>NW_028274820.1:59585668-69585668 GCF_037043125.1 Eumetopias jubatus | reverse complement strand
CACATACCCTCCCCAATGTCTATCACCCAGCCACCCCTCCCTCCCACCCCCCACCACTCCAGCAACCCTCAGTTTGTTTCCTGAGATTAAGAATTCCTCATATCAGTGAGGTCATATGATACATGTCTTTCTCTGATTGACTTATTTCAGTCAGCATAACATTCTCTATGTATTCATTAATAAGCTATTAGAAAAAAATTAAGACAGAAAGATTCAGATTTTTTCCTTTTGGAAGGCAAAATTTTATTTTCTCCTACTAGATTATACAAAATAGTCTAATTCCTCTCCATAAAGAAACAAATCAATTTCCCTCTCTCCCTCTCTCTCTTTCTCTCAATCTTATTTTGGAACAGCATCTCATGAATGAAAGGGATAATATGTCAACATTTGGTTAAGTAATTTCAGTAGAGTATGGAATAAAAAGTTACTGAGTGCCTATTATCAGCAAGGTTCTTTGCATATATAACTTCATTTAATAATTGGAAAAGCTTTACTAAGCACTTATTATCTGCATTTTGCTAATGAAGAAACTGAGGAGCAGAGAGTTTAACTAATTTGTTCAAGAACATATTTCAGGTAATGGGAATTCATAGCAGATCCATTTGTCTATAATGGATTTGTCCTTTGTTCTTATTCATAATTCTGCCCCATAAGAGACTTGTTATTAAACTTTATTATTTAATTTCCTCAAAATTGGGGCTTTGGAACTTTTTCCCCATCTTTCTGGAACACTCTTTTCCAAACTTTTGAGTACCTCCTTTTTAGTATTCTGGTCACGCCTCAAATATAATTACCTTAGAGGTCTTCCCTCCCTAACTCATCTAACTTAGGTTGGACACCCAATGCTCTTTTTCTTCCCCCTACCCCCCGGCTTTACTGAGATAAAATTGACATGTAACATTTATATAAGTTTAAGGTGTATGACACAATAACTTGATTAAGTATATATTGGGAAATATTTCCCTCAATAGGTTAGTTAACATTCATCACCACACAGTTACAAATGTTTTTTTCTTGTGATGAGAACTTTTAAGATCTAATCTTAGCATTAAACAATTTTAAAATATATAATATAGTACTGTTTACTAAGTCACCATACTGTACATTACATCCCCAGAATTTATTTACTTTATAAATGAAGTTTCTACTTTTTGATCACCTTCACCCATTTCCCAACCCCCAACTCCCCATCTCTGACAACCACCAATCTGCTCCCTGTCTCTATGAGTTAGGTTTTTTAAGATTCCATATATAAATGAAATCACACAGTATTTCTCTTTGTCTAACTTATTTCACTTAGCATAATACCTCAAGGTTCATCCATGTTGTCACAAATGGCAGGATTTCCTCCCTCTTTCTGGCTGAATAAAAATTCCATTATATACAAACATTATATATATATACACATACACACACACCTCTATATACATATACATACATTATATGTCACATTATGTATGTGTGTGTGTGTGTGTGTATACATACATATGCATATATAAACAGATACCACATTTTCTTTATTCATTTGTGTATAGACATTTAGGTTGTTTCCATGTCTTGGCTATTATAAATAATGCTTCAATGAACATGAAGGTGCAGATATTTCTTTGAAATAGTGATTTTGTTTCCTTTGGATATATTCCAGTGGAATCTCTGGATCATATATATTATGGCAGTCATATTTCAAATATTTGAAGGTCTGTTCTGTTTTCCATAATGGCTGCATCAATTTACATTCTTACCAATAGTGCACAAGGGTTCTCTTTTCTCTACCTCATCAACACTTACTTCTTGTCTTTCTTTTTAAAGAAAACAAGAACAAGCAGGCAGAGGGACAGAGGAAGAGGAAGAAACAGACTCACTGATGAGAAAGGAGCCCGATGTGGGGCTTGACCCCAGGACCCTGAGACTAGGACCTGAGCCGAAGGCAGACGCTTACCGACTCAGCCACCCAGGTGCTCACTTCTTGTCTTTCTGATAATAGTCATCCTAACAAGTGTGAGATCTCATTGTGGTTATGATTTGTATTTCCCTGATGATTATCAATGCTGAGCACCTTTTCATGTACCTGTTGGTCATTTGACCATCTTCTTTGCAAACATGTCTCTTCAGGTCCCTTGCCCATTCTTCTATTAGATTACTTTTGCTGGTGTGCTTGAGTTGTATGAGTTGTTCAATTCTTAAATATTTTGGATAGTATTTCCTCTTATCAAATAGGTGGTTTACAAATATTTTCTTCCATCCCATAGGTTGCTTTTCATTTTGCTGATAATTTCTTTTACTATGTAGAAGTTTTTAGTTGGCTGTATTCTCACTTGTTTATTTTTGCATTTGGTGCTTGTGTTTTAGGTGTCATTTCCAAAAAATCATTGCCAAGACCAATGTAAATGAGCTTTTTTCCCTAGAAGTTAGTTGTTTCAAGTCTTACATGTAAGTCTTTAATCCATTTTGTGTTAATTTTTGTCAGTGGTGTAAGATAGGGGTCTAGTTTCATTCTTTTGCATCTAGGTTTCCGGTTTTTGCAGCACCATTTATTGAAGAGACTGTCCTTTGCCTATTGTATATGCTTGGCTCCTCTGTCATAAATTAAATGACCATATATGTGTGGGTTTATTTTGGGGCTCTCTATTGTGTTCTATTGATCTATATGTCTGTTTTTAAGCCAATACCATACTGTTTTAGATTGCTAGAGCTTTGTAAAAATAGTTTGAAATCAGAGAATGTAATGCCTCCAGCTTTGTTCTTTTTTCTCAGGATTGTTTTGACTATTTACAACTTTTATTCCATAAGAATTTTAGGATTGCTTTGTCTATTTCTGTAAAAAGCAAACAAACAAGCCATTGGAATCTGGACAGGAATTTCACTGAATCTATAGATAGCTTTGGAATAATATGAACATTTTAACATCAATTCTTCCAATCTATGAACATGAGTATCTTTCCATTTATTTCTGTCTTCTTCAATTCTTTCATTAGTATCTTACAGCTTTCAGTGCACAAATCTTTCATCTCCTTGGTTAAATTTATTTCTAAGCATTTTATTGTATTTGATGCTATTGTAAGTGAGACTGTTTTCTTTACATCTCTTTCAAATAATTGGTATTTCGTGTATAGAAATGCTAATTTTTAATGTATGGTGATTAACATAACAATAAAAAATTATGGTAAGAAAAAATAAATAAAAGAAATTAGGTAAAAAAAAATGCTACTAATTTTTGTAAGATTTTGTGTCCTGCAACTACACTGAAGTCATTGATAAGATCTAAAGTTTTTTGGTAGAGTCTTTAGGATTTTCTATATATAAAGTCATATCATCTGCAAACATAATTTTACTTTTTCTTCTCCAATACTGATGCCTTTTATTTCTTTTCCTTGCCTAATTACTCTGGCTAGTAGTTCCAATATATGATGAATAAGAGTGATGAGAGTGAGCATGCTTCTCTTGTTTCTGATCTTAGAGGAGAAGTTTTGACCTTTCACCACTGAGTATGATGTTAGCTGTGGGCTTATTATATATGACCTTTATTATGTTAAGGCATGTTACCTCTATACCAATTTGTTGAGAGTTTTTATCACAAATGGATGTTGAATTTTGCCAAATGCTTTTTCTCCATCTATTGAGATGATATGATTTTAATATTTCATTCTAAGAAAGTAATGTATCACATTTATTGATTTACATATGTTGAAACATCTTTGCATCCCACAGATGAATCCCACTTGATCATGTGGTATGATCTTTTTCATGTGCTGCTGAATTTGGCTTGCTAGTATTTTATTGAGAATTTTTGCATCTATATTGACAAGAACATTTGCCTGGAGTTCCCTTTTCTTATAGTGTCCTTATCTGGCTTTGATATCAGGGTAATGCAGGCCTAATATGAGTCTGGGAGTGTTCCCTCCTCGTCAGTTTCTTTGGGAAGAGTTTGAAAAGGATTGGCATTAACCCTTCTTTAAATATCTGGTAAAATTCCCCACTGTAACCATCTGGTCCTAGACTTTACTGAGAAGTTCTTGATTATTGATTCAATCTCCTTAACTAATTATTAGTCTGCTCAAATTTTCTATTTTTTATGACACAGTCTTGGTAGGTTATATGTTTCTAGGGATTTGCCTATTTCTTCTATGTTATTAAATTGTTGGTGTACAGTTGTTCATAGTAATCTCTTCTGATTCTTCATATTTGTGTGGTATTGACTATAATGTCTCCTCTCTTGTTTATGATTTGGGTACTCTCTTTTTTTTCTAAAGCTGTTAGTCTTGCTAAAGGCTTGTCAATTTTATCTTTTCCAAGATCCAACTTAGTTTCCTAAATCTATTCTTTTTTTTTAATTTTTTATTGTTATGTTAATCACCATACATTACATTAGTTCTCGATATAGTGTTCCATGATTCATTGTTTGTGCATAACACCCAGTGCTCCACGCAGAACGTGCCCTCCTTAATACCCATCACCAGGCTAACCCATCCCCCCACCCCCTCCCCTCTAGAACCCCCAGTTTGTTTTTCAGAGTCCATCGTTTCTCATGGTTTCTCTCCCCCTCTGACTTATTCCCCTTCATTCTTCCCCTCCTGCTATCTTCTTCTTTTTCTTTTTTCTTAACATATCTTGCATTATTTGTTTCAGAAGTACAGATCTGTGATTCAACAGTCTTGCACAATTCACAGCGCTCACCATAGCACATACCCTACCCCATATCTATCACCCAGCCACCCCATCCCTCCCACCCCCTACCACTCAGCAACACTCAGTTTGTTTCCTGAGAGCTTTTCCCCTAAGGTCAGGAACACGGCAGGGATGTCCACTATCACCACTGCTATTCAACATAGTATTAGAAGTCCTAGCCACAGCAATCAGACAACAAAAAGAAATCAAAGGCATCCAAATCGGCAAAGAGGAAGTCAAACTCTCACTCTGCAGATGATATGATACTGTATGTGGAAAATCCTAAATCTATTCTATTGTTTTCCTGTTCTCTATTTTATTTCTGCTCTAACCTTTATTATTTCCTTCCTTCTGCTAACTTGGGTTTAGTTCATTCTTTTTCTAATTCTGTAAGGTGTAGGGTTAGGTCATTTATTTGAGATCTTTTTTGTTTCTTAATGTATGTACTTACTGCTAGAAACTCTCCTCTTAGAACTGCTTTTGCTATATTCTGTAAGTTTTGTTATGTTGTGTTTCCACTTTAGTTTGTCTCAAGATATTTATTTTTCCCCTTTTGATTTGATTCTTTGTTTGTTAAGGAGTGTGTTGCTTAATTTCCATGTATTTGTGAATTTTCCAGGTTTATTCCAGTTATTGATTTCTAGTTTTCCACCATTGTGGCTGGAGAAAATAGTTGATATATTTTCTAACATCTTAAATTTGTTAAGACTTACTTTGTCCTCTAACATATGATCTATCTTAGAAAATGTCCCATGTGCACTTGAGAATAATATGAATTCTTCTGCTATTGGATGCAATGTTCCATATATATCTGGGAGGTCCATTTGGTCTATAGTGTTATTTCTTATTCTCTGTCTAAATGATCTATCCATTGTTGAGAGTAGGGTATTAAAGTCTCCAACTATTATTGCTGTTTATTTCTCCTTTTAGTACTATTAGCATTTGCTTTATATATTAGGTGCTCTGATGTTGGATACATAAATACCTACAATTGTTGTATTTTCTTGATGGATTGACTCCTTTATCATTACATAATGACTTTATTTGTCCCTTTTGACTATTTTTCTCTTTAAGTCTATTTTGTCTGATGTTAGTATAGCACCCCCCCCCCCGATTTCTTTTGATTACCAAAAGAACTTTGTTAGTTTCCTTTGTTGGTTTCATGTCTATTTGATTCTTTGTGACCCTTGATTCCTTGCATTGGTATTTGCATATCTGAGTAAGTAGTCTTGTCCTCCAGACTCCAGCTCAGCTTTGAGTTCTGAATGGGTCAGCTGGTAGCATCCTTGGGCAGGTGGGGTTTGCTATCAGTTTCTCTATTTGGGTTAGGCCACTGCTCATGCTCTAAGATCAAGGGACATGCCACTGGCTGGAAACAGTGGGATAGAAGAGCCAGCCTGATAACTTGCTCAACTGTCACCATATGAAGGACTCTCTGGCTGCCCAGATGCTCTGGTCAGGCTTTCTAGCCAGCTGGGATGGGATGCTGTATTCAGCAGTTGGGCAGGGCTGCAAATGTGCTTGCCTGTCCAGGTGGAGCCATAGAAAGGGTTACACAGTCATTATGGTTCAGTGTGGCAGAACTGTCTACCCTGCTCTTTAGCCAAATGGGGCAGATGATGCAAGTAAAGCATACAAGTAAAGCTGTATCTTACAACAGCTGCTGTGATTTCAACTCAACTTGAGAACTCTTAACTGAGGCAAGACAATTCTAACTAGCTATATATTAAAGGTCCATAATTTGAATCTTTTATCACTTATATGAGGCAGTATAACACAGGGTTTAATGCAGATGCAAGAATAATTGTCACTGATGCTTTTAAGTGCTTACTTCAGCAGGCAGCTAAACAAACAGGGATAGAACAATATAGGCCACAAATGTATATAACAATATTCATTACCTCTTTTTTTAAACAAAAGGTATTTTTAGAGATATTTTTGAATGTTTTGTTTTCCCAACTGTTTGTCTAATTAAAATTATACCTATAAAAATTACCTTATAATGAAATAATTTCTTAAAGAGTTTAATTCAGCCATGAAGTTAGATTGGAGACACCATTTACCTAATATCCAGAAAATTCACTATATTCCATCTTTTTTTCTATCATCATAATTTTGCATATATAAATTGAACCTTGCTTACTTTCATTCTGGTTATGTCCATATCATATGATTAGGTTGGCCATAGCATGATTAATTTAGAAATTTCAGTCACATTAATAAACCATGTATTAAAAGATATATTATTATTTTAATATCTATATATTACCTGTCTATCTATCCATCTGTCTATTTATCTATCTAATCAAAGTTAGCATAGTTATGCTCTCAATTGAACATCTTATCTTTGTTTTCTTTCCTTTGGAAAAACTTCTATGACATATAGTATTCTCTGAAAGATTTACAATGGGATACTAGATAGGCTGTACACTTGGAACTTTAAATAACATCCATGCACAGCACCCAGGTGGAAAGATGGACTAGGAAACAGGTATCCAAATAAAGGCTGGGGAGTGATGATGAGGTCCTCGGATAATAGATGTGAAAAAGGTAAAGAATGCCATAGCTGCCCAAGTTTGAGGAAGACATGATCTGCAAGTGGCAGGGAAGAGCTAGGAGAGTGCAGTGTCAGGTCCTGATTAAGTGCTACACAGAAATAAAAGAGTGAACAACCTCCACTCCAGGGGGATGGAAGAGGGGGGCCAAACTTAATTTCTCCTGCTGCGATTTATACTTCCATTCTCCCTCTCTTTTTACAAAACAGAATTTATGTTTTGAAAAGTAATATAAAATCATTTTAATACCTAATACAGGTCAGCTGAAATCTATCACATTCACATAAGAATTATTATTATTATTAAATGCAAACGCTTAAGATGTATTTTACTTAATTCTTGCCACAAGCCTGGAGAAAGGCACAATTAATACTTTCACTGTTATGAATCAGGAAATTAAAGCTCAGAGTGGTTAAGTGATTTGTCCAAAATTAGTTACTGACCTGGCTAGGAACTGAATCTAGGCTTATTTGTATCTATCTTTGTTACTCTTAGCCAATTACTTTGATCTCAAGAATGGTAAGGATAGTAACTTTTCCTAAGGAAAAAAAGTACTAAGAAATATTGCCTTAAATTTTACACAGTAAGCTTCAGGAATCCATTAGAAATTGTACAAAAAAAAATGTGAAGTGGGGCACCCGGGTGGCTCAGTCCATTAAGCGTCTGCCTTGGGTCAGGTCATGCATGATCTCAGGGTCCTAGGACCAAGCCCCACATCTAGTCAGGCTCCCTGCTCAGCGGGGAGCCTGCTTCTCCCTCTGCCCTCCCCCCCACTTGTGATTGCTTGCTCAATCTCTCTCAAATAAAATCTTTTAAAAAATGTGAATAGTCTCTTTTCTACAAAAAAGTTAGAAAATTTTATAGGAGGAATCTGACTGAAGAGATTTGAATTTTAATTCTAATTTCACCACTAATTATTTGTATCATTTAAGTCACTTAACTTCACTGGGTCTGTTTCCCCATTTATAAACTAAATATGTTTTCCTGTGATATCTCCAAAAACCTTTCTAGCTCTCAAATTATAAGATCTCTAAAAATGTTTGTTGATTAACTTATATTAAGAGTAGGAAAAAAATCCATGTAAGGTCTTTACTTATTATCTAACTTAATATTTATTTTTAAATAATTTGTATAAAATTTATCTTTAAAAAGAATGACTTTGCAGTTATGAAAATAATTAGAAACAAATCTATACGAAATTTTACTAGTCATAAAAACTGAGACATTTAACATCTAACATCTTAAAATTATTTTTCACAACACTTTTTACCTTATAGCTATTGACAAAAAGATTTCCATTTTAGCATAACAAATTTTTGCAGGTACTACATAGGTTGAATGAATGTTAATGTAATTATTTTATAATACCGTATAGGCTTATCTTTGAAGAATTCCAGAAGGAACACCCTGAAAACCAAGAAACTGAAATGACTTACAATTCAACAGAGGTAATCTTTTGGAAAATTTGGACCCATTCATCTATATGCTTTGTTCCAGAGTTACATAAAACTTTAGCAACTAGGATGTATAGTTGAGCCTTATCCCTAATATGTGGAATTTTAGTGCAAACAAAGAGTCCCTCAAGCCTGGGAACAAACTGCATAATAGAGACTGAATTAAAATATAAAATCATAGATTCCTAATTTGAGGCCTTGTCCCTTTTTTAATTTTAACATGTTTTACAAAATGTTCTAATATTAACTTAACAAAGCTATATATAAGTAAAAAGTAGCTGCTAACAGCCTGACATGAATTATGACTGTATCATTTTCTAGCTTAGCTGTGGGGTTGGATCATTTTATTTAGGATAACTGCATAACAGAGGTAGACTGGCTACAGAAGAAAGGCTTCCCAAGTCAGGCTGAATATTTTTCAATCCATCTTCTATGACTGCCACTGATTCTTCAGATCATATAGTAGTTCCCTTTCTGTTTTCCAAAGGTTTTGTGTTGTCAACTTTAAAAAAAGGTACTTGTAGTTTAGTCTCAGTTCCTATAGAAAAGGCCCTTTCCTTTGCCTCCCAAGTAGTATCTGCAAAGTTCCTCCGAAGATAAAGACAATCTTCACTGCTACTGACTCTAAATATAGGAAAAGACTATATGCAGAGTTTGGGAGACATTCCTAAATTCCTTTTTTCCAGCCCATCAAGAGTGTTTGGGGATGACCTGTCATCTCACTAAAGTCAGAGAGAAAACATAAATGTTGGAAGTTGTGGGTTTTGTCCTATACTCACTAGGTGATAGCGATTAGATGACATAACTTGGATGTCTGAATTTCCATCTGCAAAGAAGAATAATCCAGATATACTTTAAACACATTATAAATCCTGGATATCTGAAACCAAATGCTGAAATTGGTTCTTTTGTCCCAGTGAAACTGCTGAATGGACATTGTGCAAATACAAAAGAACTGATAGAGTAGAATAGTACTGTAGACTGAAAACTTGTCTCAGACGGCATTATGACAGCTGGAGAAGTTTAGATAAGGAAAAATGAAATGTCAGAATTCTTGTCTGAGAGGTTTACAGTATGATGGCATATGCTTCTGTTGAAGCTGTAGGCAACCCTGCCTTAATCCAATTGTTGCAACCACTGGTTGAAAAAAAAAATACACAATTTACTTCCTACTATGATATAAAAGGTTCTTACTTAAAACTGTAAGACCACAAAGAACAGTTAGAGGATTTATATTCAGTTTTTCCAGTTTAGAAAATTAGAGGAGGAAACCATCTACGTAGTACTCAAAGAAAAAGACAATTTAAGAAAATAGACGCAGGGCTATTTTAATATTGAGAGAGAGGAACACACAAAAAAACTAAATCCCTGGGCAGTGCCTGGCTGGCTCAGAAGGTAGAGCATGAAATTCTCAGGGTTGTGAGTTCAAGCTCCACGTTCAGCATAGAGCTTACTTAAAAAAAAAAATTAAAACCCCAACAGTTCTGCCTGTGCTATGTGAAAATATCACTGCAATGCCACTTTTATTGAGGCTTTTCAAAGACAGATATGGATGAGTGCTACCACACTGCCACCTGGTGATCAGGCAGGTAGGAGGGATTTGAACCAAAATGCCTGACAAAGATGTCAGAGTTTGACAATGAGTATTTCATATGCCGAGTTTCTCTAACATATCCAAATTTGCTAGTAACACAAAAAATGAATTAATGTTAATGTAATTATTTTATAATACTGTACAGGCTTATCTTTGAAGAATTCCAGAAGAAACACCCTGAAAACCAAGAAACTAAAATGCCTCACAATTCAATAAAGTTTATCTTTTGAAAATCTGGACCCATTCATCTATCTGCTTTTTTCCAAATAGAGTTACAAAGAATGCTAAATCCTTTTTTATTTTTTGTTTGTTTGTTTTGTTTGTGTAAAGTAAATGCGCAAACTCTTCATAGAGGTTCAAGAGTTAGTGACTTATTCCTGGAAATGGAAGAGGAAAAGAATGCCATGACCTAAATTTCTTCTATTTCAAATGGTGCATTTTATGTTAGCAATCTTGACTCGCATTGTCAAACTACTCACTCAATTTAGAGTCACTCATTGATTTTATAATACTGCCTTTTCTTTTATAAATGATTTGGCCAAGAAAGAAATGGCTTCCGCAGTTTTAAGTTGAATGTCAAAAGCAACAAATGCAAAGAAACGGAGGGAAGAAAAGATGTCAGTATTACATGAAGATGAATGTTTTATGTTATCTTTTTTTAAACTGTTGAGAATTAGAACCAATTTCAATAAGCAAATATAGGTGTTGAGACAACTAAATTGTAAGACAACTCATATTTTGGACAAACCTGTATCATTTATCTAGTCACAGGTATGGAGATGAAATTTAAGATTTACATTTATTTCCCCGTTTTCTAGGCTCATACCGACTAAACTGTAAGAGAATCTATGAAGAATGTAGGATGAAGCAAACCAAAGGAGAACCAATATGGCAAAGCCAACTACAATGAGTCAGCTCTTCCTCAACAGGTCAAAAATAATTTCAGAAATTTGAGAACTACAAAATGGGTAGAGTTCCAATCAGTGTTTTTATGTATATAGCATATTTTTTTTTAAGATTTTATTTATTTATTTGACAGAGAGAGAGAGAACAAGCAGGGAGAGCAGCAGAGGGAAAGGGAGAAGCACGCTCCCCACTGAGCAGGGAGCCTGACGTGGGGCTCGATCCCAGGATCCCGGGATCATGACTTGAGCAAAAGGCAACTGCCCAACCAAGCCACCCAGGCACCCCTATACATAGCATATTCTTAGTGATTGTGATAAATCATGAGAAAGTAGTTAACCACTAATACGGATTTCTAGGTGATTTAGATCATCTCTTTTCAGACCCCTATTCAAACTGTCAAATCATCCAAGCTTTCTGTTAAGAGATAAATTAATCATTTACTTCCAACCACCTTCAAGTATGCATGCTTAAAGAAACCCCACACTGCTGGTGATATAGGCATATGGAATAGTTTATCCGATCTACATACCATTTTGTAGCTTCACTATATTTATAAGAGGCTGAACATGTGCTTCTAGTTACTGCAAAGGGTGAGATCTTTCTTTTTAATTTTTTTTAAAGATTTTATTTATTTATTTGACAGAGAGAGACACAGTGAGAGAGGGAACACAAGCAGGGGGAGAGGGAAAGGGAGAAGCAGGCTTCCCGCGGAGCAGGGAGCCCGATGCGGGGCTCGATCCCAGGACCCTGGGATCATGACCTGAGCCAAAGGCAGACGCTTAACGACTGAGCTACCCAGGCGCCCCGCAAAGGGTGAGATCTTATCAGTCTACCTTATGGAGCCAAAGAGGCTGTATCAAATGGTGTGTGAAAAATAGTGAAAACAGTCCCTTGGTGAGGGATGGTGGTGTGAGTTGTGATGTTTCTGTGCTGTACTCATATCCTAAAAAAATATTTTCCTATCACTCAATTTTCATCCACTCATATTTTTATTCCTCATGTTTTCATGTTAGTGCATTAACTTATTGACTCAACTCGGCTAAGAGTCAAAATTGGAAAGCTAATTTATTTGAGCAGGAATTTGTTCATTGTACTTCAGTAAGAAAAAAAGGCAACATGAAACGTCCAACGGAAGAGTATTGGATAAAATATTTAGAAATAGAATCTTTTCCTTATAATTGACAATCACACGTAAAATACTGTGGGCAGTTCTATTCATTGCTCTTTTGAAGGACAATGAGAGATGGACTATTTATTCTCTCCTGAAACTGGGGTATGCCTGTTCCCATTGTTTCTCCCCAAGGCCCATTGTCACAATACTCAACCAGGAGCAGAATTTCAGCTGAACAATTTCAGAAGCACTAAATAAGTGACAAAGAGAGAAAGGAAGTGAAGAATCCTGCTATGTTCACCTGTGCATAATAAACAGGCAGTGAAGTTCATGATCAGCAGATAGTGGGCATTAATAAATCTTCGTTTGACTGAAATTTCTAAAAGTGCAGTCTAAAAAAATGAGCTTTTCAGTTTGGAAACAGGAAAACTAAAAGAATGTGATTTATTTCTATAAAATCACAAACAGCTAGTACAGTTAGGTTTACCAAATTTCAGGATCTCCCTTAAGCATGATGTTTGTGGGCAGAGTGCTTTATAGCATACAAAGCACTTTAATATTCTTTATCTTATATTCTTTTCCCAACAATACTGAAAGATACATAGGATTCTCATTATAGATTTGAAGAAGCAGGATCTTGGGAGATCTCATAACTCAAAATCATTCGTTTTCAAACACATTGCAAGTGAGTGGAGATTTTTAAGACAAGTAAAAGAAATCATACTTTACATACCACATTTTGAATTCGTTGATGTGAAAATGTTGGGGTTCAGAGCAAATGGTCAAGAACGAATTCCTGAGGCACCTTCAGTGCAAAAAGGGTGGTTTTATTCAAGCACAGGGACAGAACCCATGGGCAGAAAGAACTGCACTGGGATTGTGAGTGACTGATTACATACTTTCAAATTGGAGGGGGACTAGAGAGAGCATAAGTCTCTAAGGAATTTGGAAGCAAGGTTTCCAGGATCTTGAGGGGCTAGCTATTGTTGGGAAAAGGGCATTTATTACTGTCTAGTAAAGACTGTCATGAGACCCTTCAGATGTGTATCAGTGGGCCATATGCTTGGAGGATGATTGCTAACATTTCTTGGAGGGGGGTAGAGATAAAGGAAGTTTCCAGAGGGAGTTTACAGGATCCTGGAGATCTGGCTAATGTCAAGCTTAGGTTGTCCTATTTTGCCTTTAGCTAAGTGTTAATCTGGAGGCAGCTAAGCTCCTTGACGAAGGTCATTCTGCCTGTTTCAAGTACTTGTCAATGGGCTGTTAAGTTATAAGTTTAATTCTTTTTCTTTTGTCTTTCTCCACATCATTATTACTTTGAGAATTTATTAGGTACAAAAAGGAATTAATCCAACAAAGTTTTATAGATAATAGAGCTCTATGATATTTAGGGTTATTAAGAGTTGTTTAGTCAAAACTTCTATTTTGGGATTTAAAACATGGAGGGCAGATTCCCACATTAAAATATATGTTTCTTGATAATACTGAGAGTATATGTAACTTTTACTCTCTAAGTCATGAAAAATTTGTAATGATTAGCTTTTCAAAAAAAGGGAGTATGATTCTAATTAATAAGAGCCATAACCATAATATACTTTTTAAAAGGCATTACTCAACATTTATAATATTTTGAGGAAGTTACAAGTATAATATTGACCCTTCTGTAATGAAACACTGTGCACTATTAAAAGGATATCAAATAAAGATTTAATAAATTTTATAATTAATCTTTTAGGTATTAGAGCACAAGAGGATTTATTTGTTCCATATTATGGTAGAAGGCAAATCAAGGAAAACTGCTCAAAAACACTATTATGTTTATCCAACTTTGCCTCTAAAATAAGAAAAGCAGTTTGATTTTTTATTTTGTTCTGAATACATGTACTTTAAATTATTTTAGACTATGTATACAAGACTTTGGCTAGGGAATAAACTAAGGTAAATTATCATAGGGAACAATCTATATTACTGTTCTCTTTATTCTTCAGCCTCTTTTAATTGGTGGGCTTTGTTGGTTGTATCCATCCCCCAAACAAAAAGAATGGAAAATGACTGACTCTTAAAGAATAGGCCCAAGTCTCCTGGGTCTTTTAACAGGTAAGCTTCTCTCTTGCCTTAAGTTTTGCACGTGTTACATATATAATAAAGAAGGAAAACTGAATCAGAATTAGAATCAAAATGTGTTTTGTAAACTCCTTTTATACAAATTCATTCTCTAATCTTTATTTATAAAAGAAAGAAACCAGAAGATGTGCACATATGAAAATGACATGTTGGTAACTTGTGTAAGCTTTTGTGCTATATATACTTTTTCTTTTATATACATAGAAAAACTAAAAAGAATTCCTTTCTGAGGGACACATTTTCTTTAACATTACAGAAGTAATTCAAAACCTTTAAAATATATTGTTAAATATTATACCTGGAGATAAAATAACAGACTACAATGTTAGAACAATAGATAACTAGAATAACTAGAAAAAATTAGAATGGACAACTAGATAACTAGAAAAAATTCTTTTTCCTCTATTTCTTTTCATATCTGTCACCTATACAAATATAAGATAGAATATTAACAATATTTTATGTTTTTTTTTTTTTCTGGTCTAGCCAAAGGTTTGCAAGTTTGGTTTATCTTTTCAAAGAACAATTTTTGTTTTCATTGATTCTCCCTATTGTTTTTTCTATTTTCTATTTCATTTATTTCCTCTCTAATCTTTACTATTTCCTTCCTTCTGGTACTTTAGGTTTAGATTGCTCTTCTTTTTCTAATTAAGGTATAAAGTTAGGTTATTTATTGGAGATCTTTTGTCTTTTTTAAGATATAAATTTACCACTATAAATTCTCCTCTAAACACTACCTTCACTGCATACCATAAACTTTAGTATGCTATGTTTTAATTTTTATTCCCTAAGTATTTCCAAATTTCTTTTGTGATTCCCTCTTTGACCCACTGGTTATTTAAGAGTATGCATTTTGATTTCCTTATATTTATGGATTTTTAAGTTTTCCTTCTGTTACTGATTTCTAGCTTCATTCAATATTCTACCTTTATGGTCACAGAAGATAACTTTGTATAATTTCAATCTTTTCAAATTTATTTAGACTTGTTTTGTGGCCTAATATAGTCTATCCCAGAGAAGGTTCTGTGTGCACTTGATATACTGTTCTACTCTTATTGGGTGGAGTGCTGTGCTTATGTCTGTTAGATACAGTTGGTTTCTGTTTTTTCCTCAGATGTATGAAGATATAATTGATATGGTGTAAGTTTAAGATGTACAATGTAATGATTTGATATATAAATATATTCTGAAATGATTACCATAATAAGGTAACACATCCATCATCTCACACAGTTAAACATTTTGTGTGTTTAAGAACTTTTAAAATCTACTCTCTTAGCAACTTTCAATATATATAATACAGTATTGTAGTTGGTTTATAGTGTTGTTCAAGTCCTATATTTGCTTACTGATCTTCTGTCTAGATATCCAATCCATTGCTAAAAATGGGGTATTGAAGTCTTCGATTGCTATTGTAGAACCATTTCTCTACTTAATGCTGTCAACATTTGTTATATTTCGGGGGCTCTGTTGTTTGGTGTATATATGTTTATTATTGTTTTATCTTCTTGATGAATTAACACTTTCGTCAATACTTAATGCCCATCTTTGTCTCTCGTTTTTTTTTTGCTTAAAATCTGTTTTTTCCATATTAGTATAATCATCCCAGCTCTCTTTTGGTTACTATGTGCATGAATATCTTTTTCTGCCCTTTCAGTTTTAACCTACTTGTATATTTGGATCTAACATATCCTCTGTCAAGAGAATACACTTGGCTTTCGTGCCGATAGCGCTCTTGCAAACATGGTGAACATTCCTAAAACCCGCTAGACTTTCTGCAAGAAGTGTGGCAAGCACCAGCTCCACAAAGTGACACAGTACAAGAAAGGCAAAGATTCTCTTTATGCCCAGGGAAAGCAGTGTTACGACAGGAAGCAAGAGTGGCTATGGTGGGCAGACTAAGCCGATTTTCCAGAAAAAGGCTAAAACTACAAAGAAAATTGTGCTGACGCTTGAATGTGTTGAGCCCAACTGCAGATCTAAGAAAATGCTGGCTATTAAGAGATGCAAGCGTTTTGAACTGGGAGGAGATAAGAGAAAGGGCCAAGTGATCCAGTTCTAAGCCTCATATTTTGTTATATTATGAAGACAATAAAATCTTGAGGTTATATTCACTTCATTTGGTTGCAGTTGGTCTTTTAAGAGGGAAATAAACTAGTGCCATCAATAAAATTCCCCTTGTGGGGCAGTTTATGCTTGAGAAAAAAAAAAGAGAGAGAGAGAATATACTTGGATGATATCTTTTTATCCATTCTGCCAATCTCTGCCTTTTGATTGGGGTGCTTAATTCATTTACATTTGATGTAATTGCTTATAAAGAAAGGACATACTTTTGCCATTTTTAAATTGTTTATGTTCTACATAATTTTTTATTTCCTCCATTATTACCATCTTTTGTGTTCAGCTGTGCTGTTTTTTGTTTTTTGGGGTTTTTTTTTTTTTGATAGTGCTATTGTTAGTTCATTCTAATTTTATGAACGAATTCTTTTTTGCATATTTGTAAGATATTTTTTCATTGGTTACCATGGGATTATAATGAACATCCTAAATTTATAATAATTGTATTGATACCAACTTAGCTTCAGCAGTATTCGAAAACTCTGCTCCTATATATCTCTGCTCCCTCTGCCTTAATGTTTTGTTTTCACAAATTATATTTTTATATATTATATACCCAATAACATAGATTTATAATGATTTTTATGTATGTCTTTAAATCATACAGGAAATAAAAAGCAGAGATACCAAACTAAAACTGAAATAATATACTGGGTTTTATATTTACTATCTAGTAACTTTTACCAGTGATTTTTATTTCTTCATATGGCTTCAAGTTACGATCTAGTGTCCTTTCATTTCAACATAAAGGACTCTGCAGCATTTCATGTTGGGCATCTACAAATACAATGGAAGTGGAAATGTTACTCCCAACCTTACAGAAACAAAAAAGATTATGAGAATCCTATGAATAATTATGAGCCAACAAATTTCGAGATGAAACAAATTTCTAGAAACAAAGATTACCCAAATAACTCAAGAAAAAATTAGAAAATCTCAAGAGACTTATAACAAGGAAAACATTAAATCAGTCATCAAAAACCACTCAAGGAAAAAACCTAGGATCAGATGGCTTCATTAGTGAAATATACCAAACATTTGAAGAATTATCACCAATCATTCTCAAACTCTTCAAAAAAAAAAAAAAAGAAGAAGAAGAAGAAGGAACACTTCCTAACTAATTATTTGAGGCCACTATTACCCTGATGCTAAAGGACTATTCATGGAGAAAGAACAGTTTCTTCAACATATGGTGCTGAAACTAGATGTCCTCAGGGAACATATGAAAAGAATGAAAAGTTGGATACCTACCTCTCACCATATTAAAAAAAAAAAAACCCTCAAAATGGATCAATGACTTAACTATTAGAGCTAATACTATATAACATTCTTAAAAGAAAACACAGGGGTAAATCTTCATGACCTTGAATTTAGTAATGAATTCTTAGATATTCTTAGATACTAAAAGCACAAAGAAACAAACAAAAAACCAGGTAAATTGGACTTCAAGGAAAAAAACTGTTCATTAAAGGACATCATTAAGAAAGTAGAAAGATAACTACAAACTAGGAGAAAATATATGGAAATCATATAATTAAAAAAGTTCTAGTATTCAGAACATATAAAGAACTCCTACTCCTGAACCACAAAGGATAACTCAATTTAAAAAATGGGCAAAGATCTTGAATAGGTGTTTCTCAAAAGAATATATACAAGTGACCAGCAAGTACATTAGAAAGATGTCCAACATCATTAGTCATTAGAGATATGCAAATCAAAACCACAACCAGGTATTATATTATATCCACTAGAATGACAATACAAAAAAAAAAGGAAATAACTAGTATTGGAAAGGATATAGAGAAATTAAATTATAACACTTGTACACTGCTGATAAGAATGTAAAAAGGTTCAGTCACTGTGGAAAATTTGTTGGTTCCTCAAACAGTTAAACATAGAATTATAATATGAACCCACAATTCCATTTGGTTATATATTCAAAAGAAGCAAAAATGGATATTTAAATAAGCACATGTACACGTATGTTTACAGCAGCACTATTCACAATAGCCAAAAGACAGAAACAGCCAAATGTCCAGCAACAGATGAATAAACGAACTGTGTTTACACGGATACATTATTCAACCATAAAAAATTAAGTAGTGATATATGTTGCAATGTGAATGAACCTCAAAAATATTACACTAATTGAAAGAAACCAGACACAAAACCTCATGTATCATAAAACTCTGTTTATAAGAAATATCGAAAATAGCTAAGTTCATAGAGACAGAAAGCAGATTGGTGATTGCCAAGGGGCTGTGGTGGGAAGAGAGAGAATTGGGGAAAAAAAGTGCTTACTAGGTAAGTCTCAGACTCGGTGAGACATCAGTACTTGGGGTCTTCTCTCTAGTGCCCCCAGTCCCACAGCCATGACTGCTGACCCTGACTTAGGGGTGCGGGGAGCCCACTGTGACCCAGGCTCACTTCCCCCGCCATCCCCCAGTTAGGCCACACTACTACCACCTCTTACAAACCCCACCCAGCTTCTCTCTGCTGTGCCAAGACTGTTGCTTCGGTTATTTAAATAAAAAGAAAGCGGAACTGGAACTCAAATCCCCCCGTCCCCCCCCCGAAAAAAAGTGATGGAAATGTTTAAGATTTTTTAAAGACAAAAATATCTTGCATCTATATAGAAGCAAGACAACTCTCAGAAGAGTTAGAAGGTTACAGCTCCATTCTTTGCGCAAACCTTATGAATTCCTGAGAGCTGGGTTGAAATCTGGAATTAGCCACCATCAGAGGAGAAGAATGAAACAGATGAGGATGGTGTGATGTGGCTGGCTCTTTTGAGTAATTTATCTTCTCAGTGCAGGAGCACAGCCTGGCAACTGAATTATCAACCCTCTACTTCCCATTTATCCACTTCGTGATGCATTTACCATAGTAAGTATTTTTAATTTGATATATACATTTTTTTCCTAAATTTGGCATAGTTATTTAAAGGAGTTTAGAAATGGATAGATCCTAATAAAGGTGAAAATCAAAATCAAAAAAGTAGTTACAAGATTCTTAGACAAGTCCAGGTAGAAATCAAAAAGAATATAGTAAGAGAAAAAAATACAGTTACATTCATTTTAAATCATTCCTCACTTTTGGCATTCTATTCCTCTATTAAAGAGTGATTTTCTGGGTGCCTGGGTGGCTCAGATGGTTAAGCGTCTGCCTTTGGCTCCGGTCATGATCCCAGGGTCCTGGGATCGAGTCCCGCGTTGGGCTCCTTGCTCCTTGGGAGCCTGCTTCTCTGCCTCTCTCTCTCTCTCTCTCTGTCTTTCATGAATAAATAAATAAAATCTTTAAAAAAAAAAGAGTGATTTTCAGTGTTTTACCATGTAGGCAGGATCTACCACTTAAGAGCCTTTTTTTTTAATTGTGAAACCCCATGTGTCCTCTACCACCCTTCCATTAAATGACAACGATGTGGCAGAGAGCTTGGTGGGAAAACATGTATCATAGAATAAATTGTCACATTCTAAAGATCACTAAAATAATGATGATTCATTATTTTATCACATATCATATTTACACCTGTACTGGAAGAAGTATCCAAAATGAGTATTTTCATGGCAGAGTACAGCATTTATTATAGTGTATTTAAATTCATAGATTAACAATGACACCTAAAAATTATACTCAACTAGCACATGGATTAATTAGAGTGGTATACATAGTGAGTAAAAAGCACTATTTCCTACCTTAGCAATTAACTTAATATTATACTGTTTATAAGCAAACTAAAAAATGTGAAAAATTTTAGCCACATCTTATATTCTTCTTCAATGTATCTTCTTTTGCTTCATAATTTTACATATAATTACACACTGCAAAATATTAGTTGTATTTAAATTGTCTTTTTGACATTTTTGAAGAAAAGGCTCTAAGCCTTTCTCTCAAAGTGTTTTATATTAATTTTGCAATTAAAAAGATAAAGCATATGAAAAGATGTTCTACATCATATGTAATCAGGCAAAAGGCAAATTAAAACAACGAGATACCACTACCACCTATTAGAATGGCCAAAATCCAGAGCACTGATGAAACTAAATTCTACGAAGGATATAGAGTAATAAGAATTCTCATTCATTGCTAGTGAAAATACAAAATGCTACAGCCAGTTTGGAAGACAGTTTGGTAGTTTCTTTTAAAATTAAACGTTCTCTTACCATTTGGTCCAGCAATTGTTCCCCTTGGTATTCACCCAAATAAAATGAAAACTTATGTCCACACAAAAACCTGCACACAGGTGTTCACAGCATCTTTATTCACAATTGCCAAAACTTGGAAGCAACCAAGATGTCCTTTGGTAGGTGAATAAACTGTTGAAGATCCTGACAATGGAATATTATTCAGTGCTAAAAAGGAATGAGATATCAAGCCACTAAAAGACATGAAAGAAATATAAATGCATATCACTAAGTAAAGAAGCCAATCTGAAAAGGCTATGTGCTATGTAATTCCAACTACATGACATTCTGGAGAAGGCAAAACTATGGAGACACTAAAAGATCAGTAGTTGCCAGAGACTGGGGGAAGAGGTGGAAGAACAGGTGGAGGACAAAAGATTTTTAGGGTGGAGAAACTATTTTGTATGATACTACAATGGTGGGTACCTGTCATTGTATTTGTGCAAGCCCACAGAATGTACAACACCAAGAGTGAACCCTAAACTATGGACTTTGTGTGATTACTATGCATCAATGTAGGTTCATTATTTCAACAAATGTACTCCTCTGGTATGGAATGCTGATAATAGGGGAGACTATGTGTAGGGACAGAGTACATATGGAAATCTCTGTACCTTCCTCTCAATTTTGCTATAAACCTAAAACTTCTCTTTAAAAGATATCTTCTAAAAAAAGCAAAAATTGATCCATAGGCCACTTTTTGGTTAGTAAGGCTTTGAATAATCCATGTTTTGTAATGCCATTTGCATCAGAGAGCCACACAAAAAAATATATGTGACTAGAAGTGGGGAATAAGGAAATAAATTTAGGAATAGTTTTGAAATGCTTATCAAAAATATTTTCAAAAAGGGGTGCCTGGGTGGCTCAGTTGTTAAGTGTCTGCTCTGCCTTCGGCTCAGGTAATGATCCCAAGGTCCTGGGATTGAGCCTCACATCGGGCTCCCTACTCAGCAGGAAGCCTGCTTCTCCCTCTCCCACTCCCCACTGCTTGTGTTCCCTCTCTTGCTGTCTCTCTCTCTGTCAAATAAATAAATAAAATCTTTAAAAATATATATTTTCAAAAGAATGAGTGTTCAAGAATTTGCAAATAAAAATGTTTAAAAAGATAAATAAGTAAAATATATCATTGAAGAAATAGTTTATCAAACACTGAAAATTATGTCTTCGTATTGACCAAAACTCAAAAATAGGAAGGTTTAGTATATTTTAGCATATTACAAGAAGAGTAAAAGATAAGAGCAGAGCAACTAAAAAGGACTAGCCAACCAAACATAAAAATTGTAAGCCCTAGATAAAACATTAACAAAATTCAATACTTGAAAGAACAAAAACTCCACTGGGGACAAATGGAGTTATAAGGTTTTTCACCTAAAGGAAACTGAAACTTAAAATGAAATCTACCAGTTTACTGGCTGAAGAAGTTGAAGCCTTGTGATAAAGGCTTCTAGATTATTTGGAAAATGAAGGGGTGAATCTTAGAAAGGAGGAAGTCACAGAAGAGAAAGCTCCAAAATCTATGTATAAATTCCTCCAAAACTTTGTATGATCACAGAACTGTCCATATGCAAGGAAGAATCCAAGGTACCCAGTGAAAACCAACAGGTGGATGTTGGCAAGAAGGAAGTTTCAGCTGCTGACAATGACAGCAGTTTGGAGTCGAGCCAATAAGACTGCTCACTAAAACAAAAATCAGTGTTATTCAGAAGAAAGCATTAACTAGCAGAATCCATATCTTAAATGCTACCTTCAAGCTCATGAACAACTTGTGAGGCATTCTGGATACCAATCCTCACCATGAATGATGTCACAGCTATCCCTGACTTACTGGAAATCTAAACTGCACAAATGGGCCAAGGTTTGCAATCTCTCCCATTTCTTCAACTTTGAGAGAGTTCTCAGCAGTCCTTACAAGAATGATATTCCTGTCAGAAACTACTCTGTTCCTAACTTTCTAGTCTTCTTAGTAGACATAACACTCATTCTCTCCATTTAGGTCCAAGGAATGTCCTGCCATGAGAAAGACTGATAATCTTCATATTGATTTATAAACCTGTTAAATATCTAGAACTAGAAAATGATCCTTCTTTGACTTGGAAGACTATAAAAACCAGGTGGTTTTGGGTTATTCTCCTTTGGAAACTACTTCATGCCCCCCCCCAGTTGGTAAAAACAAAAACAAAAATAAAAACTCCTGGTGCTATTGAAATGACTTCACATTAAGACAGTAAACCTTCATTTTGAGATGGTAAAATAAAACTCCATGAAAACAATAGTAAAATGAACTATGTCCACTGAACCGTAAATTTCAGCTTATCTAAGGGCATGTTTTCCAAACAGTAATCCTGAATATCATATTATATCCATAATTAAATATTATAAAAACTGTCCTCAAGCATAAGAAAAGTGTGGGCCTTTAAATTTCAGTGATTTTTTCCCAAGGTTAGGTTTACTATTTTTTTTAAATGCCCGTATTTTTTTTAAATAAAACCAAGAAGTATCTAGAAAGTATATTTAGAACAATAAAAAGTTGTCAGAGTGATGGAGAGCTAAATAAAATCTTGCTATTTTGCTTTGCTGGTATATTGGTGACAGAATCTTGGTAAGGAACCTATTTCAACAATACTGGCTCAAATGTCCATTTTTTATTTTTCTTCTATAAGTCTTTTAAGTATCTACATATGCACATTTGACTTTTTTAGGAAGGACAATGAAGAACTGAGAATAATGTTAAAAGATCCCAGATAAGATGGGAGAAAGACCAAATATATTCTAATAGGAGAACAAATGAAGAACAGTGACTTGACCAGTCAATAAGTATTTGCTGAGGGGCACCTGGGTGGTTCAGTCGGTTAAGCATCAGACTCTTGATTTCAGATCAGGTCATGATCTCAGGGTCCTGAGATCCAGCCCCACATCAGGCTCTGTGCTCAGCAGGGAGTCTGCCCAGGGATTATCTCTCTCCCTCTACCCCTCCCTCTGCTCATGCTCTCTCTCTCAACTAAATAAATAAATCTTTTAAAAAATTAAGTATTTATTGAGTGCCTAGAGGTATCTGTTAAAACACAGGAGTGTCATTAAAAAAATTCAATAACAATAAAGAATGACACCCATCCACATACCCAACATCAATAATTTGCTAAAGCTAGTATCTGCATAAATCATTTAAGTCCAAAGAAACTATTCTTTATTTCATGGTGATATCCCCCCTTTTGCTCTGCTTAGATCTATATCTTTAAATAAATTATAATAACAATAAATAATAATTTTAAAAGAGTTACTATATTGTTTCCATGAAAATACTTAGAAGAGTACCAATCTATACAAGAGAAGTCTGGGGCCTGATGAATATAGAAAATGCTTCCTTTGCCTTCCAATTTTTTAAAAAATTTTATTATGTTATGTTAATCGCCATACATTATATCATTAGTTTTTGATGTACTGTTCCATGATTTATTGTTTGTGTATAACACCCAGAGCTCCATTCAGTATATGCCCTCTTTAAAACCCATCACCAGGCTAACCCATCCTCCCACCCCCCTCCCCTCTAGAACCCTCAGTTTGTTTCTCAGAGTCCATAGTCTCTCATGATTCGTCTCCCCCTCCAATTTCCCCCATTCATTTTCCCTTCCTACTATCTTTTTTTTTTTTTTACATATAATGTATTATTTGTTTAAAAGGTATAGGTCTGTGATTCAACAGACTTACACAATTCACAGCAATAACCACAGCACATACCCTCCCCAATGTCTATCACCAGCCACCTATCCCTCCCACTCCCCAACACTCCAGCAACCCTCAGTTTGTTTCTGAGATTAAGAATTCCACATATCAGTGAGATCATATGATACATGTGTTTCTCTGATTGACTTATTTCGCTCAGCATAATACCCTCCAGTTCTATCCATGTTGTTGCAAATGGCAAGATTTCATTTCTTTTGATGGCTGCATAATATTCCATTATGTATATATATATGTATGTATATGTGTGTGTGTGTGTGTGTATATATATACACACACACACACACACATATACATACACACCACTTCTTCTTTATCCATTCATCTGTCGATGGACATCTTGGCTCTTTCCATACTTTGGCTGTTGTGGACATTGCTGCTATAGACATCGGGGTGCACATACCCTTTCAGATCACTACATTTGTATCATTGGGGTAAATACCCAGTAGTGCAATTGCTGGGTCATACGGTAGCTCTATTTTCAACTTTTTGAGGAACCTCCATACTGTTTTCCAGAGTGGCTGAACCAGCTTGCATTCCCACCAACAGTGTAGGAGGGTTCCCCTTTCTGCACATCCCCGCCAACATCTGTCATTTCCTGACCTGTTATTTTTAGCCATTCTGACTGGTGTGAGGTGGTAGCTCATTGAGGTTTTGATTTGGATTTCCCCGATCCCAAGCGATGTTGAGCAATTTTTCACATGTCTGTTGGCCATCTGGATGTCTTCTTTGGAAAAATGTCTGTTCGTGTCTTCTGCCCATTTCTTGATTGGATCATTTTTCTTTGGGTGTTGAGTTTGATAAGTTCTTTATAGGTTTTGGATACTAGCCCTTTATCTGATATGTCATTTGCAAATGTCTTCTCCCATTCTGTTGGTTGTCCTTTGGTTTTTTTGACTGTTTCCTTTGCTGTGCAAAAGCTTTTTATCTTGATGAAGTCCCAATAGTTCATTTTTGTCCTTGCTTCCCTTGCCTTTGGCGATGTTTCTAGGAAGAAATTGCTGTGGCTGAGGTCGAAGAGGTTGCTGCCTATGTTCTCCTTTAGGATTCTGATGGACCATTCTGAGTCTATTTTTGCGTGTGGTATAAGGAAATGGTCCAGTTTCATTCTTCTGCTTGTGGCTGTCCAATTTTCCCAACACCATTTGTTGAAGAGACTGTCTTTTTTCCATTGGACATTCTTTCCTGCTTTGTCAAAGATGAGTTGACCATAATTTTGAGGGTCCATTTCTGGGCTCTCTATTCTGTTCCATTGATCTATGTGTCTGTTTTTGTGCCAATACCATACTGTCTTGATGATGACAGCTTTGTAATAGAGCTTGAAGTCCAGAATTGTGATGCCACCAGCTTTGCTTTTCTTTTTCAACATTCCTCTGGCTATTTGGGGTCTTTTCTGGTTCCATACAGATTTTAGGATTATTTGTTCCATTTCTTTAAAAAAGTTGATAGTATTTTGATAGGGATTGCACTAAATGTGTAGACTGCTCTAGGTAGCATTGACATCTTCACAGTATTTGTTCTTGCAATCCATGAGCATGGAACGTTTTTCCATTTCTTTGTGTCTTCCTCAATTTCTTTCAGGAGTATTTTATAGTTTTCTGAGTACAGATTCTTTGCCTCTTTGGTTAGATTTATTCCTAGGTATCTTAAGGTTTTGGGTGCAATTGTAAATGGGATCGACTCGTTAATTTCTCTCTCTTCTGTCTTGTTGTTGGTGTATAAGAATGCCACTGATTTCTCTGCCTTGATTTTATATCCTGCCACTTGACTGAATTCCTGTATGAGTTCTAGCAATTTTGGGGTGGAGTCTTTTGGGTTTTCCACATAGAGTATCATGTCATCTACAAAGAGTGAGAGTTTGACTTCTTCTTTGCCGATTTGGATGCCTTTTATTTCTTTTTGGCGTCTGGTGGCTGAGGCTAGGACTTCTAGTAGTATGTTGAACAGCAGTGGTGATAGTGGACCTCCCTGCCGCATTCCTGACCTTAGGGGGAAAGCTCTCGGTTTTTTCCCATTGAGAATGATATTCGCTGTGGGTTTTTCATAGATGGCTTTTATGATATATAGCTATGTACCCTTTATCCCTATAACTCTGAAGAGTTTTGATCAAGAAAGAATGCTGTACTTTGTCAAATGCTTTTTCTGCATCTATTGAGAGGATCATAGGGTTCTTGTTCTTTCTTTTTTTTAATGTATTGTATCACATTGATTGATTTGCGAATGTTGAACCAACCTTGCAGCCCAGGGATAAATCCCACTTGGTCATGGTGAATAATCCTTTTAATGTACTGTTGGATCCTATTGGCTAGTATTTTGGTGAGAATTTTTGCATCCATGTTCATCAAGGATATTGGTCTGTAATTCTCCCTTTTGATGCGGTCTTTGTCTGGTTTTGGAATCAAGGTAATGGTGGCCTCATAAAATGAGTTTGGAAGTTTTCCTTCCATTTCTATTTTTTTGGAACAGTTTCAGAAGAATAGGTATTAATTCTTCTTTAAATGTTTGGTAGAATTCCCCTGGGAAGCCATCTGGCCCTGGGCTTTTGTTTGTTGGGAGATTTTGGATGACTGTTTCAATTTCCTTAGTGGTTATAGGTCTGTTCAGGTTTTCTATTTCTTCCTGGTTCACTTTTGGTAGTTTACACATCTCTAGGAATGCATCTATTTCTCCCAGGTTATCTAATTTGCTGGCATAGAGTTGCTTATAATATATTCTTATAATTGTTTGTATTTCTTTGGTGTTGGTTGTGAACTCTCCTCTTTCATTCATGATTTTGTTGATTTGGATCATTTCTCTTTTCTTTTGGATAAGTCTGGCCAGGGGTTTATCAATCTTGTTAATTCTTTCAAAGAACCAGCTCCTAGTTTTGTTGATCTGTTCTACTGTTCTTTTGGTTTCTATTTCATTGATTTCTGCTCTGATCTTTATTATTTCTCTTCTCCTGCTGGGTTTAGGCTTGATTTGCTGTTTTTTCTCTAGCTCCTTTAGGTGTAGGGTTAGGTTGTGTATTTGAGACCTTTCTTGTTTCTTGAGAAGCCTTCCCATTTTTAGTGGAACTTCTAAATGATCCTGCTTGATAGTGGTGTTGGGCCCTCCTGACACTGTAAGCGACACCTGTCTGGTCAATGGGAGAAATGAGCCTACCTGAGCTGTCTTCTGTTGATCAGATAAAGGTCAAAAAGTGTCAGGTTTGGGTGGCCTCATTCTGTTGGGTGATCATATGCAAGACATCCCACTTCTGTGCTGTTTCCTCCAGTCCTGGGATCCCAAATGAACTCACCTTCTTCTTACTACACTGCAGAGTTCTCCTTTGGTTGTCCCTAACATTTTCAAGGTTTACAATTGTGCTTAGCAGAGAAGAGCAGGGAAAAGGGGTCTATATTATCTTTTGTGCATCAGAAGTCTTAAAATTCTAAAAGGCTATTTTACATAAAAATGTAAATTATTTTTATCTAGAATTTTTGTTTCTAGAATGTGCCAGCCTAATCTAAATGAATTTCTTTAAATAGCCTGCAATTATTAAAGGCTAATAATATACTTTATTTTTAGCCCACTTTCCCCACTTCATGGGTCTTAGACATAGCATTAAATATTATTTATGCAGGAATGATAGGTGGGCTTAATTTTGGATAGTTTTATCATTTATTTTTGTTTCCTTCCTTTTCACTGTTAGATAATCACTTTCAAAGGTCAGCGAAGTCACCATGAATACAAACCTCTAAGAAAGGACTCCGGGAAAACACTGTTGTTACTGGAATCTTCAGTCACATTCCTACCCATAGTTACTGGCACCATTAGTAGACTTGCTTTGAACATGAAAGACAATGGTAAATAAGAAAACACATTTAGCCATCATGCTTAGGCAAAAAGCTTGTCTCTGTAATTGCTTACCTGGAATGAAAATTACCCCTGGTTAAAAATATATCTAAAATGGACTCATCCACTTTTGCCCTGGTGTGTAGATGATAGTGATTATATTTTTTCCTTTGAGGCTATAATATTATACAGTCATTAGGAATGCAGGTTTAGTATCAGACAGGGCCAACTGACTCCAAAAATTCCCACTGTCAACCTTGGAAAATTTGCTTAATTTCTCTATATATTTCATAGCTTTGTTCCTGTATTCTATCAGATAATGCTTAGAAAGTTTTTAAAACAGTGGCTGGAACACAGTAAGTACTCAATAAATATGAGTTTTATTATTTGAATATTGTCATTCTCTTCCTAAGGCTCATCATTTTAGAAAAGACTGTAGTGAAAACTAGCATAGAATAAGGCTGCAAGTTTCTTGGAAGTATCTTTAATATGAATTTTCCACTTCTGGTCTGCTTAGGAATTTTTGTCTTTTGTTCCTATCTCCAAACATGAATAAATGAGGGCCTAAATATTCCTAAAATATTTAAGAGTTCAGTTTGTTTCTAATTAATAAAGGTTTTATCAGAAATGGTCTATATTAATCATCATTATATCCACAGTCCAATTATATAACCCTATTAAGTCAAAGTGATTCAAAACTTATTTATTTAGTTCTTTGAGTTAGGCTGATTATTACATTTTGAGTACATATTGAGTAATAATATTACATTTTGAGTAAAACCTGTAATTGTTTGTTTCTAACTTTTGTCTTCAAGTAAGTGCATATATAATGTAAATACTGAGATGATTTTCATTGAATGAGAAAGTTATAGAAGCTTGAACAAGAGAGTAATTGCATTTTGAGAGAAGTCATTGATCTCACTTGTCCCTTTGTCCAAGGCTACAATGCACACTATGATATCAATTAAACAGATACTTATCAATCATCTATCAAAGTCTTCATTGTATTAGCCATGATAACAACAGTTATTGTTCCTACTTCAAGTGGCCTAGTTGATAAATGAATTCTGAAGAGTTGACAAATTCTCTGGAATTAAGTGTTGCATTTCATGGTTTGTTTCTACAAATGAACAAGAAGAAGCAGGATGATGTTGGCAGCCTCTCTGAATGTGTAGATGAACATGGCCATTAGTTTATGGTGAAACCTACAGTACTGTCAAATGGGGGAGGGGAACATACTGTCTGGCACTTAACAAACTGATTATAGGATTAATGTATGATAACAGAGAGGACTGTTGCCACAAATTTCAATGTTAATCTGTGAAGAAAAAAAATATATATGTAATGAATTCTCCCTATTTAAACATTTTAGAGACTGGGCCACTTGTAAACGTTTGATGCTAGAAACTGTTAAGTGCTTACATGACTTACAAAGTTTTCTATGTTCCTTGACCAACAATTTACCTAACTGTACTCTGAGTCTCATAGCTACATGACATATGAAAAACTAAAAAAAAAAAAAAAAAAAAACTAAAAAAAAAAGGAAAAAAATGCAGCCACGTAAGTCGCATATAAATCTGTAGAATCTAAATCTTTTTGGTGTTATTTGGATATAACCTACTAATTTAAACTTATGGCCTTGAAGGGCTATGACTGCACTATGAATATTCTCCCAGTAGTCATATTTTACTTTCATAAATGAGCCACCAGATTATTCGATAATTAAAAAAAAAATAAATGGCAAATGTGAGAAATCAATAGCATAGGGAAACATGCATAGTTTCAATGTATTACAGACAATTCATACAATTTTCCAATATATACTAAATGCCTGGTACAGGTCCATAAGGACCTGATAATTAGTCATATATTAAGAAGCTGCTTTTCTTTTCAATTAGAGCAAATATAATTGTATGCTCAGAAATATGGATACATAGGTGTATCTTTTTTTATCTGCCCTTTTTATCCCTGACAAATCATCTCTACAATTTCTTTAAAGATTTTATGTATGTGAGAGAGAGAGCGCGCGTGTGCACGCACACAAGTTGGGGGATGGACACAGGGAGACGAAGCAGACTCCACGCTGAGTGGGGAGCACGACACAGAGCTCAATCCCAGGACCCCAAGATCAGGACCTGAGCTGAACTCAGATGTTTAACTGACTGAGCCACCCAGGCACCCCTGTCTACAATTATTTCTATAATATTGTTGACTCTTGAACAACACAAGGGTTAGGGATTCTGACCCCCATGCAGTAAAAATCCATGTATAATATTTGACTCCTCCAAAACTTAACTACTAGTAGCCTACTGTTGACCAGAAGCCTTACCAATAACATAAAAAGTCAATTAACACATAAATTTTGTTATATGAATTACATATTGCATTCTTAAAGTATGTTAGAGAAAAGAAAATGCTAAGAAAATCATAAAATACATTTACAGTACTGTACTGTATTTATTCATCCACACACATATAACTGGACCCATGCAGTTCAAACCCATGTTGTGCAAGGGTCAACTACATTTACTTCCATCAAAGCAGACTATCCTCTAATTCTTATGCTACAAAAATTTATAACCTAATCAAAAGCTTTTTCTCTGAGTCCACCATCATCCACTGTAAAAATGATCGCTGAGGTTTCAGGTCAGTGAGTAGAGACTCTTTGGTTGTCCCAAGTTTTAGATGACTAATTCAGTTTTATCTGCACCTCCCCATGAGCCTAGGGCATTTCTGGGAATACCAAAACAAAGCCAAAACTGGTATTAGAGTTCTAGCATGAAAATACAGAAGCAGGTAGGGCAATTACCCAACTATATCTGAAGCCAGTAGAGACAGGTGATTTGTGGGAAATCATGCTTTGCAAAAAGTATCCAACAATGGTAAGAGAAAAAAATAGCCATATCTCTCATTTAGCCAAAAGATGAGAGTGGGGCCCCAAATCGAAGTAGAAATTGGAGGTCAGAAGTCAAGCAAATACTGGGATGGAGCAAAGCAGGAATGAGGGAAGAATGACCAACAATTTTTTCTTGCAAAGCTAACTCATCCCAAACTGCCTGTTAATGGAGCCTTGGTAATGAGGTGTTTTGCATAGATTAGCATGTATCAATGGCACAGATCAAGGGAATTAAATTACTACTAGGATTAATAAACATTATGCACATTATGTACAAATATATAAATATATACCATAAGAAAGTTTGAGATCAAGTTCAGTTTGGCAAGACTAATGTAACAAATGCCTAAATGGGAATTTGGTTGTCTCAGTTTTGATGCAATTCTCAAGATCATAGTTCCAATTACTTATACTACAAAAGATGAAGATGAAGTATGGTTATAAAGTGGTTTTAGATTTATCCAAGAACACTGCCTGGAGGGGAAAGACCAGAAAAGAAAGAATTTAGAAGTATACACAGGGATGTAGAGGGATCAAGAAGATTTATTTGCACACATCAAAGAAAGTTCAGTTTGGAGTTCTCCATTGAGTGGGTAGATGGCTTGTCTTCAAAGCATCCAAAAGGGCTCCAAAAGAGAAAAAGTCAGTTTAAACATCTGCCAAGCCAGGAGAGTACATCTGGTAAACCACCATGAGAGTACTAGTCAGCCTCTGCTCTGAAAGATCGTTAAGATAGCATAAAGAAGAGAGAGAATTGGAAACTCAAGTAGAGGTGGAGGAAAGCTAGGACCACACATTCCTTTCCTACTGCTGGCATCCAGCTAGAAACATGGCTGAGCTGAATAGAGACAAATTTTTGTAGTGGTTGCTCTAGGTGTTACGATATGCATCTTAACTTATCACAATCTGCTTCAGGTAAAATATAGAAACTTTTCTCTAAGACACTGTATTTTTCCTCCTTCCTTAGTATTATTGTTATTACACACACACACACACACACACACACACACGTATTTATATGTATGTAGTATATGTATAAAATCTGTTTTTCTCTCTTCTGCAACTGGATAATTCCTATTGATCTATCTTTATTGATTCATCTAACCATCTTAAATATACTTTTGAGTCCACTTAATGATTTCTTTACTTTAATAAGTTTTATTTTAATAAATACACTTTATTTTCTAGAGGAGTTTTAGGTTCACAGAAAAACTGAGCAGAAAGTACCAAGGATTCCCATATACCTCCAGATCCCACACATGCACAACCTCCCCCAATACTCCGGGAAAAGGGCAGTACATTTGTTACAACTGATGAACCTACAATGACACAGCATAATCATTCAAAATCTATAATTTATATTAGGATTCATCTTCGTGTTGTACATTCTGAGTTTACAAATGTTTACAATGATGGACACGTATACATCATTGTAGTATCATATAAGATAGTTTCACCTAAAAATGCTCTGTGCTCTGCTTATTCATTTCCTCATCCTCCCTAACACCTGGCATCTACTGATCTTTTTACTGTATCCAAAGTTTTGCCTTTTTTAGAATGTCATAAAGTCGGATCACATAGTATGTAGCCTTTTCAGATTGGTTTCTTTCATTTAACAATATGCATTTAAGGTTCCTTTATGTCTTTTCATGGCTTGATAGCTCATTTCTTCTTTGTGCTAAATAATATTCCATTGTATGAATGTACCACAGTTCATTTACCACCCTCCTACTGAAAGATATCTTGGTTGCTTCCAAGCTTTGGCAATTATGAATAAAGCTGCTATAAACATCCATATGCAGGCTTGTGTGTGGACAGAAGTTTTCAATTCAATTGGGTAAATACCGAGGAGAATGATTGCTGATCATATGGTAACAGTATGTTTAGCTTTGTAAGAAACTGTCAAACTGTCTTCCAAAGTGGCTATACCAATTTGCATTCCCGCCAGCAATGAAAGGGAGTTCCTGTTGCTCCATATCCTTGTCATCTAGTGAATTTTTAATTTTGGTTATTACACTTTCAACTCTATATTTCTCATTTTATCCTTTTATAGTTTGTATCTATCAAGATTCTTATTTTTGAGACATTGCTCTTTATTGTCCTAGAATTCTTAAAACCTTTTCATAATAGCTACACTGGAATATTTGTTTGCTAAACTAACATCTGGGCCTACTCAATTTCTATTGTATGCTTTTTTTCCCCCTTCTGAGTCTGGATCTCAATTTCTTTTCTCTTCCCATGTCTCTTCATTTTGTGTTGAAAAATGAAAAATTTAAATAATATGTTATAGCAATTCTTGATTCTGATTTGTTTCTTATGAACGTTTTAATATGTTTGAATTAAAATTATGTTTTCCTCATGGTGTGCAATCACTGAGGTATTTGTTCTGTTTTGTCATTTTTATTTCACTTTGCTTGATTTTCTAGTGGTTGCTCTTGTGTCTACATAAAGAAGTGATCAGTCAATTATTTTGAATCGATTGCGTCAAAAATCTCCAGCCTATAAGACTCTGACCCCTACGTCACTGGATTTGAGTGTGGGGTTGTGGGCATACTTAAAGTTCAAATATCCACTTTAATGTTCACTTTCTGTGGGCCTGTCACTGATCTGCTCTGTGCATGTACATAATTTCTTAGTCAGCTATGGATATGTGGAGAACTTATCTATCTTTTGCATGGCTCTCTCACACTGAATCTCTCCCAAAATACCTGGCGGCTCTCCCATTCCCACAACCAGTTCTATAAAATCAGGAGAGCATAACAGTGGATTTTTCCTATTTGTTTTCTACTGAGTTTGCAACTTTCACCAACAAACCACCAACATGGGTTTTTACCCTCTGCCCCAAACCAAATCTATTAACTCTGGAGCAGGACTGCTGAATCCAATGGACAGCCTTGTCCTGGGAAAAATACAGACCTGGAAGGAATGGGAGAAAACTCCGGGCAAAAAGACCATAGTGCCCTGCTACTCAGAGTAGCTTTCATGATAAAAGATTTTATTTTATTTTTTTTAAAGATTTTATTTATTTATTCACGACAGACAGAGACAGAGAGAGGCAGAGGGAGAAGCAGGCTCCCTGAGGAGCAGGGAGTCAATGTAGGACTCAATCCCAGGACCCCGGGATCATGACCCGAGCTGAAGGCAGACACTTAACCATTTGAGCCACCAGGCACCCCACAATAAAAGATTTTAATTTTTTTTTTTTTTGCTTTTAGATAATTTTCAGAGGACTGAAAATTGTTGTTTCTAACCATTTTGTCCAGATTTATACTTTTTTGGGGGGAGATGATATGCTAATCTCTTCAGGAAGCTGCGGCAGAATGTCTCATAGTTTTGCAAGGTTTACTTAACATTAGAAAATCAGTTGTTTTTCTGCACTAACAGTTTCCAGTAGAAACAATAATATGACTATGTAGACAGATGCAAATTTAATACAGATAAAATTTAATCTATATTCATTAATTTAATTTCTTAATACTAGAATGAGCCAGGAACTCCCTTAAATTAAAACAACAGCATTGGGAAAAAATAATAGCAATAATTATACTTATTTTGGGAAACACTGAGAACATTCATTATAAAGGCAAGAAAAAAATGGTGCTAGCCAGCACCATTTCTATTCCACATTTCTCTGAATCCTAACCAGTGAATCAACAACAAAAAGATAAGTTAAATAAGGAATAAAACTGTCATTACTTAAAAATGGCTTGATATTATGTGAAGAAAACTCTAAGAATTTACAGATAAATTATATAAGAATTGACAGCTGAATTCAGAAATGTCAAAAAATCAGAAGCCCAGGAAAAAATATGGAGAAAAATAATCATTAAATTTATACAGAAAACTACAAAAGATATTCATTCATAAATAGAGAAGGAACATCTTGTAGCACATTTTATGAGTTCAACATTTCAAAATACTACAGACCACATACACCAATTTTGTGTCTATGTGAATATAACTACAAATTGTTTAACAAAATATTAGCAAAATAACTCCAGTTACATAGAAAAAAGAATGCAGCTTGACAGAATGGGGTTTATCTTGGGAATACAAAGATGGTTTCCATTTAAAAGACAATCAATATGCTTCACAATACTGATGGAATAAGGGAGAAAAATCCAATGGTCATTTAAAAAACATTTGATTAAATTTAACACCCATTTAAGTTAAAAGCTGGTAAAGGTAACCTGCAAAAATCCTACAGGTAGCCTTACTTTTAATGGCAAGATACTGAATGTTTATCCTCTTAATTGACAATGAAGTAAGGATGCTTGTTTTCACCACTCTCATTCACTATTTCATGCAGGAGGGAGGTGGGGAGAACACAGCTCTTACAATATGGGAAAAAAAAGAAAGAAAAGCCATATACATGGGAAAGGAAGACATAAAACTTCTATTTTCAGTGAACATGAATGTTCACGTAGGAAATCCAAAGGAATCTACAAAAAAAATTACAAAAACTAATAAATGAATTTAGCAATGTAAATGAAAAAAGGTTAAATTACAAAAAGTATTGTTATGTGATATACCAGAAATAATTTTAAAATAAAACATTGATAAAAGTGTTGAAAATATAAAATACTTAGGAATAAATTTAGCCTAAGACAAACAAGAGTTTTACTCTAACTACCAGACACAGGTTAGAGAATTAAAGGACACATAAATAATGTTTATAGATCATAAGGCACAATATTTTTAAGATGTCAGTTTTTTCCAAATAGATTTTAAATTCAATAAAATCAAGATAAAAATTCTAAAATGCTATTTTGGAGAAAATGATGAGCTGATTCTAAGTGCCTATAAAATTTCAAACAACCTTGAATAGCCAAGGTCATTAAAACAATAGCACTTGATTTCAGGAAATAACACAAAGTACTCAAAACTGTAAAAATATAGGAATTTATTTCAATGAAACAGAATAAACAGGTTTAGATAGAATCCATGCATATGTGAATATTTCTATAAAAAAAAAAGGCACCATCAACCTTTACCTCACACATTGCACAAAGGTCTACCAATCTTGTCACTTGTCATTTAAGATCAGATATTCTTTGCTGAAGAGGTTTTTCCTATATATTTTAATATGTTTGCCTGGCCTCTCTCAACTAGATTCCTATAACATCCTCTCCCCAGGTATAACAACCCAAAAAGTCTCCAGGTATTGTTAAATGTCTCCAGGGAGCAAAATCATCTCCACTGAGAACCACTGCCTTACAAAGAAACTAATTTGAAATGGACTTAAATGTAAACATAAAATCCAAAACATAAAATTTTAGAGAAACATTTAGGAGAATACCTTCATAATGGGATAGATGAAGACACTTTATACAGGAACCAAAGAGTATGAATAAGAGAAAATATGATTAACTGGATTTTATCAACATTAGAAACTTACTCTTCTATCACATTTTCAACCTTTCACTGACTGTTCAACAAATACCCACATGGTAAAGAAAAAACCAAAAGATCTAATTATCTCAGCAAATTTTGTTCATTACTGCACCTGTGAATTTACATATATATTATATATTACATAGATAAATGTGTATGCATGTATATAATGACACACACATACAATATGAAGAGCCAAGAGTAGCTTTATCTTCAAAAGGAATAAATTTATAGAACTTATACTACCAGATATCAAGGCTTATTAAGTAATTAAAACAAATTGGTATTGGCACAAGAATAGACCCAAGGAGCAGTGGAACAGAACAGAACCCACACACACACATACAGTAACATTATGACAAAGGGAAACGATATGAATTTGTAGATTCAAGAAACTATGCAAATCCAAAAGAGATAAATGTCCAGGTAATGATAACACAAATCGAAAGAAAGCTTAAAAGCTATATTAATAACAGATTAAGTAGACTTCAAAAAAAAAAAGGAACATTATCAAGGATAAAGAGGGACATCACATAATGACAAAAAGGGTAAATTCCCCAAGAAGATAGAACAATGTAAATTTTTATGTACCTAAAAACAGAACATCAAAATCATAATGCAAAAACTGACAGAACTAATAGAAGAAGGACTAACCCGTAATTATGGCTGAATATTTCAACTCTTCTTTCACAGTAATCAATGGAACAATTATAGATAAAATAAGGAATGATATCGAAGACCTGCATAACACTATTAATCAACTTGCCCTAACTGACATTTATAGAACATTCCCCCCAGCAATAGTATAATAGACTTTATTTTCAAGTGCACATAGACCATTCATTAAGATAAATCATTTTCTGAGCATAAAACAAACCTAATGAAATTATACAAAGTATGATCTGTGAACACACTGCAATTAAATTAAAATTTGTTAACAGAAAGAACCAGAAATCCTCAAATATTTGAAATCTAATAATACATTCATAAATAAACCAATGGTCAAAAAGGCTGTCACTGGGGGAAAATTTTTTTAATTATGGAATAAAAATGAAAACAGAACTTTGAAAAACTGACCAGCTAAAGCAGTATGCAGAAGTAGGTTATAGCATTAAACTCTGGTTTTAGAAAATACACAATCAAATCAATGAAATAAGCTTCTACTTAGAAAATTACAAAGAGAGAATTCAATCTATACAAAAGGAAAGAAAAAGTAAATGCAGACATTAATAAAATTGAAAAGAGAAAAAACTACTGATTAAAATCAATGAAAGCACAACTGGTTCTTTGAAAGGATCCATGAACTTGATAAATCTCTAACCTACTGACTAAGAAAAAAATCTAACAGAAACACATTACAAATATCAGGAAAGAAAAATGGGAGAGCGAGACATTAAAAGGATAATAAGTAAGTATTATACACCAATTTATACCAATAAATTCAACCTCAGCTCATTTTTTCATAACTTATTAAAAAATTAAGTCAAAATGGATCATAGGTCTAATTGTAAATGTGTAATGATAAAACTTCTAGAAGAAAACATAGAAGGAAATATTTGATTTTGGCTTAGGCAAAGTGTTCATAAATACTACCTATATGTGTGCATGATCCGTAAAAGAAAAAAAAAGTGGTAATTAATCTTCATCAAAATAAAGATCTCTGTTCTTTGAAAAATACTTTAAAAGGTTTAAAGAACAAGCTATAGATTAGGAGAAACTATCTGCAAACTGTACATCAATGAAAGGACTTGTATCCAGAATAAGTGAAGAACTCTCAAAATTCTGTAGTAAGAACCAAAAAAAGCCAATTTTTAAAAATGGCAAAAGATTTGCAGCCAGTTCACCAAAAAAAGAAAAAAAAGAAAAAAGAAAAAAAGACATATGGATGGTAAATAAGCACAGGAAAAGATGTTCAACATCATTAGTCAAGAGGAAAATGAAAATTAAAATCGGACATGCCACCACTCACTTATGAGAATGGCTCACCACACATACACAAAACAACAACAGACAATTCCAAGTGTTGGAAAGGATATGAAGTGACTGGAGCACTCATACCTTGCTGGTAGGAATGTAAACTGGTGCAGCCACTATAGAAAACTGTTCAACAGCTCCTCACAAAGTTAAACATGTACTTAATATATGACCCAGCAATCCCACTGCTGAGTTCACAGAAAGGAAAACTTATGTTCACACAAAAGCCTGCACACAAATATTTATAATGGTTTTATTCATAACTGCTAACAAATGCATACAACCTAAATATCCTTTACCTTAAGAGAAAGGAATATAAATTTAGTAATGTTAAAGTAAGATTTTTTTTCTTCATCAGAAGGTGAAAAGACAAATTGAGAATTCTTCATCACATATAAAAATGTGTTCCAGCCAATTAGTACCCAAATAATTACATATTTTAAATCCATAGTGAAATAACCATTTCACATTCAACAAATTAGCAATAACTGAAAAACTGGATATCACTAACTTTCGGCAAGAAATTGAAACAATCACAACTTTCCTCTGCAGGTGCCAAGTGTATATTGATAGAACATTTTAGAAATCATTTTGGCAATTCATAACAAAACTGAATATGTGTTTATTCTGTAGGCCAGCAACTCTGCTACTAGATATACACACTAAAGAAACTCTTTACACATGTGCATTGCGGAACACAGATAAGAATGTTTGTAAGCAACACTGTTCACTTAATAGCAAAACAGAAAAATGGGGAACAACTCAAATATCCGTTAATAATATAATTGATAATTAAGTTATGGTTTATTCTTGCCATCATTTATTAAACAGCAGTGAAATTGAATTAACCACAGATATATGTATTTACATGTGTGGGTCCTAAGAACATAATATAAAAGGAAAACTAAAGTCACTAAAGGGTATATAGCTATACATTAGCAGACACAAAATTTAATAATTTGCTTTTTGGGAGATGTAAACAGGTATTGATTACAGCCAAAAGCAAAACAATGGTTTACACAGAATTAACCAGAATGGTTATCTCCAGGTAAGCTTCTGAATAAGGAATATTCTATATCTCTGCTTGGGTTATAAATATACAGATGGTCATTTTATTATTATTTTTTAAACTCCCTGTATAAGTTTTTATCCTTTCTTTGCCTATGTATTCTTTCTTTCATTCTCTTTCTCAGTCTCTCTCTCCTCACTGTCCTCCCTCCTGCTCTTGTTTAAGATAAATGATCTAATCTGTCCTTCAGGTTTGTGGGTAGGGTGCCTGAATGGAAGGAAGTGTGCCTTCATTTCCAAATGAGTTAGAGAACACCTGAAAAAGAGCAGACTGGTGGGGAATATAACTATTCAGTTAAAGCCAAGTGAATTAGAGTGGCTTATATAACATCCAGGTAGAAAGGATATCCAGGGAAGTTGTACAGTATGTGTGAAACTAAAGACAAGGCTAGGCACTATTAGCAAAATGTGTATTTAAGACTTAGAGTAGTCAGTATTTTCCAGGAAAAGTAGGTGGTGTGAGAAGAGTCATTACTGAAAATGAAGCCCTGTGGAATACTAACGTTTGGAGGGCAGATATAAGAAAATAAACTGATAAAATAGACTGGGCATATATTTGTCCTCAAAGAAACAGTATCATAGAAGCCAACCAAGGAAATGGTTTAAACCAGGAGGGGGACTATCAACAATGCAAAGTGATACCAGGACAAGTAAATGAAGAACAGAAATAGCATTGTGGGATTGTGTACAAGCTACATTTTCTCAGCCTGCTTTTCCTTGTCTCAATCTGAAGGATGGGGAAGGAGTAGAGGAGGGAGCTGAGTATCAAGAGTTACTGACCCATTAAATAAATATTTATTAAACAACAATAATTATTGAGTACTTACTAAGATCCAGGTAAGAAAAAACTCTCTTCATCATTTGTTTTGTTTTGTTTTGTTTTCTAATGAAGTGTCAAAAATTGGTGAAGGGTAAAAGGACAGAAAATTATGGGGTAATATTTACCCAGGGTGCTCAGAGAAAGCTTCCCAGAGAAGGTTCCATCGACAGAGACCTCAACAATATGAGTCCTGAGAATATCTAGGGAAAGAACTTCCCAGAAAATTAAATAGCAAGTTCAAAGTTCCTGGGTTGGGAGTTGTCAGACTGTCTTGGCACATTAAAGGAATCAAGGGGTCAGCACTGCTGAAGTGCAGTGAACCTCAGAGAGAGGTAGGAGATCATATCAAAGAAGAAGAGGAGAGGGAAGCCAGAGAAGACAGTGGGGAATATGGATTTGAACCCAGCCAGTTAGGCTCTCGAGTTCCCATATTTACTAACTGATACGACCTCTCTGCTTAGAAAAGGGTGTCTCCATTCTGCAAAACATTGACAGAAATTGGGATCCTCTGCACTTTGGCAGAGTCTATATTTGTAGGTCAACAGAACTCCCAGTTCGGCCCTGAGGGACATGTCAGTTCATCAAAGAATTTAACGTCTGAGCACAGATTCCCTTAGACCATCAGCCTGGCCTTCCTTAGAAGCCAATTAAGAATTTCTGAATAAGCAAAATAGCATGTTCCTTAGATTAGATTATACCAATATATAATTTGCTATTTCTACTACTAATATTGCTACTATTACTATTACAAATAATAGAAATAATAATTATCTCATTAGTTTCTTATGAAAACAATGGTTATTAATTCTTTACAACAAGGCACATATACCCTCATAAATTCAACTACAGGTTATGAGGTAATATGCTAGGAAAGATGGACTAATTGGCATTGCATATTCATTAGGAACAAGAATTCAGCCACCCCAGGCTAGGCCTCACCAAGAACTGACCCCGATATCTCTTAGGCAAGTTAGAATCTAATACTAAGACAAGTTCAAATAGGCTCTAAAGCTAAGATTAACAAAAGGTTTGATTTCAATTTTATTAGGTAGACACACACACACACAAACACACGCAAATAAATCTCTATTAAAAACAAACAAAAAAACTTGTAAAGGATCTCAATTTTTTACTACCAACTAAAACCATCCATACTATTTGTGTCCAAAAATTTTCAGTTGTCAGTCACTTGTGCTATTTTCTCCTGATTTAGATAGAGGATAGCAAATGAAAATGACTAAATCTAGAGGATAATCTAAGCCCCATTTGTGAAAATAAAGCCCATCACCAGCTTTTCCGGTTTTATTAGCACTTGCAATATCTGCTATATAAAGAACAAAGACATTTCTGAATCATTTACTTTCACTCATTATGCACATATCTATAGCTACTTTCCATACTTAACTTACCTTAAATTTTAATGATTCAAACTTATACCGAACTTCCAGTTTGTCTCTCACTACAATATTTTATCAAAAAGTTAGTGCCAAAGAGGCCAGAAGCATTTCCCCACATACTTTTATCCTTCCTCTAGGATTCATATATCATTTTCTTCACATATGTATTCATGGCAAACTGAGGCACAGGGATTTAGGCTCTATTTCTCAAGGACAAGTCAGAGGTATAATTCTGTCCTTGCAGATTTTCAAAAGCACGAGAAAAATGTCCCCATTTCCTCCAAATCAGTTCCTTTTCTCTGCATACACTGTACTGAACAAAGGTGAAAAACTCTGAAGTTTCAGTCTCATGTTACTGATAGCACAGAGTGCTATAAGCTGTGTTACTTAAGCTGTGTTGGAGAACTACCACAAGGACTAATAGCTTGGATCATCACACGGTCTTAAAGTACCAAGCTGGCAATTATTTTGTTAAAGTATTTGCCATATTAATGATAGAATTTAAATAAACAGGTCAGCAAATAGAAACGCAGATAGGTAAACAGATCATCTACTTCACAACTGCCTTCCAATGAATTGATTACATTAGAGGAGTGTTTCATAAAAAAGATTTATTTCCACTAGGTTTTCATCCATTTTGCAATTTGAAAATAGGAATGGACTCTTCTCTGTTTCACAATTTAAAGCACTCAGACAAGTAGACATATTACAGTGCGCCTAAAGAGATAAAAAATGTTTCTTTAAGATGCTGCCACCCTACATAAAAGGAGCAGCGTATTTCTTGAATGGGAGAACTTAATATCATGAAAAGATCTGTTATTACCAAATGAATATACTGATTTAACACACTTTTGATCACAATAAAAATTTTTGCTTTTTTGGACAATTTGAGAGAGATAACTTGTCAAAATTATTTTGAAATACATTGTAAATGTTTGAGAAATGACAAGAGATATTTGCAAAGGGATAACAGAAAGAAGCTTTTTTTAATCATGCCAGATTCTGAGACAAATCTACTGTAAATAAAAAGTATATTGTTTATCTATCATTATGCAAACTGAATGAATGAATCAAAATATTGAATCTAGAGATGGGCCCAAGGATATCAGCAAAAAGAAGATTACACAGGAATACTCCTACCATGGTCAATTTTAAGGTACCGATGCCATGACAATCAGCATGTAAAATCTCTGAAAATTCAACAAGTGGCGTCTGCAGCACACCACTGGGTGTTAGTTCAAGTCAGCTGGAAAATCATATCTGCTTAATAAATGGAGCCGGGATGATAGCCTATGCAATTTAAAGGAAATACAGTTAAATGCTTAACACATTTTACATAAAAATAAAATCTCTATTGTTTAAGGATCCACATGAAAAATACCCATATTCTATTGCATGAAAAATTCTGGCAGATAAAAATGCAAATATACACTGAGAAAAGATAAAAGAGAATAGACTAGGAAACAATTTGAAGCATTTATTGAAAACAAAGTTAATATTCCTCAGACATACATACATACAAAAAGCTCTATAAATTAAGAACCAGGATAAAACTTCACAAGAGAACTGAAAATTAAAAAGATGGAGGAGGAGGAGAAGGAGAAGAAGAAGAAGAAGAGGAAGAAAAAGTTTTCTCAACCTCATGGTAGATAAATCAAAGTAAAATGCCATTTTTTAATGTATCAGATTAGCAAAGTTTTAAAAGATTAATGATACTTAGTTTTAATGAGGAAATGTATATACTGGAACATTTTGTGACGAAGTATAATCTCACATATTCTATAAGAACTGTGAGTTAAAAATATACACAACCTAACTTAATAATCCCATTTTGGTGACCGTGTTTGGGGGAGCCATTTCTACAGTAAGGAAAGACCAACCAAACACAAGTAGAAAAGTATATGTCTACAGAGACTTTTTAAAACATAGTCATAGTAAAAGATTTTGAAAGAAGATGCATATATGCCAATAGGGTAATGTCTGAATTAGTTATAAAATATTAACATCATGAAACATTGCCCAGCTACTAAAAATTAGTTATATATCTTACTCCTGACAGGAAAGAATATAAATGATATACTAAAGAAAAAAAATATATACTGTGTGTTTGTAAAATCCTATTTTTTCTTAGACAGTAGTAATGAAAGAACCTACATATACCTTTGTGTTGGCACACTTGTCTTTAAACATGAAGAAAGTTATGGGATACCTACCACTAAAGATAAATGGAAGGAAGCTGTATTTGGAGGGGGGTTGACACTGTCACTAATTTACTTTTATATCTTAATAGTATTTGACTTGTTAGAAAGTGCTATATGACTTCTACAACTTAAACTGAAAATTTGAAATAATTGGCTAATCAATTATATTAAATTGTAAGACTGCTATGACACATTATATGAATAAAACAAAATGAATAGTATGACAAATAGGGCCTATTTCAAAAACAAAAAAGAAGTGTGTATGTGTTTAACATACATGTTAATCTGAATTTATTATTATTATTATTATATTTCTGTTTTTTTGAGTGGTACAAAAATCATGATAGAGAGATTGAAAAAAAATTCTACTCTTTTATGGTATTTGTGGGAATGTAATTGGTACTAGCATTCAGGGGATAATTAGGCAAAAAGATATGAAAAGGCTTAAAAATATGTACGCTTGTTTCCCAGAAATGCAACTAGTAGTCATTTATCCTGAGGAAATAATTTAAATATTTATTCATCAAATAAATTTAGCAAAGATTTAGGCATGTCACAACTTAAATATTTACCAAGAGGTTTCTGATTATATGCAATGTTGATGCCACCAAGACTGATAGGCAGCTGGTACTCCAGCAATCCCAATTGTTAACACTGGCATTGATTTGTTATTTGCTTTATGGCCATTGTTTGATGGTTGGTGCCCACAACATATCAGGTATCAAATGTTCTAAATATTACCCCTGATTATAACCTTTTAGAGTATAATATATAACCATCAAATGTGGTTTTAAAAACCACAATAGAATGTGGTTTTCCAACCTTAGTCATGTGCTTGTCCACATTTAAAATTTTTGCCATATGTATGTGCTACTTGAATTAATATTTTCTTAAAATAGTTCCCTAATCCACTAAATATCTTATCAAAAGTAGAAACTACTTTTAAATACATTAAACATATTGCTTAATTAAGAGTAATGATAAATAAATATATTGAAAACAGTATTATTAATTTTGAGCTGGATAAACCTGTTAATGCACTTTATAAAAAGGTAATTAGCAAAAATTAGTTATTTAAGTCAGACTAAGACCTTATTTATATTATCAGAATGATCAGAATGATTGAAATAACACAGAAAGTAGAATAAAGTTTTTGCTATAAAATTTAATATTATTTAATACCTTGTCCAAAAACAACATGAACTAGATTTTGTAATAATAATAATAACATCAGCGGTGTATATCCTATATTTAAGGAAAAACTGAGACGTATTTGGCATACAGAAAACTCAATCACAATGACTTTAATAATTTATGTTCATTTTTCTCTGAATAAACAGAAAACAAAGGAATCTAGAGGTAGTAAGTGTTGTCCTAGGTTCAGGGATATTATCTCCATGATATTCTTTGCCTTTCTCTCATGCTTCCAAGGTGGGTACTACAGCATCAACCTTCACACCTAGAGGCAAGTCAGAAGAAGGTAGGGGGAAAGAAAAAACCAAGCCAATTGCACCTATCTTATTTAATCAGAAAACCACAACTTTGCTGGAACCCCTTCAACTATCTTCTCTCAAACCGTACTGGTCTGATCATGTGCTCACCCTACATGGTAATGAAGTCAGAAAATTAGAGAATAGGATCATCATAAATGCCTTGAACCAATTCCCATTCAGCCTCTTAAATTTTATAAATACAGTACTGTTTCACACTATATCCGGTTTAGCAGAAAAAAAGGGAGTAAATGTTAGTAACTAGGTTGTAGGTAACTAACAATTTCTACTATGATCTGCAAGGTATTCATGATATATTTTAAAATTCAAAAAGCAGTTTACAAAAAATATGTAGAGTTTTTTTCAAAAAGATTTAATGCATCTGTGTATGTATGTATGTGTATATACACATGGGAGTATTTATAAATGAAAATGTGTTTGTGTTAAAAGAAATGATGGGTGATAATTTTTTTAAACTTAACTCTATTTTAAATGCTGAATTTATACTATTTTTAAAAAATAACATCAAAATATTTTGTTGCATCAGATTTAGTTAAATTTTAGAAAATAATCCTGGTCTTTGGAAGGCTTCGGTCGGCTCACCTAGTATCTTAGTATCCCAACTACCAAAATCTCTGTCTCCTGCCCATAGTCCTAAGAGTTTCTTAACTGGGGTAAGAGGCGTTACATGTCTCTTGCTCAGCAAACACATCATTTCATTTGGGAAAGTTTAAACTGTAGATAGAGATCTGAATTTCACCTTCTATTTATCCCTTCATAGTAGCATAAAGGGCTGTGAAGCCAGTGTAGGGCTTACAGTTTTGACACAAGAGCTTTCTCTCTTATCTAATTCTTGCAGAGTCCAGATTTGGTGGCCTTTAGACACAATGTAAGCTACCTCTGTTTGATTTAACAACTGTATAAATTTTATTACTGTTGAGACAGAAAGTAACCCGCAAGAAAAATAATGGATTTCCAACATCACATCTGTGTGTATTTATATGAATTGCACAGCTCTGTCGTTTTGTTCAGCTATCTGAGTGGCTGTCTGGCTGAGAGTGCCATGGGATTTTAGTGCTTTTTTAAACATTCTGGGACAAAGCAAGGCTTTTTCTTAGCCATGAGGGTTTTTGAATACACACACACACACACACACACACATACACACACATTTTTAATTAATGATTAATTGCAATGATGATTCATCTTAAAATCAATTAGGCACTGAATAAAGATTTCTGGAAACCCAAGAGATAACCCTCATGCATATGTGATATTAAAAACAAGGTCAGAGGCCCCTGTCAGTAGTTACAGCTCAGTCCAGAGTCCATGAGTATAAAACGCCACTTGATCTGGCACAGGATTGCTACTTATTTAATGCTACTTGGTTTTCTCATTAAGTAGTAGAGGCAGGGACTTCCCAATCTTTTCTGAAATTTTAGACAGATATAAGGCCAACTTCAAAATAATGGCTGTCTTGGCAGCTCTGCTGACCCAACCTTATTTATTACCTATATAATGCAGAGATACATGCATATATATGCAAACAGTCATGCTGGTAGAAAGAAAAGAGGTTGTCTACGCCATTGCATTAAAGGCTTTAGCACAGTCTGACTATAAGCCATAACTACAATTATTTGAAATTAAAAATTCAAAATAAAACAAACTTTGTCTTTTCACACACCTGCTTATCCCAGGGGAACATCTGGACTCAGTATTTAGAAATCATTATATTAGTAAACTGAGAGCCAAGGCAGCCAGCATGAGGGAGATAAGATCCAATGAATCATTCATATCCGAGAATGGAGCTGATTCATTTTGGAGCCACTGAAGTGGACACAGAGCTTTTCATAGAAGACCAGCATAAAATACCTTCCAGTTGTCAAGCCAGATTGAGCAAAGCAGCAAATTATCTAAGCATCATTTCAGGAAGTGTCAAAAGAAATGCCAGCTGAGTGGCAGCAGAGATTTTTGAGTTTCTAAACTGCATCATTTGTCATGACAGAATTTTAACCATTTTATTTTTTACAAGGTATTCCAAGGATGCAACTATTGTAAGTATTTCTCCCTTATGCTGACATTTAAGGGATATGTATGTATAAATATGTGCTGCTTCTTTATATAAAATAATGAACTCCATAGAATTTAGTTGTGAATACGATCACTGAGGTATAAAGTTTTAATGAAAGGAAATGAGCAACAGGTAAGAATTGGCAAAGATGACCCCAGATAGTTTTGTCAGGTTGCCTAAAAGGAAGCAGGCTGTAGAGGGAGATTCATACTTCCCTGTCTGCATGCCTTATGCAATCCCCTTCCTCTAAGTGTTGGGTACACATAGTGACTTGCTTCTAACCAAGAGAATAATGACAAAAGTGAGACAAAATACCACTTCCATGATTAGGTTACAAAAGACTGTGACTCCCCTCTTTCTAGCTCTCCCCCTCTCTCCCTTGCTGAAACCCTTACTCTCTCCTGCCTTTTGTTTTCTGTTGTTCTCCTTTTTCACTTTGCTGAAGCAAGCTGCCATATTGAAAAGGCTCATGTAGTAAGGAGCTGAGGGTGCAACTGCGCCCAACAACTAGAAAGAAAATAAATCTAACAGCCTACAATGGACTGAATCGTGCCAACAACCACTGAGTGAGCATGGAAGTGGATCCACCCTATTTAAACCTTGAGATGACTACAATCTGGCTGATACCTTCATTATAGGTGAGAGATCCTGAAGAAGCAGCCCCAGCTTAGTTGTGCCATAATTTCTGGCATACAGAAACTGTGAGATAAATGTGTATTATTTAAACTGTCAAGCTTTGGAGTAATTTCTTCCAATAATAGGTAATTAATGCATCCACCTAACCGCTCATGAGTTCCCCAAGTCTCCAAGTGCTCAACAGCTCCTATCTCACAACAGAAAATCACTGACAGTAAATCCAGCTAGAACATGACCAAATAAATGTTAGTATAAGGCAGCTTTCACTTTTTTTTTTTTAAAGATTTTATTTGACAGAGAGACAGCAAGAGAGGGAACACAAGCAGGGGGAGTGGGAGAGGGAGAAGCAGGCTTCCTGCGGAGCAGGGAGCCCGATGCGGGGCTTGATCCCAGGACTCTGGGATCATGACCCGAGCCGAAGGCAGACGCTTAACGACTGAGCCACCCAGGCGCCCCCAGCTTTCACTTTTGACTGAGGTTTTTGGTCAAGTTGTCTCAACTAGAACCAGATCCTGACCTGGGCTAAAGATTCACTAAAGAAGTCCTCCTGGAGACACATGTAAAGGAGTTACAGAAGATGAAGATCAGACAAGACATGATTCCAGGCAGAAAATGGAGAAGAGTAGCTTTAGCCTGGTCCCACAAGGGAACCAGGGAGTATATGTTACTCCTCACATCTTTTGGGCATAAAGTCAAGAGAGGTGGGGGGGGGGGCATATGGGTGGTGCAGTCAGTTAAGCATCCAACTCTAGGTTTTGGCTCAGGTCATCAGGGTCATGAGACTGAGCTGCTGCATTAGCTGGTACTTAGCACAGGGTCTGCTAGAGATTCTCTCCTTCTTCCTCTGCCTCTGCCCCTCCCCTTGTTTGCACTCAAATAAATAAAAACAACAACGACAAAAACAAAGGCAAGAGAGGTGGGCTTTCATACTTTCATACTCTCACAGCTGTTCATCATTAGCTAAGGGTGTCCCAGTTGAGGAGTGGGAAAAGTGTAACCTGCCAGTTGTGCTTTGCTCCTTGTGATTATGGAAAAACAACTCTAGTAGCCGTGAGGGCTGTGTGATAGAGAGGTCTCCGGTACAGGCCATAAGAAGCAAGAGCACTTTAAAGCTGAAGATGGAGAGCACTGAACTCCGAAAGCCTATCTGAGGAGACGTGGATGGAGTACCAGCTGTGTTCACTACCACAGCCTGTAAAACTGTAGTGAAGCACAGTATGGCTAGCTCCTCAGTGGTGCAAGCACACCTTCCTTCAGGGCACTGAGAGATGGGGGACCCTGTGCACTCACTGCTCTTCTCCTTGCGACTTCAAGCTGGCGTAAGTGAGGCTGTGTTCTCTTTAGACCTCAAAACATGACAGAACTTTATACAATGCCTTGAATTTATTATGAAGTTTTTTCTGGGCAGCAACTTGTGAGCTGAGGGGATGGGCACAGGTGTGGGAGCAGAGCTCATCTGCATTGTGCCAGTATAACTCCAAACATCCAGATTCCTTTACCCAGCTTTAGAACCAGCGGATTACATCTAGTCCTTTCCTTAAAATTATTATATTCATAATATGATTACTCATATTATGGTATTATATTCATAACTGTTATATTCATAAATGTTACCCTTATTTCAAGCATGGTATGTGTGGTTATCAGTCAGTGGTTCTTTTAAGTTTCATAATGGAATTTAACTAAGTAAAAACTTCTCTGATAGACACAAACACCATGTAAAGTGAGTTACATGGATCTCCTGAACGTCTGTGTAGTTGGCTTCCCACAGTCCCATAGAGCTCAGTCCCTTTAAGATTTCAGGACCCAAGTGACAGGGCTCCTCCCTGCACTCCAGTCACAGCATGTCAAAATTAGAAACAATCAAAGCCAGCAAGTGAAATGAAACAACAAATGAACCAAAGCAGAGTGATATCAGGACACTCTAGTGGGTGAGATGTCACCCACATTTGCCTTCATCTGGCTGCCAATCTGCAGGTTGATTCTTATGCACAATATAATCACTGGTGCTGTCAAGCTACCGTCAGCCCCTGCCTGTCCATCTGTCAAAAGAAGTCACCTCTGAGTGCAGAGAATGGCTGCACAATCTTGGGCAGACAACTGATGTCACTGAGGGGAGGACAATCAAAATGTTTAATAGATCAAAACTGACAATCATCCACCACTCACTTGCTGGCTTATGAAGAACATTCAATACAACTTTGGCCTATTAAAGGGGGTTGGCAGTGCTCTCTGACAGAGAATTAATCCTAGAGAACAAAATTTTCCAGCACTTTCCCAGAAAAAAATAGTTAATGAAGTGAAACTTTAGAATTGCTAACCTTCCAGTTTGACATTTGAAGTCTACAGAATGGTCTGACAGATAATTTTAACCCACCACCTTTCAATACATTGGCAAAGTTTGAGTAATTTTATTTTCCTTTTTTTTTCCTATATATAATACTCAGAGGAGAAAAGCTGGGAGCATCCCCAGAAGCCCCACGTACTAAGTGTAAGTTCAAGAATAATGAGGGTGAGCAAAGGACAAGATAAAGGAGAGTGTAACAGTGCACTGAAAGGAGTATAGTTTACATTCTGAATATTATGACTATAAACATTTCTGGGCTGGCCCAAAGCAGTCCTAAAACTTCACAGAAAGGCACCTATGAGAACTTTCTTTTACTTAAAAAAATTGCTTTCGGGGCACCTAGGTGGCTCAGTTGGTTGAGCATGACTCTTGATTTTGGCTTAGGTCATGCTCTCAGGGTCCTGGGATTGAGCCCCTCCTCCCCCGCAGGCTCCTTGCTCAGTGTGGAGTCTACTTGAGGACTCTCTCTCCCCGCCTCTCTCTGTCCCTCCCCCTGCTCACACACGCGCTCTCCCTAATAAATAAATAAGTCTTTAAAAAATTGCTTTCTTTTCCTTTTTTTTTTTTATAATCTCAAATTGAAAAGCCTTCAGATGTTTTTCAGGAGGAAGATTTTGGGGTAAAAGGCCAATATGCATTGATTTTTAACGGGGCTTCTCATAGGGATTTTTCTACCTGGAAAGTGAATCAGATGAAGATTGAAGATTAGTTTACTGCCATCACAGGCATTTCACTTCCTCATTATCAGCTTTTCTGGGCTGGCTTGACCTCTGTTTTCCCTAGGCTTTCTGGAAAAGCATCGGCTCATTATTTTGAAGCACCTAGTCAACTGTTAGCTTACTACAATCATTTGCCTGCCATCAGATTGTCACAAGTCTTTAGAACATGCAACTAATATTTTGAATGTGAATACTAATTCAGTAATATATCATTTATTTATAGCTACGCATGAAATTTTCACTTTTTAATGGGCACTATAGATTATGTGGTTTTTTTCATTGGAGATTATTCTTTTCTAATCCAGTTCTTCAGGTCATCTTGTCTTTGAACTAACATACCAAATTGAAAGAGTAGTTTAGTAAATATAATGAAAAGGATTATTTTATTATCACTGCAATGGTAGACCCTGTATTGGGGATACAATTATTGATTTTACCTACAACTAATTACCTGAGAGACCAAGGAATAAATGTTAAAGCAGTTCTGGGTTGTTAGTGTGTGTCATCTGTGGGAGACTCTATGGGCTCCAGGATTGGACTTTTCTTTGAAGAAAACAGCCATCAGTGATATCAGCCACAGAGCTTCCCAAGGAAAACTGTACTCCATAATTACTTTTCCTAAATTACTGCTTAAAAAGGGTTGCCAAAACAAATTCCATCAGTATTATATAATTGAAAAACTCTCACACAAAAACCCCCCATTAATTTAGCATTTGTCTTAAAATTGTACAGTGTACACTGTAAGATATCTGTATTGATATCTAAAGATATTTTCCAACACTTAATTATCCTTATTGTATTTTAAAACTGAAATTCTGCATATGTTAAAGGGAAAAATTAAACATATCTTTATATTCTTATTTTCCACCTATTAAAAGAATTTACTGGGGGCGCCTGGGTGGCTCAGGCGTTAAGTGTCTGCCTTCGGCTCAGGACATGATCCCAGCGTCCTAGGATCAAGCCCCGCATTGGGCTCCCTGCTCAGCAGGAAGCCTGCTTCTCCCTCTCCCGCTCCCCCTGCTTGTGTTCCCTCTCTCGCTGTGTCTCTCTCTGTCAAATAAATAAATAAAATCTTTAAAAAAATAAATAAATAAAAGAATTTACTGAACTAATGATGTAATGTATGGTGATTAACATAACAATAAAAATTAAAAAATATATAATAAAAAAGAAAATAAATAAGTAAAAAAATAAAAAAAAGAATTTACCTGTTTATTACTGCAAAAGAATTCCGAAAAACATACATCTTTTTCTTACATACTCTTACTGTATCATATTTTCTGTATCACTATCGACTTTTTCCATTTTATTCACAAAATACAAGTTCTAATATTTTTCGATCTGAAACAATCTGTAAATTTTAATCTTTAGCCCTTCATGTGGACAAAACTATCATCAGTATTAATATATCAATGGCTGCTTGGTTAACTTACTGTTTTAAGATTTATTAAAAATTCCATTTTAAATGAATTAAAGAATACATTTTTATATAGGAGGTGTAAGGTCCTGTTGTAGGCAAAAAAATATTAATTAGAACAGTTATTATCTTCAAGGAGTTTAAGGCAACTGTGGCAACAAAATCTGCAATACAGCATATGTACAACATCAAAGGTGTGTCTGGTGATGATACATCAGGAGCAAACATCAGCTGTGCCTGGCTAAAGTCATCTGTGGATGGCTTCACAGAATAGACACTTGGGCTGGATGTGAAATGGGGGCAAACACCTGCAGAGAATGAGGGCTAAAATATATTCCAGAGAGAGGAACCGGGAGGTTCAAAGACATAGCACAGGCTAGGTGACTTAGTAGGATATTTCAGAAAATGGCTGAAGATTAAATGGGGGCTTAAACTACTTTGATCTATAAAGTACCCACCAATCCCAGAATCAGAAGCTCATTAATCTATCTCTGAGAAAACCATGCTTTTTTCAGTATGCAATGCATCAGTGAAATCTAAATATAAGCTCTTGTTAACACAATTTAGACATGATGGTAGTAAACAATATGATTAAAAAGATGATAGCAATCTTGATTAAAGAGAAAATAATATTCACTCAATTCTGTGGCAAAATTTATTCTGCTAAAAAAAAATCACCTGAGTAGTTATAAAAGTGTACATTCTGCATACAATACCAGGAGTACTGAATAAAAGTTTGGGAGGATAAGAAATTACATTGTTAATAAACATTCTGGTTGACTTTGGTCATTTCATCCTTGGAACATACTCTGAGAAACTATGGTCTAAGGAAAATTAACCAAAAAAATCAAACCAAAAACAGACACAAATCAAAACTACAATGAGACACCTCCTCATACCCATTAGGATGGGTAGTATCAGAAAAAACAGAAAAGTATGTGTTGGCAAGGATATGGAGAAAACTGGAACCTTTTTGTATTGTTGGAGGGAACATAAAATGGTACAGATACTGTGAAAAATATTACGGCAGTTCCTCAAAAAATTAAACAGAATTACCATATGATCCAGCAATTCCACTTTTGGATATATACTCAAAAGAACTGAAAACAAGGTCTCAAAGAGATATTTGTATACCCATATTCATAGCAGCATTATTCACAATAGCTAAAATGGGGAAGCAACCCAACTCTCCATGGGCAGATAAATGGATTAAAAAAATGTAGTATATATACATACAATGGAATATTTTTCAGCCCCAACATTATGCTAAGAGAAATAAGTCAGTCACAAAAAGACAAATACTCTATGATTCCACTTATGTGAGGTACTTAGGGTAGTCAAAAATCACAGAAACAGACAGTAGAATGGTGGCTGCCAAGGGCTGGGGGGTGGGGGTGACAGTGGGGAAGCAAAATGAAGGGTTACTGTTTAATGGGTATAGAGTTTCAGTTTTATAAAATGCAAAGAGTTATGAAGATGGATGATGGTTATGGTTGCACAATGATAGTATGTATTTAGTACCACTTAAAAATGGTTAAAATGGTAAATTCTTATGTGTATTTTACCACAATAAAAAAAAATGAGGGAAAAAAAACAAAAAATAGGAATGATAACAAATTGTTTATATGCCAAAAACTAATTCAACATCATCTTTTTCATAAAGCTTTCTGAAACAACTCGAACCAAAGTAATTACTCAATCCCTCTTTCGTACTCCCATATCATTCTAGTCATACTGTAATTATTGCTTTTATCATACTGTATTATAATTACCTTTTACTTGCATATCTGCCCAACTATGTAATTCCTTCAATCCAGGCTTATCTTTGGAAATTCAGGCCCTAGATTAATGCATAATGCATAGCTGGTACACAATAAACATTTATTAAATTGATGGCCAATAACTGTAAATGGCAATATAAAGACTGACAAGAAAGAAAAAACAATAGTTGAATGAAGAGAATGGGACCATAAACAGGCCTCAGAGAGAAGCAAATTACTTTCTCCTCACTGTTCCAACTGCAAAAATGCCAAAAACCATTTTTAAGACACCACTGCTATGCTTTCTATGATAGTATTCAATTTTAGTGCGGTCAAAAAGAGTTAAGAATCAAATTTTAGCTGTCTGTAGCAAATTAAATGTAAATATCAGGGCACCAATCAACTTTGCAAAATTATACCCTTGCAGCTTTATCAGTAATAATTGTGTGTGAATGAAAGAGTGAATATCTACTTTTAGATAAACCACTTGCTGAATTCACAGTGGATAATTTCCTGAGAAAGTGTGAAAAAAATGCTTTACAATAAAATACCTTAAACTCAACAGTGTGGCATAATACAGAAAGAAATTGTGCAAATTAATTTCCAAAGTAATTTCCAAAATAATTCTGCAAAGAGGATAAATAACCTTTTGATCACATGAAAATTTTCATGTATCTACTTTGCTTAATGGTAGAATCACCTCTCTAAAAGGTCAACACTGTACTGACAAAATTGCCTACAGGTGGTTTCACCAGATCAGGGATAGTTTAGGGCAAAAGAAGGTTCAGAGGCTAAAATATAAAACAATTAAAAGCAAAGATAATCTCTTACTATGAAGCAGTAAACGCTTTTCTAAATGTTGGCAATAAATAAATGAAGATGAGAAATTCAAAAAATCAATTTTAATGTATGATACTGCTAAAATGATCTCAACTTTTCCTTGAATATAAAACAATCATTTTAACAAACTATATTAACACATAATTTAAAATCTTCCAAAACCAAATTCCTTAAGCGCTAATGATGACCCTTGTTTTCCTAGATATATATATGTATATATATCATATACATACACACATACACACACACACACACACATATATATACCTATGGAATCAATTTCACCCTGTATAAGAAAAGAAATGGATGTCTAGAACAGACTGAACATATAAAGGGAAAAGAATATAAATGTGACTACCATCTTTATCAGTGGAAAGACACTGGTATGAAAAATTACCATTGTACTTGCTTCAGTCCCAAGCATGTAAAAATGCAGTGTCCCCACAATGTAGCACCAGTACGGTGTACAACAGGCAAGACCCTGAGGATTAGGAATCACTTCTCTTACTAGTATATAAGGATATGGTACAATGAAAAGTCAAGAAATCCAGGTTTGAACTTGAGACATGAAGTAATTATTACCCTTTTCTTTTGCTATGGTGAAGTATGGTAAGTTTAAGAATTTCATCTTAATAGGAAAGATTAAAAAACTGAATTTAAACAAATTCCACATTAAGTTTTATCCCCTTCCAGTTTCTTACTGTCTTTCAACTGTATTAATGTGCTTATCTTTATTTTCCTTACAGCTAATTATAATAATTAATTTGGATATTAATAAAACCAACTTCAAAGGATCTTTGTTCAGATTCATCAAATGAGAATTATTTACTTTATTAACATAAATGTTTGCATAGGGAATTCTTGTAAGTCAGTATTAAACATATAAATCTGAATGCATAAGTAAAAGGAGGCACAATTATTTATACCATAAAATGACTGTTTTCTACTGATAGCATTAAAATGTCTAGCTTTCATTATACATTTTAAATACACTACTAGCAAAAACTGTAATTACCATTGTCTCATTATGTATTTCTTTTGGAAACTGTGTCAATGACATTATTCAGACCTCTGACCACCTTATCTTGGACCATCTGGAAACTGGTAGGTTTAAATGCCACTTCTACTCATCCAGAATCTCTTTGCTATTTCAGATCAGCTCATGGAGCCACATAGAAGTACCCTGCACTCTGTTGCTGCCATTTTGGGGGAGGGAAGAACCCTGAAGATGTTTATATGTTGTTGTTGTTGCTTTTTATTTTTTTTATGTTTTATTTATTTATTCATGAGAGTCAGAGAGAGAGAGAGAGAGAGAGAGAGAGGCAGAGGCAGAGGCAGAGGCAGCCTAGCAGGGAGCCCAATGCAGGACTCGATCCCAGGAACCTGGGATCATGACCTGAGCCGAAGGGAGACACTTAACCATCTGAGCCACCCAAGCACCCCTGTTATTGTTTTTTAATTAATTAAACACTATATTGTGGTTTTAGGATGTGGACAGGCATTTGTGCTCAAGTCTTCATTTTGTATTAGAAATTGTAGTTGTTTTTGAAAGACCCTGGATCTGCTGTATAAAATATGCCCTGTAACCTAATACATTTCATGATTCTCCCTCTCTTTACGTTCTTATTTTGCATACACTCTTCCTTTTGCACTTTAAATTTTTTGGTGAACATGTTCCACATTGCAAAAGAAATTAATTTTCATAAAAACCTATGGTTCCACACAAAAAGAAAGAGTAAATAAGGTAGATGTGTATCTGGTATTCTACAAGCAAATATCTGTGAAGTCTTCATGAGAAGGAAAATTACATAGATACTACTATATGACTTTAAATATGTATTAACCCAGGGGCACCTGGGTGGCTTAGTCTGTTGAGCATCTGACTCTTGGTTTCAGCTTAGGTCAGGATCTCCGGGTCGTGAGATGGAACTCCGCATCAGGCTCCATGCTCAGTGGGGAGTCTGCCTGAGATTCTCTCTCTCTCTCCCTCTGCCCCTCCCCCTGCTCCCACATGCACTTACTTTCTCTCTCTAAAATAAATAAATTTCTTAAAAAAATGTATTAATCCAATGCAACCAAATCAGTAATATGCTTTGATGTAATCTTGTTAAGTATGAAAGAATTAAGGAAAGACTAGCTAGAATAACTATATTCATTACTAAGGAGTTTGGACTTGATTCTGAGAAGATAAGTGACATGATGACATCTGGTGTTTGGAAAGGTAATTTGTAGTTAGTGTGATTAATGATTGACAGTCTGAGTGGCTACAAGCAGGAAGTCAATAGGGAGAATTAAGGTGAAAGTAACAGACAAGAACAGGGAGGAGTAGGTGAACATGTTATAGAAGAGGACATAGGAGGGATGGGAAGCTATTTGGATATATTAATTTGGAGATTCTATGACAATAAGAGTACATAGCTCAAGAGAAGATGAGATACTCATAGATCATCACATCACACTAGAGATACTAGACTTGTGGCATTTAGAGGGAGAAATGAGGGGAACAATGATATTTAATAGGTACAGAGAGGAGAACAGACAACAAAAATATACATAATTCTTATTTAGTATGTTTTTCCCTTTCATCTTGCATACGTATTATCTATTTCACTTTTACATATAACTTATGAATAGCATAAACTGACCTTCTGAATCTCAATATTTTGTCTCTAAATATCTGAAGTAATAAACATTCTTTTCTGGTAATACCTTGGTTAAATCAAGGGATAGGGGAAGAAAAAGAGATGAATTTTGTATGTTTCCAGTATAAAAGTGAAGTAAGCAATTGCCATCATAATATGATATTTTCTCAAAGGTTTCCATACACACAAATATTTTTTTTTTCAAGGACCCACCTGAATTATTTCCATTAGAGTCATCCATTAAGCTAAGTAACCGTTTTTAGGAGGCTTCTGTGTATGTAAATGTCTTACCTCTTTAGTTTGTAAACTGTGATGAACAATTTTGTGTTAGTTAGCTATGTAATCAAAATTAAGTAACTTAACCTCTTTGTGCCTAATCTACGAAACAGAGCCAATAATGGTATCTACCTCCCAAGACTATTAGAAGAATGAAAGGAAATTGGGGGTATAGAGCACTTAGAGTGTCTCAGTAAATGATGACTATCACTATCAGAGAGGCTAAAAAATGGGACAAAAATGGTTAAAAACAAAACAGAAACACTGAAGAAAAATTCACAATATATGCTAAATTAAAATATTGAGGAATTATAAAGTGAGTGATTGAGAACAGTATAAGTCAGAAAGACTAACAAATAATACATCTCTAAGGACAGAACCTCATAATGCTTCCTTATACACACTAAGTGATCAATGCTAAGAAATGAATGATTTAAAAGGTAACATTTTTATGCTTGACCGTGTATTTGAAAGTAAGGTAGTAAAATAAATGAGAAATGAAAAATATATATGTAATTATAAAACAGGAAAAAAGGCAGATATGTTTAATTAAATTTACTGTTTTATGAGTCATTAACAAAGAAAATTAGATGCATCTACTTCTAAACTAAGAAGTAGGTAAGATAAAATTATTGAAAACTTTAAGGGCTGTGGTCAGTCTCTAGTAGTGTGATACATCTTTTTAACTATCTTCTCATATAACTTAATGAGGTGTTTGAGGTTTCTCATATGGCATTATCAATGATGGTCATCTGTGGGGCGCCTGGGTGGCTCAGTTGTTAAGCGTCTGCCTTCAGCTCAGGTCATGATCCCAGGGTCCTGGCACTGAGCCCCAGACTGGGCTCTCTGCTCGGCAGGAAGCCTGCTTCTCCCTCTCCAACTCCCCCTGCTTGTGTTCCCTCTCTCACTGTCTCTCTCTCTCTCTCTCTGTCAAATAAATTAATAAAATCTTTAAAAAAAAAGTTATGGTCATCTGTATTTAGACACACCATTTCCATAATGGTCTGTTTTAAAAAAAAAAAAAATCTTAGGAAATCTTCAAAAAAGGGTGTCAAATTCTTCATATTAACATCCAAAATACTCAAGTATTTATCTAATGTCAGCAAACTAAACACTGAATATAATTTCCATTCCTGACTTTTAATAAATGGCATTCTGTCTAAACCAATTTTAGTTAAGGAGGGCTGTTAAGGACAGCCTGAGTTTTATGTGCCTGCAAATGTGTTTAAATTTATTACTACTCTGTAGTATGAAATAAAAAAATCTAGCATTACATTTAAAATTTTGTTTGAGACCATCATGTCCACAGTCCCTGAGGCAGTTATTCATTAATTGTAATAAACTGACAGTTTTGCCCTATTGTCACAAATATAAGATGACACGAACCAGATTATATTTGTTTTGATTTTGTAGTGTTCACATAGCAGTTCTAATTAACAATCAAACAGTTGAGAATTCAACTCTCCTCAGGCAAACCTACAAAATCTTTGAGGGAAGAGAAAGTTGTTAGTTGTCACTGAAGTTTGCTTTTTATTTTTTTCCTTTGCTCTCTCAAATGTCAAAGTGATAAATCAGAAATTTGAAAACCATATCAAAAAAAGGCAAGCACATGTTGTGGCAGGTTTGTGCTAACACCTCATCAAAATTCAAACCAGCATAAAGACTCCTCGATTGAGATGCTGTGCAACCTACCATTGAGATGCAAGGCACTGACCTGCTCTTCCTGGCATTTTTAGTCACTCATTCAGGTTCAGCAGGGACCCATCAGATATAAAGATCAAATGACAAAATAAGCCTCTATATGAGTTGCTACAGCATGGGAGCATCACTATGTCCACTGTATGTCATTTTGACAAAGCTTGTCACACAAAGCTAAAGACTGATATTAAGAGACACACCAATAAATTACTTTTTAAAAAGGTTATCCACTATGTACTTTCATAGGAGAGTATCAAGGACAAACAAAGGTAAATCATCTAAAGGCGCCTGGGTGGCTCAGTTGGTTAAGCAACTGCCTTCGGCTCAGGTCATGATCCTGGAGTCCCGGGATTGAGTCCCGCGTCAGGCTCCCTGCTCAGCGGGGAGTCTGCTTCTCCCTCTGACCCTCCCCCCCTCGTGCTCTATCTCATTCTCTCTCTCTCAAATAAATAAATAAAATCTTTAAGAAAAAGGTAAATCATTTAAACTGATACTAACAACAAAAAAGACTGAGTTGAAAACAAAATATTTAAAAAAAGAAATCTATGAAAATGATACCCTTCTTCCCACCTGTCCCCTTAAAAACTCCTCATTGGTGAAAGCAAAGGCAACATCACAGATGTATTTTCATGTCAGGGCTCCTGAACTGAAATCACGCAAGCTTGTTTGCATGTCTGTCCTGTGAACCATCTATTACTCAGTGTTGTGTTCCATTTTGTTTCCTACCCCCTTCCTCGGTATCCACTGAGCTTCAAAGGGATAAAGGAAAACAAAGCTGAATATCAATTTGGGTGCCAGCTCTTCTTTAAGCAGTGTAAGAGGCATAAAAATCTTAGTTCATGTGAGAAAATGACTGAAATATTTACATGGGATTAGAATCTCCTGAGAACCAGTCTTCCTGAAAACTCCTTGAAAAGTGCACATTGCATTTGCAGGTCTGTCTCATCGCTGTTTCACATTTACTATCATTTATATCTGCAGGAATAATATGGAGCTTCAGTGGGTTCAAATCAGCCATATTTTTTTTTTGTAACATGCTGTATGGAACTCTTGTATTATGTGCAAGATAAGCAAAAAATAGTCATCAGAGCCAAGAACAGAAAAACCTTAGTCATTAAAAATGATTTAAGGGGCGCTGGGTGGCTCAGTCGGTTAAGGGTCCGCCTTCAACTCAGGTCATGATCCCAGGGTGCCGGGATGGAGCCCCACGTCGGGCTCCCTGCTCACTGGGGAGTCTGCTTCTCCCTCTCCCCCCGGCTCATGCTCTCTCTCTCACTCTCTCTCTCCAATAAATAAAATCTTTAAAAATAAATAAAAAATAAAAAATGATTTAAGTTTCAATAATGTAGGAGGGTTCAAAACAAATTGCCCCAAGATGCTCCACTTGGGCATGTGGATTATTTCGAGCTGAAAACAATCAAGGCCCAAGAGACGCAGGAAGAAACTTTAACCTTACCCCTATCTGCCTAAAACAATTTAGATAAAGGGCCTGCTCCAGGAAGGGACCTATCACCAAAATAAATACATTATAATATGAGATAGGGGTGGTAGACAGGGAGGAATTTAGCAAATTCTGTGTGTTAAACTTCCTCTCTATATCGAATTGTCTCTGTGTGGGCCAGCAAATATTTGTTTGTCAGATATTTACTCTTTTTCATCCTCCTATTAACTGCTTTCCATCCCTTTCAAGTCCTGGACCTTATAGCCTTTTCTTAGTTCAGGATGATATATACGCCTCATCTTGCCTAACTTGCCTTTGAAATCTTTCATGTTTATATGGATTCCCTGTACATACATATTCAATTTGATTTTCTCCTGTTAATCCATCTCAAGTTAATTCTTAGATCAGCCAAAAGAACATCCAAATATAAAGCAGTATTTCTTCCTCCCCAACAATAACATGCTTCCTTAAAACAAAAAATATAATAATTTTAATACCTACTACTACAAAAATTTAAGTAAAAATCAGTATCAAGCAGCTAAGAACAGTGTGACTTCACAATGATAAGAAGATAAAACTATACAATATTTAGATTGTACATGAAATTGCTGATATATGACTGGTTTTTACCTTAAAAATGCACTTCATATGGTTTGATATATTAAAATGTGCTCTATATGAATAATGTCTTCACAGATCTTGTATGCATCATTTATGTTGTAAACAGGATTATTCCTTTTCATGATTAAACATTCAGGTAAATCATTATTCTTCAAAATCCTTTCAAAGTAGGAAACTTTATTAAATTATCTACAAAACTACCTTTATTTTGTCTGCCCTCCTTTCACATTTGTGTATCTATAGAAAAGCTTGATGGCATTTAGAAAGTGCATCCAATTCATATAGTATATCACTTGTAGAAAAGAAAAGTCTATTTTGTACAAGTTGAGTAATAAACCCCAGTTTGGTTGAGAATTCAAACATTGTTAGTGGAGGTTTATTTGCTAGAAAACATGTAAACTTTCCTCAGAAGTCAAAGCTTGAGCCAATTATGCTGGAAGACACAACCTTCTAACCAGAGCAATTACAACTGGGAAATCATTAATAATTCTAGTCTATGAACTCCAGCTCAGTGGTTAAAGTAGGGTTGCACAAAAGATGCCTTTCTGACAACCAAATCTTTTATTACTTCACGAATAAATGTTTTCCCCCTGACAAGAGTGACAGGTGTGTGATACCTTGTGGATGGGATTATAAAGTAGTTACAGTTCAAAAACAATGGGATTTTCTGGTCTCATGGCAAAACAAGCAGGGTTAAGAATAAGTTACAAGTACACATATCTTTGTAGATAAATGTCACATTATTACAAGTGCTTAGGTACTTGTAATGTAGAAATGAATTAAAGATTACCCCCCTCTTGCTTTGCTTTAGGCATATTTTCAAAGTCTTATGAAACTGGATCAACCTTGGTAACGTTTTACAATATAGACTTGTCAATTACCCATCTAGATATTTATTGTGAAAAATTCTATCCTTAAGTTTTTCATTTTCATATTTATTCTCTGGAAATACTAACACAGACTTCCACGCACCAAGGCCCACCTATCTATGGCCACCACTGAATGCCTAATCTACCAGCAGCAGAGACCAATACTGAGTGCCTGATATGGCACCACTATCCAAGATAATCAACCAACTAACTGGTATCAGGTTGATTACACCGAACCACTTCCAACACGGAAAGGGCAGTTTTTTGTTCTTCCTAGGAAGGGACATTTACTCTGGAAAGGGATCTCCCTTCCTTGCATGCAATGCATCTGCTAAAACCAGCATCCACAGACTTACAGAATGCCTTATCCACCATCATGGTATTCAACACATTCTTTTTTTTTTTTAAGATTTATTTATTTATTTATTTAGAGAGAGAGAACGTGCATGAGTGGGGGGAGGGGCAGAAGGACAGAACATTCAAGCAGATTCCCCACGGAGCACAGAGCCCTATGTGGGGCTCAATCCCATGACCCATGAAATCTTGACCTGAGCCAAAACCAAGAGTCAAATACTTAACCAACTAAGCTACCTAGGCACCCTTCCAATGCATTATTTCTGATCAAAGAAGTCACTTCACGGTAAATGAAGCATAGCAATGGGCTCATGTTCATGCAATTCATTGGTTTCACCATGTTCCTCATTATCCAGAAACAGCTGTCTTGATAAAATGGTAAAATAGCTCTGAAGATCAGTTAGAGCACCAATAATTTGCAGGTTGGGGCAATGTCCTCCAGGATACTGTGTATGTTCTAAATCAGCATAACAGTGCTTTTTCTCTCATACCTAGGATCTAGGAGTCCAGGAATCAAGTGGTAGAAATGGGAGTGGCTCCATGGATTTTTAGCCCCAGTGATCTACTGGCAAAATTTCTGCTTCCTTTCCCACCACCATGGGATCTGATGGTCTACAGGTCTTAGTTCCAACAAAAGTAATGCTACCACCAGGAAACACAACGAGGAGCACTAAATTGGAAGTTGAGACTGCCACTCAGCTACTCTGGGCTCCTGCATGCCTCTGAACCAACAGGCAAAGGAGAGTGTTAAATTACTAAACTGGCTGGGACAATTGATTCTACCAAGAGGAAAACTGGGTTGCTGTCATACAATGGAAGTAAGGAAGAGTATGTAGGGAATACAAGATATCCTATAGGGTGACTTATAGTGGTATCATTGCCCATGACTAAAATCAATGGAAAACTACAACTGAATTCAGGCTGGACTTCCAATGATCCTAAACCTTCAGGAATGGAGGGAGATATGTCACCTACCAAGCAAAGAACTACAACCAAATGAGAGTAAAGGGAATATGGAATCAGTAGTAGAAGGTAGCTATAAATACCAACTATATCACATGACCAGGTACAAAATGAGAACTAATACTTATGTGCAATGGCTAATTTTATATGTCAACCTGGCTGGGCCATGGGGCCCAGATATTTGGTTAGGCTTTATTTTAGATATTTCTCTGTAAGTGATTTCTGGGATGAGGTTAACATTTACTATTTTGAATAAAGCAAATAAACTCTCCGTAACATGGATCAGCCTCATCCAATCAGCTGAAGGCCTTAATGGAACAAAGACTGACCTTACCCAAGCAAGAAGCAATGCAGCCATTAGACTGCTTCTGAACTAGAACTTCAACTCTTTACTGAATCTCTCATCTGCCAGCCCACTCCATCAGATTTGGGACTCAGGAAGTCTCCACAATCATGTGAGCCAATTTCTTAAAATAAACCCCAATCAACCTCTTTTTCCCCTCTCCCTCTTTGTCCCTCCCTCTCTCTCTTCTCTGGAGAACCCTAATACATTATGAGTATTTCTTTTCTTTTTTCATTATGAATATTTCTTCCTTATTTTGTTTGAATATATCTAGTTATATATATCAACACAATATTTTTATTTTCTTCCCTCTCTTTTCCCCTTATCGTTTAACATAAGATACATGAATAGCAGCTAATTTTATATCATAAAACTGAAGTTACTAAATATCAATGGAAAAGAATGAATATTATGTAAGGTCTTTGCATCCTCTTATAGAGAAAGGATTAGTATGTCTTTAGTTGTATGCAAGACACCTATATCATGTAAGGCAAAAGTATGATAACATTATCTTTATTTAGGGATTGATATAATTTAGGGAGATTTTTGTATGGGTGCCAAGTTGACAAGGGTTGGACCATGAATGTCAGTTTTGTGTATCAACTTGGTTGGGCTACAGTCCCAGTTATTTAGTCAAATATCAATTTCATTGTTTCTGTGAAGGTATTATATAGATGTGGTTAAAGAACAACTTGAAGTAAGGAAATTTATCCTAGATATCTGGATTAATCTGATTCAATTAGTTGGAATTTCTTAAAAGCAGAACCGAGGCTTCCCTGAGAAAGGAGAAATTCTGCCTGGCATTAGATGTTTCAACTTGTGCCAGAGTTCCAGTCTGACCTTTCTCATGGCCTGCTATGTGGATTTTGTACTTGCCTAGCCATCCCCTACAACAGCATGAACAAACGCTTTGAAATAAATCTCTTAATATGCATTTCCTAGCAGTTCTATTTCTCTGATTGAAGAGAACCAGCAGGAAGTTTGTATTATTTCCAATGGATACAATGTTAAACACTGAAAGAAATGGAAGATAAGGTGCCAGTCTTTAAAATGTTCAATCTAAGTATTATGTAAATCTCAAATCACCATACTATTTGAAATTCACTTTTATTCCTTAAGATGTGTTTAAGTGGCTGCTCATATTTTTTGACAGTGTTTATCAGGGTCAATTAATCAGATGCTCCATTAGCATAAGTTAAATATCCAAGAACCTATATTACACAGTACTTATTCAGCCTTATTGAACTACCTAGGGCATCTAATGCAAGGTTGAATAGAAGTGATGTGAGCAGACATCTTTGCTCTTAGTTGAAAATTGTCTCCTTGAGGATTTCCATAAATGCTCTTAATTGCGTTGAAGAAATTTCCTTCTAATATATTAAGAAGTTCTTTTGGTCATGAATGAATATTGAATTATTACAAGTGTTATTACTCTTATTAAGGTGATTATACAATATTTTCTCTCTATCCTATTAATGTGATAAATTATATTGAGTTTCAGATATTAAATCAACCTTGAATTCCTGGTACAAAATCTACTTGGTCATGAATCTTTTAATATGATCCCAGATTCCATTTCCTACTATTTTGATTAGAATTTTGTATCTACATTTATGTTCCTTAGATACTACATCATCCAATTCCAAGCCACTGTATTCTCCTTCCACCCCATCACATCTCTTCGCTTGCAAAGATAACTCCTATCCTAAATGTTATGGTAAATTCCTTGCTTTTTATAGATCTGCTACATAAATATGTAGATATAAACAATATATTACTTAATGTTGCCTATACCTAATTTCTATATATGGAATAATGTGTATTTTTCCAAGACTTTTCTTTTTGTTTAACATGTTTTTGAAATTCAACCTTTTAACTTATGTAATAGCTACAGTCATTCATTTCCAATACTATGTAATATCCTATTGCTTGTGCATATCATAATCTATTATTTATAATACCGATGAAGATTTGGGTTGTTTTGCTATTGCTGCTGTAATGAATACGCTTCTGTAGGTCCCCTCATACATGTGAAAGATTCCTCTAGGTTATATATCTAACAGTTGGATTGCTGGAAACCAATGATACACATGTTTAAATTTATAATTAATGCTAAACTGTTTCCAATATGGTTACAAATTTACAGATTCACCAACAATATGTAAAATCCAATATATAAAATCAAATTTTATTGAAACTCTAATCACATCTATGTTGAAACTTACCCTTCTATGCATAAGTGAATGATTCCATGTGTTCCATGACTGGCTGCATGCTGATCAATTATTTGCATCTATCTTTGAATGAATTTATACTTTCTTCACTTGAGTTTAATATGCTGAGTAAACCTATCCACTGAATTTCTATTACCAATTATACACATTATAAATGTATTTCACTCTTGAAGTTCTATTTGATCCATTTGATTCTATTTGAATTCTGCCTCTACTTTTACTTTTCACCATCAATGTACTGCATTTTTATTATCAAGGGCCTTCTACTGATTATTCTATATACCTTTATCAGCTGTTTTTGCTCTAAATTGATTGCTAATTCTAAAAAAAACAAAAAGCCTCCTTTTCTTTTGTCTTTTGGTCTGCTTTTAATATGATGTCAAGAAGGTAATTTGGTACTACTTTCTCTTTGCTAGTAGCCTTTCTTAATTGCCTCTAATATTTTGTCAAGTACCCCTATTCTCACATTTTCTCACTAGAATTTCCTACTCTTTCCTACTAAAATATTCTTATTTATTAGTTTATTTATAAAATATTGTTCATTACACTTGCTCTCAAATTGTAAAACTTTGAAAAAAGTCTTCATCCCCTTTAAGCTCCCCATTTCAATTTAGTTACTATAAAAATAATCAGAAAAAAAAGTCAGACATCTATAAATATATTACTTTTTTAAAAAATTTAGAATCTGTTCACCATTTTTTTCATTTCTGATATGATACTAAAGAGTCTAGAGGCATGACCTCTAAAAACAAATGAACAAACAAAAACTCTTCTAAAGAGTCTCATTTCCTTTCATATGATTCATCTAGAAACAATGCTATACTTTACTAACAGTATCCAGAACTGGTAAGGCTTTGAAAGATTTGACGTATCACATTAAAAAAAACTGACATATTTTTAGGCAGGCAAATGCTCTGCATGTAACAGTATTCTGAGCAACCAAATATGACATAATGTGACAATGAATTATATATGCTCCTTTTTTGAGATTAAAAAACAATATTGCCAATGAAGGCAACTATAATGGGTATGTTGTGTCTGTGCTAGGTATTTTGTAAGAGATTAAATATGAATGGATGGGGAGAGAAAAATCAGAAATTTAAAACAACAGATTTCTAGGATTAATAACATAATCATTTGTTATTGTTCTTTGGAAACAGTAAAACCTAATAGATCACTTCACCTTTCACTGTTTATTAGTCAATATGGTTCACAATCCTGAAATGTAAATAAACTGGTATTATGATAGGTTAATCAATAAAAGTTGCATTAAAAATGAACCTCAAATGCGTAACTCAGAGGTTGATGTGCCAGCATGTTAATTCAAAAGTTCATTGATTTGAAGCAAACTTTCATATGAGATTGGATGACAGGTGTTTGCTATGTAAAGTGACACTATTTTTGGTGAGGGTTATATGAATCTATACTGGGAATCACTAAATGTCCAAGGGAAAAGAAGACATGAAAGCTATAATAGCAGCAGAAGTTCAAAATGTTGTAATTTAAATCAAGTTGTAAACTTACTCGTTTGCTGGTTTCCTTCCTTCCTCCCTCCCTTCCTTCCTTCCTTCCATATCCCTTCTATAAAAGTAGCATATCTCATTCAGGCAGAATAATGGACAATATCATAGAATATAAACTACAGTTTCCATAGGATTCTATGATATTATTTGTTAAAGAAGCATGGGGTACACTTCCATACTTTTATTACATTGATTAATGGGGTCACTAGTACAACAAGCAACTTATAATATTAGTTACGCTCAAATGCATAATTTAATATCTTCACGTTTATATTACATTTTAATACAGTAGGGTGAAAATGCCACACTCTTCCCTGAACTAAAACCACAAATTAATTAAAATCACAAATATTAAAAATCACAAATAATTATAAGCAAAGGCGGTAAGAAACAAGTCAATCTGCTCTGCCTTGATATGTCTGATTACTACTAAAGTTGTTTTACTATACAATAGATTACTTATTAAAATATTTTAAATTACTCTTCATGATTCTCAAATGCATGTTTATCACAGACATTAATATCTCTGTCTGGAAACTTACCATATTTTTCCCTTTGACCAAATTACTTCTGACAATAGAGGTGAGTTACTCATGAAAGCTCAAAGTTTTCTAATAGGCTGATCCAATTTAATTTAGATAACAAACTCTAAAATGTTTATAAATACTATTCAAATAAATATTTTACACATGGTACCTAGCTGGTTTAATAAAAGTCTGAGAATTAAAATCATTTTGAGAATAAATTCCATTTACATATTTAAATTTAAAATATTAGGCAATTTCTACAGGGGAAAAAAGTCATATATTAGTAAATGCATTTAGAGTTTTTACTTGCACATAGAGGTTCGTATTTTAAAATTCTGCCTCATGTTTGGACAAGTTAGTACAAGATTGAGCTGCCAATCTCCATTGAGATGTCAGGGGCTGAAATAGGAGACATTTTGTATGTCAATGTTGGACTACTGTATCATGACCATGGACATGTTTGTATATTGCCAGCCCATGCTATCTATTCTTGGCACCACTGAATACAATAAATCTTCACCTCAGAGACTGTAAAATGCATTATATAGCTTCTCTTTAAAAAATACTACCACTGCTTCCTATAAAACGGAACTGCTTGTAAAACCTAAATGTTGCAGCAACAATAGACTTCCTGCCAAGTAACGTGTGACCAAGAAAAAAGTAATTGACTTTACTAGCAATGCTATGAGCTTTAGATGAATTGTATTTGTATAAAACATACGAACCTGTCCTATAAACACATTTTACCAAGTAAAGTTTAATGAAGAAATGTTTTTATTCTGATAACTTAGAAAAGACTATTTTGATATTCAAATAAGGTTATCCAATATTTAGAAAGTGAATTTTACTCCATTCTGAACTTTTAAAAAATGCCTTCATTTTGGCACCCTCTGACTACATAATTATGTTAAAGTGTGATTGGATCTATTATGAATTCCTACTCTCAGGCTTAAAAATGTCATGAACATCACTCTGATTAATAAGTAGAGAAAAATTCCCTATCCCCATTCTGGAGAATACTTTTCCCTTCACTCAATCTTGTAATCCATGTCTGTCACCAGGTTCACTCAGAAACAACAAACTTTAACATAAGCTTTAACATAAGTTAAAGCTTTCTTCAATTCTTATCCGTTTCCTTTTTATAAGCATGTCTACCATTACCACTATCCAAACCTTTTAGGGATAACATGTAACTGGCTTAATAACAGCTGTGTAACTTTAAAAATATATTCTTCAGTATGTATAACACACAGTTCTGTATTTAAAAGAGGACCCCAATAAAAAAATTGTATCCTTCAAAAATGCAAGCTTCCATCACTAATCAGTGGTACATAATATATTTAAACTTAAGCCTCATTATGATGCTGTTCTTCAGGTTTGAGTCAAGGATGCTCACCACAGATAAAATTAGACAGCACCAGGGAAATTAATAATGATGTTTTAAAAATTCTATTCTTGGGCCCCTGGGTGGCTCAGATGGTTAAGGGTCGGCCTTCGGCTGGGATCATGATCTCAGGGTCCTGAGATCAAGCCCCACATTGGGCTCCCTGCTCAGCGGGGAGCCAGCTTCTCTCTCTCCCTCTGCTTCTCCCCTGCTTGTGCTCTCTCTCTCTCTCAAATGAATAAAATCTTTAAAAAAATAAATAATAATTAATTAATTAATTAATTATATTCTCTGACCGGTAAATACACAGCAAATTTTAAGCATGCCATTCTGGTGAGATAGAAGAAAGCCTTTTTGAGACATTTTCCAATTATTACATCTTGTGCCACATACGTAAATATTGGAAATGTCCAGGAGGAAATTGAAAAACTGTTTTCCCCTTCAAGGGCCGAACTATAACCATCATGTGGCCCAAAGACATTTTCAGGTGTTCAGAAAGGGTATATATTTGAAGTACTGAAACTAATGTGTCAGATTACATTAAGTCAGGGAATTCATGTAATCAAACTCAACGTAGGTTATATATTTTTTCCCAACAAATGTTAGATTAACAGTTGATAATACACTATAATAAATATTTGAGGGCAAAATGTGGGATGGTAGTTGGCAGTTGCAATGCTCAAGGTTTTGATTTCAAGTCAGAATGACTGGCAATGTTTCTTGGATGCCAATGTTAATCTGAGCTTTGAGAATACCTAATTATCAAAACAATGGCTGAGTCTAACACTTTTTAATAGAAAGAAATGTTAGTGCAAGATAGGTGCAAGATAATATTCTTGGCAGTTCAGGCACTAATTTTCTTTAATTACAGCCAATAGCAACATTTTTGTCAAATAAAAAATATTTTATCACTTTTCTTGGTTGAACTAATTTAGACTATTTTTTTAAATAAAGGTAATTACAAGTGTTAATCTCCCAAATGAATTCAGAGATAATTTGCTCTTGAGAATTATCAGTCAGAAGTGATAATTTAACTCCACTGGATTTGATGACACTGAATCCACTGGTGTTTCACTAATATTTTAACAAAAGCTGGGAGAGTAACCTATACAAATTAAAAAAGAAGAACAATTCAAAATAAAATGATATTAGGGTTCTAGGAAGGAAACCATCATATTGCAATACAGTAACCGTTAAAGAATTATAAATTGGGACTATTTTGGTGAGAACTAAACAAGTTCTCTAGTTTTTCAAACCCAATGATGATGTATAGACAAACAAAATGAACTTGGTATATTATTGTCTACATTCACTTTTTACTTTTAGGTAGAAGTTAGGTAGAAAGGGCAGGTATTGAAATCTCTGGATCAAATTCTGTCCTAGTTGCATCTTTCACATTGTTTTTCCCTTTGAGCAATCAACTTACCCATATAAACCCAATAGTCAGTTTCCTCATCTCTAAAGAAGAGATAATAAAGCCTACCTCATTATATGAAGATTTCAGTTCAATTTCAGAAATGCTTTTTAACCCAGGTTATCAGTATTTGAACTATTACTGTTATTATTATAGTTGCCAATTTTATACTTTATTCAATAATGAAACACAGGTGGGCAGACATTATTGTTACTCCAAAAGGAATTGTTAAAAACCATTCTACTCACAAATTTTAAAGTGACATCTAAATTTTAAATCTTAAGTACAAATAGTTGAAACTATGGCATTATTTAAGTATTGATACCTATGACACAAAAACACTACAGTAAATTAGTATCATTTCCATTCCTTTATAAACACACAAACAAGCTATATTTTAATAGTAGGAAATTTTATACCATTAATTTTCTCTGAACTTTTATTCTCATTCCAATTCTAATTCCATTCAATTAGTGATCCTAATGTAATAATGATTTTGTATTTGAAAGTCTTCTATTGAACACCTTATCATTCTTCTCTATAGATATTTATTTTTAAAATTTAAGTTTCTGCAACATAAGGCTCTATGTATCTTTTAGATTGACCCTTTATTACAAGTATTATTAGCATTTTATCTAAAATACCAAAATATATTATCAATTCCAATAAATACTATTTTTATAAAGCATAATTTATTTGAAAAAAATGTTAATGAAATGATTATAGATGACTTGCTTGAAGCAATTGGGGAAACATTCCTTTATTTGTTATTCTGGACATGTTTACACATTAGGCCAGGCACTGATGTGAGTTTTGAGTTAGCCATTTGCTTTTTTTTTTTTAAGGATCATTGCTAAAGGGGGTGATGGGAAGGGAGAACCTGCAGGGCAGACAAGTTTTCAGGCTGATCAATCTTAGAACAGATTACAAATAAAATTTAATAATATGATATCTAATTTCTTTTTTTATGTTCAGTTAGCCACTGAATAGCACATCATTAGTTTTTGATGTAGTGTACAATGATTCATTAGTTACGTAAAACACCCAGTGCACATCACAACTATTAATACTTTCACAGCCCTTTTGATAAAATTTTGGAGACTGTCAATAGTCCAATTTGGGGTGGCTGGGTGATGGACATTGGGGAGGGTATGTGCTCTGGTGAGCACTGTGAATTGTCTAAGACTGATCAATCCCAGACCTGTACCCCTGAAAAAAATAATACATTATATGTTAATAAAAAAAAAAAGTACAAATTTGAAAACCATTTTCCTAACATTCAGTTGCTCCATCATAAAAAGACACCCCTCATGCCTTATATTGATTCTGGTCAATAATCTTTCCAGTCTGCTTTCATGAATGAGTAAAATGGTCTCATGTATAATTGAAAAAGAATAATGTAATTCAAGAAAGGTTAAATGGACCTAGTTAAGTTCACCCTAAGTAGAACCCAATCAGATTAATCATGGAGAGAACACGTGTGTTTCCAAGCCCCAGCCATTCTAATTCTAATTTCGAGGTTTTTAGGTCTCTGAAATAGAGAGATGGCAAAAGCCACCATTATAATTAACAAAAAACAGTACTTATTGAAAAATTTACCATACAGGGGGCTTGGTAAGATGCTCTAGAAACCCTTGAATTTAAATCAATATAGAATGCTAAGGAACTGGCTTCCATAGCATTGAGCCCAAAGAGCAGGCCGAGACAGAGAAATCTCTGACAACATTGTTGTGGGGGCCTCCATAAAAATTTTGTAATATGATAAAGATAAGATTAAACTTAGAAACACATACCCATTAGAGAACACTTTAGTTCTGTTTGTTTTTTGTATAGCTCAAGTGGAGATTTTTTTTTTAATTGAAGTAGAATTGACATACAAGATCCTATCAGGTCCAGGTGTACATCATAGTGATTTGATATTTTTATACATTACAAAATGATACCCACAGTAAGTCCTGTTATGCTTAAGTGTAGTCACCTTTGCAGAGGGAGCAGGGATGAAGGGTAGAGTTCCTGTGTAATTTAAAAAAGTATTTTCAGAGCTTTGCTTTTTATAAGACCTTTGAATCACTATAATTAAAGGCACTATATGCTCTTTTGTGGCTCTTGATTTATATTCATAGATTTTTGGGTGAAATACAAGGAAATAAGTGAACACCTAGATGAACAACTCTCATTTGAAGAAAGATAAAACAGTAAACGTGCAAGAGCAAATGCCATTTCCAAAATCACACAACTAATGGCAAAACTCAACTTAGAACGTTAAAACTTTTTCCCCTTGTCTTAATGCTAAACTAATAGTTCTCAAAGTGTGGTCTCCAGACCAGCAGCATCAAAACCAACTGGGGAATTGTTAGAAATGCAGATTTTCTAGACCCACCCCAGACTTGCTGGATCTAAAACTCTGGGTCTGGGACACAGTAATCTTTGTCTTAACCAGCCATCCAAGTGACTATGATATAATGTTTGAGAACTATTTTAGAAAATAGAAACGAAGACTATAAAAGAATTTCTAACAATGATGTCTTATATGGCCATGGCTTTAGTACATTAAGGTAATGTCTGTGTCCTGCCTTTGGAAGGCCACTGGGCACTATATTGTCACAAAAGAGATGTGCCATGTAGTGTTAAAATGTTGACCTATAAACATTAGTTAAGTCCATCTCTCATTCATTTCAATTTTACAGTGTTTTGATTTAAAAAAGATACAGAATTTGAATTTTAACAATGCCTTTTATGTTTATTAAAGGTCTATATAAAGAAGAAATGATGCAAGCAAATAACAGCCAGAAGGCAAGGAGGACTGTATCTCAACTTTGAACACATAATTATAACAAGGTATCTTTTATATGTGATACAACCAGAGACTACCTCTGCCACCAGCCCTTCAGGGACAACCTTATACTCACAAGTGAGAAACATTTCAAGAGGCTATTTTAAGGGGAAAATCTGATAATGTATATTTTCAAATAGATTAAATTTGTTTTTTAAAAGTTAAATGTACATTTGAAAAACAAAAGTTATAGTAACTGTTCAAAAGAAAGGTGAGAATGATACTGACATTCTACAAAGAGATCCTGATGTGAGAATTAAATTTTTGTTTTTTAAAATATGTGGCATATAATGGTTTAATTATGGAGGAGCTAATTTCCTCATCAGTGCCATGTGTACAATACTGAGAGAACAGAACAGAATATTTTAAGGTACGAACCTTATGTTTATGTAAAGTGTAATAATCTCTACTACTCTGCTACTAGAACTATAATCATATTTATAATCAAATAGAAAATTTAAATTCTTATTTATAAGTGCTTATTTAACTTATTAAATTATTGCTCTCACTCAAAACAGTGTCATATTTCATAATATAAGCATAAAATTAGTATACAATACAAACTATCAGTACATTAAAAATGATATTCTTTAAGATGTTAACGTGATATTTAAATGTCTTCTTTATAACCAATAAATTTTAATCATGAAACTTGTTTAACTGAATGAGTAAACTACCTAAAAATGCTTTTAGGAATTATCATTTTTTCCTAAAAATGAACACATCCGTACACCTTTCTCATTCCTATTTATTTTTACAACTCAATAAATTTAAGGACACATAAAGAAAAAATGAATACTGGCTCTTTAGATATCTTTCCCATATGCTTCCAATATACAATTTGGAAGTCAAAAAGAGTGGTTGGTAGCTAAATTACTGAATATATTTTCTTGCAGTAAAAAGAAAAGTGCCTTTGTAGAAATACTGTGGAATTTTCCTATTAAACATGGAGGAATAATTTCTTACCATCTGTAGCATTCATTTAAAAAATGTAAACAGTGGTATATTTGCCATCTGTTGGAGAGACTTTTTATGATACTTTTGAATCTGTCATTCAATGATATAGCCAATTTTATCATCTAAGGATGATGCTTAAAACTATGATCAATGACATTTTTGATAGCCAGACATGCATGCTATGGAAGTGAAGCAGCAAAGGGCTATAAAGATGGCCACTAACAGCCATAATAGTCCTGTTAACACCAATAAAACAGTACAGAATAGCTATTTAAAAGCATGTAACATCTTGCTGAAGGTGAAGAGAAGAATATCTGGGGAATGAGTAGTGCATATCAGCTTACTCCACGTAGCTACTAAACAGGCAAATTACAATCCCAGCCCTTCCCACATCCTTGGAAACATTTCGAAAAATGGTACTGCCCACAGAAATTTTCCCCAGGTTTTCTACACAATCTAATGGTCTAAGATAATTAGCGAGGCTCTCTTTTCATGGAATTAAGAGACCTACCAGGTTATGAGGGTTGGAATATTTAGTCAAGAGAAAACCAAATCACTCCCTTCTGACAGCACATCACTTTAAAAGAAAAAAAATTATAACTTATTTCCCCTTCAAATTACAAAAAATCTAAATAATTCTTGGTAATGCTTCACCACTTGCTATTTTTGGCTTGTGACAGAGTAGTGAAGCAAACACAGAAGAAAGTCAGTAGGAATGAGAACACAAGAGAGAGGATGGAAGGTCATATCTTTAGTGAACCTCACTGAATGGCAAATAGAGCTTCCACCAATACTCACTGATCTTCAAGATAAGGTCTACAAAAATATTTTTTTTCATTCTAGGTTCAGTCATTAAACATCTTTGTAAAATTCCCTGTTAAAGATATACAACAGAGATTCCTGTTACATTTGTATGAACTTTTCATGGAGTCAAGGATTGGGGTTTCCTAAAGCACTGTATATTTCATAACTGCTGTGTATCAGTGTAATACAGAATGACTTTGAAATACAATTTATTACAAATAGAAATTGGACTCAGAGATAGTCTACAAATAGTCTACAGTCATACACAAATGGAAAGAATAAAAAATATAGTTAGAAAACATATCAAGACTGTACCTATAATCAAAATAAATTATATCATATTGTGGCTATATACTATTTATATTTGTAAATATATATATATTTAAGTAGCCATTTATATCCCCTCTTAGAGACATGGGTTTTGGAGTAGATCTAATTTCCCAAAATCGCTACTGTAAATCTGTCATCCCAGAGTACAGTGTGGCTGTGAAAGTTTAGCTTCCATAATTTCCTAATAAATTTACTTAAATATAGTACAGCTGAGGGAAAACACATATGAGGTCTTAAGGCAATATCAGTGTTTTCTTAAAATACCATGGAAAATATGACATAATATTTGTAGTATAAATGACTACAGTAAAATAGCTTGATACAAGATAAATGCATAAAAATCAATATTTTCCCCATATAGCAGATAGTAGAAATTATAAGAAAAAATGTGAACCCATTCATGACAACAAAATATATAAAACATATAAGAATAGGTGTAACAAGGAAAGATGAAAACTTTACCAAGAGAAAAAAGGACTGAATAAAAGGAGACATCACAGATTTGGATAAGTGATAAAATATAATAGGTGTAGCACACTTTTAAGGTTCTTGGGGGAAAACAAGAAAGATGATTCTAAGACTATCTGCAAGAACACTCAGAATAGCTCGGGCAGTGAACAGGATGAGGTATGAAAGGAATTTTTTGGTCTACTGACTATTTAAACATACAAGGATTAAAACACTGTGGTATTGGTATAAGACCTGAGAGGTGGACAAAATGAAATAAATTGCCCTGATTTAATATTTAAGTAAAGAAAAACTAGTCAACTGATAATGTTAGGGAAATTGTGCTATATTTAGAAAAGAAATAAGGAATATATTGAAGAGCTAAATATGAAGAATGAAACCATAATAGCCCTAGAAGAAAGCTATAAGCAGTTATCACTGAGATACAATTTTTCCAAATATGACATAGAAACTATTCAATAGTATCAAAAATGTTTTAAATTATGGTAAAACCTAAGTGAAAAAGTGCTAAGCATATTTGCAATAAATATGACAAAGTATTACACTTATTATTATAAAAAGCTTTTTTAAAAATAATCAGAAAAGCACTATAAAAATAGGGTCAGTTAACATGAAAAAACAATTCACAAGGCAAAGCATGCAAAATTGTTGGTAATTAAGGAAATGGGGATTAGAACAATGAGAGAGGTTTTTTTTTCTTATCACATCATAAAGGTTGAAGAATTTTACATGCTGCAATCTAGTAATTTCACTTGTAGCAATCTTCTTTAAGAAAATAACCTGAGGGCACCTGGGTGGCTCAGATGGTTAAGAAAATAACCTGAGGTTCCAAAAATTATTACAGTATCACTAAAAAAATTTAAGACTGTTAAGACATCCAAGAGTAGAAAAATCAATTTAAAAATCATGGCAGAGAGTGCCTGGGTGGCTCAGTCAGCTAAGCAGAGTCCTGGATGGAGCCCTGCATCAGGCTCCCTGCTGAGCAACTCTTCTCCATCTGCCGCTGCCCCTGCTTGTGCTCTCTCTCTCAATCTCTCTCTGAAATAAATAAATAAACAAACAAATAAATAAATAAAATCATTTAAAAATAAAATAATAAAAAAATAAAAATCATGGCACAAACACATAGAAGAATGTAGCCATTAAAAATTGTAATTTTGAGACTTCCAGGAAAGATGGAGTAGGAGGATCCTAAGCTCACCCTGTCCCATGGATATAATTAGGAACACCCACATCAGTATAAATAACCCAGAAAAAGACCTAAAGACTAGCAGAACAGGTAAATGTAGAGAACAGTCGATATTGAAGAGGGTAGCAAGGGCAGAGACTCAGTCAGGAGCTAAACAGACCCACAAAAATGTCCACAGGAAGAAAAGTCACTGGGGCCATAGAGAGGGGACAGGACCAGATCCTCACAAGCACTACAGGTACAGGGAACCATGGGGAAGATGAATCCCCATAATATTTGGCTTTGAAAAACCAAAGGGGTATAACTTCATGAGTTCTTACAATCAGCAGGGCTTAACACCTGGAACTTTAAAAATCAGCGGGTTCAGCTCTGAGAGAGCCAAAAGGGCAACAGGAAAATGAGTCCCCATCCTTCAAGAAATAGCACAACAAAGAGCCCCACTGAGATACAGCAGCAGTTTGAAAAAGGACTGGAATATATGGGAAAGATATTTGTTTTCTAATCTCAGAGTGTGTGCTAAAAGAGCAAGGATCCTTGGGAGAGTTCTCTAAAAACAAAAGAGCTGGTGGACCCCAATGCCATCCCCTATCACTCTAGCCTAGATAGATGGACACATGCAGGAATCAGCACAATGCAACACTCTCTACCCAGCATGCTAACAGCACACCTGGGCCCCTCATACTACTGCAGATCCACCCCACCAGCCTCAGCTCCAGGTCTCTCCCCACAGCAGGTGTGCACAAATCTTGCAAACACCACAGGCCACACCCCTGCATTTTCCTGCAGACCTGCTTCCTCTAATACACCCTTAGCCAGGGACCATCCAAGTTGGTGCCACCAGTCTGGCAGTGTGCAGCCAGCCCTGATAAGGGCCAGCAGCACTTCAAAGTGACTACTGCCCTGAGGGAAGGGAAGATAACCATGCACACACCAGGCTGACTGCAGCCTTAGCAGTGGGTTGGGGGCAGACATATGTTCTGATTCCAGGCTCTGTCCACCAGTGAAAGCTTCTCAGTGGACAACACAGGGAGAATGCTCTGTAGTTTGGTACTACAGCATCTCTTGCAAATGCTTGTTCTTGAGCCCAAGGTGGCCCCAGACTGGCCCATTAACAACAGAGACACCAAACCCTGTCCACAACTGGTCGAGAGCCTCTGCAGATGACTGGACTGAAGGCAAATGTAATTCAGCCACAACAGAAGGGAGCACACAGCACACATAGGAGACACCCTGGAAGCACCATGTTCTGGTGAACAGGGGACATTGCACTGCAGGGCACTGCAGGACCTCCTCTTCATAGGCCTCTAGTTTTAAGAGCAGGAGGTGTAGCTGACTTTCCTAACACACAGAAACAGATGAACAGATACACACAATGAGGATACCGAGAAATATGTCCCAAATAAAAGAACAGGACAACAGCACAACAAGAGGGCTAAATGAAACATAGATAAATAATATGCCCGATAGCATATTTAAAGTAATGGTCATAAAGATACTTACTGGACTTGAGAAAAGAGTAGAGAGACTCTAAAAGACACAGAAAACAGAAAAGAACCAACTAGAAATGAAGAACTCAATAACTGATTAAAAACATACTAGTTGGAATAAATAGTAAACTAGTAGAAGCAGAAAAAACGAATCAGTGACCTAGAGAACAATAATAGAAAGCAATCAAGGTGAACAAGTGAGAAAAAAGGAAAAAAGCACACAAAATGAAAATAGATAGGGAAATCAGTGACACCATCAATTGCAATAACATCCACATTATAGGGACCCCCGAAAGAGAAGAAAGAGAAAAGGGGATAGAAAATTTATTTGAAAAAATAATAGCTGAAAACTTCCCAAATCTGGGAAGGAAACAGAAATACATATCCAGGAGGCAGAGAGAACCTCCAACAAAATCAACCCAAGCAGGTCCAGACCAAGACACATGGTAATTAGAATGGCAAAAAGTAGTGATAAAGATAGAATTTTAAATGCAGGAAGAGAAAAGAAAACAGTTACATACAGGGGAAACCCCATAAAACTATCAGTTGATTTTTCAGCAGAAACTCTGCAGATGACAAGGAGTGGCATGATATATTCAAAGTGCTGATAGAAAAAAACCTACAATCAACAATACTCTATTCAACAAGGCTATTATTCAAAACAGAAGGAGAAATAGTTTCCAGGTAAAAAAAAGACAAAGGAATTCATGACCACTAAACCAACTCCACAAGAAATGTTAAAGGGGACTCTCTGAGTAGAAAGGAAAGACCATAAGCAGGAAGAAAAGTAGGAAGCACAAATCAGTAAAATTAAGTTATCTATAAAAATGACTCAAGGGATTCACAAAAGGATGTAAAGTATGACACCATATACCTAAAATATGGAGGGGGAAGAGGAGTAAAGAAGAGGGTCAAACTTAAGTGACCATCAACTTAATATAGACTACTATATGCAGAAGATGTTATATATAAACCTAATGGCAATCACAAATCAAAAACAAATAATAGATATGCAAAAAATCAAGAGAAAGGATCTGAGTATATCACTAAAGAAATACAACAGACCATTAGAGACGAGGCAAGAGAAAAAAGGAAAAGAGAAGAACTACAAAAACAAATGTAAAACAAAAAAGAAAATGGCAATAAGTAAATACCTATCAATAACTACTTTGAATATAAGTGGACTAAATGCTCTAATCAAAAGAGATAGGGTTACAGAATGGGTAAAAAAAGCAGCACTCATTTATATCCTGCCTACATGAGACTCATTTCAGACCTAAAGACACATGCAGATTGAAAGTGAAGGGATGGAAAACATTTATCATGCAAACGGAAGTGGAAAGAAAGCCAGGATAGCCATATTTATATCAGAAAAAGCAGACTTTAAAACAAAGACTGTAACAACAGACAAAGAAGGACACTACATAATCATAAAGGAAACAATCCAACAAGAACATACAACAATTGTAAATATTTATGCACCCAACACGGGAGTATCCAAATATATAAAAATAACTGATAACAAACGTAAAGGAAGTAATCTACAATAATACGATAATAGCAGGGGGTTTTAACATCCCACTTACATCAGTGTACTGATCATCCAAACAGTAATTCAACAAGGATTTGAATGACACACTGGACCAGAAGGATCTAACAGATATATTTAGAATGACCCACCCTAAAACAGCAGAATACACATTCTTTTCAAGTGCACATAGAACATTCTCCAGAATAGACCACATGTTAAACCACAAAACAAGTCTCAACAAATTCAAAAAGACATAAGTCATACCATGCATCTTTTCCAACTACAATGCTATGAAACTAGACGTCAACCACAAGAAAATATCTAGAGGGAACATGAATACATTGAGTTTAAATACCATTCTACTAAACAATGAATGGGTCAACCAAGAAATGAAAGAGGAAATAAAAAAAATACATGGAGATAAATGAAAACGAAAACACAACAGTCCAAAATCTTTGGGATGCAGCAAAATCTGTTCTAAGAGGGAAGTTCACAGCAAAATGGGCCTACCTCAAGAAGAACAATCTCAAATAAACAATCTAACCTTATAACTAAAGAAACTAGAAAAGAAGAAAAAACAAAACCCTAAACCAGTAGATGGAAGGAAATAATAAAGATTAGAGCAGAAATAAACAAAATAGTATATTAAAAAAAAATAGAAAAGATAATGAAACCAAAAGCTGGTCCTTTGGAAAGACCAACAAAATTGATAAACCTTTAGACAGACTCATAAGGTGGGGGGATGGGAACAGGAGTCGAACAAGATCAGAAACGTAAGAGGATAAATAACCAACCCCACAGAAATACAAGGATTATAAGAGAGTATTATGAAAAATGATATGCCAACAAATTGGACAACCTAGAAGAAATGGACACATTCCCAGAAATATATAACTTCCCAAAACTGAATCAGGAAGAAACAGAAATTTTGCACAAACTGATTACCAGCAATGAAATTGAATCATTAATCAAAAGACTCTCAAACAAAAATCCAGGGAGAGATGGCTTCACAGGTAAACTCTAAAAACATTTATACATTTTTTTTTAAGATTTTATTTATTTATTTGAGAGAGAGAGAATGAGAGATAGAGAGCAGGAGAGGGAAGAGGGTCAGAGGGAGAAGCAGACTCCCTGCCAAGCAGGGAGCCCGATGCAGGACTCGATCCCGGGACTCCAGGATCATGACCTGAGCCGAAGGCAGTCGCTTAACCAACTGAGCCACCCAGGCGCCCTAAACTCTAAAAACATTTAAACAAGAGTTAATACCTACTATTCTCAAACTATTCCAAAATATAGGAGAGGAAGGAAATCTTCCAAATTCATTTTATGAGGTCAGACTTAGCCTGATACCAAAAGCAGATAAAGACCCCCCCCCCCAAAAAATAACTACAGGGCAGTGTTTCTGATAAACATAGATGCAAAAATCCTCAAAAAGTTAGCAAACCAATTCTAACAATACTTTAAAAAAAGCACCATGACCAAGTGGGATTTATTCCTGGATGCAAGGGTGGTTCAATATTCACAAATAAACACGATACATCACATCAACAAGAGAAAGGATAAAACTCATATGATCACTTCAATAGATACAGAAAAAAAAAACATATGACAATGTATAACATCCACTCATGATAAAAACCCTCAACAAAGTAGGTTTAGAGGGAACACACCTCAACATGATAAAAGCCATCTATGAAAAATCCACAGCTATCACCATCCTCAATGGGGAAAAACAGAGCTTTTCCCTTAAGATCAGGAACAAGACAAGGATGTCCACTTTCACCACTTTTACCCAATAAAGTACTGAAGTCTTAGCCACAGCAATCAGACAAGAAAAAGTAATAAAAGCTATCCAAAGTGGTAAGGAAGAAGTAAACTTTCATTATTTGCAGATGACATGATACCTTATATAGAAAATCCTAAAGACTCTACCAAAAAACTACCAGAACTGATAAATGAATTCAGTAAAGTTGCAGAATACAAAATCAATATAGAGAAATCCGCTGCATTTCTACACACTAATAATGAAGTAGCCAAAAGAAATTAAGAAAACAATTCCAGGGCGCCTGGGTGGCCCAGTTGGTTAAGCGACTGCCTTCAGCTCAGGTCATGATGCTGGAGTCCCGGGATTGAGTCCCACATCGGGCTCCCTGCTCAGCGGGGAGTCTGCTTCTCCCTCTGACCCTCCCCCCTCTCATGCTCGCTCTCTCTTTCTCTCTCTCAAATAAATAAATAAAATCTTTAAAGAAAATAAAAAACAATTCCATTTACAAGAACACCAAAAATAATAAAATACCTAGGAATAAACTTAACTGAGGAAACAAAAGACCTGTACTTTTAAAACAATAAAACACTGCTGATAGAAACTGAAGATGACACAAACTAATTAAAAGATATTCTATGACCATGGATTGGAAGAACAAATATTGTTAAAATGTCCATACTACCCAAAAAAATCTACAGATTTAATGCAATCTCTATCAAAAAACCAACAGCATTTTGCACAGAATTAGAACAATCCTAAAATTTCTGTGAAACCATCAAAGACCCTGAATAACCAAAGAAATATTGAAAAAGAACAAAACTGGAGTTATCACCATTCCAGATTTCAAGATATATTACAAAGCTGTAGTAATCAAAATAGTATGCAACTGGCACAAAACCGGATACACAGATCAAATGAACAGAACAGGGAGCCCAGAAATAAACCCACAGTTATATGGTCAATTAACTTTCAACAAAGGAGGCAAGAATATGCAATGGAAAAAAGACAATCACTTCAACAACTGGTGTTAGGAAAACTGGACAACTACATGTGAAAAAATGAAACTGGTCCACTTTCTTACAACACACCAAAAGAAAAAAACAAAAAAAATCAAAATGGTTTAATGACCTAAAAGTGAGACCTGAAATCATAAAAATCCTAGGAGAGGACAGGCAGTCATTTCTCTAACTTCATCAATAGCAACATTTTTCCTGAGTCAAGGGAAAGAAAAACAAAATTAAACTATTGGGAATACTTCAAAATAAAAAGATTCTGCATGGCAAACAATCAACAAAACTAAAAGACAACCTATTGAATGGGAGAAGATATTTGCAAATAATACATCCAGTAAGGGGTTAATAGCCAAAAATATATAAAGAACTTATACAATTTAATACCCAAAAAATAATCCATTTAAAAATGGATAGAAGATATGAACACACATTTGTCCAAAAAAGACATACAGATGGCCAAGAGACACATGAAAAGATGCTCAACATCACTCATGACTGGGGAAATGCAAATCAAATTACAATTAGCTATCACCTCACACCTGTCAGAATGGCTAAAATCAAAAACATAAGAAACAATAAGTGTTCGTAAAGATGTGGAGAAAAAGGAGCCCTCGTGCACTGTTAATGGGAATGCAAGTTGGTATAGCCACTGTGGAAAACAGTATGGAGGTTCCTCAACAATTAAAAATAGAATTATCGGGGGCCCCTGGGTGGCTCAGTCAGTTAAGCATCTGCCTTCAGCTCAGGTCATGATCCCAGGGTCCTGGGATCGAGCCCCACATCGGGCTTCCTGCTCAGTGGGGAGCCTGCTTCTCCCTTTCCCTCAGCTGCTCCCCCTGCTTGTGCTCTGTCTCTGTCAAATAAATAAATAAAATCTTTAAAAAAAAATAGAATTATCGGGGCACCTGAGTGGCTCAGTCATTAAGTGTCTGCCTTCAGCTCAGGTCATGATCCCAGGATCCTGGGATTGAGCCCCACATCAGGCTCCCTGCTCAGCGGGAAGCCTGCTACTTCCTCTCCCACTCCCTCTGCTTGTGTTCCCTCTCTTGCTGTCTCTCTGTCAAATAAATAAAATCTTTTCATAAATAAGTAAGTAAGTAAATAAATAAATAAATAAATAAAAATAGAATTATCACAGGATCCAGTAATTTTACCCAAAGAATATGAAAACACTATTTCAAAAAGATATATGCACCCCTATGTTTATTGCAGCATTATTTACAGTAGCCAAGATACGGAAGCAATCCAAGTTTCCACTAATAGATGAATGGTTTAAAAAGAGGTGATATACATATACATACACACACACACACTCCACATATACAAATGGAATGTTACTCAACCATAAAAAATGAAATTTTGCCATTTGCAACATGGATGGGGAGCTAGACGGTATTATGCTAAATGAAAGAAGTCAGTCAGAGAAAGACAAACACCACATGATTTCATTCATATGTGGAAATTAAGAAATAAAACAGCACCTGGGTGGCTCAGTTGGTTAAGCAACTGCCTTCGGCTCAGGTCATGATCCTGGAGTCCCAGGATCGAGTCCCACATCGGGCTCCCTGCTCAGCGGGGAGTCTGCTTCTCCCTCTGACCCTCCCCCCTCTCATGCTCTGTCTCATTCTCGCTCTGAAATAAATAAATAAATAAATAAATAAATAAATAAATAAATAAATAAATCTTTAAAAAAAAAAGAAAGAAAGAAAAAAATGAGACAAACCAAAAAACACTCAACTCTATGAGAATACACTGATGGTTACCTGAGGGGAGGTGGGTAGAAGAATGGGTGAAATAGGTGAAGGGGATTAAGAGCCCACTTACCATGATGTGCACTGAACAATGTACAGAATTGCTGAATCACTATCTTGTACACTTAAAACTAATATGACACTGTAAATTAATTATGCAGGGATTAAACTTGATTTTAAATCATAGGGCACTTGGGTGGCTCAGTTGGTTGGGCAACTGCCTTCGGCTCAGGTCATGATCCTGGAGTCCAGGGATCGAGTCCCACATCGGGCTCCCTGCTCAGCGGGGAGTCTGCTTCTCCCTCTGACCCTCCCCCTTCTCGTGCTCTCTCTCTCTCATCCTCTCTCTTTCAAATAAAATCTTAAAAAATTTTTTTAAATCATAGTTTTGGCTTTTCTTTTTTCCTTCCATTCCTGAACAATTTGGACTCAAAATCATTAGGCAGGGCAGAGAAAAATAGGTATTTTAGTATTTATATATTAAAAAAAAATTCATTACAACTTTTTCAATTCTAATTCAATACCACATAGTTTATTCTACTTTTCTGCCTTTCCAAATCTGTCAATCCCTTGTCCTTCAGTAAGTAACCAACTTGCATACTCTTCACAGATATACTTTCTATGTTCAAAACATGTCTCATAGGAAAAACACATATGCCCTAGTGGGCAGGGTAAGGAGGATGTTCCCACAAGAGACAGCCTGGAGTAGGGTGTGAGAATTAGAACAGGGTAAGGAGAGCATCCATGCATTGAGTAGGGGTGGTCATGTGTGAGATGTCAGAGCTGAAGTGGAATGAGAAGAGAACCCACAGGGAGGGATGTTCTGGTATGGGTTGTCAGAGTGCTGGGTGCTGGAGCCTGAGCAGGGAGTGCAAGGCATCCATGCAGAAATGGGACACAAGAGAAAGTATATCTGAGCTTTGCTTCTCCTCTCCACAAAGAAAAAAGGACTGACAAATTTGGAAAGGCAGAAAAGCAGAATAAACTATGTGGTATTTAATTAGAATTGAAGGTATTGATATGAACTTGTGGTTTTCAATATATAAATATATACAACCAAAGAAGTAATTGTGTGTGTGTGCACGTACATGAGTGCATGTGTGTGTACGCACATATGCCTATTTGGAAGAGAGAAAAGAAAGAGCGATGGTTACATTGCATTTATGTGGAAGAACATTCTTGTTAGTAGGAAGTACATAAAGAAATTAGGAAGTGGTATGCCTGGGTGGCTCAGTAGGTTGAGCAGCTGACTCCTGATTTTGGTTCAGGTTTTGATCTCAGGGTCCTAAGACTGAGCCCTGCGTCAGGCTCTGCGCTCAGTGGGGAGCCTGCTTGAGGATTCTCTCCCTCTCCTTCTGCCCCTCCCCCTGCTCTCCCTTTCTCTCTCCTGCTCTCAAAAATATATAAGTACATCTTTAAAATAAAAAAGAAATTAGGAAGTGATAGGGTCCTGGGTCAATACCTTACTTTTTAAAAATATATTTAAAATATTTGAGGGGCACCTAGGTGGCTCAAGCTTCAGATCTCTCTAAACTTAGAGCAATGGTGAATATTAGCCAGCAATGTCACATGCATTATTAATAAAACTGTTAGTTTATGCAGATACTTTACATCTTTTCAGCTGTGTTATAATTATTAACTATTATTCTACTGACCAAACATAAATGAGAACTACAATTTGAAATTTCATAGTTTGGGCTGATGGATTTACCTAACACTAAGGATAGCTTTTTTTTTTTTCTTCCATTTACCAAGGAATTAACAGCAGGCATAATGGAGACAGGTTAAGAGCAGAAATTATGGGTCCAGTAGTAAATAGTTTGAAATTCTAACTCCCCAACTTAGCACCTATGTGATGAGTTTGAAAAGGTAAACTAATCTCTCAGAGGGGTTTGTGAAAGAACTAAATCTGGTAATATATCCTACCTATCACATGGTAAACACCCCATAAAATACAGTTATAAATTATTATCTCTGTATCACTCAGGGAAGGCTAATTGCTGTAACAACCAACTGCAACATTTCAGAGGTTTAACAAGAAAAAAAATTATGATTTATGTACAGTCTAATGAGAGTCAGAAGGGAGGCTCTGCTCTTTTAAGTCACTCAGGAACCTAGACTCTATTCATTGTGTGTCTCTGTCATTTTTGAAGGTATTGGATTCTTTGCACCTAGCTGTCACACAAAAGAAAAAAAAAACATGTGGAAGGTTTATCCCCTAATAACTAGCAAGTGTTAACACACATTATTTCAGCTCATAGTCCATTAATGAGAATTAATTACATAGCCCAACATAGTTGCAAGGAGTCTGGGAAATGTAGTTTAGTGGTAAATGCAGGATGAAGAGAAATAATGGATATCACTGAGCATTTATGGTCTTTGTTACAATCTGCCTTTCTGGTCTCCAGATATCTGTTAACATCCTTCTTTGCAGAGAAGGCACATCTAGCTACCCCAAAAATAGACAATTCCAAATAGCACAAAGTCACTATACCAGTTCAAAGTGCAGGATTATTGAGAGACAATTCTCTAGGAGTCTTTCATGTAGCTCTACAGCTTTGCTTCAGCTTTTGTTCCAAACTGTCAAGGTTGTTTGTACAGGAAACAAGTTGGGAAGACAGAGATAATGCCTCCCTCCAGGACAGAAGGCACAATTGTTTGTTACCCAGAAAAATACAGGTAATTTTTTTTAACAAAATCTTGGCTAGTATTTATTTTTGGTAGCCTTTTGGCTACTGATAGTTTTCTATTGTTTGAGCTGAATAAAGCAAACAGGCGTTAGTGTTATATTATTTTTAACATACCTACATATTTATTCACTCTTATGTAAGCATGTATCTAATTTTTCAAATATAAAAAATGAAAAGTACAGGGTAAAAAGATATATATATACTTCTCCACAGAGGCCTATCAATATACTGCACTATAATCCACTAGTTAAATGGAGGAAATCCCCAAGTTCCTATCAATAAATGCAGAAAAAGATGTTGATAATATTCAACCTTTATTCATGATAAATTAAAGCCTGTTTATGAACTAGGAATAAAAAAGATCATTCCTAAATCTATTAAGGTTATTGCCCAAAAACCTCAAGTGAACATTATACTTTAATAGTGAACTGTCGGAAGCCTTTAAAATCAAGAACTGAATGAGACAAAGATATTGCTAATCACTGCAAATATAAATATCATACCGAAGGATCTAGTTAAGGAAATTAAAGTTAATAGATAAAAAATTAATGTAAGTAAATTATCTGCACTTCTTAATACTGGCAAAACAGAAGTGTGATTTTAAAAAAGGATATATTTCACAATAGATTAAAATAAAAATATGTGCCTAGGATTAAATTTAACAAATAATGTATGTGAATTCATGAAGAAAATAAAATTTTAATGGAAGACATTAAAGAAGCACAAATAAATTGAGAGATGAACTATTAAGTTCAACTAGATGAAACTGCTATTTTTGCCAGTCAAAAATGGTCAAACATCAGCAATTTCACATAGTTCAACTAAATATACCCATGAAGAACAATGTTATGAATTTGACATTTCTCTCAATATTAATTTATATGCTCATTTCTGTTCCAATCAAAATCCAACACAAGGTAATTGTGAAGTCTACAAAGTTTCAGGGTGCCTGGGTAGCTCGGTAGGTTAAGCATCCAACTCTTGATTTTTCATTCAGGTCATGATCTCAGGGTTGTGAGACTGAGCCCTGCATTGGGCTCTGTTCTGGGTGTGGATCCTGCTTAAGATTCTCTCTCTCCCTATCTCCCTCCCCACCTTCCTCTCTCTCGCTCTCTAAAAACAAACAAACAAACAAAAAAAGTCTACAAAGTTTTAAGACTTCTTAAAAAAAGATTTATTTATTTGTTTATTTTAGAAAGAGAGAGAGCGAGAGAGAGCATGAGCAGCGGGGAGGGGCAGAGTGAGAGGGAGAATCCCAAGTAGACTCACCACTGAGTGCAGAGCCCCGTGTGGGTCTCAATCTCATGACCCTGAGATTATGACCTGAGCTGAAATCAAGAGTCTGACACTTAACCAACTGAACCACCCAGGCACCCCAGGAAAAGACTTTTCTTAATAAGAATGTAAAAGGACATTACCCTTTACCCCACCAGAAATAATAAAATAAAAATAATAACTAAGGAGTAGCATTGGTACATGGATAGGGAAATAGCCAATGGAATAATATTAAGAGTCCAGAAACAGACTCCCCAATTTTGCTATTTGTAATATAAAGCCAAATTGCCTCTGAATATCAACTGGGGGAAAAAATGGACTGTTCAATGAAAAAATGGTTGGGCAATTGCTTCCGTATTTGAAAAATGGTTAAGTTTGGATACTACTTCACACTGTACGTAAAAATCAAGTCCAGATGACAAAAATATGAAAACAGAACGTTAAAGCTTTTATAAGTAAATACAGGAGAAGATGTTATGAAATTAAGGTAGGAAAGAATTTATTAAACAAGATATAAAAAGTGTAGCTCATAAGGAAAAGATTTATACATGTAAAGCCTTCTATTCATCAAAAACACCATTTTAAAAATGTAATTAAAAACCACAAATTTTTAACATATAAGACTGGCAAGGGATTTATATACAGATTAAACCAATTACTCTTAGAAATGAGGGAAAAAATTCAATCAAATTAAAAATTAGGCAAAAACAAGACCATACATTTTAGATGAGAAAGGCACACATGACATAAAAATATGAAAGCATGCTCAACTTTATTTGGCTATGGGAAATACAAATCAAAATAATATCAAATTACCATTTCAAATTAATAAGACGGACAAAACTTTAAATATTGTGCCTATTTCATGGGTTGTTTTTTGCTATGGTGCATTGGGAACTATTACCCAGAGCTAGCAAGAATATAAACTGGCAAACCACTTTATAGATAAATTTAAATTCAATCAGTGAAGTTGATGATATGAGCCTAATGGCCCAGCAAGTTCATTCCTACACATATACCCTAGAGAAATTCTTGCCCACATGCCCAAGGAGTCATATAAAAGAATGCTCATAGCAGCATTATTTATAATGTCTGAAAAACTAGAAATACTCCAAATGTCCATCATCAATAATGCTTTTCACATAAAGTTAAAAAACATGCAAAACTAAATAATGTATATTTTAAGGATACACACACACACACACACACACACGAAGCAATTCTTCAAAAAAAAAACGACTGCATGATAAACAGAAGTGGGGATCATGATTATCATACAGAGGGGAAGCAAAGGATGAGGGCCAGAGAGGAGTACACAGAGAGTTTCCCTAGTACTAACAATTCAATAACTTAGGTTGTATTATTATCTATACCTTATACAGGTATTAAAAGATTCCCATTTATGAATAAAATGTTTCATAATAAATTCTAAGACAGAAAATGAATTACTACCCAGAAGCCCAAAATGAGTTAGGAGACAACAATCTCAAATCACTTTAAATTAGTTAGACATTCTTGGATCTGATAAATCCAGCCCTCTTTGAGAATGATTTAAAATCTACGCCTGCCCTGTCCCTGACATGACACACAGAAACACTCATATATATTTTGCTCCACCAAAGACTCTTGAAATATAATTTTAAAGTAACTTTGTCTGCCCAACACCTAAAGGAGCTGGAGAAAGAACAGCAAATAAAGCCTAAACCCAGCAGGAGAAGAAAAATAATAAAGATTAGAGCAGAAATCAATGAAATAGAAACCAAAAGAACAGGAGAACAGATCAACAAAATGAGGAGCTGGTTCTTTGAAAGAATTAATAAGATTGACAAACCCCAGGCCAGACTTATCAAAAAGAGAAAGGACCCAAATAAATAAAATCATGAATGAAAGAGGAGAAATCACAACCAACACTGAAGAAATACAAACAATTATAAGAATATATAATGAGCAACTATATGCTGACAAATTAGACAAAACCAGACCCCACCAAAAAGTAGAATTACAGACCAACAACCCTGATGAACATGGATGCAAAAATTCTCACCAAATTACTAGCCAATAGGATCCAACAGTACATTAAAAGGATTATTCACCACAACCAAGTGGGATTTACTCCTGGGGTGCAAAGTTGGTTCAACATCTGCAAATCAACCAATGTGATACACTACATAAATAAAAGAAAGGACAAGAACCATATAATATTCTCAATAGATGCAGAAAAAGCATTTGACAAAGTACAGCATCCTTTTTTGATTAAAACTTTTCAGAGTGTAGGGATAAAGGATACATACCTCAATATCATAAAAACCATCTATGAAAAACCCACAGCGAACATCATTGTCAATGGGGAAAAACTGAGAGCTTTCCCCCTAAGGTCAGGAACACCGCAGGGATGTCCACTATCACCACTGCTGTTCAACATACTACTAGTCCTAGCCTCAGCAACCAGACATCAAAAAGAAATAAAAGGCATCCGAATCGGCAAAGAAGAAGTCAAACTCTCACTTTTTGCAGATGACATAATACTCTATGTGGAAAACCCAAAAGACTCCACCACAAACTTGCTAGAACTCATACAGGAATTCAGTAAGGTGGCAGGATATAAAATCAATGCACAGAAATTAGTTGCATTTCCATACACCAACAACAAGACAGAAGAAAGAGAAATTAAGGAGTCGATCCCATTTACAATTGCACCCAAAACCATAAGATACCTAGGAATAAATCTAACCAAAGATGCAAAGGATCTGTACTCAGAAAACTATAGAATACTCATTAAAGAAATTAAGGAAGACACAAAGAAATGGAAAAAGTTCCATGCTCATGGATTGGAAAAACAGATATTGTTAAAATGTCTATGCTACCTAGAGGAATCTACACATTCAATGCAATCCCCATCAAAATACCATCCACTTTTTTCAAAGAAATGGAACAAATAATCCTAAAATTTGTATGGAATCAGAAAAGACCCTGAATAGCCAGAGGAATGTTGAAAAGGAAAAGCAAAGCTGGTGGCATCACAATTCCGGAATTCCAGCTCTATTACAAAGCTGTCATCATCGAGACAGTATGGTACTGGCACAAAAACAGACACATAGATCAATGGAACAGAACAGAGAGCCCACAAATGGACCCTCAACTCTATGGTCAACTAATCTTTGATAGAGCAGGAAAGAATGTCCAATGGAAAAAAGACAGTCTCTTCAACAAATGGTGTCGGGAAAATTGGAGAGCCACATGCAGAAGAATGAAACTGGACCATTTCCTTACACCACACACAAAAATAGACTCAAAATGGTTGAAAGACCTAGATGTGAGACAGGAGTCCATCAAAATCCTAAAGGAGAACACAGGTAGCAACCTCTTCGACCTCAGCCGCAGGAACTTCTTCCTAGAAATATCGCCAAAGGCAAGGGAAGCAAGGGCAAAAATGAACTATTGGGATTTCATCAAGATAAAAAGCTTTTGCACAGCAAAAGAAACAGTCCACAAAACCAAAAGACAACCGACAGAATGGGAGAAGATATTTGCAAATGACATATCAGATAAAGGGCTAGTATCCAAAATCTATAAAGAACTTATCAAACTCAACACCCAAAGAACAAATAATCCAATCAAGAAATGGGCAGAAGACATGAACAGACATTTTTCCAAAGAAGACATCCAAATGGCCAACAGACACATGAAAAAGTGTTCAACATCGCTCGGCATCAGGGAAATGCAAATCAAAACCTCAGTGAGATACCACCTCACACCAGTCAGAATGGCTAAAATTAACAAGTCAGGAAATGACAGATGTTGGCAGGGATGTGGAGAAAGGGGAACCCTCCTACACTGTTGATGGGAATGCAAGCTGGTGCAACCACTCTGGAAAACAGTATGGAGGTTCCTCAAAAAGTTGAAAATAGAGCTACCATATGATCCAGCAATTGCACTACCGGGTATTTACCACAAAGATACAAATGCAGGGATCCGAAGGGGTACGTGCACCCCGATGTTTATAGCAGCAATGTCCACAATAGCCAAACTGTGGAAAGAGCCAAGATGTCCATCAACAGATGAATGGATAGAGAAGATGTGGTATATATACACAATGGAATATTTATGCATCCATCAAAAGGAATGAGATCTTGCCATTTGCAATGATGTGGATGGAACTGGAGGGTGTTATGCTGAGTGAGATAAGTCAATCAGAGAAAGACATGTATCATATGACCTCACTGATAAGAGGAATTCTTAATCTCAGGAAACAAACTGAGGGTTGCTGGAGTGGTGGGAGGGAGGGGGTGGTTGGGTGATAGACATTGGGGAGGGTATGTGCTATGGTGAGCTCTGTGAATTGTGCAATACTGTTGAATCACAGATATGTACCTCTGAAACAAATAAGGCAATATATGTTAAGAAAAAAAAAAAGATAGCAGGAGGGGAAGAATGAAGGGGGGGAAATCGGAGGGGGAGACAAACCATGAAAGATGATGGACTCTTAAAAACAAAGTGAGGGTTCTAGAGGGGAGGTGGGTGGGGGGATGGGTTAGCCTGGTGATGGGTATTAAAGAGGGCACGTTCTGCGTGGAGCACTGGGTATTATGCACAAACAATGAATCATGGAACACTACATCAATAACTAATGATGTAATGTATGGTGATTAACATAGCAATAAAAAATTTAGAGATAAAAAACAAATACAAAGGTATTCATACATATTGATCTAAATATAAATCACTGCTAATAAAAACAGTTATATATCATTAGATTAGTAAGGCATTTACTAATTTCTTTGTTATCATCAATTTTCAGATTAGGCTTAATTTATGGGCTGAAAAACAGTGGTATGAGATTTTAATTGACTATTATTATGAAAAAATATTAGTTATTAATTATGTCAGTATAGAGGGAAGTCACCCATGGAATACTTTAATACTCTCTCCTATTCAACATTTTAATTGATTAAAAATACATGAAATGTGCAAATACTAAGTTAATATATTAATATATTTTTATTTTTATATGATGTGTAACTTGCTTCACAACTAAATTACCAATTAAACTCCATTTTTCATCATTTGCTTAGTCCTTGATCTTTGAAACTTACAATTTAGAATAGCAAATTACCTTAAACAGCAACTGCTGACTGATTAGTCTCCCACATTATTATTTGATTAGTCTATTTTAACAGACAGCCTATATTTCTCAAACATTCTGGAAGTCAAAGGTTTAGCTCAATTATACAGCAACAAGTTCAAATGTCTGGTGGCACAGCAATCAAGATTAATAAAAATGAAATCCAGGGGTGCCTGGGTGGCTCATTCAGTTAAGTGTCTTCGCTCAGCTCAGGTCATGATCTCAGAGTCGTAGGATGAGCCCTGCATCAGGCTCTGTGCTCAGCAGGGAGCCTGTTTCTCTTTCAAAAAACAAATGGCTAACTGAACATAATAAAAAATAAATAAACAAATGAAACCCTGAAAATGAGCCAGGTATTTTAATGAAATGTGTTCCTTCTGGAATTTAAGGTACATGGTAACCTGGAATACCATGTTACACAAGTTCTGTCAAGGATAAACCAAAAGTAATTGATGACACTTTTCCATTTTGTCAGTAAGGTGTTTTTTCAAAGGTGATCTTACTCTAGTAAGTTGAAGACCATATGGCATACAGACCACCAAAGCTAGTTAATTTATTTTTATTGCTCTGCTATGAGCAAGACTAAGTACGTTCTTTGACTCCAATTGTAAGTTCAGAAAAATCTTAGGCATTTTTTAAAACTGATATATCAGTACTTTATGTTAAACAGATTTTTAGGTGGAAAAAAAGGACCACCCTTATTTTCTCTTATCTAATTAACATTATTCCATGAAACCATGCTTATCTTTTGATTTTACAGAATTTAAAGAGTGATCAGGAAAAGAAGCAAGAGGAAGAGAAAAGGAAATGCAAAAATAAATTTAAAAGGCAGAAGGGACAATAAGAGAAAAGGCATAGAAAGGAAAGCGTTAAGAGTAAAATGCTCAATTTATTGCTAAAAATCGTGATAAGTTCAAAAGAGGAAGAAACAAACAAAACAGAAATGTCTTTGCTCGCCCCTTCTCTTTGTATCACACCCAAATCACACAGCTGAGACACTGCTTCTAGATGAACATCACAAGGCACTCTTTTGCCAGATTACCCAGCAACTTGTGTTGTTCTTTTAAAGAGTGGTAATTGTGCTTTTTAAGGCAGCAGACTATATATTCAATCATGTTCTAATCTAAAATGCAGTGTCCAAAAACACCTCACACTGCATACTTTTTAAAAATGGAAGCATATTATACAGTGAGATCACAGTTCAATTAACATTGAAAAGTGGTATCATTTTATTTTTTTTTAAAGATTTATTTATTTATTTGAGAGAGCGAGAATGAGAGAGAGAGACAGTACATGAGACGGGGGGAGGGTCAGAGGGAGAAGCAGGCTCCTCGCTGAGCAAGGAGCCCGATGTGGGACTCGATCCCGGGACTCCGGGACCATGACCTGAGCCGAAGGCAGTCGCTTAACCAACTGAGCCACCCAGGCGCCCAAAAGTGGTATCATTTTAATCAATATTTTCCATCTGTCTATCAAAGGGATACAGCTGTGTGTGTCTATATAAATATATATATGTTTGTACGGTTGTCATTATCTCATTGCAATGCTTAAATAGCAAAAACAAAAGAGCTAAAATCATATACACTTCAAAAGTGCACTTAGCTCAAGAATAGAAATTAATTAACTTAAATCATTCTTATGTCAATACTGCAATACCTTTGAAAATCTTAGTCATAGGACCATAACTCATAGCTATAACTTTGGGAAAAACAAAAGAATTACATTGATTAGATAAAAGCCAATATACTCTCATGCAAAGAAACATCATGCAATGCTATAATCTGGGTAAGAGCTGGGAATTGGGATCAGGAGGAGTCCTCATGGGGTAAAACTAGCTTTAAATATATTTGTAGGCTGACCAAAATAAAATACGTTTGCGTTAAATTCCGCTTGACAATAAAGTGTATTACAGAAATTTTACCACTAGACAAAGGAAATCGTTTTGAACGTTTTGTGGATTTTGAAAGTTCAAAATATCTACTCCCAAATGTGCAGAACAATAGTAAGAATGAAGTATCCAAGTAAGACGTTACACGAAAGATTAATATAATGATTGAGAGATTCAAGTTTTTACACCATAAGATTGTTTGGAAAGCCAAATCTACGATGGGATTAGAGCACAGGGCCTAACTGTCAAAGTTAAATTAAAACAAACAACTTTAGTAATGTAGTCCAGGTGAAGCAAATGGCCTAGCAGACAATGAGTGTTAAAAAATGGGGTTTAAATGTCCCAGTCCCAAAATTCCCTGAAATAAAAGAATATGGAGACAGAGCCTGGGTAAAACCATTAAAATTCATTTCTGCACTTAATTTTGTGATGAGCTCGGGGGCATGGGAGGGAATCTCTGAATGTATATTCTTGGACACATAATACTGAAGAAAGACTTCATGAAGTACTCCTCACTGCAATAGAGTATGATTCTGCTTTTGATACTTCACTGCTGGCAGCTTTCATATCCCATCATGCCCCCTTTATCTCTTACCTCCACCTGGGCAAATAAGAAAGCTCCCTCCTTTGGAGCCCAGAGGTGTGAGATTTCAAAACCCTCAAGGCCCAGGCTACTTGTAAGAATGTTTTCCACATCTTCACACCCTAAACACCTCAAGCCATTCTCCCTCTGCAACTCTCTCAAGTCATTTTTAACCTGTGTGGGAGCTGCTCTGCTCTCCCAGAAAGCCTATCATGTCAGTAATTATTTTTGCCACTTTCTTGGAACCAAACTTGGGGGCCATCCCATCTCTTTAGGGTGACCACAGCATTTATCCAACTATATGTGATCAACTTTCTTATTTTCTATTCCTTTTCATGCTATTTCATTTATAAGGTTACTGATCATAGGGGCGGCCTGGGTGGCTCAGTCGATTAAGCAGCTGCCTTCGGCTCAGGTCATGATCCCAGGGTCCTGGGATTGAGCCCCATGTCAGGTTCTCCTGCTCAGCGGGGAGCCTGCTTCTCCCTCTGCCACTCCCCCGGCTTGTACTCTCTCTGTCAAATAAATTAAAACCTTAAAAAATTAATAATACTGATCATAACCCTCTACACAGATTATACAACCCACTAATTGTAGATTTCAGTTGAAAATTCTGGTTCAAGATAAGGAAAGCACAAAAATTCTGATTCCAAAGGGTTTTTGGTTCTTCTGATTTTTAACGTATTATATGAATGGATAATAACAGCAAAACTGGCATGACAAACATATTCTAAGAATGGCATTCCAAGCATAGTTAAGACTCCAGCTGTGCCTCACTTCTGTGACTCAAGTCGCATTATACATACTATGAAGGTGATATACAGCAGTGCTTCTCAAAAGTTCATGACATACCAATTACCTGATGATCTTATTAAAATGCAGATTTTCAAACAGTAGGACTGGAGTATGAGGAAAACTTCTGCATGCCTAATAACTGTCCAGCTAGTATCAATATTGTTGGTCCACGGAGATAACTTTGAGGAGCAAGGACAAAGAGAATGGCTATGGAACTGTGGACATTTGCATTGTCATTCCCCCTAGTTCTTTGTCCGTATGTACACACGTCATCTGAATCATTTGACCGTAAGTTGTAGACATGATGCCCCTTTACCCCTTAAATACTTCAGTGTATAGTTCCTAAAAGTCATGAATATAACCACAATATAATGATCCAATTCAGGAAATTGACATTAAAATGGCACTATTATCTAATTTACATTCCTTATTCAGAATTCAATGTCCCACTAATGTTCTATATAGCAAAAGAAACAAATTTCTGGTCCAGGATCCAAGCCAGGGTCACATGTTGCGTTTAGTTGTCATTCCTCATTAGTCTTTTATCTAGAACAGTTCATTGGTCTTTTTTTTAATCAGGTCTTTTACATTTTTAAAGAGCGCAGGTACTTTATTTACAGAATAAATTCAACTTTCTCTGATGTAGTCTCATAATTCAAGTTACACATTTTGTTCAGGACACCAGAGAAGACATGTACTTTTGATTATTCGTTCTTTAGGAGGCACATGATACCTATTTACCATTACTGGTAAAGATAATTTTGATTACCTGGTTACAGTGGTATCTTCCAGGTTTGTACACTACAGAATTTTTATAATTAATACGTATCTTTTGGGGAAGTACTGGAGATTTCTGTTTCTTATAAAACTACCATCCTCTCAATTTAGTACCTATTGATAACTCTTGTCTAAACAATTATTATTGTGGTACCAAATGCTATTTTTTAATTTCATGTTTCCTCCTGCTTAAATTGCTATTTTATTGTAAGGAGCATTTCAAGATGACAATGCAAGAAATTTGAAAACTGTTTTTCTCACTTTCATCAATGGTACCATTTAATCGTGTAGTAACTGCTTGAGAAATGTATAGCACATAAAGACGGTAAGTCACTAGCATTACTATGAAATCAGTGTCACATGGAAAAGTTTAAATGCCTTTTATGAAATCACAGGGCAAAAATATTTAAAAAACAACTACAATAATAAGAAACAAACCAAAAAAAAAAAAAAAAAAAAACACCCAGGAAATGTATGCACTGATTTTACACTATCAGCCACCTAACTGAGAAAACCTGACACTTTAGGCAGCTAGAGTCTTAGGATCTACAAAACAAGGTCATAATGAGGGGGTTCAAGAGTCTGAATCCTTTTATCCAATTATAGCCTGCGCACAGAGTAGCCATCCTTGTCTACTGTGGGAAGGTCATTAGATGGGCCCAGAGCAATACCTTCCTTCTTAACACTAAACTAAGTGAGAATTGGTTTTACCAAATGTGTGTAATAATTTGTGAAATGCTCAAACCTTCGTATCACTGCCCCTGGAGTTTTTCAAAGAATAAAAATCATATCCAGCTCCCTGTTGGATGAGAAAGAATCTTTGTTGGTTAACTTAAAAGTAAAAATATCTTCCTAACAGATACCCCAAAACAGCCATTGCCAAAGGGAATATCACTTAAAAGTTACCGGAATGGATATTCTCTCCTCATCATTACCATTATATGCTTTACTGATTTAAAAACCATCCTCAATGTTTCCTCCAGCAGCTCATATAAAACGGCCACAAAGCTGTAACATCTGCTTGGCAGTATTAACATAATACATTCAAAAATCGAGTTATCAGAGGCATTTCACTCTACAGCTGCATTGTTTTACTTGTTAATGTCCTATGGCTAATGTATTATTTCATCTCTAAAAAGCAAAGCTCAGGTTATCTGATTAAGTTTGGCACCAAGAAGAATAATGACCTGCATTATCTTAAGACATGAGTGATATATTTGCACACAGACAGAAACCACTACCAATTATGTGCTTATTAAGGAAAGCAGTACTAGATAAGAAATTTTTTTCTACATATAAAAAGATTTTAGAGATTGGAAATATAAAATTTATGGATAATGACCCCAGATCCCTACTAGCCGAAGGACCAGAAATTAATATTTTGATGTCTGTTGGAGGGAAGAAAATGATATATTTCAGGAGAAATCTATGTGAAATTATATAATTACATATATATAATTTCAATGTTTAAACTCAAATACATCCATATAAACATCCTTAGAAACAGATTTCCCCCTTGTGTGAAAGGTGAGCAAGTCTACATATTTCAATGACTACTGAGGGCATTGCTGTAGGATAGTAATTCATTCACGATTATACAGACTTAACAACAAAAGGTAAAACCATGCTTTCTGTTCTCTGTACAAGAAGGTAAAGGGGGGGGCGCCTGGGTGGCTCAGTTGGTTAAGCGACTGCCTTCGGCTCAGGTCATGATCCTGGAGTCCCGGGATCGAGTCCCACATCGGGCTCCCTGCTCAGCGGGGAGTCTGCTTCCCCCTCTGATCCTCCCCCTTCTCATGCCCTCTCTCTCTCTCATTCTCTCTCAAATAAATAAATAAAAAAAAAAAAGAAGGTAAAGGGGGTTATGATATATTTAGAAGAATTTCCTTAAAAATATTTTTAATTTTTAAATATTATATGCCAACATCTGGAAACTGGAAACAATCATTCTGTCCAAAAAAGAATGTTTAAGTATACCATTTTTTAAAAAGAATGAAAAGAATTACAGCAAGATATCAAGAGTTGTTTATAATCTTTCTTGTCTTTCATTCCTTTTTAACTTTCCTGTATTTCCTCAGTTTCTATAATCACCTGACTAAAAATAGCATCCGTAACTCTTATCGTTGATTAATTTGGATGATGATTTATTAATGGGATACAACACAGCAGACCAGTCAACGCACCTTAATTTCCAGAAAATTAAAATTATGTTCAAAATAAACAGCACTGCAATTTTAGAAAGTAAGGGTATATGTGTGTGAATTATGTTACTAAAAGGAAAGAAAACTGTAGAGTAAAAAATGAGGAAAAAGAAAATATTGAAAAAAGAATGATACGCGTCAAAAGACTTACTGTCATTTTCTTTGGATAGATGCCTATGAATTTTTGTTTTTCTGTTATTCTTACATTTTCTAAGATTTGTACAATCATATAGTAATGTTGGAAATAGCATAAAATATTTTCATAAAGGAAGGTGAACCACCATATTGTTTGTTGTTACAGAACAGAATCAGCAATATCATCTCAGAGACTTCCAGGATTATGAGAATAAAACAGCAGAAGACAAAAGAAATAAAAAACACATTTTTCCAATGATTTTTTTCCCCTCTCAAAGTGTTTACATAGATTTAGGCTTATTTACCCCTAGACAATAATTTCACTCATTTTATAAAGCTGTATCAGGTGCATTTTATAGATAAGGACCTTTAGATAATAAAATTATGTACATATTTTATAGCAGAGTCCACAGAGGAATTCAGTTTTCTTGCCTTTGTTCTCTTTTTATTACAAAACCAATCAAGATTTCTGACAATGTTAGGAATGACAAATTAGTTACTATTTGTATTTGAAACCAGATGTAGATTTGGCTTTATGATTTAATCAGACATAAACATTCCTAAATAACTTTTGGCCCATTCTGAATAAGTTTCTTGTCTATAAACCCATCCGTTTCCATTCTTTTTTCTAGCCTATATATTCAAATTTTATACCATGGATCTTTGCAACTAGACCAACTAGGGTACATTTGTAATATCAAAAATCTGCCTGTACTTTGAAATTTCTCACTGATCACTACAGTCAAATTTTTTTTTTAAAATGTTAAGGTCAGTAGCCAAGAAATCACTCCAATTTTTGTTAATTTTTTTTTCCCCTCTCCCTCCTTTTCTTTCTCTCACTCGCTCAGTTACACTTAGAAGATGCCACTTATTCTTGGCCATTCTTAGCTTAGGATAACACAGGGAAAGATGTTTGCAATTCAAAACAGTATTCCTACAGAGTCAGAGCCCTGTAGTAGCTATTATCATTGCACAGAATCTTCCAGACATGACCCACAACACAACTAACCATCGATAAGGCTACTAGCAAGTAGTGATTTGCTCGAGCGTAGAATTTTTTTCCGAAAATACATTTTCTCTTCTCACATTTCTGTCATCCTCCTCTCATTCAAGTTCACTCTCCAAAAAGTCCCCCTAGATTAAATGAATTTTAAAAAACGGCTGTATCTAATTCAGTCCAATTAAATGTGGGATAACACGAAGAGGCTCCTTATTGGTAAAGTTGCCAGATGCCTGCTTTCCCAAGACAAAACATGTACAACTGCCATTTCAAAACAAAGGAGGCCACAACTGATTTGTAACGTAACCAAAATTAACTAGGAACTAGCTGCTTGTATACATCTATGAATCAGTCTTACAAACTTACAAAGCTTCTGTTCCTGTGTCAGCCACAACGCCTCCTCCAGCCCACAACCTCGAACAGCTTTGCTCTTGAGTCTTACGTCCTGACGTTCGCAAAAGAGGGAAGACAACTCGCACCTCCAGGCCCGCAGCCTTTCCTCAGCAGCTGCGGCGGGCAGAAGCCGCGGAAGCGCGGCGCTCCCTGCGGGCAGGCAGGCTGGGCGGTGCCGCGCAGCCGCAGGAGGCGCCCCACGGGGCTGTGGGCGGACAGGCTCCTTGCGGCCGCCAGCGGGAGCCAAGGAGCCCCAGCAGGGGAGACCCGAGCTGCACGGAGACACCAGCGGCGCGGATCCGTCTGGAGCCCCGAGGGGCCACGGAGGCATGAAGGCCTCTGAGCAGAAGCCCCAGTTCTCTTAGTGGAAGGGCAAAGATCCCCAGTTCTACAAGTTCCTGCAGAAGAACGACCACAGCCTGCTCAACGCCAGCCACCTGGACAGCTCTGAGGATGACGACGAGCAGTTCCGTTCCCTGCCCCACATGCTGGAGGAAGCCAGTGAGGGGGAGGAAGATGAAGAGAACGAGGACCGGGTCCCCAGAGGTCTGAAGGGGAAGAATGACTCTGCCCTCTGTGACTCTCGCCATGGTCGAGAGATGGTAGAAGTTGGCCAAGCTGTGCCTTACTCCAAAGCTGTTCCCCAAAGTTTTGCGCAAGTTCTGAGCACCCAAAGAGACCCGAAAGGCAGCAAATTCCAGGTCACCGACAGTGCTGTGTTCGACGCTCTGATCACCTTCTACATCAGAGACCTTTTGGCTGTCTCCAGAAGCTGCTGTTTCCAAAGGCCCCGAAGGACAGCAGCAGGATGCTGCAGCTGTCCAACCGCCCCTAGGGGGAAAGCTCCAGCTGGACATCAAGGGCTTACCAGAGCACAGTCGTACAGCTGGTGGCCCACACGGCAAAGGTCACAATAGCAGCAGCTGTCTTCCGGCATGTCAGCAGCTCGATGCTCTACCGTCTGACCTTCCCCAAGCAGTGCTACATGCTGCTCAAGAGGGCAGTGGTCCTATGGAGCACAGGTGAAAAGACGCTGTGAGGGCTGGACTTCCTGGTTCTCATCAGAGTCTGCTGGCACAAGAAGGATGCTGTCCTGAGCTTGGTCCTCAAGCAAATATCTATCACCTAAGTGAGAAACTGCAGGTCCCTCCCCTAAGGACTGCCCCTCATCAACTTCAGGTAGCAGACCCTGATGAAGCTGCTCATAGTGGTCACCTGTGTCACCTACCAGCAAGCCTGCTGCTACATCTGCCAGTTCACCATCCACCTGAGGACCCCACTCACCAAGTACTACAGTCAGGGGCGGAAGCCAAGGGACCAAGAGATCCACCTGGAGATCACTGACAGTTAGTGGCTAGAAGACTGGAACTTCCCAGAAATAAAACGGCAGAAGGTGGAAGACAGCAGGGAATTCAAAAACTCTTTGACCTGGAAAGTGGCAAGGAGGACAATACCAGTGACTTTCCATAAAGAAAGGGAGAGCTGGGTCTCTGAGAGCTCAGCAGGGGCAGGGGGGAGGAGGAAGTAGAAGGCAGCAGGAGCAGCCAAGAGGGAGAAGTCGGCTACTTCCTGGATGGAGGCCCAGAGGCAAAGGCGGGTTGGACCCCCGGTGAGCTATGGCGGCTTGCCCAAGGGCCTGAAGACAAGTAGAGGGATCTACTCATCCAGAGGACTGAAAGCTGCCCGCCTGGGGGCCTGCAGGGGCTGCTGTGCAGTGTTTCCACCTTGCGGTCAGCCAGGCATGCAGCTTCCTGGCCTGCGCTGAGCCCAGAGGCCCTGAGTCAACACCCATGAAGTAGAGGAAGGACAGTAGGATGGTGGACAGGTCTTTATTTTTATAGCATAGAAAACCAGAAACTAGGAAGAGCTTTGCCCATCCTTGGAACAACTGCCTTGGGGTGGAAACTATAACCATGGAGCCTGCCTATCGCTACATCCCATAATAGTGGTTTAAATACATCAACCTTGTCAGGGAAGCTGACTTGAGTGGGGCTCTACCCTGACCCCTTGCCTGATGTCAGGATGCTGAAAACCTCACAAAGAGCATCCTCCCTTCCAGGGGGAGTCAGTGGGCAAGGCCAAAGACAGCCTGGTGCCTCTTCCTGTCTCTTTGCCTCCTTTGTTTTTGGTTTTCCGCTCAGGATGCAGAGCCCCTGGGCCTGGGTCCAAGTTTGGGTCCCCAGGGCCATCTGCACCAGGCTCCTAAAGTGAACCCCAGAAAATCTTTGGATACTTGTTCCTTTCCGCTTAAATTACATGTTTTCTTTTTGAAATATTCTTTTTGCATCCAAAACCAAAAGGAAAGGAGGGGCCTTTGCATCTGAGTGGCCAATGCTGAAGAGGTTCAGGGATCTGAGCTGCCCACCCACCAGCTTAGCAGAGGCTGGGAGAGGTCTGTTGCACCTGGAAGCAGAGCCATGTTCCCATTCTGTTGCTGGAAGGAGGCTCAGCCAGTAGGGAGTGCCCCCCCCATAAAAGGAAGTGGCCGTTGCCGGGATGGGGACTGCTCCCCCATGAAGAGCTCCTCTCTGGTGCCTGTGGCACTGGTGACTTCAGTGACAAAGCCACTGGGAAGCTGGCCATGTGGAAGATGGGACTTGGCGCTTGGCCACCTGTGGAGAGATGGGCCTGGGTGGGGATCTGCCCAACTGCTGGCCCAAAGCCACAGAGAGGCTCAGTGCTGCCCCTTCCATTGTCTGAAGACCACCACCTCCAGCTGGCACTCAACTGGGCCCAGATCTTGAGTGCAGCCCCTGGCTTCAGCCCCATGGTGGTCAGGAAGTGTTCCTTCATTACTTCCTGGGGTCAAGGTCTCCCCATGGATCCCCTGTTCTCTGAAGACTTTGTGAGGGGAAGGGGCTAGGGCCTAAAGGAATAGTGCCTGGATCCCTTCAGTCCAGCAAGGGCTGAGTACCCTTGGGTGGCTCAAGGCTTTCCAGAGAGAGCAAAGCCAAGAAGTGCTGATTGTGCAGCTTACAGGAAAAATTTTCGAATGAAAGAAAAATCTTTGTGTTGGGTATAGGCCAGTCCTGAAGGCAAAAGGGGTGTGGGGGGTAGGTGGGAAGCATACAAACTGTCCCTCCGTCTCCCCACGTAGTTTGTGAGGAGGGGAAGTTTCAGGTGCGGAGAGGAATGGTGCTCTCCCATCCATCCCCTCCTTTCCAGGGAGAGATGGGAACCATCCCGGGCAGGTATCCCACGTCTGCCCCAGGGACGTGTGCCCCACCCATATACCAAGGCCTATTTTCCACAGCCAATCAGGTCCCAACAAAGCTGCCGACATCATCTGCTATCCACTTGCTAACGTCCTTGTGGGCTGTGGCCTCCCTTCCATCCAGGCAAAATCTCTCCATGGCTCCTGGGTTGGGGCCTCAGGAGTAGGGAGGTTGTTACTAAGACTCTGGCTGGTTCTTCCCTTCACTCCCACCCATCTGCCTACATTTGCTTGCCCTACTTTTTTAGAGCTGTTGGATGATAACTAAAAGGGATTTTTCTCCCCAAGGACACCTCCTTAAGACCTCTGATTAGGGGGAGACGAGGTCTCCTTCTACCCTATGGAGGATCCAAAGCATGGAGAGGCCTGCCCACCCCAAAAACATATATAAACAAGGGGAGGTAGGTAGGTAGGTAGGTTTACTCACTAGCTAAATGTGCTTATCACAAATAATGGGGGGAAAGGTTAAATCTGCAAGTACGCCAAGGTAGAATAGTCTACTAAGTCCACTAAAACCAGTGAGGTCCTTATTTTTCTATCTTTTCACTGGATGATTAGTTAGCTATAGACTAAATATATTTCTGAGTACATTGCCTTCTTTTTGAGTCTTGGCCTGTTTTTGTGACAACACTTGGTACACGGACATCCTTTCACAACTAGTATCCTAAATCAGAGTCTCAATTTTCTTATCCAGTTAATCACAAATGTCCAACTTCCATGAGAAAGCACTTTACCTTTCCTTAGATGGCTTTTATTTCAAACAAAGTTTTACTTATTTAAATGTAGAATGTCAGGATTAAGTGATTATTGATAAAATTTCATTCAGAATAAAAAAAACTTACTGTAATATAATTATTTGCATCAATAATTTTTTAGTCTTACTCTATCACACTAGTCAAGATGTTTTGTTTCTTTTTCTTCAAAAAACATCTCAAAAGCAATTACCTACAAAATTTGCCCTTGATAATTTGAATGGAACTTTAAAATGTAAATATTGAATCTTTACCCAAATTATCTTTTAAAAAGGGAATGAGAGGAGGAGAAATCTAATATGTCATAAGAATCTAGCCTCTTATGTGCCACATTCTCTTTTTGAGTTTTTACTAAAACCCTAAAAACATACCCAATGAAATAGTGACCGTTAAGTCATATTTTACAAATTAGTAAATGAGAAGAGAGCGTAGGTAATTTGCCAAGCCTTTGTTTGCCTTCTACCAACTTTGCATTTTCTTTTGATCACTGATTTTACTTTTTGAGATGAACTTAGCTTCAAATCCTGCTGCTCTGTTTAAACACCGCATTACAGAAATCAATGTGTGACTAGGAAAAATTACCAGATTCAAACCTCTTAGTTTGGGGGGGAGGGGCACCTGGGTGGCTCAGTCCCTTAAGTGCCTGGCTCTTGGTTCTTGAGGTGAGATTGAGCCCCACTGCCTATCTCCCCCCTTCCCTGCTTCTCTCGCTCTCAAATAAATAAATAAATAAATAAATCTTAAAAGAGAAGGGAAAAACTTATAATAAGCACATCCAACTTGTACATTATTTAAATGATGGTCCATTAATTGGCTTGCCTATTAGTAGATATTTGAAAACTATTAACATTAAAAGCATAGGCCATTTTAAATCTTCAATAAAAAGTATTATTACATCCAATTTAGATATTTAAAGGCTCATGCATTAGTGATCTTTTGCACCTGAGAAATCAATCAGACCTTTAAAAAACCTGATTTCATGGTATGAATCTAAATGTTCAAATTCTTACACTTAAGTCCATTTATCCTTTCAAAGACTAAGTGGAGTGTAGGGAAGGGAAGAACACTGGCTAAAAGTCAGGACACTTGGAATTCCTGTTCTGAACTTTCCTCTAACTACAGTGTAAAGAAGGTCATGGAATCTCTCATGGCATTTGTCTTCTCACATGTAAAGAAGTAAATGAATGCTAGAGTATTTCTAAGTACTCTTTTGGTTAACACATTATGTGAAATTATTGGAACTAAGTAAATGAACATCTTTGTAGACCAACAATATAACTTCACAAATTTACAACAAAAGGATAAACTATGGAGTTCCTTTTTATGTCAACCTCCAGTATAGCCCTTACTTTATTTATAATCTTTGTGATTTAGACACTGTTTTTTTTGATATGATAGCTATCTATCAAAGTGCACCTGTTGTAGTTATAAGGATAATTCTGCCTGTTTTCTTTTGACAAAGAAGCTACATGATATGATTACTAAAATGACCTGGAGAGAAATAGAATCAGATTCTCACATCTTCCTATTATTCATGACCTGCTTCATGAATTAAAAGAAGTCATTTATGACATTTTGTTGAAGACTACACTTACTGCACCATTTCCTCCGCTTGGAATATGCTCCATTTCCCCAAAATGAAATACGGTAACAATCCTGTGAAGACAAGCAACAGTGGCTAAGGATAATGAATCCAAAAGCAAGATATGTGAGAATATATCTGGGAATTTTTCTCTTTCTGATTTGAATAAGGACATTTTTTTCAGTAGTCTGCAATTACAATGATAGACTCTATTTAGCTTTTGGGAGGCAGAGAGGGAGGTATTAGGTGAACATCAGAAAAGAGTTTCAGGTATAGAAAGTGCTCTTACTTAGGGTGGTGTAGAGGAAAAAAAAAATTTTTTTTCTACCCTTCTAGGTTCTTTTGGCTGGTCTGTTAATTAAATTAGTATAAGATTAATAGGAAAAAACAATTATGTTTATTTAATTAATTATGTATGTGTGGGATCCCCATAAGAATATGAGACCCACAGGCAGTCAGGCAATTGAGACTCATATGCCATCCTGAGCTGAAAAGAAGGGGGTAGGGGTCAGAGACTTCAAAAGGGAGGAAGACAATTCACAGGAAGATGGGAAGAACAAATGTTTGGTAAACAAATGTTTGCTACACCATACAGAAATAATGGGACATAGAGAGGAATTTGATATACAGGAATTTGATATCCAGGTCCCCCAGCTTACCACACCTGGCCCATATTCTTTGTAGTTATCTCTGATGATAGCTCTTTTGCTGGACCAGACCCTCTATCTAAATTCTTTTAGGCAGTTAAAGGGGAGGTAAAAGCTCTTCCGGAGACTTTGAGAATAATATACCATATAATAATACCATTATTTTCACATTAGTATAGAAAGGGATAAAACAAATTAAAACTACCTAGTTTGAAACCAACAGAATGTGGAATACAATTTATGATAAATTCAACTGAGTCATCACGTTCCATAGTCACACATTGGTGTAATTGGTTCGCAAAGGGACACCTGCAAAGTCATTCTATGAGTTATCTGGAATGTTAACTTACCTAATGAACCTCTTTCAGAAGGAGCTGGTCATCTTATTCAGTAAGCAATAATATGTGTTGCACATTACTAACACAAAAATTAAAACAAAACATTTTTTATAAAAAGTAGCACCTTTGCAATATCATTCCTAGTGGCTTCAGAATAAAATGTATTTTTATTTACTTCTTTTCTTTTCTTTTGCTTTTTTTAAGTAGGCTCCACGCCCAGTGTGGAGCCCAACATGGGGTTTCAACTCATGACTATGAGATCAAGACCTAAGCTAAGATGTTAAACCGACGGAGCTACCTGGTACCCTAGAATAAAACGTGATTTTAAAATATCAATATAAATTTAAAAGAGAAATTGTTCTCCACATTTTAATTATTGCTACATTTATAAAATCAATGCAAATGCCATCATTTGACAAACATTTCCCTCTGCAATAATTATCCCTGTGACCTATCTTGGGATCTCTACTTCTCCACTAGAGGAGAAAACACGCTGAAAGAAAAAGAGGGAATTGAAGGCAGTGGGCTAGGATGAACTCAGTAACTCTATATGAAATTATTGTGGAGAAACGAGACCTCATTGAAACCTTCTCACCAAATGATTTTACAATATATCCTTAAGCCAATGATTTGAAGCACAATGATAATGATAATATGTTGCATTGATGGTTATTTCTACCATATCTTGTACAGTCACCTAAGTGTCTCTATATTGATGAGATTTCACATACTGACTACAGAAAACCTTAATGACCAACTTTTTCAAACACCATTTACACTGTTTGAAGCTTATTGGCAAGGACTTCATCTTTTCAGGAAAGGGAAGCATTATCCATTTTCCATGCCTCAGTGCATTAATCTCCAATAACTTTCTTTCATATGTAGTGTTAATATTATTATCTTCAGTTATTTTGTTTCACCTATATAGTGGACTTATTAAATTTGAAAATTGGAAAACATGGAAAATTATCTGAGACAACAAAATCAGAGAAGGATATATCACATAATGTGAGTAGCAGTTTGGGCTGTTTAAAAAAAGACTGGCTATTGTGTATCCTTAAAAAGTTGGAAAGGGAAAATATGTGTGATATCTGGAAAATATTTTATACTATATCTGGAACTATCATTCTTTTTTTTCCTTCTGTTTTCACTTCACTCATTTTACTTTTCTCTTATGATAAGACTAGTTTTTCTCTCATGTCAATACAAACTTTTAGTTGAAAAATTTAAAAATATATATCATCACAGTTACATTACGTTGTGTAATTCAAACAAATAGCTTAATCAAATTCAAGCTTCTTTCTTCCTGAATCATTTAGTCAAACATAAGCAAGTTAACCCGGCAGAATTGTACTTTATTTATGGTTTAAACACAATTGAGACACATTAACATTATCAAGCCTGTGGAAAAGATAATGAATTTTTCTTTGTTATGATGCATCTCACTTCCAACTTCCATGGACAATTACTGTGCACTTTTGTTTATGAGGTAGAGTATTGTCTGTGACACTTGGCCATTTAGGACACTACATTAAATTGAGTATTGTAAATTACTTCCTTTTGTTTAGAGGAAAGAAAGAGAACGAAAATAAAATGTAGAGCTTTCTAAATAAAATGGGACTTTATGAGTTTGCTTCCTGTGTTCTGAATTTCTATACTTTTCATTTTAAAAGAACTCTTCATTTGAAAGAGTCAATTCCACTTTCAAAATGGGTCTCTGGAGCCATAAGAAGCAAAATATCTTCATTACCTGAACAATGGCCAAGTATGAAATAGCAGCAAAGTATAATTATATAGATATACTATCAAACATATTTCTAGATTGGTACTAGTTTAGGGTAAAATAAAATTCCCTAGACACACATGCCTCTGTATTTCATAGACTTTTTAATATGTTCCCCACCAATTTCATATTTGAAGAATGTATATTTGTTACTTTGAATTTAATGCACATAAATAAATTTAATTTATGATGTCATTAAATTGTGTATCAATATGTACTAATACTACAAGAATTCAGAAACTTGAGGTGGTATAAGGAAAAGTAAATGCCATATTACCAATCATCTACAAATGGCTACCTTTCTTGTAACACAATAATGAATGTATTAAAAGTAAAAATAATATTTTGTGCTAAGATCGTTGTCAAAACAACTTTCTGAAAATCTCAAATGACATCACTATGGATCATGCCTCTAAAGAAGGGCATTCGTGGGGCGCTTGGGTGGCTCAGTTGTTAAGCATCTGCCTTTGGCTCAGGTCAAATCCCAGGGTCCTGGGATCGAGCCCCGCATCAGGCTCTCCGCTCTGCAGGAAGCCTGCCTCTCCCTCTCCCACTCCTCCTGCTTGTGTTCCCTCTCTCGCTGTGTCTCTCTCTGTCAAATAAATAAATAAAATCTTTAAAAAAAAATAAAAATAAAGAAGAGCATTCGCTTCCAAATTCCTGGTTGCAAGTGCACAAAGCATACCAATATACTATTATTAGCAATGGAAGATAGAGGCCTTCTTAGATTTTTTGAACAATGCAGGCAGCCAAATTTATCATGCCAGGCCCTAGAGATATTTGTGGGAAACTTTTCTTTTTCTATAAAATTCTAAATGATTTCTTTTTCTGTGAACACCAGCCAGGTCTAGATAGGCAATTGCTAAAATGATTGTAGTGCCAGGTTTCTCTTTTTCTTATAGGTGACACCAATTTCAGTTGTGTCAGGCCAGCAGACATACATTAGATACAGCCTCTCTCAACTTGCTAATAAATCACTATAAAAACCAAATATCATAAAAAACCTAATATGAAAGAACAGATACTGTCTTGAATATTGGAGGACTTTACACGAAGGCATATGGATCTGCATTGAGAAAATAATCTTCAAAACAGAACCATAAATTTTTTCTTGATGTACACAGTGTCCACATTAAAAAATAGTTCTTCAGGGAAAAAAAAAATCTAAGTAAATCACTCTCATCCTTGTCTTTCTTTCTCCTCTGACTCACAGAACAAAAATATCTAACAAAAACCAAACGGGGGCGGGGGGAGGCACCTGGGTGGCTCAGTCATTAAGCGTCTGCCTTCGGCTCAGGTCATGATCCCAGGGTCCTGGGATCGAGCCCCACATAGGGCTCCCCGCCCAGCGGGAAGCCTGCCTCTCCCTCTCCCACTCCCACTGCCTGTGTTCCCTCTCTCGCCGTGTCTCTCTCTGTCAAAGAAATAAATAAAATCTTTAAAAAAAAACAACAAATGGGGCAACCTTTTCTACAATGTGTGAAAACTGATTTTGAGGCAGCAAGAGCACATGTGCAAAAGTGATTTTTATCATCCAGAGTTTGAACCGTATGAAATTGCCAGTATATAAATGTTCATCACCACTGATGGCAAACTAATTCACTTTAATCCATTATGTCCCTTCAGAGGCAGCAACTCCCAAAAACCACAGGATGTGAAGAAAGAAGAGTAAATGCTTATGACTATTTCATCCTGAATGAGGTAATATCCTTGAGTTTTATTGGGAGTAAAGGTTTGTTTTTTTTTTCCAAAAATTTTATTTTTCTGGAAGAAAGTAGAAATTCATAAGATAGGAAACACTACCTATACTTCAAAAATTATAATAAATAACTCAAATCCTGTTTATTTTTAGAAACAACTGGCAACTAACCTAATCAATAAAAAAGTGAGAAGGCAAAAATAGGCATTACAAGTAAAAATAATATTTTGTGCTAAAGATCATATGTTTGTTGGTTTGTTTAAAGATCATATGATCTTTAAACACACACCAAGAATTAAATTATGACACTACTTTGCAGACCTCTTTGCAATGAACTTGAAAATTCTAGATTAATTGGATAATTTAAAAGAAAGGTACACTATCTGTCAAAATCTACTTCGAGATAGTTCAAACAGAGCAATTTCCACTGAAGAAAACTTCAATCAAGAACTATTTATATAAAACATCAGACCCAAGTAGATTCAGAAGGAAATTCTTCTATTCCACCAAAACCAGATTATTGCAACTCTACAGAAGTTGTTCCAGAGAACAGAAAGTGAAGGGAAACTTAGAAACTTTTTTTTTAAATGGGTAAAATAAAATGAAATTGTGATAGCACCAAAAAAATAATAGAATAATCGGCCAATATCATACATGAATATTAACTATATATATATGCACCTATATATATATACATATATATATACACTATCACAGCAAGAAAGCAATACACTCTGACAATATGAAGTTTATTTCAGGAATTGAAGGTTAGTTCTTAATAGGAAATCCATTAGTATGATACAGCAGAAATCAAAGGCCTCTCTATATACAAACAAAAAAATATATATGATTATAGCAAAATTACCATTTACAATATCACCAAAGAAGCTGAAATATTTAGGAACAAATTTAATAAGTGATCAAAATGTATGTAAGGACAACTTTAAAACACTCGTGGAAGGCATTAAAGGGTATTTAAACAAATGGAAAAATATTCCTTGGTTCTTGGATAAGATGACTCCATATTATAAAAGGGTCAGTTCTCCCCAAGCTAACTTACACATTTTACACAATCTCAATAGAAATAGCATTTAAAAAAAAAGGCAGACATTGATGTTACAGTTATTATAGAAAGCAAAGCACACAACAATAACTAGAAAAACAATGAAAGAAAAGCTATGGAAAAGGGTAGGAGAGGACTAGTCCTGCCAGATATTAAAGCATTTAAATCCTTAAATAATGCAGTGTGGTAGTGATATATGAATACACAGACAGGCCAGTGAAATAGAATAAAATCCATAGAGTGACCCACATATATATGCAAATTCAATAAATGATAAAGAAGCTATCATAGATCACAAGGAAAAAGATGAGTGGGTTTTTTTGTAAAGATTTTATTTATTTATTTGACAGAAAGAGAGAGAGAGAGCACAAGCAGGGGGAGCAGCAGATGGAGAGGGAGAAGCAGGCTCCCCATCGGAGTCCCTGACACTGGACTCTATCCCAGGACCCTGGAATCATGACCTGAGCCGAAGGCAGACACTTAACCAACCTGAGCCACCCAGGTGCCCCAAGATGAATGTTTTCATAAGGGTCACTGAGTCAACCAAACAGCCAGTTAAGAAAAGAGCAAATTAAAATCCCTGTCTCACAACATATCCAAGAATAAGCTCCAAATAGGTCATAGATCTAAATGTAAAGGATGAAACCATACAGTTCCTAGAAGAAAATATAGGTGAATTCCTCTATAACCCAGGTACTGGAAGGGCTTCTAACTATGACCTAAAATCCAGGTGGACAAACAAAAAATCAAAACACTGGACTAAATTAGGAAATAAAAAATATCTTTGCATTGAAAAGAAAAATAACCCCAGGCCAAACCAAGAGACACATGACAACTTTGCAAAGAATATTTACAACTCGTATCACAGGAAAAGGTTACTATCTATAATATACATTTTTTTAAATTTAAAGGATAAGTATAAAAATCCTATAGAAAATAATGGGCAAATTAAATTAACACATAATTTTAAGAAACAAATATTAACATCACCCATAAACATGAAAATATATTCACCTTCACTCATAATAAGAATACAAATTAAAACTGCACTGAGATTTCAGTGTTTTCCCACCAAGAATGACAAAAAACAAAAACAAATTTAAAAAAAAACTTGAAAATACCTTCTGCTATGGGGAAAGAAGACCTGTGACATATTACTGGTGGGAACATAACATGGTACAAGCTTTATGGAGGAGAATTTGAAAATATCTTTTGATCCATCAATTTCTTTCCTAGGCATTTGCTCTAAAGATGCACCTCAAAAGATTACTAAGAAAATACAATTACCCAAGACAATTGATTGAAGCATCATTTATCATACACTGAGGATCATGGGAGCTCAGTTTCTCACAACTGGAGAAAAGAGTTACTAATATAGTCACAGAAATGAACTGTGGGGTGTTAACCTGGAATCAGTAGTAGCTCATGGTTTAAGAGATGATGGATAGGCAGACAGATAACTAATAGATGTATATATCTCTTATCTCTATCTTCTCAAACAGCCTAGAATCAAAAATATCACAGTAGCAATGAGCATAAAGTTCTCAGATCTGTCTCTAAATGGAACCAGAGCCCTTTAAAAAAAAAAAAAATGGTGATTCTAGAATTGCAACAGGAAAGTACAAACTGTTAGAGGTTAGCTGGGAAGAACAGTCACTTAAATACACTATGAATTGTTAAGTAATGAGTAAACAAAATAAAGCAGTCATCACAGGAGAATATTTGATTTAGGAAAGCATGCAGCACATATCCTAAAATAACATTTTATTTAGAAAAGAAAAGTAATCAAGAGAAAAAAGAATGAGAAAAACATTTGGCCTATGATTTCTCCTTAATAACAATGCTAAGAGAAAATGTAACAACATCTACAATATTTTGCATATAAGGTATGGCACTCCTAAGGTAAAAACCATCTTTCAGTTATTAAGGAAAGAGACTCTTACCAAATTCACCCATCTATTAAGACGGGGCATCACAATAACCCTATTCATGGCCAAAAAGAATTACTTTTCACTTGTTTGCAACATTTTGGTTGTATCAATCCACCATTATTTGGTTTCATTTAGTGGTATACACATTATACAATAATCCTAATATGTTAAAAGTATAAGAAAAAACAAAACTCCATGAAAACAACAGCAATGTTTTATTCAAAATGGAATAGTAAGATATTTTTTTCTTAATTAAACCTTTCACCAAGATTTTTTTTTTCTTACTTTCAGTTTTAATATATCTCTGCCTTCTAAGAGATTAGATTGGTCTCTCCCTGGAGGGCAAGGATAGCAATTCTGAACAGGTCACTAAATAAAGATGCTTTTGTCAATCAATAAAATAAAAATAGAAAAAGGAAAAAGGAAAGATGACAATAATTAAAAATACATGTGGCAAATATAAGTATCATTTCCTTAAAATATAATATTCCTTATTATATAACTTTATTAAGAAATAACTTTAATTAAAATCAATAAGATCCCTTTATTATTGAGCAAAACATAATGCAGAAATAAATGGTGTGAAAATAAGGAAGTAATGATGTAAAGAATAGATTATCATCTACCCAAACAAAAGAATCACTTAGCAAAGTGTGAGAATATTGCTGAATTCAAGAACATCAGACCTGTAAAGCTTCCTATTTACCAAACATCATCAATAGAAAATATAATTTAAAATATCCCACTCATAGTAGCCACAAAAATATAGACATTTATAATAAGAATAAATGTGCAACACTGAAATGGCAAAAAAATCTACAAAGAAATAATACAAATGAAGGATGTATAAGACTCAAATAGATGTAGAAATATAGCATGTTCTTGGATGTGGGTACTTAATATTATAAATAATTACACTTAATTTTATAAGTAATATTATAAGTAATTATCCTCCTTAATATTATAAGTAAATTAATCTCTGCCTTCAATGTATCTCTATTCACAATTTTTTATTTGTGAATGTTAACAAAGAGAAGCTAAAATTCATATTGGAAAATGTATACAAAAATAGCATTTGAAAAAGTCATAAAACAAAATGTATTATGAGATTTCAATAATAGAAATACAATGGTATTTGTGTATGTTAGGGAGATAGATCACATACACATATATACATACATAGAAATTTATTATTTAGAAGTGTTACACTTCATTTGAGAAAAAACAGACTATTAAAAAATTATGTTGAGACACTTTTGCCAGATAAATTCAGGTTCTAAATATAAAGAACAATACTATAAAGTATTAGCGGCAAATATAAAATAATATCTGTCAGACATGAGGTAGGATAATTTTTTTAAATAATAAGACTGAAAAAGCAAAATCTAAGAATAATGATAAATTTAGCTACATCAGAATTTAATACAAGTCCTATATATAAAAAAGCACTGTAAACAAATTTTTTTTTAAAGACTTTATTTATTTGAGAGAGAGTGCACAAGCCAGGTGGTGGGGAGGGGCAAAGGGAAAGGGAAAAGCAGACTCCCTACTGAGCTGAGCAGGAAGCCCTACCAAGGCTGGATCCTAGGACCCTGGGATCATGACCTAAGCCAAAGGTAGACGTTTAACTGACTGAGCCACCCAGGTGCCCCAACACTGTAAACAAATATTAGCTATAGACTTAGAAGACAATAAACTTGAATCCATAATTTATTTATTCATAGCTAAATTAAAACAAATAAATAAGCAAACAAATAGAAAACCTGCTGAGAAATAAGAACAAGTAATTTGCCTATAAAGAAAACAAACATATGAAAAGTTGCTCAACCTAATAGGCAACACAAACGTGCAAATAAAATATCTATAAAATAATCTCCCTAACCTATCATGTTGGCAAAAATCATAAAGTTTGAGAATGTAAACTATAGATAAGTATGTAGAGAAACGAATACATCGTCTCTCCTGGTGGCTGTATAAACTTATGCCGTCACTTTGAAGGGCAGTCTGGCAATGTTTAAACACTTTTAATATGCATACTTTATGATGTAACAATTTCTTTCAATTTTTTCTACTCCAGAGAAAAAGTCACTTATATGCTCAATGAAGCACGTATATAGATATTAATTTTAAACAACCCAAATTACCATCATTAGGGAAAAGGCTAGCCAATATATATATTTACACAATGGAATAATATGCAACAGTTAAAAACAAGAGGTAGATCTGCATGTACTTATATCTACATGTACTTACAGTAAAACTTCAAGGTATTGCTACAAACAAAAGGCACATTGAAGGGCAATACATAAAGAATAATTGTATTTATGAAAAACAAAAACCATACACAAACCATAGCATCTGTTTGTGTGTGTGTGTGTGTGTGTGTTTATGTTTGTATACGTGCATGTATCAAAAGACAGGCAGTAAAAAACACAGCACTGTGGTTGGTGATCTGAGGGGAAATATGCTTTATCTGTAATATTTTACTTTTGTAGTAAATACAGTAATTACTCATATATTACTTACATATGAGGGACAGGAAGAGACAGCATACAGAAATAGAAATATGCATGTTTTTAATCATATGTAAAATATGCTAAATCACTCATACTTAGAAAAGTGCAAATTGAAATACCAGTTCTTTTTTTTTTTTAAAGATTTTATTTATTTATTTGAGAGAAAGAATGAGAGAGAGAGAGCACGAGAGGGAAGAGGGTCAGAGGGAGAAGCAGACTCCCTGCCGAGCAGGGAGCCCGATGCGGGACTCTATCCTGGGACTCCAGGATCATGACCTGAGCCAAAGGCAGTCGCCCAACCGACTGAGCCACCCAGGCGCCCTGAAATACCAGTTCTATACTAAGGTCTCTTTTGTCCTATTGCAATAGTCCTGAATTCAGTCTGCTTTTACTACTTTTAACTCCTGTCCAGCTCTGGTTTTCTTCGACAATAGAAAGCGTGCCTGCGTGCGCACATGCTCACATCCACACACACACACCCACCCACCCAGGTGGAAAATGTAAAAGGTAATCATCTCATTGAAGTATTTAGGGATCATTTTAATTTAAAAAGATGGGTGGAATAAGTAAGAAAGCCTGAAAAGCTGACTGAAAGAAGACGTGTTAAGCCATCACAGCCAGTCCAGCTGGCCCAAAAGTGGTCTGTGACCAGAATCCATTCTGATCCTTGATTCCATTCTGAATGGTCAGTGTCTAAGTATATTTTAATATTATCCTGACTTAGAGTTATATGAGAAGACCTAAGTAAATGGAGAGACAGGAGGAGAAATATTTCTCTGTGTGTAGTTTCTGAGGCGTTGACTCATTAACTGATGATGGGGGAGGAGAGGCTGACCTTTTGGTGGGGGAAGGGGAGGGATCCTGCCCTCACAAGGAACCCTAATCTAAATTTGTGTTTCATTTTAGAGCTAAATACTATTTTAAACATTTAGGGTGAAAATTTAATATTTTAGAGGTTGGACACGGCATTTGTCGTATGGGGATAAAAAGTGTCTTTTTTTTTTTTTTAAGAAAAATATCTTGATATGCAAGAGGGTAGGTTGGGTGTTTGGCAGTCAAAGTAAGGCAGTCACCAAACAGCTCTCCTTAGCAAGGAAAAGGGAGAAAACAAAGGAGAGGTAACAAAAGAAAACAAGAGAGCAGGAGGTGAGATAGCAGTAGGTTGGGGTACTGTATAAGAAATCTACTGCGGAGCCTGGGTGGTGACGTTGGTCAAGCCTAAGACTCTTGGTTTCGGCTCCGGTGTTCTGGTTGTGATCTTGTGATCTCAGGGTCATGGGATGGAGCCCTGCCTCAGGCTCTGCGCTCAGCAGGAGTCTGCTTGGATTCTCTCTCCCCTTTCTCTGCCCCTCCTGCTCATGTTCTCTCTCTGTCTCTCTAAAATAAATAAATCTTAAAAAAAAAAAAAAGAAAGAAATCTACAGTGGTTGGGGCTAAAGATGTTGAGCGCTGCTAGCCCAAGGAGTGGTGGAGCTGACCCAAGGGTAGTGTAGAAACAGCAAAGGTCCAGAGGTGCCAGGAATTATCATGGGGAATGCATCTAAAATAGCAGTTTAGATGCCTGGACTATCAGAGGTCTATCAGAGGGAGAGGACCGCTCAGGCACACTATCCTATATATGGGAGAAAATGAGACTGTAGTTTCAGTCCCAGCTACTTTTGTACGGGGTTAAGTCTCCACACCTTGATGCTATTATTAACGATAATAACAATACATTTCATGCATTACCAAAAAGTAAAAGATCGATGAGATAAAAGCTAAATAAAAGTGACCATCTTTAACAGCCTGCAATTCTCTGACCAGTGAACTGAGTCTGTATCAACTCAAATTGCACAGAGGAAAGTTAATCACGAGAAAATTGAAGTCCAGCCTACTCATCTGCTGTTTTGCCAGGACTGCACGAGTGTCAACAATATGGCAGGGAAGGACATGTAACAACCAATACAAAAAGTAAACAAGCAACCCTAATGGAATCAAAGTGATCATAACTAGCTATACTCTCCAGTTAACATCAGGTGAGTGAGACAGCGAGGTGGGGGGTGTCTCTGTGTGTATGTGTTTGTGTGTGTTCATGCACAGACGTGGATATAAGCACAGAACAGGCTGGGAAAATGCAAACATTGACAGACATTAAGTGACAAGGTACTGCTAATTGTCAAGACTTACTTTTTAAAAGTTGCATATGCTCTATTAGATGTAGGACATTCTTCTTTCTTCATTAAGCCTTGTATTCCTTCTTCCCTCATAAATATTTATCAGAAACCTATGATGTACTATTTCTAAAACAAAAATTATCAATATGAATTCATCAGAAATTAAATAAGCCACAGTGCCCAAAGTTCCTGTCCTCATAAATTTTACAAGGGGTTTCAGTGCCTTAAAGAAACATAATTAAGGTGTTTTGCGGTACAAGGGGGAATGACCTCTGTTTTCACTCAGCCACACACATCTACATACATTACAGTAATGTGGTTATATAAACACAACATTTTTCAAAATGGATTAAAATGATGAGGACCTCTTTGAGGTTAAGAATATAGAAGCAAGAAAAGCAACAGAAGCATATATGTTCTTTCTCACAAAACAGGAAGAAAGCATGCTATAATCCTCAGCACAAATTTAAATGAAATAATATAATAAGAAACATTGTTTACATTAACCATCTCCAAATAAATGCAAGTGTATACAATTTCCTAACTATGTGTATGTACCCATGCACATGTTTGTGTGAAGGGGCAAGAAGAGAAGAGAACCAGCCTACAATGAGCAACAGACCTATTCCAAGCACAACAGACATGCTCAGAACAATTCTGTGAAATAAAATGCATTATGTACATTTTACAGATGATGGAACTCTTCAAGAGGCTGTAAAGACACTGGTGGTTTTACATTTCTAATTTTTTTTGCTTGAAAATGACTTTGAAAATATGCTAAATATTTTCCTATCAGCTTATAATATCTGTTAACTGCAATACTGCAGTTATAGAGTGGTCTGAATTTGAAAGAAAATAACACATTTCTGTTTGACTCTCCTTAGAGCGCTATTTCCTAAAACTTTCACAAGTGGGAAAGGCCTGACAGGCCATATAAGGTAAAGTATGGGAGGAGTAATTGTTGGAAGGATTAGTAAAATAGCATCCCTAATTCTAAAAGGCATCTATGTTCCAGCAAAACAGGCAGGCATATCCATAGTAATTTGGTGGTGATTTCAAGGATTACCTAACCAAAACCAGAGAATGAAAGTTTTCAAGTATCCCGATATTATTGTTCAAAAGGTTCTGAAAGCATCTGCTTTTTTTTTTTAAGATTTTATTTATTTATTGAGAGAGAGAGAGAGAGCACAAGCAGCGGGGAGAGGGAGAAGCAGGCTCCCCTCTGAGCAGGGAGCCCGATGCAGGGCTCAATGCGGGGCTCGATGCCAGGACCCTGGGATCATGACCTGAGCTGAAGGCAGACGCTTAACCAACTGAGCCACTCAGGTGCCCCTGAAAGCATCTGCTTTTTAACCGATTTAATATACCTGGTTGCTTAAGGCTGGTAAAAATCAGACTAAGACATGAGGCAGACTTGAAGTTTTACCTTTGCCCATCTTCTTAGCAGAAAGGATAGGCTTTAGGAAATGAGTCACTGGTTTTGACAAGGGATAGTGATACAAAAATATTTCATGAAATGCTACCCAGGCACCAGCCAAGAAGAGTGGCAACCAGTTAGCAATCTAAAAGTGTAGAACACATTAGATAAAAAAGATAAAGAAAACAAGGACAGATTAAAAGAGGCCAAAACAAAGAATTCTCTCCAGTACAGTCTTAGAAGAGAGATTCAGGGAAAGGTGTGATAGGACGAGATGAGATACAAAAATTTTAAGAAGAGGCTGATTGTGGTAAAAAAAAAAAAAAAATCATTATAATGGGATCTTTGAGGAAAAAGCAACTGGATTTTTTTTAAATAACTGAATGTAGGGGCACCTGGTGGCTCAGTTGGTTAAGCAGCTGCCTTCGGCTCAGGTCATGATCCTGGAGTCCCGGGATCAAGCCCCACGTCGGGCTCCCTGCTCAGCAGAGAACCTGCTTCTCCCTCAGCTCCTCACCCTGTTCATGCTCTCTCTCTCACTCTCCCTCTCGCTCTCTCTCAAATAAATAAAATCTTTAAAAATATATATAAAAAATATAAATAACTGAATGTTAGAAAATTTGCATTTATTGTAAATGAAGTGACTGGAATCAGGCAATCAAATCTTTTTTGGGAGGTGTTCTTAGAGAAATTTTTTAAATTAACATAAGAATGATTTCCAATTAAAATATGATTGCCTTAGCAAGAAAGTGGGAGATTATAAATTATTTGATGGCGAATGAAAAATTCCAGCTGTGAAGATTTTAAGAAAGCCCCTACCAACAACCACCTTACGCTTACTATTAATTTGCTTACTGAATTTTTCTTTAGAGATATTCTGAAGGAAAGACTGGCTAACCTCCTCCAAAATTGTGAACAAATATAAGCCACTGAAATCCAAATTAATGAGCTTTCACTATATTACATTTTTTGACTCAGAATAAAAAGCTACTTAACTGCTAGAATAAGCAGAGAATGGAATAAACATAGTAAGGCTCTGGATATTCCACTGGGTGAGCCATGCTAAAAAGCATTTCCATCTTGATCGGCTGGGCCAGCGCTCTGGCATTGAACTGTAGTGGGTGGATTAGTGAACTAACACATCCAGAATAGCATTTGAGCTTTCAGTAAGGCACGGAGTCTTTTAATCACTTCATTTGTACATGCTGGGTTGTGAGCTCCATGGTCCATAAGCTGATGCTCAGCTGGTTAATTAGACATTTTTCTGTGAGGATTTTATATTTTCTCAGGAAAAAGCTACTGCAAAATTTCGTGGGTGTCATTACTTACATCATTTCCCCATTACCTATTTTTCTTTTCTCTAAAACTTTGTGAGGTAAAACAAACTGTGAAGTTTTCAGCTGCATCTCTATTGAGACAGTTACCAAAGCAAAGAACAATTTTTAGTGTCTGCTTTGGTGATAGTACCATGTTGGTCTCTTCTCTTTTTCCACTTGCCTATTTGCCAGATCCCTACAGGTTTCTTTTCAGAGAGACCTTGGATACACTGGAAAGTGTCTCTTCTTTGTAGTTACTGGGCATATTCAGCACTCAAGGTCATTTTTGAGTTCCTCCTGGAATCTTAAAATTTTAATGAAATATTCAAGATAAACAGATTTTTCTCTTCATTTGCACATACCCTTTTTTCTTTTTCAATGATTCCTCCTGAGAAATAGACCTAATTTTTTTTCTTTTTTTTTAAGCACATGGAAATTTCCTCCTACTTTTGTGAGACATTTTTCCCCCAGTCAAGTAAAGATTGAGCCCTTCCTCTTTTCACTGGGAGAAATGGAAAAAAGAAGAGGGGAATGTAGTAGAGTAAAAAATACTTAAGGACTTACTTCATGAATCTAGGTAGAGCATAGTAGTGAAGTTTGCTTCACTTTCCCATGAAAAACTGCATTAAATTAGAACCCTAATTGTAACTTTGGGTATTTATTTATTTAGAGAGAACGTGCGAGAGTGTTGGGGGGGCAGAGGGAGAGAGAAGGAGAGAATCCCAAGCAGACTCCCCACTGAGCACAGAGACCAACACAGGGCTTGATCCCACAACCCTTGAGATCATGACCTGAAACGAAATCAAGAGTCAGACGCTTAACTCACTGAGCCCCCATTGTAGTTTTAAAGATCTAGTAAAGTAGATTTCATATTAAGATGTCACATGCATCAAAACTCAAATATCAATTGGTGAAGAGTGACTAACAATCTTAAAACATTGAAGTGTATTGCATTAATCAAATAGTTTTCTTAGATTTTTAGTGAGTCAACTTTTGCCTAAAGAACGGGAACTCATGCAGCAGTTTGCAGATAACTTACTTGCTTTGCAAAAAGGGACAATTTGAATATGGGTATCCTAATTTGTATAAGATTTTAAATAACGAGGTTGGTTTTCACATGTACTATACAGAATCAATTTCTTGAATATGAGTGAGATACACAACTCTAAAAAATCTTATAATAAAGACTACAATTTTCTAAATACCTGTGCAAAAACGTTTTTAAAAGTATAGCAATTTATATTCAATAGGTGAGACAGGAGCAGAGAAGTAATCTGGAAGGACAGAGAAGTGCACTGAAGGATGGAAAAAAACATGTGCTCTGGAAACAGGCATCTGGGGAAACGGGGATTTAACTTCTGTCTCTGCCACATAAGGAACATGGGCACCTGAACTCAATTTCCCAATCTTGTACATAGGCACAGCACTACAATTCATGGCATGGTTTTCCTGGTCTTTTTAAAATGCTTTAGGGATGGCTGGGTGGCTCAGTTGGTTAAGTGTCTGCCTTCGGCTCAGGTCATGATCCCAAGGTCCTGGGATCGAGTCCCGCGTTGGGCTTCTTGCTCAGTGGGGAGTCAGCTTCTCCTTCTGCCTGCTGCTCCCCCCCTGCTTGTGCTCTCTCTTTCCTTCTGACAAATAAATAAAAATCTTTTAAAAATGCTTTAAATAACTTAGTATCATTTCAGCAGTGTCTATATTTCACAACATTGAGCTGTAGATAGTAGCATAGAGAAAAAAGAAGGATCCTCTATTATGATGTGTGGTAGAGACCCTGGAGGGGCCTCACAGAAATCCTGTAAGAGAGTTAAGAGCCATATTGGGGAATGAGGATAACACGAGAAAAGGTAATTTGATGGATTCCAGTCATCTTTAATGCCAAATTCAAGTCACTTCCTTTGTGAAGACTTCTCAGATCTTTTTGGTTGGGTTTATTTGCTTCAAAGTAAATGATGCTTGAAATTGAGTTGAATTGACATCTGAAACTGTTCCCTCCATCTCAATGCAAGTCCAGGCCTCAACTTCTAATTCTCATGATTTTTTCCGGCATATCTTCATGTGCATCAGTGGGACTTTAGGTAACAAATGTTATCTATTCTGATGTCATCTCCAAAATTTAAATAAAGGCATGTAGAAAAGAGCATGAACATCCCTGAAGAGATGAGCATCACTGAACTGGAGTTCTATTTTACTCTTGAGGAGGGAAAATATTAATTGCTGTGATGGTACAGATTATAAACCCTAGTCTGCTTTTGTTTGAGGTTTATTTGCTGTGAAGTTAATGTAGGGGAGGGGAAATTTTTTCTCTGTCCTCCTAGGTTATTTTAGCTGGTTTATTAATTAAATTGACATAAAACAGATTAACAGGAGAAAAACAAATTTAATTACACATGTATGGGAACCCCATAAGAATATGAGACCCAAGGACAAGTCAAGTAATTGAGGCTTATATGCCATCCTGAGCTAAGGAATGGGACAAGGGCTTGAGGTTTCAAAGGGGAGCAGGGTAATTCATAGGATGCTAGGAAGAGCAGATATTTGGTAATTGGATGTTCGCTCTGCCATACAGATAGGTCTTTCAAATAAAAAGTTATCTCTGGTAATAGCTCTCTTTCTGGGCCAGGCTCCTTGTCTAAATTCTTTTGGGTAGTTAAAGGGAAGGTAAGTTTCTCTTGGATCTGTTGGGTCTTGATTGCCTCGGCACAAAATAATTCACATGCCAAAATGGCATATTTTGTTCCCCTTTACTAATAAAGCCTAAGCTTCAGGGCTCTTTAGCTAGCCTAGCTTCTTCTAAGGCTCTGTACCAAATTTTGTTTTTGTGGTTTTTTTGTAGTTTTTTCTTAAAGAAAACACTCAAAATTGTGTAAGCTTCAGGCCCTACAAAACCTGGATCTCTCCCAAATACCAAATAAATGGTGCTTTTTCTGAAAAAGATTTCAGAAGCTTCTATTGGTGAAAATGACAGTCACCACTGTAATAATAATTTTATTATTTCTCATTATGTATTTCTCAGGCCCTTTCTTTTTGCTAATTACTATATGGATATTTTACAAACATTATGCTTAACCCTCAGAATAACTGTGCAGTGTAGGAAACTAGGGGAAATGGACAGTAATACTTAAGGGGCTGGCAGTGATTCAATCCATGGTCTGCCTCACTTCAAAATATTTTCTAAGTTATTCACACCACATCATTCCTCAATGGGGTAAAAGTGGCTACTTTTAAAAAATTGTTTTACATGTTCACTAGGCACTAACTAAAAATCAATATAATAGCAAAGTAAGTTGGCATATGGCTCTTAAACTGTTTATTTAGTTATAAGTCATGTTATGTCAAATCACATCCAACTTTAAAACACCAAATAATCCATTTACAAGTAGGGTAATAGTCTGTCAAGTCTGCATGCTGGAAACATTAGTGGAAGATGAATTAACCAATCAACAAGATAGTTAAATGCTAGTAGCTATAAGATCTGAAAGGGTGAGTGTTAATTCAAATAATGTTAAATGGTATTCATGGGATAAGTGAACTATGCCTAACACTTTAAAAATAACTCAGGTATGGAATGGTTCAAAAATGCTTCCTTGAGGATATTTATAGAGACACTACAGTTTTATTTCTCAGTTGATCTGTCTTTCCATTCAAGACATTACACTTAATGTGTATGTGACCATTCTGTGAATCTGGCCAATGGAAAGGATTTTCTGTATATTTTTGAGTGATTTGTGTATATAAATCTTAGTCTTGCAGGCTCAGAGAACTCAGTAGTTTGTTAGCCTACTCAGAGTGGCCCCATATATCTAAGCTGAGGATACTGATATATAAAACTTGAATGCAAATTAAATATGTTGCAATGGAAATTTAAATGTCAAAATGGCTCCTGCAAACACATGTTCTTTGGCTGGCCCATTTTTCTCCATGGGAAGGCTACATGAAATCCAAATTAGGAATAAAAAGACAGTGAGTAAGCATGGTATCAGAAAATAGGTAGCATTAGATGATTCTAAAGTCTAGACTTAAACTTCCTGGCACATGTTGCACAATAAACTTCTTGGTTGAATGAATGAATGAATGAAAGACACTAAAATAGTCTGTTTTCTGCTGTGGTTTGTTTTTTGTTTTGTTTGGCCACATGGATTCCCCATCAGTCAGGTAATGAACAAAAATAGGACACTTTTCCCTGGAAAGTAATTTCAAAGTCATTATCCATACACATGAAGGGGAAAATTTGCTACCCCAAAATATGCCCTTTTTTGGTATAAAGATTATCTTGAGCTGGTTATTTTTAAGCAGCAGACATAGAAAAAGCTCTGAAAATATAGTAGAAGTCACTCTTTTGTAAGAGACATTTACATTTATAAGGGAAATCTCCATTTGTAAGGGTGTCTCCTTCTCTGTACCAGGAAGGATGACTAACCCTAGAAATTCTAACTGCCCAGGAACCATAACCTCATTTACCATTCTTTGCCTGAAAAAATGTATTACTCCCATTACTGCCCCCCTCCCAGCATCTTCTTTTATCTTTAGCTGGAGATGGTAGTTAGATGACAGCTTGGCCCATTTCAGGGAGTTACTCCGTTTTCCTGGGTATCTCCCATGTATGCAGGAGGTATACAGGTTATTAAACTCCTGCTTCTTACTCTCCTGTTAATCTGTTTTTTATTCATGGGTGTCTCAACCAAAAACCTAGAAGGGTAGAGGGAAAATTATTTTCATCCCCTACAAATGCCTCTCTGATTTTCTTCTTGTAGCTTCAGGATGTACTGACTTCCCTTTGGACTGCTGCATTCTTTATATAAACTTTATATATACTTCTCCCAACGCAGCCCCACCTCCTGCCCAACACTGGTGCTGTTGCATATTCTGTTTCCCTATTCATTTTCAGTTGCAAGCCTGAGAGTCACCTTTGCTCTTTCTCTCTCATCTCCTCCATTTAATTTATCCCAAGGTTGTATACTTCGCTTCATAAATAGTTGAAGTATGTTCACTTTTTCATCTCTACTACCTCTGACCGCTACTGTCTTATCTAAATTACCACGCTGTCCTGCTAACTAAACCCTCATATATACTCTATCCCTCTCTATTTTACATCACCACTGGAGTGTCATATTTTTCCCCAAAGAAACTGAACCATGTCAAGACCCACCTTTCTCTTTGTCCAGACACTTTGATGGCTTCATTTGCTTTTGGATAAATGCAAACATTTAAGGTAGCCTATAACATTTTGCATGGGCTGGTCCCTACTTGGTACTCCCATTGCAGATTGCACTTTGCTCCTCTTTTCTCCAGGGCCCTAACCTCACTGACCACCTCCTTCTCCCTCAGTGGCCATGATTCCTTTAGTCACAGGCTACCTTACATTCTGTAGGAGCCAGCTGCCCCCACACACACTCACCTCAAATTAATTACTTATTAGAAAGGCATTCCTTGGCTGTAAAACTAGAAAGAGGCTTTTTAAAAGATTTACATAACAAAGGGGAGAGAAAGAAATTACCATCACAAGTTTTCAAAGTAAAGCTCTAAGAAAAGGGAGGTCAGGGGCCTAGAGACAGGAAGAATCCTGTCTTAAGTTTGGTCAAGTTGAAGGGATAGGGATAGTTAAGACCAATTTGATCAATTTGTTACTCCCCTGATGAAATTGCCCAGTGGCTTCTCATCTTACTTTAAATTCAATTCAAAATACTTACTATATGCTTTAGTCTGCTTAGGCTGCTGTAACTAAAGACCAGACTGGCTGGCTTAAACAACAAACATTTATTTCTCACATTTCTGAAGGCTGGAAGGCTGATCTGAGTGCCAGCATGGTGGGGCTGCAGTGAGAACTCACTTCCTGGCTTGTCGACAGCCACCTTCTTGCTGTGTCCTTGTATGACAGAGAACAGAGAGACAAGCACACTTTCCTATCTCTTCTTTTTTTCTTTCTTTTTTTTAAAGATTTACTTATTTAATTGAGAGAGAGAGAGATCACGTTGGTGGGGAGGGATAGAGGGAGAGAATCTTAGGCAGACTCCACGCTGATTGCAGAGCCCAACACAGGGCTTGATCTCACAATCCTGACCTTATCAGAAACCAAGAGTCGGACCCTTAACCGACTGCCACCCAGGTGCCCTGCCTATCTTTTCCTAAGGACAGTAATCCAGTCATGAGGGCTCCACCTTCATGTACTAATTACCTTGCAAAGGCCACATCTCCAAATTCCACCACACTGGGGATTGGAGTTTCAAGATATGAATTTTGGTCTGACATATACATGCAATCCATAACACCATGCCCATGGGGCCCAGGAGGAGTCACTGTCCTCATCTCCTCCCATTTTCCCATTTGTTCTTTAAATTCTCATTACACTGGCTTTTTTTATGCTCCATAAACATGCCAAGCTCATTCTATTCCTGGGCCTTTCATACTAGTTGTTCTCTCTTTCTACGTGGGTTCCATGAGGGCAAAGATTTTTATCCCATTTTCATTTCTCTACCCTCAGTACTCTGAACAGTGAACACATAGAAGGTGCTTAATAAGGTTTGTTGACTGAATAAATGAGTGCCTGAATAAATAAATGAGTGAATGAATTCAAAAGCATTACAATCAAAATTTGCTGTCTTTGGAGCCAGTCAATCATTGATCTTTTTTATCATAACTTTGAATTATTTTGGCTATTTTAATTATGAATAGATATTACCGTTCAACCCTCACTTGAAAATTGTATTTCTTTATGCTCAAGTTTGTTGGTGAAATCTCACTTTACTCACTAAGCAGTAAACACAATCCTATTAAGAGTTAAGTACTATTAAAGACTGCATATAGGCAAAACAAGAATGCAAGCACAGACAAATAATCATATTGTGTAGTACATAACAAACAAGCATCCTGGTGCCTGAAGATGGTGAAAGTTGGAGACGCCAAGAAACCACCGTGGTTGGAGGCAGAAGGTGCAATGGAAGTCAGAGAAGAGGCTGGAAATGCAAAGTGGCCCACAGAGAACATGGATTCTACGGTACAATAGATTCCACTGTGTGCGCTCAATGGAAGAGTACCATTAGGAAGTGGTACCCAGTTCCATACTTTAAGAATCCTGTCAGGTATATTAGAGAATGAGACCACCCTACCCTTCAGTGGTGTCTCCACCAAAAACAGCAACAAACCATGAGACCTAAATATAGATTCTAGCATTTAACATCTGATAAACTTTTTACGGATGACATAAGTGAAATAGGTTATTTTCTGGTTCAAAAAAGTGCTGCATTTATCAACACATTCTGTTTTCAGAACATTTCTGTTATAAATATATTGAACCTCTTAGAAATTTGAGGTGAGAATAAACACATTAACAATTTGAACTTAATCATTAACCCAATAAATCAAAGATTGATTTAATGTATGGAGTATTGGTTTTTCTGACTCCTTCCAAATATTATACCAAGGACTGCAGACTATATTTTTAATTTCTCAAAAGACCTACTGCTTTCCTGGTCATCTTTGGAGTGAACTGATATCAACAGAAAGTGGAACCATTAACAGAATGAAGACTGATCACTGAGCATGTTGGGTCTCTACTATAGCTTTGAAATCAGTCACCCAGAGAAAGCTTTTCTAGAGAGAACTATTGCCTAAAAATGGAAGATTCAGGTCAATTTAGTCTATACCTAACACAATTAAATATGATTGGGTAATAATATAAGTATTCTTATACATCCTTATACACTTCTTAGATTATTCAAAGAGGAACAAAGACAGTATAATCATTACATGAAATAGTGCTATGAAGTGCTTAGATGATCTAGCCAAAATACACCAGACGTATCACCCCTCTGATGTCATGTTTTTTGATTTCAAACAACGCAACCAAATACCATGAAAACAAAGCATAAGCATGTTTGCTTATGAGAGAGTTCAAGGATTGACTAGGTCTGACTGAACATTTCATTTTATGTAAGTTTTTCCTAAAAAGAAGATAAAGATTCTACTGAAGGCTTTATGTGATGAAGAACTTGCAAGGAAGCGTAATGATGTCAGCAGCTTACCTTGAATGCATTGAAAAAGTGAGACGGATTAAAAGATGGAAAGAAAGATGAATGGATGGCTAGATATGCAATCAAGAAACTACAGCAAAATGTTAATTATAAAATGTATATGGTGGTTATTGAAGTGTCCACTGTAAAAGTTTTTCAAAGTTGCTGTATGTTTGAAAATTTTCATAATATGTTGAAAACATTAAAAATGGCATTATAGTTACTCTTAGAGAGGACATTGACTGGAAGAGGAACAAGAGGGCTAGGGGAATACTAAGAGTATTCTGTTTCTTGATCTGGCTGCTGGTTGCTAGAGGTGTTTACTTTGTAAAAACTTAGCAAACTGCATATGTATGATGTTTAATTGCATCTGCATGTATGCTCTATTTCAACAAAAAGTTAAAAAGGATCAGTATTATTCTGAATCCTTTCATAGCAAGTAACAGAAACCCAATCCTACATAAAGAAAAATTACTCACATGGTTGATAAGTCCTAGGACACAGCAGGGTTCAGATAAATCTGGACCAAATGGCATTGTCCAGGCTCTGTATTTCCAGGTTACTGGCCTCTGCTTTCCTTACTGGGTCCAGGTGCTGGTATGTTGTCACAAGGGCCTCCTCTCTCTCTCTCTCTCTCTCTTTTCTCTATTTCTTTCTCTCTCCAACTCTTAAATGACAGTCTCTCTTCTCTTAGCAGGCCACATGGCTATCAGTGTCCCCATATTTATATAACACAAACTTAAATACTTTGGGTTAGAGTGATTGTCTATTCTGATATTTGACTGGTAAGTCACAACAAAGACTAGCTTCAGTCACATATCCTCACTGAAATAATCGATGAGGATGATGAGGTTCTTTTATTCACCATCCATGATCATATACCTGCATTTGCAGCTAGGGGCGTGAAGATAGGCCTGACAATTTGACATCACAGTGAGTTTATCATAGGAAAGAATCAAATTAGTATCAGGAAAAAAAATGAACAAGGACACACACACACACAGAAGAAGTATATCAACTATATTCGTGATCATGGTATCTCTCCTGCCAGGTAAGTATATCAACTATATTCATCAATCATTGTGATATTAAGGTAAAACTCTCTAAGTGGTATTGAGCTGGGGCAGGAAGGTTAGAGAGAAAGGAAATATGGTTTCTGGAGCCTCAAATGCAGCCTACAATATCACCATGGTGAAATAAAACTAAAACAAAACAAAACTGAACTAAACCTAGGTCATGATTGTTCCATGCATGTTATATACGTATATATGTACATACAGACATATATAATAATACATAGTATATTGCTATATGTGTGTATACATATGTACGTGTACATATACATATATAACATATATGCATACAATAATATATACATGCATACAATAATATGTACATTCATAAAACACATGCATACAATAATACAACAATAATATATATTATCATTATATGTGTGTCTATATATACTACAAATAGAATATGCACTACTCGTATTTTCTATATTATCAGAACCACTCTGCTTATGGACATGATAATAAAACTGGGATCTGTATTTGCTAAATAAAGATTTATGCTTTTTATCAACTACATGTCCTGAGAGTCATGGTGGAAGAGAGACTAAAGAGCCTGAAAAGCAGATTCAAATCTAGAAAGACAGTGCAAGCTACAGAAGAATTTGTCAACCCCCAAATGAATAATGGGTTGGACTTGAAAATACTCTAATTACCTACAGAAAGAAACTGGAATAAAATTAATGTCTGTAGAAAATAAATAATGTGACTCCTTCAAAAGGACAGCAATACATCCTGGGATTTACAAATTAGACACAGTTCAGGCAGTTGGGTTGAAGGAAAAAAAATACTGTTGCCAAATCAGTCTTGAGATGACTCTAATGATTTATTCTTTCATTATACAATGAAAGCCAGGTAATATTATCATTCCCAGAAAAGGCTTATGCAAGACAGAGGAACTCTTGGCACTAGAGAATCTATGTTTTTCTTTTTCTTTATATTATTTTATTCTGATCTTTCATAGGTATACAAATACAAAGTACAGAAAAACTACTCTCATCCAGGTAAAGAACTTATTAAAGCAACTATTTATGCCCCATTATACCATATTAAAGTTATTTTTAATGTTTTACACACATATACACATACATATGTAAATAATACCATATTTGTCCTTTAGTAACTTATATTGTTATTCGACTTATAGCTCTATTCATTTCTTTCCACAGCTCTATAGCATTCCGTTGTGTGGATATTCCATAATGTAGTTGTTCCTTATCATGTTTATTAATATTTAAGGTGATTAAGATTTTTATTTGACATTAACAGAAACATGCAGGTTTTATTTTGTTTTTTATATACCCAGTACATATTTTTCCATACTTTCAAATTCCCTTTCCCATTATTTTTTAGGTGTATATATAAACAACACATGGATGGAAGATTTCTTTTTCACAAATACATTCTGACAACAACTGTCATCTATACAGGCAACTTTATTTCATTATGGACACTATATGTTTGGAACTTTTTCGACAACATATATCTGTAATTTTTATTTACTTTGACTTTTTTTATTTGTCTTTTTTCACCTTTTTGTACATTGCTTTAAATTGATAGAGGGCTTTTTCTTTTTTGTCTTGATGATCTGGCAATGATACATAATGCCTCTAATATTCTGATGATTTAATCTGATTACCACTTACCAATATTATTTGTTATTTAAAATTTCCTCCATTTTTTGGAGATATCGATGTAAGTTTCTTTAGTTTGATAATGTTAGCAATAATCCTTCTGAATTCTGATGATCTGAAAATGTCTCTATTTCTAATCTTCTTTGATTATTTTATCTTGATAGAAAATCATGCATTTTCAGTTATTTTTCTCAACTCATATTTTTGTTTTGCTGAAATTCTATCCTCAGTCTAATTGACATTCTTTGTCGTGACATTCTTTTTTTTTTTTTTCCTTCTGGTTTCTTTTAAGATCTTTGCTTTGTCTTCAGTGTTCGGCCGAATCACCACAATGTGGTGTAGGTTAATTAGTTAGAATCATACTTGGCATTTTGTTGCTTCTTAAATCGGATGCTTCCTTTACTACTTCCTAAATGTCTTGCTGTCTAATGTTGCTCTCTTTAACTTATACTGACAATCCCTATATTTCCTCATATATCCTTATAATTTTGGATTGTTTACTAAAGTTTGGTGGAACTTCATATATCAGAATCTCATAATGCATTAATTGAAGGTAAGTTTCTCAATATAAAATTTAATCTTTTTTTCTACCAGATAGCAGGGAAAGTTACTATAAAAGATTTGGTTCTTATTTTCATTTACCATAATAATACAAGGAGTGTAAATTTAGACACTCAGTAGTGTATTGAGGGCAGGTCTGTGGTTTTGGTTTCTAATGAGACATTATTGTTTCCCAGCCAGAGTTCAATTTGAGACAGAAAAATAAAAACAAAAACAAAACAACAAAACAAAACAAAAATTGTTATCTCATCTTTATGATTGTGGATTTTTTTTTTTCTAATTTAGTCTCTCATTATTTGAGGATACCAACGTTAAGCCGTTGTTCCAACTCTCTAGTTCATGCTGGCCAAGGTCTTTACTGCTGTTCCTGGGTTAGTAACTAACAGTTAATAATGATTAATTGTCAATACCGAAGGTCTATTTATGACCAAGGTTGGCAAATTCATTCAATACGACTAACAAAGCACTCTTATTTTAAGCAACTTCTTTTTTCAATCCCTGGAGATTTCCTTAATTCAGTACAAGTAACAGCATTTGAAAGAAACTTCTCTTTATTTTATCCAGAATTCCCAGAGGGTTTTTTTTTTCTCCCAAGTAGCTGAGATGCCACTGCCAGAAACTAAACTCTGTTTTTATATTTTCTTTCTCTGAATAATGCTTACGACCTAAGAGGATTTCAAATTCTATTCATTAAAATGATTCAGTTTGATTTCTTGAATTATAAAGACATGATAAAGTTCTTAAAATGAACTTTTATGTTTACATGGTAGTTAAAGCCCTGTGAATTTATGAAATGAAATGTAAAATCAAAATCAAAATACAGTATCAAAAGTCTCCTAAAAGGAGAGGAAATTTTTTTTTTAAAAATTAGTTATAATGAACAAAACTTCCCAAATTTGATATTGTCATAGGTCCCTGAAAAGTTTATTTTGTTCAATATGTTTTTCCTCTCTCCTATACAAATGGATTATTTCTACTTATCTGTCTTTAAGTTCTTTGAATCTTTCCTCTGTTATCTCTATTCTGTTATTATGTCCACCTAGTGAGTTTTTAAATTTCAGATATTTTACTTTTTAACTTTGAACATTTCCATTTGATTCTTAATATAACTTCTATTTTTCATTGAAAATATTAATTTTTCATTAGTTCCAAGGCAATTTAATATTACCTCAATGGTTGCTTTAAAGTCTTCAATAACTCCAACATTTAGGGATTTTTATCTGTGGCTTCTTTTCCCTTGTGAATTGCTCATATTTTCCTGGCCCTCTGAATGTTGAGTAATTTTAGATTGTACCACAGCCATTCTGTATATTATCTTGTGAAACTCAGTTTCTGTTGAAATCTTCTGAAGAAACTACATTTTGTTTTATTTTGTTTTTGCATACAATCAATCTAGATAGACTCTGTCTCACTTTCTAGCTGTGGTTCCAATGTAAGCTCAATTTTCAAAGACTTTGCTCCACTGTTTTGGGTCCATCTCATGCATGTACCTTTTGTGTGTCAGCCTGAGATTGGATTTCAGTTTATATAATAGTTTAATTCTCACAGCCTCTGATACTTTTGATCTGTTCCATGCACTGCATTTCAGGGGTGAATCTGGAACTTGTTATTTCATACACAGAGTCAGGGAATCCTCTTCTTTGGCTACCTTTTCTAAGTGGATTTCTCACAGACTCAAAAGATTCCAGGGGCCCCTTTTACCTATCCTTCAGACAGAAAGACAGACCTTCTCAGAGTTTCAGCCACCGGCTCTGCTGCCCACTTCTGTATGACCGGATCTTCCTGGGGCAAAACAGTGACAGAAAAAAGAAAAAAAAAAGAAGTCCCTGTCCGACCACTCTTTGGACATCATGGTCCCCTTTTCTCTGGTCAGGAAGATGCGTTTTCTCTTAGGATGTTAGATCTGTGGCCACTACTACATTGTCGATCTATGGCTGAGGCTTACCTTGCGGCAGAGCTGGAGGAGGAAAATACGAAGAAAACACAGTGATCCTATCCCCTACTGCTGGTGACAGCTTGCAGAGGTTCCTTATCCCTATTTTCTGGCCAGAAAGACAGGGGTTATTATAGAATTTCTCCTCCCACACTTGCTTTGCAGTCCCATACTAGAAACACCCTAAGATAAAACTGAGAGATAAAAAAGAAAAGAAAAAAGAAAAAAAAGAAGAAAACTCAGTCTGGTTACAGGTTATTCTTCAGGTTGTGGTTCTCTTCACTAATCTGCCTACTATTTTTTAATTAACATAATAATGTATTATTAGTTTCAGAGGAAGAGTTCAGTGATTCATCAGTCTTATATAATACCTAGTGCTCATTACATCATATGCTCTCCTTAATGTCATCACCCAGTTACCCCATCCCCCTGCCTCTCCCCTCCAGCAACCCTCAGTCTGTTTCCTGTGATTAAGATTCTCCTACGGGGGCGCCTGGGTGGCTCAGTTGTTAAGCGTCTGCCTTCAGCTCGGGTCATGATCCCAGGGACCTGGGATTGAGCCCCACATCGGGCTCCCTGCTCCGCAGGAGGCCTGCTTCTCCCTCTCCCACTCCCTCTGCTTGTGTTCCCTCTCTCACTGTGTCTCTCTCTGTCAAATAAATAAATAAAATCTTAAAATAAAAGTCGCTTACAGTTTGTCTTCCTCTCTGATTTCATCTTGTTTTATTTTTCCCTCCCTTCCCCTATGATTCTATTTTGTCTCTTAAATTCCACATATGAGTGAGATCATACAATTGTCTTTCTCTGATTGACTTATTTCACTTAGCATAATACCCTCTAGTTCAAACCACATCATTGCAAATGGCAAGATTTTATTTTTTTGATGGCTGCCTAGTATTCCATTGTGTGTGTGTGTATATATATACCACATCTTTTTTATCCATTCATCTGTCAATGGACATCTGGGCTCTTTCCATAGTTTGGCTATTGTGGACATTGCTGCTGTAAACACTGGGGTGCAGGTGCCCTTTCAGATCACTACATTTGTACCTTTGGGGTAAATACCTAGTAGTGCAATTACTGGGTCGTAGGGTAACTCTGTTTTCAACTTTTTGAGGAACCTCCATACTGTTTTCCAGAGTGGCTGCACCAGCTTGCATTCCCACCAACAGTGTAGGAGGGTTCCCCTTTCTCCGCATCCTCACCAACATCTGTCGTTTCCTGGTTAATTTTAGCAATTCTGACTGGTGTGAGGTGGTATCTCATTGTGGTTTTGATTTGGATTTCCCTGATGCCGAGTGATGTTGAGCACTTTTTCATGTGTCTGTTGGCCATTTGTATGTCTTTGGAGAAATGCCTGTTCACGTCTTTTGCCCATTTCTTGATTGGATTTTTTGTTCTTTGGGTGTTGAGTTTGATAAGTTCTTTATAGATTTTGGATACTAGCCCTATATATGATAAGACATTTGTAAATATCTTTTCCCATTCTGTTGGTTGTCTTTTTGTTTTGTCAACTATTTCCTTTGCTATGCAAAAGCTTTTAATCCTGATGAAGTCCCAATAGTTCATTTTTGCCTTTGTTTCCCTTGCCTTTAGAGACGTGTCTAGGAAGAAGTTGCTGTGGCCGAGGTCACAGAAGTTGCTGCCTGTGTTCTCCTTTAGGATTTTGATGGACTCCTGTCTCACATTGAGGTCTTTCATCCATTTTGAGTCTCTTTTTGTGTGTGGTGTAAAGAAACGGTCCAGTTTCATTCTTCTGCATGTGGCTGTCCAATTTTCCCAACACCATTTGTTGAAGAGACTGTCTTTTTTCCATTGGACATTCTTTCCTGCTTTGTCGGAGATTAGTTGACCATAGAATTGAGGGTCCATTTCTGGGTTCTCTGTTCCATTACATTGATCTATTTGTCTGTTTTTGTGCCAGTAGTACCATATTGTCTTGACAATTACAGCTTTGTAACAGAGCTTGAAGTCCAGAATTGTGATGCCGCCAGCTTTGGTTTTCTTTTTCAACATTCCTTTGGCTAGTTGGGCTCTTTTCTGGTTCCATACAGATTTTAGGATTATTTGTTCCAGCTCTGTGAAAAAAGTTGATGGTATTTTGATAGGGATTCCATTGAATGTATAGATTGATCTAGGTAGCATAGACATTTTAACAATATTTGTTCTTCCAATCTATGAGCATGGAACATTTTCCCATTTCTTTGTGTCTTCAATTTCTTTCCTGAGTGTTCTATAGTTTTCAAGTACAGATCATTTACCTCTTTGGTTAGGTTTATTCTGCCGACTACTGTCAACAGTTCAGAGTCCTTGAGAGGTGGTTTTTTATTTTGTTCAGAGTTTTAGTTGTAAACAGTGGAAGAGATAGGCTATAATGGGTTTTTGGAGGCACCGGAAGTTCCTTAGCTAGCAGTGTTAATTCCTGTTACAAAAATAGATCCAGATTCCCAAACGCACCAATATCCCAAATCTGAACAATGTATTTAATGTTAACTTTCAGTGACCATTACTGATGCAGGCAAGGTTTTGCATCTTGCTTAAAACTAAATTATTTCTTTGTGATTCGTACTTATGCTAGTTTGAATTTACAAATCAATTACATACCAGAATTTGTCATTCTAATGTTTCCAAATGTTCATCAGAAAAAAAGCCTCCTATTGAATATCTGTGTTGTTGGAAAGGAGTTCACAGTAAGTTGTGAGGACAATGTAATTAATTTTAAGACACAGAACTTCTTTTAAATAGTAATGATGAGGATTCCTTACTAACCATTTTCTCTAAACTGTGGGGAAATATTTTGAGAAGCAGAAACTAGCATTTTCACATTTTGCATTTCTCTCCTTTAATTCTATTGAAATTGCACTAAACATATTAATTTCAAGTCACTATCATGCCTAGAGTTCAATACACCTCCTTGTATCTTGATGAAGAGGCTATAAAGCTTTCCACGTGTTCTTTTATTTTCAGCAACTTAATAAAAAGCTAGTGGTACCTGCTTTGTGTTGGTTTCCTTATTTTTTTTAATGTTCACCAAGAAGATTGTCTCTTTATATTTTTCTTAGAGATTTATAAATGAACACAGAATAGAAAGGAAATAATTAGAGATGGCTTGAATACTAAAATCCATGCATATGATCCAGGGGCTAGGAATCCCCATTCATCATTTGGGCAGCTTTTCTCCAGAGGACTCCCCAAGAATCCACTGAGTTAGAAATGACAAAAAAAATCAGTTAGCCCGGTTTTACCTTTGTTGCCCCAAGTGATATGGTACCTCATGAATTAAGCAACCAAATCAATCACTTACTTTCCTGTCACTAAAGCCACTATTATTCTACTATGAATATTTCATATTCTGACTTTCAGTTTATGCTCTTTTTCTAGACATCGAAAAATGAAGGATTGGGGAAAGCTCACTTAACCTGGTTTCTGTGCATATTTTCACATCTCCTTTGCACTGCTATGTACTTATTCAGGTTGAAGAGAAATTAGTCAAAATCATAACTGTCATCAAACTAAATCATACACAAAAAAAATCACTATTATCTTCCAAAGCAATAATTTTTGAGTGGCAATTTGGTTCAAGAAATAGACTTCTGGAGTAATCACAGTTATAAAACATATCATCTATGTTTAGGGAGTTGTGATCTCTTATCATTTGTTCTGGAGAAAAACAATAATGTTAGATTTCCACTTTAACTGCATCATCAAAATAAATTGATAGATCAAAGTTTTGTATAAAAAATACAAAACTGTAAAATTCCTTGAAAAAATTTGATTTGAATATCAATGTTGAGTACTTTTAAAATATACTGTGGCCAAAACCCAACATTAGAAGCAAGGACTAAAGGACAGAGTTAAAGTAATTATACATATCAACTGGCATTGGACCAAATGCCTTAATATTTTGTAGTAGTTTATTTTTGCTGCAAGACAAATTACCACAAACTTGGTGGTTTAAAACAACACATTATTCATCTTATACTTTTGGCATTAAGTACAAATACGGACCTTACAGGTTAAAATCAAGATGCCAGTTGGGCCACATTCTTTCTGGAAGCTCTAGGAGAGAACCCATTCATTGCCTTTTCCAGCTTCTAGAAGCTGCCCACATTCTTTGGCTTAGAGCTCTCTTTCACTCAGACCTCTGCTTCTGGCATCATGTCTCCTCTGACTCTTGTCTTCTTTTTTTAGGACTTTGGTGATTACAACGGACCCACCTAGATAATCCAACAGAATTTTTCCATGATCTTTAACTTAATCATATCTGCAAAGTCTCGTTTGCCATGCGAGGTACCACATTTACAGATTTTGAGGGTTAGGATGCAGACATCTTTGTGGGGGGTGATTTCCTTGCATACCATATATGTTAAGGACTCCTTTACATCAATAAGAAAATGAAACAACTGCATATAAGTATAAGAAGATGAGAAACAGTTTATAAGACAAGATGTATATAGGCTGTTGATGTTCACTCATAAGTGAAAAATTCCAGGTATTACGTTTTCCTATCACATAATACCACATGTTGGCAATGGTGTGGTAGGGATTCAAAGGGGTACGTGCACCCCGATGTTTATAGCAGCAGTGTCCACAATAGCCAAACTGTGGAAAGAGCCAAGATGTCCATCGACAGATGAATGGATAGAGAAGATGTGGTATATATACACAACGGAATATTATGCAGCCATCAAAAGGAATGAGATCTTGCCATTTGCAACGACGTGGATGGAACTGGAGGGTGTTATGCTGAGCGAAATAAGTCAATCAGAGAAAGGCATGTATCATATGACTGATATGAGGAATTCTTAATCTCAGGAAACAAACTGAGGGTTGCTGGAGCTAGGGAGGGGAGGGATGCGTTGGTTGGGCGATAGACATTGGGAAGCGTATGTGCTATGGTGAGTGCTGTGAATTGTGCAAGACTGTTGAATCACAGATCTGTACCTCTGAAACAAATAACGCAATAATATGTTAAGAAAAAAAAAAGAAGAAGATAGCAGGAGGGGAAGAATGAAGGGGGGGAAATCGAAGGGGGAGACGAACCATGAGAGACGATGGACTCTGAGAAACAAACTGAGGGTTCTAGAGGGGAGGGGGGTGGGAGGATGGGTTAGCCTGGTGATGGGTATTAAGGAGGGCACGTTCTGCATGGAGCACTGGGTGTTATGCACAATGAATCATGGAACACTACATCAAAAACTAATGATGTAATATATGGTGATTAACATAACAATAAAAAATTAAAAAAAAACTAATGTTGTAATGTATGGTGATTAACATAACAATAAAAAAATTTTTTAAAGTAAAAAGGCACACAGAAACGCTGTAGGTGGGAAGTATAAGTTCAGCAATTTTGGAGATTTGGGCAAAGAAATACACATATGCTTTGACTAAGCTATTCACAGAACATTATTTGCAACTGAACAAATTGGAGCAATACTCAATTGACTATCAATAGAGCACTGGTTAATATCATTCTATTCAGTAATCAAAAATTGAGGGATATAAAAATGGTAGTATATGCAATATTTGTCATCTTATTTATGTAAAAGTAAATATACATGTATGTTTGTGAAAACAGAAAATAAGAAGGCCTATTTTCTTTAATTCAGAAACGATTAGAAAAACAAAGGAAAACACAGAAGTCATAAATCTCAGTTAGCAGTCTAATGAGGAATATTTGACAAATATGAAACTGTTGATGTTGGTGTTAAAGAATATTAAGCACTTCTCTGCCTCTTACAGTTGTCTTACTAAATACAGGAACAAAAATGGCAACTAATTCATCACATTGTTGATATAACTAAATGGGTTAATATATGTTAAAGTGATTATAACATTGCTTTAATATGCAGACAAGAAAAGGTTTACTGAATATTTATATGACACCATATAGATTTTGTATAAAGGTAAATTACTATCAACATCTGTATGCTAATAAGGGCCAGGATCTTTCTGAAGTATTAAAAGTTTTGTTTTAACTACTGTATTCTATTTTTGACCTATAACTGCGAGGTAGCCAGCCTTTAAAAGTTAGTGTTATTTCCTGTGGAATGTAGCTATTAATCAAGGAGGTTATGTTACACATGCTTGGATTTTAAAGAAAAATTGTTAGTGTATTATAATAGGAATCTATGTTTAAATACTTTTTTTAAAAAGTTAATCACTTGAAGTCACACAATTAAGTGGTCACAGAAAGTTGATATTTACCTACCAATCCTGTGATAATTATCTATTATTGCACTGTCTTTAACCTGAAACCCCAGGATTATATCAGTAATTTGATGTGTCTGTGAGTTAGCATGGCAGAGTCATTTACTGCTAGGTGACTAGCACCGTGCTTTCCAAAATATCCCAGCCCCCATTTATTGTAAGGCATAGCACCTTAACCAGTGCTGGCCAGCATGCTATAGAAGGAAGTGAAGTGTGCCACTTCTAGATGGTAGCTTTAAAAACAGCCTACTTGTTCCCAGATGGTACAACTACAGAACTTGAGTGCTTATCAACTGGGGCCCTCGAGTGACTTTATGGAGCAGAGTTTCCACTAATTTGAGTTATACCTATAACCTAAGTGAGAAGTAAACCTCTGTTTTATTAATCCACTGAAATTTGGGGAATATGTTCTTATCACAGCCTGAGATAATCTAACAGGATTAAAATAGTTTGAAAAAAATAATGTCCAGTGTTTTAGTATTTCCTGAGCCATTTGTCACAAACACAGTAATTCTAATTAAATTATTTCTCAAAGGAAACACAGATGTAAGTTTCATCATGTATGTGTTACACATATGTACACATGTACACAACCTCACCAATACAGAGTGAAATTTTAACAGTGTGGTTAGTCTAGGGAGTAGGCTAGGGTAGTATACATAAAGGGGATGTAATGAGGGCATTTCCCTTTTTTTTAATACTTAAAACCTCATATATAATTTGCATTTTTAAAAGCAGGGTCATTTATGATTTTATAATAAAAACAAACTAAAAAAATAAGAATGTATATTCCCTAAAATTCCCAGACCTCAGCTCAAATTTTGTTTCCTTTTTGCTTTAAAAAAATTACTTCTGGTGCAATTGTAAATGGGATTGTTTTCTTAATTTCTCCTTCTGCTACTTCATTGTTAGCATATAAAAATGGACCAAAAGTAATAAAATACCTACGAATAAACTTAACTAAGGAGATGAAAGACCTGTATTCTGAAAACTATAAAACACTGATGGAAGAAATGGAAGATGACACAAACAAATGGAAAGATATTCCATGCTCTTGGATTGGGAGAACAAATATTGTTAAAATATCCATACTACCCAAAGCAATCTACACATTTAATGCAATCCCTATCAAAATATCAACAGAATTTTTTACAAAACTAGAACAAATAAACCTAAAATTTGTATGGAATCACATAGGACTTCAAATAGCCAAATGTTGAAAAAGAAGAACAAAGCTGGAGGTATCACAATCCCAGATTTCAAGAGATTCTACTACTACTGTAGTAATCAAAACAGTATGGTACTGTTTCAAAAACAGACACATAGATCAATGGAACAGAACAGAGAGCCCAAAAATAAACCCACAGTTATATGGTCAATTAATCTATGACAAAGGAGGGAGGAATATGCAATGGGGAAAAGACAGTCTCTTCAACAAATGGTATTGGGAAAACTGGACAGCTGTATGCAAAACAATGAAACTAGACCACTTTCTTATACCACAGACAAAAATAAACTCAAAACATACTAAAGACCTAAATGAGGGACCTGAAACCATAAAACTCCTAGAAGAAAACACAGGGAAAAAATTACTTTATTTCTTTGTACCTGCCCGATAGGAAAAGATATTTCTTTTTTTTAAACAAAAATAAAACACAATGCTGTTTGACTTGATCTCCTTTTCAACTATCGTTTCTTTCCTTTGCATGTTTAAATTCTCTACCATACTCTATCACTCTTACTTAGAAAGATTTATCAATCTTTCTATCAAACAGTTTTTTCCTCCTTAACATATTCACATCCATCTTGTTTTCTTGCTACTCCTATCCCCCACTGACAACAAAATGCATGAGCATTCTCATCTCCAGTTCTTGTTAAACTTTCACTGCTTAATTTCCAAAAAGAATATATATTTGCTTCATGCCCATTGGGCAACCCATGAATTTCGTCTGTAGCCTCAGTTTCATCCATGTCCACATTCATTCTCTTCTTAGTGAATAATTCTACATGATGTGTTCTAACTTAAATTTCCTTTGTTTTACATGAAATTCTCCTTTTCCACAAATTTACTCTTCCTCTGACAACTTTTTTCAAGTTAACATTATCTCCCTTTGTCTCTGACTTGAATACTCAAGGTTAACTTTACATTTCCTTCTTTCTCACCCTTCTCACATCCTTCAATCTCTACTGGATATTTGTCAAGCTTTGAAAACCTTTCCTGCATTTGGAAATTTCTGCTCTGTGGGACCTACTTTAGGGGAGAAACAGGAAACTTTTACCCAACCTTTTAAAGGCTTCTCACCTAAACTCTGGCAACCAGACTCAGCCATCAGAGACTTTGGTTTGGAAGAGAATAAAGTGAAAATGGACATGATAGAATGAATTGATTCTGGTAAGGGTGGCAGAGAAACTGAGCTTTCAGAAGCAGTCATGGTAGACATCCTGACTGAAGGTTTTATTTTCATAATTGTCTCAGTGACCTGCAGTGTTTCCTTTCAATCATGACAGCAATAGCACCGGCACCTTTTAAGGAATGCTGCTTCATTGGGGTTGTGTAAAAACCAAGATCCTTACATCTTCTATAAGACCCACATAAGATACAGCCTCTGTTTTATCTCTCCAATGTCATTCAACAGCACATCTTTTCTTGCCTACGGTGTTCCAACCACAATGGCCTCTTTGCTGTTCCTTGAACCTGCAAGGCATGCTTTCCATCCAGAGCCTTGTTTTATTTCCCATTTCTTAGAAAGGTTCTCTCTAGGTTTCCAAGTCTAATCTTTCCACCTACTCATCTTAGGGATTCTTTGAGTTACCTATCTTATGCTAAAATCCTTTTCTTCTTTCCTATCAAGAGTGGAATTTGGTATTTTCAAAGAAGATCCTTAACTGATACAATATTTTAACATAGCTAGAAGATATCAACACCAAAGTGTCCCACACCATACCCTGTTATCTCCTTTCCATTTCTCTTCAGTCCTAAATCAGGCCCTATTATCTCTAGCCTGAACACAGCAATACTCTAATACTAATACTTTTTTTCTCCAATATAATCCTACCCTAATTTATCCTCTAATTTATCTTATTAAAACTCTAAATAAAAGTATTTCTAACACCAAGACAACTTAACAATAGAATGGGATGGGTAATAGAAAATTAATGTGCTTTTGATTATTGAACAAATTCAAAAAAAAAAACTTATTTTGTTACATTTCAACTGGCTGTATCTGAATCAACTGAATACCACCAAAAGATACTTAAGTAAATACCAGAATTTTTTTGTTAGAAAAATAGAATAATAGCAGAATGACTTTACAAGAACCTCCTTAGTTCCCATTTCTAGATGTGCACTTAAAATGTTACTGTTTATTCTTTGTTATGGATTGTTCCTCCTAAAAGATATGTTATAGTCCTACTTCCCAGTACCTCCAAATGTAGATATAATTAGTTAAAATGAGGTCATAATGGAGTAGAGTGGGACCTTAATCTAATATGACTGATGTCCTCATAAGACAGTCATATGAAGACAGAGATTTACAGAGAGAATAACATGGGATGACAAAGGCAGAGATTGAAGATATGTAGTTGCAAGCCTGGGAACACCAAAGATTACTTGGAAACCACCAGAAGCTAGGAAAAGGCCAGGAACGATTGCCCTACAGATTTCAGAGGGAGGATGGCCCTGAAAACACATTAATTTTGGACTTTTAGCCTCCAGAATTATGACAGCAGAAGTATCTGTTGTTTTCAGACACTCAGTTTGTGGTACTTTGTTACAGCAGCCCTAGGAAACTAATATACTTCTCATGTGAGTAGAAAGGATTTCTTTGTAGGGTGTTTCTCAAATAACTTGAGCAGAGACTAGTCCATTTTATTTGTAGTATAGTCACATATGGTAAAATATAGTAAACAAGAACATAATATTTAAACATTTTTCTGGAAGTTGCCTCGATTCTGGAATGTAGTTTTGACACTGGAGCTCATAAAAAAATCCTACAGAGTGATTCTATACTGGCATGTAGAAGCGGTGCCGATTGCCATTTATTTGCTTGTGTTTACTGGAAAAAAATTCTAAAGCAATTTTTTTTGTATGACATTTGTTCACATAAATTGGCATTATGAGTAGATTAAATTTCTTTGGACCTCTGAGCAGGAATTACTAAATCCTAGCCTTTCTATTTCTAGGTGAATATCATTCCTCCATTAACAAAAAAAAATTATAACACCTAGGTATAAAGAAAGCAGATTTCATAGCTCTGTCTGCAGGTTGTGCTAATCTAAGTTAGCTCAGACAGGTAAATATTTAAAACAAGGTCATGGTCTTACTAATACTAATGATAAATTCTTCATCTAGCACTTTAAGTCTATTCCTTGTTCTGTCCTTGACTGTAGAGAATATCCAATCGTGCAGGCTTTGTACATAGCAGTCAAACAGTAAATACTGAGTAAATTGAAAGTAGTGCCTCTTTATTTGAATATCATATATACCCATTTCAATGTGTTGACACAGTGCTAAATATTACACATCCTTTTTATCTAAAATAAAGCATAGCAGCATTATAGAAATGAGATAAAGAAATGTATAAGCATTAACAGTGAGGTATAGTTTTCCTCTCATTTTTACAAGGAAAACACTTACTCCTTGTGCTGGTTATATTTTACTTGGCACCAGAAATCTGCTCTTTACCTTTCTCTGCTCTGCTCTGAGTCCACAGTGGCTGGCCCCTGCAGATTACTGACTGGTTTGTTATGTGATCTGGCCAATGGGAAGTACCACAAGACATCAAAGGATAGGAAGAAAGGGAGATAAATAAGAGTATTACTGTTCTCCTTCCTCCTTGTTTTGGGACCCTCCTTTGGTAGTTGTTGAATTCCTAAATGACTACAATTTCTAAATCTGCTTTCTTTCTTTATCTAAATTGCAATTTAGTGCAATTTCTCCTCCACGGCAAGTTGGTCTGCATGGTAACAACTTCTGATGGTTACTACTGACCACAGTGGATTAGAGACTGCCCCATTTAGATAGTCATGCATTCATTAGTCCCCACAAGGCATGTTTCATTCTGATACACTATTTGTCTGGTCCTTACTCACATTTGAGTATGCAACTCTTGCTTTAGATGATACGAACTCTCTAATTCTAGCACATATAATTAACCTTGTCAATTCATCCTACTATAGAGTTCCAAAATAAAACCTTTTTCTGTTTGTTTAGTCTGTGGAAGCGTTAAAAGAGTTCATACCAATGAGTGTTTAAGATAAATATTCAGGCAACAAATACTTTTTACAACCAGCTAGTTTCTATGGGTAGTTTCTATGGGTACTGTAGGACGTTCAAAAATTGAATGAGACATTATTTCTGGTTTTGGAATTCAAGATCTATTGAGGGGAGATACTTTATATTCCTACCTTTTCAACATTCAATTAAAAAAGTCTCTTGTTCTGTCCAATATTATCTTTGTTTTATTGGAGGTCTTATGGGATAAAGGTCCTTGTATTAACTGTATAAGCCCATTACTATTCATATCACCTTTGTAAGAACAAATCTTGGTTGTTTAATTGACATGTATTTTTAATTATATCAAATTCCCTCTTCTTCTAATCCAACAGAGGATCTTCCTTCTACCTGAAATATTTTTATTTTTGCCTTTTAATTTAGAAGGACTTTGTATGGATAACGTTTTATAAAAAGGTGTTCACCCTAATTTCCACCCAACTATGAGACATTTTTGAAAAAGGAATTTCTTACTTAATCCACGAGGCTATCAACTATCAAGCAGGACACTGGTTGCCTATGGTAGAGCAGGCTAGGCAGAAGGACTGGAAAGGGAATGGGGGAATTTTCTAGGGTGATAAAGTGTTCTGTATCTTATTTGAGATGTCAGTTACACAGGTATATGCACTTGTCAGGACTCAACAATCCACATTTGAGATTTACATTACTGTAAGTAATTTTAGTGCAATAAAATAACAAAAAAATCATTTCTTATTTTGTATAAATAGGTAAATACTGGTTTTTTTATATTTTATTTATTTTATTTGAAAGAGAGGCAGAGATAGTGAGAGAGAGAGCACTAGAGGGGAGGGGAGGGAGAAGCAGGCTTCCCGCCGAGCAGGGATCCCCATGCAGGGCTTGATCCCAGGACCCCGGGATCATGACCCGAGCTGAAGGCAGACTCTTAACGACTGAGCTACCCAGGCGCCCTGGTAAATACTGTTTTTAAACAATGGAAATAATATATCATTATTGCCAATATTGTGGGCATTGTACGAGTTACTTTACATACAATCTTTAATTTTTATTCATTACTATAGGTTTCTCCACCCTATTTTTTTCTTAATAAAAACAAAATTTAAGTTAAAAAACAGAATAATAGTTTTGAATACATATAACAGACTCAAACATAAGGCAAAGATGTATCTTTAACCAGCCACAATTAAGAAATTGCTTCCACTCATCTATTTAAGTAGTCAGTATAAAATAGTTATATAATCTATCAAACCTCTTAGATTTATTTTTCATTTTATACATAACATTTTCATAACCAGCCTGAGCAAGAAAAACTAGGACCTTTTGGAGATGAAAAATTTTACTCTTGCTTTAACAGAATCTCTTTTGCTAATTTGCTAGTCAGATGAGTCATAGTCATTTTTTCTAGTGATGTAAAATGTTCAAAATTTACTGACTAGTTCTTTTTTTCTTAACTGTGGGATGTTAAATTGTCCTTGTTTAAGGATTTTAGGTCTAGAATATTCTCGCTACATTGATGTAACATGTCTTTATTAGCTCATCAGATCCAAATATTTTATTCTCAGAATACCATAAGATGAAGATTATGGGGATAATTTCCTTGGGGGATACTTACTTTTATGTTGTATTTTGTAGGTTTCCCAAGACTCTGCTGCATTTACTGACCTCTGTCCCTACCAAGATTATGATGAACAAGTCGCCATTAGGATAAGAGACTTATTCTTTCTCTGAAATCTGCATTAAGTCTTGGAGGCAACCAGTAAGCCTCTTGTATTATGGCAGATTTACTTCCCAACTTTTCAGTAATCCATAGAGTGCACATTGGCCATCATCTGCCTCACCTACTATTCTCTGAGCTACAATAACCCTAAACCTTCAGCAATGTTGCTGGTAGGAAGAACTTTCATATAATGCTTCCTTTTTTTTTTTTCTTTCTCTGAAATGGTTTGTCTCCATCTCCCAGCAGAGTTTCAGCACAGTTTCCTATCCCTAGAGCCACTCTCACAACAAATGACCATAAAATCTTATGGTTTCTGGTTTACTGTTACATTAAAATTGTATGTCCAGGCTTTACAATACTGTGCATAAAAATTATGTATTTTTACAAAATGTTAGATAAATGGAATGACAAATAAATGAATATGTGGAGCTCTAAGTAATGTCTGTTTTTAGTCCATTCACACTCAAAAAGTTAAAAAAAAATTCAAGTAACCAAACAGATCATGCCTCTTAACTATGTGAGAGGTCTGTTTAATGTTTATGCAGTAGTGCTTTATTTTATGAGTCCCAACATTTCACAAACATAAAAAAGAGAAAGTAAAGTGATATGAATAACATTGAATATATTATTTCTAAGCCTTTATCTTTCAAGGCACACAAATAACTTAAAAATGCACTCATTTCAAAAAGCTACTTTAGGTAATGAGATATAATTATTTTTAATGTAAGTTCCCTGAGGGCAGTAGTTATTTCTTATTCATCTTTATTTATTCCCTCTTCATAATAGAGCGTCTTGTAAAGTGTAGGTAATTGTTAGTTGAATTAACATAATTGTCATTATTGGTACTCTCATTATTTATAAACAACACATTTATGGTCATTTATAATTTTCAAAGCACTTTTGCATTTAAATTTCTCATATGATGATTCAATTAACTGATTCATTAAAAAATAATTACAGAATTGCAATTACAAACATAGTTACAACAAGCTTAGAGTCCAGAGAAGAAAATGGACATGCAGATTATTATAATACTGAGTGATGCAGTATAGGGCAGATGGCAAGGAAATAAAATCAAGTCTCAAAGATAAGGGAAATCCTCCTGAATGAAGAGACACCTATAGGATGATTAGAAGTTAGCTTGAGAAAGAGTACTAAGAAAGTGGAGCTTCCATGAAGAAGAAACAGCATATGCAAGGCCCCTAACCAGAAATGCTACTAGGAATGGTAATAGGTTTTCTGTACTTTGATGCCCTTATTTGTAAAATGGACACAATAACAGCACTTTCTAAATATAGTAATAGTGAGAATTAGAAGAGTTTATATATGGAGCGGGGCCTCCTATAAGTGTTTGTCAAAAATTAATCAATGGATAAGTCAGTCAATGTATGACTGGGTTTTAGGACATAGGAGGGAACAGAGACAAGATAATCAGATGCCAGATAGTAAAATAACAGTACAGTAGGTCTGTTGTTGGTTAGAACTCTGTGCGAGGAAATGGGATAGAAAGGCATGTTTGATAGGTATTCAGGAGATAGAGATGATGGAATTTGGTAATAGAATACTTACATAGAGTGAATGATAGGGAGAAATGAGAATGACTTGCAGATTTTGACGAGCAATACAAAAGAAAATGGTAATCACAAATACCTTCATGCCCATTTCCTATTCATCTCTCCAGATTTGCTGTGTCTTAATCTTCCTCTGACTTTTATCATATCAACTAAATGGACAATTACAGTATCAATTCCTGGAGAAGCCCATTTTCCCCCCTACTTTGAGTTTTTACATATGTGGTTTCCCATCCTTATACACTCTTTTGCTCTTTTTTTTTTTTTACCTAATTTCAATTTAACGTTCACATCTCAGCTTATTTATCAGTTCCTCAGAGAAATCTACATATTCATCTTCTCTTTCAGTAATAACCTCTTTTACAGGACACTGGATAACTATAATCATTATTAGTTGTTTATTATACTGGGAAGTTGCCTTCTCTACTGGACTGTGTATTACATTAGGGCAGAGGACATTTTGAAATATTACCATCACTGTATCACTGGTATCTAGCACAGTGCCTGGCAATAACATGTGCTAATAAATATCAAACTGTTTACTGACTGATTGCCTGTAATAGAGAACATGGCAAGGGGGGAGTGTGCATAGAGAATGAAAAATTCAGATTTGGAACTACAAATATTTAGGAGCCCTTGGGAAAGCCAGTGGAGATAACTGGAAGAAAACAATATATTCATGTGCAGGGCTCTGGATAAAGATGAGTATATATAGGTAATCCTCACTTTGCATGATATTGTGTTAACTAAAACCCATGCATATAAGAAACATGTCTTTGCATGGTAACCATGTGAAGTGCAGACATGGTTCCAGTGTGCACATGTTTCAGTCAACATGGTACCATGAAAAGCAGACTCCCTATAAGTTATACTGTAACATAAAAGGCATGGATGTGGATAAGATTGTCCAAGGAGAATGTGCAGAGTGAAATCAATCAATCATCTATCTATCTATCTTCTATCTATCTATCTATCTATCTATCTTCTATCTATCTCCTATTCAAAAAGAAGATCAAAGGGAAGAGGAGGTAAAGGAGAATGAAGAAGAGTAGAGAGATAATCAGGATATTGTTCTTACGGAAATCAAAAGAAAAAAGGTTTTAGAGGTGATGCCAGTATGGAAAAAAAACTGTGGATATATGTAAGTGGAAGTTAGATTTCAGTGTAGGGGTGGGAAGTAAATTGAAAAAGAGAAAATAAAGAGTGACTGTAAATAACATAAGAATCCGGGTTATTAGAGAAAGGGAAAGAAAGAATGACCTGTGAAGGACAATGGGTTTGTAGGAACATTTTGTGTTAGTTTATTGGTTTGTTTGGATTAAAGACGGATGAGATTTTAAAGTACTTAAATAAACGAGTATTTACCTTCCTAGGAAGAAAGAAAACAGAGAAAATAAAGAGGATTGCCTTAAAAAGAAATGAGTTTTCAAGCCATAGAAAGGGAGGAAACTTAAATGCATATTACTAAGTGAAAGAAAGCCAGTCTGGAAAGGTTTCATACTGTATGTTTCTAACTATATGACATTCTGGAAAAGGCAAAACTATACAGATGGTAAAAAGATTAGTGGTTGCCAGAGGATGGGGACAGGGACAGATGAATAGGCAGATCATACAGGATTTTTAAGGCAGAGATACTATTCTATATGGTAATATATTAGTGGATACATTTGCCAAAACCCATAGATTGTGCAACACCACGAATAAACCCTATTGTAAACCATGAAGTTTAGATGATAATGTTGTGTCAATGTAAGTTCATTGTTTATAACAAATGTACCCCTCTGATGCAGAATATTGGTGGTGGGGGAGGCTGTGTGGGTGTGGGGGCAGAGGGTATATGGGAAATCTCTATACTTTCTGCTCACATTGTTTTTGAGCAGTGAACCCCAGACTTCTTTAAAGAATAAATTCTATTTTAAGACATGAAGAGGATGAAGCTATAAAACAGAAGAGGGAATCTATAGGTTCAGGTCACTGAGGAAGCAGGAGATGAGGAGACTCAAGGCACAGGTAAAGAGTAACGTCAACTTTCCCGCTATGTCAGATAAAACTGGGGAAACGGATGAGCTATGTTGTAAGGACTTTTGTAGCTGTAAAATGTTTATAAAGATAAAACTTTGGGGACTTCCTTTGTGGATGTTCCTACTTTTTGTTAACGAAGAGACAAAAATGAGGAATAAAGGGGTTGTTTGAGAAAAGTAGACATAGCTTGGACAATTCCCCACCCAGGAAATAGAGAGAGATTACTGGACAGTGTTGGAGCCCAGCTGAGGGTGGAAGACACAGATTTATAGCAGCACCAATATGTTATTTTTCTCCAGCAGGGCTCCACAGTCACAACTAAGGAAGAAGGAAGGGCAATAGCTGAACTAACCCAGAGCTGAGGATTTAACAGCGAGCATGAACAGTGGATTCAGAGGACAGGCAACCGAGGACACTTACAAAACACTGCAGAGATGGATCATAGGAAGATCTAAAGGACAGAATGAAAAGTAATGACTGGTAGAGACAGAGGAGAGGAATTAGGGAACTATTTGTCCTGCTGACGTGACATCCCCAAATACCAAATGTTCTGTTCCCCTTAACAACCCTATGGGGTAGGCAGAAATAATATAACTGGTTATTGTGCTAAGGAAGAAACTGAGGCACAAAGAAGATGTAATCTGTCATTCAAATCTCATACAACACAGTCTGCTTGACTTGTAAACGTTATACTCAGGACTGAGCCCCAGACCTTCTTCTGCCTATCGGCCTAAGACTTTCTATTTCCCCACATACTGAATCTCTAGCGACAATTTATGGGATTACATTCATCTGACGCAGAGCAGTTACATCTCTCATTATTTTCTGAAGCCTTTGAGGTGTGACTTTCATCCTTCAGATCATTATCCATGTTCTCACACTGGGAACTTAAGTCTTTGCTGGGCATGATACTGTACATTCAATTCTAACAACAATTTCTTTCATCTTTTAGGTGATATTACACACTCAAAATGTCAAATTATTCTAAAGAGTAGAATTTCATGAAAAAGATTAAAAACATGATATTGATTAGCTACTAAATTCCTAATTTCAAGTGTGTCTCTATAAAGTGTGTGCGAAGTGTGTCTCTTTAAATAAAGAACACAGCATATGAGAAACATATACTTGAGGGCTGACTCCAAATCTGCCTGGAACCAATAAGGATGAAGGTGGCAGCAGTGGGAGCTAAGAGGAAGAAGGAGAGGGGGACAGGGAGGGGTAGGTGGTGTCCTTTAAACTCCATCTGCATTGACTGGTAAGAGAAGGAAACGAGACATTTCTAGTAGGTATAATGGCTCAGTAAGGACCATGGAGTATGTTCTATTACTTCAGGCTGCCCTGGAGATAGAATTGTGAAGTCCTCTTTTATTTTTGGCTAAGTGAATTGGTCATTGATCTTTATTGGGAGATTTAAAGTTTGAGTTTAAAGGTTGGTACATGTAAGGTAATATTTCAGATTTATATTTTATGGCCCGATTTCTCAAGCTTTAAGATTAGTAGTTAATTTGCATTTAAGCACTATACTCTAGCTGTGTCCACTTGTATATATGTTAAGACCTGCAGGTTTTCATTAATTTAGATAACTAAAGACATCAAGTTGTATTACAACGTGGCATTTGCCAATACTCCACCCAAAAGAGGGCCTTATTGTGAGATAGATGAAGATCTATACTAGAAAATTCTCCTTAAATCTTTGTGGAAGTTAATAAATTGCAAAATTTCTTTTCACAAAGTGTTAATTGGTGTTAAATAATAGCCAAAAAATAAATGAAGAGTGAGTGTAATTTCAATGGTTAATAATTTGTGAAACACTATGTTAAATGGAATTAGGCAGGATACCGTACTACAGGCTTACAGATTCTTCAATAGCCAAATATAATGTGTGAACGACCAAGAAAGGAATATAGTTTGAGAGGATGCAATATTTCCCAAACATAGTCTCTCATATAATATTTTTCCTCAAGGAACATCTCAAGGGACTAGGTCTCTAAGGAATATATCATGAAAAATGCTGCCAGCACACTCATTTTTTCTTTCCTAGATAGAAACATTTTCTGTACTTCCTGTTCAAATAAAGCTAAATTGGATGTCATAGGAACATGAGACTGCACATGCTTTTAGAGGCAACATAATCATAAATTTTGGTCAGTGTGCAGAGAACTAGTAGCAGCAGAAATTCAAGCCCTGAGAGGATCCTTCTCAATATTCTGGTCAAATCCTTCTCCAGGCCCTCCCCCCATGTTACTGTCTCTTAATTCCTTTCTTCAGACTCCATTGAGAAATTATCACTTCCTTTCCACTCCAGTTTCATCTTCCACAACTCTTTCTATGCCTGTTACATTCTAAAAGTGTTGCTGGTGGTAGCAGTAGCAGCTTACGGTGTTGACTAAAAATTTTACATGTATTAACACAACTAATCCTCACAAAAATCTGTGAGGCTGGTACTATTATTATCTCCTTTTATCAGAGAAGAAACTTGGAGCAGCTAGAATTTCAGTGACTTAAGGATCTTTATCCTTAATCACTGTACTGTAAGATTTCCCTAAAGTTAGGACAGGCTGCACATAGTAATATTTAAACTGGGTACTCAAGGCAATGGGTCAGAAGGTAGGTCCAAAACCAAAAAGAGCATGCCGAAAGAATTGGAAAGAGAAGCTCAGATGCATTTGGACTGCAAATGTGGTCAGTATAACTTACTGTGGGCTTTCAGAGATGAAAATTGACAAGAGAGGAGCCTAGAAAAATATATGGCGATCAACTGAAGAAGAGCCCTTTATACCAACGAACGCAAGGGTCTGAAATGTATTCTGTGGCTAACCGGGATTCGACAGAGGAGAAAGAATCACTGTAAAATTAATGAAATGAAATGAATAAATAAATTAATTATGAATAAATGGATCGATATGGTAGAGGCATTACAATTAGAATATCTCTCTTTTTGTGACATCTTCAACTTGATGATTTTGTGAACTAATCAAAATTTTTGTTGATATATTTCCCAGGACTCTTCCTTCAGCCATGCAATCATTTTGTTTATATCAAGTCACACCAACTTGATTTACACATATTCTTCACGTACTATATTCAAAATCCTTCTCATTATACTGGAAAACTGTGTATCCTTGTTTCTTTACCACTAAAGTAAATATGATGGCATAATTGACCATATATTATGTATTTGTTAATAATTTAAGCTCAATTTTTTTTAAAAAAATGTACTTTATACAAGTCTAGAACTTATGAAATAAGGAGCTCTAAAATTCTAAAGTCTAGATGCTCTTCAAGAAGTACAGTCACATTTTCTGATTTCATATTGAATAATTTATTTTTTGGACTTGTCTACTTTGTTTAATAAGCTGCTTCAGTCATCCTGCAATTATTACTATTATATAAAAATCTATTTAGACTCAAGCTAAGATAATGCTATCTCTGAACTTTTGCTTGCATTTTCTGCAAAACTTGCTCTCTATATTATAAATGACGGGAATGTTAGATGATGCTAATTGGAAATAACATACAGATTTACATTTAAATTTTTTTTTTTTAATTTCATAACTCACTGGAGAACATCCCAGTTATCTTTTATATACCTAAACCCAATGTCAGGATAAAATGGTTCATAAATCATTTGCTTTGTGTGTGACATCCTTCAAGTATCAAACTACATATGTTCTTAGGAATGTCTACAACATTCAGAGAACTGATTTCAATTCAGTAATATTTAAGGAGAGTCAAGACCTGACTTCCTGAACAGTGTACTAAGGAGCTCTGAAAATTCAGTCCTTCATAAAGTCAATGACATTTGGCAAAAACTGTCAAATCAACTTTTTAGAACTCTGGACATTACCTAAAGAATTACAACAATTTGAGGAAAGTTTATTCAAGAAATATGGCTAAATCTCAGTATGAGCAGTAAGCAATGCTGCATTTTAATTTGCTGTAATTCCATTGATCTCTCCCCAGCTCTGTGGCATCCTTACAAACCAAAAGACTTGCAAACAAGTAGCTATGAAAAACAGCAACTTGGCAGCCTGGATAGAGCAGAATGGGCCTGGAGTTCCTAAAAGCCCTATCCTTAGAGAATGCTCATCATTTGACCTGTCTGAAAACTCTGAAAATCTCCATTCTCTTTAGTTGAACTAACTCAGGACTCACTTTATGTGAACAGCCCTAACCATAGAGTAATGGTTAAAAAAAAAAAAAAAAAAAATCAGGAAAAACTGTTTAACATGGTGACTGCTAAGGCAGTGTTAAAAATTGAAACTAAACAAGAAACTTACTAAAAAACATAAAAGGACATAGTGAGTAATGAGATGTCCATAGGGTCTTGTAAAAAAGTCTCTGATATTATTGGGAATCTACAAACCTATGCATATGTGCAAGGTTGTGCACATGCCCAAAACAGTCCTGAGAGGGTGGTAACTTCATACCTCTGGATGACCTTAAGGCTCTGCACAAGCAGAAAGTGAAGGATAACAGTCCTGAAAGGGTCCTAAGACATCACCTCTGGTTGACCTTGAGGCTCTACACAAGCAGGAAGTGAAGGATAAGGCAGAGTTGTACCTTGCCCATTGAAGTTTTGAAGGCTTGCCCCAAAACATTCACTAAGTTTCTTAGCAAAGGCTGGGAGACTTATGAGTTTAAGGCATTTAAGGAAATTCTGTCTGATCATTGTTAACTATTAAGTTAACAGTGCAGAGACTTCAGTAATGGGATAGAATAAAGAATATAGAATTTAATGATTTAATCCAGGAAAATAACTAAACAAACACCAGTAGCAGCACAAGAGTGACAAGCAATAATAACAAATATGGGGCAGGGGATATAAATCTGATTTCCAGAGCTGACATGATATATATTTAAATTATCCAGTTTTAAACAAAAAGTTATGAGATACAACAATTAAACAGAATAGTGTGGCCCATACAGGAAAAAAAAAAAAAGCTATTAATAAAAACTGTCTCTAGGAAGGAACACCAGATCCTAGACTTACTAGACAAAGACTAAATTTTTAAAGTAAAGAAATCCATGCCTTGAAAGTCAACAGAAAGTCTGAGAACGATGTCTCACTACAGGGAGTATTAATAAAGAGGTAAGAATAATTAAAAGCAAGCAAACAAACAAAGAGACATTCTGGAGTTGAAAAGTACACCTGAAATGAAAATGACACTGGAGTGGGGATTTCAACAGAAGATTTTAATTTTAATTGGACAAGAAAAAAAATCAATGATATTGAAGAAAGTCAACTGAGATTTTTCAGTCTGAGATCTTAAAAAAATAATAATAATGAATAATGAAAAGAGTCTTAGAGAACTTTTGGATGCCATCAATAATACCAGTTCATGCATAATAGGAGTCCAAGAGGAGAGACAACAAAGAATATCTGAAGAATGGGCAAGGGTTTAAATCGATATTTCTTCAAAGAAGATATACAGATGACCAATAAGCACATGAAAAGATACACTACATCATTTGGCCATTGTCAAAACCACAATGAGCTACCACTTCACACCCAGTACAATGACTATAATAAAAAAAAGTCAGAAACTAACACATGTTGCCAAGATAAGAAGAAACTAGAAATTTCATATTGCTGGTAGCTATGTAAAATGGTGTAGCCACCTTGGTAAATATTCTGAAGTTCCTCAAAATCTTAAACACAGAGTTACCATATGGTCCAACAACTATACTTATCAGTATATACCCAAGAGAATCAAAGACACACAAAAGATTTCACATAAATGTTTAGAAGTGTTATTAATAATAGACATATAGTGGAAATAACCCAAATTTCCATCAACTGATGAATGAATAAACAATGTGTTATATCCATACAATGGAATATTATTCAGCTCAAAAAAGAAATGAAGTTATAGGACAATATGAATGAAGCTTGAAAACATCATGCTAAGTTTGAAAAATGCCAAACACAGGAATTCTCTTATTATTTGATTTCATTTATATGAAATGTCAAGAATAGATAAATCTCTAAAGACAGAAGGTAGGTTAATGGCTGTCAGTGGCAGAGGGCAGGGGAAAGAAAGGTGTGACTATAATGAATATAGAGTTTCATTGCTACAGTATAATATTTGATATACACTTTTTTCTTTTGAAGAAAATTATTTAAGAATGAAACCTCTTAATAGAAATACAAAACTAAAAGAAAGGTAACATATTTCATCACATTGACTTTGTTTGTTGTTATTTTTTGAGAAAAGAGGAAATAACCTCTGAGTTTTCCTTTCATAAGGACAGTTATGACACTATCCCCACTTCCCTTGAAATCCCCATAAGCAGGAATTTGGTTTAACATTTTTAAGTTACTTCACATATTTCTGAGTAATAGTCAGTCTTTTTTGTATAATTTTGATTTACACAAATGTAATTATATTTTTTTCTAAGACTTTATTTTTTCATTTCATATTATATTTTAGAGATAATTATATCTGAACCATAAACCTAATATTCATATTTTTTAAACTGTCCAGTGAAATTCACCTCCATTCTACTCCATCCTGCTTTGTGCACTTGAAAGCCTGACTTTCATGGACCATCAACAGAATCTGGCTTCCTATTGGGATCAGTCAATCACAGGTACAAGCAGGAGGTCAGAGTGGAAGAGATCAACGGCACAGTGTTTATTTCCTCATGTTTCTTTCCATGACTCATGATGGGATGATGTGACCCTCTATTGAAACCACGTCTTCTGTGAAGGGTCGCTCTCTCCAAAAAGCTATATTGCCCATATTTTGACAACTGTTCTTCCACAGGCCCATCCAGGGGGATGTTCCCACCTTTGCCAGTCCTGGGATACTGCACTATCCTTTGTGGTTTTCCTAACCCTGCTCATATACTTGTAAAACTTTACTTAACTCCTTCAAATTTACCCAATTTGAATGCACTTTCTGGTTCCTGCTGCTAGCCTGATATACCAGAAACTTTTTTTCTTTTGTTTTTATCATCTCGGTGAATATTGGTTCTATCTACTGACATAACAGAAGACATATTGGAAAGGAAGTAGAGAGGTAGGGGGAGGAATTGGGTGGGAAAATATCAGGAATGCTTATATTTGAGATGTCTGTGATACCTCAAAATGCAGATGTCAAAAAGGCACGTGAAGCTGTGAATCTGGAACTCAGAGGACAGATGACATATATAAATAAGGGAGTTATCATCATAAAGTTGGCGTTTAAGGCGTGAGAATAGATAAGATCACCAGGAAAATCATGTAGAAAAAAGACCTGAGAGTTAAAACTGAGATTTTGTGGTTAATCGCACAACTATGGATGATGAAAAGACAGCAGCAGTTACAAAATAACACTAGGTAAAATATGATAAATAGAGTTATTGAATGAAAAACAGTATCATTTATATTAATAAAGAGTTCAATTTATAATAAGCCTATATCCCTTAAATGTTTACATGTAAGCCTCAAAGCATAGGAGAAAAATTAATAGAATTATAATATTAGAACAATTTAATTTATGATTTTTAGTCTTGATGTAATCAAGTAGACATAAAAAGAGAACCTGATTCCCATAAACTGAGATTAAAACTTTTTCTAAATTAGTATGTGTAAGATAAGAATAGTATAAATGTGTAATATAAGAATAGTATAGTATATATTTTAGGGCCAATACAAACTAGAAATCAAGAGTAGAAATGCTGAAATTTAATTCCAAAACTTAAAAACCCTTAAAGGTCTTCTATGGGTGGTGGAAGGACAATTTTTAAAATAATGCTTATCCATAATCCATGAACTTTAAATATAACCATATATCCTTCACAAGTTTTTTTTTTTTTTTAACTGACAGAGCGTACAAGCACACACATGGGGGGGGCACAGAAAGAGAGGGAGACAAAGAGAATCTTAAGCAGGTTTCATGCTCAGCACAGAGCTGGACCTGGGGCTCAATCTCACAACCCTGAGATCATGACCTGAGCCGAAATCAAGAGTCCAACACTTTAACGGACTGAGCCGCTCAGGGCACCCCACCACACATTTCTTTTTTAAGAAAGAAAATCTAGAAAACATTTTAATATCAGAACTACCTTCTTGTCATTCTTTTTTGGATGAACCTTTATGGTATGTCTCCTATAGTTTTTTTCTATATTTATCCCTGAAAACTCTAATTTTTTTTTAAGATTTTATTTATTTGACAGAGAGAGACACAACGAGAGAGGGAACACAAGCAGGGGGAGTGGGAGAGGGAGAAGCAGGCTCCCCGCTGAGCAGGGAGTCCGATGCGGGGCTCGATCCCAGTACTCTGGGATCATGACCCGAGCCAAAGGCAGATGCCTAACGACTGAGCCACCCAGGCGCCCCTGAAAACTCTAACTTTTTAATGGGAATTATAACTCCAATCCTGCAGAGCATCACCAAGAGTCTGTTACTTCTCCCAGTTTCCCGACATATTTTTTGTTTGCTTGTTTGATTGTAGCGCGGATTTGAAATCTCTTCCTGCACAGTAATGACTTCAGAGTTAAGGACAGGGGAGTGAAGAAAGGCTATATTTTGCCCACTACACAACACATCCAAAAGGGAGAGACAGAGGTCAAGATCTATTATTGGGCTCTGGGTTTCTGATTCAAGATTCCAATGATAATGGCACAAGGTGGAGACGTGTTACACAGTGCTCTCCTCATCTTTGCTTAGGCAGTCTCTTATCTTTATTCTGTAAAAAGAAGCCAGGTATACCTATAGCAGGAGCCTGTCACATACCGTTCTCCCAGTCACTCCCCCCAAAACATATTTATCATCTGTCTTATAATCAGAAAAAGTTCCATTCATTTTCTATTGCCTGGATTTTATTTTACCTGTCTTCATTTGTGACCTTTAAAATCTTGTTCTGTATCTTCACTTTATTTTAGTGAGAAATTGGGACAGGACAGCTGAGTGATGCCATTTTGACCTTCTAGTCTTTTTTGAGTTGTAAAAGGTGTGTACTGTGCAGTGAAGGACATTCTAGGAGAGGCACAAGTAAAAAGTTTTAGTAGCATTAAAGACCCTGGAATGTCCAGATTACTCTGAGAAATAGGATTTGTCTTACTGCATCACAGTGATAAATGGGGGAAGATGTGGCTGAAGATAGGCAGGCCACCTGCTTATGCTTTGCAAATTTGTGAAAATATATTTTCCACTTTCAAATAGAACACCAACTAGGTAGAACTGTCAATCTTGCACTGTTGAAGAACCATACCAATTATTCCACAATTTCAGCCACAATAGGACTTAAGTAGATCTACTTATTTAAGCAGGAACTACATGTTCTTTTTTTGGGTAGACCAGAACTAGAACTATTGTTCTATCTGAACAATTCCTGAGGATGTAGGATCCTCCTAGATTCTACTGATTTGAACTGGTTTGCTAGTTGCTCTGTCTAGACTAAGCTGCTGAAACAGTAGTTCATAAAATATTGTACTGTGCTCTGAGTTTGCTTATAAAAAGCCCAATCCTGGACTATGGAGCTCTATGAGAAATAGGCAAGATTACAAACCCATAAACACTAAGCTATTTCACCTCAGAACACAGCGGTCTCAGTGCAAAGACTATCACGGAATTCACACATTGCCATGGCCACTTGGCTTTAGACTGATTTCTTGGGGAAGGAGAATTGATTTCTCACAGTCTTCTCTGGATCTCTGTTTATCCTAGTTCCACGTCACAGTGATTATACTTTCCCCAACTCATTCCTTATCCAAAGAATCACTCTATAACACTGAGTCTTTACTATGTATTGGACATTGTATATAACCATCCCTTCAAAAAGTAGCTAGTTTGTAAATAATCTGCTTAAGAGCAACTAAAGTTAAGCCAAGTAAGCCTAGCTATTAAATGATACAGACCCATGTCTCAATAAATGTCATCTGAATTGGAATGAAAAGACATGCTGCTACCAACAGCCCTGTCAGGATGATAGATCTCTTATCAACCTGTCTAAAGAGACTTGAATAAGTAAAACATTTGACAGCAAACACTATGCCAGCTCTTTTTCTAATTGATGGTTTAAGGAAACTCCTCCACTCCTAAGTAAAGGACACGTTAATAAACAGACCTGATAAATTTTTCCATCATAAAAGTTGCTGTAGACAGGAGGAACATACTGAAATAACTTAATATATTCCCTTAACTCACAGGTTTTTTAAAGACATTTTTCAAATATTAATTCATAAATCCTATAAATATAACCTGAAATATCATAGCCTCAACAGTATCCATCAAGTAATTCATTCTAAAGTTTATAATAGGGCAAAACTGAAGCTACTGATAACTTTAAACTCACCACATTATGTTATAAAACTTAATTATGATTTCATTTATGATTATATACCTTCTTGAACTATCAACATCCACTTTGCTTTTGGCACTTTTTGTTTTACCTTCATCTATTTCCAATATACTGATTTGTTTTTAAATAAAACCTCTTGATACTAGTAATATTATCAAGGTGAAAAAAATTAGAAATCTTGATGTCCATGCATTTTGGAGGTTTTTCAACGTGCATTTGTAAGAAGAGATTATCATAACATTTGAAAGCCTTCACACTACTCAGGGTATTAGTAGTAGAACGGGTTTCTATCCTAGGATGTCAAACGCTGGGTCATGACCTTACCTATTGCTTTATCCTGTCCATTACTAGCTCAGCTACTTTGTGCCTGTTATTACTGCCTCAGAGTTTCCATTTCCCCATTTATAAGATGGAGATAAAAGAGTACAACTTCAGGTCTGTGATATGACTGAAAAAAGATAAATCAACTAAAGTGCTTATTGGACTACCTGACACATAGTGCTTAATAAATGTTAGCTATTAAAATGGCAGAGGCATCTGATAAATAATAAATATGAATTTAATCATGTATCCTTGGTAATGTGGCTCCTTAAAGCCATCTTAAAGCACTGGCTTGAACTTAATATTGTCCAAATAATAAATCTCTAAACATGGACCACTGAAAAATGGTATAGCTAACTTTGTCACTAAGCAGGGATGCAGTCTCACGTTAGCTGAAAATGATTTTGAGAGGAGAAAACACGGAATTTGCACTCCATCTTAAAACTTAGTCTTCTTTATCTTGTTAAATTTAGTTCAGTTCAATAAATAAGCAATTCAATAAATAAGCTTTTAAGGTACCAAGTTGGTGTCCTATAGATATACAAGGATAGACAAGACCTGTCCCTGTTCTTAAAGAACTTTATAATCTAGTGCCATAGAAACATACCTGGATAAATTAAAAAATTGGCTGATTATCTTTTATATAGTGGAAGTGTAAACACAAGGATACAGCAACAAAGGATGGTATTATTCATTTAGACTGAGAACAAAAGGGGACGATACCCGAAATAGATGGCATTGGAAGTAGGCTACCCCAAGAATAGGTAAGAAAAAACAGAAAAGCGAGAGAGAAGTGCTGTCTTTATAACTAAAGAAAACATAAGGCTCAATGCAGAGAGGCAAGCAAGAATGTTCAAGAATACCAGCACATTGTTTGAATTTGTAGTGCATATAAATATGTGTACATTTGAAAACACAGGATTTAATGTCAATATTTTGCCTTAAGAAGAGATACCAATAAACTGAGACATATCTTCCTGAATGAAATTTGTTTTTATAATTATTTTAAATTTTGCTTAACAAAAGGAGTTCAAAATGTATGTTTTACAGCTCCTGTTTTTCAAAATTATTTATTACTTGCCAATGACAAAGGAATTTCTAGCCTTTTGAAATGTAATTATTTAAATATAATTAAGATATTTCAAATTCAGAAGCATCAAAGTATATCTTTTTTTTCTTTTTCTTCCTTTTTTTTTTTTTTACTTCAAGTTCCTAGTAGGAATAGGAATAGGAATTCCTATTTTGTGGCTTAGTGCCAAGAGTAATTTTATTAGTCAAATGAAGTTAACACATTTTCATTTAACTAAGGGCAATTTACTTCCTGCTGGTCATTTACAGTTTCCTCTCTTAATGACTGACAGTAAAAGCAAAAGATTGCCTAAGGTTGCTGCTCAGCAGGTTATTAACAAGTTGTAAATGAAAGGGACATTTAGACCATCACTTCAATCATATGTGTGTATCTATATCCGAAAAAATAAAATTTAAAAACTAAATTGTATTAGATCATGAGAACTCTTACCTGAAATACCTATCCCATTCCTAGCCGAATGACACCCTACAATCCAGAAAACCTAAACGATATTCTGGTGTGGAATAAGGTTTAAGATTGTGTACTTCTTGTTTTGTTTTGTTTTATTCATTGCTTTATCACAAAATGAATCTCATGTAACAGTTAGCCATATCAAGAAGAAAAACAGCAAATGGAACCCTCAAAAACCCACTCCTCATATTGCCCTATCTAAACCACTTTACCCTCCCTTCGCATCCTAAGATAACCACTAACCCGACATTTAAGGAAGAGCTCTTGACTTTTCTTCATAAACCCTGCTGGTTCTTTAGATGCCAACCAAGTCTGTGTCCAAACACTGTAGTTGAGTTTCTCCTCATTTTGAATGTTAAATATATAGAATACATAATATTTATATTTTTTGTCTGGTTTCTTTTGTTCAGCATTGTTTTATGAGATTTAACTATGTTGTTGCATGTAGCAGTACTTGTTTCTTCATTGTCATTGCTGAGTATTATTCCATCTTACAAAAAATCTGTTTATTCATTTTAAAAATTGATGGACAATCCAATTTATGCCTATTATGCATACAGCTGCTATTGGACAGTTTTTATATACCTCTTGGTGCATAGGTGCATGAATTGCTGTTAGTGATATATCTAGGGTATGATTTTGGCTCTTACAACATGTGCAGCTTCAACTATAGTAGAGAGTGCTAAACTTTTCTCACATACCAGTAGTTTATGTGAGCTCCTTAGGCTATCCACCCTTACCCACATTTGACATTCATCAGACTTTTAAATGTAATGAGTCTGGTAAGTGTTGTAGAGGTGTATCTCATTACAGTTTTAATTTTCATTTTCCTTCTTACTAATGAAGTTGATTGTCTTTTCATAAGCTTGTGACCATTGGATATCTTCTTTTGTAAAGTAACCATTATGTCTCTAACCCATTTTTTTGTATTTCTTTTTTTTAACAATTTTTTTTAGGATTTTATTTATTTATTTGAGACAGAGAGATACAGAGAGAGAGAGAGAGAGAGAGAGAGAGAGCATGAGCAGGGGGAAGAGGCAGAGAGGGAGAAGCAGACTCTCCACCGAGCCAGGAGCCCGATATGGGGCTTGATCCCAGGATGCTGGGATCATGAACTGAGCAAAAGGCAGACACTTAACCATCTGAGCCACCCAGGTGCCCCTCTTTTTTGTATTTCTTAACAAAAACATAGTAGTAGTAATGTATATATCATGGATATATGTGTTGTAAATATATCTTTCCATTTCTTGGTTTCTCTTTCCATTCCTTAAAAAAGTGATTTTTTAAAATTATTCTTTTTTTTTTTTAAGATTTTGTTTCTTTATTTGTCAGAGAGAGAGAGAGCACAAGCAGGGGGAGAGGAAGGCAGAGGGAGAAGCAGGCTCCCCGCTAAGCAAGGAGCCCTATGTGGGACTTGATCCCAGGACTCTGAGATCATGACCTGAGCTGAAGATAGATGCTTAAACGAGCCACCCAGACATCCCCCTTGAGTGATTCTTTTAAAGAAAATAAGTTTTTAATTTCAATATAGTCCAATTTATCCACCTTTCCGTTTCTGGTAAGAGTTTTCTGGATCTTACTTAAGAAGTCCTCTCTACCCAGAGCTCATGAAAATGATCTCTAATATTATTTTACAGAATCTTAATAGCTTTACTTTTTGCATTTAGCTCACCTTCCCCTCCTCCAACTTGACATGATTTTATGTTTGGTATCTAGGAAGGATCAACTTTTTGGTTTCTGTTTTTTCTTTTTCTGATTATCCAATATCTCATTGTTCAATACTTCATTGACAATGTTTCTGCCTTACTGTCAGCAGTAATATTTTGTTTTAAATCAAGGGTCTGCATGTGTCCAGAGCTGTTTCATAGTTTTTTATTCTGTTACACTGATCTGTCAGACTTATACCAGTACCCTTTTTTCTTCTTCAAGAGTGTCTTTGCTATATGTGGCTCTTTGAGTTTCTATGCATATTTGACAATTAGCTTTCAAGTTACACTCATATCTCCATATAAAACCTACAGATTTTTAATGGAATTATATCACTGGATCTATAATTCAATTTACAGAGACCAACATCTTTATGGTATTATCTTCTAGTTCATGTACAAGGAATCTCCTTTCATTTACCTCGTCTTTTTACTTTCCTTTTATTAATACTTCATAGTTTTCTGAAGATGTCTTAGGTATTACTTGATTTGTTCATATATACTTGATTTTGATGGAGTCATTTTAGATGGCACATATATATTTATTTTATTGTATGTTTGTTGATGGTATAGAGAAATGTAGAGGAGTTTTGTATGTTGATCTGGTATCTAGCAACTTTTTAAGTCACTATAATCCTATTCATTGATTTTTATTTTCTTTTAAAACCTTCTAAACAAAATAATATCTTCTGAAAATAACTTTTTATTTCTTGCATGAAAATCCTTATAATATTTGTTTCTGTATTTTGCATGTCTCAAAGGCAGGAAACAAAATATTATAAAGAATTGGTAATAGCAGGCATATTTGTCTCATTTCAGAACCAAAGGCAAAGTTTTTTTTTTCCCTAGAATGGATAACAAAACTCATATAATGCTTTTCTGATTTTTTCTTTATTTTGCTAAAATGTGAATTACTTTGTTTTTTAGAAAATATTAAGAGAACCTTGTATTCCTAGAATTAATCCAACTTTTCCAGAATAATTTGTCCTATTCATGTACTGGTAAATGTGGTTTCCTAATATTTTCTTTAGGATTTTTTGTAGCTAGGTATTTAATGAGTTTGACTTGTAATTTTACTTTTTTGTATAATCTTTTCAATTTTCAGCACACAGGTAATGCTGACATCAAAAAAATAAACTCTGGCACATGTATAAAATAGACATCTCTATGGAATAAACTAAGATGTAGGGGACAAGTCTCCAAAATATAATCAAGAGTAAAAAAAGAAAAGCTAAGCTGTAGAAGGGTCCACAAAACATGACACAATTTTCTAGTGTTTAAAAATACAAATAATCCAATTATGGAAAGGTTATTAAATATAAACATGTGATTAAAGTATAAAACCAGGGGTGACTAGGTGGCTCAGTCAGTTGAGCATCCCACTCTTGATTTCAGCTTGGATCATGATCTCAAGGTTGTGAGATGGACCCCCATGTTGGGCTCCGCACTGGGTGTGGAGTCTGCTTAAGATTTTCTCTCTCCCTCTCCTTTTGCCCCTCCCCCCATTTGCTCTTGTGCTCTCTCTACAAAAAAATAAATAATAATAATAAACAAATAAAGTATAAAACCATACACAGAAAGGATAAACACTGATGGGGATGGCAATCTCTGGGTAGAGATGAACAGAAGTGAGACTAGAGAGAGAGCCCTCAGTTTTTTCTGTGATGTGTAATTTATGCTTGTGTTTTAAAATATTAGAAGCAAAAATGTTATAAAACTGGAAGTACTTATGGAGTTTTCAGTATATTTTTATATCTACATTTAAAATATTTTTGAATAAGTAAACTAATGAAAAACAAATTTAAAAAATAAAATTAAGAACTTCTTTGTATGAAAGAAATTAAATAATATATGAAAAGCACCTTCTTCAGAACCTACCATATATTGATTGCCAAGGACATAATCACATGACAGTTCCAATAATATTATTCTCTTATGAATCCATATGATAATCAAGAACAGTAAACTAATATAAAAGTCTTTTACATTTCTTCAGAATTCCTGGTGATACATAACTAACTTTATGTAAATGATTTGTGTAAAAGGCTTGAATTCTTTTTGTTTCTAAATTGAGGAGCTCTTAATCAAGGATTAATGAGGACTCATTCAGGTGCAAGCTAAGAGACTAAAATAAAGCCTGCATAATTCATAAAATTACTGGATTATATAATTGATAAGTCCAGGTATTACTTGTTTTTCAACACAGCTTGATCCAACAGTTGAAATGGAATCAGGAATCTGTTCTCTCCACCTCCTGGCTCCATTTTCCTCACAGAGCCTCAAGGTGGCTCCAGGATGGCCCAAACTCACACACTTAGTTCTGACTGCTATAACAAAGTACCATAAGTTGGGTAGCTTATAAACAACAGAAATTTATTTTTCACAGTTCTGGAGCCTGGATGTCCCAGATCACGAGCCAGCACGGTTGAGTTCTGGTGAGCTCTCTTTTGAGTTGCAGACTTCTGATTTCTTGCATCTTCATATGGTGGAGAGCAGAGAGAGGAGACAACCTCTCTCTGACTCTTATACAGGCACTAATTCCATTCATGAGAACTCCACCCTCAGGACTTCATCTAACCCTAATCACCTTCCAAATGCCACACATCCTAATGTAAATTAATTGATTCCTCTTGAAAGATACTACTATGTAAATTTACAGATATAATTTCTTAGGTAACCTGAATTTAAAATTTTTTAAATGCCCTTTCAAAATATGCATTAATTTTATAATAAATTCCCTTTATTTGATCATTAATCTAATGGTTAATAACACCAATTTTTAGGTCCATATACTGACAGGAATTGTCCATTTGGAAACTTTGCATATTTGCTTCCTATATACCTATTTGAGTTTTTTCTTATCATCTGTGTCAAAATATTGAAAAATGTGTAACAGATGCATCATTGAAACTTCTTTAAATAAAAAACAAACAAATGCATTTAAATCACATCTAACTTTTTTATGATGCAATTGTGAATTAGGTCCCTCTTTTATTGGCAATTAGAGTGTGAAACAGATGGTGTAGACTTTGGCAAAAAGTGATAATCTCTCCAAACTAACATGTTGTCAACTGATTATTCATAAAATAAAGATCTATTCCCTTGATCAAGAGTCTGTTTTAAAGGTTAGGAAATAAGAAATATGTTTCAACTATGAAGACACAGTATTTCACAAGCAGAGAACATCTTCCTGATGCTATAAGTCTTTGGTATTTTCTGTTAGTTGCCATTCATTTGAGAACTGCTTCAGTAAGTCCTTGACATGATCGTTTTAATAAATTGCTGCTAGCAAACAATTGCAGCAATCTATCTATCCAACTATTCTAATTAATTATTAGTAAGCACAGGAAGAAATCCCCCTGTTTTCGTCATGCATTTCCACCAAACTATTCTTTCTTTGAGTTCTTCAGAGAGATCTCCATAAGGGTCTCCAGGGACTCTGGGGGCCCCAGAGACTTTACAGGGAGCCAGAACACCTCATCTGGCCTGTGGAATTGACTCTATTGCAGCTGCAAAAGTAGAAGATAATCCAGGCAATCAGGAGGCCCAGGCCAACTTCTAGAGCAGGGGTTTAGGCCCTATTATAAGCCAAAGGTGATGCCCAGAACCTATATTTTGACAGACTGGGAAAAATAAATAACCAGGTAAAAGGCTAAAGGGAACAGTGTGCCTTGGTTCTTAAAACTGATCTATGCACTAGCCTGATCATATTTGATCATATTCTGCCTTTTTTGTATTGTTTTGTTTTTGTTTTTATCTTTTTTTTTTCTTTTTTTTTTCTTTTTTCTTTCTTTCCCTTTCTTTTCCCCTGGTTTCAGGTCTTTTCTGATTTGTATACAGTATATTTGCTGGGGACGTTGTAAACCTGTTAGCATTTTGTTCTCTCATTCATCTATTCTCCTCTGGACAAAATGACAAGACGAAAGAAATCACCTCAGCAAAAAGAACAAGAGGTAGTACCGTCAGCCAGGGACCTACTCAATACGGACATTAGTACGATGTCGGACCTAGAGTTCAGAATCATGACTTTAAAGATACTAGCTGGGCTTGAAAAAAGCGTGGAAGTTATTAGAGAAACCCTTTCTGGAGAAATAAAAGAACTAAAATCTAACCAAATCGAAATCAAAAAGGCTATTGATGAGGTGCGATAAAAAATGGGGGCACTAAATGCTAGGATAAATGAGGCAGAAGAGAGAATCAGCGATATAGAAGACCAAATGATGGAAAATAAAGAGGCTGAGAAAAAGAGAGAGAAACAACTACAGGATCACGAGGGCAGAATTCGAGAGATAAGTGATACGATAAGACAAAACAACATTAGAATAATTGGGATCCCAGAAGAAGAAGAGAGAGAGAGAGGGGCAGAAGGTATATTGGAGCAAATTATAGCAGAGAACTTCCCTAATGTGAGGAAGGAAACAGGCATTAAAATCCAGGAGGCACAGAGAACCCCTCTCAAAATCAATAATAATAGGTCAACACCCCGACATCTAATAGTAAAACTTACGAGTCTCAGAGACAAAGAGAAAATCCTGAAAGCAGCTCGGGAGAAGAGATATGTAACCTACAATGGTAGAAACATTAGATTGGCAACAGACCTATCCACAGAGACCTGGCAGGCCAGAAAGGACTGGCAAGATATCTTCAGAGCACTAAACGAGAAAAATATGCAGCCAAGAATACTATATCCAGCTAGGCTATCATTGAAAATAGAAGGAGAGATAAAAAGCTCCAGAACAAACAAAAACTAAAGGAATTTGCAAACACGAAACCAGCCCTCCAAGAAATATTGAGAGGGGTCCTCTAAGCAAAGAGAGAACCTAAAAGCAGCAAAGAGCAGAAACGAACACAGACAACAGACAGTTAACAGTCACCTTACAGGTAATACAATGGCACTAAATTCATACCTTTCAATAGTTACCCTGAATGTAAATGGGCTAAATGCCCCAATCAAAAGACACAGGCTATCAGATTGGATTAAAAAACAAGACCCATCAATATGCTGTCTGCAAGAGACTCATTTTAGACCCAAAGACACCCCCAGATTGAAAGTGAGGGGGTGGAAAACCATTTACCATGCTAATGGACACCAAAAGAAAGCTGGGGTGGCATTCCTTATATCAGACAAACTAGATTTTCAAACAAAGACTGTAATAAGAGATGAGGAAGGACACTATATCCTACTTAAAGGGTCTATCCAACAAGAAGATCTAACAATTGTAAATATCTATGCCCCGAACATGGGAGCAGCCAATTATATAAGGCAATTAATAACAAAAGCAAAGAAACACATTGACAACAATACAATAATAGTGGGGGACTTTAACACCCCCCTGACTGAAATGGACAGATCCTCTAAGCAAAAGATCAACAAGGAAATAAAGACTTTAAATGACACACTGGACCAAATGGACTTCACAGACATATTCAGAACATTCCATCCCAAAGCAAAGGAATACACATTCTTCTCTAGTGCCCATGGAACATTCTCCAGAATTGATCACATCCTAGGTCACAAATCAGGTCTCAATCGGTACCAAAAGATTGGGATTATTCCTTGCATATTTTCAGACCACAATGCTTTGAAACTAGAACTCAACCACAGGAGGAAAGTCGGAAAGAACTCAAATACATGGAGGCTAAAGAGCATCCTACTAAAGAATGAATGGGTCAACCAAGAAATTAAAGAAGAATTAAAAAAATTCATGGAAACCAATGAAAATGAAAACATAACTGTTCAAAATCTTTGGGATACAGCAAAGGCAGTCCTGAGAGGAAAGTATATAGCAATACAAGCCTTTCTCAAGAAACAAGAAAGGTCTCAAATACACAACCTAACCCTACACCTAAAGGAGCTGGAGAAAGAACAGCAAATAAAGCCTAAACCCAGCAGGAGAAGAGAAATCATAAAGATCAGAGCAGAAATCAATGAACTAGAAACCAAAAGAACAGTAGAACAGATCAACAAAACTAGGAGCTGGTTCTTTGAAAGAATTAACAAGATTGATAAACCCCTGGCCAGACTGATCAAAAAGAAAAGAGAAATGACCCAAATCAACAAAATCATGAATGAAAGAGGAGAGATCACAACCAACACCAAAGAAATACAAACAATTATAAGAACATATTATGAGCAACTCTATGCCAGCAAATTAGATAACCTGGAAGAAATGGGTGCATTCCTAGAGATGTATCAACTACCAAAATTGAACCAGGAAGAAATAGAAAACCTGAACAGACCTATAACCACTAAGGAAATTGAAGCAGTCATCAAAAATCTCCCAACAAACAAAAGCCCAGGGCCAGATGGCTTCCCAGGGGAATTCTATCAGACATTTCAAGAAGAATTAATACCTATTCTCCTGAAACTGTTCCAAAAAATAGAAATGGAAGGGAAACTTCCAAACTCATTTTATGAGGCCAGCATTACCTTGATCCCAAAACCAGACAAAGACCCCATCAAAAAAGAGAATTACAGACCAATATCCTTGATGAACATGGATGCAAAAATTCTCACCAAAATACTAGCCAATAGGATCCAACAGTACATTAAAAGGATTATTCACCACGACCAAGTGGGATTTATTCCTGGGCTGCAAGGCTGGTACAACATCCGCAAATCAATCAACGTGATACAATACATTAACAAAAGAAAGAACAAGAATCATATGATCTTCTCAATAGATGCAGAAAAAGCATTTGACAAAGTACAGCATCCTTTCTTGATCAACACTCTTCAGAGTATAGGGATAGAGGGTACATACCTCAATATCATAAAAGCCATCTATGAAAAACCTACAGCGAATATCATTCTCAATGGGGAAAGGCTGAGAGCTTTTCCCCTAAGGTCAGGAACGCGGCAGGGATGTCCACTCTCACCACTGCTATTCAACATAGCATTAGAAGTCCTAGCCACAGCAATTAGACAACAAAAAGAAATCAAAGGCATCCAAATCGGCAAAGAGGAAGTCAAACTCTCACTCTTTGCAGATGATATGATACTGTATGTGGAAAACTCAAAAGACTCCACCCCAAAACTGCTAGAACTCATACAGGAATTCAGTAAAGTAGCAGGATATAAAATCAATGCACAGAAATCAGTGGCATTCCTATACACCAACAACAAGACAGAAGAGAGACAAATCAAGGAGTCGATCCCATTTACAATTGCACCCAAAACCATTAGATACCTAGGAATAAATCTAACCAAAGAGGCAAAGGATCTGTACTCAGAAAACTATAAAATACTCATGAAAGAAATTGAAGAAGACACAAAGAAATGGAAAAACGTTCCATGCTCATGGATTGGGAGAATCAACATTGTGAAGATGTCAATGCTACCTAGAGCAATCTACACATTCAATGCAATCCCCATCAAAATACCATCCATTTTCAAAGAAATGGAACAAATAATCCTAAAATTTGTATGGAACCAGAAGAGACCCAGAATAGCCAGAGGAATACTGAAAAAGAAAAGCAAAGCTGGCAGCATCACAATTCCGGACTTCCAGCTCTATTACAAAGCTGTCATCATCAAGACAGTATGGTACTGGCACAAAAACAGACACATCGATCAATGGAACAGAATCGAGAGCCCAGAAATGGACCCTCAACTCTATGGTCAACTTATCTTTGACAAAGCAGGAAAGAATGTCCAATGGAAAAGAGACAGTCTCTTCAACAAATGGTGTTGGGAAAATTGGACAGCCACATGCAGAAGAATGAAACTGGACCATTTCCTTACACCACACACAAAAATAGACTCTAAATGGTTGAAAGACCTAAACGTGAGACAGGAGTCCATCAAAATCCTAAAGGAGAACACAGGTAGCAACCTTTTTGACCTTAGCCGCAGCAACTTCTTCCTAGAAACATCGCCAAAGGCACGGGAAGCCACGGCAAAAATGAACTACTGGGATTTCATCAAGATAAAAAGCTTTTGCACAGCAAAAGAAACAGTCCACAAAACCAAAAGACAACCGACAGAATGGGAGAAAATATTTGCAAATGACATATCAGATAAAGGGCTAGTATCCAAAATATATAAAGAACTTATCAAACTCAACACCCAAAGAACAAATAATCCAATCAAGAAATGGGCAGAAGACATGAACAGACATTTCTCCAAAGAAGACATCCAAATGGCCAACAGGCACATGAAAAAGTGCTCAACATCGCTCGGCATCAGGGAAATCCAAATCAAAACCTCAATGAGATACCACCTCACACCCGTCAGAATGGCTAAAATTAACAAGTCAGGGAACGACAGATGTTGGCGGGGATGTGGAGAAAGGGGAACCCTCCTACACTGTTGGTGGGAATGCAAGCTGGTGCAACCCCTCTGGAAAACAGTATGGAAGTTCCTCGAACAGTCGAAATTAGAGCTACCGTTCGATCCAGCAATTGCACTACTGGGTATTTACCACAAAGATACAAATGTAGGGACCCGAAGGGGTACGTGTACCCCAATGTTTATAGCAGCAATGTCCACCATAGCCAAACTGTGGAAAGAGCCAAGATGCCCATCGACAGATGAATGGATAAAGAAGAAGTGGTATATATACACAATGGAATATTATGCAGCCATCAAAAGGAATGAGATCTTGCCATTTGCAACGACGTGGATGGAACTGGAGGGTGTTATGCTGAGTGAAATAAGTCAATCAGAGAAAGACATGTATCACATGACCTCACTGATATGAGGAATTCTTAATCTCAGGAAAGAAACTGAGTGTTACTGGAGTGGTTGAGGGCGGGAGGGATGGGGTGGCTGGGTGATAGACATTGGGGAGGGTATGTGCTACGGTGAGTGCAGTGAATTGTGCAAGACTGTTGAATCACAGTTCTGTACTTCTGAAACAAATAATGCAACATATTTTAAGAAAAAAGAAAAAGAAGAAGATAACAGGAGAGGAAGAAAAGGGGAGTATGTCAGAGGGGGAGACGAACCATGAGAGATGATGGACTCTGAAAAACAAACTGAGGGTTCTAGAGGGGTGGGGGGTAGGGGGATGGGTTAGCCTGGTGATGGGTATTGAGGAGGGCACGTTCTGCATGGAGCACTGGGTGTTATGAACAAACAATGAATCATGGAACACTGCACCAAAAACTAATGATGTAATATATGGTGATTAACATAACAATAAAAAAATTAAAAAAAAAAAACTGAATGCATAGTTCTAATACTCCAGGGCTTTCTTTGCCCTGACCCTTACCTCATCATTCCCGTACCCATGTCATGTTCCTATCTGTGGTCTATATGCTCCTGGCTAATAGAAGTCCAAATCAATGTAATCCCAAAGACGTCTTGGTCTTTCTAACTCATCCAGATTTCTCTACTGTACACAAAGATAAAGAGAGAGTAAGGGTGATAAGGAATGTAGACATAAGTGTATGGAAAAAGAATATATGTACAAGCTGATAAGCAAGTATATGAGTATCAAATGGAAGAACTGAATATATGTTAGTTGGCAAATTCAGGGTTGACAATTTTGTTGAAGCAAAAAAAGCACTGAGTCACCTTCATTTTCAAAGAAGCTAAAGTCTTTGTGTCTAGAGAATTTCCAGAAAAATGGAACGTTCTAGTCTTTAAGAGATGCACATATTAGGTGAAGAAGATCAAAGGTACATTAAAAAAATGGAAAAATGCTGCAAAATGCTACAAAAGGACCCATTAATTGCACTAAGGGGTATTTAACCAGAGAACATGAAAATATTATTTTGAAAAGATACATGCACCCCAATGTTTACTGCAGCATTATTTACAATAGCAAAAATATGGGAGCAGCCCAAGAGGTGTCTATAAACAGATAAATAGAGAAAGAAAATGTGGTATATACATACAATGGAATATTACTCAGCCATAAAAAAGAATTAAATTTTGCCATTTGAAAAAATATGTGTGGCTCTAGAGGGTATAATGCTAAGTGAAAGAAGTCAGTCAGAGAAAGACAAACACTATCACTTATATGTGGAATTTTAGAAACAAAACAAATGAACAAGAATAAAAAGAGACACACAAAAAAGCCAGACTCTGAAATATAGAGAACAAACTGGTGGTTACCAAAGGGGAGGTATGTGCGGGGATGGGTGAAACGTGTGAAGGGGCTTAAGAGAACATTTTTCTCAATCAGGACTATGTAATGTACAGAATTGTTGAATCACTATATTGTCCACCTGAAGCTAATATAACACTGTATGTTAATTATACTGGAATTTTTAAAATAACAAAAGAAAAAATATAGTGACTAATTTAAAAAGTAAGATAATTTTAACTGTTGATTATATAAGAGTAGATTGTCATAAAATTATGAAAAAATATTCAGATATAAATTTTACAAACAAAGAAGTGTATCATAGCTTTATCCTTTCTGAAGGTATAAGTAACTTAGAAGAAATAGTTAATGAAGGCATAAATTAAAGAGAAAAATTGTAACATTAGAAAATACAGATTTGCTGTCCAAAAACCGTTAAGGAAAGATTCTTAAATAATTGTTATAAACATTAAAAATATTTATGTCAAAATAATTTCTACAATCAAAATATGCAACATTAAAGATAAAATTGCTAATCTGGGTCTAAAATTCCAAAATGCATAAATGAAATAAGAAAACTGGTGTGGGAAAAGTGACACAGAAGTAAAATTAAACTTATAAACTTTATCTTACATATGAGATATGAAATAAACAACTTTTTCATTCCTAGTAATCATATAATGTATTTTGAGCTTAAAGGTATTTACTAATATAAATAGAGACATTACTTATGCCTTTACAATTTCTCAAAAATAGCCTATAAAGTATACTCTATACTAATGAAGAGAGTAAAAATAGAAAACAAAGTAGATGATAGACAACCAAAATAACACTTATGACAACCATTATAAATGGATTAAATTTCCCTATTAAAATTCAAAGATGGTCTAATTGCATTAAGAATACAAAAAAATTCATGCTTTTCTAGAAGTGGTAAACTTAAAGTTATGTGAACAAAATGGATTTAAAAAATGAGTGTATGTGTGTGTGTGTGTGTAGTGCCAAATATAGGGGTCTATCAGATATATATTTAATTTTATATCCAAAGAAAACTAACTTTTTAAGTCCCTATTATATTTTTTAAGAATCACATAATCTTCCATATTACTAGTAATACTTTCCCTAATGCAGAAATCGTTAATGATTTTCCTAGTGCAGAAATGTGCTCAAACAACAAAATAAAATTAGACATTATCCATAAATATTTATCAATAAAAAACACAATACTGGGTGTGACTAGCACCCTATATGTGTTTACATCTAAACACACGGATACCATATGTTTATCTCCTTTCCCTAAAAATAAATATATAATTTTAAAAGATTTTATTTAACTATTTGACAGAGAAAGAGAAAGAGCGCGCACAGGCAGGGGGAGCGGCAGGCAGAGGGAGAGGGAGAAGCAGGCTCCCCGCTGAGAAGGGAGCCCAATGCGGGGCTTGATCCCAGGACCCCAGGATCTTGACCTGAGCTGAAGGCAGACGCTTAACCAACTGAGCCACCCAGGCGCCCCTCCCTAATAAATATTAACTAAAATTATAGACGGAAAAAAAAAGAATTTCCCAAAAAAGGATAAGAGATTGGGGGAGAATAATTGAATAACAGATTTTAAACAGATTTTCAAATAAATAAATGAAAGAAAGAAAGAGAGGAAGAAAGGGTTTGATTTCTAGAATAACCAAACAAAAAAACTCTGGATGCAGGGCCACCAAGGCAGAAGGAGAGCAGAAGACTTGAGAAAGGAGGCTTAATGAAAGTCTGTTTTCTAAATTTAGGACTTTTCAACAACTATCTCTGTTCCCTTCCAGAAGGGCATCAGCCAGCCCTAACATAAACCACCCTAACACTCCTCCCATGTCCTGGATACTATCCCTGTGCCAGGTAGGATATCCTTGTATGCCTCTGCATCCAGGCACACAGACGCCTTCAAAGCACTTCAAAGCACTACTCACATAAGTGGAAGATTAAATCACATTTTTAAAGCTTTACACATAATTCTGAACAGATATCAAAAATAACAAGACATGAGGGCGCCTGGGTGGCTCAGTCGGTTAAGCGACTGCCTTCGGCTCAGGTCATGATCCTGGAGTCCCGGGATCGAGTCCCACATCGGGCTCCCTGCTCGGCAGTGAGTCTGCTTCTCCCTCTGACCCTCTTCCCTCTCGTGCTCTCTATCTCTCATTCTCTCTCTCTCAAATAAATAAATAAAATCTTTAAAAAAAATAAATGTTAAAAAAAATAACAAGACATGAAATAAAATCAAGAGATGAATGGAAATAAAATCAGAACTCAAGAGTAAGTGAAAAACAGAGATAGTACAGAGAGCAAAAGACAGATTCAATTGCCTATAATTTACACTGTAGAAAGTTAAAAATAAAATTATACACTCATAATCAAAAAAAGATATAGTAAAGAGGAATAATCAGAAAATAAGAAAATTCATGAAAATTAAAAATTGAGGACTCTCACAGGATGTAGAAAATAATAGAAGGAAAAGAACACAAATGGTAAAAACAATTATGAACAATTTTTAAAAATCCATTTGTCTACCTGCTCCAACATATAAAGAAGCTGTTATTCCTATCCTTACATAAAAAAAAACTGTACAAACTGAAAATTAATGACTTTTATTAAACCCAAGGTAAATCGCCACTCAGAAATCTGGGAAGACAGACACTTCATCTGCTTCTCGGAGAGATGCAGCTACGATCTGATTATCTGGAGCAGAAGTTGATGGAGTCACAAACCGGTATAAAACACTTAAATGTCTACTTTTGACAAACTGCAGGCTAAATGTGGACTAGTATGAAAGTGAAAAATTCTCAGGTCATAGCCTTAGGGGAGACTCCTCTACTTTTATGGGATTTATACCTCCAGGAGACCCAATGTTTCTAAGCATAAGGATCCAAGAAAAATCCCATTGTGCTTCTGGCTGAGTAGTTTTGTTTTTTTTTTTTGCAAAGATAACAGAGTCACACCATTTGATTCACTAATTCCATGGCTAGGTTTTTACCCTAGCTACTTGAAAATGTGTGTCCATAAAAATACCTGCATTAAGAATATGTATAGCAGCTTTATTAATAATTACTAAAAACTGGAAACAACCAAAAGATCTTTCAACAATCCTTCACTGTTTGGATAAACAAACTTTGATACATCCACACAATGAGATACGATTCAGGGTAAAAAAGAATGAACCAGAAGCTTTGAAAAGATGAAAATGAATAGCAAATACATAATATTAAATGAAAACAGCTGATCAGAAAGGGCTACGAACTGCACTAGTCCATTTATATGACATTTTGGAAAAGGTAAAATAATAGAGGCAGAAAGGAGATCAATGGATGTTATGGGTTTAAGGAGGAGGGCCGACTAAGTTGAAGTACAAAGGATATTTTAAGGTAGTAAGACTATTCTGAATAAGACTGCAACGTTAGATGCATGATGCTATGCATTTTCAAAATCCACATAACTTTACAACATAAAGAACAAATCTCAACGTAAATAAATTTCAAAAAAGAACAAGAATCATCGTGGAGGGCGGGGAATCCCAGAATGGCATGCAGTGTGACCCAAAACTGTAGAGCAAACGTATGAAATAATCTCACTGAAGGTGAAAAGTGGAGACTTAAGTTATTTGGTAATACATGGGTCCCTGAAGAATAAAGGAAAAAAGAACCACGGATATTCTGTATTCTAGTTGATAAATCTGTTTCTCACATAGGCAAGGGTTAACAATTCTGAAAACACTGTACATGGATACTCTGAATTGAACAATGAAGTAAATGAATGGTGGATAGTGAGCGCCAGGCTTCTAGCTGTTGGGGTGGTTACAGATAAACAAGGGGAGAAGGCTAGACTGATCTATCTGGTAATGGATAGGTTGAAAGCATTAGTATTAACTCCTGTTTAACTTACTACAGACACATATGATTGTATATAGAAGTATTTATAAGTAAGTGTGTATATATGGGTTAGTATACACACATGTATTTCCTTTTTTATCAGCTGAAAGGGCCTGGAAACAATGATACACCAATAGCAATAGCACTTAGTGCTCAGATTCTGGCTTCTAATACCATTCTCCTGTGAAAGGAACCAGGGTTCTGGAAGAAGTGGCAGGAAATACATGAGAGGAGCGTGAAGCATCTTGTAGTGGCAGAAAGTTAGGAAGTAGTCAACAACCTTTACAGTGATGTGGGTATATCAAAGGGACACAGGAATCCATAAAAGAGCTTCCTAATGCCAAAGTGGTACAACTTGAGCAACACATTGAATTAGACAGTAGATTAAAATCTCAAGTATAAACTATATATCCCTGAGCCCATACAGATACCAAAACATTTTGAATAAATATATCAGGAGAATAGACAAACTGTTTATGCAGAAAAATTCCAAATAATTTATGTAGATACTCTTCCCTCACAGAGGTGGAGAGTCACTCCCTACTCTTTGTGGTCTACTTATATTGACTTTCTTTCAAATAGTATGGAATATAAAAGAAAAAAAATTACAGTGACAAACACTACCTTAGGTGATCACAATTAAACAGTAATAAGTCAGTCATGTTGGCATATATAGCTTTGATATGATGCAGCAAAAATGACACTTCACCACAGTGGTCTTCCTTTAAAAAAAAAAAGATTTTATTTATTTATTTGAGAGAGAGGAGGAGAACACGAGCAGGGAGATGGGGAGGGGCAGCAGGAGGAGCAGTGAGAGAGGCAGAGGGACAAGCGGACTCCTTACTGAGCACAGAGCCCAATGTGGGGCTCGATCCCAAGACCCTGAGATTGTGACCTGAGCAGAAGTCCGACACTTAACCAGTTGAGCCACCCAAGCGCTCCCACAGTAATCTTCCTTAAAAAGACAAAAAGAAAAATAACCCCAGGTCTAGTCATGAGAAAAACATAACAAAAATCCCATTTGAGGTACACTGCAAAACTACTTGACCATTACTACTCCAAACTGTCAAGACATTCAAAACAGAGGAAGTCTGAAAAACTTTTAGAGCCAAAAGGAGACATGACAACTAAACCTTATGTTGTGTCCTAGATGGAATCTTGGAACAGAAAAGGGGCATTAGGTAATATGAGGGAAATCTGAATATAATATGAACTTTAACTAATAATAATGTATCAATATTTGCTCATTAATTGTGACAGATGCACCACACTAATATACAACATTAATAATAGGGAAGACTGAGTGTGTGGCATATGGGAACTCTCTTTACTATTTTTGTAACTTTTCAGAGGTTTAAACCTATACTAAAATGAAAAATTCTTTGAAAAATAAAAGAAAAAGAAGCACCAAAAAATCCCACCTGTGACAAACACAAACACTGAGATTAAAATATTACATTTATCTTCCAACATAATTAATACAATGTCAAAAAAATTTGCACTACAATATTTCATTGCTAAACTTAAGAACACTTGGGAGTTAAATAGAAGGTAATAAAAGTTACCTGAGAGTGAGAGGACCCCCCAACACACACACACACATTGACAACAAACAAGACATTGGATTTCAACATGGGAATAAATACCAGAATGGAATCAACTTCTTCACAGAAATAGATTTCTTAGCAGAAATATATAAAAGACTCTGATGAAATATCTTCAAAATTTGGAAGGAAAATTATTTTCACACTAGCATTCTATACAATCTATATTATTATGTCTGAAGTTGGAATACCAAAATAAATAACTAAATAAAGAGATAGACCCCAATAATCTACCTAAGACATTCAGTTTCCTAGGAAGTTGTTGGATGGGCTGTTGTAATAACAGGGGAGTAAATCAAATAAGAGAATCATTGCTTACTTGAGCAGAAGAGCCATCCACTTAACTGCATTTCTGAAACAATTTTAACAAAGTGTTAGAGAATATACCCAGTATTTTACCAGTATCCTGAATATACGTAGAGAACAAAACTTATCATTTGTTTTGCTTGGTGCTCTTATAAGCTTTAAGTAATAACTGAATAAAAGGAGGAGTTTTTTTTTTTTTAAGAAAATGTGATTGTGTGGGGTTTACTTTAGGTCCTGTTGGTGTTTTCAAATAATAAGAATAAATGAATTCATTAAATGAAGAGCAAATATTTTTAGAAGAGTATATAATTTATTAGATTTACACAAGATTCTCCTATTAGAGTTAATCAGGCTCATTAATACTGTAAAAAGAATGTCAAAAATTAACACATCATATATATAAATTCACACTGATTGCCCAAATAAAATTAAAACATCTCATTGCTCTTTTAATGCATTTTAGAAAGATAATTTCAGCCATTTTAAAAACTACTTTCTGAATAAAGAATACAAAGCTTCTCAGTAACCTAATCTTAAACGGCTTCTTCATCCATATTCAAAGCACTCTTTCTGCAATAATGGGGGAAACACCCTTTGTCTACCTCCCCAATAAAGATATCTATAAGAATTCTTTTTCTTTTTTCCATTTTCTTCTCGGTAACAGATGCGCCTTCTCAAAATACCCCACAGGAATGATTTGAGCATGATGACAACCAACATGCTGCTGCTTTGTATTACTTTCCTAGACTAATTACAACAGAAGCTGGAAAATCTGCTTTGTCTCAAACTTTACACAAGAAAAATAAAATAGGTTCAGAATAAACATTTTACGCTCTTATTCTAAGGAAAAACGGTGGGTTGCTGAGTTAATGGAGCTACAATAAACAATGAGTACTAAGAGAGGGTCTTTTGAAGCTCTTACCCATTTTAATACACTGTGCTACAGAGGAATTTAGGAGAAAAGTTTTGTAAAACTAAAAAAAACTTGATTCTTGAAAGAGGTTTAAATAGAGAACAGAGATGATGATAATAAAAAAGCATAGTTTGTAAGTCCATAAAAACTCAGGTGTGGAAGATTTTCAAAGTACTTGCATATTAACTTCATAATGTTTTCAGAATATTTAAATTTCATATAAATATGATAAACATTTTGCTTTCATTATAAAATACTTTTCTTTATCTCTTCAAATTACTACCATCACTTCATTTAAAAATACTTTTACGTTTTCCCACATTATGATGCACAATAAACTATATGATGTTCATTCTACTAACCATTCCTTGAGGTATGACTAGGAAAATACCTCTATTACTTCTGATTCATTATCTTCACTGTTTGTTGGAATTATTAATTTTATATCTCTAGCTCTGCTTTGAAATTAGCATTTTTTTTACTGAGAGGAAATTTTACCTGGGATGGCATGTGAAAAAAATTTTTTTTTCATTTTTATTACTGGGACACTTTCTCAAATACTCATGTTTCCATTATTTTGTTGGAACTGGATGGTGGAAAAGGATGTGTTGTTATATTAAAACATTCTCAATGTAAATCATGAATTATCTGTTATTAAGGCCCAGGTGTAAAATGATACCTTTAGATTTTGATATAGATTTAGAAAGGATACAAATTGTAATTTGTAGAAAGGGTAAGATAATAGAGTAATAAACTTGCACATTCAGAGCACAAAATATTGTTCACTCTAGATAAACATAATCCACTAGTAGTATTTTCACACATCATTAATACATCATTTATGCACTAATTTATACACACTCTAAGATAGTTAATAAAAGCCTCTGGACATGAACTAAGGAATAACATAGTATGGCCTATGACATCTTGAAAAAACAGTTGACTCTTGAACACATGGATTTGAACCATGTGATCCATTTATACACGAATTTTTCATGATACAGTATTGTAAATGTATTTTTTCTTCCTTTTGATTTTCTTAACAATTTTTTTATTTATTGTAAAAAATATGGTATGTAATGCATAAAAAACAAAATATGTGTAACGGGGAAGGCTTCTGGTCAACAGTAGACTATTAGTAGTGTTAAATTTTTGAGGAGTCAAAAGTTATATGCAAATTTTCAACTCTGCCAGGGGTCAGCATCCCTAACCCCCATGTTGTTGAACGGTCAACTGTAGTCAGCAGTCTAATTAACTCATATATTAGCCCATTCTGGGAGAATATGTGGGGTGAAAATGAGATGAATAGCAATAATTATTCACACCTTTGAAAATAAAATTTTCTTGCAAACACCATGAGACAGATTACATAAAGGCAATGAATGGAACTCAAATTTACAAACAACATTAACCCTTTTCTCATTAGAATTTAGAAAGCATTATAGATTTATGTTTTATTTTATAATCTTTGTGTTAGCTTTCCTTTCTTTGTATTATTTCCTGAATAAAGTCTTTTTGAAAATTTTTGATTAATTTCTCCCTGTTGTCTCTAAACTAAGTGGAAAAGAAGTAAGACATTTTTATTTATGGCCAACCCTAAAGAGTGAAGGGAAAAATTAGCCCTAAAGATCAGAAGTCAGAGTCATGAGGAGGCCACTAGTAGGAGAATGTTAAACTCGTGGCAGAATCACAAGGGCCTGGTGGTGGGGACCACCGTCTCTCCATGAGCTCTTTGTGCCAGTTCATTGAGGATATTTGAGTGTGTGTGTGAGTGGAAATACACATGATTTCTTCCTTCTTTCCTGAGGCTTTGAGGACTGACTTGGACTTTAATGCTGGTCATAATATTTATTAAGTCCAAGAAAAATGTTAGTTTTTTTTTTTTTACATTCGTAATTTCATTCTCACCTCACAACTAACTGATACACTATGTTAGTATGTGTACTATCCTCATTTTACATAATAAAAACATCAGATGTAGATACATAGTCATTTGTTTAAAATAGTAAAGCACAGGGTGCCTGGGTGGCTCAGTTGGTTAAGCGACTGCCTTCGGCTCAGGTCATGATCCTGGAGTCCCTGGATCGAGTCCCACATCAGGCTCCCTGCTCGGCAGGGAGTCTGCTTCTCCCTCTGACCCTCTTCCCTCTCGTGCTCTCTATCTCTCATTCTCTCTCTCGAATAAATAAATAAAATCTTTAAAAAAAATAGTAAAGCACACTAAGGTCTCACTGTCTTCAGGCAATATATTGGTCTATTTCCAGACGTTGCACGATTGAAAAATATCCCACAGTTCATATTTAACTCCCATTGCTCTTTTAATCAAGTGCCTAGAAAAGTCACATTTAATAAACTTCTGCAGAATAACTCATGTAACCTTATAATCAACTATGAAAATAATTTTAGTTTAAGGATTCAATTTTAAATGAAGGTCAAAATAACTCGTCTATTAAAGTATGTGTCTAAACTTCCAGAGTATTGCTTTCTAACAAAATTGATTATATTTTGTATATTAAGTCAAAAAGATATTTACCTGCTCAAAATTCTTCTCAACAGCTGAGTGAGATCATTTTCTGGATAAATGGTAACAAATCCCTTTATTTTTTCCAAATAAGCATTATTTCCAGTGATTTGATCAACAATTTTAGAAAAATATAAAGATTACACTTCTAGAAGTAAATTTTCTGCACTAGTCTATAAAACACTCTGAGAAGTTGGCATTACCAATTTAAGAATTTATACACAACTAGAAATGTGTTTAAATAATTATTTGTTTTACAAACTAATTGTTATTAAAAACTGTGAAATTGGGAGTTTTAAGGACTAAAATGGAGTATTTTGACATTTAAATTGAGATCATAGTATAAGTTGAGGATAAGTTGAGGAATGGAATATGAAAAGATAGAAGGTCACTCATTCATTTGAGAATTATTTATTTAATACAGTCTATGGACCAGAATTTTTATTTTTTTTAAGTCAAGCTCTACGCCCAATGTGGGGCTTGAACTTATGATCCTGAGATCAACAGTTGCATGCTCTACCAACTGAGCCAGCCAGGGGCCCCTGGATCAGGATTTTTATAGTTTTATAGTTTTTGAGTATATATAGACAAGAACCACAATTCTGGCCTCAAGAAACTGGCAACAGAGTAGAAAATAAACCAATAATTATCATGAGTTTTGGCAATAAATTTAAATTATTTAAATACATCATTAAAACAAACAACACCAAAATTTAGACAAATACTATTTCCACAAAGACCAAAAGAATTAAGTAAAAACAGAATAAAATCTACACCAGCCAAAGGTTTTTTTTAAAAAAAGCAGAAATCAAAATATAAACATATATCAAAGTAGACTCTGAAATAAATCTACCAAATGGAGCTTTTATTACTTAAGAAACAAAAGTTATGATAAAGGATAGTTATATGTAATTAACATATGCAAGTGAGTCACTTAACTCATAGAAAACATTAAAAATTTTAATACTGTTGGGACACCCGGGTGGCTCAGTTGGTTAAGCGACTGCCTTTGGCTCAGGTCATGATCCTGGAGTCTTAGGATCGAGTCCCACATCGGGCTCCCTGCTCGGCGGGGAGTCTGCTTCTCCCTCTGACCCTCCCCCCTCTCACGCTCTCTCTCTCTCTCTCTCTCATTCTCTCTCAAATAAATAAAAATCTAAAAAAAAATTTTAATACTGTTTCCTCAGTATCAAAGACATAGATAAATTAAGTTACATAATTAAATGTTAAAGATGATATCATAATTATATTTCAAAATTTCACCTTCCAATGAAAGGATAAAGCTTTTTATATGCCATTAAGCATTTACAATAAATTATCATATGGTTGACCTTAGAGAAAATTTCTGTAAACTCTGAAAGTCAGAAACTCTGAAACAAAGCTTTTGGGAAACAAAAGAAGATGAGCAATCAAGTTAAACACAGAAACTAATGAATTATAAAAGCAGGGAAACAATAAAATGAGTAAGTAACTCCAAGGGCTATGTCTTTGTTAAGTAATAAATTAGACAAATAATATTCAAAAGTCAATGAAAAATGACATAACATGAGTACATATAAATTCAAAGTATCTAGGTAATATTATAAGAAAATACTGTGTGCAATTCTAAAACAAACAAAAAAATGGAGCATAATTTTTTCATGAGAAAAATAAGGTCTAAAAAAGAAACCTCTAAAGCTATAAAATTCAAACTGTTATATGTAAGAAATAGCTTTCTTACATAGTTATAATACTATTACACTGAAAATAGTCATAAAAAAATCAGAGCATTCAAAAACATTGGAATAAACTTAAAATGATCATTGATTTGCAGAATAAAAGAATCAATAAATTTAAAAGAATTATAAAGGAGAACTGAATAAATATTAAAAAAAACCTTCATCCTTTCATATGCAATTCAATATTGATGTTATTTTTTCAAGTTAATGCATATAATCAAAGCTGTTGCAGTGTTATAATTTTTGAGATATTTTAAAACATAAAAGAATTAGTTTTAAACAAAGAATAACAAAATGCAGAAACAAAAATATAGCCATTAAAGACATTGTAGTTCTTTTTGATAAAGTTGGAATTTAAATCAGTAGAGAGTTATTATTAAAAACTGTAATTGGTGGCACATTTGGTCAAATATTTTTGGAAAAAAAATCATTAGAGCCACATTTCTCAAAGACCAAGCAAATAATTCCAAAATAAAATAGAAATAGGTTTGCCTGATAAAATACAGTACACACAATTTAATTAGAATTTCTGATAATCAACAGTTTTCAATATAATATATCTTATGCAAAATACCCTAAAAATTATCAGCTTTTTATCTGAAGATTTAATTTAACAGTGTCTTATATTTTTATTTTCTAAATCTGGCAGACATAGAGACAATTTAAAAAAACACAGACATTATAAATGAATCAGAATTTTAAAAAACTAAAGAATAAAAGCAAGAGAATAATGCATGGAAGTAATTTTTGACCACATAATCATTTTATAAGAAACATTTTGAAGAGGTATATCCTACGTTTGCTGAGCAAGAAAGCTAATAATTTAAATAATTTTTAATGTCACTCTTTCAAATAATTAAGAAAAGTGTCCAGACAAAAGAGATGACAAAGTAATTCATTAAAAAATATTAAATTCTAATTAATATGATTAATCTTCCATTTCATTCATAATTATAGAAATCAAAATTTATTTTTTAATTTGAACAACTGTATTACTGAGGCATAATTTATATACATTAAAATTCACTGATTTTAATTGTACAATTCAACTAATTCTGACACATAGTCATGCAACCACCACCACAATCATGACATAGAGCAGTTCCATCACCCAAAAATTTCCCTGAAAATTTCAGTAATCACTGGTCTGCTTTCTGTCATTATGGCTCTACCTTTTCTAGAATTTCATATGAATGGAATCATACTTTATGCAGAATTATGTTTTTGGATTCTTTCAGTTAGCATAATTCTTTTGCAATTTATACATGTTGGAATGTATGTCTGTATATCATTCTTTTTTATTTCTGGGTAGTAGTCCCTTGCATATATAACAAATATATATTGTTCTATTAATTAAGAAAGAGCAAGGAATGTTATGCAATGACAGTTTGTTGAAATAAATTATTCAATTACCCTTTGCATGTATAATAAATAAGGAATAATATCATGTAGCACAGTAACAAACTACTGTACTTCAATAGTAGTACTTGGTATATTTAATTTTGTTATTTTACAATACAAAATAAGCAATATACACATATAATTCTGTCTCATATTAAATTTTAACTAATTTGGCAATTCTATTATAATAATCTATGTTACTTAATAAACATTTCATTCCGACCTCCAAATTTAGAATCTCTTGTTATTACCTTTAAATTGAAAGGCAATTGCACTAGTGGGTATTTACCCCAAAGATACAAACATAGGGATCCGAAGTGGTACGTGCATCCTGATGTTTATAGCAGCAATGTCCACAATAGCCAAACTGTGGAAAGAGCCAAGATGTCCATCGACAGATGAATGGATAAAGGAGATGTGGTATATATATACAATGGAATATTATGCAGCCATCAAAAGGAATGAGATCTTGCCATTTGCAATGGCATGGATGGAACTGGAGGGTGTTATGCTGAGCGAAATACGTCAATCAGAGAAAGACATGTATCATATGACCTCACTGATATGAGGAATTCTTAATCTCAGGAAACAAACTGAGGGTTGCTGGAGTGGTGGGGGGTGGGAGGGATGGGGTGGCTGGGTGATAGACATTGGGGAGGGTATGTGCTATGGTGAGCACTGTGAATTGTGCAAGACTGTTGAATCATGGATCTGTACTTCTGAAACAAATAATACATTATATGTTTAAAAAAAAAGAAGAAGATAGCAGGAGGGGAAGAATGAAGGGGGGGAAATCGGAGGGGGAGATGAACCATGAGAGGCGATGGACTCTGAAAAACAAACTGAGGGTTCTAGAGGGGAGGGGGGTGGGGGGATGGGTTAGCCTGGTGATGGGTATTAAAGAGGGCACGTTCTGCGTGGAGCTCTGGGTGTTATACACAAACAATGAATCATGGAACACTACATCAAAAACTAATGATGTAATGTATGGTGATTAACATTAACATAATAATAAAAAAAGGAAAAAAAGAAAGGTTAATTTCAGATGATAAGATAAGCCATTGAAAAGTCTTAACCATTTTCAACTCTTCAACTTGTGAATTAGTATTATTTGGGTTTTGTGCAACTTAATTAACTATAGAAATATAAAGGTTGTTAAGACCAAAATAAGACCATAACATTCAAGTTTAGATTTATTAAAACAACCTCATTATTTGTGTACGTGGTAATTATAATAAGGTTTATCTTTAAATTCATAGGATAAATTTATTTCAATAACAAACTATTCTCCATATTTAATTTTTAAATTTTTTTTAAAGATTTATTTGAGAGAGAGAGAGAAAGAAAGAGAGAGAGCAAGCACAGGGGAGAGGTAGAGGGAGAGAATCTCCTTCAGACTCCCAGCTGAGGGCAGAGCCCAATGACACAGGACTCAATCTCATGACCCTGAGACCATGACCTGAGCCAAAATCAGGAGTCGATGCTTAACCGACTCAGCCACCCAGGCGCCCCTACTCTCTACATTTTAAACTTTGATATTTTTGCACAGGTTTTCTTTCTAACAATAGCAAATAACCATTATCATATTTTAAAATCTTAGGACCTAATAAATCCATTAAATCCATTAAATCCATATCTTTGCTTAGCAGGATCCTGTCTACATTAGTATCTATTTTTAATTCTACCTTTACTTTTTTTTTCTTTTATTATAAGTTCTTGTAACCTGACCATAAATGTTTGAAAACAGTCTTGTCATGACACTCTGAGTTGCCTGGACAACTACCGAGCTGAGATCTGAGTAGCCTATGTGGTGGTGAATGGACCTCCAAGCCTCCCACAGGAGGGTGGTTTCTTCTTATCACAACTTTCCATCAGCCAAAATATGCTGGGCAGCTAGCTGGTCTTTGCACAGAACACCTCTAAAGTGCCTCGCAGATCCAGGCTGCCAGCTGATTACTCCATTGACAAGGGCCTACCCCATTTGCACTCCACAAAGGAGAGGATTTGTCACTGGAACAGACACCCACTCTGTGATTCAGCAGTGCCCTGGGGAGTGTGGTGTGGTGGCACTTTTAAAATGTAGATTCCTAGATCCTCTTAGACCAATTAAATCAGGATATCTGGGGATGGGACCAGAATATCAGTGTTTTTAAAACCTCTCCTAATAATTCTAATGTGTAGTCAGTGTTGAGCTCCTGACAAAGGAAGAAAAATATAAAAAACTTCCACAAGGTGCCTTCTGAAACATAACATGTATAACAAAAAGAATAATGGACATGAGCATATGAAAACTGTCAAGTTCTATATGATAAAATATTCTGGAAACATTTCCAGTGATCTACACTGGAGAAAGTGTTGAAAAAAATTTTAAAGACAGGGGCGCCTGGGTGGCTCAGTCAGTTTAGCATCCAACTCTTGATTTTGGCTCAGGACATGATCTCAGGGTTGTGGGATTGAGCCCACCAAGCTCCACGATGAGTGTGGAGTCTGCTTGGTCTCTCTCTTCCTTTCCCTCTGCCCTTTTCCCCTCTCTCCCTCTCTAAAAAAAGAAAAAATATATATATATGGAAATTAAAAATATTAAATATATATTTAAAGACAAAGGGTCAAGAACCTTACTTTCAAATAATTTCTAAATATTTTAAATACGAAAAGAAAAACAATCAAAAAGAAAAACAGCAAATGACCTGAATGAAAAATTTATCAAACATTACATGCCCAATGAACACTACATCTCAGGAATAATCCAGAAAATATAAATTAAAATGAGAAAGTTCTTTGCCATGTAAAGAGAGTCATAATATTCAGTGAGTATCCTGAAATTTGTGCACTTGATGAGTGCACAAATCGTGTCTTTTTGAGACAAATTTAACACTTTCCACACACCTTAAATATTTGGCCCAGCAGTTCATATGTACAAAGATAAATGTAGAGTGATAGTCACTGAAACAGTGAAAGAGTAAAAATTTGGAAATGAAATAAATGGCACACACAAAATCTAAAGACCTAATAAACAACTGCAGCTTTTATTGTGTCTGGATAGGAAAGGCTGTAGTGTAATAAACATCCCCAAACCTTAGTGGCTTTTAACACAAAGGTTTATTTCTTACTCATGCCTCAAGTTTCCGTATCGCCTCACTTCAGGGCCTTGCCTGATGGAGCAGCTGTTCTTTCAAACCTGCTAGTCACTGAGGCAGAGGGAACAGGCCTAGAGAATCTATCACCAGCAATTAAATATCCTGGCCAGGGGCACCTGGATGGCTCAGCGGGTCAAGCATCTGCCTTTGGCTCAGGTCATGATCCCAGGGTCCCATTGGGCTCCCTGCTCAGTAGGGAGTCTGCTTCTCCCTCTCCCTCCGCCCCTCCCCCTGCTTGTGCTCACTCTCTGTCTCTCTCAAAGAAATAGATAAAATCTTTTTTAAAAAAAACAAATCAATCAATCAATCAATCAATAACCTGGCCAGGAGGTGGCACATGTTTATTCTGCTAATAGAATGTGGTGGCACTTTACTTACAGTGAAAGAAATACTGATAAAATGTTAAACAATATCAATTTGTACAACAAGGTGCATAGCACAGCAATAGGCCATTGCACTTTGTGCGTGCCTGTGTGTGTGTGTGTGTGTGTGTGTGTGTGTGTGTGTGTTGATGTGTCTACATCTGTGGAACACTGCACTGGGTGGCTCATTTCCTGCTGTCCCCCAAATGATGGCTAGGTCCAGATCCCTCTTAGTCTTACAAAGAGGAAAGGGAAACATAACTCTGAAAATATTATCTCCACTCCAAAATCTTCCCCTGACCCTTGCCACACTTGCTCTATAAGAAGAGGACCAGAGCTTTATGGGAAAGATGGTTTTAGTAATGGGAGGTTTTAGGGGTGAGAGGGTACTTTCTTCCCTCTCAGCAGGGGAGGGTGTTGGAGTCCCGCTTCACTCACAGCCAAATGAGGGGACAGCTCTGAAAACTGGCTGGTGGATATTGAGAGTGGTTTTCCCCCGAGACGAGCACCTATCTTCCCCCACCCCCGCCCGCTGCCTGCTTGTTTAGCTGCTGACACAGGCCTCTCTACTGTGGCCCAAACAGTAAAATGTGGTGACGAAGTTTCTGTAAAAATTGGAACTCTGTTTCTGGAGTTTGGGAGTAAGTATGAATTTTGAGACTGGAGACTACATTTTGTGTGAGGTTTCTGAAGGCAGAGGCTTTTGAGAGTAGCCACCAACAGGATGAAAAAGATCTTTGGGATAGTATGCCTGCGAGGGGGACAACAGGCTCCCATGATCAGTCTCTGCACTTCCTGGAGCAGAAACAGGGTTTCATAAAGAAGCACGGAGCCTGAGGTAGGGTAAGAGCGGTTCATGCCCAGGCCCCGTACAGAGGATACGGATGTCAGTCAGGGCCAAAATGGACCAAAGTTGTTCTCCCTCAGGTGTTCCTACATGACATCTAGGACTGCAAGTGAAGTTAAAACCCTTCTCAGGAAATCATATGCATTGTAAACTCATAAGCCATACACCAGTGGTTTAAGGGAAGAGGTACTTGACAGAGGGGATGTGAACACATTGTTGATGAAGATAGAGGCCACAAAACTAAAACCACATTATGTTTTATCAAATGAATTATGACTCTTCGACAAATGGGTTACCCAAAGGTAAAATGATTACATGTTTCTATGCTCATGTGAAATATCTTGGCAAGTTACATATTAAATTGTTAACGGTGGTTGGTTATCTCTAAGAAGCAAGATTGAAGAGAGTGGTATTGTAAAGGGAAACTTCTCTATTTTCAGATTGTAAGATTGTTTTATGACAAAATATAATAAAATACATTAATTTTACAATTACAGATTAATAGAAAATGACGTCACAAACTCAATTGCATAAAGTTCAAAACTACTGTATGCCCATGGAAGGAATGGAATAAATTCTGTCTTGCTTTTCAGAAACAGTTGGGTTTCTTTACATTTAAATATTCATTAGTGTAGTAGAAAGGGGATAATCTACAAACTAAAACTGGTCATGTGTTAGCTAATACCTTTTGTTTCTACTGTTTATAAAGGACAAGAATTTTTGCTTATAATTGCCTTGTCATGAATGGCCACCTCTCAATTATATGTGGTAATGACAGACAAAAATTGCATGGATGACTAAAAGCCACAGAGAATACCCTCATGTAATTTTAGGTAGTATTTTCAATCTTTCTCTCCATGTAAGCTCTTAACAGTAGTATTAGCAATTACAAATACAAACTGGTTCAGGTTTTACAGTCTCTTTCTCCTCCTCCTCCTGCAGTGTGATGGACCTACTGACATGAAGTGAAATGAGCGAAATGTAGTCATCAACAGAGAGGAGGAGGAGAAGGGGGGGGCTCTAGGAGTCCAGTGCCATGTCGTCAAGCTATGAAACCCAAAAGTGAACTATAAAACGTTAATTGTCCTGAATTTATGGGACTCAATTTCTCACATAGATGGCAGGCAGATGCCAATAGCTCACTTACATTTTATTACTAAGGCGGTTCTCTATTTATCCACAGCTTCTCAGATCCCTGTTGTCAATTATGGCATTATACTGCATGAAGATGTTTTAATGATGGCAAACTTGATAAATGGATACTGTTTTTATTATTGCCTATATCTTCCATCAATTCACTTATATCAATTCCAACCCATATGAAATCAACCATGGGCTGTTAAAATGGCTTTTTAAGAGAGTGGCATATTGAGTGAAATGAAAACAGTGTCCTGATAATTGCCCTTAGCACCAGAACATTCTTTTCTAGTGGTGGTAGCTGCTCTCTCCTTCTGTCTCTTACTCTGTTGACTAACTGGGCTGAACCTAGGGGCTAACTCATCTACCCTCACTGGCTTCTCTTCCTCACTTCCCAGTGCTTACTGGTATTCCCTGTCCTTTGTTTCTCATTCTCTTTTTGCATGTATTAGAAATACCGGGGTTCTATTTTCTTCAGTACCTCATAAATATAGTTATCTTTCCTACTTTGGAGCATGTAAAGAGGCCACTCTCTTCCATTTGATGCGCTTTCTTTTAAAAATCCCAGCCAACTAATTCTTACTCAACTCTCCAGGTTTTGATTCCCCTCAAATGATGGCTAGGTTTTGGTTCCCCTCACTGCAACCAAATGTCATTTTACAAGATGATAGTGCTGTCAGGATTAACTCAAAAGTCTTATCCTTAGATACTAATGAAGCTAAATTTTAAGGTACTGCTTTTCTCTTATTTCTTGTGCTGTCTTCAAATATCTCAACCCCAGTCTGAACTCTGTTGCTTCAAGGGTCCAATGTATTGCATTTAAATACCCAATCCCACTCAACTACCATATGTTTCCAAAAAAGAACAAGTCACTTCAAAAAATTACTGATATTTAAGGAATACATCTCTTACTATTCTATCAATTGCAAAATAAAATATTCTAATAAAGTGGGGTTTCCAGGAAGAGTGATCATCTGCTACAGTCCTTTCTAAATTTTGCTTTCTTTTATTTTTAACGACCTTTCCTGATCAACTGATGCGTGAAACACAAGAGATAACTCTCCAACAGCATATTCTATCTAAATAAACATTGGTGTAGCCATTTTGTTGAAAAAGTATACCCTATGGATGTAAACAAAACATAATTTTATTTTTAAATTTTATTCAGTAGGGCGGCTTATTTTTCTTTCCACTGGATGAAAATGTGTGCTCTATGACTTTCAAGCTGAATCTAGAGTAATAAATTGTTCAAGATTTATCTCAAGTTATAAAACATAGCCTCAATTTAGAGGTTAGAAGTGTTCAGTGTAAGATATTAATCAATATTTCAGTCTTCTTTCAAAGTGTGACAACAGTTCTTTCACACACACACACACACACACACACACACACATACTTCTTACAAAATCTTTTGCCTTCTCCAAATCTGATACCTTTTTTATGCCCTTGCCTGAGGGGCTCCTAAGAATCTTGGATCCAAACCTTTTTTCGTTCTCTTTGTTAATACTGACTTGATGCCTTCAGTGGCAATTACTGCTTCCTGGTGCCTAAGTTGAAATTCTAGTTTTGACATTCTCTTACACTCACATTTTTAATGGCTCAGAAAAACTCCTTCACAAGTACACTGTTCATATCTCAATTATCAAGAGAAACTTTCCTTACTTTCCTTAATACAAAGATATAACTCATATCAACTTAGCCGAAAAGGTAAATGGCTTATGAAAGAAAATCTAAATTTTAATTTGGGTATCCAAATCCTTCACAGACTGTCCAGAGTTATATATTAGCTTCACATTCAAAAATGAAAGCTACACATTCGGCCTGAGAATAAGCTGTCAAGAGGAAATGACCTATATAAATGTTGAGAGAAAGAAATTCAGATGCATGGCTTGTGATATGTCAAATATTAAACAAGAACATGTTAGGAAAATTAGTAGAGGGCTTGACTATCTAAATTGAGCAAAATATCCTCAAAGCAGCCACAAATTCTAGGTGGACTACACTGATGAAAATGGTACAAGATTCAACCAGCCTTCTGAACTTGATGTTCAGAAAAAATATAAAACAAATACTACATCCCCGAAGGCAAAATAAAAATCAATGTTGATCAGTTACAGATTAAACAAGGTTTGCCTTATAATAAGGATTTAACAATAAAAAACTCAGAAGTTTAGTAACGAAAGACTTCTTAGCGAAGAACTACACAGATCAGTACAATTGGACCCAGATATATGTTTTCAGACGCGAAAATGAAGAGAAGAACAATTTTCTAATTGCTACTGAAGGTTTTTAAACATTAGACACTTGATAAACTGATGTGTTCATATTCTGGTATGAGATAGAAAAAATTTTTAATAAATGAGCCTGTTTCAGCCAGGGTCTCTTTGGTTTGAAGGGAAAAGAAATGCCCTTCAAAAAGGTTCTAGAGGGGAGGTGGGTAGGGGGATGGGTTAGCCTGGTGATGGGTATTAAAGAGGGCACGTATTGAATGGAGCACTGGGTGTTATATGCAAACAATGAATCATGGAACACTACATCAAAAACTAATGATGTAATGTATGGTGATTAACATAACATAATAAAAAATAAATAAGCTGCACAATACTACATATCTTTCTATAATCATCACAACAAGTAGACGTTATCATCACCATTTTACAACTGAAAGAACAGTTCCACAAAAAAGAACTCACCTGCCCAAAGTCATTTGGCTGGCAAATGGTAAAAACAGCATTCCAACCCAACTCACCCAACTTCAAGTTCAGGGTTTTTTACTCCAAAGTGGAACAAAGAATGGTCACCCATGTCCTTCTTTCTCAGCTAGTGTGACTGTTAGACTTAGGTGCAGACCACCTTGCCCCCTACCTCAGTGAGTCACTGGCTGGTTCTACAGGCTCTTTAGATTATCAGAGACATCACCAGAGAAGAAAGAGAAGAGCAACTTGTGTGCAGGAAGCTCAACGTGTGCATAAAGCAAAGACCACAGTGTTCATAGGAGTATTGAATGCCATGTATATTACCTGTTTTCAATCACCCTCTCTTTTGTACTCAGCAGGCCTTGTGAACAGTTTATACCTGGACGTTAGTGCTTTCCTCCATGTTAAATTAATTATGAATTCTGGGTGAAATCTCAAAAATATTTATAGCTCTTAGCTTATCTTTGTGGTTAAGCTGAGAAAAATGGAAGTGATAGATTGGAGAACAGCACGAAAACAAAAAACAAACAAAACAAAACAAAAAGGGTAGGGCAGTGTTTTTGGTTTTGTTTGTTTGTTTGAAGACAGAATCTCAGGGAACCCAGGAGGAGATGAATCCGGGCTTCAGAAAAACTGGAACCGAGGCATGGCAAGCCTGGTACCAAAGAACTACATAATAACTTGAATTTCTGATTCTCTTTTCAGGTGTGTGCTTGCTCTTCTTGCTCATCCGATTAACTGTCTTCTTTTGCCCTTTGCACCTGGACCACTGCAACCACCGGTGCGGACATTAAACTACTGTGCCTCTGGGGCGCCTGGGTGGCTCAGCCGTTAAGCGTCTGCCTTCGGCTCAGGTCATGATCCCGGGGTCCTGGGATCGAGCCCCGCATTGGGCTCTCCGCTCCACGGGAAGCCTGCCTCTCCCTCTCCCGCTCCCCCTGCTTGTGTTCCCTCTCTCGCTGTGTCTGTCAAATAAATAAATAAAATCTTTAAAAAAAAATAAAATAAATAAAAATAAAAAAATAAAAATTATAAACTACTGTGCCTCTGCTGAGAGCCATTCATCTCCCCGAGAAACTCTCTGGTAGGTTCATCCTGGTCCCTCTGGTTCAACCTGCTATTGACCAAGAGACAGGCTTTGTGACACAGTTTCCCCTTCTAGGAATATGGCTATTATTACTTCGATTTTGAGCCAGGGGATATAGCAGTGTTTAATCAAATGTTATATATTGTTAGATTTGAGGAAGATCTTATGATGTAATTATTTCAGTCCTTGTCTCTTACTGCAATAGTCCTAGGATAACAGTTTCACAAATGCACATTAAGGAAGAGAATGCAGAAGACTAACATGCCACTTGTTTTACCAATATCCCTCTCTGTTCTTTTCCGGAGCAGCTCTGATTTTAAATGTGCACCACCTCTCACTCAGCTAGGGTTGAATAGGAAGGCTGCCTCTGGACAGCAGAAGAAGACCCTCCTTAACCCAAGAAGAACTGTTCGTGTAAAACAGTTTTTCCAGAACCAACTGAAGATAAGAAAGATCAGTCCTGATATGTTGTTACTCTTCTACCTAAACTTAATACTTAGGATTCTCCTCGTCAAATTGCTACAGAAATGAGGAAATGCATATGAGGGCCTTTACCACACAGAGGGCTCAGTAATAGGTATTTAGAAGATGTAATTTGAATGAATATGATTCTACATGGCCTTGGACATTATCTCACCTTCTCTTCAAACCTCAGTTTCTTAAAGTGTTTTTCCATATGACCAATGCCTAGTATGTCCTTTAATCCTGCTCTCCATCTCTGTGTTTTTCCCTATGGGGTATGTTGTAATTTGAAGACACAATTCCATTTAGCTTCAAAGAGTCTGTCTCTCTAGGCTATACTGGGAAAAGCTGAACTATTGGGGGAGTGAATAGAGGGTTTTTAAGTGCTAGGTCACTGAACCAAAACCCTGCTCCTTCCCTCTCGTGTCTATTTTCTGAGCACCATGAGCATTCCCATAGTAAAGAAACATCTGCTTTCTGGGTTCATTTCTCCTCTTGCACTCCCCTTCACTCAGTTATTAATAATTCATGCTTCAAGCTCTGCAACCCCCCAATAATACCCCAATCATAGAGTCATAGCATCTATAAAAATTATATTCAAGAGACTTTGCTCCACCTAGGTTTTATTAAATCTGTTTGTGTCATATGAAGGCTGAGAGGTATTGATTGCTGCTTCCAGAAACATATCTCCTCTCAAAAACATTCACATATTATTATAAACAAAACACATCAGGCATCAGGACTTTGGGTTTAACAGACCAATATTAACCTGTAACACCACTGTCCTCTTTTTTTTGAGGGATAAAGTTTCCATCATCTTAAAAGTTTCCAACAAAATATATTTATTCCCCTCTGCACATATTCTGCCTTTAAAAATGCAAATCCTACACTAATTAGTTCATTAATTCAACAAATATTTGAGTTCCTTGGAAGATCAAGGAGAAGGGAAAATATGAATAAGACACTTTCTCTGCATTCAAAGAGTAGAGAAGACATGTTAACAAATAATGGCAAGACAGAATAATATGTGCTAGAATAGAGTTTGTACTTGACAGTAAGGGGGAGTATAATGGATAAAGAGAAAGGCTCTATCCAAAAGCTTCTGATCAGAGTGTATAACAAACAAATTAGATTACTCACAAGTACTTAAGCTATTTTCTTTAAAATATGAGTTGTCCTCTCTGGATATGCTTTAATTACTTCAAGTCCCTGAGTAACAATCAATCATCAATTAAGTATTATCTCCCACATGCACAGCATGGTTTTAGAAGCTAAAGAAGACAAAGAATATTTTCAAAGTACAATCTCTGTCCAAAAAAGTTTATATAGTCCAGCACGTTCAGTAAATTAAAGGATAGTTATATCAACTGGGAATAGGTATTTCTAACTCAGCGGGCCTGGTTAGATTTCTTTGCTTAGGAAATGATTACAATAGGAACATATTTAGATGATTTTAATTTGAATATTCTACTTAACTTACTGCCAGGTATCTTGGCCATGCTGTACTTGAAAAAGTTTCCCTTAAACCTCACAAATGCTTTTAAGCTAAGAAAACAAACAGACAAAAAAAACAGGAGGAGGGCCAATGATCTAATGATCCAAACTGCTCTATACAATACCCAGCCCAAGTTAGTAAGGAAAAAAGAACAGAGTGGTATACACAGAAAGATATCAGAATTTAAGAGAAAGCTAAATAAGAATTATAGAATAAATTAGAAAAAAAGATGATCCCACCACTTTATGTGGGTAAGGATTTTTCAGTAATCTCAGGAAATGGAGATTTGGAAAATTCTATCAGAGATCCACATCATTTTATCTTTTGTAATAATACTAGTAGTCACAGCAACTTTAGTTACCAACTTTGGAAGGCCTACTACATTCCAAACTCTGGGAATTAGCAGGCAGCTAAATCAGAATTGTGCTTTAGAAAGATCTGGTAGGAACCAGACTATAGAAAGGCCAGGATGAAGCCAGAAAAAAACATGAAGAAATTTTCATCATTAAAAGCAAACAGTAGCATGGAGTAGGAGACAACAGTTGAGTTGGAGGAAAGTGAACAAGTTCAAGAGATGGCTAAGAGGTAAAACTGAAAATATCTGAATTGATTAGTCATAGTTCCCCATGGCACAGAAAGAGAAAAGATGGCTTGCCATAGTTCTGTCTTGAGTAGCTGTGTAGACGTTCTATGAGAAAGCTGAATGAGAAGTCAGTAGACAGCTGGTATGTGGATCCTGAGCTCAGGAGGCACTTTTGGATATGAGGTTTGAAATTCATCATTTCTTAAATTACTTTTGATATTACGAGAGTAGACCAGACCACTCAAGGAGATGATGCAAATAGGGTAAAAGAGGTCATATAATTTTATTTCATCTTGAAGGTAATCTATGAAGTAGGTTTATCAGACTCATTTTGCAGTTGACAAACTGAAGCTCTGTTAAGGTTCATGAATTAGTAAGCGATTAGTCTGGGACTTGATCCCCATATATGTTTGATTCCAAAGCCCACAATTTCATCCATAAATTAGACTACAATTTAATGCTTGTAATTATGATTGTTAACTTATATACTATAACGTATATAGTCCTTATGCTATAGTTTACAGTCTGTAAGTTTACACTTAAGTATTTTTTTTTCATCATAAAGTTTTGAATAAAAACTCAGGTTTTATATAGCTAAATATCTGACCTGAGAATTTATGCCTATTTCAATAAAATTATTAGTGCCAAGATAGACATAACCACTATTACTTTAAAAGGATTTATTCCATCTCGGTATGTTGTACTCTACATGTTGACCACACACTGATACATACACCCACAACCACCAACTCTGCTTAGATTAAAAAGAATGAAAGACTTTTTCACATAAGAAATCTTCACATTAACTGGAAGAAAGAGGTAACTCTTACAAAGAAGTAGTGAACAAACTCTTTAACAACTGACCAGGATGGTGTTAATGTTCCCCTCTGCTTGACTAAAGTTTAGACAGGTTTCTTCCGGACTACAGACCCCTGACTTCCCTTTTTTTAGTGCATTTACTTTATAAAACTTGCAGTTGTGACATCTTTTTCTGCCCCTCTGAAATATATGTAAATCCTCACCCAGCTTTTTGACAGTTTTACAATCTATGAAATATCTTTGTCAGGAACCTGGGAAACATCTCTTTAAAATGTAAACTTTGGGGGTGCCTGGGTGGCTCAGTCAGTCAAGCATCCATTACGACTCTTGATTTTAGCTCAGGTCATGGTATCAGGGAAGACAGAGCTCCAAGTCAGGCTCTGTGCTCAGTGTGGAGTCTGCTTGGGACTCTCTCCCTCTGCCGCTTCCCCTCCCCGTGCTTGCTCTTTCTCTCTCTCAAAATAAATAAAATCTTAAAAAAAAAAAAAAAATGTAAACATTGAAGGAGAGAGCACCCCTCTCCTGTAGTCTCTGTGCACTAGTAATGGGTGTTGACTGCCTAACATAGAAAACCTAATCACAGATAAAAACATTTGCAAACTCAGGAACAACTCAACATGCTCTACACATCCCAACCCCCACCCTCCCCTTCCTGTCTCCCATTTCCCCTGCCTCCAGTATTTTTCCACTAGCTCATCCAGCACTTAAAAACTCTTAGTCTCTCTCTCTTATTTAAATAATCTTGAATAAAGTCTTCCTTACCTGTTTAACTTTGGTGCAATTTTTACTTTGACATGAAGTCTTAAACAGAACTGCAGACCAAGGACGACAGCTGGAAGAGTCAGAGGCCCTACAGGAGAACGGAGGACTGCTACAGCCCTGGAAACCTAAGGGAGATTTAACTTCTGAAACAAAAATGGAAAGCACTGCCTATTTAATTAAAAAGATCTAGGCAGAAGTACAAAGGTATAAATGAGCAAGCCAAATCCACATTCTGAAGCAGTGAGGTGCATCTCCAATCACTAGGTGTCAGTAGGACTCCCCCAGTTGTAGAAACCAAAAAATGTGTCCAGATGTTGCCAAACGTCCCTAGGGAGGCAAAATCACCCTGTTTGAGAATGACTAGAACAGACTGAAATAAAACCTATATATATATACATAGTTACTGTGTTCCCTCCAATGGTTCCAATTTTCATATTGAAGTGTTTATGCCTCACAAAGCCTAGTGGTTCTCCAAATGATCTATTTTTGTAAGCAATATATGGCCTATGGAACACACAAACGTGAAGTACAATAATTACTTAATTGAAGTTTATCAACCAGTTGGAATAGTCAAGAAAAATAGAGACTTGCCAGTTATTTCATTCACTCATCCCTGTGCTCAAGAAAGCAGGTACCTGGGTCAAACGAATATATTCACGAGCTCAACGTGAGTTTGATTCTGTTCGATTCTGGGCCCACAGAGTCAGAAATACTTCCACACTTGAAAACTTATCAGAAAATATGTGTACAGAAGAAGTGAGTTTATAGTTGTCGAAGCTCTTCAAATTTTTTCATGGATTTTTGCCATCACTTTTTCTGAGTCACTTATTTTTACTTTTGAGATATTCAGGCTCCATTCTGATCAGGTGTGGACTTATCTTATTCCCCTAGGATGCTTTCTTTCAAATTAGACAGTCGGCCTGGTATAAAGAACAGCCTAATGGTGCTTTAACTTTGCCTACCATCTTTGTTTACCAGGATGGCTTAGAAAAATCTTAATACCAAACGGTTTGTCTCTGCTAGTGTTTAATCTTCTTGCCCTGAAACACTGGTTTATCAGATACAATATATCTATAAAATGGTTCTATATTGCTTTAACAAAGTTTATCTGTAAACTTTTGAATGACATCAACATTTCAGGCAAGCTAAGAGTAAAAAACCTCAGATACTTGTAGTTCAAATTTTGATTTTAAAAGATCTCCTTTTGCTAAGTGTAGTCTACAATGTTTCACTCTGCATAATAGCCTAACCTTTGTCGGAAATTAATGTCGATGTCATTAAATTGGCTGTACAGCTACCTGTGAAGGAGAATTGCTAATTATTACAAAAAAGGGGGATGCAAATGCAAATAATATGGAGTGTTTGATCTCAGCTAGCAGAACTAAAAATAATCCAACAACAAATAATACCACCTCAGCAGCTCTTAGGTGTGATTTTTGGCTTCCACTACAAATGCACTTTGAAATTTTTCATATGTAGTTCATGGGATGATACAATTCCAGGACCAATAAGTTCCTTTGCACTTAGGGAAATGATAAACTCTTTATTTTTCCAATGTTTTGAAATAAAAACTGTACTCCCTGCTACTTGTATATAAATTGTTATGTTTTTTTGAAAGAGAACAGTTAGGGACAGAACTGAGAGAGAACTGTACATTATTTTTCAGGGCAAATGAAAATTCATGTCTGCCACAATGGCCCCTTAAATCTTGATGTACCAAAGTAGGAATTATTAGTCCTCTCCCATGCAATGGAAAATGAAGTTTCCATGAAAAAAAAATCATTTATAAAGGGCAGTTTCTTTGTTCATGTTCTGAAATGACTGACCTTAATCCTATTTATTAAAATAGAGTTTTATATTTTCAATTATTGGGGATATCATGAAAATGAATAAAATGGAGGGCACATTTAATTATCAAGATTATATTCCTTAACAATTCATGGGAGAAAAAATTTCGTATACCAAAAAAATGAAAAACCATTTAATCCCTAAATAATTAGAAAGGTTGGGGCACTTGGGTGGCTCAGTTGGTTGAAAGTCCGACTCTCGGTTTCAGCTCAGGTCATAATCTCATGGATTGTGCGACTGAGCGCCTTGAGGGGCTCAGCGGGGAGTTGGCTTGAGAATTGTCTCCCTCTGCCCCAACCCGCACACATACGCTCTCTCTCTAAGACAAATAAATCCTTAAAAAAAATAAATAACCAGAAAGGCAAATTAAAATTTCTCACCTATTAAAATGGAAAACACTATTAAAATCATAATAACTATGTGGAGAATGTTCAGAGATGGGCATTTTTTTTTCTTGCCACTGTAGTAATCTACACTAACCTCTTGATCCAGAGATGCCATTTCATATACATTATTGGAAACCAATCAGAGATTTAGGCAACAATTTTTGCAAAAGATGACTGGGATAGCATTATTAGTCACAGAATATTGAAACAGATTCAGTTCATGTTTTGGTAGTATATTATTCACCCATTAAAGTCATGCATTCAAAGTATATTCAGTAGTCCATGAAAATGTTAATGACATAAGTTTAAGTGAAGAACCTGAATAAAGGCCTATGATTCCAAATTTTAAAAAGGAAATTCACTAACATTTTATAAACAATAACAATAAGGAAAATAAAAAGAAATACGTTTGACTGCTAGCAGTGTTTATATTTGGCTAATGAGTTAGGAGGTTTTTGGTTCTTGTATACTTTATTTCCTAAAATTTAGGAAATAAATTTATTATTTTTAATAGTAAAAGTAAACATTTGATAAGAAAATTAATTGTGTCAGTGAAAGTCTATTTTGTATTAAGGAAAGTTATACAATTTTCCAGGAGAGGTTTAAACTTGGGTTTTTATAGAAGCTAATTTCAAAGTCTTCTCAGAATTGAAGGCTAAACTCCCAACAGGAGCAGGTTCCAAGAATAAACAAACAAAAACAGTAACCACCTACTTGACTGTGTACCAGTTTTTATTTATTTGTATCTGTAACATGTATCTGAGGAGTGTGTAGAGAGTCTCAGATAGAGATTTCCATATCTAAAGCTGATAGACTGTTTTTATTTGTGTACATGTGCATGCTGAAGAACACAGATCACAAAAATTAGCAGTTGAAAACAGAAGACAGTGTTATAGCATTGTCATTCAATTACTGTCAACAACTTCTCAGCTGCATGCCAAAAATTATTTTTCATGAAAAAATATTTTTAATGATCAATCAGCTAATAAATCAAGTCTTTTCTCAATGTTGTTAAACAAAGAATTAGAAACCAGATAATATAAAGAACTGGACTGTCAAATTAGAGTTACCTGAATCACAGGTCTTATCCAATATCAAGTTTTCCCCATAATTTCTAGAACAGTTCCCATACACAAAGCTGGGGAAGTCCTGAAGCCATGGAACAATTTCCCAGACTCCTTCTGGATCTCACATTCTCTGGAACAGATTAATGTATGAGGTTTGTACGTAAGGTTTATGGTCACTCTGCTTACATAAAAAAAAATAATAACTATTTGGTTCATGCAACATTTCCATTTTATACTCAGATAGTGCATACAGTTAATCGTGCCATTTTTCTAGACAGTTTTGTCCAGTAAATCCATGGATTGCTGGTTTGTCCTAAGGAACCCTAGACAACCAGGAATATTCTGGAAAACCATTCCATAGTTAAGAGTTCTCCTGTTAACAACCCCCATGTTTAATTAGTATGCAACAAGGTCTGTTATCAGTATGTTCAGAGAGAAATCAGACTGGTTCACCTGCTTTTTGTATTCCCAAGACCCATCCACCCTAGCTCTGTAAAGGAAGTGAACAGACTCCAGACTTTGCTGCAAAAGTGAAAAAATGTCTGATATATCACATAATAGTAAAGGCCAGTTCTCAAAGAATCAGTCAAATTATACTTCCTGTCAGGAAAAAAAAAAAAGTTTTACTTCCTTTGTCAACCAAACATGTTAAAAGCATTCACTTCCATTCACTTTTCCACCATCTCATTTCTAAATGCACATTGTAAAGATGCAAGTTTAAGGTCTTATATTTAATCACATTTGCCATTTTAAGGGAATATCCAAAACTCATGTTAATCTGGACTTACTTTTTTTTGCAACCAACCAGTTTCCAAACTGTAATAAAATTTAAAATGTGAGTATCTTAAAAAACCTACTTTAGGGCCTCAACATTGTAGCATCCTCACCTTTGGAGATAAAATATCCAAGGTTTGGAAAATCCCCTCATCAACCATGTTTGCAGGAAGTCTTTCAAAGCATGTAACAGATTTGAAACTCTTTAAATAGAGAATAGTATTTAAAAAAAAAAAAAAAAGACTAACTGGCTGTGACAGGAAATACCCATAAACTGATCAAACTAAAAGATCTATATTTTACGTACCTCCAAATTTGTCACCATCTGTCATGCAACTTCTAAACTTTTATGGACTCCATGGAGTAACAGTGGTGTCTTTAGGGAATACGTAATAGATAAGGAAAGACATAAAACCCTAACCTGGCTTCTCGCTACCGTGTTATAAAAGGCTCAGGTGACATAGAATTTTGAGTTATCTTTTTGCTGTGTACTATGGAAATTTATACAACTCTGGGAATTGCATCACATTAATATTAAAGACAGATGAAAGCATGCTTTTTTTTTGTAACATGGGAGAAAAGAGAGTATGAAAGGGAAGACAGAAAAAGAGAATGGTCAAGATGTCTCCATCATAGGTGTTCTTAGGTAGAGCAGTTCTAGGAAAGAACATATAGGGAAACTGATAAAAATCTGTCTACAACTAATGTAATCTGTGGCATGACTTACCATAAATCCAATGACACAGTTTGATGATCACCGTATTAAAGCATTAGATTATCTAACAAAATATTTTAAAATGTACGACTAGATAATGCATGACTGTTAGCATCTTAACAAATAGCACTCTGCTACTTATCTAGCAGACGGCAGAGCTCTGATGGGGTTGTGATCTCACTGTGAGTATCCACAATGCAAGGGAGAAGGACCAAAGAGTGAGGAAAAGCACCTGAAATGAAGACGTATGGTCTAAATTACAAATTTACTCTATTTTCCATCTTTTTCTTAGGAGACTAAAGGTAGTTGAGACTTCAAAATTTTTTGAATGAAGTTAAATCTTGGAGCTCTTAATCTCAGTGTCAAATATTACACAATAGAAAAGTGCCAGTGTTCGAACTTTTGATTACGGCCCAATATCCAAAGGAAATGTGAAATACTCTTTTATATATTCTATGGACAATTTCTAGATATTATAATATCTTTTTTATAAGATAATCTGGTAATTACTCTTTCAATTAAGATTTTTGTCTAGCTCCCTATCTCCAAAAGATCTTAAATTATTGGATGCATAAAAATAATTAACATGCAACATTTTCTATTTATGGTATCAAGATGAGGCCAAGATTAAAATATGTAATCCAGTACCTTTAATTGGAGAAACAATTACATATTAAATTAAGTGATCTAGATTGTTGCCCACTTTAAACAACTTATATTTATATTGCATGTTACAAAGAATAAATTTAAAATTGTCCAAAGAAGAAAAATTCCCGACTTTTCTATGCTAACAGTCACTATTTTGTTTCTAATAGAACTTTCAAAGAAAAAGTTTGCTTTTCACAACTTTGAAGGATTCTGCTATTTTCTCTACCCACAGAAAAGAAGGATTTTTGTGTTCAGAATCACTGACTGAAAGGAACTGGCTTTTGCTTTCTTCAGATTAATCTTACAATAGTTATTTCCTTGAGCAGCCATCAAATACATAATATTAGCACAAAACCGTAACTTTGCTTTCCACTATTGCCAATATTAAGATTATGCTGCCATCTGATTCATAGGTTGGTTTACAGGCGTTCATCAAGTTAAATATATTTTAGACTCTAAAAATAAATTACTCATCAGCTTTTTATTAACTCTATGTCGTGTATATGCAGACACACAGACACGTGATCAAGACAGACATTGCTTACTCTTACAGGAACAAGGGGGAATTGAGATAGAATTTGTGTAAGATTCGCAACTATTAAGAAACTGTTAGAGGAGTAAAATACAATTCCGAAAAATAAAAGAAAATATGGTCAGGGGATAAGAATTTAAACATCCATACTTTTTGTGGGTAAAAAGTTGATAAGTGATTAAATTGGTGGATAAACTAAGCAATGATGAGAATGGATGCATATATATTTATTCTATGCACACAATAAAAAGAGATGGAAACTCACTCAGGAGTATTCTGAAATCTGAGTGTGCCTTAACCTTTCCTAAGCTATGGGGTTGTTTCCTTTTGCACATACGTCAATAATAATAAAAGTATCATGGTAACTCCCACTTTTGAATAACAGCATTATTGTTATTAAATGCATTAGGTATAAAGATAAATTTTGTAAAAGGATACTTGTTTTTAAAATGGCAATATTTTATGTAAATTGGAAGATACATCACATTATCAGGAGATCTACCTGATTTAAACTATGCTGTCATTTTTTTCCTCATCTGAAAAGGTAAATGACAGTATATGAAGGAATTAATCCATTTGTTAATTTAACAACATGCATCTGGTGTCCACCAGGCACTCTTCTAGATCCTGGAGTACAAACAGATAAGATTCATATCACCTGGCACTTACATTCCATTGGACAAGAGAGATGGTAAACAGACAAATCAACAGATGAAATTTCAAGTAATGATAAATGCTACAAAGAAAAATAAAGAAAGCAAAGGAGAGGAGAATAAAAAGAGGTGCAATTTTAACAGATGGTCAAGAAAGGCCTCTCTGAGAAGGCGGTATTTTGGCAGAAATCTAAAAGATGTGCTAAAAGGAAGTCATGCTACCATTTGGGAAGACTTCCAGAAAAAGCAGAAGAGGCCCTGTGAGGAGAAGCATGTCTGAGGAGTAGCAAGGAGGTAAGTATAATCCAAGAACATAGAGAGAAAGAGAAAAAGGAAGAAAACAAGGTAAGAGCAGTAGCCAAGGGTAAGATCATGAGGAGTATTATAAGCCATGGAAAAGACTTGAAATTCTGGAAAGAGATCATAGGGAGAGCTTATATTTTAAAGATGAAAGGTAATCCCCAAATAAAAAATTCACAAAATAAAGTGCAATAGCTATTTTAAAATAATTTTCACTTAATGTCCTACTCATTCACATGGTGTTGAGTGCATTTTGTAAGTTTTTAGAACCAGATTGATCCATATCTATTTAATACATGGAGGTCTAAGGTGAATAGGATAGGCAGCCATGTCTTTAAATGAAACAGCATTTAAAGAAAAGCCAAATCAAAAGTCATTTGCCAAAAACCAATACAATTTTGTAAAGATTAATTTGTTGTTTTAAACTGACTCAATTAAACAACCTAGACACTACTAAAAGAACTGTCAGCTAAAAAGCGTGGTAGAAGTTTCATAAGGAGAGGTAGCAGTTCCAAAACACCTGCCCAACCTTCTGAAAATTACCATGAAGTTCAGAGAGTAATCACACAGGATTAGTACATGTAAGCACAATCCGCCCTCAGTAATAAAACAGCAACTTACTGTGCTGAGGAAGCTGTTGTTTTAAAAGTGCACAAACCTGGGATGCCTGGGTGGCTCAGTGGTTAAGTGTCTGCCTTGAGCTCAGGTCATGATCTCAGGGTCCTGGGATCAAGTCCCGCATCAGGCTCCTCACTCAACGGGGAACCTGCTGCTTCCCCTGCTTGTGCTTTCTCTCTCTCTCTCTCTCTCTAATAAATAAAATCTTTTTAATTTTTATTTATTCATGAGAGACAGAGAAGAGACAGGCAGTTGAAAAACTGGAACAAAACACACTGATGACCCAACTTTTAGTATCTATGTGAACTTTAAAATGTCATGTTTTGGACGCATTTGAAGAATTGACTGCTATCTGTAGTATCTGTTACAGTGACATGAGTGTATCTCAATAATTAGCCCAGATTACATAATATCACTAACCCAATAAGGTTTTATAAAATACTTTGATAAATGCTATTCTAGACTACAATCCTACTAACAATTTATTCACATTTTTTTTATCAGAACGTTGTTTTAGGAACCAAGTAACAAAGTCAAATTAGTTGCCTGATTATGGTCATTAGCTATTCTCAGATGTCTTATGGAAGGAAGTTCCTTGTTTTCTGTATTCCGTTTTTATCCCAACTTGTTGCTTTTATCTATTTTGTTTAGTCTACTGAATACCCAAATCTTTTAGAAGACAACTATAAATGAATAGGTACTATTAGTCTGCCTTGATTAAGAAATCTATTTGGTGTTAATGCACTGTCCTAAATACAGTGCCCAGGATTCTTTTTTTTTTTTTAACTTTCAGGTGTTTATTTAAATTCATTAGTTAACATATAATGTAGTATTAGTTTCAGGAGTAGAATTTAGTGATTCACTTACACTGAACACCCAGTACTCAACACAAGTGCCCTCCTTCGTCCCCATCACCCACCAACCTCCCCTCCAACAACCCTCAGTTTGTTCTCTATAGTTAAGAGTCTGGTTTATGGTTTGCCTCTCTCTTTTTCAACCACTAGGTCCATCTGTTTTGTTTCTTAAATTCCACATATGAGTGAAATCATATGGTATTTGTCTTTCTCTAATTTATTTTGCTTAGCATAATGCACTCTAGCTCCACCCACATCATTGCAAATGGCAAAATTTCATCCTTTTTATGGTGGAGTTATATTCCATTATATATATATATATATATATATATATATATATATAATATAGAGAGATATAAATATATATATATTTGAAAGCATTAGAATTACATATATATATAATTCTTCTGCTTTCAAATCTCACTGGGCTCTTTCCGTAATTTGACTATTGCTGATAATGTTGCTATAATCATCAGGGTGCATGTGTCTCTTCAAATCAGTATTTTTGTATCCTTTGGGTAATACCTCATAGTGCACTTGCTGGATCATAGGGTAGTTCTGTTTTTAACTTTTTGAGGCACCTCCACCCTGTTTTCCAGAGTGGCTGCACCAGCTTGCATTCCCACCAACAGTGTAAGGGGTTCCCCTTTCTCCAACGGTGCCCAGGAGTCTTATTAAATCTTCGCAGCTACCATGTGAGTTATAATACTATCACTGTCTCCATTTAAGAGAGGAGAAAACTGAGGCTGAAGAGGACAAATGACTTGCTGATGGTCAGAAAAATCAGAGTGTACGGTAAAAGGATACAAACCCTGGTGCTCTGAACTCTAGAGCCAAAGCTTCTAATTGGCATTCTAAGCTGCTTGTCAGCGAAACAGGGCAGAGATCCTGGGTGGTAAGGTTGGTGAACATTTGAATCTCCATCATGAGAGCACAGAAGTTACTCTCAGTAGACACATACAATTTATTTCAGTAATGAACTAATTGCTTTGATGATGAATTAGCTAAGTCCTAAGCTCATTACGATATAATTATATTAAATTAATAGATTATAAAAATAAAAATGAGTATTGTCATAGAAAACTGCATATATTTTATTTGGGTCAAAGATATCAGGGATATTATTTCTGTCTAAAGATTAATAAATGAAGATTAAATAAATTATTAGAATAAATAAGATTAATGAATGAAGATTAGGCTGAATTTTTTCACTGCTCAGGTTGTTTGTTACCTAAATAAATATTTGGACTCTGAGCTATTAGAGACAGTGTTTTCTTTTTTTTTTTGTAAAAGATTTGTATTTATTTATTTAACAGAGATAGAGAGAGAGCATAAGTAGGCGGAGCGGCAGACAGAGGAAGAGGGAGAAGCAGGCTCTCCACCGAGCAGGGAGCCTGATGGAGGCCTCGATCCCAGGACCCTGGGATCATGACCTGAGCCGAAGGCAGCCGCCTAACCGACTGAACCACCCAGGCGCCCACAGAAACTGTTTTCTTAGTGATTACCTATCTTCCCTTTACAAATCCACCCATGATTAAGGGTTAATACATTTCTTGATTTTGAAAAATCTCTCCTTAAGTGTATCCTATAGAAAATACATAAGAACATCTTCACAAAATTAATATTATAGAGGAAACCAAAACAGAGGTAATTACATGTTTAATGTTTAACTTGGTTTTAATTGAAGTACTTCTTATCACACAGCTGGGTGCTATTAAGAAGGAGCTCTTACATCTGAGTCCATTCACTCTCTAGTATACAACTTTAATTCTATTAATTTTAAATACCAGTTGTGCAGTGGTTTTGAAGGATGCTGAGTGTATCCCATAAAACTGTCATACTTATTTCAGAAACAATAAAGGGTATCAAAGACTAGAAGCCTATGCTGGTAGACACCAGTTAGTCGAATTCATTCTTTCCCTATCTAACCATGTTATCTCTTTCAAAGCAAGAGGCCAAATGATACATTGAGGGATAATATAATCATCATCACAATACAAAATTACATGGAATAATTTTGAATTTATTATATTAGTATAATTCTGAGTTTTCAAATCTCATCAGGAAGATCAGCCATTTTTAATATTCCCATTGTTCCACATAAAATACAGTATTTTAATGGATGCTATCTCATATCAGTTCAGTAAAAATGATAGCACTAGAGATCACAAGCAGAGCAGTAAAACAATGCATTGAAGAGTAGGTCCAACTGCAAATATAAATGTGTAATTTGAAGAAAATTAAAGCATACTGAAGTTAACATCATCAAATGCAACAGGGTTTTAGGTTTTATGGAGAAAACTATGTCAGTGTACAGACAATTTCACTGAGTCACATAAAACCAATTGCCGCATCAATATGCTATAAAAGAATGAAAGTAAACAAAACATGGGCAGATTATAAAGCATCTTAACAGGATTTAAATATGAATCAAAATTATGTATTTGGCACATAGTAGGCACACAATAAATATTTGTTAAATGAATAAACATGAAAGGTAAAAACATATACAATTATTTTTCTCTCAGTCACTGGACAGTAGTATTACTCCAGAGATTGAGGCCTAGAGGTTAACTCCCAAGAGGCCTCACAGGGGCCCTTATTGCCTTAGTGAATTCCCTTTGATATAGGGCCCAATGGTCAACTGTGAAGACTGCAATCTAAATATTACAAGACACTGAATGCCATCAATCTCCTCAGAAACCAATTCCCTTTAACCAAGATAATGAGACTTCTTTGTAAAAGACAGAATGTTGATTTATTCATTTTAAAGGGGACACTTCATCCCATAATCTTTACATTTTCTGCCTATAGGTAGATCTATACAGGAAACCAAATCTTAAACTGAAGGTTGATTGGTGGCCCTTGAAAAGAAGCAGCAAACTTTAATAGCTTTGCTCTACAACAGTATGATATGTCCATTTTATAAGCAAGATTTTCTGGCTTAAGGAACTGACAGTTGAGAACTATGTCAGCTAAAGCACCCTCTCTTAAATATATTACTAGCATTTACCACAAGTTTTTTTTTTTAAGATTCAAATAACTACTCCTGTTCTGATTAACAATTTTTCATTAAATGTCTAATGAGTAGTATCAGGCATGTTTATCTTATTACCCAACAAAAGGTTTGTTCTGATCTATTATGTCTTGTACCTACAACTTGAATTTAAGGTATATCTTCATTGACTCTAAAATACATCTTGAGGAAACTCTTATCTTTCTCAGATTACCATATCTATCTGAAAATGGGCACACTTCTACCATAGCACCATGTGGAATCATTTGCTCACCTAAAACTAATGATGTACTGTATGGTGACTAATATAACATAATAAAAAAATAAAAATAATAAAATAAAAGTTTCTGCTTTAACTTTTAAAGACATAAGCATAATGGGAAGGAGAGAATACATGATTTTAGGATTCACTGACATCAAAAATTCTTGCATCACTGGGTACTTTAAAATGACTGCTGGATATTGCCATCTTCTCAGCAATCCCAATAGCTTGGGAAAAATAAAAAGAAAACCATCTCTGCTCAGTCACCCATACCCAGGGAAGAAGTAGAAGGAATACTGATCACTCCCTAACAGACTGATTGTTACACGTACTATTCTCCTTTGGCATAAGTATCATCAATATTTTAAAAATTATATTAAGTTGGGGGTTAGATTACCCACAATGAGGTCTTTCATATCTTTGTCAATAGTTAATTGTATAACATTTGGCACATTATCTAATCTCATTTGTAAATGGGGTTACACAGTTATCAGTTCTTAATGCCATCATGTTTGTGGCATTGACACAATCCTATCAGTAATTATGGCTAATGAACCCAGTGACTCTTGAATGGGTAGTGGAAACACAATCAAGAAAAGGAAGAAATATATTAGATTTTCATAGTAGAAGGAGAAAACATACATTTTTGATAAACCATTAACTGAGCAAGACTGGAATAGATTTCCAACTTTTCTCAAATACTAACGGTTGCTAGGACTCTCTTAGGTCACAGAATTCGTAAGGTTTTTTAAATCTGAAAGGTAAAGAAAAATATATGCAAGTGGATATCAAGAATCAGTAGACTGTAGTAGGCACGGTCTCCCCATTTTTCCCCTATATTATATTTCTGCTTAATAATTGCTGAATACAGAAATGATTGCTTGATGTGGAATCATGACTTCTTATAACTCATGGGCTAAAATATGTGGGGCTATGAAACAATGTGTAATGATTTGACATCAAATTTAATTTGGGTTAAAATTCCACCAAAACATTTTTTTTTTCTTAAGGTGTTCTCGTTCTTATGACAAATAGATGAATTAATATACATATGTAAACACTTTACTGGGAAAAAATAGACACTTATTTTTTCCATTATTATACTTACGATTTTCCATTATTTTACTTATAACTGATTTCAAACATGGAAGAGAGTCACATATGAGGCAATGTGGAGCTCAAGTCACAGAACAAATATTTTCCAATTTTTTTACGTCAAAGGTCAATCATTAACCTCGTTTAACCTTGGTTTATGCATTAGTCAAATATGGAAAAATTAAGAAGTATATAAGGAAATGTGATGTTTTCTAAATTGAACTAATATTCACAGTATTCATAATGTACGTGAATAATGGTTGGCAGACAACCAAAATGGGGGGGGGGCGGGATTCTTTTCCTTCTTCCTCCTTAACTTCTTCTCCTCCTCCTCCCTTTTCTTCTCTTTCTGTCTTCCTTCTCCATATTATTACTAAAGTCTAACATACCAAATTGGGATTTTGGGTGGGAGGAAGAAATTAAACTCTAATTCATACCATAATGTCTCTACATGTGCCAGTTGGATAGGAAATGGTAATCCTAATTAAACTAAGTAGTCCCATCTGGATAAATAGTAACAAGTGAATAATGAAAAGCATACTGTGCATCATTGACTCGCATATATGAAAATATCTTTCTTTCCAAATTAGGTCCTCTTTCTGACTGTCCACTTCTGGGTAATGGCATAAAAATCTTTCTGTCACTTGGGATTAAAACCTCAGGTTTGTGTTTGTTTATTTCTTTACTTCAGTGCACTCAATTACATGCAAGCCCATAATAATTAATGTGAATTATACCTACTATTCTTTCAGATCCACAGCTACTGTCCAATTCTAGTTCTGGCTTTCTCTCATGTGGACTTCTGTAACAGCTTCCTAAATATGCTGTGTTTTAATAAGCATTGGCATTCTCACTTTACATCCTTGTGAGAGATAAATCTGAACTGGACAATAATTCAAAATGATAGATCCATAAGTGACGAAAAGACCAGACAGAAAGAATGCTAAATAGTTAATTAGGGCTTCCTGCATGCTAGGAATTATTGTTTTTAATCCTTAGGAAAACTTGGAAGATTTCTAGTAGTTTAGATTTATGTGGCTAATTTTTACTGAAGAAATTTGTAGCAATAAAAAAATGTCTTGCCAAAGATTAGTGATGCTAAATAAGTTTTTGCTTAGTGTCAAAGAGAACTTGTACTATTAGTCTGTTCATACATTCATTCATGTTTTCAATTTTTATATCCACTCTGTCCTCAGCTCTTGGTTTCCTCTGTTACTATTTCACACAACCTTCCAAGTTCTACTTATTTTAATGGCATCACAAAGAAGGTGAAATTTTTATGTAAAAATTTTTATAAAAATTATAGTTGACTTAAAGCTAAGACCAACAATTTAATTTAGAGGGGAGGAGCCCTCAGCTGATTGTAAAATAACTTATTAGGTTTCAACAATTCGATTTCAGAAATCTCTTTACAAAAAAAAAAAAAAAACACCACTGGCGTATAAACAGAAGAAGAGCTAGGTTGGTGATAGAGGGTCTAGGAATTACATGAAGAACAGAAAATTTCATATCATTATAAAATTTGAATATCTAATAATTAAAACCAACCTATTAGAAAGCAATATTATGAGGAAGTAATCTTGCCATCAATGGAAAAAATACTTCTCAGTGAAAGGATAATCATCTTTGTGAAGGTAAGGAAGGAATTTCTACACTGGTGACATATTTAATTGATGACTTTGGTCTCTTTGGTCTCTCCTACCCTTAAGATAGCTGGGTGAATCAGTGATTGACAAATAAAGGTTAAAGCCCACAAGATATATTTTCCATTGCATTTCTTAGATTTCAACAGCAGCAAGTATTCATAGCTAAAATATTCACCTAATTTCAAAGGATTTTAAATAATTCAGACAGCTAGAATTTTAAATTTGTATTCTACCTACTTCTAAAAATGTTTGAAGCATACTGCAAAAAATAAAATCTACAATATGTTTTCAAAAAATAGTTAATTATGTACTGGATGGGAATAATCTGATCTGACTCAGTAACTGAACATCTACTATGTACTGGGCTCTTAGATATAAAAATGAATAAGACAGAGTCTTTGCCTTCTAATTACATGGTTTAAATCGGGAGATAGATACATACAACACTTATGATGCAGTACGTTACCACATGTATTAATTTAGGCTACATAAGAAACAATTTTAGATTCTCAGTGGCTTAAAAAGTAAAAAAAGTATTTCTTGCACATAGATTCAGTGGATCTAGCCTTGGCTGGGCTTGGTGACACTGCTGCAGCCTTTGGAGCATCTGGGCCTGTCTCTAAGCCATGGACTGTCTCTAAACACATGTTCTGTGTTTCTCCCATCTTCTTTTTACTAATGGCCACATGGGGCATTTTCTTTTCATGGAGAATGACACTGGTACAAAAGAACAAGCCAAACTATGCAGGCACATTTAAACTTTTGTTTGCTTCAAATCTGCTCACACCCCTTTGGACGAGAGACAGAGATGAGTAAATGTCTGGCAAACAACTCAACTCACGACTGCACTATATAGGAAAGGAAACTCTTAAGTAGGCTTCCAGTCTAAGCTTGGACTTTACTATACAATCAAATGGGAAACTTTTGAAGGTATTTGTCTTTCTTCCTCCCGAACCACCTCTCTTGCCTTGGCTTCTGCTTTAAATGATAAGATTAAGAATCAGATGAGGTCCTCTTTCAGGACACTGATTAAGCTCCATTCATCAGTATGTATTTTAGCAGACACACGACATGGCTCCCTCAGTCACCCACACCTTTTCCAGTCTAGCCCAGCCACCATACAGCCTCTGATGCTCTTCTATTCCTTGACAAACTGACCCAGGAAGAGCTGGCTAATAGCAGGCTATGCCATTTTATTCATCCTCTACCTTATGATTCATTGAACATGCCCATGTTTGGGGCTCAACAGATGGCTTACGTTAAGATTTTAAAATCTGATCTTAGAGGAGAGTGTTTTTCCTTCATAGGCAAAAGCCTATGAAAGTATAAAACTGCACCAAAGTTAAAAAGGCAAGGAAGACTTTGGTAGGAGAGAGACTGACCTTTAAAAAAAGGGCGGGAAGAGTTTTTAAGATCTAGGGTCTTAGGCCATCTGAGACTGTAATTTTGCTAATTGAGCTTACCCAAAGGAAAAGTAAACTTTCTCTTTCATCACAGGAGGTAGTTTTACAACGTGGAGCAAGGACCCAATGAAGTTAGGCTCCTACCCTCCCACAGAGACTGGGAAACAGGGACATTATCTTTTTTGATGATTACATTTCAAGGGGATGGCTTCCAGGTTCTTTTCTGAAAAGGACTCTCCCTGGAATTCCCTGAGTCTTAAAACTAGAAAGAGGTTTTTTGTTTTTGTTTTTGTTTTTGTTTTTTTTAAGAGATTAATATATGTTTAAAAGGGACAGAGGAAAAAATCTGCAATTACGAATTTTCAAATGCTTTAAAAAAAAAAGGGAGGTCAGGGACTTACAGTCAGAAGGAAACACGTCTAAACTTTTGTTAAGCTGAGGAGAATGTTAAAGACATCTTGGTCAAGCCACAAGTTCAAACCTAGAGACTCTTGTACTAGGAACTCAGGCAGAAGTCTAGACCCATAAAGCAGTACCTTCTTGTTATTTGCTATTTTTCCTCCTGCATACATCACCTTCAAGGAATTTATGAGGAAGAAGGTGACTTAGTTATTTCCAGGTGCTGTGGCTACATTATCATCTTAGTACAAAACAAAACCAAACAAAATTCATCTTTTACTTGAATACGTTTTAAGTAGATGAAAGAAATAAGCTGATTTCTACATTATCTACAAAAATGACAACAGTGTGGAGAATGGGGACCAGAGAACCAAGGAAATCACTACGAGGGAATGATAACTTTTACTACAGCAGTAAGAGTAGTGGATGAAAAGAAAGGGGTATTTTTTTTAAAAAATGGTGAAACTAACAATATTTAGAAAGAGGTTGGATTGATGTGATATGAAGGCTTCCAAGTTTTAACTTGGGTGGCCAGGTGAACAGTTGTCGACTCTTACATTTGGTAGCAATAAACTATTTTGCAAAGATCTATTAAAACATCCCACCCAAAATGCTACCTTAAGGGTAGGAGACACCAAAGAGACCAGTCATCAATTAAATATGTCACCAGTGTAGAAATTCCTTCCTTACCTTACAAAGATGATTATCCTTTCACTGAGAAGTATTTTTTCCATTGATGGCAGGATTACTTCCTCATAATACTGCTTTCTAATAGGTTGGTTTTAATTATTAGATATTCAAATTTCATAATGATATGAAATTTTCTGTTCTTCATGTAATTCCTAGACCCTCTATCACCAACCTAGCTCTTCTTCTGTTTATACGCCTGCATTTTTGTTGTTTTTGTTTTGGTAAAGAGATTTCTGAAATCAAATTGTTGAAACCTAATATGTTATTTTACAATCAGCTGAGGGCTCCTCCCCTCTAAATTAAATTGCTAGTCTTAGTTTTAAGTCAACTATAATTCTTATAAAAATTTTTACATAAAATAGTCAACTCTTTTCTCCAGAAAGCTCTAACAGGTTTTTCTTACTCATTAGTGTCAGTGAACATTCCTTTTCTTCTGGGTTTGAAATGATTTAGTTACTATTTCTTCTGAAGATTGAGTTTAATGTTCTATATATGGAACCTCATTTTTGTTTTAATTTCAGTCTTTAGTTTCTCTCCTCATTCTCTTCAGGGTATCTTGTTAATCTAAAAACTGTTGAACATTTCTCAAAACATTTTAAATTCCAGATTTTGTTGTTTTGTCCATCTTCTTTACTAAATTTTCATCCTTTCTAGTCAGCCAAATGTAGAATGTCATTTCTCAAATTACTGCATATTTTTCTTTAGACAATTGATGGCTTGTATTTATGACACTTGTGCTTGTTTACTAACAAACACCATAGATCCCACAGGCTGTTCATATACGTAGACATTTTCTGAGATTTTAAGATTCTTATTTTTTCCTCTTCATCCTTCATCATAGACTTTCTGTTCTTTGGAAGTTTCTGAGAAAGCTGTCTTTCGTTAATTTATTCATCCTTCCATTCTTATATTACATATTTTGTCCTGACCACAAAATGCTAGACAGAGGTACAAAAAGATAGTGAGGAACAGACATTATACTATGGGAGATCACATCTTAACAGAACACAGGAACTTTTATAATAGTAAGTCTATGTGGCAAATGTTACAACAGAGATACATACAGGGGAAAAACAACAGGGTCAAGAAAGGCTTCTCAGTAGAGGAGGCCATTGCCTCTGAAAAACAAGTCTGTCAGGCTATAGAAGGAAAAAATGTTCAGGCAAGCTAATCTACATTTGCTTAGTGTTAGCTTTTTTCATATAGCACACTATGAACTTTTAAAGTAATATTCTAAATGCCTTGCTCTCTTGCTTTGTAGTTTGTTATAACAGCTCTGGCCCATTTCTCTGGTGGCCTATCTTCTTATACTCAAACAAATGGTCAGGAATTTCATATATTTTGTTGAATTTATTCAATTTATTTCTTATCACCCAACTCAGAATATCATAAAGATGCCTGCCATATCAAAGATAATCATGAAAGATGTTCGACTTGTTTTAAAGAAAGGAATCGACTTTAGTTTGGCCATAGTTGTAGACAACGTAGTGTAAAGAAGGAAAGAAATTAGGAGAGTGACGTCAGCAATATGGTGGAATAGGAATTGTCAGTGCTCATTCCTCACAGATAAGGGATTTTGACAACCACTCACAAATGAAAGTACCATTTTTGTAGCTGGGGAATCTAGCAGAGGGGCCATAGCACTCTGTTGAATCAAAAAATCTGAGAATAGTTGCATTGAAGAGGATAAGAAGAACAATTTCAATTTACATACCTCACCTCTTCTCCAAGAAGTGAAAGGTGTGAAGAGAGACTCCATCAACCCAAGACTTTTCCGATAGGGAAAGTGAGAGTGTAGTGAGTGCCCAGCTTCTCCAGCCATATGGGACACTGCCCAAGAGACCCACTTCTTTCTTGCCCCACCCAGAAAACTGGGGAATCAGCAGGCTGGACACTCTAGGAGTAGCCTGGAGCAGGGAAAAGGGGTAGGAGCTCACAGCAGCTGGGGTACAAAACAGTTCTGGTTTCTACTAAATGCCTTACGGACTGCACCAACAGGGCTTCCCATATCATTGGCAGACCTCTTTACAGGTAGCCCACACATGCCTCCAGCACTCTGTGTGCCCCTCCACGCTGTAATCAATACCCCAGCAGAAGGCATTTGCAAACTCTACAGACTATACATAAGCACGTGCAGAGAGCTGTTTGACTCTGCTGGACTTGGAGAAAACACATAACCTTGAACACTTCAGGACAGTGGTCAAGGGAAATTAAATGTGATGTTCTCAGCACCTAGACTGGCTTTATGGGATTGAGAGAAGGTATATATAGGATTATATATTCACACATTCACTTCTGGATATATAGCCAAAGGAAATGAATGTAGGATCTTAAGGAGATATTTGTACTTCCATGCTCATTGCAGCACTGTTCACAAAAGCCAAGATTTGGGAATAACCCAAATATCCACTGCAGATGAGTGAATTAGAAAATGTGAGCTATGGGGCATCTGGGTGGCTCAGTCATTAGGCATTTGCCTTCGGCTCAGGTCATGGTCCCAGGGTCCTGGGATCGGGCCCCGCATCAAGCTCCCTGCTCGGCAGGGAGTCTGCTTCACCCTCTCCCACTCCCCTTGCTTATGTTCCCTTTCTTGCTGTGTCTCTCTCTGTCAAATAAATAAATAAAATCTATTAAAAAATGTGAGATATGTAGACATATCTAGGTCTATAGAGATATATAATGGAATATTATTCAGCCTTTAAAAAGAAGAAAAATTTTGTCATTTGCAACAACATCAATGAATTTTGAGGATATTATGCTAAATAAGCCAGTCACAGAAAGAAAAATATTGTATGATCTCCCTTACAGGTATAGTTTAAAAAAGTCAAACTCATAAAAGTACAGAGTAGAACTGGTATTTGCCAGGTGCTGAGAGTTGGGGGACATGGGAAGATGTCAGTCACAAGGTACAGACTTTCAGTTATGTCAGAGAAGTTTTGGAGATCTGATATACAGCGTGATGACTCTAGTTAATAACGGTGTATTGTATACTTGAAATTTGCTGAGAGTAAATTTTAAGTGTTTTCACCTCCCTTCCAACACAGTAACTACGTGCGGTGATTGACATGTTAATTAGATTGATTGCTGCAATCATTTACAATGTATACATATGTCAAAACATCATGTTGTACACCTTCTATATGTATACTTCTAATTTGTCATTTATACCTCAAACTGGGGAGGAAGCAAGAAAAAAGAATAAGACACTGCAAAAAGTTTATCTGTTTTTTTAAAATAATATTTCCAAAGCACTTGATTCTCCCCTCAAAAGTCTATGCTAAGGTACATATTTCTTTTATTTTTAATGTAGTTGTTTCTTGATGGATGAATTATGTCTGTGAAGCTGAGTCTACTTAACTGAGTTGTTCCCACACCATAATGAAAGAAAGGGATGCCAGTACACTGGAACTAAAAAGCCTGCCTTTGAATGTTCATGACAAAACAAAAGCAACAAGAAAGCAACATCAGCAGAACATACAAAAGCAGCAAAAAAGAATTGCCAATCATTCCATAACCTTAAGGAAATTTCCTCATTGAAAATAAAATGAAAATCCATCCTTAGTGCTTACAGAAAAGAACAGTGCTCAAATCTGGTCCCCCATTGGAATGAATGCTTTCTCGACAGGATAACAAATGAAAATTGGATCAGGGACACATTTTCAATGAAAAAGACACACTGCCAGATGGCTTCTTGGCAAAGGAAAGGGAAGAGTTGATTAAACTGTCATGTGATGACTTCAAATTCAGCAAAGTGCAGTTTAGCAACTTTTCGTTGAGAAAGATAAAGGAGGACAATTCAGGTATGAGGCTTGGTTTTGACAATAAGGTTTAAGATTACTTTGCAGCTTCACTGGTTTTCTGCCATTGCTCTCAATAAGGGAAAACACAAAATTAATCTCAACCAAGAACAAAATTTCTGCTGAACACAACTTGAGTTTCTCCAGAACTAATTCTTTGAAACCTTGGTGCCAAACACACTCATCATAAAGCATGTTTTACTTTTCAAGAAAAACATAACGTGCCTACTCATTTACAGACACTGCTACCTACAGGTGAATTCAAATTTCACACCTCTTATCAGATAAAAAGGGGGTACTATAAAACTTGTACCAAAATACAAATATGTCCCCTAAGGATTTGTTATCCTGTTCATGTAGGTGAGGAAAAATAATTTTCCCTCTACTTCTCTGGGCTCTTGGCTGAGAATCCCTGTAAGAAAAGACAGATGAACAGAACAACAAACAGAAGCTTAATAACATGTATACCTCCTGTATATAAGGAAGATACCCAGAAAAAGTGAGTAACTCTCGAAAATGGCCCAAATCACCACTTTTATTTTAATTTTTGAAGATTTTATTTATTTATTTGAGAGAGAGAGCACGAGGGGGAGGAAGGGCAGAGGAGAGGAAGAAGCAGACTCCCTGCTGAGCAGGGAGCCCAAGGTGCAGAGCTCCATCCCTGGATCCTGAGACCATGACCTGAGCGGAAGGCAGACACTTAACCAACTGAGCCACCCAGGCCTCCCAAGTCACCACCATTTCCAGATAAAGATAAAAGATGCTGGATTGAGGGAGGCCAGGTACAGAAGGTTACTAGGAAAGGCACAGTAAATGAGGTCATTGCTGCCATGTAGATTTAAGTCCATGTCTTCTCCAGTGATGACCGTTTCTAGAGATTTAGTCATCATCCTCTTCCTAGTGTGGAGAAGGAGACATACTTAGAAATGGAGATTTCCCTTATAAAAGTAAATATCTCTTACAAAAGGGTAACTTCCACTCCTGGTTTTCAGAGCTTTTCCTGTGTCTGCAGCCTCTCAAAAATGAGCCAAAAATAATCCTTATGCCAAAAAGTGTATTTGGAGATGGTAAATGCTGCTCCCCTTCACTTGCCAATCATCTTTCTCCTTTCTTCTAATAGGAGATTACTAGTTTGCTTCCCTAACTGTACAGACCCTCATATGCAAAAGTTGTCAATTAGATGGTTTCTAACTCACCTGGCTTCAGAGGGCCAACAACAATACACGCACTTGGATTCTGTGCTTGGTGCAGGGTTGGGCATATAACTCAAGCAGAGCAGTCAGCATCAATTTTGGAACTAGAATGGATGTTGGGAGAAGGTGTCTCTCCTGATGCTCCTGGATACTAAAAGCATGCTAGACAATTGCAGCCACATAGTGAAAGCTTGCCCAAGAATAAAAGAACACACAGAAAGCAGAGACAAAAATGAGAGGAAAAGCCAGACATACTTCTGATGGCACTGTTTCCATGCCAGGCTCCTGCTTTGCTTAAAAGCACTTCTGATATTTTACTTTTCAATTATAAGCCACTAATTTTTTTTCTTTAATTATAGGGATTCTGTCTTTAAAAAAAAATAAAAGAGTGTCTTGACTAATACACTAAAAATCTGCATTTGGGAGGTGGATCACCTGTATATTCATTTAAGAGAAAAGATATTTACATCAAACTAAGTAAAAAGCATCCCAGAACAATTTCTCTAATGGACCAATAGTGTGCAGAGTCACAGATCTTTGAGATAAGACACTATCATACACAAATTTTTATCTCCTCATAGTAGTGTAGGGTTCATAAGACTTTTTGAATCTAATTGAATACTGGATTCCCTGCCTATAAAATATTATATATGAATTCATCAGAGAACACAGTTTGTACCTATAAAACTCATGAGTAAATTATTTCTTATCCCACTGCAGTTTATTTTTGCCTTTAAGTGTTTTCGTTTGTTCTCATGTTCTTGTCTGACTCCATGATAGCTGACACTGGAAAAATAATAATTAGATATTCAATTGGAGTGTCCACAAACTTAAATTCTTCTATTTATATTCTTCCAAAGAAAACTCCATAAAAACATAAATGAGCATTTTCATTCATACTTGTAATAATTCATGAACATTATCAAAACACTGAGCTTTTTCTTAGCATCTTCGCACTGCGTAAAGCACTTTTATTTGTATTATTTCATTTGCCCTCTGTACCTCCTTTTCAAGTAACCTACTATGTTATTACATAGTTGAAAGAACATTACCTGGCCACAAAGTCATCAACAAACAAACCTCAATCAAATAAAAAATGCCCTCATGGTGGTTGTTTAGGTATTCCCCAGAAGTATCAATAATACATGTTTTACTGAAGTTTTCATAGCAGAGATGGAGAAAATTTACATCACATGAGACTGAAATTTTCAATTAAGAAAACCTAATTAGATATCTTTTCAATTTTCAATTTTCTGTTTTGAAGTCACAGTCTGTTCTCCCCTTACATGGCTTACTTTCCTTAACTCTTGCCTCACCCTGGCACCTCTCTCTCATACATAAACAGAGAAACTTGGCTCTATCCCCACTCCTAAATCCTTCACCTCACTCATCAAAAGGCTCCAAATGTCTTGAAACATACTTCCCACGCTTAAAATGCACATGCATCACCTGGAAATCTTGTTAAAATGCTGATTATGAGTCAGTGGCTTGGGGAAGCAAACTGGGATTATGCATTCCTAAAAGGTCAGATGACACAGATATTGTAAATCTGAGGAGGACCCTTTGAGTAGCCAGGCTAGAAAACTGAGGATGATATTAATTAACAAAACCTATTTTCTCCCTTTCTATCATCAGTTTGTGCCAGTCTGTTTTTAAGAGGCACAATTTGCTCATCTATAAAATGGAAATATGTATGGTCATTGGTACACAATAATTGTGAAGTTTAAATAAGCTTTTGTACTGAAAGTGCTTTGGAAACTGTGAGCAAAGACACAAATGTAAGGTGTTATGGTATTCAAATTCTATGTATCTGTGCCATTATTCACCAAATAATTATAGAGAGTTTCCTAGTGCAAGGTCCTTCCTATGTTGGGTAATGAAATCACATCAATGAACAATCAAGACAGTCTCCTGTTACAAAATTTAGAATCTGGTAGAAAAGCAAGATGTTAGGATATTACAAAGTGAATAAGTAAATTACAAATGGTTATCTCTTCTAATAAGAAAAAGTATATGACAGCACGTTACAGTGACCCCTGACCTACTCTAGGAGTCACATTTGCCTGATTTTAGACATTTCAGCAATAATTAACAAACAGAAGAATAGGAAGTAACTGGGCAGAAGAAACTACACAGGCAAACACTATGCAATAGAAATCACATGGTTTGTTCATGGAACTATTTTTATATCCAACCCGTTGTGATTTTTGTTTCTTTCACATTTATTATTATAATGTATTGTGTAATTGTTTGATTCTTATTTCATTTTATTTTTAGGGAAGAGAAATTGAAGTTCTTCTACAATCAAAACTACAAAATGGCTCCCAAATCTTAATTCATAGTTGGTTTATTGACTACACAAGGGTACAACCTATAACCTACTTTCCCAGATCTCTTTTAATGTCAGACCCACCTTGTTGCGATAATTCACTGTATTAGAAGAGTCTCAGAAGCACCTTTTTTTGTGGTCACAATTCTAGTTTTAAGTTCAAAGTTCTTAAAAGTTTATTTTAGGAACAAAGGAAGGGAACATGAAAAAGTTGGAAGAAATAAAAAGATTTATTGGGGGTTATTCATATGAAGATAAAGGGGAGAGAGAGTAAAGGTAGGCAGGGAGCATTCAGACCAAAATGGCCCTGGAGGACTGTGAAAGTAGGCAGAAGGAAGAAGAATTTTTTAGGAAGAATAGCTCTGAGAAAGACTCTACTAGCCTGCTGGAGAAGGATGATACAAACATTGCTTCTGTACTGGGCAGAAGTGGTGAGTCTTTATAACATTACCTCGTTCAATCATTGCCTGGGACTGTGAGGAGGTACCTGGTAGCAGAGATAGATCCAGAAAACATCTTCAGAAAGAATGAAATCTTGCCATTTGCAATGACATGGATGGAACTAGAGGGTATTATGCTAAGTGAAATAAGTCAGTCAGAGAAAGACAAATACCATATGATTTCACTCATATGTGGAATTTAAGAAAGAAAACAGATGAACATAGGGGAAGGGAAGGAAAATAAAATAAGATGAAAACAGAAAGGGAGACAAACCATAAGAGACTCTTAACTATAGGAAATAAACTGAGGGTTGTTGGAGGGGAGGTTGGGTAGGGGAAGGGCTAACTGTGTGATGGGCTTTAAGGAGGGCACATGATGTGATGAGCACTGGGTGTTATATGCAACTGATGAATCACTAAATTCTACCTCTGAAACTAATAATGCAGTATATGTTAATTAAATTGAACTTAAAAAAATTTTTTTTAAAAAAGAAGGCACCTTCAGCTACAGGTTGTTAGCTAAGTAACCTCCTTGTGGAAGGATTCTCTCTTGAAAAGAGATCTGAATGGCAATGCCTCAGTGACTACCACAATCTCTTTTACCATTTTCCTCAATTCCTTTTTTCCTCACCAACTTTATGACTTTGGTTGCATTTTGAATAGTGCCAAATTTTTGTCTTTTTATTTATTACATTTTTTTCCCCTCACAACTATCATTTGGCTTCCTGCTCTGTGTACGATGTTTTCATTTTTTTTCCCCAAGCATTTTGTTTTCATTTAAAGCTTCTGTGCTTCTAGTCTTGCTTAAGAAAAATCTCACTTGCCCCCAAAATATATAATTTTCTAATATTATTACTTATAAATTATTAAAATCTTTGATTTATTGAAATTTATTATTTTATGATATAATTTATATTTGGTAGACAATTATTTCATTTTGTTCCTTCCAGATGGATAACCAGTTATACCACTACCAGGCAAAAACTATGAAACTACCTTTTTCTCATTCTTTTTAAACAACACATCGTTTTTACACATTTTCCATATTGATTTGGGCTCTTTTATGGATTTTTACTTATAGACCTGTAAATTATTTCTATTCCAGATTCATACTGTATTAATCACAGTTACCTTATTGTAAATTGAAAATACATAATTATCTCAAGTTTCCACTCAATACTCATTTTTTTTTTAAAAAAAAGTATGTGACAGAAAGGAGAGGATGAAAAATCCCTTCCCCTCCTAAAAAAAACTATAAAATTGGGCAAAATATGCAAAAAATAGCTCTGGAAACTACTAAAGGCAAACTCTAAGTGGGAGAGAGTCTGTATTCATGAAAAGTTGCCAGAACACTGGATAAGGTCCTTAGGAGACAGTGGCTTTTTTGCCTGGACCTGTCTTCAGAGCTATCCGCAGCTTGGTTAGTGTGTGTTGACCATGTGGAGTATGAGCTTCACAGCCCGGTGGGGGGGGGGGGGGCGGGGGCGGGTGCTGTCATGACTTGTGGCTAGGGCAAAAGCACAGGCTGAGCAGCACTGTCAGCAAAATAGCACACTCAATAACAAAGAATGGGGAAAGCCTTCGATTCTGCTGTTCTCAGCCTGCAGTTTCATTTGGGGCTATCAGTCGACCTGCTATCTATTTTAGAAGGAAACTAAAGGAACAAAAGAGCATTGGAAGTGTTAGACAAACTCTGGCTGACTGGCAGGCTGCATGTACATGGACAGGAGATCCAAGACGACAGAGTGGAAAGCAAATGTCAAAAGAGACTTGAAGCTGTCTGAACTTTACATGTGCTACCTAACTAAACACAGATCTATCTGCAGACGGCCGAAATCATATGGGTTCCCAGTGTTTGAGCACAACTTCTAACCAATCACTAGCTGATCAGTGAGGTATGTGGATGGCATGAACCCCAGGAAGTAGGGCTAAAATATCAAAAAGAAGAAAAAAAAAAAGCAAAACAAAACCAAGCAGAGACATTAGCTACTGCAGAATCCACACTAGGTACAATATATTATCTAACATGCCAATTTTCAACAAAAAACTATGAAATATAACAAGGAAACAGAAAATGTGACCTACACTCAAGAAATAAAGCAGTCAATAAAAACTATCCCTGAGTGGGGACAGATGTTGACTATAACAAAGACTTTAAAGCAGAAATTATAAATATATTCAAGAATTAAAAGGAGCCATGTTTAAAGATTACAGAAACATAAGTAGTCAATAAACAACACACAGAGAATCTCAATAAGGAAATAGAATATATTTAAAAGGAACAAAATGGATATTCTAAAGTTGAAAAGTACCATAACCAAAATAAAAATAGATTGGCCCAACAACATATTTTAGATGGCAGAAGAAAGAAGCATCAAAGTCAAATATGGGTCAATTTCATTTATCCAATCTGAAGTCAGACAGAAAGAAGATTTTAAAAAAAGGAATAGAGCCTCAAAACCTATGGAAGAACATGAACATACCAACTTACATGTAACAGGAGTCCCAGAAGTAACGGAGAGAAAACTATTTTATTTATTTTTATTTTTTTAAAGATTTTATTTATTTATTTTGTGAGAGAGACACAGCGAGAGAGGGAACACAAGCAGGAGGAGTGGGAAAGGGAGAAGCAGGCTTCCTGCTGAGCAGGGAGCCCGATATGTGGGGCTTGATCCCAGGACCCTGGGATCATGACCCGACCCAAAGGCAGACACTTTATGACTAATCCATCCAGGTGCCCTGAGAAAACTATTTTATAATGGCCTACAACTTCCCAAATTTGATGATAAACATTAATTTACAGAACCAACAAGCTCAAAAAATTTCATATTGGACAAAGATATATCTACATCTGGACACATCATAGTCAAACTGCTAAAAAATAAAGGTTAAAAAATTGTGAGGGCAGCAAAAGAAAGATGACTAATCATGTACAAGGAAACAACAATATGATTAACTGCTAACTTCTCATCAGAAACAGTGAAATCCAAGAAGGTAGCGAGATGCCTTTTTCAAAGTGCTGAAAGAAAAAATTAAAACCGTCAATTCAGAATGTATACCTAATAAAACTATTATTAAAAAAGAAAATAGGACATTCACAAATAAACAAAGATTAAGTAAATTTATTGCTAGCTGATATGCTTTAAAATATATTAAAGGAAGTCTTTCAGTCTTAAAGTATATGACATCAGATGGTAACTCAAATCTACAAAAAAATAAATAAAGAGCAGGATAAATGATGAAAATGTGAATATAAATGAGTGCAAATATATTTTTCTCTCCCCTTAAACAGTTAAAGAAAATACTGAAAAAGCCAATAAGTATAAGACTATATTGTTGGATTTATTATATACATAAATGAGATATACAAGAAAATAATAGTACCAAAGAAGGAATAAAAATGTAACCATACTGGAGAAAAGCTGCTATTGATGTATTAACCTGAATTTAACTAAGCATTAATCTGAAATTGATTATAATAATTTAAGATTCATATTGTAATTTCTAGATCACTAATAACTTAAAAAAGAAAAGTGCTAAAAAACAATAGAGGAATTAAAATGGTAGAATAAAAATTTGTAATAATCACAAAACAAGGTAGTAAAAAAAATAGAAACAAAAAAGACAAGACACATACGTAAAACAAAGAGCAAAATGGCAGAGGTTAATCCAATAATATCAGTAATATCTTAAGCATGGATAGATTAAAACTCTAATCAAAAGATAGAGATTGTTGGACTGAACTAAGGACAATATTCAAGTATAGCCTATCTGCAGATCTACACTACAAATTCATAAATACAGATAGATTGAAATTAAAAGGATGGAAAAAGTTGCATCATGCAAATAGTTACTATAAAAGAGTTGCAGTGAATATATAGACAGAACAGACTATAAAACAGAAGATATTACTAGAAACAAAGAGGGACAGTTCATGATGACAAGGGGATTAATATATCAGGAAAATATACTGCCATTAATATATATATATAAACCTAACAACTGAGTCAAAAGGGACAAAGCAGCAAAATCTATGCAAACTGAAAGTATAAGTAGGCAACTTAAAAATCATAGGTATAGATGTTGGTACCTACCAAAAATAGATTGTTTAAAAATTAAGTGGGAAATGAGTAAGAATATACATGATCTGACCAACACTAACAGCCTTAGTTGACCTAACTCATATTTATAGACTATACTATCAAGCAAGAAAGGAATATACATTCTTTTCATGTATACATGAATTTGCAGATAAATCTTAGGCTAGACCATAAATCAAAAGTCAGTAATTTTAAAGGATTAAAATATTTAAAAATATTGAATCAGAAATAATAGAAAAAGGTTGGGAAAATTCCCAAATACTTCCAACAAATAATACACGCATCAAAGAAGAAACTACAAAGGAAATAAAAAATATATTTTTAATTAAATGAAAATAAAAATGCAACATGTGAAAATTTACAAACGTAGGGGCACATGGATGGCTCAGTGGTTAGGTGTCTGTCTTCGGCTCAGGTCATGATCCCAGGGTCCTGGGACTGAGCCACTCATTGGGCTCCCCGCTCAGTGGAGAGCCTGATTCTCCCTCTCCTATCGCTAACCCCTTGCTCATGCGTGCATGCACTCTCTCTCAAATAAATAAAATCTTAAAAAAAGAAAGAAAGAGAAAGAAAGAAAGAAAGAAAGAAAGAAAGAAAGAAAGAAAGAAAGAAAGAAAGAAAGAAAGAAAGAAAGAAAGGAAGAATTTACGAGTATAGATAAATCAGTTCTTGGAGGGAAATATGTAATTTTAAATGCCTATTTTGGGGGAGGAGGTCTTAATCTTATGTCCACCTTAAAAAACTAGAAAATAATTAAACAGAAAAAAATAAATCCTGCAGAAAAACATAATAAAATGTGAACATAAATAAATTAAATGGAAACAGGAAAACAACAAAGAAAAATCAAAGAAACCAAAAGCTGAGTTTTTGATATGATCAACAAAATTGACAAAATTGTAGCTATGTTGACCGCATCTCCCAGACTCTGTCCTTGATCAGACTTTAGTGAGATTCCCCTGAGCCTGACAAAGGCCCCCGCACAGCACCCTTATCCGCCACTGACACTTCCAGCACCATTGGATCTGCTGAGTCATGTGGCCCAAGAGGCAGAGCAGCTTGTGTGCAAGCCTGGACTAGCGGTAGAGCCTTCGGTTTGCGGCTCCACTCAAAACTAGCAGCATTTCAGGTCACTCAGTAAATGAGCCAAAGTAACACACCCAAATAAAAAATATGTTGCCTCCAAAATACAAAGAGGACACTAGGCATTGGTGCCTTTTTCTTTTTTGGTTGTAGAAGGGGCCAGATATAATAATTATCCTTCACCTTAGAAGGGATATCTCAACGTGCCTCACACCATTCAGTGGCATTTACTGAGTAAGAAGTATTCATGAACAAAAAAGTGAATTGAAGGTATATTTTCTTAAATACGAAAGACATGTATCAAATTTAATTAAGAGTAATGATTTAAGCTCATATATTCAGAAGATGTTTTCCAGGTCAGCCGGACAATGGGAAGAGAAAAAAGTGGGAAAAGGCAGAAACTTAGAATACATGGTGTTCTTCCTAACCACAAAAAATGAGGGGAACCATGAGCCTCAAGGATTCAAAACAAGTAAAGTTACAGATGTGAGTCAAATCTGTGATGGGATTTCACCACTCTTGCCTGCCTTGGGACTGGAAACACCTTCTTAGGGTGCTAATGTGGTGAGAAAAATAAATTAAAAACTCAGAATATTTTGAGCAGTATGACTCTGTCTTCAAATAAGTCCTTTGTTGATGTTCAGTATTTGATGAGAAGAATGGGAAGCTGCTCTCACAGAAACAGAGACGAATTAGAAGCACAGAAACCTCTTGGGCTTACCTCTGCCTTTCCCCCCGTAGCTGCTACGACACCTTCATAAAACCCCCTGTCTGCTCCTTTAGCCTTCCAATTATGTTGCATCCGCTAGTTACACTAGAATTCTTACATATATATTTTTTTTTAGGTGCAAACATCAAACATTATTAAAAGTAGAGTAAAAAAAAATTTGTCTTGTTGCTGACAATGTCACATGTTTCATGAGTTTAAATGATTCCCGAATTTAGATGAAAGACATACATGAATCATAAATTACTATAAACAGGCAAATAGTATACACTTTACCTTCTGAGAACAATGACTTTCCTAGAAATGATCACTATTTTTTGCAGACTTAAGTTTTCTGCAGCTGTTGTTAGGCCTGAGCCCTGTGTTTGGAACTCGTTACCAGACAGCCCTATCATCTTTGGATTGTAATTATTTACTTTCTCATCTTTTTTTCCTTCTGACTAGGTAATTAATTTTATTTGAATTTCTGTCTACTCTCCTAGCCTGTGCATTCCATGAAGGTAGAAAATGTATTTATGCATTTCTTGTACCCCAGAGCCTAGCAAAAAGTCTGATATGAAGTAGCTGCTCAATCAATATTTTTCAATAAAAATTGAAGCCCACAAAAGACATTTTTCCTTCCTCCATAAAAATAAAGCTGGTAATTTACAGACATATTTTCAAAATGTCTGATTTTTTATGATTGTGACAGCTGCTGCATATGTCCTAGAATTTTTTTTTCTTTTTTACAAAGGAAGAAATAGCTAACTGCTCTTATTATATAAAGTATTCTGCCATAAAATTTGAAAATAGATTGATTTTTCTTACATTCCTGGGGCTTGCTCCAGGCATGGAAGCACAGATTTCTAAATAAAATACAATTAGTGATTTTTGTAAAGGCAGAAACCATTGACTTCATTTTACTCTCCTGTGTGAGCTGATGCTTGGTGACAGTTCCAATCCTCCATGGACTTGTCTAACAATTCTGACTAGGCAACATTATATTGGAACAGGGTAGGAATATAATTGTGCTCTTGTTAAAACATGCTGTAATGTCAGGCACACTGAATTTTAATTCCCATGGTGGATCCAGATAATCAGGAAATTCTCCAACTGCAGGAGGATTTTGAAATAGCATGTGACATTTTTACAGCTGGCCATAATTTCATGCTTTGCCACCTTTGATCAAAGTGTCACCTTAAATGAAGGCAAGAAGACAGAAAATGCTACTGTGAAATCCACAATGTATCCAATCCACCTGAATCTAAAGGTAAAACCCACATGCAGTAATAATGCTCTCCCCAAAACTCACATGCTGAGGGAAGCCAATTAAGTTAGAAAATTCCTATAGCTAACAATATATTTTAAACTATCTCTAATATTATTTTATAACTTAAACCTATCACAAGTAAATTCAAAGTATGGAAATTGCAGAGAAGGCATCAAGTTAATAGAAAAATACAAATTATTTATATAATGAATTGCTCACATGAAGCATAAGAAAATATAGCTTCTGTGATAAATAATATATAAGTAAGCATTCTCCAAACTACAACTGTTATCTGACAAGACAACACATGAGAATCAAGTAATATGTATTGACTCCTTCCTGTACAAAAGTAGCTCTCACTGGGAAATCATCAAGGTTAGTTTAGGAGGATGGAATACTTAGGAGAGTCAAGAATGTTGAAGATACTATACTACTTGGTGTTAGGGAGGAAGTCATCTGCTCTCAAACCTCTGAGGTTTGGTACCATAAATTTAGCTGTGACACGTTAAAATACTTGCAACCTATCTTAGTCTGTTTGGGCTGCTAAAACCAAACACCACAGACTGGGTAGCTTATAAACAACAGACATTTTTTTTCACAGTTCTGGAAGCTGGAAGCCTGAGATCACAGTGCCAGCCAGCATGGTTGGATAGAGGCCCTCTTCCAGGTGGCAGACTTCTCCTTGTATCTTCACATGGTGGAAGCAGCTAGGGAGCTCTGTGAGGTCTTTTTCACAGGAGCAAATCCCATTCATGAGGACTCCACCAACATGACCTATATACCTCACAAAGACCCCTCCTGCTAATATCATCATATGGGCATTAAGATTTTGACACATGACTTTTAGGGAGACACAAACGTTCAGACTATAGCATGACCTAATAACTGTACCATAAATTTTTTTTAAAGATTTTATTTATTTACTTGAGAGAGAGAATGAGAGAGAGAGAGAGAGAGAGCACATGAGAGGGGGGACGGTCAGAGGGAGAAGCAGACTCCCCGCTGAGCAGGGAGCCCGATGCGGGACTTGATCCCGGGACTCCAGGATCATGACCTGAGCCAAAGGTGGTCGCTTAACCAACTGAGCCACCCAGGCGCCCCTGTACCATAAATTTTAAAACTTCATATATTCCTGCTGCCTCCACATCTCCCAAAATAGACCGTGAATGCCCCAGCCAAGTGACCAGGTGTACCCACCATATGATGAGGCGGCCCCTGCCACGAGTTCTCCTTCTTATATTCCCTTTTCTGTGACCTCATATCCTCAAGGGATATCCTATCATGCCTTTTGCTTGTATACTCCACCCTGACCCCCACGTGCCCATGGGTCCTTGCGCTCTCTGCTCCCCACCTGCTTGTTTGAGGCCACTTCCTCTGCACTCACCCCATGTGGCCCCTCATGACTCTGTGAGTATATTAAACTTTGTTTTCTTGTACCTCTCCTTTGTCCCCTCTTGTGGATACATCTGATCGACCATCTCATTAAAGAATACAAAACGACGATAAAATAGGAACTTAGAGATTTTTCAAAGAGATCCGTAAGCTACCTATGGATGGAAAATCTGATGAGTTAATTTTACAGATGAAGAATTCAAGACCCACAAAAGCAGTGACTTGATCAAAGTCTCCAAGATAATGAGTGGCAGAGTAAATATCTTATCTCAGGTTTTTTGATAGAAAACCTAGTATTCTCTTTTATAAATACAACACGCTGAGGCTTTAACTATCCAATTTTCCTGCATCCTTTCATGATTTTTACAACAGGTTAGCTCTATAAAGTAAGATAGTAAAGACCAATAATTATTGCAAAGATTATTCACACATTAATAAAACTCTGGGTCAGGTAACCAAGTTTGGATAAATTATTTTAGGATTACTATCTTAACAGTTAATATGTTTAAAACCAATGAAACAGTTGTGTATGCCAACTGCAACTAGCAAGGAACTCTTCCTTCACCTCTGCATTTTTTTGTTGTCTATTATAGTGTAAGTAGCTACCTTACAACTTAGTATTCTAAAACAAAACAAAACAAAAAAAACACGTTATTATAATTCCTAATTTGCTGGGTCAGGAATTTGAGTCGGGCTCGTATGGGAGATTCTTCTGCTTTAAATGGCATTTACCAGGGCCATTCTATGGTATTCAAATGGTAGATGGGTGGTGGGAAAGTTGGTCTCAACTGGGTCACTTTTTTTCTCATTGTAGCCTCAGAGCCTCTTCATGTGTGCTTTTCAGCAGAGTCACTGGACTTCTTATGTGGCAACCTTGGAACCCTAGGATGGGTTCCTAGGATGACCTAGGAGGAAGCTGACTGTCCTGCTAAAGGCTAAGCCCAGAATTGGCAGTGTCATTGCTACCACACTCTGTTAGGGTAGGTAGAAGGGGAAGTAACCCCTAATGTTTGACAGGAGGAATGTTAATGTCTTTGTAGTTATCCTTAATCTTACACAATATATTATCAGCAAAAAGGTTATATTCAAATACCTTTAATAATTGCATTCTTTTCCTTATTCTTCTGATTTAGAATTTCTAAGCCTTCTTAATAAATGTTTAATAGGAATTTATATTAGTCTTAAGACATTCTAACTTAGCCATGTTGAACTATCACTAAAGCTGCCTTTTTTATTTTATGTTTGCAAACTATCAGATACACTTTAGTTTTATTTAAACTTCCTACTTAAGATTCACTTTTTTGGATTTTGTTGTCTATTGCTATATTGTAGGGTTTTGATATCATCAAGACTCAAATTCAGTTAAATTTAACCTAAAAAGCTTTTTTTCCCCCACTACTTGTGTTTATTGAATATTTCTAAAGTGATTTTATGAGTAAACCATAGATAGTATGACTACATCATCTTAGAATGAAATTGACAAGAAAGGCGAAACAAACAAAAGTATTATTTATAAGCAGCGATTCAATGCTAGGTATACGGATAGAAATGTAGTAACCACCGGTAAGTAATACACTTGATTTAACTGTTGTAACAGTAGTAATTGGTATTAAGTAAGTATAATTAGCTGGATTTTTACCAATGAAAGAATGTAGCCTAAGTTGGGAGAATGACAGCCAAACCTGGAAAGGTATGCCTCCAAACTCAGAGTTTTTGTACTTCATGGCATTGGGGTATAATCTTGATTGGGTATTTATATGTAGTTGAGTCCCCAGTTCACCATAAAAAATATTAAATGGATATGAGCACTTGGAAAGTTCATATACTCCATAATCTATACGTAAAATTGAGGTTAAAACAGGAATAGGGTTATGTTTATATTACAGAGTGGTTTGGTTGCTAAATGAAAGAGAAAGATCAAATATTATAAACAAGTTTCAATGTGGGTTCACTTTTCAAATGGATGGAGCATTTTTAATTAGTGGATATGTAATATATATCTGGATAGATATTTTACTATACAAAAACTCAAACTCTATGTATGATATTTCTCTGACAGAAGAGAACCCTGGAAGCAGCTGTAGCCAAAATCATATTTTCTCACATGGAAAAATGTGAAACCCCCCCGAGATACTAATAATATCCAAGAAAGGAGTCAGGTGATTACTAAAGCTAATTAGGATTTCTAAGGACTCTGATAAATTTGAGACTATAATAGGATTACATTCTCTGCTACTCAAGCCATTGATATTTGCATATTAAACTGGTAGGGTTTAGAAATTGGGATGGTTCTACTAAGCCCAGATTTGCGCCAGTAACAGAAGACAGATCTTTTCTTGACTTCCCTTTCTGCAAAAAAATAATAGGAGAAAAAAAATAAGCCCCCTTCTAAGTAGTTACTTTGAAATCTCATGATTCAATGAGACAGTCTGTTATCAAATCAGGGTGGGGGAAGAGAAACTCTTTTCAAGTGCTAATTATAGGAGATTAAAAATTCAGAAAGCATAGAATACTTTACTTTTATAAAACTTACCTTTTAAAAAGGTTCCACTGTTGAAAAGTCACATGAGGCAGAATTTTGGTAAAAGAAAAACGTTGTTTTCTCCTAAAAAGTAGGAAAGAAAGTTGTTATGTTACAATCCATCACATAAAAATACATATTATTAAATTAATAATGCATAGCTTATAAAATGTTAATACATAATAGCAACAAAACAGAAAGCATGAATTCCTCATAGTTAACCAATTACATTACAGTAGAGCACAATCATGTACTATTTTTGACTGATAAGCATCTAAATGCTAAATGTGATTCCAAGAGAGCTGATTGACTTGACCTGCCAAAATAGATCAAGGTAACTGATGGTGTTGAGTCACTCTCTAAGCAGTTCTTCAGTAGGACATAGTACATTGTTCACACAAAAATAACCATTTTACTATATTTTTAACTCAAGTTTAAAAACCACACTTTCTTCCCCCCACCCCCACCCAGAGAATCATTTCTAAATACATGAAAGAACTGTAGCCTACCCTCTCCGTTAAAAGAGTCACTAGGCTCATGTGGCTATTTCAGTTTAAACATAAATGAATTTAAAATGAAATAAGGGTGGCTGGGTGGTTCAGTCAGTTAAGTGTCTGCCCTCAGCTCAGGTCATGATCCCAGGGTCCTGGGATCAAGCCCCACACTGGGCTCCCTGCTTGGCAGGGAGTCTGCTTCTCCCTCTGCCCACCCCCCGGCTTGGCCTCTCTCTTGCTCTCACTCTATCTGAAATAAATAAAATCTTAAAAATAAATAAAAAATAAAATTAAGTCTGTAGTTCCTCAGTCACATTGGCTCCATTTCAAGTACCTTACAGTAACATGTGGCTCATGGCTACCATATTGGTCAGTGTGGATATAGAACCTTTTCATCACAGCAGAAAGTTCTGTTGGACAACACTGATCTAGACAATTTCTTTGGTTGGAATTAAGCTTTTGTGTATAATATTAAGGGTTATCTAATTAGTAAGTCTTGAAAGACCTTCCAAAAACACAAGAATATTGAACAAAAGATTACTGATATTACCATAGCTATTACTTTCTACAAATGGACTAGTAAAATATAAATAATAGATTTTTTTCTTAATTGGCCCAGAATAAAAACAGACAGCAGTCTAACTCATGGACTAGAATATGAAAATAAGTACAACATAACTAACAGTCAAAAAAAGAAAGAAAGGAAGAAAGGAAGAAAGGAAGGAAGGAAGGAAGGAAGGAAGGAAGGAAGGAAGGAAGGAAGGGAGGGAGGGAGGGAGGGAGGGAGGGAGGGAGGAAGAAAGAAAGAAAGAAAGAAAGAAAGAAAGAAAGAAAGAAAGAAAGAAAGAAAGGAAAGAAAGAAAGAGAAAAAAAAAGAAAACTGATGCAATAATGACTGTTTTTTAAAAAATCTACAAGATTAGCTAAACAAAAAAAGTGGCCGTCTTCATTCTTGGCTGGTATGAATGTGAATTCAGCAAGTGATCTGATATTATCTTGAACTGTTAAAAAAATACCTGCTTTGGCCCACCTTTATGAATCTATCCAATAGAAATTAAGGGCTTGTAGTTTATTTAGAATTACTTAGAGTGGCAAACCTTGGAGACAACATTAATGTACATCAATAAAGGGATAGTTTGATAAGTTATGGTATACTCATCATATAAAAATTACACAGTGATTTTTAAATATGTTAGATTTTCCTTCTTTCATGTGCAGAGATCACACTTAAACTACACAAACCTGACATACTTTAAAGTAAACAAGTGAACCACAGAACAAATACAGAAAAATAAGAATATGCATTAGGAGAAGAATAATGAGGAAAGACAAAAATAATTACCAAATATAAAACCAAAAGCTAAATATATGGGCACACCCATGCATGAGCACATGCACACATGAGCATGAACAAAGTTGTGGGTGGTTCTACACTGGGCTTTTTTTTTTTTTTTTTTTTTACACTGGACTTTTAATATGACTCGTCTCTGAGAGTTAAGAAAGGAGTTTATAAGAAAGTTATCAATTTTGTCCTTACAAATTCTTTCATTGTTTCTCTTCTTCAAAGGAGCATACATTATTTTGCAATTTTAAAATATTTAATTAAAAAATAATTCATTGGGTACCTGCTATAAATAAGGCTATTCTGCAAATCAGGAATACAGTAATAAAAATTAATAGATTAGACTTAGATAGTACTTCATAATTTGTAAAGTATTTTCATACATATTTGATCCTTACAAGGACCCTGTCAGTGTGGTTGGGCAGAAAATAGTGTTCCTTTTTGAAAATACATCCAGTTAATAAATGGTGGAGCCAGAATTAGCACCAAGGGCTCTGAATCACTGCTTCATTCTCTTTCTACAATATCACAGCACCTCCAGTGAACATCCCCAAAGAACAAATTTTATACATGGAGAAACTGAGTCCTAAAATAGTTCATATGTCAAGTCTTTCCAATTCTACTATTTTAGTACTTATCTTAAGCATCATCCTATCTTCTGCAACTAAAATCACTTTAAACACTTCTACAAAAAGAGAAGTTTATAATTAGGATAAAAAGTATGCATGCGAAGAGTCATAACTTGCTTATATCAAAGATATACTTTATGTATAAATGAATATTTAAATGTTGGAGAAAATTATTTTTAACTGAAGTACAATGTTCCTTATTTTATTCATTTGCAACAAGGAGTAATACCCTTTTGAAGAGATGGTGCACAGATAAATTTCTGTGTACTGTTAAAGCTGAGGAAATCCTTAGACATCAAGTATTGAGGAACGCACAGCATATCTTTCAAATAATAAAGATAAAAAGGGAAATGGTAAGCACTGGTAAAGCCAGAAAGGCAAGGGTACAGAAGGAAGTGGGAGTGGTGAGCCGGATGGCTTCATTTTTGCCTTTATTTTTCAGGTGAGGAAAACCTGTCCACGATAAGGGAACTTAACTTACAAATAATGTGGTACAACGGTATGAGGTACCACTTTGTCATAATAATGAGTAAACTGAGGTAGATATATGTAACATTTATCCAGAATGAATCAATTAACATTTTAAAATAGTAATAAGTGAACAGCAGTAGAGGCATATATAATCTCACACAAATGAATCAATTCAGACATCAGAGAGCTTTCGTTGTATATTATGCTAAGCTGCATGGGGTTATCTGATGTCTGTTTTCAGTGTTGATAAATATTGTGATTTTTTAAAACTGGCATCTTTGCAAACAAAGAACACTGCATAACCTGTTCAAAACTTCAGTTGGAAAGGACTGTGCAATAACACTGTATGCTTTCCCTACTTAAGGCTGCATTTTGGTTCAGCCTCTGTCAGTTTGTTTTCAGTTCAGGTTCCCATTTGCCTTTAGTCTCCACAGTAACTAGGCATATTAGGGAGCTCAGACACTTATAAATACCATAAGCCAGCTGTTCTCTTGCCTGTAGGATTTCTGAAAAACTTCCAATGGGAAAAATGGGCTGGAATCCAGAGCCAAAATCCCCAAGTCTGAAATGACAGAAATAGAAACTAAGACAGAACTAGGAGGAAAAGAAAAACAGGAGATTTAGTAATCAGCAACAGTGATTACTAAATCTAGCATCTTTGATTTTTTTCCAGGTGACTGGTACCATTTGACACTTTATACATGAGTTTGGGTATAAACTTTTGTTCATACATCTGTTTTCAGAGATGGATATAACTCACATAAGGCATTTTAAAAGAAGTACATCTGTTGGAGTTGAACATAAAATGCCTTTTGAAAAATAAAAAGGGAGAAATGGTGATCTCATGAATAAGAAAGGAAAGAGTAATTTGCCAAAGGAACATCTGATTAAGCTCCAAAGAATGCAAGAAGATTTGAGATTTTCACATGTGTATAGACAAACTAGTGTGGGCTCTTCACTATAAGAAGAACACATTTAGAGGGATGACTTACCTCCAATTCCAAGAAACCCAGTATCATGGCCTGTTGGAGCCAGGTAACTAGCTACTGTAGATTTCAAAATTCAGATGGGAACTCTGTAGGTGCCAGTAGCCAAGTGGAAAAGACACAGAAATGTTCATACAGATTTTATAAAAAGTTATTTAGAGATGTCATTTAAAATGCAAGAGCAGTGTGGCCCCGGTGCTCGGCCAGTGAGGAGGTGGCTGCAGTGAGAAGTTCCAAGAAAAAAAAAAAAATGCAAGGAAAAAGGTAAATTTCAACATCTCATGTGCTGAATTCACTGCCGAATTTTTCTTTCTATATGCCTGGAAAAGAAGTTGTAAGGTTTTACAAAAGCATACAAATATTTTGCTAAAACTTTGATATCTATAGAATTGTTGGTTAATTCATACTAAACATATGGCAAGAGCATTAGATCCTTATTAAAACTATGGAAAATGTAATCAACATCTTTGATTTTAACAGCAAGAGCTGAAACAATCTACACTCTAACCTAATATTCAACACAATTTTACAGTACCTTTTTAGTGCTTATTGTTATAGATGGGAGGGTCCATTCTCCCAAGTTCATTGTTTATTGGGTCCCGGATGTAGTTTGTCACCACCTGAGAGAAGTTGTCCACTTCAGCTTAAATCTTCTGAGCAGACTCTGTGGCTAGCTAAACCGTTCCGGACTATGGTTGCCATACTAAGAATCTTACAAGGACTCGGGTCGTTGGCCCTGGAGGATAGTGGAGACACTAGAATCTACCCTCTGCCTCTCTTCTCCCTGAGACTGAGTTGTTGGTCAATTCTCTGGCAAGAGACAAGTCTCACTTCTCCTCCAAGTCATTTCTCTTATTCAAGTGAATCTAAGAATGCCTACCTCCTCTGTTGAAAAACAGGGTAGGGAGAACACAAGAGTCAATCTGTCAATAATAATTATTTGTGTTATTATGAGGCTTTAATGTGTTTACATACCTGGCAATTGCAGGTCACCTTACGAGAAAAAGAAGCAAAGTTTGAATTGCTTTGTTTTTTACTGCACTGTTAATTCAATTGCAGATATGAATTAATTCAGTTTTTTTAATTTTATGCTTTAATTATGGAGGCAAGCTATATAAATATGGGTAAAACAATAATCTAATGCACAGTTTCCAAATGTGCCATAGACTGGAATTGACAGTTACTGATAAAGTCTATTAAAATAGTCTGATCAGTCTAATTTCCCTAAGTATCATGATCAACATTTAAAAATATATTTTAAAGTTAAGCTTATTAATTATTTCCTATACCCTTTATTGTTCTATAATGACAGAAGCTTTTGTTTGTCTTATCCACTTGCCAGGTTAATATTATGTATTCAAGAAATATTTGTTGGGGCACCTGGGTGGCTCAGTGAGTTGGGCGTCTGTGCTTGGGTCATGATCCCAGCGTCCTGGGATTGAGCCCCGCATTGGGCTCCCTGCTCAGTGGGGAGTCTGCTTCTCCTTCTCCCTATGCCCCTCCCCCCACTCATGCTCTCTCTCACTCCCTCTCAAATAAATAAATAAAATCTTTATTAAAAAAAAGAAATATTTGTTGAATGAATGAAAGAAAGAAAATATGAGTGTGTTCTACAATAAGAGGATAGAACATTGTAATAAAAGCAACTTTTGTGGGGAAAAAAAAGAATGAAATTTATTTTAGCTGGAGGGATGTTTAACAGTAAAGATAGGAAGACAGAAATGCTCATGGTATGTTCAAAAGACCATGATGAGATCAATCTGACTTAAGCAGAAGTTTCTGGAAAAGAGCATAAGAAGACAGAGTTGAAGAATCAATACAGGGCCAGATTACCAAAGGCTTTGAAAGTTAAATAATTTATTTTTTAAAAAGATTTTATTTATTTATTTGACAGAGAGAGACACAGCAAGAGAGGGAACACAAGCAGGGGGAGCGGGAGAGGGAGAAGCTGGCTTCCCGCTGAGCAGGGAGCCCGATGTGGGGCTCGATCCCAGGACCCTGGGATCATGACCTGAGCTGAAGGCAGATGCCTAATGACTGAGCCACCCAGGCGCCCCTGAAAGTTAATTTAAATAATCCAGATTGTATTCTGTAGAATTAAGAGTAAAGGAAACATATGGGCCAACAGAAACATCTCCCAGTTTTGGTAAAATGATTACTAAATATATAATACTGCTCATGAAGCAGATGAGAAAAATAACTCTTGTGCATAATCCTCACCTTTATTAAACCCTCTAGCTAAATCTGGAGCCACAAATCCAGATTCATAAAAAGCCAAAACCTTTAACAAATTTTCAATATCTTGCAGCAGTAAAGGTAAAACTTCTGGGAAAAAAAAAGAAAGAAATGCATCATTAATATTTTCATATCATATTCCATGGTTCACCATATACTTATCAAAGTAGAATCCATCTCCAGGTGGAGTTCAGAAACCTCCACAGGCATTAAAAGTGGGTTATGGAGTCTGGGGCACACCAGGCTAGGGATGGACCTGGAGATAAGGCATCAGGGAGGGTGTCAGCAGCACAGGCACAAAAGACAGAGTCTGATATTTACTGAAGGACTGTTATGTGCAAAGCCCTGGGCTTTCAAAACACAACCTCATTAACAGGCATTGGACGAGTTCTAGGCAAGTAGGAACTATGCTACAAGGGTAGGAGTAATGGAGACTCAGACATTTCTACAAGTAAATAATCAAGACTTGAACCAAACAAGTCTCAGGTGTATAGTGTGAGAGAAGACCACAATAAAACACTCTCAAGAGAATATGGGCAGCTACTATCTGCCTACCATTTTTCTTGAGCACAAACTATTGTCCTTCAATTAATTCATCTTTTCAAATAATAATGCACATTTTCCCCAAATTGTCTTATGTCTACATCTGAGGTGACTATTAAATCTTTCAGTCACCCTCAGCCATGTGGCAGTCGTGACACACTGGTCAACTATACATGAGTGAACATAGTTGTTACATGGAAGTTTGACTAGACAATTGGGATTACTTAACAGTTGAGTCAAAAATCATTTAGGAATCAATTTAAAGTAAGAATGTTAGCCATAGTTATAATTCTGTTGATAACTTCCGATAAAATTTTTTATTTTATTTCTAGCACCCACACTGGAAAAATAAGTCACTGGTTGGAAAAATAAACACACTGATCCAATAGCTGAGCATTCTTTTTAGCAATACTTGTATCAGAATGCTGGTAGAACAGAAGATGAAATTGTGAATTGTAAAGATATTACGAAGAGCCAAACTCAGAGTGTTTAAAAGTTTTAGAAATGCCTTCATTAATTTATTTTGCTTATATTTTCTTTTAATGCATGCAAATAATGCAAATAATGGATTTTACATATGTATATATATATTTAAAAGAACTCTTTCAATAAGTGTAAAGTGAAATGTCTGAGTGATTACTATTACTATTGAGTTACAGTGCAATTCCTCTTCTTCCCACTATAAATTAAATAATCATAGATTTTTAAATCAGTGGCATTTTAGATTTGATGCAGTTATGTTCCAGGAATTGTGCGAAGAGCTTTATAAGTAAAACTTTACTATATCTTCACATCTTGTCTATTCTATGGTCTATACTATACTCCAGATGTGTAAAATGAACCATACACGCTAAGTCCATTTCCATCATCCTACATACAGTAAATAGCAGTTTCATTAGAAACCATTAACATCAAAAACAGAGATCAGTCTTGAAAATTTCCTGAGCAGACAAAACCAGTTTATTTATTTAAACAAAGCATAATTTAGCTTATTTTATAAGATTAATTTAACCTGGGTCATTTCTTGCTTATGTCTCTGAAAATCGTAAGCAAAACTTAAAACTGTTTCCCAAAATTAATAAGAGATAGCCACTGACCAATTCCCTATCATTTATGAAAATTTGAATATTATAACCAATTACTGAGAAGAATAGCCACTGCCTTCTCATTATTATAAGCTTCTTCATAACAATCCACCCTGAGTCTCATTCCATGTTTTGATTTAAGTGATTGTTTATAAACTATCTTTTAGGTGTGTGCACAATAAACTTTCACTAAGTACTACTTCAGTGATTCACTGGTTTTACTTCAGCTATTTCTGAACTTTTTACAAACCCCTATCTGTCTAATTCTGAGATTTGCTCTGAATTTTGATGGCAGTGGACTTCAAACTTCAGTATGTTTACCCATCAACCAGTGAGTCTGGTAAATATTTAGATTTCTGAACTAATTCCTAAGATACTGTGCTTCAATGCGTATGGTATAGACTGGAATATGCATTATGAACACACATCTAAATTGATTTTTTAGCAAAAGGTTTACATAACCTCACTAATACTCTTTTCTAATGGTTGATGGTGAAACATAAAAAAAGGAACCTAGTCAGCCAACTTGGGGCATACAGTCAGTATCAGATCACAGTAAGGCAAATTAGAATCTACTCTTCCAAGTTCCCTTGGTGATGATATAAGATAGACACCAGAATCTGGGGGAAAATAGTAAAGGAACATGTAAACACTGAATGGCACCAGCTCTGAAGGTTAACCAGCTTCAGGGGCAGACAGCCAAGGCAGGGAGTATAAATTACTTAACCAAGTCCTCGTGCATCTGAGTTGCAAAGATACTAAGAATAGTAAGTCTCAGAATATTTAGAAATTATCAATTTGTTTTGTTTACATTTATTTTAATGTTTATAAATAATGCAATATGATTACATATATGTGTGTACATACATATATGTTTAAAAAGTTCATTCAATAAGTATAAAACAAAATGTCTACATTTCCAAAGATGGAACTGATGATACTAATTTCCTTCAAAAAGTAATATCCCATGTTAAATCTTCAGGTTAAACAACAACGCTTAAAAATACTGTAAACTTTCAGGTAAGATAACGCCTGAACATACTTACCTAGTTTCATTGGCTCTACTTTTTTTTTTTAACTTTTTTAAAGATTTTATTTATTTATTTGATAGAGCACTAGTATGAGGGGCCGGGGGGCAAAGGGAGAGGGGGAGCAGACTCCCTGCTGAGCAGGGAGCCTGATACAGAGCTCCATCCTAGGATCTGGAGATCATGACCTGTGCAAAGGCAGACACTCAACCAACTGAGCCACCCAGGCACCCCCTCATTGGTTCTACTTCTTAAAAAACAACAACAAAAAAAAAACCCTTCATTCATTAAGATTAGATTTTAATAAATTCAAGAGAATATCAGAGTGATATCCACAGAAGAATTTTGATTAATTTCTCCCAGAAATAGTATGAACATAACCAGGTGGAACAAAGGAGATACTATATCTCCCTCCCTCATCATACAAAAGAACATGGAAATAAATGGGAGGAAACCTGGAAAAGCTTTACTTAGAACCCTTACCAATTAATAAGAGCTGGAATCAGGAACAGATTATGGGACATATACAATGTAAACATCTTCCTTAGTCACCTTTGGGAAGCACACCAAACAAAGGCAGTCACACTGAATTTAGATTTTGTAGTAGTGCTTGAACAAGCTTATATTTGGCATGGATAAAAACAAAGATCCCTCGCTACCACATAAAATGCAAAATACAAAATTAATTGACACAGAAGTCAAGCTAATATTGGCTTCTACTCTTTTCCCAACAAGTTTCTGTGTTTCTAAATTAGCAATGTAAAGTTATGATGAAGCTAAACATTTCTTTGTTTTTTTACAACTGAACTATTTGAACATGTTCAACAGACACTTGGACAGAATACAAGCAAACAATTATCTCAATTTTCAACTGGAAAAGAAGAAAATTCTCTTAAACATGTTTAATGTCTTACAAAATGAGAAAAACGGTCTCTAAATAAAAATAGGCCTTTTTAGAAACTTTCAAATTATTTCTTATGCAACAGAATAAAAAAGAACAAAATAAATTTTAGAATATTTGTAATTTTATTCTCAGCGATATTCAAGAAGAAACTGTATCTATACAACTTGATAAAGAAGTCCTGATTAGGAACCACTTCACTGAGGAAAAACTGAGTGGAATTTTTAAGAGAAGTTAAAACCAAAATGGAATCAGAGAATAACAGATTTGAAATAATAAAAAAAAAAAAGCTACTGTGAAATAGCAGTCAAACCTAAAACTTTTTCCATAATGAGAAGAAAAAGGGATAAAACAATGTGATAAGGGACAAGTTTTAAGAAGCATTTTTGTCTACATTAATATAATATGGCTACCAGGATAGGAATAAGAAAAAAATTTCCTTCAAAGCATTGAAGAAATGGAAAGTTAGAGTTTATCTGGCCAAAGTCTAGTGGAGACTGGAGCTGTAAGGAGAAAAATGAAGCTAATTTTTCCCTGATGGCATTTACCAAATATTGACTCTCAGATTTTCTCATTTTTATGGGGCAAGAGGTCTTAAAGATATCCCCCCCTTTTTTTTTTGCCTATTATAACTTCCTTATTCCTTCTCCCATCTGCCTATGAAAGCCTTTCATTTTATACTGCTTGGTTATTGCAAGGTTACTTTCCTTTAGGGGATGACACGAGTCTATTAGGCAGATTATCTAATTAGTGCTGATCAGGCGATTCCTGATTGACCGGTTTAAGATTCCATTTCCAGGACAGCCAATACTAATTAAGTCTTGGATAGGTGATGTGGGGCCTAGCATATGGTATTCCATCTGGGGCCTGTTGTTTTGCTTGTAACAGATTCTAGGAAAAAAAATAAAAAGTCATCCCAGATGTAAAGGTGGAGATATAGGAAGGAAGGACTGGGCAGTGAGTGCTTTCTATTCCAGGAATAATGGGACAAGTCATAAAACAACTGAACGAAATATTTAAAAACCATCTCATTTAAGCCATCTAAGAGTAACTTGAATTTTTAAGCCAATATTTAGGAGAAATTGGAAGTCAAAGGAGGTAAAAATGACGTTGGGTGCTGTTTTTCCATCACGTTGACAAGCAGTTATCAGAAGCTATGATGGACAGCAGAACTTTCCATAGTCTCATAGGCTGGGGGCGGGGGAACTGCAAATCAGGACCTTCCAGACTGAGGTTTGGGAACCTAAAGGACTACAAAATATAATTAAAGTTAAACTGAAAATAAGCCAGAGAGTAAAGACCAGCTGAGATCATTTCAAGGGCTGACTGTATTAATTCGATTTGTCATATGCCTGCCAGAAGAAAAAGTCAGTCCTCCCTGGAGAAAACATTATCCAGAGCTCAAATGATCTTGAAAACATTTTTCATGCAATTTTTTCCTTACAATCACTAGTTATATAACAAGATACAATTTGAATAAAAACTAAAAACAACAACAAACAGAAAACAAAAGAAGAACCATAGAAGCAAAAAGCAGATTACCTTTAAAAACAAAAGTATGAATAGTATTGTCAAGATATAAATGCACAAGACAGAAGAATTTTGGCAGAGAAATGGACACTATACATAAAAACCACATAGGTGTATTATAAATGCGTGAAAAAAATCTCACCGAAGGGGTGAGGAGAAAAGGTGTTAGCCAAAGTAACTTTGGAAATAAGCGGAGTCTGTGAGATTAAAGGCAATGAAACTTTGCATAGCATTGTACTCTAGCTGATAAACTTATTTTCCTGGGGGTACAGATTAACAAGTCTAAAACCATATATATTTATACTGTAATTAAACAATTAAGTAAAAGGATGGTAGATATGTGAGCCAGGTTTCTCAGTGTTGCAGTGAGCAATTGCAGCTAAGTAAAGGAACATTACATGTGATAAAAGATTAAAAGTTGGAGAGATCAAAATGAACTCATGATTTAGCTTAATACAGATATAGATGTTACATATAGAAATATTTATAGGCATGTGTTAGTACACAGGGGTTAGTACCCATGCATATATTTCCTTGTTCTGTCAGCTAAGGGGGCCTAGAAGCAAGAGCACATCCATTGCATAGATTCCTAATGCCATTCTCCAATAAAAGGAACCAGTACTTGGAAAAATGGATAATTCTAGGACTGGAGAAGGAAATATACAAGATGAACCTGGAGCGTCTTTTAGTGCCAGAAAGTATGGATATGCATCCTTTCCCCAAAAACATTATGTATACAATGATGGGGATTTGTCAAAGGGACATAGAAGCTAACTAAAAGATCTACCAATAGCTAAAGCTGGAACAATCTGAATAACAAAATAAATAAATCAGAGTTGAATTATATCCTATAGTATATCTATCTCAATGATATAAATAAATGACTGAATTAAAGAAATAAATGTGGGTGAATAGAACACATTCTAAATAATTTTTTGTCAATACTCAGCTCTCAAGGAGGTGGTCACTTCCCAATTACGTGTGGGCTGTACATATTGACTCCTTCCAAAGAGATCAATATGGAAACAGGAAAAAAGTAACTTTACAATGGAAACACCCAACAAACACTACCTCAACCTCAAGGTTAACATCATCAGTAATAGGCCACGTTGATAGTATGCATCAGTGATATGACGCATTGAGAATGGCAATTTTCCTTTCTGGCCTTCCTCTCTAAAACATAAAACCACAGTCTAACTATGGGAAAAGCATCTGGAAAATCCCTCTTGGGGGACACTCTACAAAATTACTGACCAGTACTCCTCAAAATGTAAAGGTCATCAAAAACAAGAAAATTCTGAAAAATTGTCACAGCCAAGAGAAGTCCAAAGAGACACAATGACTAAGTGTAATACAATATCCCATAACAGGAAAAATTGGTAAAGACTACGGACATCTGAATTAAGTATATAGATTTAGTTAATAATAATGTATCAATATTGTTTCATTGATTGTTTCACATTTACCACTCTAATATAGGATAATAACAATGGAGGACACTTGTAGGGTATATGGGAACTTTCTGGACTATCTTTACAATTTCTCTGTAGATCGAAAACCTAAAAGTTCTAAAAGTTTTTTTAAGTTTACTAAAAAAATAGAATAGGTGTGACACCATTTACATTAGCACCACAAAGGAATAAAATACTTAAGTATAAATATAACAAAATACATACAAGATCTATATGAGGAAAATTACAACACATTGATGAAAGAAATGAGACAATGTAATTGATAATATTAATAGAATAAAAGAAAGAAATCATACGATCACGTGCAAAAAAAAAGCATCTATTTATGAATGAAATTTTCCCAGCCAACTAGAATTATAATAGCAATTCTAAAAAAAGGCAGCAAAATCATTATTAATGGTTAGATACTGAAATGTTTTCTCCTCAGATTGAGAATGAGACAGCAATATCCTCTCTCATCACAATTCAATGTTGTATTTGGGGTCATGAAAAACAAAATATTGTTGGAAAAATAAATATTATTCAGGGATGATATAATGATATAGACAGAATATCTAAAGGAAATTATAGATAATGTATTAAACTGTAAATGTATTCAGCAGTGTTATATGCAAAGGCAACCAATATATAACTTTTTTCATGATTACGCTAACCACAAAGATTGTGATATATCTTCAAATAGCAGCACTGCAAAAGTGAAAAATAAATTTGGTTTTATTAGGGAGTAAGTTAGGGAATATGCTAAAGGTTTAATTATCTTGAGGCCAGAACTAGACAGATTGATCCTGTTGTTTTGTTTTGTTTAATCTTAAGGGGAAAGTGTTTGCTTGCTTGCTTCTCTTTTGATTATGAGATATATGTACTCATAAAGTTAGAACTCAAAGTGTCAGGTTTTTTTTGTTAAAGATTTTATTTATTTATTTGACAGAGAGAGAGAGACACTGCGAGAAAGGGAACACAAGCAGGGAGAGTGGGAGAGGGAGAAGCAGACTCCCCGCTGAGCAGGGAGCCCGATGTGGGGCTCAATCCCAGGACCCTGGGATCATGACCCGAGCTGAAGGCAGACGCTTAATGACTGAGCCACCCAGGTGCCCCTGAAAGTGTCAGTTTTGATTCTATAAGGAAAAGGTGTTGATATAACAAAAAGAAATAATTTCCTCAAATAAGCAAAAAAGTGACAAACCCAAAATAAAAAATGGGCAAAGAAAAAAAAAGAACAGTCAATTTTCAGGAGAGAAAAATCCGAACTGGCAAATCAACACTTGAACTATGTTAACTTCATTAGTAATCAGATATGTTTAAATCAAAGCTATAGTGAGGTACTTTTCACATTAAGATTGACAAAACTTAAAAATAAGGGATATGAAATGTGGAGAGAATGTAAAGCAATGAGGCCTCTAATACGCTGCTTGTGGAAGGAAATTTGACTGTCTATAAAGATGAAATTATAAAACAATTACTCAGAAATGTCTCTTCTAGATATAGCCCCCATTAAAAGTCTCCCATATACGGATAAGAGACATATATGAGCATTTACAGCCTCATTGTTTGCAGTCAAAAAATAAAATTCTTGGGGTGCCTGGATGGCTCAGTGGTTAAGCGTCTGCCTTCCGCTCAGGTCATGATCCCAGGTCCTGGGATCGAGCCCCACATCGGGCTCCCTGCTCAGCAGGAAGCCTGCTTCTTCCTCTCCCACTCCCCCTGCTTGCGTTCCCTCTCTCGCTGTGTCTCTCTGTCAAATAAATAAATAAAATCTTTAAAAAAATAAAATTCTTGGTAATGCATATTGATATATTCATTCATAAAATAAATCTATATAGATTTATATAGATTTTATGAATGATATATTCATTCATAAAATAAATCTATATAGAAATTTAAATAAAATAAAAATACTAGAACAAGAGATGGATGGATAAATAGATGGATCACAAAACATGAATTTAAAAAGTAGCAGAAGAATAGACAGACTATAATGCCATTCATAAAAATTGATGAGTGCAACAACATACATACTGTGTAGGGTATATTTTGCTGGTTTGAAAATATGCCCACAAATTCTCTGACACTTCTCTTCAATAGGTGGAGCCTAATTTATCTCCCTTTAAACGTGGGCAAATTTACTGGTTTGTTTCTAACAAATAGAATGTAGAAGAAGTGGCAGTATATGATTTCCAGTGCTAGATCAAGGGGCCATCTTGGCTTCTGCCTTAATCTTGACTCACTTAATTTGGGAGACTCTGGCCACCATATCCTGGGGACATTAAATCCGCCCTGTGGAGAGGCCAACATGGAAAGGATGTTGAAACGATCTGAACATTGCCCCAACCACCAGTATCAGCTTGCCAGGGATCTAAGTGAATCAAATAAGAACATTAGAAAAATAGAAAATATGTGAATGTAATGTGAAACATTAAGAATTATAATTCAACTCTTTATATATAATTTTAAAATTAGTAATGCAGAATTAAAGGGCAAGTTTATTAATTAATACACCAATATTGGGATGCAGAATTCAAAACTGCAATTATTTGGAACCTTTGAATACTGTGAGAATGCAAATTACTGCAACCACTATGAAAACAGTATGGATATTCCTTAAAAAATTAAAAATAGAACCACATGATCCAGCTATTATTCTATTGCTGCCTATCTACCTGAAGAAAATAACTGAAAAGATACACGAACCCCTATGTTCACTGCAGCATCATTTATTTTATTTTTTTAAAGAATTTATTTATTTATTTATTTATTTATTTATTTATTTATTTGACAGAGAGAGAGAGAGAGACAGCAAGAGAGGGAACACAAGCGGGGGGAGTGGGAGAGGGAGAAGCAGACTTCCCACACAGCAGGGAGCCCAATGCGGGGCTCGATCCCAGGACCCTGGGATCATGATCTGAGCCAAAGGCAGACGCTTAATGACTGAGCCACCCAGGCGCCCCAACAGCATCATTTATAATAGCCAACATATGAAAACAACCTAAGTGCCCATCAATGGATACATGAATAAAGATGTATACATATGATTTCACTCATGTGGAATTTAAGAAACAAACAAATGAGCAAATGGAAAAAAAAGAGAAGAGAGAGAGAGAGAGAAATAAACCAGGAAACAGATTCTTAACTATAGAGAACAAACTGATGGTTACCAGAGGGGAGGTAGGTGGGGGGTTGGTTGAACAGGTGATGGGGATTAAGGAGTGCACTTGTTGCAATGAGTGCAGGGTGTTATATGAAAGTACTGAATCATTATATTGTATACCTGAAATTAATATTAAACTGTATGTTAACTAATTGGAATTTAAATAAAAACTTATAAAGAGGTAGCTCACATACACACACACACGCGCACACGCACATGTGCGCAGGAATATTACTCAGCCATACAAAAGGAAATCTGGCTATTTGTCACAACATGGATGGACCTAAAGGCCATCATACTAAGAGAAGTAAGTCAGAGAAAGCCAAATATCATATTAATTTCACTTATATGTAAAATGTTAAAAAAAAACAAAACAAAACTCAGATACAGAGAACAGATTGGTGGTTATCAGAGGGGAAGGGGTTTGAGTGGTGTGCAAAGTACATGAAGGGGGTCAACTGTATGGTGATGGATGGCAATTAGACTTATTGTGGTGATCACTCTGTAATGTATACAAAATTCAAATAGTTATGCTGTACACCTGAAACTAATACTATGTACCAACTTTACCTTAATAAAAAAATACTGCAGGGTGCCTGGGTGGCTCAGTCAGTTAAGCCTCCAACTCTTGGTTTCAGTTCAGGTCATGATCTTGGGGTCGTGCGATTGAGAGCTTTGCATCACCCTCAGGGTGGGGTCTGCTTGAGATTTTCTCCCTCTTCCTCTGCCCTCCCCCTCCACTTGTGTGTGCTCTGCCTCTCTCTCTCTCAAATATAAATAAATAAAATCTTTTAAAAAATTGCAATTGTCTTAAAACATGTCAATTATCTACAGGGAAAATACAAAATAAATTTCTTATTTTTAGACATAAATAAGTGGCCAAATTACATAAAATTAAGATACGTAAATCATTTTTCTACCTATGTGTCATTTGTATCAAATAGAAAATGTAATGAAAAAAAGGGGAAAAAAGTGCCCCATATACCCAAATCACAAACAAACAAAAAATTAAAAAGTGGTCACGTCTAAATGAAAAAGAAAAACTATAAAGCTTTCCTAAAAGTCATAAAAGAAGACCTCAATGAACCGAGAAAGAACGTTTTCCTGTAAGAGAGAACTCACCATTGTAAAAATGTCATTTCTCCTTCAATTACTCTATAAATTCCTATAAGACTTCCATGAAACTTGTCAAGCCATCTTAAAATGTATCTGGAAGTGAAAATGTGCTATTATTATAGCCTTGTACATTTTGAAAAGAACAATGAGTAGAGACTTCTCCTGAGAGATATCAAACATACAATTTATAGTATTTCAAACAGGGTGGTATTATCAAAGATATGTGTGGTCCTCATATTCCTGCACCCTATACATGAATAATGTTTTAAAGTATTAATTTTTATACTCATCCCTTAAACAGCTGCTTTACCAACAAATGCAAGTAGATACTTTGATCAGCCTCAAACTTTAAGTCTTTGTATGGTATCATCCAAAATATAAGCATTATCTTTTTTTCTTTTATTTTTTTACCACTTATTTGCTTTGTTCCCTCATTCTTTAATTCTTTGCCATATGAGAGTTCTCCATTAGAGGCCTGTTGTTTTGGGGTGCCCGGGTGGCTTAGTCAGTTGAGCATCCAATTCTTGATTTTGGCTCAGGTCATGATCTCAGGGTCATGGGACTGAGACCAGCATGGGGCTCCACACTCAGCGCGGAGTCTGCTTGAGATTCTCTCCTTGTCCCTCTGCCCCTCCCCCTGCTCGCTCTCTCTCTCTCTCTAAAATAAATATATAAATAAAAATTTTTAAAAAAGGAACCTGGTGTCTTCATTTTGTGCATTTCTTCCCTAATTATCTGTTATCAGAATCCTAAGAGAGCTTTTTCACCTGGAGATGTGGAACACAACAGTGCAGTGAAATTCTGACAAATTAGGCATCTTAAAGCTCTAATCTTATAAAATTCAAGTAGTTTTGCATATTTACTAAAATTCTGCTAGGGCCAGCTAGCAATGGCCTTCCTTTAATCAAAATTGTGCTGCTAAGAATGCAGTTCTACAGTTTAGAATCTTAATTTTATACAAACTGTCTATGAAAACTATAATCTAATCATGGATTTAACTACATAAGGTTTTATTTAACCAAAAGCATCATAAATAAGGGTCATAAATGACACAGATAGTTTAAATGTTTACAATATATAAAAGAGATCAACATCCTTAATATATACAAAAGTCCCATAAACTAATCAGGAAAAATAAATTACCAATGGAAAATGTTTCAATTAGAAAGAAACAATATACAGAAGAAACACAAATCGGCAATATAAAAAAAATCCCTAAAAATCTATCCTTAACAAGGATAAGTACAAGTACAAGTAAACTAGGTAATAAAAAATTTTTAAATGAGATTCAACTTTTAACTGACCATATGAGAAAAAAAGGAAATAGTCATGAATAATGCTGATAAGCATAAGAAATTCGGTACTTTCCTACACTATTATACTATTACCATTTCATGCATATATTTGGAGGCCCATTTAGTAAAAACTATCAAAATTTAATGTTTTTATAACTTTTAAACTAGCACTTCTCAGGATTTCTAAAGCAAAGATATGTGTGCAGTGATGTTCACCGGTGCATGGCTTGTGAAAACAAAACACTAGAAACCATCCCAAAGTCCATTAATGAAGCAATTGCTAAATAAACCATGGAACCTCAGTACCATGGATTACCTTGCTGTAATTAGAAATAAAATAGAACTATGGGGCGCCTGGGTGAATCAGTTGTTAAGCGTCTGCCTTCAGCTCAGGTCATGATCCCGGGGTGCTGGGATCAAGCCCCGCATCTGGCTCCCTGCTGGGCGGAAAGCCTGCCTCTCCCTCTGCCTGCCGCTCCCCCTGCTTGTGTTCCCTCTCTCGCTGTGTCTCTGTCAAATAAATAAATAAAATCTTTACAAAAAATAAAATAAAATAGAACTATATATACAGAAATGTACACCATGAAGTTATATTCTCAAGTGAATCTCTTGAGGAGAAAACAGTGAAAGCAGATGCATAGGCCTTCCATAGAAGCAACCGTCGTGGTGGTTAAGAGCACTGGCTCTGGAGCCAGATTATCTAGGTCTGAATCCCACATTTGCTACTTACTTTAAAAGTGCTCTTGGGTGAGTCACTTTAACTTTCCATGTCTACTCTTTCAATCTGTATGCCCTGAGGGAAAGCCTTTACCCCTAAATGTTGGTATTTCCTTTTTGGCTCATTTTAGAATGTAAGATGGTACTAAAGAAAGCTATGGACACTGGACAAAATTCATGGATCAAAAGAAAAGACCCATGGGGTTTAAAAAAAGAAAAACAAAAAACAGTCTTGAAACATTACAAACTGTCTTAAACCATTATAAGTGGTTGTTAGTTGAAAGAAGTTTCAGATTAGAAGATAGCATAAAAGAGATACCTAATTGTTATTTTTCTGAATCTGATGTCTTTGGATTTAAAGTATGAATACTCAAATACTGGGTAATTTACAAAGATTTTTTAATCAAGGAAGAGAAATAAAAATAACAGGAAGCAAACAAGATAGTTTCCTACTGCAGGAAGTTTTTGTTTTGTTAGCACACCACTCTTATGTTTGTTTCAAAGTCCATTTCAAGCGTGTCTAGTCCACTAAATAAATGTTGGTTAATTAATTCATCATTTCTCTAGTCTACAGAATTTAACATTTACAGTTACTTTTTTTGTTCTAAATGAAGAGGGCTCATGACTTTCTATATATTTGGAAATCCAACTTAAAAGATTGCTGGCTAGTTGTCTCTTATATTTATAAAGGGTCAAATGATAAAAACTAAAGTTTCTCAAAGAAACTCTAAGGGACCAATGAGTAAGTTTTATTAGTGCTCATTTTAAAAGATTTTTTTGCAAATATAGACATTTTTATATTTTAAACACTTAATTGTCTGATAAAGGTGACCAAAATGTATTATCCAATTACACTATATAGGTACCCTAGTACATACCTAGGGACTTATTTCACAGCACTAGTGGATCAGAAATATAAAACATTTCCTATTATATACCGAATATTATTACATGTTTAAGTTAAAATTTTAAGTTTCCTAGTGAAAAGCAGTTTTTGCCATTTTTATCCCCCTTGTAAACATGTATATGATTACCTTGTGGGTTTTTATTAACATCCACAGTAAGATTTCACTGCATTTAAAATTGCTTTTGAACAAATTAAAGTTATAGCAGAGATTATCAGTACAAACGCATTAGTACACATTAATGTATTTTAAAAAGCCCAATATAATATGGTCTTTTGGGAGAAAAAACATTAAGATGTTTTGTTTCATGCAGTACTTGGGTCCAGCAAGCAGTGTAAAATCCTAAGATATCAAAGCAGTTTCATAAAAGCATCTGAAAACTGAAAACTGGAAATTAATGAAGATTATAATTAATGACATAAAGATATAATATAGTAAGATGTTATCTTTCCAAAATGTTTACTAAATTGATGATGGTTAGACATGATTAACAAAATTATAAGCTAATCTTATAATGGCATTTGGCTTCCTACTAACATAATGAACATGAATGTGTAAAGATGCTAAACTATTTCATCACTTTTAAGTTAATGTATTGAATATTATGCTTTTTACATACCTGTCTTTCTTTAATATAACATATTATTTGAAAATTTATTATTTTTATTCATTTCTGTCTACCATTTTAATTCCATTCACCTACAACCTCATGAAGGCAGAAGTCTTGTCTCTCTTGTTCACATTATCTCTAATGTCTGCCATGGCCAACATGTGCCATGTATTCAGGATATATTAACTGCAGGAATAAGTATTTTTTCTTACTTTTATTCCTTTTTTACGTATTTTAATTCTATTCACATATTCCACTTATTTTTTCTCATTCCTCTAATATTCAAATTTGTTAATAAGTGACCTGACCCTAACTTATCATCAGTACTGCTTATTTCAGCAACTTTAATTTTAAAGTCCATGTCTATTTACTGACATGGTAGCATTTTTTTTTTAGTCATTCTCCACTAAACCAAATCTCTAGACTAACCCACAGCCCCCGTTCCCTCCATGAAACATACTGACATCTATCTGTGGCCAGTCCTCCAGAACATTTCTTCTCCCACCATTTCCCTGAAGTCAGTTACATTTGTTCTCAAACAAAATTAGGTCATATTCTTGTTAGAATGTTCTAATGTAATTTTATATTAACCATGAGTGTAAAACAGGGAGTTTTTTCCCCCTAGCTAAACCAATCTTTGATGTGCTTTGAAAGCATCAATAAAAGGATTGCTAAAAATAATTTACTGTAGAGTTATGGTTAAGAGAGATATAGGGCGGGGAGGCTGGGTGGCTTGTCTGCCTTCGGCTCAGGTCATGATCCCAGGGTCCTGGGTTCGAGCCCCATATCGGGCTCCCTGCTCAGCGGGAAGCCTGCTTCTCCCTCTCTCACTCTCCGAGCTTGTGTTCCCTCTCTCGCTGTGTCTCTGTCAAATAAATAAAATCTTTAAAAAAAAAAAACTATTAAAAAAAAAAGAGAGGTGTAAGGCAAAAAAATAATGATCTAAAAAGATTCTGCATACAATTTATATCACATAGCTTCATTTTTCTTTTAAGAAAAACAAATTTGGAAATCACAATGTATTTTAGATAGGATTTATGAAAGCAAAACAATAAAAAATTCTAACCACCTTATCCATTACCAAAGAAAAGAACTTGTCCATTTATTAAACACTTTATGAATGTATACAACAGTATATGTGTAATTTTTGTACTTCCAGCTTTATCCAATATTTAAAAATTATGATCAATTATAAGTGAATTATTGTTCCTGACTGCACTGGTAATAAGCTTCTTTATTACACTGAAAACATGTTCTTCAAATCTTCTACAAAATGAGTATTTCCTCTACATGTAGTGTTGTTAGTGATGACATTTAATTCAATAGCCTATGTTTTTAGTTACTATGCTCATCCCCTTCAACTCCATTATCAATACTAATGCAAAAGCATTAGGTCTATTCCATTAAATGTTTTAGAAATAAACTTTTTTAAAGTTACATTTAATCAATAATAATTGATTAAAATGTAAAAAATCAAGGAGGCATTCAAATCCTTGAGAAAATCTTGAGAGTTGCCTACTAACTATAAAAAATACGTACAATAATGAAACACTGTAGCATTTAGCATTGGCATAATACTAGACACATAAATCAATATAAATGAACTTTCATTCTGAAAATCAAATGTATTTACTATTTAATATACAGTAATGCTGGATTTTCAAGACAGTGGAAAATAAGGATAATTTAATAAATATTCTTTGGAACAATATCCCTGGAAACAAAAGAAAAAGGTAGTACGAAAATTTAAAAATATGCAAATCTCCAAAATCTGAACAGATATTCAATTTCACTATCAATCAAATAGATGAGAAGTAAAACAACCATAAAGTACTTCTTGTGTACTTGTGTTGGGAGTCCCCAAAGCTACCACCACTAGACTCAAGGATTTTCTAGGAAGATTCACAGACCTCAGCATATAAAGTCATCTCACAGCTATGATTTATTACAAAGAAAAGGATAAACAACAAAATCAACAAAGATAAGGAGCACTGGGTGTTATACGCAAACAATGAATCATGGATCACTACATCAAAAACTAATGACGTACTGTATGGTGACTAACAGAACATAATAAAAAATTTTTTAAAAAAAGAGTACATGGAGGAAAACGCAGAGGAGACCGGGTGCGAGATTCTAAGAGCCCTCTCCTACAGCAGTTATATAGGACATACTCAATTTCCCCAGCTAAAATTTGTGACAATTTGTGTGAAATATTGTCTACTGGGGAAGTTCCTAAGAGACTGCGTACACAGGGTTTTCACCAGGAGCTGGTCACGTAGGTACCCTCTGCCTAGCACATATCAAAATTTCAGACTCCCAGGAGGAAAGCAGGTGTTCAGTATAAACCATATAGTTTATACAAAACAGTTTAGGCACAGGGAATCATTCTCATTAGGAGTTGGGAACCCAGCCAAAATCCAAGTTTCTAGACACAAGCCAAGGGTCAACCTTGTCATTATACAAAAATGATGTGAATAATATTATTATTCACATAGTAAAAATAAAATGTATGTATTTTCTAAACTCCAGGGAATGCATGCCAATGTTTCCCAAACAGTCTCTCACCCTTCTTGGGCTTACAAATTTCTGGTATTCAGTAAGCCTTTATCCACAGAACCATATGCCAATGTTTCTTCCTTTTAGGCTTTGCCAATCTGGATAAGAGATCTTTGCAGCATTGCTCCAAGCCCATTCCCACCTCAAACACACACGTTTTTGACTTCCAGGGCAAAGAAGGACATATATTTAAAATAAATAAAATATAATTTTTAATATGCACTTCACTGCTGTACAACATTTCTCAGTTCAAGTCAACTTGGTGCTTTTCAATGAAACCTATATTGGTGAGACCTTATTTAATGTTGGACAATGTGACAAATCAAGGTGAATAAGATTTATTTCCTCCTCCAAGGAATTTACATTTCAACAAACATCATCAGAGTAACACAGTCTTTCTCTAGAAATTTTCTGGTGAAAACAATGGTTACTATGCCAAGAAGCAAATGTTTATGATGAAATATTCAACTTTTCTCTCTAAGCAAGATAAGGTATTTTCTTTATTTAGTCTATCTCACTCATCATTTTGAATGTCTTTGTGTTTCCACACTTACCTGTGGAAATTTGGGACAGTCACTTCAGTTTTGTGTGCTTAAATATTCTTGTTCTTTGCCTTCCTTCTTTTATTTCTTATTGAGATATAATTGAGATATATCATATTAGTTTCAGGTGTAAAACATAATGATTTGACATTTGTACATATTGCAAAATGATCACTACAATAAAAATAGTTAATATTCATCACTACAGTTATATTTTTTCTTGTGATGAGAAATTTTAAGATATACCCTCTTAGAAGCTTTCAAATATATGATACAATATCATTAACAATAGTCAACATGCTGTACATTTGCATCCCAGGACTTATTTATTTAATAACTAAAAATGTGTACCTTCTGCTCAACTTCAACCATTTTGCCCATCCCCCAACCCCAGGCAACCACCAATATTTTCACTTTATCTGTAAGCTTGGAGTTTTGTTTTGCTTTAGGCTCCACATATGAGTGAGATTTTATGTAATTTGTCTTTTTTCTGTCTGATTTATTTCACTTAGCATAATACCCTCAAGTTCTATGTTGTTGCAAATGGCAAGGTTTCCTTCTGTTTATAGCTAAATAATATTCCATTATTGTATATACCACATTTTCTTTGTCAGTTGATGGACACTTAGGTTCCTTTCATATCTGGGGTACTATAAATAATGCTGCAATGAACATGGGGATGCATATATATTTTTTGCATCAGTGTTTTAATTTTTTTCCAGATAAATGCCCAGAAGTGGAGTTGCTGGATCATCCTCCCATTTCATAGGCTGCCTTTTCATTTTTTTGATTGTTTCCTTTGCTGTACAGAAGCATTTTCATTTGATGTAGTCCCACTTGTTTATTTTTGTTATTGTTGCCTTTGCTTTTGGTGTTGAATCCAAAAAATTATCACCAGGACCAATGTCAAGGAGCTTACTGCCTTTTCTTCTGAGAGGTTTATGGTTTCAGCTTTTACGTTGAAATATTTAACCCATTTTGAGTTGATTTTTGTATACGGTGTAAGATAGGAGTCCTGTTTAATTCTCTTGCACGTGATTGTTCCGTTTTCCCAACACCTTTTATTCAATAGGCTATCCTTTCTCGATCATACATCCTTGGCTGCTTTGTTGTAAAATAATTGTCCGTATATGAACCAGTCTATCTCTTGGCTCTGTACTGTTCTAATGATCTAGGTGACTTTTTATGCCGATACCATACTGTATGATTACTACAATTTGTAACAGTTTGAAATCAGAACTGATGCCTCCAGCTTCATTCTTTCTCCAGATTTCTTTGGCTATTTGGGATTTCCTGTGGTTCCATAAAAATTTTAGGGTTGTTTTCCTAGTTCTGTGAAAAATGTCAATGGAATTTAGATAGGAATTGCATTGGACCTATATATTGCTTTAGATAATATGGAAATTGTAATAATATTAATTCTTTCAATGCATGATCTCAAAATATCTTTCCATTTATTTGTGTCCTCTTCAATTTCTTTCATCAGTGCCTTATAGCTTTCAATGTGTAGCTCTCTTACCTTATTGGCTAAATTTATTTCTAGGTATTTTTTTTTAAGATTATTTATTTGACACAGAGTGTGAGAGAGAGAGCACAAGCAGGGCAAGCGGCAGGCAGGCAGAGGGAGAGGGAGATGCAGGCTCCCCGCGGAGCAAGGGGCTGGATGTGGGGCTCAATCCCAGGACCCTGGGATCATGACCTGGACCGAAGGCAGCCGCTTACCCAACTGAGCCACCCAGGTGCCCCTAAGTATTTTAATTTTTTGATGCAACTGTAAATAGGACTGTTTTCTTAATTTCTCTTTCTGATACTTTATTAGTGTATAGAGATATAACTGATTTTTTATATGGATTTTGTATCTTGCAACTTTACTGAATTAATTTATTACTTCTAACATTTATTTTGGTGGAGTTGCTAGGATTTCCCAAATATAATAGGTCATCTGCAAATAGAGACCGTTTTACTTTTCCCTTTCCAATTTGGATGTCTTTCATATATTTTTCTTGCCTAACTGCTCTAGCTAGGACTTCTAGTACTTTGTTGAGTAAAAGTGGTAAGAGCAAGCATTTTTGTCTTGTTCCTGATCTTAGAGGAAAGCCTTTCACCTTTCACAATTGAGAATTTATCTACTCCTTGTAGATTGCCCAATTTTTGGCATATAATTCTTAATAGTAGTCTTTTGTGATCCTTTGTATTTGTGTGGCATTGCTTGTAATGTCTCCTATTTCATTTCCAATGTTGTTTATTTAAGCCCTCTTTCTTTTTTTCTTGGTAAGACTAGTGAAGTTTTGCCCATTTTGTTTATCTTTCCTAAAAAAATAGCTCTTAGTTTCATTGATCTTTTCTCTTTTCCTTTTAGTCTTTATTTCACTTATTTCTGCTCTGATCTTTGTTATTTCCTTCCTTCTGCTACCTTTGGGCTTAGTTTGTTCTTTTTTTTTTCCCCCAGTTCCTTGAGATGTAAAGCTAACAAGATGTCTCTTTTAATGGAGCTTAAGTTAATAGGGATGATAGATAATAAACATGCAAAGAAAATAAGAAAAAATGTCAAACAGTAACAAATGTCAAAGAATAATTTACAAGGATGGTAGGGAGTCAGGGAATAGCTTTCTAAATGACTGGCAAAAATAATCAGACACATGAAAACCAACATAAAAAGCACCCTAATAGATGGAACAATTGGTGCAAAAACCCTAAAGTGAGTTTAAACTGGGCATCTTTGAGAAAGAGAAATAACAGCAGTGTTACTGATGCAGGCGAGAGAAGAAATGCTATGCATGGCACCAGGGAGGTAGGCAAAGGCTATTATCACACAGAACTTGATAATATGAAATAAAAGAATTTGCATTTTATTCTAAGTTACCCACTGGAAACCCACTGGAAATTAATACTGTACTATTGTTCTTAGGAGAAAGATAGAATTTTTTTTTCTTTTTTTTTTTTAAAGAGTTTATTTATTTATTCATGAGAGACAGAGGAGGAGAGAGAGAGGGAGAGAGAGAGAGAGAAGCAGAGGGAGAAGCAGGCTCCCAAGGAGCAGGGAGCCCGATGTGGGACTCGATCCCAGGACCCTGGGATCATGACCTGAGCCGAAGGCAGACGCTTAACCATCTGAGCCACCCAGGCGCCCGAAAGATAGAATTTCTTAAACAGATTTGATACTTATGTCTATTAAAATGTTAAAATGTGTTGTATTGTTATATCCTTCAGACTCTTTTTGCATCATATTCTTCCTTGCTTTGGGTACTGCAGCATAGCGGGCTATCTGTCCGTCTGCTGAACTTCATGACTCCTTGGACCACAGGGCATTTGACCATACTGCTTCTTTTCTCTGAGACTGTTGAATTTTTAAATAAATGAATGGATAACATTTAGACATTGTAAGAAGCCAACTAATACCTAGATTTCCGAAATAACGAAACAACTGAAAAGGAATACAATAGGGAACTTCCTCCCAACTCACTTCTCAATTCCATATAAAGCCTTAGTGCCTGTACCACCAAAGTTTCTAGGTCAGCCTTCCTCCTGATGGGAACCTCTGTGTGTGGCTTGAAACTACTTCTACTCTCAGTCTCAGTACTTATATATTATTCGATCAGACAATTCTCTGTAAGACAACACAGTCTTCGAAGGGGATCTGTGATGATGCATTTTATTCTGAGTTAAGTCATGTAAAGCAAAACCAAGATGAACACAGAGAGCTGGACATTCCAGAGAGAACAGTATTTACATGCAAAAGAAGACCGATAGGTTGCTTTAAATTATGACAGGAACCAGGGATGAAAAATGTAAAATTCTCACCTCGGGGCAGCAGAGCGTTACAAAAATGCCTAATATCAAGTAAAGCCTATGTAAGAGTTATCTAAATAATTTAACCTAACATTTTAGAACTAAAGATCTGTGGAAATACAGAATATAGACCCATTGTCAGTTAGCAACCTCTGGTCAGAACAGATCTCTACTGTTTCAAGACTGCATAAACTGGGGGTAGAGGGAAATGGAAAAAAAATAATCCTGAGGCCTATATAATACTTTACAACACAAAAGCATGGAACCAGTTTCTTAAAATAGGCAGAAGGAAAGTAAACCTGTACAAATATTTACTATAAGAAACAATAGGACATGTAAAACTATATTCATTTCGAGTTTCCAAAAATATTAAAAAAACGTAGTCCAAGTGAAATAAAGTGTTAAAAATTAAATGAAAAGGTAACTAGGACATATAAGCAACACATGTTTAAAAATTACAGATGAGGGTGCCTGGGTGGCTCAGTTGGTTAAGCGACTACCTTCGGCTCAGGTCATGATCCTGGAGTCCCTGGATCGAGTCCCGCATCGGGCTCCCTGCTCGGCAGGGAGTCTGCTTCTCCCTCTGACCCTCTTCCCTCTCGTGCTCTCTATCTCTCATTCTCTCTCTCTCAAATAAATAAAATCTTAAAAAAAAAAATTACAGATGAACACAGGAAACATACTTGCATGAGTTAAGAAAGAATGGAATCAACCAAACACAAATTCAAATCTGCAATTTGGAAATCAGACTAAAAATATACCTCAAATATAGTAGCTATGAAAGACGTGATGGATATCGAAAGCAGAGAGTATATAGTAAATATACAGAGAATATATTTCTTTCATGAAAGGACAACATTCCTAAAAAAACTAACTAGAACAAATAAAATATTTAAAAAGCAAAAAAATATTCTCAGCACATATGTGCATGTTTTCGTGTGTGTTTAACCTATTGACTACAAAAATTTACTACGTTCCAGGTTCAAACAATGCAAAAAGAATCTCAGTTTGACATATTCTGGAAAAGCTTTAAATCCTGATGATAAAGAAAATACAATCATAAAAACACCCATGCTTATAAAAATAAGTGACCATTTTTAGGGTAAGTTATATAATTCTGGTTTATTATTACACTTGCATAAGCTGCCATCAATGTGTAAAGACAATCTAAAGAGATTTCTGGATATGCAAAATCAGAACATGAAGTAAAAGATGACCTTTATTACCTACGCCAGAAATGTATTAACTGAAAATATGACCTAAAATGGAGAAGGTTATATTTATAGTACAGAAAAAGTCCTGCTTCTATCTCATATCATCATCTCTGTGATAGCTATTCTATATATTTAAAATTAAGTTTAGATCATTCATTAATTCAGCATACATTTTTTGAGTGCCAATATGCCGGGGACTATGCGTGGCAACAGACTGATGACAAAAGAATTGGGGCCAATATGGTAACAAAATTGCAAAAAGAAAAGATCAATATTGATACTTAAAGGATGATATAAAAATTAATAATAATCATACAAGTATATGTATACATGTAGATTTTATTGCATTGAGAGAAATTGGGGAGTGAGAGAGTATTATGCTAAATTCTTCACTTTACATTAAGGAGTCATCAGTAATGAAATTGTTCTTGAGTATGACAATTTTGAAAATCATAAATCTAATTGCATGTATTATTATAAACGTATTGTATAAGCTCTAAATCATTCACAATAAATGTCAAAATAAAGATATGCATATAATTAATACTATAATTAATGAAAATAATTTAGATATGAAAATACATAAAATGACATACTACATATTATATTTTAAAAAATTAAACTCCCCATTAGGAGAAAATATCTATTTGATTTGGATAAAAGCAATAAATTGCAAGAATATGCTATTTCTTTGAAAAATACCTAAAGCACAGGAGTAAAAAAGTAAAAATATGAAATGATATATGAACATAGTTTTGAAGACAGAATTTTACATGTTTTTGTAGGTGACGTATATGAGAATGGGTACAGGTAAATCATATCCCCAAATATTTGTACGTGGTAGCATATAATGAATGCTCTATGTGCTATAGCATTATAGATTTTACAATTTGTAATTTCTGTGTTTCTCAGTTTTTTTCTTAAAAGGTATATACTTTAAGTTGGGAAAAAGCAGGTGAAATTTTTATGAAAAAACAAATATTTTTGGCTCATTTACTATTTCGTTTTTTACAGAATACTTCTCATCTTCCTTGCCTAATTAACTAGCCAGGTCAGTCCTTTGTTATTTTAGCAAAGATGAATAAATCTGGGAATTAGTGGCTATCAACAGGGAATATTCTTAAATATCATGACCTTGATTTTAATGTGTCTCTAGAAATATGAGATAGTAAATGAGCTGGAACTTGTTTACTTTTCATCATTTGAAGGAATATTTATTCTTACCTGATGTGCCTGCCCCTAAAGCTCTTGAGATTTATAGTTCTCCTTTCCTATCAATTGACAGCTTTGAAGTGTTTATTTCATTTGAAAAGTTGTGCATACATTGCAACTCTTCATTTTATTTTTTTTTTAAGGTTTTATTTTTTTATTTGACAGAGAGAGAGAGAGAGCCAGAGAGCACAAGCGGAGGGAATGGCAGAGGGAGAGGGAGAAGCAGGCTCCCCGCTGAGCTGGGAGCCAGATGCAGGACTTAATCCCAGCACCCTGGGATCATGACCTGAGCGGAAGGCAGATGCTTAACCGACTCAGCCACCCAGGCGCCCCGCAACTGTTTAAATAGAGAAAAAAGAAAATCATCATGATTCCAACTTAAAGTACAATTTAAATTTTAAAACTGTTAATCATTTTTCTAAGCTACTTTAACCAGTCATCAGCTCCCCACTTGTCCTGTGATTCCGGTGTCCAGACTGCAGTATTTTTTATTCCTGGAAAGTGTTCTCCTGTCCCAAAGCATTTCTGATCATTCACAGGCTCACATACCCAGAGCTAATTTCTTAAAAATCCCTTACACATTTTCCTCTTGTTTAATTCCACCTTGAGATACCATTATTAGTGATTTACTTTTGCTTCTTCTCCCCTCTCTGTAGGAAAGTCTACCGGGCTCTTTTCCCTTCCATTTAGTCCTGAGATCTTTTAATCCTTCTTTTTTTAATGCTGGAAGATTAAAATCAGTCCCGGTTTTTCCCCACAGACATGCATATCGTAATTTGTCCCAAAGCTCAGCAAAGCAAAAGGGCTTCTAAGAAACGGGACTCTCCTGAATCAGAAGGCATTTTATTAATGCCTTTTTAGAATTTTTAGAATTTTAGAATCTCATTTTAGAATCTTATTTCCCTTCCCCCAAACGAGTATTTCTTCCTAATACAAAACATACTCTCCCCAAAGGGCATCCAGTGAATTGGGACTTTTCTTTCTTTCCACCACCATAACATAGCTTCTGCCACTATAAAAATGTGGTCCCTAGACCAGCCTCAGCAGCCCTGTGGCCATGTTAGGAATGCAGATTCCTGGGGCCTAACCCATATCGAAACAGAAATTTTACTTTTTCTGGTGATTCTGAGGTATACAAAAGTAACATAATCTGCAGCAACATGAAGAAAAGGCAACATGCATGCTTCTCAAATACATATTTCTATGCGATCAGGTCATATTAAGAATGGCAGAATAGGGATGAGAATGGAGGTGAAGCGCTGAGAAGATACCTGTACATTCAGAACAGACTAGTCATGCTGCTCTGAGCATGTCTCGTCCCTGCCTTCAATACTCAACAGCACCTTTGAGTCAGTTTGTTCTACCCCCAACTGCTTCCTCCATCATGTACATAGCCTACATTAATTCATTGCTAGATCCTACACACCTGGCTAGGATCCTAACAGTTCCAAAACTTCCCCTGTGCTTTCCACCGACAGAGCTCACCATCTCTCCCAAGAAGCAGAATTTCTGACTGTTCAAGGCCTTCTTGTGTCCCTTCCCTAATATTCTGCTTCTACAGCCCTGAACCGCCTGATAATTTCAAAGGTTTGGCATAATTTCAGTAATCCTAATAAGGAACCTTATCAATGAAATAATTTCTGCACGTTTGAAACTAGTCTCCTTTTGCCAGTTTAATCAGAATTGGTCTAACCAATGAATAATATAGTATGAATCCAAATTATTTTTTTACTCCAAATTCTTAACTAATTATTGAAATTTTTAGGTTTTCTTTTTCTCCGAGATTCTAATTATCATTACTGAATGGTAGATTTGTGACAGATTGCAAAGAATCTTGAAGATATTTTATCCTATACACAAAGATTAACAGTTGAAAATTTTAATGAGATTGGAGGGGACATGCCCTAAGGGTGGAAAGACAAGGGCTACCTGTGGATAAACAAGGTAGAAGGCCCTGATAAGCCTGAGTGAAGAATTATAATAGTTTGGTCTAAAATTGGTAGAGTAAAGCTTCAGGCAAGCAGAAAAACTCAAGGAAAATATATGACACTTTGAAATAGATAGAATAAGGGAGGTGGTGAGAAAAGCAGTTATCAGATGTCTGTCTTGCATCAGTAGATGATGAGGGAACCATTCAATGGGCCAAGAAGTCACAGAAAAGGGGGGCTGGAGATAGATGTTAACTATTTATCCTTCTACAATAACCACCTAGCAGATCTTTTTGTTCCCTTTCTCACCTCTGTATTGGAGAGAGAGGCAGTCATAATAACCTTTACCAATTATTTACAATATGCAAAGTTTTGATGTGTTAAAATATATGTATGTATATATATATATACACACACATATATATGTATATATATGAGACTATTACATATTCTCACAGAAGAGGAAACTGAAACACAGAGGTGGATGGCTTATTCAGATTCACATATTTAAAGAGTAGCAAAAATCAAATTTTAGAGTTCAAACTCTGAGCTTTTGCACATTTGCCTACTTAAAATATTCCTCCCTCCCCAAAACTGAGAAGTGATACATATTCATCCCTGATCAGGCTCTTACTAGACCTAACTCAGTCTAACTGTAATATTGGACTCTTTCCTGTGGCAATCTTTTCTAAGAACTGCTTCTTATTAGCAGAATCCCAAATCAGGTATATCTCTCTACAATGTTTATTCTATTAGATTCCCTCATACTGTACCTCATCATAAACAATGGGGCATAAATTTTTGCCCCACAGTTTAACATCTCTAAACCAAGGTCTCTTAAAATTCATGGAATAAGAGAATCTTGGCATAATTTAATTGGCACACATATTTTTCTTCTTAGTGGCACATACAATTGGTACATCTTACAAATAAAGCCATCTTAGAGTCTTAAAAAATTCTCTATTCCTGATTTTGTATCTTTAGAGAAGCTCATACATTAATATTAAATAAACTGTTTTGTGATTGAAATACTATAAATTCAACTGGCCCTAATACTACCTAGCAAACCATGTTTTCCTAATCCAACCATTTATCTACTCTTCTAGATAGTCATTGCATATCTTCCCCTCTCCTCAACCTTCCAATACTATGTCTTCTATGCTCTTTCTCAATTTTAGTAAAAAAACAGAATGAGTATTCTGAAATTACTGGACACAGTGCTCTGTGCATATCAAGTACATATTTTGTTAACTGTGGCCTATTACACTCATTAGCATTTCTGTTTGTTCTTTCAATTATTGAAGAAAATGAGCTAAAAATCTCCAGTGATAGAAAGTTGTAGATGTTTCCATTTCTTCTTTTTATTGTTAATTTTTACTTGAATTATTTAAGGCTATGATTTTACATGTATATGCTTTTATAGTCTTATGTATCAGAACATATCATTTTTTTATTTTTAGTATTTATGTACATTTAATGTAATTATTGATATGATTACATTTTAATCTATCATCCTGTTATTTTCTACTTTTCTCATCTGTTCCTTGTTCTTTAGTTTATGCAGTAGCCCTAAAGATTACTACATAACTTAGCATACTCTAATTTTCAAGTAAATTTCAAGTAAAATGTAAAAACCTCAAAACTTCAGAGCTGTCATCTTTCATGACTTTGGTTTTTAATTTTGACTCTGTCTAGAAATCCATAATTTTCTAATTTTCTAATTCTAAACATTCTGGAACATTTTCATAAACCAGATTCCCTAGAAGAAGTGCCAGTGCTGGGAAATTCTGTGAGTGTATGATGTTTGGATTAATATTCCTTCTCCTGAGAAGGGGGAGAGCTCAGGAGAAAGGGCCTGAGGGAAGCAGGATAGGAATAGGGAAGAAGAATAAGTCAGGCAAGGATGTGGTTTCGATTAGAGGCTAGCTTCAGCCTGGTCCCATAAGATGCTCTGGTACGTGAACTAAATCACAGAGATGTTCTCTACCGTGAGGCAAGGGGGCCAGGTTTATGATCCTCATTTCAGTCAGTCATTACTGACGGTTATCCCAAGCAATGAAGGTAGACAGTTCTGGGGTAGGATGTATAACCTCTTAGGCAGGTTTGCTCTCATTGAGCTGAAGGAAATTCTCCAGTGAAAGCCCTTAAGCCTTTAGTTGAGAACATTCATCCTGCTGGTAAAAGAAACTGGAGTTGGGAGAAAAAAATTTTTTTAAAAAAAGGACCCACTACAGTCTTAAAAATCAAATAAATAATTTTTGGATATAATGAGAATAAACAGAGGCTAAATAAAGGCAGCATTAGGACTTAGTTTTAGCTACTTTTTATAAGAAGAAGGCTTGTCAGTTTTAGACTTATTCTACAGAGTTGAGTTTGTTGAAAAAGTAGAGTGTTACCACATACCTAGCAAAATATATTTTTGCAGGTCTGCCTATAAATCACATCTCTAATTAGTCTGAGAACTTCTAAATTATTCAAGTTAAACCTGAATATTTTATCTTGGAATATCTAAAATAGCTAATGTTTAATGTCAGTTACCTTTGATATCAATAGAAGTTTTATATTTCTACTTAAATTGAATAAAGTTTTGAATCTGAATAATTTCCAATTCAGAGGTGAAAATTCCAGAAAAGAACTGATAACTTTGATACCTCCAAATTAGCAATTCACATTTATACAAGGATAGAATCATCAATTTTCTTTATATATAAACATATATTCTCTTTATAAAGAAAAAGATCATCTCCAGAGAACTCTTTAAGTCATTTTGTGCCTTCCTACAAGTGGTATATAACTTGTTCCTATTAGTTTTGCCAATATGATTATCATCATTGTTGGTAATATTTACAATCATCTGCTTATCTTCTCTCATGTATTTAGAATGCTTATGAGAGGAAGTCCTTTTTAATACAATTTGGTAAAGAATATTTTAAAAATTCCAAAGTTGAATTTGTATACCTGACACCACAACAATTAAAAATATTTATTCAGAACAAGCTTGTTCTTGATGTTTAGTAGTTATTGAACATTCATCATGTTGCATGCAATGCTCTCTTGTTTTCTTTTCCTCCTCCAAAGAAATGGAAATCATTTTATTCAACTCTAGCCAGCAAAGAATTGTCACCAAAGATATATGAATTTATGCACACTTACAATCTTCTGAGGGTGATCTATAATACTTGTTTTCAATTAAAGTGCAAGAAATACCCTGTATAATGCATGTTCTGTCAGAAAAGCAATACGGGAAATGAACATTAACATTTCATGAGGCTGCTACATCACTTCATATAGAAAAGGGAGGTCAATCAATCAGTATTTGAAATAAAATTGTCGGTATGCATTTTATGTGAAATACTGCATTACATGTTTAAAAACAAAATATATTAAGAAAACCAACTTCTCAAAGTTTTTGCATTATAATTGGTAGCACCTTAGTATGACAGGAGCCAAAAAGAAGAAAACAAATTCTTACCTTGGGTACCTGAGTGGGAAGAAATAGTACTGATGGAATGTGAAATTAATGAAGACTTGGAGTAAAAGAAAGAACACAAAAAGAAGAAGGGATGCCTTTCCTTATGATCTACTTAGGATATAAGCAGAGGTGTGCTTCATAGAGTAAATAATTCATAAATCTATCAGTGATAAGAGGGGAAAAGCCTTAAAATAGGTTTCACAAAATTAGCAAATCTTTGCACACCTCCAACCTTGGAAATAAAACCTTAGGATCTTTCAGAGAATAATGATGCAAACCTTCTAGGAGGATTCTTAGTGTTAGTCCGGTAGCCTCTGAGACTTATATTGAGAGGCTTCTATGAACATTAATTCACTTCCCAATGAGTAGTCTTGACAGATTCAAGAATAAAATCAAGGACTGGTCAATTGTCATTCCCTTGCCTTCCCTGGCAATTCATTTGGCATTGTGCAGACCTACACATAGAGCTTAGCATGAAAGACTCTTTGAAGAGCACTTGAAATTGAAATGTTTGGAATTTCAAAGGACTTAAATGAAGTTGGGTTATCCTGGTCTCATTTTCCTGGTCAGTGAAGGCTTTTCAGAGAGTGAAAGCCTACATTTTAGCAGTGTATTGTACATAATTAAAAGAATCTTCACATAAGACATCTGTTTTAATTAAAGCTGGAAAATGGAATGCTTCGTTGGAAAAATAAAGCTATCTCTTTTCTCAGATTTCTGGTCTGTAGGTACTTTCCTGAATTTAAAATCAGAAATGTTTAAGTGGTAACAGCAATACATCGGCAGATCTCTCTAGCCCTCTGAAATATCAGAGTCATTTCCATTTGAGTATGCTCACAGAATTAGTGTTCAACCCACCATCTACGGAGCTGGAGTGTCTATGAATTCTGCCAGAAATAAAACACATCATCATTTGTTAGTTGTACTATGTTTTATGCCACTAACAACCAAAAACTGTCCCCATCTGGGGATTTGAGTAGACCCTGCCAGGGGGCCAACGACAGGTTAAGAGAATGAATTGGAGCTAGCATCCCACTCATGGAGCTAGGAAAGAACAGCGATGGTACTCAGTCAACATTCGTAGAGAACACTAGTATTAATTCCAGAAACACAAAACCAGTGTACAAACCTAAAGGCTGGGAGAGGATTAGAAAAATGCAGATACAGCCAGGCCAGGCTCTCAGAAATAGGAGGAGGGTAGTGGGATGAGTATGAAGCAAGGCTGAAACAGTTACTGCAGGTGTTCTGGTTACTGTTCTTTGAAACTTTGCAGCAAGTTTCAAAGGGTGAGGCTGGAGCAGAGGTGTGAGGTCAGGATAAAGAGGTAACAAGCAAGACTGAAATCTATAAAAATGAGATAATGCAATAAAGGCTTCAGCTATGATACATTACATATTATAGTGAGAAAATTTACATTTATTGCAGTGCCTTGTATAGAAAAGGTATCAGAGCATTTTGTTGCCATCAAAATCCTTGCTTGCCAAACTCTTAATTATATATCAATCTGCTTTTGTTACTTCAGTTACATGTTTCATTTAACAATAAATAGTATTCTCTAATATGTCCTACACTAATGCAACTTAGCCTCATCTTCCACAATACCCATTAGCATAGCGGGCATATGTTATGATAGATGACTGGCCTCTTGGATATGGTACCCATATTGCCATCTACTGGAAATTACTTCAAATTACAAATAGACATACAAGATGAGCAAGGATGCTGCTAAAAGAACTCAACTCCACCCTACATACAGTGACATAATGGTGAAATTTCCGATGGATAAGAAAGGTACGAATAAGCACTGTGTGATAACTTGGCTTTCATTTCTAAATGAACATAGTCTGTGTGAATTTCTTCATTCAACGTGTCTTACATGATTTCATTGGTGCAATCAACACCTCATCACCTGATCTAAATGTTCTGTTTCTGATACATAGGGATGTTTCAAACTTTTATTAAGAAAAAAAAAGTTTGAATTTATTCCATAAGGAATATTATCAGTACTTCTCAAATTCATTTGCTATTCTAAACACTGATATTCTGATATTGCATATTCTTAGTATTCTTTTCATGATGTTTACTCAAAGGAAATAGAAAAGAAATGCCATGTACCATAAAAAGTATAATTTAAGGCAAATAGCACAGATATTTGAAAACCAAGGGAAATGTATTATAATGCATCAAAATATAGACTTTAAAATTTCTTTTATTGTACAGCTGATAAATTAGGCACAGAAAGACTAGGGATAAAAATCACAATCATGTAATGGTAACATTTAGAATAATACCACGCCTATGAAGGAGTATGACTTAATTTAATCGTAACTACACAAAGCCTTTTTAGAGGGTTCAATTTTCATTATATTTTTAAAAATAAGATGCTGAGGATCTGGAAAAGATTTTTTAAAAAATCAAATTAAATATTTTTGGGGTACCAACAATGTATGGTATTTGTCTACAAGAGAAATGGGATTTCTTATTATTTCAAAAATGTGCTGATTCCAAATAAAATGTATCAAAAATTATGTCATTATTATATATGAGAAATTGTTTCACATAATAAAGTCCAATCATCAGAAAGCTTATTGTATTGGGAATTTTACATTCTTCTTCTTCAGAAATTAACAAATGTTAAGAAATGAAAAAGTTCAATATCTACATTTATCAATATCTGTAAATATTGCAGAGGTGATTTGTATTCACAACAATGTATGTATGCCTCTGCCTTCTGATCTTTGAATTACACTTCTTAAAATATATTGCATCAGTCTTGTAGAAATATATGGTGGCAAAGATCCTTGAAAGCCTATCTGATTCAACCTGTTGACTTCAGCTGGAAATGCAAGAGTCATGCTAGACAGGTGAGTCTTATTATTCAATAACTACACAGTAGCAAAATCCATGAATTCCCTTCCAAATAAGTCCATTCTTGAATTCAATGACCTTTCCTATCAAAACAGTCCTCGATATATGTGCCTGAATTTATGCTGCCATAGGTTAAAATTTATTTCCTCAGTGGAAAGAGAACAACATGACATTGTACACTTAGGATTTTATCAGTGAGTTCCACGAATGACAGCTAATCACAAGAACGCTCGTAAAAATCCCTTTGTCAAAATTAATGTTTAAATATCAGATTTATATTATATGCTAGTCTCAGCTTTCTCTTTTAAGGAATAAATTTGTTCATTTATCTGCACAGATCCCCTTCTATATTACAGGGTTATTGTTTTTAAGCTTAAGGGAAAGTTTCAGTATCCTGTTTGAGCTTTGACATTTCTCAAGAACAAATTATGAGTTCTTTACCTGGATTTCAGTATATTGATTTTCTTTAGTACTTTGGATTGAATTCTTTCTGTAGCAGGAGAACAATAGACTCATTACCCCCAGGAGATTTACCCTCGGTCATACATTGGTTAATATGACAGAGAAACACTATAGAGAGAATATCCATCCAAAAAGTTTGAATTAGAGAGAAAGAGGCTGTAATGCTTTTCCCAAGTCTCCACTCCCCTTCCCTAAAGTCCAGAAGAAAGAGAGTCTCTTAAATATTTCCCACTGCCACAGAACACTGATCCTGAATAGAAGTCTGGGTTTATCAACTGTAATACCTCTCTCCACCTTAAGAGGGAGATTCAGGTTTAATGACAAAGTTAACTGTACTGAACCATGATCGGAGTTTGTGGTATCTTCTAGGTACATCCAATCAAACCTATCGCTGGTACTTGTGTTAACACCATCTTTAATAGTCTTCTTCTTTTCTGATTTAATGATTTCAGTCTAAGAAAAACAATGTATCTTCCCTGACTAAATCAAGACTCTGAGCTGGCCCGGCATATAGAAATTCATTCCCAGTGATGATCTCTTTCAAGAGACCAATAATGTCATAAAGTTTGTACAGATTCTTTTTCATTTTATTCTTTCCTCTTCTATCCCCTTTAGTTTAACTGCATCTACTCCAAAATGGAAAGGCTCTTAGGAAGAATAAATTTGGCTAATATAGCAGATCATCCAATTAGAATAACAGAGATCACTCACTAAAACAATTAATGGATTCATCCAGTCAGCAAGCCTTTCTACAGCTATGTTATATGCAGTGCACTTTGCTACGTGTTATAATTTCATAGGTAAATATGTTCCATTAAGAAAAATATGTATTTTGGGAAACAGTTTAATCTGAAATATATACATGTTTGGTCCTTTCAATCTTAAAATACACAAGATTTTATCTTGTGTATAGCGTATTTTAGTCAGCATTATGTTTATACACTCCATCCATTGTTGTATGTGTAGCTGAGGTTTGCTGATTTTCAGTGCAATAGGAGGTTTCATCGGATAATCATATCACATTCATTTACCCATCCCGTTCTTGATGGCCATTTATGTTACCTCCAGTTTTTAGTAATTACAAATAACACTGCTATGAATGTTTTTTGACAAGTCTTGCTTGCACGTATGCACCCACGTGGAAAGAGTGGAATTTCAAAATCATAGAAAGCTAACAGATCATGGCAAAGGGTTTTCCAAAGCAGTGATGTTAAATTTTACTTCACCAGAAGTGTATGAGAGACCCTGTTGCTCCAAACACTTGTGAAAACGGTACTGTCAATCTTTACAGACATTTAGGACAGTGTTTAGTAGTATACTGTAGTGGTTTTGATTTGCATTCCCACAATGATTAATGAAGTTGCACACCTTTTCATATTTTTATAAGTCATTTTGATATCCTATTTTGTGAAGTGCCTGTTCACGTCTCCTTCCCATTTTCTTTTGGATTCTGTGTTTCTCCTATTGATTTATATTTTTTCTATATTCTGGATGGGTCTTTTCTAATTATATGGATTGCAAATATTTTCATTCATCGTGTCTTTTCTCTCTCTCTTTTTTAAAGATTTTAGTTATTTATTTGACAGAGAGAGACAAAGCGAGAGAGGGAACACAGGGGGAGTGGGAGAGGGAGAAGCAGGTTCCCTGCTGAGCAGGGAGCCCAATGCGGGGCTCCATCCCAGGACCCCGGGATCATGACCTGAGCTAAAGGCAGACACTTAACGACTGAGCCACCCAGGTGCCCCGAGTGTCTTTTCTCTCTTAATGGTGATTTTTGATACAAAATTTTATGTAGTTTTATTTTTTAATCATTTTTATTTTTAATGCTTTTAGGAGTTCTGTTTAAGAATATTTTTCTACCCAAGGTTATAAAGATGTTCTTCCATGTTTTCTAAAACCTTTCATGTTTTACCTTCCAAATTCTGCAGTTTACAAGCAATTGTTACTTTATGACATGAACAAAGGTCAAGTTCTTTTTGTTTCTATACAGATATCCAAACAGCACTGTCCCATTTGTTGAAACAACAATCTTTGCCCACAAATTTATAGTGTCACCCTTGCACCATATAAAGCTTCATATATTCATGATGCTGTTCTGATATGTTTGTTCTGTTCTATTGATGTATTTGTTTATCTTAGCCAATACCGACTTTCATAATCATTGCTGCTATATGACAGGACAAATTCTATCAATTCATATTTTTTCAACAGTGTCTTGGCTTGGAAATACCATTTGCATTACCAAATCAGTATCACCCTACCAATATTCACCTAAAAATCTTCTGGTATTTTTACTGGGATAGTACTGAATATAACAATTCATTTGGGGGAACTAACATCTTTAAGTTATTAAATCTCTTCATCCCTGAACCAGATAAATGCTTCCATTTATTTAGGTCTTTTTTTTTCAAATTTTTAATTTAAATTCTAGTTATTTAACAGATAGTATAATATTGATTTCAGGAGTAGAATTTAGTGATTCATCACTTATATACAACACACAGTACTTACACAACAAATGCCCTCCTTAATGCATAGGTCTTTTTAAATCTATCTTAATATTTCTAGTGTTTTATATGGCAATTTTTCACAGGACTTGTTCTAATGTATTTGAAATATTCTGATGCTACTGCAACGGTCATATGTACATACATATAATTTCATTTCTACCGTTTAACATCATTTCCAACAACTCTGTCAAATTTGTATGTTAATTATAATAATGCATATGCAGATTCTCTCTTCCTTTTCTATGCTTTTACCCTTTCTTTTTTCTTGCCTATTGCACTGACTATGATTTCAGTAGAAGTCCTAGACATCTTTGTTTTAGTCTTATCTCTGAAAGAAAACATTCAATAGCTCACTATTAAATATAAAGCCTCCTCCATGTTTTCTGTGCCTATCCATTATCAGATTAAGGAAGTTTCTTCTATTCATAATTTGTTAGAAGTCTTAATTCATAAATACATGTTTAATTTTACCAAATACCTTCTCCATACTGATTTAGTGGATTATATATTTGTGCTTTATTCTGTTTATATGAATAATTTAACAGGCTGATGATTGAAGGTTAAATCAATCTTACATTCCTGGAATAAACCTAATTTGATCATGATATATCATCTTTTTTATATATTACTGAATCTGATATGTTTATTTTGCTTATAATTTTTTAATCTATGCTTAAAGTTGGCCTCCATTTTACCTTTCTTTTAATGTCATTGGTGGGTGCAGTTTCAAAGAGTATCCCTCCCTCATAAAATATTAAAAGATCTCTCTTTGTCTATCATAGGAGTGTTATTTTCTTCTTAACCATTTGGTGGAAACTGGTAAAACCAGTAAGAACTATAGTTTTATTTGTTGGAGGAAATTAATTATATATTCAATCACTTTAAAACTCCTAAGATTAAGGAGGTTTACTATACACACACACACATACACACACTCTCTCTCTCTCTCTCTCTCTCTCTATATATATATATATATATTTTTTTTTTTTTTTGCTGTGCCAGGTTTACAAGCAGTGTTTTCTTGTCTACTCTTTCCTCTCCTTTTGCGTTTCTATTCACATATATGATAGACTATTACACTACTGTCCCCATGTTTATAATTTTCTCTTCTTTCCATCATTTTGGGCTTTCCTCTAGCTATATTCTTCTGATCTTTCTTCCAACTTACTAATCCCCTCTTCAATTATAATAAATATGAAGTTAGACTAATCTATTTAGGCCTTAATTTTAGTTGTTTTATTTTTCAGTTCTATAGTTTCAATTTTGTCGTTTAATACATTTTTCTGTATGTATGTTTATACACACACACACACTTCTTACATATTCTCTACTAATGCTCTAATTCTGTGCTTTATTTCCTTGAATTAAGAATAGTGGTTAGAGGGACTCCTGGGTGGCTCAGTCGGTTAAGCATCTGTCTTCGGCTCAGGTCATGATCCCAAGGTCCTGGGATCGAGTCCTGCATCCAGCTCCTTGCTCAGCAGGGACCCGGCTTCTCCTTCTGCCTGCCGGTCTTCCTGCCTGCTCAGTTTCTCTCTCTCTGACAAATAAATAAATAAAATATTTTTAAAAAAAAAAAGACTGGTGGTTAATTTGTGTCTGAGAAGTCCATCAAATGGGCTCTCTGAGGATCCCTTTTATCTCTTTTTTCCTTCCCTTCATCTTCATCCTCCTCCTTTTTCTTCTTCCTCTTCCTCTTCTATTTTTTTGTTTGTTTGTTTTCTACTTTCTAATCTCATCTCCTCATGTGCCTAGGAGGTCCTAGTGATTTCACAAAATAAATAATTTTAAGCCTCGGAAAATATATTCACACAAAGAAGACTTTGCTTTAAGCTACTAGCAAGTAGGCAATAACAAAACAATTCAAAACACCTTGATCTAATTTTGGGATTGAGAAGGTCCAAAGCTGAAATATTTTTTTTTTTAAGATTTTATCTATTTAACAGAGAGAGCAAGAGAGCTCAAGCAGGGGGAGCAGTAGAAGGAGAGGGAGAAGCAGGCTTCCCGCTGAGCATGGAGCCTGATGCGGGGCTCGATCCCAGGACCCTGGGATCATGACCTGAGCCGAAGGCAGGCGCTTAACCATCTGAGCCACCCAGGCGCCCCTGAAATATTTTTAAATGTCAATCTCTTCCACAACACCCTTACTCAGGGTGTAGAGGGATTCATCAGTAGCCCCCCTCGGTAATATTCTCTGAAGACCAATTTTTGTCTCCGAATCTTGTGAGGTTGTAAAAACTCTTCATATTTTTGAGATTTATCTGGAGAAATCAGCCACCCCAAATATGGGGCTTACCTCAGTGGGTGTCTTTATTTTCCCAGATCTTCAATCTGTAATTCTTTACTGCCTTGATAGCTCTTCGATGTCTTCAAGCTTAGTATTAATAAATTTTTCTTTTAAGTCTGAAAAGTGGTCTAATTTCCTAGACTGCCATTAACCTAAAGTTGAACATAATTTTTAAATAAATAAAAGGAAGAGGGACAGTAAAAAAAAAAAAAAAGCAAGCCATCAATAAAAAATTCCCCATAAAATTATACTCTTAAAGGATAGATGCAAACCAAGAAACAGACTCTTCACAATAGAGAATAAACTGATGGTTACCACAGGAAATGTGGATGGGGCTCCGTTAAATAGGTGATGGGGATTAAGGCAGACACTTGTAGTGATGAGCACCAGGTGTTTTATGGAAGTGTTGAGTCACTATACTGTACACCTGAAACTAATACTACACTGTATGTTAACTGGGATTTAAATAAAAACTTTAAAAAAATATTGTTTTCTCTATGGCATGACTTATTCTTGACTTAAAGACGTATTTTGTCAATGTTCTTATACCTAGGGGCTCCTGGGTGGTTCAGTCATTAAGTGTCTGCCTTTAGCTCAGGTCATGGTCCCAGGGTCCTGGGATCAAGCCCCACATCGGGCTCTCTGCTCAGCGGGAAGCCTGCTTCTCCCTCTCCCACTCCCCCTGCTTGTGTTCCCTCTCTCGCTATGTCTCTCTCTGTCAAATAAATAAATAAAATCTTTTTAAAAAAGTTCTTATACCTGAAAATTAACCTTACAAAAATGCTAACTGGTAAAATTTCCTAGAACTATGTTTCCCAAATAGCATTTTTCAATAAACTCTTTGTGGGAGAGGAGAAGTTCATAGGTAAGTTCTCTTAATCTACTTCTATTTAATGGATTTGCCACTGACTCTTCACTGTTCTAGAAGATATTCTGACTTATACAACAGTATGCTGATTATTTGTGGATGGCTCTTTGAAATGTGCCTCTGTATTTTTGCTCATACCCATCAGGTTGGATGACTTGTCTACACCATAAACTCCTAAAGTCTGAGGGATGTAAATGTCACATTTATTCAACATTTATTGCTGGTTCAGCAGTATTCTTAAGAAAATTTTTTTTTTAATTTTGGGATAGGCATTTATTGTGAATAAAAAAAATTTCCTTCAACAACAGATACTGCATGTGGGGAGCCAGGACTCATGCCTGATGACTCATCTTTCAATTCTCAAATATATGCAGCTATTTGGACCCTGGTAAGAACTGTTCACAGCCCCCCAGACACACTCTGCAGCTTTCCTCCATCTGCAGATAAGTTAGCGCCCAAAGTACCAGTCTGCCTGGGATGTGCATATTTCTTCTGGCTTCTAGAGCTAAAGGCAGAGTTCCTCTTCCTGCCTGACCGAGGGTGTTGCGTGTCCCCTCAGCCCGCTGAATAGCAGGCGCAACTACTGCTACAGGGTCACCACACCTGGCAGGCCTGGATCACCTTCTTCAAGGCCTTCAGCCCCTCCATGCTCCTGTCCTTCATGGCCATGGCCAGGAGGACCGCTCTGTTTCAGCTTCCTGAGACACAAACGTCACCAGGTTCTTTACTAAGACATGGATGAGCGGTTCGTCCTGCCCAAGAAGGACTTCCGTGGTGAGCACAGGCTTGCTGATGTCACTAGCCACGGTGCTGGGCTCCAGGGAGACCAGGGTACCCATCTTCCCAAACTGGGTCACCACCGCCAGGATGTGACTGCTGAAGTCTATGCAGACCACCTGCATGGGGACCCCACACACCACTTCCGTCTTCTGTTTTCGTATCAGCAAGGGTTTGCCTTCCATGGATGGGTCTCTTCAATGGCACGCCCCACACCCGGAAGTCAAGAATTTTTTCTTAATGCTATCTTAGTTTCCTTACAAATACTGAGAATAAAAGCAAGCTTGGCAAATGCTTTTTATGTCCTACCCTTAAGAAATAATCTGATGGATTTATTCTTACTACAATTCAGGAGTAAACTGAAGAGAAAACACCATAAGCATGTCACTACATACATGTACACATGCAAACACACACACACATACACTTTATTCTCTAACACTACCTTATTTTTTCTTTTTTTTAAAGTGGGTACCATTTTTTTGTTCCTGACTTCCCAAAGGAATATTTTTAGAACATGTTTTCTTTTTCTATGTATTTTATTATCCTGTGTGCATATACATGAAACTTAAGTAACATTTTTTTTCAAAACAATTAATATAAGAAGCATTTAGAAAGATAATATGAGAAATTTTATATATAAACATATGAACTGATAACAGTTCTCTAAAACTTATGTTTCCAAATATTTTTTCATACTGTCTCACTAAAAGCATGTTTAAAAATATACATGATTCAAAAAAATAAAAATATACATGACTCAGAACAGGTGATTTCCAATTTTTCCGAAAATCCAAAGTTCACATGATAGTTAAAAAGTTTTCTACCTTATCCATTTAATCATTTCAGTTCTACTCTTGAGAAACCCACTGCGTAATTTTATGTGATATAAAGTTAACATTTATGGTAAGATTCAGTGAAGCTATATTAAAGGTAAGTCCACCTTCAGAATCAGAGGTACCTTATTTCCATCATCCATTATGTGGATGATGGTCTTCTTTCTCCCCATAAAATGTATGCTACATCTTCATTCACCATAAAAATACATTAAAAACTCATAATTATGGCAGTAATGATGCCTTTTAAATAGTGCTAAAAAGTTTAAAAGTATAAAACCTCTCAAAAGACTTATATAATATGCAAAATAAATTATTATGCCACTTCATTTAGTGAATATTAAGCAAGCTTCCTTAGCTCCTTGTGCCATCAGTTTATTTCACTCAGCTGAATAGTCTAATAATATTTTCATTAAATATTTATATGAACAATCAAACACTGCAAAAGAAAAGCATATCCCTTGACATTCAAGATGGTTTCCAGGCTGGTATCAGCAGTTTGTTATGTTGGTAGGGCTCATTTGCTATGGCTTAGAATGATGTTTTTCCATTAGCTTTGAGTATCTTACGTCTGACCTTAGAATGAAGGCTATTCATCATGTCTTCTAATTTCTAAATTTTATTTCTTCATTGAGAAAGTACTGATGATAGAAAATTAAGTGTATTTAAAAGCTGGGGTCATGTTATACTAATTCAGCCAAGGAAATTGATTAACGCAGATCTTAAGGCAATAGAAAATATACTCTTTGGGGGCGCCTGGGTGGCTCAGTCATTAAGCGTCTGCCTTTGGCTCAGGTCATGATCCCAGGGTCCTGGGATCGAGCCCAACATCGGGCTCCCTGCTCCACAGGAAGCCTGCATCTCCCTCTCCCGCTCCCCCTGCTTGTGTTCCCTCTCTCACTGTGTCTCTCTCTGTCAAATAAATAAATAAAATCTTTAAAATATATATATATATATATATGTATATATATATATATATATATATATATATATATATACATACTCTTTGGTTTTACATGTTTAATACCATCCTGTTTGTACAACTTATATATCCATTAAGTAAAGGTTAATCTAGTATCTGACTTCCAATTTATATATGATTTTTTGATTTATGAATGCATGTTAGCATGGTGACTATTGTAATATTTAACTTGAAATCCTCCAAATGTCATCATATGCTAACCCTACATTTCTCTTCCTGCAATATTTGTCTCACTTTCATAGATACTATTTGAGATTACTGGAAGTTAATATCAAAATGATCCTGTATATGATTTAGAATATAAATCCAGAAACTATATCCAAATAACACAAAACTTTTGGGGTGGCCATTTTGAGTACTTAAAAAGTTATAAGTAAACCTTAAAGAGGTAATAAATAATTATTAGCTTTGTTATAAATTTCTATAAAATGTGGTGTTAGAACTCTGTACCCACAAACTTGGATGTACACAAAAAATTTTAATTTATTTTATTTAAATCAAATTAAATATGACTTACTTTCATCCTTTGGGGTTAAAGAAAAACTTAATCTTGATCATTACTAGGGCTGATGTGGCTCAGGGCCATGTGAAGGCCCCAGCTGTCTTTCATAACTTCAGGCTTCACTATTCTCTGTTTGCTAATTTGGAGCATTGTCCAAACCTGCATAGTCCCTGTGGTCTGACTGTTTTGCTCCTTCCATGATATATTTGGGTATAGGGAACTTTGATGAGGATAGAAACCCTGGTGTCTAGCATCAAGCCTTTTAGTCACAGTAAATAGGCAAATCTCCCAAACTCTCCAGGGTATTACAAGGGCCAGAATCATTATCCCTACTTGTTCTGGAAACCACAAACCTTAGACCAAGCCCTATTGTTGAAAAACCTCTTCCCTATCAGAATGTTTCCAATTTCCCACCCCATAGTCACTAGTTCATCATGTTCTATATAATTCTTGAGAACACAGTACAATGTTCTCAATAACTTGTATGTTTTTTTGGGGGGGGCTGTTTCGTTTTTTGGGTTTTTTTTTTCTTCTTAAAGATTTTATTTATTTACTTGAGAGACAGACAGCATAAGCAGAGGGAGGAGCAGAGGTGGAGGGAGAGGGATAAGCAGACTCTGCACTGAGCATGGAGCCCAATGCAGGGCTCGATCCCCGGACCCTGAGATCATGACTTGAGCCAAAACCAAGAGTCAGACGCTTAACCAACTGAGTCACCCAGGCATCCCTTTTGGTATTTTTGACTGAAACAAAAAAGATCTAAAACTGCAGCTTCTGGAAGAACCATTTATGCTTTTATAATAGCTTGAATGACCATATAATTTGTCATTCAAACCAGAACATTTTGAGAAAGGATTAATAATCACGGCAAGGCAAGGCAACAGATACAGCTAGTTCTCTTAGATTAGGCTCCCTGGAAGAAACTCTGATTTGTATTAAAGTGATTTTTTAAGATATATTACCAAGAAAACCTGGTAAATGAGTGGGGAGGTAGAACCGTGATAGGAAAGAAGCCAAGCAAGAATGCCACATCCGGTGAAGTCCCACAGAAGTTGGGGCAGGGTGGGGGCGTGGGTACCAGATCACATACAAGACATCCAATTACATTGGATTTCACGTTGAACAAAATTAATTTTTTGGTGTATGTATGCTCAGAATATTGCATGGCGCATACTTAAATTAAAAACAAGTTCTTCCTGGGCATCCTGTATTTTTATTTGCTATACTTGGCAACCCTACCTAAGAGGTCTCTGGAGAAAGAAAAAGTATGGGTCACACTTAAGAGAGCCAGGGGACAAGGGAGCTAGAATATTTAAACCTTTGTACCCATGAGTCATTAAGTGAAGTTCTAGGTGATTATAAATTCCCAGGTACTTCCAGCTCTCTGTGTGCTGCCAAAGTGGGTCACAGGAGTCTGAGAGTAGCCTTCCCACAAAAAGACCCAAGTGCTCACTACTGGTACAGAAGCCACACTTCCATGAAACAATTCTGAGTGGGTATATAGGCAGAGCCCTGACACCATCTGCTGCCCTCATATTAACCCAGGAAAACGGATACATGCAGTCATCCTAACATAGCTAGAAATCTATACTTACAGCTTGAAAGAGCTCCTAAAACACAAAGGAACACTTTTTTGGAATTGAAGGGTAAGGGGTTCTTCCAGAACACTCGAAAAAATAGCATAACCTCCCACATACTCACAGATTTACATCTCAATAAATTACCTTGCCACAAGATTAATCAGGACATACACCCTCCATTTTCCAGATATGGAAATCAATTTATTTCCTGAAGACTATTTTAACTTGACAGAAATCAAAAGGTCATGAAATGAAGCTTCTTGCTTTATTTTCACACAAATTTAGCCATTTGTGATATATTAGTATCCCCTAAATGGAGCTAACATGCACATTATTTACACTCGACCTGAAGATTTACTGGAACTTCATGTGGTACAAAATGCAATGCCATCCCCCAATTAAAAGTGGAAAAACTCAGAATATAAGACATAACTTGGAAAAAGCTTCCACTTCCTTTTAGGTTCTTCTGGTAATTTCATATCATAAACTTAATGTATAGGCATCCTAGGTAATTAGGATGCTAACTACTATTGGAGCTTTCTTCTTAGCCAAAGGACTTGTACAGTTAAATTATTCTAAAAGTTAACTACAGTCTTCTGACTCCTTGGGGTGAGTCGGAAAGTCGCATAATGAAAACGTGCCTTGAGGTTAAACAAGGCCTTCTCCTGTAATATATACCGCCTAATTATTCAAGATAGAAACATTACTGTTTCACATAGACAATTCATAGTTTCTATTCTACCACTGGACTTGGCTTTTAATCACCTCATTGAATCTGTTACTACATGCATGTAAGTATGAATGTAGTAGATAATGGTACATGAAACAGTTAAATGGTTAAGAGGTAATTAGGATGACTAACCTAGAGACAGTGCGTAATAGTACTACATAGCCCATCACGACGTAATTTAGGAAAATAACAAAAGTCACTTTAAGTCCAGAGCCCTAATTGGGAGGAATATATACTTTCCAGCAAGCCATATTGTATAGATACTCCTCTCTTCAGAGCCACGGGACCAAAGGTATACAATGCAGGGTATTGAATCCTTCTGTATAGAGAAATACGGAACAAGTTGTTCCTTAAGCAGAAAAAAACCATGGTCCCTCCTAATTTGATTACATCCATGTTCCTTTAGTTAGCCTCCAAGGTCCACCTTTACCTGGCTCCTGCCTCCTTCCTAACCTCACCTCCTACTTGTCCCCTTTTTAGCACATACTATTATAGACACACGCAAAATTAACACTGTATCTTCCCTTCTTCTTGCTATATCAGCTCCATCTCACTGGAATGTGGTCACTAAATCCCTTCCTCTCTTTCCTTAGCTAATAGCTACTTATCCTTTAATATTCTAATCAGGGAACACACTCCAGGAAGCCTTCTCTGTTCTTTCATAGACTTGGTTAGGTATTTGACTAAGTCTCCCATAAAGTACAGTATATGTATTATCTCCACGACTTGATGCATTGGTATACTTTACCTACTTATTTATCCCATGAGAGGAAATTTTTTAGAGGAGTAGGTGAGACCTAACTTCTTTACTTTCTCTAAATTTAGCAGAACATCTAGAACACATAGGAGGGTTTCAATAATAGTCTGCTGAACGAGTGAATAATGGATGAATGAATGACAAAGACTCTGGCTGACGATGAAAATGGAAAATCAATAAGATTGAATGCAGGATAAGAAGATGTCAAGACTTCTGTTTATATATAGGTCTAGTTCATTCTAAGTTGACCCTTAAATAGGGCTACAATGCAGATTATTATTAGCTGGTAGATTTAGTAAATGTATGTATTAATTCCATAGTTAAATTAAAACATGAAATTCATTGTAGAGTTTTGTATAGGTCTATTATTAATGAAGAAACAGTATAATATACACAACTTCTTCCATCCTATTTTAAATAATTGTTTTTCATATTTGTACATTGGTGTGCATATATATGATAGTATAAATTGTATATATATAAATGATTATACTAATTTTACTCTGAAGATAAAATAGTAATTATTTATGTATATATGTCTACATCACCTTATGCCTTAAGAGTTAAAGAAGATCCCAGGGGAAAAAAAAAAAAGAGTTAAAGAAGATAAGAATTAACTCTTTAAGAAAGACAACTGATTAGTTCTATCAAAATCAATTAATAATATTTAAAATGTCAGACCAACTCCAAACCCTCTCATTTTAATCTTTTTTAATTCCCATGAAAAGAAAAATTTCATTTAGTCTCATCAGAAAAAATAGAGATAACCTAAGACCAACAAACTTAGAACTGGATTCTAGTAATCAAGGACTCTGCCTATCTTCAAAGCATTAGACCATTACTCTCTCTTACTATTTAATTAGAATCTAGTAATTGTCATTTTACACATAAATTAAATTCTTTGAGGCACATTAGATGATACCCTAACATTTAAAATAGTGCTTTTCATCTTTAATATAATTTATAAACATGAATTAAGTAATCTTCCAAACTGGCTATTTGAAAATTTTATCTCCCTTGAAAGTAATTATGCCTAAAATTTCTACTTAGTGGCATTGTACTTAATTTTGCAACCATTGCACTTCATAACTAAACTAATCCATCACCTTCTCCACAATTACCATTTACTTGGATACTAAATGAGATAATCATTAAACACTTAAATAGTAATTTTATCAAGGACTTAGACCAGTGAACAGTTTTATCCTTCATATTCTAGCTCTTCTGCTTCTGAGGCTATTCTCAATGGGGCAGTTCAATTCCTTGGAAATAAAGTGGACAAGGGTCTTTTTTACCCAGTTCTTTAGGAAGAAAAAAATGTTCACCACTAAAAGTATCACTTAGGTGCCACATTACTGGTGAAATGAAAGGGAGAACTGTGTTATGTAGTATCTACCTGTTTGCACTGAGTGGACAGAGACACATTTTGGGTAATGCAAGTAATACAAATTTATTAAGAGGATATACTGGGGAACGGGAAAGAAGAAACATGTCTGAGAATGTCACATTCAAAATGCCCCAAAGGACGATTATAAATGCCCCTTTCCCTCTTGGTATATCCCCACATTAAGCCATAGGCTACCAGCGCTTTGCGCGGTCAACTGGTTACAGACCAATTAAGTGCTGGTCAGAATGGCAGGGTCTCCTGTGGCACGAGGTATGGTGATCTTTATATAAAGATTTTCTCAGTGGTGAACTGAACAGCCATCATATTCTTAATAAGTATCCAAAGGAGACAAAAGAAGTAGCCGGTACCCGAGGCTTTATCAGAAGAAATGCAGTGCAACTCTCAGTGATGATGAAGCTTCAGAGTTTTTCCGGTATAAAAATAATCATCTATGGAGTAATTATTTTGCGTGATGTGCACTGTCGCACTGCAAATATTAAATTATTTTACTTAGTCAATATTAGGAAGGTAAATATTGTTAGCCTTATGTTACGGATGAGGCCCAGAAATGTAAGGAACTTGATCAAGCTTACACAACTAAGAAGTACCAAAACGAAAATATCAACTCGGGTTTGGCTGATAGTAAACCTAGTTCTTTCCTCAATTAAACCACACTGCCTTTCACAGTAATTTTTATAAAATCAAACACTGGTTATAGGTTGATCCTCATGCTGATTAGTCATATGCATACACAATAATTTCTCATTCTCGGTAACTTCTCTCCTCTTTGGGAAAGGGAAAACAAAAATGTTCATGGATATGAAAAAAACAATTCTTTCTCTTTGGCTCAGAACTAATGGGAGGCAAAATTCAGGGGCATTCCACAAAGACAAGATCATTAGGAATAGTCAGGGAGTACCTTATCCTTTGTCCTCTGCCTCCCGGGTTGGTGCTTCCTGAATGATGCCAAGCTGCCTCTTTGCCTGATGGTCTTTCCACCGGATAGGCAGCCCATTCTTTTTATAGCTAGAAGAAAAATATTAACAGTTCAAATCATGGGTAAATCAAATATACTCCAATATGCTGCACATAGCATTTTGTTCTCTACAGAACAAATTCTCTGTTCACAAATAACTCTTAGAAAACCACATATAAAGCACACCAACTCCAAGAATTTAGACCTTTGATGCTAGGATAGAATATGCTGAATATTAAAAAAGGTTTCTCACTAGAATCCAGCAAAACAGTAGTAAAATAATAATAAAAAGAAGGCTTTGATTTTGCTTATTTTGAAAACTCCATGAATTTTCCATATTGTAATCAAATTTTTATTCCATATGAATCAATGAAGATGGTGATGATAAAACAGAAGAAAAAACTAAATAGCAAAATATTTCTGAAGAATATCATGTTCTTCTTTTACCGATACAAATTTTGAGAAGTATCTTTGAACCCATAAATTGAGCTACTTGGAAAAAACACCCCAAAATACATGACAATAATGTGATTTGTGAGAATTAAGGCTTTCAAACCAACCTCTATCCCTAAAAAAGCCTTGCTTCGTGTATTTATTATCTGAAAAAGAGGAAGCACTTCTAAAGGAGTTTTTACTTCTATTTTTTAAAATATATGTTTTTTATTTTCTCTGAAATCTGAGAGAATACCCATAAAATTCAAAAAACTGTAGGAAGCACTTGTTCTTATATAGACAACAAGAATTCTTGTTTTGCCCAGAGGCTACAGCAGATCTTGTTCTTTTTAAGAAAACTTGCTTTCTTGGCCTATGGAATTCTGTTTAAAATGTGTTTTGCCTTGTGAGCAATGTAGTTTCATCTACTCCTTCTATCTATATAAGGCACTTTGTTCCTGTGATGCTAAACAGCAGTATTAGTCACTTGAGATTTTCAAGCTATCATTTCTCTGGATCCCTCTGGTTAATACCATTCTCCTTTCTTCTCTTCCTCCCCTAGAAAAGAGAGTTTCTATTTAAACAAAACCATAAAGTGGTAAAAATCATGTATTCATTTCCAGGAAGGAAGTTAAATGCAAATATGGTCACTCTTTCACAAGATAAGGGGTCAAATGAGTAAGGTAGTCTAGCAACACCTCAACTAGGAGAAGGTCTTGAGAGTAGAGGCTACTAACTCAGTAGCATTACATGGTTACATGGCTGACACAGACATTGCTTCTGCTTTCACACCAGGCAGGAAAAGGGAAACTCTGGGATCTTGCTGCATTCTTGGCCCCACCACACAACAATGGCATGAAGCCTCTTCTGATCTAGCTGCCACAGGGGTTCTACCATCTCTCTCCTGGGAACTCGAAGACACACTAGGTTTTAATCTTTAGACTTTCCTTTCATTCTCCTCTCTCTTTCATCCCAGTCAGGGCAGAAATTTTAACCTTAGGAATAGAAAAAAAACTGACGTTGACTGTTCAAAAAAATCTAATCCTTCTGCCATATGGAATAGTTGGAAATATCAAAAAAAGAAGCCTCCATCTGTTTACGTCTCAAAACATTATCCTCACATACTTATTCAAATTGATGTCTTTTCAGCAGATATCTTTGCCTGCTAAAGACAAAAATGTCACAGAAATTGGGAACATTTGACATCTCCTTATATTGTAGATGCTTTTTAAAATCATGGCTCGAATCTTTCAAAGCACTATGTAATGAACCCAGGGCAGTTCCCGAGACATAGTAAATATTCAATTAATGATACTTATTATTATTATTATAACTCTAGGTTTATAATTATTTTGAGTAGGACCTGCCACCAGGGGAATGTGACCCAACTTCAAACTCCGTTTAGGTTGACCTACTTCCCAAGGTATCCCAGCTCCAAAGTTACCATTCTTTCATTGTTTCTAGTCTTTTAAACTAAACTTTAATTTTCTCACTCATTCATGGTCTTCATTCAGCAAAGATTCAGTGAGGTGGAAAGCACAATACTAAATAAAGAGAATAAAATAATAACATATTATTGTGTTACTAATAATGAGCACCGCCCTCTCTTTATAGAACTACAGTCCAGTGACAGAGATAGTCTGTCAACCAAGTCATTACCCAAATTGCTCTTATGTGTTAGGAAGGAAAACTGCAAAACATCATAGTTGTCAGGGGGGTCAGGAAAGGCTGCATTGCTTGCTCTGAGACCTAGGAAATGTCTCAGACTCCTTATTGGTAGGACCTGGATCAGAAGGGAAGAAACTATGCTACGGACAGTGAGGATAACATACACAAAGACCCTTGGGTAGAAAAGAACATGACAGGAACTATGGACTGTAGGAAGGTAGAACAGAAAGGACAAGAGAACATGCAAGGTGAGGTTGGGCAGTTAGATACGGGTGAGGTCACTCAGGCTCCCAGGCTTTAACATGGACTTGAACTTGACATTCATAGCACAACTTAGGGTTGAAAACATGAGAGGGACATGGACATAATTGAAAATAAATCGGGGAGGGAACAAATTCAAGTAGATTGCCCTGGGAAGTGGCATTTTCACTTGTACTGAAAAGATGCAGAGCAAGGAGATGTCAGCTTGCAGAGGAGCAGAATGGCAGCAGGGAGAAAGGAAGGAGTCTGGAATATTCAGGAAGTGAAGTCAACATCATTGCTAATGGATTGCAGGAGAGGGAGGTGTTAAGGACGACTAACAGATTTCTAGTTCTGAATTGCAGGGAAGAGGTTGGCAAGAATTGTTTTAAAACAAGAGAATGATGTAGGCAGTGCCTTTTCCTTCATGGCCTTGGTTTACTCGTGTGTGTAAAACAGCTACTAATCTGATGGCAGGTTGCCTATGATTTTCTCTATATTTATAATTATTCCTCTACCAGAAAAAGTACAAAGTTTAGTTTGACTTGGTTTTCCGTCCCCACCCCACATGATTATTACAGAGGAGTAAGCCAATCCATTCAATAAAATCATATAATGTTAGCAATTTAAAGGATTTTAGGAAACGTGCCATTTTGAGAAAGGAGAAAATTAAGTCTACAAATAGTAGTAAATTCTTAATACGTGCTAGATACTCTCTTTTTAACATGAAAACTAAAGACATATGACCTACCAGTACTTTGGAAGATAGGAATACACTAGAATGCATGGCAGTAGTAAAAATTCATCATTTACACAAAATCCAATGTGTACAGATTAATAAGTACGTGATTATCCCCAACCCTCTAACATTTTGTATGGACTGGATTTCTATTAGTATTGTACTCTAACTCAATTCCACACCCTCTAAAGAAGTGCACCTAATTTTAAGTTATTGCTTACATTCAGTGTCATAGCATACGCTGTATAAAAGCTTGACTGTGGCCCGATATCCGGTATCATAATCCTATGTTAATATATGTAACTTATTTCAAAGTAACAAAGATGTCTTTATTTATAGTGAGCATAAGAGATTCCTTCCAAAATGGTAATAATTAAATAAAAATAATGCTGTTTTAAAAATCAATAAATACATATTCCATATATATTCATAACTTTACGATAGTGTAATCCAAGTTAAACCCCATCTCCAAGTTTCACCAAGCATACGTTCTTACTTTATGAGCATATATATGACAGTTAAATTATGTGTTTTCATTTTCACTGAGAATATTTGACATTTGTAGGTTGTGGTAAAAACAAATTGGGTAATTTTGTTGCCTTAAAAAAGACAAACCCACTACAAAAACTGGATGATCTCTGCTTTCAAAGGAGGAGAGATTCTGTTTCAAATGGGGTTTTTAGATTTTTTCTCTTATGTACATAAAATAAAAAGAATTGTAGACATTGACAAACTTTGTCAACCAATTTTTTTTAAGTGGTATACATTAATTCTTGGCTAACAACAATTTAAGAGACAAGACATTTATTGACTTAAATGAAATAGAATCATGAAAACACAACAGTTCTCTCGTGTTGTTATTCCTGGGTTGTTCTGCTGAAGCAGATTTAGTTTGTATTGTATTTTATGACCAAGGTTAGAAGGACTCTTTGAAAGTACAACTAAGTCCTATCACCCGACCAGAATTCTTCTGCACCTTTTCAAGGGCATTACAGTAGAATTTTATGTGAAGATGATTGCCATCAGGAAGGCCTAGAAGGTCTAGTTTTCTCTTTACCTTCTAGGCCAAAAAGAACAGCTTGACTTTCAGGTCTCCACCTCCTCTTTGGGAAAGGAAGGTAGGAATTAGATTCCACAGAACTTTCCAGTCACAGCACTTAAGCTATAGAATGCTTGCTAGAGATTCAGGTTCTTAATTGCAAGATAGGGTATCTGTAAGTTCTTCTGTGCATTCTCAAGGGAATAACCCGAGCTTAAAAGAGAGAGGGGATTCCTCAGTTACAAATGAAATTATGTTTGTAATTTTGAATTTTTTATTATTCATCCTGTAATCAGAGAAGCCCTAAATGATACCTTCTCTTCAACAGATCATTAAGACAACATATTGTGACAGTATTATTTAGTGTCCAATTTTCAGATTCCATGCCATCATGATGTAAGACATTTAAATGGGGAAATAAAAAAACAAAATGGTAACTAACAAGTGCTGCAGTTTTATGGCAAGATGGCATTGTCTGTGACTCAGGGCAAGAAAATCTGAAAAGGCAGTGAGGCATCTAATGCAGCAGGGTCCTCTGTTAAACTTGTCTCCATAAACTCCACCATTTCCACTGCTATCTCTTACTCCTTTCAAGCTATACATCCCACCAGAAGGGTGGATGATGCCACTTCTGCTGGTGCCTCAGGCCCTTGTGGGCCATTTAATCACATCCTTTCATTTACATGAAATACATTAATTCTTTTTACATGTACCTGAAAAAAGAAATACTTGACATATTAAAGAGGTAGGCTTAATTTTAACTTTCACTCTTATTTTTCCATGATGTATCCTGCTTATTAAATACAATAGAATCCCTTTGCATTTTTCAAAGTGTGGACAGAAAGGTATACTTCTCAGGTTTATTATAAGAATGAAATGAGACAGCAGAATATATTAGTGGAATGTCCAAAACATTACAATCTTGGGGTGCCTGGGTGGCTCAGTCGACTGTGTCTGCTTCAGCTCAGGTCATGATCCCAGGGTCCTGGGATCCAACCCCACGCCTCCAATCCCCTGCTCACTGGGGAGTCGGCTTCTCCCTCTGCCCCTCCCCCCAGCTTGTGCGCTCTCTCTCACTCTTGCTCTCTCTGTCTGAAATAAATAAAATCTAAAAAAAAAAAGAAATACAAAACATTATAAATTTCAAAAAAGGAGAACAGAGGAGAATTCCCCTAATGTCAAAACTCTAAAATATAAAAAATCTCTCAAATAGTTTTTGGTTTAAAACCAATACAGACTGCCTAGAAATGGGTAATAATGAAAATATTACTTTAATAGCCTATTTAACACATCTAAAGCAATGCTTAGAAAAATACTGAGTAGTCTAATGATTTATATTACTAAGTAGAAAAAAATATAATGAATATCCAACCTAAAAAGCTAAAGAGCAATAAGGAAAGGAGAATAAATATATAGAAAAAGTAATAAATAGCACATATTGATGTGTGTAGGAAATAGTTAAGTTCTGATAAATGAGTCTAAAGGTAAAATAAATAAAACAGATAAATCTTTAACTTTTCAAAAGGGAAAAAAACCAAATACACCAAACAAAAATAAAAGATAGAAGATGGCATTAAAGAATTATAAACTATGAAAATTAATGTGCACATGTAGATAAAATAAAGATAACTCACTCAAGATAGCTACAAATTGAAACATACAGATTACCATAGAAGAAATAGAGAAGTCTGTGAAAGAACAATCTCTCACCTCCCACACCTTTGGACACACAAACCAATCCAAAACAAAGCACTAATCACAGATACTTCAGGAACTTCATGGAATTCTACCAATTACTTAAGCAACATAAAATTTATGCTATTTAAATTGCTCAAGAGCACCTTCACGAATCTAAACAAAATGAAAGATAAGCAAAGAAAATAATAATACATTTTCATTTACTGGACACAAATCCTAAATTAAATATTAGCAGACAAAATATAGGAGCATAACACAATAATTATTACTAATTAAAATCTTACTGGATTCAGGTATAATTCAATATTGAAGGAATCTACTAATATAATTAGCACAATATAGATTTAAATATAAAATATTTGTAATCACTTCTTAAATGTTAAAAAAAGTGATAAAAATTTAACATCCATGTTTGATTTAAATAGTATCAAAAAGTGTAAACACGGATATTTATTTGACATTAGGAAATATAGATACAAGTTCAAACATATATTCAGTTCTAAATCTAGAATTTAGAAATTAATATGAATGTAGATTTTCATGTGCAAATCAGTGCTCTTGTTAAATTTAGAAACAGTGCAAGGATATTCACTATCACCACTCCTGTTTAACACTGATTTGGACATAATAGCTTACAGGATTTGACAAAAGAGAGAAATAAGGTAAGAAACAAGCAAAACCATTGTTATTTACCCAAAACAACATTGTGTGCCCGGAAAACTAAAGTAAATCAACTGAAAAACTATTTTAAAAAATAAGGGCAATCTCTTGGAGGTTGGAATTTAAATTGCCTTCCTCTATCAAAAACAAAACCAGTTTGACAAGCATCCATTTACAATAGCAACAAGAAAGGATTAAGCCTACAGAAATATATTTAAAAAGTAATGTTGAAGATTCATATGAAATAAATTTTAAAACTCTCTTGTGGAACATAAAAATAAAATTTGAATCAATTAAAAGGCAATATGCTGTTCCTGGTTAGAAATGCTCAGTGAGATAAAATGTTAAATTTTTAAATTAATATTTAAAGCATAATCTGTTACCAATAAAAACTGCAATGTAATTTTTTTAAACAAGTGAATTCTAAAGTTTCTACATACAGACGTTAAAAATAACAAGAAGAAAAAGAATAACAACAACAGCAACAGTAAAGTTCTAGAAATCCTATTATTCTGGTACTGATGCAAAATTAGAGAAACCATAAGGAAGGAGAAAATAAATAGTCCTAAATTAGACCTTTATTACCACACACACACATACATACACACACACACACACACACACACACACTCACAGGACTTCTGCATAAAACATCAATATTTTTTTATTATCAGTGAAAATAATGGGTTATTCAACAAACAGTGTTGGAAAAATTCATACGTCTTGAGAATATATAAAGCTACTATCTCATAGCTTACACTAGAATTAATTCCTGATGGGTTCAAGATTTAAACATGAAAAATAAACTGCAACTGTACAAGAAGAATGTATATCTTCAGCGTGAAAAAAAGTCTTCCTAAATTTCATATGAAACATGAGAAGCCATAAAAACGGTATGTAAATTAGAATAAAGTAGTCTCCTTGGCAATATATATTATTACAGAGTCAAAAGCAAACATCAAAGGGAAACGAAGCAAAAACAACAAAAAAGCAACATCACCAAAAAACATCTGGTAACAAATAGGTGGTTTCCTTCAGTTCGTTCAAGTCCACACACACACACACACACACACACACACACACACAGAAATTAATTGATCATTTGTAAAGGGTACAGTGACAGTTCACAGAAAAAGACAATAGTATGAAAATATATGAGAATAATAAAAATAAGTTAACCTTGTCTTTTATTCCAGTATCATAGTGTTCTACTGCCCTCTGAAAACTCATAGATACTGAATAAATTACAATAAACATATTTTAAGGTGCATTTCTAAGTTTGTTTAAAAATGGGGGAAATCCCAAAGAACCTATTTAGATTAACAGAGGTGGTAAATTGAAGAAAACAGTAAATACTAAAGAAGGGACAAATATCCAAATCAGAAAACCAGGGCACTGAAAATTAAGATGCTTAACTCTCAAAGCTCCAGTTAAAGAACCATTTGGGAAAAAAGAAACTATTCTTGGTCAATGAGGGGTGAGAGTTCTCAGGCCCTCCAGCAGTGCCACCCAACTGGACTTTCCATGTGGAAGTGTTTCATACTGTGCCTCCAATATAATAGTCACTACCCATATGAGGCTACTGAGCACTTAAAATATGCCTAGTGCAGCTGATGATTTAAATGTTTAATTTTATTTAAGTTTAATTTACTTTTTTTTTTTTTTAAGTAGGCTCTATGACCAACATGGGGCTCAAACTCCCGACCAGAGATCAAGGGTCCCACACTCTACCTAATTTAAATTTTAAAAGCCACACAGAGCTAAGACCTATGGTATTAGACCGCACAGGTAAGGGGCCTTGACACCAGTAGAAGACTGGACTACACAAGCTTTCTTTCTCTGCAAAATGGAGCTAACAATGAAACTTGAAACTTGATTATCTTCAGAACAACACTGTATAGAAAAAGAGGAAAATAAATATTGGGTTAAATATATATTTTTATTGGTTATAGGAATACTAAGTCAATATATTAAATTAGATACATTTTTTAATTAAAAATAAACTTACAAGAACTAAATAGCTGGATGTTAAGTCCATGTAAACTGGGAGGGTGTGTGTGTGTGTGTAATCAAAATGAAAACATCCTAAGTTCAATGAATTATTTAGAAGGAAGTTAGACACTGATTAACCCTAAAAATAGTAATAAAATTCATAGTTGTATTTCAAGTATAACTAATTAAGAATATAAATGGAAAGAAAAATTTCAAATCTAGTACAAGGGAGAAAAACTGAATGGGAAAAAATGATTGTTGATAAAGGAAGTAAGAAAGGAGAAAAAGATAGAAAAAAGGAAGATGACAAGAATGTTGAAATACATTCAAATATATTCAAAATTATCTCACTAAATGTAGTAAAATGAGTCAACTGAAAGACATAGATTGTTGGGCTGGATTAAAGATCCACTCCAACATTTTTGATCATGGTAAGATGTTTGTTCCAAACACAGTAACACAGAAAGACTGCAAGGGATGGTCTGGAAACACATACAGGAAAATGGCAAATGCAAGAATGCTGAAGTAGTGTGATTAGGATAAAACAGAGATTTTAAGGTGAAAAGAATTACGAGAGATAAAAATGGTGACTATATAAACATAATAGTTTTAATTGACCAAGAAGATATTAAAATTCTAAGTTCAAATGCATTTAATTAAACATCTTACCTTATATAGAGAATAACAGAAATTGATGAACCCATGATCACAATGGGTATTACAACATGCCACTTACAAATTACTAAGAATACAGCATAATTTAATGAACATACACAGAATTGTACTACCAATAATTACAGCATAAACAGACAAACTTAAAAACTCACAAAGTTTCAAAAATATATTTTATAGATTATGAAACCTTTGACCAATGCAGTGAACTTAGAAATCAATTACTAAAAGATAACTAACGCTTTTTGTAAGCAAAAATTTATTCCACATGCATTAAAATAAAAAATGTGAAGAACATGACCTAAAAGTTTTAGAAATAAAGATCAGCCACATCTTATTTATCTAGAAATAGTAAAATTATTTCTTAAATCCCCAAAATGTATATGTAATTTTAAAATTTGAAAACCCTGATTACATTAAAATTAAGACACTCTGCTCAATAAAAGACCCTCAAATATGAGAAAATACGTATAACAAAAATGAAAAAAACAATTTCAACCCAAATTACATAAATAGCTTTTATTAATAATTAAGAAAACTATATGCAACTGAATAGAAAAAATATATATATATTGGTGTTTCCCAGAAAACTAAAGGACCAGTAAGTAAAAAAAGTTTAACAATGCCAATTTTTGGTAAAGATATGGAGTAAAGATCACTCTCACAAACTGTTGATAAAATATATATACACACACACACACACACACACAAAGTTGAAAAACACCATAGCAGCATCTAATAACATGCAAATAGACTGGAATGTACTACCTATTGATAAAAATAATTGTAAACACATTGGAAATATCTTAAGGCTTTTTTCTCATATCTATGATTAAGTTCTATAAGACTAGAAGTAGAGTAAACATAAATCAAGTCAAAAGTCACTAATGAAAATGATATTAACAAAAAATAAACAAAACTGAATGCATGGCTTGATTATAAGATCAAATATAATCACTCAAGTTTTACCATCCATAAGAACTATACTACCAATTACTTGAATCGTATTTCAAATTATTAACAGACTTGGCCTCATTTGTTCAAAGACTGAACTATTAAGATAATAATTAAACATGAAATTGAATTCTTTATTAATATCTTTTCTATAGTGAAAAAAGTTTTAATGTCTATTTTAGAAATTTAGCCCATTGAAGCTCAATTCTTACAAAAAAATACATTTTTATCAGTAATTCAATCTGATAAAAAATATGCCAGTTTATACAGAGAGATAGCAGGTATTAACAAAAGGTTATGAAAGTTCTTAAACTTCTTCCCAAACCTGTTTGATTTTGTTTTGTTTTGTTTTTAGCATTAAACAAAAAAATGAACATATGAAGATAACTTAATGAACAATCTGTCCTCCTGAAATGGTGTCCATAATTCTTCCTGAATTATCAAGAACCTATCCAAATAAAGTAATTTCTGTACTGTTTCATCACCCTTTTTCAAATTCCCATTGCTCTCAGAAACATTAGGCTTGTATCAATTCTCTAACACTTTTAAATCTGAGTAATTTAAGTACTCCGGTATAAAAATATGACTATGAAAACACTCTCTCTCTGTCACACACACACACACCCAAGTTCTCAAAAAGCTTGCCATATAACACATTTTAGAAATATTTAAAATGACTTTTTGTTCCTTCTCTTAATTCTGCCTTTGTCTGTAGAATTTTAAAACCATTTCTCAAATACGACATTTCCAGAAGCAGTTAATATTCTTTTTTAATTATATAGTGCATATGTACCAAATGGGTGTTCAACTTCCTGACATTCATCCCATCTATACTTGATGAATGTCTTTATTTGCAAAATGGTCACTAGGTTTCTTTATTTAGCACTATATTTCATAGAAGATTAAATCTTCCCACTGCCTTGAAGTTAATGCTCTGAAGTTTGAGTAGTAATGTTGTAGATGAAGATTTTTCAGACAACCCATTTTCCTTTTCATATTACAGCAGTAATCTGAGGTCATATAATGGTTAGAAAAAAGTTAGAAACTCAAATTAGCCTGTTTAGATCCAGCTAACCACTATACATAAAGTTTTGGTGCCTAGAGCAGACAGATGAAGCAATCAATATTCATTAATAAGTATTTCCATATATTTTTGTCTTATTTGATATCTGAGAAGAATTCTGTAATTTAGGACACAATTTTTCTAGAAACCCCTTCACTTTTGGCTCACTGAAAATTTTCCCCCTCTCAACATTGCTCTTTCTGGCCCATCACTCCTTACTTTTCTGTTTGGCCTTCTTCTCAACCTAACCTCTGAATTCTGCAGTTTCTTTTCTCTTTTCTATCCAAAATGTCCCCCTACTAATTAATAAATTAATTAACAAATGTTGACTAAAGACCTTCTATAAGCTATATATGATCTCATTGAGTCTTGCTATTTATAGACTAATTATGCTTAATTTCATATTTTAACTTAGTATTTCTCTTTAAATTCCTTTTTTGCAATCGGCCTGCCTAAATAATATCTCTACTTTGATATATAATAGACCTCTCATTCTCAGTATATCAAAGTGAACATTAAAATCAAACAAAATATAAAACCAAAATAAAGAGAATTTATAAGTGGGAGATGACAACTATTAATGATTTGACAAGCTTAGACCTGAAATTTTTATTTCTATCACAAAATGTTCGTGCATTCATCTATTCGCATTACCATCCATTCATTGTTATTGACCAAATCTTGGGTGAGGAACTATAATAGAAGATTATATATCACTTCAAAAACACAAAGAACATGTGTAAACAATAACTATGTAGTAGGATCCAAATAAATAACCAAAATATTTTTTAAAAAGCTACACAGATCTTATTCCCTAACCAAAATCATCGAAGCTAGAAATATCTAAAGAACAAAAGAAAAATGTTAGAAAACTTTTTAAAAATATTGTAAATAATTGGGGCACCTGGGTGGCTCAGTCGGTTAAGCGTCTGCCTTCGGCTCAGGTCACAATCCCAGAATCCTGGGATCGAGCCCCACATCAGGCTCCCTGCTCAGCGGGAAGCCTGCTTCTCCCACTCCCCCTGCTTGTGTTCCCTCTCTCTCTCTCCCTCTGTCAAATAAATAAATAAAATCTTAAAAATATATATTGTAAATAATTATACGTCCCATAAAAAGTATATGGAACTTAGAAACATTTATTATAGAACAATAATAAAAGCATTACATATAAAAGTTGATTGACACACATAAAATATTGCTTATAGGAAAATGATCAGCAGTAAATAATTATGTTAGAAAATAAGAAAATGGAATTAGCCCAGTATCCAACTTGCAAAGTTAAATATAATTAAAATGAGAGTAAACCCATAGGAAGTAGAAGACATAAAAAGATAAGAGCAAAAAAAATTAATGTAATGAAAACCAAGAAACTTTACAGAGAACATAAACTGAAAGATGGTCCTCTGAAGATACTACTTTGCTAGATAAACACATTGGATGAAAGAAAGGAAGAAAAAATAAGGAATAATAGCAATGGAAAAGGTCATATACTTACAGATACAGTACAGGTCTGAAATTACAATAATACTTTAAGTCAGTTACTAACTTCATATTTAAAATCATAAAAAATGAGAATTTTTACAAAAATAGAATTTATTAAAATTGGTTTAATAAGCAGGAAAGACCTAAGATAGAGAGATTAAAGAAATTGTTAGTAGTCATACCTCTAGTTGAAAACTATGAGATTTATATTTTTATATAAATAAGTTTTTGTCAAAATTTCAAGGAGTGGACAGAGGAAAAGATGGTAGAGGAGTAGGGGACCCTATTCCAACTAGTCTTCAGAATTGAGCTGGATATCTACCAGACTACTCTGAACACCCACGAAATCAGCCTGAGATGTAGGAGGATCTGGATTTCCACAAACAGAATATCGCAGGTGGTTGGTTCCGAGGTATGAAGTGGGGAGCCATGATTCCGCAGTCAGATAGTGGAGGATAAAGGGCAGGGGGAGGGAGCCTGGCCATAGGGATCCTGCACTGCCGGTAAGCAATAGCCTCCCGCGCTGGGGCCCGGGGACAGACCCGCAGACCAGTAGCGGCAGGGAAAGGACTTTAGACTGAAACCTGAGTGGCGGGGCTGCTCGTAGGAACTGGGGATGGCTGGAGTTTTTAGAAGCACAAAGTGCAGCAATGTGCCCCAACCTGGAAGCGAGGACTGGGAGCACTGCTGAGGGGCACACAACCCAGGACACCACAGTTTATAGCAGCACGGACAGAAACAGAGATAGTGTGGCCTGGAGAGCTCACTGAAGAACAGACTGCAATCTCTCTGCTCTGAGGCAGAGGGTTGGAAACGGTCTCTTCTGCTCTCTCGGAAGAGATGTGGAAAGCTGCCAGGGAAAGACGCCAGAGAACAAAAGCCCCCAAAAAGCGGTTTTCACTGAGCCCATCCTCTGCCACAGAGGGCAGGACAACTGTGCCCAAACAGGGTTGCCTGAGTAACAGCATGGCAGGCCCCTCCCCCAGAAGACAGGCTGGGAAAACAGGAGGCCAGCAACCCTAAGGTCCCTAGAAAACAGGTGTATCTTGCTTGGGTTGTGGTCAATTATTTGGACTCTGTACATTCCCTCAACCACCCATCATCAGAATGACTAGGAGGAGGAACCTCCAAAATAGGAAAGACTCAGAGATTTTTACTTATGTCACAGATTTACAAATGGATGCAGATATAACCAAGATGTCAGAGATGGAACTCAGGCTAGCAACTGTGAAGACAATAGCTAGAATGGAGAAATCAATTAATGGCAACATAGAGTCTCCAAGGGCAGAAATGAAAGCTGAATTGGCATAACTTAAAAATGGTATCAATGAGATCCAATACAATCTAGATAATCTAACAGCTAGGGTAAGTGAGGCAGAAGAACGAATAAGCGACCTGGAAGACAATATAATAGATAAAAAGGGAAAAGAGGAGGCCAGAGAAAAACAACTCAGAATCCATGAAACTAGAATCAGAGAAATAAGTGACACCATGAAGTGTTCCAATGTCAGAATTATTGGAATCCCAGAGGGGGGTGGAGAGAGAGAGCGGACTAGAAGATATATCTGAGCAAATCGTAGCTGAGAACTTCCCTAATCTGGGGAATGAAACAAACATTCGTGTCCTAGAGGCAGAGAGGACACCTCCCAAGATCAAGGAAAACAGGCCAACACCCTGGCATGTAATAGTAAAACTCGCAAATCTTAGAACCAAGGAAACCATCATAAGATGGTAGGGGGAAGAGATTCCTTACGTACAGAGGGAGAAACATCAGAATAACTTCAGACCTATCCACAGAGACCTGGCAAGCCACAAAGGCCTGGTAAGACATATTCAGGGTACTAAACGAGAAGAACATGCAGCCAAGGATACTTTATCCGGCAAGGCTATCATTTAGAATGGTTGGAGAGATGCAGAGCTTCCAAGACCAGCAGAAACTGAAAGAATATGTGACCACTAAGCCAGCCTTGCAAGAAATATTAAGGGGGGTTCTATAAAAGGAGAAATACCCAAGAGTAATATACAACAGAAATTTACAGGGACAATCTATAAAAACAAGGTCTTCCACAGGCAACATGATGACAATAAATTCATATCTTTCAATAATCACTCTCAACGTGAATGGTATAAATGCTCCCAGAAAATGGCACAGGGTTGCAGATTGGATAAAAAGACAGGACGCATCCAATATGCTGTCTACAAGAGACTCATTTTGAACCTAAAGATACATCCAGACTGAAAGTGAAGGGATGGAGATCCATCTTCCATGCCAACGGACCTCAAAAGAAAGCTGGGGTAGCAATTCTTATATCAGACAAATTAGATTTTAAGCTCAAGACTGTAGTTAGAGACACAGAAGGACACTATATCATTCTTAAAGGGTCTATCCAACAAGATCTAACAATTGTATCTTTGCCCCCAACATGGGAGCAGCCATCTACATAAGCCAACTGTTAACCAAAATAATCATATTGATAAGAATATGTTAATTGTAGGAGACCTCAATACTCCACTCTCAGCAATAGACAGATCATCAAAGAGAAAATCAACAAAGAAACAAGAGCTTTGAATGACACACCAGACCAAATGGACCTCATAGATATATACAGAACATTCCACCCTAAAACAACAGAATACTCGTTTTTCTTGAGCGCACATGGAACTTTCTCCAGAATAGACCACATACTGGGTCACAAATCAGGTCTCAACTGATACCAAAAGATTGAGATTATTCCCTGCATATTCTCAGACCATAATGCTTTAAAACTGGAACTCACACAAGAAAAAATTTGGCAGAAATTCAAACACTTGGAAGCTAAAGACCACTCTGCTCAAGAATGTTTGGGTCAACCAAGAAATCAAAGAAGAACTTAAACAATTCATGGAAACCAGTGAGAACAAAAACACATCGGTCCAAAACCTATGGGATACTGCAAAGGTGGTCCTAAGGGGGAAATACATAGCCATCCAAGCCTCACTCAAAAAAATAAAAAATCCCAAATTCACCAACTAACTTTACACCTTAAAGAACTAGAGAAAAAGCAACAAACGATGCCTAAGCCATGCATTAGAAGAGAAATAATTAGGATTAGAGCAGAGATCAATGAATTACAAACCAGAAACACAGTAGATCAGATCAACGAAACTGGAAGCTGGTTCTTTGAAAGAATTAATAAGATCGATAAACCACTGGCCAGACTTATCCAAAATAAAAGAGAAAGGACCCAAATTAATACAATTATGAATGAAAGGGGAGAGATCATGACTAACACCAAGGAAATAGAAATAAGTATTAGAAATTATTATGAACAACTATATGCCAATAAATTGAGCAACCTGGAAGAAATGGATGCCTTCCTGGGAACCTATAAACTGCCAAGACTGAAACAGGAAGAAATTGACAACCTGAATAGGCCAAGAAACAGAAACGAGACTGAAGCAGTGATCAAAAACCTCCCAAAAAACAAGAGTCCAGGGCCTGATGGATTCCCTGGGGAATTCTACCAAACATTCAAAGAAGAAATAATACCTATCCTCCTGAAGCTATTTCAAAAAATAGAAACAGAAGGAAAGCTTCCAGACTCATTCTATGAAGCCAGCATTACCTTAATCCCCAAACCAGGCAAAGACCCCAACAAAAAGGAGAATTTCAGACCGATATCCCTGAAGAATATGGAATCCAAAATCCTCAACAAAATCCTAGAAATAGGATCCAACAATACATCAAAAGGATCATCCACCATGACCAAGGGGGATTTATCCCTGGGATGCAAGAGTGGTTCAACATTTGCAAATCAATTGTGACAGAACACATTAATAAGAGGAAAGAGAAGAACCATATGGTCCTCTCAATTGATGCAGTAAAAGCATTAGACAAAATACAGCATCCTTTCCTTATTAAAACTCTTCAGAGTATAGGGACAGAGGGAACATTTCTCAAGTTCATAAAATCCATCTATGAAAAACCCACAGCAAATATCATCCTCAATGGGGAAAAGCTGAAAGCCTTTCCCTTAAGATCAGGAACATGTCAAGGATGACCACTCTCACCACTATTGTTCAACATAGTACTAGAAGTCCTAGCAACAGCACTCAGACAACAAAAAAATAAAGGCATTCAAATTGGCAACGAAGTCAAACCCTCTCTCTTCGCAGATGACATGATACTTTATGTGGAAAACCGAAAGACTCCACCCCCAAATTACTAGAACTCATACAGCAATTCAGTAATGTGGCAGGATACAAAATCAATGCACTGAAATCAGTTGCTGTCCTATACACTAACAATGCAATGGTAGAAAGAGAAATTAGAGAAACAATTCCACTTACAATAGCACCAAAAACCATAACATAACTCGGAATAAACCTAACCAAAGAGGTAAAGGATCTATAGTCTAGGAACTACAGAACACTCATGAAAGAAACTGAAGAAGACACAAAGAGATGGAAAAACATTCCATGCTCATGGATCGGAAGAATAAACATTGTTAAAATGTCTATGCTACCCAGAGCAATCTATACCTTCAATGCATCCCGATCAAAATTCCAATGGCATCTTTCAAAGTGCTGGAACAAACAATCCTAAAATTTGTTTGGAATCAGAAAAGACCCCAAATCACCAAGGAAATGTTGAAAAAGAAAAACAAAGCTGGGGGCATCATGTTCCCTCATTTCAAGCTATATTACAAAGCAGTGATCAGCAAGACAGCATGGTACTGGCACAAAAACAGACAGACAGACCAATGGAACAGAACAGAGAGCCCAGATACGGACCCTCAACTCTATGGTCAACTAATCTTCGAAAAAGCAGGAAAAAATATGCAATAGAAAAAAGACAAGTCTCTTCAATAAATGGTGAAGGGAGAATTGGACAGTCACATGCAGAAGAATGAAACTCAATCATTCTCTAACACCATACACAAAGATAAACTCAAAATGTATGAAAGACCTCAATGTGAGACAGGAATCCATCAAAATCCTAGAGGAGAACATAGGCAATAACCTCTTTGACATTGGCCACAGCAACTTCTTTCAAGATACATCTCCAAAAGCTAGTGAAACAAAAGCAAAAATGAACTTTTGGGACTTCATCAAGATAAAAAGCTTCTAGGGACGCCTGGGTGGCTCAGACAGTTAAGCGCCTGCCTTCGGCTCAGGTCATGATCCCAGGGTCCTGGGATCGAGTCCTGCATTGGGCTCCTTGCTGAGCAGGGAGCCTGCTTCTCCCTCTGCCTGCCTCTGTCTCTCTCTGATAAATAAATAAAATCTTAAAAAAAAAAAGATAAAAAGCTTCTACACAGCAAAGGGAACAGTCAACAAAACAAAGAGGCAACCCACAGAATGGGAGAAGATATTTGCAAATGACACTACAGATAAAGGGCTGGTATCCAAGATCTATAAAGAACTTCTCAAACTGAACACCCAAAAAACAAATAATCAAGTCCAAAAATGGGCAGAAGACATGAACAGACTGTCGGTGGGAATGCAAGTTGGTACAGCCACTTTGGAAAACAGTGTGGAGGTGCCTCAAAAAATTAAAAATAGAGCTACCTTATGACCCAGCAATTGCACTCCTGGGTATTTGCAGATGTAGTGAAAAGAAGGGCCATATGCACCCCAATGTTCATAGCAGCAATGTCCACAATAGCCAAACCGTGGAAAGAGCTGAGATGCCCTTCAACAGACAAATGGATAAAGAAGATGTGGTCCATATATACAATGGAATTACTCAGCCATCAGAAAGGATGAATACCCAACTTTCATATCAACATGGATGGGACTGGAGGAGATGATGCTAAGGGAAATAAGTCAAGCAGAGAAAGTCAATTATCATATGGTTTCACTTATTTGTGGAACGTAAGGAATAGCATGGAGGACGTTAGGAGAAGGAAGGGAAAAATGAAGGGGGGAAATTGGAGGGAGAGATGAACCATGAGAGACTATGAACTCTTAGAAACAAAAGGAAGGTTTTAGAGGGGAGAGGGGTGGGGGGATGGGTTAGCCGGGTGATGGGTATTAAGGAGGGCATGTACTGCATGGAGCACTGGGTGTTATGCGAAAACAATGAATCGTGGATCACTACATCAAAAAGAATGATGTAATGTATGGTGACTAACATAACATAAGAAAATAAAAAAAATTGCAAGGAGTAGAAATTCTTAGACTATAAGGAAAAGATAGGAAAAGATAGAAATTCTTTAATTCAACTTTATCTAGTAAAGTTCGAGATACACTTACCTATGACCCAGAAATTCTATGCTTAGGTGTATGCCCCTCTTTATATAAGGCCAAGTAGTAAATATTTTAGGATTTGAGGATCATATTGTCTCTGTTGTAATTACTTAATTCTGCCATTGTAGTATGAAAACAGCCAAAATATAAGTCAAAATATAAATCAAAAGATACATAAATGGGTGTGGCTGTGTTCTAATAACTTTTTAAAACCAGGAAGTAGACTGGATTTGGTCAATGGGAAATAGGTTGTCAACCTCTGCACTAGAGGATGAGTTTAATTCAACCAAATGATGACTAGGAAATTTCAAGAAAAGAAATAAGCATGTTAAAATATGTAAATGTACATATAAAACAAAGGTGTAAAGACCAGTGACTAATATACAAATGTTGCATAGTGTATTAAAAATATCAGCCAATTCAATTAGACAATAAAAATCAATAAGAGCCACAAGAATAACTAAAAACTAGTATATATAATTAACACAAAGAATAAAAAAATTATTCTTGTACACAAACAAGAAACACAACATAATGGTAACGAAAACCCTTTTATAATAACAATACAAAAATCAATACTTAGAAATAAATTTCATGAGAAACATACAAACCTTTATGAGTAAATTTTAAAACATTCTTGAAAGACGCCAAATTAGATTTGGACAAACAGGGGTGGGGGAATCCCTGATTCTTGGATAAAGTGAATTACACACAAATGTATGTGGCAACTTGTTATATGACAAAGAAGGCACCTCATAATACTACTGTGAGGATGAATTTTTAAATAAATGGTACTCCGGCAACAGGAAAATATTTAGAAAAAGATAAAATTAGAATCGTATCTTAATAATAAACTCTAAAAAGATTAAGGATCTAAATGTAAAAAAAAAAAAGAAGAAGAAATAAAATAGAACTACATGAGTGCCGGGAGAAAACATGAATGTTTTCCCTTTAACTTTGGTATAGGGAATGGCTATTCACCTACGACATACATCAAGATGTAATAAATGAAAAGACTGATAAATTTCACTATGTAAAAAATTAAAAATACATTAAAGGATACTAAGAAAATTTAAAAACCTGAAAAAGGGGGGATTTTTACAACATATAACATAAACAAAGAGTTAATATTCTCATATATAAGGAACTCTTTAAATTGAGGATAAAAGTTAAAAAAAAACTAATAAAAATTAGGAAAAAGTACAAATAGAAAAGTCACCAAAAAAGACATGAAAAGATGTTCAAACTCACTTGTAAGTAGAGGATGCAAATTAAAACAATATTGAAATATCATTTCTCAACTATCAGACTGACAATAATTTAGAAACATGACAATACTTTACGTTCCTGCGGTTGAGGAGAAACAGACACATTCAATTGGTGCTAATGTCAATGGAAAGCGATACAACTTTTCCAAGGAAGTATTTTGGCAATACACAATAAATCTTCTCGTACACTTACTTTTTGATTCAGTAATGGCACTTCTAGAAATCTTATTGTTAATTTCACCTCTAACAATATGACGATAAGCACGAAGACTGGAGTGACACGTCCCTAGCCAAGGAACACCAAGGACTGCTGGAAACCGTCAGAAGCCAGGAGAGAGGAAAACAACAGATTCTGCCTCAGAAATTCAGGGAACAATCAATGCTGCCAGCATTGATTATTTTTTATTTATTTATTTTTTAACTTCAAGCCTCCAGAACTATGAGAGAATAAATATCTGTTGTTTTAAGCCTCATTTTGGGGGGGGGGGTGGTACCTTGTTAAGGCAGCTCTCGGAAACTAACACAATCAGCAACTATGGAATTCTGGAACTGCTCCTTGGCCCTTTGTTTAAGAAATCACTCTACTAAATTTTGTCAATGCGAAGGAGACATGCAGTTAATCTGGAGGGTACTGAATTATTTCCATTGTAGAGAGGGGGGCAATTTTTTGATTCAGGGAGAGATGACCAGAAGGAACGGGAATAAGAAGCCTACAAAGCTGAGGCTCTTCAAAGGGAGGTGAATTTTGAAACTCAGTAATTAGATACAGCCGCTAAGTGATTTTCACGTCCTACCCTGTGCTGCACTATAATTGCTACCCATACACAATCCTTGGAACCTTGGTCACAATTTGATATTGTTATGCACTTATTCTCATTTGGGTGGTTCTGTGGGCAAGTGAAGGAACTTAATAAGGGTCTGGTAGGGATAAAGAAGAATGACAATTCGGCAGGAGACAAAATGGAGATGTTAAGAACTGAGTTATAGACAAATATTTAAAATAGCCCTTTCCCCCCAAAAAATCCCTGGAGATTTGAAAGAGAAAATGGGGCTCCAATGGTATAGTAAATGAAAGTCGAAAGGATTTTAATTAAATACTAATTGAATTTAAAGGTCATGGTAAACCATCAAGATGGAGTCAAATTAGAGTTCATTGAGTTGATAACTGAATTTCCTAAGTGTCTTTTCCTACCAACAACCTTTATGAATTAGCTGGTTTTTAACCTTGTTTTATTTTTGAAGTTTTACCATATTATTTCAATTTAATTCATATTATGTCTAATGGGAGTCATTCTATATTTTTGATGATCGTGCGTACTTATGCTATTCTATGTTGATTTTATACTTATTTTTTTACTCTCATAATAAAACACCTAATTTGCCTAATTTCTTTTTAAAATTTTTAAGATTTTATTTATTTGAGAGACAGAGAGAACACAAGCGGGGTGGAGAGAGGCAGAGGGAGAGGGAGAAGCAGACTCCCTGCTGAGTAGGAAGCCTGATAGGGAGCTCAATTCCCAGGATCCTGGGATCACGACCTGAGCCAGAGGAAAATGCTTAACCGACTGAGCCACCCAGTGCCCTAATTTGCCAAATTTCTAAATAATCATGCCCTCTTTATCTTACCTTTTTTTTTCACCCATACCCCCCACCTTGGCAACCAGTGATCTGTTCTGTTTCTATGAATTAGTTTTTTTTTTAAATCAGGTTCTACAGATAAATGAGATCATACAGTATTTGTCCTACTCTGACGTACTTCACTATAGTATAATGCCTTCAAAGTCCAACTATACTGTTGCAAATGGCAGGATTTTCTTCTTTTTATGACAAAAGATTACATGTGTGTGTGTGTACCAAATTTTCTTCATTTATCCATCAATAGATCCTTAGGTTGTTTCCATATTTTGGCTATTGTAAATGAGGATGCAATGAAAATGGGGGTGCAGCTATTTCTTCAAGATAATGATTTCATTTCCTTCAGATATACGCCTAAGAGTGGAATCACTAGATCATATATTAGTTCTTTTTTTTACTTTAAATTTTTTAATGTTATGTTAACCACCATACATTACATCATTAGTTTTTGATGTAGTGTTCCATGATTCATTGTTTGTGCATAACACCCAGTGCTCCATGCAGAAGGTGCCCTCTTAAATACCCATCACCAGGCTAACCCATCCTCCGACCCCCCTCCCCTCTAAAACCCTCAGTTTGTTTTTCAGAGTCCATCGTCTCTCATGGTTCGTCTCCCCCTCCGATTTACTCCCCTTCATTCTTCCCCTCCTGCTACCTTCTTCTTCTTTATTCTTAACATATATCACATTATTTGTTTCAGAGGTACAGATCTGTGTTTCAACAGTCTTGCACAGTTCACAGCGCTCACCATAGCACATACCCTCCCCAATGTCTATCACCCAGCCACCCCGTCCCTCCCACACCCCCATCACTCCAGCAAACCTCAGTTTGTTTCCTGAGATTAAGAATTCCTCATATCAGTGGGCGCCTGGGTGGCTCAGTTGGTTAAGCAACTGCCTTCAGCTCAGGTCATGATCCTGGAGTCCCTGGATCGAGTCCCGCATCGGGCTCCCTGCTCGGCAGGGAGTTTCTCCCTCTGACCCTCTCCCCTCTCATGCTCTCTCTCTCTCATTCTCTCTCTCAAATGAATAAATAAAATCTTCAAAAAAAAAAAAGAATTACTCGTATCAGTGAGGTCATATGATACATGTCTTTCTCTGATTGACTTATTTCACTCAGCATAACAACCTCCAGTTGCATCCACGTCGTTGCAAATGGCAAGATCTCATTCTTTTTGATGGCCGCATACTATTCCATTGTGTATATACACCAGACCTTCTTATCCATTCATCTGTCGATGGACATCTTGGCTCTTTCCACAGTTTGGCTAGGTGGACATTGCTGCTATAAACACTGGGTTGCACATACCCCTTCGGATCCCTACATTTGTATCTTTGAGGTAAATACCCAGTTGTGCAATAGCTGGGTTGTACGGTAGCTCTATTTTCAACTTTTTGAGGAACCTCCATACTGTTTTCCAGACTGGCTGCACCAGCTTACATTCCACCAACAGTGTAGGAGGGTTCCCCTTTCTCCGCATCCCCGCCAACATCTGTCGTTTCCTGACTTGTTAATCTTGGCCATTCTGACTGGTGTGAGGTGGTATCTCATTGAGGTTTTGATTTGGATTTCCCTGATGCCGAGCGATGTGGAGCACTTTTTCATGTGTCTGTTGGCCATTTGGATGTCTTCTTTGGAAAAATGTCTGTTCATGTCTTCTGTCCATTTCTTGATTGGATCATTTGTTCTTTGGGTGTTGAGTTTGATAAGTTCTTTAGAGATTTTGGATACTAGCCCTTTATCTGATAGGTCATTTGCAAATATTTTCTCCCATTCTGTCGGTTGTCTTTGGGTTTTGTGGACTGTTTCTTTTGCTGTGCAAAAGCTTTTGATCTTGATGAAATCCCAATAGTTCATTTTTGCCCTTCCTTCCTTTGCCTTTGGCGATGTGTCTAGGAAGAAGTTGCTGCAGCTGAGGTCGAAGACGTTGCTGCCTGTGTTCTCCTTTAGGATTTTGATGGACTCCTGTCTCACATTTAGGTCTTTCAACCATTTGTAGTCTATTTTTGTGTGTGGTGTAAGGAAATGATCCAGTTTCATTCTTCTGCATGCAGCTGTCCAATTTTCCCAACACCATTTGTTGAAGAGACTGTCTTTTTGCCATTGGACATTCTTTCCTGCTTTGTCAAAGATTAGTTGGCCAGAGTTGAGGGCCCATTTCTGGGCTCTCTATTCTGTTCCATTGATCTGTGTGTCTGTTTTTGTGCCAGTACCATACTGTCTTGATGATGACAGCTTTGTAATAGAGCTGGAAGTCCGGAATTGTGATGCCACCAGCTTTGCTTTTCTTTTTCAACATTCCTCTGGCTATTCGGGGTCTCTTCTGGTTCCATACAAATTTTAACATTATTTGTTCCATTTCTTTGAAAAAAGTGGATGGTATTTTCATGGGGATTGCATTGGATGTGTAGATTGCTCTAGGTAGCATTGATATCTTCACAATGTTTGTTCTTCCAATCCATGAGCATGGAACATTTTTCCATTTCTTTGTGTCTTCCTCAATTTCTTTCAGGAGTATTTTATAATTTTCTGAGTACAGATCCTTTGCTTCTTTGGTTAGATTTATTCCTAGGTATCTTACGGTTTTGGGTGCAATTGTAAATGGGATCGACTCCTTAATTTCTCTCTCTTCTGTTGTTGGTCTATAGGAATTCCACTGATTTTGCGGAATGATATTATATCCTGCCACTTTACTGAATTCCTGTATGAGTTCTAGCAGTTTTGGGGTGGAGTCTTTTGGGTTTTCCACATAAAGTATCATATCATCTGCAAAGAGTGAGAGTTTGACTTCCTCTTTGCCGATTTGGATGCCTTTGATTTCTTTTTGTTGTCTAATTGCTGTGGCTAGGACTTCTAGTACTATGTTGAATAGCAGTGGTGATAGTGGACGTCCCTGCCGCCTTCCTGACCTTAGGGGGAAAGCTCTCAGGTTTTCCCCATTGAGAATGATATTCACTGTAGGTTTTTCATAGATGGCTTTTATGATGTTGGAGGTATGTACCTTCTATCCCTATACTCTGAAGAGTTTTGATCAAGAAAGGATGCTGTACGTTGTCAAATGCTTTTTCTGCATCTATTGAGAGGATCATATGATTCTTGTTGTTTTGTTAATATATTGTATCACGTTGATTGATTTGCAGATGTTGAATCAACCTTGCAGCCCAGGGATAAATCCCACTTGGTCGTGGTGAATAATCCTTTTAATGTACTATTGGATCCTATTGGCTAATATTTTGGTGAGAATTTTTGCATCCATGTTCATCAAGGATATTGGTCTGTAATTCTCCTTTTTGATGGGGTCTTTGTCTGGTTTGGGGATCAAGGTAATGGTGGCCTCATGAAACGAGTTTGGAAATTTTCCTTCCATTTCTATTTTTTGGAACAATTTCAGGAGAATAGGTATTAATTCTTCTTGAAAAGTTTGGTAGAATTCCCCTGGGAAGCCATCTGGCCCTGGGCTTTTGTTGTTGGGAGATTTTTGATGACTGCTTCCATTTCCTTAGTGGTTATAGGTCTGTTCAGGTTTTCTATTTCTTCCTGGTTCAATTTTGGTAGTTGATACATCTCTAGGAATGCATCCATTTCTTCCAGGTTATCTAATTTGCTGGCATAGAGTTGCTCATAAGATGTTCTTATAATTGTTTGTATTTCTTTGGTGTGGGTTGTGATCTCTCCTCTTTCATTCATGATTTTGTTGATTTGGGTCATTTCTCTTTTCTTTTTGATCAGTCTGGCCAGGGGTTTATCAATCTTGTTAATTCTTTCAAAGAACCAGCTCCTAATTTCGTTGATCTGTTCTACTATTCTTTTGGTTTCTAGTTCATTGATTTCTGCTCTGATCTTTATGATTTCTCTTCTCCTGCTGGGTTTAGGCTTTATTTGCTGTTCTTTCTCCAGCTCCTTTAGGTGTAGGGTTAGGTTGTGTATTTGAGACCTTTCTTGTTTCTTGAGAAAGGCTTGTATTGCTATATACTTTCCTCTCAGGACTGCCTTTGCTGTATCCCAAAGATTTTGAACAGTTGTGTTTTCATTTTCACTGGTTTCCATGAATTTTTTTAATTCTTCTTTAATTTCTTGGTTGACCCATTCATTCTTTAGTAGGATGCTCTTTAGCCTCCATGTATTTGAGTTCTTTCTGACTTTCCTCTTGTGCTTGAGTTCTAGTTTCAAAGCACTGTGGTCTTAAAATATGCAGGGAATAATCCCAATCTTTTGGTACCGATTGAGACCTGATTTGTGACCTAGGACGTGATCAAATCTGGAGAATGTTCCATGCGCACTAGAGAAGAATGTGTATTCCGTTGCTTTGGGATGGAATGTTCTGAATATGTCTGTGAAGTCCATTTGATCAGGTGTGACATTTAAAGTTATTATTTCCTTGTTGATCTTTTGCTTCAATGATCTGTCCATTTCAGTCAGGGGGGTGTTAAAGTCCCCCACTATTATTGTATTGTTGTCCATGTGTTTCTTTGTTTTTGTTATTAATTGCCTTATAGAATTGGCTGCTCCCATGTAAGGGGCATAGATATTTACAATTGATAGATCTTCTTGTTGGATAGACCCTTTAAGTAGGATATAGTGTCCTTCCTCATCTCTTATTACAGTGTTTGGTTTAAAATCTAATTTGTCTGATATAAAGATTGCCACCCCAGCTTTCTTTTGGTGTCCATTAGGATAGTAAATGGTTTTCCAACCCCTCCCTTTCAATGTGGGGGTGTCTTTGGGTCTAAAATGAGTCTCTTGCAGACAGCATATCGATGGGTCTTGTTTTTTAATCCAATCTGATAGCCTGTGCCTTTTGATTGGGGCATTTATCCCATTTACATTCATGGTAACTATTGAAAGGTATGAATTTAGTGCCATTGTATTGCCTGTAAGGTGACTGTTACTGTGTATTGTCTGTGTTCCTTTCTGGTCTATGCTGCTTTTAGGCTCTCTGTTGGCTTAGAGGACCCCTTTCAATATTTCTTGTAGGACTGGTTTGTGTTTGCAAATTCCTTTAGTGTTTGTCCTGGAAACTTTTTATCTCTCCTTCTATTTTCAAGGAGAGCCTAGCTGGATATAGTATTCTTGGCTGCATATTTTTCTCGTTTAGTGCTCTGAAGATATCATGCCAGGCCTTTCTGGCCTGCCAGGTCTCTGTGGATAGGTCTGTTGCCAATCTAATGTTTCTACCTTTATAGGTTACATATCTCTTCTCCCGAGCTGCTTTCAAAATTTTTCTCTTTGTCTCTGAGACTCGTTAAGTTTTACTATTAGATGTCGGGGTGTTGACCTATTTTTATTGATTTTGAGAGGGGTTCTCTGTGACTCCTGGATTTGATGCCAGTTTCCTTCCCCACATTAGGGAAGTTCTCTGCTATAATTTGCTCCAATATACCTTCTGCCCCCTCTCTCTTTCTTCTTCTTCTGGGATCCCAAGTATTCTAATATTGTTTTGTCTTACCGTATTGCTTATCTCTCGAATTCTGCTCTCGTGATCCTGTAGTTGTTTCTCTCTCTTTCTCAGCTTCTTTATTTTCCATCATTTGGTCTTCTATATCACTGATTCTCTCTTCTGTCTCATTTATCCTAGCAGTTAGTGCCCCCATTTTTGATTGCACCTCATTAATAGCCTTTTTGATTTCGACTTGGTTAGATTTTAGTTCTTTTATTTCTCCAGGAAGGGTTTCTCTAATAACCTCCATGCTTTTTTCAAGCCCAGCTAGTATCTTTAAAGTAATGATTCTGAACTCTAGGTCCGACATCATACTAATGTCCAATTGAGTAGGTCCCTGGCAGACGGTACTACCTCTTGTTCTTTTTGCTGAGGTGATTTTTTTTTTGTCTTGTCATTTTGTCCAGAGGAGAACAGATGAATGAGAGAACAAAATGCTAACAGGTTAACAACGTCCCCAGATAATATAGTCTAAACAAATCAGAAAATACCTGAAACCAGGGGAGAAGAAAGGGAAAGAAAGAAAAAAGAAAGAGAAAAAAAAAAAAAAGAAAAATAAAAAGATAAAAACAAACAAAAGCAGAACAAAACAAACAGAATATGATCAAATATGATCAGGCTAGTGCATAGATCCGTGCCACACACTAGATTTTGGGGGTATTTTGGTCTGTTAGAAGAAAGTGCCTCCTAAAATTGTAAAGAAAGAAAGACTTATATATGTAGAAAATAAGGATTGATACAATGAAGGGATGGAAGATGACTGTATAGATGTAAATTATAAAATATTTTATAAAAGGAACTGATAAGAAGTTGTTTGAAAAAAGAAAGAAGATTTAAAAAAAAAAGGGATAGAATGTGATCAGGCAGGAGACTAGAACAAAGCCATACGCTAGTGATTTAGGGTATATTTTGATCTGTTAGAAGAAACTGTATCTCAAAATTTTAAAGAGAGAATATATATATATATATATATATATATATATGCCAAATATAAGGGTAACTACTATGAAGGGATAGAATATGACTCTAAAAATGAAAAATAAAAAAAAATTTTTAAAAAAAGGGATTGGTAAGATGTTGGTTGAAAAAGGGAAAAAGAAAAATTCAAAAAAAAACAGTTAAAAAAATTAACTTTGAAAGATTGATGAATCATGGTAAAAAAGCCATGAATTCTATGTGCAGTATTCCCCTAGCGCTGGAGTTCTCCCGTTCTCCTTGATCGGTAAACTTGGTCTTGGCTTGCTGGCTGTTCGTGCTGATCTTCTGGGGGAGGGGCCTGTTGCCGTGGTTCCCAAATGTCTTTGCCGGAGGCGGAATTGCCCCGCCCTGTCGGTCAGGGCTAAGCAATCTGTTAGGGTTTGCTCTCAGGAGCTTTTGTTCCCTGCAAGCTTTCCGTATGGCTTTGGAGGACGAGAGTGAAAATGGTGGCCTCCCAATCTCCGCCTAGAGGAGCCGAGAACTTGGGGCCCCGCTCCTCAGTGTGCCCCCAGAGAAAAGCAGTCAGTCACTCCTGTGTCCCCAGTCTCCGGCCGCACTGTGCTCACCCGGTCTGTGACCCAGCGTTTCTATCTCTGGCACCGGACCCCGTGTGGCGTCTCCAAACCCAGCAGATCCCTGCAGTGCACTCTCCCGCTGCTCCTCCCGGAGGAGGAAGGGGAGTCTCCCCGGATCTGCCGCTTGTTGGGTCCCTGCTGGAGGAGCAGTGGCCCGACTGCGCCGCGGATCACAGTTTATGGCAACCCCGAGCTGAGAGCCCGCGCCTCGGCTCCGGCTCTGCAGCCGGCTTCCCCGCTCCGATACCTGGGAGCTCTGCTGCACTCAGGCACTCCCGGTCTTTCTGTGACCCCGAGGGTCCTGCGACCACACTGTCCCACGAGGGTTCCACCCCCAGCTTAGCCACTGGAGCGACGTCCCTCCACGGAGCCAGCTTCTAAAAGGTCCGATTTTGTGCTCCGCGGCTCTTGCCAGAAGCGGCCGACGGAGGCCCCTCCCCCGCCGTCTATCCTCCCGAATATCGCCTCGGATTCACTTCTCCACACGTCCTACCTTCCGGTAAGTGGTCGCTTTTCTGTTCAGAGAGTTGTTGCTATTCTTTTCTTCGATCTCCTGTTGAGTTTGTAGGTGTTCAGAATGGTTTGATCCCTATTCAGCTGAATTCCTGAGACCAGACGAAATCCAGGTCTCCTACTCCTCCGCCATCTTGCTCTGTCCCAATCATATGTTAGTTCTATTTTTAATACTTTGAGGAACCTCCATACTGTTTTCCAAAGTGGCTGCACCAATTGACATTCCTAAGGACTGCTTTATCTCTGATGTGTATGGCATTTTATGGTTCATTAATATGTTCATCTACATAATTTTTCTTGTTCTTTAGAAAAAATACGATTTTTAAATGAGATTATTATCTTCCTCCTACAGATATTAAAAAGAGAGATCCAGAGAATGATTTGCTGTTCTCAAAATGCTGGAATGTGGCAAAATTAGAATTCAAACTCATGTTTATTGGCACCAATTTCCTTGGTCTTTCTCTCTCTATATATATACATACACATTCTATATACATTAAATATATATATATTACATTACCTCTTGCAAAATTTACCCATGATTTTCACTTGTGAGCATACAGTGAATATGTTTAAACTGGCTAGCCAATGATGTTTCAACCCCTAAAATTCATTTGCTTTCAGGATGGAAAGAAACACAAAGAGAAAAAATGTATTTTTCTAATTTGAAATAGGGCAATGACTACTCCTTAAATAAGGGCATTTGGGGGGAATCAATGATGAGAGTACTAATCAAAATAATTCCCCAAACAGACCGTTTCAAATTTCCATTCAATGAAAGTTAGTAAAAACCTGAATTTCAAGGATAAGTTATCCTTGAATCTACAATTGTTATACTTCTATGTTGTTATACATTTTGACAGGCATTTCATTAATGTTGACAATATACATCAATTGTATAAATATAACTTTAAAGAGTAAATAGAAAGAAATGTCTTTGTGTTGGAAAGTTACATTTGCTTGTAAGAGAAAACAATAAAGTAAATGCAATGTTTCTCTAATCTTTGATTCATTTCTTATTAAAGCGGTAGCTTACATATCTGAATGTCTGATTTCACAGACAGTACAATTATTTTGAAGTACAAAAGCCTACACAGTGTCTTGATTAAATCAAGATGTTTTCCAGCATAGGACAATGTGCCACTGATTTGTGTCCTTCTAATGTGCTAAACTGCCAGAAAATTTAAAAATGACCTTTTGTGCTATAACTCATTAGCCTTTTTGTGGCAATTTAACATATATTTTAGCTTATAAGGATTATATACTCCATGTAAATTTCTATGAGAATAAGTGATTCATTTTAAAAAATTGTATTTTTAAGGCTGAATGAAAGCAGCTAAACACATTGAACTATATACTAAAATGTTATATAAACAACTGTTTTTTTAAAAAAAATATTAGCTATTTGAAATATGTGAAAACTTTAAAAATATTTTATAATAAAGAGAAGCATTTCAGGTCTTTTACACCCGTCATATAAATGAACATATGGTGCTAAATTGTTTTTCACAAGCAAAATATACTTTCATTAGTTTAGACAACTAGTACACACAATTTATTACAGAAAACCAGATGGATTAGTAAAAGTGAGGCTGTGTTCTGGATATTTTGATTGTTCTGTGGCAAATGGAATTGGTTTGGGGAAATGACATTTACATTAACTACCATTCTGTTCCATAAACAGTTCAAAAACAGAGCACCTGACTTAAAAATGATAATGGAAATATTGGAAATAGTGGTAAATAACAGTCAGTATTTGAATAAGAAATTCAGCATTACCTTAACAATGTAATCAATGCGGTCAAAGTTGGCCTTATGGACAATTATAATGTTAAGCATACTTGATTAATTCTTTCATAAACAAGGAAATATAAGTTCTGTAATACTACCCACTTAAAATCACCTCAAAGATGAGCCATTTAAAAAATAATAAACACAAGAGGGGTGCCTTGGTGGCTCGGTTGGTTAAGCATGTGCCTTTGGCTCAGGTCACGATCCCAGGGTCCTGGGATGGAGCCCCGCATCAAGCTCTCCCCTCAGCAGAGAGTCTGCTTCTCTCTCGGCCTCTACCCCCTGGCTTGTGCTCTCTCTCTCTCACTTACGGTCTTTGTCTCTAATAAATAAATAAAGTCTTAAAAAATAAAAGAAAGAAAATAATAAACACAAGAGAGAATGAGGAGTCAGGTATGCAAGCTGTGAAGCATTTTTTTTTTTTTCCACATTGGAATCGTATTCAAGGTTTAGAAGACAGAATGAAAACATATTACAGACTCAAATACATGGTCTATTGCTAGGCATCATTTCTCCCGTCTGGGTCCTTTGCCTCCTTTTGTGATTCACTTGTGCTCTAAACCTCTCTGACAGATAAGAGGCCAAAAAAAAAAAAAGACAGAAGGAAAGGAAAGAGAAAAAAAGGGCGAAAGTCTATATTTTTTTTACAACTAGTCCAACACAAATTTCCATGGCATCTGAGACTTTTGTGTACACTTAGGAGCTCAGAGAAGGGATCTTATAAAGAAATCTAACAGGTAGTCATTTTATATGTCTAATAATTCTTAGCATTAAAAAAGAAATTTGTTCTCAACCAGAGGAATACTAAAATGGCTTTTCTCTGCTGCTTTGTTTACTCCTCTTTAGGGTTTTTTTGAAAAGTATGATGCTTCCACCACATATGGAGAGTTAGGCAATGGGCTTTTGGACCCAGGTCCTCTAATGGGCCTATCCCTACATGCAAATGGGAAAGAAACCTGAGATTCCACAAAGTTGTTCTAGCACAGGCACCAGTAACTGTCCAATAAATTGCTGCCTCACCCCATATCAACACAAAATTAATTCCTAACCTCCCTAACTCTTCATTTTCATTGGCTTTGAATACAGACAGAATTATATAGCACTTTATGGCCTCTAATACTTTCCTCAATTGGAATTTAGTATCTTTTGTTGCTATATGCTTCTAAAAACATTTTTTACACAAGCTTCTGTCTCTTGACAAGCTTTTGCTATCTCATCTGCACTCTTCCAGTTTTATGGGCTCTCTGGTTTCATCACTCTTCCTGATTGGCAAAATTCTTTGAGAACAGAACACTCCATAACATCACAGCCTAAGTTCAACAGCAGGAATGGGACGGGTTAAGTGAAAATGTGAGCTTTCTGGTTTGTCACTTCTTCCTATTGTTCCTCTGTCTCCCCATGGTCTTTTATCTGTCCCCTGGCTTCAGAAGTAAGATCTTCTTAGACATCTTCTTTATCCCTCTTATTTATGAAAGTTTGTTCTCAGTTGGCTAGTTGTCATTTTGGAAGGTAACTGACAAATGATTTAATCCTCAAAAGTCTGACTTTGCTTAATTAAAATGCTCCCTGCCATCATGAACAATGCACATACTAGCTGCAAAATAGCAGTTGATAATCCTGGTAGCTAAAGATTTAATTTCTTTAATGGTTATGGTGACTATTTAGAAGACCAGCGCCTTCTTACAAGCACAGGCATCACATCAGGGAAGTACCTTCTCTACTTACTCTGAAGGCTAGATTTTCTAATTTTGCTTTAACAAACTTTCACCATCTTTCCAGACTTTCACCAACATGTAATAAAGTATACAGATGTGCAGACATGCCAGACTCTAAATACATATTGGGAATTGGCTGAGTCAGCTATGTTTAGATGTAAGCTCCTAAGGTTTAGTCTTATTTTGCACCTCTTAAAATCAAGGGGAAGATGGTCATATTTTCTTCTTCAACTGTGAATTCCACATTCCTTTAAAGGAGAATATGCTTGCTATCTTTGAACATGGTAAACAAAATTCAGAGTAAGTCTATAACCTTTCTTACATTAGGAGCCATAATAGCACACTTCAGGACTACAGCCCCTAACATAGCTCATGTATAAGCATATGATAGATGCCAAATATGTATTTGTTAATTGTCAGGTGTAGTATTAAATGATGATGACAATGTGGCTGAAAGCAGATCATTGACTTAGAATAACTAGGCCTAAAAAAAGATTCCAGAATACACAGGATACTCCCTGAGAAGAAGCACTGGTAAGGAGTTGACAAAAACTTACCTCATTAACAATTAAATGGTTATTATAATTTAGACAGTATGATACTTGCACAAGGTCAGGCAAATTCAACAATGGAACTAAATAGAAATCTGACCAACAATCCATACGTTTGGACACTTGTCTTTGGGGAGATCCGTGGTGGACGTTTTGAGGGCAGCTGACCCGCAGCCTACACGCCCCAGACCGCCTCCTGTGGAAGCCTGAGCCGGCCATCTTTCTCCCTTTGTCTCATAACCATGTCCCCCAACAAGAATGCTAATTCACCAGCTGTCCGCCTTAACAGATTCAAGAACAAGGGGAAAGACAGTACAGAAATGAGGCGGCGCTGAAGAGAAGTTAACGTGGAGCTGAGGAAAGCTAAGAAGGATGACCAGAGGCTGAAAAGGAGAAACGTAGGCTCGTTTCCTGATGACGTTACCGCCCCACTGCAGGAAAACCGCAACAACCAGGGCACTGTGAATTGGTCCGTTGATGACATTGTCAAATGCATAAATAGCAACAATTTGGAAAGCCAGCTCCAGGCTACTCAAGCTGCTAGGAAACTGCTTTCTAGGGAAAAACAGCTCCCCATAGACAGCATAATCCGGGCTGCTTTGATTCCAAAATTTCTGTCCTTCTTGGGCAGAACTGATTGTAGTCCCATTCAATTTGAATCCACTTGGGCTCTCACTAACATTGCTTCTGGGATGTCAGAACAGACCAAGGCTGTGGTAGATGGAGGTGCTATCCCAGCACTCATTTCTCTGTTGGCCCACATCAGTGAACAAGCTGTATGGGCTCTAGGAAACATTGCAGGTGATGGTTCAGTTTTTCGAGACTTGGTTATCAAGTATGGTGCAGTTGACCTGCTATTGGCTCTCCTTGCAGTTCTTGATACATCATCTTTAGCACGTAGTTACTTACGTAACCTTACTTGGACACTTTCAAACCTTTGTCGCAACAAGAATCCTGCGCCCACATTAGATGCTGTTGAGCAGATTCTTCCTACCTTAGCTTGTCTCCTGCATCATGATGATCCAGAAGTATAGGCAGATACCTGCTGGGCCATTTCCTACCTTACTGATGGTCCAAATGAACGGATTGAAAGGGTTGTGAAAACAGGAGTTGTGCCCCAGCTTGTGAAGCTTCTAGGAGCTACTGAATTGTCCACTGTGATTCTTGCTTTAAGACCCATAGGAAATATTGTCACTGGGATAGTGAACAGACTCAGGTTGTAATAGATGCAGGAGCACTTGCTCTCTTTCCCAGCCTCCTAACAAACCCCAAAACTCATATTCAGACAGAAGCTACGTGGACAATGTCAAACATCACAGCTGGTCACCAGGATCAGATACAGCAAGTTGTGAATCATGGATCAGTCCCATTCCTCATTGGTGTTCTCTCTAAGGCAGACTTTAAGACACAAAAGGAAGCTGTCTGGGCTGTGACCAACTATACAAGTGGCGGGACAGCTGAACAGATTGTATATCTCGTTCATTGTGGCATAACAGAACCACTGATGAACCTCTTAACTGCAAAAGATAACCAAAATTATTCTGGTTATTCTGGATGCCATTTCAAACATCTTTCAGGCTGCTGAGAAACCAGGTGAAACTGAGAAACTTAGTATAATGATTGAAGAATGTGGAGGTTTGGACAAAATTGAAGCTCTACAAAACCATGAAAATGAGCCTCTGTACGAAGCTTCATTAAAACTTGATTGAGAAGTATTTCTCTGTAGAGGAAGAGGAAGATCAGAATGTTGTGCCAGAAACTACGTCTGAGGGCTATACGTTCCAGGTTCAGGATGGCTCTCCTGGGGCCTTTAACTTTTAGACTGTACAGCTGAGACAGAAAGTTGTTTGTTGTGTACTCTGGTAGAAGTTTGTCTTACTGTTTCTCTACTAAGAACTCTTTTTAAATGTGTTTTGTTATTGTAGCACTTTTTACAATGAAACTCTACTTGGCCAGTTCCAAATTGTACAACCTGTGTGAAGCTCCTCCTCTCAGTGGGTTTCTTATTTCTAGGTGGAATCTCCTCTCTTGCAGTGTCCTGTAAATAAAGATTAAATTCCACCCTTTTCTTTAAAAAAAAAAAAATCCACACATTTGGAAACGATATATGCAGAGGTGGCATTGTATAACAAATTCCCTTTGATTTCCTGGGTGATAGGAGTATCTTTTGTTCTTATGAGGCAATGTTGGTGGGCTCCTGAATGGGGGCTGGTCACCAGAAGGACTAAGCTATGATTAGAAAGCTTGGAAATTTCAGCCCCATCTTTTAAATGTTTATGGTGTGATATATGGCCCAGAATGTACTCTGGTACATTCTTGGTCAACGTCCCATATGAGTCTGAACAGAATGTGTATTCTGCTGTTGTTTGATGCATTCAAATTGATGATGTCAATTATATTCAGTTAATTGATGGCACTACTGAGTTCAACTATGTCCATACTAATTTTCTGCCTGCTGGATCTGTCCATTTCTGGTGGAGGAGTACTGAAGTCTTCAACTATAATAGTAGATTCATCTACTTCTCTGTGTAGTACTATCAGTTTTTGCTTCACATACTTTGATACTCTATTGTTAAATACATATTTATTAAGGATTGTTTTGCCTTCTTGGAGTATTGACCTCTTTATCATTATGCAATTCCTTCTTTATCCCTGATAACATTCCTTGCTCTGAAGTCTGCTCTGGCTGAAATTAATATAGATGCTCACTCTTTTGATTAGTGTTAGCGTGGTATATCTTTCAACATCCCTTTACTATTAATCTAATATGTCTTTTTATTCAAGTTGAGTTTCCTGTAGACAATATATATTGGGATCTTGTTATTTGATCAGCTTTGACTACTCCTGTCTTTTAATTGACGCATATAGACCATTAATATTTAAAGTGATTACCGATATAGTTGGATTGACATCTACCATATTTGTTACATTTTTCTTCTTGCCCTTTTTCCTACTTTTGTCTTCCACACTTTTTCTGCCTTTGTGGTTTTAACTGAGCATTTTTTGTGATTCCATTTTCTCTCCATTTTTAAGAATATCAATTATACTTTTTAAAAACTTTTTAAAAGCATTTGAAATGTTTCTTTTTTATGCTGATGCTTACCCATGTGTCTTCTTTCCTTCCATTTTGTGATCTCTGATTATAAGCATTTCTTTTCTTGATCTTACTCTGTGGGAATTCTAAGAGCCTAAAAGTGAGATACTTTAAACTATAAAGGATTTCTGTTTGCTTCTGCTATGATCCAAGAGGTTCTGGTAACTACCTGGGGCTCTTTGATCCCTCCTGGTTAGGCTCCTGCACACTGTGATACACTCTCATAACAGCATCTAATCTCAGGGTTAGCGTGGGTATTTACACCTTGGACCAACTCAGCTTCCAGGTTAACTTACTCTTCACTGCTTCTTGCTAAGATTTCAACTTACAGCTTTGCTATTTGCTTGTTTGGGCCCTCGAAGATTTCACTTATTTCTTGGAACTCAACGATGCATTTTCAGTGTAAAGAGGAGAGCTCTTCTGAGTACCTAAATCACTACTCTGCTGGTAATGGACATGTTTGAAACATTTTTTAGTTCTATGAAATTTTAAGTGTTGATTTTTTCAGTCAAAAGGATTACAGGCATCTCCCTCAAATATTCTTTAGACTTGGTGGGAATATACTACCATCAGCATTTTAAATTCATAACTCCTAAATTAGTTCAAATCCCTGTGACTGAGAATGTATTCTTTAAAATGTGTCATACAGAGGCGCCTGGGTGGCTCAGTCATTAAGCGTCTGCCTTCAGCTCAGGTCATGATCCCAGGGTCCTGGGATCGAGCCCTGCATTGGGCTCCCTGCTCAGTGGGGAGCCTGCTTCTCCCTCTGCCTCCCACTCCGCCTGCTTGTGCGCTCTCTCTCGCTGTGTCTCTCTCTGTCAAATAAATAAAATCTATTTAAAAAAATAAATAAATAAATATTAAAAATAAAATGTATCATACTGATGATTTAAGCCATTCTCTAATCATGAAAGTTAAAATATGAAAAAGAGTAAGGTAAGTACAAGCTATTACAAATGACTTTCAACATGTAGCCAGTCTATAAGGAAAAAAACAGAGAGAGCAGTTATCTCAATCATACATCTATGCCTTTCCAATTAGGTAGTGTTCCACTGATTATCTGCATTTTCTATGTTGGGCACTTGGCACCATAAATATACAATCTATTTTGCTACAATAATAATATCTTCTTCAAAAAACAAGACTTACAAACTTACATGATTTAATATTTGCTTAGCTATTTCTATTCCATTCTATTACACACTTCCTGGATATTAACAGAATTTGCCAACACCAGAGTCTGAGTATCACTATCAATTTGCATTAACATAAAACTCTTCCTCACACTGTCTGTAATTATTTCATGCCTCATAAATCCAACGTGGTCCCTGTGTATTAATTTACCCATAACTCTTCCAAGTCTTGTCGCCAAAATCTTGGCATATATCTTTATGGCACATTTAGTTATTTAAATGTGCCTATAATTTTCCAGACTGTTATCCCTCCCTTTTCTAAATTAGTAATAGGTACTTTGCTCAGAGCTGGTGAAAACTCACCTTGTCCTGTTTGCTCCACAAAAACTTATCATACAAGGTGGTCAACTTCATCCTGAAATTATAAAATGACTCATTGTATAGCCATATTCTCCTGTTCTTTGCCCTTAGCAAGTTTTCAAATGTCATTTAGAGAAAATTAATTTGTCTCCACAGGATGTTCTAATCAGTGACATTGAGGATATATTTTCAAGCATTTCTTAGCTTTTAAAGTTAGCAGGAAATAAGTCCACTGGAGTTAGGACACCATTTTTTCCCCTTTATATAAAACCAACGGAAATGAGAAACTATTCTCTGCCATCACAGCACTCTGAGCCTGTTTTCCCTGGGGCAAAACATACTTAGATACAGGACAGAAAGTAGGGTGAAACACTATGTTTGAGTGTTAAGGAAATTGTTCCTTAGAGGCCTGAAAAGTTAATGTGTCTCATTAAATTACGACCATGAACAGTACCAGATCACATAGAAAGTCAGAGCTAGAAGAGGCTGAAGAAATCGCCTAACACTACAAAATCAATTTCTAGGTAAGAAACTAAGGCCCAGGAAAGTTATGTGATTTGGTGAACTAATTAAGAGAAGACTGAAGATTAGAACTTAGGTTTCTAATTCTTTGACAGATGTATTCCTCTATATAACTTTGAGAGGATATTAATCCTATTTTTACTTTGATTAACCTTGATAATCCATCCTTTAGTTAAATCATTAACACCTCTTGAACATATTTGAGATGTGGGACACGTTTCTAGGAGTTAGAGCTCAGGAGGTATTTCATAGACCTCATCATCAAGGGACTCATAATTCAAAAGAAGAAATAAATATGTAAATAATTGTGGAGTACTATGTTGTGGGGTAATGAGAATAGATGGACAGGAGCCAACTCTGGAAAGTTTCTTATTCCATGTTATGTAATTCTGGCTTTATCTTAAGGGCCAAGAAAAGACACTGAAGGATTCCAAGCAGACAAGAGCTAGAACAATTTTACTGTTTCAGAAAGCTATAGCTATGCCAGCATTTTAGAAGGTGGCTGGGGGTAAAGAACAAGAGACTAGTCAGTAAGCTATTATATTATTAACACATAAATACAAAGAATAATAAGGCTAGCCCATAGTCATCATAATGAATATGAAGGGAAAAGAACAGTTTGAGAATTTTTTTTAAGTAGACAAAATTGATAGAAGGTAAAGACAGGCAGCTAGTACCACATGCAGTGATAACGGATACTCTGGCAGGAACATATTTGTGTTAGAAGGCTAAAGCGGTTTGGTTTGGTTTACGTTGGTTGAATCCGAGGTGTCTGTTGGATATTCAGATGAGTGTCTGTTGTGTATGTGGTAAAACAGAATCTAAAAAAGATTTGGTCTTATGATAGAGATTTACGGACATAAGAGTAAGTGGAAATTGAACTTATGGATACGGATGAAATTTTATAGCTTTAAGTAGAGTTAAAGGTTGAACAAGGGTTTGTGGAATACCAATATTAAAGAAGAGGGTAAAGAAAGAAAAAAAAAAGTGGCTAGGGAAGTTAAAAAAAAAAAAAGGTAAAAAGAAGGTATCATGAAAGACCATTAGGAGAGAACTTCAAAACAGAGTAATTACCCCAAAAGGTCATGTCCTGCAGAGATGTTAAGTGAAATAAGAATTCATATGCTTATCTTGGGTTAGTAACACAAAGGTCTCTGGTGACCTAAAAAATAATTAATCTGTTAAATGCTAAGAGAAAAGCCATATCAGAGAGTTGAAGTATTAGTGAATCAGAGTTTTAGATGTGAAAAACTGCATGAAATCTATTCCTTCAGAAGCTTCTCTCTGAAGGAAAGGAAAAGAAAATTAGAAAACTGGAGATGGAAAACATATAATAACAAGAAAAATGGGGCATGTGGGTGACTCAGTGGGTTAGCCTCCAGATTCCTGATTGCCCCACATTGGCCTACTTAAACAACAACAACAACGAGAGAAAGAAGTTGAGAAATTCTACTACAATATGAAAATAAAACACTCACCAAACATTTTAAGTAGAAGACATTTTAGAGGCTCATTCCAACCTGCTCACACATATAATTAAGTCGAAAGAGGACAAGTTATTTAGATAAGTAACCACTGCCAATCATTAACTGATCCAGGACCAAAACTGCTATCTCCAACAACAAAATATGGTATTGCTGTGTGTTCTATTCAGTTCAACAGCTGGTAAAGTTTTTTTTTTTTTTTTTAATAAGAAACTTCTATTACTGAGGCAACACAGTATTTCTGATCAAATATGGAAGAAGAAATTGAATAGATGTGTTCATTACCATTGGTAAACAAGGATCTGGAAAATGATCATTCCTGGGCACCTGGGTGGCTCAATCGGTTAAGCATCTGCCTTCGGCTCGGGTCATGATCCTGGGATGCTGGGATCAAGTCCCACATTGGACTCCCTGTTCCGCTGCCTCTGCCTCTCTCTCTCTCTCTCTCTGTGTGTTTTTCACGAATAAATAAGCGAAATCTTTAAAATAAAAGAAAAAGAAAAAAGAAAATGATCATTCCTGCCAATTTAGAGTACATCAGGAACCACGTAGAATAATTATATGAAGTGATTCTGAGGAAGAGTCTCTTATGTTTCTATCACTGTCAGTTACATTTTTTCTTTACTTGCTATGATAAACATTTTGTCTTTCAAAGAGATTCCCACAGATTAATGATTTTATTAATCTATTACTTGTTTTCTCTTTAAAGATGTTTCTACACTTTACTAGTTCTTCTCTGAAGATAAGCTCTAAAAGGAATTAGTTGAAAAGAATCATGCATTTGAAAGCGCAGATTTTCCTTTAAATTCTGTTATTTTTAAAATCAGTTTTACTACAAAGTTCTACCTAAATAGAACAGCTTAGTTACAGTTTATGTGTGTTACATTCTAAAACATTTGAAATGCCATGAAATGTTAATACATCTATTAAAAAGAAAGCTTGAGAGGAATGCTCAGAAAACTGACCGGGTGGGGACTGTTTCCTTCAGTGCTGAGTCCCAGCAACCTCGCTCCCATCCCAGAACTCAGTTAAGTGTAACTGAATGAAATAATGACAAAAGTTCCCCCCCAAAAAGTGAAAATACATACATCAGAATATAGGACCTTTTAGCAATACCTTTTAGTGCATTTTGCAATACATTTACAGGATCTGTGTTTGTGGTGAATTATTTATCACTAGCATGAATATTTGTCTCTGTTTGCCCAGTTATTTTACATAGTTATCTTTGTGTCTGGCCTGGTTAGTACCTCCTTTCATTTTTAGAAATATCCATGTTTCAAAAGTTATTTATGTAGTCATCATATTCATTAGCTATATTCCCCAGCTTACTCATTACCTACATTCTTTCTTCCTATACTTGCTTAAATCTTAGATAATGTTGTGAAAATTGAAAACACAGTTGACCCTAGAACAACATGGGATTCAGGGCAATGACCCCTATGCCATCAAAAATTCATGTATAACTTCTGACTCCCCCAGTACAGTAACTACTAATAGCCTACTCTTGACTGGAAGCCTTACAGATAACATAAACACCAAATTAACATGTATTTTTTGTATGTTATATGAATTATATATTGAATTCTTACAGTGAAGCTAGGGAAAAAATCTTATTAAGAAAATCATAAAGAAAATACATTTACAGTAGGGTACTGTAAAAAACCTGCATATAAGTGGACCCATGCAGTTCAAACTCCTGTTGTTCAAGGGGGGGGGGGTCAACTGTAAATAGCAGGGAGTAGAATCGAACAAATTCAGTCTAAAAGGTCTATGAAAAGGGGAGGTATACACAAAATGAAGTGAAAATTAGAATAATTATTTGAATTAGTCAAAATATATTTTTTTGCTTTATCTGAATAGTTCAGGAAAATGTTTTGAGTTTTAAGTGTTGTAGAAATGAAGTTTCTCTAAATCACATACTCATTAGAAAAAAGTAAACTAGGGGGCGCCTGAGTGGCTCAGTCATTAAACGGCCGCTCAGGTTATGATCCCAGGGTCCCGGGATGGAGCCCCGCATAGGGCTCCCTGCTCAGTGGGGAGCCTGCTTCTCCCTCTCCCTCAGCCTGCCGCTCCCCTTGCTTGTGCTCTCTCTCTCTCTCTCTGTCAAATAAATAAATAAAACCTTTAAAAAAAAGAAGAAGAAGAAAAATAAAAAAGTAAACTAAGAAATATAGACAAGAGCAAGTATGGAGAATTTAGAATTCGTAACGTTCTTCTAAAGACATTTTGAGAGAAGGGAAATACCTATTCTGGGGAATGAAAGCTAATTATTTCCCTATGAACATATTTCTAAAATGATTATGTGCTGATCAATAAGCTGAGGCAACTTATTTTATAAACATAAATGTATTAACTTTTTAATTATGGATCTCCTTGATTAATTAAGAGTAAAATTGTTTTTAAAAATAACCCACATTGCTAATCTACAACAGCTTTTAATTCTATAGTAACAGGAACCTTTAATAACAGTTTATTTGTACTTTGAATTTGTTTATTCCATTTCTACTAAAAATATATATTGTTGGACTCAGAGAAATATAGCTCATGCTTTCAACCTCATAAACTTCTGAAATTATGGCAAGTATAAATTGACAAGGAGGTTTAGTTTCTATTTATCCAATAACCTGGGAATGAAATAAAAAGCCACAACAATTATTTTAGCAAAGCAACCACATAAGCCCTATGCTTTTGATCAGGAAACACAATTTTAACTTAAGAATCTGCCCTTCCCTTTTAAATATTATCTGTTGGGGAAAAATAAGTAACTTAAATAAAGAGCAGCAAACCCTATAAGGCCACTGTGAAGAATACTTAAAAATTATTACTTAGCTATACTGCAAAAATGAAATTCAGCTACAGTTATGTATTTTTCCTTTTTTTCCAAAATGACAGAATATTATAATATGTAAGAGAAAAGCATTGCATGGATATAAACTGCTGCCTTCATGTGGCTTATGATCCACTGAGGATATGTTATATGATATGGGGAGGAGGTCAGGGGAAACAATAAACAGATAACGTAGAATAGACTAAATGTGGGATGATGACAATTGAATGAGCCAATAATTACAACAGATCTATCAATAAATCACAGAAAACTACTGACTTTCTTCAGTAAGTCCAGAAGTAGGAAACACTGGTTGGCAAAGAATAAGAAAAATCAAGTAACTGTGTAAGACAAAAAAAATTAGCCAGTTTCAAATACTTTTTTTTTAATGGGCAACTTTTTACCACTTCACAGATATAAAATATTTTAAAACTCATGCAACTAAAAAAGCTTTTGAATAAATGAAGAAAGCTAGGCAAAAAGAAAGCATAAGCAGTAAAAATTATAATTGAGTAACAGGTGTTTACGAAGGTATGCGGTTTAAAAGTTGTTCAGGCTATTACTGGTTCATGCTCCTTTGAGTAAAACAAGTTACAGTATGCCTATGAAGACAGATTTTCCAATGTTGCTTTTTACTCTTCTCATGTGACTACTTTACCACAGTTACCTATTCTCTCCCCTCCTAACCTCCCCCCTCCAAAATCCAATAACCAAGAACAGAAAATTCTCTACACTGGCAATGGAACCACCTTGAAGTTTTGCTAACTAGTGAGTTCTGGACCAAATCACAGCTGTGCTGTCTCCGAATCTCTAGAGCAGGCTCAGCAATCAGCATTATTAAACCCAGGATTAAGTTCCTCAAATGATATGAGCCATGTTTTTAACCACTGCTCTTTAAAATATGAAGAAACTCATATAATTAGATTTGACAGGACATATCACTGACTCATTGACTACTGTTATCAAAGAAATAGAAAAAAATGAATTTTTTTTAAGCCCTGTAGCTGAACTTCCTTTTATTTTCATTCTTTCCTGGCCAATCTTCCAAAAGTCTTCAGTTTTTAACCATGTAGAAAATACATTTTCCTTAAAGAGGAAGACTGTAAAATCATCATGTCCAGAAAAGAAGTCTGTTTTAATCCCCAACTGGATTTTAATGATAGTCCATTGTCTCCCTATTTATTTATGCTTTATCTTTCTCATACAGAATTCTTGATGTCTGACATGAAAGAATCAGGATCAGAGCACCTAGGTGGCTCAGTTGGTTAAGCGTCTTACTGTGGGTTTCAGCTCAGGTCATGCTCTCAGGGATGCCCCACTCAGCAGGGAGTCTGCTTCTCTCTCTCTCTCTCTCTCTGCCCCTCCCCCTGTTCACACTTGCCCTCTCTCTGAAATAAAGAAAAAAACCGGAAGGAAGGAAGGAAGGAAGGAAGGAAGGAAGGAAGGAAGGAAGGAAGGAAGAAGGGAGGGAGGGAGGGAGGGAGGGAGGAACCAGGATTTTTCTGGCCCTGATTTACATACACAACCTCTCAATGCTATGCTAGTTACTTCAAGCCTTGCACACATTTTATCCCTTGTGGTCATCTTACTTTCTGTGACAGAGCCTCTAGTTGCATACCAGGTATCCATTTACCTCTTCTTTCACAGAAGAATCCCACCTTTTGCTCAGGAGAGATCTTTAGCCAAGATCAATTTCTTAGCCTCCCAGTAGGTGTGCTCACATTACTAAGTTCTTACATACTGATGGTATATGAGTGAGGATCCTGAGAATGCTCTTTAAAAGGAACTGACTCCCCTGAGGTATCCGACCTCTTCTCTTTCCATCTTCATCCCTTATGTTGCTTAGGATACAACCATGTTGGCTAGAGCATCAGAAGCTTTGTTGGGCCATAGGAAAACCTCAGAAATGGAAGCCATACACTAAACATGAAGAAAATTATAAACTCAGAAGCTGGACAGGGCCCTAATAACACTGTTGAATCACCACGCTAGACATGGACTATCTGTATCTAGATTTCTTTCATATGAGAGACAGTATTTTCTTGTATCCACTGTCATCAAATTCCTGTTACTGACATCTCTACAATTTCTCACTTATTTGCTTGCTTTCTGTAACTTGGGTGAATTCTGATCAGTAACTCAGATTTACATTAAGAAATTACTGCTCCAACCCTGTCGCTCCATCTTTCTGGTCTATAATAGCAAAGGTACATTTAATCTTCATAGTACATTCTTTGACTATCTTCTAGGAAAGGAGAGTTAGGGAAGTGAAATTTATTTTTTCTCTATCTCAATTATTTTCTGTGGATAAATATTTCTTGTCACACAGTAGCTGGCCAATTAGGAAGCTACAGCTACATGTAGGTATCAGTGAGGAGAGGATTTCTCCTTTCCTGCCTGTTCCAGTGATCACCTCATCCTTTTTCTTGAAACAGTAATTTAAGATCAAGCTATTCTCTGGAGAGGAATTTCTGCACTCTTCTAAAGCCCGACAGAACTGGACTTCTTACCTGGTCTGGTGTTTCTGGTCCTCCGTCCTTGCACTATTATACTAACGATGCCCCTCATTCCCCATGCCTGCTGGGAATCTTGGTAGTTTAAGGGGAGAGCTTTACACAGATGCTCCCTAGGATTTCAATGTATGATTCATGTGAATCTTCCTCACTTCCTGGAGCCCATTTAGTTTTACTCCTTATCCTCCTGGTGTTCTCTCCTTCTATAGAAATAATTTAATTTTATGTGACTCTTTTTGACATGCACATTTCATACCTTCACAAGTCAAATTTCAATGACTTTCTTCCCAGCCCAAGTCCTGCTGTGATACCTCAAAGAGAGAAGAGGACTGTATTATCAGGGACTTTTGAATCTCCTGAAATATAGAGTCCAGTCTGGAGGATACAGAAAGGAAGAGAAAGAGTGAACTTCTACTTTCTCTCCAAGTTTAGAAAAAATATGACCCCTCTGAAGGATAAACAGATACAATCTAAAGACTCACTTTTTATTTCAGAAATTTTCTCATTACATCTGGAAAAATTTCCTATAGCTGTGTATTTAGACAATCTCTAGAAATTCTACTTTCTACTTGACCTGGTGATCATTATAGTATGTCTAATTATCATCAAATCTCTAGCTTAATCAAAATCTCTTTTTAATCTTTAAGCTTTTTCACAGAGAATTTATTTTATAATTGGGTAAACAAAGTTACAGCTTAGCCATAGATTCCCAATATCATAGAGCCAACAATTTATCCAACTATATATCCATAGATATTAAATTTTAAGTTTTTATTCTCCTCTTGCAGAAATTAGCACTGCACCATAACAGAAACCACAACATAATAATTCATTTTAAAAATGATTAATCCTTCTTTTCCTCAACTCTTCCTTCTCTGGATCCTACTATATATTAATAAATAATTTATTCCTCTGTATCGACAGACTACTTAATTTAAATTTAAAAACTATAAAAAATAAGTGCTATGGTCATACCACCATTGTTAATGATTCATAGCAAATGCTGTATTAAATTATGCCCAGAAAATCTTTTAAAGGGTTCATTCCATCATATGTTGCTCAATATAAAGCAGGAAAATGCATCCAAGTGTGACTTTCGGCTAAAATAATAACAAAGAGGCAGTTTAATATGTGTTAATTATAGTTATGATGTCTTCTATAAATAATAATAATTTTAGAGCTCCATCATCATTAAAATGTAAATAGTTCTTATAGACTGGCTTGAATTACAATTATATCAAGCCAATGAATTAAATTTTTAGCCAATCAAACATTCCTCTGGGAGGTTATGGAAACGGAGCTTCTTTCTGCATTCCTTTCAGCTCTGTTCCTGCTGCTTTCACATTGGGGACTATCCAGATATGGTCACAGTTCTCCACTATTCCCCATCTGCCACTTGCACACACAAATAAACAAAAATTACTGAAGTGACTACCTTATTTCTCCTGCGAATTATTATGAAGAGCAAAGAAAGAGGAATGTCTTAACTTTCCTAGTTGTTAACTCAGCCTACCCAGATGTTCAGACCCCAAGATGATAAATGTGGATCACAATAGTAGAATGCCAAATCAATTCACTAAGTGGGATAGATTTCCCCCCACAACTTAAATGCTTATGCATGTAGTCACAAACAATAAATGCTTACTGAAAGAATAAATGATTAAAACAATATAAAACCTATAATGATGTATAAGGAACCACACTATACTTTAAGCTAGTCTTCTGGATTCAAGACAGGAATGTAAATAGAGGTTGCCTCAAAGAATCAAATCCAATATTCATGATCTTGAATTAATAAATAAAATGTTTCAAGAATGCTAGATTTCATTATATATTTAAAAAAAAGAAGATAGCAGGAAGGGAAGAACGAAGGGGGGAAATTGGAGGGGGAGATGAACCATGAGTGACTATGGACTCTGAGAAACAAACTGAGGGTTCTAGGGGCGAGGGGGGTGGGGGGATGGGTTAGCCTGGCGTTGGGTATAAAAGAGGGCACGTACTGCATGGACCCCTGGGTGTTATATGCAAACAATGAATCACGGAACACTACATCAAGAACTAATGACGTAATATATGGTCATCAACATAATAAAAAAAAACAATGCTAGATTTCATTTTTAGGTCTCTCAAAGGAACTTCTTTTTCACCTTTCTTAAAACAACTTCTCCTTCAGTCTGACAAATATTTGACCATTTGACCCTGTTTTCTCTTTACTGTCATTCATGTTTGCCCTGTAGATTTCAAATACTCATAACCAAGGGCAATTCTGATGGATATTGCTTAAAAGTCAGGAGGTAATGTGATAAAAGTTGTGATTTTTAGATTTTCCTTCAGGATGGATCCAAAGAAGGCATAGTATTATATATCTTTCAAGACTTGGGTATAAGATTTACAGCTGATATTGTAGGAAATTAAACCTTTTGTTGTTTTTAGGGGTCCACATATATTTTCAAATAAGCGTTTTTGTTTTCTTTGAGTAAAAACCCAGCAGTTGAATTACTGGATCATATGATACTTCTATTTTTCATGTTTTAAGGAACCCTTGTGTTGTTTTCCACAGCAGTTGCACCAATTTACATTTCCAAGAGTGCAGGAGGTCCCCATTTCTCCACATACTTGCCAAGACTTGTTATTTTTTTGTCCTTTTGATTCTAACCATTCTGAGTAGTGTGACTGGTGACACCTTCATTGTGATTTTGATTTGTGTTTCCCTGATGACTGGTGATGTTGAGCATCTTTTCATTGTATCTGTTGGCCATCTATATGTCTTCTTTGGAAAAATGTCTATTCAGGTCCTCTGTCCATTTTTGTTTTTCTTTTTGTTTTTATTATGTTATGTTATCACCATACATTACATCTTTAGTTTTTGATGTAGTGTTCCATGATTCATTGTTTGCGTGCAACACTCAGTGCTCCATGCAGTACGTGCCCTCTTTAATACCCATCACCAGGCTAACCCATCCCCCCACCCCCACCCCCAGAACCCTAGTTTGTTTCTCAGAGTCCATAGTCACTCATGGTTCGTCTCCCCTTCCGATTCCCCCCCCTTCATTTTTCCCTTCCTACTATCTTTTTTTTTTTTTTTTTAACATATACTGTATTAGTTTTAGAGGTACAGGTCTGTGATTCAACAGTCTTACACAATTCACAGTGCTCACCTCTGCCCATTTTTTAATCAGATTTTTTTTTTATGTTATGTTAGTCACCACACAGAACCTCATTAGTTTTTGATGTAGGGTTCCATGATTCATTGTTTGTGTATAACACCCAGTGCTCCATGCAATTCATGCCTTCCTTAATATCCATATCCAGGTTAACCCATCCCCCCACCTCCCTCCCCTCTGAAACCCTCAGTTTGTTTTCCAGAGTCCATAGTCTTTCATGGTTCATCTCCCCCTCTGATTTCCCCCCCTTCATTTCTCCCTTCCTTCTCCTAATGTCCTCCGTGCTATTCCTTATGTTACACATATAAGTGAAACCATATGATAGTTGTCTTTCTCTGCTTGACTTATTTCACTTAGCATAATCTCCTCCAGTTCCATCCATGTCAGTGCAAATGGTGGGTAGTCATCCTTTCTGATGGCTGAGTAATATTCCATTGTATATATGAACCACATCTTCTTTATCCATTCGTCTGTTGCAAGGCATCACAGCTCCTTCCACAGTTCGGTTATTGTGGACATTGCTGCTATGAACATTGGGGTACTTGTGCTCCTTCTTTTCACTACATCTGTATCTTTGGGGTAAATACCCAGTAGTGTAATTCCTGGGTCATAGGGTAACTCTATTTTTAACTTTTTGAGGAACATCCATACTGTTTTCAAAAGTGGCTATACCAACTTGCATTCCCACCAACAGTGTAAGAGGGTTCCCCTTTCTCCACATCCTCTCCAACATTTGTTGTTTCCTGCCTTAATTTTTGCCATTCTAACTGGTGTAAGGTGGTATCTCATTGCGGTTTTGATTTGAATTTCCCTGATGGCAAATGATGTTGAACATTTTTTCATGTGTCTGTTAGTCATTTCATGTGTCTGTTAGTCTTCTTTGGAGAAGTGTCTGTTCATGTCTTCTGCCCATTTTTTGACTTGTTTTTTGGGTGTTAAGTTTGAGAAGTTCTTTATAGATCTTGGATACCAGCCCTTTATCTGTAATGTCATTTGCAAATATCTTCTCCATTTCTGTGGGTTGCCCCCTGGTTTTGTTGATTGTTTCCTGATTAAAACTCCTCAGAGTGTAGGGATACAGGGAACATTCCTCAAATTCATAAAAACCATCTATGCCCTTTGCAAATATCATTCTCAATGGGGAAAAGCTGAAAGCCTTTCCCTTAAGATCAGGAACACGACAAGGGTGCCCACTCTCACCACTATTGTTCAACATAGTACTAGAAGTTCTAGCATCAGCACTCAGACAACAAAAAGAAATAAGAAGTATTCAAATTGGCAAAGAAGAAGTCAAACTCTCTCTCTTTGTAGATGACATGATACTTTATGTGGAAAACCCAAAAGACTCCACCCCCAAATTACTAGAACTCATATAGCAATTCAGTAATGTGGCAGGATACAAAATCAATGCACAGAAATCAGTTGCTGTCCTATACACTAACAACGTAACCATAGAAAGAGAAATTACGGAATCGATTCCATTTGCAATAGCACCAAAAACTATCAGATACCTTGGAATAAACCTAACCAAAGAGGTAAAGGATCTATACTCTAGAAACTACAGAACACTTATGAAAGAAATTGAGGAAGACACAAAGAGATTGGAAAAACATTCCATGCTCATGGATTGGAAGAATAAACATTGTTAAAAAGTCTATGCTACCCAGAGCAATCTATACTCTCAACACCATCCCGATCAAAATACCAATGGCATTTTTCAAAGAGCTGGAACAAACAATCCTAAAATATCTATGGAACCAGAAAAGACCCTGAATCGCCAAGGAAATATTGAAAAAGAAAAACAAAGCTGGGGGCATCACGTTCCCTGATTTCAAGCTATATTACAAAGCTGTGATTATCAAGACAGCATGGTATTGGCACAAAAACAGACACATAGACCAATGGAACAGAATAGAGAGCCCAGATATGGACCCTCAAACTCTATGGTCAACTAATCTTCAACAAAGTAGGAAAAAGTATGCAATGGAAAAAAGACAGTCTCTTCAATAAATGGTGCTGGGACAACTGGACAGCTATATACAGAAGAATGAAACTCGACCATTCTTATGCCATACACAAAGATAACCTCAATGTGAGACAGGAATCTATCAAAATCCTAGAGGACAACATAGGCAGTAACCTCTTTGACATCACAGCCACAGCAACTTCTTTCAGGACTTGTCTCCAAAGGCAAGGGAAACAAAAGCAAAAATGAACTTTTGGGACTTCATCAAGATAAAAAGCTTCTGCACAACAAAGGAAACAATCAACAAAACCAGGAAATTAAAACTTTTAGATTGGAAGTGAGCATTTGTAACCTGAATAGCACAAAGTTACACACCAAAATCATGAAATGGCAATAAAAGATTTAGAAATTTGGTATTTGTCCAATTAACATGGAGAGTTCTGCCAACAAGACATGGCCATTGGAACATATCTGCCCTCTGAGCGTATTCAAAATCCACTTGACATCAGACACATAATGAACTAAAGTTTGAAAGCATTGTGTCTATTGGTGAAGATGAGTAGAATATATAAAACATGAAGAGCGATTATGAACTGAGAAAGAAATGTGGGTATAAATTCTTTGGTATCTTTGTAGCAGCACAATCTTGACAAACGTCCTATACTAAGCAGGATTAACAATTAATGGTTCCTGCCATAGACCAGATCTCAGATTATAGGGAAGTAATACACTGATGATTACTAGATTGGCATTTCAACACATTCAGTCTTAGGTCTTTGTAATATCAAACGTACGTCTCTGCTCCCTCACACATTATCACTGATGACTCCATAATTTCAGCAACTTTTTACTTAAATGAGAACAGCTTGTTAACTCAGTAAGCAATAACACCCAAACTATGGTGTCACCTCTATAGAGAGGCAAACTTTTATCTGCTTTACCTGGCTGTAGGCATGTCTTTATCCCCTCCCTCCCTCCCTCCTTTCATTCTTCCCTCCTCCTTCCCTTCCTTCTTTCCCTCCCTCATTCTTAATCATAACTACCACTGAGCATCTTCTGCATGCCAGATGATTTTCTAAGTACTAAGAGGTTAAACTTGTCCCTGTAAGCAGAGCATTTAATTCTACTAGAGAAAGACTGATAGTAAACAAATGAATTTGTCATCTTTTAGATGATGATGAGTGCTATGATATAATCTAAAGTAGGGTAAAGAGGACAGACAGTATTCTTGGCTGGAGCAGGACAGATGCTGTTTTACACACACTGATTAGGAAGGCCTCTGGCAAAATGATCTTTGACCAATGACCTGATCAAAGAAAAGTGATGAGACCAATGGCTTTCTGGAAGAACATCCAAAGCAGAAGGAACAATAGATTCAAAGGCCCTGAGGCAGGAGAATGCCTAGTTTATTCACCTTTCAAGTAGAACAAAGGTTTACAAGGATGAAATTGAGATGATAGAGTTCTGAGAGATGGTAGACAGAACATTCCTTTGCAATTTCCCTGTGGCAGCTGCGGTGGAGTTTTTGTGGGTTACATTTCACAGTATATACCTTTATGGTTCCTATACTTCTCGAATCAGTATCATAAATCAGGACTACAGAGCCCTTAGTTAAAGCCCATATCTGGTTCCAATTTCCCTATGGGCATCTTGGCTTGGTTTCTATTCAGTGTTCTTTCTTTGCTTTTCTGCTTCATTTCAAATGCTTGTGGATTCTTTCATTTTTTGTTTCAAGCTTAGCTATGCATTTATTCAGCTATATATTCCATATGTTTGAAGCATAAAGTGGATTCCCTGTGATATTACATACCATCATATTTACCTAAAAATTACAGTTTCTTCATGTCAGCTGACCAGTGGGCCCAACTGTTTGACCAAATTGACATTTTTTAATGGGACAAATTCTCATATCTAAGCCTTACTCAGGAACTTAAAGAAAATAAAGATATCTGGTAAATTCACAGCTTAAGCTTACAGAAGACACCATTTGGATCCTGGTTCTTTTTCCTTATTGATATTCCATAAAATGGTAAAATTTATATAATGTGGGCCAATATAATACGAGCAAGATGAAATGCCTGGCAGCCAAATGTCAACCTTTTAGCCGGAAGTGTAGTATATATTAGATCATGTCAATAAATACATAAAACAGGGTACAAAGTATAAATAATTTTAAGTATGAAATATAAGGAACATTTAAAAAGAAACTAGTCCAAATATATGCCACCATTCCATAGTGAAAATTCAGTTTTCTATTTTATTGGAAATATAATAGTTATAACCACATTTTCAAAGTCCACACTAAAGGAAAAGTGGTAAATAAATCAATGAAGCTCAGACTATGTCCCCACAATTCATTGAATTAAATGCTTAATTTCCTCTACCAGACTCTACAGAAAATGAAACCTACTTTCATCAGAAACATTTACAGATTCATCTAGCTAACTCATTTAATAGTGAAGACTGGATTATACTTCAATAATTAGTACTGGAGGAATATAAATTTGGGGATCACTAAAGAAATGAAAACATTCACAGGTAACAAGTGCTGACTTGCTGTCGGGTAGCAATCACACAAATAGCTGGTAAACAATATACTAAGTGGTTGTAAAAACACTGTGCTATTTATGCCCTTTGATGAGGGCATGAGAAAGTAATAACAAGTTAAAATCATGCTTTTATCTGGCAAAACAAAGGCTCATTTATCCAACATCCATCCATCCAAATTTCTAATTACTCAAGACATAGTCTTCTCAATGACAAACTCCTTATCTGCCACTTATTCACTACTGACCCAGAGCAAATTATTTAACTGTCTCCTGGTATCCTCTTGGTATCCTCAACTACAAAATGTAGATTATTATAGTACCCCTTCATAGGTTATTTATGGGGAACAAATAAAATATATAAGGTGCTAACACCAGTTCCTGGTACAGAGTAAGAGTTATAAAAGTGCTACCTAATATTTTTGATTGCCTTATGTGACATGAACTGGATTGTTTGGAGGCAGTATAACTACTTGTATAGGTGTTGTATAAGAAAGATGATGCGGGGCTTCTCAAGCCAGGTATCATTGTCTGAAAACTGTATATAAAGAAAACATGTGAAGGTCACAGACCAGAGACATGCGCTCACTAAAAGACTGAGATTGAATAAGATTATTAAAGACTTCTTCTCCGCCATACCTTCTTCACCATACCAACAGGCTACAGTAAAGTCATACTGGATTATAGCTGAAAAAGCTGCAAAAAGCAAATGCTCTCTGGAAAGGAGAACTTAAAAAAGCCCTAAGTTAAGAGACAAAACCAAGGACACTAGAGGAATTTGGAATATCTAGCAACTACTACAACAACAAATTTTAAGTACAAACACCTACCCATATTAACATAAATCTTCATACTAGGGGTCCATTTATCTCAGCTATTACCTAAAACAACACATCTAAATTTCAACAAAAAACTAAAAGACACACCAGAAGACAAGAAAAAAGATGGACTGTAGAAAAAAAAAAAAAAGCAAACATCATAATCAGATTCAGGCATGACATAGATGTGGGAATTATCAGACAAGGAATATAAAATAACTATGATAAACATGTTAAGTGCTCTAATGAAAAACAGATAAACATACAATAACATATGGATATTGTAAGCAGAGGTATGGGAATTTGAATTTAGAATCGAAAGAAAATACTGAAACGAAAACAAATTTAAAAACATCAACTGGAAATGAAGAAATCTTTAATGGATTCACCAATAAACTTGAAATGGCTTAGGAAAGAACCTGTGAGTTTAAAAATACAGCAATAGAAATATCCAAAGCTGAAATGGAAATAGAGGGAAAAAAGAATGAAAAAAAAAAATCCAAGAACATTGAAGACAATTTCAAAAGATGTACCATATAAATATTTGGAAAACCAGAAGGAGAAGACAAAATGTATAAAGCAGAAGAAATATTTGAAGAAGCAATGGTTAAGAGCTTTCTAAAATTAATGAAGCACATCAAACCACAAATACAGAAAACCAGAGAACACCAAGCAGATAAATAGAAAAAAAAAAAAAAAAGCTGGATATATCATATTCAAACAACAGAACACCAAAGACAAAGGGACCACTTTAAAAGTAGGGGGTGGAGGGATTACCTACAGAAAAACAAGTTTAAGAATTACAGCAGACTTGGGCGCTTGGGTGGCTCAGTTGGTTAAGCTACTGCCTTCAGCTCAGGTCATGATCATGGAGTCTAGGGATCAAGCCCCACATCAGGCTCCCTGCTCAGTGGGGAGTCTGCTTCTTCCTCTGACCCTCCCCCCCTCATGTGCGCTCTCTCTCAAATAAACAAAATCTTTAAAAAAAAAAAAAAAGAATTACAGCAGACTTCTCTGAAAACATGCAAGCATGAGGACAGTGGAGTGAAATATTTAAAGTTTTTAAAAAACTAATTTATAAGTCTGTATTGGGCAAAATTATCCTCAAAGGTGAAGGAAAAATAGACTCTCAGGCAAACAAAAGCAGAGAATTCATCATTAGCAGACTTGCCTTGTAAGATCTATTCAAAGAAGTTATTCGGAAAGAAGGAAAATTAGGTCAGAAGCTGAGATGTACATAAAGAAAAAGAGAATAGTGGGAAAGGAATAAATCAAAGTAAAATAAAATATTTTATTTTTCCTTTTTTCTAGCTTTACTGAGAAATAATTGACACAGAACATTGGATTAGTTTAAGGTGTATAATGGGGTAATTTGATATTAGAATATTGTGAAAGGATTAGCATAATAAAGTTAGTTAACACATCCATCAGCTCAGTTACCCTTTGTTACCCTTTGTGTGTGTGTGTGTGTGGTGAAAACTTTTAAGATCTACATTCTTAGCAACTTTTCAAGTATACCATACAGTTAACCATAGTTATCATTTTGTACACTGTATCCCCAGAACTTATTTATCCTACAACTAAAAGTTTGTATCCTTTGACCACTTTCATACATTACCTCCATTTGCCTGGTCTTGCCAAGTACTGAACTACTCTCTGTTTCTCTGTTTGGTTTTATTAGATTCCACATATAAGTGACATCATACAGTATTTGTCTTTCACTGTCTAACTTATTTCAATTAACTTAGTGCCTTCAAGATTTATCCACATTGTCAGAAGTGGCAAGATTTTCTTCCTTTTAATAGCTGAATAATCATCCATTGTGTGTGTGTGTGTGTGTGTGTGTGTGTGTGTGTGTGTGTGTGTGTGTGTGTATGTCACATTTCATTCATCCATTCATCCATTGATGAACACTTCAGTTGTTTCTATGTCTTAGCTATTAAAACAATACTGCAATGAACTAGGGGTATAGATATCTCTTCAAGATAGTGATTTCATTTCCTTCAGGTAATACCTAGAAGTGGAATTGCTGAGTCATATGGTATTTTTAATATTTTGAGGAACCTCCATACTGTTTTCCATAGTGGCTGTACCAATTTACATTCCCACAAACAGTGCACAGGGCTCTCTTTTCTCCACATCCTCGTTAGCACTTGTTACCTTTTGTCTTTTTGATGACTGGCCATTCTAACAGGTGTGAGATGATATCTCATTGAGGTTCTGATTTGCATTTCCCTGATGATTAAGAACCCTGAGCACCTTTTCATGTACCACTGGCCATTTGTATATCTATTCCGGAAAAATGTCCATTCAGGTCCTTTGCCCATTTTTTAATTGTATTATTTGGTTTGTTTTGGGAGTTTTTTCGCTATTGAATTATTTGAGTTCCTTATATATTTTGTATATTAACCTCTTATCACATGTATGTTTTGTAAATATTTTCTCCCATTTTATGGGTTTCCTTTTCATCTTGTTGATCATTTCTTTTGCTGTGCAGAAATTTTTTAGTTAGACATAGTCTGACTTGTTGATGTCCAATGACAAGGAGCTTGACAAGAAGACAGGAGTGTCTTCTAGGAGTTTAACAGTTTCAGGTCTTACATTTAAATCGTTAATCCATTTTGAGTTAATTTTTGTGAGTATTGTAAGATAAGAACCCTATTTTTCTTATTCTTAATTGATCTAAAATATAACAGCTGACTATTCATTCTTCTCAAGTTCATATGGAATAGTCACCAAAATAGACCACATTTTGGGCCATAAAAAACCTTTAACAAATTAAAAGGAACATAAACAATACAAAGTATGTTCTCCAACTACATGGTATTAAACTAGAAATCAATAACAGCAACTTAGCTGGAAAATCACTAAGTATTTGGAAATTAAATAATAAATTTCTAAATAACATATAGGTCAAATAAGATGTCTCAAGAGGAATTAAAATATATTTTCAACTAAATGAAAATGAAAATACAGCTTATCAAAATTGCTTTCATGCTGTGAAAACAGTGCAGTGCCTAAAGGGAAACGTATAACATTTCCTGCATATGATATAAAAGAAAGATTTAAAATCAATAACTTAAGCTTCCACTTTAAAAGACTAGAAAAAGATTATCAGTTTAACTCTAAAGCAAGTAAAGGGAAAAAAATGAAATTAGAGCATTAAGCATAAAATTGAAAACAACAGAGAAAATAAATAAAACTAAAAGGTAGTTCTTTGAAAATAGCCATAAAATCTATAAACTTCTATCCAGGCTAACCAATAAAAAAAAAGAAAGAAGACACAAATTATTAATATGAGAATTGAAAGGGATCATCACTGCTGATTCCATGAATTAAAATGATAATAAAGGAACAGTTCTATGGCTGCAAATGTGAAAATTTAAATAAAATGGACCAATTCCTTGTAAGACACAAACTACCAAAATTCACACAAAAAGAAACAAATTACCTGAATAATTCTACATCTATTAAAGAAGTTGAATCATAACCAATAGCCTTCCAAACCAATAAATCACCAGATCCAGATTATTTCACTGGTAAGTCTATTTAAGGAAAAAAATGGCACCAATTCTCTAAAATCTCTTCCAAAAAAAAAAAAAAGGTGTAGAAGGGACACTTCCTAAGAATTTCTCTGAGGATAGCATTGCCCCAATACCAAAACAAATAAAGACTTCACAAGAAAGGAAAACTACAAACCAATGTCTCTCATGAACACAGAAATTCTCAAAAAAAAAATCATCAAATTGAATGCATGGATGTATAAAAAGTGTCATACACCATAACCAAGTGAAACTTATTCCAAGGGTGTAAGGCTAGCTCAACATTTGAGAATTAATCAATATAATCAACATAAAATGAAAAATCATATAATCATATCAATCAATTCAGAAAAGTATTTAACAAAATCCAATGTCCACTCATGATAAAAACCTACATAAAGACGAGGAATCAAGAGAAATTCTTCAATTTGATAAAGAACATCTACATAAAACCTACAGCTAACATCATACTAAATTATGTGTACACTTTCCTCCTAAGATCAGGAACACGAGAAGAATGTTTTTTCTCTCCATTCCTAATAAACATTGTACTGGAAGTCAAAAAACAATAACACAAGGAAAAGAATAATACAAGAAGACAAAAAAGAAATAAAAGATAAACAGACTGAAATAGAAGAAATAAAACTCTCTCTATATACAGAGGATACAATTGTCTATTTAGAAAATTCCATAGAATCCGTTCCTCTTAACAACAACAAAAATCTTCCCAGAACTTTTTTTTAAAAAAGCAAGCATATCAAAGCTGCAAGTTATGGCTATATATTATATTGTATATTACTATATTATACAATATAGTATATAATATATTGTATATTATTGTACATATATTATAGCACATCAAAAAATAAAATACTTAGGTATAAATCTAATAAAATATATGCAAAATCTATATGCAGAAAACCTCAAAACACTGGAAAAAAAAAGACATAAATAAACGAAGATATTTTGTGGTCACAGATTGAAGATTCAATATTTTTAACGTGTCAATTCTTCTGAAATTGATCTATGTATTCAACACAATCCCATTAAAATCTAAGGAGGCTATTCTATAGATACCAACAAATGAATTCTAAAACTTACATAGAAAGACAAAGTTCCTAGAATAGCCAATATAATACTATAAAAGATGTACAAAGTTGGAGGACTCACAATGCCCAATTTTTTTTTAAATTTCTTTTTAGAGATAGAGAGCTCAGGGTGGAGATGGGGGTGGGCCGGGGAAGGGGAGAGGGAGAGAATCAAACACACTCCACACACAGCACAGGGCTGGACTCAGGGCTCGATCTCACCACCCTGAGACCATGACCTGAGTCGAAATCAAGAGACATTTAACGGACTGAGCCATCCAGTCACCCCTTGCAATGCCCAACTTTAAGAGTTACTATAAGGCTACAGTAATCAAGGTAGCATAGTATTGCAAAAGAATAGGCATAGATTAATGGATTGTGGGAGCCAAGTGATAGAAGAGGTGTGACTTAACCCCACTGAATTTCAGGAGGCTGAATCACAGAAATAAAGCAAATGCTGTGACTGCACCTTTCATTATAAGTTGACCAAAATCCACTTTTGAAGTAGGAAAGAGTGAATAGCAATTAAATAATGAATAAATTGAAAAACCAGTGGTAGGAATTTACAAATATTGTGTTTATTTTAGCACCTGCCAAAAAATTTTTCCTCTTCAATCTTATCTATAGATTCAGCAAGGTTTTTTTTTTGGGGGGGGGGCGTTGTTGTTACATTTTCCTATTACTGAGAAAGGTATATCCCTTTAGGACTATGGTATCTGATTCAGGCACCAGACTTTTCTGCAGATGCTACTCTAGTTTCCTCTTTCTCTCTCCCCTCAGTCCTTCACCTACAGGCAAGACAGGAGTTTGTGGAGGGCGGATTACAATGTAGGCCTGTAGTCAAAGTGAAATAGGTTTAAATTCATTTGTCTCTCCAGCTAAATGTCAAATGTCAGGCAGGTGTTTAACCTGTGTGAATCAACCAATATAAATTTTTCTTTCTTCCCTTTAGCCTACAAACATATTCAAGGACATTCTAATACAACCTTCCTTGTTCCTGTCTGCCCCTCCTGGAGCCACCACTGAGAACAATTTGCAAAGAGATGCCTGCATATGCTTCCTCTTTCCTCTTACTTTCGCATCCTCAACTCCCCATGGATAGCCAATCACTCCTGCTGGTCCCTCACATTATTAAAAACAAAAAAAAGAACAAAGAAAAAAGTTATTAGTAACTTTCCATTTTCAATTCCAAAGGCCACTTTTCAGTTTGGCTTGTATTTATTCTGAGATATTTTTGCTATTTTGATTCAATAAACAACTTTATTCCCTAAATCTCTGAGTGAAAGAATATGAAACAATGCCATTGGTTCTTGTTGAATGAAACATAAACTAAACTGATTCAATCCATCTAACCCCAATTGATAATCCAATGTAATTTAGAATTACCATGACATGAGCTATATGATTCTTTGAGAAAAATAAAAACATCTTGATTTAAAAGAATTTCTGGGTTATATGTTCAATTAGTTATTCTAGTAAAACACTGATTCAATGAAAGTAAATTCTTCAGTTCAGTAAAAAGACTTCCAAAAGCTTAAGATTCCTTTTCTTTTTAACTGATTCAGCATGTTGTTGTTTTTTAGACATAAACACACTCAATGCAAAGTTCACTGGAACTGCTCTACTTGAGGATTAGGCTGACACCAAAATTAGCTGACTGTTATCTTTGAAGCAGAGGTAAATACTAATACAAATGTTTTGAAATAGTCTTAATGGTAATGTCACATTTATGAGAATCACTCTTTTACAATTAACTGCAAAAAGAAGTAAAAGCAAATGAATGTCAGTAGAGATAGAGGTAATTTTTAATGTTAGAACATGAGAATATTAAATAGTATTCAAAGTGAGATTTTAGCATTGATCACGTTCAAGGGATTCTTGTCAACATAAGTAACTGTAATGAAACAAGAGAAAACACCTCATTAAAATACCCAGCTTCACATGTGGTAAGCAATTTGCCAAAAACTATGTTAAAATCTATTCTCTCCATGGTTTTTTTTCGGGTATATGAATATTAAACATTTTTAAATTATTTACAGCATGAACATTATATAATTCAAGGTCAAATGTAAAATTTGAATAATCCCTTTGGACAAATTTTTGGACTTGCCTTATATGCCCAAACAAATGTGTGTTAAAATTAATTCTCATAACAATTATTACTGTGCCAGTTCCAACTGTCACAAGCAGAGAGCCCTGTTCCAAGGGAACCAGCTCTTGTTGCAAGCAAACTGTGTGCCATTTCCAACAGAACCTTTTCCTATATTTTCCAGGTAATCCTCTCAAATTCCCTGGGTAGCCGCTGCTAATAACTCCACGGAGAGAAGAGAAAATTGCCTGACTTGCCCAAAGTCAAATATCCAGTATTAGCAGCTTTGAATTCAAATGAGGCTAGTGCAACTTCAGAGTGAACAGGTACACAATATATTCATTTGCTGAAGAAATGAGAAATCTGGAGGTTAGCTTGTGTGACAAGAAAATAAAGAATTCACACTTCTCCTCTTTGTCGACTAAGGAGAATTCTGAATCCCTGCACAATTTCTGTTTCTTCATTGTTTTGAATCAGGGTGATGATTGGGAAATTTTAGAGGCACACAATCAACTTCATTTTGGTTTTTTTGCAAAGTATGTAAAGCCACTGGTGGGGTTGGTGTCCAAAAAGGGACTGCAGGAAGGAGAGAAGAGAAGATTTGACTCAGCCTAAGTGGGTGAAGAATTTTCTGGAATTTTAGCAAAAGAAAGGAGAGGTTTCAAAGAAGTATCTGTCAGACGCCAAGAGAAAGAGGTAGTTAAGGAAATAGAATTTTTTGGAACTTTTCCTTTGCATTAGGAACTTTTGTATTGCGTTGTTGTTTTCTCAACTTAACATCTACATGTTTGTAAGATTACTTTTAGATATTGAAATTTATTAGACTAATACATACTGGGTGAAAACTGGGTCAGTGTGGAAACTGACTTTATTTTGATTACAGGAGACTAACTAGCATTGAGATGGAGCTTCACATTTTAAAATGCCCCTCCCTTCCTTTATATTACGACCAAAGCCTCTGGCAATTAGTGTAAGTCACTGAGCCTAAAAATGACTTTATCCTCAATGGCTGCCTCCCTGGGGCCTTCTCCGGAAAGTTGAAGATCTTTTTCTTTGGGAAAGGAAGTTTCTAACCATCAAATGGTCCTCCAAGCCTTAGAGATTTTATCTAAGAGGTCAGCTGTCTGGCAACAGGTGACAGCAGTCCAAAGAAAAACTTTAAAGTTTCATTTCAGCCAAGCTGGAGGTAGAGAAGCAGCCCTTTTTTGAGGACTTTGACAGTTCTACTTCTTATGTATCAAACAGGGAAAATATTAAAGAAGATGTTTTAATCTTCTGGATTCTAAAGTATAATGGGACATCACCTTTGGGAATTATTTAAGGGAAAATTTGCAGTGATCCAATCTAGTTAGAAACTAACTCAGACTGATTGACAGGAGTCCCTGAGATGTTGGTAAGACCAGGATGTGAACGTTCATCCAGTCTGGTGAGGTACTACACTGCCTCCGTGTGTTAATGCAGCCTGGTCAAAGCTATGCACAGGATCCTCAAGGATGTGGGCTATGTGACATAGGAGTACCTGCTCCACTGTACTAAATCAGCATGAAGGACCGATATACCTTCTTCTGAGCCCTGCACCATTTCACATCAGCTGTCCTCCTACCATGGCAGGCTTACTGAGAGACACTTTCCTCTCTGCACTACAGAATTATGTTCAAGTGCCCATTTCAATGATACCCTAACAAGAAAAAGACAGATATCCTCCAAAAATGGATGCACTTCATCCTCTGTGCTGGCCCCTCTCCATATGAGCAACTGCCCATATATCCATAAACAATGCTGTCTCTATAGGATGCCATGTCACTCATATCTAACTTCCGTCTCTGAATTATTTTCAGGTATTGGAGAATGCTCTTTGTAGTCCTCTAATGTTGATTCTGCTTGTCTAGTGCTCATGAAATAAGGTATATTCACTAGGTTTGGAAGAATACTTCCACTGCTTCCTCCCATCTCTTTCAGAGCCAAACATCTTGAACAAGTTGTCTGTTCTCTATCACTGCATTTCATCTCCTATTTGTTCTTCAATGTCCTTCATTTCTCCATCACCAATGCTTTACTGAGCTATCTCTTCCTAGTTTCACACGAGTTCCATGCTGCTAAATTAAATACCATTTTTCTATTTTCAATTCCTCTTTCTTGACTTTTATAAGACAACATTTATTCATCCATTTATTCAGTTTATTGTAGTAATATTTTTAAATACCTACCATTCACAAATACTATTCCAGTTGGAATAAGGCAAAGATCCATAAAGACATGAAGCATGTATCTTAGTGTGGGAGACAGTATCAGGCAAATAACCACAAACATGTTTAATTAAAAATCTAAATTAAGTCCTCTAAAGGAAAGAAACTCAGTTCTATAACAATGGAGTCTGGCCTACATTGGAAGTTGAGGCCAAGAATTCCTAAAGAAGCGAGTCTTGAACAAGATCTGAAAGATGAGTGAAACTATCTAAAGAGGTGAGGGGACAGGTATGCTGAGTAAAAAGTTTTGTGGCAGGGTCATATTTTTGTGTACATTTACCCTCAGAAACACAATGGGAGGTAATAAAATGCTTCAGAGGGAAAATAATGATGCATAATTACAATTTAAGCTGTTTTACAGCTTTTTTAAACCCAGGGACCTTTCAGACATTATCATTTTTTCCTTTTAATTCAAGCATAATTAACGTAGTGTTATATTAGTTTAAGATGTACAATATAGTGATTCAACAATCTATACACTACTAAGTGCTCATCAAGATAAGTACTCTTAATCCCCTTCACCTATTTCACCCATCCCCCACTCACCTACCTCCCCTCTGGTAACCATCAGTTTGTTCTCTATAGTTGAGTATGTTTTTTTGTTTCTCTCGTTTGTTTTGTTTCTTAAATTCCACACAGGAGTGAAATCATATGGTATTTGTCTTTCTCTGACTTATTTCACTTACCATTATACCCTCTAGATCCATCCATGTTGTTGCAAATGACTTTTTTATGGCTAATATCCCTGTGTGTGTGTGTGTGTGTATGTGTGCGTGTGCGTGTGTGTATGCTTTCTTTGTTCATTCATTTATGAATGGACATTTGAATTGCTTCCATATCTTGGCTATTGTAAAAATGCTGCAATAAACACAGAGGTGCAAATACCTTCTCAAATTAGTGTTTTCATATTCCTTGTTTAAATACCTAGTAGTGGAATTACAGGATCATATGGTAATTCCATTTTTAATTTTTGCAAAACCTCCATACTGTTTTCCACAGTGGCTGTACCAGTTTGTATTCCCACCAACAGTACACAAGGGTTCCTTTCTTCCACATCCTTGCTAATACCTGTTGTTTGGTGTGTTGTTGATTTTAGTCATTCTGATAGGTGTAAGGTGGTATCTCATTGTGGTTTTGATTTACATTCCCTGATGATTAGTGATGCTGAGCATCTTTTCATGTCTTTCAGCCATATGTATGTATTCTTTGAAAAATGTCTATTCATGTCGTCTCATTTTTAATTGGATTGTGTTTTTTTGGTGTTGAGTTGTGTAAGTTCTTCATATATTTTGGATATTAGCTCCTTATTGGATATATCATTTGCAAGTAACTTCTCCCATTCAGGATGTTCTTTTTGTTTTGTTGATGGTTTCCTCTGCTGTGCAAAAGCTTTTTATTTCGATGTACTCTCAATAGTTCAATTTTGCTTTTGTTTCCCTTGCCATAGGAAACAGAACTAAAAAAAAAAAAAATGTTTCTATGGCTGATGTCAAAGAGATAACTGCCTATGTTTTCTTATAGGAATTTTATGGTTTCAGGTCTCACCTGTAGGTCTTTAATCTATTTTGAATTTATTTTTGGACTTTATCATATTTGATCTTCAAATGCTCCTGAGATAGGCAGGTAAGTATTCTTATCCTCTACTTTATGGATGAGGCAATTGAGATACAGAGGATTCATAGAATGAGTTCAGAGAGGGTTCATAGCAGCAGCTTCCTGATTAGAGGCCTGATTCCCAAAGCCCAGTGAGATACTTAAAGACAGATATCCCAAGATAGTCCCTTTCTTTTCCTTGTATATCTCTGGTCAGAGCTCAGCCTCCTTTGCAGACTCTTTTTTTTCATCTAATCTTTAAATGGTTCTTCTACGTTTGACCATATGTGCTAGTCTCTGTTCACTCTACACTTTTTCTCAGGCAAACTCATCCACTTCCATAACTTCAATTACCCTCTGACATATAATGACTCACACATTGATGCCTTTAGCTTTAACCACATCTTCAAGTTGCAGAGTATTAGAGCCATCTCCCTATTTGAGATCTCTATTCGTAGAGGCACTGCTATCCCTCTCTCTATAAAACTTAGATCATTATTTCTTCCTAGGAAAAAAGATCAATAAATTTATATCTTCTATTTCAGTGACTGGAACTATTATTATCCAGTTATATAAGAGAGAAACTTGATTTCTCCCTCTTGCTTACACCTTATATCCATTCAAACACCATATTCTGTATCTACACTGCCACTTTCCTGAATATTGAAGTAGTTTCCTCACTACTTTCTTTAAACTCATTCTTGTTCTCAACCCAACACATTCTTCATGGTATTCTTTAAAGATAAATCTATTTGTGACATTTCACTGATCAAAGACTTTCAATGGGATGTTCATTCTAGTAGGATAAAACATGAAATCTTTAATATGGTCAAATAGGATTCACAGGAATTGACCCCTGTCTACACAACTCTCTGCCTTCCAGTCTCAGAGACTTCCATTCATAACTCAGTTACTCACGTTCATCATGCTCATCATTCTGCCAGAGATATCCACAAAGACAGCTCTTTCTGACTATAGTATTTATCTATCCTTCTCCCATATATTTTCTAGAAACTTCTACATACCCTTTGTATAATTTCCTCAAAGATACATTTCCAAATGCCCTAAACTAAATTAGATACCCCTTCCGATGTGCTCTTTTTACACTCCGAAAATTCTCTTTATAGTAATCTTGAAAATTATATTCATATAATAAACTCTGTAATTGTGTAATTAGGTTATTAAAATTCATCTCTCCAATTAATGTGAGATTCATGAGAGAAAGAATCATATTTGCTTCCTGCAGGCTGTATCTCCAATGCCGTTCAGAGAATGGGTAATAGACACATATTGGTCTAAACTGTTGTTATGCCTAACCAACAACACAACTGCTCCTCATATCCATCTATAATGATTTTTCCCTGTCCCTCATCAAAAATATCCTTTTTCATAATAACAGTGGATTCCTTTCCAGTTCCTGACATTCTTTTGGGGGAAAAAAACACAATCCTTGTAAGTCCCCTGAGGATCTCTAGAAAAACCTCTGCTTCATGAAATTCTACCAATGAATATCTCCCTTGCCTTACTCTGCTCTCTGCTTATGCAGCAAACGGATACTAACTGCCCACTCAGCACCTCAAGTTGTAAATTGATGACCCAGGATTGGAAGGGAGTGAGCTTATAAGATGTCCAACCCAGAATGACATGGACCGTTTCTATTCTGGTTTGTCCTCAACATCTAGTACAGCCCTTGGCATTTGATAAACACTCATTTTTAATCATTTTTAAAAATTTTAATAAAGTGGTAAACGAAGTGAGTGGAGAGGCTTTTGTTAATGCCTTGGCAACTGCACTCCTTGTTAGTTGGAAAGTCCATCCCGACAGGAGCACTGGTCAGAACTCACTTCTCCAAAGTGGAATATATGAAGGCATATTTAAACCACCCACTAAGACAACCTGAAAAAAATCCATCCCCACCTTACTTGAGATTAGGGGTTCCTGCAGAAGGGGTAGCATTTCAAGTATGTTTACTGCCCTTAAAAATATACTTGTGCTGAAGGCAGAAGGCACAGAAGCCTGTAAAGAGAATCTCTGATAAAATTCCTTTGACACAGAGAATTCCTCCACATTATCCTTTCCTTGGACAAGAGCTCTCATCAGAATTATACATTTATTTCCTTGACAGTATCTGGATTTTTCCTCAGTTATTTGTTCTGTTTGGCATTCAATTCTGGTTTCTCCACAAGACATCCCTCTTATCGTCCCTTTGACGTGTACCACAGCCCGTACGAAAACCCTTTCTGCGGCTCTGCCCCAGTGCAGACTCCTGGAACACCACATCCCTGGAAGCACAGGTCAGACAATGTTAATTTATATGCCACCTCTTTCCACAAAGGTATTGAAACTAGATTTATCAATTTTATGACTATTTTCATAGTGCTTAGGTAAAATCATAGAAATAACATAGGTTTGAGTATAAGAATATGAGGAAAGGAAGAAGTGGAAAAAATGTTAAAACCCTGAAAAAGGCTTGTTTGATGGCCGGAGTTGAAATTAAGTACTTGTCCAGCTAGCAGTGATCTAACTGCTCTAGAATTCCCCCCACATGTAAGAGAACACGAACTAAAAATTCATATGCCAGACTAGGATGAGAGGAAGAAGGAATTAGAGGACAACTGTCACTTGATGAAATAGTTTGAAGAATCCACAGCACAGCAAAGGGCGGCTTCGACGAGGGTTGTTTTGGGAATGGAGCACTAATTAGGAATGTGGCATGTTCCACAAGAAATGATGGGATTGGTACTGAAGGAGTCATAATAAACAGCTCCTTGGGGAGCATACAATTTATGAAAATGTTACATTCTGCAAATGCCTCCTACCCCCATTCCTCATTAATCACCCTAACCATCCTGTCACTGTGTGGTTAACAGCCACTGACTCCACATCACACACATTCATAAGAGAATGTCATGCCTTATCAGTGTGATTCAAAAAAGTCTGAAAATTATGAAGATTGTATTAGGTTTATAAAATAAGTATTTTTTTCAGAGTGTAGAAAGACAATATTTCCTTTGGTAACTGCTATCTGATAATTTAGATTTTCTTTGTTAAAATTTAAAGAAGTTCTAATTACTATTATATAATATTAGATTTCTCTATAATAATATCCAGGCCATAGAAAGAAGATTCTATATTAGGAAAGTATAATGTTGTTTTTCCCTAGTGAGTAAAGTGTACTAGGTACTTTTGTATTAACTCCATTTTTATTCTATTATTTTTGTATAAGTATACAATTATAAATATTGTTTCAGATTATATGTACCTTAAAGGCAAGAGGAGTGCCAATACAAATACAATAAAAATGTTTAGAATAAATGTTAAAGGGTCCTTTTTTGGTATTCTGAGAATTTCCAATGTGGAAAGGGGGCTCCCCTCACATCAACAAATAATTCTGACATCAGCAAGGCTGAGTTGGAGAACTCAACTCATTCCTTATACTAGCATCAGATTTCCACAGGTAAATGACTGGACCTATACACAACACACACACACACACACACACACACACACACACACACACACACACACACTTCAGATGGCAGTTTCAAGGCCTGCTTGTCACCTGTACTTCATGATGTACGTACAGGCTGTAAATCCTGGACCAGGATCTCCTTGGGTTCAATTAACTTGGTAGAGTGGCTCACACAACTCAGAAAAACATTTTTCTTACTAGATTACCAGTTTATTATGAAAGGGTATAACTCAGGAATAGGCAGATGGAAGAGCTACCAGGACAAGGTGTGGAGAAAGGGCACAAAGGCTCTATGCTCTCTCCAGGGCACCTCTCTCACTGAATATCCACATATGCACCAACCTAGAAGCTCTCCAAATCTGTTCTTTGGGTTTTACAGAGGCTTCATTACATAAGCACCATTGATTAAATCACTGGCCATTGGCAAATGAACTCAATCTCCATCTCCTCTCCCCCCGCCCCCCCGCCCAGGGGTCAGGGGTGGGATGAAAATTCCAAGCTTTTTTTTTTTTTTTTAAAGATTTTATTGATTTATTTGAGAGAGAGAGAGACAGAGATAGCGACAGAGCTAGCCAGAGAGAGAGCAGGAGTGGGGAGGAGATGGAGAAGCAGGCTCTCCCCTGAGCAGGGAGCCCGACACAGGGCTCAATCCCAGGATTCTGAGATCATGACCTGAGCCGAAGGCAGACACTTAACTGACTGAGCCACCCAGGCGCCCCGAATATTCCAACCTTCTAATCACATGGTTGGCTCCCTTGGCGACCAGCCTAGGTCTTTAGGTGCTTTCCTATTAACGTAACAAAAGACACTTTTTATCACTTTCCAAATTAAAACTTCCTATGGTTTTGGGAGCTGTGAGACAGGAACTGTGAACAAAGATGAAATATGTATGAGAAATATATTTTGGCCATCTGAGTGACCAAATATTTATTTCCTATAATCACAATATTGCAGGGCCAGAGTCAATAACTTATTTATCAAAACAGATCTCAAATTGGTTTCTTAAAACCAAATATAAGAAGTATGGGGCACCTGGGTGGCTCAGTCGGTTGAGCATCCAACTCTTGGTTTCGGCTCAGGTCATGATCTCAGGGGCATGAGATCCAGCCCCATGCTGGGCTCCGCACAGAGTCTGCATGAGATTCTCTCTCCCCTTCCCTCTGCCCTTCCCTGCGCTCACATGTTTTTGCTCTCTCTCCCTCTCTCAAATAAATCTGTAAAAAAAATAAATTATACCATTTCACAAGTTTATTGCTTTTACTGACCACTTCCCACTATCCTTCCATTACCTCCTTGCCACATATTACTTTTCTTATAATTAGATTGACTATTTTTTAAAAACTGATTAGCGGTTATTACAAGCTCACCCATCTACTACTCAAGACAATAATATCAAGCTATAATATCAAACAGTATTTGGACTTATTATTATTTGAAGTCTGGTTTTTCAAAGAATTAAATATGAGAGAGCTAATAGTAAAATACAGGTTGACTACTCTGGGTCCCAGTTAGGTATGTGTGTCTAAGTGTGTGTGTGTGTGTGTGTGTGTGTGTGTGTGTGTGTGTGTGTGTGCGTGTGCGTGTGCGTGTGTGTGTGTATGTGTGTGTGTGTGTACAGGTAGGTAGGAGAAGAAAGTTAAATTTAAAATATTTTATAACTGAATTGTGCAAATTAATTACCGAATATAAGACAGAAGTTTTTTTTAGAAGATTCTGACAGCCTGATACATTAGAACATGGTTATATTCAGTCACGCCTTGTAGTTCATGTTATAGGGAAGTTCCATGGCTTGTTGGCGGAATCATCCAATTTAGAGAGCTCACTAATCCCAGGGGTTGAGAATTTCTTTAAATGCTATCCCATCATTTATGCTGGTCCAGAATAAACATTTTTAACCTAAACCATATATTGCTTTGAAAGTCTGAGAATGGTAACTTTTTTGAGCACAAGCATTTCATTTTTTAGATATCAAACTTCATAATCTCATTATCACATTCCTTTAGATGATTTGTATTTAAATGAGTAACAAAATGACTAGGATTCCTGTGTTCTTACAGGAGTAATAAAAAAATCAATTAACAAACATGTTTATTTCTGAAGAACGTCTAAAGTAAGGGGAGAAAAAGTATTAATTTACTGCATTTCATTCACTTTTATTTTTTCCTATCATCATGAATGAATCTGAAACATTGCTTAGTAGTAATCCACAATAGCAAATGAAACCCTTGATCATTATTAGATTAATAATCACACTTACCATTCCAAATTTAGAACCAAAAGAACTTAGCTCAGGTTGGCTTTCAAACAGACTAAAATTTTCTTCAATGTTTAAGCAGTGTATTAACATCTTCAGAAACAACCCTTGAAAATACTTCCCTGGTTTTTTAATCATTTAAACTGCCATCATTCTTAAATCACTCATTTTAGCTGTTTCTCAAATGAATTTGTGATGAGGGCTGGTGCATGCACATTTGCCACTGTTTCACGTTACCTGCATTTAAATGAAAGTCCTATGTGTAAGGACTCCTTCAACTTAGGAGACAAAACTTCCTCCCATACAGAAGTCAAATAATGTCTCACCTTGCCAGAAGCTTGGATTTAAGCATTTACTTCTAAGCTTTAATTGGAAGCCAGCGACGTGAAGAAGAGAGTGTCACACAGAATCCATTCTAGGAGAGAAGGTGACAGTGGCAGGTGCATCCTCTTTGCTCAATGTTAAGAGTGTAGCAGTTGTTGATACGGCATCCAGAATCCAGAGGCTAATGTCATTGGGGGTATTAGAGGCACTGTTGGGATAGGCTGCAGTATCTGAATCCAGCTGCAAGATCAGTTCTAGGGCCTCATCAAATTGGAAATTGTTTCTTGCTAATTACCCTTAAATTCCAGCTCTCCAAATCCCCAGAGGTTCCTCTTACCATCCACAGAATTCTTTTTATAACTTCTCTTTAAAGTGCTTTTCTGTTCACATTAGCGACAGTTGATTTCTGTTATCAATATTAAGAGCCCTGCCCAATATATTTGTGATTGAATAAGAGGGCAGGAATGAGAATAAAAGTACATTACTAAAGATTTTACTAAGCTGTCTCCTGCTCTTTCTTTTGGCATGACCCCAGAAAATGTTAAAATTTGTATTGCAGACTAGGACTTGAGGCAAGGCCGCTCATATCTGGCAGTGACAGGTCCAGGGAGTCCATACACTTTACATAAGATAAATAACTCAGTGCCTCTGTAACATTTAACTGAGACACATTATTGCAATTTTATCCCTTATTCTATCTCTTATTTTTGCTTGTTGAATAATGAAAAATAAATTCTACAAAATACACTTATATAAAATTTAAATAGATTTTACTATGAAAATATTGGAAAGAGAACTGTAAGGAGGATCTAGTTTAGAGATACACACACAAACTCTAGGGAGGTCCTTTTATTGATATTTATGTAAATACATTAGAATTAAGCACACCCTTGTGACCTTTAATACTTAAAGCTACTCCCATCAGAATCCCTAAAGTATACAATATAAAGAATTCACAGGACTCTAGATCCACTTAAAATAATATAAACTAGTATAGTTTCACCAAGGGATTATTAAAAATCTATGAAATCTGGGAAATGTTCCAGAGTCCAACGAGAAAGTCTGAGTCTGAAACATTTATTGGAAGTATAATATGCTCAACTAGCATGCAAACGGGTCAAATGGGTCCCACACAGATTTGGCTAAAGCATTTGGTCAGCGTATTCTCAGAATACAATCCCTGAACCTTTGTTCTTGGGCTTTGTTATAAGCAAAAGATATTTCTGGGGATAACAATAAAACAAATGTCTTCATGAGTGAGGCAGGTAACTTAACTGGCAGTACCAGTATACTTTGAGTGTTTAAATCAAAGAATGTCCCAGCATTGGCCCAGAAATTTAATTTCAGCATCCTCAACTTTGAAGTGAGAATCATAACAGTGCCTACCTATGAGAGTTACCTCTTGTGGAGTAACAAATTACTCCAAAACTTAGTGGCTTAAGGCCACTTCTTATACCATTTATTATGGCTCAGTTACTGTGGGTGGGGAATCTGGGTGTGGCTTAGCTGGATCCTCTATTCTCTGGCTCACAGTCTTTTTCTCTCAAGGCCTCTATCAAGATAACGGCTGAGACTATGATTTGACTACAGAAGCATCTGCTTCTGAGGTCACTCAGGTGGTTGTTGGTAGAATTCAGTTTCTGTGGGTTACTGGACTGAGAGCCTCAGTTTCTCCCTGCTGGCCAGAGGCTGCCCTCAGTTATCAGCCACATAGGAAGAGCTCTGCTCAGGGCAGCTCACAACATGTAGCTGACTTCTCTCTAACAGGTGAGTGTGAGCAAGCGACCAAGAAAGATGTCCCAGTTTCATGTTGCCTTATCTTAGGACAAATATTCCATCACTCATGCTTTATTCTACTTGTTGTAACTGAGTCCCTAGGTCTAAGCAACACTCAAAGGTTGGGCATTACACAAGAATATATCAAGAGGTGGAGATGATTGGGGGTTACTTTAGAGATTGCCTATCACACTGCCTTACAGAACTTGTTGGAAATTCAATGAGCCAATACAGTATATGTAAAGTGCTTAGAACAGTACCTGGATATAGTAGCGTTATGTACTAGATTTCATTCTTATCTGTGACTATAATGCAACAGGGAAAGCTAGATCCGCTTGGAACTAGAGAATGCATGTACCACTCAAAGATATTCACGTTCATATACTATTTAAAAAACACACTTGTCAATGAAATATAGCCATATGATTTTCAATACTGGAAGTGCCAGTTTATCACACCTGGCCAAGGCAATAAGACTTTCTAGTGACACAAATATCATATTTCCTAAATTCTAAGATAATATCTTCAGGGTTTTAAAATTTTTATTTTGAAAGGATTTAAAATTTTCAGATGTTGCGGAAATAGTAAAACAAACCCAACTCATAATAGTAATGAATACATGTCATTATACATTTGTCCAAACCTCTAGAATCAACCGGAGTGAACCATAATGTAAATTATGGACTTTTTTGGCAATTATGATGTGTCAGTGTACGTTCATCAATTGTAACAAAAGTCCCATTTTGGTGGGGGATGTTGACAATCAGAAGTGGGTAGAGGCTATGCATGTGTGGATACAGGGAATATGAAAAATTTCTGTATCTTCCTTCCTTCTAAGCTGTGAACCTAAAACTGCTCTAAAAAATACAGTTAAAAAGAAAGAGAAGAATGTCAGTATACACGTCATCTGCATTCACCTTTCACTTTATTATTTGCTCTCTTTGTGTATTTGTATATATAAAAATACACCTGTCTATATAAATATATGGTGGTCATATATATCATTTAATACATTTTTACCTACCACTTAATGAATTAAAAACAGATGATCCCATTATTCCTTAGTACTTTGGTTTGCATATACTAAAAATAACAACTTTTTCCTACAAAACCAAATTATAACCAAAATCATAAACTTAATGCTGATGTACTAAATTATCATTCAGTCATAGAACCCACTCAATTTTGCTAATGATCCCAGTAAGATTTTTTATACACCTAGGATCACATGTTGAATTTAGCTGTCATGTTTCTTTAGTCTACTTAAATTGGAACAGCTTTTCATTGTTTCCTTGTATTTCATGACTTTGACATTTTTATTGAATACAGGTAATTTTATACGACGTCGCTCATTTGGGGTTCTTCTGATTTTCCTCATGAATAGACAGTTCCCCTTTTTTTGGAATTCAAGGATACACTGTTTTCTTCCCAATGTATCATATCACAGGGTACACGATGTTGCTCCCTCTCATTACCCATCGTAAGTTTTTTTTTTTTAAAGATTTTATTTATTCATTTGCAAGAGAGACAGAGAGAGCACAAGTAGGGGGAGAGGCAGAGGGAGAGGGAGAGGGAGAAGCCAACTTCCTGCTGAGCAAGGAGTCCGATGCGGGACTCGATCCCAGGACCCTGGGATCATGACCTGAGCTGAAGGCAGACGCTTAACCATCTGAGCCACCCAGGCGCCCACCGATGTTGTTAAGTTTTATCACTTGCTTAAGATCATACCTGCCAAGCTTCTCCACTGAAAGGTAATTAGTGGTATTTTATATTCAGTAATCAGTGAGTAATTATTTTATGTGGAGATACAATAAGGTAGAGCTTCCTTTCTACTGAATTTATTTAGGTATTCATTATTTATTTATATAAATATGGGTTCAGGTTTTCCTAATGTGGTTAAAGTGTTTAAAATTGGGAGCTAACATGTTTTATTTTGATTTTCAATTTGCCCCAGTTATCATTTGGATATGTCTCCATCATTGTTTGAGCACTTCCTTACTTTCTGGTACAAAACATGTTCTAAGGTTACATTGTATTTCCCCTGCATGGAAAAGAGTCAAACACTTCTCCAATGAACTATAGTAACTTTCAGGGAGAATGAAATTTAGAAACAAAGGTGAGGTCTCCAAATGCAAGTGCACATACTTCAGAGGTACTCAAAGTAACCATCAGAATGTGGGGGAATAATATTAGACCTTGTATTTATTTTGACCTTACATTTATTTCAGCTATTCTTTAAAAACTTCTACTTTTGGTGTATTTTTTCTAACATTTAATATATTAGTAGTACAATGATGCATGCATATAAGGAACAAACAAAACATATATTAGGGGATATGCTAAAAAATTAACTGATTTAAGTTCTTAATCAAAAAAATTTATAGAATGGTGCCTTTGAGAACAGCAGAGATGCTTTCAGCTTGAGCAAAAATTTAGGCATGATGTCATCCACCAGAGTAACAGGAAAATCTCATTCCAAGTTAAGAGCTAACAAGCATTGTCTACTAATGTGTCTACCAGGAAAAATCTGAAACTTCTAGATCTGCACTGTTCAGTAAGGTAGCCACTAACCACACATGCATATGGGCTACCAATAGAGAAGGAGGAAACAAAAAATGTCCCTCTACTGGAATTCGTTTCATCACTGACTTCTTCTTTAAAACTAAGCCCAGAGGAATGGCTACCTTCTCACACTCTAAACCAACTACTAATTATTATCCTGTCCTAGATAAATTCTGATAACCTTTCCTAACATAATCCCCAGCTGCATGATATTTTATAGAAGGTAACTGAGGACCTCTATTTTGAGGTCCTTACAAACACACACAATTTCAGCAATTCTCTAGAAAGATTAGCAGGGCTCAAATTCAATGGCATTCACAGCTACAGTTTATTACAGCTGTCTGCAAGGGAAAAAGACACATTAGGTAGAATCCAGAGGAAATCGTGCACAGGCTTCCTACATTCTCCTTACTCCAGCAGCAAAATGTAACAGCACTTGTTAAGTATTCCTGCCCAAGTAAGGCCACTTAAAACTCCAAGGTTGTTACTGTGAACTGGTAACACAGATATACTCTGCCTTTGTGATCAGCCACAATCACTGAAATCCCAGACTCTCAAAAGGAAAGTAAGAGCTCACCATTGATCACACTGTTTGTATACAGTCTAGACAACCTAGACAACAGAATTCACTGTCCTAGGCACACAGAACAACTTATTGCTTGGAGACCATTTCAAAAGCCAGCCAAGGGTCACCCCCACAAGCAGGCTCTTCTAAGAATCAGCGCTTCCAAGTTAACTCTTTCCTGCACACCTGCTAAGGTACTAGTTGTTACAAAAAACACCCTGCCCCTTAGCATTACACTCAAACAGATCTGTAGTACATCAGATATGAAAACACAACAAAATCATCAGGTTATTAATATTTACATGATTTTGACCTCCAATTTTTTAAGGAAAAGCTTTCAAAATTAATGTTCTGTAGAGAACAATAAAACAGATGCATACTTCAGGAGAACTTATCATGGACAAACTTAAGAATATAAAATAACTCATGATCATACAACTCAACAGCAACACAACAACCCATAATCCAATTACAAAGTGGACACAGGATCCGAATAGGCATTTTTCCAAAAAAAGACATAGAGATGGCGAACAGGTAGATACATGAAAAGGTGCTCGAAATCACTAATCATCAGGGAAATGCAAATCAAATCCAAATGAGATTATCACCTCATATGTGTTATGATGGTTATTATTAAAAAATAAGAAATAACAAGTGTTGTTGAGAATATGAAGAAAAGGAAACCTTTGTGCACTTTTGGTGGGAATGCAAACTGGGGCAGTCACAGTGGAAAACAGCATGCAAAGAATGCAGAATGGGGCAGGCACTATGGAAAACAGCAATGGAAGCACCTTATGATCTAGCAATTCCATATCTGGGTGTTCATTTCCATGAAAACACTAACTCAAAAAGGTATCTGTACCCCATGTTCACTGCAGCATTATTGAACATAGCCAAGACATGAAAACAACCTAAGTGTCCATAGATGGATGAATGGATAAAATAATGTGGCATATACATACAATGGGATATATTATTCAGCCATAAACAAAGGCAATCCTGACATTTATGACAACATTGATGGATCTTGAGGGCACTGTGCTAGCGAAATCAGTCAGACAAAGACAAATACAGTATGATCTCACTATATGTATACTCTAAAAAGCAAAAAGAACAAAAAACAATTAAAAAACAAAACAAAACATAAAAACCTCCTTACAGATATAGAAAACATGTTGGTGGTTGCCAAAGCAGGGAGTAGGGGGCAGGGTGAGTGAACTGGGTAAATGCAGTCAAAAGGTATAAGCTTTAAGTTATTAAATAAAGTCCTGGGTATGTAACATATGTCACCATGACTATAGTTAGCAATACAATATTGTACATTTAAAAGGTGCTGAGAGTATAGATCTTAAAAGTTCTCATATCACAGGAGAAAAAGTTATGATGTACACCTGAAACTAGTAACATGTTATATGTCAATTATATCTCAATAAAAAAATGATGAGTATTTATAATAAAGCAAATATTTACTAAGCCTTCACTTTGTGCCAGTCACCAAAGTTAAGCTAAGCCCTTTATATCACAGATTTTACTTAATCGCCATTAAGTAAACCCTGCAAACCAGTTCCTGTTCTTTTCTCCATTTTATCAGTGGGGAAATGATGCTTAAGGGATTAACTCCTATACCGACTAGAAGGGACAGAGAAAGCAAGGCAGTTCGATTCCAGAGACTAAGCATATACCCATTAGACAACACTGCCTCACTTGTTTGAATTAATAACAGAGCCATATTCTCCTATAACTCAGTTCTTACTATCTTTTCTTTCCCATTTATATGCTTTCTTCAATCTCTACTCAAATCAGGGACTATGAACTATTCTATATGACCAATCCTGAGAGTGAGGAACATGTATTTGTTATCAGCTATATTTTTTCCAAAGAATAATATGTATTCATGATTTCATAACCATGCTTATACCTATATTAAACATAAAAAACCTGAAGAATATGAATAAAATCAAGGAATTGTAAGTTAACTATTTTCTTCTGATGAGTATTTCTAACAGAAGTAATCATATTTATATGTAATATGCTTTAAATTCATTTGGTAAATGTAATGATCGAGTCATAGTTTTAGTTTGCTTGCCACATTTTTCTAAAATACAACTGACCTTTTAAATTCGTCTTAATTTCTAATTCCTAACATAATTTTGTAAATTGAGGTATGGGTTTGCGTTCAAAAAATTAAAATGCAGCAAAAAACAAGTCTGCAGTTGCTAAGCAGAGAATTAAAGTACTCTTCAGGAGGAGACAATAAAAAACTTAAAAGATCAGTTATGTCTGTAGGGGGTAAATTGTCCTTGAAAGAAATAAAGGAAGCATAAAGAGGAATTTATAATATATCTCTGGGGTTCAACAATATTAATTTGTCTTAACCATCTTTGAAGTCCTGACCATAGTGATACTTTCCTAGGTGCATTTTAATTAGCATGATACTGTCTCAATAAGCTACCCAGGATTCAGCAGAGAACAAACCATTATCTCAAAAGCATTTGTCATGGAATATATTACAATCTCAAATTAATAAATTAGTGCCCATATGAGAACAGAAAGTCTAGTGTTTGAAAAAATCAGAAAATTATTTCAATGGTGGTTCACAATAACCTCAGTGATTTTCAATATATACCATATTTGTAAAAAAAAAAAGAAGATGCATTGAGAAGAGTTGGAGGAAGTATTTTCCCATTAGTGTCTTAACTGTTGGGATTTTATATCAATATAAGGTGTTCAACAAGCTGGGTGTTGTAAGTGTCTTGCACCCCCAAAAGTCCCATCTTTTTCATCATTTTAAGTACTGAATCATCCTCACTTGTGGATAAGCCATCTGCTAGAAGCAATAATTTTAGGAACAATGTCCCAAAACAGCTTCCCATACATAGCTGCTGGCAGCTCTGGCATTTGGGAGCATAATCCTTATAAATTGAAATCTACCCTCATAGGTACAGGTTTCCAGATCCTCAATGCATCATGAGTTCTTTATACTTGTGATGGAGGTCAAATTAGAGAAAAAGACATTTAAGCTGAAATTTAGCTGATCTTCTTTCTCAACTGTGTCATTAAATTTCAAAGTCCAAATAATCAAGAATATGCTGAAATTCTTAATGAAAACCCAGCATTAATCTTTTGGAAATGATTAACATCTATGATTCATGAGAAGCTGAATGAGCCTACATTTCCTAAATCATAGATGAGTAATCCATCTTCTCTACACTTACATTTTGTGTTTCAGCTTGATTTTCACACCTCCTCTCTTGCAATGCACATTTAAAATACTTGATAAGCCCTTAACACTGGGTGCCTCCTCAAAAGAGCATTCTACAGGGTCGGAAAAATACCCTAGAATGAAACATTTTGAAAACTTATTCTCTCGTAGATACTGGAAAAGTCACATAAGTTTTACAAAGTAAAAGGAGTCTCCTAAATGATTTATTAGATATATTTAATATTAAAGATATTGTGATTTAATTCCCTATTTGTCCTGTCCAATAATTATATTTATCTTGTCAAATGAGATCATTCAAAGATCTAAAGCCAAATGATTGGTAAATCTTCACCAAGTTAACATCTGACTTAGATGTCTAAAATTTACTATACTTTGCGGGATAAAACATGTAGAGAAATACACTGCACCTAAATGCTTTGGGCAGAAATGTGCTAAAAGAATAGGAATACTTGGACCCAGGACTAACCTAAGTTCATCTGTCATAGACTTTTAAATAAACCTTCTTTATTTAAAGGGGTAAGAGATGCATGTAATGAAACTGATATAAGGTGTGCCTACAGTCAAAAAATCCATTTATTCAGAATATTTTAATTTTCTGCTTAAAATTTTTGGAAAAAATCCATTTACAAGGAAAGAATACTCAAGGATGATGAAATTCCCTCTGATCCTCCTAATTTTTGTCTATTAGCTGAATTTTTTCTTTTAGTCACAATAAACATAATGTAAAAGAGACAGTTTTACATGGTTATAAAATAATTTGAATGATCATGACTGGAGAATTCTTCTGCATATATTCATTTTATGTTTTGACATCCTTACAGTAAGAGCAAGTTATACTGATAATATGACAACTTGTATAGGAAAAAGGTTTAGAAAGACCAAATTACCACTTTGAATGCAATCATAAGAGAACTTTAATTTTTTTTAATTGTGAATTAACTCTATAGTCAAGGATATTTTATCGATTCTTTATACTACAGAGATAGGAAGACAATCTGCATCTAATAAAAAAATTTTCAATAATCAGGGATTTTTTAAGTGTTTACTTTCTTAGAATAACACTAAACATTCCAATTTATGTATTATATACAATTTTTCTTTTCATGGATAACCTTTAGCCTAATAATTTGTATATGTAAATATATATTCTATTTTCACAGTTTTTGCCTTCTCTGGGTTTTTAACTACTAATAAATTATTTACAATTAAATATCTAGAAAATCTAAACAGATAATGAAATCCTTTACATAATTTTGATAGAGGAAATCATTTTCTTCTAGCAGTCCTATTCTATTATATCTGGACATTTTGGAAGGACTGGAAAGAATAACTTTCAACCTCTCTCCTCTTCCTCATTCACTTATGATATTGGAAAGACTTAGCTGTTGATTTTAGGGAAAAAAACTGAGCATGTATGGCTTAACCTTTTCTCTTTCTTTCAGAGAATCAGTATTCAGGATACAGAACATTGGCACTCCATGCTCCTCTATTTGATCTGTGAGAGACCCTTCATCTGCAAGGTGAAGAGCATGCAGGATGGAGTAATTTCAATTTACACATGAAGAATAAAAAAGAAACCGTGGCCTAATAAAGCAGATATGTTACTTTCCACTTACAATACTTCTCTAATTTCTCTGTTAGTTTGGACCTCAGAAAAGAAAGGTTTGCAAATCACCAAGATTCATCAAAAAAAAAAAAGCAAAGTAAAAATTGCTAAGAAGATATAAATAAGATAGACCTTGATACTATTAAGAATGGAATTATCTTTTCAGAAAGAAGTTTAATTGACTAAATTTAGGCACAAGTACTCAGTTACCTCAAAAAAAGGTCAATTCACTTTGAAAATAATCATTACACCATTATCATTATCATTTAGAGCACATTTCTTTGAGAACTTAAAAATGCCCTCCATATGCTGTTAATTAAGTTATTAATCTTTACAACATATTTATGAGGTAATAGTGAATGCTGGAGAAAAATTGGAAAAGAGTTTAAAACATTCAAAAAATGGAAAAAAATCATTTACTTAAGCTAAAACTTATTGGTTCTTACCATGTGCCTAACCATGTACATGTTTTCATATATGTTATTTCAATTTCCTACTTTTTTATTTAACTAGATATAACCATAAATATTATCTGAGAAAAACTTAAGAAAACTGATAATATTATTCTAAGGATACTATGAAACCGATAATAACTCTTACAATTTTTAAAGCTATAGTTGAAAATAAAAACGCAAAGTTGACATGACCTTCTAAACAAAGAAAATATCAAAAATATTCAGGTGAAAATTATCACACAATTTCTGCTCTTCTTTCTGGAAACCTAGAAATAACCCAATAAAATTACATCACAATTTATACATCTAGCTCTGGAGAATTTTAAATCACTCAATAAAGCTTACTAACAATTTTCATGTAGTGGCTAGTCTCCCAATATGATCTTCCTATTGACCACATCTCCTAGTGATCATGTCCTAGAGTAGTATTCTTTCCTATAATCTGGGCTGGCCCCATGACTTAGTCTTGACCAACAGATCACAGTGAAGCTAGGTCATAAGAAGACTCACAATTTCTAATTAGACCTCTTAGAACACTTTTTGTGATATAGCTTCTAGGACCCCAACCATAATTCTGTGCAAAGCTCAGGTAAAAGATCACAGTCTATAGTCCAACAGAATCACTTCAGTCTATAGTACATGCTGAGATCAGAGCCAAGAACCAATAGTAGCTATGTGTGTGATGCATCTTGGGACAGTCAGCTTAATTAAGCCTATCATGTCCCCAACTGTTATTTAATGACAACTGCATAAGAGAACCCAAGTGCTTACTTAGCTGAACCCAGTCAAGCCACACAGTCATGATAGGTAATTACTTTCTTAATATTACTTTTAGCAGTTAAGGTTCCAGATGATTTGTTATGAAGCAGAAATAAGGGTAAGAGAAATCGGTACCTAGAATGGGGTATTACAACAGAAAAAAAACTTAAACTAAATGACATTAGCTTTAGGATTGGGTGGCTAGTAGAGGCCTGAAGAGTATTAAGAAGATTATTAATGGAGGCTGCAAGGACAGTAAGAAAATTTTTCTTGGAATCTGGAGGAAAGACGATCTCTATTATATAACAGTATATATGACCTCTATAAACTGTTGCCTATGATAACAAGGAAAACAAAATGTACTAAATAAACTGGTACATTTGGCCAAGATTTCCGCTTGGTTGCAAGTACCACCTGGTTTTCTGTAGCTGTATATGATAAGGTATGGAAAGAGAGGAATAAGCAAAAAATAGTTTCATTTTCAAAAAAAATTTAGAAGAAATAAAAAGAAGGAATTTTTGAATATTTTTTAAAAAGCATTATATTCTCTCAGCCTCTCTAAATGGAAAAGGAAGGTTCTCAGAGTAAGAAATGTCCTTAAGCTATGGACCATTTTAACAGCATAGCTGTAGAAATATTTATTAAGACTTTAAAAAGATTTAAGGGCCATCCCACAGGCCCTCTTAAGTAGTCATAAATGCTTCTAATACACACACACACACACACACACACACACAATATGGAGTATTATTCAGCCTTAAAAAAGAAGGAAATCTTGCCACTTGCAATAATATGGAGGACACTGAAATAAGGAAAATAAGCAAGACACAGAAAAAGACATACTATATGATCTCACCCATATGTGTAATCTAAAGTAGCCAAATTCATTAAGAAGTAATAACTAGAGTGTAGGTTGCCATGGTTGCAGGGTGGGGGAAATGGAGTGATGTTGGTCAAAGGGTACAACATTTTGGTTACACAAGAGGAACAGTCCTGGAAATTTAAAGTACGGCATGGTAACAAAGTTAACAATATTGTGTATATTGTATTCTTGCATTTACTAGGAAGATAGATCTTAAATTAAGTCTTCTCAACACACACACACAATGGTAACTGGAGAGGTAATGGATATGTCAACTAACCTGAGTGTGATCATTTCACAGTGCATGCATATATAAAAACATAAAGTTGTATACCTTAAATGTATATGATTTTTATGTCAATGATATCTTAATAAAGCTTTAAAAAAAAAAAAAGACTGGATGTGCTTCCTCTATAACAACCTAACAGCCTTCATTTTCCCCAATCTCCCTGTAAAGTTGAGCCTGCTAATCAGTGGCACAACCCATGAGCAAAAGCCATCTCTGTACTTGTACTAAATTAATTCTTTTAGGAAAACAGGAAAAAATGCTTCTAAGAATTTTTAAAGAATTGCTCCAATACATTCTGACAAGGAAAGGCTCTGTCTTAAAGAGATTGTTAGCCATGGCTTTTGTTTAATGAGTAAATCTATGATATTCACAGGGAAATCACAAAGGTTTTAAGAATACAGTATTTGAGAAAACACTGTTAGCCTGCACCAAAATGGACAGAGATAATTAAAAATGAAATAAATCCTTTGGGTCCTGAACCATTTATAGAAAGGAATCAGGCTGAGGAAGCTACCATTTCTTGTAAAAAAAGAAGGTTGATTGAGAAAGTGGAGTCAAGAGTCCAGACAGTAAAATTAAGAGCCTACAAATAGATAATAACTAGCTAACTAGGTTATTATCTAGCCATGGAGGATAACTTCCAGGAAACAGTAGTGAGATATAATTAAGGAAATGGTACCATGTCTGGCTGAATTTGAGAATTGCTATGCACAGGTTATTTGCTCTGTGCTCTAATTCCAACCACCCTTGAATAACAATATCCTATCTCTATATCACCATTGTTTGTTGGGGCACGTCTTTTCATTGAGATCAATTCAGATTGAGAGAAATACTATTCTAGAAATAACATGCCAGAAACCATTTGCATTAGGCTGAGTAATGTCTCTCAAAGATGACTATGCCCTAAACCCCAGAACCTGGGAATACATTACCTCACATGGCAAAAGCAACTTCAAAAATGAGCATGAGATGGAGAAACTATCCTGATATCAGATAGAGGCCAAAGTAATCAAAAGGATTCTGGAAGTCAGAGAAAAGAGAAGACATTATGCTGCTGACTTTAAAGCTGGAGCAAGGAACCCACAAGCCAAGGAATGCAGATGGTCTCTAGAAGCTAGAAAACACAAGGAAAAAATTCTCCCTTAAAGCCTCGAGGATGCATGAAGCCCTTCCAACACCTTGATTATAAATTTCTGACCATCATAACCCTAAGAAAATAAACTTGTATTGTTTTAAGCCACTAAATGTGTAGTAATTTGTTACAGCAGCAATAGGAAAACAATCCTCCTACTCTAAGGAATTGCATTATTGCAATCTGAATATTATTTGGGTGATATCCAGGATATCCTGCTTGAAACTAATGCTATAATGGTATCACTCTCTGGGTATCTTGGGAGGGGGATGAGAATGTATTGCAAATAGAATAGATATGATCCAGGGACTGGGGGAAATCAGTAGCACCTGTTCTCCAAAGATGGCCTCAGTAAACCACAATTTCTGGTACATGTGTCTTTGTGTAGTCCACACTTCTTGAGTCTGTCCTGGTTGTGACTCTTTTTGAACAAAAGAGTACGGTGGAAGTGAGCCTGTGTGATTTTTATAAGAGGTTTTACAGCTTCTGCTTGGGTCTCTTGGAATGTTCACTCTTGGGATGATTTCTCTCAGAACCCAACCCATGCTTTGAGGAACCCAAGTCATGTAGAGAGGCCAATGTGTAGGTACTCGGTTAACATGCATATTTGATGTTATTCATCAAATGTAAGACATACAAGTGAGCCATCATGGATGTCCAGATTAATCAAGCCTCTAATGACTGCAGCCCCAGCCACTATCTACAAGCACATGAAAGACGCTAAATGAGAACTTACCAATTAAGTTCAGGCTACACATAGAACGTTGAGATATAATAGTGAATTATTTTAAATTACCAAATTTAGGATTGGTTCATTACACAACCATATATAACCGGAACATTTCATTGTATTACCACATCATAATTTATAGAAGATTAATATTAAGCTTTCTTTCCCTTTATAAACAAGCAAGGTATCAAATACTAAGTGGGTAAAGTTTTACCTAAGACATTATAAAAATTGAAGATAACAGGAGAAAGCCATTCTTTCCTTATTTCATTATTTCATTAGTTAGTACCTAAACTTATATAGAGGTATATACAAAGGCACATGAGCAACCAGAGAAGGCATACCTAATCAAGAAGAACTTTCAGAAGAAATAATGGTTAAAACAGAAAATATGAATTAAACCTAGATTATGGAGAGAGCAAAGGTTGTTCAAACCTATTACGAAAGACAAAAGAAATAGTACAGACTTGAACAGAGACTGAATGAATAAGAAAATAAACATAAAGAAATTACAAAGAATGCAGAACAGGTGGAAAATAAGAGAGTTAAAAGAGTAAGATGGTCTAACATGCATAGAATTAGTTAATGAAACAGAACCACTATTTGTATATACAGTGAATCAGAAACTCCAGAATTAATACCTAAATATCCTCACTTTTGAAATGCAAGCAATCAAGCAAGTTTGAATAATTAACATACATAAAGAAACAACACAATATCACCATGAAACAACAAAAATAAAGAGGAAATCTTAAAAGGATCCAGAGAGAAAAATGGACTGCTTAATGGATTGAGAAATACACTGAGAATAGATTTCTCAACCGTCAAGATGTAAGCTTAAGATAGTTGAAAAATATCTTAAAAATGCAGAGAAAATAACTGCAACCCTAGAATTTTATGTCCAGTCAAGTCTTAAAAAAGCAAAATCAAAGCCATTTCAGACAAATAAAAACTGAAGGAGTCTATCACCAGTTAAATCGCACTAAAGAATTTCTAAAAGATGTATTTTGAGAAGAATACTGAAACTAGAAGGAATGATTAAGATACAATATGAAATTATGAACAAATATATTGGTATGCATGTAGCTAAATATGAACCAATAAGTACATGAAATTAACAATAATAATAAATGTGGCAGAATAAAAATAAATCCCTATTGAATTAACATGCTGAACAAAATGCCATGGAAAAAGAGAAGGGAAGGATAACAATAAGAGAAAAATGGAATTTAAAAAAAATAGTTCATTCAATCCAAAGGAAGACAGAAAATAAGACAGAGACAGTATAAGGGACAGAAATAAAGTATATTATCACTGAAATAAATTCTAATGTACTAACCTCCCTAGTCAACAGAGATTAGTTTAACAGAAAAATAAACAAAATTACAGTAGTCCCCTCTTATCTGTGAGGGATACATTCCAAGACCGCCACTGGATACCTGAAAGTGTGAATAGTACTGAACCCAATACATACTATTTTTTTCCTATACATACACACCTATGATAAAGTTTAATTTAAAAATTAGGTATAGTAAGAGATTAACAATAACTACTAACAAAATACAACAATTATAACAATATACTTTTATAAGGATTATGAGAATATGCTTTCTCTCTCAAAATATCCTATTGTACTTGTTGTAGTCACCCTTTTTCTTCTGTGATAATGTCTACACGATGAGATGAAGTGAAGTGAACGGTGTAGGCATTAGGCTGTAGCATTAGGCTACCACTGACCTTCTAATGATCTGTCAGGAGAATCACCTGCTTCCAACAAACCGCAGAAAGCAAAACCACGGATGGGGGGGCGGGGGATGGGAGCTACTGTAGATGAAAATACACAGTTTACATGAGATCCCAGGGCTGACAGCTGACAGCACCTGGATCTGATTATAAAGGTGGCAAAACTGCAAGGGAGAGTTAATATGCAGGCCCCTGTATTATATCCTAATACAGTAGCATAATAGGTCTATTCTGTCAATGGCAGGTCCTGTTAGGGAAAGAGTGTGATACTGATACTAGGAATGGAGACATTGGCTGGCTGAGTTTGTGAATTCTAAATTTCTTAATGTCCCTGGCCTGTTGGGCCAGAATTCCATGTCTTCCAGCACTATCTGATGTCCAGTTCAACTTTCACTCTCAAAGCATTTATTCTCTGTAAACATGTGATAGTTTTATCCTAAGCATCTTAGATAGCTCATCCCGAGCCAAGGTTGTTCAGAAGTCCCCTACAGAGACTTATGGCCATATGCACAGCTTCCTCCTCTACTCTGCCCCATTCCACAGATTCCAGCTTGCCTCTACTGCCCTGGACTGCCATGTCTGTGTCCTCAGCTCAGTGGGGTGGCTGTGATCTGCTTGGGCTCCAGCCTGCTGATCCATGGTCAGGATACTGTCCTCAAGGAAGAAGCTATGGTCACTATGGGGCTTACTACATGAGTTCCCCTTCTCTCATAGATTGCATTCACGGGGTGTCATTCAAAACCTGAAAACTGGGGGTTCATACATTTTATCGGTTTTATGGTTCCTTACATTGAAATGGCTAGTCTGGTGGCAATTCCTCTGTCATTGCCAGAAGCAAAAGGCATTTATACTTCAAAATGAATATTAAATATATTTTTTAACTTAAATTGCACTAAGTATTGTACCTCAACTTAGGAGATAAAATTAAGAGTTATCACACAATAAGTCTTCCCATCCAGGAAAATATATACATATATATTTTAATAGAAAATGGAGTTGCCATTTTCTGTACTTGATATACCAGGTATATCAGGCAGTGTGCTAAAGATAATATATGAGATCCATGTAACAATGTATAATTATTCCCATTTTACAGATGAATCTAAAAGAATACAGACATCTGAGATGCCTAAAAGCATGGACTTTGCAACCATGTTTTTCTTTGCATCTATCCTCCGCAAGTTATTAGCTATGGTCTTAGGCATATTATTTTAATTTTTCAGTACCTCATTTTCCTCATTTGTAAAATGGGTATTCTATTACCCAATTCAAAGAGTTCTCGAGAAGATTAAATCATTTACATAAGTGCTTATAATAGCAGGTGCCTCAAGAAAGTATCAATAAATGTTAACTACTGGTGATATACTGGAGATTCAAATCCAGGTCTGAATGTCAAATTCTTATATTTAACCACTCACAATTATGTTTCATCTTTTACTTTGGTTCCTGGATTTTCGTTGCCATTGTGAAAATTATCTGACTTATTAAAATTCCATTTTCAAACTGGTTATTTCTGATCTATATAAAATAAATGTATAATTAGCCCTTCCTAAACTCTTATTTCTAATAGTTTTCCTGTTGAATTCCTTAAGTTTCCTGGGCAAGCAATTACGTAATATGCAAACAATAATAATCTCCTTTCTTCCAATTCTTAGGTCTTATTTCTTTGTCCTGGATGTTGAAATAATTAAAACTTCAGAACACTGCTTAATAGATATGATAATTAAGAACATATTTGTTTTGCTCCTGATTTTAATTAAGATGACTCTAATTTTTCACTGTTGAGTATGATGCTCATTCTTATTTTGAAATAGATATTATGATCATATCTTTAATGCCTAGTTTGTATAGTATGTTTAACTTTTATTCATACATACCAAAAGGGATGCTGAAATTCACCTTATCCCACACATATTTTGAGCAGTAAGATAATCACATGGATTTGGTTTATATAAAGTGAATAAAGTTTTTCCATATTCTTATTGAATCTTCCTTACTTGCTGTTTGTACTGGCATCACCATCCAGCAAATACACAAAACCTGTTAATAATAATGATAATCATAGGAAATAGTAAATCTTTTCCATAGCCCAAGCATTCTTCCAAGTATTTTCACCCATGTTGTTTAATTTCGACAACATTCCTATGAATTTGGGACTATTATATTTCCTACTTTAATGCTGAGCAAACCAAAGCTCAAGTGGTTAAGAATCTTGCCCAACTTCACTCACCTGGCAAATAGTACAGGTGAAATTTCAGTTAATCACATTATTCTATAACTTGAGTTCTTCAAAATCTCATTCTATTTTTAATTTTCATTGCCCATATGTATCAGGGAGCTAAGCCATCACTCTTGGAGTGGCCAGGCATGCATCTTTCTGCAAATGTTTCCCAGTATGTCTCAGAAGGTATCTCACACACCCCTGGCATCGTCACACTTACTGTGCAATGTCTACCCTGTTGTTGTTGTGGTTTTCTCATTTCTATCTCTGGTTAACAAAACCATAAGAAAAAAACAGATTTTAGTTAAACCTAGCAGAATGAACATATGTGTGTATCCGTATTCTCCTTGCATGGGAGATATCAACACATTTTTGGAAGCTGATGGAAAAGTGGTAACTGATGAAGCAAACTAGAAAAAAAGAAATCTAAGTAAACTGTAGTAAGTGGCCGTCAGGGTGGGTGGGTGGGTGTGTGTGTTGAAGAACTAAGTGGAATAGGAGCCAAAAGCCAGAATTAATGCAGAGAACGCTAGAAAGACTTAGAGGCTTAAGGACTGTAAAACTTTCTAGAGTTTATGACCCTAGAAAGTCCAAAAATTGAAATAACTGTTTTTCTTTAGACTTCCTTTTCTTGTTTGCAAACTGAAATAATTGTTTTTGCTCACAATCCATTTTCCTGTACTTGCTTCCTCTTGTTGTCTGATATGTTCTTTCATTGGCCTTTTCCCACTGTTGTAAAGACAACATAAGCACCTTATACATCTTATCTGTGTTAGGAGTTAACGTAAAAGAAAAAAGTGGCTTTGTGGTTTGCTTTGTCTCTACAATATTGTTCTGCTTCTACCTAGGCAAAACAGAACAAAAATCCAAATGAGTATGTTTAGTTTACTTAGCTTACTAAGAGATTATATTCATGAAAAATTATATTCATGAAAATATCGATTATATTCATGAAAAAAATCTCATTGTAAAAATCTCACAGATTATTCCTTTGATTGTTTTTCTGTTTTCTAGACATGTAATTTCCTCTGCTATTTTTGAAAAGTAACTGTAAGAAAGCTAAATACTAGTTTGAAACATTTGAATACTGTCATCTGCTTTCCCTTCTTATTCTACCCCCAGCAACATAGACTTGTACATAGTATTCACATATGATTTTCTTATGTTTTTCCTGAATCTGTGGTTATGTCCTTCTTCTCATAAATAATTTCGTGTTGGGGTGTTTATTTTGCTATGTTGGGCTACCTAGAAATTTCTATTTTATTCTCTTGTGTTTGAAGAAGAGCAAAAGGAATTTTTAATCATTTCCATTCAACTGCTGGGATGTTTCATAATATATTAATTACTGTTTTAGTTTTTATTAATGTATTAATTTTTTTATTATTTCCTAATGTTGAAAGTTATAATTAGTCCATTTATTTGCCTGCTGCCTTTTTTAGCAATGAATGCCATTTGTTGCTAACATTTACCTCTGATTATGTCTCCTCTTACTCTGTAATCACTGCTGAACACATCCTTATTATTATAAAGTCAAGGAAAACATGTTTCACCATTATTTTCAGTCACATCAGAAATATAGTCCCAATGCCTATCGTATTACATTAGTTTTTGAAAAATTATTTCATTTGGCATGACTAAATATTTAGACACAGTATTGTAATCAGTCCATTCTATTTCTTAGCATTAGGAATACAGATACAAGGGACAGTCACAAATAAGTTGTCTTATAGGCTCCAAATATTTCCAAAACTGTCATTTATGCTATGGCATTGCTTTGGTACTTTAATATTTAATGTTTGGCTCTGTGTAACTAGTTTTCAGAAGGCTACATAATCCATTGTACAAAACAAAGGTACATATACTTTATGTAAGATCCAGATCACAAATACAATTATTTATTTAATATACATTATTCAAAAATAAATAAAATCTCGGGGCGCCTGGTTGGCACAGTCGTTAAGCATCTGCCTTCGGCTCAGGTCATGATCCCAGGGTCCTAGGATCGAGCCCTGCATTGGGCTCCCTACTCTGCAGGAGGCCTGCTTCTCCCTCTCCCATGCCCCCTGCTTGTACTCCCTCTCTAGCTGTGTCTCTCTCTCTCTCTCTCTCTCTGTCAAATAAATAAAAAAATAAATCTTTAAAAATAAAATTAAATTAAAAAAATAAATAAAATCTCTAATCAGAGTAATAAAAAAGGAATAGCATACTAAATCCATTAGAAACATGGGAGTCACAATGACCTAGGTATATTTTGGAGTCTTTCTCACTAATCCTTAATTCACTACTATCAAATCCAACCCTAGTTCTATTATCTACCCCTGGTGTTTTCCACATGCCTGACAGACCAAGGATTCTCAACTCTGGCTGCATCTTAGAATCTTTTAAATTTTTTTAACAAGGAACTTTTAAATGTAAATTCCAGGCCCAAGCTTGGACCAATTGAATGAGAATTAATATTTAATTCTTTAGATGATTCTAATGTATCACCAGGGTTAAGTATCATTGTTACACCTTTTATAGTAGTAGGCTTTAAGCTGTTAACTATAATCTCTAATGCAAAATATATTAACCAGTATTCAAACAGAAAACTTCACATACACATACAGATGTATATGTCTGTCTGTGTGCATGATGTGGTATTATATGGTAATAGGAGAAGCTGAAAAGAGTATTATGCTCCCAATATTAAAGTTATGAAATGAAGTAATAATATTGGTAAAGTAAGAAGCCCTTAGTAGAGCAGAAAATCTCAATGAAGCTAGAATATTTCACTTAGAATATGTGATATTATGAAGTACATGGAAGTAGTACAAGATAAAGTCATGTCCTCAAGAAGCTTATAACTTAGATTAAGATATAAACATAATATGGAGAAAATCATCACAAAGTCAAATTTTAAAAAATGAAAGACATTGTATAAGGCTGAAAAATAATTCCAGAGAAGTAGAAATTCAGAGTTAACTTTAGATATTGCTAAGGGACTTATGGAAGAAGCAGCAGCATTAATGAGCTTGAAGAATCACCAGGTTTTAAATAGATACAGAGCAAGAGGAAGCACATTCAAAATAAGGGGAACAGTAAGATTTCTGTGTATACCAAGGAACTGGAGTCATCCCTGCTGTTATAGATTGTGTATGTTAGGGAGTCCTGAGACAAACAAGGTACTGTGAAATAAACATAGAGGCAAAATGAAACTGAAAATCTAATTAGGTCTAATATTTGTCATACTGATTTTTTTTTTTTTACCAGTTTATTTAACCATTCTGAGCCCCGAGTTACTCAAAAGATTTTACATGGAGGCAATAATATATATTGTATGAAACTGTGATTCAATTAATATACATGAAGTGAAGCAGTATTTAATAATAATTATGTATTTAATAGTTTTATATATAATATTGCACCTAAATATTATAAATATAATGCTTAATATGGTATCAAAATAATTAGGAAAATTAAAACAGTGAAAGAGGTGGTTAGAATGAGGGATACTGTGAAGTTAATTATGGCTGGTAAGAAATGTCTTGGAGAGAGGAACTCTACTTGATTATTTCATAGGGAAGTAAGGTATACGTTCAAGTTAGAGGACAATGATAGCAGGCTTTTGGAAAAGCAATACAGCGGCATCATAAAGAATAAATAGAAGGAGGGGCGCCTGGGTGGCTCAGTCGGTTAAGCATCTGCCTTCGGCTCAGGTCATGATTCCAGGGTCCTGGGATCGAGTCCCACATCGGGCTCCTTGCTCAGCAAGGGGCCTGCTTCTCCCTCTGCCTGCCTCTGTCTCTCTGATAAATAAATAAAATCTTAAAAAAATATATTAAAAAAAAGAATAAATAGAAGGAAAGAACGCAGAAAGTCAGGAAGCTATTAAAAACTCTGGTGGGAAAGGATGAGAGTTTAGATTAGGACTTTGATGAGGTCTGGATATGAAACTCCGTATCACTTATAAGGATTCCTGGACTTTCCCTTCAAGCAATTTAAAAAAGAACAAAACTGAAGGACTAATAGTATCTGATATTAAGGCTTAAGAATAAAATCTCAATAGTCAAGACAGCATGGTATTGGTGAATGGATATACATGTAGATCAATGGAACAGAGAGGCCAGAAATAGACTTACATATATATAATTAGTCATTTTTTTTGTCAAAAGTATAAAGACAAGTCCATGGACAATGATAATCTTTTCAAGAAAATATGCTACAACATTTGGACATCTATAGGCAAAAAAGTAGATCATAGATCTAAATATAAAACCTAAAGTATAAAACTTCTACAAGAAAAAATAGAAAAATGTTTGATCTCGGGTTGAGCAAAGAGTTCTTGTGTGTAACACTGGAGACAAAATCCGTAAAAGCAAAGAAATGCTAAATTAGAATTCATCAAAGAAACCTTATGCTATGTATATAACATTGTTAATAAAATGAAATAAGAGCCATAGACTGGGAGAAAATACTTGCTAATCACATACCAGAAAATATATAAAGAACTTTTCATTTCAGTAAGAAAACAACAAGCTAATTTAAAAAAATGGGCAATATTTGGCCATTTAACCAAAGAAGATACATAGATGGCACAAAAGAACATGAAAAGATTCTCAATATCAGTGGCCATTAACTAAATGCAAATTAAAAGTACAAGAGATACCACTTCACACTTACTAGAATGCCTAAACAAACAAACAAAACACCTGATGATACCAAGGACTGCTGAGGACATGGAGAAACTGGAACTGTCCTTCATTGCTGGTGGGAAGGCAAAATGCTAGAGCCACTTTGGCGGTTCCTAGTAGAATTAAATATACACTCACCGTATGATCCAGCAATCCCACTCCTTGGTACTACCCAAGAGCAATGAAAACTTACGTTTACAGTAGCTTCATTCATAATCACCAAATCTGACTATCTAATATATCCAAACAATGAAACTCTAGTCGGCAAGAAACAGGAACTATTGATTAATGCAATAACACGTATGAATCAAAATCATAAAGCTACTGAATGAGTCCATTTACATGACAATTCAGAAAAAGGCACAATGCTGAGACAAAAAATATCAGCCGCTGCCAGCGTTTGGTGGTATGAGAGTGGCAGCATGAGGAAAGTTTTTGGGTGATAGTACTATTTTGTATTTTGATTATCATAGTATTTATACAACTTATTCATTTGTCTGATCTCATGGAACTATTTATGAAAAGGAGTATATTTTACTAAATGAAAATAAAAATGTAGGGACAGCTGGGTGGCTCAGTTGGTTAAGCGTCTGCCTTCAGCTCAGGTCATGATCCCAGGGTCCTGGGATGGAGTGCCACATCGGGCTCCTTGCTCAGCAGGGAGCCTGCTTCTCCCTCTGCCTGCTGCTCCCCCTGCTTGTGCTTTCTCTCTCTCTCTCTCTCTGACAAATAAATAAAATCTTTAAAAAAATGTGACCAAATTTCATAAAAGTTCCACTGAGTAAAATGCAAAAGGAGAGGGAAATGTCTTGTTTTTCCAAACTAGATCGTGTCTCAACATGGTATCAAGATAAGGAAAACAGAAAATTAAGTTCCTTGGCATTCATTTGGCTGGTAATACTTCACTGACCTATCACTGAAATAAAATTGTACTAATGATAATCAAGCAAACATTGTCTTTCTTCCTGACAGGCTTGCAGGAAAGAGTCAAACTTTCTGAAGATACATCTTAAGAATTTCAATCCTGCTATAGAAATAATTCTCAAATATCAGAGTACCTTCAAACAAACAAGTGATTGTATCTTTCTCATCTAAACAAATAGCACCATCAATGCCTCCCTCCCCAGCCTGTTGTTCATGCCAAAGAGAGGAAATCACACAATTCTTTCCTTTTCACTTATCTCCCCCAATAAATGTATCGGTTGCTCAGATAGGTTTTATCTCCAAAATATACATTAAATTTTTACCCTTTTTCCATCTTCACTAGTGTCTGGGCCAAGATACTATTATCAGTCTCCTGAAAAATCGCAAGCAGCTCTTTAGCTGGTCTTAAATCCCCTGCCATCTCTCCACAATCTAGGGACCAAAAAACATGAATCAAATCACATCACTTCTCTGGTCCAAACACTTAACTGGCTTCCCACTACAACTATACTAAAACTAAAAAATTCTTGACCTATAATGTCCCTCATGAGGTTGCCTTGTCTTCTCTCCAACTTCACAGCTCAATATACCCTGCTCTAATTAGATTGCCATCAAATTGCCTTCCTTTCTGTAACTCTGCAACTTAAACATTTCTTATTCCTAGAACTTTCTCTTTTGCTGTTCCTGTTTTTTTTCTCCCCCTTACTACTTTTCCCCCTGTTACCATCATGGCTAAATCCTTCTCAAAGAGGCCTCCACTGATCTCAATAGCAGCAAATGTATCACAACCAAAAGTCACTACCTCAAGTCCCTACTGGTTTCTTTACAGTGGTCAGAAGGATGGGTGTGTATTTGTTTCCACTACTGTGTTTGTCCATTCTCTAAATTGGAGTGTAAATACCAGGAATACAGGAACCAAGTCTGCCTTGTACAGCACCGACTGCTCTGAGCCCAGCACAAATCTTAGCTTAAAGAGATAACCTATAAAACTTAGTTAAGTGGATAAATAAAATCTGCAATCACTTATCCATCTTGACTTTTCAGAGTGTATCAATACCATTTTATTTCAAGACCCCCTTTTTCTGCCCTGAATTAATGATTTAAGAATCTATGTCAGACATGATCCAAGTAAATTATCCACCTTATTCCATGACAGTAAAGGAATATACAATCCTTCTTCTCATGACCTACTCCCGTTAAGCTGTTTCCCTACATGTATGTGAAGCTTTGGAGAGTCCAAAGGGCAGACTGTCAGGATAACTCCTGAGTGAAGCCTCTTTCAACATGCAACAAAGCTCTCAGATCAATGCTCTTGTGAAGACCTAATTTAAAGTTGAATATTATTGAATTAAAACCTTTAAACTATAATTGAAATGTAAAATCACAATTACTATTTTAACTGTGAATTCCCTCTGATTCAATAAAAATATCCCCATTTGAGATAAAAGGGGGATGATTGTGGCAAAGGAGGGTGATACATACAAATGTCTACATATACAGGAATAGAGATTTTTAACGTGATTTCCTGCTTTACAACAATGTGGTTTTATTGTTTTAGATTTTATTTTAAATGAGCCTTGAAGTCTGTTAAGTGCCACATTAAGAACTTTATGCCTTCAATGATTGTTACAGAAGTGGAAATAAATTTCTTAAAGATATTCCAGAACCCCCTCCAGCTTTTACTCTATTATTGTTACTAATATACTACTTAGAATAGTTTTACTACTCAGCTGGGAGTATAAGGAAATTGAAAACAATATGTATGCCTTATTTGTTAAATGAACTGCAATAAACCATGCTACAAATCCTGACCACCCTAGTAAATCAGATGTTAATGGGTTTTCCTATTTATTAACATTATAAAATTGCTTTAAACGGTCCTCTCAATTTGAGGAATTGAAAGTAACTTTTGCTCCCTTTTATGATCTCAGAAAAACGTAACTGAAAAAATATAATGTAACTGAAAATTTTTTTCAAATACAAAAATTGAACATTTCCAGAACAAGTAAATGGGCTTTTTAAAGATCATATTGCCCCAAACCCTTCATCAAATGTAGTTATATTAACTATTTTGAAATTACATATGTACACCTCAGAGGTAGTTTGTAAGGATGTATTGGACAGTTGTTCACACTGACAATGAATTTCAAGACATTTGTTTGTTTTGCTCTGTTTTTTGCTAGTTGTTGCTGCTTTTCATGAAGGCCTATATAGGCTCATGCAGAAAGAAGCAGGGAGCATATATTTTATCCATTGCTCCAGCCAGCTATCTAATAGAATAATTCTGTTGATTAGAAGGGAATATACTGAATAAAGATTTTTCAAATAATCATTTATGAAAGAATAACTCAAAACTAATATTCCTACCTAGCGGCCCACAACTACAATAGACATGGCTCTAATTAGAATGTTTAATTATTGGCATTTTAAAATCTAAACGTTTGAGGTGCCTGGGTGGCTCAGTTGGTTAAGCAGCTGCCTTTGGCTCAGGTCATGATTCCAGGGTCCTGGGATCAAGCCCCACATCGGGCTCCCCGCTCAGTGGGGAGCCAGCTTCTCCTTCTGCCTCTGCTGCTCCCCCTGCTTGTTCTCTCTGTCAAATAAAATCTTTAAAAAAATAAATAAAACAAAATCTAAACATTTAAGTTGTGAAATGTCTACGACTGTATATGCATATGCATGTTTTCATTAAATTGAGAAAATAATTATTTAAAAAAATATAGCTATTATTGTGCTCCTAAGAAGATACAGTTTAAAAAAAATAAAACTTTGGACCACGTGGGTGGCTCAGTCGATTAAGCATCTGACTGTTCATTTCCAGTCAGGTCATGATCTCAGGGCCCTGGGATCAAGCCCCATGTCGGACTCCACCCTCAGCAGGTAGTCTGCTTCTCTCCTTCTCCCTCTCCCTTTGCCCCTCCCCCTGCACACCTCCATGAACACTCTAATAAACAAATAATTAAATAAAACTTTATTGATGTTAATGCTAGTGGAAAATTCTAAAGCAACATTTTTATGAGTTTTAGACATTATTTTTACACCTTACCTCCTTTGCATATAATAATCTACAAAAATCTAAAATTCTAAATTCCACAAGAGGACTACAACTTTCCATCATTTCAGTTCTTTACATCCCTTACTCTACTCCAATTGTTCCTCGCATCCTTCAATTCTTCCCCTGACCTTTCCCTCCCAGGCCTTATTTGTCCCCTAACACTTTCTATACCAAAACTACTCTCTTCCTTCTATCTCTGCTGTTCTTTCCCCTCTATTTAAGGTTCTTGAATTCTCTTCCTTTCTGGCTACTCAGATCCTGACTCACTCCCACAATCATGTTTCCTCGTGGTGACAGGGCCCTGTTGGAGAAAAGGACATGATCCTCAGAATTAGTGAAACTAAAGATGCACAGTCTCAAAAATCAGCTGGACAGTCAAAATTGCAACTAAAGCTACATTCATTCATTCATTCATTCATTAACTCATCATTAACTTACCATCACTCTTTAGCCAATAAATCATTATTTAGCCACAACCATTGACTAGGCACCGGTGACACTATAGTGAGCAAATTTAAGTCCTTACTAATAGATAGCCAGATGGAGATAGAGATACCAAATATATAATAATTACAGGAATTGGCAAGTTCTAAGAAGAAAAATTAAGTGGTGCAAGGAGACATTTGGGTTGAATATTAGGAAAAGGATCTCTGATAAGGTGACACTGTACAGAGATATCTTAAGTGTGAGAGAGAGGCATATTTAGATATTGGGGAAGAGTTTCCTAGCAGAGAGAACAGTAAATTCCTCTGTAATTGCTTCCAAAAAAGTCACCAATAATTGTAATTATTAGGAGCATAGGCTCTTGAGTCCTACTTCCTGAGTCTGAACCCAACTGCATCATTTACAAGCTGTATGCCCTTAAAGAAGTTAATTAACTTCTACCTTTGTTTGTGAAATTTCAGTAGTATTTGTCTTTATATCTGGGGGAGGAAAGTAATTGTGAGGATTAAATGAGTTAATATATGTAAAGCACTTTGACAGGTCCCTGAAACATAGCAGGTACTCAATTTATTTTAGTTCTTAATCCCACTGGAGATCATTCATCCTTACCAAACTGGACTTTTCTGTAGGATTTATCCCCTTCGTTTACTTCCATAGTAACACTCTTTCTTGGATTTCTACTTATTTCTTTATGTAGCTACAAAGATTTTTTTTCCCTTCAATTTCCCAACAAATAATCCCTAGGACGAATACTCTTTTAGAGGGTATTACTTTGGTTTACCTGTATATCCAAGAAATGTCCTGTCCTCAGCACTTTTCTCTATCTGCCCTCACAGGATGGGTAATTTCTTTCATTCTTGATCCCAGTTATATGCATACTTTTCATATGCCCATGACCCTCAAATTTGCATCTGCAGCTTAGACTATTTACCCTGAACCACAGACTCCCAAATCCAATTGCTAACCTGACATCACCATTTGGACCTATGTCTAAAAGACATTACAACATTAAGATGGCTAAAACTACCACTGGCTCCCCACACCGTCTTCATTCTGTTCTAGACTTGAAGTCTTTCTTATGCCAGTAGAGAACTACCACCATTTATTTTAGAACTAAATTCTTGGAATCACCCGTGATTCTTCTCTTTCTTCCCACCTCACAACCAAAACATCAACGGAGTTCTGTAGCTTTACCTCCAAAAATAGGCAAAATTTAACTCATATCTCTACTGCTGTAATCACAGACTGAGACTACTGCAATAGCCTTTTATTGGCTACTCTGCCTCCATTGCCAACTCCCTCACATAACACAACTTCTTCATACAACAGAAAAATAATTTCTTAACCAAAAATGAGATCATTATACTTCTCTGCTTAAGAGAGCCTTCAAATTGCTCTCTATTGCCACTAAAATAAAATCCAAACTTACTATGGCCTACAGCGCTGTAAGATTTAACCCTTACCTAAATGTCCAAGCTTACTGTCCCCCTCCCCCCCATTCACTATATCCAGCCACACTGGATTTTATTGTGTCCCTTAGACACATCAAACCTTTTTTGGTCTCAAGGTCTTTTGACTTATTGTTTCATCCACTTGGAATGTTCCTTCCCTGGAGCTTATATGGCTGCATCCTTCTCATGATATAAGTATCAAAGCAAGTGAAGACAGTCATCTCCAAGCCAAGCATACACTTAGCAGAATTTTATATAGAGATATATTTAAGGGCTTGGGCTTTGCCAACATTTCCTGGACTCAAATCTTAATTCTATTATTTACTTATGTAAAGGCACATAGAAATTAAAAATAAGAAGCTTAACTCTTCCTGTTGAATAAAAGGGGAAGCAACCTTTCCCTTTTCTCAGCGCATTTACTTTAGAAAATTTAAACTTGTAAGTTCTTTCTCTTTCTTAAAACCTATGTACATTTAAAAAAAAAAAGCTACATAAGCCTTTGCCAGTTTTACAACCTAGGTATGTCTTTCTCAAGAATCTGGGGACCATCTCGTTGATAGGCAATCATTAAGGAAGACAGTGCTCTTATCTTCCAGTTTCTTTGGAAAGTTAGGAGCCTAATTTTGACAGGTGCCACACCCCAAGATGTAAAACTAACTCCTGTCATAAAGATATATTTATTTTTCCTTTGGATAAAGCTAATAAGCTAAAACAGATGGTCACCTCAATTACCAGGTGAATCTATAGTGAAGTATGCATGATAAATGGTGCCATCAAGTCTCTTACTCAAGGACTATTTATTGTTTGTCTTGAAAACATGTCATGTAATGGGTCGTATTCTGCTTAGCTATATACAAGGTGAGATTTCTTTTTGTCTTTGCAATCTCTTAACAGATTGCCTGTGATGCATTTTGGTTTAATACTTATTCAATAACAAAACTGTTTTCTTTCTCTTCTACTTTTGTAGAGAGGTTATCTGGGTTAGGAGATTTTGTTTCAAATTATTTTCTCAACACTTGCTAGCTATGAACTAGCAAGTTACCTAACATTTCTGCCCCACTATCCTCATATGAAATATAAGGAAAGTAGGAGTAATAAGGAGTAATAACACCTCCTAAGTTCCTTTAGGAAGACAAATTAATTAAATCATGTAAAGAAGAGTACCTGGTACAATGAAAGTGTTGTTGGTAATTATTAAGTGTTGTTAATATTCTAACAGCATAATACAATCCTGAGCAATACGAGAAGTCTTATTTATTCCTTTTTAATGTTCACCAGTTTATTATATGTCTCCTTCCTCAACAAAGCTTTGACTATTTCTCCTTCTGTTTCCAGTGCCTTCTCATAAACACCAATTAATATTTATTTACTGATTGACTAAGTAAATTTGAAGAAACAAACTAGATGACAAACATTATTAAAAGGGAGCTGTTTCCTCTGCTTCCTTTTTCGCAGCATGTAAGAGGCCATAAAGATGTTAATATTTTATAAATATTTATAAAAATATTTTATATTATATATAAATATATAAAAATATATATGAAACTTGAAAAGCATGCCTTTGTAGCCATTTATTTTTAGGGAAAAAACCTTCAAGTTTTAATAGCTTATGAAATTTATGTCTTTGGATCATCAGTAATAGAATAACATTCAGTATACTTGGCTTTAAAAGAAGTTGTAACATACTTCAAGCAACAGTAATATTTTTAAAGTTTCAGTGCTAAAGGGAATGTTTCATTTATTTGGAAGATTCACTTCAGTGGGAAAATATCTTATTTCAAATAAAAAAACTAAATTGGGTATTAGATGTTTTATTTGCATGTTTTTTCCCTTAATTACAGATATGCACATGTCTGTATGTATACAATAGATGCCTATTAGTAAATGCATTGAGTTTTAAACACAAGAAATTTGGGTTTGTTATGTACAAAACAGAATCAAATTAAAATTCTGCTCACATTGCAGTGATATAGTCTTTAGAGTTTAATGAAAATGCAAATGAGTTAACAGCTTAGATGAATAATACATGTTCCTGTATGCTGTATGGACTAAAAAAAAAAAAATTCCTCAGATAAATGAGTTATAAATTTCAGCTCATTTTTAGCATTTGGTGGCACAGTATACCCTTTATGGGATATAAAAATTGGCTATTGTCTCATACCAGTTAAAAGGCCCCATTTATAAACAAAATATTAACATAAAATAATTATTGTTAGTAGCTGTTTCAGAATGCTCACATATTCATTGTATTATTCACATAAGAGAATTTTGAAATAATCATCACTTCTAGAGTATAAACCCAAGTACAACAAATTCCTATTTCTCTTCTAGTAAGTCTTTTTTCCTCTGTCAAACGCATAGATCATTTTCAATTTTTGAACTTCAACTTTTACTAAGAAGGTAAATAAGGAAAGGAGGTAGTTAAGTGGACAAATAGTTTTTAAAAAACGTAACACTGAAAAAATCTTGACTTAAGTAAAACAGTTAGCCTTTGCTTTCACACGACCTTTTGAGGTTTTATGCTACTATAGTCGGCAGAGAGATACAGGAATTTTCATTTCTTATTTCAATTTCCTTTATAGTAGCTGCTTTAATTAAGAAAAGTCAACGTCCACCTTCTTTTGGAGATACACATTAAATCTCCTCAAACATTCCTTACTCAAAATGACTTTTTTTCATTTCCCCCTGAAAGCAGGTATGTACATGCTTCAAACAGGAGTACTTAGGTATGCAGCAGTTGCGGCTGCTCATAATCCTATGCCCAGTCCATCGTGTGAATTAACATGTGTCTTGTTACTTGTATGGCCACACCTGATTCGAGGCAAAGTATGAAACCCTCATTTTTTTTATTACAAAGACCTAAGTGCAATCCCTACCACAGCTAATTGGGCCAGTTTTATCCCTTCCAAAAAGCTTGGTTTGAAAAAATAAACTACACTTATGAGACTCTCTCTCATTAATTTGAACAGAAAACAAATTAGCAGATTAGCAATGGGTGTTGGAGATGAAAGACTGACTTGAAGGTAGATTAAGGGTTAGGGTAAATCAAAGTCAAGTTTACAGAGAAGGCATGAGAAGACAGAAACTATAAGTAAATAATAAATTAGGGGAAAAGTTCATGGGCCATATTAGTCATGTCCTGGGTCATGTCCATGGTAGGGGACCCAAGTTGAGACTGCTATGGCTGAATCCTTAGCATAGCTCAGAGTTCAGCATTAATATCCAGGCTAAGCTTCATGAGAGTTGGCTTCATAAAGTCTCTTCTTTGTAGATTTCTATTATGTTCTACTTATATCTTCATGATAAATAACACTTAGCTAAACCTAGCTTCTCTGGTCCTTTCTTCCCAGAAACAAAAATATCTAGGGAAGACACATGGTCACTGTGGCATTTCAGCTCAAAGTAAAATGCATCTTTTCAAGCAAATGTGGGACTTCCAAAAAGTCTTCATTTGAAACTTATCACTGTCCATGGTATATAACCTAAGGTAGTATTTCATTATGTCTTTGAACCACAGAATTTTAGGTCTACAAGTGATGCTAGATATCATCTATTTTTATGTTATCATTTTAAAGGACAGAAACTTAGAATCCCAAGTACCTTTTGTCATTTGCCCAAGGTTATAATGCTCTAAATCAATTTAGCAGAGACTAGAATTCAAGTATTCTAACATCTACCAGAGAGGCAAGAGAGGTGGAGGGAAAGAAGGAAAAAAGAGGAGAGACAGAAACAGAGAGAGAGAGAGAGAGAGAGAGACCATAAATATGTGATATTAAAAAAAAAATAATCACTTGGAAAATTTATCTTAGTGTCTACCTATTTAATTTGGGTATTTCTTTGTTACCAATAGTACCTATTTAAAGATAATACTCTTTTATTCTGATAGATGAAACAAGTAGGATTTTGACATAGGGTGTCAATATTATCATGGTAGAAGAAACAGCAGTCTTGTGATAAAAATAAAATACAATAAAAAGAATATAGATTGTCTTGGATAATGCTGGAATAGTGTGATTGCTAAAAACTAAACATTAGCAAGACTGTAAAAGTCTTTGTGGACCTTATAAGAAGCACATGTGCATATCAAATATTTTTACGCTGAATCATTCACATTATTGTGTATATATAATTAAAGTAGATGCCTGTGAAGATCAAATCAATTTAAAGCACTTAGCATTGTCCCTACCTCAGAGTAAGAGCTCAATACATGTCAATGATTTTTTTTAAAGAATATATATATAGAGAGAGAGAGACAGAGAAAGGGAGAGAGGGAGAGAATGTGATTATATCTTCACTCTTTACTGTGGTACAATGTTACAATGGGTCCCATTTCTCTAACTATGTAGTTGGTTTTTTCTTTATAATTTGTCTATTCACCTTCCAAATTGAATAATTTTTTTCACGAAAGAGCTTGAGTTTTAAACAAATGGATACATTTCATTCCTGATCATACTGGTCTATTGTTTTGCATAAATTGATTGTCAGTTTATAAGTTTACTCAAGGCACTTTAAGGAAAAAAGCTAAATTTATTGTGATGATAAAAAGGCATCACACAGAATCAAAGACAGCAAGTACAGCTGGATACTATCAAAACTAATCAGGGCGCCTGGGTGGCTCAGTCATTAAGCATCTGCCTTTGGCTCAGGTCATGAGCCCAGAGTCTTGGGATCAAGCCCCGCATCAGGCTCCCTGCTCTGCAGGAAGCCTGCTTCTCCCTCTCCCACTCCCCCTGCTTGTGTTACCTCTCTTGCTGTGTCTCTCTCTGTCAAATAAATAAAATCTTTAAAAAAAACTAATCAAAATTCAGTATCAGAAACCCAGATTATTAATGATAATATTAATATGTACAATTATTCTGTGATTTTCGCTAGATATGAACAATTATTAACTCTCAGAGGAGCCAATATAGACATACAATTGGAAATTTTCATTTAAAAAGTTACTCTTAACATTATATATCTATTAAGTATCATTTCCCACTGGCCATGTCCATTTCAGAAATGCAGTGTCAAAAATCTTATCAGCATATGTATGAAACTAAATACATAGTTCTTTATTTTTTCTCATTAGCGCTAAGGAGGGTTTTCCTAGAATGTACTGTAAGGAGGGGAGAAGGGGAATACACACCAGAGAAGATTTTTAGCAGAAGAAATTTAATAAATGGTGCCTTCCTATATATTACATTATTGTCAGAGAAGGATTTATATTTCAAGGGAAAGCCAAGGTACTTTAATGTAGACGACTGGAGAACAATAGGAAAGGATGGGGAAGTTCAAACTGAAGATAGCATTTATAAATTAATGGTTGGGTTTTGATGATCCAATACATAAAGTTTTGATGATCCAACATGTAAATCTTGTTGTAAAGTCAATTTATTTAGCTTTGTGGTCCATTCCTATTTGTTATTTATGCTTTTAATTTTGGCTTAGACAGCAGCCATAAGTTTACCAAAAGAAATAAATATGAGACTCTCTGGGTTTGCCTTAGGGAATCAAACTGATTTCATACATCTTTTCCTTGAACTGGATTAGACCTTTTGAAGATAAATATAACTGTGGAATAGAAAAGAGACTGTTGAAGACCTAATGTGATTAGTCTTATCTTCAAAACAGTTATCTTTCTGAGGTAAAAATGATTTACTTTTGAAGTGCACTGGAAAAAAGAAAATATCTTCTGTAAGTGGTACTCAAAGTTTAGTTGTAACAGTTTTTAGGGATTATATGGAAATCCTGGGGAAGAATAATCAGAAGAGAGTAAGCAGAACAATAGCTCCTTGAGTTTAGGCTTTAAAAATAAACCGTAGAGTTTATTTTCCCCGTTCTTGAAGATTATACACATTTCCTAAGACCACCATCAGGAAAGTTTACTGACCAATCAGACTACAAAACCAAGTTTTGTTATTTTCAGGATCTAACTAGATTTCCAGTTAGAAAAAAATGAAATAATGGAAAAATTGAAATAATGGAAAATGGAAAAGTGATGGAAAAAGAGTATCAAGAGAAAAATGAAGTGAAACACAGGTAGAAAGAAGTGTTTCAAGAACTGTGTTAACTGCTACTGATAGAGTCAGATAAATTATAATTTCATAGCACAAAGTCAGCCTTACTATTATATGAGACAAGATTCAAAAGATTCAATTAATCTCAGGAAACAAACTGAGGGTTCCTGGAGTGGGGGGGGATGGGGTGGCTGGGTGATAGACATTGGGGAGGGTATGTGCCATGGTGAGCGCTGTGAATTGTGTAAGACTGATGAATCACAGACCTGTACCTCTGAAACAAATAATACATTATATGTTAAAAAAAAAAAAAAGATAGCAGGAAGGGAAGAATGAAGGGGGGGAAATTGGAGGGGGAGATGAATCATGAGAGACTATGGACTCTGAGAAACAAACTGAGGGTTTTAGAGAGGAGGGGGGTGGGGGGATGGGTTAGCCTGGTGATGGGTATTAAAGAGGGCACGTACTGAATGGAGCACTGGGTGTTATACGAAAACAATGAATCATGGAACAGTACATCAAAAACTAATGATGTAATGTATGGTGACTAACATAACATAATAAAATAAAATTTAAAAAAAAAGTGACTTCAAAGACTACATATCCAGTTCTTAAATACTCTGTGTGACTCATTTGGGAAGTAACAAAATTAATGTATTCAAGTGGGGGTCTCAACCCTAGATACACATTACAATGACTGGGATCTTTTTTTAAACAAAACAAAAGTAACAAACTACTAGCTCTCAGCCACAGAAGTTCTGATTTAATTTTCCTGGAATGAGACTGAGATTTGCTTTAACATACAAAAAACAGACCAGTGCCTGGAGTCAGGCCATTGCCACAGGTACAGTCCAAGGTTCCCATGGTGAATACAGAGACCTATGAAGGCAATCTGTTTGCTTGCTTGCTTTTTGTGTTTAACTATGGAGATTACAACATACTGGTGATATTTTTAACATACTACCAACTATAACCTCTAGACATTTTTCACACCTTATAAAACCATCTCCTCTATTTTGCTCCTTTCTGTCTGGTTTTTGGTTCCAGTTATAGAACTTTCTCCTGGATGGACCTCCCCTAAATTTCATCTTGTTGAAATTAAACCACCATCAAATGGAAATGAATATAATTGCATTCCTTGACTTGTAAGTAGCTTAGTATACATCGCCTCATTTGCACTTCATGACAACATGCCTCCCAAGTTCATTGCTTTTTTGCTATATATTTCATTTATCCTCATTACTGTTTATCAGTTTCCCTATTGCAGATTTAAATATTCTTTAATAATTCAGCAAAAATGCATGATAGTCACTATATCTGATATCATCAATGAAAAGATCAGCATCAAGAACAGGGCTCACTGTATGATCGCACAGAATACCGTGTGTGTATGTGTATGCATACAGGCCAATATAAGAAGAGCAAAACATAACCTGTAAGTATATGCATCACTCTGTCAACCACAGTCATCTGTAGAAATGAGAGATTTTTACTTCCTATTTTCATACCTCTATAATATTTTTAAGTTTGTTTTTTAAATCAAACAAAAGTATAAAAGGTGTTTTTTAAAAAACTAGGAAAAAGGAAGAGTATGGTAGGACCAACTTCTTCATTGTGTACAGCAGGCTCAGTGCCTACAGCCTGTAATACTTCTAAAATCCATGAAAACATCTTCATTCATTTGTAAATCAGAAGGAAAAACAAACTTTTAGGTAAAAAAAAAAGGTTAGTATATAATATTAATATATTCATCTTTATACCACTACACTCATAAAATGTGAATTTTAATATATTTATGGAAGAAAGGGCCCATAAATGTCATAATTCAGCCCTGGGTATGGGCTACTCTTAGAGTAGGAAAAGACTGTGATGTCGTTACCTGTCATATATACTATCACGCATTCCATCCTAGAAGTCACAGTACAGAAAGACTCCAGATAAGCTAAGATACTCTATGACACAGTTTATTGAATGAATTTCAAATATACAGGAAGCAATGTAGGTTAACACATTTGTGGCAGGATACCAGTGGGACAGATCATACTACTCAATCCCTCCCTCTGTCCCTCCTTCCTTTTCTACCATTTGCTCTCCTACATCAGCGTTCCCTGCTATAATATGGCTATAAGGACCAGAGTTGAATGTAATCAAAGTGGCTTAGCAGAAGGAAGATGTCTGGAAATAACATACAGGCTTATTTTATGGAAAGGATGCAAGGGCCAGACTCCTGGCCAGGAGCTGTAGCTCATTTAACTTACTATGCAGCTATGGCTTGTTTCTACATATCTCTGATAGAGGCTACATAGGGCCACATGGGTGACACAAATGGGTTCTTGATTTAAAGGTGATATAACTGTCATAAAATTTGGTGCTTCTTGAATATGTAATACTTGTTCATTCTATCTCCTCCTCTCTGTGTCAGCACACAAATGATCTATTTACTTTATCTGTATCTAACATGTTTCAGAAGCGTCTTGCTTACCATATATATTTTATTTTACTATCTTCTATTGTTCATTTCTCATTCTCCTCATACAACGTACTATTCTTAAATCACAAACACAATAATGTCACCTGATCTGATCACAATAAAATTAAACAAGAACTCTGGAATAAAAATTTAACTGAAATAAAAATAAATGGAACCTTTTTAACAAATCAAAAATATTAAAACCTTCCAAGTTTTTAATGATAAAAACAACCATAACAAAAATCCTGTCACCTTTGAAGGGTGTAAGTGAACCAAGTATTTTGAAAAATGGTAAATAAAAGTAATTAATCTAGTACCTTTTCTTTTATATAAAAACTGTTCACCATGATAACTCAATTGTTCATGAGAAAGTTTCCTCTTGGCAGAAGCATCACAGCTAAAAAGGATTATTAGACTATCATCTCTTTGTAACCCCTAATAAAGTGAAAGATACTGGCAATACTCATCAATTGCTCTAACATCACAGAGACAGATTATTTACTTCTAGATATAAGTATGAAACACTATCTATGAAGTGGTTTTGCTGAAACTTTATACCTGATTTTGATCAAACGTCTAAGTCTACTTCCCAATTCATAAGGGAAAGAGTAGATAAAAGACAGAAACATGTTAATAGACATGGGAATGTAATCAGCAAAATTCAGATTAAAACTTCCTAGGGTTATACCACCTGGTTTCTTCAGTAAAAAATAAATGCAGGGGTGCCTGGGTGGCTCAGTCGGTTAAGTGTCTGCCTTCAGCTCAGGTCATGATCGCAAGGTCCTGGGCGCGCGCTCTCTCTCTCTCTCTGTCAAATAAATAAATAAAATCTTTAAAAAAATAAAAAATAAGTAAATGCAAAAGAAAAACAGGGACAGTGGAAGAACACCTTTTAAAGAAACTTAAAAAACATATCAACCACTTTTAATTTATGAATGAAATTGTATAGTTTCCAAAATTTGCCTCAAAGTAATTTTGAGGAAGTAGGAGCTGAGAGTATCAATAAAATAAGATTGACTGACCATGAGTGCATAATATTTGAAGCTGAGGACATGAAGATATTATATTATTTTCTCTACTTATGTGTATCATTGGCCTTTTCCATAATAGTAAAGAAAAAAAAAGGTTAAAACCATATTGCATTTTTCCTCTGTCCTGAGCAACTTTCAGCTAGGAAAGAAACAAAATAGACAATTTGACTACTTAGAAAAATAATTTAAAAATAATAGGACTTAAGTCAGGGTGAAGTCATAAATTTATACCCCAGTACGGTTTTCTTATATAACAGAGAGAAAAGACATGACTTATTTATTCATTTCCAGAAGTAAAATGAGAAAAAAAATAGTATTCAAAGGCAAACAGAAAAAAATAGTATTCAAAGGAGAACAGAAAAAAATTACCTAGTAAAGGTAAGAGCAAAAACACCTGAATTAGGTTACAAAAAGATAAAGTAATCAATACCAACATTTAAGGAAAAAAACCAAATAATTAGGTCCTTGAGAGAAGTCTACTAAAAATGAAAAAATAGAAATAATGATAATTAGAATGAGAAGAAAATGTAGTGAAAAGACATATAGCAAGTAAAAGTTATAAGAAAAATTTTTTAAAATTGCATATTAATACATTTGAAACTAAGAAGGGGATCTTATTAATATTTCTGAAACAAATGATCTATAATCACATCTAATGTATACCAAGAAATTCTAGATCAATTTTAAGAAGTTTATTAATATTTTACATTTTATATTAACATATCAATAAAAGCCATAAAGGAATAAGGGACTTCTTGTAAGACACTCTTTTAAAAAGTAGGAAAAGAGTCAGGGGCGCTTGGATGGCTCAGACGTTAAGCCTCTGCCTTCGGCTCAGGTCACGGTCCCCGGGTCTTGGGATCGAGCCCCACATCGGGCTCCCTGCTCAGCGGGAAACCTGCCTTCTCCCTCTCCCACACCCCCTGCTTGTGTTCCTTCTCTCACTGTGTCTCTCTCTGTCGAATAAATAAATATCTTTATAAAAAAAAAAAAGTAGGAAAAGAGAACTATTCCCTGAAGATAATTCTGACCTTCTATTTCAAATTAACAACTAGATTCTGTCTCCTTTACATTGTTGGTTTTCTATTTTATTCTTTGTCTCCATTGTTACAGTGCTACTTATATTTATTTCTTCCCTGAAAAAAATTTTATATTAATAATTATTACTTTTCAGCTTTAGTCTCTCTATATTTATTACTGATATTATTCAACAAAGATACTGAAGTTTCTTTCAATTTCCTTCAAAATAAAACCTACAGCTTTTTGAATAACTAAATTCACTCTATGTTTTATTTATGTATCAAATATTTGAGTATCTATTATGTGTTTGGCCCTTCATTTATCTCTCTGGTTCTATTTCTCAATTCTGTATTTACAACAGCAAAAACAAAGCAAAGCAAAAGAAAAAAAAACAAAAAACAGAAACCCCAGGACCATGAATAGGTGGATTGTGTTCTCACCCCCTCCAACGCTTATCCTATTTTTACTGTTTTCTTTATACCCCTTATAATCACCTGATGTATACTGCATCATTACTAGTTCATTGGCTATCTCGTTTTATAGATAATAAGCTCCACAAAGTGAGGGCCTACAAAGGTTATGGCCTTTACTGATGAATTCCTGGGACCCCAAAAATACCTGGCACATATAGGTGCTCAATTAATACTTGAAGAATTTCAATAGAGAAGTAAGAAGTAAACCATGATATATCAAAATATCCATGGGATATTATAATAAAAATGATAATTACAGAATATACAGAAATACTTTTAATTATTCTTTTAGAAAATTTACATGAAATATGAAATATTTAAGTATTACTATATAAAAATTTTACAATAGCAGAGGAAAATACTGAATAGATAAAACAGCTGAAAAGAAAAATGTCACAACATTCTTATACCAATATTAACATGTTAATAATAATCTTATATCAGTGATGAAAAAATGTGACATTCCTCCTGCTTTCTACTTTTTAAATTTCCTGTGAGATTTAGGAATTGTTTGTAATGTGAAAACTCATAGGATATACGATATATTTTAAGTCATTATACTTCAGCTTTTGTTTTCAATTAATACACTGATTTTCTTTAGGTAGAATACTTTCTGGTTCTTTGTTGTCATGTAAGGTCTATAGATAAGGCAGGTTTTTATAGAACATGTGCACAATAAAAGAAACCAAAGAACATGAATGTAGTAAATATTTACAATGAAGCCTAAACAACTCCATGTCTCAGGGTAAATAAACATTAAATAGTATCCAAAACTAGAGTTAACTGTTTTAATCTCTTGTGCCATCCAGAAGTTTGCTCTACTAAGGATGATGAACAGCACTGCTTTAATTTCAATTTAAATCATAGATTTTATGATCCTCTTGCAGGAAAAAATAATTCTCTAAAGAGAAGAATGCTTTAATATCAAGTTACAGTGACAGCACATCTACGTAAAAATACATCGTGCTGATGTTCCTATGCATCCTAAATTTAAGATTGCTCAAAATCCGAGTTAGCTGAAAATTATCCACATTTGGTCTATTGTATAGAATTTCAGAGAAAACATTATTGAAAATAAAATCCTAGCCATTCTAAATATAGTCCTCTTAAAAGAAATCAAGAAGTTATGGGCTCCTGGGTGGCTCAGTTGGTTAAGCAACTGCCTTCAGCTCAGGTCATGATCCTGGAGTCCCAGGATCGAGTCCCACATCGGGCTCCCTGCTCAGCGGGGAGTCTGCTTCTCCCTCTGACCCTCTTCCCTCTCGTGCTCTCTCTCATTCTCTCTCTCTCAAATAAATAAATAAAATCTTTAAAAAAAAAAGAAATCAAGAAGTTACAATTGTGACAAAAATATATGTAACTATATATACTCCTCACAACAGGTTATTTGGTTCTTTTTGTACTAAGTTGTTATACTTTTATTGGCACACAAATACAAAATTATATTAGTGACTTCTTCACTTTTTCATGCATTCCTTTCTCTAACTTTTCTAAACACTATCTCTTGCCTGGCCTGTGGCCATTTTAGGAAAGGTGGTCTCTCTGAGAGGGTTTCATTTGAACACAGACCTGAATGAGATCCTAATATGTTGTTATTCTTAAGTGAATTATTTGCTTTCAATTCATAATAATCATAAATTTTAGAACTGTAATTTACCATAAATATCTAGTACTATTCCTTAATCTGATACACTGAAATGAAACCCAAGATTTTATACAAGTAAGCAAGAAGGCCAAATGGTAATTAAGAAAATTGACAATATTAAAAATGTTAAAAATTTTTAGAATTTTTTCCAATAATTAAATTAACTATATGGAATGTTTCTTGAAAGGATAAAGCAATTGTTATATTTCTTTGTATCCTACATACAACATGGCACTGGCCCATTACACTATAATAATTAAAGTCAGATTTTAAAGTCAAAAAAGTGGGTTTAAATTCAACTTTTGCCCCTTACTAGACATATAACATATAATAAATTAGTTATTTAACTAATTCCAAAATTCAGTTTATCTGAAAGATATGGATTAAAACTCATAGTAGTTTGTTTGTTGTGAGGTTTAATTGTAATAATGTTCCTATAAGTATTTACTATAGTTTAGTAAATAACTTCTATTATTAATTTAGTAAATATTCAATAAAAACTTAGTAAGAGGGGTGCCTGGGTGGCTCAGGTGTTAAGCGTCTGCCTTCGGCTCAGGTCATGATCCCGGAGTCCTGGGATCGAGCCCCGTGTCCGGCTCCCTGCTCCGCAGGGAGCCTGCTTCTCCCTCTCCCACTCCCCCTGCTTATGTTCCCCCTCTCTCTCTGTGTCTCTCTCTGTCAAATAAATAAAAAATCTTAAAAAAAAAAAAACTAATAAGAGATTATCACTAGAAGATCTAAATTATATAGCTTGTGTAAATTATTTTAAAATAATATAATCTTATTTATATTTTATATTTATAATCTTATAAGATTATTTATGTTATATATAATATAAATTATAAATTATAAATATTATTCCAATAATATACTAGGTTTTACATTATGAGAATAGAATTAATATTTATTTTAAAATAAGATCAGGCTATAAATACATGGTATATATTTAAGATTTTGTTATAAGATTTCAACTTGAAATATAATACCTACGAATGTATCAGAGTTACAATCCACGGATTAAAAACAAGAATAAGGCAATTTTTGATGTGATATGTAGACAGTAAAGGACGTAAAATAAGATACAAATCTTTAATGTGATTTTTCTACCAAACAGGCCCAGGGCACTTCTCACTACAGCCATCATCTATGCTGTTACTTCTTATCTTGGCATCTGAAAATCCTTCCACAATGAAATTCAAAGATGAGCCTTAACTGCATAGATCCCAAAGAGCAGGAGTTATTTATTCTTAAGAACAGCTCAGAATTATTAAAACAAATTATATTTCGATCACATGGCATTTGAGGCCTACCTCTTTCTTTGGTAGAATGGGAAATCTTAAATATTTCTTTTCTTAATAAATATAGCAGACATATGAATTAAAATTGAGAAAAAAATATATAAATTTCTCTAACAGGAAATCATAACAGGCCAAAATATTCATATGTTTTATAAATGACTAAGACACTGGAATTTAAAGATGGAGTAATAGCAGTTCCCTTGGCCAAAGACTAGGGCTTACTGAAGGGAATTTTCTTTCAGTGTGAGATATTTCTCACTAAGCATCACATTCTGTGCTGCCCCCCACTTGAAATATTTTTCTCATCTCTTTCTTTCTCTTAATTTTTGTTTTATTTTTTTATTCTTGTTATGTTAATCACCATACATTATATCATTAGTTTTTGATGTAGTGTTCCATGATTCATTGTTTGCGTATAACACCCAGTGCTCCATGCAGAACATGCCCTCTTTAATACCCATCACCAGGCTCACCCATCCCCCCACCCCCTCCCCTCTAGAACCCTCAGTTTGTTTCTCAGAATCCATATTCTCTCATGGTTCATCTCCCCGTCCGATTTCCCCCCTTCATTTTTCCCTTCCTGCTATCTTTTTTTTTTTTAACATATATTATTTGTTTCAGAGGCACAGGTCTGTGATCCAACAGTCTTACACAATTCACAGCGCTCACCATAGCACATACCCTCCCCAATGTCTATCACCCAGCCACCCCATCCCTCCCACCCCATCACTCTTTTTTACCAGAAAGAAAACTGTATTTAGGGAAAGGACTACAGCAATTGCACTACTAGGTATTTATCCCAAAGATACAAATGTAGTGATCCAAAGGGGCACCCGCACCCCAATGTTTACAGCAGCAGTGTCCAACCGATAGCCAAACTGTGGAAAGAGCCGAGATGTCCATCGACAGATGAATGGATAAAGATGTGTATGTAGATACAATGGAATATTACTCAGCCATCAGAAAGGATGAATATTTACCATTTTCTTCAACGTGGACAGAACTGGAGGGTATTATGCTGAGCAAAATATGTCAAGGAGAGAAAGATAACTACCACATAGTTTCACTCATATGTGGAATATAAGAAACAGAGCAGAAGATCATAGGAAAAAGGAGGGAAAACTGAATGGGAAGTCATCAGAGAGGGAGACAAACCATGAGACTTAACTATAGGAGACAAACTGAGGGTTGCTGGTGGGGAGTGGGGTGGAGGGATGGGGTCATTGTGTGATGGGCATTAAGGAGGGCACGTGATGTGATGAGCACTGGGTGTTATATGCAACTGATAAAATTGAACACTACATGTAGTATAGTACTATGTACTATATGTTGGCTAACTGAATTTAAATTAAAAGAAAAAAAGGAAAGGACTACAGAAAAGCCTTGATATTGAAGTAGAAATAGAAAGCTCTAGAGGCATTTTTACTTTAAAAAATATATTTCCTTTTTTGAGTTATGGATACCTCACTAATCTTCAATTTCATAAGAAAATTCAGCATGATTTTTTTATACTAATACTAACCATTTAACTTAAGATATTTGAAACTAACCTGGCTCATCTGAGGAACAACCCTTCTCTTCCACTCATTACTGTAATGTTTGTCTTCAGGATAACTGACACATTTAGCTACAGAATAAATATTGCAACTACATAAATAGATAGATAGATACTTAGAAAACAACCCCTACAAAACCTAAATATTTAAGTTAAATTATAAAAGCTTCAATGACTCTTTTGATGCTAAATATACTCAAATATACTGTTTAAGCTAATTATTATCATTTCCAATTTCAACAACTTCTCTGCTTTGGAAGCTGTTTATTTTTACCATAGAATAAATACATTACCACTTCTTTCCTTTTTTGACTTAAAGCAAAAGCCGCCCTCCCATGACAAAAAATGAAACAAAACAAAAACAAAAAACCTTTAAATTTAAAACAAATGCCCTAAATATAAACTGTTAAACAAGCTCCAGCCCCTATGCAATGCAACCAAGTATTTACATATTCTCAAAGTCATCTCATTCTGCTCTGTTTTACACCTTATACCGTTTTTCTGAGAATGCATTCTACCTATTTTATACGAATAGTTTTGTAATGGCCTTTGGCCAAAATTGTAACCTAACACATCTTACCTAAATTACCTAACTCTATTACTTACTGCTTTAAATTGAAAACAAATCTGATAGTAAGATTTTTTTTAAAAGAAACAGCATTTTACACAACCATTTTAAAATATTTTATCCAAACAATCATTAAGTACTTTCTAGCAAAAAAAACAACCCTTTTTCTCTTGAAGCCAACTTCAACAGGGCAAGTGATTAGAGATCTTTTTCACTACTGGAGGCTTCGTGATGATAATCACCTACTGATGAAGGTAAACTAATTTCTTGGAGACTATAGCAAAAGCCTTTCCCTCTATTTTCTATTTTAGTGATGCTACAGTCCATATCTGCCAACAATGCTACTCACAAATAGGTTCATGTGACTCATAAGGGTCATGCAGAACTTCTAATAAATTTTTGGAGAAAAAAATGAAAGTCACTCAAAGCCGATTGTAGTCCCATCTGTCTTTGAAAGTGAGTTAAGTTTATATAGATGGCAAGTTCATGTTCAAACTGAAATTATAAATCAAACCATAAGAAAACATTTGTGTGATATTATGGCCCTGTTTTGAATGAGATGATTTGTTCATTCTTTTTTGCCAAGGTCAAAACTGAAAATCAATAATTTTGAAAGCATATATCTTCTAACTTGGAGTAGGATTTAAAGACATGCTTATAGCTGACAGTAATCATACAGATGCCTGACCAAAGTTAGCACTCAATTAAACATTTCTTTCTTTTTAAATGTATTATAAAAATGCAAAAACTGAAAGACCAAAAAAAAAGCACACAATAGTCGAAATATATAAGGAAATTAATATTTTATACATAATTTTAAAAATTCAAATATTACAGAATTTCTGAACTTCTCCAGCTATGGAGTCCCTTATTTCAATAGCCCATGAGTTAAGTAATCTCAAAATTTTAAAAACTTTCTAGTTAAAATTCACTTTTGATGTTTCAACATACACTTTTCCAATAATGCGAGTAAAACTACATCCACAGTAAGCTAAAGAAGGAAAATCTGGTTAAATATGAGACTACTTTGCCTTTCAAATCACCTCTTCTCACATCCCTACTCTGTCACACATGAATTCTAATTGTCTCTGCCATTCTCCTGTTTTCAGAGGTTCAAGGAATAGTGGTAAGAATATAACTGATTCTTTCCCGGATTTATTTGGAAACCAAGAAGTAGTTATATATAAAGAAGATACATATCTACATATACCCATATCTATATCTAGATCTACATTCTTCATTAACATTCCTAATTATGACAACTCCTTCAGGATAGATCTTTTCAAGACAGATCTTTTCCTCTCTTGTGTCCATCTAAGATTTAAATTCTGGTTTCCAAAATAATCTCTTATCTTCAAGCAAAATCTCGCCTTCTCATGGAATGAGGCCACAGGACACTCACATTCAAATGCATCATAGAAAACTTTTCAAAGATACACACATATTGAAGATAAAAAGAAACGATTTTCTAAATGGCTTCTTTCACTGCACTTGTGGAATGAAGTTATTCACAGTCCATTTTATAGAGTATGCATATGTGGTGGATGGGTAAGAATGAATTCTAGGACTGCTAATTACTCAAATGTCCTTTCCTCTGTGGCTTCTTCACATCATATGAAAACTGCCAACCTGTAGTTAAGGAAATCTAGAAAGACATATTCCAGAGCTTGCTAGGCTCTCTACTTACTTATTTGTTTAGTGCTTCTCAACTCTGACCATATTAGAATCACTTTGGAGAATTTTTAAAATACTGATGCCTGAGCCCTACACTTAAGGGATTCAGCTCAATTATTCTTGCATGAAGTCAAACTTTGGTGTTTTGAAAAACTTCTTAAATTACTCTAATGTATAGCCAGAGTTGACTGGTTTAAGTAATGTAGTTAGAAGAAATCAATACAATATTAGAAATAATACAAATAATTTATATATGCATACACATTATTTTATATTATATTATACTATACTACACTATACTATAAAATACGTATGTTCATTCAACATAGGGTCCACTCAGGGTATTCTTCAGAAACATGAGACTAACGCTACAATACAAAATTTACTAGAGGTAGATTCCTTTAGTCTATGATTCAATCTCAAAATAAAATATAGCTTGTTGTTATTTTTTGTGGTAGTAACCCAGATTTAGCAGTGATTAAAACCGTACATACCGGACAGAAAATAAACTGAAATGTCTCATTTGTTCAAAGGATATTTCAAATTGTTTTATTATATATATATAGCTATTGTGTTTTTTTCCAAATCCTCAGTCAGCTGCTCACCTCCACAAGTAACACTGTTTTGACAGTAAAGAGTGAATGAAGAGCAGAACATGTGCACTGAAACAAACTCACTGTAGAATCATCAATATGAAACAATGGTATGTTTCCAAATCCATGAATTTGGGATAGTAAAACAGTAAGTGATTTCATCTTTTAAGTGAAATTCAGACAGGAAGACTATCATTATTCACTTTATTTCTAAAGTAGGTATTTATATACCATCACAAATGAAGTATATATTTTTATTGTGTAGTGTTTTTAAAATAAGGAGAGCCACACCTACACTTATGTCCTCTAAATAGGCAATATTGAAAGCTTAACACTAAAGGACCTAGTCAGTCATGTGGATACTCTTTTCAAATAAAGGACCTTTCAGAGCTTTATCTTTTCCAGTGACTTTCTCAGCCTGGGTGGCTGATAAATAATGGGAGCAGAGTGGAAGATGTCTCTGGATGACAAGAGTGTCAAAGGTGGAAACTATCACACAAATAGTTGTTAGAACCTGAAAAGGTCACAGTTGTGGCAAATACAAGAGGGAATACAATGGAACAAGGACCTGAAGCCAGTAAATTAATAGCTAGGAAAGAGAAAGATGTCAGTCACCTAGATCTCAACTTAAAGCAGAAGCAAGTTAAAATTTTGAAGACGCACATAAGTGAGTTTAATTTACCTTTCTCTTTTTGATAGCAGAGTGTTACCAACTGTTAGAAACTTAAAGCATCTTAATTTGAGGAAGAGATGGATTTAAATAGGAAAAGTGAGAACACTAGTCATTTTTAATTTTCAATTGGCAGTTTCGTCTAAAGGTGTCCAATTTTCTAAGCAGTATTTCACCCCATCTCCCTTCATAGGCTTTAAAGAGTCTTCCTAAAACACAATAAAATTAGTATTTTTGCAATACAATCATCGAGAGTCAAAGGCCGTGGGGAAGAAATTTATGGAGTGGCAGTGGTGCTACAATGACTCTCTTCAGGCAAAAATAAAAGAAAAGCATAGAGGTAGAGAGGAAGTGAACAAGACATGTAGGTTAAGAGCCAATAAGATATTTCTCCCACACACGGATTATCAGCTGTCTGCCATCATGAGAAGTCACAATGTGAGGAGCAAATGACAGTAAATGACAATGTAGCTCAGGGAGCCAAGGGATGCCCATACATACACTGGTTCTGCTCTCTAGCTATGAGGACCACCCACATAGCCGAGACTCTATTAACACAAATACTCATATATTCATCAGGAATTTCCCGAATTATTACTAAGAACAGAAATCTGGTGGGCACTGGTGATACAGCAGTTAAGGGAAAAAATGGTATGATTCCTACCCTAATGAAGTTTAAAGACGCTCAAGGACCTTAAAAAAAATTCCATCATTAAAAAAACAATGAAAACAAACAACCCCCTTCCATCCTAAGTGTAGAACATCCACGTATTACAATTTTGGTGGCACAGGGAGTAGTTGCAGGGAGTGATCTTGGAGAGTGACTAAGGTTACAGAATAGATAAGCATGTAGAGACTAGGCATACTGAGATTTTAAATACTATAAATCTGACCTCTTCTTATCACAATAGGTAAAGCTCAGATTATCTTGGTTATGCATAACAGTGGTATTAGGGAGAAAACAAAGGAATATATGGCATCGATGAGGATTATAAAAGACACTTGCGGGAAGGGGGTGGCAAACCTTTATGAAATCTACAAACATTCTGGTTGGTTCTTGGAAAGGAGAAAAGGCAGGGGTTTTAAATGATGAGTCAAAAAAAATTTTTAGGAAATTAGAAAGGCAAGGGGGAAAATAGAGCAATAGAGGCAGGAAAAGATAAAGTCTTTGAGAGAGAAGACCAAAAAGCTCATTTGTGAGAAGTGCATGCCTGGAGTGCAGCGAACGCAATCCAAGATGTTACAGATAAACTCGGAATTTGAGTTCTAAATCTAAATCTAAGGGAAAAACAATGAAGGAAGTTTTGTAGGTTGAATACATACTTGCCAGCAATGCCCATATCACTGACTGCCTTATACTACTAAAAGACTATTCTGGTTCAGTAAAAGCCAACAGAACCAAGTTTTTGTCCTGAAGCCAAGGAGGACTGGTTCAGAGAGATAAGGATTTACTTTCCCTATGGAACGATGAAAAAATAACTTACCATGTTTATGGGTGGAATCAGGAAAAAATTAATATATGTAAAAGTGTGCACTACTTAGAATTTGTGACATGCTAAAAATAGAGCCTAATAAGGAAATTAAATCTCAAAATTATTTAGAAAAATAAATCTGTGTCTATTTTATACAATTTATTTTTCCTACTTTAAGAGAAACAGTTGTGGGGATGCCTAAGTGGCTCAGTCAGTTAAGCGTCTGCCTTCCGCTCAGGTCATAATCCCAGGGTCCTGGGATTGAGTCCCGCATCGGGCTCCTTGCTCAGCGGGGAGTCTGCTTCTCCCTCTGCCTGCACATTCTCTCTCTCTCCCCCCCACTCTGGCAAAATGAATAAATAAAATCTTTTTAAAAATTAAAAAAAAAGAAAAACAATAGTGTACAGAAGCAGAGTCATTATGAAGACACTGGAAGTTCACTGTATAGGAGTGATTCACCTATATGTTCCTCATTCCTTTTATAGTCATTAAAATATTTTCAAAAATTATTTAACAAATGTGGATACTCATTTTCACGTGTATGAATACTTATAGGTGTATAGTGAATGTAAGAACAAAAGAGAGGAACCAAGTATTTAAAAAGATTTAGTCCATGACTGATCTGTATGTATGTATGTATGTATGTATGTATATATACACAAACTAAATTTGTCTCAAAGTTCCTCATTCATTAATGTGTCCTTTTTCTGTAAGGAAAAGGCCCCTTTGAGGTAGGATGGTTTCAAACACAGTTTCATAGTCCACTTAGTTCACAAGGATTAAATCAAAACAAAATATATGCTATTGATAGTACCTTTGATTTGCTAATCCCTTGCCCTGGACTGAACCAAATATGGCTTTAAAAACTCTGGATACTTTCTCCTATAATTTTCATCAGCTAAAATATGGGATCTACGAAAATGATGAAAACTAAAATATGTGATCTTGTCATCATCCTCAATAAAGTAACATTTTCAAATTCACTTAGATATTGCACTTACAACGGAATACAAAATTTCTATGTATTCACAATTATACGTATTCACAAAGAAAATAATAGAAAACAAGTGCTCATCAGACATAATTGCTTTTATGTGTTGTCCCTCATACAGAATGGTAAGTCAACATCCGGAAAGTGAATATTAGCCAACATCAGTTTTTAAGGCATTCTGGTAACCAATTTTCTGGTCATTAACTCAGACCCATTGTACTTATCATAATCAGCCACAGACATAATAAAAAAATGACTACAAGTAAAGAGGTCTCTATTTTTTTCAACCCAACTTTAATAGTCTCCATTTCTTTTTAAGAAAAAAAAAAAGCATTGCTTTAATCAGAGAGAATTTTATTTTAGCTCAATGGATTTTTTTTTCAGATTCTTGTGCTAATCCATAGCTTTATACTTACATTCAGTGAGAGACTTTTAAGACCATGATTCCAGATTTTTCAAGACATTATTTGAGAATAGCTTCAATTTTCAGACTTTGTTACTTCCCAGAGGCAGAAACTCAAATAGTCCCAAACACAATATGAAATGAAAATTGGCCAAGCAAATTCAGTGCCAAAGATGCTGAGCAAAACTGCAACCCAGAAAAGAGGTGAGTTTGCTAGGGGGTGAATAAAAGGTGGGAAGAATGAGGTCTTATTTGCCTTAACGATTCATTCCTCTAGCAGGAGAAAGTGCCTACTGCCCACCAGAGTATTGGGAATTATTTACTAGCTCTATCAGGCTGGTTTTATAGAAACAGGCATCATTAAGGGAAAAAAATGAAGTTTGGACTATAGCAAAATTTACTTTGGCAATTTAAATGAAATGATACCACAGTTCACTCTAAAGATAAGTAATTTTGTTGTCTTTTATTTCTATTCAACATCAAAAGAAAATGTGAAAAGTAAAAACACATTAATATAGAACAATTCAGTTCACTAGTTAATTTACCACCTAAAACAAAAACTAGTTTATCTATTTTGTTCTTGTTTGTTTTTTTTGTCCATTTCACTAAATTACTATTAAATGTAGGCTTGAATGCATCAAATGAAACAATCTCGTTCTCAGAATATAAAATAGTATATTATTTAATTGCCAAGTAATGACCCTAACAAATTGAAATTATGTCTAAAGATAAATCCGTTTCCTTTATAATGCTGGTTTATTGTCTCCCTGAGAAACAGAAACAAACAAAAAATTAAGTAGATACAAAGTAAGCCCCAAACCACTCTTTATTTATATGGTTTTGAGATCATTCTTAGTAACTCATAATGAATTTTCATATTTACATTTTCTTAAACTATATGTTTACCTTCACCCACACACAGCCAAGTTGTTTTCTTATATTACCCTCATGTGTCACCGTTGGATATACTATGATAAATGAGGCTTCCTCTTAAATTTGTATCTTTTTTTAGGGAGTCATTAAAGCATCTAGTGCATAACTATTTTTTCCTTACTTTCATATTTATTTTGCATTTTATTCCCTCATTGAACCATAAATTTCTAAAACAGAGACTGTTGTAATTGCTTAGGTCAAATAAGAAACAGCCACTTAAGTCCCAAAGGACATTTACAGTGAATATTCAAAGTTGATGTGAACCACCAAAATCTCCAATCTGAAGGATGCAGCAGTACAGTACAACTTAAAGAAAATATTCACCCTACCCTTGAAGGGAAATTAAAAAACTCAAGTCTGGTATTGTTGGGGCCTCCAAAAAGAAAAAAAATTCAAGTCTGGTACTACAGCTAGAAAAAGACATAAATGTGCAATCATCAAATTTTGGAAGCTAAAGGTCATCCTTCAAATTTAAGGAAAATATATAAACCTATTATTTGTTTAATCAAATTCATTAATTAAATTATAAGCTGCTTAACTGCTGAAACAAAATATAGTGATAATACATTAATAAAAATCACAACATAATTTAAATCTTTATCTCTAAGTATAGCGTAAATATCGTTCTGTCTAATCATTCTTTATTTCTTTTGTATTAATACCCTGCCTTGGATTTCCATTACTATATTAAATAAAAATGGTAAGAATGGACATCATTCATTTCTTCCTGATTTTAGGGGAGAAAGCATTCAGATTTTCACTGTTAAGTATGATGTAAACCAAAAGTTTTTTTGAGAGGTTTTCTATGACATTGAAGAAATTTCCTTTCATTCCATATTTGCTGAAAGTTCTTATTAGGAATCAATATGGGTTTTGTCAAATGATTCTTCTGCATTGCTAAAACCATAAGCGTTTTCTCCTTTAGTCTGTTAACAAAGGTGCATTACATTGATGGATTTTTTTTAATATTGAAACAACACTGTATTCCTGGAATGAACTCCATTTTGTTGTGCTACAGATGTTTTCATATGTTGCTGGATAAGATTTTCTGTTATTTTGCTGAAGATTTTTACAACTACATTCATGAGACAGCCATCTGCAGTTTTCTTCTACTGTCTTTGGTTTTGGCATCAAAATACTGCTGGCCTCATAAAATTAGTTGGGAAGTACTATTCTTCTTTTTTTCTGAAGAGAGGTGTATAAATTTTGTTTTCATTTTTATTTAAATAAGAAACCCACGGGGTGAAACCCACTGGGTGAAACCCAGTGACACCATCTGGGCCTAGAAATTTCTTTTTCAGAACTTTTTAAAAAAATGATGGATCTATACAAGTTATCTATGTCATTTTGAGTTACTTTTGGTAGATCCCTCGCCCCCCCGCAAAGAATTGGTCCCTTGCATCTAAGCTGTTAAATGTTTATGTGTAGAGGTGTTTGTACTATTCCCTTAATATCCTTCCAATACCTCAGGGTTTGTGGTAATATTATCCTCTTTTATTCCTCATATTGGTAGTTTCTATCTTCTTTTTCCCTTTGTCAATTTTGCTAACCGTTTATAAATTTTATTTTTTTAATGAACTAGCTTTTAATTTCACTGATCTTGTTATTTTATATTGCATTCATCTCTCCTCTTATTTCCTTCCTTTAACTTGCTTTAGAGTTATTTTGTTTTTACTTTCTTGAGGTTAAAGCTGAGATTATTGTTTTTAGACACTCTCACTCTTTAAAAGGAACATTTGGTGCTATAAATTTCTCTGTAAGCACCGTTTTGGTGCATCCTACAAGTTTTTGTATGTTGTTTTTTTGTTTCTATATAATTTGCTGGTGGTTTATTTTCCATGAGATCTACTCTTTTATTCAGGAATTATATAATAGTACATCATTTAATTTCCACATTTGAAGATTTACCAGATGTCTTTCTGTTATTAATTTCTACTTTAACTCCATTAGGGAAAGGGCACATACTATGTATGATATTAATTATTTTAAATATGTTGATGTTTATTTTATAACCAAGGATATGGCCTATTTGTGAATGTTCCACAAGCATATGACAAGAATACATATTCTATAAATATCTGACGGAGTGTATTATAAATGTCAATTAGATCCTCTTATATCCTTGCTAATTTTCCAGCTGGTCATTTCTGTCTTGAAAGAAGGGCCCTGAGGATCTCCACTATAATTGTAGATTTGTCCATTTTTCCTTTCAGTTCTACCAATTGTTGCTTAATATATTTGGAAGTTCTGTTGTTTGGTGCAGACACATTTAGAATTATGATGTCCTCTTGTACTTAGTGGATTAACCCTTGTGTCATGTAGTATTTCTACCTGTCTCTAATAATTTTCTTTGTTCTGAAATCTATATGATCTGATAGTAGTATACGCACTCCAGCTTTCTTTTGTGTGATTGGTGTTTGCATGATATATTTTTTCATCCCTTTCCTTTTAGCTTACCTTTGTCTTTATCTTTGAAATGAGTTTCTTGTAAAACATATAGCTAAGTCGTATTTTTTTAATCCATTCTACCAGTGGGTATCTTTCTGTATTTAGACCATTTATATTTACATTTAATGCAATTACTGATATGTTAGGAATTAAATATGCCATTTTATTATTTGTTTTCTGTTCATACACTTTATTTGTTCTGTTTTTCCTTTCCTGCCTTCCTGTGAGTTACTTGATCCTTTTTAATGTTTCCTGTTGTTTTACTATAGTGTTTTGAGTATCTAACTGTATAATTTTTTGGTGATTGTTTTAAATACAAAACACTGTTAACTTATATTGATATTTTAGCATTTCAAGTGAAATGTAGGAAATTTAGCACCATTTAGATCTTTTTATCCTCTTTATGATTAGTTGTCATAAATACATCATTTACATGCATTGATGACTCTGTCAGACAGAAAATACAGTAATTCTGCTTTTAAGCAACTAATATAATTCTGAAAACTCAAATGTTAAAAAGTATCTTTATATTTACCTACATCTTTCCCTATATCATTGTTATTTCTCTAGTTCTGGTATTTCAAGTTTTTTTCTTTTGTCATTTCCTTTCTTGCTGAAGAAGTTTCTTTGACCATTCTCTAGGTAGTTTGTTTTATTATTTCCCAGGAATTGGTCCATTGTGTCTAAGCTGTCAAATTTATGTGTGCAGAGCTATTTGCAGTATTCCCTTATTATCCTTCTAATGTCTTCAGGGTCTGTAGTAATATTTCCTCTTTTATAGCAGGACTGCTAGTGACTAATTCTCTTCATCTGAGAATGCCATTGTTTCTGAAGGATATTTTTGCTCTATATAAAATGGTGGGGTAACTTTCCCTTTCAGTAATAGAAAATTTTTGTGCTGCTTCATCTGGTTTCACGGTTTCTGGAGAGAAATCTGCTGTCACTTGGATTATGTCTCCTTATAGGTAATGTTTTCTTTCTCTCTGGTTGCTTATAAGATTATTTATTTCTCCTTAGTTTTGAGACATTTGATTATGATGTGTCTGGGTGTGTATTTCCTTAGTTTTATTTTGTTGGTATTTGCTGAGCTCCTTAAATCTATATGTAGATTTATGCGTTTTGCTATATGAGAAATTTTTGGCCATTATGTTTCCAATTAATTTATCTCCCCCTTTTTTTTCTGTTCTCCTGGGACTCCAAAGACATCAATGTTCAATCTTTTGCTATTGTCCACATGTTCCTGAAATTCTGTTCAGTTTATCTTTTTTAGTATAATTTCTATTAGTTGATAGTTTCTAAGGTTGATCTATCTTCAACTTTACTGAGTCTTTCTTCTCTCAACCCAATTCTGCTATTGAGTCCTTCCAGTGAGTTTTCATTTTATTACATATTTTTCAGTTCTAAAATTTCCATTTAGGTCTTCTCTATATTGTGTTTCTCTGCTAAGACTTCCTTTTTAAATTTTTGAGAGTTTATAATTGCTTAACATTTTAATGATATTTACTTTAAAATTGTTCGTTCTCAATATTTTTGTCAATTTTGTGTTGACATCTGTTGGTTGTCTTTCTCATTCAAGTTAAGATTTTCCTGATTTGTGATATGACAACTTTTAATTGGAACCTAGAAATTTTGGATAGTGTGTTATGGGTTCTGGCTCTTATTTAAACCTCTTTGCAGCTGACCAGGCCAGGAGTCAGAGCTCTCTTCTCACACACAGCCTCTGAAGATGGTCACTGGCCAAGAGGCAGAGACATCTCATGATTATGGGATGTATGCCTCCCATATTTATACTTACTTTTGGTTTTTGGAATTATTGGCTGATTTAATTCTTGGAACATCCCAGGGATTTTGATTTAAATTCTATCTTTGGTTCCCTTAGATTGGATTCCCTACCCTGTTTTGTTCCCAAGGTATGAACAAAATAGGCCCGTGTACTGAGATTCCCAATGGAGACTATCTAGACTCCTCACAATGTGGAGATTTATAAATTGAAGGACAACTAGTCGCAGGTTTATGTAATAAAGTTTAAGTACTGTCCAAATCTCAGTGAGCTAAAGACTTGTCTATATGGGTCAGGTATGACGACATGAAATTTTCCAAAATTTAATTAATTTTCATTCTTGTTCAGATGGAGAAAGATTGTGAATCATGAAATCATGCCAGGATTAGAAATTAGAAACTAGTGAGTCCATGCTAAAGATGTGATAAGTTAAGTGAGAAAATAAACAGAATGGGAAGATGAGAGCTAGGTGTTTTGTTTGGGCAGAGGAAGTAGGATGGGACAGGAAAAAGAAAGATGCTCAACTATAAAGAATGACTCAAGAATGGAAACTGAACTAGTGAAAGTAGAATCTAACACTGCAAAATTCAGGTTATCTATTTTGGTGTTCCTTTTACAAGGGCTTTAGCAAGGTTATCCAGACTGCAGAGAACTATTAATGTACAAGTTTACTGCATAAACCTGCAACTAGTTGTCCTTTCAAGTCACAGGAGGGTGATGTGGCCGAGAAGGACTACAAAGAGTGAAGGCTAGAAATATAGATATCTCATCTATTTGCATCAAGATCCAGGTTAAAGTTCTAAGTGTTATAATGGAAAAGGGTAGGACCAAGAAGGTAAGTGACTAGTTACATAACAAATGTTAATCATGTGGTTTAATTTACTCTTTCATTTTAACTTCTACTACTTCCACTGAAGAGAGGTCTGCCTTCAGATCATCTTCCCATTTCAACCCTACTGTCCTGTTTGTCTAGCATATCACCTTCTGTAGAATCTTTAAACTCCCAAAATAACACTGGCCCCAAACTATATAGGTCAGATTTGTATTCAGTATCCAAGACAATGTAGGATATTGGCATCATGTCCTGGAGAACTATCACTGTATAAAGTCTGTGTGTCATATCTCTTGTCCTAAAATGTCTTATTCTGGAGATTGGTTATTCTTAATAATGTAAAAGAAATGTAGGCATTCATTGAGTTTCGGATGGCTGAAGTAGGAGCTTCTCAGATTCTATGTGTTTATGACATCGACTGAAAATAAAGTATATGATTTTGTTTTCATTATGAAAACCATTATGATTACCAACGTTGTTTCATTGTTATTAACATGCATTTTGGGGGGCCTAATATATGATGTGTAGTTATTGTGTGTCAAGTCCTATTCAAGATGTTTTATGAACATCTCTTTTAATATTCAAAATACTTCCTGGAGATTAGATATTATTAATTCCATTTTTAAAAGACTGAAGATTCAGAGAAGTAAAACAACCTGCCTGAACTATCTCCTTTGCTCCCCTTGAAAGATGGAGTCTTGTTCTTGTTAAGCCCAATTCCCTTCTCTTTACTCTTCTGTGCTTTACTTATCTCCCAACCTCCCTATAATTTCCCAACCTCCCAATTCTCTCCTGATAATTTCTTACCTAGAACAGTTTGGCAGTCTCCACTTCCCTCCTGCTCCCCTTTCCTGTGTTCTCCCAAATTATACACTCAAGCTCCAATTTTCCAGATCTAAAGCCATACGTTTGAATAAAGTAATTTCCTGAAGTAAAGTCTGTCCTCTCATTAAGTGTTCCCTGATTTTATCTATACTCTAGAGTATCCATTTAGCGTACTGTCTATGAGATTGGTAAATATAATTCAGTATGTGGGGAAATATTTGTCCCAATTAATTTGCCTCAACTAATTTAAAGGTTCTCATTTGAAAGATTATGCCTATAGCAATGTGTATTTTTTGTTTTATTATTTATTTAATTTTATATATTTTATATGTATACCTTTTAAAAATAATTTTTAATGATTACCAGTACTATGAAGACGATACGCTTAAGAAATGTAGTATAATTAGCTAATAAGATCAGTGAAGTGGTAAATTGATCAGCAATAGATGAAGTATTTGACACCTATCCTTGAAAGAGGAAAACTTATTTTCTAAAAAGCATGTCAGCTTTAACACTGTCATGGTCTCATGGAATAAAATTTGAAAGCTCACAAGTACCTTTGAGATGATGAAGCTGAGGCTTATTACTTAAGGACTGAAGATCACTTTCAGGGCAAGGCTTTAAGTACATCAGGCACTATTTAATATGGTCTCAATACATAGAAAATGTGCATAAACTTTAACCCATGATTTTTCAAGTTTTATGGGGAAAAGCCCAATATTTCTCAATAATTGCTACAAAAAATTCAGCATTTCATTAAATACAAAGTAATGAAAATAAATTTAGTATGGTTTTTATAGTTTTATGAATGGAGAGTTTATTATTTGCCCGAAGCAATCTTAAAATCAGCAGAGAAAAGAAAAAGGGAAGTCTAGGCATATTCTCTGTGCACATGAAATCTTAGTTTCTCCTTTTTTTATTCCTACCCTTCTTTTTCCCTCTTACTCCTTGCCCTTGCCTCTGGTGGTCTTCTCTGTTCTCTTTGTCTTCTCTGTCTCTCTGTCTCTCTCTGTCTCCATGTGTCTCTCTCTCACTGCAAACAATTCCGTTGAAATTCAGTCAGTACTTCACTGAAGTTGTACCATTTAGAATTCATTTTTAAAAAGTTCCAAGTGAACTGTAATCATTAATTACCTTAATTAAATAAGCATGTATTAAAACCTCACTTTGTGCAAGTGTGGTGGGCACTGGAAGCTCATGGATATCTATGATGCAACTCAGCTCTAAACAAAGGAGATAAGATAACATACATTGATCATTGTCCAGATATTTTAATTCTCATGCACATTACTTACTATATGCTTATAATTCAGGGAAAGCTTGATTCTGTCTTTATATTTTATTTTCTCCTTATGCTTTTTAATGCCAAGTAAATGAACTGATTAAAAGCATTCAAAATACTGCATTTTCAAGTTCTATAATATTTCCCAACCAGAAGAGAAAAAAGAAACTGTCACCAACTGAAGATATATTTAACTTACAGAAATATGAAAGAAAGATTGATTTTTAAGAAGGAAAGGGAAAGGAAAGCAAAGCAAAGCAAAGCAAATGAAAGGACAATTTTTTAGCACCCAAGGAAAGGAAAGGAAAGGAAAGGAAAGGACAAATTTTTAGCACCCAAACAGCAGGCAGAGGCTACTCCTGTTCATGTTGCCATTTTGAATACAGTAACTGAATACACTGCAATAAGAGTCTACTATATCTGTTTTGACAGGTGAGGCTTATGATATACCTTGACTTCAACTTTGTTTCTAATCAACTCACTCACAGGGCTCAAATAATCCTCTTACCTATATTTTTTCCCCTTTTGCCTATTTAATTGGTGCTCTCTTAACATCCCAAATGAGGTTTGTCTTGGAACAGAATCGAATTCCAAGCAAATAATCCAAATGTTTGCTCTAGTCTTCTAGTTCAGCTAACATAAAAACATTCCCAAGTTGAGCTACTACAGAAAAACTCCACAGAAAACAGACTTACTTTAAGCTAATTATAAGCTCATTTTAAGGCAAAACATTATAAATAGAAATCGTTTTTCTTGTATGCACTTCAAAAGACAGTGAGTTTTGGTTGGAGTTTTTCTGGTTAAAATATGATTATCCAAAGTAAATAATCTCTACATCTGGCTTAATCAAATTTACTTTTGATAACTTTGAAAATATTTTACATGCTGCCTGTTATATTCCTACTGATTAAAAAACTGAATATTAATACTGAATATTAATATCTTAATATTGAATTCCATGATTCATTTGATTTCCACAGAGGAATAATTTTTAAAATACAATAAACTGATTTTGACATTTATACTTACTTTTCAATACTAAAAATCTGTTTAAATTTATCTTATGATAGGGCACCATGTGCTAAATGTAAGAAAAAAAAGAGCTTTAGATTTTAACAAATATGCCAAATTGAAATAAATAAAAACCTCTATTACTTCCTCTTAATATTTTTAGGATTCTAAGAGACTCCAGGCTTTCCTATAGTATTTTTTTTACAAGCGTCACTACTTATTACTTATGCAAGGTAAAATTACATTATTCTAATCGTTACTAATTCCGGTGTGATTATTTTATATAGAAGACAGAGGAAACTGACTTCTACATAAAATAATCAAAGCATACATACCTTTTTGTAAAATCTAAAGAAAATAAAATGATAAAGAATTATTACAGCACCATGTTTGAAAGAAATTTCTAAAAAAAAGTATATCGATGACAGGAAACATGAGAGATATCTATGTACATGGGTTTCAATACATGTCAAAAATGAGAATAAATTCAAAATTGTAGAATATATTTCTTAAGTTTGGATGATACCTGTTCTGGTGATTATTTATAAAACAAAACAGAAGGAGGAGAATGAGAATGGTAGGATTTAGAAAGTTCTTATATTTTCTCTTTGTTTTACATCTGGAGTTATTTAATGTTCTTAAATATTTATACTAACATTCCTGTGAACTGCTTTTTGAAATGCAATAAACAATTTATCTCTTGCTGTGAGGGATATATAACTGAACATAATAGGTTATACACTAAAATTTAAATTATTAGGTTTGTTGTATTACAAAAAATATGGTTCAATATTTAAACAATGCTCTTGATTCATAATTAGTCTTTGCTTCAACATTTGACTAAAATTAATTCTGAGTCCCGTAACACTCTAATAACATTTAGTGTCAATCATTTAAAAATTGTTCTGTGTCATGAGGGAGAAAAGCTATTATCAGGCCTAAGAATTAGTAAAAGTGTCAGGAAAGTAAATAATCTGTCATACAGCTGTTAATATTGATTAATCTCTGAAGCACCATCCCTTTTGAAAGTGAAGAAGAAATGTAGAGGCCAATGAGAGTAGCAAACACTCAAAATATGCAAGGGCAGACTAGCCTGGTCCTAATCCAAATTTCACTGATGTTGCTCCGCAAACAAGTTTAATACAATGAAACAAAGTAACAAGAAAAAGAAAAGAACTGTCCTACCCATAGGGATATTGGTTTTTTCATTTCCAACAGAGAAAGATGAAGTAGATACACAGAAAAAGAATTTTAAAGAAGATAATGTTTTTCAACTGGCAATTCAACAAGATTATCTTTTCCTGTTGATTTCCTAAATTTAATTTGTCAAATCATGTTTCATTTATGAATGGTATTCTATCACAAGGATATACCTTAAGTTCTTCAACTGTTAAGAGCTACGTTTAAGAACTCTAGTTAGTTCACTGTGGTCTTCTACAACTGTAAAATCTTTCCCTGCAGCTTTTGTGATATATCGATGGTTCCTGAAATGAGTAAGAAGCATCAACCAACCTAGTTCAGTGACACAGCTCTCTAAGGAGAACAGAGTGAACAAGGAAAGGTGAGTAAAATAGTAACCACTGAAAAGCTGTCTATGCAGAATTGGAGAAGCCCAAATAGTGTTTTTAAAGTAAGTTTTTCAAAATTGGTCCTTGGCTTCAGAATTTAAATTTAAAACCCAGGCATGTCATTACAATATAATTAACAAAAATAAAACCGTATCTGAATTTTTGTGTTATAAGCCTTCCAGACAAATGTAAAATATACAAGAACATAATAGACAAAAACTACTATTTTTTTCCAATACTCCATATGGGGACTACTTGGGGTGCCTGGGTGGCTCAGTCGCTTAAGCATCTGACTCAATCTCAGCTCAGGTCTTCATCTCAGGGTGCTAAGTTCAAGCCCCATGCTGGGGTCCACATTGGGCATGGAGCCTTCTTAAAAAAATAAATAAATAAATAAAAAAGATGGTGACTACCTAAGGACTTCCAGAGACTGTTGCATTTACTCTCAGAGCTGAACTTAGTCTTGCCACATATTCCATGGCCCACTGTTAAATAAAGTGGTAGAATTCTCAGCAGCATGCTCTAGAGGAAAGGGCTTAGGTTCTAAGGTCAACTATGCAATTAATATCACAAAAATACTCTCCTCTTAAGAATATTACAAAGTAGTCACTCCACAGTGATTCTATTTAGTCTTGTAATATTCTTGTGAGGTATGAATTATGTTATGTTCAAAGAGAGAATTTTAAATATATTTTAAAAATAAACTATAAACTGAGAAAAAAATAAATTGCCTAGGGTATCATCTGTTTTACTCAACATCATGCTATCATAAATAAAACAGGTGAGCAGTGAGAGAAATGAGGGTGGGCAGTGGGAGGGTAGTTCTACATGGATGCTTTTTTAAGAGAAAAATTGTCCATGGGTTTTATAATGACAAAATCTCAAGCCAATTTGTAAACAGTCCTGAAGACCACTGTTTCATGAACTTTCTACCAAAAGGTGCCCTTTGAATTCCCTACATGTGTGTGGGTGAGTGGAACTCAGAGCCAGAGGGCCAAATCTAACCAGAGCAGTTCTACTTTAGCCTAGTTTTCATGTTCACTTTCTTAATACAATTTTGTTTAAACGGATTCCTTAGATTTAAAGGCTTTTAAAACTGCCATTTCTGATACGGTATATTATAACTTTACTCCATGACGGTGGTTTGGAGAAAATTGACGAGGTTGATCTAAAGGTATTTAGGTTTCATGATGCTGTGTTTAAGGAGAGTTCCTAAGGGTGCAGATGTAGCAGTGTAGAGACCAATCCATTCCATTCTTCAGTGGCAGACCAATCTCATGTGAAAGGTAAGGGATGTTCAGAAATACTCTATAAATGGTGAATGTGTCAATTACTGGAAACCTCCATTAAGGTAATATGAAAATGTGATGCTTAAGAGTTTTAAAGACATTTTCTTTCTTTCTTTTTTATTTATTTATTTGACAGAGGGAGACAGTAGAACCAGGGGGAGCTGCAGGCAGAGGGAGAGGGAGAAGCAGGCTCCCTGATGAGGAGGAAGCCCAAGGGTGGGGGGGGCTCGATCCCAGGACCCCGGGATCACGACCTGAACCAATGGCAGGCACTTCACCGAATGAGCCACCCAGGTGCCCCTTAAAGACATTTTCTATTGATTTCCTATTTTCAATCTAATATTTCCAAGTCATTAACTATTCTGTTTCTCACCAGAGAATTCCTAATCAAGAGGTAAACTTCATGCTTTGAGAACTGCAGCATCTAGAAATGATTCAGTATGGGAAATGTATTTCTTAATTTCCCTTTCCCAAATTGCTCTAGCACCTTGAAAGCATGAACCAAGTTTCTCAACTCCAACCTTGATGGATGATTATCTCATATTTCTAAATGCTTGATTCTCTGACATCTTGAATGAGGGGATTAGATAAGCCACAATTTTCAAAGGTATAGAGGAAAGAAAAATCATATTAGTATACTGTCACCACTCTGTGAATTTAATTAAAAGTATCACAATTACTTTATTATATGATGTTAATAAAAAATTTGCTAGAGGCTTTCCAGTAAAGCTTTAAGTAAATAATTACTTGAATCAACATTTTTATTAAATTAAGTCATTTATAATTATGAATTTGACTCCTCAATTTTTCATTAGAATATTAACATACTCATAATTTTATAAGGATAAAAAGCCCCTCAGCAAATTTGTTATCTGTGAAATTCCAAAATGTATATAGCTCTAACCTCATTATTACTTATAACTATGAAGTTCCTTTACAGGAGGCAAAAAACAATCACAGGTAAAAGCAACCAAAATATTTCCATATTCCCTAGAAACTGAAGGACTAGTACTAACTTCAAACTTATCAAATACTTATAAGCCAATTAGGTATTATATACAATATGATTTTTACAAAACATAAAAATAAAACTAGAACAATGATCCAGCCCGGGCAACTAGTATAAACCAGTTTGCTCATATTCCTTCCAAGTCAATCTTATCCATTAGCTTCCTGAGTGATTCTGTTGCCTGCAGTCCCAAGTTCTTGGATGGCAGTATGCCCCATTCTAGAAGAAATATGCTTATTTGAACATATTGCACATAGGTCAAAGGATAATCCCTAAATTGAAGTGATTTAGTTAACAGCCAAATAATGAATAAGTATGTAGGTAAGAAAAGGCATACTGTCAAGTTATCTATACTTGAGTTATTGTTTTGAATACTGGATGGTATATAAATGGCAGGAGGGAAGAAAGAGAAGGAAAAAATTAAGCTACAAAAGAAAAAAGATCATACATATTGCAATTATACGTATATAAGAGGCCATCAGCATCTATAGAGGAAAGATTATAGACAGATATGCCTATTAGCAAGGGAAATTCAAATATCCATGAAAGTGAAGGAACAGATGGTGGGAATTAAATAAACAAGTCATGAGATAATTTAAAATACATAAACACTTGCCTTACTTAGCTCTTATTAGAAAGTAACCTATGTGTGAAAAAAACAGCTATTTGCTCTACTTCCCTCTCATCTTCTCATGCATGGGCAGGAGGGAGGGGAGAGCAAGAGAGATGATGGAGAAGGTGAACGATTGATGGAAGGGAGAAGGGACATGGAGGAAAAAGAAACACTAGACAGAAATGGTATATGCTAAACAAACCTGGGAATAAAAGAATGAAACATGTCAAAGTTGACCGAGTGTTGCCATCACAGAAATAAATCCTGACACTGACTCTAACAATTAATAATTATGAAACATATTTTTATGTGTCTTAATTCTATGACATACAGAAACGCATCCATGAAGAACTACCCCCCCACTGCCCACCCATCACATGAGATGCCCACTCAGGGTCCTAACCCAATTGAGGCAAGTCTTTTTTCAGAATCCTCTGCTTCCTTTCCTTTCCTTATTCTCAAAGGCCTTCCATTATCTCAGGTCAACAGGTTCGACCTTCTCACAAAGTGCAGCTCATTCCAAAATCCTCAAATCTCCTTTCTAACAAAATAAAGAGAAAGGTAAAAGAAAAAGAAGACAAACAAAAAACTTTCATTCTCTGAAGCCAATCTCCTACAAATGAATTTCAGTAATCCCCAAAGGAAATTCGTTAACCCCAAAGATGGCACAGTGTCTGAGATCTAATGAAATCTTTCCTTTTCCACTCAAAGCTGGTCCCTTCTACAGAAAACCTCATCAACTACCACAGACCTATTTCTTTACCCAGATAATATGGAAATACAAGAAGCTAATCTGAAAATTACCTTCCATAATTTTATGAATATTGAAAGAATTTATATGTAAGTGTGTATATAAATAGTTGTCTCTAAGAAATGACATTAAAATACAATGATAGTGCAGAAGATACTATGTGTTGTCTCATTAATGTGTTCTTAGGATGTTAATGGTCAAATCAGAGGCATGCAGGAATTATAAATCTGCAGTGAACAAAGAAAACAGAAAATAAGTAGTGAGAAAATCAGAAGAATTACCTAATTCAGTGGAGTGTTCTTTATAAAGATTGCTGAATAATTTTTTCCCATTAGCTATTAATTTATCAGATGTTGTACCCATATTTTACCACCTTCACTTCTAAGCAGAAAATCAAGAATCTTCCCAAAATATGAAGAACATCTGAGAATATTCCATATATATCCACTGACAGTAGAATTTCAAGTTTCTCAACCCATTCATCTATCTTCCTATCTATTTAGTTACCTCCTATCTATCTATAAAATCTATCTACCCTATTTATCTCTATGTATCTAGTTTTACCATGTTTGAACTAAGCATGACTGCATTCGGATTCCTCACTGGAAGTTTTTTTAAAATAATTACTCCAGCAAAGGATTGTCCTGATATCCAGAGAGAACTTGACAACAGTTTCAGGATTTCATCAAAGCCTACCCAAAGGTCTGGCAGATATACAATGTAAAGGTTGGCACTCAACTGGCTTTGACAAATGGACATTAATGCCGAGTGCCAAATGATCATTTCCAATGATGATGACCATGGCTCCAAACAAACGGAAAAGACTAGAAACAGGATTAGTCTGCAATATGGAGAAGTCTTCAAAATGAAACAAAAACATTCTTTGATAGTTTCTTAAAAATAACCATCCCAGATAGGTTAACGGTTCTAATTTTACTCCTTAAGAGAGAATATGCACCTTTGTCACACACCACCAAAAACAAGTAGCTCCGTTCTTACTAAAGTTCCCAATCAGCTTCACACTTGCTGTCCTCATAGAGATTAAGTACACCAGCTTAAAAATAAAAAAGTCACCAATTTTACCATAGAGAAAAAAGTGTTTATAAGAAAAGTGTTTGTAAAATATGTACCTGAGTTAGTCAGAAAGACAGCATTTGACAAAATCTCCTTCCTCCTTTGGAAACTAATCTTTGGTTTGAAGAAAATTTTAATTTGATGTACCAATATCTTGATTATACCAATTGTGTCATATGTGAGATGAATGAAACCATGTATACTCTTCATAACCAAATATATGTCAGTGAACTAGTGAATTAATGTCTTAGTTTTTTTAAAACAAAATATGTACACTTGGCACACACATTGTTCTCATTTTTGGCGTCCTATGTTTGATTTCTTATCTTTGGAGCGCCTTCATTTTTCTTGTTTCTACCATTCCTGGATTGTTGATATTCCCATGTCTGTCTCTTAGGTAAGGAATGCCAGTAATTACAACTAAAATTAGAGTCCTGCTTAAAAAATATAGATGATCTGATACACCAAGAAATAATTTCAAGTTCTGGCACTTCTTAATTAAGAGATTTTTTCTGGGATATACAGAGAGACTTAGTGACTGTACAATTAATGTTAAAATGCACTTTTCAATGCCATATGTTCTCACAAGCTTTCACTTTCATTAACAGTGATTTTTAAAAGCATGCAGAAATATATTTATATGCATTCTTATTTTGCACTACAACCATAGTTTCACAATAAATTTCAGCAGAGATAGATCCCTAACACCTTAAAAAACAGATTGCTTTAAAAATCACAAATTATACATTGCACATTTAATAATAAATAAAATATCCAAAATTATACCATAACTAAAATTTCTCTCCTTTTAGTATTTTAGTATCTTCAGCTTTGGGTCAAGCTTTGGATAAAAATTATGTCAAAGAAATATGAATATTGGCAATTTTTTCCTCATTATACACAGAATTTCTGCAGAACATAGGTCTAAATCATAAGGATATGATGGCTTTTACATTCCTTACATGTTTAAAATGTTAAATTCCCCATATCTTTACATCTTTGAAATTGGGATATAACATTTATTTAGTACCTATATGTAGACTGCTTCTTGTCTCACAACAAATCTTTCAAAGGCCATATCTCTGCTCTCTGATTCTTCTCTCCCCACCATAGCTGACTGGCCCAGTAACAGAAGCATCTGACCCAAGGTGGGTCAATACTATCCCTACCAGGGAATTAAAACCTGAATAAAGGGCCAGAGAGACTGGAGTGGCTCAGGCATATTAGAGGACATGTACTATAGAGAAAAACCACAACTTCTTTGTTGGGGTCCCAAGCTCTTCTTGTTCTCTTCTTTTCCAAAGGTTGGTATTGCCCTTCAATACTATGATGTTATCTCAAAACGCTCCAATAAATTCCCCTACCAGAATTGTTTTCTGTTACATAAAATGCCTCTCTCATCCTTTCCCTCGACACACACACAAAAAATTCAATGTTCAAAAGCCACAAAATTCCTGATCCATTTATTTCTCTCCTATCACCAAGAGACTCATTAACACTCTTAATTTTATTTTGCTTTTAATTAATACGCAAGTTAACAATATCAGCCACACTGAATCTTTATTGGACGTATGATATACATTTTGAATAACATGTAATCATCAAAGAGAGAAAATACGGTTTCAAGTCTGACAAACACTAATTATCAGCTAATAAATAGAAGGTTCATTTAAAAGATTTTCACTGAGTGCCTGTTTTATGATAGTCACTGTGCTGAGTAAATGTCACAGAAATTAAGGGTTTATCTGCCTTATTCTACTCTTGCTCTGCAGAATTATTTTTTGGTTTCTGAATATTTACTTACAGTGTATAGGTTAAATCTTTGCCTTCAAAGTTAACAGGCAGACTAAACTATAAATGTTTATTTCCAATTCTAAATTCCTGGATGAAGAACTCTGACAGACCCAGCTTTTTCAAATGTTTACCCCTCAAGCACCCAATTAAGTCTGGGACACAAGAGTAATATTTTACAAAAATGGTTGCTGAAGGCTCATCATTGCTATGAGGAGGAAGCAGGAAGTTCCTAGCACGTGGGACTGCCAATACCTTCCAAGAGTTATCTGCCCATTTTAGGTAGGGTGTTTATGCATTTTTGTTTTCCTGAGGCATTCTAGTTTATGCCTATGTTTTAGGTTATAATTACTAATACTATCTGTCTCCTTTTGTTTCAAGAGTTCTCCCTTGGATGATACATATCATCTTAATTACAGAGATCACTGAGGGCAAGGCTGTTCTTTTACTTGAGAGTACAACTGAGACCTAGAAAGATTAAGAGACTTTTTCAAGAACATCCAATTGGTACTAGATCTAATAGTAAAATTCAATGTGAATTATAGTATTCTAGTTATTAGTTTATAGTGTCGAATCCCTTCTCTTTCATCATTCCATCTTGTGATTGAGAGCATAGTATTATGAAATGATTGGTTAAAATTCAGCTGAATTTAGTAGTCAAGGAACAGAGCAACACCAACTCAATTCAGTAACACCAGGATCATAATTAGCATCCTAAACAAGGAGCCATGCAAAGATAACATTATTTTGCAGAGCTTTTATTGGCATGCAAAATGCTATTATAAAATAGAGTATAATTCCACGTTGTTTTTTGTTTCCTTCACATTGGCTGAATGGGACCTGGTCTTAACTCTACCATTAAGGGTATTTGTGCTCTTTTTAAGATAACATTCAGCCTGAAAGTTTAAGCACTAGCAAAAGAGAGCTTCCCTTCCAGCTGGCTAAAAAAAACCAGAGGATAACATCTTGAAATGACTCTTCTCTCAAGACAGACATCTTTTCCATGCCAAAAAATATCAGAAATGTAGCCCTTCAGCGGGGAGTCTGCTTCTCCCTCTGCCTCTTCCCTCTGTTCGTGCTCTCTCTCTCTGTCATTCAAATGAATGAATAAAATACTTTTAAAAAGAGAAAAAAAAAAAAAGAAGAAATGTAGTCCTTCAGAGAAAATACCCCACTCCTGGGGAAAAGGCGTACTTCTGAGCTTAGTGTGAAACAAATCTGTGAAGTAGGCAAATTTGGTAACATTTTAATAGTCTTAAACAGTTTCTTCTCTACAGCCTTGATGATACCATTTCCCCCTTCCTCCCCTCTAATCTCTGAGTCTTTTTATTTTCTCATTTTTATTTTGAAAATTTGTTCTCTGGAAAGGAATTTTCATATTTCTATAAAGAACAGATGATCTTTAGATATTCAGTTATTTCTCCCAAGATTCCTGTACCATAAAGTCTTATGTATAAAAGTCAAATGTTTGGAAATCTAGGAATTTAATTTTTTTTAAAATATTTATTTGAGAGAGACAGAGATAGCAAGGGAGCACAGGGGGATGGCAGGGAGAGGAAAAGCAGGCTCCCCTCTGAACAGGGAGCCCACAGCCCCTGGGCGCTGGGTCCCAGGACCCGGGATCCTGACCTGGAAGGTCAGGACGGCAGATGCTTAACCCACTGAGCCAGGCACCCCTAGGAATTAAATTTGGGGCATTAGCAAACTGCAATATTTTGGGGGTAGGTGGGACTTCCAACTCTTCAAACCATGCCAAGCGAGTGGCCCCCTACTCCACCCACTTCACCTAATGAAAGTCTGGTTCTGCTTTCTAGTTTAAGTTATAGATAGATAGATAGATAGATAGATCTATATATCTAGCAAAGCCTGAATGAAGTCCCCTTTCAGAATATTCCAAACTGGAAAATTAAGTTCAGAGATTTCTAGTTGCAAAAGCACCCTAAAAATATGTCAGTATGATCAATAACTACTACATATTTCAATGCCAGGAGCTGAGAAAAAAATCACAGGCAAAAGATGGAATTTAGATGAGTTCCCTAAGGGAAAGCTTTAGATTTTTGCATCTTGATAGGTGATTTTCAGAGGAAGGTGAATTATGACTTTTCCCAATCAACTCAAACTTAACGTCAGCAGCAGCACAATACATTAAACATGCTCACTTAAATATATACCAGCTGAAATTGTGAAATGGATGAGCTGGTGAGCAGGAACTTCAGCTGGGAAGGAAAGTTCTCATACATTTTACACGATATTAAAAATAAGAAAAGTAAAAGAAATGTTAGGACCCTGGCTTCATTTCTTAATATGAATTACTAAAGCACAAATTCAAAGATGTTTCGATTTCCTTTAGCTAACTGTTGTGTTTTGTTGCATTCTGAATAGCATAATGCTCTAAAGAACCAATAACTTTGTTGAAATCTAAATTACTGTCAAACTTCAGAGCTAATTTTTTTGCTTGTTGGTCTTCATTTTTGAATAATATTGTATATCTAATTATAGCCATATTCTACTTATTTTGACGGAAGAATATTAGAAATAACTTGATGTTACCAATATATCTTCCCAAAGTCTTAAAAAAATAAGTGTAGGGGCACCTGGGTGGCTCAGTCATCAGGCATCTGCCTTCAGCTCGGGTCGTGATCCCAGCGTCCTGGGATCGAGCCCCACATCGGGATACCTGCTTGGCGGGAAACCTGCTTCTCCCTCTCCCACTCCCCCTGCTTGTGTTCCCTCTTTGGCTGTCTCTCTCTCTGTCAAATAAATAAATAAAATCTTTAAAAAAAAAAAGTGTAAGATTGCAAGGTATATTAGAGGGTACTCATATGTAGAAATTGCACAAAAGCATAGCTTCAAGGGGTAACTAAATTAAACATCCATGAATCAGTTGGGAATTTTCAGCAGTACAATTCAGAAGGAAGATATCAGTGACTAAATTGAAAGTTACTTTAGAGCTCCAGGCTGAGGTTATTGTTCTGTCATCTATATCATTGTGTATTTCTAATTAATTTGTCAAATTTTAATCCAAAATATTAAGAATTTGCTTCCTTACAACTTCCAAGCTAATTTTTAGCTCAAGGTATCACTGTCACTAGCCATTTTGAGTTCACGATTATTTAAGTATATAAAGAGAGGAGAAGATAATGTATGGGTGATTTATCTTAATTCCGCTCTTCCTGAACCTTGTTGGAAGCATAATACATAAAGGTACTCTTTATACAACTAATCAAAATTGCAATACTTCCATCAGTTTTCAAATTAAGGTCAATTTCCTAGTTGTCTGAACCACTGGACTAGGAAGCTATCCACTGCCTAATGCCTGGATTATATTCTTTTTAAGTCTAACTTTGGAACCACATTCCTGAGGAAGTACATTTTACTAAGGAGCTTAGGAAAATATTCTCCAGATTTTTAACTGTTTGCAACTAATTTATTTAGGTCTACTAAGTCAGAGGGGAAGAGGCTAATTTCATCTGATTTAAATGATTTTAGAAATGACAGCGTGCTCCCATAAGACGGTGAATGGTAGAGAAAAACATCTTTAGCTGGGAGCCCCAGAGACTTCACTTGTAGTCTTAACTCTGACACTGTGTGACTGAGAACAAGTTACTTCCCCCACTAAAAGGACTTCAGTTTCATCAGTTTTTAAAGAACCAGTCATTTTGAATTATTTTTACAGTCACCTCCATTTGAAAAAGGAAAAAAAAAACTATGCTTTTGTTATTCATAACAGAGGTAAAATACCTTCTTGATGCTACAAAAGTAGGTCTGCAATAGCAGCCAAAATCAGTAAATAATAAGATGTATTTCTAACTATCTACATGTGTAGTTAAAAAAAAAAACTGTCTTTCATTTTATTACATATGTTACTAGAAAATTCTAATCGCTATTATTTCTCAACAGGTTGTATATTTTCTTAGAAAGTGTACAGTTACAGGCAAAACTTGAACCTTTCAGGATTGTTCAAAATCCAGCATTCCTAGGCCTCAAATGATCCAAGTACATTATCATTTTAGTTCTTTTTCTCCATTTCCCCTTTTTAGATTTAACTTTGGTTTCTTTTCTTCCTTTTCTTAATTATTTCACATTTATAGGTCTTTTCTTCTTTATTCAAAGTATCTAGAATTTGGGAACTGAAGGATATCTAGCCCACTGTGGGGGAAAAAAATACCATACTTGTTTTCTCAATGTGAAAAGTGTATTCATACATGTCAGAAAAATATATAACCTATAAGAAATGTATTAGTCAAAATTAGAAACATTTGTCTACAAACTCTGCTATTCAATGTGATTTTCTAAAAGACAAAATTTGCTGAATACTTATTTCAAACACTACAGTAGTCTTTGTGATAACAAATTTGTTTGATTTCTTCAGTATTTACTCTAACAAATAATGTATCTCCTTTTGAACCAGATTTATGTTTTTCCTATACTAATGGGTCTGTTTACACAGGGAAAATTTCCTAGAAAGATGCATTTTTGAAGAAAAAAATGTTAACAACTAGCCTAGAATTTGCTAGGATTTCAATATAAAACTCTTAGTTCTTGAAGCAGGGGATTGAAAAATAAGTAATTCATTATATTATTAATAAATCTAAAAAATATTGAAATTTGCTAATTTCTTTGATTGTATTAAACATGTGGTTATATGGAGATCAAAAAGATAGATGATATATTAGCTTATACAAAGATTACCTTTCTCACCTGTTTCTTAGGCACAGTGCTTGACTGACATTTGGTAATAAGAAAGATTTCTTAAGTGGACTGACTAAAAACATATCATTCAGTTCTTTATGCCTTTCTATCAAAAATATCAAATCAAAACCAACAAAAAAACCTAGCAAGTAAAAGGTTTAGTTTGTACATTCTACAAACTAAAAGTTCAACAAACAACTCTATTCCCATAAATATGATAATATAAATAAAATTAAAGAACTTCTTGAAAGATAAAAATTATCAAACATTTATAGTAGGAAAATTTACAATCTGAAAAGATAGCTATTTAAAAATTGAATAAATAATTAATATCCTTGCACAAAAGTAATCACCATAACCAGATGGTTTCATCAGTGAATTCTTCCAAACAAATGGTTAGTGGTGGGGTGGGGGTGTGGCATGGGTAATGATACCAATTCTCCAAAATCTCTTCCAGAAAACAGACGTGGAGGAAACACTTCATAAATCATTCTATGAGACCAGCATTACCCTCACATCAAAATCAGAAAAAAATTACAAAGGAAAACTACAGATCAATACTCAGTAGTCACATGGACACAACTGTAAAAATCCTCAATAAAATACTAGTAAGTCAAATCCAACAATATATGAAAAGAATTATATACAATCACCAAGTAGGATTTATTCCAAGTATACAAAGCTGGTTCAAAATTCAAAAATTAATCAATATAAGACACCCCATCATCAGACTAACATAGGAAAATCATATGATCCCGTCAATTGTCAAAGGAAAAGCATCTGACAAAATCTAATACCCATTCATGATAAAAATTCTCTGCAACTAGAAATAGAGATAAACTTCCTTAATTTGATAAAGAATATCTTCAATCTACTGCTAACATCCTACATAATGGTGAGACTGGATGCTTTCTAAGATTGGAAACAAAGCAATCCCTTACCACCGCTCCTTCCTACTCAATATCATATGGGAAATCCTTGACAGTACAGTAAGACAAGAAAAGGAGATCAAAGTTACACACTTTGGAAAGGAAAAAATAAAACTATTGCAGTATACAAGATTAATAAACAAAAGTCAATTTCTTTCCTATATACCAATAATGAAAAATTTGAATTTGAAATTTATAACAAATAATAAGTTTTAATATAGCACTCAAAAATGAAATATGCATAAGTCTAACAAAATATTTACAGAACGCAAAAGGAAAAGTAAAAAACACTACTGAAAAAAAATCAGAGATCTCACTAAATGAAGAGATATTCTATGTTCATGGATTAAAGACTCAATTTTGTTAAGATATCAATTCTTCCCAGTTTGACATATAGAAGCAATGCAACCCCAATCAAACTCCCAGAAAGCAATTTTGTAGATACTGACAAATTGATTATAAATTTTACATGAAAAAGAAAAAATTCTAGAAGAGCCAACGTAACACACTTATCAGAAGAAGCTGGAGAACTCCCTCTATATGATTTCAAGTCTTAACAAGGCTACAGTAATCAAGACACTGTAATACTGACAAAGGAATAGTCACAGCTGTCAATGGAACAGAATAGAGAACCCAGATACAGACCCACAGGAATATAACCAACTGATCTGTAGCATAGGAAAAAAGGAAATTCTATTCATGTCTTTCCAACAAATGGTGCTGGAACAACTGGACTGTCATATACAAAAAAAAAAAAAAAAGACCCTGGACAAAGACATTACACCTTAAATAAAAATTAATTCAAAATGATCTCACACCTAAGATGCAAAACTATAAAATTTCATGAAGACATAGAAGAAAATCTGTATTACACTGCATTTGGTGATCAGTTTTTAAATGAAACATCAATAGCTTGAACCATGAAAAAAGCTAGGTTGTATTTCATTAAAATTAAAAACTCTGTCCTGCCAATCACTATCAAGGGAATGAAAAGACAAGCCACAGACTGTTAAAATACATTTGTGAAACACGTAACTGACAAGTGACTTGTATTCAAAATACACTAAGAACTCTAAAATCATAACAAAAAGAAAATAAAACAAAATTTTTAAATAGACAAAAAATCTAAACAGATACTTCTCCAAAGAAAATACAATAAAATATCAGCTTACACCTGTCAGAATGGCTAAAATAAAATTTAAAACAACAAAAAGAAGTAACAAGTGTTGGCAAGAATGTGGAGAAAAAGGAACACCCACATGCACTGTTGATGGGAATGTAAACTGGTACAGCCACTGCGGGAACCAGTATGGAAGTTCCTCAAAAACTTAAAAATAGAAATGCAATACAATCCAATAATTTCATTCTGGATATTCACCCAAAGAAAACAAAAACAGTAATTCAAAATGATATATGCACCTCTGTTTATTGCAGCATTATTTACAATAGTCAAGATATAAAAGCAACTGAGTGTCCATAGACAGACAAATGGATAAGGAAGATGTAGTGTGCACACGCGTGCGCACACACACACACACACACACACACACACACACACACACACCGGAGTATTACATGGCCACAAAAAAGGATGAGATGTTGCCATCTGTAACAACATGGGTGGACCGAAAGGGTAATATGCTAAGTGAAAGAAGTCCGACTGAGAAAGATACATACCATATGATTTCACTCATATTTGGAATATAAAAAACAAAAGAATTGGGGTACCTTGGTGGCTCGGTTGGTTAAGCGTCTGCCTTCCGCTCAGGTCATGATCTCAGGGTCCTAGGATCAAGCCCCGCATTAGGCTCTCTGCTCGGTGGGAAGTCTGTTTCTCCCTCTGTACTCTCCCTCTCCATAAAAGAATAAAATCTTAAAAATAAATAAATAAATAGTACTGGATTTATAACCCAAAGTATAAATTAAACGGCTCATACTGAAATAAGTAGTTGAATAAATAAATGGGGGAGACTAGACAAATTTCCCATGCTTAAGAATTCCAAATAATTATGGCAGATACTTTATCCTAAGCAGGTGGAGCATAGCTCCCTACCCCTTAAGTGTGGGCTGCACATTGTGGCCTCCTTCCTGAAAGCTCAGTACAGAAAGGAGAAAAAACAGCAACTTTATGGTGGCAAAATCTGACAAATTCGACCTCGAGGCAGGTGACCAAGCTTAACATCAACAGTGATAAGTGGTTTGTTTAGATAGAATGTGACCTTGATATGATGTGATGAAACTGGCACTTTATCTCTGTGGTCCCTCCCAAAAACACATAATCCTGATAAAATCATGAGAAAAACAGCAGGAAAATCCCCACCGAGGTACCTTCTACAAATTACCTAACAATTCCCAACAGTTGTAAGGTTCTCAAAAACAAGAAAAGTCTGAGAAATTTACAATCAAGATAAGCCTAAGGAGACATGATGGGGAAAAAAAATGTAATGTGGTATTCTGGATAGGGTTTGGAAGAGAAACTAAAGAAATCTGAATAAATTATGTACTTTAGTTAGTAATAGTTTATCAATAATATTTAACTCATTGTATAAACGTACCAAACTAATTTATTAGCAATAGGGGTAACTTGATGTGGTATATATAGGCACTCTTTGTACTATCTTTGCAATAATTCTTTAAATCTAAAACTCTTCTAAAAAAAACTTAGATGTTTGTCCATGAATACACACACATGAAAAATATTTTGCTTCCAGTCAATGAAAAACTGACCTAGTCTTTCTAGTTGTCTCAAGAACCCTTATGTCCTTGATACACTGATTCCTCTAGAAAAGCAAAGCCCAGAGATTTGTTATTCTTTATTTTATCTTTGTCAAGGATATTATGGGAATCACAATGACAATCTCACTAAATATCATCAAAGTGCAGAACACATTTTACCCTATAATAACCATAAATAGCTCATTTTGATCCTCCTAATAAGTCCACTATACACATTGAATAGGTGTCATTCCTATTTTACTGATAAGAAAACTAAAGTTCAAAGAATCTAAGCATCCATGGAGTTTCCTCAGTGACCTGGGATAAGAAGGCTTTTCAGGGGTCTGCCTTCGGCTCAGGTCATGATCCCGGGGTCCTGGGATCAAGCACTGCATCACATTCCTTGTTCAGTGGGGAGCCTGCTTCTCCCTCTGCCTGCCACTCTTCCTGCTTGTGCTCTCTCTCTCTGACAAATAAATAAATAGAATCTTAAAAAAAAAAAAAAAAAAAAAGGCTTTCAGAAGAGCTAAATTGCCCCCTGCTTTACAGACAGGTTTTCTGTATAACATTTAGTAAGAAGGTATCCTTATAATTCAAAAATAGTTTATTTGCTCTATATTATAAGATCTATTGGGACTAAAATTATTGAATATATTAATGGAGGAAGTGAGACACACAATACTGTGGGCAAACCAAAAACAAACAAACACAGAACAAAACATCAAATTTATAAACCAAGATCTTCCATATGCCTAAGGAATAAAAAAGTTAAGTGTGAGCACTAGGCAATTTTGCACATCCCTAGAACACAGAATAAAACACATGACTTTGCCTTTAGGAAATATTTAAAAATGGACTTACTTGGTAATATGTCAATAGCTTGTACTAAATTTTGGCTTAAATTCTGCTCACAAAGTATGATGAAATCCACTTGGTTTGGTTTGATTAATCTGAAGTGAACCTGCAAATTCTGTGGATCAAGACCAATAAAATGAAAATTACTAATCTATAAACTATCCCAATTACTGTACAATATTAGAGTGAAGAATTAAATTTTTCTCCCTTGCCAGTATCTACAAAGTACAGCTCTCTTTAAATTAAAGTCAGGTGGGCAATTGGAGAAGTTATCTATTCAATCAGTTTATATCTATATTTTAAATCACACACACATCAAATGTGTATGCATTTTATTTTGGGTGACATCATTAGGCAACAAGTCATTTGATTTCACTGTTGAGGGAATGATTTCCAATTAGATTGCCCTGGCCAACTCTGTATTTATTTTGGACATATTTATGAAAGCTGTTTTAAAATCTTAACATTCTTATACCACCAACTTTCATTCTTAATCTTTTTCTACTGATTAATTTTTTCCTGTGAATGTTTTCCTGTTTTATTGCTTATCTGGTAATTTTTATTTGTTGCAAGACATTACTAAATGTTATGTTTTTGAGCGTGTCTATTTTGTTCTCTCTTAAAGAAGAGTTTTGAGCTTGGAGGAGAGAATTCATTTACTGGCAGATCCCATACCATTCATTACAATAATATCAAGATTTCTAAAGGTGAGTCTACTCATTTAGAGGCATGTGCTCTTCAACTCACCAGGATGCTCACAGGGTCCCAGAGGCATTTAAGCCTAGGACTCTTGATCTATACAATGTCCATTAGCTTGTTTTTCAAGCTTCCATCTCACTCACCTCCCACTTTTCCCTCCTTGTAGTCCCCACCCTTACTCTATAAGAATAAGGTCGCTGGCATCCTGCATTTCTGTATGCTTGAAAAATGTGTAATTGGGGCGCCTGGGCGGCTCAGTTGGTTGTGCGACTGCCTTCAGCTCAGGTCATGATCCTGGAGTCCTGGGATCGAGTCCCGCATCGGGCTCCCTGCTCGGCGGGGAGTCTGCTTCTCCCTCTGGCTCTCTTCCCTCTCATGCTCTCTGTCTCTCATTCTCTCTCTCTCAAATAAATAAATAAAATCTTAAAAAAAAAAGAAAGAAAGAAAAATGTGTAATTGTTAATGTTGAGTGGCCTGGAGTGCATTATTGTAATCCTAGAGTATGTATAATACAAATAAGTTAAAAAAAAAAATCTCAAAGAGAAAAACGTCTCAAAATCTTTCATTCTAAGCACTCAGCAACTCTTTCTTTCTTTTTATTTAGAAATTACTTCAAGTGCCAGGAAAAACATATCAGCACCTACAGGGCTGCTTTTCTTCTCATACAAACAACAGTGAGAGGAAATTCCCAATTGGGCAGGATTATTCAAATTAGCCATAACTCAAAATCCTTCAAAATGAGCTCAGGAATTTATGTTTTACTTTGCAACTGGCGTATCATATTTCTAATTAAATTTTTTTTAGACTAATGCTAAAATGAGTTCGCCCTTCCTGAGAACTCCCACGTGTCAGCCAGTTCAACCAAGTACAGGAGTGCAAAAAAAAGTGACGTAAAACTTATAAAACTAAAGATATCTTCTGGGTAAACAAGAAGAACTTTTATCAAGAATAGGTCATTTTTGCCATTTCCAAAAGGCCACAGCTAATATCATTCTCAATTGGGAAAAAGTGAGAGCTTTTCCCTATTAAGGTCAGGAACATGACAGGGATGCCCACTCTCACCACTTTTGTTTAACATAGTACTAAAAGTCTTAGCCTCAGCAATCAAATATCAAAAAGAAATAAAAGGCATCCAAACTGGCAAAGAAGTCAAACTCTCTCTTTTCACAGACGACATGATACCTTATGTGGAAAACCCAAAAGACTCCACCCCCAAATTACTAGAACTCACACAGCAATTCAGCAATGTGACAGGATACAAAATCAATGCACAGAAATCAGTTGCAATTCTATACACTAACAACGTGACTGAAGAAAGAGAAATTAAGGAATAGATTCCATTTACAATAGCACCAAAAACCATAAGATACCTAGGAATAAATCTAACCAAAAAGGTAAAGACATCTATACTCTAGAAACTACAGAACACTTATGAAAGAAATTGAGGAAGACACAAAGAGATGGAAAAATATTCCAGGTTCATGGATTGGAAGAATAAACATTGTGAAAAAGCCTATGCTGCACAGAACAATCTACACTTTCAATGCAATCCCTAACAAAATACCATCGACATTTTTCACAGAGCTGGAACAAATAATCCTAAAATTCTATGGAACCAGTTAAGACCCCGAATTGCCAGGGGATTGTTGAAAAAGAAAACCAAAGCTGGGAGCATCACAAAGCCTCCCTTCAAGCTATATTACAAAGCTCTGATCAACAAGACAGCATGAAATTGGCACAAAAACAGATACATAGATCAGTGGAACAGAACAGAGAACCCAGAAATGGACCCTCAACTCTATGGTCAACTAATCTTTGACAAAGCAAGAAAAAATATGCAGTGGAAAAAAGACAGCCTCTTCTATAAATGGTGCTGGGAAAATTGGACAGCCACATGCTGAAGAATGAAACTGGACCATTTACTTACACCATAGAGAAAGATAAACTCAAAATGGATGAAAGACCTCAATTGAAACAGGAAGCCATCAAAATCCTAGAGGAAAATACAGGCAGTAACCTCTTTGACACTGCCCGCAGCGACTCTTTCAAGACATGCCTTTAAAGGCAAGGGAAACAAAAGCAAAAATGAACTTTTGGGATTTCATCAAGATAAAAAGCTTTTGCACAGCAAAGGAAACAGTCAACAAAACTAAGAGGCAACCCACGGAATAGGAGAAGACATTTGCAAATTACATATAAAGGGCTAGCATCCAAGATCTATAAAGAACTTCTCAAACTCAACACCCAAAAAAACAAATAATCCAGTCAAGAAATGGACAGAAGACATGAACAGACACTTCTCCAAAGAAGACATACAAATGGCTAATAGACACATGAAAAAATGTTCAATGTCACTAGCCATCAGGGAAATACAAATCAAAACCACAATGAGATACCATCTTATACCAGTTGGAATGGTAAAAATTAACAAGACAGGAAACAAGAAGTGCTGACGAGGATGTGGAGAAAGAGGAACCCTCTTACACTGTTAGTGGGAATGCAAGCTGGTACAGCCACTCTGGAAAACAGTATGGGGGTTCCTCAAAAGTTAAAAACAGAGCTACCCTATGACCCAGCAACTGCACTACCAGGTATTTATCCAAAGGATACAAACACAGTGATTTGAAGGGGCACATGCACCCCAATATTCATAGCAGCAATGTCCATGATAGCCAAACTATGGAAGGAGCCGAGATGCCCTTCAACGAATGAACGGATAAAGCAGACGTGGTTCATATATACAATGGAATATTACTCAGTCATCAGGAAGGATGAATACCCACCATTTTCATCAACATGGATGGAACTGGAGGGGATTATTTTAAGTGAAATAAGTCAAGCAGAGATAGACAATTATCATATGGTTTACTCCTATGTGGAACATAAGGAATAGCTCGGAGGACCACAGGGGAAGGGAGGGAAAACTGGGAAGAAATCAGAGAGGGAGACAAACCATGAGAGACCCTGGACTCCAGGAAACAAACTGACGGTTACGGAAGGGAGAGGGGTAGGGGGATGAGGTAACCGGATGATGGGTATTAAGGAGGGCACATGTGGTGATGAGCACTGGGTGTTATATGCAACTAATGAATCACTGAACACATCAAAAACTAATGATGTACTACATGCTAGCTAATTGAACATGATAATAAAAAAAAGGTCTTTTTTTTTCAGATCATAGTGAAGTTCAATGTTTTAGAAAACTATTATTCTCCTTTTATGCCTTTTAAATAAATACATCTACAGGGCTGTATATGAATAAGATTAAGATAATATACATTTCCCTTTTTAAAAAGGAAAACACCATCACTCCTTCTACATTGTTTAACAAAGTTTTGGGGGAAATTCAAGTGAGCAGGAAGAGCATATTGCCTTTCTTTCTTTTCTTTCTTGCTTGCTTGCTTGTTTGCTTTTTTGAATCAACATAAATCACCTGATTTTTTCCCACGACTTTCTTCCCTCAAAAATAATCCTTTAACCTGCTGATCTCAACAAACTGCTATAAAGAACCTTTTCCATGTTATGAAAATATCCCTGAGAAGTACAGAGTTGGCGGAGGTCCACGAGGTCAGAGGGCAAGATAGTTTTTACAGCTCACGCAATAGAGAGCACAGTGTCCTCACTTCTGCTGACCAGGACTCTAACCAGGGCTTCTAAGTACAGCTAATTTGAATTACAATCATCAGGCAGAAAAATTCCTTACACTAGCAGCATTAAACCCTAAAATTCTATCTTAAAACTACCTTTATCATGGTGTGTGTGTTGGGGGGGGTGTGTTTGAAAAAAGAAATGTTAACTCAAAGAGTTGCTTCTAAATTTTCAGGGAACACTTTACCCGCTGGTTTCATCCATTAACATAGTAGAGAAAAAAAAGTCTCCAGGTGAAAATTTTTTCTAAGAAACAATACAAAGTTTCCTAAAGGGGTGAACCGTCAGAAACAAGCTATTTCCATTTCTACAATGGGATAGAAATTTCCCCAGAAAGTAAAAAACTTTACACACATTTTCTGAAAAAGTGGTTGCCAATATCAGTTTTTGCTTCCTTGTTCCTCACAAAGTAGCAGGCAACAAGTTCAAATTGAGTTTTGCGGGGAGGCGGAGCAAGATGGCGGAGGAGTAGGAGACCTAGATTTCGTCTGGTCTCAGGAATTCAGCTGAATAGGGATCAAACCATTCTGAACACCTACGAACTCAACAGGAGATCGAACAGGAGAGTAGCAACAACTCTCTGAACAGAGAAGCGACCACTTACTGGAAGGTAAGACGTGCGGAGAAGTGAATCCGAGGCGATATTCGGGAGGATAGACGGCGGGGGAGGGGCCTCCGCCGGCCGCTTCTGGCAAGTGATAGAGCCGCGGAGCACAAAATCGGACCTTTTAGAAGTTGGCTCGGCTGAGGGACGTCGCTGCAGTGGCTAAGCGGGGGGTGGAATCCTCCCGGGACAGTGTGGTCTCAGGACCCTTGGGGTCACAGAGAGACCGGGGGTGCCTGAGTGCACCAGAGCTCCCAGGTATCAGAGCAGGGAAGCCGGCTGCAGATACAGAGCAGAGTCGCGGGCTCTCAGCTCGGGGTTGCCATAAACTGTGATCTGCGGCCCAGTCGGGGCACGGCTCCCCCAGCAGGGACCCAACAAGCAGCAGATCCGGGGAGACTCCCCTTCCTTCCCGGGGAGGAGCGGTGCGGGAACGCACTGCAGGGATCTGCTGGGTTTGGAGACTCCGCGCGGGTTCGGGTGCCAGAGATAGCAAAGCTCGATCACAGGCCGGGTGAGCACGGAGTGCGGCCGGAGACCGGGGACACGGAAGTGACTGCTTTTCTCTGGGGGCACACTGATAAGCGGGGCCCCGAGTTCTCGGCTCCTCCGAGTGGAGATTGGGAGGCCACCATTTCTGCCCTGGTCCTCCAAAGCTGTACCGAGAGCTTGCAGGGAACAAAAGCTCCTGAGAGCAAACTGGAGCAGCTTCCTTAGCCCGGACCGACAAGGGCGGGGCAATTCCGCCTCCGGCAAAGACATTTGGAAACCACAGCAACAGGCCCCTCCCCCAGAAGATCAACACAAACAGCCAGCAAGCCAAGACCAAGTTGATCGATCAAGGAGAATAGGAGAACTCCAGCGCTAGGGGAATACTGCACATAGATTCATGGCTTTTTTTTTTTTTTTTACCATGATTCATTATTTCATCAAAGTTAATTTTTGTTGACTGTTTTTTTTCTTTTTCTTTTTTTTTCTTTTTCCCTTTTTCAACCAACATCTTATAAATCCCTTTTTAAAAAAAAAAAAACATTTTTTATTTTTCATTTTTAGAGTCATATTTTATCCCTTCAGAGTAGTTACCCTTATTTTTGGCATATATATATATATAAGTTGTTCTCTCTTTAAAATTTTGAGGTACAGTTTCTTCTAACAGATCAAAATATACCCTAAATCACTACTGTATGGCTTTGTTCTAGTCTCCTGCCTGATCACATTCTCTCCCTTTTTCCTTTTTTTTTTTTTTCTTAAATCTTCTTTCTTTTTTCAAACAACTTATCTTACCAAGTCCTTTTATAAAATCTTTTATAATTTTCATCTTTACAGTCATCTTCCATCCCTTCATTGTATCAACCCTTATTTTGTACATATATGTCTTTCTTCCTTTAAAATTTTAGGAGGCACTTTTTTCTAACAGACCAAAATACGCCCAAAATCTAGTGTGTGGCACTGATCTATGCACTAGCCTGATCATATTTGATCATATTCTGCCTTTTTTGTATTGTTTTGTTTTTGTTTTTATCTTTTTTTTTTCTTTATCTCTTTCCTTTTTCTTTCTTTCCCTTTCTTTTCCCCTGGTTTCAGGTCTTTTCTGATTTGTATACAGTATATTTGCTGGGGACGTTGTAAACCTGTTAGCATTTTGTTCTCTCATTCATCTATTCTCCTCTGGACAAAATGACAAGACGAAAGAAATCACCTCAGCAAAAAGAACAAGAGGTAGTACCGTCAGCCAGGGACCTACTCAATACGGACATTAGTACGATGTCGGACCTAGAGTTCAGAATCATGACTTTAAAGATACTAGCTGGGCTTGAAAAAAGCGTGGAAGTTATTAGAGAAACCCTTTCTGGAGAAATAAAAGAACTAAAATCTAACCAAATCGAAATCAAAAAGGCTATTGATGAGGTGCAATCAAAAATGGGGGCACTAAATGCTAGGATAAATGAGGCAGAAGAGAGAATCAGCGATATAGAAGACCAAATGATGGAAAATAAAGAGGCTGAGAAAAAGAGAGAGAAACAACTACAGGATCACGAGGGCAGAATTCGAGAGATAAGTGATATGATAAGACGAAACAACATTAGAATAATTGGGATCCCAGAAGAAGAAGAGAGAGAGAGAGGGGCAGAAGGTATATTGGAGCAAATTATAGCAGAGAACTTCCCTAATGTGAGGAAGGAAACAGGCATTAAAATCCAGGAGGCACAGAGAACCCCTCTCAAAATCAATAATAATAGGTCAACACCCCGACATCTAATAGTAAAACTTACGAGTCTCAGAGACAAAGAGAAAATCCTGAAAGCAGCTCGGGAGAAGAGATATGTAACCTACAATGGTAGAAACATTAGATTGGCAACAGACCTATCCACAGAGACCTGGCAGGCCAGAAAGGACTGGCAAGATATCTTCAGAGCACTAAACGAGAAAAATATGCAGCCAAGAATACTATATCCAGCTAGGCTATCATTGAAAATAGAAGGAGAGATCAAAAGCTTCCAGAACAAACAAAAACTAAAGGAATTTGCAAACACGAAACCAGCCCTCCAAGAAATATTGAGAGGGGTCCTCTAAGCAAAGAGAGAACCTAAAAGCAGAAACGAACAGACAACAGACAGTTAACAGTCACCTTACAGGTAATACAATGGCACTAAATTCATACGTTTCAATAGTTACCCTGAATGTAAATGGGCCAAATGCCCCAATCAAAAGACACAGGCTATCAGATTGGATTAAAAAACAAGACCCATCCATATGCTGTCTGCAAGAGACTCATTTTAGACCCAAAGACACCCCCAGATTGAAAGTGAGGGGGTGGAAAACCATTTACCATGCTAATGGACACCAAAAGAAAGCTGGGGTGGCATTCCTTATATCAGACAAACTAGATTTTCAAACAAAGACTGTAATAAGAGATGAGGAAGGACACTATATCCTACTTAAAGGGTCTATCCAACAAGAAGATCTAACAATTGTAAATATCTATGCCCCGAACATGGGAGCAGCCAATTATATAAGGCAATTAATAACAAAAGCAAAGAAACACATTGACAATACAATAATAGTGGGGGACTTTAACACCCCTCTGACTGAAATGGACAGATCATCTAAGCAAAAGATCAACAAGGAAATAAAGATTTTAAATGACACACTGGACCAAATGGACTTCACAGACATATTCAGAACATTCCATCCCAAAGCAAAGGAATACACATTCTTCTCTAGTGCCCATGGAACATTCTCCAGAATTGATCACATCCTAGGTCACAAATCAGGTCTCAATCGGTACCAAAAGATTGGGATCATTCCCTGCATATTTTCAGACCACAATGCTTTGAAACTAGAACTCAACCACAAGAGGAAAGTCGGAAAGAACTCAAATACATGGAGGCTAAAGAGCATCCTACTAAAGAATGAATGGGTCAACGAAGAAATTAAAGAAGAATTAAAAAAATTCATGGAAACCAATGAAAATGAAAACACAACTGTTCAAAATCTTTGGGATACAGCAAAGGCAGTCCTGAGAGGAAAGTATATAGCAATACAAGCCTTTCTCAAGAAACAAGAAAGGTCTCAAATACACAACCTAACCCTACACCTAAAGGAGCTGGAGAAAGAACAGCAAATAAAGCCTAAACCCGGCAAGAGAAGAGAAATCATAAAGATCAGAGCAGAAATCAATGAACTAGAAACCAAAAGAATAGTAGAACAGATCAACGAAACTAGGAGCTGGTTCTTTGAAAGAATTAACAAGATTGATAAACCCCTGGCCAGACTGATCAAAAAGAAAAGAGAAATGACCCAAATCAACAAAATCATGAATGAAAGAGGAGAGATCACAACCAACACCAAAGAAATACAAACAATTATAAGAACATATTATGAGCAACTCTATGCCAGCAAATTAGATAACCTGGAAGAAATGGGTGCATTCCTAGAGATGTATCAACTACCAAAATTGAACCAGGAAGAAATAGAAAACCTGAACAGACCTATAACCACTAAGGAAATTGAAACAGTCATCAAAAATCTCCCAACAAACAAAAGCCCAGGGCCAGATGGCTTCCCAGGGGAATTCTATCAGACATTTCAAGAAGAATTAATACCTATTCTCCTGAAACTGTTCCAAAAAATAGAAATGGAAGGGAAACTTCCAAACTCATTTTATGAGGCCAGCATTACCTTGATCCCAAAACCAGACAAAGACCCCATCAAAAAAGAGAATTACAGACCAATATCCTTGATGAACATGGATGCAAAAATTCTCACCAAAATACTAGCCAATAGGATCCAACAGTACATTAAAAGGATTATTCACCACGACCAAGTGGGATTTATCCCTGGGCTGCAAGGCTGGTTCAACATCCGCAAATCAATCAACGTGATACAATACATTAACAAAAGAAAGAACAAGAATCATATGATCCTCTCAATAGATGCAGAAAAAGCATTTGACAAAGTACAGCATCCTTTCTTGATCAAAACTCTTCAGAGTATAGGGATCGAGGGTACATACCTCAATATCATAAAAGCCATCTATGAAAAACCTACAGCGAATATCATTCTCAATGGGGAAAGACTGAGAGCTTTTCCCCTAAGGTCAGGAACGCGGCAGGGATGTCCACTCTCACCACTGCTATTCAACATAGTATTAGAAGTCCTAGCCACAGCAATTAGACAACAAAAAGAAATCAAAGGCATCCAAATCGGCAAAGAGGAAGTCAAACTCTCACTCTTTGCAGATGATATGATACTGTATGTGGAAAACCCAAAAGACTCCACCCCAAAACTGCTAGAACTCATACATGAATTCAGTAAAGTAGCAGGATACAAAATCAATGCACAGAAATCAGTGGCATTCCTATACACCAACAACAAGACAGAAGAGAGACAAATCAAGGAGTCGATCCCATTTACAATTGCACCCAAAACCATTAGATACCTAGGAATAAATCTAACCAAAGAGGCAAAGGATCTGTACTCAGAAAACTATAAAATACTCATGAAAGAAATTGAAGAAGACACAAAGAAATGGAAAAACGTTCCATGCTCATGGATTGGGAGAATCAACATTGTGAAGATGTCAATGCTACCCAGAGCAATCTACACATTCAATGCAATCCCCATCAAAATACCATCCACTTTTTTCAAAGAAATGGAACAAATAATCCTAAAATTTGTATGGAACCAGAAGAGACCCAGAATAGCCAGAGGAATACTGAAAAAGAAAAGCAAAGCTGGCGGCATCACAATTCTGGACTTCCAGCTCTATTACAAAGCTGTCATCATCAAGACAGTATGGTACTGGCACAAAAACAGACACATAGATCAATGGAACAGAATCGAGAGCCCAGAAATGGACCCTCAACTCTATGGTCAACTTATCTTTGGCAAAGCAGGAAAGAATGTCCAGTGGCAAAAAGACAGTCTCTTCAACAAATAGTGTTGGGAAAATTGGACAGCCACATGCAGAAGAATGAAACTGGACCATTTCCTTCCACCACACACAAAAATAGACTCCAAATGGTTGAAAGACCTAAACGTGAGACAGGAGTCCATCAAAATCCTAAAGGAGAACACAGGTAGCAACCTTTTCGACCTTAGCCGCAGCAATTTCTTCCTAGAAACATCGCCAAAGGCACGGGAAGCCAGGGCAAAAATGAACTATTGGGATTTCATCAAGATAAAAAGCTTTTGCACAGCAAAAGAAACAGTCCACAAAACCAAAAGACAACCGACAGAATGGGAGAAAATATTTGCAAATGACCTATCAGATAAAGGGCTAGTATCCAAAATCTATAAAGAACTTATCAAACTCAACACCCAAAGAACAAATAATCCAATCAAGAAATGGGCAGAAGACATGAACAGACATTTCTCCAAAGAAGACATCCAAATGGCCAACAGGCACATGAAAAAGTGCTCAACATCGCTCGGCATCAGGGAAATCCAAATCAAAACCTCAATGAGATACCACCTCACACCCGTCAGAATGGCTAAAATTAACAAGTCAGGGAACGACAGATGTTGGCGGGGATGTGGAGAAAGGGGAACCCTCCTACACTGTTGGTGGGAATGCAAGCTGGTGCAACCCCTCTGGAAAACAGTATGGAGGTTCCTCAAACAGTTGAAATTAGAGCTACCGTTCGATCCAGCAATTGCACTACTGGGTATTTACCACAAAGATACAAATGTAGGGACCCGAAGGGGTACGTGTACCCCAATGTTTATAGCAGCAATGTCCACCATAGCCAAACTGTGGAAAGAGCCAAGATGCCCATCGACAGATGAATGGATAAAGAAGATGTGGTATATATACACAATGGAATATTATGCAGCCATCAAAAGGAATGAGATCTTGCCATTTGCAACGACGTGGATGGAACTGGAAGGTGTTATGCTGAGTGAAATAAGTCAATCAGAGAAAGACATGTATCACATGACCTCACTGATATGAGGAATTCTTAATCTCAGGAAAGAAACTGAGTGTTACTGGAGTGGTTGGGGGTGGGAGGGATGGGGTGGCTGGGTGATAGACATTGGGGAGGGTATGTGCTACGGTGAGCGCTGTGAATTGTGCAAGACTGTTGAATCACAGGTCTGTACTTCTGAAACAAATAACGCAACATATTTTAAGAAAAAAGAAAAAGAAGAAGATAACAGGAGAGGAAGAAAAGGGGAGTATGTCAGAGGGGGAGACGAACCATGAGAGATGATGGACTCTGAAAAACAAACTGAGCGTTCTAGAGGGGAGGGGGGTAGGGGGATGGGTTAGCCTGGTGATGGGTATTGAGGAGGGCACGTTCTGCATGGAGCACTGGGTGTTATGAACAAACAATGAATCATGGAACACTGCACCAAAAACTAATGATGTAATATATGGTGATTAACATAACAATAAAAAAATTAAAAAAAAAATTGAGTTTTGCAACACCATGGAAGAAAATGTCTTGGCCCCTTTTCCTAAATAGGTAAAGTCTCGGAGATACTTTTCTATTTTAGAAACAAAACTTTGCCAATGGAAACAATTAATGTAATTAAAATTATTTATTTAAAACAAGTCATAAAGTCACTCAATATGAAAAACTATGCAGTTTGTTTATGTGCTAGTATTACCAGAAGGAAAGACAACAAACTGAAATGAAGATTGGTTTAAAATATTAAAATAGCAAACATCATAACAGAATCGGGACATTTCCCATGGCTGAACAGAAATCACAAAATTGGTCCATTTTCAAAACGTATATCTCATACCATCTTCCACCTGCATGATACACATATTAAAAGCCTCTAAAGATAGGACTGTGCAATAAATAAGACATCTGAAAAACCTAAACCCTATGAATTTCATTTCAACCTTTACCCAAGGAATAAAATTGTTCAAGATTTCCTCATTGACTTATTAAAAGATTAAACAAGTAAGTTCAACACACATTTATGAACACAATTCAAAACTCTGAAGGAGAGAAGTCCAATATATGATCTGAGGATGGGGCTCTCTGTAAGTCATTATTCTTCTTCCTAAGTGATCACAACTTTTTTCCCATTTCAGATTACTGGCAAAGCTGACCTACTGAGCCTTGGCTGAGGCTACCAGACTTCCAGGAAGCTTGTAGCCCCAGCTCCTCTCTATCAAACAGAGACTTCCCGAAAGTCCCTGATTCAGTTTATTTCCTTACAGACTAGATGAGCTAACTAAAAGGAACTTGTTTTCCTTTCATCTCAGAGTTTAAGCCTTAATAATTGCTAAATGCCAAAAATACCCAGCCTGCACAATTGCTTCTATGACTCTATCACCACTGCCTATAAATCCAGTTGAGCTCAGAAGTAGCCCCCGACCCACTCTTCTTCCCACCCACTACTATACACAAAGAACAATTTAACCTAGTGCCTAGAAAAATCCCCTGCAAAAGCTGGAGCATCAAGACTTACCTGGACTCTGAGCATTTGAACTCAATCCTCAAGCAACTCAAAAAAATCTAAGTCATTCTGTGCACAAATCATTTTCAATAATATGACTCAAAAACTGCCCCAACCCTATAGCAGTACTTTGAGTACTAACAATTCTGCATGTGAGAAAGACCACCTTAGATCACATGATTGAGACAGGCTTTCATGTAGATCATGAATTATAATCCACATCTAATACACTATGCAAGTTGGTATAGCTACGAGACCCAAACTTTCTCTGCAACTCTGGTCCCTAGGCAGGTGAACATTTAAAAAGAAGTCTGTAGGCAAAAGGTACAAGAGGACTTAATGTAGTATACAGAGTCCAAGTACAATTTTTCCAGGGACTGATACTGGGAGAACAAGTAGGAATTCTGGCGGGTTGGGGCAGAGAGAAACTACGCAGAAATTCTTTTCTAACCTGAACTCCAACAACTACCCTACATGAATTCAATGATCCAATCAAGCTAGTTTATTTGGTATCACTTGAAAATGCTTTGACCCTCTCCTGATGATATGGACCAAACCTTAACTACAGGTATCAAATTAGCAAGCATCTTTTAATACGCAGCACCAGTGCCACCTTCTCCAAGAAGCATTAACTGATTTTTCCAGTTGAATATGACCTCTCCTTTTCTAGTAAGTTTTAGCTATTTGACTTTTCATAAGAACTTACAACTTGGGGTGTCTGGGTGGCTCAGTTGGGTGGGCATCTGCCTTCAGCTCGGGTCACGACCCTGGGGTCCTGGGATCAAGTCCTGCATCAAGCTACCTGCTCAGCAGGGAGTCGGCTTCTCCCTCTGCCTCTCTCCTCAGCTTGTGCTCTCCCTCTCTCAAATAAATAAAATCTTAAAAAAAAAAATTACAACTTATTAGGTCAAGCTTTAAACAAAGAAAGCAATGAGACTGGAGTGGTATTTTTCTACAGTATTTTACTATTTAAATAAACAGTTAATAGTTCTCTACATGTAATAGGTTCTAAACTAATATTTGTTGAGTGAAAAAACAAAACTGACCTGAGAAAGCACACTATCTACAAGAATGTCAAGATGCTGAGTGTTCAGACGATCTTTCCTGCTATAACAGCAACAACAACAATAAAAACACTGCAGCTCTCCTTTTAGCCAATTAATTTATTTCAAATTAGCTGAAATGCCTAAGTTAGCCAATATTGGATGTCACAGCATACATCATATATTGATGAATCTAGAACACATAAGACAGAATCTCCTGCCTTCAAGGACGTAATAAATGTAACTTTGCCTCTTAGCTACACTGGTATTTCTCTTTCCTGATATGCCCTAAGCCTTGTAAGATGGTACAGTTTTTTGTTTTTTTAAATTATGTTATGTTAATCACCATAAATTACAGCATTACTTTTTGATATAGTGTTCCGTGATTCATTGTTTGCGTATAACACCCAGTGCTCCATGCAGAACGTGCCCTCTTTAATACCCATCACCAGGGTAACCCATTCCCGAACACCCCTCCACTCCAGAACCCTCAGTTTGGTTCTCAGAATCCATAGTCTCTCATGATACATCACGCCCTCCGATTCCCCCCCGTCATTTTTCCCTTCCTTTTTTTTTTTTTAAACATATAATGTATTATTTGTTTCAGACGTATGGGTCTGTGATTCAATAGTCTTACACAATTCACAGTGCTCACCAAAGTACATACCCCCCCAGTGTCTATCACCCAGCCACCCCATCCCTCCCACCCCCCCACCACTCCAGGAACCCTCAGTTTGTTTCCTGAGATTGAGAATTCCTCATATCAGCGAGGTCATATGATACATTTCTTTCTCTGATTGACTCATTTCGCTCAGCATAATACCCTCCAATTCCATCCACATCGTTCCAAATGGCAAGATTTCATTCCTTTTGATGGCTGCATAATATTCCATTGTATATATATACCACTTCTTCTTTATCCATTCATCTGTCAATGGACATCTTGGCTCTTTCCATAGTTTGGCGATTGTGGACATTGCTGCTATAAACAACGGGATGCACGTACCTCTTCGGGTCACTACATTTGTATCTTTGGAGTAAATACCCAGTAGTGCAATTGCTGGGTTATATGGTAGCTCTATTTTCAACTTTTTGATGAACCTCCATACTGTTTTCCAGAGTGGTTGCACCAGCTTGCATTCCCACCAACAGTGTGGGAGGGTTCCCCTTTCTCCACATCCCTGCCTACATCTGTCGTTTCCTGAATTGTTAATTTCAGCCATTCTGACTGGTGTGAGGTGGTATCTCATTGAGGTTTTGATCTGGATTTCCCTGATGCTGAGCGATGTTGAGAACTTTTTCATGTGTTTATTGGCCATTTGGATGTCTTTGGAAAAATGTCTGTTCATGTCTTCTGCCCACTTCTTGATTGGATCATTTGTTCCTCGGGTGTTGAGTTTGATAAGTTCTTCATAGATTTTGGATACTAGCCCTTTATCTGATATGTCATCTGCAAATATCTTCTCCCATTCTGTCGGTTGTCTTTTGGTTTTGTGGACTGTTTCTTTTGCTGTGCAAAAGCTTTTGATCTTGATGAAATCCCAATAGTTCATTTTTGCCCTTGCTTACCTAGCCTTTGGCGATGTGTCTAGGAAGAAGTTGCTGCAGCTGAGGTCAAAGAGGTTGTTCCCTGTGTTCTCCTTTAGGATTTTGATGGACTCTTGTCTCACACTTAGGTCTTTCAACCATTTTGAGTCTGTTTTTGTGTGTGGTGTAAGGAAACGGTCCAGTTTGATTCTTCTGCATACGGCTGTCCAATTTTCCCAACACCATTTGTTGAAGAGACTGTCATTTTCCATTGGACATTCTTTCCTGCTTTGTCGAAGATTAGTTGACCACAGACTTGAGGGTTCATTTATGGGCTCTCTACTCTGTTCCGTTGATCTATGTGTCTGTTCTTGTACCAGTACCATACTGTGTTCATGATAACAGCTTTGTAATAGAGCTTGAAGTCCGGAATTGTGATGCCACCAGCTTTGCTTTTCTTTTTCAATATTCCTCTAGCTACTCAGGGTATTTTCTGGTTCCATACAAATTTCAGGATTATTTGTTCCATTTCTTTGAAAAAAGTGGATGCTATTTTGATAAGGATTGCATTAAATGTGTAGATTGCTCTAGGTAGCATTGACATCTTCACAATATTTATTCTTCCAATCCATGAGCATGGAACATTCTTTGCCTCTTTGGTTGTATTTTTTACTAGGTATCTTATGGTTTGGGTGCAATTGTAAATGAGATCAACTCCTTAATTTCTCTTTCTTCTTATTGTTGGTGTATAGGAATGCCACTGATTTCTGGAATTGATTTTATATCCTGCCACTTTACTGAATTCCTGTATTAGTTCTAACAGTTTTGGGGTGGACTCTTTTGGGTTTTCCACATAAAGAATCATGTCATCTGCAAAGAGTGAGAGTTTGACTTCTTCTTTGCAGATTCGGAGGCCTTTGATTTATCTTTGTTGTCTGATTGTTGTGGCTAGGACTTCTAATACTATGTTGAATAGCAGTGGTGATAGTGGACATCCCTGCCATGTTCCTGAACTTAGGAGGAAAGCTCTCAGTTTTTCCCCATTGAGAATGATATTCTCTGTGGGTTTTTCATAGATGGCTTTTATGATATTGAGGTAGGTATCCTCGATCCCTATACTCTGAAGAGTTTTGATCAAGAAAGGATGCTGTACTTTGTCAAATGCTATTTCTGCATCTATTGAGAGGATCATATGGTTCTTCTTCTTTCTTTAGTTAATGTATTGTATCACATTGATTGATTTGTGGATGTTGAACCAACCTTGCAGCCCAGGGATAAATCCCACTTGGTTATGGTGAATAATCCTTTTAATGTACTGTTGGATCCTATTGGCTAGTACTTTGGTGAGAAATTTTGCATCCATGTTCATCAAGGATATTGGTCTGTAATTCTCCTTTTTGATGGGGTCTTTGTCTGGTTTGGGGATCAAAGTAATGGTGACCTCATAAAACGTGTTTGGAAGTTTTCCTTCCATTTCTATTTTTTGGAACAGTTTCAGGAGAATAGGTATTAATTCTTCTTGAAATGTTTGGTAGAATTCCCCTGGGAAGCCATCTGGCCCTGGGCTTTTGTTTGTTGGGAGATTATTACTGCTTCAATTTCCTTAGTGGTTATACGTCTGTTCAGGTTTTCTGTTTCTTCCTGGTTCAGTTCTGGTAGTTGATACATCTCTAGGAATGCATCCATTCCTTCCAGGTTATCTAATTTGCTGGCATAGAGTTGCTCATAATATATTCTTAAAATTATTTGTATTTCTTTGGTGTTGGTTGTGATCTCTCCTCTTTCATTCATGATTTTGATGAATTGGGTCCTTTCTCTTTTCTTTTTGATAAGTCTGGCCAGGGGTTTATCAATCTTGTAAAAGAACAAGCTCCTAGTTTCACTGATCTGTTCTACTGTTCTTTTGGTTTCTATTTCATTGATTTCTGTTCTGATCTTTATTATTTCTCTTCTCCTCCTGGGTTTAGCTGTATTTGTTGTTCTTTCTCCAGCTCCTTTAGGTGTAGGCTTAGGTTGTGTATTTGAGACCTTTCTTATTTCTTGAGAAAGGCTTGTATTGCTATATAGTTTCCTTTAGGACTGCCTTGCTGCATCCCAAAGATTTTGAACAGTTGTGTTTTCATTTTCATTGGTTTCCATGAATTTTTTTAATCCTTCTTTAATTTCCTGGTTGACCGATTCATTCTTTAGTAGGATGCTCTTTAGCCTCCATGTATTTGAGTTCTTTCTGACTTTCCTCTTGTGATTGAGTTCTAGTTTCAAAGCATTGTGGTTTGAAAATATGCAGGGAATAATCCCCATCTTTTGGTACTGGTTGAGACCTGACTTGTGACCTAGGATGTGAGCTATTCTGGAGAATGTTCCATGGGCACTAGAGAAGAATGTGTATTCTGTTGCTTTGGGATGGAATGTTCTGAATATGTTCAGTCCATTTGGTCCAGTGTGTCATTTAAAGTCTCCATTCCCTTGTTGATCTTTTGCTTAGATGATCTGTCCATTTCAGTCAGGGGGGGTGTTAAAGTCCCCCACTATTATTGTATTGTTGTCAATGTGTTTCTTTGCTTTTGTTATTAATTGCCTTATATAATTGGCTGCTCCCATGTTCGGGGCATAGATATTTACAATTGTTAGATCTCTGTTTGATAGACCCTTTAAGTAGGATATAGTGTCCTTCCTCATCTCTTATTACAGTCTTTGGTTTAAAATCTAATTTGTCTGATATAAGGATTGCTACCCCAGCTTTCTTTTGGTGTCCATTAGCATGGTAAATGGTTTTCCACCCCCTCACTTTCAATCTGGGGGTGTCTTTGGGTCTAAAATGAGTCTCTTGCAGACAGCATATTGATGGGTCTTGTTTTTTAATCCAATCTGATAGACTGTGCCTTTTGATTGGGGCATTTAGCCCATTTACATTCAGGGTAACTATTGAAAGATAGGAATTTAGTGCCATTGTAGTGCCTGTAAGGTGACTGTTACTGTATATTGTCTGTGTTCCTTTCTGGTCTATGCTGCTTTTAGGCTCTATCTTTGCTTAGAGGACCTCTTTCAATATTTCCTGGAGGGCTGGTTTTGTGTTTGCAAATTCCTCTAGTTTTTGTTTGTCCTGGAAGTTTTTTTCTCTCCTTCTATTTTCAATGATAGCCTAGCTGGATATCGTGTTCTTGGCTGCATATTTTTCTCATTTACTGCTCTGAATATATCATGCCAGTCCTTTCTGGCCTGCCAGGTCCCTGTGGATAGGTCTGTTGCCAATCTAATGTTTCTACCACTGTGGGTTACAGATCTCTACTCCCGAGCTGCTTTCAGGATTTTCTCTTTGTCTCTGAGACTCATAACTTTTACTATTAGATGTCAGGGTGTTGACCTGTTTTTATTGATTTTGAGGGGGGTTCTCTGTGCCACCTGGATTTTGATGCCTGTTTCCTTCCAAAAGCTAGGAAAGTTCCCTGCTGTAATTTGCTACAATATACCTTCTGCCCGCTCTCTCTTTCTTCTTCTTCTGGGATCCCAATTATTCTAATGCTGTTTTGTCTTATGGTATTGCTTATCTCTCAAATTCTGCCCTCGTGATCCAGTAGTTGTTTATCTCTCTTTTTCTTAGCTTCTTTATTTTCCATTATTTGGTCTTCTATATCACTAATTCTCTCTTCTGCCTCATTTATCCTAGCAGTTAGAGCCTCCATTTTTTATTGTACCTCATTAATAGCCTTTTGATTTCGACTTGGTTAGATTTTAGTTCTTCTATTTCCCCAGAAAGGGTTTCTCTAATATCTTCCATGCTTTTTTCAAGCCCAGCTAGTATCTTTAAAATCGTCATTCTGAACTCTAGTTCCGACACCTTACTAATGTCCATATCAATTAGGTCCCTGGCAGTCGGTACTGCCACTTGTTCTTTTTTTGAAGTGCTTTCTCCATCTTGTCATTTTGTCCAGAGGAGAATAGATGAATGAGAGAACAAAATGCTAACAGGGTAACAACGACCCCAGAAAGATACACACTAAGCAAATCAGAAGAGACCTGAAACCAGGGGAAAGAAAGGGAAAGGAAGAAAAAAAAAAAAAAAAAGGAAAGAAAAGAAAAAGATTAAAAAAAAAACCAGAATATGATCAAATATGATCAGGCTGGTGCATAGATCAGTGCCACACACTAGATTTGGGGCATATTTTGGTCTGTTAGAAGAAAGTGTCTCCCAATATTTTAAAGAAAGAAAAACTTATATATGTACAAAAATATGGGTAAATACGATGAAGGGATGGAATATGACTGTAAAGATGAAAATTATAGAAGATTTTATAAAAGGAATTGATAAGATAATAAGTTGGTTGAAAAAAGAAAGAGGATTAAAAAAAAAAAAAAGGGAGAGAATGTGATCAGGCAGGAGACTAGAACAAAGCCATACACTAGAGATTTAGGATATATTTTGGTCTGTTGGAAGAAACTGTATCCCAAAATTTTACAGAGAGAACAACTTATATATATACACCAAAAATAAGGTTAACTACTATGAAGGGATAGAATATGATTCTAAAAATGAAAAATAAAAAAGATTTTTTTAAAAAAGGGATTGATAAGATGTTGGTTGGAAAAAGGAAAAAGAAAAATTAAAAAAGAGAAAAGGGAAAATTTAAAAAAATTAACTTTGAAAGACTAAAGAATCATGGGGAAAAAGCCATGAATTCTATGTGCAGTATTCCCCTAGCACTGGAGTTCTGCCATTCTCACTGATCGGTAAACTTGGTCTTGGCTGGCTGTTTTTGCTGATCTTCTGGGGGAGGGCCCTGTTGCACTGGTTCTCAAATGTCTTTCCCAGAACTGGAATTGCCCCGCTCTTGCGGGTTTGCTCTCGGGAGCTTTTGTTCCCTGTAAGCTTTTCATACAGCTTTGGAGGACGAGAATGAAAATGGCGGAGATTGCTCCGCCCTAGAGGAGCCAAGAACTCAGGGCCCGACTCCTCAGTGAGCCCCCAGAGAAAAGCAGTCAATCACTCCCGTCTCCCCAGACTCCGGCCGCAGTCTGTGCTCACCCGGCCTGTGACAGCATTTCTATCTCTGGTACACAACCATGTGTGGCATCTCCAAACCCAGCAGATTCCTGTGGTGCGCTCCCGCGCCACTCCTCCCACGGGAGGAAGGGGGGTCTCCCCGGATCTGCTGCTTGTTGGGTCACTGCTGGAGGAGCAGTGGCCCAACTGTGTCGCGGATCATGGTTTATGGCAACCCCGAGCTGAGAGCCCACTCCTTGGCTCCATCTCTGCAGCTGGCTTCCCCGCTCCGGTACCTGGGAGCTCTGCAGCACTCAGGCACCCCCGGTCTTTCTGTGACCCCGAGGGTCCCGAGACGACACTGTCCCAGTGAGGGTTCCACCCCCCACTTAGCCACTGGAGCAAAGTCCCTCAGCGGAGCCGACTTCTAAAGTTCCGATTTTATGCTCTGATGCTCTATCACTTGCCGGTACAACAGACAGGGGCACCCTCCCCCGCCGTCTATCTCCCCGAATACCGCCTCGGATTCACTTCTCAGCACGTCCTACCTTCCAGAAAGTGGTTGCTTTTCTGTTCAGAGAGTTGCTGCTAGTCTTTTCTTTGATCTCCTGTTGCGTTCATAGGTGTTCAGAATGGTTTGATCCCCATCTAGCTGAATTCCTGGGACCAAACGAAACTTAGGTCTCCTTCTCCTCCATATCATCTTGCTCCTCCTGGTAAGATGGTCTAGTTTTTTTTTTTTAATTTTTTATTGTTATGTTAATCACCATACATTACATCATTAGTTCTTGATGTAGTGTTCCATGATTCATTGTTTGTGCATAACACCCAGTGCTCCATGCAGAATGTGTCCTCTTTAATACCCATCACCAGGCTCACCCATCCCTCCCACCCCCCTCCCCTCTAGAACCCTCAGTTTGTTTTTCAGAGTCCATCGTCTCTCATGGTTCATCTCCCCCGACTTACTCCCCTTCATTCTTCCCCTCCTGCTATCTTCTTCTTTTTCTTTTTTCTTAACATATGTTGCATTGTTTGTTTCAGAAGTACAGATCTGTGATTCAACAGTCTTGCACAATTCACAGCGCTCACCATAGTACATACCCTACCCAATGTCTATCACCCAGCCACCCCATCCCTCCCACCCCCCACCACTCCAGCAACACTCAGTTTGTTTCCTGAGATTAAGAATTCCTCATATCAGTGAGGTCATATGATACATGTCTTTCTCTGATTGACTTATTTCACTCAGCATAACACCCTCCAATTCCATCCATGTCATTGCAAATGGCAAGATCTCATTCCTTTTGATGGCTGCGTAATATTCCATTGTGTATATATACCACGTCTTCTTTATCCATTCATCTGTCGATGGACATCCTGGCTCTTTCCACAGTTTGGCTATTGTGGACATTGCTGCTATAAACATCGGGGTGCATGTACCCCTTCGGATCCCTACATTTGTATATTTGTGGTAAATACCCAGTAGTGCAATTGCTGGATCATAGGGTAGCTCTATTTTCAACTGTTTGAGGAACCTCCATACTGTTTTCCAGAGTGGCTGCACCAGCTTGCATTCCCACCAACAGTGTAGGAGGGTTCCCCTTTCTCTGCATCCCTGCCAACATCTGTCGTTTCCTGACTTGTTAATTTTAGCCATTCTGACTGGTATGAGGAGGTATCTCATTGAGGTTTTGATTTGGATTTCCCTGATGCCGAGTGATGCGGAGCACTTTTTCATGTGTCTGTTGGCCATCTGGATGTCTTCTTTAGAAAAATGTCTGTTCATGTCTTCTGCCCATTTCTGGATTGGATTATTTGTTCTTTGGGTGTTGAGTTTGATAAGTTCTTTAGAGATTTTGGATACTAGCCCTTTATCTGATATGTCATTTGCAAATATCTTCTCCCATTCTGTCGGTTGTCTTTTGGTTTTGTGGACTGTTTCTTTTGCTGTGCAAAAGCTTTTGATCTTGACGAAATCCCAGTAGTTCATTTTTGCCCTGGCTTCCCTTGCCTTTAGCAATGTTTCTAGGAAGAAGTCGCTGCGGCTGAGGTCGAAGAGGTTGCTACCTGTGTTCTCCTTTAGGATTTTGATGGACTCCTGTCACACGTTTAGGTCTTTCAACCATTTTGAGTCTGTTTTTGTGTGTGGTGTAAGGAAATGGTCCAGTTTCATTCTTCTGCATGTGGCTGTCCAATTTTCCCAACACCATTTGTTGAAGAGACTGTCTTTTTTCCATTGGACATTCTTTCCTGCTTTGTCAAAGATTAGTTGACCATAGAGTGGAGGGTCCATTTCTGGGCTCTCGATTCTGTTCCATCGATCTATGTGTCTGTTTTTGTGCCAGTACCGTACTGTCTGGATGATGACAGCTTTGTAATAGAGCTGGAAGTTTGGAACTGTGATGCCGCCAGCTTTGCTTTTCCTTTTCAACATTCCTCTGGCTATTCCGGGTCTCTTCTGATTCCATACAAATTTTAGGATTATTTGTTCCATTTCTTCGAAAAAAGTGGATGGTATTTTGATGGGGATTGCATTGAATGTGTAGATTGCTCTAGGTAGCACTGACGTCTTCACAATGTTTGTTCTTCCAATCCATGAGCATGGAACGTTTTTCCATTTCTTTGTGTCTTCTTCAATTTCTTTCATGAGTATTTTATAGTTTTCTGAGTACAGATCCTTTGCCTCTTTGGTTAAATTTATTCCTAGGTATCTTATGGTTTTGGGTGCAATTATAAATGGGATCGACTCCTTGATTAAGATGGTCCAGTTTTAGGAGCAATCACAGCCCTATGACTGTTGGTATACAGCACTATTTGACAACAGAAAAGATATCCCTAATACTAGTTCACTATTCTCCTACTTTAGAATCTGCAAGCCTAAAACACCTCAAGAATTCATTTAATCCACAGGCTGACTTATCAATCAAGATCTGACAGATAAGCCTATCCTAATTTTTAAGGCAGCTAGAAAAGCAAATTTCAGTGTCCCAGGGCTGTAACTTATTTTACATCTTTCACTACCTAGAAAAGGTACCTTCCTTATATTGAATCAAGACAAAACAGAGGAAATGAAGAGGGAAAGAAACTATAATAATTACATTCAACATTCAAGGCAGAGTACTAATGGCTTTACATGTGTATATTAAGTAATCCTTGAACAAGCCAATGTACTTAAAATTGGCACTATTATGCCAATTTCATAAATGAGAAAATTAAGAATTGAAGAGTGTATGCATCATGCTCAAAATTATGCACCCAAAAAAGGATAACTTAAATTCTCTAAAGAAAATTATAATGTTCAAAGAAAGGGTATGGCAGAGTCCTCAATTCAATTACATTTTTCAGAAACTATTTGAGAGAGTTCTCTCTTGTGCATCAACAGTAAGTTCAGTCACATGCTTCTCAGCATTCTTCCCATATGTTCTCCCATTTCTCCTTCGGAAACCCACAGCCTGAAAGAGCCAACTCCACTTATTCATCAACTTATCTATGTACTCAAGAAAATTTATTCAGTGCTAATTACGTTATCTTAACTGCAAGAGGCTCTCATCAATACATTGATCAATAAAACCTTCAGTCTTCTCTTCAGGAAGTTAAAGACAAGCAGGGAGACAGACATAACAGAAGTAATTCACCCTAAGATATAATTGCTAACTGTGTCAGGCAACGGACTCTCAAGTAATATAACAAAACAACGTTCTTAAGACTGGGAGGTTAGAAAGGGCCTCCTAGAGAAGATAACATTTAAAGTGGAGAATAAGTAAGAGTTAACCTAGTGAAGAAGGTAGGGAAAGGGGTAAGGAAGGGAAAATAAGCAGTTCAAGTACAGGAAACAGAAAGTATAAAAAACTCTGAAGTAGGAAAAATCAAACATAATAGAGAAATAGAATAGAGGTCAGTATCTAAAGCATACTGATCAAGACAGAGTGGTAAAAATATGACAAAGAAGCAGACAGCTGGGGCCACACAAGTAGAATTGTGTGTTCCATTCCAAAGGAAGAGGAAGCCATTGATAGGTTTTGAGCAGAGATGTGACATGGTATGATTTATGTTTTTAAAATGACTGCTCTAAAAATATGGCTGGTATTTATCCCTAACCTCTACTAAAACAACAATAAAATATGTTTTTGAAATCCATAAACCTGTAAGAACAAAGAACAGGAAAAAAGGTGATAGCAGCAAAATTTGGAATCTGGAAATCAGTGTAAGTGATGTCTGGTTTTGAACAATGGAAAACTAATTCCAACTCAGAAGGCATGCAAAGTGAGAAGGAATTTGGTTTGCACTTTAGAATTCCCCCCCATATACTCTGATACCTCTGAAAGAAGTATGAGAATGATACCGAAAACAGGAAAACATGTTGAAAAACAATTGTCCCACTCCTAGCTCCACCTAGGACCCTGCTTCAGTCCTCTCCCTCACTGGGAAAAAGCAGGCCACTAGCACACCTCCTCCCTCACACTCAGCCGAACAGAAAACATATTCTCTGAAGAATGAATTTCTCTCTGAACTAGGAGATAACAGCCAGAGGTGCCATATGCATAATAGGAGAACTGATGAAAGTTTATATATGGTTATATATGGAGTATCAAGACTATTACCTTTCTTCCTTTTTTCTATTCCTTGAGTTCTGGGCAGGTAATTTGTTTGCCACAGTTATAAGAGTAAGGCTTATACTCTTCTCCAAGTGACTGAAAGATTCCTCTCTGTGGCATCAGAGAAAAGACTTACAAATTATGATAATGGAAGTTTTCCAATGAAAGAGTCCTCCTGACTCACCCTATAATGAAACCCTCAGATGACAATTCCATCATATGCAATCCTTTCATGTATGACCAGAAAGCCAAGAAGCACTAGATATCCTAAGAAATCTACTATGAAAGACACAGACATCACAAACAGAAATAAGTTTGGAGCAAAGACAAACTTGTGGAGAAGGCTTAAACACACGCACACACACATACATGCATATACATACACACATAAAGAGAATAATAACCACAAAACAGTAACTGAATGCTATACAAACTGAAAATCAGAGGGAAAAAAGAGATCACGGCAATGAATAATATGAGAGCAGAAACAAGAAACTCAATAAAAGTGTTAGAAAATGAAATTGATTAAATCAAGCAGGAAAAAGAATATTAAGAAGAGGAAATAGAAAATTGGAGAAAATATAAGAAAATTGGTGCATTAATCAAGTATGTCCAACATATGAATAATGGGAGTGCTATAAAGACATTACAGGGAAAATAGTAGGGGAAAAAATTAAAAAGTGATTCATGAAAATCTTTCTGGGCCAAAAAAATCTCCTCATTATAAAAAAAGAAGTTTACCATGTATCCAGAAAAAAGGATAGAAACAGATTCTTGTTAAAATACATGATTAAGAAATTTCAAAACAGTGGGTCAAAAAGAAAATCCTAAAAATCTCCCTGTGGAAGATATCATAATTTAGATTAGAATGGTTTCAGATTTCTCAAATACCCGTGAATCTAAAAAACTGGTGTATCTGTTTTCTATTGCTGCATAACAAATTACCAAAACAAAGCAGCTTAAAACAACACTCATTTATATATTTCATCACAGTTCTGTAGGTCAGAAGTCCAATAAGGCATGTCTGAACTCTCTGCTTAGGCTGAAATCAAAGTGTCAGCTGAGCTGAGTTCTCATTTGAAGGCAAATCAGAAAGATCCACTTCCAGGCTCATTGTGGTTGGCAGAATTCAGTTTCTGGTGGTAGTACTGACTCATTTGACTGGGTCAGGACCACCAAATAATCTTCCAGTCTTAAAGTCAGCTGATTTGAACCTTAAGTACTTCTGCACAATTCCTTTGTAGCAGTACTTAGAGTAGTGTTTGATTAAATAACTGGGAGATAGTGTTGTGAAAGAAAATGTTTATTCACAACACTTGTTAAAGCAGTAAGGCATACTTTATTCAGGACTGTCCTGATGGGTATAGGGACCACTGCAAAGAGGTTTAGCAGTACAGGAGAAAGCTGGGCTCAACTCTGATATAAGGAAAAGTGAGAATGTATGGCCAAGGAACCAGGTGGGGGTGAGTGGATGGAAAATTACTAAGAGGAAATATCAGGGGTAAAGGGGGATTCTGGCTAAACTGACATGACAAGATTCTTGCTGAAGGAAGGCCAGGGTGATCAGACGTCACCTCAGAGATGATGGGGGATGAGGAGAGTGATCAGATATTGAGGGTGGGGGATTTTGGCTCAAGATCTTAGGGGATCACCTTAGAATTCTGCCTACCACAACTGGAAAAATTGATACTTTGACATTTCTAAGAAAAAACTATTTCTGAAACCAGAATATATACCCAAACTATCAGCTAAGTATATGTAGGTATATACGAAAGCCATTTTTAAGACATATGATGTCTTAAAAAATTAATCTTCCATACATTTCTCAGGTAGACACTGAAAGATACGACTACAAAGCAATCTCAATAATTATACTATGAATGAAACATCCAGCCAGCATCTATTTTTTGGAATGCTTTGCAATTTTCTTTTCAATTTATCATTTAGCTAAGCAAATAAATTACTGCTAACAGCCTGAGTTGAGGATAGCATGTATTCATGTGACAATTCTAATTAAAACTGTGGGTTGACTCTCAGTTATTTTAAGTGTCAAATGACAGGTAAAATACTGTTTTCCGGATAAATATAACACACATCTAGAAGATCTTTTAAAGCACAGGTGTCAGCAATGGTAAAGTCATTGTTGGTAACCAAAAAAGAGAACAAGATTATCTATACATTATTTTCGGAAATACTGACAGAACAAGGTTATTAAAATGAACAGGCAAACAAAAAAAGAATTCTCCTTATTCTCTCTTATTTTCATCCACTTAAAATGAGTTATCTCCATTCCTATGTGAAAAACTACATTAAAGTGCCTATAAGAATTGATTATACAATAATATAGACATCACAAATCAAATATGGGATATTTGGTAAATAGATTTAGAACAACCACCTTGCAATTTTAAGCAAACCAACTTATACTTTATTTTATAGATCAAATTCAATTTAAGATGAATTACTCATTTGATATTTGAAAGATTATTCTGCTATGATTGTGGAAAATGGACTGCATAAAGCTAGAGAAAGCCACTAGTTGGGAAACTAATAGACAATGACAAATGACAAATGAAAAATAGGGGGTAAAAAAGATGAGATAGATTCCAGAAAGGAAAAAAAAAAAACTTGATGGTAAAGATAACTCTGGAATATGCAGTTTCAGACCTTAGAATGTAAGTGGATAATGGTTTTCTACACTGAAATCAGACTACATGAAGAAATGCTTATGGAGCAAAGCCTTTAAGTTCAGCATGTGACGTATATGATCCCCAGCCAGGACTGGAGTTGATAATAACAGTCTAGGATGGAAATAGAAAATTAGTAGACTTCTGCTTCTACAGTGTTTGAAGCTATAGGAATGGATGAAATGACTCAGGAGACATAATAAGAAAGGCAAGTGGGCGCCTAGGTGGCTCGGTTGGTGAGGCGACTGCCTTCGGCTCAGGTCATGATCCTGGAGTCCCGGGATCAAGTCCCACATCGGGCTTCCTGCTCAGCGGGGAGTCTGCTTCTCCCTCTGACCCTCTTCCCTCTTGTGCTTTCTATCTCTCATTCTCTCTCTCTCCCAAATAAATAAATAAAATCTTTACAAAAAAAAAAAAAGAAAGAAAGGCAAGTAATAAGAAAGGCAAGCACAGAATCTCAGAGTGGTGACAAGATTATAAGCAAAGTACTGTACCCCAGAAAGCACAGAAGAATTGCAATAAGGAGTATGATGTCAAAGATATGAAATGCAGCTGAGAAAACTTAGAAGATATCAAATGCACTGAAATCTCTAAATTGGGCAATTAAGAGGCTATTGGAAATCCTAGAAAAAAGAGCTTCAAAGGAGAATAGAGGAAGAGGCCATATGGAAGATAGTTTGGGTATGAATGAGATGGGAGGAAAAATCAGTTTCTGAACTTGAAACAAAAAACAATTTTAAGATTTTCTCATGTGATAGTCTTTGAACTTTCATTTATCATAGGTCACTATATATTTAAATGGCATCAAGTGGGGTCCTTTAGCTCATGAAATAATCAAATTTTACTCCATAATTCAAGGGTCTTTAACTTTATTTTACTTCCCAGAAAATATCAGTGAATAGTCTGATCCTATGTTTGCTTGGTAGCTGAAAAATACTGCTATGTCTATATATGGATTCTGGTGACATGAGGGTATTTCATTGTTCTATACTTTGCTGATTTTGCCCTTAGGGAAAAAAATGGGGGGCACTTTAAAATATCTTTTTCTCTCCTTAAGGTGAGATAAACTATCTTTGAAGTGTCTCCATTCAAATGTCATAAGCATACATAAATCACACAAGAAAGAGGAGTTAAAAAATAAGCTAGCAAAAATAATGAACTGATTGTTTCTTTAATATGATATTGGTGAGCCAAAGACCATCACATTCTAGAATTCTTGTTAGAAAAGAGAATCCTGATTGATCAGGTGGGACAATGGAACAGTCAGAAAATATTGTCTGATGAGATGTCACTGGAAAATACCCAACTGAGATATGAAGAACTGCAATGCCATGAAATTCTATACCTTTGAAGATCTATAAGCATGTTGAGATCATTCTGGTTTAGAAAACGATTTAGTTAAGAAGCAAACTTAGTAAAGACAGTCCCTTAGCAAAATCAAAATTTTGGAATTCTAAATACATACTACAAATCATATCTGTTATTAGAAATTCACAAATGTAATTTAAAATAATTTGCTGCTGTTTGATGATTTTCCCATGAAAATTAAGCTAGAAAAAAAGTGGGGGGGTGGGGGTGGCACCTGGGTGGCTGAGTCAGTTAGGTGTCCGACACTTGATTTCGGCTCAGGTCATGGTCTCATGGGTCATAGGATGGAGCCCCACGTTGAGCTCCATGCTCAGCAGGGAGTCGGCTTCTCTCCTTCTCCCTCTCCTTCTGCCTCTCTGCACGTGCTTTCTCTCTCTCTCTCAAATAAATAAATCTTTTTAAAAATCCTTAGAAAAAAGGGGGACAATAAAAATAATGTGATAAAAATGGTCTCATTTCTCTAGCATAAAATGAATAGTTTACTTCAGTAAACAAGGGGATCAGCTTCTTGGGTGAGGACCAACAATTCCTATAGTTAATAGCTTTCCAAAAAGTCAAGTGTCTCAGATTCGGAGAGATATAGGAAGATCTTAGAAATTATTCATATATATTATATCTAAGAGAAACTAATTTAAGTGATGGAGAATTCATAAGAAAGTTAAGGAGAGTTGATGGAAAAAATGACCTATGTGAACACACACACACACACACACACACACACACACATACACAGTATTTTTTCTTTATACCAACCATTGCAAAAAGTATAAAATACACAGGAGTTAAAATGCACATAGATGATTTCACTACAAAATTTTAAACATTCTTTTAGTGGCTGCACACCATACACAAAATCAACACCATATGGAAGACCATTTTACATGTTAAATGTTTATAGGTCTGTTAGACCAGTGACCAATTCATAAGAAAGATAATGGATTAAATTTTGCTTCAGGTTTCCTACAAAACCTTAATGACAGCAAATTATGAAAAAAAGCTGCTTTGGTTAGTCACTATACTGAGCACAACAACCATTGAGGGATTGATCACACCCTCTACTTAACTGGCAAGTGGAGATGCCATTCACAAGTACATACAGTTGACTCATCCTAGTAGGTCCTCTCACTTGTTTATCGTGGGCTCATCTCTCCATTAAAGTGGTGACTTCCTTCTGGCAGAACTTATGTTTCCTATATTTTTTTCTTACTATAACCCAAATAATTTTGCTTATCTTGATAAATGGGAATATTATACTAAGAATGAATTGAAAATACAGTGGCATTATGGGGAACTTATGATATGTCAAGAATAATACATTTAAAAGGAACTCTAGAAAAGAAGTAAAACAAAATAACAATCTATGGTTAACTTTCTTTTATGAACATACTAAGGGCCTAAAAACAAAACACTGTTGAGAGTGACAGACACTCTCGACAACTCTTGAGCAAAAACCAAAGGGCAAAAATAAATCTCATTCCAAACTGAATTTTCCCCTCCTGTACATCTTTTTTTCTCTACCCTTACTGATCTCTACCCACAAATTATACCACTTCTATTCTTTCTACTCTTTCCCCTGACCCCCTAAATAAGTTACCCTTTCCTCAGAGTATTTCTCAAATAAAAACCACAATGAGGTATCACCTCACACCTGCTAGAGTAATTATTATCAAAAAGACAAAAGATCACAAGTGTTGGTGAGGATGTGTAGAAAAGGTAATCCCTATACACTGTTGATGAGAATGTAAACCAGTACAGCCATTAGGGAAAACAGTATGGAGGTTTCTAAAAAATTCTGAAAACAGAACTACCATATGATCCAGCAATATATTCAAAAGAACTGAAATCAGTATCTCAAAGAGATACTGAAACTTCCATGTTCACTGCAGCATTATTCACAATAGCCAGGACAAGGAAACAACCAAAGTGGCCATCAACAGATGAGTGGATAAAGAAAACACAGTGTTCAGCCATAAAAAAGAAGGAAATCCTGCCATTTGCAATAACATGGATGGAGCTAGAGTCTAAAGCTAAATGAAATAAGTCAGTCAGGAAAAGACAAATATCATATGATTTCACTCAATGTAGAATTTAAGAAACAAAACAAATGAACAAAGAAAAACAGAGACAAATGAAAAACTAGACTCTTAAATACAGAGAACTGGTGGTTACCAGAGGGAGGATGGGTGAATAGGTGATGGGGATTAAAAGTATACTTATCATGATAAGCACTGAGCATTGTACAGAATTGTTAAATCCTTATATTGTACACCTGAAGCCAATATAACACTGTACGTTAATTATACTAGAATTAAAAAGTTAATTTTTTAAGGTTTTATTTATTTATTTGACAGAGAGCAAGAAAGCAGAAGAAAGGGAGCAGCAGAGGGAGAGGGAGAAGCAGGCTCCCCGCCGAGCAAGGGAGCCCAATACAGGACTCGATCCCAGGACCCTGGGATCATGACCTGAGCTGAAGGCAGATGCTTAACCAACTGAGCCACCCAGGTGCCCCTAAAAAGTTAATTTTTTTTTAAACATAGCTGTTTCCAGAAACTTATAAGGCAAAAGAAAAATCTACATAGGCAAAATAATTACAATAAACTTCGATGTTTCCAGATTTATTCTACAAACTTTTACCTAAAGCTTTTCAACACCCTCTTAAGAAGTGGAAGAATATTTTGAACCAGTCATACCCTGATTAATGGATGATGGACTATCTTTTTATCTACCCCTAGAAATGCACCAATTTCACCTAGTAAAAAGCCCAGTGGCCAAGCATCTACAGTTCTTCCAAATTCAGTTAGTAATTCACAAAACACTAATTCCTTATTTCCCATTAGTACCTAAACCACATTCTCCTCAGTGCCATCTGAGGCCAAATTCTTTACATTAACATATCTATGCTCAGCTTTGATTACAGCCCAAACTGATAAAAAAAAAAGTCAACATTTATTTGCTTTCTCCTGGGAAAATCAATAATCCATCTGAACAATTATACACCTAGGGATTTAATGAAAATCTATCCTACTTCCCCCAAGTCTTGATAGAAGATCTTAAGAATATACAGATCATTTGTGGACTACTTCCAGTCCAATAAGTAGGTATCTTCCATTAAGTAGATATCCCCTTAATCTGGAAACTCAAAAACTGACTCTCTACATCTACTCATCTAAGAAGGGACAGCAAGCTTCTAAGAAAAAATTCTAACTCTACAAAACAACAGTTCATTTTAGCCCATGATCTAACAACTGAATGAAGGGAATTATTCAAGGGAAGATTACTATACAGATTGTCCTACACTTCTCAGGATGAACAACAAAAGACAATTAAGGAAATTTCTCATATTAAACAGATATTGTACGTAACAGATACCAAAATTTTCTGAAATAGGAATGCTTTTTTTTTAAAGATTTATTTATTTATTTACTTATTTATTTGACAGAGAGAGAAAGAGCACAAGCAGGGAGGGAGCAGCAGGAAGAGAGAGAGGGAGAAGCAGGATCCCCGCTGAGCAGGAGCCCAATGCGGGACTCGATCCCCTAACCTGAGCTGAAGGCAGACGCTTAACCGATTGAGCCACCCAGGTGCCCCAGGAATGCTCTTTTGTAAGGGGAGTAAATCAAACATCTCAGAACACTCCATGGGTCACAGAAACTGAAAAGGTCTTAAGTGAGCTCAAAATATCTCTTCAACAACCACTTATATGGTCCTATCAAATCACTATAATTTTTTCTGCACGAGAAAGGTTAGGCCATGCTCTAGGGCATTAACTCAACAATGTGGCACAAGTCAAAGGCCACTGCTTATAGCCTAATAAGCTATAATAAAGGCATATCCTCCTTATCACAAAGACTGTGCAACCTCTGATAAATTAGAAAAACTACTCAGCTTTAAAACTTCTATCTATATGAAAACCTGTACATGGATGTTTAAAGCAGCTTTATTCACAACTGCCAAAACTTGGAAGTAACCAAGATGTCCTTCAGTAGGTGAATGGATAAACTATGATACAACCAGACAATGGAATAGTAATCAGTGCTAGAAAGAAATGACCTATCAAGTCATGAAAAAAACATGGAGGAACCTCAAATGAATATTACTAAACGACAGAAGCCAATCTAAAAAAAGACTACATATTGTATAATTCCAGCTATATTACATTCTGAAAAAGGCAAAACTATGGAGACAGTAAAAAGATCAGTGGTTGCCAGGGGCTAGTGGGGAGGGAAGGATGAATAGGCAAAGAACAGAGGATTTTTTAGGGCAGTGAAAATACACTGCATGATACCATAATGATGGATACATGTTATTATATATTTAATGACAAACCCATAAAATGTACAGCACCAAGAAGAAACCCTAATGTAAACTATGAACTTTGGGTGATAATGATGTCTCAATGCAGGTTCATCAATTATAACAAATGTACCATTCTGGGCAGGAGACAATGATAATGGGGAAGGCTGTGCCTGTGTGGAGGCAGAGGATATATGAAAAATCTATGCACTTACCTCTCAATTTTGCTGTGAACCAAAAACTGCTCTTAAAAAAACAGATCCTTAAAAAAAAAAATCTATTCAGTTTTCATGATAGAATCACCCTCAAATTTGAGGGGATCACATGCATACAATCTCTACTGCTAACTGAAATCATCTAAAAAATCATCTGTTTAAATATGATATCTAATTAAATAAAATATAAATATAAAATATTCATATTTCTCTTTCTCATAGTAAACATACATCTAATCTCTCAATTAAGCAAGTTTAACATCCTTATTTGCTGGAAAATCTAGTGATTATGTTTCTATAGTTCAAAAATTATCCACATTCAGAACATATTTAGAAATTCTCTTATAAAATCCTTACTTGATATGTCTTATCTCACAAATGAAAGGGGAAAATATGAGGTTGGTTATTGAATAACTACTGCAGATTCTCTTACAGAATCCAGCTTCTTCCTGGAAGAAATCAACTCAAGTGACTAAACTTACAACCCTCTGTAGGGCATGCCAATTTGATTAATATAAAAGGCTAAATATAATCACAGATAGCTGGTAGGTTTTCATAATTCATGACTTTGAAATGAACTATGAAAACAAAGATGATTCTTACCCTCTTCAGGTACTCCTATATAAATTGGACAACAAATATATGAACTGCTTGATGTCTGATGCTGCCTGATGAAATTATGGTTATAAAAGTACAGACCCACATAAAAGACATAAAAAATGCATCTAGAGGAAATGCTTATTCAGGTCATTATGCGTAAGCCAGTTATGCTGACTAGGGTCCTGCACAAAGACCTCTTGGAAAGCAAATGAAAAATCTATGGAGAAGTTTAAAAATAACATTTACGGACACACAGAATTTGGCCCCTAGTTCTGAAATAGAATACTGAGAATGACTGGGATGTAAGATAAGTAATAGCAAAATTAGGCTGGCTGAACAGTAGTGTAAAGTAACCTCAAAGGGACACTGCTAAAATCCTTCAGGAGATAACCCATGATAAAAAGAACAAACTGTCCACAATATTAATCAAACACTGATGGACAAATTCTTCTTAGTATCAGAGGATATACCCAATTAATGTCTTATCTACAGCCAACATAATCCTGAAAAAATGGAAAGGCTGGACATAGGCAAGAATTGTGCTCTAATGGACCTCACTGAACATCTCCATATATATTTTTATACAATTGCCTTTCCCTATGAATTATGAGTATGTTCTAGTGATAATATATTTTTTTCTGAATGTACAGCCTTCAAGCCCCAAATGCTACCACTACTACCTCATTTCCTATAACCTTTAATTGCCCTACACTTCTCTAAGAGCAAGGTTAGATGGCATACATCATACCCACTTCAGTGGGAGACACAGCGGCTCTAAGGCCCAGGTGTGACTCAATTAGTTCCATAAGTCCCATACTTTCCTGATACCCCAGAGAGTGTATGTAATACACTACATAAGAGTGAGTGCAACACTAGGGCCCAAAGGGGCAAACTTTAACCAGTGAAAGAAAGCGCAGGCAGATAAACGGTCTTCTCTTCCTTCCCTTGATGGAGTATTCTAAGACTTCCTCCCCCAAATGGATTATTCTAAAATGCAGTGATTACATATGACCTCTCCAAATATATCATGTATGACCTAGCCACCAGCTATGTACTCTTCTGAAGCTGTGGTCAGCTCTATAATACATCATATTTATTTGATTTTCCTCTATTACTGGGTTGCTTTCTTTCTCCTCACTTTTGACCCCCTGGATGGAAGATTTATTTTAGCTTTTGTTTTCTAAGAAATCTAGGCTAAGGCAATTGATGCCAGAAGGGACCCAGTAGACCATCAGACTTGTAATTTGACATTGCATTGTCAGAAAGCAACAGGAACCCCATTGCTGGTGATAACTGAGGTAGTATCAGTCCCTGAAACGTAGTGAAACCACAATTACTAAAGCCCTTACCTATGATTAATTAGCATAATGGGCAGGTAGAATGCAAGGAATCAGAAGATCAAGAGATACTATTCTGATCAGTATGTTGTAATGATAATTAGAAGGAATCTGGTGTTTGATGGCTTCTTTGAATAGCATGGGAAGTCTTGCAAAAAAAAAAAAAAAAAGATGAGTTCCAAGTAGCTATTTGCCAACAGACGTCGTATTATGAAACCAGAGTTTCAACGGTAGCTTTAAAGAAGACTGCTCTCGTACAGCCATAGGGGAACACTGCTAAAAATTTATCTGATTATAAGAATACAGTACTGTAAAGGAAAATGATGTACAATGACTGAGGTCTTCAATTGTCAAATAAATGTCCTAATTGTGAAAGAAAAGGCCCTGAGATCTGGGGGTTAGTAAAACTGAGTAATTTAACTTCTGTATCTCCTTTAACCCTCCTGGCCAAAAACAGTCACTGCTTTCCTCGTGTTGTGGTAGTTATTCTACTAATACTGCCTGAAACTGTACAAACAACCATTGTCGCAGGAGATGACAACTGTTCTCTTCAATATCCGCCACCTCATTTCCACAAGGATGATAATCATAGTCAGGTCTCAGCATAACCTGAGAGGGGTAACCTCTGCTCAGGGAAGAAATCACATATGTGCCAAAGGAATTGTAAAGACTAATAGATATACCAGTGAAAGCAAGGACAATAGGTGTGGAAGTGGATCTTGATAGTGTGGCGTACAGCTAGAAAGAGGAGGGTTTATTTATTTTTAGGGAGATGAAAACAAAAGAGAGAAAGAGATTACAAATGGCACTGATATCATTTTCCATGATAAAGAGAAAAAATACTAAAGACATTTAAAGGAATTGATGTCCCCCCTAAAAATCTGTAATCATAGATATCAATTCATAGTGGAAACTCACAGAGAACTGCCACCTCCCACCACAGGATAGTACTGTGGAAGCCATATCCTCAGAGGAATAGGGAAGATCAACTCTACCATCAAAGACTTGAGTGTCACAGGAGTGGTAAATTCTATCCTATCTCCATTCAATTCATCTGTGTTGTCTCTGTAAAACCAGATGAATCATGGGTGATAAAAGCCAGCTGGAGTAAAACTAATCAGGTCATACTCCAAATTGAAGATGCCATGCCATGTGCTGTATCTTTACCAAAGCTTATCAACATAGATTGTCAATTGTATATGGTTATATTCTGGAAGACTTTTTTTTTTTCCTCAATCATAAAGAGTAGAGAGAATAAAAATCTCTGTCTTGCTTCAGGACTATAGTAAGCCTTACAATCTTTGTCAGAATATAGTCCTCAAGAACTTCGATCATCTTGACATTCCAGTGAAAAAAATCACACCAGTTTATATTATTATGACATTAAGCTAAAGCTTGAGAAGTATTCTAGATGCTCTGGTAAAATACATGCAGGACAGATGTGATATAAGCCTCCCAAAATTCAGGGAACTACTACAATGTTTAAGTTTTTGCAATAAATTCCACCTAGCAGCAGGCATCTATTTGTTCTGTCTAGAATTATTTCATACTGCAAATATCTCTTTGCTCCCCATGCTTGCAGTGACTTTGATACCATTAATATACAAGAAATTATAGACTTAATTAATTTACATAGTATTGTACATAATACTTCCTTGGACTAGGAGACACATTTTATGGCAAAAGAGATGCAACATATGATGCAGGACTCACCATTCTGACACTGTACTCGATCACCAGACACGGGCAGCCTGCCAATACATTAAAATGGCCTGCTGAAAGTCCATCTAGGGTGTCCCAGCTCAGGAATACTTTCAGGACTTGAGTGCTGTCTTTTGGCGTGCAGTATATATATATACTGAACCAATGGCCAGTATAGAGGACTATCTCCCAATAACTACAATCTACAGGGCCAGGAAGTAAAAGGTGGAAATCAGAATTGGCTCCTCCCACAATCACTGCCAGTGATCCACTTGATGAGTGTTTCCTTTGTATTCATAAAACCTTAAACCCTCTCAACCTAGATGCCCTAGTTGCTAGGGGTAAACACCTCTGTTGGGGAACACAGCAAAGTTTCCATTAAACTGAAAGCTGCAGCAGACACGTGACCACCTGTACTTTTCATACTACTGTACCAGTGGGCAAAGAAAAAAGTTGCTGTAATGAAGTAATCATGAGGCTCTAGGTTTGCTACTAAACTATGGGGAGAAAAGAGAAAAATATTTCTTGAACCCAGGTGATTTATTGGGTGTCTCCAATGCTTCCATGCCACGTGATAATGGTAAATGGACAATTAAAGCAAACATGGCTTTAAAAAGACAAGGAAACTAAAAGCTCAGGTATGTTAAGGAAGAAAGTTCGGCACGGGTCATGATCCCGGGGTCCTGGGACTGATCCCCACATCAGGCTCCTGGCTCAGCAGGGAGCCTGCTTCTCCCTCTCCCTCTGACTCTCCCCTGCTCATGCTCTCTCTCTGTATCTCTATTTCTCAAATAAATAAATCTTTCAAAAAAAAAAATGTTGCGGCACCTTAGTGGCTCAGTCGGTTGTGTGCCTTTGGCTCAGGTCATGATCTCGGGGTCCTGGGATCGAGCCCCACATTTGGCTCCCCTACTGAGCGGGAAGTCTGCTTGTCCCTCTCCCTCTGCCCCTTCCCACCACTCATGTGCGTGCATGCGTTTCCTCTCTCTCTAATAAATAAAATCTTTTTTTTAAAAATATTTTATTTATTTATTCATGAGGGACAGAGGGAGAGAGAGAGAAGCAGAGGGAGAAGCAGGCTCCCAAGGAGCAGGGAGCCCGATGCGGGATTCGATCCCAGGACCCTGGGATCATGACCTGAGCCGAAGGCAGACGCTTAACGACTGAGCCACCCAGGCGCCCTCTAATAAATAAAATCTTTAAAAAATAAAAAAAACAATGTTATTATGCTTCATCATTTTGTGGGTCAGGAATTTGGGAAGGGCTTGCCAGAGCAGCTCATCTCTGCTCCTCACAGCATAAACTAAAGAAGCTCTATAGGGGCTGGGGGGAGCTATGAACAAGATGGCTCACTCACAGTGCCTGCAAGTTATTGCTGGTTGTTGGCTGGGAGGAAGTAAGAGCTAGCTGCCAGCTGGGAACTAAATAGGGCCTTTTACCCATGTGCTTCACTTCCTCTCCATGGGGCTTCCTGGGCTTCTTCACCATATGCAGCTATGTTTTAAAATCAAGTATTCCAAGAGATAAAGATGAAAGCTGCAGGTCTTTTTCTGACATAGGCTCAGGAGTCCCAGAAAGTTGATTCTTCTGAATTATGTCAAAGATATTACTGACATCTGCCCAGATTCAACAAGAGGGCAACTGAACTCCACCTGTCAATGAATGGGGAAGCAAAGGTTCTGTGGCTGCCTTTAATCTCAGATCCCTAGATCAGTCATCACAAAAGAAACTACAGGTTGATTTGATAATCCTTTTAAAGCCATCTTTAAGCCAATTTATGCTTCTTCCCAAGTATTTTTTTTAATTAATTTATTTGAGAGAGAGCGGGGGCGGGGCAGAGGGAGAAGAAAAAAATCTCAAGCAGACTCCCCGCTGAGTGCAGAGCAAGACCCAAGGCTCAATCCCACAACCCTGACATCATGACCTGAGCTGAAATCCCACAACCCTGAGATTATGACCTCAGTCGAAATCAAGAGTCGGACGCTCAACCGACTAAGCCACCCAGGCACCGCTGCTTCTTCCCAAGTATTTTAGTCTTATCTATTCTTCTGGGTCTTGACCAATTTCGTGTTTCCTGTCTTGAGTAGCCCCTGTGGAAGATCCAGTCATTTCTTTGGACACAAAGCCTAGATACTGTAAGAGTCACATTTACTTCATCTGCTCACACTTCCAGTTGTCTCAGCTGTCTTTAAAGGCAGGAAATGGGTTTGGGCTTACTTGGGTTGTCACCTTTCATGGCAGAATCCACAGACACTCTAGCTCCTGAATCCAAGCTGACTGTACTCAAAAAGGCTCTAGTTTCTCATGGATTGACTTTTCTTTAAATAACAACTTCACTGAGCTATAATTCACAGGCCATAAAAGTCACCTGTTTAATGTGTACAATTCAGTGGTTTTTAGTGTACTCACAGAATTGCACAGCCAACACCATTATCTAGTTTTAGGACATTCTCACCGCCCATAGTTTGAATTTTGATCTATGAGAGACAGGATGAGAGGCAGCCAGGAGATAAACTGCTCACCTTCCACCCTGTGACAGACTGTTTTGAAATGCAGTAGTTCCATAGGGCCTATGTTCTGCTTAACCAAACAACCAGCTGTGATATCTTGTAAAACAGGTGACAACTCAGTAGTGCAACATCTTATATTTGATTTCCATCCTGTCTGCCTCACTTGCCCTATCCCATGCTCTTAATTTCCTGGGACTGAAGTACCCAATAAAGTGTTAGCATTCAAGCTTTGCCCCAGGCTCTGTTTTCTAGGATGTGGGCTTTAAGAATCTCCACATTCTGACTTCCATCATCTCTCCCACCACAGATACAACCACCTGTTATTCATTATCCCCCAACTTCTTCGGACTATTCTTTTTCTAAGCAGTCCATTCCTTTTCCTATGCTATTTCTTCAGTCTAGAATATATAATGTACTTTCCTAATTATTCACTCATAAAAATCTTGTGTTTTTTTTTTTTCTTTTTAAGGCCCAGTGGATGTTTTATCACTCTTTCCTTTGGTCTCTGTCTTCCACTTATACTCCTAATGAAACATTTACTGCAGCATGCCTCACATCATAGTCCAATTTTAGCACCTGCTACATGTTAAGACTGAATTGGGAGGAAGTTCTTTTGTTTATTCTCCTTTGACTTTGTATCCCCCAAGTTTCTTGGCACAGCATCTTGCACACAATAGGGGATCAACCAATGGTGAACTAAGTTCCATAACAACAACAACAACAACAAAAAACTAGTATTTCAGATTGACACATTGGTATTAATTTCAAATGAGGTTAGAACAGCTATTAACCATCTTACATGCCCTGAAAGGTTTCATGCTACAGAGCTTTTTAAATCTTCAAAGGATATTTTCCGGAAGATGTAAATTATTTCATTGTATTTTCCTTAGCATGAAGAAAAATCATACTGAAATTGGAAAATAAAAATCCATCCATATATTCAGATCTGCCCTAGGTAGAATTGCTTATTCTTTTTTCAGAAAACAGTTTTGACTGTATATCCAAGAAAAGTAAAGAACATGGTAATTTAATAAACCGCATAGAAACTCATGCTGCCTAAGAAATATCACTTTAACCAAAATATCCTACTTTTCTCAGAAAATTCAGAATCCTTTCCCATAAAAACATATTGTTATGAGGTATTAGCTAACACTGAATTCTAATCAGCCCCTAACCAAAAATTTTGAAGCATTTATTGCCTTGTATGTTTCCTGCTTTCTAATATTAGACAGTCACTCTTTCAGAGAAGGGTTGCAAATCAGGCTTTGCCATAAATAGCAGTGGGCTAATACATTATTAAATAGTGTTGTGCTAATTGCATTTCATCTGGAAAGAAAACCGTAATGTGTTGTGGAATTTACTAATGCGCTTCACTGTAGTTTCTAGGACAGCAAAGCAAACTCAAGTTATTCCATTATATGAATAATTAAATGATGGCTCATTTTTTTTAAGTCTTTATTTTAAGTTCCAGGTAGTTAACATACACTGTAGTATTAGTTTCAGGTGCACATGTTTAGTGATTCAATATTTCCATACAACACCTGTTGCTCATCACAAGAGCACTCATTTAAGTGATAGAAAGAACTCATGATGACACTGTGTCATCAGTCTTTGTATCATCCACACGGCAACATTCTAATAATCTGGTACTTAAGACAACTCGTGGTGAAATGTTAAATAAATTGTTTTGGTTCTTAGCACTGAGAATCAAGCCACCCAAGGAGGTGGTGTGGCAGCTCAAATAATTGAAAGACTGGAGAATCAGAGATCAACTCCCCATCTTTCAGATATTTCAGACACTGCTCAGGAGTCTGCCTGAAGAATGCTGTACCTCTCACTCCTAATTCAAAACAACTAAGTGATATCCAAGAAGGAACCAAAAACATTCCAATAGAGAGCAAATCAGAAAATGAGTTAAACTTACAACTGCCCCAGAGACATCAGTTGCTCTCAGGATAGGTGGCAATGTGATGTTTAAGAACATATGTGTCAGTGTAACAAATGGTGAGTCCTTTGGGGAAGCTTTGCAAGTTTTAGATGAATTCTCTGAAGGTGGGCCGTTTTCTCAAGATTCAGCTTTCAGAATTTCAGACTGGATTCAACTTGTATAAATGTAATTTATGGCAAAACTGTGATGTTGAGGCAAAGGTCACAGTCCTCACTAATAAAAATTGCTAATTACATAACATTGATGTTCATTACCCATTCTTGGCACACTTCTTTTCCTTTTTGTAACCTATATAATTTATCTTCATTCTCCTATGATTCCCAGGCCACCTCTAGCTATGGAAATTTTATTCTAAGAATGGTATGAGTGTGACTTCTATGGTGGCAGGGATCTTTGCCTATTTTATTCAATGATAAATATCAAGTACATAACATAGTTCCTAGAATGTTATTGCTCCTCAGTAAATATTTGTTGAGAGAACAGAAGGATGAAAGTAGGAAATGCATAATGGAAAAAAGGACAAAAGTTTTATCAACCCATTAATTATTTTTATTCATGTACCCATGGTGTCTTTTTAGTAGCAATGTATCAGAAAGATAAGTTAAAATTAAGTTATTTTACATTTAGATATTTAAAGACAATTTTGACAACATGATAGCCAAACAGAGTATGAGGCATATTTAATATTTCTTACAGTTATTTTAGGGTCTTTCTGTCTGTCATCTATAAAGATTTACATAAGAATTAAAACTACATCCAACCAGTCTCAGTAGAATATGAAGGCATTCTGACTGGGGTCTTCCTTTTGAAAAGGTACATGAAGTCAGGTTGGTACCCAGGTTAAATAAAAAATCTACAGCAGATGAGGCTTTTACCATATACCATCATGTGGTGAAGAATATCTAAGTAGGCTCATTAGGTATGAGGATGTTACCGCATCTGCTGCATTAATCCAACAGATGACTCTGAAAGACCACTTGACAAGAAACAAAACCAGACTTAAGCTATATGCCAAATTCATTTCTCATCAGTTCTGTTTAGCAGAACATTTTTCAAAACGATGCCACACCTACTGTGTGAAAATGTTATTCCCCTGGTAAAAAATAATAATAATAATTTATTAACATCATGTTTACAAGAATTACAAGGCATATCTTTGGGTAGGGGGTGGCATACAAATGAATGTTTATCTAGGCCCAGTCAAAGAAGGAGAGAAAAGTAAAGCAATGGTGAGTTTTGAAGTTTTAAAATAAGATTGACATGAAATTCATCTATATGTATATTTAAATAAAGTATAAAAATGTTATCAAAAAGATTACAGTGAAAAAAACACTGGAATGAATAGATCTAAACCACTGGTTTTAAGTTTGCTGTTTTCATAGTTCAAGGGTCAAAACAGCTTATAATATAAAAGCAGCATAAGGTCAGAGTATATAATCTACATTGAGTAGAGGCATGGTACCTCCATTCAGTGTCTGGTTTTGAATGAATTCCCCCATTTTCTGGTTGTCTGACCTTGAAAAACCTTTCCACCCCAATTTCTATATGCTGCACAAAAGAGAGAGGAATACACTTATCCCTTAGATTTGAGAGGACTGAATACATGTAAAGCAAACTGGAACAGTGCCAGGCATAGTAGTTCATGACCACCAAGGTATGGCTCACAGATTGGGAGGGAAGTCAAACTGGAAGTAACAAGACTTTGTGGAAGGCCACTGCAGAATGCTGGCAATGAACAACTACAATGACAATGTGAAAAAAAAGAGAGGGCTGGTCAAGAACTACTGAGGAGTTTGACTCTGCAGGACTTGACAGCTGTTGGAAAGGACTCATGAGGTAAAATGACGAAGGATGATTCTTAGATTCCTAACTTGGACAACTGGGCTGATGATTAGTACCAGCTACTGGGCTGACGATTAGTACCAGCTGTGTGTACCAGAATACTCTAAGAGGGACTGGTTCAAGGAGAAAGATACAGAGTAAATTTTGAGGTATGTTGAATATGGAATGCACCTAAGATGTACAAGTAATGATATCTGGGAACAGTTGTTTTATGCACATAGAACTCAAAAGATAGTCCTGGGCTAGAGATAGAAATATGGAACCATGAACATGTAAGTAATAGTAAACCTGTGGATATCTGTGAGATTACTGAGACTAAAAAGAACAGAGAATGCAGGATTTATTGGGTTATGACAGGAATTTAGTCAGGAATAAAAAATGCTAAGGAACAATTTTATCTAAGGTTCTGAAAGAGGGTTTTCTTAGCAATGCCAAAAGTGTCAGGATGGTCGAGTACAGTTAAGACCTTAAATGCATCCTCGCCCTCTTTCCTGGGCATAACTCTTTCCAATTCCAAGCTACAACGTTCTGCCTACATGTCCACAAGAATCACAAACCCAGCATCGCCCTAAAGGAACTCCAGAAGCACAGTCTTCATACCACTGTAGTAGCCTTTATCACACTTTGTATTACACATTTATATTGCCCTCGCTAGAATATAAAACCCTTAAGGGCAGGATCTCTTTCTTTTTTTCATTTATTTTCTTTTCATCCTTTCTTTTTTTTATCTCTATAGCTAAATCTTGTACAGCGACAAGCACAAAGTATACTTGCAAAGAATGTGAAAACAAGAGATGAATCCTAATCTTTATTTCCCAATCCGTGTCTTCCCATGTCCATCAATGGCTTTCACACCTCAGACCTTCAAAATTATTTACTTATTCATTATTTCTCATATCTAAATCACTTGCTAAGGCACACTGACTTCATCTTTACAATACCCTTTATGCCTCCTCTTCATTTGTAATTGCACCATCACGGTTTTATTTGAAGCCAACATTTCCTCAAGCTTCCTAACTTTAATTTCTTCCTCCTCCTTTCCTGCCTATGCTATTACTGCCATTAGTGACCTAAAGTGGAGTTTTGATCATGTCACTTCCTTAACTTTTGAAATTTACACAGTGCATTTTTTAAAAACTTCTAAAATCTTAGAAATTCAAAACCTAACCCGATGTAGGCCAATCTACCTTTCAAGGCTTTCCTCCCACTCATCCCTAAACAAATTTTGTCCATCTTTCTTAATACTTACCATTACCCAAATATGCCTTTGTAATTTCTAGTTCTCCCCCCTTCCTTCATAAAACTCACAGGATCCACAATATTTTTTTTCTTAGTACTTCAACAAAGTAGAACCTATACTATTTTCAATAGCAATTTAAAATTTCATTTCCTTGTTCAAGTATTTTTGGACCACTTTACCAAACTTGCAAATAATCTCTCTCTAACCTATTATCCTTCACATGACTGCCTCCTGCCTCCTGACTCTAACAAGTTGACTTCTCAGCCCCTCAGCACATCATTCTCAGTACCTAAATCATTATATCATCTTCTGTGCCCTACTCCACCCTTTCCTCTATTCTCTGTCTTCATTATCAGCAAGGCAGAAATCTAGATTTCTCCCCTCACTCTCAACGTCCAATCTGATCTAAAAGCTCTATGTATTATACCCTCTAAATAACTCAAACCCATGCCCACATCCCTGTCCGCACAACCCCTTCCTTAGTGCATGTCTCAGTCTTCTCCAGTCTGGATTAGCTAATTAAACTCTTCCAATGAGGGCTCACCGATCACAGAATGAAGCCAAATATCTTTATTTTTTTTTATTTTTTTTTAAAGATTTTATTTATTTATTTGACAGAGAGAGACACAGCGAGAGAGGGAACACAAGCAGGGGGAGTGGGAGAGGGAGAAGCAGGCTCTCCGCTGAGCAGGGAGCCCGATGATGCGGGGCTCGATCCCAGGACCCTGGGATCATGACCTGAGCCGAAGGCAAACGCTTAACAACTGAGCCACCCAGGTGCCCCAAGCCAAATATCTTTAAAACAGGACTTTTTCACCATCTGTCACCAGCCCATCCTATCAATCTCTCCTCTAAATGCTTCCCATCTTCACATCCTCTATTCAGACAAGCTGAACTACATTTCATTCCCAAAGACACCAAGCTTCTTCATGCCTCCACATTATTTCCTATATCCTTCCCTCTTCTACAGCCCCTGCTTTCTTCATCCCTACTCATATTTCTTAATACCCAGTTAAGATGTCATGCACTTAGAAAAAGCCTTTCCCCTTCCCAGACAGAAACATTTTACTACTTTTTCTACCACAGCCTTGTAATCACATCCCTAGCATTACTTTCTACATTATAGTTGAAGTATATATTTACATGTCTACGTTCTACACTAAAATGAAGACTCTTTGAGGGAAGATGTCCTCAAAATTCCCTCGCTGGTATGTCCCCATTTATCAATACAACGCATGGCATACAGTAAGCACTCAATGAGCACTTGTTGATTCAAAGACTATAAATAACCTTGAGTTAATCGAGTAGCTTTCTGGACCATCCCCCAAAGAACATCAGTTCACTCTTTAAAAACTGCAGATAATCATATTATAAAAGAAGTGGAAGTGGTATTTTCAATCTAGAAGAATAAGGATTAAAGAAAAGTTTTTATGAGGGATAGAATTATTAGAGTTGTTGAGAAAAATCCTTCTTGACAGAAAGAAATATATGAAAGACTTTACATTGTGTTGCTTCTTTCTCCTACATTTTTTAGCTCACTCCAATTTCTGAAGTCAATACCTAGTTTAAAACCAATATTAGATAATTGCTAAGTGTACTGTGTACCAATTTTTACTTAGAGTTAATGAACACCAGATAAAATTAAAATAGCACATTATAGAAAATAAAAAATAATTTAGGCTAAATTTTTATTATACTCCTTAAAAGAATAAATTACAATTCATCATAACTGTGATTCTAATTGAGTATAATTACAAATTTTATTAAAACATGCAACTTAAAATAATTCTTTTCATAGGTTCATTCATGAAGAACTACACAGACAAATTTCCTATTAAATCCAGGATGCGATTTATGTATTTTGGTCCAAGTGATTACAATATATTCTGTAATTAAACTGAATGATCTGTATAAAGTATCTTTTGGTGATTACATCCAAAGGATTAAAATCTTAAAAGATAACCCAAGAAGACATTAGAAGCTGAATTTCACAAGCTTACAACTTATATCAAAGTCACCACTAATATCGCTAGCAATTCACTTCAAGACTTCTTCGTTAATTCATGTAGGTATTCATCAGACATTCGTTAAGCAACTACTTTATGACAGTTTCTGTACTTAAAATTGGTGATATAAATACAAATAAGATACATAAAGATAGGTACATGACAGAATAATGATGAAGCTGATATGATATGCCAAGAAACTGCAGAAAAGGGAGCACTTATCTTGGTCCAGGGTGGTGAGAAAGACTGAGCACAGAAAGTAAACATCCCAATCAATTTTAAAGAATGACTAAGAATTTGCCATATAAAATGAACTCTGAGAGCTTGTTTAGCTCTAAAATGTGATGACAGAAATGCTTTTGGAGTGAAAATATCCCTCAGAGCACTATATCTTGTCCTCTAAACAAAGCAAAGGAAAACCAACATGCAAAACTGATATTAGATTTCTTCTAAGTTTTAGCTAGTGTTCCTTCTACTGTTATGTCCCTGGTGTTGTTTAAAGCAATGTCCAACTGAACCCTTCTATTTCATTAAGGCAATTTATAATTTCTGAAAAACAATACCATCCCCCAAATGTATGGTTACTCCAATCTACTATAAATCATTTCAAATTTATCATGTTAAGCATTAAAACAGATCAGGTGTGTTTTATGATATCCATTAATAAGCTCAGTTAATATAATTAACACTTTATAAGAGAAAAAGCCTGTGACCACAAAAAACAATTACACATAAACTTCAATGCTTTATCACCATTAATAGAGCTTTATTTTCCATTTTTTAATTACATTTAAAAAGAATGACTGAACTCATCCCTGGGTGCTGTGTCCAAAAAGGGCAACTGCATCTAAGGGAAGGTGAGAGTTTTACTGTTGGTATTTTTCAGTAAGCCTGCAATACATGCATGGAGTTTCAATGTTAATTCTATCTTAATCAAAATGATTAAAGAGTCATGCAATGGAAAAAGAACTGAACAAATGCAAATAAGAAAATCAAGATTTTTTTCACTGTTGTAGGTTTCACTGATACTATAAAGAACATTTTATTCTGTGTATAACACCAACTTTAAAGTTCAAATGAGCTATACAAATCAGACTGACAAATTTACCACCAATCATGCAGTTGAGATCTCGATTTCCCTATAATGATATAATAAACTTAAATTTTGAAATATAGGAAGCTGTAGAAATGTAACTTACATAACTCCTATAATTAGCATATAAACTCCTTCCCACAGCTAATAAGTACAACAGAAGTGAGGGAAGGGCAAATGAACATGGGATGGAGTCAAATAAGCAAGTGTCAAAAGTGCTGATACAGTGACAAACAAACTCGACTTCTCTTAATCTATTATTTTATGCTTTAAAGGTTTGGCTCTTAGAAAACTGGCATTATTTATGGTTGAGACCCACAATAGAAAAAAAGGGAATGGGGCAGGACAGAGTTTGCTGAATGAAGCTTTGTGATATGATTAAGTTCAAATTTTAACAAAATGACTGGCAAGGCTGGTCTAAAAGGAGGACCAACTCTATATCTAAAAAACAAAGCTAAACTTTCAAACTTTTAAAAGCCAGCAAATTATATAATTTACATGCATCCCCTCAATAATTCTGTCAATATTCTTTACATATTCCCTTAAATATGAAAACAATGTTAATTGGCTATGAACATATGATCCTGTTTTTCTTATTTATTGACTAATGATTTGGGAAAACAGGAAAAAATGCATGACAATATTTTCATTTCTGCTTGTCTTCTTTCTCTACTGCTGATCCTGTAACATGAAATCAGTCTTAAAGAAACAACTCTTTCAGTGTGTATAGAACAATGGTTTAGTCATGCATACAAATACTGACACATCTAATCATGGAAAATAACACTATGGTTGTTTTTGTATATAAACAACTCAGAAAACTGTGACCCACATTTGGGATAATGACAATAACAATGGTTAGAAAAAACAGGTCTTTGCTAATTTAACACACTAGTAATTTCTTAAAGAATTAAGTATCCTAAGAGGGCTTTTGTTCTGACATAAGCAAATAAAATATTTACTTTCCTTTTAGAAAGCACGTTAGGAACAAGATTGGATACAGTTAACCCTGTTAAATACTGTGAAGTCTTAACAGAATTATTTCAAGAACAACTGATGTGCTTAAAGTTTTCGAGTACCAAATATGAATTTTCATAATCAATGTCTATTTTAAATATTTCAATTAATTGCTTTTATCATACCAAACTATAAAATTACACTGAAGTGTAATATACCATGCCTACCTGACTCTTAGACAAAGAGTTAATCATTTTGCATACTCAATTCATTTTAGTTTATATTCTCTACCTTCTGAGTTTATTTATATCCTTGTTTTGGAAAGACATCCAATCCACTAAACAAAATTAAGTTAAACATTTTTCTATAATGTGTAAAATGACAATGATATTTACTTTGGGCTGAAAAAAGAGTACAGCATGTTGCTAGATCTGATTATGAGATTCTAATCTACACTACAACCCTTCATTTCAGTGCTTGTTTGAAATCACAGCATCTTCATTAACATATAATAAAAAACAATATTACTTAAAGCAAATGAATTACAACTTTAAAGCTTTAAAACTGTATTATGTCTACTTTCAAGTTATCTCATGATGATGATTTGATGAAAGCTAAATTCTATTTGCTGTGGGAGTAATTTTTACCTTAAAGTGACTGAGGTCTAAATTTCAATCATTTTAACCTCTGAGAAGTGATTTACACTGACTGGGTTAAATAGCATCATACTTACAATCAATTCAAGTACATTTTGTCATATTGAAATCAGATGGATGATTCTAAAACTGACTTAGGTCCATTCAGACTTATAGCTAAGATACCATTAATTGTTCACATCATTTATAATGTAAACTGTGTCACGAACATCGTAATGAATTTGCAAAAGGAAAAAAAAATTGAGACAAGAATCTTTTCATCTAAAAAAGTATGATAATACAGAATTATTTTCAATGCTTTGCCTTTTGTTTCACCAATCATATAGAAAACTCATAAATTACACTTCTAGAATTTAACAAAAACCAAAGAGAATGTACATTGTCTATTCAGATAGGATTTTAATAGCTCAAAATAAATTCTGTAAGTAATTTTTAAAATCACAAACATCAGAATCTGGGTTGAATCTCATTACATGTTCCTTAAATTTAGTCTGCAAATTAAAAGTTTACTCAAACTAAGGCAAAACAGACACAATATCACATGTAATTAATCACCACTTACAAAGGTTAATTTGCCTACATTCCTTTGGGAAATACGGGATGCTCTGGGCTATTGGTAGAACTCAATTTACATCTGTGCTTTTGAGCTTTCTGAGACAATATGTGAGGAGAAATTTGGCGTTGTGGCTAAGTCCCCGAAGATACTGAAGCAAAGATGTTTCCAAGAGGAAAGACAGACCTGAAGCTATAACCCAGTGTGGGAGACCAGGGTAGGATAAAGGGAGAAGAAAGGAGTCATGGAGTAGGGGCAGGGGAGGGGCAGTTTTGAAAAAACTGTTAACCAGGAGCTAATAATGACTTATATTGGTTACATATTAGAAAGAGCAAAATGTTAAGCAGCGTTCAATGAGTATAACACAGTGATACGCCGTATCTTAAAAGAGCTTTGAATGAAAGGATTTCTGAAGGGTTGTCTTTGAAAGAGCCATTGTAGCTCTAGCATGAACATGTGTTCTAATCTGTCCCCGGACCACTGATGTTTATATAACCCTTTCCAGCATAACTAATAATAGCATCCCCATTCATAATCAAATCTGTTTCCTGGTTTGAATAATTAAACTATATAGTTATGGTTAATTTGGAGTAAAAAGCAGACCCTGAGAGAATGCTTTGTATGCCAAGCAATTTATTAAAGAAAAGCTCCCTGAGGAAACTGGTAAGGGAATAAGAAAAGCAGAATAGGGAAAGAGAAGAAGCTGTGGAGGGTATGAGTTCATGTGAAGTGCTAGTGAAGGTGGCTTTACCTTGTTCCCTCAAGGTACGTCTGAGTGTCAGTCACACCTCAGAATTCATCCCAGCCTGACACTGGTAAGCAGGTGTTCATTATCCTGTACCCTAGGCACTGGCAAACATTGCTCCCGGGTGCTTCCAGCTCTTTGTAAGAGTGGGTGAAGTGGCGCCGGTGCCTGAGGACAGCTCTCCAAGAACAAGCACGCAAGAGCGGCAGTACTGGATATGAAAGGGCACAGGGAAATAAAGTAGAGACAGGGGATCTGGACAAAGCACCAGCAGTGTTCACAACAGTGCCCCATGTGGGTCTCAATCTGACCCACCCTGTAGAACACTGTTTAATTTATCAAACTGGGTTTCATGGATGAGGCGGGCGAGTCAATCATACCTCTGAAAATTATATGATTGATTTTTTTGTATCTGCCTATCTGTGCATTTTCCCAGAAAGAATAATGGCTTTTTTCATATTATCAAAAAAGTGCAGGATCCCAATGAGATTCTGTAGCTGTTGCAGGAGAAACTGCAAGAAAACCAGTGTCTTGTGTGTAACTCTTTATGCAAAGAGAGGACTGGTTCAATTCCCCAGTAACTTCATGCGGGAAGAAGAGATTTTTTTAAATTTTTGTACATGCCCCTCAGAAAGCAGAAATACATCAGACAGGAAATCTAACGGTGCTGGAATCTCAGAATCACTAAGTGGACTTAATTCAGCTACAGTGATGCTGAATTTTAATCTAGACCCTCCTATTTCTACTGTAGGATTTATCTGGGCAAATGAACATTACAAAGAAATTGTTCTTTATACCTTGCCACCCTATCAGTGGACTCCACATTTAATCAATAATGATCAAAAAATTGTCAGAAGAACCTTTGTGAACTTGTAGGAAATAAGAAATTAAGCTACTTTCACAAGTGAGCTACCAAACATTTACATTTTCATTACTATACGTACAACCACACTTTGGATAGCTCCCTGGAACACAGTCGTGCAAAACAACTCCTAACTAGGCCAAAAATGAATAATTTATTACTTTTCTGTTCACACTGCTCACCACTCTCAGCACTACTGCTGATACCTCCCAATTCTTGTGTCACCACACCTTAAAAGTGTGACATTAGCGTTCGCTCATTTATTTCTGAGACACTTAGCAACTTCTGAGTACATAAAAGAGCTGCAAAAATGCACTTGCTTTTTCAAAGTGGAATCTTTAATTTTCCTCTCAGATGGTTTTCTTTCTGCTTTGAACTGTGAAATGTTATTCTTAATTAAAAATTTTCAATGTCTAATGTTAAAGGTATTTTCTATCTAGCCATTCTTCTCTCTGAATTTTCATTACATTACTATCTTTCTACATCATGTAAGGAGAAACACAAGGCATATTCAAATGAGAAAACTGACAATTAAGTTGAAAAGAAATACAAAAATTAAATAAGATATGTCTGCCAAAATAAATTTTGAAAATTGATTTGTGGGTTGAAATAATGATCAAAACAAAAAGCTACATTTTTTCCCTGACATTTGCCTAAGATGTTCTTCATGTTACTTTATTTTTATAATCATGTTTCTCTCTCATCACATTCAAACTTTTCATGATTCTCAATACCCTCCATAATTCAAACTATGTCTGCCATCATTTCCTAACATGCCCCATCTGTAAAAGTTTCTATACACAGATTGGTTTAATACCCTGTTTCATTATCTTCCATATGCCTCTTAAGGTCCTAGATCCTAATTCTTTCATCCATCTTTTCTCTTTGGAGCAATTTCTAGGAAACACTACTTATACTTCAAAGGTCATGGTCTAAAAATCAGAAGTAACCATAATGCCTAAGTAGTTAGATCAAAAAAAGTCAGTACATGAGGGTGTGTTCTACTTTTCAACTTTTAGATCATAAGTTGCACATTCTAAACCTTCTCCCGCATTCACCAGCCCCACCCCTCCTCCAGTCTGAATCCAGATACCATTATTAAAATTAGTCTCTGTCTGACAACCAAAGAAGCATGGAAACAGCTGGGGAAACAGAATGGGAACCTGAAAGGTATCCCACGCTCTCACAGTGTTGTGCTTATTAAGAGGTGATAAGCATTCCTTAATGCTGGGTCTTAATGCTGCTCTACTCTCTTCCTCCAACCTTATTTAGTAAGATGAAATAGTTAGGCGGTAAACAAAACTCATTATGAAATGATCAATCTTCAGGACACAATTCAGAAAAGCACTCAGAATTTTTTTAACTCTCCCTGGACTCATGCAGCAAGTTGCAAAGTATTTCTAATGCCTGCTTGCCATCATGTTTGGCAACAGACAGAAAGATGTCTGATATACTTAAATCCCAGTAATATTAAGGGGTTGCTATATTCATTTCACATGTTGCTTGCTTTTTAATGTAATACTGAGAGTGGGTTCTATGTAAGTAGTAATTATTTTCCCTGATACCTATGATCATAAGACCAAGAATGAAATTAAGGAATACTCTCATAATATGCAGATCCGATATTTTGGATAGAGAATTTGGTGAGAAGTCAAAGCACCAATACTCTAATCATAGAATCCTGACTTAGTCAAATCTTGTTCATCTTCAGCCCCCAAAACTAAATTAATATACAGCCAAGGTGAATACTTAAGAAATAATTTACTTTTCTTTTTACTTTGACACTGTAAGAATTCTATCCCATTTGCTACTTTATCACCAGAATTTTTGTTCATTTTTCTACTTCTGTATTGGCTGGCTTATTTGTGTACTTGGCCAAGTATGTTTGGGTGTCTCTCTCAAATATATTCATATCACAAAACCCTTGCTGTTTAGTAGATATAGAAGACATAAATGAGCAAGGTATCAGCCCCAAATGCTAGCATCTTAGACTGTGGATATCTTCAATTGAAGGAAGAAGAGGATCATGAAATGCTAGTCTATTCAAAGGTATTATTCCAGTACCTAGAACCAGTCTTTTGCAATCATCTATGATTGTGTTATTTAAACACAATACAAATGAAAAAAGGGAAATGGATTTTGACTTTTTAGCTTTTTCAAGAAATAAGACTAAAAGACATTACATGACAACACCAAATGCTGGTGAGGATGTGGAGCAAAAGGAACTCTCATTCATTTCTGGTAGGAATACAAATGGTACAGCCACAATGGAAGCAGTATGTTAGTTTCTTATAAAATTAAATATTCCCCCACTATATGATCAAACAATTGCACTCCTTGGTATTTACCTAAAGGAGTTGAAAACTTATGCCCATATAAAAACCTGTACATGAATGTTTATAGGAGCTTTATTTATAACTGCCAAAACCTGGAAGCAACCAAGATGTCCTTCCATAAGTGAATAAACAAACTGTGGTATATGCAGACAATGGAATGTTATTCAATGCTAAAAAGAAACGATCTATCAAGCCATGAAAAGACATGAAGGAACTTAAATGCATTTTTACTTAACGAAAACAGCCAATCTGAAAAGGCTACATAGTAGCCTTGTAATTCCAACTATACGACATTCTGAAAAGAGCAAAACTATGGAGACAGTAAAAAAAAAGCACGAAAGATTTTGGGGGCAGAGAAACTACTTTGTATGATATTATAATGATGGATATCTGTCATCATACATTTGTCAAAACCCATAGAATGTAAACACTAAGAGTGAACCCTAATGCAAACTATGGATAACAAATATATCACTCTGATGAGAGATGTTGCTAGTAGAGGGGAGGGAAAAGTATGGAAACTGTACTTGCTTCATTTTTTGTTACTGCTCTAAAAAACTAATTCTATTTTAAAAAAGACATTTCATTTATTTTTAAAAGTGTTTACTAAATAAACTTTAGTAAGTTTTAAGATGGTATGCCCAGTGGGTAGCAGAGAGCCTAGTACTCACATTTATAAATAATAGAGAATGGAGATATGAAAATGGAGAAAGAAGAAATGTGTTATTCAAGATGGTAACAGTGAATTTAAACACTGTTTTTCAAGTAAGTTTGGGAAACAATTGATTTCTTTATATCAAGCATTTATCATGGCTTTCACAATGTTAATACATCTTATAACTATCAAATGAGGTTTACATCATGCAATATTCTACAAACTTATTTGATAATAAACTTGCTTTTTTATAAGCAGTTCTTGAAACCAGGAACTGGCTGAATATGCTTTTGGAAATGTTCTCATTCACTGCGCTGTTTCCATTTGGTCATGAGAACTGTCATATTTGATAGATAAAATTTGCTCTGCCAATATTGTTGACCATATAAAAACAAATGAGGCAGAATTCCTACCCTTAAGAACTTTATCCTCTGCATGTAGATGGGGGAGAGGGCAAACATACACCATAAAGCTTAAAAGCAAAAAAAAGCAAAAATTATATGATATAAACAGACACGGAGTACATATTTATGAAATACATATGAAGTTATCAATATTCTAAACCTCAGGTCACCTAACTACAGACCATGGGTGAGATCAATCTTACATTGCCGGTTTTTGTAAATAAAATTTTGTTGAAACACAGCCGTGCACATTCGTTTATGTATTGTCTATGGCTGCTTTTGCATAGTTGAGTAGTTTTGACAGGCCATCTGGCCCACAAAGCCTAAAATATTTATTATCTAGCAATGTACACAAAAAGTTCACCAACTAGATAGATGTAAAAACACACTTTTAGCCACCAGTGTTCTAACTGGCAGAAATAAACAGAGCCTTATGGAAAGTTTGCTAATTATTAGAGAATATTATAGTTTCATCAGAAATTTTGTATGTTCCATAAAACACAGCCAATTATTGATGCATTCTAATATGGTAGGATGAGCCCCCGGTCAGATGTTAGGAAACTCACCTTCTTGTTTTCATCACCTAAAATCAGCTATTGGATTATAGAATCTAAATTTTCTGCTAGTTCTAAAATGTTGGTATTTATGTTCATTTCAGACTGACCCTGGCTAAAGCTTCTATGCATCTATTATAGCCACTTGAACACTGAATTTTTATTTTATTGAGGGCAAATTATTAACAGTTGTACTCTGCATGGAGAATTCCAAAAATAAAAGAGAATAAATACTAGACTAAAACTGAGAAAGATTTTAGACCCTGCAACTTCTTTTTTCTTTTATCTCTTAGGAAGAAATATGTTTAGAAAAGAATTCTTAGGTAAAGGACCAAAGAGACTTCTGGAAACTTTTGTATAAGGGATTAGAAGAATCTTTAACTAAATCCATTAATTCTTTTTTTTCTTTCAAATAGCAATGAGGGATTTCTCCCCCTCCCCGGAACAGTCAGACTCACACAGTTTTCAATAATCACAAATACCAGTTGAGTGAAACAACTGGTTTTATTTACTGAATTTACTGGCAATTGCACTGAACTGTCCATTTGTTTAAAGAAATTACTTTGGCATCACAACACTAAATCTGTGTTCTTTTCTCCCTTAGTTGTTATGCTGTCAGTATTCATTTACTTCCTCTAGATTCAAAGGATCATTGTAAAAGCATGAATAATGCAACTTCATCTATGAAGGCACTCAGATTCTTTAATTAAATTTATTTGCCTGAAGCATATGATATGTTTTAAAATATCAGTAGTAACAGCATTCCACTTTAGGATAATCTAGTGTTTTAATTTTTCTTCTTTCATTAAACACCTCATGAAGGAGGAAGAGATTTTCTTCATATAATAAGCTCAAACTAATTTTAAGTCACTATCCAAATAAAGAATTTTTAAACCTGCCTATCATGTCTTTCTTAAAGATTTATTTCAATAAGCACTTTGCTTTAAAAAGCTAAAACTTAAGGTTTAAATACAGCATGTTATTCCTATTTTCACCTTGATTCCAATTATTGTAAAATTAGAGAATATCTGCCATTCTAACTATAGCAAAATATTAATATAGACTGATAATATAATTCCTATTTCATTCTAGTGTCTTCTTTATAAAATCCTACTCAAGGCCTAAACTCTGCTCCTTGGAAAACAGCAGTAATATAGTGATACATAGTAACACGGAGTGATATAGTTAGAACATCCAAGACTGCAAATCCAGTCCATCTTCTATCTATGCTTTCCTATCATGCCTCGGTATATCACCATAGTCTCTCGGGGTCATTTATGTCATCTGTTAATTAAATAAATTTGATAATATCATATATTTTAAAATCCATAAGCCTCTCAGTATTGGGGAACTTTTTTCACAGTTCACCTGAGGTTCTATATTGACATGATTATGCATGAAAAATTCTGTAATTACGTATCTTTCATATTCATTTTCTTACAAATGTATTCTGAATAATTCAAGTTTTCACTTAATATTTTATAGCAATAATCCCTTTATGTTCATCTATAAGATATATTTTCTCATGATAAATTTGAAATGCTTAAGCATAGTTTCAACTGGCTCTTATCCCTTTCTCCTATCTCAAGGTTCACCTCAAATAAAGTATTGTAAGGTTACAGATATACTTTCTCATGATTTTTTCCTCTTAAATAGGCTGTAACTATCAATCATTTTTCTCATTTTGCATGAACCACTTTCTATACTTGATAAAAAGATACAAATGCATATATCCAAGAAGTTCAACATATCCCAAACAGGATAAAACAACAAAAAAATCATGCCAGGAACATTAAGGTAAAACTACCAAACACCAAAGATGTAAGACATAAGAAAATTCTAATAGCAGATGGAGGAAAAAGGAACCAAAATCCAAGAGAATAAACATGAGAATAAATGCTAACTTTTCATCAGTAGTAACACAAACCAGAAGGCAATGGGACATATCTTTAAAGAAGAACTATCAATTTAACATAATCTATCCGCAAAAATATTCTCCAAAAATGAACATAAAACAAAGATAAACAAAGGCTGACAGAATTTGGCAACTGGTTCCTCAGTTTAAAGAGAAATGAAACCAGTTAATAAACATGTATGTATAACAAGAATTGAAGATCATTTAAAATGATAAATATTTGGTTAAATAGAAAGGAATTTCATTATTTTCACTAGTTTCCTTGAAAGACCTTTGAATTTTAAAGCAAAATCACACTGTATTATAGGAAAAATAGCATATGCATTTATAAAATAAATGAAAACCATACCATCTAGGATGGTAAGGGGTCAAATGAAAGTAAACCATTGGTAAGTTATAGCATAATTCATCAAATGCACCAAATAATTATTATAAAATGTTGAGTTAAAGATACATGTAATCCCTAGAGATTTTTATGAACACACAAACACACACAGATACAGACAAACTCACCAAGATGATCAGATACAGAGCCAAGAGAAAAGTTAGTATTATCTGATCAAAACAAGAGAAGTAAGGAGTACCAAAGGAAAAACAACAGAAGAAACAAACAAGATAAACCCTATCAATAGCCCAACTATGCCAATAATTACAGTAAATATAAATGATTAAATCTAATTAAAAGTCAGATATTATCACAGTGAATTAGAAAGAAACAAGATCCAGCTACAGATAGCTGAAAGCGTATACACTTATATAAGATACAGATTGTTTGAAAGTAGAATAGAAAAAAATGAATGCAAAGTAAATACTTATTATGAGAAGGCTGGTGTGTGTGTACATATTTAAAAATAGAGGATATAAATTTTAATTCTGGGAGTATTATCAGAATAATGACTGATATTTTATAATGACAAAAGGGCTAATTCACAAAAAGTTCTAACAATTTTAAATGTGTGTACTTAAGACAAAACTTCAGAGAATGTGAAGCAAAACTTGATACAACTAATGGAAAAAAATGGGCAAACCCATGGTCATGGTGAGAGAAATTAACACATCTTTTTTATGAGTTGTTAGACTGACCCAAAATTGTTAATGATATAAGAAAATAATATTATCAACCAACACTGCCTAAAAGACAGTTATAAGACACTACATCCAATATAGATAGATTCTTTTTGATTGTACATAGAGCACTGTCCAAGATAACCATATTCTAGCCCATAAAACAAGTCTTGACATATGTAAAAAGGTTAAATAATATATAATCCATCCTCTGACCAAAACATAATAAATATATAATTAAAAACAGTAAGATCTCTAAGAAAACCTCAAAGGATTAAACATAAATAAGTTCTAAATAATTCATAGATCAAAGAAAAAAATCACAAAAGAAAATTTTAAATATTTTTAACTAAATGGTAACACAATATACCATATCAAAATTGAGAAAATGCTGCCTCCTAGGTGCTCAAAAGAAAATATACGGCACCAGATGCTTACACAGCAAATTTAGATAGACAGAAAGATGATTACCTATGCTTTTCCATGCCTTTTTGGGAATATAATAATAAACAAAACTCCCTGCCCTCCTAGAGCTTATTGCAGAATACAGACTAAAAGAATAAAACTAAAAATGTGTATGATTAGAAAGCAATAATTCTTTGAGGGGGTGAGAACATTGGGATGTAGAACACACACAGGGCAGGTGTCCTCAGAGAAGCATGGAAAATTCCTTCATAGTAATAAGAGGGGGTTAGCTCATATGGTCACAGAAGGAAGCTGATGTGGAGCTGGGGATGTTCTGTTCTGATGGCTTTCTTTTTTTTTTTCTTTTTTGGCATGTAAGTATCAATGGTCATTATCCCTGAACAAGAATGGAGGAAAGGGTGTCGAAAATTTTAGAGTGAGGCTAAAGCATGAAAACACCATGTGGGAAGGCAAAAAGACTAAGCATATATTGGATGATGATTGGGCAGCATTAATGGTCCACAGGAGAACAACAATCAGGAATTCAAAGTAGGCTTACTAGTTATTTTTTTAAATTTTCTCCATGGGTAGAGAAAACTGAATAGAAAGTGGAATTAACCAGAGGAATCTCTAAGTAATCTAAAAAAATTTCTACAAAAGGAAAGGGCAATTTTGAGTACCTCTTAAACCCGGAAAACACTATGGCCATATCATGCAAGGCCATGTCCATTCTTCCTAATTCTCTCTCTTAGCCTGACACTGGAGGGGTCAGAAACAGCAGCCAGCAAATTAGGAGGAGATGACTACGGGCTGCAAAGGAAACTGTATTTCCCCTGCTACCACCCATGACTTCAGGCTTTCAAATTGAAATAGGTCTTAGATAGGGAGGAAAGAGTAGGTTTAATTTTAAGATAAGTTAGGAATTGTGCTATTACATTGGACTGCACTGAGTAATTATTCACTGGAAGTTTTTAGAATGACAACTAGAGCTTGGCAAAACTTGGGCACACTCCCAGAGCAGATCTGAAGGGATGCTGGATGAAAACATAATCTTAGTTACTTAAAAAAAATTGGACCCCACATTCCAAATATTCGATTATTTGCAAGGGATTGCAGTGGGGAAAATTCTAAAGATTCCCTCCCCTCAAGATTCCCTTCCACTGGTTATTCAAACACTAATATTATCTAGTGCTACGAAAGGAATTTGCAAATGTAACAAGTCCCAAATCAGCTTTCACATCAACCCTTTAAAAGCAGGGTGTTTTCTCTAGCTGGTTTAAGAAGAAAAAGTAAGAGAAGTAAGAGAGATCAAAACATGAGAAGGACTCAGTTGTCACTGCTGGTCTGAAGATGGAGAAACCACACAAAATGGCATGATGGTGACTTCTAGGAGCTAAGGCAGTCCCCAGCAAACAGCAGACCCAGAAATGGGGACCTCCAATCTAAAGCCACAGGAAAACAGGTATGGTTTTAAACTACTAAGGTATTTACTACTAAAGTTTAGCTACTAAGTTTGAAAAGTTGGCTAAGTGTGGTAAGTTTGTTAAGAGAGCAAGAGAAAATAAATGCAAAGATATTTTCCTTTTTCTCAGGGAAAGGAGTTGATTTGAAGGCTAGGAATGTTTTTCTTTTATTATAGTGGAAAGAGCAGCAGAATTTGGTTTGAATCTCTGCCACACCATTAACTAGCTCAACCTTACCCTGAGGCTCTTTGTCTTGGTTTCTATTTGATAGAACATGGATACTAATATCTATCTTGCAGCATCATGGTAATAATAGATAAAAAGTAAACACTTCACACAAAGCCCTAAACACAAAATGCAAACAGTAACATTCATAACTATTAATAATATTAATGATATTATCATGTCCTAGAATAATACATTTTCTATCTCCCCTAAATATCTCTTCAAATCCAGTGTTTCAACTCAAGCAGAAGCTCTGGTGTTCCACATTTGTTTCAAGGATTCCACACCCAGTCTAGTAACACTGAAACATGCCTTTTGTCAGCTGGTCTTTTAATACCTTTACTTCATCAATCATTCCATCTTTCCACTTCAGTTATTTAGTATCTTCTGAGCTCTTTGTTAATCTTCGTTAGTGTGTCACTGACATTCATAACCAATTTAATTTAGATTTTAAATATGCCAAGGCTTCCAGTGAGGAAACTGATATCTTTTTATCTGTCCTTAGTTTCTTTATAGCCAAAATCTCATCAGGAACTCTGCTTTGAAATTTTTTTTTAATGTTTCTCAGTTAGAAATTTACATGGCTAACTGAATGAAACTGTCAACTGTGATGTACCTTATTTTCTTAATGACTAAATTGTATTTATTGTAGGACAAAACTAGTCAAAACTTCTGTGATGAAACAGTCTCAAAGATTCAGCAAATTAATCATATATTTTGATGGCTTATTTAATAAAACTGTATATAATATTCATTTTTTTCTTTCCCCTCATTATTCCTTATTGGATCCTTTCACAATTCAGTCAACACAGTCACATGATTTGTGGGCTGAAGATGCAATTATTGTTCAGTGTTGACTTTATCACAGGGTATGTGGAAATGAGTATCAAAATGCAATTTTGATTGGAATAGCAGTATTTGCTGATCCACTGCAAGAAGTTAACATTTTAAGCCATGGTTTTGAATCTTAGGTACCTTGAATGTAATTTCACAGTCAAATTTACTGGCATGGTAACTTCCCAGATCAGATCAACAGCACCAGGGAGAAAAATGAATTACAAGTGAAAACATCATTTTCTTAGCAAGTTCACAATATAAAATTTGCCTATCCAGACAGTTAAAGAGGAGATATTTCTTGATTTGTTGTTCTCTTTCATGTGCTTGCTATTAACTATCCATTCTCTCTATCTCCCCATCTATCTCCCTCTTTTTCCCTCCTCCAATCCTTTATCTTTCTATGGCTCTGTCTCCCTACTTCCTCCTCCCCCACTTCTCTCACTCTGTCCACCCCCCCTTCTGTCTGCCCCTCTCTCTCTCTCTCCATCCCTACCCATTTCTTTCTCTCTTCCTTCTCTTCACTTTCAGATTCATTTTCACCCTGTGTAGAAGTAAGAGCTTTGCCAAGCCTGTCTATCCCATGTTTTATCCGTGTGTGTCACCAACTACAACCTGAATATATGACTTTAAATCATTTAATGGATTCATCTGTTCAGCTTCTTGACTAAAACAGTAGTAAGGAATCCTGGAAATATATCACCATGTATTGTTTTGCCCCCCAACCCCAAGGCTCTGAGGTACTGGCTGAAGTAGTTTTATAGTGGGGTCTATATTCCCAACCAGGACTATACTAGGTTACTGTGGGGTCACCTCCTTCCTGGGGTGAGCCATTACTCATAGTTTCAAAAGAACCCATTCTTGCCCTAATTAAATAATTGTTGCTTAAAGAGAGGCCTCCATTCTCCAGCTGAAAGCAGTTTTTTTCTAATAGTGTACTTTAAGAACTGTGAAGGACCTAAGATTTTATCCTCCTTGCAAGCTAGCAAGTTAGCCTGCTACAGGATCATGAATGCTGTCAGAAAACTGAGACTCCCAGGCCAGAGATAAAGGCCACTTCACTATTCACAGCAAGAACAGTAGCCAGGGGGCACCTGGGTGGCTCAGTCATTAAGCGCCTGCCTTCGCCTCAGGTCATGATTCCAGGGTTCTGGAATTGAACCCCACATCGGACTCCCTACTCAGCGGGAAGCTTCCCTTGGAGATAAGTAGTCGATATGGTATAAAGACATCAAGAAAGAGATGGGTCAGAAAATGCATTTTTGAGCAAATGGTAACTGATCTACATCTGAGAAATAAGTATTAGTATTAACCAGATAAATTTAGAGTGACTCTTTGGTCATAACAGTCTACTCATAAACCCATCAAAGCACTCTTGCTTTCTTTTAGTTTTCTTTTTAAATATTATCTCTAGCATTTCATTTTGATTCCTTTTAGACTGTACATCTATCTCTTGGCTTAAATTACCCACCTGAACTTACATATTTCTACTTTTTCCAGTATAGCCCTGAATATATTAATCATAGTTATTTTAAATTCCCTGTCTGGTAATTCTAATACCTTTGCCATATCTGAGTCTGGTTCTGATGACTGTTTTGCCTCTTCAGACTGAAGTGTTTCATTGCCTTTTATTATGTTCTGTAATTTTGCTGAAAGCCAGACATGATATATGGGGATATATTGGGTAATAGGAACTGAGGTCTTTAGCATGAGGTGTCATGTTAATCTAGCTGAGAGTTGGGTGGTCTTTAATGTTTGCTGCAGCTATAGGTTCAAGGGGCTTCAAATTCCTCTAATGTCCTTGTTTATCTCTCATCTGCTGACTTGGGATTCCCTAAGAACTCGTTCTTAAATAGAGACTCGGTCTTACAACTCTTTTTAGGAAAAATGTCTATTCATGTCTTCTGCCCAGTTTTAAACTGGGTTATTTACTTTTGGGGTGTTAAATTTTATAAGTTCTTTATATATTTTGGATACTAACCCTTTCTCAGATATGTCATTTGCAAATATCTTCTCCTATTCTGTAGGTTGCCTTTGAAGTTCTGTTGATTGTCTCCTTGACTGTGCAGAACCTTTTTATTTTGATGAAGCCCCAATAGTTTATTTCTGCTTTTGCCTAAGGAGACATATCTAGTAAGAAGTTGCTATGGTCAATGTCAAAGAGGTTACTACCTATAGTCTTTTCTAGAATTTTGATGGTTTCCTGTCTCATATTTAGGTCTTTAATCCATTTTGAATTTATATTTGCATATGGTGTAAGAGAGTGGTCCAGTTTCATTCTTTTGCATGTTGCTGTCCAGTTTTCCCAACATCATTTATTGAAGAGACTGTCTTTTTTTCCATTGGATATTCTTTCCTGCTTTGTTGAAGATTAATTTATCATATAGTTGTGGGGTATAGAAATGTAAATTTAACAACTATTTATACATTGCCATATTTGCTTCAATTATTTTTTCACGTAAGTTTTTTAAAGTAAATTGTAGCTATTATGACATTTCACCCTTAAATAAGTATAATTCCTTCTATACTAGTAGAATTATTATCCTACTTACAAAAATAATAATCCCAAAGTAACATCAAATGACCAGCCCATATATACATATTCCTAGGAGCTCCTACCAATACAGCTCATTAGTTTAACCAGTAATGAATCATGAGCTATGCCTTGCATTTGGTTGTTGTAGCATTTAAATGCATTTTAATCTAGAATGGACCAACTTTTTTCATGGCATCCACTGTTGAAGATAAAAGGCAAGCTGTCCTGTAGAATGTCTCACCTTTTGGGTTTGCCTATTATGGTCCTGTGATATTAAATTTATTTCTCTGCTGTCTACCTTTTTTGTAAAATGGAAATTAGACCTAAAATCAGTCTTGATTGGAATCATTTTGTTAAGAATACTTCACAAATAATACTGTGGATCAATATGCATTGTGTCAGAAAGCATCTAAAGCCAGTAGTCCTGCTATTGGTAATGCTATAATTGGTCAGTATGTTACTATGTTAAGAAGAGCCAGCACTTGCCATTGAAGTATGCTACTTTTCCCTTGGCAACCAACAGATAATCTGTTCCTCCTCATCCTTTACTAACAAGCTAAGGCCGAGAAGGGAAAATCCCAAATAAAGGACCAGGCAAAACTGTGAAAGAGAAAAGTTCCACCAGACACTTGCTAAAAATGGCAAGGAAGCTTTTATTCAAGACTATTGCAATAGGGGAGAGAGCTCGAACTCAAATGTCCTGAAAAAAAAAGGCAGAAGGATTTTTAAAAGCTGGGGTAAGAGAATGGAAAAGTACTAGAAGGGGGCGAGGTTTGTTCAATGTCATTAGGCTGTCTGTGTTTCCTACTTGTCACTTGCAGAAGCTGAGCTCCTACCCTCACACAGAGACTAGAAGACAGAAGCTCTATCTTTCTTAAGGATTACATTACAAAAGGATGGAAACAAGTTCCTGGGCTGTAGAAGATTTACATCTCAATAGGGCAGAGAAAGACTTATCATTGCAAGTTTTATAAAGTAAAGTACCTAAGAAAAAGGAGGTCAAGGGCTTTAAGTCAGGAAGAAACCAGTCTAAAGTTTAGTCACACAGAAGGGAACAGTAAGGCCACCTTCATAAAACTTACTCAAGAAATAGAGGCTAAAAGCAAAATAAGAATGAGACCTTCTGAAAATAATGTAATTTGCATTTTTGTGTTTAGATATGCATTAGTAAAATACCATAAAGTAAATGAAAACACATTATTTTCTTATAACAGTGAGAAAGACAAATGCCAACAGGAAAAGAAAATGATCTTCTGATTTTTTATTTACAAATTTTGCAGCTACTAATTCCCCTTGAAAGACTAAGCTTAAGCAAACTTCAGAAATATGCAAAGCCTGGCACTGTGTTCAAACAGGGAGACAACTGTTCCCTGTGCCCATGAGGCAGAAAGAGTTATTTGACATAATCTTTTCTAATTATTTGAGTGGATTTTCCCAGTCTAATCATATACCTTCTGTCTCCACTCTAAGCGAGCGTAGATGATGCGTACAGTGAGACTGTGACAGAGAAACAAAGGAACCAACTAGACAAAGGTAGTTAGCTTTACGTGAGAGGAAACCTCTGCTAGTATCAAAATTAATGTAAAGTACAATATCAAGCTAATAGCTAACTTAAGGGTTTTTGGGCATTTTGTAATGGCAAACAATATTAATGTGTCAATGTTTTATTTTAATTTCCTAAGACAAGTCATTATGTCTTAAATTGTATCCCCCTCAAAAAAAGATATGTTGCAGTCCTAACCCTCCATACTGTAGAATGTGACCTTATTTGGATGCAGAGGTGATCAAGTTAAAATGAGGCCATTGGGGTGGGCCCTAAGTCAACAGGACTGATGTCCTTACACAAAGGGGTAAATGTGGACACTATAGATGCAAATGGGCACGGAGGGAAGACAATGTGAAGAGACACAGGGAGAAGAGAGCCATCTACAAGCCAAGCAAAAAGGCCTGGGACAGATCTTTTCCTTGTTAACAAACAACTCTCAAAAAGAATCAACCCTGCTAGTAACATTTTCCTTCCAGACTTCTAGCCTTTAGAACTGTTAGACATGAAATTTCTGTTGTTTAAGCCACACATTTGTGGTTCTTTTTTACAGCAGCCCTAACAAACTAATATAAGAGTGTCAGGACTCAAAAACTTGTATTTTTTTTTAAATTTTGGAGTTGCTATTTTCTCACTAAACTGTAGTTTTAAAAAAGTTTTGCTTCTCACTTCTATTGACCTTTGTGCCATTTTTTATGTCTACTTACTTTAATTCAATTAGTCGTTTATGCAAAACAGTTTTAATTCAGTTTCTAAAAATGAAACTGTCATGATTCTTGGGATTTTGTGTAAATAAATATTTACTGGCAGGCTGAGTCAGAATTCTAAATCCTTTTTAATTGGTTCAACAAGAACTTGAGTAATATACACACACGTACACTCCTCTAAATCGTTGGTAAACAATAAATATGCCCAGGTCCACACAAAATGATTAACTTTTCTACCATATGATACAAAAAGCCTAACACAATTCCTCTTCTAAATGTGAAAACTCTCATCCTGGAGATACAGGTATGCACATTTAAATGTTTATCATCGAGAACCGAAGTAAGCCTAGGAATGAAGTATACTCAGTAACTTTATAAAGAATATGGTGATCTGAGTTTGAATTTCTGAAATTGTAAAAAAAATAAATAAAGAAGAATATATACATGTGCATAATTCATATAATGTACATGAATTTATGAACACCTTTATATTTAAAACTCAAAAAAGAAAAATTATGCTTAATATATAAAGGTATAGAAAATTATTGAAAAATATAAGTTTACCTTTAAAACAGCTGTCAAACCAACTACTGCATTTTTCATGATGCCATCTAATTTTTATTCCCTATTCTGAATTTGAAAGATTCACAAATTATTCTAGCTTGTTACCAAAAGAGAAAAAAAAAATCCACTAGTACTAAATTGTGATACTAATCGGTCCTAAGAAAAAAGCCTAGAGGAATGTACTTTTGATAAACAAAATGCCAGGTATACAAATTGTTTAATATTCAAAGTCCCAATGTTATATTTCTTTCATAAATGATACTGCCTTCAGGTTTATCTTACTTCCTAGTGTTCTTGATGGATTCTAAGGATACTGCAGAAACCTAAATTTTGAAATCTTTAAATAGATGAAAGCCAATCATAAATAATGCATTTTTGCATTTAGATAAGAGATTCTGCTTGGCCAATTTACAGTTAAAAAACAGGATCTATTCTGCTTAGGTGTTTTTGCAACAAATCAAATACTAATCATCATTTTGCTTATATTTTACTATTTGTCATCAGGACTGCCCTACCATAAAATGATATACAATAACCTCTCTCAGTGACAGATTAATTGGTTTTCTCTGTGTCTCATTTTAGAATGTTTAAGTGCCACACTGGGCTAGAAATCCTAGTATCTGTTCTCGGACAGTGCTTCCAAAACATTTTACAGAAGAGTTCTGAGAAGCTGAGGCAGCTTCTGTATACACTTGTGACCCCCTCTTTTTCCTAGTTGCCTCTAGGGAATAAGAGAACAACCAACCCAGAGATGATGTCACAGCCTACATCTCTAGGAAGGCAGAGGCTGCACTTCCTTGGCCTTGGTGCCAGGGAGGCCATGTGCCTTCCCTTGTAGCCTTAGCTTCTGCTGTTCCCACCCCTGGAATGTTCCTCCCTAGAAGGTCACTTGGCTTAATCTCTCAATTCCTTCAAGTTCTTTCTCACATATCTCCTCTTCAAGGAGAACTCTAACTGCCCTATTTAATACACCAAACTCTCTCCCTCTTCCTAGCATTTGAGGTTTCCCTTACCCTCTTTAATTTTTCTTCTTCTGATATCACTTTTATACTTATGTTTTATCACCCTTAAGCCATGATAAAAATACCTCATGCATTAGGAAATCTTTTTCTGTTTATTTCCCTTATATTCCATGTGCTAGGAATACTGTCTGATATATAGCAGACATTTACTAAGTATCTATGAATGACTGAATAAATGAGCAGCTACAGAGGAGAGTACGTGCTATTCCTCACTGCCTAGATGAACAAACCAACAACCCTGACCCCACCCCGGGAATTCTTTGAGAAGGCAGGAGTCTGCATTTGCCTGCCTGCTACGGATGTAGAGAGAAGCTGCTCCGGTGAGCTGAACAGCTCCCAGACCCTGCAGTGGAGCCAACTGCTTCTTGCCTCTCAGGGAGACCACAGAGGGACTGGACTTCCAGTTCACTGGCTTCAGTCCAAAAGAGGAGAAACTGCTTTGCTTTCCACTATATACTGGTTTCCTGCTAAGGGAGGGATGCCAAAAAGCCGAACTTCATGGATTCCAAAAAACCCCCAAATTATGAGCCAACAAATTAAAAATGCAACTCATTTAAGGATGTTCAGTTACCTAAGGGAGGAAGACAGAACTGAAAATCAAGGATGGGGCAGTTCCTACTGAAATGAAAGTGGAAAAGAGGCAGAAAAGAATATTATTAAAGCAAGACAAACAAAATAAAGAGGTCACAAAAAATGTTAAAAAGCAAAACCATACAACTAGACTCTACCCATACTCTTTCAGAAAATAACAAAGATTTCCCTTTCATTTTTTAAGTCTGCACTACCTTTATATGAAAGCCAGCAAAAGACATTACATTAAAAGAAAAGTACAGACGGATATCCCTCAGGAACATAGACATAATATTTCATAAGCAAATGTTGGCAAATTAAATTTAATCATATGTTAATAATATGCACCATGACCAAATCAGATTTATCTCAGGAACACAGGTTAATACAACATTCAAAGAGCAGTGAATGTAATTCACTGTGTTTTCAGACTGGAAAATTAAAAAAAAGAAAAAGAAAAAGAAAAAGAAAAACACGACCATCTCAATAATTGTAGAAAAAGTATTGACCAAAATCCAACATCCATTCCTGGTTTTAAAAATTTCTCATCACTCTAATAATAAAGGGAACTTCCTCTACCCAATCAAGAACATCTTTGAAAAAAACAATGCTAACATTATATTTAATGTTGAAACATTGGATGCTTACCTGCAACTTCAGGAACAAGGTGAAGATATCTGCTCTTACTACTTCTATTCATCTTAATAATAGAGGTCCTAGCCACTGCAATAAGAAAAAAAAAATGGAAGAGATTATCATAAATATTGGAAAGGAAGAAATAAAACTGTCTTCATTCACAGATAACATGACCACACCCAAAGTAAATTATAAGGAATGTGCAAAAAAAGCTATTAGAAGTAATGAGTAAGTTTAGGGAGGTCAAATATTCAAGGCTGGTATGCAAAAATTAACTTCTTTCTATATACTAACCATAAAATTGGGAATTGAAAAGAAAAAATACCATACTACTTAGAGATAATCTTAAAATATGTGAAAGGGCTATACACTGAAAACTATAAAATATTTTAAGAAAATTGCTAAAAGACCAAAAAAGAGTATCACTTGAATGGAAAAATAAATTAAAATGGCAATTCTCCCCAATTTAATATACAGATTTATTGCAATCCTTTCCAAAATCATAGCGGGGGTTTTACATAAATCGGCCAACTGACTCTAAAATGCTTATTAGAAAGACAAATAAACTGGAATAGCCAAAATAATATTGAAACAAAAATCTAGGACATATACTTCCCAATTTCAGAATTAGTATAAAGCTATTATAATCAAAAAGTGTGGTTTTTAACAAAAGAAGAAACACACAGGATCAATAGAAGAGAACTGAGAATCCAGAAAAAAGCTCTTAAATTCATGGTCAGTTGATTTTTAACAGACACCAGGGTAATTCAATGAATAAAGAATTGTCTATTCAACAAATGATGCTGAGACAATTGCATAATCACAGACAAAAAGATAAATCTAGCCTCTTAACCCTCAACATATGCTAACATTAATCCAAAATGGATCAGAGACTTGTACATGTAAAATCTAAAACTATTTTAAACTGGGCAAATATGTGAATGGATGCTTTACCAAGGAATATTTACAAATGGCAAATAAGCACATGAAAATATGTCCCACATCATCAGTCATCAGAGAAATGAAAATTAAAAAAAAAAATGAGTTACCACTAAAGTGGTGACCATTCTAAATTTAGAATGGTTAAAATTAAAAAGAACTAAAATACCAAGTTTTGGCAAGAATGTGCAGCAACTGCAACTCTCATACTTTGCTGGCAGGAACGCACTATAGCCATGTTGGAAAGCAGTTTGGCAGTGTCTTATAAAGTTAAACAGGCCTTAACATACAACCTAGCTATTTCACTCTTTGGAAAAATAAAACATCTGTCTATACAAAAAAATTATACTTGAATGATCACAGCAGCTTTATTCATAATAGGATAAAACTGAAAACTGTCCCAAGGCCTTATGAACTGGTGAGTGGGTAAACAATGGTGAAATATCCATTCAACAGAATCAATCAAAAAGGAATCAAAGCAATGAAAGAAACTACTGAAACTAACCACTGTTATACACACAATACATGAGTATTTATAAGGATAAACCTTAAAAGCATTATGCTAAGTGAGAAAAAGTCAGACTCACCAAAAAGCATATATAATGATTCTAATTATATGAAATTCTAGACAAGCCAAAATTGTAATGACAGAATAAGCAGATTAGGCGTAAACTGGTTCTGTGGGTGGGTGGGGGGGGAATGAATTGTAAGTGGTACATTTAACTTGAAGGAGTGATGCATATGTTCTTAAACTTTCACAAATTTTTGAATTATATTGTGTCCAAATTATAGACCATAAAACTGATTTTGAAAAATTTGGAAAATGCAATGGAAATATCCCTCCTGGTCCAAACTCATTATATGAATGTAGGGACCTGCATTCCACAAAGAGCTACTTTCTGAAAGACCACGAGCAGAAGAGCACCAGCGACCTGAAGAACAACAGCATCTCTGAACCAAAAGGCTTTGGGGCTAGCTAGCACCCTCTCTGTAATGCACTTCACTTGCAAAATGTCCTCCCCAGCAGAGCATGTGGGGCCTTCACCCAAACACTTTCAAAGATCTCTGGCGGTCTTTGCTCTCTGCCCTGCCCCCATCACCAAAACATTCGCACAGATTTTTCAAAGAAAATTCATAGGATCCTTCACAAAGGAAGCACTATTTTTCTTCCAGGAGCTCCTGTAAACTGTATGTCTCCAACTAAAACTTTTTTTTTTAAAGATTTTATTTATTTGTCAGAGAGAGACAAGAGAGTGCGCGCACAAGCAGGGGGGGGGCAGGCAGGCAGAGGGAGGAGGCGGCTCCCGGCTGAGCAAGGGATCATGACTTGAGCCTAAGGCAGATGCTTAATCTACTGAGCCACTCAGGCATCCCAAAACTTTTTAAAACTCAGTGTTGAATTATTATATTTTACTTATATTTATCTACTCTATTTTTACTGCTCCTTGCTATGAAACCTATTTCTGGTGCTTAATTTTGTGGCCTCACAATGCTTTGATACAGTGGCACTGACCCAGTAGCAATTGGTAAGGATTCATTTTCAAATAAAGCGTATTTCAGCATTTTGTGTGTATGCGTGTGATTGGTCCAGAATTCTACAATCGTCTTTAGGAACTTCTTCCTATGATCCAAACTATTAGATATAACCCTCTTTTCTTACAAACTATTATTTCTTATTAGCTGAAGTCTGAGAATTTAATGCCATTCTTGTTTGGTTTATATTAAATTTGAATTCTATTACAGATTAGGAGAAAAGTATATGTGTGAGTGTGTATGTGGGTCCTTATTTACAAATTATATCATGTACCTATTATATTATCAATTATTTGATTGACTACAAGATCTCCTGTTAATATGAAAATCATTATGAGTGCTTTTTGGTGATCTTTTTTCTCCCATCTTTGCCTCCTCTTTCCAGCTTCCTATCTGCCAAAGAAAGAAGATAATTTAAAAACTCAGAAACCTATCCTTTCAAAATCATATTAAGGACATCCATACTTAAAGAATTCATAAGCACTAAAACAGTATACTTATAAACTTAAAAAACAAGTATTTATTAAAACTTTTATGGCGGTGTCTCTTGCTGCATCAACACGAGCGGAAGCACCCGGTGCTGGGCTCGGAGCAGAACTCCACGGATCACTTTAAGAAAATGACAGACAAGCCGGACATGGGGGAAATCGCCAGCTTCGATAAGGCCAAGCTGAAGAAAACGGAGACGAAGAAGAATACCCTGCCGACCAAAGAGACCAATGAGCAGGAGATGCAGAGTGAAATCTCCTAAGAACCTAGAGGATTCCCCACCCCCGTCATCTTCAAGGCACCCCAGTCGTGATGTGGAGGAAGAAGAGCCACCTGCAAGATGGACACGAGGGACAAGCTGCACTGTGAACCCGGGCACTCCGTGCTGACGCCACCAGCCTGCGGGTCTCCGAGGGGACCCCCCCCCCAATCGGACTGCCAAATTCTCCCGTTTGCCCTGGGATATTATAGCAAATTATCTGTATGTTTAATTAAAATAAAACACACCTCATGGCAAAAAAAAAAAAAAAACTTTTATGGCGATAGGATCTTTTCCCCCCACTATTCCCATTTACTGTTTGAAGGGGTAGGTAATCACAAAATATTAATCAGTGACAATTCAAATCATTCATATATTCAGATAATACATTTATAACTTATATATTGAAAAGCAATTAAAATTAAAAATTTGTTAAAATGTTCTATGTGGGGCGCCTGGGTGGCTCAGTCAGTTAAACGTCTACCTTCAGCTCTGGTCATGATCCCGGGGTCCTGGGATCAAGCCCAGAGGAGGCTCCCTGCTCAGCAAGGAGTCTGCTTTTTCCTCTCCCCCTGCCCCTCCCTCTGCTTGTGCTCTCTTTCTCAAATAAATAAAATCTTTAAAAAAATGTTCTATATAATCAAATTGGGACTTTTTAAAATAAAATAATACAGTTCTGACTGCAAGTGTTAATCATGGTTGAAAATTAATCATGAATGTTGGCATGCCTGGGTAGCTCAGTCGGTTAAGCATCTGCCTTCAATCAGGTCATGATCCCAGGTCCTGGGACCAAGTCCCAGGAGCCTGCTTCTTCCTCTGGCCTGCCACTCTCCCTGCTTGTGTTTGCTCTCTCTCTTTCTCTAATGAATAAATAAATAAAATCTTTAAAAAAAAATTAATCATGAATACCACCCAAAAATAATCAATACATGGCTCTTTGTACTTCATACAAAGCTTGTTCCAATATATATTTTTGCTGTCTTCAAGCATCTCCAAGCTTCTAAAAACCTGTAGATACATTTAGGTTTGCATTAAGTAAGGAGGGATAGTTGATGTGAAAGAAAAATAAACTTCTTAGAAAATACAAAGCAATTTTAGTCCACCTCAATGAAAGGAAAAACTTGATTCAAGTACAAATGGCAACTGTGAACTAACAACATTCAAGCTTGTTCATGTAGTTCTCCACCACTTCAGAGAATAAAGTGAGTTGTATATAGTCTTGCATTTATAGTAGTGACCCAGAGAATGTGTTTAATCTCACCAATCAGAATTTCAGTTCAGATTTGACATCTCTCATTTCTTTGTATCTATTGTGGCACCATTTCTGTGTAGACTGTTCAGTTTCTTTCAAGAGGAAATTCTGCATTTGATCCTTGTTTATGAAAGCAGCAAAAACTGTAGTTAATATAAACCTTGAGTTAGATTCTTTTTCTAGGTAAAACACCGGCCTGGAATTTCATGGAAAATCATAGACAACAACAGGGACTGCACGAAAATATCAAGTAAACCACGGATAATTATCAGTTCATCTCATATAGATGATTGCAGGGTTGGTATACTGAGTTTGTGTCCTCTATTTCATAGATAAATACATGGACATTTTGTAGTAAAAGTTCACAGAAAAAAAGAGAATGAGCAGAAATCATGCACTCAAAAGCATTTCTGTTGAATAATGTGGTATTATGACTAGCATCTTCAGCCTATTTAATAATGTTCAAACAATATTAAATATATTCTTTAAAAAAATACTGTTTTTTAACCTATTAATACTCATTTTGAAATTGACCGTTCATAATTTTCCTGATCTCAAGGGAAACTTCTGCTCCTCTCATCTATATACTCGCTAGTGCAGAGCAATTAACATATATCCCAGCAGCTTAGATTCTGTCTGACTGTGATTATTTTAAAAGTGTCAGGGGACTGAAACCATACTCTTAGAAAACAGGCCATGACATGATGAAACAGTGTTTCTAAAACCATGGGCATTCTCACAGTTCAACTGGTTTAAACTGTAAGGCAGTTCTCCAAATATCTTTACCCTACTTAATGCCTAGCATGGATTTAGTAATCTATTCTGTACTGTATTACGTTGACCTGGAGATTTAGCAAAGCACATAAGAAAGATACTTCGAAAGTGAAGGAGCTAAACTAGAATAAATCCTCAGCCTTAGGAATTAGAGGGTTTTAACAGAGAGGTAATGTGGTTCAAACACCACTTTGTGCAGATAAACAGAATTCTAATTTAGTTGTTATGTACTCTATCATCTATCTAATCCGCCTATGCATCTATGTATCTAGTTATCTATCACTATGTAAAAAACTACTCCAAAATTACCACACTGTTCTGTATGGGTCAGGAAATAAGGCAGGGCTTGGTTGTGCATTACTTCTACTATGCAAGGCACTGACTGGATCAGTCCACGGTATTAAGCTGGTGGCTGAGCTGGTCTGAGGAATATGGGTACAGGCATATGCCTGGTAACTGGACAAGGGGGCTGGAAGGCTGGAGGCAGCAGTACTCTTCTTCTCTATGTAGTATCAGCGGCTCTTTTTGGGTTCTCCCCAATAGGGTAGGAAGACATTTTATATGGAGGCCAAGGACGTCCAGAGACTAAGGAAAGAGTTGCCAGTTCTTTTTAAGACTAGGCTTAGTATCAATATAACATGATTGGTTAGTTTATGAGTCAAAGCATTCATATAGAGGCCTAGATTTAAATGGTGGGGAAATATACCTCACTGTTCACTGGAATGACTGACATGGAATTTTTGCCATTTTTAATATGCCTTAGTTCCCTCTTTGGCACAAATTATTTTCATTTCTCCCACATGCAAAATACACTCAGCTCTTCCCAAGATCCCTGAAAGTCTTACCCCTTTTCAACACTAACTTGATGTTCAATATCACATCACCTAAATTAGGTCCAGATGTAGATAGGATTCCCCATATAAGATTCCTTTTAATCCAAAGATCAGTGAATTTAAAAAATAAAGTTATGTGCCTCCTTCCATATACGTACATAACACAGAATGATATAGAAGGCATGGGGAAATATTAATAAACATTCCTTTTCAGAAAGGAGGAACAGAAGACCTAAGTCAGTAGTCTACAGAAATTCTCAAATCCATATGGCCAATGTCCCTAGTCCACTGGTTAGAACCCAGTCCTTCCTGGGACTGATTCTCTGCATGTCTTAGCTGATACTTCTAAATCATCTTATCTGTTCCAACTCAGCCTTGATTTGCTTCTGATGTTGCTGCAGAAAACCCCAAGAGTCTTAAAGACATGGTGTGCAGAAAAGAGGATCTGAATTCTTATGAAAGGTTGTTAGAGCCTTACATCTAATATATCATGCTTTACTGCTCTGGATTTATCTTTGACCTGAAACAACTACTTAATTTGGAAATCTTTTGCTGTTTAGAAAAACTGTTCTGAATACTATTTCATCAAAATTCAACTGGAAAACTCAACAGTTTCTTCTTTAATACATCTGTAAGAAGCCACTAGAACTCAGGTGGCCCTATATAAATTATGCCTGGAAATCTGCTTATTCTTTTTACTCTTCTTTTTAAGTAATCTCTACATCCAACATGGGGCTTGAACTCACAACCCTGAGACCAAAAGTCACACACTCCACCAATTGAGTCAGCCAGGCACCCCGAAATCTGCTTAGTTTAGATCATTAAGCCATTAGGTATAGTTCCAATCTTCCATTTACTATTGGTGACAGTGTTGCTAAACTTTCTACCACTAAATAACAAAGACCACTTTTAATCCAGCCATCAATACACTTCCCTTACTGTCCTTCATCTACTTTTAAGCTTTCACTATTGGTCTCCTTGAATTCCTCCAAATATCTATCCACTTCTGTCCAAAGCCAAAGTCCTAAGTTTTAGATTTTTGTTAGGGCAGCACCCCACTTCCAGGTAACAAATTCAATGCCAGTTATCTATTGCTGCATCATAAACTATTGGATACTTAGTGGCTTCAAACAAAAACTTTATTTTTTACATCTCATGATTTTTTTGAGTCTGCAAAAGCCAGTCTGAGCAGGAGTAGCTCTCTAAGGACACTTCTGTTAAATAAATTGCTAGTGTGACTAGCAATCCTATCCTATTTAAACAAAAATGATCAAACAATGTAAAATGTATTCTCTTAGAAAAGAGCTATTTGTACAAAACAATCCAAGTTGCCCAGTTGGCTAGGCAATTCTGCTTCATGTGCCATCCACTGGGCTACCTAGTGGTATTTAGCTGAGCAGAGATGGAGGGTTCAATAGGGCTTCAATCACATGCCTGCACCATTACAGAGATAGTTAGCTGAGCTCATACTGCCCCTTCTCCCTCTTCATATATTCTCAGGGATACTCCGTGTATGGCAGTGTTAATTCTGCCATATTCCATTGGTCATATCCGCCACAGGCCAGCCTAGAAGCAAAGGTGGACGAAAGGACTCACTGCTGAGTAGGAGGAATGTTCAAAAATCTTAACAATTTTTTGAGGGGATTTGTTTTGTTTTTATTTTTATTCTCTCTCTCCAAACTTGCATGGGGTATGAATCAAATCCTCGTTGTATAAAAACAAAACACATGGAGTTTGTTAAATACCATATAGAATTAGAATGAAATATTAAAAATCAACTGTTCACTTTACATACCAGATACTCAGATTATTTATATTATTAATATTTTACCACGTATCTGAATGTAAGTGCTTTGTAGTGTTGGTGTTATATGTGTGTTACACATGGGATGATTCTGACCTATTAGAAGCCAGAATTTGTGATAATTTTTAAACCACTACAAGCAACTGACCCAAGACCAATTTATGGACTGGCAGAGTAGCTCAGATTTGGAATCAGGTCTCCTGGACCTGAATTTTATTTTGTAAATGTTTACATTGCAAATGGTAAGATTTCACTCTTTTTATGGCTGAGTAATATTCCACTGTGCATGTAAATACACACACACATCTTCTTTATCCATTCACCTATGGTTGGACATGTGGACTGTTCCCACATCTTGGCTATTATAAATAATGCTGCAATAAACATAGGAGGGCATATATATTTTTGAATTAGTGTTTTCATTTTCTTTGGGTAAATACCCAGTGGTGGAATTACTATGGTGGATCATACGGTAATTCTGTTTTTAATTTTTTGAAGAATCTCTATACATGGAAAAAAATGAAACTGGACCACTTTCTTACACCATACACAAAAATAAACTCAAAATGGATTAAGACCTAAATGTAAGACATGAAACCATAAAACCCCTAGAAGAAAACAGAGGCAGTAATTGCTTTGACATCAGCCAAAAAAACATTTTTGTAGATATGTCTCCCCAGGAAAGGGAAACGAGCAAAATTAAAATACTGGGACTACACCAAAATAAAAAGCTTTTGCACAGTGTAGGAAACCATCAACAAAACCAAAACAACCTACTGATCGGGAGAAGATACTTGCAAAAGATACATCCAATGAGGGGTTAGTATTCTCTTGGCATTTTTAACATGCAGTACCCCTTTTGTCTACATTAAAAAAAGTTTATATTAATATATTTCAGCTAAATGAAATATACATATAAATAATAAATACCATGTGCCCAGCAGTCACTTAGACATAAAATACTACCTATATATTTAGTAGTCTGTGTGCCCCCTTTTGATCTCATTCTCCTTCTCCTGAGCAAACACTACAGTAAATTGACTATACCTATGTGTATGCATACATGTATATACCCATATACACATCTATGTATCTATATGCAATACTTTTTTCTTCTGTGCACTGCTGTTCTGTATCTTTCACTCATTTTTATATGCAAATCTTGGTTGAAGGTTTTTTTTTTTTAATTTATGTACTCTAATTATTATTGTTAGGCACCTGTGCACCTTGCAATTAACTGTTCCTGGACCAGGGACCACTGGATTACCATTTCATTTATTTTACTGTTGTGTTTTAGAAAACAGATGTTTCCAATTTTAACAAAAATTTTGTTTTTCCTGATAGATTTTTGATCCCTGTAGAACTGGTTTCTGGGCATGGTAGGGGGTAAGCACATATTTTATTTGTTTCATATGGATAACCTGTTCCACCATCATTATATATGTAGGAGTTAATTCTTTCCCTCACTGATCTGTAGTGCTTCATATATTGTAAAGCAAGGTTTAAAATGTGTTTTCTCTATTCTGTTCCATTAGTCCATTTCTCTATCTCCCTACACAAATACCACTACTTATTATTGAGATCTGGAGGGCAAATACCCTCAGCTTACTCTTTTTCTTAAATCTTCTCTTAGTGATTCTTGGCCATTTCAATAACCTTATAAGTAATATAACCACTTGTCAATTCCATAGAAACTATGGAAGGATCTTGATTGCCACTGCATTAAATTAATGTACCAGTTAGGATTGAATTATCCTATACATACCGTTAAGACTTTCCAGCCATGGATATGAATACCTCTATATTTAATTCTTTAATGCTTTTCAATAAGTTTGTAATTTTCACCTAAACATTTTACAAATTCTTTACACTTAATGTTTACAGTTTTTACGGTTTTTATAACGTTACCTTATTTGTTGTTGCTGTGTATAGTAACACAATGGATTTATGATCTTATATATTACTTTTTTTTTAAGATTTTATTTATTTATTTGACAGAGAGATAGAGAGCACAAGTAGGCAGAGAGGCAGGCAGAGAGGGAGAAGCAGGCTCCACTAAGCAAGGAGCCCAATGCAGGGCTCAATCCCAGGACCCTGGGATCATGACCTGAGCCAAAGGCAGACACTTAACAACTGAGCCACCCAGGCACCCCCTTATATATTACTCTTGCTGAACCCACTTACTAATTCCAAATATTTCTCTCTTAAGTTTTCTAGGTATACAAACACATGAGTGAGGATATTGATGATTTTGTTTCTTTTGAAATCTTAAAACTTTTATTATTTTTATTGTGTTCCAGCACTGCTTAGGGCCTCAACCACAGTGCTGAATAAAAATGGCCAGAACAGGCATGCTTGTCATTTTCCTGATTTAAAAGAAAACACTTTTACCTGTTACCACTAAGTGTGATATTTGCTGAAATTTTAAGAGACATTTCTCTAGTTAACTCCAAATTTACTAAGAGTTTTTATTTTTTTCCTTAATCATGAATGAATATTGAGTTACATAAAGATATTTCCGTATGATATGATGAATATATTGTTACATAATTTATGTATAATGAAATGTACATAAAATATAACATATATTACTTTATTATCAAAAATTAAATACTTCTTGAAATACCAGAATATGCCTTACTCAGTCATGTTTTCTTTTAATACACTACTAGACTTGGTTAGCTAATATAAAGTTATTTGTACATTTACTCATGAGTGAAATTAGTATAGTACCTACTTCAGTTGGTTGGTAAAAGATTAAATGAGTTAACATTTATAAAGTCCTTAAAACAATGCCTTAAAAGAACTAGTACATAAGTACTACATGAGATTAACAAAAAATAGCATGGTATATTCTTATTTGTTTTCATTACTAAATATATTTAACAACCTCCTAAAATGAAATCAATAAGACTAATGTTCTACTTTTTGAAAGAATTTTAATAAGATGTCAATTATCTATCAATTGAATATTTTAACAATAGACCTGGTTTGGGGTTTGTTTCTTGGTCTGTTTGCTTTTTTGGAAGCGGGTATATGAATTACTATTTCAAGTTCTTATTTCTTGAAGTTCTAATTCAAGTTTTCTACTTCTTCTTGTATTGTTTTTGATAAAACAAGAAAATACAGGCAAAGTACTCCTACCTGTGGAGCTTCCATTTTGTGACGAGGAAAAGAATACAAATGCCAAGAATAAATAATACAAGGATAGGGTAAAGAGTAACAAAATCATAGTGTTATTTTACATCAAGTTCAGAGTGAAGTCCTCTTTGTTTAAATGTGTTAAAGAGTTTCCTAGGGTATTGTAACAAAGTACCACCAACTGAATAGTTTAAAAAACAAATATGTTCCCATATTTCTAGAGGCTAGAAATCGGAAATCAAGGTGTCAGCAAGTTAGTTCCTTCCTGAGGGCTGTGAGGGAAGAATCTGTTCAGGCCTCTCTCCTTGGTTTAGAGATGCCATCTCCATGTTCAGAGGTGCTCTCTTTATATGCATGTCTGTGTCCAAACTGCCCCTTTCTATAGGAATACCAATCATCCTGAATTAGGGCCCATCTTAATGATCTCATCTTAACACAATTAATTACATATGCAATGATCCAATTTCCAAATAAGATCACATTCTAAGGTACCAGATGTTAGGACTTCAACATATCTTTTTTTTGGGGGGGCGGCAATTCAACCTGTAACAGATGATAATTCAGTAGAGATGTGAATAAGGAGAGAAAGACAATTATAAGAATTTCTGGGGAAAAGAGTGTTCCAGGCAGAGGGAGTAGCCAAAGGCCACGAGATAGAAGCTTCCCCAGCATTTCCCAAGAAAAGTGTATGCCCAGAATTGGTACAAAGTGAAGGAGGGGATGGGGAAAGGATGTGCATCAGAAATAAAGTGGGGGACCAGATCCGGAGAAACCTGGCACAAGGTGCCTGGTAAACTATGGTAAAGACACGGAATTTATTCTGTGTGATACAGGAAAACACTGAGTGTTTTGACCAATGAGTGTCATGATCTGACTTTGTATAAAATAAACAGAGAAGTATAGAAACTAAAAAACTTGTTATGTAGTTATCACACTAATGCAGAGGAGAGATTATGGTAGTGGCTAAGAGTAGGAGAGTACTAGGAGAAACCGTGAGAAATGATTCAATACTAGATATATTTTGAAGATAGATTTCACATATTTTACCAAGGTTGGAATACTACGTAGGAATACTCAGGTTAATATCTCAGACCACATGGGTAATAGAAATTTGAACTTTAAATTTGAAGTGATGCAAGATGGCAGAATAGGAGGTCCCTAGTTCACATCCTTTCCCATAAACTTGCAGTGGGACAGGCCTGTAATTAGACATTCATTTCTTTAAACTCCCAGAGCTCAGACTGAATTAAATCATTTCATTTCCTTCCCTTTGATAGGTTGGCAGATTTGTTCTAATCCTATTTTACTTAAGGTGTAAAGTTTTCAGCATATATAATTTTCCATGTTATAAAAGCCCAAGGAGTCTTAACTGTCCCCACTCCCAATCTATTCCACTTTTACCCTTCCTAGAGGCTGTTAAGGTCTCAATCTCTAGGTCAGGTAGACATCCAGCATACTGCAGGAGTCTAGGTTGAGAATTAGCTTATTACTACAGCTCATTCTTCACATTTGGTGCCAAGAGATTTTTCATTATCTTATTTAAACTCAGCCTGCACTTAAAGTGTTAAACTGTATCTAGCTAGCATTCCTGGTAGTTTGAATCTAGTAGGGTTTATCTGGATATATGTTCCAATAAAGGGACAGAAACATATACACAATGTTCATGATAGAGTAGAATGGCATGCTCTCCTTGAATTCACAATGCAACTCAATCAGCTGAAAATTAATGATGCTAAATGACAGACCTGATTGGTTTCCTAATAAAAATGTATATTCATCTTGGTAACATGTACATATTACTGTTTCTCATCTTCTATGCTTATGATTTTTTTATTCAAGAGACCATGTTTCTTTTTATTTTAAAACTTTCTCTTGTTTTGACATATTAGGCTTTCATATTATTTGAGTCATTAGTGTTTGATGTAAATAATAATATAGAGATTAAGTGAAAAATTGGTGCAATACCTTCATTTTAACACTCAAGGTGTTTTGCTTTTGTTTGGTATCAGTAAAAGAATTTGAAAAAGTTGCTAATTACTAAATTAAAAAAAAACCCTTCTGATAATTCCACTCTTCACACAGAATCATAAGCATTAACCACAATGGTAATACTGACATTAGATTACTGAAAGTATACAATTCATAAATGTAAAGTTCTATAAATTTGCAAAGTAAGCCTGCCATTTTAACCCAAACTCATCAAGAAACAGAATTTCACTAGGACGCCCAGAAACTTCCCTTTGCACACCTAGATACTGCTTCTTCCATGGGACACCAAAGGTAACCACTCTTTGGGTTTAAACATAGATATAGATAAGCTATGAGTATTTCTGAGCTTCATATAAATACAGTCATACAATATGTAGCTTAAATTATGTTTTTGAAAAATATTTTGTGTGTAGTTTTAGTTTATTTTCAATGCAGTTTAGTATTATCTATCATGCTACTGATGAGCATTTGGGTTATTTCCACTTTGGAACTATTACAAATACTTCTTATATAAACTTTATTGTGCACCTCTTTTGAGGGTCATATCTGTATGCAGGTATTTCTTTGGGGCATATACTTAGGAATGGAATTACTATCATTGGTTTGCCAACTACAATACCTTGTCACTATTTTTCACATGTTACTTTTTCTCTATTCTTTATTTTGCATCTTTTTATCCTTTCCAGACTTTAGTGTGGAGAGTCTTTATTAGCTTGCCTTCTAGTTACCTAATCCTGTATTGTACTAAATTCTTAATATTAGATAATTCCTTCTTCACGTGCACAATTTTTGATACTTTAATAAATTTACATTCTCTGATGAAATTCTTTATATGTTAATCTATTTTCTTGAACATATAAGTTATAGTTCTTCTTAAGCCTTAGTTAGCTAATTCCAGAATCTGAGTCCATTATGGGTCTGTTTCTATTTTCTATCATTTCTCATAATTTCATTAATATAGTCAAGTCCCTTGTATAATCAGGTCTTTGGGGGGGTTGACTTTGTTTTCATTTTTACTAAATACTGCAAATAGCATAAAAAATATGAAGAGTCTCCAGATAATTTTAATTCCTTCCAAATAGGATTCAACCATTTCTCTCTATCAGGTGTACTGGATTATTATGTCATTTGATATACTAAATGACACTCTGTGGTAGGTAATATTATCATTCCCGTTTTATAGATAAAAGCATCAAGGTTTGGACTAACAGCAGTTGACCCACTAATGCCCCTGCTTCTACAGATACTCTCCCTGGTTTAGTCCTTCTTTTTCAAGTGACAATCCATCCATGTTCCTCTTGCCCCCACGATGTGTAGGGAGGCTTGTAAGTGTCCAAAAATGCTAAAAAGCCATGTTGAATATGAGTTATGATAAGGAACATTCATGCTTGAGGCCATTTCATCATCTGGGTTCCTTCTAACTTTCCAACCTGGTCTTCTGCAATAAAACAACAATACTGCTACTGCTACTACCAATTAATAAGAAGTCTCTATTCTCCCTCTAAAATATATTCCCTCTCCAATTTAAATTGTGTTGATACTCAGCATGATCTCTCCTCTTACCTCAGGCCACTCCTATGTAGTACCCAAAAATCAGCTCTGTAAGAAAGCATCTAAGGAGGGAATCACATTTTCATATTTAATTAGGCAATTTCCTTTAATCTTTGCTTCTGTTTCAGCGGGGGTTGTGGTGGGGAGGAGTGAAGAAGGAAAATGATAAGAGAAAGTAAAGGTGGAGAGAAATGTTCAAATTAATTCTATCAAACTACCTTGCCACAATAAATTAAGCAAATTGCCTAGAATAGTATTGTATGGAAGAAACTGAATTTCCCTCATCCAGGTGGACCATTTCTTAAGCCTGTGCCTACCAGGAGGCAGGCTCTCCTTGACCACCAACGCTTTCCCTTTAGGATGATTAAGTGTCCCCTCTCCATATTCTCAAAGACACTCAGGCTACATTTGTCCTAGAATTACTACACTGTGTTTATAATATCTAAATACGTTTCTGTCTCCCTCTTCTATACCATAGGTCACTCTAGAGGCCAACAGTAACAACTTATTTATCTACTTACTATGATGGCTCTATTCTTCCTTTCATACACACACAAAAAAATCACTGAAAGAGAAGTTGACATTTGTTCTGTATTTCTCTTGGCCCCTTCACTCCTTAGCCCAATACAATCTACCTACGCTGTCTGAATACACCAAAAGTCCTCTTATTAACAGTACTAGTTATTATCTTATGTTGTGTCAAAATAGTTCTTATTATCAAGTCCCATAGGCAGACTTTAGACTATCATTATTTAAGATCTCTGGAACAAATAACAGCTAATTACTCTCTTGAATTTCTCCCTTACTTCTGTTTCCAAGACACTTTTCTCCTTTGATTAACCTCCCATGCCTCTGGCTATTCCCTTTCAATTTCTGCTGTGTGCTGTAATTTCTCTATTATGTCTCTATGTGCCTGTAGTCATTTACATTCCTCATTTCATTCTGTACACTTCACCTAAGATAGCATCTGTTAGGGCCATCTGCCCCTAAAGAGAATTATACCAGTCTACCCACATGGCCAATTGATCCACTGATTTCACTGATGACACCTTCCTTTATCTCTTTTCTTCACAACAGGTGTGCTTACTTATCTTTTTCAGGAAAAACAACAACAATAAAAACAAAACTATGGCTGTTGAGGAAAACTGACTTTCTGGCAAAGTGCTATCAGGAAATCCATTCATCTGGGAAAGGAAACAACTCTATCAGCATGGTAAAGATATCTGCCAGAACCACAGGGAGAAAGTTGAAGGAATGTCAATCTGTGGGATTTCACAATTCCACAGAAGAATATTTCCTCTTGCTCTTCTATTGTCACCTATGCCTAGATTATATATTATCAAATTGGTTCCATGACATCTAAATCCTGTAGACAAAGAGAATCCATTCTTGCACATCTTCAGACACCAATTACAGCATTTGGTAGAATTCCAAACCCTCTCCCTCCCCTACCCCCCCCCAGTTCTCTCTCAAATAAATAAAATCTTAAAAAAATATATTCTTTGAAATAATATAAATGTTCCATTCTTTGTGAATATTCTGACCCATTTAGGATGTTAGTTCATGGATTATTTTCTCTATTCTTTAAAAGATAAAAATATTTTAAGAACATAGAAGAGAGACTGTTTAATGTGAAATCCTCAGAACAATGGAAAAAAGGAATGTGAACTTTCAGGAAGGTTTTAGAGGTAAAGCAATCTTATCAGTTCCATCATATAAATAGAAAGAAAACGAAGGGTGCAATACAGAAGTAGTGGGCAGTTGTAAAGGGGCCTTGAGAGCAATGATAGGAGGAATGAGTCAGAATTAATCCTCCCCAATCAATTCTCACTGAGACCATACCCCTTTAAAGTCGGCACTGCCAGTCTGATCAAAAGGACAGATTACAACTTTATAGTCTTCACACTTAGTTAGCAAAGACTACATTTTGGTGACTACAAAACTGTAAGTTGGAATGAAATTAGCTGATTTGATTTTCCCTTAAAAAAAAAAAAAACAATGGGAATAAAATGCTTATAAACCAAAAGCCCAGTGCCCAACTTTTATAGAAAAGTACCATATATAATACTTATAAACTTGAAATTCTGAACCTCTAGAAAATAAACTTATTACCTCCACGTAAATTACTACCAACTGGATGGCTTAAAACTATAGAAATTTATTCTCTCACAGTTCTAGAGGCTGTAATTCTGACATCAAGGTGTCCACAGAGCCACACTCCCTCTGAAGGCTCTAAGGAAGATTCCTTTCTGTCTCTTCCTAGCTTCTGGTGGTTGATGGCAATCCTTGGCATCCCTTGTCTTTACATCACTCCAGTCTGCCTTGGTGTTCACATGCTCTTCCTCCCAGTGTTTATTTATATCTTCTCCTCTTCATATAAGGACACCAGTCACTGGATTTAGGGTCCATCCTAATCCAGTAAGACCTCATATTAACTAATTAACATTAACATCTGCAAAGACTGTTTCCAAATAAGGTCATATTCTGAGATTTCAGGTGGGTATGAATTTGGGGGAAACTTGCACATGTATGAACAGGTTTTTCTTTTTCAAAGACATATTTAGCTATATTTGTGGGTTTTTTCTGCATCTTAATACATGAGGAGCAGAGGGTCTTTTCATAATGTTAGTTGAAAGAGACAAAAAGTTTCAATATAACCACCTGTGATAGTAACATACTTCTTTATTGTCTTCTCTTTCAGTTTCAGCTATCTATCATCAATATCATGAATTACATCAATAGAAGAGATAGCTTCACTGACATCCATGCCAATCCAATTACTTTGTGGGATGGACTGCCATAAATACATTGTACGTGGCCACCAACTTTCCAAACTGCAGTCACCTTCACAGATTGTCATATATGCCTAAAGCCAACAATCAACCTGGGATATCCTTTCGGCCATCATTCTAGAAGTTCCTTGTCATTTTCTTGTGTTGAATCTCCTGTTCCCTGCCCCTGTCCCAACATTATCGGTTAAATTCTCCATTTTTATGGAACACATTTTTCTAGTACCTTCCAAAGAAAGGGAAATGGGAAATTACATTTTCCCTTTCTATGTATTAAATAAAACTTGATAGCTGGGCCTCGTATAGAACCGTCAGTTATAAAACATTTTTCTTCAGCTATTTGAAGACATTATATTGTTTCTTGCTTCCAGTATTGTTTTTGAAAAATCCCAGACTTTTATTGAGTTTATGATGCTTTATTTTTTCTTTTGTTTTCTTTTCTCTCTCTCTTTTTTTTTTTTTTAGTCTTTCTGTTTTAATCTCTGGGAGGTTTCCTCAACTTTATAACATTTACATACGTACTTTTTCTACCGTGATCATTTTTTAAATTTTATTATATTCTTTGAATGTTCCTCATTTATATCATCTTATTTTTGTCTTATAAATAGTCTCTATGATCACTGTTAGGATATTAATGTTATCTTTTTTCTTTTAGCACAGTATTTGTTCCAAGTTGCTTTTTCTTTTATTTCTATCTTCCCCTTTAAACTTTCCCTCAAGATACCTCATAATTTATTTGCTTACTCATGATTAAGAGTGGCAGGAAGGGGGTGCTCAAAGCAAACTGAAAGTTCTGAGCATCTGGTATGGACTGGCAAACTTGAACTTCACTGGAGGGAGATCTGGACAATTATTACAAAATCCTGGATGTCAATCTTTTGGTTATCTATTTTATGAGAAGGCAAATTTCCCAAAGATAGATATTCTAGTCTCCTACCAGAAATAGAAGTCTGGTTGTCCACATCCCAGGAGCCAAGTGAAGAGACAAAAACCTTGGCATTTATATGTATGCAATTAATTCACTCTTCTCTTTATAATACTATACATTTACTCTCAACAGTCCAGTCCAAGAATAGTTTAACCTTTGCTAGCACACAAAACCTCCAGAGCACTATCAAAGCAATAGAAAAGCAATCTAATGGAATGGAAGAGGTTATCTAGGAATTTCGTTGGTTTTGTTTTGTTTTGTTAATTAATATATAATGTATTATTTGTTTCATGGGTACAGGTTTGAGATTCATCAACCTTATGGTAATACCCAGTGCTCATTACAACACATACCCTCCCCAATGTCCATCACCCAGTTACCCCATCACCCCACCCCCTTCCCCTCCAGCAACCATCAGTTTGTTTCCTATAGTTAAGAGTCTCTTATGGTTCGTCTCCCTCTCTGGTTTCATCTTATTTCCTTTTTTCCTCTCTTCCCGTGTGATCCTCTGCCTTGTTTCTTAAATTCCACATTATCAGTGAGATCATATGATAATTGTCTTTCTCTGATTGACTTATTTCACTTAGCACAATTCCCTCTAGTTCCATCCACATCGGTGCAAATAGCAAGATTTCATTTTTTTGACGGATGCAAAATATTCCGTTGTGTGTGTGTGTGTGTGTGTGTGTGTGTGTGTGTGTGTGTGTGTGTACCACATCTTCTTTATCTATTCATCTGTCGATGGATGAACATCTGGGCTCTTTCCATAGTTTGGCTATTGTGGACATCACTGTTATAAACACTGGGGTGCACGTACCCCTTCGGATCACTGCATTTGTATCTTTGGGGTAAATACCCAGTAGTGCAATTGCTGGGTCATAGGGTAGCTCTATTTTCAACTTTTTGAGGAACCTCCATACTGTTTTCCAAACTGGCTGCACCAGCTTGCATTCCTACCAACAGTGTAGGAGGGTTCCCCTTTCTCCACATCCTCGCCAACATCTGTCATTTCCTGACTTGTTAATTTTAGCCATTCTGACTGGTGTGAGGTGGTATCTCATTGTGGTTTTGATTTGTATTTCCCTGATGCCGAGTGATGTTAAGCACTTTTTCATGTGTCTGTTGGCCATTTGGATGTCTTGTTTGCAGAATTGTCTGTTCATGTCTCCTGCCCATTTCTTGACTGGATTATTTATTTTTTGGATGTTGGGAGTTTGAAAAGTTCTTTATAGATTTTGGATATTAGCCTTTTATCTGATATGTCACTTGCAAATATCTTCTCTATTTGCGAATGACATACAGGAATTTGGTTTTTAATCATCAGACCTTCCTTAACAGCATACTGCTTCACTCTTAGTTCCTGAGTTTTCTGAAATTTTTAGTTTCTGGCTCCTTTTTCTATTTCCAGGTCAGCTAAGTGGGCCTTGTCCATCCACCTAACTTCCAAAATGCTGTTGCAATTATTTTCTCTCCTGTCTTTGTGGGTCTATGTCTTTGAAAAAATAATCCCTTTAATATAGTTTTAGTAAAGTTTGAAAGGATCAATATTAGATACATGTACTTAATATGTCTTCAAGGCATAAAACTTCCAGGAGAAATTATATTGTATAAAGAACAGAAAATAAGAAAGTAATTTTCAACCCAGAAAGGTAGGCTATGATCTTGAATCAAATACTACAAATGTGGACTTGACTCAGATTTACAACAATGGTAGATCATTGGTTGAATTTTGTCCCAGAAGACAGGGGTCTAGAGTACTAGAGGCTAAGATAAAAATCTAATAAGCGGCACCACTTGCAATAAACATAGCATGCTTATACAGGTACTAATGACATAGAAAGGAAAAAAATTATGAAAGTTATAGAGTAAATAAATACACCATTAAAACTAGGCAATGATCATCAGTAGCTACTAACATCATAAAAGAGACCATCAGATTTTATGTACCTCCTGATATAAGTGCACAATAAAGCTATACAGTTTTGGCAAAATATTGGACATAAATCCACCAATACTCTTAGATATAACTATCAATTTACAGGAAATACAGGTGCCAGAATATGTCAAATAACATATAAGGGTGTAATAAAAAAAAAATCTTTACTGAAGGAAAACTCTGTAGAAGAACATTCCAATAGAACTTTTGACAACAATGGAATTGTTCTATATCTGCATTATTTAATACAGTAGCTACATGAGGTTACTGAGTACTTGGAATGTATTTAGTGTGACATTTTAAATTTAATTCTATGTTAAATTTTTATTTAATTTTAATTATTAAAATTTAAATAACTGCATGTGGCTAGGAGCTGCCATATCAAAACACAAAGCTCTTTAAGCCATTTCTACAATGGCAAAGAAAACAAGAGAGAAAAGGGGATCTTAAAGAAAAGATTCAAAAACGTGTCTTCCAATCACGATGTATAAATGTTTTTGGAATCTAATTAAAAGACATGGTACAAAATTATATTACTAAATATTTGGAGAAATGTGTGCACTTATATTTGATGATATGAAAGAGTTAGGATTACTTTGTATATGATAAGGATGTTATGATTGTGTTTAAAAATAGCTTCCATCCAAAATATTTACAAATGAAATTATCTGATAACTCAGATTTGGTTCAGCATAATCCAAGGTTGGGTGGAAGTGCAGATAAAACAAAGTTGACCATAATAAGTTCACTGTTGAGGCCAGTGATGGGCATCTGGGAGCACATCACCCTATTCTTTTTACTACTGAATATGCTAGAAAATTTCCACACACTTACTTTTTATTTTAACACCCACATTCCAATTCCAGACATTCTGACTCTAATGAGCAACTGTGGTTGAGATCCCTAGGAAGAGGAGAAAATGTAGTCAACTTCTCAGGAGATCTCTAAGTGAAAACAGAAATATTTAAAAGACATTGTATAAAGTGGGAGAAATCTCATCCTTATCCTTCAGGAAATTTCACTGCACAATTACTTCAAATTTGTTTGGGCTTTTATTATAATTTTAAGCGAAGAATCAATTTTCAACCAGAACTTTGGTACATGTTCAAGATCAGAACATAAAAGTTGGAGAAGCAATCGATACAAATAGATACAACTTTTCAAAGCATTCTTATCATGCTTCATGTGAGGCTAATGAGGACTTACTTCAGGAGAGATGAAAATCTCTGCATGTGTTCCCTGTAAGTGTCTTCAGAAATAAAACCTCAAATGTGAGCACAGAGTATAAATACAGACACTTATCTATCATTAAGATCATTTTAGGAACCCATAAACCTGTCAGTATGTTTTAGTAACTAGGATCAAATGTGACAGAACTAATAAAGTAACAGAAAACTCCAAGACTACAGCAGGTATAGCCTTTTCTCTTACCATTGATTGAGGTTTTGTTGTGTTTTTTTTTTCCTCTGACCATAAAACATTTTTTGTACATATAAATTTAATAAGTAGCCTCTGGGGGGGAAATCCTTAAATGAATTCCCTGGGGCCATAAAGATATGTATCTATATAATAGCAGGATTTAAAATGACTGCAAAAAATCCAACTTTCTGATAAGTCTCTTAAAAATTGTCATCTGAATTAAAACCATTCTAGATGTTCAAAATTTGCAAGCATTAATTCATGATTACAGGGCTATTCCTCCTATTGCTTATTCATAATGTTCCTACTGGGATAAAGGAAAGGAGGAAAATTAGCATGCACCATGCCTGCCAATTTATATATTTTTTCTATTTTAATTCTCTTGTCAACTTTATTATCTCCATCTTACAGTTAAAGAAAGTAGATTTGGAGAGGTTAATTCAGTTGCTCAATGTCACAGTTAGTGGAGGAGTAGATTTTAAACCTAGTTTGAATCAAATCCCAGTATGATTTCCATTATGGTATTCTATCTTCTAAGTCCACTTTGCTTTTTGTAGCTTTGACATGTACATAAGAAAATGAGACCGAGAGAGAGAGAGAATTCCAGACATATTTTGTTAGAAAAGATGATTACCTAAAATAGGATGCAAATTATACCTGCAAATTTCAGAAAATGTGAATGCACTTGTTTCCTTAGGGCTGCCATAACAAATTACTACAAACTTGTTAGCTTAAAACAGTAGAAACGTGTTTTCCCACAGTCTCTGGCAATTATTAGTGTCTCTGTCTTCCTCTGTACCCACCTCTCTGGCCTCTGCCTCTGCCACTCTACCCTTGGAGTCAGTCTTCCTTTTCTTGAAAGGTACCATGTATTTGCTGCCACTGATCTCTATCCATCCATTGCCTACCTGTAGAACCTCAGAAGTCCAACAGCCATCCTTTATTTCATCCTCTATCTGTCCTCTTCTGTCCAGGCCAGCAGTGTTTTGCTGGCATAGCAGTATCAAAAACCTTGCCTATCTCTCATGTATGTCAAAGAGATCTACACCATTAGACAAGAAGGTTCTCCACAGATCCTTCCTGGATAATCCTTTATCTATTCCTGACTTCAGCTGAGAGGGCTAACTGGATCCATGATCCACACATACACTCAATTAATCAACAAAATTGAACCTTGAACCTCTCTCCTGAACATGTTTTCCTACTAGTAAAAATGGCCTACTATTAGCATCCTTTGCAATCTGGATAGGCTAGGAGCTCCCCAAAAACTCAAGTTCCGATGCCATACTGTTTAACAGTTCTTCCCTTAATTTATCTCTTTTCTCTTACATTTTGCCATATACAAGGAGAACCCAGGCCACACCTCTGACACTTTGCATGGTAATCTCTTCAGCTAAATACCCAAGTTTATTGCTGCCAAGGTCTGCTTTCCATCCAAAACTATTAAGCCAAGTTTTCTGCCACTTTATGACATGGAATACTTCTCCAGTTTCCAATAACATGTTATTTTTGTCCGAGATCTCACCAGAAGCATCTTTTAGTGCCCACATTTCTACCAATAGCCTTTTCAAGGAAATCTAGGCTTTTCTCCATTATACATCTCAAAATTCTTCCACCCTCTATCCACTGAATTCCAAAACCACTTCTATATTTTTAAGTAATTTTTACAGTAGCACTCTACTTCCCAGTACCAAAATCTAATATTAGTTTCCTAGGACCATTCATAATGAGCTACCCCAAAACTTAGTGGTTTAAAACAACAGAAATTAATTCTGTCACAGTTATGGAGGCAAAAAGTCTGAAATCAAGGTACTAACAGGGCTACAGTCCCTCCAAAGTATGTAAGGGCAAATACTTTTTTTGTCTCTTCCAGCTCTGGTGACTACCAGCAATCCTTGGCATTCCCTGACTAGTAGACACATTATTGCAATCTCTTCAGCTCTTTATATCACCTTCTTCTGTGTGTCTGCTCCTCTTGTCTGTATAATCTACCTCTGACGCACTCTTGTAAGGATACCTGTGCTTGGATTTCAGGCCCACCCAGGCAATCTAGAGTGATTTCATCTCAAGATCCTTAGGTTAATTACATCTGCAAAGACTGTTTATTTCAAGTAAGGTCACATTCATTATGAGAAATTAAGACTTAGACAAATCTTTTTGGGGGTGTCCATTCAACCTACTATATTGGATTGTGTGTGTGTGTGTTTAACCACAGAAAGTCTACAGCTACATAAATCTGATTACAGTTTTGTAAGATTCAAAAATGTACATCAAAATTTATCTACTAATGGTGCTAAAATTCAAGTTATATATGATATTACATTTTAAAGCCATTCTTTTATATCTGATGAAAATACTATATTCAATAAAAAAGGTTAATAAGAGTAAAGAAATCTTCCCCCAGGGGAGTGGCTATCAAATTGAATGCAAATATGAAAACTACTGAAAACAGCTGATCCTTAAAGGAATGGTGAGTTTATATTTACATTCACTGTTTTGTCACTGTTTATAAAAGATATCAGATATCTGTTCTTTAGGTACTACCATCAAGCCAATTTTGAGAAACAGATGATGTTAAAGACATGTCAAAAAGAATTGTTTTTTATAGCACAAGGATAAGATGAGCCTAAATGTATTGTGAAACTAGAGGAAATATCTTGGTAGTAAAAGAAGTTTGCCCGTGCTTCCCACTTGAATCATAAAGTCAACATGTTTTTTTGTTTTATTATTTATCCTGGTTTGGAGTTAATACACAAGCTAGTATACATTTTTAATTCACTCTTGTTTTTAGTAGTCTAGGTATCCAGTTATTCACACCATATTCACACCTCTCTGTAATAAGGCTACTCTTCTACAGACAGGATTTATCCATAGTGTTGACCATACAAGGATTATATTTGGGTGCCTATATAAGGTTGATAATGCTCCCAGGACAAATCACCAATTCTTTAAAACTTACAAACAACCATTACATCCAATTTTTTTGCTAGGAATAACTATCTTACAGTATAAAAACTTACAACTTTGTGTGAAAGAAAAGAATCATTTATCTGTATATGAGACTTTTGTTCCCGAAAAAAATATGAAAAACACTTTCTTTTCTACGTTGCTATATAAAATTTTTCTTTGTGGAGACCTGTTTTTGTTGAGAGAGTAGACTATCCTTAATTAAGCCTGAGCCCCCAATTACTAATTGTATTTAGAACAATGTCTCAGAGAAAGTGCAGAAGAACTGCTCACCCATGAGAGAGGAACAGTTGCCCCTGGGAGATAGCAGGGGAAGAAGACATAGAAGGCAAGATAAGGAGGGGCGCCTGGGTGGCTCAGTCGTTAAGTGTCTGCCTTCGGCTCAGGTCGTGATCCCGGGGTCCTGGGATCGAGCCCCACGTTGGGCTCCCTGCTCCGAGGGAAGACTGCTTCTCCCTCTCCCATTCCCCCTGCTTGTGTTCCCTCTCTCACTGTCTCTCTCTCTCTCTGTCAAATAAATAAATAAAATCTTTAAAAAAAAAAGGCAAGATAAGAAAAGGATCAAAGGACAGTATCAAGAATGTGAAAAGACAACATAAAGAATGGGTGAAAATATTTGCAAACTATATATCCAATAAGGATCTTGTATCCATAATATATAAAAAGCACTTACACTTTAACAGAAAGACAATTCAATTTAAAAATGGGCAAGGGACCTGAACAAACATTTCCAAGGATGATATACCAATGGCCAACAAGCTCAACATTATTTGCCATTTGGGAAGTGCAAATCAAAGCCAAAATTAAATATTGCTTCACACTAGGATGACTTTAATTAAAAAACAAAAATGGAAAATAACAAATGTTAGTAAGGATATGGAGAAACTGGAACCCTTGTATGCTGCTGATGGGAACGTGTAATGGTACAGCTGCCATGGAATACAGTTTGGCAGTTCCTCAGTAAGTTAAATATAGAATTACCATTTGATCCAGAAACTCCATTCCTGGGTATGTATCCAAAATAGGTGAAATCCAGTGTTCAAACAAAATTTGCACACAAATGTTCACAGTAGTACTATTCATAATTGCCAAAAGATGGAAACAACTGCAATCCAAGTGCCCATCAATTAACAAATGGATAAATGTGTATTTGTGTGTGTGTGTATATACATACACACACAATAATATGTACATTCAATGGAATATTCAGTCATAAAGAAGAAAATACAAATACATGAGACAGCATGAATGAACATTAAAAACAATAAGTTAAATGAAAGAAGCCAGAATCAAAAGGCCATATATTGTATGATTCCATTATGAAATACCCAGAATAGGCAATTTCATAAAGAGAAAAAGATTATTAGTTGCCAGGAGTTAAGGGGAAAGAAAAATGGGAAGTGACTATAAAATGGGCATGGGGCTTCTACAGGGGTGAGGAAAATGTTCTGGAATCAGATAGTGGTGAACAACAATCAACAGGTTGAACAACAGTACACTCTACATATACTAAATGACACTAAGGATAAATTTTATTTTGAAGTTGTTACCTTTTTTAAAAAAATTTTTTAAGTAGGCTTCACACCCAACGTGGGGCTTTAACTCACAACCCTGAGATCAAGAGTTGTACTCTCTATGGACTGAGCCAGCCAGGTACCCCTAATGATAAATTTTACATGTATTTTATCACCATAAAAAGAAATAAGTATAAAAGTAAAAGTACTAGGGAAAAAGAAGGATGAGGTAAAGAAAAACCTAAGAAATTGCTGTGTGATCCATGCAATATCTTCTTTTACCATGACCTTTAATACTTTAGTCTTTTGTAAAGACCAGAGAAAAATCACAAATTTCCTGGTGTATTTCGATTCCTGTTAGAAACTGATGTCAAGGCTGAGTTCTGTGTCCTGCTTAATATTATGTCAACATAACCAGCCTATGTAGGTGGGGTAGGTCGATATCTGATACCCATATTTAATTTTAAAAATGTTGATAACCTACTCTACCACAGTTCTGGATCTTGGGAGTTATAAAGCAAAATAATAAAAAAATTCTTTATGGAATGTAAGAAACTGGCCCCACACACATGCTTTGATTGCCTGATTACCAGATTAGGGTTAGCAGAATGCCCAGGTTTGGAAGGGCTGGGACAGATATTTGAATCTTGACTTAACTAAGCCTTCACAAAGACACCAAAGGAATTTCAAAGAATGTTCACTGAGACATGTTGTAGACTAATGTAATTCAATGACACAGAAGTACTGTCAGGACTCAAAAACTTTCCTGGGATACATTGTTTTTGATAAATGTGGGAGTGAAAGTTTGATCACTATTTGCTTGACCTCCTTATAATGTTGTCTGTCCTCAGGTCTTTAAGTACATGCTCAAAACACATGGAACTGGGATATCTTAAGAGTACCTTTGTCATAAAGCCATTTTGGATACAGGATTCATATGACAATTCTTATCTGTAAGACTATGTTTTCAAATATGAGATTTCCAAAAGGGTATATCCAAATAACTTAAGTGATATTATATTTTTGTTCTAATGCAAATTATTTCTTTCAATTCTTTGTAAATGTTCACAGCTTTGGGAAAAAATTTTAAATTCATCTTTCATTACATACTATACCCGGTAATTTGCCAAGTTTCCAAATATTGATAACTCAAATAAAACTACTCCTAACCTCAGAATAAAATCTAATTCGCTGAAGAATTACTTGGTTACAGAACGTTTTTACTATAGGTGTCCCTGTAGAAGAATTCATTAGTTGGCAATACTGTTAAGGCTGCACAGATCTGGAGGAAAAGTATTACATGAATTGTGGTCACATTTGATTAGATTTTAACCTGAGGGAATAATTCCATACATCAAGGTAACAGGAGAATGAGCTCACCTGCAATGCTTTGTCAATGACGAATTTCATTCTCTGCTAAACATGAAACTTAATTTTTAAGGATACAAAAATCACACGCATACCACATTTAGAGGTGAAACTATTTAATATCATACTTTGCTATAAAATGTATTTCAGGTCTAATCACTGGATACCAGAAAATAGCCCTTGCTGCTAAAGTAAGTCAGTAATTTATGTATCTCTGACAATTTAAAATTGCTTAGGTTGCACCTCTAAAGTGAAATTTAAAAATTAGCAACAGGAGATGATATACTTCTGTCAGGAAAAAATAAATACTGTAACTCTAACTTATATGTGACATATTCATAATGACTTTGGGCTTTTATTCTTGTATACAATTTTTTTCCTTCAGATTTTCAAGGGAATTTATTAGCCCTTTTCCTTTTTTCTGTGCTTAAAATTTCCAAAGAAATGTAATTACGGGCTAGGATTCTACCTATTATTTTAGTAGGAAAAGCAAGAAATGACTTTAGGGAAGACAATGAAGAAAAAAGTATTTGTTTTATGTTACACATTTTGTTAAATGATTGATTTACCTTATCTCATTACATGTTTACAGCAGCTTTTCAAGGCAGATGTAACAGGATTCCAAAATAGAACTACTCTTATCTCAAATTTGACTGAAGCCCTGATGACAAAATAGCAAAGCTATAGGTCTGAAGCAAACTGCTTGACCTACACAGAGCATGCAAACGAGTGTCTGCCATATAGTTCTGCAAATCTTAGCTCAACATCTAAGTCAATAATATTGACAGTGAGGAGAGGTGCCTGGGTGGCTCAGTTGGTTAAGCGACTGCCTTCGGCTCAGGTCATGATCCTGGAGTCCCGGGATCGAGTCCCGCATGGGGCTTCCCTGCTCAGCAGTGAGTCTGGTTTTCCCTCGGACCCTCCCCCCTCTCATGCTCTCGCTCTCTATCTCATTCTCTCTCTCAAATAAATAAAATCTTTTTAAAAAAATATTAAAAATAAAAAAATAATAAAAATAATATTGACAGAGAGGAGTTTTGGAGAGAATTTCTTTGGAGGTGGTAAAGTGGTATGGAATCCATGTGCAAAAAGAGATACTTACTCCTCATTTTAAGACAGGTAAGAGAGTACTTTAAGACTCAAGAGTATTTGACTTTGTCCCTCAGGAGATATTGAGACAGCGCCAGACTGATCTCTAAAAAGGTCCAAATATAGGAATTTGTGGTTATTGAGTCATCCCCAAGAGTATAGAAGGATGATTTGGGAAGTAGCTGCACTTTCACTTGTCAACTGCAGTGTTTCAGGGGAACTAACTGGATATTTTGACAGGAGCCATCAAGAGCTTATTTTTGGATCACAGCAAATAAAGACTCAACAAGACTCCATTATAGGGGATCTCCCTCCAAACGTTCATTTATTCGCTCACTCCTCCAAAAAAATATTTACTGAATGTCTACTACATATTTTTAGGCACAGGAGATACAATAATAAATAAAACAGGTAATCTCTGCCTTCTAAAATCTCATATTCTATTGAGGGAAGATAGACAAGAAACAAAGAAATATGTCAAACTGTGAAAAGTACTTTGGAGAAAAACAAAGCCATGAACAAGGACAAGAACAGGCCAAGCAGAAGAGGATAACCAGGAGCTCAGAGGGAGTACAATTAGAGGTTCGTAGGGAGGGAACCTCTGAGAAGCCAAAATACCCAAGGCAAGAGTTAACATTCAACACCTACCAGGCTTAGAAAACACAAATGCCATTTCATAAGAAGGCATTTTCTCACACCTCCTCTCCCCCTGGACCCACCCGAATACTGGAGGGGCCAGAAGCAAACTAACAAGTGAGGAGATTGAATGTTGCAGGACAGGAAGAAGAGGAAAATTCGCAGAACAGTAAATCAAGAAGCTGACCATACCTGCCTTCCCTATCATTGGTTTTCACCTTGCAAAATATTCAAGGTCTGAGAGGACAGGTGTTTTAACCTCAAGTTAAGGTGGAATTTGGACTGTTCAACTGCACCAACATTTTAATGAAATGAGAGCAAATATTTTTTTGACTAGAAATGCCCTCAGGACTTTTTTTTTTTTTTTTTTTAATCAGAGAGTGACTACAAAGTCATGGGACTTTGAGATTTCATGCTAGGAGAGACCAACAACTAATTCACCAAGGTCTTCAATGGATGTGGGAAGAAAATAAGAATGCTTAATGACTGTGCCCCATTGAGTTCTGTTCTTTCAACTTAAGTTACTATCCATACAGGAGAAGCTAAGTTTAGAGACTGAATTAACCTACTGAAGTTTATACAAGCATGAAGTACTGAAGCCAGAAAGCAAATATGGGAAAATAAAAGCTGTAATTGACTTGTGCGGAAAACACACTCTTTGGCCCCAACGCCTTCAAGAGGAAGATCATTGCTTTGTGAAAGATTCTTTTTTCTTAAAGTTCTTTAAGGGCCATACAGCTTGAGGTTCAATTAAAGTTCTGTGTTGAAAGAGGGAACACATTTCTTTACTAAATGTATAGTCCTGGTTATGGTAGCATTGTTCTCCCAATTCCATAGATATGATGAGCCTATCTTATCTTTTGCCCACTCATTTGCCCAACCTGATCAAAACTCATTAGCATTGTAAGGTGTAGTTCTAAACTAATTCTTAATACTGGCACAGTGCTTAGATATACAATGTACTTTCAAGCAAATAATTATTTGATCTCACAATAACCCCCAAAAGAACAATTATTATTACGATTACTTTATCCTAATACTAGAAAATAAAACTGAAGCTAAGAGAGTCTGGGGGAATTGCTCAGAGTCCTAATGCTACTGTGAGACCTTGAACAAGACTCTTCCGGCTCATAGTTTAATATTCTTAAGGGAGACTTAAAAAGATTAAAGAAAGCACTTTTACTCTAATAGATAAAAGGAAATTAAATTAACTATTTGTGTCAGAAACAGATATGCCAAGTAATTTGCAGTTTTCTCCACTTTTAGATTTAATATCTGCTATAGTCTTTTTTCCTTTAGCTATAAAAATGCCTTCTGGTACTCTCCACTGAGAGCAGTTGTTTGTTTGAAGGTTTTGATGAAATTGTCTTTGGGCTCTCCTCATTTCTAAGTCAGAAAAAAACTAAACATTCTCTAGCTAACTTTTACAGCCCATTCCCAATGTTTCGTATGTGTGGGAAAATTCAGGTGCTTATTCTTAAAGGAAAACAATTAAGGCTTTGTCTGCAAAATTCTAAGAAACAAGAAATATTAAACACAACTCTCAATGAATTTCACACAATCAGGTTAAAATTTTTGTTTTTATGAAATTAACATACATATATTTGAGATGTGTTCATAGACCTAATACACATCATTCAAATCTTCACAAAGTATAATAAAATGAGCTTCAAGATTGTAAAGCTGATAAAATATCACAAGAATCTATTATCTATAAATGTGCATTTATTCATTTGAATAACTGATCTTCCCTCAACTTATATTTAACGTCTCCCAGTACAAGTCTATCATTTGTTTTGGATTTGCTACTATACAGTATTCAAAAAGCCTACAAATGTATATTTTTTATAAAATTGAACATAAAAATTAAAACTGGCAAATCCATAATGATTACTTTATACATCTGTGTATTTACTTCCTTAGGCATCAAAATATTTTACTGCATATGTCCTTCGAAGGCAAATACATCCCATCAATTGAACAGAACTTAGTTTTCAATGATAACAGTGCTTTCTGTTTGACAAAAATAAGTTGCATATTACTAAGTTCAGATTAATATTTTATAAAGGATTTCACAATTTGTTAAGTATGCTCAGGTGCTGAGAATCTTTTTCCAATAAACCTCTGTAAAAAGAAAATCAACCCAGGGCTTTCCCTCTGTCATAGCTTCCAAACATGTTGAGTAACAATATTCTAGATTTAAATAGGAATTTGAGATTACTTAATTTTACACCTGAGAAATATAAATGGTTAGGAAGAAAATCAGTTACAGAACCAGATATTCTGAGTTTTAGGCAATTATGCTACATGCCTCTCTAACATGTGATGCCATTTAATGTTTTTGCTCAGTGCTGGTTATTCAGCAGCAATTACAAACCAATGTACCTTAGATTATAACACTGAAAATACCTTTTGGAGAAGGAATTTTAATGCAAATTTTCCATTCTTTTTTTAGAGTAAATCAGGGTATATAAAAATACTCTAATGTCTAAAATATGGTAATTATTAATTAATTTTGATTAATTTTTATAGGTATAGGTTGATTTAGGTATAGAAAAATTATGTAGGTTTTTTCCAAGCCCGTGTTAAGATTAACTTTTTTTATTTTTTTATTTTTTTTAAAGATTTTATTTATTTATTTGAGAGAGAGAATGAGAGATAGAGAGCACGAGAGGGAAGAGGGTCAGAGGGAGAAGCAGACTCCCCGCTGAGCGGGGAGCCTGATGCGGGACTCGATCCCGGGACTCCAGGATCATGACCTGAGCTGAAGGTAGTCGCTTAACCAACTGAGCCACCCAGGCGCCCCTAAGATTAACATTTTAAAAGTAAACAGAGGAGGAGAATTAGTGACTTGATAGTTACGGAGAAACCCAAAATACTACCCCTACAAAGCCAGTATTTTGCAACCCTATTTTAGCAAAAATGTGTGCAAATGTGTCTATGTGTGTATGTGTGTGCTTTAGATGGCCCTGTTTTCACCATTTAATTGGCTAATAGTGGAATTTACTGTCAGGTAAGGAAACTATTTTTTAAAATTCAGGGAATACACAATGTCCTATTAAATTGAGAGCCTATAATTAAATCAGAAAAGGTTAAGGTGATTCTGGTAGGCCCTACAAATTATATGGAATCCAGTCAACAATAATAACCACACACAGATCTAGCAACATGAATACAATTCTCATACATTACTGCTGCCATGTTAGATAAATTTAGAAATAATGTATGAAGCAAGAACACCATTCATTACTCATGTCTAAGAGCTTTTTATTGCTGAGTTAAATAAATGTAAGTTGATAGGTTATTATTCAAAAAAGCCAGTCATCCCACTTTGCTAAAATCCATTTTATATTCTTCTAGAAATACTATTTTTATAATATAAGCGAAAATTATGTTATTCCATTTGAATGGCACAGAACAATAAAATAGCAAAGTTTTCATTTATATTAAAGACATTTAAATCTCATAAAGATATAAAAAAAACAATTTAATAAACTATTCCTTTTCATCAAATATATGTGTGTTGTGATCATCTCCTATTCACTGGAATGGTGAGGGAGGGATCCCGGGCACTAAATAGTATCAGATAGCCAAACATAAAACCCAAAACTGGCCAGACAGACTTGACAGCTGTTCATCAGTCAACTACATCCACAGTCCAGGGGAGAAGGACACTGCATGCCATGCAAGGCCACGTGGAACTTGCACTTGGGAACAGACTGAACAGGGATGTGGAAGCAGGCTCTGGACTGACAAGAGGATGAGGTGTCCCCTGGTTCCTTTGGGAGGATGTGACTGATTTGTTTTAATAATTCCACAGGCTGGAAAAGTTAGGTTGAGGACCAGGTAGAGCACAGCTGATCTGGCTGGTAGAGGAGCTAGCCAAGCGAGGAGCTGTTCCTACTGGGGAGGGAATACTGGGAACATGTATTTGGCAAGAGCAGGGGAGCTCATTGTTAGGCTTTTGGGGCCCTGTGAGGTTCAAAGATGTCAAAGTAGCACTTGGAATTTTAGACCTTACAATACAGTGTGTTTCCTCTCAGTTTAAAGGTGTTGGCTTTTCATTGGATCACTGAAACTAGATATTAAAAAGATACGAGGACTTAGAATAGCCATATTTTTACTGCATTAATTCTTAATGGAGAATTCTTAAACTTGATATATCAGATTGATCTAAAACAAAATTCAAGTGTTAGCTACTTTGGCACCAAGATATCAAATACAGACTTACATTTGAGTTTAGAAACCTGAATGCTAATGTGGAGAACCGCATTTATCGATTACTACAGTAAACTTTGTAATAGTATTGTATATTATTTTCTTCACTTTGTTTATTCTAATGAAACTTTCTTTCGATCTGCATACTTCTAAGAATCATGCTTTCAAGAAAACAAGATGTTACCAAAAAAGGTAGGTAATAAGTATAATAAACCCAATTACTGAGCTTTGCTAATTATAATCACAAAAGGAAAACGAAGCCATGGGGGGGAGGAAACTTTAAATATTATACATAAGAGCAACTTAAAATTATGCAAAATCTCAGTATCCACAGAGAATGATAATTAGTACAGTTAGTAGAACACTAAAGATATTCCAGTTATTTGCTTTTATATGGAAACTTTAATATCCTTGCCAATATATCACACACAGGTCAAAATATATATTATCATTTTAAGTAAATATACGTGTTTACCTGTGTATAGACCTATAAACAAAAAGACATTTTAAAATAATAAAAATAACATATTCCAACTTATGTGATGTGGCTCTTTCCAGCTTATGTAACAGTAGACAGAGATAACACAGCTACAGTCATGTGATAGGATTAATTCCATTAACTTCTGCTTTATTTTTCTAGTGGCATAATCTCTCTGATTCTCGAAACCTTACTAAAGTTCAGACTAGGTGCAATGTCCAAGAAGTAAAGTTAAATGAAACACTGATATGATGAAATCTGATCTATAGAGCCCATGCTTGCCATCCAGCAGAAAACATTGAGTTCTAACGTTGAAAATGTGAGAATATTTTAATTCCCAATTCCTTGCAGGCATTCATTTCTCATTTTTATTACTCTTTGGATTAACATTCAGATTTGAGTTGTTCCGTTTGTTCTGATATGCTCAAAATATTGTGTAAATAAATAAATGTATCACAGGTGGTGATATACTGTCAGTAATATATTAAATATGTATTATATTTGTTTTCTAATCATCTTTCACAAGCTTTAAATTTTATCATATTTTTTATGAAGCAATAAAGCCATTTCCATTGCAAACTTGTAACAATAATGGATAGCAACCTTCAGGGGATACATTTCTGAGAAATTTATTTCCCCTCATGTTGCTCAGCCACCCAAGGAATGAATTTGTTTCCGTGACAGATAAGGACTACACTGATCATTTTTAAAATGGTCTTGGGGCACCACAAATCAATAACAGAAAAAGAAAATGCAAGATAATAATATTTCTTTTCATTAGGTTGATTGATGGCATTCCAGATTTATGTATCGAAATTGTCTCCTTAACAGTTATTAAATAACCTTAAGCATATATCTTGGCTGTGTGGGTCCTGTTTTATGGTGAATAATCAAGACAAAGAAATTCTTTTGGTTGCAATACAGTTACTTTATAGAAATATAATAACAAAAATATATGTAAGACATTTAAAATATATTTACTACAAAGCATAATACTCTACATTTAAACCTAAAAGTCACATAATGTAACTTTAAATTAATTTTTAGTATAAAAAAATCCTGCAATAAGATATTGCATAGGAATATTTTTGTTGTTGTTTTGTTTTGTCTTGTTTTTTAAACTCTCACTCGAGCAATATGTATTAACAATGGTGTTCTACAAGATTGTCATGGGAGAAGATATACATTTCATAGGCTATTTTAAATTCAGCAATGTTGAGATTTTTTGTCGCAAAAGTATGTGTTTAAAAGTAATTTGAGACAAAGTGAAATTATAGCATTTTAAAGGAATTTTTTCCTGATTGCTCTCATTTTTCTCTGAGAGTTATATGCCTGAATTACATATAACAAATGGAAAAATGCCTCTTTTAGGTAAATTTCCAAAACATTCCTTTAGAAATGATTTTGATGTTTTCCTTATATAAGAACTCTTTATATTCTACTCTACCACTGAAATATCAAACAAGTATCTTTCGAAGTGTTACTTTTGCAAAACTTACCAATGACTTTGTTGAAAAATGAAAAATTTAAGTAACTCAGTGAAGAAAAAAAAACCTTATTTGATGTAAAACTCCATCTGATTGTCTGAATTTTTCACCCTTCATTGGTTTCAGTAGATGCATGCAAATATGTGTCCACAGTCTTTTGAATAGTTTGACACAGTCCTCATGAAATACGTCAAATCAACATCATTTGCACAGTTTGATAATAAAGTATGGTTTTATATGTAAAATGTGTTTCCCATTTCACTCCTCAAAATAAATGTGCAGAACACCCCAGTTAAGGTGGCAGGTTGCTAACAGTGCGTGACAGAATTCTCCCATGATCTTAAGTATACATCAGCCATATGCCAGAGTACTGGAAAATGTCCATTAATTTAAGTTCTAATGATAATTTGTATTTCTACATACTAGAAATTAACAATCCAAGGTGAAATTAAGAAAAATTCCATTTACAAGATTAAAGTATAAAAATACTTAGGAATAATCGTCACGTTCGAGACTTGCACACCGGAAACAACAAAACATTGTTGAAAGAAATTTGGCAAGACCCAAATAAATAAAAAGATAATCTGAGTTAATAACTGGAAGAGTTAATTTTGTTTTTGTTTTTGGTTTTGGTTTTTTTTAAGATTTTATTTATTTATTTGACAGAGAGAGACACAGCGAGAGCAGGAACACAAGCAGGGGGAGTGGGAGAAGGAGAAGCAGGCTTCCCGGAGAGGGGAGCCCTATGTGGGGCTCAATCCAGGACCCTGGGATCATGACCTGAGCCGAAGGCAGATGCTTAACTACTGAGCCACCCAGGTGCCCCAAGAGTTAATTTTGTTAAGAGAGCAGTAATATCCATGGTGCTCAAGAAATTCAATACATTCCTTTATCAAAATTCTAACTGCAGTTTTGCAGAAATGTAAAAGCTAATCCTAAAATCATCTGGAACTGCAAAAGATCCTGAAAAACCAAAACAATCTCAGAAAGGGAGAACAAACTTAAAGGATTCACAATTCTGGATTTCAAAACTTATTATAAAGCTACTGTAATCAAAGCAATAGCATATTGGCATAAGGATAAATACACAAATTAATGGAATAAAATTGAGAATTCAAAAATAAACCCATAGGGAGGGGAAGATTGTGGCAGAGTAGGAGGACCTTAGGCTTGCCTCGTCCCATGAACACAGCTAGATAATCATCCTAAATACCCCAGAAATTGATATGAAGACTGGCAGAACAAACTCCACAATTAAAGGTAGAGAAGAGGCCACTTCAAAGAAGGTAGGAAGTGTGAAGACGCAGCTTAGGAAAAAAACATATCATAGCCACTATGGTGGGAAGGGAGCCATGGTCGCAGAGAAGGGCAACAGACAGACTAGCACATAGGGGAGTACATAGGGGAGTGCATGGGGAAAATGAATCCTCACAGCAACCAGTTTGGAAAGCAAGAGGGCCCAAATTTCATGAGCTCTTGCAACGGAGCTTAAAGCCTGGAGTTTTAAAGGTCAGCATGCTTGGCTCTGGGAGAGCTCAGAAGACACTGGAGGAGAACAAGGAAGGAAAACAGCCACAGACATATACCGTAGAAACAGCCATCTGAAGGGTGCCTGGGTTACACAGTGGGGAGGTTAGTTGCTCATCTCTGAGCATGTCCCAGAGAGGCAGCTTTCATGGAGAAACCCCTCTGAGAACAAAGGAACTGGCCAGCACCATTTCCTTCTTCCATCCCTCAGCATAAACACAAAGCCAGCTGCAGAAACCAACATGACTTGCTTACATAAGCCCCACCCCACTGCACACTAGAGAAAACAGCTCTTCCCATCAAGCCTGCTTCAGTCCCAGCACAGCAGGACCTCTCCCCCAGAAGATAGGCCCAAATTCCTGCCAACACGTATCTCCCTCCTGGGGACTTTTGCAAAGCCTGTTCCATTGCTTGTGGCAACAGGTCTCATTGCACAAAGTGGACCAGAGCACATCTAGTTAAAATGCACCACAGTCAGGCCAGAGACCAAACACTGTCCACAATAGGCAAAGAGAGCCTCTTCAGATTATTGGTCTGAAGGATAAAGCAGCTGGGACACAACAGCAGAGTACACACAGCACACACTGGAGACACTCACAGAAGCCCCAGGCCCTGGGAGGGGGGGGGACAGGGGACACTATACTACAGGGCACGATGGGTCCTCTTCTTCACAAAGCCACTATCCTCAAGAACAGGAGACATAACTGACTCCTAACACTGTGAAACAGGCACAGAGGCTTAGACAAAGGAGAAGACAGATGAAAGAACAGGGCAAGACCACAGCCAGAGACCTAAATGAAACAGACATAAGATGCCTGATGGAGAATTTAAAGCAATGATCATAAGGATACTCACTGGACTTGAGGAAAGAGTGGGGGACATCAGTGTGACCATTAACACAGAGATAAAGAATAACAGAGTAGAGATAAAAGGCTCAATAAACAAAATAGGAAACATGCTTGAGAGAATAAAGAGCAAACTGGAAGAAGTAGAGGAACAAACTAATGGCCTAGAAGACAGGTAATTAAAAGTAATCAAGAGAGGGACACCTGGGTGGCTCAGATGGTTAAGCCTCTGCCTTCAGCTCAGGTCATGATCTCAAGGTCCTGGGATCAAGTCCCACATCGGGCTCCCTGCTCATCAGAGAGCCTGCTTCTTCCTCTCCTCTGCACCTCCCCCTGCTCATGCTCTCTCTCTCTCTCTCTCTCTCGCTCTCTCTCTCTCTCTGTATCTCTGTCTCAAATGCGTAAATAAAAAAAATCTTAAAAAAAAAAAGAAGAAAGTAATTCAGAGAAAAAAGAACTATGCACAATGAGAACAGATTTAAGGAACTCAGTGACTCCATCAAACAAAATAACATTCATATTTTAGGAGTCCCAGAAGAAGAAAAGAAAGAAAAGCAGAGAATTTATTTGAAGAATTAATAGCTGAAAACTTCCCTAATCTGGGAAGAAAACAGAAGGCACATGGAACCCCCCCCAAAAAAAATCACAAAAGCAGATCCACACCAAGACATATTGTAATTAAAATGGCAAAATATAGTGATAAAGAAAAATATTAAAAGCAGCAAGACAAAAGAAAACAGTTACATAAAAAGGAAACCCCCTAAGGCTATGAGCAGATATTTCAGCAGAAACTTTCCAAGCCAGAAAGGAGTGCTGTTATACATGCAAAGTGCTGAATGAGAGAAACCTGCAGCCAAGAATGCTCTATCGAGCAAGGCTATCATTCAGAACAAAAGGAGAGATAAAGAGTTTCCAAGACTAACAAAAACTAAAGGAGTTTGTGACCACTAAACCAGCCCTGCAAGAAATACTAAAGGGGACTCTGAGTGGAAAGTAAAGACCAAAATGACAGTATGAAGATAGGAAACAAAAAGGCAGTAAAAATGAATATTTCTGTAAAAAAAACAGTCAAGGAACTCATAAAATAAAAGGATTTGGGGGTGCTTGGGTGGCGCAGTCATTAGGCGTCTGACTCTTGGTTTCAGCTCAGGTCATGATCTCAGGGTTGTGGGACTGAGCCCCACAATGGGCTCCATGCTCAACGCAGAGTCTCCTTAAGACTGTCTCTCCATCTCTCTCTGCCCCTCCCCCCTACCCTTTCATCCTCTAAAATAAATAGTCTTAAAAAAAAAAAAAAGGATGTTAAATGTGACACTATATACCTAAAACATGGGGAGGAGAGGAATAAGGATGGGTTCAAACTTAAGCAACCATCAACCTAATATAGACTGCTATATACAGAAGAGGTTGTATACAAACCTAATGGTAATCACAAATCAATAAAAAACACTAAAAATTATGCAAAGAATAAAGAGAAAGAAATCCAATTATATGACTAAAGAAAACCAGCAAACCATAAAACAAAAACAAGGATCAGGGAGGGGTATCTGGGTGGCTCAGTCATTAAGCAGCTGCCTTCGGCTCAGGTCATGATCCCGGGATCGAGCCCCACATCGGGCTCCCTGCTCGGCAGAAAACCTGGTTCTCCTTCTCCCACTAACCCCATTTGTGTTCTTGCTCTTGCTATCTCTGTCAAATAAATAAAATCTTTAAAAAAAAAAGAAAGAAAAAGAAAACCAAGGATCAGACAAAATCTTCAGAAACAACCAGAATAAAGGTAATAAAATGGCAATAAACACATATCTATCAATAATTAAATGTAAAGGGACTAAAAGCTCCAATCAAAAGACATAGGGCAAAAGAATGGATAAAACAAAAAACAAGACCCATCTATATGCTGCCTACAAGAGACTCATTGTAGACCTAAAGACACCTGCAAATTTGGGATGCCTGGGCAGTTCAGTCAAGCGTCTGCCTCTGGCTCAGGTCATGATCCCAAAGTCCTGGAATCGAGTCCCATATTGGGCTCCAAATTGAAAGTGAGGGGATGGAGAAACATCTATCATGTAAATGGATGTCAAAAGAAAGCCAGAGTAACAATATATATTTTGCACAAAAGAGACTTTAAAACAAAGACTGTAACAAGAAACAAGGGAAGACTTTAATGATAAAGGGGACAATCCAACAAGAAGATGTAACAATTGTAAATATTTATGTACCGAACATGGGAACACCCAAATACATAAAAAAGTTAACAAACATAAAGAAACTGATTGATAATAATATAATAATAATAGGGGGCTTTTAACACTCCACTTACATCAATGGACAGATCATCTAAACAGAAAAATCAACAAGGAAACAATGGCTTTAAATGACACACTGGACAAGATGGATTTAACAGATATATTCAGAACATTCCATCCCAAGACAGCAGAATACACATTCTTTTCAAGTGCACACGGAAATGCTCCAGAATAGATCACATATAAGGCCACAAAGCAAGCCTTAACAAATTCAAAAAGATCAAAGCCATACCATGTTTTCTGATCTTTTCTGACCACAATGCTCTGTAACTAGAAGTCAACCACAGGAAAGAATCTGGAAAGACCGCAAATACATGGAGGTTAAATAATATGTTACTAAACAAACAATGAGTCAACCAGGAAACAAAAAAGGAAATAAAAAGTACGTGGTAACAAATGAAAATGAAAATACAACAGTTCAAAACCTTTGGGACACAGCAAAAGCAATTCTAAGAGGGATTTTTATAGCACTACAGCCCAAAAAGCAAGAAAAAGCTCAAATAACCTTACCTTACACCAAAAGGAGCTAGAAAAGGAACAAACAAAACCTAAAACCAGCAGAAGGAAGGAAATAGTAACGGTTAGAGCAGAAAATAAAATAAATAAATACATATCTACATAAATGAATGAATACATAAACAAATAAATAAAATCACAAATGAGAAAGGAGAGATCCCAACCAACATCACAGAAGTATGAACAATTATAGGAGAATGTTATGAAAAACTATATGCCAAAAAATTGGGCTATCTACAAGAAATGGATAAATTCCTAGAAACAGATACATATAACCTATCAAAACTGAAGCAAGGAGAAATAGAAAATTTGAATAGACCAATTACCAGCACAGAGAGTCAGTAATCAAAAAAACCCAACAAACAAAAGTCCAGGGCCAGATGGCTTCACGGGTGAATTCTACCAAACATTTAAAGAACAATTAATACCTATTCTCAAACTTTCCCAAAAAATAGAAGAGGAAAGAAAACTTCCAAATTCATTCTGAGGTCAGCATTACCCTGATACCAAAACCAGATTTAAAAAAAATAATAATAATAATAACACAAAAAAACGAGAACTACAGGCCAATATCTCTGATGAACAAAGATGCAAAAATCCCAACAAAATACTAGCAAACCAACCCAACACTGCATTAAAAAAAAATCATTCATCATAATCTAGTGGGATTTATTCCTGGGTTTCAAGGGTGGTTTAGTATTTGCAAATCAATGTGATACATCACATCAGTTAAAAGAAAGAAGAACCATAAGACCATTTCAATAGATGCAGAAAAAGCATTTGACAAAGTACAATACCTGTTCATGATAAAAAATCTCAACAAAGTAGGTTTATAGGGAACATATCTCAACATAATAAAAACCGTCTATGAAAAACCCACAACTAACATCGTCAGTGGGGAAAAACTGAGAGCCTTTCACCTTAAGGTCAAGAATAAGACAAGGATGTCCACTCTCACCACTTTTATTCAACATAATACTGGAAGTCCTAGCCATGGAAATCACATAACAAAAAGAAATAAAAGGCACCCAAATCAGTGAGGAAGAAGTCAAACTTTCACTCTGCAGATGACATAATACTATATATAAAAAACCCAAAAGACTGCACCAAAAAAAAAAAAAAAACCCTGCTAGAATTGATCGATGAATTCAGTAAAGTCATAGGACACAAAATCAATTTACTGAAATCTGTTGCATTTCTAAACACCAATGCAGTAGCAGAAAGACAAATTAAGAAAACAACCCCACTTAAAATTGCACCAAAAATAACATACCTAGGAATAAACCTAACCAAAGAGCAGAAAGACCTTCACTCTGAAAACTACAAAATGCTGATGAAAGAAATTGAAGATGACACAAAAAAATAGAAAAACATTCAATGTTCATGGATAGGAAGAACAATTATTGTTAAAATGTCTATACCACCCAAAGCAATCTACACATTTAATGCAATCCCTAAAAAAATACCAAAAGCATTTTTCACAGAACCAGAACAACAATCCTAAAATTGGTATGGAACTACAAAAGACCTCAAATAGTCAAAGCAATCTTGAAAAAGAAAAAACAAAGCAGGAGGCATCATAATTCTGGACTTCAGGTTATATTACAAAGCTGTAGTAATCAAAACAGTATGACACTGGCACAAAAATTGACAAGTCAATGCAACAGAATAGAAAACCCAGAAATAAATCCACAAGTATATGGTCAATTAATCTTTGACAAAGGAGGAAAGAATATCCAGTAGGAAAAAGACAATCTCTTCAACAAATGGTGTTGGGAAAACTGGACAGCAACATGCAAAGAATGAAAGTAGACCACTTTCTTACACCATATACAAAAATAAATTCAAAATGGATTAAAGACCTAAATGTGACACCTGAAATCATAAAAATCCTAGAAAAGAGCACAGGCAGTAATTTCTCTGACATTGGCTAGAGCAATCTTTTCTAGATAGGTCCCCTGAGGCAAGGGAAACAAAAGCAAACATAAACTACTGGGACTTCATCAAAATAAAAAGTTTCTGCACAGTGAAGGAAACAATCAACAAAACAAAAAGGCAACCTATAGAATGGGAGAAGATATTTGCGAATGACATCTGAAAGAGGGTGAGTATCCAAAATATATAAAGAACTTCTCAAACTCAACACCCAAAAAACAAATAATCCAATTTAAAAATGGGCAGAAGACATAAACAGACATTTCTCCAAAGAAGACATACAGTTGGCCAACACACAGGAAAGAATTCTCATCACTTATCAGGGAAATTTAAATCAAAACCACAATGAGGTATCACTTCACACTTGTCAAAATGGCTACAAATAACAACACAAGAAATAACAGGTGTTAGTGAGGATGTGGAGAAAAAGGAACCCTCCCGCCCTGTTGAGAAAGCAAACTGGTGCAGCCCCTGTGGAAAGCAGTATGGAGGTTCCTCAAAAAGTTAAAAATAGAAATATCTTATAAGCCAGTAATCACACTACTGTGTATTTACCCAAAAAATACAAAAATATTAATTCAAAGGGATACATGCACCCTGATGTTTACAGCAGCCTTATCTTCAATAGCCAAGATATGGAAGCAGTCCAAGTATCCATCAATAGATGAATGGATAAAGATGACATGGTGTATATATACACAATGGACTATTATTCTGCCATAAAAAGAATGAAATCTTAGCATTTGCAACAACACAGATGGAGCTAGAGAGCATACTGCTAAGTGAAATAAGAGAAAGACAAATACCATATGATTTCACACACATGAAATTTAAGAAACAAAACAAATGAGCCAAGGGAAGGAGGGAGAAAGAAAGGAGACTTGACTACAGAAAACAAACTGATGGTTTACCAGGGAGAAGGTGGATGGGGGGGGGGAGGAAACAGGTGATAGAGATTAAGGAGTACACTTGTCATAACGAGGGCCAGGTAATTAAAATAAAAACTAAAATAATAGTCACAACAAATCCATAATCTATGCCCAACTGATTTTTTGGACAAGACACCAAGACCATTCAACAGGGTAAAGAACAGCCTCATCAACAAATGCGAATACTGGATATCTACATGCAAACACTTATGTCATATCAAACACAAAAGTTTATACAAAATGAATAAAACACTTAAATGTAAGGGTTAAAATTGTACAGATCTTAAAAGAAAATATAAAGATAAATCTTCATGACCTTGGATTTGGCTATAGGTACTCAGATATGACACCAAAACACAAGCAAAAAAAAAAAAAAAAGATAAACTAGGTTTCATCACATCAAAATTAAATTATCTTATGTCTCTAAGGAAATCAACAACACTGTGAAAAGAAAATCCACAATACGGGATAAAAACATTTGCAAATATTGTATCTCATAAGGGTCTAGTATCCAGAGTATATAAAAAATTGACAACTCAACAACTAAAAGACAAACAACCTAATTTAAAATTGGGCAAAGGATTTAAATAGACACTTCTTCAAAGAAAATGGACAAACAACTGTGAGCAATGAGATACCCAATGTCATTTGGGAAATGCAAATCAAAACCCATGAGACATCATTTCAAACCCACAAGTATACCTATAATTCTTTTTCAAAAAAGAAAAACTCGTGTTGATGAGGATGTGGAGAAATTGGGATTCTCATACATTGCTGGTGGGAATGTAAATGGTGTAACTGTCTTTGGAAAAGAGTAAGGCATTTCTTTGAAAAGTGAAATACAGAATTAGCATGTGACCCACCAATTTCACTCTTAACTACTTAACAAAATGACCTGAAAACAAGTACAAAAAATTAAATACAAATGTTCATAGCAGAAATATTCATAACAGGTAATAAGTGAAATCAATTCACTGTCCATCAACTGATGAACAAACAAAATGTAGCATAGCCACACAATGGAATATTATTCAGTCAAAAGGAATGAAGTAGTGACACAGCTAAAACCTGGATGAACCTAGAAAACATAACACTAAGTGAATGAAACTAGACACAAAAACTCACATATTGTGTGATTTGTTTATGAAATACCCAGAATAAGCAAATCCATATAGATGGAAAGCAGATTAGTAGTTTCCATGGACTAGAAGGGGGTGAGAATAACTGTTAAACAGATTTCTTTTGGGAGAGGTAAAAATATTTCAGAAGGAGAGTGTGGTGATGGTTGCACAACACTCTGAATGCAATAGAACCATGAAATGTACATTTTTAAAGGATTAAAATGGTGAGATTTATGTTACATAGATTTTACTTCAATTTTAAAAAACAGAGTGAAGTAGTGATGCATACAGTAGCATGGATGAACCTAAAGCCCAAAATACTATAAACTATATAAAGGAAGCCTGATACATAGGAGTACATATTATATAATCTCACTTATATGAAATTCTAAAATAGGCAAAACAAATATAGGATCGAAATGAGAGCAATGGTTCATCAGAAGAACAACCAGTGAAGCACAAAGGAAACATTTTGGGGTAAGGAAAATGTTCCATACTTTGAGAGAGTTTGTGATTACACATTTTTATGCATCTGTCAAAGCAGACCAAACAGGATGATTAAGAATTATGCATTTTCATCCCCATCACCTATTTCACCCATCCACCCACCCACTTCCCTTCTGGTAACTATCATTTTGTTCTCTATTAACTGCAAAATTCTTCCCTCAATTTCCTTCCACTGCTTGAGACCATCCTCCACTGTTAGAATAGAAATCTGATTAATTTAATCTTCACAAATGGGATAGGGAATTTTTATTGCTGCCCGGGAGCTTCCATTTAATCATACTGTATTTGCTTTCTTTAGTATGTTTGGCTGTGGGAACGGGAAGGGGAAACATATAATTTGCTGAGTGTCTTTTGTTAGAGAAGTAAAAATCCTTGGGTTAACTTAAAGTAGAAGTTGGTACCTTCTACTATCGTTCTGCTCCTCAACAGCCTCTTGAAGGTGTTTTTGGTACAAGGATGGCTTCTTGAACCTTCTTGTTTTTTAAGTGCTTTTTGATTTATCTCAGAAAAAATAATAGTGATTATAAACATTTTCCTTGAACTGCTTAGTACTTAGTATGTTGCACAATAATAATTATGTATATCATTAAATGAGTTATTTTGCTCCTCTGTTTGATTATAATAGTAAACTCTCCACTTAAGTAGTTTACACATAATAAATGTTTTTGTCCGTTAAAAAAAGAAAAGAATTATTCATTTCATTGAATAATCAGATCTTCTATAACACTTGTTTTGATAACATGAATTTTTTCCAACATGATTGATATATTAGGGAATAATAGGAATAGAATTTTGTATTTGTTTATGCATGATTTAGTCCGTGAAAAACACTAGTTGAATCCCAAAAAGAGCACACGATTTAACTGAGCTAAATAGTACACAAAATGCACATACCTCAAACATCTACCACCTGCCTTAGCTCACCACGTGTTACAAGTCATTCCCATTCACATCCACTGTTACAATTTTCTGATTTCATACAATCCATTGTACTGAGTTGACCAGTGTCCTTCAAAAAGCAATGTTCACATAGATTCTATAAATATGACCCTGTTTGTAAATAGTTTTTGCAGATGTAATCAAGTCAAGATGAGGTCATACTAGATTACGGCAGGTCCTAACTCCACTATGCCTGATGTCCTTGTAAGAGGGAGATATGGACACAAAGAAACACAGTACACAAGGGAGAAGGCTCAGTGAAGACCGTAGCAGAGATTGGAGTGACCATATTTACAAACTAAGAAATACCAAGGATTGCCAGCAACCACCAGAAATTAGAAGAGGCAAGCAAGAATTCTTCCCTAGAACTGTTAGAGGGAGCATGGACCTACCAAAACCTCAATTTTAGACTTGTAGCACCCAAAACTGTGACAGAAAAAATTTGTCATTTAAAGATACCCAGTTTGTGGTAATTTGTTATCACAGCCTTAGGAGAGTAATACAGCCACCTCCTACCACTTCATAAATAACTCCAGAATTAAAAAAAAAAAAAAAAAACCCTTCTGAAGTCCATTTCCACAAACATTAGGTCTTTTTCGAATCAAAGTATATTATTTTTTCACATCCATTTTTCATGTCTAAAACTCTGCTACCATTTTTACTAGGTTCCTATCATTCTCCATGTCACTAATACATGACACTATGTATGTACTATGCCCCAAAACACATTTTTCCCTTAAGCACTGCACTTCTTAGTTGAGCAATTTTCCACAGCACAGTGCTTTTTAGGAACACATGTGTCACATTATAGCAGAACTGTCCATCAATTTTACCTCAATTAAAAAAATAAGAATGCAATGCTTGGGTATCATTTAGAACTCTAAATTCATATAAGAAATAAAAAGGATTAAAATTAATAATCTAAGTATCAGTTTCAAAAAGTTAAAGATGATTTTAACTTTGACTTACAATTTCTATAACATAAAATTTACCCACTGTAACCATTTAATTCAGTGAATTTTATTAAATTTTAAGGTTTTGTAACCATCACCACAGTGTAGTTTTAAAACATTATCATCCTAAGAGTTTCCTCATGTATATTTGCAGGCATTCCTCATTTCCATCAGTAGTCCTCAGCAGTATGCTATAGTATAATATATATAACTGTATTCTACATATGGTATATATTTCTAATTTTCAGATGTTTAAACTATTGTTATATTTATATTTTATTATTTTCACAAATATTACATATTTATCATATATAATATATACTCATATATATGTATCTCTAGTTATTGTTCTTCAAAACAAGATAGAAAACTCTCTGTAAGGTATTTTTTTTTTAACATTACAACCACCTACCAGCTTTCCATTTGCATATAGCTTAGATTAATTATCAAATAAGGCAGGCAGACAGCTTCTTAGTAGCATTCAGTTATGAAGAAATCAAGTTGCCTTGATTGATCATGTATATTTCCTAAGTTTTCATCTATACAAGCATGGCATAGGTTGGCTTCCTCTACAGTTAATTTCACATTTTCTGGTATCACTGTCAGAAATTCAACAGTTTCCAAATCTTAAAAGAGTGTCTTCTTAGTTCAGAATCTCTAGCTACTACTTATCCCTATCCTTTCCCAAACTAATTAATATCTAGGTTACCTACACTCTGACTCCTCCTCACTTCTCAACTACACCAATATAGATTCCATCTCTTCTACTCAACTGAAATTCAAACTCAGCAATACTGACAAATAGCTGCTGTTTTCTACATTTAGTGAACACTAGTCTGTCTTCATCCTACCTGATGGCTTGGAAGCTTTTTATACCACTGACTTCTTTCTTCTCGTGATTTTTTCAGTACTTGTGCAAAACCTGTTTAGTAACATACCCTCTCCTAGTCTTCTTCCTCTCTAGTTGCTTTTCATCGTTATTGTGGCATATTCTTCTTTCCCTGTCATTTAAATGAGGATGTTCTTCAAGCTACTAATTTTTAACGCAAATCAGCATCATCCTGGCTAACAAGATAAAGGTGCTAACTCAAGCAGAGTTCCAAGATAGCCTTTTATTGTGGTTCAAGAGAAGTGATGTGAAAATCATTTGTTTAAGAAGAGTTATTCAGCATGCTATTTGCAATTTATTCAGTGGTACTGAATATGCCACTTAATGTTTTTGGTTATGGTTTCCCTACCTTCCAAATCAGTATATATTTTTTCTTTTTACCTTGCTGAAATGCTAGAACATTTCCAAGGTGTTTGCAAATTGTTTTTTAAAGCCTATGAGGATGTGTTATGTAAGCAACTAATAAATGAAAATATTACTGTAGCCATAGCTCGCAAATATTTTTTCAATCTCTAATGTCATTATATAACATTATAACTTGGCAATGTTCACAGTTGTAAAGTGAACTTCTAGTTTTAAATTTAGAGGCATTTACCCTAAAGTATTTCTTTCATTTTATTGTTGTTTTGAATCACATCAGATACTAACAAACATACAAATCCTTTCTTAACAAAGGTTGTCCTGGCCTGTGATAATGAATCATTTTTATTTTGGGTTATTAAAAACCAACATATCCTAACTAAAATAATTCATCAAAATAAGTTGTAATGTCCTCTCTTTTCTACTATTTAAACCCTAATCAGTAGCTAGATATATTTCCAGGCCTGCACACATAAAGACATATTCCCAAAGACATATTCTTTTGGTGTTGATAGATCTCTCCTTATTGAGGTCTTGAAGAAGACATGTATCATAGTTTTATAATCTCAGAGGAAGAAGAACCCTAAGAACTTACGTGCAGTGGCAGAAAAGTCTCACAGTGTTGGCTCCACAGTCAGATGGACTGCATTTTTCATTTCGGTCTCTGCTATTTAGTACTGGTGTGAATTTGGCAAGTTATTTAATGTAACTATGCTCAGTTTTCTTATCTGTAGATTGGGTAATAATACCTACACTGTAAGAATTGCTTACATTAAATAAAAATATATATGTACAACTAAGTAGTATGTTTAATATTTATTAATTACTACTACTACTATTATCTACTCCAACTAGTAGCTCCTACATAAGCCCACGCCCTTCGGTCACATGTGGTCATTGCATTAGGAAGATCCCACCAGCTCATGCAGAACTGGGGATGCATACTTATACTTAGGAGAACTAATTCTCCTTAGAAAATCCTTTGGTACAGTTTTCATCACTACACTCAGGATTAGTATGTTGGGGTTCCATATTTGTTTCAGTGTCATTAATTATTTTACACTAGGTACTTGAGCAGAAATAGGAAGAAGAGAAGAATATTCTTCAATATCCCTCCAGGAAGTATATCACATCACAGCAGCCAAAAAAGCAAAAAAGTAAGATTGTACTGGCAGGTAAATTTTGTTTTTCTGAAATTTGTATTTCTTTGCTGAAATAACAGCACATATTAAATGACAAGACAAGTTTGCTCTAAAATTGGTTTCTTTTTCTTCATGATTCATTCCACTTAGCAATTATTTAAGATTCATTCAGTGGGGACCATACTGAATTAATTGTTTACAATGTATTTTTGCTTTTCAAGAAAGGCAAAATTATTTCATGCCATAATTTAAAAAATCAAAATCAGGTTCTTTCTAGGAAAAATAAAGATAAAATACATTAAATTCTATAACTCTATCTACTGACATATGAACCCAAATAACAAACAAAAATGAGTATGTTTGCTATCCATTAGAGTTAGACAATCTCTGTAAATCTATTTCCTCCATTTAATAATTATACTTGCTCCTCCTAAAAGGGGATTTTTATTTCATTTTGGGTTGGGCAAAACCAAAAAAGGTAATATAAAAATGAAGAAAAACTATCTGTATTATATCCACCTGTTATTGCCTCTGTTGCTCTATGGGCTTAACATTCTCCTATAGTATGTTTTTATAAAGTCAGCAATTATAACAAGCTGTTTTTTTTAAATAATTTTTTATTGTTATGTTAATCACCATACATTACATCATTAGTTTTTGTACAACAAGCTGTTTTTCTGTTAACCAGGATAGTCTTTCCAGGTGATTCTCACATAGTAAAACCAATGAATATTTACCTTAGCTTAGAACAGAGGAAATTTGTTGACTGTTTTCTAAAATAGCAATTAATACTTCTATTTGAGGAATATTAAAATAACATTATATGTTTTCTTTTCAAAATAATATAATTATTTTATTTAAATTATGCCAATATATAGTTTTTTGTTCTTTTTTTATACAGGATGAAAAAGTACCTGATTATATGTGTTCCTTTCAAATAAATAAATAAATTCTATGAGAGGCTTACAGAATGAACGGTATTCACCCAGATACAGAAAAAGCTGACCTATTTGTCACCCCATTCTTTATCATAGACTACAACAAGAAGTCACCCTGGAAAAAAATGTAATTTATACCAGACTAAAAATGAAAGTGTTCTACTAAACATACTCATCAGAGTACAATTTGAAATATGTACTCTTTTTGTATTTTGCATCTATGCTTGAAGAACTGTGCCACAAGCTAAAACCTTGTTAAATTCTCTTTAATAGTATAATTGTACATACTATTTCTTTTAAAAGAACTTAAAATCCAAATGATTAGCAAGAGAAGAAAAACAAAGATAAACCATTACTATCAGTAACCATTCTGAAAAAGAAACACAATACTCAAAAGTTTCTCTCTCTCCTTTGGCCCTATCTTGCATTCTTCCACGTTGCACAACCTATTGTTATATGCACTCACACTGCCACTAATTGAAGAGAGAGTTAATCAGATGTCTTATTCTCTGTCTACAAGTGTAGGTATAGGCTTCATGCATTTGATATTTCTAAAGAGCTTCCCAAATGCCCTTGGGACTCACACATTCCCTCTAGGAATGTCTACAGGAGTCCCTATACTGTTCTCCCTAAGATTTAAGCTGCAGGGCCAACAGTTTTATTGATTCTTATGGCTCACTGGTCATGCTTCTATGTCATTCTTCTCTGGGAAAATAACACGGATCCTTCAAAATCCAGTTAAAGTCCTATAATTTCTAGGAAAGTCTGACTCTCTTATAATCACCCCAGGCCCCTTGAATTTCTCTGAACCCTTCTAGCAATATTTTGTATCAATCAATTCACAAAATCTTATGTAATACTGTATTTTATAATTTTGAAGTATATATGTGGTCTCCCCAAGCCTTATATTCTACAGAGTACCTAGTATGTTTGCCCATAAAAGTTGCTTAAAAATAGTATTTGATGTACTGACTGAATCCCTGCTTTTGACTGGTGTCTATGTCTCACATTGTTGAATTTGCTGTTCTTTCAAGCCTTGCCTCATAAAACATATTGCTCAAAATATGGCAGGATGGCCAAATAGTCTATGATGAAACTCAAAGGAATTCAATATAAACCAATCTCCCCCAAACATTATCATCTTTGATTACCCTTCAGAAAACAGAATCTAGTGCTTCATCATACCTGAAGTTGAACATCCAAAAGTAGGCTTCTAGAAAAAGCCACATGTGCTCATCACATGGGAGAATTAGACTAAGATGAGAATGCTGGAGAGCACAGGAATATTTGCCAACAAGCATTTTCTGAGTAGCTAAAATGTAGTACAACAATGGAGAGAACACAAAAAGATTCAATACAGCAGTTGCAAGTCAATGGATCAAGAACATGCAATGCTATCTTCTTATCTTCCTGTGTCTGTCTTGCTCTTCTAATCAAGCTGCTGTTTTCTAGTGAAAGGAATCTTCCAATATACATACAAAATGCTGCGATTATTAAATATATTTTTAAGGTCCTAAAACAGCAAGAAAATTAATTGCATTTGGAAAGGGAGAATTTAGTCTAAGCAATAAATGACTAATGATAGATTTTGTTTTGTTACATGAAATCCACAAGGGAAAGAGTAAATACTGGACATCACTGTGAGCACTGAAACTAAATTCTGTAGGTGGTTACCTGTTTTGCCTTCAAGAGGTAAAGGCCCACTCAAGTATACCCCACATGGTTCAATTTTATCTCCCCTCATGCTAACTTCTATTATCACCCTGCTCCTGAATCACTCAGCCACATCCAACATACATCTCTGCTTCTATTCTTGCCCTTCTCCAATCCATCTTTAAAGAAAAAAATCAGAACACACCATAACCTTGATTAAGCTAAGCACCACCTCTACACTAGCAAAAAGCATGGCTTCTCACCCTATTTATAGTAAGATTCAAATTCCTTATGGCCTATGAGCAATTCCATGATCTAGCCTTTCCCTATCCTTCTGGCATCATTTGAGTCTTATTAACCCCTCTGTTGCATTCCATTGGGCTTCCTTCTGTCCTTGATCAATACAGTTTATCCTACCCTGGGCCTTTTCACTTGCTGTTGGGGTGCCAGGCAAACTCAGCTCAAATTTCATTTCTTTGGAGAAACCTTTCCCAATCTAAAGTCTTCCTATCCCTGAGGCCAGTCACATTTTCACGTCATCCTGCTGTACCGTCTCCACAGCAGAGAGTAATATTTGAAATTAGCTTTGTGTTATTTTTGGTTATCCCCTGTAAAACGGATCTCCTTGGGGCGCCTGGGTGGCTCAGTCGTTAAGGCTGATCCCAGGGTCCTCGGATCAAGCCCGCATCGGGCTCCCTGCTCCGTGGGAAGCCTGCTTCTCCCTCTCTCACTCCCCCTGCTTGTGTTCCCTTTCTTGCTGTGTCTCTCTCTGTCAAATAAAATCTTTAAAAAAATAAATAAAATGGATCTCCCTGATGTATTTTCTTTCTAGAACCCAGAACAGCTCCTGGCACAGAGCAAGTGCTCGGTGTATAATGGCTAAGTAAGGAACGAGTAAGAGCAGAGGCAACAATTTCTCAGTTCTGAGTCACCTAAGTGCCAAAGAAAAGAACAAAGGGCTGAATTTAAAACAAGGATGGGGGGAGGAAAGTTAATTCTCCTGTGGCGCTAAAGAGGCCTCCAACACTCATCCAAGAATCAGAAACCATTGTTATTATTTGACCCCTACACATTGAAACAGAAAATGTCAATGAAAAATCCAAGATAGTGGGACAATTATGTAAATAAATAAAACGGTGATCTCCAACTACGAATAATCCCCCTTCAGATTGCACACTTGATGGAGGCTTAACAAGTTTGTTGGTAACCTCTAGTATTAAATTGTCACTTACCCTGTATTTTCCTGCATTTAATGAATTTATTTCTCTCGTTTCCTGATAAGACAACTGAGTCTCCGGCTACATTTCCTCCTCTCTGTCCTCGACAAGCCCCTATTGTTATGCCCTCACAACCAGGCCATCCCTATCTATTTGCCTGTGACTTAACCCATGTAACCTCACTGGTATCTTAAACCCTCTCATCTGATCTAGTCACTGAGAGGCTTCTCCTCCTTTAAATAATCCTCAAGTTGAATCTTCAGGTTAGCTGGGTAAACAAAGGTTCAGGGAAAGCCTATTTCCTTTTCATTTTTTTCCTACATATGAGGAATTTTCAGCTTCTGTGTTCAACACAGCAAGGAAAGTACTTTTATTTCAGTGCCACATTTTCACCTTTTCCTTAATTTTGAAAAATTTCACTCTGCAAACAAACCTTGCATATTTATGAACATGAGCAGGTTAAATGGTCATCTTTTATCTCTGTAATTCTGTAAGGGAGTCAAATTATATTTTTCAAGTTAACAGAAATCCTCCATAGAGCATATTTATACAACTCTGAACATCCTGAAAAATGTGTAGTGTAAGTGAAGCTTTTTCTGTTGCATCTTTTATCCTTTCTGCAAAAGGACTTTATGTTTTTAGTAGTTCGGAAGACTCTATATTTAATTGATGTAAGAGTTTCATTCCTGTTTACCATAAAAATAACTCCAGTGCTCACTTTGGCAGCACATATACCATAAAAATAACTCCAGTGACCTTTCCATGTTCTGTCACAAGTGGGGGTGATGGGTAGACAACTTGTCCTGCACTGAGTACTACATGTATGTATTTACAACATAGAGAACTGAGTTTGCTAAGAAACATTCAAACAACCTTAGAAACATTCAAACAACCTTAGAAAGGCTTTGAACTTTTCATCTAAAACTATTTTTTAAAGGAGAAAAATTGAGCCTTTGATATAATTTTAACACAGCAGTATCCAAGAATAAGTACATGTGGATTATATTCTCAATGCAAAAAATATATACATAAACAGTCCACATCACTATTTGGTCCAAATAGTACTTTATTCAAATGCTAATCAAAATGCTAGTAACAATTACTATATTTTACTTAGAGCATCCCCTCAAAGGAATACTTTATAAGGTAATGGGCTAAAGTATTCACATCATCCCTTCAAGAAGGTAAATAATGCCAATAATTTATTGTTGTTGTTGTTGTTGTTAACAGTCATTACTATTATTATTCTTAACAACCATAATAATGGTTGTTTCTTTCCAATCTTCAGGAAACACTTTACAATGAGCCACACAAGAAAAAACAGTGTACATCAAAATCTTTTAGAGCTCTTCATTTGGATGCCACTGTGAGGAAAAGTGAGAGAAGGGATATGAAAGAAAGAGGCAAAAACAGAGGAGTGTGGAGAGAAAAAAATATTTTTAAATACCACTAAAAATTTGGATATAGGCAGAGAAAGAAACAAATCACATGTATATCAAGAAAAAGGAGAGAAACCACCTTCAGCTTATGAATAAAAGACACAAGAAAGATATAATCCTAGCACCCTTTCCTTCTACAACCATTGCATCTGCTAGGATAAAGTCTGGAAGCCTAGAGTTTATCACGTCCAGCAACCAAAAGGCTTTGGCTATCCTAAAGATGTACATGCTACTACAACTTTATGCAACTCTTAAGCTCCTAAAAAATGGTATCAACAACAGGTTCCAAAACACATTAGTTTTCAGCCTCATCAGGCACTGGTCTTTATAGGTATCATGCCTGAAATCTTACCATTATTTTTTATTAAGCAACCTGATATATAAAAAAAAAAAAAAAAGCATGACGCTTCAAACAAGCATAGAAATGACTGCATAATAGGACAGACAAGAACCAGGTGAAATAAGAGCAATGCCTGGGGAGAGAAGACACAGGAGGCCAGTAATATTTCAGCATGATGAAAGGGTGCTCTAAAGAACTGGGAGCCACTTGACAGTGAGCCTTTGCTGTGAAAAATAACAGTACCTCTAAGTAGGGAACCATAATCAAGTTCTATTTCATGTTTTTACCAACAGGGTAGTTCTGTAGTACAAAAAGGAAGTGTATGGAAGAATGAAGCAGAGGTCATAAAGTAATCCTGTCACTTTCTACAACATTCAGACATAAAGCCTTTCCCTCCAGAAGTTTCTTATATTGTCCCATTGCCTTGAAATGACAAATAACAATGATGTAAAATGCCCATTCAGCAAGAATTTATTAAACACCTAAATATCTACTCACTGCCAGACATCAAAGATAGAAAGATGACTACAGTGTAGTCTCGGTCCTCACAGAATTTAAAATCTAGTGAGCGGATTAAGAAGGAAGGCAAGAGTAGCACAGCCTGTCACATGACAGGTGAGCTGTGGCTGTGGGCCTGAGCAGGGGTGGGGGGGAGGGGCTGGTAATGAAAGTGCTAAGACAGTCATCAACTCACAGGAAGGAACCAGCGAAGATTTCCTGGAGAAGACTATGCATGAGCTGATTCTTAAAGAATCCATAAAAGCCATCCTGGTAGAAAAAGAGGGATAGGAGCTCCGGAGAGCAGCGGGAGCATGATGCACTTGGCAAGCGTAAGTAATTGTGCTTTATATGGAGGAGTGTCAGCAGTTGTTGAGACAAGAGCAATTAATTAGCTGTGGGGCTGAATTGAAAAGAATTTTTAGGTTAACCAGCAAATCTGTCCTTTAACCTAAAGATACTGGAAATCACTGTAGATTTTTTTTAAATCAATTTTGAAGCATAATTTGTATATAATAAAGTATACTCATTTGAAGTATATAATAAGTTATGACACACCTGTAAAGCTGCATAAATACCACTATAATTAAGATCAGAACATTTCCATCATCATCCCAAATTTCTTTAAATCCTATTGTAATTTATCCCTCCCTCCCAACCCAGCCCCAGGCAACCATCAATCTACTACTCATTGTCTCTACAGACTAGATGGATTTGCAGGTGAGGAACAAGTGGTTGTTCCCATTCGGTGCTAATGTAAATAAAGCTGCAATAAAAATATCTGGGTGTGGAATATCTGGCTTATAAGGTAGGTGTATGTTTAAGATCTTAAGAAACTGCAAGTTTTCCAAAGCAGCCCTACGATTTTGTATTTGTATAAGACATGTATGAGAATTCCAATTGCTCTGCATCATCACCAATAGTTGGTATTATCAATTTTCTAATAGGTGTGTAGTGGTATCTCACTGTAGTTTCAATTAGCATTTCCCTGATAACTAATGATGTTGAGCATCCCTTCATATGCTTTTGTCCATTTAAGTATCTTTATCAGTGAGGTGTTGGTTCAAATATTTTAACCAATTATCTGTGTTGTTGGGGAGAGGCCATATTTGTTTTATTTTAGAGTTATAGGAGTTCTATATCCATTCTGGACTTAAGTTCTCCGTCAAATACATTATTGTGAATATTTTCTCCCATTCTTCATCTTGAGTTTCATTTTCTTAATGTTATCTCTCAAAAGACAAAACTTTTTAATTTTAATAATATCCAATTCGTTTTTCTTTATAGTTCACGTCTTTGTGCCCTATCCAAGAAATCTTAGACATGAGTTAACATAATCCTATTAAATTCTATGTGTACATTTTTGTACACATAGACAAAACTCTATGTGTACATTTTTGTCTGTTCCATGTTCATGTTAACTATTTTATCCTCCTTTTTACCGACTGGAATAGAAAAGAATATGTACCATAAGCCTTTACCCATATTAACTTGCTCAAGTAATAGATACCATGTCTAATGCAGCAGGTGTGATCAGGGCTACAACTTAGTTAAGCTCATAGTTAAGTATATGGTTATTCCTCAATATCCTTTTGATTTCTGCAGGAGCCAGACTGATAAATTAAATGGAAATACAATAGGTAATGCCACTCCTGCATTCTTGAGATAGATGGCATCAATTTCTGCCAACCCCTCCTCCACACACCTTCAAGAAGGATGAGATACTGTGTTTTATTTCTCAGCACATGAAGGGAGGGCAGCCTTTCTGACTATGCTTGCTATTTCCCCACAGGTCAAAGTAGCAGTTACTCTAACTGCCAACTACGTTAGTCCCATTTATATATTCAGAGAACAGGGGAATGATCATTGATTAGGTACATGGACCCAGTAGACCTACTATAAGCCAGATTTGGGCCAGAACTCCATTCACTACACGGTCTCCAAAAGTTTCTATTCTTATATGTATCAGTAATGTCCCCTCCAGTTTTCAGATGTCAATGTCAACTTAAACTCTATGTCTGATAGTCCTCAAAATGTCTGGGTATTCCTCTTTCCCCAGGCTACATTTACCCAAGGAAATAGCTATAGGCCCTTTTGGGGCATCATTACAATATATATTTGCCAATGGTTTTACAGGATCCTTCCTCCTGTGGACACTGCTACCTCATTAGACAGTGGTTTCTGGGTCTGAAAACTGTTTCAGGCACCTGGAAAAAGGATCATGGCTTTTTATTGGGGAAACCATTCTCAGTTCACTTATTCTTGCTATGTTTAAATTATTCATCAGTATTAAAAAAGAGTATTTAACAGTACCCTTCTTAGCTGCCTACCTATTTTGCCCACAGGGATGCCACATCCATTCAAGAACTTTGGGAAGTTTTGGGCATTACTTCTTCAAATATTTTTTCTCTGATCCATTCTCTTTCTCCTTTCATTCTATACTGATTATATTTTATTTTTTTAAGATTTTATTTATTATTTATTTGAGAGAGACAGATAGTGAGAGAGAGCACTAGCAGGGAGGAGAGGGAGAAGCAGGCTCCCCGCTGAGCAGGGAGCCCGATGTGGGACTCGATCCCAGGACACTGGGATCATGACCTGAGCCGAAGGCAGACGCTTAACTGAGTCACCCAGGCACCCTGATTAACTGTATTTTAAATTCGTTGAACTTTTTAACAAGTCTTTAAAACTCTTCTACTTTTTAATGTATTTGATCTCTCATCTTTAGGGTTTATTTTTTCCAAATTCACTGGCTCTATCATATTTATTGTACTACTTAACCCATGCACTAATTTTTTAAAGTTTTGGATATTACATTTTTCAACTCTAGAATTCCCTTTTTGCTCTCTTTATATTTCCCATTCAGCTTCTGAGACAGTCTATCTTTTCTTTCATCACTGAATTGGGCATACTTATAGTTAACTACTTAAAGCTTGTCTGAAAAATAAAAAATATGGATCACCCAGTTTACCTCAGCTGATTGCTTTTCTTCCCCCTGAAAATGGTCACATTTTCTTAGCTCTTCCTATTTTAAGCAAAAATGGATTTTATTCTGAGCATCACAAAATTTGTGTTGTGGCGTCTCTAGATTTTGTTATACTGTTGTGAAAAATCTTTGTGTTTTTGCTTTAGCAGAAAATGCAAGCAACTAATTTGATTAGATAAAACTCCAACTCTGTTTCACCTGTGGTGGATGGCAACTCAAATCTCAATTAAGTCCTTTTATTTTAACCGTTGCTGAGTCTATCCTTACGTGTGTGGTCTAGGCCAGCCCAACATTTAGGTGGAGTTCACACATTATTATCGGCACCCATACTTTCTGACAAAGAAATGCAATGTTCAGTGCTTCTCTGTATCCTGTGTCTGTTTCTCTCTCCTGTGTTCAGTGTTTCTCTCTCTCCTGTTTCTTTTACCTTACAGCAACCTATTAATGTTGTATGTACTTACATATAACTTAATTAGTTGTCACTAAAGAGAGAATCAGATGCTTCTATCATTCTCTGTCTAGAAGTCTTAGGTATAGGCTTCATGCATTTGATATTTCTAAAGAGCTTCCCAAATGCCCCTGGGACTCACACTTTCCCTCTAGGAATGTCTATAGGAGTCCCCATATTGTTCTCCCTAAGCTTTAAGCTGCAGGGGCCAACAGTTTTATTGATTCTGATGGGTCACTAGACATGAATCTTTGTCATCCTTCTCTGGGAAAATAAGATGGATCCTTCAGAATCCAGTTAAAGTGTTACAATTTCTAGGCAAGTCCACCTAACTCTCCTATAATCACCCCCAGACTCCCTTGAATTTTGCTGAACCCTTCTTGGTATAGTGATACTTGGTGATCAGCCTATTTACAAAATCCTATGTACCATTATCTTTTATAATGTTGTAAGCATGAGTCTCCACACATACCTGGGGCTTCCATTTTCTGACTCTCTCCTCTTACTTTCCATCAGCTGTAGCTGCCATAGACTCTGTTCTCTATTCCTCTGGTCATAAAACCAACAGGTTTTCTACGGAAGTTTCAGCTGCCCTACACCAAGACATGATCCCCAGACTAAAACCACAAAAACAGGGAACCTGCCATTTGCCATTCCCTTTTCCAAGTTTTACTTCCCTCCCAAAAATCTATAGGCTGAGTTTAAGGTATATGTGGAATATCCAGTAAGAGATGTCAAGTATGAAAACAGATGGGTCAAAACTGGATTGGGTACCCCAAACTGTAGATGAGCTATTCATAACTGCATTCTCCTTGCCTATCTCCATCATATAAGAAGAAAGCTTAATAATTAATTTTACAGGCCACCCTAAGGTTATAGATAGCCAAGTAACATTTCATCAGAAATATATCTGAACACATGTTTGGTGGGATTTTTAGTGAATATTTGCTTTCTCATAAAAAAGACAGACTCAGCTGTTTATTAATTCCTCCATGTTCCCTTTCTGGAACACGGATGTGATACTAGCAGACATAGCAGCCATTGCGTGACTAGGAAGAAACAAGCATTAGGACAAAAGCTGATACGCTAACAGTTCTGGAGCAGAAAGATGAAACTTGGCTCATTATTGATTAGAAGGTCTTCTGGAAAAGCCATGGACTATCTCTGGGCTTATTATTGAATGTGTGAGAAAAAGTATGCCCCATTTTTTTTCAGCTGTTTCTCAGATTTTGTTACCACTGACACAGTTCCTAACTGATACAATGAAAATATACAAAACAACTCAAGAAAGAAATCTAAGCAGGAAACAGGTCAACAGCTAGACCTAGCAGTTGAAGCCCTAGTTCTGAATGAGATCATCAAGTGAAAATATTATAGAGTAAAAGGAAAACAGGGCTGAGAATCAAGTGTTACAGAACACTGGCACTTAAGAGGAACTGGTAGAGGAAAGAACCAGCTGAAAAAAGGACATACAATCATAAAGAGAAAGAATTAAAAAGAAAAAATGATGACCTAGAAACCAAAAGAAGAAAAAGCAGGTGTCAGTGTTCAAATGCTACAAAGTAGAGCTAACCAAGTGCAGGAAAGTGTCCATTAGGTTTGGTGATATCAAAGTAGAGCATTTTAGTGGAACAGGAATCAGGTTCTAATAAAGCTGGCTTGTGGATAATCTGTTTCTCAGCCTCAGAATGAACTGCACCCACCACCCCAGTAAGTGTACCTTTCAAGCCAGCTGTTGGTCGCAGAGTGGGTCATGAAAGGCAATGTACCTGGATCACTGCTTCAGCTAGAAATACAATTCAAAGGGCAGGTTCTATTGACAGAAGAACAATAGGACCTTTCTTAATATCAAAGGCAGCATATTTTATATCCCTGGAAAATAAAAATAACCACTTAAGTTTAGAATGACCTACCAAGTGGGCAACAGAGTGGATTTTCCTGACCCTTTCACTTTTTAAAAAAACCAGCAAGATTCTAAAGTTCAGTATCTGCCTGGTTCCCTGCAGCTGTTTCATAGGTCTCAAACATGCTTTGAAGATAATAGGCACTTGAGTCAGTGATACAGGTGCAGGAAAGGAGGAAAGGAGGGGACAAAATGGAATCACTGAAATGTAGTAATCTTTTCTCAATTAAGTTTTCTGTCACTAATCAATAACCTGAAAATATTAGCATAGGATTTAAAGACATCAATTCTATAGAAAAAGTTATTAAAAAGGAACTACAGATGTAAAGAGTGATTAAAAGGGAGGCGAACCAACTTTCAATGTCTAACTTAGCACTGAGGGGTCTTCACAGCTGCAGGAAACATTCCTTTTTTCTTTCTATTGTTATGGAAGTGGTAAGAGCGACTTGAAAAGGCATGTGAGAATTTAAAACCGTTTCTTTCTTTCTTTATTTCTGTCTTTTTAGAATTCTTTTAACTTAAAGAAGATGTATGGAAAACCCACAAAGCAATTAGTAAAAGTGAAAAGATGGTTAGGAACAATTAAAATCCTTTCTGCTTCATTAGCTTTTTACTGTTAAATGTTGTCACTGATTAATGCCAGGCTGAGACATTGAATATGTCTCTCAAATAGCAAATGTATCAAGAAATGAATCAAAGAAAAAAGCAATACCAGAGCACTCACAGAATAAGCTTGTTAACAACATGACATGGGTTAAAGGCTCAAATTAAAAGTGTGCATCTCTATTTTGAGCATTCCACTAGGCACTTTGTGCTCACAAAACTATGTATGTGGGGTTATCTGCATTCTTCACATTTTCCAAAGCATTCCTCACCAATATAATACAGGTGACCAGGATTAACTACATGATTTGCAGGGCCCAGCGCAAAATTGCACGGCCCCCTGTTTAATAAGCAGGTAAAAACAATGCCTCTGAAAGTAAAATATATTTTCTTTATTTCTTCTGCAGTCTTTCTCTCAACTTTTCATGGTGTTTATTATTTGCCATTTAACACAATTATAAATGTTTTAAATTACAACTTTAAATTAATTTTACCATTCACTTTATATTTTGCAATGCCATTTTAAACAAAAATACAAGAGGATTTAACTCATATGCAGCATTACAAAATAGTGCAATTTGTATGCCTCAGCTTGCACATGTATGTCATTCTCACCATACCAGCAGAAACATTCCACAAAAGTGACTCAACTGGTTTTACTTCTTTAAATTAATATCTAATATTTTTTAATTGTGGTTAAATAAGCATAACATAAAATTTACTATCTTAGCTGTTTTTAAGAATACAGTTCAGTGGTCTTGGTACACTCATACTGTTGTACAATCACCACCACCACTTTTTTATCTCACTTCCCAATATGCACACATTCTACATTCTACCTTTGGCTGACTGACGTGTAAGGAAGAACCAAAAGGGTGGGGGTGGGGGAGAGACAAAATACTGGAAGCCCTATTTTTCCTTTCATTTTATTATTTTCAATGTAAGTAGTTGGCTAATGCAAAGAAGTACACAACTAAGAAAGGGTATGCTCGAGTTCATTGGCTGTTTATGTGTTTTTAGAAGGCCATCACTGCATTCTTTCTGCATTAGGAACAGTCTTGCTTCTACCCCACCCCTGTCCACCACTTACTCAGCCTCGTCTAACATCATCCCTCCTGGCGGCTCTGAGTATTAACTCCCAAGTATCAGGGGATTCTACGCTAGATATAATTAGGCAACAAGGAGCTGCGGACATGCGTATTAAGCACATTTCGTTTTCCGTCCTCCTGTGCTCCAGTTTCCCACTGGCCTCCACTTACAAAACACAAGTTAGAAGACAAAATTGTTAAGCCTATCAAGATGGCGGCAGCGCGACATTTACTCAAGCGCGAGGTTTCCTGAGAACAAGGTCCTGAGTGACTGACTGCACAGGCCACACGCCCTGGAGGCTTTCGCTGCAGATTAGGGAGGCTGAAAAGGATAAGTCCTCGCACTTACAGTGCACTTTATTGCCTACAGAACACATGCTCACCCTTTTCCTCACCTGTCATGTTACTTCCGTCTGCGAAGGGCTGGTGCTATCGCTGTTAAAGTCAACCAGAAAGTATTTAAAGCGAGCTGGCCCTAACGCCAGAGCGGTGCACGCAAAAAAAAAAAAAAAAAAAAAAAAAAAAAAGCTAAGGCAACAACCAATCACAGCCTACCATTAAAAAAAAAAAAACCCGCTAAGAAACAACCAATCTCAAACAGCCAAGTAGGCTTTCAGCTGTAGCCCGGGGACGAGTTTCCTTGCTTTGCTTCCTCTCTTTCTCTAAGCGGTCTTTTTCCAGTCTCCTGTCCACCTTCCTCTCCTAAGCACGCACTGTGTGGCACTGCCCAAATCAAGTCTATTTTTAAATTTCTTTAAAACTTTTACAATTTTTAATGTTTCAGTTCATCTTTCAACACCACTTACGTGCTGGGAGCTGCCAGGCTAGCCCAACTTGCGTAGCTAACTAATTAGGGGCATAAGGTGGACTACAAGCCAGGCATCCTGATTCCTGGTTAGGTACTCATCTCACATTTCCTCTCTGCTCTGAGAAGAGCCGCCACACTGCAAACAGAGCAACTACATTTGTATGTCCTTGGGATGCGTTTTCTCCGTAATCCCAGAGACAGCAAAAAGCCATTCAATTACGGTACATGGAATATGTTAGTTACAGAAGAGTTAAAATAAAAGGACAATCAGACTCAGAAGAAGTGACCCATTGAAGTCTCCCAGCAGGGCAGAGGTTTTGAGGAAAGATTCGAAATAAATATTGAGGCGAGACAAAGCTTGTGTAGAGAAGAAATGTCCTCTCCAAAAAGAGCAAGTGAATGAACTGAGATAGTCTGGGAAGGTCACGATTTGCATGTCTGCATGAAGAGTGTCAGCTGAAGATGTCATGTTTGGCATAAATTAATCTTACAACCCATCTGCCTAAAACTCTTTCCTCCTGCATCCCTTAAGTAGTTAAATCAGTGGTGTCTTCCTAAACTCTTTTGTTCTAATAGCCAAACAACCCATAGATGCAATTAATACAGGCAAATATATGTATGACATGTTTCTGAACTCATGGTTTTTGTTTGATTGGCTTTTAAAGAAGACAGTTTGGTTAAACAAATAAATATACACCAAAAAAAATCACTGAAAATACTAAAGTAGATAATATACAAATTAGAAAAAGAATTTAAATACTCCAAAGGTACATATCAAATTTTCTCAGTAGTGCAAACTGTTAAAATCATTTATTAGTTACTACTTAGTCTAACGTTACTTCCTGCCACCCAGCTAGAAGAGAACCCCCCTCTTTAACTCGTCAAATATTCTTCTAACCTTACTGTTCAGTGTTTTTTTAGACTTGGCTTTTCTAAAAAACTATAACCAAATCTGCATCTAAAGCCATTTCAAAAGATTTCATTTGAAGACATTCTCAGGCAGGAAAGACTGCCTATTTACTAATGAAGGAAATCCTCTCATTCAATTTTCTCAGAAATTCTTATCTGGACATAACTGCCAACATCTCACTCACCTTGAAAGAAAATATAGAACATCAGCATAAGCAGCACAAAACCCGTGATTATGTTTCCCCTAGTTGAAAAGAAAATCGTAATCACTTCATTACCTACTCTGTTTCTCCCGTCCCCCATCCCCTGCCTAAAATGTTCCTTTAAAAATTGATTCCATTTTGCTACTTCTGCTCTCTGACATCAAAAATACAATAACCCTTTTTTGCCAAAACACTGTATTTTTAAGTCCCTGATAATAGAAAATAACTTGGTGAAATGATTTCTTCACCCAGTGACCTGTTATCACAGTGAGAAATTACCTGGGGGCATAGAGAATGAGATAAAACAGTGGCTAGCCTAGTGACAAGGTGGGGCTCTAGATACCAACTCCTTGGTGATCTCATCTGTCCTAATTCAATCCCTTTCTCCCCAAACCTAATACAGTGCCTGTTTTGCTATTTTAGTCAGGGAGCTTTACATTTTTCAGTATTTGACTCTAAAAATGGAATGTTGAAACTGATTAGGTAAAATAATCCAGAGTTTAAGATAGATGAGGAAAAGTTTATTCAGTCATTGCTCTTAGTGTGAATTTAAGCATGACATTGTTTTTACCAGCTGTTTTTAAGAAGGCAAATAATCAGATTGTAGAAATGCTCAAATATGCAGATTCTTCACCTGAGCCACTCAAACAGGTAGCCAGATGATCCATTGCCACCAACATTTACAGGAAGATAAGTGGATTGCCAGAAGCAAAACAGCCTCCTCTATCCTGCTGTGCCATTTTTTTTTCAGATACTTAGTGACACAGGTTGTATCTCTCAATCTGTTTATAACCACACAACTATAAATAACATGATCTCCCTCAGGCATCCTGTGAACAATAAAAAGAAGTTTCCAAGAATAATAATAGTAAAAGTCAATGAACTATATTAATACAGTATAAAAACCAAGTTGTTCTCTGGCAATTTGGTGGTGTAAGGTAGAGGTTCATTGAAAATCCTTAACTAAGAAAAATTTTTATGTTACCCCGGGATAATCTCCTTTATCTTCCTCTGAATATCCAGTTTTAAATGGATAAAGGCAATTTTATAAAAATCCTGTTAAAAAAAAGACATAATCTTCCCCCTCCAAGAGGAAAAAATCAAATGAAACAATTTGTTAATAATAACCCACTGATGGGGTGCCTGGGTGGCTCAGTTGGTTAAGCGACTGCCTTCGGCTCAGGTCATGATCCTGGAGTCCCGGGATCGAGTCCCACATCGGGCTCCCTGCTCGGCGGGGAGTCTGCTTCTCCCTCTGACCCTCTTCCCTCTCGTGCTGTCTCTCATTCTCTCTCTCTCTCTCAAATAAATAAAAATCTTTAAAAAAATAATAATAACTCACTGATAATTTTGGCTAACACTACAGTAATCTCAGCCCCAGAATAGAGATTTACCTATCCAGAGCAATGTTTTACAAAGGTGTGCATAAATCACCTGCAAAATTCAGATTCCTATGTTCCACACAAATCTAATAAATCATAATCTTTGAAAATGTGGAGATCTGCATATTTGACAAGGTTCCTAGAGGATTCTTTAGTATACTGAGGTTTGAAAACCACTAGTCTGAGTTAGCTGGTTATTTTCCAAATAGCATTTCTGGACCGCATGATGAAATAGTGTGTTACGTGCCCACCCAAAATACACAAATGCAAACTCTTTCAGAGAAAATCATCTACCCAGGCACTTGTGTTCATTAGGTTTCTTTTTATTATAAAATTACATTAACCCTCCCTGTTTCCCAGTTGACTGTCAAAGCATTTGGGTGTGTCTTTAACAAACCATTTCAAAATTCTGTACTTTTGAATCATTTCAAGGAATATAACATTGAAATTTCTGTTATACTATGCATATAAAATTCAATTACAAAATTTTCGTGGAGTATTAACTGAAGGATGCTCAGTTCATCTCTCCCTATGGATACTCCAAAATTATCCCTGAGTCAAACCAGACTACCTACCAGGCAGTAGCCATACTAGTCCCTGATAGGACAACTGAATTACTTTTACAAACCTACACTTTGATTGCTGTGGTGTACTAGCAGTGAGCTTTCTCTGAAGTTTGTTGGGAAGATATAGATGAGTACTTTGTAGAACACATCACAGTATGTATCTATTATGAAGGCCCACGGTTTGCTTGCCAAGGAAAACAATAGCTCTTTCTTAACCGTAAATGATCTTGTATTTCTCTTTCCTTCAGCTGCTTGGATTAGTAGTATGAAGTATCTAATACCATAAGTTTCATGGTAAACCTTAATTCTAGCTGATATTTTTTCTCTTTCTTAAAATTTCCCTTCTTTTTCTTTAGAGCCTGTTTTCTTCACCTACTTTAATTTTCATCTTGCTTGTCATGTTTTTTGTCTGAGGCTTCTTGAATCATTTTTGGAATAATGAGGGACATAAACAAACCTTTATTATACTAATGATTCAGAGTTGCATATTCATAACTATTCAAAATCCCACTGGATATAATTCCTATTATACAAGTTTTATCTTTCAACCCTCTGTGTAAAATCTCTAATATACAAATTCAACATTTAACATTACACTTACAATAAGAAAAATAATTAATTAGGACTTGAGTAAGAATAGGATGGGCAATCATGGGGATATAGTGAGTTCTCCATTATAGGAGGTAATCAAGGTAATGAAGCAAAAGCTAAGTGACTACTTAATAAGAACATTATAAAAGAGTTTTATGTCAAATAACACATTGGATGACAAATATCTGGAGTCTCTTCCACCTCTGATATTCTTAAATCGATCACTTTAAAAAATTACATAGTTAACGTTATCAGGAAGAAAGTCAGCAAAAGAATTAAAGGAACATGCATTTCTCAGGAAAGAGTATTTCTAAATACATAATCAGGAAAAAATTATATTTCTAGAAATAGACTAAATAAAAACTTGTCATATTGTATCTCTTTTGTTAACATTAGCAGGCATGCACTGCTTGCCTGGGTCCCCAGTTTCTATCTCAAATTGTATGAATGAACAAGCTACAGTGAAGTCTGAGAGTGATTTAAGGACTTAAGTTCAGCTTTTGCTTCATATTTCTTGTGACAAAACTGTTTTTAGAAGTATAATCTTCAGTGCCAGGAAATCAATTAACTTTAAAAATTGCCAATGTTGCCAATAACCGGGAATATAAATGTAACCCTTTTGCACCTAGGGTGTGGAGAAATTAAATGACCAAATACATTCTGCTAAATCCAGCCTTGAGAGAAGGTTGTTTCTTTGCAGTGAGGTTCTTTGAAATGAGAGATGGAAACAGCAATGAAGGAAAAGGCATCTGAGTAATTATATAAAGCCTTCTAAGTGGTACTCAGCCCAGAAGACACTTTTGTTCTGTCCAAAGGCACAAAAATCTATGAAGACCCATCTGACCCCAGCATTTCAGGGTACAATGGGACTCTCTCCACAAGAGAGCCCTTCTCTTAAGGCAAGGTTTATGCAAATTGTTAATAACAGTTATAAATCAAAATGATGATCAAGATAGTGAATATTATTCTTGAATTCTAGAAAAGATATAAGCTTATAATGTAAAATTAAACACAGGGATGTTGCTAATACAGAGATTGAGAACTCTATCCCATTTATATACTAATCCTGACACTGCATAGGACCAGACCAGATGGGGCACAGAGAGGGGTAATTACATTTTTTACTTTTTTGAGACTCTTTCTGACCTAGAGTAGTGGTCAGCAAATGACAGCCTGTGAGCCATAGCTGGTCTGCCCTGTATTTTTGTATTTAAAAAAAAGGGGGGGAGGTTTTATTAGAACACAAGCACACCATCCTGTATGTCCTGTCCCTGACTGCTTTCACTTTACAGCAGCTGCACTGAGTACTCACCACAGATATAACTGGCAAAGCTTGATGGCATCTGATATAAAGCGTAGTCAAGTTTTTATGAATGTCTATGTGTGCTTCCTTTTGAACTATTTTTATAGTAATTCTTTTTTTTTATATTTAATTTATTTATCTGACAGACAGAGAGAAAGCACAAGCAGGGGGAGCAGGAAGGAGAGAGGGAGAAGCAGACTCCCCGCTGAGCAGGGAACCCGAAGCGGGGCTCGATCCCAGGACTCTGAGATCACGACCTGAGCTGAAGGCAGACGCTTAACCAACTGAGCCACCCAGGTGCCCCTTTAATAATTCTTTGTGAAAGTATTTGCAAGAAGAAAGATCGCTTACTTTTGTATCACTGGGAATGGCTTAACTTACCCCTCTTTCTTGAATGATGCTTTTCAGTGTTAAAATCATTCAGCATTTTTAAATATCATTTCCTTGTCCTCCTGTACTTAGCACTGCTGATGAGAAGTCTACTGTGATTGTAGTTGCTGGGTAAATAACTTGTCTCTCCTTCATACTTACACTTGAAATTTCTTTTCTATCCTTGATATTTTCAGTTTGGAGACAACATTTTGGTCTGGTTTTATTACTATCTCTCCTAATGCCCCATGAGTGGGCACTTTCAACATTTAGTTTATAAGTCTTCTTCCTTTTGAAAAATTTGCAGCCATTATTTTTTTGCATATTGATTTTTTTATTCCCTTCCTTTCTCTTCCTTAATCTGTGTCTACCTCAGTCTGTTACTGTTATTCTATCTTCCCTGTTCCACAGGTTCTCCTTCACATTTCTTCATCTCAACATCTTACTTTGGTAATATCAAGGTACCTCACAACCATTTTTCAATTTTTCGAATTCTCTCTTCAACTGTGTACAGATTAAAGTCTATATTTTTCACTTCTAGGATTTTGAGTTAGTTAATCGTCAAATACATCTTGTTTTTTGCTTTTGGATGCTCCTTTTATATTAGTTTATAGATATTAGTTCATCTATCATACCTCTGAATTTACTAATCAAATATTTCAAAGCCATTTTTAAATCTTTCATTTTCATTTTATGAGCATACTTTTTTTTTTCCCATTAGTTCATTTGGGAGCAGTCTTCCTTTACTTGACTTATGTACTTTGGAGTATTGATTTGTAGACTCATCTTGAGAAGGGATTTTGGGGCACTTGGGTGGCTCAGTTGGTTAAGCATCTACCTTCTGCTCAAGTCATGATCCCAGAATCCCAGGATCAAGTCCCATGTCAGGCTCCCTGCTCAGCGGGGAGTCTGCTTCTTCCTTTCCCTCTGCTCCTCCACCTGCTTGTGCTCTATCTCTCTTTATCTCTCTCTCAAATAAATAAATAAAATCTTTAAAAAAAGAGAGAGAGAGGAGGGATTTTGTCATTATTACTGTTGTTGCTGTTCTTGCTATTGCTCTTGTTGTTTTTATTCCCACTCCGAAGGCCCATTCTTTTCTAGGAATTTTGGGGTGTCCCTTACCTGGCATTCCTACCCCATTCACCCATGCAGAAATAGGTCTAATACTGGCAACTTGGAGCTCCTGACCCATGGTGAGCTCAGGGATATTTAGCCCCTTGCCACAGAAGTAACAATACTTTTTTTCCTATTTCCATAAATAGTCAACTTCATATAAGCCACAACCTAGGCAATTATCGATCACAACTTTCTTTCAGGCTTTTTTGAGAACGTGGCTTCATGCTGTGAACTAGCTCCAGCCCTTTACCTTGCTTGAGATACACTTAAATACTATCCTCCCATGAGAGATAAATTCTTCCCAATTCCAGACCCAGAGTCCCACCCTGCTTGAAGCTTGGGTATTTTTTTTTTTTTCCATTTCTAGTCCATGGAAATTCTTATCTTCCTTCAAGCACTGATATATCTTTTTTTAATTTAAATGTTAAGTGTTTAATCTATTATTGCTGTTTTTGTTGCCCAAAAAGGAGAGGTTCAAACCACAAACTTTACTCTGCCATTCTGAAAAGATAGAAGAGTGAGCACTGAAATTAGAGAGATAATCAGATTGATAAAAGTAAAGGTTCTAGAGTTATGATCCAGAAATTCCATTCCTAGGTTTATACCCAACAGAAATGCCTACCCATATATTTACCAAAGACATGTACCAAAATATCCATAGACATACTATTCATAATAGCTGCAGACTGGAAACTATCTAAATGCTCACCAACAGTAGAATAGATAAATAAATCAGGGCATAGTCACACAGGGGAACATTATATAATAACGAGAATGAACAATCTGCATCTGGTCATGATAATATGGATAAACCTCACAAGTAAAATGGCAAGAGAAAGAAGACAGACAAAAAAAGGACTTGCTGTAGAATTCCACTTATATCAGCATCAGAAAATAGCTATCAGGTTGGAAGTCAGGATAGCAGGTACCCTTGTTAGGGGGTTTGTGACTGGAAAGGACACCAAAAAATGCCATGCAGGATGTTAGCAATGTGGCTGATGTTCCAGATACTGATTCCACAGATGTGTTTAGTTAAGTAAATTCATCAAGTTGTTTACCTGTGAGATGTTATAAAATATGTTATGCTACTGTGAAGAGATTTTCAAAACATATGAGAGAGCTTTATCAGTTTCATGGTTTTTCAAACCCCACTCCTAAATCCCTATGGATCCATGGACCTCAGGGCTAGTTCTTCCTTCCAATTAATTGTAGGTTTGGTTTGGTTTGGTTTTATTCTCTCAAAAGGACACTATTTTCCACACCCACTGCTATTGAGTAGGAAGAATTTAATCTCCAGCACAGCAATCAATTAAAGAACAGTAAAAATTATTTTTAAGTTCCTTAATCAATAAAATAGACTTGCAAAGAGATTATTAAAAGTATATATACAGAGAACTTTATATTAGAACTTGAAATTCCTGATAGATTATTGTCTTTACATCATTCTAACCCTTGATTCTGAGCCTGGTCAGAACTTCCTTCCATAGGTTTTAACCAGCCTTAAAACTGAACCCACGTAGAGAAGTAGAAGGAACCTCACGACATTGCTCATCAGCCCAATGCCACCAATCCACTGATTACAGTGCACTGATAACTGGATTCCTACCTCATTCACAATTACCCTGCTTGGTTTCCTAGCCTTCCATTTTAAAAACTTGCCATTGTTTTATAGAAAATCAGTATCTTTATGCCAGAACTTCTGTCAATTACCTGCTTCAGCAAGCAGCTAGGATCTTCCACTCTGACTGAAGTTAACTAAGAGAAATGTTGCATCCAGCATTTCCTTTCATTGATGTATCTTTTGGTTTTAAAAATCCACAATAGCCCCCAAACCAGATGTTCCGACTGAATCATTGAATTTGGCCTACAAACTCTCAAATTGTATCTAATTTTGTCCAATATTCGGAAGCATTCTATAACTGTGCCTGTTTTTTCTACAAGCCTATCTTTGAAAAAGCAAACAAACCATCAAAGAAATTGTTATCTCCCCAACCAATTCTCTTTAGACTGAGAAGTATTATGTCATCAGAACCCAGTGAGCATACTCAATGGCTTACCCTAAGCCAATAGAATCCTTTTGGATTATATTCCAAAGTCCAAAAGGAAGATGTAAAAACATTACCCATAAACCAGAAACCCAAAAGAAACACTCATATATAGCCATTCTCAGTTTTCCTCAGTCAGGAACATTCTGAATATTTCACCTCAATTTTTTGATTCCAAGCCAAGAATCATCTGATTTAATATGAGTCTACATTCTTCTTCAAGTCTGGGTTTAGGTTGTCTTTTATATTTAGTTAGTTCCTAGAATATACATACATGCACAGGCCATCTATTCATCATTAAACCCAGTATCTGCTTGACATTAGGAGTCCTACAAATTTTCAGCCCTAATCTGAGCCCTGGCTTATATAAAAGCCATCTATTTTGAAAGGCCTTGTTCAAGGTAAGAAGTCATGATCACTGCAGACATTCTCATGATCACTGAAGACATAAGTAGTTGATTATGACACTCTCACCAGGCTTGAAATTGCCTTCACAATACATCCCCATAGAGCAATTCAAGTAGCCACTACTAACTGGAGTTTTCATGAGAGATAAAATGTGCTGAAATTCAAACTTAAACCCTACACAAGTTTTAGTTTAATTAACTATAGCTTACTCTAACTCAAAAAACATAGGGGAAAGTTGGACTTATATAGAAAACAATAGATTAATCAGATTGATTGACAGATTTTCCTTCTTTTCTACCTAAGCTCCCACATTTCTAATTCTTCACAAGGCCCTAGTCCTTTTTTTTTTTTTAAGATTTTATTTATTTATTTGAGAGAGAGAATGAGATAGAGAGAGAGAGCATGAGAGGGGGAGGGTCTGAGGGAGAAGCAGACTCACTGCCGAGCAGGGAGCCCGATGCGGGACTCGCTACTGGGACTCCAGGATCATGACCTGAGCCGAAGGCAGTCGCTTAACCAACTGAGCCACCCAGGCGCCCCCACAGGGCCCTAGTTCTTATCACATATATATCTTTTAAGATCTATTTTACTAATTTATTAAACCTCTCCTTAGTTTATAATTTGCTTATAATTTGGCATTCTGTCATATTTGGTGGGGACATGCTGGGTATTACTATTCCAGGAGATAGGAGATCAAGTCTACCTGGTCCGTTATCTTCTGAGGACTTTTGGCTACACCACATCTGGCAACATATCATTAGCAATCCATTCCACCTGATACTTTCTTCTATTAGCACACTTCCTGAATGTTTCTGTAACTTTCTGGCTCATTGCTATCCACTGATTCCCGCTTATACTATATTTAAAAAATAAAGCAACTATACTTTATAGACAGAAATAAGAGAAGAAATAAAATATCCACACAGGTTTACATCTTCCCATTTATTTTTCAAGTTAATGAACAATTATTCAGGTCCCTTTGTCTTCACTCTTTTTTACAAGGCTACTTAATGAAACGGATTGTATTATTATTTTTCATTTTTTATCTTCCATGCACATAATTACTAATACTTTCACTAACCATATTTTACTTGCACTAATTTCACTAATTCACTACAAGATTTTTTGACCATCACTGCTTTGGGTATTCAGCAGCTAGTTCCTGAACTAAGTAATTGCTTGAGGATAAGTCCAAATCTCATGCTAGAAAAAATAATAATTCTTTTTGATTAAAAACCAAACACACAAATGAACTTGCAATGGATATTAGAGAGGGACTCTGTCCTAAAAGCCAAAATGTAAAATAAAACAGAACAAAACAGAAAAAGGGAACTCATCCTTTGAATATGTTAGTCTCTACCTGTGATAAGAAACCAAGCTTCTCCCTGGCGATTTTATACTCTCCCCTCTAGAACCAGGTGACAACCAGGAGCAGTACATGACAGTATGAGGAGAGCTTCATTTATTTTCCTCTCATTACCTAAGATGCTGAGATGGGTCAGAGGGAAATGAAGACCTATGAAAGTTGGCAGTTAGCACAAGCAACATTCAAGCTCTGCATTGTCCAGAAGCTATCTCCAATAAGGTAGAATGGACTCTGGATGGGTCTTTGGTTTCTCTTAGCTACAAACTGATGCTTTGAAGTGCAAATTAAAACTGAGAAGCCTGTCACTCAAAGAGACTGCTGATAGCCTTTAGGTGGCTGAACTAATCTCATGCCAAGATAGAAGAATGAATTTGGAAGTAATTTGCAAAGTAAAATATGAAATATAACTTTGAGGGACCCAGAATGATGTCCTTTATTAATGTGGTATATAGACTCAGAATATGTAGTAAAATTCTGCAATACCATTCTCTGTAATGAGCTTTGCCTTTGCGGGCCCAGAATAATTTTCAGTGCAAAGTCACTGATAAAGCTGAAGTATATATTTCTTACAGTTTGGGGCATCATAGATAGGCTTTCCAATTATTTTTAGTTTCAATTAGATTGGTGAATTTCCCTGTAACTCATCTGAGTCTAATCATATAATTATGCTCCATTTAATTGAAAATGAGTAGCTAAAAATATTTGAATTAAAAAAAAAAAAAACAGTAACCCTCAGATGATGAAAGTTCTGTCAAATATTCCAAACAAGATTTCCAATGTCATTATCCTGTAGATCATAGACCTTGGACCTAAGATTACATAAAATGTTGAAGTAAAGTAAGCAAAATGCAAAGAAAAATTGAGTGTAACTTATTAAGTACAGCTTAGTGGTTAGAAATCTAAAATTTAGTGTTCAATTTCCAGCCTTAATAACAAACTCAATAGCATTTCTAAGTCTCAGTGTCTGCAAAATGTAAATAATCATGGTAACTACCTCTGTTGGGCACTAGTGGGCCATCCCCAACATCCTAGTCTAGCGGGCACTCTCTTAGAGCTAGCTTGCATTCAAGATATGTTCCACCAATTACATGTACTTTTGCATGTTTGAAAGTAAAAGACAAAGCAAAGACCACCTTCTTCTCCATTTGGGCTTTGAAAATCAAGAGCATGGAGATGCAGATTTTGTTTTCCTTTACCGTCATATTCCAGTATGCAGCCCCAGCTAATGAAGGCCAGGAGGCGCCAGTGGGAGGGCCACAGTTTGACTCCATAGTCCACGGCACAGTCACTAGCTTCACATGTCTTGACTGGAAAGTTGCTACCCGTTGCAGCTATGGCCATGTCACCTCACAGTTTTTTAACTCGTAGATACCATGGGAGCCTCTGATTTTAGTAGAAGTAGGAAAGCATCTTCTATGTACTTTTTAGCCATCTGTGTATCTTCTTTTACAAACTGCCAAGTTTTTGTCCTTTTGTTTTATTGGGTTGTTTGCCTTGTTTCTCTTTTGTTTTGAGGTACGATTAACATGCATTTCCCTTACGTGTTCAACTTAATGACTTTTGACTCACGTATTCACCTGGGTAACCACCAATCCCCTTAAGATATGGAACATTTTCATTGTCATAGAAAATTCCCATTCTTCTATTTGCTAACTCTACACTACCTCAAAAGCAAGCACTTTCTGTTTTCTAATGCATTATTTTCAAGTTTTGCTTATTCTTGGAATTTATAAAAATGGTATAATGTATATTATATTCTTTTGTATCTGGCTACTTCCACATGATTAATCCATACTGAATTCATCCCTGTTGCTGCCTGAACCATCAGATTGTTCTTCTTTAAAAAAAAAATTATATATATATATATATATATATATATATATATATATATATATTCCTAAGGAGTATTCCTTTGTATAAGGAATCCATTTTCCTGTAAGTTTATCCATTTTCCTATAAATGGACTTTGGGTTGTTTCAACTCTTTGGATATTATGAATGAAGCTGCTATAAACTTCCTTGTACAATTCTTTTGTAAACATGTTTTCATTTCTCTTGGATCAATATCTGGAGTAAAATCACAGTCACTGGGTAGACTATATTGAATGTTATAAGAAATGGCCAATTTTCCAAACCAGTTGAACATTTTGTACTTTCACCACCAATGCATGAGAACTCTATTTCTCCAAATAGATGGAAATACTTGGTGTGTCAGTCTTTTCAATTTTACCCATCTTGTTTTATGAAATAGTGTATCACTGTGATTTTAATTTGCATTTTCATTTGCTTATTGGCTATTCATTTGTATTTTTATGAAATGGCTGTTCAAGTATTTTCTTGATTTTTACATTGATTTGTTAATCATTTTATTTTAGTAGGGCTTTAAATAGTCTGTCTAAAAGTCTTTCTTTTAGATATATGTGCTAAGAATGTGTTTCTCCTAGTTTTAACTTCCTATCAATCTTATAATGTTTTTTAAAGCAGAAATTATGTTTACAGAAATACATTTTATCAGTGTTTTTCTTCTACTGAAGCCTGTATTCTGACCAAGTAAACATTTCTCAAAATCTTGAAGATATTCTTTATTTTTTTATTTTTTTTAGATTTTATTTATTTATTCATGAGAGACAGAGGGAGAGAGAGAGAAGCAGAGGGAGAAGCAGGCTCCCAAGGAGCAGGGAGCCCGGTGCGGACTCGATCCCAGGACCCTGGGATCATGACCTGAGCTGAAGGCAGACGCTTAACCATCTGAGCCACCCAGGCACCCTTCTTTATTTTTTTGAAATACTTTATTTTGTTCTTAGTTTTATTTTATGCCTGTGATTAATCTCAAATTAATTTTCATGGACAGAATGAGATTGGGGTCAGGATCCTATTTTTTCACAAATTCAACCAATTGTTCAGCACCATTTATGTTTTAAAATGTATGTCTCAATGGATTGCCTTGATGGCTTGTTGAAAATCAATTGCTCATTTGTGTTGAGTCATATAAATTTTGTTTGTCTGAACTATTTGTCTCTCCATTATACCAACATGACATTATCTTAATTATTGTAGCTTTATAGTAAGTATTGAAACCAGGTGGTGAAATTCCCCCAAGTTCTTTGTTTTTCAGCATTGTAACGGCTGTTCCAGAATGAATTTTCATATAAATTTTGGAAATAGCTTGTCTTTTCTTTCAAAAGAGGCTGCTGGATTTTGATGTGAATTATATCAAACCTAGAGATTTATTTGGAGTGCGGTCTTTATTCTTCCTCACAAATTCACCTTACACTTCCATCTGGCATTACAGTTGGCTCTTCCTTGAACAACATGGCATAGAACTGCACAGGTCCACTTACACATGGATTTTTTTGATATAATACTGTAAATGTATTTTCTCTTCCTTATGATTTTCTTAATAACATTTTCTTTTCTTTAGCTTCCTTTATTGTAAGAATACAGTATATAATACACATAACATACAAAATATGTGTTAATCAAATGTTTATGTTATCACTAAGATTTCTGATCAACAGTAGGCTATTACTAGTTAAGATTTAGGGAAGTCAAAAGTTACATGTGTTTTTTCAACTGTGTGGGAGGTTGGCATCCTTAACCCCTGCACTGTTCAAGGGTCAACTGTATTCACTTTCATCCTGAATAACTTATTTTAGCCATCTTTGTAGTACAGATCTTCTCCAGACAAATTCTTACAAACTTTGACACTGAAATATCTTTATTCACCTACATTCAGAAGGCTACTTCTCTGTGGACTGAACTCTAGGTTGCCAGATTTTTTTTTTAATTTTAAGCAATTTAAAGATGTTATGCCACTGCTTTTTGGTCCATTTTGCTTCTGCTGAGTGGTCAGCGGTATTTAGTGTCATGTCACCTTATATGTAATGTATCTTTCCTCATCTTTTCCATTTATATCTAGTCTCCATATCTGCTCTTCGTCATTGGCTATATGACAATGTGTGGATTCTATTTGCTCTGCATTTTTTTTCCACTTAACTTCTTAGAAATATAGGGTGAAGTCTTTCAACAATTTTTTAAAATTCTCATCTAGTAGCTCTTCAAATACTTCCTTTGTCCCATTCCCGCCTCTTCTCAATCTGCAAATGTATTTTACACCACTGGTTATCAACTAGGAGCAATACTGTCCCCCAGGAAACATTCGACAATGTCTAGACACATTTTTGGTTCTCTAAACTAGAAAGATGTTCGCTACTAGCATATAGTGGTTAGAGCCCCAGGATGCTGCTAAACATCCTGCAATGTACAGGATATCCTCCCACAAAAAAATACTTGTCTGGTCCAAAATTTCAATAGTGCCAAGGTTTGAAAACCGTATTTTAGACTATATGATATTGTTTCATAGGTCTGAGACATTTTCTCTTGTTTTTATTTCACTCTTTTTCTTTTGTATTTTAGTTTCAATGTTTTCTATTGACTTGTCATGAATTTTACCAGTCTTTTCCTCTTCAATATTCAGTCTGTTGTTAAGCCCATCCAATATATTCTTTATTTTTGATATTACTTTTTCATTACTAGTATTTTTCTGTAACATCCATATCTGTACTAAAATTCATCATGTCTTCTCTCATGATAGTTACCTTTTTCACTAGAAATTTAACATTTTTCTCATACTTATTTTAAAGCATGTTTCTCATTTTTCCAACATCTGGGCCATCTCTAGCTCTGTTCCATTGACTATTTTATGTCGTGACCTTAGGTCTCATTTTCTTGCTTCTTTGTGTGGCTTTTTTTTTTTTTTTTAAAGTAAGCTTTACACCCAACATGGGGCTTAACTCATGGCCCCATCATGAATTGCATGCACCACCAACTGAGCCAGCCAGGCACCCTTCTTTGCATGTGTTTAAATTTTTTGATTATATGACAGCTATTTTGTGTAACACAATAATAATGAATGAAGTAATTAGTATCTGTCCACAGAATTTACAATGCCTCTTTTTCTCTTAGGCTGCTAGAGTGTAGGCCTAAATTAATCTGAGATAAAGTCCAGCTGAATTTTAGCTTGTGGTAAATTTAGTTTGATTTAGTTCACTACTGGCTTTAAGTACTTTGTGAATAAAATCACTCTATTCTTTTTATTAAGACCTGTGATGTGAACTCTACTGGGATTCTGGAATTGGTTATGCTTCTTAAATAAGTTGTTAGCTTTCAGAACAGAACTTTCAGAACTCCCCTTGCTTTACAATCTAGCTTTCAGGTTTTTAGAAATTTACAATCTCATAATTTATTTTATTTTATTTTATTTATTTACTTGAGAGAGAGTGAGAGAGAGCACAGAGGAAGAGGGAGAAGCAGACTTCCTGTGCTGAGAGGGGAGCTTGATGCAGGGCTTGATCCCAGGACCCTGAGATCATGACCTGAGCTGAAAGCAGATGCTTAACAGATTGAGCCACCCAGGTGCCCCGCTCATTATTTCTGAGAGTACACTTGCTATCCAGTACCACGTCCTGCTTTCTGGATTTGGGTATTTTCCTTTTAGCCTTGCTGCCCAGTACAATATTGAATAGATGTAGTAAGAGTGGATGTACTTATCTTATTCTCTATCTCAGGGATAAAGTCTTCATTATTTCATCAGTAAGTATGATGTTAACCATAGATTTATTGCAAATACCCTTTATCATATAAGGAAGTTTTCTTTTACTCCTAATTAACTAAGACAGTTTATCATAATGGGATATTGACTTTTGTCAGATGCATTGTCTGAATTTTATTTAGATGATGGTTTATCTGCTTTTTTCCATTAGTATAAAAAATTAGATTAAGTTTTTGGATTTGTTTTAATTTATATAAAGCAAAAGTCACATTTTTTGGCCTAAGGTTCTATGAGTTTTTACATGTGCATAGATTCTTATAATTATAACCAGAGATAGAATACAGAAACATTCCTATACCTCAAAGAATTATCTCATGTATTTCATTTGTATTTAGAACCCATTCCTTTCTAAACGCAACCAGTCGACAGCCATACCACCCTGAACGCGCCCGATCTCGTCTGAACTCCTGGCAACCACTGACCTGTTCTGTCTTCCTGTATTATTGCCTTTTCCAAAATGTCAAATAAATTAAAGTATGCAGTATGTAACATTTTAATATTGGGTTCTTTAATTTAGCATAATGCATTAGTAATTCATCCATGCTGCTGTACATATCAATAGTTTGTTCTTTATTTTTTGGTTAGTTGTATTCCATTAGATTGATTTGTGTTTGAATAATAAACTAACCTTGAATTCTTGAGAGGAAACCTAGTTAGTCACAGTATATTGTTATCTTTTATTATATATTGCTAGATGGATTTGATATGTTTCATTAGCAAAGGTTGTGTCTCTATATAAGGTACATTGTTCTCTAAATTTGTTTTCTTATAATGGCATTGTTAGATTTTGATATCACTGATATCTTGGGTACATGAAATAATTGGAGAAGTCACTTTCCTTTATTTTCTGAAAGAACTCTTGCAATACTGTTGTTTCTTCATTAAATGTTCGTTAGAGTACACCAGTGAGGCCAAAATTATTTGTTTGAAGACTTTAAATGACAAAATTAATTATTGTAATTGACACATGGCTATTCAGGATTTATTGTTTCTTCTTGATTAATTTTAGTATGTGTGACTTTCAAAGATTTGTTCATTTCACACAAGCTGTCAAATTTATGCTCTTTTATAATTCTCCTTTATTATCTTCTAAATATTTGTACAATCTATAGCGATATCCCTCTTTCATTCCCAATATTGAGAATTTATTTTGTCTTTATTTCTTGATCAGTCTTCTTAAAGATTACCAATTTTAATAATCATTGCAAAAAAAATCGATTAATTTTCCCTATTGTTTGCTCATTTCCCTATATAGTATCCTGTAGTTATATTTCATAAATGTTAATATATTGCTTTTATGTTATCATTCAGTTCTCAGAATTTTCTATTTTGTCTTTTGATATCAACATTAGCCCATATGTTGTTTAGAATTGTGTTATTTTCCCTCAAATATTAGGATATTTGTGTATATCTTAAATTCCTAATTTAATTTCATTGTGGCAAGCCAACATACCTTGCTTGATTTCAACCTTTATTATATTAATGAGATTTATTCCATAGCCAATTAAATGGCCAATAGGTGGCACTGGCCTGCACTGGTAAACATTCCTTGGTCAGTTGTTGGTATGGAATTTTGATTACATCAAGCTGTCTGATACTGTTCATATCTTTTATGCTTACTAATTATTTTTTGTCTATTTATTCTATAAATTACTGAAAGAAGAGTATTAGAATTTCTAAGCATTATTATAATCTATTTCTCCCTTTGGTTCTGCCTGTGTTTGCTTCATGTATTTTGAAGCCCTTTTATTAATACTTTGACATTCTGCCTTGCTGATAAAATGATCCTTTTATCATTTTGAAATACTTGTTTATCATTAACAGTACTATTTGTATTCTAGTCTACCCTGTCTGATATTAATGTAGATGGATCAGTTTTCTCATGTTTACTCTTAGCATGGTATATAATTTGTCATCCTATTACTTTCAACCTACCTTGTCCTTAGATTTAATGTGCATCTACTGTAGACAGCATATAACTTGACTATGCTGTTTATTACCCATTCTGGTAACCTCTGCCTTCCAATTGCCATTTTCTTTATTTAAACTGAAAATGAGCACAAATATGGTTGGGCTTATGTCTAACACTTTGCTACTTGTCTCCTATTTATGCTATGCTTTTAGTTCTCTTTCTTTCCTGTCATTTCCTTTTTAGGGTTATTCAAATTATAGTCACTATTCCATTTATTTCTCTTACATGATTTTAAGCTGTGTAGGCATTAATATGTAATGAGATAAGGAAATACAAATATAGAATGGGAAAATGTGAGAATGAACCTTGTGTTGTTGGATGTGATTTAAACAAATGATTGTTTAAAAAATATACTTCCAAACTTTTCTATTGAAGGGCTCAGAAGAAATGTCACCCAAAGCAATGAGTACATATAATCTAATGCCCAGATATCAGATTTTAAATGTCACTTCCAACTAAAATATGAGTCTGAAACCAGAAAGTAAAAGGTGAGCCTGAACTACTCTAATGCATCAGAAATCAAAGATGTCTTCAAGTACTAAATGAGACACATTAAGAGTACAGTAGATTACCTGAAAGGACTTCCACAGGTAAAATTTAAGACAAATTAAATACAAAAGGATGATAAATGGCTTATAACACATTGACTTGAAAGAAAGAAAGAAAGAACGAAAGAACGAAAGAACAAAAGAAAGAAAGAAAGAAAGAGAAAGAAAGAATCAGTACATCCAGGGAGTTATATTTTGAGAAAAACAAGAGGCTATGAGTGAGGGAGAGATCTTCCTTCTAGAATTAGAGAAATGGAAAAAAATCACTATTTTGCAATTAACAACAAAAATAATTTTACAAATTTCATGAACAATGCTAAAATCAGAAAAAGAAGAAAGATATATTCATATTTGGAGATTTCAATACCCCATCTCATTAACTGATAGAACAAGTAGAAAAACATCCAGTAAAGATATAAAAGATCTGAATAACACTATCAACTTGACTAATTGCAAATTATAGAACACAATAACAATTAAACAATATACATCTATTTCAAGTGCACAAGGAATATTCACAAAGATACCATATGCTCAGCCAGAAGGTAAGTCTTTGTAATTATCAAATAATGATATTAAATTACATTCATTTGCAATAAGATATCCACAAACCCTCAAATACTTGCATATCAAACAAATACCTCTAAATAACATGGATCAAAGAACAAATTACAGCATAAGTTAGAAAATATTTTCAACTCAGTAATAATAAAAATACAACATATCTAAATTTGTGGAATGCTGGAAAAGTAGTGATTAGAGGGAAATATGTAACTTTAAATGCTTAGATTAGAAAAGAAAGCTATAAGTAAAACTAAGCCATCACTTTAAGAGGCTAGGGAAAAAAATGAAACTGAACAAATAAAGGCCAAAAAATGTAGAAGGAAGAAATTATAAATATAAAAACAGAAATGAAATAGAAATAGGGAGGAAATATTTCCAACTGAGAGCTTCCTTCTATTTAGCTGGAATATCTATTTTCTCATTCATTTGTTCAGAGAACCTATATTTATTTTACAACTACTCTGAGCTTGGCACTAAGTGAGATGCTGTGGAAAAGCTGTGATTACTGTCCTTTCCCTCATTGTTCTTAGGAAAATATATAAATAATAAAATTTTGTATTTTGATCCGTTCTATATACAACTTCAGGATGCAGTGAGATTGTAACAGAGGATTAAAGCATCTCAGATGGATTACAGATCACACATCAGAAAAGAGCACACATATCACCCAAAATGTTCAGCTGATTTTATTTAGTACTGCTCAAAGGTTATAGAAACTTAGCTGAATTGAGGTGACCATACAGAGCAGAAGATACAACAGAGTTTCTTGAGACCTGCCCCATTTCTTACTCCCTCCACTGAAGTCCTTAGTGGCAATGGCTAATAGTCATTGCTGCTGGGCACAAATATTGTGGTCCTGTTCCTTTGGAGTAAATGATAACATTATAATTCTAGGAAGAATTTAAGTGTGCAATTCACTATGTGCTCTTCCCCCTACCATGATGATCATGAAAGTTAAAATGGAGCCTTTGCCTTTGGCCCTCACAGAGAAGATATATAGTAGAGATTGCAGCTAACTCACAAGGGCCATGTGGCACAAGCAAGAAATCTTGTTGTTTCAAATAAAGAAAATCTTGGGAATGCTTATTAGTGCAACATAACCTAGCCTATCCTGACTAATACAGGTTCAGGAAGCTGCTGGTGTCCCTGGGGTCTTGCCAGAACCAGAAAGATTAATATTGTGCTGATACAGCACTTTAAATAAAAGGAGGTGACATCACTATTTAGATTTACATCAGCAAATTACATTACCCTGTCAGAAAAAGGACATTCAGCTGTTTGGTGACCCTGCACTATTTATCTGCCACAAATTATCCAAAATTCTTTAAAGCTCATTTCTGCACAGAGGGTTAATCAGGTCTGCTCTGGTCAGGGGTTGTGCAGAAGAGGTCATTAAAGCTCCCCTGAGAAAGTGAATATGATTCTAATGTGGTTAGAAATTCATTTATTTTACCCCAAAAAGAACAATTTCCCTTTACACCTAAGCACAGTACCCTACACAGTATGAGTTTAATAAATAACTATTGGTATTTTATTAGATCATCTGTGTTTTTACAAAGGTAACTTATAGGAAATAATTGAGGTGAAACATAAGTATATGTTAAGAATGTTACATAATACATTTTTTACAGAGCTAAAAGTATAAGTAATGGAATACTAAACCATGGTCAATGGGCTTAAGTAATTAACCACATCAATAATTAGATATCCCTAGTGAGGTGAAACTTATGACTGAATTTCAGGATCTATTATATCACAAAGGAGTATAATTCTTACTTATGTGGCACTAGTCTGGTATCAGTGAAATAATTTAACTTTCTAATGACCTTTTCATTTAGATTTGATTAATTCCATATCATGGCATTAGCTCATGCGGTGAGCCTTAATGCCATGGTAGATATTATAATTACCTAGCAGAATCAAGGCCTATGAGCACTCAGAATTGCAACAGAAAATGTCATCATCTGAAAGTGCCTTGGCATTGGAGACAGATATAGGGCAAAATTATCTATTATCCATATAGCAATCTAATATCTAGGTATCAGAGGGTATTAAAATGTGCTTATATTCTCCATAACTTCAAATTATCCAAGGTTATTAGTAATAATACCCTAATGCAAACAACTTGATTGCTTCTCAAAAATATAAATTTGTTTTTCTTTCATTTCACTTCTGCATTGGGTTTAGCTTTTGGCTGCTTCCCCAGAACCTGCTGGTCATATGCTACCTCCAGGGATGCTCTAGGCTGATAAAAACTCAGGCATACTGAGTTGCCAAACATTTTAAGAAGCCATCAATCTATTATTGGAAAAAAATAACAGTGCTTAAACAAAAAGGTGTTGGAGACTTGCAAAGAAGTCCAGAACAGGGAAAAAAGACATCTAGCAATTTATAATAGAAATCATTTCGAAGAGAAAATGAAACGCCATTCTGTTTTTCAGGTAATATATAGAAAAGTTCATTTTCAAGGAGCCTGAATCAGACTCAGGATAGTAAAGCTCTTCTGGCAAAATGCTACTTCATATGTCTAACTCTTTGGTAAATAATTATATATTGCTTTAACACCTTAAGTTTACAAATTATTTTCACATTTGATCCTTATGATGGTTCTGAGGAGGTATGAATAGTATCATTCTCCTTTCATGGAGGAGGCTACCGAGGCCAGAGCATAGGACAAGTGACTAAAGTCATTAACTATTTAATGTCACTGTGAGGGTGGTATCAATAAGAAAGCCTAGGCTTTGGCCAGAATATACCTAAGATCCCATCCCAACTACTTCTGTACCGGCTGTGTGTCATTGGTACTGCTTCCAAACTCTTCTGGGCCTCATTCTCCATATCTACAAAGAGAAGATCATACTTATTTCAGGGACTTGTTATAGAGTTAAATAAGAGAATAAAAGACGATTTCAGTGCTTGCCAATAGTATACTGGCAAGTATTAAACAATAGGCTCTCTGAAGAAAAAAAAATGTATGCATGTGTATATGTATATAAGTTTATTATAAATGCTATTACCATAAAGGATGTTTAGCACACCACTGACAAATCATAATAAAATTATACAATACTTATTATTATAAATTCTGCCTAGGCAATTGATGCTAACAGAAAGCTTTCATTGGTATTTTTGAAACTCTTATATTGGTAGCCAAATTACAGCTCCAATTTAACCAGGATTTGACAAACAGAATTGGATCCCAATCTGTTATCTCTTTCCCCAATTGATGTATCATCAATAAATCTGATATGTGCCATGAATGCTAATTGATATTTTTGTTTAATGAGTTAGGAGGAAAGTGAAACAACCAAGATGTGCGTCAGAAACTCACTTGCTCATCAATGATGTGAATGGCATCTTTGCTGAATCAGGTTAAAGTTTTCAAGTAATAAATGAATATTTCCTCAATTTTATACTACCCATAATGCAACTGCATGACACATTTTCAACTTTAATCTGCATTATTAACATTTCCTATGATTAGACAACCAACAAAACAATACATCATTATCTACTTTGCAGCATTTGCCAACCATGGCTCATATCAACCACCAATATGATGTCGCCGAAAACATAGTTGAGAAGAGATGGGCAGAAGCATGCTGTTACAGAGGATTTCCACCATGCAGGGACAATAGATGTACATAGCCTCCTCAAGAATACAGATAAAGGCAAAATGTAGAAAAATAATTTGGAAGTAATGAACTGTGAGTTTATTATCCTTGTTTCATATTTTATGTAAGTGTAGGTTTACACAATTTAATTTTAAATACGGATGTTTTGAACAGCTAGCTTGAAAATTGCTTGATAATTTAACAATGTGCTCTTAGGTGAGCCCATACCAACTGGTTACCATGCAACACTGGAACCCACCACATATTGGAACCCAATGAAAATTTATTTTTTTCCTATTTTTTTTCTTTTGTCTTGTCAACCTTCTACCCATTCTCCTGTATCAGCTGAAGGCTCTATCCAGACCAATTTAGCATTTCTGCCTGTGGCATCTAAGAGCTTTTGGGAGCTACCATGATAGCTGCTCTTAATTAAGTCAGCTTCAAAAACTTCCAAACATGCCTAGTTTCCCTCAACAGTCATGATGCAACTAACATATAAATTTAGCAGAAAATGTTTTGAATCTATTTTTATAATCTGTCTGTTTTGAGAGAAATAACAAAAAAAAAAAGAAAAAAAAGATGATTTTTTTGGTTCTTTTAGAGCCAGACTATGAGAAGCAGCAACATCTATTAGTATCTTTTCTCTTCGCAAGATGCTCACTCTTTAACCTAGGGGACCCTCTACCTAAGAATTCATTGCTGACCCAGCCAGTAAAAATCCTGGCCAGAGGCAGGGTATTAGCAAAGACACAAAGCTCCTTTGGGACACTGCATCCCACTATGTAGCAAGGTTTCCTCTAGGTAAGAGACTACCAAGTGATATATCTGGCCCTCCTTGTTATTCCTCCCCCTCACACATATTCTCCCCTAGAGTTTGATGGAAGCTCACTTGATTCCTGCTACCAAATGTCATAGAGGCTTACTGGGATGTGTGATGCAGAATATGATGTTTATTCATCCTAACCATCTCGATTACCCCCCACACCATGTGGGAACAAGCCCTGAGTAAACCTGGAACCTTTTTTTTTTAATATTTTATTTATTTTTTTACTTGAGAGAGAGAGAGACAGCCTGAGCAGGGTGAGGCTCAGAAGGAGAAGCAGACTCCCAGCAGAGCAGGGAGCCCAGCTCAGGGCTTGATCCCAGGACCCTGGGATCATGACCTGAGCCAAAGGCAGACGCCTAACTGACTGAACCACCCAGGCGCCCCAAGCTGGGACCATTTTTACCCACTAATTATGTTATAGTGCTGATGGGATGAACACCTACCTAGCATTGCTTTACTTTTACCTTTCTTTCTTCTCTAATATTTTGGGGGATGGGTGGGGAGATGGGTTATAAAATGTTATAAAAGCATCTTCTCTCAGTCCATACAAAGCCCTCTTCTTGTTTCCTTTATCTCCAAATCAAAAGCATTCAAGTGTTTGTTCAGAGGCCAAATGTTTTACAATCCCACAATAAAATAGAGCTTCTTCCAGACTCAGGAAACGAGATGAAGTACACTTTCTTCATTTCATCAACACTTATTTCAACTGCTACAGATGCAGATTTCAGGACAGACTAAAAAGTAATTTGATATGAACTGTCCCCCACTCCTTATGGGGCTATTTGTTAGATTTGGTTTTGTATCCTAAAATAACCTCTTTACTAGGTGCCAGTGTTGGCCCTTCTTCTTAATAGTTTTATGACCTTAGACTTATCACCACTTCTAATGTCATCTGGAAAATGGAGATGAATAATACACTCCTACTTAGCTGATCAAATGATTGGCAAATCGATTGAAAGACGTATGTTAAAATGTTTCATAAATGGAAAGATACAATGTAAGCAAGACACAGTATTATAGTTTATGTTTAACCTTTCAGCTCCAACATAGTTACCCACCATTTTCCAGAGATAGACACAGAGGTTTTGACGAAGAACCTTATCATCCTGAGGAGTCTAGTTAAGATACTAGAGTGTTTCTAAGAATACTCACACCTTACCATGAGCCAGCCACTCATTCTGAGAGGCTCCAGAAAGAGAGAGATAGATGGATAAAAAAAGGCAGAGCAGGTGAGGTGACATTCTTACTATGTGGGACTGTTGCTCCAAACCCCCAAAGCAGGACTCTGGGGTGAGGGGGCTGGATTTCAGGAAGCAAATCCTTCTTACAAAGAGTAGAAAATTTGCTTCTGATAATGGACCTGGAATAATAGTGGAGAACCGTACTGATCAGAAGATTCTGTAAACACAATTTGCCGTGACACATTCTGATCATTGCTTTACTAATGCTAGTCTGGTGGCTCTCAGAACTCCACGGTGCAGTTATCACAAATACCCGCGACCGAGTCATTCATCTCAACCATCATGCTAAAGTGTGTTCTGACACCCTCTGTTTAAGAGGCAACTGAAGGAAAATTATTCTGGAATAGGAGTCAGAAGGAAACTTTTTTTCCAAAGTACTTTTTAGGGAAGGGAAGTTTAAAAATGCTTCTTAAATTTTTTCTTGTTGTTCTTCTCTAGGGTTTCTAAAATTGGCCCAGCCTGTGTGTTTAAATAGTAAAATGCCAAAATTTGGAAAGAAGACTTTTAATACCCAGATCAGCACCCATTTCCTAAGCCAGGCTGCCTTTATGTCTGTGTCAGGTGTTCCAGTGGCCTCATCTTTAGAAGTCATAAAACCCAGCAAGGAGGCACACAAATAAAAGATTTAGGCCTCTTTTATTGACACATAACTGTTAGCAAGTAATGATGAATTAGGAAACATTAACAATAGATGATCCTTAACTATAAATTTCTTGACAGGTGCAAGTTTGAACATTTTATTCTTAAATGTGTTCCAGGGTTTTAAAACGTGCCTTTAGAGTTACAATAAAACCTGAGGGGTTTTTTTTTTCCCCTTTGCAGTTTCAATATCAATTCAATTCTCCTCATCTGCAGTCTCATTCTTGGGTCTTTAAAAATAAGAGCTTGAAAAGAAAGTAAATCACAAAGAAGGGCAATCTCAATATGCAATAAGCAACAAAGATAAAAAGGGATGGGTAATCCTAAAGTGGAAAAGCATCATTGTAAGGAATGCTCAAAGAGAATTTCTTTCACTCATAAATGGGTCGTATTCGTGGGGATTTGCACCAACACTAGCACTTCAAAAAGATTGTACATAATCTCTTCTTGGATTTGGTATTTAGAATCAAGTCCTCTACTCCCAAACCATAGGCCTCCAAAGATATAAAAAGTCACCCCATTTTCTACCAACACCTGCAAACTCATTTCTGATCAGAATATTGGCCTATGGAAGTGGTAGGTATATGTGACTAATATAAGCAGGCTAAAGTTCTTCCCTAACCTTGGTCTTTCACCCTCTGATTTCAAGTAAATCCCAACAATTATAGTAGAAATTGATTAGTAATGCAGCACCAAATTTTTTATTCTATGTACTATTTATAATATATTACAGTGGTGTTCTGTATTTTATTTTCTTTAAAATATTCCCAGAGATATAAAATTTGTGTAGTGCCTAGACCTGCATAATATACCAATAAAAACATAATCATTGACCTTTTTATTTATTTTTATTTATTTATTTTTTAAAGATTTTATTTATTTATTTGAGAAAGAATGAGAGACAGAGAGCACAAGAGGGAAGAGGGTCAGAGGGAGAAGCAGACTCCCCGCTGAGCAGGGAGCCCGATGTGGAACTCGATCCCGGCACTCCGGGATCATGACCTGAGCCGAAGGCAGTCACTTAACCAACTGAGCCACCCAGGCGCCCACTCATTGACGTTTTTATAGGACACATAGAACATCATCATCACAGCATACAGCATGACAGCAGTGCTCTATTAATATTTGTGACTTTATACCCCAAATTGTTAGCTTATTGGAAGAAAGGATTTTTTTTATTTGAATTTGTAACATTGAGGCTTATCAGAATTGTTTGTGCATAATAGATGCATGATGACTAAGGGAAAAGGTTTTGTTGCAAAAATAGGGAGAAAAATAGATCTTCAACATGAGCTGTCACCCACAAGAGGATATATTTCATCAAAAGAAAAATCCAGTAATGGTAGTTGTTAATGGAGAGCATGCACCAGATGAAAAACAACTATTATCTTAAAAAGATGGTGCCATAAACTATGAATGTGTTTCAGTGATTAGGCATGTGTGCATGTGTACAGTCTGCTTCGAACAGATAATCCATCCCTGGCTCCAATAAACTCAGGATACAGAATCAAATCATTGAGATAAAACGAATTGATAAAAATCTATGATATTAAGTAAGTTTTCTTTCATATTAAGAAAAACTTGCTCTCAAAATGTAAGAAACTGAAAAGTCAAGAGAAAGGGTTAGCGAACCTACTCTGTAATAAAAATAAAATGCTTTGAACACTCTGATCATTCTGAAAATCTATGTTACTTATATGACAGATTAAAGAACTTCAAACTCTCCTTGGTGACAAAGTCTGATCTAGCAAAACTGGGAATTACCTTGTCTTTGACAATGCAAGCTTGGGGTCGTTTTTTGAGAAAAATAAATAAAGCAAATATTTTTAAAAAAAGAACCTCTAGTGAACACAAGAAAAGGATTTTTGAGGGATGGAAGTCCCAGCAGGGGAAACAAAAGATTCAACCTCCTGCAAAGAAAGAGGTAAGATGCCCCCCTTTCCCACCACCTTAAACCATACAAAAAACTATTCTCTACCCAGATTAGAGTGCTTATTTGTACATTTCAGCAGCAGTCTCAGTACCTGGGAACAAATGGCAGAACATTATTTCACTTTTCTGAACAGAACCTAACAATTTAAACAGCAGGAGTTCAAGTGTTTTATCAACAGCATGCTACTATCTACTCTAAAAAAGAAAAAAGGAAAGAAAAAAGTAAACCCACAAAAACAAAACCCCTTAAGGAATGCAGCATGAATGTTCAGTGAACTATGTGTTTGTAACAGAAAAGGTGTCACAGCGTGCAACAAAATGGCAGTAATTCAGAACTGCAGTGAAATTATCTTTTTGCTTTTCTGAGCTTCCAAATATGCCCTCTACTCTATTCTTCTTTCTGTGCAAGGTGTGGGAGGAATACACTGTCTAGAAAATAACGCCTTCCCTTGGGTTGCCTAGTCTGAACCTTGTTGATTACACCATTGGTCATCATCAGGAGAATCATAATGACTCAACTCTCAATGTCATTAAGCCACGATCACTAGTAAGTTGTCCCTGTACTCAGTGTAAGCCCTACTATCACTGCTGAATTAAGATAAGGTCTCTGCCTGAGTTTCTGCATTCCAGGGAAAACTCAGAGTTCACACAGCCATCCAAAATTTCATAAAGAGATGGGATGGAATAATAAAACATACTGAACAAATTTGGGGATTCTATTTAAAGCCCGTGTTAATGCTCAGTACATAGAAATCGGAGGTATTACAACAATTTTAAGTACCTTTAAAGGTTCCCATAAACTCAGCTGAGTTAAAATCTGCTTTGACAACTCATTCTAAGTTAATACTTTTATTTCATCCTGTAAATTGATATGTTATTTCATAAATGTTTATGCCTTCAATAAATGCACCAGAATGCAAGATATTGGGGGTTGTAGGACAAGACTCAGCCCTTCACTTGTATGAACTCATTGCCTACCTGAAAGCCAAAATATTGGTACATAATATATTAAGGAGGAACATGTCATATCAAGCCATGCAAGCAGGCAGAACAAAGTCAAAATCTAGATGAATGGTTTAGAAAATAAATGCTACGAGTTCAGAGTTAGGAAAAAAGTTGGCATGAGGTAGAATAAGAAATGGATCGTGAAAGATAGTTAATATTTGGATGGATAGAGGTAAAATAAGAAGGCATTTTCAATGTGGGCCAAATAAAAATGAACCTGGTTTGTATGGGAACATGAAGGTGACAAAACTGATTACAACTGGTGGTGTATAAAGATGTCCTTGGAATTAAGATAAGAAAAGTAAATTGTATTTAGATTGTAAAGTGACCTGCATTTCATCTTAGGAAATACATTTCAATACTATTAAGTTGCATTGTACCTTGGTCTGAAATGATTTGAAGTAGTTTATAAAGATGCAGCTAACCAAGAAAAATAACCTAATTTACACATCAGGAAAAAATGAGTCAAAATTAAAATTAAGATTCAAAATAGTGAGGTGTTCCTAGGAAAGAAGTTAATTTTTTAAGAAGCATACTATAACAAGTTATACATTTGTTAAAATAGATAGACAAGATTACGTTTTCACACACTAAAAGGGAAAATCAGGTAACAGATTGAATGATACAAGGCACAAACTAACCAAATGCTCAGAAAATCACAACTGATACTAAGACTAAAGACCTAAAAAAGAAGTCAGTGAATAATAGGATAAATAAACAACATCCTCAACAACACAGCAAAAAGTTGGTAGAATGATTTTTCAGAAAATCCCTTAACCTAAGTCAATGATAGATGTTAAAACACAGTGGAGTAATGTCTTTGAGGAATGATACTGTCCAGATATGTTTTGTATTCATTGCCTGACTTAATACAAAAATATGAGATTAAAAGTTATGAAAGACTTCTAAGTAAGACACCTACATATTTAAAGAGAGACATCCGCTGTAAGATTTCCTCCAGGCCCCCTTTTTGTAGAAAAATACAGAACCTTTGAAAGAGTTTCATCTATTAGCATGTGGACATTGTCCTCACAATTTCTCTTTTAACCCTAGCTCTGTAAAAGATATTCATTCTCAGGAAAAGTATGTTCTTCTTCCCTGAGTTACCAACAACACGAGTTTTAAGGTAGATGCAGGGTTGTAGAAACCATCCATCAGAACTTGGAAGGCTTTAATAAGGAAAGATAGACATCTGGTTGTGAAGGGCACTATTTGCTTTTAAATTTGTGATGGAGATTTGCATTTACTTCATACCCCATGCATAATTTGAGGGTCTGCCTGGTGGAAATGGCAATCCTTTCTGAAGAAGGTGCTGCTGTAATATGGGAAATAGGTCATGAATTAATAATCTTGTTTGAGGAAGTTTCATGACACCTGCCAACACTCTACACAAAGAAGCTTTTCTCAGTCTGGCACTTTCATGACTGGTGAAGTAACTCATATAGTTTACATAAGAAGTGTTCTATCCTGTAATCATTTCTGTCTTCTGACATCTGCTCTATGCATACCGTTGTCAATCTAAGATAGGCCATTTGTCAGTTATAAGTAAATCAGGGTATATAAAAATATAAAAATACTACTTTACATCAGGAAGAGGTAAAGGGCCTTAGCAGAAATTGACTAAGGCCACCAAATATAAATCACAAACTTTACCCTAAAACTGACAACTTAAAACTTCTCACCGCAAAGCTTGTTGGACGATCTTAAAAGGAGTAAGAAATCCAATTTACCTAAATTGCAATATATATTTCATTAATCTTGAATGGTTTTTTGAATAGTATAAAATGTTATTTTAACTATTAACTATTTTACAGTGATGTATTTTACACTTCATTTCTTTATATTATTTTATATTTAAAAGCCTTTATAGTTTTATGTAAAAATCATGAAAATATATAAATCATTCAATATAACACTCTGATAAATGTTACATGTGGCTACCTTTTTCAATAGCCATAAAAAATTGAAATAAAATTATTCAGTGAAATAAATAACAATTCTTTAAAGTAATAATATGTCATGTTATTTAGGGCGCTGTTATGTAAGGACCAAAATGGAATATAGTACTACAGTTCAAATAGTTAAATCATTTCATAAGTAACGGTAGTATTTTTGCTACATTATAGTGCTGCTATAATAGCATGCCTTTGAAATGGCTTTCCTAAAAAAATCAAATAAAACTGTGATTATGAAAATGGGCTATGAATAGTGTTATTGTGGAATCTATCAAATTAATAAGTGGTTCATCATTTTTTAGCTATACTTTTCCTTGGACATACTTAGGTTCATTTCCACACCTGCAGTGTAGTTCTGATACTCATGTAATGGAAACTATAAGAATATGCAAGTATATTTGATTCAGAGAGATTTTTCTTCTGTTCAATTTCTTTTTTCACAAAAATACAAAGTCAGAGTGTGTACTCTCTCTAATATACCTACTAAAGGCATCTTTTATTTTCTTTAATTGTGGGTGTGTGTGTGTGTGTAGCAGTTAAGCTGTGATGTGGCAGGTAGATGATTTCTAAAATGGACAAAATAATAAATTTATTTTTCTCAGTACCATTATAACTTGTACAAAAAAAAAAAAAATGCTTGCCTTGTCCTGAGGCCACTGATTCCTAAATACTTGGGGAGAAAAAACAACAACAAAGAGAGGAAATGTGAAATCAAAGGGCTTTGGACTAATGAGAAGAAAGTTCCCAAGTGATTAAGAAAAGTTAATAATAACACACCCGTGTCCAAAGAAAACTGTTGACATCTATTACTAGACTCTTCTTATAATCTTTATCTATTTATTGTTAACAACCAGACATATATTTTTGCGTGAGAAATACTCGATGAGGAACTGCAGGTTCTAGAAAGTATAGTTTGCAGAAGAGTATTTAGAAGATAAAGGTTATGGGGCACCTGGGTGGCTCAGTCATTAAGCGTCTGCCTTCTGCTCAGGTCATGGTCCTGGGATCGAGCCCTGCATGGGGCTCCCGCTCAGCGGGAAGCGTGCTTCTCCCTCTCCCACTCCCCCTGCTTGTGTTCCCTCTCTCACTGTCTCTCTCTCTCTGTCAAATAAATAAATAAAATCTTTTTAAAAAAAAGAAGATATAGGTTATTATCAAGTCAATATACTTCCACACAGTGATTCCACTGTATGCAGCTATTAAATTTTTATAGTACAACTATTGCTTACAATGTATTATAAAATGAAAAGAACCATAAATTCAGTGCTATTTCATTTTTTATAAACAGATATGTCCACACACATGCATGATGAAGGTAAAAGGAAATATTAAACAATTATTATCACTGAATGGCTGGAGTAAGAGGAGGTTTAGTTTTTAATCACATGTATACTTTTCTATATTCTCCATATTCTCAGCAATTACCACACGCTAATTATTAGTGATAATTTTAATGTACAGTGTTAATATACAATACAAAAAGCAAGAATTATTTCATATAGATAACACCCACATAGAAGGTGTACCCTTTCGACCCTTATATCCCTGTACTTGATAAATTTAAACAAATCTTTATCAATAATCATGCTAAAAATAAATGAACAAAAGTTCTTTTTCTGCCTGAGATGTCTAAGTGCACTCCAGCCTATCTCTCATGCTGACTACAACTATAAAAATGGACAAAATGCATGAAACAACTATTTGAGGACAATGAAAAGTAAATAGCAGGCACATTAGGTAAGAAACTGAATAATTACCAGACCTGTATTGAGTCGACCATTTCTTTTCCTTTGGACTCCTAGCCCTGAATGGTGTGCAGTTATAGAAGTGGATGTCAGAGAAGGATAATTAAAGCTTCGGCTTTCTGGGCAGAGGACTGAAAACAGAAGACTCAGGGAACCTAACAGTACTAGGGAGATCACAGACGGAGAGGAGGGCTCGGGGGAAAAATAAAAACAAAAACCTATAGAGTCGTTTATGAATTCCTGGACTCTTCACCAAGTTGTGCATGTGTAGATAGAATCCTAATCAGGATATCAAAGCTACTGAGAGCAGAACTCGTGCATAAACCACCGACTTGGTGGCAAACTAGTTACTGGGTGGTACGCACATGGAACAAGTCCAAACAGCAGCACAAAGCTTATGAAAACTGAACTGAAATTGGAACCACAGACCACAGAAGGTATGTTGGAACTTTCAGCATAAACCTAACCAGGTTGACTGCCAGCTGAAAGCAAAAAATGTTAACAGTTTTTTCCTTGAGATTTAAAATAAACCAGGAGCTTTATAGCATATCATTCAAAATGTGCAAGATACAGGCCAAAATTGTTCTCCATGTGGAAACCTAGGACAATTTCCACTTGCAAGAGAAATGACAGCCAACAGATTTCAACCACAAAATGACACAGCTGTTGAAAATATCTGAAAAGACTTCAAAGTAGTTATTTTACAAATGCTCCAACAGTCGGGGACATTCCAGAAGTGAATGGAAAGATTGAAATTCTTGGCAAAGAAATAGAAGACATAAAGAAGACACAAATGGAAGTTTTATAACTGAAATATACAATAACCAAAACAAAAAATTCACTGGAGGGGAGGCTCACTAGCAGAACGAAGATGGCAGAGAAAAGAGTTGGTGAACTTGAAGATAGATCTATAGAAATTATCCAATCTGAACAACAATCTGTTATCAGAAAATGCGTATGTATCAAGATCAGTATCTATTTTCTATTCTGTAAAAAATAGAGAATTTTGAGGTCAGATCTTTTTTAACTACAAAGAGCTCAGATCTATTCTTTAAGTACAATCTAAAATAGAAATTTAAACAATGTCTGTTTTTAAGTCTCACCTAAATCCTTTTATTTATTATGGAGACAAATTAAAGAAAAGGTAATTTTTTTTTCTGTAGATAAAAGATATTTTCTCTTTTTTTATTATTATGTTATGTTAATCACCATACATTATATCACTAGTTTTTGATGTAGTGTTCCATGATTCATTATTTGCGTATAACACCCAGTGCTCCATGCAGAATGTGCCCTCTTTAATACCCATCACCAGGCTAACTCATCCCCTGCCCCCCTCCCCTCTAGAACCCGCAGTTTGTTTCTCAGAGTCCATAGTCTCTCATGGAAAAGAAAAGGTAATCTTAATTTGTCTCTTTCTTATAAACTTATGGAGAGTTGGAATTTTCTTATATATTTTTTAATCCTTCACAAAAAATAGCAGAGTTGTATGTAAATAAAAAGGCCCTTAAGCATACTTTAAATTGGATATATTTTCTTTATCAGTTCTCTTTATTTAATAGTAAAGCTCTTATTAAGTGCTTTAGGCAATAACAATCATGAAGATCAAATATAGTTAACAGTAATGTCAATACTGATATGTAATGACCCTGGCTGAGAAGTGACACTTTGGAGTGGGAAATGTCTAATTACTTCAGCCCATTATGCACAATTACTACATTCCTTCTCCCACAATGTAATATCACATTGTCTATAATAGATCTGTAATTCCGTAGATGTTCTATTGTCAAGAAGAGGAAGAAAGATGTCATGAGAGACTTAAGAGCTGCTGAGCTCCAGCTCCATACAGTCACCATGATAAACTTCCATGTTTTATCTGAGCTAATCCACCTAAGAACTCTCTGAGGAAGAGATAATAGTACTTTCCTTTTTTCCTTAGATGAGGAACCCTAGGTTCACAGAATTTAAGAAAAATATCTAAGTTTACAGTGAGTGGCAAAGTTGGAATCTAATTTCAATACATTCTTTTTTTCTATGACCCAGTACTATCTTTACAACCAGAAAAATAAAAGTTGAATTATTTAAGAATGCCAGGATATATGTCTTAAAGTGAATTCTTCATGTTTGTTTGATTTGAGGGTGCATTTTGTTTACCAGTCATATCTCAGGGTATGCCTCAAGAGAACTAGAAATAGACTATCATTCAAAGTTAAATGAAAGGATTTTCCAATCCTCCTTTAGGAGAGACTCAGGGTGTTTTGGTTGAAAATGAGATAGTTGCATCATGGTAGACAGAAGCAAGATTTCCCTCTTGTCATTAATTAAGTATGTTTTGAAGAAGTACATATCACTACCAAGTTCAAGTCCTAGAAATAGAACTAGAGTCATCGGTTCCAAGGAACCACCATTCAGAGGGATATCCAGGTAGTGTGCCCCCACCAATAAAACCATCTTGCTTTTCACCCTCCCCCACCCCCATAACGCTGGGGAACACAAAAACATCAGTATCATATTCTACTTGCACAGAGCCTCTAGGTATTAATTCATGAGACCTCCATTTCCCCTTTTCCTTTAAAAATGAGTATTTAGATGCCAAGTCAGAATGAATGTATGGGATTTCAGATATGATGAAGTTTTGCATGGCATTTTATAATGGAGAGAAGGCAGAAGTAGGGTGTCCATCAGTCTCATGGTTGAAGTAAATGGCACAGAAAAAGCTGGAGTATGAATAATCAAAAACTACTACAGGTTAACCATGGGCAATAAGATTTAGGATGATCTTGGAGATAGGAGACTGTTATTACAGACAATTCAACCAAAGAAAAGCCCTTCCTCTTTGTTAAATATATGGATCAGGGTTCAATGAGAGAATCAGAGACATTACTAATGATTTTTAAAAAGGTATTTATCATAGGGATTTAACTTCATGCAATTATAGGAGCTGAAGAAACATCCTTGGTTCAGCTATTTCCTCTGCTTCTAGTGCTGATTTTGGAGTCACAGTGCAGAAGGTCAAGAAGGAAAGACAGACATGAAGCCACAGAATGAAGGAACCACTGAAACATGCAAGGGACACCTGTGACCTTTATCTATCTCATGTTTGTCTCTCCTCCTCAACATAATGAATGACATACAGGAAAAGTTGGCCCTTGTTACAGACTCAGATTAGCACCTGATAAAGGATTAAAGAAAACCCAAAGAAGAAATCCATGGAAGTAGCAGAACCTAGCGGTCCAGCTGCTACCCATGTTAGCCAAGTGAACCACCAGATACTCAGAAACATGCATGCACAGCAACAAGGCTTGGCCTACATTACACTTTAATGAGTAAATATGATTACTGCTTCTTTCACTTCTACCTTCCAAATATTACACGGATTTTTCTTGTGGCCAACTCTACTCAGAAACATACAGGGAAAGAAATGCTTAGAAACATTGTTCAGCTTAACCAAGCTGACACATTACAAAGCCACCACAGTCCATCCCTTATCACCATGGTACCCATAAACATTCCTGAGGTAAAAAAAATTATTAATACTTATATAAATGTGTTTATTTCAAGATATGGCAAAATGTAATATTCGTAACTATTACAGATCTTGTTTCTGCAATTTTTTAAAGATTTTATTTATTTGACAGAGAGAGAGAGAGAGAGAGAGCACACAAGCAGGGGGGGCAGCAGGCAGAGGGAGAAGCGGGCTCCCTGGCTGAGCAGGGAGCCCAATGCGGGGCTCGATCCTACTATCGCGGGATCATGACCTGAGCCGAAGGCAGATGCTTAACTGACTGAGCCACCCGGGCGCCCTTGTTTCTGCAATTTATCCCATAGTTATAGTACTTATAATGACCTTCTTCCACTTTCCTTTCCATACACCCTTTACCCTCAGCAAGCACCATAGCTGGTTAAATATTCTTGACTGGGGTGTGGGTGAGGGGGTGTGACTGAAACCTTAATTCCTGAAGAGAGTGTGTCTTTAGTGGTTCTGTATGTTTACTGGGTTGTTGTACATGAATCAAAGTACATGGAAATACTGAGAAACACCCTAGGGGAGTCCTTGCATTTCAATTTCAGATGTATTCGTCCTTCATCCCTCTATTAGTTATTTATTGCTGTTTGCTAAATTACCTCAGAATTTACCATCTTAAAATAATAAGCTTTTATTATCTACACAGTATCTGAGTGTTGGGAAACTGAGAGAGCTTTAGCTGGATGATTCTCTGTCTTGTGGTCACTTACGAAGTTTCATTCACGATGACTGAGGCTGTTGTCATCTTAGTGCTTCCCTGAGTGAGCCAGCAAGAGAGCAAGGGACGGCAAGCAAGATAGAAGTTGGAATCTTTCTGTAACCTAATCAGGGAAGTCATACCCAACTTTGGCTGAAGTGAGTCACAAGATCCAGCCCACACTCAAAGAGAGCAAAGTACACAAGGGTAGGAATACCAGGACATGGGGATCATTGGGTGGAATCTTACAAGCTTACCACAGCATCGCACAGAATTAGACTGTATGAAGACTATACTAGGAAACATATCTTATCCTGCCGAGTAGTACCTCTTTGCATTATTATAGCTGATAGTATAACAATTGGAATTAAGAGAATTTCATCTAATTAAAACCACTTTCTTTATCTAATGCCAGTTCTACATGGTGTTCCCAAGTCTGTGACTCCATTTAAAGATTAAATGGATTTTTAAAATGTATTAAAACAACAGTTAATGAAAAACATGGATTACGTACCATTACTTCTACCTATAGTTGCATGTAGAATTTTAAAATAGGGATATTGTATATATATTTTATTAAATAAGTCAAAATCATCTTACCACATCCCTTTAAAAAGAGTGATAAATTTGGAAAAGGTGTTGGACAACAACAGGTTCAACCTCTTGATTGTAGAAGTAAGGAAAATCAGGAGTTAGTCAAATGTTCATGGCTATTTGGTAGTAAGTTTAGGAGGGGACATGCTCGAACTGACTTGAATGGGCTTGCAGGAATTAATTGTGCACATCTCTTCCTAACTCCACTTTCAGTGACATCATGTTGGTAGCTTGAAATTGGCCACATTGGGAGTATTTACACCATGGAAATTTGCAAACATTACAAAACGGTGTTTTTTTCCAGTGAGACAAATTATTAAACATTCACTAGCACAACACTAGGCTTTCTGATCTCTGGTAGTTCTCTGTTCACTCTACTGGTTGTGTGTCTTTATCATGAACACCAAAGCTGCTGAAATAATTATCTTATACAATGTTTTATCCTCCTCAACCTGACCTGGACTTTGTACATAATGTTTCTTTGGAAGTTACATTCAGTCAAATGCACTGTAAATGAAATGAAGGTTTATACAACCATAGTAATTACTGGGTCCTCACGATCTGTGGAAAAGATAGATGTCTATTTTTTCTGTTCCAAATTGTTTGCCACAAGAAAGCAATTAACCTTATTTAATGCCTACATACTATGGCTATATTTTTAACACTGCTAGTATTAACCACGCTCATGGCTTTTCGTGTGATCTATGTAACAATTAAATTTAAAAACCTTGTTTCTTCATGCTATGCATATTATATCAAACTCTCTTAATTTAACAATCTCTTGTGGGGACAACAAATACAATATAAAACATAAGCCCAAAAGTTAATTAAAAATAATTTATTTTATTTTTTTTAAAGATTTTTATTTATTTATTTATTTGAGAGAGTGAGAATGAGAGATAGAGAGCACGAGAGGGAAGAGGGTCAGAGGGAGAAGCAGACTCCCCGCTGAGCAGGGAGCCCGATGCGGGACTTGATCCCGGGACTCCAGGATCATGACCTGAGCCGAAGGCAGTCGCTCAACCAACTGAGCCACCCAGGTGCCCAAAAATAATTTATTTTAAAAAGTCCTCATACTATTTCTCCATCCTGCCCTAATTTTCATATTCTTATTTCTTGACCTTTATTATCATCTTTAATGACTGCATAATAATATCATATGGTCTTTTCTAATTAGTAACAGTAACAAGTAAAACAAATCTGTCATTCTGGAGCCAGTAAAAATTGTGAGTTACGAAGTTTCAACTCTTTGAGTTTGTTTGTTTATGCAAGAATTTCAGTAAATTTGTTTATATATCAAGTATAATTTTGGTAGATATTTGGTAACAAAATTGACCTTTAAAAACTTGCATTACTGGGGCACCTGGCTGGCTCAGTTGGTAGAGCATGCAACTCTTGATCTCAGGGTTGTGAGTTCCTGCCCCGTGCTGGGTGAAGAGATTACTTAAAAATAAAATCTTCAAAAAACAAAACTTGCATTATTGTAGTTAATTATCATATGCTAGTTATCACCAGGAATTCTTACACAGTGAAATGCAAAAGTAAACCTGCTCGGTTTTTTCCTTCAAAATTTATCCAGAAACTGACTCTCACCATGTGTGCAGGTACAAATCTTGTCCAGTCATCATCTCTTACCTAGATCATGGCAAATATCCTTGTCTTAGTCCATTTGGGCCACTATAACAAAATACCACAGACTGGGTAGCTTATTAACATAAAAAAGAAATTTATTTCTCACAATTTTGGAGGCTGGCGAGTCCAAGAGTAAAGTGCCAGCAAGGCTGAATTCCTGGTGAGGGTTTGCTTCCTGGTTCAGAGCCCACGCCTTCTCCGTGTCCTCAGAGGGTGGAAAGGCTAGGGATCTCTGCGGGGTCTCAATTAGAAGGCCCTAATTTCATTCATGAAGGCTCTGCCCTCATGATTTAAGCAGCACCCAAAGTCCTCACCTTCTAATACTATCCTTCTGGGGCTAGGATTTCAACATAAGGACTTGGGAGACACAAACATTCAGATCACAGGAGTCTTCTAACTAGTCTTCCTGTTTCCACTCTGGCCTCCCTACAATCAACGCTCCACACAACACAGAGTCATCATTTAAAAGCTATGTGAGATCTGTTGAATCCCATGAGGACTTCCCATCTCACTCAGAGCAAAAGCCAGAGGCCATATAATGTCTTACAAACCCTATGTGGTCTGCCCTGTTTTTTTCTCTGACCTCATCTCCTCTCTCCCTCTTCCTCTATCTGCTCCAGCCATGCTGTCCTCCCTGTTTTGTTTTGTTTTTTCAAAAGGTGCAGTCATGCTTGCATCCCAGGATTTCCCATGAGTCATTTCCCTCTGTCTGGAGTGCTTTTCTTTCTGATACTTGCATACTTCACTCTTTCACCTCTTTCAAGTTTTGCTTAAATGTCATATTCTCAGTGAATTATTGTTTATTACCATGTCTGAACATGCAACCTGCCCTAATACCTGGCCTTCTGTTATCATTTTTCCAGAATATTTATAACTTACTAACTTACTCTAATTTTACTACTTAATATGTTAATGTTTATGGTCTGTTATCCCAAGCCTTACTAGAATATGTGTGTGTGTATAGTATGAAATTAATAATTTCCAAGAAAAGAAAAAAAAGGAATGAAGGAAAGTAAACCAAAAAGGGGAAAGTAAAATGCAAAAAAAAAAAGAAAAATGTAGTGAACATAGAAATTAGTAAGCATGTTGGTAAACCTATTTAATTACAGACTTCAAAAACAAATTAATAATGATGATGAATAGGAGGGTATAGATCTAACAGACCTGATCACGATAACATGAAAATAAAAGAAAGAGAAGAGTGTTTCTATATTTTTTGGCCCCTTGCATTATTATGTGATATTGTTAAGACTAGAATGTGGTTTGGGGCGCCTGGGTGGCTCAGTCAGTTAAGCGTCTGCCTTTGGCTCAGGTCATGATCGCAGGCCCTGGGATCGAACCCTGCATCGGGTTCCCTGCTCAGCGGAGAGCCTGCTTCACCCTCTCCCTCTGCGACTCCCCCTGCTTGTGCTCACGGTCTCTCTCTCTCTCTGTCAAATGAATAAATAAAATCTTAAAAAAAAAAAAAAAGACTAGAATCTGGTTTAAAATATAGGGACATTTGTAAAGAAAAGAAAAACATTGTTAGGCAAAAACTAACATAAACAAAAAAGAAATTGACAGATCTACAAACACAGTTAGAAATTCTAGACATCTTCCTCAGAAACTGAACATCAAACAAATTGGCAATAAGATTATTGAAAATATAAAAAAGGAAATTATCAGGGCACCTGAGTGGCTCAGTAGGTTTCAGCTCAGGTCACAATTTTGGGTTTGTGGGATTGAGCCCTGTGTTGGGCTCTGTGCTCAGCAGAGAATCTGCTTGAAAATTCTCTCCCTCTGCCCCTCCCCAAATCACTCTCTCTCTAAAATAAATCTTTTTTAAAAAATGCAATTATCAAGCTCTATTTTATGAACATGTAGACAACCTTTATGGAACAAGGAGAGAAAATAAATCCCTGCAATCACAAAAATTGCCTACATACAAAAGAACATCTATAAACTACTTTTTCATTATAATGTTATAGAGTCAGAGTAGGACACAAAACACACACATTTCTGAATAATCCACTGCCCAAAGAATAAATTATAAGGAAAGTTATGAACTAGAATTGCAAAACGATGAAAGCAATAGAGATTAAATTGTGTAAATGCCTCAAAAGCAGTACACAGAATGTTTAACTTTGATATCATAAAATCATAAATCAGGACTAAAAAATAATGAGCTAAGTATGAAAATCAAGACATTAGAGACAGAATGACAGAGAAAGCCCATAGAATAAGGAGATACTAATAGTGAGAACAGAAACTATTTTTGTAAACAGGAAAAATAGAGAATATCAACAAAATCAAAAAGCATTAAATATAACAAAAGATACATAAGGCAAGGTTGATAAACAGTATTAAAAAGAGATAGAATTTTTTTAAGGTTTGTAAAGTTGAAGAGGGTATAACTATAAATAGAGATTCAAGAGCATCAAAAGAAAATACTATGGAAAAATTAGGCAAATAAAATTGAAAATTATATTAAAAGGACCGTTTCTAAGAAAATCATTAGCAAAATTGACTCAAGAATACCTAGAAGGACAGAATAGAACTGTAACCATTAAAACACTGATGTAACAGCAAATTCTATCAATTACAAAAGGATGAGATCCTGATAGAGTTAAAGAATTTTACCAATCTTATATGAACTAATATGGTTTTTAGTATATTTACTGTTGTGCACCATCACCACTCTCTAATTCTAGAACATTTCCATCACCCTAAGAGAAAACGTGCATGTTAGCAGTCAGTCCCAATTTCCCCCTCTCCTCATCCCCTGACAACTACTACATAATACTTGTTTTTAAATTATAATCATTAACATAGATGAGAGCGTTCACATAGATAGACTTGAATAAATCCAATTTGCATTGGAAGGCAAAAGAAGTGTTTCCTTCACTGCTCTCTACTTCATGTTAACTTTAAATAGTAATCAACATGAAAATTTTTCTATTAAAAGGAATAACTTATTTCTCAAGTGAATTTCTCTCCTGGTAGCGGTATAATTAACATTTTTAATAGACATGTTTTGAAGTTCAGTTCCTGAAGAGTCAGTTAAATATAAATTCATAATGCCAGCTTGTACCATGCTGCATTTTTAAGATGTAGAAATGGATATGCACTTGTATATCATACGTTATTGAATTGAGTCAACATCATTTAGCTGTGTTGAGTTATTATGACAGAATGCAAACCTCTTTAAATTGGCTAACGTATTAGCAGCATTTATACTGCTTCAGCATAATCTAGTCTAATGCTTCTATTGGGCAAGGAAGAAATTTGAACCCCCTTCCACGGAGTATCCCCGTCTCCAAATCTCCAACCTTCCTAGGCCCGAGACATGCATCACCTCCCCCAGAAAACCTCACCTGACCACTCCTACACATAGACCTTCCCTTTTTGGGAATCCCTCTTCTGCACTTAACTCATTTTAGACACCTAATGGAACACTGTTACAGTGTAATTGTGTGAACAAAGGCAATGAGAGTGATGGGGTATTTTTAGATCTAACAGGTCTTCTGCATCCAAGTGTTTTAGCACTAGAGTCCTGGCAGAAGCAAGGCACTCATTTCAGTGATGGAACCATGACTCCAATCATCTTGTTAACTCCTGTTGCAAATCCTACAGGGCAGTTTCCTATAGTATGCTAATATCTTTCTGGTGAGGATTCATGTTCCCCCAACAAAATTGCTTTCCTTTCTTGCCTTATTTTTATTTTCCTTCTTTTTAAAATTTAAATGCAATTAATTATCACATAATGTATTATTGGTTTCAGAGGTACAGGTCTGTGATTCATCAGTCTTATATAATACCCAGTGCTCATTACATCACATGCCCTCCTTAAAGTCCATCACCCAGTTTTTAATCCATCTATCTACTCTGACAATGGTGCTTACTTCAGATCCTAACCTGTTTACTCTATAATTTGAGGGGAAAAAAAAGAGATTGTTTTTTTCTCCAAGAGGAAATTGGGTGTATAAACTTTTTTACAAACTGAGCATTAATTTCTTTATGAAAATACCTTAAAATACACTACACAATGTGGGACTTCTTAAAGCATAGGTCTCTCCTTCTAGGAGCTCCTAACCTACTTGGAAAAGCAAGCCATTTAAGATCAATTTGTCAGGGGTGCCTGGGTGGCTCAGTTGGTTAAGCATCTGCCTTCGGCTCAGGTGATGATCCCGGGGTCCTGGGATCAAGCCCCGCGCCGGGCTCCCTGCTCTGCGGGAAGTCTGCTTCTCCCTCTCCCTCTAACTGCCACTCTGCCTACTTGTGCTCTCTCTCTATCTCTCTGTCAAATAAATAAAATCCTTAAAAAAAAGACCAACTTGTCAACAATATGCCTTACTTTTTAGTACATAATTAAAGATTTATATATACCTATAAATACAATGACAGTTGTCAGGCATTGGCACTGGAAAATCAGAAATAAATGATCCAGTCATAAATTTCTTATTTGGTATGAAATGTAGAAAGGAGCTTTACTGAAACAAAATTTCAGAAACTAGAGATACAGGTTAAAAATGGAAGTCAAGAAAACTGAAAGATGAAGGGAAAAATTAGTTGGTGTGTCTCCTGCATCGCCCAAGGAAACTGGGGGGAAACTGTTATATCTTACGGGATTAATAGGAAATGAACACAGTCTCTTTCAAAGTTCTCACTTTCTGATGACTGGAAAAAATATATCTCATATTTAAGAAAAACAAACCTACAATCATGATACTACCTATACATATATGTTGACTTTTCAAGCAATTGAATGACCCTTTTAATCTCTTCCTAAATCTTGTGAGGTCAAGGAGTGTATTTTGTTCACTCACAAGTAGTAGATGCTAAACAATATTTGAGGAAGATTTTATGAATGAGTGATTAGGCTCATTGATATTAGTTTTTAGCTCAATACTTGGTCAATGCAAGTGATACTGTCAACTTTGAAAAAATTAGCTTGAATTGAAACAGAACTGACATCTTCCATAAAATTTTCCGTTTGTCTCAAGGTCACATTTTATAAGAATTTATTCTTATCTAATAAAGGAATACAATTGATAATTTTTTTCTTTTCAATTTTTTTCTTTTTTCTTTCTTTTTTTTTAAAGGTTTTATTTATTTGACAGAGAGAGACACAGCAAGAGAGGGAACACAAGCAGGGGGAGTGGGAGAGGGAGAAGCAGGCTTCCCGCGGAGCAGGGAGCCCGATGCGGGGCTCGATCCCAGGACGCTGGGATCATGACCTGAGCCAAAGGCAGACGCCCAATGACTGAGCCACCCAGGCGCCCTTCTTTTTTATTTTTTTATTAACATATAATGTATTATTTGTTTCAGAGGTACAGTTCTATGATTCATCAGTCTTACACAATTCACAGCACTCACCATAGCATATACCGTACCCAGCCACCCCATCCCTCCCACCCCCCTCCACTCCAGCAACCCTCAGTTTGTTTCCTGAGATTAAGAGTCTCTTATGGTTTGTCTCCCTCTCTGGTTTTGTCTTGTTTCATTTTTCCCATCCTTCCCCTATGATCCTCTGTCTTGTTTCTCAAATTCCTCATATCAGTGAGATCATATGATACTTGTCTTTCTCTGACTGACTTATTTCGCCTAGCACAATACCCTCTAGTTCCATCCATGTCATTGCAAATGGCAAGATTTCATTTTTTGATGGCTTCATAATACTTCATTATATATGTGTGTATATATATATACCACATACATATATATATGTATATATATATATATATATATATATATATACACCACATACATATATATATGTGTGTGTATATATATATATATATATATATATATATATACACCACATCTTGTTTATCCATTCATCTGTTGATGGACAGCTAGGCTCTTTCCATAGTTTGGCTATTGTGGACATTGCTGCTATAAACATTGGGCTGCAGGTGCCCCTTTGGATCACTCACGAGTAGTAGATGTTAAACAACATTTGTATCTTTGGGGTAAATACCCAGTAGTGCAATTGCTGGGTCATAGGTTAGCTCTGTTCTCAACTTTTTGAGGAACCTCCATACTGTTTTCCAGAGTGGCTGCACCAGCTTGCATTCCCGCCAACAGTGTAAGAAGGTTCCCCTTTCTCCACAACCTCACCAACATCCATCATTTCCTGACTTGTTAATTTTAGCCATTCTGACTGGTGTGAGGTGGTATCTCATTGAGGTTTTGATTTGGATTTCCCTGATGCCGAGTGATGTTGAACACTTTTTCATGTGTCTGTTGGCCATTTGGATGTCTTCTTTGGAGAAATGTTTGTTCATGTGTTCTGCCCATTTCTTGACTGGATTATTTGTTCCTTGGGTGTTGAGTTTGATAAGTTCTTTATAGATTTTGGATACTAGCCTTTTATCTGATATGTTATTTGCAAATATCTTCTCCCATTCTGTTGGTTGTCTTTTGGTTTTGTTGACTGTTTCCTTTGCTGTGCAAAAGCTTTTTATCTTGATGAAGTCCCAATAGTTCATTTTCACTCTTGCTTCCCTTGCCTTTGGCAATGTTTCTTTTTTATTTTTTTTAAGATTTTATTTATTTGACAGAGAGAGACACAGCGAGAGAGGGATCACAAGCAAGGGGAGTGGGAGAGGGAGAGGGAGAGGGAAAAGCAGGCTTCCCGCCGAGCAGAGAGCCCGATGCGGGGCTTGATCCCAGGATGCTCAGATCATGACCCGAGCTGAAGGCAGATGCTTAACGACTGAGCCACCCAGGCGCCCCTGGAGATGTTTCTAGGAAGAAGTTGCTGCAGCTGAGGTCGAAGAGGTTGCTGCCTGTGTTCTCCTCCAGGATTTTGATAGATTCCTGTCTTACAGTGAGGTCTTTCATCCATTTTGAGTCTATTTTTGTGTGTGGTGTAAGGAAATGGTCCAGTTTCATTCTTCTGCATGTGGTTGTCCAGTTTTCCCAAGACCATTTGTTGAAGAGACTGTCTTTTCTCCATTGGACATCCTTTCTTGCTTTGTCGAAGTTTAGTTGACCATAGAGTTGAGGATCCATTTATGGGCTCTCTATTCTGTTCCATTGATCTATGTGTCTGTTTTTGTGCTAGTACCATACTATCTTGATGATTACAGCTTTGTAACTTTTTTTTCTTTTCTTTATGAACTTTGTTAGTTATCATGAGAAAGGACTCCCAGAAAGCACTTGAAGAAGTGGAATAGTGCAAAGCTTTGGGTTTTTGTCAATGGAGATTTCAATAAATGCATCTTCATGCTGAAATGTCAAGGCAATGATTGTCAGAGCTTGGGATGAAAATGTCTCCAGTTCACCAATCAGGATGTATTACTATCTCAGGGAAAAATTTAAACAAAGGTCTTTTTCGGTAAAGAAAGATTACTCTTGTTCTTTGCTGTTAATGTTCTCATTTTCATTCCATGCAAATGAACTAAGAATCTTAAGTGACTTATTTTCTCAACAATTAACTTCTCATCCAAGTCTCAAACACCATTTTCATGACAGGATTTTGTTGGATGCAGTTAAATCACTCAATTTTTGCCTTGCTGTTAATTGATTGTTAAGTATTCAGCCTTGAAAAAAAAAATTGCTACATAAGCAAACATTGTGATACACTCTTTTCAATAAAACTAACAATAAATTAATTCATGCAGACAGATTCTTACCCTTTATTATAGCGCCTTTTCCCTCAATGAAGGATTAAGACATGAATTGAAAAACTGATAAACAGCTTCATTCAGTGTATACATCTATGAAGGATCTGAGAGAATTGTTTTCTAATTGATTACTGACTAAAAAAATAAATTGCTTAAAAGATAATTGTAAAAGAAATAATTTTCATACTATTTACCATTTTGCCCCCTGAATAAACAAACTGCTACAAAGAGGTTGTCTAGTGATTTCCATACTGATTTGTCGCAGATAATGAAGTGGCTACAGGTAGCTGTGCAGGGCACAATGTTTGGTCTGTCATGATTTGACTCCATCTGTGCCTCTATCTCTCTAGATACATCTTTTTTTTCCCAGATAGTATGATACTTTATAAAAATCACACATTGGTTGATGAAATGTATTCACAAGTTTTTTGGTTTATCATTACACATGGTGCAAATTAGCATGACTTTGTGGACATATTTAAAAAGCAAGAGATTTAACTAATTAGAGGAAGTTAAATTTTTCAACAAAAAAATTGCGTCAGTTTTCATATACTTCATTCTCTCCATGGGCTGCCTTCCTGTATGTCAGGTCCCTCATTCATCCCTGGATTTCCTTCCCGTATATCATAAAGACTGGGTGCCTTTAGCATATTTTGGTTTTGGTGCATTATCTGGTCCTGTTTACTTTACACTAGTCATAATAGCACTAGGTCTTTCCAGAGCGCACACACACACAAACGTATTTTTCCAATCACTGCCTACACATTAAAAGTTTATACGCTTCAGAATTTGGGGACAAAAATGGAAGTTCACCAAAATGGAAAAGTGATATTCTTACAATTTTGCTTCTGAATGCACCATGTGACAAAATATTGAAAGAGAATAAAAATGTGATGTTTTCCAAATCTTTGAGGAAAAATTCACAGCACAGAAATTGACTTTTCCACAGCTGTGCACATCTTTACTCATCAGTATGCTAATATTCTCCAATTTGAAGAGTATTATAGAAAAGAGATGATCCAGGACATGGAAGAGGTAGCCCTGAGGCATTCAAGGCATATTTAACTAAAAGCCAAGTCATCCATTTCCTACCCTGGAGAAAGTGTATTTCTCTGTCTATTTTATGTTTCTATCCATGGCTGACTACCTGGATATAGTTATTCCATAAGAATTCTTTAAAATTACAGCAAAATAGGATTTACTCTCTTCAGGGTAGCTTGCTTTAGCATTTTCCACTGCAGCAAATGAGTGTAAATAGGAGGAAAGAGGAAAATAATATATTCCCAGGACTTAATTTTGGAAAAAAGTTAAGACTTCGTGTGACAACATGGAAACTTTTTCGTTTTGTAAAAGTACTTCCAGCTTTCTCTACAACCCTAGTTTTATGTCTCCATTTCTCCTTTCTTCCACTTCTCCACCCTGCCATTGACTTTCACGACATCAGTGGTATACATCTATTATCTTGAAACCTTATTGCTATAGAGTGAAAGTATTATCAATGCCACAACCACCTGAGAAACCAAACACAGGACTTGTGATCACATATGTAAAACATGGTATCTAATGACAATTGTCTAAAATAACATGCATTCTCCAATTTTGTCAATCAGTACATATTAGGGATAATCGTACATAAAAAAATCTAACTCAGAAAGCCACAGAACACTAGAGTAAGACTGTCTTGCAGATTAAGATCCTTAGGAATCATAGACTGAAATAGAGACTGGCATTCAGAAAATTTATAGACAAATGCTCTTAGGATCAACATGTGTGGAAGTTGAGGGAAGGAAAAGACTAGGTAGAGGGAAGAGTTGGAATGAAATGCAGTCTCAACAATGGTTAGAGCCAAACACCACAAAGAGCTTTGGAGGTGGGATGGTCCTTCAGATTTTTCCCAGATTATTGTGAGGAAGCCAACATTCTAAATATATATATCAAATATATACCATATATATCTCTAGATATATATGTGTGTAAATATATATATCATATATACTGTATATATATCACATATATCCTTAAATATATATTATATATATCTCACATCTCTTATATTCTCAAATCAACCAGTTACTGGATGTAGGCCACCCCTGAGAAAGGCCTGTGACTTTGGGGAAGCAGCTCCTCCAACCAAGGGGCTAGTTCCAGAGAAGGATGACAACTGAGGTTTTTAGCAATTAGTGTAACAAGCTATCTAGTACTGAATAGGAATTTGAGCAGCATATCACAGCGTCTGCTGTGATTATCATTTTTCTCTCCAAGTCATGAAGTGTCCACTGACCTTTTCAAACAGACATTTCACAAAGTAGATGTTCCTTACTGTAGAAGGAAATGAAAATTCGCCTAAGTATAAAGACTAGTATTTCTTTTTTTTTTTTTTAAAGATTTTATTTATTTATTTGAGAGAGAGAGAATGAGAGATAGAGAGCACGAGAGGGAAGAGGGTCAGAGGGAGAAGCAGACTCCCCGCCGAGAAGGGAGCCCGATGTGGGACTCGATCCCGGGACTCCAGGACCATGACCTGAGCCGAAGGCAGTCGCTTAACCAACTGAGCCACCCAGGCGCCCCAAGACTAGTATTTCTTAATATTACATATTGGAATATATAGCCTTCCTTGATTTTGTTTTATCTTCATTTACATTTAAAAGCTTAATTATTAAAGTAATTGATAAAATTTATTGACGCCCTTCCATGTGCTAGGCACCATGCTAGAAGCTTTCATATAATCCTGCAATAAATCTAAGGATTAGTTATTGCCCACATTGTAAAGATGAAAGAAGTCTGGGGGACGTTAAGTACATTGTCCTTGATCACACAGTTAATAGATGGCTGAGTTGTATCTAACTCCAGAGCTATGTGCTTTCTATTATTCTGCACTGCCACTTTGATTAAATGGAATACATTCATAATATAATTTTATAATTTATTAACCTTAAAATTCTGGATCCTTTGTCTACTCCATTTGTAAATCACAGTGGACACTGCTCTTCATCTTAGTAATTCAAAAACAAGGTTTTTTGATCAATTTCCTCAAGTATAAAATGGGAATAAAGAAGTATTTTCCTGGGGTGCCTGGATGATTCAATCAGTTAAGGATCCAACTCTTGATTTGGGTATAGGTCATGATTTCAGGGTCATGAGATGGAGCCCCATGGCGAGTCTGCTTGAGATTTTCCCTCTTCCTCTGCCCCTCCCCCTGCTCTCTCTCTCTCTCTCTCTCTCTCTCTCATATACAAATAAATCTTTAAAAAAATATTTTCCTGGGGCACCTGGGTGGCTCAGTTGGGTAAGCGTCTGCCTTTGGCTCAGGTCATGATCCCAGGGTCCTGGGATCAAGCCCCACATCTGGCTTGATCTTCTCCCTGCTCATGCTTTTTCTTGCTCTCTCTCTTTCAAATAAATAAATAAAATATTCAAAAAAATTTTTTTAAATAAAATAAAATAATATTTTCCTTACCCATGCAAGTAGCTTATGATGAACAAATGAGATAATGAATACTTAAGTGACTTAAAAACTGTAGAGTGCTAAAAAATACATTTTATGTGATACATAATTATTACAAAACAATGACATATTACAAAATACATAATTATTATTATGATTACTTCTTTTACACTGATTCATGCTAATAGTATTCGGAAAATAGACTCAATATGGTACAATTTTAAAAAAGCATATGCCCTCATACGCATGTTCATTTGATAATATTTAGCTATGGCCTTCACCTTCAGGCTTAAAAAAAATCAGATAATATGAATATTCAGTAGAAAGAAAGAAAGGCCATATTTTTATTCTAATGAAACAAAATGATTTTTTTTTTTAAGATTTTATTTATTTGACAGAGAGAGACACAGCGAGAGAGGGAACACAAGCAGGGGGAGTGGGAGAGGGAGAAGCAGGCCTCCTGCGGAGCAGGGAGCCCTATGCGGGGCTCCATCCCAGGACCCTGGGATCATGACCTGAGCCAAAGGCAGACGCTTAACGACTGAGCCACCCAGGTGCCCCGAAACAAAATGATTTTTAAAAATAAGAATGTTAATAGTTATAGCAGTCATATAAAAGTACACCTTGCTTTGTAAAAAATCTGGCATTGGATGATTAAGAACAGTTTAGTTCTTGAATTCTACCACTCCTTTACCCTTCTGGACTTCCATATTCATATGACCAATAGCCAAATGGGGAGAAGAGTATAAGATGGAACACTGGCTGGGCAAGGTTCCTATACCTCTACCAATACCAGGTTGCTTGGCAAAAGCTGATTTGGAGAATGTGGCCTAAGCCCAGACTCAGTTGAGTCTTTTTGTTCCTATGCACCAGCAGATCAGTAAGTACATCCAGAATCTGTTTATCCAATAAACTGCATGGAAATGGGGCTGGACTTAGAAATAAAATGGAAACCTGATTCATCAGATACTCAAAGGATTTGGCGAGGAGACCATGTCTCACATGGGCACTGGCCTTTAAGACACAGCCATCCCCCCAAATATAACCCAACCTAATACAATTAGCTACTCTACCAAAATGAAGAACTGTCAGATGGGTGAAGGGAGAGGCTAAAATCAATACAGTAGATGCTTTTCTCTTCTCTGAAGTCAGTCGAAATGCACACTGGAAAGATTGCGTGTCTCACACACACATGCACACACACACACACACACACACACACACACACACACACCCCTCCTAACATGTAGATATATTCTCTGACAAATTCTTTAGTAAATGAAGACACAATTCCTTACGTTAAAGAAAAAAGTGCTTAAAGGAGACATAAAACAAATCGATTGCAGAATCAATGTGCTAAAGATGCCAAATATACACAAATATATCTGTAGATTCAAAGCAGTCTTAATAAAAATCCTCAGAATTTTTGTCAACTTTAAAAACATATTCTGAAATTTATATGGAAAAGCAAAGATCAAAATAGGGAAAATACACTTTAAAAAATAAGAATAAGGAATATCTGCTCTATTAGGTGTAATAATTAAGACAGTGTGGCTATTGGCACAGATGGAAAAAATAAATCAATGTAACAGAATAGAGTCCAGAAATAAACCCATGCATATGTAAATATTTGTTAAATGTAGCATTGCAGATTAACAAGAATAGATTTTTGTTTTTCAGGAAATGCTACTAGGTTATTTTTATATACATATGGAATAAATTAATTAAATCTCTACCTTACTCCATTCATAAAAATTAATTTCAGATAAATTATAAAACTAAATGCACTGGGTGTTATATGCAAACAATGAATGATGGAGCACTACACCAAAAACTAATGATGCAATGTATGGTGATTAACATAACAAAAAAAATCTTTCTTAAAAAAACTAAATGCAAATTAAAAAAACTACAAAACTTTTAGAAGATAATACGAGCAAATATCTTCATTACTTAGTGGCAGGGAAAGAACTCTTAAGACCCAAAAAGCTAAATTTACCGCTTTAAAAGTAAAAATTTCTGTTCATCAAAAAACACCATCTAGAGAAATAAGAGAAACTACAAAACTGTGGAGAATATATTTGCCTGCTATTTAACTGAAAATGGACTGGTATCTAAGATACATATAATGTCTAGAATCAATAGACATGCTGTCTAGGGAACTGATAAAATGTGCAAAATATCTTAACAGATACTTCAAAAAGAGGAAATTTATTAAAAAAAAGATGCCTTATTCCACAAATTATTTGGAATAAAATGGAAATGACAACAATTTCACATTTAATCTGATTTAATAAATCCAGAAGTCTAACAATTTGTACTCTTATGAGCTGTTAGGTATGCGTGTCATTTGGAACAATCCTTTTGGAAAATCATTTTGATGTCACCCAGTAAAGTCGAAGATGTGCATAGCCTAGGATCCTGCAGTGCTCATGCTACGTACAATCATGGAGAAACTCAAGAACCTGTGCTCCAGAAGACATGTAGAAGTATTCACTTTTGCATTCTTTGTTAATAGTTTCACACTAGAAACAACCCAAATATCCATGAAAAGGGGAATAAGAAAATAAAGAATGGAATACAATAGAATGCTGAACAACACTGAGAATGAATACACTACTGCTAAGTACAGCAGATAGAGTATGTTGAATGAATGAAACAAGTCATGGAAGTATATAGACTAAGTATGATTTCATTTGGATGGTCTATTTCAAAAATAGACAAAGCCAAATTATCTTGTTCAGGTATGCAAGCATAGGTGGTGAAACTTTAAGAAAAAGCAAGGAACTAATTATTAATAAAGGTGATATCCCCCCAAAGGTAAGGAGACGTGTTTAAGAAGAAATATAGGTGGGATGGCTGATATGTTCCATGTCTTAAGGTATTTTTGTGCTAATTCATTTACCAGGTAATCACAAAGCTTTGCTTAATTTTATTTCTTTTCTTTTTTTTATTATGTTATGTTAATCACCATACATTACATCATTAGTTTTTGAAGTAGTGTTCCATGATTCATTGTTTGCGTATAACACCCAGTGCTCCATCAGTATTTTCCCAAAAAATAAAAGTTGAGAACTTACTATATGCACGGCACTATTTGACATTAGTTTATATATTTAAGCCAATCTCTTTATTTGTTGCCATGCATAATACTATATATATTATTCTAAGTTAACTTCCTTCTTTCTTTGAAGGATCTCTTGAGTCATGCTTTCCAATAAAAGACTCAAACAGTCAAAATTGAGGGGATAAAAAAGGTACGTTTCAGCTGGGATAATTGTTTTATAGAATAGGTGGCACTGGAAGTATACTTGGAAAGGTACAAAGCAAGCAGGTATGAGGGAAAGAGCTAGGTAGCAAGCACAAACAGAGATGTGCTCAGTGATTGACAAATAGACTCATTTGACTCGATCAGGCATTTCAAGTATGGGAAAAATCGTAGTCAAATCCAGGAAGATCAAAAGGTCGATTCTGGAAATTTCTCTGTCTCTTCCCTGCCCAGCCACCATACCCCTGCCACCAATCAAGACAACTCTTACTCATTCTTCAAATCTCTACTTCCTGTTTTGCCTTAGGGAATCCTCCCTTTGATCTCTGAATTAGAGTGAGCTCACTGCTGCAACATATAAACATCATAAGTCAAATACAATAGAAGTTTCTTCTTGCTCGTGTAATACCACAGGATGGGTGAAGATTTTGTCAGGCAGCCTTCCTCCACAATTATTCAGGAAGTCCAGGCCCTGTGATCTCCATCACGTGTCTTGCTTGGTAGTTCTCAGTCCACTTCTATCCCAACAGTCACAAGGAAAAAAATCGTGGAGATGCTGTGTGGTGGAACAATTTTATGGGCCTAAAAACAGATCACGTCTACTTACATGCTTATAGCCAGAGCTTACTCACATGTTTACATGTATCTATAAAAGAAGTGAGAAATGTAGTCTATCAGTATATATAGTATATAGCTTATTCGTATGCATAGATGAAAAAGAGGAAAACTTAAGGTTTTGGTGAACAGCTAGCAATTTCTTTAAATACCTTTAGAACAGTGACAGAAAATTTGAAAAGAAAAGGGGAAATTTGTCAGACTAGTCCTAAAGAAAAAAACAGATGGTGTCAAAATGTTATTTTTTTAAAGATTTTATTTATTTATTTGACAGAGAGAGAGCACAAAGCAGGGGGAGCGGCAGGCAGAGAGAGAGGGAGAAGCAGGCTCCCCGCTGAGCAAGGAACCTGGGATCATGACCTGAGCCAAAGGCAGTTAACCCACTGAGCCACCCAGATGCCCCTGGTGTGAAAACGTTATTATGAGAGAAGACAGACTTGAAAGCCAGATTCATTATTAGAAATGAACTGGATCACCAAATAATAATGATATTCAATTAATAAAGAAAATTTAATTAAATCTAAACACAACTAAACATCAAAAATATATAAAACCAATATTAACAGAACTGAAAGAAAATCAGAGAGAAATTGACAAATCATTACAGGAGCTTCAAACATTCCTCTTTATATAATCAAAATTCTAACAACCACTGGGGAAAAAAGTGATCATAGAAGACTGGGACAGAAACATTATCAATCTTGATCTGATAACCACATACAGAACTTTGTACTTAATAATTAGATAATTAATTTTATAAAAATGAAACATATTGGTTACACAGAAATACATATGCCAAAAATCATTAATCTGCATCATCAAAGCTTATATACTTATGATATTAAGTTATGGCTTACTAAGAAACATAGACCATGTAAAAAGGCCATATACTGAGCCTAATCAAACTCAAAAAATAGAATCATGTATTTTATTTTATATGGCATCCTATGATCACAATGTATTTACAAGAAAATGAGCAACAATCTGATTTTAAATAAAATACCCTAAGACCCAGTGGGGCGCCTGGGGGGGCTCAGCCATTAAGCTTCTGCCTTTGGCTCGGGTCATGATCTCAGGGTCCTGGGATCGAGCCCCGCATCGGGCTCCCCGCCCAGCCGGAGCCCTGTTTCTCCCTCTCCCACGCCTCCTGCTTGTGTTCCCTCTCTCACTGTGTCTCTCTCTGTTAAATAAATAAATAAAATCTTTAAAAAAAAAAAAAAAACACCCTAAGACCCAGTAATTGCACTACTGGGTATTTACCCAAAGAATACAAAAGTACTAATTTAAAGGAATACCTGCACCCCTATGTTTATTGCAACTTTATTTACAATAGCCAAATTATGGAAGCAACCCAGTGTCCATCCATAGATGAATGGATAAAGAAGATGTGGTATATATAACATTATTCAGCCATAAAAAAGAATGAAATCTTGCCATTTGCAACAATATGGATGAATCTAGAGAGTATAATGGTAAGTGAAATTAAGTCAGTCAGATACAGATAAATACCACGATTTCACTCATATGTGGAAGAAACAAAACAAAATAATGAAGGAAAAAAGAGAGAGAGAAACCAAGAAACAGACTCTTAACAAGAGTAGAGAACAAACAGGTTACCAGAGGGGAGGTAGGTGGGGGGATGGGTGAAATAGGTGAAGGCGATTAAGTGCTCATTATCCTAATGAGCACTGAGGAATGTACAGAATTGCTGGATCACTCTATTGTACGCCTGAAACCAATATAACACTGTATGTTAACTATACTAAATTAAAAAAAAATAAAACAAAAACAAACCTAGAATTAAACATTACATTCTAAACAAATTATGTTCTAGTTCCTTCTTGGTACCTCTTAGTTATTTCAACCTGCAAGAAACATGCCAGAATTTGTACTTACTCTACACTCATTTCCTTATTATTCACAGACCCTTATTGCTAATCTGAGTATTACCAGGCATTACCATGTAGCATAAAGTAGGTTCAGGCATACTGACAGCAAGTTTTCTTCACATCCAGGGTTCTCACGAATTCCTTCTCCCTTTGCTTTTGTTCTCTTCTTCTCCCTGAATACATTTTTGTAAATGAAGCCACTTACTTTGGAGAGAGGGCGACAGGCAAATCAGTACATGTCATTTGCATGCTCACTTACAGATTCTGGTAGCATGGCTCTCTGCCTTGTCTTGACTTGCTTAGCACTTTATTTATTGAACATCCTTGGCCTTAAACATGCATTTACTGAAAACTCCTTGGCCGTGAGCTGATATTTTGCACGACAGGATGGTACACAGTACTAGAAATCCACATGACTCCTAGTGTTCTCCTCTTCTGCCACTACTTACCAGAGCTCTGGGATAACTGAGGGTCCTACATAAATGCAGTATCTTTTTTTTTTTTTTTAAGATTTTATTTATTTTTATTTGACACAGAGAGAGAGAGTGAGAGAGAGAGCACAAGCAGGGGGAGCGGCAGGCAGAGGCAGAGGGAGAAGCAGGCTCCCCGCTGAGCAAGGAGCCTGATGTGGGGTTCAATCCCAGGACCCTGGGGTCATGAACCTGAGCCGAAGGCAGCCGCTTAACTGACTGAGCCACCCAGGCGCCCCTCAATGCAGTATCTTAACAGGCTCTTTCAGAAACTTGAAAACTAAAAAAAATATTGAATAATATAAATTTTTTTTTAAGATTGTATTTGTTTATTTGAGAGAGAGAATGAGATAGAGAGAGCATGAGAGGGGGGAGGGACAGAGGGAGAAGCAGACTCCCTGCTGAGCAGGGAGCCGGATGCAGGACTCGATCCCGAGACTCCAGGATCATGACCCTCGAGCCGAAGGCAGTCGCCTAACCAACTGAGCCACTAATTCTACTTAAAGGCATTAAAACTTCCTGGACCAATGATCCAGAAATTAATACAATCTACATTATTTAGCATCAAGTCAAACATTTACTTGGTAACATTTTCCTCTGTGCAAGGTGGTTCTACTATGTATCGATCTAGTAATTCCCTTCTTCCTCACTAGCTACAGTGTCAGGTACCCACGGACAAAAGAGTCCTATACAAGTCCTAGGTAGTATCTGTCCAAACCCAGACGTGTGAGGGGTTCATGTGGAGTTCTCTAAGTTCAAAACCACCAAAACAATTAATAATTTATTTTAGGCCATTTACCTATCTGTTCTGTAACAGATTAAAAGACAAAATATCAAATTTGATTGTAAAATCAATGAAATGCATTCATATTTGAACAGCACCTCCCCAAATAGTAAGATATTCTAAACCTAAATATTACCAAACACTTTTGATTCTATAAATGAGAATATATTTATAATATAATATTGTACTATTGAATAATGTATATAAATATATTGAATATATGTATAATATAATATTGTACTATACATTTTTTTAGTGTTAACTATAAGATCCAGGGGACATAATCAAACTGAATACAGGATACAACTATAGAAGAATTCTTTTCCACCACATCTCCTCCTTGGAGCATGACATAGAAACAGCCTTCCTTTGAAGCAACTCAAAACAGAAAAAGAGAGGCAGGACTACTTTTAGCATAATAATTTACTGGAGACTGACTTGGAAGTGATAATACTCATCCGAGTCAACATGCTGGGTTTTTGTAAATATTTGATCCTGATGCCTGTCCAGTGATGTGCATTCTCATCTCTCTACCTGCAACAAAGCCAAACTCTCTCTAGCTCAATTAGAAGGAAAAAAAAAAGTTCTATGTTAGAGTAAGAATAAAACGCCAAGTCCAGAGGAGAGTTTAAACCCTTGATGTGGGTAAGGAGATCAAAAAGAATCCCAGGGTAGAGGTGTCCTGAGGGACCTTGGAAGACAACCCCACCAGCACCTCTAAAAACTGTGTCCACCATGCCTGATAAAGAATTAGAAGGAATCCAGCAGATGAATAACCCTAGATTGGGATTTATGGCTTGTGCAGGAATAAAGAACAGTGTTGCACAGTCTCTTAATTTCATGTGTGCATATCTTTTAATGGACAGCATTCTGTCTTGGCAACAGTTAGAAATTATACAACTCCAACCTCTTCCTCTGCCCCTAAATTGGGCAGATGTTTCCCTATGTATTTCACAATGCCATTTGTTTTGTCTCAGCTATTGTTAAAATGTGACTGAATTTATTAATATGGTGATGTTCTCTTTTTAAGAAAAGGAGGCAGTTACATTAATTATTTCTAACCTATTTTGAGTTTCAAGCAGAATGATCAGTGTAAACTATGTGCTTGTAAATATGTACTACAGTGACAAAATTATTAGATGAAGAGTCGTAAGACTCAGCTTCATTCTAGGTGCTAACACTTACTTGATCAAGTGACTTTTAGCTTCACTCTCTTTTTCTGAAAACTGGAGAACCGCAAAATAGTACCTGCACCATCTAGAACTTGATGTTAATGTGAGACCAAATGAGGTAAAGTGCACTGAATGGATTTTAAAAGTACAAAATCCTACACTAAAGGAAAGGATTAAAGGGTAATGTAGAGTCTGCTCCACACATAATTTTTTAAACATAATTTTTCATTTAATGAATATTTAGAGTGTCTCCCACATGTGTGGCTATTGTGAGTCCTGAAAAGGGTGAAGGTGTATGAGGGAAGGGGGAGGATAAATTATATAAAAAGCACCATGGTCCTTGGCTCAAAGAGCTTATAATATTATGGGAAGACACATAAAAGACACATAAAAAAAAAAGAAAGCAAAATAACAATTTAAAGAAGCAGAGGATTAGATGGTGAGAAACAGGGAGAGAAATTAGTGCTAAAAATGGTCTTTGGAGAGAGGCCATTAAGTGAGTGATGGAAACCCCAAGCCCCTCTAGGCCTTTAATCCCTTAATTAGCATTTTAAAGTCTGTATTTTTACACAAGAAGTACTTGAATACATTTTCATGATTTAACAATCTACAGAGTACAAAATTAAAATCGCACATTGTGTCTCTACCTGCCCCCTAACCCTGGCAAACTCTAATCCAAATCCCATTTCTTTCCCCATCAAATACCACTGTAAATAGTATGGTGGTGTGTATTCTAGAAATTTTTGTGCATTCACACACACACACACGCATTTGTAACACCAAGGGAATCATAACATATAGACTCTTCCCAAACTTGTTGATTTTTACTTAACAGTGTGTCTTAGCAACACCACTATGAAAATACATATAACTTTCTCTTATTCTTTATCTTATTCCTCGCATCAATAAATCATACACTATTTATTCTCCTATTATAGTCATCTCTATTGTTTCTACTTTTCCAGTCTTGCAAACCATGAAGTACCACTATCTGAGGACTCATAGGATGTTTGATCAATCAGCATGAGATGCCATGTGACATCATATCAGACCAGGGGACCCACTCTACAAAAAGGAGGTACAGGAATATACCAGGGGGTATACTGGGTGTATTATATACTGTACTACCCAGAAGCTGCTGGTCTGAGAGAGCTTTCAAACAGCTTCTTAAACACACTGTGAGGATAGAGAATGGTTTTTCTGTATGCAATATACACATTGAGTCAAAAAAAATTATATATACTGTACCTTGAGTAGCAAGAATACATGGTTCTGGGAGCCAGGTGATTAGAACCAGGGGAATTTTGCTTCCTATCCCTTCAACAACTTTGGGTTCTGCAAAATTACATGTCCTCATCCCCAAAAGAGGCATACCTCTGCTAAAGGACATAACAAAAGTCCCATTGATCAGTAACCTAGTTACTGATCTTTACTTGCCCTCTGGGTCCAGTAAACTGTTCATGTCTCGCGCCAGCAAGTAAGGAAAGGAGTCACCACCATGGCAGGAGTTACTGACTTTGATCATCAGGAGGCGAAAGGGCTGCTATTATGCAATGGGCTTAGGGAGGAATATGTGTGACATATAGGGAATCCACTGGGATACCTCTTGTATCTCTCTTGCTCAATTGTGGTGGTAAATAAAAAAGTACAGGTGCCCCTGGCAACAACCAATCTACTCTCTGTGTTTTTTTAGATTCCATATATATCATACAGTGGAGTAAAGGATATACATACAAATCATATGGTATTTGTCTTTCTGACTTATTTAACTTAGTATAATGCCACAAGGTTTATCCACATTGTCACAAATGGCAGGATTTCCTTCTTTCTCATGGCTGAACAATATGCCATTGTTTGTATGGATGGATGGATGTATATGTATATGCATATATACATTTTTTCCTTATCCATTGATCTATCAGTGGATACTTAGGTGTTTCCATGTCTTGGCTATTGTAAATAATGCTACAATGAACATGGGGGTGCAGATATCCCTTCAAGTTAGTGTTTTCATTTCCTTCAGATATAAAATAGTCTCCCCTTATCTGCAGGGGATACATTCTAAGACCTCCAGTGGATGCCTGAAACCACAGATACTAGCAAACTCTCTATATATTATGCTTTCTTCCTATACATGCATACCTAGCAAAAAGTTTAATTTGCAAATTAGGCACAGTAAAAGATAAAGAAGAATCATCTGCTCCTGGATTGTGTTTGACTCAGGGTAACCAAAACCATGGAAAGCAAAAAAGTGCATAAGGGTGGATTACTCTGTACCCAGAAGTGGGGTTGATGGAACTTAGGGTAGCTTTATTTTTAATTTTTTGAAGAACCTCCATACTGTTTTCCATAGTGCCCACACCAATTTCCATTCCCACTAACAATGCACAAGGTTTCCCTTCTCGCCACATCCTTGCCAACACCGGTTATCTCTTGTCTTTCTGATAATAACCATTCTGACAGGTGTGGGGTGATAGCTCATTGTGGTTTTGATTTGCATTTCCCTGATGATGAGTGATGCTGAGTGCCCTTTAATGTACCTGTTGGCCCTTTATGTATTTTCTTTGAAAAAAAAAGTGTTCAGGTCCTTTGCATTTTTAATTGGATTATGTGTGATTGACTACTGAATTTTTTCAGTAACTTACGTATTTTGGAACATTAACCTCTTATCAGATATGTGGTTTGCAAATATTTTCTCCCATTCTATAGATTGCCTTTTCATTTTGTGGATTGTTTCTTTTGCTGTGTAGAATCTTTTTACCTTGATGCAGTCACACTTGTTTTGTTTTGTTTCATTTGTTTGTTTTTGTTGCTTGTGCTCCTTGGTGTCACATCCAAAAAAATCACTGTAAAAATCAATATCAAAGAGCTTTCTCCTTATATTTTTTTCTAGGAATTTTATGGTTTCCTTTCTTACATTTAAGTATTTAATACATTTGAAGTTAATTTTTCTAAGTCAATGTGATAGAGGTGCAATTTCATTCTTTTGAAGGTGAATATCCAGTTTTCCCAGCATCACTTACTGAAAGACTATCCCCTCTACATTCTGTAATCTTGGCTCTTTTGTGGAAAATTAACTGACCATAAATTCATGGATTTATTTCTGGGCTCACAATAATGTTCCATTGCTCTATGTGTCTGTTTTTATGCCAGTACCATACTTTTTTGATTACTATAATTCGTAATACAGTTTGAAATCAGAAAGTGTGTAGACTCCAGCTTTTTTTCTTCTTTCTCAAGATTACTTTATTCAGAGTCCTTTGTGGTTTCATACAAATTTTAGCTTTTTTTTTTTTCTGTAAAAAATGTCACTGGGATTTTGATAGGTACTGCATTGAATCTATAGGTAGCTTTGAGAGGTATAGACATTTTTAACAATTTTAATTCTTCCAATTCATGAATATGAGATATCTTTCCTTTTGTGTCTTCTTCAATTTATTTCATCAATGACTTGTAGTTTTCAAGTGTATAGGTCTTTTACCTCCTTAATTAAATTCACTCCTAAGTATTTTATTGCTTTTAATGCTATTGCAAATGGAATCTTCTTTTTCAGATAGTTTGTTGTCAGTATATAGAAATGTAATTGATTTTTGTGGGTTATTTTCTATCCTGTAAATTTATTTAATTCATTAATTAGTTCAAACAGTTTCTTGGTGCAGATCTTCAGGGTTTTTATATATAAGATCAGGTCATCTGTAAACAGAGACAATTGTACTTCTTCTTTTCCAATTTGGAAAACTTCCTTTCATTTCTTCTTGCCTGATTACTCTGGGAAAGACTTCCAGTACTATGTTGAATGGGAGTGGTGAGAGTGGGCACTTTTGCTTGTTTATGATCCTGGTGGAAAAGCTTTCAACTTCACTGATGAGTATGATGTTAGCTGTGGGTTTGTCATATATAGCCATTATTATGTTGAAGTGCATTCCTTCTTTGCAAAATTTATTGAGTTTTTATCATAAAAGGATGTTGAATTTTGTCAAATGCTTTTATTGCATCTACTGAGATAATCATATAATTTTTATCTTTCACTCTATTAGTGTGAGATATTACATTTATTGACTTGCATATGATGAACCATCTTTATATTCCAGGGATGAATCCCACTTGACCATGGCATATGACCCTTTTAAGGTGCCATTGAATTTAGTCTGCTAGTATTTTGTTGAGAATTTTTGTATCTATATTCATCATCTGTATGAATATACTGGCCTAAAGTTTTCTTGTAGTGTCTTTTCCTGGCTTTGGTGACAGGGTAATGCTGGCCTCATGAAGTGAGTTTGAGAGTGTTCCCTCCTCTTCAATTTTTAGAAATTTTGAAAAGATTTGACATTAATTCTTCAAATGTTTGGTGGAATTCACCTACAAAACCATCTGGTCTTGGGCTTTTCTCTGTTGATTACTGATTCAACCTCCCTAGTAGTTATTGATCTGTCCAGATTTTCTATTTCTTCATAATCCAGTCTTGTTAGGTTTCATATTTCTAGGAATTTATTCCTTTCATCTAGGTTGTCAATTTTGTTGGCATATACTTGTTCATAACTGTCTCATAATCCTTTGGAATTCATTTTCTTAATTGTGTCTTTCATTAACCAGATGTTTTAATGAAGTATAATTTATTATACTTTATTTCTTTCTGTGTTCTAAAAAGTTTTTGCTTACCCCCAGGAAGCAAAGATATTTTCCTGTATTTTCTTCTAGAGGATTTATAGCTGGGGATTTACACTTGATCTATGGTCTGCTTTGAATTAATTTTTCTATATTCATATAGATATCCAGTTGTTCCCATATCATTTATTGGAAATAGTTTTCTTTCTACCTTTTTCAAAATTACTTTGTCACCTTTATCAAAATCAATGGCCATATAAGTGTGGATCTGTTTCTGTACACTCTGTCCAAATCTCTTATTCTATTTTTCTGTCTCTATGCCAACATCACACTATTTTTAATATTGTAGCTATGGAATTTCTTAAAATCAGTGTAAATCTTCGAGCATTGTTGTTTTAAAAGATTTTTTGGACTTTGGAGTCATTTTGTTTTTCCATGTAAATTTTAGTATTATATTGCCAATTTTATAAATACTAAGAAAAGTTTGTTGAAAATTGTATTGCTTTGAATCCAGGGTACTGAGGATATTTGGGAGAGGAGTTGGCCTAGGAATTAAAATTTGCAACATAACATCTCACAATCTACTTAAAGTTTTTGCATTATATTACATTTTATCATTTCATATGATAACTATATCCATTAGGCAGCCCACCATCCTTTGTGCTGTTATAGTCACGTATATTATGTCCACATATATCGTAAACCCCATAACACAGTGTTAGGATTTTTGGTTTAAATCGCCACATATTTTGAGAAAAATTAGGACCAGAAAAAAAAATATATATATATATGGATTTTACATTTGTTTATGTATTTTAAAACTTCTAGTCCTTTTCACTTCTTTCTGTAGAATCCAAGTTTCCATCTGGAGTGATTCTACTTTAGCCTGAACAACTTTCTTTAACATTTCCTGTAGTGCGGTCTGTTGGCAACAAAATGTCTGGTTTATTTTTCTACTAATCTTTGCCTTTCACCACCAGTTTCAGAGGACATTTTTGCTAGATATGGAATTCTAGGTTGACAGGTTTTTTAATTTTCTTTCATCCTTTTAAAATTGTCATTCTGTTGTTCTCTGGCTCATTCTTCCTCATAAAAGAAACCACTAATCACTTCTATTACTGTTCCTCTGTATGTATTATGTTGTTTTCTCTGGCTGCTTTTGAGAATTTTTTTGTTCTCTTTGTTGCTCAGCAGTTTGCTGATTGATGTGCCCAGCTGTGGCTTTCTTTGTATTTTTCTTCTGCTTAGCATATACTTAGTTACTTTGCTCTATGGGTTTATCATTTCCTCAAATTTGGCAAATTTGTGGAGGTTACTTCTATAAATATTAGTCTTCCCTATTTTTTTTTAAAGATTTTATTTATTTATTTGACAGAGAGAGACAGTGAGGGAGGGAACACAAGCAGGGGGAGCAGGAGAGGGAGAAGCAGGCTTCCCGCCAAGCAGGGAGCCTGATGTGGGGCTCGATCCCAGGATCCTGGGATCATGACCTGAGCCAAAGGCAGACGCTTAACAACTGAGCCACCCAGGTGCCCTGTCTTCCCTATTTTATGTCTCGTTTCCTTCCTCACTAACCAGCTGCTCTGGCCTTCTTGATCTTTGTCGTATGACTCTAGTAAAATTGTGCTCTTTTGCCTCTATTGTAGCTGCCCCAACACCATGCACCTTGGGGAGGGCCCTCAGGTGCAAATTTTACCCAGTGCAGTTCTCTTGATTCAAGGACAACTCTGCTCCAGTTTCTGCCTCTTTTCGGTTCTTTGTAATCCCTTCAAGTTATCATGTGGGGTTTATTTCTCCAGAGTTTTTAATAATTGTCTATGAGAGAAATTGGGACTAGCTCTTCTACCATTATCTGAAGGGGATCTCCCCACCTAAACCTGCATGAATCTCTTCATTTTCCCCTGCACTCAACCAAAAAGAAGATGCTTTTAGTTTTTCAAATATGCTAACTACCCCTTCCTGCCTCAGACCTCTTGCAGTTATTCCATCTCCTTGGAGTGCTTGCTTTCCATACCAACACATGTGCCCACGCACATGCATGCTCATACACGCGTGCGTGCGTGCACACACACACACACCTGGTTTAGACCCATGAGTTCTTTATAACTCAAGTTAATGACTATATATATATTGTAATGAAGCTTTTCCTTATCTCTTGGACTGGATAAGTTCTTCCTGTGTCCCTAATGCTTCCTATAATTTTCTCTCATAACCCTTATCACAGTTTATAACTTAGGCTTTTATCTGTGATTAATTGATTAATATCTGTCTTCATTATTAGAACTTAAATTCCAGTAATTTGTGTTCACCAATTTGTACACAGATGAACCTAAAAACTTACATTTTACTAAACATTGTATGAGAAGTGCTGAGCAAGTATTTCATACATAGTGTGTATTCTCAAAATATTAATTTAACTAATTAATTAATACACTAATTGATGGCTCCTCACCTGTATTGCATCTTGACTGTTTCTAATTAAATAACTCATGGGTGCCTTAAACATCATATGCCTCAAACAGAATACATTTTCTTTCTACCAATCTTTACCTATCCTCTTTTATTTCTAATAAAAATTAATTGTAACTCTATATATCCAGGTGCCCAAAGTAGAAATCTCAAATCATTTTTAGAGCTTTTCTCCTCTCTTATCAACACCTCCCATAAATGTACTCCTTTGGAATATCTCATTAATTGAAAATTCTATCATCTTCCCATTACCTAACTGCCCTAATTAAGGGCCTTATTTTTGTGTGGGTTATTTCTACACCTTTCTACCTAGGTCTACTGGTTTTAGTGTTTCCCCTAGCCATTCTGCCTTTACTATTCATCCCTACTCTCTCAATAGATGGATATTTCTAAAGTAAAAATTTGTCAGGTCCTACATTAAAATCTTTCTAAATGTCTCATTTTTAATTGGAGAAAGTTCAAGAACTTTAACATAGCCTACATTTTTTTTCACCGGGTCCCATGGTTACATGGTAAGTTCACAAATTTAGGTACTATAACCCAAGGAAGACATCAGCTACTTTACCTTATATAAGTGATCAGATCTTCCCTACACAGTCCCAGCCTGTTTTATAGACTGAGCTCTGTGCTCAGTGTTCATCCATTCACAGGTATTCTTAGACCCTCTATTCCCTGTTACTGCGACACTAGGAACTTAAGGACTCCTCCACACTATGTACAGAGCATGTGGAGCCTAGATAGCTCCCTCAGGGCTATCTGTCTTGCCATCTCTCGCTGCTAAAGGTTCCCTACTGCTCTGACAAGATGGGGGAAGTGGCCCCAAGCCAAATACTGGACTTGTCCCAGGGTCAGAAGGCTGAAGGCTATGTCTTCCAAGCAGGCCTTGAACCTGATGTTCCCAGGCAACTCCACACCTGTCTGCATGTTTTATAGCTCCCTAACGCTATCAATTTTGAACTTGTCATGGACTGAATCTGGTGCCTGATCTCCTTGACTTCCTGTTTCCCTTCTTGGCCTGCTCCCCTGGAAGGGAGGAGGAGCAGGCTTTCCACTTCCTTTCAGTCCTTCCCAAGCCAACATTCGTTTTGTCCACTTACCTGACAGACGGAGTGAAGATGGATAAAAAGTCTTAGCTGTAACTGAAGATCTAAAAATATTATCCCATTACCTTAAATTTATAGAGTTTTCCATTTTATTTCTAGCCATGTCTTCTTCGCACCACCTCTAGGCAAAATTAATTGCTCTCACTTCTCCCACAGCACCTTATTCATATTTTTATTTTATCATTTAGCACACTATAATTATGATTAGCTTCATGTTTGCCTTTCCCACTAGACTGTGACATCCTTGAGGACAGGGACTAAATCTTCCTCATCTCTTTATTTCCCCAAAAGATACAACAGTGCCTGATACAGAGTAGGTGTCCAGTGAATGTCTGTTCAACAAATGAGCAAACCTGCTAGGAGGTGAGGCTTCATATGAAGGAATAATCAATGGAACACAGAGTTGGAAAGGAAAATTGTAAGCACCTAAAACAGTGCTCTGATTTTGGATCATAATCCTGCAAAAGGCATGAATTTTATCTCAGAGAATGACTATTTTTGAAGATTTTCAGTGAGTGATGAATGTATTTTTATTTTTATTTATTTTTTTTAAAGATTTTATTTATTTATTTGAGACAGAGAGAATGAGAGAGAGAGAGAGAGCACAGGAGAGGGGGGAGGGTCAGAGGGAGAAGCAGACTCCCTGCTGAGCAGGGAGCCCGATGCGGGACTCAATACAGGGACTCCAGGATCATGACCTGAGCCGAAGGCAGTCGCTTAACCAACTGAGCCACCCAGGAGCCCGAATGTATTTTTAATAATAAAAATATCACTAAAGATCTGCTATACATAATGTATCTATAGCCAACAACATTGTATTGTTCACTTAAAAATTTATGAGGCTAGATCTCATGTTAAGTGTTCTTAACACAATTAAAAAAAGAAACAGTTCAGAAAGAGAACATTGATTCTGTATTATACCCAGATCTGTTACCTACAATAAATAAATAATAAACTTTCAGTGTTGAAAAAAAAAGATATTAAAGCACATTAGTAGTTTTAAAAGCTTTTAAAATTTACTTATTCATATTTCAGGGAGCATCAACCTCAGAACATAAGGAAAAAAGTACATCTGTATTTTTCCCCAATTAACTTCATACATCTACCTGGATGTCCATTATTCCAAACAGATGTTTTAGATGATTTTCTTAATTCAATTAGATTTTGAACATGCTTATTATAAATTATTTTGTTTTTCTACAGAGTATATTTTAGATCAGTGAGTATACCAGTTTATTATGACAAACACTAGGTAGGACATAGCTCAACAACACTACCATATATAGAATAACATTACAAATGTATTTAACATACAACTATCGCATGCTTTTTATATTAGAGATAATTCCACAAAAATTTATAAGAAATATTCTAGTCCACATTGTTATGACAGGCCTCAGAGCTTATGTGAAAAATAGGAGTATTATTTAAAGGTGAACTTTTATTAATTTAAAACTTTTTGTTAACGTATTAACTTGTTTTAGGAAACAGATATGCCAAAGAGGTCAGAGCAGAAAGTAAAACAAAAATATCATTCATCAAGCAGAAGCCATTGCTGTTAACATAATTCTTTACATCTCTTGAGTCTGTATATGTGTGTATATATGTGTGTAGACTAAATGAAAGGAAGATTTAAAATGTAGAAAAAATGGTTTATGTCACAAGTGCCATTCTAAAGGAAAATATTAAATACAATTTTCTTGAATTTTAAAGGTAAAAATATATAAAAATAGAGTTAATTGCTGAACTTCAGATAAATGTTTATCATACAAGATAATAAATTCTTAAAACTCTTTCTAAAACAAAAACATAATTATGAAAACCATTAGGAGTTTGAAGTCATATTTTCTTTTTAACTACAGTATCTATTGATTTGCTGACTTTAAAACTAGAAAATGCATACATTTAAATCTCTTCCATTTTCCATTTCTCATGATCTCTGAAAATGACCTTATTATTGTTAAATTTTATAGTTCATCATCAATCCCTACAACATTGCTTTTCCATTCCTGGGACTTTATTCTGATTTGTCATTTGTAGAGCTGTAGTACATTGCCAATTAGTTCAGTTTATTTTTGTTTTGTTTCATTTCAAGTAAAGTTTTTCCATGTTTGAGACTGTGGTCTTTCCTGGGGCGCCTGGGTGGCTTAGTTGGTTGAGTGTCCCACTCTGGATTTGAGCTCAGGTCTTGGATCTCAGGGTTGTGAGATCAAGTCCATGTTGGGCTCAGCGTTGATTCTACTGAGGATTTCTCTCCCTCTGTCCCTCCCCCACCCCACTCTCTCTCTGTCTCCCTAAAATAAGTAAATAAATCTTTTTTTTTAAAAGAATGTGGTCTTTCATTTGAAAGGAATATGCTCTTATAATGTAGATCTGAATTGTTTTCTGTCCCATTTCTTCTGTTCTTTCCTTAGGGAAGTTCAATTAAGTCTATATGAAATATAATTTTACTTTCTCCTATATCTACCTTTCTCTCTAAATCTAATTTATATCTTTCTTCTTTTCCACTTGTACTTTTCTGTGCTTTCCTCAAGCCTGTTAACCAGGTCCCTAAGCGTCATTTTCATCCTATTTATTCTTTTGTTGTGGTTGTTGTTGCCGTTGTTTTAAGATTTTATTTATTTATTTGACAGAGAGAGACACAGTGAGAGCAGGAACACAAGCAGGGGGAGTGGGGGAGGGAGAAGGAGAATCAGGCTTCCCGAGGAGCAGGGAGTCCGATGCGGGGCTGGATTCCCAGGACCCTGCAATCATGACCTGAGCCAAAGGCGGATGCTTAACGACTGAGCCACCCAGGAACCCCGTGGTTGTTGTTTCTAATTTGACTTTCATGTTACTAACATATTTAACTGTCCCTTTCCATTTCTTTGATTTCCATTCTTTCCTGGCACCAATTAATGCCCCTTTAGTCTTTGAATCTCTTCTTTAAATTCTCTTGTTGACTATAATTTTGTTGAGAATATGGGAAACCATTTAACTGAAATCATTTCCTGATTTTTTTGAATACTTTCTCTTATCATGTACATTCCACATACCTGTTAAGGGGGTTGGTCTCCTCCTGTGCTTGTTTGTGTATTCATTTGCTCTATTAGTGTGTTAGACAAGTGCTGGTTCTTTTTATATTATTATTTGTCTTTGAATGAACTAACCTATTTTGTGAAGAATATGGGGAAGGACACTGTAATATTTGAAATCTGTGTTTCAGTTTTTTGCACAAGAATTTTCTCCCCAGTCCTTTCCCCTTTGAAACAATTCTCCCCTCAGTGTATGCATGGTAGGAATCAATGTGATAAAACCCTTTAACCTCAGTTTGTCTGTGTTGCAGTCTGGTGATCACACATTTCACCGTCCCACCCCAGCCTTTAGAATGTTACTTCTCCAATTTTCCTGAATTAGGATATGGCCCTTTAGAAAATTATAAGTGGCGGGACGCCTGGGTGACTCAATTTGTTAAGTGTCTGCCTTCGGCTCAGGTTATGATCCCAGGATCCTGGGACTGAGTTCCACATTGGGCTTCCTGCTCAGTTGGGAGTCTGCTTGTTCCCCCTGCTTGTGTGCTCTCTCTCTCTCTGACAAATAAATAAATAAAATCTTTAAAAAAATTATAAATGGTATGTCAGTGGGATTTCTCTTTACCTCCATTCCCCTAACATACTACAGTATCAAAATCGGTTGCTACATGGGGCACCTGGGTGGCTCAGTCGTTTAAGCATCCAATTCTTGGCCTCGGCTCCGATCATGATCTCAGGGCTGTGAGATGGAGCCCTGTAATGGGCTCCACGCTGGGTGTGGAGCCTGCTTAAGATCCTCTCTCTCCCTCTCCCTCAGCCCCTCCCCCCACCTTTTCTCTCTCTCAAAAAAAAAAAAAAAATCGGTTACTACATAAATACTCTTCATTTTTCCCACTACTTACCTTACCCCTAATTTATGTACTTTTCATCATTATTTCATTTGTTTATTCAAAATCATTTAATTGGTTGTCTAAGTGTCAGGCAATCGTCTAAGACTGGGGGGGATACTGATGCTCCTAACTGCTTCAGACATAAATTCTGGTAGAAAACAAGGAACAAATTCACAGATAAATACATAAGATACTTTTAGAAGTGACAAATGCACAGAGTGCCTGGGTGGCTCAGTCGGTTAAGCGTCTGCCTTCAGCTCAAGTCATGATCCCAGGGTCATGGGATGAAGCCTCACATCAGGCTCCAAGCAGGGAGCCTGCTTCTCCCTCTCCGTCTGCTGCTCCCCCTGCTTGTGCTCTCTCTCTGTCAGATAAATAAATAAAATCTTAAAAAAAAAAAAAAGAAGTGACAAATGCCAAGAAAAAAATAGAATTTGGGGCTAGAGATGGGTGGAGGTTGGATGATGTGCTGCTGATGCAAGGATGGCAAGTGGAGGCCTCTTACAAGAAGTGATGTCTAGGTGGAAAGTCAGAGAAGATGCCAACCCTACCTGGTCTGGGGAATTAGACTTCCCAGACAGGATGAACAAGTCATGCCAAAGCCCCGGTGGGTAGAAGTCACAGTGTTTTGGATATAACTTTTAGTCTGGGCCACTAGCTTTTAGGGACAGCTACTCTCTTGAGGTTTGTTTCAGCTCTCAGACTTCTGTTTATTTTCACCCCAAATGTTCATAATTTGGAGGTCAGTTTATTAGATTGTGCTCCAGAGTTGTATCTGCTTGCTTATTTCCTTGAATGTATAATCTTCTCTTTCTTGTATTTTGCTATTTGTTTATTAGTTGGTTTTGTATTTCCTTTAATGGGCATTTGAAGATGGGAACTGATTAAAATTGTCTATTACGGAATCTTTATATCCTGGTTCTAATGAGTTTTAACTTAAGAGTATCTAATTAAAGGTATGACTATACAGACCCATATTGATGATAACTCTAATGAGTTTTAACTTAAGAGCATCTAATTAAAGGTGTGACTATACAGACCCATATTGATGAAAAACACTATTTTTTCAAAAAGCATTATCAATTGTGAATCCTTCAAAACCCTCTGAAGTAGCAGGACATGTGCAATATTCCTTCTGGTAGCCCGCTGACCAAGTACATATGTCAAACATATGTCACACTAAACTTCTTATTTATTTTTTGTTTTGCTTAACACAAATTACCTTAGAAATACAGGGGGAAAAATCCAATATCCTGGTACTATATACTATAAATAAATTATCCTTCAACTCATCAAGTACATATGTAAATCTTTAAGTGCTAAAAGTTCACTTGATAAAAACAAAGTTTATGGTATCAATAAATTATAAAAATATAGTTTGTCTAGAATTTCAACCAGAATAAAATTGCATTTGCTTTTAGGTGGTTTCTCTATTTTCTCCTAAAGAGGAAATAGAATAAAATACTCCACTTGTTTGAAGCAACCATGGATCTTACAATATTTTAGTTTCCCAAGTTGCATATTATTTTGTATTTTTTTAATCTGGAAGCATAAATTTGGAAATCTTAGCACACACTGAGATATCACTTGTGTACTATCAAATCTTATCAAGGTCCTTTTAAATGCAGGAGCTTAACTCTCTAAGGCATCAACTTTATCTAGAATATTCTGCCTTTTCCCCACTGTGCTGCTACACCTTTGGAGGACTGACTCTGGAAGCAAGTTACCCAAGCTACATAAGCGGTCTACATTTTTTTTCTCCCAAACAAACAAAACCACAAGGACAACAACAGAAAAGTATCAGTAAGCACTCCAAGGCCAAGGCTCAGAATGAAAATCAGAAGGTAAACAATGACTGCATTTTTATCAAAGACAAAGGTCAGGCTAAATTAATCCCACGGTTTAATCTTCTCCCTTTCTCATACTCAGGTATTTTTCTTTACATAAAAAAAAAAAGTTCATTGCAGGTAACAGTGAAGTCAACTCTGAAACCTATCTATTCACCTCCCCCGTCTCCAAAGAAGAGAATCATGAATTTAGTGAGTGTATTCTCTTGTCATGTGTATATAAAAAATGTACAGTATACCCATTTATAATTAACAGAATATGTAACGTATAGTATAGCTTGATGTTGTTTTTAAAAATACATATAGCTATCATACATTAAGCATCTATTTGCAACTGGCTGTTTTCATTCATCATTAGGTTTTGAGATTAAAACATATGAGTACTCATTTATTTCTTTCATTTTAATGGCTGCACAGTAGTAATTACATAAATATACAATTTTAACCTATTCCTTAATGAAAAATTATTTCTATTTTTTAACTACTATGAATAGAGATTCAACAACTTAATTCTTTAATCTATCTACACTGAAAACAATTACAGGAATTTGAGATGTTTTCACTCTAATCTCTCTTATGTCATTTCTCAATCTATTGCAGTTTGGTTTTCTGATTTCTCTTTAATTTTCCCCAAATTAGCTTTTTAAAAAATGCTAATTAAGTATTGAACCGTAACAATACATTTACCCATTTATTTGTCAGCATTGTTTTTTGCATCCTACTCATTTTTCTGAGTTCAGTTTTCTTCTGGTTCAATGCACCTTTAAGTAGCTTTTTTTTGGAATATATGTGAGTTGTAAATTCTTAATTTTGTTTCCCTGTAAAAGTCTTTATTCTCCCCCTGCTCTTTATCATTGTATGAATATAAAAATGGGTGGATAAGTGTTTTCCTTTCAGATTTTTGGAGGTATTATTCAGTTATCTTCTAATAAAAATAGACATAGGTAAGAGTCTATAAAAAGTCTGATTGCTATTCCTTTGTAGGTAATCTGTATATATATGTGTATATATATCTTCCCAATACAAAGCTTTTAAAAATCTGGTGTACTGCAATTTCACTCTGATGTTTCTAAGAGTAAATTTGTTTTTACTAATCCTGTCAAGGAATTAATGTTTTTAAAAATTTTTGATAATTCTTTCTCTATTTTAACTTCATATAAAGTTCCTTCCCACTTCTATCTTCTGAAATTCCATTACAGTTATGTTGGCTCTTCTCTTTCCATTGTTCACACCTAAAACTTATGTTTCATGATTTCTATCTTTAACTCTTTATACTGCACTCTGAATGGTTTTTGTAGATCTGGACACTACTAGTTCATTAACTCTTCAGCTAAATCTAATCTTACATTTAATCTTCACACTGAAATTTTTATGTCAAGGACTGCATTTTTTATTTCTTTAAACTTCTATGTGGTTCTTTTGCAGTCCCCCCCTTTCATCTTCAAATAATTTAGTCTACCCTTTTCTATTTTGTGTTTTATCTCTTTGATGTACTTTAAATTCTCTTGAATGTGTTCTGCCATCTCCCATGTATTAGATCTAATGACTTTTCTGATGGTGGTTTGTTTTCTCACGACGTTTGCTGTTTTACCATAAACTTATCTTTGTCAGGAGTTACTCTCATGGGACTCCTACATGTCTTAGAAGATAGCTGTATCCCTGCAGCATGGTTTCAGGATTACCTCTGCTTTGGCACCCTCAAGCGTCAAGTGTTCCACCTTGGATATCTTCATGCAACTACCTGCGTGAATCCAGACCCAACTCTGCTCTGGACTCATGGGCTGCTTCTCCCTCAGAGGAGGCTCTTCTTTCCACCCTTGACTTCTGCAGTTGGCAAGCTTCCTCACTGCTTTCCTGGTCTGAACGGAAGTCAAGCTTTCTTGTCTTTATTTCACATATAACCTGATCACTTATGACTGTTTTAGAAACGAAGTTCAGTGCCAGAGCCACCATTTGCACAGTGCCTAAAGCTGAAATTTTCTTCCCACTTCAAAAAAATAGCTGTCACTCACACACACACACACACACACACACACACACACACACACACACACCAGAAAGTAATACAATGATTAAATCCATGAAAAGAATCCATAAACATATGACTTTTGAATTCCACTGATTTTGAGTTCTCTCTTCAGTTCTCTGAGGATCTTCTTCTCCTGCTTGTTTTTCTTCTTTTCTTCTCCCTCTTCCTCTTCCTTTTAATTTCAAGCCCACTTTTCTATTTAACATTTTTCTATGTGTTTATATTTTATCCAAAATGCAATTGATGAGGGAAGATGATTTCCTATACCAGTTTAGTCTAATATAGTAACTGAAAGAACATTTTCAGTTTCTCTTTGGATTCATGAGTACATAAAGCCGCTGATTTCCACAGTTGACTGTCTTGGTTAGAAAATAATCTGTTTTTCACTTAAAGGTACACTCTAATCCTTCAACATTTTAACAATTTCAACATTTAGGGCTCTAGTTACTAAGGACCAACCTTTTTGAATCTAGAAAAAATTGTAACTCCTTAAATAAATCTGGGATAGTTTTATTTCATAATGTCATGTTCAGCATCAAAGGTTTTACTGAATGAATAAATTGATATATGAATGAATACTTTATTTCCTTCTTAAACATCAAGGCCTAAGATTGTTTTCTTAGAAATTTAGTTTCTCATTTAAGAAAGAATAAGTTTTGGACTGTGCTTTCTAGCCAGTTCCCCATTTTCCTCTCTTCCACTAAAACGCCTTGCTATTTTTTCTTGAAATGGATATTTTCCAATTCTTATAAATTAGTTATAGAACTTGTTTTGCACATTATAATGCCTAGTGTTCAAATTCCTTTGTCAAAGGAATCTCAACCTTATTCATTTGGCTATGTATATGGTCATAACCTTTGTTTCCCTATTCCATAGTATTTAGAGAAAGAAGGAAGAAAGGAAGTAAAAATGAGAATGCAGAATCACCTGATTTTTACTGAATGAAACCATCAATGAATTGAGTGCAACCATCAATGAACTGAGTTCAATAATAAAAAAAAAAAGATATTTCAGAACTTTTTATTTATTTTCATCTTAAGCCAGTGGTACATGAAGAACAAGTTGCTCAGAGATATATATTTTATTTCTAGGAATATTTTTTATTCTGCCTTCCACATAAGCAATTCCATTTATTTATTTAACTAATAAAAATAAGAATGATAATCCCCAGTACTTCTTTTATAAGGCTAATCAAATTGAAATCCACTCCTTCCTGTTACCAAAAAACTTTACAATTTACGACTAAGCCTCATAAACCTTTTCAGGCATTTTATAATGGCAGATCTCAGAGCCAGATGTTCTGAGGCCTCAAAGAGTACAGAATGCATAAGAACATTAACCGATTATTAATTGATGAGAAGTGTCATCTTTTAAACAATGGCCAATTAGCAAATCCTAATAAAGTTTTCAGAGGACTCATGAAAGTTAATCACGCTTAAATTCCTGCCATAGAGTCACCTCACTTTAGTCAATATAGGCTCCTAAAAATTACATGTCAGCTGAACATTTACATGTTAAAGCATATGTTTTCATGGACCTGAATTATCAATGCAGACAGACTTTGTCTTCATTCTGATTGAATTGGTATAGGCAATGGCTCAAATGCAGTTTGGCCTTTTCAGCTTCCTGCTCCTTTGTCAAATAACAAACATTCCCATGCCCCAAAGGAAATTATAACTTAGAGTACGTCCTGTAAAGTGAATAACTGTTCTCCTATTGATTAGGAAAGACAGGTACACTCACAATATGGGCATAGTTGTTGCTAAAGTGTTTTAAGAAATTCCTCTGAAAAATGTGAGTTAAAGATAATGGAAAAACTCTATAAGGGCAAATTCTTTCATAGATATCTCATTTCAACTCACAACACTCCTAAGGGGGAGGAATTCTTGTTCCCATTTAGCAAATTTAGGATCAGGAGTTTTAGAGAAGTCGGGAGAGGCAGGATTTGAACTCCTCTCTGACTCTCAAGTCCATCCACTTCCTACACTACCCCAGGTCTTAGCTTGGACTGTCCCTGGAAGGTCATTTTCAGAATTTCAAGAAGAGCTTTCTCTCTCTCTCTATATATATATATGTACATATATACATATATATATGTAATTATTTTTTAAAGTTTTTATTTTAATCACCCAGTGCTCATCACAAGTGTACTCTTTAATTTCTTTAATCCCCATCACCTGTTTCACCCATCCCCCCACCCACCTCCCCTTTGGTAACCATCAGTTTGTTCTCTAGAGTTGAGAGTCTTGTTTCTTGGTTTGTCTCTCTCTCTTTTTGATCTCTTTGCTCATTTGTTTTGTTTCTCAAATTCCACATGTGAGTGAGATCCTATGGTATTTGTCTTTCTCGGACTGATTTATTTCACTTAGCATTATACTCTCTAGCTCCATCCGTGTCATTGCAGAATACATCATGTAAGGAACTGAATATTGCAGAAGCCTTAAAAATGTTTTCTAGATTGTCTTTGAACAATTTAAATTTTAAATTTAAAGATTTGTTTAGAGTTACAAGTGTGATGATTCCCCAAATAATCACACAAATCAGTAGATAGTAGAAAGGTTTCTCAAAATCCACTAATTCAACATTTTTGAAAATAGGAGGGTGGACAGAACATACATTTTATTAAGACAGCCTTGGAGAAACACGAAAACTTTAATGAAAAATATGCAAATTTACCTCATTACATTTTACTATTTTTTTAAAGATTTTATTTATTTGAGAGAGAGAATGAGATAGAGAGAGAGAGCATGAGGGGGGGGAGGGTCAGAGGGAGAAGCAGACTCCCTGCCGAGCAGGGAGCCTGATGCGGGACTCGATCCCGGGACGCCGGGATCACGACCCAAGCCGAAGGCAGTTGCTTAACCAACTGAGCCACCCAGGCGCCCTCATTACATTTTACTATTAAGTGAATACATGGAGTAATGTCGCATAAATGTACTCTGCAAATTTGGAAAAGGTTTACAATTAGTTCCTAATGGTAAGAAAAACTAATTCTTAATTGTAATACCTAAGACTCTAAGAACAAGGATCGGCTAACTCATAAAGTTTTTATTGAGGCATAAGAAATCTTAATTTTGTGCACTTTAACTTTGTGAAATGTAATTCATTTACGTAAATAATCTATGTAATTTTTAAACATCCTTCCCAGTACTATGGGCAGAACACATGGATATTACTTTAGATAGAATGATCTGTTACCCTATCTCAACCCAATATTAAACATAAAATAAAATCAAAACCACCAATAACATCTAGTTGAAGACAAGGCTCGGGGACCCCCTCACAGAAAATCTTCCCTAAGCCCCAAACTGATTTGAGCAAGTCCGCTTTGCTTCTCTTCTTTCTCCCTCTACTCCCTTAGCCTTCATCCCAAAGAATGAGAAACATTTTGCCCATACAGGAACAGAAACTGTAATTTTGTATTTCTATGAAAATTAAGCAGCATTGAGCTTGTGATCACAGGAGGCCATTCACATTTAAAAACTGAATATAGTTGAGACGTTATATAAACTCTCTAATAAAATACAAGCGAACTGGGAGGACTGAGAGATTCAGGCAGCTTGATTCACCACAGATTGTTCACCTAGACTAGGAGCAGTGGGAATATCTGTCCACAATATTTATAAGGTAATCTTAATGAAGTATAATCAATCTGATGCAAAACTCATGATTACATCATGTTTGGCCTTTATTGCACCTAAACATGATCTCCATCAAAATATTTAAGACAGTAGAGCTATTTTCATACTTGAAAAATCTAGTACAATCTATTTTAGCAAGATTTATAACAACCACAAACTGAGTTTCTAACATCCCACTGTAAATGAGAAGTTGCTATATATTCTCCTTTGATTGGATGCACTTAAAAGTTCTTTGCTGAATTTTATACTTCAACAGGGAATTTTAAGTTTCCATTTATATGCTACATACAAAAGGTAGTTGTAATGTTTGACTTGTCATATACAACAGAGCTAAACCATTTTTAAAGTGAAAAATCAAGATGTCCCCAAAAGGCAACTAGAAATAATAAATGCAGTTTCTAAAACATGATTCTATTTTATTTCATTCACACCAAATGGATGGAAGGGAGTATTTAAGGGAAAAAATTTTGTTATTTAAATATTTTTCCTCAAATCTGTGGAGGTACACCTTGAGTGTACTCTAAAATTTTTAGGAAATTGGAGTCAGTAACATAAAGATTATGTATTATTTAATTACACAAGAAAACACAATTCATAAAATATTCTGCCTCTTCGAAAATACTCCAGGTATTTTACAAGGAACAATATAGTTAGAGTACCAAAAATATACACAACTGCACAAGCAATTAAAATCGTAATAAAAATCAAACATAAAATCAGTGTACCAAGCCAAAGGCCTTTTGAAATAAAAGAGCTTTAAACCTACAGAACATAAAAGGAGGCTAATTCAGTTGGTTGTCCTCAATTGAAAAGAGAGGACGATCCATAGCCCTAGGCTAGAAGACAGAAGTTCTTGTGTCTGTGCCTGTAAGTTTCAGAATGAAAATTATCTTGCCCCAAAAGTTCACAAGTTCCTTAATATTTCTCTTCTTTTCAAGATATTCTGCTTCAAAAATAGTGTCACCAAAGGGATCTTAACTATGAGGTTCAATTATAAACATACAAAGATACGTTGTTTTTTCTATCACCATGTTAGCCTTTTAACTTTATGGAAAATAAAGTAAGATTTAAAAATAAAATTATTCACTGTATTTCTAACACCAGTCAAGTTCCTTGAGAATGTAAAAATCTGGACACTTGTGGATGAAATGGAAAATAGAAGATAGTTTTGAGCAAACCAAAACTACCTCTTTCTAGGAAAAACAAAACCAAATGAAAAACTTTTCCATATGTGTGACTTCCTGATAGGGTGGGAAATGCATGCAGTTGTCAAGAATGAACCAAAAGAAGGTCCAAATAAATTTGTTGCCAAATGTTAAAATGATGCTTTAAAACAGAGTAGACAGAGCTCCTACTTCTTAGACTTTATAAAAATCAAACTGCCAGCTTCTTTATATGAATAGCCAAATGTTACTCAAAGGCTCTCATCTTAGCATGGATTCATTGGATGAAGTATACAAATTCTTATTCCTCTACAAGAATGAACTCCAAGCCATTGTAATTTAATATGACCTGGCATATGGTTGGGATATGAAAAATGGAAGAGAGATACTTTTGTCACCAAGAGCATACATTCAAGTGAATTTCAAACACATATATTTTGCTGAGTTTATTTTTAGTTTTTCTAGCATCAATGTGTTTGAAGAGAAAACTTCACACTTCTTTTCCACCTAATCAGAGAAAGCTTTGTGAAATTCACAAGGATGGAAGAGAGAGAAAAGAACATCCACAGGTATGAAAAAAAAGTTTTCTTTTTTTCCTTTTGCATTAGGAGAGAAGTTGAAAAAGAGAAAAAAGTGAGAAGCTAAAAAGGATAAAGGAGTCAAACCAGTTTACCTGAAAAAGAAACGGTCAGAAAACAACTCTTGCCTGCTAACTTCTCTTGATCTGGCTCTTAAGTGCACACCAGACTTTTTGACAATAGCCTAAAACTGACAGCTTTTGTTCACCACTGTCAGTATCATGTACTAGGCCTCAACAAAGAACAGAGAATATTTTGTGCCAGCACCGTAGAGGATGTATCAACAAAGGAAAGCATTATTCAGTATGTTTTATTTGAAAAGAAATATATATAGAATATTTGTTTTATCTGAACCATTTTCCATCTTTGTCTTGACCCAAGAGGTAGAATAAATATTTGATATCAATATCATCTTTAAAATCCAATATTGTCAACTTGGCATGTACTAGGTGATAGTCATTTTGGTCTGACAGATTTTCCTCACATCTTAGTCACTTCTGTATTTTAATGAGGAAAAAGAAAGTATAATAAAATGCTTACATAATATTTTTTCTGTCATCCCAGCATTAACTTCAATATGCTCAAATTTTATTGCACAAATGATAAGTTGATTTTATATCCCAAAAAGCCCTTCAGTTCATCCTGGAATGTTTTGGTACATCAATATTTTGAGAGAGCTAATTCATATTCTTTAACTCCTTATACCTTTATAGTATCACAAAGGGTACTTATAATTTTTAAAATTAGGCTTTGAAAGGGGCGCCTGGGTGGCTCAGTCATTAAGCATCTGCCTTTGGCTCAGGTCATGATCCCGGGGTCCTGGGATCGAGTCCCACATTGGGCTCCCTGCTTGGCCGGAAGCCTGCTTCTCCCTCTCCCACTCCCCCTGCTTGTGTTCCTGCTCTTGTTATCTCTCTCTCTGTCAAATAAATAAATAAAATATTTTTAAAAATTAGGCTTTGAAAGCTCAAAAAATCAGAAACCCACATTCAAGTACGCACACATGTATTTCACAGTATATTAGTGTCATGACGAAATGGGAGCACTGGGATAAAGGTGGTGACACCTAGCTTCTGCCATTGACCCCTGACTGCTAAGAAAATTGACATGGCGCTGAACAAGGCCATGGGTGCTATTTTGGTAGCCTACAGAAGAGACAGACATCTTCTAGAATTTTCTGTGCATACCTACAAAACTACATTCAATAGTTCTACCTAAGTAGTCCTATAACTTTGGCTCAAACATTTCAAACTTCTCTGTGATTCAATTTCTTCAGTAAAGGAGCTAGAGGATCCCAAATCCTATGACTTTTGTGACACTAAACAGTCTCCTCTAAAGGTTTAGAAGCCCTTAAAAATGCTTCTTATTCCCTTCCACTTCTGTGATGAGGTGGGAGTAATCAGTGCTAAGCTTAGATATGGCTTCAGCAGTAGTATTTCCATGGTAGGACTTTGCCAACTGAAAAACCTAAGCTGAGAAAGAGTTAGCATCAAGAAACAGTCAAACAACAGACTCTTAACCATAGAGAACAAACTGATGGTTACCAGAGGGGAGGTGGGTGGGGGATGGGTGAAACAGGTCATGGGAATTAAGGAGGGCACTTGTCCTGATGAGCACCGGGTGATGTATGGAAGTGTTGGGTAACTGTATTGTACACCTGAAACTAATACAAAATGTATGTTAACTAACTAGAATTTAAATAAAAACAAACAATAGAAACAGTCTTAGCTAGGGAAGTTCTCAAACAGTGAAACAAAATAGCAAGAAAATGGTATTAAAAAAACAGAATAGATCATTTTAAGGGCAAAATAAGGCATTAATTGACTTTTTTGGTGCTTGCTTCCTACAGGCTTATACGCTCTTTGATTTAGGGTAATTTTATTCTTATGGAGTTTTTCTCAACCCTGAAGAAGTTTCACTATCAGAATCAGCTTCAGAATTAGCTAACATTACCCAACTCAAAGTGAACCCACAGGAAACATCTCATGATAAAGTATCATGTTTAAAATAAGGAAATGCTTTGAGTTCTTTGGCAGCTTTGGGTGTATAACTGTATTTCTTAAACACATTGGTAATTTTCCATATTATGTAACACACAACTATGAGATCTCAAGACAGGCTTTTGGAAATTGCTTGATTACAACTTAAGTTCTTTTCTGGAAAAAAAAAAGAAAAAGAAAAGGTTAATTATTGATTGACCTTCCCTTTAAGAGAGAATACAAATCTGATTCTTAAAGTTCTACGAATGCATTTGCTCCCTCTCATCAGTATCTAAAATATATGGTATAATTTAAGGAACATCTAAAGCAAAAGTCAGCATCGGAGAATTCAGTCTTAATTGGCAGAGCTCACTGAACACTAGATGACAACTGAGGAAATTAACTAAGGCTTGCAATATTTTGAGCCAAAATTATTTAAAACCTAGATTTTCATACATAGCTCAAACAAGCAAATTAAGACTTTGTAGACAAACAAGAGACATAACATTGTTGGCCAGGCACATTTCCAAAAAAGAAGGGGAAGGAGAATGCCAACCATTCATAGACAGTGCCATGAAAGGGGGATCCACATATTGGGAATCAAAATAAGGACCCAGAACACATGAAAAAGAAATCCCAGTGTAATAGTGGAGCAAGTGTTCTAAAAAGCACTTTTCTTTGTTAGAACAGGAAATCAGAGGAATCACAGAAGATGGTCTTCAAGAAAAAAGTGGCTATGATTGTGATCATCTAAACTGTATGATTAAGAAAGTAAAGGATCTTAATGGTAATAGGAAGGTATGTACTCTCTTTGACAAAGGAAAAAGACAACTAGAAATTCAAAGGAAAACAAATTATACATTAAATTCATTGTTCAACTAGGAACCAAGTAAAATATGGTGTAATTCTGGCAATTGGTAGAATGTGAGGAAAAAGAATGAATTTTATCATGACACTTTAAATAATGTCTTCTGGCAACACTGTGTTAGTGGCATTGGAAAATATTTTGTTGGCAATGTACAAGTAATGCCCTATCAGTAGAAATAGGCAGAGTTGGACTGAAGAGTAGAAATTCCAAATTCCTCACTTCATAATGCTGAGGTTTAAGAGACACTCCAATACGTGTTGATTTTAAAAATAGAGTTAATATTCCAGTTATGGAGCAGAAATAAAAATTAGTAATTAAGAAACACTGTGAGAGGGGCTCCTGGCTGGCTCAGTCAGAAGAGCATGTGACTCCTGATCTCAGGGTCATAAGTTCAAGCTTCAGGTTGGGTGTAGAAATTACTTTAAATAAATAAAACTCAAAAAAAGAAAAAGAAAAAGAAAAAGAAATCATTGAGAGAAGAGGAAAGGAATAGAGGAGTAGTATATATTTTTTGTGATAATGAGAAGATACTAGATTTTATCCAAATTGTTGAGTGAAGAAATAGCTGTATGAAAATAGTATTTAGGTGTTTTGAGGGTAACCTTCAGAAGTGTGCACAGAAAGGGGTCAAAGAAATTACTTATGTGGTGTACAACTGGGAACTGGGAAGGGATGGGAGAATTTCACTTTAATTCCATGTTATTTGTTGCTTAAATTTACTTCAAATATGTGTAACATTTTATAAGATATAATAAAATTAAAAATTGAAATTAAAATTTAAAAAATACACCTCTGTGTAATATTATTTCAAGTCCTCATATAAACCTTTCCTTTAGTTCAAGCAATGCCCTCAGTCTCACAGGTGGCCATAATCTAGAATCATTTCTGTGGACTTACAGTTCCTGTTGTTTGTAGAACTGTAGTGGATTTTATTAGCCAATATGATATTCACTGTACTGAGACCTTTGAGATAGATTCCTGTTTGAGTGCAGTGTCACAAAAATATATTTGTCTCTGCAGATAAATTGTGTCTTTTCTTTTGTCAGAAAATAAAAATCGTGAGGCCTTTGGCTGTCAGGAAATTTAAAAATCAAGGCATTGCTCATCAATTCACCTAGGTGAATTAGGTAGTTAGCAGTTCACCTAAGCGTCTAAACTTTTAAATCATCTTTATTCTGCTCTTAATCCTTTCATTTCCATTGACAAAATAGGCATTTTGAAAGCTTCCTCAAATACTTGAATTACTAAAACTTTTACTGATGCTAAACATATGAAATGATATTAGATCTACTACTATCACCAAGTTTTTCTCCAATCATAACTGTGCCTACATTGTTCCCTAAAACATTTTAAATGCCCGGATCATACCAATTCTATACCATGTATTTATATCCCCACAACTCTAGCGAGTGCTATGTATGTAACAGGCGCCCATGAAATGTTTCCATGTTGGACTAACTTAATCATGGTTACCACAGTTTTTCAATTTATGGTCAGCAGTAAAAATATTTCTCAAGTTACATATAAACAAAAAGAGTTTTACCTCTTAGCTATTTTTATATGTGCTAATAAAATTCACCTAAAAGAAACAAAGCAAGTATAAAAGACTAACTTGTGATTCATAAACACAGTAATATTGTAGTTACCTTTTTTTTTTAAGATTTATTTATTTATTTTGAGAGACTGAGAATGAGAGAGAGAGAGAGAGAGAGAGAGAGAGCGCGCACATGAGAGGGGGGAGGGTCAGAGGGAGAAGCAGACTCCCCGCAAAGCAGAGAGCCCGATGCGGGACTCGATTCCGGGACTCCAGGATCATGACCTGAGCCGAAGGCAGTCGCTTAACCGACTGAGCCACCCAGGCACCCATAGTTACCTTTCACTGAATCATTCTAAATGCAGTTTTACTTCTAGAACTGAATATATACTATGAGCACCACCAACAAAAAATCCTTCTGATATAATCGGTCATTAATGATACATAGTAGTGAGAGGTCTTTTTCTCTACAAACTCCTGCATTTAACAAATATCTGAACCTAAATAGGGATGGAAGAAAAAAAAAAAAAAACTCTGATAGTATTTTGAGAAAAATCAATTCCTACACCCTTAATTGAGAGCCCCATCTGTTAAAATACTCAGTAGTCTCACACATGGAAGTTTGTTTCCAAGGGTCATTGAGCAGTGATGTTTTCCTGCTGCACCACAGTCATAGAAGTACTTTGAAAAATAACACTGTACCCTTAATTCATAGTGAAGTATCAATATTTCATCACTCGGATGCTTCCTTTTTCTCAGAGGTAGGCAAACCAATGTCACTTAACAAGCTGAAAAGGTGGTATTACCAAAAGAGCTGTTCCTTTGCAGAAGTACAAGGGAACACCAGTCCATGGTGTCAAATGGAGACCATAGACTGGCTTACCTGTCCTCAAATGTTACCCCCACCAGCTTGAAACAGAAACAGGAATTTCCCATTATCATTAGTCCTTTAGGTCATGGCATCATCAGTAAAAGGCTAAAGTTAACAGGATAGTAGCTTACCCGAGACACCACATTCAAATATTGGCAGCATTGACATAAATACCTGTATTACAAAAGATATCCAGCAAGCAGTAGACATTAAAAATAAGAAAGAGGACAGGGGTATTTCCCTGGAGTGTAAGACTGAGGGTAGAGGGAAGGCCCAGGGATGGTGCAGAATGGAGAACCCATGAGCCACTTCAAGAAGCAGCAGACACTGAAATGAAAAGAGAGAGCAGGGCCAAAAAGGCATGTAGGCCAAAAAGTAGGTCAATACATAACCTCATACATTTTTTCCATGGCTTCTCATGCATACTGAAATTTTAAAAAAATGGTAAATGGAAGCTAAAATTAATCACAAAACAGTAGATTTTTATTAAAATATGTCAATTATTGTAGTGCAGGAAGATAAATCAAAATCACTGACCATTTACTTTTCCTTGAAGAAGTACTTCTTGACCAGAGCAGGACAACCTCCTGAGAAAAGAAGAGTAATACAGAATGACCAGTTCTGGGTGAAACCCTTAAGAAAATTAAACCCGAAAGTGATTCCACAAAAGGGACACTTAATTATGAGTAAAGTATCAGCAATGGTTCTCAACTCTCACTGCATATTAGAATCACCTGGGAAGTTTTAAATAAGAATGCATCCTGACACTCAGCCCTTACCAGAGATTCTGATTTAACTAGTCTGAGATGGGACCCAGGTATCAACATTTTTGAAGCTCCCTCAGTGACTCTACTGTGCAACGAGAGTAGCAAACAACAGCTGAAGCCAGGAAGTAAGTTTCAGGGTTCTAGAAGGTTTGGAAGCTGTTGCTTCAGGACTTTGCTTGTGTATAATACTTGTTTCTTCTCATTTCTTTTTACCACTGAAATGTTGACGTCACCACCATAATATACATGTGAGTATTAATAGTCATGCTCTAGAATAGCCTTCCTCTTGTGTGGTGACCTAGATTTACCCAATTTGTCAAGGCACAAGCAACTGAACTCTAAATGCTACACTTGTGCTTGGGAAGCTCACGAATTTAAGTGTGTTGACCTCAAAGACAGTCTGGTGTTAAGAAGTCTTAGCTTTTCGGGCACCTGGGTGGCTCAGTCGGTTAAGTGTCTTCACCTCAGGTCATGATCTCAGGGTCCTGGGATTGAGCCCCATGTCAGTCGGGCTCTCTGCTCAGTGGGGAGTCTGCTTCTCCTTCTCCTTCTGCCCCTCCCCCCTGTGCACGCACGTACATGCGTGCGTCTGTGTGTGCACTCACATTGTCTCACAAATAAATAAATAAAACCTTAAGAAAAAAAGAAGTCTTAGCTTTTCAAATTGGTGACTGTTAGGGAAGCATAAGAGAGTTACTTATAAAGGGGCATGAGAAAATGTTTGAGGGTAGTGGATATGTCCACTATCTTGATGGTGGTAATGGTTTCACAGGTGTGTATAGACATGTTGGAACCTACCAAATTGTATACTTTAAATATGTGTCCTTTACTGAATGTCAATTACAACTCAATAAAGTTTAAAATATAAAAACTCTTAGCTTTTTTAGCTTTGTTTGTTGTGTCTTATATAAAAACTATAAAAGAAACATTAATTTCATATCTTCAAATCAGTTACCCTAAGTGTCTTTAAAGATCTAGAAATTTGAAATCAAAAGTGATAAGATCCCAACCCAACAACGTCCCTCCTACTAACCCATGATGGTACGCGAAATCCCTTCCAGTAGTTGAAGCTAATGCCATAAATGTCAGATGGGAATTGTGATGTCCTCATATCAGTGGCCATATAAGCACCACAAATTCATACAATTCATACCCATCTCCCAAAGAGAGAAGGACTTATACATAAAAACAGTAAATCTGGGCTGAAAAGAAAGAAAATGAGGAGCAAGGAAGCCTCCCAGTTTGTACTTGGAAATTGTGGACACCTGAATAGTTGGCAGGATGAAGGTGCTATGATGGAAGGTCTACAAATGAGAGTTGTGGTCATCAGAGAACAATATAGGCCATAAAGAGCATCAAATGCTCTTTAATCCTTATTGGTTTTGCTGGCATTGCAAAAACATCTGTTCTTTAAGAATACTTATATAAATAGTCCTTAAATAATCAATGTCCCTGTGATTGTTCAGGAAGACTCTTTACTTATTGATGTTCTCCAAATGCATTATTCTCATTAAATATAGAAAGCGGAAGATAAGATTGTTGTCACTTTGATAAAGATCAACTAAGTCTTACTAAATTTTATATGCACATAGTTAAGGAGGCAGATACTAGGATGTGTAGTCTCAAAATCTCCCCATTTATATCAGAGTAAGAAACCCACATAACAAAGAATTTCTAACTTAGTAAAACCCCACTGGGTGAATCTATGATAAAAACAGTATGAACAGACAGTGAGTTTAAAATGAAGAAAACACAGAAACTGGTAGGTTCCAATTAATACCATAAAATACAGAGTTTCTGTTACCATCGCCCTTTAATTTTTTTTAAGATTCATAAATTAGGGGCGCCTGGGTGGCTCGCTCAGTCCGTTAAGTGTCTGCCTTCAGCTCATGTCATGATCCCAGGGTCCTAGGATCGAGCTCCACATCAGGCTCCCTGCTCAGGGAGAAGCCTGCTTCTCCCTCTCCTCCCTGTTTGTGCTCTCTCTCACTATCACTGTCTCTGTCTCTCTCTCAAATAAATAGTCTTAAAAAAAAAAGATTCATAAATTTAAAAAATATATTTTCCAAGACCATGAAATTCCAGGCCATACTGTGAAAATAGTAATATTTTACTAGAAATGCCAGGAGGCTGGATTTACACCATTTTTCATTAATAGGCAAAAATCAGCTTCCGTATTATGATAGTGAATTATCTACCATTACAAAGTAAGTTTATGATCTGCTCCAGAGACATTCAGTAGGACTACCTGGTATCAAAGAATATTCATTTATAGTCATTGCACTAGAGTAAAAGGGAACACTTGAACTTGGAAGAAAAACTGCTGTCACTCTAGTAGTTTCCTAATGGCTTTCCCAGAGTAAAGGCCTTAATGGAGATTTTTATTATTGTTCTTAATTAGACTAAGCACCTCTAGAGAGATTATCTCTCGTGATTCAGATTAATTTACTAAGAACCATGAGAGTGTTCTGAAAATAAAGAAAAAAAAGAAACCAGCAGAGGGAATACATATTCTGAAAAGAACTCTCATTTTCAAAATGCTAAGCTTATTCAGTCATGGAAATTTATTTACAATATTTACTTTGTGTCTTTTTTAAAATTTTAGGCATTTCCAAGGCCAGCCCTTGGCAACATTTTGCTTAGGGAACCCAAAGGGACAAATAGTTTTTTTACCCCTTTCAAGAGAGTGCCTCCTATTACTCAATATTCTCTCATTCCTCTCCTTCCTTAACTCATTAAAATGTATCTGTGTCCTATATTTCACACTTCTGGATCTGTGTCCTGTCGGAAAATTTGACTATTTTTCTGGGTTTTTTTTTTAAGATTTTATTTATTTATTAGAGAGAATGAGAGAGAGAGAGAGAGCACGCATGAGAGGGGGAAGGGTCAGAGGGAGAAGCAGACTCCCCGCTGAGCAGGGAGCCCGATGCGGAACTCGATCCTGGGACTCCAGGATCATGACCTGAGCCGAAGGCAGTCGCTTAACCGACTGAGCCACCCGGGCGCCCTATTTTTCTGGTTTGACTTAAGGTATAGCTAACAGTGTATGAAGCCTAATGGAAAACATTTTTTGCATTTCAACAGGGATCATAAATTCCTCTGCCAAAAGCAGTAAGAATGATGGAAATTTTACACATAATGAAAGGTTCTAGAGGTCTCGAAAGATCTCTTTGAACAAAATGGTTTTTTCCGTTGTTCTCCAACAGGACCTCAGAGGCACTCTGAGGCAGACCTAAAGCAACTCAAATGAGATACAGGTATTAAGTGCTAAATAAGCATTCATTTAACTAAATGAAGCATTGTTTAAGTAAATGAAAGAGAGAGAAGAAAAGAGCCAAAGAACTGATCCCATCAAAAATATGTCTGAGACTGGAGGACAAAGTGAGGCAGGGTCACAGAAGTAGGAAGAGGGCCAAGATAGAACTGATTTGCAGAATCCAGTGGGCAGAGAATTTCAGAGAGAATTGGGATTATCAATATTGTAAAATCCTACAGCTCTAGAAAGCAAGGAAAGGAGGACTAAAAGGTGATACTGACTGGTTTTTAGGAGCTCATTATAATCTCCAAGAGAAAAATTTTTTCCATAATGTGATGGGAGCAGATAAGATTGTAAGCAATTGAATTACAGAAAAGTAGGAACATAGTAACAATGGAGATAGACTAGTCTTATAAGAAGTTTGGCTTAAAAGAAGAGAAAGAAATGAATCAACAGGCAAAGTGTTGACAGGATCAAAAGAAAGAATATTTCCACAGATTGGAGAGAACAGAGAATGTTTACACTTCAGGATAAAGAAGCAAGTTGAGTGGGAGAAATGGCATCTATGAAACTAAGGAAATCAAAGCAGATATAAAGAAGGTTAGAAATAGGGCATTAGGTTTAAAAAGTTAAGAGAGTGAACTACATAATTTAGAGAAATAAATAGGGGAAAAAATCATGAATTTAAACTTAAATGGGAGAGAAGGAAGAAGTGAACCTCTAATCCATCAGGCAAAAGTTGAGATCATGCTCATGGTTTGCAATGGAGCTGGAAGAATCGGCAGACATTAAAATCTTTAGGAAGAGATATCAGTATCTACAAAGAAAACACATTTCTTTTAAAGGAGAGCTATAAAGTCTAACGAAAATGCAAACACCAATTTTAAAACTTGAAGAAATGAAATGTGAAAGTAAAGAAGTATGAAGGTGAATAAAGCAATGAATCTACATACCAGGTTTTTGCATACTGAAATTTTATTTATTCTAGTCAACATTTTAAACTTTAAAACAAATATAGTGGCCTGAGGCCATGTGTTTCATAGATAAGCTCAATAAAGGAATTGTGTTCTAAGCTCTTCCTTCAGTTAGTGGACAGGGGGCATGGTACCACTACCTTTCTCCATGGTTTCTATACAATAACACTTGTAAGTCTAGCCATTTCAGCTGGAACTCGTGTGTGTGTGTGTGTGAGTGTGTGTGTGTGTATGTGTGTGTGTGTGTGTGTGTTATGACATACTTAATAGCAAAAGTTTGAAAGGGAAATGCAAATTTTCAGCTAAACATACTAATCAAACATTGGGAGGTTTGGTTGGCTGGAAGCAAGGATGAAAGTAGGTTTCCAGTAGGGTTTTGGATTGGAGCATTTAGGAAGAGCTCTGTACTGATGTCTAATTGCTGAAAAAGGGAGAGGAAAGGTAGAAAGAGGTAACTTCTTTGCTCTCAGATCTACTCAGGACAAGGTCAAAGAAAAAAACTGCTAAGGGACTCCCTTTAAAAGGAATAAGAGAATTCAACCATCCCTGCTGCTCAAAAACAACAAAGCCACCTGCCGCAGAAAAATCAGTGGAAACACAACGCATTGAGAAGTCTTCAGACAGTGGGAAGTTAAGACAGAAGCATTGCATCATGGTGCACAGACTATTCAGGGCAGGCTTGGCATGCTTACTGCCCAACACTGCTTATCAAGAGTGCTGGTGAGTCAGGAGGAATTTAGAAGCCCATGGAGATCTGTAAACTAGCAATCAGATGAGAATGGTACAGAAAGAGCCATTCCTAAGGTATGCATTGGGAAAGTGAATTTATTATATGTACTTGGGATTGTGGACTGGTAAAATATATTGGTTTCACTCAGAATGCTGTGACTATGGATATTCTTGAGGGCTTCATCAGAAGCAATTTGATCTCTTTCATGCATACTCCCTGACTTGGATCCCAGCCAAGAAGTGTCATCCTTTGGTTGACGATTCCCATTTCTCCCTCCTTATTTCTGTTCTTTTCACTAGAGCTTCAGCCTTTTATTTCCAGCTGCACTACAGGACGTATTTTCTTGGTTGCCATCTCACACATAACATGATTAGGCTTATTCTCACCTTCTTTCCCTTCCTAAATTTCCCACTTGTGTTTTTTTTTTTTCCCCTGGTCCAAATTTCCCAAGCTTCAGAAGCCTCTCAGTACAAATAAATGATTATTAACATTCAAATTTCATTTTATACTTGCAAAAATAGAACTTCATATTGGTTGAGAACTTTATATTGGTTGAGAGTTTCTCCAATTCCCCTAAACATTTCTAGGAATCTCCAGGAAAAAAAAAAAAAGGATCTCATGTCTCTGACCTCTCACAGTGCCAGAGTGATGTACATAGATAGGATGGATGCTCCTTCCCTGCTCTATACTAGACCCTTTCTCCAGAAGAAATAAACAACATGGTTCATGGGTCTCTTAAATGAAAATGAGTCCTCCCAAACCAGTCTCTAGCTTCTCTATTTTAATGGCTCAGACGTAATCTTTGAACTGGTCCAAAGATCCTGTGCCATACCACCCTATCATTGCCTCAAGATCGTGTGCCTCCCCCCAGTTCCACAGGCAGAAAACTTTCTCCTCCAAGCAAGTAATATCATGCAGATACTGGCCTGAGAGAGAGACTAGAGTCGAGTCTTTCTATGACTGATGGTCAGTTTAGGCACAGCTGAATTTGGGCTGCTCTATGTCAGTGACACCCAGGCTCTCATTCCCCCAAGCTACAAAACTGGATGCTCCTTTTGAGACAGTCTCTTCTTCTATTCCACATAGTGAACCCATCCAAAACTCACTCATTCATTCTTCAGCTTCCTTATGTCTGAGGTTAACTGGGTGACATGCTGGAGCTAGCACATACTGGCTTGCTAAAGCCAATTGTTTTCAGGAATTTGGTGACTCAGTTGACCTTACCTTGCTAGCTTGAATTCAGTCATTATGAAAGTATTTACACCACAGAAAGGGCAAATTATCAAATTAGGGCATTTCCCCCTAGAGTTAACTGTTATATTTACCAACACACTACTAGATAAATCCACTATTTTAATTTTCATGCAAAATGGTACAGTTCATTAACACCCAGATTTTCAGAGTAATCTCTTAGCTGCTTTCTGTGCCTACTTTCCATCTCATATAAACTCATCCAAATCAAATCACCGATTCGGGCGCCTGGGTGCCTCAGTCAGTTAAGTGTCCAACTCTTGATTTCAGCTCAGGTCATGATCTGAAATCCTGAAATTGAGCCCCCCGTCAGGCTCTGTGCTCAGTGGGGAGTCTGCTTGAGATTCTCTCCCTCTTCCTTTGTCCCTCTCCCCACTTGCTCCTTCTCTCTCTCTCTCTCTCAAAAATAAACAACTATATCTTTAAAATAACATCACTGAATATGTAAAGATTTATATTGGTTCTACTGCTAAGGGATCAAATGTAAATGTGAAGTCTTCCAATATGTTGCTGCCAATCTTCAAAAATGGGTTACATGAGATAATCAATATAACGCACATAGCACGATGCTTTGGGCCATACAAACCATTCAGTAAATATTAGTTGTCAGTATTATTTTTATTGGCACTAACCTGCTATGCATTATGTTTATCTTCACTTGTGTTAAGAGAACCTCCATATTATTCTTCAATACATCGAAGTCATTCTTATCTCTACAAGTTTATTCCCCACCTGACATATTCTCCTATTTTCCTTTCCCTTAACAAATATTTTCAGATGCAGAACAAACTTTATCTTTCTCAGCAGCATATTCTGAATAAGCCCAGACCACAACTATCTCTTCTGAATTCCTTAAGTACTTTATTCTTACCAATACCTTAACACTTACGAATACAATGCTACTAATATTGCTCTGAGTTTTTAATTTGGCATGTATATTTGTTTTCCATGATAAAGTATGAGTTCCTCAAGAGCAAGAAACATAATTTCAACTTCTGGGGACCAATTCACATATGTACTTTCATACAAATGGCCTTCATCTGTTCTCACCTACTCTCAACAGAATACTGTTCATGAGTGTAGATGTTGTGTATAGGAAGCCCTCTCAGCAAACACAATATTAATCAAACATAATCCCATGACTGTTGAGCTTCCAATGATCCATTCTAGTGTTCACTTGGGAGAAAATAGCATTCTAACACAAAAAATATACCACCTTCCAAGCTGTGACCCCTGTGGTACATCCTTATTTTCTTTCAACTCCATGAACAAATTAAAAATAATTAAAATATGAAGCAGTTTTCATTTATTTTTATTACTTCATAATTCCAGCCGTTTATAACTCATTTAAGCATTGCCCATAAATTTCAAAATTATGTGGCAATAAAAGTAATTAAAAAAACAGAAGTTAAAACAATGCCAATGGCAAATCCTTTCCAAACTTAATATGAACACTGTCAGCAGAAAGGATGTCCAAACTCAGAAGGGGTGAGATGCATCTTACATTGGGATTTCAATGTCATGAATATTCAGCTACAGTCCATCCCCAATAAGGCAGTAAGGGAATTTGCTTTCCAAGGCTAAAAACCCCATGTGACCAAAAAGGCCCTGATCCATCACAGGAGGAAAGTTAAGCACACTGATTAGCTAACATGTCTATTCTGAGTGCATTTGTTCCCCTGGGGTCTTTTCAGGATTGAATATTGAATCCATCAATATGTTCTCTATTCAAACCTAGATGAGAAGATGGAAATTGCAAGGTCCAAGATGGAGGTGATGGCACAACTCATTTAACACTCCTAAAAATAAAAGATACAATTTAGCCCTTTGTTAGCTTAGAGGTGGGAGGAAAAAAATTTTTTTTTCCCCAAAAGATACATCATTTCCACTATGTTTATATGTAAGTGTGAGCAGGGGTCTGTGTATGTGTGTGCATGCATTTATTTCATTAATGGACTATTTGATGTGCCATTAATGCAGTCTTTGAGCTACAAGTAACTCGACATAAAGATCATATAAGTTAACAACAGCACTGTTTGAAAATACAATGACTTCATCAGCTTCAAATCATTCTCCTTGGACTAGAATTATTCTTTGGGGTTAAAGATGATTTCCAAAAATCATCTGCTAAAATTCATATCTAAATTCATATCTAAACCACGATGAGGCTGGGCATTGGAAAAGATAACCCCCACACCCCATGTATTAATCACAAACAATAATTGCAACAACGGTTTTTATCACACCAGGGAAATCAAAATGTATTTTTGCAGAGTCTTGACATTCTCGTCATTTCAATAAATGCCAACAATCTTAGCTAATAACAATAGATGTGTTTCTGGAACTAATATTTCCATAGATTATTTTCCATAATCATTATTAAGGGAGAGAACTCTCCTTTTAGTAACAAAGTAGTTATTAATCACCAGTACACACACTGGTTTCAGTGATGCTAATACCACCAACAGTATCTGAAGCAAGGCCCACCTAAGATGAAATCAGCAGTTAATTGCAAGAACCTAAATGTAACAAAAATGGCTGATCTTAAAAACATTAGTGGAAAGTGAAAGGTATCATCTGACTTGCATTTATGTCTGTTGATGTAGCAGGAGAACATCCATGAACACAATTCTTCAGTTAATTAAATTGCATTGTATTGTCTGAATTCCTAGAACAAAGATTCTTCTAAATAAGGAGTCAAAGGTGTTCTTTCAGGCAACTCCACTGCAAAGTTTGCAGTTCCATGCTTTCAGCCACAAAATTTGCAGGCTAAGAGTGACAGGGCAATTGAATTTTCATGGTTTGGATTAGTGCTGATTCCAAAGAAGGAAGAGTTTACTCCCAATGTTGCAATGTATGATAATGAAATGAAATATTTAAATTAAATTTCAGGTTGAGCACAGCTTCCCTGCAAGATGGCCCTGGCAGCTGTCTCTGAATTTCTCAATACAGTATGTCACCCCCTACATAAACTGCACGTTTATGCAAATGAAGCTGCAAAAAATCAAGAAGTCTGAGGACAAATCACTTCTTTTCCAATCTGAAGCACTGACTCAAACCACCATAAGAAGAAAAGTACTATGCGGTATTTACTTCAAGGCATCAACTTTTAGAAAAGAATGCCTGTATTATTTTTTTTAAAGAATGAGGTAATGAAGAAGAAGAAAGATAGAAAGAAACAATCACAATGAAGGCTTTTCTTAAAAGCAGCTCATTCTTCCATGTACCTCATTCAAATGTAGCAAGAAACTGAAGGCAGAAGACTGTTATCAGAGAAAAAGCTAAAATTGCATTTTTAACATCCTTAGATTCAATCTATAGCTTTTTCTTCTTTTCTGCTCTTTTTATTCATGGACTCTTTACAACTTCACTCAAAATATGTTACCCAATCACCAACTCTACAAACAGAACTTTTCAAAGCCTTACAACTGCACCGAGGAAGTAATTCTAAAAATTCCATACAGTGATACAGTGATGAGGAGATACATCCTTTGCATAAAACTCTATTAGCTAGTGATGGTGCTGGAGGGTGAGGCAGAATTAGGGTTTTACTTCTACTGAGAGCTAGAGTTTTCAGGGGAAAAAAACTTACTGCCAAAAAGAAAAAAAGGCAAAACAATTTAAATTTGTGTACAAATAAAAGTTCTACAAGTCAAGAGCAAATTCTCAAAAGCTAGCAAAAGGTGAGGAACTTTGGAGTTTGTCTACTTCAGTACACAATGTTTGGGTCCACAATATTGCTACTATCACACAGTTGCCATATATTTGCATATCTGTACCAGTTTTCCACCTAACCCAGACAATCAAGAGTTCATTCAATGAGCATTTATTAAGTGCCTACCCTATGCTGGCATCAGGCTCCATAGAGGGGAGCCTAGGGGGAGCTAGGCTTTAACACAAACATATATAAACCCAAATAGTATGCAATCTTTCTTTATGCACAGGGCACCTTGGACAAAGAGTGGAGAACAAATAAAAGAATTTATACATTTGCATTACAGCTGACTTCAGGAGTAGCTATTTTTACAACAACTGAATATTCTGAACGCTAAGTAAAATTACAGTTAAAAATGTTTAAATAGAAGATACCATTCTAATTGTTATTCAAATCACTTTGACAAAATAATGTCAACTTTTCCCCACTATATCCATTTTAGGCATTAGTCAAGCAATGTGACTGATGTTAACACTACACATAAGACAACGTTATACCTATACCAAACAGGGAGTAATCTCTTGGTTTGGGGAAAAAAAATCCAATTATCTGTTCAACGTCACTTATATATTTTTTGTAACTCTTACAAATATAGAAGTGAGAGTGTTTGCTTTCTTTTATGCCATAAAATCCAGTAACTTCTACCACTGGTGTGGTTCAATTTTAATGAGAATTACACACACATATAGTTTATATACATACATATGTAATTGTATCAGATTTATAAACAACGACTTCAGAAACTTAGGAACATAGACTATAGATAAGTGTTTACATGCAGAATTTGATCACACTACTCTGAAATTTATTTTGTTATTTAAATGAGTAAAATGGTTAGTCAGATTGATGCTACATAATTAATAGAATTTCTTTCCAGTTTAAATTTCAGAGGACATAGAGAAATTTTACTAATTACATTTCTTGCAAAAATTCTTCTAAATTTTAAATCCAAAAGCCACTTATAAAAAAGTTTTTTTCTAGATTTAAACTGCTCGAGAAGTTCATTACAAAAAAAAAGCCAATGTGCAGAAAAAATTTTTCTTCCAAAATCATTAAAAAATATTTACAACTTGATTTTTTTAAAGATTTTATTTATTTATTCATGAGCGACAAAGAGAGAGAGAGGCAGAGGGAGAAGTATGCTCCCAAGGAGCAGGGAGCCCGATGCAGGGAGCCCAATGCGGGGACTCGATCCCAGGGAGCCGAAGGCAGATCCTTAACCATCTGCGCCACCCAGGCGCCCTACAACTAGATTTCAATTCACAACTTTGAATATACACATTCAAAATTGCAAAGAATATGCTAATAACTTCAAATATTTCTAAGAAAATATATAATTTTTCTCTTTAAGTGTTTGAACATCAGAGATATTTTTGTTCTTAAATTATTAATTAACTCAAAAGAATACATCCTGTTTAAAATATGACCCTGATTATGAAGGACAAGGAAAGACTGAGGAACTTCCACACAAGGGAGGAAATTAAATAGATTTGACAACTGAATGCAATGTGGGATTCTTGATTGGGTTCTACAACAGAAGAAAAGGACATTAATGGATAATTGTTGGGACTCAAATATCACTTGTGGTTTAGGTATAGCATCATGCCAATATTGATTTCCTGGTTTTGATCACTGGACTATGTCTATAATATGTTAACATAAGGGGAAGCTGGGTGAAGGGTACACAGGAATTCTTTACACTATTTTTGCAAATTTTCTGTAAGTCTAAAATTATTTCAAATTAAAAGTGTAAAACAAACCCCTGAGTAGAAATGTTCTTTGTTTCCTTATGCAATTGGGTAGTTTTGGGCTATAAATAAAATATTTCTTGCAACATGCTTCAGGGAAGATCTTGTGATAATAAGAAAATTCCTCACCACCTTCAGCACACTTATTTGATGGCATCATTTGCATGAGTAAAAATATAGTTTTCATCTTGTTAAGGAAAATGCTTAAAAATTCAGCAATTAATGACTTCCAAAAACTGTGATAATGACAGTGATTGAAACTACTAATTGCAAGCTGTATCTTCTGCATTAGGTTAAGCTATAATCATCATGTTTTTTGATTCTAAAATTCTAGATGCAAAGTGCTTTTTCAGAATGCATTCCACAGTGTTCTTTGGGACCTTGTCATAACACCATAAAGTACAGCAGAAATCAGGAAATGTAGGCTAAAGGGGTACTACCCAGGAGGGTTTGCTAAAGGAATGACTAATGGATTTCATTATAAAACAGTTTCATTTCCAGTTTATCCCAAGAGCATTAGCCCTGTGGGCTGTGTTACTGGGAAGTTTAAGTTCAATCTACTTTCCTTGAGAAAGGGCTGCAAAGGCCATAATTATGGCCTGTCTTCAGATCCCTAAATTTTAACTTCTCCAAATTATCTTTGGTCAGCCAACATACTTATCCTCAAAGGAATGAGATATAATATCTAAGACATAGGATTACCTTTACTTTAGAAAGTAAGCAACTTTGTTATTTTAAGGTCAGGATATATCACTCCTTCCCAAGGTCAACTCTCCTTCGGGCCTTTCCCATGACAGAAATTCTACCTTTCAGACACTCATTGGGTTTAAATTTTCTGATGGCAGCAGGCTCGCAGGAAAAGCAAACCTATTACTTACAAGGGCACCCATGGGTCCAGTCATCCGCTAATAGACAAACTAATAACAGGCAGATTGGCTAGTTTTTAACTCAAGAGAGAAAGAGGATTAGCATCGGATAGGGAGAACCTGGAAGTCCAAAATGGGAAGCTTCTGTCCAGAGAGGAGGGGAAGGAGTTGGAGACTAAAGACCTGGGGAAGAGGGAGAAGCAGCAGAAGCACTAATGCAAACTTTACCTGCGTATGACTGGCTGGAGGAAAGCCTCGTCAGACACCATCTCAAAGGCCATGATGGGGCCTCCCATGAAGCAGTCAGGGTGCCGGCAAGTTGTGCTGTGCAGAGAGCAGAACACTCATTCACAGCTGTGAGACTGGACTGTTCCAGATCTCAACCAATGCAAATCACAAGACGCTACTTAAAATATTTACTTGGAGGTCTGAGCTCAAACAAAAGGAATGCCAAGGAACACTGTCATAAAGTCAACCACTGCAGAATAATGGCTATTGTGGAGGGGAAAAAATAGTTTCGAAGTTGTTCTGAAACCACAAAATACTACATCGAAGGTTACAATACAGTGTATTTATTGCCAAGGTAATTTCCCCCTCACTGGAATAATAGAATTGGGCAAAATACAATGTTAGGGGGAAAAAAAACACAAAGAAATTATACAGTTGAACTACCACATACACTTTATTTTAATTATTTTAAGGCTGTGGGCCATAACAAGTAAACTAAATGCCTCCAGCCTTTCAAAAGCACCTCTTCCTTATGCTTTGCCAACCCCTCCAAGAGATTGCTTGCCAGTCTTGGTGCCCCTGTGTATATCTCCAGCTGGCTTTCCAATTTCTTGAAACTATTTGAAAGAAACCATTACATCTTCTCAGACTGAAAAATTTAATTGGCATAAAATTATCATATGATTTCAACACCTCCTCTTTCCATGGTGCTCCTTCCAAAACTATTTAACTAATTATCCTTTTAAGGACTTGGCCTAAACACAATCACAGCTTCTTTGTTGAAACAATTTCTCACCTTTTAAAAAAATACTCTGGCAGGAATGGCTTGGTTTTTATTTTATCATGTTTTATTTGTATTAGGTGTTTTTTTTTCTTTTTCCTGTGGGTAATACTTCTGGAGTCAAATCCAGTCCTGTGTGTCTATCAGATTAAATCCAGGGACCCCATCGTTCCTGGCAGGACTGGCTTCATGGGACATGGGGCCTGTGCGGTCACACACGGCCCCATGCTCAGAAGTGCCCTGTGCTTGGTTTAATGCTCTGATGTCACTATCTGAAAATTCCTAATTTTTGAGCAGGCGCCCTGCATTTTCATTCTGCATTGGGACCTGCAAATTATGTACCTGGCTTCAGGTAACACCGTAACAAATCCCAGCCAGAAGTCCCTGCTCCATGGCCTAAGTAGGCCATAATGGAATTCCTCTCAGGAATCTGGCCAGATCCTGAAGATATTCAACTTCCTAAAGAGACATTTTTCAGAAGGTTACTACAGATTTGTTTCTTAGCTGGAGTTAACTTTCAAAAGACCAGGTAAGTAATGGGAGGAGGATAGGGAGCAATCTTAGAAAATGCTTTGTGAGTTTTTTTTTTAAGTGGGACACAGCATCTTGGGGGTTTCTAAACAGCAGGCCTGGATTAAGCTAGAGCTATATCAGCGTTGGGTATCCCAAAGGAAACATTGCCCTCCTGTCCCTGAGCACTTGGATAACAAAGGGAAACCTCCATTGGTTACACACACACACACACACACACACTAAAAAAAATAAACGGTAGGCCTGAATTCTAAACACCACTCCCTCTGAATGTATACCATTGTCAGTACTGAAAAGCAAATAAACAATTTTAACTTGATCATAGTTTAAAAAGTAGAAGAGATTTTAGAAATCATGTAGATCAACCTTTTCGTATTTCTATTTTACCAGCAACATCAAGATAAAAAAGTCCAAAGGCTCATACATAGTTAGGAGTTCAGGAGTGAAGGAAGTCAAGGCATTCTGGTCCCCAGTCCAGGGTGCTGTCAAACACACCACTCACCCTTTGGAAAACGAGGTGCCCTGCACATACTTGACAGAGGCACAGTTGTGATGTTGCCAAGGAGGGGCCCAGGACATCATCCACACACCTCTGTACAAAGTATCCCTCCACAGATAGCACCCAAGAGCTTGTCATACTAATTATGTGAACACCAACGCCAGATTCTGCCTGGTTGGCCTGGAGAATGGTGTTCGCTGTGGGTCTACATTGCTGTAAGGGGGAGCAGAAGTTGACAGTTATAAAGCATACTTTTCAAAGTATTTTTTTTCATAGAAAGTGTATATTGTGGCTCTCATTCTATATAATCCTATATTTTTGACTTGTTTAAATATTGCTGGTTCTGAATAATGGTCCTGTCTTATTTGTCAGTAAATGTGGCATATGATGCCCCCAAAACACAAAACACATTTTTCTTTTCCAGACGCTTTTCCTTTTATTATTGACTTTTAAGGGGGGGTGTGTGTCCTTTGGCTATAGATAAAATTTGAGAACAGTAGAAAGAGTTCAGTTCTGGTTTTGTTGTGAAGTTAGAGCTCCCTCCAGTGATCTCCCTGGCTGACTGAACTTAAAAAAAAAAAAAAAAAAAAAAAAAAACCTTTCTTTCCAACTGTTCTTCGATGCACACAAATAAATCTAAGCTTTAGCCTTCTCAGTGCAGATTTTTTCCCTTCTAAAAATTAAACTCAGCCAGTAAATACATGCATATTGATTTCTCCTAAAATCTTGTCAAATATCCATAGTCATTTACCCTCCAATACAGAATAGTTAGAGGGTAGAATCAGTACAATAAGATGTGGTCAAGAAACTTCCATTTTGGCAGAGACAATGTCCATGTGTCATTACATATAAACTTTTCTGACTCTGCAGGTGAGAGATAACTTTCACAGTTATTAGCAAACAAAGAAATTGGATAGGGTAAGTGCCTACCATTCACACTGGAATTGTTATTTATATTTCAGAGGCTTTTTAAATGAACTGAAATAACTTTTTAGATTTATCACAGCCACCTCCAACATTCCTCCTATAAACCACCTTCAATTTACTGGCTTCTACAAGCCAAGCATGACACTGCCCTTATCAGTGATGCCCCATAACTCCATCAACCACAGGTAGTACCTAAAGGGGATACATGAATAATTCATGAAACTTCTAACCTAGGGCCAAGTAGATATTAAAACACTTTTGACTGTGAGAAAACCAGTTATGATTTTTGTGATTTATTTAGTTGCTTGCTTATTTCTTTAATTCCTCTGAATACCACATTAGGTACTCCTTTGCTCAGTATCACAGAATCACAGCCAAGGTAACTGGCGAGATGCTCTTTCAACCACACATTTGCTTATTTCCTCTCCTCCCTCCTCTCTTTCCTTCCTCCTCTTATCTCTCCTATTTTATATTTCTCTTCCTTTCCCTTCCCCCTCCTGAAAGGTTTCACTGAGGCTTAGCTTTAGAGCTGGTAACTACATTAAAGATAATCTGATACAATCCGCTTTGATTTTATGGAAGAGAAACTGAAGAAGGTTGAGAAGCTTGGCCAGTCATGCCAGTTTCCTCTTCCTTCTTCCTTTCTTTGCAGCAGCGTCTTTTTTTTTTTAATAATTTTTTATTGTTATGTTAATCACCATACATTACATCATTAGTTTTTGATGTAGTGTTCCATGATTCATTGTTTGTGCATAACACCCAGTGCTCCATGCAGAATGTGCCCTCTTTAATACCCATCACCAGGCTAACCCATCCCCCCACCCCCCTTCCCTCTAGAACCCTGTTTGTTTTTCAGAGTCCATCGTCTCTCATGGTTCGTCTCCCCCTCCGACTTACTCCCCTTCATTCTTCCCCTCCTGCTATCTTCTTCTTTTTTTTTTTCTTAACATATATTGCATTATTTGCAGCAGGGTCTTAAGCTCCCATTAGGTTCAGCAAAAACCCTGGGCGTTTCTGATACAGCTGGCCCGGGGCTCACCCCAGTCCACGTCTACAGTTTGGGTTAATGGTCAAGGATAAGCACGCAACAATGAAACTAGAGATGGCAGAAATAGTTTTCTGTATAAAGAGATTTTAGAAAAGTAAGAATCTGGGGAAATTACATGAGCATGCAATATTTCAGAACTATGGAATCTGGTATTTTAGGTTTTCTTCTCCTGAAAAAATGCCTTGCTTTTGCCCCTTCAAACAAACCTAAACAAGAGAACTTGATTTGACATCACTTTTCTTGACAATGATGGTAATAACGTTGCATTTTATTTCTCTTTATACATTATACCTTACAAAGTTTTCTCACCTAGTGTTCCACTCCAGGTAACTGGAACATGATCTCCTTGAATCTCATGGACTAGTACTACAGGGCAGAATGTAGGGAACCAGTGGAGACCTCAGAGTGACCCTTTACATTTCATGCCACCATTCACTCAAGGTTATTGCATGGCTGAGTTCTATATTCATTACAATGTTTATGCAGTTTAAAGGAGATATCAAATTTAGCACTTGGGGAAAAAAGAGGTTATCAAGGTGTAGACAGTTAAAGCAAATTGCCTAGCCAAGAAAAATTGCTGCAGGCTCTATAGGAAGCCCAGGTGTTCTGTCACCATTGCCCACCGCCTGTAAGTCCAGCAGGAGGAATAAATCTAAGGACAGACCCTGCTGTTTAACCTGAGCTGCAAAGTTTCCTTTAAAGGAGTCCACCTACATGGGTCAAGATGTTAGGTGAGAGAAGGTTTCGGGAACATCCAGGCATCTTGCTAACCTGGATAGTTTTGCCAGATGTAAGCTATTTTAGTGAGAAAGTAATTGAAACTCGCAGAGAGAAGAAAGTTCACTCGGTAGAGAAACAACGCAATGCCAGTTAGCCATACACTGCAAACCATTTCCCTAAGCAATAGAATAGCGTCTATGACAAAGGCAAATCAAACCTCTTACCCGATGCGGTGGATCTCAGATCTTAGGAAGCATGCACATCACTTGAAAAGCTTGTTAAAGTGCAGATTCTGAGACTGCCTCCTCCAACTTTCTTTCAGTAGCTAAAGTTATCTTGCCTTTAACCAGGAATTTGAGGTGATTCTGATGGATACTATGCTTTGAGCAACAATATGTAAATGACGTCAGTAAAATATGTATTCAGCCCAGGAGGAGGGTTGATGACCACTGTGTTACTTTCAATGACTTCTTTTGCTACCGGAAGAGAATTGAAGCAGCTCCATTCCTGCCTCTGCCCTAGAGAATCTCTTTAGCTTTCTCAGTGAGCATCAGTGACCTCATCTTTTAAGATGTGCTTAGCAGAATACACAAGGTTACAGGGAAGATTTTTTTAAATAACTGTATGTAACACTGAAGTAAACTGTTTAAGGAAATTTTCCAGCATCGCTTACAATGTACAGATACATACTTCAACTCAGAATTTACCATGTCTCCTGATCGAATGATGACTCCCACATATGCATTCCTTGGAAATTGGAACAAAATGAGTGAGGAAAAAAAAATTACAATGTCTTTTCTCTTTTACTTGATTATTGAAAATGAATGAAGTCAACTCCTCTAAAAGGGTAGTCCTACAGTATGAACTCCTCAATGAAGATGTACAAAAGTTACAAATGGCATCAACAAAAAACAAATAGCCCTGCAAAACTGAACTTAGTCCATCAGTGTGAGAAAGCAATGCTGCTAAATTTGCCCCAATTTTTCTAAGTGGTTTACGTTAACTTGGAAATTGAGGCCACGTTCTTCATGAAGATAAGCCAAAATAATAAGAGCAGGCATGCTGACCTAAGTAAAGATGAGAGGGCCTTGGACTGGGATGAAGAAATGCCAAGTGTGCGCTAAATCAAAGCTGAGTCATCTTAATACCTCAATCCCCTCATCCATAAAATGGGGATTAATAATGTTTTCCTCCCCTCAAGGGTTGTTTAAAAGGGATAACTAACAAAGTAAATGGCTGTAAATTATTTTGTAGGCCTGCTGTTGTTGCTGCCAAAGAGGAACATTTTGATTTAAAAGCTGGGATCTTTAGAAGCTCCAAAATATTACAAAGCAAGTCACATTTCATGGCTAATTTAAAACATTAGGGGTTCACATAAGTTGCTCATAATGATATTTTCCAATTCCCATGTTATTTGATGACTTATACAGCTTCAACTTTAACAGTTGAAACCAGCCATTCCTGTCTGGCCATGATTCTCTTTTATCAACACTACCAGCTCACATAACTGTCTATATCTTTGGGGGATTAAGCACTATTTTTTATCTGGACCTGGAAAGAGTAAATTCAGAGATGATAAGAAATTTCTGGTTGCAAGTCCAATGTGTTATTTATTTAGATCAGGAAAAGAGCTGTTATATACAGGTTTAGGAAGACTTTTTAAAGCACTGATAAAAATCTTTGTGTGTCAAATGGAATGGCACTGAAAATATTTTAATACCTTAAAGCTCTTATGAGTTGAACTAAACTTTCAGTAAAAGAGGCTGATTTTCCTTCTGGATTTTTGGCCTTCAAAAGACAAAAACCAAGCCAAGGTAAGGTAATATGAAGGTAAACAATATTTGTATACTTAAAAGGAACCAGAAGAATTCATGGAGGTGGTATAAAAGATATTCAGGGTTTGCCAAAAGTAATTTATACTAAGAATTGGTTAGGGTATTAGATAAAAAAACAAATTCCCAGACTCCACTCTAGTCCTCCTGCTCAAGAATCTTGAGAAAAAAGCCCCGGAAATCTGCATTTTCAGCAACTATCTAAGATTCTTGCTACATAAGTTATTGTTGGTATACCAGCAACATCAGCATCACCTAAAACTTGTTAGAAATGCAGATTAACAGCCTCCGCTCCAGACCTGCCAAATCAAGATCTGTAATTTAATAAGCTCCCCCAAGGTATTTGTACATACATAGAAGTGTGAGACGTGCTGCCCCAGATGATTCCTACATTCTAACAAGCTTGGGAAACAAGTGTAATGGAATGAGTCAGATGATTCAGGTTTGGGTCATTGCCTGGCTCTGCCACTAAAATCTGAGCTTCCCCCTGCAAATGCCTGGAGGCAAAAAAGAGATTAAGTGTGAGTTCAGCACCACTGAACAAATCATCATTTTAACTGTGACAAGCCATCAAAGAAGTTCTTCTTTCAAGAAAAGAGAGAGGAAAGACTGAGTAGACAAGACTTGTTACTAAACAGTTGTTGAGGACCTACCATGGGGTAAGTAGGTTCCAGGCAATGAGAAAACTGCCAGCGCGCGCACACACACACACACACACACACACACACACACACACACACACACACAGAGGCAGGCCTGAAAACCTGGTGCAAATTGAATGAAGTCAGTGCATTGGACCAAGGGCAATTTCCTGGTTGTGAGATTGTGCTAGTTATGCCAGGTGTTGCCATTGGGAGAAAGGTATACAGGGTCACTCTGCATTATTTCCTACAAGTGCATGTGAGCCTACAGCTCTATTAAAAAGTTAGGGGAGGGATGCCTGAGCAGATCACTCGGTTAAGCGTCTGCCTTCGGCTCGGGTCATGATCCCGGTGTCCTGGGATCGAGCCCCACAAAGGGCTCCCTGCTCGGTGGAGAGTCTGCTTTTCCCTCTCCCTCTGCCCCTCCCCCTCATGCTCGCTCTCTCTTAAATAAATAAATAAATAAAATCTTAAAAAAATAAAACACTTGGTTTCCTGTTCCCTGATAGTAGATCTAATAGTTTTTATAATAGAGAGATTATTTTTCCCTTTCTTTTCTGCCTGCTTTGATTTATGCTGAATTAATATAGTACCTAGATTCAGCAGTGCCTGCATTATTGAATAGGATACAAGCAATGACATTTATACTCCATAGCATAATATAGAAGACAAGGAGATGCAGTCCAGCCTGCAAATTTCTTCTTTGATGCACCATCCACCATAGGCTACTGTTTTCAAAAATCACCTATTTTATTAGTAAGGACATTTGGAAAAGTTACTTACACTTCCCGAGGCTTAGATTTCTCAAACACGAAGTGAAGATCCTTATTGGGCTTGTACTTTTCTTTTGTTTTCTCCTTACTTTTTTTTTTTAAGTTTTTTTTTTAATTTCAAAATTTATTTGAGAGAGAGAGTACAGAGCAAGAGAGGGAGAGAGAGAGAGAGAGACAGAGCACGAACTTGTGGGGGGAGGGAGGGGGAAGGAGGCTCAGTAGCGATCCTTGGGATCATGACCCAAGCTGAAGGCAGACGCTTAACCTACTGAGCCACCCAGGTGCCCCAGGGAACCAAGTGTTTTAAAAGAAAAACATAACTCATTTTTAAATTTCAACCTCTTTCTTTCTTTTACACCTTAAAGTGGAAATATTTTGTTTCTTAAGAGTAACAAGCACCATATACCTACTCCAAATTGTAAATCAAATCAACAGAAAATCTTTTCATTTTGGAAGCACTACTTGTTTAATGTTATTTTTAAAAGTATTTCCAATGAAATCTGTTTACCTTAAAGAAAGAGAAAGAGAGAAAGGCAGGAAGGAAAGAAGGAAGAAAGGATAAAAGGAAAGGACGAGAGGAAAGAAGGAAGAAAAAAACTAATAAAAGAAGTGAACCATATATTCAGGGCTAAACAATACACTGGACTCTATTTTTTTTTAAACGAGCACAGAACAAAAATAAGAAATTCATAAAGTAAACAACCAGTCAGTAGAGTTTTGTTCAAAATGTTTTCCCTCAGCACGGGGATACACATTCTCTACCTATCAAATTGGAAAATATATAGTTAAAAATTGTAAGTTCTGCTAAAGATGTGGCAGGATGAAGCTATCTTATACTTACTAGTGGAAATGGAATTGGCATAGCCTTTCTGGAATATCCTAGCTAGTGTGTCTCCAAAGTGCAAAGACTTCTATGGGAGGACATTTATCGTGTCATCTAAAAGTCAAAAATTAAAAATAATATTAATGTTTAACAATTATCCATTAAATTATAAACATCATAATAGAATGAAAAGTCATTTAAATAATATATTTGAATAATATTTATTGACCTGGAAAGTGATCATTATGTTACAAAGAAATATTTTAAAATACTAAGAATGGTGATTTCTAGAAGGTGAATTGTTATTTTCTTTAAACAGTTGATTTCTATATTTCTTTCAATAAACATGCTTTAATTTAAAGATTACGAATAGATGGCTCTGAGGTCTTCATTGGAAGAGGAAAGGGGATCTTTCTGGGAAGGTGCCTGTCTCTGTGATTTCCGTTTTCCCCACTAAGTTAGGTAACAATGGATAGAAAAGGAAAATAAAGAAGGTCAAGTAAAGTTCAAAGATTGGGAAAAGGGCTGGAGGTGTGTCCCCAGCCAGAATTTCTCGAAGATGATGAGTTATGGCCAATGAAGAAACCAGGACTGTCAGTCATGTGAGCTCTGCCTGCCCAGCCCCTTTGTGACCACCTTTGGTAAAGAGTAAAAAGGTGAGATCTTTCCCATTCATCGGTGGACTCATCCATTTCCATGCTTTTCTGTGTTTTCTTTTCCCTAAGTTTCTTATTAAAAGTTTGTATCTAAAACTTCCACCTTGTTTTGCCTTGTTTTCCCCATCTTGGTCAGGCCAGACGAAGAGTAGAGTTACACGTGTGGGAGGCCAATGAGACAGTGGTTTCAGTTGACATCCCTGCCCGAGACCAGGAAGGGGCACTTGGAGACGGGGAATACTGAAAAGGTTAGCTAGCTACAGCTGCAGATGTTGCTCCCTTCTCCTTTTGGACTTGGCTTCTGGTTTACACACACAACAAGCTAGACTGGCAGTAATTTACAGTGTCACAATAATACTGAAATAAGGGTGTCATTCAATAAGACATCAGAGGAGTTCTTGAACAAAAATGGATATTTAAGCACCAAAAGTCTGTTTACTTCTTACGTTTTTACAAGGCAAATGTTTGGAGTCTGTGTATGTACATGAATGTATGTGTGCAGGGTATCTGTGTGTGCTCAACGAGGAGACTTCTTCCCTCCAAATGAGCATAAAACACAGAGGACTCCAGCTCTAATAAAAAGTTGAAACTCTTCTTGAACACAAAAATTCCTTTTTAGCAAAGAGACCACTCAGCTCAGGGAGAAGAAAAGGACAAATACAGGCAGTTGCTTAAAATTTAGCCCAACCCACGATAACAATCAGGGCCTGCGCCTTCCTCCTCCACGTCAAAAGGCAATGTCGTACACTGTCTTGCTCTGAGTCCCTCGGGGAACTGGCACACACATGAATTCCCATTATACTATAGGTGAACACAGGAAATAATTAACAGCTGTTGAATAAAACCCCAAAGCAGAATACTTAAGGGGAGTAGAGAATATGGGGCTGGGAGGATAAAAACTAGGGAGGAGAAGCATCTCCTAGTTGTAATTGCTATTATTTCTGTACAAATAGTTTATAGATGGTGTTCTATTTTGATTTCTGATGAAAAATCAAGATGTAAATAAAGCCAAGACATGCAACAGTAGTCAAGTCTTGTCTGAGAACATTCAATAGTTTTGCAGAGTCAGCCCACAGAGGTGAAACTCAAATTATTTACTGGATCAAACAAGTTAACAGAGAGGTAATAAGTGGAGTTTCATAAATTAACAAAATAATACCGAACTTCTGAAAGTCTCTTCTTCCAGCTTGCCATTTGATTTTCATAAATTTTCTCTCTTTACTCTCTAAAATATCCATCATCATATAAATCTTATGTAGACTTGATGTAAAAGTGGCTTCCCTTTGCTGAGTGCCAACAGCTGTAAATTTCTATATGTATATAGTCTTAGAGTTTATGTGAAAGAACATGTTTACATGCATCTATTACTTCAGTAAAAAGCCTCTACATTTTACTGTTAAGGCAAGCGGATTGTTACTTCTTAGGAAAGGATTTCTTCAGCATTAAAATATAGCTTATTTCCTCCTTGATTAAGCAATACAATCACCCATCGAGTCCTTAAGTCCCCTTTCAAAATCAATGATGTTGATCTAGGGTGAACATATAACGTATTGGACAAACTGGAACAATTTTGATAGTAAATAGAACCACTCAATAGACAGGCAAACCTGGATGCCTGGTCACCCTAGTCCTGTCCCAAACTCAATAGCTGCTTTTTGGTGCATTTATCATATTGCAATCACTGCAGAACAGAATAAGATATAATTTATTTTTCCTACAATGTAAAAAAATTTTTTAAAAGGCCAAAAATACAGAAAGGCAGAATGACAGTAATGTAAATGATTATAAGGTGATAGCAGGAAAATTATTCATTCCTACCCACTCTCTCCGGGTTTGCTCCTTTCTGGCTCAGAGACCCTTTCCGCCCGGACTTTCTGCCCCTGTCGTGCTCCTGCCAGGTTGCAGGCTACACACAATAGAGCATCAAGCAAGTTACAATACCAGCAAAGGCCTTATGAGGTGATTATTTCAAATAGAAATGGGATACAAAATCTGTCACAGAGTCACTGTGGAGAACATGATTCCCCTAGAAAAAAATGAAAATTTGTCCTTACATCTGCTTGCAGTTTCAGTGCTGGAGAAACCAAATCTCAGAATACTTTATCTTCTTCCTTTCTTTTCCCTTGATATCTTCTCCGGCTATTTACACACACTCTTGAAAGTCTTGAAGTATTGGCATTCCCACTGTTATTAGTCTTCCCCTTTGCCACTCTTAGAAGATTCAACCTCTAAAACTTTCTGATTCACATTTACATTCTTAAAAGGTACAAAGTAAAAAGAAACTAGTTCATTTTCTGCCTTTTTTCATTTTGATACTTGATTTTCCCGTGGGCATTCGGTATACATCCAGAGACATCAATCTGGGTGATTCTCAGAAAGATAAATTAATCCTGAGAAAAGAAGCCACCATCTATTCTGAACTTGCCACATTTCTGGTAATGGAGGGGGAAAATAAATAAGTTTCTACTTCCAGAGCAAAAGAAAGGAATAAGATGAGAAAGGGAATTAGAATCACATTCTATATATGGTCCTCTATCCGTCACCAAGTAGCTCTTAAAAGGATGTTGCTCTAAGCCAAAGCATTATTTTTTTAATGTAAAATTTCATCTAGGAATGACATACACAAGTTTACCGCTCAGTGAATTTTTACGAACTGAACACACCTATATAGCCAAATCACAGATCAAGAAATAGGACAGTAACAGGACCCCAAGCTATCTCCATGATCCCACCTAATCAGTACACTTCCTTCCCCAAAGGTAACAATTACCTTAACTTCCATCACCATTGATTAGTACTTCCTGCTTCAGGACTTCATTATATGATAATGAAAACTCTTTTTGTATCTGGATGTTTTTACTTAATATCAAGTTTTTGAGATTTATCCATGTTGTTTCATTAAACAGTAGACATTCATTCTCACTGATGATTAGTATTTCCTTGTGTGATTATATCACAATTTATTTATCCATTCTACTGTTGATGGACATTTAAGTTGTTTTCAATTTGGGGCTATGACCAAGTATCCTGCTACAAATATTCCTGAATAAGTCTTTTGGTGTCTATATATTGGGTGCAGAATAGAATTGCTAGTCAAGTGGTATTTACATTCCGCCAAGCAATTTTTCAAAGGACATATTATTTTAGTGTGTAAGAGTTCCCATTGCTCTACTTTCTCATCAAAATTAGTACTGCTTATCTTTTAAATTTCAACCATTCTGATGGGTGTGGAGTACTATCTTATTTTGGTTTTAATTTGAATTTCATTGATTACTAATGAGATTGAAGTATCTTTTCATATGTTTATAATAATTTGAGTCTTTGAGAAATGTTTGTTCAAATATTTTTTCCATTTTTCTACTTGGATGTCTTTCATTTTCTTATTTGTAAGAATTGTTTGTATATTCTAACTCATATACATATATGGTTTGTACTTTGTGCTTTTGAGATGATATTAATGCTATAAAATATTCTCTAAAATTTTCCTCTAGAAGTCTTATTGTTTTTATTTTATATTTAACTGGAATTTGACTGTATCCATTATGTGACATAGAAAGTAAATATTCATTTCTTTCATATAGATATCTAATTTATTGGATTTACGAATTTCTAGAAAAACTCACACTTTTCTCCCTACATTCAGTGTCACCTTTGTCATAATATAAATGGCTACATGTAGTGACACCTGGGTGGCTCAGTCGGCTAAGCATCTGCTTTCAGCTTAGGTCATGATCCCAGCGTCCTGAGATCAGGTCCTGCATCAGGCTCCCTGCTCAGTGGGGAGTCTGCTTCTCCCTCTCCCTGCTTTTCTCTCTGCTTGTGCTTGCTCTCTCTCTCTCTGACAAATAAATAAATAAAATCTTTAAAAAAAATAATAAATGACTACCTGTATGTAGCTCTATCTTTTTTTTTAAAGATTTTATTTGAGAGAGAGCACGAGCAAGTGCACACAAGCAGATGGAGGGGAAGAGGGAGAGGGAAAAATAGACTTACTGCTGAGCAGGGAGCCCCATGAGGGGCTAGATCCTAACACCCTGGGATCATGACCTGAGCTGAAGGAAGACGCTTAACCGACTGAGCCACCCAGGTGCTCCAGCTCTATCTTTAATATATAAATATAAGGCTTTCTTATTTTGATGTTTATGCATCCCAAAGTTTGTATATGTCTTATGTTTTTATAAGTTAATACAAAATATCTTCTCATTCTCTTGTGGTTTTTGTTTTGTTTTGTTTACTCAAGTTTTATTCTTCTTAAAAAGTGTGTTGCTTGCTCCCAAACATTTGGAAATATCCTAATTATTTTGTAATTGATTCTCGGCTTTAATTCTAATAAGATAAAAGGAAATAGTCCCTATGATTCTTATTAGTTTAAAATGTATTAATGTATTGAAACTTTCTTAATAGCCCAGCATTAATTGATGCCAATTTAGTTATAAAGTTCTTTTTTTTGTGTCTACATGTTATAATTTTGCCTAACACCTGATTTTCAACATTTCTGTTTCAACATTTCCTTTTATTTAAGGTATATTTTTTTCAAATAGCTTATAGGTATGTTTTGTTTTTCATCCAGTCTAACATTTTTCTTTTAATGGGAAAATTTATATTGTTTACATTTAATTTAATAACTTCCATACTTCGGTTTAAATCTATCATCTTGCTCTTTACTTCTAGTTTTCCCCACATATTATATCTTCCCTTCTTTCTTCTTAAAGCAATGGATACATTCTTTCACTTGTAGTGACAACGTTAGAGATCCTTAATTTATTAGAATTGAACATAAATTAGAACTTTACCACTTACCAGATAATGGTATGTCCTTAGAACACTTAAACTTTATTTTCCTATCTCCTACCTTTTGTGTTATTATTGTATAAATTTTAATCCTAGATATGGTTAAATACCTTGAGACATTATTTATATTATTATTTTCACTTTTATTTTTCCCTACTTTTTGTCTGCTATTGTTTTTCTTCTGCCTAAAGAGATTTCTTTCACATTTATTTTAATTCAGGTCTGCTGACAACAAATTCTCTGTTTTTCCTTATATAAAAATATCTTTATCTGTCTTTTAAACGATATTTTTACTAAGTTCATAAATCTAAATTGGCAGGTATTTTTTTTCTCCACACTTTAAAGATGTCATTTCATTTTGTTCTTACTTCTATTGTTTCTATTAAAAATTCGGTTCTTCTTAGCGTTTTAGTGCTTATCTCTTCTTGGCTTCTAAGCCTCTTGCTCTGTGCAGGACTCAGCAAATGCCCCAAAGGAAAAACTATTGTAGACTGTGGCCTTTCTTCTTTACATCCCCCTTCTGTCTATAACCTTGGGCTCTCAAATCTTAGGTGTTTTGGCACTTTCAAGCTCCAATTTCTGTCTCCTTAGTCTCATAAGATTGTTTTAAACTCTACTGGCTTCTCAGCCTCCTCAGCTGACCTATCCTTGGCTTCTGAGTCTCTCACTGTGTGCTTCTTAAGAGTCAATAAATGGGGGCGCCTGGGTGGCTCAGTCGTTAAGCGTCTGCCTTCGGCTCAGGTCATGATCCTAGGGTCCTGGGATCGAGCCCCACATCGGGGTCCCTGCTCTGCGGGAAGCCTGCTTCTCCCTCTCCCGCTCCCCCTGCTTGTGTTCCCTCTCTCGCTGTGTCTCTCTCTGTCAAATAAATAAATAAAATCTTTAAAAAAAAAAAAGAGTCAATAAATGCTCTCCAGCAGAAAGCAATATGTAGAATGTTTGCCCAAGTCAATAAGCCTCTCCTCTTTCCAAGATACCAGACTGTCAGGGCCTCATTGCTTGACCGGCCCTCTGATATCCTTAAACACACACACACACACACACACACACACACACACACACACACATATACACAGCTGTATATATTTAAAATTCAATAAATGTATGTTGAATTGTGTTTATATATGTAAGTATTATATATATATATATAGAAAATTCAGCTGTTCTGGTTGTTCTCACCAGAAGCACTGGTCTATGACAAGCCATTCCACAGATCTGGAAACAGAAGTCAAAATGTTGTTCCTTGAAACCTTCCTATTTCAAAATGGTCTTTTCAAGAAGGTTATGGTAGATTTTAGTACTAACAATCATTAGTTTCCCTTTTAGCAGTAGCATAATATATCCCTATATTCATTGGCTTCAGCCTGGCCATCTGACTTGAACTAGAACTTTGAAGAGGCAGTTTGTGGATTACCAAGCCTGTTTTCCTTCTGCCTGAGACCAACAGTGATCCAGATATCCAGATACAGGCTGGGTTTTTTTTGTTTGGTTGGTTGGGTTTTTTTTAGATTTAATTAATGTATTTATTTGAGAGAGAGTGCCTGCACACAAGTGGGGGTAGGGGCTGAAACAGAGGGGGAGAGAGAATCCCAAGCAGACTCCACGCTGAGGGCAGAGCCCAAAACAGGGCTCCATCTCAGGACCCATGAGATCATTACCTGAGCTGAAACCAAGAGTCAGACGCCGAGCCTACTGCGCCACCCAGGTGCCCCCAGATACACACTGTTCTATTAGCATGGATGGCCACAGCTGATTGGACATGGACACAGAGCATTTATAATTATTAGGGCCTAAAATTGGGGGTTGCTTTCATTGCAGTGTAACCTAGCCTATCCTGACTGATATACAGGTACACAAAGGAAATTGGTGCATATAATTCATATGTCCCCTCATGATGTATCAACATAGTAAGAACAGTTCCCCTTTGGTCCAAAGATTGCCTTAATAGAAGAAAGTTGATCACTAAGAGCCAACTTCTCATTTCTATACCCAGAAGTCTTTTATTAAGATTTCCAAAGGCAAAGAAGATGGAATAGATCCCAATGTGTTTTTGACTTTGAACTTTTCAAAAATATGGCATTATTCATATTCAAACCATTAGGTAAATTCAGTCTTCGAAGAACTAGGTTCTTTTAGCAGAAAATATCATTCAAAAGATTTCTAAGCTTTCTTTCATATCCAATGGTAATGAAAACCTTTTCCCTGACCTATTTCTTTCATACAGTTGCTAGAAGGCTTAAAAAGGAAAATACTTTGAAGGAAGAAGAAAGCTTCATACAAACGCAAGGTAGTAAAAAAATATGCAAATGTATCAGTTTACTTACAATAAGATTAACCCCAAATATTTCATTTTCTTTTTTTAAATTTTTTAAAGATTGATTTATTTATTGGGGGGGGGGGCATAGGGAGAGGGAGAAAATCTTAAGCAGGCTCCCAAGCCTCAAGATCACAATCTGAGGCAAACCAAGAGTCATATGCTCAACTGACTGAGCCACCCAGGTGCTCCCAGACTGTTCTTTTCCCTTGTTGATTTTTTTATTATGTAAAACATTAACGTGTTAGAAAAGGTAAAACTATGCAAAAAAGCTAAACCCAGAGAAATGTCACTGCTGCCATCTCTCTCATTAGGTAGGTAAACATTATTTTTTTAATTGTATTTTATTCTGTTACGTTAATCACCATACATTACATCATTTGTTTTTGATGTAGTGTTCCATGATTCATTGTTTGCGTATAACACCCAGTGCTCCATGCAATACGTGCCCTCCTTAATACCCATCAGCGGGCTAACCCATCCCCCCACCCCCCTCCCCTCTAAAACCCTCAGTTTGTTTCTCAGAGTCCATAGTCTCTCATGGTTTGTCTCCCCCTCCAATTTACCCTCTTCATTTTCCCCTTCTTACTATCTTTTTTTTTTTAAACATATAATGTATTATTTGTTTCAGGGGTACAGGTCTGTGATTCATTAGTCTTATGCAATTCACAGGACTCACCATAGCACATACCCTCCCCAATGTCCGTCACCCAGCCACCCCATCACTCCCACCCTGCAACCACTCCAGCAACCCTCAGTTTGTTTCCTGACATTAAAAGTCTCTTATGGTTTGTCTCCCTCTCTGGTTTCATCTTGTTTCATTTTTTCCTCCCTTCCCCTATGATCCTCTGTCTTGCTTCTCAAATTCTTCATATCAGTGAGATCATATGATACTTGTCTTTCTCTGATTGACTTATTTCACTTAGCATAATACCCTCTAGTTCCATCCACATTGTTGCAAATGGCAAGATTTTGGGTTTTTTTTATGGCTGCATAATATTCCATTATATATATATATATATATATATATATATATATATATATATATATACACACACCACATCTTCTTTATCCATTCATCTGTTGATGGACATTTTTTGGTTCTTTCCATAGTTTGGCTATTGTGGACATTGCTGCTATAAACATCAGGGTGCACGTACCCCTTCGGATCACTGCATTTGTATCTTTGGGGTAAATACCCAGTAGTGCAATTGCTGGGTCATAGAGCAAAATTGCTCTATTTTCAACTTTTTGAGGACCCTCCATACTGTTTTCCAGAGTGGCTGCACCAGCTTGCATTCCCAACAACAGTGTAGGAGGGTTCCCCTTTCTCCACATCCTTGCCAACATCTGTCGTTTCCTGACTTGTTAATTTTAGCCATTCTGACTGGTGTGAGGTGGTATCTCATTGAGGTTTTGATTTGGATTTCCCTGATGCCGAGTGAAGCTGAACACTTTTTCATGTATCTGTTGGCCATTTGTATGTCTTCTTTGCAGAAATGCCCAGACTGACTTTTTTATTATTTTCTTAAGTTCTATGCCCAATGTGGGGCTTGAACTCATGACCCTGAGATCAAGAGCTGCATGCTCTACTGACTGAGCCAGCCAGGTGCCCCAAGCAGACTGACTTTTAATAGGTCGTATAATGCATTTGACTTTCCTATAGGAAAAAAACACCCACTTATTGCTTGCACAGAGAAGGTACCATTCTCATCACCCTCCCTTGACAAACTGTTTTAAGGGAAGAATATTATACCAGAGTATAGTGGGAAAAATGGGAGGAAGTTTCCATGAGACTAGTAAAGAAGATATGTAATATTTCCCTGAAGGCAGATGAAGTCACTAATGGACTTAACTTTGTTTCATTTTTATTTTTAATGTTTGTTAATTTTCCCTATTATAAATGAATACATATTTGTCAAAACTATGAAAATTAGAGTACAATGTAAAGAGAAAATTTGGGTATTCATGTTCTATCTGTGTAGTGAACATTTGTGAATATTTCAGTTAACATTTTAGTTATTTCTGCCTAGTATTTTTTCATGCACATACGTTATATATGCTCATATTTTACATTTATGTTCATGATTTATTTTATTTTTTTAAAGATTGTATTTATTTATCCATGAAAGACAGAGAGAGAGAGGCAGAGGGAGAAGCAGGCTCCCAAGGAGCAGGGAGCCCGACGTGAGACTCGATCCCAGGACCCTGGGACCACGACCTGAGCCAAAAGCAGACGTTCAACCATCTGAGCCACCCAGGCGCCCTATGTTCATGATTTAAATGCAGTTTGATATCCTGCTTTTCAGTTAACTGTCTATCATGAACATTTCCCCATACAAGTAAAATTTATTTAAAGACATTATTTATTAATTTTCCTTAATATTCCATTGTTGGATTCATACAATTTTTTAAAGATTTATTTATTTGAGGAAAAGAGAGAGAGCGAGAGTGGGAAAGGAATGGCAGAGAGAGAGGGTGAGAGAGAATCCCAAGCAGGTTCCTTGCTCATTGTGGAGCCCAACTCGGGGCTGGATCTCATGCCCTGGAGATCACAGCCTGAGCCAAAACCAACAGTTGGCCGCTCAACTGTCTGAGCCACCCAGACGCCCCTCATACAATTTTTATAATATTATAATATGTAATGCAAAGGTGGAGCTCATGGATTGAATTCAGTTCACCCTGTAATAAGCCCTAAAACATAAAGATATGACCACTGTCTTCCATAAGCTTACAATCTATACTATTCATCTAGAGGACTCAGAAACTAACTCAACAAAGTTTGCTTTAGGGAATCAACCTCCATTTACTTACTGCCTTGTGTGCTACCGTTTTCCTAAATTAGAAATAGGCTTAGAATATGATTGGATCACAAAGAATGTTCTAAAGTTATACATATGTATGTATGTATGTAGACTCCACACCCAGCATGGAGCCCAACACAGGGCTTGAACACACAACCCTGAGATCAAGACTTGAGGTGAGATCAATAGCCAGATGCTTAAGTGACTGGGCCACCCAGCCGCCCCAAGTTATACTTCTTTATTGACACAAGCTTCTTCCTTATCTATTTTTTTTCAACATTTGGAGAAAAAATATATTGAGGAAAGTAAAAGAACTCAATATAAGAAATAAGTTAAAGATACGTTAAAATGTTTTCTTTGGTATTATAGCTTAGTAAAACTGATAAGAATATGATATATATTTCAGTAGCAGGGTATCCACATAAAATGAGAAGCTATCGTTGTGCCCTTGTCCAACACTCGTAATATTGGGCTCACACTGAAGCCCTACGTGTTTGTTTTCAATCCACGGACTTACACATTTCTTTGTAACTCGTGAATCAGTGGTTTACTCTGCCTGCTCTCCACCTGGTCCAGATCTGACTGCATAGAGGATCTGAATATAAGTGAAGATATGCATTATTCAGCCTAATGTGATGAATGGGGTGCTTGATGCTGAAGTGGCTCAGAAGGGATCACTTTGGATTAGAAGGGAATAGTTATGGGGCATTGCCACCTGCAAATTTGTTCATGGCTTTGCTTGAGTTTACAGCTGAGCTTTGGGCTGAAAAGCTCTTAAACATGATTTATCAACAGCTTCAGAAGTCTCCATGGGGTCTGCACTAATTCAACCAGGACTTTCTGCTACTGAAAAGAATTTAAACACCATTTTCCAAGGGCATCTGTGACCTTCACAGATCAATTTAACAGGTCATTTCAAAGTTAGAAAACAAGTATTTTCAAAGCCACTCCATAAAGTATTTTTAATTTAACCTACAATCTCATTCACATTGTACCACATCATACATGTTAGAATTTTCTTCTTTCCTACTTTCTGTGATATGATTTCTGTCACAGTTTTATTGTAATGAGAAGACACTCTCTCAGAGTTATAAAATCTACCCATGATATCAGAACTTCATTTGGGGGCAAAATCTAGGTTCCATGTCAGACAACAGAGGACCACAACCAAGATGCTGCCAGCTATGCGATCATGTAACTTTTAGATTTTTAACTTTGTGACTTTCATTAATTGTCAAGGAGGGAATGCTGCTCTCTTGGGTAAGCATAGGACGAAGCTTCTTAACATTATCACCATTATGATTTTAAAAGTTAGTGGTAAAATACTCTTCTCTACAAACAAATAACTCCCAGGGCAAAACACTCCCAACAGTCTAGCCATTGGTATATCACTACCCCCTCATTCCATTAATTGCTGTCTAGGTCTGCATATATTAATTCATCAGAGATTCTCTTCTCCCTCTTTCTATCCTGGAGAAATTTTTCACAACCCTTAGACTCAGTTAATGGGTCTTCCATGAAAACGTTGCCAATAACCCCAGTCAAAGTTCTTCAGGTGTTTTTATGTATTACCTTTACTCCTTCCACATACTTCTATTAAAGCTCTCAATATATCATGTTGTATTTACTGACCACATGGCATTTTCTTTTACCATGCCCTCTCTCCATCTTCACCCTCATTACCACCCTGCATTCTTCTCAGATTTAAGCTCTAGTATGGGACAAGGGCAGTATTGGCACAAAAAGGGAGGCAAAGTGCTGGGGTGTAGAACTCTTGAAGACATATTAAAAGAACAGAATCTAAAAGACCCAGGGAGGGCACGTCTTCTTCTCTAAGAGTGGATGAACTCCTTTTCAGGAAGCAATTTCTGAGGTTTTGACCTCAAAAGTAAACCACAGAAGGTAAAACTAAAGGGAATCATTTTGAGAATTGCTTTGCCTCAGCTGTTTCCCAACTGCCCATCTCCATGCCTTTAGAGAACAGGGAGTAAAACATGCCTATGAGGAACGAAGATAGCTCCATATTTGGTGCAGAATCCCCAGGCAGGAGCAAAAAGTATCTATTTCAAGAGATAATTCCCTGTCTTTGGGGATTAAGCCCAGCTATAGGCAACTGTGTGGTTAAGGAAGATAAAAGATTCATTCCAGGTGATATACCACTAAAATATAATATATTCAGCAGAATAGAAAAAAAATAAGATCAATGTCATATTTCTGCTTTGTCAACCAGACTGAACTTTTGCTCATTTTCAGACCCATTCCCTCTTGTGTTTTTACACACATATTCATATGATTTCTCTGTGCCAAACAACCATCCATCAACCTAAATCCTTTCATCCTTCAAGGTTTATATTCATTTCCACTTCATTGGCAAAGAAATCACTACAAATGCAAATTCTTTCTCCTTCCTCTGTATTCCTGTAGTTCTTACATCTATTCCATTGATTTAGTACCTGTTCATTTGTGGACCAGTAATGGCAAATACTTTTAAGATGCATGCTTTATTCTTCAAAATTATAAAATGAAGTTCTCAAAGAGAGTAAAATGTCTTATGTTTTTACCTCATACAATGTTTTGTATATGTTAGATGCTCACTGATTCCTGTTTTGTTGGGCAGAATATGTACTCTGAGAATTAGGGTCTTAGGGAAGCGACACCACAATTGGAATCACCTGGAAGGAAAGTTTGTTGGCCCAAACTTCCACAACAGAGCCAACCAAGCTAAGTCTGAACCTGGGGTTTGACTCAACACACATTATGTGCACTACAAACTCCTTCAAGTCTTAGTAAAATTTGAGCCACAGTGGTCATTTCTAGAGAAAATTAATTTGCTATAGAAAAAGAGAAAAATGTGTCCAAATTGTTCCCTATGCCTCATTTTGGGGTTCTGGCCATGAAGTCAATTTAAGGACTGACGTGTAGGAAGAGGGGTCTGACTGAAGAATCTCTCATTCGCTCCCATAAGCAGGCCACAGATCTGATTACGCTGCTCAATATCTGAGGTTTTCCTCCAGTAAAAATGCACCTGGAATGATTGACTAATTTGGGGACTTTTTCCAGTGTTCTCCATGTGGTGTATTTTAATCAGCAGTACAATTTAGCAGTTGCATTAATTAATTAGCACATTAATCAGGAGAGCATTTTAGCAGCTAATCCCTAGCAAACTAGCGGTTTGTGATAAAATTTTAGCAGCAGGAGAACAAGTAGCATACCAAGTTATTTTTCAATGTTATCATCACTGTGGGTCTAGCAAGGGCTGAAATTATGCAACCAAACTGAAACCTTTCCTAAAATATACCTATGCGGAGCGCATTTGAGAAATTGTATGCTTCATGTAGAAAGGTTTAACAATTACTACTTTTCTCTACAAAGCAGCAGTTCTGAAGAAAATTGTCAGGCTCTCCAGGAAACAAACTCTCCAAGTGTTCTTAAAATAGTCCTTGTGTGACTTCAGAAGAACTCAAGGATCCTCTTCCAGCAGCAAGATTATTTATGCAGTAATGAGAAGTTTCAAGATATTATTTTATATTTACTTATGTGAGAGAGATTAAAAAGAAGAAAATACCTAAGCAATGAAATTGCTGCAAGTCTAACTTTTAGCTCTTTAAAACCTTTACAGTGAAACTCATACTTGGGAAGGGCACAGAAAACATATTTTTTCCAATACAATGTTTAGAGATAAATGCATGTAGCATCACAGCCAAACGTAATATACTTCCGATGAAATATTAATTGGAAGATTTCACATGGAAACATCACTCCTTTTTTGCTTCATTATGTCCAAGACGCAGTGACATGTGCTTTTACTGGATCCATGCATACAGAATTCCACATGTTCCAAAATTTAAAATTTGACTGAAAAGTCCCACAGGCTGATATGAAAACTTCCCTTCATTTATGCAACCTGGGGATACTGAATTCTTATATACTGCAATCTATTAGCCGGGACTGTGAGGCAGTTCTTTGTATCTTCACAGCATTTCTGGGAGAAACCAGCTTTCTTTCATGACTCCACATCACTTTCTCAACCTCAGAATGAAGAGGGTCAGGGTAACTGAGGGAGCATGTGCTGGCTAAGCATTTCCTTACATTTCGAACTCCTGTTATATTGATTTTTTCCTCTGGTTCATGGAAATTGCACTCTATTTAAATCATATACTACAACTTGGAAGAATTTTAATTTCCACTCTGCCTTTTGTCTCCATTTATAAATCACATTTATATCTCTCAATCTTATACCCTCTCTTTTTAAAAGTTTTGACTCCTCACAACCTATTTATCAGCAGTTCCACTCTAAGCCCAAAGACATTCCAAAATCTTCTGGGGAAAGACAAACGAGAATGAGATATTTCTCTACCAAAAAAAAAAAAAAATATATATATATATATATGGATCTATCTATCTATCATCTATCTATATAAGTTACAGCATTAAGTAAGGACGTGAATGAGCTATTTTCTTATAAATGCCTTATAAATAAAAGGCCTACCGGTTAAGGGCTACCCATGCAACTCCAGCTACAGTTCTTTGGAGACAATGTCATGTCTTGTTGATTCTTATATGCATAGGTTGAAATTTATGCATACCTTTTTTCACAGCTAAAATCATTATAATTATGTTGTTAGTGCCTTACTTGGCTTCATTTGTGAACACAGTATTTGTTACCAATAAATGCCTTATGGATGAAAAACCTCTTTTAACTATGAGTCACCCTCTATTGATGTAATCGTTCTTTCTTTATGAACTTTTATAATTAACATAAAGTTTGCCTGGGCTCACATTCTTTCTCACTGACTGAATTTCCTATTCCCTTCTGCATTCCCAGCTGCCTTGGGTGTGAGTACACATACACATACACACACACTGATGTAAACACTCACACAAGCACGCACATACACACAAATACCAGTCTTTCTCTGTACTACCCATTCAAGGGGACCCTGGTGGAGTACTGATTAGTGTTGCTCTTTATGGAAGCACTGAGTGTTGCAATACTCACTTGTTCTCTCCCTTGTGGCAGATTTTTTTTTTTTAAAGATTGTATTTATTTATTTGACAGAGACACAGCGAGAGACGGAACACAAGCAGGGGGAGTGGGAGAGGGAGAAGCAGGCTTCCCGCTGATCAGGGAGCCCGATGCGGGGCTTGATCCCAGGACCCTGGGATCATGACCTGAGCTGAAGGCAGACGCTTAACAACTGAGCCACCCAGGTGCCCTTGTGGCAGATTTTTATATTAAAATCTGGATTAAGCCTAAACTAGGCATCTTTCACTGATTGAATCAGTACACCTCTAAAAGAGGTGATTAAATTGTTTATTTGGCAAATATTTATTGAAAACCTATTATATGCATGGCTTTTGCTCTTTAGTTCCTCATAATTTGTTATCAGGTCTAAAGCAATACATCTAACCCATCTTTCTGAATTTGGTAAACTCCCTCCACCAGTGAACTATCATCTTTCACACTGTTGCTAGAGTGATCTTCATAAAACATAAATCTGATTGTATTACTCCCCTACATCAAATCACTAAATGGTTTTTTATCACATGTAGGATAAAAGTTAACCCCTATAAGATGGCCTACCATATCCTGTAGATCTGTAAATAAACATTATTCACAAGTGCTGGTAAAACATTATTTCTGGGTGTGTATGTGAGAGTGTCTCTAGAGGAGATCAGCGTTTAAATCAGTGGACTAAGGATAGCCCTCACTGATGTAGGTGGGCCTCATCCAACCTGTTGAGGGCCTGAAGAGAACAAAAAGGTGGCGGAAGGGTGAATTTGCTCTTTGCTTAAGCTGAGACATACATCTTTCCTACCCTTGGACACAGCACTTCTGGTTCTCAGGTTTTTGGACTCAGACCAGGTCTTACACCATGAGCTCACCAGTTCTCAGGGATTTGGACTCAGACTGAATTATACCACTGACTTTCCTGGTTCTCCAACTTGCAGACAGTAAATTATGGGGCTTTTAGATCTCCATAACCACATGAGCCAATGCCTATAATAAATCTCCTCTTATATCTATCTATCTATCTATCTATCTATCTATCTATCTATCTATCTCCATAATTTATCCATCCATCCATCCATCCAATTGGTTCTGTTTCTCCGGAAAACTTTGACTAATAGACTCCTCTACTCACCTCTCTACACAAATCCCCCATTCCAGTTTATTCCATATGTTGCTTCCCAACAGATTATGCTCTCTTGCTTCTGTGCCATTGTGGACACTTTTTCCTAAATATGGAGTGCTTCTTCTCTCCTTGCCCTGCATAACACATGCTCATTTATATAGTGACTCAACAGTTTCATATATTACTCACTATTCATCAAGATTAGTGTGCTCTTAATCCTCCTCACCCATTTCTTTCATCCCCCCACCCACCTCCCCTCTGACAACCATCTGTTCTCTATAGTTAAGAGTCTGTTTTTTAGTTTGTCTCTTTTTTCTTTGTTCATTTGTTTTGTTTCTTAAATTCCACATATGAGTGAAATCATATGGTATTTGTCATACGGTATTTGGCTTACTTTGCTTAGCGTTATACTCTCTAGCTCTGTCCATATTGTTGCAATTGGCAATATTTCATTTTTTTTTTTGGCTGAAAAATGTCACATGTTTATTTTTTAAGACTCACAACTGATATCAGCTATTCCTCCCCAACACATTCTGTCCTGAAGTAGACCTGTGTTAGTTGCCCTCTATGTGGCAAACCTGTATTAGTTGCTTCCTTGCACTAATAGAACTCTATCTCTCTTCTTAGAAATTACTACCTTTAACTTTAATGATTTTCTTATCAGTTTTACCAACCATACTGTGAGCCCCTTGATGTCAGGGACTGTCTTTCATTCTTTTTTCCGCAAGACTTTGCAAAAAAACAAGTATATTAATTCCTAATGATGTTGGTTGAATAAGAGTAATTTGTGATGAGAAGTAGAGGGTGGTATCAACCTGGAGCACAGGCTGTTATTAAAGGTCGAGGGTTCCAGGATGGAATAAATGGTGTAGAAAGAAGGAGAGGTGCTTTAAAAATGTGACTTACAAACCTCAAAGTGATGCTGGGGACTTTTACAAAACTTGGACTTTTGCAAAGCTCATGAAGTCCATGACTAGAATTAGGAATAGAGTAAAAGCCTCGGGCTACTATGGATTTGTCTTATAGCTTCAAGATAAATCAATCTACTTTTAAACTCATTAAGGGATAGCATACCTTCATTGTGCCTAAGCAATGGCAATTTGGGAACAATGAAATTTGCATCACCTTAGTGGTCAAATCTCTCAGAAGAGATGCTAGCAAGAAAAGTCTCATCTCAGAGAAGGACAGTCCTATAACATGGATAAAATACCCAAGATCCCTATCTTAGATGAGGAAATTGAAGCTCAGAATCATTTAACAACTTGCCCAAAGTTGCACTGCTAATAAGTAGTAGATGTAGGTGTCATACTTAATTTCTGAAACTAAATCCACTCTGCTTTTTATGCTACAAACCATGTACCAACATCTTAAAAGTCACAAAAGTAACCAGGTATTTGTACTATAAAACTCATAACTGCTACTGGATGTGTATATGCTTCTGTCCGGGGGAGTGAAAGGTAGTGGGAGGTGGGGTACAATTAATGAATACCATTCTGACATTGAATCATCATTATTATTTTTATATATGAAGTAAGGTAAACCATTTTGGGTACTAATTTCCAATTATTCATTATTAGGAATAACTATATCTTTTCAGCCAGAAGTAAAGTATCAACCAAGCTAAGTCTGCTGCTCTTGTGTCTTCTGAAATTAATCTTTTCTGAAAATGGAAGGTTGCTGGTTAGGCCAAGAGGAGAAATGATGGAGACTTTACACTGGGTAAGTACATTGATTAGCTAATAAAATAAAGTTACACCCAGCAATAAATGGTGGTTTTATATGGCTTCCTACTATACTTATCACCAAATACTTTATAGAGAAAATTTCTCATAAGATAAGAGCAACAAGAAAGCATGCAGAGGTCCAGTATAACTCAGGAGGAAAAAGAGGAAGCTCTAAGAGGTACCTCAAAACAACAAAAGGCCACAAACAAAAATGAAATTCTGTGAAGAAAGAAAGAAATGTTAGGAATTAGGTAGAAATGGTGGGAAAGAGGAAGCCATCTTGAACAATTATACTTACTAGTGGCTTTGAAGAGATAGACCATCTCCCAACAAAGAAGAAATGTGCACCCTAGCTTTATTGCTTTTATGCCAGTGCTGAAAGAGCCCTGAGAAGCTGACACAGTTCAAACATTCTCTGGAGGACATGAAATTACTTGCAAATTTAGTTGACTGACTTATGAGGAGAAATTAAATAACTAATAATTAATTTCTTTTGAGGTACAGGTATTGTTAGGGTTAGAGATTTATAAATTGGAGCAGTTATTTGGGGCACAAACATCAAGTTAAAAAATCACTCTTTAACATCTAGCCCACATTCTTAAGAGCCTGGTGTACACAGCATGTTAATGGAGGCCTGGTGAGAATAACCATCAGCAGTACAACTTGTCTTTAGCTGAATTTCCAAACCATAGCCTGAAATAGTGATCTGGGGAAGGGTTTTGGGAGTGAGAGGAGAATGACAGTTCTGTCAGTTGTCACTGATGCATGTGGTGGACCCTCCACTGGTCTGATCTCCATGACCAGCCACCATGCCTCAGAAGTGGAAGTGAGAGGGGTGCCTGGGTGGTTCAGTCAGTTAAGCATCCAACTCTTGGTTTGGGCTCAGGTCATGATCTCAGGGTCATGAGATCAAGCCCTGCATTGGGCTCTGCTTGAGATTCTCTCTCTTTCTCTCCCTCTGCCCCCTGCCCCCTCTCTAAAATAAATAAATAAACCTAAAAAAAGAAGTGGAAATGAGAATGTCCCCAACTCTCATTGTTGAGGGAGAACTCCCACAAGCAACAGCATCTCTCCTCTGGTAGAAGACAGCAGTAACATGCAGCTCTGAGTTATCACGGAATCAATAAACTTTTCCTGTGGTTTCCTCTCATAAAGACTGGCTGGCAATTATTATCCTAATGAATCTAAATCTGATAGCAACAGTATTCTAAAGGGTGTTGGTACTCTCTTATAGGCATAAACTTGTATAATTTCTGATCAACCGTCTGTCACTAAAAAAACAAGATTAGCATGAAATGCTCGGCAAGAATTGTATAGGCAAATCACAGGGAAATAGTTGAGCAGTTAATCTACTTGGGAAACACTTTTCCTACCAAGCAAATTTTGTAAGTCAATCAACTTTATTAAATTGAGCATAAACTGCAAAGAAGAAGGCATCGACTTCAACAGGCTCATTCAGTTGCAGAGTACACTTATCATCAACTATCACTCCTTAATAATTGGAGGCAGGGCAAGTATCACTATAAATTAGCATCAAAATCCTTAGGAGATTTCAGTGGGAAAAGGAAGGAGACTGTAATTTAAAGAACTGAAAGGATGAAGCACAAAAGCAAACCTTGCCGGCAATTCCACTGCTAAGACAAAAGTACAAAGAACCTTGAAAGGGAAAGACAGGAGGAGACTGCTACAGCCAGAGAAGAAAATTCTGATAAAGCAAACCACTGGCAGGTAAATAAAAGATCAGTTGAAGATGTGTAATTAGTAACAATCATAAGCTTCAATTAATAACACAGCACTTAACCTCAGAATAATGTAGTTTTATTAATTACAACAATAATTTCTCTTCTACACAAATGGGTTCAAAATACATTATTAATGTCCATCCTTCCTTCCTTCCTTCCTCCCTCCCTCCTTCTTCCTTCGTTCGTTCGTTCCTTCCTTCCCTCCTTCCTTCATTCCTTCGTTCCTTCGTTCCTCCTTCCTTCATTTGCTCTTTTGTAGGCACTACCCCATTATTCCAAATACCAGTTGCATTTGTCATTCCATTTTCTTGACTCACATTAAAATTAGGCAAGTATGAAATTAAAACTCCAAACATTTGCAAAAGCTATTTCAAATTCAGAGATTTATATCTGTTGCAAAATGGGATTTTGACTGATGCGGGTCTGGGATGCATTAGATCCCTAAGCACATTTCAATATAGATATGGAACAGTTAGGGTAGTGTGAGGGGTAATTTTTTTAAGTATCTGAAAGTCCTTTGTGACTAACTTTTCCAGGTTATTTATGTATGGAGCTTTTGACAAATTCTAAATAGGTTCTTTCCAAGTTAAGCAAAATGGACTCTATTTTCTTGGTAGCATTTAACTTACATAATGACAGAAAGGTGTTGGAAAAAAGATACCTCTGTCCATACTCAGAATCTAATATAAGAAATGCCACTGAAGGTCATAAAATGCCCTCTAAACCCAATGACAACATGAAAGGCATAGAAAAAAAGCAGTCAATATACAGGTGCAGGCTATCTCCAGCTTGCTCTGAAATCCATGGTGGAGGGAATGTTTCATTATCACTTAGAATATAAAATGCCACCTTGATTAATATTTAGTGAAAATAAATGCCTAGAAAGACCGTTCATAAAGAGCAAAAATTTAGAAAGAGCTTGCAGTTTAGCAATAAAAATGTTCCACTTAATACAAATGAGGGCAGGGTCCCTATACACAAAGAGCTTTTAATTAAGCTGAGCAGAAAACTCACACGTGATAAATCGAAGAACCACTTTTTCATACTCAGAGACACACAAACACACACAAATCAAATTAAGTCAGAAAAAGTGTTTGCTTAAATCCCGTAGGGGACATTTGGAAGTGGGAACTTCAGGCAGGCATCCCTGGCCTAAATCACAGCTGACATATAGTGGCAGCAAAACTGCCGCATCAAGTTACTTAACCTTCCTGAGCCTTGGTTTGCTCAACACAAATATGGGAGAATATTAGTACCTCCTGCAAAGGATGGCTGTGAAATTGAGCTGCGAAAATGCAGAGTGCCTGATATACAGAAAAATAAACATTAGTATGAAGAGGAGTCTGTCATTAGTGCAATAAACATAAGATTAAATTCTGGAGTTCCAGATACTTTCAGTCCTCACTTTCTTCTTAATTCCCTTAAGAAGTCAATCCATCTTCTCTACTGATACTCCTCATTACCACTGTCACCAGCTCATATATTTCCTTCTCCTGTTCAGACAAATGGTGGCCTATCATCTATGCTCAGAAAAGGTGAAATCTCGATTGCATTACAAACTTTCTCCAAAATTTGCCCTTCTAGGTTGTCTTTTTTTTTTTTTAAGATTTTATTTATTCATGAGAGACAGAGCGGGGGAGAGAGAGAGAGAGAGAAGCAGAGGGAGAAGCAGGCTCCCAAGGAGCAGGGAGCCCAATGCGGGACTCGATCCCAGGACCCTGGGATCATGACCTGAGCCGAAGGCAGATGCTTAACCATCTGAGCCACCCAGGTGCCCTCCCTAAGTTGTCTTCTTAACATTCATTCTCTCCACTAGATCCTCCCTCTCGATCCACCATCATATCCAGGAACTCCCCACCTATAAACAAACCAAAATCATTGTCTCTATTCTGCAGCCCACTAGTTCTTATTATCTCTTTTCCCCACCACCAATCTCTCGTGGAATATGTCTCACATCAATCCTCTTCGTCTGTAGCGAATTCCAGTCCCAAATATCCAACCATATCCTACAGGCTCAAGATTAGCTTCTCCAAACCAGGTCCTCCTAAAAGGATTTTCACCTTCACCTTGTTCTTTTCCTTCTGACAACCACGTGAGTGACTGCATCATCATCAACCAATCGCTTTTCCCGTGTCTATGAAGATACCATCCAAACAGAATAGCCGGCGTTGGTGGTATAGTGGTTAGCATAGCTGCCTTCCAAACAGAATATCCAGACTTTTGTTTATATTCAGCCCATCCTGCTAGTTCTTGCAGCAAAGCTTTCGAGCCCCTGGCACACTGTCTTCTTGATCTCTGTGATTACGTTTGTTTCCATTGTTGTTTTATCCTTGGCACCTTGTAAGCATTTCCATCACCGTGAGTCAGGGTTTCCCTGGGTGGTGTTTCTGCTCCATTTACTCAGGGAGGGTGAGGAAAGGGCCTCTGATCCATTTGTCATCACCAGTAGATTTTCTTCAGGCTACATGAGATATTGCCCAACCCGACATCCTTTATATTTTCTTTTTTTTTTTTTTTAAGATTTTATTATTTGAGAGAGAGAGAGAGAGAGAGAATGAGAGAGAGAACACAAGAGGGGGGGAGGGTTAGAGGGAGAAGCAGACTACCCACTGAGCAGGGAGCCCGATATGGGACTCGATCCTGGGGCTCCAGGATCATGACCTGAGCCAAAGGCAGTCGCTTAACCAACTGAGCCACCCAGGCGCCCCTCCTTTACATTTTCAAATGAACTACAATCCTGTCTGAATTTTCTTGTCATTTTTATCAACTTTCAATGATATCATGAGAGCTATCAAAAAAATCTGTGCATATAATCCAACTCTATGGATTTTCAAAGTTACTGAAAATGTTGATCAGATGTGATATTACCTGCAACTGAGTATGAGTTAACTGTGCCTAGGTTTACAATGTTTCCAAATCTGTAACATCACAGAATACTTTCGTGCAAAAAAAAAAAAAAAAAAAAGGCAATATAGGCCCACTGGTAAATGCTTCAGTTCTTCAATTCTGTTAATAAAAGCTGCCTGTATTCTTCTCTGCACAGACATAGCTGAGTATCTAGGAGTTGGTCTCCTTTAATAAGTATCCTTATTTTTTTTAAAAAAAAGCAATTGAAATCCAACTAGAGATGTGGTGCTTTGGTCTATACCACAGATTAGAAACAGTACTAGTCCTCTTGTAAATTCACTAAATGATGTCTTCATAAATGTCTATCTAGATGACATTACCCATAAATGATTTTACTGAGTTTTCTTTAAAATTAATAAATTGGGATTTTTTTGTTTTATTTTGGTTTGGTTTGGTTTGTAGAGCATGTATGTCCTGGGACTCTTAGATGTCACAGAGAAATATAAATATCAATGGCTTATTTTCAGATCTCAACATTTATTCTTAAAAAGAAATATAAAATCTAACTTTTATACCTCAATTTATATTTTTATTATGAAGACTTTTTGTATTAAAAGGAAAATCCTATTTTATTTTATTTTAAAGATTTTATTTATTTGAGAGAGAGAGTGAGAGAGGGGTAAGGGACAGAGGGAGAAGCAGACTCCCAACTGAGCAAGGAGCCAGATGCGGGGCTCAATACCAGGACCCTGGGACTATGACCTGAGCCGAAGGCAGTCGCTTAACCAACTGAGCCACCCAGGCGTCCCAAGGAAAATCTTACTTTATTAGTATCAATAAAGTTCAGTGTAGAGGCATTTTTAGTGGAACAAATTATGCAAAAATCATTTTTGATAGAGTTATACTTTATATATTGAATGACCCATTTACACAAAACTTTATTACTACCACATTACACTTTCTTAGCATCCTATATTAAGACACCTAGAAATATAGTTTAATATAAACTTAATCATTTTAAAAATTTCTTCAAATTGGAATGAAATAGCCTTCTGCCCAGTACTATACAATGACGTAGCTGTCAAACTTAATTATATGTGATTTGTTAGACAAAGTATTTTGAAGTTTTTCTTTCAACTCTAAATATTTGGGCCTACTGGGCACCTGGGTGGCTCAGTTGGTTAAGCGACTGCCTTCGGCTCAGGTCATGATCCTGGAGTCCCGGGATCGAGTCCCACATCGGGCTCCCTGCTCGGCGGGGAGTCTGCTTCTCCCTCTGACCCTCCCCCCTCTCATGTACGCTCTCTCTCTCATTCTCTCTCTCTCAAATAAATAAATAAATCTTTAAAAAATAAATAAATAAATAAATAAATAAATATTTGGGCCTACTGATCAAAAATACTGTGTGATTCCACTTATATGAGGTATCTTAGGCAGTCAAACTCATAGAAACATAAAATAGAATGATAGTTACCAGGGCCCGGGGGAAGGGAAGACGGGGAGCTGCTGTTTAAGGGGTTCAGAGTTTCAGTTTTGCAAGACAAGAAAGTTCTGGAGAGCTGAAATGCACTGTGAGCATACTTAACACTACTGAACTATACACTTGAAAATGGTTGAGATGGTAAATTTATGGTATGTGGAGGGTCTTTTGTTTATGTTTTTATTTTAATTCCAGTTAGTTAACATACGGTGTAATAATGGTTTCAGGTCCTTCATCCCCATCACCTATTTCACCCACCTCCCCTCTGGTAATACGGTAGGTGTTTTTTACCACAGTTAAAAATAAACTTTTAAGAGATAAAAGGAAAACAACAAAACTAAAAACATCCCACAACTGAAAATACATATATTGGGGCCTAAATACCCTTAATTCCACACCACAATTATATTTAATTTTCCACCAATAACTATATTTAAAGTCATGTTATTTAAGATATGTAAGCTAGGGGCACCTGATGGTGGCTCAGTCCTCAGTCGGTTAAGCGTCTGCCTTCGGCTCAGGTCATGGGATCAAGTCCCACATCGGGCTCCCTGCTCAGCGGAGAGCCTGCTTCTCACTCTGCCTGCTTGTGCTCTCTATCTCTCTGTTAAAAAAAAAAAAAATCTGTAAGACATGTAAGCTAGAGTGTGCTAAAATAAACTATGGAATCAGGTTAAAGTCGGGTGAATTCAAATGAGGAAATTTTGATTTTTATTCAGTGTGAAGTAGATCTCTAGTTATACTGAAATGAGAGGTCACTTTATTTGGCTCTCTCTACAATAGGAAAGAAATTAGGTATCTTCAACAAGATGGAAGATTTAGCTTTTAAAAGAAGTATGAACCTAGTAAATAGTAAAAACACTTAGCCCTTGGTGTAATAGACAGAAAGATGGCCCAAACAAGCGTATTAGTTTTATAGACATCATCCAAGTCATCAAAAGCACTATTAAACTACCTCTCTCTCTCTTTTACCTACTTATAATTAAAATCATAATACAAGGTGAACAAAAAAAATAATTTGCAAAATTAAAGCAATATATTAGTAATGACTTTAGAAACAGCCTACATCTATCAATTCTCTTTCTATATTTTCATAATAATGACTTCTGATAACATAGGTTTCTGCTCTGGGGGAAAAGTATGCTCTGGTCAACTTCATCTGTACCACCCTGCCACTGGATCGTTTCAGATGGCATCCTCCAATGGATCAGAAAAATTATATGACCCAGCTAAACCACAGAGCCATCTGTACACTTGAAACTATACACTTGAAAATCCACTTCGGAGAAACAAGTCATTCTACACTTATGAAGGCAATATAGGTAGATCTGCCATTTACTGCACATTTTTATGTACTTCAAGATACTTTACATATGTTATATGTCATTCAATATTAAAAATTCCATGAATTAAGTAATAACATTCTTTTTATAAGAGTATACCAAGGTTCAGTGAGGGGAAGTGACAACGAGTAAATACCAGAGCATGAACTCAAGGGCACACTCCTAAATAATGCACATGCTAGCCACAGCACACAGTACGCTCAGGCTTTTCTTTTTTCCTCCCCCACTTCAGTTTCTTTTTCTCCCAATCCTATTCTTTTATTTGCTTAATCTCTCCCCAAACATACCCCCATGGATGCATATATTATCCATATGCAGGTTTATTAATGCTGTAATTAAAAATATATAGCTTATTAAAAACACTATAAAATATAATTTATAAAATAAATTAAATTATACTGGTAATTACTAAAAATAAGAGATAATTCATGAAAAAACACTGTTAAAAAATACCTAGGTTTAAGGGGTGCCTGGGTGGCTCAGTCAGGTGAGTGTCAGATTCTTGGTTTCAGCTCAGGTCATGATCTCATGGGTAAAGATGGTGCCAACATACCCAGGCTCTGTGCTCAGAGGGGAGTCTGCTTGAGGATTCTCTCCCTCTGACCCTCCCCTACTCGCACAAGCACGTTCTCTCTCTAAAATAAATAAATAAATATTTTTAAAATATATCTAGATTTAATAAATCCATAAATTGACTTTTTTCCCCTTCTGGAGTTTAGCTATTTGTCAACATTAATCACAAGACAAGGCTCTGAATGAATCACTCACAAAAATGAAACAGAAAGCCTTTCACTGCCATCATGTCCTCACCTTCACAGCCCACTATGTTCCTTTATGCTGTATATCAGTTTTCATAGTGACCATACATGGTCACAGTTCTTATCCTTTATAACCAGAGGTAAGACAATTCCATTCTATTTGCCAAAATTTTAGGGAAATTGTACTTATGTACTCAAAAACTTGTGAATATGCATGAAGTCTATCTCCACAATTAAGGGCAACAATTCTGATTTCTAACGGTAAGTACCATGGGTGTTTCTACCATTTTTGAAAACTACTGCACAGCAATTTCACCAAATTGTCTATTAATGTTAGCGTCTAGGTTGCTACTTCTTTTTATTTGATACCCCCAAGACTTGATTTGACATTTATCCATTATCCTATATTAAATGCTGGTAATTCAAACACATTTTCTATCTTACTGCCAAACTAGTATTCATGGTCCCCCATTGCTAAGTGGTTCTTATTAGTGACATGAGATATAGAATTACATAAAATCATCTAGCTCCTCCTTGTGATATTAGGCAGCTCAGTAGAGTTGCCAGAGGAGAAGGGGCATTGTTTTTTAATATTCTTTCTTTTCTTTTCTTGTTTTTTTCTTTGCTTCTCATCAATCTAAATGACATAAAAGTTTAGACTAGTTCTCATGTAAAAAGATTAATACCGATCCTCAAAGAAGGGACAGCCCAGCCTCTAGACTGGATTTGCAGAACTGTCTGATTTGTTTCTGTTCATAAGGGGATACACTGTTACAGAAACATGTTTAATATACATATATTATCCCTCTATATTTATCTATATATCTGTACATAATTTTAACCCTTTCCACTTAGGAGAAACCGCCTTCTTCAATACAATACACAAAAATCTCTACATTGCTATATACTTCCTGTTTTTCATTATTTTTTTCTCTCTCCAATATTTGTCACTTTATCGTGACCTTCAAGATCCATAGCTTCACACAGCAATTGTTCCACTTATGAAGAATGGTAGAGTCACCCCAGATCCTGTGACTGTGTTTGTCAGGGGAGAAAGTGGGCCACATTTTGCTGAAATAGACTTTGCTAAGGCAACTAAATAAATTTTTCTCTCAGACTCCACTTTCCCACAATCTATTACCTTTAGTCTAACCTATGTATCAGCAAGGCCCCTTAAAACATCAAGGAAACAAAGTTTGCAAGCGCCCCTATCTAAACTGACCCATAATTTCCTAGAAATCTGGAATATTAAAATGGCATAATAATTATGAGTATGGGATGTGAGATGTATCTTATAAGGTTAGCACATCTTTTTGTCTAATTTTTAGCTGACCTTGTCCCATATTTTCAGGCAACTCTCAATTGACTTTTTTTAAATTTTTTTTATTATTATGTTATGTTAATTACCATACATTACATCATTAGTTTTTGATGTAGTGTTCCATGATTCATTGTTTGCATATAATTGACTTCTGACTGTTGCTGTGTTTGGGATAACACTTCCTTCCCACATTCATCGCTAGCGCAAATCTCCCCCATCTGAAGAAAAATAAAACCAGCTGTGTTAAAAACACAACCTAAATTTTCTTACTGCCATAATTTCCCCCAGACAAATATTTGAAGAATCCATAATACAGTTAAGTGGGCACTGGCTTAGGGAGTTGACCGGTGTGGAAAAGCCTTTCCAAGGTTTTTAAAATTATAAACAGTGCTCCATAATGTAAAACAGTGTGGACAGAATGACTTTCCAGCTTCCACATATGTACTCCACAACCTATCAAGATGGCATTTCTCCTTTTCAAGATGCCTTTGCTTTTCATTTTAAAATGCTTCACCTGAGGGACACCTGGGTGGCTCAGTCGGTTCAACGGCTGCCTTCAGCTCAGGTCATGATCCCAGAGTCCTGGGATCAAGTCCCTCATCAGGCTCCTTGCTCAGGGAGGAGCCTGCTTCTCCCTCTGCCTGCCTCTACCCCTGTTTGTGCTCTCTCTCTGTCTCTGTCTCTCTCTCTCTCTTCTCTGATAAATAAATAAAATATTTAAAAAATAAAAATAAAAAAACGATTCACCTGTTGAATAATGTTGGGGTGGGGAAAGGAGGATCAGAAAGAGAGCTCTGGGCAATGAAACTAAATATTTCTGCCTACTATTTGCAATGATCCTTACTATCAATTCATCTTCTCTGCCTCTTACTCAGAAACAGGTTAAATGACCAGTGAAACCAGACAAGGACCATAGCTGACTTCAGGAGGGACTGAAGCATAAGACAATTCATCAAACCAGAAATGCAATTAGTTATTCAGTTTTTCAGTCAGTTAACCTCTTAGCCAAATTCAAACAAGCATGGTTGGACTATCTACAAAGTGGCATTGACCAAAATGACAGAAACAGACATAGAAATATTAGAGGATAATTGGTCCAAAGAAGGCAAATTTGGTTGGTTAGAAATGGAGTTCATAGTTTTTGAATACCTCATTTAATCCTTACAACTTTTTTCATAAATTATGCTTACTACTCTTATTTATAACTTATATAATTGATTCCTGAAATATCAGATAATGCTTGAGATGAAATGGGAAAATACAGCTCTTTATTGTCAAATTAACATTTCTCCTTTCCAGTAATTTATTTAAAAATTTTCATTAAAAAGATGGCCATAAAACAATAGGTGCTTCTTAATATTTTTTACATAGATAATTTTGAGAATTTGAATGAGAAAATTATGGGTCTTCTTTCCCAGAAGAATGTGCCTATAGGCACATTCTTCTGGGAAGTGTGTATCTATATCTATATCTATATCCCAAATTATTGACACAATTTCAGGGGACACCACTTACATAATGTCACAATTTCACGGCCCCCTAAGCATCCTGATCCTTACTTCAATACCCAGCGCACTGCACACACACACACACACCCCGAATCCCCAAAGACTGCAGCCTCGTTCTTTCTCTGAGTCCTTACACCATAACCTAATACTTGATATCTAATTTTTAGTTTTCCCACTACTTTATTGAACAAAAACCTTTTCAACCACAAGATAATTTGTTCAGAGAAATGTGCCTTTTAGATTCCAGCTGGCACAGAGAAGATGCTCAAGAATCACGTGGGGATTGATAGAAAGGAAAATGCAAGTAAATGAAAGCCACGATTACATGGGATCTTACGTGCTGCCCTTGGAATGTGTAACATTTCCACCTGCAAAATGCTCAGATTGTCTCTAGTCATTGCTTCTTCTGCATCTTTTATCCACTAAATCAAGGATTACAGCAAGACCCTGTAATGTTTTACACAATGTCAAGCTCTGCCCTATAGCTAACTGAATTTCAGCTTCAGTGAGCCAAATCCACACACTTACAGGACACAAAGTTTGAGCCCAAGTTTTGGAGCTTTAGAGGAAAGACACCCTTCCTTCTTTCTCTATCTCTGTTCAGCATGATACTCCCTCATTTGATGTCTTTGCACTGTGGGTCAAATCTCTTTGCCTTTGTGTCCGACCTAAGGCCATTTAAAACTACCAGGCAAGGACTAGCACTGCCATGGGGCTTCCTTTCATGTAGCAACATAACAAAGCAAATATGCTCATCCTGGAGAGGAGTTGTGTCACGCTTTGGTTATAGCTAGGTAGGTCAGGTATGCTCAGCTGGCCACCTTATGAAGTCCCCTGAAAACAGAGTAGAAAATTGGTATCTGATGCTGAGAATCACAGAAATCTCACAAAACCTATTTCTCCTTTACTAAAAAGACAAAAACAAAAACATGTGCTAATGTGATTACAGGTATCACATGCAATGCCTTTCAGCTCCCTTGAACCCAGTTATCATCCTGAACAAAAATAAATGAAAAAGGCTTTTCTGTACTAAAGACTGCTTCCTAGGAAGTCGATTTAAGACAAAGAATTTATGATGCACATAGCTAGTTTTCTGCTTCCCTTCCCTGGTTTTGTCACAGTTATATCATATGAATAATTAGAGAAAAGAAAACAAGTGTTTCTTCAATTATTATTGGCCATTTGCTTATTTTATAGACTCTACTCCTCCCCATCTTGTTTTCTCAATGAAATGATCAGTTTTTTTGTTTATATAGTACTGAATCTACAACTAAGACGTTAATTACAGAATTTGCTACTAAGGAAACAAAGGATAGACGAGTGTGAGAGGTTTGTGTTAACCTCCGAAATACCAATGTGAGCTTGAGTTGTGCCTTAAAGCCCGCGAGTAAATACTGGCTGGGAAGAAGGAGTAGTCCCAGGGACATAAATTGAACAAGGCCTCTCGCTAAAGGATCATTCAGCAGCTATCCTATCATGAATGACCTGTTGAATTTTGAAGTTGTTAACTTTGGGAAGAATTCACAATCCTAGATTTGGAAGCAACTTCTGAGTAAACCTGGGGCAGGTGCTCTAGTTGCTGACCTACCACAGGCCACAGAAAACCCATCCAGTGGAAACCAAAAGGAAAGACCAAGAAAGGGTCAGGGTGGGGTGAAATGAGAAGGACATTGTGAATCCAAACAGTCTCAGCATGTAAGGGGCAGGCAGAAACCAGGACACTATTCCGTTAATAGGACATGAGAGCCAACTTCGAGGAGTTCTCAAAGAACAAATGTCACCTCAAAGAACTTCTTTGGTGCTTGCTAAGACCCAAATGATTAATCATCAGAGGAAACTTGGCCTTTTTCCAAAGCTTGGTGATAATTTGAAGTGCCCTTTCATTTATACAGTGAGAAGCATCCAGAAGTTTGAGCAGATGTCCTGTTCCAACAGGCAGAGGATTAGATACTGCTAAGTAATCTATTATTATTTAATTTCTTTATTGTCCATATATCTGAGTGGAATCCTACACTCAGATGGGGAAAAAATGAGATAGGAAAATCTCAAAAAGATATTTCCCACAAGGGGAAATACAACGAAAAATGTTCTTTGCACTTCCTATTACCAGCCCCCTTTGCAGACTGGAGTATAATTCTAATTTACATCATGTGAAATCTGACTTCTGAGTTTTGACAAAGGAGTTTAGGGTTGCATCTGGGGTAAGTCTGTTTCACCAATTTTTCAAATGATGTCTCTTATGGATATATGAAACAAGTGAAAAAAAAAGTTCTGACCTGAGTCTAAATATGATCTTGCTAAAATGAACCATTTATTTAGAAGGAAAACTGGCTTTAATAATCATACCATATTTTAATTCAGTCTCCAAAACCTATTCTCTGCACCAGACACCATTAGTCCCTTGGCAAACTGTGTCCAACAGTTTTTCTGAAACTTTTGTTTTCCTTTCTTATATTCTGAGATTTCTTCAAAGTAAAAACAATGATGAATCATGAAAAAATTACTTTTGCCTTCCAAAATACTCACATCTGGTCTTTGTTTAAATAACTCTGTCATTTTTGCCTACAGAAATCAACAACAAACGATGAAAACAGACATCAAGTTTGGTATCATTTTAGTTCCCAAAGGCCTGCCACTTCATATTGGTTTCCCCAAAAGGCAAAACCACCCAAATACCACAGAAATCACTATCAGCTTATATTTCTTCCTGAAGTGATCACTCAGTGAAATAGTAAATGTTTCATTCCTGCAGCTATTGTTTCTCTCTGTCTCCTTTCATTTGCTTTCAGCATGAGTGAGACATTTACTTTTGACAGTTTATTATTATATGAGGAACTAGTCATGTTGGATTGTAAAATACTGGAATCTTTTTTAGTAGAGTTACTGAGCACTTCCCCTTCCATCGAAATATAGGCTACATCTTTACCGAATTCCTATTAAATATCGTTTATTGCAGTACCATCATGGAATGATTTTGAAATGTGATAAAGGCAAGTGATCCAAACTGCCAACTACTTGGCAGTTTCATATCCAAAGGAACGAGGATTTAGACCTTCGTTTTTGTCAAGAAGAAAACAAGTGATTCTATTTTTTTTAAGGTTTTATTTATTTATTTGAGAGATAGCTAGAGAGAGCATAAGCAGGGAAGAGAGCAAGAAGCAGGCCTCCTGTGAGCAGGGAGCCCAATGTGGGGCTGGATCCCAGGACCCTGAGATCATGACAGTTAAGAGGCCCTAACCTTTCTCTTAGCTTGACTAAACTTCAGATATTCTTTTTCCAGACTATAGGCCCTGACCTCCCCCTTTTTTTTTTATAGCATTTACTTTACAAAACCTGTAAATTCTTTCTTTGCCCCTTTAAGATGTAAATTAAAAAAAAAAAAAAAAGCTTCTCACCAGTCATACAATTCAGGAACGTCTTTCTCAAGGACGAGGGAGCATCTCTTTGAAATGTAAACACCCAGAAAGCCAGTGCCCTGACCTCCCAGTCTCTTTGAGAGAGTAGGAAGCTAACTTTGGTGGCACCTTGCTCCAAGTTGTAAAATTACCTTCTGTCATGAAGATTTCTTTTCCTTCGGGTAAAGCTGATTAACAAACGCAGATGGCCTAGGAGGCCACTCCCTCACCCACCTCTTAGAAAGACTTTCCCACTCTTTGTTCTAGAGAAGCTGAATTCCCACTCAGTTCTTATGTCTCCTACCATACTGGCCTTGAAGAAAGTCTTCCTTACCAGGTAACTTTGTCCAGTGCAATTTTCGCTTTGACCAATGTTTATAATATTCTATTCTATAGTATCAGTATAGTCAGGGTTTTGTCATGCCAGTCTCCTGACATATTTTTAAGTATAAAAAAAGAAGACATCAAAAACAGACTTAAGGCTATCATGAGATATCAGAATTGATATAAAATCAAACGAGCTGCTAATAGAGCTATTAAAATGTTCATAAAAAAATGTTCATGAAAAAACCAAAAAAGCAAAAAAAAAGACCAAAAAAAAAAAAAAAGAAAAGGTGATTTATTCACTTCCTTTATCTTTCTTCAAAGGACTCAAGGCAATTTGGAATCAATAAAATAATAAACACAAGTAAAAGTAAAAAGGAAGAAAAATACAAATACTCCTCCCAGAAGCAATAAGCATAGGTGTTGTGATTAAGCCTCATATTTGGTTCTGAAGTTCCTGACAACCAGGGAAAGAAGGAAGAAGAGTCAATTCCTCAAGGCAACTTTTCTTAAGTAACTTTTAAACAATGTGTTCATGTAGAATTTCATGTATAGGATACTAAGAAATGTAACAGAGAATGTTTTCACATTAAATGTGAACTAGGTAGGTTAAGTGTTGGACTCTTGGTTTTTGGTCAGGTCATGATTTCAGGGTCATGAGATCGAGCCCCACATCAGGCTCTGCACTCAGCGCAGGTCTGCTTGGGATTCTCTCTCCCTCTGTCCCACTCCTTCCTTCAAATAAGCAAATAAATCTTTAAAAAACAAAAAGCGAATATACTTTTTGTTTTACAACAAATGCTAGAATATATTTGCTATGTTATTTCTTTCTTTGTATTAATTTGTCTCTTTTTTTATTACAAAACTATTGTTTAGAATAGCTTGAGATTTATGGAAAATGTGCAAAGATAGCACAAAGTGTTCCCTATAATCCAAACTCAGTTTTTCCTATTATTAACATCCTATATTTGTAAGGTGCATTTGTTGCAATTAATGAACAAATACTGATATGTTATCATAACTAAACTGCCTACTTTATCCAGATGTCCTTAGTTTTTACCCAATGTCCTTTTTCTCTTAGGAACCTATCCAGGAAACTATATTACATTCAGTCATCAGGTCTCATTAAGTTCCTCTTGGTGTGACAGTTTCTGAGGCATTTCTTTCCTTTTATTTTTTTTAAATCCAATTAGTTCACATACAGTGTTATATTAGTTTCAGATGTATAATATAGTGATTCAACAATTCTATACATTACTCAGTGCTCATCAAGAAAAGAGTACTCTTAATCTCTATGGTTATTTGTTATAGTGACCACTGATAGAAGCAAAGGGCTTAACCCAAGAATATGAGAAGGTGCAGAAAAGGTGATTCTAGAAGGAGAATAATGGGGTCTGTATGTATCAGGCTTTGCCTGTAAGACTGTAATTGAGAATTAAGTTTGAAGTGCCGTAAGAGATGTGATATTCTCTTTTTCTCATTTATGCTTTGGAAACAAGTAACCCAGTGGCAGAGTTGGTTTTCTATTGTGAATTTTAGAAAGCTAAGAAATGTTCAGAACTGGATGGAGGTCCACCCACCTTTGACCAGAAATAGACCCTAGAGGCATCACTGCTGTTCTGTACAACTCCAGGAGGCACATTTACATAAAAGACAATGTGATTCAAGTTTTCTGGCACTATGTGACTTATGGCAGTGCCAGAATATGGGGAACCAAAGTTAGGATTTTGAGGCTGCTTTAGACAACCTCTAACTCTGAAGCTAAACAACACATGGAATAAGTGTATTTTAGCAAGAAAATTTTCATGGCTGGTGGTAGTAGTCACCTACTACTGTTTAGAAAGAGTTTAATAATAATTCCAAAGTGATCTGATTCTGGGAAACATGGCATATGGTGGTAAGGAAAAGAAACTCTGTAGAATTTTGTTGATAGTTATTTTTTCTCTCTTAGCTATCACCTGAATTGTGAGCATTCTCCTGACAGTTTGTTCCTCTGCTCACTATAATAATAATAATAATAACAACAACAACAACAACAGTAACATTATTGGTATTTGTTATGTGCCACACACCATTCTAAGAATATATCTATATACATATATATATATATATATACACACACACACACACTCTTCCAAATCATAAAACCTCAATAACAAAAGTACTATTGTTTCCCCCATTTCACAGAAAAACTAAAGCACAGTCCGGTTAAATAACTAGTCTAATGTGATGCAGCAAATGCATAATGGAAGCAGGATTTAGACTCTGACACTCTAACTCCAGAGCTCATTCTTTGGACAGAGACAGAGAGTGCCCTTCAATTATTAGAAGCGCTCCCTTGTAATCTTCAGACTATTTCAGACTATTTTGTTGGAAAAATGAGAATGGGATCATGTGACTTCCTTACCAATTAGCTATCAGTATAAAGAACGTGGGTCATTTCCAGGATGAGACAGTTAGAATCTAATGTATCTCTTCCATTCTTACCTTCCTCTATTATAGTGAGTTGGAAGCCACCTATGAGATGGCAGTGTCACAAGATGGAGAAGGGCCAGATCCCAGAGTCATCATATGGAGGAAAGCACCCTTCAACCCACAAAAGACTTTGTATTAAGTGAGAGCTAAACTTGAAATTTTAATTGGAAAAGTCATTTATTATCTCACATAGTCTTTTCTACTTTTACTAATACAGAACTCTTAAACACTACCTTATGGTTCTCATTCACAACTCTATATCCATTCCTTAGATGATTACATCCACAACCTTGATTCTAAATGTTATCTATTTGCTAATGATTTCCAAGAGTAAATCCAAATCTGATACTCCCATATCTAACTACCATTTAGAGGATGCAGATTCAATATCTTGAAAGCTTATATCCACAATGAAAACTCCATGTAAACTAGGAATAGAGGGGAACTTTCTCAACTTGATAAATAATCTATAGCTAACATCATACTTAATGGTAAGAAACTAGAAGCTTTCCACCAAGATCAAGAACAAGGCAAGGATATTCCATCTCACCACTCCTTTTCAACATCATACTGGAAGTCTTAGCTAATGCAATGACATAAGAAGGAAATAAACGCTATAGATATTGCAAAGGGAAAAAATAAAACTGTCTTTGTTTATAGAGGACATGATCACCTGTGTAGAAAATCTGAAAGAACTGACAAAAATTTCTTGGAACTCACAAGTGTTTATGACAAGGTTGCAGAATACAAGGTTAATATACAAAGGCTAATCAGTATTCTACACACTGGCAATCCACAAGTGGAATCTGAAATTAAAAACCAATACCATTTATATTAGCATCCCAAAAATGGAATACTTAGATATAAATCTAACAAAATGTGTGTAAGATCTATATGGAAAAAGTTACAAAACTCTGATAAATGAAATTTTAAAAAGAACTAAATAAATGGAGAGATAATCCTTGTTCATGGACATCAACACTTAATACTGTCATGATATCAGTTCTTTCCACCTTGATCCATACACCCAATACATCCTAATCAAAATCCTGGAAAGTTATTCATGTGATATTGACAAACTTATTCTAAAGTTTATATGGAGGGGCAAAAGACCCAGAATATCCAACACAGTATTGGAAAGAATAAAGTTAGACTTCAAGATGTAATACAAAGCTATAGTAATCAAGACAGTGTGGCACTGGTGAAAGAAGAAACAAACAGATCAACAGAACAAAATAAAGCACCCCAAAACAGACCCCCATAAATATAGCCAACTGAGAGGCTTAGACAAAAGTAATTGCCAGCATAGAATTCTATACCCAGAGGAACACTCTTAAGAATGAAGATGAAATGAAAACATTTTCAGACAAGCCAAAACTGAAATTGTTTACCACCCTCACTAAAAGAAGTTCTAGAGACTATATTTATGATGGAAGAATATCTGCTAAAAGTTGAAGATGCAAAAAAAAAAAAAACAAGCAATGAATAAAAATAATGGTAAGTGTTGACAAACAGTAAGCAAACATGGACTTACAGCTACTCCTCCTAAACATTTAGAAACATGTCTACAGGGATGGGGGGTGGGGCAAGGGTAGAGTGTAGGACATCTATGCTTGCTAATTGGTTTTACCCAAAGAAAGTGTAAACTTTCTCATGCCTTCATGATAAGAGGTAATTTTACAAGTTGGAACAAGGCACCCACTGAAGTTAAGTCTCCTACTTTCTCATAGAAACTGGGAGATAAAGACAATATCTTCCTTGATCATTACATTTCAAAGGCATGGCTTCCAGGTCCTTGAGAAAGACATTCCTGGGACCAAAAAACTGGCAAACTGGCAAGAGGCTTTTTAAGAGATGTACACCTCAAAGAGCGAGAGAAAGAGTTATAAAATTGCAAGTTTCTAAAGTAAATGCTCTAAGAAAAGGGAGTTCAGGGCCTGAAGACAAGAAGTTTGTCTTAAGTCAAACTGAGAAACATATTAACGGTTTCTTGGTCTGCAGGTGTTACGGACTGAATTGTATCCCCCCAGATTCATATGTTGAATCCATAACTCCCAGTGTTTGGAGATAGGGCCTTTAAGGGGGTAAATAAGGCCATAAGAGTAGGCCCTAATCCAATAGGACTGGTATCTTTATAAGAAGAAAAAGAGACACAAGAGCTCAAGCACAAAGAAAAGGCCATGTGAGGACATGGTAGGAAGGCAGCCAGGAAGAGAGGACCCACCAGACACCAACCTTACTAACATCTAAATCTTGCACTTTTAGCTTCCAGAACCATGAGAAAATAAATTTCTGTTGTTTAAGCCACGCAGCCCATGGTATTTATTATGGTAACCTATGAGGACTAACACAATAGGTATGAATAAACAAAAGAATGAATGAACATTACCTCTCATTATTAGGTATCCATTTTAAGGCAAGTCCAGTGAGGTTTAATTAAAACGTGAGAATCAGGTTGGCACATGTGGCATTCTTCTGGCACACTGATATAATTTTTGGTGATTCTGTTAGTATAATTTAGACCAGTGAATTCATTAAGAAATGGTGCTAATTTCTTATAATTTAATACTGCAAATTAAATATGACAAGCCTGGGGAGATGGTTAGTAAAAATCCAAGGATTATAAATCAGAACACTCAGAAGTTCATCATTAAACTCAGTAATTGGAGAAACGTACTGAGAGCCAGGACTATAAGAACAATAAGATTTACTGTCTAATTTCTAAAAGAACTATGAAGGAAGCAGTGGTCTATAGATAGGCACTTTTAAATCCCTCCTTACTTCAATTTTTCTTTGGTCTAAATCTTAACATGCTTTACTTACGCTGCCACTTAATATGCTTTAATCATAATCTGTTTCCATGTTATTCAAAGTTTCCTTTAAGATTTGATTATTAATTCATACTCCTGAACTTATAGCTTATCTATGATATTTTTATTGTTATGTTAATCACCATACATTGGATCATTAGTTTTTGATGTAGTGTTCCATGATTCACTGTTTCTGTATAACACCCAGTGCTCCACGCAGAACGTGCCCTCTTTAATACCCATCATCAGGCTAACCCATCCCCCCACCCCCCTCCCCTCTAGAACCCTCAGTTTGTTTTCAGAGTCCATCATCTCTCATGGTTCGTCTCCCCCTCCGATTTCCCCCCTTCATTCTTCCCCTCCTGCTATCTTCTTTTTTTTTCTTAACATACATTGCATTATTTGTTTCAGAGGTACAGATCTGTGATTCAACAGTCTTGCACAAATCACAGCGCTCACCATAGCATATACCCTCCCCAATGTCTATCACCCAGTCACCCCATCCCTCCCACCCCCCCACCACTCCAGCAACCCTCAGTTTGTTTCCTGAGATTAAGAATTCCTCATATCAGTGAGGTCATATGATACATGTCTTTCTCTGATTGACTTATTTCACTCAGCATAACACCCTCCAGTTCCATCCACGTCGTTGCAAATAGCAAGATCTCATTCTTTTCATGGCTGCGTAATATTCCATTGTGTGTATATATACCTCGTTTTCCTTATCCATTCATCTGTCGATGGACATCTTGGTTCTTTCCAGTTTTGCTATTGTGGACTTTGCTGCTATAAACATCGGGCTGCACATAGCCCTTCGGATCCCGATGTATCTTTGGGGTAAATACCCAGTAGTGCAATTGATGGATCATAGGGTAGCTCTATTTTAAACTTTTTGAGGAACCTCCAAACTGTTTTCCAGAGTGGCTGCACCAGCTTGCATTCCCACCAACAGTGTAGGAGGGTTCCCCTTTCTCCACATCCCCGCCAACATCTGTCGTTTCCTGACTTGTTAATTTTAGCCATTCTGACTGGTGTGAGGTGGTATCTCACTGAGGTTTTGATTTGCATTTCCCTGATGCTAAGCGATGTTGAGCACTTTTTCATGTGTCTGTTGGCCATTTGGATGTCTTCTTTGGAAAAATGTCTGTTCATGTCTTCTGCCCATTTCTTGATTGGATCATTTGTTCTTTGGGTGTTGAGTTTGATAAGTTCTTTAGAGATTTTGGATACTAGCCCTTTATCTGATAGGTCATTTGCAAATATTCTCTCCCATTCTGTCGGTCGTCTTTTGGTTTTGTGGACTGTTTCTTTTGCTATGCAAAAGCTTTTTATCTTGACAAAATCCCAATAGTTCATTTTTGCCCTTGCTTCCCTTACCTTTGGCGATGTGTCTGGGAAGAAGTTGCTGTGGCTGAGGTCGAAGAGGTTGCTGTCTGTGTTCTCCTTTAGGATTTTGATGGACTCCTGTCTCACATTTAGGTCTTTCAACCATTTTGAGTCTATTTTTGTGTGTGGTGGAAGGAAATGGTCCAGTTTCATTCTTCTGCATGTGGCTGTCCAATTTTCCCAACACCGTTTGTTGAAGAGACTGTCTTTTTTCCATTGGACATTTTTTCCTGTTTTGTCAAAGATTAGTTGACCATAGAGTGGAGGGTCCATTTCTGGGCTCTCTATTCTGTTCCACTGATCTATGTGTCTGTTTTTGTGCCAGTACCATACTGTCTTGATGATGACAGCTTTGTAATAGAGCTGGAAGTCCGGAATTGTGATGCCGCCAGTTTTGCTTTTCTTTTTCAACATTCCTCTGGCTATTCGCGGTCTTTTCTGGTTCCATACAAATTTTAGGGTTATTTGTTCCATTTCTTTGAAAAAAGTGGATGGTATTTTGATGGGGATTGCATTGAATGTGTAGATTGCCCTAGTAGCATTGACATTTTCACAGTATTTGTTTTTCCAATCCATGAGCATGGAACGTTTTTCCATTTCTTTGTGTCTTCCTCAATTTCTTTCATGAGTATTTTATAGTTTTCTGAGTACAGATCCTTTGCCTCTTTGGTTAGATTTATTCCTAGGTATCTTATGGTTTTGGGTGCAGTTGTAAATGAGATCGACTCCTTAATTTCTCTTTCTTCTGTCTTGTTGTTGGTGTATAGAAATGCAACTGATTTTTGTGCATTGATTTTATATCCTGCCACATTACTGAATTCCTGTATGCGTTCTAGCCATTTTGGGTGCAGCCTTTCGGGTTATCCCGTCTCTCCGGTCTCCGGCCACACTCGGTGTTCACCCGGCCTGTGACCAAGCATTTCTATCTCTGGCACCCAACTCGGTGTGGAGTCTCCAAACCCAGCAGATCCCTGCAGTGCGCTCTGGCGCTGCTCCTTCCAGGGGAGGAAGGGGAGTCTCCCCGGATCTGCCGCTTGTTGGGTCCCTGCTGGAGGAGCAGTGGCCCAACTGTGTCGACGATCACATTTTATGGCAAGCCCAAGCTGAGAGCCCGCTCCTCGGCTCCGTCTCTGCAGCCAGCTTCCCCGCTCTGATACCTGGGAGCTCTGCCGCACTCAGGCACCCCCGGTCTTTCTGTGACCCTGAGGGTCCTGAGACCACACTGTCTCGCGAGGGTTACACCCCACGCTTAGCCACTGGAGCGACGTCCCTCCGCGGAGCCGACTTCTAAAAGTTCCGATTTTGTGCTCTGCGGTTCTAGCACTTGCCAGAAGCGGCCGATGGAGGCCCTCTCCCCCGCGGTCTATCCTCCCGAATATCACCTCAGATTCACTTCTCTGCACCTCCTACCTTCCAGAAAGTGGTCGCTTTCCTGTTCAGAGAGTTGTTGCTATTCTTTTCTTCAAACTCCTGTTGAGTTTGTAGGTGTTCAGAATGGTTTGATCCCTATCCAGCTGAATTCCTGAGACCAGACGAAATCCAGGTCTCCTACTCCTCTGCCATCTTGCTCCGCCCCCTTATCTATGATATCTCTGATATTCTAGAGTAAATTACCAAATGAAAGGACTGAAAATTTGTAATTGCCTTCTAATCATTTCTTGTACTCTACTGATCCAACCAACAGGCTTCAAAATCCCTAGATGTGAGCTTGATGCAGTATTTTTATTTTATTAACTCATTCAACCAATATTCATGTGGCCATCTACCAGACACTATGCCAGTTGCTGGGGCAGGAATGATGAATGTGATATATTTCAGGCCTTCTTTGAGCTTACCATTTAGTAGGAGAGTATCATGTAAACTAAAAGTACAAGGAGAGGGGCTAGCCAATTCAAGTTCAGTGAGGAGATGATTGATGTGCCTTAAATAAGAGGACATACCAGCTGGACTTAACCTATGAGAAGGTATTTTCCAGGGACCAGATGCATAAAACTGAACCAGGGAGAACAAGAGCCTGGAGGTTGGCAAGATTTTTAAAATTTCACAAAATATTTAACCTAATTTGAACAACTGAAACACATAATACATTAGATAGTAGAGTTTGTAAGGCAAGACATTGTCCTTTATACCTCAAGTCCTTATCAGAAACATTTTCATGTCTACCTAGATATGTCAAATAGATCCAAAAGCATCCATATATATATATATTTTTTAAAGATTTTATTTATTTATTTGAGAGAGCAAGAATGAGAGAGAGAGAGAGAGCACATGAGAGGAGGGAGGGTCAGAGGGAGAAGCAGACTCCCCGCTGAGCAGGGATCCCGATGTGGGACTCGATCCCAGAACTCCAGGATCATGACCTGAGCCGAAGGCAGTCGCCCAACCAACTGAGCCACCCAGGCGCCCACATCCATATATTTTTATCCAGAGTATTTGTTTTACCTTTCAACTGATTTGTGTATCAAGATCTAGAGAAACAATTTAAAATTATGTCAGAAAGGAAACTGAAGTATTTATAATCTGGGGCTTTTGACACTGAAGCTATTTATGATCCTTTAAAATACCTTAAATATTAACGTTTCTTCCCCCATTATAAACATAAAACATATTCATTGTAGAAGTTTTAGAAAAACATAAAAATATGAAGATCAGCTGTTAATTAATGTTTATGCCAGGTAAATATAATGAACATAATAGATATAGTTTCTATTTTCACTTAAATGATATTTTTGTTTTTTAAGATAAAGTCAAATCACCCATTGGGAATGTGATGCCAATTTATATTCCCACCGGTAGTGTACGCTTGTTAAAAAAAAAAAAAAGGAGGTGAAGGGGCTTTGCAAATTTAGTGAGAAATAATGACATTTGATCATTTTAATTTGCCTTTCTTTGACCATTAGCGAAGTTGGACTTCTTTACCTAACTTAATTGGAGTTTTGCATTTCTTTTCTTCAACTATTCTCCATACTCTTTGCCCTTTTTCTAATATGGTTTTCTTGTTGTCCCTAATGATTTATTTTTTATGATATTTTAAAATATTTATTTATTTATATGAGAGAGAGAGCACACATGTGCATGCGCCCACACAGAGAGGGGCAGGGACAGAAGGAAAGAGAGAGAGAAAATCCCAAGCAGACTAAACACTGAGCACAGAGCCCCACGCAGGGCTCCAGCTCAGGACCCTGAGGTCATAACCGGAGCCAAAATCAAGAGTCCAACCCTTAACTGACTGAGCCACCCAGGCACCCCTGTTCTTAATGATTTATAAGAGCTGTTTACACATTCAAGAAATTTAGTGTTTGTCTTACATCTATTTGGCTAATTTTCCCTTCTTTGTTTTGTATTTTTAACATTGTTTATAAAGTTTTTATAAAAGTTTTCAAGTTTTACTTATTTTTTTGGTGTTATGCTTAGGAGTGTCTTTTCAAATATTCATATAACATATTCAGATAACATATTCAATTCCATTTTCTTCTAGTTCTTAATTTCATTTTTACATTTAAATGTTTACTTTATTGTGGTATAGAATACCAAGATAGGAGCACATCATTCTTTTTTTAAAAATAAGTAATTAATCAGTTGTTCAAGTATCATTGCTGAAGAGCCTCTCCTTTTCCAAAGATTTGGAGGTACCTCTTTTACCATATTGATATTAAATATGCCTCAGATTATTTTCATAAGACCTTGTATTCATTTGTGCTGATTTTATATTCTTGTTTCAAATCACATCATTACTTCAACCATTATAAATTTAATGGTAATGAACTACATTTAGTGGTAATGAACTACATCTGGTAGTTCAAAAGACAACATATATTCAGATTTGGGACTATAAATGTTTTGTAGGATGATAACATTTACCTTACATATGTGTATCACATCAACCAAAAAATACAAATAGCAAAAAATGTTTATTTTAGTCACGTGAATGTTTCAAAAGCAAGTAACATAGAAGTCTAAATTATGTCAAATATATTGTGTCCTCATATTCTTTTGCAAGTATAGCAGTTTATACACATATACAAAATGGTGGAAGTAGTAACAACTAGAGCAATATATATATTGAAAACATCAGAATATGAATATCCAGTTAATTTTTGTTCACTCTACCCAATATTTCTATTATTTAAATGGCTGATAGAAAAAAAGGAGTGGAAAGAGAATGTTACTACTAGAATTTAAGCAAAAAATTCCAACCACTAGATATTTACCATCAGAGTCTTTTTAAAAACATTCCCAAATCAATCAACATGATACATCACATTAATAAAAGAAAGGACAAGAACCGTATGACCCTCTCAACTGATGCAGAAAAAGGATTTGACAAAATACAGCATTCTTTCTTCATTAAAACTCTCCACAGGAATAGAGGGAACATACCTCATATCATAAAAGCCACATACGAAAAGCCCACAGTGAATATCATTGCTTTTTTTAAATTAATTTTATTTTATTATGTTAGTCACCATACATTACATCATTAGTTTTTGATGTAGTATTCCATGATTCACTGTTTGTGCCTAACACCCAGTGGCTCCATGCAATACATGCCCTCCTTAATACCCATCACTGGGCTAACCCATTCCCCACCCTCCAAAATCATTTTTAATGGGGAAAAACTGAGAGCTTTTCCCCAAAGGTCAGGAACATGACAGGGTGCCCACTCTCACAACTGTTGTTCAACATAGTACTAGAAGTCCTAGCCTCAGCAATCACACAACAAAAAGAAATAAAAAGCATTCAAATTGTCAAAGAAGAAGTCAAACTCTCACTCTTCACAGATGACATGATACTTTATGTGAAAAACCCAAAAGACTTCACCCCAAAATTGCTAGAACTCATACAGGAATTCAGCAACATGGCAGGATATAAAATCAATGCACAAAAATCAGCTGCATTTCTGTACAATAACAATGAGACAGAAGAAAGAGAAATTAAGGAATCGATTCCATTTATAATTGCACCAAAAACCATAAGATACCTAGGAATAAACCTAACCAAAGAGGTAAAGGATCTATACTCTAGAAACTATAGAACACTTATGAAAGAAATTAAGGAAGACACAAAGAAATGTAAAAACATCCCACGGCCATGGGTTGAAAGAATAAATATTGTTAAAATGTCTATGCTACCAAGAGCAATCTACACATTCAGTGCAATCCCTATTAAAATACCATCGACATTTTTCACAGAGCTGGAACAAATAATCCTAAAATCTGTATGGAACCAGAAAAGACCCCAAATAGCCACAGGAATGTTGAAAAAGAAAACCAAAGCTGGGGGCATCACGATGCTAGACTTCAAGCTCTATTACAAAGCTGTAATCATTGGGTGCCTGGGTGGCTCAGTCGTTAAGCAGCTGCCTTCGGCTCATGTCATGATCCCAGACTCCTGGAATCGAGTCCCGCATCGGGCTCCCTGCTCAGCGGGAAGCCTGCTTCTCCCTCTCCCACTCCCCCTGCTTGTGTTCCCGCTCTCACGTCTCTGTCTCTGTCAAATAAATAAATAAAATCTTAAAAAAAAAAAAAAAAAGCTGTAATCATCAAGACAATATGGTACTGGCACCAAAACAGACACATAGGTCAGTGGAACAGAATAGAGACCCCAGAAATGGACCCTCAGTTCTATGGTCAGCTGTGGTCAGCTAATCTTCAACAGAGCAGGAAAGAATGTCCAGTAGAAAAAGGACAGTCTCTTCAACAAATGGTGCTGGAAAAATTGGACAGCAACATGTAGAAGAATGAAACTGGGCCATTCTCTTACACCATACACAAAGATAAACTCAAAATGGATAAAAGACCTAAATGTGAGACAGGAATCCATCAGAATCCTAGAGGAGAACACAGGCAGCAACCTCTGTGACCTTGGCCACAGCAACTTCTTGCTAGACATGTTTCCAAGGACAAGGGAAACAAAAGCAAAAATGAACTATTGGCACTTCATCAAGATAAAAAGCATTTGCACAGCAAAGGAAACAGTCAACAAAACTAAAAGACAACCGACAGAATGGGAGAAGATATTTGCAAATGACATATAGATAAAAGACTAGCATCCAAAATCTATAAAGAACTTATCAAACTCAACACCCCCAAAAAACAAATACTCCAGTCAAGAAATGGGCAGAAGACATAAACAGACATTTCTCCAAAGAAGATATACAGATGGCCAACAGAAACCTGAAAAAGCGTTCAACATCGCCCGGCATCAGGGGAATACAAATCAAAACCTCAATGAGACACCACCACACACCAGTCAGAATGGCTAAAATTAACAAGTCAGGAAACAACAAATGTTGGTGCAGATGCAGAGAAAGGGGAATCCTCTTAAACTGTTGGTAGGAATGCAAGCTGGTGCAGCCACTCTGGAAAACAGTATGGAGGTTTCTCAAGAAGGTAAAAATGGAACTACCCAATGACCCAGCAATTGCACTACTAGATACTTACCCCAAAGATACAAATGTAATGATCCACAGGGACACCTGCACCCCAATGTTTATAGCAGCAGTGTCCACAATAGCCAAACTGTGGAAAGAGCTGAGATGTCCATCGACAGATGAATGGATAAAGAAGATGTGGTATATATACACAATGGAATATTACTCAGCCATAAGAAAGGATGAATACTCACCGTTTACATCACCGTGGATGGAACTGGAGGGTATTATGCTGAGCAAAACAAGTCAGTCAGAGAAAGAAAATTATCATATTGTTTCACTCATATGTGGAATATAAGAACCAGTGCAGAGGATCATAGGCAAAGGGAGGGAAAACTGAATGCAAAGTCATGAGAGAGGGAGAAAAACCATGAGAGACTTAACTACAGTAAACAAATTGAGGGTTACTAGAGGGGAGGTGGGTGGGGGATGGGGTAATTGGGTGATGGGCATTAAGGAGGGCACATGATGTGATGAGCACTGGGTGTTATACCCAACTGATGAATTATTGAGCTCTACATCTGAGAGTAATGATGTACTATATGTTGGCTAATTGAATTTAAATAAAATAATAATAAAGCATATCAAATGAACCTCATTAATTATATGAGTTCAGAGTCTATTAACACACTAGCAGCAAATAAAAACAATTACTTGATCCTTTTTAATAAAATTGATTTTCAAGCAGTTAAGAAGCTTCCATTTTACTGGTGAAAATGATACTACACGAGAGGGGCTTGCCAACAAGTAGCTTACCTCAGTATGTTCAATTACTCAATTTAATGACAATTAATTTATTGTAAGCAATTAATAAATAACATACCTTGGACTTTCAAAATGGTAGCATATCATGCTGCATGCTCTTAAAAATGTCACTGAATTTATTAATCTTGCACCATAAAATCATTCAAGTATTTGGATAATGAACAAATGAACTTAGTATGCAGCTCTAACTTCATCTTGGGGTATTTTTTTTCATCTATGTTGTTAAATAAATAACTTACATTTTACATTTATTAGATTTTCTAAATAGCTCATAAGATATTAATTTATGAGACTGTCATGTCTAAAATGTAGTGACTTCTTTTTGATCTTAGTGATGTGAGGAGTAGTGGATCTCAAGATGATCTCTACAAATATTTTCCAAAGAGCTTACTAGACAATAATCTAAGGACAAAATCACCTATGGACAGAATGCTCCATTATCCAAGGTTTCAAAGTTCCCTGCCTAAAAATAACCAAAGGGCAAGATGTTCTGCTCTAAGAAGGAAATATAATAACAGTAGCTTCCTCTCTTTATTTTTTTTTATTAGTTAGTTGCAGGGATTCATCCCATTTTCAGGGAGGTAAACATCTCCTTTATTAAAGTTTTCTCTAGTAGAAACCAGTAATAAAAGGAGATAATCTCTATCTCATATACCATGTCTTTGTTTGGGTAGTATATTTTTCACATCATTCTTTTAGTTTTATTAAAAAATATTGTCCTCATAGCAGAGCCCACTTTCAAACTTTTAATACAATATCTTTCTCCAGTTTTACTTCAGAAACTGGGCTTGTCTTATGAAATGGGATGTACATAAATTTAAAAAATGTAATAGTTTTAGTTTCCATCCCATGTGTTCCAGTTATTTGAATTGTGTATTTAAATAAAGAGAGCTCCCTATGAGATGTGCGGCCATTTTAGATATGGGCAAATTTGGCAGATTTTTAAACAAATTTTTAGTGGGAAAAATTAAAATCATGCTAATGCTAAATATTATCTATCCTACTAAAGAACTAAACTTCTTCAGGAAAAAATCATCATGAAAAATAAATTTTTTTCCTAAAATATAAAAACCAAATTCTTTGTCTAGCATAACAAAGTTTTTAAAAATAAACAGGTAAAAACCTAACCTAGGTTTTTAATTTTCAGAAAGCAAACAAGAATGTAGCTATCAGTATACCAGGAAAGGGATCTAGGAAAGCCCTGGGGATCCAATTAGTTTAGTACCTCCAACTAGGTTTTTTCCCTATTGGGAGATCTATAAAAACAACAGGTGACATGTTTCTATAAGGACAAATGTACGTGTGTGTATGTGTGTCTATGTCAGTGCATATAAGGCCCAAAGAGGCCCTGCTCTTGTTGTTTGTGATAATTTCAAAGTTGAAATGTGCAAACCCAGACTGTCAATTTCTGTCACTTACCTTTTCATTGGCCTGTTTCAGCTTCAAGACTGAAAGAAAAGGAAAGCTAACTTATTGTTTTCTCTAAAAACACTATTATTGGAATGATTATAAAATAGAACAATCAAATTCAACCATTATAGTAGATCAATACACATGTTTTCATTGATTCTCAGTGGGAATGAAAATGTAATTTACTTAAAAATGACAAATGTTTGTAAGAGTTAAAGAGAAGTAGAAAAGACATCATTCGTAAGTGCGATCTTGTAGCTACATGTCAGGTTTGATGTAAATAGCTTCATTGGAGAATTACTCCTCTCCCCAGTCTTTGACATTTTGCCTAAAAAATCACTTTCCTTTTGGTAAAAGGTCATTTGATTTCTTATGCTCCAGAGTCCCTTCAGAAAAAATTATTCTTTTGAAAGCTGCTATTGTATTCTGTTAGGTCCATCAGTTGCAATTCAAAAAGCCCAAAGTTCTATTTAAGTAGAAAATTAGGTTTATAACTTGTTGGTTGCTCAATTGTCCTTATTTCCAATACAAAGGAGAACATTTTATGTGAGATTTCAATCAGAAGAAAAGAGAGCCAGGAGGTAACTACCTGTACCTTTCTGTGGCGCTGGGAGCAGCAAGAAGGACAGCATAAGAATATGACAAAATCATTCACTGGAAATGAAATATTGATACACACATAAAGGACCTTATGATATTTACAATTTAGGGGACACATTTTCCTCCTTGGAACTAATGACAATCAAGAAATTAAGTATTTTTTAAAAAGAAATTAAGTATTAAGTCAGTGTTTCATGATTAGAAATAAATTAGTGTGTGTGTGTGTGCGCATGCGTGTGCGCACATGCATGCACATTACATTTAGCCATAAGTTTTTGGGTTTTTTTTTTTAAAGACAAAGTAGACATTCAAAGGTTTGACTTTGCTTAATTGGGCTTTAAATCAGAAAACACCCTAAGTAGCACTGGGTGTTACATGCAAACAATGAATCATGGAACACTACATCAAAAACTAATGATGTAATGTACGGTGATTAACATAACATAATAATAATAAAAAAAAAGGAAACACCCTAGGGAAAAAACCTAGTTGGAGGTACTAAAAAAAGAAAAAGAAAACACCCTAAAAAGTATTTAATCCACTCCAAATACGCAGGCTATTATACTTGCCAAATTGCCAGGGTTCTCTAGAAAGTGGAGCCCGACGCAAGAATTTAAGTGCTGATGCTTTACATCAGGTACAAAATAAGGCAGCGATGACAGTAAAAAGAAAAGTGAGGCAAGGAAGGCTACAAATCAATGGGAGGTAAGGCTTTCCATGTTGCTATCACTTCCCCACAAACCAGAGAGAGCAGCATGATCCACACGGGCAGCCACTTAGGCCATGAGTCTTCTCCGGACCAGATGTAAAGAGAAACTGTGCCTTCAAGTAGTTGAGAGTAGTTGAAGGTAAGGAAATGAAAAAATTTATTTGCCTGCTCCCTCCTGATTTGCTTCCCAATGGTCACCTCTTGGGGCATTAACTCCTATGCACTTTGGACCTATTATCTGGCAGCCCCTTCCACAGCTGCTCAGAATGCCAGAGCCTACCCGGGTAGTGTGGTGTTTCACCAAGTCCTGAAATTATAGGAGGAGCCAGAAACTCTGCGCATGTGTCCAGCTGGCTTGGCAGGCCATCCTGGTTGTGCAGTGTGACCAAGGAGAAGGGCCCAGCTCTCCCAGGGTGAGTGACTAATCAACAGACTGACCCCCCTGTCTTAGGGGATAGAACTGAGTGGACCTTACCTTCTGTCCAAAGAGGAAGTGACTGAGGTGGAAGATAAGCTGGAGGTTTGTGTAGGAGGCAGTGCCTCAGAAATGTGAGGAAGAGCATCATGCATGCACGCATGGTAGAGAAAGTCATAGGTTAGTCTAGACTACAAAAGCAGGAAACACGCAAGGGAAGATGCCCGAATAAAGGAATCATTTTGTGGCAACAGCATGGGTTTCTTAAACTGACTAGATACCAGATTATATGAAGTCACTCCAATTCTCAGCAGTTTCTGTTTGACATCCTAGAGCCGAAAGTTGCCATGCAGTTCATGGCAGACTGTCAAAGTGTTGGAAAATAAGTAAAAGCCACTGGCATCTATGTTCCAGAAGATAAAGACACTGTGGGATTCACATACCACTGATTCCATTTCAGACTGAAGGCAAATGGGTAATGCTTAATGTATCCAGTCTTTTTCCCCATGATACTATGGACATCAACACAGGCTCTATGAACAATTATATCTGCAGAACTTACCTGTCATGGCTCATATTAAACAAGACAGAAATGACAATGAGATCTGAGAGTAAAGTCAGAAGAGAGATGATAAACAATTTTCTAAAACTTGTCTTCCTTTTCCAATCGCCCAGAGAGGATAACTTAAAGAGGTGTTTTATGCAGGGCACTTTGAGAATCACTGCCTTGGAGCTGATTTCTGCTCCATGACTCTAACACTGAAACAGAAAAGAGTGGTTTCAATGGCAAATTACCATCTGGATAGAGTTATATTGACCAAGTAGAGGATATTTTTCAGTCTATCTCATGTACTTGTGACCAGGGGAATGGAGGTGGTTTGTCTAAACTCTTGAGGTTGATGGACTGTCCATGAAAGAAGAATTCTAGGTCAAAGTGTGTTTCTTAGACCCACTGCAATCCTTATTTAAAATGTGTACACCTGGGGCCCATCAGAGTTCTGAATCATATTTATGTGGGGTAAGGACTAAAAATGTTCATTTTAATTAAAAAAGCCATGGTGATTCTGAAATAAAGGCTATTAAACACTGACTTAATGTCATCCTCAAGGAAAAAAATCTACTTGGTGCCCATAAATGCTTTTGAATATTGAAAAAAAAATCACCTGATACCTCAGGGTTCCTTTCTAATAGTAAAGGTGCTAAGGCTTCAAGCTGAGATTTCCATTACAGACCTAAGGAGACAAGAGTACTCCTGTGCTGTTAATTAACAACCAAGACCTACGATCTCCCCACCAATGAAAGGCTCTTAAGTAGCTCTGACTTGATCTCCCAGCACTAATAACTTAATTGGAAACATAAAAGACCATGCTAATGGAACATTAGGAAAAAGTCTTACTCAAGCACTGCTCACTAAGTAGAGCTTTTAAATTGCTTGATGTTCCCTAATCTTAACTATAGTTCTCATTTCCGAAATCCACCAGGTTTATGTGGCTATTGACAGATGTTTGTGGTATCCAAACTGTCCTTTAACTCAGATCTTTACAAATGTTCTAAGAGTCTCTGATGAAGATGAGATTGTATGCAGGGAGAACACTCACCAAATCTGTATTTTATATTAATTACTACATATTAAAACCAGAGTTTGGCAGAAGCCAAATAACATAATAGGTTCTACATTCCATAGGAGGCACTAGACCATATACAGAATTCAAAAAGGAGGTTTCTGGAAACTATTCACATGTGGTTTAACCACAAGTTCACTAGAAGGATTTAAACAGATTAAGATTTACATATTTGAAGAGAATTTGGAGGGAGATTTCTCTGGGAAGAGCTGTGCTATAAGACCCATCCATCACTTGGCAAGGGTATTGAGAATCTAATGGGTGAAGACTACTGGGACAGCTTTACAGGTGTCACACCCAGTTTAGAGACACAATGGGCAAGCATCTGCCTCACACTTAAGAATCTAAAGGGTGACAAGAGAAGGCAGCTTGCTGTTTTGACAATCGACTAAAAGAGTTGGAACTGGCTTATACATCCAGATTCAGGGCAAAGAATGCATTCTCACTTTCCATGGACCAGATGTGTGGGACATACACAAGAGACCTAGCATGGGGTCATCTCAAGTCCCACCCAAAAGAATCACATAGTAGTTGACAGTGACAGAAAATTTGAAGGTATCAAGAAATTTTAAAGGGCTGAGAAAGCAGTGAACAACTATCCAAAATAGAGGTGCACTTGGCACAACTTAGGTAAGATTTCCTGAATGAACATAATTGGGCTAGGGAACGGTTTCTAAAGTAAAGGGAAGGAATCCATTTCAATTTTCTAATAGTCCCAGAGAGCATGGTACCAGCTAATAATAGTACGAGTTAGTTAAGAACTCTTCCCCCTTCATTCTTCTCCTCCCTTCCTATACCCTGACTACAAAGTGGACACAAATACAGTTAGCTAGATCAGGGGAAGGAGATGGAGATGAAAAACGGAAGTGCTAGAGAGCCAACCAGCCACATCTTTTCCTAATTGTAGGATTCCAGCCCGCAGCTGGCTCAAGTTAGGAATAGGTAGAAATCTCAAATTTAAGTTCAGAATTTTGGTTAGTACATGGGAATGGACATTTTAATTATTAACTAGGCACTGTGAACTTAAGGCAACCACAAGTTGAAGAACCACAGACTTGGCCCCTGTTTTCAACAGAGACAAAAGAACTAGCCCTATAGAAGAGATTTTAAAAAAACAGCAAAGGACAAAAATAAAATTGTTTTATAATTACATCTCAGGAGTCATTTTGGGTCAATGTAATGATTCCTTTTACTCAATGCTTAATTCATTAAATCCACATAACTAAAAAGCAAAACTTGGAAGATTGATTTTTGTGGACATTTAGTTATTAACTGTAAAGTTGATTCATTAAATTCCTTTAAACAATTTAAGTGGCAATTAGCATTTCATTGTGACTGATTCTTTTGAATACTTTAAATACCCTAAATAGCAAATAAAACATACGCAAACATAGTGAGTCAACGATTCCATAACTGTTCAATACCTTAGAATCATACTGGTAGCAAAAGTGCTAATACCATGAATGAAACTTTGCTTTAATTCTTTTACATCTTTACAAGGTTCTAATTTTTATACTTTTTTAAGCTTTCTATACCAATGATTACAACCTTTTCAGAGAATTAAATTTTTTTTCCAGATCTAAACGAAAAGCAATGCCAACTTAGAATACCAGAATCCAGGTTGTTGGCTGGTTTATTTATGTTTGTGGTGTGGCACTTGGTAGTGTGGTCCAAGGTAAAGCAAACTTACGTCTCTGCAATAGACCAGTTGCCTTTTCATATAAAACTTTCACTCACAGGGCGCCTGGGTGGCTCACTTGGTTAAGTGTCCAACTGGGCTCAGGTCATGATCTCAGGGTTGTGGTGGTGGGCATGGAGCCTGCTTAAGATTCTCTCTCTGCCCCTGTATCTGAGAGACTGCTCCCACTGTCTCTCAGAAAAAAACAAAAACCAAAAAACTTCCACTCATTATATCCTGAGATCCATGTATCCCTGTCTTTAACATAAATTTTAATTTTTGAAAACTTATCTTTCTTTTCTCACAGCTGGAAGTCCTTATGCCTATGGCCTTGACATTATGATACATTGACGTGGTTTGTTTCAATTATGAAAATATGTGTATTCCTTATTAGTATTTTATTAAAGTTCATAATGAGTAGAGGCTTCATCTCCTAGGAGACGAGGGATTGAATCTCTACACTTTTCTTCTCAGAAGAGTTGGATCATTTATAATTTTGGAACATCCTGTTTTATAATGGTCATTGTGTATGCCATCGTTGTAATCAACTTTAATAACCTTGTGCATCATTATTATATAAGGCCATTAATTCTGATAAGTCCTTTAGCATTTAGTATGTCCCCCTCTTCTGGTCATTTCTATATTAAGAAAAAAGTCTCCCTCATTGTGTGGAAATCCTGTGTCATACTGATTCATTCATATATTTTAATTCCTCTTTGTTACACAAGAGTATATGTGCTACACATATGGAAGCACATGCTAAACAAAGAGAATAAAGTGCCCTATGTCAATACCCTCCTACTTATTTAAATCAATAAAGATATAAATATCCTATCGGAATAATTCTCTTGTATTAGAAATACCTCTTTGCATGCTTTGTTTTCTCTTTTGAGTATGACTGTGAACGTATGGCTTTTTGCAGGCTTCCCTTGTTCCAATTTAACCATTAGTGTTATTACTCTTATTATTATTTGCTGGCTCTTTTGTCATTGAAGTGCTACCCCTGATGTTTCAAGAGGCAGCTTTGATTTCTGGTTAACAGATTACTATGGATCCAGCTCATTTTGTCTTTGTACTAAACTTAGAGGCAACTACCCTCCAGGGAACAGAATTTGTGTGCTAAGGGTGAACGTGGGGGTTGGTAATGAATTAGAGTAGTGCTCCTGTTGTTATGGCATTTATGATAATGATAGAGCTGGAAAATAAGTCTTTTAAGGACATGAATTCACACTGATTTTCCAATGTAACATATACTGAACCCAACTTCTCTTGTAGACTTGCTTTGACGCTTTTAATAAATATGTAATAAATGGAGAAAATGCATTACTTTCACAGTTGGTACCAGAATTCTTCCTCAGGAGAAATCTACCTCTCTTGGGAAAAATGTTTTGGTTCTTTAGAGTAAAATGTAGGTGCTTCTCTCTTCCCAATTTCCACCATCCAGGTCTAAGAAAAAGCTGACCCTGAAGTTTCAGTGAAGCATGTGGCTATTCGAGGGCTGCTCGGAAGAAGGGATTTGAGTACAGCAGACAAAAGAAGAGGAGGAAAGCAAGGCTTGGTGGTGTTACTGCCTCTCACAGTGATGCACAAAATCACAAACCACTAAATTCTTGGTATGCGTGTGTGGCAGTGTGTGCAGGGTATGTTCACAAAAACTGAAGTAAGGGCTGGGTGCCATCGCAGTTTGAGGAGCTGTGAGACAGAGTATGCAAGAGTGCAGAAACACAAAGACTTCAAGAGACCTGCAAATACAAGTTCTCTATAAATTTGCCAAAAATTTGGAAGACCCCTTGAGGCTTCCATAGACTAGAATTAATGAGTTTGACACCAGTTTCATTTAGGTACTGAAAAGCAGGAAAGTCCTCCATCTTTAAAATAGAATACTATTTGCCAGATTTAACAAATAAAAACACAGAACACCCAGTTAAGTGTGAATTTCAGTTAAGTTTTAAAAAAATGTTTTTTAGTGTAAATATGTCCTGTGCAATATTGGGGGCATATTTATGCTATCAGGAAATCTAACAAGAGAGATTGAATCCACCTAGTGGAATGAAATGAAAATTGTAAACAGTTTACCAAATGTGATATATATCTCTAAAACTACACATATTACTCAGGGTAATTATATCATCTGTATCCCTTACCATCATAAACACACAAAACCCTTAGTTGTGATAAATAGAAAAGGCTCCAGCCCATTCATTTGTGTGTCTATTTCTGTTTTGGTCATCCTGACTTTGCATTGTCTCTTCATCCTTTGCTTTCCATGGGCCCCATGCCAATATGTAACCACTCATGGTTTTTCTAAACCTACTTGCCAAAATGTTCACAATATCTGTGTGTGATTGCTGAAGAGTCAAGTAGAAGGTCTATAAACTACTTCTTCAGCTCCAATGAACTCTTCTTCAATGCACAAAACATATCTTGATCTCAAACACTCAAAGACACCCATGTAAGTTTTTGTTTGTTTCACCCATGTAAGTTTTATAAAATGATGGTTATGATGTTACCCAAAAATGGTCCTTCTTACATCTCCACACCTCATCAGCTCCTCAGAGCCTTTTTAGCCTCATCTGCCTTGCAATGATTCTTTGGGGAAGGTGGGAAGTTCCTTTCATAGAAATAAAAATGGAATTTGGTAGGAATAAAAATTGTGGGTTAAGGAAATTGCCTGCCTCATCCTGCAGGAATCCTATGGAGCACTGGGAGATACAGAGCCTTACCTGCATTTTCTCAGCATTTTTTCCCCTCTTCTCTGATTTCACACTAGCTGCAGTCACTCTTTCTGCACCCCCAGTGTCCTGCCTTCTCAAGCATTTTTATATCCTGGGACTTTTTGCATGCAGTGATGTAAAGGGAATTCTCAATTTAGTTTTGTCGTATGATGAATCAGAGACACAAAATTAAGAGTCCATGAGGGATACATATTTCAAGTGAAAGATGCATAAAAAAAGATCTTCGGCAAGAAACCAGTGGTTTATGCAAAATCCTTTCCAAATGAAACAGAGAAAAAAATTTGTAAAAGTTCTAAAAACTTTACAAAAGTGATTGTGTAGCAGTGAAATGGATTTGGGAAAAGTTAAAAAATGGCACTCTCCAAGTCCTGCAGAGAGAAGAGCTGACTAAACTCTGCCCAGCTGTGATAAAGGACTCACAGTGACCCCAAGCCTTCACAGGGATAAGATAAGAAAGGGAGACAAGGTTTGCTTGGCTTGCCAAGAAGTGGGAAACACTCTTCAAGCCTCTTTTAATCTGTACAGAAGGGATTGGACTAAATCAGTGATCTGCAAGCTGTGCACCAAACCTACCTGGTGTTTCTGTAACAACACAGAGATGGAGGAGGCAGAGCCGAGCGTCATATTCCTAAACCAGAATAGATCTAATTTTTTTTACATATTGGAATTTGCAGAAAATTTCCATCGACATAAATTAAAGGTTTAGCCTCTGTGTGTTTCCCAGGGTTACCATAGTAAACACAAACGTAATGGCTTAAAACAACGGAACATTATTCTCTCGGTTCTAGAGGCCTGAAGCATGAAGTCAAGGGGTGGGTAGGGCTGTACTCCCTCCAGCAGCTCTTGGGGAGATTCTGTCCCTTGCCGCTTTCAGCTTCTGGTGGCTCTTGGCATTTCTTGGCTTGTGGCTTCTCAGGCCAGTCTCTGCCTCAGCCTTCACACAGCCTCCTCTTCTTCGTGCATCTTCTGCCCTTCTCTTCCCTTATAAAAACACTTGTCATAGATTTCGGGGCCCCACTAGTCCAGGAGGATCCCATCTGGAGATCTTAAATTAATTTCATCTGCAATGATGGTTTTTCCAAATAAGGTCACATTCACAAGTTCTGAATGGACACGTCTTTCAGGAGGCAGCCATTCAACTCAACGTTGGTTCTTTTTATCTATATTTTTCAAATATGGAATAACACAAGCTTGTTGCAATAAATAAAACATACAAAGATGTATAGAGAAAAAGCTAATTATCTGCTTCCCTCCAAAGTCACCTTTCCAGCATTTCTCTCCAACTCATTCATATTTACTGCTCCTTCTCCCAATCAATCTGATAACCTATGTTAATAACCCTGTGTTTGTAGTTCTGGGCTTTATTTCAGTCTCATGTAATTTTATACGTGCAGACACACACTTGCATATACATGTACATCTGCACTGATAGGGAGTCTGGGATTGATTATAAAAATTGTATATTATGCACACTCCTCTGTATCTTATTGTTCTCACTTAAAAAATGCCTTGAGTACAACTGGTATACTTCTAATTTTTAGTGTGTTTAATGGATGCATAGTAGCAAAATATTCCACAGTGTGGGCAAACCAGTACTTATTTAAAGCCTTCCCCTATTTATGGACATTTAGTATATCTCCAACTTTCAGTATTTTTGCCCATCTGAGAAATTCTGTAATACATAATTTTGTATGTAGAATTTTATAAGCTGAGGATTTTATTACTACAGTTGACCCTTGAACAACACAGGCTGAAACTGCACAGGTCCACTTACGTGCAGATTTTTGAGAGCATAGTACTGTAAATGTATTTTCTCTTCCATATGATTTTAACATTTTCTTCTCTCTAGCTTACTTTATTGTAAGAAGATCGTATATGATACATATAACATACAAAATGTATGTTAATCAACTGTTATTGGTAAGGCTTCCAGTCGAAAGTAGGCTACTAGTAATATTTTGGAGGAGTCAAAGTCACATGTGAATTTTTTTTTTTTTTTTGAGAGAGAGAGAGCTGAGCGATGGTCCTGAAGCAGGGCTCCATCTCAGGACCCCAAGACCATGATCTGAGCTGAAACCAAGAGTCGGACACCTAACCGACTGAGCCACCCAGGCACCTCAATTTTAAGGTTTTAAAGGTAATTTCATCCTATTCATATTTTACTTAGGATATCCTCTGAAATTTTGTCTAACATGCTTTCAATTTCTCCTGAAATTATAAGCTTTTTTTCTCCTTTAGTTTGTTAATTAAGCAAATTATAATGAGATTTTGATATTGAACCACCTTTTAATTTCTGTATAAATTCTAGGTGGCCTAATAAATCTTCTTTTGATACCATGCCAGACTGAAATACCTTTACCAGATTTGGCAATTAAGGTTGTACTGACTTCAAAAGCAATTTGAGGAACTTTTCATCTTTTTCTACTCTGTAAATTGATTAACATGAGAGAAATCTGTTCTTTCGAGATTGTTTAGAACTCAGGAAAATATCTTGTCACAATGTCTCTTTTAAGTGTGATAAAATATGCATATACAACACAAAATTTATAATTTTAACCCTTTTTAAGTGTGCAATTCAGTGGCACTAAGTACACTGACAATATTGTGCAACCATCACCACTGTCCATTTCCGGAAATTTGCCATCATCCCAAACAGAAACTCTGAACCCATTAAACAGTAAGCCCACAGTCCACCTTTCCTCCAGCTGCGGGTAACTTCTATTCTACTTTCTGTCTCTTTGTCTATCCTAGGTACCTCATGTAAGGGGAATCACACAACATTTATCTTTTACAGTTGGCTTACTTAACTTAGCATAATGTTTTCAAGGTTCATCCACATTGTAGCAAGTGTCAGAACTTATTCCCTTTAGTTGATCCACTGATCTATTGATGACACTTGGGTTGTTTCCATCTTTTGGCTCTTTTGAAGAATGCTGCTATGAACACTGGTGTACAAGTATTTGTTTGAGTCCTTGCTTCCAGTTCTTTGGGGTATAGACCTGGGAGTGGGATTGTTGGATCATGTGGTTTATGTTTAATTAATATATAAAACACCAAGCTGCTTTCCACAGTGCCTGCCTCATTCTACATTTCCACTAGCAAGGTATAGGCTTCATAATGCCTCTTTTTTTATAGGATCACCTTTCTCACTTCTTTGGTCATAAGCGTTCTGTTCTAGTTCTGTACTTGGTTATCAATTTTGGTAATGTTGACTTTGCTGAGAAATCAATTTTGGGGGGAGATTTTCAAGTATGTCTCATTCTCTTTCCCTTTTACTGTACCACTTATCAAAGGGATTTACAACTAAATATTCTTTTTCCTAGGCTCCATGGGTTTTGATATTCATCCTTTTTTACTGTTCTCAGATAGTCTAATTTCAGTTTTCATGTGGTTTTGATCCATGAGCTAACCAGGAATGCATTCATATTTTCTAAGTAGTTACTATTTGGGCATTAAGAGAAAAAAGAGGCTCATCATTTCATTATTTCTGATTTTTTAAAATATGGTCCAAGAGAGTAGTCTGTAAATATTATACTTTTTTTAAAGATTTATTTATTTGAAAGAGAGAATGGGGGGGAGGGACAGGCAGACAGGGTGAGAGAGAATCTTAAGCAAGATTTATTTATTTATTTGAGAGCAAGAGAGTGGGGGGAGGGGCAAGGCAGAGAGGGTGAGAGAGAATCTTATGCAGACTCCGCACTGAGCACGCAAAGATCTCACAACCCCGGGGTCATGACCTGAGCCAAAATCAAGAGTCAGGTGCTCAACTGACTGAGCCACCCAGGCGCCCCACAGTTTGCTTTTAAAATATTATCAAGATTTGTTTTGTGGTCAATTACATAATTCATGTTTTAAAAGATTCCACGGACATAGAAAATATTTTATATTCTATATTCAAAGGATATATGTTTCTGAATTTTTTTTTGTTTTGATATGTCTATATAAGAAAATGTGTTGACATCATTGTTCAATTCCCCTATATATTATTCTAAAAATGGGTATTAAGGTCTCCCATTAGAAGTGTAGTTTTGTAATTTATCCTTGCGTATCAAATAGATACTGCTTTCTATATTTAGTTATGACGTGATCTTGGGTACTTTTGTTTGGTGTTTCAGAACCTTCATAAATTGTTCATGTAGTCACTTTATTACTACAAAATGACCCTCTGTCTAGCTTAATTCTTTTAACTCTACATACCTCTTTTTCTACTATTAACATTGTTCCTGCTATTGCCATACCTGCTTTTTTTCTCTTTCTTTTTTTCTATTTTTGCAATTTCCTAGTATCTCTTTACTCATCCCTGTATTATAATCCTTTCTCCAGGTCCTGTGACTTGGTTCTCAGGTGCTCTGCTCACCCAGAGGGGAGCAGGTTCCCACCAGCACTGTCCATCAGAATTAAACCTTCGCCTGTGGTCTTATTTTGAAACCCCAGGGTAGGCACATCTTTCTTCCTCTAACAGATGATTAACTCTGTTAGATAAGAAAGCATGTGACTGAGAATCCTGCCTCCTTTAGGCCACAGTAATTCCAGAATCCTCTCATCCTCCATCGCTTTACTCCTTGGTAATTTTCTTTTTGCTCTCTGCTCTTTAATTCCCTTACCTAAATGAGGGGGGAGGAATGTCTTTACAGAGAGTTAGGAGACTTGTGTTTTTATGTGTCATCCTTGTGCAGGGGCCATGCTAATCTTTTCTGTATTATTCCAATTTTAGTATATGTGCTCCCGAAGTGAGCACAGGAGATTTGTGTTATAACTGCCAATAGTTGTGTGACCTTAAGCAAGTCAGTAATGTCTCTGGAATTATGTTCTCAGTTGTAAAATGTCCAAATTGACAAGATGACCTCTAGGGTCCTTTCTAGCCCCACAGTTCAGTTTCTACCATTCTAGAGAGGAAAAGTCCAGAAGGGAGGGGGAGGATGTGAAGGTAGCACAGGTGAAGTACCTAATGGCAATTGCAAATTCAAAGGGCTGAGGACAAAGAATCAGGGTTTTTGTTTTTTGGTTTTTTTTGGTCTTAATTATATAACAAAATATTATATGCAAAGCTACTATATGGCATCACTAACTTTTAAAATAATGGGTGTGAATTAGGCTATATGTTTTAAAGCTAATTCTATGGTTCATTTCGATATCTGTTAATGTAAACTGAATACCTTAAAATTACATATTGGCCTCCATAATTTCCTAACTCAACCTTTAAGTGATGAACAATCGTGTATTTGATATGCACCTACGTATGAGAGAGGGAATTATTTTGTGTGTATTTGTTTCAAGTCACGGTACACTTCTTACCAACCACTGCAGCTAAAATCAGAATCAAATTCCATAGTATAATAATCCACCTCTCCAAAGTTTAATGGCGAGAGGAGGTTAAATTGTGCAGCCTAAGTTTTCACATCCACTCACAAAAATTCACCATTTCTCTTCTTTATCTGAGGAAGGAGAGTGTGGCAGAAATAATCCCTTAGATTTCTGGTAAATCTTAACACTTAATTGACTGTCCCAAAGCCTCTCTATAGTCCAACAGTGAGAATTCTAGGAAACAAGTAACATTCTAATGCTTCACTCCAAGTACACTGTTTCTTATGTCGTCTGAATATTTGTAGAATCCAAAGTCAAAGCTGAGATTTTGCTTCTCCTGAACATAAGTAAACCAGACACAGGCCTCCATTCTCAACACTGTGATCTCTAACGTATTTAAATCAATAGATTTATCGAGTGCCTATTATGAGCATTAGTTTGCATTAACATGTGAGATAATAAAGCAGAATAAATATAAAAACATGGAAGATCTGATATTTACTCTTCAGGAATTTACAACCTGATTCAGGAAATATTTTTAAAAATGCTCTACAAAATAACATGAAAAATAGCTACAAGACAAACTCAGACAATCAAAATGTCATTTGGTCGGCTGAAAAATGGCTACCCAAGCACATCCACATCCTCATCCCTTAAATCTGTGATGCTGTTACCTTACCTGGGAACACAGACTTCACAGATGTGATTAAGAATCTTGAGACAAGAGATTTTCCTGGATTGTATGAATAGGCAGAGTGGAATCCCAAAGGTCCTTATGAGAGGGAGACAACATGGTCAGAGACAGTAGCAGGAGATGTATGAAGAAAGCAAACAGTTGAAATGATGCACAGAAAGGACCACAAGCAGGCGGCCTCTATAATCCAAAAGAGGCAAAGAAGGTCCCTCATAGCCTTCCGAGGGAATCAGCATTCTCGATACCTTGACTTTAGCCCATCAAGACTGATTATGGACTTCTGACTTCCCCAACTATAAGAGAATAAATCTGTATTGCTTCAGCCACTAAGCGTGTGGTAATTCGTCACACCAGCAATAGTCATGGTATGATTGGAAGAGATGAAGGGGGAAGGTAATACCAAATTAAATAATGAAATAATGAATTCTTGATGACAATGATAACATTGTGTTAGATGGGAACATCTTCTCCTGGTCTTGATTTCTGTGAGGAAGACTTTTCTCTGTCACACCCCTTCTCTCTCCTGACCCTTTATTCACTCAGACCCTGACAATATAGAATCATGTCTCTGGTGAATTTGGAAAAAATACCTGTGCATGCTCAGCCCCGTTCTGCTTGAAAAAAAGCTTCTTATAGGGAAGAGCATGTTCTGCTCTTCTTCCTTTTCCCATGGGAGGGCTGGTCCAGGTGGTGCTGCCAGAACAGGTAAGGTGAGTCTGCCTAATTTGGGGCATTACCTACACTCAGCAGGCCAATTTGACTGTCCGACTAAACTGCATTCTCCAACCTTCCTCTATCATTAATAAGGAGGTCTTTTGCCCGTGTCTTTATTTTTTCTAAAATTCTCAAATTATTCAGAACCCTGGGTGGGAAAGAGAAGTGCAATTTTTTTAGGGAGGTGGAGTCGGTCTCAAATTCTCAAATGTTAATATTTATAAAGTGCATACCATGCACCAGGTACTGTAGAAAGCATTTTGCATATGATTTGTCATTTCATTCTCAAAGACTTTATGAGACCAGTACTAACATTACCTGCATTTTATAGCTAATAAAACTAAAGCACAGAGAGGTTAAGTCACTTGCCCAAGGTCTCACAACTTGGAAATGACAAAGTTGTGATTCACGTCCAGGCCTTTCTCACCTCAAAGCCCAGGCTTCTGAACACACTGCACATTGCCCTTCCTCCTGGGGACCATGAGGTTGAAACTGAATACTAATGATAACTCCTAAAGAAAGCTCTGTCTTCTTGGTATAAATCTAGGTTTGACTCCTTTCCCTTTTTTTTTTTTTTTTTTTAGATTTCATTTATTTGGCAGAGAGAGAGCACAAGCAGGAGGAGCAGCAGAGAGAGAGGGAGAAGCAGGCTCCCCGCTGAGCAGGGAGCCTGATGCGGAACTCCATCCCAGGACCCTGGGATCACGACCTGAGCTGAAGACAATCGCTTAACCCAGGTGCCCCGGTTTGACTCCTTTCTAAGAAAGTTGCTAGATATAAAGCTAAAAAAAGAGAGAGAGAGAGAGAGAGAGAGAGAGATACCATAGATCACAGCACTCTTGCTCTGTATACTCCTTTAAATGCTATTAATTGGGTCACTTAGAACTTGAACACAGCTTAGATTTGATTACAAAAACAAAACCTCTTTGAAAAGATTTCACCATTTAAAATACGGCCACCCAGAGAGCCTTTAATCTTCCCTGGCACAGAACTACCCCTGGTCAGTCAGAAGCTACCTAAGGGGTGATCTCAAAAACGGACGCCTATGGCTGAAAATTAAGATATCAGTTTTTTATCTCATTTGACCAGTTTTATTTCACTTTTGATTCCATTTCCTTCCCCTTCTCTTACCCTGCAGGCAGTGGATCACATATTTCTCACTTCACAGAGGATTTAATAGGTAGTCACAACTCTACAGCTGGACATCCCACAAAGCAATATTCTCCATGATAAATTTTAGCCATTTTTGACCCTCAGCTTTCCTCTGAGAGCCATATCAACCATACTGATAAGACCTCATATTACCATCTCAGGAGTATAACAAGGTTAAGACGATTGCTGTCTCAGCAAGATGCTGAGCTTTTGATTCATGCTCTTCTAACAACAAGGCTGGATTACTACAATTTGTTGCTGGCATCCCTCCCAGAAGGCTCACTGCTTTGACTTGACTTTGCAGAGGATTCAGCAGTCTGGGTGTTCAACAACTAATAGACAAATGCCTCCACATACCATATCGGTACCACAAACATTAGGCTGAAATACAGAATTGGTTTGAAAAATTGTAAAGACAAGTCCTTGCTTTTAACCCTATGAAACACAGTGAACCTTTTCCTTCCAGAAACAAGGCTTTCATAAATACTCCTGGCATAGAACCGACTGTGGCTCAAGAGGTCTAAGCTACTTGGTAAGAATGTGACACTTCTCTTGACTTAAGGCTCCGATCAGAAATCTGGGGAAAATCTCTCTTTTGAAGAGCCTACTGTGCTTGCAGCCAATTCCCACTTGCCAGCACACTTAGCTATATTTTATCAGAAAGAAAAGAAAGAGTAATACTTATAATACAATAATATTCTATATCTGCATTAACACCTTAGAGAAACTCAAAGCACACAATGTCCCAGTGTCTAAAGTCTCAGTGAGAAGTATTTCTTATTGACTCTTATAGTATCTGGATCAAGTCTCTTCCATCCAGCAGACCAGAACTTATCAAAGAATGCTCCTGGAACCACCCACCTCAAGATCACCCAGAGTTTTCATTAAAAACACTGATTTCAGGGTTCTATTCCTAGAATCATAATCTCTGGGGTTAGGGCTAAGAATCAACATTTTTTAACCAAGCTTCCCTGGTGATCCTAATATACACTAAAATTTGAGGACCTGTGTATACTAGCCACTGCACCTTACAGAGCTACACTGTAATGTAACTCCTAGAGCTCTAGTGAACATTCACAAAGCGTCCTTCAGAACCCAGCATGCTGGCTCTGGTAGGTAGCCACTGTTTCTACCAACGATGTGTGAAGAAATGAGCCACTGATGAATCCACATGGGAATTTCAAAGGCCAAGGGGATACCCTTCTCTGCTCTTGTGATCTGCTCAGCATTCCTACACGTTCAGAGAAACTTCTCTAGTAACGAACTATAGAAATGATCCCTGAAAGTATAGTCTTCTGCTCAGCATTCCTGACAGAGGTAGACAAGCCATGAGTAGAGTTGTGAGACCGAACAAAACAAACAGACAAAAAATGAAAAGAGAACACCCAGTGAAATTTGAATTTCAAGTAAATAATTTTTTTTTATTTTATGTACTTATTTGACAGAGAGAGACACAGCGAGAGAGGGAACACAAGCAGGGGGAGAGGGAGAGGAAGAAGCAGGCTTGCCGCTGAGCAGGGAGCCCGATGCAGGGCTCGATCCCAGGACCCTGAGATCATGACCTGAGCCGAAGGCAGACGTTTAATGACTGAGCCACCCAGGCGCCCCCAAGTAAATAATTTTTAATGTAAGTATGTCTTGGAAATATTTGGCCATGTTAGCCTCAGACTATATAGTCCTACACTGACCCGAGGTCTTCTCTTGGCTGGTGTCCCCTCCCAGCCACAGAAGGATTAAAGGTCAAAAGATCTCGGCAGAGAAGCCAGAGGGTCTACCCTGTGCCTCCAGAAGAGCTGTGGGTTTTACTCTTGAGGAGCACGGTGAGCTTTTCCTCCTAGGCTCATCGCCACTGCCTAGACAGGGCCCTATCCAAGGGAGGGGCTTTTGCTTCTCTGATCCTCTGATATCTCGTCTATTTTAAAAAAGGCAAAAATGTTCCCTCATAAGGGCTGCTGTGCTAATTAAGTGAAGTGACGTGTATAAAGCTTAACAACAGTATTTATTTCCTCACCTTTGCTCTCTTCAGAGCTGTATCACTTCACTCTCAATATTAATGCAGTCTCATCATCCCCACCAACTCACTTACACACATGCAAACACATGCACAAATAAGTGTTGCACGCGCTCACCCTTGCACTGACACATCCACATGAGCATGCACACACATACTTTTTGGAGTTCCACTTATGCTCCAGGTAGGAGCTTGGCATGTTAGCAGAGAGGTCCAGAGAGAGAAGGTTCTGAAGCCACGCATTCAAATTCCATCTCTGTCATTTATGATTTTTGTGTGACTTTGGCTAGGCCTTCAATGTCTTCATACCTGAAATTCCTCATTTGTAAAATGGGAATAATAATGCCGACTTCATAAGGTTGTTGTAAAGATTAAGTACGTTCCTACAACCAACCACTTAGAATAGTGCCCGCACACGGTGATCTTCAGTAACTATCAGCTATTAGCTCTTGTTATTTTTATCACTATCACCATCATCATCATCATCTCCATCCAACCCAGATGTGTTCTTCACACTCAGGAACCTCACAGGACCAAGAATGACTTCCTCAAGTAATCCCTCTCACTTAGGACTGGAGTGACCTCCAAATGCCCATATTTTATTCTCACTAGGACCTAGAAAAAGAGTTGGATCATACCTGACTAAACTGATTTCCATCCTCTCACAATTTCCAAAACATATTTGTTATTGAGATGCTCTTTAATTGACCTAAATAACAACAAATACAGGAATAGCTCAGAGTTCTCATGATTCTGCATTTATTTTGGCAACTAGTTGTTTGGTTGAAAAAGCTTGTCCTTAGAAATTGTCAAAACATTGGGGCGCCTGGGTGGCTCAGTCGTTAAGCGTCTGCCTTCGGCTCAGGTCATGATCCCAGGGTCCTGGGATGGAGCCCCGCATCGGGCTCTGCATCGGGCTCCCTGCTCGACGGAGAGCCTGCCTCTCCCTCTCCCACTCCCCCTGCTTGTGTTCCCTCTCTCGCTGTCTCTCTCTCTCTGTCAAACAAATAAATCTTTAAAAAAAAATTGTCAAAACATCAAAATATGTAAGCCATTATATTTTAAATGTTTCATATAAACATACAGGATCAAAATGTGTCCATTCTTGGGAAAAATGTGATTCCCATTGTCACTACTAATTTAAATTTTTGTAAAGAATATGCCTGGTTCTTCCTCATTGACCATCACTCACCTAATGCCTTTTCCCCAGCAGATAACTTAACACGCACATACATGGAATACTAACATGAAAGATATTTATATACTGATCCATCTATTTCATAAACATTCACTGACTGCCTCCATGTGCAAAGTGCTGTAGATATAGTGGTGAACAAAGCATACAAATAATCCTGTTCTCATGGAGCCTACATTCTACATGGAAAATGGGCACCAACAAAAAGGGAAATACATAGGATATCATTTGGTGATAAATTCTGTGATGCGAAATAAAGCAAGGATTTCGCTCAGGAAGGGTAATGAATGCCATACTTTGCTTAGAGTTGTCTGGGAAGACGCCACTGATATTTGCATAGACACCCAGGAGAGGTGATGAAATGAGTCCTGCAGATACCTCGGCAGCCAGGGCAGCAATGCAAAGACTTTGAGACAGGACAGTGCCTGACATACTTGGTTAAGAGAAAAGAGATCTGTGTGGCTGGAGTGAAGACAACAGATGGAGTAGTAAATGGGGTCAGAGAGGAGCTGGTGCATAAAGGGCATGGTGAGCAATCATTTGGCCTTGCATTTCCCAGGCCAAAATGAAACAATACTGGAGGGTTTTGAGCAAAGGAGTAACAAGACTGGCTTATCTTTGAGAAGGTTCCTACCCCTTGCTGTGCCAGGAATGACAGTTGTGGGGAAAGTATAATAAAAGGAGACCTATTTGGTGTCATTGCAGTAATCCAGGTGAGAGATGATGGTGGCTGGACTAGGATGATAGCAATGAGGGGGTGAAGAGTGGATTGATTCTGGATATATTTTGAAGGTACAAAATAACATGGTTTATGCCATCTAAAATCTAAGCACACAATTAAGAGTCATAACCCCAAACAAATGGAAGTGTAGGAGAACATTCCTTAAAATATTAAATTTTGAATCAGCAATGATGTCCCAAGGTATGAAGTTGAGAAGCTACCCTGGGAGTAATGTGAAGAGAGATCAGAAAGATAGGAAAGAATATGGGGAAACAGCCATCGTGCATTTCTGAGGAGTTAGATGAAGGATGTCGATAAGGAAGATTGTTAAATTTGTTGTCAAATACATTACTCATTTTTACTTTTCTCAAATGAAGCTTGAACAATAGCAGTATGGCTTTAAGTACCTTGTGAGAAAAAAATACTCGTGGATACATACTAGCTCAAGCTGTATTTACACAAGTAAAATGGTGTCTTTTCCCTCAGTAAAGGTCAAGTGCTTTCTAGAATGGAGAACCCCATTCTGGGTGAATAGTGTAAGTCAGCAGACCAAGTATGCTTCCTGACCAACATCGGGGGACAACCACCATTCTGCTTCGTGCTTTCTGCATCCTCTTGACTATAAGAAATCTGAACTATCTATGAATTGAGCTTTATCTGCTAACACTCTGATGCAAATATAATATCTTTCCCAAGAATCAAAGAAGAACAAACATGGACAGGGATTGGATCTACAAGTAAAAGGAAAATGGGCCAGAAGAACCCAAAGAGGCCCTGAGAACACAGATGAGTAGACAGCAAAGATTAGATTCAGAGACTTTAAGTTTCCTCAAAAGAGACTCTCTAGGTCAAACATCATAAAAAGTTCAGAGAAAAATAAAAACACTTAAAGGCTTGGAAACTGAATTTTTAAGTACTGTAAGAATTCTAGGAAATGCAACCTGAAGAAAAGGTAACAAATACTGGACATAAATTGGCTTTTTAAATAAGCATATCAAAATTAGGATTTACTACTAAACCCTGTCCACTGAGAATGTATCAGACGAAAGTTGCAACCCAATTAAAGTTGACATTTCCTTGCCTGAGTTAAACTCTCTGTGTCCCAGAGTGATAATTCCAAAAGTCTCCGCCAGCAATATCAGTAATTATGGACAAATTCATTTAATCATTATGAATTATTATTCATAAATAATAGAAATTTAATGGTGGCTAGCCTATTGCTTTCTGAAGCAGAATTGCTCTCTAAACTAGTCTGATGTGGGGTTTTTTTTCTTTCTTTTTGGGGGGGAAGGGAATTCACTGACAGCCAATCAAAACTCATATGAAAAAATTAAATTCAAAAGTGGAAAAAGTTTTTGCCTAAAGCAGGTATTAAAAGCAATCAGTTCAGGGGTTCCTGGGTGGCTCAGTCGGTTAAGCGTCTGCCTTTGGCTCAGGTCATGATCCCAGGGTCCTCAGATCGAGCCCTGAGTCTGGCTCCCTGCTTGGTGGGGAGTCTGCTTCTCCCTCTGCCTGCCGTTCCCCCTGCTTGTGCTCTCTCGTTCTCTCTCTCTCTGTGTCAAATAAATAAATATCTTAAAAAAAAAAAGCAATCAGTTCAAATCATTAAAAAAAAACAGCAACACTGATTTGTCTTGAATGTTTATTTATATTAACATGAATAAAAAGTTGTCCTATAGGGAAGGCCACACCTGCCAGGGGACCTACCTATGGAAACAGATTATTTCTCTATAAAAATTCACTTGTGAGAAAGACTGAAATATCTCTTGAAAATGTGTGCAGTTAATCATATTTTGCTATCTTCTGCTAAGTATATTCCTATCATGGTGCCTGGGACTGGGAAATGCTATAGTACATGCTTAATTTATAACACTATTAGTATGTTCATATGCCCTTATAAATATTCATTCCATTAATATGTTTCTATTTGTACCACTAACATATTTATAAGCAAAGGTGTTATGAATTCACTTGATGATGTATACAACAGGGTCACTTAACACAATTTCAGTTACAAAGCAAAAACCTGAGAGTACGTAAAGTCATTGTAATAATAATAATTACAATTATTGAGCCCCTAGATGTGTCACGCATTTTACATATATTATTCTTAATCTCACAACAACCTTGCTGATACGCATCATTATCCTCATTTTTTATATATGAAATCCTATTCACATAAATTTAATTTCTTGAAGGAAACAGAGCCAGGAAGTGATAATGTTGATATTTGAAACCATATAAATCTGAATTCAAAACTGCTGGGCCTTCTACTATACCACATCATGTTTTTAGTAGCATTTATTCAGTTAACTTGTTTAAATTTGCATTTAAATCATTCTTGTTTCATTGATGACATTTCAGAATACTGAAGACTGAAAAATTAGTTTTGTTAAAATTGCTATTTTGATTTATTCTTGCAAAAATCAATGTGTATGAGCAACATTTTAAAATGATACTTGGGACTTTTACTTTTTTAGTGTTCTATAAATACCATTTTTAGAAGCTGAAAAGATTTTAATATATGGGCTCTATCAATGGTGAATTCTGTTCTACAAAATAAATGAACTCATTTTGCAGTGAGACCTGGAAAACTGAAAATTAAGAACATCAGCTCCAGCAAAAAACCATGGTTTGGTAGGCTTTCAGAGAAGACTGCTCAGGTAGCCAAAGCAGGAAGATCGCTTACATGAGACAGACCCTGGAGGACAATGGTCACTCAAAACTCTGACCTCCTAGTGTCACATAAGGACATTCCTAGAGTCATTGTAAGTCCATGAAAATACCAGAATGAACCTAAAATTAATAAAAACAAAAAAAATGTTTATTCCCTGTTTTAGAGGGGAAAACATTTTTCAAACAAAAATATTTCTGAGGATTAGAATGTAAATTTCCCTCCCTCTGAAAACAAATAAGACAAAACAAACGATAAAATTCAGAGAGACTTAGGACACCTGGGTGGCTCAGTCGGTTAAGTGTCCAAAGCAATATGGGGAACTGAGCAGGACCTGCCTTCAGCTCAGGTCCTGATCCCAGGGTCCTGGGATCGAGTCCCACATCTGGCTCCTTGCTTAGTGGGAGTCTGTTTCTCCCTCTCCTTCTGCTGCTCCCCAGTCGTGCTCTCTCTCTCACTCTCTGACAAATAAAAATCTTTAAAAACAAATTCAAAGAGGCTAGTTACTTCTAAATTACTTAGATTAAATCAAGCCATATAGACTCCATACTGAGGATAATTTGTGGCCCAAACCCAAGGGTTATCTATCAGACTACCATTGTATTGATTCAGTCCCTTTTCTGTAATGAATGGAGTAAGAAATTCAGTGAGTGAGCTAAACTGTTGAGGAGTCAAAAGACTCTCCACACATGTTAACTACCATTTTGCTAAGGCGCTCACTCATATCCTCTCCAATTGCTCAGGGACTCATGACCTGGCCACTAGGAATAGTATCAGTTGCTCTGAGAAAGAAAAAGGCAGGGCTTGTCTTGGCTTGGTTGTTCCTGAAAACTCTAATTTCAGTGGTGATCAGGATGTGATAAAAAAATGAGTATTTTTCATCATTTCCTGAGCTATTATATTTATATTCAACATCTTAAGTTGACTTTAAGCAAAACAAAAAAACAGCACTAAAGAAAAATATGAATGCAGAGACACTTCTATTGAAAAAGGACACATTCATTTCATGGTTGATTTTTTTTTCTGCCACAGAGTAGACAATGAAATGCGTGACAATGCTTTTGTATTTTCCTCTCCTGCAACAAGCACAGAACATATATATTTAGATGCTTTATAAATCACACTTGTGAATATTCACCAACCACAAAAGCAAAACCCATAAAGGCTACATCTGATCAGACTATTTTGGTTGCAATGATATCTTCTACAGACAGAAAACTTGACTTTAAACTAGCTCCTGAGAAAATATTGGCTCTTATAACTGAAGTATTCCTATGTAATTTTAGTTTAGATACTACTTTTCCAGGGTTCAAATGGTGTCTTTAGGACCCAGTTTCTGAGTGGAGAAGTACATAGGATTTTAAATCAAATCAGGATTCTAAGCCCAGCTCTACCACATTCTATCTGGGGAATATTCTGGAAAGCATAACTTCTGTGAATTTCAGCTATTTGAAAAATGGGGATAATAATAACCCCCTGAAGTAGGAGCAAATGAGAATGTAGAGAAAAGTGTTGTTAAAACTCTAAGGTATCATACAAACATTAGAGATGAAAGTATTTGACTTTCCTACAAATGCAGTGTATTAAGGAAATTTCAGCTTTGAGACTAAGGGAACTGGTGAAGGAGATGAAAGTGGGGAAGTTGGAAGAAATGTGTAGAGAAGTAGGTAAGGAGCATGACGACATGGATGGCTGACCGGCAAAGGGGAGAGAACGCCAGGAATCTGGAGTGTAGCACAGCAAGGGGAGTGGGAGGTCTTAAAATATGCCTGTCCCTGTTCGTACAGCTGCATGTCATGAAGTAAACTATTCAGTGATGGTATAGTTAACATGAATATCTCAACAAGTAACTGCCAGAGGCCGTTTTCTATAGTGCAAGCCTTGGACCACAGCTTTCTCCTTGGTCAAAAAAGGAAATCAAAGTTGCAGTGAAGATAATTTAGATAATGCATTTATGTATGAAATAGAAGATACCCTGACACTAGCATCTAGCTGGCAAGCCAAGACATAAGATGCTTGCAAGTTTGTATTTCTTCATTCTTTGAGCAAATGTGCATTGAAAATCAGCTACTGTGTGCTTGGCAACGCGTATACAAAGATAAATAAAATGCTGTCACTATTTTCTTGGAACTCAGTCCGGTCAAGGAAATTTTTATAAATAAACAATCAAAATATAATGTAAAAAAACTGTCTAATAGGTATTTGCATGCTAAGAAGGCATAGCAAACTAACTATCTCTGCAGAGTTTGGGGAAGGAGTCACAGAGGAGAAAATATTTGAGGTGGTCACAAAGAAAGAGTGGGAGTTTATGGAAAATGAGAGGAGAGTCATCCAAGAACAGGGAAGGACATATGCAAAGTAACATGAACCTGAAGACTGGCATCTTGCTTATTATAACTGCATCACGGGAATGTTGGACCCTGTCGTTGACAAGATAAAGATCAGATCTTACAGTGTGTGTGCGTGTTTGGGTCTTATCCTGGGGACAATACATGCTGAGAATACTTATTAAATAAGAAGGGAATATGATCTGACTTATGTTTTAGTGTGCCAACTCTGGAAGATTGTAGAATGTAGACTGGAGTTTAATGGAGAGAGGGTGTATAGAAGCAGAGACACGGAAAACAAAGTATGGTGAATTATTTGAGGGATCTCTAGAATATAGGTTCTACAGGCTTGGTACCTAATTGGATTTAGAAGATAGTAGGGAGTTTCTCAGAATGAACCCCAGGTTTTTACCTTTGGCAACAGTGATGGTGTCATTAATAATGTTTGAACTTGAAGGAGGAAGAAAATACTTGGGTGTCATTTGAAGTGTCACTGGACTCTTGCACGTGTCAGCAGAATAAACAAGTCTGGAACTCAGAAGAGAGTCCTGAGCTGCAGACATGGATACTTAAGGAATATCAGCATAGAATAAAAGTTGAAACTGCAAATAATGTGATCTCCCTGGCAACACAGCATATGCAGTGTAAGAAAATCTGTAAATCAGTGAAATGGGTTGGGTAGTAAAATGCAGATAAGAAACTGGAAGGAGTGACAGTCAAGAAGTCTAATAGTGTCTTTTTCTGAGTGCGGCCAAAATACCTTTCCCTCCTCAGGACCTAGTAAGGTAAATGACACACAGAAGAACTTTCCAGTCTGTGGACTTCGGGAGCAAATGAACTATAAATTATTTATCATCTTATCCTTAAGACACAGACAGTGTCTGGTTTTCAATGAATGTTGAATAAATCAAAGAATGAAGGAGAGAATGACATTGGGGGGAATGCTATTGCTGGAAGGGAAAAATAGAGCAGAGACAAGAGATTTTATTTGGAATGGGAAATGGAACATAAAAAGCTACAAGTTCATTGGGCACTGGTCATGAATTTGTGCTGATAGGATTAAATGACTGACTACACAAATAAATGAGGGAGAACAGATGAATCCTACTTACAGAAATATTCCAAATAATATATGTACATAGTCCTCTTCCCTTGAGCATAGGCTGGAATTAATTACTCATGTCCAAACAACAGAAGATGAAAAGGGAAAAATAACTTGACAACAAAGAAATCCAGCAAGCACGACCTTAACCAAGTGATCAAGGTTAACACCATTGGTGAGATGCATTGATCTCCCATACCTCCTAATATTATTTGATGAGAAAGGCCCTTCATCTGTGTGCTATTCCTCCCCAAAATCTATGACTCTAGTTTAATCTGGAGAAAAACATCAGACAAACCCAAACTGAGAGACATCCTAGGAAATAATGAACCGGTGCTCCTCAAAACTGTCAAGGCCATAAAATAAATAAATAAATAAATAAGCAAAGAAAGAGAAACTAACATCTGTCAAGGATAGCTAAGGAGACATGAAAACTAAATGTAATGTGTTATATTCGATTGGAGCCTGTAATAAAAATAGGACGTTAGTGTAAAAACTAGGGAAGTCTTGGGAGGCCTGAGTGGCTCAGTGGTTTGAGCAGTGGACTCTTGGTTTTGGCTCAGGTCATGATCTCGGGGTCTTGGGATCAATCCCCATGTCAGGCTCCTTGCTCAGCAGGGAGTCCACTTGAGAGTCTCTCTCCCTTTGCCTCTCCCCCTGCTCATGCACACATGCTCTCTCTCTCTCTCTAAAATAAATGAATAAATTTTTTTTAAAGATTTTATTTATTTCTTTGACAGAGAGAGAGAGCACGCACATAAGCAGGGGGATCAGCAGGCAGAGGCAGGGAGAAGCCGACTCCCCACCGAGTGGGGAACCCGATGAGGGGCTTGATTCCAGGACCCAGGCACCCAATAAATGAATAAATCTTAAACAAAACAAAAACTAGATAAGTCTAAACTGAGACTAGAGTTTAGCTAATAATATTATACCAGTATCAGTTTCTTAGCTTTGACAAATGGAAGATGGGAAAGTAAGATGGAACATTATAGGAAGCCACTGGAGAGTGGTACTGGCTTCACAGGCTGCCATGACAAATTAGTGCAAACTTAAAGCAATTGAAGTATATTCTCTCACATGTCTAAAAGCCAGCAGTCTGAAATCAAAGTGTCAATAGGATTGGTCCCTTTTGGAGGTTCTGAGGGAGAATCCATTTCATGCCTCTGTCCTAATTTCTGGAGGGTTCTGGCAATCTTTGGTGTTTCTTGGTTTGTAGAGTCCAATCTTCCATGACTTCCTCCCTCTTTCTCTTTTTTTCTCTTTTTTTTTTTATGATTTTATTTATTTGACAGAGAGAGACACAGCGAGAGAGGGAACACAAGCAGGGGGAGTGGGAGAGGGAGAAGCAGGCCTCCCATGGAGCAGGGAGCCTGATGCAGGGCTCGATCCCAGGACCCTGGGACCATGACCTGAGCCGAAGGCAGACGCTTAACAACTGAGCCACCCAGGCGCCCCTCTTTTTCTGTCCCTTATAAGGATACTTGTCATTGGATGTAGGGCCCACCTACATCCACGAGGATCTCCTCTCATGGTAATTGTATCTGCAAAGACCCCATTTCCAAGTAAGGCCCCATTCACATGTACTGAGGCATGATTTGGCCATACTGTTGGGTTACTCTCCAATCCAGTACAGAGGTATATGAGAAATCTCAGCACAATCTTGCAACTTTCTGTAAATGTAAAATTATTCCACAATAAAATATTTATTCACAAAGCGGAGGGGGCAATGGCTAATTGGAATCAGTATGATGGTGAAACCTCAGATATTTAAAAAAAAAAAGTCCTCAAGAATGAATACAGATGTTTGTAGGCATGTAGGTAAGATGTTAGGATTATGGCAGGAGAAGAATCCCATTCACTCTAAATATGAAGTAAGAGTTTTATAAGCAAAGCGGGGTTGGGAGGGGAAGCAAGGAAAGGAGGGAGGGAGAAAGAGAGGAGTTTGGAGAGAAGAGCTAGAGCTACACGGTTTCAGAGAGTGGGAGAATGATGCTCAGGAATGGAGCACTAAGCAGTCTTGGGATCCAACGGAAGTCACAAACCGTGACTAAGCATTGGCCCCAGTCCAGTTCCGTCACTTCCTCTGGCAGCCCTCAGTACAGCATGGGCATATGGCAGCCGGAAAAGATGCTGGTGTGACTGATCCAAGGAGGAGCCTGGTCACTAGATACAATGACAGATAAGCATGCTGGTGAGGAACAAACTTCGATGTGTGACCTAGACATGCAAGCTAGATAGGAAGCAAGGTGAGTAAAACCTGTTAAGGGGGCACCTGGGTGGCTCAGTTGGTTAAGTAAGTATCTGCCTTCAGTTCAGGTCATGATCCCAGGGTCCTGGGATAGAGCCCCGCATCGGGCTCCCTGCTCAGCGGGAGGCCTGCTTCTCCCTCTCCCACTCCCCCTGCTTGTGTTCCCTCTCTTGCTGTGTCTCTCTCTTTGTCAAATGAATAAATAAAATCTTAAAAAAAAAAACAACCCTTCATTAAAAACCTGTTAGGAAAATCTGAAAGGATTAAAGCAGTCCTTTTCAAATTTGTGTGTGCATATGAAGCCCCTGAGGATCTTGTTAAATTGCAGATTAGGTTTGGGGAGGGGCCAGGACACTTCCAACCAGCTCCCCAGTGAGGCCAGTGCTATGGCTGCTGATCCACGGAACTCGTTTTGAGCAGCACAGGAGAATCTAGAGGTCTCGAAGATGTCAAAACGCCATATAGGAAGGGCCCAGAAACTGTAGAAAGAAATGAAGCTGTGGGGATTCAAGGATTCTGTTTTCTGAAATCAGTTCACGGCAGAGGATGACAGGGGCCCCAGGGGTAGCTCTGGGCATGCCCTGCTGAATCAAGTGGCAGAGAACATCGTTTGAAGAGTGCTTGGCGTGTTTAACGGGTCCTCCCTATACACACTTAAGCCACACAGGAAGAGAACAGTTTAAGTCCAGAGGAAAACTGTCAGCCAAGTATTAAATTCTTCAAGGATCTGAAGAAGAAAGACCTAGGGGTTAATGAAGGGTGTTAAAGAGAGATTGTCTGAAGGGGTAGATTCCTATCCATATTTTGAATAAAAACTGTCTGGAAAATACCCCCGTTTCTCAGATAGGGAGGTGAGAGAATGCGCAATCCCCAGTTGAGGCTTTCCAAATGAACTTCACAAACAACCTGAATTTACTAATAAATTCCAATTAAATAAGAAGGCAGAAAACAAAAATCAATGAAAAGGATCAAAGTGTGAGGAAAACAGAACGCAGGGCAAAAAGTCTAGAGGGAGATCAACAGAGGAAGGCTGGAGAAAGGTGGTGCAACCAAAAGAAAGAACCTCGTGGGTGGCACTCGCCCTGCCCATGAGGATGGAGAGAGCCAGGAGAGAGAGGGGAGAGGGCTGGTGGCCAGCGAGAGGGGCCAGAAATAAGGTCAGTATATTCCCAAGATGGAGTAGAAATCACAACAAAAAACCACTTCTCTCCAAAAAAGACACACTTCCTAGTTCTGCACACGTATATAAACAAGAAACAGCAAGAACCCTTCTGCCACAAACTTTCAATTCTAAGGAAGATGGTATCTGTGCAGGAGCAGTGGGTTGAGGACTCTACAATGGTAGGATTATCAAGTTTATTTTAAATTCTGATACACAAAAAGGTAGCTTTTTTTTTTTTTTTTTTTTTTTACCTCCTACTGTTGATTCTCCTGGAGACCATGCTTATCATAGGTTGTGGGAAGTGTAGCTTGGGGCCCTGCAGTGACTGACAGGAGTGCCAACAGTGGATGTAATCCAGAATGGTGGATTAGAGATGAGAACTTTAAAGCTGTCCTGCATTCTAATGAGCCGACAGTCATGAAAAATGTAAGCTTCAGACACTGACATTGTCACTTCAGGCAAGGACAAAAGTCATCTAATTTATATTAATATGAGAGAAGTTTAAATCTGCCTATTAAATATGGGAGAGTTTAGGCAAACTTTCGTTAGCTTCCTTGGCTGATAAATGAAATGCTGCAAAAACTGTAAAAGCCACATCATTTATTCTATAAATTAATAGAGATAGAAAATCATTTTATGGTAAATCACCCCTTTTATCAGCAAAAATATCTCTGAACTGGAGCAAACATGAGAGTATTTTATTATTGTCTTAAAAATCTTACTCATTATTTTTAGAGTGTTACTGTCTATGCCACGAATTAACATTAGGAGAAAATACTTTGGTAGCGAGTTGTGAAATCTGGAGATAATACAGAAGATATTTGTATCCTTAAAAATACACATTTGCTTTAATCCTCCCAATTCTTTAGGGAAATATGGTATGTTTACAGTTTTAAATGCTTCAATCTAATCCCCTTTAACTGTATTATACTATTGTCTACTGTGATTTAAAGACATAAAATCAAGACTCAGATTTAATTATTAAGGTAAGGCTTAAAGTCTTTTTTTCTTTTTAAATTGCAGCGCTTTTGCCCTTACTCCTCAGTTACAATACAGTGTTACAAATCCTTCTGCAGAATAAAGGAAACATTTACATTTCCTAGAATTCCACTGATGGATGTGGGTAAAAGGCAAATCAACAACCGCTATACTTCTGAAAAGGACTAAGTCACAACTTGTTGTCTAACCAACAATGCATCCTGAACTTGGACTTGTTCATTTATCAAACAATTGTTGACCTTTAGTGTGTCCCTGAAAGTATACTAAGTATTTGATTTCCACAAAGGTTTAACATATGATTCCTATTCTTAAGGAGTCTAAAGCTTAACTGAAGAACAGAATGTAAAAAAATTATAAAGATAACTAACCATCAATGCAGCATATGATTAAACGAAGGACACTAATCTTACTTCCTTCATTAAACAGACTAGGTTTTCCCAAAACAGCTTACCTCTAGAATCATTACACAATACCTGGCCTTTAGAAAATCCCAATTCATTCTAGAACATATTCTTGAGGCTTACTATTCTTTTGTCAAGGTCTTAGTCATGAACCATTTCTTGTAGTGTCTAGCACACAGTAGGGGCTGAACAGATGACTAAACAACTGGATGAGTGAGTGAATCAAGGAATGTTGAGAGAAAATGCAAAATATACAATAGTCCTCAGACATTTCTTCTTCATCTGAAAACACGAGACAATTTAGTTAAGCAAACCTAAGTTTTCATCACTGTTTCTTAAAACAGACTAGACATTAGGTCCAAGTAGTGTAACCTAGTAAACAGTACTATTCTTTCTATCACTTGTTCACCCATACAGATAACTAACCAGTGAGGTTAGAACTATTTTCTCAGTAATGTTGTCTTGGGTGTATGCCTTCCTCACCCTTTTCATTTATTATCTAATTTTTTATTGTAACTATTTTCAAGCAATACGAAGCATACTTGAAGGGTCCTCCATCAACTGATGAGTTATATGAGCCCCCAATATTTCCCTCCTCTAGGCCAAACTAGCCCTTCAATTTCTTCCTGTTCTCAGAAGATGCTGCTCTCTTCCTTGACAATCTCCTTCAAATAATATTTCCACGTTCTGAGTCAATCCTCGCTATAAAGATGCATTTCTTTTAATGTTATTTCTGCTAATTTAGGATGATTATCTTTAAATCTTTTTTTTTCCATTTTAACATGGCTGTGAATCATCTTGATACTCTAGAGTAATAGGAATAAATTGTGAAAAAAAAATTTAATGGTCCAATCTAGAAATATTTTTATTGCTGTTTTCCTCCCATCCACTTGTTCTCATTTTGAAGCCTGGGTAACTGCGCTGTCTCTTTCTATGCCTGCCAGAAGGCAGCTACAAAAATAAATTTCAAGGAACAACAGAAAAAAAAAAGGTAACAAAAGGCATAATACATATTAATAAACCTGAAAAAATATTCAACCAACAGTCTATTATTATTCTTTACATCAAAAGAAAACACAGGAACTGAGCCTCAGAAGCAAAAATGAAGGGAAAAAATGATAACAACAGAACTTGGAAATTATATGAAACATCAGAAGGCTGAAGGGGGTTCAAGGAGAGAAGTCAAAATATCCAGAAGGAAGTAGAAGAAATGAGTATGGCAAGAGTTACAAATATGCTACTGCATGAGGCAACTGGTAACTATACTCACTCAGAATTAACATTATCTTATAATATGTTCTTTTTACTTTAAGAAAGTAATGCCTTCAGGCTTCACCTCTCCAATTAAAGCATGAGGTACTTCTAATGTGAATTAACTTAATAACTAGTTATTCATGCAATCATTTGTCAGAAGTAAAACATCCTTACTGGTCACAGAACACACCCAACTTCTAGAAAATTTCATTCCTTGTCGAACCCAGTGGATGATGTGCTTCATGAGGACTTCAAAAGACAAAGTTTCTTTCTCACTGTAAGTTCCAACTATTTCATATTTTTATCACGACTTCAGATTTCTGACAAGATTTTGTAAAGATGAGTCACACACAAAATGTTACCAGAGAGAATGAGCAAGATACTATACAACTTGTTACTAGTGGGTTGTCTACTCCAACCCCTAAAGATTCATAGAGAATAAGCTCCACTAAGGCAAATGCTTTATTCACTCAGGTATTCCCACCACCTATTACTAATGAAAATTAGGATTGGAATGTTTTCACAAAGCCATTCATAAAACTAGTTCAACAATTTGGTGTCTTCAGCTACATCTTCCGTATTTTCCACTGTTCACTACTGAGTAGTTAAGGAATAGTGTAGTCATAAAATGAATAATAATTTCATACAAGGGCTATTATATTCATATAACATGATATTGACATTGAGAAAACAACTTCTCTGAAGATTGAGTATTAGTGACAAAAATTAATTCGACAGATGATAGGTTTGGTCTATAAAGAGCATTTAAAAATGGGGTGAGTTTGACAATTCATAACTCATATTATAGAGTCCAAACTTGAAAGCAAGGGGAAAAATGCAAGGAGTTTCTTACCTAATAAGCAATGGAGAAATTGTACAGAATTGGGCAAAGTGAACTGGTATTCTACAAAATAAAAATTAAAAGGACAATCTCAAACAGACAAGGTAAATGTAATACACAGGATTTCACTGGGCATAATTTGAAAGCATTCTTAGCTCTGAGGAACCTGAGTAAAAATGAAAGGGCTGCCCAAAAACGGAATGCCAGATACACAAGGGAAGGCAGCAACACTGCAGGACTATAACAAAACCAGGGAATTCACATCTCCATTAGGACAAGAGATATTTGAGAAGAACAAGAAACAAAGAACCCTGGGGTAAAAACCAAGTTATAGTAGAAGGCATGAGAAGCAGACAAAAAGCAGAGATGGTCAATACCTGTCTAATGAGTGGATGAGTGAGGGGGCAAATAAGTAAGTGAATACACGCATATTTTAGCTGTTTTAAATAACTTTCTTTAAGAAAAATAAAATGTTTGCCCTACAGAAATGATTCTCAAAGTGAGACAGTGTAAGAACTCCAAGGCTCTTAAACCCAATCCACAAGTCTTGGTGACTTTCTCTGGGAAGACAGTTTTGTAACATAACCACATCTATAAAGTGTGTCCATGGAAAGGAGTAACTGTTTTCTTAAAACACGACGTGAAAATTATTTACTGAGGAGCGCCTGAGTGGCTTAGTCGGTTAAGGGTCTGACTCTCAGTTTCAGCTCAGGTCATGATCTCAGGGTCATAAGATCAAGCCCTGCTTCGGGCTCCATGTTGAGCATGGAGCTTGCTTAAGATTCTCTCTCTCTCCTCCTCCCCCTCTCCCTCCTCCCTCCTGCTCCTGCTCAAGCTCACTCTCTCTCAAATAAATAAACAGATAGATAGATAAAGTATTTATCATCATGAACAAGCAGGCTGGAGATACATAGGATATTTTAACCACTACTTTTGCACTGTTAAGTAGTCCACAGACAATTTTAAAAAACCAAAAGATAATGATAGGAGAAAGTTAAAAAAATAAATCTATTATAAAATGTTAAATATACACCCTGGGGATAAGAAGGAGGTAATAGACAAGGGCTAAGAACAGAAAAGGAAAAAAGAAAGAGGAGGGAATAGGGAGTGGATTGGCAGGGGGGGAGTGGGGGAAGCCACCAAGACTGCCTTAAATCTAGACAAGTTTCCTCCTGGCTTTCCTTTTCTTCGGACATTTACTCTAGAAAACTTTTCATTGTAAATTCCTTCCCTGCCCCTTTCAGATGTATGTAAATCTTTCCAAAAGTCTCTTGATGGTTTTAAATGCAGGAAAGAACCATTTCTGTACAATGTGAGGGTCAGGGAAGATAGCACCCCTATCTACCTGTTTCTGGGGAAGGGTAGGACACTTCCTACGGTGGGCCTGTTTTGCTCCAAGTTTTTAAACTACCTCCTGTCACAAAGATACAAGAATGTTCACTTTTCCTTTGGGGTAAAACCAACTAACAAACCCAGATGGTCTGTGTTCTCCCTCTGACCTCAGTGTTTAAAAATCCTCACATCCTCTGTTTCTGGGGAGTTGAGTTCAGACTGAGTTCTGGTCTCTCTCCCCTATTGCAATAGCCTTCAACAAAGTCTTCCTTACCTGTTTAACTCTGTCTGGCACAATTTTTGTTTTGCCAGAGCAAAAATTTTTGACAAAAGAGAAGGGAGAAGAAGAGAGAGCAATAACCAGTGGCTGGTTAGCTCAGTTGGTTAGAGCATGGTGCTGATAAAAATATGATAAATGAGAGCTCTTTTTTTAATCACTGGTTTTAACTGAGCATTCAGTGGATCTTGAAACTACTAGTCCATCGAGCATGCTAAATCACCACAAAATGGCTGCATCACCAGGCATGAATCATTCATCAAGAACTCACTGAGCTTGTCATAGAGGGGGCCCAACTAGGTATTGGAGCCCACAGCTGCTGACTCGGGTAGAGGGCTGGCTACTGAAGATGACTCTTGACTTCACCATCTCAGCGCTGAGCAGATGCACCCAGGTTCAGGCAGGCACCACAGACCAGGTTAACAAAAGGAGTTCCACAGAAGAAAACCATAGCACATGCTGATCGAAGTTGAGTAGATATCCAGAGTACCTTCAGTAGTCAGGGGATAAGGAACCAGTGGATTCTTCCTGTAGGAAGGACTTGACAAGGACTCAGGGAAGAACTAGCCGGAGAAACATAAGCCAAAGACCAATCAAGTGGCCGGAACAATTCACAATGCCCTGGGGGGTGGAGAGAGACTGCAATTCAGTGGACATACATATGCTCATGACTTATAACAGGTATCCTTGGCATTTTCATTCTGTCAGCAAGACAAATTCCGATTCCAAAGGCCAAGTGGGCAGAGACTGTAAATATACATCCAAAACACATGACTATCTTAGAAGCTCAAGAGGCAGGAATGGGAAATGATGATGGGTCAGTGACATGGACTGAGCCTTTAGGTAGAGAGAGTCAAGGCTCAAATCTGAAAGGGCTGGTCAAGACTGGGCACCTAAATTGTCCTCATTCTTGCTCCAAGGTGCTGGGCATTGTTCTTTGAAGCTTTTTAAGAACTTTTGAAAACTCTTGCTACTTTTCTCCTTAGGGGCAAGCACAGGTATTTGTTTAAGGGTGTGATACACTAAACTTTTTCATCAACTCACAGAATGTGAACACTTCCCAGAGAGCAAAACAGCACACTCCTATTGTCTTTCATTTCCAAGTGCCAGAGGGAAATAGCTTTTAATAAATACTTTTACACTGCACTTCAGTCAAATTGCTATCGTGCGAAAACAGGCCTGAGGAGAATAACACATTGCCAAATTCCCTCTAGTGAGTGCAAAATAATACTGTAGGTTCTGGCAGAGAAATAAAATGGAAATCTGATTACTTTGTTTTATTCTATGTGGAGATAATGTGTGAGCACATTTAAATACATAATTCAATGTATTTCAGCTATGGGCCCTAGACGATGATTTAATGTCAGCCTTACACTAACCTTGTAACATGAGAGTTGCACTTAGAGCTGACAACTAAAGAGAAAGTTGATGAAATTACACTTTATTTTATTTTCTGCAGAGCTAAGCAGACCAGTTTATTCCATTCCTAATGCCAGCTACCGCCATAAATTTGAGGAACCTAAACCTACCCAGAGAAGGCCATACATATTAATAAAGCTGAAAGAATTGTCTGCTTACCATATTGGAATAGATTCAACCAAGAAATAAAAAAAATAAATAAAATGTGGAGATCGTTTTCATGGGTCAAATTATAGTAAGTCATTTAAAGTCCAAATAGATATATAATAACTAAACTTTTAATTATATAAAATCCACAACTGTATTAGAGATAAACAGCTACTTTTGAAGAAATACAGAACGGTTTTAGGAAATGTAGTACAGAAGATAATTCGCATAAATAGTTAAGAGTTTAGGAGGCCACCAGTAAGATACTAAGGAGAGAATATTAATATTCTTCGGTAGTATTATAGAAGAGTTGAAATAGCTCACATTGGGAAATAGTTTTAATGGTAATAATTTTAGGATGATCATTTTAAATTTGGGTTTCTTCCATTTCATTTTATTTACTTCTTTGGCAACAAGCATAGGGTAGCCCAGAAAATGGAAACCTTGAATAGTTTTAATCCTAATATTAATTTTCAGGCCACAGACATAGCGGATGATACACTATTAGGAGATTTCCAGAATCCTCTGCACCTGTTATGATGATGAAATGCTTCATAGTGTCCACGTCTAATTTAGGTTACATGGCAATGTTCACATCTGCAAAGCAGTCTCTTTTCAAAGGTCAGTTTTACAACTGCTACTTTTGTGAGCCTGGAAGATAATTGTATCTCCTCCCACAACACAAGCAGGAAATAAAAAAAAAAAACTGAAATGTTAGAGGGTCCACCTAATCCAGCTGTTTTTACTTCTTTACCTGTATGATTTTTTTGGCATGGAAATTTTTGTAAACAAATAAAGGAATTATGAACTAATATAATAATATGGAAGAACCATCCCCACTTTTACTAGATGCTTAATGGATTATGTATGACAAGGGTATATTCTCATTCAACGCCAAATTTCTGATATCTTCTAGCCACAAGTAAAATAGAGGCTCAGTAGTAAAGAAAGTTATCTTTGGTGCTACCAACTTGTGAGTGCTGAAACACTTCCTTTGGTGATTACTTCATTCGTTTTACAACGCAGATTTTGGCAGTATTTGTCTATTTGTGTTTTAATTAATAAATTATAGCTTTTCTTGTTAAAAATAAAAGAAGGGGGAGATTTGACGCGACTACGTGACTATCTCCAGCTTTGTCCTGGCGGTAGGTTTCTTTTGAATTCACTAAATTCCAATTCGGACTATATAAACCCATCTGCCTTAATTGCTACCGTTACTACCTTGGTTTCTACTCTTCTGCTACCACTACTTTTCATGTTGCTTCTACCTCTGTCTTTTTATAGTTACACAAATTGCACTGAATTGCACAAGAGGCTTGGAAATGCCTGTGTCTGCCTGGGAAATTCTATTACTATTTAATCGGCTGCATTTGGCACGGAGTGATTTGGTCCTTGACTGAGAGCAGGGCACTGCAGGGCCTCCACATGGTGAGGCGACACTACCTTCCTACGCTACTGTTCTCTCTTCAAGGCCAAGGCCCCCTCTCAGTCCCCGCAGACTGATGGGTAAGTCCACTAGGGCCCCGACCAATGACCTTTTATACGTATCCTTGTTTGCACCGGTCGCTTCTGCCCTTCTGCAAAGGACTCTGCATTTCCATGAGCCTTCTCAGCTGTCACATTTGCTAATGGCCACTTGGGTTATGCTAAGAAATTTCCACAGCAAACACTCTGGACCTAGCCTGTGGTCTCGTCCTATCTCCCGGTCTCATTAGGCTCTCTTTAGCTTCTCATGTCTCACAACGAACAAGACATTTAGGAACTTGGACCTTAAAAATGCCAAATATACAAAAACTGCTGTTTCACTGTGCAAACAGCTGCCGTATTGTCCCACAGCTCTTCTCAGTATTTGCAACCTGTTCTAGGGTTTCGGCTTTCAGACTGAGTCTAGATGATACCAAAGAAAATGCCTAACCCAGGGCCTTCATTTACCACAGCTCTTGAAGACTGCCATTATATCTTTACACAGCGTCTCTGCATCGCCAACCACTCCCTGAAATCTGGGCATCAGCTGTGGCAGAACTGACCCAGCGGCCTGTTTAATACTGCTGGAGTCCTTCTGACTCACAGGGATCCAAAATCTCCAAGCATCTAGGATTCTGAATGAAAAAGAGAGCTAGAAATCAGACCAGTTACAATCCAAAGGAAAAAAAAAAAAAAAGTATAGCGAGACAATAAACATAGACTCAGTGCCTGTCATGACAGAAAATGTAAATTAAAAGCCATTAACTGGGACACCTGGGTGGCACAGTCAGATGAGGGTCCAACTCTTGGTTTTGCCTCAGGTCATGACCTCACGGTTGTGGGATCCAGCCCCGCGTTGGGCTCCAGGCTCCGTGCTCAGGGCAGAGTCTGCCTGAGATTCTCTCTCCCTCTGGCCCTCCCCGCCCCAACCCTCTCTCTCTCTCTCTCTCTCTGAAATAAATAAATCTTTAAAAATGCATTAACCATATTTCTTAAAAAATTAAAATATTCAATAATATGCAGTCACTTTCATTTAAACTTGTTAGAAGAACTGGTGAAAACTTCGAGAAGGCAATGTGGAAATATATGTCTTTATAAATTGTGACAAGGCTGTGTCTCAGTTTCAACCGAAAATGGAAATAATAGTAATACATATAGTATGTTGTAAGAAATAAACTAGTTAGGGGCGCCTGGGTGGCTCAGATGGTTAAGCATCTGTCTTCAGCTCAGGTCATGATCCCAGGGTCCTGGGATTGAGCCCGGCATCGGGCTCCCGGCTCAGCGGGGAGCCTGCTTCTGCCTCTCCCCCGCTCATGCTCTCTCTCTCTGTATCTCTCTGCCTCAAATAAATTAAAAAAAAAAAAAATCTTAAAAAAAAAAGAAATAAACTAGTTAGTATGTCAAAGTAATTGGAATTGTGTCTGATATACACACACACAAGCTCTACATAAGTGTTGGTCATTACAATCATTATTATCAACAAGATTTAAAAGAGGGAGACCTTTGACTTAGCAACTTCACTTATAGGAACTTATCCCAGAAACAGAGGCAGAGCTAGACTTTGTGAGGCCAGAAGCTTATGCAATCTGGGAGGCCCTCTTTAAGAAAAAGAATACAGAAGGGTGAGTTCAAAATTAGTTACAAAAGTGAATATTTATAATGAGAGAAGAAATTAAAACAAATTATAGACATCTTGGAAACCAGGTCTTTTCTTTTTTTAAAAGTTGTCTTTAGGATAATTACCAGAAATGCTCACTTAGAAATGCTTTCTGTTTGCATCCTGATTTTCCTTCCACCAAAAATACTCCACAACTCTTGGCATTTAAAGAGCCATGCAAGTGAGGGGTCCTGGAGCTTCAGCTTCATTAAATTCAGAGGAAATCCACCTCTGCCAAGAAAAATGCTCACATGTGTGAATTAAAGGTTGTCCTTTTAAACATATGTGTATTTACATATGCAGTAAATTTCTAGAAGTATTAAGAAGAAAAAAAGTTGTCCATTGCAGCAGAGCTTATTCTAGCTAAGGCAGGGAGAAGAAAATTAATATCTACCAATAGGCAGCAAAGCATGATGATTAAAAGTAAAGTCTGAAGTCAGAAGGACTCAGGTGAAGTCAGGACCCCACTATTCATTGCTGTTTAACTTTAGGCAAGTTCCTTAACCTCTGTGTTCGTATGCTTCATTATGGGTAAAATAGAGATAATAATAATCTCCATGTCATCAGCTTATTATAGAAACTCAATGAGTGGCTATTTATAAAGTGCTCAGAACAGTGCTTGGCACATGGTAAGTGCTATTTAAATATAAAATAAATACAAATCTACTTGGAGATTAAGTAAGTTCATACATCCATATAATAGAATGCTATACAGGCAAGAGAAAAGGAAAGATAAATTTATATTAAAACTGAATATTGATATTGAAAGCTGTTAGGTAAAAAAAGGAAATTGCAAAACAGCAAAATTCAATAGGATACCAAGTATGGAGGTGGGGGGAGAAAGAGAAGCTTGCTTTTGTACTACTTATAGGCAGGGTTAGATATAGTACTATCAAGAGATATTAATTGTGTCTAATGTAGGGGAAAATATATAAACAACTCATTATTGTACACTGTTCATACTTACAGAATTTTAAAAACAAATAGTTCCACAAGTTTTTGACTTGCCTGCCATAAAGAAATGAGGTCTATTTCCCTGTCTTTCCCTGTCTCTGTTCCACGAATAGATAGGGTGAAAATGACGCCGCCCAGTCTCCAGGCTCAGGCCAGGAGAAACGGGCAGTTTCCACTTCCTGCCTCCTGGAATACTTACTCGTGAAGCTAGCTTCTGCTCTGAGGAAGCCTAGGCCACAGGTCTTCATTGGGACTAGGCCATCTATCGATGCTCTGGCTGAAAGCCTCCTCAACAAGCAGCTGAGGCTCAGTCAACAACCAGCATCAACTACCACACAGATCAACGAATATGCCTCTTGCTGACATCAGCCCTCGCCTTCCAGTCTTTCCAGCAGAGATCCTAGACCGCAAGGAGCAGAGACAAGCCATCGACACTCTTCTCTGTCCAGTTCCCGATCCCAGAGGTTTTAAGTATTAGAAATTGGCTCTCTGGTGCCAATGTGTGCGGGTTGTTCCACAATAGATAGAGAACAGGCCATAATAGAGAACTGGAATAACACATTTATATTTCTTCCCATGATCTGAGTATGCTCTCAAACAATGATGGTATCTTTTTAGCAGACTATGCTATATACTCACAACCAGTGAGTTCCCCATAGTGCATACAGAATCAATGAGGTCTATGGCTATAAACTGAGTGAGGTCTGCAGCTTTCATTATTTGCTGAAAGATGATCTATCTTTCTGCCATTTATCTATGTACTAGCAAACAAATTAAATCCATAACGGTTTTTAAACTTTGTTAGTGTCAGTGCTAGTCCTACCACAAAGCGAAAAGTTCACACTGCTGCTTAAAATGCAAGCTTTGGGATGCACAAACAGCTTTTGAGAGAACAGTAAAAGAAATCAAGGAAAGCCTCACCCAGCAACTGAGAACTAATAGAAGTGCTTTGACATCATGAAGGACATGCTAAACATCATCATCTGAAAGGATTGGGCAACAGTTGCATGAAATCATCAGAAAGCTGGGAAAAATCTTGGCCAGAGGCAAGAGAGGGAGATTTAATCTCCAGGAGATTAAATAAACATGGGAAAGTAAGTGTTCCACACAGTGCATGAACTGTACCTCTGTGTGGATGGTGCCCTCCATTGTGTTTGCATCAATTCGCTCACTAAGAGTTCCCCAGGAAGGCTAGCTACATCGTCCACTGTCAAACAGTATGTGGTTCTGAGAGCACCAGCCCGTGTGTGTGTATGTGTGTGTGTGTGTGTGTGTGTGTGTGTGTGTGTGTTTTCTCACACGTACTTTTATATGAATCAAAAATGCCTGGAAGCATGTGTAAGAAATTCATAATAATAGTGAATAATGGATCCCATGGGGAGAGTCTGGGGACAGAATTTGGGGAAGCAGATGGTCTGTAGGAAGGGTGGGGAAACTTTACTTTTTAATTTCATTTTTTTTACAAGAAGAATGCATTCCTTATATAATTTAAATGAAAGATCAATTTTAAATAAACGAGTCCAATTAGAAGCATGGGGTTTACAACTTCACTTCTTGGCTCCCTCACAGATCACATGGCAGAATGTTGTTGTCCTGGCAGGCTTCCCTCCACTCCCTCTCCGAAAATGACAGTACCGGGCAGTGGGTTGTAAGTAGTCATTTTTAGCATGGGATGGTTATAAAATGTCAAACCCTTACACTTTTCCTTTATATTATTTAGCTCCAAAGATTTCCAGGTTCTAAAAATAAGATAAATTCTCCTGAGTTTATGCACCTTGGGCATGTTTTAAGTACACAGTAGCCATTTCTGAAGTGTGTATCTAAAGGTGGACAACAAACTGTGTTTGCAATAATCATTTTTCTTTTCAAGCTATTTCAGAGCAATCCCAGGAAATGTTCTTTCATGGTCAAAGCAAATCATCTCCTGGAAAAATGCACTATTTTCAGTTAACTCGGCTACTAGCAAGTGCCAAACACATTTGAAGACAGAATGTTTCACACTAGAGAAAGTTAGGTACAGCACTAAAAAGCAGCCATGAGATCACCAAGAGAATCTACACAAAAAAACATGTGGGCAGACTGTACATGTTTATTCAGGGCAAAACCACCATCAGTGTGCAAAATTTAGTTTTATATATCTCACAACATGCCCCAGAGAAGAACCAAGACTCAAAAAGACAGAAGGAAAATATGCATGGCTCTCAACTGTCAAAACAGGCAGTTGGGCAACTATATTAATCGTGATTGAAAAGCCTTATAACATATTCTATTTCAACAGTATTCCATCTTTTCCCGTGTGGAAAGGAATACAGTCCCTATAAGAAAATGGGCAACCAGCAGTTGAACTAACTTTAAAGCCCTGGCTAAGGACAAAGATCATAGAGTTTGTCTCAGGGGAGGATATTTCCTGATTAAGAAGACCACAAAACCTGGGGAGACGAACCGTGAGAGACGATGGACTCTGAGAAACAAACTGAGGGTTCTAGAGGGGAGGGGGGTGGGGAGATGGGTTAGCCTGCTGATGGGTATTAAAGAGGGCACGTTCTGCGTGGAGCACTGGGTGTTATACGCAAACAATGAATCATGGAACACTACATCAAAAACTAATGATGTAATGGATGGTGATTAACATAACATAATAAAATTAAATTAAAAAAAAGAAGAAGAAGAAGAAGACCACAAACCCTCCAGGGAAGGGAAAGCCACAAATGCAAACTCACAGAGCAGCTTCTGATTAGGGAAAGCTGATCACGACTGAAACGTTCTCCCTTTCTGCTCTTCCCACCTAAATGAATATCAACTTAATGATTACTAAGAAGACGCACACCTGATTATGGGGAGCACAACAGTGGGGGGGGATACACACTCAGTCTACTTTACGGTAGTTACAGTCTTGCTACTAAAAATGACTCAAAAAGTCACTTCTCTTTGCCACACAGCTTGTCCCTGTTACTATGCACCAGAGCAGTCATTTTTGAAGTGGGATGTGGGAAGAAAATATTCCATTTATTCTCGTCTAGAAATAAAAAGGAAGTTAAACTTCACTCATAGTTACTGTTGGATGAACCTGGGTTTCCACTCTCAGTCCATTTGTCAGAGAGTCACATATCACATACAATCTGCACAAGAGACTGAGAGAAAGACTTCCCCGGCTCACCATTTTCATCGTATTCCTTGGTTTCCATCGTTTTGCAATGAATTACAGATGGTGTGTGCCTAATTAGGTAGATTTAAAGACTATATTTATAAGGTTTCCAACTAAACTAAATTTCAAGGCAAAGAGCTTTCAAAGAAATCTTTGGAAAGAAATGCAGATTGAAGGTAAACTAATGAGGTGAGTTCAAGCAGGTATAAAAAATTAAAATGGTGGAGTTAAATGTCTACTCTTAACAGGAGTTCTTCGCCATGCTGTAAATAAAAATTACAGCGATCTAATCATACAAGACCTTATGTCAGCCCCCAAATTTAAAATTATCAAAAGGTTTCTGTCTACTTTCTCTAATGATGAACTTGTTATTGTATAATATTCCCTGAGATATTAACGAGAGGTGGTAGATACAACACACAAATACATAAATACATTTTGGGGTGTGCATGCTCATTTTTTTTTAATGATAGGTGTGCATATTCAAAAATATTGAGGCCACTCTTCTAGAACAGAACAAGGGGTAAGAAGAATAAAAAGCATGCCCATTCTTAATTCCTAGATGATTTGTTCTGAAATGCTGACTAAGCCCATTTTGTAAGGAAACACTAATTCAAGCACATACACATTAATGGGATTGTTGTTTTTTTTTTTAAACCACCTTGTTTTGCTAATGTTGGCCCACCCACCTCCGCAGCCATTTTCCTGATGTGATTAACTTAAGAAAGGTACAATGACACACTGGATTCCACATGGAAATACTGATTCCACTTAAATAAGTGAGTAATTTCCATCTTACTTAAGTAGTTTAAATGCAAATGATCCATTTCATGTTTTGTTTCTACGTCTTCTCTTAGGAGAAATATGCATATTATTTCACAGTGAAAGTAGAAAAGCTTCCTTTGAATATTAACAGCTTCTAACGGGGAAAACACCTGCCAAGACAGTTCTGCTCCTCTCCCAACGGAACGGCTGGAAGGGACATCAGAAATCAGCCCTCCCAGCCTCCTCATTTTACAGATGGCAAACTTGCAGCACGGCAAGATGAAGCTACAGTAGCAAGACTGCACAACTCACAAAGCCACACAGCCAGGACCAAACTCTTCCTGACTCACGGACCAATCATTCTCCAAACTCAGGAGACAGAAGCAGAAACACCGTGGTATCCTTACTCAAAAAATTAACTCAGATACAATTGCTTTTCCTAAAAGGACTACCTTCCATGGAAATAAAACCTAGGAAAGGAAATATAGAGCCTAAAAAGAGGGAAAAAAATATCTTAGGATATAATACAACCTTTAAGTGGGGCTTTAAAGTAATGGCATCGCCGACTGCCACACTGGAGAAAGTTAAGCACAGCACTAAAAAGTAGCCATGAGATCACCAAGAGAATATACACAAAAAACGGTTGACGATGGTTGGGAGCAGCACACGTTATCATTCTTTATACAAAATCTCAGCTATTCCCTGGGAACTGTTGGAAGATAAAGAAATACATTTATGACAGTTTTACCTAGCATAGAGAGTCTCCACTTGTACTCACTCTCTCTAATAAATAAATAAAATCTTTAAGAAAAAAAAAGATTTCCCATGAGCTCCTTGCCAATCTAAGGTAACATTTTTAAAAAATACAGAATCTTAGAAATTCTGATTCAATGGGTCTGGAAACTAGCATATTTTTAAAGATTTTATTTATTTATTTGACACAGAGAGAGAAAGCACAAGTAGGCAGAGCGGCAGGCAGAGAGAGAGGGAGAAGCAGACATGGGGCTCAGACGTGGGGCTCGATCCCAGGACCCCGGGGATCATGACCTGAGCCAAAGGCAGCTGCTCAACCGACTAAGCCACCCAGGCGCCCTGGAAACCAGCATTTTTAAAAAGCACCTCTGTGATTCTGATGCAGGAGCACACTTTCAAAAATGCTTCTTTGTTAGAACTTTTCCATACACTTATGTTAGAGACAATGCCCTCAAAAGGGATTAAGTAGAATACCCCTACAGGTTCTCAGTGCTATACTTGCTTGATACTGCATAGGCAAATAATCTGCTATTATAGATGAATTTTACATTGTCAGTGAAATAGACTTCTTCACACCTTTCCTAACCAAATCTAAATTTTGAGGCCCTTTTTGTATTGTTTCAAATAGTCCCCACTTTTTAAAGAATAAATAACATAAATGAGCATCTAATAAAGAAAGCCTTTATATTGTCCTTCAGATAAGTCTATCACAGAACTTGTCTGGAGATGGAAATGAGGAACTTCTAATTGCGAACTTTCCCCTTTATGTCTCCTACCATACCCAAAATTCCTAACAATACCTGTTGTCTTCTAAATGCTACCTAGAAGAATAACATTAATCCATCAATGGCCATTAATATGTAAATGAAAATTGACTCATCAGAACATGGGAGAAAGCCTTAATAAGTAGGGGCACCTGGGTGGCTCAGTTGATTAAAGGACTGCCTTCGGCTCAGGTCATGATCCCCGGGTCATTGGATCGAGGCCCCGCATCGGGCTCCCTGATCAGCGGGAAGCATGCTTCTCCCTCTCCCTCTGCCTCCGCTCTGCCTACTTGTGCTCTCTCTCTCAAATTAAAAAAAAAAAAAAAGAATTCAACCCAGTAAAGATGGAGATGAGATTCTAGGGCTGGTGCTCTGGCCTAGGAAGGCCTGTCTCAGAAGCAGCAGTGCCAATTCAGATAGCCAGGAGAAGCACAAGGGAACTGAAGCCAAGGAAGAAAACTGAAGAGAAGAGAGGAAGGAGCTGCTGAAGAGAAACTAAAGCTACTACATAACCTTGGCCTTGTGCTGACCTTGTCTCTTAGCCCTTTCATCTTGAACATTTATAACAACCCACCTTCCTGGTGGTGGAAAGGTGGAAGCTGCTTGCAAATCCAAGAGACCAGAATTTGCAAATCCAATAGACCAGAACTAAAATCCAACCTCCAATAGTAGCTGTGTGACCTTCTGTGTTACCTCTGTTCCTCACAGTTCCTCATCTGTAAAATGGGGATAATGATTGCTACCTGAAGAACTGTGAGAATTAAAGCAATGGGTACAGAAAGCTCCTGATACAGTGCTTCATCTCTTCGTCTGCTCCCCTGATTCTTATCTGCTCACTCTTCAGTGTAGGAAAGAAGAGAATGGGAGATATTTCTCCCCGGTAACACATCTGAGCCATCTGTGAGCTGGTTTCTGAGTTTCCTTGCAAGGATTTGTGTCTTTTTACAAATTTTGCAGCATTTCCAGGGAGAAATAAACATGATTTCATGAATATGAACTCATTATATCTCATCTTCTGTCATTTCAGTACTCTTGTAGAAAAGGTGAATATAGATTTGGAATATTATGCATCTTATGAAATAAAACAAAACCAACATTAATTCATTGAGGCTTCACTGGGTCTGGCACTAGAAGAAATGCAAAGAAATATAAGACACAGTTTCTGCACTAAAAAAGTTAACAACTGATTAGAGGCTCAAGGCAAGTGAAAAGTTTCAGAGCCATAAAAAATTAAACAATAGCTCAAGACATAATAGGAAAGATGTCATGAGGCAGTTCGTGATTAATTTCAAAATGAATAGCACAGACAATAATTGTTATATGAATTTAGAAGAGAAGGAAATCACTCTCGTGTATATATATATTGAGAAACAATTTGAAGCAGAAATTGGTGGAAATTGGTGGCTATAGGCTGAAATCAACCAGCAGGCCTATTTAATTTGAAATTCTTCCTGTTTTTGTGTCTTTTTTTTAAGAAGTTGCCAACATCAAAAGCGAAGAGAATAATGCATATAGTCCAGGGAAGGCCTTTCCAGAATAAATTGGTTATTGTGGGAATTTAAAGGAAGAGGAACAAGAGAGAACATCCAATTACAGTCTTCCCCTCCATTAGTTCGTTCACTTATGAGTAGCATCTCTTTTCTATCCCGGCATTTCTAGCGCTGAAGTATATTCCCTGTCTTCCCTCCTGTCAAAAATTCTTGTTAACAACTACCTTAAAGAGACTTACTATTTCTTGAGCTACCAAAGATAATTAAAATCATCAGGGTAAAAACCAGCAGTTCTTCCTCCCAGGTGATTATCAGCTTAGAGCTGGCTTCACAGGCTGACCACTTCATAAAGTGAACAAGTAGGTAATTAAATCCTCAGATCTGTAGGAATCCACAGGGACTAAATGGCAACAAGCAATTTTCCATTTGAGACATTTTGGGAATCAGGCCAATGAGTAAACAGATATCTTAGACTTGATTCCAGCAAATACCCTGACTGCAAAGCAGCAAAATAAAAACAAAGAGCTTTGTTCCCAGTCACTGTCTTTTTATTTAGCAACAATATATTAGTAGAACATTGAAATGTTTCTATTTAAATATTCAGAAGCCCAGGATGGTTTGTTCTCCAAAAACTTTTCTTTATCATATAAACATATGTCTAATCTTTGTGGGCTTAATTGATATTTACTGACTCAAGTTGCTTTCAAAACTTATTTTATTCATTACAAACACCAAACATTCTGTGAACCAATATGCATATCCAAAAGATTTTTTTCATACAATATTTCAAAGATGGTTCTGCACATACCCTGACTTCTACTGAGTAGTGCAACATATTTTAATATCTTAATAACACTTTGGTCTCGGAATTTACCTTCTGAATTTTAACTGACAACCAGAAGAATCACTCATATCCATATGCAATGTTAGGAGCAATGATTTGGCATAGGAGGAGGAAAGATAAATATTTTCTAGCAGAGCAGAGCCACTTAATCATACATATCATCTTCATACCCACATAAAACTCAGCATATAAAAAAATTTAGCTTTCCAAAAATAAGAGACTTTTTTATTTTATAAAACATTTTGAGCTTGTTACATGGTACCTATGGACAATGCCTCAGTGTCTTGCACAAAGTAGATACTTGATTCATTCACCAAATATGAATTAAATGGCGAAATGAGATGTTCACCAAAATCCACATTTTATTTTCAATATAATTTTCTTAGAAATATGTATTTTTTTATTTGAATATACTTATTCTGTGGTGTTTAAGATCACTTTTATCCACTAATCTCTTTAAGAAAAAAACAAACACAATTCATTTTGGTCAAGCCTGGGGAATCTATAACCTAGTCACATTTAAAGTTAGCCCTGAAGATATCCAGGAATCTGCTGTAAATTCTTTCAATTTATAGAGTTTCAGAGGATGAATGGCATTAGACCACTAACCTGGCAGCTCACCCACTTGCGGTTATAATTAAACAGACTGCAACTTTTCATTAAAATGTTCATTTTTGTAGATACAGAGGGAAAAAAATTATGGAGATTAAAGTGACCTTTGTCATTGCATAATACTAATATATTTTCCACCTAAACTGCTATGGGGAAATGGACAAATAATAACAATGAGGCTGCTTTAAATTTAAGGCAGACGAGGCTGTGCTGGAAGCTGTGCTAGAGAGGACCGACTGTGTCTCCCAAGGTGCATACAGTCCTGAAACTGGGACAGTGTTTAAATTAGATCCTTCCACTGGGCAAATTCAACCCTTTCAAAGAAACAATACCTCTTCCCAGCCCCTCGTGTAAGTATAAGACAATATACAGCCACAGGGTTCACAAAGCTAAACAAAGCTCACAAAGTTGGCCAGCAGTCAAAGTTGCTCTAGAGGATACGTGCTCATTTGGGCAGCAGGGAGATAACCCGGGCCTCTAAAGCTTGAGCTTCTGCTTTGTTCCAGTCTCTGCAGCAATGCTCTCTACATAATAGAGCTGAAAACAGGGCAAATATTAGCTGGGTGTTCAAGGGGTGAGTTGAGAAAAGGGGGGATTTGTGTGGCTTTTTCTCTTGCTGTGAAACCTCCTATTCAATTACCACTCCCTCTTCAGCTCTGGCTTCCAACCTCATCCCACTGAAACTCATCTTACTCACATCACCCATGACTTCCCAATTACAAAATAGTGTTGACATTTTTAGGCCTTCCTTGAATACACCTTTCTGCAGCACCTGACATGATCATTAATCCATCCCCCAGAGCCTCTCCCTCATGGGCCTCATGCCAGCTCTCTTTCTACCTCTGCTCCATCTTTTTCCATCTCCTTTGGAGACCTCTCTTTCTCTACCTCCTCCTAACATACCAGTCTTTCCAGTTTTATATTCTCTCTGGACAAGGTTTTGTTCTCTGTTTGGCTTTAGTAACAACTTTTTCATTCACAAAATCCACAGTGGTGTCCAGGAGCTGGGGGTGCAGGGTGGGGGGGGATGAAGTGGGGGAAGAGTTATTTTTTAATGAGTATGAAGTTTCATATTTGCAAGATGGAAAGTTCTGGAGATCTGTTTCACAACAATGTGGCTCTACTCAACCCTGCTGAACTCTACACTTAAGCAAATTTTATGTTGTGCTATTTTTTCCATGATAGATGAATAGATAGACAAATAGATAGATCAATCTCAATCCCAAGTTGAGGATAATTTTGGTTACAAAGAGAAAGGTCATCCTCAGCATAATGGCTAGCTCACTCCACGGATTAAAGACGGCTGCACCTGATGCAGGCTTGCACATTCTCACACATCAGTGGCCTCATGAGCGTTAAGGAACTCTCCCAGCAGGTCCCAGAAGACATCTCTTTACTTCTCATTGACCAGAACTGAATCACCAGCTGCTTCCTAAGCAAATCACTGGCAAGGGGAATGGTTTCACTATGATCAAGCTGAGAGGCAATAATCCTTATCGAGAATGAGGTTAATCTTACCTTCCCAAACTGCACAGAGGAGGGTGAAGACACAGTCAGAGCTTGACCAGCAAGAAAGAGGTGAAATGTTACAGATTTAGTTGGACAACAACTATATCTGTTACACAGATCTCTCCTCTGAGCAAGAGACCCATGGATACAACTGTTTCTAAAACATCAGCTCTTAACATGTGAAAAACCAAAGTCATTATCTGCATTCCTTCTTCCATGAGAACTCATCTCATATTTCCTATTGCATCGGATAACACTTCCATATAATCAAAAGCTTAGTCAGAAACCTGGGAGAAGTCTTCAACTTCTTTTCTCTTTAGTAACAATCCCCAATTCTGTTTTTTTTTTTTTAAGATTTTATTTATTTATTTATTTGAGAGAGAGAGAATGAGAGACAGAGAGCATGAGAGGGAGGAGGGTCAGAGGGAGAAGCAGACTCCCTGCTGAGCAGGGAGCCCAATGCGGGACTCGATCCCGGGACTCCAGGATCATGACCTGAGCCGAAGGCAGTCGCTTAACCAACTGAGCCACCCAGGCGCCCCTCTGGTATTTTTGATTCCTCATTTCATTTCTATTGCCACTGCCTCCAAACTCATCTCCCTGCCTGTAGTCTGGCCTTCTCTCACCCAGTCCAGCTGCTGAACTGATACTAACCAGAGCAATTAATCTAAAACACAAATCTGACGATGTGACTCTCCTTAAGCGTTGTCTACAACACGGGTTCTTTGGACTATGACTCCCCTGAAATCAGATGCAAAATTTTTTGCATGTGTAAATATGTGAAACTTTCTGGTAGATTATCCCAGAGGGATCCATGACCCACTAAAGCAAAACAAAACAAAACAAAGCAAAAACAAAAAACACTTTTGGCATAACGGATAAAAACCAAAATATTAAAAAAAAAACTAAAATATTTAGCATGGAGTATAAGACCTTTTATAATCTGTTCCCTACCTACCTCTCCAGACCCATCCTTTACATCTCTTTCCCTTCCATCTTCTGTTCTACTTAAACTACTTGCAGATACTCAAGTACACCCCTGTGCCTACGTATAAACCATTACTTCCTTCTAGATTATTTTTCCTGCCCTAATCCATTTAGCGCACACTAATATATCCTTCAAAACCCAGTTTGCATATCATTCCCTCTGTAAAGCCATTATTTATAGCCCCAAAACATATCACTTCCCTCTATGCACTTTTATTCTATAGATATTTTTTATTTATGGTATATTTGATATGTAATGCATGTTTACCTATTCCCTCATCAAATTGTGGGCTGTCTATGGAAAAGATGGTGTCTCATTCTTTTTGTATCCCTATGTCCTAGAATAAATCCCAATACACATAAGTGTGTATGAAGTATTTCTTGAAAGTAACAGTTTGAAAATACATATCCTATAATTAATAAGTGGGATTGTGGATAAACCTGATATTGAGCATTATCCTTATAACTGCTTCCTTTCTTTTACCTCTGTCTGATAGCAATGGCCCTCAAATTTTAGTGTTCACCAGACTTACCAGTGAAGCTTCTTAATAATACAGAAAGAAGCTTTGAACCCTATCCTAGACCTAGTATGGCCAGAAACTCTAGAGCTGAGCCCTGATATCTGCTTTTTAAATAAAAACATTGAGTAATGCATAGAATCGTCAATTCACTATTTTGTTGTACACCTGAAACTAATATAACACTGTATGTCAACTATACTTCAATCAATCAATCAATCAATCAGCAAGTTGCCTAGATGAGCATCATGCATACCAACTCCTAATGACTCCACCAAAGCCGGATATTCTCAAGAATTGAAAGCAATCAGTTTACATTCCAGGACAAGGATCAGAAAATATTATTATTGTCTTCCCATTGTGACCTTAGGTAGAAGGTTCTGTCACCACTTACCACATCAGAGGATAATCCATCTTAGTCACTGCCAACCTGCTTCCCTTGAAGTTCCAAAAGAAATGTAAAAGGAGTTTCAGTCCTGGAAGTCATTTAGACAGTTCCAGTTGAAGAGCCAAAGCAGAAAATTAACATTCCAGCTCCCAGAAACTTTATTTCCACATTTCTTCTGGGCATAAATAATGTGTGAATCAAATAGAATTGTTCTGGCTCTAGTGATTTTGCATAATGACTCAAAGCATAGCTCACAGTCAGTATTATTTTCCTTCCATGTCCATAGAAGACTGGCCGCACTGTTTCCCAAGCATCCCGACAGAGCCTCCAACCCACACTCAACCCCCCTGCTCAGGCCCATCAGTCACTGAAAGACAAAAATGTAAGACTGTTATATCATAAATCAGAAATGGCCCAGAAGATAAACCTGGCCAAAGCCTTGAGGGCCGGCTGCCAGACTATAGCTTTTTTTTTTTTTTTTTGGTTGAGGGAGCAAGCACAACTCCTCAGACTCCCTCAAAGTCTGCTAATCAAGACGGTAGTTCTTCTCTGATCATTTACTCTTAAGGAGATGGCTCAGACATTGGTGTTTACTTATTCTTATAAGCCTAATTACTTACTACCATATCTCATCTTCCCAGGTCTATTTATGGAAAGCTTACCTGGGCAAATATGGCAGCCTTGGAGGTATCTTACACTGGTATTCAACAGAAGCTACTGTGGGAAGCACAGCTGATTAATAACTCTAGCTGTTGTCCCTTTGGATCCCCCAAGGCAGTTATTTTTCTCAGTATGCTTCCAGCCAACGACTTAGCACAATGCGGTATTAGATCCAGCTCATTTTCGGCTGCCACGGGACTCCTCCAATGGGCAACTTTGGCTCAGGGCTGAGACTATGCCAGAATTCCATTAAAGTTTGAGTCGTTTACTACCCAATCTCCTCTTCCCTCTTTCCTTTCAGAGATGTCAGACCTTCACTGCAGTGTGAAGGCTCTTGACTACTCTGCCTCTTCTCTCTTTATCCTTCACAGATGTTTACCCTCTATAACTCTCCTGCCTATCTAATCCCATCTTGGCATCTCGAAAGACCCAAAACTGAAACAGTGTTTGCTGTGTTAAAATCTGTCTTGTTTTTTTTGTTGTTTTTTGTTTGTTTGTTTGTTTTTTACAACTACTTCCATCAAAAGGTGGAGACTCAGGGAGCCCAGTCTTCCAAGCATCCATACTGGGATGTCAAGTGAAAACACCTGGGAGACTGCTGGCCAGTTTGCCTGCCAGCCCAGTACCACTAAGATACCCCCATCGAGACAATGGGGGAGCAGAAAAATCACCCAGCCAAGCTCTGTCTGAATTCCAGATCCATACAATTTTGAGATGAAATCAAACAGTTGTTGTTTTAGACATTAAGTTTTGGGGTAGTTCTCAGCAATAGATTTTTCTCTCTTGTTCAGTTAAAAATCAATCCTTTATGTACATAATTCCTCACAAAAGAAAAAGTTTTAAGACTTTATAGGAGAGAGTATTTTCCATAGTCTCTCAGGCTATGCTTTTTAATGTAAGATTAGGTTTTATTCAAATCTAACCTATTGGGTTCAATAGAAACTTCTTGTAATTTCAGGTGCTAAGAAAGCACCTTTCAAAAGCTCCCCTACCTATGGGTTTTTAATTCATTGGCCTATTTCTACCTTACCTTTATAGGAAACAACTTGTTAATTTCCAGTTAGTATGCAATTCTGTAAGACTTGTTTATGCTGAAAAGAGGTAGGTGGGGGGTGGAGAGTTTAGTGGAAAGCTTTTCTAAAAAATTGGGGCTGTTGAAAAGAGCGTGCTGCTGCAGGCAGATTTGAAATGAAACACTGATTTTATTTTGATCAATAAATCCAGATAACACAAGGCATTACCATTCTCAAACACTGCAGATTTTGCTTCATTTTAACTGAATGTGTCTTGTGGAGTCTTGTTTTATTCTATAAAACAGAATGACAATTTTTTTTCCCCAGCCAGACAAGCTAGACCTATCTAAAATCAATCTTTCAGCATAGCAAATTCATTGTAAATTATAAGGCAATGTGTATACTAAAGCAAGTGTCGTAGTTAATTTTAACAATTTTTTAAAAGCGTGTCAGGGTGATAATACCAGGGAGATGAAAATTTCTTACACAGCATGCCAGATCAGCACAGTTTTCAATTTGAGATTATAGGTCACTGACTAACATGTCATAAGGTTCACATAATATTTATGGTCTATATGCTCAAGAAATTAAAAGCATTCAATCTTGGGCAAGCTATACATGTGAATGACTAAAACAGAAGACCTGAAAATATTACGGTTGTGATAAATACATACCTTTAATAGATGTTTTGATTTATCTTCCAAGGAACCCAATACCTATTTTAAAATCACAAAGCCATGGAAATTTTCTAATACCCTGGTGTCAGCATGTCCCTTAGAGTCACCTACAATTCAGGCCATTTCAATACCTTTGTCCTTAAATTAACTGATTCCCAGAGAATAGGAGTGCATAATCTTAGCTTTTTACTTTAGCTTTAAATGCCATTTTTTCTTTAACATTGCTCAAAAATCCCTTTTTTGAAGCCAAGTCATTCAGTCATATATACATATATCCACATATACCTTCTATTGGAAAAGGGGAAAAAAAAAAAGAAGAAAATTGTTTAGCAAAACATAAATTGTTTTATTTTTCAGGGAAAGGGTGTTTGTTTGTTTTGCGCTATTAGTAGTTTGGCTGGTGATCAAACTCAGGGATTGATAAAGCCAGCTACTTGGAAATGCAGACGTCCGGATCTGCATTCCTATCCCTTTCATGCTCCCTCTTCTGTCTTTTCACTGTCTTTTTTGGTGATCCCAAGTACCCTTTTAGATACAACTGCCACCTCTTTGCAGATGAGCCACCATCTAGCTTACGATTCTAACCCAGACTTCTCTCCTAAGCTCAGTTCTGAATTTCTGCCTGCCTTTGGCACATCTCCACAGAGTTGTTCTCTTTACAACTCAAAAATCAATATTTTACTAAAGTTCAATAAATACTCATTTAATCTAAAACCTGCATTTTCTGGATGTGAAAACTGAATCCTAGCATGGTTTGTTAGGTTAATCTGTAGCTGTCTCTTGCGCACAAAGCCATTTCTCTATAAAGAACCAATAAAACCTAAAGTTCATTCCTTGAGCTGACTAATAAAATTAAAAAAACTCTGATTTATCAAAACAAAAATAAAGAAGGCATTTAAAAAATTACCACCATCAGATAATGATAATTTTCAGTTCTTGATTTTCCACTTATTCTTTATTATAGATTTTAGCTTTCTAGCAGTTTTCAATTTTGTCATTAATTTTTCTTAAACGCAATTTTTAAAAAGATTTTATTTATTTATTTGAGAGAGAGCATGAGCAAGGGTGTGAGGGGCAGAGGGAGAGAGAGAGAAGTAGGTTCCCCGCGGAGCAGGGAGCCCGATGCAAGACTCGATCCCAGGACCCCGGGATCATGACCTGAGCTGAAGGCAGACGCTTAACTGACTGAGCCACCCAGGCGCCCCCTTCTGAACACAATTTTTAAAGTTATTTTAAATTCCAATATCTGAATCACTGTGGGTATTTTTTTACTGTCTACTCTTTCCCAAGGTTATATATATAATAAATCAGGACAGTTTATAGAAAAACTGTAGAGGACCAAAAGGGTGATGTCATCTTTCTCCAAAGGGCCTTTCTTAAGCTTCTAGAAGGCAGTTTTGAGTAGGAGCAGGACCCAGTCAGGGCTTAAGCTTTGTCAGGCCTGATCTGTTTTTCCCTTATTCCCTGCATGTTGACATTTAGGGCTTTCAACTGAGAATCTGGGCCCATCCACCTGGCAGACCCTATAGTCCTGCTTTTATCTCCCCAGTACCACCAGACTTCCCATAACTGCTTTTTGCTCAGCTTTTCTGACTCCTGGCTTACACTGCCTCAGGGGCAAAAGTGGCTTAGAAGGTAAATCTCATTTCTCTGCAATTCTCTTTATTCTGGGATTATGACTCCTCAAATACTGGCTGCCTTGGAAACCATACAGTGCCTTCAAGCAGACATTTTTCTATATTTTATCCAGATTTTCTAGTTGCTCTCAGCAGGAGGATTAGTTAGCTCCAAGCCAGTCCATCATAGCTGGAAGCCAGGATATATTTTGAAGATACTGTGAATGGGATTCTACTGACAAATTAGACGTGAGAGGTGAGTGAAAGAAACCAGTCAATAATGACTCCAAGGATTTTTGTTTGTTTGTTTGCTTGCTCGCTTGTCCTGAGAGACCATTAAGAATGGAATTGCAAGTAACTAAGATGAGGAAGGCTGGGTGGGGCAGACAGGTTTTGGGGAAAAGTTGATAAATTCAGTTATGAGTATGTTAAAAGTGAGACACTTATTACATTTACAAGTGGCAATGCTGAGCAGGCAGTTGGATATACACGTCTGGAGTTCAAAGAAGTCCAAGATGGAGACATGAATTGGTGAATCTTCAGCCTGTATGTTTGGAGTTTACAAGGTAGAGGCTGAGATGCACTTACTCTGAGAATGCAAAACAGCAAGTGGCAATCTTTAAAAGATGAAAGAAGCCCCTTGATGAATCTTCTACACTTCTTAGAAGGACTTTCAGATTAGAATGACTCAAGTGGAGCAAGACAGTGAGAAACACAGGGGCAGATTCTGTGCTTACAAACAAACCCTACCACGCTCCGGTTTCTCTCCAGGCAAACAATCCTGACTACTTTTCGCACTCAGGTAGGAGGTTTGGCACCATTAGTGTTCCTTTCTACTCCTCCTGCCAGAGGACTCCATCTGGAGAGAGGACCCAAGCACGGAGAAAGAGGTGTGTATTAAAAGGGAAATTAAAGAGTACCAAAGGACTTGGGAGAGAGAATGAAGAATGAGGAGAAGGAAAAAAGGTGAAATAAAAACACCAGACACTTGAAAGCAAATGATCCTGTGTTTTTAATATGTACTTATTTCTATCTGCTTACATTAGGAAGTCTAGGGGTGTTGTGTTTGAGTCTAACCCCAGTTACCTATAAGGAATACATAGCTTCATGATTAACTAGCAGTGGTCTACTTATTTAACTTATTAAACAGCTTTTCAAAGAAGAATAAATTGCTTTGGTAAACTTATGAATCCCTACATCTTTTGAAAAGTCATTTTTTCCTGTTGGCTCCCAAAACACTCTTATTTATCACCTCATATACACTATCACCCCCTTTTTTTTTTTTAAGATTTTATTTATTTATTTATTTATTTATTTGACAGAGAGAGAGACATAGTGAGAGAGGGAACACAGGCAGGGGGAGTAGGAGAGGGAGAAGCAGGCTTTCTGCCGAGCAGGGAGCCCGATGTGGGGCTTGATCCCAGGACCCTGAGATCATGACCTGAGCCAAAGGCAGACGCTTTAATGACTGAGCCACCCAGGCGCCCCCACTATCACCTTTTAAGTAAGAATCCACCTGGGACAAAAATCAGAATCACAAAGGTTGAGGCTTAGTTGGCTGCATTTTCTAATTTCCATAGATTTCAAAGCCTTGGTTAGGAACCATGACAAATAATTTTTCACTTTTCCCCATTATTGATATTATCCAGTCACTAATTTGCTATAGACTGAATGTCTGTGTCGAAATCCATTGTGTTGACACCTAATCTCCTATGTGATGGTTGGTATTGGGAGGTGGAGCCTTTGGGAGGTGATTAGGTCATGAGGGCTTGACCTCATGGATGAGATTAGTGCCCTTATAAAGGAGACCCCAGGGAGTTCCCTCACCCTTCTGCTATATGAGGACACAGTGAAAAGACGATGGCGAACCAGATGGCTGGCTCTCAGACCCAGAATCTGCTGACGCCTTGATCTTGGACTTCCCAGCCTCCAGAACCAGGAGAAATAAATTCGTGTTGTTTAAGCCACCCAGGCTAGGGTCTTTTGTTATAGCAGCCTGAACAGATGCAGACTCTAAGTGAAGAGTGGTCCACAGCTACCACCGTCTCTGGAAGCTACACTCTCTTATGTCAATTCTGGATCACCTCAGAAAGCCTCTGGTATCATTTTCCTCCTCTTGGTTTCTACTTGACTTTTTGCCAACATCCATATAACTGATAAAATAATCTTCCTAGAACATCATAAAATCACATCACTCCCTGATGAAGAATCTACCTTGGTTTACTGCTATATCAAGTTCTTTTTTTTTTTAATTCAAGTATCCCTAAAATAGCACCATAATTCTCTATCCTTGCCTCTAATGTCAATCTCTCTAATGTGTCATATAATAAAAATTCAATACTGTTTATATTTTATTTAGTTTCATAAAGTCTTCTTATGATTTATAATGTACCGCACTGTTTGTGGATAATGTATGATGTAATTAGTAGCAGGCTCTTAAAGGGTTGACTTTCCAAGTACTGCCATAAAGGCCACCTCAGAGAATATTAGGAAAATAAGCACTTCATGACCTAAGTGTCAGAAGATCAGAATTCTAGCTTCAGCTCTGATGGTAATGACCCTAGGGAGATCAGAATTGTAGCTTCAGCTCTGATGGTAATGACCCTAGGAAGATCACTTTATCTCTTTGAGCCGCTGTTTTGTCATTTGCAAAATGGAAGGCTCACATTCAATTATCTCTCAGGTCCTTGTAACTCTAAGGCGTTATGAGGCTCTTACCTCTCATAAAGAAGGGTGAATTAATGACTAAAAATAAATAGCATTATCTTACAAGTTAGTGATTTTATAGGAAATATGCATTTGAAGCAACTTAATAAACTTTATGACACCGTATTTAATAGATACATAAATTAGCAATGTATTCTTATAGAGATTTCTATCTGTTTCTTGTTTTTGTCATTTGTGCAAAGTGTTTTGTCTTGTGTTTATAATCTACAGCAGTCTACCTCTGACTGATGTGTCTGCTTTACACGAATTCTAACATTTCCAGACAATTCCAATTGCTTTGAATCTGCTTGCATCTGGTCACAATAAAGATAAAGCTGTGATAACATTTCTAAAAATAAGTTAAAATTATCTGAGAAGCCAAAAAAAAAAAAAAACCCATAATAATAGAGATTGCTGCATCTGATGAAAAATGAAGGGAACTGCTGCAGATTTCCTGCATCTTGGTCATTTTTGCCTCCAAACCTTGCTCAGACTCTCATCCACGCAGACTATGGTGTAGGATGCTATCAGTACAAAGCCATTATTTCTTTCAAGCTCGGGCTCAAAACTCACTTCACTGGCCCTTCCCTCTCAGCACTCCTTTATTCCTCATGAGACAGCAGTCAGGCTTAGCTCCACTTTTCTCCCTACCCAGTTATGAACTCTGTCTCCCACCTTAAATATCGACATCAAAGCACCATCATCATCATCATGGCCTGTTCTTCTAGATTACAGATATATTAAAGCAAAATATATTGATGACCAAATAGTAGCACATAGGTTAAGATGAAAATATATTTATTAAAAAGTGCAGGTTATGAGACATTTGATAGTGTGAAAAAAGGGGGAAAACAGACTTCTGCATAGTAGAGTTAGCTCTGTCATGTACTGGTCTGATTAGAAGTCAAACGTTCCATCAAAATGGGAGAGGACCCACGTAATTCTTCTGATTGCTATGTAGAAGAGAGAGAAACCATTTTGATAATGCTAATAGCCAAGTTACATGGGAGGAAGAATGAAGTTTTGAGAAATAGTAAACGGCAGTGGTTAAGGACACCAGCTATTGGATTCAAGCTGCCCAGGCTCAAACCCCTTTGCTAATTACCAGCACAGAGACCTTGAGCAAGTTTCTCTACATCTCTGTGCCTACATATCCCAACAACACAGTAGGGATGGCACCACCTCCTACCTCATGAAGTTTTTGTGACAACTAAGTTGTTCATACATATGTTAAATGTGTAGAATAGAGAAGCGTTTCCAATTACTGTTGCTGTTATTACAAGGTCCCTCAATTAAACACATAAAATAGCAAATTAAGAACAGACAGGGAGCTGGTAACAAAACCTTCACTTAAAGTGTGAGTTTTACCAATTGTACATGAAATGATTGAGAATTTCCAGCAATTAATCAATCCTGATTCAAGGAGGGAAAACACATTATGAAGAACCTGGTGACACAGAAGAGGATCGTCACACACACAAAGTTTTCAAAGAAAGAAGACCCTGGAGTAGATCCAGCATAGAACATTCCCATAGCATCCAATTCCTTAGGTACCAACAATAGCAGCACAATACTGGGAATCCTAGTTGAGTTTTCATACATATATGTAAAGTATAATGTTTGTGGTTATTTAGTAGTATTATATTAATTAAACATGATTCATATATTTGGGCTCAGCTCCTTACCTAGTCATACTTAATGTTGTTTTTTGTAAAACCCAGGCTCATAAGAAGTGGACATTTGTACCTTGCGATCCAAGTGTCTGGAGCGGCTATGATGCTGGACCCGGGATGGGCAGGCCAGGCAAGCAGCACTTCTTTCCGAATGGTGCCTTCGAGGGCCTATTTCTTGTTGTGCTGTCAGTTCAATTACATGATTCCTCTGAAGTGTCCTGTGAATTATTACAAAGGCATTTGAAGGCTTAACTTAAAGGGATCGGTTCAATCATTTCACACAATCCACCTCCCTTCTTTCCAGACTCTTGCCTATGTACGACTCCAACATTTGGAGACAGCCAGCTTCTTCTTGCCTTCTTCTTCCCATTCCTCCCCAAGGCTGCTCCGTCCATACTTTTCCACTTGTGAATGAATACCGTGTCTTCTTTTTTTTTTTTTTTAAGATTTTATTTATTTATTTGACAGAGAGAGACACAGCGAGAGAGGGAACACAAGCAAGGGTGAATGGGAGAGGGAAGAAGCAGGCTTCCCGCAGAGCAGGGAGCCCAATGCGGGGCTCGATCCCAGGACCCCAGGATCATGATGAGAGCCAAAGGCAGATGCTTAACGACTGAGCCACCCAGACACCCCAATACCGTGTCTTCTTCCCAAGAGTTTTTTTCCTTTCATCTAGCCAACATGGTGTCTGACCCCTCACTTTCTGCCTTTCTTACCCAAAACACAATAATTCTCTGTGATTTTCACTCTTCAATCTTTTTACACATAATTTTCCTCTTTCTGTATCTTTCATTTAACAAATGATGTGCCAGACCTCTAGTGTCAGTCATTAACCTCAGGAAGATGTGTTCCCTCTCTTCATTCTCTTTATGAGTTCAAAAGCTAGCCTAATCTTGATGATTTAATAATAGTGATGACGACATATATGTGTTGATTAAAAGGAAAAATTTAAGTTTTATCAGATATGGGGTACAATATTCTTATCTCAACTTCTTTACGGCGAGGATCCTATGTTCTAGTACTAGGAGAGTCCATCCTCACCATACCTCATTCCTCTAACTTCCTTAGAAAAGTATGGTGGTGACTGTAGCTTGCCAACAATACCCTTGGAAACTTGACTATTCTTGTCAAATGACAATGAGAATGATAAGACATTGGTCAATGGGAAAGAGATTTTTCCTTTACTATGGCTGGTCTAGGCTGTCGACTACTCTATTTGAACACAGTATCAGGACTTCATGGCCTTCAGTAGTCAAGAAAAATTTAATCCTCAAAGAAGACAGTAGGTGCCTACTTCATGAAAAGTAACAGAGGCACAACTCTGGGTGAGTATCTGGGAGAGCAGACATGTTTATCCTGTAAACAGAGAGGACACGACTCAAGAGGAAAGCTCAGTACTACTATAAGAGCTATGCACATATTTAAAAAAATATATTGGAAAAGTTATATTTGAAGTCCTCTCAGGCTATCTATAACCCTACCTGCCTCAAGAGCCAGAAAACAGGAAAAGTTGTGACTGCCCTTGGTGAACATATCTGACAGCACAACCAAAACGATGCTAGAGGTGGGCAGCAAGCCCAACAAGCCACCGGGCCCACATCAGTAAAAAGCAACAGTCTGATTAGGTCAACAGGCGGCACACGGGGGTGATACGTATGGAGGAGCACTACTATGGTCAAGTCCTAAACTGGAAGCCATTCACTATGTTTGCATTTCTTCTGGATAATGCCAAGAGTTGGGCCATATGATTACCATTTCAGATAAGAGAAAACTGAGATTCAGAGAAATTGACTCACATTCCTAAGGTCATAGAAGCCATGAGGGAAACCAGTCTCCTGCAAGTCTATGTGACTCTACCTTTCCACTGTACTACCCAGGACCCTGAGAAGGACAGCACAGGGAGGGAAGAAGTACAGAAGAAGAATCACAGCAGGGAATTCACACCTGAATGAGAAGATGGTGAAGCAAATTCCTGAGAAAATAACTTATTGTAAATGGCTGAAACCACATCCTAAAAGCATTTATAGACACCTTACTGTATAGTTAATTTAAGGATAACTATTCAACAACTATAGATAATGTATTCTTGGGATATGGATAAAAACGTCCAACACCTTTTAGTTAAGGAACTTTTGAAGAAAGCACAGATGCAGGGCTACTTGGCCACATTAGTGCTCCAAAATAATGTCAGGAAAGGCTTCACAGAGGGGTGACTCTACCTGAGTTTCATAAACTAGTAGGCATTTACCATGTGGAGAGGTGTTAGGGAAAAAGTAGAATATAGGGCTTCTCAGCAGTGGACATGAATAAGGGTACTGAGACCTGACGTGGCATATTCTGATCTATAAAAAGCAAACCATGTAAGTCTTCTTCAGTAAAATTTACATGCCTGAAATGTACTTCAGTGAATTCTGACACACATATTCAACTGTGTAACTCACACCCCAATCAAGATATAGAGCCATCATCGCCCCCTAAAAAAAAACCCACTGTGACCTTTCAATCAATTGCTACCAACCATAGTCAATATCTGTTCTAACTTTTATCATAATGGATTGGTCTTGTCTGTTCCTGAATTCCTTCTTAATGGAATGATTGGTATGGATTCTTGTGTCTGGGTATCAACATAAAGTTTTGAGCTGTGTACATCAGTAATACACTGCTTTTTGTTCCTGAGGAGCTTTCCAACGTATGGATATACTATAATTTGTTTACCTATTCAGGGAGCAGGTTGCAGCCTATCACTGAGGGCAAATCTCAATCTCTAGTCGGTAATTACTTACATTTCACCTCAAGGTTTGAGTCTTTACAAATGCCATTCAGAATGGATGCATTCCCTCTAATATCCCTCATTTTCATGTTTAGCTAACATATTTGGAGCATCTACTATGTGTCAGGCACACTGTTAGTAAATGCCACACACATAATGGTTCTTAAGGTTCCTGACATCCTCATTGCTCATGAGGGTATCCTTATATCTGCAAGATCCACCTCTACGACACAGGCTGGCCATGTGATTCTGTTCTGCATTCTCCAGTTGCCTTGTGATACTGGGAAGATTTGATTCTGCTCATTCTTTTTGGAAGAAAACGTAACTTTGTGATTGGAATTGCAGCTGAAAACAGGTCTCCCCACAGCACAGACACACTGTTTCAGTGGCTCAGAGGTATTAGTGTTTAAATGTTTTCATGTTCAGTCTCATATAAGCTACAGGTGCCAGGTGGACAACCAGTTGGCAATTGTCAGTTGGACCAGCAGTTATGGCAGTTTTCTGGACTATCCAATGGAAAGATTTTTCTGACCCTTTTGATGGGACTAGAGCCAAAAATGCATTCACACAAAATACCCTAGACTCCATTTGTCACAGGTAGTTTCAACATAGGAAGTATAAAAAGAACAAGGGCCATCAATTTCTAAAGCTTTCGAAAAGATTCAAAATCATTTGCTTGTTTTATCCGCCTCCGTTTAAAGCTGCTTTTATTGAGTACAACTATTTAAGAAAAATCAGATTTTAGCAAGTATAATTGTTTTAATACAGACAAATACTGCTCATTTATAGAGCACCACATGCTTCATAAAATGCTTTGTGAGTCAAGTTTTATGTCAGGGAATTTTGGAATACAGGTTAGCAGGTGATGCCAGATATTGTGGGGAGAAAAGAAAGAGAAATAGTAATGCCAGAGGAAAACAACTGTTGTCCCCTGGCCCAAAATGAAAAGTGAGTTATTTGCCAGCAGTGAGCCTCCCGGAATTCAGGGAACAAAGCCTACAATAAAGATGGACTAAGCTCAGGGATCCCAGAGGAAAGTGAATGCAGATTTCCTGGCAAGCAGGAGAGGCTGGGACCATGAATGCCTAAAAACTGGAAGTGACCCACATGGCAAAAGGCCTCTGATGGGCAACTGAGGGCAGAGAGACTCACTAGCCAAGCCTTCAGTGATCATGAGGCAGATGGACATTTCGAAGACTGATTGTTTTGCTGGATTCTCATTTGCCCATTCTCAGCCTATAGGTAAAATATGTCTACGTGTGATATGTGTGGAACAGGATAATTTTAGGATATATTGTTTGGCCTGCATTCTTGTCCCCTTCCTTGGCCGTGAAGCAGAGAGTAGGCTCCATGTTTGTTCCTTTCAGGAGACGTTCACGGCAGAGCAACCTGGTCTTTCTTTTCACAAGCTTAGTGCTTTGGGAAGCATGAGGTTTGAAATGAAAAGAATGTCCCCAGGCTGAATTATGAGCCTTGGGACTGGGAATGGTACTATAATCTGTGGTCACAGCAAACTTGAAGGAAACTGAATCCTGCCTGGTTCTTTTGGATTGACCAGGATCCCATAATCCAAAAATGGCATGGGGAAAGCAGAGCAAGCTGACTGAAAGAGTAAGGCAGGTTGGGAGGATAGGTATTTCAGTGGTTCTAATTCCTGATGATCTCCAAGCAATCCCAAACCTTCAGAGCAATAATAAGGGACAGAAAGAACATCCACACAACAGACCAGCATAGTCTCCAGCCAAGCTGATGGGTGGAGGAGGTACAACTGGTTTTTCAGTACAAAGTCTCCTTCAGAGCACAGGTAGATGGAAAATACAGGTAAGACCATGTGGATTTGCAATTGCATGGTTGATTGTCACTGAACATCATTCATGCTCTTTTGCCCAGCAGCTTTTAAACCTCCAGGAAAAATTTAGTCTTTTTATAGTTAAAAAAGTACTTTCCTCATCATTTTATCTTTTATCTGCAATATGAAGCCATCAAAGACGTTTCCCTGAACTCCCACCCTCCAAATGAATTTGTAAAACCATATAAACTTCTCATTTTGTTCCCTGATCTAGGGTCCTCTCTGCTCCTGATTCAGTGTCTAATAGTCTCCTTTAACTTGAAAGAAATCCCTCTTGCCTTAATCCCATTGGAGTTCGGCTTTGAAAACAAAATCCATGAAGCCCTCCCACAAATGTTTCTATACAAAGGAGCAGTAGACCTCACTATCTCCTTAAGTAGAGAGGAAAAGGAATTTTTCTCATTATAAAATCATAAAATTAAGACTCATTGTCTGGACAACTGGGAGCAGAATAGGTACAATTTCATCACTTCTGAAATGTTCGTTCTACTGCAACTAACATCTATATTCTAGGCTTATCTCCTTCCTTGGGCTAAAAGTATGAAGAGACTTTTATGCTCCAGTCAACATGTTTCTCAATTTGCCCTCCTCACAATGGACACTTCGGTCATACCTATGGTAGAAAGATGACCAGTGGACCACCAAGGCCAACCCGAAAACCTGGAAATGTATGTGGAACCTTGCTAACATGTATGAAAGGGGAGGCATAGGGATGACTACACTCACATTCCATCTAGCCCAGCCGGGGAAGAGGCAGAACAAAACTTCCATTGCCTGCCCCCCCGCCCCCAGGAGAAGCAGTAATTTCATGCACAGTCTCATCAACCAGACTTCCTGAGGGGGGAATCACAGCTCCATCAGGATTATGTGCCTTTGATAAGGCACCTGGCCCCTCTGTGCCTCAAATTCCTCACTAGCAGAGTGAGAATACAAACAGTATATGTTTCAGGCGTTGTTGGGATGAGGAAGTCAAAATTTACAGGTATCCATATTACAGAGAGCAAAAAGAGAAAGCTGAGGGGAGAGGATACCCCTCCCCCGAAGGTTCACACACTGCTTCTGCTTATGTCCCATTGGCAGGAATGTATTCACAGGAATACATGCTGTAGTCAAGGGAATGTGATCTTTATTCTGAGAAGCCATGAGTTGAGACTTGGGGTGTTCTGTTTCTGAGAGAAAAGGAGAAGAAATTGAACAATTATCACTTTGTACCAGAGATATCTCTTAAAAGACTGAGTTTATGAGTGCAGATTCATTCCTGCTACATAAGCTTATTTCATCTCCTTCAACACCCTGTACTGAGGTCTTACAAGATGTTTGAGGTAAAGAATGTTGTTTTTCTCCAAAATGATAAGAACTTCCACAAGATTGGCAGAAGATATGCTAATGAAGGGGGTATTCCTAAATTCAGAAATCTTACCTCCTACAAAAGAGTATGAGCAAAGTAAGAGTTACTCAAGAGTAATTTCATTTTATGCCAAACCTAGCTTATATGGTGGACAGTACAAGAACTATAATCCTGAGTTTAGAGATTAAGAAAACTGAGGTTTCTTATTCATACAAAACTTGGTCGCTTATCCATGACTTCTGACCACAAAAACAAGTATTCTTTTCATTAAACTAAGTTTAGTTTGTAGCCTATCTAAATAGCTAATCACTATTTACACACTTTTTTACAGGAAGAAATAGCTCTGAACAAATAGTATTATGATAAAGTTGTATTTTAGAAGCAGGCCATCTGAATTCTGTTCTCAATCCAACAGCTACTTAGATTGTGTCTTGGACAAGTGAGTAATATTTATGTGCTTGACTTACCAGATTGAAAAATGTGAAAGCTTTGTAACTTTACTCTTCGTTCTATATAATGTGTCACCAACTACAGTATGAGCTATTCCCAGGCAAGAATCTAGCCCTTGTATAACAGACAGAGAACCACCTGTCACTGAGCATACAAAAATAACTCTATAATATGCGATCTGTTGGACTAGATGACCTCTAAGGTTATATGGAAAAATGTCTGGATACCCACAAAGCGTCAAGAAGCACTGAGTAAATGCCTGGTGAATAAGTAAAAGCACCTCTGATTTATACTGTTTGGTGAATAAATCATTTGATACTTACGGCAAGTGAACCAAAAAGAAATTGAGATATTCTAGGAAGCAAGGTGAATCAGACAAGAGTCTGGAAAAAAAATTATTTTTTAATGAATTTAACCACTAGTAATTAGGATTGGCAGTATAAATTAGCATAAACACACCATCCAAATGATAATGCAACAAGAACATTATTATAAATTCTTAATGCCTCTTTTAAGAATAGAAAATGACAACTCATCAAAGAACAATTCATCAGGGTTCACCCAGCACTGACCTGAGCGCTTCATTGCTCTGAACTGTGGAACCCTTTCCAATTTACCAAGGGAAAATGCTTAGAGTGGAGAAAAGAGAATTTTCATACATTAATAGTCCAGATTGGCTGGTTTCAAAATTTCTTGGCTGAAGAAAATTGTTCCATTTTTCAAAGGAATTAGTAGGCAGGAATCCAATGTAATAACAATAATAATAGCAATAACTAATATGTATTATAACTATGAGCCAGGTACTATTCTAAATATATGTATTAATGTATTTAAACCTCATAGCATTACACAGAGATTGGTAATACTATTACCCTCAGTTTACACCAGATGAAGAAAGTTGGTAATAGTGAGATTAAGTAAATTGTGGAGATCACCCAAGCTGTAATGGAAGGAGCCAGGTTTCAAGTAAGTATACCCTAGAGCTCAGTTATACTCTTTGCTTCCATATATAGCAGAGCTGTCTAGTTGGAAGTGAATGGATACAAAGGACCACTCCCCAAGTGCTGCCTACTGGTCTAAATGAAATCTGCCTTCAGAGCATCTCCTATGTAGATATCGGGGAAAGTCCTTCGGAGGTTGTCCTTGAATTTACTAAACAGAAGTCTCTCCCTTTATAATTTACTATTTTTTTAAATATATCCGACCCCTTTCCATTTAATTTTCCAGAGTCAGCTCTAAGATACGGTCATGTCTTGAACGAGACACAATATTTTGAAGTCTCCTTTCTGGAGCAGAAGGGCAGAAGTAAACCGTAGATTGTCCATAAGGAAAATAAGTGTTCAGACAGCCACATGTAACTACAATGGATGTGAGCTGATTGTGGGCGAGCAATGACCACATGGAACTCTGTCCTTCACATATTCAAGAGATGACCAACAACCATGGTGGTCAGAAGGATGTGTGGAGATGGAAAAGGTATGGTTTTCATTTCCATGTGTTGGGTGCTTCACTTCAGTCTGTTTCTAGACCAGGACTTGCACCTTTAATCATGGTGTACTCCCCTGCAAATGACAGGCCCTTCTCTCATTCTGAAGCCCCATTTTTTTTTTCTTTCTCTGTTGGATGAAGTAGAACGTCTCCCCAAATCACAGCCCCTGGTCTGCAATACATGCAAGTGACCAAGATAGACTGAGGTAAGAGAGTATGACCAGTAAACCATTATCAAAATTCAACTACCCTGGGAAACACTCAAGCATATCACCCTGACTTTACATCAGTATGATAGCATCTTGTTCAAAAGGCAGCATAATTTCGTATCCACAGGAATGCAGACCTCAGATAGTAGCAAAGAAACTTCCACATGCTTTAAAAAATCCTTACTATAACTCGATTCAGTAAAGGTGTATCCAGCCCCCAATCTGTTCTTGGCACCAGTCATATCAAGATGACAGTGACACAGCAGCACCCTGTCAGTGTAATATAGTAATTGTGATCATCTTTGCTCATTTGTAAACCTTTATCTGTCAACCATTTTTCTCTTACTATGGCTGAAAGTTCTCATCCTTAAATACTTTTCCCTCAACAGTGAAAAACTCGAGTGGCTCTCCTGACCCGGCCACAATAGGAAGGAAGTACTCATTTCAGCATCACTGAAACAGCCTCAGAGGGCAAGGAGTTCCCAGGATAGACCCAGGGTTCACTCCCTGGAAATTTAATCAACTTTGTTAGCGGGTGTGAAGAATCCTAGAGCACTGACCACACATAACCATCATTGTCTTGCTTTGGTACTTGTATTATGGAGGTTTTCTTGGCTGGATGAATTGGCTGTTCCAGAAGAAAAATCCTCTATACAAAGGAACAGTGTGTAAGTGGAATAGATGTGACAGATGATGGTATTGAGGGAGGATCTTTTTTAAGTCCAAATCTGAAAATTCTAGTTTATACCAGAGAAATGGACAGAAAGATGGAATATATGCACTGGAGATAAAATGAGATTTCCAGCTCTAGGCATCAGTTCTTTACAAAAAGTTTTAATTATTAAAAAATCTTTTCAAAAAACATAAACAAAGAACATACATAGTTCCAAATAACACTAAATTTAGCTTGGAATTTTGAAAGCCTATTATTTAGATATGCAACTAGAAAACTACTATTCCTGCTGTGATCATAGATTATAAAATATGCAAGCATGAGATTGCTATGCTTCACTGATTACCTTTTCTTACATTTATTTTTATTCTATTTTATTTTTTGGAAGAAAAACAGATGCATGTACAGCCCTTTGGGGAAGTATGACTAGCACCGTATCAGGAGTTCATTGGAAAGTTTATAACTGATCACAGTAACTTAGTAGTACTTTTTAAAAAAATTTGATAAAATTGCTGCATGACTCTAGAATGCACAGAAGTTGTGCAATTTAGTAGTCAGTTACAAAGCAACATAAAAAATAAAGTACTCATTTTTCCCAAGAGAAATGGAAATGCAATTTCCTAAGCAAAATCTATTCATATTGGAATTTTTATTAGCTTTCTGTAATGGAAAGGCTATTAAATACATATTGTTTTGTGCTTCTGAATAGTTTTCCCATCTTCTTAAGTGAAGACAAGATCAGTATTGCATCATGAAAAGTGCCATCCATGCATTGTAAGCACCAGTTCCCAATGCAACGGGCTGGATAAGGCAAAATAAATTCCAAAATCTAAACAGGGCAAACGTGTTAAGATGAATGATAGCTTTATTACTTACTCGATAGATGCCTCGGAAGGGAACACAAAAACCTAAGACTGGAAGCTAGCTTTTACTGAAATGGTCCTTAAAGCCATTTATTTGAAAATGTAATGACATCCGGTGGCAGATTCAGCTCATGACTACTGTGTACTCATTGAGAGACCTTTGCCCGGCCACCGTTCTAAGACATTCCAAAAATAGGAAAATAAATCTGGCATTTTGGCTCAACAGGAAAGATGGAAAGGTAGTTTATTTCAACTAAAAGAGCAAGTTTTCATTTAATAGTCAAGGCTGACAAAGTGAGAATAAGATAGCAACTTGAGAGAGGGAGGATATTGTTCTCTCTCCTTCATATTCCCGTGTGTTGGAGGGCCACATGAACCTGAACAGAAATTTTCTAGAGTCCATTCCATAATTTCAATGAGGACAACTAAATTAACTAAACCTTGTTAATGTCTATTCTGGTAACATATGAAGATATCTATTTGTTCAAAATAATGGGCAAAAGTATGGTCTTGATCCAGCCCCACTTGAAGTGAACCACAGAGCTTCAGCTATAGTATCCTATCAACTTTCCCTCTCGTCTCTAAGGAACTAAATCCAGTTAGATCCTCTGAAAGCATTTACTGAGAACTTACAGGCAGGTTAAGGATCCTTTCTTCATTTGTGCCTGCTTAGACACCATAGGCTTACATGGACAATTTCTCTCTTCAGAAGTATATGCTACATTACATGAAATATTTAGGCCAACTTTAACACCCAAAGAATCCTCCACCGGGTGTGTATAAACTAGAAAGTATCAGGTTATCTGTGCAAATGGTTTGAGAAAGTTTGAGATTTCATTAAAAGCTCCATTCCCATGGAGTTATACTTGGTTCTTAATATTAATCAAAGATATATTCAACACCTGCCAAGCCCCAGGCACTGTTAGACCTAAGAGAGTAAAGTCAAATAAGTAAGAAACTCTTGACCTTGGGACTTCTCAGTCTGGTGGATTATGAAATCAGGAAGCACACCAATGTGAAAGCAAAGGTAAGCACTGGATCCTTTTATGAGACAGGGAAGAAGTTACCTACCCCATTTTGTGCAGGAAGCGGGAGGAAGCAATGACAATGACTTTTAATTGGTGAAGGAGGCAGAGATAGATAAAGAAACGCATGGCGGCAGGGAGAGCTTCAGTAGAAGGAAAGGATAAAATGACAGTGGGGTGGTGGGGAGAGCATAGCACGTAAATGAAAAGCAAATCATTCAGCACACGTGTTTACACTAAAGGTAATCAACTACCTTTGAAGGATTTTTTTTTTTTAAGATTTTATTTATTTATTTGACAGAGAAAGACACAGCGAGAGAGGGAACACAAGCAGGGGGAGTGGGAGAGGGAGAAGCAGGCTTTCCTGCTGATCAGGGAGCCCGATGCAGGACCCGATCCCAAGACCCTGGGATCATGACCTGAGCCGAAGGCAGACGCCTAATGACTAAGCCACCCAGGTGCCCCCTTTGAAGGATTTTAATAAGAAACACTTTTCTTGAGGTGCCTGCATGGCGTAGTTGGTTGAGTGACCAACTTTTGGTTTCCACTCAGGTCATGATCTCAGCGTCATGATCTCAGGGTCCTGACATCGAGCCCCATGTCAGGCTCGCGTTTGACAGGGATTCTGCTTGGGATTCTCTGTGTCCCCCTCCCTCTACCCCTCTCCTCTCTCTTTCTCTCTCTCTGAAATAAATAAATAAATCTTTTAAAAAAGTAGAAAAGCGATAGTGTTGAATTGAAATTTTAGAATGATCCCTCTCCCCTGGAGTGAGGTCTCTGTGAGACCTGTTAAAGTCACAGAAGACTATGTAGGAGACTGTTTACTGGACTCTGAGGGAAAAACCAAGCCCACCTAGTTTAATTCCAAGTTAGCTATAGTTAGACTCAGGATCTATGCAGCTTGGCCAGAGAATCTCACAAATGGGTAAACTAGTTATTTTTAGCAATCCAACAACTTTCAGTCATTTCGCTAATCTAGAAAACTTTCAATCTTACTCCTCCTAACAACAACAAATTTTTTTTATTTTTTATTGTTATGTTAATCACCATACATTACATCATTAGTTTTTGATGTAGTGTTCCATGATTCATCGTTTGTGCATAACACCCAGTGCTCCACGCAGAATGTGCCCTCTTTAATACCCATCACCAGGCTAACCCATCCCCCCACCCCCCTCCCCTCTAGAACCCTCAGTTTGTTTTTCAGAGTCCATCGTCTCTCATGGTTCGTCTCCTCCTCCGACTTACTCCCCTTTATTCTTCCCCTCCTGCTATCTTCTTTTTCTTTTTTCTTAACATATGTTGCATTATTTGTTTCAGAAGTACAGATCTGTGATCCAACAGTCTTGCACAATTCACAGCGCTCACCATAGCACATACCCTCCCCAACGTCTATCACCCAGCCACCCCCTCCCTCCCACCCCCCACCACTCCAGCAACCCTCAGTTTGTTTCCTGAGATTAAGAATTCCTCATATCAGTGAGGTCATATGATACATGTCTTTCTCTGATTGACTTATTTCACTCAGCATAACACCCTCCAGTTCTATCCACGTCGTTGCAAATGGCAAGATCTCATTCCTTTTTGTGGCTGCATAATATTCCATACAACAACAAAATTTTAAGAAAGAAAAGGAGATGATAACTGACAGTGGCGAGAGTCCTTGTGAGAGTTTTCCTGATGCTTTGACTGCTCCCAGGCAGGCTGGCCATCAGTCAATACTAGAACTAAGTCTCCAAGAAGTACAAGCAGAGAAGCAAAATGCAAATCAAGAGAGAAAGTGCACAGCCTGGGGAGAATTGTCAAGTCTACCCTCTATGGATGCGCTGGTGGTTTTTACTGCTTTAGGAAAATGGCAGAACAACCTCTTGGACTCTTACTCTTCCAGATATCATTCAGAGCCAGGCTGCTCTAACCTTCCCTTGAAGCACAGTCTGAAGATATGACAATTTCTCCAGAAAACCTCACAGAACAAAATCAAGCAATGATCAGAGTTGATACAACTATTGAAAGCATTTCAGAAGGAGAACTTGGATTTTGTTCCTGATATGTTTTATATACATAGGAGGAAAGGAAGGAAGAAGGGGCCACTATGCAATATGCAGGCAAGAAAACAGACACCACGAAAACCAATGACTAAGGTTGCTGCAGTTTTCAAGACAAGAAACGATGTGGGTCTAAAAGAAGGCAGTGAGAATAGAGTGGGAAAATGTAACCTGTTTTGGAAATACTAAGGAGATTGAATAAACTTGCTGGCCAGTAAGTAGGATGCAGAATACAGAGGAATGGAAAAATCTGAGATAATGCCCGCATTTCTGGCTCAGAAGCCTAAGCAGTGATGCCACTCACCAAGCTTAAAAACATAGGATGAGCTAAGAATGGGGGAGAGAGTGAAAAAAGAGAAGGAATTAAGTTTTGTTCAGTAAGGCTGAATTTTCTGTGGGACATCAGTGAGCTATCTTTCAGGGCATTGAGCTGAGCAGGGAGTCAGATGCAGGGCTCAATCCCAGGACCCTGGGATCATGACCTGAGCCGAAGGCAGACACTTAACCAATTGAACCACCCAGGCACCCCTATATATTTTTTATTAACCCCTTATCACATACATGATTCATAAATATTTTCTCCCATTCTTTAGGTTGCCTTTTAATATTGTTGATGGTTTCCTTTGCTGTGCAGAAGCTTTTTAGTTTGATGTGGTCCCATCTATTTTTTTTCTTTTGCCTTTGATTTTGTTGTCACAAAAAGACTTTTTTTTTAAATAATAAACTACCCAAGCTACACCCTCATTTTATTCCCTCTTTCCAAATTTCTTTCCTTTACTGCATGCTTACTTCTTAATCAGGACTTGACTTTTCAGGATGATGTTTCCTTAGCACCCTCCTATATTTATACCCACTCATACATGCACAGAGCTTCTCTTTGGAATGCCCCATAAAGGAGCTGTTCTGTTTTGTTCTACTGTGGGGTAAGGTGGGTACAAAGCAATCTCTAAGAGGCAGAATCAGGGACAATGGGGTATATGCAACTACTCCAACATCCCTTCCCTTTATGGACAAAAGAGAGCATCCAAACCCTTCTTAGCACATTTGGGTCACTATGAAACAGACTTGGAGGATAGAACCATCTCTCTAATGGGACCCTCAAGGTTCTTGATTTGGACCATGTTTTGCTCTTTTGAGTTAACTAAAAACCCCAGGGAACAGGTCTAGTCAGCCATTCTGAGTCCTTATTAGATATTGGCCATTTGAATATCGAATTCAAATTATGATGGCAAATGTCAATACTGACCATGTAGCCCTTCTGAAATCACAAAACCAAAATTAAACAATAAGAAAAATCTCACCTAACCTGACTTTTAGGTGATAATTTTGTTTCCCTTTTTTTTTTCTTAGAAACCGATCCACTCCTAATTTTATTCACTCTATCCTCCAGCAAAATAACCTTATAAAAAAAAAAAAGAGTCAACAAGAAGATAAAAGCATTTTAAATTATTTAAACAACCTTACTGGGGAGCCTGGGTGGCTCAGTTGGTTAAGCGACTTCCTTCGGCTCAGGTCATGATCCTGGAGTCCCGGGATCGAGTCCCGCATCGGGCTCCCTGCTCAGCGGGGAGTCTGCTTCTCCCTCTGACCCTCCCCCCTCTCATGTGCTCTCTTTCTCTCTCTCTAATAAATAAACCTTAAAAATTAAAAATTAAAAAATAAACCTTATTACAATGCAATTTATTATATTTATTTTAAAACAAAAGTTAGCCTTTTTTTTTAAGATTTTATTTTTAAGTAATCTCTACACCCAGTGTAGGGCTCGAACTCACAACCCTGAGATCAAGAGTCGCATGCTCCACTGAGTGAGCCAACCAGGAGCCCCACAAAAATTAGCATTTTAAAATGCTAATGCCTTTATATATGTAATCTCAGCTAGAATATTCCTACATATGGATATGCAAACCCATTTATTTACCAAAATAACCAGTTGCATGTAATCCAATATCAGTTCAACGGTCAACTCTGCTTTGCTGTAATTTCAAAAATGCAGCAATTATTTAGCACTTGTTATATGCTGATGCTGTACCAAAAAAGGTGATGATGAAGGAGTTAGTTCTTACCTCCAGAAAGCACAGTGTCTGTTGGTACAAGTGCTCCATAACCCAGGAGCACAGATATAGTGTAGTAAGTGTTTTGCTGCTGACACATAGCTATGTTGTGAGAGGGTCTTTAAATCTACTCCTTAATTAGATGAGTTAATTCATGTCAAAAGCTTAAAAGAGTGACTGGCACACTGTAAACTCTCAATAAATATTAGCATCTTTGGGAGGAACATGTGAGTGATCCATTTTAGACATGACTGAAACAACATACCAAGAGAGATTAATAACTTGGCAAATTAGCTAGAATGTGGAGAAGCTGTGCTTGGCATGGACATCAAAAGCCTCCCCACATTGCCCCAGTACTTCTCAAAGTGTGCGGAGAAGAGACGCAAATAGGGCTTCATTCCGCCTCTGGATGGGGAGTGAAGGAAGTCTTCACCAAGGCAGCAGCATAGAGCTGGGACTTGAAGAAAAAATTCATTAGGAGGCAAAGAGCAGCAGAAGTAAATTCCCAACAGGGGAAAGCATCTACAAAATAATCAAGGCTCAGATGGCCATGACATATCTGGGGTGACAACAAGTAGTCCAGTGTGACTGGAGAGTCAGAAGTTCAGGAGAAGATGCAAGAGGTGGTGGAAAAGACAAGGCTGAAAAGGTCGTCTGCGGAACAGATGAGGAAAAGCCACAAAGACTGTGCTAACTAACACAATGCTCTGGATAATGAGCAATCACGTGTTGTTTTAAGAAGGGAAGAGACATGGGGCACCTGGGTGGCTCAGTTGGTTAAGCGTCTGACTCTTGATTTCAGTTCAGGTCATGATCTCAGCGTTGTGAGATCGAACCCTGGGTTGGGCTCTGCGCTGGGGGGTGGGGCGGGGGGGAGAGTCTGAGATTCTTTCCCTTCCTCTGCCCCTCGCCCTGTCTCTCTAAGAAGAAGAAGAACAAGAAGGAAAGACCATGATAAGGGAAAAGTATCAAAGGTAATCTGGGAGAAGTGTGGAGAGGCACTGGGACGCGTGGAGACAAAACCACTATTAGGAGGCTATCTGACTAGACGATAGAAACTCAGTCATGAGAAAAGCCCAATGAGGGGAAAAGCAGAAAAAATGAAGGAAGGGAAAAAGAACCCCAAAGTTAGTTTTGACATGCCATCAGCAAGACTTACTGATTGGTTCCTGGGGATACGAGAAAGAGGAGTCACAGATGTCCAAGTTTCCTGGGGAGATGACTACAAAGTAATTCCAAGAAGAGGGCTGACGTGCAGAGGAGAAGGAGCAAGTTTACCAGGAAACAGAGTTAGCTCTGTGATCTTTGAGAGGCCTTCCGTCCCACCAGGTGAAGCTGGTAACAGGCAGCTCTAACATGAGTTCTGGCCTGGAGACAGAGGTTTGTGGAAATCAAGCACAGTTGAGGTACTGGCAACGGATAGGAGCATGAGAACAGCAAAGAACCAAGAACTCATCCTTTGGTAATACCAATATTCCCAAGCTCCTGGAAGTAAAAGAAACCTAGAGACTGGTGAAGAGTGGTCCAAAGATTAAGAGGAAATTGCGGGAGAATGGTGATTCCCAAGACAAAGGATGCTTTGTAACGGCAAATGGCATCGAGGTTGAGGAGGAGAATCGCTGAAAAGAAACCATTAGGTGAGGCAGGTTGGAGGCTGTCAGTGAGTAACCTCTAGAAGCTGGCTTCTGTAGAGTGATGGGTGTGAGAATTCCGGAGGAAAGACTGAAGCATCAAGTAGAGACTTTTCTTTCAAATTCAGCCGCAAAGAACGGTGATGATATTGAGCGCTAGGAGGACTCGAGATCAAGGGAAGCGGTAATAATTCCACGTGGACATTTTAATATATTGACAAGCTGATCAAGGACCAGTGGAGAGGAAAACTGTGAAGATATGAGAGAGCTGGGAAATAAGACTAACTCCTCAGAAGAGTCAGAATAAGTCTTTAAGGATTAACAAAGCTCTCCTTTTATATATAGGTTTTCCTTTAGTCCCTTGCCAGTGTCCCAGTGTTTTTAGAGGAACAAACTCAGCTCACGGGTGCTAGGATGCCAGGATAAATTCTTTTAAAAAACAATAATTGGCCTTTTACAGGCAGTCATTTTTTATAATCTCTTCAGACACACAACCCACTATTTTTGCAACGTTCAGCAATCTCAGTCCTCAAATCAAGGTGTTTAGTGGCAGATTCCTGCAGTTTCAGAGCATGACACCTCATCAGTGCAAGCCGCCCTCTCTTTCTTGCCAGGCCTTTTATTTACAGCTAGCTCACTTGCACGTTCTATCTATCTTATATATCTATCATACATATATATCTTATATATATCTTGTCAAATGCTTTAGGTATAGAGCACTCTCATTAATTCCCTCCTTACTCCAGGATTTATCCCACCTGCTACTAATAAATGGGCATGATTTATAACATGCAGTTTACTTCCACCCATTAGAGGCATCTAAGCCTAGCTCTGAAAGCTCTCCAAATGCTATTCCAAACCTTAGTGAAGCTAAGCCCAGTTATTTCACAGAATACCCTAGAAAGAAGTGCTGAAGGCAGCCTGAGTGTCCCTTCACCTAATGCACGGGCTTCCCTCTAAGAGACTGTTAAACTACCCCAGACCTGGAATAGGCTTCAACTGTTTTGTCTTTTTTTTTAATATACAGACATATCTCGAATTCACATTGAACCTTCTGTGCATCTTTTCACACACATGTCACGATACCTACTTCAGAATATATTTTCTAGATGCCTTAAGGGGATTAGTTCTCCTATCAGTGAGAGTTTAGGTAGAGCCACAACCTCAAGGCTGGTGGATGGACTGGTTTGTATACTCTTTTCCTGTGTGGCATAATTAACTGTATACCTGAGAGATCATAGGATGAGCTTCTAGGCGTCTAGTTCAGATGTCTGTATTTCTTCTTTAGTTACCCAAACTGGGGCCTATCTTCAACATTACTGAAGTGGGGACACTGGTGGAGGAGCAATTATGGGGAGGAAAAGACAAGTGAAGATTGAGAAGCTTTTGAGGAGAATCCAGATGGAGGCAGACGTCTTATTCTGAAACTTATGGTGAAGTTCAGGCCCAGAAAGTGAACCCCTTTCTTATTTCAGGAAAGATCCCTGATATTTGCCAGGTGGGGAAAATGGCTCAGATCACACATGATATTTTATTTTCTTCAAATTGGCCCTCAGCAGTCCCAATGGAGGAACTATCATAAATGACGAAGATTAGTACCAGTTTTCCAAGGATAAACATCAAAAAATAGCTCCAAGCCTTAAAGATCCTCATTCAGCAACCAGAACATAGAGTAGGTGGAAACAAATGGTGATGAGATTTCAGATGATTAGTTTTCATCCATGATGTGACAATAAATGGGTTCCATTTAATCAAGTGGATAGTTGTTTCTTAGCTCATTTTTCCTTTCATCCAGCTTTCAAATGACTACAGAGGGGGCTGGGAACAGGGCAAAAAAAATTAATAGTAAATCTGAGGTACAGAAGCATAAAGGAGGTAAGATTTGGTGTGCATCACCAAAAGGGAAGATGTGGAATTCCTATAAGAAGTTACCATTACAGGGACGCCTGGGTGGCTCAGTCGGCTAAGCGGCTGACTTCAGCTCAGGTCATGGTCCCAGGGGCCTGGGATCGAGCCCCACATGGGGCTCCCTGCTCGGGGTGGGGGGGCGCACTGCTTCCCCCTCTGCCTGCCACTCCCCCTGGTTGTGCCGTCTCTCTCTCTCTCTCTCTCTCTCTCTCTGACAAATAAGTAAATAAAATCTTAAAAAAAAAGTTACCATTACAAAAAAATACTCTAGAAATTTTCTCCTTGTTTATGATAACAGAGAAAATAAGCAAAACTATTTTCCTAAAAACAACATAGGCATCACTTCTGCTTTCCTTTGATAAGCCATTATGAAGGGAAATAATTAACTATGGCATCTTATAACCATTCATCCACAAAACTTCCTTAGCAGAGACATTTTCTGTTCTACAGTTTATAAATGGATCTAGGCTTCCATATTCTGTATGAAAGCTCTTACTAAATAAATTACTGTATTCTGTAACAAGGTCCTGGGCTCTCTCCAGAAATCACAGCCACACATCAAATCCCATGGGGATAGGCTGTCTAACTTTATATGATGTCTTATTCCCTTAGTGCGTATCATTAGAGAGACAGCATGATGTAGTATAAGGAATTTAGGCTTGAGAATCCATAAACAGGTTCTATCCCTGCAACCAACTAAAAAGTGATTTCCATGAGTTACAACCTCTTTGAAGATCAGTTTCCTCAACTGTTAAAAAAAAAAAAAAAGGAGGGGGGTATGTCTTCTTCAAACTCTTAAAAACATGATTTTCTTGTTACAACAGAATTTGGTTGATCATAATTTCACAATAAGCTAACATCACTTTTTTTTAATGAGAATGCTTCATTAGAGACAGAATTACATTATTAACTCTTTATATTCTTTTCTGAGTTATCTTTAATTGTAATCATACTCATACTGCTTAATATAAAGGGTAGATCACGTAATTTCTATTTTATACTTAGACCAGCTAATGTGTTCAAAAGGACTTTGTTCTTTCTGAAGTCCTAATTTCCGTATGAATCATAAACACCTTTGTTAGCAGCTGTTCTACTATAATGTCTTTCTTGGAGCAGGTAGATGTGATAGTATTAAGACCCACAAAATGCACAGAGAGATAAATATCCTCTTAGCCTATTCCAATCATACAGTATTTCTTCCTGTGGTGAACATTTTCTGAAGAGTCATTAAAACACTATTTTCCCTGCATAACTAATAGCAGCATGGGGTTAAGTCAAGTGAATAAATGACTAAACAGAGATCATTTTCTTAGAGAAATTGTTTTCTCATACATCTAAAGCTTGTGAATTGTCTGGTATTTGTCTGACCCATCATCATTTTTAAACATTATGAAGTAAACAACACATGTGCATATTTGCACTCATTTACATATCACACAATAGAGAAATAGACATCATGTCCTAACATAAAAGCCTGAACGGCAGCACACATTTAGAGTTCTACAAGGTGAATTAGATAATTAGCTTCAAACAGTACTGATTCCATATTTTGTAGGGCACAGACCTCACCCTGACATGCCATTCATTCGTTTGTTTCTTTCATTTAAGTACATGGTAATGTACTGGGTCCCTGACTAAATGCTGAGAAAATATACAGATAGTCCCTATGATCAAACACTTCTCAACTGATGACAAAAGCAGACATGTATTCAATACTATATATATATATATATATGTATGTATATACATATATATATATATGTACCTTATACCTTATAATTATAAAACTATACCTTGTAATAAAGGTATGTTCTGGGGACTATGTTGTTCAACTGTCCTTCCAGATTCCCCTTCTACCTTTCTCTGTGGTGCTCTCAAGAGGCAGACTTGATGGCTACTTCAACGGCCTTACCTTCTGGCTTCACACTGAGTTCAGTGGAAGACACTGAAAACAGGACAGAAGATGCAAGAATTCTGAGGACAGGGTATTTATTCCCCGATTCCCCCTTGACAGGTAGCTACAGGTTGTACAACAGACCACATAGTTAGGTGGTCCTCTCCAGGGTAAACCATAAAGCACTATCTCCTCTTGCCTCATCAGGGGCTTCCAGCTGGTGGCAGTTTTAAGACCCTGTACTATCCATTATGGGTTTTCCTTAATCATATCTACTCCTCTGTAAATAATCCCTATATTAAACCTTCCTCAAATTACTCATTTTGAGCTTCTGTTATCTGTTTCCTGCTGTGTTGTTGATACATCATCCAAACCAAAATGGGCTGGGAAGGAACTCATTTAGGAAGCCAAAGTGTATCACCTGGTCAAAAGAAGAAGTAAACGGTGGATAGGAAAAGAAAGGGATTGAGGAATGGACTGTGAAAGTGGAAAGAGCAGCATGTGCAAAAATGGAGAGGCAGAGGAAGATCTGATGTATCTAAAGCATCTGGAGTCACTGGGCAAGCGGCAAAACAGACCGCCAAGGAGGCAGACAGGGATCAGATCACGTAGGGCCTGATGTGCTACTCTTCAAGGGACTTTGAGTCTCATTATGAATGCAACTCATTTTCCTCCAAGCATTTTGTTCAGTGCAGTTTCAAAAGGTCACGATGGTGGCATTTTTGAAATTAGAGGGGAGAGAAGTGAAATTGGAGATAGGGAGAGCATTTATCAGTTTATTACAATTATCAAAACAATGCAGTTGAGAAGTAATGCACATCTGGACTAAGGTCATGCCAACAGGGATTGAGAGAAGGAAACAGAGAAGTACATCTTTGCAATTCCTTATTGGGAGAAAGGTAATGAAATGTATTGGCTTAAGCGGCTTAAAAATGATATTTCGGGGGGATTTGTTATGTGCTGAGCACTGTTCTTATAGTTTTACACATTTTGACTTGTTTTTATCCTCCCAGAAACTCCTAAAAATAACAATAATTTTACCCCTATTTTTTCAAATGTAGCAAGCAAGGTATAAAGAGCTTAAGCAACTTGGCCAACATCACATGAGTAATAAGTTCAAAAGACAAGACTGCAGGAAAAGGAGAAAGAGTTTGGAGAGGGGATTGAGCAAGATTATGATACCAGATTAGAATACCAATAGTCTCTCTAATAGCTGGAAGATAGTCAAGTAGAGAAATCTGATGAGCAACTGGATATAGTAGCTTGAGGTGCAGAAATATAGAAATATAATGGCCAGAGATACAAACTTGAAAATTTTCAACACATATTCTTCCTACCTGAAGTCTTGGGAGAGAATGTGAGGTCCCTAGGGAGATTATGCAAAGTGAAAATGGGTTTGAGGTTGGAGACCAAGGCAACATTACATTTAAGGAATAGAGTAAGAGGGTCTTGAGCAACAGACTCCACAATCTAATCCTGGCCTAAAACTCCTCACTAATCTTCCACCTTGCCCCACCAAGAAACACTCCAGACAAATTTATCTCCTTCTCTTGTATTTCGCTTCTTCTGATGAACTCCCTTTGGAAGATGCCACTTCTGTATTCCACTCAGCCAAAGCTTTCTCAGTCTTCGGTGACCATTTCAAATCCGACTTCCTCATTGGAATTTGGTCCCAATTACCTCATTCCAGGAATTGTAAATAGTACCCGGCTGTAAAACTCAATGGACATTCTCAGTGCCTTTTGCAGATACTGATCTTTACTATTGCCCATCTCTGTTTTTTCTGTAATGATATATTCCCAAATAGACCACAGACTCCCTAAAGGAAAAAACATTCTTATTTTTATATCCCATTGCTCCCAAAATAATTCCTCATACAAGGCGGATATTTGGTAAATAGTGTACACCCTTTGATTTGGAGTTAACAAGGACTAGATAGCATCCATGTTAGCAAGTATGTTCTTTACTAAGTCTCTGGGGACAACCATCAGAGTTGAAATCTTTTATTGCACTACCATTCTCTTCTCTCATATGCCCAACATAGTCATGTTTATCAAGATCACTCTCTCTGAGGAAATGTCATAAGCTCTACACCCTTTCTGATCTATCTCCTATACAAACTCATCTGACCATAATTCCATTCTCTCAGTGCCATTCTTTCTGCAAATGAGAACTGGTTTATGTGGATTTTTTTTTCCCTCCTCCAAAAAAAAGGTGAGATTTCCAGGCTCCATGTAGAAGAAATGCACTAGGCCTATGAACATAATTCAATGGCAGTAATCTAGGCACTACAGAATATATTTTGAGACGAGCTGGATTTGTGATGTTCTTTAAATCTTCCTACATACTTCTCATTCCTAATTATTTCTAGGATCTTGACTTGAAACTTACTAAAATATAAAGGCACTTGGGGTAGAATTTTCCTACCTTATACATTCAGAACTTTACCATTTCTTTTCATGTGGCTTTGGAAGAATTTTTAGGAATAGAATGCACTTCACTTAAAACATATACTAGGAAGAACATCCTGTTCATATTTACGTCATCTCATACGTTTGGCATGAGTGGACTATCCACTTGCCTCAACTTTACATTGTATAAATCTTAATGTCTAAAATATCTGTAGGTTTACAACTAATATTTGCTTTGCCTTTAAGATGAATTTTGCATGTTTTTAATTTTTCAGTATAATTGTACATGGATTATTAAAAATGGCATGTGTAAGTGATAATATCTATAAAATACTAATTTGTGCTCTAATAACAGTCTCCCACTGATAGACAAATGCTAGGAAAGATATGTTGACATTATTTCTGAAGCAGTTTTAGCTCATTACAAGAAGAGCAAAATCATCTATCTTTTTTTCTAAAATAACAGCACAGTTTCAAAGAGCATCATCCATTTTACTTTCAGAAAGGAATGATATTGATGGCTAAAAGTAGCTCTAGAATTAATAAACTGGATTCAGTGTTATTTCTCACTAATTAGTTTCCCTTTCTGAGAACTAAACTTCTCACTAATTTTTTTTTTTTTTTTTTTTATCCAGGACCTGGAATTGGGGAAGTTGTGTGTGCTTGGAAGCAGGTTTGAGTTTTATCTTTATTACTTACCACCTCAAGTTATTAAATAGTGATTTTTCTCACCTATAAGGACCTTAATAATGGGCAAATCAAAAGACTTCGAAGATTCAATTAGCTACTAAATGTAAAATCTTAAGTGTTCTTAACTGGAAAAACCCTACATAAATATAACTTAACATTACCCTGGGTCTTTAAAGAGCTTATAATTCAATGTGATATCATGGAGGGAAAGTGAGTTTTGTTCAACACCACTTCCTAGTTATGGAAACCTGGATCATTTAGTTAATATCGAAGTATCAAAAATCTCAGTCATTGAAGTTCCACTTTGACTAAAGATGGCAGAAAACTACAAGAAAATATCACTTAAGTCACTGTTTTTAACCACAGCAAAGAAGCTGGATGATTTACATAATCATAGTATTTCCTGACCCTGTCAGAGAACCGAAGCTACCAGGCGTCCAAATGAACTAAATTCCAATGAGTGATAAGCATTTTGGCAGGGAAATAGGACACACACACCCTTTCACCTTTGGCAAAGCATGGAGGAAGAAGTGACTGCAGTAAGGGGAAGAGAAGAAGAGATCTGAGAAACAGATACAAGGTTAAAGGCTAGCATGATACATTAGCACAACTGGGATAACTTAACGGTTTAGAATTAGACAAAAATGATTGAAGAAGAATAGGAAATTAGGAGAGCCTCCCTTGGTAGCATACCACGTGCATATGGTGACCAGCAGCCCCTGTAAACAGGATGAAATTCTGACTACTTCCCCATACCTTTTTCTCATATAAACAAGAGAACATTAAGCTGTGAACTACTGAAGCTACAAACCAGGAACAGAAAGCTATCTGGAAAACCACTGAAGACTTAGAAATTAACCACAAAATTTTAAGTGCATCTGTGGATCAAAGAAAAATGTCACAAAGGAAATCAGAAAATTCCTTACCGACTGAAAAATGAGAACACAACATATCAAAACTTGTGGCACATAGCTAATGCAGTGATTAGAGGGACATTTACACCATCAATTGCTTTTACTAGAAAGAAAGAAAAATAGATTTTTTTTTTATCTTTACCGACTGAAAAATGAGAACACAACATATCAAAACTTGTGGCACATAGCTAATGCAGTGATTAGAGGGACATTTATACCATCAATTGCTTTTACTAGAAAGAAAGAAAAATGGTTTTTTTTTTACAGAAAAATAAGAGCAAATAAAACCAAAATAAAACCAAAGCTGACAGAAGGTAGAAAATAATAAAGACTGGTAAACAATGAAATTAAAGATAGAAAAACAACAGATAAAATCAACAAACACAAAGGCTAGTTATTTTAAAAGAGCAACAATATTGATAAACTTCTAGATAGACTGGTCAAAAAAGAAGAAACAGAAGGCAACATTTAGATAAGTTTTGACATTTTGATAAGAAAAGGGGGCATCACTGCCTATCACATAAAGGGACATCCAGAGGATATTATGAACAGCATAATACTGGTAATTTAGATGACTTAGATGAAATAAAAAAATTTCCTGAGACTATCAAAATTCACGCAAGAAGGAACAGATGAATTGAATAGACCAATGTCAATGCAATAAATTTAATTTGGAGTTAAAAAAATCTTCCCACAAAGAAAATTTGGGGCTTAAAGAGCTTTAGTAGTGAACTCTACTAAATACCAAAGAAATAAATACCAATTCTACCCAAAATCTTCCAAAAAATAGAGAAGAGACACACTTCTCAACTCATTTCATGAGGCTGACATTTCCCTGATACCAAAACAGACAAGGTTTTAGAAAAAAATAAATAAATAAAGGGGCACCTGAGTGGCTCAGTCGATTAAGCATCCCATTCTTGATTTCAGCTAAGGTCAGGATCTCAGAGTTGTGAGACTAAGCCAAGGGTGGGGCTCCATGCCCTGCTCAAGATTCGTCCTCTCCCTCTGCCCCTCCCCTCTGCTCACACACCCTCTTTCTCTCTGTCTAAAAAAATTTTTAAATAAATTTTAAAAAATAAAAACTACTCTTAAACATAGATATAAAAATTCTTACAAAAAATATTAGCAAATAAAATCCTGTAAAATAGGACTAAGTGGGCCTGAACCTAGGAATGCAAATTGAACATCCCCAAATCAATTTAATTTGCCATGTCAATAGACTAAAAAAGAGGAAATGATATGATGATCTCAATAGATGCCCCCTCAAAAGGCATTTGACATAATTTAGTATCCATTTATGAATTTCAGCAAAATAGAAGAATTAGGAATAAGTATAATAAAATATGGGTATTAAGTACATGCTGTAAGCTAGAAAATATTGAGAAGAAATAAAGGAAACCAAAACTAAATCCTGTTCATGGACTGAAAGACTTACTATTGTAAAGATGTCAGATCTGCCCAAATTGCTGTCTAGATTCAATGCAATCCAAACAACATCCTAGCTGGGGTTTTTGTTTTTGTTTGTAGACATTAACAAGCTAATTATAAATTTTATATGGAAATGCAAAGAACTTAGAAGAACCAAAATAATTTTTATTTTTATTTGGATTTTCCTTAAAGATTTATTTATTAATTTAAAAGAGAGAGAAAGAAAGTAGGGGAAGAGGCAGAAGAAGGAGACAAGCAGACTCCCTGCTGCTAAGCGGGAGCCGTATGTGGGACTCAAGCTCAGGACTTTGAGATCATGACCAGAGCCGAAATCAAGAGTCAGATGCTTATCCAACTGAGCCACCCAAGCACCCCCAAAATAATTTTTAAAAGAACAATGCTGGGGGCGCCTGGGTGGCTCAGTGGTTAAGCGTCTGCCTTCGGCTCAGGTCATGATCCCAGGGTCCTGGGATCGAGCCCTGCATCGGGCTCCCTGCTCCGCGGGAAGCCTGCTTCTCCCTCTCCAGCTCCTCCTGCTTGTGTTCCCTCTCTTGCTGTGTCTCTCTCTGTCAAATAAATAAAATCTTTAAAAAAAAAAAAAAAAGAACAATGCTGGGGGACTCACTGTCATTGATTTCAAGATTACTATAAAGCTAAAGTAATCAACTATTAGTCTAAGGACACGTGCAGATCCATGGAACATAATGGAGAATTCAGAGATAGGTCCACATGTCTAGGTTCAATTGATTTCCGACAAAAGTGTTAAAGACAGAGATAAATGAAGACAAGATAGTCTTTTAGGCAATAGTGTTGGGATCCCTACATGCACATAAATAGGAAGAGACAGAGACAGAGGAAACAAAGAAAAAAGGAAACAAAAAAAGATCCTTGACTCTTACCATGTACCATATGTAAAAATTAACTCAAAATTGATCATATACCTAAATGTAAAAGCCAAAACTATAAATCTTTTAAAAGAAAACATTGGTGAACATTCGTGACTTTCTGTTAGGCAAAGATTTCTTAGGTATAATTCCAAAAGCACAATCCATTAAAAAAAAAATAGATAATTTAGACAAGCAAAATTTTAAAACTTCTGTTCTTTGAAAGATATAGTGAGACAAAAGGGCAAGACACAGGGCCCTTGGATGGCCCAGTCGAGTAAGCATCGAATCCTTGGTTTCTCGGGCTCAGGTCCTGATCTCAAGGTCCTGAAACTGAGCCCCAGGTTGGGCTCCGTGCTCAGCGCAGAGTCTACTTGGGATTCTTTCCCTCTTCCTCTCCCTCCCCTCTGCCCTTTGCCGTGCTCTCTCTCTCTTTCTCAAATAAGTAAATAAATCAAATATTTGAAGGGAAAGCCACAGACTGAAAGAGACTATTTGTAAAATTCATATCTGGTGAATAACTGTTATCTAGAATACATAAAGAATTCTCACAGCTCATTAATAGAAAAGAAACTACCCAATAAAAAAATGGGCAAAATATTTTAACAAACATTTCATCAAAAAAGTTGGTGACAAATAACATATACAAATACATCATTAATTATTAGTGAAATGCAAATTAAAACCATAATTTGATACCATTCTATACCTAGCAGAATGGATAAAATTAAACAAACTGACAATACCAATTTCTGGAGAAAATGGGGAGCAACTGGAAGTCTCAAACACTGCTGTTAGAAATGTAAAAATGGTATAATTACTTTGGAAAACAGTTTGTTAGATTCTTGTAAAATTAAACAGATACTTGCCATATGACACAGAAATGGCACCCGTAGGTATTTATCCAAGAGAAATGAAAAAACTCTCTTCACACAAAGACAAATACAAAGTAACGTGCATTGAATTATGAGAATATTGTATTCGCCTCTCATTTTTGCGGATGTGAGCTCAGTGATGTGATTTTCAAACATCTTTTAGACTCCTGGATCTTTGGTGACATGGGACCCATGCAAGTCTTGGTGCTGGATTGTTCCCTCTCTAGAGGTACTGAAGGAAAGTTCTATGAGAAAAAGTAACTCAAACCCCAACTCTGTGCCAGCATGAAACCACTCTCAGTTGAATCATGGAATAGAAAAAGAAAATTAAGAAAGAGCAATCTGTAGACTTCAAGGCTTAATTTTATCATAGTATGTGGAAGGAAAACTAATTTTGAAAGTTTACTTTCTCTTTAGTACCAGGGGCTTTACTTCTCCTCGGCAACAAGCAGACTGAGGTGAATAGATGCCTATTATATTGTATGACCTTGACATTAATATTCTCTTTATCCATCTCTTTAGACCATTAGACATTATTAGAAAAGCCGACACACTTAAGGGATGGTAGAACTTCCCTGACACGCCTCTACTTTTCCTCTAAGAGAAATGGCCTGACTAATTGTAATAATCGATTTTAAGCCCAGTGGTTTAAAGAAAGAACCAAAGGGGGTGGAACATAAATGTATGAGAGAGAAGCCTCTCAAGACTTTTTCCTTGCACCATCCTTCTTTGGACCTTCCTCAAAGAAGAAAAAAAAATGTTAATCTGATTCCAGGACAGAGGTTAGCCATGTTTACTAGTGAATAGGGTAACTGTATTTAAATGAATGAAAAAATGAAGTGGCCCATAAATACAGCTATCCCTTCACTCTGGTACATTCTTTTTTCTTCTTTTTTAAAATATTTTATCTTTCCGTGCAGTAGCACAGTAAACCTTCAAGCTTGGACTGAGAGGCAAGGAAAAGGTCAGCTTATAAGAACTCTCTGCTGGAACTTCAGGCCCAAGTAATAAAGAGTTTCTTTGCTTCCATGGTTATATACTTTGTGCATATATCTTTCTTAGGACCACAGGGGAGGGTCATCTGTAATTTGGTGCAGGATTTAATTATCCTTGAATATCTTTGGCATAATAATGCCATTTACCCACCATCAAAACCTCGCTAAGATTTCCAATATATATCATAATAAAATTGAGAGAATGTTTTTACTGCTGATAGAGCATATTTGCTACCAGAACTAGGCACATAACTAGCTATGGAATGATTAAAAGCTTTAGAAGAACTAGTATTTATTGGAACCCTACCAAGTGCCACAAGATGTCTACCAACAGCAACAATTTATTGAGGTCCCACAGTGTGCCAGGGACTACAGTAGGTGCTTAATGTGCTGTACTGACTTTAAATCTCACAATAGCCCTATAAAGCAAAGTTTATTACTCCCATTTTACAAAATGAATTGAGGGTTAAGGAAAGCAAGGTCAAAGCTACTCCAACAGTAAATTGTATCTGCAACGGGAGGTCTAATTTTCCTACTATATCACATTGCTTGGTTAAGCCATTTGAAGTTCTTATATTGTAGTAACTTAATAACTTACAATTGTGTAATGCTTTATACTTTAAAATTTTCATAATTTCCAAGAATAATAGCCCTTGATATGGCACAGCCTTGCAAAGTGTAGCTTCTTATTCTTCCCCATCTAGCTCCACATAGCTCTCTATTTATATTTTGAGGTCCCCATCTTCGGTGCATCTCCCATCTCCCGATGTAGAAACTCTTATCTTGTTATGAAGCACATTGCTTCCAAACATAAGTCTCCATTCATATGTCCCCATTCAACCAAAGAAAACCACACCAGGTATTAGAAAAGATGCAATGTCTGTTTCCCCATCACTCCTAGACCCAAGTATGGAATCTTATCACCGTGGTACACTGAAAGCCATATTCAACACACATTCCAAAATGCCAGAGTAGATGGAACAAGAGGAATTTGCTCCCAAGGCTAACGTCAAGTTCATCTAGAAAGAACTCGGTCAAAGGTTGAAGCTAGACCTGGCTGGAAAACCAGAGAATGGAGAAGTGATGGGCATATGGAGCTGCTCCTACAAAGCAGACAAAGCTCTTTGGGAAAAAAGAAGAAGGGAGCATATGATAAAACATAGTCAGGATTTCTCTGACAGGCTGTGAGCCTGAATCAGTTCATTGCTTCAACTACATTGGGCAGGAGGGGAAAAATGCACAACAGGGCAGTGTCCTTGCCTACTAGCAAGAATTGCCCAATCAATGCTCTGAAATTTAACCAATTAAATTAGCATCCCTTCACTTTGGGGAGGACTGGAGAGCGAGGGTAGGTAGATGCAAGGAGCCTACAGAGTTTTTGCATCAAGACACCAACATTATATATTTAGTAAATGATTTATAAGGAATAACAATCCAAATCTTTAGAAAGGGGTATATTTTTTTCTATGCCCTCTCTCCATCATTGTAATGACCTTCAGGTCACCAGTCTTATTCTCAAAGATTTGATTTATCACATTCTTCCTTATTTAATATCATTTGCTTTTAGGTTTTATCTCTCCCTTAAAATGGGAAATTATCTAATAAAGGTACTGAGCCTCATTCTTTGTGCTCCTTATTGTGCCTTCCATATATTATTAAGTTCTACCAATATTACTTAATGGAATTCATCTCCCTACTGCTCTTTTCAAACAAGTACACAAGCCAAAAGTAGAGAACTCAGAAGTTTTATTTTGCTTCACACTCTGACTCAGCTAACATATTATTGACTCTGAGTTGGAAGGTAAATTTTAGCCAAGATTTTATTACTTCTTAGCAAGGTACTTCATTATGACTTTATTTGTACTTTCAAAGTTTTCACTGGAGAATAATGGTCAGTCTCAGATCTACTGGACCGGATGACAGAAATTCCATTTGGCATCATTTATTATACCCAAACATTATTATACACTGTCATTAATTTTGTCATTTCAGCTGTGAGATATCTAATCTTACAAAATGACTTAGAAGAAAAAGCTGAAACATAACTGGCAGCCCTTGTGGTTCCCTGTGAAAAGACCCATCAGCTAAAAATCTAGAATAAGTCATCATCACTAGTCAGATCACTCATCACATCAGAAAATATCAGAACTAATACTTTCCTTCCCCTGTTGTGTATTTGGAGGGTCAGGAAGATCAGTTTTATAGCTGATTTTAAAGCCACCAGCTATTATAAATATTGTATAATGTAAAAGCAACTTTTTAAGATTGAGCAATTAATGTTTGCAGTGTTCTATAATATTTAAGGAGTTTGGGCCAATCCAGTTCTCAGGACTGAAGCAGGGAACTGTACAACATGATAGATGATAATTCAAAGTGTTTTTCAGGTCCTGTTCTATGAAATGGTGTTACTTAATGTTTCGTTTATAGCTGTTCCCTTGAATTTCCTTCCAAGAGAGTATAGTGTGGTTTTGAAACCCACTTAAAATAAACTCTACACTTCTGGAATATTGAGGTTTGTTTGCGTGTTTGTTAGGGAAATACCTGCTAAATGCAGCAACGATTTGACATTGAGTTGGAGATCCCAATCATTTACTCTGAGACATCCAACAGTATGAAATACTTCTGAATTAAGGCACGCTCTGACTCACCAACCCAAGACTCCCTGCTTCCCTAACCACTGGTTCTCTGCCAGTTTTGACTATTACCTCTCCTTTCCTCAGTCACTGTCAGCTGCTGCTAATCTAGAATCTCTGTCAATCTTACAGATATCTTCTTAGAAAGACCTTGTTAGCTCTGCTACAGTCAAATTTCAGCTACCGCCAATACAGGCTATTAGAACAAACTTAGCTACCATGAAGCCCAGATCCTGGCCTTACCCCTGGCATGGTTCAAAAACTAACCCAGGCCTGAGTATGTCTCAGATTAACCAAACACCTCCGAATCTAGGTTTTCAGTTCTTTGTAGAGTAAGCCAGTGTTGATCAAAATAAGAGATTCAGATCAGTACATTAACTATTAAAAGGGCGGGGGAAAAATCAGGCAACAAATAAATTTATATTTAAAGGAATTTCTTTCTCCCCATAAAAATTATATATACATTATATTTTAATCCTTTTAATTCAATTACAAATAAATTTATACTTAAAGGAATTTCTTTCTCCCCATAAAAATTATATACACATTATATTTTAATCCTTTTAATTCAAATTAATAATTAGAAATCTTTGGCAGTCTGCAGTCCTCAAGTACCTCATACCCCATCCCAACGTTCACATATTCTTTGCTGAGGATGCTTTCTTTTGCAGCTACTCTAGAAGTGAACTTATTTGCTTTAATTTTATTTTATAAAATTGGATTACATTTCTCATGGAAATATATAATTGAATCTCTTCTGCTGTCAGAGAGGTTGTTTTAAGTAACAATTGTTATTAGATTTTGCTACGACAACATAAAAACAAAGTTTCTTTTGACAAACAACGTTTCATAGAAATTATGGAGAAATCAATCAATAGAAAAAGGACTGTGATCTGAGTCTTTGTGTGTTCAAGAAATCATTCTTTCTTCTGCCATAATTGATTCATTTTAGCTAACAATACTAAGAACTCATTTACCAAACCAAACTCGGGAGCTTCTTTAGAACTATAATTTGAATTCTCTAGTAAACTTACTTGCGTGATCCAAAATTCACATTTTTGCCAAAAGGTATGACCTTTCATTTAATGAGCATTATTGACAAATAGCCTAATCAGTTTTTTAAATAAAAAAATATTGTATTAGGATCAAAAGGTCTAATGTCTCTGAAGGGATCATAAAAACTTGAAACTAGATGCCAGAAAAACAGTAAACATTTCTGGAGTTTCAAGTATCACTGCCATACCACCTACTTCATCTTAAATGTCAGGTTCATGTGGGTTAAATGTTAGAAGTCCATAAAGTTGTAAGATAAAGGTCTTGGATGCATAAACATGTTAAACAACTACTAAGGAAAAATCTTTATAGTTTTAATAACTTAAGACAAAAGAGGATCATTTCAAAAGAAAATCATGCCCAGCTTTTTTATTGACATGGAAATAAAATTACTTAGTAAATCTTTTTATTATTATTATTCAATGCTTATGACCCAAACAGATCTGATAAAAAAATTTGGTATTATCCTTCTTGAGTATCTCTTATATGGCAGCAAATCTTTCAATCTGAACATGAAAACATGGTATCACTGCTTATGGAATGTTCACCCTGTACTTGGCACATTACCAGGGAAGGCAGAGGTATGGTTCCTGTCCAAGGGAGTTACCATCTAAGAAATACAGACAGAGCCATTTGCATGTAACTAGAAAGCCAATACTTGAGTTAAATGTCAGAGTTACAGAAGTACAGACTCTCTAGCAACTCTTCAATTGTTTGCCCTTCCTTCCTCCTATATCTTCATTTTTTTTTCTTTTCTTCTTTCAGTTTCTTTGCACAAAGGATTTTCATAGAAAGGGTAAATAATGATAATGATATGTGGAATTTGAGAAACAAGGCAGAGGATCAAAGGGGAAGAGAGGAAAAAACGAAACAAGATGAAATCAGAGAGGGAGACAAATCATAAGAGACTCTTAATCTCAGGAAACAAACTGAGGGTTGCTGGAGTGGTGGGGGGTGGGAGGGATGGGGTGGCTGGGTGAGGGACATTGGGGAGGGTATGTGCTATGGTAAGCGCTGTGTATTGTGTAAGACTGATGAATCACAGACCTGTACCCCTGAAACAAATAATACGTTATATGTTAATAATAATAAAAAAAAAAAAAAGGGTAAATAAAAGAACTTTCGTGTTAAGCACAAAAGACTAAGGAAGGGACAGTTCCAAGCACAAAGGGCTGCTGAGAACACAACAGAGAAGGGGGAAAATCTAACCAGGACACAAGAGACTAAGAAAGGAATAAGGCAGAGAGACAAAACCAATTTCTCCAACTGTTCCTGTGTTCTTGACTAGTGGAGACTGAAGTAAATATTCAGTGTTATCTGGTTTTCTTTGAAGCCATTGGGATTGCAGAGGAAGAGGCAGAGGTTGAAGGCTCGCTTCATAACCGTCTGCCCGTATTCCACTTAGATTAGTTAACTTACGTCAACTAATGTTGCAGACGGTGGCTGAAACAGGTAGGAAAAAACATCCTAAGGGTCAACTTGACATCCCATTTGGCTCTGAAATATTATTATTTTAGGGACTTAGAAAAGTTAAGTTTAAATGACTATAATTACTTACCTTATATTAAAATAATCATGAAAGCATGTCCTGAATTTATTCCACTTTCCTTTTGTTTTCATCAATCTCATAATGAGATAACTTTGAATGAATTTACAGAAGCAAACACTGATCGTCTTTTAATGATATGGGGAGAAAAGGAGAGCTAGAACACTTTGATAATCTTGAGTTCTGCAAGCATTACCCTAATAACTCCTCACGGGAATCTCCAGGTAAAAACTATCATCATCCTTTTTTTACAAAAGAGGAAACTGGAGCTCACAGAGGTTAAATAACATATTCAAGGTCACACAATTTATGAGCAGTAGGTCAGGATTTGGACCCACTCCTCTAACTCCAGAGCCAACACCATGATTCACTACACTACTGACCTAGGAGTTGGAGCTTGATGAGAGAGATGGGGTTCAGAGTTTTTCACAAAATGTGTTACATACAGCACTGGCGGTGTTCAAAATGAATTTCTGTGCTATATGGACAGACTTTTCAAAATGTTAATACTAATATATTTATTGAGATGTGTGAAGAATTAACATGATCAGCTTATTAAACCCAGTACGTCATGGATTTTTTTTGTTCGGCATGAGACTAAATTTTTAAAAGTGAGCTGTCCAATATGAATGCAAGGGAAAAAAAATCAAGGAAAAGTAACAGGACAGATGGGAACTTAATGAGGGAAAAGGTACAAAGAAATGAAATTTGGGAAACAAAGCACTCCAAGCTGAAGAAATCACTAGTATAACATCATAGGGACATGAAAGCAAACAACAAATGTAAAGAGCAAATGTCATTATGGCTAGAGCACAGAGTGGGTAGAAATGAGACCTGAGAAGTTCACATGTTAAGAAGCCCAAAATTTAAAACAAGAGAAATTGGGAGTCATTAATAGATTTGACATGGTCAGATCTACAGGTAAGAAAAAATGCTCTAGGGCCGCCTGGGTGGCTCAGTCGGTTAAGCATCTGCCTTCAGCTCGGGTCATAATCTCAGAGTCCTTGGATCGAGCCCCACATCGGGCTCTCCACTTGGCGAGGAGCCTGCTTCTCCCTCTCCCACTTCCCCTGCTTGTGCTCACTCACTCTCTCTGTCAAATAAATAAATAAAATCTTTAAAAAGAAAAAATGCTCTAGCTATAGTGAAGAGGATGGATCAGAAGAGAGAGATCCTGGCAACAAAGAAGCCAGGTAAGAGATCATTGCATCACACTCATTATGATGGCTACTAACAACAACAACAACAAAAAAAAACAGAAAATGGCAATTATTGGTGAGCATGTGGAGAAGTAAGAATGCTTATGCACTATTGGTAGGAATGTAAAATGATGAAGCTGCTATGGAAAACAGTATGGTGATTCCTCAAAATATTACAAATAAAATTACCATATAATCCAGCAATTCCACTTCAGGGTATGGAGGGTATATACTCATTTATAGGTAGGGTGTATTATTCAGCCTTAAAAAAGAAGGAAGTTCTGACACTTGCTACAACATAGATGAACCTTGAGGACATTATGCTAAGTGAAACATGTTAGTCACAAAAGACAAATACTGTATGATTCCACTTATGTGAAGTACCTAGAGGAGTCAAATTCACAAAGACGAAAAGTGGAAATGATGTTCGCCAGAGCCAGATGATGAGGGAATAAGAAGCCATTGTTTAACGGGTACAGAATTTTCGCTTTGCAAGATGAAAAGAGATCTGTGGATAGATGGTGGGGATGGTAGCACAACAGTGTGAATGCACCAAATGCCCTTGAATTGTGCCATTAAAAATGGTGAAGGTGGTAACTCTTATGTGTATTTTGCCCCAGTGTTTAAAAAAATTTAAAAACAAAAAAGAGACCATTACAATAATCCACACACACAAAAAATGGAACCCTTTGCTAAAACTTTAATTGGATGAAAGGCAAGAAGCAATAACTAGAGGAGTCACTGAACCCTACTCACAGTGAGGGCTGCATACCCAACAGGGCACAACTAACTCAACTGTTTGCCAAGTTGGGTCACTTGAGATGTTTTCAGTAGAGTAATGTATTCATGCAGCCTATGAATGTATTTATATAACAAATAATTATTGAATACTTACTGTATACTAAACTGTGTAAGACCTGGGGATAAAGCAGTGAACAAAATAGATAGTATCCCTCTGATTTTTTAGAAGAGGACAGGAAGGATGACAGGTTTGTGCCCTTCAATTATTCTTACCTTGTGAGTCCAGATAGCACCTTCCATCCCCAGCCCATTTCCTTAGCCAAGGTTTGGACTTGGGAGTTGCCAACTTCTTATTTTGATAAGTAAAGATGAAGATCTTTTCAATTACCATCAATTCAGAAAAGGAAGAAAATCCTAACATACAAACAATTGTCTAACACTAGACATAATTATAAAATAAAGAACAATCCAATAAATATATTTAGTTTTAACTTACAACCTGGACATTATTTTTCTCTTTTTTTTGCCATGAAACAATAAAAGCATCTTCAAGGGCATTCGCTGTCCTTTGGATATTCCTCTAGATTAGCAGTAAGATACCACTGGACCTAGGTACAGCCAATTCCTCAAAAGTCTGGGCCAAGTTATCTCTACCTTCTTTGGAGTAACTAATGGCTTCATGGGCTCCCACTTCCACTGTCTTTGAACATTAATACCTATAAATAATAATACCTATAAAATACCAAAGGCTTCCACGAGACCTCTAACAGTCCTTATAGCCATTAAATGATAAATTCAATTCAGACTCGGATAACAGGCTAAGTACTAGAAATAAAAAGCCCCTTCACTATGGGATGGAGATATTATCTATTATCCAAACTAGGACATTTCTAATGAAATGGGGCTCCGTTAATACTTATGCCAGAAAAGCTGACCCAAGCAAATTAAGACATATGAGCACCCTACTTATGGAGCTCACAAGTTGATAAGTATCATGATCAAATTGTTATGAAAACTCAGACGAAGAGGCAATTCATTTGGGGGGATAGGGAGGCTGAGGGTGGTGATGAGGGGACACTTCCAGAGAAAATAAGGTTTTAATTAAACTTCAAAGAACTGGTAGGATTTCACCCCCAGGAAGAAAATGAGAAGTACACTTGAAGCGAAGGAAACAGAGAAGAGCTCATTAAAATACTGGTTGCAATGCTAATATTGTCAATTACAGAGGAAAATATTAAGAGTTTGTAAAATAAGCATTTGTCATCATTCTTTAATGGAGCTTGTCATTTTTAAAAAGGTAAACACAATTTTTAAAGGCAAAATAGTGGGCAAGGCTTTTCCCTGGACTAGAGAACACATACACAAGGTCCAGATGGGAACAAACTACCAAATTAAAAAACGAGGTAGGGGGAGGAAGAGTAAAAGACAATTTACCAGTACAGTTCAGCAAGGTTCTTCACCTCCACTAACTTCCAACATGACAGCTTTCTGGGTTCAAGGGAGAGTCCAAGGATGGATGGATGGTAGATTATGCTACAGATTCAAGGACCGTATTTTCGGGAGCTGTTGCTTTGTAGTTCCAGAGTCACTAACAGAAGACAAAGCTGGTCTGGTTTATAAAATACCTGAGATGTTTATTTATTTATTTATTTTTTACAACATGAGGTGTTACTTCCGGAACTCAGTGTGTGAGTGTCTCCCAACCCACTCCAAGGGTTGCACATTTGAATGAAACTTAGGTTAAGACACTGTCTCCGATTACAATATTTTATAACCTTCTCCCAGGTTCAGCTTCTTCCTATCATCATGACAACACCGAAAATTATCAGGTAAGAGCCTGCCACGTAGCCCTTTACTTTCTATTCCCTTTGCTAATTTTCATCATCTTTTGATTTTTAGCTAAGCATCATGGCAGCTGGTCCTCATGTCCAGTGTCACTAAATCACACAAATGCAAAACTACATAAATTCTACATGTTAACTAGGGCCGTGTTCCGAAGTGTGTTTTATTGGCCACCCACCTCAGAACTACCTGAGTAGTACTTACTAAAACGCAGATTTCTAAGCCTAGTTTCAAACCATTATTTCAGAAGCTTGAAAGATGGGTCCTGGAATCTTGCATTTTTAACAAGTTCTGTGGAAATTTTGCCTCCACACTCCTGCCATTAAGATATGAGGTTTGAAATAACTCCCATTTCTATTCGAGCTACCTTAACAACTTGAAGTAAAAAGGCAAAATCATCCCAAAAGGAATGAAGGAAATGCTATCTCAGAGGCAACAATCAGAGATGTTGGAAAACTAGTATATGGCATCATCTAATAACTTACTCAGCTACAAATAGTTCAAATGCTACAACTATTTGGAGACATCATAAAATTTTGTAACTGAAGGGTGTATAGAAGTCATTTAGTGAAACCTTAACTCAACCTCCATATTAAAGCTGAGGAAATCAAGGATTATGGAATCCAGTTATTATCTATTATTTTACTTATTTTGAAATAGGAGATTTTTTTTCTTGCTTTTTCAAGAATCATACATAATGATGACACATATAAAGGCATTTTTCCAGAATAGCCAGTCTCCCCCTCCACCGAGGGAGTATAATCACAGCAGGCCTAACTTATTTTGCTATAATTTAATCCAAATATCTAAACTCCAAATGTGAAAAAAAAAGAATTTATGTGAATAACTGGTTCAGTCTCTCAGTTATAAATAGGTTAGGATGTGTCAATCATCCTATGCCCTCAGAAGGCAATGAAGATACAATTTCAAATGTCATGCTTTTGCCTGCTAGAAGCCACATGAAGGTTACTAAATTTTAAACGTATCTGTACGCTTAATAAGTACAGATTCTTCTACACACATGCCATAAAAGCACAAGTACATTTTGTTTCTTTCTGTGTTATGTTTACAGAATCATCTAACATGACTCAAATCACAGAACACCATAAAAACGAAATTTTTTTCATATGGAACATGCCCCATATAAATAAGCATTTGACCAAAAGCTAAACAGATTTAACCATGACTGTCCAGCAGAAATCCACAAAATGCAATCCTCAGCAAGAGAGGCAAAATGGTTTCTTTTTTCAGGGCATGTAACTAACAAAATGTGTTTTCATTGGGAAAATAAAGTTGTTAATCACACATCGTTATAATCCACTCCAACACCTGCTTCTGTCTCCTTGCTCTCAATGCGTGTTTCCATTTCACTGAGTTAGATGCAATCCTAAGAGAATGTCTACCAGTTCTGACCATAGCATAAGCACATCTGTGCTTATAAATCCTGCCTTCTCTCCTTTAACCGGAATGAGCTATCCATTCTCCCCAAAAAGTCCAAGCTCTCCACTCATACTAAATCTTAATCCTCTTATCTTCTCAACAGAAATCACTCCAGTGACTATTTCTCCCACATTCTCAATGGTTTTTCCTTTCTAGTAGATTATTCCTTTGGGCATATAAAACTCTGCAATATTGCACATCAAAGGAAAGGAAGCAAAGAAGGGAGGGAAGGTTGGGAGGGTATGGAAGGGGAGAAGAGAGGCAAAGAAGTTAAGGAAAAACCTTCCCATACCCCTCTACTGCCTCTCTGGCTATGTAAGAGATAAGGCTTACCTTGTCAAGACTAATCTCCTTTAGTCTGGGCTCCCAGAAAAGAATTCATTGTCCTACAGAGCTCCCATGGAAACTGGGGAGTTAGTACTTATTGTAATCAGTCCTGGTCAACCAGAAACTTGAACCCCAGCCCTGTGAGCTGTTAAGGCAGGGACTGAAGGAATCAGGCTGGAATCAAAGAATCACTACAGTTCCAGATAACATCAGGAGAGGAGCTGGTGCAGCTTTAAAGCCCCACAGCCTCATGTCCAAGTAGCTCTTCTGGAATCTGATACTCAGCCCTTGCTAGCTCTCTATGTATTGCCCTAAATGCATCAGGCCGTGGGGGCTCAAGCACCACCCCCATATTGGTCCTGCCCCTATGAGTCTTCCCCAAACAAACACTGCTCCAGCAGGCATGGTGTGTGTGCTGTCTGGCCATTCACCCAACAATCCCATTCTTTTTATAGCAAAACTCAATAATTACTTACACTGCTCTCTAATTTTTATCTTCTTTTTCTCACTCCAGAAAGACTCTGTCCCTATCATTCCTCTGAATAACCCACAAGATGGTCAATAACTCCCAGCTACCAACTGAGTCCTTATTTTACTAGACCTATCCACAGCTTCTGACTCCGGGCATTCCTCCCTCCTTCCAGAAGCGGTTATTTCACTCGGCCTTTGAAACATCACTCTCTTTTGTTTCTGCTTATATGTCACTATCTCACCCCTCAGTCTTCACTGCTGATCCTCCAACCCCTAACCTTCAGCTCCCAGAACTTGTCTATCTAAACTTACTCCCGAAATGGTCTCTTCCAGTTTCCTGTCTTTAATGGAATTAAATGTCAATTTTATGCTGATGACTCCCAAATTTACCTGTGCAGCCACAACCTCTCTCTTGGAACTAAAAACTAAATACTAAACTCTCCAACGTCCAGACTTGACATCTTTGCTTGCTTTACTTCACACTCAACATCGAATCCATCAGGAAATTGTCACCTCTTATCTCCAAAATATGGCAAAAATCTAATCACTTTTCACATCCTCTGTTTTATCACCCAGACCCAAACCATTATCTCCCGTTGCTTGGATTTGAACTATCCCACCCTAGTGCTTCTCCAGTCGGCCACCCTTGCAGTTATTCTTGCAGCATCCAGACTTATCCCTCAGTGAAAATAAGATCAGGTCACTTTTGTTTCTACTGGCCCCCCATCTCACTCAGAGTTAAGAGTCAAAGTAATGGCCAGACTGATCAAAAAGAAAAGAGAAATGACCCAAATCAACAAAATCATGAATGAAAGAGGAGAGATCACAACCAACACCAAAGAAATACAAACAATTATAAGAACATATTATGAGCAACTCTATGCCAGCAAATTAGATAACCTGGAAGAAATGGGTGCATTCCTAGAGATGTATCAACTACCAAAACTGAAGCAGGAAGAAATAGAAAACCTGAACAGACCTATAACCACTAAGGAAATTGAAGCAGTCATCAAAAATCTCCCAAGAAACAAAAGCCCAGGGCCAGATGGCTTCCCAGGGGAATTCTATCAGACATTTAAAGAAGAATTAATACCTATTCTCCTGAAACTGTTCCAAAAAATAGAAATGGAAGGAAAACTTCCAAACTCATTTTATGAGGCCACCATTACCTTGATCCCAAAACCAGACAAAGATCCCATCAAAAAGGAGAATTACAGGCCAATATCCTTGATGAACATGGATGCAAAAATTCTCACCAAAATACTAGCCAATAGGATCCAACAGTACATTAAAAGGATTATTCACCACGACCAAGTAGGATTTATCCCTGGGCTGCAAGGCTGGTTCAACATCCGCAAATCAATCAATGTGATACAATACATTAACAAAAGAAAGAACAAGAATCATATGATCCTCTCAATAGATGCAGAAAAAGCATTTGACAAAGTACAGCATCCTTTCTTGATCAAAACTCTTCAGAGTATAGGGATAGAGGGTACATACCTCAATATCATAAAAGCCATCTACGAAAAACCTACAGCGAATATCATTCTCAATGGGGAAAAGCTGAGAGCTTTTCCCCTAAGGTCAGGAACACGGCAGGGATGTCCACTCTCACCACTGCTATTCAACATAGTATTAGAAGTCCTAGCCACAGCAATCAGACAACAAAAAGAAATCAAAGGCATCCAAATCGGCAAAGAGGAAGTCAAACTCTCACTCTTTGCAGATGATATGATACTTTATGTGGAAAACCCAAAAGACTCCACCCCAAAACTGCTAGAACTCATACAGGAATTCAGTCAAGTAGCAGGCTATAAAATCAACGCACAGAAATCAGTGGCATTCCTATACACCAACAACAAGACAGAAGAGAGACAAATCAAGGAGTCGATCCCATTCACAACTGCACCCAAAACCATAAGATACCTAGGAATAAATTTAACCAAAGAGGCAAAGGATCTGTACTCAGAAAACTATAAAATACTCAGGAAAGAAATTGAAGAAGACACAAAGAAATGGAAAAACGTTCCATGCTCATGGATTGGAAGAACCAACATTGTGAAGATGTCAATGCTACCTAGAGCAATCTACACATTCAGTGCAATCCCCATCAAAATACCATCCACTTTTTTCAAAGAAATGGAACAAATAATCCTAAAATCTGTATGGAACCAGAAGAGACCCCAAATAGCCAGAGGAATACTGAAAAAGAAAAGCAAAGCTGGCGGCATCACAATTCCGGACTTCCAGCTCTATTACAAAGCTGTCATCATCAAGACAGTATGGTACTGGCACAAAAACAGACACATAGATCAATGGAACAGAATAGACAGCCCAGAAATGGACCCTCAACTCTATGGTCAACTTATCTTTGACAAAGCAGGAAAGAATGTCCAGTGGAAAAAAGACAGTCTCTTCAACAAATGGTGTTGGGAAAATTGGACAGCCACATGCAGAAGAATGAAACTGGACCATTTCCTTACACCACACACAAAAATAGACTCCAAATGGTTGAAAGACCTAAACGTGAGACAGGAATCCATCCAAATCCTAAAGGAGAACACAGGTAGCAACCTCTTCGACCTCAGCCGCAGCAACTTCTTCCTAGAAACATCACCAAAGGCACAGGAAGCCAGGGCAAAAATGAACTATTGGGATTTCATCAAGATCAAAAGCTTTTGCACAGCAAAAGAAACAGTCCACAAAACCAAAAGACAACTGACAGAATGGGAGAAAATATTTGCAAATGACATATCAGATAAAGGGCTAGTATCCAAAATCTATAAAGAACTTATCAAACTCAACACCCAAAGAACAAATAATCCAATCAAGAAATGGGCAGAAGACATGAACAGACATTTTTCCAAAGAAGACATCCAAATGGCCAACAGGCATATGAAAAAGTGCTCAACATCGCTCGGCATCAGGGAAATCCAAATCAAAACCTCAATGAGATACCACCTCACACCCGTCAGAATGGCTAAAATTAACAAGTCAGGGAACGACAGATGTTGGCGGGGATGTGGAGAAAGGAGAACCCTCCTACACTGTTGGTGGGAATGCAAGCTGGTGCAACCCCTCTGGAAAACAGTATGGAGGTTCCTCAAACAGTTGAAATTAGAGCTACCATTCGATCCAGCAATTGCACTACTGGGTATTTACCCCAAAGATACAAATGTAGGGACCTGAAGGGGTACGTGCACCCCAATGTTTATAGCAGCAATGTCCACAATAGCCAAACTGTGGAAAGAGCCAAGATGTCCATCGACAGATGAATGGATAAAGAAGATGTGGTATATATATACAATGGAATATTATGCAGCCATCAAAAGGAATGAGATCTTGCCATTTGCAATGACGTGGATGGAACTGGAGGGTGTTATGCTGAGTGAAATAAGTCAATCAGAGAAAGACATGTATCATATGACCTCACTGATATGAGGAATTCTTAATCTCAGGAACAAACTGAGGGTTGCTGGAGTGGTTGGGGGTGGGAGGGATGGGGTGGCTGGGTGATAGACATTGGGGAAGATATGTGCTACAGTGAGGGCTGTGAATTGTGTAAGACTGTTGAATCACAGATCTGTACTTCTGAAACAAATAACGCAACATATTTTAAGAAAAAAGAAAAAGAAGAAGATAGCAGGAGAGGAAGAATGAAGGGGAGTAAGTCAGAGGGGGAGATGATCCAGGAGAGATGATGGACTCTGAAAAACAAACTGAGGTTTCTAGAGGGGAGGAGGGTAGGGGGATGGGTGAGCCTGGTGATGGGTATTAAAGAGGGCACGTTCTGCATGGAGCACTGGGTGTTATGAACAAACAATGAATCATGGAACACTACACCAAAACAAATTATGTAATATATGGTGATTAACATAACAATAAAAAAGTTAAAAAAAAAAGAGTCAAAGTCATACAATGGCCTCCAAGGCTTTATAAGATCTAAATCTGCCCCCCTCCTTGGTGATATCTGCTATTCTCACAACCACACAGGCTTCCTTGCAGTCTCTTGAACATACTCTTGCCTCAGGACATTTGCCCTTGCTCTTCCTTCTGCCTGGAATACTCTTTCAACAAATACCTGCATTGGGGAGGGTATGTGCTATGGTGAGTGCTGTGAATTGTGCAAGACTGTTGAATCACAGATCTGTACCTCTGAAACAAATAATGCAATATGTGTTAAGAAAAAAAAAGAAGAAGAAGAAGAAGATAGCAAGAGGGGAAGAATGAAGGGGGGTAAATCGGAGGGGGAGACGAATCATGAGAGACGATGCACTCTGAAAAACAAACTGAGGGTTCTAGAGGGGAGGGGGGTGGGGGATGGGTTAGCCTGGTGATGGGTATTAAAGAGGGCACGTTCTGCATGGAGCACTGGGTGTTATGCACAAACAATGAATCATGGAACACTACATCAAAAACTAATGATGTAATGTATGGTGATTAACATAACAATAAAAAATGTAAAGGAAACAAAAAAATCAAAACAAAACAAAAAACAAATACCTACATGGCTGACTTGCAGCTTCTTTAGGTTTCCAGAGTGGCTTTTCCTAACCATACTATGTAAAATGCCTACTATCAATCCACATGCACTGGTGTCTTCTATTGCCTCTATCACCTTCTATCACCTTCTACCAACCTGCTCTATTTTTCTCTCTATAGTACTTATTGCCACTTGACATATTATACAACACTTTTTAATTGCGAATATTTCTCCTCCAGAATGGAAACTCCATTAAGATAAGGATTTTGTTTACTTTGCTCTCTAGTGTACCCCCAGAGATTAGGACAACACCAGCCTATTGTAGGTGATTTGTTGAATAAATAAATATATAAATATTAAAACAAACTTTTTTTTATATTTCAATCACAGTTTGACTAAAAATACAATTATTTCATATTCCAATGAAAGGCTTTTAATAGTCATGCAAGAAGTTACTTTGAGATGGCTGATTAAATATTTCATTTCCCAAACTAAATCTCTACCCTTGGGTCACACTTTCAAACAATCTTTCAGCCCTTTTGAAAGAACCCTGCATAGATTATTATTTACTCTTTTTATTTTTTCATAACATTCTCAAAGATCAAGTAAAAAACACATGTCAAAGCAATTTCTCCCTGTTTCTTCTGATTAAAATCAATATTCTCCCTGCTCTTAACAGCAGTAAAAATCAACACAACAGTTTCTGTTAACTCAATAGAATGTCAAGTGATATCTTAGTGTATTGTTACCAACAGGGATATCAACAGAGGACTACCAACAGCCTATAATCATTGCTGTTTTTATTATCTACAAAATGTCATATGTGCATATGGCATTTTACAAAACAACACAGTGAAAACAAGGCTCCTATCTCAAGCAGCTCAGAGCTTATTTAGATAAAGAACTAAAGAATGGGGAGCCATAACTTAAAAGGAGGGCCTGCTGTTGCGAGAAAAGAATATGATTGATACAAGTGTTTAGGGCAAGGTGGTAAGTCTCATTCCTTATGTGACTGTACGGCTTGATTCTGCTCTTTGGATCACAAACAGCCATAACCCTAATTGCATTTCCCCAAACACTGAGCCTGTCAGTCATAAAGAAGAGAGCTGAGAATATATCCACCAGCAAATAAACTGTTAGAAATGTCCAACAATACAAGGCCACATTCCACCAAGAGTTGCTAGCAACATCTTGTAATATTTTATTATTTAAAGAAAATTGATCTTCCCCAAGAAGTCTCATAAAAACTACCTTGAGCTTAGCTTAATAGTGAATTTCTAAGTTTATATAATTTGGAACATCTGATTAAGGATATTTATAATAAGCATTATTAGTAATAGTTAATAGTAACATATTTCAATTACTAGGAAATGATTGTACAAATACATAAAAATGTGCAATAAAAGGACTAAATACAGTAACCAAAAAATGGAAACAATCTAAATGTCCAAAAAAATTGTTTAAAAGGATTGCATAAAATAAATTAAATCTACCACACTATACTATAGAATATCACTCAGTCATTAAAAATGGAGCTTTGGATCTATGTTGATTGCTATAGAAAGGTACTCTTTTTTTTAATTACAAGGCACCATGTGTCTAATGGTCCTATTTTGATATAACTATATGTATATACACACACGCTTACAAATATATATATTCATATACTCATACATACGAATATGACTACAGAGAATGTGAAAAACAGCAAGAGTGTGACAGAAAGAAGATCAAAGGCAGAGAAGCCAAAATAAAAGATAGATAGGGAAGCCCTTAGAGAGTGGAGAAAAGCATGTTAAAAGAGAAAGCTCAACAAAGAGAAAACCAGGACAACCCAAACAGGGCCACCAAAAACACCCACTGAATGAGGCACACAGATTGTGTTAGGCCCACATAGGTCCATACAGACAGGAGAAAGTCTGAAAGGATATATACTAAAAGGTTAATAGCGATTAAGTCTGAGTGGAGAGGTTATAAGAAAGTGTCACTATACCTTTCTATATCGCTTGATTTTTTTTTTACCATGAAAACGTGCAGCTTTAATAATCAGAAACGATAAAATAGAAAAATGCTTACAAAAGAAATTGGAAGTCAAGAATGAAACGGACACACTTCAAACATAGAAATAAAATCTTCAAATTCTTAAGTGCTAAAATTTAATGAAAATTTCAATCATCCTTTAAAATTCTGGAAGGTTTGGTTTTTATTTACTCAATAGTGTATCTTAGTGTACTTATAAGAAAAAGCATGGAGCCTGTCTTCCAAGTGCCTCTTAATTTATTCTATAAGAACCAGTGCATGCCAATGTCCACAATAGCCAAACTGTGGAAAGAGCTAAGATGTCCATCGACAGATGAATGGATAGAGAAGATGTGGTATATATACACAATGGAATATTATGCAGCCATCAAAAGGAATGAGATCTTGCCATTTGCAACGACGTGGATGGAACTGGAGGGTGTTACGCTGAGTGAAATAAGTCAATCAGAGAAAGACATGTATCATATGACCTCACTGATATGAGGAATTCTTAATCTCAGGAAACAAACTGAGTGTTGCTGGAGTGGTGGGGGGTGGGAGGGATGGGGTGGCTGGGTGGTAGACACTGGGTAGGGTATGTACTATGGTGAGCGCTGTGAATTGTGCAAGACTGTTGGATCACAGATCTGTACTTCTGAAACAAATAATGCAACATATGTTAAGAAAAAAGAAAAAGAAGAAGATAGCAGGAGGGGAAGAATGAAGGGGAGTAAGTCGGAGGGGGAGACGAACCATGAGAGACGCTGGACTCTGAAAAACAAACTGAGGGTTCTAGAGGGGAGGGGGGTGGGGGAATGGGTTAGCCTGGTGGTGGGTATTAAGGAGGGCACATTCTGCGTGGAGCACTGGGTGTTATGCACAATGAATCATGGAACACTACATCAAAAACTAATGATGTAATGTATGGTGATTAACATAATAATTAAAAAAATGAAAAAAAAAAAAGACCCAGTGCATGCCAACAAAAAAGTTATTTCTCATTCAGAATATCATTTCCATATGAAAACAGCACATGTATCTCATCTTTTCTTTAAATCTCAGAACTTCAAAGCCTGGAGGCAATCTCAACATATCTACGTAGGAACAAAGGTAATCACCATCATGTCATCCAAAATCAGATACAGAAGGGAGTTTTTCAGAGAGAAACAGAATTCTTGATCAGAATTATATAGTTCTTAAAAGTCACTTCAGAGACAGATCCAAATGTAAGGAAAAGTTTGCAAAGGTGGCACACAATATTTGCTTTAGAAAACATCAGAAAAGACACACACACAACTTCAGCAAATCATAAAATAAGTCACTCTGTATGCCCAAGAGTAATGAAAAATAGACTGTTTTTAATTCACCAAATTAGGATTTTTAACTCTTTCACCAGAGAATTCATTAGTCCAAAGAACAAAGCTAAAGATGATCACTTTTTTTTTTTTTAGTAAATAAAAAGCACTGGTATGTAAGTTTTATTTCTGAGTTTAAAAATCAGTAATTTTTAATTCGTTAGAGAAACTGAAAATCAATAGTACACTAAAAACTGATGATTTTTCACTTAAATTTCTTATCATGTAAATATAGCTGTGTACATTAAAATAACAATAACAATGTATGTTAGATCTTCAACATCAGACAAACATAATGCTTGAAGGATTACAGACCATCAAAATTTTCATTTGTATCAAAATTTTGAATAAACTTCATTTAAAATCATGTTAATTCTAAATATATGAATTCCAAATACATGAGTAGAATAACTCTGAGTCACTGGAAGCTTAATGGTAAATATTATTTACAGAAACCATAATAATTCCCTTAAATACATCATTCACAGAATCATGACTTGCTTAAAATAATTCAGTGGTATTTCACTGCCTCCAAAATAAAATACTAGAATTAAGCACTTTCCATGATTTTCTAACCATCTACTATTCCTTAGCCTTAATCATGAGATTTATTCATTGTAATCTTTCTTTTTTTGCCATTCACATCCATGCTTATTGCCATCTAAGTTGAACTATGATATCAATAATCAATTAAATATGTAATATTGAAATATATATTACATATTTTACATATGTTATAAGATATATTACAGAAAGAGAGCTATAAAAAAATCAGAGGTCCTCAGGGCTTACTATCAGAGAGCGTGATTTAGTAAACTGAGAGTAGGGGCCCAGGCATTCAAAATTTCAAAAAAAAAAAAATACTGCTGGAAACTTCTAGATCACAACCCTGGCTACATCACCTCATAGTATTACATTACACTTGGCACTTTTCAGCACTTCATATAAATTAACCTAACTGATATATGTCCCATTCCATCCCAAGATCTTTCCACTGCCACTTCTCAGCATATTCTAGGTCTCCTCTGAACTCTATTTATTTCATATAGAAAATATTTTGGCACAATTCTATATAGGGTTTTGAATGACACCGTGAATGTCTTTATGTACATGTGTATTCCCTCCTTAACTCATGAGTTAGTGATTTTATCTTACACCTCCCTGGTCATCTTTCCTCTCCTATTCACTCATCTCCATGTGGTTCTGCACCTGTTTCCACATCCCAGACCACTCCTTCCTTTCTCCATCTCTCACTCATCATCTAATAGCTGACCGTCCTCTTAATTCTTTCCAATTCTGGAGTTTCCAATCCCATGACAAATACTCCTCTACCTCCTTGGTTGCTTTACAGGGTGTTCTCATCCTGTGCTTACATAAGAACAGAAGTCTTTGCTTAGGATAAGGCTTTTCTTACAACTCCTCCGAATGGAGGCTGCCCTTGTGCTCATGACTCACATACACCAAGGAAAGGAGATGGCATTTGTATCTTCTTGGCTTCCCAGGGGCACTTCCAAATCAATTAATTCAACCCACCCAAGTGTGAAAAGAAAACATTTCTCCTTTGATTCCCATACCATCAGACATTCTAACTTCTTTCCAATGGTGTCACTTCAAAATATTTGCACCGTCATTGCAGATGTTACCATCTAGATCACTTAGATTACTTCCAGTTTTTATCCAGAGGGATACTAAAACCAACGGAGACCTCATAATCTCTTGACCTGCTCAACTGGTATTACCTTCACTCCTCTTCAATGTTTCTCTTTTAAGACTATATAATGAACCTTATCATCTAGTCAGAAGTCTTCTATCTCTGTAAAAAAAAAGGAATTCAGTAGCCAACTTTCTGCTCATATTATCTTAAACAGCAGTGGTCTCCAGGTCATGGCTCCACCCCAGACTTTCTCTCCTGATTTGCTTTCTCATTGGGAAATCTCAGTCCCGCCAATAGATTCAACTTCCCCTTATTCCCTGATAACCACTAAATCTATCTTTCTAATTCAGATTGCTCCCCTAAACTACAGGTCTCTATGGTTAGCTCTGCTGTAGATTTCTATTGTGTTGCTTTATAAACACTTTAATAATCAAAGCCCCAATTTCCTCACCCATTCTCTCATACCTATTCCTTTATTCTAGGTTCCAGTTTATCAGAATAATGATGCAGTCAACTGCCAGGTAACCAAATATCTGAGAGAATCATCCTAGAAGCACCTTTCACCCTGCCACACAACTATCAACTGTGTATTTTACCAAGCAAATCATATCTCTCCCTCTCCCTCCATCTCCCTCCCTGGAAAATCTCAAGACATCTTCACCTTTATAACTTTAGTGTCTTGCAAAGTGTTTGACATAAAATATGGGCCCTATAATTAATCGATATTTGTGTACTGATTATGTAAATAAATTTTAAATATAGAAGCAAAAGGCTGAGGTCTCTGACCCAGACTCCAACATTAGTGACTTGAACTGGGAAAATTCTTTCTTTCTTTGCCTGCTAGGTCAGTGAAGACATTAATTCCCAGATACTGCTACCAAAGCTTCAGTTAGAAAAGATACGTTCCAGGCATTCCAAAGTAGAACACTGAGTTTCCCCATTACAAATACAATTACATAGAAAGCTTAATTTCTAAAACAGCATTCACACAGTAATATTTTGGGCATGTTATATAATAAATTTTTTTGTTTGTGCCCAGAAGCTAACATTATTTCTGTGATGGTTAAAGAGTATGCTTTAAGTCACAACTAAACATCAAATCTCTGAACATCATATTCCACAAATTAAGAATTTTCTTCTAAAGATACTTTACTTGGCTGTACTTACTGAATTCTCTTAGCATACCAAAATTGTATTTATAATATATATTACTCTTAAAAGGAGTATAATCTACTCCAAAACAGTTCCTCCTTATTTAGACTTTATCAGACTATTATGGCATGGCAGGAGGGAACTGTGATGTAGTCACCACCTATTTGAACAACACAGGTACTGTCTACTTCCTTTCTAGTCATTTATAGATACAGTCAATTGATGTCTACGAAATACCAAATAAAGCATCATTAAAGTGACTTGTTTATGGAGATTCCAGAACCATTGTTTTTATCAGTTACTACGTTAATAAGTGTTCCTATTAGTATCATTCAGGATTCTCCAGAGAAACCAAACGAATAGGATGTATACAGAAAGAGATTTATTTTAAGGACTTGGCTCATGTAATTATAGGTCCTGAAAAGTCCAAATTCACTGGGCAGGACAGCAAGCCAGAAATTCAGACAGGAGCTAATGTTGTGGTCTTGACGCAGAATTTCTTCCTCTTTGGGAAACCTCAGTTTTTGCTCCTGTGTGTGTTTGTGTGTGTGTGTGTGTGTGTGTGTGTGTGTGTTGACTCAGCGATCAGACTGAGTTTTGTTTTGTTTTGTTTTGTTTTTTAAGATTTATTCATTTTAGAGAGAGAGAGAGAGAGAGAGAGTAGAGGAGTGGCAGAGGGAGAGAACCCCCAAGCAGACTCCCTGCTGAGAGCAGAGCCCAATGTGGGGTTTGATACCACAACCCATGAGATCATGACCTGAGCCAAAACCAAGAGTCGGACACCTACCCAACTGAGCTACCCAGGCACCCCCCCCCCACCACACACACACAGTTTCTGCTCTTAAGGCCTTCAATTGATTGAGGAAGCCCACATACATCCTTGAGGGAAATTACCTTTACCTCAAGTTTGCAGATGTTAACCACATCTATAAAACACCTTTGCAAAAACACCTATGTGAGTACTGGATTAAATAACTGGGTTTTATAGCCTAGTCACACTGACACATAAAAATAACCATCACACTATCGCTAGGACATACATCTTGCAACTTTTCAGTATTTAGCATTTGGCCCTCAGGGTTACTTGTTTTGAAGTACTGAGGCACCATATCTCTTCTGTCTTAATTCTCTGGAGGTTAATCTGCCTTTTTCCCTAGAGAACGTCAGTTTTTAGTTGCTTGGACCTTGCAACTTCAGGGAAAAGGACTCAAGAACCTACACCAAGCTGTCAGAATGCTCAATAATGCGGAGGAGGGGGAGGAGGAGAAAGAAGAGACAAGGATAAAGACAGAGATTAGGGAGATGACAAAAACAATGGCAGAAGAACAAGGAGGAAGGGGAGGGGCTTCTGAGGAACAGGAGGGAGGAGGAAGAGAAACTGGGTCCTTCAGGAAAGAACAAAGGATTTCAAAATGAGTGATTATAGAAAATGTCTCACTCACTTACATACATATGAATTTAAAAAGTATAACACAGTGCTACAAAGAGCACAGGAGCTATTGAATTTGGACTCTGACCCAGATACCTCACTCAGAGGCCAAAACCAGAAAGCAGAACCTGTCTTCGTTCACTGTACCCTATTTATCTGATGATGGTGATAGGAGTGTGTGCCTGTGTTTGTGTTTGAGTAGGAGGGTCCCCGAGTCACAAAAGTAAACAGATTTGGGGGTTCTTTAAAATCACCTCACATCTGATAGGATGGCTATTCAAAATTAATAATAATAATAATAATAAAAGTGTTGGTGAAGATGTGAAGAAAGGCGGACACTCATGGACTGCTGGTGGGAATGTAAATTGGTGCAGCTGTTGTGGAAAACAGCACTGAGGTTCCTTAAAATATTAAAAATTTCTTATGATCCAGCAATCCCACTCCCGGGTATATAGAATTGAAATCAGGATCTCGAAGGGATATCTGCAGTCCCATGTCCATTGCAACCTTATTCACAATAGCCAAGATATGGAAGCCACCTAAATGTCCACTGATGGATGAATGGAAAAAGGAAATGTACATATGATGAAATATTACTCAGCCTTAAGAAGGAAAGAAACCTTGCCATATGCCACAAGGTGAATCTCAACCCGGAGGATGGTATGCTAAGTAGAATAAGCCAATTATAAAAGAATAAATACTGCATGATCCCCTATCCATTAGGTACCTAAAATTGTCAAACTTATAAAAACAGGGAGTGCAATGGTGGTTACCAGGGATGAAGGGAAAGGGAACTGGAGAACTGTTCTCCAGTGGGGATAAAGTTTCAGTAATGCAAGGTGAGTAAGTTCTAGAGATCTGCTGTAGAACATCAGTGCCTGTAGCTAACATTACTGTATGATACACTTAAAATGTGTTGAGAGGGTACACCTCAGGTTAAGTGTTCTTACCACACACATGCACACACACACACACAAGAAAAAAACCCACATAGAAACAAAGCCAAACCATGTATTTTTAAATGTGCCAAAGCAGAAAGGATACATGAACTGAAAATATGAAAATGTTATTTGAATCAAAACAAGACTAGTTAAAAAAAAAATACTAGTTTCGCCGTTTCATCTGGCTCCCATTTTTCACTCAAGATATATAAACTTGGACAAGCTACAGCCTCTGTGTTTCATTCAGGCTTTTCCACTGATAAATCTGAAGGAAAAACTGATCCATTATACTCATTCATTCAGCAAACATGTACTGAGTGGGCCAGTACAAGGAGTCACTGTATTAGGTGTCACACGGTAAAGAAATATAAGATAATGTAGCTGTAATCAAGAAGCCTATAATCTAGTGGTGCAGACATGCATGTAAACAGTTAAACGTTACACAAGGGAAAATGAAATAAGGGCTGCGAGTTGAGGTAGAAGCAAATTGCTGCCAGAGCACAAAGGAAATAGCACTTCAAATGGGAAAGGACAGACTTCAAGGAGGAGTTTTCACGGAGCCCTCAAGGAAAGTCATTGTCAACTACCAGAGACTGTGGGGTAGTTGACAGGCTTTGTGCCACAGGAGTGAGAATATGCACAGAGGGTGAAATTGCACAGCATGTTCTGGGAATAGTAAATACTCCAGCGGGATAAGGATACCCAGTCAGGAGTAGCCCTGAGGCACCTCATCTCTCCAACGTGGTTAGATGTTCATTTTCCAGAGTGATCTATTCACACACCTGTACTTTCCCTGGAGCCTGATTACCCTGAAAGGCAAGTAATTTTATTTTCTTCTAAAATGTTTTCCCACATAGAGTGAGAAACTACCTTATAGGCAATATTCCCCATAAACACATGTTCACATGGAAACACAGAGAACTATCCACAAGGTACAAGGACAAATGGTGAAAACTGTTTCAGACTTCCCCTTTTGTCTGCCTCTAAGTCTCTCTCTTCACCTAAAAGTAAAGCAAGTCTGCACAAGCCCTATGAAGCACACAACAGTAGGTCCACACTGCAAGGACAGCAAGCGGGTGGAAATGTGGAAAGGAGTATTCTAGAAAGAGACTTAAACTAAGAAATACAGATTATAAGGAAAAAAAAAAAAAAAAACGGGAATCGAGGTCCCAGATACTAAAAAGACTGCTGTCCCTCCCCACCTCTCTCGCTATCATATCCTGGTTTGGAAAGCAAGCCTGGTCTGTAGACAAGCTTTGGTTCAATCTTAGAGGAGCCCTCAGAGAATCTCTTTGCCCTCCCCCTACGTCATTGTAGGGAACAGCCGTTGTTTTCCCTCTCACAATCAATTTTCTCCTTGTTCTAGGAACAGCCCACAGATTTCCTTTTGGACAGCTACCTCTCATAGCTTGGAAATATCTGAGAAAATGAAATTGGGTGCTTGACTAGTGACTAAAAAGAAGGCACGTAGGAACTGCTTTAAGGCATGATGTGAGTTTAAGGGTCAGTATCCCAATGGAGGAACACATTGTTACACACTAATTTTCCCCCTTGCATTAACTGATTGCTAATCTTGCTTTTATCCCTCAGAGTTTTATTGCCTGTTATTAATAAGACAGTCTTTAAAAAACAATTCCAAGTAGCTAAAAGAAGGATTAGCTCTCCAACAAGAAACAACGGCTTTCTCCTCCCTTCAGTATGCCTGTTGTTCAGGTTAAGATGGAGCTACATCCACCTCTAAGGACACCTCTCAGCCACCCCTCATGTCGTCACTCCAAAGAGAATTTCACAAGCTACATCTTTAATATTATGGCTTTGACAGAGTGACTGCTGTATTTTGACAAAATTTCTTGTTAAAGTATTCACTATTCCACTACAGATAATGGCTTTTTTTAAAAATGTATACCTTCCTGTCTCTAATAGTGGTTAAGAAAAAAAGAAATTAAGGAAGAAAAGAAGGAAGGAGGGAGGGAGGGAGGGAAGGAAGGAAGGAGGGGGGAAGGAAGGAAGGAGGGAGGGAGGGAAAGAAAAAGCTTTCTACTTAGGTATTCTCATCTCATTTCCCACATCTGTTAAGATGAGAGAACAGACAAGATGATTTATAAAGTTCTTTTGGCTCTAATAACTCATGATTTAAAAACACACTAAGCATTTCAGTTGGCAGCACCCTCAAGTAGAGTGACCCTCACCCTGTGTTACCATTCGGATAGCAAAAGCTATCTTTCAGTATGGAGATGCATTGGCTCAAGACAGTTGACATTGTTGCACCAGGACTTGCGGATACAAAACTGAAGTCTGAGACCACAGTGCATTATAGAAATGAGTTTCTGTAAGGCAAAATCACGAGGATTCATAGGCCTGGAGCTGGGCAGTAAGTTTTGGCTGGGAGGGGGCTGTTGTCTCCTCTATAAACGTTAAGCAGTTCTTAAAAATCCCATTTAAGAAAAAGACATAATCATAATGACATTTCCAAGGAATCCTACAAAAGACACAAAGCACAACCAGCCCCTTTGTCAATGTCTTCTATTATAATATGAATGATTTAATGAAATTTGAAGTTGACAGTAATGGTCTCATAAAATGACATACTTTAGCTCAATAAAACAAAGGTGAAACAAAATAAAATCTAGAGCATATGCCTGGTACTTTAAAGATACATACTTGCAACCTATCACAGGAGTCAATTATCCTGATGTATATTAGTGCATGTGAAATATGTACTCAATTAAAGGTTTCAACTTGAGTCATGCAGTGGGTACTAAATATGGGCCAGCCACCTGAGACAATACAGCAAGGACAGACTCTTCATGCCATTACTTACTTATATTTTCCAGGGTATGTAAAATGCAGAGTGGGTTTTCCTTCACATTGTACCTAGAATTCAACTACTTTTTCTCCACTTCTACAATAGATTACTAGCACTCTGTACAGAGCTACCATCTTCTCTTATATGATGACTGCAATAGCCTCCTTTTTGGACACCCTTCTTTCACCCCGGTCCTCTCCATCTATTTGTTACATAGAACCAGACCATGCTTTTAAAATGTCACTCCTCGGGGCGCCTGGGTGGCTCAGTCGGTTCGGCGTCTGCCTTCGCCTCAGGTCATGATCCCCGGGGTCCTGGGATCGAGTCCCGCATCGGCCTCCCTGCTCGGCGGAGAGCCTGCTTCTCCCTCTCCCTCTGCCTGCCTCTCTGCCTACTTGTTCTCTCTCTCTCTCTCTATGTCAAATAAATAAATAAAATATTTTTAAAAAATGTCACTCCTCTACTCTTTCCCATCTGTCGGTTCTCATATCATTCAATAAAAGCCCAAGTGTTTACCATGACCTACAATGCTCTACAACTTAGCAACAACATCATCTGAAAGTTTGTTAGAAATGTAAATTCTCAGGTCCCACCCCAGACCTATTGAAACATAAAAACTCTGGGAGTGGGGCCCAGAAATCTGTTTTAACAAGTTCTTCAGATGATGGGGACAAAGGCTAATGTTTGAGAACCACAAACTTAGAGGACCATACATCCCACCCCCTCTCACTACCTCTTTGACCCATCTCCTATTTTTCCCTTTGCATACTATGTTCAGCTCCAAATACAATAGCCTTGAACTTGCCAAGGTGCTTTGCACATTTTGCTACTTCTACACATAAAACTCTTTCATCAATATCTGTGAAGCTTATTCCTTCACATCCTTTAGGTCTCTGTACAAATGTCATTTTATATAACAGCTTTCCCTGACTACGCTATATAAAATAGTAAGCCCTGACTCCAGAACTCCCTTTCCTCCTTACCTTCCTTTGTTTTTGTCCATTGCATGTATTATCCCCTGACATATAACATTTATCTGTTAATAGTCTGTCTCATCCACTAGAATGTAAACTCCATGAGGATGGAATCTTTGTTATTTACAAATAACCAGTGTTGAGAACATTTCCTAATATGGAGCAGACACATATATTTATCGAATGTATAAATTCAGCTCCCAAGTCTGAGAAAGAAGACAGAGACCCAGGACCAGACCAATGTGTGACTGTAACTTAAATATTTACCAAAGTCCCTTCTTTTTAAAAGTCAGCTTTCTCATATCAGAGATTCTTATAGCATTAACAATTAAACCTTATAAACCTTATTAAGGGAAAATGCATTTTAACCAGCTACAACCATATCAGAGATACGTTTACCTAATTAAGTTAATTGCCATATATACGCATAGAACATAGAATATGTAGCTTATAGCACACAGGCTTTTTTGGGGGGGAGTGTACAGGAAGGTGATGGAGGATTGCAGAAAAAGCTGGAAGCTTATTGAATAGATCCTTCATTGGCAGCGAGCAAAAGGCACATTAAAAGAGAGTAGGGAGCTGTAAAAATAATTCCGTCACGGGCATTACTGTAGACACCAGGAACCTGGGAGCTAGAGTTCATATGGTGGGTGCCAGAATCAGAATCACAAATGAGTGGAACAATAGACCAAACATAATAATTTGAATAAACCAAAGGTGCAAAAAGAAGGGGATGTGGCATAATGGTATCATAATGGAAAAGAAAATGAGGATTTTAGTTGACTGCAAGTGCAGTTGTGTTGTACAAGTACTAGAAAAGTTCTTGGGAACATCAGTTATTATTTGTAAAATGAAATAATTCAGAAGAGGGAAGAAACAATTGCCTCCTTTACTATGCAGGTAGAATTGGTTTGGCATGCTCTGACAGGTCACAGACCAAAGAGAATTGGTCAAGATAAAAATGAACAGAATATTGAGAGGGAACAAAGCTATGTCATGTGGAAACACCCAACTCACAGGAGTTAACGAAATCTGGGACATTTACCCACAAAAATAGAAATATGAAAAAAGGAGACATTAATGGTTGCCTGTAACTATATAAAGGATTGCCATACAGAAACGGAATTAAGTCTGTCCTGGGTTAACAAGAGGAGAAACTAAGAAAAATTGGTGGAAATTCCAAGACGGTGGATTGACTCTGTATAAGAAAGACTTAATCAATAATCAGAGCTGTCCCAAATTAGTAGAGGATGGCCCCAAGAGGTGTGCAGACAAATTCTGGTCATAATCCAGGTCACCATCCCTCTGCCTGGGTTACTGCCATGCCCTCCTTGGTCTCCTACCTCCAGCAGCTCCTTCTCCAACAGCCTGAGCAAACCATTCAAAATATACAACTGCTCTGATTCCCCCACCTAAAATCCTCCCAAATATCCATTGTCTTCAGGATAAAATCCAAACTCCTCCTTCACAATTCCACATTTCCAGCTTTCTTGTTTGCAGTCTTAACCTTGTTCTGGGCTTCAGCCCAAACAAATATTTTCTAGATCTTTGAATAGGACATGTCTCTCTCACCACCAGACTTCAACCCTCACTTATGTCTCCACATCCAATACGATGACTTCTCGAAGCCTGGGCAAGTTCCTTTTGTCCACAGATTGAAACTTTGGTACCCAGCTCAGATCTCCTTCTCTGTCCAACCAAGCTAAAGTCACCCCCAAGCTCACATAAACTAACACAAAAAACAAAATCGCACTGATCATTTTAAAATACAAACCAGACCACCTCACTCCCATGCTCAAATCTTCAATGGCTTCTACTCACATTTAAAACAAAATCCTCCTCACCATGGTCTGCCAAGCTTCCTGATCTGACCTCTGTTCATCTCCATCCTCACTTGCTACCTGTCAGCCCTGCCCTCTGCTCTAGCCATGCTGGTCTTCTTGCTGTTCTTCAAAACATGATGCAGCCTTCTGACCTCATGATCTTTTCACTTGCAGGCTCCTCTACCTGGGGCAAACATTTCCTAGATATTTGCATGAGTTGGTCTCCCACTTCATTCGGAATTCTGCTCAGCCGTCTGCCTCGGGATGTCTTCCTCACCATCACCCTATCGAAAATAGACCTCCCCACTCTTTCCCTTTCTCTTTCATTACTTCATCTCATAACTTATATCACTATGTGACTTCCTACCAGGCATTTTATTTGTCTTGTTTCTCTTCCTTAATAGAAATAAATGAAAGCTCCATGAGAAAATTTACTGTGTCTTACTCTCTGTATGCCTAGCTCTTAGACCAGTGCCAAGAAAATACTCAGCACTCATTAAATTTTAACATAATGAAGAAATAAATCATCCTGTTTTTCTACATGGCATTCATCACTACCTGAAACTTACACCACCCATTTCCTCAGGTGCCTGTTCACTGTGTCTCTAACTTCTAGATAGAATGTAAGTCCTATGAATTTATCTGTTGAGTCTTGCTAGAACAGTGCTGGCAAGAAAGAACAAAGGGAAAGATTAATGAGTGAGTTCAGGTGACACATTTTTAGAAACATTCACTGACAGCCCTCATCCCTACCTAACCCAGATAAGGTACATGTTCCTTATACGTTCTCAACGCAATATGCTGTGCTTCCTCCATCATGGCCCTTGTACTTCACAAGAATGCTTGTTTCATTGGCTGCATATCCTGCCGAACTGTAGGCTCAGAGAGGTCAGGAATGGGGTCATTTTGTATGCCAGTCATATCCTCAATACTCATCACCAATCTTTAGTACAAAAATTCATTTCATAAGTGTATTCGTGTTTGTGCAAAGAAGGGAGAGAGCTGGAGGGAAGGGTAGATGAAGAGGTAGAAGGAAAAATAAACTATCTTTTCCGGGATTTTAAAAGATTATTCAGTTTCTAATACTGGTTGAACAAGATGACCACTGAGGTCCTTGAGTTTTCCCCAAGGTAAGATCCCCAAGGTAAGCCACAATGGGATAAATTTCTAACTTGGGGCTCTAAATTAGATTCTAAGAAGCCAATTGGAGTCTCAGGATCCAAACACTCATTTTGGTCAGACATTTGTGAAAGGGGCAGTGTTCACATTAATGTCAAAAACATACCAATCACTTGCACAGTGTTCCAATAGTTGAAATATTTTTGTCTTAGGTTTTTTTCCCCGCCAAACTCAAACTCCCATCCTAACCAAATAACATTTATGAAAAACACTGAAACATACAGATTTCTATGCTGGAAGTCTATTTTAGGTCAATGAAGAAAGTTTGGTTGGAAGTTGGAATAATAAGAGATTTAGGTACTCTATGTTAAATTAGCCATTCTCCAAGTTAATAATACTTCTTGACCAATTCATAGTCCCATATTACTAATGAAATTAAATATTCCTTTAAATTTATTTTTATCATGAGAATGTGTTAGCACCAAACGCTATAGCCCAGAGCACAAAGTACTCAATGGGGTCTTATGGGATTTACTTAAAAGACAAAATTATTTTGCCAGTAATAGAAGCAGAGATTACAAACTAAGTAACAACTCCTTTTTTCAAACATTACCACCTAATTTACAATACCATGGCAGCAAAGAGAGCAGTCGTGTAGATAAAAAGTAATTTGATAAAATAATCGCTGCCATTTTTCTACTGCAATTGCTCTGCGACATTATTTAAAGGGACCATACTTCTCCTCTTCTTGATGACAGGTAATAGGAAAAGTTCAGCAGCAAACCTTGATAGCAGGCAATGACCATTGGATCAGCACAACTAAGTCATTTTTAACTGTTTCCTCATTTTTTTCAACTTTTACTCCATTTTATCAAAAAGAAGGACAAAGGTTGATGATAAAAAAAAGTCTGTTCAAAACAGATTTGTAGATTAAAAAGTAGCTCTAAAATGATTTTCACTCTACATTATAAGGATAATGATTCATTTTCTACATTGAGATGATCATGAGTTAGTCTATAATTTGTCACCATGAATATTAAAGTATGCAATAAAGAATTACATATACAACTCTTGTGAAAATGAAGCTCATAGCTTTTGGTTTAATTGAATCTGGGTCCTATGCATTTCAAATAAATCCTGAAGTAATTTATTTTTTTTAAAGATTTTATTTATTTATTTGAGAGAGAGAGAATGAGAGATAGAGAGCACGAGAGGGAAGAGGGTCAGAGGGAGAAGTAGACTCCCCGCTGAGCAGGGAGCCTGATGTGGGACTCGATCCCGGGACTCCAGGATCATGACCTGAGCCGAAGGCAGTCGCTTAACCAACTGAGCCACCCAGGCGCCCAATCCTGAAGTAATTTAAAGATTATAACAGATTGCAAAATGTGAAAAAAAAAGTGAAACAGATCACCTGAAGGATGCAGGTGGAATATTCCTTTTAAGCACCTGAATTGAGTTGATTAAGCTCCTTAAATCCTAATTTTAGCTGTTGATTTTCTAGAATCAAAGAATATAAATAATGGACAATTGCAGTAACTTTCATTTTCAGCCACTCACATCATACTTTTCCTATTTTGTATGGATTCTAATTTCTCCTTTACTATTTCAATTACTCTTTGTATGGATCTTATCTTGATCTTAAAATTATGTGGAGTAAAATAATAAATGGATAATTTAGAATTTTGATCTTTAATAACCTGTACTAGTGATAGCTCAGGATGTCATATCTCTATGCAAGATAATAGGAAAAAGATGATTTAAATACTGAAAGTTTAAACAAGAAAGTTAAGAAATGACCAATTATATTTTACAAATATGTGGTAAATACAACTCAGATTATGCTATTGATGTTTAGCTATTCCTTCTGATAATTGCTGTGTGTGTAGTCTAACTTCTTAGAAACTACTCCTAGAACAAGGCAGTATATTCTATTCAATATAGTCAAAGAAGCTGCCATCGGTTTTTATACAGGACAATGATATAATCCATCTAAAGAAACCATTCCAAAATATTCAGATGAAGGTCTGTATATTTATTTTTTCAATAGATACTCAGTAGGAAGTTTCAGTGTTCTAGACACCATTCTAGAAGCAAGAGATTCAATAATGAAGCTGCCTTCATAGAGTTTCCTTCCATTCTAATGAAGAATACAGACAAAAATAGTAGATATGGAATATAAGGGGTAAATGCTCTAAAGAAAAATAAAGGAGTATGAAGAGAAAAATGTAGGTAATATTTTACATATTATTAAATATTAGTTGATTTAGATTGATATTTTCCAAGGTGACCAGAGAAAACATGTTTAGGAGGAAGACTTCGGAGCAACAACATGAATGTAAATATCTTAGGAAAGAGTATTCCAGACAGAAGAGCATCTTCCAAGGTCCGGAGGCAGGATATTAGAAAGGAATCCTAAAGTATAAACCAGGCTACTACTAATTAAAAAGAGAATTCCATATAGTTTTATATGCTTCCTCTCTCTAACTGGGTTTTGACAACAATGTTTTAAAAGATTGGAGAAATAATCAAAAAATTTTTAAAAATAAAAATAAAAGACTGAAGAAATAATGATTGTCCAAGATCAATTTCCTCTGCATTATTAGGCCAATATATGGTTCCTGAATGTTGAGGAAAAGGATTCTGATAGGTCAATTAATCACTAAATAGCCTTTAATCATCCTTGGCAATTTTCCCTAATAATATGAAATTGCTTTGTGTAGTAACCAATAATAGAACACATGTCTTGAATTCTGTTTCTTACATAAAATACAGTTTGAGGAAATGATAGCTCAACTGTTTCTAAGCTAAAGTAATTTGAAATGTGTCTCAAAAGCTTTATTCATACTTTTGAAGTAATAAAGTAATCCCCATCCTGAGATAAGCAAAAAAAAAAAAATAGTACTAATTTAATTTAATAGTTTGGCAAAGAGCAGGGCTCATCACTGAGGAAGGATTTTGTAGAGTTGTTCAGCTTGACCTGTGAGAAATTCTGAGGGAAATGAGGCTGAACTAGCCTAATTGTGGGGAGGTGCCGATGGATGCTCTGTAAAGAGGGAAAGTCTGTCATGTGTACACCACAGCGGAACTCTCAAGGTTTTATGAGGAATTTGACAACAACCAAAATTGTTTTCTTTGATACCTAGTTGGCCAGCTCAAATAAAAAATCTCCAGCCTGGCCTCTCTGCTAGTTGCCAAATAATTAGTTTACCCCCAAAATGTACAAACAAGATTTTTTGTTCGCAGGTCAATTACAGTTGTTTTCTTTTTTTAATTACCCTCACCTCTCTCTCTCTTTTAATCCTGATTTTTCCTTTGTCCCTTGACTCAGTCTATCAACTCTATCATTTGAATGTACAATTTTTATCCAAAATAATTTTTAAAGTGTGCAACACCTATCTAAATGTCTCCAAGTTATACCTTGGTTAATTTGGGCTTTGAAACACTGTTCTTAATCCTGATTGATCCTTCAAGAACCTGATGAAAGTTACCGAATCTCTTCCCCCAAAATGCAATGCAGCCATGCACATCAAATTTTACACAGACTCGCAGGCTTCCTGAAGCATCTCCTTGTTCTAAGTACCTAAAGGGAAGAGCCCCTGGCTGATAGATATAGATTTCTCTCATGCCATCCACAAAAACCTTTAGATCCATTTACAGTTCAGACAAATACAAACTTACCCTTGAAGTCATTTCCAAACACTAGCCCTTCCCAGTTCTGCTCTAACATGAAGCCACACCAAAGGCAAAATGTCTCCATATCTGTCATGAGCCTATCTTAAAAATTACCTGATAAAACCTACCTCCTTAGAGAATGTGATATGTTTAAATTGTTATGTGAGCCAACTAATCCTTTGAGTGGATTTTATTGACTTGCTTATGACACTGTCAAGATAGTTTTACCTAATAGTTCCGGATCCCCATGGGATTTTGCCAAATAATAAAGTCAATATTATCGCTGTTTCTTTAATCAATAAAGTCAATATTATCGCTGTTTCTTTAATCGCTGATTGTGGCATATCTACTCTCTGTTTCACATAATTAGAATTGCTTCTTTCAGACAATGTCATATGTGAAGTATTATCAAAGCCCAAGAAATTCTCCAAAGACAAGATCCTGACTGTACCTTAGCAGTCTTATCCTTCACTGCTTTACCTTTCCAGTATAGCAAATTATCAGTTTGCCAGTGAGATATTTATAAAATTTACATTGGAAACCATCATTTCACATAGTCAACAATATTATTATACTTTATTGAAGAAGTTCAATAGGTTGGCATTGAATCTACATTGTGAATACATGCCCATGTTAAAGTTGAGATTGTATACCAACTCTAAAAATGAAGAAACCTACCTCTCTTGGTAAAGTGAGTTGCTTGAGGGCTTTCTCATGCTAGTAAAGAATCCTATTTGTTGAAATTAAGTAAACGCTCAATAATCAATGTGAGTGTGTTCTAAATGCTCTTCATTGTCAAACTGAGACTGGACCTTATTTAAGGCATCCTGCATAGGTATTCTGTATCTCTCAATACCTGATTAAAAACAGTTGGGATCATCATAGTACCAAAAGCCTACAACTAGATCAATTAGCAAAGCTCAATGTTAAGGAGTTTCAACATGTCTTGTGACAGCTACTGTCTATACTACCTATGGCAAACAGTTTTGAAAGATAAAGATAGGGTCTCCCCTCTGGGGAGGATGGCAGATTTTTTTAGTGACAAGAATGAAAAAAAAATCTCCCTTTGGAATAAATTTTGGCAAACTGGCTAGCATCTGCTTGGTAAGAATGAGGCTCAGGATTCCTCAGCTGTGACACAGACCCACTCTCTGCACACCATTTAACTCAGGCAGTCTACATCACTCCATAGGACTTGGGGGACAAGGGGAACCATTGAGAATATGGAGCTCAAGCTTCTTTGCTGTGCCAGGAGTAACAAATCCTTTGTCTCTGATCCAGGATTCTCATGTCTTCTGCCAGCATTCTAAAACTGTGGCAAACTAACTGGTTAGTTTGCAAGCAGGGCAAAATCTCAGGCCCTTCACAGTTCTTGACACTAAGCTAAATAAGCAAATACAATTGGGATAGAAAATAATATTTCTGCATCTGGCCTAGATAGGGTAATGAGCCAAATTTATCCTCATGCTTAAAATAACTACAACACTGAAAATAGTAAGTGAAAACAATGCTTTTAAGACTTCTGAATATCAGGCAGTATAGCACGGGACAAGGGATAGTTTGTGTTCCCAAGAACCAGAATGTAAAACTCATAACTGACAGAGAGTAGAAGAATATTGCCTCTGTAGTGGGATAAAATTATCCCTAGACCAAAGATTATTCTGGACCCACCAATGCCTCAAAAGGATCAAACTGTTTCCAAGTTAACTTAGCTGCATCCTAGAACAAAGCTTGAGAATACTCATAAGAATACAAAAATATACAGCATCTAACAAGGTAACATTCATTAAGTCCGGCAATCAAATCAAAATCAAAAGTTGTCATGCTTGGGAGGGTGCCCGCAGGGAGGGGGAAAGGTCACCATACATGCAAAGCAGAAAAATCAAGATATCCAGGGATATTCTTTCTGTTCAAATGTGGTTCCCAGACCAGCAGAATCAGTGTCACCTGGAAGCTTGTTAGAAATGCAGAAAAACTGAGGCCCCACCTCAGCTCTACTGAATCAGAATCTGCATTTTAATAAGATCCCCTAGGAATTTAAATGCACATTAAAATTGGAGACACAGAACTAAAACTCATAGTCAAGGGAGTCTCTCAGAGTGACTTAGAGGAAATACTTGTTCAGAGACTTCTATGACAAATATGTGGAAAAGGAATATTTATTCCAGATTTCAGATGTTTTCGTTCCTAAAAATACCGTAAGGTAATACATGCACTTGTTTTAACAAATTAAATTCTATAATAAGGGTTTTAAATGAAAAGTAATTGTCCCCAAGCCACTTTTCCAAACTGAAGTCTGGCTTTCAAAAGGTGACTACTTTTAAATTTTTGTTGTAGCTCTTCTAGTAGTTACTTCTTTAATGCTTAAAAACATATGCTAAGGGGCGCCTGAGTGGCTCAGTCATTATGCTTCTGCCTTTGGCTCAGGTCATGATCCCAGGGTCCTGGGATCGAGTCCCGCATTGGGCTCCCTGCTCAGCCTGAAGCCTGCTTCTCCCTCTCGCACTCCCCCTGCTTGTGTTCCCTCTCTCACTGTGTCTCTCTCCGTCAAATAAATAAATAAAAGCTTAAAAAAAAAAAACATATGCTAAAATCTCCTGATCTGTCAAATCTGACTCTGGTATGAAATATAAAGATTTAGCTTAACATTATTTCTACTTCCTGTCTCTAGCCTCCCCTAATTTTTGATGGGCGTTAAAAATTTTTAGTATAAATTGACTATTCATTTCTACCAGACACTTATGTAATTTTTAAAATTTTTTATTGTTATGTTAATCACCATACATTACATCATTAGTTTTTGATGTAGTGTTCCATGATTCATTGTTCGTGTATAACACCCAGTGCTCCATGCAGAAATGCCCTCTTTAATACCCATCACCAGGCTAACCCATCCTCCCACCCCCCTCCCCTCTAGAACCCTCAGTTTGTTTTTCAGAGTCCATAGTCTCTCATGGTTCGCCTCCCCCTCCGATTTCTCCCCCTTCATTCTTCCCCTGCTGCTATCTTCTTTTTAAACATATATTGTATTATTTGTTTCAGAAGTACAGATCTGTGATTCAACAGTCTTGCACAATTCACAGCGCTCACCATAGCACATACCCTCCCCAATGTCTATCACCCAGCCACCCCATCCCTCCCACCCCCCACCACTCCAGCAACCCTCAGTTTGTTTCCTGAGATCAAGAATTCCTCACATCAGTGAGGTCATATGATACATGTCTTTCTCTGACCGACTTACTTCGCTCAGCATAACACCCTCCAGTTCCATCCACGTCGTTGCAAATGGCAAGATTTCATTCCTTTTGATGGCTGCGTAATATTCCATTCCAACATCTTCTTTATCCATTCATCTGTCGATGGACATCTTGGCTCTTTCCACAGTTTGGCCATTGTGGACATTGCTGCTATAAACATCGGGGTGCACGTACCTCTTCAGATCCCTACATTTGTATCTTTGGGGTAAATACCCAGTAGTGCAATTGCTGGGTCGTAGGGTAGCTCTATTTTCAACTTTTTGAGGAACCTCCATACTGTTTTCCAGAGTGGCTGCACCAGCTTGCATTCCCACCAACAGTGTAGGAGGGTTCCCCTTTCTCCACATCCCCGCCAACATCTGTCGTTTCCTGACTTGTTAATTTTAGCCATTCTGACTGGTGTGAGGTGCTATCCCATTGAGGTTTTGATTTGGATTTCCCTGATGCCGACCGATGTTGAGCACTTTTTCATGTGTCTGTCGGACACCTATGTAATTTTAAATAATATATAGAAATATAATATTCTCGGGTCACCTGGGTGGCTCAGTCAGTTAAACGTCTGCCTTTGGCTCAGGTCATGATCCCAGGGTCCTGGGATCGAGCCCTGCATCGGGCTCTGTGCTCAGCAGGGAGCCTGCTTCTCCCTCTCCCTCTGCCTGACTGTCTGCCTACTTGTGATCTCTCTGTCTGTGTCAAATAAATAAATAAAATCTTTTGAAAAAAAGAAATATAATATTCTTTTTCCACGAATTTGTGGCAATATTTCTGTATTCTCCACTCTATAGGATAAGGCTATTGGCACCTGATCTGTCAGCAATACCTTCACCTTTATATTGTTAAGATTGATAATATTTACATTCTATTCTGTTTATTAAAGTTTACTATGCTTTGTCTATAAACTGATTATTGAAATTGAAAATGTACTAATAGCACTTCTATTATTAGGGCTTTCTACATATCATTTACTGAAAGCCAAGAGGAGTCTTAGGATTCTGTATTTGCTATCCTAGTATCCAGGTCCTATCACTTCTCTTATACCCCACTAATTTCTCAAAAGCTGCCAATTTGTTTACTTGTTTCATATTTGGATTATGGCTTTGCTACAGAGCTTTCCGTGTGCATGTGTGTGCTTGCTGGCATTTTTTTCTTGAATTCAAATTTGCCTTTATTTTCTCATGTTGAGAAGAGTAATCTGTCTTCTCTACTATATCACGAATGTCTTCCAGTCACTTATTTTACTCTTGAAATTCTTAATCTACTGCTTGGATTCTATTCTATTCTTCTTCAGAAGATTCTTCCTGATACTTGATTCTAGGCCTGCTGTATAGCTGATATCCTGAATTGGTTTCCGATGGGTTTTGGAGTTAATTCTACATTTTTTGAGTCTCTCACCTTCACTTTTATTGGTTTTCAAATTTGTAGCACTTGAAAAAAATCTTCAAGGAACTTCCTTAAAAAAATATAATAGAGGTTAATTTTCCGCACCTTTGCATATCAGAAGGGTAATTACCATCATATTTGAGTGGGTATGGAAGTCTAGATTCAAAATAATTTCCATCAGAGGTTTAAAGATATTACTCCATGTTTTTCTAGTACTGAGGATTGTCAACGAAAAGTTTGGTGCCAACCTGATTCTCATTCCTTTTGGAATGAGAAAAAGGAATGAGAATTGTTGTTGGTGTTGTTTTTTTTTTTCCTTTTCTGTTTGTAGGATATTTACTTTTATCTTTGATGTTCTAAAATGAAATGATACAATAATCACTATAAAGGTGTGTGTGCGTGTGCATACATGCATGTATGTGTATATTTTCATTCACTATACTTTATACTTGGTGGCTCTTTTCAATCTAAAAACATTTTTCTTACTATTGGTTTGATAAGGTCCTCATTTCCTTAAAGATTTATTTATTCATTTTAAAGAGAGAGAGAGCAAGAGCAAGTGTGAGCAGGGGAGGAGGCAAAGGGAGAGGTAGAGAGAGAATCTCCAGCAGGCTCCCCACCAACACAGGGCTCTATGCAGGCTCGATCTCACAACCCTGAGATCATGACTTGAGCTGAAATCAAGAGTCGGATGCTTAACCAACTGAGCCACCCAGGCACCCCATAAAATTTCCTCATTTTTGTCTTCTTTTCTCTATTTCAAATTCTTATTAGATGGATGTTCTGCTGATCTCAATACAGATACTTTCCTCCCTCTCTCATATATTCTTTCTCTTTCTCTTTCTACTCTGGGAGATTTTCTACTTTACTGCCTGACGAATTTCTGACCAGTCTACCATTTTCTTGTTTATTCTGCATGAATATTTCTAATTTTTAAGAGTTCTTGGTTTTGTCTCATGAGATGTTGACCTGGTTTTATCAGTCCTTGTATCTTATTCTAAGTATACAAATTAGAAGTTTGGAATTTATTGTTTGTATTTCTTTTAAGCTATATTTTGTCCTCTGAATTAGCTCTTTTTTCTTTGAGATTTTTTTTCTGCTATCATATACATGTGTCTTTTTTCCTACTAGGTCTCTTCTAAATAGGAAGTTTGACCGGGAGTTGTGTATGTGGACAGGACTTATGACCTGATAGACTTCACTTTATCTTTTTTCTTAAGGTTTTTATTTAGTTAATTTTTGAGAGAGAGTGGGAGTAAGCGAGAGAAAGCACAAGCAGGGGGAGAGGGAGAAGCAGTCTCCCCACTGAGCAGGGAGCCCAATGTGGGGCTTGATCCCAGGATCCTGAGATCATGACCTGAGCCGAAGGCAGACGCTCAACCGAGTAGGCCACCCAGGTGCCCCCAGACTTCACTTTAAAGTAAAGGGTAAGGAAACAGTTTGTAGGCAGAAGGAGAACCCCAAATGTCAGAATAGCAGCCCTAACTGTTCCCAGGCAGTTTATTTAATTTCTGTGTAGAAGAATCTTCTGGATTTTCTTGTCAAAGTTTAAATATTGAGTTGTCCACATTCTGCCTGCCAGAGAACAGGAAAAGGCAAAAGGAAGGGAGGTGTGGAAACCAAAGTATTTTTGTTTCAGCAGACACACTTTTAATTCCCTCATGCCTGTTAACACACTTTCCCATTCTCACCCTCCTATACTGGCCCACGACAAGTCTGGTGCCTTTTGAGGGGTTCTGCCAGACTTATTCTGGCCTCTGGTCCCAACTGGGCTGCATGTACCAGCATGCTCCTATCTGCTTCATCTTCCAGATAAGAACTGAAATACCCTGTCAGCTGTTACTCCACTCTCTTTACCACCAAGAATATTCCATTTCTTAGTCTTTAATAGTTTATTGGGATCTTGAGAGGGAAAGGAAGTTAATACAAGTGCTCAATTAGCCAACTTGAATGAGAAGCCAAAACAAGCATATTACATACATTATTTCATATCGTCCCAATGCAAGCTCTGACCACAAAGTAAAGTCTATCTTTTCATCAGCTTCTGACCACAAAACAAGGTCGTGTTTCCTCTGTGTGTGCAAAGTATGATGGCATGACTTTTACCCCACACAATGGCTTGATTACTCTGCTCATTTTGGAGGGGGGACCCAAAGAGGAGGTCTTAGCTGCTTTCAAGAGAGGTCTGCCTCCACAGCCATCTTCTTGCACCTGGACAGTCTTCCTGACGTGGGCCACACTACGTGGTCCACAAGTGCAGCCAGAAGCTACTCCAAGAAGCCTCAGCAGTGTCTAACGGCAGCAGCACATATATGCCAATGCCCAACCTGCGTGCCAACCACAAACCTTCCCAGATGCTGAGGGTGCTGCCTGTAGACATCCCAGAGCTTTAGCTCCTCAAAGTATCAGAATATTGAGGATCTTCTTCACTTACTACCATGCCACTCTTTAATATCTGTCCCCAAAACAATTCTGCCTGTACCCAGAGACTCAGAAAAATCTAACCTGTTCTCACAGCTTCTTCAACCCCTCTCTGGGAGCTCAAAATTTTAGCCCCTGGAACCAGGTGGGAAATTGATGCCAATCTCTCCTCTTCATCATCATTGTCACTCCTTTCTGTCCTGCCTCTCCCAAATCCCCCCTCATTGCTCCCTGACACATAGGCAAGAGCCCTCATAGTTATCAGCAATACACACTGTTGGTTCCCATGTGTCTTAAATGGGAGTCCTATGGGAGTTAACTCCTATGGGAAATAAATGGTACTACTGTCACACTGATATAGAGAATGTTTAAGATACAGCTGTGAATAACATATAAAGTTTCTCAGATTATTTTTAGGTTAACCTGAAAATCAGAATTCATTATGTTCTTTTTGTGTCCCCTATAATGGTATATGGTTCCTTAATGTAGATTTGGAATTTGCTTCGAATTGCTGGTAAATGCTTACTTTTTTTATATTTAAAAAGAACTTTGGTGGGGTAGATTTCTTAAAATGTTTTAGTTCATGACTTAAATTTCCATCCTGAGACCCAAATTCCACTGCTCAGTAGAACCCTGAGAACCATGACAAGCTCACCACGGAAAGCAGTATAATAGGGGAAGTGTGTCATGCCAAGACAGTCCAACGAGGTCTTTTAAAATCTGCCACAATCCTGAAAGGGAGAATAATACATCATATGACAAAATGGAAATGTTACTTGACTCCTTTTTAAGTCTGGATAGGCTCAGGCTTTAAATAGACTTCAAAAACCATCCATTCTTTTTCTACAATGAAAGAGCAGACTGTGTTGTTGATAGCATACAATTATTACTAAAAACAGAGGGAAATGTGTAGTGAAGGATCACCCTGAATTTGGCAGATAAGAAAATGGTAGCTCCCCTTTCTCCAGAAAATAACCACCTAAATTCTTTTTATCTTAGAAGAAAAATTCCTGGTTCTTTTCATGTTCAGTCAGATTTCTATACTAGCTTGACTCGCAAGGGTGAGTTTCATTGCTTGAACTAGTTCTCATCCCCAGTATCAAACCTCTGCTTACAAAAGGGTTTTTCTGTGTTAGGCTATAATTGTAACCATCTCTGAGCTATCGGATTAACAGCACTGACATGAAATTTGTGTTGGACAGAGATAATGCTCCTCATTTTTGCTACTTGGACAGTTCAGTTCCCTCCTTAAAGAGAAGGACAATTAGAGGAAGGTAAACATGAAAGAAACACATCCAGGGCAAGCACCTACTCACTAAAGAGATCAGACCACAGTAAGAACACATCAGCTGAGTGATTTAGAATCACATTCTAAGGAGACACTGTTCACCAAGGCAAACCCTAAACTTGTCTTCCAATGGCTACAGACAGCATGTAGACTCTGCCAAGACAATTTAAAAATGCAAGTAATTTTTGTAGAAGAGGAGTTAATGGCTCAGCACAATCCAGCACCACTCCTGGAAAATGTAGACAGGGTTTGTGCCATCATTTGTGAAAAAAAAAAAAAAAAGACAATGCACCTGAGGGCATTCTTATCCCATATACAGAATCAGACCACAGATATCTACACACCCAGAACACTACCCCAAAGAATAAGTATTAACCGTGCCTAGATGAAAATGTTATTTGTGGTAGTCAAATGACTCATTCACTCACTCTCCATCCACATTTGCAGACCCAAGAAGAATGATCATTTTCCTTATCATCTGAATAAAAAAGCAAATTCCTAGTTCAGTAGCCAAAACAGTGGTCTCCTTTGGGTCTCAAGAGCCATCATTAAAACTGACACTAATTGGTATCATTGCTGACAGCACAGAGTGACAGGGAAGGCTCTGCAGAAGAAGCACCACGCATCCCTGGGAGGGAGTGCCTGCCAGCTTATTCATGGATGGGGAAATTCAGGTAACCCCACCCGCAGAGCCTGCCCTTGTCATTCATGCTCTGTAAAGACAAAGGATGACAGGACTTTTGATCCCCCACTTCCTCCAAACACTGTTTACAATCCTTGCCTCTGCACATCACCTCCCTTCCCAAGCTGAACTGATGAGTAGGAATTCAAAGGCAATGAAAGCTTGGCTCTGATCAGTGATCCATGTATGGCAGGAGCTGAGAGGCCCACGGCAGTACTCAGAGCGCATCTGGGTGTTAAGACAGGAGCTCAAGACTGTGATGCTAATGAAGCCCGTACAGCAGAATGCATTTTCCAGCCCAAAGAAGCCCCACACTCCTGAGTTCAACACCTGAGTTCTTGGGTTCCACTGAGGCTCACTAATGGTGTGCATAGCAAAACTCATCCCATTGCTAATTTTGTTTTATTCACATCCCACCTACCTGCTCTTAAATGCACTCAGCTTCTTCCTACCATAGTCCTCATATCCCATACCAACATAACTGCTGTTGAACTGTAAGAGCGTATCAAAAAGTTTGCATTATAAATCCAAAAGAACACAGACTTTCATCATACCTACTCACAAGAAGAGTTTGTTCCTGTTAGGGTGTGATCCAGACTATTCATCTTGAGACAATTTATATACAGATATAATCACTAAGTTAAACAAAGATAGAACAAAAACAGCCTTAAGAAAAAAAGCATCCATGTACAAAATGGAAATTTTTCAAGTAGGGAAAGGAAAGGAGAATAATCTCAAAATCAAATATTGAGCAGCCACTGAAAAAAACAGAAACGCATGAAGGGATTCATAATAAATGCATAAATATAGTGTAGTATCTTGAAGAGACAAATTTTAATAAATCTGTATAAATACTTTTTTTTGCCTTATCTTGAGCTTATAGAATAGCATAGGTTTCACAGGTCATTTCAAAAGTCATTCTATTCATCCCAGTACCTCCATGAAGGGAATGAGATGCCATTAATAATACTGGGGTTTACCACATGTTTTCAGTCCCCTGCACAATCTTTGGGAGGGTATGTCCTTATTAGCAAAATCATCTTATGCACTGAAGTGGGCAGAGATAAAAAGAATGAGTTCTATTTATCCAAAAATAACAGCCAGCTAATCAAATTTGGAAGTGCATTGCACTTTGAGATTAATTGTTGGGTTTAAGACCATGCTAAATCCAGAGATGGAGGGAAGGTCATATTGAATCTCTGGGTCTTAGACTCACCCACTCAGAGCCGATTCAGAGGAATAAGTTATATAAACACATAAGACCACCAAGTAAATAAGATAAAGTAACTACAACAGTTAGGAATGCCTTAAAGCAAAAAACTCATAATAAAAAGATACAAAGTGGCACTTTATATTGGAAATAAATATTCAGTCTATGGTCATACCACTCTGAACGTGCCCGACCTCGTCTGAAAATAAATATTCATAAGACAAAACCGTTGAAGAGACATACCTGATACTGTGAAGAACAAAAGTGATTTTTTTCAAATATGGTTGTATCATAGATATCAGAAATTTCCCATTATTCAGTGGTAGATGAAATTAATATTATTATGCTACTTTAGCATAGCAGCTCCCAAAACAAAGATTACCACTATTCCACATGAACCCCTTAGGCAAAAATGAGGAAGATGTAGGAAGTGAGATGTTAAATGTCTTTTTCTAAATTCTTCTTTGGTATCCCACACAACACCTTACACATCATTTAGTAGATCCTTGTTGATTAATGATAAAGTCCTTAGAAGAGCATAAAGAGCTCTACCAAGCAAGCTAAAATGATTTCCCTCAGGCAAGGAAAATTATACATTACAAGGTTCAGATCAAATTTTAAAGATCTGAATTCAACCTTTCATTTTTCTGAAGGGAAAATTTAGGCCTAGAATGGTAAAGGATTTTCCCCAAGGTTATTCATTTGCTAGAAATGTCCAGTCCCTTCAGGAATTCAAGGTTTCCTTTGCTCTTCCTGTATGTCAGGACTCTGCAAGATATAGCCAATGGTAGTACCCTTGCCTTCGTGAGATGACAATCTTTGCAGAAGGCAGACATTTAAAATAGCTGCTATGGGGAATGAACTGTGTTCCCCCAACTTTTATATGCAGAAGCCCTAATTCCCAATATTACCGTAACTGGAGTTATGGTCCTGAAAAAGCAATTAGGGTTAAATGAGGAGATAAGGGTGGGACTGTGGCCTTATTAAAAAAATAAAAAGCACTCTGTGCGTGTGTGTGTGTGTATGTGTGTGTGTGCGTGTTTCATGTGAGGACACAGCAAGAAGGTGGCTGTCCACAAGCCAGGAAGAGAACATTCACCAGAAACTGAACCCTGCTAGAAACTTAATGTTGGACTTTCCAGCCTGCAGAACTGTAAGGAAGTAAATTTCTGTTGTTTAAGCCACCTAATCTAGATGGTATGTTATGGCAGCCTGAGCTGATTAAGACAAGAGCTACAATCACGTATAGGGAAAGAGAACATACAGCATTCCTCAGAGACTTCAGACCTCTAAGAGAGCAAGCACCATGGCCACAATGATCTAAACCGATAACCTCTCCCTGATGATCCACAGAGCTGACTAGAAAGGGCAGAACTTCAAGAGAGTAAGGAGGAACAGCTGAGACAAACCACCTAATTGCAAAAGCAGGCCCAACCAAATGAAACATGAATGAAGATGCATCTTATTGAAACCTGTAGGTCAGACATCCACCACTGGCAGCACGAATGTTTATTGAGTGACTTCTTTAGGCAGACACCCCGCTAAATAACGTGTACACAGCAGTGATAACTCAGACATTGGCCCTGCCCACAGGATCTCACCTCTACGGGGGAAGACCATCTAACTGGGCTGCCATTGGCCCTAGTGTTCCCTGAGAACCCAATGAATTCTACAGACTGTCCATAAAATCTGTCTCTGTCCATCTTTTTCTGCATTTTAGCTTCTAATGGCAAGAACTTCTGATAGTTTTACAAACTTCTGCTACAAGCTTCCTGATGTCACCTTTGAAGACAAAGCACTAATTGGACCACAGTCTATAAGGATTCATCCCTGTGGATGAGATCTGGGGTCATGAACAAAGTCTTTGTGTGTGAACACGGCCAACTAGGTTGCTAACTTTGCTTGTGGCCAATTTGTGCAACCCAAGAGTTGGTGGCTAATCTACCTCTCAGCCAAAGAAGTCCAAGATAATATTGTCCTCTGGATCTCCAAAGCAGATCTAGATATGATCTCTGACAACTATGACTATTGAATACTGACAACCAGGAAGTAAACATCAAGGGCATGTTTTAATACCGCAACAGGCAGCCATGGCATTCTCGATGCTTGAAGTCAAGACTGAATGTTAAGCCCTTAGTCACCCATAAGTTTCCTCTAGAGAGGGCCCTGGAGATTTTTAAGAAATCCATGAAGGATTTGAGATTGAAATCCCTGCTTAAGTGCAAACCCCAATAGCCAGGAATCCCCGGTGCTCTGCCCTCATTCCTACACTCTCGGCATTTCAGAGATCAAATGTCTGAATAGGATAGCCTCCGATGAAGAAATTTCTAATCAGTGGTAAAAAAAAATAAATTGATATAATGCATTATAACCAGAAAGTCTTAAACAGAAGAGGTGGTGTGCCTTAAAAAATGCAATTAGGGACAGATTCCGGGAACTTGTAGCCAGAATATTTTCATGCAGAGCCAAGCTCAGCAAAGGAAAGCAAAGCAGGCAGGTGCTAGAAAGTCCCCTTCTTCCTAGGATTCCTTAGTTGGGCAAGAAGAGAAATCTTTGATTAGGGTTCCTGGTTCTAAGATGTGTATGGCCGGGTGAGTTGTAAAGAGACAAGTTCATTAAGTTTTATCTGACCTAGAAGCCAATTTTAATGGAAACATATACTCCAAGGTCTCAGATGGGGGTTGGCAGTAGTTTTAAGGGCTTTTTGATTTGATGATAAAAGGAGACTAAGAGAAAGGATGGGGCTCAATGGAATAATCAAACAGAATTTTATGTGAGTTTAAAACCACACTTTTATTTCCCCTAATGCTGAAATAAGTTGCCAGAGACCTGTCAAAACACAAATTGAATGAGGATTATGATAAGCAAAGCACAGTGATCTCCGAAAATATGTCACAAGGGGTCTTCCAGGATAGAGTCTTTCCTGAGAAGCTAACATTTAAACTTGGTCCTGACATATGATTAGGAGCTAGCCCTTTGAAAGGCGAGTGGGAAGTGATAATAATGTCTTAGTCAGAGGAAACATCATGTGCAAAAATCCCAAGATAAGACAAAACAAGGTGCATTCAAGGCATGAAAAAAGCTCAGAGTGATACCCATGAAAGAGGGGAGAGAAAAGAGATGAGGCCAACAACCCAGAACCCGTCCAAGTGGCAGATCTTATAAACTGGATTAAGGGATCTTAACTGTGTCTTCAGGACAATGGGAAACCACGAAAGCATTTGCGTATGAACCTTAAATTGTGAGGTTTCATGATGCTGCTTTAACTAAATAATGTAAAAAGGACTTAAGAGAAACATGACTGTAACCAGAAAGATAAGTCAAGAGCTGTTGGAGGACTCCAGATGACAGAGGATAGCCAAGACAGGAGAGGTGGCAATGAAAATCTGAAGAAGAAGACATTCTATGTGCTTCACATTTCCTACTTGCGCAGGCAGATCTTGGAGTCTTCTGAAGTAAGGCGTATTCAAAGCCCTAGTAATGATCTTCAGTCTTTTCAAGTCCAGTAAAAGGCATAATCATTCTCCTGGAAATGGAAGTCAGACACCTTGGAGACATAATAGATCCTTCTGTTTTCCTTATTCCCCCCCTCCATATCCACTCTACTCTGTTCACAAATCCCATTAATTCTATCTTCAAAATTAATCTTTGATTGTCTTGGTTCATGTTGGAAACAGACTCTGAGAGATGTGCACACTAGAAGTCTCCTGGGGATGACACAGGACAATATTTCTAAAGGAAGAGGGAAGCAGGATGGGCAGAGGCAAAGGTTGAACTGCCATGTAGCTGCAACAGAGGCCTCAGCTGATCCTACAGGGACCTGTGGAACCAGAATGGTCTTCCCAAGTTGTCCTGACTCAAGGCAAGAGCCTCATTCTTCTTCCTCATTGACCAGTTACTGCATGTCAGCCAACCCAAAGGCATGACCTTAAATGAGGTACTTCTGTTGGGCAAAGGACAAGTCCTGGAGATAGACTAAGCTCTAAATTGTTAGCAGTCAACATTCCTAGCAACTGGGAGAAAGTGCCTCAGTCTTAAAAAGGGCCTCTGGGTAGCACAGCACAGAGTCCTCCACGGCAATATTTATTTAGTTCCTTCTTTCTTGCTACCAACATTATTACAAGCCATTATTATCTCTCACCTTGACAATGTGTTAGCTCTGAATTGGTTTTCGCTGCCCCCATTCCGGATACCCTCCAAGCCACTCTCTACCAAACAACCAGAGGTATCTTCTCAAAATGTGAGGCTGACCATGTTACTCTCCAGGTTTCAATGACTTCCCACTGCAATGAAAATAAAACACCAACTCCTAACCCTGCCTATGTCTCCTACTTCCTGACCCTTCTTGTCTTAGCTCATTCATGCTGCCATAATAGAATACCATGGATTGGGGGAAGGGGGCTATATATAACAGAAATTTACTTCTCACAGTTCTGGAGAATGGAAAGTCTAAGACTAAAGTGCTAACAGATTCGGAGTCTGGTGAAAACCCACCTCCTGGTTCATAGATAGCCATCTTTTTGCGGTGTTCTCATAGGGAAAAAGTGGCAAAAGACCTCTCCAGGGTCCCTTTTATAATGTAGTCTCACTACATTACCAGCACTGTGAGGTTAAGACCATAACAATTTTTTGGGGTGCCTGGGTGGCTCAGTCATTAAGTGTCTGCCTTCGGCTCAGGTCATGGTCCTGGGGTCCTGGGATTGAGCCCTGCATCGGGCTCCCTGCTCCGTAGGAAGCCTGCTTCTCCCTCTTCCATTCCCCCTGCTTGTGTTCCCTCTCTCGCTGTGTCTTTGTCAAATAAATAAAATCTTTTAAAAAAAAAAAAAAAAGACCGTAGGGCGCCTGGGTGGTTCAGTTGGTTAAGCGACTGCCTTCAGCTCAGGTCAGGATCCTGGAGTCCCAGGATCGAGTCCCACATCGGGCTCCCTGCTTGGCAGGGAGTCTGCTTCTCCCTCTGCCCCTCCCCCATCTCATGCTCTCCTCTCTCTCTCTCTCTCAAATAAATAATCTTTAAAAAAATAAGACTGTAAAGATTTTTTGACCTCTGTATCTCCAGAATCTAGCAGAGTGCCTGACAAATACTTGTGGAATGAACAAACAAGCCAATGAATGAAGTATACATCAGGAGATATTTAGGAAATGCAATCAACAGAATTCTGCCAAAGGCACTGGGTGACTGGGTGGGATGGTTTAGGGAAAGTGACCCCTATGATTGTATATTGTATTTTGGTGCCATCTACTGAGCTGTTACAGGAGAAGTGGTTCGTGGGGAGTGGAAGGAAGGTCATCTAACCCTGACTCATGGTATCATGTGATTAATATACACTTTATTCCCCACAACTGTGAATACAAGGACATTTACCAGACATGCCTTTTTTTTTACCTTAAAGTCAATTTCTCTCTTAATAGGCAACTCCTGTAACTTTGAGCTTTCTTGATCAGCAAACGCTTTGATCCCCCTTGTTTTCTTTCGCCGTAACCTCTCAGCCTCTACAACATGCCAAATTATGCCTGCTCTTAGGACAAAAACATGAGAATCAGACAAAAATACAGAATTTGAAAGAGGAAGAAGGAAGCTGAATATGGAAAGGAACATACAAAGGGGGGAAAACAGCCAGGAGGAAGATAAATCCTTGCCCCATGAAGAGCAAGAGACAAAGACTCAACTCTGGTTGTATTGAGTTTAGGGTAGAGACCTCATGGAAAGCAGTTAATGGCTTCACCACAGATGTTTATTTGCAAACATATGTTGTACAGGAAGCATAGAATCAGCCATCTCTGCAGTATCAGAATTCCAACAATCTCTCATGCTTCATTTCTTCATTGGTTACAAATACTTATGTTAATTCCTATCATCAAAGCTATAAGCAGACCATCGAAAAGACATCTGTGTTTATGTCAACTTTCAACTAACCTTGCTGTTTTAAGTCTGATAGTAGGGATAATCCCAAATATCATTAAAATTAAAATCACATATACATGGCTTTAATTATCACATACATTTTTGGCTTTGTATTTGCCTTTCCCAAATACATACTCCAGAAGTGATCTGTGACTCAGCAGTGGTTACAATGATCCTCACAAGTTAAAAAAATAAAATAAAATAATCTTCCTCCTATTACAGATGAGGAAACAGAAGTTCACGGGGCCACTGTGACTTAGCTCGGTCGCATGCTTATTTTGTGGTGGAACCAGAGTTCAAAATTCCCAATCCCCTGTTAAGCATAGTCTGTAGTAAAACCAAAACGGCATGAACTGTTTCTCATGACCCAGTGATTTCCAAACTTGGAGAGCTGCAAGACTGTTGATGGCCTCTTTGACATTACCCCACAAGATAACTTCAATCATTGATTAGAGAAATTTAAAAACCCTTCAGATAAGTGGGAGCATATTCCAGAGTACAACAGTGTAGCTGAGATTTATAAATTGTGCAGTTATTCTTCATTTAGTCCCTTAAATTCATTCTTAGTTCTTCTCCTCCCTGCTCTGTCACTGGAAGCCTGTGCCAATGGCCCACATCATCTTAGCTCCTCTGTGTCCTGGCCTAAAGAGGGCTTGGCCGATGGGCATCACCGGAAGGAAACCAGAGGTCGGGAGGAAAGAGAAATCAGTATATTTCTTCCCTTCACACTCTCTGTTTTGGACTAGATTTCTGCCAATTATATTCTTCTAGGACTACAATTAATATTAGTTGATCTCTTCTCCGAAGATCCAACTTTCACTAGGTTCAGGTAATGCAATTTCCCTTCAAGCCCAGGGGCTCAAATGGCTTCCTTTGTTGCTAGTTTCTAGGTGTCTTAACATCCTTGTTTCCTTAATGCTGTTCACCCTCCGGGAGTGGCCCTTAAACCAATGAATTTATATTTTTTTTCTTCTGGAATTGACTCGCACATGCATAGAGAAACTGACTATTAATGTTAAGGTGCCTCATTTAAACATATACCGTCAAAGCTGCAATGGTGTATACATAACTGTAATTAGCTGAATCTTTAGTAGAAACAGCATTGGAAATAGTTTTAAGTTTGCTTGGGGTATAAGCTTGTGGTTTTTATCATAAGGACTAGCAGTCATAGGTCTACAAAGACCAGTTCATAAAGGGGGAGAGAATCAGAGAAAATCAGATTCAGATACTTGGGAAAGTGTCACCTCTCTCCCCAATCCTGGACTTATGAAGTAGTTGAAGTTCATGCCTCAGAAACACCAAAGAGAAGTAGTATTAATTACATCTACAAGACCAGTGCTCTAACCCCCTGAGCTATGGAGCCAACCACCATTAATTACATCTAAAACAGCGATGTTACCAGAAAATGCTAGAACCCTGTCTGAAAAATTACTACATTACCTGCAAATCCCTGACAGCTCAATTCGATGTTAAGGTGTTTTCACCAAAACAATGGCTTAATCACTCCATTACAGGCAAAACTGTTATATTAACTGATAAGGCATATGGTGCACCATCCCTCATCCCTGGCAGCAGCGTATAGGTCAGCCCATGAGAGGGTGACTTGCAAGAACATATATCATAAATCCATGCTTAGAAAAACTTCAAGCTTCAGCAGTTCCCGCATTTCCCAGGGACTGCACTCACTTGGAGATTGGGAGAAACAACACTGATATTTTGTGTAAGGGTTTAAGTGAATTTATAAGCCAGAACTGCCACCACTATATCATCTGCCAGGATGCATCACTTAAGGAACTGCCTAAACCTAGAACTTTTTTTTCGAATGCCAACAAATGACCACATGAAGGCAAAGAAATATAAGACTGACCCATGTGGACCAGTGGCATTTTACGTTCATTTCTTTCACATTTAATATTTTGAAAATTGCATGACTTGGGTCATTCCCTTATCCATTATTTATTCAATCATTCATTCATCTGTTTGTTTACTGGAGTTATGGACACTAAGGTTCAGAATAGTTAAGCTGCACTGGGTCAAACATGTCCTAAGAAGAAAAGCCCAGATTAAAAACAAAACAAAACAAAAAAAAAAACTTCTGACTCCAAGTCCCATGCTCTTCCCCTTCACCACAGCATGTGTTTGTTCAGACTGTTGAAAAGCACACAATCTCTTCTAAGAGAAAAGTTAATAAATCCTACTCCAATTATACTTCCAAATACATCCCATATGAGATTTCTCCCCTTTTCCTTCCCATTTCCCTATTTCCAGCTGCCATCATCTCTCCCCTGGACTTCCCCCATAGTCTCCTAATTCATTTTCCTGCTTCCAGCCTTCCTACTCTCACTCCCGTAGTCCTTAATCCACAGAACAGCAAGAGAAACTGTTTTAAACATAGATTATATGATGTCACTACTTTGCCTTGAAAGTCTAATGCTTTCCCATTGCACCAAGAATGAAACCCAAACTCCTTACCTGGCCTATAAGCTCCTGTATGATCTGGCTCCTGTCTGCCATGCTGAGTTCCTCTATAATCACCATTATTCACCATGCCTCAGCTGCCTCGGCCATCTTTCACCTTTTGAGCAAGCCAGGCTCATTCTGCCACAGGGACTTTGCACCTATTGTTCCCTATGTCAGGACTGCCTTTTCTCCAGCTCTACCCATGACTTTCTCTGCTCATTGTTCAGTTTCCATCTAAAGTCACCTCTTGTCTGACCACTTTATCTAAAGGAGCTTCTTGCTCTATCTCCAGATAATATATCCTATTACCTGTCTTTTTTTTTTTTTTTAGGATTTTATTTATCTGTTTGAGAGAGAGACAGAAAGACAGAGAGAGCACAAGCAGGGGGAGGGGTAGGAGAGCGCAGAGCCCTACATGGGGCTCAATCCCAGGACTCAGAGATCACGACCTGAACTGAAGTCAGAGCTTAACTGACTGAGATACCCAGGCGCCCCTGATTTTACTTTCTTTATGATAAACATTATTCTCAAAAATCTTACTCACCTTTTTTTTTTTTTAATCTGGGCTTTGCTTCTTAGGACACCCACTTTATTTTTTAGATTCAATTATTTTCAGCAAAGAGTCACTCTTGGCCATGGTTCCCCTGTGAAAGATAAGTACTTCGCCAGTCCATTGACCTGACACTTGGTCATATGACTTCCTCTGGCCACTGACATGCAGTTGGAAGTGACAATGAGCTTTAGGGAGCATAAGTCTCAGCAGCCTTCTTGTGCTCCTAATCCCCACTGCCCCCAACCCCCATGAGAAGAGCTTGTCAGAGGCAGCCACTGCCCCTTCAACTTGGGTCCCGGAATGACAGATACATGGAACAAACCAGAACCCACTCATAGCGTGGAACAAAGTCACAACAGTAACCCCAGGTCTAAGAGCATGAAATAAATGTTCTTTCTTTAAGGCACTGTGAATTCATCATTCTCTGTTGCCGTAGCAAAAATGCAGAGCATTTATCACTCCGTGAGTTATCTGTTTATTTGTTTACTTGTTTAATGTCTATCTCCCTGGCTAGATGGCAAGCTCCATGAGGGCGGAGACTTCGTCTCAGTCACAGCACCAAAACGGGCCTCCGGTTTGTAGTTGGAACTCAATAATGACACCTATTACAACTCATTAGCAGTATCTGATACAATTTACAACTGTAGAAAATTTAAAACTCCTTGGAAAATATGAGGCTTTAAGATGTAACATTTAAATATCAACATGTGGAACAATTCCCTAAGTTCTTCTGTTAGCTGATAGCAAAAGAAGTTTTTATTATTACCCAAAATCAAACCAATTGAAAATGAAAACAATTGAACAGTAAATATGTTAGGCAGCAAAAAGGAGCAAGCCCGAGTCGCTTCTCCAAGAATCACAAAGAGCTGTGTGCTGAGAGTCTGTCTCAGTCAAAACCTGAAGTCGGAGACGAGGTCTCTAACCTCTCTCCCACTCAGACTCTCCAGCTCTTCCCCAGGCCTCCCCTGCCTTCCTGACTTTGCATTTTGGCTCACGCTCCTCCCTTTATCTGAAGCACCCTATCCCATATCTCTACATTTTAAGATTATAGCTATTCTTCAGATGCCAGCCCTTTGCAAAATCTTTTCAGTCTTTGCCATACAGAATTAATCTTCTCCTGGGAACTTAGGGAGGCTATTTGTACTCCCTGTATATTTGTCACATCTGGCCTTCTATCTGGGCAGGAGGACCTCTAATAAGCTACGAGAGGACAGGACTTGTGTCTTATTCACTGCACATTGCCCCACAAACAGTGAATTTCCAAAAAAAATATCTGTCGCTTTGAAAAATACGCTAAAGTTTCAAACATCCCTTACCATCATGGTATGCATGAGGACTAGAGAAAAGAGAAGAGACTACATTACTAACCAGGCTTTCTCACAGTATGGGATTTTTGTGGAAGTAGAAAGAGAAGTCAAAAACTAAACCTGCTTCTTGTAAGTTCAAAGACACATAAAGAGGCTGAGAATTTTCTCTTAGGGCTGACATCCACAGATAATAATTACCCAAGTTGATTCTGAAATGCTTTTGTACATGTTTGACTTTGCCACTAAACAATACTTATAAAGTTTATCACTTCTTTCATGAAAGGGTCAATTTGAATATCTTCACATCCAAGTAGGGCTAATTTGTGGGAAAAAGAACAGACATGTGCATTATTTGGTATGATTTGAAAAATATCAAAATATACCACCCACTAAACACAACACATCATTCAAGCTTCATTTCTGTGGGGTAAAAGGTATCCTCTTTTAGAAGTTAGATACACTTGAGATGGTCCACAGATCAAGCTAAATAACAGTTATTCATATCCTAATTGAATTATTGAGTTTGCATCCCTCCTGACGGCCAGTAAAAATTGTTGGCCCTGGAAAAAGAGAAGGTTTAAAAATCAGAGAGTGTGGACAGGAAACTGTAACAAGGGAAACTGCTCTGGGAACACATTCCTAATGGGAGCCTCAGCTGACCCTGAACAGCAACTGTGGGATATTAGGAATTGGGGAGGGAGGAGATGACAGAGATGAAAAAGGGGGAGCAAAAAAGAAGATTCATGGGTGCTAATGAAACTTCTAAAACCTCACCCAACAGGGCCCTGGGACAACATTCATGTAAGCTGGGTTTATATGATGCCAAGTAAGTCCTTTGGGTTCAGTCACTTAATTACATTGGAGTGGGGGGAAAAATCAACATTATCATCTCACTGTTTAACTGTCAAATTCCCTGATTCACATTAAGAAATTTCCCCAAGGTAACTCAGAGGCTGTGTTTACATGATGGGAAAAAAAAAATTATTAAATATACACTGAAAGGCATCCAGAACAAATGTCCATATGACTCACTGTTCTAAAACAAAAATTTTGAATGAAGATTTGGCATCACCCACGATGATATTAAGATAAACTGCTTTCCTCACCACTGTGATTCAGGCATCTGAAACCCTACTATGATCCAGAAATTGGAAAGTGGATTAGAAACAAAAATAAATAAGACAGAGTTGCGGTCTTCAAAGAGCTAGTAGTCTAATAAGGGAGACAGACATAAAGAGGTAATTTCAGTACAACGTGAAAGGACTGAACAAGCGTGGCAGAGGAGTGCCTCATGCAGAGCGAATGGTGGAGTGAGCTGTCCGAATAACCACCATTAGTTCTGCCTCAACTGTGAACTGGCCAAAGATGGAGCTTTTGCCTCATGGGAGACAGAACTCGGACAGTCTTCTTTGCCACGGTGAGCAACTTCGAGGCTCTTCTCTAAGGAATGGAAATTTAGAGAAGAGTTTCAAGCAGGGGAGTGAAATGATTAAAGGTGTGGTGATATGGTTTATGGCTTGATGTGTGCGACAGTTTAAGTGATATATATGGGGAGCATGAACAGGGCAGAGCCAGTCAGGATCAAAAAGGACAGGGCAACATACTATTAATGTTCTGGCTCTTGGGAAGGCGTTGGGTTCACTGGTGTTCTATTATTAGAGGAAGCCCACATACAATAACATACATACTTTTTTCCTGTATTAAAGATTTAAAAGAATTAAGAAAAAGGAGTTGCAGATTACAAGATATTGGAGTGTTCAAAATTGATCAGATATATGGGTAAGAAAGTAGAAGTACCTAGAAGAGGACTGTCCCACACAGTTATGCATGCCATGCCCTGAACTCAGGGGGAAGGCGGGGACTGAAGTCCAACCTGATCTTTGCTTATCAAGTAGGGTTTGTGTGTGCATGGAGAAATGTCAACTTCTTCTAGTTTTCACGAAAGCACTACATGGGCAAGTGGCAGCCCTGTCTAGGTTAACACCCAGTTTTCTGTCTTGAGCAACTGGATGAATGGTGGTAGTACCAGTGACTGAACTCCTAGAAGAGAGATTCCTGGCTACCACTGGGGGGAGTGGGGGCAGGGAGAAGATCATAATATCAATTTCAGGCTATGTGTGATATCCAAGTGAAGACATCTACCAGGAATGCGTATATATGATTGTCAAGGTTGAGGGCAAGTTCAAAGCTGGATACAGAGAGCTCAGTGGCACATACAGGATTTAAAGCATAAAAGTCAGAGAGAGTCCTGAGGATGTACAAAACAGTATCACTTAATCTGGAGGAGCAGGCAAAGATAAGCCCGAGAAAGTGATCAGTGAGCTTATTGCTCTAACCAAAGATTTAACATTCCCTAAAATGTTTCAGTGACATCTTATTGCACTTACAGTTTTCCTGAAAACTTAAAGCTTGTTTCCTACAAACAACACATCTAGTCCCCTAAAGCACCAGCAAGCCCATTTCTCATCAACATTAAGGCTTTTAACTATGTCCTTATCTCATCTTCAAAAACAACTGATTGCCTGTCATTGGCTTATACTTTTCAAGATGGATTCTATAAAAGGTATTTCATCTTACACATTGCGTTAGTCAACCAAGGATATACTGCCTCATGTTTCAAGACACATTCAGTTCAAAACTGAAATTTAAGCCTCTGTCTTTAGCACTACGTCCTTTTGCCCCTGTGGAAAATGGAATTTTTATATAATATTTTTGGTGACATTCTTGCCATTCAAATGACCCAAACATTTTTTTAAAGCAACGTGGTACTGTAACATCTTACTAGTACAAGGAAGACGTCTGAGGTGGATTTCTGAAAGAGTACTATAAAGTACTTTCACCCACAAACTGTTCACAAAGGTCTTAGTGGGTGACTCCTCAGCCAAATACGGTGGGGTTATCTAATTAACAGAGAATTTACTATTATTAGTTACACTTCCCTTTCCAGACTTCATGTTAGACCTTGGGAATTCAAAGAGGATATTATCCCCACACTTTAGAGATTCACCTTAGCAGATTATCAAGAGTAAAATAGCACAAATTGTCAGTTAACATTTTCTCCAGTTCTAATTATATGAGAAAATATGAAGAGGTCTCCATCTTTATTAAAATTTTATTTTAATTGTACTAAAAAATGTTACTTCATAGTCCAATTCACTCCATTATTGTATCCTTTCTCCCCTAAGATTTTTAATTTTAAGACTCCAAAATAAGACAGGCTTACACGACTTACTATTTATGACATTTTTAATATACTCATCACTATTCAAGGTAAATGCTATACAAAAAGAGAGAAATTATGTGTCCAGGAAGGCTGCAGTTCATAATTCTTGCTCTCTTTAATGTCAGTGAGCCCTGAACAAGTTTTCAGGGACAAACTAGCAGTTAATGTAGATAATGTAGATTCAACCTTAACTATCATTTCATGATCTAGAAACTCCTAGATTTCCAAGCCTGATTTACAAATCAATTTGATATCACATTTATTTTTATTTTATTCATCTGCTTATACCCTGCAAAATAAAATGAAAAGCCCAAGACAGTATATCATGTCATTTATTCTCTTTGGAACCAATAGAACATGTACCTCGTCCACTCATCCAACAAATAATAATTGAGTATATACACTGTAACAGACCCTGTATTAGTTAAGAATGGTGTCTATGTTAATGACTATTACAGTCCCTGACTTCTTAGAAACAGTGCATTTCTATCAGATTTCTTTTTCTTAAGTTTTTATTTAATTCCAATTAGTTAACATAGTGTTATAACATGAAAAAATACTCAACATCACTCAGTATCACGGAAATACAAGTCAAAACCTCAATGAGATACTACCTCACACCAGTCAGAATGGTTAAAATAAACAAGTCAGGAAACGACAGATGTTGGCGAGGATGTGGAGAGAGGGGAACCCTCCTACACTGTTGGTGGGAATGCAGGCTGGTGCAGCCACTCTGGAAAACAGTATGGAGGTTCCTCAGAAAGTTAAAAATAGAGCTTCCCTACGACCCAGCAATTGCACTACTAGGTATTTATCCAAAGAATACAAACATAGTGATCCAAAGGGGCACCTGCACCCCAGTGTTTATAGCAGCAATGTCCACAATAGCCAAACAATGGAAAGAGCCCAGATGTCCATCGACAGATGAATGGATAAAGATGTAATCCATTATATGTTAATAAAAAATTTAAAAAAGAAGACATGATATATATATACAATGGAATATTACACAGCCATCAAAAAAATGAAATCTTGCCATTCATTTGCAAGATATGGATGAAACTAGAGGATATTATGCTGAGCCAAATAAGTCAGTCAGAGAAAAATAAATACTGTATGATTTCACTCATATGTGGAATTTAAGAAACAAAACAGAGGAGCACAGGGGAAGGGAAGGAAAAATAAAAGACGATGAAAACTGAGAAGGAGACAAACCATAAGAGATGCCGAACTAGGAAACAAACTGAGAATTGCTGGACTGGGTGGGGGAGGGGATGGGGTAATTGGGTGATGGGCATTAAGGAGGGCACTTGGTGTAATGAGCACTAGGTGTTATATGTAACTGAAGAATCACTAAATTCTACCTCTGAAACTAATAAAAAAAAAACCATACAGTGTTATGTTAGTTTCAGGTGTAAAAATAGTGATTTAACAATTCTATTCGTCACCTGGTGCTCATCACAATATCACATTTCTTTTTTTTTAAGATTTTATTTATTTATTAGAGAGAAAGAGAGCATGCGCACGAGAGTGAGAGAAAGAGAGAGCAGGAGCAGGGGCAGGGAGAGAGGGAGAGGAAAAGCAGACTCCCCACTGAGCAGGAAGCCCGACGCAGGGCTCGATCCCAGGACGCTGAGATCACAACCGGAGCTGAAGGCAGACACTTAACTGACTGAGCCACCCAAGCGCCCCTCACATTTCTTTATAAGAGTCTGTAAATTCTCAAAAAGATATTAATTATCTCCTAAAACTATATTTGGGGAAAAAGTGAAAGAACTGTTTCTCAGGACGAAAATTATTGTAAGCTTATTTTAATGGAATCATATTACATAATATCACAAAACAACCAAAAAAGGTTATATGGAAGAACCTCATCTGTAGCTGAATTCAAATGAGTTATTGTATATTTTGATGGTTATCACCATGTGGTTCAAGGACTAGAGAATCCACAACTGATTTGTTCGACAAATACAAAAGTGTAAGTACTGATACCTTGGGCATTATTAAAGGGGTAGAAAGAATATCTTCTCAACAAAAATCGCAACATATTTAGATTGTTCCATTTATTTCTCTTCTGATCCCCTATACTGCTCTTACCATTCCCTTTGAAGACAGAAAGAGAATGATCCATCCTAATTTTTCTTCTCCCCTCTGAAACCATGTTTAGATTTATTATTGTCCTTAGATTTTCAGTAACTCCCATAGTGCTTCTCTAAGAATTGTTCTGGATCTCTAAAGAGCTTCCAAATATGCAGTGATTTTTGTGTTCTTTAAAAAAATCCATGTTTGGGGCACCTGGGTGGCTTAGTTGGTTGGGCTTCTGCCTTCAGGTCAGGTCATGATCCCGGGGTCCTGGGATCAAGCCCTGCATCGGGCTCCTTGCTCCTCAGGGAGCCTGCTTCTCCCTCTCCCTCTGCTTGCCACTCCCCCCACTTGTGCTCTCTCTCTTTCTGCCAAATAAATAAGTAAAATCTTAAAAAAAAATCAATATTTAAGGGGCACCTGGGTGGTTCAGTCGGCTAAGCATTCGAGTCTCAATTTCGGCTCAGGTCGTGATCTCAGGGTTGTGAGACTGAGCCCTGCGTCAGGCTCTGTGCTAAGCACAGAGTCTGCTTGGGATTCTCTCTCTCACTCTGCCCCTCCCCCACTCGTGTTTTTTTTCTCTTTACCTCTCCTAAATAATTAAAAAAATAAAAAAACTTTTAAAAATACAAAAAATATATGCTCAAATCATCTCCTGCAAATCTAGTTTTCTAATCCTTAGAAGATATTTCTTTTAATTGTTCAAAATAACTACCCCCCTACACACACACACACACACACACACACACACACACACACACACACACACTGCTTTTATCTTCTTTTCCTCTACCCAGTATTCAAAAGGACTTGAATTTCAGATATGATGACTGCAAGAAATAAAATAAACCAAGGAAAGAAGAGATCTATAGAGTCTTAGTTGAATAAAACATCTGATATAGGCTTATACTCAGTAGCAATTTCAAGTAGGTCTTGTCCTATTCATGATGGATCATCCCATTCACTAAATACACTTATAAGCTGGCTTCTTTTTGGGTGACTATCCTCTACAAGGAGTCATGCTCAAAAAGGTCATTTTTTTTTTTTTGCAACTTAATATTTGGCATTCACTGGTTGGAACAAAGCATTAAATCACATTTAGTGACTCTTTCATAATGACCTTGAAAAGAAATAAATGTCACTCTTCTAAGCATATTACGTGAGCAAAGGTTAATATGAAGGCAAAGATTTTTTTGTCTTACTTTTGATTAACAAAAGGTACAAGAAACCTTAGCATTATTTTAAGAGCCCAAGTTGTTGGTGTGCCCCAATATTCCTCAGTAATTCATGACCTAGTAAAGATATATATATAGGAATATATAGACAGATAATATACATTATATAATTTGTATTATATAAGTATATGTATATACGTATACCACATATATATTTATACCACATATATACCATATTAGATATAGATATATAGAAAGATATATATATATAGACATACATACCACATTTTCATAAAGTCTGCTGTCATATCCCAATGTGCCACTCTGGCCAAAGCTGACTGCAAGAAAAAGCCTAAGCGAAGCCAATTACATGTCTCACATCAATCATGTTATTGGCATTCGAACTAAGAGACCCCAGTCAGTCCCTATTGAATATTTAAGCTATGAGATAAATTTTAAAATTCTGGAATGGTCATTTTTTCACCGAATTCAAAATGATGTAAAGAGAGTTAGTTATCAAAAAAAAAAAAAAAAAAAGTGAGAGAATGAAGCAGACACAAGAGAACAGGAGAGCTGGAGACCCTGAGGAGAGCCAGGGAGAGTGACTGCCTTGGCCTTGTATGATTTTTCACATCCAATGCCAACCCTTCCCAAGGTCAGACTGCATATCCTACCTGTCAGTTCTGTAAGATCTACCAAATCCGCCTTCTGTCACGGCATATTTTTAATAGGTTCTATTTCATATACTCAAACTACATTTGATTCGAACATTGATCTCTTTTAAGTACAGAGGTGCCAGGCATTGTCAGAAAGGCTGACTTTGGCCTTGCCTTACAATTAGTTTCCAACAGAAGATATCTGGTTATCAAAAGGGCTCTGTGATCTTAGGAAAGCATGATAACTTTGAGTCTATGTTTCTTGTTTCTTTTTTTTAAAGATTTTATTTATTTTTTGACAGACAGAGAGACAGCGAGAGAGGGAACACAAGCAGGGGGAGTGGGAGAGGGAGAAGCAGGCTTCCCGCGGAGCAGGGAGCCTGATGCGGGGCTCGATCCCAGGACCCCGGGATCATGACCTGAGCCGAAGGCAGACGCCCAGCGACTGAGCCACCCAGGCGCCCCGAGTCTATGTTTCTTTACCTTAGAAATAAAGGCGTAAAGACTTCTCCATTTGACAGTATGACAGAGGAGATACCCCCAAACAACCTTTTGAATAAAATAAAATTTCAGGTAAATTTTTTAAGTATTTTTTAAAATGCATCACTGAGCTAACACAAAAGCAATAAAGGTGTCAAGCCTCAAAAACAAAGTAACCCAGAAACTCTAGGAGATAAAAGAATGCCAAGGCCTAATTTTGACCCTAAGATTTTCATTGAAGTTGCGAGACCTTGAGCTTCCACTATGACACATACTTACAAAGCAGGGGATGTGAGATAAAGCCCAGGGCTTCTCAAGGCTGACTAATCTAATAGGTGGTTCCTGCCACCCCACCATGTAAGGGTGAGTGAGACATAAACCCCACTGCATACAATGGAACAGAAAAGAAACTCACCTATGTCAACTGAACTCTCTTAGAGGGAAAAAATACACATATTTACCCTAGTAATTCCTAACCATAAGCCATCCCTACCCACATTTGCAATCTGAGTTCACACTACCTATGTGATCTAAAAAAAAATCCTCAAGAGGAAATTTTAATTTATGGTGATTCAGGTTGGTAGCAGCCCCAGGGACCTGGCAAAATTACAGCAAAACTTATTTTGAGGTGTACTGATCATCAACTAAAGAATAATTCAGACAGTAAATTAAATGCAGCCCTATTTTCTAAATACAAAGCTGATCATATCACCCCTGTGCTTAAACAATGTCATTGCCTTTTAAAAGTCAAACTCTGTTCAGTTTCCTCCCAATCACATATAATGATCCACTCTCAAAGTATTTTGTCTCCTAGCCCCAAATATCGGAGTTGTTTAGAGGTTTTTCCCACACAAAGGAGCGAATTCCTATACAAGGGAAGAATTTCTACCACAGAGCACCAAGAACAATCCACTGAAATGGAAGCTCTTGACCATGCTGGGATCCTCACACCATTGGGAAAAGAAACAAAAGACCTTGTTGACCAAGATCCTAAAATAGTTACTACTATGAAATGGGTTCAGGGAGAATGGTTCAGGTAATTCCCTGGAGCACATTCTTTTACAATCCTGCTTAATGACAAAAATGAATAACTTGATTTTTTAAATGGGCAATGGACTTGGATAAACATTTCTCCCAGGAAGGCATATGAATAACTACCAGGTATAGAAAAGGTGCTCACCATCACTAAGAACTGGGGAAATGCAAGTGAAAACCACAGTATCACCTCACATCTGCTAGGATGGCTATTATCAACAACAACAAAAAGACAAGTATTGTCAAGGATGTGGAGAAATTGAAACTCTTGTACACTATTGGTGGGAATGTAATGTGGTAAAGTTGCTATGGAAAACAGGATGGATGTTTCTCAGATGGAACCATATGATCCCGTAATCCCACTTCTGGGTAAACTGAAATCAAGATCTTGAAGAGATATCTTCACCCCCATGTTCGTTGCAGCATTATGCACAATAATGAGGATATGGAAGCAAATCAAATGTCCATTGACGAATGAATAAAAAAAAATGTGCCACAGGTTTCCCTCATTATAAGTAGAACATTCCTATGAAAACTTTCATAAATCAAGGAAGCAATTACCATTAATTCATATGGGGAAATTTTTAGCATTGTCTGACCACCAAAATAACCTCTCCTAGGCTTTTCTGATACTTGAGGACATATTTTGCTAACGGATACACAAAATAAATTGAGATAAATCACAGATGCTCGCAGACACAGTTCAGAGCTTGGCCGCTTGATGCTGAGCTGCTGAGTTCTTGGGGAAGGAACTCGGTGGGGCCACTCTTGCGGCTCAGGATGTGTGCTGCCTTTATAATGGCTCACTGAAAAACAAACACTGAACCCGATTTTCACCTTTTTTCCTAAAAGTGAGAATCCTTTTTGGATTTCTTTCCATTCGTGAAAGCAAACACTAATGTAGGTCTTTCATAAAGGCCAAGTGTTGTAAACTTCCAAAAAGTGGGGGATACCTGTATATACCTAAATGGAATATTATTCAACCTTCGAAAAGAAGGAAATGGGGCCACGTAGGTGGCTCAGTCGGTTAAGCGTCTGCCTTCAGCTTGGGTCATGATGCCAGGGTCCTGGGATCGAGTCCCGCATCTGGCTCCTTGCTCAGCGGGGAGTCGAGTCCGCTCTCTCTCCCTCTGCCTGCTGCCCCCCCCTGCTTATGCTCTGTCTCTGTCAAATAAATAAATAAAATATTTAAATTAAAAAAAAAAGAAAAGGAGGAAATCCTATCATTTGCAACAATATAGATGAACTCGGAGGACATTATACTACATGAAATAAGCCAATTTCAGAAAGACAAATACTGTATAATTCCACTTCTGAGAGGTATCTAAAATAGGCAAATTCATGAAAACAGAGAACAGAATGGTGGTTGCCAGGAGATGGGAGAGGGGGAAATGGGATGTTGTTGTTCAACAGCCATAGAGTTTCAGTTATGCAAGATGAATAAGTTCTAGTGATCTACTGTACAACACCGTGCCTATAGTCAACACCAGGTATGGTGCACTTACAAGTTTATTAAGAGGGTAGATCTTACATTAAACCTCCCGACCACAAAAAAATAAATAAATAAATAAAAATAAAAGGCGAGGGGAGGGAGGACAAAAGGTAACTTTTGAAGTTATGATGGATGTTTATTACCTTGATAGTAATGATGGTTTCAAGGTGTATGCATATGTCTGGACTCACACACATTAAGCAGGTGCTGTTTTTTTGGTTATACCTGTTTTTGTTTATACCTTGATAAAGCTGGTTACAGAAAGAACCAATGGCCATGAAGAATCAATGGCCAGGGTTTCGGACATTTAAAGAAGGTATATCTGGAACATATCACCAGGCAAACAACCCCTACCATAGGCAAGGGACTGTAAATGGGTAGTGCAGAAGAAATCCTAAGTGCAGGAACTAAAAACTCTAAACCTCACTCATATTCTCTTCATTGCTGAGTCATTTTTCTTTGAGTAATTGCCCTTCTCTTTGCCTTCTCTCCACCAATACTGTAAAATAGTGTTTAGTGATGGTGATTAACCTTGTCACTTAGTCGGTAATGTGGGTAATATCAGGATGGATGGATCACAGGGAAACCGCACGGAACAAAACACCACCCACATATCTCACACACCAATTGAAATGCAGGAACTGGCCACAACTTCAGGCTGTCTCCCTCAGGGAAACCAGTGAATATCGTTTAGGCCATAATAACGTAAGAGGTAGAAGCATTTTTGAAACTGTTTCTCAACCTTTTATTAGTATCACCCCCAAGGAGAAAAATTTAATTTAATTTAAATTCTCCCTAATGAGAGAAATTAAATAGTAAGAAATAAATCTTTGTGATGTAGGGTTGAGCTTTGGAGAACCACAAACCATTGGAATATTGTATTTGGTTCCTATTCCTGCACAAACTATTACAATGTAGCAGCATAAAGTACAATTTTTTTTCTCTTACAGTTCTGGAGCTCAAAAGTCCAAAATCAGTTCTACAGGGTTAAAAATCAACATGTTGGCAGGTCTCCTGTTCCTTCTGAAAACTCTAGGGAAGAATCCATTTCCTTGTCTTTTCCAGATTCTAGAGGCTACCTGCATTCCTTGGCTCCTGGCTCCTTCCTCCAGCTTCAAATCCAGCAGCGTAATTTCCTCCAATTTCTTGCCTGTGTCATCACATTACGGACTCTGAGCCTCCTGCCTCCCTCTCCGAAGGACCCCGTGATTACACTGGAGCCACTCAGATTATGCAGGATCATCTTCCCATCTCAAAATCCTTAACTTAGTCACATCTGCAAAGTCCCTTTTTACCAGGTGAGGTAACACAGTCACACATTCTGGGGATCAGAACATGCACATCTTGGGGGGGGGCAAAAGCCTACCACAAATAACTAATATCCCTTCCCCCTAAGAACCAATTTTGCCCCCTTGAGAGTAATAGCACCCCCATTTAGAATGCATGCTATATATACAGGAAGGATACATGTGGATGCTAAGTAGCCAAACGAACTATACTGAACAGCTCTGGGGGTTCCCCCCTTTTCTTGGTACTAGCAAACCAGATTTCCTTTGGAGAATGGCCCTTTCTTCATTGTGTGCAACCTTAATGGACCCACAGATCAAGGTGCCCACTTTCTGCCAGTCAAGGTGCAGGCATCTGGTGGTCAACTAGACCCTCTCTGTGAGCAATAAAAAAGGGGCTAGGGCTTCATTCAGCATGTAAGGAGACCATCTCTGAGCCCTCATTCCCTTATCTCCTGGCTTTTTTGCTTTCCTGGTTCTTCAGCCTCCCCTCACTTCCCACTCCACTTCTAGGGTTCCACCAAATCCTTCCTTTTGATTGAGTTGGCCAGAGCTGATTTTTTTTTTTTGCATGCACCCAAATAATTCCAACTCATTCACAATAAGATGCTACAATTTCTGATACTGATACAATACTTTAGGGATCTAGAATTTCAGGAAAAATGAATAATCACCAAAGTCATTTTACTTTCACTTTGAGTCAAAGTGAAATTGGGCAATTTAACAATGAAGTAACTAAAGGAACGCTAGCCAACAAAACTTTCTGCGATGGTGGTAATGTCCTGCATCTGTGGTGTCCAATCCAATAGTCCCTAGGTAGGAGGAGCCAACCAGTACTTGAAATGTGGCTAGTGGAACTGAATTTACAATTGTATTTAATTTCAATTAAGCTTAATTTAAGTAGCTACGTGTGACTGTTTGCTATCATACTGGACAAAGAATAACTAGAGCTATTATATTTGTATCATTAAGAATGGTCTTACATAGGATACAGCATCTTTAAACAAATGATGAGATCTTTAACCAAGAGAACTAATTACTCTAATTTTTATAAATACTCTGAAATTTCATAACAAAGACCCATGGCCACTGGGCTGGATATTTTGTTTGCCCTTCCCAATCAAGCCTCTATCCTTCTCTTCAACACTTTTGGCCCCTGAGGCTGATGCCTATGGATTATGTAAATGGACACCTTTGCCCTCTGGCTTCCACTGGAGGTGGATAACTGGGAATTTCCTGCAGATGGAAGGGAAGGAGCACAGTGAAATTGGCTGACTTAACCCTGTTCCCTTCCTGCACCACCAGGCACAGCTCCTTTCAGGCACCTGTCTGCCTTTCTGTCTCCAGGTTCCCGTAACTAGCCTTCCTTCTGCCTCTTCTGCCCTATGGTTAGTGATGGCACCCCACTGTTACTAGCTCTCAGGTATTTACTGCACTATGCCTTATTTATTACTCCATTTATTACTTATTTATTTATTTATTATTTATTTATTTATTATTTATTATTTATTTATTACTCCATTATTATTTATTACTCCATTTAATGGAGTAATATTTATTTATTTATTTATTACTCCATTATTTATTACTCCATTTATTTATTACCCTTATTTATTACTCCATTTAAGTACCCTATCTCTTTCCTGCTGGGACACTGACTGATAAAATCAGTCAACATTTTCATTTAATAATATTTTAGAATAAGGCTTAAAACCATAAGCTAACAAATGGATATATCTCACCACAGAGCTAAAAGAGGACCCTTGTCATTGATCATTGCTATAAATATTAGTCATTTAACACATACACACAGTACAAATGCATATACTCAGAGTTAGGAATAAAATTCAACTCAAAGCTCAATGATTGCTTTACATTGATAGACTCACACACTCACACTCACACAGTACATTGCATATACTCAGAGTTAGGAATAAAATTCAACTCAAAGCTCAATGATAGTAACAATATTTCTATTATTAACAGCAGATACCAAAGATTCTTCTACAAAAGCAATTACAAATGTGTTGACACAGATCCTAAACTGCAATTTGATCAGACCCCTGGGAACTTGTTTTCAAATGCAGGTCCCTTGGAAAAGAAGATAAAATATCAGTGGGTTCCCATCAGTTCACTCTAGTTAGGTTACTATTAATCAAAAAGGAAAGTGGAAGCAGAACGGAGTGTTATTTGTCAACTAAACACAGCTGGAAACAAAAAATGGAGAAACTTGTGTTTTTCCAGGAGGATGAGAATATGTTATAACCAAAAGAAACTTTAGAGCTCATGCAACTGAAGATATTCCAGAACATGCTGTGAGTGGTCCTCTGGAAAGCTTCTACAGAGCCGTCCTTAACCTAATCTGATGGGAGTCAGACCTCTACCCTCCTTCAAAAGAAGCAATTCTAAAGTTAATCCCCCCAAATTTTAATTTGAACTGCTAAAAAAAAAAAGGAAAATATGAAAGCCACTTCTGCTTCAAAGCCATCCCTACTCCCCATTAAAAATGGGATCCTATCTAAGATAAGTTAAGGGATTTCCCCAATGTCAAACATCTTGCCCTCCAAATCAGGTTCTCTAGAGTATGAACTGACTGGTTTTACTATTATATTCCAGTCATTCCAATTAAAATATTATCAATGTTTTCCTTTCACATATGTGTTTGTGCATGATTGTATCTGCGTCAATATCATATATATATGATATATATCCATTACATATATACACATATACATATATTTATCTTTATTTATGTATAAACTTTTAAAGGATCTTTAGGAGAAGTATATGGTCCAAAGTTTAGTTACTGGTTATATTGGTTAGAGTAATACTAGCTGCCACAATGCATATTGCTTCAAACTCAATAGACTTTATTCTTGCTGGGCGGTGACCAGATCAGTGGGGTTGTCCTCCTCACAGTCATTCAGGGACCTAAATTGACAAGAGACTTTGCCACCTTCCATATGTAGCCTCCAAGGCTCTCATGGCCATCTCCCTCCCAGCCAGCCAAAAAGGGAACAACGGCATGGAAGATCACACTTGGAAGATTTTTCAAGCCCGGGAAAATGTGGCGTATATCACTTCTACTCACATTCTATGAGCTGAAGAACCCAGTCACATAGCTATCCTGAACTGCAGGAGAGCCTGGGAAATGAGCCTCACTGTTTGCTCATGAAGAAAAGGAGAACAGGGATTTGGGGAACATCTAGAAGTCTCTGCCACGGGGGCACTAAGCCTTTCTTTGCAACCCCTAAAACACATACGCGGGAAACAAGAAGAAAGAGAATGGCCCCCGTTTTCTAAATGGGAAAGCTAAAGCATAGACAGTGTGCTGATAATAGAAGCAAAAAGGGGTCTCCCCCTCCCTCGCCATTAGGCCTGAGGCTAGTATTCAGTGTTCTAAACCTGCCAGAAGGAAACACAGTGAGTTGAACGCACAGCTTACACTAGAGGAGAATCAGAGGAATAAGTGACTGCCCTAGCTCCACTACTGGCTTCATTCACTGCTTACTTCACAGTATACCATCTATGAAATTCACTGCCCACAAGAGGGGAAACTGAACCTATGGACCTAAGCCAGAAGACTAGACCCTTGCTACTTACTTCTCAAGTAGTGGTCTAGGGCTACACCCTCTACAGTAGTTCCAAAGCCCTAGAGTGGTTAGTTAACACTAGCTACTCTACAAACCAGAAACCCTGAAATCTCAGCAGCTTAACACAGAAATTCATCTCTCCTGCATATAAAAACAAAATGGATGGCCCTGATCAGCTGCTGGCATTCCTGTGAACAGTGTTTGAAGACCCAACCTCCACCCAATTTACTGCTCTCCTATTTCCAACGTGATTTCCAAGGTTACCCCAGGGGTGTTCATCCAACCAGCAGGTGAGAAGAAGAAAGCATAGAGAAGGTGTGTCTCCTGCTTGGCCCTCTCTTCCTGCAAGTGACACATGCTAGATCTGCTCATATTTCATTGGCAAGGCCACTGGCATGGCCACACCTAGAGCTGGGACAAATGAAGTTGTTTCCCAGCAACGGTTTTACACTAGAATAGCAAAGACACATGTTTTTGATGAAGAGCTGGCTCTCGCTGTCACAACCCACTAGGAACCAGTGGAAAGAATCCTTTTATTTGACTAGTTGTTATCTGTGCCACAAAGAGTTCTGTTTCCATAAATAATTACTTACAGTGGGTTTTCTTTAGCCTGGTGTGGCTGAGCTTCAGAGGTAAGTGAACACTTTGAAATATATTCAAATTTTGATGAGTGGGTACAGACTACATTTTTAAAAAGGATCTGTAGCCTTTATTTCAGATTTTCAGGAGAGCTTCAAGACCCCCCTAGATATTTTTAAATCATCGCCACATACAGATTCTCTAAACTCACTTTGTCCTTCTAGGCCTCATTCCCTAACCCAGTGGTTTGTAAACTAAGGAATCACACCCACTGAGGATCACATTAAATGTACAGATGTCAGGACCCTACCCCAGCCCTCATTCAATGATGTTGAAGTTGGGGTGTGGGGGGGGGAAGTTAGGCAGTCACGGAATATGTGTATTTTTTTAAACTTTCCATGTAGCCATTGTTCTTACTCCCTGAGCTAAACTGAACAGGTGCATCACTTGTTAAAGTGAGGCCAGCCGGCTTGCTCCTTGCTAGGGCTGCCAGTGATTAGCTCCCCCCACTCAGAGCACACCCACATTCCCTTCAGTCCATCCAGCCTGTTCTAACATACACAATTTTTGGTCTATTCAGCAGACCCACTTTCAGTTTCATGTAGCCCTTAAAGATCTCTTTTTAATTACAACGACTGATTAAGCATCTCTCATGGGCCAAGCACCATGCTTATCGCTTCTCATTTCATTGAAAACTCACAGCCACCCATTTGGAGATGGGTAGACGGGGGCTTCTAGACCTGTACCATTTGTCCATTGTCACAGAGCTAGCAAGCGCCTGAACCTAGAATCAAACCTCACTGCCTGATTCCAATCTCTTTGTCTGATACGAGAACCTATTTTTAATCCCTCTTCTTCACAACACTGCAGAATACTTTCAAGGCTTTATTATTTGCCTCTCCTGCGCTCAGCAGTTTTGCTCTGCTCAAATACTACTTGAGGTTTTTATCTTCCCCCAGTTTAAAATTTTAACTCTGAATCCTCCATGTATAAAAAAGAGGAACTTCGTAACTGTTTCCCAGTGGAAACAATGTATATATTATTTGTCATCAATTTTTCAATTCAGAGGCACCAAATGAAGTAGATGTGAAACATCCAGGATGTCAGGTTGAGATACAGAGTTCTTTTTCTCTGCTTGAACAGCAAAAGAGAGGCCTACAGATATCCTTAGAGCCTTGATCGCAATATGCAGAGCTGAGTGAGGCTGTTAATGACAAACACTTCACAAAATAATTAACTGTTATATCTGACTTCCCGTCTCAAGGAATCCAAGGTGCAATATCAGGAATTTGTGTTGAGACTAAATTATTTTGTGGCCAGATGGCACATGGTTACATTTCCTATATCATTCTATATAAATGTCCCATGCTGTGTCTTCCCGAGTCCTGCCTCTGCTCTCACACTCTGCTGACATGGTGAGTCTGGAACCTCCAACACCAGAAGGAAGTGATTACAACTTTTTCAGTTGCAGAAAGCTCCTGATCATAAAAACTCTAATTTTCCTACTGTGTAGGCCACTTCAATCACTTGGTTGGAGCTGGGGGAGGTGGAGAGTGTTTTGTTAAATCTTTTCGCTGGAGGAAATGTTGGAAAAAAATTTTTTTCTCATTAGTATTTTTTCCTGGGGGGGTAAGCTGGACAGGAAAGAGAGATAAAACGTAAGCCAATCAATGACACTGTATTTTGAATCTCACTAAAATATTAGGCAGATCCAAATGGCTGAAAGTAGTTTAAAAAATGGTTTATAATGAACTATTTGGGGATTTCAATTTGTTCCTGCCATCGTTATAGCCACAGCATTGTTGTTTGGGAAAAACACTATAGGTCAGAAAAAAGGAAAAGGAAAGGAAATGCCATCACAATAACAGGAGATCAGAGACACAAACTTGGGGCAGAGATCAATGACCTAATAAGCCAATTTAAAAGTTAATTAGACAATACACTTTACATATGCATACTTCATAGTTACTTAGTAACTATGGTCACTGGTATCCAACTCACGGTCGCCTAACACCCTCTCACCCTGAGCTGTCAAGGTGTGTGCTGGGCAGGAGCGAAGTGGCCCAGGAGCAGGCACAGCCAGTGCCCCTTCTGGGGAGTCGCTCCCTTCCCCCATGTTGCCCTCTTGTTTGGGAGCTTGTTCTCCGAAGGGGCTCAAAGCAGCTGCGGTCTAGTGCTCCCACTCTGCTGGTCTAGCTGCAGGATCCTCACTTGGAGAAGGCGAGCCCTGCCCCATCTCCTTTCCCATCTCTCCGGATGTGTTTCTGTTCTGCCCTCTTAACATCTGCCAAGACAAACTGCCTACACTGGAAAACACAATAACATGGAATCTTGTTTCACATTACTTTTCTCTTAGCTTCATGAGTACCATAATTTTTTTTTCAAACCCTTCAGTCCCCTTGCATCCTCCAGGCTCCTGCCCCTGGCTAATAAACATACCCAGATTTCTTCTATCCTAAAATTGTACCCTTTCTTGGTCCCTATCTCTAACTCTGTGCTTGCTTTCTGTTCAACTGTGTCTGAAAAATATTCTGTTCTAACTATCTCCACATCCTCGCTTCCCATTCCCATTTTCTCCCAACCATGAAAAGCTGGTGTTCACCTCCCGCCCACCCCACACTTGCCTGCACTCTGCAAAAACTGCTCTGGAAACGGCAACCAACAATCCTCATAGTGTCAAAACTGTCAATTGTCTGTTCTTATACTACTAGTCCCTGCCGTCCCATTTGAGAATGACAGAGACGCAGTCCTTTCTAAAACTGTGTACCCACGGTTCCCATGGTATTTTTCTCTCCTAGATTTCCCTCCTCCTCTCTGACTATTCTATGACTATCTCCTACATGTGTATTTTTGCTTCTCCTCTGCCTGTTCCTTCAAAGTTGGTGTTCCACAGGGTTTTACTCTCTTCTCACTTTTTCTGCACCCTGCCTTTCTCACCATATGCTCTTCTCAGGTAGCCTCCTTTGAGCTAATGATTTGGACTCTTACTTATGTGCTAAGGACAACAAAAGCCAGTTCCTCAGCCCTGCCCGCTGCCCTGAGCTTCAGACTCAACCACCCAAATGCCTTTGCACATAGACCCCTTTGGAGATCTATAGTTACCTCTTGTTCAATACAGACAAACCTCAATGGGACGCCTTCTCCCCCACAATACCTCGTCTCCAGACTCATTCCCCCTTTGTTCCCAGTAACACCGTTGATAATAATGTGTTTTGGAATAATACCTCAGCCATATAATCATGGAATCATGTCCTACCCATTGCCCCTGCTTAATGGACAGTAGGCCATTGATTCTCCCGACCCACAGCTGGTTGGACCAGGAGACAGAAAGACGCAGGCATTTCAAGTGCAGCTCAATCCCAGGAATGGTAAAGCACAAAGGAAAAATGCATGAGCTCCTGCCACTAAGGTTCAAGGACAGCCTTGAATCTAAAACCACCACCCTAGTGAAACCCAGATCTCTTATGACTCCTGGTCTTCGGAGAGAGTCTACTTGTGTTCAGCACACTTGAGAAGTATCTCTGCTTCTTGCTACCAATATAATCCTGGCCAATAATTAACAACTTGTAGCTTTAAATCAAACTGACCTCAACACTTGAACAGGATTACCATGCAATCCATATTAGTGTTAAGTGTCTCTACTGCTCAGAGTTTCTCATTGCCATGAAACCCCCGGAATTTACTCTAATTATAACAAAATTATAACAAGGCCATCTAGATGCATCTAGCTAAGTCAGATCTTAGGCAACATACTGTCTCTGTTCCAATTCTCTTCTCACTCAGGAGCCGCTCAGAATCTAAAATGTCAAACATAAATTATTAAAGAATACATTTAAGAAGTCATTTCTGTAGGTTTCCAGAATTCCTGGGGCTGCATTTTTTTGCTAGCTGTTTTAATAATCCTCTTTTAAATTCCATTTGTCAAATTACCTTTAATCAACAAGAGTGCTGTCGCATGAGGTATACAAATGGGAAAGAACAAAATGTTCCTCAAGGTGCCTCTTCTTGGAATAAGCCCAGAAACTGACACCTGGGTAGACTTGATTTTAAGGAAATGTACATTCTGAGTTCTAGCATGAAATGTCACACTTGATCGTAAAGAAAATCCAGAGGTACTAGGCACTGCCTGACATCTGATGCTAATATTCATAACTGTTAAGTTTAAAAGCATTTCACATATAGTTGCTTCTTTCAGGAATAAAATGAAGTCCTTTCTTCAGTCTTGGCTTGTGATTCTTTAGTGAGTCAGAAGTAATACAGAGTAGCTAAAGGTTACAGCAATTTGTCACAGTCACATGTGAGCAATTCAAAGTTCTTTAACCCCTCCATTTTGAAAGGATGTTTTCCTTAAAAGCAGACTCTGACCTTATTTTATAGCCACTAAGTAGCTCATAGTACATAAGAGAACGAGAATCAGTAACCAGCTTCCCCGACAAAACTCTCCAAGGAAAAAAATATAGAATCTTCCATTCGAGTTATTTTTTAAAAAGCCCTAATTGGGTATTTTGTTGTTTCCCATCTTAGAAAAATGATAAATACCTCCAGCTTATATCATGATAATCACAAAGAGTTAATCCTATAGTTTTTCAAACAACTATGATTCACCATGAATCATGGTGAAGAGAAAAAAAAGAAAAAGGAAATCAAAGGAGAAAAATAAAACCCCACCAGGTTGAGCTGCATTTACTCACTCAACACCTTGGTTGTTTGTTAAGCTTTTTTAAGTCACCCTTTAGTCATACCCCTAAAAGCTTGATGCTGTATTCAGAGCAAAACATGAAAGTGGGAAAGAGTTCCAAAAGAGTTTGTTAAACTTTTCCTTTTACACTAACCAAGAAAGATGTAGGCCAAGTCACCGTGTGAACTCATTTGAGCTCCGCTGAAATCTGGAGATAGATATTTTTATTAAAAGGCTACAGTCTTATTTGGTCTACTCATGAACTCAGAATGTCATTTTCTTGGTTTTCATATGTGGGATATAAGAACATATCATCATATAGTTAAATCGCCAGCCTAGCTTGTCTAGGATAACATCCTAGGACTTAAGTGACATGCTGATGATGCACATTAATACATTTTAATAAAAACATAAGTTTCTGATTATACTGAGTGGGAAAAAAATAGGATCATGAAAAATGGCTGTCAGTAATACAAGATAATAAAATCAAATTTTCCCTCTACTATTTAATGTGCTGCTTTGGAATTTCAACAGAATTCAATTTATACACACACATACATACATTCACATATTCTCCCATACAACTTGTGCAAAAATGACAGATTGGGATTACCAAATCAGAAGGAATGTGGATTGTATCCTACCAACTTTGAATATGCTTAAGCAACCTAGGAGAAGAATGATTTATTATAAGTAAGATAGACTACAAGTCCAGTTTTATCCAAAGTACTTATGTATATGAGAGGTAACTCAACAAATTATACATCAAATTCATTTAAGAAACAGTTCCACGGGGCGCCTAGGTGGCTCAGTCGTTTAAGCATCTGCCTTTGGGTCAGGTCATGATCCCAGGGTCCTGGGATCAAGCCCCGCATCGGGCTCCCTGCTCAGTTGGGAGCCTGCTTCTCCCTCTCCCCTTTGCTCCTTCCCTCTGCTTATGTGCTTTCTCTCTCTCTGTCAAATAAACAAAATCTTAAAAAAGAAAAGAAAGAAAAAAAGAAAACAAAGAAACGATTCCATGACCACAAGGAATATACTTTTAAATTAGAAAGACCAAAAAAATACAAAGACATGTGAAAATAGATGAAGGGCAAAAGGAATTGGGGAGAAGGGAAAATTCAGGTGGGCTTTATAAATTAACAGAGTCTCTCTAAAGCAGTAGTTCTGAACCTTGGCTGCACACTGGAAGTACTTTGATTTCCTTCTATTTAGGTTCTGATTTAATTGGTCTGAAGTGTAGGCTTGGCATTAAAAAAAATGTTTAACTCCCCAGGTAACTCTAATGAGCAGCCACAGCTGAGAACCACTGCTCCATTAGGTGTATAAACCTTGAACTACCTCTATGGTCAGATCAGGATGGACAGAAGAAGGTGCCCCATGAAGAGGGCAATGGGAAGCCCAAAGTCAGGCACTGTGATTTGAAAGAAGTAAGCTAAGCAAAAAGTACTACTGGCAAAAACCCCAGGCACCTGGCATCCCGGTCAGATCTTCCTGTGACAGCATTTCCTTAGTGAGAGCCCCACAGCTCAGAGCATGACCTCCCATTTTACATGTTAGAGAATATCAATTATCAGCTGCTATGTTCTCAGAAAGCTGTCTCAATAACTGGACTCACAAAATATTGAAGTATGGGCCAGAAGGCCAAAGAATGCCTTCTCAATAAGAGACAGATCAGGCTAGTGGGTCAGATACCATACTGACCCTGGGGCAAAGCTCTATGGGAAGCCGGATGGTAGTCAAGCGTTTAGTGTAAAGAATCCGAACACAGATAGCTAGTTGTACAATTCCCATGGCTAATACCGCAAGTAGGGAGAGCTGGACGCTTCCATCTCATCTATATATGCATATGTGATTCGTGGACCAGACCCCCGGGCCATATCAAAGCAATTTGTTCTCCAAGATGATGCTCTTACTCCTCATTTTTCTTTGGTTTCATGCTCTTGACTGCTTCTCTTGGTAAATTCTTCCATTAGCAATGTTAATACCATTGATTATATTACCTTTAAGCTTGGTTTATTCTTTTAGATTTGAATACAGGAAGCATATTCAAATAATTATATAATTATATAATGTAATTACATATTGATTGTATTTTTTTTAATTCTCGGAGATCTAGAGAAACCTTAATTTGGTCGCCTCCAGAAGAGAACTGGGAATAAAAGTCAGAGAACTGGGGGCGCCTGGGTGGCTCAGTTGGTTAAGCGACTGCCTTCGGCTCAGGTCATGATCCTGGAGTCCCGGGATCGAGTCCCACATCGGGCTCCCTGCTCGGCGGGGAGTCTGCTTCTCCCTCTGACCCTCCCCCCTCTCATGAGCTCTCTCTCTCTCTCTATCTCATTCTCTCTCTCAAGTAAATAAATAAAATCTTTAAAAAAGAAAAAGATAGAACTATCCTTGGGCACCTGGATGGCTCAGTTGGTTGAGCGACTGCCTTCAGCTCAGGTCATGATCCTGGAGTCCCGGGATTGAGTCCCGCATCAGGCTCCCTGCTCGGCGGGGAGTCTGCTTCTCCCTCTGACCCTCCTCCCTCTCATGAGCTCTCTCTCTCTCTCTCTATCTCATTCTCTCTCTCAAATAAATAAATAAAATCTTTAAAAAAAAAAGTCAGAGAACTGAAGCAGAGGAGACAGGCTCAGGGGTAATGAGCCATCAGTTTGTACTGCTCTGAGGAGGACAAGAATCCTGAAATATGGTGTGCTTATTTATTTATGCCCCCCAAGGCCTCTATCAAAATTCTGAACATAAAACAGGCTATTTATTTGAATGTTACATATGGATATGTTTACACATGTATTATATATACATATAATACATATATATTTATAATTTAACTGTGTATTATATAATCCAGCTCACTGAGAACTTCTTTTTTGTATTTGCTTATTCTTAGAGAATAAGTTAGCTGGTAGTAGGACTTCCCTCTTTCCTTCTTGCAACTTTTATTTATAAGGAACTCTTCTCACTATAGTGTTATCCCCAAACTCTAGATCAGATTAGTTTCTGAATCACAGTACTTAGGCTATTTCATGAGATTAATCCCTTTTTCATTTCAACAAGATATTAGTGTTACAAGATGAAATCAATACCTTGATATTGAAAAATTTGAGTAAGAAGAAAATATGATAACCTGCCCAGAAAGCACCTATGAGTGTTGCTGCTGAATTATAAAAAGAAAGGAAATATCACCTCTAATCACTGGATTTAAAAGGAAGTTAGTCATTTTAGTTCTTCCTTTGAGTGGAACTGAAGTCTTGGTTTATTGAAAAAAAAAGAAAACAGAGATTAAGACAAGAAACACACTTATGTTTTATTAGGATTGGTTAGCTTTTAGGTGATACTTGACTCATTGTCATTCTATATTTAAGCACGGATACATCCCAAAGCATTTCTAGGTCAGTGTGATTCACCCAAACTCCAGTTACCAAGAAATTGATTCAGAGGAGCTATGCTCAGGAATCCCTGTTCTGGATTCTTAGTCCATTGGCAGGATTAAAATCATGCTTAGAGGCTGAATTTACCCTTACGTCATGATCCAACTGATCAGCTCTCTTGCCCGGCATTCTTTTTCCCAGTTATCTCTAATGCTCACCCAAGAGTTTCCACAGCCCCTGATCACCCATCTCACTTTGCACTTTTTCCACTGCGGAATTCACTTTAACAGACTCAATACCCATACACCTGAAGTTCTTGTTTTCTTCCCATGCTCCAAATACTTTGGTTTACCAAACATTCCATAAATTAATAATAGCATCCTTCCAACATTTTCTCTAACTGATCCTCAAATCAAAAACACAGAATCTTAAAACTTACCCCCCTCTTTTTCCAATACCTACTATTTCTCTCTCCTCAGAATATATGGATTCATTGCTTTTAAACAGTTGCGGCAGGTGAATTCCAAAGAAGAGACCAATATCTATTTTTTCTCTAAATTTGTAACTATACTAAATGCTAATGGCCCCAGAAACTCTCCAGAATTCTGCAACATTTTTAAAAGAATTCAGTTGTGTGAGTTAGGATTAGATGTATCTATTGAGACACTTTCTCAAGCTATCACTTCAGGAAAAGTAGATGGTTAAATTTCTATGAAATATTTAGGAAGTTTGGGAGGTTACAGATATCTTCTGTGTTATAGAAACAATCCTTCTCCTCAATGGTCATTTTCAAACCCTGTAAGAATTTTCATCTGAATGAATACAAATTGCTATTAGAACATTAACAATATCTAATGACATTCAAAATGTTTTAGTCGTTTTTTTCTTTTTCTGAATGTTGTTGTTGTTGCTGTTTCTATTCTAATCATTTTAATATAGTCGTGCCTGGAGAATTTCAGCCAAAGAGCTCACAGTCAGAAAACAAAGTCATTAAAAAAATAGGAGAGAGCATGTGAGAGAGGGAGAGGCTAAAGCGAAGTACAAACATATGTCTGAGAACAACACAGTAAACTCACACTTCTTAGTCAACTTCTTTCATACCCAAAGCTTTCCATAGACTTTCCCAACACATCAACAACAAACAAACAACAACAACAAAAAGTCAGTATTCTTGCATCTTCCCATTCCTACAAAACCATAGAGTAACAGTTCTTGTTCATACTTGTACAGATACATCATTGTTTGAGCTCCCTTCTCACTGGGAAAATTGGTGAAGTCAAAAACCTGCTGGGCTTTTCTATCTGAAATAAGAGGTACAGCCATTATTCAAAAAGCAAGACTTACTTTATGAAGCTTTCGCCACATTTGTAAGAGGTCGGTTGCTCTGCCCATTTCCCCATCTGTAAAACAGGCATGACAGCACCTACCATGGTCGTTGTAAGCACAAATGATAAAGCCTGGCGCAGAAAAGGAAGTGTTTTGGAGTTACTCCCGCTGGGTGATACTTCTCTAGGTAAGAACTGAGGGAACCTTACATCTCTATTGCTGCCTTAAGGAAATAATAGTTTTGCCAACTAATAAATCCAACCAGAATTCATACTGTCTCTGGCAGAGTTGAGAGAAGCCCATAAACACTCTACTTTAGTGATGGTTTTTTGTACAGTTTCTTTACTTTAGAGCATAAGTGTGATATGGTTATCTTATTCCTTTAAGTTAATTATTTTGAATCATCAGTAGTATCCACTATTTATTGTTTTGCAACATAATCACCTCTAGTATATGTGTTAGGGTTCAGTGAGCTCAAATTTATGTGTATCGGGTTTTTTTTTTAAAGAAGGAAGAAGTTTTTTTGTTTGTTTTTTAAGATTTTATTTATTTATTTGACAGAGAGAGACACAGCAAGAGAGGGAACACAAGCAGGGGGAGTGGGAGAGGGAGAAGCAGGCTTCCCACTGAGCAGGGAGCCCGATGCGGGGCTCAATCCCAGGACCCTGGGATCATGACCTGAGCCGAAGGCAGATGCCTAACAAGAGAGCCACCCAGGTGCCCCTGTACCGGGTTTTCTTAAGGGACATCTCTGTATATTGCCTCGAACAAATATGTCCTATAGATGGCAGGCCAAGATCTCCTCTCACAAGCCAGCGATGTTCGGTCAGAAAGATTAAGTGTACCTGGAAACTGAGTCCAAGGCTCACTTTTGAAAATGTGATTATGAAGCAACACATTTCTCTGTTGTTCCAAGGACAGAAAATTTGGAGAATACTTTAGAGAAAATATACAGGTATTACTGTGGAAAGCAGTAGAACAGTCTTTCTCAGGGAGGAAGCTGCAGAGGGAGCATGAAAAACCCATATGAAGCAGGTCCCAAAGGGAGGGTGAAACTCCACAGAAAGCTTTTTGCATTACAATTCCTTAAACAAACCTAATTAGCAACATTAAATACATGTTCTGCTTCCCTAAGAAATGGCCTCTCAGGAATCCATACTCCAACTCTGGAATTCATCCAGGCCCCTCTCCCACTGGGACTCCTCACAACATTGCTTTCTCCAGCACAGGTGCCCACAGGCCAAAATCCCAATGCGCAATTTTGCTTCACGCTTCAGCTAGGTTTTCTGGACTGACCCAACTGATTTTCACACTCAATCTTCTGTCTTTGACGCCAACACTCTTCAAAAACCAGACTATCACTATGTGCAAGAACTCAGACTATGGACAGGAGGCACCCAGGCTGGAATCCTACCTCAGACCCTGAAGGAATAAGTGGCCAGACCTACTCCTCATCAACAGCTCCTCTTCGGAGGAAGGTGATGGGACATTCCTCAGAGGCAAGAGAAATAAATCATGGGGCAAAACTTCTAAGCCCTTGGAAGTGGTCTGAAGGGGGAGGAGCAGTCTCTGGATGTCTATCTGTTCATTCACTTCATGAACAAATATTTATGGAGTCACATGCTAGACAGTGTTCTATACACTGAGGATAAAGGGATGAACAAGACAATGTCTCTATTCTCCTGGAGCTAACTTACTAGCTGGGGGGGAAGACATCAAACAAATAAAAAATAATACATAAATGCGTAACTAAAACACTGATAGTGCAATAAAACAGAGTAAGGGAGTAGAGGAACCTCTTTAGAGTGGGCAGTCAGGAAAGGCTTCTCTTAAGACATGACACTTGAGCTTAATCTAAATAAGGAAACAAAGACAGTCATGAGAGGATATAGGGTAAGAGAATTCTAGGCAAAGGAAACGTCACATGTAAAAATCCTGAGCTGTCCACACATGTGGCAAGGGGAAAGAACAGGAAGATGTCCCATGGGGCTAGAGCACAGCAAACGGAAGTAGAGGATGATGGCAGACATACACAGAACTGTGTAAAAGCATGATAAAGTGTTTGGATTTTATGCTAACAGCAGTGGAAAGCAATTAAGAGAGTTTTAGGTAGGATAATGCATGGTGTGATTTATGTTTTAAGATCTCACTGGCTACAAAATACAGTATACATTATAGGGCTCAAAAGTGGTTGCAGATGGGGCGCCTGGGTGGCTCAGTCATAAAGCGTCTGCTTTCGGCTCAGGTCGTGATCCCGGGGTCCTGGGATTGAGTCCTGCATCGGGCTCCCTGCTCAGTGGGAAGCCTGCTTCTCCCTCTCCCGCTCCCCCTGCTTGTGTTCCCTCTCTCGCTGTCTTCAAAAAAAAAAAAAATCTTCAAAAAAAAGGGGGGAGGTTGCAGAAACAGCAGGAAAGAGACTCATGGCCATGAGAGACATGATGTTGGCGTCAATTAGGCCTTGCAGCAGTAGCAAAGGGGCTAAAGTGAGGCAGCATGTATTCTGAATGGAGCACCGGGAGACTGGCTGAGGATGCACTGGATGTCAGTTGCAGACTGAAGTGCCATTTACTAACATGAGAAGTAGAAGAAGAACTAGTCTGGGGAGGAAATTCAGGATTCTTCTTGGGATATACTACTCTGAGACACCTCTAGATACAGAAGGAGAGGCATCCTCTGTCAGCCCAGCCTACTGTAACGAAGTGCCACAGACTAGCTGGCTTACAAGCAACAGATACTTATTTCTCACAGTTATGAAGACTAGAAGTCCAAGACCAGGCTGTTAGCATGGCCAGGTTCTAGTGAGAACCGTTTTCTGGGGGAGGCTGCTGACTTCTTGTCTCCTCACATGGCCAAAAGCAGTTGAGAGAGCTCTCTGAGTTCCCTTTCATAAGGACATCAATCCCATTCATGAGGGCTCCACCGTCCTCCCAAAGGCCTCACTTCCTAATACCACCACATTGCAGGTCAGAATTTCAACATTTGAATTTGAGGGAGACACAAACATTTAATTCATTGCAGGAGTCGACAAACAAAAGCTGGATTTATGACTCTTGAGCTTGGTAGCTTGGAATTATGGATAAAATCTTGGACTCACCAGTGCATACAGATGAGACTTCATAGATGAGAGAAATGAGATGGAAGGTCCTCTAGGACGGGGCCCTGGGGCACACACCACCATGTGTAGATCAGAGAGCAAAGAAGGAGCCAGCAAAGGAGCCTGAGAAGAAAAACCATGGAAGCCAAGAGAAGAAAATGTTTAAAGAAAGAGAGTTCAAGTGTGTCCACTGCTGCCAAGTCAGACGAGGACAGAGAAGTGACGGGGGTCAAGGTGGGGTGGGGCAGATGTGGGGCCCACCTGGCACTGGCAGACCCTGAAAGTGTGTGCCTCCTAAAAGTCTGAACCTTAGATGCCACAGCTGCCTCACCCTGCTTCTAGCTTTGTCTGCAGCTGACCATTGAATTTAGCAACAGGGAAGTTACTAATGAGCTTGATGAACAAGTTATCAGTGGAGAGGAAGGGGCAGAGCCCAGGACTGCTCATCCAGAAAGGACAGGACAATTGTGGCAATGACAGTGGCTCAGCCTCAAGAGCACAGAGGTGTTCATCAAAACATCTGCAGCATTGATGTCATCTGTCACATGGTAAAGGGGAGAAGGAAGAAGAAAGAAGAGGAAGAGAGGGAAGAGAGGAAGAAAGAGCAGACCTGGCCCTACTCTTGCCACAACTAGTTTGCTTTTGATTTTGGTTTGGTTTGGTTTGGTTCTGTTTTGTTTGGGCTGCAATTTATAGTATGTGCTCAGTACATTATTTTCTATGCTAAGAAGTATGACGAGCATCTAGGCCCTGTGCTAGGGGCTTTCAATCGTGTCTAAGCCACACAGCAATCCTGAAAGTTGTGTGTTATTATCCCTTGCTTACAGATCAGGAAACTGAGGCCCAACGAGGGCAAATGATTGTCTGTAGTCACAGGGCCATCAGCAAAGACAGGATGCAAACCAAGCCTGTTTGAGTCCCAGGTCTGTGGGTGCTGTGGGCAGAGAGCGGGAGAGCCTAGAAGACAGCACTCGGTGTGGACATTGGCCAGACCTGGACAGAGCCACAGCATGCACAATGCGAACAGCACCCAGGACTCTGTCCCAATGGGGAGGGCTGTGGGGAGAGCAGGAGACAGGCCATTTTCTGGGTGGGCAGGGATTATGAGGATCCTTGTTGATGTTGCCACTGTTACTGCGGCCACGATGCCTGCCCCTTTGGGTTGGTGGGGCAAGGGGGATACTGCTCCCTCGCTGCATGATTCTGCAGCTAACTACACACAGTGTAACTTCCCACTCTGCACTCAAGTTGCTGCAGCTAGAAAGAAAAAAAAAGGCTTATCTCCATGCATACAATTAAATCTCTACAGAGAGAGCAGCGTTGGTCCAACTTAAAGACATCCGCGCTCCCTCCATTTTATGAAAGAATTATGAAAGTGTTCCTTGCTGACTTATGTCCCGGAATCTTTGAAGAAAACTTAAGTCTCTCTGGACTCACCTAACTCTTTTGAAGTATGTAAAACCTGAAGGAAAGAGAAGGTTGCATAAGCTTCAATTAAAGTTTCTTTTCAAATAGCCACAATTTTATACACATAAAGAGTAAGCTCTCATCATTACTCGTTTGCACTATAAACATTTGGTAATGTTTTCAAACGTATACTCCACAGAAGAAATACATTTTCATACTTAAAAAGTTTTATATGTTCACATTTGGAAAGCTGGAAAATGGGTTCTCTGGCTTCTGACCAACTCTCCTCTTTATCTAACTGTGTAAAGCATCATTTTTTCACCACTGATACTTCCTTCTCCTCCACCAGTCACCCAAACAAGTACCAAGTCAAAACAGATCACAGGCCTAAATGTAAGACGTACCCCTACACACTTTCTAGAAGAAAACCTAGAAGACATTTGTCATGACCTCGGGTGGAGCAAGAGTTCTTAGAAACAAGAGTAAAAACATGATAAAAGAGAAAAACGATAACTGGAGTTAATCAAAATTAAAGTCTTTTGCTTTCAAAGGACACCATTAAGAAAATGAAAGGAAAAACCAGACTAGGAGAAAGTAGTTGTAAATCATATTATCTAATAAGGGACTCGGACCCAGAATAGACATAAAGAATTCTTTCAACTAATAATAAGGAAACACAATGCAATTTTAAAAGGGGCAAAATATTTGAATAGATATTTCATAAATAAGATAAATAAGATATGTGAAACTTGCTCAACAGCATTAGTAGTGAGTGAAGTGAAAATGAAATTAAAACGAGATGCCACTGGACACCCACCCAAACGGCTGTCATCAAGAAGACAGACAGTGCTAAGTGCTGCTGAGGGTGGGCAGAAACCACAGCTCTCCCACGCTGCTGGCGGGAATGTGAAATGGCACGGCTGTTCTGCAGAACAGTTGGGAAGTTTCTTTAAAAAGAGGAACGTAAACTTACCCTCTTATGCGGCAATTCTATCCCCAGACATTTCCCCAAGAGAAATGAAAACATATGTCTATGTAAAGGCGTGTACCCAATGCTGAGAGCAGCATTGTGCATACAGCCAAAAAGGAGACACAAATCGAATTTCCATCAGCTTGTGAATGGATACATAACATGTGGAATTTCCACATAATGGAATACTAGTCAGCAATAAAAAGGACCAAACTACTGAGTGAGTGGTGCTGAAACTTGGATGAATCTAAAAAAAACATGTTAAGTGAAAAGAGGAAAATGCAAGATTGCATGATTCAATTCAGATTTACATTCTTCAAAAAGTATGATTCCCATGATTCCCTTTAGAGGAAATGTCCAGAAACGGAAAATGGATACAGACAGGTGGAAAGCAGATCACTGGGGTTAGGGGTAGGAGTAGGCATTGACTGCAAATGGGCACAAAAAATTCTGGAGGACAACGAAATTGCTCTAAAACTGGATAGTAATGATTGCAAAAACTTTATAAATTTACTAAAAATTATGGCATTTTATGGGTGAATTTTTATTGAATATAATTATACCTCAATAAAATTGTTTGAAAAAAAAAAAACTTTAAAAAGAAAGAGCCATTAGGTACTTGTTGGTCAGTAAGATGTATCTATGGCTTTCAAAAAAGAATTCTTTAATTCCCTGATAAGAAATATTTTAAGATACCCATTAAACTGGGCAAAAAGCTTATAGTCATTTAATACCACATGCTGGTGAATAGATCAGTCAGGATCTATCTAATACGTCAGTATCAAACCAGCTCAGAATCTCTGGTCTAAAACAGAGGTCAGCAAATTTTTTCTGCAAAGGACCACATAGTAAATATCTTCAACTTTGTAGGCCACATGGTTTCTGCTTCAACTACTCAACTCTGCCTAGAGAATATACAACAAATGGGCATGGCTATGTTCTAATAAAACTTTACAAAAACAGGCAGTGGGCCAGATTTGGCCAACAGGACACGGTTCTCCAACCTCTGATGTAATTTATTTACATCACTGATTTATTTACAACTCATACTTTATTGCAAGCCAACTGGAGGCATTACTCCATGTCATCTTCACTGAGACCTAATATGATGAAGAAGTCACCACAGGGATCATTAAAATTTGCTGAGGCAGAGTCCAGTGAATGTGACAAATTTCTCACTGGCCCTTAAGATTCTGCTCACATTTTATTGCCCAAAACAAATCTCACGACTATGCCTAATTTCAAAAGGGGTGGGAGAGTGCAAGCCACCACATGCCTAAAAGGCAGAGAGCTAGAAGTCACTGGTGAACCACGCTTCATTGCTATAACAGAGAGAATGGAGGGAAATGTGAACTCTCATCCACTGATAAGGAGAATGTCAGTTGGAAAACCACTTTGGGGAACCTTTTAGCATATTTTGCAATGTTAAATATGCTCTACAAACCAAAATTTCCACTCTCAGGTGGGTGCCCTGTAGAATCTCCCACGTAAGTCCACTAAAAAATACATACAACGATGTTCACTGCAGCATAGTTTACAACAGAAAAAAACCGAATGCACCTTCACTGTCTATTAATAGTAGCATAGATAAAATTATTATTTTTTAAATAAAATGACATCATACCTAGCAGGCCAAATGAATAACATACGGGTCAATGAGAACGAATTACTTTACCAGTACGGATATATCTAAAGAAAGTAATTTTGAGTGAAAAGAGAAAGTTGCAAAAGAGTATATACAAAGATTCTGTTTATTTCAATTAATTTTTTAAAGATTTATTTATTTATTTGAGAGAAGGGGAGGGACAGAGGAAGAGGGAGAGAGAGAATCTCAAGCAGACTCCCCACAGAATGCCGGATGTGGGGCTTGAGCTCACGACCCTGAGACCATGATCTGAGCCAAAATCAAGAGTCAGACGCTTAATCGACTGAGCCAGCCAGGCGCCCCTGTTTACGTCAATTATTAAAAGCACATTGCTTGTGAGTATGTAATATAAAGAAATGGGCACACATTAACTTTATGGCAATGCTTATCCCTGAGGACATTTGGAAGTTAAGGGACTTTCCTATCTGCCATGATGTATTTCATTAAAAGCATCTGAAGAAGTTATGTCAAAATATTAATATGTGTTAAGTCTGGATAGTGAAAACTGTGGGCTTCTGTTAGATTTCTTTTGTTCCTATTTGTATGCTTGAGATATCTTTTAAATTAAAACGAAAAATAATGACTGCAGCTAGTGCCTGTCAGCAAAGAGAAGTGTCATGGTGATAGTAAATGACACAAAAGAACCGGCTGAGCTAAGAGCAAGGCAATGAGTTGCCCTTACGAGCCACAAAAAAATGAGCCATGAAAAGGAACAAACCAACCTCACTGGCTGAGTAGTCTGAAAGCAAAAATGTGGGGAACTCAACTCTCCGATTTAGGAAAAGTTAACAGTGAATAAAACCCTCCAAATAGAAAGTCCATCTTTTCACGGCTTTGAATAATACCTAATGGTCATTTAAGAGATTGTTGTCAGGACTTTTATGATATAACAATTATTATATCTTCCACATTGTGAAAGTGTTCTCATATAACAGAAATAAAATGGAAGGGAAGAAGGAATAAAGAGTGAGAGAAACATGGAATGGAGGGAGGGAGGGGGGTCTGTGGGCAAGTCAGGTAACTGAGCTCTATCCTTTAGCTCTGTCACTACATCCGTCTTGAGCAAGTAACTTCAGCTCTGTGAGTCTCAGTTTCTTCCTCCCTAGTAAGAGGACAACGACCTAGATTCCAACTTTATATTCTATGATCCTTGAAATATCCATTCAGGTTCACATTTGGAGAAGAAGTATTACCCTGGGATAAAAACCCTCATCCTCTGTCTGATCCAGTGAACAAAGTACTAGAATAAAAAGTTAGGGTCACAATTCAGCATGAAGGTCAAAGCCACACATCATTCATCAGGGCAGTTGCTATGCAAGGGTAGGTGGGGTGGGAAGTGAATGAAGGTAACCTAAGGAAACTGCTGGGCTTCAGACTTCCATTTATGATGAGCAGGATCCAATGGCCACACCCTCAATCAGGAAGGCCTAAAAGACAACTGTGAGGAGAAGCAAAGATTTATGCCCACCTCCAATTTTTCAGGATTCCAGAGCAACAGGAAACTAGTACAATCAAACCTTTAACTTGCCCCAAAGTTTGTGTGAAAAGGTTTAGATTATAGGATGTAGGACAAAGTCTCACCAGAGTGGTTTCTAGAATTATGTGCCAACCATTACCCTAACACCAAGAAAGAATTATAGAGAGACGGACGGACGGACGGACAGACAGAAGGAAGCAAGGAAGGGAGGGAGGGAGGGAGGGAGGGAGGGAGGAAGGAAGAGCAAGCCTCAGGTGTTCTCTTCCCATGACCCATTCCATGTCACCCACCGCGCAGTGTGTCAGCCCCTCCCTACAGAGGCCATAACAACTTCTTTAACATTTCCCTCCAGCCTCAGCTCTTTGCCTTTTAAGTGGGATTGGCCACATCAAGAAGCCATTTTCCCTACAGCTATCTGCAAGAAATCACAGAGGAAATAGAATTTGGAGGGGTGAAGGTAGCAGGTAGCATGTAGGACCTGTGATCTGGACAAGGTCCCTTGAGAAGCACAATGTCACAGGTTTAAAATAGTTTTTCTTCAGAATTATAGACATTCTCAGGTGAAAGTTTTCCAAATAATCCAACCATCTCTACATTTGATATGATGTCATCAGAAACCAAGATCTTTCCATTAAAGTGTCAAGACTCAGATTTATACAACAGACATAAAAATAAAAGCTAAACACAGAGGCAAAGAATGTTAATGGAAGTTATATGCATGCATTAAGGGGAAAATGCACCTCTGAGTGTTGTTTATGTAAAAGGCTATTTGTAAATTTGAGCTTGCATTTCCTCAGACATCATTTGAAAGTGTCTCTATTACTGATGTGCTAGAAACATTTCTCACATTTTAATTATGCTGTGGAACATGCTGATTCCAATCAACACATTGAGGACAGTTTTAAAGTCCATGAGCAAGAAAGAATTCTCATTCATACAGAGTCCAGGCTTTATACGTAAAAATATTAACAACGCATTTAGTATCTACCATGTGCTTTACTAAACACAGGTCTTTTTTTAAAAAGATTTTATTTATTTATTTGAGAGAGAGAGAGAGAGAGGGAGAGAGCACAAGCAGGGGGAGTGGGAGAGGGAGAAGCAGACTCCCCACTAAGCAGGGAGCCCAATGCAATGCAGGGCTTGATCCCCGGACCCTGGGATCATGACAGAGCCAAAGGCAGAGGCTTAACTGACTGAGCCACCCAGGCGCCCTAAACACAGGTCTTTGTTAAACACAAGTATTTAGATATTAATCCCTCTCTGCTGCATGGATAATGAGGTTTCCCCTTTGTGCCCCCAAGTTGACATGAGGATAACATTTTCTATGTGGCAGAGAGCAACCAGACATCAGCACAGGGAGGCAAGCAGAGGCCAAACTGCAAAAGATCTTGTGTGTCAGACTATACATAATCTCGAAAGCTATAAAAACAATAGAAACTTTTCATTTAAGGAGGTATGGGATCAGATTTTCATTTGTAAAAGATCATCCTGGCCAAGGTGGAAAGAACAAGGTATGTGTAGGAGCAAGGAGATGGGTTCAGGGTCCATATGGTGACAAAGGGCTTGAGTGTGGATGAAGTTTGAAGAGGTACATTGTCAGAATTTGGTAACCAAGTGAGTTGGAGGTCAAGGACTGAAGGCAAGGATAACTCATTGTTCCCTGGCTTCGGACACTAGACAGTAAATGGTACCACTGGCTGAAAGAGAGAATAGAAGCAGCAGGTTTGCAAGGAGAGAAGAGTGAAAGACGGTGAATCAGTTTTCAACATGCCAAGTCTGAGGTAAGCTGTGGGCCGTCCCTGTGGAAATGTGCAGGGACCCCAAGGAAATCTGCTTAAAGCTCAGAAAAGATATATAGGGAAAACTTGAGACTTTGGGTGTAGGTGAGCCCCTGCAAGGAGAGTCTCTCTGATGGAAGAGATTGACAATGATAATACCGAACACTTGAAGAGTGCTTCCTATGTGCCAGGCCCTGGTCTAAATCCTTTACACATATTAACTGATACGTTCACAGAAACCCAATGAGGTAGGCATTATCACTACTGGCCTTTTGTGGCTTTTGAGACTATGGCACAGTTAATATAAGCAACTTGCCCCAGGTCACACGTAGCTAGTCAGTACCAGCTGGGATAAGAACCCAGACAGATTGTCTCTAGCCTGGACTCTTAAATCTCTAAATGGTGCCATCTCACTAAGACAGGATGGGGACAGAGGCACCATGGACAGCAAAGATGGGAGAGAAAGGAAAGGATCATTTGAAGAATACTGAGAATGGGAAGCTAAAAAAGGGAGTGGGAAGGCCGAGGGAAGAAAGAGTTTTCAGAATAGGAAGGGGTCAGTGGTGCCTGGGTGGTGCAGTCAGTTGAGCAGCCAAGATCTCAGGGTCCGCGAGATCAAGCCCACGTGGGGCTCCGAGCTCAGTGAGGCATCTGCTTGAGTTTCTCTCTCTGTCTCCCTCTGTCCCTCCACCCATGCTTGCTCGTGCTCGAGCACTCTCTCTCTCTCTCTCTCTCTCCCTCTCAAATAAATAAATAAATCTTAAAAAACAAAAGAATTAGGGAGGGGTCAGGAATGTCAAACACTGAAAATATCATTACCCTATCATTTGTAAACACACAGGAGAAAAGAAAATTCTCTAAAAAGAAACCAAATAAAACTTAGAAGCCATACAAACATTTATGTGGAAATTATAAAGGGTTTCTGTTCCCAGTGACCACATAAACACGAGGTGGTTGGGCAATGGGCATGAATTTCAAAGTACAAATATATGTTATTTTAAATAAAGTTTCCTTCTGTTCCACTTCTGCAAGGCTTCAGCCTTGCCTTTGGTAGGTAAGGGCCACTGAAACCCAAAACGATCCATCCTGCTGGGACATCGTGCCCAAAGGAGACTGAGATCAGTGAGGGCACTTCCCAGCAAGGGTATTAAACCCAATTTGGCCAGCACTAACTCCCCACTGCCATGCCAAAGAAATGAAAAGAGGAGGCAGAGAGAAGGCAGCTTTGCAATCCGTCCTTGAAAGAGCCACAATCAGATCAAAAACAAACAAAAATCCTTAAAGCCTTTAGATATGCTCATTGAAGCTGCTCACGTGTCATAAACCTTGACGTATCATGCATAACCCAAGAGTCTGCAAATAACTGAGCATCCGGAAATCTAATCTCTCATCCCCAAAAGAAAACAGTAAAGCCAAACTTTAGAAAGACTATCCGTTTCTCATTTTCAATTGGGGAAACACACTACAGTATTCTGCTCTAAAATGTTTGAAGTTGGTACCTCATTAGCTCCATTCTCTCCTTCAGTGGCAATATATCTCCCTCTTGTGGATTTCTGGGATATTTCCACCCCGGAGAGTCCTTTCTAACTTATTCCTCTGACTTAAACACTAGGTTGTATTGCATGACTATAAGCATAAATAAAAGATGAGATATCACTATACCCTCCTATTAACCGAAGTACTACATAGAATACATACCCTAGCAACTCAAATTTATTCTTCTTCTGAAAATGAAGTAGCTGTTAAAAAAAAAACAAAACTGAGATCATGTATCAAATATTTACTGAGCTATTATGGGGGCGCCTGGGTGGCTCAGTCATTAAGTGTGTGCCTTCGGCTCAGGTCATGATCCCAGGGTCCTGGGATCAAGCCCGGCATGGGGCTCCCTGCTCGGCGGGAGGCCTGCTTCTCCCTCTCCCACTCCCCCTGCTTGTGTTCCCTCTCTCGCTGTGTCTCTCTCTGTCAAATAAATAAATAAAAAATCTTTAAAAAAAAAAACAAATATTTATTGAGCTATTATGAAAAGCATGGACATGGGGCCCTTGAAAATAGAGCTTGTTTCAGCAAAAATTTACAATCTAAAAGAGAAGACCGAACACCCCGCTGAAAACTGTGTGTCACTTGCTCTGATGGTTAAAAAAAAAAAACAAACAAAAAAAACCTTGGGCAAGGACTGTTGCTCAGGTGGAAATCCCCACCTGTGACCGGTAGTGCCAAACCTAGATTCTAAAAGGTGCTAAGTCCAGGGTGAAGCATGCTGAAGTCCTATGACTATGAAACTGATATTTTTCCCTTATATGCATAAAAAGTCAGTTAATATAGAAATTAAATTTCATCATTCTGTACAGAGATAATGCCTCCAGACAGAAACATCGCTGAGTTCTTGTACTTCTACCTTAAATTTTTTCAGTATCTAGACCTACCTTTTCTTTATTTTCTCCCATTCCTGGGAAGTATCATCCCCTTCCAAGGGTAACCCTTTCACACTTTTCTTAGCTTCAATCTCCTCTACTGGCTGCTTTTCCTCTACCTACAATTTGGCTTACGTCTATTTCCTCCTCTCCACTGACACTTCTTTGAACTATGACATCCACTTCCCATTCAAATTAAGCTCTACTGTGTTTCATGCATTCGCTTAATGAATACCCAGCACTAGCAACAGGGCCTATTACATAGTAGATATCAATCTTTTTTTTTAGTATTGTCTATGAATGTTTTAATTGAAATATAACTCAGACCATAAAACCCAGTGTACAGCTGGGTTGTTAGTATATCCACTAAGTTGAATGATAATGGTATAGTCATCACCATTATCAACACATTTTTTTCTTTTTCAGCTTTACTGAGGTATAATTCACACATAAAATTGTATTATACTTAAGTGTATAATGTGATAATTTGACATACACACATATTATGAAAGGATTTCCAAATGCATGAACCAATTTCTCATAATAAATAAATAAATGCAAACATATATATTCTGTTTCCCTGGAAACCCTAATACACATGGCTTTAGGAAAAACTAGATAATCTCAAAGATAACCTTCCTATCATTGATAACTCTTCTATCTCATTCAACTAGGTATCTCTTGGCTGGAATCACAATATGCATAGTTAATTAGAAAATCCTATAGATTAAAGACCGCCTCCTCCATGGCTCTAGACCCCACTTACATAGAAGGAAAAAACTCCCTCCAGCCTCGGGGGAGTCATCAATCCCCCTCCTCTCCATCTTGACAATGTACTGTTCTTTAATAAAATGCTTTGTGAAAGAAAAGAAAGAAAGAAAGAAAGAAAGAAAGAAAGAAAGAAAGAAAGAGAGAGAGAGAGAGAGAGAAAGAAAGAAAGAAAGAAAGAGAGAAAGAAAGAGAGAGAGAGAGAGAGAAAGAAAGAAAGAAAGAAAAGAAAGAAAGGAAAGAAAGAAAGAAGAAAGAAAGAAAGAAAGAAAGAAAGAAAGAAAGAAAGAAAGAAAGAAAGAAAGAAAGAAAGGAGAAGAAAGAAAGAAAGAAAGAAAGAAAGAAAGAAAGAAAGAAAGAAAGAAAGAAAGAAAAAAGAGAAGAAAGAAAGAGAGAGAGAGAGAGAAAGAAAGAAAGAAAAGAAAGAAAAAGAAAGAAAGAAAGAAAGAAAGAAAGGAGAAGAAAGAAAGAAAGAAAGAAAGAAAGAAAGAAAAAGAAAGAAAGAAAGAAAGAAAGAAAAGAAAGAAAGAAAGAAAGAAAGAAAGAAAGAAAGAAAGAGAAAGAAAGAAAGAAAGAAAGAAAGAAAGAAAGAAAGAAAGAAAGAAAGAAAGAAAGAAAGAAAGAAAGAAAGAAAGAAAGAAAGAAAGAAAGAAAGAAAGAAAGAAAGAAAGAAAGAAAGAAAGAAAGGAAGGAAGGAAGAAAGAAAATCCTATAGATTTTGTGGGGCACCTGGGTGGCTCAGTCAGTTAAGCGTCTGACTTTTGGTTTCAGCTCAGGTCATGATCTCATGTATCATCAGATCGAGCCCTGCTTTGGGGTCCACACTCAATGGGGCGTCGGCCTGGAGATTCTCTCCCTCTGCCCCTCCCCGCACTTGTGCGTGCGCACTCTCTCTCTCTCAAAATAAATAAATAAACCTTAAAAAAAAGAAAGAGGGCGCCTGGGTGGCTCAGTCATTAAGCAGATGCCTTCGGCTCAGGTCATGGTCCCAAGGTCCTGGGATCGAGCCCCACATTGGGCTCCCTGCTCTGTGGGAAGTCTGCTTCTCCCTCTCCCACTCCCCCTGCTTGCGTTCCCTTTCTCGTTGTCTCTGTCAAATAAATAAATAAAATCTTAAAAAAAAAAAAAAAAGAGGGGCACCTGGGTGGCTCAGTTGGTTAAGCAACTGCCTTCAGCTTGGGTCATGATCTCAGAGTCCTGGGATCGAGTCCCACATTAGGCTCTCTGCTCAGCGGGGAGTCTGCTTCTGCCTCTCACTCTCCTTCTGCTCTCTCTCTCTCTCTCTCAAATAAATAAATAAAATCTTAAAAAAAAAGAAAGAAAAGAAAATCCTATAGATTTTGTGATGTTAAACTTCATTCACTTAAGCATATAAACTATGTGAATTACCATAGAAGGTACATTTTAATTTGCTACAAAATTTTAAAAATGTGTGAGCTTACTAATAATTTGAAAACAACTGAGATGTGTGAACCAGATTTATATCAAAGAAAGCCATGGCATAATTTTACTATCTAATAGAAACTATGTTATGCACTATAATCAGCTAACATTTGCACCTGAAAAATAAAATTCCACAAAACAACCTGTACCCCTTTCAACATACAATTTGTTATTGCTATGGTCTGAATTTGGGGTCCCCTCAAAATTCATGTATTGGAATTCTAATGCCCAAGCTGATGGCTTTAGGAAGTAGGGCCTTTGAGAGGTAATTAGGTTATGGGTGTGGAACCCTCATGAATGAAATTAATGATCTTATAAAAAAAGATCCCAGAGAGTTCCCTTGCCCCTTCCATCATGTGAGGACACACCAAGAATTCTGCAAACTGATAGAGGGTTTCGAATGCTGCCACCCTATTGTGGGACTTCCAGCTCCCAGAACCTTGAGCAGTCAATCTGTTGTCTATAAGCTACTCAGTCTGTGGTGTTTTGTTACAGAAACTTAAATGGACTAAGACAGTTGTGTTCTATTCTCTTTCTCATGGTCATTTTGTCTCCATTTGATGTCTAGAAGAAATAAAAATCTGATGTGGTTTTCCTCAGGAAAGACAAAGGAAGAAATGAATGAGGTATTTCCAACCTCTACCTCGAGACTCCAAAATAAAGGATACTGTTGATGAACTGAAATGTAGTTCATTTTTAAATACAATAGAGTGGTGCTTCTCAACCTATGAAGGCATAATTACTCAAGAATCCCATCCTGGAGGAGCACTAGCACAAAAAAGCACACACAGTTTATTATCTTTTCATGCATTAGCTTCTCTAGAATGTGGGATTCCCAAAGGAATTTATACTATTTCCTGACAACCCCTAAGCATAAAACTAATAAAGAAGGTAAAAGAAAATTTGCTCTAGAGATTCAGAGCTGATTAACTTAAGCCATGCCCGTCCGTCACTCTCTGGAAGCCAATTAAGTAAAGTACTCAAATGCAACACTTTAACACCATAAATTAAAGTTGGCAAAAAGTTTAAATTCTATCATAAAATTAACCATTGTAAGTGAAGTAATTGTGAAAATGTACCTTTTAAAAATAAAGTTATATTTATGTTCTAATTGCTAAGCAAAATAAAGGAAATTTTTATTCTGAAAGAGCCAAAATGACCTCATCAATCTTTTCTAGCTTTCCACTGGGGAAAAAGGATCTTTGCAGTATAAGGTATGTGAAATTAATCTTCTCCAAGGGTATTATTCTGCAGGATCTTATGAAAAAACCCATGTACAGTACCTTAAAAATAAAGACGGACAACTTACCAGATTACATATTCTTCCCCTGTATACTATTAAAGTTGACTCAGATGGCCAGAAACAGAAGGAAGGGGATTCATGGGCCTGACTTATTGTTTTCTCCTGGTAATTTATTTGTAGACAGTGTCACCCCCAACTGTATCTCCACACAACAAATAGAGAAATGGAAAGACTGATAGTTAGATTAGATAAACCAGTCCTGTAATGCTATCCTGTATGCATGTTCTCAATACATGCTGCTTTGGGTTTCTTTAACTCAACTGTCAAACACCTGGCAACTAAACCATGGCTTTCATGACATATTCAGGAAAAAAGTCATGATGAGGAAGAAGTGTCCTGTGTGCTAAACCTAAAAGTCCCTGAAAATAAAGAGCCCTGGCTAATTGATTATACTAGGTGATTCTACATTACATATTACCTCGACCACTCACACAACTCCACCTTTATTCCATGCGCTGGAGCTCTACAAACACCAAATAAAACCACTCATTCCCCATTTCCACATTATCCTTGACATGGAGAGGAAGGTCTCCAAACTTTCCATGCTACAGATAAACCCCTCCTACATTAACCCTCACCACCTATCTGCCTTGAGACTCAGATAGTACTTACCCCTTTATTCCTGATTCATTGATCACCTCTAGAAGCCCATACTCCCCCCTCTACATATGCCCTTATCCCTAGGCTCTGCTTACCAGATGGCTGTGTCTTTACCTTTTTATGAATTCATCTCCCACCCATCCTCAAGTCCTAAAACACTTCCAACATGTCCTCTAAAACCCACCATCAAGCATCAGCAAAATCCCTTATATCTTAGTATCACCAACTTGACCTGACTCCCCCCACCCCCGACCCAGAATATGGCTTCCATTCATCGCATAAGACTAGCAACCCACTACCCCTCCTTGTCCCAATTATCTACAGACCCGGGGCCTTCTCTACTCCTTTAAGAATTAATCTCCTAATTCACTGTTCTCTTCCAGCACTCTGCTTGTCATTATTCTGGGTGATTTCAACATCCACCTGATGATCCTTCCAATCCATTTGAACTCACCTCCTCCAGTGTGATTTTGTCTTCCACCCAACCCAGCCACCTTCTCATTACCAAAACAGCAACTCGCTCATAAGCTCAATATCAACCTTCCCACTCTCCCACCACCACCTGTGGTTCTCTAATATTCCAATCCCAACCAGGACCTATCACTTCTTCCTACATTCTCTTCATATATTTAATATCCTCTTTATGTAGTTTAGAATCCACAGACCGTCATCTCTCTTTTGCATAAAACCTCAACTTTTTTTTACCTCCTTTTGCCCCATGGTTCTAACTTGGCAAAACTCTAATCACAGTTAAATCTGACACTCCACCTGCTCTGTCCTGACATGCATGAATCTAAATGTGGCTGAAGAAAAACAACATCGCTGGATCTTTAAATCATGATCACTAATTTCAGATACTTTTAGTTCTGCCTGGTGAATAAACTGTATTTCTCTACTCCATTCATTTTCTCACTCTCCTAAAGGACTTTTTCATACCTCGTCTTTCACCTAAAAACTCCAGCACCTGCTCATCTTCACTCTCAGCTTTGCTTCCTACATCTCTAAGGAAAGAACAGTTCTAGAAACTACTGCTGCCACCTTTATCCACCCCAGCTGCATGCACTCCACTTCTTTTTCTGTAATGATAGGTGAATTTTCCATGCTTTCATCCAGAGCCAACTCCTTCACTTTAGCCCTGGACCCCATAATTTCTCAAGTAAATGCTATTGATCCAGAAATTCTCTCTTTCATGATTTTTTTCATCTCTACTAGATCATTCTGTTAAGCATAAAATCACCCAGTCACCAATACTTCTATTGTCAAGTTCACCTCCATTTTGCTAAATTAGGTCTCAATCTTCAAACCAAATGACTTGTCTGCAAAATCAGACTTAGCTGATCACATCCTCCTCCTTGAAAGACTTTATTCACTTGGGTTCCAGGACACCACACTCTCCTGGTTTCTCTCCTACCAATGGGACACACTTCAGTTTCCTTTGCTGGCTCCTCATCTCCTTTTTGACAACAGCACTGCAGGGCCCTAAAACTCCATTTCTGGATCTCTTCTCTATACTTATTTTCTTGATGATCTATCAATCTATAGGCTGATGACTCCCAGATTTATGTTTTCAGCCTGACCTCTTCCATAAACTCCATATTTAACTGCATTACCTAACTGCATTTGTTATGCCCTGTTCTAATAATGCTATGTAGCAAATACCTCAAAATTTTCAGTGACTTGTGATGATGCATTTCTTGCCCATATGTCTGCAGGTCTGCCAAGGCATCTCTGCTTCAGGTTACAGGATCAGTTCTGGTCTATTCCACATATATCTCATTATCTGAATAGCGCTTCTCAAGGGCATGCTCTTTGCATGGCAGAGAGAATTCTTCAAAGGGATTGTCACCTTTTTGCCATACCACCTATAGCCTCAGCTCAATTGGCACATTGTTATTTCTACCCACATTTAACTGGTGAAAGAAAGTCACATAGCCAAGTCCTGAATCAATGAGTCAGAGAAGTATACTCCACCACGGGGAAATCATGATAAAGACTGAGAGGTAAGGAGGAAATTTGAACAAATAATATAATCTACTGCACCAACTCCCTATTCAACATCTTTCGATAAACATCTCAAATAAAAATCTCCAAACTTGTGATGGACAAAATTGATTCTACCTCCTAAACCCACTTCTCTCACAATCTTCTCCATATCTACAAAGAATAGCATCATCATTTCAGTTGCTCCAAAAGCCTTGAAGTCATCACTGACTTTCTTTCACACATCACATCCAATTATATTGCCTTTACCTCCAAATATGTCCAAAATCTGACCTCATCAACTCTATTGCAATCACCTTGGGTCAAGTCACCATCACCTCTTACAAGGAGTATAATAATAGTCCCCTAACCAGTCTCCAAATTTCCACCCTCATCTTCCTATAGGATATGTTCATTGTGACAACCAGAATGAGCATAAGTTATATTGAAGCACCTGGTTGGCTGTCAGTTAAGTGTCTGACTCTTGATTTCAGCTCAGGTCATGATCTCATGGTCCTGGGATCTAGGCCCACATCATGACCTGAGCTGAAGGCAGATACTTAGTAGACTGAGCCACCCAGGCACCCCTGGTGGGGGGGGGGGTGTTTGTTATGCAGCATTACTGCAACAAAAACCTGAAGGTATTTTCATACACAGCATCAATACCATCTAGAAAGGCTGCTACAACACTTTCTCCATTAAATTTTTTTCCCCACCACATCTCACAAAGAGTTTTATCCTTTCTCTGGTACCCAGCTACCACTATCACCCTTTCTTCTTAACTTCTTGAAGCAACAGTCTATACATATTTGTCTCCTTCTACTCATTTCCCAACATGGTGTAACCCTCCAATCAAGTTTACATCTTGACATCATAGAGACCATTTTCTCAAATGTCACTCATTCCTTTACCAAAGGGGCAGATATGACACAGAGCCGGGGTAGTGAGAGTCATGACAACTAAGTCGATCAATAAGTGACAAGTAAAGTGTTGAGCTAATTGGGGAAGAAAATGTAAAGCAATTTGCAAAGCACTAAATTGTCAATCTACTGAATATTTAATCCTACTGCCTTCCTCTCCATTTGTATGTTGAAAATTAAAATAGTTTATCTGCTAGATGAGGAATCAATCTCAGTTTTCTCAAAAATTGATTTGGTAATTTTATGCAATGACACTTCAGTTCTCTGGATCCTGATATTTTCATTCATGAATTTAGAAAGCTAAAGTGCATGGTGTTTAAGCAGAAACTTCTGGGAATCTTTCAAAATTCAGAACCAATAGGTTCCTTCTCCTCCATCCAACTTTCATAGAACCCCTTAGGGTAGAGAGGGATTTTGGCAGTCTGAAATGCTCAGCAATCGATTTCTTACCTTCTCAAGCCCTGTTGTACATCCCTGACACACATGCACACTGAACATTCAGGACCACTGAGGCAGATATTTTCCAACATCCCTTTAAATACTTAGTAGGTATACTTAAGTCCTATAGATTGTGATCTGAACATATTAACTGAAATAATGTTTTGTATCTCTAAAGCAATTCGTCTATGCTGTCTAATGAATATAAGATTGCTTTTTTCCTTTTAGAATATCCATCAAAGCACTAGATGTTAATACTCTTCATATTAATTTACCCTCCCACACCTCAAAATACCATATATGCAAGTGCTCTTATGTCAAGCCAACAACTTTGCAGCAACATATATTTATTTCTTTATATAACCCATAGCATGGAGGCTAAGAATTTGAAAACTAGTGTGAGTTTGGTAGTTGCATACTTTAGATATAAATTTTTCCCATGACATAAATATTTGAAAGCATTATAATAATTGAATGTTTTCTTCTTTTCATTATCTCCCTATTCTGAAAAATGATTATATAATTTTAAGATTTTAGGATATGAGTGCATTTCTTTTTTTCATAATTTTCTTCACTCATTTCAATATAAATTCACATACATACACATGTAGCCACCTCTAAAAGTCTAATACCCCTGGCTGCACAGACAGACATCAAGCAGTTTCCAAGGGAACATTGCTTCAAGGCAGTGATCCTATTAAAAAGATCCCTCTGAGAACAAATATCTCTTCCCTTCAATATCATTCAGAAGCATTAAATTAGAGCACTCCTCTTGAAATGAAGAGAACAATTCTGCACTTAACCATCACAGGGTAACAGAGAATGTTCCCCTTAAAAGCATAATTATTCTACGGGGTGGCAGTACTGGTATGGACCATTAGCTCTGACAGTGAAAAGCTTCTAATTCCTCCACAATTGAAAACTTGCTCAAGACGACAAGAGATCTACAAATCACGACTATCTTAAAATCAGAGAATTAGGCCGTGTAGCTGAAAAGACTCTCCAGAGATCTGATGCTCAAGTCCTCTGGCTTGGGCAAGGAGCGTAGCCAGAAACTAGCCTTGTTGAGGGGTCTTTTGGGGGGGTGTTGCTTGCCTAGTACCAGCCATCAGAGCACCAGAATGCCTCTTTAAAAGTTATTTTTGGTATTTTTCTCATTACAAAACAATAAAATTTAGAACACATAGAAAAGCACAGGGAAGAAATAAAAAGCAACCATACACCCAACACCTAGAGAGCCACTGTTAACATTTTGGGACAGTTCTAAACTTATTCTATGACTCCATATTGACTTTTGTTGTTGTTGTTGTTGTTGTTGTTAGTATTTTTTTTTATTATTATGTTCTGTTAATCACCATACATTACATCATTAGTTTTTGATGTAGTGTTCCATGATTCATTGTTTGCGTATAACACCCAGGGCTCCATGCAGAATGTGCCCTCCTTAATACCCATCACCAGGCTAACCCATCCCCCCACCCCCCTCCCCTCTAGAACCCTCAGTTTGTTTTCCAGAGTCCATCGTCTCTCATAGTTTGTCTCCCCCTCCGATTTCCACCCCCCTCAACTCAAATGAGTTCATGAGCATACACATAATGTACTTTTTCCATAGAATACATTGTTGTAAATATTTCCCCATTATTAATAAATATACTAATAAAGATTTAAAATTCTTGCAGTAAATTCCAATTTACTAAATAAATACCCATTTTGGTTCACTTAGATTGTGATTTTTCACTCTTACAACTAATAGGGAAGTAGACATCCTTAAAAATATATCCTTATGTACAAGATATATAATTTCCACAGAACAAATTCCTAGAAGGAAATTGCTGGATCACAGATATAAGTGTATTAAAACTTTTGATATACTTTGTCACAGTACTCCTCAGAAAGGTAGTAATAATTGAAAGTCCACCATGAGGGTATTAGGTATGAACACCAGATATGGCATTAGAATCCTCGAATGAGGTTCACCCAGGACAGTTCTATTGGCACATAGCAATAGCCAGGGGAATTCTGCCATCTCTTAAAGGCCAGAAATTGGATCACTAAGAAATATTAGGTTTACATCAAAAATTAAGAATTAAGTTAGGTTTACTAATAATGTTAATTTATAAATACTTCTAAGCATTTATAGATAACCACAGAAAAATTACAGCAGCAAGCTCCAGCTCCTCTTCAAAAATGAGAATACTGAGGAAAAAAAATGAGAATACTGAGCCAGAGCTAAAGGAGTTTTCTCTCTTGATTTGTTCTGGAAACTTCTTACTGGTTTAAAAACGCCTCCTATTGGGGCACCTGACTAGCTCAGTTGGTGAAGTAAGCCTCATGTTGGGTGTAGAGATTACTTAAAAACAAAAAATCTTTAAGAAAATAAGCATCAGTCTTTTCTTATACAGCCTTGTGATAGGATAAAACGACCCTTACTACAAATGCCTGATTATCAGAGAGCATAAACTCAATCAGCTGTAAAAAGCCCATACAGTGATATAAAGATATAAACTTTGCCAATATGAAAACACTGGAAGGAGTGGAGTCTATAACAAACTGGAAAAAAGTACTTTTAATTCAAGTGTGTTTTTTTAAATCATGAAAGACAAATTATATTATGGAGGCACTTTACTTTTTTTTAAACTATTCTTTAGAGCAGTTTTAGGTTTACAACAAAATTGAAAGGAAGGTACAGAGATTTCCCATATACCCCTGTCCAAACACATGTATGGCCTCTCTCATTATTAACATCACTCACCAGAACAGTACTTTTTCTTTTTTTTTAACCAAGGATGAACCAACATTGACACATTATAATCTTAAAGTTAATAGTTTACCTTAGGCTTCACTCTTGGTGAGAAACATTCTATGGGTTTGGAAAAGTGGATAATGACATATATCCATCATTTTAATATTATATAGAGTATTTTCACTGTCCTAAAAATCCTCTGTGCTCTCCCTATTCATCTCCCCTGCCCCTTCTCTAACAATCACTGATTGTTTTATTGTGTCCATAGTTTTCGCCTTTTCCAGTAGGTCGCATAGCTGGAATCAGACCAGTGTATAGCCTTTTCAGACTGACTGCTTTCACTTAGTAGGACGTCTTGGTTGCTTCCAACTTTTGGCCAATATGAATAAGGCTCCTATAATAATCCCTGTGCCGATTTTTGCGTAGACATAAGTTTTCAACCCCTTTGGGTAGACACCAGGAGCACAATTGCTGGATTCTATGGTAAGAAGATGTTTGGTTTTATAAGAAACCACCAAACTACCTTCCAAATTGGCGGCACTATTTTAAATTCCCATGAGCAATGTATAAGAGTTCCTGTTACTCCATACCCTCACCAGCATTTGGTGGTGTCAGGGTTCCAGATTTAGCCATTCTAATACGTGTGTAAGAAAACAACACTGTTGTTTTACCTTACATTTCCCTGATGATGTATTATGTGGAGCATCTTTTCATATGCTTGTCATCTATATATCTTCTTTGGTGAGGTGTCTAAGGTCTTTGGCCCATTTTTTAATTAATCAGGTTTTTCTTTTTATTGTTGAGTTTTAAGAGTTCTTTCTATATTTTATATAACAGTCCTTTATCAGATGTGTTTTTTTGCAAATATTTCCTGCCAGTCTCCGGCTTGTCTTTTACTTCTCTTGACATTGTCTTTCACAGAACAGAATTTTTCAATTTTAATGAAGCCCAGCTTACCAATTGTTTCTTTCATGGACCCTACCTTTGGTGCTGTATTTAAAAAGGCATCACTGTACCCAAGGTCAGTGGAGTTTTAAGGTTTTACACTTTACATTTAGGTCTGTGATCCATTTTAATTTTTGTGAACAGTGTAAGATCTGTGTCTAGACTCACTTTTTTGCACACGGATATCATTTGCACATGACCTTCTAGCACCACATATTGAAGAGACAATCTTTGTTCCATAGTATTACCTTTGCTCCTTTGTCAAAGATCAGTTCACTATATTTATGTGGTCTGTTTCTGGGATCTCTATTTTCCTGCACTGATTTATTTTTCTATTCTTTCACCAATGCCATGCTATCTTGGTTACTGCGTTTATATAAGTCTTAAAGTTGGACAGCATCAGTCCAACTTTTTTCTTTTACTTCAATATTGTGTTGGCTATTCTGGATCTTTTGTCTCTCCCTATGAACTTTAGAATCAGTATGTCCATATCCATAAAATACCTTGCTGGGACATTTATTGCATCGAGTATACAGATCAAGTTGAGAAGAACAAACAACTTGACAATATGCAATTTTTTATTCATGAATATAAAATATCTTTCCATTTAGTCAATTTTGTTTATCAGCATTTGATAGTTTCCCTCATATAGATATCATGCGCATTTTGTTAGATTTATACCTCAGTATTCCATTTTTGGAGTGCTAATGTATTTGGTATTATTCTTTAAATTTCAAATTCCATTTATTCATTGTCGGTGTATAGGAAGGCAATTGACTTTTATATATTAACCTTGTATCCTGCAACCTTGTTATAATTGCTTGTTAGTTTTAGGAGTTTTCTAAATCAGTTTTGTTTTTTTTTTTCAACATGGGCAATCATTTCATCTGTGGACAGTTTTATGTCTTCCTTCCCAGGCTGTACGCCTTTTATTCCCTTGCTTTACTATATTAGCAAGGGTTTACAGGACAATGTAGAAAAGCTGTGGAGAGAGGGGACATCCTTGCCTTGCACCTGATCTTAGTGGGAAAGCTTTGTGTTTGTCACTATTAATTATGATGTTACCTCTAGAGTTTTTATAGATTTTATCAAGCAGAGAAAGTTTCCCTCTATTCCTAGTTTACTGAGAGTGTCTATCACGAACGGGTTTTGGATTTTGTCAAATGCTTTTTTGTTTCCCATCTATTGATATGATGTGATTTTTCTTCTTTAGTCTGTTGAGGTAATGGATTACATTAGTTGATTTTTGAATGTTAAACCAGCCTTGCATAAATGGGATAAATCCAACTTGTTCATGAGGTATAAAACTTTTTATCAATTGTTGGATTCAATTTGCTATTATTTTGTTGAGGATTTCTGCATCTATATTCATGAGAGATACTGCTGTGTAGTTTTCTTTTTTTTTTTTTTTAATGTTTTTGTCTGGTTGGGGTTAGGGTAATTCTCACCTCATAGAGTAAGTTAAGAAGTATTCCCTCTGCTTCTATCCTCTGAAAGAGATTGTAGAGAATTGGCATAATTTCTTCCTTAAATGTTTGGTAGAATTTACCAGGGAACACATCTGGGCCTGGTGCTTTCTGATGTGGAAGGTTATTAACTATTCATTCAATTTCTTTATTAGATATAGGCCTATTCAGATCATCTTATTTCTTCTTGTGTGAATTTGATATGTCTTCCAAAGAAATGGTCCATTTCATCTAGATTATCAAATTTGTAGACATAGAGATGTTCATGGTATTCCTTTATTATCTTTCTAACATCCCTGGGATCTGTAGTGATGTCCCCTCCTTCATTTCTGATATTAGTAATTTGTGTCCTCTTTTTTCCAAATTAGACTGGCTAGAGGCTTACGATTTTATTGATCTTTTCTAAGAACCAGCTTTTGGTTTCACTGATTTTCTCTACTGATTTCCTGTTTTTGGTTTCACTGATTTCTGCTATAATTCTTATTATTTCTCTTCTGCTTACTTTGGATTTAATTTGCTCTTCTTTTTCTAATTTTCTAAAGTGGAAACTTAGATTATTAATTTTAGATCTTTCTTTTCTTTTCCAACATATGCAATCAATGCCATAAATTTCCCTCTACGCACTGCTTTGCAGCTGCCTACAGATCTGGAAAAGTTGTGTTTTCACTTTAATTTCAAATGCATTTTTAAAATTATCCTGACAATCAGGCAAAACACATTGAGGGGAAAGTTTCACTCATGGACCTCCAGATTGTAACTGTTTTTGTTGTTTTTTTTTGTTTTTGTTTTTTACTATTATAGATTATTCTCAGTCTCTGATTAATGATTGGTCAAAGTATGCTTTGAACAATAAACATTTATTGAAAAAATTTTAGGGATGTTTGCTCAACGCACTCTTCAAAAAAAGACCCAACCTGTGACATCTTATTTACTAATACTGAAATGGGGTTTCTTTCTAATATGAGCCTATATCCTGTGTTGTCTGTGTTCTGCCTTGCTGCAGCAACTTGTGGTCTCCAGACCCATGCAGTGGAAAGTCGTTGCAAATTTATTTTGTTAACAATAGTAGTAACAACACTAGCTAATATTTACTGGATTCAGGTCAACTGACTGCCTTAGCTAAAAAAAGACATTTTTCCATTACCCACCTCCCCATGGCAGCTCTGGAGATATTCCCTTTAACCATTTTACCCACAAAAACATGAGTCCTTCCCTTATGGTAAGGATAAGGTCATTCATGTTCCCAAAGACTTAGTTGCCCAAAGTTAAATGGTGCTTTTGCCTTTGGATACAGGAACATACTCTAGTCACTGATTATAGAGTTAAAACTGCTACAGATCTAAATCCATACAACTGAGTCTCCTTTGCTGCAAAGTCTCCCAAAACAAGTGAGAACACAAGCAAGGAAGGAAAGGAAGCATGGGCAAGGAAATGCAATGGGTGGTCCTTGTAAAGTTTGATTTTGAGTTGGTGGGGCTGATGTCCCAAGGGAGTAGAACTCTATTTAAGCCTAATGTTTTTTGGGAATGGTAAATTTATTGAACTCACAAGCTGAAACAATCTCAAGAGGGCTGTTTATTCAGAAGAGACATATTAATCCATTAAGCTAATGCTTTAACATAAAAGGCTAGACTTACTACATTAGCTTCAGTGACCCAAGTGATTTTACCCATTTGAATAAAATAACCTTTGCTGTGAAAAATATAAAAAAAAAAATAAGTATCAAATTCCACTGTGTGTGTGTGTGTGTGTGTGTGTGTGTGTGTGTGTGTGTGTGTGTGTTCCATCTGTTGGGTTAAATTCCTAGCCTAGGTCTTTGTATTACTCTGAAAAATCACAAAATCTCCCATATCCTGAAACACGCATCTGACCTAAAAAGAAATCGCAACCGAAGGCCTATACTTGGGGTGCCTGGGTGGTTCAGTCGTTAAGCGTCTGCCTTCGGCTCAGGTCATGATCCCAGGGGCCTGGGATTGAGCCCCGCATTGGGCTCCCTGCTCCGCAGGAAGCCTGCTTCTCCCTCTCCCACTTCCCCTACTTGTGTTCCCTCTCTCTCATTCTCTCTGTCAAATAAATAAATTAAAATCTTAAAAAAAAAAAGCCTACACTTACCTGGATAAAATGAAAGTTTTCTGAATGTGTTTAAGGAGAAAATGCTACATAAAAGGAAAGATAAGTTGTGACAACCTGGGGCTCCAAAATAATAATGAAATCAAATGATATCTTAATTATAATTAGAAAGGCTTGGAGAGTACTGAAATGTGAGCAAACCATTTATGTTTTCAGTGAAGTTTACTCCTTAAGTATGTTGAAATATAATTTTCACTAAATCTTAATAAATCATTTATGGCAGATGTTAAGCATATCAGTATAACAGAATCATGCAAAGAAGTTAGTAAATTCCAACCTAGGAAAAGCATAAGGCAAAACAAATGTGCATGAGTAACCATGACAGTTTGAGAGAAGAGCTCTAAGCAATTTAAAGACCCAAGGACCAAAAGGAACAAAAGAAACAAGTTACCTTCACCGGTGGAGAGAAGTAACTTCAAAATTGGGATTGTTGTAAGATGCTACTTAAACCGAGCTACAGGAAAGGAATGAAAGAGGACCATTTTATTCTTGAAAAGCCTGTTCTGTCAAGGTTGTTGGAGAACCAATTATTCTTGGGAGTTCGTCAAATAAATGGCTCTGAGCCTGTCTCAAGCTAAAAAACTACATACAAGCATTTAGCATGTATTAGTTTGACCCCGTGAGCTGACCTCATTCGTGAGATTTCTACAGAGTTGTTGAAAAATACTTCAACATGCTAGCATACCTTAATTGAACATGGCATGTTTTATAGCAAAAGTTATAATGTGGGAAATTGCATGAAAACGAGAGTAAAAAAAGAAATTAATTTAATGCTGTTCTATATCTCAATACCACTCAGAATTTAACAAGAAACACAAACTACATAACCACTAAATTCTGGTTTCATCGATCCAAATCCCCTCCAACGTATCCAACCAACCCACTCACTTGCCTTGTTTTAAATATTTACGAACACAGCTTTTATCTGGAATAATTATCAATTACTAATTGTTATATTAATAAGAGAAAATTACATTCAACACTGAAACAGATGGTCTCCTTTCATTCCACTTCAGTCTCTCTATCTTACTGAAAACTCTCCTAAAAGCCAAAAACTATCCATCAGTTGAATGGGTTTTACAATATGTTTATTACTCAAGATGGGGTGTCAATGAAAGCTTTTCTTAGTGAGAGGCAATTATTTTGATATGGAAAAAGTTCACAATATGCTTGATAATCAACATTGGCCTAAACATAAATATTTTCTCTCTCTTCCCATTAAAAAAAATGTAATCTTGTACCTTCCAATCTCTTACTCTTTGACATTTTATTAACTATTAATCTGGTGAACATTTATTTGATACTCAGTGAAAATATAGATAATATATTTACATATATTTGAGAGCATCTCTTTAGTGTGGCTTCTCTGGGATTTCGATCTTCATGGATATTGCCTTCTCTCTCCATTCTGTGATCCCCTTCTGTGGCCTCCCATGCCTCTCTGACAAAAACAGACCCTATGACCTGTTTGGAACTCCAGATACTCATCCTCCTTCATTCATACACGGTATGACTGAAAGCCAAGAAAGCCTTTCTAACATAAAAGCACTGTATATATGATAATTTTAAAAAATGTAACAAAGATATAAATACAAGTTTTATTTTTGAAAGTCTATTTACACATTTTACAGCACTGCTTTATTTTAAAATTTGTATTTACTTTCTATGAACATAAGAAAATTTAATGGTCATAATTTTCACAGAAAAGCTAATCAAAAATAAGTTCTTGCAAAGGAATTGGCAGCAAAACACTTCAGACTCAACAGGTGAATTATAAACATTTTAGTCATACTGTGAAGGTAAATAACACAAATGTCAATTCTTTATTTGCTTAAAATGCATTTATTCTGAGTAATTTTCTTTAACCATAATGATTAAAAAGTATTTCAATAAGATAAATGTGTCTATTATATTTATCATAAGCAATGTTCTTGTTTCCTTTCATTAATCAATTGCATTTCAGCATGAAAAACATTAAAATTAGGAGAGCCAGTTTATTTCAGCTGTTGCCTGATTATCAATAGGCTAAGATATCAGTCAGGAACTTGTGCTTTCCTGCTTTTTCAAATCCTAAACTATTTCTCCATTGCAAATAATTTAGCAAATAGAAATCATTCTTTCTAAATCCACAGAAGGAACTTTGTTCCTATAAGTTTAATTGCCTCTACAGTACTCCTCTGATAGCTTTCTTGGGGGGGAAAAAATTTGCAAATAAGACAAAACTCTGAGATGGAACTTTGCCCTAAGAGTCATGGTTGGCCTTGGTTCTGGTGCTAGACGCCCTCAATCCTGATGCTCAGGCAACTGAACCCCTGAACCCCTTCTGGAAAGTTTTGCCCATCCCCTCCCCTCGGAACAGAGTTTCACTCAAAACTGATGCACTGATTCTGGTAGAACTCTTGTTATCTTTCTCCACAGCAGCTGAGAGCAACAAGGACAAAGGCAGATTCTCAATAATAGGCAGGGCGGGGTATGTAAGAAGCAAAGCTAGAGGCGCACTGCCGAGCATCAGGTGGGAGGGTAAGAGACAGGCTGTGCCTAGGAAGATAAATCATACATTAAAAGCGTGAGGGATAAGGCCCATGTCAGAATATGACACCTCAAAGGGGAGAAGGCAAGCACTTCAGGATGAAAACTATGACCAGTGCACGGGTGTTCTGTGATACCAGCTACGTGGCATGGCAAAGCACGAACATGGCACAATCTGATATGCATTTTAGAGCTCTCCCTCTAGTGTCTGTGTAATAGATTGGAGAAGTCATGTCAGCTGAAGGCAGCAGGGACATTAGGAAACAAGAAATGACAAAGGTGTAAATGAGGGCACTAGAACTGGGGCATGTTTGAACGATATTCAGGGAACACAACTGATAGGAATTGGTGAAAATTGGCTGCTGCGTCTGTGTGGGGGCCTAAAGTAGTATTTGTGCAGAACTCCCCAGTGGGGGTTGGCCAAATGTAAGGCTAGGAGTTCCACTCGCAAAGATGGGAAAAGAGAAAGAAGAGCAGACTTTTGAGCAAAATAATGAGGTCAGTTTTGACACTTCTGTTAGGCGAGGTAGAAGCATCCTGACCACACCAAAGAGAGGTCATTCCTTCAGCCACTCAGGCGTGGTATTCCCATTCTTTGGGAGGAAGTACAACTCGCAGCCAGAATCTCACTCTATTCACAGATGCTCCGAAGTGTACATAAATGATTATTATTAAACCTTACTTATTGTTTGCTTTTTAGTATAAATCTAGTATTTCTCAGTGAATCAATTTCTGGCTTTTTAAGAGGTGGCAGAGGGGCACATGGGTGGCTCAGATTGTTAAGCGACTGCCTTCGGCTCAGGTCATGATCCTGGAGTCCTAGGATCGAATTCCGCATCAGACTCCTTGCTCAGTGGGGAGTCTGCTTCTCCCTCTGACTCTTCCCCTCTCATGCTCTCTTTCTCTTATTCTTTCTCTCTCAAATAAATAAATAAAATCTTAAAAAAAAAAAGAGGTGCCAGAATCCCTCTTATCCTTGCTATGTACAGGTATAACTGTCCTGTGGGGACTTGCCCAAGGACTCCAGGATTCATACACTAATGGTGGACTTTCAATTCTTATGATCTTTCTAAGGAAAACTTTGACAAAGTGTATCAAAAGTCTTAACTTTTAGTTCTCCATCTAGAAATCTGTCCTAAGGAAATTACCAAAGACGTACACAAAGATTTATGTCTGAGGATGTCTAGCACACTATTAAGTGATGAGTGAGGAATTTAAGGACTACCCAATGGGATTATTTGGTAAGCAACTGGAAGTAGCTGATCCCTAGTAGCCCATCTCTACCATTCAAATAGGCATATTCATCTGCAGATCCAGTCCTTTATCTCTTGCATCTTCCCCTGATCTTATTCTTGCTTTCAAGTTGCCTCAAGCCTGTTCCATGTTGGATCCAATCCTGCCCTCCCCAAGAGACTATACTGTATTCTAAATTTTACCTATCTGTTCTTCATCCAATCCTCACAACTCTGGTCTTCTCAAGATAATAGACAGTTAATCTGATATTCAAGTGCATGAAGCAATACAGGCAGAAGGCCAGATCTACTGTATACTCTCTATTCTTCTCCAAGATGAGACGCTTACTTTAGCACTAATCTCCTGAACCCCATGCACTCTGTTTTTTATGTTCACAAAGGTGTAATTCCAAGCACGAGAATTCCAAACAAAGCAGAAAACAGGAATGTAATGGCAATGAGTCAGGTAAATAAATGTTTTAGGAAGTGGGGCTTTCTGGTATCACCCTTCCATCTGGGCATTTATTCCAGTCTCCAGCTGGGTCCATCCTGGTCTCTAATCCATTTGAAGGCTGCTTATCTGATTTTCTGGAAAGTTTAAATCAGCCTTTCTAAAAATATTTACAGAGGGGAGGGGAGTGCGGGGTGGGGTAGCTGGGTGATGGGTATTAAGGAGGACATGTGTTGTGATGAGCACCAGTTGTTATACGCAACTAATGAATCGTTGAACACTACATCAAAAACTAATGATGTACTTACCTCAATATCATAAAGGCCATCTATGAAAAACCAACAGTGAATATCATTCTCAATGGGGAAAAACTGAGAGCTTTCCCCCTAAGGTCAGGAACACAGCAGGGATGTCCACTATCACCACTGCTATTCAACATAGTATTAGAAGTCCTAGCCACAGCAATCAGAAAACAAAAAGAAATCAAAGGCACCCGAATCCGCAAAGAAGAAGTCAAACTCTCACTCTTTGCAGATGATATGATACTTTATGTGGGAAACCCAAAAGACTCCACCTCAAAACTGCTAGAAACTCATACAGGAATTCAGTAAAGTGGCAGGATATAAAATCAATGCACAAAAATCAGTGGCATTCCTATACACCACCAAGAAGACAGAAGAGAGACAAATTAAGGAGTTGATCCCATTTACAATTGCACCCAAAACCGTAAGATACCTAGGAATAAATCTAACCAAAGAGGCAAAGAATCTGTACTCAGAAAACTATAAAATACTCATGAAAGAAACGTTCCATGCTCATGGATTGGGAGAATCAACATTGTGAAGATGTCAATGCTACCTAGAGCAATCTACACATTTAATGCAATCCCTACCAAAATACCATCAACTATTTTCAAAGAAATGGAACAAATAGGGGCACCTGGGTGGCTCAGTCGTTAAGCGTCTGCCTTTGGCTCGGGTCATGATCTCAGGGTCCTGGGATCGAGCCCCACATCAGGCTCCCTGCTCGGCAGGAAGCCTGCTTCTCCCTCTCCCTCTGCTTGTGTTCCCTCTCTCGCTGTGTCTCTCTCTGTCAAATAAATAAAACCTTAAAAAAAAAAAGAAATGGAACAAACAATCCTAAAATTTGTATGGAACCAGAAAAGACCCCGAATAGCCAGAGGAAAGTTGAAAAAGAAAAGCAAAGCCGGTGGCATCACAATTCCGGACTTAAGCTCTATTACAAAACTGTAATCATCAAGACAGTATGGTACTGGCATAAAAACAGACACATAGATCAATGGAGCAGAATAGACAGCCCAGAAATGGACCCTCAATTCTATGGTCAACTAATCTTCGACAAAGCAGGAAAGAATGTCCAATGGAAAAAGGACAGTCTCTTCAACAAATGGTGTTGGGAAAATTGGACAGCCACATGTAGAAGAATGAAACTAGGCCATTTCCTTAGAGCACACACAAAACAGACTCAAAATGGATGAACAATCTAAATGTGAGACAGGAATCCATCAAAATCCTAGAGGAGAACACAGGCAACAACCTCTTCGACCTCAGCTGCAGCAACTTCTTCCTAGACACATCGCCAAAGGCAAGGGAAGCAAGGGCAAAAATGAACTATTGGGACTTCATCAAGATAAAAAGCTTTTGCACAGCAAAGGAAACAGTCCACAAAACCAAAAGACAACTGACAAAATGGGAGAAGATATTTGCAAATGACATATCAGATAAAGGGCTAGTATCCAAAATCTCTAAAGAACTTATCAAACTCAATACCCAAAGAACAAATGATCCAATCAAGAAATGGGCAGAAGACATGAACAGACATTTCTGCAAAGAAGACATCCAAATGGCCAAAAGAGACATGAAAAAGTGCTCAACATCACTCGGCATCAGGGAAATCCAAATCAAAACCTCAATGAGATACCACCTCACACCAGTCAGAATGGCTAAAATTAACAAGTCAGGAAACGACAGATGTTGGCAGGGATGCAGAGAGAGGGGAACCCTCCTACGCTGTTGGTGGGAATGCAAACTGGTGCAGCCACTCTGGAAAGGAGGTTCTTCAAAAAGTTGAAAATGGAGCTACCGTATGGCCCAGCAATTGCACTACTGGGTATTTACCCCAAAGATACAAATGTAGGGATCCAAAGGGGTATGTGCACCCCGATGTTTATAGCAGCAATGTCCACAATAGCCAAACTGTGGAAAGAGCCAAGGTGTCCATCGACAGATGAATGGATAAAGAAGACGTGGTATATATACACAATGGAATATTATGCAGCCATCAAAAAACCGAAATCTTGCCATTTGCAACAACGTGGATAGAACTAAAGGGTGTTATGCTAAGCAAAATAAGTCAATCGGAGAAAGACAAGTATCATATACTCTCACTGATATGAGGAATTCTTAATCTCAGGAAACAAACTGAGGGTTGCTGGAGTCGTGGGGGGTGGGAGGGATGGGGTAGCTGGGTGATAGACATTGGGGAGGGTATGTGCTATGGAGCGCTGTGAATTTTCTAAGACTGTTGAATCACAGATCTGTACCTCTGAAACAAATAATACATTATATGTTAAAAAAAAAAAAAGAAGATAGCAGGAGGGGAAGAATGAAGGGGGGGAAATCGGAGGGGGAGACGAACCATGAGAGACTATGGACTCTGAGAAACAAACTGAGGGTTCTAGAGGGGAGGGGGTGGGGGGATGGGTTAGCCTGGTGATGGGTATTAAAGAGGGCACATTCTGAATGGAGCACTGGGTGTTATACGCAAACAATGAATCATGGAACACTACATCAAAAACTAATGATGTAATGTATGGTGACTAACATAATAAAATAAAATTAATAAAAAAAATTAATGATGTACTATATGCTAACTGAACATAATAAAAAAAATATTTTTCTTGTGAAACATTGCCATTTTTCCTGTGATATATTGAAGTAATTATGGCAGAAGGATACTCAAGAGTGTATGAATATAGCCAATACCTTCTTTAGCAGTTAATGACTAATATCAGTGCAAGAACCGAGAACACCATAAGAAATGTAGCTTTAGATAGTTAAACTATATGAAGATGTATCATAAAACTTTTAAAAATACATTGTCCTAAATGCTGCCCTTCTCAAACTGCACAGAGCCAGCGAGGGGAGCCAAAGCGAATCCCTAAGGGTGCCACAGCACATTTTAGTTGTCAGAGGAAACACAGGGACAACTGCCAGACACCACACAAACTGCAGCTCCGAGATAATCCAGCTTCAACAATCAGATCTACTTACATCCTTTTGTTACGTCTTTTTTCCCAGTTTTATTAAGACATAATTGACGTATAAAATTGTATCAGTTTTAGGTGTACATCACGAAGATCTCATACACGGACGTATTATGATAGCATCATATCTTTGTGAAACGTTTTCATATGTTTCTGTGATAAAGAGAAAGAACTAAACAAGAATCAAAGAAAAACAAGAGAGGAGGGTGGTAGTTCCATTTGACTTCATAGTTCAAGAAGGCATGCAGGGCCCAACAGTCACACACATACTCTTAGTAAATAATTGTAGGCATTTAAGAATAAAATAAAATATTATTTTTCTGGGGTGCCTGGGTGGCTCAGTCGTTAAGCGTCGGCCTTCAGCTTAGGTCATGATCCCAGGGTCCTGGGATTGAGCCCCGCATTGGGCTCCCTGCTCCACGGGAAGCCTGCTTCTCCCTCTCCCACTCCCCCTGCTTGTGTTCCCTCTCTCACTGTGTCTCTTGCTGTTAAATAAATAAAATCTTTTAAAAAATATATATATATATACACATATATATATAATTTTTCTTTTCACTCTATTTGTATTATTTTTCCAAATGGCTTCTATGACGCTAGGGCATAAATACCTATTAAGTTACTTGGGCCTAAATACTTAATAAAAACAGGTATACTAGGTATTTCTTTTGGCCTAGGGACACAGGAAAAAATTACCAGAAATTAACAGTACTTGTTGTTTACAGAGACAGTTCGGGAGCTTCTGCCTAAATGCTATGAAACTCTAGACATAAACTATACATCATTATTGCATCTTGGCTCTTTGACAAAATTGAATGAAACAATTTTCATAAAATTTTATTTGAATATCACAAAAAGTATTTAACTTCCAAATATGAAGAAATTCTTAATATTGACCCATTTTTTATGAAACTAAATATTGTTAGGCATTGTATAGGATTTTATAAAGATAAACATTAAATCTTTAGTTTTGGAAGAATTAGTTTTTCCTTCTATCTTTGGTTTCATATTTCTGTAATTTAAGAAAGCACAGACTTTTAGGCAAAGTGCCTCCTAACTAGTTGCCGAAGAATTTATTTGTATGGAAATTTCTCTGCAGTCCTCTCTCCTGATGCATAAATATCACACATAAAGTTTAACCATGTTCATATAGGAAGAAATACCTGAGCCATGCCAATCAAGCCAAAATCTTTTCTAAAATTGCAGATGTGTGTTTTGTTTTCAGTATCCAAACTAGCACCAATTATTCAAATCAGCTTACTCTATGTAAATTAATCTTTTCAGAAAACTTCCTTAATCCAAGCAGTTATTAAGTGAAATGGGATTTACCTCAACTAATGTCTGCACAAAGAGGGAAAACACACACAAGGGAAACCCTATCATAGTTCGAAGAACTGGGCTCTCCTTTGTTTACTTACAATCCCTCTGGCAAGAACAATGAGCAGGGTATATGTATGCATCTATGTATGTGTTTATTTTAGGTGGGAGAGGGAGGAGCGTATCTTAAGCAGGTTTCACGCCAAGCGCAGAGCCCAGAGCCCGACACGGCGCTCTAGCTCACGACCCTAAGGTCATGACCTGAGCCAAAATCGAGAGTCAGATGCTTAACCAACCAAGCCACCTGGGCACCCCATGTAATTATTTTCTTGACTGTCATTTTTACAGTTTTAATGTGATCCTGCATCTTAAGAAAAGGAGAAGAAGCATACAAAGAAGGAGCCCTTTTTTTTTCTATACCACTCTGGCTTAGTGATTAAGAAAGGGAGACATCAATTTTACCACTAATTTCCAAAGGGACATATTTAAGGAAACCTGTACCTTTGTGCTTGGAAAGTAGGATAGACCAATTTTCCAACCGGTGTGACTAGTTCACTGCTCAAAATCAGAAAGAATTTTCACTAGAAAATAGATAACCAACTTGGATTTTTTTCCCCCCATTAAATAGCAATGCATTTTTTAAAAGTAAGAGCCCTCAAGAAGATTTACAATCTTGGGACATGAATCGAGCACAGGTTTGATAGTATTAAACTAAAGAAGTTTAACCGAGAGGTAAAGGTGAGAGTTTTGATGTCTGTTTGAAAAAAGTCTCAGTTGCTATATGTCATAATTAAAGAATAGCCTGAGAGAAAACCACCAACGTTTGGAACAAATCCACAGTCACTGGTGACAGACTTACATTCTTTTATTTATGTTAAGACCTTGCATGTGCTAATTGAAAGCTGACAAACAAAAGCCTTGTCACCTGGAAGCCTGGGGAAATGAGTTCTTCTCACGAGATCCCTTTGAAGGTAGTGGCTCACATCCTATACTCAATAGAGAGTGACACTTAATTTGGCAGATCCCGGTTTTAGGAACCCGAGAGAGTAATACTGTCCTGGTAACACAACGTACACAACTGAGGTTGAGTCAGGGTGGAATTCACTTCGTCAAAACATCACATGCAGCCTAAGTCAGAAGCCAGGGTGAGGCTGGTGCAAGGGGGATTTTGAGGAAAATGACAGGATTGATGTTTCTGTTTCTTGCTATTTTAATTTTTCTAACACTCGTGTTTTGCCAAGTGATGTTTTTTGTATTATTTTAATATATGAGACATTCATTCCAGATTCTAAATAAACATAAATAAACCTGAAACACATACTAATTGTCACACCTATATGCCATGTTATCACCATCCTCCCAGTCTCAGATGAACTCTGCTAAAGGAAAGATAAGATGATATTTTTTGTCCCCCTGACTTTTTGAATAATCAGCGCATAATAAACTGCGAGGCCTAAGTAAAAGTCACCCATAAAAAATGGGAACAAAATTAGAAAAGTCATCCTCTGCAACTGAATTTTATATTAATTAATGTGGAATGAATGGGATTAGCCTTCTGCAGGAATGACCATTGAGAGGCATTTTGAAATGAGTTGTGCAAAAGATCCGGGTGTCTCTAAATCTCCTTAGGTCCCCAGTCCAAATACAAATCACTATAGCCTGGGCTTTGACTTTGGATAACCTGGATGACTACATGCTTACAATAAATAAAGACACAATGATGTGGCACTGTGCATGAAGTTTAGAAAATGTAAAGTCGAAGAAGAATAATTTGTTGGGGTTTATTCAGAGAGACCTGGAAGACAGGTCATTAGAAATACATACTCAGAGGTAAAGAAAGCAGGAGTGATTCTAGTTTTTGCCACAACCCCAAGAAATACCCTCCAAGGCTACTCAGTTTATTGTTCCCTCATCCTATACGCCCATGTTCGCCTCACGCCTTGATGAGCAACTTGGATTCCTGGGAAGTTTGATAATAGGAAGGGCTGCCTTCAATGAGGGTTTTCTAGTGACAAGAAAGGCAAATCCCCACTGAATATTAAGTTAGTGCCTGTTTATAAATAAATCCATGAGTTAGCCTGAAGTCAGTCCCCAGGAGCTCATCATTCCTAAGTGAACTGAGAGCATCAGATTTCCTGAAACTGGATTTGGGACCCACCGGGCTTTCCTATCAGTCCACAAAAGAACCCTGCTTGAGCAAATGTGCGAAATGGTTCAAAAGGAACGCATGGAGCATATCATTATACATTTGTCAAAACCCATAGAATGTACCACACCAAGAGTGAACCCTAATGTAAACTATGGTCCTCGGATGATAATGATGTGCCAGTGTAAGTTCACTGATGGCAACAATCGTACCCCTCTAGCGCAGACTGTTGACAGCAGGAAAAGATGTGCTTGTGGGGAGCAGGGGATAGAGGCTACTTTCCATTCAATTTGGCTGTGGACCTAAAACTACTCTAAAAAGTAGTCTACTTGAAAAAAGAAAAAGTAATGCATACATCCAGAATGAGTTAAGACATACACTTTGGAGGCCAAAAGACCTGGAGGAAAATCCTGACACTGGCCCTGGATGGGTGACATTTGTCCTCGCTGAGCTTCAGTCTTTTTATCTGTAAAATGGAGGAAATAAATACGGACCTTTGGTGTTATGACAGTTACATGAAATCCTACATGTAAAGCATGTAGAAGGACACCTGGCACAGAGTAAGATTTCATCATTTCCATGCTCTGCCCAAAATAAATCCTAAAAGGTTGGGCCTGAGTTAGAAGTTATTCTTCATACTAAAACGTATACAGTTCACTCTGACTACTCTGAGAGCCTAACGCACACAGAGTAAAAAGCAAGAGATGGCTGCTACGAGACCAGGCCCCTGGAGAAAGCCGGCATCCCCAGGTAATGAGTTGTTAGGGTTAAAAATTCTGCAAAGCATATTGGCTGCATCAAACTTTCTTATTAAAACATTTGATGTACGGGCACCTGCCTGGCTCAGTGGGTGGAGCATGTGACTCTGGATCTTTGGGTTGTGGGTTCAAGCCCCATGTTAGGTGCAGAGATTACTTAAAAAGAAAATCTTTAGGGGCGCCTGGGGGCTCAGTCGGTTAAGCGGCTGCCTTCAGCTCAGGTCATGATCTCAGGGTCCTGGGATTGAGCCCCGCATCAGGCTCCCTGCTCAGCATGGAGTGTGCTTCTTGCTCTCTGTCTGCCCCTCCCCCTGCTCATGCATGCTCTCCCTCTCTCTCTCAAATAAATATGTAAAATCTTTTAAAAAATAAAATAAAATAAAATCTTTTTAAAAAGCACATTTGATTTCAACTTTATTATATTGAATCTAAACTATGTGCCAGGCATTGTCTTAAATGATGGAAATACAGAAATTAATAAGGTACGTGTTCTACCCTCTAGGGACTCAAAGAACAGTGGAGAAAACCAATGATTGTAAAAAATATACCATAAAAGGGGCAGTGGAGCCCCGCCCCCCTCCAAAAAAAAATTCTTCCCTGGTCAGCAAACAAAAAAGTTTCTGAAGAGGAAGTAACAGGTGAGTCTCGAGAGATAGTGCAGCTCAGAAAATGCTCAAGGAAAAGAAATTCAATGAACAAAGACCAAATCGTAATGAGTTTGCAATTTTCATGTGAGGAATTGGAGCAATATAAGTCAAAGAGGCAAAGCACTAATTTTACAGGATGCTAATAAGAATTAGTGTTTAAAAAAAAAAGAAAAGTATTCCATAATCTAATAGGTCCAGCACATGCTGGGTTTAAAAACATAAACAATGACAAATAGATTTCTTTACCACAGGATTTCTTCACACTTTTAACATGCAAATGCATATTGCAAAGAATCTGTACTCAGAAAACTATAAAATACTCATGAAAGAAATTGAGGAAGACACAAAGAAATGGAAAAACATTCTATGCTCACGGATTGGAAGAACAAATATTGTGAAGATGTCAATGCTACCTAGAGCAATCTACACATTCAATGCAATCCCTATCAAAATACCATCCACTTTTTTCAAAGAAATGGAATAAATAATCCTAAAATTTGTATGGAACCAGAAAAGACCCCGAATAGCCAGAGGAATGCTGAAAAAGAAAAGCAAAGCCGGCGGCATCACAATTCTGGACTTCCAGCTCTATTACAAAGCTATCATCATCAAGACAGTACGGTACTGGCACAAAAACAGACACATAGATCAATGGAACAGAATAGACAGCCCAGAAATGGACCCTCAACTCTATGGTCAACTAATCTTCGACAAAGCAGGAAAGAATGTCCAATGGAAAAAGGATAGTCTCTTCAACAAATGGTGTTGGGAAAATTGGACAGCCACATGCAGAAGAATAAAACTGGACCATTTCCTTAGAGCACACACAAAAATAGACTCAAAATGGTTGGAAGACCTAAATGTGAGACAAGAATCCATCAAAATCCTGAAGGAGAACACAGGCAGCAACCTCTTCGACCTCAGCTGCAGCAACTTCTTCCTAGACACATCGCCAAAGGCAAAGGAAGCAAGGGCAAAAATGAACTCTTGGGACTTCATCAAGATAAAAAGCTTTTGCACAGCAAAAGAAACAGTCCACAAAACCAAAAGACAACCGACAGAATGGGAGAAAATATGTGCAAATGACATATCAGATAAAGGGCTAGTATCCAAAATCTCTAAAGAACTTTTCAAACTCAACACCCAAAGAACAAATGATCCAATCAAGAAATGGGCAGAAGACATGAACAGACATTTCTGCAAAGAAGACATCCAAATGACCAACAGACACATGAAAAAGTGCTCAACATTGCTCAACATCAGGGAAATCCACATCAAAACCTCAATGAGATACCACCTCACACCCATCAGAATGGCTAAAATTAACAAGTCAGGAAACGATAGATGTTGGCGGGGATGTGGAGAAAGGGGAACCCTCCTACACTGTTGGTGGGAATGCAAGCTGGTGCAACCACTCTGGAAAACAGTATGGAGGTTCCCCAAACAGTTGAAAATAGAGCTACCATACGATCCAGCAATTGCACTACTGGGTATTTACCACAAAGATACAAATGTAGGGATCTGAAGGGGTAGGTGCACCCCAATGTTTATAGCAGCAATGTCCACAAAGCCAAACTGTGGAAAGAGCCAAGATGTCCATCGACAGATGAATGGATAAAGAAGAGGTGGTATATATACACAATGGAATATTATGCAACCATCAAAAGGAATGAGATCTTGCCATTTACAACGTCGTGGATGGAACTGGAGGGTGTTATGCTGAGTGAAATAAGTCAATCAGAGAAAGACATGTATCATATGACCTCACCGATATGAGGAATTCTTAATCTCTGGAAACAAACTGAGTGTTGCTGGAGTGGTGGGGGGTGGGAGGGATGGGGTGGCTGGGTGGTAGACATTGGGGAGGATAAAAAATAAATAAATAAATAATGAAAAATAGATTTCTTTACCACAGGATTTCTTAGCACTTTTAACATGCAAATGTATATTGTGCACCTCCAAGAGGAGAACTTGAAGTGGGGTATTTTCCAAACTTATCTGACTCAGAACCTCCTTTTTCCTGCTCCTCACAGGATAGGTCACTGAATCCATTCTAGGATAGGAGGCTGCTGTCTAAGAAGAGTCAATAAGGAGTCTCAGCAGGAGAATAAGGTGAACAAACTCCACGTGCAGATCCCAACAATCTGTAGAATAAAGTGCAAACTCTTCGGCCTGCCCTTCCAGCTCGGCCGCGTACCACCTCTTCACCCACACCGTTCAACTCCCTCCCTCCATGTTCTCAATCCCTGGACAAACTGGGCATTTCCTTTTCTCCTAAGTTTTAAATTCGCATTTCCTTTTCTCCTAAGTTTTAAATTCGCTTGCTTCTGAGCTCTTGAATGGTCTCCTTTTGAAATTCTACTCATCTTTCGGGATACATCTCAAAGACTACTTCTTCAATCACGTCTTTCATGATCCCCCGAAATCATGTTAATAACATTCCCTGTAGGTGTCGCTTTTATTTCTGGTCAGCCCATATTTCATTCTATTTTGTCTAACAGATGGCAGTGCTCATGCGCAGTGGAAGAAAGCTGGGGGTGGGGGACGCTGGTGACCGCTTGCCAGAACCACCCAAGTACCAGTTCCAAATTTTTCCTTCTATAGCACTGCTTCCTCTTCCTTCGCCCAGTGACTGCCCTACCTCACCCACACCCACACACACACACCCACACCCACACCCACACACACACACACACACACAGCAAAGGGTACCAAAATCTCACTCACTTCACACAAATGTGCAGAGAAATTTCAGCTTCTTTATTTTGTCTGTAACCGATCTAATCTTCCCCATTAGCACCCACCTGCTGAGTAGTGATAAAAGCTCAGTTTATTCCAATCTTGTAAATGAATCTACTTTTTTCTAGAGAACCCAGTCTTTTCTGGATAAATGTCCAGTCTTTCACAGGACCTCTCTCTTCCTTGTCTTTTGCAAGAGGACATCTGGGCATATAAGGTGTGTTTCCTGTGTCCTCCTGACAGTAGGGGGAGGTCTGGGATTGATATTCTCCATCCTCATGCTTTTCTCTGGACTGGCAATCACAGACACACCACTGAGCCTGTCCCTGGGTGTTCTGCTGTTAAATTTGGCAGCTGTTAAATGCAGCATGTGGTAGGATTCATGGTCTGCCCTCTTTCTGTTTCCTTAAGCCCTCCCTCTCGGTCTGATTTAAGCCCATCTTCTCTCATTGAAGCAGTCGGGCCTGGCCCAGCTGGTTTATCCGTGACTCCCAGCTATAAGGACACCTCCCCTCTGCCACAGCAACCCTTGGCATCCCAGAATCTCACCTCATTTACTCTTCTTCCCTCCCCTCTGGGGCCTGCAAGATAATCTGGGACTCCACCCAAACAGGACTGGAACAAAAAGACAGCTTGGGAGAGCTAAAGTCAGTAGGTGCTCAATAAAAATTTAAATTCTAAGAAGAAAATTTTTACACATTTTAATGTTACCAGTTCCTGTGATATCATTTTCAAGAAGCTCTTGCTAAATGAAAATATAAATTTTATCCAAAGATGTCAATGTTTCTTATAACCATTTTAACACATAAAAATTTGACTTCTTACTTGTTTTAACTTATCATCACCATCCATTTTACACGATCATCATTTTACAGGAACAAGACCCGACCCTCAGATACTTTAAATTTTAAGAAAAATAATCATGATATAGATATATGAATGAGGAATAAGCAAGAGCACCATTTTAGCAGGAGCAAGGCTCCTACCCACAGTTACTTTAAAGTTTAAGAAAAATAATCATGGTATAGATTAAAATGAGGAACAAGCAGACAAGAATAGTTGAACAAAATATAACCTTTAAATCAGCAGGAAGGTCGAGACACAGAAACAGTCTGAGAGTGAGATGAGGAAAGAAAAAGGCGTGAGACAAGTGAACTTTGGAATGTAGACAAAGGAGGATCAGGGAGTTTCTGTCATTGGTTATATCTCCATGAAGGTAACAGTACAACATTATTCAAAGGACATTAAGCAACTCTAAGAGTGACCTTAAGCTCTTCTCCAAATATGAGACTATCTGAATGAAATCCAAACCGACAGAATCTTTCAAATAGTTCTCTAAAACATAGGTTCAAAATGAAGAAAATTAAAGAGAAAAGAAAATTAATCCCTTTCTAATACACTAATCACATCTCTTGCTCTTCAGTATTAGTTCACAGGTCAGAGATTGGCTTCCAGCTTCCTACTAATTGTGACATTAGCAGAATGTAACGCTTGCTTTTGAAGGAAAGAGAAATCCAGACAGCTTTCAGCATTTGAGTAATTAATCATTTAGTAGGTAGTAGTGGATGTTGAGTCAGGGGAGGAGGATTAGAAATCATTTAATAGTGGATCAAAGGAAGCCAGGAGCTTTAGATATCATTTTCCTTCCTGGGAATATCCCAGAAGTTGTCATTAAAAAAAAAATTATATGTGATACAGGGTAAGGAGTTCATTGGTTTATTTCTTTATATTTTTCATTTTAAGTAAAGTCTTCCCTGAAGATTCTGCACCACATAAGTATGAAGCCAAGCATTGACTATTTCATCACACCAAATACCATCTCTTTTCCTCTGAAAGGTGTTGAAAGGTTCATTTAATCCAATGGCTCAATTGGAAACTTTAACAATGCATTTTATGACACACAATTTATCTAGATTTTAAAAAATGCATTGGAAGAATACCTTTGTACATTTCAATGACCCTGAGAGAACCCCAGCTACTTTAGATTATATGGATATTGTGCTACAACCTGCCTGCTTAACTGTAAACTTTTATCTCCAATTAACTTCTGCCTATGATCAATTTAAACCCTCAGAGAAGGTGAGAGAGGTAAGAAGTCAGGCAAAGGGTTCCTCCTGGAATAAGGCAGTTCTCAATCAGCTTATAGGTATCAAAGGACGAGGAGGCCAACAAAAGCTACAGAAAGTAGGGGATCTTGACTTCATTCAGCCTAGACTCAGCCCGGTGGGCATGAACTGGCAAGTTGAGCTGAAACAGAACATTCCAAGTGGTGGGCAAAGCAACAAAGAGAAGGGCCTGGCCAGTCCCCCACAAGCTCAGCAAGCACTGACTCCATGTAGCCACTGGGATTCAGGATCAGAAGATCCAATCATTACAGGGCATTTATTAGCACAACGAGGACAAGAAGCAGAAATAAAATCCTACAGCCTGTACAAGTGTATGCATGTCAGCTGGAAGAAGGCCGGATATCACAGATAGCCAATAGCTGATCCAATAATAAGAGAGCCGAGGTCCATTACAAGTGAAGCCAAAGGAAAGATGAGAGACAAGATGTCACCTCCCAAAGTGAACTGTGTCCACAGGGCTTGTAGATCAGAACAGCTCTTCGGGGAAGGTGGAGAACTTCCTTCAATATGCCTATCAAGACATGTTCTCTGCCTTTCTTAAGGAGACTATCCTCTTGATGTTGTGCTCATTTGTAACATGCTAAGTTCTACAAGCATTTAGTTGGCACCTATAGCATTAACTCTTTCAGAAAGATGATATTAGACCCCACTGAGTGCTTGTTCTGGGTAAGCTAATACCACTAACAAGTCTGCTGCTCTCCACTAAGCCACATCAACTATTCCTCCTCACAATGTCCCGTGGCCCTCTGTGTCCTGGGTTCCTGCTTACAGCAGACAGAAAGAGAATATCCAGCAATTCCAGGTCATAGTCCCTCATTAAGTTAATGATCTGGTTCAGGGTCAAACCCTGGGCTTCACATTTAAATCACCTGGGCAACGCCTGCAGAACAACCAGAGTCTGGGAAAGGCCTGGATGTGGAGCTTCCCAGAAGAATGTCATGTGCCCCCAGGGTTGTACATGATTGTCCAACTGAAGGCATGACACACAAATAGCAGTAAAGGACAGGGCTTACGGTTTTTCAAATCAGGGAAAGCTCTGAAAGCTGCTAATTCCTGTGTAACATAGGACAGTTCACACCCTCCAGAAAAAAAATGATTCCAAATTGGTTTGTCTGTTTGTTGTTTTTTTTTGGGGGGGGGTGTTGTTAACATACTGGCAGCCCATCCCAGATATGTCTAAGAATCTCCTGGCCAGGAAATCCTCAGTGTTATGTATTCATTTAACCCAGGCTTCTATGGACCGAACTGAGCTGCAGACCAACCTTACCATATAGCCTTGCAGACAATCCCAAGGTGACTGATTCTACCCCAAATCTCCCATCCTGCCCTCTGCTCCCCTGGAGTCCTGAGTGGTTCATATTCCTCCTCTGCAACACTTTCTACTTTTCTGCAGCCACTGTCATCCGGGTCCCTTCTCCTACAGCTCCCACTGTCGGAGGTTTACTGACCAGCCACAATGTCAAGCAGGAGACTGGGTCCTCTAGATGGTATCCCATGCCTTCCCTGGCCACACAGGTTGAGTTAATTAAACATCCCACATGCTAAAAGAGCTCACTCTACTTACTTTCCGACAAGAACTTTTCATTTTCAGACTCCAGGCTTGCCTGTTTTCTTGCCAATATACCCAACATAACACACCAAGAGAGTAGCCCTAGGTTTTTAGCCATCATTCTATCCCCAACAATTTTCTCTTTCTCTATAACAAAGTAGAATAGTCTTAGAGGCAATCTACTTAGAGGCAGCCTGACACTGAACCATACCGCCTGATTTCAAATCCTGCCTGTCATTTCCTGGCTATGGGACCCTGGGCAAGTTTCTTAGCCTCTCCATGCAAGCATTTCCTCCTCTGTAAAATAAGGATGATAAATAATAAATAATAAATGTGTTACTAAATATAAAGTGTTTACAACAAAACCGGACATCGATGACCAGTGGTCTTGGTTTGCCCAGGACTGAGGGGGCTCCCAGGATGCAGAACTTTCAGTGCCAAACCTGAGAAAGACTCAAGCAAACCAAGGTGAGTTGGTTACCTTACCTGGCACATAGTAAGCAGTAGATGCATGTTAGCTTTCTTTAGTTGATGTAGTTGATGGTACATGGAAAAATGGTTTTTTTGGACCATAACTAGATTGTCATATCTCTAATTTCTGTTACTTTTCCAAAAGTCAAGTCATTTGAGCAAGGTGCACACCACCTACACTGTTCATCCTGAGACCAGGTCTACTCAGGGTGCTTATGGATCCTTCTGTCTTCAAACTTATCCAAAGTAGAGGCCTGAATCATTTCTGTTCCATCCTCCCCAAGGTTTTTACTTAAAATCACCAACTCATTTCTCATTGGTTTATTTACTCTTCAGGCCTCCTTGTTAGAAATAAGCTTACTTCGTGTTGGCTCATTTGTTTGATCTTGTTTAATGAAGCAAATTTTTGTAACACTAGGAGGTAAAATATTATTCCTGTCAACAGTGCCCAATGTTATTTGGTTTGGCATCTTGGTGCTTGCTATGCATAAACAAGTGGCATTTCTTCACCTTTCCTCATCTCTCAAAGCTACACAATCACAAACGATATTAAAAATAGCTCTTATGCACTGGCCCAAGCTTACATAGATAGGTTTACATGTAACATAATTAAAAGGCAATGTGAATTTTCACAAACACAACATAACTTAGCATTGCAAAATGATGTCACCCTGGAAGGAAACAACAGGGAGTATAAAAAAGAGCAGAACTTCAGTGCCAGATAAATCCCAGCTCTACACTCATTCCAAGGGATCTTAAATCACCTAAAAATCTTGATTCTGTTTCCTAAGCTGGCTAACAGGGATAATACTTGCATCACGGGACTTCTGTGAAGATTAAATGGGAGCAAAGTATATTAATCACTGAGCTGCCTTCTTCTCATTTTTAAATCTAAGTTATCCTGGGGTGGAAGAAGAGACACAAAGCCATTCCAGAGAGGATGCAGCTACACAAAATATTTTGGAATTGCTTATACCTCAACCTTGTAAATTTCTAACCAAACGATTCATTCTGACTCCAGTTTGAGGACTAAAGTAGGGGACCCAAGCAGCGCAACACCCTCTGTAGTAAAAATGTAACCCCAAAGTAATAAGGGCTGCTCCTAATCACTTCCAATTTGGCACTGCCCAAAAGGAATCTTAATTCTTAAAACGTGTAATATGCCTCAACTTATGTTTTAACAGTTCTGCTGTCAGAAAAGGGACCCGAAGAAGACCCCCAGCAGCACCCAGGAGCAAAAAGCAACAAGATGTAGGTACCTTCAACTCTGCTGCTTTCTTGCTGCCTCTGGAGATGGTGAAAAAGCCGCTCCCGCGTTTTGGATCCTAGCTCCAAAGCTTTTGCATTATGAGTGTTCGGACTTTGGGCCTCCCCCATGCCCCTGCCCCTGACTGGTTCCAGGAACTGGCCGGAGTCGGATTGGGTCTAGGGTTGGAGTGGGTCCGACTTAGAAACCGTACGGAACCGAAATCAGGCCGGGTGCGACTTCAAAACCACACTGGGTCCAGGGTTAGCCTGGGTCCAAACTTAGGAACCAGACTGGGACCTGGACGCACTGGGTCCAAGGACCGACAGGGTCTGACTTAAGAATTGGACTGGATCTGCGGCCAGGCTGGGTCCAATTTAGAAACCGGATTGGGTTCCGGAAGGGCTGGGTCTGGGAATGGCCAAGGTCCGACTTAAAAACTGGACCGGATCCCAGGTCAGACTGGGTCCTACCCTGGAAGCCAGATGGGGTGCAGGAAGGACTGGGTCCAGGGACAGACCGGGTCTGACTTAGAAACTGGGCTGGATCCAACTTAAAAACCGGACTGGGTCCGAGGACAGACTAAGTCTGATTTAAATTGGATTGAGTCCATTGTGAGGCCTCAGGTGAAAAAAACTTTGTTTTAATGCTGAACAAGTAGGTTAAACTTAACCAAAGATAATCTTGAATTAGAGTGGTCACAGTGGAGAACTTTCAACCATCTTAGGTACACTTATCCATTTATGAGGCATCCTAGCCAAAGAGGGGTTTCTACCAAGTGCTCCCTAAAAAGGGTAGAGGGAAAATTTTGTGGGTTTTTTTTTCCTCTATACTTTCTGATGACCAGGATGAGACCCACTGAGACACCTCACTCACTACAGACAGCATCCTGGAAAACTGGCAAAAGACAGCAAAAGGTAAGAATTCTTACCAAAATCAGCTCTCTCAAGATTTCTCTCTGTAGTACCTGGTTGAGAGATGAAGGTAACAGTTCATGTTCTTTTCCAAATTCACACTGGCAGAAAAAACATTGGTTATCAATTCTTTCTCTCCCAGGGACAGCTGCTGACTTCTTTGTCTGATTTTGTGCTCTGAGATTTGCCAACTGTCATGCTGGGGAGCTCCCAAAATAGGGCAAGACAAAAATGTGTGTTGCACCCCATTTGCAGCTAGGGTCCTACCAACTGTTCCCAGCTCTTAGGGAAAGTGTCTGTCTTCCCTTCTTTCAGTTATCTTTGGGAGTGGCTCTGGATCTTGCGAGGGTGTATCTTTTGGACCTTCTTTGGGGACCTGTGTTGTGTCCATGGGGGTGTTCATACTGCCAGGAATATTTACATTTGTCCCAGATGAAACCTGACAGAGATTTTTTTTTAAGTACCTCTATGGTCAGAAATTGGAAACTAATATTCAGAGCCTGACAGGAACTTTTTTAGGCCTTCTCCCCTAAGCTAAAATCAAACTATGTACCCAGAAGGAAAGAAAAACATTCTGAAGCCATTGTGGAAGAATTTACTAAAACTTTCCAAAGAAACACAGCTTTAAATCTAGAACACAGGAATCTTTTGATTTCTATCTTAGTTGAAGATCTTCTCCCTGATATAAAGAAGCAAATTGAGGATAATGTAGTAGGATGTCTAGGTCAGTGTCTTGATATCATTCAGGTTGCAACCCAATTCTTTGAAGAATTTAAAGTAATTGTACTTCTCTTATAATTGAGTCGAGTCTCTATGAGAACAGAAACGCAGCTCTAGAAAGAATCCAAACCCCGCCTATCCTTTTTTACCAATTCTCCAAACTCCTCTATCTATCTTAAAAGACTTTCAGATGTTGTAAAATATCTAAACTGAGGAAACAAAAGCCCTTCTTGGAGAAAACTTACACTTTTTCCCTCTGTGCCTTTGAGATGTAAATGTTCTACCAGGTCTTATCTAGGAACTTAAGGCCATCTCTTGAAAAGCAAATTTATGGAAGGTCATTCTTATAAGAAAAATAAAAATGCTATTTGGAAATTAAGCAAGTGAAAAATCTTAAAGTCTTTCCCACAAATACTAGTAAAATATTTAGCCATCTGTCTTAGCAACATTTTTCTAGATATGTCTCGTCAGGCAAGGGAAACAAAAGCTAAAATAAACTATTGGGACTACACCAAAATAAAAAGCTTTTGCATAGTGAAGGAAACCATCAACGAAATGAAAAGGCAACCTACTGGGCAAAGATATTTGCAAATGACATACCTGACAAGGAGTTAACATCTAAAATAAAGAACTTATAAAACTCAACACCAAAAAACCCTGGAGTAATTGATTACAAATGGGCAGAGGATCTGAACAGACATTTTTCCAAAGAAGAAATACAGATGGTCAACAGGTATATGAAAATATGCTCAACATCACTGGTCATCAGGGAATGCAAAGCAATACCACAATGAGATACCACCTACACCTGTCAGAATGGTTAGACTCAGAAAGAAAAAGGAAAGGAAAGGGAAGGAAAGGTTAAAGGAAAAGGAAAGGAAAAGAGAAAGTGGCGCCTGGGTGGCTCAGTCGTTGGGCGTCTGCCTTCGGCTCAGGTCATGATCCCAGGGTCCTGGAATCGAGCCCCATGTTGGGCTCCCTGCTCGGCGGGAGGCCTGCCTCTCCCTCTCCCACTCCCCCTGCTTGAGTTCCTTCTCTTGCTGTGTCTCTCTCTGTCAAATAAATAAATAAAATCTTTAAAAAAAAAAAAAAGAAAGAAAGAAAAAAGAAGTAAGTGTTGGCAAGGCTATGGAAAAAAAGAGCCCTTGTGCACCGTTGGTGGGAATGCAAATTGTACAGCCACTATGGAAAATAGTATGGAATTTCCTCAAAAAATTAAAAATAGAAACAACATACAATCCAATAATTACATTACATTACTAGGTATTCCCCCCCAAAAAAACCCACAAAAACACTAATCCATGAAAATGTATGCACCTCTATGTTTATTGTGGCATTATTTTCAATAGCCAAGGTATGAAGTACCCCAAGTGCCCATAGATAGATGAATGGATAAAGAAGATGTGGTATATAATAAGAGATTACATATGTATATAAAACAGAATATTATACTATTATTAGAATATTATAATAGAGTATATATTATAGGGTGCCTGGGTGGCTCAGTAGTTAAGCATCTGCCTTCGGCTCAGGTCATGATCCCAGGGTCCTGGGATCGAGGCCCGCATCGGGCTCCCTGCTCAGCGGGAAGCCTGCTTCGTCCCCTCCCACTCCCCCTGCTTGTGTTCCCTCCCTCGCTGTGTGTCTCTCTCTGTCAAATAAATACATAAAATCTTTGAAAAAAAAAAGTACTTAGAAATAATAAGGGCGAAAGGAAACAACTGTGTATGAAAAGTAGGTAAGGAAAATAAAACAAACAACTGGTTGTTCCAGAATGAGAAAGAGAAAAAAAGTAAGACAAAACCTGACTGGATATTAAAAAAAAAAAAAATTATAGAAGGTACACGGACAAGGAATCTTTGAAAAGGAATTTTATGTGTGGTCAAGGTAACTAAAATTGGAATGGATTTATCTAAGTTCTTTTTTAATTTTTTTAAAGGTTTTATTTATTTATTTGGCAGAGAGAGAGAGAGAGCACAAGTAGGCAGAGCGGCAGGCAGAGGGAGAAGCAGGCTCCCCACTGAGCAGAGCAGACAGCGTAATGCGCGGCTCAATCCCAGGAACCCTGGGATCATGACCTGAGCCGAAGACACACACACTTAACCAACTGAGCCACCCAGGTGCCCCTATTTAAGTTTTTAAAGAATGAGTTTTAATATCAAAAGTACATTGGTACAAAATTAGAATTTGGTTTTCTCTGTTAAAAAGATGACTGTTTCTTGCTTGGTCTGCTCTTGATAAGAGATTTGTGTAATCTACCTGGAAAACAAAATTTGTCTTACCAAAATAATTTACTGCGTTTCATGTTGTCTTTATCAGGTCTTTGATTACTTAAGAAAAGCCAGTCTTCTCAATATTAAGAGCTAAATTTTATTCACAACTATGTAACCTTGTGTATTTGCCTTTAAAATCTTCTGTTGTTACTTTAAATAGATAAGTATTATTTCATAATGAGCCGAGATTCTATGTAGTCAAATGTTCAAACCTTCTGACATTTTGACAACTTCTTAAAATAATTTTCTAAATGGAGTCTTTTTGACCTCAAAGTGACTTTGAGGTTTCCCAGAGGGTCTCTGAAAAATCTCAAAGGATTCATCTCACCTTGTAAAATAGAGATGTTAAACTAATTAGGTTTATTTGGTGGTTTATTTGGCATGTTAAATTATGTGGGAAGCATTGTCAAATAAGAAGGAATGATAAACCTTCTTAGGTTATCCGTGTATGGATATACGTTACTAACATAGGCATCCCAGAAATTATCTAAAGTTTCCAGAAACTAGTCAATACTCTCATTGTCCAGTTATTATCCTAAGTTATTGTCTGTCACAGAAGTAACTACATTTCCTTGTCAAGTGAATTCTCATCAGATCTTTAACCATGGCCATTTTTAAAGTCTTTTTCTCATTTACAGTGATTGTTTACTCTAATGCTTTTGCAAAGGTGCTTTATCTTCAGAGAAATTCATGAAAAGGACTCTGACAAGTACTCGAGAATATAGGTTTCTGATAACTTTAAGGTCATAAACTAAGCTAGATAAAAATTTCTAGAACCAATGAAAAAACTGGATTCAAACAGAACAAGAATTAGCAATATGGTATTGAATGAACTAATGAGGATGATTATATTTTGTATGAGTTTTTCTTTGAAATATTACTGGTTCCTTAATGTTTTCTTTTGCAGATATAAGGAAAACTTTTTTTTCTTTTCTCATAAGCTATCTGTGACTTACAGTAATTGTATATATTATAACTATGTAGACAGAATTGAAACATTTGCGGGTGCCTGGCTGGCTCAGTCAGAAGAGCATGCAACTCTTGATCTCAGGGTTGTGAGTTTGAGCCCCACGTTGGGTGTGGAGATTACTAAAAAATAAAATTTACTTTTTCTCCCTTCCTGATTTCTCTAGAATTCAGAAACTTATTGAGTATTCTTATTTTCATGGCAACATAGTTATTGGCATAAGTTCAGTAAGAATCTGTTGTCCTTGTAACAGGACATAACTGGAAACATTGGTTATATTACTAAGGCTTTGACTAGGATGTCATATTTGAGAATATGCGTGAAATCGGATATAACCAGACAGTTTTAAGGAACTAAGGTTGCCATTATGGAGCCAATAAAAGCCCCTTGGAAAAACTGGTCTTGTACCTTGCTTACAGGGTTCCCAGCAGTCTTACCAGCTGACTATGAAAAGTCACTTCCCGGCAGGCCTAGGAACCTCAGGATATCTAGACAACCTCCTGAAGACAGGAATTCACCCAAATCTATAGGTATTCCAGGCAAAGTCTGATGGTGAATTCTTGGCTTGACTTCTAAGCTTGGGGAGGCTTTTAAAAGTCCTATCTAAGATTCCTTATGAAAAGTTCCAGCAAAGCAGATTTAAAAAGAGCCTATCTGGATGATCACAATTCTTATTGCACTTATGTAACTAATCAGGCCAGTAGACTTATTTTATAAACAAATTAGCCTTGCTGTGATTATCTTTGATAGAAATTAACAGTGATTTTAGAGGAAAGAATTATGTTTCAGTAAAAAATTATAGCACAACTTCGCAGGTACCAGATTCCAGTCCTGTCCATTGTCTTGGAGGTTTTGTTAGATCTCTATAAACCAAACTGAATCAGTAATTCTTCTGTTTTCCTCTAATATCCTACAACTCTCCAGACCAACACTTTCCAATTTCCTCCCACTCTTTGATTTGGAATCAGTAAGAACCAAGCCTGCCCTTGAACACTTTAGAAGGGACCATACCCGGTCCTGCTCACTACCCAAACAGCAGCCAAAATGCAGGTACTTGAACCTTGGGTCCACATCCCCCAATCAAAAAAGGGTTCCTTCAGTTATACACTAGCTGGAGATCTAAAATTGAAACTGATTAGGGAGGTTTCTCCCCAGAAGCAGGTAGCATCTTGAAATAGACAGCTCTCCCAAGATCACAGATCAAGATCTTTATTTCCAATGTAAAAACTTCATTCCTTCTGCCTTTTTGCTACTTGCTTTTTCTATTTCACACATGGAAAGACAATGCTCCTTAACTTTGGCAACTATCACTAATCTACTGGTAAGACCGTAGCTGCACAACAGTCCCTTAGATTTTCTTCCTAAGGTGGGTTTAGATAATAGAATTGCTTTAGATTACTATTAATTGGCTGAACAAGGAGAAGTCAGTGCTGTGGCAAATGCCTTCTGTAGCTGGATCAACACCTCTGGGATTGTAGTAAATACAGGAAATTAACAAACAAGCCACTTGGCTGAAACAAGCTGATGCTCCTTTAGGTACCTATTTTGATTTATTTCATACCAAATGGTTTTGTTGATGGGGGCCCTGGCTAAGGAGTAGGCATCAGTCTCTTGGTATGATCTTCCTAATAGTTATCTTTGTAGTCTCCGTGATGCACTATGTTCTTACAGGTCTTAAATGCCTGTTCATAAGCATCAGCAATACATTGGATGGTCTCATTATACTTGAAGAAACAGAAACAAGATGAACAATGAGATGAACTGCAAAAGCAATTCTTCCTCAGACCTGACATCACAATCTATGAGTTTCACAATGAGACAAGATCAACTTAACTCTGACGGTGACTGAGAGTGGCATTAATACCAAATTTTTAGTCAATCTCTCATGTATGAGAGGATGACCAAAAGGTGGGAATTATCAGATTAACTAAACATGGAGACCATTAGACTGATGTGGGCTCTAATGTCATAGCAGCCTATGTAAACAAACCAAAATCCAAGCCTGTAAATGCCTCAAGGTTGCAAAATCAAAGCGTAAGGACGAGTAATCACAAACAGCCAATGAGGCTCTGCGCTATAGCCAATCAATAATTTCCTCCCTTCTGCCTTTTCTCTATAAACGTCTCTCCCTGAGCTCCTGATAGTGGAGCCCTCCTAATCACTTTGGGTTTGGTGCTGCTGGTTCCAATTGATTTTTGCTGAAATAAACTCTTAAATAAATAAAGTAATAAAGTAACAAATAAAGTAGTAAGGAGAAGGAGATCATAAACTAACTCTGAGACAATTCTGATAGATGGTTTCAAAAACACTTTAAAAATAGAATAGACAGAGGCGCCTGGGTGGCTCAGTTGGTTAAACCGCTGCCTTCAGCTCAGGTCATGATTCCAGAGTCCTGGGATCCAGCCCCACATCGGGCTCCCTGCTCATGCAGGAAGCCTGCTTCTCTCCTCTGCCTGCCGCTCCCCCTGCTTGTGCTCTCTCTCTCTCTCTCTCACTATCTCTCTCGGTGTGTCAAATAAATAAATAAAAAATCTTTAAAAAAAATAGAATAGACAGAATTTTTCAAATTTGTTTATAGACCCCCAAGGTAATTTCTTCAAAAAGCAACCCTAACCTGAATGATTGCTTCTACATTCATTAAAAAAAAAAACACACATTTACTCTCATCCCTTTTATATAATTAAAATTAATTCTCATTTCAGACACTGATTTAGACACTCTAATCACCACTGATGCTTGATATGTCATAAACCAAAGTTGAAAATTTTTTCTTGTTATGTACATTCTTGGGGTTTGCATAACAATGAAAAAGGTTGTGTATATTACACATGTTACTCTTGCTGATGGCTACCTGAAGGGCAGATTTACACAGCCAGAATGAAGAATAGATTGGTGTTTCTCATCTTGACATTTAGGATAAAATACCCACATAAAGTGGTTAAAAATCTTTTGGTTTCAGTGTGATTAAATAATATGCTTGCATCAATATCTCTTCACTTTGCTGTGAACTCTTGCCCTCAATATGCATTATCAGAAACAGTGAAACATGTTCCCAGTTCTCTTATTTCTCCAAGTAAGAAGTTTTCTACCAGTACCAGCTGCCATAACTGTCTCAAAGAAAAAAAATATGCTCTTGGCCACAAAGATAAATTATAGAAGAATTAAAAAAAGTTAGGTTTACTGATTTAAGGGATACTTGGTGAGCTTTCAGACCTCAATTAAGGCTGTGATTTGAGAAAAAGAAAATGAATTTTCCAAGCAATTAGGTGGTAATAGATCTAATGGCTTTGGGGGGAAAGAAATGGGTATTTTTGACAACTGGCTGCCATGCATTTGTTATATAACCTCTTTTGATAAGTATTTTTGCTCCAAATACCTTTTTTAATTATCTAAAAATGCCTTTTGCAGGGAATTATAAAGAGTAACAACCACAAAGGAGACAGGCATTCTGCCCTACAGAGTCAATAGCATTCACTTTTCTGAAAACATCTCACGTTAATTTCATAATACTTATTTTAAAAGGTCCAAAAATATGTGCTTACTGATAAACCATATGGTCTCAGAAGGATATTTTACAAGAAAATGTGTCAGCTTTCATAAACTTCCACAGGGGACCCTTTTCCTTTTGAAAGAAAAAAACCTGACATTGAAAACACAGTGGAATTTGAACATGAAAAGATTTTTTAGCAGCATGAGAATGTAATAGAATCCAATAAAATCAGTGTATTTCATATTATAGTAAGGCCCTGTCTTCAGCTCATTCATGGGACAAAAGAGCAAACCATTGGTTACAGTGATGTTGCAGAGGTATTCAAAGTTAATGGAGATTTAAGTTCCTCATTTACTTATTGTTAAAGGAAAGGCTAAGATTGATTCATCTGAAAATAGAGCCATTTTTCTATACCTTATGCTATAGGCAAAAATCTTTTTTAAGCTTTTTTGTTCACAGTGTGCAATTTTCTTCATTATTTAACCCCACTTTTCCCCAACCAATTCTATAGAATGTTGAAATGTGCCCTACAAAGCCTCACAAAGATGGAAATCCTCCATCCACCACTTTTGTCTGGGCAGGGAATAAATTATTTGAGCTTTATTGCCTTCCTCCTCTAGACCCCAGGAGCTTGGCCTCTCTAACCTTACAGAACAGCACAAATACTTGGCTTTGGGGGAGCGGAAAATATTTCAACCTAGTAACTGAATGAGATTTCTCTAAAAGAGGGCATCAAAAATTAAAACACATAATGTTTGAGCCTAAAACTTGCCTGGAGACAAAAGAAGTTCAATGTTCTCTTTGCTGGCGTTGGCATAATTGTTCAAGAAATGGGGATTTTCTGAGATCATACCATCAATCAATCAATGACTAATGAGTGGAATAATAGCCAACTGATTCAGTCACTTTAGCCCCACTGATAATGAATTTTGGTTTCTAAATCCAGATCATTCAGGAGGTGATCTGTAGTGCTTACTCAGATGACAAAACCAACAAGTCAGTCCCACTGCCCATCTGGCCCCTTAGCGGTGGATCTGAAGAGTGTTTGCTCTTGTTTGAGATCAAAACGTGATGATATGGGGGGCACCTTGGTGGTTCAGTCATTAAGCGTCTGCCTTCGGCTCAGGTCACGATCCCAGGGTCCTGGGATCGAGCCCCACATCGGGCTCCCTGCTCCGCGGGAAGCCCACTTCTCCCTCTCCCTCTCCCCCTGCTTGTGTTCCCGCTCTCGCTGTATCTCTCTGTCAAACAAATAAACAAAGTCTTTAAAAATAAATTAAATAAATAAGTAAATAAAACATGATGATATGGGTGCTAATAGAAAAGTAGGAGCTCTCCTAAGCTCAGGAGCCCTGTCTCCAAGGGAAGAAGCAAGAAGACCCTAAGAGAAGCAGAGGGTGTACCCAGCTCAAGAAAAGCTGGGACAGGACCTTAGTGCCACAGAATTAAGCAGAAAAAAGCAGCACAGGTTACAGAGCTACAGTGACAGAGGACCAAGCTAAAAGCAAAAACACCTAATAATAACAACTGGCACATACTGAGCATAAATATGTGTCAGGAATTGTACTTATCTCAGCAGGTCTTGACAACCACCTTTGAGATATCCCTGTTTTAGAAAGAAGGAAACTGAGACTCAGAAAGCCAGTTGGTGGAATCAAAGTTAACTCCAGGCAATCTGACATCAGAATTCTTACTTCTGCTAGAACCTCTTGGGAGCACTGGCCAGAAGTGAAGAAATCGCTGAAATGCACATGAACCTGAATTAATCAGCCAAATATGGGGGGGGGGGCGGGTAAAAGGCGACAGTGGGCAAATGTCCAAGCAGCTGAGCCCTATAGCCAGGACCAGCAGGTAGGTATGTGATGCTGCTTTGGAAGCCTGTTCTCAGCCGCATCCAACAGCTATGGCTGGTCTCCTTCTAATCACCCGAGATTACGAGCCACCATCAGGCACAGATACTAGAAACAGCCATATTGGCAAATATGGGTAATTCAAGAGCAAATTCTGCAGGTCAAATAAAATTCTTTCATGTCTCCTCATATTTTAGGAAAGCAATTACTTTATTTTTATTTATTTTATTTATTTTTTTAAAGAGTTTATTTATTTATTTGACAGAGAGAGACACAGCGAAAGAGGGAACACTAGCAGGGGGAGCAGGAGAGAGAGAAGCAGGCTTCCCACGGAGCAGGGAGCCTGACATGGGGCTTGATCCCAGGACCCTAGGAGCACGACCAAGCTGAAGGGAGACACTTAACCACTGAGCCACCCAGGAGCCCCAAGAAAGTGATTACTTTAAAATCCATTTGTAAACCTTGCTTGAGAGGAGGGTACTAACGTGGAATAGCGTGTCTTCATCTGAGAAGCTCAAAACATTTCATAAACACTGTCACAGTGGCCCTAGTAAAAGAAAGAATCATTATTCAGTGCCCTGAAGCTGGGGTTGGAGGATTAGAGAAGAACCCAGTGTATTCCTATGGCCCTGAGGGGCATTCTGCACTTCTGCCTAGGGTAGAGAGAAAACAATGGTGATTTAGAAATTGGAATCTCACAGCTTTTTTTTTTTGTAGAAATTACACATGTTTCCAGAACCTCTGAAGGATGAGTATGTTGCTTATTGTGAATTAGGGAATTTGTGGCAGAGTTTGTAGGGCCTACCAGATTAACTACTTTTCCTGCGTTGATTTGTTAAGCAATTAGAACACGTGCCGTATAGTCTTACACCCATCGTGCCATGCTGGTAAATAGCCAGCTTTAATCTTCAGTACCTTTAAATGGTTGCCATTGTATTACAGGGTCCTCAGTGGATCCTTGCATCTGTTTATAATCCTTCCGTTTCTAGAAATGTGGTTTGTAGAGAAATAGATCTGACCAGTGAAACCCACAGTATGAAATTGATTGTCTTCACTAAATATATATTTAACACTTTACATTTGCAAAAGATTTTGTTGTTGCCACGGCTGGTTCTCTTTTTCAGTGGATCTGACGTCATATGCTGACACCCAGCAGAGTGTTTGGCCCATTTTTTCTTTCACTTGGGCAAAAGGTAAAAAATATGGACAATTAGCCAATTTTCATGTATAACTAATCATTATAGATACATAGGTTGAGTGATTCAGACCAAATCCTTTCCTGGTCCTCATCTTACATCAGTACTAGTATTTCTGTCAAGAATTACTTACTAAATAGCATATGTGCTGGTATTTTTTTTAAGATTTTATTTTTTAAGTAATCTCTACACCCAGCGCAGGTCTCAAACTCACAACTCTGAGATCAGGAATTGCATGTCTACCGACTGAGCCAGCAAGGCACCCCAGTACTGGTATTTTAATTTGTTTTGGTTATTCAGAGTCAAGTGTACACATGTTATAGACCAAGCACTGGACTAGCTCTATAGGTCTGTAAGGGCAAGCACAGAGACAAAAGGCCCAGGCCCACTCCAAGGGACAGTGTGCTCAGAAAGCCACAATATATAAAAAGTCCTGAAAAACCAATGTACCCAAAAGTGTGTGACGATATTCAGGTCAAATCCTAATGAATAAAATCCATCTGCAGTGCTGCTAAGAGAAAACTTTCTGAGCCACAGTCAACAGCTGCCTGGTTTCAAACAATATTTAGCCAAACCAAATTCCAGCATACCAAACAAACAAGGAACATTTTTTAGACTTTGGTATGATGGTATTTGATAGCATAAACTGAGTGAATACAGGCTAAACGTGTGTTCCCAAATCCAAAGCATCAGCAGCACCTGGAACTTGTTAGAAGTACATGTCCTCGGGCCCCTCCCCAGACTCACCCAATGAGAAAGTCGGGCGGGGGGGGGGGGGCAAAAATTTCACAACTTTCCCAAGAGATTCTGATGCCCACTAAAGAAGAGGCAGCAGCTTAAGGTGGAATAAGATCAGGAATGTTTCTTGAAGGAAGAGAATCTTGAGTCAGACTTGACAAGAAATAGAAGGCTTGCCTGTTTTCTCTCTTGATAGAAGGCTCTGCAAGCAGGCCAAAAAGACAAAACAAAAACAAAACAAAACAAAAAACCCGGATTAAATATTTACCTTTTCAAAGAAGTTTAGGCTCTGTTTAAATACTAAATCATATCATGCAACTACTTTGGCTGATCTGTTTTCCATGGATGTCTTCAGCCTCAAAAATATACACTCCCCAGGCAGCCAGTCAAAAGCTGATAATCACTCCCAGATACTTGAGATTTCACATGTTATCATTCAAGATGAAATGTGAAGTATTTCTCTCACTGACAATTGTTATTTTCTTTGTCCATTTTGTAAACCATATGTTTAGTTCAAAGGTGATATTTGTAGGAAATTCACAAAGTATAAAGAGGCTGAGATTGATGTGAACACGATGCTACAAAGATTGCTAAATTCTAGTCAACATTTTTTAAAGTTCTGATTTCTTGTTAGACTACAGTTTTTCTCAACACGAATACTACTACTACACCTTTTCATTAGGCTCTCTTTGATAACGCTCTTAGTGTTCTACTTCCCCTTGTGGTGAAAATTAGGATTTTTACTATTTCTGAAATCTACAGGTTGATGAACAGCAAAGACTTATTTATGCCCAGCATCAAGTTTAAATACAAATTGACATATTCAGCCAATCATTTCATTGATTTCCCTATAACATCCGAATTTGGATCTTTTTAAAAATACCTGATGGTTGGCAGAATTTGTTCCTTTTCATCCCAATATGTGGAATTACCTAGATGCAACAAAAACAACTGATAGGAGTGGCCAGTCAATATTTTTTTCAAACAACATTAAATTGTTAATTCGTTAGTGTGCCTGAGTATAGAAATTCAACACATCAGAATAATGAAACCATAACTGTTAAATACAAAGTCGCTGATGACTTTACAGAGAATTTGCGGTAAGCTTCTCAACATTTATTTTGTAAATACTGCACGAGTTAATGGATAACTATCACTAGAATAAAAAAAGCCCAGTTTAGTCAAAATTTCACTATAAAATCTGAAATTTACAGCTGTAGAGTTGACTTCTCAATGGTGCCGGATTAAGTGCCATCTCAGCAATCAATTTCAGTCATTTCATCAGAATGTATTTTGGGTTGAATTACTGGGGTTGAGTGTGGTGTCAAGACTGAAAACGTAAAATATAAAACCCTCAGAAGTCAAAGAGAAAAGAGGAAGAAATGACAATTTCAACAACTATGTTTGCATTCATGTTGCATTCAAGCTGTCAACTCCTATATGGTGTCTGTGTGGACAGTCTCAGAAGCATTGATGATATGGGCCAAATGATGAACCACACAGGAGTCTGATTAATGAAGGTGAACTGGTTAGGATATTCAACCTCAATCCAAGCCAAACTAGGAGAAACAACAATGGACTCAACCTTCAAAGAATTCTAGTCTCCTTCATCTCTAAGATTGTTAAGCAATGACATTTATTAAACATGTGCTAGATTCAGGATGCTGAGCTAATGAGATACTGAGAAACCACCTTGTCCTTCAAGGACCAGCTCAAATGCCAGTGTATCTCTAAAGCCAGACAGAATTAATTCTTCCTCTTCACTGATAAGATAGTGCCTTAAGCACTTCACACATTATATTATAACTGTTGTGTGCCCACCTGTCTTCCTCACCCAGGCTCTGAACTCTTTGAGGAGAGGAACCACATCTTAATCATGTAGAATTACTAACATCTAGCATAGTGCCTAGCACACAGTAGGTGCTCAATTAAATTTTTCCTAAACTAATCAAATAAATAAGGGTGAAGAATAGGATACAAAGGAGTTGAAAGTATAATCATTGTCCTCAATTAGTTTATGGTTTATCTGCATAGGTTCCCTAAGTGTCTATTGACTGGCGAGGTCTTTGGATGATTGTAAGAAGTGTAAGAAAGTGTGATCTCTTCTGTGGTTAAAGAGAACTAAGAGAGGATGTTTTATTTGCTAAATGCCCTTTAAATCAGCTTTTCCACTAGCCTTTTCTTGAAGACACAGAACTTGCTGTGTAGCAAAATGAAACTGGGCCCCTTTTCTCGATGTGTTATTTTTTTCTCCGTAATAACTGTATGACCCCCCCAGCTAAGGCGGCCCATGGGCAGAATTGGAAAGTGGTCAGTAACGTGTATTTTTAAGCATATGAAGAAGACCCCAGTGGTCTATATTAGCTACAGATCCACCAAAATGAAATTGATTCCATTGTGTTATACATTTCTCTAACCATTTTAAAATGCAATATCCCTTTGGAGGGGCAGCCCACCCAGTTCCTGGCACCTTGGTGTGTGTTGATGTTGATTAGACTACCTACCATCTGTTCTAACAAGAACTGAGAAAGAGCATGAGGATTCTGGGTACTTAATAAGGGAAGGAAAGTGCTGAGGGGTGAGAATGAACATAAATGCTCTGACAGTGAATCAAGGAAGCCCTACCATTCTAGACCCCTGTGTTCTTGGGCTGCCCGAGGACCCATGCAGCTGGTCTTCCTGTACATTTTCTGCTATCACCTATCCACCCACCATGATGCCTTCCCTTCAAAGTGACAGCTAATTAGAGAGAAATCATTCCTTATACTATGAACCGTCAGAATGTTCTTCCTTCCCAAGTAACATATGCTAGCTTATGGGATGTGGCAGGCTGTGATTAAACCAAACCCAGCCTCAGCTTAGCTTCCAAACAGTAAATGTCATTCCTACCAAGGTTTGAAAGCTTTCATCACATAGGCTTGGGGCAGAGTAACCTGATTATCCAGAGAGAAAGCCATCAGCTAAAAGCCCACAGACCCAGGGCAAGATGCAGTGGGGCAGCTCCACACAGTCCTGCTTCCTCCATAAACTAGCAAAGACAGCATCCAGCATTTCCCAGGAGACACCGAAAAGACACTATGCCCTGAAAATCAGTAGATGGTAATTTAGTCCTTCAAAACTATGCTCTGGCTAACAACTCTCTGTGATCAGCAATATAAATCCTAAAGCAAGAGGGAGACATGCTTTTGCAGACAGGGTGCCAAGAGCAGTCTGAAACACTCGGGAGAGGAGTCACCCTGGTCGGATCCCTAGATCTGAAGCAAGGACTTAGAGTCAAGGGGACAACTGTCATTTTTTTTAATTTTTTTATTGTTATGTTAATCACCATATATTATTACATCATTAGTTTTTGATGTAGTGTTCCATGATTCATTGTTTGTGCATAACACCCAGTGCTCCATGCAGAATGTGCCCTCTTTAATACCCATCACCAGGCTAACCCATCCCCCTACCCTCCTCCCCTCTAGAACCCTCAGTTTGTTTTTCAGAGTCCATCGTCTCTCATGGTTCGTCTCCCCCTCTGACTTAATCCCCTTCATTCTTCCCCTCCTGCTATCTTCTTCTTTTTCTTTTTTCTTAACATATGTTGCATTATTTGTTTCAGAAGTACAGATCTGTGATTCAACAGTCTTGCACAATTCACAGCACTCACCATAGCACATACCCTACCCAATGTCTATCACCCAGGCACCCCATCCCTCCCACCCCCCACCACTCCAGCAACACTCAGTTTGTTTCCTGAGATTAAGAATTCCTCATATCAGTGAGGTCATATGATACATATCTTTCTCTGATTGACTTATTTCACTCAGCATAACACCCTCCAGTTCCATCACATCGGACAACTGTCATTATTGTTTTCATTGTTATTATTACTGGTGAACCAAACAAGATTTCTTCCTTCCTTCTAATGTTACCCTAGTTCCCTTTAGGGGAATTGCTTCTCCCCTCTCTGTGAAGTCTTTTTTTTTTTTTAAGATTTTATTTATTTATTTGACAGAGAGAGACACAGCGAGAGGGAACACAAGCAGGGGGAGTGGGAGAGGGAGAAGCAGGCTTCCTGCTGAGCAGGGAGCCCAATGCGGGGCTCGATCCCAGGACCCTGGGATCATGACCTGAGCCGAAGGCAGACGCTTAATGACTGAGCCACCCAGGTGCCCCCCCCCGACTCTGTGAAGTCTTAGTGGAACTGCACCTTACCCTAACCAGAGACTGGGCGCCAAGTCATGGACTGGGACTCTCCCCGTGTCTGCTGAATATATTGAGAGGGCTGCTACAAATATTGGATTTAGAGAGGAGTAATTTTTGTTGAATACATAAAGTTTGGGGTACATTCATTCAGGGGCAGAGCCTGTAAAAGATGGTTAGATATTTTCCACTGCCGAGAAACTGGCCAGACTCTTGGTTTGTGTTCTTATTTTGTGACTGTGTGGAAGTCATCACATTTCTGAGCCTATGCGTCCTGTGATGAATCCCTCCAATAAATTCGTTTTTTGCTAGAATTAGCAAGAACTAGTTTAGGTTACTTATAACTAAAGAGCCCTAATATATATTTCATAACACATATACACATACATATATAACTATAATAAATCTCATTATTTTTCTTCAACACCTATGCCGGGTATCTTACCTGACTGATTGAAGATGCCCATAGTAGGCAAAATCAAGTAAGAGGCACACAATTCTGTCTTAGAACTTATTTTTCTGTGGATATGTCATGTGCTACATTTTAATTTTATCAACTTATTTCCAGCCTCGTATTCTGGATGATCTCTGAGCAAGCCAGAACAGAAGCAAGGCTAGAATGGTGAGCATAATCCTCTTGACCTCATTGCATGGACCTATTGAATGGAGAATTCAATCTCAGTCTCCTGAAAGGGGGAAAGAAGTTATTTCTTAGATGAAGTAAAGGAATCAATAAATGGTACCAAACCTCTAGTCCATATACTCTTTGATTCTCTCAGTCCCAAGGAAGATTATTCTTGTGATTAGGGCATTTTGCCTCAGGGTGGATGTGGCTGGCAGCAGATTCACATTAAAATGAATCTTTTTAAACTGTCACTGGGCTGGGTCTCCACTAAGGCTCCCCTAAGAGAGTTGAAGAGGCCAAGTCCAGTCGGTTCCTGCATGTCTTTGTCCATTTGGGCGCTATAACAAAGTACATACATAGACTGAGAGGCTTATAAACAACTGAAATTTACTTCTCACAGCTCTGGAGGTTGGAAGACCCAGCTCAGGGTGCCAGCGTGGTTGGGTTCTGGTGAGAACCCTCTTCCAGGATGCAGATGGCCGACTTCTCATTGTATCCTCACATGGTAGAAAAAGAGCAAGAGAGCTCTTTGGCATCTATTTCATAAGGACGCTAATCCCGTTTATGAGGGCTAATGACCTAATTACTTCCCAAAGGCCCCACCTCCTAATACCATCACATGGAGGGTTAGGATTTCAACATCTGAATTTGGGGGGACACAGTCTATTACACTGAATGACAAAAATGTCCCTATGACATAGTAGTATCAGGTTGGACCTCAGACTCCATTTTCTGATCCATCTGCTCCATGTTACCCACTCCTTCTCAAAGGCAGAGTTTAATTGTCATTGGTTTCTTTACCCCTAGGCACCACTCAGAGAAATGGGCATTTAATAATTATAAGAAGAGAAATATTTTCTCACAGTTCTTGAGGCTAGAAGTCCATGATCAAGGTGCTGTCGGGGGGGTTTCTGGTAAGACCTGTCTTCCTGGCTCTAGGGGAGGGAAGCAGATGTACAATTCAGCCCATAACCAGCTACCATAACAAAATACCACAAACTGGGAGGCTTAAACAACAGTAATTTATTTTCTCACAGTTCAGATGGGTTTCTTCTGAGGCCTCTCTACTTGGCTTGCAAATGACCATCTCCTCTCTGTGACTTCACACAGTCTTCCTTCTGTACAGGTTTGTGCTCAAATTTCCTCTTCTTATACTGGATGAGGGCTTACCCTAATGACCTCGTTTTACTTAATTACTTCTTTAAAGACCCAGTCTCCAAATACAGTTATATTCTGAAGTACTGAGAGTTGGGCCTTCAACAGATGAATTTTAGGGCCCTGGACAATTCAGCCCATAACTGTAAAATAATAAGGAAGTCAAGAAACTGGGCAAATGATAATAGGAAAGATGATGAGGATAAAGAATGAGACATATATCAAGGCTGGGTCCCAACGCTGCCTCTGAGGCTCATAGCTGCCAACATAGAGAGAGGACCTTGATCAGTTACAAGACAGTCATCATGCTTTGCACATGGATTTAAATGATGCTCCTCCACAGGCAGTGTGGTTTTGGTGTCTAATTAAAAAGTCATGACTCTAATGGTAAGAGACTCAAGCCAGGATGGAAAAAAGAACAGCACCCTGACAGCCCAGTGGGAAATGCATTCTTCAGTAGTCAACAATCTTAGGAATTCCTTCAAAATATGGTCACAGGGCAACTATCTGTATTTCAAGATTCTAGGGGCAGAAAGAGTGCCCCCAAAGAAGCCAACATTTCATAAATAATATACATTTATATGTATTTTCATGCAGTAAGTTTCCAAAATTATCTACTGCAGTTATTTTAAATAACCACCTAAAATTAATTAGTTTTTTGTGGGGTTTTTTTTTTTTTTAGAAAGAGGGAGGTGGGGGAGGGGCAGAGGGAGAGGAAGAGAGGGAATCTCAAGCAGGCTCCATGCCCAGCACAGAACCAGATGCAGGGCCTGATCTCACAACCCTGAGATCATGACCTAAGCCAAAATCAAGAGTCAGATGTCCAACCAACTGAGCCACCCAGTCACCCCATTATGGTTCTAATTTCTCAACTCTATTATAACAAAAGTCATGAGGGATCCTTAGATCTAAATAGGCTCTTCATAGCCTCCAGCTATGTCTCTTAAAGACCATTACAGCTCAATGTGTTAGAGATGAGGAATGTTCAGGTGCTGGAATCACAAAATTTAACCTCTGACTCCATGTCCTATAGACCACTTAAATCCCCTTTGGAGAACTAAATATTTGGGAGTGAGGAGACAAGAAGGCATACATCAGGATGAATGGCTGGAGATATGTTGTCAGCCCTTCCAGTCCCATTCAGAGATAAAGTCTATCTACAAAATGAAGGGAATTATCAAGTAAGCCTCCTTTTCTGCCATAGACAGGAAGTCTTATGTAGTGCTAAAGGGTCATGAACTTGGGAGATAGTCTGAATGAGTTTGAATTCCAGAATCACTATTTATTTTTTTTTATTAGAGTATACTTGACACACTATGTTACCTTAGCGTCAGGTGTACAACATAGTGATTCACCATCTCTCTGTTATGCTGTGCTCAACACAAGTGTAGCCACTGTCACCATCAACACTATTACAACTCCACTGACTATATTCCCTATGCTCTGCCTTTTATTCCCATGACTTAGTCCATAACTGGAAGCTTCTATCTCCCACTCCCTTGCACCCATTTTGCCCATCCCTCCACACACCCCCTTCCCTCTGGCAATCATCAGTATTTATAGGTCTGATTCTGTCATTTGTTTATTCATTTGTTTTTTTTTCTTGATTCCACACATGAGTGAGATCATATGGTATTTATCTTTCTCAGTCTAACTCATGTCACTTAGCATAATAACCTCTAGGTCCATCCATGTTGTCGCAAATGGCAAGATCTCATCCTTTTTATGACTGCATAATATTCCATATATACATCCTATATCTTGGCTATTATAAATAATACTGCAATAAACACAGGAGTGCATACATCTTCAAATTAGTGTTTTGTTTTCTTTTGGTAAATAAATACCCAGTAGTGGAATTATCTGGTCATGTGGTAGGTTCTATTTTTAAGTTTTTGAGGAACCGCCATACTGTTTTCCACAGTGGCTGCACCAATTTGCCTTCCCACCAACAGTGCACGAGGGTTCTTTATCTCCACATCCTCACCAACACTTATTGTTTCTTGTCTTTTTTATTCTAACCATTTTGACAGGTGTAAGGTAATACCTCACTGTGGTTTTTGATTTACATTTCCCTGATGATGAGTGATGTTGAGCATCTTTTCAAGTGTCTGTTGGCCATCTTTGGAAAAAGTTCTGTTCAGGTCCTCTGCCCATCTTTTTAATGGGATTGTTTGTTTCTTGGTGGTGTCAGAATCACCATTTATTAAATGTATGGCCTTGGGAAGTTTCATTAAGCTCTCTACATCCTGGTTCCTCACCTGTTGAGGAAGAGAACAACTGCACCTATTTTGGGGTTTGTTGTAAGGATTCATTAAATATGTAAAATGCTTACAACAGTGCCTGGCACGTAGTAAGTGCTATTATTATTAAATATTTCCTTAAGCTCTGAAAATTACAGGTTGGTATAATCAAATTTCTATTGTTTGACTAGAAATGAGAGAACAGTTTCAGCCACCTGTGCATATTTACATGGCCCAAACTGTATTTTGTAGTGTGAACAAGGTTCATGTATTCTGATATGTAATGAGGGACACGAGTTCCTTTATCAGTGCCTCATAATGAGACACTTCTGCATTTAAAATCCCAAAGGGAATTCTCCTCTTTCTGAGCTGTTGTAATACCTTGCAATTCAGATAGAATTAGCTCTCTGCTATCACTCCAGGTCCAGGCTTTACACCTTTTCTTCTCCAACTGGGGATCTTTATTTAAGATTATTTTCCCCAGATGTGTTTGTGTTCACTTTTCTCAGTTGAATCTTGTTATGCTTTTGCTCAAATCTCCAAGCTCCCCTAAGTCTTTGTAACCGCTCTTGGTCTGTGGTGTTAGCACCATCATTCGGTGCTCTGTTGTAAGCATCATTGCATGTCTTCTCTCTGCCAGATCACTAATGATGCTTTTAAAATTTACATCCAGGACTTTTTTCAGTCCTTTTCTTGCACCCACATGCCTTTCTCTAGAAAATGTCACTGGCTGGCTTGTTCTCTCCCTTTGTTCTCTGTCATTCATCTTCTCTTCTTAGTCCTTTTAAGAATGGAGGGAAACTTGGTTACCCGAATAGGCTCCGTTATTCCAAGATGGCTTTTCTCCCTTAGTGTACTCAGTGCAGATACATAATTAGCATAGAACATATTTGAATGGGATAGTTTGTTTTATAAATTACAGCCACAGGCTCATCTGTTTTTGTGTACTTTCTCTTCTTTTCTCTAGGATCTAAAGTAATCAGATTTACCCGGCTGCCTATTGACTCCCTGTTGTTCTTGTGATATGTGACATCTGTTATTTTACAGTACTTAACTCATGTGCCCTGGCAGCCAGACACCTACTAGAAATAACAATTAAGGGCATAAATAACACACATCTGCATGAGTTCTGGCACTCACTCAGGTATTAACTCTGCTCATCATCTTCCAGATTTATTCTCTTCCGCACTAGACCAGCCATTTGATTTTGGAGAGGTTAGCTTTCCGTCCTGTGGAGATTCGGGCATATATTTAACTAATGGTCTGTTTCTGTAGGCTGGGACAAGTATGTGGCTACGTATGTGTTGTGTGCTCTTTGATAATCACACATTCAGGAGAGAGAGAGACACTCCCCATCGTATTCTCTTACTGCAGTGATACCTTCCCACCTGAATAGTTTTTACAACAGCATCAAGCATGACTCATTGGTAATCCCTGCTGATATAAAATTCATATGCCTGTGTGCTTCCTTCTGAAGGCAGTGATTTGCATTTCTGTAGAGGTCTGAAAGAATAGGAGAGGGCTATTATCGGTTATTATTTGCTGGCCACCCACAGCACTCACAATGGGGTACAAGAGACAGAAAGGAGAGAGGTCAGCTCTTTAAAATGTACGTGTAACTAGCTCACAGCCAATGAAAGCATTTTGGTGGCACTTTAATTAGCAGCTTCCGGGGTCAGAGGACTCTAAAAAGCTTCCTAACATCTGCTTGGAGCTCATGGACACTATCCCTTCACAGACTCACGAGATGGGAGCACTGGCACAGACCGCTGTGAATTCTCTCTGCTTCGCTGTGGAACAGGATGGCTAGCGCCACCTCACTCCAACTTTCTAGAGCTTGGCACTGGGATGCTCCATGGATGTCACTGGCAACTGCTGGGTGCAAAACAAAAGCCTTAAATGTTTATTTCCCCTCAAGAAAACAGGCACAAAGGAGGAAGGGATGATCTGAACTCAGTGACTGAAGGGTGCCTCAGTGGATGGGAGTCTAATGGCAGGACAAGCGAGATCTGCTGGGACAGAATGGAGCTGGAATGGAACCTGGAGAAGGAGGATTCTGATGTTTAAGTCAGACTGGAATCCTAAACCCATGCTTCCCAGAACTAGCCATCAGAAAGAAAATGAGGAGGCTTTTCCTTTTTTTCAAAACAAAAGCATAGCTTGTAACACTAACAATTCTCTTACAGCAATCTTTTCTTTTCTTTCTTTCTAAAAACCTTTCAAGTGTTTCTAAATGACAGAGCATGAGGTCAGAGAGTCTTCTGTTTGTTTTTGGAAGATGACAGATGAATGAGAAGTTGGAAATAGGTTATATATAAACTATGCTTTCCAAACAATATGCACGATTCTAGCATCAGAGATGAGAGCAAAGCTTTAAGTACCAAAATATGTCAAAATATAATACTAAAACAAAAAAATCCAGATATGCAAATGTCCAGTGACGGGGAAGTGGTTTAATTATGTTATATCTATATGGTGGAATCATTAGATAACCATAGAATTATGCTTTCAAGTCATTTTAATGATCAGGGAAATGCTCACTGTATAATGCTAAGTGAAAGAAGCATAATACAAAACTATACTTTTAGTATTATTTATTTATGAGAGTATATGTACAGATGTCTACACACACACACACAAACTCACAACAGAAAGGGAGCATTAGGGATGATTTTATTTCCTTCTTGATTTTTCTCAATCTTTCCATGATTAATGTATCTTACTATGAAAATCAAAAATAAATAAATAAATGTTTGCAAATGCCTAGCCTTCTCTAAAGAGATAACTCATCTCGGGGCGCGTGGGTGGCTCAGTCGGTTAAGCGGCTGCCTTCGGCTCAGATCATGATCCCAGGGTCCTGGGATTGAGCCCTGCGTCGGGCTCCCTGCTCAGTGGAGAGTCTGCTTCTCCCTCTCCCTCCGCCTGCCTCTCTGCCTACTTGTGCTCTCTATCTCTCTGTCAAATAAATAAATAAAATCTTTAAAAAAATAAGAGATATCTCATCTCCCCAGTAGGACATTCAGTCACGTGATACAAATTTAAGGTTTTTAGAAATCTGTCTTGGGCACCTGGGTGGCTCAGTCAGTTAAGCATCCGACTCTTTGGTTTCAGCTCAGGTCATGATCTCAGGGCCCTGAGATTGAGTCCTGTGTCGGGTTCCATGCTCAGCAAAGAGTCTGCTTGAGATTCTCTTTCTCCCTCTCCCTCCTCTCTTAAATGTATAAATAAAATCTTAAACAAAAATAAGAAAAAAACCCAAATCTCTTCCGCCAGTACCCTGCAGGTACCCCAAATTCCTATAATTAGAAATTTACTCCACAACATATTTTGAGCAAACAATATATATCGTATGATCCTATTTCTGTCTTTTTAACTAAGTATATATTCTAACATCAATTTATTTTTACTTATTTATATTATTATACGTGTGTTCGGAACTGACCCAACCCAACTGGTTCATAAACATTAGGTTCTTTTTTTTTTAAGATTTTTTTATTTATTTGAGAGAGAGACAGAGCACAAGTAGAGGGAGTAGCAGGGGAGAGGGAGAAACAAGCCTCTCACGGGGCAGGGAGCCCGATGCGGGGCTCCATCCCAGGACTCCGGGATCAGGACCCGAGCTGAAGGCAGATGCTTAACCGACTGAGCCACCCAGGCATCCCAAACATTAGGTTCTTTTTGATAGATAGCTGCCGGCTTCAAAGATTAGAAGTAGGTGGTAGTAATTGTCTCTTCCCCCACAGCTGCCCCATCAGGGGCTATCTGATACAATGAACACAGGTCTCAGAAGGACTTTTGCACAGGAGACGAAGATTGATCAGCAGGCAGGTCGATCAAACACAAGCATGCTCACTCCTTTTAGCTCAAAGTGTACACAGGCCAGAATGGAATCCTCAACCTAGTGTGCCAGACTAGGGTATAGGATTGGACTTAATAAATTCTTACTCCCTATTCATCATGTGCATGTATGCCTATATAACATTTTTAGCCAATTCACACATCTTGAATTACTAATGATTTTACAAAGGAAAAATTATTTCTAATATCCATTATACGCTAAAAAAAATAAATGATTGGAGAGCTTACAGTAGTTCTTCCAGAGGGTGGCCTTCTGATTAGTCTTTCAATGGTAACCGACCATCCCTTGAATGTTTACCTTGATTAGTGCATGTAGATTAATCAGCTCTAAGGTACTGATTAAAGCTATACATACTTAAGCAATTTATAATAAGTTATAGAGCACATAATTATATGCATTTACCAAAAAAAATGTGAAGAATAACCAGCAAATTATTATTAGTGGTATTCTCTAGATCTAAAGAATGGACTTAGGAAGAAGGGACATTTTTTTTCACACTCTTCTGTATTATTTGAAGAGTTTACAAAAGCAAATATTACTTTTGTTTTATACATAAATATATGTTTATATATATATTTTATATATATTTATATATATATATAAATATATATTTATACTAATGAAATTTTTTAAAAAGGATGGGATACATGATAATTGGGATTTATTCAGAAATAGGGATTGACCTCTGTGCACCTTCAGAAGTGCACAGCAGTGTGCTGGGGATTTGGAAAAGCACAGAATGAATAAACTCTATAAAGGGTGAATTTTGCTGGGAATTTCAGATGGGTTACAGCATTAAGTAACCTAAATGCTAAGCAATTTAAAATAGGTTCTTTAAGCAGTTTCCCCCTGGCCTTCCTTTCCCCAACCCTATAACCCTACTTCCCAGCCCCTTGATTTTAACGGGAACATTTGAGAAGTTATGCCTTTTGTTACTACTATGCATTGATACTTGTGAATTAGTGTCTCAGATTATTAGAAATCATGATGTTTTGATTTGACAATTACCTACAAGGGCCAAGGAGTAAGTGAGAGAAGGATGTAATTGGTGGCAGTTAGTAGTTGGGAGAGTTGAAGAGGAAATGCACGAAGGAGAGAAACTAAAAGGTAAACCTCAAAGGGTTACCCTGAGCCCTGGGGGCAGCCAAGCCATCAGCTCTCTGGGGACTAGAGTTCTGAAGTGGTGTATGTATGTATGTCCGAATAGGAGGAGTGGAGCAGAGAGGTTAGGGAGCATTCACACCAAATAATTTTATTTCACCATTTTATCCCTTCCCAGAAAAAAATACAGATATAAATTCAGCAGCAGACAGCACTCTGTCAGTCATAAGATTTGCTGCTGCTGGTATACATCTGTCAGCTGATTTGCATCAAGCAAAAGAGCTGAAACTACAATCTGTGTTCATGATAAATGGAGATTTGGAAGACATTTGCTTTATCTGGCCTTTTGCTTACTTAGGCATCAGGCAGATACAAAAGACACCACCAGCCTTTGCTTAGACAACACTGAACATGGGGTAAGAGTGAGAAGGAAGGGAGAAAAATCACGATGAAATATTACCACTTCCATTGCAATTCCGGAACCATCATTCTAAATCGTGAAATGCTTGCTGCTGCAGACCAGGGGCAGGAGCCTTTCCTGGTTCAAAGGCATTGGCAGGGGCTTCATTTGTCAGGGCAGAAAATGCATGATTCAAAAGGAAAGTCACCTGGCCCTGATACCTTGAAACTAATGAAGCAAAACTTCATACTTTGGTTCAAGGCCAGGGAACCACTCGTGTCCCTCTAGAGAGAGAGAGTACCCCCAACCCAGCCCCCACCATTTCTCACTTGCTATGAAACCTTATAAGCCTAGGGAAGAAAGAGAGAGGACATGGGGAACATCATCACGCTAATTCAAATTAACTGCTTTTTGTGTATTTGACTTCAGTAGCCTTAGGAAAGTAGCATCCATCTCTCACTCACTCATTGTTCTCTCACTGCAGGACAGCTTTGATTCTGCCTTCCCGTGTCTGAGTGATTCCAGAGCATCCAGCGTATCTGCTGGCTTCTTTCTCCCGACATTCCCCCCTTTTCCCCTTCCCTTTCTTCCCAACCTCCCTCCCCATAAACCCAAAGTCTAACACTCAGGCAGCTGGTGCAGGATAATGAGTCCTCCATTCGTCCATCCCCCCCATCGTTTTGACAAATATTTATTTACAGCCTGTTATGGACGAGAGGTTTGAGAGGGAGAAAAGGCACCCCCACCCTCCACCCCTTCCGGGGTTGATGTTCCTGAAAGATTCGGAAAACTCTGCCCCCAAAGTGAAGGCAAACAGTTTGCTGCTGTTATCTGTACAGATCTATGAAGAGAAGGTGTTACATAAAAATTACAAATCTATTCTAACAATGCTCAGTGATTTCTACCTCAATGCTACCCTCCTCCTTTGGCAGCTAAGTAAAATGAACCAGCAGAGCAAACAGAATCTGGTGCCCATGGCAACATACATTCCTGCTTTGAACTTGTCAATCCACCACAAGGAAATCACATTAATGGGATGTTTTTCTGCTACAAATAGCTTTTGCTTTCACATTTTAATTACAGGAATAGATTTTTCTTGATTTCTAAATTCTTCAAAGACCTGGGCAAAAAAGGGGAAAAAAAAGTAAAATAAAAGTAATGTTTCAAAACGTCCTTGAAATTCCAAGCAGCCTTTTAGTTGAGGGAAGGAAGGTGGAGGAAGAGAATTTATTTGTCACCATTTTTTCCCCACTTACAGGACTGTGAAAAGGCAAAGGCTTAGGCAGATACTGTTTCTTAGTCTTTTTAAGATAGTTTCCTCATCTGTAAAAACAGAGATAACAGTATCTGCCTCACAGAGTGTTGTGAGGTTTAATTAATGTTCACAAAATGCTGAGGATAACTGTTAAGGATTATCAATTAACATTGCTGGTTAATCCTGGGTGGGGGAGCCTCAGTTTCACCTCAGGCCCTTAGCTACTACATTCGGTCATTATCAGCCCGAAAATACTATTTTATCTATAATTGCTTAACTGTGGGCCTTGTACAGTGTAGTGTGACTGTACAAGGTTTTGAACACATTTTATGAACAAATTAGTAAGTTCATAAAAAGGATGAAATTAGAACTAATTTCCACCACTGAGGAAGCTGGGGACATAGGAGATGGCACCTAGATACCATACCATGTGTTCTACGGGAAACTCCAAGGACAGATTTGGGCAACAAGAAGGAAAGAAACCAGGACTATTTAAGTTGCAGATTTTAGTAGTCTTCAATTCTGACCTCAAAATGAGCCATATGGTAAAAGGGGGGGTGGTGGTGGAGATTAAACACTGTAACTGAAAAAGAGGGTTGAGAATTTCTGATTTGCAAGAGTCTATCTCTGTAGCTCTAAATCTTTTAACCTCAATTTTTGAGAAGAAGGGAAAGGACAAATCTATACAAAATAAAGAACATATTTGCAGGCCTTAGTTCTACTCACTTTGTCCACCTGTAGGCATGGAAGATAAAAGAGGTAGAATATGACACAGAGCTCTGGGCCCACCTAGCTCTTAGTCCTTAAGAAGGAAGACCTGCTACTTTAGGATCTGGTTGGCTGAGGAAATCAGACCAGCCTTAGCCACTTCCTATCAGTCACTGCCATCTGACTGCTTCCAGTTTGTTGGACAAACTGGACCCCACAGGGCATAGAGTGCAAGCAGAGAGTGGCTATCAGTTCTCTCAACTCTCCACACTGGCTCTTACAGCTTGCTCTTCTGTGCTCTTGAAGGAAATCCTGGGAGGGTCTGTAGATATTCAGATCCTTATAGGTAATACAAAGTCCTCCAGAGTGTTGGTGAGGATGTGGAGGAAGTGCAACCCTTGTGCTTTGCTGGTGGGAATGCAAAATGGTGCAGCTGCTAAGAAAAACAGTTTGGCAGTTACACCAAAAGTTAAAACAGAATCAACACAATCCAGCAATTCCACTCCTAGGTGTATACCCAAAAGAATTAAAAACAGGAACTCAGAAACTTGTAGGCCAATGTTCATAGCAGCATTATTCACAACAGCCAAAAGGTGGAAGCAACCCAACTGTCCATCAGCAATTAGAGGGATAAACAAAATGTGGTATGTACATGCAATGGAATATTATTCAGCCTGAAAAAGGAAGAACATTCTGACACATGCTACAAAATCCTTGAATTCATGATGCTAAGTGAAATAAGTCAGTCACCAAAGGACAAATATTGTGTGATTCCACTTATATGAAGTATACCTAGAATAGTCAAATTTGCAGAGACAGAAAGTAGAATAGTGCTTACAATGGGCATTGAAGATAGAAAAGAGAATGGGGAGTTACTGCCTAGTGGGTAGAGAGTTTCACTTTAGATGAAGAAAAAGGTCTGGAAAGAGACAGTGGTGATGGTTGCATGACACTGTGAATGTACTTCATGCCATTGAACTATACACTTAAAAATGGTTAAAACGGTAAACTTTCTGTTATGTATATTTTATCATACTTAAAAATTTAAGTCCTCAAAGTATTTTGGGTAACAGAATACCTGACCAAATTTAATACTAAAACTTCAGTCTTTATCCAGTTTTACTCCCCTCCCCCTTTCCTCCATCTGCAGGACCCACCCCTGAGGCCAGAAAACTCACGTAGTGGGGAAGCCTCAATGCATAAAAGCTGTTCAGTGAGCACAGTATTAGATGAGCCAAATATGCGTGTGAATCCAAGTGAGGAAATGGGCCACTGGAAAGGTACATCTTGATATAGATCAGGAGTGCCATATGCGCATCCTACATGTCCAGGAGCAGGGGGCAGGTGGGGGTGGTGATGTGATGGGGAAAAGGGAGGGACTGAAGAAAAACCCCAGCCTGCCTCAGAGTGGACCTTGTGCTAGTAGCAGTTCTAGCCTCTGATTTTCCTACTGTCCCCGCTTCTGTCTTGACTCTCTTTTTTATGGCCCTCTCCAAAGGACAAAAAGCATGCACAATGCACAACTGATGGCTAGCAACAGAAAGAGCAACAGAACACAGAAAGGGAAAGGAAAAACCCTGTAGAATGCTATTCATTTTGCAGCACACTGCAGCGCCCGGGCGGTCCACCGCTTTAAAGCAAAGCAAGGCCTCCATCTAGTGGGGAGGCAGAGGCGTCCAACGTTGCAAATGTTAGTTGCAAATTTATGAAACCCTCCTCCACCCTCCATATTAAATTTGGCAGCTGTTCTAAAGCTATATGCCAGCTAAATCATGCTTGACAATCACATTTGTTTCTGGCTACTTAATTCATTCATTTAGTCCAGTAATAGATATTAACAACATTATATTCCCTAGAGCAATGCAAACAATTACAGACATTTGTAATGTTCCAGCTTCTGCTGTGTCACAGATGCTAATGCATCAGTGAAACTCAATGAAAAAAATCTGTCCCTCAGGGACAGGCTAAATAGAATCAAGGTGCTGTTTTTCTTCTTTACCAGTAATAATGGAAAAAGTGAACAATCTGGCCATTTTGAAAAAAAGTCTTTTCACCTTTGGGTAATACGTATTTTAATCCATCTAATTAAGACAAATACTACATCTGGAACTACAATTCAACCAATATATACCATGTGATTTTTATAAGAAATAATGGCAAAGTTACACTTTATGTTGTAGTTTAATGTGGAAAAGTCTTCAAGATATATGAAAGTTAGCATCTGACTACCCAAGACACAGTCAACAAATAAAATTAAAGGTCTGAGAGGGTAGTCTACACCTTCCTATCACTATTCAGAGTAGTTAGGGGAAGAAAAGAGTGGTCTGGCAAAAATGTGACCAAGTACTACCAATATAAGAACTTATTAGTCCAATTAGTGGTATGCTTCCATATGAAATGAAATTGAATTGAATTTTTCTGTGTTTCTATTATACAGCAAAAGCTGCATAAACTGTTACAAGTCAACTTCTAATTAAAAGCTTTGGGCAGTTGATGGACAAATGATTTTTTTTTTTAAGATTTTATTTATTTAGTAGGGAGAGAGAGAGGAAGCACAAGCAGGGGAAGTGGCAGGCAGAAGAAGAAGCAGGCTCCTCGCTGAGCAGGGAGCCGATGTGGGACTCGATCCCAGGACCCTGAGATCATGACCTGAGCCGAAGGCAGACGCTTAACCAACAGAGCCACCCAGGCGTCCCAGACAAATGATTATTTTTAAAAATGTGTTTAGAATTCAGTGGAAAGGTGGTGAAAGAAAATAAAAGGTGGTGAAGAAAATAAAATCAGAGAATGGAATTAAAAGAAAGCTTTCAACAAACTGCAACCAGCAGAGTTTGGAAAAAAAACAAACTAGTTAGAACCCCAACAGAGGATAAGTTCATGCTCATTCCTGACAATCAATGCCTTTAAGATAACAGGGCAACAGGTGTCTTCAGAAATGAGAATGGAAAGAGTGAGAAGGGCCTAATGACTTTCACTGAGGTAGGAGACGTGGTCAAGAATAGAAGAGATGAGACTGTAGTTAGCTGGGTATTGCTGAAAGTAGATGCAAGGTGAAAAAGATCAAGAAAGTTTAGTGGTGATTATCAACAAAGAGGGAGTAGTGCTATTGCTGGTGAGGATAAGGTCAAAAGGGAGACGCACATAAACTTCAAACAATAGAAATCCTCCAGGGAAAGGACAGTGGGGGGGCTTTACAGACACAGTTGTGAAGACTTGAAAAAGTGACTTCAAAAGAATATAAGTGAACAAAATTCAAAATTGATGTTATGTAATTGGTAAGGAATATTACTGGGTACAGATTTGTTTCATGATACTCTGACGCAAGCACCTAATTTTGCAGATAAAGTTAATCTGGTTTGGATCCCTTGTTACCTACCTGCTGATGAGATGGTCAATATCATCCTTATCGATGTACTCTGCCACCCTCTGAGAAATGTACAGGAATCCTGGGCTAATAAGCGACAGCACAATGGGGCAGGTCTGGCCTTTAGTCCACGTCTGTCACCGTCCTCCACCTGTGCTGCCTGATGTTGCCATTAAGCACTGAACCTCTGTCCTCTATAAGACACTGTGTTTGTTTCCTATTGCAGCTGTAACAAATTACCGCAATCAATACAAATTTGTTATAGTTCTAAAGGTCAGAAGTCTCAAATGGGTCTCACTGGGCTAAAATCAAGGTCTGGCAGACCTGTATTCCTTTCTGGAAGCTCTAAGACAGAACCTATTTTCTTGCCCCATTCTGGCTCCTAGAGGCTGCCCTTATTCCTTGGTTAATGGCTCCTCCTGACATCTTCGAAGCCAGCAAAAGTAACTCAAGTCTTTCTCCAGATACCATTTCTCAGATCTGACTCTTCTGCATTCTCTTTCCCATTTAAAGATCCTTGTGAGTCTATCGGGCTCACCTGGATAGCCCAGGACAATATTGTTACGTTCAAGTCAGCTGATTAGCAATCTTAATTCCATTTGCAAATTTAATTCCCCCTTGCCCTGTACCTGAACGTATGCACAGATTCTGGGATTAACATGGACATCTTTGGAGGGCCATTATCCTACCTACTACAGACACTATGATAGAAGCTCTGCATGGCAATCCTCTTCTAGTGCTTCCCAACCTCTTTTTACATCAGGGAACATAGTGGAAATGAGTATTTTGTAGCCTATTGAGGCTATTTTACTGGATCACCCTGTTATGCCCAACACAATTTTTGGGTAGCCCTGCAGTCTGCGCTGACCACAGGATTGATCATAGGGGCTCACACTACTGCTATTAAGGCTGAGGCACTCATGGGCCTGCATGTACTATCTCCAGAGCAGCTGAGGGAGGGGAAGCACTGCCATTTAACTTGCCACCCCTACTTCCTCCCATTCTCAGGGGGTCACTCGCTCCACTAGGCCAGCACATATTCATCTTCTTACCTAAGTATTACTTCCCCTGTGTTCTTGCCTTCCCCTTTCCTTCTGTGGGGCAACTCACTGTGATTCCTTGCTGCTCCTGACACTTGATGAAGGGTTTATTTGAGTGATGAGTGCTAGAATTCAACTCAGACTGTCTTAAGCAAAAAGAAGTTATCTTTGGTCTTCCATAACTGAAGAGTCCAAAGGGAATTCTGGCTTCAGGCATAGCTGGATCCAAGAGCTAAAAGGCCCCAAAATCCTCTGTAGAAGCTCTTTTTCAGCTCCCATGAAGTAGCTCTTGGCAGAATCAGGTTCACATCAGTCTTTCTGTTAGCTGTCCATGAAGAAAAGACTCTTTATAATCTAAACATGAATTCATTGAGATTTCTTTTGGCCCACTTTATGATTAATTTGAAAATATTCTAGATGTGTTGGGAAAGACAAAATTCTTTTGTTTATAATTACCAAATAGGGGAAATTATCACTACACTATTTATTATGGCTTTAAAATGAAATGTAAATGATATGTTTGGGTGCCTATGGCAAGACACACAGCTCAAAGGGGCTGGGAGGAGGAGGATTCTTTTAAGGGTTTTTAAAAGATAGTTCCCACAACCCTATTCAGGAAAGAATGTCTATATAAAAAGAGTTAACACTTGACTTTAACTTTTTTTTTTCTGAAGATTTTGTTTATTTGACAGAGAGAGAGAGAGAGAGAGAGAGACAGCAAGAGAGGGAACACCAGCAGGGGGAGTGGGAGAGGGAGAAGCAGGCTTCCGCGGAGCAGGGAGCCCGATGTGGGACTTGATCGCAGGACCCTGGGATCATGACCTGAGCCAAAGGCAGACGCTTAATGACTGAGCCACCCAGGCGCCCTTGACTTTAACTTAACTCAGTAAGTTTTTCTCAAGTTCCCCTTTGATCTTCTTATAACTGAGGGGCAGTATCCTAGTTATCTGAGTATCTAAAGAGCCACAGCATCCATATATAGACTGATTTTTATTTCCTTTCAAGAAAAATTTCTCATGAGACAGTATCTCTGACAGTTTGGACATGGTATATGAACAAAAAATTATTTTCTAACACTAAAATGTCTGACAAAAAATGAGAAAAAATTAACAAAAGAGATATTACTTGGGATAAAAAAAAATTGCTGGATGACTGTCCGATTCTCAATATCTTTATCAAGCGATGTCACTCTTATTTAGTATAGTCAAAATAGCTCTATTCAGATTAATCTTTTATGAGATGAAGGATTCTGTAATGTTTCAGAAAATCAAATTGCTGAGATATGTGCCTTGTGTAGGATGTCAAATTCATTCTTTCATTCACTATTTATTGAGTATTCACTCTACGGCAGTCATAGATCTAGGCACTTAAGATGCCCAGTAAACAAAACAGAGATTCCTATCCTAATAGAACTTCTATTCTATCAAGAGGAAACAGGTAATAATATACTAAGTAAGTAAATAAGTGCTGCGGAAAAAAAAAATGGAGATGAGAAAGATAAGGCATGCAGAGGAGGATGGACACAGTGTGGTATTAAATAGGACGGCCCAGGAAGTCCACGGAAAGAGTAACATTTGGGCCAAGACTGGAAGAGGGTAAAAGGGTTGGCGCTAGGGCAGAAGAGCCCAAACTAGAGCAAACGACTAGTGCAAAAGCCCCAAAGAAGAAGCATGCCTGGCATGTTCCTGGAGGAGGGAGGAGTCCAATCTGGCAGGAACAGAGTGAACAAGGGGATAGAATTAGTGAATGAAGGGGGAGAGGTGGGAGGATTGCACAGGACTTCACAGACCATCATAAAGGATTTAGCTTTTACTGTAAATGAGAAGGGGGTAAATAAAAAGCTTTGGTAGAGAAATAATAAGCTCTGATGTATCTTACCAGAATAATACTAATTGCTGGTTTGATAACAGACTATAAGGGGTAAAGGATGGAAATTTACCTTTACTCGATAATCCATATGAGATGATAATGATATTTGCATTGAGGGTGATAGAAAGTTGTGAGATTCTGGAAACAGTTTGAAGGTATAGCCAGTAGGACTGACTATGGGGCGTGAGTACAAGAGCATAAAAGGAATCAAGTCACTCCAAGGTTTCAACATAAGCAACTGGAAGGATGGATTTGCAATCAGCTGAAATGGAGCAGATTTCATTTCGAATATCACAAATTGCATTTTGGATGTGTTGACAGGAGTCGTACTTTAGATAGTTGAATATATGGCGTTTAGGAGAGATCTGGATTGGAGGTAGAAATGTGGAAATGGCAGGTATATTGACAGTTTTAAAACCATGAAAAGAGGACATATAAGTAAGAAGTATAATAAGAAGAGAACAGAAGAAAGAAATGGGAAGGAAAAGGAAGAAGAGGAAAGAGAAAAAGAAAGAAGTGGAAAGGAGGGAAGAACCAGGGCTAAGATGCAAAGGACAAGAAGAATCAACAAGAGACTGCAAAGGAGCAACCAATGAGGGACAAGAAAGACTGAGAGTTTGTATTCTGATAGCTAGGTGAGGAAAGAATATTAAGGAGGAGAGTGTTGAACTATGTTTAAGATTAGGCCTGAAAAATGATCATTTTATTTGTTATTTGACATCAATTTTGCAAAGTAGAGCTCATCAACAAGAGAACACTGACAAGAAAGTGTGGGTACAGTGGTATAGCAAAACTTCTCCAAAGAAGTAGACATATGAGACAGCAATTGGTTGACAAAGTGGAGTCAAGAATTTGTTTTTAATGTGGGAGAAATAACAATAAGTTTGTTCATGGGAATAACTGAATGGAAAGCAAATCTTGATAAGAAGGGAAGAATTTCTGGAGCAATGTATTGAATGCCCTAAGTGACATGATCCAGGGCACAGCGGAAAGGTTGGCTTTCAGTGGGAACATGAAGAGTTTCTTGATGGTAATGGGCTCGTGCAAAGGCACAGAAAGTAGAGCTTGTGCTTCAGAAGGGTGATGGGAAACTTGGGAAGTTCTTTTCAGATTGCTTTAGTTTCTCAGTGAAGAAAGATCTCCAGCTAAGAATGAATATGGATGCATTTGCCTTTGCATTTTTCTCCCATCTGAGTGAAGTTTCTAATATCTCCAATACTGGCTTTCTACATTCATAATTTTTATGTCAATTTCTAAGTGGCAAACAAACACAGAGAAGTCAAACAGCACTCTGGGAATAAGAAAAGGAGGACTTTGGGCTCTTACTCCTTTTGAGATGCATTGCCATAATCACAGGTATTCTATCTTTATGACCAACATCCAACTTTAATCTGGAGCTTCCTAATATTTATAACAAAGAAAAGCAAGGTAACACCATACACGTGTACTTTGCACTTTTAATATAACTCTCCTCAAGTCACTCTTGTAATAAATTCCCTCTAACTACCCACAGTAGCTCTCTGGGGACATTAGTCCTAACACTGGTTCATGGAAAGCTTTTAGACTGAAGTTTTTAGAAGTTTGCCTTTTCTGTAAATGTTTGTTCTTTAATTAGATTTAAAGATATGTCTAGTACACAGTTTCCAAAGAGTATCACACAGAATTCTTTTACTTAACTGGTTCAGAAAGCTGCTCCTTGAAAAAGGATTTCTTGTCATAGATTTTAGAAATGCCTCAAACTGTATTTGTTTCTTGGAGATATCCAACATAAATTAGCATATTAATGACTTTGAGAAGTCTTAGGATAATAAGGAAACTTTCATAATCCAGTGTTTACCATACTTGACTATAGAATTCTTACTTTCATTAAACACACATATAATGCACTCTGCAAAAAACTAGTTTAGCAGTATTCCATTTTTTTTTTAAGATTTTTACTTATTTGACAGAGAGAGAGAGAGAGCACAAGCAGGGGGAGTGGCAGGCAGAGTTGGAGAAGCAGGCTCCCTGCTGAACAGGGAGCCTGATGCGGTTCTCGATCCCAGGACCCTGGGATCACGACCCAAGCCAAAGGCAGCCACCCAACCAACTGAGCCACCCAGGCACCCAGCAGTATTCCTTTTATGGATATATAGTATTCCTAATAAAATCACTAGACATATTTTATTTTGCTAATATTTAAGAAAAGAATGTAGCTAATACATTATTGCAGCATAGACTAGCCCATCACAACTAACATTCACCTCTACCTACACAGGAGAAGAAATAGAGGTGAATGGATCATAACCTTCCTGAAAAGCAAAGAAAAATGTTTTTCTCCCTATCTTATAACCCAGATCTATCTAGGCCTATATTCCTGATCTGTGTGTCAGAGAATGAGAATCAGTATCACCTAAATGACAAGAATGAATACAAATAATCAAATACTGTGCATTAGCAAACACCGGTTCATTCTATTTTTAATTATGAAATATGTAATACAGAAAATGCTAAGGTAAACAAGAAAATGTTGTGGTACTTTTAATTACCTACATGTCAATACATTTAGTTGTAACCAAAAGTCAATTGTTACCTATCAGCAGAGAATTTTATTTTAATGACTTTTCCCTAATATATGTAATAAGTCATGTAATGCTTCAAGTGATTATTATGCAAAATTATATTTAAGTAATAGGAAATTAAGTTTAAAATATTAAATAGTTGAAAGTTCTTGCAGTACTGACTTAAACTGCTAATTTAGTGAGTAATAATTACATAAGGTGTCACACCCGAAAAAAGATTCTACCATGAGGCATCCTTGGGGCCTCAGCAGCATAGGTTCGTTGGGGAAAAGATGAAAGCAATTAGTTGGCAGGGCCAAGATTAACGGAAATGATCCAGATGTCGATTTGACTCCCTACAGGCCAGCAGATAAAAATTCAAAGCCAGTATTCAAATAAATGAGGAAAAATGAGGTTTGTTTGACTGAGGCAGGATGGGGCTGAACAGAGAGGCAGGTGGCATCAGGTAAATGGGACATGGTAGTAACCATCTTCACAAAAAAAAAAAAAAGAATATAAAAGCCTTAACTTTGATGAAAGGGACTTGGATCTCTAATTTAGTGAACACCATGTAGCAAGTAATTCCCCTCTTAAAATGCCTACATAATAACAAACTATCCACAGATATTTTGATACATAGGTATGTTGATACATAGATGTTGAATAGGTCGCCAGGCCTGCTTTCTACCTAATAGTAGACTGGTAAGGCATAGAATTCAATTTTGTACTTTAGAAAAATCACAAATTACTATATTATGGAACTCTGGGGTCTGTTCCAAATAGTTGAAAGCATAAATGTTAAATCTACCAATGCCAAGATTCTACAGTATTTAAAGAGAGGTTGGTTTCTAACTCAAACAAAAACTCAACCACTATTTGGGGATGCAAAGAGAAGAGCCCATCCTCTGTTAAAACATCTATCTAATAGTAAAGAATAAATCATAAAGGAAGTAAAAACGTTCAAGACCACTGGAGCCTTTTTTTTTTTTTTTTTTTTAGTATTCAACTGTTCGTGGTATACACATCCTTCCCTTCCATCCTTCCAATCCCTCTCTAATAGAGCACCACTTTTTTCTCCAGGATTCAATATTTTTCCAGGAGACCATGAGTTGTAGGGGAGAAGAGCCCCAGTGCATGGTCTTGATTGGCCAAAACCAATCATGGTGGTCATATTCCCCTTGTTAGTGATTTGTCCAGCTGTGGACATGTAACCACAGGAAACATTTCTGGCCAATAAGATGGGATGGAAGGTTCTTTGAAGGCCTTCCAAAGGAAGGTTTCATTGCTCATAACAACCAACAGAATGAAGACATCAAGGAGATCAGAGGAAGACAGCTACAAAGAAGCAAAGCCAAATGGTGAGTGCCGTGAATTGTGCAAGACTGTTGAATCACAGATCTATACTTCTGAAACAAATAATGCAACATATGTTAAGAAAAAAGAAAAAGAAGAAGATAGCAGGAGGGGAAGAATGAAGGGGAGTAAGTTGGAGGGGGTGACGAACCATGAGAGACAATGGACTCTGAGAAACAAACTGAGGGTTCTAGAGGGGAGGGGGGTGGGGGGATGGGTTAGCCTGGTGATGGGTATTAAAGAGGGCACATTCTGCGTGGAGTACTGGGTGTTATGCACAAACAATGAATCATGGAACACTACATCAAAAACTAATGATGTAATGTATGGTGATTAACATAACAATAAAATTTAAAAAAAAAATCTTACATAAAAAAAAAAAAAGCAAAGCCAAATTCCTGGCAAACTCCTAGAGCTATCTGACCTCCAGACTCTTTGTTAGACAAGAGAAGAGATATTTTATTGCTTGGGTAAATTTAGGGGTTTTCTATTTTAGCTGTAGGCATCCTAACAGATAGACCAGGTTTTTTTCCTTTCCTTTTTTTATTCCCTAGGTATACACCAAAGTAGAAAAAAAAAATGCATTCACAAACAGAAATTCAAACATCACAGGTTCATGTAAAATGCAAGTTTTCCCTGGCCTCTCAGTGCTACACCTCAGAAATGATGATGTTAGCATTAAAACTGCAAGTGTGATATATGCTTAAATCACTGGTCTTTGATTTATCAACTTTCAACAGAATCAATTGATTACCTACCACGAAAGATGATAGAATACACTAATCTTTTCTTCTACCTTGCCTTCTTTCATTTTTCCTTCCATTTCTCAATATGTGAGGTACATTTTACATAATTCCTATAAAAATAATTAAATCTTTTGTGTACTGTTTATAGATTGAAAAACATAATTGTAAATTATGTTTTAATTTAATTAATAAATAAATATTTTATTTAAAAATTATTTAATTTAATAATTAAATTAACTTAATTTAAAAACTTAATTGTAAATTAATTAGATCCATGAAAGAAACAAAATTCTTATTTTCCAAATGAGAAATTCCCAAGTGTCCAATTCTAATGTATGTTTTTGATTTCTTTCTAGCTTTCTTTATCCCTTTATGAAGATCTCAGCTGCCACTGTCTTGTTTCTCATGCTGTACCCTTTCTTGCACATTGTAATTTAAAGTAAAAGTCAGTATTTCTTCCATAAAGGATATGTGGGTAATAATCTTTGAGTTCTGGCATTTTTAAAATGGCTTCATTTTTGTCTCACCTTCTGTTAATAATTTATCTAAGTTATGAAGATCTAAGTTCAAAAGTATTTTTTCCTAAGATCTTTGAAGACATTGCTCCATTCCACTTCAGCACCTGGTATTTTTCAGATGTCTAAACTAATTCTTGCTACTCGGTAGGGAAACTTCTTTTAACCCCACTTAGCCAACCAATTTCTCGGCAGGTCTTCCCAATGAAACTCTATACACTGCTTTTCTAGACTTGGTGTCTTCCGTCCTCTCTCCCCTTCTCTCTCCCACCATTTTGTAATGATTTTTTTGGTGGGGTTGGGGTTGGGAGAGAAACTAATCCTTATATTCTCTCACAAGATGAAACCTTCTTGCCAGCACTTGCCAGAAACTTTATTATGAAAGTTGGTACTAGGAATAAGGTAATTTTTTACTTACGCATATATACAAAGAAAAAGGAATTAATCCTAAAAAACACTGTGATAAATTATTCACTATGTTAGCATTTTGATTTGTTTCCATTTGCCCATTTTGCAGACACAGCCAAAGGATATTTCATCAAGAAAATGTATGTATACATATAGGAATGAGTGTGATTATTCTATTCCTCACTGACTAGAAATAACCTCAGTTCACTACTCAACTGTCAGAACCTGTTTGATACCACTAGCTGCTAATATTGGTCAAATTAGTAAAGGATGACACCGTAAGAATCATTTGCTCTTTATCCTAATAGTCACATTTTAATTTCTGTTCTCAAATACTATCTTATTTTAAAAATACAATTTAGTAACAATGACTAGTTTTGATTTTCCTGGGAGAATAATAAAGTTCTTCATTTAATTAAATTGTACTGGCCTATTTTGCTTGGTGATGACTTTTATAGGTGTATAGTCCTGAAAAAACAAAATTTATTTAAATAGCTCTAGCAGTGATCAAAAGAAAAGCATGGTGATGAAATGTAGGTGAGACTAAATAAAATCATAATGGGTCTGGTAGGATCTTTTTCAGGTCATAGTTAATTCAAACAGATGAGAGAAAATGGGAACACAAGCATACCACTTTTGCTTTACTTAAAGTATTACTATTTAATATGTGTTCATGCACATGTTCGAAAGATTATTTTTTACTCAGTTTTATTTAGGTCAGTATTTACCAAAATTTGTCGGTGGCGCACCTGGATATAATTAAAGTACTCACACTTGAATATAATTAAATGGTTCCATTGTCCAGTAAATATGGCAAACAATAATAGGTATATCTGCTAGAAATTCATAATATCGCCTAGCATATTGAAAGCTCTGAGAAGCCACTCAACAGGGTATGTTCTGGGACTCAAAATTCCAATGCATGGGAGCATGTTTCTCCCCACACCACAGAGCAATGCTCTGACACCAGCTGGGTGTCCTACAATTCAACTTCTGACACTAGCTACCTGGAGACATCATCAGATCCCACAGGTTAAGGGCTCAGTCCTACTAGACTGCCCCCACTTCCAATGCCAAATGCAAGCCCAGCACATTACTTGTGTTTCTGACTAACTGGCTACCTGATTGGAGGTTCCCACCATTTCCTCTGCAGGTTGGATTTATTTATTTATCTTTAAATTTTATTTTATTGTGAGAAACATTTTCCTTACCAGATGACAAGTGATTATGAAGGATATAATTCAGAAACAGCCAGATGGAAGAGAAGTACAAGACAAAGTATGGGGATAGAGCATGGAAGTTCCACCCCTTCTCTGGGTACACCACTCTCTCCAAACTTCCATGCATTCACCAACTGGGAAGGAAGGTTTCTGAACCTTCTCCTTTTGGGTTTTTACAGAGGCTTCATTACTTAGGCACAATTGATTAAAGCACTGCCATTGGCTATTGATTCAACCTCCTGCCCTTGTGCCCCACCTGGAGGACTGGGAATGGGACTGAAAATTCCAACCCTCTAAACACTTGGTTGGTTCTCCTGGCAACTAGCCCCCTCATTGGGTGTGGCCCCAAAGTCACCTCATTAACAAAACAAAAGACACAGTTATCACTGTTCTCACAGGAAATTCCAAGAGGTTTGTGAACTCTGAGCTATGAACTGCAGACAAAAACCAAATATATATGAGAAATATATGATCATCTGAATGACCAAATATATATTTCATATAGTTCACAATATTGTACCCACCTATAAAGAAACATATTTGACAAGGTTTGAATCTTAACCTAGATTTCACAAAATTATTTAAACACTTTTTTTTTGCAACATACTTATTAACATCCTATACAAGCTATTTGCTATACAGATGGAGCAATAATTGAAACTCTACAAAAATATCCATGTTAAAAATTCTGTCCAGAAATATATTCACTATAAATTATTTAAATTTCTTTAAAAGCACTTAGTTGGGCTGCCATTCTCTTAAACCTGCTCCAAACAGGTGGGGGAACCCCTACCACCTGATAGAAACTGGTCTTGTCAAAGTCATTTCTGACCTCTATATTGCTAAAAAAAAAAAAACAAAAAACCCACAATGGTCGGTTCTTAGGGATTATCTTACTGGACCTCGGGGCAGCATTTCACAGAACTGACCACTTTCTACCTCTTGATAGACTTCTTTTCACTTTTTTCCAAGACACAAAACTCTTAAATGCATTGGCTGTTTCTTCTCATATTCCTTTGTAGGTTCCTCATTTTCTCCTTGTACTTTTAAAGTACCCGAGGGCTCAGTTCTTAGATTGCTTCTTTTTATATTTATAAATACTCCCTTGGTGATTTCATTTAGTCTCAAGGTTTAAAATATCATCTGTACTTTGACAATTCCAAAATATACATTTCCAGCTCAGCTCTCTCTTCAAATTCCTGACATATCCCCACCCTCTCGACATTGTCTCAAAGCCTGGTATGCCCAAATTGAACTTCTGATCTTCCTTCTTAAATGCCTTTATCCTGTAGCCTTCCCCATCTTAGTTCGTGGTGACTATCTTTCTGGTTCTCTATAAACACAAAGCTTGGAATCATCCTTTTCTCCTTTCATGCCTAGATCCAAACCATAAGCAAATCCTGCTGGCTCTACTTGCAGATTATGTGTGGCATCCAAACACTTTGCCCCACCTCCACTGCTATCATCCTGGTGCACTGTGTGAGCTGCACCAATTTCTCATTCTGGAATGCTGAAATAGCCTAACTGGTGTCCCTATTCCACTGTTGTCTCTCCACAGTCCATTATCAACACAGCTGCTAGAATGATCTTTTTTAGTACGGAAGGTGAAGTCATTTATTTGCTCATAACTCAGCTATCATATCACATTGCAAGGCCAAATTCTTTACAAAAGCGAAAAAGCCCTATATAATCTGTCCTGCTCTCTACCCTTACTACCTTTATGAACTCATCTCCAACTACTCTTCCTTATTCACAGGCCTCTAGCTACACTGGCTTTTTTGCTGTTCCTAGAACTTGTCATACATGCTTCCATCTTCCATGCAAACAACTCAAACTTACGCAAATTCACCTTCTCAGTGAGGCCTACACTGACCATCCTGTTGATAACTGCAACACATGCTTAGCCTGCCTACCCTCCCAATATCATATCCCTTCTCTGTGCTATATTTTTTCTATAGACTTTATCATCTAACATAGTAATTTACTTACTTATTATGGTTATTGCCTGTTCCCTTCCACTGGAATGTAAGAATTGGTACCCTATGACATTATTATAATGAATAACAAATAGGACTACACAACAAATTATCTGCTGTAAAGTAAAAAATAATTCTCCCTCTTCCTTTCCAGGTTATTGACTGAGACACCTCTTCCCCCATCCCCTGCCCTGTAAAAAAAAAAGAGATTAACTAGAAGAAAACAGATGTTTAATAACATGTATACCTCCTGTATACATGGGAGATACACAGGAAAACTGAGTAACTCTCCAAAATGGCCCAAGCTATCACCTTAAATACCATCTCCAGGGAAAGACAAAAGATGTTGGGGTTGAGTGAGACAGTTGGAAGGTTTTCAGGTAAAGCACAGTAAACCAGAGTAAGGTTGTTACACGGGTTTAAGTCCATGCCTTCTCCATTGATCAGTTTCTAGAGATTTAGTTTTCCTCCTCTTCCTATTACAGAGGCAGATACTCTTACAAATGGAGATTTTCCTTACAAATGTCAGTATCTCTTAGAAAAGGCAACATCTTCTTGGTTTTCAGAGCTTCTCCCTTGTCTACAGTTTTTTTGTTGTTTTTTTTAGAAAAGTAATCAGCCTAAAATAATTCTTATGCCTGAAAGGCATATTTTGGGGTAGCAAATTCTGCTCTTCTTCACTAGATAGTTCCACCATAGAGCAAGGTCTGGAGAAAAGTTGGGGAGGAGGTTGAGTAGCAAACCTGAGATAAGAGGAAGAATCTGAATTTTGTAGAAGGGTCAAAAGCCTGCAGGGTAGGGAACATATGTACCACATATTTACTGTTATCTTCCAGTGACTTCTGTTGTAGTTGATGTACATGTAACTTGCTTCATCCATCCTTTCTGACACCATCATCAGATGGAAAGAAATCTTGGAGAAGCAGGTTAGGTAAGACAAGGACCTATGTCTGATTCATTGATGCAATATTTTATCAAAAGTCTGGTAATATTAAAATTTTAAATTGTCTCCTAGTATTGCAATTATCTCCTGAATTATATTTTTTTCATCAGGGTTGGATGTTGGGGTTTCTCTTCCCTGTTATTGGTTTTCTATAAATATCTGATATTCCTTGGACATCTTTTATGAAGGACTACATCAAAATGCAGATAGCTGTGAAAAGCAAGTTTCCTCAGCAATTATTATCTATGCCTTCATTAAACATCCATTTTGAACAGCTATGGTTCCGTGTAAGTTGTCAGGACATTTCAACCAGCAGGCACCTACAAGTATGTGGGCAGCATGCAGAAGTTATTGTTCCCTACACATGCCCAAGTAAGGAGGCTTTACTCTGGAAGTGGAATGCTGCCATTACTCACCCTCCCCATCCCCTGGTGAAAATTCACTTTACCTCCACTCTACTTTCTATGGCACCTCAATACCCTCACTAGGGAGCCTCCCTAGGAATAGGATAATTTGTATCTTTGAAGAGTTATATTTTACCTAAGGGTAAAGCCTAAAAGCTATCTCAGTCAGTAACAGTTTACCTGGAAGAAAGAAGAAAGGGGTGGGTGGGGGTGGGGACTCCCAATGCAATTCTTCAATGAATTAGCATGATTGAACATTGGCCCATCCCTTCTTTTTGTCTCCTCCCATCCTCTCCCACACAAATCTAAGCCTTAAAACTTCTCCAGGATACCCTGGCTGTGGTCCTTTGATTTTTCTCAATACAATTCCTTCTGCTTTATACCTTCCTGGAATGTCTCCAAACTCCTCATTTTCCAAGCACTTTTATGATTTCATTCTTTTATTTTCTGTGACTGGGACCAAGAGAAAGGGAAAACAATCATGGCTGGCTGATTATATTCAATCTGTTAACTGGAATTGAAGGTACCAGCATTAACATGAATATAAAAACTTTAGAATCCTACTGGTGGTACCAGTATCTTCTTTATTCTGTTTGGCAACGGTCTCTTCTTCCCCCAGTGTGTTAATTCCTAAACAAACTTCCATTTCAGAAAATTAAAAATAACTACTCTAGAAATGTACAAATTTTTAGTTGCCCTTGGGCAACCTGAATTTTCATAGAACTAATCTCAGAATTGAAACTGAAATTCACAGCCCCAAAATTGCCTAAGATCAACCATCAGATCAGGAGTTAATTATGCCAATTCTGGAGCAGAGCACCAAAAAAAATCTCATGCCTACTATATGCCCTATAGCATCCAATTCAAGGCATAGTCAATCCAGAAAACTTGAAGAATTACAGAAATTCATTCAAGAGAAAGACTAAAGTCATGTTATATATTATTACTATTTTGCCTACAAGGAAAAAAAGACTGACAGATTTCATGTGTTGATTTGCATAGGGAGTACAGATTAAGCCATTGTATTGATCATTTTTTAAGTATAGAAGTTTTCCATTTTCTAGCTGTACACCTGTACAGACTAAAAAGAAGAAAAAGTGTAAGTTATCGAGGAAACTTCTATGTTGATTACTGGTCTAATTTCCAGTTGCTTATCTATCAAACCACACACACACACCACACACCCATAGATTAAGTATCTTCTTGATATTTAGTTTGTACCTTAAGTGCGCAGGATTCAGGGTCCATTTCTTCCTTGCAAAAATTATGCCAAAGTGTCAAAAAGGAGATTAAAAAAAAAAAAAAGGAGGGTTGAAATAAATGTTTAGAATGGGAAAAACAAGGGATAATCAGACCCTGAAGAAAAAGGGGACATAGTTAATCCTGATTTGAAAATGGCTTTTTTCTTGCCTCATCTGTTCCGTTTGATAGGCTACAGATGATCCTTAGACCAAAATTCAAGGTGTGGCTACTTTCTTATTATCAAACAAAAGCAGTAGGTATACCTTCCAGAAAATAACTAAGATACATAAATTTAAAAGAATAATTTCATTTTCTTCAGTTTTCAAATTAAAGATTATAATTAATAATAGCTTTATGCAATGTCTCTGCTTTTTCCCAATGAGGCCTAAAGAGGAAATACTTGCTCCTAGCAAGCAAATACAACAAAATTATAATTAACAAAATCTTTAACCTACCAAAATTTGTGAGGGAGGGAGGATAAGAGAAATTGTAATGTATGGTGATTAACATAATAAAAAAAAAAAAAAGAAAGAGAAATTACCAAATGGCAACCAAACAAGGCCATATCAGGGTTTTCTAGTCAAAAGTAACTTCTGGAATGTGGTCTATGGTCAGCATAAGCAGCCCCGTTATTTATATACCCTCCATAGCTCTAGAATTACAGAATAAACTTTTACCAATAAAATGAGAACCAAGAATATCATATTGTAAATATTGTATTTCTCTCCCTCACAAACAATGTTGTATGAGACATTTACTAGTTTTAATATGTATCCATAGGATTAATACTCATATGGAGTATAATGCAAAAAGTGCCGAACTAAAGAAATAAGTCTATATGAAAACAAAAGCACACATTTCTTAGGATTTAAAAATATTGCACATAATAAGGTTGCACAGAAATTACTGGCTGTTTTTACAAACAGAATGAGGTATTAGTCAATCTCTAGATAAAGATGAGTGCAAAGAAGAGGAACCACACACACAAAAAATACATAAATCCATGTAAGACCTAGAGCGCCAACAACTAGAAAGAAATGTGAAAAGATGTATAAATTAGCTATGATTTCAACACTACAAAATCATTAGCCAGGGATCAAACATGTAACAATCTCTTGGTAATATTTCAAAAGTTTTCAACTTTCTTTCCGCCTAAATGGCTATGAGCAATATAATCATTTCCTTTACTCCAATTTTACTACAGAAAGGTATGGTTCTGTGTAAATATTAAATTATGCCTTTCTGAAGCTCTCAGTGGAAAAGATATGCTATCCTTTGCTGAATGACTCAATTACAGTTTCATGTACATTTAGCAACCCAAGTCAGAGATGCTGCAGAGCATGCAATTTTAAATTAGCAAAGGTTTCACTGCAAAAACCATTCAAGTTCACACGATTTAAATCTACAATAAGTTTCAAAGTTTAACCTTTAAATATATATCAGGCAAACTCAATCTTTTCTTGGTAATAAAACTGGCCACGCAAGTAAGCCCAAGGGCAGGTAGAGAACAAAGACCAGGCAGAATTATAGTATCTTTTTTTAAAGAATCTTTCCTAATCAGGAGAATTAATAATTAGCTACTTCTCTACTAAACTGAGTGTTGTTGAATTTGTCAAAAAACATTTAAATACATTTAATATATCAAGTTACGTGAAATCATGCACTTGTCAAAATAGTTCACAGAAAATTGTTTTGCATCAAAGATATTAAAGAAAAGTCAACTAGTTGGGTTTAGTGAGAACGAAAAATAGTGAACTACTGTCCTGAACAGTCAGTGTATGTAGTAACCATATTTCCTCTTCGTTGAGTGACAGTCCTGCAGTGCTTGCTAGATCCGTGGAATCTATTTTCAGTCTGTACTGTATGCCGAGTGGTGGTGTCAAAACCACTAAAAGAAAACATTTTCTCCATATCTTCAAACATGTCATCAAACAGTCCACCTCCAAAAGAAAACTCCTGGAAATGATGTCTTTGTCTACTGGAACCATCCTGGCGTGTCTGGAAGTGATTCTCAAAATGCTTCTTGGACCGAGTGTTTTGGTTTTGACCAAAAAACCCGAAGTCTTTAAATAAGTCATCAAAATTGAAGTTAAATGATTGCTCAAAAGAACTTCCGCTACCTCTTTGTCCTTTACCGTTAGTAAAAGCACTGTGTCCAAGTGTATCATACTCTTTTCGCCTATTAGCATCTGAGAGTGTTTCATATGCTGAAGGAAATAAAAATACTTTAGTAACTAAAGATAATTAAAATTACATATACCCAAACCTCTTCAAATAAATGAATTCAACTCTCTATTTTAGGGAAGGATTTCACACCACCAATAAAGCCAAAACATTACAAACTTAAGAAAAAAGTTAAAATGAAAGTTAACAAAAGGCAGGGCCTTTGTCCTATTTACTGTGTAGTATCAGCTGTTAGAATAATGCCTGCCCCTAGTAAATATCCAATAAATATTTTTAAATGAATGCTACCATTACTTACAAATAAGCATGTGGGAAACAATTACAGAGTTATTTTTCATATTATTTGGGTAAAACCATTACTTGTATTAAATAATTTAACTGTCCAATATAACCAATTAAGAAGAATTCAGATTTTTCACTTCCTTACTAGTTGAAGTGTTTAACTCCAACTCTCTACTCAATTACCTCCACCCACCATTAATTACTGGACGCTCAGGACGTATAATTTGTTTTAGAACTAGTATTAAATCAAAATGTTTCATATTTTTCCTTCAAAGACAAATGTGGCTTTTAAATATAGACCAAGTGAAGAAAAAAAACCAAAACATTTCAAAGTCTATTTAAATTTTTTATACTTAGTATTTTTATATCTAATCTCCATACTTAGTAAAAACTGTTCCATAAATTAGCTTAAAAGTTTTGGGTACCTAAAATTCCTTTTAACATGGAAACAATAAGCAATTTCATAAACAATAGAAGAATGAAGTGATACATTTTCAACATTTTAAGATCTATGTGACAATAAAAATCTGTACTACCATTCATCCATCCATCCTGGAATCCAAGTAATTGTGATGAGAAGATAGTCTCAAGAATCTCACTTTATTTAAATGTTCACCCCACTCTGCCACCCACTGTCACAGTATCTCCAAATACACACACTTCTTAGCTATCATTCTCCTTTACTAGTTAGTATCTGGGAGACCTCAGAGATAGCCATTTACTTACCTTCTGCAATCTCTCTGAATTTTGCTTCAGCATCAGGGCTCTTATTTTTGTCAGGATGGTACTTCATGGCCAACTTATGAAATGCTTTCTTGATTTGGCGCTCTGATGCTGATTTTGGCACACCTAAGATATCATAGTAACTTTTTGATGCCAAAATTAATTCCGTTATCATTAATATGCAGATTGCAAAGACGAAAACTGACTGGGGAGTAGCCATTTCTAATATCCTAAAAAAGAAAAAAAAATTATCCATGCAGCTAATCATAAGACTTTTTCTTTTAAAAGAAACCCAGTGAACTTTTAGGATACAAGGTATACTTAATGAAGTATCAAAATGTTAAGCATATAATATCTTGTACTTGTTCCCATGTTATTTCATTTTTATAGGCTTTATTACCTCTTTGTTGGTTCTAACCTTCTTAAAAGCAAATGTTATTCAACCAAATTGAGAAAAAAAATTTTTCTTCACTTTACCTTTTCAGTAATACTCTGGTCATACACAGAGTAGACACAAAAATATATTCAATAACTTTTTTACCAGTAAATACCAAAGACTCATCATTTGTAAACATTGTAAAAAGGGTGGAAAATCCAAATAATTTTTAAAAGGATATCAATTTTCTTTTCAAGAATTCATATTCTAAGAGAATTAAAAATAAAAGTATTTAACTTCATGGAAAAAAAAAAAGTACATTACCAAGGTAAACAGCCCAATATGTCTGATTGGTAATCCTCCCTCCCTAAGAAAGCACCAATTTCAGCTTTCATTTCAGCAAGGTCAGCAAGGATTGCAAATAGAGAATCTCAATATCATATTTATAGACAATACTATTGAATGTAATGATTTTTTAATTGTAAGATCCCAAATATTTAACCAAAATATATATATATATATATAAATGGGTTCTGCTAAGGCTACCAGAAAAATAAACTTTCATAGTCTGTACTTTAGATAAGTTAAATACTTAAGTTCAAACTTCTCCGTAGTCATTAAAATATTTCTCTAACCTTAAAGAAGTTTTACCTAAGAATTCCACTAAATCTGTACCTAAGAGTACAGAATTAATGACTTGGGATGCAAAACGAATGTGATCCTGTTTTCTGAACTCTGTACTAGGAGTTCTTAATAACCTATATAAGCCTGTATTAGCCTATATAAACCTAATAACAAGGCTGACGAAAGACACTATGGTTTGTGGAAACTGCCTGCCTTCCTCTCCTGTGGCCTCTTCTGAGCCTAATTAGCAGACGGATTCCTGCTTTCCAGAGTTAGTCATAGTCACGGTACTAAAGATCAAGTACAACCCCTCGTTTAAAGAATGCAAACCGGGCAAGTACCGGGTGGATGCCACAAAGACTGCAGGTATTTCCCTAATCAAAGGGCGGGTCTAAAACTGATAGGGAGGCACACTACTGGCTTTTAATAAAGGTTACTCCACAGCTCAAGTTTATCATCTGACACTTTTTTAGTAGGCCCACTTTCGTATTATACTGACTTCTCCTTCCCAAAAGGGACCCACGGGACGGCGGCCTGGGCCGTACTCCCCAGAGCCAACAGCCGGTTGGGCTGCACCGTCCAGCCTTCACCCCAAGACGACCGATACTCGTCCTGACCGTCCAGGCGCCTCCCTCGCGGCTGTTCTCTGCCGGGAGGCCAGCCCTGGGAGGAGCTGTCCGACGCCCGCAAAGGCCAGCGGCCAACACAAAACACCCTATTCTGTGGTTCGGTCATCTCCTTTTCTCTAAACCCTCAACACTACCAGGCAGCCTGAAGCCCTTGCGACGACCGTGGCGGACTCCGAGGCCAGGTCAGCCCACAAAGACCCGTCGAGGCCCTGACAACGTTCTAAACACCCTTCCCCGCGACCCCGGCCTCATCCCTCATCCGCACCCTCCGAGGGCTGCGGCTCCTGCGCAGAGCAGACGCGCCGGGAGACGACTGGCTCCGCACAGCTGCTCGGCCCGGCCCCTCGCCCCGGTCTCCGAGGCCTCCCGTAGCCGGCGCGCGCCCCACTCCCGTTTGCACACTGACCTAGCGCTCCTCCAGCCGTCGCCGCGTCCCCCCTCAGCCCGCTCCCCACTGGCCGGCGGCCGCTGCTGCCGCCACCTCCCGAGAAGACCTACACGAAACGCTTCCCTATTGGCTCCTGCTTCCCCACCTGACCCTGGCGCCCTACGCGCACGTGGAAAACTGTTGTTGCCGCTCAGCCTGTGCGTCACTTCCGACCCCAACCTCCAGAAAGGGCGGTGCTGAAGCCTGCAGAAGCGGAAGTGAGTCGACGATTGTGACGTCTTTCCTCTCGGCCGATTCCGGCGCAGGCGCGGTGCCTCGGGAGGCCTGGATTTGCAGCACCACCCTTGGCAAGGAGGGCCAACTGGGCCCTTTGCGGGCTCCGGTTTTGGGCGCCTCACCCGAGCGATGCCTCGCTATTGCGCAGCGATTTGCTGTAAGAACCGTCGGGGACGAAACAGTAAGGACCGGAAGCTGAGTTTTTATCCGTAAGTTGTCCCTGGAGTAGAAGCGTCAGCCTTACCTTTGGGCCACGGTCCTGTGGCGTCCGGGGCTAGGATTTGAGGTATCTGGAAATTAGTCCTCGGCTCTCCTGGTGTGCGGGAGAAGGACGCGAAGGCTCGAATTCAGTTTACTTAGAAATTTCCTAACTGAGCAAGGTCACGGGGCTGGTGGGGAGGCATAGGGGCCTTTTTGGGTGTTAAATAACCCACTAAAAATGTACAGTTTGGTGCGGTGCTCCGTGGTTTTCGGAGCGTTTCCCCACCTCAGCTGATCTCCTGTCACTGAAGGACACTAACCACCTCTTAAGGTACACATCAAACCTGCCAAGCGGGAAGGTGCACCCAACAGTTAACTTACACCTTCTGTGAGTTAGGTTACATAGGTGTTCCTTAATTCCATTTTTCTCCCGAGGAAACCAAGGCCTTTCAGAAAGTAGGTTACCTTGAAAGTTTTGAGAGAGAGCCAGGATTACAACCAATCCTGCTCAGGGCTCTATACTCTTCATTCCTACAGAGAACAGGGTGAGTGTTGTCCCGAATTACTACTGCCAGGAAATAGTTCCGTGAAACCACAGAAGTACCCATTTTTATTTAGAAGAACAGGGAAGCAGTAATGTGTAGTAATTTAGAGTCCGGGCTCCAAAGCCGGACTCAGTAGCTTCAAAACCTGGCTCCACCACTCTGTAGCTGACTGATCTTCTGCAAATTATTTAAACTCTGTATGCCTAAGATCTCTCACCTGTAAAGTGGAGATAAAAATTGTACCTACTTCACTTAGTGTGTAAATAGGTAAAGCAGCACTTGACATTGAGTACGTGCGTAATATATGTGAGAATCAACATATTTACAATATTTTATTTCCTTTTTTTGTTTGTAAAAATAATTCATTTAGCTCTAACCTGGCCGTCTTTTACTCTCTTAGATTTTCAGCTATTTTGTGAAGCCTGTTTTTCTTTAGATCAGAAGCGCTCTGTTGATGGACACAGTTGCTTTCCATTATCTTAACTAGTGGAAAGAAACCTGATAACCTAAAATAATTCACATGTGGCAGTATTTCCGGGATAGTTTCCCACTTGAAGCCTGCGAGATGCAGAGAGAGAGTTTTGGGGAAATGCTAGTATATCAATAGCTGTGGCTCTTGAAGATTTGTAAAAACAAAACAAAACAAAACAAAAAAGAAACATGTGGAACTTGATGTAGCCCCATTTCCCAGATTTATTCGGCCTTCATTTTGGGGAGGAAATAACCAACCCCAGACTCCCAAATTCTTTAAATCTTTCCATAGTTACTGTTTTTAAGGAGGGAAAAATAATAATGTCAGAGGAAGTCAATTATAAAGATTTTTTTTCTCAAAATGTGAAATTACTGAAAGTGGATCTTTTATGAGTTTATTTCCGTATGTAATCCGCAAATTAAAAATTGAATCACTTTTATTCCCTTAATAGCACCAAACTTGAAGAATTGAATTTGTTAATGCTAACACTGTAGTAAGCTATACTGTATATTAATTTGGGAATTCAACTTATGTGCACATATAGTGTTTATACTGTGATTATTCTATGCTTTTTTGGGAGTTAATAAGACAGTGAAACAAAATTACAAAACAAAATGAACCACTGTAAGGATACTAAGTTATTTAGGAAACCTATTCCAGGAAATTGCTTAGAGATTTACCTGCTGAGAAAGCATTGCAATCCAGTTACCAGCAAGGATGTTCATAGAGTGATTTTTTTTTTAATTGTTTGGTAACGTAGTATATAGGAACAATAGAAATAATTTGCAAGCAGCATCCTTATATGTGAGATTACATGTGAAAATATTGTAAAGGGCATATTCTCATTTTAGATGTAGCAGAAAAGGTATGAACTTTTCTATGGCTATCAGAATCTGGATCTTCTGAAAAAATTCTCTTTGTCTTTAAATGCCTTTTCTGGTTATGTCTATTATATTTATAACCTGAATTCTTGATGTGTGCAAGGTTAAGGACTTTTCAAACCCTGTGTGAACATTATATCTGTGGTAAGAATTTCCAAAGGTAGATCATCTGATTTTTCCATGTAATGGTATCTGGGTTAAAAATTATTTCCTATAAAGTACCCATACTCCTTTTCCTTAGCATCTTAAAAAGTTATCAATATTTGCTGGGATGGGGGGGAGGCATGCTATTATAAAGCATAAACTAAGTGGTCTGGATTGAGAGGGTATGTATAATTGCTGCTTTTTGTATGAGAAATCTTATGTTATTTTTAAAAAATATGATATTAGACTGTTCTCATAAAATCATTGAAAGAAACATACTATTAACGGTTTAATACAGTTTTAACTGAAACCTATTTAGAATGGTAGGGAAAAGTTTTCTGTGAGATTCTGTCATTAGCCCAATTTTGCTTATAAAATATATTTCAGTGTGTTAGCACCAACTCTAAAAGTTACTGCAAAGTTACAGCAAAGAACAACACATATAAAGAACTTTCTTTGTATTTTCTATTTGATTTATTTCATGTTATAAAATATCTGAGTGTTCTTTATAACATGTTTAGTTCTTGTTTCAGTTTTCTTTCAAAAGTTGAATTTTAGGGTTCTCAGTTTAGAAATATTAAACTAAATTACATATGGGTAGAATTGAGGTTGATTGTGGTAAAGGGAATGGAATATTAGTAGTTTTATAAGATTTAGTATTCATTTTCAATTAAATCACTTGTTTGAACTAACTTATTTTTAAAATGTTAATATAAATAAGAGCCTAAAGCTTAATACTTCCTTGAATTACAGACAAGACACCATTTGACTTGTAGTATTAGTATAGAATACATTTGAATGGGACTTTGTAACTTATGTAGTTCTAGGCAAAATATCCAACAAAATCAAAATATAATCCACAGAAAATAAGAGTAGATTTTATCCTTTGTTGGAACACACATATTTTACTTAAAGGGACTCAATTTATGTTTTACCAGCCTTATTTATTTATTTTTTTTAAGATTTTACTTATTTAGAGAGAGCATGTGTATGTGTATGCATGTGCAGGAGCAGGGGGAGGGGCAGAGGGAGAGAGAATTTCAAGCAGCCTCCATGCTCAGCGCAGAGCCTAACGTGGGGTTCAATCTAGGACCCCGAAATCATGACCTGAGCAGAAATCAAGAGCCGAATGCTCAGCCGCCTGAGCCACCCAGGTACCCCTACCAGCCATTCTTCTGAAAAGCTTTGCCTGCACATCTTACAGCTTAAATCATCTTTACTGTAGAGATGATGTAGTAATGCTATGAAGATGCTCTTACATGGTGTGGATGGTTGCCTTTCCTCTTTTGCAGCATTCAACGCATAGGTTACCTGTATATGCAGTCCTGGAATTTGCAAAAAATACAGCGAAGTTTCCTTTTTTAATTTCAGGTTTCCTCTACATGACAAAGAAAGACTTGAAAAATGGTTAAAGAATATGAAACGAGATTCATGGGTACCCAGTAAATACCAGTTCCTGTGTAGTGACCATTTTACTCCTGACTCTCTTGACATCAGATGGGGTATTCGATATTTGAAACAAACTGCAATTCCAACAATATTTTCTTTGCCTGAAGACAATCAGGTATTGGAGGAAGAGCATAGGGGAGTGGGGGATAATGCTGAGCAGGGTGGTAGGTTGCAGGGTGGCAGGTAATAAGGTTAAGGGAGGGAGAGGGAAAGGTGACTGCTGGGAAAACATAAGAAAAAGGAAGACTAATTTACACTTTTACTAAAAGTATGATAATTTAAAAATTTTAAACCATTAAAAAGATTTAAACTGAAGAACAAAAGATAACGTACATAAATCATTAAGTTATTAATGTAAGTTAATGATCTAAGATTTTGTTACTGGTATTTGAGTGATCTGAAATATTTCCATCATATATTGAATATGCTTAATACTGTTTAAAAAAACACTTTCAGGTGATTTTGAGTTGTTATATGCTTAGAACATTTTTTAACTGCGTTGATTTACTTGGCCAATATACTGCTCAAAGTTATAGTTAAATATTCAGCACTGACTAAAAAGAGAATAAGGTTAGTGAGGACATCTTTAGAATTTGAAAATATTATTTTCTAGGAAAAAGACCCTTCCAAAAAAAAATCTCAGAAGAAAAAATTAGATGAGAAAGAAGCGTGCTTAAAAGCCAAGTCACAAGAATCATTTGCATCAAGTGAGCTAAAGAAAAATACAGTTAATACAGATGTCCTCCCTGAACACACAGAATTACTTAATTCATCTACCTTGGTCAAGCTACCAGCTCCAAAACCAGAAAGTATACAAAATAACATATTAACTCTTAATCTGGTTAAACAAGATACTGGAAAACCAGTATCTACCTTGGAAACATCAGTTACCCAAGACATAGATATAGGTGGTTTTCACACATCTTTTGAGAATCTAAATTCTACAACTATTACTTTGACAACTTCAAATTCAGAAGATGTTCAGCCATCTTTGGAAACCCAAGAAGTGTTTGAAATAACTACGAATCACCTTGCTAACCCAAACTTTACAAATAATTCCATGGAAATTAAGTCAGCACAGGAAAGTCCATTCTTACTCAGCACAATTACTCAAACAGTTGAAGAATTAAATGCAAATAAAGAATCTGTTATTGCCATTTTTGTACCCACACAAAATTCCAAACCAATTAATTCTTTTGTATCTGCTGAAAAAGAAACCGTGGAAATGGGAGATCTAGGCATTGAAGACTCCTTATATAAGGATATAGACTATGAGACAGAAGTTTTACAAACTGAACATTCTTACTGCAGACAAGATATAAATAAGGAACATCTCTGGCAGAAAGTCTCTAAACTACATTCAAAAATAACTCTTCTTGAGCTACAAGAACAACAAACTCTTGGAAGATTGAAGTCTTTGGAAGCTCTTATAAGGCAGTTAAAACAGGAACACTGGCTATCTGAAGAAAATGTCAAGATTATAGAAAACCATTTCACAACATATGAAGTTACTATGATATAGAGTGTAAAGAGGTTTTAATGCTACGACTTTTATAAAGCTTTTTGCAGCCAAACCAACTTACATGTAAAGTGAACTTTTTCCTGTATAAAGTTCCATCTTAAGCGAAGAAGGTATTCTAACGTTAAAAACTGCATCCTGTTCTTGTAATGTTCATTTTTTAAGAAAAACTAGAGTTTTTGGGCTGTAGAGAAAAAGTTTCACTACTTGGTAATCTTCCAAATTGGAATGAATAAATAATACGATTCATAAAATGAGAGAACATGGATATGGTGAAAGGAGCCCAGAAGAGAAATCAGGCTCAGGTATCAGTCCTGGTTCTACCATTGGCATATGACTTGGGCAAATTACTATTGAGCCTCAGTCTGTAATCTGTAAAATAAGGGCACTTAACTAAATCTAGTCTGTTTATAGTTTCTTTCTATTAAAATACTTTTTAAATAGAAGAACTTTTTTATAAGGTAATATATACTTACATTATACTATATGTTGGCTAATATTTGATGTTATTTACTATTGAATTATCTTCAAAATTGAATTCCGTGGTGTTTGACTTGTTGACTGCGATTATTTGTAATAAAGGAAAGTACTCCTTTTATAATTTTATTCCAGTTGAACTAAAATAACCATCCATTAGCCCAGTTTGTAGGAGAGGTACTTTAAACTTAGAAGAATATGTATTTTGGTACCTTATATGTAGCTGACCATCATAATACATAGTCATTTAATCTTAACATTCTGTATTTAAGGTTGTAATTTATAAACCAAAAATTTTAATGAGGTTAATTTTTTAAAATCTATATATTACTATATTTTAGAAATCATAGCTTGTATCTATTTAATGTGTAGCTTTCTAAAGTATGTGCTTTTGTCATTTTTAAATTCCAGAGTGATAGAGTAGTACTTGATATTATACATGCCCATTTACATACATTTTATTAAAATTTATAAGCAAGTAACTAGGTATACGGTAATGTTCTTAGACTAGGAAAGGAATGATGGTGATACTAAAAAAAAGAAAGCAAAGACAGTGGGAACAACAGAAATGTGAAAAATAATGATCTTCTAAAATTGGGTGTTAATTAAATGTTGTTATATTATTGAGCAAGTTCCTATCAGTCCAATTCATACTTTTCTCATCTTTTTTATAAAAAATACTATTACCTTTCTCAGAGGGTTTTGAGAATTCTGTGAGGTAACATGTTTTTGGTTCTGGAAAATGGGAGGTGCTCAATAAATATTAGTTGACTGCACAGCAGATAGTATACTAACTATTTTGTAAATTCATGGTGAATATTTTTGGCCACACTTTTGTTTTTTCAAGCTAAAAAAATTAATTGGTATTATATAAATATGTGCTAAATACAAAAAGTTGATTTAGAGATATCTTTATTTGACCATGGGAGGGGGAAAAAAACCTTAAATTTTTGCATAAATGATGTGCAGATAATTGGTAGAATTAATATGTTATTTTTAAGTATTCCTGTGTTGCATTTTATAGTACTTCTTTAAAATAAATAGTATAGATGAGAATAACCTTGATAAGTCATTATAAAATAATGTTTCAACTCTTTTTAATTGTGTATATTGTATTTTCTCTTTGAAGTTGTAGTTTACTCAGGAATAATTTAACCTAGTTGTATTTCTTTAAACTTAATAAATTATAAATATTTAAGATAATTTCTTGGCTTGCCTATATTCAGTTCAGGATGTTTCCAACCTGTTAATTTGTAAATATATTTGGGGGCTCTACCCAACTTTATTTCTTAGTTGGATTATTATAGGGTCTCTTAACTAATCCTGCCAATATTTTCACTTCTGTCTGTATCTTCTATATTCTCCTGTCAGCTTTTTTACTTCAACTTGTAGATCTAACTATATCATCCACTCACTACTTAACTTTCCCAGCTCAGAAATCTGAAATTACTCTTGAATATGTACAGAATAAAGCTGAGCTTGTTACCATATATGATCCTCTGTGATTTGCTTCATCCTGTGTTCTAGCCAAACTGGGCTACTTAGCATTTTCCAAACATGCCATGCAGGTGACTTTCTTCATCCTTATTTTATTCCCTGAATCCAACCAGTCAAAACTGAAGCTTTGGTTGAGTTTTGTTTCCCTTTTTCTAGTCAAAATTGTTTTCTCTCTGCTCTTACAGGGCTTTGTTTTCTAACATTCTAACAGTGTTTGCCTTATACTTTTTTATATTGTGATATCTTTGGCTGTTCTTTCAACTAGACTGTAAGCTTTTTAAAGCAGGATTTTCATTAATCACTGGTTTCTTTGACAATGTAATTCACTCAATAAATGTTTGGATGAATATTTTGAATTTGCCTGCTTGATTCTTGTTATTAAAATCAAGAACCTTCGTACAAAAGAGGTCCTTGATACCCTTAGAATGTTTAGGGAAAGACCTACGTCTTCACATAATCTTTGAAACATTCCGTGTTTTCAGTGGACAATACAATTTACCAAGAATCTGCTATCTATGAATTGATTTTCATGTGGAAGGCTATTCCCACCCCAAAATATTTTCTGCTTTCTTTCCTGTATAATTAAAAAGGAAGTAAGTCCAAATATGGCTTCTGAATATGTCTCATTCTATATTCTCTTCTGTAGTGTGAATTTGTCACTCCCTTAACAAGAGGTGGAATTTATTTTTCTACCTTTTTTAATCTGGTGGGCTTTGTGAGTGCTTTGACCAATAGAATACAGTGAAAGTGATAGAGCCAGCTAAACTTAGACCTTAATTGACCTGGCAGCTTTCACTTCCTCGTTGGAACAGTATCTCTTAGAATGCCAGATGCCCTATTAAATGTGTGATTACCCTGAGACCATGCTGGAAAAGCCAAAGCCACGTGGAGAGGCTCTAGAAAATGAGACTTCAGACACATTAGTGAAGAAGCCAACAAGCAACTCAGTTTCTGTCACAGAATCATGAAAGACAGTAATTGAAGTCAACAGATATCGAATTGGAGGGGAGGGTGTGAAGACATGTTAAAAAAAATGCAGTTGTTATTAACAAGCAGTAGTCATCCCACACAGCTTGGCCGGTGTCCCTCTTCTAAACTGTCAAAAGATTGGAAGTTTATTCTCTAGAGAGGATGAAACAAGTTCTTCAGAAAAGATAATGGGCAGGGATGCCATACTGCAAAGAGGTATTAAGTGAAAGTTTATAAGCTGAATAGTGAGCTCCAACCCAGCCTCTATCACATATTTGGTTTCCAGAACAGTGGCAACCGAGCTTATACCCTCTAGTTTTGTCTTGGGAATTTGACAAACATCACGAGAAAACCAGATTTCACATTGGAGGTTCCAACTGAGTCCCGCTAAGTCACTCTGCAGCAGTGTTTCTTAACCTTTACTGCATCAAAATCACTTGAGAAGTTATAAATTTTTTCATTACCCAAACTGATTTCAATTGGTCTGGCATAAAACCTGAGTATTTGTGGTTTAAAATTTTTCTCCGGTGATTCTCATATACAGCAAAAGGTGAGAATCATTGCTCTATAGTAAGGCTATGGAAATGACTCATCCCCGAGTACAGAGATTTTCATCAGTGTCCTGCCAACCAACAGTCAACAAGTCAATTGAAAGTTAAAGATAACAAATAAGTAGAAAGCAATTTAGAGAAAACACAAGTAGAAGAAATGTTAGGGGAAAGAACCCAACTGTACTTAACATTTACTGAGAAGTATGTTGCATACTTGAAAACAAAAACTATGTTTTTTAAAAGAGCATTAAAAAGAGCTCTAGTAATTTAAAGTGTGGTATTAGGGACACACCAAAGCACATTATTTTTTTAAAAATCAGAACTTTAGACACAAAAAGAGGATCTTACTTTCAGCAAGGAAAAAAACAAAAGGGTCAAGAATAGAACAGCTTCAAATTTCTGAATGGCTACACTGGAAGCAAGAAGACAAGAGATCAATGATCTGAAAGTTCTGAGGAAAAAAGATTTCCAAGATAGAATTCTATATCCAAAGTCTCAAAATATTGTCTCCTCTGTATCCTTTAAGGCAGCTATTGGAAAATGCATCCTACAGAAATAAGGCTATAAAAATCAAGAGAATGGCTTCTAAAGTTATTTCCTAGATGATCATTTATCATTCAGTTGATCTGAAGATTAGAAATAGGAAAAAGGAAATCAAATCAAGAAAGCAGAGGGAATTCCAATTTGGTAGTTAGGGGAGGTCCCAACATAACAGCCTGACCACAGGTGTAGAGAGCCACCAGTCCAAATTGGAGTAGGTCAAAAGGTTCAAGGATAGAGTTCTTCAAGAAGGTGAAAATTGACAGAATAATGTGTTAACACCTTTAGAGGAATCTCACATATCTGGGGTAGAATTGAGGGTTGAATTAATAAATACAAAGAAAACTATATAAAATCAGAACAAATGTTAACGTACAATATGTAGAAAGGTCAAGCCATTATATTTTAGTACACACTGTATTTACATAGTTGAAATAATGTAAATGCAATATAAACACTAATATATTAGGAGGATGGGTGTGTGTGTGCGTGCATATGTTTGTGCTGGGGCCAGGAGCAAGGAGTAAGATGTAATTAAAGAAAGCAAAGTTCTCATCAACCATAGTGGAATATCAAAAGATAAATGCCTAAATGCAAAAACTTTAAAAATAACAAACATCTTGAGGTAAATAGGTAAATACATAAAGAATCCACATAGATCATTGGAAAGGTTGACTCAGGAGCAAGAAATGAAGGAGGACTGCAGTTTTTTGTAACAAGGCTTAGAGAGTACTGACTTTTTAAACATATTTTTTAGACTAATGGGTTTATTTCTATTTATCCTTTAGGACTGACTATTATTTTATCTAGAAAGCCTTTATTTGCCTTTCCAAATGCCCTTTTTATTTAGTCTATTAGCTACCTTTACTTACCCCTATTATAATAACTATCTTCCAGTATCATTATTGCTTCTTTACTTGTTCTTATACCCCCAAGATAAATTTTCATACCTTCAAAGTGTAAACTTTTTACAAGCTTTTAAGCTTCGTTGTGTAGCACAATTTATTTTTTTTTTTAAGATTTTATTTATGAGCGAGAGCATGAGCAGGGAGAGACAGAGGGAGAGGGAAAAGCAGACCCCCCGCTAAGCAGGGAGCCCAATGTGGGGCTCAATTCCAGGACCCTGGGATCATGACCTGAGCTGTAGGCAGATGCTTAACTGGCTGAGCCACCCAGGTCCTCCTAGCACAATTTCTAATACAAAGTAAGAGCTCCATAAATATTTGTCAAGTGAACAACCGGTCACATACTAAACCATACTTCAGGAACTATTTTGTTGGGTCTAATTCTGTCTCCACATTGCGACAGTCACCAGATAACCAATTTGCAGCTCCACAATGCATTATGGTCCCATTATTCAGGCAGGCTCTGTTAAATTCACTATAATGTAAATAATGCTACTTTTATTTTTAAATTTTTTTATGTTTGGAGATGTTACAGCATCCAGTGCCTGCAGTTTGCAATCTATACAGACATTTTCTGTTAATTTCACAAAGCTTGAGAAGTAAGCTTTGACATGTGTAATGCTACTTTAAATCTTTTATTGACATACTATAAGTAGTACCTAGTAAATGTGAAGTAGCATTCCTTCCAGACTTGAGTTTTGTAACATGGAGTCTGAACTATAGGAAGTCTCCAGGAGGGTCACTAGATACCCTAAAATTTAATGCAAAATATTACATGTATAGACATTTTTCTGGAAAGAGAACCCATAATTTCTGTTATGTTAGGAAAGGGATAAATGACTCCAAAAAATTTAAACAGTGAAATAATACCATACATTCTACATTGTGCCATAAATCATAAATCAAAAGCTGTTTACATACTTTATTCCCTAAGTACTCTGAAACAAAAAAATGGGAAAGCTTCTATTCTAGATTTGAATACACAAAAACCCCACCAATTTAGCTATGTGGAGTAGAACTGGGATTAAAAAGAAAATCGGCACATACCCAAAAGTGGGCTGGGTAAATTCTACACAGAATTCTTGAGTTTCAGACTAGTGTTATTTCATATTTTCTGAAAAATAAATTTTAATGATTAAATTACTACATAGACTGTCAGAAAAATAAATTCAGAGATTATGTAAGTACTATTTTGATTATTGGAAAATACTATTTAAGTTCAGTTCACTTGTTTCTTGGTTACTGAAATATAATTCAAAGTGAGAAGCAACGGGGCAGAAGCCATATTCAGAGGGAGCCTAATCTTTATTTCTTACAGTGCATGGTTCAGGTTTTCCATTAATAAAAATGTGTAGTGTTTTAATATGCACAACAGACTAGAATATCATAAATGTGAAATGAGGTTAATTTTATTGAACTTGCTAACTTGCTTAGTCTAGGTGAAAATGAATTTACTGACATGAGACTAGAATATATCTGAACCATGGATGAAAAAGAAGTCAATCAGTTCAATGATGGGGTATTAAAATATGAGAAGGAGTTTTTGAGAGAATGAGGTGGAGGAGCAAGGGCCTCATTCAGATTTTCCAAATAATCCCCAGTCACTAAATAAGAAAGCATTCATCTATTCCTCTTTGGAATATTAAGTAATATGCTAAAGAGAGATTTGGTTTGCTTTGTTAAATTTGAGGCTTTGGAGGTCTGAAACATCTTTTGGCATATCAACTTGCAGTCTACCTGCAAGTTTAGTTTTATTAACTTGGGAAATGAGAAAATGTGAAGGGAAAATATGTGGTAGAATATAGGAGGGGCATAGAGCTGAGACTCATAAGACTGAAAAATCTGTCTTGCCTCAGTAATATAATCTAGTCTCCTTTGTCAGTAGGCAGAAGCACATTACTGGGTATCATCACAGAAATGCATTTCTGAAGAAAAGTACTGTAATCAAAGCCTTTTAATGAGAAAAAAAGACAGCCAAAGCAGTCCAAGTCACACTGAGGTAAGCTCCTTCCCTCGCAATAGCAAAATACTGAGGATGAAGAGACACCTCTACTAAGAATAGAGAGTGGAGCGTCTTGTTTTAACAAGGGTAATGTTTGGTATAGAAAAAATTGCTTCCAAACTTAGATAAAGTGGTCCCACAGATCTCTCCTTTCTGTCTTCTTCTTTTGTTAATCTGGGCAGAACTGAAATAAGAACTTCATGAGGGGTAGGTCCTAAGTATCACTGAAGAACCAGTTCAAATGTCACCTTTTCGATGTGGTCACACACACACACCAGTTAGTTGTTCACTCCTCTGTCTTCACAAACTCTATATCATTATAACTAGATCATTCTTAGTCGTAATTACCGCCTTACTTATCAGTCTCTGATATGTAAGTCTCTGCAAGTTAGTGAGAGGTGGAGATCAACACTTACTCATCTTCGGCACTATAGAGGAGGAAAAAACTTCTCTGCCTTCTTAGATTCCGTGTCTGGGCCTGGAAAACAAACTTGATAAAAACTAGATTAACCAGAGAAAAACAGAGTTTATTAGCACATTAACACAGGCGTGGTACATATATGTGGGATAACTCAGTGATGGCTAACTCAAAGGGGTATTTAGAAATTGGGGCTAATGTAGCTTTTTTTTTTTGACAGAGAAGGAGAGAGAGTGTGTGTGCATGTGTGAGCAGGGCAGGGGTGGGGGTGGGGTGAGGTGGGCAGAGGGAGAGGGAGAGAATCCTAAGCAGACTCTGTGCTGAGTACAGAGCCCGGCATGGGGCTCAATCTCACAACCCTGAGATCTTGACCCCAGCAGAAGTCAAGAGTCAGATGCTTAACCAACTGAGCCACCCAGGCACCCCGCTTATATAGCATCTTAACAAAGAAAAGTGCTAAGACAAAGGAAAAGGGGTTGAGGTCCCTAGGGATGGCAAGCTGTGAGAAAGTAAAAATATGGGGGAAGATAAGGATTGTTTTAGTAAGGGTTTGTATGTAGCTTACTTTGATGCTGATAAGAGTCTAGAGTTGTCTCTGGTGATTTGGAATTATCCTGCTCTTCCTAGTGTAAGAGAGAGCAGGGAGGTGTTTTTGGTCTGCTTCTTCTCAGTTGTCTTCATCTGAAAACAGTCCTTATGTTGAAGCATGACATACTCTGAACCCCTTTAGCACCTCAATTCATTTTGGAAAAACATGATAATAATATGCTAACTCTTGTGGCTGTGTTTGGATGATGGATGGTGGATAAAGTATATTGGATTATGCTTAGATCTAGTTACTTTTAAATGCTACAGAACACTAAAAAAGTATTTTAAATTGTTAGTCTCAAAGCCTATTCTAATTTTGTGCTGGCTCTTTTGCCCTAATGTGTAGCATCTCAAGTTTACCTGTTAAAAACAAATAGAAGAAGCTTAAGATAGTTAAAATATGGATATCACTCTTTTCAATTTGAGGCCCCACCCAGAAGGTCACAAAATATTTAATCCAAGGCTTCTCTTTTCAAATGCAGTATGTAGAATGATTTAAAAATAAATAAAACTCAAAAATCTAAAAATCCAATAGTACTAAAGGTAGCTTATTGGCCATTACTAAGTCTTCCTTATGTTGGATTTACCTAAATTCTGAACTGAAATTTTTTAAGTCAAGCCTTTAATTCGATACCAGATAATTATCTTCATCTTGAGTGATTTATCTCTTGATTTGGATTTTATTTTATGAAGTTTAAACTCTACCTACATTTGTTCTATAACTTCAAAGAACTTCAAAGATGTATTATTTCTAGAAGTGTTTGTTTCAGTCAGTCATGATTCTCACAATTTAACTGAGAGCATATTAAGTATACTTGGAGCTTTATAGAGAACCATTTGGCATTACTGCCATGGAATGTTTGTTGCTAACTCCCTTAAAGTGACACACATTTACTGTTTATGATTGTTCTGGGAACTACACTTAACTATTTACACTTAACTATTTTACACTTAACTATTAAGAAAGTCACTTTCACTACACTTTAACATAATATGGATTTTCTCAGTGCTACATCTTAACGTGAGTGATTCTATGCTTCATTTACTGATCTTGAACCTGACATCAGTTCATTTTATGAAGCAATTCAACTGTTTTGTCGTTCTTAGAAATGTGTCTATTTTTTATTAAAATACTGCATCAGGGGCGCCTGGGTGGCTCAGTCGTTAAGCATCTGCCTTTGGCTCAGGTCATGATCCCAGGGTCTTGGGATTGAGCCCAGCATTGGGCTCCCTGCTCCGCGGGAAGCCTGCTTCTCCCGCTCTCTCTCCCCCTGCTTGTGATCCTGCTCTCACTGTGTCTCTCTCTATCAAATAAATAAAATCTTTAAAAAAAAAATAAAATACTGCATCAAATTCCACATAAAATATGGCAAGTTACATTTCTCTGAGTAAGACAAAATGAAAAAAATGTAATTTGGAATTATCTTTCCTGAGACGTGTGTCTAGCAAGTTTGATTCTTTCTTCCTCCTAAACTTCTTTTACTACATTTCCTATGTGGGATTTAAAGAGAAACTGTAGAAAGTTTGTTTCACACTCATTTTTACAATTCCTTTGTTTTTTGGGATTTTTTTCATCTTTTGTTTTGGTATTTTTAGCCTATGTCAATGTCCTTTTTTATGTAGAAGATTGAAAGTTTTGACCATGGATTATCTCATTTTCTTCCTTAAACGTTTGGTAGCAAAATTACCTGGGCCTGGAGTTTTTTGTGTGTAAAGAGGTTTCTGAGAACAAATTCAATTTTTAAAATAGAAACAAGGCTATTCATGGGTGCCTGGGTGGCTCAGTCGGTTAAGTGTCTGTCTGCCTTCGGCTCTAGTCATGATCCCAGGGTCCTGGGATCGAGCCCCGCATAGGGCTCCCTGCTCAGCGGGAAGCCTGCTTCTCCCTCTCCCACTCCCCGTGCCTGTGTTCCCTCTTTTGCTGTCTCTCTCTCTGTCAAATAAATAAGTAAAATCTTAAAAAAAAAAAAAAAAGTAGCAGATAGAACCTATTCCTCCGCTTGAATCTGGGCTGGCCTTAGTGACTTGCTTAATGAATAAAATGTGACAGAAGCGATATTCTGGGACTTCCAAAGCTAGATAATAAAAAGACTTGCAGCTCATGCCTGGGCCTCTTACTCATCTTGGGGAAACCAGTTACAATATAGGAAGCTCACCATGTTCTAGAAGCCAGGTAAAGGTTCTTCAGTCAATAGTAGCATTCTAACCATATCCACCAAAGCACCAGACATGTAAGTAAAGCCATCTTGAACACTCCAGACCAGCCAGTCTGCCCGCTGAATGCCACTAAGTGACTTTAGTCAATGCTGTATGGAACAGAAGAAGCCATGCCCAAATACCTGACCAACGAAATTTTGAAATATAATAATGTTTATTGTTTCTAACATTAGGGTTGTTACACAGAAGATAACCAGAACAATGACTATTATGTAAATGGTGGCAAATATCCCTGCCATCTAGCTTTATAAAGACATAATGTGATATTCCTGATTAGTTGAGAAAGAGGAAAAATGCCACCCTCAAGTCTGCCATGCTAAGTGGTATATCCTAAGCAACTTTGTTCTCCTCCACAGTGCTAAGATGGGAATACAGTTGCTAAAATTTATACCAGTTCTTGCCAACAGAGTTATTTCAATTTAATATTGTTAACTATTTCTGGTCTTCAGCCAGTAAAGACTTGATTTTATGTTTAAGATACTGTAATGAATAGGACTTTCTGATTATCGGTTGTCATCTTGAAGAGAAAATAAAAACATCTTTATGTATAATGAAATATTTGAGTTGTAATGTAAGAGTTGAGCTTTGAGGTTTTGGCTGGTAAATATACTGGGCTAGCTCAGATTTCAGGGTGCTTTGAAACAAATCTCTGTGATTGAATGAGTCTGTAATAGAGGATTTGCTTCCTGAGAGAATTACCTCTTACTGGAGTTAAAAAGCTTTATGTTCGATGCCCATGGAGCCTCATGCAACTTAAGTTGCATGCATGCAGCTGTGTTAGCCAATAAGATCATAAACAATATGTAACAAAGGTAAATGTATAAAATAAATGCCTGCTAAATTTAATCAAATCTCTAGTGCTTTTTAAACAAAACCCTGGATCATAAATTACTTTTAGCAAAAGCCTAATACCTAATTTTGCTTGGTGAGAACTTAATTGGAAAGTGTATACAAAGTAATTGAATATGTCTATTGTGAATTTTAATCTTCCTTTTTATTCTTTAATGAAGAATAATTGTATAGCAACAGAAAACAGTCAATATATAAAGTAATTGATTCCTTCTCATGCAAGAATCATTCTCATTAAACAAACAAAAAAAATGTAGACAAATAGTTATCATTCAAGGATCATCTTCTTGGGGCACTTGGGTGGCTCAGTCATTAAGCGTCTGCCTTAGGCTCAGGTCATGATCTCAGGGTCCTGGGATCGAGCCCCTCATTGGGCTCCCTGCTCAGCGGGAAGCCTGCTTCTCCTTCTCCTACTCCCCCTGCTTGTGTTCTCTCTCTCACTGTGTCTCTCTCTGTCAAATAAATAAAATTAAAAAAAAAAAGAATCTTCTTGGCATATTAAAAATCATTATAAGCTTTCCATGAATGCCATATTTCTATAAAGTTAGCTTTTTGTATTTAGCTTGAAAGTGATACTATCAAAATTGTTCAGATCACTGAAGAAAATAAGAGAAGGTAAACTGGCTCACATGCCCACTGAAAGGAAACTGTTGAATGACTTAAACTTCCAGTCTTGTTTTTGGCTCTCAGAAGGGCAATTGTTAAAGTATTTTTCTATTGCCTTAGCAAAAGTAATTAAATACAGGGCAGACTTTTTAAAGAAAATGGCTTGTAAAAACAGTAAATTGTATCTTTCCTAAAGTTCAGTGGTTACATAAGTTCATAATCACCATTTTAGAGAGTGTTCATTTCTCAGGATACACAAAGGTTGTATCAGTAGTAGAGTGGCTTGTTTTTGACAACCATGTGGGCAAATGAATAGAAAAGCTATCTTATCACTTGAGGCTAGTAAATTATAGAGATATTTTACTCACTGAGCAGACCAAATTGTTTCATGGCTTATGATTACGTTGTAATGCAATAAAAGCCATAATAAAAGCTGTTATTTCTGGTTATTTATGTATGTATCAAAAGATACACTATGGATTAGGAGCGCCTCAGTGGCTCAGTCGGTTAAGTGTCTGCCTTCAGCTCAGGTCGTGATCCCGGAGTCCTGGGATCAAGTCCTGCATCAGGCTCTCTGCCTCTCTCTCTCTCTATCATGAATAAAAAAATAAAATCTTTAAAAAAAGATACATTATGGATTATTCCTGTGCATTGTGGAAGTTATTGCTCCCTCCCACACCTTAAAGGATTCATTCATTCATTCATTCATTCCTTTATCAACATTTTATGAGCATATATTGCTAAAAACTGTTCTATATTCTGAGTTTGCAACAATAAACAAACCAGAAAAAAATTCCTGTTCTCTTGAGGCTTACATTCAATTTGAAGAGAGAAAATGGATTTAAAAGTTCAAATAAATGTATTATATAATGCCAGAGATTAAGAAATAGTATGAAGAAAAATAAAGCAAAGTATGGAATACAGTGTAATAGGAGTACATTTTTGGTGGGATGATCAGTGAAGGTCTTTCTGGAGATGTGACACTTTTTTTTTGTTTTTAGATAGTTGTTTTTTCTTTTTTTGTTTTTTAAGCAAGCTTTATGCTTGCTTAAAAAAAGTTCAAACTCACAACCCCAAAATCAGGAGTCTATGCTCTACCAATTGAGCCAGCCAGGCACCCTGGGGTGACACTTTAGACAAAATGTAAATGAAATGGAGGGGAAAACCATGGAAATATCTGGGAAGAGGATGTTTCAGAGAGAAATAGCAGGTGTAAAATCCTGAGGCTGGAACTTAATTGGTATTTCAAAGAATAGCAAGAAGACCTGTGAAGTTGGAGTGAAGTGACCTAGGGAATGATCGCCATGATGCTGGAGAAATGGCCAGTACTGTGTAATAAGAAGCCATTAAAAAGTTTTGAGCAGGGAAATAAGGATTCCTTTAACTGCTGCATTAGTGACAGTACAGGGGCAAATAAGAAAGCCCTGAGAGCATTTAGGAGCATTTAGGAGGCTATGGCAAGAAAAGATAGGGCCCTGGATTAGAGTATGTTCTAGATATTTTCTGTTTGCTTCTCCAGATGAACTTTCCATCCTTCATGGTGTTTTGTGCCCCAGGAGGCTGGTTTGATTCAGCCAGTGGGGGACTCTGGCAGAAATTGGAGGGCAGGAACAGAGTAAGGAGAGTGTCTATTGTCCTGGCTCACTTCCTGCAGAGCCATAGGAATTGATCTGTTCCTCTGCCCCTAGCTCCTCCCAGGCAGCTCTCATTAGATGTTTATTCTTTTTTTTTTTTTAAGATTTTATCAACTTATTTGACAGAGAGCGAGAGAGGGAATACAAGCAGGGAGAGTGGGAGAGGGAGAAGCAGACTCCCCGCTGAGCAGGCAGCCTGATTCACCCTGGGGTCATGACCCAAGCCAAAGGCAGATGCTTAAAGACTGAGCTACCCAGGCACCCCCAGCTGTTTATTTTTTCCAGGTTCTATGACATCTACCATTCACCCCTTCAAACCTATGCTAATGAGGGCTCTGCACTGTTCCTAACCCTGAGATTTCATACTCTCTCTTGCCAAGTTTCCTAACTCTACTTACACCTTTAACTAGTCCCTTCAATACACCCTCAAATTACCAAGCTTTAATGAGCCACCTGTCTCTTGTTGGGCCTTGATGGCCCAGAGTGGTAATGGTGATAAGAAGTGGTTGGATTTGGGATCTGTTTGGACAGGATCTGCTTAAAGACTGGTTGTGTGCATACAACATGAGATATGGAGAAGGGATACAACTTGCTTTGCCCCTTAACAATAGGGAGGTTTTCGGGGCGCCTGCATGGCTCAGTCGTTAAGCATCTGTCTTCGGCTCAGGTCATGATCCCAGGGTCCTGGGATGGAGCCCTGCATTGGGCTCCCTGCTCGGCAGGAAGCCTGCTTCTCCCTCTCCCTTTCCCCCTGCTTGTGTTCCCTCTCTCACTGTGTCTCTCTCTGTCAAGTAAATAAATAAAATCTTTAAAAAAAAAAAAAAACAATAGGTTTTCTTCCACTCAAAATATATACCTCTATTTTCAATTAATTCATAGAATTCCAAAACATGGATATACCATGGCTTATTAATTAATCATCCCACTTGAAGACATTTAGTTCTTTATGACGTTTTGCTAATATAAATAATGCTAGTAGTGTGCCCTCAGTGTATATACCGTTGCAGTATATTTGTGCATGTGTGGATTTCTTAAGGACCAGTACATGAAAGTAGAATTGCTATAGCAAGAGATAGGTACCTTTAAAACTTCTATAGATATTTCCAAATTGCTCTTGAAAAAGCAGTACTAATATACTCTTCCAACAACAGTGACTTTTACTCTCACAGTCCAGAGGTATTATCAAACTTCAAAAAATCTTATAATAAAAATGTTTTGTTATCTTATTTGCTTTTTTTTGAATGCTAGTGATATTGAACATCTTTCCATGATAGCTGGTCAATGTTTGATGAGGAATATGATTACACAGATTCAAAATAGCTCCCACAAAATACTTAATTAAAAAGAGAAAAAAAGAACTTCACAGTGGAGAAATCTGGCAAACATTACCTTAATCAAGTGACCAGGGTGCCTGCGTGGCTTAGTTGGTTAAGCATTGGACTCTGGATTCAGCTCAGGTCACAATCTCAGTGTTGTGAGATAGAGCACTGCGTTGGGCTCTGTGCTCAGTGGGGAATCTGCTGCTTTTCCTCCCCCTCTGCCCCTCCTCCTGCTTGCACTCTCTCATGCTCTCCCTCTCTCAAATAAATAAATAAAATCTTAAAAAAAAATCAAGTGACCAAAGTGAATGTCATCAGTAATGGGACAAGTCAAAATTGTGGACCACCTAGTGGTAATGAGATATAATAAGAAAATAGCATCACTTCTGTGGTCTTAACTACTAAAGTTATGTAATATGAATCTAAACATGAGGCAAACCCAAACTAAGAGATAAACTATAAAAAACTAGTTTGTGACAAGGTCATAGAAAATAGGGAATGACCAAAGAACTATTCCAGAGTGAAGGAGACAGAAGAAATGTGACAGTTAAATGGGGTCTGTGAATTAGATGGTAGTCATGAATCAATATTAACTTCCTGATTTTTAAGCTTCTATAATAGTTTGTAGGAGAAACAGTCCTTGTTTGTGGAAGAATCTCACTAAAATATTAGGAAGTGATGGGGTAACAGGTCGGCAACTTATCCTGAAATGGTTCAGGAAAAAGAAGTCATTTATATTCTATTTGTAATTTTTCTGAAAGCTTGAGATTATTAAAACAACAACCAACTTTTTCACATTAGAAATCACAACACATATTCCTCCTCAGTACTTCTCTACTTGGCACCCAGTGGACACCATATATTTGTTCTTGTGGCAGAAAGAATAAATCTTAACTTGCTTTCTCTTCCCTGGATTTTTTTTGGGGGGGGGCTAATATAGGTTTCAGCAGTCATAAATTACATCCTAGTGGTTAGAGAAATATCTCATCACACTATGTACTAGTCAGAAGAATAAAGGTTTCTGAGAGCTAGTCAAAGGCTGTCATTGGAGGGAAAGACTTAAGTAAGGTACAGGCTTGCTCCTCATAAACTCCAGCCTTTTCAGGGTTTCAAATGTAGGGAAGTTTCCCTTGAAACCCTGTCTTAAAAGCATTCAAACTATGGAAAGAGCACAGATGTCCACTGACAGATGAATGGATAAAAAAGAAGTGGTATATATACACAATGGAATATTACTCAGCCATCAAAAAATGAAATCTTGCCATTTGCAACTATGTGGATGGAACTAGAGGGTATTATGCTAAGTGAAATAAGTCAGTCAGAGAAAGATAATTTTCATATGATCTCACCCTTATGTGGAAATTATTTATTTATTTATGTTTATTTAACAATGTGTTTTATTTTTTAAATTTAATTTAATTTTATTATGTTAGTTAGTCACCATACAATACATCATTAGTTTTTGATGTGGTGATCCACGATTCATTGTTTTCATATAACACCCAGTGCTCCATGCAGTACGTGCCCTCCTTCATACCCATCACCAGGCTAACCCATCACCAGGCTAACCCATCCCCCCACCCCCCTGCCCTCTAAAACCCTCAGTTTGTTTCTCAGAGTCCAGAGTCTCTCATGGTTCGTCTCTCCCTACGATTCCCCCCCTTCATTTTTCCCTTCCTTCTTCTAATGTCCTTCATGCTCTTCCTTATGTTCCACAAATAAGTGAAACCATATGATAATTGTCTATCTCTGCTTGACTTATTTCACTTAGCATAATCTCCTCCAGTCCCATCCATTTTGATATGAAAGTTAGGTATTCATCCTTTCTGATGGCTGAGTAACATTCCATTGTATATATGGACCACATCTTCTTTATCCATTCGTCTGTTGAAGGGCCTCTCAGCTCTTTCCACAGTTTGGCTATTGTGGACATTGCTGCTGTGAACATTGGGGTGCATATGGCCCTTCTTTTCACTACATCCGTGTCTTTGGGGTAAATACCTAGCAGTACAATTGCTGGGTCATAGGGTAGCTCTGTTTTAATTTTTTGAGGCACCTCCACACTGTTTTCCAAAGTGGCTGTACCAACTTGCATTCCCACTGACAGTGTAAGAGGGTTCCCCTTTCTCCACAACCTCTCCAACATTTGTTGTTTCTTGCCTTGTCAATTTTTGCCATTCTACTGGTGGTGTAAGGTGGTATCTCACTATGTTTTGTTTTTTTTTAAGGTTTTATTTATTTATTTTTGAGAGAGAGCACATGAGGGGGGGCGGGTCAGAGGGAGAAGCAGACTCCCACCAAGCAGGGAGCCCAATGCGGGACTCAATCCAGGGACTTCAGGATCATGACCTGAGCCGAAGGCAGTCACGCAACCAACTGAGCCACCCAGGCACCCTCAATGTGATTTTTATTTGAATTTCCCTGATGGCTAATGATGTTGAACATTTTTTTCATGTGTCTGTTAGCCATTCGTATGTCTTCTTTGGAAAAGTGTCTGTTCATGTCTTCTACCCATTTTTTGACTTGATCATTTGTTTTTTTGGGTGTTGAGTTTGAGAAGTTCTTTATAGATCTTGGATACCAACCCTTTATCTGTAGTGTCATTTGCAAAAATCTCCCATTCTGTGGGTTGCCTCTTAGTTTTGTTGACTGTTTCCTTTGCTGTGCAGAAGCTATTTATCTTGATGAAGTCCCAAAAGTTCATTTTTGCTTTTGTTTCACTAGCCTTTGGAGATGTATCTTGAAAGAAGTTGCTGTGGCTGATGTCAAAGAGGTTACTGCCTGTGTTCTCTAGGATTTTGATGGATTCCTGTCTCACATTGAGGTCTTTCATCCATTTTGAGTTTATCTTTGTGTGTGGTGTTAGAGAATGGTTGAGTTTCATTCTTCTGTATATAGCTGTCCAACTTTCCCAGCACCATTTATTGAAGAGACTGTCTTTTTTCCATTGCATATTTTTTCCTGCTTTGTTGAAGATTATTTGACCATAGAGTTGAGGGTCCATATCTGGGCTCTCTATTCTGTTCCATTGTTTTTCTGCCGGTACCATGCTGTCTTGGTCATCACTGCTTTGTAATATAGCTTGAAATCAGGCAGCGTGGTGCCCCCAGCTTTGTTTTTCTTTTTCAACATTTCCTTGGTGATTCAGGGTCTTTTCTGATTCCATACAAATTTTAGGATTATTTGTTCCAGCACTTTGAAAAATGTCATTGGAATTTTGATCGGGATGGCGTTGAAGGTATAGATTGCTCTGGGTAGCATAAACATTTTAACAATGTTTATTCTTCTGATCCATGAGCATGGAATTTGGAATTTAAGAAATAAAACAGAATCATAGGAGAAGGGAGGGAAAAATAAAACAAGACAAAATCAGAGAGGGGACGAACCATAAGAGACTTTTAATGATAGGAAGCAAACGGAGGGCTGCTGGAGGAGGGAGGAGTTGGGGGATGGGGCAACTGGGTGATGGGCATTAAGGAGGGCACATGATGTGATGAGCACTGGGTGTTATATAAGACTGATGAATCACTGACCTCTACCTCTGAAACTAACAATATACTATATGTTAATTAATTGAATTTAAATAAAAAAATAAAAATAAAAGGAAAAAAATTGGCAGGCATTCAAAACAAAACAAAACAAAAACAGGTCACTGAAATCCCAAACCTGTACAAAACAGTTGTGTACTCATTATTTGTAAGAATCAATTTAATTTGGAATCAAAACATTAGTTGCAACAAACTATTATTAAAGTACAAAAGTCTCTAAATATGAGCTAAGTCAAAAATTACTTGCTTTCAGAATTATTTTTGCTCTTATAGCTAGAGCTATATTTTAACAGTGTCTTCTCAGGCAACTTACCACAAGAAAACAAAGTTGCTATGTAATATCTTTTTAAGAAAAAAAACCCAAACCTGAGAATCTAGTGCAGAGTTCTGAAAATGCTAAAAAATTATTATTTTTACTTCATTTTCTCTTCTCTCCCACCTCCTGTTTTTAAGTAAATTAAGCTTAAAATTCAAGGAACAAGCTTTGAAAACTAGATACAATTTGTTACTTTGGGCTGCCATCTAGTGTTAAAATAAAGAAAACATTTGCCTTTCCTTTTTTTGCCTTTGTAAACTTTTGTATTGATAATATTTTCAATATGACGGAAGGTAAAAGCTAATACTATCATTAAAAGATTTTTTATTTTTAATTTTTTAAAGATTTTTAAAAAGATTTATTTATTTTAGAGAGGGGGCGGGGCAGAGGGAAAGAGAATACTGAAGCAGACTCCTCACTGAGCCGGGGAGCCCAGCTCGGTGCTCAATCTCACGACCCTGAGATCATGACCTGAGCCAAAACCAAGAGTTGGCTGCTTAACTAACTGAGCCACCCAGGCGCCCCAAAGATTTTATTTTTAAGTGGTCACTACACCCAACATGGGGCTCAAACTTACAACACTGAGCTCAAGAGTGGCATGCTCCACTCCCTCATTAAAAGATTTTTTTAAATAAAAATTAAATGCATTTAAAGTGTATAACATGCTGATTTGATACATATATTCATAGTGGAATGATTACTACAGTAGAGCTAATTAACATATCTCCACACATAGTTACCATTATTTGTAAGGAATGCACTTGAAAGCTACTCTTTTAGCATATTTCCAGTGTTCATAATTAAATATAGTCATCGTGCCTGTACATTAGATTTCTAAACTTATTCATCCTACAAAGCTATACATTTGAACCTTTTAACCCAACATCTCCCCATTTTCCCACCATCCCAGGGTCTGATAACCACCATTCTACTCCCTGCTTCTATAACTTTGACTTTTTTTTTTTTTTAGATTCTACATACCATATGTGGTATCATACATACATACATAAACACACACAGTTGACCCTTGAACAATGCAGGGATTGGGGTACTAACCCCTCACATAGTCAAAAATGCATGTATAACTTTTGACTCTCCCCAAACTTAATACTAATATACTACTATTGACTTGGAAGCCTTACCGATAACATAAAAAGTCAATTAACACATATTTTGTGTGTTGTATGTTTTAGCCTACAAAAATAAGCTAGAGGAAAAAAATGTTAAGAAAATCATAAGGAAGAAAAAATACGTTTACAGAACTATACTGTATTTATTGAAAAAAAAATCCGTGTATAAGTGGACCTACTCAATTCAAACCCATGTTGTTCAAGGGTCAACTGTATATATCTTCTTTATCCATTTATCCATTGATGGACACTTATGTTGTTTCCATATCTTGGCTATTGTGAATAATGCTGCAATGAACATGGTGGGGGTACAGATACCTCTTTGAGATCTTGTTTTCAATTTCTTCGGATATATACCCAGAAATTGGATTGCTGGGGCATATGATAGTTCTATTTTTAACACTCTGTACTGTTTTTCATAGTGGCTGTACTAATTTACATTCCACCAAGACTGTGCATGGGTTCTCTTTTTTCCACAGCGTTATGAACATTTGTTATCTTTTGTCTTTTTGGTGATAATCATTCTAACAGTGTGAAGTAATACCTCATTTTGTGGTTTTGGCTTACATTTCCCTGATGATTAATGACTTTGAGCATCATTTCATGTACCTTTTGGCCATTTGTAAGTCCTAATTGGAAAAATGTCTACTCAGTTCCTTTGCCCATTTTTAATCAGATTGCTTGGGATTTTTTTTGCTAGTGAGTTATATATTCTTTATATATTTTGGATATTAACCCCTATCGGCTATATGATTGCAAATATTTTCTTTCATTTGGTAGGTTGTCATTTCATTTTGTTGATGGTTTCCTTCAATGTACGGATGCCTTTTAATTTGATGTACTCCCCTCCCACTTCTTTATTGCGTTTGTTACTTTTACATTGGGTGTCAAATCCAAAAAAATCATTGCCAAGACTAGCGTCAAGGAGCTTAACTCCCTGCGTTTTCTTCTAGGAGTTTTATGGTTTCAGATCTTAAATTTAAGTCTTTAATCCATTTTAAGCTGATTTTTGCACATGGCATAAGATAAGGGCCCCATTTCATTCTTTTGCATGTGGTGGTCCAGTTTTCCCAACCTTTTATTGAGGAGACTATCCTTTCCCTATTTTATATGCTTGGCTCCTTCGTCATAAAGTAATTGACTATATATGCATTGGTTTATTTTTGGGCTCTTTACTCTTTCCATTGATCTATGGGTCTGTTTTTATGCCAGTCTTATACTGTTTTGATTACTCTAGCTTTGTAATATAGTTTGAAATCAGGAAGTGTGATGCGTCCAACTTGGTTCTTTCTCAAGATTGCTTTGGCTATTTGGAATATCTTATAGTTCCATACAAATTTTAGGTTTTTTTTTTTTTTTTCTATTTCTGTGACAAATGCCATTGGAATTTTGGTCTTGCATTGAATCAGTAGATTGCTTTTAGTGGTATGGACATTTTAACAATAATAATTCTTCCAATCCATGAGCATGGAATATCTTTCCATGCATCTTCTTCAATTTCTTTCATCAAGATCTTAGAATTTTCATTGTACAGCTCTTTTACCTCTTGGTTAAATTTATTCTGAAGTATTTTATTCTTTTTCAATTGTAAGTGGGATCGTTTTCTTAATTTCTTTTTCTGATAGCTTGTTGTTAGTAGATAGAAATGCCTAGAAAGTAGATAATAGATAGATATCTAGATAATAAATAGAAACTATTTTTTGAATATTGATTTTGTATCTTGTAACTTTATTAAACTCCTTTATTATAATAGTGTTTTGGTGGTCTTTAGGGTTTTCTATATATAATATGTCATCTGCAAATAGAGACAGTTTTACTTCTTTCTTTTTACTTTGGATGCCTTTATCTTTTTTCTTTTTTTTTGGTCTTACCTAATTGTTCTGGCTGAGACTTATAATACTATGTTGAATAAAAGTCATAAGAGTGGACATCTTTGCTTTGTTCTTGATCTTAGAAGAAAAGCTTTCAGCTTTTCAAGAAACCACTCACTGTTAATGACAAAATACTAGGACAAAATTCAAATAAAGCAATGATATCCAGCATCTTCTCATCTTCTATTCAAAACTGTCTTTCTTAAGGGCTGCCTTTGTTGCCCTTTCTGCTTTCTAAGAGCTCAGCATCTTCCTGCTGTCCCTTGCTTGCTCAGAACTCCTAGCCAAGGCTTACTCAGGCCCCTCTTCCTCTCAGCTACTTGTTGTCAGATGTAGTTTTCTGTCCTTCCCTGATAGCTTCTGCTGGTTGTCCAGATTCCTCTCCATCTGAAGGCTGAGATTGAGCCTAAAGCATAAGACTTTGAGCAGTTTCAGCATCTATCCCCACCTTTTCCATCCTCACCACCATTGGTAATCCTACCCAAAATGTGGTGCCTGGTGCTGACCACTGGGCTTTTACAGTGTTTCCCAGGTTGAAGCCTCCATCTGGTACATTTTGATATTAGGGCCCAGGTCCTAATCTCTGGAAGTTTCAGACAATACATTTACTCCTTCAGGTAATAGAACTTGCTCATTTTTCTGAGTTCTGTCTTGTCAAATACCTGGCATGCCCATTCTGTTACAGAAATAGGCTCAGCCATGCAATGGCCAAAGTTTTTTTCAGGGTTCAGCTAATGCCTAGTTTCTGATATCTGTGGATGCTTTTTTATGTCCTGAGCTTTCTCAGCATTATCCAAGCAAATCCACCATCACTGTGTCCCTTTACTATAGGGTTTTTGTCACCAGCTATTTCCAATTTGCTGTAATCAGCCCCTATCACAAAGAGAGTTTCTTTGTTCTTCCCACCCCCAGTAAGTGTGAGAGTCCTTGGTCTGTGCCTCATTTTATTAGAGATTAAGTGGGCAAAATCTGCATAATCTAAGAAATGGCAACTTCACACTTTTACCTCACTGACTTCCCACTCAAGAGCTGATGACTGAGAACATCTCAGCTCAGTGCCCTCCTTCGAAAACTGCTTTATTAACCTAGGAATGCAGTTTTAATGGCAGCCCCATTGAGGAGGATTAGAGGAGGATTTGGGGATTTTCACCACTTCTTGAATCATTCCACACAAAGCTCATTTCACCTACAGGTAAAATAGTTTCTTTCTCCCTAATTTATGTCAGATTAAGGAAGAAATGAACTCAAAGAACCTTTCAGAGGAAAATTAAGAAATGAACAAAGGCTGAGTAGAAAGCTTCTTAATGGGTGCCAGAAGCAATCTTTCTTTCTGTGCCTCCAAAAATGTCATTATCCCTGGGTTTAAAATCTGGCAGATACTGACCATGAGCCAATTTGAGAGTTGTGAGGCTCAGGAAAATGCCTTTGTCTTATCAAAAAAACAAAAAAACCCCACATGTTTTATTTTCTTAAAAGTTGTGTTTACTCTTTTAATCACTACAGAAGCAAAAGAAATAATTTATAATTGAATCAAGCTGAGGTTATGTATTCCCAGAATAGGCGTACCTGGGCGGCACGGTCAGTTAAGCATTTGGCTCAGGTTGTGATCTCAGGGTCATGAGATTGAGCCCCACGTGGGGCTCCATGCTCAGCATGGAGCCTGCTTGAGATTCTCTTCCTCCCCCTCCCCCTCCTCCCCCAGCTCACACACATGCACATGTGTGCATGCACTCTCTCTCTCTAAAAAAAAGTATTCCCAAAATATAGGAATATTTTTTTCTGTTCATAATGTCATAATTGGTAAATCTCCCCTTTAAAGTGATTCTGGGCGGTGCCTGGGTGGCTCAGTTGTTAAGCATCTGTCTTCAGCTCAGGTCATGATCCCAGGGTCCTGGGATCAAGCCCTGAATCTGGCTCCCTGCTCCGCTGGGAGCCTGCTTCTCCCTCTCCCACTTCCTCTGCTTGTATTCCCTCTCTTGCTGTGTCTGTCTTTGTCAAATAATTCAATAAAATCTTTTAAAAAAAATAAAGTGATTCTGTGCTAGCTCAGTTGGTCTCAAATCTTGCAGACCCAAAACCTTACTTTCTATCCCAAATATTTGGTAATTATTCTTTTACCATTCTAAAATAAATTTACAGATAATATAACCCTCCTACAGTATTATATATATATATAATGTTCTAACTGTAACATAAATGAATAATGAAGGAGAAAGTTACTTATAATAAAGTAATATATTTTAATGTGTAAATGCTCAGAGGTGATCACAAAAGGAGACAAATCAGGCAGTCTGATGTTGGCACCTATATCTAGTAGCCTACCTGAATACAACTGCTACAAATATTGCTTACAGGTGTGTTGTGTTGTATTTTAATGCCACAGATGGTATTGACATTGATAGTGTGCTTTTCCAAAGGAATGAGCAACTCTTGGTAAAGTTCTGAGGAAAACAGAATAAAGTCTTTCCTCCAGGGAGACGAACCATGAGAGACTATGGACTCTGAAAAACAAACTGAGGGTTCTGGAGGAGAGGGGGGTGGAAGGATGGGTTAGCCTGGTAATGGGTATTAAAGAGAGCATGTTCTGCATGGAGCACTGGGTGTTATACGCAAACAATGCATCATGGAACACTACATCAAAAACTGATGATGTAATGTATGGTGATTAACATAACATAATAAAAAAAATCTTTCCTCCATATCCATGGTAGCTACATTTCTGGAAAATTCAGAAAATTAAAACCGTACCAAAAATTACTATGTATTTATGAAAACTAAACAAAACCTGACTAATTATTATGAGCATATGTTTCATTTCATAAATGTCTGGAAGAACATTCAAATATACAGCAAGACCTGATAATTATTTACTATGCAGAGAGTTGTGTGCAAGGCAAAATGTCTAGTCTCTGGCCCCAACAACAAAATGCCGGTAGTACACTCTTATAATTTTGATATCCAAAAATGGCCTGAGAGGCCAGTGATGCCCCCACTCCTGCATGAGATTCATTTTCATAGCAATTAGAGACAATGAACAGACAAATTGAAAATTTCCAATTATATTCTAAATATTAATGAATAAGTTATTTTATACTAGGGAATACTGCATCTCTGTATGTTGGATGATATTTCTTATAGATCCAAAGAAATAAGCCCTTTATTATAATATATAATAATACAGGGAAAAACATAATCTCCTGAGCTCAACAAATTTAAAATCTGGAAGAGATTGTAATATAATTTACAAGCTAACAGATAGTATGATAGTAAGACACAGATATATAAGAAGAGAAATTTGATATAATTTCCATAAATGTTTAGAAATTTTAATATTTTACTATTTATATCATTCTATACTATTTCTATTATATTTTACTATTTTCTTATTTATGGATGTAACAAATTTTCTTAAAACTTCTATGGGTCTTAGAAATTTACAAATGTTATAAGTCAAAATGAGAAGAAAAAAACTAAGAAAAAATGGGAAAAGAAGACAAGAAATAAAGGAAATATAACTTAAAAAAGAACATAAATTTTTTTAAAGATTTTATTTATTTATTTGACAGAGAGAGACAGTGAGAGCAGGAACACAAGCAGGGGGAGTGGGAGAGGGAGAAGCAGGCTTCCCGCTGAGCAGGGAGCCCGATGTGGGACTCAATCCCAGGACCCTGGGATCATGACCTGAGCTGAAGGCAGACGTTTAACGACTGAGCCACCCAGGCACCCAAGAACATAAATTTTAAAGTAGGAAAATTTTGGAAACAAGTCTGTGAAGCATGTTGCTGCTTTTTCTTCCTCAAAATTAACTTCTATGACTCAGTAATTTTAGTGATTATAGGAACTCACAGGGATATTTCTTATTCATCTGGTAAATTTGTAGATCCATAGAGTATAACAAATTTAAAATAAGTCTTTAAATTCTGATCCTTTATTTTGCTGGGAAAAAAATTTTTACCTTAATTCATTCTATTCTTCTATTCCTATCATAAATTGCTTTAGTTCTGAAGCATTAGATATGAACCTGGATCAGTTCCTTGGAAAGTTTCAAAATTATGAAACTTTGAGGGAAATAGTAGAAATATGGGCAAGAAGGGAAAAAGCCCACAAGCCTATGTATCAACTTAGCAGCCTAATCTCATAGTCTAAATTAATTTTTCTATATATTTCTCAAAAGTTCTTTTTTTAAGAATATTGTTTTCGTTTATTTAAAGACTCATAACCTTAAGGAGAGAAGGAAACTCTAAAGAGTGTAAGTTTCTGTTTCCAAGGTAAATCTAAATTAACTGTGGCCAAGACATCTAGAGATTTTTCTCAAAAAACAGAAAGGGAAAAATGTAATCACTTCCCTCAGGAACTCATTTTAATGCTTAGCAGCATATTGGTCAGGAATATTCTTTAACTTAGAGTTTCACCCTTATATGTTTAGTAAGCTTTTAAATGATTTTTGGAGTTATTGAGGATGTTGATCCCATGTCCTTAAACTTGACCTTTCAAAGGACAAATCTAGATAACCTTGTTATAGCAGAAGGTCACAAGGACTTCTGTTTCTCTTGATTTCTAGATAAGTGATTTCCCATGAAAGTTATGATAAATAAATAAATTTAGATAAGTTTCTTACTGTTCTCCCCCTTTATCTGCTATTTGTCAGGGTGGGAGTTGAATGGATATCTTATCTGGTTAGCCAATAGAGTTTGTGTCTTTGGGGCTGATTCATTGCCAGGGTTAATTTACCTAAGGTTAAGTGAAATGAAAAGAACTAGAGGGTTGAATCCAATCCAAAGCCTATAGAAGATCATGTTTCAAACTGATGAAACTAAAATAAGCTGGTGAAGCTCAGAAACCAGTAGGCCCATGGTGCCAAGATGGGCCAAGTAGACCTTTTGTATTGGAAAATAATGCAGTATTATAACTCCAGGTGGACTGAACATCACTAGTCTTTCTAAAGGCATCATTTAGAGGTGGTAGGGATTAAATAAGGACCGGAATGAATGCTCTGACATTTTATAGTCCTTTTATTTGGGCGCATTAAGGCATGCTTTTAATCAAGTAATGAAATAACCCTTCCTACCTCTCTATGCCCATTTTTACTCCCAGTATAAAGGAATTTTGAATACTGTAGTTTGTGGCTAACGGCACAAGAGGCAATTCCATAGGTCAATTATCTTTTGCTTACAACGGCTTCCTCCAAGAACAAAGAGCAACAAATCAAAGCAGCTAATTGCAGTTACACTCAAGAAGATTTCATTATAAAATGCAACAGTGTTGTTACAGTCATGTGAGTGTGCCACCGTGTACAAGTAGTAGATCCTAAAGAAATGGTAGGGAAGGAAGCAAATAAGGATAACTCCGATAAAAAATAGGTTTTTCAGCTGGGCCCAGAACTCCTGGTGGGATAGTAAGGAGGGGCGTAGCTTCCGCACCATTGACATAATGATGAAGATCTGGAAGACTAAGAGGACCATTGCAGTGGCTATGACAGTAGTAACTATCATATAGTTGATGACTCGCACGTATGCACGATCAAGCTCTTTGTGGAATTTAAAACAGTGTTGCTCGTCGTACACCTGGTGAGTTCCATACTGAGAAGCAACCACGGGTACCACAATCACAATCACCAGCAGCCACATGCCAGTACTGGCAGCCACAGCATGGAACTTCCTGTAAAATTCTACTTTGTCCTTGCGCTTGAAGAAGATGAGGTACCGAATGACCAGGATCACCATGTAGAACAGGAATGTGAGGTACATGTGGATGTGTAGCATGGCACTCACAAATTTGCAGAAGCTCAACCCAAATGTCCAGGTGTGCTTGATGAGATATGTCAAGCGAAAAGGCACTGTCAGCAGAAAAACACTGTGGACCACCACCAGGTTAACAACTGCTGTGGTAGTTACAGATCGGGTGTTCATGTTCACCAGCAGGAACAGAATGGAGATGATGCCTGCCAGCCCTCCAATGAGTACTAGGAAGTAGAGCCTGGTTAAATGGGGTGTCAATATAGGGCTGCAGGAAGAAATGTTGTGGTGAGCCATACTTCAGAAGTCACCTGGAAGAGAGGAAACACCAATATAACTGACAAACTTCCAGAACTTTGTTCTTCTCTCCTCCTTAGCACTAGCAATGTGATTTTGTCATTTATCTGTTTATATGATGTAAACTTTACCTTAAGAATAAAGACTATGTCATATGCATATCTGTATACTCGAGACTGAAAACATAGTAAGTCATTGATTCTGAAGCATTAATAGGTTAAAGACCTCATCAAGAGGCCCCCAAAGATGTCTGTGTGTGCCTGTGTGTACATAGTCAAAACAGTTTGCATAGGGACGCCTGGGTGGCTGAGTGGGACTGCCTTCAGCTCAGGTCATGGTCCCAGGGTGCTCTCTCCCTCAAATAAATAAATAAATTCTTTAAAAAAAAAAGTTTGCATAAAACTAGATTGCAGACCATCTGAAGCTGATTCATGGATACTAGTACTGCAGCAGCCAGTGGGGGAAAAAATTACAACATGGAAGGGAAGTTGAGTGCATGTGTTAAGTACACAAAATGTTTTCTTTAAGTATGATTCTAATTCTCTAATTCCTTTGAACTCATCAGCAAAAGATTTAAGAAGATACATAATTCATTTAGGATACTGATTAGTTTGGCCAAAGAAAATTAGCTAAGTCAAAGCAACAACAATCAAAAGGAGTATATATGTGAATTTCTTGTCATAGTTTTGTTATCATCTAGCAGTGAGACCTTGGCTAAGTTTTCATGGGCCCCACTGAAAATGCAGCATATCACCCAATTCTCCCATTCCCACACCCTCAAATGCGTAAAAGAACCACTATCATTTTTCCTCTGGAAAGATCCTTTCCCTAAATAGTCTTGGTCCCTTCTAACTCATTATCCACGTTCTAATTTATTATTTATTAAGTGAAAGATTTAGTAATCTTTTAATTACACTGATCAAGTCCTTTCATTGTCTTATTTAAATCTCTTCAGTGGCTTCCCATTTCTTTTAAGATTAAAAAATCCTTCCATGTCTAGAATGTTCTGGTAGCAAAATCTGATCCCTTGAGACCAGATTCAGGAAATAATCTAGAGGTGGGGCACCTGGGAGGCTCATTCGGCTGAGCATCTCATTTCATTCAGCTGGGGTCATGATCTCAGCACCTTGGGATCGAGCCCCAAATCGGGCTCCATGTTCAGTGTGGGGAGTCTGCTTATTCCTCTGCCCCCCTCAACCACCCCTCTCATGCTCCCTCTCTATCTAATAAGTAAAATCTTTTAAAAAAAAAAAAAAGAAAGAATCTAGTGGTGAAATTGATAGAATTTAATGGATTGTATATGGGGAAACAAAGGGAAAGAAAGTATCTCAATCACTCCTAGATTTCTATCTGGAACAATTGTGTGATTAGAGATCTGTTTACTGACAACAGGGAAACTGAGGATCAAATTTGAGGAAAAACAGTAGTTGAATTATACTCTTAGTGCCTTTGTAACACATTTGCAATTAGTTTTACTCACTTCATGAATGTCTCTTCATATAATCAAAATTACCCAGCAACAAAAATGAATCACTGATGAATCACAAAAGCATTATACTTGCATACATGTAAATCATATTCTCAAAAGTGTATTTTTGAGGTGTGAAAAAAACCTTTCTATGTATAAAGCATAAACATACATAAGTACATAAACAGGCATAGAGTATATCTATGGTATTAAAATTTCATAAGGAGGGGAGAAACAATTAAGGAACAAATGGCTAAAAAGGCTCTTTATAAAAGGGCGATAATTTTAAAAGTTAAGAAACATTGTACTAAATAAAAGATGCCAGCCACAAAAGACTGCATATTGTATCATTTCTTTTTCTAGAAAATCAAAATTAATGAGACAGAAGATCAGTATAGCCCAGGGCCTACATTGCAGGGGAAGGGATTGACTTCAAAGGGGTATGGGAGAATTTATGGAGGGATGGACTGTTTTATATCATGTTGGTTACAATTCTAGTGATTTGTCAAAGCTTATCAAATTGCACACTTAAAATTGGTGAATTTTCTTGCATATAACTTATTTCTCAATAAAACTAATTTAAATAATAATAATAACATGAGCCCAGGGAAGCTCTGCTTTTGTGGGCATGGAATAGGATTTCCATGTGACCCACTTAAAAGATTGCTTCATGTTATATCTGTTCTATGTGATGTGTAATCTCTATTTGTCTTTTATTTTTCCCTTTGAAAAGTAGTTCCTTCAAGTAAACATGTAGTTATATTGTGTTTGTATCTGAATCAGGGGTGAATGTGCCATCATAAGTTCTGCCCATTATTTTCTCCAGCTATTGAACTAGAATCTGGACTGACTTCTGAAAGAAGAAAGTATCATCAGTCGCATATCATCTGTCTCAAATCCTCTTTCTTATAAACTGCCATGGTCTCTCTGTAACAACCAAGCCTGGTTCCAGACATTCCAAGATACTTTGTAAGGTATTACAGACTCTAGACGCCTTCTGCTTAAACCAGCTAAAGCAGACAACCTGCAATTAACAACCCTGTTCAGAAGTAACATGGGTTTGTTTTTTTTTTTGAGAGAGAGAAGAGGACGTGCACACACGTGTACATGTGGGGGGGGGAGCTGCAGAGGGAGAAGGGGAGAGGGGGAGAGAGAGAGAATCTTAAGCAGGTTTCACGCTCAGCATGGAGCCAATAAGGGGCTCAATATCATGACCCTGAGATCATGACCTGAGCTGAAATCAAGAGTCAGACACTTAACCGACTGGGCATCCCAGGCACCCCAATTTTTTTTTTTTAAAGAGAGAATCAGGGATGATCCTAAGGTTTTTTTGTTTTTATTTTTAAATATTTTATTTATTTATTTGACAGAGAGAGACACAGCAAGAGAGGGAACACAAGCAGGGGGAGTGGGAGAGGGAGAAGCAGGCTTCCCACAGAGCAGGGAGCCCAATGCGGGGCTCGATCCCAGGACCCTGAGATCATGACCTGAGCTGAAGGTAGATGCTTAACAACTGAGCCACCCAGGCGCCCCACCCCAATTATTTTTTAATAATTGAATGGGTGAAATAATGGTGAAAAACCATCTTGACTTTATTAAACATATTCTTGATAGAGCCCCATTTGGATCTAATCCAGTAACTGATGTCAAGATCCCAGAAATAAACTATAGACCCAAAGTAAACTCTCTTAAGGGAGTGGGACTGTCTCCCTGTTTCTCCATGAACCACCTTGCCATGGCAGGGATCTCTTCTTATCTCTGATTGACCCCTGAAGCTCAGCAAGAAGCCTGGCCGCACATTCAGTTTCCCTCTGCCCTCTTTCATTCCCCTGCTTAAAATCCTTCTTTGGTTCCTTTGGCACCTACCATGTCTTACAAGCCCTTTGGCATCTGACCCCAACTTCTGTTTCAAGGCATACCTCCTGTTATGCCCACCCCCACCTCCATTTCCTCACCCTCATCCTATGCCCTGGACTTGTAGACTTTCATGCCTTTCCTACAGTGCTATCTTTCAAACCTCCAGGTTTCTTCTCTCTGTAGACCCTAAATGTACAGCTAGACACTGAGTCTGAAGTCCAAATTCTATCATAAATTATTTTATGTCTCTTCTTAAAAACTTCCCCTGGCCTCCCATTGTCTCTTGGAGATGTGTAAACGTCTTAGCATGCCGTGCTAGATCCTTCCCACTGGCTTTTGTGGTTCTATATCTAGCCTCTCTGCCACTAGAGCAGCAGGATTCTCCTGTCCTGCTTGAATGATTTCTTCATTATTCTGTTCTGACCTCAGCCTACGTACTGCAGAGCTCCTCAGCTTAGCCTGTGGTTTGTCTGGGGGCTATTTCCCTGTGTCTTGGCAGTTCCCTTCCCAGTGCTTTGCCCACAAAATTGCTTGGGCCTCAGTGGTCATTGCCCATGGCCTGAGGACTACCTTAATATCAGAAGTGAGACATGGAAGTGGCTTCTGTAGTTGTTTTATAAGGAATCCATGATAGAACCAACATCAGAGACCAGTCTACAAAGTGAGAGTCCTAAGAAATTTGTAGAGTCCTACAAAATGGCAGTAAGCAGTCCATGTCCTCATGAGTGCATAAGACCTTAGGTCCCAGACCCCCTTATTTCTAAACAGAAAAGCAGCTACAATCAACTTGGGATTTTTCATTTCATTTAATAAACAAGTCATGTCATTGTGTCTTTTGTATAGCACATAGTGAAGATTCTGAGATGAACAAAACACATCCCTGCATTTAAATCTCTGATAGGGGAGGAAGAGGTACATAAATTATTTACAACACCTATAGGTACATAAAAAAATGCCACAGGAATTCAGAAAGGGGAGTAGTTAATTTAACAGACACTGGAGAGTGAAAGCATCGGAATGTAGTGGCAACAGAGTAATTCTTGGGTACAGATGTGTAACAGGTGCTGGATCTTTTTTTTTTAAAGATTTTATTTATTTATTTGAGAGAGAGAATGAGGGAGAGAGAGAGCATGAGAGGGGGGAGGGTCAGAAGGAGAAGCAGACTCCCCGCTGAGCAGGGAGCCCGATGTGGGACTCGATCCCGGGACTCCAGGATCATGACCTGAGCTGAAGGCAGTCGCTTAACCAACTGAGCCACCCAGGCACCCACAGATGCTGGATCTTAAGGAAAGCTTTGAAGTTCCAGATGCAGAGAGGAAGAGATAGAGTACTCCAGGTATAGACAAGAGTCTGAGAAAAAGCATGGATGCGTGTTCAGAGAATTACCTGTAGTTTGATGTACCTGGAACATTAGGTAAATGAGTGGAACACAGGCGAATGTAGATGTGGATGAAGCTTGCCAAATACATAGCATGTTGCTACTCTAAGGATTTCTTATTTTATCCTGAAAATTATGAGAGATGCGAATTTTAAAATATAAAATGCCATTTAGTATTTCAATTCCAAAACCTGTTTTTTGGTTGTATTGGAGAAAAGATTAGAGGAGGGCAAGATAAAAAGAGTGATACCATTAGCAGGCTATTGTGGTGATCAAGTTTAAGTATCATAAGGATTGGTGCAAGTTGGTACCACTTAGGGGAATTTGCCCCCAAAGTAAACAAAACTGAAGACTCTGGGGTTGGAGAAACCAAAAAATGTGAATTTAAACTCTTGATGAAAATTAAAGAATTAAAATTCTTGGTAAATAGAAGTTGGTATGGCTTACAAAAGAGAAACTATCTGAACTGAGCCTCTGGTAGTGAGGGGGAGAGAGAGAATCATTATTGACAAGGCAAAGAATTAATACAGAATCAATGGTGCTGAGCAATGAACTGCATTCCTGTTGGGAGCAGAGGAAAGAAGTGTAACTCACAGGTCCCTGATTAGACAGCTCTGTGGCCACAGTGCCAGTGGGTGACCTGGCCAGGCCCATGATAAAAGACCTGGTCCCTTTGACCTTAACACTTCATTCTTCTTTGCTTCCCACCCCATCCCTGGATTCACTTCCTCCTGCTGTACTCTGAACAGATGGGACTGTGGGCAGATTCATTCAGTATGAGATAACAAGCACAGTCATTTTCTTCATAGCGCTTACCACTCTTGTCTCAGTTTTTCCTTGTTTAAGTACCCATCTTTGCCCCCAGAAATGAAGGATCCATAAATGATGTGTGATTCACCACTGTGTCACCAGGACTAGAGGAATACCTATGCCAGGGATCAGAAGACAACATCACAAAATCTTAGCGTTAGAATGAAACCTAGAGATCACAGTATCCAGCACACCATTTAAACGGAGGCAGACACTGCAGCCCACACAGAAACCTTTGTTACCTAACAAAGTAGTCACTATCTAAGCCTCCAGTCTCCTGTTCCAGTGCAGAACTGTTTCCATAACACATGACCACTATAGAAAGACTCCAGAGACCCAGAGAGATGAAAGACAGCTTCTGAGTGGCAGAGCCATGCTTTAAGCATCCCCAAAAATCCCTCTTCAAGGATATCAGGAGCCAGGATGAATATCCAGCCCAGCTAGAAGAGGCAGAACAATGAGAAAAGGTTGCTGGTGGACAAACAGCTTTCCCGGCCTGTGAGCTATCCTTAGATTATATTTTATTATGTTTATTGAAAAAAATAGTAGGAGCATTCACTTTAATCGCTCTGGGAAAACAAGCAGCATTTTATCCAAAATATTTTGAGAAAAGACTCTGGAATGACAGCTCCATGTTAAGGATCACCTCGGGGTAGCTAAAAAAAAAAGTCTGAAAATACCAGAAGGGATGTGGAAAACATAAATGTCAACCCTATAGAAATCCATTTGACAGAATGATACGCCTAAGTAAATATTAAAAAATCACCCTGCACTTTTTGTGTGTGTTTGCAGTCTCTCCTTTGCAAAGTTTGAAAGGAATCTCCTGGGTGTTCAACTAAAATTGTAAAAAATGCTTGCTTAGGCAGTGTCAAATAAAGTTAGATCTACAGCCTCACTAATCAAAAATATCAATCCTAACCAACAATAACATTTTGAGTTTGAGCTATTATTTCTCTAGTTACTTGAGATGTTAAACACTGGTCTTGACTTTACAACTTCTGGTTACCCATAATGGAAGTAAGAGCTGATGACAGAATCCCATGAGGTTGAAACTCAGAGGCTTTGTGTTTGCACAGAGTGAGAGTTACACTACTTCATAAGCCTTAGCACACTATTTACCACATATTTTCTTCCCAAATAAGGAGCAGTCTGTGAGGTCTTTCCATTCCTGGGGAGAGCTTTGCACACCTCTATAGGTCTGTAGATATTAAAATGTGCTATGAAGTCTGAACCTACAGTATACTCAGCTCTCAGTGAGCAAAACCAACAATGAAAGAAAACTACCAGAAATTCTAAAGGTTCTATAAGTTCTCCTGTTCAAATTGTGGTTTCCCTTCCCATCTAAATACAGCTCTGGAAAAATCATTGACCTCTGCCTTGGAGCCCAGTATAATCTGCCAGTGAGTGAAGATGCAAGTCGCCAACAAAACACCTGAGGAGGACTGGAAAATTACTTTAGAGAATGTTGAGCCTCTTTATTAAGGGAAAGATGGCATTTCATTTGAGAATTAACCAACATCTGTGGTAGGAGGTCACCATAGCTTCAAGGTAAATGGGAAATATAAGCTTACTCAGAGCAGAAAGACTTGCCTGAAAAATAAAGAAAGACTTTAAGTCAAAGCTGCTGAGAAATTAGCCAGACAATAGCCAGAAATTAGCCGAAGCTCACCCTCCTCCCTTCTTTAGTCCCAAGTAATTCTGAATTTATGCTTTCTTATCAACAGTGGACATGTCTGCTGAACACAGTTTGTTGGTAACGATAGCTGCCCTGTCCCCATTCTTGGCACTATGATGGAAATTTCACATACGTTACTTATAATCCTCCCAAGAAGTCTAGGGCATGGGTATTTTTTATCCCAAATATCAGATGAAGAGATTGAGGCTCAGTGGGTGACTCAGGTGGCTAAGCAGCTGATCTTGATTTTGGCTCAGGTCATGATCTCAGCGTCCTGGGATCCAGCCCTGCTTAGGACTCCGTGCTAGCAGGGAGTCGGCTTGAGCATTCTCTCCTTCTCCCTCTGCCCTTCCCCCTGTGCATGCACATGTGCACACATGCTCTCTCTCTCAAATAAATAAATCTTAAGAAAAAAAAAGAAAGAAATTGAGACTCAGGAAAGTTAAGTAACTTTCCCAAGGTCACTCAGCTAACAAGTGGCAGCATGGAAGCTCAGATGTGGAGTGTCTCTTCACTGGGTTACAGCAGTACAGAAGTCCTGGACATAAAAAGTGGACATTCCATCTCTGCTTGTTTCTCCAGTGCACTTGTTTATGTCTCGTGACCAGGCTATTTAAAGACAATTAATTTGAATAGTAGCAGGAGACTTAGAGAAGTAATTAAAATAGGTTCACGCCATATTCTCTAAAGTCAATAAATGTTTGAGAAGCAATTATCAGATTGCAATATAAATGAAAAAAAAAACTGCATTAAAATTTACCAAAATTTAATTTGTCCTAAAGATAGATTCCTGAGCCCCTTTCTTAATTCCTTTTCACTTTTTGAACTATTAAGTCCTTACCCCCCACCCTTTTTGGGATTGAAAATCATACTGAAAGATTGTTATGGTAGGCCTTGACCAGCTGCTCAACCCCAGAGAGATCTAGCCCAGGAAAGCCCACCTGTAGCCATTGATAGACATAAGGGGCTGGTATCTGCAAGGGTCTGCTGCCCTGTACCCAGGAATCCCTGGATAAAGAGCTGAACAGCTGGGGCACATCCCTCTCCTAGGAGTGCCAGGCTTGAGTCATGCCAATCTTGCCTCTGACTGTTCTTTTGCCTAGTTCTGGTTCACTTCCCAGCCTCCCTAGATCTTGAGCCTTCCCGAACCCCATCTACTTCTCCTTGTTTTGGCACTCCTTTCTTTCACTCCATGCCCTCCCTTTTATTTAGTTGTAGCTTTCTGATCAATGATCCTTCCAGGACCAGTCAGCTCTTCAGAGCCTTTTCAAAGAACTCTAAAGTTCTTTAGGACCTACTTCCTCAATTATTCTTGCTGGCCCCTGTTCCTAAGGGCTGCTCCTACTTCTCTTCATCCTTGATTTATTTCTAATGGAATCCCTAGAAGGATTCAAGCTTTGCCTTATGCCCTCAGCTCTTCCTTTCAAAGTTTATTTCCCTCCCTGTCCCACAGGGGCTGAAATAGTACCCTACTGAAATCCCCAGAGTAGGAAATGCCACAAATGTCCTCAGTTTCCCATCTAATTCTCAGCTTCTTTGTTCTTGGTTTGCTATCCAGCTGCCCCTGAACTGTACATTCTAACCATGGCCAAGTTGAGCTCAAAGATTAGACAGTTTATGCCCTTCTTACAACAGTGACTCATGACTCTCAGATATATGTGGCAAAGGGTAAGTTTCAACATTTCTGAAGAGAGGAACTAAGCCATTAGGAGCATTTTGGTCCTTTATACAGGAAGACGAGGACCAATTTGTCTATTAAACAGAAGGTAAAATTCATGTTAAAATAGAAGAAGCTGCTAACAGTGCTGGATAAAAGAAGAGGCACCAGATATCCAAATATGGATCAGAAAACTTCTTGGCAGATTGTTGTACAGATAAATCATCACTGAATCTGATGGTCAACTAAGATGACCAGTCTTGAAATTCTGTGATTTAACAAAGACATGGGTTTTGCAGTCATATCTTACTCCATCTCTTAGCTCCTGCAGACTTCCACCTTAGGCTCAAACAACAGAACTACCTACAATAGTCCTGGTTACCAAGCAGCCAAAGACATTTCTTTTGGGCTTTCTGGTTCACCTTTCATTTTCTTAAAGCTACCTGATACCAAATCAGCAGCTTCTCTGGATTCTGACCACAGAATTAACTTCAGTCTTGAAGGTCCGTAAAATAGAATATTCAAAAAGGACTTAGGCCTTAAAGTTCCAAGACTGTCTGAGGGGGAAAGGTGGCATTCACTAGAGATCTCAAACTTGTGTCATTGACTTAGCTTAAAAATCTTTCCCTGGATGATACTTTTCATCTCGACATGCTAGTATTGCTGCTGTTGTTCTATATTTATTTATAGCTACAACTTCTATGTACAATGAAAGCAGAAATGCCTTGTCTTTCCCATATTTTCTGAGTGGGATGGTGTAGTGGGGTTGAATGGTGGCCAGCCCCCAAAGATATATATCCAAGTCTTAATCCTCCAAACCTATGAGTGTGATTTTATTTGGTAAAAGAATCTTTGTAGATGTAATTGGGGATCTCAAGATGAAATTATCCTGGATTATCCATGTGGGCCCTAAATCCAATGACTGCTGTCCTTAAAAAAGACATGCAGTAGAGAGGCAGGAGAAGAGGAGAAGGCAGAGGCAGAGGTTTAAAATATGCAATCATAAGCCAAGGAGCGCCTGAAGTCAGTAAGAAGCTGGAAGAGCCAAGGAAGGATTCTCCTTTAGAGCCCTCAGAGGGAGTGTAACCCTACTGGCACCTTGATTTCCGATGTCTCGTTTCCAAAGCTGTGAGGGAATAAACTTCTGTTGTTTTAGGCCACCAAGTTTATGGTAGTTTGTTATAACAGCCCTAGGAAACTAATACAGGTGGCCATATTTTTGGTGTTTGCATTATCACCAGAAGGAAATCTGGATTATGGCGGAGCCTCTGGGTCTGTAATGTCAGAACCACCCAGATCTGTGTGGACATGTTCAAATACAAATTGTGCTGCATACCACAGCCTTCCCAGACTACAGGAGAAAGTTAAGATCATCTGATGAAACTCCCCATTTACAAATAGTAAAGCTTACTCTTCATGCCCCTATAATGTCCCCCACAAAACCTATCAGGAAAACCTAAAATAGAAGAGTTTTATGAATCTGAGCTCTGCTTGAGATACTGTATCTTCAAATTCCAGGCTGTTGGTGGGCATGTGAAACTTAAAATCCTTGAAATATTTTCATATTCTCTATCACCCTTGTTATCTCAGAAGAACCCACACTTATGTGGATGAGGTATCTCATATCAGTTCCTCTCATTCCTGTTTAGGGCAAACGTCATGTTTCCTTTGCCTACGAGAAGCTTTTTCAAGAAATTCCTTGAATGCATGTCATCATTCCATTTACTTCAAATGAAGGCTCATCAGCAGAAATGACTTTCTAACCCTCATTTTCTCTAAAGCTTCTGTTTTATCCTGAATCACCATTCCCTTTCTTCATAACATTTAATACAATGTCTAACTATAAATGCCTGTTATTTTGTACATTGATTGACCATTTCCCTCACTAGACAAGAATCTCCCATGAGGGCAGTGACCATGACTATTAGTCCATTACTATAGTATGATGGTAGGTTTGTAGTAAACATGAAATATTTTGTTGAGTATTTGTTGAATTTAAGACTTCTCATCTCCCTTACTAGGTATAAACCTTTTAATGATGGCAACTTTCAATGTAATTGATCAATTTCATCCCAAAGAGAAGAAGCGATACTTTGCAAAGCTATGAGAGCACAGACCTATTTCTTGGTATGTTACCTTTCAACAATTTTACTTAAGATGTATATGTTTTCCCAAGAGATGTGTACAGATTATATAGTAATGAATGAGGGGCACAAACAAGAGAAGACACCATCCTGCCCTCAAGCAGCTTATCTACTGAAGGGGGCAGATACCTGTAGTAGAAATACACAAAGGTAGAATGCAAGGGTGCCTTGAGAGCAGAGTAGTGGGAAAAAAAGCCTAATTGGGAGAAGGAGAAACCCAGAAAGGCTTCACAGGAGAGGCTGCTTTTGGAGTGGAACTGAAGCACAGAAAGGATTTGGTAGACGGAGTAGGGGAGAGGAGAAAACAGGAAATGTCCGGGGATGGAATAACATGAGTCACAAAAGACAGACACCAAACTTCAAAAGGTTTGTTTAATGAACAGCACAGTCTTCTTCATTACAGCCTGAATACATCGATCAGCAAATATACAACCTCTGTATAGAATTTAATTATCTAAGCCTGGTTGTTCAGAGATGTCCTCTATCTACTTAATTTGGGGGGAAGGAAAGTGACAGAGGTATATTTGTATTTCTCTTTTCATTGGTTCTATTTTAGACCATATTCTCTAGACTAGAGGAAAGAAGCATAGCTTTTCCCTTTTGTAGATTTGAAAGCAGCTTCTCATTCTCACAAGGCCTCAATCTACATTTTCTGGGTCACATTCCCTGCTGAGGGTTATTATGTGTTTAAGAAATGATGTAAATGTTAACCATAATCAGACACATAATTAGGAAGGCCCCTCTATAATCAGACACCCCCATGGTTTGGACATGTCCTTGTTCACTTTTAATCACACCCATCATGGAAAGTTGAGGCTCACTGGCTAGGGAACCTTCCACATATCAACCTTCTAATAAATGTTCATAACACCCTTGGCCCTGTGGGAAGCACTTTATCGATCCCCAGTCTATAAGGGAAAACCTTCACTTTAATGCTTGGATACAAAGCTTGAGTTCAGCAACTTTGCACCCTCTTTTATAACACATGAGATACAAGCAAATAAGTAAAGTTGAAACTTTATTCAGAAATAGAAGTTTTTGGGGTGCGTTGATGGTTCAATCAGTCAAGCATCCAGCTCTTGATTTTGGCTCAGGTCATGATATCAGGGCTGTGAGATAGAGCCCTGCTTCAGGCTCTGCACTGGATATGGAGTCTGCTTAAGATTCTCTCTCTCCTTCCTCTGCCCCTCCCCTGCCCATGCTCATTCACTTGCGCTCTCTCTAAAAAAAAAAAAAGAAGAAGAAGAAGAAAGAAAAAGAAAAGAAAAGAAAAGAAAAAAACTCTTAAGAAGGGAACCATTTAAACAAAGAAATATAATTTTCAGTACACTGGCTTCCTGAGCAACAGAACTAACTCACTAAAGAATACAGAATTTACCACTTTCAGCCAACAAGAAATTATACTTTCATCCACATGCTTATTTTTTTTGACCATCTTTATTAAGAAACTAATCCCACATAAAACAGTGAAATCGGGTAATATTTTTTCTTCAGGGTGCTAGGTTTCTACTAAAGCCCTGGCTATTACTTATTCTAATCTTTCTGTCCATCCCATTCCCTTAAAAAAGCTTATTTTTTTTCCTGTGTCCTGATTTCTCCCAGCAACATATCACACATGGCCAAGAAAATTCCTAACTAGTCCTTTATGTTCTAAGTCATCTTTCAGCTCTTTCAAGAATTTTCTATTATTCCTCCAGAAAAGTAATTATCTTTCCCACCTCAATAGGTGTACCGCTTTTGTTTCACATCATTTCAAGTTTTATTATAGTTATTAATTTAGCTCCTCCCTCTCCATAATAAATATGTAGACACCTAGGGAAGGAACTGTTTAAATTTTTTTTTTTTTTTTTTTTTTTTTTAGTTTTCCCCACAGTTCTTAGGAAGACAGTTTGTTGTCTACATGGTTCATTGAAAGAATGAATAATGTTGTGGATGGTTGTTTGCCTGCCTCCTGAGACTCCAGTTCTGCCTTCCTCAAAACCTGTCATTTCCATTTCAGGATCTATGTCATTCTGAAGAAGTTGTCTCCATGTCTCAACTCCAAAGATGGGACTCTAATCTTAGGCTAAGGTAAACTGAGCAGAACATTTTATTCCCTAATTCACACCCTAACCACAATTATTGGTTCAAGATGGATATATGACTCAAGATGGTCCAGTTGGAAAGAATTTCGGGACCCCTTCTCTTTTTTTTATTTACTTTTTTGTTTGTTTAAAGATTTAATTTTTTTTTACTTTTTTTTTTTTTAAGATTTATTTATTTGAGAGACAGCGTGGAGGGGCAAAGGGAGAGGGAGAGAAGCAGACTCCTAGCTGAGAACAAAGCCAGACACAGGGCTCGATCCCACGACCCTGAGATCATGACCTGAGCTGAAATTAAAAGTCGGTTGCTTAACCACCTGAGCCACCAAGGAGCCCCAAGAATTTCTGGACTCTTTCTGGGAATGCTGGGCAAAGGCAAATTCTCTTGTTTTAGAGAGTGGAGTGTGTATATTTGAGACTTAGAAGTGCTGCAGGCAACATATGATAAGTTTATGATGTTGAGTCTGCTTGGCAACAGACAAGTTTAGGTATCTAGTATAGGAAATATGTTCTAATAGAAAAGACAACAGGAAGAAATAACCCAAATTTTGAACCCACCAATGTTTGATAACAGCAACACAAAAGTTAGAGTTCTCTTTAGTTTGCATTAATAAAAATGTCATTATTTCCTCATCTGTAGTATGGGACCAATAAAGAGATAAATTATGTAAAGCACCCAGCATGGGGCTAGACACTGTGCAGCTACTCCATAAATCTCAATTTCTCATTCTTTCCCTCCCCATTTGGAAATCTTTAAAAAAAAAAACTCAAAAAACTGAACTATATCAATAATGAAAAATTCTTGTAATAGCATGTTTTGAAGAACTCAAGATAAGATAAATAATGCTCAGGAAAGAAACTTCATCTTCCAGCTTTCTTGAGGGTAAAACTAACCCAAATCAGGACTCATTGAGTTTTGCGAAACTCCTCTAATGCTTGAGACAGAGATCAATGGGAAACCATTGCAAATAAAGTAACAGCTTACATCCTGTTTGTACACATCAGAGGAACAAACCATGGTGCAACAGCGCTTGCTACAAAAATGGCAGATCAAAACCCCAAAAAAAGTCAATTCTTGATTCCTTGGACCAGATCTGTACATTAAAAAATGTTCATTGGAAATTGATTTATTTAAGGTTATTTGGATAAATTCAAGTTTGTTTGGCTTCTTTTTGGATTATTCTATAACTTGAATTGTTAAAGAAGTTATGTAACCAGCAATTAGTTACCAAGAGTTCCAGGTTATTGAAGAATCCTGTTATAAATCTAACACTCTAGAACCTAGTCGACTATATAACTCTCTTCTAACAAGATATTTTTAATTATTTTATTGTAATGCAAGGAATACTCACTCTATTATTATTCCCAAATTCTTCTAGAGTCTTATAGGAAAATACAGTCCTTTGGAATCAAGTTAACTGGCTAGTTCTATTACCAAAAATGCACACTGTCATTCTTTCAATTACTGTGATTAAATGTAGTAATTTAAATGATGTAAGAGAAAAATAGTCTGAGTCTAGGTCCTGGCTCTGCCACTTATTAACTATATAAATCTCTTTAGTTCAAAGTATTAGCCCTCTCAGCTTTATAGAGGATAATAATACATGCCCTGCCACACCCATGGGCTCTCAAGAGAATAGGAAGGGTCCTGACCAACATTTGCCACCAAAACAACTGGCATAAAACCTACCCCTCACTGTATCTCAGAGGAAAATCTAGAAACTCAGGTCTGGGGGTAGGTGGTGGGTCATGGGGAGGGGAAATGAAACAAAAATCATGCAGAAAATAATAGGAAAACCATTGGCTTTGCAGCTGAATACAACCATATTTGAATTCTGATACTATTACCAATTTGATCTTTAAGCAATTTATCTAATCTCCCTGAGTTCAGTTCCCCTATTTGGATAATGGAAATTACACTATCAATATTGCAGAATTGCTAAGTGAGACAAAGAGATATAAAGGGTCCCGTATAGAGTCTTGCGTTAGGAACTTATTAATAAATGGTCTCTGAAATCACACAGGATATTCAAGTAGAGAAATAAAGTTTCAGTCATGTAAATGTATAACTAATGGGTACTTTGAGCCATGAATTGGAGGTTATTTAGCAGCAAGACAGCATGTATTGAAGATGGCATATACTTAGAGTGATGGAGCAGTTGAAGCTATAGAGTTGGGATCTTTCATTAACTAATAAGCCTCTACACAGACAAGTGTAACATTGGCACCATGTGGAAAACAGAAGAAGACTTTAAAGAATCTAAACAGCAAAAGAGGAAGAGAAATCTAAACAAGAGATATTCCTTGGATATATTGGCTGAAGTATTTTTTAACAGCTTACCCATAAGAAAGCATTATAGATTAGCATCAGAATCTAATGGTATTTTATATGAATTTTCTTATATGTAATAATATTTAATTTAATTGATAACACACACTATATATATTTGTGCCCAATTCTTCGCTCTCCCATCCCATGTGCACACCCTCCGACATGTGATTTTGCAATCCCTCCCACTGCAGGAACAGCTTGTATTTCCAGCCCCCTTGACTTTATGTTTGGCCAGGTGACTTGTTTTGGCAAATAGGCTAAGGTTAAAGAGACAGGATGGCAGTTTTGAGCTTAGACCTTAAGAGGCAGTATTTCTGCATATTCCCTGTGCCTCTGCCATTACCAGGAAAAGAGCGTGCTGGGCTAGCTCTTCGTCCCAGGAGGAGGAAGAAAGACACATGGAGTGGAAATTAACCATCCAATAGAGCCCAGCTTCTGTCAGCAGGCACCAGATGAAGGAGCAAGCTGAACTGAAATCTGCAGAGCCACCCCACTAAGCCTAGACCAACTGGCTGACTCTCAGACAACACATAGGTCCATAAAGATAAACAATTGCTTTTTTATGCTATTGAGTCTGGGGATGACTTATTACACAGCATTTTTCTCGCAGTAGCTAACTGAATACATTATTCTTAAGAGGCCTCTCCTCTTGTTTTTTAGGTTATTATCCCTATCTGCTTATTCATTGCCATCAGAAGGACAACCACTGTTTGCCATCTTTCAGGTATCAGATATGCTTTAAAAAAATCCTTTGATTTATGACGTGATACATTATCTAGAGAAGGAGAGAAAGTGAAGTGTTCACTGAAGAGTGAACAGCAGTGTAGTTTTTATAGTTCAAACAAAAGTAGTATCAAGTATGCAAAATTGATCACTCTATTACCCTTTTTGTTTTTGTTTCTTCCATGCTCTTTAGTACCTATCTTCCCCACTCCCCACGGGTAAACATGTGAGTAATTTGAGTCTCTTAACCACCAGTACTTATCCTTGGGTCCTTCTCCTCCACAAATAGCACAGCACCTATTAACACAAACCTAGGAAATATAGAGGTAGGTAAGTCGCTGGTATCAAGGGGAGACTACAGGCAGGAACTCAGTTACTCCTCTCGTCTTATGTCCCAAAGCCTGTAGAAACTTGTGACACAAAGCCTCTAGAAACTTGAATAAGGGGACCTTATTATAACATAAGGTAGTTATTCCGAGATTGCTGAGTGGTTATGGAGTGAAGGTATTTATCCTGCCTTTGGGTTATCTGTTGTCTTTTTTTACCATATACAGAGGGCTGAGATTTCCAAACCTCTGACACTTCTGGCTTCATTTAATCAAACCTTGAGGCTATTATTCAGGTAAATCCTATATCTTTTATCTGGAGTTGGGAATTTGCATCTCTAGGATACCTAGTTTGCTAAATCACTCCTTATTCAAGAATGTCTAAACATATCCTGCAGGAAGTATTTAGGCATAGAAAGGGATACAGGCAGAAGCTGTGAGATTTCAGAGATTTCCTACAATAGGAGACTCACATAAAATTTTCTGGTGGTGTTTGAAACAGGCTTAAATTGAAATCAATGGCTTAATTTGCCAGCAGAGGTAGAATTTTTTTTTTTAAGAGCCTGATTTTTAAAAGGAGGAATTAACCTAGAGGAATTAATCTGTCATGAAAATTTGAAGACAAGTAGACTGAGGGAGGTAAACTACCTAGACAACTCACAGTTCACCTGCTTGGGACCCCAAGACTTGATTTTTGAAGCATGTGCTCACAGTGCTTTTCCAGGTAGCTCAAAGTGAGTTCATCTGTGCTTTTAACAGAGCTGTAGCCAAGAAGATGCTCACTTTCGCCATTTATCAGGAAACTTCTAGATCGGTGCCACTCAACGTTAGTCTATGCACTGGCAGCATTGACTTTACCAGGGACCCACCTAGACCAACTGAATCAGAATCTCTGGACTGAGGCTCAATGATCAATTTTTAAACAAGTTCTCCAGAGGATTCTTGACCATATTAATATTTGAGAACTACTGACTTAATTCACCCTGAGCAAGTCACCTCTCTGTCCTTGGGGTATCTGTTCACAAAATAAAGAGGTCAACTTGGATGATGTCACTAGAGCCTTTGGAGCTCTTCCAGGATCAGTCTCTCTCCCTTCTTTGTTTTTTTTTTTCCATTTTGATTAATGACTGACAGAGTATAAAGGAAGATTTTGAGAGCCAGATCATGTGGTAAGCCATGCCCCCTCTCACCCTAAAGAAACTAGGACACCAGTAGTTACAATAAACACATGGACTATTTGATTAAGCATGTATGGAATTCTGAAACTCAGGAGGAAAAAAGTCATCCTGCTGTATACAGAGGTAAACAGCAATTAAAATGTGTAAGCAAAACAACATCCTAGCTCTGTGCAGAAATAATGACCATCACAATAACAGTAAGCATCCCTGGCACCCACATTGTGGGCTTTATTTATTTATGTATTTATTTATGTATTTATTTATTTATTATTATTATGTTCAGTTAGCCATTGTATAGTAGTACATCATTAGTTTTTGATGGAGTGTTCAATGATTCATTAGTTGCCTGTAACACCCAGTGGGCTTTGTATATAATTTCCCTCTAGAAGGAGCCAGAGCTGCCTGTTGGAGAAAAATGAGGGAGAGGAAAGATTTCTAGGTTTTAAAAGATGTAGTAAACAAATCAACAAAGGCAATGTAGAGGCCCTGTTTGGAACCCAACTCAAGAAACCAACTGAAAACAGTATGAGGTGATTAGGAAAATTTGAACAATAACTGACTATTTGATAATACTGAGGAATTATTTGGGGCAAGATAATAGTATTATTGTTATTTTTTTAAGAAAGGAGTCCTTACCTTTTAGAGATACATATCAAAGTGTGGATATAACATCTGGGTTTTCTTCAAAATGATAGAGTTGTAGGGGTTGGGTTGGGGAGAGGAAGAAATCAAACCAGAGCAGCTGTGAGTCAAGTTGGTAGCTGGGTAAAGGGTACATGGGGGTTCATTGCTCCTTGCACTATAGAAAGAAAGGCCAGTTGACAAACAACTGACACATTTGAGTCCCCGTTGCTGTGCTCCCTGCTCTCACATTCAATCCCTAGGCCTCCCTCACCCTTAGACCTTAGGTATTTTCCACACCCATTGGGAGTTACTTGTGGTGATCTGATCTTTACCATTGACATTAGTAGAAACATCTAGTTTAAGACTGCCCTTTACAGATACTTCTTTTATCTGTGCCCTTAATGAATTGTGTTGACAAGGTAAAGTGACCTGCCATCAATGGTTTTCAAATAAGTGAAAATTAAAATGGTAAGATCTTTTTCATCTATAAAATTAGTGAAGTAAAACATCATGACAGTCATCAGTCATGATGGCAAAGGTGAGGTACCACTGTTCATTAGAGTTGAAATTAGCCCCACATTTCCAGAAGTCAATTTGGCAATCGATGGCTAGGTCACAAATCGTAATCATGCTCTTTGAGGCAGTAATCCCTCTTCTAGGAATTATTAAGAGCGATACCAGCAATATGTACAAAATGTACAGACTAGACACAAAGAGGTTGTTAACTGTAAGTTAATTATGCTGCACACATATGATGTATTAAACCTCTGAAATGCCTAAATAAAATAAAAAATTCATGTGATAAAGAAGACAAGACTGTTTATACACTGATCTCTACATAATCTGAATATATGTATTCACTGAAAATGACTATATCAAATATTTAAGAGTAGTTGGTTTGGGCAGTTGGATTATGAATGATTTTAATTTCTTTCTGTATACTTTTTCAGTGGTTTTTGTAAAAATTTTTGTAATAATAAGAATACTAGTTTCATAATCATAAAAATTTTTAAACACTAGTTTTAATATTTCTTCACCATGCAAAATTGCCCTATACTTCTTAATTGCCTGATGTTAATGACTTTGATGACAGAAACAAAACAGCCATAGATACACTCAGGATCGGTGCTTATTGCTTGTGCATTTAATGTAGTTTTCCTTGGCTCAGTTAAAAAATATAGTTTAGTAAGAACTCCATCTCAAGGTCATTTGGATGACAAATGAGATACTCTATAAAAAAATCTTTATAAGCCTTTAATTCTGACAGGATCACAGACTAGATTCAGAGTCAACCATTTTTCCTCATCATGCTTCACTATGGCCACTTAAAAAATTACATCCTTAAACCTGCTGGGCTGCTCTGATGGTTTAAAAAAGCTAATTCCCAGATCAAAAGCATCTTAGAGGTTACATATTATCTAAGAGGTCATACACACTCCAATGTCCTTTTCAATTTAGGAAATTTCTTTCACATCCAGACATTTCCATCGCCATAGAATTCATATTCTTGTTTTGCAAGGCAGTCTGTAGCACTGTTAGACAAAAGTAATTGCTGGAAAGTTCTTTATTATATTATACAGAAGTTTACCTCCCTAATGACCCCACAATATAGTTAATAGGTTTGTTCTTGGGAGCTTTACAATGTCAGTGTTTTTTGGTTTTTTTTCCTTTCTAAATGATATTTCTTCATCAACTGAATATTCCTGTCTTTTTCTGTCAACTTTTGTACCCTTCTGTACTTACTTCAGGTAAGTAAGTAAGGTTACCAGCTTAGTGTAGAATTATAAGCTTTGGTACTGGAGTCCTGCCTTTATCATTTACTAGCTGGGCTGTCTTGGGCAAGTACTGAGTTTTCCTCATCTGTAAATTGGAGTATTATAATACTGTTTTACTTGCAGGCAGATAATCTACATAAAACCCATCAAGAGGATTTGGTATAGAGATGGCACTCTATAAATGTTCATCATGAATAAGGGTGATAAAGATGGTATGATTTACTTCCTCATATGGCCAGACTATTTGGACACTCTGGTTAATCAGTGTCCTTCTTAAGTATAATGTCACAACTGGAGGAATAATCTTGTATAATCAGGAAAACTCAGAATTGGTGGGACATACCACTTGATCTGGATATTAGCTATTTGAAACTGACCAAGTTATTTATTCCTCTAAGCTTTTATTTCCTCCTCTGTAAAATAGGAATGATAAGATTATCTGCTTTGCAAGTTTGTTGTGAAAATTTAGGAGTAATACTACACTAAGGTACTAAATATGTGCAAATCATGGTTCTAAGGACTATATTTAAACACACTTAGTATGATCTTGGCAAGCGGTAAACATCCAATAGTATTATGACAGGAGAAGATCTGGGAGGTTCAGAGTGCAGCTGTCTGCTTCTAGGGTGACATTTTTGCCCTGGGCACAGAGTCTGAGGTTACCCCACCCCTGAGAAACCCCACACATATCTAACCACATTTCTGCCTGCCTCCACTGCCAGATACTTTAACAGGAAGGAGATAAAGGGAAGAAAAAGAGAAGAAGCTTGGGGAAGCACGGGGGAGAAAGAGGAAGGGGGAGAGACCGTGGGAGTGAGAGAGAAGTAGGGAACATACCAGGTGGGTGGTTGCCCTCAGAAACAGGGAAGAGGAGAAGAGTCACTAACACGAGAAGGGGCATCTCTTATTTTCCTTCATCCATGCCCAGTTTCTTTGCAAGTGTTTATGGTCAATCATTATGATTCACATGAAAATTTTTAAAAAGAACCCTACACAATCCAAACCATCACTTGCTTTTAAAATGGCAATGGCATGAAGAACAAAGAATATGAGCTTTGGTATCAGATGCATTTTCTTTTCTTTTCTTTTTTTTACATAGTTGCATTTTCATGATACGCCTCATTAAACCTTCCATTTGAATATCAGATTTGAAGTGTTGCCTTTAATTCATTGACTTAGATTCTTCTTTTGCCCTTCATTTGTGAATTCTTTAGCCCTGCCAGAAAAGTTAGGGCACTGTAGCAGGACAAAGATATTCCCACTTCCTCTTGGTACCCACAGGAATTTGGAGGATCAAGAAAAATTTTCTCCACTGGGAGAGTTTAACCTTGAGCCTTCTTAAATCTGGATAAATGCTTTAAGAAGCATTTTCATGTTCAGAGTGACTGATAGGCCTGAGCCCCCTGTGCTCTAAGTTTTAGAAGTTTACCTTTCCTAGTCTAGTGATTCTCAATCTGTTGACAAATTTGCACCATTTACCCCCTTCTCTGTATCCCCTAGACTTCCTGGCCAGAATTTAGAGTTAGATGCTACTAGTAATAAGGGGTCTCCCTGTGACAATTTGAAGGTGAAACTAAAGAGAAGCCATCACCTTTCCTTTGTAAACAGCACGCAGGCCCAAGGGCTTCTGGAGAGAGCAGAAAAGCCATTCTGGAGGAGGGTCTCAGGCTCCCACTGAATCACCCTCCTTGGAGCATAAACAGCTGTAGTTTTCAATGGCAGTTTTCTGAGATGCCTGTTCCTATGCTATATATTTTCTGAAGTTTTCAGAAAAAAAAAAAAAAAATGCAGCAGCAGCCCTTAATCTTTTCTCTCTCAGCCCTCCCAATGGTGTTGCAGCATCTGATCCTCTACATCCAATCCTTCCCTGTTTGGAACACCTAGAGTGATTTCAGGTTTTGTTTCATGGTACTCTTGTTGATGCCAGCTACACAATAGAATTGCCTGGGAAGCTTTTGAAAACATTGATGCATGGCTCCCGCTCTGGAGAGGGGCCGAGGCATCCATATTTTTAAAATGCTCTCCAAATATTTCCAATCGGCATCCAAAGATTAAAAGCCACTGTCTCAATCTCAAATTGAATTCCCAGCCTCAGGCTTTGGTTTCTTTTTTGTCAGACCCTCATTTCTTAGTCATTTCAAATCAGCTTTTTCAAGTCAGAGAACTCTCTCTATCCCTTCCCTCAACATGTTTTCCCAACACATTAATGAGAAGCCAGTATAAGCAATTTTCAAAGTGGCCTAGGTTTACTTGGTGTCTTACAGAAGGTACCTGGCAGAAGCAACTGTCAAAGCAAATATAAAAATATAAAGAAATAAAAGAATATACTAAAAGTAAATGATTAAAAAGATTGACCAGGCAATTTGAAAAATAACCAAAATTGTACTTTTGAAAATGCAAAATATGCCAATAGAACCAGCATCTCAAAGGACATATTAGACAAAGAAAATAAAAATTGGTGAACTGTATAATAGATATGAAAAAATTCCTCAGAATGCAGCACAGAAAGAAAAATATTAAGAGCAAACACACTGTATACCTTTCTTAACACTTTACATATCATTTCTCTTGTAATCCTTACAATAATCCCATAAAGCAGATACTATTGCTTCCCTGTTTTAGAGATGAGGAAACTGAGGCTTAGGAAGGTTAAGTAACTTGCACAAATTTACATACCTAATAAGAAAGCCATTATATTCAAGCCAGAGAGCCTGGCTTCAGTTTTGTTGCTTAGCAACTAGGTTATGTTCTTATCAAGAACATTGAAATCACAAAAAAGAAGTGACAGGGAGCCCAAATTTGTTCTAGAACAGAAGATAGAGCAAAGTAAAGGCAGTTTTTTGAGAGATAATGGCTGAGAATTTTCCAGAACTGATGAAAATTAATAATCATCAGGTTCAGTAAGTTCAAAAAATCTTAAGCAGGATGAAGAAAAAGAAAGCCATACTTAGAAAAGTGAAACTGCAGAATATTAAGGAAAAGGAGCTCCTGATGTTAAAGGCAGCCCATTAGAGAAGAGAGATCACCTAAAAAGAAAATACTTGGGTGCCTGGGTGGCTAAGTCGGTTAAGCATCTGCCTTGGGCTCAGGTCATTATCCCAGGGTCCTGGGATCGAGTCCCGCATCAGGTTCCCTGCTCTGTGAGGAGCCTGCCTCTCTCTCTCTCTCTTTCTCTCTCTCTCTCTGTCTCATGAATAAATAAATAAAATCTTTAAAAAAAAGAAAATACACAGACAAGTGGCTTCTTATAAGAAGCAGTGGAGGCCAGAATACAGTAGGATATTATCTTAAAAACAATGAGTAAAAATAACTATTGATATACAAAGTATACCCAGCAAAATTATCTTCCAAGAATATGGGCAAAATGAAGACTTTTGTACAAATAAAAATTGAAAGAGTGTAACACCAAATTATCTTTATTAAGAGAATACATAGAAGATATATTTAAGGAAGAAGGAAAGTTATACAAGAAGTGCAGTCTAAGTTACAAAGGAAAAAAATGCTAGTCAAAGGAACTGTAAATATATGTGTAAATCTAAATAGATTTTGTATAAAACAATAATATCTAACTTATTGGGTTAAAATACAAGACAAAACTAAAATACTGGGCAAAAATATATAACTTGGGAAGGGGTTTTCTGTCAATGTGTTCTAGGATCTGTGTATTGTTTGAGAGGAAAGTAAGACATTGTTTAACTTTAGGGTTCTTGAACTGATATGGAAGTTCATATTTCTTTGAAAACACTAAAAAGATAAAAATAGGGTGTGTATCATCCCTCTCTCTATCAAGTAAATAAATAAAATCTCTAAAAAGGCACCTAGGTGGCTCAGTCGGTTAAGCATCTGCCTTTGGCTCAGGTTATGATCCCAGAACCTTCTGGGTTTGAGCCCCATATTGGGCTCTCCGCTCAGCGGGAAGACTGCTTCTCCCTCTCCCTCTGCCTGCTGCTCTGCTTACTTGTGCTCTCTCTATCAAATAAATAAATAAAAATCTTTTAAAAGAATGTATGTCTTCCAAACTAGTAAAGAGGAAATTAAATGAAGAAAAGGCAAGTTCAATTGATTAAAAAGAAAAGAAAACAAGGAAGGAAAAAAAGAGGGAAGTAAGGGAAAAATGAAACCTACAAAAGGTACACAAATAGCAACAAATTGAAGGTAGGAATAGATGCACATTTCAGTAATAATTTATTTGAATGGACCAAACTCTATAGCTAAAAAAGATTATCAGACTTTCTGTCTAAAAATCCATTAGAAGCCCATTATTTAGGACACACCTTAAATAAAAGAACCTAGAAAGTTTGAAAGAAAAAAGTAGTGAAAAGCTACAGTAGGCAAACACGAACAAAAAAAAAAAAGAGAGAGAGAGAGAGAGAGAAAAGAAAGGAAGGAATTGCTATGTCTATACCATCATGATTACAAAACGGGCCTGAAGTTCTATATAATGAATGTTATAATAGAAATAGATACAGCTTAGGGGTGCCTGGGCGCCTCAGTCAGTTAAACATCTGACTCTTGACCTCAGTTCAGGTCTTGATCTTGGGGTGGTGAGTTCAAGCCCCACTGGGTGTGGAGCCTCCTTTAAAAAAAAGAACAAGAAGAGGAGAAATAGGTACAGTCTATTGTGAGGGAAAAGGGAACAGCACCTAAGTCTTCTCAGGGAAGTTAGGGGAAAAATTGAAAGAATTTATTTTAAGATTTTATTTATTTATTTGAGAGAAGAGAGAGAGAGATATATCGTGAGTTGGGGGGAGAGGAAACAGGACAAGCAGACTCGCTGCTGAGCGGGTAGCCTGACACGGGGCTCGATCCCACGACCCTAGGATCATGACCTGAGCCAAAGGCAGACGCTAAACCGACTGAGCCACCCACATGCCTCCTTTTTTTTTTTTTTTTTAAGATTTTATTTATTTATTTGAGAGGAGAGAGAGAGGGAGGGAGAATTTAAACGAAGAAAAGGAAATAAACATTTGGCCAATGTTTGTTGAGTAGTTGCCTATTCCTGGCCCTAACCTAGGGGATTTACTTGCATTCTCTCCTTATAATCCTTTGACAGCTCTCTGCGATAAGAATTATTACCTCCAGGTCAAGTAGGTTGCCTAGGCAGGGTTCATACATGGCTGAGCAGGAAACTGAATTCAATTCTATCAAACCAGAAAAGTCACCACGTGAAAACTGAGGTGTAAGTATACATGTGTAGAATTGACAGATAAAATGGAAGATACCCAGTTGATTTGAAATCCAGATAAACAAATATTTTTTTTAAGATTTTATTTATTTATTTTGACAGAGAGAGATAGCGAGAGAGGGAACACAAGCAGGGGGAGTGGGAGAGGGAGAAGCAGGCTCCCCGTGGAGCAGGGACCCTGATGTGGGACTCGATCCCAGGACCCCGGGATCATGACCTGAGCCGAAGGCAGACACTTAACGACTGAGCCACCCAGGTGCCCCCAAATAATTTTTTTTTGTACAAGTATCCCATGCAATATTTGTGACATACTAAAAAAAAAAAAAGTATTTACCACTTATCCAAAATTCAAATTTAACTCGGAGTCCTATATTTTTGTTTTCTAAATCTGGCAACTCTAGGCAGAGGTTAAAGGAAGGGGAGGACAGAGGTGTGCTGAGATATAATGGTGCTTAGCAAAGTCCCCCTTGGTCACAAAGCACGACTCCCCTTCTTTCTTCCTGTGACAACCCACTCAAATGTATGAAAAAATATTTATGGACTACTATTTTCTTAATTTTTCTTTAAGGGGGGTTTTAAGCTGAGCTTGTGGGTGAGGAACAACATAGGCTGGATTCTTCTAAATGAAAGAATATTATCTAGTGGGCTATATCTATAGAAATATGTAGGAGCTGGGTATAACTTAATATATAAATATGTATTAATTTGCATGAAAATAGCATTGTGTGATATTCAATTTTAAATACAAAATCATACCAATACTCATGTGCCAGTTACCCATACACACTTGTATTAGTTCTGCACATTTGGGGAATGGGAGATTCTAATTGAAAGTTCCTTTTAACCAAGAGCAGTGGCATAGCATGTGGTTGGAGAGGTTCAGAGTAGAACATCTCCTGCAATATGCCCCACCCCATCCTTCTACCCTCAAGTCACAGATGGCCACAGTCTGATATGGTGATGATAGCTGATCTTTGCTTTCACTGGCACGTGATGTTATGCATTGCTAAAAGAGGAATCTATAAAAAGGAAATAGGGTGCTGAGGCTAGATGACACAATGTTCTTCTGTTGGTTTGGTACTGAATTCCAGTTTCCACATTTACTCCCAAGCCCTAACTTTTCAAAAAGTCAGACTGTAACAAAATGCCCTTTGCCCTAAGTTTATTCTGATCATATATTCTTTCTTTGAAGATTCAGAGGGTAACCCAAGGGTTTTTTTATGCTCTCAGGCCACCAATTCAATAATTTATTAAAATTGAGCCATAAGGCTCCTCCTGGCAAAAAAAAAAAAAAGAAAATTGAGGCATAGGGTATAATGAAACAAATGTAAGGCTTAACACCAGCTCTACCACAGTCTGGATAACTGAGAACAAGTATTTAGCGTCTGAGCTTCAGTTTAGTTAACAAGAGTTTTCCTTTAAGGAACAAGGAAAGGAAGCACAGAATAATTGTTAGGTAGGCCCTTTGGCCTCTTGAGATGCAGTTCCCACTATACAGGATCACAGAAGCAAATGGTGTGAGGCACCATCCTGGATTCTGTCATGCTCAGAAACTGGTAGTTTATTTAAAATATTTTTGGCAGTTTTTCCAGGCTCCAGAAATGTGAGAAATAAATTTCTGTTGTTTATTAAAAAAATGAAGTAAAGTATAATTTTTTGGCAGTTTTATTAAAACACCACAAATTTATAGTTATGCATATTTAACTATTATGTATATTTACAGTTTTTAAATTAACAACTTACATGTATTTTTTAAAGATTTATTTGAGAGAAAGAGCACTGCATGTGTGCACAAGTGGGGAAAGGGGCAGAAGGAGAGGGAGAGAATCTCAAGCTGACTCCCCGCCGAGTGCAGAGCCCAAAGTGGGGCTCAGTCCCACGACTCATGAGATCAGGACCTGAGCCTAAATCTTGAGTGGGATACTTACCGAGTGAGCCACCCAGGCACCCCCTATAATTTATACATATTTAATTTAATTATTCAAACTATAAAATACGTTTTTAAAAAATCCAAATTGATTTGGGATTTCTGGCTACTTATAATCTAGATCAAGTGTTTACAAACTACAGTTTAACAGCCAAATCCTACCTGCCAGCTGATTTTATAAGTAAAGTTTTATTAGAACACAGCTACATGCAGATATCTGCTCATGTATGATCTATGGCTGCTTTCCTGCTACAAGGACAGCTGAGTGACCATGGAAGGGACTATATAAGTTGCAAACCAAAAATATTTACTATGATTGTTTTTACAAAAAAAATTTTTTGCCAGTCTCTGATTATAGATCAAAGGATTTCTTTTTCTGTTGTAAGTAAAGTTGAAAGCAATTTATCTATCTATCTATCTATCTATCTATCTATCTGATAATCTATCTATCTATCTATCTATCTAGATTTTATTTTTTTAAGTAATCTCTGTGCCCAGTGTGGGGCTAAAACCCACAATCCCAAGATCAAGAGTCACACACTCCACCAATTGACCCATGTAGGCACCCAAAAAGCAATTTAGAGTGAGGGGCAAGAATTCGTTCATGGGTTCCAATGGTGCCAACAAAGCAACACCATACCAGACTGGAAGCTTCTGTGGTTAGAAGTCGGCTAGATCTGGCTTCTAACCCCACCTTATATAGAGAATATACTGTGAGATCGAGGATTAAAGCTTAGTGTGATGTTGGACATAGTAAGTGTCAATAAATGTTCAATCTCTTTATTTAAACAAATATTAAGTAAGTATTAGCTTTTCCCCGATACTCTGTTTCATTTCGGAAGTGAGAAAGAGTGAAGGGGAGCTGTCAGTTATGGTCACCCTGATAAATTGAGACAATAAAAGGCCCCTGTGTAATTTTGTCTAAGCATAGACAAAAACAAGGTCACTGAACCACACAGGAAGTACCAAATATACCCTTTTTGAGTTAAAATTAATGACGCTATTTCTTCACTAAAGCATAAAATTGCCTCTGCTTTCTGACAGCATCCAGTATGGAACAAACCCCTACTTTCTTAGAACCCCCTCCTCACCAAATCACTCCACCAAAGCCCAAATCCTATAATAGATTGTTTCTAACACCATCTTACTGAGTTCCCCGTGGTCCCCCGGGGTGTGTGTTCTCCCTCCCTGCAATGAGTAATAAACCAGAGTTCTTCAACTACAGGTGTCCCTGTGGTCTTTGACTGGATGTCATTGACAGATGGGAGAGAGAGAGAGGAATAGTTTCAGTTTGTTTTATTATAAGAACTATAAACTCTATGGTGTCAGTAGGAAGGAAGAAGGGGGATAATTACTGAATAATACTGTGTCCTGGGCATTTTTTCATTTGTTAATACTTTTGACCCTTACTATTCTCATTTCAGTTAGATGTGATCTTTTTTATCAACACAAAAGCTGAGGCTTATTGGAGTTGACCAAGGAGTGGGGCATGGCAGATGTGTTTGTCACTTAGAAGTATACAAAGGCTGAGAGACTCATGATTTTTTATAAAGAAAGCCTAGCTAAAAGGAATAAAGATGTCTCCCCCCTGTGATAGTCTCTCTTGTATGTATCGAACAGTGCTGGGCACCCAGGCCAGGATGCACAGATCATCTCTTTCAACATTTTAGAAACTTCTCTATTCCTCCTCAGAGGCACAAGCTCTTGGAGCAGCTGGTAGTTATGTCCTTGCTCTTAGCTAACTTAAAATAGAAGGTTAGGGGGTGCCTGGTTGTTTCTGTGGGTTAAGCGTCCCACTCATGAATGTGGCTCAGGTCATAATCTCATGGGTTGTGAGACTGAGCCCCGTTGGGCTCCACGCTCAGCAGGATGTCTGCTTGAGATTCTCTCCCTCTGCCCCTCCCCCCACTCATGGGCACGCACTCTTTCTCTCTCAAATAAATAAATAAATCTTAAAAAATAGAAGGTTAGGAACCTGGGATGAGAAAGAACCAGCCTCTAAACCACTCAGGGAATTCATTCAAACCGCTGCTGCCCCATCTCAGACCGCTGGATCAGAATTTATAGGGAGACTTTGAAATTGGTGCTCTTAAGTTGATCAGGTAATTCTGATACAAACCCCCTTTGAGAATCAATGCCTTAATGTAACTGACTGTCATATTCCTTGTTAGTCCTCCAAATTTCATACCACAAGTCTCAGTTGGGAGTCCTCATCTTTCCGTCTTCACTGACCTTTCTACTCACTAAGTTACTCCAGCACTCAGAGTTCATATCATGCAAGTCCTGCCTGAGTATGGAGGCTGCCAGGGAAAACTCAGGACTTGAAGACAAAATTCACTGTCCTGACTAGCAACAGTATCCAGGTGACCTTAATCTTTGATTCTGTCATTAGCAGTGTAAAGGAAAAATGATCTAAACCTAGCCTGGAACAGAGCTTTTTGTGTAATCCACTTCAGTCTGTTCTTCTGGGAATCAATTAGTATTCTTGATAAAAGGCTTTCAATTTTTTCTAATAAGCCTTAATGGTATTAAGACCTGGTGTAGAAAACTAGCTACCTATACATCATTTGGCTAATGATTTTTACTCAACATTCTTTTTATGTAGTCTAATAAAAATTATCTAACCATGTTTTTTTCTGTAAATGTCTGCCAAGAGCAACATCTTAGTATTGGCCCATTTCAGATCTTTTTCTATGAAAATAATTTGGCATTAAACTTTCAAGTTCTTTTAATTCAATTTTCTGAAAAATTTAATAGTAAAATGAAGATTATTATACCTACCTCCTGCTTATAAGCCATTAAAAATTTGACAAATATAGGTTCTCATAATGACATGAACTTTGCATTTGTTTTACATGGATAAATTGTGTCTTTCCAAGTGTGTTAATGTCTCCTAGACAGAAGAGGTCATAAACGTCTTTGAGTATTTCTACATGTCTCTCTGCCTATACTATCATAAAGAGTGAAGTAGGTATAATGCCTATTTTACTGTTAAAATTTTTTCCTGAAAACAATTAAGAGAACCTAAAAAGTTTTATGTCATATTTATTTCATGAGAAGAGATCTAAAACAGGCCAATTTAACAGTTTAGAAGAGATCTAAAACAGGCCAATTTAACAGTTTTAGAAGAGATCTAAAACAGGCCAATTTAACAAATTCTACCTAGAATTTGCTCTAGGTAGAGATATTTTTAGGGTATATTGTATAAAAATGGTGTATGGAGAGAGAGATTGGGGGGTGCGGATTGATGAATGAGAAATTTTCCTTCATCAATCTGCCAATTTTTTTTAATACTTGCATATCTTGTCCAAATCCCATCTAAAGCTTCTCTAAGTTAGGCCCCTTCATAGAATAAAGTCTGTGATAGATACGGTCACTGCTTTACAAAGAGATTACAATCTAGGGAAAAGATAAGACCTGCATTAAAATAATCTTAGGCAGTGTGTGATAAATTACATGAGTGCCATTGTACAGATGTCTTGAAATAATCAGAAATACATATATTTGGCTCTACCCCCCTGCCCCCGGTCCCTTACACAGGACTCCCTAACCCCTTGTAAATCCCTAAGTGATAAGAGCACTAGGAGCATCTTTTGTTTCATGGTGGTGATTCTCGGTGAGCTCCCAGATAGCCTCTGGATTGGGGCTGGTCACTAGAAAGACCAAATCCCAGTTAGAAACTTGGGATTTTCAGCCCCATTCCCATTCTCCAGAGAGGGGAGAGGGGCTGGAAATGGAGCTAATAACTGATCGTGCCAAATGAGGAAGTCTCCATAATATCCCAAGAGAAGGGGAGTAGGGGCTTTGGAGACCTTTCAGGTTGGTAAACATATCCACACTGGGAGAGGACGGGACGTGTACCCTAACTCAACAGGGGCGAGAGCTCCAGCGCTCAGGGCCCCGACTCAGACTTTGACTTATGTATCTCTTCATCTGGCTGTTCATTTGTTCCTTTATCATATCCTTTCATGAACTGGTAAACCTTAAGGTGTTTCTCTCAGTTCTTGAGATGCTGTAGCAAACTTGGAGGCTCTTATTTCTATCTGCAACACTGTAATTTTTTCAGTTGTCATCAAGCCTTCCGTATAGTTCCCAGGCTAGCAAACTACAGCCTGTGGGCCAGGCACTTGTTTTGCTAAATAAAGTTTTTAACTGATCACAGATATTCATTTATGTACTATCTATGGCTGCTTTTGCATGACACCTGTAGAGTTGAGTAGTTGTGACAGAGATTGTATGGCCTCTGAAGCCTAAGATATTTATTATCTAGTCCTTCAAGAAAAAGTTTGCCTGGGCGCCTGGGTGGCTCAGTCGGTTAAGCGACTGCCTTTGGCTCAGGTCATGATCCCGGAGTCCCGGGATCGAGTCCCCCATCAGGCTCCCTGCTCGGCAGGGAGTCTGCTTCTCCCTCTGACCCTCTTCCCTCTCGAGCTCTCTATCTCTCATTCTCTCTCTCTCAAATAAATAAATAAAATCTTAAAAAAAAAAGAAAAAAAAAGGAAAAAGTTTGCCAAAAAACTTTGTTACAGATTCAAATTAGTTATGTTTGAGAAGGAACCAGAGGCATCTGGAGTGAAGCCAACCAGAAAGGTTCAGAGCTGATGTGCAGCTAGATCCCCGGGCAGCAATCAGATGAGAGACACCTGCTGCCTTGGGCTTATCAAACATGAAAGCATGGCTCCAAGTGTTTCAGAAATTCTTTGAGAGGGGACTGAGCATCCTGTCATAACTTAAGCAAGACCCGGGACCTTAAACATAATTGGGTTATGTATTTGAGATCCCATTTATGAAGGTTTTAGGTTTTGGACTGTATGTGGGGCTAATCTCAATCCCTAAGGAGATCCAGGAATATGACTTTTAGCAAAACCTCTAAACAGTTGAACAAATGGTGCTATTTAATGCAGAGTGACACTGCACAGGCATGCTCTATAATTACAACCCAAAGTGAATGTTGCTATTTCCCTAACAGCCTTTAAAGGGGGAGAGGAGGTGAAGGCAGGGATGGAGGTGGGATGCACTTTTTTGAATAAGGACGTTTCAGGCATAACTCCAGATATATACAGGACTCTGCAGGCTTTTCATTAACACTTCTTAAATTGTTTAAGTCTTAAGATTAAAATTTCCCCAGAGAAGTGAATGAATCACAAACCAGCTATTGTAGCCTGAATTTCTCTTTCAGAAAATGAAATTATTCCTTGATAGAGAAGAGAGGTACATTTGGATGGCAAGTCATTCTCTACCCCATGTAGCTGTGGGCAGTCACCAGTGAATGGTGCTCAGACTTTGGCACCATTAATTGTCCAGGCAATGGAAATCAGGCTGAACTTCTTTATTAGGGAGCATAGTGATACCGTAAATTCTATTAGATCTGACTTTTGGATTGCCCAAGAAAGCCTACCATTTTTGGGTAATGCTCCAGCTGGTACAACCTTTTACCTGGTCTCAGCAGGAAACACTCAGATGCTGAGCATGCAGCTTTTTCTTACATAAAACATGACTCTCCCGTCACCCCATCCCATAGACTAGGTTACTGGAACATCTGTAACATGTGAATTGAATTCAACAATCTTTTTAAAAAAGATGACTTAATCCCTAGGAACTGCAATCTTTAGTTGACCAAGTATTTTGAAATCACAGTTATGTCCAAAGCCGAAAAGAGAAGCAATTTTTGGCAGTGGCAACTGTTCTTAGAGCATTTTGGGTTCTAAGCCTTCAGTATCAATGGCATATACTCTGCATGATGGTGTCTTCATCTTTTCATTCATTCATTCACTCATTAATTCATTCCAGAGATGTTGAGTACTTAGTATGTGACAAATATTTTCTCCAAATACAAAGATGAAAAAAGCATAGTTCCTGCTCTTAAGGAAATCATATTTTTAGGAAAGAGATTCTGCTTGGTTTAAGTTTGATTATGATTGTCATGACTAATACCATTGTCATCAAAAACAAGATGAGACAATAAGAATATCTGATTAATATTTTGACATAATCATACTACATTTGAAGACACTCTGCAAAGTAATATCTCAGAAATATCTAACTACAGAATTTTTCTCAAAGTTATTACTTTGAAGGCTATCACCAATTTGTGCATATTACAATCTTCTTTAATATATTTTTGACATGTTATTTTGGTCAAAATGTATTAACATCTATTATAGTGTTAGCACAGTGGCTTAGACATAGTAGACACCCAATAAACATTTCACTGAATTTTAGATAGGGGAAGCATCTTTAGGAATCAACTAGTCCTGTGGTCCTTGACCTTAATTGGGTTTTGGATCCTTTAAAATCTGATGAAATATGTGGACCTTTTTTTCCCATTAAAAAATAACATATTTACATACACTCAGATTTTTGTATACAATTTTAGGGGATTGGTGGATCACCCTATGTATCATCCATGAACTACTACATCTTCCATTTTATAATTGATGAAAATCATTGCCTAGAACAGGGGCTGGAAAATTATGGTCCCAAGGCCAAATATAGCTCATCTCCCATTTTTGTTCTGCCTGTGAGCTAAGAATGGCTTTTACATTTTTAAATGGTTTCGTATTACCTTCATAGTATCTTCAATTTTCCTTGTTGGCCTGCGAGACCTAAACTATTTACTATACAGTCCTTTATAGAAAAAATTTGCCAACCCCTGGCCTAGAATGGTTAGCAAATATTTTTTAAATCTCTCATCCAATTACTAGAAAATAGAAGACTAGGATTCGTACCATCTGATTCCTCATCTATTGGTCTTCTCATTACTCCTGTTGATCAGTTAAAATATTGACTAATTGATTCATTTAAGCCCAATAAAAAAGAAAACAAGGAGTTGTAATTCTGGTCCTTAATAAATTACTTAGATAAATAATTATGCAGTTATGTAGGAAGTTGAAATCCAGGAATTAAGTGACCCATCCAAAATTATATTATAAATTTATTAAAGAAGGAATATTAAACTCTCAAACCCAAGTTGTATGTTACTGATTTACTTTTTTTAAGCTTGTATTATATTCTATTTTACATATTTGAAGTGCAGTACTTCTTGTAAAGAGGAAATAAAGGTATAAAAGAAGCTTAATGTAAAATTATTTGAACAGTTGTTCTTAACTTTTAATTGTGTGATTTTAAAGTTATTTTCAGATTCCTCCTGTCATGTAGTACTGCAAAAATAGAATGAAAAGAATTACAATAACCGTTATTACACATTATTTTGAATGTACTTTTTAAAAAAATTTTATTATGTTAATGTTAGTCACCACACAATACATCATTAGTTTTTGATGTGGTGATCCACGACCCATTGTTTTCATATAATACCCAGTGCTCCATGCAGTACGTGCCGTCCTTAATACCCATCACCAGGCTAACCCATCCCCCCCCAATCCCTTCCCCTCTAAAACCCTGTTTGTTTCTCAGAGTCCATAGTCTCTCATGGCTCATCTCTCCCTCCGATTTCCCCCCCTTCATTTTTCCCTTCCTTCTCCTAATGTCCTCCATGCTATTCCTTATGTACTTCTTTTAGAAATTTCAAAGTACCTGATTACTATTGATTATTTTCTTCTATGGATTAGGGCTGCCAGAACAGTTTTAAATCATATGTGAGAATATTACCAGTGATAGAGTTTAAAAGATTTTCATAATGAAAAAAACACTTAAAATAGAAACATTTCAATAATGTGTAAATGCAATATCAGATGCCCTGAAGACCTCTATGATGGTTTTAGCCAGACTTCATTTTTCCTTTGTCAGATTCTGAAACCACTTTTGTTCATATTTAACCACTTAGAAAAACTAGATGTCACCTTCAGAGCAGTGTGTACTACACAGGAAGAGCTAGACAGTTCTTTCTACAAAGGAGGACTTGTGGTCAGAGTAAATAAGCTTGCTTTCTACAGCAAGACTGAAAATTGTGAATTAGAGCTTCATTGCCAAGTTCTGCATGCTCTCTCTATGCATAACCTTCATTCCTGAGCCCCCCACCCCAGGTCTTTTGCACTTACCTGAAAAAGCTAGGCTTCTCAAGGATGTGCAGAGATGGGCCACCTGTCTGAATTCCATATAGGATTCTTCTCTAATAGTAAGACTGCTTGGGCACTCCCATGGTCTGCGTGCACTTAAAAGGCCTGGCAGTTCACTAAAGCAAAAGGAAACCAAAGTGTTCTAAGTTCCGCAGAGTGTCAACAGCAACCACAAAACCTCAAAACTATTTCACACACTAGCACTGAAAAACCAGCCTCTTAAAATGAAAAGTCCAGGTTGCAAAATGACAGCAAGGCCAATTGTCAAGAAATACTAAGGTTTTATGACTACTGGAAGAATCCATTTTTAAAAAAATTCATTCAAACTGAATTTTGTAGATAATAGGGGAAAAAGTGATATTATCAAAAACAAAAAGGAGAAATAAACTGTGTTGTGTTTGGGATGAAAGATAATACATATATAATATTTCCTTCAGAAAATTATTTATAGAGTTGTTCTGTAACTCTTGGGAACCTAGAACTACTATTCTTATAATATATTTTGGTGATTAGCTCTGTCATTGATATTGACTATGAGATTAGTATGTTTGTCCACAGCCTCACTTTTTAGACTCTTAACATTATCTCTAAAAGAAGATATGCACACAGTCACAGAGATAAATGGGAAGTATTGAAAGAAAAATAAGTTCCTTGGGACCCCTGTGTGGCCGTCAGTTGAGCATCTGACTCTTGATTTTGGCTCAGGTCATGATCTCAGGGTCATGGGATCCAGTTCTGGGTCAGGGTCTGGGTTCAGCAAGGAGTTGGCTTGAGATTCTCTCTCTCCCATGGTGCCTCCCCCACTTGCTCTCTCTCTTTAAAATAAATAAATAAATCTTAAAAAGAAAAATAATTTCCTCAGACTGCTCTAATTTGCCTATTATGTTATATAACACTATAGTATTCTATAAATATTATAATTATTTTGCAAATCACATGGTAATGTATAGAAATCTGTGGGTTAAAAATGCTAATTTATTAAATATCATTTTAAATATACTCCAGTTTTCAGCTGTAATTTGACATTTCTGCATTAAAAAAACTATGCAGGGATCAAACACACCATCCCTGGGTTCTCTCTACTTTAAAGGCCCTAACTAGAATGATAATTTTGGTAATTTGTGATGATTTCTGGTGTCCTGTACAATGCTGAAGAATATTTTAGGCAAACATTTTGCAATTCCTGTTTCCCAGTCTTCACATTTCCCATTTTGAGCTTAATGTTATTAGTGCACCTGACTTCTGTTTTTTTAGTTTCAAGGGAAGGCCTCTTTGTCTGGAAAGTCTTTGACCTGGGGCAGAAGAAAGCAAAAGTAGATGAGTTCTCACTGTGTGGCTCCATGGTGTCCAATGAATATGAGCATCTCTCCTCTGAAGCCCTGGAGGCTGCACATACTTGTGCCAAAATGTACATGGTGAAAAGCTGTGGCAAAGATGGTTTTCCCATCAGAGTGCAGTTCCACCCCTTCCATGGCATCCTTATCTACAAGATGTTGTCCTGTGCTGGAGCTCACGGGCTCTCAACAGGTATGCGGGGTGCCTTTGGCAAGCCCTACGGCACAGTGGCCAGGGTCCACATTGGCCAAGTCATCATGTCCATCTGTACCAAGGTGCAAAACAAGGAGCATGTGACTGAGGCTCTGTATAGGGCCAAGTTCAAGTTCCCTGGCTGCCAGAAGATCCACATTTCCAAGAAGCAGGGCTTCACTAAATTTAATGCAGACAAATTTGAAGACATGGTGGCTGAAAAGTGCCTCATCCCAGATGGCTGTGGGGTCAGATACATCCCTAATTGTGGCCCCATGGACAAATGGCAGGCTCTGCCCTCATGAGAACCTCAGTACTGCCTCCTCCTTATTCATGCCCACCAACAAATCCTACTTTTGTCGAAAAAAAACCCAAACAAACCTGAAAACAAATCATCCAAGCATCCATTTCCACAAGTTAAAAAAATTAAGCCGAGGGAGAACAAAAAGAAACAAATAAAAATAAAAACAGATCTCAATAAAACATAAAACAAACATGTGCTAGAGAAAATAAATTTAAAAGGGGATTTTAAAAGACTAATAAATTTCATAAATCCCTGGGAAGACAGATCAAGAAAAAAAGAAAATGCACAAAATACCAATATCAAGAATGATTTTTATAAAAAACGGGCTTAACTATTGGTCCCATAGTTAAGAAAATGAAAACAAAAGGATATAACAATTTTGGGGTGATAATTTCAATGAAATGGTGAAATGACTTAAAAAGCCATAATTTACCAAAATGCCAAAAGAAGAAATATAAAATGCAAATAGTTTATTTACTATCTAGTAAATAAATTGAATCTGCAACTAAAATCCTTTGAGAGAAATTTCCATGCCTGTCTATTTTATTACTCAATTCCTCCAAACATTTAGAAATTAAATCAACTTGACATATACTATTCCAGAGCTTGGAAAAAGAGAAAAAATTTTCCAAGTTATTTTTTGAGGTCATCATAACTTTGATAGCGAATACTGGTAAGAACATTACAAAAAGGACCCAAGAGAGGCCAACTGTCATTTATATAGACACAAAACTTCTACACAAAATATTAGCGAAGAAAATCCAGTGATAAAAAAAAAATGATAATAGGGCTCCCTAGGTGGTTCAGTCAGTTAAGCATCTGACTCTTGATTTCAGCTCACCTCATGATCTCAGGTGGCATGGAGCTCCCCCTCAGACTCTGTGCTTAGGGGGGAATCCCCTTGACATTCTTTCTCTCCCTCTCTGTCTGTTCCTCCCCCCGCTCATGCCCTCTCTCTCTGAAATAAATAAATAAAATCTTTTTAAAAAATGATAATATAGGGACTCCTGTGTGGCTCAGTTGGTTAAGCGGCTGCCTTCGGCCTGGGTCATGATCCCAGGGTCCTGGGATCGAGCCCCACATCAGTCTCCTTGCTCAGCAGGGAGCCTGCTTCTCCCTCTCTCTCCCCCTGCTTGTGCTCTCTCTGTCAAATAAATAAAAAATCTTTAAAAAATAAAAAATAAAAAATGATAATATATTATGGCCAGGTGAGAATTATTCCAGGAATGCAAGGTAATGTAACATGTGAAAATCAAATGCAGTTCACAAACATAAACAGAATAAAGAAAAATCATATGATCATCTCAAATAGAGACAAAAAAATTTCTCAATAAGATTCAACATCAATTCATGCTTTTATTTATTTAGTTATTTATTTTTTAAAGAGAAAGCGCACACCCTTGAGCAGGTGGGGAAGAGGTTGAGGGAGGGAGATTTTTTTTTAAGCTTAAAAAAATGTTTTTGTATTATGTTATGTTAGTCACCATACATTACATCATTAGTTTTTGATGTAGTGTTCCATGATTCATTGTTTGTGTATAACACCCAGTGCTCCATGCAATACGTGCCCTCTTTAATACCCATCACCAGGCTAACCCATCATCCCACCCCCACCCCTCTGAAACCTTCAGTTTGTTTCCTGGAGTCCATAGTCTCTCATGGTTCATCTCCCCCTCCGATTCCCCCCCTTCATTTTTCCCTTCCTTCTTCTAACGTCCTCCATGCTCTTCCTTATGTGAAATAATATGTGAAAATATTAATATTTAATAATAAGTGAAACCATATGATAATTGTCTTTCTCTGTTTGACTTATTTCACTTGGCATAATCTCCTCCAATTCCATCCTTTCTGATGGCTGAATAATATTCCATTGTATATATGGACCACATCTTCTTTATCCATTCGTCTGTTGAAGGGCATCACGGCTCCTTCCACAGTTTGGCTGTTGTGGACATTGCTGCTATGAACGTTGGGGTGCATATGGTCCTTCTTTTCACCATATCTCGATCTCTGGGGTAAATACCCAGTAGTGCAATTGCTGGGCCATAGGGTAGCTCTCTATTTTTAACTTTTTGAGGCACCTCCACACTGTTTTCCAAAGTGGCTGTACCAACTTGCATTCCCACCAACAGTGTAAGAGGGTTCCCCTTTCTCCACATTCTCTCCAACATTTGTTTTTTCTTGCCTTGTCAATTTTTGCCATTCTAACTGGTGTAAGGTGGTATCTCAATGTGTTTTTTATTTGAATTTCCCTGATGGCTAATGATGTTGAACATTTTTTCATGTGTCTGTTAGCCATTCGTATGTCTTTTTTGGAGAAGTGTCTGTTCATGTCTTCTACCCATTTTTTGACTTGATTATTTGTTTTTTGGGTGTTGAGTTTGAGAAGTTCTTTATAGATCTTGGAAATCAGTGCTTTGTCTATAGTGTCACTTGCAAATATCTTCTCCCATTCTGTGGGTTGCCTCTTTGTTTTGTTGACTGTTTCCTTTGCTGTGCAGAAGCTTTTTATCTTGATGAAGTCCCAAAAATTCATTTTCATTTTTGTTTCTGAGGAAGAGAGAATCTTAAGCAGACTCCACGCCCAGCCCAATGAGGGGCTCCATCTCACGACCCTGAGATCATGACCTGAGCCGAAATCAAGAGTTGGTCACTTAACCGACTAAGTCACCCAGGCGCCCCCAACCATGACTTTAAAAAAGAAAGCTGACAAACTAAGAATAGAAGGATATTTACAAAATCGTACAGCAAACATCATGTTTCATCTGGGAATATTGAAAGCTGTTCTCTTGATATCAGGTGTAAGTAAAGGATGCCTTCTGTCACTACTTCAGTTCAACATGGTATTCTAATCTAGCATCTATCCTAACCCAGTGTGATGAGGCAAGACAGTAAAAGGTATAAATATTGTAGGGGTAGCTGGCTGGCTCAGTGGGTAGGTAGAGCATGTGACTCTTGATCTTGAGGTTGTAAGTTCAAATCCCATGTTGGGTGTAGAGACTACTTACAAAAATAAAATCCTCAAAAAGGTGTAAGTATTAGAAAGAAAGAAAGAGAGAGAGAGAAAAGAAAGAAAGAAAACTGTCTCCATTTGCAAGTGACATGATTTTATACATAAAAATTCCAAAGAATACAGACATACTAATATAATAAATGTATTAATTTAGCAAAGCAAATAGTTCCATGTTAATTTGCAAAAATCAATTGCATATCACACTTGCAACACACAAGCAGAGAATACAATTTTTAAAATACCATTTAAATTAGCATCAAAGAACATTAAAATGATCTTTCAGAAAATCAGCAAATCTTATATGAAGGACACTGTATAACATTGAGAGAAATTTAAAAAGACCTCAATGAATGGAAGACTATATATTACTTTCAGATAAAAAGATTCAGTATTGTGAGGATGTCAGTTCTCACCCAACCTACCTGTATTCAATGCATCTCTTTTTTTAAAAATTCCAGTGTAGTTAACATACAGTGTTATATTAGTTTCAGGTGTACAATTTAGTGATTCAGTAGTTGCATATATTACTCAGTGCTCATCAAAGTAAGTGTACTCTTACCCCTTTGCCAATTTCACCCACCCCGCCCCACCTCTCTTCTGGTAACCGTCTGTTCCTTACAGTGAAGAGTATGTTTTTTGGTTTATCTCTATTCAATGCACTTCCAGTCAAAACTTGAACAGGTGTTTCTGTGGAAGTTGACAAGCTGATCTGAATACTTGTATGATAATGTAAAGGGTCTAAAATGTCAAAAACAATGAAAAAAAAGGGACATATTTGAAAGATTTAAAATACCAGGTATTGGAGTGCCTGGCTGGCTCAGTTGGAAGAGCATGCAACTTTTAATCTTGGGGTTGTAAGTTCAAGCCCCACATTGAGTATAGATATTACTTAAAAATAAAATCTTTAGAAAAATAAATAAAATTAATTAATTAAAAAATAAAATACCAGGTATCAAGATTTATTTTAAATCTAAAATAAATTGGAAAATATAGTATTAGCACAATAATACACAAATAGACCAATGAATAGTATAGAGTCCACAAACTAATCCACACATATATGAACACTTAATTTACAAAAAAAGGTGGCAGTACAGAACAGAGGGAAGTAATGATCTTTTCAGTAAATGAGGCTGGGTCAATTGGACATTCAAATGAACGAGAAAATGAATCTTGACTCCTTACCTCACACTATACATAAAAATCAGTTCCAGATAGAAAGTTGATCTAAATGTGAAAGGTAAGATAATAAGACTTCTGAAGGTAACAAAGAGGAGTATCTTTATGACCTTGGGATAAGAAAGAAATTTTTTTTCCTTTACAGTACAAAAACCACTAATCACTAAAGAGATAACTGATACACTGAACTACATTGAAATAAGATTTTTATGCCCAGCAAAGACATCATCAAGAGAGTAAAAAGGCAAATCATGGGGTGGGAACAGATTTTTATAGTTCATAAAGTCCTTTTTCAGGATAAAGGACTCATATTAATTGTGGATCAGTAAGAAAAAGATAATACAATTAAGTTAGTATATACAAAATACACAAATAGGCAGTTTGCAAAAGATTTCCCAATAAACACATATTAGTGATTTGGGAGCTGCAAATAAAAACTGCAATGCAATACCACTAACTATACACCAGATAGCTGAAATTTAGATAGAAGTTCATACGTCACAATTAAAATTTAAAATTTAAATACAGTTTAATGAATCTGAATATCAAGTGTTGCAGAGGATATGGAGTAAATAGAATTTTCATACACTGCTAGAGGGAGTGGAAAAGTGGCACACTAAAGCTCTGTTTTTACAGCTGAACATACAAATGTCTCATGAACCAGCAGTTGCATTCCTAGATACATACCCAACAGAAAATGCATGTGTGTACCAAAAAGTCACAGGAATGTTCATAACAGCAGTATGTAGATTAGTCCAAATCTGGAACATCCTGGAGGTCAATCAAAAATAAACATATTACAAAAACAAAAGCATGGAATGTATAGAATTGCTCTTGCCATGAAAATGAATGAAGTAATGCTACATGCAAAAACATGGGTGAATTTTGCAAACTCTGTATTAATATATCATTCCAATTTTAGTATACGTGCTGCCAAAGTGAGCACAACGTTCTATTACTATAAAGAAGCCAGCCACAAAAGAAGTCATTGAGTGATTACATTTACATAAAATTTAAATACTGACAAAACTGATATAGGACAAGTTACAAGTAGGAGCGGTGACTGAAAGGAAGACTTCTGTGCTATCTCTTGATCCGGGCGGTGGTTACTCAAATGTGCTTGCTTTGTGCTAATTCATCTGGTTTTCCCCTTTCAATTTTTGCACTTTTCTATCTATAGATTATACTGAAACAATAAAAGTTTATTTTTAAAAATGATCCATACTGGAAATGCAGTGCTATAAGTTATTTAACACTAATTATTTTCACAGTTCTATTGTTTCCAAATAAGACTTCAGCCAACATTCTCTTTTCTCCCTTGAGGCTTCAGATGGAATGTTCTTCTTTTCCAAATTACTTGCATGCTACTCCTTTTCCTAGGTTTGATGCTAACATATCCTCTTCCTTACTTTGAAATATGTTTGGCCAGTGCTTCATCCCCAGTGAAATAAGTGCCAAAACAATTAGCTCCAAATCCATTTTAGGAGCTCATTTGGAACAAATTTGCATAAGGCATTTGTGAGCTTCCTGCTCTTACCTATTGAATCAATATGCAAAGTAAACTCTATTTGAACCTGCTGCAGATATTCAGAATCATCTTAAGCACATAAAAGGAATGATTTCCAATATTGGGGCCCCATGTAAAAATGAGGCTGGTGATGATACCATGTCAAATATTTAAAGAGGAGGGGAGGGATCTGTGAAGCTCAGAATCTCAGTGTTTGAAGATACACACTGTTACTGGAAACACCCTTCCAAGTAATCATCCAGTCTGCCTGCTCATCTTGTGACAGTACTGACATTTAAAGTGATGCGTTGCTTACAAGCTGAAATGTCTTACCCTACTATCTACCCACATCTTCAATCCACCCCCCTCATAGCCACAGAGAAAACGGCTTCATCCCTTTTCTACACAATAGCCCTGCAAGTACCTGGTGACATTTGCCTTGTCCAGTCTGAGTCTTCTCTTCTCCAAGCCTGGGGCTGTGATCTGTTAAAAGAATACTCATGTGGTGTGGCTCTGAGTTCCTCCACCCTCCTGGCCTCTCTGCTTTCAATACCCTTCAGTTTATTAAATTCTTTCTTCTTAGGGGTTCATCCAGAACTGCAGCAAATGCCTTCAGTGTGCTCAGACCTGTGAAATGATATCTCTTTGTGTGGGGCTTTTCTTTTTTTAAAGAACTGCCTCCATATCTGCTCCCATCCTGTGCTTTTGGAACCAAGAGAAGACCTGTGCATTGATCGTTACTAAATTTTATTTTTCTCCAGGGTTTTTCAGAACTTTTTAGATCCTAAATCTGACCACTACATCTTTATTCAAGATGTCCAACAGAACAGAACTGAAGTTCAAGGTCTCTGCCCATCCAAAAGTTTCCATTTGAGCACCAGTCTATTCATGAGTGTCCTTCAGGAAAGTTATTCTCCAAATATCATACAGCCTGTGTTTCCAGAATGCCAACAGCAACCTTACCAAATGCCTAGATGAAAACCATATATCTATGTCAACGTATATTGTTCATCTTCATTCTGGTAACCTGTGCAAGATATCCCTGTCACAACTTAACTTTCCAGCCCCATGATTGAGGATGTGGACTCTGCATTCACAGTAGAATGCAAAGATTTGGAAATTCAGCTGCATTCAAGTTCCTCTCTTTTATCTAGTAAACTAGGTGTCCTGAGACCACATAGACTCACTGAGCTTCATTTTACTAATTAAGACAATGGGATAATGCCTGTGCCTCTACTGCAGAATTTTAAAAATTTTACTTGTTTTATGATTTGTGTGACCTTGTCTAAGCAGTACTTTCCCTTTAAGGTATTCCATGAATTTCAAACTCCACATATAGAATGTTCTGAGACAGAGACCATCAAACATCCTCATCAGTACAGAGGCCCAAGGGTTTTCACCATTTAATGCATTCACACACTATATTTAGTTATTTTTAAAAAATTGTCACCTGTAAAGAAATATCATTACAAGGGTTAGTGATGATGAAGACTACAACAACAACAATGAGGAGGAGGATGATGATGTCCTGTTATACAAACTGGGCCTCCACCCTGAAATGAACTGTTGCTAGAATAACTGATGTTACTCACTTGGCTTCCTCCAGAGTATGAGGTGTTCTATTTATGTGCATGTCAGAATATTATATTTTAGAGTAGTTGCTAGGGTTGACAAATGAATTTTATGAAAGAACCTCAAATCTGTACTTCCCCTCAGCAAAGGACTAGATTCAAGGCCTACGTAATTCTCAGGAAACAAGCTTTATGGTGCTATTTTTAAAGCGTGGCTTGTTTTTCTAGAAGCAGAGCAGGAGCCCCTGCGCTTTGGGAGACCACACTCCTATAGAGAAGAAATGTAAAGGTATTATAACTTATGAAGTCTTAGCACATTGGGGAAGAATTCTAATCTCCCATGTTTTTTTTCAGCAGTAATTTACACATACATAGATCTAGTAACTGAATCACCAGGCAAAAACCTTTATTCCAGGTTAAGCCAGGCCAGCACCTAATTATAGGCTTCAAGCATCCTGATCCTGTTTACAGAAATAGTCTTAGACATTTTCTCTTGACCTTAACCTTAATTTCTTTGCTTACCTTCTATTTCTACAACCACCTAGCTCTTGACTGTTTTGCTTTGTCTCCCATTAAGGACCCTGTGCTTGCTTGTTGTAGTTAAGGGTAGATTTGACTTCTTTCATTCTAGGTAACCTCCCCACCTGATTGAGCCCTTGCCTGGAACTCATCATCCCTGATGGTTTCCTTGGTTCCTTAACACTCACTCCTCAAGTGAGAGGTTCACAGTTCTCCTGAGAACGGCCAGCTCTTGCCAGAGAACTTAAGAGACAGTTTTAGTGGGTCTTTACTTTAGCTGCCCCTAAAGTTTATTTTCATTAAAAAAAAAATCATCCCATGTTTTCCTGCTTACTCAACACTTGCGTCTCAGTCCTCATTTTGGTTACTGCACCTCTATAGTGCATTTTTTTTTCTTGGAGGATGAATTAATTAATTAATTGATTAACTTAAAGTTTTATTTATTTGAGGGAGAGAGAGCGTGCATGTGAGCCGGTGGAGGGGCAAAGGGAGAGAGCGCAAGACTGTCCTGCAGACTCCCTGCTGAGCGCGGAGCCCAATGTGGGACTTGATCCCACGACCCTGAGATCATGACCTGAGCCGAAATCAAGAGTCAGATGCTTAAACCAACTAAGCCACCCAGGCGTGCCTTAGAGGATGAATTTATTAATATACTCAACAAATGCTTACTGTGCCATTGAACTTATGTACTTAACACCTTAGCTCCAGAAGCTGCCTATTAGTTTGATTCTACCTTTGCTGGGGAACTTGTTCTCTGCTTGTACAACACCATAGGCCTCATCATACTGGTCAGCAGTCTGGTAGATGATATCTCTTTACTTTTGAGTTCCTTTGCTTTGGTACACAAGTCTTCCCATCACACATGATCTCTCATTTGCTATCATTCCCAACTTGATTTATCTACCGTAATAAAGTCATATGTTTAAGTCAATATCCATATTTTGTTTATAATTTAACAGAAAATGAAGCTATGAAATAAGGGACTATGATTTATCTACAATGACTGACCAACACTTAGCACAATAGCGCAAAACACTTTGCATATGCTCAATATATGTTTGCTTAGTGAGTAGATGGATGGACGGTTGGATTATTGGGTCAATGGATGAATGGATGCTTGGATGCTTAGTATGTACCAGACTGATATTAAGAATTTAATGTAAAATAAATAAGCCCTGGAGATGTGATGTACAGCATGGTGAAAATCGTTAATATTCTATTATATATTTGAAAGTTGCTAGAAGAGTAAATCTTCGAAGTTATTACAAAAAAAAATTTGTAACTGTGTTTGACAGATGTTAACTAGAATTATTGTGGTGATAATTTCACTATATATGCAAATGTTAAATCATTATATTATACACCTAAAACTAACATAAGGTTATATGTCAGTTGTATCTCAATTAAATGGATAAATAAGTATTTCATATTTTTTTTTATATTATCACCTCAGCAATTCTTAGGGGTAGGACTCATTAGTCTTATTTTATAGATGGGAAAGAAAACTCAGAAATATTGTGGTAACTTTCCCAAGACTGTTGTTAACAAATACTGTAATAACTTGGTATTACGTTAGAGGTACATTAATGATTATGATCAATAATCCTATTAGCTAGCATCTGTTGAATACTTATGCCTCCAGTAAGTATTTTCACATTATATAAGATAATTCACATTATCTTATATAGTCCTCAGGCAACCCTGTAAGATAGGGCCATTATTATGTCCAATATATGTAGTCTTTAGGGTCACATCCAGAGGTGTCCTATCTGTGCATGACAATTTAACTGAGAGGTGTAAAACACTGTATTTTCACTTACTCACACTCCTCTCTCCATGGCCAATACAGAAAGTAGAGCATACAAAGAACCCCTGCTTCTGCTTTCCTGGAAACTAAGTAAAAGCAGTAAATACCTACAATTGCCCCTCTAGTTCCCCATTACTAGAAAGATAGTCATTCAGATTGCTAAATTGTCATTGCTAAATTAATTTGAATATATCTCCCATTAATGATAGGGATTAGGATAGGACTGCAAGGTTTTGACATGCTATGATAATATTAAATATATAGCTATAAATATATAACTATATGTTTTCTCTTATATGTCATCTCAGGCAGTTAGATAGCTAGCTAAATGAGGTGTTTTTATAAGAAAACTCAACTATGAATTGGATTCATCTAATATCATCATTCCTGATTTTACTTATTTTTTATTGTTATTATATTTATATTATTTATAATATATATATTTCTGATAATATATTTATTATATCAAGGTATAATTGGCATAAAACATTCTATTCTTTTCAGATATACAACATAATTATTTGGTATTTGTACATCTTGTGAAATGATCACCACAAAAAGTCTAGTTAACATCCTTCCCCATACGTAGTTACAAAAGTTTTTTTTTTCATGTGATGAGGACTTTGAAGATTTACTCTTTTAGCAACTTTAAAATGTGCAATACAGTATTATTAACTATAGTCACCCTTTATTCTTAGATTGACTCTCTTAATAGAGTCTGATGGTTCTCACAGGGTTTCTTCACTTTTTAAAAATCTTAGTTCTCTCTCCTTTTCCACCTGAATAATTTCTAAATTCCTATCCTCCAGGTTGTTTACTCTCTTTTTTCATCTGATGTGCCCTATTACCAAAGCTTTCTAATGCATTCTTCATCTTATCTATTGACTCCTTCAGTTCCAGAATTTCTGTTTCATTGGTTTTTTTTTTATAATTTCAATTTCTTTGGTAAAGTAGTCCTTCTGTTCATTAATTTTATTTTAGGGTTTATTGAATTAATTGCCTTTCTGAATTTTCTGTAGTTTATTGAATTTCTTCATAACAGCTATTTGAAGGGTTTTGGTTTTGTTTTAAAATTTTTTATTTGAATGTAGTTGACACACAATGTTACATTAGTGTCAGATGTACAACATAGTGATTCAACATCTCTGTGAGTTATGCTGTGTTCCCAAGTAAAGCCACAATCCTTACTGTACAACGCTGTTACAATATCATTGACTCTATTCCCTAGGCTGTGCCTTATATTCCCATGACCTATTCATTCCCTAACTGGGAGCCTGTATCTTGTACTCCCCTTCCCCTATTTTGCCCACCCCCACCTCCCTTTCCTCTGGCAACCATCAGTTTCTTCTCCATAACAGCGATTTTGAATTCTTTATCGGTTAGATTTCAGTATTCCATGTCCTTGAGTTCAGCTGCTGAAGAATTGTCATCTTCTTTTTGTGATACCATATGACTATGACTTTTCATAGTGTTTCATGAAATGTGCCTCTGCTGTCACATTTAAAGTAGCAAACTCCTTTCTTATTTATAGAAGGCTGCATTTACTTGGATTCTAACAGTTCAAAAGGCGGGCAATCGGAAGCCCTTCTTTTCACTTCCAGACGGTGGTGCCATAGCACAAGTGTTTGGCTTCCCTTCCGGCGCGGACTAGGCTCCACACTGACTTACCACCTCCTCAGGCAGAAGTGGCCGCTGCCACGCTGCTACCAGCACAATCCCAGCATGTCGCTGTGCTGGCTCTCGGGAGTGGGGCTGCCTCACCCGTTCCTCCCTTTCCTCTGACTCCAGAATTGTCTGTGCCTCGCTCCAAAGGCTTGCCAAGTTCTCCCATTAGGCGAGCTGGTTCTCCCCACATTCTCTATTTCCCACGAATGCCCAGTTGTGTGCTCTCCAGATTACCTCTTTCCTGATGGCAGCAAGTGGGGGTGGGCCATCCTCAGACTCCCTCGGGTACACAGCATCCTCTGAGGTCCTCCCGACCCACTTTTGGATGCACACGTGGGTGGATCTCCCAGGTGTCCTGGTGTACTGTGCAGAGGCACTTTTGTTAGGTTCCGGATGCCCAGTTAGTTGTAAATCAAAGGGGAGGGGGAAAAAGGAACAAGCCACACTGCCCTGCTGCTGACCTCACTCTCCTCCAAAACTTGCCTTTGAAGAGCAATGGCCCTAGGGTAACTAGTTGTTCTTGGTTTGCCCAGAACTTGCCTAGTTTTAGCATGTAAATCCCACATTCCAGAAAACTCCTCAGTCCTCAGTAAGTGGGGATGTTGAGTCACCCCGCACGTCCCTTCAAAACAAGCCTCTAAGATCTGAACCAGCTCCACACAAAACTGGAGCTCCATGAAAACCTATCAGTCTATGGCTCTCTTCTTAGCTAAGTCACATTTCTCTTCTATTTATTAAATAACCACCTTCTTTGAAAATACAAATCTAAATGATGGTGCAGAAAGGACAGTCGCTCACCAGCTTAGGTGGGACTTGTGAAAAATGACGCTCATTATGTCAGGGTTCCTGCCACAGCCCAGGGCTCATCTCCTCGGTGGGGCAAACTGGTCTCCGACCAGCCAGTGCTGCATTACAACCATGTAGATGCACAGAGGAGTAAACCTCCTACAGCTGTTGTGCCAATGGACTGGGATATCTGTGGGCACACCCCATAACATGACCAGTGTCCCCGGGGGTTACACAGTAGCGACTCCAGCAGGCTTTAGGATCTTTTGTGAATGGGCTCACAACAAAGTTTACTTTAGTTTGAGTTTTGTCCACAACGATACACTCATTCATATTTTGTAGCACATTATTGTTCACTACTCATGTGCCCTCATTTGAATAAGCATCTTCAGGAAGCTTGTGTCATGTTATGGGATGCTCTAGGTAGGGGTCAGAAAACTTTTGCGGTAAATGGCCACATAGTACCTATTTTAGGCTTTGAGGGCCTTATGAGCTCTACCACAACTACTCAAATCAGCTGTTCTAAGTCAAAAGCAGTCATAGACAATACACAAATGGCTGTCTTCCAATAGTACTTTATTTATAAAAACAGGCAGCAAGCCAGATTTGGCCTGTGGGCTGCACTTTATGAAATTCTGCTATTAACAGAAAAAATTGTAGTTAGCCATGGAGTTCTAGAGAAAACAAATGTTGAAGCAATTCTGGAGAGTGTTATATAAGATCCAGTTTTATCCATCTTCAGACCACTAAAGATTTCAAATCACTGGAATCGTGATCCAGTTGTTAAACTTTTCTTCTTAAAGATTTCACTTATTTTTGTGGGTGCGTACACACGCGAGAGAGAGCAAGAGCGCACAAGTGGGAGTGGGGAGGGGCAGCCAGAGAAGCAGACTCCCCGCCGAGCAGGGAGCCCGATGCGGGGCTCGATCCCGGGATCCTGGGATCATGACCTGAGCTGAAGGCAGCCGCTTAACCAACTGAGCCACCCAGGCGCCCATCCATTTGTTAACCTCTTTGGCCTACCTCAGACATTTCAGTAAAGCACCGCCATTCTTCTTGCCCAGGAAGATTGTGGGAGAATAGGCATAGATTAAATAGGTATATGATTAAAAAAAAAAAAAAAAGTTTTTCTCTGGACTGTCTTTGAGTATATAAACTGGACAGAACCTGTAGTTTAAAATGTTTTCCAGAATAAACATCTCATCTGAATGCTGGTCCTAATATTTTTCAAATTTCTCTTTTAACTTAAAGACTCTCATCTGCTCAGCTGGTACATAGTGGGCTTCATGATTGTTCTCTTGCCAGCAGCAGTACAGAAAATCTCCCAGGCTCCTCAGGAATTTGCCTGAGTGACTACAGGTTGCTTGGAAGTATGAGTGCCCGTGGCCCCTTATAATTGTGAAGGACACTTTGTTCTGAAATGAATTTTAAGTTGTATGCTCACTCCTTTTAAATTTTAGGGTCTCGTTAAGCCAGTCAACAATTCCTACCTTAACTAAATCATTACAAAAATATGATCTCATTAAATATAATACTTTAAAAACTTACCCTTTTAGAGATTTTGAAACCTATCCCCCAATCAATTTCCCATCCTTTTCCTCAAGGTGTCCCAAAATAAAGTGACCCCTATTTTGGCTACCCACAGCTCCCCAGAATAGTAAATCTATTTTCAAACTGTCCATAGTCATTTTAGAGAACTTTACCATAAGAAAAAAAATTACCTTTATTCACATAAGCAAAGTCTAGGGAGAAAGCACATATTTATCACATCAGAGAAAGTTCTTTCATATAAGACCTATCTTGGGGACATAGGTTCAGACAAGTCTCTAACTTGGCAGGCAGCTCACTGGGGACACACACTCCAAGCAGCTCGGCTTTAATGATCTTATATAACACTCCCATAACATCTGCGGAAGCATCACTAGGGTATGAAATTGTGGCAAACTTCTCTATGAGTTTTTCATGGTATAAATAGTCCAGAGTTGCTGTCATAAAATTAACAGTTTCTCTAATAAAACACAACATCTGCATTTTATAGCCACCATGAGTTATCAGACCCAGCCAAGATTTTGAGTTTGCTTTCCCCTCCTCAGTAGGTACCAAGTACAGGAAAGCTATTCTAAGTTCCGGATTATATAGATTATACATACAGCCATCCACCAGAAGATACTTAGAAATAACCCGTATCAGGAGGCCTTTCACATCCATCTGACACATTGCTTCACTGGTCTTAGAAAAGAATTTTGAACAGCGGATGGTAGAGGCTGATGGTCCCTTCACATTGGCAAAAAGATTCATACCCTCATTCTCTTTGACGTAAAACCTTAACATAGAGAAGGAAATAACATGAAATAAAATGAATTTCTGTGAAATACAAAGCCAACCATATTACTGCTAAAACGCACCCTGACTGGAGTCTTAAACCCCTACTTGGCCTCCAGCTTCCCAAATGCAAAGTGAATACTAGCTTTGCCGGTGGTAGCAATGCCCCAGATAACAATTTTTTTGCATGAGGTCAGAGCCAACCTCTGCCAACCATGTCAGCCTACTCTTTTCTCTGCAGTGAATTCTGGGAGACTTCTCTTTCAATCTCTTAGACCACTAATTCGTATTTTACTCATGTCTACTTTGCAATCTGTTTTCTTTTTAATTTCTAAGAACTCTGCCGCGACTTATAAGAGCTACAAATCCTCTTTTGTTAATGTTTTTTGTTGTTCCCCCCCCCATTAACTCTGCATCCTTGTGTATTTCTTGTGTTTTCATGATATCAGTGCCTCTGTTTCATGTTATTAGTTTTCTTGAAATACTGGAAAATTTAAAACTCTATGTCCCTATTTTGAGTTGAGGGTTTAGACGTAAGGCTCTGTTGGTTACAAGTCTATTTTCATTCCCAAAGACAAATTCTTGTTTCCCTGCTGGGACTAGAAGTCCTGGCTATGGACTAGTAGTTTTTATTGAGAGGAGGAGGGTCTGGGGATGAGGCTGGGCAGAGTGCAGAACCTAAAGGATTAGAATAGGGTTCCCCATTTCTTCTATTACCCACGTGTTTCTCTGAGAGTCTCTCTATCAGAAATGTCTCTGCAGAAACTCATGCCTTGGCTTTAATCTAGGGGTAAAGCCTGGTGTCTACTGTTCCTTTTCCATTTTTAATTCCTAGCTGTCCCCCAAAGGTACAGCCTTATCTCTACCTTTGCTCTGCCCTTTGGTCCATCCCAGAGTCTCCCCAGGGCTCTTCCTGGTGGGCAGTGTGAGCAGAGAAGCAGCAGGCCCAACTAGCCTAGCTATTTTTTTTAAAAAAAGATTTTATTTATTTATTTGACAGAGAGAGACACAGCGAGAGAGGGAACACAAGCAGGGGGAGAGGGAGAGGGAGAAGCAGGCTTCCCGCCGAGCAGGGAGCCCGACGTGGGGCTCCATCCCAGGACCCCGGGATCACAACCCAAGCTGAAGGCAGACGCCCAACGACAGAGCCACCCAGGCGCCCCTAGCCTAGCTATTTGGAAGGAAGATCTTTAATGAACTACCCTGATGGTTGTCTTGTTTGCACTTGTTGAATCTGACTTTAAAATTTCTCTTTGGAAGGGCGCCTGGGTGGCTCTGTCAGTTAAGCATATGCCTCTGGCTCAGGTCATGATCCCAGGGTCCTGGGATGGATCCCCTGTCCGGGCTCCCTGCTCGGCAGGAAGCCTGCTTCTCCTCTGTCTGCCTCTGCCCCTCCCACTGCTCGTGCACGCGTGTTCTGTCTCTCTCAAATAAATAAAATCTTAAAAAAATAGGATAAAATTTCTCTTTGGGGAGGAAGGGATCCCATCTGAAATACTCATCTCCAACCTGTATTTTGGGTTGTATTCTTTTAGCTCTGATTCCTTCATAATTGCAATGCCTTATGACTTATGCTTCACTGTTAGCAGACTTTAATATTTTTCCACCACTGTTAGGAATTATTTCTTTTAAACTACATTTTTCAGATCTGTCAATGAAACTTAGAACGGAAGAAAATAGATGCAAATGCTGCATCCTTCAACTTAAAGCAGAAGTTCCAAGAGGTTATTTAACCTTGTTAACAAAAGGAAAATCTTGGTAAAAATATATGGATTTGCTTACCATTTTTTTTCTCCCTCTTTTTCTCTCTCTCTCTGTTTCTGTAAGAATATGCATGCATGTGTATACACACAAATATATGCATATATTTTTCCAAATCTTAAAAATAATCTTTTAAAGTATTAGGGTCATCAATTTTATGGATGAAGAAACTCAAGGCTTAAGAACTTTCAATTAACTTGATTTAATTTCAAATAAGTAGGAAACTTTGTATTATACTTGACCTAGTACATCCTTTGTCTATTTTTACCTATTTTAAAGTGATTTATCCCAACTAGACTTTGAACTCTGTCATTTTGGGATAATGGTTTGTTCACCTCTGTCACTGGTACCTAGCAGTGGCTGATACATACAGTAGGCATTCAATGCGTGTTTGCTGAATTCAATTGAAGTGAAAAAAACAGAATTCTAAACCTAGTATCTCTGATTTCAGAGCTTACATTGTTTATACCTCACTCTATCACCAGAGCTAACAATTGCTTTAATTCTTCAGAGTTAAGACACCACTGTCTCCCAATGCAAATGTAAGGAAACTGCATTCTCATGCACTCTCTTCCTCTAGCCTGAGGCATTTTCCCAAGGGCTCATTTGCATAGTCAGAAACTATTCTGGACAGGAGGCTCCAGCAGCAAGTTTTAGAGACTAGAACCCTAGAGGACAAGGGGCATATATCCTGTTTGCTTTTCTAGTTGGTTCCTGCATGCCACAAAGTTAATATACAAATTGGAAATATTAACGAGATGTGAAAATAGAATAATGTCAGGAGCAACAGCTTTGGAGACAATGGGGGCAACCAGTTTAAGCTGAGGCTGCGCTAGCACTGAAATTCAGCCCTGATCATGACTAGCAAACAGCACTTAAAGAACATCTGTGCCCATAGATCCACCTACGCTAGTGCTTTTGCTTTGGTTTAAGAGGAAAAAGGAGGCCGTACTTGCAGGCTTATATGGATATATAAAGGCTGAAAATGGGCCGATGGGATGCAACTTCAAGTATCTTCCCAGGATTGAATCCATGGGCCTTGTTCTGAATCCTATGGAGGGTAAAAGATCTCTTTGCAAGGAACACTTTCAGACTTGGGCATGAGTAGCATTGCTTGGCTTCCCAGACTGTAGATAAAATGCAACACAGAGTGAGTACCATTGAGCATGGTCTTCATTTCTGCTCCAGACTCATTAACCATTGTGATTCTAGTCCTGTGAATTAGTGCATTGATGATGGAGGCTAGAGTAACCACAGGATACCCATGAAGACCAGGATGTTCAGCAGGAGGTGATAGAAACCCAGTGGATAGCTGTGCAGAAAAGCAGTAGTGCCTAGACCACACTTGTAATTATTGTAGACAAATGACATACCTCATGGGGCATCCCTCAGAACTTGTGTGGGGAGCCTTTTCTCCATTCCTAATATCATATCTGTTTAGGCATAGTAGTATTGCTTACTTAATAAAATAGGTTCCGAAGTCTAACTGCCCAGTCTGGACACAAAATGTTGCCATTTGCCAGTTGTGCCCTGCATTTACTCCTTAACCTTTCTGTGTTCACGATACATGTCCACAGAACAGTACTGCCCTCAAAGTATCATTGTGAATATTAAATAAAATAAAGGACCCTAAACACAGCATAGGGCTTGGTCCACTTTAAGCATTAGTTTGTGTTAGCTGTGTTGTTACTGTAATTAGTATTATCATCATTATTATTTTTTAGTTCATCTTCATTTAGAGCATTAGACCTGCACATCCCACTCTACTTTTCATTTTCTCAACACTGTTGTGTTATCATGGGCTTCAGAGGTTTTCTTAATAGTCATCTGTACGCAAATGCTAGGCTCTCGCTATAAATTTTCCCTTTTCCTTTTGATTGTGATATTTGTTGACATTTTTTCCTTTACTTTGCACTGCATCACTTATTTACCTATTATTTATTATGTCTACTATATGTTAAAGATTCTTCTGAGAACTAGGTATACAGCATTAGGCTACCCTCAAGGAGCTTACATTCTAATGGTGGAGACAGACAATAAAATAAACCCATATATAATGTAATGCCAGGTCAATGTAAGAGCTATGAAGAAAAATAGAAGGCAAATGAAGAGAGAGTGACAGGTGATACCAGCTTAAAGAAAGAAATCAGGAAAAGCACCCCTTTATTTGTAACAGAGCATAGGGAAAGGCAGAAGTTTTTGTGTGTCTTAATTAATGAAAGCAGTAGGGTTCTCAGAGGTGAGCAATTAGGAGTCTCCTTCATAACAACAAGACAAATTGTTGAGCAGTTAGAAGTATGACAGAGGAAACCAAAGAACAAGACAGCTAAGAAGAGCTCTCCTGAGATAAATCAAAGCCTCAAAGACTACCCCTGCAAAGGAGCCCAGCTTTAACTGGATCAGATTATGAGGCAATTTATGACCCAAGGTGTTGTCAAAAACAATTGAGAAATCAGCTGTTAATCAGTGGAGACTAACAGCTAGGTGTGATAACAAGCCCAAAGCTTAATACGGGGTTCAATCATGGGGCGCCTAGGTGGCCCAGTCGTTAAGCGTCTGCCTTTGGCTCGGGTCATAATCCCAGGGTCCTGGGATGGAGCCCTGCGTTGGGCTCCCTGCTCCGTGGAAAGCCTGCTTTTCCCTCTCCCACTCCCCCTGCTTGTGTTCCCTCTCTCGCTGTGTCTCTCTCTGTCAGATAAATAAAATCTTTTAAAAAAATATGGGGTTCAATCAAAGAAAACTGGCTAAAACTGTAGTGTCCCTGGGGAAGGAAGGCAGAGAAACTGTGCATATGCCTAAAGTAGATCAATAGAAATTATATAATCTGAAGAAGGGAGAAGGAAAAGCACAAGAACCACATGACAATCTTAGACACACAAAAGCATTTGACAATATTCAACAGCCTTTCATGAAAAAAATATACAACAAACTAGAAATAAGAGGGAATTTCCTCTATCTGATCAAAGGCATCTATAAAACTTTCACATCGGATATCATAACTTAATGGTGAAAAGCTGAAGGCTTTACCCCTTAAGATAAAGAACAAGACAAGGATGACTACTCTCACCAACTCGCACTGGAAGTTCTAGGCAGAGTAATTAGACAAGAAAAAGAAATGAAAGACATCCAGGTTACAAAGAGAGAAGTAAAACTATCTCTAGTTTCAAATGACATTATCTTTTATATAGAAAACCGTAAGGAATATCTTTTCTATGAACAATCCTAAGGAATCCACTGCTAAATGAGTTAAGCAAGGTTGCAGGATAATCAACTTACAGAAATTGATTGTATTTCTGTATAGAGCAACAAACAATCGCAATAACATCAAAAAGAATAACATACCTAGAAGTAAAATTAATAAATGAACTGCAAAACTTGTAGTGTTAAAAACTATAAGATATTGTTGAAAGAAATTAGAGAAGACCTAAATAAATGCAAAGACATTCACATTCGTGGATCAGAGACTTAATATTTTTAAGGTAACCGTACTCCCCAAATTGATCTACCAATTCAATGTAATCTTTATCGAAATGCCAGCTGGCTTCTTTGCAGAAAAGACATCATGGGGACTGTGGAGTAGAGAACAGGTGGAGGAGATTAAAGTAGAGGTGGAAAGCCCACTTTACAGGCAATTCTATTCATCTATGTGAAAAGTGATAGGCTGGGCTAGGCTTGTGGTGGTGGGGATGGAGAGATATGACTAGATTCAAGACATATTTAGTGGGTAAATCTGCAAAAATGTGAAAATAAACCTAGGGGTAAATAACATGAGTCTGTAAATGAACATGGTATTGGAATAATTTACTCTAATGAGCTCTTCAGAGAATAACTGCCAAATGAATCTAAATAAATAATGAGAATCTGCTCATTGACTAAGATGCAAAGCTATTCTTCAGTGAGTGTTCTGCATAGAAAGCAACATCTTTCTTAATTGTTCTTGGCAACTTCTCAGAAGTTCTCATATAATTGTTTTATTGTGGAGCAGTAAGTCTAGCTGTATCTTCCAAAAACTTCTTCCCAAAGTAAAGTCTTTAGCAGAGAATAGGGGGATAAAACAGCACAGGTGCTCAGAACTCCTCATAAAAAATAGAAAGTCATTTACTCAGAATGAATATTTAAAGCTATTATATTATTGACTTAAAGGATTCAGTAAATGGGGGTCTGAACTTTGTTTCTGATCTCAGTTTTTTGAGTTACAATTGACATGTACAATTGTAAGCTATTTTTTTTTTAAAGTGGACTCCATGCCCAGCATGGAGCCCAATGGGGGGCTTGAACTCATGACCATGAGATCAAGACCTGAGCTGAGATCAAGAGTTGGACCTTCAACCGACTGAGCCACCCAGACTCCTTACAAATTGTAAGCTATATAAAGTGTGCATCATGGTGTTTTGATATGTGCTTGCATTGTGAAAGAATTCTCCCCATCTAGTTAACTAGCACTAAAGTGATAACTAGCATTTATCACTTTACATATTTATTTTATTGGAGTGAGGGTAAAAAGATTTAACTTCTACTCCTTTAGCAAATTTCAGTTACAGAATACAGTATTATCAACTATCACCTGAACTTTTAAGCAATTTTTTCTGTCTCTCATCTTTAAGATCCTATTGCAGATAGCAAGAAAGACAAATAGGTTAAGTAGTGGTTTTCTTGTAAATTATGAGTTCATTCTCAGGTTGCTAAATCAAACGGATTAAACCTACTGCTGTTGATTTAATCATTTAACTGAGTAATGGCATATTTTAGCCTCGTATTCTATACTTCAGGTTTGAGCTTTTTCCATCAGCAAAATTCATCCTTTTAATTTGTCACTTTCATTCTAACTATTGATTTTTTTTTACAATTTATTTAGCCCTATTTCTGTACTTGTGATGATCTCATTTGAAGCTCATTTTGTCAAATATTTTAACATCTGATTTTGTGTGTGCTTTCAGAATTAGATAGCCTAGAGGGAAAATGCTTTGCTGAGCCAATAATAAAAATACTATTTAGAAAATTCTATACCACCAGATACAGTTGACATGGATTATTAGAATTTTTAGTTGACTATGGTTATTCTAGTCTTTTGTATTCACTGAAACCAAAGCTCCTGTTTTTTGTTATCAGAAGGAACTACATTATTTTGTACAAATAGTTCTGCCAAATAGGTGCTGAATTCAATTTACTAATATCAAAACTAATGTATTTTTATATTTAACCTTTTTGCTGTAACAGTATTAAAATGTAAACGTTTTTAATGTGACATGGTTATAGAAATTTCAGGATCTGAAAATTAGGTATCTTTTATGACAGATAATGTTTTTGTTCTAAGAATTAATTTAGTTTAATTTGATTCTAGGTAAGCAAAAATCAGGAAAAGTTTTGATTAATAAAGTTAAGGAAAGAAAAGAGTAGGTCCTTAAATGAAACCCTCTGTGGAAATGTTTTTAAATCAAGTACATTTTATAGATATAATATATAAATTGTGTTTGTGTGTGTGTGTATATATATATCTATATATATATATTGCAATACATATCCATTTACACAGGCTCCAGATATAACCAAGCAAGTGTGACAGACGGTTATACTGGCTGCTACGAGGCTCCACCTATTTGGATAATCATCCTTTGGCTTAAATCACACTACATATCTTTCCTTGACAACCAAATTAAGTTAGAGGGAAAGAGAACATTAGCAGTTACTATGTGCTGATCATGGGGCTTGGTCCCAGCTTCATAAATTGATTTCAGACATTTAGGACACCAAAAACTCCAACATGTTTTTTTCTCAGTGATACTATCTATAATTAAATAATAGCACAGTTAACTCCAAAGATACCAGGCCAAATTACTATCACAAATAAAAAATAATGCATCCAAAATTATAGCAAAACAAAACAAAACAAAACACTGAGATAGTAGTGTCAAGAAGAAGTTATGATAAATGTTAATAATTACTCACAAATATTGCAAATATTTCTCTTGGTGCACTCCATAGCACAGTGTATGCACAGGGCACTCACTTTTCCAATCTGGTAATATTTCAAGGGGAGAGGAGGTATTTTTGTTGCATGTTCTCATCTTACTAGTCCTCTTTGGAAAACGGTTAAACTTTGGATGCAGCTCTATGAATTCAGTGGGTCAATATTTCTGACGTGATTTAATCTCAGAGAAGCTGGTGTTTCAGAGCATGATAAGCTACCCTGTAAGATATAGACACATGATGGATGGGTGCATAGATATCTAGACAGATAGAAGTGTCTGCTTCTTGGATACTTCCTATGCATCAGATATGGTACCAAATGGTTTGCATAATTACTCCTTACAACAGAACTATACTCCCCATGTAAAAAGTGTGCAAACAGCAAGGTTTATTATTGTACCAATGTCAAATGTGGGCAGATTAGGAATCCACGCCAGGCACGTCTGTTTCCAAATCATGTGCTTTTTAAAAATAATAGTACTGTGCTCTGTCTTATTTTTTTTTTTTAAGATTTTATTTATTTATTTGAGAGAGAATGAGAGATAGAGAGCCTGAGAGGGAAGAGGGTCAGAGGGAGAAGCAGACTCCCTGCTGAGCAGGGAGCCCGATGCCGGACTCGATCCCAGGACTCCAGGATCATGACCTGAGCCGAAGGCAGTTGCTTAACCAACTGAGCCACCCAGGCGCCCTGCTCTGTCTTATTATATTAACAATTGTATAGGAGGTGTTTACTGGGTGCCAGTGTGTTTACTCTTTGATTATATGTTATGTGTTTCAAATACATGATCTCATCTCAGCAAGGTATTATTTTACATATGAGGCTCAGAAAGACCAAATATTAGTTTTATGGCCACCAAATCCTTCTGTGGCTTCTGTGTTGACCTTCCAAATTCAATCACTTGGCAAATATGATGTCTTTACTCTTAGGAATTTTAATAATCAATGCATAGGAAGCAAGGGGCAGTATCTTTTTCCTTTTCCCCCTTTTATTTTTTTTAAAGATTTTATTTATTTGAAAGAGAGAGAGAGAGAGAGCACAAGCAAGGATGAGGGGGAGAAGCAGACTCCCCTGATGAACCTAATGTGGGGCTGAATCCCAGGGCCCTGGGATCATGACCTGAGCCAAAGGCAGTCCCTTAACTGACTGAGCCACCCTGGTGCCCCTCTTTTTCTCCCTTTTTGATGAGGTAATTGAACCACAAACAATTCAGTGACTTGCAAATTCTCCTTAGCCAGTCAGTGGTAAAGTCAAAATTATAGCTCCTGGATCTGATTCATGCTGTTTCTCTGGAATCTTCCTCACCTGAGGAGGCTATAGTCAGCTTTTGTTATTCCACTGCCCAGCAAGCTTCCTGACTTTCACATGCTTGTCTCCTCTTGGTGGGCTCCAAGGAGACCAGGAGAACATTGCCTGGTAGAAATAGTGCCTGTCTTTGAATCTACAGCAAGACCATGATGGGTCTCTCAGCAGTGTGGGGTATTTTCCCCATGTATAGAGTGTGTGTGTGTGTGTGTGTGTGTGTGTGTGTGTGTGTGTGTGTGTTGCTTTTTTTTTTTTTAAGATTTTATTTATTTATTTGAAAGAGAGAATGAGAGACAGCACGAGAGAGAAGAGGGTCAGAGGGAGAAGCAGACCCCCCACTGAGCAGGGAGCCTGATGTGGGACTAGATCCTCAGACTCCAGGATCACGACCTGAGCCGAAGGCAGTTGCTTAACCAACTGAGCCACCCAGGCGCCCCTGTGTGTTGCTTTTAATAAAAGACACTTTTGGGGGGATAATATGCTGGCTTAACTTCAGCTTAAAAAATCAGTTTTTCTGCTTGTAATCTAAACACTCTCCAAAGATGTGTAAACCTGATAAATAATCCATGATAAAGGACTCATAAGCAGAACCTATCCTGCACATACATTTCCCAAGGGGAGTACCAAAATGATTTGCAAAGCAGATTCTACAGAAAATGCATTCTCTTCCACATACAGGAGAAGTGTGGATACTGTGAGAATGTAAAGGCCTGCTTCCCAAGTGGCCTTGGCAGAGGAGAACACTCCTTATTACCATGACACTGGGTAATGTGGACTGTTAGCTGTAATGGGGGCAAAGCGGGGTCAGCCCCTTGTACTGAGCCAGATGGCCAGTGTTGGCAAGAAAGACGAAACAACTGAGGAAGCTCACACCATCCTTGTTCCCATGAGGTTTAGTGCAAATAGCACATACTTAATCAGGTAACCTGAACTAGTTACCTTTCCTGGTCAGTAAAATGATGATAAAAGTAATAACAGCTACAGTGATGACCTTACAGGGAAGATGGTTGAGAAATTTTGAAGAAACTGTGGGTTTGTGTGTGGGTGTGTGTGGTGTATGTGTGTGTAATGTAACATACGTATAACTAGGTATTATGTACTGTATACATAACACACAACGCAGTGTTTGTGCACTGACTCATTCATCCACTCAAATGCACGGTAAGTGCTGGCCTCCTAGGTTCTTTTTGTCTTGCCCCCTCTCCCTACCTCAACCTGATTTTTGCCCAAATGCTTGGGATAGCTCTGAAATCCCTTTTTCTATTTTGATTTGAATTTACAACTCATTTTGATGGTTTAAAGAAAACATCATCTCCTCTCTTCTACTATAAGAATTATGACTTAGATGTTTCTGTCAATTCTAAGCAACTGACTGCTCCTCAGGACAGTAAACAACTGAAATTGGAGGGTTTCAGAGATTGGTTATCTTGCCTTTTGAGTCACAGACACAAAAGGCAAAAACAGAGGTAAGAGAAAAAGCATTCACCCGAATCTGTGCTGCTCTCTCAAAGCTGTCTTTTTCTCCTGCAACCTCATCCACTCATCAGCCCGCAGCATTCCCTCATCCCCATGGATATTCAATAGCTGAGCTGAGTTGGCTATCCTTTATGTTAGGGTCAGAGTATGTTTCCCAGTTAGAATGCCTGAAATAGCATCTCTAGGCAATTTCCTCCTTGTTCTCTGCCTCAGTGTCTTTACACAGACTGTCCCTTCTGTCTCAGCACTGCAACACTGCCAACAAGCCCCAGGGACCCCTCAGCCCCTGTACAATCCCACCTCTTAATTAAGTCCTATGAAGCTTTCAGATCCTAGCCAGCTGCTTAGGTAAATTGGATCCTCTTATTATACATTCTAAAAACAAACAAAACAAAACAAAAAAACCCACATTTTTTCAAAGCACTTGCCACAGGTTGCAATGATATGCGTGTGTGTATGTGGTTATTTGACAAACATCTGTCTTCTGCACAGCACTGTAAGCTACAGAACAGTGGAGTTTGTGTCTTTTCTTCTCTATCACATCACCGTACTGAGGACAGTGCTGGGCACATGGTAGGCACATGTGCGTTTGTTGAATGAATACAGTATTGGTAGGAAGACTCATTCCCGTAAATATTCCAAAGCCTCAACTCCACCTAGGATGATGCTGAAATGTCCCCTTAGACGGGGTATTCACTGAAACACTGAGTAGAACAGTCAGTCTTGGGAAAAATCAAGGATGCTTTTCAGGCCCATCATGGTCCATCCTTTTGTTTAAAACCTATTTCACATACTGTGTATGGTGGCAGCTTGAATACAACACCCAGGAAATATGAGCTGGTCTCTCTGTTCCACGACTGGGTCACCTGCCCTTCTGAGCAACAACAAGCACATGGAAAGAGAAGGGCATCAACCTCTGTAGCTCTCCTATGATGTGCCCAGCACTTTGCCTTCACTGTTTCCTTAAAGGGAAGAACTGTAATTCTGCTTATTCCATGTTCCCTAAGACACCTCTTTGAGTCTTGGACATATAGCAAGCATTGTATTAACCATTCATTAATGCTTGTCAAAGAAATTTCATTTATGAAAACAGGGACCCTGTGACATGTGGGCAACCGTGGACAAACAAAAACAATGGTGGCTTATGAGGACATGTTTTACACTTCTGTCACTTAGAAAAGAGAACCATAGCAGGGATGAATTCTGAAAATTAAAAAAAAATATGTTTGCTTAGTGCTATAGGAGAAAGTGTTGAAGTAAAGGCAATTAAGGATGTATGCTAATCATGGAGATAAATTCTTAGCTAACTGAAAAACCAAGATAGCCAAACTTTAATAGGTGTGGATAAGGGGTGCTGATTATATGGCACTTCGCTCCAAGGACATCCCTTAAGATGTCTGTCTGGCCTCAACATAGGCAAGCCCTGAAGATTTTTTTGGCTCAATCTTCAATCATTTTAACACCTGGAAAATCTCCTTTCATCTATACCTCCCCCAGTTCTCCCCCAAATACTAGAGTACTTTGAAAGAAATCACTGGTATTATAACATTTCATCCATGAATGTGTCAATCCTAAAAGATAAGGACTTTTGCTTTTAATATAACCACAATACCATTATTATACCTTAAAAAAAAAAGAATCCCTTAGTGTCTTATTCAGTCGGTGAGATCTCCCAGTATGTCATATAAATGCTTTTATTGTTGGTTGGTTGGCTGTTTTTTCTTTTGTTTATTTCCACAGTTGTCTTGTCGGAATCAAATCTAAACAGGATCCCCATTATGCATTGGTTGATATATCCCCTGTGTCTCTTGTAATCAATAGTTTCCTCCTCCTTTGTATTTTTATTTGCAATCTATCTTTGGAAGAAAGTGGGTCATTTGTTCCGTAGAGTATTCCACACGCTGCATCTCATTACTGTGTCAATGGGGTATTGTAATATGCTTTTCTGATTCTTGTGTTTCCTGTACAGTTGTACTTAGAGGCTTGACAGGTTTAGGTTCCATGTTTGGCAAGAATATGTCATAGCTGGCATTTTGTACTTTCTTTTGCATCCTATCAGGAGGCACATAGTTGCTTATTGTCTCTCTTTTTTGTTATCTTAAACTTGATCAGTAGATTCAAGTGTTGTTAACCTGAGTTGTTCATAGTAAAGTTTTTTTTTTAACTTTTCACCAAATGATTTTATTTTATTTATTTATTTTGAGAGAGTGAGAATGAGAGAGAGAGAGAGTACATGAGAGCGGGGAGGGTTAGAGGGAGAAGCAGGCCCCTCACCGAGCAGGGAGCCCGATGCGGGACTTGATCCTGGGACTCCAGGATCATGACCTGAGCCGAAGGCAGTTGCTTAACCAACTGAGCCACCCAGGCGCCCCTTCACCAAATGATTTTAATAGTCTTTGATTGCTTTTTGCCTGGATCCAGTTTTCATTAGGGGTTCTGAAATGTTGATACTCCTAATTCCATCATTCTTTCTGCATTTATTACTTAGAAATCTTTTGTAAAGAACCTTCTCTCATCAATGGAATATGAATATGTGTCTATGTATATATTCTTCATTATAGTTTGTACACAAAATGCAGAACAAATGCCTTTCCTTTGTTTACCAGTTTTCAGATTGAGTGGGTTTAGTTGCATCTTCTAACATTGATCACAAGTTTGGTTTTCTTTTTAATATATCACTATGAACGCATGGATTTAAACATGTTTGATATGACTCAACTCATTGCAGTTATTATCCTTATTGATAGTTCAACTCTCCCATTTTTGAGACAAGTGGAAGCCAGTTAAAGTCAGCTCTAGAGTCCTTTTGATATGACCCCAATGATTTTCAATAACTTCCTTACTTTCAAGATTGAGGTGTCAGGGTTTATGTTGTACATTTGCTGCTGCAGACCTCAAATCAGCCATTTCTCCAGAGTTTTATTGGTAGTTTTCTTCTCTATTTCTAGAAGCTCTTTATACATGAGGTGATATAAGCAGCAGTATTTTTTTCCCAGTTGGCCTTCTGTCTTTTTACTTTATATATGTGAACATTGCTTCTCGGTTTTGAGTCCTAAGTAGAAAAGTATTCTGCACTCTATAAAGGAATTCATCCATGTTTTCTTCTAGAATATATGTAATTTCACTTTTCAAATTTAAATTTCTAATTAATTTGGCATTTATGCTAGTACACAGTTGAGGGGTAGATCAATGTTGTCCTTTTCCAAATGGCTATCTAATTATCCCAATAGATAGAGTTATTAAAAAGTCCGTCTTGCTCTTCTCTTCCTTTTCCTCCATTTCCTTTTTTTTAAAAGATTTTATTTATTTATTTGAGAGAGAGAATGAGAGATAGAGAGCACGAGAGGGGAGAGGGTCAGAGGGAGAAGCAGACTCCCCGCTGAGCAGGGAGCCCGATGCGGGACTCGATCCCGGGACTCCAGGATCATGACCTGAGCCGAAGGCAGTCGCTTAACCAACTGAGCCACCCAGGCGCCCCTTCTCCATTTCCAAAACAATTACCTATTAAAGCCATTTAGTGGAGTGTCCCCATGTAGAACATAGTGGCATGGACTGAGGCTGAGTAGGGTGAGAAGGCTCAAAGGAAAAAGGACTTACACAGGATATCAGAGTCCAGGTAGGGTCTGGAGGGTGTGTGTGTGTGTGTGTGTGTGTGTGTGTGTGTGTGTGTGTGTGTGTGTGGGTGGGTGGGTGGGTGTTGGGTAATGATGACCCAGTGTTAGGAATCAGAACCCAACAGTGGGAGGTAGACATTTACACGTGTGGGAATCAAGGTGTGAAATGTCAGGGCCCAAGCAGAGTGAGGAGGGCATATATACATGAGGCTGGTCAGGCATGGGGTCAAAGCCCAAGCAGGGAGTGGAAGATGTCTGCGCAAGAGAAGCCCACCACAGATTGTTGGCACCCGAGTAGCATGATGAAGTCATCTCTGGCGGGGAGGAATGTGGCAGCAGTGATGGGGGATTGATTATATCCAGAGGAATTGATCAAACAGGTAAATATGTAAAGGATTTCAGGAGCTGATTATCTCATTGTTGGAGAAGGGAGTCATTAATATAGAATGAAAGAAAACGAAAATCCTCAGCCTTCACTGAAAACTACAGAACAATACAGAGAGAAATTAAAGAATACCTAAACAATTGCAAAAATATACATTAGTGTATTGCAAAACTCATTATTGTTTAAATGTGCATCCTTCCCGAAGTGACTAGTAGATTCAATATCATCCCATTTGAAATTCCAGCATTTTGGTAAGAATTAACAAATTGATTTTAATATTTATAAGAAAACACAGAGGACCTATAATAGCCAAAACAATCTTGAAAAAGACATTAGAAGAAGAAAAAAGTTAGGAATCTTTAAGTAGATGTGCCTGACTGGCTCACGTGGTTAAGCGTCTGCCTTTGGCTCAGGTAATAATCCCAGGGTCCTGAGATGGAGCCCTGCCTCAGGTGTCCGATTCGGTGGGGAGTCTGCTTCTCCTTCTCCCTCTGCCCCTCCCCCCAATTTGTGCATGCTCTCTCTGTCATATAAATAAATAAAATCTTTAAAAAAAATCTTTATATGATCTTAAATCTTATAAAATTATAATAATTAATAAAGTATTTTTATTAGGGATAGAAATATATCCATGGTACAGGTTATCTTTAATTTCTCTTTGCAGCAGTTTGCTGTTTTCAGTATAGAGATCTTACATGTTTTTTTAAGTATATTAGATTTTTTATTCTATTGTGAATGGTTTTTAAATTTGATTTTTCAGTTGTTTGTTGCTAATATTTAGAAATATAATTAATTTTGGGACACCTGGGTGGTGCAATCAGTTGAGTGTCCATTCTTGGTTTTGCTTTGAGTCATGGTCTCAGGGTCCTGGGATTGAGCCCAGGACTGGCTCTGCTCTCACAACAGTCTGCTTGAGACTCTCTCTCCCTCTGCCCTCTCTACCCCTACCCCCTGTTAAATAAATAAGTAAATCTTTAAAAAAATAAAGAAATACAATTAATTTTGTATATTGACTTGTATCCTGTGTGCTTGCTATATTTCCTTGTTAGTTCCAGTAGTTCTTACAGATTCATTTAGAATTTCCTACATACATAATCATATCATCTATGAATAAAAATAATTTTAATTATTCCTTTCATATGTATACCTTTTGTTTCATCTTCTTGCCTTGTTGCACTAGCTAGGACTCCCTGTACAATATTAAATAGAAGTGGTGAGAGTGGGCAACTTTGCCTTGTTTCTGGACTTACGGAAAAAAGTATTCAGTCTCTCACCTAGATATGTTAGGCGTAGATTTTTTTTGTGGATACACTTGATCAGTTTAAAAAACTTCCTTTTATTTCTAATTTGCTGAGAGGTATTGTCATAAATGAATGTTTAATGCTTTTCTGTATGTATTAGGATGATCATATGGTTTTTCTTCGTTCTATTAAGATGATGAATTACTTTGATTGATTTCCAAATGTTAAACTTTGTATTCTTAGGATAAAGCTCACTTGGTCATATGTGTTATTTTTTTATATATTTCTTGATTTGGTTTCCTAATATTTTGTTAAGAGTTTTTCCATCTATGTACTGATAGATATTGGTCTATAATTTTCCTTTCTTTTAATGTCTGCTGTTTTATTATCAGGGTTATGTTGGCCTCATAAAACAGGTTTTGATATGTTTTCTCATCCTGTTTTCCAAAAGCACTTGGGTAATATTAGTTTTATTTCTTTTTAAAATGTTTATCACTAAAGCCATTAGGGCCTGGAGATTTCTCTGAAAAAAGCTTTTAACTATAGATTCACTTTCTCTAAGAGAGATGGAATTGTTCATCTTTTCTGTTTAATTTTGTTACTTTAGATAAATCTGTTGGGTTTTATCCCACGTCCTAAGAAATTTTTCCATTTCATTCAAGTGGTCAAATTTATTAGCATAAAGTTGTTCATTATTTTTTACTATCACCTTGTCAGTACCTTTAGGTCTTATATTAATATTCTTTGTCCTTCTCGATGTTAGGAATGTGTGCCTTCTCTCTTAATTGCCTTTTTCAGTCTTTTTTTTTTAAGATTTTATTATTTATTTGAGAGAGTAAGAGAGAGCACAAGTTGGGGGGAGGGGCAGAGGGAGAGGGAGATGCAGACTCTCCACTGAGCAGGGAGCCCGTGGGCCTCCATCCCAGGACCCTGGGATCATGACCTGAGCCAAAGGCAGACGCTTAACTGACTGAGCCACCCAGGCGTCCCTATTGTCTTTATCAGTCTTGACAAAGGTTTGTCAATATAAGTATTCTTTCAAAACCTAAGGTTTGGTTTATGATATTAATTATTAATTAATTTGTGCTTTTATCTTCATTTTGGTCATTGTGTATCTTCAAATATATCAGACACATTTCAATACTCAAATGTGTTAGAGTGACCTGTTCATGCACAGAGGCTAATCACTTAGGAAATGAATTTCTATTTGTCAGAAGTTAGAGACTGACTTTCTATAGAAGCTGTTTAACTAACTGCTGGACACTATTCAATTAAGGGAAAAAAGCAAAACAAACCCTTTAATAAATGAGAAATACAGATAGAAACATTAATATTATTTGATATTACTTAAATTTTACTTTAAACTTAAATGTGATAAATTATTCAAGTTCAAGCACTTGGACTGTAAAAAACATTTTATCTTCACAGCATATTGCATAATCAGTTACTCATGGGCAAAATTTTTCAGAATCTTTTGACAGTTAATGAGAAAAAAGAATCACAGACTTTGAGACACTAAAGAAAGTCATTCGCAATTGTACATTTGAATGTATGCTATTGTTAATTAGTAAATTAGTTTTTTAGTTAATTTAATAGGATTTTTTTCCCTGAGAAGCTGATATAAAGCTCGTGATGCTTGTAAATGATTGTATCTCTGAACTCAAGAAATAAGTATTTTGCAGAGAAACTGAAATTTTCATTAATATTGATGCCCTTTTAGGAAAAATAAGAAACCAAATTAAAACAAGATGTGGAAAAAATTCTGAGCTGAACAATAACCATGGAAGAAAAAGATGAAATTGTCAAAACATAAAAGCTGTTGGCCCCAAGGGAGCCACTTCTCAGGCATGTTTGTTCAGATCTTAAAGAAAAGATTACTTTTTTGCTATTTAAATTCCTTTTTATCTTATAAACAGATATAAAGCTTCTTTATTAATATTAGAAAGCTAGCATAATCCTGATACCTAATTCTAATAGAAATAACACACAGAGGGAAAAAACCAAAACACATGATATGCTCATTTGTAAATGTTAATTCACAAATCCCAATAGAAAATTTAATTCTGAAATATAAATTTCAGAAACTCAATGGTTAATATTAGAATTTCTAGTAATATCATTAATTAGTTGAACATATTTCAAATGTCTGATGGAATAAGAATAAGGGGGAAAGCTGAATTAAACAAAGTCAAAGAAATTTCCTGGCTGCAACTCTCCTCACAAACTTAATTTGTTCAAATACAAGGAAAACTTGTCTTCACTCTTGACAAACTTAGTTGATCATAAAACCTTTTTTTTTAGATTTTAATTTTTTTAAGTAATTTCTACACCCAGTGTGGGGTTTCATTTATATTTACATTTATAAGCCTTTCTGTATTTCCTTTTCACAGACAGGTATAACTTTTGCAATCTGAAAAAAAATGCTATTTAAAAAAAAAAAACAAAACACTGAGATGCTCTCTGTTGCCCTCGTAAGAGTCTAAAATACATTAGAAGGCATATAAGTTTCTTAATGATTTGGCCCTTCCTTTTACCACAAGAATCCACTGACTGAGACAGCTAGGCTCCCCCTTAAAACTTTTTTTAATGCTAGAAATAATGTGCTTTACAACTCAGTTTGAGAAATGTTGAAAACGTCGATACATGAAAGGGGGATAGCAAGGTGATCATTTTGATAGATGTTAAGACAGCAAATGACAAAAAAAGAAAAAGGAGTAAACACAGTTACATATTTAAGAATGCTTGGAAATTCTAACTGGAGTACTGGTGCAAGAAAAGAAAAAACAGAAGCAAATGCAAAGAGGAAAAGAATATATAGTATTCCTTTATAATGACTGGTTATCAGGAAAATAACTCAAAAAAGTCAACCAGTAAATGTTAAAAACATAAAAATGTTCAATAAGATAATCAGCAGAGTGAAAACAAAAAGTATATTAACAAAAAATAAACTGTTAGGAAATAGGTGGGAAAATGTCCCATTTTCAACAACCACAAAATATAGAAATTAAATAGGAAAAAATAAAATTATTGTGGACTTACATGAACAAATGATTCAACTCCAAAGAATGACATAAAGAAGACTTGGATAGTTAGAGAGACAACATGAATCTGACAAAAAGAATATCAAGTTATCTAAAGAAATGCAGTATAAGAAAAGCAAGTAGAGTTGAGACATCTGGCTAAGTGTTTGGGGGGAAAAGAAATAATTAGAGCTCCACTTCACATATTACATAAATATAAATACTACGTGGATAAAAAATGTGATTACCAGGATAAATCATGTAATATTATTCATATAATCATGCAATGGGGGATGCCCTTCTAAGCCCAATGCCAGAACGAGACCCCGTAAAGGGAAAGATTGATAGATTCAGTTATCAAAATGTTGGAAAACTTTTTTTAAAAAATATTTATTTATTTGTTTTAGAGAGAGAAAGCACACGAGTGGCGGTGGGGAAGGAGGGGGCGCAGAGGGAAAGAATCTTAAGCAGACTCCCCTCTGAGCGCCGAGCCCAACACTGGGCTTGATCTCAGGACCCTGAGATCATGACCTGAGCTAAAAGCAAGAGTTGGATGCTTAACCAACTGAGCCACCCAGACGCCCCAGAAAACTTTTTTTCCTATAGCTTCTATGCAACAAAATACCCATGAACATAATTTACCAACAAACAAAAATATTTTCAATATATACTACAAAGAGTAAATATCCTTAATATAAGATCTGATAAGAAAAGAATTAATAAAATAAATGACAAAGGTTTTTAACATACAATTTGGAAGAGAAGAGAAAATTAACCAACTGATACATGAAAGTAGACTTTACTTCAATATTAAACAGAGGAACACAATTGACAATGAGTTGGAATGCTTTACTTATGAAGCTGTCAGTTGTTAAAAAACCTGATTGGTACTCAGTGGTTGAGGTGATGTAGGGCAGGAGAAAGACTGGAACTGTGTTTCAGTGGGCAGTTTAGCAGCATATATACCAACATCTTTAAATACCTTAAATGCAACTGTGAATGTTTTATTCCATGGGAATTTTTAGAGATCTACAATCTAAACCTTTTAGCGAAAGGTTTAGCTATGAAAGTTTACCATGGTATTGTTGTTTGAGTGAAAATTTGGAGAAGCATAAATGTTCACGATAGGAAATTGTTTAAATAAATAAATTGAACAAAAATAATTTATTCTAATATTATTAATTATACTGTAGGTGATATTTTGTGGTATGGAAATACTCACAGATATATTAAAAGGAACATACAGATTAAGAAACATTAAAGAGAGGGTGACAAGCAGAGACTAAGAACAGGATAGACTCACAGAGAAGACTCAGATGGATATACACGAAGCTGTTAAATGTAGCTATGTGAGGGGCTTGGGGTGTGTTTTCTTTGTGTTTTTAATTATCTGTAATTTAAAGAAAATTTTTATTATTATGTTCAATTAGCCAACATATAGTACATTATTAGTTTTTGATGTAGTGTTCAAGGATTCTTCAGTTGCCTATAACACCCAGTGCTCACCACCTCCCATGCCCTCCTTGATACCCGTCACGTGGTTACTCCATCCCTCCACCCCCATCCCTTGTAATTTTTTTTACAATCAACAGGCAATGTTTGTAACAACAACAAAAAGAAATAAAAAGTATTGTATCAATTGTGGATAATATTATACCAAAATATTAACAACAGGACAAAAGGACTGTGGGGGCTTTTCATTTATATTTACATTTATAAGCCTTCCTGTATTTCCCTTTCACAGACAGGTATAACTTCTGTAATCTGGAAAAAAAAAAACGCTATTAAAAAAACAAAACACTGAGATGCTCTCTGTTACCCTCGTAAGAATCCAAAATACATTAGAAGGTATATAAGTTTCTTCATGATTTGGCCCTTGCTTTTACCACAAGCCAGCTCTCTTACTACATCCTCTACTGCAGTCTAAGGCTAGACAGAAGGACTTTCAGTTTTCTACAAACAGGAAAGCTCACTCTCCCCTTGAGGCATTTGCTCCTGCCCACACCTCCCTTCCTCACTTCTCACAACACCTTTACTGGAAAATCTTCCTCACCCTTCACACGCTGCTTAGTGGGTCAGGTGCCTCATGCATACCTACATCATTTCACTAATTACATATCATTTTCTGTTTTCTTGTCTTTCTCCCTCACCAGGTTCTAAGCACCTATGAGGAAGTACTTAGTGAGTGATCAACTATTTATTGTTCTCAAAAGAGGTAAGGAAATAAGAGAATGAATGGAACCAGCCTCCATTTATCAGATGCTGCCGTGGGCATCTCATTTATTTTATCTCACTGAATCCTTACCAAGATTATATGAAGTAGGTATTATTTTGACCCTTTCCAGATAAGAAGACAAAGGAATTTGGATCACCCTGAGCAGCCCCCAGCACATAGTAAATGCTAATAATTATAGAATAAAAGAACACACATAGTCTGTGGTAATTTCTCTAAAGGCAAAACTAAATGAAGAATTGAGCTTATTACTGGATAACTAAAACAAAAAACACCTTGTTATGAGGGTGAGATTTAGAGTAGAAATGGGATTAAGTTGTTTAATTTCCGTTTTCTTTTTTGTCCTGAATTATTTTAGATGGCTACATAGAGTGCCTAGATTCATCTGCATTAAAACCCCTTGAGAATTTTTATAGGTTGAACCAAAACAGAATAATGAAATGAACCCTCCTAGGCAGAAAGGCAGAAGCAGACATGAAAGATGATTTCTCTGAATTATTTGGCTTTTATAGGAAGAACCATGATGAGCTTCTAAAAAATGCATTATTGATGTGATGTAATAAGGTGAGCTTTCTTTTTTCTTTTTTCTTTTCAAATAATGACTTATTTTATATTAACTGTGGTATGAAACATTGCCACTAAAAGTTGTTCTTAGCACAAGTGAATTGTATTTGATTTCATACCCTGCCTTTTCCATCTATTTCAATAGCTGTCATGTTTTGTCAATGAGGTTTTATTCATGTCATTATTTGATTTCTAGTTCAGCATGGATTCAATGGATTCAAGAGATTTTTCTTCCCCAAATCATACCCTCTGTTTCCTCCACTGAGTTTTCTCTGATTTCTGAGTAGTGCCTTGCTTACCTCCATATTTCATTTCCTTCTGCATAAAAATAACACTCTTTAATTGTGCTACAGTTGAGAAAATAGATGTTTCAAAATAATTATTTTTATTTTAAAAGGGCAGCCTCTACTTAATATCTTGAAAAATATTAAAATCCACAGCACTGTTCTCTTATTTTATATACAAATCCCACTTGCATTCAAGATTTTTATTGGAGTACCAGGACAAACAAACTCAAAATCTAATCGATAAAGGGAAAAATTGTTAATTAGGGCTTGATATAAAATTTACAAATTTAAATTATGCAAATATTAATGTTCTTCCCATTTGATTCTTCTCATTATCATTCAGTAATGATTTATTTGTTGTCTATTTAGTATTCAGTTGACACAAACATAAATACATACTGAGCCAATGTCCATTTTCTTCCTTTATACGACAGAAAGTCTTATGTGCCAGGCACTGTGCTAGACACAGTCTCTGTTCTCTTTAGCTTATAGTATAAAAGGAAGACAGATGGTCACACTAATGGTTGTACAATTACAAATCAAGATGAGTGCCCTAAAGAAAAGGAATATGGTTAGAGGAACTTCTCTGGGCTGGGTCAGTCAAGTGGCACACTTGCCAGACCTTTAAACTGTGGTCTCTGGCAAGTCTGTAGCCTACCTGGGCTGCCTGTGACAACACTGAAACACTTACCCTGCTAAACACTTGAGATGAAAAACTCGCTAGACCTGACCTGGTCTGAATTTTAAAATTCAGTTGGAAAATCTTCTGCTTCTACTGTTAACACTGCAACACATTATATTTTCAGGTTTAAAATAAGTTTTATCTTGGAGGTGGCTGCCCACCTACCAAGGCTTCATTTAGATCATGTGGCCCCAAGTGTTTGAGCATCCACAGCAAAGAAGGGTGTGGGAGAAGCACCAGAGAAAAATCTTTGAGTGTGTGGCAATGGCTAGGCAACATGGTAGCATATGGGACTTTGGCAGTAATGCATGGTGTTCCCTGGACAACTCTGTCCTGTTTCACCATTGCTCACAAAGAAACTCCCTTTGCACGCATGCACACACACACACACACACACACACGGACACCCCTTCACATCAAATGCATACACTTAATTAGAAACATTAGAGAAAAAGTTGATAAAGCAAGGTACTTGAGTCCATTAGGAAAACTTAAACCCAACAAAGGAACTGAATGAGTAAAATGAAAAACTGGCCTTTTGGCAAATATACATGGTCAAGGTAGACGTTGTACTTGGGAATGATTGGGTTTAAGGTTTAGTGAGTTCATGTCAGGTACTTGATGACTTCACATGGGACAAGTATCATCTTACCAAACTGCAAAAAAATACAACTCAGAAAGTGAAGTCATTTATCCAAGGTCACTTCACTTCTAAGTGGCAAACTAAATTTAAACTCGCTTGTTCAGAGTTCTTTTCCCATCATCATTTTAGGAAAAAGATGTTGAAATTAAAAACATGATGAAAAATCCAGTGTTCATCTTGTGCTTGCTGGAAAGGCTTATAGAAAGGATCCTGGGTGAGGAATGAAAGGTCTTATGTCCTGGTTGCCAGCATAATAGGTCACTACATAAAGGACAAGCCATCCTTCTTTAGAAAGAACCAGTTATTTCTAGGGTAAAAAACAAGGCCCTTACAAAACCAAAGGCATGGCCCATGAAAGAAATAATTGGTAACCTGGACTTCATTAAAATTAAAAACTTCTGCTCTGTGAAAGACACTGTCAAGAAAAAGAGAACAAGTCACAGACTGGGAAAAAATATTTGCAAAAGACACATCTGATAAAGGACTGCTATCCAAAGTATACATAAAATTCTTAAAATATAGTAAGAAAAAAACAACTCAGTTAAAAAATGGGTCAAAGAACTTTGACACCTCACCAAAGAAGATACAAATATGGCAAATAAGTGTATGAAAAGATGTTCTACAGCATATATCATCAGGGAAATGTAAATTAAAATAACAATGAGATACTTACTATACACCTGGTAGAATGGCCAAAATCCAGAACATAGCCAAAACAAAATGCTGGTGAGAATGTGGAGTAACAGAGACTCTCATTCGTTGCTGGTGGGAATGCAAAATGGTATGGCCATTTTGGAAGACAGTTTGGTCGTTATTTACAAAACTACATATACTCCTACCATACAATCCAGCAATTGCGCTCCTTGGTATTTACCCAAAGGAGCTGAACACTTATGTCCACACAAAAATCTGCACACAGATGTTTATAGCAGCTTTACTCACAATTGCCAGAACCTGGAATCAACCAAGATTTACTTTGCTAGATGAGCAGATACATAAACTGGTACATCCAGACAATGGAATATTACTCAGCGCTAAAAAGAAAGAAGCTATCAAGCCATGAAAAGATGTGGAGAAATCTTAAATGCATATTACTAAGTGAAAGAAACCAATCTGAAGGTTTCATACTATATGGTTCCAACTGTATGATGTTCTGGAAAAGGCAAAACTATGGAGACAATAGAAAGATGAGTGTTTGCTGGGGTTTTGGGGGGAGGGAGAGATGAATAGGCAGAGCACAAAGGATTTTTAAGGCAGTGTAACTATTCTGAATGATACTATAGTGATGGATATATGTCATTATACGTTTGTCCAAACTCGTAGAATATACAACGCCAAGTGGGAACCCTAAATTATCTCTGGACTTTGGGTGATTAGGATGTATCACTGTAGGTTCATTGATTTGTAACAAATGCACCACTACAGTGGGAGATGTTGACAGTAGGGGAGGCGGAGCATGTGGATAGGTGGGGCATCTGCACCTTCTTCTCCATTTTTCTGTGAACCTAAAACTGCTCTGAAAAGAATAATAAGATCTTTATAAAATAAAATAAAAAAGCCTGTATAATATTTTACTTTATCCAGTTCTCCATTTCTATAATCTCTGATCTAGAATCCAGTTGGATGAGTGATGATTTCATGTTTTTCTCAAAGATACCATTATGATCTACTCCTTCACTCTCTCATCTCTTTTCTAGTTTTTATCCTGATTTCTGTAATAATGTGAGTTACATGTTTGACAAATATTAGTTTATTATCTTGACTCTTCTATTCCTAAATGTGTATTATGATCAACAGTATAATAGCAGCGTAGCATTTGCGGAAAAGGGAAATTTGTAGGAACTTGTAGGAAAGAAATGTATACATACTTACTAGTTTCCAAGTAGTTTACATAATACAGAGAGCATTTAATCCTTATTACAACATCATAAGTCAATATTATCATGACCATTTTACATATGGATAAACAAAGACTCAAAATCAAGGTCATATAGCTCATGTTCCCATTTACTATTTGGTATGCAGTAATTGCACTGTAACATCTAAATCTGCTACAATAAGGAGAGGGTGGTATTTAATGATGGTGGCGGTGCCATAAGATGACACAATTCGGGGCTCAATTTTAGGTTGGAAGTTAGCCTTCCCACTCCTGTCACCAGAGCATGCAGAACAGTAACCCTGCAAGAGGACACAGTGGCCATGCCACCACACAGAGCAGCAGCAGGGGCGGGGCTGCAGCATCAGCAGCCAGTCCTAAGCTAAAAAGCAGTAGCTAGACAACAACAATGATGAGGACAACAACAACAAAAAGCAATAGCTAAGGACTGTGGAAGGGCAGGAAGGGGCTATTCCTCCATAATGAGGTACAGAAGGAAATGGATCAGATTCCCCCAGAATCAGGCCATTAGGCTTGTTGGTTAAGAGTTATCACCAGTTACACAGTGAGTGGGGTCTGGGCATTTATATCAAAACCTCTTGCATATCCTTTAGAACTAATCAAATATAACCACGGTTATTCCATCAACGTGTACATGGTTCTCATCACAGAGTCAGAGCTAACTCTTTCTATCTATAAATTTGATTATCATCTTAATAAGGGCCTAAATTAAAGCACCTCATGCAGATGTTTTTGTTTGTTTGTTTTTACCCCTAGGGGTGCTCAAATAGCACCAGATGCTACTAGATCTAGATGGCCGCTGAGAACAGATCCTTGATTTATTCACCAGGATGATTGGGTACAAATGGCTGTTAAGAATTGGGGCAAGGTTGAATCGCTCTGCCTAATCAGGGAGGAAATTATTTTAATGAGACAAGAAGAGGAGGGAAGAAGAGAGCCAGTGGATGCTGTCAGGGGAGAAGAGGCTGGTGTCCAGAGACCATACTGCCAGGAGGTAACTTTAAAAAAAAAACAGAAATCTCTAATGGGAGGTTTTAAAGTGATTTGCTGTGGAATGTCTGATGTAAACACCCTCCTCTGCTCCCCAGGGACTCTTCAGTAAAGGCTGCATCATTCCCCAATGCTTCCATCCGTGGCTTCTTAGCAGAGAATTAGCCAAGTGCTGAGCATCTGGGTGGGTGCCGGCTGCAGACAGACGCAAGAGGCTGGGGGAGATGGCACAGCTGGCCCAGGTGAGACCTCGCTTGTGGAGGCCATCTCCGTCATCACTTGGCATCGAGATTCTGATGTCTCACAGGAGGAAGACGGGCAAGACACAGAAGAAGAAAAACAGAGAAAGAAAGAAGGAAAGAATATGTTGGAGGGCAGCTCTGGCCTCAGAGTTATTTAATTTCTCTTTGGATGGGCAGAATTTGGGATTTGAACCCAAGTCTCTCTGACCTCCAAGCCCTGCATGGTCTACTAAAGTGTAAGAATAAAACTTAAACCACATTTCTAAAAGTCAGCCCACCACATACACTCAGTCCCTGCTGATGGCAAGAAGCAGAGCAAACTGTAATGGTTCCCATGACACAGTGAAAACACCTAAAGTGCCAGAAAGGCTTTCCCAGCCTCCCCCCGAACAGTTCCTAATCTTACTTTCCACTTCCAGGAGCAGCTGTAGTCTGCAGCATTTCATGCTGTCACTTGTCCCCCTCTGGGCTTCCCTGTTGCTTCTCTTTTCCACCCACCCGAGTCCTTTGTGCTCTTCATGTCCCTGCTCCCATCATCCCACCCCCTTCAGGAGGGCTTCCCAATTCCCTTCCTGATTCTGCTCACTCTCCCATACTTCTGTCGCCTGCCTCAGATCTGAGGTCAACTTTAGCCATCTGTGCATCCCCCCATAGACCCAGCACAGTACAGAGCATATAATGTGTTCCCAATAAATAACGTTTACATTGAAATTAAAGATGCTGGGTCTCTAACTTTATTTGCAGCAAACCTTAATTACCCCTAGAAGTTTTTCCTAAACAATAGGAAAATCAGATTTCAGTGGTCTAATACAGAATTCAAATGCAGCAAACCCAGCATAGCTGTCTTGTAATTGGTGCCTGTGACTCCTGGTGCTTGATTTAGAAGTTGCCCGCCCGACCAGATTATATGTTTACATTAGAGACAATTAAGCGGATGAAATGATGCTAGAGAGAAAAAGTCCTATTGATTTGTTTCAAGTACCTCAGCCTATCACCTGGGTCTGTGTGCCAGCCAGATCCACTGTAACAATAACCAGAGGCTTGAGGGTTTTTGAGGTGAGCCGTGAGCTTGAGTGGGCACAGTCCAGGGGGCCCAGGGGTTGCTCTGGGAGATGCACCTGCTTAGATGCCATTGACATTTCCAATTTTTTGGCAAAGGTCCTCACACCAGCTGGAACCACAACCCTAGCAGATTCCAGGAGGGCCTGTCTGCTCTGCCCTCAGGCTCATAGCTAGCAGACCTGTTTGGCAAGAATCTAGAAATGCAGTGCTTGTCTCTTCCTTAACGCCTTCATTGGCACAGAGGAGATTTCATCCTCCCAAAAAGGCCACAGGGAGACAGACAGCAGTGTGGTAAATAAAGCATCCTGACCATTGAAATGGTAACTATTTATCCCATGAGTACTTACACCCAAATGGAAACAAAGGCATGAAGTGGTTTATGTCCTTATTTGCTATTGCCAACATTATTCTTTTACAACCACATACTGTTTTCCTTTACAAAGGCCCCAAAGTGCTTCTCAGATGTCTGGACACTAATATTCCTAAAAAAGAGCAGATACTGTTGAGTGGCATATCTTATCCCTGCTTCAACAGGCTTCTTCTCTAAGTTTAGCATCATTTGAACATGAGGTAGAAAAAAATGGTAAAGGGAGGAATAAAAGTCAGAAAGAGCCAGAGAGAAAGACAAAGAAAGAGACAGACACAAGAAAGGAAAGAAATAGTGGCATAAACAGAGACAGAGTGATGGATGTACAGATGGAAACACAGAAGCTGGCAGAGCAGACTGACAGACCACCATGGCACGTCCAAGATCGCCTTCCCCCTGACCAGTGCCAGGGGCTGCCTGGGGCTAAATAATGCCCAAGACTTTTTTTCCTCACAAGCAGCACTCTCTCTGTTCCCTCCCCCAAAACACATCAGCCCTCTAAGACTCCTGTGTCCCTAACTGTGACCCAGCCTGGGGTTGGCAATGACAAGGAGGTGCTTCACTGAGTAATAGAGTAAAAAACAAGAGTCAAGAAAAGAGAATGGTGAAACAGCTATGGAGAGAAAAAAGGAAGGGAGAGAAGATGGATGATATGTAGCAAGGATTTTCACATTACAAAGTACACCTGCTAGGAGTGGGCATGGGCAGGGGGTGGGAGGGTTATCTCCTTGCTTCACCAGACTTCCTGGAAGGTGAGAGTGGGGCCTTTTCTGTGCTCCCTGCTTTATAACTCAGGAGCCAGCCATCTGGTGACCTCCGAGTTCCCTAGCTTTTGGGGCTGACCCTTCCTTTCAATAGTTAAGGGATAGTGGCTTCTATTTAGGAAATACATGCTTAAGTTTATAGAGCTCAAGTGTATGATGTCCTGCAACTTACAGGCCAATGGCTCCACAAAAAAAATAATAACATGAATAGTAAAAATTAAAATCATACATAAGTAAAGCAAATATGGCCAAATGTTAACAATTCTTGACTGTGATGAGCATACAGGAAGTCAGAGTGATATTCATTCAACATTTCAGGACATTTAAACTTTTCATTTATAAGAGGTTGGAATTTTAAAAAATAATAATAAAAAGGAAGAAACAAGTAAGTAGAAGTCCTTGCCCAGCGGGAGGAAATCAGTGCGCTCCCCACATTTCCTCAGGGCTCACTTGCTCTGATTTCCTGTGCTGGCCCCTCCATTACATTATCTTCCTGTTTGATGGTGCCCCTCTTTCTTCCCCCAACATAGACCCAAACATGGACTACAGCCCCTTCTTCCTTGATTCCCACAAAACTCCCAAGCAAGGCAGGTGTGTGCCATCACTTTGACCATGGTTGCAATGTGATGATCCTGGAGCAATGATCGGGGCCAGGCTTACATCGCACACATCATAGCATGTACATGAAAATGGACTATTCTCAAATCAAAACTACAAAAACTGTTTGCCTTTATGGTTTTCAAATGAGTATACACTTTAACATCTTATTCTTATAGTAACATTTTCAATAAAGTGAGACAACTAAAGGGTGCTGTTTCTAGAAGTTCCCTGGCTGGTCCTTCCACCAGGAGAACCAGCTTCAGTTTTTCTGCTGGTCATCTCTTCTCATGATCCAGCCTCCTCAAGAAATCAGCCTCCTCCCAGCCAGCAGATTCTTTCTTCCTCTATTCCCTCCCTCTCTCTGTCCACACAAACTCTGAATTCAACTCAGTCTTTCATGCAGAACCACTTCTCTCTATATTCTGTCCCTTGCTTCCAAACCCTAGGTCTGTCTGGGTGCCAGGAGGGGGAGCTGCATTCTACAGAACCACAGATCTATTAATTCACTTGGTTAAGCAAAAGATCATTTGCCCCCAGAGAGCAATTATGCTAGCAGAGGGCAGAAACATCCATGCAGTGTTTATTTTAAATAGCAATTTAAAAAATTCTTGCTACCCTGAACTGTGGCTTCACCAAAGAGCCCTATTTAAAATGTGGCAAACACTCAGTAGCGATTTGTATGGGAACGTTGTCTGCAAAGCCAGCCACAGAAAAGCAGCCCTATTTAAAATGAGCTATAAGAATGCTACTGTCATTGTGTTTTCCTGGGTCACTGGCCTGGGAGAGGACAATTGAGACAAAGTAAAGAAGTCCACCTCTGCCCCATTTTCCCAGCCTGGTGATCTGCCCAACTATCGTTGAGATTTGACTCAACATTCCGACCCACAGCTCTCTTCTGTCTGCTCCTCTTTGGGGCTTTACTTTGTTCTTTTTATGTCAGGGTCCCAGGCCTGTCCTGGATCTTAGCTGTTCCTGGAAAATCTGCTTTACCTGCCTTGTCCCCACATTGTCCAAGCTGTTTGGCTTCATGTGAGCAGGACTCGGTGACCTCTGTCCCGCATATCATTTTGCCAGACCCAACTTTCACAGGCAACATGAAAACCTTGAGGAACATCATCCCTGCCCTGTTACTTCTTCCTCTGCTATCCACAAGATGTTTCTTACCAGAGGCTTATTTCAATTCTCCACTTTGAAGGAAGCCAGTGCGCTCATGCACTCTCTGCCGTGCTTCTGGAACTTCATACCATCAGAAAGAACTGTGGAAACATTACTAGTCTTTGACTAGCCAAAGACCTCCTTGTTCTGGACAAGGCCACCCTGGAGTCTTTTACTTGCAATAAAATGGAAGCTTCAGGACAATAAGAAGTAGAAACTTGTTCAAAGGTCTCACTCTCCCATCCCCTACTAAATGAAGTACCAGGGAACGTTTAAACAGCACCCGCGGTCTGGATAAAGGAAGGCTTCTTCAGATGCAGATCCTTCAGGCCCCAGACCCGCATGGAGCCCTTCTCAGTGGGTGATGGTCTTTGCAGCAGCCACACTCTGTGAGTAACCAGCATGACCCTTTTCAGGGCAGGGTAGCTTTCTCCAACCTCTTGCTATTTCCATTCACGCCAAAAGTTATGATCATAATCTTATCTTACCAGATTTGGGGCGCTATGGGATAAATGTTATTCTTTTTTTTTTAATTTTTTATTGTTATGTTAATCACCATATATTACATCATTAGTTTTTGATGTAGTGTTCCATGATTCATTGTTTGTGCATAACACCCAGTGCTCCACGCAGAATGTGCCCTCTTTAATACCCATCACCAGGCTAACCCATCCCCCCACCCCCCTCCCCTCTAGAACCCTCAGTTTGTTTTTCAGAGTCCATCGTCTCTCATGGTTCGTCTCCCCTTCCGACTTACTCCCCTTCATTCTTCCCCTCCTGCTATCTTCTTCTTCTTTTTTTTTCTTAACATATATTGCATTATTTGTTTCAGAAGTACAGATCTGTGATTCAACAGTCTTGCACAATTCACAGCACTCACCATAGCACATACCCTCCCCAATGTCTATCACTCAGCCACCCCATCCCTCCCACCCCCCCACCACTCCAGCAACCCTCAGTTTGTTTCCTGAGATTAAGAATTCCTCATATCAGTGAGGTCGTATGATACATGTCTTTCTCTGATTGACTTATTTCACTCAGCATAACACCCTCCAGTTCCATCCACGTCGTTGCAAATGGCAAGATCTCATTCCTTTTGATGGCTGCATAATATTCCATTGTGTATATATACCACATCTTCTTTATCCATTCATCTGTCGATGGACATCTGGGATAAATGTTATTCTCAGTAGAAACATGAAAGCATGATTTCCAGACAAATGGGCTTTTAGCTTAGGGTTTGCAAAAGTTACATGTTCTCCTTCATTGTCATTGCAGTTGCCCTGCAGAGGGGCATTTAGACCTTCTTTTACTTCTCCTACAAATCTGCAATTAATAGCCACAGCCTGTTAATCCCATTTCCCATAACTGACAGGGTCAGGAGTGTCCTGTAACACCCGCATGCCAGCAAGTAGTACCATTTTGAGAACATGTGCCTTTATTGAGAACCCCACCCCCCTCCTTTTATAGGTATATGCCTACACTCTGCCTCAGTGATTGGTCTGGGATTGGCAACCTCTTCATCCTGGGCCATCATTCTTTCCCATGGAATGAAGCTCAGGAGAGACAGCCTTCTCCTCTCCAGAGGGAAGATTTGGAAAATGTTGAGTCCAGAGCCATTGCCTGCCCCTGTGCTAATTACATGTCCCAAGCCACCCTATAGAAAGAGAGAAGGAACCCAACACAAACAAGAAAAGCAGAGGTGAATGGTACCAAGGGAGCCCAAGTTTCTAGGGTCAGAAGTCCTGAGAAGAGTCCTGGGTACGGCCTTCCCAAGGTTCTGCTTTTAAGTTGTGTTTTTCTTTTCTGATGTTGGTTTTGACTTTCTCAACTACCCTAGCCCCTCCAATAAATATTTTTATGCTTAGGTGAATCTAAGTTGGTTTTCTAATACCTGGACCTCAAAGAATCTGACCTGACAAATGGCCCATAATTGATTAATCTTGACAATTGATGTAGTTACAATATGCCAGGAATTGTGTCAGGCCTTGAGCAAATGAATAGAAGTAGGATGGCCTCCATCCTTACTGTGCTCACAACCCGGAGGTGGGTAGCGGTGCAGGTAACATAGCTGCATAGCACTCCTCTCTCTCAGTTCCTGGAGTTACCACCCTACGTGCCAATGACCCATTCTCAGGATGCTCCAGCACACTCACCCCACAGAAGGAGCAACTGCCCCGTGGCCCCTTTGCGATATTCCTATTGTTTAGTGCAGTCATAAAGACCTTCTGAATATTTGTTGTGGGAATAAGTGAAATGCAGCCATAATAACAACAATGTCACTTTATGATTTTCAGAGCCCTTTCAGATAAATTATCTCAAATGTCAAGAATATCCAGTCCATGGAATCTTTAGAGTAGAAAGATGATGTTTATCAGGCATCACAGACAAATAAAAACATCCTGTAAGACCTTCCACTTCCTTCCCTTGTCTTATCTAATCTTAATTTTGCTAAGTAGGCTTCCTTACTGGGAAAAGAATGAACTAATGGCTGGGAGCAGGAAGGGAATGGTGGATAAAAGTGTCTGATTAACTTGGTTACATTTCCTGAAAATAAAATTTATCAGTTTCTGCTGAAGATGACTCTCAGGGTCTCAGGTACCTAAGAGCATAAGCTCCAACAGTGACCTGGGAACCAAAGTTTATGGTCTGCAAAGTTGCAACCCCAACATCTCATTCACTCACTCATTCATTAAGCTCTGGTGGGTGCTCTTATGTACCAAGCATTATGGTAATTGTGACTGTCCGCACTCTCATGAGTTTACAACCTATTACAGTGCTTCTCAAATTGACTTACACCCTGGCATCACTGGGAGAGCTTTAAAAAATACTGGTACCTGAATTCCACCCCCCAGAAATTGTGATTTCATTATTGTGGGGTATGATCTGGATATTTGGAGTTTTAAAATTGCCCCCCCCCATGATTCTAAATGTTCAACCAAGGCTGAGAACCACTGGTCTAGGAGAGAAAGATGAATAAGCAGGGGATTATTAGAAAGGGTTTAAATCCATGATTCAGTGGAACCCCATGCGGCCCTCTCCAGTCAGGCTTAGAAGACCCTGTGAGGCTTCCCGGAGGATGCAGGTGAGACCCGAGGGATCAGAACCAACCAGGTGATGATGTTTGGAAAATGGGAGAAGAAGAGTATTCTGAGCAAAAAGAATAGTAAATGTCATAAGAAAATGCACTGAAGAGAGGTGTTGGAGAACAGAAATGACAGAAAAGGAGAGATAGGAAGTGATAAAAATCAAGCTTGATGAGGTGAGCAACGATCAAAACACAAGAATTGAAGTTTTGAAGATGTAATTCTGAAGAGAGAAGGACAGGCTGGGCTGCGTTAGAGATCTCCCCGCCGGTAAGCCCCCACTCATCAGAATGACTCCAATGGCTATGCCTATAAATAGGGCCGCCCCTGAGCAGCAAGGTTAATGTGGACTGGTGATTGTGTTCATGATTTATCTTTCTTTTTAAAATCTCGTCTATACGTGGTCACAGTGTTTGATATATTTATAGGCTTCCTTTTCTCCCCAGGAGATCAAACTCACTGCACCATCCCATTAACCTTCGCTTGGCATCCCTAAAGGAGATGGCGAGGTAAGTAATATTAGGGAAAATTTTAAACACTTAAAGTTTGAAAGACTTGCCAAAAATACAGTACAATAAGCTAAGAAAACACCAAATTCTGAGGCTGCTTTTTCCTCTGATTCTTAGGCTCCAGTTTACCCACAAAATGACATTGTGGAGAAGAACAGGTCAGCTTGGAGCATTTTTGCAAAGCAGGGTAGTGCTGAGCTTCAAGCTAACCTGCACTTAGAAAAAAATCAGAGGGGAATGAAATTGCTTTTTTGCTCAGGGAAGCTCTTCCAATTTCAGTTCCAGGGGAAATAATTCATGAGCCGAGCTGTGAGAGAAATGAATGCACTGGTTCCCAGAGGAAAGGGGATCTGGCCAACTCTCTAACTGCTAATACAAATTTTAGGCTATTTTACATTTGCCCTCATGGGGGGGGGAAACTAGATATCGCTTATCTAAAACTAAAACATTTTGAATTGGATCTGACCTGGTAGATTTTTGCTAACTCAACCACCACACATTGAGGTTGGCCCATGAATTCGGGTTTGAGTCAGTCAGCTGTTCCCCAGCAAACTGCTAGCTCTGTCTGGGAGGCCCAGATCGGATCTTGGGTTTTTCTTGCCTGTATGAACTTCCCTCTCACCTGAACACCTGCACAAGGTAGTTTGAATTCACCTTTCCGTTCCAGCCTGAGTTCAGACCAAGAAGTCAGAGTACGGGTTAGACCAGCGCTTCCCACACTGTGATATATCCCCAAGTCACCTGGGGACCTTATGAACACGCACAGTTCACGTTCTGCCTTTCTGCCAAGTTCCCGGTAGTGATGACGTCGCAGGTCCGTGAACCATACATTTTCTCCACCTGTTCTGAAGCTCTGAGGCAACCTCTCCTCTCAAAACCATCTTCCCCATCAACCTGCTTCAATTTCTATCATTAGAGAATCATCTGAGTCTCAAAGGCCTTTTGCCCTTCCAGAGTCTCCTTTTTAAAATACTTCCCTTGGAGGATTAACATTTGATGCTCTCTCAGCTGACAGTATCAGGGATTAGGTTTCAATTGGTTAAATCCAAACCAAAATGGAGTGAGTTAAGACTGTGGATACTAAAGGGACAAAGGCAGCAGGGAACAGAGAAAGGGATTCAATAATGACACAGTCTTCCCCACTGAAAGGGAAACTAACAAACAAATGAAAACAAAGCCACTCTTTCTGCCCTCAGAGGAGTTTCAAACCAGAAGGCATTACCTAGAAAACACTGGAGAGTCACAGGCTTGGAGCTAAAACCCCACTATGTCCTAGGATTAGGACTGGGGGCAAATTATGTAACCTTCTGCATTAGCTCCCTCATTTGTGGAGTGGATATGACAGTACCTGTCATCCACCTGGTATTGTCGTGAGGGTTAAATGAGATGTTCCATCTTAGATATTGCCAAGCACCTAGTATGGTAACCCCAATAGTCACTCAAAATGGAATCAAAATGTAATAACACAACCGGTGAAGTTTGCAAAGTTCAGATTAGTAGAAGGACTCAAGAAGGACTTTAGGGATCCAGTGAGCTCCAGTCTGGAGATGAAGGGAATACAGTTGATCACACAATTTGTTCTGTTAGATCTTGTGTTCGATCTCAGCTCTCAGCCTGGAATGATGTCCTTTCTTCAATGACTGTCCCTGTCGAATTTACTTCAATGACTGCCCCTGTAGAGACCAAAAAACATTTTTTTAAACAGCAAAGATATAAATCCTCATGGTTCCCTGACTCTTGGCACCTATAATGGGTTGAATGGTGGTCCCCCAAAAAGATTTTTCCACTTCCTAATGCCCAGAAACTGTGATTTTGAAAAAGGTCTTTGCAGAAGTATTTAAGTTAAAGATCTTTTTTTTTTTTTTTTAAGATTTTATGTATTTATTTGACACAGAGAGAGAGACAGCTAGAGAGGGAACACAAGCAGGGGAATGGGAGAGGGAGAAACATACTTCCCACAGAGCAGGGAGCCCGATGCAGGGCTTGATCCCAGGACCCTGGGATCATGACCTGAGCCAAAAGCAGACACTTAACGACTGAGCCACCCAGGTGCACTAAGTTAAAGACCTTGAGATGCGATCATCCTGGATTACTTAGGTGGGCCCTAAATCCAATGACAAGTGTCCTTATAGAGACAGGAGAGAGGACACATGAAGAGGAGGAGGAGCAGAGATTGCAGTGACACAGTCAAGGAGGCCAAGGTATGCTGATAGCCTCCAGCAGCTGGAAAAGGCAAGAAAGGTTTCTCCCCTGGCCTCCAGAATTGTGAAAGAATTAATTTCTGTTGTAAGGCACCGAGTTTGAGGTCACTTTTACAGCAACCACAGGAAATTAATATAGCAGCCTACAGGAGTGATAGTGGCCATAGAGTGGCTTAGGTTGGCCAGAGGAAGAGGCAGGGCAGTGGCTTTGTGGAGAGGACATCAGCCCAGATCCTCACCATTCCTTCCTGCCTCCCATGCCCTCCTTTACACAAGATCTCTTCTGCAGCCCCCATGTAAGGTGTTCCTGCCTGGGTTCTTCTGGGGCTTTCCACTCATCTGCCCCACCTTGGGCCTCAAATGGCCTCACCCAGGCCACCCCTCATGCCAGCCTTGACCTTGGCCAAGTTTTATAGTCAAACTCAGCTACCAGCTTAATCATTAATCATAATTCTCTGTACAGAACGCTCCTGGCCGTGTTGGAAAACATACTCTCAAGCTAGATGCCCTCCCCTTTATTACCCAAGTGACAGCTTACAACTACATGCAAAATTACTGTCAAGACTCTGCCAGCATTTGGCAAGTGAGGATGGAGCAAAAGAGGAACTCAAAAGCAAGCGAGCTCCCTTTTACAGTGTTTGATAAGGAAACTTTCCTCTCCAATTTGCAGTAAATAATGGGCAAAGGGGTCGTGTTTGAAATTTCATCTTTATGGCCTCAGAACTGCAATCTCTAGGAACAGCAATTCATAGTAGGAACAAGTGGACCAAACCATGAATTTCTTTTGACGCTATTGTCCTTGCCCTGCCTTTTTCAATGCTGTGTATTGCTTGAACATGCTGAGAAAATCTGGATTTCACCATATAGCAAACCCCTCCTCCAACCCAGGAACTTGCACAGTCTAACTTCCACTTCTCGTGTCATGTCCAGCCCCTTGTTTATACTGAGACTTCTCTAGGACAGACTGTCCTGTGAGCTCTGCCTCCCCCCCCCCCCCCACTGATCTCACAGCAAGGGGCTCATCTGGTTTGCATCTCTTACTTTGTGAGAGTTGTAGTAAGGAAAGCCCAGGCAGTTCTGGTTACTATATGTTACTATGTGATATCATACAGCACTGTAGTCTACTATTTACCACCTGGGTGACGTGGAGCATTTCATTAAAATCTGGGAGACACCGACTTCTCATCTATGAGAAAGGAGTAACAACAGCTTCCTTACATGATCACAGTGAGAATCAACAGGGGCACCTGGGTGGCTCATTCAGAGGAGCATCTGCCTTTGCCTCCGGTCATGATCCTGGAGTCCCGGTATCTGAGCAGGGGGGGCGGGAGGGTCTGCTTCTCCCTCTGACCCTCCTCCCTCTCATGTGCGCATGTTCTCTCTCAAAAAATAAATAAAGTCTTTTAAAAAATGAGAATCAACGTATCAGGTCCGGGGCTTGGCACTTCTAACATCCTCAGGAAATATTAGCTACCTTGACTCCCACTGCTATTATTGTGATCATTGTCATTACCACCTTCCCCCAAAGATACATAATCCCTTACATCCCCCTCCACAATTTCTGCTTGCTTCCACGTGTGCTCATATAATCACTGAGAGAGGGATGAAAACAGGAGAAGAAATGTAAGCAAAAACTTGGTTCCTGCTGGATCAAAAGAGGTCTGAGCCATTCAAGGACTAAGAGATGCATTTGAATCTCATCCTCTTTGATTATCTGTTTCATATTCTGTTCAGAGTCCTTGTTAGATGCTTTTACCTCAGAAATCACAGCAGCCCAACTGGCACTGGACTTTGTGTCCGAAACCACCAACCGGCATGTGAAATAGACATCACCCCAAGAAACCATTTTGTTTTGTGAACGATGAGACATGTGATTCCAGAATCACCCACCGCGAATAGCCTCGATCTCTCTCTTCTAACTGATGCTACCGCTGGTGTCCTTTGGCCAAGCACAGAGGGAAGGGCTTCTGCTCCTGTCCCCGCCAGCCTAATGTTTGTCCACTGAAAGCCCCAGCCTCCTCCTCCTTGGGGTGCTGGCTCTGTGCAACACTTTCAACCGTGGTACCCCTCACTGTGTTCCCTCCCCCACCTCAGCTTTGACTCCTCCCCTCAACCCGCCCACCTCTGCCCTCACCTCTCCATTCAGCCCTGCTCCTCCATAACTCTCCACACCTGGCTCTTGATAAAAATGCAGGTTGTTAATATTGCCTCTGACCTCCTTAGGCCAACTTCAGCCTTCCTGACTATTCCCACCAGCTCTTTTCTAACTGGGAGCAAGACCCTGGGAAGTGTACCTGGCTATCCAGGCGGTGCCCCAAGTTCCTCTGGCGAACTCATCACCCCAGTCAAAAACTGACTTTCCACCAGAAAGTCATCCGGTCTCGTAGAAGTGCGTCTGATGAACTTGTCACATGGCCCCAGAAATGACAGATGAGAAAGCAAAGGCACTACCCTTGGGACTGGCAACCTAACAGGGACAGGCATTCCCTCCCCCCAAGAGGCATTCCTCACGGTCCTCTGTTGGCCAAGATATTGGGAACATTTGTACCTCCTCAAAAATGAGTTATGTCAACAAAGGTCAATCAATCAGTGTATTAGTTTGCTAGGGCTGATCTAACAAAGTATCACAAGTTGAGTGGCTTAAACAATGGAAATTTATTGTCTCACTGTGCTTCAGGCTGGAAGTCAGAAATCAAGGTTTCAGCATGCTTACTGCCTTCTGGGGGCTGTGAGGGACAGAATCCTTTCCATGCCTCTTCCAGCTTCTGGTGGTCTCAGCAATCCCCAGCTTGTGGATGGCACTCTCTCTGTGTCTTCATGTCTTTTCCTTCTGTACGTTCCTGTCTGTGCTTCCAAATTCCCCATTTTATAAAGACACTAGTCATACTGGGTTAGGGACCACCCTAATGACCTCATCTTATTTTGATCATTGGCAAAGACCCTATTTCCAAATAAGATCACATTCACATAGTCTGGAGGTTAGGACTCCACCATCTTCTGTGGGGACACAATTCAACCTGTAACACTTAGGGACAGCAGCATATCCTTGTTTATGTCAAGGATGCATTCCAGAAGACCTCATGTAACTTAAAGCTCTCATAATTAATTTTTCTAAAGGAAAAACAATAGTTGAGGGCAAGGTAGAGGACTATTGTCTCAAAATGTATCTATTCACAAACATGTAACATGTTTGCCCTTCAGTATTTCTTTTTTCTTCTCAGTATTTTCTCTAACATTTCCCTTTGAGTGTTCACTAAATTTACTGCTTGGCCTGTCTCAGTGGTTGTCTGGCTTCTGTAATGGCATTTTATGTAACTTGCACTGCAAAGTCACTGATTTCAAGACCTGATTTTCAGCACTCACACAAGCCATATGATTTAATGACATCTTGGATGATATTGTTTGTGATTCGAAAAGTTTTAAATGCTTAAGTAGCAATGAATATTAAAATAACAGCACAAAAGTGACCAAAATCTTTTGCAGAATTTCTGGTGCATGAGAACACGAGGGTGACCCACAGCCTACTGACAAAGGAGGCAGGGTGTTTCCATCAAGCAGCCAAAGCGACACTGTCACATGTGAACACGGCATATAGTTCATTTGGCCCCCTGCTTTGAAATTGTGTGATTTTTTTGTTTTATAAATTTGAGGAATGTATTTTTTTTTTCAATTTAGGTAACCAATTGAGACTACGTTAATATTTTCAGGTCACACGGGCGCCTGGGTGGCTCAGTTGGTTAAGTGACTGCCTTCGGCTCAGGTCATGATCCTGGAGTCCCGGGATCGAGTCCCGCGTCGGGCTCCCTGCTCGGCGGGGAGTCTGCTTCTCCCTCTGACCCTCCCCCTCTCATGTGCTCTCTCTCTCTCTCTCTCTCAAATAAATAAATAAAATCTTTAAAAAAAAATATTTTCAGGTCACACTCTTCCCAAATTCACATAGTTCAAATTTCCATTAAGTGCTGCTGGACTAGGTAATAAGCACCTTTATTTCAGTAAAAAGAATCACAGAGCAAAACTACCCAGAGGAAGAAAGGCAGAGGGAGGTTACATGTCTAGTTACAGAGGCCAGCCTTGTGTGGATTAGGAATAAATGGGTTTTAGCCATGTCTCTGGCCCTTGGTCTTTATTTATTCCTTCATCCTCTCTGCCTGGCTCCGAAGTCTACTAACAAAAGAAAAACTACCTTTATCATATGATTTTTTTTTTTTGTCCCCTCCTGCCTCCAGCCACCAAAATAGGCCTTGCTATAAATGTTAAGCTCCTAAAGCAGAATGAGACGAAGACGGCATGAGGCGGTTAAGTACTCAGCGGTGCTGTGCTGTGTGGAGGCCACAGGTCAACAGTCCTAAGACTTGGCTTTCAGTCCTGGTCCTGCCACCAACAAGTTATGCTTCCTGGAATGACTTGTTTAATCTCTCTCTGTTTCCGTTTCCCTGGAGTGAATGGTTTTGTACGTTTTTGTTAAAGGGATAAAAAGCCAAAGGCAATACACAAGATGCACAACTATTTTCTTATAGAGAAAAGCAGCACGGGTCATGTGAAGGGGATCTCCGATCGTGAGCCCACTCTTCTCCCTGCTGAATCCGTGGTCCTCCCAAGTTCCTCAGGTGGAGCTGAGGTCTTGTGTGCCATGGGAAATCCCCTTGGGCTGCTCTCACTGGTTTTGCCAATTGTCTCATTATGAATGGCCTCACCTGCCCCACCCTATCCTTGCTTTCATCTCCACCTTCACCCAGCCCTGGTGGGGAAGAATGGCTTTCTTTTTAGGGCATGATGTTGACCCTGACTTTAATTGCCTGCAGGTCCTGGACAGGCCCACCCTTTGGCTCCTGAATAGAAGGGCCCTAGGTAGACACAGTGTCCGTATTTTCCGAACCAAAACACACGATTTGTTTCACAAGAGACCTACCAATTTTCAAAGTAAAATAATCTGAAAAAGATGAAAATCAAATAATTTAGCCTCTAATTAATTGCCTTAATAAAAAAGGAACAAAATTAGGGTGGGGGGGATGGGTTAGCCTGGTGATGGGTATTAAAGAGGGCACATGCTGCATGGAGCACTGGGTGTTATACGCAAACAATGAATCATGGAACACTACATCAAAAACTAATGATGTAATGTATGGTGATTAACATAACATAATAAAATAAAATAAAATAAAAGGAACAAAATTACATTAGATTCATCTACCTAAGGAAACCCAGAATGAGACACAGGGCCACACACTTTCCCCTTATTGGTGAAGAACTAGAATCCTCTCCCCCACCCCACTGCTCTCTGGTGCCAATTCCATAGCCAAGCCCCATTTCTTTTTTCCAAATTCTTTTTTCTCTACATAAAGGAAGAAATTAGTTTTCAGCCTCCTGGAAAATAAACAAAAGGAAGAATACATCTTTTCCGGTTTTTAGGAATTTCAATGTAAAAACATGTTCTGTTTGTAGAGCAAAGGCTTATTATTTTCACCCCATCTTCAACAAGGGTGATTTCCAGAAAGTTTGGGAATTGTACCTTTTGGTTTCATCCTTGACATCTGGATGGGCGTGTTTATGTTTGGTTGTTTCTCATCTTACAAGGGTGGGAGTGGAGAAAGAAAGGCATTCAATACTCAGCTCTTGCCTGCCCCATCAGCACTGGCAGCAACTGTTGTCAGTAAATGAAAATGATCTGGGGTTCCAACATCTGTGAACCAGGTTTCCTATAGAGCTGATATAAAAGTTGGAGGCGGGAGGGAGGAGTTGAAGTCAGGAAGACAGTGCCTTGCCTTTGCAAGGTGCAGTGGGGGCAAATGACTTCTTAACAAAATAAAAATGCCTCGCAGGCACGAGTATCATCCTACCTATTTTCTTCTGGAAACAGTGCTCAGAAGAGGGCTGATGAGGAGGTCAGAACACACAGCTATTTTAGAGCCATTCGGCAGTTTTTTCTGTACTCAACCAAAAGGTCATTAAAATTGCCAACTTGTTTGCAGGAGAAACCAGTTCTCACAAAGCCCTCTTGTCTCAGATTGGTTTACTGTCGTGACAGCTTTCAGAAAAGAGGAACAAGCAGATATTTCTCACTCTCTGACTTCAGTGGGCTTCCCAGTGACCCCTCCAGCAGCAGAGACCTGATTTAAGCCCAGTGGATGCCTCTGAACCAAAGTGCTGCCTCCCCTCTGGCATCTGGTCCAGGACCCCAAACCTCTGTGGCCCAATCAGTGGAACCAGGACAAGATCTCTTCTAAGTTGTGTATTTTTTTTTTTTAACAGAGAAATTATATTTTTTTTCTGGTTTGGAAAATAACCGAGAGCTTGCAGCACTGACTCTCAAGGTGAACTTGGCCACCTGAAGCGCAATTGTAGACTCTATGACCTGCCAACTTGAGTGACAGGCTGTTTACGCTCATTAGGAGACTCTAAGGATCGAAGGCCTCTGTGGATTTCTTGATTTTTTTGAACACTTTAAAATAGAGTGTTTTTTAGAATGGCATCATTTAGGAATCATCCAGGTATCTTATGATTCCTAATCTGTGTATTTAAACTTCTGCGGAGTTTATCAATAGAGTAGAGGCATTAGTGATTAATAATTAGTATTGAGGAACCATAAAGGTTCAGAATGTGTGGTCATTTAGAGAGACAGCACAGTACAGTGGTTAAGGCCCAGGCTCTGGAGCCAGCCTACATTTGAACTGTGGCTCTGTGACCTTGGACATGTGACTTGTCCTCTCTGAGCCTATTCCTCCACCTGTAAAAATGGCAGGAGAAAAGTACTTTTGCCCAAGACTGTTTTGAGGGTCGAAACTCAGGCATCGGTATTTTTCAAAACATCAAGATGATTCTCATGTGCAGCCAAGCTTTCCAGCCAGGGGTACCCCCTGCCTGTGGCCTTTGGCTGCTCCCCAGAGGATGCTGAAGTGGAGGAAGCCCGTATTTGGTGGGACACCTGGCAGGCTGAGAGGATATCGTGCGAAATCCCAGGCAAGCTTCTTTTCCATGGGCACTGCATGCAGGGAAGGGGTCCTCTCTGCCCTCGTGTGCCAGCCACATAAAAAACAAGTCCTCCAACAGCGCCACCAGCCGAAGGCACAGCCATGACCTTCCCACTCGCTAGGTGGGGCAGCTCTGCTCAAAGCGTATAAACTGTGGAGTGCCCTTTCTGTGCTGCGGGGCCCAGGGCCAGGGAGGTCTTGCAGGACTCCCGCGAGGTGAGCTTTAGCCACAGGTCTCTAAATTGGGTGCTTCCAGCAGTTTGTAGTGGAATGTTCCTTCTATGACTTCCATATAGTTGTAACCATGCCTCCTCAGCAAATAAGAGCCTCCTCATTATTTCATAATTGTTGATATAAACAATTTTGACTGAATTTGAAATCCAGTTGCATTATCAAGGCATTTTCAACCTAACGTTTGTCAATGAAAGAAAAGGAAGAGCTGCTTTGATTCTTTAAATGTCATTTTTGAATTACTGTTACATGGTTTTGAAATTTTTATTCCCAGCCTTGAGAATAATGGTTTTTGTCAAGAATTTTTAAAGATCATCATTTAAAATCTTGGCCAGAAACTGCATGCGTAAAACCTGATTTTTTAGATTCTATGTGGAAGTTTTATACAAATTCATTTTCTTAATATAATTATGTAATATAAAAAAATTTATTTTTTTCACCAGTAATCATGGAGGTACCCCCCAAATTCCCTGTAACTTCTCCCAGTGTGCTGAGCAACAGTGTTTTCTCTGTGTGCTGTGATGGGTCAGAAAGCGTGGCCATAAAGAGAAACTTTAGCGTGAAACACATGCAAGAATGTTTATAGTGAAACAGGAAACCACCCAAAAGTCCATCAGCGATAGAATGGTTAAACGATGGTGTGCTCATTCAGTGGAATAGGTTGCAGCAGGGGAAATCAATGAATTTCAGCAACATGTCAACATGAATGAATCTCAAAACCTTAATATTACACAAGGAAAAAAAAAGTAAGTCACAGAAGAAAACATACAAAGTTCAAAAATAGGCAAAACCAAACAATAAATTTGGGGGAAAGAGGATGATATTTTGAAGGGAAAATAGAGCCATTCATTCATTCATTCAAGTCTGCTCAGACCTCAGAGACTTGTTGTTTGTTGTTTTTTCTACCTGAATCCTCTTTCCCCAGAGTGCTTTGGTTTGTCTTTCCCTGCAATTAGGTCTCTGTTCAAACAGTGCTTTATCTGTGTGAGGTCTTCCCAGACCAACTGATATAAAATCCTGCAAGAGAACATGCAACGTACAGACATCTAACAATGTACACATGCATATACCACACACAAATACAAACATACACATGTGTGCACCATACACAAATACACATGCATACACCACACACAAATACACATCTCTTACCCGCCGTATTTGACTTTTCTTCATAGAATTCTACACGTGGCATACAGATCCATTTCCTTTCTGTCTCACCCTAGCCCCCAGGAGGGCAGGAACTTATTTTGTTCACTTCTGTCTCTCCAGCACCCAGAACTATGGCTGGCACATAGTAAGAGTTCAGTTAAAATCTGTTGGATCCAAATGAGCATTTAGTTAGCACTTACTTTCTCCCAGGTACAAAATTTAGAGTCCCAAATTGGGCATATAAAAACAAAACTTTGTTTTGCCATAATTGCATTTTATTTTGTTCTCAAACCCCAATTTTCCCTGGTAGAGAAAAATCTATAACTTTCCATGCCAAGGCAAACCTTTCCCTGCTGGTTTTTTCTGCAGGCTCTCCTTTGAGTAAATGGCCAATATAATATTGTACCCCACTCACCACCTGGCCCTTGTCTCTCCCCCTCTCCTTGGAGGTGAGTCAGTTCCTGGGACACGGGCGCTTACACGTACTGTGAGGGCCCCACCTCCTCATCCTCCATACAGCCTGCTGCGTGCGGACATCTCTGACAGTGTTACTTGTCCTGCTAGATCTTTGTTCACAGACATCTGTCTCCACTGTCCCCACTGATGAAATATTTGAATTCCTCCTCCACTCTCTGCTCTCAGGAGCCACCCACAGTACTGATTATTTTTGTTCTAACTGCATGGCAGCTCCACCACCTGTGAGCCCCTCTGAGGGGCAGAGGCAACTTGTTGCTAGCTTCCTGTACCACCCTAGAATGGCAAGAGATCCAGGGAAAGGGATGCAAAGGTTTTTCTCTCACATCATCTCATGTCTATGCACCTCTCCCACGTTCATCTATGGCCCTGCCGCCTCTTCACACCGGAGGAAGATGCTCTGAGGTGCCCCCAAACTCAAGAGGGAGTCTCCCTGGTGTCTGCCTTGAGCATCCTCCTCTTCCTGGCAAATCAAGCTTGATCTCAAATCCCCCACACGACAAAAACAAGATCTTCCATCATCCCGAATCTTTCCCTATTCTCTAAAAACTCAAGGAACTTTCTCTCTCTCAAAAATCTTGGCTCTACCTCTATTATGAGACGTTTTCAAAGGAGTTGGCTCTCTTCAGAAACTCGACTGAGCAGTGGATGACTCAATGGGTGGAGAGCTGGGGGCAACGAGCAAAGTAAGGAAAAGGGGAACATCTGTTGTTTCCTTAGAGTTGTATCTCACCACAAGCAGAACCCGTGGCACCACAAGAGTTTGGGAAATGACTTTATAAGTTTAGGTAATGCTTTATTTATCTAATCCTTTGGGAAATCTGCAGAAGTATTTTTTTTTTTTCTCTCTAACAGATGTTCACTACCTGCAGCTCCTTTTGTTTGTTTGTTTTTAACAGTTCTTGATGGAAATGTGTGTACCACATATTTCACACCCTACAAATTTATTCAGGGCCTAATCCAGAAGATAATGGCCTGATTTTCAAAAGAAAGTTGTCTTATCAAGAATATTAATTACAACCTTATGCTGTTCAATAGCTCCAGGAACTGTCATGGGTTAGGGAAATGGGCAGGATGGCTTTACTTCAGCTATATCCTGACTCATCTCTTATTCTTTCTTCCACCTCCTTTCTTACATCAGCTTTTCTCAAGGCTGCTAGCATTTCTGGAGGCCAAGAGGAGTGCCCAGGCACCTTTTCTGTCGATACCAGATTGTTCTTGCTTCTCCAGGGGTGGTCCTTGGGCCCTGGCATCAGCATCACCTATTAGCTTTCAGAAATGCAGAATCTTGGACCCCTCCCTAGATCAACTGAATTAGAATCTGCATCTTATCAAGACCCCAAGGTGATTGATTCATGGGCACATTAAAGTTGAAGAAGCACCACTCCAGATTCAATGCTTCCCAAACCAGACTGAGTCCTGGCCTCACTCCCAAGACAGTCCAGGCTCAGGCCTGAGCTGCCCCCTACCCACCTGCCCCATGTAATTGTGACCTGTGGACCAGCTTTGGGCTGATATTCCTAGGTACGGAACAATTCCCGGCAGAAGAAGAGCTAGGACAATTGTCCCTCACCTAGAGTCTAGACTGATGGTGAGGCAATAAGTCAAGGAGGCAGCTAATAGGAAAAAGAATGATGGAAAAAAGCAACCTCAGACACTTTTTTTTTATACATAAACCTCATCAAATTTATTGCAATGGTAAATCATTGCGATTGTGGTTACAAACACATGTACACTTCTTACCGCACATCCCCCAGATTGTACTTTTGTGACTTATTTTTATCCATGAAACATCCTTTGGTATCTACCATGAATCGATTTGACCTGAATTGCAGTTTTCCCTGGGCTAGTAAGATGAGCATGGACTAGATGGGGGAGGGGCAGATAGGGTGAAATCAGCTAGGCTCTTCTGACCCCTGTCTGGATCTCATAACTGTAGGTCAGAAGAATGTGTTCTGGAGCTAGCCTGCCTGGGTTCAAGTCCTGACTGCCTGGTCACTGACTGGTGCAGTACCAATTCATCCTCCTTTCCTTCCTTCCTTCCTTCCTCTCTCTTTTTCTTTCTTTCTTTCTTTTTTAAAGATTTATTTATTATTTTAGAAAGAATGTGCACAAGTCGGGGTGGGTGGGTGGAGGAGGGACAGAGGGAGAGAGAGAAAAGCAGACTTCCCACTGAACACAGAGCCCAACTCAGGGCTGGATCCCAGGACCCTGAGATCATGACCTGAGCTGAAACCAAGAGTCAGACCCTTAACTGACTGACCCACCCACATGCCCCAGTACCAGTTATTTCAACCTCTGCTTCAGTTTGCTCATTTATAGTACAGAGATGATCATAACTGAACCTACCTCTCAGGGTGAATGCAAGATTTATATGAACTAGTACATGTAAAGTGCTTAGAACCATTGCTGATACATAGCAAGTGCTCAATAAATCATTATTATTATTATTATTATTTCTAAACCCAAATAGAAAGCCTTAAGCCACTTTTATTTCCTCCTTGAGCCATTTTCTAGCTGTGAGATGTTGAGTCTATTTATTTATTGTCTCTGAGCCTCAGTTTCCTCATCAGTAAAAGAAGATAAGCACGGTGCTTACCTCACAGTGGACTAAGTAAAATGGAAAGATTTTTAAAGAAGCACCCAATAGAGTACTTGACACATGTGGGCTCTGAACTAATTTTACCTCATTTCTCTCCTTTGCCATGAAAACAAATAGTCAACACAACAAATATTATGTTATTTTACATGCAATTCACATTCAAGATGCCAGTCCCAGGAAACACCTATTCACCCTTCAGGACCCACCTCAAATATCCCCATCAGTGAAGCCTCCCCACCCTCCCTCAGGGACCCCATCACTCTCTATCCCAACCTTTCCCACTGGGTCATGGCATGTCTGCTTGTATGTACATCCCCTAAACTAGGCTGTGTGCTGCTTCGGGGCAGGTATCATATTTTATTCATATCTATATCTCCAGTACGCCAGAGAGGGCCTTACCCAGAGCAGGCAGTGTTTGTGGCATGGAGAGGTGGATGAATTGGCTGGTGGGTGGGAAGATGGGTGGACAGATGAAAGCCTGGGCAAGTTCCTTAGTCCTCTTGACATGGAAAGATGTAGAAGCCTGTTTAGCTCCTGTTGTTTCACTGTTGTGTTGGATGACTGGAGTTACACACTCCAGGTAAAGAGTGCAGGACTCTATTACGTTATGAATAAGGAACTCTTTCCATCTAGGTGCATAACAGAAACAGAAACAAGTTCTTAGCGTGTAGGTAGCTTCAACTCCATAGCTGAAGAGTATGTATGTCTTAGGGTTGTTCGAGTTTATGTAAACCCTTTAGGATGGTGTCCTAAGTCCTCTCTGATCTGGCCTCAACCTTTCCTCCTGGGCTTCCGTCTTCTCTATCTCTTCACTACCTCCTGAGAACTGATCAGTCCAAGAGCATTTTCCAGATGCCATCCCAGCCAATTGCCCTCTCTCTGCACACCCTCAGAACACCACTGAATTTTTGTCTTCGCTTTGCTATTTACCCATTTTACAGATAAGGAAGTTGAGGATTAGAGAGATTAAGTAATTGGCCCGAGCTCACACAGGTAGTAAGTAGAAGCATCAGGATTTGAATGTGGCTGCAAAGCTTTAGAGCAAAGGCTCTTGAACACCATGCAGAGAGCAGGGATGTTAGGTTATTTTAGCAGGTATGTCAGTGGTACTCTGGAAAAAAGGTGGTGATGTGCTGCAGGAGTAAAGGCTGAAGTTCAAAGCGGGGTCAAATTAACAGTAACAATTGTCCTTCCTTAGCACTTTTTCCTACTTGTTACTGTAGGACTTAAAACCACTGCCAAGCCTCCTCAGAATCTGTTTATTTCAGGGAATCCTTTTTTTCTTTTTTAAGATTTTATTTTTAGGTAGGTTGTGGGTCTCAAACTCACAACCCTGAGATCAAGAGTCACATACTTCAACAACTAAGCCAGCCTTTGAGATGTCATGGACATTAAGGCCATGCTGGTTACGAACACATGATATGGACCTTCTCTTCACCTATGTTCTGGACACCTTGGATGAGGCTTGCTAATGCTGCTTCTGCTGTCACTAGAGGACAGCACTGTATTTCCCCCGATTTACCGAAACCATCTTACAGTCCAGGGATAAAGCAAGAGAATGCCTGTCTCCTTTATTATTTCCCTTAGGGCCCTAAACTCCAAAGCAGTTTTAGATTATCCTGGCATGCCCAAGATTTTAGCAAGACCAAGTCTTTTTGACGAGACAATCAATCACTGGACAATTGACCAGTCCCTAGTATGGACCCTCCACTCCTATTCTCTAGAACTCCACCTTCTCTAGCACTCACTGTCCTCCCTCTGCTTCCAGAACCAGAGTCAAGGTCTGCATTTGACTTTGAAGCCTCTTTGGACTCTGCAGTTCCCTATAAATATCTTAGGGTAATAATACCACCTTGTATTTTTTTACAGTTCTTTTCCAAATAAACACTGCCTCTTTGAATTTCACTTTATTAATCTCTGTCACCAACCTTGGAGATAGGCAAGACTGGTGTTAGTAACTGCCCCAATTATTTGTAGGTGAGGCAGCATAGACAGGTATTAAGGAAATACAGAAAATAGTGTATGATCCCTGAAGAAAGGCCACAATGGCCTTGTTTAGCATAGGTGTAGATACCTGAGTCACCACGCAATCATGCTTTTCAACTTCAATTACGCAAAACTCTCTTACCTAGTAGCTTGATGGGGACCCGATATCCCTTTTCTAAGTTTAGGACAATGTGAAAAGAAACACTTTTCCTGCATACTTAGAGTGGATATGTGGAAGAAGATTATGGTGAATACAATGGAATGGCATTAGGAAGGGAAGTTGCAGACCATGGCTAAAATGAGCATGGATTTCCATTTCTTTGGGATTGCTTAAGGGCTCTCTGGGAGGGACTAAATTCCGTGGCCACAGGACCTTATCTTGTGATTTTGGTTCTTTATGTCATCCCATTCCCAACATGACCAGTAGAAACCTGGAATAATATTTTCCAAAGAAGTTTCTGCTCTTCAAAGAAGGGTAGCTTATCTGGTCACTTAACTTTAGGAAATTCTGGGTTAAGAAAAGTTAAACAGTTTGTTTTTTGTTTTTGCAGTATTTCTTGTTTTTGCTCTTGGGGATATGAATCTCTATGAAAAGAAAATAATATTCTCTATTTTCTCAAGTATTTATCCACCTAACTCCTTCCTCCCAGAATATTTTGTAGGGCCCAATTTCACAAAATGCACTTTGGGAAACATTGCCTTTGATCTGGTGTGTGGGTGTTTCTGTAGAAATGTGTTTGCTTCCACCCTCTGCCTGCCCTGCAAAGGGCAGATACAAGCCCTTGAAACAAGGGATGAGAATTGTCTCTTGCTTGGGGATGTTTCAACATTTTCCTGGAGATTGTCTTTGTGTAATAAAATACAGGTCTCTCCACCTCACAAGGCAAGGGAAGATGGGGACAAGAATGAGGAAGCCCTGGGATTGTCAGAAGGCCACTTGGAGTTCATTGAGAACAGTAGAGACCAGGAAAGAAAGGGGTATGAAGAGAGCCATGAGCTGAGAGAGTGATGGATTTTATCCAGAGTGGCCTCTTTTTTAAAAATCCCTCATTTCTCTAGTCTGGCTTTTTTACTCACGTCTTCTAAGACACACCACTGTCCCAAGCAGCCCTTCCTTTTGGCCCCACCAAGGACCAACAGGGAATCCTTTCCTAGGCAAAACCTTTTGAAGAGGTGATAGGGTCTGCCGTTAGGTTCACAGAATGCCCAGGGATCCAATTAATTCTGAGGTCCAAGCTCAAATTCCCAGTCCCTGGCCTTCATGGTTTCCAGGTTCTGTGTTCATTTTCCTGGTCAGGCCATGTTATGGAGTGAATTTTGTTCCCTCCTCCCCCAAATTCATATGTTGAAGCCCTAGCCCCCACTGTGACTGCATTTGGAGATAGGGCCTTTATGAAGGTCATTAAGGTTAAATGAAGTCATAAGGGCAGGGCCCTAATCCAATAGGACAGGTGTTCTTCTAAAAAGAGGAAGAGACAGGGCGCCTGGGTGCCACAGTCAGTTGGGTATCTGACTCATTTTCGGCTCAGGTTGTGGTCTCAGGGTTGTGAGCTGCAACCCCATGTTGGGTTCCACACTGGGCATGGAGTCTGCTTAAGACACTCTCTCCCTACCCCCCCCCCAACTCTCTCTCTAATAAATAAATCTTACAAAAAAAAAAAAAAAAGGAGGAAGAGACAGACACATACCAGAGAGCTCCCTATCTCTCTATTATGTGCACAGAGGAAAGGCCATGTGAGGACACAGCAACAAGGTGCCATCTGCAAGCTGGAAAGAGGCTTTACCACAAATCAAACCCAACAGTACCTTGAGCTTGGACATCCAGCCTCCATAACTGCAAGAAAATAGATTTTTGTTGTTTAAGCCACCCGGTCTGTGGCATTTTGTTACAGCAGCTCTAGCAGACTGGTACAGGCCATAAAGATCCAAACAGATCTCTTCAACAATTAGGAGAAATATCAGCGCAGTGAAATTCCCCATAGCCTTCTTCAAAGAAATACATTCCTAGGACTCCTTTTGCCCCATTGATTATTCCTTACTCACTGGCTTCTATAATTCAGAGAAATATTTTGATACCTTTGAGCATCCTGTAGAATGAGGATCCTCAACAGGAGAGGCATCACGTAATCTCCACCATAGAAGGACTCCCACAGGGACCAAGGAACACAGGCAGAGAATTTCATTCTCTTGGCATCTCTGCTCCTGTGCAAACAGGAGTTGCTGGAGAAAAGATTTACCCCACCTCAGAAAATTGCCGTAAAGTAATTGCTAATGACTCTCCAACGACTATTGCTCCATGCAGAGAACATGCAGCTACCTGACACAGCACAACTCCTGACATTTTGGCAGCATTTCTTTGTCTTACATAAATCATCTCATTTTCACAAGCAACTGGAGCTGCCAAAAGCCCCAGTGAACAAACACAGCCTGGCAGATGTCACGATGGGACCAAGAATACAAGGTCCTGGAAAGGAGACTGGCAGGCTTACACAACTCTTTAGGTCCCAGGAGACGTAGAGAAGGCAACAGACACAAACCGACCTGCATGTTAATTCCTCCAAAGTCCAGAGAATAGAACATGGGAGACACGGGAGGAAAAATTGGTTTGGAAGTGTTTTAAAGAGAAACAACACACTTCTGAGGAGATTTTCAGATTATTCAAAGGCAAAGGCAGCCTATAAACAAGGTACAAGCGCATAAAACATGTTTTTAACTGGAAAGAACAATCCACAGCTATTTTAAATGCTTCATATAGTAGAAATATTTATATTTAAATAGAAGGAAGAAAAATGGTTAATAAGATTCTTTTGAAAGAACGACCATTAAAACGTATTTTCACAATAATTGGTAGCCCCTTGCCCAGGGACACTTGTGTCTCCAGGAGTCCCTCAGGAAGTATGGGAAATCACCCCATCTGCAGTGGCAGCCTCTTGGATACATCCTTTATACTGCCACCATGCCGCCATGAGCTTTTCAAATGCAGAACTCTTTACATCATCCCCTTACTTAAAACCCAACAGTTGGTCCTTTTTTAAACTCCAGGTGCAATCTAAAATCGTTAGCATGGGCCACGAGTTTCTTCATAATGGCCTTCTGCTTATCCGTCTGCAGTCATCTGCTGGCCCTGGACATCACCCTATACTATCACTATCCCAAATTACTTGCTCTCTTCATCTCCACAACTTTGCATGTACTGTTTCCTCCTGTACTCTGCTGAGTGAATTATGACTCATTCTTCAAGATAGGGTTCAAATTTACCCTTCTTTTCAAAGCTTCTCTGATGTCTCTAGGCAGTGTTACTTGCTCCCCCTTCTATACCCCCAGAATGCTCCATTCTTCCCTCTGATGTAAGGTTAGTATTTGGTACTGTGACTGTTAGTTAGGATGTATTGATAAATGTTGGGATGGTAGGCCCAGGAGGCAAGTACCTTTCTTATTCCTCTTTGAACCTCTTTGATACACTCTAGGCTGAGCATCTCATCTGTTGGCCTAGAAAGATATTTCCCTATTAAAATAGGTGGAAACAAACAAACAAATGAAAAACAGAAGGTGATTCATAAAATATCCTGAAGCATATGGAAAAGGGAATATTTCCTGAAAACTTAGAGTAGCATATATATAAAAAGGTGTTTCATGGGCGCCTGGGTGGCTCAGTCAGTTAGGCGTCTGCCTTCGGCTCAGGTCATGATCCCAGGGTCCTGGGATCGAGCCCCGCATTGGGGTCCCTGCGGAGGAGCCTGCTTCTCCCTCTCCTTCCCATTCATGCTCTTTCATGCTATCTCTGTCGCTATCTCTGTCTCTCTCAAATAAATAAATAAAATCTTTAAAACAAATGTGTTTCAAAAACCAAGGAGAAAAGAAAGAAGGAAGGAAGGAGGAGAAAGGAAATTTTCAGAAGGCATGGCTTGGTGTCTTCAAAAAGACATGGAGGGCATGACCTCCAGAAAATAGGATCAGGGAACTAAAGGACAGCAGAGTTGAGAAGAAAGATAGATGTGATAGGAATTTGTGGAACTGAAAGAAAAAAACACAAAAAGGCAAGGAATTACAAAATGCAAAAGCAAAACCGAGAATGAATTAGAGCCATAAACAGCTATTTCTCATAGTTCACCTATGCCCACCTGGCACATCAGATCCTGGCTTCTTCCTCCTGCCTGGTCTATGCTGAAGTCCCAACAGATCTTCTGACAGCCCTCTCCTGTTATGAATCTCTACTATCTGGGGAATCTCAATTGACATTGGGGGCGACAAGAGGGGCATGTAACTAGCTTTCTTGAGTAGATAATCAGCTGCATCTTCGTCACTGGATGCCAAAAGTTTAAAGAAAATAAGTCATCAAAGTGAGAGAAAAGAAAAACAAAAATAAAAGTAGTAGTAAAAATAAGAATAGAGATAAGGATTCATTATCTTTACAAAATTAGTATTTTGCTTTTTTAAAGATAAGTTATGGATCTGAATCCAAAAGCAAAGTCAACAAAAGCAAAAAGAAACAAGTGGGGCTACAGCAAACCAAAAAGCTTCTTTCTGCACAACAAATGAAATCATAAAGAAGAGAAATCTACCTACCAAATGGAAGAAAATATTTGCAAATCATATATCTGATAATGGGTTAATATCCAAAATATATAAAGACGTCCCATAACTCAGTAGCAAAAGCCCTAATCTGATTAAAAATGGGCAGAGGATCTGAATAGGCATTTTTCCAAAGAAGACCTACAGATGGCCAACAGATACATGAAAAGATGGTCAATATCACTAGTTGTCAGGGAATTGCAAATCAAAACCACAGTTAGGTATCCCCTCATACCTGTTAGAATGACCATTATCAAAAAGACAAGAAGAAGCAAGTGTTGGTGAGGATGTGGAGAAAAGGGAACTCTTGTGCGTTGTTAGTGGGAATCCAAATTGGTACAGCCACTACAGAAAACAGTATGGAAGCTCCTCAAAAGATTAAAAATAGAACTACCATATGATCCAGCAATTCCACTTCTGGGTATTTATCTGAAGAAAACAAAAACACTAATTCAAAAAGATATTTTTACTCCCATGTTTATTGTAGCACTATTTATAATAGCCAAGATAGGGAAATAATGTGTCCACTGATGGATGCATGGGTAAAGAATATGTGGTATGTATGTATGTATGTATGTATGTATGTATGTATGTATGTCTATATACATATACAACAGAATGCTACTCAGCCATAAAAAATAATTAAATTTTGCCATTTGCAATAACATGGATGGAACTTGAGGGCATTATGCTAAGTGAAATAAGTCCGACAAAAAAGGACAAATACCATATGATCTCACACATATGTGAAATCTAAAAACAGACAAACAAATGAACAAAAAAACAAGCTCCTAGATACAGAAAACAGATTGGTCGTTGCTGGAGGCAGAGGGTGGGAATGGGTGAAATGGGTGAAGGGGGTCAAAAGTACAAACTTCCAGTTATAAAATAATTTATGGGGATGTAATGTACAGCATGGTGATTATAGTTAATAATACTGTATGGCATATTTGAAAGTTGCTAAGAGAGTAGACCTTAAAAGTCCCCATCAGAAGAGAAAAAAATTGTAACTATGAATGAAGATGGATATTAACTAGACTTATTACTGTAATCATTTTGTAATATATACAAATATTGAATCATTATGTTGTACACCCAAAACTAATATAATGTTATATGTCAATTATACTTCAATAAAAATTTTCAATAAAGATACTAAGTTATATTTTTATGACAAACACCAGAAAATTTGGAAAATACCCCAAAAGCAAGTATTAAAGAAGTAAAAACTATCCCCAAATTACCACTAACATTGTATTTTACATTTTCCCAAAATTTTTCCATGATAACATGTAAAAAATTACATAGTTATCCTACACTCATATTCATATCTTACATCATTTCCTTAAGTCCCTCTTGAAGATATCCTATTAGAGTAAATAAATTTAGCTGCTATAAGAGATAAACCCAGAAATCTGCATCTAAAATGATTAAAGTGTTTTACTTCCTCAGGTAATAGACCACTGGAGACAACAGAGCGATTCTATTTGTCACACCGTGGCTCCTTTCAGCTTGTGATGCTAGGAGCTCAGAGGCAACATCTTCAACATGCCTCCAAGGCCATTGAGGATGGGCTTCTAAGAGGCCAGGCGTGGAAGAAATGAGCATCACTTCTGCTGACATGCATGGACTCAATTTCAGTCACAGAGGTAAGAGTCTGACTCCAAAAACAAAGAAGACAAAAAGCAGTAAGGATATAAAATTCAGATGTGTGCCCAACACAAAAGGAGACACACAGAGATTGGTGAGCAGTAGCAGTCTTTGGATTGTGTGGTAGTTTCAAAATATGTCCACCAATTATCTGGTATTCCTCCCTTCAAAAGATAGAGCCTAGTTCCCCTACCCTTGAGTGTGGGCTTAAGTTCTAACAAAGAGATGCAATGGTGTGTGACTTCTGAGACTAGGTCCTAACAGGCATTGCAGTTTTCTCCTTGCCCATTCTCTCTTCTCTCTTGACTCACTTACTCTGAAGGAATGCTAGTTGCCATGTCAGGAAGGCATTCAATTAAACAGCCCTGTAGAGAGGTTGAACTGATATGGATTTAGGACTCCTGCCAACACCGAGCAACAACTGAGACAGACTTCTTCTTAACAGCCATGTGAGAGGGCCATCTTGGAATTCATCTTCTAGCCCCAGTCCAGCCTTCAGATGGTTGCAGCCCTAGCCAACATTATGACTGCAACCTCATGAGAGCTCCAAACTAGAAATACCCAGCTAAGCTGCTTAGATTCTAACACACAAAACCCATGAGACAATAAAAGTTTAATATTTTAAGCCACTAAATTTTAGAATAATTTGTTATGTAGCAATAGATAATTAATGCAGCACAGATCAACACACACAGCATAAGCCTAGGCAAAGTTTCACCTTATCACTAAGCGGGACTTTGGGCTCAGACCCAATATCAAACCCTTAATGGAGGCTCAATGACTCACTTCTTAAATGGGGCAGCTATGAGAGTAGGGGCAAAACTGACAAAGATACTTCCCTTAGGCCCAGACTCATATTCTGACCCTCGAATTATTGCCATGCAAACAGCCAGGTAAAGCCATTCCAAGGGAAATCATGCCAAACAAAAGCAAGGAAGAGGGAGGTGGAATCTGATTCTGGTCAATAGGTTCCTGGAGGTAGAAGGAGGAGGCCAGCCCCTCACCCCTTTTTCAGAAGTAGTGCCAGGAGAAAGGAGAGCACATTTGCAGAGAGGGAAAAGAAAAACAGAAAACTTTCCATTCTGACCTGGAATCAAAACCTCTTTCCTTGTTTCTCAAAATTCTCTACATCTAAGTGCTGGGAGTCATTGAATACCCTACTACTCAGATCCATTCTCTTTAGAATTCCTCTGACATGGGATGGGTTGGGTTAATGCAGAAGAGCTTTATGCCTTCCCTGGAGGCCAAGTGGTATTATTTCCTGGCCTCCTTTTCTGCTCTCTGATAATAAAGCCTGGACTCTTGTTCAATTCCATGATAGAATAACAATTTCTAACAATAGCCTGTCTTCTCAAGTTCATTTTCACTCAAAAACATCATTCTCTAGTACAGAGAGTTACTCAAACGAATAATCTACAAAGTGTTTCCAAATGGAGACCCTGCTAAACTGCCTTTAATGGACAGAGTACTTAGTACATTAATTGTTTATATACAGCAAAAAACATTAACTGCATGAGTTTGTTAATGTCTAAAGTTCTTAAATGACTTTTTTAATAAAATAAAACTGTCCCCTTTCATTGAATTATCACTAATTACTTCCGTCTTGACAGATAGCTCATATTATGCTTTGAGTGAATTATCAACAAATTCTGAATTTAGCTCAAATTAAAGAAATGTTTTACCAGAAATAGCAATTTGGCTATTGTCCCGCAGTCAATTTTATCCCTTGTTTAAAAGATTAACTTACATGGGGCACCTGGGTGGCTCAGTCGGTTAAACGTCTGACTCTTGATTTTGGCTCAAGTCATGATCTCAGGGTCGTGGGATCTAGCCCCATGTCGGGCTCTGTGCTCAGTGTAGAGTTGGCTTGGGACACTCTCTCTCCCTCTGCCCCCCATCCCTGCCGCCGCTTGCACCTGCTCTCTCTCTCAAAAAAATAAAAAATAAATAAAATAGACTAAGCATTTCAAAAAAAAAAAAAAAAGACTGACTTGCATGGTAGGCCATTTCCTACATGAATAGAAATAGGTAGGTAGGTAGGTAGGTAAGTAGGTAAGTAGGTAGGTAGATAGGAAAAAAAAAGAAAGAAAGGAGATGGGTGTACAGAAATAGAAGGTGCAGCTGAAACACACGGGAGACAGAAAGTCACGATTGCTGGGCAGAAAGCACAACACCCTGGGGTCTGAGACCTGGTGCTATGTCCTGCTCTGGCACTTACAATTTTTTCACCCAAAGCAAGTAACTGAACCCACTCTCAATTTGGAGTCCTTGTCTCTGATTGGGAACACCACTACCCTGTCTTGCCTGTCATGTTGTAATACTTAATATCGGTGCTGGCGCTCTGAAAGAACAGAATGTAAGGGATCATGGGGATGAAGACAAAAACGCCTCATGTGGCCTCATGTGGGCGCCACCTCCAATTCCTAACCATCCACTTCCATATTGCTTTTGCTGCTCTAATGGGACTAGAGCAGCTTCTTGTGAGGATTCCAGTGGGTTTAGTTCCTTTGAAGCCCCACTCTGAGGGACTGTAGGCCCAGTCCCTAGAGGATGAACCAGAGAATATTTGCATCAACATTCATGTATATCATGCTTCAACACTTGGTTCTTGGCTACCCCAAACCTTCATTCCATAATGGACCCAAGCTCCTGTTAAAATAAAAATTAACTATAAAGTATAGACTTTAGTATCTCTGAGCACACAACAGCCAAGACCCAGACTATGAATAGATTTCCTAAACTCAAATGACCAAGAGAACAAATTTATTCACGTTCTCTCCTCCCTCCTCACGTCTAGGGTATTGGAATGAACTTTGCTGACCTTTCTCTCTCTCAAGGACTAATTTTCATCATGGTATCCCAGGCCCTTACCCGAAGCCACCAGATTCTCAGCATTTTACAAACCCTCCCCCTGAGCTGCCAAGACGAGCACACAGTTAATGTCCCCTGAGGACATCCCCACTCCCATGTCCCCAAACACAGGATGGTGCACAAAGGGCAAGTTCCCTGCCCATCTTTTCCCATCAGATCCTCTGTTAACCTGTGACATGGTATTTTGGTCAAAACATTGTTGAATGAATCATAAATGGTGAAAGAGGATCCCCACCTCACAAATAGTTTTCAGCATGGGTAGCACCTTACCTTAGTGGATTTGTCAACTGCTTTTTCAGGTTCAGGAATCATGGCAACCTTAGCAGCATAGCATAGAGCTCAAGAAAAATTAGCCAAAAAACCATTCATGAGATATAAAATGGCAAATATACCCAAAGCTGATGGAGGAGAACACATATGTGTCATCTTAATCAAATGATTCACAGGCACTTCTAGGTCCTCTCAGGATGCTCAGGACCCAGAAACACTTGCATCATCATTGATAACTGTTTCTATCGACAAAATAAGTTTTTCATTGGCCCCCCAAAAAAAGACAAACACAAAACTCAGGGATGATTGACTTCTGTTAATCCAGTCTGACTTTTTTTTAAAGATTTTTATTTATTTATTTATTTGACAGAGAGAGATACAGTGAGAGAGAGAACACAGGCAGGGGGAGTGGGAGAGGGAGAAGCAGGCTCCGCGTTGAGCAGGGAACCTGACGTGGGGCTCGATCCCAGGACCCTGGGATCACGACCTGAGCTGAAGGCAGACGCTTAATGACCGAGCCACCCAGGCGCCCCAATCCAGTCTGAATTTTAGAGGAGCAAGGGAATTCCAGGGAACTGTGGGTTTTCATCACCTCTAAGCAACTGAATGAACCTACTAGTCACTTTAAGATCTTTTTCCACAAGCCAACAAAGTGCCATCTTCTTTGGCTTGGTGTCTTCAGTCCCACCAGGAAAACCTCCTAAGAATCCATGCCAACTTGTTTACTCTAGATCTTCATACCTGTGCCTCCCTCTGTGGCCATCAGAAAATATATTTATTGGAAGCCACCTCAAAATTAGGCAGCTTATCATGTTTTGGGGGAGCCTGCCTTCAGCCCAGTGTTGCCATGACTTCTGTGACTTTTTAAAAAAGGTTTATTTATTTGGGGTGGGGGGCGAGGGGCAGAGGGAGAGGGAGAGAGAAAAACTCCAAGCAGACTCCCTGCTGTGTATGGAGCCCAATGCAAGGCTCAATCTCACAACCCTGAGACCATGACCTGAGCCAAAACCAAGTGTCAGATGTTTCACTGACTGAGCCACCCAGGTGCCCCTTGTGACTTATTTCCATTGCCACTACTGCCACCACAGACAAAGAATTACGAGAAACCAGATCTATTACTGTCACACCAAACAGTGGGATCAAATAATTTTGAAGGTCCTAGAGGAGTGAGTGTGTCATATTTTAAAATTTCCTAAGTAAGAGTAAGCTCCCAGCTCCTGGACTCTGGCTCAGATTCATAGTAAAAGACCTAGGTTTTGTGGCCTTGAGCTTTCTCCACCTTCACTACTTTCTTCCGAACAGTGTGACATTCTGCCGGGGGCCTTCTCAACAATACAGGTTGCACACGGGTACATCCAGGGAGTGGGAGAGTAGAACCCTGGGGAGAACCCGGGTAAGTGCCCAGCCTGGCCATGCTTGGGTCCTGAGGCATGTTCCAGTTTCTCAGAAAGTTCCTAGAAGGACTGAGTCCCCATTGTGTCCTGCAGCCCCCTCCTCTGTGTCCCCTTTGTTGACTTTCTTCTTCTGTCTCATTGCGCTGCCTGCTTCTGCTCCCTGGGATCACCTCCCAGGAAGCCACCTGCACCTAAATTCTTGCCTGAGAGTTGGCTTCAGGATGATCTGAAGGAAATGAAGCATTTTTATTTCTCTTTATTTTTCTAAATTGTGCTGGAAACTCACCTTCTGGGGGCAAAGCTGAGGGTGCTGGATGGGTGCCAGAGTTATGGGGAGTGTGAGTGTCAGGAAGACATCAAAGAATGCTGAGGACATAAGCTGGATCAGTCGGTGCGACAGCTGGCTAATGTCAACAGATTCCGTGATGACATTTAATAAGAGAAGATAGGCATAAATGTTGCCCTTACTCCATTTTCCTGCATGGGATCTCCCCAGGGTGCTGAATGCCAACCATGGCTGTTGTTTACTGGGCCCTTACCCTGGGCCTGTACAGGGAGGAGCACTGGGCAGGATCTCCCTCAGTCTGGCAGAACTAGAACATTCCCTCCCAACACTGCCAGCATCAGCAATGAGGATAGTCTATCTGCTTGTTGTTTTTAAACAGATTTAATAAGATGAGAACATTGCTTCTCCAGCAAATGCACAGACTTGTCGAGCAAACAAGAACACCAACAGCTAGAACATTAGAAATGCAGAAGATAATAAAGACTCTGACTTTCAGTGGCACTTGAAGCCTTGAAAGGAGAGAACCCAACACACAGAATCTAGATGCCAGGAGTCCCATGTTGAGGACATCAGAGCTGAGTGAGGGGCACCAGCAGAATCCACGAGCCATGCCCACTGTTCCAACATGCTACTGACCAGGTGTTAACCCTGGAAAGCACATCACAATTCAATTTTCTTTTTGTTGCTTGGTTGTTGGCTACACCTGTGCTTATTAAAAAACAAACAAAACAGTGTAGTTTGTTTGTCCCAATTAATCCTTTTGCTGAATCTACAAATCCGCAGTTTAGAAGCTCCTCCTCACTCCTCACTTCTAGTGTGGGAATGACTTTGATGAACTTTGCCTCCCCTCGGATCCCTCTAAAAAATCTTACTGAACCAGGGTAAACCCAAGTGACAATGACTGTCGAGATCCTAGGACCTCAAGGGGTCCAAGCTCTAGGTAATGAACAGCCACTCTTAAGTTACAGTGTTTCAGACCAAGGGTAAGATAATAGAGGATACTTGGGGTCCAAGGTCTCAGAAGTCAAACATATTAAAATTAATTGAGGGGCGCCTGGGTGGCTCAGTCATTAAGCGTCTGCCTTCGGCTCAGGTCATGATCCCAGGGTCCTGGGATCAAGTCCCACATCGGGCTCCTTGCTCAGCAGGGAGTCTGCTTCTCCCTCTCCCTCTGCCTCTCCCCCTGCTTGTTCTCTCTCTATCTCTCTTGCAAATGAATAAATAAAATCTTTTAAAAAAAGAAAAATAAATAAAAAATAAAATTAAATTAAATTAATTGATAGGGGACCAACGTATGTGTGAGAAAGAGACCTGTTCTTTATCCCTGGGGAATTTCTCAATGTTGTAAAAGATGAGTAACTGCACTAGAGGAAATTGGTTAATAAAATGAAAATATCAATGCAGTGAAACTTTAGAGTCACAAAAACCTAGACTCAAACCTGCCACATAGCAGCTGTGTTCCTTGTACAATTTACTTATGTGGGGCTTCTTTTAAGCTAAGGAGTTGGAACCGTGAGACACTTGCCAGGCTTTGCTACACTGTTCCGTTTATCCACTTGCCACTTTATGTTAACTCCCTGCCTCCTTCATAAGCTTGCCAATACTATGCTGTACTCTTTTAGTTTCCTCTCTCCTCATTATGACCTAGATGTGCTTTTCCTATTTCATTATGAGCTTTAAAAATAAACACCAGATCATACCATACGAAGTACCTAGAGTAGTCAAATTCATAGAGACAGAAAGTCAAGTGGTGGTTGCCAGGGGCTGGGAGAAGGGGGAATGGGGGAGTTCGTGTTTAATGAGTATAAGATTTCAGTTTTGCAAAGTGAAAAATGTTCTGGTGATGGATGGTGGTTGCAAAGCAATATGAATGTACTTAATGCCACTGAACTGTACACTTAAATAGGGTTAAAAGGGTAAATTTTATGTGATGTATGTTTTTCATAATTTTATAACTAGTAAAAGAAAAGAAATAAACACCTGACTCACTCCCATGGTATTTACCTATAAGATTCAGCAGAAGGGAGATATTTGTTACATCCAGACCCACCTTAACATTGTTTTCTAGGAGGAGTTGAGGTGGAGAAACCCACACCTGCCAATACCCTGATCCCCACCCCACCCCCCCCCCGACAAAGAGGATGTATGCAATACCCAGCAGAGGGCAGAAGAGATTCAAGGTGGCATGTCCCCCGAATTTTGGTTTTATGATCGTTCTTGCATTTTCTCTAATTTGCTCTCTTAATTAAATGCCATCTTTAAAAGTGGATGTCTTCCTAAGATGGCCACATTAGAGGACAGAAGATAAACAAGTCTCCCACTGCATACCTTGGTTAAATTATCACATCATTTAAATTACCACATGGAAATATTTGCTCTCTGCTGGGTTTTCTGGTGGTAACAGGGTTTCAACTTGACTGGTCTTTTTTGTTTTGTTTTGGTTGTATATCATTTGCCCACATCATTTTGCAAAGTACTCTATGAATACTTGTATTGATGTTCCCACAAAAGGGCACCTAGGACTGCACTAAATCTCAGCGGAAACCCTATTGAAACACTATTGTAAAACTGATGGGCTTTGGGTTTTTAGGTGTTTTCCTTCTACCCAGCTGAGCTACATTGCCATAACCAAATATCATAAAAGTGCTATATTGCCAAATATCAAAATGGAAAAGAGCTTTCCTTCCCTTGATTTCCCACAACATATTTTCCAGTTATCCTTTATGCACTGTAATTACTTGGAGGAGTTTGCTTTTTGGCTTAAAAGCCTGTTGCCATTTTAATATTTGGGAACACCAAGGGAATCATTTTTGAGCAAGAGAGCAGCATTTTCATGACAAGGGTTTTCTCTTCTCTCTTGAAGGAAGCCGGACCCTTCGCTGTCACATTTAAGGCTGAGGATTGTTTCTGACTTCTGGTTTCAAACAGCCTGGGAGCAGCACGGATGACATATGGATTCACGAGGAATGTTTTGTTTAATGGCAATGAGCATCAGCTCTCTTCGCCTTTTGCCTTGGCCGCTGCTAAGCATCATATTAAAACAGTGGCGGCAGCAGGATCTGCCCAGGCAGTCCTGGTTCTTGCATTTATTCAAAGAATTTGGGTGAAGATAATCTTTCTCTTGCAAGCATTGAATAGGATTCAAGTTCCAAATATCCATTATTATTTCACCTGCCTTGAAACGGGAATTGTAACCACTCTGATAAATGATTTGAAAGACTAATTTCCGTAACTACCTCTGTCAGCTGTTAACTTGCAATTTTGTAACATCTAAAATATTCTGAAATTCCTCTGTGCATACCCCTGAGTGAGCTGACAGCCATGTGTCCCCTGCATCAATTCTGCCAATAAAAGAACGGAAGGAAGGAAGGAAGGAAGGAAGGAAGGAAGGAAGGAAGGAAGGAAAGGGAAAGGGAAGGAAGGGGAAGGGAAGGGAAGGGAAGGGACTATTTTTCTCTTTCCCTGGCAGTGGAAGAATACTGCTCTCAATGAGCCCAGCTTGTGTGAACAATGAGTCTTTTTCCATAGAATAGAAATAACGGGGGAGTCCATCAAAATGCACACTTGGTTGGGCTTAATTAATTTAATTTCTATTTCCAGAATGCTCCCTTTTCCTTTCTCAGAATCAAGGTGAGAGAAGAATGGGAGGGAACAAAGATGGGAAACGGGGAGATTGAAAAAGAACAACAAAACGACTCAGGAGCCCAGTGTTGTTTGAGAGGCTGAAAACCCTCTGAGTTGATGAACCATGTGTTGTGTGTTATGTGAATATTTGTTGCAACATAAAGGTAGCTTGAGGTCATCTCTAAGCTCACCCTGCTGTACATGGTCATCAGCTGGTTTATTATAAGCTTCAGGAAAGCCTCCTTTCAAAGCAGTCCACCACATTCGGGAGCTCTGTAAGAGTTACTTTCATAACCCTAAATTCAGAATTTCCATGAGGACACTATAAACAAAGTGTATAGACTAAATAAACATTGTTGCGGGGAAGGGAGGGCTCCAGTGTGGATATCATGGTGACACATGCATTGGCAGGAGTCGCATGCTACAGTAAATTAAAATGTAAACTGCTTTTCTTGATAGAAAATCCCGTATGGAAAATGGAAGCCAGCTGTAGACTATAGATCACATAAAACCCCATGTCTCCGCACCGAGTAGCAATGCTAAAGAAGGCAGTACAGGGACGCTTGTATTTATCCAGTATGCACAGTGGAGGGTGAACTTGATGTGTTGAACTTCATTACAAAATGTGGGTGTGCAGTTCCCTAGAGGTACAGTTCCACTTCGGCTCAGGTTTACAAGCCAGAATTTGTTTCCTTGTGTCCCAGAGTAGTGATGCCAGCTTCTGACAAGGATGTGAGAAAACATCTGAATCCATAATGCGTGTTCCCTATATGCCAGACACCAGAAGAATTTTAACTAAAAACTTAAAGAGAAAAACAGAAAAAAAATACAGAAAATAATTTAACAAGCGCTGTCTCCAGATTAACAAATGTCAATATTTCTTTCCTATTTGCTTCAGATCTTAGTGCATTTGTACAAAAGATGCAAAATATTCCAGTTAAAATGGAAGCTCCTTTGGCTGTCCTGAGTTCCATTCTCCTCCCTCCCTCCCTGGGGCAGAGAAGGCGGCACACTGTATTTGGTGAGTATCTTCCTCATGTGGATTATGTTACTGCATTACCTCATTCAGTCCTTCCAGCAACTGTTTGAAAAGGATATTATCCCCATGTTACAGATGAGGAAACTGAGACCCAAGGAGATCAGTATTTGCCCACAGTCACACAGCAAGTAGGTAAAAGAGCTGACTCTCCAATCCAGGTTACCCTTATTCACAACTTGTGTCCTTTATACCACATCCCACATCAGGAAGGGCTGGTCTTCTTTCTCATGCCACCGGAAGACTGCAGGGATTCTTTCCAGTTGAATCATTTCACCTCTGTGGATATTGATTCACAAGCTTTACTTTCTGATTCCTTAATGGAATCATTTTTAGATTTTTGCCTTTTTCGTTTGTAAAGCCTAAACATGGATCCAACCAGAGAGGGATAAGATGGGAGAATTACACTATCTTAACATATGCATTTGGGCATCCTATCTGTTTTTAAATATACCACTGGTTCATGATTAGCTTCCTGAGGGCCAGCAGTGTATCCCACATTTCACTGTCCCATGCCACTAGGGGAGCTATCTGTAAAGTGTTTGTAAAACCTCTCCATGGATACTTATCATTTGTTTTATAGCTATTACACTCAAAAAAGGCTTCCAGAGAAAGGTGGAACAAAAGTAAAGTACAGCTTAGATTCAACAATGGTTACTATGCAAACTGAAAAACATGCTTTTGCAAAGCAATTTGGTATATGTATTACGAACCACAAAATTATCCATAATGTTTGACTTTAAGAACTACATTCTGAGAATCTGTCCTAAAGAAGTAACCCAAATAGTGGGAAAAGCAACATTCAAAACACTTCCTAGTTCTGTTATTTATTGAAGTCTGGAAGTGACCTAATGGTCCAACAAATGTTGTTAGATGTACTACAGGAGGACCCCTTGACTGAATCATGTGTTGTCATTAAGTTGATAATTTTAAAGAAAAGCAAGCACCCGTCCTTGCTTTGCTAATTAGTTGTGTTAAATTTGCCAAGCTGGTTAATCATTCTGATTTTCAAACTTTTCATTTGCAATATACAAAATACTGACATCTACCTTAAAGATACGAGAAAATTGGATGGGCTAAAACATGAAATAACTTATCCCACTTACTGACACCAAATAGTACTCAGTAAATTGTATCTAATAGAATGATTATCTATGAAAAAGGTATAGATTTATTGCAGTTACTACAAAATAAGCCAGTAAAAGAGACTGGATTCAAATATGTAAGAAGATAATCTAATTTATGTTACATGTTTTTTATTACAATGAAAAAATTAGAAGTATCTGATTTGAGGTAATGGTGTAGGGGAGGAAACATTTTTATTCTACCCTCTTAAGTTCAGGTCTTAGAGGCCTGCAAATTAAATATAAACTTACAGGTTAACAGGGAAACAACCAAAACTTATTTATATGCATATGGGAATACACAAAAGAGTGGCTTTCTGAACAGTAAAGATGGGAGTTTATATATACCTAACTTAATGTGGGGGAGGAAGAGGAGAAGAAAAGGCTTCTATGGAAGGAATAAATGGATTTCTACGAGAACAAATAAGAAAGTTTGTGATAATGTTTATGCAAGTCAGACTGGTCTTAGCTTTTTCCTTCACGGACATAAAAATTCCCTGGAGAGGGGATTCTTGGCAGCCCCACTCACAGAAATTTCTATAAAGGAAGGCTTTTTGTTGCATTTATTAAATCTCAAATGTCTTTGCTTTAAAATAATCTTTATATTAATTCTGGGGGCCTAAGTGAGTCTCCACATTGACAATGAAACAGTTTTCCCCCTTATATATTAAACAAACTTGCTGCAATATTGTTAGGCAGATTTTATAAAGTTTTAAAATAAAGCAATATTTTCTAGGCAGTTACTGTGTAAACTGTGACAAAGGAACCTTTCCAATACAGGAGAAAAAAGCACAGTCTATATTCAGAGACCATTGCAATGGTAGAAAGAGCCCTGGAGTAGTAGCCCAAGGACCTCTGGTCACATCACAGGAACAGGGTTCACCTCCCATGTTCCACCATCAAATGGCGTGGAATCTGCTGGTCCTCAGTTTCCTCACCTAGAGAGTAAGGATAATAATAATGTCTAAATTGCAGATTTTTTAAAAAGGAGTGGATAAGATTGGGGAGGGTATGTGCTATGGTGAACGCTGTGAATTGTGTTAAGACTGATGAAGCACAGATCTGTACCCCTGAAACAAATAACACATTTTATGTTAATAAAAAAAGAAAAAACTGGGTAAGATCTGTGTAGTTTGAAAGGTCATTACATTGATAAAGGCTCATTTGTATTAGATTCTAATACTTTAATACATATGATCTTATAAATAAGGTGATGTTTTATTCATTTAATGAATAAGAGAAGAGGGATGGTGATTAAACCTGAAACTTAAAGTATACATACGTAGTCACCCCCAGGGAACGACAAGCTGGTGTTCACCCTTAGGCATTCTGTGGCTCTAGCTTATGTCAGTGCTATCGTTTTAAAGACAAACGTGTTTTGTTTTGTTTTTTAAAGCTAGAGTGAAGTAAGGGCTAGAGACCTTACTGAACTAAAACAGTAGCACTTAAGGATGACCTTGAGCACCATGACCTTGCAAAATGAGACTGGTATTAGAGAACATTGCGCTGGATACTTTGGCCTTGTTATTTTCGCAGCTCAAACCAGAAATGCCAGCCTCCCGATCTGCTGGAGTCTCTGGCATATTTATGAACAGAAACTGGCTGACCGTGGGTTCATTTTCACTTGGGCAATCATCAGTTAGACATGGAATTTATCTGCTAATTTAACCAATATTTTCTAATGTAGCCCTACCCCCCAAACTATCTATTATAAAGAATTTTCCCCGAAACTTACAGCCTTACCTGGAAAAAACAGTTGAGCCATCCATCAATGTAACTATTAATATTAACTTCAGAATTGTCCTAACAAGGCCCAAATGAATATAAACATTGGAATAAAGTACTCTATGCACAGTGATTCTTTTATAATATGCTTCCAAAATTAAGCTTTTCATGTGGAAATTATCAAATAAATAGCTGTGCTCATTTCTACAGAGATAAATAGCTCCAAGATTTCATTATTTATTACAGATTTTCAAAAGAATTGGTTAAAACTCATATCTGTCCTTACACAGCCTCTCCTACTTTCCACAAAAATACATACAAAGAGTGTTTTTTTCTTTTAGTGACAGTCATAATACAATTTTTTTTTAAAAGGACTATCGCCAGAATCTGGGAGAAATTTCTCTAATTCCAAAGTCAAGTGGCAGACAAAGGCAAGTGACTCGTTGATGCTTTACCTCTGAAAATAATGGACGCTTTCATTCTGAAATATGGACAGATATCCCTCATCCTTTCCCAACTTCATCCTCCTGATTCAGACTTTTTGCCATGCAACCACTGTTCTAATGCCTGGATAGACATTTTTAAGACAACCAGAAGACCGGTCAGCCATTCCCCAGACCACCTCTCCTTTCTCCACGTAGTCAGAAACTGCGCCCCCCAGAGCGACTGGAGTGCATTGCATTCTGGGCCTCTCCGCTTAATTGAAGTGCTGGACCCACATTGGTAACAGGACATGCTAGGGATTGTAGGTTTTTAACTTTCTTCATTTGCTCAGAGTATCAGAGCATCTCAAGCCTGTAGAAGTGCGCTAAATGAAAGCTCACTAAAACCTAAGAAGTCTGCCTTAAAACTGCGTGAAATGTGGTGAAGAACTATATAGATGCAGAACAGGGCCATGGTCATCCACATCCACTGTGTTAACAACCAGCAAGCCACTATTTGAGGGTGAATAACTATAAATTGGGTGGAGGTAGCTTCTAAAAAAAATAATGCAGATGAGAGAAAGGAAATACCTTGAATACTCAAATCACTAATTTCTGAAATAATTTTACTGCAGGAACCAATAGAAGGTCATTTTGAATTCTCTGTCATCTTCACCAACATGCTAGAATACTTGGGTTCAAATTTGGCTTCCTGTATCACCTTGGGCAAATTACTTAACCACTCTGATCTTCATTTATCTGTAAGTAAAATACAGAGGTAAAAAGATCTTCTCTTACAGATTTGTATTAAGAATTGCATGGCATCATGTAAATGAAGTGCTTAGAAAATGGAAGAGTATAGCAGTGGTTATCGCAGAGCGGAGGTAGTGGGGGTGACAATATTTTCAAAACGGAGGGACCATCAAACACACAGCTTTATACAAAGCTAACTGTGCTAAAAATATAGGCTCCAGTAGAGAGATAATGTGTTACTAAATTGCTCTCCAGAGATGAGTGAGTTGGGCTTCCCAATAACACAATAACCTCATAAGTTACAGGGTAATGTTATTTTTTAAAATTTTGTAGACAAAAAAGCAATCTCTTTGCTGTTTTAATCTATATCACCTCAACATTTTTTAAAAAGATGTTATTTATTTATTTGAGACACAAAGATACAGAGAGAGAAGGAACACAAGCAGGGGGAGTGGGAGAGGGAGAAGCAGGCTTCCTGCGGAGCAGGGAGCACAATGCGGGGCTCGATCCCGGGACCCTGGGATCATGACCTGAGCTGAAGGCAGATGCTTAAGGACTGAGCCAGCCAGGTGCCCTACCTCTTAACATTTTTTAAAAGATGTTATTTTTAAGTAATCTCTACACCCAACATGGGGCTCGAACTCACAACCCCGAGATCAAGAGTCACATGCCCCTCCAACTGAGCCAGCCAGAAGCCCCCAGTCATTATCACTCCTTAAATCAGTACATGTTTAATGACTGTACTTTCTCCTTCATGAAATTCCTCTTTGTATTCTTAGCCCATTTTTCTCTTGGGTTCTTATTCTTTTTCTTTAGTAACCATTTTTAACATATTAAATATAGTATCTCTTTTTAATAGATATTGAAAATATTTTCTTTACCATTTATCTTTTACTTTTGCTTATAGCTCTTTAAAAGTACAAAAGTTTTTAGATTTTAGATAACATCTGCTGTCCTTCCTTAGCTTTACGTTTCATCTGGAATTTATTAAATACCTTGTGAGAAAGAATACTTTGTGACAAATATCCATCTAATTTTCAATTCTGTTTACTAACCAATTCATCCCTAATCTTACTGAGCCTCTGTTGTCTCATCTGTAAATTGAGAATAAGAATAGCTCTAGGTCATAGGGCTGCTTTGAGTATAAAATGTTCTGCTATTCTCACTTCAGTGTCTGCAACCCAGTAGACAGGAAGTGTGTTAGCTGTTGTCCTTATGTCGTTATTATAACTAATTTTCTTTCGGTATTACTTGAATCTTTTTAATGAGCACGTACTTCTTTTAAAATCATAAAACTGTAAAAAATATATATTTATATTTATTATGCCCCTACTGTGTTCCAGGTCTTGATTACACAACAGTGTAAATGTACTGAATATCATTGAATTCCACACTTTAAAATGGTAATACCTATAAAACAAACATAACATAAAATTCACCACTTTAACAGTTTCTGAAGTGCATAATTCAGTGACATTAAGCACATTCACTCTGATCACTCTGTGATCATCCCCACTATCGAGGTCCAAAACATTCTCATCATTCCAGAAGGAAACCTCATACCCATTAAGCAATCATCCCTCACTCCCCTTTCTTCCAGGGCCTAGCAGTCACTAAGCTGCCTTCTGTCCCTCTTAGCCTATTCTGGATCTTTCACATAAGTGGAATCATACAATATGTGGCCTTTTGTGTCTGGCTTCTTCATTTAATATCATCTTTTTCAAGGTTCGTTCAATACTTTATTCCTTTGTATGTCTGAATAGTTTCTATCATATGAACAAACCACATTTTGTTTACTCATTCATCAGGTCTTGTGCTTGGATTATTTCCACTTTTTGGCTATTGTGACTAGAACTGCTATGAACATGTGTGTACATGCGTTTGTTTGAGTCCATGTTCTCAATTCTTTGGAGGTATATATAGAAGGGGGATTGCTAGGTTATATGAAATTCTATGTTTAACTTTTTGAAGATCCAAAGTCTATTTTTAAGTAAAGAAATTAACTGCATAATAATATGAAAGAGGAGGATAATGGAGCCAGACAATTGGAGTTTGAATCCTGGATCCACCATTTGCTAGTTTTGTCACTTTAGGACCTCTCTATGCCCCCATTTCCTCATCTGTCAATTGGCCTAATAATAATCCCTATCACCTTGAGTTGTGAAAATTTAGGGAATTAATATATGTGTTATTATTAGAACAGTGCTATAGGCACATGTTGTTACCTATTATTATTTTGATCTGATCCCATTTATGTGTGTGTAAGACTATATATACAGTTGTTTGCATCAAACAATTAAGACTGGTTACCTGTCAGAAGTAGATTTGAAGGATAAATGATAGGATCACGTCTTCTTTTATTTTGTTTGTGCATTTTCTTTCTGTAATAAGCATGTATTAGTTTTCACATATTTTTTTTAACTAATGAGGTTTTCTGTTTCACATGCACTATGACCCACTCAGTCACTCGTTTAAAACCCTTCAATGATCCTATAGCAATTGTTCCCAAAGGCCTTCATGCTGACTGGCCACATCAAGTCATCTGAAGAGCTTATCAGAATTACAGATTCCCCCATCTAACCTGGCCCTACCAGATGACAACTTCTGGTTGGTTCTGATGTGCCAAGATGTTTGAGAACCACTGTGTCCAAACTCCTTGCATGACCTGGCCCCTTCCTACCTGCGGATTCATCTTCCCATTATCTTTCCTAATAAACAGAACCTCCCACCTTTTATTGGACAGGCTCTTCTATGCCTGGGACTGTCCTTTGCATAGAGCACATGACCCACCTCATTCCAATTCTTTGAATTCCTTAACCCTATTTATGCTTCAGTATTCCCCTCAAGCATTGTCTCCTCCAAGACCTATTGTCCATCAAATGAAATATGTCCAACAAATGAACAATTTCCATTTCCATGGTTTCCCAGATCATTCTGTAGCAGTAGCTCAACCACATCTTCTCTGCATTATACTGAAACTGTCTCTTCCATGTCTGCTTCTGCTCCTGCCTGGCTGAGGTCTTGCGGACAGAGCCCATGTTCTGTGTAGCAATTCTCAACTCTAGATTTCACCATGAAATAATGATTTCTGTTTTACGGTGACTAGTTTAAAATATGTTTTTAAACACTATTCCCACATTAACAGTAAACTATGCAGTAAATTACAGAGCACAAAGAACAGTGGTCCAGTTTTTCCAAATTTGTGTTTATTATACGCAAGCACAACATATATGTGTATGTGTGTAAAATACTTCTGAGTTAAAATAACCTCTGAAGCCAGACTTCCTCTTTTTCCAGCTGGAACCATGGAGGGTGCAGAAGAGAAGAAAAAGAAGGTTCCTGCTGTGCCAGAAACCCTTAAGAAGAAGTGAAGGAATTTCGCAGAGTTGAAGATCAAGCGGTCTGAGGAAGAAGTTTGCTCAGAAGATGCTTTGAAAGGCAAGAAGGAAGCTTATCTATGAAAAAGCTAAGCATTACCACAAGGAATATAGGCAGATGTACAGAATTGAGATTCAAATGGCAAGGATGGCAAGAGAAGCTGGCAACTTCTACGTACCTGCGGAACCCAAATTGGCATTTGTCATCAGGATCAGAAGTATCAATGGTGTGAGCCCAAAGGTTCGAAAGGTGTTGCAGCTTCTTCGCCTTCACCAGATCTTCAGTAGCACCTTTGTTAAGCTCAACAAGGCTTCAGTTAACATGCTAAGGATTGTGGAACCTTATATAGCATGGGGGTACCCAAATCTGAAGTCGGTGAATGAATTGATCTACAAGCGTGGTTATGGCAAAATCAACAAGAAGCAAATTGCCCTGACAGATAACACATTGATTGCCTGATCTCTTGGTAAATATGGCATCATCTGCATGGAGGATCTGATTCACGAGATCTATACTGTTGGAAAACGTTTCAAAGAAGCAAACAACTTTTTATGGCCCTTCAAATTATCTTCTCCACGAGGGGGAATGAAGAAAAAGACCACCCATTTTGTAGAAGGTGGAGATGCTGGTAACAGAGAAGACCAGATCAATAGGCTTATTAGAAGGATGAACTAAGGTATCTGCCATGATTATTTTTATAATCTGGTCAGTTAATAAACGACTACTCTCATGGAAAAAAAAATAGCCTATGAAGCCAACATTCCCTAAAGCAAGTTCCTAGAAAAACTTGTTTCATGAGCTATTCCATGAAAAAAGGATAAATGAATTTAAATATTCTGAAATATCCTACACCAAGAACATTGCTGACATTGTTGAATACGATGGTTCTAAGAGTTATTTGACTGTGATGCCATTTTGTCAAGTACACTCATAAACCTTCAGAGTAAGTAGAGTTCTGTGGACACACATTTTGAAAAATGCTGAGTGACTTATTGCAACCAGTGCTTCTGTTAAGGTGGCAGTCAGGACAGACCCAGATGTCCTGGCACGGAGACGGTTTTTGTTGGAGTGGGCTATTGGGTTAAACTCTTACTGTAGCACAGCCAGAAGCAATAGACACATTCCAAATATATTCTGTTGGGTGACTGTTCACCTCACCCTTTCCAATACTAAGGATTCCACTCTGCTTTCACAGGCAGTCCTTTTAATTCGGTGAATAATGTTTTCCCCTTTGGGGGCATGTGTAAATGGATTGCTAACTGTTTTAAAAACCACCAGTCTGTGACAAGAGTCAGGCTCTGGACAGCAGTTAATTGAGACAACTTGAAAGATCATTATACCTTACAAATAGGAGGGAAGAAGGGAGGGGGGTTCTTATTTCTTTATAATATCATATTTACTTCTAATATCATGTGTATGATATATATTTGTTTATAGTATATTTATCATATTTTCCCCTTTAGGTAATTTTTTTAAATTGAGGCATAGTTTGGGGGAGTATGTACCAAGATGTACTCCTGATTTACAATTTTGGGTGGAACAAGGACAGAACTTAGCTTCTCCTATTTTATTCATGAAATCTTAGCACAGGAAATGCTATACTATCCATTTATGTTTGTGGCTTCATATTCAGCACAAAATTAAGTTTTCTGCCTGTGTCACTTGTCAACTAAGCTTTTTATTTTTATTTATTTTTTATTTTTTTATTTTTATTTTTTGGCAGTAAAAATAGTACTTTATTCCGCTCCCTCCCGCCCTCCCTCCCCCCACAACCCCCAGGACACTTTTCCCCTCTCATTCCCACAGCAACGTTACAATCAGAAAAAAATAAGTTTCAGGGGGCAGGATTTCGGGGGGGGTATGGGTAAAAACAGTCAAATCACAATAGGAATTTTTCAAAATCGGTTATTCCACTTAGTCATCGTCTTCTCCCTCATCCTCAGGTTCTCGTGTTCGCTTCTGACCCCTTTCTTCTTCGCCACCGTCTTCATCTTCCTCCTCGTCCACTTCCCCGTCGTTATAACCCTCTTCATCTTCCTCCTCTTCTCCACTCACATCCTCCTCTTCTCCTTCCTCCTCTTCCTCCTCTTCCTCTACCTGAGCATCTGCACCGTGCTCTTCCTCGTCGTCGTCGTCGTCGTCCAGGCCGTCCACGTAGCCCTCGGCGTCCGAGTCGGGCGCCTCCTTGGCGTCCGGGTCGTAGCCGTCCAGATACGTGAGCTGCGGGAGGAGCTTGAACACGTTTTCTCGGTAGTCGTTCAGGTTGGTTACCTCACAATTGAAAAGGTCTAAGCTCTTGAGGTTTTCTAACTTCTTCAGTGGCTCCATTGTGCTAAGGTCTTTAATTTTGTTGCCACTTAAATTTAGATGCGTGAGGTTCGGACACTTTTCTGCCAATACTTCCAGGCCCCCTGAGATTCTGTTATCGCTTAGTTCAAGCTTCTTAAGTTTGTGTAACTTTGGTAAGTTTGCGACTGAGGTGAGGCCTACATTGATTGTACTTAAGAACTCCAGTTCCTCAAATTCATCTGTGAGGCCTTCGATTTTGCCTTCGATGGACCGGCAGTTGTCCAGGACAAGCTCTTTCACATCAGAGGGCGTCCTGTTCCGCAGCTCTAAAGGAATCCGTTTGTCCGTGTCCATCTCTCGCGCACTCTCTCTGCAGAGGCTCCCGCGCCGGCGGAATTCAATCAATAAACCCCGAACCCACGGCCACGCGTTTTAGGACTTTGAAGGCTCAACCAGCTCCGCTCGGTTCTCCGTCAACTAAGCTTTTTAAAGCAGTAATTTTCCTGTATCCCTTATAAAGGCAGCCTGTTTTTAAAACCAGAATGTGCCACGTTACTCAACAAATTGTCACTAAGGAGAAGGAAAAACGTGAGAGCTGGGAATTATAATGCTGACCAAGTGCAAAGCAAATAATATTTTTTGACCAACATCCTATATCAAATGCAAAGATTCAAATATCAACTTTGGTAATAATTCAGAAGGTTAACTAATGCCCTGGCCTAAATCTGAAAGAGGCATAACTACATTATACACAAAATTGTACATGTGTTGAAAGTACACACTATTCAGAGGTGCCCAATGTCCCATAAAACATACATGTATCATATGCAAAATGATGAAATGCCAGTCTAAATACTTAAGGAATTTCGACTCTGAACAAAATATTTGTTCTAACAATAATAAATAATTTTAGATATTTGATATCATATATAGTTACTAAATGCTTAAGATTTAATGAGGCCTTAGAGAAATTATAGGCAGTGCATATCTCATTGAAATGTTGGATGAAAAAGTCTGGTTGCTAAATCTCTACCTAGATTCATAGAAGCATTCAAATCATTTTGTGTTTTCAAAAGAGCCTGCAATTACCTCTCTTCACACTAGGTGGTGTGGTCAAGACCAAAAAGAGCTATCAAATGGATGAATACATTTGATTTAACAAGGTCAAAACTAAAGGAGAGGACAATTTTAAGCTTGAAAACAGGTAAGTATCTTATATTAAAATTCCAATGTATTTGATTTAAAAAAAAACAGACTGAGAAACAGTAAGTGAGGAATGGAAAAGCCTGTTCAAATAGCTCTGGAAATAACAGGACTTCTCAAAGAGTAAGTCACTCACCACCAGGGGTGGCAGTTAAAATGCACATTCCTAGGCCACCCTGCCACACTTAAGAATTACTGCAGCAGAATGGGGAGGATAAAGTAGGAACCCGAGTCTGTTTTCCTAACATATACTGGAGTTGATTTTTATGCAAAACTCTGAGAACTGGATTTAGGTTGCTCTCAATCTGTCTAGTAGTTAAGAAACCCCAGTTGACAGGTTTTTGATGTTCAGAAACTTTTTTTCAGCTTCCTATGGCTGTATCTTGAAGATCATGGATTATAGATTTCACTGTAAAATCTCCAGGTGAATTTTTGCTAAGTTACTATCACTGCAAGAGAAATCAGAGTGGCAGATTCAACCCTGTGTGTAATAGAATATTTGGGAAGCAGTTTGAGCTTCGTAGAATGGGGAAAATGTACTTTATGGAATGCAATGAAAAGGAATCTCTTCTGGGAGGAATGCGTGGTAGTTACATTAGATATTCAAAAGTCAAACCATACTGATCTGCCTTTTGAAGTAATTATGTTGATATCTGGAGTTTAAAGAAATGTATTGCTTGTTCCCTGTGGATATTTTCAAAAACCTTTTTTTCTTAAACCAAAGCAGTTTTTTTTTCTAGTTTTAGTCACAAAGGAAAGCATTTTCTTGAAGCGCAGCTAATTATTGTATGGATGTGTGTGCGTGTGTGTGTGCTCTCCAAAACCTCCTGAAATGAGTCCTCTGTTTTTTATTTTATTTTATTTCTTTTTAAGATTTTATTTATTTATTTGAGAGAGAGAGAGAGAATGAGAGATAGAAAGCACGAGAGGGAAAGAGGGTCGGAGGGAGAAGCAGACTCCCTGCTGAGCAGGAAGCCCGATGTGGGACTCGATCCCGGAACTCCAGGATCATGACCTGAGCCGAAGGCAGTCGCTTAACCAACTGAGCCACCCAAGCGCCCCTATTTTATTTTATTTTATTTTTAAGATTTTATTTATTTATTGACAGAGACCGCAAGAGAGGGAACACAAGCAGGGGGAGTGGGAGAAGGAGAAGCAGGGAGTCCGATGCGGGGCTCGATCCCAAGACCTTGGGATCATGACCTGAGCCAAAGGCAGACGCTTGATGACTGAGCCCCCCAGGCACCCTCTGTTTCTATTTTAAATGAGTTTTTTTTGTAGAGTCAAAATCTTGCTCCTTTAAACTCACTTGTTTTAAGATATTTGTAAATGGACAATATACTAAGAAAAATTTCCCACCACCCTAACTCAAATTGAATATACTGAATAAAATTTAACCATTTCTTTAAGACTTACCACAATCCATGGGGTGCCCATCTGGCTCGGTTGGTAGGGCATGCAACTCTTGGTCTTGAGATCGTGAGTTTGAGCCCCATGTTGGGCATAGAGTTTACTTAAACAGATGAAAAAGAAAACCACTTAGCACAATCTGTGTGAAAATGTGTTCTGTACAGTGTTTGTGAGTAGCCATTTCTTCAGGGCTCACTGAGGACTATTCTCCTACAGTACATGAAACCAGGTAACTTTGTTCCTTGAATTTTTGCACCTACATTTTATGGTTTTCTTATTTTTCTCCCCTTACTTTCAGTTGTTATTTCATATTGCCATCAATACACAAAAGCAGTAAGAAGGACTTATTTATTTATTTATTTATTTATTTATTTATTTATTTATTTAAGAGAGAGAGGGAGGGAGAGAGAGAGTCTCAGGCACTTTGTGCTGAATGCAGAGCCCGAAACAGGGCTCAATCTCATGACCCTGAAATCATGACCTGGGCTGAAATCGAGAGTTGAATGCTCTACCCAGACTGCTCTACCCAGGCACCCCAAGAGGAATCCTTTTTTGTCTAATCTGCAGAGGTCTTGGAAGGCTGATAGCCACATTAATTTGTTAGAAATGTGTATAGAGTGAGGAAGAGTAGAGGCCCAGGGGGGTGAGGGGAGGCTGCATTAGTAAAGCAGCAGATACTTAGCAGTGTCTACTCTGGTTATACTTTTAAATTATTTTCTTGTTCTTGATTGTTGTCCCAAAAGGTGAAGCTGCAGGTGGTTGAATCGTGGGTAGTTGAACTACTATTTCAAGCAAGTCTTTCTAGTCTATTTTTACTTGTGGTTATAATCATAACATTTTTAGAAAATCTTTGTGGCCCCCTCAAGTTATATAAATCTTCTTGTTTTATTTTTCATGTACTAATAGCGTAGTGTATTTTTTTAACAAAAATGTCTACATGTGTTTCAGGGTTTTCATTTCTAAACAAGCATATCTGCATTATTCTATGTGCATATATGTGTACATGCATATACACAAATATAAACGCAGATACGTGAATGTCTATTTAATACAGGGCAGAAAAAGGAGCTCATTCTTCCAAATTGGGAAACAATTTCATATGAATCTGCTTTTTGTGAGTCATTCTCATTGCTTGCTGAGGTATCTTTATCAAGGTCACTAAAGGGTAGAAATGCTGACAGGAGAAGGAATAAGGGTGCTTTACAAAGGAGCAGTATGCCAGCACTGTGACTGTCCGCTCTCTCTGGGGCAGGGTGGGGGAGCTGCTGAACAAAAGCAATAGTTTCCAGGAACAAACAATGGCATTCTCTGTGACCTGGAGCACAGGTGGCAACATTGTGTCACCACACACCAGCTCCCTCCCTGTGACCCAAGTTAACTGTTCCTGCAGCCTTTTCTACCAGGCCGGCCAGCATCTCAGACACTTGAGACATCCTGCTTTTTCTTTTTGGTTTTAAAAAACATTCCTTATAATGGACATAAAAAATAGCACATTATATATTTTTTAATTAAAGAACAACCCCGGCAAAATTACAAATCTCTAAATACATGAGAGCCTGAGTTTTGTTGTTGTTGTTGAGATTTTATCTGGAATTGCTAAATACTCCCCTGACTGTGAGCTCAATGAAGGTGAAGACAGGTTCTGCTTTGCTCAACATGGTCTTCCCTGAGTGGCCCAGGGCCTTGCATGCAGTAGGCCTGCAACACTGTTGATCGACTGATTGATGGTAGTTACAGAAAGAAACTTGCCTGTGGGTGGAGATTAAGTTTAGCCCATACAAGGATAAATCAGGTCAAAACACAAATGTGTTTATGTTTGTGTCTTTTACAGATTTATTTCCTCTTGTTTCTCCTCATAGAGCTTTGAAAACATACTTGAATTTTATGAGGAGCAAACGACATGTCCCACTATGCCATCTCAAATCTTTTCTGAGTTCAGGTTTCAACTTCATTGTAGAAAAAGTAAACACGGAAAGGTATATTTTTAAAAATACCCATAATCTCACTGCCCAGGAACAACAGCCACTGACATAGTTGTTTCCTTCATATTTTTCTGTAGTTTTGTCTTTCATTTGTATCTATGTTCACATAATTGAGGTGTTATAAGTATAATTTTGTTTCTGCTTCTTTCATGTTCTTTCATAAGCATATGCCAGTCATTAAAACCTCTTCAAAAAGCATAATTTTAATAGTCATGTTGGGTTCCATCATAGAGAGATGCCGTGTAATCAAGTTAGATTCATTTCTCTATTGTTGAACATTTAGATCATTTGGAATATTTTATCTTTATGACCATCTAAAGATAGTGTTTGTGCATATCATGTGCACATAATGTTTGAGCACAACAGATTCCTTTCTTGGAATGGTTTCCTAAAAATAGACTTGACTATTTTTAAGGCTTTTGATTAAGTATTGCCATATTGCCTTCTGGTTTTATTACAATTTGTGGATTAAACTTCTACCAGCAGTGAATAGGACTGTAATAGTAGCTCATAGCAACTATCTCTCTCTCTCTTTTTTTTTTTTGTCTAGTGTGCCAGGCACTGTGCTAAATGTTTTGTGTGTGTTATCTCATGTAACTGTAAACATAGCAATATGAAGTAGGTATTATTTTATACCTGTTTACAGATGAGAGACTGAGGCACAAAGACGCTACATAACTTTTCCAATATCATACAACCAGATTTGGGATCCAGATGATCCAACTTCAGAGCCCTGGCCCTCACTATACTGAAGGAATCTTTACCAGCATTGAAGGGTAATGCTATATATCCAGTATTTTAATTCTTTGCTAATTTCATGAAAGAAAAGATAGTATCTTGTTGTTGTTTCTAAGTTTCATTATTTTAATATTAGCAACTTTATGTGCTTTCTTATTATAGTTACTAGCTAGTTATATTTCTTCCAGTGTGAATTGTCTCTTTTTATCATTTGCTACTTAGTGACTCTTCTCCCTTTTTCTAAAAAAATATAAACTTATTAAATATTAAAAATATTCTGATTTTTCTGTGCCTGTTGGTGGCTAAATATTGCTCCTGTTTGGTATGTAATTGTATTTATGATATTTGAACTTGTGAAAGTTCTTTGTTTTTAAGAAGTCAAATATATTATTTCTCTTTGTAATTCCTTCCATCGCTAATTTTATGCTCGGAAAGTAGTTCCATATCCAGATATCAGATATTAACTTAAATTTTCTTTAAAAACTCTATCTTTTCCCTATGTGGATCAACCAGTCTGTTTACCTAGAAAGGCTTGCTGGTAGCCACAGGTTTCTTCTATTTGTCTGAGATTGCACCGTTAGAATCTGAGTGGAAACAAGTATTTTCTAATATTTCCAGTACTCTAAAAACAAAATTCACAGAAATTTGAAGGCAGCAACTTTGTCTGCTCCCTCTCCCTAGAAGAGAAAAACAAAGAAAGCATAGATACACATTGCTAGTGATAATGATTTAATACAGAGGATTGGGTTTTGGTCCTGGGCCTTCTGCTTTGGTGTCACTAACACAAGTTCCCTTTTCTTGGGAACTGGGCTGACTGTAAGTCTAAGGAGCCAGAACACTAGAGTTACTCATGAAGCGTCGATTTTTGAAACATAAGCCCTAAAGGACATATTTCCAATCACAGATATCTGCCTTTTGTGCTAAATCACTGTGGAGCAGTCTTTGTTTACAAAGCATCACATTATCTGTCAACAAAACCTCATAATGCCACAATTAAGACTCCTTTCATTTTCCCAGCACTATTTGCGGATAGTTCTTCACATAAAAACTTTGAGATTTTTTTCATTCTACTAATTTATGCCAACATAAATGGGAGTATAAGATTCTGTTTAAAAATAAGCATAAACATATTTTGGGGATACAGTGTAAAATCTGAAGCCTAAAATTAATATTTACATGCAATTTTCAGTGATTTATTAATTAACTCTCAACTAAAGTAGCTCTGATGTTGAAAGGGCGGATTTGCTGTTGGTTCCTAAACTACTTTAACTGCCAGGAAAAAAAACCTACAATTATAAACAAGACATAGGCAACCATGGTAACAGATCTACTTTCCACAACAAATAAATTTTTTTCAAAAACAATTAATGTTCCTTAATGTTTGACTAATTGTTACAAGCACTTCCATGATATCTGTTACATTTTTGAAGACATTGATGTCTTCATAACCATGGATCTAGATGCATTAACTTTATATTAGTTTTATGTACCTAGGTTATACTAATGTTAGACCTGAAAACCCTATGACTGTGTTTTGCTCCAATTTTAGACTATTTTATTATGCACGTACTTTCTCAACAAACAGTTAATAATCTGGAAGTTATATAATGATTTATAATGCTTGATGGGATATTGAGCAGTTACTATTTGAAAGTAATAACTGCAATGGAAATCCAAGTGGTTTTCCAAATATGAGGAGCAGTAAATCCCCTCCAGCTACTTTTCATACCATAAGACTAGAAGATATTTCACAAGTTATCTGGACCAGCTTTAAAGAAACTGAATGCAATAAAAATTATTTCCCAGAGTGCCTTAATCAGAAATGATTATTCAGAACAACAGCTAAAATTTATTGATCACCTACTATATGCCTGAGAGTGTCCAATCAATTGGCATGGATTTCTCGGGTACTATGTCATCCTCATTTTATACTTAAGGAAACTGAGGCTTGTAACAGTCAAGTAACTTGTTCAAAGTCAACCTTCTGATAAAAGGAACTAAACCTGGGACTTAAACCTGACCTGAGTTCAGGAGCTGAGCTCTTATCTCCTATGTAATAAATAAATGTCAACCACATTTTGCCAACCCATCCTAGGTACGTGAATATTAAAAAGGCTGGCTTTTCCATTCTTCCTAAGCTTCATTCAGCCAACATAATGTTCAAGATATCTGGGGAATTGGATTCTATAAAAAAGATGCCAGAAGTGACCCAATTAGCCAAAACACCTATTTCTAAAGGTGACTAAGATTGTTTGAAGGTCCCTCATTTTTGAAAGCCCTTCTTTCTGAATAATGCACCACCTCTTACATAGAATCTTTTCTGTGTAGGAACAGAGATCAAAGTAGCCTGGAATGGCTTTTAATAGGATTCTTCTTTTTTGGGACGCATGGAATGTCCCTGTGTGACTAATTTATAGCCATTCTTTAAGTAAATAAGTAAATTTGGACCAAAACTCTAAATACTAAGTGCACATTTGAGGCTTTTTGATGCTTATTCTCCCTTGCCATGAAAATATTGCCAATTTCCTGATTGTGCTCTATTATGTAAGATGGTATCATTGGTGAAAGCTGAGTAGTGGGAACATGGGACCTCTCTGTACTATTTTTGCAGCTCCTCATGTATCTATACTTTCAAAATAAAAAAGTTTTAAATATTACCACATTTCCATCTTGCTAGGAAAATGAACTTCTGAGTTTTGCAGCTGGTAACTTGCATCCAATTAAGGTTCCCCTTGGGGTCTTGGTCGTCAATTTGAAAGAAGCACTGATGTGTGAAATGGGCACAATTCGTTATCATACGAGGACCAACAGAGCACATCCATAAGCCTGCATCAGAGGGTCAGCCACATGCCCTTGTCCTGGTATCTAGCTGAGGACTAGGCTGTTTTCTGAAAAGCCTCATTAGAAATGAAAGTCAGCCTAGTGAGGAAGACTCAACTGCCTCTAGTGGCACTAGTCCCCCTGCAAAAAGACAAACTCAGCAGGTGACAGGATGAGTCCCAGACACAGGTCTTCAGTGAGTTGGGAGGAGTCAGTTATGCTACTTGGCCTGGCTGCTACTTCTGGATACTTACTTGTATATATCAGTGCCAAACCCTGACAAGGACAGATCACGGGAAGGCTGGGTTCTGGGAAAGGAACGTGCAAGAGAGAGAAAAGCAGAGCAGTCTTGTGCAGGCGAGCAAGGCCAGTCCTGAGCAGAGCTCCAAGAGCTTACAGGGCCCCTGTCATCAGGAGGACTGCTCACATGGTCACCCAGGACATCTACTCTTTGTGAGCTGCCTTGAGCAACTAGGAACAGTTCCCAAAATAAGACATTGATTTGAAGGATTGGTGGAGGGTAGAAGAAAAAAAGTAAAGATTTGTTCTCAAGGCACCTGCTTGAAATACAATCCCTGCTTTTTGTTTTTGTTTGTTTGTTTGTTTGTTTGTTTGTGTAGAAGGATAGGAGGGAGATAAAGAACCCTGATAACTTCCCCTAGCTAATGAGGCTGATCCTGGAAGTTTGTGGAACTCACTTTGACCCATCCTGCCCAGAAACACTGCCAAAGAAGGAGCTTTGTCCCAGTTGGTATTCAGAAGAACCTGTTCAAGGTGGTATCTGGAACAAGGTTGCAACTTTGAAAAGATAGAGCCCTGCACACAGCATGAATTCGGAGGTGGAAGAAGATCTGCTAACAGAATTTGGGAAGACAAATGATAGGTCAGGGAATACAAGGAACTCTTGCACGAGCCATTTCATAGACTGCCCCGAAACTGCCCATTCATCTTCTGCCGTCAACCTACCAAAAGCCCTATTGGCGTCCCTGGAAATAGATTGCTAAATAAGCCTAAGCTTTTTTTGGTTCATAGAATTGGTGAATCAAAGGGGCAGAAGATTTATCTCATGCCTCTAAAGATCATTTATAACTTGGCTAAGTGGCCTAGGATAAAACCACAATAAAGGTGATTCATGCAGGAAATCCATTCTGTTGAGGCAGAAATGAAAATCCACATTAAATCACAGTCTATTCTGTGCACGGGAGAATTGAAGTGAGCCAAGCTCAGTGGATTCCCAGGCACACTGAAAGCTGAAAACCATTGTTCTTGTAAAATGGGGGAAATGAGACTCTTTTAAAGTGAGAATGCAGCCTCTAGCTCTGAGAGCAGGGAGGTACTCCTGACCGGGGTGAACAGCCCAGTGGCCCTGCCAAGCGGGAGTCTGGGACTATATTCCCGGATGGCAGCCAGCCTGGGGATCTATTCAATTACTGCAAGTTCCTTGCCAGGAGGTTTTTATCAGCTGCACTATTTATCAAGACGATTGGACCCAGTACAAAAACCCACCTTTGCAAATTGCCACAAAAGGACTGTCTATGTGGCTGAATCAGGGATGTCTGCTGCCTCTTGGCTTTTGAACTCAACTGTAAATTTACTGCATTTTCTCCTGGCTGGAATCACCTGGAAAATTTACTTTCCCCTCTCCTTCACCTTCCCTTCTTGGTCTAGAGGTCTCATGTATTGAGAGATGATGTAAGTGCAAGAGCAAGCTCACAGAGCAATCACAATGGACCCATTATTTTGCATGTGATTTATTATTTTTTGTGTGACGTTAAAGTCTTCTCAGCTTCTTTCCTTTCCTACAGCTGCAACCACACTTCTTCCCATTTTCCTTCTGCTATCTATTCTCACTCTTGGGCATTGGTTATGACAAGCCCACATACTCACTTTTCAGTGAGAAGTTGACTGATGCTGCATCAGAAGGCCTCAGTTTTATAGGAAATTAACAAAAAATGTAGTCTTTCTAGTATACTTAATTTGGGATTTTCCTTCTCCATTGGTTCTTTCCTTTACGTTAACCTTCATTCATACAGTAACATTGCATGTGACGTAAAACATAGTTATTCATTCATAATGGACAACCTCTAATGCAAGCCGATTGACAGCAAGGGAGTCGGAAATGGAGATAATCCACAAGCGCATACAGATCACTGTGGCACTCACCATAACATTGGTGCTCATCTGTTGTCTTTGCTGAAAGCTGACAGTGACCACTGTGACACATTCTGAAGGGTGGTCTAAGCGGCATGTTTAGAGCTGTGATAAAGGTAGGACTTCCATCCACAATGTATTTAGCAAAGACAAAACCTCATCAAAGTAAAGCCCCTTCCCTGAAAATAAGTAAAATATATTAACTTGTTACACTCTTATCAGAAGTGCTGGTGTCGCTGTAGGTGACAGGGACTTGTCTATTGACAAAACACTTGAAAACTGGATTTATATGAGAATCATTGGCTTTCTTAAAAAATAATTCATGTCTCTTCTTATGTCTAGAAGGGATGCACTGCAAACATCAGCCATAAAGAAGGCTTATTTTATGGTGAAAGCAATCTGGTAGATTGTAGATAGAACACTAAGTGTGTCTGGTCATACAAATCTAATGAGCATGAACTAAAACATACTGAATGCATCAATTAACCAGAGTTCCTATTGGATTTATTTTTTACAAAAACTGTTTCTCTGGGATGCCCGGGTGGCTCAGTCGGTTAAGCATCTGCCTTTGGCTCAGGTTATGATCCCAGGGTCCTGGGATTGGGCCCTGCCTTGGGCTCCCTACTCAGTGGGGAGTCTTCTCCCTCTCTCTCTGCCCCTTCCCCAGCACTTGTGCACTCTCTCTCTCTCTCTCCCTCTCTCTCAAATAAATAAAATCTTTTTAAAAAATTGTTTCTCATCTCAATACAGTCAGTACTTTGATTCGTTCCCCTTTCAAAGACTAAGGGAAAGGATATGCTGCTGGTAACAGACTGCTGCCCATCAAACTAGATGGAGAGAATTAATTTAATGAAGAGTTTCTATTTAGGAAGAAGCAGTAGGAGGAAAGGGCAACAGTTGGAGCTTTTACCAGGTTGGCTGGTGTTTTACATGCTGGAGAAGCAGCTGGAAATTTGGATGACAGTTTTGAAAGCCTGATGATCAGAAAAAGGTCACTGAAATTGAAATGGTGGGTGGGAAAGTGGAGCAGACCAGGATAATGTGGCAAACCTGAATCATCTCATGCGTGTTAAAGCTTTTAAGGAACTCTTTTCTTTTTGCTTCAAACAGTTTGCTATTCTCTCCAGTGACTACTGTCCCATGAATGACATAGATTATTTGCCTTTTTTTCTTACACCTAAATCAATTCTAAAAGCAATTTTTAAAAGTTCAGTTTATACGATAAAGAATGTTCCCATCAGACCTGAGTCACATTGTGAATGTGTCTTTTGCCTTAGTATGTAGTTTTTTTAAGCCAATGTTGTTCCCAAACTACCTTAGAAACAATGTGTGTATTTACAAAACTAACAAACATTGTAGCTTGGAAAATTCCTTTGGCACAGACAAGAGCCTTCAGCCACAAATGCTCCTGACTTAAAAGCTGAGCCAAATAAAACTTGACAGCAAGGCAAAATATTTTATAGGCAATGTGACATTTTATAATAATGGAATAATAAATGCAGAAAGGAAAATGAACCAAAGCTGAAATATCATCTGAGATCCATTGGATACTAAAGGGAGGTGAATCTCATTTAGAATTTTCCTGTTTTTATTACACTAATAATTATGTCTATGACTGAAGCACTCTTCAACTTGGAGAACTCCAGTATTTCTAATCACATTGTCACATATTACCAATCACTTGTCTGTATGAGATCTGGACGATTCAGTGCAGAAGCCTTGGTAGCATGCTAAAGTGGATGGATACAGAAAGAAAGTGATGGAAAAATCACAGAACCACTTCATCAAGCACTTCAATTTGCAACCAAATCAAGCAATGTTTAAATCAACCTGAAGAACACAATCTAACCCCAAACACTTCTACAACTTGACATTATATCAGATTACCAATGGAATTAATAAAGACCAAGTAAGCTTCCTTGCCAATGTCCTGTCTTCCACCCTACTACAAGACTCAGTGACCAGAGTTGATTTGGGTCAGTTTGGGAGAATCAGCAAGGGTCTATCAACCACCTTTCTAGTCCATAGGACAATGGTAAAGAGGGTACAAAGCATTGATGTTTTAGTCTGGGGAAAGAGAAATAGTCAAGGCTTGTTTTTAACACAGTGGGGTTAGATTAGGATGAAGAGAGAGCTAGGATTGTGAGGAAAGTTGGTGTATGGATCCTCGCCCAGGCCAGGAGATATGTGTCTGCCTTTTTGAAGCGCTGGTCAAATGCACTTTGGGTTCATTCCAAATGGATGGACTCCAGGCTGGGAAAAGCCCATCAGTCCTCATGTTCATCACACAGAAACAGGTATTTCCCCAAAAGAATGACCATGGTATAATACTGAAGAAACAAACCAAGGCAACAGGAAACTCATAGTCATCGAATCAGTGGATAAAACAATGATTTTTGCTAATGTATTAATTAATTATTCATTTGACAGACTTTTATCATTTGACAGTAGTCTTAGGCATTCATCATTTGACCTAGTTTTCCACAGTAATATATGAAGTGCTGGAGGACAACTGGAAATGATGTAAGCATCTTTTCTCCGGATATTTGGTTTCATTAGGTCTGGAGTGGGGTCTAGGAAAAGGTTTGTTTGTTTGTTTGTTTGTTTGTTTGTTTTAAACTCCTGAGATGATTCTAAGGATTAGCAAGTTGGGAACCCACCAATCTGAAACAGAGGTTCTGTCTCTGTGTTGCCTGGTAGGTCAGAGAAGGTGAGCAGGGAGGAACCCGAGCTGATGCAGAAAACACTGAGTTTGGCTCCAGTCTCCGTGCCTACAGCACACCAGCTATAGGGTGTGTCACTGAGGAAGACTCAGAACTGTGGATCCAAACACTACCTTACTGCTTAGAAGCTGTGTGACCAGGAGCGAGTAATTAAACTCCTGGAAGGGATACTTACTCCACCTCCTTTCAAGTGTTAAACATTCTAAGTGAGATTGTAACAAGGCCTTGTCTGGCGCCTGGTCCATCAACAGGCTCAGTTTCTGCCCTCCTCCCTCGCATATGGCGTGGCCTTTCTTCCCCACCTCCTTTAATGTTAAAAATTGTTTTCATTCTCCACAGCCCAATCCCAGCCTACACACTCCACGAGAGCTTCTTGACACCCGCCACGCCCACCACCACCCTCACTGACCTCCCTCCTCTCTGTACTCCTTTGGCCCTTAGATTCAGGATCACATGATCTGATACCCAACTGTCCTCCAGTTTCTTCACGAATATTGCTTTTGTCTTCCGGCCCTAGCTCTCCTTGAGCTCTCGGACAATGTTTTCTTCATGGAGGTGCAAAAGAATTCCTTGGTGGTGAACCAAAAGTACCTGCTGGGCGGCTGCCATAAAAGGCATCTAAAGAGGAAGGGGAAACCCTCAATTTTCTGTCGACATAATGCTGTGGAGACCAACCGGGGTTGCCACTGCTTCTCGTAGGCATTAGGATTCTGAAATAATCATCTGAATGCCAGTCTCCTTCCACCCCCACTTAACTTATTTTGTTGGAAAAATGCAAAACCTGCATTTTCCATGAACCAGATCTCACTCTAGGCACAGAGTGAATGCAGTGTCTGTGTTTAGCATCCCAATGTGATAATTATGCATTATGCTTACTCCATGGCTGAATCTTACATTTCTATACTAAAACACAAAGGAATGACTAAATACTCTAGTGTGTCATCTTGCCCTTCCTTACCTTCGTGGTTTTTTTCTTATCATCTAGATTGCCCCCATGCTGAAATGTGCCTGTAAAAATAACTGCGAAACTTCAGATGTATATATGATTTAAAATGTGAGTGATGAGAAGAGGTGAATTGCAGGGACATCCGTGCTAGCAAACACATGAGCATATTGGGAAGAGGTAGTACCCTGTGTGTGTGTGTGTGTGTGTGTGTGTGTGTGTGTGCGCGCGCGCGTGCGCACGCACGCGTGCCTGTGGAGAAAGCAGATTTTTTTTTTTAATGAGGAACAAAAGCTGAGTTATGTAAGCAGCACTGTTCAAAACAGCTTGTATAGCAAGAATGGAAACAAGGTATGAATATTCATAAGTAAAATGGAAGAAGCGTTCATTTGCAAGGAAGAAGAGGAGATGAAATTCTGAATATTGTTTGACCACAATTTTATCCAGGAAGCTTTAGATGTGTATATCACATAATATAACATACAAACACAAAACCAACTGACCCACTGCCTCATTATTCCCCTTCTTCAACACACTAATAACCAGTTTATTAATATTTCTACATGTTATTCAGTTAGGTTGTCTTAAATTTGATTCTTCTTTGGACACGTCCACTAAAAGTGGAAGAAGAAAGAGATAACAGAAATAAGAATCATATACAAAAATTAGCTGCAAATGAATCAAAGGCTTAAATGTAAAAGCCAAATCTATAAAACTCATACAAGAAAACATAGGAATAAATCCTTGTGACCTTGGATTGGGAAATGGATTCTTAGATATGACATCAAAAACATAAGCAAGATAAGAAAAAATAGATAAGTTGGGCATTATCAAAATGAAAAACTTCTGTGCTTCCAAAGACATTATCATTTGCAAATCATATATCTGATAACAGCCTTGCATCTAGAATATATAAGGACCCTTGTAGCTCAGTAATAAGAAGTCAATAGCCCAAATAAAAGTAGGCAAAGGCGGGGCACCTGGGTGGCTCAGTCGTTAAGCGTCTGCCTTTGGCTCAGGTCATGATCCCAGGGTCCCGGGATCGAGCCCCTCATCAAGCTCCCTGCTCAGCGGGGAGCCTGCTTCTCCTTCTCCCACTCCCCCTGCTTGTGTTCCCTCTCTCGCTGTGTCTCTCTCCGTCAAATAAATAAATAAAATCTTTAAAAAAATGGGCACAGTATCTGAATAGACATTTCTCCAAAGAAGATATACAAATGACCAATAAGTGCATGAAAAGATGCTTAACATCATTAGTCATCAGGGAAATGCAAATCAAAACCATGAGATACTACAGCACACTCACTAGAATGGCAATCATCAAAAAGTCAGGTAACAAGTGTTGGTGAGGACATGGAGAAATTGCAACCCTCGTACACTGCTGGTAACAATTCCTCAAAAGGTTGAACATAGAATTAGCATTTGACCCAGCAATTTCACTCCTACATATATACCTAAGAGAAATGAAAACATGTGTCTAGGTAGAAACTTGTATACAAATATTAATAGCAGCATTATTTATAATAGCCAAAAAAATATGGAAACAATCCAGACATCCATCAACTAATGGATGGATAAACAAAATATGGTTATCCATAGAATGGAGTATTTTTCAGCCATAAAAAGGAAAGCACTGATTACATGCTGTATCATGGATGAGCCTTGAAAATATTTTGCTAAGTAAAAGAAGCCGGTCGCAAAAGACCACATATCATGTGATTCCAATTATATGAAATGTCTAGAATAGGCAAACCTCTAGAGATGAAGAGTGGATTAGTGGCTACTGACGGTGGTGGAGGGTGTAAAAGGGTGAGAGCTGAAAGGATATGGGGCTTCCTTTTATTTTTATTTTTTAGGGATTTATTTATTTGAGAGAGAGAGAGTGAGAGTGGTGGGAGGAGGGGCAGAAGGAGAGGGAGAGAGAGAACCTCAAGCACACTCCTCGCTGAGTAAGGAGCCCAACATAGGGCTCAATCTCATGACCCTGAGATCCCTATCACCTGAGTTGAAATCAAGAGTCAAATGCCTAGCCGACTGAGCCACCCAGGCACCCTGGGGCTTCCTTTTAAAATGATGGAAAATGTTCTAAAATTGACTGTGATAATGTTTGCACGACTCTGTGATTATACTAAAAACCACTGAATTGCGTACTTCAAATGGGTGAATCATATGGTATGTGAATTAATATTTCAATAAAACTGTTGTAAAAGAAGAAAAAGGAATAAAGAAGCCTTCACCATGATCTTGGACTCTGTTAGAAACCCAAACTTTTTGTCAAGTGATTCTCTATCGGGGCACCTGGGTGGCTCAGTTGTTAAGCGTCTGCCTTTGGCTCAGGTCATGATCCCAGGGTCCTGGGATCGAGCCCTGAGTCAGGCTCCCTGCTCAGTGAGAAGCCTGCTTCTCCCTCCCCCACTCCCCATGTTTGTGTTCCCTCTCTCGCTGTCTCTCTCTGTCAAATAAATAAATAACATCTTTTAAAAAAAAAGTGAATCTCTATCAATGAAATTACCAACAAATTGAATGATATGAACAACATGAAAAGAAAATGATCAAATGAAACCTATGTCCACCTCTAATGCATTCTCAAGCCTATGTACCACGATGTGCCTTTTTAATGATGGGGTCTAACATAAGTGAGATTTTTTTCCCCTCCAGTAGAACTTTGATCCCTCATACCTTTGCCTTGAAAATTGGAAGGCTCAGAGCAAAGTTGATGTCAAATGGCAGACTATAAGGTAGCATTTGTCACAGTGTTCAATCTCCGGAGCTTAAGCTTGATAGTGTTTTTCTTTTCTACATGAAGCCAAGAACAGACGGAATAATCTTCAAGAATTTGATTAGGAAATCAGTGGATCTTGAGAATGAGATGAAAGTATTAACTTTGGTATCAGGTATAGTAAGGGCAAAAATTAAATACACTTCAACCTGTTCACAGTATTTAGATAATCAGCCCAGAATTGATCTCTAGGCCTGTGTTTTCAAATTCTGCTCCATAGAGGTCGAGGAAGGTATGTTCCAGGTTCTCCAGAGAAGCTCCACTTTTACCTGTTCTAAATATGGAGTTTCTGCTTAAGGAAGAGATCCTACGACTAAACAAACAAGTGTTGAAGCATTCCGTTTTAATTCACAGAAGCATCCTGAGCTTTCCCAGCCTCACAAGGTTTTTGGCAAAACATGAGTCAGGTTAAGGTTCCAACTTGACTCACAGAGGAAATCCCACCAGTTCACAGAAGCCCTGCTTCATATAAAAGACCTCCCAGCCCAAATATTTTTCAGAGTCTCCTGGAGGCATTTTGCACATGCTCAAGAACAAGTCACCATGTATTCATTCAACAAGCATCAGTTCTGTGCCTGGAACAAAGCAGGTATCTGCCAGGTATCAGGTGAGGACTTCCTGCCCTTCCCTCACCCTTGACCTTTGTTCTTTTGGTCAGGCAAGACTACTACTTTCAATGAAGAGAGAGAGAGCATCTTTCTAGTCATTTTTGACCAGCTACTAATGAAGAAATGCCATAACACCTGGAGGAAACACGATCCTCCCTAATTCTTTTAACACAAACACAAAACAACAAGATGTTCTGGCTGTTTAAAGAAAAATCTAAGGGGCACCTGGCTGATGCAGGGGATGAACACATGACTCTTGCTCTAGGGGTTATGAGTTCAAGCCCCATGTTGGGTATAGGGATTACTAAAAATAAGTAATAAATAAACTTTAAAAAATAAAGTATACAATTTAATGGTTTTTTTTTTAATCTATACTGCCTTAGGTCAGTGATAAAGCTAGATTTTTCATCATTTAGCTTTAGACTATGGAATCTCAAAGATTAATGGAATTTCATTGTTCATAGAATAAAAGGGCTTTTGAAAATCTAACTTAAAATGAGCCATTGCTGCTTTCATGTGGCATCTAACTAGCAGTTTCTGACTTGGCCTCATCTAGTTTCCCACTGAAACATGCATAGAAACTGAGAACAATGAACCCTTAGATAGACAGTTCACCTATTACTAGAACACGTGTGGCACCTGCACTAACTCATTAGTGGAGTTAATATTTGAAGAGCTGAAGCTGCATTTGGTGGAACCAACAAAATATTTTGTGATTGAAAAAGCCTTATCCCTCCCTGGCTCAGGGACCTGAGTCTCTCCCAGTCATAACTTGCATAAGTGTTCTGCCTTCCCCCCATCGGGAGGCCCAGACCACCCTTTTCAGATCAAACTAGTTAGAAAAGATTGGGTATTTTGATTTTTGTCTCTAAATTTATATTTTTGGCAATATTGCTTCTATATGCGCTTGGGCAATACTATGGTGAAATTATCTTAAATTTAAATTATGATACAAGGAATTCAGTTTTGTTCACTGATGCACATCTAGTACCTAGAACAGTGCCCTACAAAGAGTGGACACTCAATTAATATTCATTGTTTGAATGTGTGTATATAATTAGTTTTAAAAAGTCAATAGGACCACAATTAACTTCTAATCACACTTGTACTTTATTTTTTAAAGATAATTTAGGTACAAAATTCTTTAATAATGGTTTAAAAATTTTATAAAGAATTTTATCATGAAATTCACCAAGAGCTCAGAGAAATACAGGAGTTGGTTGAAAGAAAAAATAAACATTTAACAGCAAGGGAGCTAAAATAGCCTTTGTTTATTAGTGACCTTCAAGGAATCAGCCCTGTGTCCTCTCTCTGCCTAACCAAAGTGTTAACAAGCCTCGTCATTTGCTGGAGCAGAGCTAGGTTCCCTGTCAATGCCACTGACACTGGAAGGAAAAAGAAATAATTACTTCTTAAAGCCACACATTAATTTAAGCACTTGGGAAAATTCAATTTGTGAAAAATAAAGAATTAAATGGGAACAAAAGAAATACTGTGTTTCATGTCAGACTAGAAAGGTTAGAGACGGAAACTCAGTGAACAGAATGAAGTATGTGGAAAAACAGCGAGTTGAAACCCATGGGGAGACCAGCCCCGTACAGCAGTGTGGTTGGCATGCACCTCTCCACCAGTGAATGGGGACGGTACCTTCTGCACACTACTACCACTGGTTTCCCGCTGTTTAGATAAGGTGCAGAATGCTCACTAACCTCCTGGCAACCTACTTGCTTTAGGAAGGACATTCATATCATGAGCACTGATTGGAGGTTTAAGTGTCCATGAAGTGAAAGGTAGCTCTGAGGCCTTCTTTATCCTTCTCTTTCCAACCCTGCACCAGACTTCTGTGATTTCTATATCAAATTACTTTCTTCCTCTACCTCCTCAACTTTGACAGATCAACATGAAATACTAGATTAAAATGATTTTAATTCTGCCATTTAAAAGTGCTGTAAAATATAGGTTTTATTATTATTATTTAAGTATGGTAAGGCCACCAGATCAGAAGACAACTGCCCCTGAAAAGATCGTTTGTTATAACTTTAGATCCCAAGAGGAGGATCATGCCACGCCATGCCACGGAGGGCTACATAGGGAAGCGCCAGGGTCAGTCAGGAGGCAGAGGGAGAGGGGAAAACGGTGAGCCAGAGCCTTTATTGTGATTTCCGTAGGAAGGCATGGGCCTGGCATGATGAGAAGGTTTAGGATTGGCTAGTTTGGATAAGTTTAGTGGGTTCCGGGGCATAGGGTCTGTCCCTATTTGTCTAGTACCTAGTCCTGGGGTGATTAGGGCAAGTGGATAGTGGCCCGAAGTGTGAAAGCCAGAGGAAGGAGGTGGGGGTGGGGATAAGGGCCCTGGATTGGTTGGTTTGCATTTGAAAGGCATGCTCAGGGGCCAGTTGCTTACTCTCTCTAGGCATTGGCTAACCCTGGGAATGATAGTTCCTCCAGGGTCAGCCAGGCCCCAGATGTCAAAGCATCAGAATACTGAAAATAGAAGACACAGTTAATACAAATGGCCCTTGCATAGATTCAGTTTACCCAAGTAGTAAACCAAGCATTTCTCACTTGGTGACTTCCATTCCAATGTGGAACTCCAGTACTGAAAGGTCGGGCTACCTATAAATTCAAACCCATAAAGAAGGGTTTCACACTGGATATGAATAAACTGCTTCTATTCCCAGGGAACCATCATCATCCTTGCCCTGGTGATTTGCCCTATCTGAGTCCTAAGAAAAATACTGCAGGAGGACGCTCTATGCTTTATTATTGACCATTAACTTGTCACACTATGAAGGAAAAGGGTGGTTTAGGACTGCTGATGAGAGCGAGAAGATTTTCTCTCTATCACGAGGTGGAAATCCAACCTAGTACATCAATAGCAGAAGCTCTTATCACTCAATAGAAGTTCAGAGACTTGGAGAAATGGACCTGCAGGAAATTACTTTCACGGAGGAGAAAAAAAAATGACATCGGGTTATTGGTCCCAAATGGCTCATCCTAACTTCCAAAAATAAAATACAGATGAAGATGTCAGGAGAAGGGAGACATTCAACCACATTTAAAACCAAGACTTTCTACCAGCCTATTACTGGAATTTGGAAAGAATGCTCTCTAGCACTAAAGCTGATGGAATTGGAGAGAAAAATACAATCAGTGGCTCATTAACTGAATGCCAATTTGCCTAAGGTGGGAAGTGCTTGCCTTCGTCTTGCACAGTTTATGCCCTGGCTATTAAAGTCCAAAGGAGGGCTGTATGGATTTTTCTTCCTCTGGGATGAATAGGCAAGCAAAACAAAAACAGAAACAAAATAAGCCTGTGGGGGGAAAAAGGGTATTACCAAGGGATAAAGAATGCCAAAACAAGATGTTGAGAACTCCAGAGGAAAAATAAACCTCTGAAATGACTTTATTTCAGAAACTGGAGGAAATTGTTAAAAACTGTCAACCTCAGCAGGATTAAAGAAGACATATCTATCCTTCATGAAAAAGAAGCAGGAAAAAAAAAAAAAAAACAGAAATAGAAGAGCCTGAGATGCAAAGGGAACTGTATAAGATAAGGAAGGTATTCAAGAAAACTAAAAATGTAGTAACAGCAGAACCCAGAACCACAACAATTACTGGGAAAAAACAAGACTGCTAATTCAGAAAATCAAATCAGTGATAGAGATAGCAAGATTAAGAAACTCTTCAGGAGAACAGAGAAAGAGAATTAAGAAATTTAAAAAAAATGACAAGAAAGGAGATAAGTGTCTAGGACAGAAAATAGAGTCAACAGAATAATTATTTGGTGTACCTGAAGAAAAATTGAAGGGCAAAACAAGAGCAAGAATCAGACATAAATGTTGAATACTTTCAAAGACCAGAAAATACTGGGGAATTCAACTCCATTGGGTTTACCACATTTCTAGAAACTTAGGTACATACTGACAAAATACTTGCTTTACAAGAACTACAAGAAAATAAAAAAATAAGTCTATAAATTGGAAAGTGAGTTATGTGCAAAAGATAAAAATCAGGTTGTCCTTAGCCTTTTCTTCTAAAGACTATGCTAAAATGCTAAAGACAAAATATTGGCAGAGTTTTGAGGCAGAAAATTGAAATGTAAGAATTTTATCATATGCAAGGTTGTTTTCTCGCAGTGTGAGGTCAACATAAAAACATTTCCAGAGTGAAACGTTTATATGAAAATATGTTATTAGCTCTTTACCTTTTTTTAAAAGAGAAACTGAAATAAAGAACTCAAGATTGTAGATTTAAAGTCAGCCAATAATGACAGGCACCACTTAGTTCAAATAACTGTTGAAAATTTAGTTACAGTACCAAATGCAATTCTAAAATAATTTTTGAAAAAGAAGATTTCTACGACAAAAGAATAATTTAATTCTCCAAATCTTAATCAAAAACTTCAAATTGTTACACAATCTAGGAATTAGGGTGATTATGGTAGAAAAAAAAGGTTCTTAAATTCCACATTTCATATAAGGAAGACTCAGAGGATTGTTTTTCATTCTTGATTTTGATGTAAGAAGATTACAGTTTTTTCATGTTTATTTTAAAAAAAACCTTAAAGATAGCCAACAGCAACACAAAACACACAATATGTAACCTTCAAATCAATGAAGATAAGTGCAGACATATTATGATGTGATCCTAGTTTTAGTTTTAAAAATGTCTATGAAAATCTATATGTAACATGGTAGGATAATTTTTTCAATTTTCACAGTTTTCTAAAATAAACATATATTAATTTTAAACATCAAAATTGTTTTTTTTACAAGAGATGTCTCACATATATAAATGAAAAGAAATTCATTGGCATTTTCCAACCAGTTTCCCTGAGCCACGCTTGTTTGCTCTGTGCAATTCACCATCAAAGCTGTCCTTATGTGCAGAATCAATTAAACATCCCCTGAGAAAATGGGCTTAGTGCAAACTTCCAGTTGTATTTTTGGAAAAAAATGACCTGAATCCCTTTAAACAATGATTTGCACATCAAACATCATTTGCACAACATTTGCACTGAGGTTGCAGAGAGGGTTCTTCTTTTCTTTAAATCCTAGAATGGCAACTACTCATGTACTTTCATTAGATAGTGATCTCTTTCAAGCCCAAGATTATTTCTTTTTTCATTCCCACTACCTAGCCCAGGGCCTGGTTATATGTTTGTCACATTCAAGTGAAATGCAATGATGTAAGTTAGATTGTTCTGCCGGATGATTGTTGCCATCACCATGTTCATTCTCCTTATGGATCAAAAGGCAAGAAATGCACAGCCTCAGATTTCTTTAGTTGCATCTTGAGCCATTCCAAATGATTCCTTCCTCCGTATTTTTTTTTAAAAGTTTACTCACACCTGCAAAACCCAGGTGGTGTTTGTTACTATATGCTTTTAATTACCAGTAGCTTAAACGAGCCATAGTTGTAAAATTGCATTTTCTCCTTAAATTTAAAACTCTTTCCATCATCTGATATTATTTAGGTCTTGACTTTTCTTCCCCCAAGTTCTGTGATCTGCATTAATTTTATTTTCTTCAGAAAACCTGTTTGAGCTAACAATGTAAACGTGGCACACTTTTTCATACCCCCAGGCCTTTGCTCATACTGTTTACTTGGCGCAAGTATCCTTTTCCCCCAGCATATTTATACTCATCTGAATTCAGATATCACCTCCTTGATGAAGCTTCTCCTCCAGCTATGGGTTTCCATTTCCCATTGTACAGTCATTAGAATGTTTATCAAGTAGCGCAGGACCTGTATCTCCCTCATAAACCCAATTTATGGAGAGTTGTGTGTGAGGCCCTCTCCCAGACTCCCAGGATATAACATTGAACAGGTAATGAACTATGACATGGTACTGTCTTCATGGAGCTCCAGAGCTTATCTAATAAGATAACGATTAGTTTTGACAGAACCATGATCAAAATAGATGGAATGATATTCATGAAGTGTGTGTGTGTTGGGGGGGGGTCTACTTTATATAGGTAGTCAAGGCAGACCTATTGGAGGGCAAACTAAGGCCACGGTCCAAAGTACAAGAAGGAGCTAGACATGTAGAAACTGGGCAACTGCCTTCCAGGCAGAGAAGAGAGCAGATGCAAAAGTCCTAAGGAAGACACAATCCCTCTCTGTTCAAGGAAAAGAAAAGTTTAGCATGTCTCAAGCAGAGGGTGAGAATCCCCCACAAGGGAGAAGGGTGGCATGAGCTGTCACTTAGGCAGAGGGACCCAGGTTGTGATGGCCCAGCAGTCAGTGGGAAATTTTGATTAAATCCATTAGTCATGAGTTACCATTCAAGAGTTTTAAATAGGGAAGTGACATTACCTCATTTTTATTTTTAAAAGAAATGAAAATTCTTCACTGGGGAAGTAAATTGGCATGAGACATGTTTTGGGTGGATAGGAGTGCCATTTTACTGAAGTTGGGAAGAAGGTGGGGCGAGGGGTGTTGGAACAATTGGGTTTTAGACACAGTATGTTTGAAGTGAAAGAATCAAACAGGCAGGTGGATTTATGAGCTTGCAGTTCATGAGAAATGTCTGGCTCAGAGATTTAGTTTGAAAGATATTCTTATATACATAGTATTTAAGGCTATGGGCTAGGAATGGATTACTTTGGAAGGACCTGGAATAGGACTCAGGCCAAGTCCTGAGGCAACCAAATGTTTGGAGGTCAGATGGAAGAGGGAAAGCTAACAAAGGAGCTTGAGAAGAAGGGGCCAGTAATGTTGGGGAGTGTGATTTGAAGGAAAACGAAAGGAAAGTACTTGAGAAGGAGCGAACAGCCCAGTGTGTGGAATGCTGCTGGGAGTGGAATAAATGAGGACGGGTTTCCTTCCGAGCTGATCCAGCCCAGCTGGTTGGTGGCCTTGTCCAAAGCAGTTTCGATGGGGTGTCAGGAACAGAAGTTAGATTGGAATGGATTGTAGAGGGGGTCTAAGTGAGGAAGGAGAGATGATGCGGGGAGTAGCTTTGAGAAATTTTGCTGTGAAGGAGAGCAGAGAAATTACTTTCTGCCTATCTCCACAACATATACAAGACATAGGTTTTTGAACACATTACAATACTTCTTTCCAAGACTACTCAAAATATAAGAAGAATCAAATAGTAATATTTATAATAAATGGTGTGAGTAGAGAGAAGTCTCTGTTAATCATAGCACTTGTTTTGTTAGTTTCTGTTCTATCCTGCACAGCTAAATAAATAATAGCTGACATCTTAGGAACAATTGAAACTTGCCCAAATAAAATATATGATTTTATTCAGCACTCATAACAGCCCTATGAAGCAGGGGCTCTGATTATCCCATCTTATAGATGAGGAGTCCAAGTCTTAGAGAGTTAAGAGATTACATCAGACCAGAGACTTAGAAAGTGGTACAGGCTGGATTGGAACCCAAGTTTTGACTTCAGAGTATGCATTCCTAAACTTTGCAAAACAAGAGTTGGAGATAAAAGAGAAGGTATTAATGACATAGGATAAAAACCAGAATCTAAGTCATCCTCATTTACAGAAAAATGGTCTTTCTCAGTTCACTCATAATTTTGGTAACAAGATGAATGCTTTTGTTAAATAATCCTCAGCAGTAATTTAGAGAATTCTGCTGGTGAGAATAAATGATGGAGGCTTTTGATGTGATCCCTCTACCCCCCCCCACACACCTTTTTAATGCAAGCAGGAAAGAGATTTAGGAAATGCCATCAATGTCCCACTAAATCTGGAATATTTAAGATTTAATATTCTAAAGGTCTCTAACAATATGCCCCAAACATTCATAAAGGAAGTGTCTGAGTAGAAGTAGTATGTCCTTTATTTATGGGATTTATGAAAATGTGCTTATAGCAATAATTTCTAGGTATGTTTTAAAATAAAGTAGGTTCTCCAAACATTTGACTAACCAGAACCCATATCCCATCAGTGGTTAAGGCAACATCCAGGTAGAAATGTTGAGTCTCACACATTGTCTAAAGAGATCCCCAAATGTGTACATGTAAAGAAAAGACAGATGGAGAGTGAGCCTGCACAGGATGAATGCCCCCTTAAAACAGAACCCACTTGGCTCTCCAAACCAATAGCTGCTGTACTCATTCAGAGAGCAAAGAGACACAACTCAACTCTAAGAAATGTTTAAGGCACACAGTCATGCAGTCATCCATGCATTTAGTCATCTCACAAATGGTTTTGAGTTTTTCAAAGCACGTAGCATTGCAAAAGAGGCAGTTCAAGCTTCTGAGGAATTTTTGATCATCAGGAGGAAAATGAGTTCCTTGGCTTACTTGCGAAGTGCCACAGGAGTGATAGATGCCAAAGCAAGGTGGTTGTGAGAACAGAAAAAAAGAGTAGTGAATAGTGTGAAAGACTGCATTGCAAAGGTGTAATATAGGTGGTTTTTGTTTAATTTTTGCAAATTTTAAAGGAAATATGTTGCCCACTGTTTAAATTGCAAAGAAAAGAAGTACAACAAACACATAATTCATTCTCAGGGAGCACTGTTATTTCTGGGTATGCATTTATACAATTGATACTGTACATAGATACAAATATAATGTACATATAAAAGTCTGTCTCTTTTTTCATTCAGTGATATGTCATGTTTCCTGCCACATTATTTAATTTTCAACATCATTAAAAATTCTTCATATATACAGGTCATTTTGACGAATGTTTAATATTCCAGTATATGGATAAACAGCAACCTATTTAAGCATTACCCTTTTTTGACCATTTGAGTTCAGGGCAATTTTTGATTGTTGTAGCTTATAAGATGACTTGGGATAAACACTTTAGTGCCAACCATGTTTGTCTTTTTCTCTAATTATTTTAAGTATACAATACCAGAGTGAGTGGGAGTGCCTGAGTGGCTCAGTCGGTGAAGCATCTCACTCTAGATCTTAGCTCAGGTCTTGATCTGAGTGTTGTGAGCTTAAGCCCTGCTTTGGACTTCACGCTGGGCTTGGAGCCTACTTCAAAATAAAAAAATTAAAAACATCGCCAGAGTGAGTGATGCTTCTGGATCAAAAGACAGGGACATATTTAGGGCTCTTTTTAAATGATTTTCCAGAAAGACTGCAGCAATTTCTACTTCTTCAAGGAACATATAGGTGTGTCTGTCTCACTAAACTCTAGACTACCATAGTCATTTTTAAAATATATATATATATATTTATTAGTTCGATGAATAAAACAGTTACTCATAGTTTTTGAATTCTTTGAGTTCTTTACTTAAATTCCATTAGTATTCCATTGCCACCTGCATTTTCCCTTTTTTGAATAATCTTTTAATATCCCTTGTTCATTTGCTTTTTGGCGCGCTAGCATTTTAATGATGTGTTTGAGTTCATTGTATATCAAGAATCATAATCCATTATCATATTTGTAACAAATATTTCCAAGTATTTTCCTCACTAATGGTTTGCTTTTCAATTGTCTTTGTTTTCTGTCATTAGGATGGACAAAAGCAGAGGCAGAGATGCATTAAAGCATTTGATGCCTTTGGAAACAGGAGGGTTCAGGTGGGTGTGGAGTTTCTGGACACATGTGTGCCTCTGTCCCGCAGGTGAATCTGAAAAGTGGCTATTAAGAGCTGTGTATGGTTCATAGTTGGATTATTGTTAGTATACAGTGACAAACTATTGGAGGCTTAAAAGAAAAAGAAAAAAAAGGGTAGTGATATAATTAGACCCATCTCATAGAAATGGAGATCTAGCAGTAGGGAAAAGGATGAGTGTGAGGGGAAAGGGACCTTCTCCGTCTGTTCCTGGACTATTGACAGAGCCTCCTCAGTGATCTCCTAGGGTTAACTTACATGACTTTTTCTTTATGCTTAAATTTGAATATTTACATTTAAGTTAAAATAAGGAATGGAGTATGGGATGAAAATTTCTTTCTCAGAGAAAGAAAATAGGTAAAGATAAGTGAAGATATCAATAAATTAGAAAGGTTTGTGAGGCTGACATTAAAGGAATACAGGACTTTCTTTTCCAAAATGGGCTTGTCTGGTGGACATATTTGACTAAATCCTAGAAATTATGTAGAAAAGGAAGAGAGATAAAATCGTAAGAGATAGGCAAGCTTGAGAGCAGAAAGCATTGAGTGTTAGAGTTTAGAATTATTTGTAGGGATAGGTAACCTTTATGTTTTTAGACACAAATAAAGTAGTTCATTGGGGACATTAACCTGGGAATGTGTAGTATGGGTTGAAAAGAGAGGGAATAGAAGCAGGAAGATCAGTTATAAGTTTATTGCTTTGATACAGTATTTCTGGAAGGCAATTTGGTGATATGTAGCAACAAATAAAATACATCCATCTTTTGACCCAACAATTTCACTCCTGGGAATTTATTAAAGAAATAATAGAAAAAGTGTTTAAAATTGTATGTGCAAAGATGCTAACTGAACTGTTCTTTATAATAGAGAAAAAATTGTAAAACTAAATATCCAACAATAATCCATAAGATGAAATACTATGAAGTGATTGTCATGACACAAATCTGTATTTATTAACCTTGAAATGGTTTCAAAATATATTTAAATGAAAGCAGAGGGATGAAAAACAGTATGTTTAGAATGCCTCCACCTTTACTTTAATTATATATATCCTCTCATCCTGCTAATGCTTGTTGAATTGTCATCTCCGTGATGGTTTCTAAAGCAAACCTTATTTAGAGTAAATTTCACCAGATAAAATAGTCAAATTCCTCTCTTTCCTTCTTGTAAGGAATGAAGTAAAACAGAATATGGGCTAGGGCTTATTTATATATAGTCCCTGATCCAAAATGGCACCCAGTATGACTGTGACTAATGTTAAAGCAAGTTCCATGTTCTGTAGGTTTGTAATATACAGTAATATACCAGTTCTGTTTCATTTCAATAATTGCAGAGGTACTTTTCCCCAAACACAATTTATCATCTGATAGCCTTCAAATCCAAGTCTTCAGCAGTCACCGTAAGTCAGCTGTAGAAGTGTGGTATGGATGATCATGGTTCTGGATTGAAAAATCTGCTTTCAATCATCATCTGCCACTTTATATGAATTTGGCAGGTCACTTAACCTCTTTGAGTCTGTGTTTCATCCTTAAAATGAGGATATTTAAAAATATATTTCCTTTAGTTGATGTGAATTGAACACAAATAAAAGCCCTTCCTTGACTTAGTTCTTGTCTCTCTAGATTAGGAATTTCAGACTAGATTGTTTTACTTTTTATCTTAATTAAATTAAAAGTAACCCGGGGTGCCTGGGTTCCTCAGTCAGTTGAGCATCCTACTCTTGGTTTTGGCTCGGGTCATGATGTTGGGGTTGTGGGATGGAGCCCTGTGTTGGACTCCATGGTCAGTACAGAGTCTGCTTGGGATTCTCTCCCTTTCCCTCTTCCTCTCCCTTCCCCACTGCCCCTCCCCATGCTCAAGCTCTCTCTCTCTCTCTCAGATGAATAAATAAATAAAATCTTAAAAAAAGTAACATACCCCTAACCCACTGTCTAAAATGCTGAAATATGTTTCCTTTATAATTAGTCTTTTTGGAATAAACCACAGATTATTTTCCTCAAATATCATAAAACTTTCCTATTTTCATAAGTGTACATGCAAACTAAAGAGGATTTCAACTTAATTATGAGTATTTAAGATATATAATTATGTTATTCATGTAACCTACCTCAGATTTATAATCAAATTCATAGTCTATTTTCCAGAAAAGTAGGCCTACCTTCTTTAGGTTCATCTAAAACATTTTGCTCATGGAAACAAAATGCTATTTAAGATTTTTGCCATCAGGCAAAAATATAGGGAATCCTACTTGCCTTTTACTTTCCCCATTCATGCCCCCAATACTAGACTCATTAGGGGAACAAATCCACATACTTGGAAGTGAGTAATTACTGTTCTTGGTCATAAATGCTATTGTATTAATATGAGATCTAATATTGTACTGCCTCCATATTTCATCTGAATATTTAGCAAAACTTTTTTTATGTAAGTCTTAAGAACCATATCAAGTTCAAAGCCTTAAAATTGGCAATTAATAGTAAAATTACTACTCTGTTTTTAATGATCTTTTCACATTTAATCCCTCCACCCCTTTTTTCCTTTGAAATGAAAGAAGAAGAAGAAAAAAGAAGAGATAAGGTCATATTTGGGAGCAAACAATATAGAGTGTTGACAAAGAACTGCAAAAATTGGGACATTGTCTTGAAATAAAATTGATGGCATGGTGGATCTTGGAGAGTTGAAAGTAAACTTCAATCAATCTGGGTCCTAAATCCAAAAAAATCAATGTATATAAAACTACAGATGAGCCAAATATCTCTAGGTATATATGTCTTTGGAGAGACCACGCTGGTAGGTGAGCTGAGGTGTGCTAACCCCCTGAATTGTACACGGTGACCCAGGAGGGGAAGTTGGAAGATGGCATTATGATTTTTGGAGATGATGTAAGGAAAAAGGTGGAAGAAAAAAATGGCTCAGTGTGTCTAATTAGTGTGTCATATGCCTGGACAAAGAGGGAACAGTGTTTCAGGAGAATTCTGAGTGGTCTCTGGAGGGTACTACTGGGTGTTCTATAGACCAAAAGAAGAGCTTTTTAAAAATCCATTTTAATGAGGCATAATTTATATACAATAAAATTCACCTTTTTTTCTTTAAAATTTTTATTGTTATGTTAATCACCATACATTACATCATTAGTTTTTGATGTAGTGTTCCATGATTCATTGTTTGTGCATAACACCCAGTGCTCCACGCAGAACGTGGAGCACTCTTTAATACCCATCACCAGGCTAACCCATCCCCCACCCCCCTCCCCTCTAGAACCCTCAGTTTGTTTTTCAGAGTCCATCATCTCTCATGGTTCGTCTTCCCCTCCGACTTACTCCCCTTCATTCTTCCCCTCCTGCTATCTTCTTTTTTTTAATTCACGTTTTTTAAAAATTAAAGATTTTTATTTTGAGATAGTTGTACATTCACACATAGTTGTAAGAAGTAATACAGAAATATTCCTTGAACCATTTATCCAAGTTCCTCCAATGGTGAAACTATAGTAAAATATCACAATATTGTACTATTGTGCAACTGTTCTTGACTATATCGATGTCAAAATCTTGATTGTGAATACTGTATTCTAGTATTATCGTAAAATGTAGTGTATACTATACTGTACTACTGTACTGTGCAATATCACAACCAGAATATTTTTTTTCAAGATTTTATTTATTCACTTGAGACACAGAGATACAGAGAGAGAGAGAATGAGCAGAGGGAGAGGGAGAAGCGGGCTCCCTGCTGAGCCAAGAGCCGGATGCGGGGCTCGATCCCAGGACCCTGGGATCATGACCTGAGCTGAAGGCAGACGCTTAACCATCTGAGCCACCCAGGCTCCCCTCACAACCAGAATATTGACATTGACACAGTCAAGATAAAGAGCAGTTCTATCACCACAAGGATCCCTCATGTGGCATTATACAGCCATATGCCTCGGCTTCCCTCACTTTCCCACTCCACCATCTCTGACCCCTGGCAACCACAAATCTGTTCTCCATTTCAACAGTTTTATCATTTCAGGAATGGCATTTAAATAGAATCAGATGGTATGTGGACTTTTAAGGGTAGGATTTTTTTCACTCAGCATGATTCCCTGGTAATTCATCCAAATTGCTATAAAAACCAATAGTTCATTCCTTTTTATTGCCGAGTAATATTCCATGACATAGATCACCCCAGTTTGCTTAGCCAGTGAAGGACGAAATGTACTAATTTTAAGTTTATGTTTTTGATGAGTTTTGACAAATTTATGCATCCATGGAATCATTGCCATAAGCATAAATGGTACAAGAGAAATGAAAATATATGTTCACATACAGACTACATGAATGTTTGTAGCAGTTTCACTCATACTAGCTAAAAACCAGAAGCAATCCAAATGGCCAACCACACATGAATAAATAAATAATCTGTAGAGCGCAATACCACTCAGCAGAAAAAAGAAAGGAATTACTGATGTAAATATCACACATGCTAAAAGGGCAAGACCTAAAAGAATACATGCTCTATGATTCCATGTATGTGTATTTCTAGAAAAGGTAAAGCTTTCTTAGTGTCACAGAGCAGATCGGTGATTGCCTAGGGCTTGGTGAGTGCAAGAGAAGGATTGATTGCAAAGGGGCACCAGAAAACTTTTCAAGGTTTAAGAGAACATTTTTAACCCTGAGGTGGGGAGAATCTGTTGCTCAGAATAGAAGAAAACAAGGAAGTGCTGAAAAATAAATTTGTTTATAGGGGATAGTAAAAAGAGTAAAGTAGGGATAATACATGCCCAAAGAACCAAGGTATAGAAGAGTAATGAACCCCAAAGGTGAAAATAGAGGAAACTTGAAAGAAACTTACCAAAGCTTCAAACTTCAGAAAGCTGATTGGAGCGTTATAACACCAGGGATGTGAGTCTCACCTACTTGACATCAAGTTTGTAATACGCAGATCCCCCTTTTCTTGGTTTGTGATCTTTACATAGATGTGTGCCCTGTTCTTCTTTGGGGCCCCACATAAAACTTAGCCCTGTAAATGCAGAAGGAAAGAGCACAGAGCCTGAGGTGTGGAAATTCTGCAGGAAAACTGACAGCAAAATTCTCTTGACTCCACTAATTGGTAAGACATGAAGTTGAAATTATCTCCAATAGCAGAAAGCAAACAAGAAACAATTTCTTTGTTTTTCTTGGGATTCTTTCATGACAAAATACACTGTGATATTTTCTCCCAATGCCCTGCTAGGAGCCCTCTGCAATCTTCCAGAAAGTATGTAGTGCTGATATAGCAAAGGGCATGTCCGGATGGAAATAAGACCTTTTAGCCCAATGTGTGTCCCCAAATCCTCTCACCCTTGAAGGAGACAGTACTTTCCTGGTTGTAGGGAGAAAGACTGGAGCAAAAACAATGAAAGACAATAGGATTGGAGATACGAGTTCATTCTAAAAGAGAACTTAAAAACAGAGGTCCAAAGCCAGGTGAGAGTAGGGGGAAGGGAGGCAATTCCAGGGGGCCTGGAGGTGGGAGAGAAGTAAGATATGGTTACTGGAATTCAGAACTAGGGAAACAAACTAAAGTAAATAGGAAGCAAGCTGGAATCAAACGGTAAGTGGGGAGAATTATCAGAAGATGCTAAAACCACTGGGTAAAAGAGCGTTGTGGAATAGGATATTCACGTAGTGCAAAGTATCCCCACACATGTCTTTTTTTAATGATTTATTTATTTATTTATTTATTTATTTATTTATTTATTTATTTATTTATTTGAGGTAGAGAGAGAGAGAGAAAGAATGAGGGAGAGTGAGCACGCTCAAGCGGGAGGGTCGGAGGGGGGGGAGAGAATCTCAAGTAGACTCTGTGCTGAACACGGAGCCCGATGTGGGGCTCAATCCCATGACCCTGAGATCACCACCTGACCCGAAACCAAGTCAGAAGCCCAACCAACTGCGCCACCCAGGCGCCCCACTAGGGCAGATTTCTTATTAATTATACAGGGAAAATGCACTTTTTCACTGGAGTGATCTAGTTGTGGTGACACTTCCCAAGTGGTTAAAGTTAGTACCACCATGAGTGGCACAGACTGACAATGCATATACCAGTGTGATGTGGTGTCGAGTGCCCATATCACTCTACCAAAAATGATTAACCTGAAGCTCAACTCCTACGGAAAAAGCACAAAGGATAAAGGGTGAAGTGAAATGACACCATAAGAAATGGACAAATCCAGAGTGTGAGCTATTCTCTAAGAGGGTTTGCCAGGACCCTGCCCCTTATTAGGAAAAGTGATTAGAAATACAGCTTCCATTTCCCTCCCTTCATTCTTCCTGCGGAAGGGAGGGGGGGAATTGGAGGGGGAGACGAACCATGAGAGACTATGGACTCTGAGAAACAAACTGAAGGTTCTAGAGGGGAGGGGTTGGGGGGATGGGTTAGCCCAGTGATGGGTATTAAGGAGGGCACATACTGCACTCGGTGTTATACGAAAACAATGAATCATGGAACACTACATCAAAAACTAACAATGTAATGTATGGGGATTAACATAACATAATAATTTAAAAAAATATAGGTTCTAGATAGAAGGAAGGGGACATTTTATCTCCTAATACTGTAGGCCATAGATAAAGTTAATGGACGAGTTAGAATCTGGATGACTAAAGAAGAAACCTCAGACAGACCCTTAGACCCAATGCTTAACAGGAAAAAAATTGGAGGTTAAGAAAAGGGTCTCACCCTATAGCATTTGTGGAATATAAGTAAGGTGGGCAGGGTGCGGGGGAAGGAAAAGGAAGAAAAATAAGAGGAACTAGTGAACCCAAAGAATCTGATCCTCAGCATGGCAGAGAGAGCCCATTAGTGGGTGTCATCCAGAACCCTAGTATTCTTACCTAATCTGTGGATGTGGGGAGAAACTGGGTGCCTGCTTCAAATCTGAAAAGACTTCCAGAAGGTGGACCAGGGGCTTTGGTCCCAGATATCAATCCCATAAGCACAGACATGGCCTAACAGTAACATAGCAAAGAATTTCCAGTCTTTGCTTTGTCATTGGATCAGCAGTGAGATAGATGCATTTGAGAAAGAACTGACAAGACCTCAGGCTGTATTAATTGTTTTTAATGGTTAATTAATTTATGTGACAACTAATTTTTTTTTTAAAAGCCGAGACTGGCATCCTTCAAGGGAAAGATGGCTGAGAGGAGAGAGATTTGAAACCATAGGATACGAAAAGGAGTTAGAGTAACCGAGAACATTTAATCCTCAGGAGAGAATGTTTAGATGGGATTCGATGTCTGTCTTCAAAGATCTATCTCTAAGGTTATCTCTTGGAGGAAGGATGTGACTTACTCCATGTTAACTGCAGAGGGCAGAGCTGGGACCAAAGGTTATAAGGAGGTGGATTTGTCTAATTGCTTTGCAAGAGGAGACACAGAGTTCCTTATTTACTCTTGGAACAATTACGACAGCTAACATTTACCGAGTGCTCACAATGTCTGCACTATAGTTAAAATCTTTATATGCCTTAGCTAAGAAGTTGTGGATCAAATTCTTAGTTATCATTACAAGTGCCTCAGAGCATCATTTAGTAAAGGCTCCATTTACTGACTGCTTATTAAATTACTTCATTTTGATAGTTACCCTGTTTACTGTTATTATATCATCATTTTACAGATGAAGAAATAGAGAAGGTAAATTACTTTTCTGGAATCATGCTGTTCTAAGTTATTGGCTTAAAATGGTCTGGACCCAAGTCTTCCTGCTACTAATATTGCCTCCAGAGGTTATGCATATAATAAGAGGTCAGATCAGGGCTTTTCATTAGAAATATAAGCCACTAGTGTGAGCCACTAATGAGAGCCATATGTGTAATCTTATTTTTCTATTAGTCACATTAAAAATGTAAAACGCCTGGTTGGCTCAGTTGGTGGAGCATGGGACTCTTGATCTCCTGGTTGTGAGTTTGAGCCCCATGTTGGGTGTAGAGACCACTTAAAAAATGGAATCTTAAAACATTTTTTTTAAATGTAAAAAGAAACTAGTGAAAATATTTTAAATTATATATATTTACATTTTAACCCAATACAATAACCCAACTGACTCATCATATCTTAAACTAATATCATTTGTTGAAATGATGTCATCAACATAAAAATTATTAACAAGCTATTTTACCTTCTGTTTTTCACACTGAGTCCTGTGTCCATTCTACACTTACAGAACATCTCAGGACTAGCCACATTTAAAGTGTTCAAGAGTTGCTTGGGGCTCTTGGCTGCTAATGAACAGCCAGCACAGGGTTAAAATTTAAATCTTGGGGGAGGGGGTGGGACTGCAATTTAAAGAGGAGTTTTGCCTTCTACCTTAGATTCCAGTGCCTCCCTGCTCCAGATTTATCTCCTTTGCCAGTTTGGAGGGAATGCATTAGTAACCGCCTTTGTCTTTTCCCGCAGAGCCAATGTAGATATTTCTGATTTGGGAGAGGACAGGTGTTTCTCCTGCAACCTTCCAACGACTGTTATTTCCCTCCTGGTAGCTACGCTGGGAGTTAGTTTTTTATTTTTACTTTGAAAATCACTGAAGTAGGTTGCATTAAATCGTGTACTCCAAATACCAAACTGGGGGTAGAAAGTCTTGCTTTATGCAAAGTTATGCCAAGTTAGGGAGTCCCCGGCAATTAGAAATAAACCGTGTAAATGCATAGGTGACTGTAAGAGGGAGGAAGGGTTCTGTTATTTTCGCCAAGCTGCTCAAGGGTAGAGGCAGAGCGGCAGAACAAACACATCAGCCTTTTTAAAAGTAGCTTTAAAACAACCCACCAAAGTTTCCCCTCGAAATTCCAAACCAGCTGCCAAAAATGAAAGCATATAAAAAGATGCCACGCGCTCTCGGCCTCCCGGAGGTGGCGCTATGACGGTGACGGAGTTAATTAGTGCCTGCAAAGCGCCGCGTGTGAGCTCATCCGAGAAGTCATGCTCTGCACACATATTATTTATAGCCGATCTGAGGCGTGCACGGTGTTTGACATTTTCCTTCTTTTTAAGTCGGGGGACTTCAAAAAGTCGAGGGCACCCTCTCCCCCCGCCCCGCCACCGCCCCGCAGGCAAAGTGCAGTAGGCAGGCTCCAGCGTGCGGGCGGGAGGTGAAAGCGCCAACCACGCGTGTCCCGGCGCAGGTGCCGGGGGCGGCGGCGGCCACTCCGCAGCGTCCGCTCGGGAGGAGAGTTCGCGGTTGATCTCGGGATGCCTTGCAGATGCAAAATGTGTCTCTGGCCAGCAGGAGGAAGGAAGAGGAAGTGAGAGCAGCGGCAGCCGGCGGCGCAGCAGCCGGCGGATCCCCAGTGTAAGTGCGTGTGCGCGGGCGAGGATGGGCACGGGATAGAGGCAGAGCCACCCACACCGCCGCGGCCCTGAGCTGGGGGACAGAGCCTCTGGCCCCCCTTCAGTCGTCACGGGTCGCCAGAGCTCTGGTCGCGGAGAACCCTCGCCACCACCGCCGCTGTCCTGCGACCCCGGGCAGGTTCGTAAAGTTTCCTGGGCTGGCGCCGCTCCCCGACTCGCTGACCTCGGCGCGGCCGGGGAGGGAGCCGGGGCTGGGGCACCGGAGGAAGCGCCCTGCTCGCGGGGGTGGGGGGGAACTCCGGGCGCCGCGGAGACACTTTTGTTTCCTCCCTGGGGGCGCCGCGGCTGGAGCGGGGGTGGCCGCGGCGCTCTGCGGGGCGAGGGCTGCGGGCGCTCCCGGGCGCTCCGCAGTTGGGGAAGTCCGGGCAGAGCCCCGCGGCGGGTGTGGGAGTGGGAGCGGAGCGAGCGGGCGCGGGAGATGGAGCGCAGGGCCCCGGGCCCCGGAACCCGCGGAGAGGATTTGGCCGGGGCCGGCTGGTGGGGGCTGCCGGAGGACAGTGCTGTTGACGCCGGGGGACTGGGGACCGGAGAGTGTGGGATTCGGGGGTTGGAGACCCGAGAGGCTGCGCCGGAGAAGGGACTGGCGGCTCCGACTCTGGCTTTTCTCCGGCACTGGCAGATGGGAGGGAATCCCTTGGCCAGCGCGCTCCTGGGAGGGGACAGCGATGGGCTAGAGGGATGGAGGGCCCAGAGGGGCAGGAGCGAGCGGTTGGGGCGGCTGGGACCCTCGGGGGAGATAGTAAATAACCGCCTCCTGGAGACCCATTGGGGTCCCCGGCTGGGACCGGGAACGACGTCGGGGGAGGGAGGCTTCGATGGGAGATCCCGGCATGGAAGGGGGGACACACGGCACGCCTTCCGAGAAGGGGTCAGTGGAGCTCTGGGGGTCCTGGAATCCGAGCTGCGAGCGGCGGCGGAGATCGCAAGAATAGCTTTGAGGAAGAGGAAATACAGAAGTCAGCTGGCCCGGGGGTGCGCGCGTGTGTTTGGGGTTGGGAAGTCCGTGTTGTGTCGCGGGCGCGCGCGAGGGCGGCGAGCGTGTGAGCGAGTGCGTGTGTGTGTGTGTTTGTGTGTGACCGCGAGGGGCTCCAGAGCTAGGGACTTCCCACCATGTGACCCTCTCCCGCTTGGGGGCCGTTTGAAGTTGGCAGCTCCGGGCAGAGGTTGTTGGCGGTCGGACCTGCGTTGACCTAAAGCTGCAGGGCTTGGCCTCCCCCGGTGACCTGGCCCCGGGGGCCTCTGGACAGCTCCTGGGACTCACTGAGAGTATTTTGTGATGCCCTGTGCCTCGCACCATGGTCCTAAGAACACTAATTCCTCATATTCAACATTTCAGAGAAGCTAAGATAAGGGTTTCTGCTTCAATAGGCAGAGGAGGCAGGCTCCTGGTTTAGCGCTGCCCCTGACTTGGGGGTGGGTAGAGGGGGTGGGGCAATGGAAGAATTTAGGTTTTTGTTTGTTTATAAAATAAAAGTAATTAATGATCTGTACTTATGCATTAACTCTTTGAGGGTTAACTTTGGGAGCTAGAGGGACATAACCCCGCTCAGGTTCACTTTTAGATCAGAAAGGCTGGCCGCAGCTACTATTAAGGGCCTCTCCAGGTCAGGTTTTTTCATATCTCCCGTCCGTACCTACTTCCCAAGGTTATTTCAAGGATTATCCTCCCCCAGTTTACAGAACCTCAGAAGCCCAGATCTCCTGCTGTCATGTGGCAGGCTTTCCCCCCCCCCCCACAGTTGCCCTTCTGAACCTCTGCTCTTTACTATGGTACATTTCCTCTCTCTTGAGGGCTGTGGTTAAATGTTGCCTTTTTTCCTACTTCATTTATTACTCAGATTTTTTTTCTTTTTTAAATTAGATGGACTGGTTGTCTAATTGGGAAATTGTGAGGGAATGACCTGGAGTGTTGGAACTCTGCAGGGGGTGGGGGTGGAGGGTGGGGGGGTTGGGGGTCAGGAGAGAAGGGAACTGGGGAAGAAGCTTGGTAGATATCAGGGCAAAGGAGGTTGTCAAGCAGGCCCAGGCCTGGGTCTTGTGGAATCCAGGAGCAGGCATTGGGCTACAGGGTGGGTGGTGTTATTAATGGTCTTATCTCCACCTCCACTCCTATGTCTTATCTTTCTGCCTTTTTTTTTTTAAGATTGATTGATTTTAGAGAGTGCAGGAGGGAGGGGCAGAGAGAGAGAGAGAGAGAGGGAGAGAGAGAATCTCAAACAGACTCTGCACTGAGTGGAGAGCCCGAGGCGGGGCTCCATCCCACAACCCTGAGATCATGACCTGAGTCGAAACCAATAGATGCTTGACAAAGTGAGTTACCCCGGTGCCTCTCTTGCTTTTAATTGCAGCCATTTTGACCACCTTACATTCTTCTTTTTCACCAACTTCTCTCTCCAGGGCCTTTGCACAAGTTACTCCTTTGGCACAAAGAACTTTTCCCAACACGTCCAGATGGCTCACTGCCTTGCTCACTTCAGGTCTCCACCTAGTTCTCAGCTTACAGGCAGCCTTTCCTGATTACCTCTTGTAAAATAGCAACCAGCCCCTCTCTGGTCCTCTTAAGTTACTCAGTTTTCCCCCTTAGCACTTATTACCCCCTGGCATTATATATTCATTTGTTTATTTGATTATGTCTGTTTCCCCCATTAGGACGGAAGTTCCATGAGGGCAGGGACCTTGTCTTGTGTCTAGGTCCAGAACCTAGACTGATTACCAGCAGAATAGGTGCTCAATAAATACTTGCTGATGGACTGAATAAGAGATGCATATTATGGGAAACATACCGGGAAAATATTGCAGCATCAGCGGCAACTGAACCCAGGTAATAGGCTTTTTTTTTTTCCTTTGTCCTTCCCACCATGCCCAGCCGCTCCTCTTGCAGACCCTTTTGTGCTTGAGCCGACTCAGAATTTCAGCCTGAAGAAAGGAACAGAGAGGTGGTTCCTTGGGAGAGTGGAAAACCAGTACAACTTACTGATAGCGCATAACCACTTCAGATCTGGTATTTGTTTTATCATACTCCTTGGAGAAAGTCTTTTCAAAACATGCGTTGCTTTAGCCAAAGAAATACTCCCCTAGAAAAAAGAGCATTACTGTGCATGGAGTAAAGTCAGAGATAGCCACTCTATCTCGCTTGCCTCCCAGAAGATGGAGGTGAAGGCAGAGGGGGAGAAGGGGTAAGGGAGGAAGGACAGGGCGGCAGAAAGAAACTGGGTGGCAGATGCAGGGGAGAAGAGAAATGTCTAGGAGAAGAAAAATAAGAGAGATAACAGATGAGAGGCTTTTATAGTGCTTCTAAATCATAAGCATTTATAAAATTACAGTATTGAGATAGGACAATACTTAAGTGTTTTAATGTAATTTACCCCCTTTGGGTGTTTGGTGTGAACGGGTGGGGAGAAGCGGAGGAAGGGAGTGCTTTGAAGTCCTTGCAGAGAGGATGTGGCTGGGGCCGTGCCAAGGGGCTCTACGGAGTGCACACTTTGCTTACCTTATCATCTTTCTTAACAGTGAAGGTTTAGTTTACAGCTAATCATTCCTATGGAAGACATTTCCTGTCCTGATCTAAGACAGTGCGTACCCTTAAGGTTTGTAACTGAAACCTGCAACCACTTTTTAATGCTTGAAACCATCCAAGTGGGTAGCTTGGTTTTTCAGACCTTCATTCTGTTGAATTGGGAAAAGGTGGGTAATTACTAAATGCTCTCGGCATCACAAAGCCTCAAGTGTTTGCCGCTAATTACACAACTCCGCTTCTGCTTCCTTCTTGTTAACTAGTCTGGTGTTTTTGAAGTTTAGGCTTGCAATCCAGGAGTAGATTGGAGTATCAATTTATCAGGTCCAAACCAGCAGTTTAAAACATGAAGTGGAAGAAAGTACAATGGAAAAATAGGGCGTTTCACAAAACAGACACTGAATCTTAAGGTCAAATGTATTGCTTAATGTGGTAAAAAAAAAAAGTGTTTTAATAATTCTGGAGGCCCTAGGAATCTACATTTTCAACCAGTTTGCTAGGGATTCTGATGAAAGTGGTTCACAAGACCGTACTTTAAGGAATATTTAGCTGCTCCCACCTCTTACAAAGTGCTGTTGGTTTAATCTCCTGCAAGAGCTGCTATTTACAAATGTTCAATTAGATGCAGTAAAAGCGTCAGCCATGGACTTAACTTTTAAAATGCTGCTGCTGATAGAACTTGATGGTGCGCCAGGTCATGATGCCGCCATATTGGCAAAACTGGAAATCCAGGTGGTATGTTTGTCACCTAGCGGCATGGAGAGGCAGCAGATTCATCCGAAATAACTCTTTAATCTTACTAAGAATAAAATGACACAATGTACTCTTTTCTGGCTAAGTTTTAGTTTAGAGCTTTGGAGGTCTTTAAGCTTTTCAGGTCTTTGGAACTTGACTCTGCTCAACTTTTCATTGTTTACACTCAGTATTCTCCATATGCCTGTTTTAATCACTTTCGGATGTTTGCAAAGACAGTAGTCACGTTTTCTGGGGGCAGCCACTGTCATGTACATAAGTAGATAAAACATTTTAGGTGACTTGGGCTTGCGACGGAGCAGCCAAGGAAGAGAAAGGATGAGAACTTTAGCTCTGTCCAAAACAAGGATGTTGAAGACCAACCATCCAGGCAACAGAGTGTGGCTGCCATGACAACCTTTGACTAGGCCTAGCACCACGTTACCAGGTGCAGCAAAGCCACGCCTGCGTGCATCCTACACACGTGTTGCAGTTTGCAATCCCCCCGATGACTTAGGTTGTCTGAGTGTTAACTATTAGAACTCATTTATGAGAGCCAGCGCTGAAGCCCGAAGAACACTGTTAGGATCCAGGATTAAGTTAACTGTGTTTTCCACACTTTCCCAGGATAAGTGCAGGTACAGTTTGAGCAGAGTTCTGTCACTGGCCTAAGGTGGAGTAACAGTGAAGTATCCAGTAGGAATCTGTGTGGGAGAAGGAATGCTGGCTCATCAAACAGAATTAACCACAGCAGCAACCTGGTGTAGCACTGAGTGGAGAGCTTAGTCACATGTATAAATAGAAGGAGATGACAATTCTCAGTCGGTGTTCTAGGCCCCCACAAACACTGGTTTCCAGAATCTGAGCAAGATTATTATTGGAACCTCAATTTTAGGAATTGAGGCTATAGTTTTGGCTATTTTAGTTCTCACGGTTAATTCAGGGAACAGAACTTTCCTCAGTTAGAAAACGTTTACTACTTGCTGGACTCCAGGACTGCTGTGTGTCTGGTGGGTTGTGAGTAGTGGTTGGAAGGCACCATGTTTCTGTAAGCCCTGACGGAGCATCGCCCCAGAGATCTTGGAAGTCACAGGATCCATGTGATATTTCCCTTCCTGCCTTGACAGCTGACACCTTTCTTCCTGGAGAACAGGCAGTAGAGTGTTATTATCCCATTTTATAGATGTGGCTTGGAGGACTGAAATGTCTCAGGGATAGTTAGTATATCTGAGCCCACACCCAGGTTTTCCGACTCTTTTCCCCCTGCTGTTCCTTTCCCAGGCACCATGATGCTGGTACTGGTTATTTTCTGCCCTTGTTGATTCTCCTCCACTAGCCTGGTCTGAGGCCAGGACCCCTGTATTGAGCTGTGCTGTAGGGCATCCAGGGAGCCCTTCACACCTGTATGCTGGTAGAAATGCCCTGGGTTGCCATGGCTCCCAGGGAGGTGTCTTCTGCCACTGAGGCCAAGTTTGGCCGAGTTGGTGCCTCTTTTTGGGTATCTCACTCCACAGCTAAACTTCTTAGCCTGGAGAGAGTTAGAGGATCCTTCTCTTGGGGACAGCATGTCCATCACCTAAGCTTATGATATTGAAGCATATGAGCCAGAATGGAATTCATTAATCAAAAATGAGATCAGTGTTTTCCAAGGCGAATAGACACTTATTCTTTAGCAAACACTCTGCCCCGCCCCCCCCCCCCATGGATGAGTCATGGTGAAAGCAAAAGCATGGAACCAATTGGTGGTGGGAAGGGACCAAGTAGGGGGTAGGCAGTACATATAACAGAGTCTTAACTTTTGCTGTTTCTCTGGGCCCATAGATTAATACCAATGAAGGGAACCAAAGACTGGAGTCTTTAACCGGGGTGGTTTCTCTCTTGGGCGATGCCGAGGCTACTGATTCTGTTCATTTTCTACTTGTAGGCTATTGCCCCTTCTGTGCTGACCCTTTGTTTCTGGCAGCCTCAACCTCAGCGCTCTTGACGTTTGGGACTGGATAATTCTATGTCGAGGGGGCTGGCTGGTGCATTGTAGGAAACACTAGCTTTTTCGGCTTCTACCCTCAAGATGCCAGTAGCAACACCCAGTTGTGATAACCAAAAAATGCCTGTGGTCCCCTCTGGGGCAGCTCCCCCCCTCCCAGCAACCCCCCCACCCCAGCCATTGTTTTGTTTTCTTACATAAGTTAAGACTAATGGTGTGCTGTCAGACAGGCTAGACTTGACAGCAATATTAAGTGCCCCAGTTTTCTCTTTACTGCTTAATCCTTAAACCCTAATGTTGTATATTCTCATACATGTTCTTTAATTTCCTCTAGATCTTTGGATTTCCTCTGGAGCTTCCTTCCCTCCTGTATTACCATTGTCTTCCTAACCCAGCTCAGCTGTGTTTGAATTTCCCGTATGTTTTTTCCTGGTATGCTATGGCCGAAGAGACCTATAGCTAGTGATTTTATGTTTCAGTTTCCACAAAGGTCTAGAATCCCAGCCACTGGGTGCTGCATTAACCATAATGTCTACGTAGTGGGAATATGATAAATGAAATGAGGGAGGTAGTTCACGAAGCTCAGTCTGGCTCCTTCAGAGGCCTCCATCACCAGATTAAGGCAGTGTCTGCGTGCGAATGAGTGAACAGGGTGAAGTGGCTCCTCCTTTGCTTGTACAATGGACCTTGGCTAGTTGGGTCGTAATAGATATTGATATTCCATTAGTGTGACCAGGACGTTGTACTGGTCAGGGGAAGCGCTTTCAGGTGGGTCTCTATGTGAAGTCCTTTCCTGCTCTAGCCGTTAGATTTCTGTCCTAATCTTGCCACATTTATTTTCTTATGTAATTATCTGTCGACCTTTTGTTTACCTTCGGTGTCTGGCTGCAGTAACAGAGTAGAGCAGCATCTAGTGGCTTAAGCAACCTAGAAATCCCTCCGCCTGGCATACTGGCTCTGTCTCCCCAAGGCCAGCAGCCTTCTTCTAAGTCACAGCCCTAGAGCAACCCTCCACCCTTCCTTCCGCCCTTTGTGCCTTTTTTTTTTTTTAAGTTTGAAATTGCATTTAGAGAGCCAGCATTTTGTGCTGTGGGGTTCTGTGGCTGAGCAGTACTGGATGAGCTATATTTTCCAGGCTGCTACACACAATTACCCTTAATTTTGAAGCGTAATGCATTTCAAAATAATATTTTTTTTTCCTGTTTTCAGGCTATTTAATCCAAATACAGAGCCACAGCTGGTTTTGCCCATGGCCCTGAAAAGGCATGTGGTTTGGGAGGTAGAGCTGGTGGAAGGACTTTGGTTAGATTGCGTATTTTTGGCTGAGTGAAGAGTGAATTCCAATAACACTCAGTAAGGCTGGTTTTTTCTTGACTCCTGACCACCTTCCCCCCTTGCCCTGCCTCACCATTTTCATAGCATTTTTAGAGTGGACCCTGTGCCCTCGTTAGTCCAACACTGGGTCACTCTGTGGGAAGTGACGGAGTACTCAAAAATTCAGATTTGGGGGAAGGGGACTGATTCTTTCATACACTTACTAGTAAGCATATGTGTATGTATGTGTGAGAGAGAAAGATACACACACACACACACACACACACACACACAAACCTCCATGCAGCTTTCCTAATAATGAAAAGTCTTTAAAAACAAAGGAACTTGTCATATCAGCTCCTAAATCCCATTTTCTCCAGTGCTTGTCACATTTATAGCAAGTCAGTACAAATCTCATTAAATCAAAACCTTTATCCAGAAATGAATATGTTTCCGTCATCTTTAGACTTAACTCTACTGCCAGAAAGTGACTTCAACTCATTAGGACTATTTTCTCAATTACCATCCATTCTTTCATCGAGAGTTTTGGGAAATATTTGCCTGGGTTTATACAAGAGAAGCACAATAAAGATTTATTTATTAATTGTAGTATATTAAAAAAAAGTGCGGCTTACACTTAAAATGCATATAAATGTTTTCAAATTGAAATATTGCTAGGTTTAAAGTGCCCATCATAGTACATTATTTACATCATTCATTCATTCATTTATTCAGCAACCATTTTGATTGCATTTTATGTTGTGTAGTCACGGCACTTCCTGCACATTATAAGATCCACTTCATATGAGACAGTACGGGAAGGGGGGCTGTATGGGAGACAGACCCATTAATAGATAGTCATAACGGAGTGTGATGAATGTAAGTGTATGTAGAGTGTTTGCAGATCACAGAGGAAAGAGTTCACACGGAAGTGACTTTGAGAAAGATCTGGAAAGCTGAGCATTAAAAGAAAGAACAAGGAATACTTGTAGGGTATTCAGGAGAAAGTCAGGGTAGTCAGGAGAAAGTCTGGAAGAGGACTTGTGTCAACTCTTCTGGGAGCTGGGCATTTGGATTGAGTGGAAGGGAATAGGGAAGGAAAATACACCATTGGAAGTCAGTGAGAAATCTAACTCTCTGGGCAACAGGGAAGGTATATTAGAGGGTGAGGCAGGAAGGGGGTGTCAAGGAGAGATGGAAGCTGTCAGCTCCTTCCTTCTGGGCCTACCCTAAGAAACACTCAATCTTGGTCAAATGAATAAGTAAATAAATAAAGGTGCTTGCTGTGTAAATGCAACTTAAAAACAGGGCTCTCTGCCCCTACCTTCTAGTGTGAGTAGTGGACCATTCTCTTCCTTTAATGAGACAACTTCTGGAGACCCCCTGGCTGGATGCAAGTCAAAGAGAAAGGATGTTGACATTGATGAAAAAAAAAATTTGGTGGCTGATTGGATTTGGGAAGAAGGGAAAAGCAGGAGTCTTTGAGGTTTCAAGCTAAATATATACATGCTTGTCGGTGAGGGTTCAAGTATCTTTTTGACTGTACCTGTTGGCTGACTTGGTGTAAGTTAATTATTATTCTCAGCCTCAGTTTTTTATCATTCAAATAGAAATAATCTAAGTCCCTACCTCTTGGAGCTGCTGAGGGCATTAAATGGAATAATGATCGGAAAGTAGGATCCCCCAAAAAAGCAGTGCATTGGATTTGCTGAGGTTATTATTACTAATTCACTAGTTCCTATTCAGGTGTTTTATTCGAATATCTTGCTAAAATCCTTTAAAGACACGCGTTTATTATTTCATCTTCTTTATGAGTTGTAAGTAGCCCAGGAAATTCCTCCTAAGATTTTTGCTAGACTGTTCGTTTGATTTATGTAACTTTTCCTCAAGCACACAGAGAGGTAGACTGCTGAAATACAGGCCAGGGAAAATTACAGTCGATTGTAAATTAAAAGAACTGACATAATGAATCCTGTTAGCAACCTGAGGTCCTAAAGTAAAGTGCTTGTAAATAGGTCTCTATCTCCCATTCACTTGGAACTAACCTGGGGTTTCGCTGTTTTATTTTATTATTATTTTGTCTTGTGTAGAGAGAATGGAGGTTGTTAATTGGGGCTCCTTCCCTTTCCTTGAATCCAGCTTTTGGGGGGGGTTGTTTGTACTTGCCCAGCGTGGATGGAAGGCCAGTGAGAAACCCCCAGTTAGTGGAGTACTCGTGGAGGGGCCATTGACAGGAATTTAATTCAGTTGAACTGGGTTTCATGTGATTGTGTTGCCTACGAAGGAAACTCAGTCGTTCCAGTAACACTTGGTAAACATCCCTTGTTGAATCATTTGGAACATTCCGGTAAGTGGGGGACTGTTAATATTCATTGGCAGGTGGGCGGGAGTAAAGTGTTAATCTTTCTTCTTTGATCTGAGCCTATCAACCCGATTAGAAAATACTCTGAGGATAAAACAGAAAAATAAAAGGAGGGCGACTATGGTGCTGAGTGTCAGACCCAGTATAGCTCTTGTTGGCCCAGCATAATGAAGCATACTAACTTTCCCTTTCCAAAGTGTCTCAGGTTGGACAATTCGTTTTATGGCCACCTAAGTAGAAGCCACCTGTTTCCATTTCTGTTTATTCTTTCTGGCTACTGCCAGTTTGTTTGGGTGACTTTTCTGCTTTAAGTGCCTTCAGGAAGGTAACAACTAGCTCACAGACTCACCGGCTCATTAAGCTGTAGCTCATGTACCTGTCACTTGGTAATGGCTTTCATGAAGTGGATGGGGAAAAAAAAAAAAAACAACCTCCATACAGACATTAAACTGCTGTGAAGTATGGGTGTGCAAGAGAACTGTGCCGAATGGAAACTGCTTCTCTAAACTTGTGCTTTGAAAGAGTGCAGCTTCTCCCCCATCCCCAAATACTATAGTCGTGAAAAGTCCCTCATCTAATCACTATATGCAGATCTTGTTTGGTACTTGACAAATTGCACACCATTTCCGGGTAAAATAAATTTCCAGTCACTATCTCTTCTCCGAAGAAGGGTGATAAGTATGGATTGTTCAGGGGCTAGATCGTCAACTGTGCAGCAATACATTTACACTATGTATTAGGATTGGTGTGTAACTCTACAGAGGATCTGGTGTTAAATAAATGTTTGAAGACGCCTAAGAAGATTTATGTAGTGAAAAACAGATTCATAGTAAATCACTGGAGAATTATATTCAGACCAAACTATACATCAGTTTCACAGTAATTCAGACACATTGACTTACCTTGTACCCATTTCACAGATGAGGAAATCGGTCCGTCAGAGAGGCTGGCTGCCCAGCATCATGCAGATCCAAACTGAAATCTTTTTTCTGCAGCACACCTAATGCCAACTCTCCTGCAGCCGAGTCCCCCTCAGTTTGTCAAATTCGTTTTGCCTCAGTTGAACCTGTTAGGTTGGCATGTTGTATTGAGTGGCCATGCTGCTTGGTGAAGAATATGCCTTGAGAGCTTTGCTTCAGGAGCAAGTGAGTGAACTCCGTCCAGGTCATCACCTGGGCCAGGGCTGACTGTCAGCAAGATGCCAGAAAGAAGAGGGCAGTCGTGGTGGAGTCACTTACATTCCCAGCAGACACTGTCCCGCTGTCCTGGGAATTGTGACTATTGCAGACTTGTTTAGGGCCCTTTTCAGTTTTCGAATATGCTGCTAACAACTCTGACATGTGAAAGTGCCATTTAACAGTCTGAGAATCGACCCCGGGAGCTGAGACTGTTAGGCGCATAAAGAGGGACAAAAATATAAGAAGCCAAATCTCCAGGTTTGTTTTTATTTCAAAATATATCTTGACAACGAACAAGCTTTAGGGTAATTGTTTGTAATCAGATCAATGCAAGGCCCAGAGAAATGGCACAATAACAGTTGTAAAATTGCTTCTTTCAGAGTCTGGGAATTGCATTATGAAGAGTTGGGTCCATCATTTGAAGTGATAAGTGCCAAAGAAGGTATCCAGTATCCTATACAGGGGAAGGGAAACTACCCTAGAACTTTAGTCTTCAGGATACCAGAGACATTGGAATCCTTAACTTTTAAGAGAGAGGTCGGAGTGTATTTGATGGCTACCATGGGTCTGATTTTGCCTCCAGCATTTCCTTTGAAAAAATACTTTTTAATTTATTTGTTCATCCACAAATATGTACTGAGCACCTGCTAGGTACCATGGGGGGTGCTAGGGGACACATACACAATGGTGAGTCCCCTTCCTATGAAAAATAGCAGACCTGTTGCTGCTTTCTTGGGCTGCTTGGGTGTTCACTAGTGGAAGAAAGGTACATTGATCAAAGGATCACACAAAGGAATGTGACAGTTAAGCTGGGCCCAGGACTGGGGAAGAAAGGTGCTGATGCTGGAAGAGCCTATGGCAAGGGATTAATGTAGTCAGAGAGGGCTGGGAAGAGACTGGGCTTCAGTGGGGGAAAGGGGAGTCCGTGCAGATGCCTGGTACGTATGTGATGAGCAGGTGCGGGGGTTGAAGGAACCGAAGAGCAGAGTGCCCAGGGCTGGGAGCACACCGGGCCTGGAATAGACCTGGGAGGAGGGCTCGTGGGGATCAGGGGTCTAGGTCTTTATCAGGAGAGTAGTGGAAAGTCACTGGAGTATTTCACTCGAGGGGGTGGTATGATCAGATGTATGCATTGCAAAGGTCTTTCTGGCTTCAGTGTGTAAATCTTACATGATTTAAAATTGGTCACAACATGGGCACCTGGGTGGCTCAGTCGGTTAAGCATCTGCCTTCAGCTCAGGTCATGGTCTCAGGGTCCTGGGATCGAGCCCCGCATCGGGCTCCCTGCTCAGTGGGGAGCCTGCTTCTCCCTCTCCCTCTGCCTGCCCCTCCCCTGCTTGTGCTCTCTCTCTCTCTGTCAAATAAATAAATAAAATCTTAAAAAAATAAAATTGGTCACAATGTGACTGCACTCTTACTACTTTTAGAATCTAATAGTTTCTCAAAGAATCAATTTAGTCACTAGTGTCCCCTTCAGATTTTAAACAGCAGCTGAACCAAGGGATTTAGCATGGGTATCACCTCTACTTAAGAATGATATAGTACCTGGTTCTGTGGTTCTCAGACTTCCAGATGCCCAAGCATTGCTGGGGACCCAGAAGCTGCATTTTAGTGGGTCCCTCAGGTGATCTGATGCCAATGGTCCCGCCTCCACTTGAGAAGCATCATCCCCCAAAGTGCTAAGGAGTGAAAAAAAGAATATAAACCCTGAGGTAAAACATCGTGAGGCCGCCAGTAGAGGAGGCAGCCTCTGTTCTTGCCTGGGTTTTAACTGGGACCTGTTCTCTCCGTCCTGAAGGGATTTTCTTCTAGTGCACCTGAAATGGATTCTAAATCCTTTGAGTTTCTTCTAATTTATTTCCTAATCCTTTCATATGCAGCTGTTTTCTCAGGTTTGTGGCTTATTCCCTCTGGGTCTCTGATATTTCACTTTACATTTTGTTGCCATTTTAATAAGAATCTTTTTCTGTAAGTCCCAAATGAGGTTATGGGGCACAGAGGTGGTGGGGAAGGCCGGCTGGCCGAGGAGGGGGATGAGAAGCCCCTCCGTGGGTTTGCTTCCTCTGCCCTCCAGAGCAGGAGACTGAGTGTGTTCTGGAGTTCTGCCAGGGCGAGACCAGTCCATAGTTCCTGTAATAGGGAACTGCTTTCGGCTGTTCCCTAGAGAGTGGAGGAGCCCAGAATTCCTGCTCAGGTGCAGTCGGGTTGAAATGAACAGAAAAGAAGTCACAGAAAAGGCATCAGACAATTCAGTGGGTGAGCCGAGAGTAAAGTGCCCTGGACCCACATCTCCCTCTGGTCTCCATGACACGACTCCGTGGTCACCTCCCCCGGGAACCTTCCTTGATTTCCTGGTATTGTCTCCTAGGACACACTGAGTCCTTCTCTGTGCTGAGTAGATGGGAGGTTCCAAAGGTGCATGTTCCCAGTGCCGAACCCATAACAGACGCCCACTGAATGTTTCCAGAAAGAAGCACTATTATCCATGCATGTGAGCACTGTGTCCTACAGTCCGTTTGGGAGGAACCCTTAAAAATGGCTTCTTTGTCCCTGAGTGAGGAGCCCAAGGACACGTGGTTCAGGGATGTAACTCTCATTGTACTCCATTTTGCTAAAGACCAGTCCTGCCTGAGGTCACTGTGATTGAGGCGTGGGCCAAACCAGATGTCCGAGGTGGGGAGGCAAACGGCCATGGTTTTGCAATGCCTAATCCTGTGGTGGCAATGATCACTGCCTTCCTGTCCTTCCACCGCACCCGAATCTACCCTGGATGTAATGAACTTTCCAGAGGAGGAAACCAATGTTTTGTCATTTGCATTACTGTCTGCAGAAGTATTTATACCTCATGTAGCTACTTCTCATTCTCTCTTACTCATCAAAAAGCCTGTGGGGCATGGGTATTAGAGACCATAACTTGTAAGAATGTAGAAAACATTTCTTGGCTTAAACCCTGAAACTTCTCTCTCTTTGTGCCTTCATCCACAGGTCAGCCGGTGTTGAGTCTGGAGAGTATGCTTCTCTCTTCCTTCCCCTTCAGTGCCTGTGGGTGACCAGGCATTTGTGATACCCACTGGGGGTTGGGATCCCTACCACATACGTGGTTACCCACATTTCATTTATTACAATCTGAGAGCACCGTGGCCTTGATAATTTCTTTCTAGGCTATAATTGCACATTATTTTTCTAGCAGCTACCAAGGGTTTCAGCTAGCAATTGAAACTTGATAGGTGTCATGGCTCTTCATTGCTGGAATGATTAATCCTAATGTTCCAGCACTGAGCCAAGCCCATTTCTTTTAAGCCAAATAGCACACTCACGGTAAACCCCAAACTTCAGTGTTCTGAGTTCACTCTGAAAGTAGAGCATATTCAGGCCTTTGGAACCACATTCTCATCTTCCACAGCCCCTTTCTCCCTTAATAAAATAAACAAACAATGACTTGCTTCCCCAGCGTGGGGATTCTGCCAGTTGCTGAGTATATCTCTTTCGATTACACATTCTGGAGCTGGAGAGTAACCACCGGATGGGCTCCGGGCCCCACTGGATTCGCTGTGTGATAGACCTGAGCAAAAAACCCTCTGAATTCCAGAAGCACCTACACTGGCTGGTGGGTCACCAGTGATATTTTGGGTCTCCTGGTATTAGTGTCAGTTCAAAACCAGTGTCTAGTAATCCCCAAAAGGTCTGATGGTTTCCTTTTCCCCAAGGCACATCCCCCCTAAAGAAAGGCTGGAGGTCCCTTCGGAGGAAGGCTAGCACAATGGTTAACAGTATCCATTTTTGGCATTCTACCAGGGTCCTTCCTCGAGGGGACCCGGCCTCCCCTTCATGTAAGGGGTCCTGGACTTCTAAACTGCTTCAAGCCTGGGGATGAATGGAGAGGCCACGACTGTTTTTATGATTCAGGTCAGACGCTTGTCCAGTTGACTTACAGCTCTTCTGCTTCTACAGATTAAGTAAGAATTCACAGGCTTCCCATCTTCCCTTCTAGAAACACTGTGACTAACTAGCCAAGACCAATATTCTGATTGGTGTTTGACTCTGCTGTCCATGTGGTAACCTCACCGCACTAGAAAGTGCGTGGAGCCCCTGACCGGCTGGAGGGCCGACCCGCCTGCTCCCTTGGACACTTCTCGGAACTGCCTTGCAGGAACAACAGAGGCAGGAGGTGCTTCACAGTCATACTGATAGAGATTGGAATTGCTCATTGTGTCCTTGTTGGGGGCAAAGTCATTGCGTTCTCATGACTCCTGTTTCCTTCTGTATGAATGGAAATGGTGCCCATGTGTTGTTGCAATGAAATGAAAAATGTCACCAAGGAATGGAGTTCTCTGGCCCCAGCACGTGTGCAATAGATGTAAAAGGATATATGCTTTCTGAACCTCTTTTCCAGAATTGTGTGTTCAAACCCATCGGTTGGTTAGAAGGGAATTAGTCGCAAACGGACTCCTGGGATGCACAGTTTGTGGCTAGCTTCTGACACCCTTCAGGTTTGCCGAAGACTCTGAAGTATGTGCTCTATTTTAACAGTTGTCAAAAAAAAAAATGCCATTTTGTTAGAATAGGTTATGTCTACAAAAAAATTTCACATTTCCTGTTCTCTGCATTATGATTTAGATTTCAAGTTCACTGTGTTTTCCAGTATCAGAGTTTGGTTGCTGGGTCTTATTTTTCTCTCTTTAGAGAAATAAAGTGTGTCAGGGACAGGTGACCTTCTTAGGACTTACCTGATGCTGTGGGGAGGCCTGTTTGTGGGCCCCATTTGTGGACTTCGTTCATTAACTCGTTCTTCAACACTTGATGCCAGGGAGATGGTGATACCTGGGGAGAGACTCTGCTCCCACAGGGGAGGAGGCGGTAGCAGTGGACACACCCATAATGCAGTGGGAACACCCATAATGCAGTAGGACTCATACCCCCATTTAGGCACCAACCACTGTCGCTACTGGCCAAAGGTGTGCTTTATGGAAGGTGTACGTGGTGAGCTCTGCAGGCTCTGGTGGTCCAGGCATGGAATTCAGGATCAAGAGGCCTGGGTCTTAGTCACAGGCTGATATTGAACATAATCCGTGGCCTTCCTTGGTGGCTTCAGTTCTCTTAGCTCTATAATGCTGCGGAAGGGAGGGTGCTTGACATGATCGCGAGATCCCAAGTGAAAAACCATGGACCAGCTGCTTCAGGATCATCACAGCAGTTAAATCAATTAGAATCTGGGCCCTCAACATCAGAAATTCTGAGTCTGGGCAGGTTCTGGAATTTGTATTTACACCAAGACTCCCTGCCCTGGCTAACTGACACACGAAGCTTCTTTTAGAAGGCCCTGGATGACTTCTGGTTGCCCTTCTTTCCTACAGCTCCATTCTTCATCCTTTAAAACCTAACACCCTCTCCCATGTCTCCTTCAGAAAACCTCTCTGACCTCTGACTGATTGGCCCTTGATAGATAATTTGTTCATGCCTCTGTCCAAAAAAACGCAAACAAAACTCATCAATGTGTGCTTGTGTCCGTTTCCGCCTCCCCTGACGCTCGGGGTGTAATGACAGCAGTGCATTCGTCATCGCATTCTCTGTGCCGTGCTCACAGGCACAGAGAATGCGTCCGAAGGGGGTTTTCAGATGGCACGATGGGAGAGTAGTAAAACCGGACGGCAGCCCCTCTTTCGCTGCCTATTAGCACTCCTGCCAGAGATTTCAGGGACATTTCAAACAAGTCACTATTTGGGATTGCCCATTGAATTTGGGATTGCCAACATATTTGGAATTGCCCATTGAGTTTTTTTTAAGATTTTATTTGTGTATTTGACAGAAAGAGGGGGAGAGAGAGAGAGAGAGAGAAAGAGAGAGAGCACAAGCAGGGGGAGTGGCAGGCAGAGGGAGAGGGACAAGCAGACTCCCTGCTGAGCGGAGAGCCTGCTGCGGGCCTCGAACCCAGGACCCCGGGATCATGACCTGAGCTGAAGGCAGACGATTAACCGCCTGAGCCACCCAGGTGCCGTAGCCCATTGAACTTCTTAATCTGCGTCAACCTTGCTCCCAAATATCTGCCTGTTCCAGAGACCCCTGCTTTCCTCCTGTGGCCTCGAGACCCCAGGATGGTTGTGGAATGGCTGAGAGAAGCGACGACAAGAGGACGAGTTGGAAACTGACATTTTAAACCCAGGTGTTTTGCAAATACAAGCACTCCCAAAAGATTATTTGGCATCTGCCTCTTGTTACCTCCTCCCTTCCCCAATTGAAAAAGACAAGCAACAGTACGTGGGCCCTGATCCTCCCGTGGACAGAACGGAGTCACACCGAGAAAAGGGAAGTTGATTTCCTGGTTGCCCTCCCACTCACAGAGTTCTGGGTGGCGCCACCCCACACTGTTTGCATCACTGAACTACACACTGCCAAGACTGCATCTTAAATTTAAACATTTGGATGAGGATAAAGAAAGCCTGCGGGGAAAAAGGTAACACTTCACCCTCAGTGGTGCGTAAGCACTGTACATCGTGTGTTTTACTTCTGCTTTTGGATTAAGGACAGAACATTAATTAAGAAGTAAAAAGCTCGTTTTCTGAACAGCAATTAATTTGTGTTTGCTCTGCTTTCCTCTGTTGAGTCTTTGAATTTTTGAACACATAAAGACTTGAAAAATATCTCCTAAGGGTCTTTCCAGTGCGCCTTCGCATTCGATTTTTTTGATCGCTAGGCTACATACTGACTTGGAAAGGAACCAGTGTTATAAAAAGAAGTGTCATCGCAAGGTTCTGGTGTCTGATTGTCTTTTGGATGACACAGATGTGACAGGGCTCTGAGCATATACTCTGTTGTTTACCGGTCCACCCAGTCCCTGTCCAGAGTCCAGCGTTCTGTTTAGCCAAGACCACTGAGAAGCAACATAACTGGATTCATCAGCCTGAGTTCTGAAAGCTCCTCTGAAGAGTTATTTTTGTATCCTACAATTTGAATTTTTGGGGACAGGCTGTACCACTTTCCAGGTGCCAAAAGTGATCACTCAGATTTTTTTATTAGGTACTATTTTAGCTTCAAAATATTTTGTTTTTTATGGACTGCTTTGTGTCTTTGACCCAGTTCTCTTTTCCGTGAGATGTGTGTCCTAAGAGGATGAGGTTTAGGATGTTAACGCTACCTGAAATATTAATTCCTTTCCAGTGAAATCACTGTCCCCATCCTCCTCCAACACACACACACACACAGGCACGCGCGCACACACACACACCACACATCTCTTCCCAAACACGTATCCTTCATATTGATAAAATGTGTTTGGAGCACGTATGGGAAAACTGATTTTTCTCCCTTTTTCATTGGGAGAAAGAGTAGCCAGCCAGATCTTGTGAGACACAGCTGGATTAGCCAAGGGCTCCTAATCGGCAGCCTGGGGCACTGCTAAGTCTTCACTGCTCCTTGTGGCAAGGCTTTCATACTCCTGGTAGCTGTGCCGGGAAGGAGGGACCAGAGACCTTGCAGAAATACGAGAACATGCCATTTGCAGACACGAGCTGTCAGCAGCCGTCTCCCCCACTGTAATTTGCTACAGCCTGGAAGTGAATAAGTGACAGCTATTAAAAGGGCTTTAGAATAATTGCAGTTAAAAGTAAAGATATTAATGAAAAGACATTTTAGACTACCACTTACACTTGTTTCTACTCATGAAAGGGCTGAATGTTTGCAGGCCATAAAATGTTTACAAAACAGAAGCCTTGGTCATTTTATTTATGACTAGTCTGCAGTGTTCTTTATGTTTTTTTTCTTCTTCCCCATCTCATAGTGGTTTTGGTTTCGCTGACATCTGAGGGAGGGTGGTATCACATTGGAGTGAGCTGTGACACATTTTCAGCGTTGGTCGCTGCCAGCAGGATGAGGTGACTGGGGGTTATTTCATCTGAGGTGTCGGAGTTCTCCCCCATGTGCTTTAACTGGGGGGGGGGGGCGTGCAGCAGGTGCTCTCGTTCTTGGCTGGGTGCCATCATCCTGTTATGTGCTTTTTGTGAGTTTAACTTCAGAATTTGAAGAAGTCTTCGCCCAAAATGTATCTTAAAAAATGTCTTCCTCCCTCTCAGCTAATGGAGCACATTCTGGAGATGTCCTTTTAGTCTGTAAATTGAACTGCAGCAGTTGTCCATTTTTGCAAAACATTTTGTTCCAAATAAGTACACATGTTAATTTGCTTGACGGAGAAAGAGAGTCGAAATATCCGAACTTGGAAAGTCAGAGAATCAGCTCTGTGCCCTTTGTCAGTTCTGATTTCCAGCTGTTAAATGATTTGAATCTAGTTTCTAAAAAGGACCCCTTTGATGGTCTGAGTCATGATCCTTCCTTAGGGGGATCAGGTTAGCTTTGCAAAGTTTAGTTTGTGATTTTTCAAGAGAGAAGATACAGAATATTTTATTGAAAGGATCTTGGAGATTTTTTTTTTAAAGATTTATTTATTTTATTTTAGAGAAAGAGAATGTGTACAAGCAGGAGGGGCAGAGGGAGAGGGAGAGAGAATATGAAGCAGACTCCGCACTGAGCATGGAGATGGTCGTGGGACTCGATCTCACAACCCCGAGATTATGACCTAAGCCGAGAAACCAAGAGTTAGCCACTCAACCGCCTGAGCCACCCGGGTGCCCCAGGATCTTGGAGATTCTAAGTTAATGTTTCCCTGGCTATGGTATTGAAGAGGGGTTAGGTATTAATGCTGGATTTTAAAATATATTTAAATAATTGTTTATTCATTTTAATACATACTAGAAAAAGTATAAGTGCATCAAACCTATGATTTCACAGATTTGCATAGGATGAGACTAAGATGCAGTAATCTTTTTTTAAAAGATTATTTATCTGAGAGAGAGAGAGAGCGGAGAAGGAGAGGGACAAGCAGACTCTGTGCTCAGCATGGAGCCCCGATGGGAGGCTTGATCCCAGGACCCTGAGATCATGACCTGACCTGAAACTAAGAGTTGGATGCTTAACCGACTGAGCCACCTGGGCACCCCTAAGATGCAATAATCTTAATATTAAATATAATAGGGTTGGAAAATGATGCTCGAAGAACAAGATTTTGGGAAATGCTGATGTAATCCAGATCTGCATTTTGCCTGTGATGAGGCTAGGCAGGGATCCACTTGCCAAAGTCTGCTTAGTAGTGAAGCCGAGACTGGAATCCAAAGTACGTCACGTTCGTGAAGAGTAACAAGAACAGCTAACATTTATTGAGTGTTTACAGCGTACGATGCAGAGGGATTTACGTACGTTATGTTATTTTATTCTCACTGCAGGCCTTTGCATTAACTACTATTAATATTCTTATTGTATAGATAAGAAAACTCAAAGCTTTGAGAGGGTGAGTCACTTGCCCAAGGTCATAGAGCCAGACAGGGGCAGAGCCAACCCGGAAAGGTGGCTGGCACATCGGCTGATCTTAGGTCAATGAGAAGAGTTAACATCAAAGAAGACCCTGGAGAAGGAATCCTTTTGTTAGGAGACTTAAAGGCCTGTGGAGCAAATATTTATTGAGAGCTTAACATGTGTGCTGAACCGCTAGGTGCCAGGGGCCCGGAGAGCTGCCTGAAGACTCTTGAGAATTAGGGGTTTGGTAGCTTCACTGGAGTCGGGGACTCCCGTAGGACTTTCCTGGGGAGATTCTCTTCATCTATTAGCATGTTAAGTGCTGAGAAACCTGCAGCCAGAAACCTGTTTTCTTCGTAATATTGTTGGTTTTCAAAAGCAGTTAACCACAGGTTCCCTTTTTCTTCAATAAAACCTGTTACATTTTGCAGAACCAATATTCTGTGGAGGACACGCTTGGGACCTAACCTAATCCTTTTGCACTCATTTTACACATGAGAAACCTGAGGTCCATGATGACTTGGCCAAAATCAAAACTAGTTGTTGGCAGAGTTTGTGTCATTCTCCCACTCGTTCAACAAGTATCCATCCAGTGCCTCCCAGGGGCCACGCATTCTAGGAATTGGGGCTTAGCAGTGAACAGATGGACAAGAGAAAGATACATGAAAGCAAATCGATAATTTTAGGTAATGGTAAATCTATGAAAATTGGAGATTTTTACTTTTTCGGCATTCTTTCAAGACAGAAGGCATGCCTTTTTCATCTTTGTTTTCCCAGTTTTTAGCACAGGGCTGGAATGCATTTTCAATAAATATTTTGAATAAATAAATAAGCTGTTGATGATTTGGGGTCTTTCCTATTATGTAACAAAAAGGTCAATTAAAAAAATACCAATTGCCCTTAGTTGTGGTATATTACTCTTTGGGAAGTTAAAAACAAAATGTTCTGGGAGGTCTGCAGACTGAAGTAGGTTTCTTGGTCACCCCTGCTACGAAGCCCAGTTCTGAACAGCATTGACTTTAGACAGTCATTAGAAGACAGATACTTTATGAGAGAAGTCATGTTTAAAAATCATCTCTATAGGTTTCTCAGCCTTGGTAAATTGTTTCATTCCCTAGAATTTTCAGACCACATCTGTTTTTTGATTCCTGGGCTTTTGGCCATGTTGTTAAAATGCCGATATCTCTAAGGCTCTACCCAAATTGCTAATATCAAAAGATTCCTGAGGAGTATATAGCTTGTTCAGATACAACAGAGGTGGGAAACAGAATCTTATTAGATGGCTGGTTCTTTATGGCTTGAATTAGGGGGTACCTGTGGGTACTGGGCAATCTGTCTGGTGACTTTTCTGAACTATATAGCACACTGTGGCCTTCTAAATCTCTGCCCATGAATGCTGGAAAGGACTAATGGAAGGATGTTTTATACATTCAAGCATAGGAAAAATGGCTGATGTCAGTACAGTATGAAGGTTCTATGAGTCCATTGGAGTAGAGGTTCTGAGTTGCCCCGGTGGTCAACACTAGTAGGAAAGATCTTGTCAAGAAGGTCAGTAAAGCAATGGGCTTTTCCACTTGCACGACTCCTTCTCTCAGGTATTCGTGACTGAGGAAGACCATTCTGCTATGGAGGAAATGATGGTCTGACCCCGGGATGTTCATGGCTCTTTCCAGTGTGCCTAGTTGTCCCAGAAAGAAGGGAAGTGCCATGCTGGACCTTGCTCTGCAATCCACAGGGGACTCCCTCCTTCTAAGGGACCCCTAGCCATGAAGTCCACCAGCAGAGGCCTTAGGAAGCACTCACCCAATACGTCATCTCAAGCAGATCATTTCGTTTAGGCGGGCATTTCAGAGAAGGGCATTTTAGTGGTTAGAAATGCAGCCTTAATTTCAGAGAAGGGCATTTTAGTGGTTAGAAATGCAGCCTCTCTGGTGAAGGGCACTTATAATTTGAAAGAAGAGGAAGGGAAATGAATCTGACACCGTCTGTCAAATTTATTTCTAGGTTTCTCATGGAAATCTAGGTTTCTTCAAGAGGGTATTTCCCTGAGAAGGGATTATTTCATTCTGCATGGCTCTGTGCATCACAGCAAAATCAGACATCTATTTCTGGGGAAAAGAGGCAGAGAAGAATTTGGTAAGTATTTGAGAAATAAAATGGAAAGCTGCAAGTTTTAGTCTCAGAAGTGAAAGCAGAGCTTTTAGAGTTTAGGTCAAGAGACACAGGCTTAATTGTATCTGTAGGAGTTTCCTGTAGGCTGGAAGAAGAATGTCTGACTAACAAAGAGTGATGAAATGATGGCATATGTTACTGAAGGAAAATGGTGGATATTGTACCCTTCCATATTTTAGGTAAATAATCTGTAATGTAGAAGGCATTGGTGCAGGGCAGGGCAAAGAGCATGGTACCTAGAGCTGGAAAGAGCCAGGCCTGAATCCCACCTTCTCCATTTTTGATGTGAGAATTTAAGCAAGTTATGTGATGGTTTTGATTCACAATTTCCTCATCTGTAAAATGAGGATAATATAGACTTCTAGAGGATGCTATGTGGTGCTTAACAGGCCTGGCACATGAAAAGTGCCCAATAAATGGTAGCTTTTATTATGAACTATAAATAGAAAAATCTCTAAATTGTGCCCACCACACCCAGAGAGGAGCTCTGAAATGCCCTTTGGAGGTGTTTTCAGACCTTGTGACTTGATTCAGTATGGCATCATCCTTGTCTGATTTTTTTTTTTAATTTCCCAAGAAATCTTATATTGAATTATTGCACTACAAGAAATAAGACATTTTGGAATTTGCACAGTCCATTAACTAATTCTAAAACCCTTTTCCTAAACAGGCAGACAGGTGTTGCCTGCTGCATCTGCCTATTTGTACACCTGTTTCAGTATTTTGAAATCCAGCAAAAACATTTAAAATCACAAAAGCCAATTGCTTCACGACTAAACAAAATTCCCTAAAAGTGTTGTGTGTTCCTGCCAACAGCTGAATGCTCTAAAAGAGGCCGGAAAACCACATGAGCTTCTTTATTAATGCTGTTGATGTGTTGAGACTTGTATCAGGTCCCTTAGGCGAAAAAGAAGCACAGATTTGGGAGAGGGGGGACTCAGATGAATTAAGCCAGTAACATTCAAGTCTCTTGGCCAGAGAGATGTAAATTCTTTGTCTAAACACAACAGAAATAAGCCTCTCTCAGGTCCAAAGAGACTTTGATAAATAATGCAAACTCATTGCCTTATTGAATTTATTTCTCTGGATGCTAGATATGTAATTGGGAATCGATAAGTATTGTTTGCTTGCCTTGTGAAATTGTTTCATGTTGGGGTAAGGATGAGTCTGTGGTGTTGAAATAGAGGAAAGCTAATTCTCTTATGCTGGGATTGGCTTTAATCTTATTAGCCAGATGTTCCAACCGTTATAGCTAACCAGTCAGACTGGGCCACAAAAATCTCAGTTGCACAATATAATTGGATTGTGAACTGCATTCTTTAAAAATCACCATTTGTATGGGACAGAGGCACCTCTTGTCTGCATTTTTGGGAGCACAGGTTGGCTCCCTGGTCTCGTTCAGGTCAGAAACACCACTGCCCATCACTTTTGGCCCGACTCCTCATGGTTAAACCCCAGTGTATTTGTATGCTCCAAGCACAGGGGCCAATTTTGGCCAATGGAAGTGGTTAACCCTGCTGCCTGGCTCTCTCCTGCTGCTGTTTATGAGGCGTGGCTCTTTCATCCCTGCTTGTTGGAAGAGCATTCAGAAAAATCCATTGCAACTCCCGATTTTGATAAAGCCTTTAATTTTCTATCCTTTCCTTTGACAGCTTCATCCATTTGCTGCATATTCAATTCTGAAGAAGCCAGGGCTGAATTGAGGTGATAGTTTCAGAACGGCCTGGAGTTTAGAAGGTGTGATTGTATTAGAGAACCTCCAGCCTTGAGTTTGCTTGGCTTTGAAATCTGGAGGATTATACTCTCCTCACGGGGAAAGATTTATGGCCTCTGGGGAGAGAATCCCGGGCCCCGAATGAAGTGTGATATTTTGATAAGGTGCTTGGGGAGGTTGCTGGATATAGAGCAGAGTAGGTTTCTGATTGGTGCAAGCAATCTTGAGCCCTCCTGGGTGATAATTTCGAAATATGTGTGTCCTAGGAGATGAGAAAATATGTGGCGGGGCCATATAGAAAGAGTCGAGTTGGCTAAAATAAGGAAATAGGGAAAAGAAGCTGTTTGAGAGAGGACTTGGCGCCTATTTGGTATTTGTGTCTGTTTTTCTCTTGAAATGGGCTGATGTGTTGGCGAGACGCTTCTGGCTGTTGTCAGAGATGGGAACATCTGTGCACCTCTGCAGAAAACTCAGGGTTCTAAAATGTTTGGTGGAAGTTCCATAACTGCAACTCATTCTGTCTCCTCATTAAGGAGTTAAGCCTCTACCGCTCAGAGTGTGCTTTTTAAGGGAGGACTTGGCTTATGACTCTGGGCTTTACTTTTGCCTAGCACATGGCAGAAGAGAGTTTCCAGCCATGAAATCCAAGGCCAGCAGATTCAAGTGTGCAGACGTGAGGCAAATCAGCTCTGCTGGCTTGGGGGGAAATAAGAATGAAGAGATGCCCAGTCAGCAAGGTAATTGTGACACAGGCCTGCAGGCAGAGCCAGCAAGAGGTGTGGCTAATTCTTCAAAGGTTTTGCTTCAGCTGCTACTATTAGTGGTAAATGCTGTTACAGTGATCCCAAAATATCAGTGACAACGCACTAAGAGTGTAGTGATTGGTCACCTCAAAGTCCAGTGCTGGTCAGTGGGGTCACCCTGGGCATCAACACCTGGCTAGCACACTCCCTGTGTCCTACCTGTCTTGCTTTTTCCAGGACTTAATCATAGTGGCCGAAGGTAGAGGGCATTGGAAAATGTGGTATAGTGATGTGCTTGTGGAAATGCAATGGATTGATTCAATGCATAACATCGTCTCTACCACAGCCCTAAATGTTCTTCCTACACAGTTGTGGATCCAGGTTTGGTGGGGCCTGAAGCTTAAGCAAGTTTGGGGCTCCCTTTGGAAAATGATATGAAGTTAGGTACAGAAGTGAATATTCATTTAGAATGAAATGGAAAGAACTCAGTCAAGAGGGACGCTGTGCCGATAAAGGTTTCTTAGCGCCCCCATAAATGTAGGTCTGTTCCTAGATGTCCAAATATAAAGTGTATTTTTCCCCTGCTTGCAATGTAACCGAACTGTGCTTGCTCGATGCCCCCCCCCCCCCCACCTCCGCCCTGGGCAACAGGGCCCTTTGTGCTAGACAGGGTGTAGCGGGCCAGCTAACTCACACTGCCTTCAGAGTAAAAATTGCTGCAGCCTTTCTGGGGAGCCACTTGGCTCTGTGTACTGAGAGCCCAGGACCCTTCATGTGCTTTGATTCAGTGGTCTTACCTCTCCTGTGTGCCTGCAATGGGCTGAGGGCATGGGTGTGGAAGCCCACCCAGAGTGATTGTAACCCAGCCACTGTTTGCTCCCTGATCCTTAACTTTTCCAGACTGAACATTCCCCCCATTGATAAAATCGGCATAAAGAGAGCCATGTGTTGGTATCAAGATTAGTTGGGATCATGCATTAATTTAGCGTAGGGCCTAGGACTTAGTAAGAGGTTAGTACATGTGGTGTTTTTTTTATTACCATTCACACCAGGCAAAGATTTATATTTGAAGATGTTCAATCTGCATTAGTCACATGTAAAAAAATGAAAACACTCTGGTGACAGGTAAATGCTTGAATTGTGTCATCATACAATGGACTGTTACAGTAATGACAGATGATGATAAAACGTTTTGTGCAAGGAAAAATGCATATAATAGGTGAAAACAATGATATGAAACAGTGTAGTGCAATTACGTAAATAATGAGTAAATTTTTTTTAACTAAAACTATGAAAATGTTAGCATTGGTCATTTCTGGATGATAGATGTATGACCAGACTTTATTCTCATCTTTATGGTTTTCTGCATGTCACAAATTGTATGTAATTATTTAAATAACGATATTACCGATCTTCCCTTATAAATAGCAATGTTGCAGCCTTAAATTTGCCTAATATTTACTGTTTCTAAAGTGCTGTCACATCTCATTTAATCTTCACAACAACCCTGAGAGAACAACAAAGAAAAAAACTTGCATTTTTAATGGAAAACAGATAAAACAAAGAAACCCATCCAGCCACTGAAAACCGAATTTACTGAAATTTACAGATAGCATAGTCACATAGTCACCTTCCTTGACATTTCCGTCTCCTTCCTCATGTTCCCTAATTAATTCTGCTGTTTACCAAGCACTGTAACAAAGGTAAATTACTACTCTCTTCTCAATTAATATGGTTTGCTATTTAGATTTTTAATTACAAATGTTTACAAGTATTGGTTTAGATTATTTTTTCATGGAAGTTCTAGAATAGAACTTGGAATCCTTGCCTTGTTCGATCAGAAAATGCTTTCTGCATTTTAGCCAAGAAGTTGAGAAATACACACTTTGGGTCAGAGCCTGGCTGCTTCCTGAGCAGCTGCTTGTGCTCCCAGTCCCCTTCCTCCGCTGCAGCTCCAGCCCTTGGGGCTATGGAGTGGGGTTGTTGGCACAGTCTCTAGGACCATAGAGACCGACACCCCCTGATCAGCTCATCCTGGATGCTCTTCTGCCCTGGCTGACTGGTGTTCTATACCTGGCTTCTGTTTTGTTCCAAGGGCCAGAATCCTCACCAGAATAACCCACTGAGAGCTGGGCCTTCGGCTCAGACCAACCCTCCTTCTGGCCTTAATGGCCCTCTACTGCACAAGCTGACATTGGCTTCCCCCCAAGCCTGGGGACTCACATCTCCTTATAAGACCTACATGAAGACTTCCCGACTACCTGTCTGTACCTGAGAATATCGTGTTCCTAGATTTGCCCTCCCCACACTTGGCCCTGCTTGATGCTGCCTACTTCAAGTCTGACCTGTGGATGCCGACCCGGTTACTTGAGTTAACTCAGATGCATCCTTGACATCGATATCCAGCAGGTAGAGAATTCCGCTGGCGCAGAGCGTACTCCCTCTCAGCTACAGAAGCTGCCTCTCTCCTTGTTTTCTGCCTTGCTCACCCCAGGGACCTGGGCAGATCCAAGTCTAGGTTCTGGACTCTCCCATGGGTCTTACCTCCCTCGCTGCAATTCACTGGGCCAGGCCACCAGATACTGCACTTTGAAAATACAATTTGTTTTGAGGTTGCTAAGGGCTTAGAGGATAGCAGAATTGCAGGCAGTTGGTTAAGCGACTGCCTTCGGCTCAGGTCATGATCCTGGAGTCCCGGGATCGAGTCCCGCATCGGGCTCCCTGTTTGGTGGAGAGTCTGCTTCTCCCTCTGACCCTCTTCCCTCTCGTGCTCTCTCTCATTCTCTCTCTCTCTCAAATAAATAAATAAAATCTTAAAAAAAAAAAAGAATTGCAGGCTGCTGGGGGTGCTGGAAATTGGGTAAGCAGGATAACTCGTGCTGATTTATACCTAGGAGTAGAATCCTCTTATTTCAGCTGTAGTTGAAAGTATCATTCAAGGCAGTTCAAAATATGTTGCATTTTCTGCCTATAATGGTTTCAAGTCCATTAAAATATCCTGGAATAGAAGTTTTCCTGTCTTTTCTTTAACAGACAGGTCAGGTTAAATGGAAAGCATGGGCAGGGAAGAGAGTATTCAGGGAGCCTGGGTTGCTCTGTTAGATTCCTAGGGCTGCCTTAACAAATTGCAACAAATTTGGGTGGCTGCAAACAGAAATTTGTTCTTTCTCAGTTTTGGATGCTAGGAGTGCCAAATCAAGGTGTTGGCAGGGCCTTGCTCCCTGGGAAGTCTCTAGGAGCGGATCCTTCTTTGGATCTTCCAGCTTCTGGTAGTTCCAGGCATTTCTTGGTTTGTGCACATGACTCCTATCTTTACCTCCATCTTCATATGGCTGTTTTCTTTTTGGGTGTCTCTGTCTTTGCATGGCGTTTTCCTCTTAAAAGGACACCAGCCATATTGGAGTAGAGCTCACGCCAATGATCTCATCTTAACTTGATTCTATCTGCAAAGACCCTGTTTCCAAGTAAGGCTACATTCATGGATACCAGGGTTAGGGCTGCAATGTAACTATTTGGGAGTCACAGTTCAACCCATAAGAGTTGCCTCTGATCCAGTCCTGCTGTACTCACTCCAGAGGTGGGGCACCCTGCAGGACTGCTTGGGGTCTTTGTTTCCTTGGCTTTAAGTGGAGGTAATGATAGTGCCCTGTAATAGAATGATTGAGAGCATTAAATGAGATAATGCTTAGGATCGGATCCAGCTTATAGAAAGTGCTCAGTATGTGTTAGCTTTTATGGCCAGTTACTTCCTTCCAGTCCTTTGATTTCATAAGCTGGTTCATGCAGAAATTGAGGAAGTGAATGAGTCACACAAAAAGTAACACTATGGTAAAGCAGAAGGTTAATTCTTTCGATGCTGTGACCCATGGAGCTCATCTGCACACAAATTTTGCTTCCAAGGTTATTGTCAGGACTGAGTTTGCCCAAGTATTTGCTTGATTGAAATCTCCTATGCTGCTCTTTAAAGTGAATGCAAAGTAACTCTCTTGGACAAGTTCTAGAGAATCTAGGCCTTGAGCTGGAACGAGCAAATGTGTCTGTCCTTTCAGGATCATTCCGTAAGACCTGGCTTATGCACCACTAGGCTCTGTGGCGCCATTCATATGGTGGCCTGTGTGAATGGCACTGCTCCCGGCATTCCAGGGGACACGGCCTGGGCGGTTGTGTGAGGTGGCTGTGATAAGGGAAATCTGTGTCCTGGGATGGCCCACCAAGCCAGCAAGGGAGTCCCAGCCCCTGCCCCGGGGCTCTTCCAGGTTCTTCTCCTTGCTCTGCTTCCTGCGCGTGCCAATCTGGGTTCCTCTCCCTGCCCCGCTTCGCACCCGCGCCAAGAGTGCCCAGTATGCGGAAGTAGAAATGTATAAATTACCCCCTTTGCTTGTCCTCGGGGCTCAGACCTTTGGAGACCGCTCTCCTCTGAGCCCGCGGGCGATAAATAAACCTACTGTCCTCCAAGATCTCCGGGTGCTGCTTGGTTCTTTCGCCGGGCCGTCCAGTACAGGTTCCGTAACAGCTGACTGTTCTTTCCAGGGTTATGTGGGGTCGACAGGTCACACAGTCATAGTGTGAAACTTGAAACATATTCTGCTGGCTTAACTCTTTGATGGAAATGGGATTCCCAAGATTCTAAACCATAGCGCATAGCTTTGCAGAAAAGATACATATATTGTATTATCCACCAAGGTAAAACCTATCAGTTGTTCTCAAGTCAACCTGCTGTTTTCTTCCCCACATTGTCTTTGTGAAGTTTGTGTCATCAGTTTTATAACTGGAAGCACATCTGACTTGGAACATAAATGCTACAGGTTGAAGTCCTAAATAAAGCTTAGCTTTAGATTGAAGTCCAATAAAGGAATTATCTATAGTTCGTTCCCTTATTTCTGTTATAAGTCAGCTGCAAAACTGAAAATACAGGCTTGACTTTGCAAGGTCATGTAGTGGTGCTGATCATCTGAAATGCCAATTATTAAGAAAGATCATAGCTTTCATTATGGAATGTACTTTGAACGTAATTTTATGTGGGTCTATTGATGTTCTGGGATTTTTGTTCTGAGATTTGTTGAAGATGTGTTGTAGCTATTTGGTTTATGTATTGTTGAGGTGCTGTTTATTTTTAATATACTCTGTTCTTCTTTCTTCTTCCCAAAGCAAATAATCAAGAATCAATGTTTAACTTTAAGTGAGATTCATTTACTTTATATTGAGAGTTATTATTACTTTAATTTATGTTCCTTTTTCCTTGGAGCCCTGATATCTTTTGGAAGATAAATCTTTTTGTGTACTTTTTTGTATATTATTTTTCTTTTCAGTATTAATTGTTACAACCACAACAATGAATGTTATCGCACACTTACCATATACCAGTCACTGTGCTAATGGCTCTAGATAGATTATCCTTATTTAATTTTATATCAATACTAGATTTTTAAGTAGTGTCTGTTAGAATTCACATTTTGTAATGAGGATCTGAGGCCTGGGTAGACAAACTTGCCAACATCGTAAGAAGTGGAGCCAGGGTTTGAGCCCTGATTCTCTGACTCGGGGTCTCATGCTTCTCAACCCTGCACTTTTGATATTGCAGATACCGTCAAAATCTTTGCATTCAAGGAACTGCAGATGCAATCCAGAATTTTTCAGTGATTCAGAAGGCCCCTGCATTTTCATGTAATGTGAATTTTGGGCCAGTGGATCGATTCACTTTGCTTAATTTGTTTTGGTCAGGTTGACATTATGCTAATTTACACAGTCACTGAAAGCAGTGGCAGATATCCCAGGAAGGCTCTGGGTTGCAGGAGAAATTAGCATGGAATTAAGAAATTCACAGGTTTCATACGTAGATAACCTTGAGAATTGACTCACTTGTTATTGAGTATGTGTTTCCAAACAGGGTGTTACTTGCTTTTGTGTAATAAATAATACCAAGTCAAATCAACGCAGATAACTGGTTTAAAAATTAAATAAGTTTTGTTTTGTTTTGTTTTTACTTCAGGAATTTCTCAAGGTCTTGAAAATATGCCATGTGCATTGCAATCCTCAAGAGGGAAAAAAAAGACCATTAAGTGTTTTGGGAATGTACCTGACAACTGTTTGCTTGTTTATTTGTTTTTATTTTATTCTGGCAGGTAAGGTTTCTCGTAAGATTTTTAGTGTAGCGGTTAAGATGACTTTGATGGTAAGTAACAGAAGACCCAGTGCCAGGTGGCTTAAGCAATAAAAGCTTGTATATGTGCAAAGGTTAGAGGTATAGTGAGCCATAGAATTTGTCTAAATCCACCACTTTCTAGGTCACTTAGGATTTTTATTTATTTATTTATTTATTTTATTTCCGCCCCTGCCACAGTTGAACTTTGGATCTGGACCTGGGGCAGCTTCCCCTAGCAAATGAACAGGGTGGTGACCAAAGAAGGCCAGAAGAAAAATCCGATCATTTTTAGGAAGAGTGAATGGGCTCATGGGTGCTTGAGAGGCGGCCAACAACAGTCCACTGTGGCCAGTGACTTGGATATGCCTAATTTAGATCAATGAAGATATTAATTCCAGTTTGTCTTTGCCCTTGTATGTATTGATATTCTACATGTGACGTATAAGGTACCCCCCTCAGTATTTTTGGTGAATATTTCTGTAGTTACCTCTAAACACAGAAAAAGTTTCTAGTAGAATACTCAGAGGTACGAGTCTGCATATATCAGTTTCCCATGTGTCAGTCCCATAGATCTGGTAAGATATTAGTGTTGGCTGCTAACATCCACGAAAGTTTGTAAGTTTTCTCAGCAAAATGAGTGCTGTAATGACATTATACCCACTTGTTGCTATGGGACTCATATTTACACTTAATATTATTTTGATGTGCAAGTATCCTGGTGAATATAGATTGATTCTCTTAATTTACCCTTTCACTTTACTACTTGTGTGTTTTCTCTCAGTTCTCAGAAAAGTGCTGAAGGATGTTTTACTGAATGACAGGTGAGGGACAGCGAGAAAAGGAGAACCGTGGGCCGTAAGTTTGCACGTCACACGGACGCTCACATTTTGGCCGTGGGGACTTCTGAGAAGTGAAAAATGCTTTCAGATGACTCGGTTCATTTGCTGCTTGCCCTATTTATTTGCCATATTGCGCCAATAGGTATTTCCTTCTATTTTTCAGTTGATCGACTGAATACTTGAGACATGCAACAAGGTATTTTGTATGGATTCTAGGTTGATCGAGACTTTCTTTAGAAACCCAGCTTTTTGGTCTTGCAGTCTGGTCAGGGAGAGGAGACAAGCACACAGATAACTAACACAAAGGATCAAGTGCGAAGGGCAGCTCAGAAATTCCAAGAGATTCAGAGGAGGGAAAGATTCCTGGTGAGCTGAGGAGTCATGGGTGAATGGGGGAAGGGAGAAGAATGGGGACGTCAGACAGACGTCAGACAGACGATAAATAATCTAGTTTGGCTAGAGCCTCGATGTTGTGAGTTAAAAAAGAGAAAAAAAAAAAAAAACTAGTCGAGTTACTTCTTGCACTAGTGATTTATTGTGGTGTAACAGTTACCCGAAACTTAGTAGCTGACCCAACAAGAGGCTTCTGTGACCTCTCCTCCTTTCCGTGGGTCATGAGTCCAGGAGTAGCTTGGCTGGGCAGCTATGGCTCAGGCTCTGTCCTGAGGTGGTTCTCAGATGTCCGCCCGGGGCTGGAACATTTGCTCCAAGGTCGCCCATTCACATGGCTGCTAAGTTGGTGCTAGTCTTCTTGACGGGATGGCTGGCCTTCCCCAGAGCCAGTTTGACACAGAGTCAGTCAGGTGGCAGCTGTACCCGTTTTATGAGCTGGCCTTAGAAATCACACAGCATCATTTCCGAAGCATTCCATGTGTTATATTAGAAAAGGCCAGTCTAAGGGAAGAGGGACCTAGGAGTCACCATTTATAGGAAGGAGTGTCAAAAATAAATAAAGAGAGGAGTTTCAAAGAATGTGCACAGATGTTTTAAAAGCTATACTGTTCTGGAAAAAAATGACAGAAGCAGAAATGACAGTTGTATTGCTGTGGTGTTTCTTTCGTTGTTTCTCCATAATCTTTCCTCATATTAGTTGGTAGCCCATTTTCAATTGGTAAACCGTGGTATAAATAATGTCTGAAGTAGATTTTCATCTACTAGACTAGTTATTTAAAAGTTGGTGATTGATTCAAGAGGTGTCTTGTAGAAGAAACTTACTACAGCAGAAGTGGCTTGGGCTGAGGTGGGGGCTGGAGGGGGGCGGCCTCCCCTCAGGGCCCCAGGAACACCTTTAGCCATGGAAACAGAGCTCTGTTTGGAAGCTGTGCCACGGATCCTTCCACTTCCTTTGTTTTTCCTTAAGAATTCAGTTTGTTCTTTGGAAGAGCTCTTTCCTATTCAATGATTTAGAACGGCTTGGTAAAATGCATTCTAATTGTGAGAATTATTTCCAGTATTTTAAATAGGTGGTTGGCCATGGCACTGAACGATAGTACTGTTTCATTCAAAACGTATGTTTTGTAGCTGGAGGTGGTTGAGCGTGAGGAAGGGGACTTTAAACAGAATTTCCCCCTCTGTGGAGCGCACATTAGTTAAGTATGTACTTGGGACTGAAACAAAAGGGTGGTGATAGCGATGAGAGACATGAGCCACCATTCCCTGTGATCTCAAAACTAAAGCCATCTGTGATGATGTAACCTCGGACCAGCACAGTATTACTGCTGGAGTGGGAGGCAGAGTTCTGAGAATGGAGACTATGCATACTTTTGGCTAAGTGTTTCTCATAATTACCAGGGGTAACAGGAAATTTTTATGACCCAGATAAAGAAAATGGTGCTCATTAGTCATATGAATATTAGTTTTCTCAACAGAACTATATACTGCTAAGGTCCCTCCCCCTAAAAAAGCCATTATTGTACACTGTGTGCAGGAAAAGAGACCCTTAATAGAGAAATTAGAAAAGTGGATTACATTACCTCTTTTTAATTTAACACATTTAAAGGACAATCACCAACAAAATTAATTTTTATTTGAAGAAATTTGAGGATGAAAAGCATGAAGATACTACTTTTTCTCTACTATCACTTTCCCCTTTCATTGCTGCTACCATGAACTTTACCCACTTGTTCCTGGAAAAGAAAGAACATGGAGCTTGCTGCAGAGATTTCTTTTTAAAATTAAGAAGTGTTATAGTAAATGTAGAAAGCCTAGAAGACAGTGGGAGCTGGTGGTAAATGCAAGAAAGATAACTGCATTTGTTTTCCTTTTTTTTTTTTTTTTTTTTACAAAGATGTGTGTATGGGAGATTATTGCTCTTTGAAGTCATCCATTAACAGTCACTCTTCATACCTGTGGGATTTCCCATTCAGAATATTGGTGAGGTAGAATTAGTTGCTCTATCTCCATAATTATTTCTTAAAATAGTTTTCTAAGAGCCAGAGAATACTCTGCTACTTCTCCTTCCTCCTCCCTGTTGCAGCCCGCTCCAGGTTTTATTATGAAAATGTGTGCGTGGGAACAAAACCTCAAGCTCTTACTTAGCAGAGGGCCTGGCATGGAACAGTATCAGTAAACAGGAATTCCTTTCTACCTTCCCTTATCCTGATGCCTTCTGCATTGACCCCAGCATCAAAGTAGGGAGGCTGTCAAAAAGTGCTAGAGTAGATGGCTTGTGGATAACATCCTTTTCTTCATTCAGCTAAAAATCTTTCCACTTACGTCTTCTTTCCTTTGCAGCTTTATCTGTTTCCCCCCAACATGCAACCCACTGTTTTTTATTTCTTCCCCAAAATATAAGTCAGTTTGCCTTCGTTCAGGGCTGGACCCACAGGTGCAGTGATGGGCTCTCATTTCTTTAATTGTACTAGTTTTCTCTTGTTTGAGTGAAGAAAATTATTAGCAGTTTAGATTTTTATTCATTCCTATATGTCATTCATTTACTCATTTCTTTGTTCAGCCTAGCATTTATGGAGGGGGGTCCACTGTGTAGGTTTGTACGTGTGTTGGGGTGGGGCATGGTCATGGAGACTGCTGTGACCTAGGCAGCCGGCCCTTTGTCCCTGCCTTCTAGTAGCTCACAGTCTGGTGGAGAGGTGGAGAGACAGACGTGTAAATGAGTAAATACATTTTGAATAAGCATTTATCCAGCTCCTGCTATGTGCAAGGAAATGACTTGGATTTTATATAAATACCAGGTTATGCTAAACTTGATCCTTTCCTTCAAGGGAGTTCATAGTTTAGTACAGAAAAGAAGACACAGATCTAATTTAGCAACAATTTAGAGAGCTTTCTATGTGTCAGTCACTAAACTACTATAGTTGGGAAGTTCAAGTTTATTTTCATGTTACTTACAAAAATAGGCCCTTAGTATGCAAAGGAAGTAAATATCTTTGGAGCTGGAGTATTTAGAGTGGGAATTGAAGAGGAAGTGGGAAACAGAGTGGTTAAGAATAATTGAGTAGTTAAGGGCTTTGGACTCTGGGAGAGTCAGATATATCTGGATTTGGATCTTGGCTCCATAACTTACTAGTTTTGCACCTTTATGGGGGGGGCAGTTAATTACCTTTCCAAAGTTCAGTTTCCCCATCTACAAAATGTGGTTAATACTGATAATATTGTGGCAGATTATATTTTCCAAAGATGACCGAACCAATATCTGTTATTCCACACGTTCTCACAAGTGTCACTTTGACAGACATCTCACTTAGTAATAGGGTTTCTGTCTCTTCTCTTTGATCTTGAGGGGAAGATTGTGATCATCTTGACCAGTAGCGTATAGCAGAAGTAGTGCTATATGACTTGCAAGGCAAGATCATAAATATGCTGTGCACCTCCATCTTGCTCTGTGGTGTTCACTCTTGGAAGCCAGCCACCATGTTGTGAGGAGGCTCAAGTCGCTCATGGAAAGGCCCAAATGGGAGGAATTGAGGACGCTGGCCCACAGGCTTGGCTGAGCTCCCCACTGACAGCTGGCACAGCTTGCCAGCCATGTAAAAGAGCCATCCTGAGTGGATCCTGCAGCAAGCCCCAGGTGAGTAGCCTTGGCTGACTCCACAGGAAGCATAGACCAGCCATGCCTGCTCAACCCTGCCAAATTGTACTATCATGAGCAAAATAAACGATTGTTGGGATGGTTTGTTACACAGCAATAAAAAACCAGGACATCTGCCATGTAAAGTTGCTAAGAGGATTCAGTGGAATGATGCATATAAATCAGCACAAAACTAATGCTTCACTAATGACAGCTCTTTTCATTATTGTTACTGGTTGAGAAGGTACTGGAAATCAGCATTAGTTTGAAGCATTTAATGGAAATCAAAGTGAGGTCACAGTATGAAGCTCCCCCCATGAACTTCTGGTATGTGGTAGGTTTTAGGGAACTTGTTTTGTTCACTTTTTTGTCATTTGCAAAAATTGTTGTGTATCAGCTCCCCAGAGTTCTTTTCTTCTGGGTTTATGATACTCTGCTAGACTCTGTTCTCCTTTGAGTCAGGGTTTCACTCAAACTTTCAGTGTCATGACCGGATTTGTAATCAATGTTTACACTTCCAGAATATTCTGCGAATGTCATGCTCCTGATGTTATTAAAAAACATTTTTTGAATTGTGGTGAGAAATACAACAAAATTCAGCATCTTAACCATTTTTAAGGGTACAGTTCAATAGAACTGAATATTGCTGTGCAACAGATCTCTAGAACTTTCTCATCTTGCAAAGTAAAACTCCATACCGATTGAACAGTAACTCCTCATTCTCCATTCTCCATGCTCCCAGCCCCTCATAACCACCACTCTACTTTCTGTTTGTAAGACTTTGACATGTGAGTGGAATCATGCAGTATTTGACCTTTTGTAACTGGCTTATTTCACTTAGCATAAAGCCCACAAGATTCATCCATGTCGTGGCATATTCTTTGGGTATAAAGACATTTTGCAGAATGTGCTTCTTTTGAAGGCGAATAATATCCCATCATATGTCTATCTCACATTTTATTTACCCCTTCATCTGCCAGGGGACATTTGGGTTCCTTCTACTTCTTCGCTATTGTGAGTCACGGTGCAGTGAGCTTGGAAGTGCAAATATTGCTCTGCTGTTGTTTTTCCCACCTCCCACCAATACCGGAATCTCACTGAGATGCATTTGAGAGAGGTAGGGGCTGATTTGTGTTCATTGCCATTTTTTCGCCATAGATCTTAAGAGAGTTGCATGTCATTTAGGTAGCAGAGCTGCCCAGACTCCCCCCGGGGGCTTCATTAGCATGCCTCGCTGTTGTGTAATCTGAGCAAGATTAGAGTTACACCTCTGTTTGCAGGGCTCCTCCATGCTTTCAAAGCAGTTTCACAAGCACGATTTTATTTAACCCTTGCTGAATGATGGCTGTTTCTTTAATACGGGGAACATGAGGATACAATTACAGATGTAAACTCCTCACAGCTGTGGGTAATGTAGTGTTCATGGTCTCTATCAGAATGGACTTCATTTACAAATAGACGACGTAGTTTTTTTACTTTATTTTTTAAATTAATAGATGGTATTGTTTGAAGAGAAGTTTTAGGTTTCTAGAGAAACCAGGCAGTAAGTACAGAGAATTCTCATAGGCCCCCTCTCCCTGTACAGTTTCCCCTCTTACTAATGACCTTATCAGGTGGTACATTTGTGACAGTTGAACCAATAGATGATACATTATTATTAACTGAAGAGCATAGGTTTCATTAGAGTTCACTCTTGGTTTTGTATTGTTCTGTACATTTGGACAAATGTATAATGTATGGATCCATCGTTACAGTATCATACAGAGCAGTATCATACAGTATTATATTTTACTGCCCTAAAAATCTCCTGTACCCCATCCCTTCATCCCATACTTCCGCCCACCCCCACCCAGAGCTCCTGGCAACTATTAGTCTTTTTACTGTCTGTACTTTTCCCTTTTCTAGAAAGCCATATAATTGGAATCAAACTGCGTGTAGCCTTTTCAGACTGACTTTCTTCACTTAGACATATGCATATAAGACTCATCCTTTAGCGTGTGTGTGGCTTGATAGCTAGAGGCTGAATACTATTCCACTGTGTGGACAGACTGCTGTGTATCTGCTCACCTATTGAAGGATGTCTTGGTTGCTTTGGAGTTTTGGCAATTATTAATAAGGTTGCTACAAACATTTGGGTGTAGATTTTTGTATGGACAAAAGTTTTCAACTTATCTGGGTAAATACCAAGGAATGCGATTGTTAGATCATATGGTGGGAGTATGTATAATTTTGTAAGGAACTGCCAAATTGCCTTCCAAAATGGCAGCACCATTCTGCATTCCCACCAGCAATAAATGAGACTTCCTTTTGGTCTACATCCTCACCAGCATTTGGTGTTGTCAGTGCTTTGGATTTTAGCTATTCCGATAGATGTGTAGTGTTATCTCATTGTTATTTTAACTTGCAATTCCCCAATGACATATAATGTTGATCGTTTTTTCATATGCAGCATGGTTTTAATTTTTATTTTTAAAAATTTCATATTGAACTCATTATAGACTCACAAGAAATTAAAAAAAAAAAACAAAACCCAACAAAGACGTATAGAGCCATCCCTTAATCCAACTTCCCCCAATGGTAACATCTTACTTAATTAGAACATTATCAAAACCGGGAAATTGACATTGCACAATACAATGAACTAGACTACAGACTTTGCTGGGACTTCCTCAGTGTTTTGTGCACTGATCTATTTTTGCGTGTGTTTATAGTTCTGTAAAATCCTTTTGCTTATGTGGATTCATGTAATCACAACCACAATCAAGATATAGAACCGTTCCATCACCACACAGACACTCCCCAGAGCTCTGCCTTCATAGTTGCATACTCCCCCAAACCCTGCCCTGCCCTAATCTCTGGCAGCCACTGTTCAGACTTATGTTTTTTAAAAATATCCCTGGAATTATTGATCTAATTTTGTCTCTGCATCAGTATAATTTGAGAGTTATTGATTTATTGATCTTCCTTTTGACTTTTGATATTTATGGTTTTAGTCTCAGGTTGGTTAAAATGAACACATGTATCTTCATGTACCTATTAGAAGAGGAGTATTTTCTTCCTAGAATTTAGTTATAAAGACATTTTGCAAGCTGTGTTGCAAAGTTTTGAATGGGTAACAGAAAAAGGGGCAGTTTAGTGATCTTGAGTAAAATGAGAACACTGTAGGAACTTGGGATAGGTTTGACTTTATTTATTTATTTATTTATTTTTAAAGATTTTGTTTATTTATTCATGAGAGAGAGAGAGAGGGAGAAGCAGACTCCCTGCTGAGCAGGGAGCCCGATGAGGAACTCGATCCCAGGACCCTGGGATCATGACCTGAGCCGAAGGCAGACGCTTAACCATCTGAGCCACCCAGGCGCCCGGGACAGGTTTGACTTTAATATGTGTGTGTCTTGCTACAGATTCTAAAGTACAGTCATTAATCCTTAATGCAGAAGATGAATTAGACTGGGATTATTATATGATAAAAATTTCACAAAAGTTTCACTGGCAAGTTTCTTTAAGTAAAGACGTACCTTGGTTCATTTAAAACATGATTTAAATTTACCAAAACGGGAGCCTGGGTGGCTCAGTTGGTTAAGCATCCAGTTCTTGATTTCAGCTCACTCAGGTTACTCATGATCTCTGAGTTGTGAGATCAAGCCCTTTGCGGGGGCTGAGCTGAAGCCTGCTTAGGATTCTCTCTCTCCCTCTGCACCTCCCTCCCCCGCCTGCTTACATGCCCCTGGATGTTTAGAAGGGCTATACATGCCAGGAAAATTAAATTTGTGCCAGGAGATTATTAATTTAGTAATTAAAATCTACAAACAACTGTATTTTATAATTCTAGAGCAGTTTCTCAACCTTAGTGCTATTGACATTTTAGGCTAAGGTAATTTTTTTGTTGGTGGGGAGCTGTTCTTTGCTTCGTAGGATGGTAGCAGCGTCTCTGGCCAATACCCGGTAGAGTCCAGTAACACCCCCTGCCCAAGTTATGTCAAAGAAAAGTGTCTCCAGACACTGCCATGTGTCCCCCAGGGAGCAGCAAAAGGGGAGTCACCGTTATTTGAGAACCACTGATTTTATTCATATATTTTCGCATGCACATACCCTTGAAAAATATATATTATTTTCCAATTTACATAAATTGCGTGGTATTTATGTATTGTTCTGCATCTTGTTTTCTCCATTTGTTATTATGTTATTATGTTTCAGCCATGAATGTAAATACAGTTTGTCCCTTTAAGTGCTATATATTGGGTGGCCTTTAGACTGTATCCGCATGACATTTTAGTTGTTTCCAGTTTTCCCATAAAAAAAATTATTCCTTGGGGCGCCTGGGTGGCTCAGTCAGTTGAGTGTCCAAATCTTGATCTCAGCTCAGGTCTTGATCTCAGCGTCGTGAGTTCAAGCCCTGTGTTAGGCTCCATGCTGGAAATGGAGCCTACTTTAAAAAAATAATTATTCCTCAGTGAATATTTTTGCCTGTGCCACCCTGAGTATGTATGTGATTATCAGGAACATTGAAAAAAACTCCACTGGATTTAATCAGCTTTACTGTAAATTATCAAGTTGTTCTCTAAACAGGCTTTATTAATTTATTTACACTCCCAATCAGCAGTGTATGTTATCCTGTTTACCCCATATTCCTATTGACACTTGATATTGTGGAATTCTTTATTCTTTGCCCTGAATATCTTACATGGTAGCTTATGTAATTTTAATTTACATTTTCCTGATTACTAGTGAGTCATCAAATTTTATTTTATTTTATTTTTTTAAAGATTTTATTTATTTATTTGACAGAGAGAGACACAGCGAGAGAGGGACCACAAGCAGGGGGAGTGGGAGAGGGAGAAGCAGGCTCCCCACTGAGCAGGGAGCCCGATGCGGGGCTTGATCCTAGGACCCTGGGATCACGACCTGAGCCGAAGGCAGATGCCCAACAACTGAGCCACCCAGGCGCTCCGAGTCATCAAATTTTAAACTGGAGGGCCCTTTGGGACCCTCTAGTCAACTACATTTTTTTTTATCAACTGCATTTTAAGATGAGAAAACAATACTAAGAATGTATTTTTTACTTCTTTTATATTACTTTTATTTGCTAAGAATATTTTTCTGTCTCATTGTTTTATGTCCCTTATTTTGTTGTGTTGAATTCAGCATCAAATCAAAGGGAAACATTTCACATTTGCAACGAAGGTGGGAAATGTATACGTAGAGAAAAAAAGGAAATATTTTGAAAGTACAGATTTACCAGCCACCCCAAGATGTTGGCTCTTTACTGAACTGATTGTGCTTGGCACAGGGCCTAGTCCAGGGAGGGCACTCAAGTGTTTGCATGAGTGATGGAATGAACCCTGAGATGTAATGAGCTGAAGCCAAAGTCCTAGGAGCAATTTAAAAATACCCTTAAAACCGGGTTTTCTCATCTTTTGCAGCTTGAGATTGATTTCCTGAGTCTGTCTGTACCCGCAGTGGACCTAAAAATTACTGATAAGGGGAAGAAGTGTTGACATTTTCCTTATTAGGATGGGTTTCCCACTGAATTTTGACCCATGCTCCTGAGGGCAGTCCTCTTGAGGCCATCCTCCCAGAGACCAGCTGATAGGCTCAGCAGAGTTGACCCTCTGGGGTAGAGCCCTGTTCCCTGAGGGACACACAGTTTCCTCTGGAAGGCCTCTGGGGACTGACTGGAAGAGGTCCAACCAGTCTGTGCTGAAACCGCAACGACACTGGTAAGCTTATCTTCCAGACGACCTCCTTCCCATTAATAAAGCCCAGCATCCCAAATCTCAGTAAGTATGCCAAAGATGATTTTAGTGCCCCACGCACATGCAAGTTTAATTGCTTTGTGGTCACATAAGATGTGAAATGAACAGTATTGCCTACAAGGAATGCATTTGTGTGTGTGTGTAATTCATCGCATCACAGATATTTGTGTCAGTCAAAGCAACATGGACATGTATTTGTTTTACTTTGTGATTTGGAAGAATAACTGCACATAATCTTGCTTTCCCCAGAGTTAAACTTTGTGGGCTTATTTTTGTGCTAAATGATGGACGTAACGCATGTTAATATTTTATCAAACTGAAAAATATTTCTTGCTGAAAGAGACTCTGTTTATAAGGCTTTTTAAATCTGCCACATGGAGGATGCTATAAAGTCCATTTGTGTGTTTATTTCTTTTGGGATCCTTGTTTTGAGTAGGCATCTGTGGATGACCTACTGTTGGCAGCACGCTCTCCCAGTTGCAAGACAAGTAAGAGGGAGGCCCTGTCTTTCAAGCTTTTGGTCAAGTGGAGATAAAGACATGCAAACAGATAGTCCCCATGAAAGGTGATAGGTACCAGGTGATACGGGGCAGAGAGGAGGAACTGAATAACCACTCTGGGAAAGTTGCAGGTTTCTCACTGTATCTTGAATACTGAATGTGGATGTGACAAAGAAGGGGCCAAGGGTGGGGCTGAGGCTGGGCATGGGTATTCCAGGCAGAGGGAACAGTATGTGCAAAGGCTGGGAGTTGTGAGAAAGCCTGACATTGTGGGGAGAACCGTTAGTTATTATTCATTCCTGTTGTTTGTTCTGAATGTATTAAAGACATCATGCCCTACTTGTGGGAATAACTCATTCAGATAAAAATCCCATTATCACCCCAAATCATGCTATCTAACACAAGTATTTTAGTCCCCAGCTGGTGGCCCCCATTACCAATGCTACATTGATCTGGCCACAGTGACTTCTCCCCAGGGAATGTTTGCCCGGCAAATGCCTTCTTCCAGCCAATTTCATAGAGTCCACACTTTCAGTGAGGATACTGATCATGTGCCCACTTGCATTTTATTCAGAAGAGATGAAAAAGGATAAAAAGAGGGGAAGAGATTTGAGCCAAGTAATAATCACTGATTTTTTTTTTAAGTAGATACTTTGTTTTGTTTTTTCATCAAGTCACAATTATCCAGCTACAACCTCAGTCTGTTTAGAGCTAAAATTTGAAGTCTGCCTTCCAGACCCCAGAGAAAACTGTGGAAGAAAAGATCCAAGAAACATTTGGGACTGGCCTGTGGGACCTCCTTTTTTAAATATTTAATTGGAATTCAGAAACTGCTCCATTTCCACAGAGAAGCTGGATCTCCACAGTGGTTCGAGTTCTGGGCCGTGTGGCTGGGGAGCAGGGGAACATGGCTTGGGTAGAAGAGAACCCCTATGGAAACCACCTGGTGGGCCTGGGGGATTTATTGACTAGATTATTACTTCCATTAATGCAGAGAAGCATCTGAAGGAGACTTCCCCCCCCCCCAGAGATGTTATTATCAGAGGTAAAAATAACAAGGGAACCACAGGGATGCCTTGGAAAGCTGAGGGCGGGGCGGGGGGAGGGGGGAGAGGGCCGGGATGGCTGCGCAGAGAGCAGGGGCGCTACAGCAGTGATGGCGCGCCTGCTGGAGAGCGCCGGGCGGGCGCAGGAGCGCCCTGCAGCACGGGAGGGAAGGGGAGATGGAGGACAAGAGCCGCTTAAGGTGAAGGACAGAGGTCTGTCTTGGTAGGAGTAGGGGCAGGTGGTTTGTGGAACAGTGAGGATGGAAGGTGCTGGTTCAGACCTTTCCACGCCCTATTGAAATTGAGTGAGTTTCCAGACTGATTTGAGAAGAAAACTTAGAATTTCAGGGATTCTTTCCCTCCCTCCCTTCCTTCCTCCCTTCCTTCCTCCCTTCCTTCCTTTTTTCCTCCTTCCCTCCCTCCCTCCCTTCTTTTGTAATAATAGACTTTATTTTTTATTTTTTAAAAAGATTTTATTTATTAGAGCTAGAGAATGAGTAGGGGGGAGGGGCACAGGGAGAGAGAGAGGCAGACTTCCCCCTGAGCAGGAAACCCAATGCGGGGGCTGGATCCCAGGACCCTGAGATCATGACCTGAGCCAAAGGCAACTGCTTAACTGACTGAGCCACCCAGACACCCCTAGATTTTATTTTTTAAGACAGTTTTAGCTTTACAGAAAAAGTGAGCAGATAGGACAGAGTTCCAATCTGCATTTCCTTTTCTGTACACCATTTTTCCTGTTATCAACATGTTGTACTAGTGTGGTTCCATAAAAAATTAACGAATCATTGTTGGTACATTATTATCATTAATATCTGTAGTTTACCTTAGGATTCACTTTTATATTGTACAGTTCTGTTTTTATTTTATTTTATTTTTATTTATTTATTTGACAGACACAGCGAGAGAGGGGGCAGTGGGAGAGGGAGAGGGAGAAGCAGGCTTCCCGCTGAGCAGGGAGCCCGATGCAGGGCTCGATCCCAGGACCCTGGGACCATGACCTGAGCCGAAGGCAGACACTTAACGACTGAGCCACCCAGGTGCCCCTCTGTGTTTTTATTTTTGAAAAAGATTTTATTAAAGAGAAAGAGAATGAGCGGAGGAGGAGGGGCAGAGGGAGAGGGAGAAGCAGACTCCCTGCTGAGCAGGGAGCCCAACGTGGGACTCGATCCCAGGACCCTGGGATCACGACCTGAGCCAAAGGCAGATGCTTAACCGACTGAGCCACCCAGGCACCCTCTATGGTTTTGACAAGTGTATAATGTCACGTAGCCACCATTACAGTTTCATACAAAATAGTTTCACTGCCCCCAAATCCCCTGTGCTCCGCCTGTTCCTCACTCCTGCTCTTCCCTCCTCCCGCCAGCACCCCTAGCCTCCAAACCCCTGGCAACCACTGATCTGATCTTTTTATTGTTTCTATACTTTTGTCTTATCCAGAATGTCACATAGTTGAAATCAGACAGTCTATAGCCTTTTCAGACTGACATCCTTCACTTAGAAATACTCATTTAAGACTCACCCGGGGTGCCTGCTCTCTGCTCAGTGGGGAGCCTGCTTCTCCCTCTTCCCCCTGCTTGTGCTCTCTCTCTCAAATAAATAAATAAAATCTTTAAAAAAAAAGTAAGACTCACCCATGTCATTTCATGCCTTTATAGCCCCAGCACAATTGCTGGATTTTATAGTAAAGACTAAATGTTTGGCTTTGTAAGAAAGTGCCAAACTGTCTTCCTAGGTGGCTGTACCATTCCTCCTTGCTTTTTAACTTTCCCTCTGACTTTCGTGTGGGAATAGAAGTCAGAGATAATTTATGGAGAAATGCAGGTGCTACTTACGATGTAACACACTGACTTTGAAGTACTGGAGAAGTGTTTTCTGTTACATAGGATACGGGAGCAGAAGACTTAACCAACAGTGCCTTTGATTATAAGGACATTTATTGTTTACTTAACCAGAAGTCAGGAGCAAGTGGCTTCAGATTCACCAAATAGCTCAAGGCTGTCATCAAGGACCCAAGCTCTTTTCTCCTCTTCTGCTCGCCCACATTAAGTATGTTGGCCTTTTGTGTTTTGCTTGCACTTCGTAGTCTCAAGATGGCTCCTGGAACACCAGGCATCACGCCCTCACATGCTCAACAGGAATAAAGAGGAAAGGGAAACACCAATAGCTCTCCTCTTACTTTGTCTCTGTCATCAGAAAAGTGACCATTGGCAGATTTCCTCTGACATCGTATTGGCCTCAGATGGGTCATATAGTCTCTCTGGCTGCATGGAGGCCAGGAAGTGGCTGTTTTGAACCCCTCTAATGTTTGACCAGGCCTCACCCATTTATCCAGTGGACTGATGTTCCTTGTCACTTTTTTTGGCTTCAGTTGTCATTCATCTGTGATATGAGGGTTGGAGTGTTCACTCACTTTCAAAGTGAGCTCCAGGTTTCTGAGGATGAGCTTAGGGGTTCCTGCTGGGAAGGAGAGTGGGGATAGAGCAAGCCAGGTTCTGGCCTCCCACTTCTTCTGGACAGCATACTTCCAGCTTCCTCACAGGTTAGGGCTCCTGGAGGGTTTTTTTTGGAAAAGGCTTTGCAGCTAATATTCAGAGTGAAAGCTTCCTGAGTTAGATGACAGTGAACGTCTCTTTCAATTCTAAGAGTCAGATTTTTGGACCAAGGTGAAACAAGGCTATTCGTCTCCTAAGTGCTTCGTAAAATCCTTGGAATTTTTGTCCTGAAAGCTTTGCCAGATGCATATGTTGAGCACCGGTTAAAAGAAAATTGGTTTTGTCCCTCTGTCCTAAAGGAGGAGGACTTTGCAATTTGGAAAGTGGTTTAAATCTTACTTCTTCCTTGACAAGGAAATGGTCTGGAGGTGGAAGATAAGATGGTGGTCAGCAGCCTGAGTGTTACCTCTAAAAAGTCAAAAATTTGGTCTTTCTCAGTCTTTTCAAACATAGCTAATCAAATATCCTTGAGTCACTGGGGAAGAGGGTGATTTGTGTTCTCTTCTATCCTTTCCTAACTCCTCCGTCCGGGTTTGTGTGAAATTTGTGGCCTTTCAGATGGGCATTTTATATTTGATGTTATTATTTTTTGTGTGTGTGCCGGAAAATGTTGAGGGCTGTTAAAATATATTCGGTTAACATGTTTTGTAATCAGCATTTATGTGCTGAAGTGATGTTATGAGATTTTATGGAATATAAATACATGAAACAAAACAACAGAACTAGCTGTGTGCTCCCTGAGGATGAATGGGTGAATCGGCTGCTGAGTGAAGCTGACATATTTTGTTTTGCTTGCTTGCTTCCTTCCTTCCTTTCTTCTTCCCTCCCCTCCCCTCCCCTCCTCTTCCCTTCCTTTCCCTTTCCTTCAGTCCCCTCCATTTCCCTCCCCTCCCCTTCCCTTCCTGTTCCTTTTTTTTTGGGAAATATCTCCAGTGGCTTCATGGGTCACACAACACATTGTGATACATGGACAGCATGCTGATGCTGATTCCAGCCTGGGTCCGCCCGCCCCCACCCTGGGCCGACTGTGCCTTTCTGGTGTTACTGGTACAGTGTTTGAATGAAGAAACCCTGCTGTGTGCAAGACAAAGGGCCTCAGTTCTAAGGGAGCATATGCTTTCAGATGTTTCATGTGGACACGTGTCATCTCATTTACAAGGCGCATAACTCCCTCCAAAGTAAGCGTTATCTCCTTTTGTAGTGGAACACAGTGAAATACCAGACTTGTGCCACATTAAATAGCCAAGAAGTGGCAGAACTAGAGGTGGAGTCTCCCCAAAAGCCTGAACAGTTGCCACAAAAATCCATTGCCCTGCCCTTCCAAGATAATTAGTACTTCCCACAAAAATGCAAGGGAAAGAGAATTATTAATTTTTGGGTCACTTTTTTTGTGCCAAATAATTTGTATATTTTAAAATGTTTACTCCTTAGAACAATCGTAGGGAAAAGAGTATGCTGGCATGTGGTATGAGGGTTACAGTGTTATCCCCATTTTCTGTCACAGCAAACTGAGGGTTGAGACTTGTGGAGGAGATGTGTCCTCCAAGGACATGTGAAAATCTGCTAAGGATGTTGAAGAAAGGGTATTCCAGATAATATGGCTTCGGGCTTCTGTGAATTTATAAAATTCCCCCAAAGCAGTCACTCAGCTTATTCTTATGACTGATGGCGCAGTCATGCGTTGTCCAAAAGGGTGGTGAATATTTGTCTACTGGAAGAAAAAGATAAAAACTTCAGCCTTTCCTCCTTTCCCACACACTGTCACAGTGGCTCATCATCACGATACTTGGGATTGCCCTCTTTGCCTGCATAGGGCTGGCATTGGGGCCGAAGCGGAGGGCACGATGGGCCGGTATGGCATAACTCCTCACAGGGCCTTCTGAGAGTGGGTTCATGCCCTGGTGAAAACAAATTGGTGGGTGGTCTCTCCAGTGAGGACTCACTGGCTGAAAATTTTTACATAAAATTGAAATTGACATGCAAAAAAATTGCCTGATACCCCTCCCCCGACTCCCCCAAGTCTTGGGAGAGAATTATTCCCCTGCTGCTCTCCTTTCCCCCAAGAAGTTTGTTGAGCAAGTTGAATAAAGGGCTTGATCCCAGCCCTGAGTCATGTCCTGGTGGAGCCTGGGTGGGCTAATGACATCCAGCAAGACAGATCAAGTGAGAACCAGAACCTGGAATGGATGTATGTGCCTCTTGGATTAAGGCGGGTTCCAGATGGTTCCAAGGCAGAAACCATTGGAGAATGAGGATCTTTGTCCAGCCAAGTGGCAGAACGTGGTATCTAGACCGGAGGGTCTCAGGGGCGGATGTTGGGCGGTTGTCTCGTTAGGTCGGTGAGGGTACCTATGAGGGGTCTGCTCCTTGTCCCGTTAACCTGTAGCATTGACGAAGCTGGGTCCGCACTGGCTTCATCTGGTAATTCAGTACATCTGAAATGGAAAGTCAGTTCTGGGTTGGACATGCCAGCAAGGTGGGAATGATTCTTTTGGGAGGTCAGTCTTAAGCCAAGGGTGGTGGTTCCCAGAGAGGATCCAGAAATAGGAAGATTTCTGTGCCTCTGGGGTTGGAGATGGGAGCCTTGGGAAGTAGTGAGGACTTACACACTGGACGCAGACCTGTAACAGGTCTATCAGGGGACTGAGTCTAGGAGAAATAGTATCGCAGTGCCAAGGTGTGAGGGTCATCCTTTATTTCCAGTTTCTGAGTGGGATTTATGGAGGAAGGCGAGGCTGACAGCAGCCGCAGTACACAAGAGTCTGGCCTGTCTGCTGGTCCCTTGCCTTTCTTTGTCATTCCCTGGGGGAGGAAATTTGTGCCCTTTGGTTTCCTTGCTTAGAAAAGTTTTTTTGTTTGTTTGTTTCAAGTTTCCAGGAATCCTATGTCAGGTAAATAAAATAATGGAAACAAAGCAGGAAGATAACGTTGGTGAAGTCAGTCCCTTTTGGATTCCCTACCTGAGTTTCCTTATCCTGTTTCTTGAGTTAAACAGTGAAAAGAGCTTCAGAAGAAAGAACATTTGATGATTAATTAAATGCTTACATTTAAATGAATATGTGATTGGATTTTCATGTGAAAGAAACTTTAAAGTACCAGAGGTAGGAAGGGAAAAGAAAAATGAAAAAGATATTGACCTCCTTCCTTTCTAGGTGACTGAGAATACAGTTCAAAAGCCCTTTCCTGCTTTTCATGTATGTACACATCTTTTGGAAAGGTGACCCCGGGGGCAGAAAAAAGTAGGACATATTTACTAGTATCTGTTGTGCATCAGGGACTGTGCTAAAATTTGTATGGATGTGAGCTCATTTAATGCTCACAAAAGTCCCAGTGACGTGTATTACTGGCCATGTTGATGAGACTGTTGAGGCTCAGAGAGGTTTTGGGGGCTGCCTAAAGAGAAATCACTGGTAAATCGACCTGAGGGATTCCACCCCTGTCTTCACAAACATGCTGTCCGTAACCCTGTCGGTGTGTGTGCTACCGAATGGGACTGTCTCACAGAGGCCTTTTGTAGCCATTACTTTTATCCTACATGTTCCTGACATTGATTCAAAGGTGAGCTTGAACTTTCTTTCAGTTTTCTCAACCTTTGATAACTAACCCTTCCTGTCTTGAGCATGACGTATTTTAAGCATTGCTATCCAAAGGGATAGAAAAGTTAAAGAAGAAATGAAATGAAGAAAGTTCATACTGTGAGAGGCCATAAAAAAGTATTTTGAACTTCTGTTGGGTCTTATTTTATTTACTGTCCTAATATATAAGTAAATTAAAATTCAACTGATTATATATTTTGCAGGTGTTCTACCTTATTCATTAGAGTTTAAGACTATGCCCAATTTTATATATCCAGCCAGTGTCTTTCTAATGAAAATTCCTCTTTTCGGTCTGTACTATTCTTTCTTAGAGTTCAGCTCTCAGATTTGGGTTAATAATCTTCATAACACGATGCAGTCATTTTTTTTTATTTCCTCCTTTTTCTTGTTCAGTGAAAGCATTTGATGCTATGAATTTTCCTCTTACTACTTTTTTGCCTGAGTCTTGTAGGGTTTTGTATATAGCATTCTCAAATAATTAGTTTCTGGCCAACATTTGTTGAACACCGATAATAGTCTAGTATAAAGGAAAAATAAATATACTTAAAACTTGAAAATAGGCAAAAGGATGACTTTGTGTCCCTTCAAAGTCATCCTGGATTATTGGCACCACCCAAGGATTATCTAATTCTCTGGGTATATTGCCTTTCTTTGCTTTTCTTTGATGTACTATTTACTGTTTTTTTTTTTTTAAGATTTTATTTATTTGAGAAAGAGCAGGAGCAGGGGGAAGGGCAGAGGGAGAGATTAGTAGACCCCCCACTGAGCGCAGAGCCCCACATGGGGCTTGATCCCAAGTCCCTGAGATAATGAGATCATGACCTGAGCAAAAGTAGATGCTTAACTTACCGAGCCACCTAGGTGTCCCTACTATATACCGTTGGTTAAGGTATTTTACAAGTAGGAAAGTGTAGATGAATACCTATAGGAAATGGTGCAGTGCAAATGATTCTTGTCTATTAGAAAAAATAATCCCCCAAGATATAATTTTGCCGCCCTGCAAGGCATTACCCAGTTTTGTATCTACTTCAACGATTTTATTTCAACAGTCCTTTCAGTGACTGTATATAACTATGTCTCTTCTCCTGTGATCCTCTGAAACAACTTTTCTATCCCGTTGGTTTTCTCACTGAATTAAATACATCTTTAATATGTACTCACCTTATATTTGTATGAGGGTCATGTTTTTAATGTTTTGAAAAGTGCTTTACACTAGGAACAATGTAAGAGGCTTTCGCCCGTGTCAGAAAGACCAGGGCTGGGCAGTAGTTAAAACAGTAAACCTGATGTTACAGGAACTATTGCAAAAGGGGGCAAAGAGGACTGGGGTCAACTCCGAATGCAACAAAGGAAGCGGCGATTTATAGCCGTGCGTCAGGAAGGGGGTGGGGGCGTCAGCGGGTGGACAGTTACGAAGAGGAAACATCAAGAACAGGGGATTCTTGTGAAACCAACTCAACGGGATTCTTGCTGAAGACAGACCAGGGTGATGATCACCTATCACCTGGGGGATAAGGGAGGCTGAGGAGTTCGGTCAGATACTGAGGGTGGGAATTCTCTCTTAAGCTGATTTAGCAGGATTCTTGCTAAAATTGGACTCCACAGGAACAGAGGTGGAAGGTCATGGCTGGGCTTAGTTGAGCAGAGGACTCAGGCGCCTGACTAAAATTTGGTCAAGGAGAGAATCCTTGTCATATGCATAATGCAACTTAATCTTCCTATAAATCTTAGGTGAGCTTATCATTGTCTCTAACTGTACTTAGGAAGAAACAGGCTCAAGAGTGTTCAGGTGGGTGTAATGTAGAGACACCACGTGAGCCCAGGTTTATATATGAATCAAGATCAACTTCACCACGTTACTCTGAGGAGTCACGTGCTTCTCACCGAGAAGAGCAGTGACAAAGTATGACCCAATACAGTGCTCAAAAGAATATGGATAAATAAACGGAAGAAATAGGTGAAGGAAAAAGTTTGAGATCACTTATGAAACAACTACGATACTATTGTGTTTTTTCTCCCCACGGGTCAAAATGAAAGTATGCAGAATTTATATGCAACTGTGGAATTGGATGGATTGTACTTGGAAAGTCCTTATGTCCTGCCTCAGACTTGAATATTTACTTCTCCAATATATAGAGAGAAGTGGTTTCAACCAAGAAGTAGCAGAGGTGCTTGCTTTACATTAACAAAACAAAATTTTGGGAGAGGAGCAGAACTGTGATTGCTTCTAGACCCTGAGGCAGACATTGGGTTTTCATCTTTCACTATGGAAACGTACGGTTCCAAAGCTTAGCTTTTTAACCCTGTGGGGTGTTTTCAGTTTTTCTCGAGGACCTCATAAAGTTCTCAAAAACAAAATTGGTTATAATTCACTTCACTTAAAAATAAATAGATGAGGGGCGTGTTATGAAATTAAGTCAACGATATACTGCTTCAAGTCCAAAATCACTGGAAAGGATTAGGGAGACATAAGTGGTAGGTGGTAGCGAGAGAGGCAAGGATGAACAGGTCTTAAAACCTCTCTTTCTCTCTTTCTTCCTGTAAAACTACTCACAGCTATGCCCACAGAAATCACTGCAGCAGGTAACGTTAGGAACTCAAATATAATTAAAGTGCTAGGGCTATAACTCAGCACGCCTGGTATCCATCCGTAGCAGCGAACTCTGTCCTTGAAATACTCTACTGACCATCTTGAGTGTAACTTCCCTGGGATCCCAGATTAGAGGTTGGGAAATTGTTTTTTTGTCTGGAAGTGCTGAATCAGCAACACCTACTGTTGTTATATTCTGGATCCTGATTACAGGTACCCCCCCCTCCACTCCCATCCATTTAATCCAGAAGCCCTCTGGGCACTCCTGATAACTTTTCTCTCCTCCACTTCTCACAGTCCTGCAAAATCCTGTGGATATTGCCTCCTGTGCTTCTAAAGAATCTGCCCCGTTTCTTCCACACCGTTCCTGTCCTGGATGAACCCTCCTCAGCCTCTGGTCTGAAGACTACTTCAGTTGTCTCCTAACGTGTCCTTCTCTCTGTTCCCTCTTTCTTCCCCTCTGTAAATGGGTTCCTCTCATTGTTGTAAAAAATACCCATATGATCTTGCCAGTTGGCTTCAAACCCTTTAGTGGTTCCTCAGGGCTTACTGACTGTTGCTGAGCATCCAAAGCCTTTCTGACCCAGTACCCCACCGCCCCCTGCCGCCCCAGCATCCACCTCGTTCTCCAGTCTCCCCGCTCCTGGAGTTCACCTTTGCATCAGTCTGTTCTGGAATCTGTTTACATTTGCTTTCAGGCAGAACTTGCAGATTATGTTGACTGGACTGCTTCCCTTTCAGCCTGGACTGGGTCAAGCATCGCCTTCTCAACACTGCTCTGTAGCTGTTTATTTATAACATTTCTGTAAGAGACCATGCTGTCCTCTGGGGGCAGGGCAGCATAGGCGTCGGTGTCCCTGTGCTTAACAGGGAGTGGCTCCCCAGAAACGTTTGTGGCTTGAATGAATGAATGAGTGAAATGGGCCTTTCTTGCATGAAAAAACTTAATGCAACTAATCTCTGTTTAGCTCTGGAGAATTTATGTGAGAAGGATCTAAGGTATTCTGTTATTTGTCCACGAAAGCCTGTCATCTTTCTTTTCTTCTACTTTATCCCATCTTTTTATATAAATGTATCTTTATAAATCAGCTGTCATTACTATCACTACTGTTCCCTCCAAGTAGGAGGCAGGTGTGCTGGAGCAGAAGGGTACAGCCCAAGATATGCCTAAGCCCTCCCTCGGTCAGCCTGACTTTGGGATGGGCAGGCAGTCTTCACGGACATGTGGGGATTTGACCACCAGAAGAAAACCCCCAAACACACACACACACACACACACACATACACACACACACACACAAACCCAAAAAACAAACCCAAGCTTGAAAAAAAAAAAATGTCACCAGCAATGGGACAAACCAAAATCAGGCACCATCTGGTAACACGCAAGGAAAAGGATGCAGCCTCACTTTTCCGTGATTTTCCTGCCAAAAACTCGTAACCTGACTCTAATCACAGGAAGCATCAGACAAAGCCAAACTGAAGGACTTTATACAAAATAAACAGCCTGTAATTTTAAAAACTGTCAAGGTCAGAAAAATCAAGGAAAGACCTAGGGAGGGGTTCTAGGGTGAAGGAGACCAAAAAGACGTAACAACTAAAAGCACCTTGTGATTCTGAACCAGATCCTTGTGCTATAAAGTGCATTATGGGGACATTTGGTGAAATTTGAATGGGGTCCAAAGAGCAAATGTAACATGTATTACATGTTAATTTTCTGATGTTGATGGTTGTGTTGTGGTTATGGAGGAGAATGTTATTGCTGGAGGAAATGCACACTAAAGTATCAGTGAGTGGTGGAGCTTGGGGTTGGCAGGTTACTTTCAAGTGGTTAAGAAAGAAAGAAGGTTCTTTGTACTATAGTTGCAATTTTATTTTTTTGTAAATTTGAGATTGCTTCAAAATAAATTTTTTAAAGATTTATTTATTTGAGAGAGAGGAGCATACGCACACGGGTGTGGAGGGGGAGGGGCAAAGGGAGAGAATCTGAGTGAGGAGCCTGAGGCGGGGCTGGATCCCACCACCCTGAGATCATGACCTGAGCCGAAATCAAGAGTTAGACAACTTAACTGAATGAGCCACCCAGGTGCCCCCCAATAAGACATTTTTAAAGAAAAAAAGTCAATAAACAAACTTGGACTTATCCCCATGGACAGGCTGACCTCATGAGATGTGACTCTTGGTTGGTGTACTTGTGGTGATGTAATTGTGCCGAAGAGGGCCTTGGTTTTCCTTGAGCTAAATCGGAAGTGAAGAGGTGGTGAAGTTGAGGGGCATGGCTGAGAGCCAGTCTGCAGCCTGTGTCATTGTCTCCCCCACGACCAGCCCTCAGCAGGTCGCTTTACCTGAAAACAGGCTCAAAAGACAGACTGTCAGCTCCAGGAGAGCAAAGCTACCTCCCAGGGGTAGGTGCAGTTGGCAGGTTTCTAGCGACTGGGGAGCAATATGCCAATTTGATGATGATTTACTGTGAAAAGTGTAACTAAATGGCACTGTTTGATGAGCAGATTTCCTTTGTATAGCAGACTTCAAGGGAAGCTTGGTGGTAATCAGGAGAGTGTGTGAGAAATGAGGAATCACAATGAGAAGAGCTGGCCGGTGGGATCAGGGCCCGGAGGCATCCTGCGGGGGTGCCCGATTCCTCCATCCCGCACCAGAGCCTCACACTTGGTAAAGTGACATGGAGGCGTGAACCTGTGGCGGGGCTTGTACTCCCTTGGGTAGGGCTGGGGTGGCTTCCCAGACTCTACTTTTTGTCTGCTTTCATGGTCGGCCACCTCTCTGCATCTGACTGCTGTGTTCTCGCTTTAGATATGGTAATAGCCTCAGCCGGGTTGTAGACTCTTAAATGCCTTTGCCTCTCTATGATTCTGTGTTAACTCCTGGGTTGATTTTATATGTTCACTCGCAGAGGCATAGACTGCTTTATTCGAGTTCTGTAGAGGTCTCCCCCTTGCCACTGCTGGCCATGTGAGAACTTGGGCTAGAGAGAGGCTGCACTCTAGAATAGCAACTTCCCTTTTGCTGTTTGTTTTTTTAAAGTCTGGAGCCACGTAAAAGGAAGGAAAGACTTTAAAAAAAAAAAACAAAACAGGGCTTACCTTCTTGGACTATCTTGTTATCTTTAGAGTTCTTTAACTTCCCTAGGTTGCGGACTTTCAGAGATTTGGCCAAAATAGATACTTTTCCCTTTCGAGAACAGTGTGCCCCTCCATTATGAACCAAAGGTATTCACTTTTTGGGGCACAGTCCATGTGGGGCTGGCTGTTCTGTGTGTGTGGTGATGAGAGCTCTCTTTCTACAGCCGAGTAGTGCTCTCTCAAGTGTGACTCTTTAGCCTCTTACTCCGCCTTCTCTGGAGTGTTTGCAGTTCCTTCTCACACAGGTGGTCACGTCTCTGCCAGGGCACTTTAGGACCCCTGGGTACTTAGCACTGGAACTTACGGTTCCAAATGGCTCCATATGTAAAAGCCATTTGTCTCCGGATAGGTGTCACACGAGGTTGCGCAAACCTTGAGGCTCCCGAGGGCCAGAGCCAGTTTTTGAAGAGTTGCCTGAAATCTGAAATGCAAGTCAGCCCACAGAAAGAAGCCGTGGTTCCGTATGGCTCATGAATTAGAGACCAGCCAAAAAGGGTCTGGTGTGAGTGGTGAAGGCCTGGGTGCTTTCAGGCATGAGCCCCATGTTCTTCTTCAAAAGACGGTTAGAAGGTTGTTGTGATTTTTGCAGAGGAAGAGCATATACCTACATGGATTGGCTCACACTTGTCTAACATAAGGTTCATCAATTTAGTGTAATTTTATATTTTGTTTTCTCCTTTGCCCATGCCGTGATAAGGCCCTTCACACAAATGCCTTTAGAAATGATAACCGGAACATGCCTGATTTGGGGTTTCCATACCGTGGGAAATTGAACCCTAGGTTCAGTTGGGGTTGGGGAAGCAGCGTCTACATGGTCACCAGGTCGGCTGCTCAGCCATGGCGTGGCCATCTGTGATCCGTGGCAGATGTCTGCAACCACATCGTCCTCTCATGTGAAAATGCTACCTCATGAAGAGTGCTTAGCACCTGGTGGACAGACACAAGAGACTGGAGGGTGGGGTGGTGAGTGTCTGCAAGGCTCAAGGAGCAGACTTGGTTTCCATTTGCAAACAAAGCAAAACTGAAAGCCCCGCATGAATTCTGGCACTAGTCTTTGCCATCTGTTTGATTTCTTTTAACCAGGTCAGGGGCTGTGATGAGTATCAAACTCTGTGGGCCAGAGAAAGGATTAGAAATAGAATCACCTGAAACATGCTATTCAAAGCAGGTAGGGCCTGTGGTCTGCTGAGGGACCTGTAACTTTCACTTTCATTCCATTCCTGGGTCTCCTCGCATCTGGGAGTCAGAGAATAATAATAAAATAAAGGCAGGCTGTAACAAGAAATGTGATCCTCGGGGTACCCTCGTAAGCTGTGCCTCTGTCAGTCAGATTTCTGTTTGCTGGAAAGAGTTCTGCCCTTTCCAGCTCTGCCAGGCATTCCCCTGGGCGAGGGGGTATGGGCTGGGTGTGAAACTGATCCCTCCTCTTGCAAGTGGTGAGGCTGACCGCTGTACCAGGAAACGCTCCCTGGAATGGGCTTCGGGTCTCTGCTCCGTCAAGAGGCAGACTTTTACTCCCAATGACAGCTACGGAGTACAGATTTATGGCGGGGCACTACTCTGAATTCCAGTTACCACTTGAGTTTCCGGAGTCTGCATTTCCCTGTCTGTGGTGCATTTTTACAACTTGCCACTGTGAGGGCCGATATAAAGCCATCCCCAGTTACTAATATTTCTAACCAAATGATTTACAGAATGAGAGCCCAGGTGACATATACATAAGGCTTTTTGATCCTCACAAGGTGAAAATGCTGGGGAATCCGCTCTGCATTTCAAGAGGTAAGAGAGTCAGGTGGGATGGGGACGGCTAGGAGATTTTGGAAGCTGAGTGATAACCTACAAGGCTGTGGACGACAGGTATTTCTGTTGGCAATAATTAATTGTTTCCAAGAGCGGCTCTCCCTAATGAGGGAGAGAGTTAATGAAGGGTTTTGGGGGACGCTTGTATTTCACTGCTTTATGCACATCCATAGGTGGACGTGGTAGCATTCTGTTCTGCCACTCTTGACAGTCTATTTCCTATGCTTGAAGGATGGCTAGATTCGCTGTTGTAAGGACATTGAGGATCTGGAGACCAGCATGTCTCCTGAGCCCACGCTCTTATCCTTGCCTGTTAATGCTCCACAGGGCAGGAGGATGGAAAGTGTGTCTTCTAGTTTGACAACTTAGCTCTTGGAGAGATGTTTTAGCAAGGGATTGAAATGTCCGGGTTTCAAGTAACAACTTTGTTGCTTCTGTTAGAGGAAATCCACCCGTCTGTGCATGCGCTGGAGCACAATGGAGGAAAAAAATCTCAACGTTTTAAAACAGATCTTTAAAAACATTACCAAGACTACTTAGTGCTTTAAAAAAAAAAAAATCCTCCTTCTGAACTTTGAAAGTCCTTTTCTCCACACATAAAGGAAAGGTCTTATGTGGCTGTTTTGCTTAATGTGGGCTGGTTTTATTTTGGACTCTTTGAAACCCAGCGTGAAGGCTAAAATTCTATGTGGAGAAGTAAAAAATGAAAGGAATGGTGAGGTTTTGGTTGTGCTAAATTAAAGTGACAAGGTACAGATAACAGGGCACGGCTGTGCCCGCAAATTAGCCCTCTCTAATTTGCTGCTGTGGAAAGTACTGCTTTGGTGTGCACTGTAATTTCTTTCTTGAATTAAAAGTTTAGAAAGTCTAGTTTGCTCAAAAGCGAAAACCTGAAAAACGTAAGCCTTTCAGTTTTGAGATGGCCCATGGTTCCCTATGTTCAAGGAACTGTTTGAGCAGAATCTTGCTTCAAAAATATGTAAATTACATGGTTTTATTTTTAGAAGCCACACTGTATGTTGGATTATTTTGTGTGCACCTTAAACGTTGCCTTTTCCAAAGTTTTTGCCTCAATCCAGGATGTATTTTGTGTTGAGCAGGTGGCAGTTGTATTTTGTTTGGTCTCCTCTGTAAATGCGGTACCGTGTCATGTTCCGAGTGGATTTCTGATGTGGGAGGGAGGTAAAGAAGGCCCAAGTTACTTTCTCCAACTTTCATGTAGTTCTAGGCAGCGGCTCAATATCGATGGGGAGCCAGGATGACATTTGGTTTCTCCAGCTACAACATGTCCTACCCCAAATTACAATATCCCTGTACCCCAGGCTCAACGTCCCAGAGGGTTGAAATGGCACTCTGTGAGATGAATCACCATATTATAAAAAATTGGCTACATAGACTATGGAATAAGACTCAGGATTATTTATTACAATACTGTAAAAAAAAAATGTAGTTCATGATCATTTACCTTTTGTTTCTAGTTTCTGCGGGTGTTTTCTCAAGGAAAGATCGAGACCCACTGCCTCCATATCAGATGGTCCACTCCTGGGTGCTGGGCGCTTTCACCCTCATATGAGGCTTTAATTCATCATGGCTCCTCCACACTTAGATGGTTGTGGTGTTTCCTGAATTGTGTTCCATAGGTGGTTAAAAGATGAGAGCTGGAAAGGGCTTTATGGTCAAATAGATTTGGATAAACAAAGCCGACAGATGGCTTTCCTGAAGGACTTTTCTGGGCCTGGAACATGTATACGCGCCCATTGTAAATTGTCAGGACACTGAGTGAAGTGGATCTCTGGCACAGGAATATGTTCCTAAGTGCATCCTTGGGGAACACTGCCTCAACATTTGGCTCTACCTGCCTGTCGTGGGTTTTATTGTGTCCCTCCCAGAAAAGATATGCTGGAGTCTTCCCCTAGCCCCCAGGACCTCAGCATGTGACATTATTTGGCAGTAAGGGTCCTTATAGATGTGGTTAGTTAAGATGAGGTCATACTGAGTAGGGTAAGCCCTAATCCATTATGACTGGGGCCCTTAGTGAAGGGGGTTTGGGACATAGACACATGTGAGGGGCACTGCCGTGTGAAGATGGAGCTATGTCGTCACAAGTCACGGAACTCCTGAAAGCTAGGAGGCAGGTCTGGGATAGGTCTTTCCTGAGTACCTTCAGAGGGAACGTGGCTCTGCCCACACCTTAATCTCAGACTTCTAGCCCCAGAACTGTGAGACAACATATTTTTGTTGGCTCAGTCACTCCGTTTGTGGTGCTTTGTTATGGCAGCCCTAGCAAACATTGCCATTCTAGACTTGAGCTCAGTACCTCAGGCTTCTTTTCAGGATGGGCTAGAACCACATTCCTAGTTCTAGAAGCTTCTGAGCCAAGCTACTCTCTGATCTCTTCTGAACTGGGCGTTCCTTCTTTGTATATGCCGCTTGTGGTACTTCCACCTGGGCCTGGCCTTTCTTCCCACTGACCTGGAACAGTGGTTTCTAACTCTGGTTGTACAGAGGAATTATCTAGGAAGTTTAAAAAAATGCTAATGCCTAGATGCCACCTAATTAATTAGAATCTCTGGGAGTAGGGTTCAAGAATTTCCTTTGAAAGTTCTCTAGGTGATTCTAATGTGCATACAGGGTTAGGAATTGTTGAAGGAATCAAGGGCTGAGCTGAGTGTATGTTGGGGGGTGGGGGGCTGGGAGATCGAGGCACCAGCCACAGTTCAGTAGGGGATGGTAGAGCCTTCGTTGAAGCCAAAGAGCTGGATTTGAACCCTGGATCTTCCACTTACCTATGGTGACTGTGTCAGAGTCCCTAGGCTCTATACTGTGGCTTACTCATTTATACAGTAGGGATTATAATGACTCCCCAGTAAGGCTGTTGTGAGGGGTCTTAGCTCAGCCTGCTGTAACAGAATATGACAGATTGGGTGGCTTTTAAACAACACAAATTTATTTCTCACTGTCTGGAGCCTGGGAAGTCTAAGATCAAGGTGTCTGCCCATTTGGTGTCTGGTGAGAGCTCATTTCCCAGTTCATCTTCTTGCTCTGTCCTCACAGGGTGGAGGGGCCAAGGGAGCTCTCTGGGGTCTCTTTTATAAGGGCACTAATCCCATTCATGAGGTCTCCACTCCCATGACCTAATCACCTTCCAAAGACCCCTACCTCCAAATACCGTCACAGTGAGGATTAGGTTTCAACATAGGGATATGGGGAACATGGACGTTTAGTCTGTAACTAAATGAGAGGGTTCAGTGAGAGGCATTGAGTCCAGGGCGGGGAGATGAGCATTAAAAACTATTGGAAAACTTATCAGGAGACCCTGTGATTCTCTTCTCAGTGAGTCTCCCAGGCAAGAACAGTTTGTCCCTGCAACCTTATGCCCTTTATCCAAACCTTGATTACTCTTTCTTATTCCTCCCTCCCTCCCCAGCCACCTGCACATTCAGTTGGCTTCCAAAACAGAGGAAACCTGCATTCTCAGTGCACACACCCTCTTGTCACAAATAAACGACATTGGTTAAGAGAGTATGTTTATTCCTTAAGGAAGTGGGCTCCAGGCCGAGGGTGAGATCACTGTGGCCCATACCACATGGGCTGCAGGCACTGATTTTATAGGTGGTCATTCGTAGTCAAGACTGGGCAGCTAAAAAGCACAGCATGTGAAACACTGCCCAGGAGTCCTCCAATTAAGATTTGATCTTCAGTTAATAGGTAGGTAGCTCAGCCTCTTGTAAGAGACTTCTGGCTCCTGGCTCTGAGTCAGAATTTAGCCTGGGAATGCTTGCTGAATCCAGATCTCCAAGGGTTGGACCTGGCGTGTGGTGTTTCAAAGCTCTATCGGCCATTCTGATGCAAGGAACAGATTTACCACCCTCCATATTCTCTGTGCGTGTGTGTGTGCGCGCGTGTGTGTGCGTGCAGGCATTTTGTCACGTGGAAATCAAAGCACTCATTCACCCCTTCATTCAACACATGTTTATTAGGTGTCAGGGTGTGCCAGCGTCTCTTCTAGATGGGATATGGTGGTGGTGGTGAACCAAACACTCATGCTCACTTGAAGCTTCTTTTCTAGTGAAGAATCCAGAACATTAACAAGTAAACAAATGCCTGAAATGATGGCAGACTTTGAAGAGCACCAATAAGAAAATAAGGTATGGGAGGCAGGTGGGGAAGGACAGGACACTGTTTTGCTTAGGGATCAAGGCAGGCTTCCCAAGGAGGCAACATTAGAACCTATGTAAGGAGAGGGAACAAGCCACAGGGGAATTTGGTGGTGGTGGTGGTGGTGGTGGGGGAATGTTCTAGGCAGAGGAGCAGCCCTGTGCTTGGTGTGCTGGAGAACAGCAGGGACAGTGTAGCTGTTCTGGAGAAGGGCAGGGAAAGAAGTACTGAGTGGGGTGCAGATCAGACCATAGAGGCCGACAGACTATAAATACGGCTTGGAATGTTTCCTAAGTGGGATAGGATGCAAGGTTTGGGGCACGGGAGTGACATGATCTGATCTATGTCTTAAATGGATTATTCTGGAGAATTGACTACTGTGGGCCAAGGATCCCAGAGTCCCAGTGAGGCCAGCTAAGGGGTAGATTTTCAGGCACTGTCCAAGGAAGTTTATGCATTTGCTGCTGGAAAAATATTAAACCAATTCCTAGGCAGTGTTGGCTATGCTTAGAACTTCAAAACAAAGTATAGAATGTATACTTTTTACGCTTTGTCAAATAATTCTGTATATTTTTCAATATGATATCTGCAATGTTATTTAAACAAGACCAGAAGTTCAAACAAATTTGTGTTCATCTGCATTCTTGTCTTTTTTGTGTGTGCAATCCTTGCTAGTTTTATTACAGATTACAGTAAAAGAAGTAATTTGTTGGGGTCAAATTTCTGAGGCAGGCTTTTGAGTAGATCTAGAATTTAGTGTCTTTCTGACAAATGGAGAATTTCATTTTCCTGCAATCATTTTCATCATTCTTGTTTATAAATGTATCTTTTCTAATGACTGGTGCTTTTTATTTGCATCTGTATCACTTCATTAAACTTTTTGAGTATAAGTAATTAAATGTGCATTATGGACTAAATGGTTGTGTCCCTCTGAAATTCATATGTTGGAAATCTAATCCCTAGTGTGATGGCATTTGGAGGTGTGGGGCCTTTGGGAGGTGGTTATGTGAGAGGGCTTTGCCCTCATGAATGGGGTATGTGCTCTTATAAGAAGAGGCCAGAGAGCTAGCTCACTTTTACTTTCTGCCATGTGTTGATGAAAAGGAGAAGTAGGCAGTCTGTAACCAGGAAGAGGGTCTCACCAGAATCCAACCATGCTGGCAGCATGATCTTGGACTTTCAGTTTCCAGACTGTGAGAAAAAAATTTCTGTTGCTTATAGAAGCCACCCAGTCTATGGTTCTTTGTTATAACAGCCCAAATGTACTGAGACAGTGTGTATATTGGCACGTGATTCATGTGTATTAGTTTTCAGTTTGTTTGACCAAAATAGGTATTGACATTCCATGGATTGTCTAAGCAACATATTCTATACAAACCACAAGTAAAATATAGAAGAACCCCAGAAAACCCCACCCTACCTATATATTTGAAAATTTACCAAAAACTAGTGTAGTTTTATTTAGAAGGTTATTTATTTATTTATAACAAATATCCCACATCTGTGATCCTCTCCAGTCAGAAGTTCTTTGAAACCATGCCATTGGCCTTGGCCAGTTGGAGGATGGAGTCATCTGACTCACCCATCCTGCAAATGGCCCCAGAGGTAGCATAGGTTTTAAATTGGACATTGAACATCCTGCCCCCTTTTCAGCCTTGGCCATGTTCATCTGGATGGACACGTGGTCCTTGGCACCGATGATGCGGTTGCTGGCCGAGTATTTCCGTGGAGGTCCACGAATTCACCAGCGTCCTTCTGCATGTCGAGGGAGTACTTGCTCCCATCGCTGTGAGTGCAGAACGGAAGCGCTGCATCCCCCTGGCAGCCAAAACTAACATCATTTTAAATGTTGCCTAAAATAATCTTTGATTAGACACTTTTCCTGTAACACCTTATAAGATAAAAAGGGAAAGTACTAGAAACATTATACTTAGTAATAAAAGGAATAAATAGGTAGAAAATAAAGATGAGTCCTCAAGTAAAAACTCTGAAAATGTAACTAAAAATACAAGCCATTGAAACTATGTAAGTAGACTCATTTGTGAAGTGTTTTAAAATTTTTGGGTCTGATGCCCTGTAACAGAAATGACAAGTAAGAATTCGTGAACTCACTGGGCAGATAGTATCGTAACCAAGTACTTAAAGTTGACACCCTCATCAATTCAACTGCATGTGCCTCCTGATAGGAGGTATGATACCACTCCTGTCATATTTCTGCCAAAAATCCATTACCAGAATCTCATTGCAAGGAGACATTAGACGGATCCAAGTAGAGGGATATTCTACAAAATAACTTTTGTAGATCTTACCTTACTTTTAAAAAATGTCAAGGTCACAAAAGAAAAAGACTGGAGAGCTATCCTAGGTTGAAAGAGACCAAAGAAATTCTTAGAACTCTAAGTGCTGTAAGTGATCCTGAATTAGCTCTGGGACCAGGGAAACAAACTCTGTTATTTTATGATAAAGGACATCATTGTGACAATTAGTGAAATTTGAATAAGGCCTGTGGATTTTATAATAGTATTGTATCAATTTTAACTTCCTGATTTTGATAATTGTGCTGTGATTATGTAAGTGAATGTTCTTGATCTCCAGAAATACAGATTGAAGTATTTAAGGATAAAGGAGCATCACATTTGCAACTTTCTCATAGATTGTACTGGAGGAGGAAAAGCTCTTTTCCCTCTATTCTTCCAGGTTCTCCAGCTGGGGCCCTGCATATTAGACTGACAAAAGATGGAATAATGAGAGAAAAACAAAGAGAAGTTTATTAACACGAGCAGTGTGCATATACATGGGAGAAACTCAGTGTTGGGTAACTCAAAGGGGTGGTTGGAACTTGGGCTTATATAGCATCTTAAAAGAAACAATAAGTTTCAGAGAAGTGATAAAGACAAAGGAAAAGAGTTTGAGACTTTCAAGGGTAGCAACTATGGGAGGGTGAATATGTGGGGCAACTACTGGAAATCAGGGTTAATTAAGGCTTGTTTGTGCAGGTGCATCTCGGTGCCATCTCATCTTATGTGATAAGGTTGTCCTCGTTCTGGTTTGGGAAGCAGGGGACCCCTTTATGGGGGAATTTATGTTCTGTTTTCAGGCAGATTGGCAGAGGGCAGAAAGCTCATCCTGTGTCTGCTCTTTTAAAAATTGCCTTTTGCTCACAATAATCCTTATGCTAGAGCTGCACGTTTTGGGGGTGGCATACTCTGAACTCCTTCACTGTTCAGAAACAATACAAGAAAAAGAGAGAAAGCTACTGTGATAAGATGTTAGTATCGGGAGAATCTGGGCAAAGAGTACATTTCAAATTCCTATTGGAATTTTTTGGTAAGTCTTAATTTATTTCAAATTATGAACTCTAAGTTGACTTTAAGAGTTTATTTTCTGCCAAATTTCAGCCCCATCCCCTAACTAGTAAATGGTAGGAAGAAGACTTCTTTTTTTTTTTTTAATGTAAGGCAAGTGTTTCTGAGATTGCCTTTAATATTTTATCAACTAGCTAAAAACATTTCAAACATCATCTTGTATCAATGGAGCAGTGTGAGTCTTGACATGCCAAGAGAGCCAGTTAGAATAAAGTGGACCAGTGGGAAGTATTTTTCTTATGCTTAATTCTTAAATAGCCTTAGTCTTAAATTCTTGCATGGAAAACTGATGTGTAATTTAAAATATTTTAGTCATATTGCTCATAAACCTGCAGATTGATCTTGTTTTGAATGTGTTTTAAAGGAGGACATAAAAATTTACTAAGACGTGAGAAATTCACTACAGAGAGGACTTCCTGAATAGTGAGAGTGATCAAGGACTAGAAACTTGTCAAAGATTCTGTCCACCCCTGAAGACTAGAAAGAGGCAAGAGTATTTGATTTCTCATGTTCTACATGTAAATGTACCTGGACATTGGTCTGTAGATGATTCAAGCTTTGACTCTTAAAAACATTTATGATCACATAAATTCATATTTTTGTTAATCTTAGAGCCTACGTGGATTGAGAAATCTCCCACTGTTACCATAAGTAACTTGGGGTTCCCTTGTGAATTGTCACTTAAGAAGCAGTAGCTAGCTTACTGCTGTTTAAATCTTCAGTGTTTCAGAGTTGTAGATTACTGAGTACTTTTATACAGACTTTTGTCCACTTCATGAAGAAGAGTTTTGCCTCTTTCACTCTGCACTATCTACCGGAACTTTGATAAACTGGCAATTCAGCAGTTTAATCATTATGGCCAGTCTACCTAGAGTAATGGTACTGTTTTTGAAAGAGCAGTTCTTTTCCTCTTACTACTGATCTAATGACTGGACAGAGGCTGTGAAGTTGGATATTGTCTGGGGTCTGTCCTCATTCTACAGCAGCTGTATAGCCTTAAATAAGCTCCCATCGATCCTCACTATTTGCGGATTTCATATTTGTGAATTCACCTACTCATGAGTATTTATTTATAACTCTACATCAGTGCTGACAGTGCTTTTGCAGTCATTCAATGTTTTTCACATTTTTATGCTTTGTGATTAGTTCCAAGTGTAGTGACAGAGTGCTGTCTAGTGCTCCTAAGTGCAAAAGGTTGTGCTCTGCTTAAGAAAAAATGTGTGTGTAGGATAAACTTCTCAGGCAGATGTTACAGTACAGCTGCTCTTAGTTCAAGGCTAGTGAATCAACAATCTGTATTAAATAAGATGTCTTTAAACAGAAACACACATAAAACAAAATTGTGTATTGTTTGGCTGACAAAAATGTGGCCAGTGGCTCACAGGAACCTTACCCTGTATTTCCCCTAGGAGCAATAGTTCAGCATTTGCTAATTCAGTGTTCCCATTGACTTTATAGAGCATAACTACTGCAAATAGAGAGAACTGACTCTTTATTTGATCTCTCTGAATTTCAGCTTCCTTATACTTATAGGTAGGGTGACCCTGTATCTTACTCATCATACAGCCCAGAGTGAAAGTGAGAATTTATCAAATAGTTTGCTGGTTCATTGGGTCTAAACAAGGACTGTCAAGCAAACTGGGTCATATAGTCATCCTACTGTAGGTAATATGGAGCTTAAAATAGCTAATTTCAGTAGCATTCAGCAAATATTTATGGACCATCTCCTACTTCCCAGGTAGAGCATGAGGTAGGCTAGAGCCTGACCCTTGCTATGAAGACCTTAGTGGCTGAAAAATAATGAACAAAGAGAGAAGGAGGCAAAATAAGGTCCTGTTAGGGTTTCTAGGAGCAATGGGAATCTTCACTGAGAAATTCTAAGAAGGGAGGTGATAAGACAGTATAAAAGTTCTTTGTAGTGTGTGGAATTGGGAGTGGAGGGGGAGGAGCAAGGGAATGCAAGGGACCTCTCAGGAAGCTACTACAAATGTCCCAGCAGAAGTGAGGGTGAAAGTGGAGGTGGAAGAAGACTGGGAGAGACTGTTTGACCTATTTAGGAGGTCAGATCTGTTGGTCTTGATGATGAATATGAATGTATGGAATGAGAAAAAAAAAAAGCTATCGTGAGTTCTCAGATTGTGTGAATAGAGGTCCATTTTCTGAAAAGAGAAATGTTGAAGGAGAAACATCATGGTAAGCAGAGTCAAGAATTTAGCAAGTTAGATGTAAGTGTATTTACATAAAAGTCCATCTGTAAATTTTAGTCCCCCCCCCCTTTTTATTCCTGGTAATAGCAATTTTTAAAATGATGTCTGTTTTTTTTCTCCCCCTCTCTTTATCTCTGTGGGTTTGTGCCTGTTGGCGTCCACGTCTTGTTACTATTCTTTCATTGTCCATATCAATTTTCTGAGCATTCTTTTGTACCTATTAATTGGAAGTCAGTTAATGCTCCATCTCTTCGGTTCTGCCACTATCCACAAAGGAGCAGTCCTGGTCCAGGTTTTAGATCTGCTTCAGGCTGCCCAGGAGAGACAGAAGTAGGGGCTGCCTCTGGTATCTGGTCCAGGCTCCCACACAGGCCCCCACCCCCACCCCACCGGGCGCTTGGACATTGGCCTTCCAAGGGTGTGGCTCTTCAGTGCACACCCCGAGCTGAGCTGCTGCCCCAAGGCAGGCTCCCCAGGCCAGTATGCCTGGTTTGGTGGGGGCTTTCTCCAGACCCTGTTTGTGAACTTGGGTTATACTTCTGACTTCTCCTGTCTTTGGGATCTGTTGGGAGGAAAACTTTCCTCTATTCACTTAGCTTTAAAAGGTCTGGGTCCTGCCATTTAACTGACAACAGACAGATTAACAGGCAAAAGGGAAGGTTCATTTACCTGTGCACGCCAGAGTACTCAGTATTGGGTAACTTGCTGAATAGTCAAAGGTAAAGGTTTTATGTACCAACTTACTGAAAAAGAGGTGTTTAGAGCTCTTATGGGAAAGTATGGAAAGTTCTGTTGGGCTTTTTGATGCTAATAAACAGCTGAATTCATACTTCTTGGTGCTAAGGGTCAGTCCTCTCCCTCAAGTCAGGTTGGGGGGAGTGGGGGAGTCGGTGTCAGTGGGAGATGTATTTTCTGGAGTCTCTGCTTAAGTTTAGATAATTTTCTTTCTGTGGCTGCTGATTGTTCTGATGTTTTCAGTTTAAAGTAATTTTAATACCACTTTGGTGGACTGTTAATTAATCCCTTCAGACTCTAGGTTTCCTTTTGTGTCAGGACAAACCCAACCCATCAGAGTCTAATTAAATCGAATGTCCTAAGAGAGGGATTCTGGATCCCTTCTTTCTGGTGGGTAGAGGATATAGTTCCTCTATCCTTATGCAAATGTATCCACCTTCTCTTCATTGATTTACTCTGCCTATCAAGGAGTATTGGAAGGGGCAACCCTGCTCAGGTCACAAAAGGTCACTCCTCCTCCCCCTCAGTGGTACTAGTTCACTCTTCATTTGCATAACTGTGTGAGGCCGCTATGTTGACTCATCCCTGAAGGAAGAACCGCTTCTAGTGCTTTATCTTTGTCCATCAAAAGACAGACACTTGGTCTGGCAGTTTCCCTCTTTTGAAACTTGTAAGACCTGCCACATCCTGTGGATACAGAGATTTTAAACTAATGGGTAAGTAAGAGATGCTGTGAATTACAAGTTCACAGATTTCTTGCAACTTTTTTGATCTTGGATGAATGAAAAATGTTTAAAAAACAGTGAACATGAGGTCAGGGCTTTGAGCAAAGGTATAATCCTAAACGTTTGCTAACTAGTTCAGCCCTTTCCTCTCAAGCTGTATGAATCAGTGCTTTTTGGCTAGGAAACATTTGATATCTGCTTATCCGGTTCCTAAACACAGGAAGGCTTCTGTTTTTCAGTTACCAAGTTTTTAGTCGAGAAAGGAGTAACCTGTTAAGATGTGATTGTGTGTGCTTTTGAGTACTGCTTTGCTTCCAAGGAGAGGAAACATTAGAGGAATCAGGGAGAGGAATCAAAGAACCAAAAATTACTTTGTAGAAGTTCTAGATTTAAAAAAAAAAAATGATTAACTAATGTTCCCTTTATCTGGCAAGTGGCAAGGATGCCTCAGATATAGTATATTCAGCTTTTTGCAAGACTTCCAAAAATGTATTAATAAGCTCTTGGACAACGGGGAGAACTGGGACCTGGCTGCTGATAAATTCAGACACAAATGGTTGCATAACATCACATTTTCTGCCGCCACCCCCCCCTTTCCTTCCTGGGCTTCTTGGGTGTCCAACGCACTGGCCTTCAGCCAGGACTCACTGGTAAACTGGTCATGGCCAGCATCCCTTATGACTGGTCATTGTGGACCCCATGCTGGTGTTAAATATTTTAAATGTGATCTCAGGGTATAATAAACTAGAGCTCTTGGGGAAAGCTGGCCGAAGCTGGACTAGGGCCAGATTAGCTCCTCGGGAACATCACCCATAGTGCTCACACCCCATATGTAATTAAAATGAAAATCAAAAAATAAGTGTCAGGAAATCCAAAGCAGTGCACATTTTCTCGTGATGCTGACCTTGTATTTTTTAGAACTATTAAGTAACAAATAATGTTTTATTTTCTCATCGATTGGATGCTCTTGCTTTGTTAGTGCCTTAAACATGAGAGAGACTTGGTTGACCTCTGAGTGAGTCTTCTAAAGCAGCAAGGAAAGGAGAGAACTGGGAATCATGGATTGATTCTATTTACCCTTTGAGCTTCTATCAGTAGTTGTGTGGGCTTAAAGTGAGTAAAAATTGTTTGCATAGGCATTGAGCGTTTATGATAATGTGGCGAGTTGTTTAAAAGAAAAGCACTGCTTAAATTAAAATAGCATCATGAACAAATAAGCCTTAGACTTCTTGTAATGGAAAGATGAAGCATACTACTCAACAGAGGGATTTACCACAAAAGTCTAAATTTATTCAACTACCACTTTTGCGTATTGGTTTTGTTAGATTGTTTGCTTTTGGCTTTGAGGTAAGGGTGCCCTTCCCAGAACAGACCTCCCCTAGTGCTATCTTCAGTTTTATAGCCCATTCTCTTGCTGTGACGTGAGGCGCTGACTTGCAAAGCCCACGGTGGGGCGGGATTTTAGGTGCGGGTCTTTCAGGTGATCTTTCCCTTAGGTGTCACGGCACACGACTATTTCTCAACCCTGAGGGTGAGATCAGGAGAGGAGAGGGGGGCTGGCTGTGGCTACGTTCGCCATCATTAAGAGCCTGTCTGACTGGGCAGATGATATCTCGTGATTACCGCTCTTTTCTGCTCAATGCCAGGTTGGAAAAAGGAAGATAATTACGAAAAAAGAGCGCCGAGGAGGGGCGCCAACTGCCAGATCCCTTGATGAGTGAGGGATTTATCTAGAAACACAGCTGAAAATACCCATTAAATATGTAAACTAGACTGAAGGGATTGGCAGAAAGGAGAGTGGCCATTATTTATTGAATTACTGCGTTTTTATTAGTTTGAAATACATATGTTTCAGTTAGCCCTGGAGAGGCGAGAAAAGTTTATTAATTTGACTCAAAGTTATAAAAAGTGTTATTAAATAGCCATCATTTCAAAAATGAGATGTATAGGTTAGGGGTGGATAAAAAGAGAAATCTATGGAAAATTCTATCTTGGACCTTCCTGGCTTTGTGATTCTAGGACATAAAGACAGTGATGACACACTGAACGTTTATTATGTGCCCGGGTCTCATGGAAGCGCTTGGCATCATGTAATCATCACAGCAAACCTGTGAGGGAGCAGGACTACCCACATTTAACCGAGGAGACACTGAGGATTACGGAATTTGCCCAGAGTCACCCTGCTGCTTAGGCATAGTCAGTTAGTGACCGTGATCTCAGAGATGATGGTCTTAATCACACGACACTATGTTTGTGGCCTCAGTCACTTTTCTTGTCAGCTTCCTTATTTTCTTTAAATGTGGGGACAGGACTAAATTATAATAAATCAATGAGTTCTGGAACTAGAAGCTCATTGCTTTAAAAACAAAACAAACAGAAAAAACAAACTGAGCAGAGCCAGTGTTCATCATATACTCACTGCAAAAGGTCAAGACAATGACTAAGTGGTAATTACTAGCAAGTATTTGTAGCAAATGAAGTCATTTCAGGATTTTCGTTTTGACAATTATTTTCATTAGTTTTAGTAATGGGGACATGGAAAGAAGGTATTTCTGAGCCTCCATCTCCGTTGCTTTCTCATTTCTCTCCGTCTGAACCTCGGCCCCACCAACCCCATCGCCCTCTGGAGTTGCTAAATAATCACATGACAAGCCATCAACTCATCTAGGGAGTGATGAGTAAATGCAAAGGGGTGGGTGAGAGAAGGGAATTTCAGGCAAGGAATAAGAAACACTCCAGTGATGAAGAGAACCAGGAAGAGACGGCATTTATTCTGTGCTTTTCAGACGGGAAGGTTATTTAACTCGACCTCGGTAGAAAACATGCTCCTTCCTTCTTTGGAAAAGAAAAGATTCATTCTCTAGCAGATCATAGATTCTTCTGCATCATGCAGTTTGTTGAGATGTAGCTACTTTAAATATATGTAAGAAGGTTTAAAGATACTTCCATTATTAGTATAGGAATGTCTCATTCCCTTGTTATCACGCTAAAATGTGGTGTTTCACATGAGTGGATTTTCTAGGTAAATAAATACCAACACTTAACATTTTTATTTTAATAAATTATGATAGAATTTTACATTTTTGTTAAGTATACCATAGAGGCAAATGAGGATATGTAATAGATATGTATTGCTTAATGAAGAATAATAAAACATTAACACATACCCACCGCCCAGCTTGAGAAATAGAACATTACCAGTGTCTTTGAAGCCCTGATCTGTTTCCCCTCCCTCACCTTTGTACCTTTGTCCTGAATATTTCATTCATGATTTTTTTTTTTATTTTTAGGGTTATGTAAATATAGACAATATTTTTTGGAACTTTATAAAAATGGAATTATTCTCTATGCGATTTGCTGTGACTTGGTCAACGTTAACATTATCTTTCTGAGACCCACCCATATTGGTACATGTAGCCGTAGTTCCTCTTCAGTCTTTATAGCGTATTCCATTTTGTGAATATGCCACAGTTTTTCTCAGGATAGACATTTATTTGAATTGTTTCCAGCTTCTTGCTGTGAGGATGATGCTATGAGTATTTTTGTATACCTCTTCTAGAGCAGATGAGTAAGCGTTTCTCTAGGATGTGTACCCATGAGAGGAACAGCTGTGATGGAGGGGGTTTACACACCTGCTGCTTTACTAGGCAATGTTATCATGACCTCACAGTAGTTGTGCCAAATTAAATTCTCCCCAGGACCACATGAAATTCTCGTTGCTCCACATACTTTCAACACTTGGTATTGTCAGATTGTATAAGTTTTCTAGTCTCAAGGATATGTTGGGGTTTCTTTGCATTTTCCTAATTACCAGTGGGGTTGACCATCTTTTCACAGGTTTATTGACCTTCATGTCTTCTCTTTTGTGAAATGCCAACATGACTTTTGGTTGCTTATCCTTTTCATATTGATTCATTGGAGCCCTTTTTATATGCTATGTAATAAGTTTTTGTTCCTTATAAATGTTACAAATATCTTTTCAATAAGTGATGTTAAAAAAACAAAATTTAGCCAAGTAAATTTTTAGATCTCATTGGCTTTATTAAATGATTCATCAGGCAGCATCCCATCTAACAAGTAGAGAGATACTCCAAAGAATTGTACACAATGCAGAGTTTTTATAGGAAGGAGGGTGGGGCAAGAAAGTTATTAGCAAAAGAAAAGAAAGAATTATTTCAGACAAGGGGGCTTGTCCTGTAGATTACCTAACCTTGTAGTGGGTCCATGTGATAGATTACCTCATTGCTGCCCACTGGAAAATTGCTGACTAACCATTTAGGATTATATTTTGGGGGAGGTTGAATCTGCCATTAGATTGGGGATTAAGTCCCGATTTGGGGACTTCATGGAGCATAAGAGCATAAGAAAACCTGTGGTTTTCTTTTTAACAGTGGCTTATATTTGTTATTATATTTTTTTCTTATGGTACCTTTTGATGAATGTTCTTAATTATTTTGTAGATGAATTGATCAGTTTCTTTTTTATGTTTTGGGCTATTTGTATCTTAAGAAATCCTTCTTACCTAATGATAAAATTAAGATATTCTTTTATATATATTTTCTAAGATTTTCCTTTCTGTTCATTTATACTTAATCTTTGGAATTGTTTCATTTAATGTGGATTGTGATCTAGGGTTTGAGTTTAATAATTCCCTACATCGTTCCAGTGCTATTTATTAAATGGTTCATTTCCCCTGACGCTAGTCCACAGTGTCAGCTTTGGCAGTTACTATGCTGTCGTCTGTGTGTAGGCCCTTCTCCGGCCTATATATTTGTTACATATCCTTGTTAATGTCTTTACCATATTGATTCCTCTTACTCAAACTCTTATGTCTCTTCATCTATTTGGGGGTATTTAAAATTTTTCAATAAATTTTATTATTTTATGTGGAAAGCTCTTGTAAAATTTTGTTTGATATATTCCTATCTTTATTATTATTATTGTAAATTGTATGTTTAAAAGATTGCTCTTTCTAATTCTTTATTGCTGGTGTATAGAAATGAAAATAACTTCTATGTATTGATCTTATATTAAGAAACTTTGACAAACTATCTTATGAATACTAATAAAGTTTCTGGTAGATAATTATATCCTCTGAATAATGACAAATTTGCTTTCCCTCCTCAAACCTTTTTTTTTAAATTAAGATTTATATATTTATTTATTTGACAGAGAGAGCGAGAGAGCAAGCACGAGTGGGAGGAGAGGGAGAAGCAGACTCCCTGCTGAGCAGGAAGCCTGATGCGCAGGGCTTGATCCCAGGACCCTGGGATCATGACCTGAGCTGAAGGCAGACGCTTAACTGACTGAGCCACCCAGGCATCCCATCTCTCCTCAATCCTTATAATGTTTGTTTTTCTTGACTTATTGTGTAGGCTGGGACCTCCAGCACAATATTTAATAGAGAGGTTGTTCTATTTGGCTTCCTTGCTTTGTTTTCAATTTTAAAAGGAATGCTCAGTGGTTTGTGATTGAGAATGATGATCGCTGTAGGCTTTTTAGACATCCTTTAGGAAGGAAGTTTCCCTCTATTCCTAATTTGTCTACTTTTCTAAATGTTTTAAGAAATTGCAATTGGCTTGTGTGTTAGTGATTCTGATGTCCTATGTAACCAGGGCAGAAGGAAGTTAGATTTTTTATCAGTGATTGATGATGATGCCTGCAGTGGAGGTTAGTGTAGAGGAGAAGGTAGTGGGAAATAGTAGATGGTTGCTGTAGTTTATTTCTGCTTGTTTTATATGCTCTAAAATAATTGCATGTAAATTACTGCATTTTGACTATTATTTCTAGCTTTTGTTTTGTTTGTGTTTAGAGTATTCTGATTACACGAACCGGGTCCAGTGCTCACCAGTTTTTTCTGTGACAGTCTGGTGATGCTTAATTTGCACCATGCTTAAGTAACCAACTCTCTCCTCTGTAGTCTTTCCCCAGGCTCTCCAGGTCACACACTTACTGAGTTGAATTTGTTACCTGCTATTTTTCACTGTACTTCTGAGGAATTTCAAGTGTCTAAGAAATAAATGGCTTGCCCCAAATCTAATCAGTTTATTTATTTATGAGTTACTCATTCACCAGATATTTATTGAGAGCCTACTATATGACTAGAGGTATAGTGGTGAAGGGGACAGCATCCCTACCTCACAGTTTACACTCTAGAGTGGAATTATGACGATAAACAAGTAGGTGGGTGTGTAATACGGTACCAGGTAGTGAGAAGTGGGGAGTAAAGAGGGTGAGTGACAGAGCGGGGAGAGGATGCTCGGGAAGGATGTGTGCTGGCAATTTTACTGGCATTAGGTTGTGTAGAGAAGGCTTCTTGTGAGGAGATGACATTTGCATGAGTCCTGAATAAGGTGGGCAAGCAGCTATGGGAAGTTGTGGGAATAGTGGTTGGAGGCATAGTATTTCTGAGGAACTTCAAGAAGTCCCATGTGGCCGGAAGAGTGTGAGCCAGGAAGAGTGCAGTAAGAGATGGGGACAGAAAGAGGCAGAGGCCAGAAAATGTTGGGCTTGTAAAAACTCCTTATCAAAGAGATTTTGCTTTCATATTCTTTTTTTTTTTTTAAGATTTTATTTATGTATTTGACAGAGAGAGAGCACAAGTAGGCAGAGCGGCAGGGAGAGGGAGAAGCAGGCTCCCCGCCGAGCAAGGAGCCCGATGCGGGGCTCGATCCCAGGACCCCAGGATCATGACCTGAGCTGAAGGCAGCCACTTAACTGAGCCACCCAGGCGCCCCTGCTTTCATATTCTTCTAGACATAATGGAACTATGTAGGTGTAAAGTATTTTAGGAGCATCTGCTATCTTTTTGTTCTTTTATTCTTTCAGTGATTTCTTTAGCCTGTTGTCTGGTTGCTGAGAATAAGAATGGAAAGGCCTTGTGAGCAGCAACCTGGGTTTCCTTCACTCTTTGTCAGGATCTCCAGGTTCCACGATTGCTGGAAGGGAGGCCCTTGGTAATATTTGTGAAATGAGCAGAGAATCTCTTTTTTCCCTTGGAGGAGTTTGGAGAATGCTGTTACTTAGTTGGGGCTAGTTCTCTGCATCAGGTTGGGAGATGTTGCTATTCTAAAGACTCTAGAGGAATGAACCTTGGAAAGGGCATGTCATGTATAAGCTGCATGGTCTTTCCAGCCTTGAGTTGTTCTATGGATGAAACTCTTCAGTGTGAGGTGGGAAATTCTCAGTCTGACTTCCTCTCTTCAAATAGAAACATACAACTTAGATAAGTGCAGTTGATTTGTACATGATCTCATAACTTTGTCTTACTTCGGCTACTGTTTTGAGCGTTAGATGTTAAGATATTGGAATGAGTCTGATTCCCAGCTGGGTCTTAACTTCTGTGCCTCAGTCACCTATTCATAAAATGAGATTATGTGACAGTATTTGCCAATCTACCTCACAGAAATTCTATGTGTGATGAAATGAGAGGGATGTTGTTGGCATTTTGGTTTGTCTATTTTAATATATAATAAATAGTTAATGCTAAAGTCTGATAGATAATCATTATTACTAATAATGCTTGTTGCATGCAACAAAATTTAACTTTGAAGCAAAAAATACACTGGATTTTCCATTCCTAGAGGATGTGACTGTAGTTTCTTCCTTTGTCTTATAGACACAGGTATGAAAATTGAGGGGCAAAAGTAAGGAAACTCTACCTAAATTTTCCTTTACATCTTCTAGTCCCTTTGATTATGATGGGGCTTTCTGCTGAGAATTCAGAAACAATTTCTGGGTCATTTTAATAACCGTGGAAACCTCATTGGTGGAAAGGACCTTGTTAGTGGTGAACACAAGTGGGATCTTAGTTTGGTGATTCATTTAGCAGATGTTTTTTTAAATCAATGTAATGGTTGTAATCTTTAGTAGGTCATACAATCGATTTTAACTATTTCACGCTTTTGTACTTATGAAGCTTAAAGTCATTGCACATATTTGGTATGATGACAACATGGGAAGGAGAGTGGTGTTCATGGTGATACTTTCTATGTCTCTCTATGCCTAGAAAAAGGTAAGAGATGAGTTGGAATAATTATAAGCAACTGAGACAAGAGTCTGCTATTGAGGAAAAGAATTTTCAGACTGTCTGCATTGATTAACTAGTTGGTTAGCTCTTCAGCCCTCCACTTTACCTCGGAAGCCACATTTTCTCCTGTGTCTTCACACTGGGTTTGAACTTTTATAATCACTGGGATCAAAGTTTTGGTCATAAGAAATAATGACTGAGATGAGTAGTTTGTATTTGAGAATTGGTGCTTTGGTGGTTCTGCAGTAGATGATAGTTTTCTCTTCTGCTTCTTCTAATGAGGAGAGCTTCTTCAGGGACCAGTGTTGAGCAGATCTCCCGCTGCCCTTTATGTCCTGCTGCTGCTTTGGTGTTGGCCAACACTAACTAGCAGGAGCTTGGATACCATCTCTTTCCTGTTGAGCTCTGAAGCTCCTGGCTTCACCACTCCTCGCCGCACTTCAGCATGATCCCCTGCAGCAAGCTTGGGAATTGATTCACCGAAACAACTTCTTTCATTTCCAGGTGCTCATTTGAAGGACTCTTCACTCTGTGAAGTTTCACAGCCTTTGATTTTACTGTAAGACTTTAGGACCACATCAGAGAATTTAAAACACAAAGTGAAAATGTGGCCTGATATTAGAAGTTATTTCAGTAAAAGTGGATGTGTATTCCAGTCCATGGGAGGAGGCAGGAAAACTATGATTGCTTTCCCATTCCACGCAGGCTCAGATGTAAACCTATGCAGGCAAAGAGCTTTTTATGCGGTAAAAGCTAGAAAACGTACCCACATTTCTCACCTTTCAAGTTATGACAGTCATTCACAACTGTCAAAGATGTTTTGGATACCATCCAGAGATAATCTTTAACAAGTTCCAGTATTAGACATATAAGAGTTTATAGAAACTTTTTGAGCTTTGTCAGGAAGGTGCTTCTGACCGATCTTCAGTAGGATTCACTTTTTGAATTTTTTTTTTTTAATCATTGGTGATAGAAAAGGGAATATCCTGATCTGTCTTGCACCTGAAAGACAGGATGTGTCTACAAAAGCACTCTACTTTGCTCCCCTTTCTCCAACAACACTTACAGAATTTTAAGATGGTGAAATGACAGGAAGAACAAATTTGGTTTGACTTGAATTTTTTCTTAATTACAAGAATTAAGAATTCTGGAAAAAGGGCGCCTGGGTGGCTCAGATGTTTGGGCGTCTGCCTTCAGCTCAGGTCATGATCCCAGGGTCCTGGGATCACGTCCCACATCAGGCTACCTGCTCAGTGCAAAGCCTGCTTCTCCCTCTCCCTCTGCCAGTCTCTGTGCTTGTGCTCTCTGGCTCTGTCTATCTTTCTGTCAAATAAATGAGTAAAATCTTAAAAAAAACAAAAAAAGAATTCTGGAAAAAAAAATACCATAGCAGAAATAAAGACCAGAATTAAAGCACTAAAGCATGCCTTATAGAACTCATGGGTTATTTTTTCTGTTCACTAAAGATTTTTAAGACAAACAAACATGAAAAGAAAGTCTCTTTCTCCGATTGGATTAACATTTAGTTGAAAGCACAAATGGTCAAGCATGAGTAAAACTCTTCAGGAGATTCTTAATTTAAATGTAAGTATGTTTCAACATTCTAGATTTTTGTCTGAAACTTGGAACACTTTTAGTCATGGATTCAATACTATATTTGGCAGAATCAATGTTAGACACAGCCATATGAAGGTCCCCTGAGTATCTCTAAATTCTCATTTTGTATTAATAATAATAAAGACACAGATAAAGACTATTTGGAGAATTTGATCCTAAGGGAAAAATGTATTGAGCATTCCAGTTTGGCTTGCTGGGAGGATATCATCCTTTGACACCATAGTGGCCCCCGAGATGGGGATGTATGGGGGTATTCTCTGGCCTTCTGTAGGGAGGAGACTCTTTTACATCTGAGAGACTTAATGGCCTAGGGCAGGGTTTTAGAGCTGAATTAAGTGAGGGATTTTTGAGGGATTGGGATTAAATACAGAAGCACTGATGGGAGTGGGCGGTGATGGTCATGAAGTCATTAGAGTCCTCCCAGGGTACAATTTTTTAGAGAACATTTCCCTGGCCTCTCTAGTTTCCTACTCACTCTGTTTCATTCCTTTCCCCAGTTCCCAAGCACTGGAGATAACTTCCTTTCTCTTTCTACTTTTGCCAGTGTTTAGATCTTATGGTATTATGAATTCTGAGAATGTAATCTTATTACCACTTCTTGAGATTTTTCAAGAGTTATTTTTCCCCTTCTAGTAAGAAATGAAAGGTAAGAAGTAAAAGGAGTAGTAAATGTGTTTTAGAGTGACTCCAAGTAACTGGGGGCAGAAAGGAAAAATGGAGAGAAGGGGAGACTAAGTTCCATGGTAGAAATTTGGCATGCTAGAGCGACCAAAAGACGGCCAGAGATTGTAATGAAGGGAGGGGAGTTACTGTGGGGAGAGAGAGAGAAAGGGAGAGTGAGAGTAAATATGAATGAGGTCTGGACAGGTGGGCACTGGTTGGATTATATAGGCCTTTGTGGACCTGTTAAAGACTTTGGATTCAAGCCTGAGTACAGCGAGGAGCCATTGAAGGCACTTAAATAGAAGAGCCATTAGAAAATTTTTGTGGTTTTCACTTTGGTGGCTGTGTGGAGAAGAGACTGGAGGCCTCTTAGAAGAATCCAGTTGAGAGATGTTGGTTTGGCCTAGGGAATGTCAGTGAAGATGGAGAAAATGGGATAGATTTGAGAGAGTTTAGTTGGATTGGTGGTAAATGAGAAGTGGCCGATAAGGGAGAAGGAGTGTCAAGGACACCTGGGTTTTCTCATGAGTACCTGAAGTCCTTTTATGTTAGTCAGGGAAGCTACGTCCTGGGGTGGTAACAACAGCCTCAAAAATCTCAGGCCAATAGCACAGTCTTCTGTCAGGCAGAGTGGGCTACACATCCAAGTGACCCTCTAGGGCGGCTGTCCTCTAAACTCAGTGATTGGACTGCCCACCATTTTAACAAATTTGGGTCCACCAAATTTGCTGTGACAGGGAAGAGAGGACATGAAGGTTCACACATGGACTCTTCAGGCACTTCTACTCACATGTCATTGGCCAGAGTAGGTGACGTATATGGGTGTACCCTTTTATTTCAAGGAGCTGGAGGTATAATCCTCTCTGGTGCTCAGAAGAAGAAGAGAAACAGAAAACCTGGTGGAAAGGTCTACCACAGTCCCATTTTCTGATATGGAGAACTCTGACGGAGGACCAGATTCTGGGGGAAAGGAGTTCAGTTTCAGATATGCTTTTTGAGATGCTTGTGAGATAAGTAAATATCTGTATCAAGTAGGCAGTTGGCTATTTGAGGAGGAAGGAAGGAAAGAATGAAGGAAAAGAAGAAAGGAGGCAGAGAGAGAAGGAAGGGGGAAGGGAGGAAAATTTGGGTTTTGCATATACATTTAAAATAGATCTATGGGATCATATGAGACTGCAAAGAGACAGTGTCTAGAGAAAAACTAGGATGAAGAAACAAGCCCTTTATGAGTTAGTTAAACTAAACTATACTGTGGGTCTACTATGGGTCAGTGTGAGAGTCTGCCATTTTATACTGCACTGTCTGGGCAGAAACTTGGTCTGAACACAAACTTCAATGTCACCTTCCCAGCACTTGGAAGGATACCTTGCAAGAGGTAGTACCTGGTAACACCTAGTAGGAGGTAGTAATTGATATATTATATTATATTACCTGTATATGTCCTTTCTGGTCAGCTTTGTGAAGATAGAACAAAACTAATCGCTTTTCATTCAGTGAGTGTACATTAACCAATGTGTACAGTCATGTAACCATCACCACGATCAAGATACAAGCCATTTTCACCACCCTAAAAAGTTCCCTTGTGTGATGTGTGAGTCAAACCCCTCTGCCCATACTCTGGTAACCACTGATGTGTTTTCTATCAATATAGTTTGCCTATTCAAGAATTTCATATAAATGGAATCATACAGTATATGTTCTTTTGTATCTGGCTGTTTTTATTTAGCATAAGGATTGGCAAACTTTTTCTGTGAAGATTCAGATAGTAAGCATTCTTGTAGGCTATGGGGTCTTTGTTGGAAGTACTCAATTCTGCTGGTTACGGCATGAAAGCAGTCTTGGAAAATATATAAACTGAAGGTACACAGCGCTGTTCCAGTGAAACTTTGTTGACAAAAAAAAGGCTGAGGGCCAGATTTGGCCTGTAGGCTGAAGTGTGCTGACCCTTGATTTAGCACAATGCTCTTCAGAGTCGTTTCTCTTATCATGTGTAGTAATTCATTGTTTTTTGTTGCCGAGTATTCTTTCATTATATGGATGGTATTCCACAATTTGTTGACCCATTCATCCGTTGACGGGCATTTGAGTTGTTTCTAGTTTTTGGCTTTTATGAAGGAAGTTGCTATGAACATTCACTTACAAGGCACTGTGTGAACATATGCCTTCATTTCTCTTAGGTAGATGCCTAGGAGTGGAATTTCTGGGTCATATGCACAAGGTACATTTAATATTGTAAGAAACTACCCAAACTGTTTCTTAAAGGAAGCCTACTATTTAAAGATTTTTATTAAATTTATTTATTTGAGAGAGAGAGAGTGCAAGAGACTGAACAGAGGGAGAAGGAGAGAGAGAAGAAGACTCCTCGCTGAGTAGGAAGTCCAACTCTGGGCCAATCCCAGGACCATGGGATCATGACCTGAAGCTGAAGGCAGACACTTAACCAACCGAGCCACCCAGGCGCCCTGGAGACCTACCATTTAACCAATAATGTATGAGAGTTCTAGTTGTTCTGAGTTCTTGGCATTGTAGTGTCTACTGGAATAAATATTTATTAATATTTCAATGTTCATGGATATAAATGAATCAATGAAGTATGTTGGGAATATTGTCTAGTGTCATTGATTTTTTAGATGTGATTTTTTTAATGACTACTTCTTATGGCTTTACCATAAATTATTAAATAGATTTCCTGTGTAGAGGGCAGTGTGTTCAATACTGCACATACTGACAAAGGTACAGAGTGCAATTACTCTTTACTCTTCTTGGCAGTTACTTGCTATGGCTTATGCCTTTCCTCATCGGTTGATCTGGGGATTGGGTTGAAATCCTATGGAAATTGGATGAGCCTAATTTAATCCCACTTTTGAGTGGGCAGCCACCCTACCTCTTCATGGGTATGTCAAGGAGTAACCTCAGGCAGATCCTGGATTTTTCTCAGAAAGGTATTTTGTGTCTTTTGGTCCCCCAGTAATTTGTGCCTTAGCATGTAGCTGCATGAATTTTTGCTGGGACAGTCTTTAAGTTAATGTTTGAAATGTCTATCTACCTCATTTTTTTTTTTTTTTAAATCTCAGTCAAGTTTTGTAAACTTCTACTTTAAGCTGTGTAACTTCCCAGTAAGCTGTCTTATACCTGAGTGAATTGCTTTGCTATTTAGGTTTTTTTCCCATAATAAGCTCATTAAATGCTAGGGCCTCATACCAAAAAGTCATTATTTCAGTTTTGAGTACTTGTTCTGAGGCTATATACTTGGACAGAGCTAGATGTCCATTAAGATTATTCCTTGTTAGTGGGAATAAAATCATGTTACTGGCTTATGTGAGAGTCCCTCTGTTCTTTGTCTAGGGAGGTAGGAGAGTATATTCAACTCACACAAAAGTTTATCCATTCATTAAGTGGAAAGGTAAAAACATAGAGGCCATCAAGAGATCCCAGTTTTACCTGACAGGAGGTTATGCTTGAGTCACGGGGTACTTTTCCCGCAGAGCTCTCAGAGGTAGGGTCAAATTGCAGGTTCTGTCTCAGTGTCAAGAAGTAAGTCTGTGTTGAGCCTGAAAAGCTCAACCATAGGATCCCTTCCATGGAGTCAAAGTCAGAACCAAGTTCACTACGTCACCGACAATATTACGTTAGTACCAAGTGGGAAGGTACAATAGGAATCCATAATGGAAAAGGGCCTAAAGCCTCCTCCTTCCTCATGAACCATATTTCTTGTAAAATCCTGGATTTGCAGATTAATAGAGCTAATATTGACCGGCTCTCACCATGTGCCAGGCCCTTTCTAAGCATTTTGTGTATATTAAGATCAAAGGAAGTTCACTGTAATGGTACAGAACACAGACTTTTGGGCTGGCTAGATTGCTAACTAGCCAAGTTAGTGGCTGGTTTCCTCAGTGACTGTATTTCTTCATTTTTTGCGTGGGGATTTTGACAGCACCTATGTCCTAGGACGGTTGGGAAGACTGAATGAGTTCATTTACCGCTACTGCTCAGGAGGATGCCTGGCACATAGTAAGTCATATAAACACTAGCTTTTACCATCATCATCTTATTACTCATCTCAAGAAAGCTGTGAGATAGGTACTGTGGTTTTCCCTATTTTACAGTTGAGTAAACTGAGGCACAGAGAGCAATTCTCCCAAGGCCACAAGGCTAAGAGGCAGTGAAAGTGGATTAGAATACATGCAATCTGAGTCTAATCTGTGGCTGTAACTATTGTGCGCTGCTTCCTCTCAACTTAATTAAGAAGAAAATGGCCATGAATTTTAGGTGTAATCTGCAGTGAAGCAAAGAGGCCCATAAGGAAGAGGTGAGTAAGAGGGCTATCTCCTGTACTGGTGGCTTGAACTTGACCACTGGTTCCTCTGGATGAGTGTATACATCCATTGACTTGATAGTGGTCAACAGATTGGCCAAGAGCTTATCTTCCATTTGGAGTAGTCCCACTTCAATAAATGACATCGCCCTCTCTTCTGTTAAGTAAGCCAGAATCCTAGGTCACCCTTAGCTCCAGCTTTTCCCTCATTTCTGTATCTAGTCTATCATTAATTCCTGTTGATTTTTATTTTTTAAAGGCCTCATAAATCCTTCACCTTCTCCATTGCCACAGCACCATATCAGCCCAAGCCACTGTCCTCAATCTCTTTCTTACCAAACTCCACCACTCTGACTATTCTTTTTTTTTTTTTTTTAAAGATTTTATTTATTTATTTGACAGAGAGAGACACAGTGAGAGAGGGAACACAAGCAGGGGGAGCAGGAGAGGGAGAAGCAGGCTTCCAGCAGAGCAGGGAGCCCGATGTGGGGCTCGATCCCTGGACCCTGAGATCATGACCTGAGCGGAAGGCAGTCGCTCAACGACTGAGCCACCCAGGCGCCCCCACTCTGACTATTCTTGCTGCATTCCAGTGTTTTCTTCCCATAGCCTAAGGCAAGATGCAAATCTTATAATCTTGTGCCCTGGCCTAGAACATTACCCATTTTCACATTCAAATCCAGATCTGTCTGATTCAAAACCTGTCTTCTTTCTCATGCCATCTTGCCTCTATAAAGTTTGGAGCAGTTAGCTTTGATTTGAAGAGATGAAAAATGTAAGATTCTTAGGTGTCCAAGTAAAATCAGGTTTTCTTTGACCTCATTCATTAAATTCATGCCTCAGATAATTAGGTCCTAGAATCTGACCCCATTACCAGACCTGTCAGCAGAACTCAAGTGTTCCATAAAGATTTATAATATCTGACCTCTTTTCTAGGCAAGGCAGAGCATATTGTAATAGAAAAATGATAAGATGCATGACAGCCTTTTCTAATTTTTTTTTTTTCACAATCTCGCTCACGTTTTTGTGGTTGTTTTTATTATTATTGGTTTGGTTTTTGCCTGACTCTTTATCAAAGCAGATATTAACAGGTTGAATCCCAAGTTTGCTAGAACTGAGTGCAGATAGAAAAGAGTTTTTTTAAGATTTTATTTATTTGACAGAGAGAGAGCACATGCGAGCACAAGCAGGGGGGAGGGGCAGAGGGAGAGGCAGGCTCTCTGCTGAGCAGGGAGCCTGATGTGGGGCTCCATCCCAGAACCCTGGGATCATGACCTGAGCCGAAGGCAGACGCTTAACTGACCAAGCCACCCAGGGGCCCCTAAAAAAGACTTTTAAAAATCATCAGCATCCTGTTCATTTACCAAAGTAAATTTTAAAAGGTACTCAGTTAGCAAACTGCCACACTGAGTTAGAAGTCCCTCTGTTTTCCTCTTGTCAGCTTTTAATCTCGCCTCTTCCCAGGGCACGAAAACTGAGTGTAGGGAAGCACTCTCCAGGGCAAAGTGAAGAGGAAATTAGCTTGCAACAAAAAAAATCCATCCAGAATGTGATCCTCGGGTTGGCAGTAAGCAGACTGGCAACTCCAGGCTGTAATCAGTAATACTGGTTTTCAGAACAGAACTGCAGGCCATCTTTCCCCCAGTTTGTACCAGTTTTATTTTTATTTTTTGTTTTTAAATGAACGTGGTAAGGAATTTCTAGATTCACATACATGCCTATGGAAGAGCAATCCGTTTGTTCACGAACAGTAAACACTGGCCTACTGGATCCACTATGATCCTGGTGTTTGTATGAAGAACTCTTCAAAGTGTGGCCCCTGTCAGTGTGGATAGCATGTGCCCTGACAGCATTTTATCTTAAGGCACATTGCAGCAAACTTGTGAGGGAGCCCAGATAAAAATCAGAAGAGGAGATTTCTATCATATAATCCTGGGAGTCTTGACAGAGCCTCCCAGGGTGAAGGGGATAAGAGAAAAAAGTCAGGTTTTGGTTTTTGTTTGTCTTGCTGGGGGTGTGGGCTTGTGCCTCATTACCAGAGGGATAAGCTGTCAAAAGCCCTGAAAATGGAGGAAATTCATGTTTTCAAATGGAAACTTCCCTGAGAAACATTTCAGAGTTCTGTCTAGAGCCAGGATGTGATACCCTAGTAGTACTGCTTGTCACCATTGGCCACAGTGCCTTGGTTCCCACTAAAACCTCAGCTTCTGGGGAGCAGCGGGGCCCAGGTCAGGCAAGCATGCTCATCAGGCCCTAGCCGGATCGTGCGTCCCCTCCGTCAACTTGCTGGGTGGAACATTACTGCGTTAGGGCTACTCACTTGGAAAACAGGATGGCGGAGTCAGTGAGTGGGGCAGCTGGATGGATCTGCCCCTCAGACTGCGAGGTTGGAAGTCACTCTGCAGGGCTGGAGTGACATGCAGCTGGGAAGCTGTGCGGTGATAGTGGGGCAGGTCCCTCTCGGTGTAGAGAGCACCCCTTCCATCCTTCTTGAGGGACTCTTAACTGTCTCAGAACTGAAGACCACACCCACTTGTCCTTGGAGAGAAAGGATTGAGAAGTTGAATCCCGGTCACCTCTCTATACTTAGAGAGCTTTCCTGTGAGACATGGGTCGGGACAGAAAATGGGTCTGTTTTATTCCATCAGGTTGTCCGCTCAGGCATTTCTGCCTTTCAAAGGCAGGTGGATCCTTCCAGAATCTTAACACTAACCTTCCCCTTCCAATTCCTCCCAGCCTCGTCACTTGCCTAGAAACTTGCGCTCATCTTTTAAAACCCAGAAAAAAGAAAAAGTGATCATATCTCTAAAACCTCCCTGGACTTGAACCTGGGTAATCATTCCTCTCTAGTGTCAGAAGAGTTTGTCCAGTTCTGTCTTGATGCCAAAGGGAGGAAGAACCACTGAGCGGTGGGACCTCTGTGTGTTTCACTAGGGAGGCCCCGGGGGCCGAAGCCAGGTACCCATGCCTGCTAAATCAGTACTCACTAATACTACCCTAGCAGGCCCTGTTCTCATTGCTTTATATGTTTTAGTCTTCATAGCATCCTGTGAGAAAGCTTCCAGTGTTGTTCCAGGGTCACAGAGGAGGACACTGAGGGCTGGACACGTCATGTAACTGTCCCAGTCACAGAGCTGTGGGCCTGGCAGGACCCAGCTTGCCACCCAGGCGGACATCTGATCTCACACTCACTCTCCCGCTCGTGTTCCTCTGGAGAAATTAAACCCGAAGGGCTGAGGAGGGAGAGAAAGGCAGAGGCTCGTGCCATCCCGGGAGTGCGACGCTGCTCCGTGTGTGCCTTGCCGTTCAGCGTGACTGACTCTGGGCTGAGTTGTCCGGTGGCAGGCTGTGGAGGCACGGCCCAGCACTCCGCCTTCGCGGAAGGCGCTCGCGGCTCATCTGATGCAATCGAATTTCCTAGGGTGGCCTTTAGGGCTCGGCTGTTGCTGGAGAGAGAGGGAGAAAGAAGTTTCACATATTGTTTTTTGATCAGCAGGTTTGGAAACTTTGAGTGTTTGGCTCACAGGATGATGGAAACGCTCCAGCATTTCCTGTGGCCTCGAGTCTGGGTTCGGAGATAGAGAGCTGGGCCTGAGCTTTGCCTCCTCCACTGGGGAATGTCAGCACACATCAGGAGTGACAAGGCTTGCCTGCTGGGAGCAGGGGGGCTGGGAGGGCCTGGCGGGTGGCGGGGGGAAGAAGGGGTGCAGTCAATGGCATTACAACAACTGAAAAGGAATTTGAAAAGCAAATATCCAAAAACCGAAGAAAGGAGGAAGTGTGTGCCTCAGTTTGTAAAATAATGACCTTTCCAGTTGAGATGCTGATTCCTAAAGTGTAAGAGAGCTCCTAGCAAAGGGCGAAGAACCAGCAGCTCAGCTCCTGTCTCCTCTTGTTTCTGACAGACTTTCTCCAGGAGGAAGACAAATCTGGAGTAGGCCCTAGTCTCACCTCTGAGCACCTCTAATTCTATTCCCGTCCAATGGGACAAATGAATAGCTGCTGCTTGAAGAAGTGCCTGAAGGTTTTCTGAGAAAGGAATTCTGGATTTTAAAAATGCGTCATTGGTTTGAGTAATCCTTCACATTTTTTTTTAAACCTCTGACTTTGCTTTTAAGGAAAGAGTGATTCATTCATTTATTCATTCAATTGTCTGAAAACTATTTATTGAGCTGCTATTTGCCACACCATCTGGTCAGGACTGGAGGTGCAGAGATGAATGAGGATCTGTGATCCCCACCCTTGGGGGACTCATAAACTAATAGCATCAAGTATGGAAAGGTGCTCTGGCAGGTGCATCGCAGGCATGGAAGAAGACACCCAGGGCAGTTGCTTTTTAGCTTGGGTGGCTGTGGGGTCAGGGAAGTCTCTTGGGGCACCTAGCACAGGAGGCTGGCTTTGAAGTCTAGGTGGGAATGTTTGAAGCCAACCCAAGGGTGGCAGGAAAGGACATTCCAGGGAGAGGGAACATTATGAACAAAGGCAGGAGGCACAAGAATTTGCCATGCCCAGGAAACGGCCGGTAGTTTCAGGAATTGTCTTGGTGCCTTTCCTCCCCCCTCGGTAGAACATGGCGCACCTGCAGAGTAATCCTGACCTGGCCGGTCTGGGGCTTGCCGTCTGTATGCAGTGTTTCCCACAGCCCCTGCAAAAGGACTGCAAAAGGATGACTTTAAAGAAAAACCTGTTTGCCATGACTGACTGAGTTGTCATGTGTGTATTTGGGGATGGGGTGCAGGGGTGCTGTTGGCGGGTTGGGTGCAGGGGTGGTGCTCAGAAGCAGGCAGGATCCAGGCTGTGGCCCATGTGATATGGGCCCTGAATCACCATTCAAAGTTTTTTGTTTTGTTTTGTTTCTAAGATTTTACCTATTTGAGAGAGTGAGCAAGAAGAGAGAAGGAGCAGGGGGAGGGGCAGAGGGAGAGGGAGAAGCAGACTCCCTGCTGAGCAGGGAGCCCGACTCCAGGCTCAACCCCAGGACCCCCAGGACCATGACCTGAGCGGAAGGCGGGCGCTTAACCAACTGAGCCACCCAGGTGCCCCACCATCTAAAGTTTTAAAGCAGGAAGGGAGATGTTGAGCTTCAAGCTCTCACAAATACAAATACTCCGTTTCTTCTGCTGTTTATCTTCTCGTTTGCACAGTAGAAGTTGTAGTTAATTGAATTTTTACTGTCCAATGTGAATTGGAAAGAGTTACTCAAAAGAATTGGGCTGCTTTCCTGGAGCTAATCCCATAGACGCAGGTGATGATAATTCAATATGGGGCTAAAGGAAAGTTTTCTCTGCCACTTTCCACTGTGTATCTGGCCAAAACTATTCAGCACTTCTTTTTTTCCAGAGAAACAAAGGAGGAAAATGGTCTCAAAAGCATGATTTCCCAAAGTGTGTTGCATGTGAAACCAGTGCTCCATGAAAGATGCTCCATGAAAAAAAAATTTTTTCTAGAAAGATACATTTGGAAAATACTTTGTATTGCATACGAAAATTTCACAGTACACATATATTACATTAAAGGTCCAAGAAGCCCTATAGTAAAGGAACCTTTTTAAAAAAGTGGTATAGTGATTCAAAACATGGCCATGGAATCAGAGAGGTGTGGATTGAGTTCTGGCTGGGCTCCATATTTGGATACGAGATCTTGGGCAAGTTACTCGATGTCTGTGCATCTTAGTTTCCTAGTCTGTAAACTGGTTTAGTAATGGTACAGATTTTATAAGGTTGTTACAAAAAGTATATGGTACATGAACCAGTTGGTTCCATAATTAGCTATTATTTCATTCAGTGTTTTACAAGAGATTTAACTTTTTCTTTCCTTCCCTTTCCTCCTCCTTCATTTTTTTTTTTCTAACATTACATTGCTTAATATCTGAAGGCAGCAGTGTTGTATGGGAAATGCCGGGCTAAGGCTAATTCCTGAAATGCCTGCCTGACTCCTGGTTGCAGGCCAGGAGAGGACAAGCAGCTTCTAGGCAGTGAAGGCTCCATCAGAAATGTGGACGTGCAGGTATCTGAGCTCTAGAACCAGTGAATAAAATACCATTCCTATTTAGCTCCAAGGTCAGATTAACTTCAGTGTGTGTTTTGTGTGCCAGTTGTCTCTCGAGGGACTGGCACGATTATTACTTGGGGCAGTAAACAGATATGATAGGGTTGGTGTATTAGTTAGGGGTTTTTCAATTACCAGTGATGGAATCCTAACTCAAACTCACTTAGCATAACAGGGAATTTATGGGCTCATATATCTAGGAAGAGTATTAGGAGAGCTCAGAGGATGGAAGAAAAAGGGTGAAAGAGGCTGGAGCTCGATATATTAGGACTCTTGTCCCCCTTCCCTCTCTCCTATGTCTCTTTGCTGCTTGTCTTTGCTTCTGCTCGCCCCATCCCTTCCTGTCGCAGATGGCCCGTCCCCACACCGAGGAAGACAGCTGCCAAACAACCCCCCACAGGAAGACAGAACTCTTTCCTTCCAGGCCTCATAGAGCGGTCCCCAGAAATGGATTTGCTTGGATCATGTGTCTGTCCCTCGGACCAATCAATCACTGTTGCCAGGGAGGTGGGCATTGTCATTGGCCCCAACGTGCCCACTCTTGGTTGTGGGACAGGATCTGCCACCTGAAGAGAAGAGCTGGGAAAGCTCACCAGACGGACGAAAACCAAAGCTACGAGAGTTCGCTAGAGCTGCATGTGAGGGAAAATGCGCTAGAGTCAAAGGTCACAGAATTGTCCTCCAGTGGTAGCAAGGTTTTCATGTTTTTATATAAATTCCCTTTCCTCTTGATTTTAGCAACTTAAAAAATTTTATCTGTTAAGTGATTCTTGTTCCACATCTCACCTCTCCCTTTTTTTTTTTTTTTTGCAGTTAAAATAGTATATTCATGACTATTCCTGCCCACTTTGTAAAGTTGGTCCATATAATACGTTTTTATAAAAGCAAGATTAGAGTCAGTCACCTCAGTGCCCTGCTTTTCAACCAGGGATGATTTTGTCCCTCAAGGGACACCTGGCAATGTCTGGGGACATTTTGATTGTCTCCAATTTATAAGCGACCAATTGGATTGTGTAACTGGCATCTAATACTGGGCAGAGGCCAAGGATGCCTGCTAAACATCCTGCAGTGCCCAGGATGAGCCCCACAGCATAGAATTATCTGATCCAAAATGTCAATGGTGCTGTGGTTAAGAAACCCTGCTGTAGTGGTTTCAGGAGTACAGACCTTCTAGTAGCCAAATTTATTACTCTACGAATCTTAATGGATTAAAAAGAAATTACTTTTATTTATTTTTAAAGGGCTTTTGCTTTTGCTTTTTTTTCTTGATGGTATCAGTGTATGAGAGTGTTATTTTGCCCACATTCTCAGCAATCAATAAAGTTCATTTCTTACCAGTATGGTAGACAAAAAAGGTATGATCTTTTACTTTGCATTTTTCTTATTACTATTAAGGGTGATCTTTTGGGTATTTATTGATCATACATTTCCTGTTGTGTGGATTACTTTGTTTCTTTGTTTCTTTTCTTTTTAGGTTCTGCAAGTGGTTTTTTTTAAAAAAATACAAGAGATCATTATTAAGGATATTTATACCAGGTTGCAACAGCTATTGCAACTATTTTCTTGATTGTTTATTATTTGTTTTTAAATTTTTATGATGCTTTTTGGAATGGCAAGATTTTAAGTGTCTTTGTGTCAGATCATCAGCCTCTTCTTTATGCTTTCTGTCTTCAATGTTACATTGCTTTGCTAGGGCTGCCATAACAAAGCACCATGGCCTGGATGAGTTCAATAAGAGAAACGCATTGTCTCCCAGTTCTCGGGGCTGGAAGTCTGAGATCAACGTGTTGGCAGGGTTGGTTCCTTCTGAAGCCTCTCTCCCTGGCTTGTAGATGGTCATGTTCTTACTGTGTCCTCAGATGGTTGTCCCTCTGTACCTGTCTGTGTCCAGATTTCCTACTATAAGGACAGTCAGATAGGAATACAGCCCATGCTAATGACCTCATTTTAACTTAATTACCTCTTTAGAGGCCTTATCTCCAAATACAGTCATATTCTTAGGTACCAGGGGTTAGGACCTCAACATTTTCAGGGGAACACAGTAGCCCATAATCATGTGAGAGGGGCCTCCACCACCTCGGGAATATGTAAATATTGGGGGGAAGTTATTCAAACTCGTTAACCCCACTATTTCCATAATCTTTATATGACTTGTCACCAGTAGATAATGACGGCCAGTGGGGCAGAGGACAGTTTTCCTGGGGAGGAAGGAAGGGACAGAGGAGTTGAAGCAAGTCATTTATCCAGCTGTTTGGTATTTCTTTCCCATTGATCTGCCTTTTGGCTTCTACTGGCCCATCTGTCAGGCTCTTTCAGTGCAGTGGTTGGGGCACACAGTTCACCAGGGCAAGTGTGTTAGTTTTTCCATTACACAGCTCCTATAGGAATGTCCTCTTAGGCTGACTTTTTTTTCTCTCTCTCTTAATAGAGTTTGCTGGTGTAACAGAAAGACTAGAAATAAGATACAAGGGTTTAAAGCCATTACAGGGACCGAAAGTGAAAACTGTATGGGAAATTGGGAGGGGGGGGAGATCAGGTATTTGGGAACTTTATTCTTCCCAAGACCTAATCAGATAGACTGGAAAACATGTAGAGATGTAACAGATCTTTAAGAGACTACAGTGAGGTAAGCTTCAAACTCAGAGGCATGTACAACTTTGGGCAAAGAACAATGTGTAGAGACAGACAGATTTCTAGATGGAATCAAGAATGGTTTCTCTCCGTTGTCTTGGAAACGTGGCCCAAAGCTAAGAAGGAGACATTCAACAGAATGATAAAGAAAGTTTCCACTTGCTCAAGGGTTATGGAGTCACATTTAACTGACGCGCAGACTTGAGTAACAAACTCCCAAATAAAAAGCGACTCCTCCATCCCTCATTAAATTCACTCAACTATAAATAAGCCATTTGACATGCATATTAAGGTTGTAGAATCTTCATGTTAAAATGGGAATAAAGTAAATCAATCAGCAGGCAAGCAGGGCCATTGTAGAATTCTCCACCCATTTCCCAGTTGCCTCTAGGGACTTGAGAGTTACCTTACAAGACAGAATGCTTGGAGTGTCTAGCCAGCTGCAGAGACTTCCCTTTAGAGGGTCTTAAATTTTAGTTTGCATAAGAATTATTATATCAGGCTGTTTACACAGATTTACATGCCTTATATTTACTGGGCAATTTTGACAACATTAGGCTCAGTTTTACTGCCTGGTGGCTCTGATGAGCTATTTAACTGTTCGTCATGCAAATATAAATTCAAGAGGATAAAATGTGGACTTCTGAGGATAACAATGTGGACTGGATTATTCATTTAGCAATTGTACACCTGACTCTACCCCATGGGAGCCCCATCTGTGGTGTTTGTTATTGTGGGCAACGCTGATGAGGTCTAATTGGACTTGTCAAGTGAATTCCTAGGGGACCCCCCTAGCCTCTTGGCTTTCTCAATGGCTCCTTTGTACACTGCTGCTATCATATTCTCCACAGGGACTCAGGGAGAGTCACATCATTGTATTCTCACCTGTTCAACAGGTTTGGTCTCAACAGTTTTTGAGAAATAAATCCTAGTTAAAGGGGAAGAAAATCACCTTTGGTTGTTGATTCCTGGGTGGTTAGATGACCCCTTTTAGTGTAATTCTAGACTATTTTATGTATAGGAGGGAAGAAGGGTTCAAAATGCATTTTATTTTTTTTTTAAAGATTTTATTTATTTATTTGAGAGAGAGAGAATGAGAGATAGAGAGCATGAGAGGGAAGAGGGTCAGAGGGAGAAGCAGACTCCCTGCCGAGCAGGGAGCCTGATGTGGGACTCGATCCTGGGACTCCAGGATCATGACCTGAGCCGAAGGCAGTCGCTTAACCAACTGAGCCACTCAAGCGCCCTCAAAATGCATTTTAATTTTCATTATGTATTCTCTTGACCCTCACAATTGTGTGTTCTTTGTTTGAATAGTGTTACCTAATGTTTACGCAGTCTATTTTCACATTAGAACCTGTTTTCTTAATTCTTATTCTAGGGTATATAACTGATATGGATCCTGAATTGAAGTGATGTGGTATAGACATAAAACATTGTCTGTAGAATTCTCAAGTGAATAAAAGAGCATATCCACTATGAAGAAGAAGACCCCAGTACAGATCATCTACTTGTATTTGCATATATGAGACTTCATAATTATTTAACAAGTCCCTGTTGTAGAATATTCAGTTGTTTTTAAGTTTTGGGGGGTCATAACCAAAACAGCAATTGTCATTGTTAATAGTTAAGTGAATAATTCTCTCTTGAGGAAATATCCTAGAAAAATAAAATAACTTAGAGAATACGAAATTATAAGGCTTTTGGTACAGTTTGCCAAAAGTACCTCTGGAAAGTTGTACCAATTTATACTCTGAGCAGGGACATGAACTTTCTTCTTAAGGACTCATAAACCAAGAGCGTCTAGGGAGTCAAGAGAATGGTGAATGACCTTCCCAAGTTATGACCCCAACTGCTATTGGAACTACTTTTGCCCTTATTTGGTTTCAGCCACTTGCCTGTTTTAGGAATATGCCAGGCCTGCACCTGCCTCAGGGCCTTTGCAGTGGCCATTTCCTTGGCCTTCAACATAATTTCTCCAGATGTCCTCCTGGCTCACATCCTCACATCTCACGAGCCTCTGCTCAAATGCTGCCTTCTCAGTGGAGCTTTCTCAGATTTCCCTTTTTATACCATTGTACTTCGGTCCGTCTCACACAGATACGTTCACACCCTTCAGGTGCTCCTTCCCTGCTGCATTTTGCTCCGTATCCCTTGAGGTGTCTAACATCTAGATTTGCTGCTGTATCCCCAGCACTGAGAACAGACCTGGCACAGAATAGTGGGGCTCAATAATTGTTCGTTGAATGAGTGAACCACTGCTTTGTAGATTTGCTCTTGCCGGTTAGCACTAATTAGTCTCCTGGCAGGCTTCCCTCATCATCCTTGGCCAAAGGAGCAGCAGTTTTGTTTGGGTTCATTTCTGGTACTTATCAGCTCAGTGGAGTTAGTTATTTCTCTAACTGCCGGTGCTGTCCGGGCGGCCATTAGTAAGTCTGCTATCTTCATCATCTTGGTGATGTCCAGCTACCACTGAGGTGGGGATAGTAACTGACAAGGCCTACTCTGGTCTGATAAAGAGCCAAAGGCACGTGTTTGATCAAAATCTGCATACACAGATCAATTTCTGAAAAAAAAAGGACCAAGAACCCAATAGAAAAGAGACAAAAGATTTGGACAGTTCACAGAAAAGTGGACATGGGACTTTGCCTCCTTATGTTCAGCCTCACTCACAATAAGAGAAATACACATTAAATACACATTAAAAGTACACATGACTGCCTTTTGGGATGCCTGGGTGGCTCAGTTGGTTGAGCGACTGCCTTTGGCTCAGGTCATGATCCTGGAGTCCCGGGATTGAGTCCTGCATCGGGCTCCCTCCTCAGAGGGGAGTCTGCTTCTCCCTCTGACCCTCTCCCCTCTCATGTTCTCTCTCACTCTCTTGCAAATAAATAAACAAAGTCTTTAAAAAAAAAAGTACATGTGATGTATTTCTTCAGTGCATCTGGTGTGCAAATGTTCAGTCTGTTGATGAGGCTGTGTGGAGATAGGCAGCCTCATCCATTACTGGAGGGAGTGTAGATTGGTGCAATGCCTATGGAGGGATGTCTGAAATGGCTGTCAAAATTTAAAATTGCATATGATCAGGACGCCTGTGTGGCTGAGTCAGTTAAGCAGCGGACTCTTGGTTTTGGCTCAGGTCATGATCTCATGGGTTGTGAGATCAAGCCCAGAGTTGGGCTCTGCCCTCAGTGCAGAGTCTGCTTAAGAGTCTCTGTCTCCCTCTGCCCCTCCCCTCAAATCGATAAATAGGTCTTTAAAAACATAAAATAAAATAAAACTACATATGTTCTTTGACCCACCAATTTCACTTCTGTGCATCTACAGTAAGGATACCTGCACATGTGCAAAATGATGCGTGCATAAAGCTCTTCACCACAGCCTCATTGATAATAGCCAAAAGTAGGAAATCACCCCCAGGTGATAGAGAACTAGCTCATCATATAGGATACTTCCATATAGAGAACAACTATGCAGCTATAAAAGGAGCCAGGATGCTTTATTTGTATTAATATATAAATACACAAAATGGAAAAAAAAAGGTATGGCATGCCGCCTCTATTTTTCTAAAGAAAGGGGGAAATGTAATATATTTTTGCATTTGCCTTATATACAGGAAGCCCTTCTGGAGGGGCACACAAGAATGGGGTAAAAGTGGACAACGGGTGGATGTGTAACTTTAGGAGGAGGGAGATTCTACGCTATATTTTCACACACACCTTTCAGTTTTGAATCACATGAAATGTCTCACCCGTTCAAAAATACTAAGTTAAGAAAGTCATCCTAGAGACACGGGCTCATCTGGGAGAGGCGGTGGAGGATAATCTTCCTTTGTGAAAGCAACACTATTAATTCCAGTGAGAATTCAAGGTCCGTTCTGAATGCCGCACCATCCGCATCAGTCAATTGGCTTCCCCCGCCCCCCCGCCCCGAAGGCGTCGTGTGTGAACTGTGGCCTTGGGGAAGGAGCGTGCGTGTGCATGTGTGCGAACCTCGAGGCATTTCTCCTTCCTCACGATATCCTGGTTGCTATAGCGCGGAGCTCTATTTGTGACACACAGAAAACACTTTAAAGAAATGCTGCTTCCTGACCATGACTTCCTGGGCAATCTGTTCTTCCGGAGACTGTTGAGTGCGAGAAGTTTACGTGTGTCTCTGGACAGAGTGAGCCCAGCTCATTCCGACCCTGGGCACCGTGTGGAGCCGAGACCGGTGGTAAGGGACACGCCCTCCCTCGCCGGGGCCGCGTCTGCTGGAGGCTTTGCCTCCAGGGCATCGGCACCTTCCTCTCATCTGTCTTCTCTCCTCGGGAGTGGCTGGTGGTGCAGTTTGGTGCCCTGTGTGTTCTGCACCCAGAGCCGTTTCTCATACCTAAAACCACCAGTGAAAACAGGAAGTGATGAAGCAGAATTCGCCCTGCATCGGCACCGAGCAACTTTTCTTTCTTTTTGTCATTCCTCATTAGGTGTAGACACGTGCGGCCGTCTGCACCGTAGGATCCCGCTTCTACCAGCTTCGGACTCTAGGGGTTTACCATGCCTCCGCCCGCGGACATCGTCAAGGTGGCCATAGAATGGCCGGGCGCCTACCCCAAACTCATGGAAATCGATCAGGTCAGTAATGCCGGCAGCAGCGTGGGGGTTATCTTCAGTCTTCTTTCTGTTTTGGCATTTTCACAGACTTTGGATAGCTCCCCCCCCCCACCCCCCGGCTCTGTTGAAAAATCTGTGCAATAATAGTTGCAGTGTAGTTTGATTTCTGTACCACATACAGTGGCGATGGATGGGGTTTTTATACTCGTCCAACGTCGGCTGGGATTGCGTCAATACAGGGTTTGTGTCTGAGGCTGTGAGAGAGGCGGGAGGGCCTCGTGGACGGGGCTCTGGGCAGTGGACGCAGTGGAGGCTGTCCCAGCCCTGCCTGGCAGGGGCTCATGATTATGTGCAGATTGTTTTATTATAGGCAATACCAAACTTAATTTTTTGACTCACTTTCCCCTTCGATCTTTGCAGAAGCCAACAAGTGCATTATATTAACAGCCAAATAATGAGATTATTATTTTGGTATAGAAGGACTCAGTCTTGCATCTCAGCCAATTATAATTTTGTTATTAGTGTAAAATGCACTGTGTGTCTTGTGTATTATCTGGCATGTAATAAATACTCCATAAATATTTACTGAATGAAAAAATATCCAGGGGGGCCTGGGTGGCTCAGTAGGTTGTGTGTCTGCCTTCAGCTCAGGTCATTATCCCGAAGGTCGTGGGATCGAGTCCTACATCAGGCTCCCTGCTCGGTGAGCCTGCTTCTCCCTCTCCCTCTGTCTGCTGCTCCCCCTGCTTGTGCTCTCTCTCTCTCTCTCTTTCAAATAAATAAATTTAAAAAATCTTTAAAAAATTAAAAAAATATATCCAGAAGATGTTTTAAATGGCCTTACCTTGGGGCACCTGGGTGGCTCAGATGGTTAAACGTCTGCCTTCGGCTCAGGTCATGATCCCAGGGTCCTGGGATCGAGTCCCGCATCGGGCTCCCTGCTCCTTGGGAGCCTGCTTCTCCCTCTGCCTCTCTCTCTCTCTCTCTCTCTCTCTGGCTCTCATGAATAAATAAATAAATAAAATCTTTAAAAAAAAATAAATGGCTTTACCTTTAAAGGCATCCTTTAGCTTGGATCTTGACAGTCTTTTGGTGTAGCTTTGATTGGATTTGATTACAAGTTATCTCAGGAAGGTTACTTATGTCATTCCAGAGCAGATGATTTAAGGGGGGAAAAAAAAAAGGTTGAGACTTAAGGTACACTTTGGGTTTCATAAAGCAAATAACGTAGAATTCTAGATGGCTTTTGACATTTTCAAAATTAGGATGCCATGGCAACTCCACTTTTTGTTTATGTTCTCAATACTATTTTATGATTATGATCTATGCTTTTTTGCCCCCGGTCAGATTTTATTATCTAGTTGAAGAATACTGCAAGAGTTGTATGGCATTGTGTGGATCCAAAAGACTCATTAAAATAAATTATAAAGGTTAAATCAGAATTAGTTGAGCTTGAGCGTGCATGTGAGAAAGGGTAAAATTTTAGGACAATTTTGACCTTTGGTCAAAAAGGTGTCATCAGTCCAGCTCATCATGGTCATTTTAACTGCTGTCTGAGGTTGTTTTTGTGAGGCTGTAGAAGCAACCCGTGCAGATAGAGAAACCCACCCAGTAGTTTTATCTACATTTGTGTCAGGTAACAGATGTTTGTCCTTTTTCATGTGCTGTTCGAGAGAGGATAGGAGTTGAATTTTAAAATATGTCTGGGACTACTTGGTGCAGACGCAGTGTAGTTAGGATTAGGTTTGGCTACACCCGAGAGAACCAGTGGCTTCAGAGAGAGGTTGGCCTCTCATACCCACGTGGGCAGTCCTGCCCTGGCGTGATGCTTCAGTGTCATGGACCCAGGCCCCTTCTGTCTTGTTGCTTTGCCTTCTCCATCTGTGTGGCTGAGGACAGTTGCTTGGGCTTCACCTGGGAGCTCCGTGGAAATGCAGGGTCTCAGACCCCACCCCAGACCTCCTGACCCAGAATTTGCACGTTAACTAGATCCCCAGGGACTCCTGTATGTAGTTAAGTTTGAGAAGTGCTGAGTTGGATACCCGGTGCCCAAGTCTGAATCTCATCAGAATCACCTGGGGCACTTGTTTAAATGTTCTTGGGGACCCTCTGCCAAGAGATGCTAAGTCAGTGGTTTAATAAATGACTTCCTTTTCATTCTGCCATGGCCCCTGGTGTTTGGGAACCTCTGCTGTAAAACAGCAGCTCCTGATAGACATTCTTAAGGGTTTGTGGAGTCCTGTTCTTGCCTTTGGCAATGGCCTTTGCTGTGTGTGTGTCTTGTTACTTTTTAAAAATTATCTTTTATATTTTGGAACAATTTTAGATTTACAGAAAAATTGCAAAGATTATATTGAGAGTTTCCATATACCCCTCAGTCAGTTTTCCCTAATGTTAACATCTTAATGTAACTGGTACATTTCTCCAAACTAAGAAATTAACAATGGTGCGTGACTTAGGTAACTAAACTTCAAACTTTATTTGGATGTCAGCAGTTTTTCCACTAATATCCTTTTTCTGTTCCAGGATCTAATCCAGGAATGCCAGCCGCACTGTAATATAGTTGTCATGGTTCCTTGGTCTCCTCCAGCCTTTGATAGTTTCTCAGTCTTTCCTTGTTATTTCATGGCCTGATAATTTTGAGGAGTAACTTTTATTTCAGTACAATTTCAAAGAGAGAAATGGCAAAGAACTTCTGGCTACCTTTTATCCAGCTTCTTTAATTATTAATGTTTTGCTTCATATGCTTTATTGTCTTCTCTGTTTTCTCTCTTTTTAATATATATCTTTTTTCTGAACCATCCAAGGGTGATTTAGAGGCATTCACCCCCCTTTACCCCTAAATACTTGGTGTGTTTTACCTAAGAACAAAATCATTCTCTTACATAACCATTGTCTCTTTATAAAAGCCAGGAAATTGAACGTTAGTTCAAAACCGTCATCTAACTCTGAGTCCATAGTCCATAGTCAAGATTCGTCAGTTGTCCCAATAAGGTCCTTTATAGGTGTTTTCCCCAGTCTGATACCCCTCCGGGATCATGTATTATTACATTTATTGTCCTGTCGCTCTGGTCTCTATTGATCTGGAATGTTTCCTTAGTCTTTCTTTATCTTTTGTGACCTTGATAATTTTATAGAGTACAGAACAGCTTTGTGGGATGTCCTTCGGTTTGGATTTCTCTGGTGCTTTTCCCCCAGATTTTGCATTTTGAGGTGAAATGCCGGAGAGATGACATTGTGACCTTCTCGGGGCCTTGTATCAGGAGGTACATGATGTTTCCTTGTGTCATTCTTGGTGATGATTCTGGTTTTACAAACGCAGATATTGAGTTCATGGAAATTAAGTGATTTGCCAGTCCACGAGACCAGGACATAAACCCAGGCCTCCCTTACTCTCAAGACTGTACTTTTATTTTTTTTTTTTTTAAGATTTTATTTATTTATTTTGACAGAGAGAGAGAGAGAGAGAGAGAGAGAGAGAGAGAACACCAGCAGGGGGAGTGGGAGAGGGAGAAGCAGGCTTCCCGCAGAGCAGGGAGCCTGATGTGGGGCTCGATCCCAGGACCCAGGAATCATGACCTGAGCTGAAGGCAGATGCTTGATGACTGAGCCATCCAGGCGCCCCTCAAGATTGTACTTTTAAACAGTTGGCCAAACTGTGGGCCTCCTGGCATTGCCTCACACAAAGAGTTAGAATCCCAGCCCTTGATCACCCTGCAGCTGCTGAAGTTTAGGGGAGAGCCTGGCGGCTGTGTTGATGTCAGGTGGTATTTCTTGATCACATCAGAAGTTGGCACAAGAATTAGAAATGTATTTGCACATGCAGTGAGGACTTAAGCAGTGATTGTCATTTGGGTTTCTTCTAATCTTCTCCCATGTTCATTGAGCATTACATACCTTGCCTCTTTCCCATGGCATGTTACCTTTGTTCAGAAAACTCTTTGCTCCTTTTTACCCTGGGTGGTTACTATTTCACTAAAAGGTTATTTCTGGAAGTTGGGTTAGGCATCGCTGTCTCGTGTTCTCCTAAAACCTTGAGTATCCTTCCACTTGTCACCTTATGTTGTCACTGAGTGTTAACTTAAACCAGTGGTCTGACTTGACCTGGAGTGTGCCCAAGAATCACCCAGGAACTTGTGAAAAATGCCCAGTTCCAGTCCCGCTGCAGAGATGTTGATGCTGTTGGCCAGGGGTGGGGGCTTTTAATCTGCTTTGTGATGAGCACTAAGTGAGTTTGATGTGGGGGCTCCCACACCTCATGATCCAGAGGCTCAAGAGAAATAGTCAGGAGTCTAGAAATGGCTTCATTTTTGAGTGCTGTTTCTCTAGCGCCCGGAGAACAGTCTGTCCTTAATAAATGGATATTTAATTAATGGATAACTGGAAGAGGGAGCTTCCTGGTGAGTGGGGATCATTTCTGCTCAGCCTTGCGCTACCCATGCCCGTTTGGTTCAAGGGGATGTCTGCATGAGTAGACTGGTTTGTCTTCTTTCTAAATTGTGAGGAGACATTTCTGTGTTTCCACTCAGTAGGAAAAGCTCCTAAGGGCTTTTTACAAGTGGAGCTTGCGCTACCATATGAGGCTTTCAAAGGAGGTAGGTGTAAGCTCTTTTGCTGGAGGCTTCTGCTTTGGCCTTCGCTGTCTGTTGCTGAGTTTTCACCCTCAGGAGCCACTTGAGGCTGCAGTGGGTGGTTGTCGGGGGGCACACTGAGCCTGAAAGGCTCCCACGCACTCTTCGGGTTTCTGCTTTCTGCAGAGCATAGTTCTCAATCAAGAGCGAGGAGCCCACACCACTCTGACGAGAGGCGTCTGTTGAGAGCTGGTGTGGCCAAACCGATACCCTCCAGGCTCCGGGACACTGAGACCTGGGTGGGAGCCCTGGAGCCCCCGCTTCTGTGAGAGCCTCACTTACCCTCTTTGAGCCTCAGAATCTTCGTTTTGTAAAGCTGACATCATGATTTTCCACTTTCATGATTGTTGTGAAAATTAAAGGAAATGTGTGAAAAGAATGTAAGGCATTGCCTGGCTCAGGGTAATCACTCCGTAAAGACAGCCCTCATTGCTGCTAGTTGAAGCATGTTCTCCTTCGATTAGAAAATGAGACCTGGGGCGCCTGGGTGGCTCAGTTAAGCATCTGCCTTCAGCTCAGGTCATGATCTCAGGGTCCTGGGATTGAGTCCTGCATTGGGCTCTCTGCTGTGCGGGGAGTCTGCTTCTCCCTCTCCCTCTACCCCTCCCTCTGGTGGTGTGCTCTCCCACTTGCTCCTCTCTCTCTCTCTCTCTCTCTCATAAATAAATAAAATCTTAAAAAAAAAAGAGAGAGAATGAGACATGCTCATTTTCCTTTTTACCTGCCCTTCGTCATGAACAGTTCACTCGCTTTCTCCTTCTTTGCCTAATGTTTTTAATGTTTAGGAAGGAGAGACAACTAAAGAGTAAATGGGAGGTATCATCTAGCGGTAAGGGAGAATGCTAACTGGACACACAGCCAGTGTGTCCAGTTTGTGCTGTGGAATAGCCCCTGGCTCTCTAGCACTTCTCGGTGGTACCGTCTTCCGTTTCTTGGCCACTCACCGGCATTCTGGGCAGCAGCTGTTCTGTTCCTGCCCATGCTCTTTAGGCCTCCCATTTCTCCTGCCTCTGCCCCGTGTGCCTTTCTTTCCAAGGAGTACACCCAGGCCAGAAAGCCTCCACTCCGGCCTGTGCCTCACAGCTCCTCCGCTGATGTGTTTGCACGCCTCCACAGAGCCCGTGATGCCTTTGTCTCCTGCCATCTTCTTTCCCACCACGGCCAGCAGAGCAGGGAAGAGGTGGTCCTGCCTTTTCCGAGGGCATTCAGTCTGCCCCAACCCCTGTCTCTTTGGCTGTTCACCAATAAGCTTTTTCTATTCTTAACTTGGAAGACCCTTCTCTCGACCTAGTAATTCTCTTGCTAGTGTGTGATTTATTTTTTGTCTTTCCATTCCAAGTTGATTTAAATGTTGTCAGTATATGCCACCCCCTGTGTGGCATCAATATATACCTAACCTTAGGATGACTAACAACTTTCTTCTCCCCAGAGCTGCCCTCTGATGGCCGCAGTGCCTTCTGCTTTGCTAAATCAAGTGGTCTTCACTCCACCTTGGTTGACCTTGCTCTCTTGGTTACATTTGGCAAAGCTGCTCATTCTTATATTCTTGAAACACCCCCTTCCCTTCATTAAATTGCAGTTCTGAGATTCTCCCCCCTTGTCTGATTAGGCATTGTGAGTTTCCTTCATGATTCCATGTCTCCTTTTTTCTAAATCTGTCCTAGCCTCAGTGCTTAGCCCTTTGATACTGATACTGATCCTCTTGGTCTGGATTCCATGTTCTCTCTTGGCTTTAAGTATAACTTCTATCTAAGTAATACCGGCTCTGTCACCAGCCTGCCTGACTTGTGGGCCACCAGTTCTTCTGTTTGATGGATACATTTTTCTCTAGATAAACCTTCACCTGCCAACAAAACACAAGCAGGTGCTTGGTGAAACTGCCCAGACGTAACCTGCAGAAAGGTGGTCTCATAGGTGTTACCGACTTCTGGAAGTTATTTCATGTAGAAGACAGATGGATTGGATGTGTTGCTTATAGCCCCAAGTGTATCTACTCCATCCTGTCCATACAAGGAGATAGAGCCCACTTCTACTGAGGAAAAGCTAGCATGGGCCATCTGGGCAGGCAAGGGGTCTGGATCATCTCTATTACCTGGGCACCAGACAGACACTTGGGTTCAGTTTCAGGCCCAGAAAAGATGATGGAGAGAGATGCATGGTTTTCAACCTTAGCTGGATCCTTCTCAAGGATCCTTCTCAGATGCTTCAGGGGTGAGGAGTGTATGCAGTGTGCTTCCGGGCTCTCCAAGGTCACTCCTGCAACAGCAGCTTGTATTGACCTGTGTCATTTTTGGATGCTTTGGGGAAAGATTTTGTTTGAAGAGAGTATACCACAATTGAAAAAAAAAATCATGGAGATGATTCTTGAGTGATTCTGAGACTTGATTCAGATTGTTTAACTTGACTTCATGTCCCCTCCATGATTTCCCTTCATACTATCCAGGGTTCAAGGTATGTGCAGGTGCCGTGTGCAGTTTTCAAGTGCCATCTTGCTTTAGAGAAGCTGCCCCTTTAGAAGTGTGTCCATGCACATTTATACACTTGTTCATCTCTTGCGGTTTCTTTCTAAGAGTAAGCCTGCTTGGATTTCTCCTGCCCTTGTGTTCAGCTCTTCATTCCTTTAAATCCTGGCTTCGCTGAGCACTGCCCAGAGCCTCCTTCCTACTCAAACCTTTTTTTGTGTGTATCACGCAGTTGTTTCTCCATCCTTCTGATTTCTTAGACCATTTCCTTTGCCTATAGCTTTTATTCAGTTAATATATTCTGCACAGAATGTTACTTACATTTTTTTTAATGTATCCATGTCTTTTGAAGTAGATTATATGCTCCTGGTGGTCAGCCCGTGTTTTATGTACATTTGTATGCTGTGATCCCTCACATTGATTTCTGTTTCTGTGTGTGTCTGCTTTAGGTTTGAACTATAAGCAGTAAGGATGAGAGTAAAGCGTTGATGTTCTCCATCCTCCAAACAGAAGAATTGTAGTAGCACCCCCTACCCATATATGTTTGGGGATTTTATTTCCCTAAAAGAAACCTAGATGATGTGCTTTTAGGCAAGCATGTACAGAACGACTGCCTGCATTTTTCCCTCAACAGTCTTATTTCTGTAGTATATTTAAGCTGTATAAATTTGATTTACCCAACAACTTCCTAAAGCTCATTACTTGCATAAAGCACGTTTACACTGTTGTGCTTGATGTTGGAGTTTTGCTCATTCTGTACATTGTGATAGCAGTAGCAGTAGTGATGAAAGCACGGACCATGAGCTCAGCATGGAGGATTTCATGCCCTTACTACAGCCCAGCAAGGCAGACTGTAGACTCCCTAGTCTATAATTTTTCACAAGTTCATTAATCTGCCTCAGGTCACATAGCTGGGAAGCTCCTGATTTGAATCCAGCCCTGAGTGATGCTAAAACCCAGGCAATTTCTTCTAAACCATAAATCTGTTTGGTAGCTCTCCTTTTTTTTTTTTTAATTTCATTTCAGCTTTATCAAGGTATATTGACATATAAAATTATAAGGTATTTAGAGTGTACATCTCAGTGACTTAATGTACAAATATACTGTGAAAGTCTTCTCCCCCATTGAGTTAATTAACACATCCATCACTTTACGTATTTATCTTGTGTGTGTATGTGTGTGTGTGTGTGTGAGAACATTCAAGTTCTACTCTCTTAACAAATTTCAGTTATACAATACAGTGTCATCAACTACAGTCACCATGCTATACATTAGGCCTTATTCTTCTTACAGGTGATAGTTGGTACCTTTTTACTAGCCTTTCCCTATTTCTTCTACACACACCCCACCCCCAACCCAGCCCCTGGTAACCACTTTTCTATTCTCTGTTTCTGTAAGTTTGATTTTTTAAAAAAATTCCACATATAAGTGATACTGTGTGTAGTATTTGTCTTTGTCTGATTTCTTTCACTTGCCCGGTAGTTCTTTTTCAGATTCTTCATCTCATGCCCCTTCCCCTGTCAGCCCCCACCGTTAACAGCAGTCTGATTTGAGCAGACACATACACCCTTGCCATTTTGCTTGCTCCATCCACTAATATGATTTCCAGGGACGCATTGTGTTCCAAAAGCAAAGATGGTATCTTTTTTAAAAAATTAGGGAAAATGTGGCAAGTGACATGGGTTACTACAGAAGGAGCCTACCTGAAGTGAGACGTCCTTTTGAGGCCGGACACTGCTTAGAGGTGGTTTGGTTGGTGCTTACAAGCATGGAATGGGGGTAGACGCATATGGACTCAAAGTCTGGGCTGTCACTTAAGAGCTGTGTGCCTGGGGACAAGCCTCCTGCTTTGTAAGGAAGAATTTGGCAATATTCATGCATCCTTCCTGGCATTGTGGGGATTCAGTGAGATAATCACTCAACGCTCTGCTTCCATTAGGAGTCAATTATGAATTTTTCAGAGTGGTACATAGAAGAGAACAAGCTTTTTGTGTTTCAGGCAAGATTGGAACCAAAAATACAAACGTCCCCTTAAGTGCATTAAAGCCAGTTCTGTAGCCTGAAAACCCAGAATTCCCATGACATTTAAATATCGATAGCCTGGTGAACTAAAATGACAGCTGAGCTCTAAATAAGAAGTTTTGAATTCGGAGCTTTAAGATCACAAAGCACACAGAATACCCAATAGGAATGTACTTAATACCACTGAACCGTACATTTAAAAATGGAAATTTTATGTTATGTGTAAATTACCACAATAAACAATTTTAAAATTCCATAGAATCCGGAAAATGAGACTGAATTTCTGGAATGGGAGGTTCCAACCCTGTTTGGCAAAAATTAAAAGTCATGTGATTTTCCTGGACTCTTCTTCCCCAAGCAGTTGGATTATATCAGGGTTTCTCAGCCTCAGCACCACTGACATTTTGGACTGGATGATTCTTAGTTGTGAGGGCCATCCTGTACATTTTAGGATGTAAGCTGCATCCTGGCCTTTACCCAGTAGGTGCCAATAGCATTCCCTCCCCTACTTGAAGGAGCCAAAAATGTCTCTAGACATTGCCAAATGTCCCTTGGGCAATAGACCAATTTCTGTCTCTCGAATGGACTAAATCAGTGGTTCCCAAGCTTGGTTCTGCATTGGAATCGCATATGAAACATATTGAACATACGGAGAGGATTATTTGTAGGTACAGTTGGAGGCCCAGGGTTTCCCATTTTTATCCAGCTCCCCAGTGATGTTGGTGGTCTGGGACCCAGGTTTGTAAGTCACCGTTGTGAGGCCCTCTAGATTTCCGACGCTCTGTGCTGACAACACTTCTGGTTCCCATGGTAGGCCTTCAGCGAGTGCCTCACACCTTCATCAGTAAAATCGTCCTGCTAATTCTTTGTCTCTCCTTGCTCTCCGAGAGTACAAACAGCACCTGCAAGAGCTCCTTTTGTTCCACGAAACAAAGATGCACCAAAGCCGGTGTGATGCTGTGCTGATGCTTTTTGTGATGTCATCATAAGGTAGAATGACATTGTGACAGGAATAGTCATCCCTCATCTGATTTTTGCACCTGTTGGCTTTGGCATTATTGCATTTATTTCTTAAACTTCCTCTAAAATGAAGTGACCGGGCTACTTCCCTTTCTGGTTTTAGCTCTTTCTCTCTGCGTATGACGGAGTCTATCTAACCTCGTAAAATAGAGTTTGCCATGCTTTGGAAGAGAAAGACGGCAAACATAGTTCTCCCGTCAACCAAGAGCTCAGTTTAATTGAGCAAGAATGAACTCTAGCTTTCCGCTTTTCCTTCTGAAATGAATTGCAGATTTTAGTTTGCTTTCTAGGTGGATTTCAGCAGGGAAATCTTTCTGCAAGGGGGTGGCCGTGGTGAGAGGAACATGCCTGTCCTTGTTCCCACTGTGCATTTTAAATATATTCTTGCATTTTATTAATCGGCTTTGTAAAGATTTATTTTTGTCCTTCCATCATAGCCATTCATAGTCAAAAGACAACCAAATGGCTTTGAGAGAAGATATATCCATTTTCAAAATGATTGTGGGGGCGCCTGGATGACTCAGGTGCTTAAGCGTCTGGCTCTTTTTTTTCTTTTAGAGATTTTATTTATTTATTTGAGAGGAAGACAGAGAGAGACAGAGAGAGAGAGAGCGCACGCGCACGATGAGGGGGAGGGGCAAGCAGACTCCCCACTCAGCAGGGAGCCCAACGGTGGTGGGGCGGCTCCATCCCAGGACCCCAGGATCACTACCTGAGCTGAAGGCAGATGCTTAACCAACTGAGCCACCCAGGTGCTCCAAGTGTCCGGCTCTTGATTTGGGCTCAGCTAATGATCTCAGGGTCATCAGATCGAGCCCCACCTCAGTCCCACCACAAGCTGCACTGGGCATGGAGCCTACTTGAGGTTCTCTCTCTCTCCATTTGCCCCCCCCCCCCAAAACAAACAAACCAAAAAACCAAAAAACCAAAATGGCTGTGGATGTGTCATTACTCTGGGACAAGTTTGTGGGGATCTGTTTGGCTTTATCAGCCTCATCACCATAGGATGCTGGTCATTTCTGTCTCACTTCTTTCTTGACCTCTTGACACATACAATCAACTACCTGTCAGCCCATTTGCCTTGCCCGTCTATATGTCCCTTGCTCCACAAACTCGATATATTCAAAACTGTCCTTATTGTTCCTTCTCCTCCAAAACCTGTGTAGTTTTGCTTCCGAATCTTCATGCTTTCCTCTTTCTAGTGATAGATGTGAATATACATCCAGCTTGCTGAAGCTGAAGCTGTATGTCCTCCTAGGCTCTACTCTCTCCCTCAGCTTTTTTGTCCAATCAGTTACCTCCGAGAACTGGCCCCCCTCTGGTCCTTCTTCATCCCATCTGTTGCTGTTGCTTTGGTGGCCCTGTTCTCTCTGGGCAGTGTGGAGGAACAGAGAGAGCAACAAGGGAGGACTAAAGCGTAAGTGTGGCAGATATCCCCCAAAGGGCAGAACTTTAAAAGAGAGAGGACAATGTCTACACAAGCAGGAGATTATGAGCACAAAGTAGGCAGATATAAATTGAGGAATATATGGATATGGGAAAGAACCAATTAGAAATCTTAGAAATGGAAAATATACATATGGTAAGTGAAATATAAAAAAACTATGAAAGATACATAAAAACAATAAAATGCATAGCAAAGTAACCCTACAGCAGATTTAGCTAAAGAGAGAATTGATAACTTGGAGGATGAAAATGAGGAATTCGTCCAGAACCTAGCCCAAAAGATGAAAGAATGAAAAACATGAACATGAAGTTGTGTTAAAAGGATACACTAAGAGATTTTGGCTTATGTCTAATTGGCAGTCCTACTAATAAAGAATGGACTGAATGGTGGAGAGGCAATATGTGAAGAGATCTTGGCTAATATTTTACCTCTCTGGAATTGAAGAGAAATTCCACAGGGGGAGAGAACAAGGGCTCTGGATTTGGCTGGTTGGATGAGTAGAGGCTCTACTATGAGGAGCTGAATGGACTTAGTACTTTGTCGAAGAGCCACAGGAAAAGGAAAGGTTTATAAGCAGGGGATCGATGTGGTATGGTTTATACTCTTAGAAGATTTCTCTGCTGAAGTCTACCTAGAAAGCAGCCTAAAATCTGCAATTCATTTTCAGAAGGAAAAGCAGAATGGTAGAGTTCATTTTTGCTCAATTAAACTGAAATCTCGGCTAAGAGAAGAAATATGTTTGCTGTCTTTATATTTTATAAGAGATAAAATGAAATAAGAGAGATTAATTAGATAGTCCTTGCAATAGTCCAGGCAAGAAGTGATATGCCGTGGCTTACGATAGTGATGGGAGATAGAAAGAAGTGAAACAGAGGTCTCATCAAGATGTATAAGAAGATTAAATTAACAGGAAATTGATGATTGATTGTATGCGGGGAAGGGGTAAGGGAGAGGGAAATGTTGAAGATGATTTTGACATTTCTTGTGGGAATAGCTGGGCAAATAGTGGTGGCAGCTCTCACAATAGAAAACACTAGTAGAAAGATATTTAGGTGGACTCACAGTCCAGAACCTTACAGATGGGTTCAGGGGAATAAGGCAGGTATCTATGTGGCTGTACCTCCTTTCAGATTTTCTTTGGGTTTCAGTACACTGGCCAATTTGTCCACCTAACTGGCCTCTCCAGGGCAATCACTATCATTAGAAAATGCACATTTGATTATGTCACTTTCCTGCTTAAAAATTCGTGATAGGTCCAAATCATCAAGAGTTGTTTACAGGACTTAGACATCTTTTGCCTCTGGCTTTCTTCTTTGTTCCCTCTCTCTCATTTGTGCATATGCCACACGAACATCCATTTAGCCATGCCTTTGCATTTACTATACCTTCAACCAGAAGTGCCCTGAGCATCTGTTTTTAATTGCTTCTGTGTACCCTCGGGCAGCATAAAGAAGACAGTTTAGAGAGTCAACCGTGCGAGTGACTTGGTAGGGCTGACAAATGATAGGAAGGGCAGGGAAGCTGTAATGTTGACTGTAAGCTTATTTTCTGGCAAACTAGAAGATGAGTAAAAGTTGAAAATTGAGAAAGAGAGTTTTGGGGAAAGGTTTGAGTTTGAGGTTATGGAAGGATACACACTCAAGTTAAAATGGCCTGAGACAGAAGGGGACTACAGTGAAGTGAGGAATGAGGGTGTGGATTTGAGCCTACCCTAAGATGAGAAGAGGACCTAAGCACAAGAATTCTTCTACTGGATATGAAAAGTCTCAGGGTTGGGGCTCAGTGGGTTGAGCATCTGACTCTTGGTTTCAGCTCAGGTTGTGATCTCAAGGGTGGTGAGATTGAGCCCTGCACCAGGCTCTGTGCTCAGCAGAGAGTCTTGCTTGAGATTCTCTCCCTCTGCCCCTTTCCCCATGTGCACACGAGTGCACACATGCTCTTTCTCTCTCTCAAATAAATAAATCTTTTTTAAAAAAGGCTTAGTGTTGGGGCACCTGGGTGGCTCAGTCAGTTAAGCATCTGCCTTTGGCTCAGGTCATGATCCCAGGGTCCTGGGATGAAGCCCTTGATCGCGTTCCCTGCTCAGCGGGGAGCCTGCTTCTCTCTCTCCTCTCTCTCCCTCTGCCCCTCCTCCCTGCTCATGCCTCTCTCTCTCTCTCTCAAATAAATAATTAAAAAATCTTAAAAAAAAGGTTCAGTGTTAACTTAGGATTTCATCATAATTTATGTGGGTAATGACTGATGCAGGGTCATCTACTATTCTCATGGTAGTGCTAAAACATCATGCCTTAAATCATATTTATTGTGAACTCACTATGTGCCAGGCTGTCCACAAATTCCAGCACCCTTCCCCTTGGGTGTTAGTTCTGGGCACTTGGGTTTGTTGTTCACAGTGGCCAGGACTCCAGATGTGGACTGGAGTTAAAGAGCAAGGCTTCTGGAATTATATAGGTCTGATTCACATTCTGGCTTTGTTCCATATGCTTTGCAGTTTTGAGCAGCTACCTAATATCTCAAGATCCTCTTACAGTTTTCTCTTTTGTGAAATAGACTTAGTGATAACATCTTGTAGGGGAAATATGGTAGTCATTCAATAAATGGCTACTATTATTATCATTAGTATCAGAAAGGCTGGCCAAATGATGATAGATAATAGAAGTCTGGGTTGGTGATATGTCAAAGGTAGGGAAGTTTTAGAAAGTGTGTGAGGTTGCGGCCCTTGTTTGCATATTCCAGACGGTTCCAGAAGAGCCTGTTCTATTACTATTCATGGCTGTGGTTCAGCCTTAGATTATCATTGTCCCATTTCTGGGACATATATTTGAGAATTGGAAGCCCATGTCCTTCCACTGCTTGCTGGCAGATGTCTTAGCACATCCATTACCATTCAAAAAAGAAGGACGAATTGGCATTAGTGCATCCACTCATGGAGAAGGAAACCCACTACATAGCAAAGAGAGTCAAGAAGTAGAAGGGCGGAAGAACTGAAAAAGCAAACTCACTTCTTAAAACTCCCTTTACCACCAGTTCCTCTCCGTGTGCTTTTGCCTGCTGTCTTATATCCAATCTCAGTTTCTTTGTAGTTGATAAACCTTCATAATCCTGTGTTTAAATTGAACCTGAACCTTACTTTGCCTTCAGAGCTTTATCTGGCTTTCTTGTATCTGCTCACCTGGTCTGATAAAACCTTACCCACTTGGGTTGACAGTCATTTCTGTTTATCTTACTGAGCCTGTCTGCCTTTTAAATTTTATTTATTTATTTATTAAAGATTATTAGAGAGAGAGAACGAGAATGAACACAAGCAGGGGGAGTGGCAGAGGCAGAGGGAGAAGCAGGCTTCCCGCTGAGCAGGGAGCCCGATGCGGGGCTCGATCCCAGGACTCTGGGATCATGGCCTGAGCCAAAGGCAGAAGCTTAACTGAGCCACCCAGGCGCCCCTGCCTTTTAGATTTTAAGCCATGCACATAAATACTATCCACCTTCCACATATGAACTTGACACAAATAAGAAGACTATTTCACATGAGCGAAGGTTAGGCAGACCATAAGACCTGACTTGGTTTGCGTGTGAATCCCTCATTTTCACATAGAGTATACTTGGTTGCAAGTGTGTGGTGGAGTAACGTGTCCTGCCAGCCAGTGGGGAGTCATCTGGGCAAACTTCTTGGAGAGGACTGATATTAGGTAGGTTCAGAGGTATATAGGAATTGAGAAATTGATTGTTGTTGCTGCCTGAGATACTGAAATTTGGGGAAAAATTTTGTTTCTTGTATCTCTGTCAACATTGATATTAGGACAATATAAAGTAGTCAAGGACTAGGAGAATCACAGAAGATAATTGATATGAGTAGTGCTTCATTTTTGCATTGTTCATTTTTTATATTTTTATCACTTTCTAAAATTGCAGTTTCCCTTGCAATTGAAGAGAAATAGTGTCTGCTGAGAAGTATATCAGAACACCTAAAAGAGAAAGGTTTTATCACTTGTCTTTAACCCACTAACACATAAGAGCGCTATTTATGTCTTTGCTCATCTCTGCAGTCCAGTAATTTTTATGATACAAAGATTGTACTTTATATGGCTAAAATGTAATATTTAATTAGTTTCATGAAGCTTGAAACAAGTCACTATAAGGAAACCATTTTTGAAACGGGTCCTCATTTTTCAAGGAAAAGGTGGCATAGCCTGTCTTCTTTCAGTTTTTAAAATTAACGTGATACACAGGGTTTTACTACGGAGATGTCATTGTGAGCCCTTTTGTCACTTCTGACAATTCCTGCAATCTTGTGTCACTGATTCACATTGGAACTGTTGTTAAAATACTTGCTTTCCAAGAACCAGCTGAATTTGCTCCAGAAAAGTGTGGTTTTGCCATTCTCCTTCAGATTATTTAGGCTGCTATTAGGAAAATAGAGGAAGCACACACACCCCTCAGAGTGCATCAGATTCCTCCACACTAAAGGTATATGGCTCCAAAGCATAGAGAATAGTTGTAGGGCTCATTGGGGGGAAGATATAGCTGTTCTAAAATGACTGGTGTCATTGACACAATGTCAGGAAGCACCTCCAGGAACTGGGCGGGTTATCATACATTAAAGTTTCTCCAAATCATATCGTAGACTAAGTCATAGTTAACAGGCGTTTCCCTTCTCAGAGGTGTCCTGACATTTGGAAGCTGGGTTTCTTTTCTTTCTGGGCCAACGTTACTCCTAACTGCTGTGCAGAATATGTTCAATGAATTTCCATTTATAAAGCAAAGTAGAATCCCGAGCACTGTGCTGTATCACCTCAAAGTATCAGAATAAAGCATCTGTCACATTCTTTTAAAGCATTGGAGAAAGGCTTTTTAATAGTCTAGGACCAAAAAACTTTTAAGTCTTTGCGGAAAACAGTTTTGCAATTAAAAAGACTGTAAGGCAATGGCCATATGGAAGGCTGATGCATGGTGGGGATCGGGGATTGCTTCTGCTTTCCTCTTGCTACATTCCATCTTTAGCTCCTGCCCGAGCTTCAGTGGCAGTCAGAAAGGGACCAGAAGAACGAGATGTGAAAAAAGAAGATGTGTTCTTAATCAAAAAGCATGCATTAATTGCACGCCATGCGGCCGTCTGGCAGCCACTCGCCTGGGAGGTGACCGAGGTGTCTCGGAGGTGGTCTCTGCCTCCAAAGCAAGTATAATCAAGTGGGCAGACAAAATGAAAATGAGCTGAAGAAGGAAGAACAGGAGGAGATGAGAGCCAAAGGCAGCAACGGGGCTGGAGTCACTCAAGGAAGAAAGAGGAATTGGGTATTCATCCATGTATTTATGTAACCAACTTTTTAAGAACCTACCTGCAAACTGTCCAAACGGGATACGAGAATTGAGAGAGCCTATTCATTGGTACGTGCAGAGCCGTACTTTGTCCTGGGTGCTGTCTCAGAGGTTTTACTTAGGCCATCTCAAGTCAGACTCGTGACACTACAGTGTGCGAGGGACTTTTTATTTCCAGAAAAGAAGACGGAAACACCAAGGGCAGTCATAAGCCTCAGGTTACAAAACCCAGAGCTGCAGAAGTTGGGGGTTCAAGTCTAGGAAGTCCTTTTCTAAAGTTGTTCGGGAGCTCCGAGTTGAGGGAAGATCTCCAAAAGCGGGGAGTAGATAAAACTTCAGCATTTTAAATGCTTTTCTGGTGTCTCTTAATGTCATCACAAAAGTATTTTTCCCCCCTTGGGTCATAAAAAACATTTGAAATGAATGCGCTTTCAGTAAAGCCAGGCTTTCTTTGCTGGGGGATGTCCATTTTAGGACAAATGTGTGCCTGAGAAGTGAATGTAGAGGCAAGAATTGCAGCCCACAATCTACAGGGGCTCACAGGCATGTGGTCACATGGGTCACATTGGCTGGGGGTGCTGCCAGCCTCCATGGGCCGGTGTCAAGACAGCAGTGTGGGCACCAACAGACTTCAGAGCCCCGAGGTGAGCGTTTGGGCTGCGTAAGTCTCCAGGCCAGGTGCCTCGGCCAAAGGATAGGAACAGGTAGTTAAATAGGAACTGAGCTCATCAGAGGCAAGTCAGGGAGGGGATGTGGATGCGCAGAACCGTGGTGCTGTCTCTGGGGAAGGAGCCTCAAGGCAGGCTGGACTCCGCCCCCTCTGAAATAAATAAGCAGGGATTCCCAAGGATGTCTCTTCCCGGCGTTCTCTGATGTCTTGAACCATTTGGTTTGGGTGGGAGAATAATTTTTTTAAGAGATAAAAGGGAGCCAAGAGGAAGATCTGGTTTAGTAAGGAAGAAGATGAAGTGTTAAGACTGAAGGCTGAAGGGATGACGGGATCCACGTGGATCCACACGAGGGGTTATTGGAAATGCTGGAGTAGACCTTGGAAGCGGGGTCGGAGTGAGAGGCATGGATTCGGAATTTATGATACTGGCATTTCATTAAAGGCAAGGGAGAGATAATAAAAAGGAAAGCAAAGGACCAACACCCACTTTAAGGACCAGGGAGAAGAGAGTGTTGCCAGAGACATAGATTAAAAATGAATTGCTAGGGAATTTGGCTGTTCTCAAAGATCTAGCTGATTTTATGGAAAGTAGATAAACAAATCTTTTTGTATGGGAAATTTGCTTTCTGGACTTCCTGTCTTGGGCAAATTAAGTTAAATAAAGGAATTCTTTTGGAGAATGAGAGTTAAAATGAAAAGGGAGGAATAAATCTTAAAAAACAAAAAAAGCTACTCCTTGAATATAACCGTTGGCACATCGTACTTTGCCAATCAGATTCATATGGAAATGCATACTTTGTTTGACAAATAAAAATATTTCTGCCAACATTAAGATTTTCCCAGAATAACATAAAGTGAAGGAAGACTTTCGAATGCTGCAAGATGACCTCACCATTGCAAAGGGGAAGGAGGACAAGAACGTGGAGGTCTGAGGCCATCCCTGATCCTGGGCATGTTGAAATCTGATAACTGTCGGACCCGTCAGGTTATCTTTAAAAACATTCCTGCGTTTCCCATCTCAGCTCACTGCTGAGTCCAAGAAGATAGTTTTGACCTTCAAAACAAAAAGCTTAAGGAATTTAGTTACTTTTTTTTTTTTTTTTTAATTTTAAGTAGGCTCCACACCCAGTGTGGGGCTCAAACTCAGGACCCTGAGATTAAGGGTCGCACGTTCTACCAATGGAGTCAGCTGGGTGCCCCAGTTATGATTTTTTTTAAGTTATGAAAACATACTCAGGTAGTTAAAATAATTTTGTCTCAGTATTGTAAAACCAGGTATATTCAGAGTGTAGAATTTTATTTCTAGTTCCTTTAGGCTTTTTGAAATCACGGAGAGAAGAATCAGTTTTTAGCCTTTTAGGCCACATTTTCTTTTCTCCTGAGCCTTTTCTCTCAATGAGGTGAAAGACGAATTATTCATCAGGCCTACTGAAAGCTATCAAGATGTCACCCCACTCTCAAGTCTTTGCCATCTGGGCAGATAGGCAGAAACCTCTTCTGTCGCCTGAGCAAATGTTAACTAAAACATGGGCAGAGCCGGTGTTTGGCTTGGAATTTAAGTCAGGCAAAGAGCTCGTGTCAGACTGAGGGCTGTATATAGGAAGTGAGAAAAGTGGTGACACCAGATGAGCGTGTTCGGCTTGAGGTATCTTGTTCAGTCCTGTTTATGGTCATGCTGCTCACCTGTGTGACCTTGCTAAGGGATGGTGACAGTCATTTGACTGGTATCTGTTTTATCACTGGTTGAGTTACACTCATCATCAGCTAGCTTGCTCAATGCTTTTCCAAGGCATGAATCACAGAACTCCTTCTAGAGTTGTCTGTGTGGGGAGTAATGACAGCCTTCACGTGCCTCACCGCTTATAATCAGCAGCTGCTTAGAGCCACCCAGGGTAGTTTACATGGTAGGTAGGGGGATGTGTGCTAATAAATCCAGGCTAATCTTCAGAATAGTTTGCTTTATATTCAACACTTTCTTGGGGGTTTGTTTGTATTTTTTTTTTTAACAGAAAGTGAATGTGTGGATTTTCCGTTGAATAGAAAGGTACTGAGTCTCCTTTTAGATTCTCTTAGCCCCTGTATACTGTGGTAACTAGTACTGAAGGCTGGATATTAACATAGATGAATTAAGACGTCTTGTTCTCAAGGGACAAGAAGATGAGACAGACACAAAGGTTTTAGGAGTGATTTATTTAATGTGCTAAGTACACAGAGGGAGTGATCTCTGTGTGGTAGGGGAGATCATGGACGTCTGCTTGAAGGAGGTGGCTTTGACGTGGATATTAGTGGTAGTAAGAGTTCATTGGGTTAGAGCTGAAACAGGAAAGGAGAGGGGCATTTCAACAAATGGTGTAAGGTGAAAGTATGGAAGTGGGTTTTTTTTTTTTTTTTTTTTTTGGTGAATCAGAATCCAGAAGCAAGGGCAACACATAACAGCATTAGTAGAAAGTTTGACTGCTTGAGCCCACATCGTGGAAGGCCTCGGATGACAAGTTAATTAAAGGATTTATACCCTGTAGGTGATGGTCACTGGGGATCCGTAGAGGAAATTGGAGTGAAGAGTGACCTGAGCGAAGTTTATAGGGAAAGTCTGATTTTGTCTGATTATGGTCCTTGTAGGGGTTGGAGAGAAAAAAACTGGGGATGTGGAGACTTATTTGTGAGGATCTGGTGATTGGGGTCCTGAGAACTCTTAATAAAGGTAATAGTAAGGTCTGGAAAGGATAAAGGGGAGAGAGGTGGTGGAGGAAATAACGATGAGACTCAGTGTAAAGTTGGGTATCACAAAACAGGGTAAGGAAAGGGGGAAGGCGAAGAACAATTCTGTACAAAGGTATGTGAAAAAAAAACTGCCTAAAATAGGCAAGTCGAGTGTCGGAAGTCGTGGAAGATAGGAATGAGAGTTTGATGTGCTGGTGAAGCATTTGACTGAAAATTTGTGAGAAGTGGCTAGCACTGCGGAATGGCACTGGGACTCAGGAGGCAGAGTGAGAGGTGACGGGATTGGGGAAGGTTTGTCTGTTAACAGGAGTTGGGATGAGGAATGTCCGTATTTTAGAAGAGTAGTTGGGAGGTGAGAAGTCATGATGTGAAAATGCTACAGGGCCTTGTAACCAAGCTGACCTGGAGAGTGAAGGAATGAAGGCTAATGATGCTCCCGAGCTGTTGTGGTGCCCCGAGAGCAAGATGTCATGGTGGGGGTAGGGGACCTTTGGGGCCAGGCTGTTGTTGGGGCAGATTGATGGGTGAGAGTGATGGTTTTTGTTTGTGTCTTCAATTAGATGCCTGCAGGAGAGTTAAATGCTATATCTAGCAAGCTCTCAGAGATTTGCAAGAGTATTTGGGGCCAGAACTATATATACACTCAAGGCAGTTGAAGTGAATGAGGAACTGACCGATTAGGTAAAAGCGGAAGAGACAATTTGGAGTTAGGTAGCTAGAGAAAAAAGAGAAACAATGAAGGCTCTCTTGGATTTTATTGAAGCTCGGTCGGTTAAAACGGTAGGAAACTGACGGAAATACCGTAGGAGCTCTGGAAAGAGGGTCTCAAAAAGAAGGTAGTAGTAACAGTGTTAAATAAGGTGGCTGCAATGAGGGAGCCGAGGACTGAAAGGCCAGTGGAACTACCTTTGGGTGGTGAGGGCTAATGCTTCGTTGGCATAGCGAGAAGAGTGGAGGGGGCAGTGTGGGACGCAGGTCGTGGAGCCAGCCCCCATCCTCACGTAACATTCATTTTAAGCGGTGAAGGCTGCATGATGGGTGCATTATGTTCAGTTAACTGTGATTCCTTTTTACATCGGTAGTTTAGAGCTTTTCTGAAATCTTTGTTAAATCTCTGAGTTCCCCCGTGGTCTGTACTCTTTTCATATATCCAACTGAAGAATATTCTTTTTTTTTTTTTAAGATTTTATTTTATTTATTTGACAGAGGGAGACACAGCGAGAGAGGGAACACAAGCAGGGGGAGTGGGAGAGGGAGAAGCAGGCTTCCCACTGAGCAGGGAGCCCGACGTGGGGCTCGATCCCAGGACCCTGGGATCATGATCTGAGCCAAAGGCAGAAGCTTAATGACTGAACCACCCAGGTGCCCCCCAACTGAAGAATATTCTAAATATAAAAGTACCCCATAGACGGCTCTCTTTTCAGATTTGGTTCCGAATCTATGAATCAGACATGAATGAAAAATTATGAAATTCCTCTCTGATACCTCAATGAGGGAGTCTAATTCTGGGAGCTATTGTTTTAGGTGCCTTCTCCTACATCAGCGGCAACGCTTTCTTGGTCTGATCTATTATTGCAGTGTAACTGAAGGCTGACATCCAGCCCTGTGATTTAGATTTCAGTTTTGAGGGGGCAAAACGTAAGAGGAGGGGTCTAGGACTGGCAGGTTTTCGTGAAATACGATTAGCCTGGAGAAGTCTCTGGCAGTTGGAAGTGCAAAGTCCTCTTCTTCTGGGCAGAACTGTGTTCCTAAAATTCCTTTATCACTTGGTTGTGAGAACACCTTTGCCCCTTAACTCACCGCTGAAGCCATAAACAGTGGAGGAGTTCTTGCGAAGCCCTTGGCTTGTATAAAATGTAGGTTCATTGTAAAACCAATCACCATTTCTCATCTTATTCTAAAGGAGACCAGCTCAGGATGTCGGCGTACTCCCAGCACCTTCCCACCCCTCAGTGATTCTAGGTGCCCCTTCTTCCCACTGGGTTTTTAGTTTAGTCAGGCATTCTTTTGAACACATGGCGGCGGACTCACTCATAGAGGCCAGACCTCTGGTGGGTGGGCGTTCATTGGGGGAATCCTGTGGACCGAGATTTTAGCTGGGGCTGGAGGCCCTTAGAAAGGACTGTGAATAGTGTTCAGAATTCACCAACAGGGTAGATATAGTAGCGTCGTGTCCAAAGGCAAGGATGTAAAGGAGAAAAATGGAACCTATTTTGTGATACAAGAGGGTGAGAAGCCAGAACCCTAACCCTTTTTTGAAATTTTTTGTTCTTTGTATTAATTCTCATTTAATTTAATTCTTATAGCAGCCCCGAGGAGTGGATAGGCCCTATGCCTGTTTTACAGATAAATTGGTTGAGGTTCAGCAAATTTAAGGAAACTGTAGGTTACACGGCAGGCAAGTGAACAGAGGTAGGATTTGAAGTGATTCTGCTTGATTCAGAATTCCCCTCCCCATACCACATTGCCCTTCAGAGGCACAGAAGGAGAACATGTTTATATGTAGACAGCTTTTTGTATGTTTGTATCTGAAAATCTAAGATCATGTGTTGTATTTCTTTGATTTTTCTTCCCCCTTTGTTTCTTGTCTGTGATTTGTTCTTTTGGTTGACACACTGCCGCCCACCCCAGGGGGCAGACCGTGTCTGTTTGCATCCGAAGTAGAGAAGTTTCAACATGCCTGGGTGAGCTGTGTGTGTGTCTCTCTGCTGCATTCCTTCTCTCAGGAGGCAGGCGGAGCACAGCTGTGGCTATTTGGCCCAGAGCACAGCTGTAGTCAGCCAGCCAGCCAGTTGACACCGCGGCGCATGGTGTCACGGTCTCATTACTCAAGTGTGTCCAGCTCAAGCTGCTGCCTGATTGGCACTGGTCAGGGCCACGGTGAAGAGGAGAATTCTATGCACTTTGCAGGAACAATTTCGCAATGCCTCATATTGCCTTTGCCACAGGGTCTCGTAAAAATACCATGAATCCAAGCTTGTTTGCATAAAGCCAAACTGCTGGTTGCCGGCCTCTGTACTACTCCTGAGGAATTCCGGTTATCATTTGACCTTGGGGCTTTCATTGCCGCTATGTTTTCATCTCGATTTTAACGCAGCTAAGTTAAAATACGATGCACATTTTGTTCAACTAATAACATTAAGAATCAAAAAGAGGACCACAAGGGCAATAAATGATTAATGTATTTGGTGGGGATGGCAGTAGATTATACTTGGAGAAAACCCACTTATTGACAACAACCAAGAATAGCAAATGTAAATTCTCCTTACATAGATATCTTTTTATTAGGCTTCTTTTTCTTCTTCCTTTTATTTAAAATGATGAAATGAAACTAACAGTGTTTCCCTTTTTTGCTATTTTGCAGAAAAAACCGCTGTCTGCAATAATAAAGGAAGTCTGTGATGGGTAAGTATTACTTAGGATTCGTCTGAGTTGCTTCAGTCCACAAATTGAGAAGCTAATAAAATATTCCTTAGCAATTATAAAATGTTATTCCTCAGCCACTCCTTGACCTGCCCATCACGAATTACTATGTAAGATTTACATGCCCTCTTATACCAAAAAATTACTGTTATTCCTCAAAGAGCAGAAAGTGTGAAATGGCTGGCTTATGCACACTGGGATCGCTTTTATTTATTTTGAAAAGTTGTGGTTCATTCACCCTACTCAGCAGGGAGCAGTCTGAAGTTCCTGAGGTTAAATACACACTTCATCTGATATAAATTGAGAGGACCATTTAGGTTCCCATAGAAGATAAAAGAATTTAAAAGACAAGCCTGTGTGTAATTTGGCAGCCGCAGGAACTTCCCAGTGTTAGAGCTTCCCTCCTTGTCTTTGGCTGCTCTAACAATGCAAAGGAGAAACACTTGGAGAAGTTGCATGAGGTTTTTCTGCTATGAGAGCGGAATTATGAAGCGAGTCTTACTTGGAGTTTATTTAAGACCTGGGATACTTAATGGGAATGTTTCCATTTTGCAGCAAGCATACTGATTGGGGGATTGTAGAACACAGAAGCAATGGGAATGAAACAATTATCAAAAATTTAAATTGCATCCATTTCTTTTGTTTCCCACTTTCTGCTCCACTCCTTCAAAATGGGGAGGAATATAACTTCGTATTTAAATACCCCTGCTCAAAGCCATGCAGACGAAATATTCCAGGCACTAGGTGTGGAATAAGACCAAGAAGACCAAGATGATCCACATAGGAAATGGTTGGTCAGGCTAGTGTCCTTTTGTTTTAGGAGCTCCATTGTGGGGTATATTGGGTGTAGGCCCACTTCCAACTGCAGGGTGCTTCATTCATCTAACTGTGTCACGGTATAGAAATGAAAATGACCATTGTTTGTTTTTCTGATCAGTTTTGCTTGTGTTTTTAAGGTGGTCCCTTGCCAACCATGAGTACTTTGCACTGCAGCATGCTGATAGCTCAAACTTCTATATCACCGAAAAGGTAGGTCAACCACGTTATCTAATCTGGGACACTCGTATCTAAAAAAATGAAAACATGACTGATATTTCCTCTGTTCAGGACTAGGTGAGACATGGTGGTCTAAATTTTAAGTCTCTACGGTCCATGAAAATAGAGTATACCTTGCAAACAACCGCTACTTTAGTATTAAGGCAATATTCAGCCCATTGCAGAGTGAAGACCAGACACGTTTCTGCATCCCATTTTAGCAACTACCCTTGCCTCCTAACAGTGAATTTACTAATTATTTTTCTTTCTTATTCCTTGGTTAAAGCATTTATTTGATGTTTAATGACTCCTTTCTCAGACTTCTTTTTTTGAAGAACGATCTCTAAGTCCTTTTTAAAGTAGTTGAAACAGTTGACAAGAAACCTTCCAAAGGTGGCATTGTGTAGACACGGAGTGTTCTGTGACTCCTGGGTACTTGCTTTCTTCTTGGGTGTTTTTTTTTTTTTTTTTTTTTTATTCTTCAGGAAGCTTGGAGGAAGGAAGGGAGTGGTGAAGACTGCAGTGGTTCTGGCAGCAAGTAAAAGCAATGTCTTAGGGAGATCTTGATAGGAGAAGGGAAAGCTAATATGGGCCAGGCCCATTTGTGGATTTCTTCCTCAAGAAGAACCTGTGTTATACAAATTACTGGCTTTGGTTAACAGATAAGAAACTGAATCATAGAAGTCCGATGGCTTGACCAATATCTCAGGGTTAGTAAATGATAGAATCAAAAAAGAAGTCCAGACTTGGTGTTTCTGTCACTTTGCCTTTTGGGAATTTCTAGAAGAGCTTAGCATTTAGCTCAGTTTTATGGAGAATTCACTGAAATACATAGAGCCAATATTGTCCTTGTGGAACTTCATAACTTTGTGGGCTTGGTGGGGAGGGAAGGGTCAGCCCTCTGAACAGTTTTCATTACAACAAGGTGATCAGCACTGGAACAGAAGTGAATACAAAGTGCTCCTGGAGGAGGGGACATTGGGTGACCCTCAGGCTCCAGGCTTTGTTCCTCCCAATAAGCAGTCCCTAGAATGACTGTGAGTTTACCCGTGAATCAAATGGTGGTGCAAGGTGGAGGCAGTAACAAGGGTTCTGTTGCTCTGTGAGGGCTTGCTCTCCCCAGTGTGTGTGTGTGTGTGTGTGTGTGTGTGTGTGTGTGTGTGAAGGGGTGTTATTCAGTTCAGCCCAGAGGGAGTATAGTGAGAGGCCTGGAAATGCTTCTTAGAAATGGCTTTGTTCTTCCCAGATGGACCCTGGAATTTTCATAACTGATCAGGTTTTCCTCTTCATACTAATTGACAGAAAGTTGAGAGTAAACAAGTAGACTAGATTTCCTGGCCTGTGTTGTATTTAATTTTGCTTGTTCCTTTGATTCATTCCACAAACACTTAGTTTCCTGTCTTTATTTCCTCTTAGCTTCATTTTCTCAATATTTTCCATTTATTCTATACCACATTTATATGCTCTGCATGCTATTTTTTGTGACATAAAGAGGATATAAATAAATAAGTTAAATGTTCGCAGTTAAATGTATTGCTGTGGCTATCTTTCAGCAGAATTCTGCCTCGTTTCAACTTGGTTCGCCTTTTAGAGATAACTCAAATATTACAACTTTTGGGGATGTATCGGAAAAGCTTGGATAGAATAGAAGTTATATAGGGTTTTTCAAATATCACCAATTAGTGGGTGTGATATCAATTTTGTTGGCTGCAATAGCATTAAAAATGAGAATATAATAGGATATGTCACAGCACATCACCTGTGTTGTTTGTAAATCCTTGTATTTTACGTACATATACACAATACATGTATATCGTGCTGGATTTTCCCCCTGGGTTGGGGTAAAACCACAGTCAAAAGTCATGGAATCACAAGTAGCCCTGCCTTTGATTCACCTGTATTGGCTTGTGTCCCCTGGGGTTGTCCTGTCTTCTGTCTTCATTATCAGGGGACCTCAGTTTACTGGAGATTACTACGACGAGACTGAAGGGAGAACCTTTCAGAAATGTACGTTTTCAGATCCCACCCTCAGAGACTCAGACTGAGCTGGCCTTGGAAATGGCCTAGGATTTTGCATTGTTTTAGAGCTTCCCTGGAATTCTAATGTGGAAAGCCCAGGACCACTTGGAGGAATACAGGTCTGGGACAGCTTTTTGGTACCGGTACGCTGTGTACCAGACGGTGTGCATCGTGAACAGAAGTTACGCTCTAAGTTTGACTTAGGAGTGTGTTTGTGTGCTGCCAGTTCTTAGGCTAATTTAAAAATTCAAATAATATTTATGCTTCTGTTCTAATTAAAATTAATATATACTCAGAAAATTACAACTCCACAGAACAGTGGGAAAATTGTTATTTTATCAGGCATCTCAGTCATTTTTTTTTAGAAAATCTTGCGTTGCCTGAGGAAACTGTTAACATTGAGTTTGAAAGGGACCGCCACCTAAGTCTGTCACCCAGTCTGGCCATCTTCAGTGGGCGGTAGCAGAGATTATTCTTCTATTAAGAGTTTAGGGAGTGAGAAGACTTAGCTTCCCACTCATTGCCCTTTGTTTGTAAATAAAATGTCATCACTCTTCCTCCCGCAGCTGTTCCTGGGCAACAGCTGTGTGTGCATGTGACACAGAACTCGACTTGATATGCACAGGGCAGGAGAGGGACCTCGGATCCTGGGAGCAAACTTGGCTGCCTCCAGTCTGCTGTTAGGTCCACCTAGTTCCTTGCAAGTGCTCCTATAAATACAGCCCATTTTCCATTTTGAAATAATGTATTTAGTATCATCTTGGTAACTTACAGCCCAGTAAGTTGTTAGGTAATACTTGCATCACTATGGTAACCGGTGATTAATTTTTAAAACTTATGCATGTTCTTCTTAGTTGCTGATTTTCCCTTGCATATGAGGTGGTCTCCCTCCCTCTGCCAGAGATAAAATACACCTGTAATTTTAAAGAAGAAGAAAAATTCTCCAGGCTCGACATGCTAACACATTTTGTGACTGACGGATGGGTGCTTGGGACTCTCTTCTAAGAGACTTGGGAAGGCACCTCCCCTACTTTTCTCATGTTATCCAAGCATATTTTCCAAAATAGTCTTCATTTGCTTATTGGGTCATTAACTTTGGTTTTTCAGTGCGGTGGGAGAGATTGTCATGTTGGGCAGCTCTCAGCAAAAGCATTGCATGCAAATCCCTTACAGAAAGTTAAGTCAGCTACTCACAAATTCAGATTCTGCCCCAGAAACTTTTATATTTCAGGGTGATGTCCGAGAGAGAGAGAGAGAGAGAGAGAGGGAAAATAAAAAATAAAAAGTGAATTGTGTATCTTTTTTCAGTTTATTGAGGTATAATTGACAAATGAGATTGTAAGATATTTAAGTGCACATCGTGGTGATTTGACCATAAGTATATGCTATGAAAGGGTGCCCCCCATATAATTAACACATCTATTACCTCACCTATTTATTTATTTATTTGATGGGAACATTTAAGTTCTGCTTTTTTTTTTTTTTAGATTTTATTTATTTATTCATGAGAGACAGAGGGAGAGAGAGAGAGAAGCAGAGGGAGAAGCAGGCCCCCAAGGAGCAGGGAGCCCGATGCGGGACTCGATCCCAGGACCCTGGGATCATGACCTGAGCCGAAGGCAGACGCCTAACCATCTGAGCCACCCAGGCGCCCAAGTTCTACTTTCTGCAAAGCTTTCAGCAAATTTTATTTATATAATATAACATTATCAACTATAGTTATCATATTTTACATTAGATCTCCAGACCTTGCTCATCTTGTTAAGCTGAAAGTTTGTGTTCTTTTACCAGCCTGTCCCTATCTGCGCCCCCCTCCACTCCAGCTCCTGGCAACCACTTTTCTTTTTTTCCAGGATTTGTTTATTTATTTTAGAAAGAGAGCGTGAGTGGGGGGAAGGGGAGCAGAGGGCGAGAATCTCCAAGCACACTCCCCGCTGAGCACGGAGCCTGACCCGGGGCTCCACGTCACGACCCATGAGATCATGACCTGAGCCGAAGCCAAGAGTCAGATGCTCAACCGACTGAGCCACCCAGGCGCCCCAACCACTCTTCTACTCCCTGTTTCTATGAGTTTGACTTTAAGTGATACCATGTAGCATTTGTCCTTCTCTGTCCCACTTACCTCACTTAGCATAATGCCTTCAAGGTCCATCTGTGTTGTTGCTAATGGCAAGATTTCCTTCTTTCTCATGGTTGAATAATATTCCATTGTACCCATACACCGCATATTTTTTACCCGTTCATCTGTCGACAGACACTAAGGGTGTTTCTGTACCATGGCTGTCATAAATAATGCTGCAGTGAACATGGGAGTGCGTGTGTCTCTTCGGTAGCCTATTTTCATTTCCTTTGGGTAAATATTCAAAAGTGGGGCTGCTGGTTCATATGGTAGTTTTATTTTTGAAATTTTGAGGAACCTCCATACTGTTTTCCCTATTGGCTGCACCAATTTACATTCCCACCAACAGTGCATGAAGGTTCCCTTTTCTCCACATCCTGGCCAACACTTATTTATGTATTTGTTGATGGCCATTCTAACAGGTGTGAATCATTTTAGTTTTGATTTGCATTTTCCTGAAAATGAGTGATGTTGAGCACCTTTTCATATACTTGCTGGCCATCTGTATGTCTTTGGAAAAATGTCCATTGAGTTTCTCCGCCCATTTTTTTAAAGAGGATTGTTTGGGTTTTTTGCCATTGAGTTGTGAGAGTTCTTTGTATATTTTGGATATTAAGCCCTTATCAGATATATGATTTGCAATTTGTTTTCTCCCATTCCATGAGTTGCCTTTTCATTTTGTTGATGGTTTCCTTTACTATGAAGAAGGCTCTTTAGTTTGATGTATCCCACTTGTTTATTTCTGTGAATTGTATGTTTACTTTAAGTATTCCAGTGGAATTTGTCTTCCCCCAAAGAGTTGTATATAGAGCAAGTGCTAAACATTTCAGCTCATTATCTCCTTTCCGTCTGCTGATGCATGTGTTATTGTGTCCATTTTACAGTGAGGGAGGTGAGACCAAGCAATAGATTGTTGAGGTCATGCACGTGGGCAGTGGTCAAGCTGAGGCTTGGACCCAGGGGGGTCTTTCTGCAAAGCTTTCTAGGTCACCTCCTGGAAACCCTCGGTCCCCACTGCCTGGGCCCCAATTTGTTTATGAAGCCTTTTCTCTACTGACCCCAGGCCGGTGATCCTGATGGTAACCAGCTTAAAAAAATAAATACAGGAAGCTACAGCCTGTGATCACAGCTTCAGTCTGTGGCTTCTTTATTCCCTAAGAGGATAACTTGGAGGAAGTTGTAACAGGTAGTCTTCCACTCACGAGGGATTAGCAAAGTACAGTTGACACTTGAACAATAGGGGTTTGGCCTACACGAGTCCACTTATACATAGACTTTTTTTAATATAAATACAGTACAGTTACTATAAATGTATTATCTCTTCCTTATCATTTTCTTAATAACATTTTCTTTTCTCTAGCTTCATTGTAAGAACACAGTGTATAATACATATAACATACAAAATATGTGTTCATCGGCTGTTTATGGTATTGGTAAGACTTCCAGTCAACAGTAGGCTATTAATAGCTCAGTTTTGGGGGAGTCAAAAATAATATGTGAATTTTTGATTGAGTTGGGGGTCAGTGTTCCTGACTCCTGTGCTGTCACTGGTCAACTGTACATTTTCATTTGCCTTTGGTAGGGACTGTATAATTGTCTAAGGTAGTATTATTGCACTAATACTTTTCTTTTTAGGAAAGTTGCCTGGTCATCCTTAACCCTAAGCATGCAGATAGCATGGGGCATGGTGAGGGGCACCATTAGTACACTGTATACTCTACAGTTAATCCCTATTACCATCTGTTGCAAATGTATGAAGTATCCTGATATACCTTGGCAAGATCTTATTTAGATGAATTCTTACTGTGTTAGTAAGAGAGATGACTATGCCTCATTCAAGCTCTCTCAGCAAAGCTGGCCCCAGCAACCTTTGGGAAGGAAATGAGGTCATTTGAGGGGCACCCCTTTTTATTCCATTCTTATTTCCCAGATGCTCTGGGTTCTCAGAGACCTTGAGCCTCCCAGAACCTGGGCAGATAGGGATTTTGTCCCTGGGATTCGTATGTCCCACCCAGTCAGGAGACCACCGGATTATCATGTGGAATTCATTTCAGTTATCATGCATTGAGTCCTGGCCTCCACAAAGAGCTTAGTGAGAAGAATATGTTCCATTCTCTGCATTTGTGATCTCAAGGTCTAGTAGAGGAGATAGTCTTGGAATGGGCACAGGTTTTGAGGAAGGGGAGGAAATAACCAAGTAATTATAGAAGGGAAGAGGGAAGCGAAAGGGTCCTGGAGCAGGCTAACTACGTCTAACCTGAATTTGGGAAATATATTCCTTCAAAGACTGAACTTCCTCCCTTTGTGAGTTTTAGCACCGTGGCAGGCCAGTTTAGGAGTTATTTGGTTGGGGGTTGCAACTGCCATGAACATTTGTTGGATGCTTGCTATATGGCAAGCTCTCCCCGCCAAGTGCTTCACATGGACTGTTGGTCTTAATGAATCTTCAAAAAAAAAAAAAAGCCTATGAATCAGGTTTTATTATTACACATTCCATTTTACAGAGGGCACAACTGAGGCTCTGGGGTGTGAGTAAGTGAGCTGAGATTGGACCCAGGAAGACCGATTCCAGAGCCAGTGTCCCACGCTTTTAGGCTGTTCTGTGAGACGGGCAGGCATTCGGACAGTTCTCATCATGCCATACCACGAATGGGAGGTACGCCAGCTCTTGGAGCCAGAGATGAAGAGAGGTCTTTCCGTCCTCTTCTTTAACCTCCCTGGTTTCCTCTGCTCAGCGTCCTCATTCTACCAGCTCTTGGTGCTCCAGAAAGCCTTTGATTCTATATACACCTTTGCCCCAGTAACCCAATTTGATCAGCGCTGCTAAGCCCGAGAAATTCCACAAAGGTGCACATGCCATCAGTAGGGCTTCTTTTCCATTTGGGACCGGGCTAGTGAGCCCAAGGCAACTGGTTCCATCTCTGTGTGGGAGGGTCAGCTTTGTACACAGATGGCGGATGGCACCTCTGAATGGGCTCAGCTAACAGGGGTACATGTCTCTGTTGGTCGCTACACAGAACGAGAGCAGGGCTGTCGTGTGTCTGGCTCAAGAACGCCATAATGAAAACAATTCAAACTTGTACATGTGCCTTGGATAAATTTTATTTCAAACATGCCCCTTTTTGTGTGATGGACATAGGCTGTCTCATAAAAGAGTAGGGATATTTGTGTTAACCACATCTTCCTGTTTCGTGTTGGTGTCCTTAAGCACTAGACATTTCACGCCAACTTGGTTCATCTTTTCAAAGTGGCTAAAACTTTGTGGGCTTGGAGGTATTTCTGAGAAAAGATTGGGAAATTTTCTTCTCTATTTTAAGCATAATGTGAAAGTGTAAAACTTTTTTAAGTAATAAAATTATAGGACAATAGAATTAGTCGTAGCGTTTTTCAAACTGTAGGTCATCACTCATTAGTGGGAATGAAATCATTTTAGTCAGTCAGGAGAGCTTTAAGGATGGACTATAAAAGAGTACAAAAATAACAGTCTATTATGGGTGTTGTTTTGTGAAATATTTGCTTCTCATACATTAATAGGTAATACGGGGATAGTCTTAGTTTTTCCCTTGGTTTGGGGTCAAAAATGTTTGGAAAGTCACTGAAAAAATCATTACAAGGGAGGGTTAACTAGGGAGAATAAATACAAGGCTGTATTTAAGTTTACTAGTTCAAGAAAGCCTCACGTTCGGAGTGTGCTCTTCCCTGAAGAAAGTAACACACATACACAGACCACCACCACCAAACAAAATACAAAGTGAGGCTTGTCTTTTCTTGGGGAGCCGTCCTGCTCCTGGTTCCTGGGAGGAGCAGCTCTATGACCTGGTGCCATGTGTCCTCCTGTTGCCCCACAGCTAATGGCACCAGGTGCTGACACCTTACCCTAGCTGGGCCCCCATGCAGGCTCTTCCGGGAATCTGAAATTGAGAGGTAAGTTGGGTGATGGTGTTTGCTGAAACGGGAAAGTCATATAGAATCACATTTGATGGCAGATAAATCTTCCTGCAAGCTAACTACAGGGCTTGGTGGACTGAGCCATAAGGGCAAGGAGTAAAACCAGCCTGCAGGAAGGATTGAGAGTAAGGGGGACGAAAGGCCCTGAGGGAGTCAGAAGAGGTGGAGAGGGAGAAGCTCCCTATCCTGATTTCCCTTTCTGCTGTTTCCTGTCTTTGCACCCTTGTGAGAGGACCTGCTGGGGCTTTTCAGTCCTGCCCCTTTACTTTAAACCACCGCAAGTTGGTCTTCGTTACTCTCCATCAAAGAACTTTCATTGGGATCAGCATCTTAATTTGAGCAAACCAGAGCCCAGGGATGTTGTGAATTTCCTGACCCAGCCACATGACATTGCCTTTTCTGCTGCCTGTGGTACAAGATTCTGGATTCGTTCAGCGGAAGCCACTGTCTCTGCCGCGGCAAGCCTTCCCCCTCTGCCAGGTGTGACCAGCACAGGCCACCACCTGCAGACCTGGGCCAGTGCCCCAAGCCTGGCTCTCAGCAGGCAGGAATGCAAAGAGAAATGTTCCTGCTTTTCACCTTGCCTTGTGCCTTCAGCTCTCCTCCGGCTCCTGACTCTAAGCATTTCTCTCCTGCTGCCCCTTTGCTCTCTCCCTTGTCTTCCCCTTACAACCTGCTGCCTGCTGTGGACTTGTTAAGGACTGCACGTTCACATGCGCCCTGCTGCTGAGTTCTTTCTTTTTTGACTTGTGATTGAACCTGACTTCTGTTACGGATGCTCCCTGACCTAATGTCTGCTGGAATGCCTGTCACCAGCTTTTGGAAAGCACTGGACTCTACTAGACAGGCTACTTGTACTGGATCTGCCAGCTCATAATCCAGGTCTGTCAAACAGAAGCAGCCATGCCAGGAGAACAACAACAATAACCACTGTGTTTGCATATATTCGGTAAAACAAACTTGTATTGACTTCCCCTGTGTGCCAGCTCAAGATAGTTCCAACCTTCATGATTCTCAAAATCCAGAAGGGGAGAGAGACAAATAAGTATTTACCCCAAATTAACCAGTTACAATTGTGTCACAACGGACAGATGAAAGCATCCAGACCTAATTTAGCCTGGAGCAGGTGACATTTAAGCAGAGATCTAGGACAAAGGTGGAGGGGGTGGCCCTTAAAATGGGCAAGATGTGTCGAGAGAGTTTTTGCATAAGCCTCAATTCTCAAGGCCTTGTCAGGCCATAAGGATTTTACACTTTTTTTTTTTTTTTTTTTTTAAGTAGGCTCCATGCTGGGCTTGAACTCATAACCTTGAGACCAAGACCTGAGCTGAGATCAAGAGTTGGACGCTTAACCAACTGAGCCACCCAGGTGCCCCTAGGATTTTAAACTTTATTCTGAGAACACCAGGGAGCCTTCAGAGGGTTTTAAGCTAAACCATAAATAATTGGACTACAGACTCCCCTGTGATTAGTTTGCATACACCGTAAGGGAAGAGTCAGCCTATGCTAGAAATGATCAGAAAACCTTTTACTACAGAGAGGAAAGAAATGCAAGGTATTTTGAAATATATCTAGAGATTGACATCGAATGCTGGGTGGCCCTCTTTGATTCCAGGGAGAAAACGGGACCAGATAAGAATGTTCTTGAAATGTTTGTTATCTATTAACCTCCTTGATATCCTGGCTAAGGTTAATAATAACACATTGCAGTTAAATAAAGCTGCCCTTTTATTTATTTTCACAGTGATATCTTCTTGATGAATTTGTTGATTTGCACAGCCAGATAAAATGTTAACATATAGGGGCACCTGGGTGGCTCAGTCGTTAAGCGTCTGCCTTTGGCTCAGGTCATGATCTCAGGGTCCTGGGATCGAGCCCCACATCGGGATCCCTGCTCAGCGGGGAGCCTGCTTCTCCCTCTCCCACTCCCCCTGCTTGTGTTCCCTCTCTCACTGTATTTCTCTGTCAAATAAATAAATAAAATCCTTAAAAAAAAAAAAAAAAGAATGCTTTAAAAAAAAACTGTTCACATATCGTTACCCAACTAACATACCCAATTTTAACTTCCCTTTTGGGTACTCCTAATTTAGAATGCAAAAATTTTCTAATTTATATTCACAAGAAAATAAGTAGAAAAAAATCTGTAATAGATTGGGGCATAGAAGTACAAGAGGGAGAAAGTGATTTGCTCAGATTTGACAGTTAAACACGTGCTGGGGTGAGAAAGATAATGAAGTGCCTGATTATTCATAGAGTTTTCAGTCTAGAAAGTAGACTAGATTGACACCAATTGATGATTGATGGGGGTCACGTTTGGAAAGATTATTGGGAATATGATTTTTGAATCAGTTAGGTTTACATTTTTGGACCTATATGATTGAGTACACATTAAAAAAAATCTTTTAAGTAGGATCTGAACTCTTCTGCTTTATTTTTTAGTTTATGTGCTGCCAAAGCAAGCATTCTGCTTTATTTTTTAAACATCTGACTCATACACCATAAAATCTGCCCAATTAAGATATACATTGCAATGGTTTTAGTGTATTTACAGTGTAATATACTCTCTAGATAGTAAGTCTGTGTCCCATCCCCCTGAGGTATTTTCATTTTCCAAAACAGCAGCTCTCAGACTTAAATGTAGATCACGTCTCAAATCTAGAGATTTAGATTCAGTAGATCAAGGCTGGGGTTTGAGCATTTTTAACAAAATGCTGGTGGTCCTAGTGCCATATTTGAATACTACCACTAGAAGTGGGAGCAAGCCTCTGGATCTTTCCCCTGATTCCTGCCTGTGATGAAAACCCATATTATGAATTCTTATTGGCTTGTAGGCCTGGGTACTCCCTGTACTAGAGGCCTTATTCTGGTTGGTTTCCACTGTTGCTGAGAGAGAATGAGGTCCAACTTCCTTCCTTCCTTCACCTGGCCATCAGTGTGGGCCACAGTCTAACCCCAGGCAACATTTTCAATTTGCTGTCTTTCTCTTGTTCCATCAGCTTTAGACAAACAGCCTTCGTGTTCTCCAAATAAACCTTACTCTTGGAATTTAATTCTGCTCCTCCTCCTGCCCCTCTCCCCCATTGTATTTCAGGTACAACACTAGGTGCTGGGGATAAAGACAGGAAATGACATACTCCTTGCTTCTGGGGAGATGACTCAGCAACAATCACACACTGGAAACAAAGTTATTAAAATAACCACCACTTCAGGATGCTTACCTCCTCTCCTTAACCCACCCTCAATTGTTTGAGCAGGAAGAAAGCACCCCGCTTGAGCTCGAGCCGGGGGAGGAGCACAGGGAGAAGCAGTCTCCCCTTTTAGCAGGGAGCCCCACTCAAGCTGGATGCCAGGGTCCTGGGACCATGATCTGAGCTGAAGGCAGTCGCTTAACCGACTGAGCCACCCAGGCGCCCCTTGCCTGAAATAATCTTAACCACAATTTTGGAGATTAGTTTCTTAATTCAGTCCTTTTGTAAATTTCTTCGCCCTTCTACTGCTAGCAGAATCCTTGCTTCTTTAGGTTACTGTCTCTTAGGTTCATTTGTTAGCTAATCAGAACCTACATCTCTTTACTGTTGCCTTGAACTGATGTTTTAACTATTTGTGCGCTAATTTGTATTTTCTTTCCTCTGGGCTTAGAAATGCCTTACAATCAAAAATTGTGTATTCCACCTCTAAATCCCCATGACAGTGTCTCACCTGGTTCCTTGAACGAAATAAGTAGGTGTTTGAGGACTGTTTGTTGATTTAATGTGATGCAGTTTTCTTTGCAGGATAGAAAGTAGTTAGTCTCAATAAATTATGTATGATTTTGGTTAATTCAATTACCAGAATATGCGCATACACTTTCAGATTATTCCCTGTGGAGGAATTGTAGGGTGAGTAAATGAATCTTAATGCTTCTCTCAGAGTCTTAAATCAGTGTTAAAAAGTTAGCTTTTGATCCCCCACGGCTTATTAGTTATCTTTCCCAAAATAAGTACTGTATATACATTCACTCTCTCTCTCTTTCTCCCCCCCCCACACCTATACTTAGTTGGATATCAATTAAAATTTTTTTAAGATTCATGAAGTTTCATAAGATAATAATTAAACCAGTTGCATGGATTGAAGTACTCCCTATTTTGAAATAAATGATCCATTGCTGAGAATTTGGTCAACTTTAGGAATTTATCTCTAGTTCACAGCAATAGCCATGGGGAGGGAGAAATAAGAGCTTCCCCCTCCACTGTACCTTATATTATACAAATAAATCTTTATTGTGCAGATAATCAGCTAGTAATCCAGTTTCAAAGTCAGTATTATCATTCCTATTTTCAATGTAGCAAATAACAAACTCTAAGAATCAAACTGTAGTTGTGAATGATAATTTACCCTTAATTATGTGATAGTTCAATCTGAGAAAGTGTGTTTTACTTTATCTCACCGTGGGGAGCCATTAATATTCATGTGGCTCACCCATCTCAAGTTCTTTATTTCAGACAATTGGCTCTGAGGAAGCAGTGGTCACAGAAGAGGAGAGAGAATGCTAGGCTTAAATAAATACTTCAGAGTTTCCGTGAAGGAAAATACGGCCCATGACTTAGGAACCTTATTGGCATTCTCTACCCCATGCCCACACACTCTTTTCCATTAAATAAAAGAGAGGCTTACTATAGTCACACTCCACTATGGTGACCCATTTTCCAATAACCAGTGAACCACTGAATGCAACTGTTTGCAGTTGGCATTACATGTACATATGGTGGAAACAAGTCACCAAGAATAGAAGTTGGAGCAAGAATTTTGACCAACACAAAGAATGTTTTGAAATAGGTCATCTTGTATTTGCTTGTGTCTTAGTCCTTTCAGACTGCTATAAGAAAATACTGTAGACTGAGTGGCTTATAAACAACCAAATTTTATTTCTCACAGTTCTGGAAGCACCTTCATCTTGGCAGATTTGGTGTTTGGTGAGGGCCTCTCTTCTTGTTTCGTAGACGGCCATCTTGTCACTGTACCCTCACTTGGCAGAAGGGAGAGAAAGCTCCCTACCGTCTCTTTTAAAAGGGCATTAATCCCATTCATGAGGGTAAAGACCCACCTCCCCAAAGGCCCAATCTTCTAAAACCATCACTTTGGGCATTAGGATTTAACAAACAAATTTTGGGGAGACGCAAGCATTCAGTCTGTAGCACCTGGCCACATGCTAACCAACAGTGTTTTATAATCATCCCCGGACTTACATTTTGAGTTTCTTCAAGTCAGGAACCAAAAGATTATTAATATTATTAACATTTAGATTTTATTAGACCTATTAGATTTTTCCCAATTCAGTAGAATGAAGACAAAAGGCTGAGCAATGGGAAGTGTGATAGCCGTATGGTGCACCTGGGTATTTGATTCTTGTGATGTTGTTTGGGATAGGAATGATAGGTACTACTTTTGCTTCCCTCAGCCCTTTCTCAATCCATCAAGCCCAACTTGTGAAAACTGAAACACCCTCCCGCCCCGCCCCCCCCCCCACACGTGCGTACATGCCTCAGATTGTCCTGCATTTTGCTCACAAGCTCTCCAGCCCTGGTATTGGGCTTCCACCAGCCACTGCCTTTTCTGGGAATGTCATCTCGCTGCTATCCTGCTGTTTTGCTCTCAGTGACTCAAACTAAATTTGCAGTAGTCTTTTTGAAGTTTTCTGTAAAAACATTTCTTGGGGTGGTTTTAGAATTTCCTAATTAGAGTTCGGGAATTGGATGGGAGCTATCATTTTGAATCATTTGGTGCTTTTCCTCTTGGGAAGACTTGGAAGAATATATACTTATTTCAGGATGATGGGGGAAAAAAAAAAGCCAGTCTAAGTTGAGTCACATAAATGAGAGAGTGCAGGAGAGAGGAGGTACTCACTGCCATCAGTATTACTCAGATGTCAGTGGTTTTATGACATGTTATTTAATGTTTACCACTGACTGTTGGTTAGAGGCTATCATGTTGATTACACAGGCAGCTTTTTTTTTTTTTTTTTTTTTTTTTTGCTTAGGCTCCCTAGCTTGGGTTTGGTAAGATATGACTGCTTCTAGAATTGCAGGCAAAGATAAATGCCAGAGGTCATGATAATTCCATGTCCTCTAATTCAGCTATTAAACCAATGAATAAATTGACTCAAGTACTCAAACCTTTAACTGTGAAATGCTCAGATACAGAATGAGTGACACACTCTGAAGGCAGGCACTTGTTTACCAAAAATGGCCCTAGAAACACTAGAACACTCCTTCTAAACAAAGCTACCAACAGTAAAAAACAAAACCCGTTATCAGTAGAGGAGAATGATTCTGTGACTCTTACAGTGTGTTCCAAAGCCAGCAACTTAATTGCACATTTCCTAAACACAATCTCATTCATGTGTTTTATACTGCAGAAATGAGATTTATTTTTGTCTAGCTGTTAGACTATGGTTCTCAAAGTTTTAGGATGGAAACACAATATAGACATTGTGTGTTTGTGTCAGGATAAAGGATTCATGAAACTATAACTCACTATACTACTTGGAAATCCTTTTTTGGTGTTAGTTTTAGTCTGTTATGTTCTGTATTTTTATTTTTAAAGTGTTTGCTAGGACCCATCAGGATGATTTTGTAATTATTAATGGTTGTGATCCATAGTTTGAAAAACATTTTATTACAAGGTCAAGGGCAGAGTTAGATTTCCTCACCTTTGTTATCCTAATATCTAGAAGAATGCTCAATAAATATTTATTTCATGAAAAATGAATACCCTCTACAACAGTAAATCAGTGACCCAAGGGCAGACTTAAGGGGTAGGTGTGAACAAAAATCAAAAGAAAAAAGAGAAATAAAAAAAGAAAGATAGAAAGGTAGACAGACGAGGGAGAGAGCAGAGGAAAGAGATCTTAACCTCCACCTGCTTGCAGCTGTTTTCAGGCTGTGACAGTGGGTGACATGGGGGTTCTAGGTTGCCCACTCTTTCCACTGTGATCACAGTTAATTTACGGTACTAATTGCTGTGTGATTATTTCTTTTTAATCTTCATTGCTCCAGTTATCTACTGTTGCATCAAAAAACACCCCAAACTTAGAAACATAAAACAAAACCCCATTATCAGTGGAAATGATTAGTTATACTCATAGATGCTCTGGGTCAGGGATTTGGACGTGGCAAAGCAAGGATGATGCCTTGCCATTGCATGATGATGTCTAGAGTCTCATTTGGAAAGACGCAGATTTCTGGCGGATGGAATCATTTGGAAGCTTCATCACTGGTATGTCTGGCCTCTGGACTGGGATGACTCAAAGGCTCAGCTCAGCTAGGACTGTAAATGGGAGTGCCTACATGTGGCCTTTGCATGTGGCTTGGGCTTCCTCAAAGCATGCGGCAGTGTTCCGGGAAGCTCCCTGAGAGGGCACTTTCTAAGAGCCAGTATTTCAAGAGAGCCAAGCAGAAGCTTCATGGTTTTTTGTGATTGAGCCTTAGAAGTGCTCCGGAAGGGGCGCCTGGGTGGCTCAGTCGTTAAGCGTCTGCCTTCGGCTCAGGTCATGATCCCAGGGTCCTGGGATCGAGCCCCGCATCGAGCCCCGCATCGGGCTCCCTGCTCGGCGGGAAGCCTGCTTCTCCTTCTCCCACTCCTCCTGCTTGTGTTCCCTCTCTCGCTGTGTCTCTCTCTGTCAAATAAATAAATAAAATCTTAAAAAAAAAAAAAAAAAGTGCTCCGGAATCTTCTGTTCTACTCGACTGCTTGAAGCTGTCACAAGCCTGCCCGGATTCCAGGGGAGAGGGCAGGGGATCTTCCTCTCTGTGGGAGGAGTGGCAAAGAACTTTGGGGCTTTTTAATTAAGCCACTTGTATGCAACATCTTTTTACCTTTCTCTTTCAGGAAAGAGCATTCAGATAGGTTTACTACTTTCCAGAAGTTATTCAAAGATCAAACTCTGTACCTTTTCACTTTTGCTAGATTTCAACTCCTTCAGCTAAGAGGAAGAAGAAAACATTAAGAAAAGTAGAAGAAATTTTACATTACTAAAACATAGAGCAGCAATGAGACGATTTTCACATTGATGAAGGACAGGAGGAGGAAAGATCCATTGCTTCTCTTTCTTGAGGGTGGGGAGCGGGGGGAACAGTGACTGTGTAAACTGAGGAAGTGTTCACAGGAATTTAGAGGGAATCCATTAGGCACTTTGATATTTACACCTTCTTTTGAGTACAGTTTTGGGGGATATTGGTTCACTTCCTTTACCATAGCTAAAGTTTAAAGTTAAAAAATAAAAGAGAGCCCTTTGTTACATCAGCTGCACTTGTAAATTGGTAACTAACTACTCTTCATTTTTCTTTCTTTCTTTCTTTCTTTTTTTTTAAGATTTTATTTATTTATTTGACAGAGAGAGAGAGGGAGAGCACAAGCAGGGGGAGTGGCAGGCAGAGGCAGAAGGAGAACCAGACTCTCCACAGAGCAGGGGGAGCCTGATGTGGGACTCGATCCCAGGACCCTGGGATCATGACCTGAGCTGAAGGCAAACACTTAACCAACTGAGCCACCCAGGCGCCCTACTCTTCATTTTTCAAAGAAACTCTTGAACTTGGTGCTGTAGCTAAAAAGAAAGATCTGAAAGACACCTGGTGAATTAGTTGCAGTCCTATCCAGTCTCTGAGACTGGTGTAGCTCAAGTTCATCTTGGCTATCAAGCATACGCTTCATTTCTCACTCCTATGAGGAGAAGAGTAACAAAGACCAAAAAATAACTTTAAAAATGATTCATTTTGTGATCTTATTTAAGATTTTCCATTTCATTAAGAGATGAATAGGAAGGGATAGCTTCCTCTTGCATTATGATTGTTTAAAATGTATTTCTTCTCTTTTGCCATTCTTTCTCTGCTCTCTAATGTTTGTTTTTCTCCTGTGACCCTGTTTCTTTCTTCCCGCCGATTTTTTCCTTTCTGTCTTTCTGTCTGTGACTTCATTTTTCTTTGACTCCGTCTTTCCATAGTAACATCTTTATGTTATTAGCCATCTTTTATTTTATTTTTTTTTAAAGATTTTATTTATTTACTTGAGAGAAAGCAAGTGAGAGAGAGCGAGCACGTGAGCTTGAGGGAGGAGCAGAGGGAAAGGGAAAGGGAGAAGCAGACTCCCAGCTGAGCAGGGAGCCCACTGCAGGACTCAATCCCAGGACCCCAGGATCATTACCTGAGCCGAAGGCAGATGCTTAACTGACTGAGCCACCTAGGCGCCCCTATTAGCCATCTTTAAAAAAAATGTTTCTTTCTGGTCTCTGTTCATCTACTTTTCTTTCTCTTCCTCTGTGTTCAAATGCTCTCTCTCTTGCAACTTCAGACTCGCATGCCCTGTTAGTTAGGTTTAGATTTTTAGATATAAAAAAATAACAAGATGCCACTTTACTAATTTAATACAACTTACATAAAATAGTCCTTTTCCCATTATTTGCTGCTTCTCAGCAAACTGATAGGAAGTATCGAATTTAAAAAATTTACTTAGAGTAAGCACTTTTGAGACAGAAGAAGAGTAAAAATTGTTTCAATGATCACAATCCTGTTACGCAGTGAAAACTAACATTTTAGTATACATACTTCAAACATAATTTGAGTTTGGGTGCATATTTGTTTTTGTAAAATGAGATCATAGCTTACACATTCTTTCATAACTTGTGTTTTAACCTAATACATAGTGGACATCTTAACGTGTTGTTAGTGAATATACTCTGTCCATTTCATTGTGCAATGACAATTAAAATGCTAATGCTGGCAAGACAATATGCCAGGCGCCCAGTCCGTGGTCATCCCTCAGTGTCATATTTTCTATTTATTTGTCAAACTTCCTTCATGGTTGAAATACTCAACTCAATTTTAAAATCAGTTCTTTTTGTTTGGACTTTTTAATTGCCTTTTTCCCTCTTCCTTTCCCTGCCTTTTTATTTTTAAAACCCTGCTAACGTGTCCATTCTTTAAACTGAGTCTTTCTGTAATTATTTCACTCTTTCCTTACAAAATAAAAGTTTAACAATGAGTTAAAGAAACTGGGTTATCCTGCTTATGCAGTCCATTTGTTAAGGACCCTCTAGGCAGTAGCCACTTCAATGGGTGATTTCATTGAAGCACACAAGTCTTAGGGGCTTTGGGGCTTTGGGGCTTTAGGTTACACAGGTTCTGAGTATCAATTTTGTTTTTTTGTTTTGTTTTTTTTTTCTAAAGATTTTCTTTATTTATTTGACAGAGACACAGCGAGAGAGGGAACACAAGCAGGGGGAGTGGGAGAGGGAGAAGCAGGCTTCCCGCCGAGCAGGGAGCCCGATGCGGGGCTCAATTCCAGGACCCTGGGATCATGACCTGAGCCAAAGGCAGACGCTTAACGACTGAGCCAGCTAGGTGCCCCCTGAGTATCAATTTTGGCACTGAAACCAAGATCTTCCATTTCAGGGGTTTTCAGAGGTGGTTTAGGAATTGCAGATGTATTTGATTTATTTTGAGCTATTTAAGCATGAGTGAAAGAATCAACATAAAATGTAATAATAGCTTCATCATTGTTAACTTAAGGTGCCAGGTTAAGTTGACTTTAAACAGACCTCCATAGGAAGCATTTCATTTCCTCCATCCCTGTGCATATATTTACACTTCTTATAAATGTGTCTTTGGGGAGATTGTGCTGTTTTACTTTGAATCAGGCATGAATCCATCCATTCATGCAAATTCATTAAGCAAGTGTAGGGCTGGCTCACAGAAGATCAGGGTAGTTCAGATATATTGGCTTAGGAGCATGGCCAGTGTCCAGTAACAGGTGAAAATCCAATTTTATTCCATGCCTTTCTGTGAGTTTTGAATATTTATTGTCTGACTTTGAATATTTATCAGGAATGAATGAGAGTTGAGATTAGATGTTAGGTATATAGACTTGAAAGAAAAAGTGTCCCATTGTATCTTTTCCAAGCATCTGGGGAGACTCCTGAGATTTCAAGGTAGGCTCTCAGAAACAGTTACCACTGACAGGTACATACGTGTGTGTGGTTGGCAGGATCTGAGGTGGCACCCAAGATACCCACCACTTAGTGTGGCATACCCAATATAACTCTGTAACTCTGTCTCTTTTGAGTGCAGTCTGGACCTAGGAATACGATGGGATGTCACTTCTGTGATTCTATTACACTGTATGGTCCAAGGGATTTGCAGATGCAATTAAAGTCCTTAATCATTTGACTTTGGCTTAATCAAAACGACGATTATTGTGGTGGGCCTGGCCTAATCAGATGGACCCTTTAAAAGAAGGTAAAGCATTACAAAGATGCTCTCTTGTTGGCCTTGAAAAGGAACAGGTTGTCATGTTGTGGAGAACGCTCCAGGGTAAGGATAGGAGAGCTAACTCTAACTGTTGAGCATGGTCCCTGGTCAACAGCTAGCTAAAAAATGGGGGGAAGAGGGATCTTAGTCATACCACTCCAAGGAAACAAATTCATCACCAACTGGAATGAACTTGGAAGAGGCCTCTGAGTTGCAAATTAGGATTCAACCAGCCAACACCTCGATTTCAGCCCAGTAAGACCCCAAGTAAAGGACCCAGCTAAAACGTGCTCGATTCCTGACCCATAGAAACTGTGACATCATACATTTGTGTTGTTTTAAGCTCCTAAATTTGTGGTAATTTGTTATGCAACAGTCGAAAACTAGTACACTGTGTGAATATATCCAGATTTTCTCCATATCGAATAAGATAGCAAAACACAAAGTAAATCGAATGTGGGAGCTTGTTATATTATTGTAATAATCATCCACAACACCAGATACTGAATTTTATGTTAATAAAAAATCCTCCTTATTCCTATTGATTATCTTCATAAAATATACATTTACAAATCTAAGCTCATAAAACATGTTAATATTAACACAATACCTCTTTGTCTGTTGTTGCTTCTGAGGCATCATCTGAGGGATTTGTTTTTTCTCCCTTTCTAGAACAAAAGGATTTCATTATTTGAAAACCACTGGCTTGACTAATAGGCACTTTTTTAAAAGACTGCATTTTGATTGTTTTAAGAATGTAACTGTTGGCAGGGAAGAGAAGAGCAGGATTGTGCAAGGCTAATTTATAGTCAGCACATTGTTTTTAAATATATGTTTATCCTTAATTATCCCCTCATTACAAAGTAACGCATAGATGTGAGAAATGCAGCCACTACTTTTGATTCAGACAGATGAGTTTTGCTCTAGTGATACTGTTGTTTAGCAGAATTCATTTAAATGGTAATTTAAAAACTTTATAACCATGCAGTATTTCAGACACACCAAAAAAGCACCGGAAATTATGTAACTGACATCCATACACCCAACCATCTAGATGTTAATAGATATTAATAGCTTGACTGTTGCTTCAGATTATCTTTAAAAAAAAAAAATGCTGGTCTGGCTAAAGCCCTGCTCTGTCATTTTTCCTGTTCCTCTTGCTATTCCTCCCTCCCCAGAGGTAAATACTCGCCTGAAATTGATGTATATTAATCTCATGCATTTTTTATAGGTTTTCTACATATTTATGTTTTCATGAATAATATAGAGAATTGTTTAGCATTTTAAATTTGAGTTATTGCTATCATACTGTGGGCAACATTTTGCAATTTAAGGTTTTCAACCAAAGTTGTATTTTTGAGAGGAATTATGTATAATATCCCACGGCATGAGTAAAACCCAGTTGGGAAGACGTTGTTTCCCCAATGTCGGTATCACAAATAGTACGGTAATGAATATCCTTGTACATGTATTCAGGCGACCTCATTTCAAAGTTTCCCAGAAGACAATGTAGAAAGCCCTTGGGTTAGAGGCCCATCTTCACCCTTCTCAGGAATTGCCCAACTGCTTTCAACCATCCTACTGCCACCCATAATGTAGAGTTCCTACTCTCTTTTTCCTAACCAGTGCTTGCTGTCACGGTCTTGCCTAATGTTAGCCATGTGGATGGGGTGCCACGCGGCTTCTTGTGGTTTTAATTAATGTTTCACTAAGTGCCGAAAGCTGAACATATTTCTTATGTTACTCTCTCTTCGGACTTTACCTTTTACAAACTGCCTGTCCAGTCTCTGTCCAGCAGTGGGAGGGGAGTGTTGTACTCTCATTGATGGATAGGAGTTCTTCATAGGATATGGACACAAGTTCTTATTTATATATCTCCACTCAGTCCATAGCTGTTTGTTAACTTTTCAGTGGTGTCTATCATCAAAAAGAAGTTAAAAAATCATTTTGATATGATCACATTGATCATTTTTTTCCCTTATTGCTTGGGCTTCCCATGTCTTGTTTAAATGCACTTTCTCTAGCCATCTGTCAGAAACATAGTCTCTTGTGCTTTCTTTCAAAAGTTAGAAAGTCTCGATTTTTATATAGGTCATTAATCCAGTTTGAAAATGTGTGTGTGTGTGTGTGTGTGTGTATGTGTGTGTGTGTATTAGGTAGGGATCTAATTTTATCTTTTTTGTCCTAGCACCATTTATTGACAGTTCATGGCCCATCTTCCCACCTCTGCCAGGAGTCAAGTTTTCCCAAATATAGGCATCTGTGTGGCTCTTCATTTTGTTCCTTATCATACAGCTTCGGACATTTACCCAAGTCGGTAACAAAACTGGATACCTAATAGGATGGACCTGTCTTCTTTTTCTTCATCAAAATCATCCTGCCTAGTCCATGCTCTGCCATTTATATGTATTTTAGCATCAGCTTGTGAAATCCTGTTAGGATTTTAATTAACATTGAACTAATTTATGGATTAACTTTGGGGGAAAATTGTTTTCTTTAGTTTGTTTATCTATCTCATCCATGAATATAATATATCTGCATTTATTAGAATGTTCTTCCACATTTTTCAATTAAAGTCTTGTAATTTTTTCCTTTAATTACATTTAGTAAAATGTATGCCTAGGCACCTCATAATTTTGTATCCATCATAAATTATATCTGTTTTTGAGCACTTCCATTGTTTATAGCTATTTATGTATTATTTATTGATCCTTTGCTTATAAGTCATTCTGTTGAGCTTAATTAATTTCTACAAATACTTCAAAACCACTGAGATATATTTACCAGTGTATTTCCTTTTTTTTTTTTAAGATTAACAAAATTAAGTATCAGAGAGATTAAGTAACATTGAATATGATTGGTTATGACTAATTGTACAGCCTGGATTTTAACTCATTTTTATTTAAAGCTTTACCTTTTGCTAAAAGCCATGTTTTAAATGGCTTTTTCAAAAAAGATTTTATTTATTTATTTGACAGAGAGAGAGAGAGATCAAGTAGGCAGACAGGCAGAAGGAGAGGGAGAAGCAAGCTCCCTGCTGAGCACGGAGCCTGATGCAGGCTCTATGCGGGGCTGGATCCCAGGACCCTGGGATCATGACCTGAGCCGAAGGCAGACGTTTAACCGACTGAGCCACCCAGGCACCCCTTAAATGGCTTTTTAAATCAGCCCATCTTTCTCTGATGTATGTCATCTTGTTTCATAGGATCTTTTTATAGTGAAAAACACAAAACCTCATTGTAGAGTCTTTATGTGAAAAAAGGCATTTAATTCAAGTAGTTGTCCCTTCATACCAATTAGTTAATTCATCTGCATTAGACACATATATGACAGACAATAAGTCTATAAAAGAAATGCTTTCTTTAGCAGTTGTTTTTGGATCAACTCTTAAGGAAAACACCCTTCCTAGTTGAATTGGCACAGTCTTGTTGTTGCTGACGATGTCACTGGTGCTTTCGACGAAGGTCGAGTGAGTCCCCCCACCCACCCTGGCAAGACAGACAGCTTCTGGAGACAAGGCCTGGATATCTGAATGCAGTGGGGGTGCTCCAGGGAAAAAGGCAGAGAAAAGCCAAAATGCAGATGAGTTTTTAATACTATTTAAAGGTTTGACTGTTTACTTACCTCCTCTTACATCTATTATCCCGACTAACTCCCCAGAAGACTGTATTTAAACTCTGATTTCACTCCCGGTGCAAGGAGGGAGAGGAGAGTATGGCATGAAGGCAACTCACGTGGGTTCAGACCGAAGTCCATCCTTTCTTTGGTCCACACTGCTGGGCACTTGCCCTCCCACGCTGAGTCCGCAGCCTGCTTTCCTAGGGAATCCCTCCCACTTCTTCTCATAACAGGTCCCTTTCCTTGGGGCAGGAGCAGGTAAACTGAGAGTGGTTCTGGACAGTCTTGTGAGTTGCAGAGCTCAGTTGTTGCAGAGCTCGGGGGCTGTTTGTGACTTCGCTCCTGGGCCAGGACAGCCTGAGGCTGCAGCTTAGGTGAACGGTGTGGGGGAATAAAGCTCATTTCCATTCAACACCGTTCTGAACACGTGGATTGATATTGGAACATGAGCAAATATATTTCATTTCTCTCTTTTTTTAAAAAATAAAGATTATTTGAGAGAGAGAGAGAACACGAGGCCCAGGGGCAGAGAGAGAGAGAGAGACAGAGCATGTTCCCCTGTGTGGGGCTTGATCTCACGACCCTGAGATTATGACCTGAATCGAAACCAAGAGTCAGACCCTTAACTGACTGCGCCACTCAGGCGCCCCTCAGTTCTCTCTTTTGGCACCTCGGCGCAGTCAGTTAAACGTCCTTCTGTTAGTTTCAGCTCAGGTCATGATCTCAGGGTCCTGAGATTGTGAGCCCTGTGTTAGGCTCTGCGCTCAGCATAGAATCTGCTTGAGTTTTTCTCTCCATATCCTTCTGCTCCTCTCCCCTGCATGCTCTCTCTCTTTCGCTGTCTCTCAAAGAAATAAGTCTTTAAAAAAATGCATAATGATACATGTGCCTCATAGTAAGCATGAAATAAATACACACTTGTTGATAGAAGGTTGTAGAATAAAGAAGGGAAGGAAAGATGGTTTAAGATTTATTTGCATTGTGGGAGGAAGAAAGGGGCAGTATTTCTGTCTTTGAAGACATAAGTGGCCAGTAAGCTCTAGTTTACGGATATACTCTGGCTCTTAGTCCCTTTTATGATGAATATACCCATTCCATTCATTTTAAAAGTATTTCTTGAACACATCTCACCCACCAGGCACTGTTTTAGGCACTGAGGATGACAAAACGTGAAGATGTCCACTCTTCTCTTGCGTATGTTCTCATGTGTGTGTGGACACAGACAGGAAGTTTGTAAAGACCGAGCAAGGCATTTGTTTTCAGATTGGAGTAAATGGTATGAAGGAAGTGAGTGACGTCTTGTGATAAAGCTCTGGGAATAGAGTGTGGTAGGTGTTGCTATTGAGGTTCAGCCTGCTAGGCCAGCCCTAGGATACAGGCTCAAGAATGGGTCAGAAGCATGACTTGGCGTGGTTCAAGTTAACAAATAACCAGATAAAAATGAAATAAAGCTGTAAGAGTGTGGACATGGTTTCCAGCAGCGGGAGCTTAGGGCCCTTATTTTTCTAACATTGTGAGCCCCGAGAAGAAAACTTATACCTCCTCTCTAAGCAATAATTCTCCTGTAAGGATTTGTGCTACCCAAGGTTAATGTTTGGGTTCTGGGTCTTCATAATTGGGTCGTGCCAGCTCTAGGACAGTCCGTATCGCTCTGTGAGGCCCCGGATGTCCACCTGTGAGCCTTGGCCAAGATTGCCATGAGGCGTTAGGAATGTCTCTCCAATGAGACATTTGAGCCAAAACTTGATAACAAGGAGGGAGAGCACAGCATTTCAGGGAAAGGAAGAGCCAGGATGAAAGCCTGGAAGCACAAAGAGCTTGGCGTGATAGGAACAAAAGAGAATAGGAGAGTGAGCTGAGGGGTGGGAAATGGATCGGATATGATCAGGAAGGTTGCCTGCGGCCACATCAAGCTGAGTCTTGTAAAGCATAGTAGGTATTTGGATTTTCTTCTCTGTGCCACGGAAAACCACCATTTTCACCTGGGGTCCATGAACTTATTTAGGAGGAAAGTTACAAGTCTGCGAGAATGTGAAATTTTGCATTACTTCAATCTTGAGTGTAGCAAGAAGCCACGTAGTATAAGCGGCATCTGTGCCCATGTTACCAGAAGAAGTCATAGATACTTCCATTTATTACTGTTAGTACAGCTACCTCAACATGTCATTTATCATCATTACACTTAACTAGAAATTATAGTAGCTATTAGACCTCATAATATATCTTGTTATGTCATGCATTAATACAGGGGTCAACAAACTAGCCTGTGGGCTGAATCCGGGCTGCCACCTGATTTTGTAAATAAAATTTATTGGAACACAGCCATGCCCATTTATTTATGTATCGTTGTTGCAGACCTTCTGACCCACAGTGCTTAAAGTATGTACTCTCTGGCTCTTTCTTCAGAAAGCTGCTGATAACTGCATTGATAAAGCAGCATGTATGTTACTATGATACAATTTTAAAAGTATGTGCATAACTATTGGGTTTTTTTTTTTTTTTGCAAGCTTATGCCTTTTATTTATGCAGTTAAAGACATTATTCAGAGAAGAGATTCCATAGGCTTCACCAGACTGCCAAAACCTCCATGATCATGGGGAAAAACAGAAAAGAGAAAGAATCTCTGCATTGTGATGTCCCAAGGCAGATGAACACAATGGCCTGATCTGTGTTTCCCTTGCTTCAGATTCTCTTCCCCCTTCTTTGTCGGGCAAATTTTCCATATTTTCGGTGCCCAGTACCGAAGCTGCCCCTTCTTTATGAATGACGTGTTGTGTCCATACTGTGTGCAAGACAGAGGCTTTATTAGCACTAATTTAATCCCCATACCAGTACCATTTAGTTGAGGTGACTCTCTTTATGTGGCAGTGACGGAGGCCCAGAGATGTTGTCCTGTGCCTACGTCATTCATTTAGCAAATTTCACTGAGCACTTGCTATGTGCCATGTGCTGTGCCAAGTGCCCAGGTGACAAAGCTGTTAGTGGCGAAGCCACGCTTTGAATCAGGTCCTTCTGCGGCCAGTGTGTAGGTGGGTCACACCACAGCAGGTTATGTTCAGGGTGCCATGTGACACCACACTGTCCATTTGAAGCCAGCCCGCAAGCTTTTTCTCTCCTCCCTCCTTGGTGTCTCCATCCCGCTTTGTTCCACAGCTCTGTCCTACAGAGGTGTACATCTTGTTCTCTCTCTAGTCTGTTGTTTGCACTGGCTTTGCCTAGAATCAGCCATGGAGTCAACATTTCCCCAGCTGTCACAGCATCCTTGGTGAACCCTGCCAGGGCCCTCCAAATGGCCCTCTAAAAGTGTGTGTTTTGCAAGCATGGGCTTCTTTCCTGGAAGTGGAAAGAAAGAAGCACTTCTTTTCTCCAGCACGTTGTGGGTTTCTGAGGCCACAGGCTGGACCTTGCTAGCAACATTGTAAGCTAGGTTTAAACATCTGCACATGACATTGGATTGGGGGGTAGCTTAACACTGATGGCAGTGGAGAGGGGCTGGGGATCAAGTCTCTCTCAAATGGATGACCAAACAGGACTGCAGGGGAAGGACTGTTGCGTGTGTTCACTCCTGCTTGTGTTGGTTCCTCTGTCAAAACCAGTGAGGTTGCTCTTTCCCCCAGAAACATAGATAATCTTCATTAGCTGGGTTGGGCAAATACCCACAATAACTGGTATTTTTCCTGCTTTCTTTCCTCTTTTGCACCTGCTGCGAGTGAAGAGCATTGTTCATGTAGTTATCTACACGGGCTCCGGTATTTTTTTGGTGTACACGCACATGTTATATTCCATCAATTTGCACTCATACTGCAATAGTATTTTGCAACCTACATTTTTCACTACACAATATAATGTGACGTGTTCATGTATTATTAAACATTCTTTTATACCAGCACTTCAGTGGCTGTAGTATATATCATCGGTCTGCCTAACCATATTTACTTAAGTTTTCCTTCCTATTAGGGAACCTTTGGGACACTTTGGATATCAGTCAGGGTCCAGTCAGGATATAGAAACCATACCATTATTTGAACAGGAAAATTTTATTTTAAAAATTGGTAACTAGTAGGAGCTGGTTAACTGCCAGGAAAGGGGTAAAAGAGGACTCTAATGAGTCCAGAAGAAGCAGTTGCAGCAAATCAGCTGTGGCCTCTAGTCCGAGGAATGGACAGTTGGAGAACTAAAGACCAAGAGAGGGAACTGCCCCTCTCCCCAAGGCTCTTCAGAGAGAGCCTGGCAGCCACAGGGACATCACCACCATGGTGAAGGATGCAGGCCTGTGTTGGACCACAGAAGTGAGTCTGTTGCTGGGGGAGCTACTTAGAAGTGGCCGCTGAAAGGGGAAGTAGGGCAGGAGGCCTGAGGGCTTCCACATTAAATAGTAATGGAGGGTGGAAAGAGAACTGCCTTTCTCTGACCAGGCACGATCGTTTCAGTGCCCTCTACTGGAGAAGCTTAGCATTCTCCCGGATGGCAAAGGGGAAATGCTTGGGTCCAGCTCTAGTATCCCAGAGTGGGGCCAAGAAAGTTGGATTTTGAGATAACACACAATAAATAATTAACTGGGATACTTGGCTTTGCTCTTAGTGTTTTTCTCCATTGTAACCAGTACTGCACTAGACATCCTTTGTAAGATGTCTGCATCTCCGATGTTTCTGTAGGACAAACCCGTAGAATTTGATTTTGAACATTTTTAAGGCTTTTGTTAAACATGACAGAATCACCCACCAAAAGTGTGGCCCTATTTCCTCTCCTTCAAGTTATGTATGCGAGGAAAGGCATATATTTTTGTCATAGCACTTAAGACTTACTGGCTTTTCAGATCTTGGGTTCTTGTATTAGCTCGTTACCTTGGAGACGAGAGATGCCTGAGGCCAGTGGTGCCGGGGCTGGAGACTGCAGGCTGGCCCCCGGTGACAGGAGGCGGCGGTGGGCTACAGGCATCCTTCATCCCCTCAGCCAGCCTCCTCTGGCTCGCTGCTGCTGACAGAGTCGTTTCTCTGAAACATCCCCCTTCAGCACGATCAGTGATTTTGCTCAAAAGCCTGAAATGTTTCCTCTTAGTGTGTTGTACTGACAATGAAAGAGAAGAGAAGAGAATTGACCTTTGGCGCTGGGCCCCTTGCCTCCAGTCTGTTGATGAGGAAACTGAAGCCAATTGACTTGCCCAGGGTCACATGGGAAGTTGGCTGGCTCAGGCCTAGCCTGAGCTTCCTTCCTTGAGGTCCACTGCGCTGTCCAGGCTCCCAGACCCCTGTTGGTCCATCAGGCTCACACCCTTACTGTTCTCCCAGGGCAGTACCTATAGGGAGAGAGATTTTATTAATACATGTCCTCATCCCCTCTGATGCTCACACTCTGCCCTTGCTGGTGCTGATGCCCTGTCTGGATTGCTAAAATTGTCCCTCTCAGCTTCTGTGCTCAAGGGAACTGCCTCCTTTCACTTCAAGGCTGAGTCTGAGATTCACTTCTAAATAATATCCTTCCATTACTTCTTCACAATTGGACTCAGTCAGTTTCTGTCCTAGGATGTCAGAGGGACCTGGATATGGATTGGATTTAACCTTGAGCTTTTGGTCCCTGGCCTGGACACCAGGTGAAGATAGATGTGAGCTCATTTCTGCCACGTGAACTTGGCCGAGGAAGCAAGTTAACTTCCCTGCCTTACTGAAAGGCTGCCTGGTTTTCAGCAACAGCGAACATCTAATAGCGCATGTTCCTTTAAGACAAGACAGCATGTTCTTCTCCAGAAAAACATATTGTTCTTCATCTCTGTCTTCTACAAGTGGTTGATTAAAATGCTAAGGGGGACAGACATTCTCCCCAGGTTCTTTCCTTGGGCTCACTACATCCCGGTTGACTCCCTGGGGTCCTACAAGCTGTCTGCCCACTTCTTTCCACTCCTTTTACCCGGGTCTCATTACCGATGGAAAGAGAGCAAACCAGTTCCTGTGCAACAGGCTCTCCACCTCCATGGTCTGTGTTTGCACACCACAAATAGGGAGTTAGTAGATATCTTTCTTAACACCTGCCTCGTTCTTCCTTCTCTCCATTTTGGGAATTGTGTAAAGGATGTCTGGATGCTGTGAAAAATAAAGTGATGGAAGGAAAGCAACTGAGAATAGAATCTAGTTAGGGGCAGGAAAATAGAGCGGAAGAGAAGTCAAACCCAAATCCTTCAATTAATGGGCGGAGATGACCTCCTCAAGCTCCTGCGGGTGGTGGGGACATGGTCCCTGATGGTAAGCGAACCTGGGAAAGGCCAGAATGTTAATTACAGGAAACGTGCATTTAGAAAATCTTGCCACCCTTTGTTTCTTATCCCTCTTTCTCGCCCCCCTTCCTCCCCCCCACCCCCGCCTCTCAGTCTTTTTCCTGGTTTCGGAGGTTCAGATTTTATTTTAGGGTATTTCTGACATCCCTCCTCAAATGGTAGACCGGTAGTCCTCTGTCTGGAGGCATTGCTCGGTAACCTAGCAACCAGTATATCATGTACTGTCCTCCGTTATTTCCTTCAGCCTGAAGATATGAAGATCACTCAAACGGACACACAAAGGACAAAAGGCATCAGGTTTACATGCAAAATCAGTGTTTGTGATGATTGAGTAACGGATGTAAAGAACAGCGTTATTTAGTAGTAATACATCCAAGGTGAGGAGTCTGTCACATCTGGAGAGAGAGAGAAAAAAAGAGAGAGAGACAAAGACAGAGAGGAGAGAGGGAGCCAGCGAGAAGACCCTGGAGCTGCCCGCCCTCCAGGAATTTGGATTTGCGGGGCCGTTAAGCACCCTCTCCCCCTCTGGCCTTCTCTTTTCCTTGCTAAATAACAGAAACAGGGGTACCACTTGGATTTTTGACCAGGAAATAATTCTTAATTTGTCTGGCTAGAGAGAAAGTTGGCATACTGAGAAAAACAAATTTCAGAGGGAAAAATAAGAGAACAGTGACATTTTTCAGCAGGATCTTATTATCCAACCCACACAGAGGCCGAGTTGCTGAGCTAGTTCTGTGAAGAAACACAAAGACATCCTATCGAGACGACTGTGAATGTCGGGGGCTAGTCCAGTCTGGAACTGCTGAGCATGAGTAAATACGGCAGCGGGGCTTTAGCTGGCTTTCACTTGGTCACTTCTTCTCATACACTGTGTGCAGTTGGGACATTTCCCTGCACAAAGGTTCTTGCTGCTGCTTTTCTTCTCTTCATTTTTGAGGAGCTGACATTAGTCTCGTTAGCCTCAGACTTTATTTCCTTGAAATTCAGAACACGTATTCTAAGTGTGCTGTGTAGTCTTTCGAATGAGACTGGGATGATTCTAAACTTTATCGTGCATCCGAGTTATTTGGGATCATAGCGAAAATGCAGCATCCCAGGCTCCTGAGTCAGTGGCTCTGGATGGAGTGAGGGCCCCAGCAACAAGCATTTTAATGTGCACCTGTGGTGACCCTAAAGCAGATGAACTGAAGATCGTGCAGAAAATGGAAGATTGAAGACTGATTTCCCAGAGAGGGGCAAGGGGCAGTTTCTTGGCCTGTGAATTGATGAATGCAGTTCTTCATTTTTGCAGAATATCCCTCTCCATGAGGGGGAAGAAGTTGACCATTATTTGTCTTCTTCCCGAGCGACAGAGCACAGCTTCTGGTGTCACATCTCCCCTTCCCTCCAGGATGGGTTTGCATCTCCCTTCCCCCTCCAGGATGTTGAGCAAGTGACTTACCTTCTCAGCAACTTTGGTTCCTTATCTTTAAAATGGGCATGGAGTTGGGGACACCTGGCTGGCTCGGTCGGTAGAGCATGCAACTCTTGATCTCGGGCTTGTGAGTTTGAGTCCCACGTTAGGTGTAGAGATTCCTTTAAAAAAATTCTTTAAAAAACTGGGCATAGAGTCATTATGATGGTTAAATAAGCATGACAACAAAACCCAACAATACTTCACCTCAGTGACTTCCAATAAATGTTTATTGCTATTATTAGGAATCCTCTACCGCCACCCCAAATTTCCATGAGGAGATATTATCCTAAATCCTCCCGGCTGCTTTTATCAGCAGGGCCTCTTTTTCTTCTTGACTAGCTCTTTGGAAATAAACTGGGCCCCTCTTTTCTCTGGGAAGGAAACTGCCTTAGGTCTTACCTCAACAGGTCTGCCAGCCGGAGGGCCCAGTTCGCTGTCTGCTGGTTCTCACTCTGAGCCTTGTTCTCCATGAAAACTAATAAAGGGGATATTTTAGGTTTTTCATCTTCTGACCCTCGTCTTTCTCCATTCATTTAGAGCCAGAGCAGGAAAGAGGTATGCTGTGTGTTCAGCTTCCTTAATATTCTATCATGAGTCTTTGCTCTTTTCCTCTCCCAGTTCTCATAGAGCCACAGAACTTTAGGGTTCAAAGATTTTTTAAATGACTGAAATTAATTTCACCATTCCTGCCCCCTGGTGTCATTCAGCCCTTGCCAGACACTTCCAGTAACGAGGAGCTTGCTTTTTCAAGAGGCAGTGCAGGGTGTTGGGGGGGGGGGGGCACTCCAGATTGGGCTGGAATTGCCCAGGGTGGGTGGTTGGATCTGGCAGAGTGGGGCTTTCAGGCCATCCTGTACTTGGTATAAAACATTCAGATTAGGTTTTCTTTCGGAGACAGTACGGGCCTGAAGCCTTCTCCCTTTCAGGTAATTATTTTAGAAAATTCCTTTTCCAGTAAGTAGTCAGAATTGTCTGAGGGAGAGAGCGAGTGTTCTATGTGTTCTTATCCTGAGAAAATTCCCACCACCTCAGTGTCCCTGCTGAGCAAATTCTAGCTTGTGGCTTGTCCAGAATGATGCAGGACAATGAGCCTCATGGCACTTTATTAACTTCCTGGCCTCTGCTCCAGAGTGGGGCATGTACTTGTGTGACTCCCATCAGGTCACCTCCTGAAAGCTGAGTGTGGTGCGTACTCTGGTGGCAGGAAATAAAACTGCCAGGGAAATTCTCCTTCCAATGCCAGAGATGCTAAGTGACAGCTTCAGGACACTCACCTCAAATATACCTGCCAAGTGGAGGAAGACTGATGAGGGATCTGCTTATTTATGCTGTTTGTTCTTAACATTAAGGTGACATGCAGGGGGCCCTGGGTGGCTCAGTCGTTAAGCGTCTGCCTTCGGCTCAGGTCATGATCCCAGGGTCCTGGGTTTGAGCCCTGCATCAGGCTCCCTACTCAGCGGGGAGCCTCCTTCTCCCTTCCCCTCTGCTACTCCCCCTACTTGTGCTCTCTCAAGTAAATAAATAAAATCTTTAAAAAAAAAAGGCGACATGCACTTAAAGCCGGCAAATGTTAAGAAACCAAACTCCTGAATAGAACCTTTACAAAAAATAGCTTTACTGAGATAGAATTCACATTCCTCCAAATCCATTGTTTCAAGTGTTCAGTTTAGTGGTTTTTAATGTATTCATAGATTTGTGAAATCACCACCACAATCAATTTTAGAATATTTGCATCACCTGGAAAAGAAACCCTGTGACTATCAGCATTCATTCCCACCCCCCACCCCCTGCCGCCAGGAGTCCCTGGAAACTACTAATCTCCTTTCTGTCTCAATGGATTTGCCTATTCCGGACATTTCATATACATGGAATCATAACATATGTGGTCTTTGTGTCAGGATTCTTTGACTTAGTGTAATGTTTTTAAGGTTCATTCATGTTGTAGCATGTATTGATACTTCTTTTTGTTGCGCACTAATATTCTGTTGAATGGGGATACCACGCTTTGTTTATCTGTTCATCAATTGATGGACATTTGGGTTGTTTACAACTTTTGGCTATTATGAATAATGTTTTTGTGAGCATTCATGTACAAGTTTTTGGGTAAATGTATGCTTTAATCCTAGCAGAATTGCTAGGTCGTATTTTCTAAATAGCCTTTCCTTTTTTATTATTATTAACATAAAATAAATAAAATTCATCAGTCTTATGCAATATACAGCGCTCACCAGAAGCACGTACCCTCCCCAGTGTCCATCACCCAGCCACCTCATCCCTCCCACCCCCCCCTCCACTCCAGCAACCCTCATTTTGTTTCCTGAAATTAAGAGTCTCTTATGGTTTGTCTCCCTCTCTGGTTTCTTCTTGTTTCATTTTTTCCTCTCTTCCCCTATGATCCTTTGCCTTGTTTCAAACTTGCTTTTTTTTGTTTGCTATTCTTGGGCCCCGTATTCCTATTCTTTGTATTCATATTCACTTCTGTGCTGAATGATGCCTATGACTTGATATAAAGTTAATATATCTGAGACCCAGTTTAAAGTTCTTTGTAGAAATAATTAAAAATTACTCAATAATTTTGAGAATAAAGTGACAATAAACTGAATCATAAGAATTCTTATTATATAGTGTTACTGCTAGATTTTTTTTGCCTTTGCTCTCTTTTTTTTACGAGGCTTCTAAAATTTGAAGATTTACAAATATTTTATTTTTCTTTTCCAGAATCGCAATGAAATAAAAAATGGCACCATCCTTCGATTAACCACATCTCCAGTAAGTTGATCTTAGTGTATAGCTTTCCAGTAAATACTTTGCTCTCCAGTTCTGTTATATGTGATTATGAGATGTTAATTTTTGAGGGTGACTTGAGTGCAAAATAGAAGGTCTCTGGAATGTCCTCACAGGTGGATTAGCAGGAATGCCCTTCCTTATATTTCCCATCACAGAGGAGGAAGCTTTTATTTCAGGTTAAGTGCAAGTAAACTGACTTTAAGGTTTGAGTTTGGTGGTCATTTCAATAATTCTTGTATTACAGGTGGGATAACTCAGCTCTACTGATGGGTTTTACCCACCTGCCCAACACATCCACCTAAAGCCATCTAAGCAAATTCAGTCAACAAACAAAGCAAAGCAAACCAAAGACAGCCCATTGCCTCTTTTTAAAGTCAGGGTGTGTCTATGTGTAAAAGTGAGAGAGAGTGTTGAAGCATTTTCTAGTTTTGGCCAGTTATGATGATGATTCATAATAATGTAGTTTGAGAAATGTTTGCCACTTAATCTGTTTCATTGACAGCTGATTCTAGATAAAAACACTTTAAATCCTTCCAAATAAAAGCTGCTAAACAAAATGCTATAGAATATTTAGACTACGGTAGCTGGCTGTGTTACTTATCTTCATTTTTCTTACTTGCTTGCAGATACTTTGGATAGTAACATTAGCATATTTAAAGTAGATTATTTCACAGTGCATTTTATTGCTTTCCTAAAAAATAATCTGCACAAAATACACCAAGTGTTACTATTTTCACTCTGCATATGTGACAAAAACTGTGTCTAACTCTTATTTTCAGTTTCCACTGAAGCCATGTGGTAGGCTAAAAATAAATTTAAAAATTGGGAACAGCATCTGGCTAAAGTTAAATTGTGGGTACTGTAACTACCACACATTCTTCTTGTTGAAAATTACATTAGAGAGGCTTAAAAACTCCTAAACATTTTACCCAATAACATCTTGAACCTAAACACGGCGACAAGCTCGACAGAATGCATGGCTGGAGTTGGCCAAACCACCTTCTGATGCCTTCTTTTCCAATTACTGGAAATTATCATTCATGTTCATTTTTCAGTGGCCACATGTTGAGCTGAGACATTTTTGTCTGACTTAGCATTGACCTTACTTTAGTCAGCATGAATTAATGCTAACTTGACCTTTTGAGACCATGGTTTCAGCTGATTTTTGTAGTTGCTATTTATCCTGTTACAATTGCTCATCTGCTCGCCGGGCAGAAAGAGTACACCTTGCCTTTTGTTAGGTCTTAGGACTAGAGAGGCTTGGTTTTTACACCGAGATCTCTAAGCCAAAGAAGACGTTAGTTCTTTCTTTCTTTCTTTCTTTTTTTTTTTATTGCCATGGATTCGTGAACATTTCCACAATGTAAGCCACTCCTCCAAAGAAGGTTAGGTGTTTGGCAGGGTGACGTTTTTCAGCGTCCCAAAAGTCTGTGCTCTTCAGGTCGTGACCTTCACATTCCCAGCACGGTGAATGGTAGGATGTGGACGCCAGTGCACAGGGCAGCATCATAAGATGGGGTCCACCTACAAGAGGCTGGGTTACGTGTTCTAAAGAGCAGGGCTCCCCAAGCCTGAATCATTGGTGGAACTCTAAACATGCTGATGTTCGGGCCTCTACAGAGAAGCTGAATTACAATATCTAGAGAGGAGGTCTAGGAATCTGCATTTTAAAACAAGCATTTTACGATTTGGCTGTTAGCCCTAGGGTCTAGAATTGGACATTATTCTAGAAGCGAGATATTTTGGCTCTGTAAACTTCACTTGTTGTTAGTAGATTTTTTTTATTATTTTATGTTAAACTGAAAAATATGGGTCAGCATATGCTAACTCTTTCACTTTTATACACACAAAAAATGTTAAAAAAATAGAACCGTCTCCATCAAATTTGCTAGGAAGTGTTAGTGTATCATAAAGAAATGAGCAAATGGTGTTATACCATAAAGATGTTCAGTTCTTTCGTCTACCTTGGCTGAACTCTCCCTATAGCCAGACAGAATGCACACACCCCTACATGTGTATGCATGTGTGTGCACATTTACACATGCACACTTGCTTTAGGTAAGGTGCATCTGTGCTGGCTTCTGCCTCTGTGACCTCAGCCAAGTTATAGAACTTCTCTTGCACTTCAGTTTCCTGTGTACAATGAAGATGGTGAGGACACATACCTGATAGGATTACTGTATAGATTAAATGAATTCCTCCATGAGGGTATTTAGAATAGTGGCTCATAAAAAGCCCCAGGTAACTTCCACTGTTTTTATTACTAGTATTAGCAGCACCCAACACTGTTAGTTAGCGTTAATACTGACAGTGAGATAATCTGAGTACTCCTTATTATCATCATCATCTGTAGAGTAAATGCCAATGTCCTGCTTAGAGAAAAATGTATTTTTTGAGCAATTCAAAGTCATCCACTTGGATTAAATATATGTTAATGTTGTATGTCCATTTGGAAATTGTAAGAACAGTGTATCTTTGAGTGATTTTAGAAGATGAAGTGATTCTTGCTCAACGCTCCATTTTCCCTCTAAAAACATGGGATTTAGGGTTAAGGTGATTTGTCAGGTATCTAAGGATCTGTGAGTGAGTAGAGAGAGTTCTCATTCTCCTCCTTCCTTCGCCCCCTCCTTATTTCTGAGGCAAGGTGTCAGTTGGTGGTTATAACTACAATGGGAGACCACTATGTGTCTCTGACCAAGTGGGGGAGGGGGCGTAGAGTTCATTCCTGTCTTGGTCCCTGGAGAGTTGGCATTAGTTTCCCTGCTGGGTCCCCTTCTCTTCTGGGGGCTACTTCCAGGTGAAGCGAAGGGGGGACCTGGGCAGGGAGGGAGGGAGGGGACCTTGGCTGTGGAACCTGTTGCGGTGGAGAACCTTTGCTGTCAGAACCTGTGTGGATTCTCTTTCCCTCTGTAGTCTTAACCCCGTTAGGGCTCACATGGGGCTCCTTGGGGAGTTCTCATGAGTTTCTGTTCAGAAGATAACCTCACTATTGGGGACAACTACCCCCTCTTCCCCTTTCTCTGAAATATAACGAGCTTCAAAGGAAAAAGCAAGTGCCCAAGAGGGAGAATATGAGGACGGCAATGGCACATTGCAGTTTTGAGTTAAATAATAAGTACGGCAGATGTTATTTCCATTAAGCAGAAATACAGCGGAAAAATTTAATATTTTATTTTTCTTCCTGTCTGCCCCAACTGAAAAGTAGATATGAAAACCATTACTGGATAAATGAGAAATAGAAATGGCAAGTTATTATCCAGAAGGTCAGCTCCTCCAATATATTTCCATTCCTCCCTGCCCTGCGTGTAGTAGCCAGGGGCAGATGCCTTAAAAAGAAGTCTAATTTTAGGCAAAGTGGCTAATTTGGTTTCCAAATTATTTTGTTTGATATTTATGCAGTAATTAGCCAATGCATGTGAAACACATGGCGTTGAAAAGTGAAATTTATAAGCACCATTGTGTTGTGCTGGAAAATTTTCAGTAACTGGGAAAGATTATTTGGGTGTCTAATGAAGCTTCTAAACACGGCGTGTAGGCAGTTATTACTCAGAATGTTGACTGAACAGGTGAACGTGCTGCATAAATTTGTGTAATTGCTTAATTAAGCAAATAGCTTTTTTGTCATTTGTAGATAATAATTTTACTTAAAAGGTAAACATTTTCCCCTCCTCACTGCCACTCCGGTTCCTTTTCTGGGGCTTTATTGTTTTTGTGCTCTTGCTTTTCCAAGGAATGGAAATATGGGTTCTGTCAGGAAGGCAGTCGATTCCCATCATGAAATTAACAGCTGTCGCCTGAAGATGGAGTCATTGTGGTTGGAAACCTGCCCCCCGGTATAGAGTACGCCTATGGTCTTGTGCTTTTGGCCCCTGTAGCTTCGTTTGTCAAAGAAACGCTAATTTTTTTGTCCATTGTGGTTTCCTCTTTGCATACTCTTCCTTTTGTTTTCGTCCTCGATGAGGCTCAAAACGCCCAGCAGCTGCACGAACGAATCCAGTCGTCGAGTATGGATGCCAAGCTGGAAGCCTTGAAGGACTTAGCCAGCCTTTCCCGGGATGTCACGTTTGCCCAGGAGTTCATAAATCTCGATGGCGTCTCTCTCCTCACGCAGATGGTTGAAAGCGGCACCGAGTAAGCACCTTTTACTCAGACTTCGAGGCTGTCCTGTTCTTTCCAGTATTCTGGGTTATTTGTTCCTTTCCTTGTACTTGCAGTTTCTAGTTTTAAAGACCAGAAATTGACTGCTCTCCCCACTCCACAAAATCCTTATGTTTAAAAGTCTTAGACCAGGTCAAAGTAACATCCCTGAAGTAATTTTTAAAAGATTATCATTTGAGGTGCACCTGGGTGGCTCAGTCGGTTAAGCTTCTGACTCCTGATCTCAGCTCAGGTCTTGATCTCGGGGTCGTGGGATCAAACCCCACGCTGGGCTCTGTGCTGGGCTTGGAGCGTACTTTAAAAAGTTATCATTTAAATGATGAAGTGTATATCCTTAATTATTTAAAATTAAATACAATAAATATTTGTTAAGTACTGTGTATAAAGAGTGGAAGTCAGCAGAATTTAAGAAGATGTGAGCCTTGCCATTAAAAAAATGTATGGTGGCAGAATTCAACGGAGATATAATTCCTTCTGAGAGTGGGGGAGTCCAGAGGTTGGACCAGTTACAGCTCACGGAACTTGACAGAGCGGGTGTCAGTGAATGGGCCCTGAAGGAGTCTGAGTTCTGTCACGATCAAGAGAAGGATGGGCATTTCTCCTTGGGGAGCTCCCCTTCTCAGGGAAGGCTTTGATTCTGTGGTGTGACTAGGGAGTAGAAGGAGCTGTATGGGGCTGGCTCTTACATGTGTGGACAGATAACTTCCCCGACCACCAAATGCCAGGGTAGGGTCCACAGGTAGCTGCTCATTCCCATATGGTCAGGTGCTACGGCATTCACTATTAGAGCATGTAAATTAGAGCGTGTGAAGATGCCATGGCAGTTAATTGCATATTAATATGCTAAATCAGTGTTGTGCAAAGTTGGAATAGATATCTATGAGGAAAGAGTTAAATGTCACTGAGAATTGGTGTTTAAGCCTGGGCCATTTAGATGTCTCTTCAGTACCTGGTGATGCAAAGAATGAGCCGTTGACTGTGCATGTTGCAGACCCATCTTGACCCTCTCCCTTCCTTCATTCTTTTGTTCATTCCTTCCTTCCATCTCCTACACGTGGCCTCTGCAGGTGGCACTAGTGACAAATTCTTTTTTTTTTTTTTTTATCGGCAAGCAGGCTTGGGTGATTTGGAAAGGGTCGATTGTAGACAGGTATCGTTTATTTTTTTAATGAGGGTTAAAACTCTGCTCATTAAATTTTTGGTGAACATCAACTTGGAGGAGAGAGGGAAACTCAAATTCTGGGTGTTACGGGAATCCGGGTGTGCCTTCTATAAATTGGAGTTGGAGTTTGAAACGGCTCAAGGGAAGTTGAATAAATTTTTGGATCTCAGGGGCTTGACCAAGGAAAAGGAGAAAACGTTTTACCTGTATTGGAAGCTCCAGGCTGAGGTCTAGTGTGGAATGTATCTGATCCTTCATTCTTTGGTATGAATGAGCGGGGGAGTGGGAGTTGTGATTATAAACACCTTCACTGGTCACTTTGGACGAATTCATGTGGTTGCCACATACAGAAGGTCCTGTTTCATGCCCATCACTGATTCTGTTGGGACAGTGAGCCCTGGGGGGTTCAGCCTCAGTCACATTTACAGCATGTTAAATGAAAATGTAAAAACGCCCCCACAATTATTATCCGAGTCCCAGCCATTGATGTATCAAAAGCAATCAATGTACTAGAACGGGTCGTAATGTAGCCTGCTAATACTCGGTGCTTCTGCCATGGATACCTGAGTATCCAGGGGCTTACGCATTTGAACATTCAGAATGATATTGTGTTAATGCTTCCACATTTAGCAGAATTGCAATCATAATTGCAATTACAGTGTGAAATACACTAAAAGCAGGGGTCCATGTGATCTGTACCCTGAATAGAGATCTGGGGCTGAGCTCTGGGACCTCCAAGGCTGGCATTTTGACAATGAGGAAAAACGCATGTTAGGAGCTTCAGTTTTGTTTTTTGTTTCGTTTTTTAGTTTCCATTAGATTTGTTTGCTAGGGCTGCCATAACAAAATATCACAGACTGGGTAGCTTAAACAACAGAAATTTATTGTCTCATAGTTTCATAGTTACGGGGGCTGGAAGTCCAAGATCCAGGTTTTGGCAGCTTGGTTTCTTCTGTGGTCTCCTTGGTTTGCAGGTGGCCGCCTTCCGGCTCTGCCCTCACGTGGTCTTTCCTCCACTCATTCCTCACATCTCTCTGCGGGTCCACATTTCCTTTTCTTATAAAGACACCAGTCAGATTGGATTAGGAGACACCCCTCACAGCCTTATTTTAACTTCATCCCCTCTTTAAAGGCTCTGTCTCTAACTACTGTCCCATTCTGAGGGACTGGGGGTCGGGACTCAACAAAGGAATTCTAAGGGGACACAGTTTAGCCTGAACACTCCTCAAAGGGACACTGCCCTTTCTGCTTGAGAAGAAAAAGAGTGAACACTGATGCTATGTATTTGTCTTGTCAACATTACTACTTATTATCTGTGTCATTGCCTTGCTCTGTAACTCATCTCGACCTGTAGAGGGGCCCCAAAGAACCACTACTCCCCAGACTGAGGACTGGGGAGGCACGTCTGAATTCTTTCTCCATGTCACACATGGATAACCAGAGAGGATGTTGACACCGCGTGTGCTTTATGTGAACTGCAGTCATTGAATTCCTTTCTTTGAAAAGCGTGTTATAGTTACTAGTATTTTAACAATTTGTAATCCGTAAGCCATGTTGATTTGTTCCATGCAGCCGGGTTTCAGACAGACAAACGACTCAAGGCCAGATCTTGGGTGAGTTTCCGGTTTGCATTTATCTCTTATGCTTTCTTGTTGCCCTTTGTTACGGGAAGGAATGGTGTCTCTCTGGCTCATGTTTGGTGTCCTCCTCACCGTCTCGCATCAGTTCAAAGTCATGCTACTTTCGGGGATGGAGGAAGGAGGCGCTGGAGCCATGCAGCCTCCTGCCTCTTCTGCTGGGTCCTGCAGCTCATGTTAAGCTGCTCATTTGATGCCCAGCTATTTTTCAGATCTTTTGCTCAGATTAAAAAGATGAGAGAAAGACATTTTTCTTATAAGGAAACCTGGCTTCTCAATTGAACTTACAGCAAGACTTTAATTAATTAACAGGAAACTTTGGGAATAGAAACTGTACAAATTAAATAGATCCTGCAACTTGGAATGCAGTTAGTCATGACTCCTGGGCAGATTTCCAGCTGGGGAAGGCAGAGGTTGCCTAAGCAGGACCTGTGGAAATTTTTAGGAAACACTGAAGAAATAAATGTACCTGGAATTTTTCCCCTTTCTTGGAGCCATAATGAGATTCAGGGATTAGTCACCTGCTTGTCGTTACTCAAGGTCTCTTGTTCCAGTTGGTCCCGGGAGGGGCCGTGGGGCAAAATGGGCAACATAGGAGCAATGAGAGAGTCACTTTGGCAGAGCACAGTGTTTCAAACCTGAATTGAATTTTTCCATCCTTGTGGAATTTTGAAATTCCATTCCTAGTTTAAGCTTGAAACATATGTGTGGAAGCAAGTGAAGCTGCAGGGGAAACGTGTTGGCTCAATCTGAGCAAGGCAATGGTGTCAGGTAAAGAAAGTCAAGGAATGGACAGTGCTTTTTTAAAAGTGGGTATTAAGAGTCTTCTCAAGGGGTTAATATCCAAAACATATAAAGAGCTCATACAGCTCAATAACAAAAAACAGCCCAGTTAAAAGATGGGCAGAGGATCTGAATAGACATTTTTCCAGAGGATACATACAGGTGACCAACAGGTACTTGAAAGATGCTCAATGTAACTCATCATCAGGGAAATGCAAACCAAAACAACAATGAGATGTTAACTTACAACTGTCAGGATGACTACTGAAGACAAGAAATAACGAATGTTGGAGAACATGTGGAGAAAAGTGAACCCTTGTGCACGGTTGGTGGGTATGTAAATTGGTGCAGCCATTCTGGAAAACAGTGTGGAGGTTCCTCAAAACATTAAAATTAAAACTACCGTATCATCCAGCAATTCAGTGACTAGGTGTCTATCTGAAAAAAAAATGGAAACATTAATTTGAAAAGATACACACATTCCTATGTTCATTGCAGCATTACTTACAATAACCAAGATATGGAAACAACCTAAATGTCTACTGATCACTGATGGATGAATGGATAAAGAAGATGAGAAATAGAGGTATAATGGAATACTACTCAGCCATTTGTGACCACATGGTTGGACCTAGAGGGTATTATACTAAGTAATATAAGTCAGAGAAAGGCAAGCACCACATGATTTCACTTACACGGGGAATCTAAAAAACAAAACAAAAACCAAACCCAGACTTATCATTACAGGGAACAGGTTGGTGGTTGCTAGAGAGGAGAGGGCTTGGAGGATTGGCAAAATGGGTGGAGGAGATCAAGAAGCACAAATGTTCAAGTATAAAATAGATAAGTCACCGTGATGTTACGTACAGCATGGGGGCAGTAGGCGATAATATTGTATTAACTTTGTATGGTGACAGATGGTAAGTAGACACCGTGGTGATCATGGCACAATGTATACAAATGTGGAATCACTATGTTGTACACCTGAAACTCACATAATATGGTATGCCAGTTACATCTCAATAAACAAAAAAGGTCTCTCTGAAATGAGTTATTTTATTTTAATTGAAAGAAAAAAATCATACCTGCCACCCTAAGTCCAATGTAGTGAATAACCCTGCCTTTCTTGGGCTTTCAATAAAACCCCGTGTTCTTTGTCTCCGCCTCTACGCACACAGTCAAGTGGACAGTTTATCCTGTGTCCTTCCAGTGCTGAACAGAAGAACAGGAGGAACATTTCCAAGAACGAAAGGGCAGGATTCTTATAGTTTCCTTCCCACTTGGCTATGTGACAGGAAAATTACGCTGTTGGAATATGAGTAAGCTGTAGCACCACCCTGGTCAGAAGAGTCAAGAGAGAAAAACAGTTAAATTCATGTATTTACAAAAAAACTCAAGACAGTCTTTTGAATTAGCTTTCTCTCCTTAATAAAAAAAAATTATATTATTTAAAAAATAAATATAAGTAAACAGAGGAGGAGAAATAAGAATCATTTGTGATCTGCCTTCCCAGAGACATTTTTAACATTGTTGGTGTATATCCTTTTTGCATTTCTTTTATTTGCTTTTTCTTTTTAAAGATTTTATTTATTTATTTATTTGAGAGGAGAAAGCGAGAGAGATCACAGAGGGAGAGGGAGAGGCAGACTTGCCGCTGACTGAGTGGAGAGCCCGATGCGGGGCTCGATCCCAGGACCCTGAGATCTTGACCTGAGCCAAAGGCAGCCGCTTAACTGACTGAGCCACCCAGGCGCCCCCTTTTTGTATTTCTTTTAGATATACACACGCAGGCTTTGCAAAAGGAGAGTTATAATGTTCATACTCTTTGTAGTCTGCTTTTTATACCTAATAATATTTCCATGTAATTAATATTACTTCCATCATCCTTTTTGTAGTTTGTATATTACTTCATTTTAAAAAAACTTTGTTGAGGTACAGTTGAGGGACAGTGTGACAGTTTGAAGGACGTGCACAGTAAAGTTAACCATCCACTGTAGTTGGACATTTCCATTGTCTTGGGGTCTTTTTCACATTCTCTAATCAGTTTTTCTTCTAGTAAAATCTTTGTGAATATTTAAATTATTTTGTTGGAATACAGTTCCTGATTCAAAGTATATACACATTTTAAAGCTGTTTTAAAAATAAGAACAGCCCTGTAGCTCACTGAAATCGCCTCATTTATACTTTACCACTTGTGGAAGAATCTGTCCATTTCTAACACCCTGGCCAGTACTGGGCTGGTGGTCCCTCAGGGATTCTAGCTTTCCTAAGAAAAATAGCAGTGAGATAGTTGAGGTGTTCTCACTCATCTGGGGAATTTACAAGTGCTTTTTATTTTTTTGGTTGAAGTCATCTCTCCAAAATTTGGCGGTATCAGGAACAGTGGAGAGAGTCCCAGAGTTTATTTGAGAGATATGTAAAAAGCTCTCAAGTAATTGTCCTAAAAACAAACAATATTAATTGTATAAATTATTAGTCCTCTCTCCATGGACACAGATGAGGACTTTTGTGCATATGTATAGCTATGTGTGTTTGTGTTTATAAAAATTGTTATCATTCATTAACACACAGTTTCATATGAAACTCTCATTATTCGAATCATTTTCTCCAGGCCAGAATCAGAGCTATAGCCATTCCTTAGGAGATGTGAAAATTGACGTATGACTTGAATTAAGCACCTGAATGATGTCTTGGCTTTCATGTTGCCTAGCACCCACAGTTGACAATGGGTTTGCAGATTTTATTCATTTAGTAAAGTGTGTATTACTTGAATGCTGAGTATTTCTGACATGGTGTAGGCACACGGGAGGAGGTGTGTGGATATGACAGTTTCGGACTATGTGTGACCTTTTTTGAACTTTCATCTTCACACAAAAGAGGACTTTGTTTTTTTGAAAGTAACTTTGTTAACCTCCACGGACGTAGAGTATCAGCTCTAACTTAATGTTCTTGTTTCTAAGACTTTAGTGTCTCTCATAAACCTTGGCTGTTCTGGAAGGTCCAAGCCAGGCCAAGTTGATGAGCGACTCGCTGTCTAGCAGCTAAGTACAGGTCACACAGTGCGCGTCCTGCACTTCACCTTGGACAGTGGCCACAGGGAGGAGCAAGCAGCTCCCTGGACCAAAAAGAAGCTGCTCTGTATGGTCGGCGGGGCCCCAGCTGTGAAGGCTGCTGGGTCTCCCCAGATCCATCTGCCTGATTTCTTGGATTCTGCACTCAGCCAAGCTCAGGGAGTTCCAACTGGAACAGCCCTTCTGGGGCCAGGCCAGAAATTTGCATCACAAACGCCAAAGAGGTCAATCCTCTGGGGCTTTGTCAGCGGTTGTGTGGCAGAAAATTCCTTACACTGGATCTTCCCCCCTTCCCATCGCTCTTTCCTTTGTCTGTGGGTCTTTGTCCATCTGCGCAGCCATACCCCAGCAGACTGTAAGTCAAGGGTGGGTGATGGTCCAGTGAGGCCAAAGAAAAGACCCTGAGGCAGCAGTCGAGACACAGGTTTATTGGGGAAACTCATAAACAAGGAGTCCAGAAGCAGTGAACAAAGCATCCACTGCCGGGATCTTCATGCAGCAAGCTTTGACAACACAGCAACTTAGCCTGGCAACTGTCTTTGGCCTCCCCCTTCTTGCATGGCAGTGTTCCAAGGAGCTCAAGCCCTGCCATCTGGATACCCTTCGGTACAAAGGAGACGCTCTGGGTTGGGCAATCCCGGGAGCCCCTGACCCTGAAGGCTGGACAACACATTCTTCGGCACATTCTGCTTGATGGGAATATAGAGGGAGGTGGGATCTACACGTTCTCAAGGTAGTGATTAACAGGGGCATTCAGGGTGTGCATGCACAAATTATGCGGCGTCACCCTGGAAATGAAAATGGAAATGAGACGAGGTCACACAGCCTGTTTAGAGAAGAGATTATCTTCTGCCTGGGGAAGAGAATGCCATACCTTGGGCTCTGGTGAGAGGCTTCAGCCTTTCTAGAACCATTTGTTCCTGGTCAGGTTTCTTTTAAAAATGGGTATATGGAGAGAAAGAGAGAGAGAGAGAGAAAGAGGGAGAGAGAGAGAGAGAGAGAGAGGGAGAGAGGGAACCTCAGTTAGGAAAAGAGACATCATAACAAAAAGTTCCTCTTTGTTTATTTTTAATCTGAACCCAAAGTTGAGAGGGAGTTGAGAAGAAGCACTGGTCAGGGAGAATGTTCCAAGGCCAGAGTCTGCTACAGCAAGTGGAACACATAGAAAAACCTGAAGGTGCTCAGGCACCAGGCCAGAAAACGATTTTGAAAAGTTGCAGTGATAGCTTTATATATTACACACATGCATGCACACACATACACACCTCACATACACATTTATTTTGAATCGATTCTGTTAAATAATGAACTGAAGCATATTAAAATTTTAAGAATTTATTTGAGCAGAAACCAATTAGAAGCAGTCAGTGCCAAACTGGAAGTATTTAGGAGCGCTGCACCTGCAGGAGCCAGGGGAAAGACTTCTATAGAGAAGGGGAGGAAGCAAAGCAAAGCAATTATTTGATTGGCTGCAGCTTAGAGCCTAGCTGGATGTTTGTGATTGGTCATCCATAAATATGGATGTTTTGGGTTTTTTGTTTGTTTGTTTGTTTTGTAACCTTGCAGCATTTACAGGCTTAGATTTTGGTTTGCTTACACCGGCCTCTGGCCTTAGGGCCACATCAGTTAATGGCCTCCTTGTTTAATTAACTGAACAGTTCTCTACTTACTGGAGGAGTTGCAATATCAAGTTTCACACTTGTCTCTGTTGTGTCCAGATAGCACCTTTGCACCAGTTGTCCTGTCTTTTCCTAATCTTGTTCTGTATGGAATTATTCCCTAGGGGTTCCTTTTCTTTCCTGATTTTGGCACTTTTTAAGATGATAGGTCAGCCACTTTTAGAATACCCTCCAGTTTGGGTTTGTTAAAAGGTAATTCATTACAGGTGATTTTTAGGAAAAGATAAAAGCATGACTCTCATACAGATATAAAAATGAACATGTGTTAAAACAATTTTACTCTTGTGATATGAGGGAACGAGGCAGATGTTTTAACGGTTTCAAAGGAAAAGTCAAAAGGGCACCAATTTGTATGGCGCAAAGGGATGTTGAAATGAATCGCAAATGGAGGCAAAACTGGATTTTTATCTGCAAGGAGGAAGTCCATTAAAACACTACAAGACGGGACAGAATGTACATATTCACCAGTTACCTACAACTTAGAGACAACTGGGCTGGCATCTGATAACTCAGAATAGTAAGCACAGTTTCCCATTGGAACAGTTTTTTTTTTTTTTTCTTACAGGTTTATCCTGTATTGTTTTCTTGTTGTAAACCCCTATTTATATACGTCTTTGGCTGGAATATCACTGATGCTTGTGGTTTTCTTTGTTGCATCCTGTGGATGACACACGATGTCCGTGTGTCTTATTACTGGTGTTCACTTTGACCACTTCAGAGAGTGCCTTCCAGGTGTCTCTACCGTAACATGTTTACCCCACTTTGTAATTAATAAATAATTTTGGAGTAGTTACAGGATGGAGGACAGAAAACAGTACAAATCAGGTTTGTGTGTTTCCCCTGAGAGGTTGGGCTCTGCGACAATACCAGCATGCCACTCTTTGAAACAACGTGGGCTCATTCGGTCCTGTTTAATTCAGTAAGGTGTGATCTGTCACTGTTATTTATTTTGGTGTTTGGTCTGTCCCAGATTTGGCTGTGGAAGCTTCAGGCAGCCTTCTGTGCCCTTCTGACCTGTCTCCCATTATTCTTTGAGCATTTCGTTTCTTTCTGGCTCTGTGAGCTGTTCCAGGCTTATCTAGAGCTTTCCTTGCTGCAGTCCTGGTGGGAGTCATTTCTACAAGGAGCCCAGTTCCTTTTAGTGGACAGGGGTGTTCAGGCCTTGCGAGAGGGCCCAACCTCTGCTCAGGTCTGCCTCTCTGTGGTTGGTCGGTCACCTACTACTTTCACCTTGCCCAGTGGCTTTTTGAAGGAGGGAGGGAAGGAAGCTAATATTTTTTTTTCCCCCCAAAGGCAGGTAAAGGAGGGGGATGGGAGGGGGAAGAAGATGGCTATATACATTTTTACCCTTCCTCCCCCAACACCCCCCCCCTCCCCTGACTTACCAGAGACAAGATCTGATCTCCTTGTGGTCAGTTGGGTTTCTGAAGTGGTTACATTTTATGTGGATGAAAATGAAACTTCACTTCATCTGAAGAGCCAAATCATTCATCTACTACTTATTTAGCATCTACTCTGCCTATGCCTGACATTATAGTACTCAGTCACAGTGCTAAGCCCCTGCCTTCAGGAAGCTGGAAGGACAGTGAGGGGTCCTACCTAAGTCATACCACAGCTAATGTGTCTTCCAGCGAGTGCAGGTGTGAGTGCCACCCTCAGTCTGGTCAAGGAAATCAGAGGTCAGGAAGTCTTCCCAGAGGAGCCTACAATCTGGAGAGTTTGGAGTAGAACTTAGCTTGTTGAACAAGCTGGTTAGAGCGGAAGGGTATTCAAAACAGAGGGAAGGAAGGACATACTTAATGCCAGAGAAATTTGGCAGACTGGAGAGATGGGAAGTGGTTTGATGGGATGAACGTCACTTGTTTCCTTATCTTCTTGACCCCAGTTTTTTAAGAAACATAGTTGTCCTTTCTTGCAGATGAGATTTGTCCGTTTTTTTGCGGGCTGCCATCACAGAGTTCCATCTGTTGTCCAAGACTCTTGCAGTATTTTGTGATGTCTTCCCTGCAAAGAGGCAATCTTTTCTCAAGAAAGGGCAAAGTAGAATTAGAATTTTCCCAAAGAAAGATAATCAATTATTTATTCACTGTCAGGATTATACTTAAGAACTGGTCTAGTATCTTTTTTTTTTTCATTAAAAATATGCCCAGTCTTATATCTAGGGATTTTCTCCCCATTGAACATATACCCACTCTGATCCAAATGGAGTGTTCTGGTTGCCTTTACTCTTAAGTAAATGCAATGGTTTGGTTACAGTGGTTTAATCCCTGTCTTTTGATTGTTTCTTATCAGTGGGGAACACCAGTTTATTACTTTGAATAATGTTTTGAAATGAATAAAGTCCTTTACATCATGGTAGTTAAATCTCCCCTATATCTAATCCTGAGCTTTCTTCAAGATATGTTCTTTGTGTAAAAATTATTGCTTTCAAACAAGCTCCTCATATGGTTTTTTTCAAATTTTGCAGACGATACCAGAAGTTGCAGAAGATCATGAAGCCTTGGTAAGAATTTATGATCAATTAATATAGATGATGTAACACTTCCTTCTTCTCTGCATAATTAAACCCTGTCCTCTGACTGACCGTATAACTATGCATCTAGATATTTTGAGTAAGTGGTTTTCTTTCCTTGTTTGATGTTCTTATTAATTGGTTCTTCCAAAATTTATCCCGCCCCCCTTTTTTTTGCTTGGTTGTAGAAAGGATATTTTATGTTTGTAGCCACAAATTAATTACATCAGAATTGCTATCCTTCTCCTGGAGCAAGGCTAGGCATAATTTTATGTATTACTTTAAACAAAACTTCCTTTTTTGTGGCCTGTGTGATGTTCAAAGTTAAAAGTCTTTGATTTTATCCAATGGCTCAGCATGAAAAAGATGCACATTAAAAAAAAATTCAGGATTGAAGTATGGTATGAAAATTATTTACTCGGAGTCTTAGAAAGTGTTCAGTCACCTGTCAAGTGAATTGCATGATAATTGTGTCTGGAGATCTCAGAATTTCTTTCTTAGAGTTTTTCCTCCTCAGTGCCTTTCTTATCCACTGAAGAAGGTGAGTCCAAATAGGGTCTAACAAACTCTCTACAGTAGGCGGAACAAATTTCCATTTTGCCAAGTTGTTAAACAGATAATTTCAATTTGAGAAGCAAGACCGAAGAGCATCTGAAAATGTGCACCTTATTTTTTCAGTCCTCAGAGAAAATTCCAGTTGCCTTCAGTGTATAATACTGGTCTCAGTCATTCATCTTCCCCTACCCTTCCCACATAGAAAAAAAGTATATACTCCTTAGTTATTAAAACCTGATAAAGTAAAAAGCACTATTGAGTTTTGAGGGTAAAATTTTTTAAATGTTCTTTTGATATATATATTTATTATAGTAGACACACTTAATGGTAATGGCAGCAGAAGCCCTCTTTTATAAGAGTTTGTTCTGGGCACTGTCTCAGTGTTTACACTCATTACTTTTAATTCACACTGGTGAATTAAAAAATACTGCCCAAGATCAGTATAATGAGTATTATTTCCTTGATACGGAAGTTAAAATAAGGTGGTGGAGCTGGGACTCAAACCGAGTTTTTCTCTAACAACCTCATATGATTTGCTGATGTCGAGGAGTCTGGGGGCTCTGAATCCAAAATAAATTCTTAAAATTTATCTGCCAATAGTTTTAATCTTTTGGTATATAGGGATGCTGGAAGTGTGACTACATGTGAACCATGATTTTCATTTATCAGACATCGACAAAATCAGTGTTCAGGGCCTTCATTCTGGTAATGGTAGAATATCTTAATTAGACTAATACAGATAACAGTTATAAAATCTGGACATAGTAATGTAAACAAAAACACCGAAAACAACTGCTTGAAGGAACTGGATAGCAACCCAAAGTAGACAGAAAGAGGGAGGTCAATCAGAAGAACAAACGGGCCTCAGATGAGATTTATGTGTTCATAGCTTTTGCCTGAAAATACCTGCTCATCCAGTTAGCATGAGGTGGCTGAAAGCCTCAGTCTTGGTAAGTTGCTAAGAAGATATAGTTTGGGACTGACAAAGCATCTACCTTGTGGTGGGGGACTCCATGAAAGAAGGGAAGCTCACAGGATATGAGACCCTGTATCTACATATCTATTTATAACCACCTATAAAATCGGCCCAAATCAGTAGTGTGAATGTACATGTGTGTGAGTGTGTATGTGTATGTGTGTGAGAACCCCAGAGGGCCTGGTAAAAATAGCAACTGGAATTGGAAAGAATTGCGGAGAGATTTAAACTGCCACTCACTACAGAATTTGGAGTTTGATTCTAGCTAGGTTTATTTCTGCTCTAACAAAACACTCTTCAGAAGAACAAAACTGGATGTTGAGACTTGGGAGTCTTTTATTCCCAATGTTCAGAATACAATAAAAAAATTCTTAAGAAGAAAAAAATAAAGCAAGTAGTAGAAGCTGAGCCTGAGATGACCCAGGTGTTGTAATTAGCAAATGAAGATTTTAAAGCAATGTTTATAAATATATTAGAAGAAGAAAGTATTAGTATAATGTGTGCACAGTTGAGAAGTCTTAGCAGAGAAATGGAAGCCATAAAAAATAGCCAATTGAAAATTATAAAACTGAAAAGTATAATATTTAAAATGAAAAATTCAGTGTATGGGAGTTGAAGATGTCAGAAGAGATAGTAATCTTGAAGATGTATCAGTATAAATTGCTCATTCCAAAGAACAGATAAAATTAATAGTGAGTAATTGATGTGTGAGATGGTAACATTTAATTGGGATCTCAGAAAGAGAGGAAAGAGAGAATGAGGCAGAAAAATATTTGAGGAAATAATGCCAGTTTCCAAAATTTGTTGAAAAACATAAATTTATAGAGCTAAGAAGTTCAGTTATCCTAAGTGGGATAAATAGAAAGAAAATTATTATCTGGAAACATTGTAGTCAAACTTCTGAAATTTAAGGATTTATTTATTTATTCATTCATTCAGAGAGATTGAGCATGAGCTGGGGGGGGGGGGGCGGCAGGGGGAAGAGAAGGGCAGAGGGAGAGAGAGAATCCCAAGCAGACACTCTGTTGAGTGTGGAACTGGACACAGGGCTCAATCCCACAACCCTGAGATCATGACCTGAGCCAAAACCAAGAGTTGGACCCTTAACCGACTGAGCCACCCAGTTGCCCCCAATGCAATATGATTTTTTATTTTTTTATTTGTAAAAATTTTTTAAAGATTTATTTATTTGACAGAGAGAGACACAGCAAGAGAGGGAACACGAGCAGGGGGAGTGGAAAAGGGAGAAGCAGGCTTCCTGCTGAGCTGGGAACCGGATGCGGGGGCTCGATCCCAGGACCCTGGGATCATGACCTGAGCCGAAGGCAGACGCTTAACTGACTGAGCCACCCAGGTGCCCTGCAATATGATTTTTTAAAAAAGAAATTGCAACCAATCCTAAAATGTAAAGGAAATGTATAGGACCTAGAATAGCCAAAACAGTCTTGAAAAAGCAATAAAGATGAACCAAGTTGGAGGATTTCATTAACTGACTACAAACTTACTCTAAAGTCATAAACACAGTGTGATATTGGTATCAGGGGGTAGACAGATCAAAGGAATAGAATAGAGTCCAGAACTGATTCGCAGTTAAATTTTTAAGGAGCCGAAAGAACGTTTGCACACATAAGTCGTGCTATGAATCTGAAGGCCAAGGGAAGGTCTAAAGGGTGATTTAGAAATGTATAATCTTTTATGTTTTATTTATTTATTTTATTTATTTTTAATTTTTACCACATACAACAGAAAACATTTGGAAAAATTCAAAGGGCAGGGCAGAACTATATTCATTAACTTTAGGAATTAAGGATATATTGAGTACGATTTATTGATAACTATAAAAGTGGCCTTTATTTGCATCTTTCTCCCCTTCTGCCCTGGGCATGGCACCCAATCGAAACATTTGGAAGCACTGTTCTTTTATAAATTTATCAGCTTAAATTTGAAATGCTTTGAGATTGGCTGAATTTAGTTGGAATGAAGATGGTCTCTACTGAGTTGATGAGAAACATTTATTTGAATCATTCCAGCACACATGGTGTGTTGGCTGTGACATGGCTCTCAACCAGAATGTAAAGTTTGCAGTCGGCTTAATTTGTGGCAGTCAGTACTGCGAAATCTTTAGCTTAGCACTTTATAAAAAAACAAATAAAGCAAACAAATAAAAGTGCTCCTGCATGTGCCATGTGGTTGCTTTATACTAGTAACCCGTTTAGCCTTGATCTTGTGCATGCGGCATTGACTTCAGAAAGAGAGTCTTGGATCCCGCCTTTGTCTCTGGAGCCTCAGTCTCTCCTCTAGGAGTGAGAGTAAACATCTATGTCGGGGTTTGATAAGGGCTTTTATAGCTGCATCATTTGAAATTAGATGATTGAGTCCCTTGACTTGGAACGTAGCAAGATTTTAGCATGGCCATCTTCTCTTTGTGATTGAGGGTTTGAGGTTGAATTTAAAAAAAAAAAAATTCCTCTTGTGGAAACCTAGTATGCCATCTAGCAACCAGTCACAGTGAATTATATTTATTTTATATATGCACTACATATATAGGCATATATGTGTGTGTGTATATTTTTATAATATAATAGACAATGTAACACACATATGTTTAATAATATCTTTGTTATATAATATAAAATAGAATTATATGGTCTAATAACATATGCAATATATTTTAAAATATGTATATAAATGTTATTACATAACATTTCTATAAAATATGAATATAAATCATACAACATTTATATAAAATGCTATTAGATGGACCAAGGGAGCGATCCCTGCTCTGGGCACCCTGGTGTGTGATGTGGAAGAAGCTTCTCTCACTTACCAATCAGTCACATTCATAGATGACAGCAAAGCACAGAAAGGCCTACCTGCAGTTGCAGAAATGGTGCTCCATCTCTGTCGCGACCGTGGAGATGGAAATCCTGGCCCCAAAAGCACAGCTTGGAGATTTGGAAGCCAAATGATAGTCTTTCTCTTTCTCTCCATCTTCCCTCCCAAGTCCTTGCAGCCTGTCTTTGGAGTCCAGTGAGCAGAGTCCTAGAGCATTTGAGGAAGTGGGACAGTCCCTAGGGGTTACTAAGGCCACTTAGATTATGGGAACAGAGTCATTTTGCCTTCGGATAATTAGCATAAATATAACTTATTTTTGGGGGGGGGGTGCCTGGGTGGCTCAGTCGGTTAAGCATCTTCCTTCGGCTCAAGTCATGATCCCAGGGTCCTGGGACTGAGCCCTGCAATGGGCTCCCTGCTCGGCGGGGCGTCTGCTTCTCCCTCTGTCCCTCCCTCACTCCACTCGTGCGCTTGCTCTTTCTCTCTCTTTCTCAAAAATAAATAAAATCTTAAAAAAAAATAAATATAACTTATTTTTTGTTTCTAAAGCAGTCAAGGAAGACTAGCACCATCTCTGTTCTCAGTCTCCACTAGCTCCCGGGGATGTAAAGAAGAGTTTGATGGCAGTAGCATTTGCTTTTCTTTGTCACTCTGTTTCAGTGCTTGTACTGTGAGTGACAACATGAGGCCATGTTTATGCTGAATGGAGCTGTGGGTGCCAATCTCCAGTGTCGTTTACGTGGGAGTCTTTTAGCGGTTAAGCTCTTTTAACTTACCAGGTGTAAGCAAATGGCAACGATTAGTTACCATATGCTTGTTTTCCCCCTTTTTAAGCTAAAAGGAAAATAAATTAGCTAATAGTAGTTACTACTAATGCTATAATAAAATAATACATTAGCTAATTTGTTTACTATGAATACTATACATTATCATGTAATAACGTTTTCACAGTAATACTCATGCCAACACACTTTATTAATAAATCTTACTAATTGCTTTTATATCTGGCTCTCTTATTTTCCTGAGGCAGTTTCCCGTTTTTGTTTTGTTTTGTTTTATTTTTCCCCCACAATCTGACGTCTGGATTTTCTTGTGATTCATTGTAGAGAGTTGTTTCTGGATTTTTTTTTTTTTTAATCTTTCTTGCTACTCTTTTTAACCCATTTTTCATCTTTCTACTCTTCATATATTCTCCTTAAGTAAGTTTGGGTTTTCTGGTGTGGAATTTATTTTGGGGAACATGCCACCTAGGGAGCCCCTGTGAGATTGGTATTGCTAGTCTGTGACTCAGAGAAGCCTTTAAAAAAAAGTATTTCTGGCCTGAATTGTTTGGCTTTCCTTGCTTCCTCCCCGCCCCCCCCCCCCCCCCCCCGCCGGCTCCAAGGACAGAGAGTCCTTGACACTACGAAGGCAAACATTTGAAGATCATGGACTTCGCTTACCTTTCTAGAAGATCACTTTTATGTAATGGTCATAGCTAACACTCACATGTTGCTACCCTGCAGGGAGAGCTTGAAGGTGGGGTAGCTTGTTCTGTTCCTCCCAGAAATCCCCAGCAGAGTATTACCACCACCACCACCATCACTTTTAATAAGTAAGGAGACTGAGGCACAGCGTGCGTCAGTAACTTGCCCACTGAGCACTGGAGAGGAAGCTGCTGTCTCACTCCAGACACCATCCATGTAACGGTGTCTACATGTTGCATCTGATCCTCTCTGATCTCTGGTAACTTCAGATCACGGTCTTCCCCTGAGAGCCTCACAGCCTCTGAAGTGATGCAGAATTCCCAAGGTCATTCCCAAGGCTGGGCTGAGAGCCATGGCAAGAAGGAAAGTTAGGAAGCTGTTTTCAAAGAAACAGGAGACTGTTTTCTATTCTGTTAGCTGAAAATAGATGGGAGGGTTCAGTCTAAACATTCCATGAGCCTTTGTAGTAGAGCAGTTGTGGTATGTAGGAGTCTAGAGATTCAAAATCTGAACAACCAACTTTATTTTTTTTTAATCAAGTGCACGAATCTGTGAGGTTGCACATAGTGCAGAAATCCTGATGGGCCTCATTCAGGGTACTTGGAGAGAGTACTTATCTTAAGAGTTAACATTTATTATGATGATAATTTACAGTAGAGGTGAGTTTCCATAAAAGATTCTGAGGGTCTGTTAAGTATTGTTTTGAGAGCATTAGAAACCAGGATATTGTCTGATCAGGGACATGGGTGGAGCTGTTTTAAAAGGACAGTGCTTTTGCCTGAGTGTGTCTGATCTCTGTTTTGTTTTCTGACCCACACATTAGACCCTTCTGACAGCCTTCCAAATCACAGCAAGGGTGTGGCCAGCAAATAATCATTATTTTCACAGATACTCTATAATAAAGATAAAATGCTGGCCAATGTAACATAGAAATGAATATGCTTACTTACATACATATTTGTATCTATGTGTGTAAGTCCTCACCCAGACACACACACACACACACACACACACACGGACCACCCAGATCCTCTGCAAGGTGCTAATACTCTTACTAGAATTATTTCTAATTATTAGATACCCATGAATAATAAAAGAAGCACATTGCCCTCTCTTGGCTGAGAAGTTTTTCTTTCAGCTATTATTTACTGAATACTTATGTGCTACACATGTTATTAAGTGCAGTACAAGCAGCCCTGTGTTAAACAGGTATCACTCTTCAGTTTTTCAGCTGGGAAGACAGAGGCCCAGAGAGATTAGGGAATAGCCCAGTGTGACATAGCTCACCAGAGTAAGAGTCAGTACGAGTCCAGGTCTGTCCCACTGAGGCCCTGGCTTTCTTTATAAAGCCCACCTGCCTCCTTCCCGTTGACTCACATTTTTGAGGAAGTTTCCTGTGGCCCAGCTGCTTCTCTTAGTGATCTACAGCTCTGTTGTATTCACTCTTCTAAAGCTTTCTCACTTCTGTGCCTGTCCTTGGGCTCAGCTCTTGGGCCCATCCCCATTAATCTCCTTTGTGTTTTCCAGCTTTGGAGACATGCTGTCCTTCACCCTGACGGCCTTTGTTGAGCTGATGGATCATGGAATAGTGTCCTGGGATACGTTTTCAGTGGCATTTATTAAGAAGGTAATGCAGATTGTGCTTTTCTAAGGCTTAAATTACTTTCATAGATATTTCGCTCTGCTTTGAGGCTACTGTGTTGTTGTTTCCTTTAGTTCTTTGTGTTAAAGGTAGGTGCCGTTGTTGAGAGTATTATGAATGTGGGAGTCTAGGCACCTAAATCCTATGTGGAGATGACATTGTCTCCCCACCAGGATCATAAGGGCTTGCACGTGAGAACCCACAGTCAAGGGACATCAAGGTGTCCTGTTAACACCACAGAAGCAGTCCCTGCGGATTCCCTGTCCAGGACTCGGTTGTTCTCAAGACCCAAGTAGAGTTCCTTCTGTCCTTTGTAAACCTTCTGCCCTCAATCAGGTATTCAGGGAACAGGAAAGAGGCAGAGTATATTGATTTCCTACATGCCTGGGTTTAAAGCAGGGATGTAAGAGAAGGGCATGTGCTTGGGTTCAGTTCCTCTTAGGTTGAGCCCACTTACTTGTAATCACGGTGCAATAAATGTCTCTGGGATCAGTTCCTCCTCCTTTAGGAGGAAACTAATAAAGGGATGGGAAAGGTGGATTTTGTGTGGGAACAGAGGGCACAAGAGCCCTCATCATTCCCTGCAGTTGCGTTGTATAAAGGCACATCTGCAAACTTACAATTCTGTTTCTAGTCTTCAAACAACAAATAAATAGTCCTGCCTTGATAACTCTTAAATATGGCATTAAATAATGGATTATTATTACTTATTAATTTGTTAATTTATTTTTCCTCTCTCTGTAATTGTGAAATTGCTTATAAGAGTATTGGCATTTTCTTCCTATTATTGTATTGGGAGCGAAGAGAGGTTTGGAATTCATAAATTTATTTTATAAGTATAGATTTCTGGGAAAGATTGTTTAAAATAAAGACTTTTAGAGAATCTGTGCAAAAACTGGAAAGTCAAAGCAAAATCCAGAAAAGTCACTTGAATTTTTTAAAACTTTTTTTCTTTTTTTTCAAGATTTTATTTATTTATTTGACAGAGAGAGACACAGCGAGAGAGAAAGAGAAAGAGAGAGCATAAGCAGGGGGAGCAGCAGGCAGAGGGAGGGGGAAAAGCAGGCTTCCCTCAGAGCAGGGAGCCCAATGCAGGGCTCGATCTCAGGACCCTGGGATCATGATCTGAGCCGAAGTCAGATGCTTAACAGACTATGCCACCCAGGGGCCCCAAATTCTTTAAACAAACTTTTATCTTGAAATCACGTAGACTTATAGAAAAGTTGCACAAAGTAGTACAGAACGTTCCCATATGCCCTTCATCCAGCTTCCCCTAGGTTCACATTTTGCATAATGATGATACAATGAACAGTGGTGTGATACAATTACCATTATTTGATTTCACCATTTTTTCTACTAATGTCCCTTGTCTGGTTAAGGACCTGATCCAGGATCCCACGTTGCATTTAGTTGTCATGCCTCCTTAGTGTCTTCCAATCTGACAGTTCCTCCATTTTTCCTGGTCTTTCATGACTTTGACAGTTTTAAAGAGTACCGGTCAGTTATTTTGTAGAATGTCCCTCAATTTGGACTTGTTTGATATTTAATGGTTAAATTAAGGTGATGTATTTTCGGCAAGAATACCAGAGAAGTGATCTTGTGTCCTTGTCAGCACATTGTATCAGGGTACATGATGTCAGTATGTGTTAGTAATGGCGATGTTGACTTTGATTATGTGGTTGAGGTGGTATCTGCTGGGTCCCCTCACTGTGAAGTTACTCCTTCTCCTTTTGAAGTTAATCCGTATCTTGAGGGAGGTACTGCCTTGAATTGAAAGGTACAGGAGAGCCCCTAGCCTGTCGAGTGAGGATGTTGGGAACGGAAGCCCCACAGATTGGACACTTGTACGATGTTGCATATGAATTTCAGACAAGAGCTGATTGGGAACCCAGGGCCTTCCCGACAGACCTCTGAATTCTCTTTCCTTATGTAAGGGCATAAAGCCAAAGGAAATGATTAATGGGAACCACTAGAAGAGGAAGCCTCTTTTTGCCTGTATCATTCAGTGGTACGAATTGCTGAAGAGAAGAGAAACATTTGTAGATGAGAAAGCCAAGGAAATGGAAGCCGTAAATTATAAATGTGAAGAGCAAATTGTGGTGTTCTGTCCTTCTAGGCTAGAAGATCTAGGGAAGTAAGTTCAAATCTGAAGACACTGGGCTTTGTGGATCTTTCATACTTAACAAAAAATTTTAACTCATTCTGGATTTACAGCAGGCCTTTCTTTCCTACATCCAAATTGCCTCGCTTGTCTGTTGTTAGAGCCTCTTTTGCTCTAAAAACAATGCTGTCCTGAATGCGAATTCCTTGAAGTTGTGTTGTGCTTTCATCCATGTATCTCTCTTGTTTTTAAAAGATTTTATTTATTTATTTCACACATGCACACACACACACACACACACACAGAAGAGAGAACACAAGCAGGGGGAGCAGCAGAGGGAGAGGGAGAAGCAGGCTCCCGCTAAGAAGGCAGCCCGATGTGGGACTTGATCCCAGGACGCTGAGATCATGACCTGAGCTAAAGGAAGATGCTTAACCGACTGAGCCACCCAGGCGCGCCCATCTGCAATATCTCTTTTGATCTCACAGCAGTCCTTTCCAGAACAGAACAGGCTGTCTTGCTACTCCTGGCCAGGAGGCGAGGTTGCAGTCAGCGGCTTGGGGAGGTTAAGTGATGTCGTAGGGAGAGGAATGTCATCGGTCCCATGGTTAAGGGCTTCTTCCCCCCATGTCATGCATTCCTGTGCTTTCAAGTGGTGGAAAAAATAGCTCCGGAACACTTGTTGAACCATAATCACCTCTGTCAGCCCTCCCTGACCTCACTGGTACGGAGTTAAGTGATTTCTTCTGCTCTCCATTCTCCTTGGATCTTGCGTGTGCCCCTGTGCTTACACTTACCACATTCTGTGGACTCTCTGTTCTTTTTACTGGCTCCCACTAGACCATGAGTCCCAGGGGGCTGGAACCACAGCTTTCCGCATGACTGTATCCTTGGGGCCTGGCACAGAGTAAGACGTTAATACATTTCTGTGAAATGAATGAATGAAAGTTGTTTTGGAAGCATTTTTTTTTTTTAAACCCTAGCACTTGAGGAAGAGAAGGAATATAGTGACATTGTATTTAAATATATTTCGAGTCAAATTTCAGTCATGAATGGAAAGAAATTACAAAACTCTCTCATTAAATGATGTGAGGTGTTAGAGAGAATGACAATAATTTAATATCTGACTACTTAAGAAAATGTTCCCCACTCACTGAAATTAAATAAAAAAAAATCTAAGGAAGCAAACAGTAGCAGTCTTGGCAGTTTAAATAAAAAATTAAATGTTTTCTCAAAAGGCAGTACATTTAATGAATCTCATGTTCTCATTCCTGGTCATTCTCTTTCCCTTGCGTTGCTACTTAGATCTCAGTCCCTTATGTGAATCTGAGAAATGGTCATCAGAAAATGACTTTATAATTGATAGTTTTTGTAAGGTTAACTTTTCTGTTTCATTAGCTGTTTCAAATTCAGCACTTAGACAACCCAGGAATTGTATGCAGGCAACTGTCTTTTAAATGGAGCTTTATCTCGACAAAACTCAACTAGGAAATGCACTGACAAAAGATGCTTATCTCTGTGGTCCAGACTTGGCTTCCTATTAATGCCAAATTCATACCACTTTGGAGAAATTTTTTTTTTCCCTGCCAGCCCCTGTCTTCTTCCTTACTATCTGTTTTCTTATGTGCGGATCTAGATTCTAGTTTACACATTTTGTCTGCAGTAAATAACATCATTTCGTAAACATTTTGAAACATGGAATCCCTTGATGCTAATATCTAATGTTGCGTTTTAAAGACTTGCTGCTTGGGGAGAGGGTAGGAAGGTATGGAGAAGAAAGAAAAGAAAAAAACCCAAACAAAATAAAACAACACACACAAAACACCTAGAACTTTCTGTATTACAATTTGGTTTTCCCCTAGCCAAGTAAAACTCCAGTGCCTTTTCTTGGAAGGCGTGTTTCTTATAAATGCTCTTGCAGCCTTAGCTCTGCAGGAGGGTCTGGATCATCCTGCAGTGTTCTCCGGGCCTGGACGAACATCCAGCCAGTTCAGCGTGCAGACCCAGTAACTTTTACCTCTTAAAAACTTGAGAGATTTATGGGCCGCTGTCCAGATAATTTAAAATACAACAATGGAGCTGCATGTTCTCTATGGTTCTTTCCAGTTTTGATAGCATGGAAGAATTTTAAGATCTCATTCTAAGTTATTCTAAGAAGTGTTTAGTGCTTTTTAATAGTTTGTGTCATTGATTCATGCACTGATACCCCTTGGCTTCTAAGAAGCCATGCAAATACTCCTCGTATTATTTAGGTAACATTTTTAAATGACTGGCAACATGCGGAGGTAGTATATATAATTATTGCTAACTCTTCTTCCCTCTTCTTTCTTGTGGTACAGACTTAACTTTTACGCAACTGTGCCTTGGCTTAACCTGGCTCAGCTGTATCAGCCAAAAGTGCAGTCAGGGAGCCAAGAATAATCTAAGGGCAAAGAAAGTCATTATTGATTTTTCTGGGGGGGGGTGGAGGGAGACAGGAGAAATGAAAATTTAACCAGAAAATATTTAATGCTCTGTAACTATACCAAAATCCATAGTTTTCAAAATAGACATAGAAAATAACATTTGTATTTTGGCAGACTTGTACGTGTACTAATAAGGAGCCTCGGTCATTATGTTCACTCAGCACTGATGCCTTGGTTATAAGTACTCATCAGATGACAATATTGGGTCATTTAAATGTCTCGCTAAAACAACTGGCACATAAAGACAAAAGATAGAAGTTAGTTTAAAAATGCCACTAATGGGATGCCTGGGGGGCTCAGTTAGTTAAGCATCTGTCTTCCACTCAGGTCACAATCCCAGGGTTCTGGGGTCAAGTCCTGCATCGGGCTCCTTGCTCAGTGGGGAACCTGCTTCTCCCTCGGCCTGCTGCTCACCCCCTGCTTGTGCTTTCTCTCTCTCTCTCTCTCTCTCTCTCTCTCTCTCTCTCTCATTCTGACAAATAAATAAATAAATAAATCTTTAAAAAAATAAAATAAAAACGCCACTAGTATCACCCACAGAATTGTACATAGGTCTCTAATGATTTGCCTGCCTGGCAGTACTCAGCTAAGTATGTTACAACAAAATGCTCCTTCTGTGACCTGCATTAGGATTGTTGAAATGGTAGGTTCTATATATCACAAAAGAGGTGAGTTAATAGGAAAGATTATCTTTAAAGAATATTTTGATGAAGATAAGGGATTAGTTGTGTGGGAGAGTAATATATAGAAATGGTAAATGGAATATGTATGTGTTATTCAAATATGCCTGAAATACAGCAAAGACCACAAACTATTTTACCAACGTTGAGCAAGCCCCTTGGGAACATGACTGCCAATAATTTGTAGAGAACTTTATAACCCATTAGCAGAAGGTGTACTTTGTATCAGAAAACATTGAGAGTTCTGGTTGGATATTTGGAGAAAGGAAATAGTATAAAAAGGATATTTTTGGAAGTAGAGGATAAAATTTTATTAGAGGGGAATCTTGAACAGAGAGGAAAGTGAAGAAGATGCTGATGCTGTCTTAGGGATCCAGGAATGAGTTGGACTCTGGGCCAGGGTTGTGCTTGTATACCTGAATGCATACCGAAGGGGGAGCCTCACAAATGTGTTCATGGTTATAGAACACAGGGACCTGGGACTATGAATCACTAATGATTATGGCAAACTTGGAAAAAAGGTGATCTTCGAGAAAGGAGGATTAAGAAGACCGTGAGATTGGTTTTCACACCGTTTAATTTTAGGCTTTGTTGGACTATCTAAATGGAATTATACTTTTGGATGCCAAGAATAAGCAATTAACGTACTTCATAGCAAATGCCTTTTTATCTCTCTGTCTTTTTTGGACTCTCAGGGCCTTGAAGTTCAACATCCTGTGGGTTTTGCTCATTTCTCTATTTCCAGATCCTAGGACAGTGTAAGCCTATTCTGTGGCACTCAACCAATACATATTATTTGGATGGGTGAGAAGAGGGTGTGAAGGCTGCTGGGGGGTTGGGGGGGTGGGGAGGGAGTTGGATAGTCAGCTCTCAGGTGGAAGATTCTCCATGGAGCCTTAAAGGTACATCCGCTTTGACTAAATGTGGACAAGAAAGGAACATGGAAGACGGCATGAGTGCTGAGAAAATCAGAAGTATTGTCAACAAACTTCTGTGTGAGTTCTTCAGTTTTTTAATAAGTGCCAGGAATTGTGCTGGAATAGTAGAAAATGGTGGAGGAGGTGTTGGTGAGGAAGTTGAGGAATTGACATTCTGTTTAGCAGAGGTCTAAAGGAAGTGTTAAACCATGATCTCAGGATGAGGGGAACTGGATTTTTGTCAGAAAAAGATGGCCTTAGCTTGGTAGATTTGACAGAGGAGAGCAGACTGTGAGGATAAAAGCAGAGGCTTGCCAGGGACAGTAAACACATTGGAGAAGTTTATTAGCCATGAAAGGAGCTCAAGCAGGCTTTTGAGAATCTTAAAATTCTCATACTCTTCCTGTACTTTATGTTATAAAACAATAGCTTTTTGGAATATAAAATCATCATTTCGCTATACTCTACTCCTTTCTGTCATGTATTTCCCACACCTGAGATCCAGAGGTATCTGAGGTCACAGAGGGTATTGGTATCTGTACCGGCTACCCCTGCTTCCACCAGGGAGTCGTTAGCTAGAGAGAGCGGACGTGGTAACTGCAGTTGCCATGGGCACCTTTGCATTTTATCTTGTCCAAGGATGGAGGGGGGGGTGGGGGGAGGAAGAGAGCAAATGTCAGTTTGTCATGGAACCAAATTATTTAGCTTTTAAGAAAGCAGTCATTATGTTGATGTAATAACAGCCTTTTAGTGTGAGTTGTCAACAGACAGTAATAACTTTTAATGAGACCTCTAAAATAAAACCTTTATGGTATCCATGTGTTTGGGTTACTGTAATCCATTATTCTAACCCTTATTTTACTTCCCTCTTACATTGTGATTTATTATGTTTGAGGCCTCAGTGATTAATTCCTTAGGGAATATATTTTAGAGCTTAAGCTATTTTAACTTTTAGCACTGCTAATTTAAATGTTTTCCTGTTTGCTAAATTTGAGATGAGAAGAATTTATTTTAACCATAAGAAATTGGAATGGGGGAAAGAGTGTTTCATTGTGGAATAACCAGGAGAGTAGCCAGTGACTGAGAAGTTGCCAGTTGAATTGTGTTGACAAGTGTGATTTGTGGGAGTCCCGTAAGGATGTAACAGGGTCATAATATGAGCATAAAAAATCATGCATCGTGTGGGTGAAGGAGTAGCCTGGGAATGGAAGGGAATGGCGATTAGTATATGTTGAAATTACTGCCTCAAAGAAACACAGGAATCCTTACACTATATGTGTTGAAATCGGCAGCCTCTGAAAGCTAAAACCCAGAAGAAAAATCCCAGAAAAACCAGACAATAATTCCTTGAAGCTGTCTCCTTTTTAGAATCGCTTATTACGGAATTACAGAAATAAGATATAAATGGTGCTTTGTAATAATATGAGCAATCATCACTGACTTGATGCGTTTCTTAAGATTCTGCTTTAATTCCACATACTTTTCATCCTGTGTCTGTTGTTTCTTGAGTGAGCTCCTTGATTTCCTTGATTTGCTCCCTCCTGTACTTCTGTGCTCTGTTCACCGTGAGTGGTCAACTGTGTCCTCCTTGGATTTTCAGATAGCAAGTTTTGTCAACAAATCAGGCATGGACATCTCAATCCTACAGCGGTCCTTGGCCATTTTGGAGTCAATGGTGCTCAATAGCCACGACCTCTACCAGAAGGTGGCTCAGGAGATCACTATCGGCCAACTTATCCCACATCTTCAAGGGTAAGCATGCAGTTGCCTCCCATGTAAGAAGGGGAAGTGATTCTGGTAGACAGCCACCCTAAAGCCCTGGGAAAGGTTTTTGATTGGTTTGATTCAATATGCGGAAAAGGAATCTTGATTGGGCATCTAACCACACCGTGCTGCGCACCCACCCCCCACCACGCTGCTACGGCGCAGTGACGGCCCCGGGGGCAGTGGGGTCCCATGCCCGTTCTCGGCGTCCTTCTGTCCCCAGTGCCTGGCTTTTTGTACGCAACCAGTTCTGATGAATGTCGATAGATATTGGTAGAGTTTTACTTTTAACATCGTAGGGCAATTTGCTGTCTCAAGTTCTCAACAGCATCTTTCCTTTGTCGTTAAAAATAGTGTTTTCTGTGATATAATGAGTATTTTCATAGATAATTAGGAATTTTTCAAGGTAGGCTTCCTTCTTAGGCTCAAGGTGATTACAGTGACCTTCTTTTGTCTTTTCTAATGCATGTGTTTTATCTCTAGAGGCTTGAGCTAGAAGACAAGGCACTTAGCAGCCTGCAGGCTTTGGGGCTCTTTTCCTTCTCTCCACTCCAGCAATTAGTAAGGTTGTCCCTGAGAAGGATGCCTCTGTACAATGCTGCTTTATAAATTAAAGTATGTGGCGTTGCAGGTAGCAACAGCCCCCTGAGGTGGCTTACACAAACAGGGAGTTCATTGCAAGGATCCTGGGGGACTTTACAGAACCCAGGAATGACTTAAGTAGCTAAGCTTTGAGAAGGACAGAAACTGTGGCCTCCTTAGAGGGGTCACAACAGGCCTTTTCTCAAGTGTACTGGTCGGCACTAAGGTGACTCGTCTCCCAGGAACTGCCACCCCTGGTCTCTCAGGTCACATTTGCAAATTCTCAAGAGGAAATCTGATTGGCCTTTTGGGGTTGGGGATGTGGGCTGTGGATGTGAAGGAATATTCAGTAGTTCTCAATGTACCAAAAATGTTAACTGTTCATAATGCAAACCTACCAAAGTGCATTAGATGTTGCCTTCTTTTGGGAGGGGGGAAGGTGACCAGAATGTAAAATTTTAAGTCACACAAGCTGTGGATTGTGGCCTCAGGGAAAGTGAGCACATGTTTTAAAATGATGCTTTTGTGTGAAACCGCTCTGGAAATAATACCAGTTTCACATTTCCCTGAATGTGAAATGTATTAATTCTACAGTCTGTGTCTTTTCTCTGGATCTCGAGGGCATACTTGTGTGTTCACGGTGTGCTCTGCTAGAGTTGAGAGTTTCTAATTTGGCAAGTGCTCTGCTGAGGATTTTATATACATTAACTCATTTTATCCTAAAAGCAACACCTTAAAGTAAGTGTGTTCTTTCCCAGTGTTCCAGATGAGGCAGCTGTTTTGGGGACACGCCCTGACCTTGCGCAAGGCCACACAGCCAGCCTGCGGGGCACTGGGCTTTGGATTCCATCCCGCCAAAGGCTGTGTTCCACACTTAGCCTCTCCCTAAATTATCTCTGAATGCAGCTCACCGGCTGCTCTTTGTTTCTGCCTTGGGTCCTTCTTATTTACTGTTTACCACGTGGCTTCTATGAGATTTTTTGCTTGCTTTGGAATTTCTGATCTCATTTCAGTGAAAAGCAAATTTGCAGATTTTAAAAATAAAAACTTGTTCTTTTTGTTATTAAAAAGTTTCTATTCGGAAATAGATTTTTAGAATATGTAATAGCATTGCCATGGAGACAAAGCAGTTTCCTTTATAATAAGTCCAGGAGTGTAGGGATACCCAAATCTAGTCCCAGATACACTTCATGCATCAGACAGAAAGTCACAGCTCCCCACACACATATCCACACGTACAGCCCCTGGGTTCATGTATTTAAGCCCTAATAGAGGAGAAGGGGAGAGCCAGCTGACCAGCTATACTTTCTGGGTGATCTGTGCTGAGCAGTGTATTGTCCAGGTAGTAATAGTAATGGTCCTCCCCCAATCGCATTCCCTTCCTCATGGTGGTTGAAATACATTCTCACTAAGCTGACAACTGCATTTTCTAGGCCATGCCTCTCTCTCTCACCTCTTTTTTGGGGAGATCATGACCCTTATCATAGTCTGACTCAGAGGTAACCTATTTTGACTTTCTGTATCGTTCTGTGTCTTTACAGGACAGATCAAGAAATCCAAACCTACACCATTGCAGTGATTAATGCACTTTTCCTGAAGGCCCCTGATGAGAGAAGGCAGGTAAGTTGCGTTTCTTTGGTCCTAAGACTGTACTCAGGGCCAGCAACTTTTGGGGCAGCGAGTGTCCACTTCTTCCCATCCTGGGGACTCCTTGGGCCTCCCTGCTGTGCAGCTTGGCTGGCCAGCCTGGGGTCATTCACAGATCCTGTGGGAAGTAGGTGGAGATGCTCAAGCCCGTGTCTGAGGAAGAATGCTAGGAATGTTCCCCGGGGCAGAGCCCTTGCGTCCAATGAAACCCAACATAGAAGCTTGAAACATAAGAAGATGAAAACCTGGGGGAAGCAGAGGTGGAAGCCCCGAGATCTTCTGTCATGCCACTGAATGCTCCCTAGGGCAAGGGGGGTATTGTCCCTATTTTCCTGATGAAGACCCTGAGGCCCTGAGAGGTGTCCCGCTTAGCCCATGGAAGTTTAGATGTAAAGGACAGGAGGAAGGCCACAGAGTTCGCTGCCCCTGGTTGAGGTAACTGTTCCTAAGTCAGGGGGGCTCTTTGCTCCGTGACATTTCTGTTGTCCATGTGCATGTGTGGTGGTAGGGGGACTGAGCCACCCGTTTCCCTTCCTCTGTGCCCACAAGAGAAGGGAACCCCTTAAATGTACCCATGTGAAACCTATCCCTTGATACTCTCCTTTGTCTGTAGATCTTTGGTTCTTCTGCATTGAGGTAAAGGGTCCTCGTAGAGGGGGGCTATGGAAGAAGTGGCATTTTCTGTGTCTTGGAATGTAGCTGGCCCCTCAGAATCCATTCATGTTTGTTTTTTTTTCCATCAACATAACATACTGTGTACCTTGGTCACACAATTCACTTCATTTAAAAACTGGGTGGAAATATGAGATCTTTCAACCAATAGAAAGTATATTGGGAGCTCTGTGACAGTTACCACTAAATTGTTGTAGAAGAACTTAGAAGCTAGTGTGCTACTGAACACTGAACACTAGAGAATTTCTTTTTTCCATTTTATTTTTTCATTGCCAAGGATTTTAAACCTCAGTGACTAAATGTGAGGGTTTCTGGTTTATTTTTCATTTAGAATTGTTTGCTCACTCCTTGGGGCTATGTTTGCACAATGAATGGAGTGACTTTATTGTTTCCTGTGCATTGGGTTTGGTGTCGGGAGCCAGGAGTGGCCTGCCATCCCTAAACCTTATGCTCCAGGCTGGATTTTTAAGGGTGGTTTTGCAGGTGGAAGCTGAGTTGGGGCTGCTCTTTTTATATCTGAATCTAAATGCTGAGCTCATGATAACTTCCAGCAGCCCAGCAGATTGCTCGACGACACTCACATATGCACTCCTGACATAGCCCTGGAGAAGCTTGATCGATCCTTCTACTGGCCAGACCAAGGACACCTGGCCGAACTGGTAGCTGAGAGTAGAGTGCGGGGCAGGAAGCCACCTGGTCTGACCTCATGGGCTTTTTCTTTTTCCTATGGAAGAAGAGTTTGGATTAGAGGAAGCAAAAACTCATGCCCACCCTAACTGCTATGATTTGAATCCCTGGATCTAGACATGAGTAAGAGGCATACACTTTGCATCTTCCTGTTACACCAAGAACTACTGTTAATCTACTGAATTGGATTCGCATGACCACGGAAAAATAGGGGACCAGATGCCAATCTGTACTGACTCCAGAATGATGATCACCATGAAACACAATGGCAGACCAGTATGACATTAGGTTTGGATTCTGAGAATCAAATTTTATTTTTTGAAAATTAGACAATATTTGAGATGACATAGATTGGCAACATACTGCTGTAATGATAATAAATCACAAAGGGTAGTCTAATAACATTACATAATTTAAGAAAACAATCCAACTGAGAAGGATAGAGTGTATATAATCATACAGCAGCATATCTAGACTCTGACTAATTTAGTCTTTGAAATAAAAATAGCAACAACACAGAAAATTAACTTGGACTTTATAAATTGTGTTGAATTGAAGATGAGTCAGTGACTGTAGTTTGTCAAGAAAAGGAATATTTTGATTTTTAATTAAAAACATATTTTTCAGTGAGTTAAGAGAGAGTTGGCTCTAAAAAACTAATTTCAAGTTCGTAATGAAGAAAAGTTTGATGTTATTTTCTGAAGGTTAGTGGAGCCTGTAAAGCAGAAGACCATGCTAATTGAGGGTATCATCTGGGTTATATTATGTATTGTTATCAGCTTTTCTTGTGGAAAATTAAACTTTCTGAATTTTTAGGGTAAATAGGAAAATTTACCAAAGCCTGCCATCAGTGATGATATTCAGTGCCAGGCTCAGTGTTCAGTGCTTTGTGTCTTACTTCATTTTATTCTCCTATCATTAGAAAGCTTTATTTTGCCTCTTTACAAATGAGGAAATTGAGAGTCAGAGGGAGTAAGGAATTTGATCTGATTGTTGAGCAGATCAGAGTCCCACCTAGGCCTTGCTCTTCTCTGCAGAGAATCCCATTGCCCAGGAGGCGTCACCCAGAGAATTCTCTGGTATTTGCCGAGTGAAGAACTCCCTAGAGCCTGAAAGATACCAAGCCCGTCTTCTCACTCCAATTAAATTAAAACATAATCTAAACATTTATTTATTGGATTTACAGGAACAGCTTTGTTTTTTTAAAGCCTTAGGACATTGGATAAATTCCACTTGAGTGAAAAAATTTCATTTATTTCAACTTCTCTTCCCGACTTTGAGCCAAACACATTGATAGGACTCCATTTATCTGGGTTTTTCTTTATTTTTCAAAATGTATAAAATGAATTCAGATGGATTTTAAACACCTATTTCTGACTGAAGAAAAATACCATTGTGGTCTTTTTACTTGGCAGGCAGACTGGAGTGATAATTCCATTGTGCCTTCATTGAGTAGGCCTTACTGAGAGAGTGCTGGGTTTGTTGAGGGCTGGGTTTGTAGAGGCCTAAGTTTGTTGAGGGCCGGGGTAACACTTCCTGCTTTGCCAAGGCCCCCTGGGGGCTTTCTGGTTGGGAAGTGAGGGGAGGAATGCCCTGCTTCCCCCTGCCTCCCGGATGTGGGACATTCTCCCTTTCTCCTCACAAAAGAACGGAAGGGGTGTTTGTTTTGTGGAGGTGGGGGCCAATGGATCCTTTTCCTTACAACGTGCCATTATTTTACTGTTCTCATGGCAAACATGTTGGTGAGATCCCTTTCAAATTTCTCTACAAATATTTATGATCTTCGTAAGCATTATTAAAAAACCTTTTACAACTTAAAAGATTTGGTGGGAAAATCAGAAAATACAGATTCAAAAGAAGAAGTTTGAAAGACTCCTCTAAGTGCGTGCCCCAAACAGAACCCTGCAACTAGTCACGCTTTGCGTGGGCCTGCTTTGTTCTGTGCAAAGCGTCTTCTACCTACATAATTTTTTCACTGGATGGGATCATACTACTTGCAGTGTTTATTTACTTTTAACTGCTTTTAAAACCAAACAAGATTTTGTGAACCTCTCTCCATGTCAATATCCCTATATCCATATTTATATCTGTCTATACTTTTATATTGTCTCGATGGTATAAAATATTCTCCATGGAGCCTCAAGTTTACTCAAACTGTTTTCTTTTTTTAAAGATTTTATTTATTTACTTGATAGAGAGAGAGAGAGAGACAGCATGAGAGGGAACACAAGCAGGGGGAGTGGGAGAGGGAGAAACAGGCTTCTCACCGAGCAGGGAGCCCGACGCGGGGCTCGATCCCAGGACCCTGGGATCATGACCTGAGCCGAGGGCAGACGCTTAACGACTGAGCCACCCAGGCACCCCTACTCAAACTGTTTTCTAATATTGAATGACAACAACAAATCTATGATGTGCACAAGGATTTTTCTATATCTCTCTGACCAAGCTTCTCTGTTCTTTAGGAGGGTAGTAGAAAATATTCTTTCATTTTCCACCAAACATTTACTGTCTACTCTGTGCCAGACATAGTGCTCTGGGCACATGAATACAAAGATGAAAAGGGAAGTCTCTGTGCCCCCTAAGGTGACCGTGGTCTTATGAAGAAGACAAACAATGTCAAAGATAATTACAACAATTGCTGTATGTATTGGAACTAGATTATCCCTTTTAACTTATTTTAAAATTTCAAAAAAAAAATAGGCTGAAATAGGCACAGAGAATATTTTTCTTTTTTTGTTTGCATGTCAGGCAGTAATTTCATTTTTATAAAAGAAAATAAATTAAAAGAGCCCCAGGGTCCTTTGGGCCCTTTGTTTTTCATTGGGTCCAGGAGAAAAAGTGGACTTTTCTGTTTGCGTTTGGAAGCAAGCCCCACTTTCTGTGGACCAAGGAAAGACAGGTTCCTTCTAGATTGCCATGTCCCTTGTTTGCCAATGTGTCACTGTCCTCGCTTTCTTGTTTTCAACAGAGTGGAAGGTGTCTTGAAACACCTCACCGTATTTGTGCACTTTTCTCCGCCAGGCAGTGGGTCAGCAGGGGTGTTAACATCACGTTGTAACCTCTAACAGAGCACTCTGAATTTCCATCCCTTCTTCTCTCCTGCTTGCTTTCCCTTCTGTGGTGGCGATGGCGCCATTAGGTTGGTGTAGAGAGCAGTGTTGACATCCTTGATTGTCCTCTGACTGTAAGTCCCCGCCTTCGGCTCCTGCCCAAGCCCGTGTGTCCCCCTTGCACTCCCCACCCGTGCATCCGGGCTCTCCTTGCTTCCTGCGAGTTTATTTTCGCCGTGATTGAATTCACGGTTGTGGTTTTGAATCGTAGCCTAGTTTCTTCTCTACTCAGCAAGAGTAGCGACTCTAACTCGAAAATCCAGCCCCTCCCCGCCAAAAAAAAACCCCTCAAGTGCCTTCCTGAATATGAGCAGTATTTTGAATGTGTGCACCAAGGTTGTACCCAACTTTATAATTTCAGCTTCGTATCTATGTCTCGATATGTAGAAAGAGTGTGAATCACTTCTTTAAATAAAGTCACCTGCAAATCCTCTGTGCTCGGCAGGCCAAAGCCCCAAATTCAACTTATAGAAAGGAGGCCTAGCAATGTGGAGTGTGGACTCTCGGAGATTAGCCCATGCTCAGATATTTGTCGCTTCCTAAAGCACCACACAGTTGACTTGAATTGACTATTTTCAAGCCCTGGAGTACGTACCACTCACTCTTTGGTTTCGCATGGATTAAGATGAAATGGCTCTTAGAAGACTTTGAGACTTAAAGTGATGCTGCTCTAATATTGGGACTCCTTGGTGCAGGCATGTTTCCTAGTATAAAACCTCTCTGTACATGTGTAGTCTAAGAAAAGCTGATGGGCCTTTTGAATGGAGAACCATTGCTTTTATCTAGAGTATTTGCTTTGTATTCCCTGCTCACTTTTTCCTGGAAGGAGGAAATTCCTAAAAAAGAAGTTTGCGGGTGCCAGATTTTCTTCCCTTTGCTTTTGGACAAGGCTCTGTTACCTAAACAGAACATTCAAAAAGCAATTTGAATACTACTGCTGTTGGAGCCTATTCTTTCATAAGAAATACTGCTGATATCCAGTTAGGAAACACCCCCTGGATAAAGTCATTTGGGGCCATGCTGAAATGTAGTTTTCTAACCTCAGGTTTTGTGTGGGTGTGTTTTTCTTCAACAGGAGATGGCGAATATTTTGGCTCAGAAGCAACTGCGTTCCATCATTTTAACAGTGAGTACCTATGTGGGGTGACCACCTTGTTGGGCAGGAATGGTTTGGTGCATTCATTTATCTCCTCTTTTGGCTTCAGTTTGTGGTTTGTTTTGTGACTTGCTTCTGTGATGAAGCAGTAATAACTAGAAAGGAGGAAGAAGTGTGCTTTTGGAATTGGAATAAACAAGGCTTTCCTACAGGAATGGTCTCATATGATTGGAAGGAGGAGTCTCTGGAACTGCCCTAGAAAGACAGTCTGGCAGGAAGGGGAGGAAATCTCTCCCAATGGGGCAGGTTTATTACACTCACCATCATGTTAGTTTTTAATTTTTTAATTTTTTTAAAGACTTGATTTATTTGAGAGAGAACATGAGGGGAAAAAAAGAGAGAGAGCACTGGCGGGGGGAGGGGCAGAGAGAAGCAGACTCCCTGCTGAGCAGGGAGCCCGATGCGGGGCTCCATCCCAGGACCCTGGGATCATGCCCTGAGCTGAAGGCAGATGCTTAATGACTGAGCCACCCAGGCGCCCCCTCACCATCACTTTAGCTTTGTATGTAGGAAGTCAGGGGCTCCGTGACTTAAAAATATCCACTGGTGTGAGCTTATACTGTTTTTAATGAGGAAGCTAATTGGAGACCTGTCAAACTCTGATAGAAGTCCTGAAATTCTGACCATATTTCCCTGGGCCCCTTTGCAAGAGACAGGCAGGGAAGATGTACATGGAATCCACTGGTTAACTGCAATGCAAAAATGACCTGAAATGTGAGTGCAAAAGAAGCCCTGCATGTTATGTGGTGAATGTTTAGAAATAAATCAAAGGGCATGATTTCCTGAGGCCTTATCCGCTATTTGACTTTAACCAAAGACTGAAAGAAGCACGCATGATTGATTCCCAGCTTGCCAAAGAAGCAATTTCTGTTTCTGTGATTTCAAAGGGGAGTTCTACAAGCTCACACACACACACACAGAACACGCACACACGCGCGTACACGCGCGTGCGCACACACACACATTCCAATACAGTGAGGCTATTGAAAATTAAAAACCTTATGAGGGCAAACACAATAAATACTCTAGAATCCAGAGCCAATAGCAATGACTACAATTTGTCATCGAGTTTGATTTTGAACTTCCTGGCTGACTAGGATAAAAAGAAACATATGAGTGTAATTTTCATTGTTTGATAAAAGAGGTACCCCAGTTCTTCGGGGATGACATACTTCTCCCCCTGGACCTGGAATATGAAATGGGTGTTGGTAGAGCATTCGAATAGATTCTTGGTCCAAGAATGGTTGGGTAGAGATTGCAGGAGGATTCATAATATGTTTAATCTTTATCCTGGTTCTTAGTAAAAGTGGAAAGTGCAATATTAGGGCATAGTCCAGTGAAGGTATTTGTGGGAGAGGAAGGGAGTGGAGAGACAAAGGGTGAGAAATGTTAAATTAAGGCCTTAGCCTGCTGTCCTTACCTGGGTGTGGCAGTCAGAGTTGGAATGCCCGGAGAGGGGGTGGGCAGAGTGGCTGTAGCCACCGTGTCTGAAAGATCAGTTTGCTTCGATGGGACTTCTCCTATGAGACTTTGATGGCTGGAAGTTCAAGGCTCATATTCTTAGGCAAAAACTTGGAGTGCAGATACTTCTGACTTGTTAATAAAATAGATGGCCGATACACCTTGGATATGAAATATTTACTCTGAATTAACATTCTGTTCTGAATTGGAAGGGTACGGCGTTTCTTTCCACCTCCCCATCTCACTGCCTAGCTTCCCACACCCACCACCCCCATTATCTTAGTTCAGTGGCTTTTTTCTGTTCTCACTTTTCTCTCCACCGTCCTGCTTTAACTGGCTGTTTTGACATGGTACTCACAGCCAGGGTGTAGAGTCTAAGTGCATGCTGGTTTGGGGGCACCTTGAGAAAGTTCTTTCAGGCAGCAAGATGTGGTTGGCTCTAGCACATTCAAAAAACCACATTGACCGGTCCTTTGGCATTTTTAAGGGACCACCATGGTCTCTGCTAAAGAAGACATATGTTAGGCCCAAGTGTTCAGTCTCTTTTGTGATCCAGCTCCGGTGGGGGCAAAGCCTCCCCATATCTAGTCTCCTGCCATTTCTTTTATATTTGTTCCATTTTGGTTCCGTTTCTAAGGGAAAGGGTCATTTTATTTTTCATTTGATTGTTAGCAGGCGAGTAAAGTTATACATTATATGCACATGAATTCCCTCATTGCATTGTGGTGGTGGTGGTAGTCTCTGGATAGTTTCCATGGTGAATTAACTGCAGGCCTGATAGGTACTTTGCTTTTTTATGTTGCTTCTAAAACTTTTCCCCATTTAGAAGTTGGATCACCTGTCAGACAGTTGATGGCAATATGATGGCAAAATTGCTTACAACACATACGCGCGATTTGTTTCTCTACTGCATGCAAGGAAGCTTCTGTTGTAGAAATCCACAGCTCTCCTCAAGAAACTCTATGTCAGGCACACTTTCTTGATTTATATAGCTGCAATCACCAGTACATTTCCAGTGCCTTCTTTTCTTCTGCTCCCTGCTGCACACAGCAGGTCTTTACCTGGATTCTGGACTAAACATCAGGAACTTTATTGGGCCAGAATAGAAAGAAGAGCTCCAAAATCACCTGCATCCTCACCTTTCTTCTGAAGGGTGGTCCCACCAACCTGCATTCCCCGGGCCTCCAAGTGAAGACTTCTAGGGTTTTACTTGGCATGGGGGTTAAGTTAATTGTTGCTGACTTTTTCTTTCTTCCTTTTAAAAAAAAAAATTATTTCTGAACCATCTCCCCAGCATGTCATCCGAGCTCAGAGAGCCATCAACAATGAAATGGCGCACCAGCTGTACGTGCTGCAGGTGCTTACCTTTAACCTTCTGGAAGACAGGATGATGACCAAGATGGACCCCCAGGACCAGGTGAGTGCTCCCTAGACCGCAGCAAAAGCATATATGGGAGAAAAGGTGGTTATTAAAAATCTTTTCTTGGGCTACTCCCAAACCAGGAATTTGTAGATGATGATATTGTTTTATCATCATCTTAGAACTTGGGGGAATATATATATTTTTAAGATTTTTTTTTAATTTATTTGAGAGAGATCACGAGCAGGGGGAGGGGCAGAGGGAGAAGCAGGCTTCCCATTGAGCAGGGAGCCTGATCCCAGGACCCTGAGATCATGACCTGAGCCCAAGATGCCCCAGAACTTGGGGGGAATATATTTAAAATTTAGATGAACATAGGCTAAGAGACTAAAGCAAATGGATTTTTTTCATTATACATCAAACACATGCATATTCTTTTATTGGGTAAGAATGCCTGATGTCACATGGCCACAAATCTTGGCCCTTGGTCCCAATACCATCAATGGTAATAGCTTTGGAGTCAAGTTCCCAGACAACTTGGGCCATTTGGTTGCCCTGTGTGATACTGATTCAGGTGGAAGAATTAATTGCCTCCATTCTCCAGTGATCAGTGCCGAGGGTGGGGGGGGGGGTGTCCCAGGTTACACCTGATTTCTGGGCTTGCGTTTTTGTCAGTTGGCTGTTTGTTATAATTCTCTCTAGGTCTCTGGTTGTTGTGTGTGAAAGGTTATGCCTCCATCCAAAAGGCTTTTGGGGGAACTTTACTGTGTGAGGACAGAGTGAGAGGAAACAGCTGGGAGCCCTGCTGTAGCCCATTTTCAACTTAAGCAGCGCTGCAGCTTTGGAAAGGAAAACACTCATTACTGGCACGGTGAAGGCCTGATCTAGCGCAGATGTGAGCCGCACATGTGAAGTGTGGAACTGCTGTAGCCCTTCGTCCGTGGCGCCAGGCCATGCAATTAAGAATGATGGAGAGGCTTGGAGAGGCTGTCCAACATGCCCCGGACTTTTGGCAAGGCCAAGTTTAATCATCCCAGAGAGATGAGACTGTCAGCTTACCACTTCTAGTGACGGAAGGCCACGCATCTTAATGTGGAACGGGCCTCCCCATTTGGAAGTGCTTCCTTTTATTTATTGAAAACATATATATATATTTTTCTTATTTACCATTTTAAGCATTTCTTAAGGGTTGTGTTTCCACGTAGTCACTTCTTAGTGGAGGTAGGGATCCCTTGTCACTTGAATGCTGTTCATAAACCTGCACGTTCCTCTCACTTTGGTTCAGCCAGTGTGGAACTCCCAGGTCCTTGAACTTGGCTTTCCCCAGACCCAAGCCTTCCATCATATTTGGGACTCCATTTAGAACTTCTAGGTAATTGGGGCGCCTGGGTGGCTCGGTCATTAGGCGTCTGCCTTCAGCTCAGGTCATGATCCTGGGGTCCTGGGATCAAGCCCCTCATTGGGCTTCCTGCTCTGCGGGAAGCCTGCTTCTCCCTCTCCCATGCCCCCTGCTTGTGTTCCTGCTCTTGCTATGTCTCTCTCTGTCGAATAAAAAAAAAAAAAAGAACTTCTAGGTAATTGACCTAAGTTAGTATTCCAAACGACTTGGCCATGAGGATAATCGTGGAATGAAGCCAGGGCTGACCAGCAGGGAGAGCGGCAGGGGAACTCTATGCAGAGCCCTAACTTAGAACATCGGTTGTCTTTTATCTGTTTTTCTTTGGCCTGAAAGCAGTGATTCATTTAGACCCTGGGGAAAGAGGGAGTATATATAATGTCACACAATGAAAGCAGCTCTTCCCTTCCCCCCCCCCCTTTTTTTTTCTCCCTAACGCCTTCAGGCTCAGAGGGACATCATATTTGAACTACGAAGAATCGCTTTTGATGCAGAGTCTGAACCTAGTAACAGCAGTGGCAGCATGGAGAAACGCAAGTCCATGTACACCCGGGATTATAAAAAACTCGGCTTCATTGTGAGTAAGCCATCTCCAGTAAGCGCTCTCCTTCCAACATCAGGGGTCTGACCTCAGCCACAGAAACTGATGTCTCCTCCGAGCGTGTGGTCCTCTTGCGCCTCGCAGAATAGTTTCCACATTTTCCAGATGTTTAGCTGGTGTAAACAGGATCACATGACAATCTCTTCTGGCCGCACTGCGGCAGAAGAACTTGCACAAGTGTGACTAATACTGTTTGTTTATTCAGCTCTGATTAAGTGTCGTTAGCCCGGAATGCATGTAGATTTCATTAACTCCACATCACAAGATGCTTCAGGTTCTCTTCGAAATAAATGGGTGATAGCAGCTGTGGGATGGATCTTATTATTGGGTTAGTGCTTGGATCACTTATATACATGGATTTCATATCAAAATCAAATTGAGAGTCTCCTGAAATGTATTCACGATAAAATTTGTGCAATTTGTACTTCCCTGAAAGTTTTGTCTTGTTACGGACGTGAATAAAACCACTCCTAGATTTCCTTTTGTTCAGTTTGCAAATCAGAACGCCACTTGTCCTGAATATAATCTGCTGTTTTTGTTTCTACTTGGATTCCATTCTGACCTTTATCACCATGGCACTTCTCCTATGACTTTGAGCTAATTAATCTCAAATTCTGAGGATGGAAAATTGGGTTTCCATTTTGTCCTGCATCATAAATGGCAAAAAAATGAGATTTTGACTTCAGTGATTAGAAATCATTAGGCATTATTTTAAAATTGCAAATACAATCTTCTTCAGTACACACAGACACACACAAATATTAATCTTTATATACATCAGTATCACGCTTTGTATGTTATTTGGGAAACCCTGTCTTTCTTGGGGATTGTCTTTGGAAATGTTTCCACATTAGTTAACATGTATTGTTTTTCATTACTGAGGAGTTTTTCATTTTTTGGATGGACTACAGTGTATTTAACCAAACCCTTTTGCTGAGTAATTCAATGTTTTGAAATTACCAATAAGTCTAAAATTGACATCTTTGTCACCTGGTAATTATGTACATCCACGATCACATTATTAGGATAAATTTGTGGGACTGTCATTTCTATGGCATTTATTTTTTAAGGTTGTTGATATTTACCAAATTGCTTTCCACACTGAGTCATTTCCACATTAGCCCAGTGGATCAGAGTGACTATTTTTTTAACCTCTCCAATCTTTTCTAAACTAAAAATAAATAAATAAATAAATAAATCTGATAAGTTATTGTTTTTATGGTGATAGTCTTAATATGTCTTTTCTAATAAGAATACTTGTCAAATGTCTTTGGCTTTGCAACTTTACAGAGGTACTGTGACATCATTTTTATATCATCATATTTCATATCTTGACATTCCATTTACATTTTTTTAGTAGAATCTATTTTTTAGAATTTTAGCACAAAGTTTCTTGGCCAAGGGACCAGGTGAGAGCTCCCTGTACTTGACGTGTATCGATGGTCAAGGCTAACAGGTGGTCCCAGCCCTGCCGTCACCCATCTGTGTGTTAACAGAGCCCGTTTATCAGGGATATAGCTGAGGAATGCGGATGTAGCTCACGTCCTACCACCCCAGCCAGTTCTTTCCAGGTTTTACTTTTGTGTGTTGAACAAGGCCTATCCAAATCATGTGGGAAGCTTCGCAAAATCACCCAACCTCTCTTGCCGTCCAGTCATATCAAAATGGCCTGGAAGGAGATCAAGGGATGTGTATTTCCTAATGCTCCCAATTGATTCTGATACCCTGTCCCAATGGAGAGCCTGGGGGTAGGGCATGCCCGAGTTACTCCCATTTCATTGTCTTCCTCTGCTACCACCTGGATTTCCAGTGCATTTGAACTGTGTAGAAAAGGCAAAACTCTAGTTCTTGGTTCATAGTGCCCCAGGACTCGCTGTGTCTCTCTGTCCCAGGTGGTGGCAATTGCAGAATGCACAGTGTCATTTCTCCTTCTGGCTGTGTACCTGAAGGACAGAGGAAAGAGGGGACATTGGGGGAAGAACACTTGCTGGGATTAGGATTATTACAGGTTCCTGGGATTATTACAGATCTCTAGGAAGGGTATATGTAATTGGGGCGGGAGGCATGAAACATCTCCCTTTTTATTTTCATGTTCTAGTTCTGTGTGAAATCATCAGGGTATTTCATGAGCCAAAGTTTGAATGACTTTTCTTCATGTAGCTCCATCTGTTAACATGTTGTTCATTCCTTCCACAGTTCAGTATTAGAGTGTATCTCCCTCTTAGTTTTCAGTGTCTGCTGAGTGTTCTGCTTCAAGTAGTTCAGGAAGAACAGTGTATTTTTTAACTGAAAGCTAATTCGATGTGGTTTTAAGGCTTTAGCTCTTATGTGGCCTCCTTTCAAAGAACTCGAAAAGTCATTTTAGAAAAAGCAAAGACCTGGAACCTAGAATAACCAAAAAGGGAGTGTTGATTTCCTTTATGTTTTCATGGTTCTCTCTTTTTTTTCTTTTTAATTTTCAATTTTAGTCCTTTCCCTGAAACTTCTTCCAGGCCACGATCTTGCCTCAGAAGAGTTGAGAAATGGGAAAGACCAGTTAGTAATGATTTCTAATGGTGGAAAATTTCCAACAGCTTTGACGAGCATAGATTTTCACTTTTGAATGTCCAGTCAGCCAGAAATAGACAAGCCTCAGTAAATGGAATCATGCGCTCATTGCGCCACCTAGAGACCATTGTGCAAAAACGCTGGAAGCTGGTGGGATGCAGGTATCTGGCCGTAAAATCTCTAGGTGCTGTAAGCTGTCCGGATGCACAGAAAGAGGAATAATCTTGCCTATTCCCTGAATGAACTGCTTCCTGTTGCCTCCTTTAGGAGCAGTTGAGGTCTGGATAATTTTTGGATCTCGTTGAGGGAAAATTCAATTCGTAAGATGAAGATTGTTCTTTCTCATTTCCCGTCTCCCGAGTAGGCAGTGCCCAGGAAGTGTTAAATGGCAAATTTTTGGAGTTGAGTGGGCCTAGATTTTAATTCCATCTTCCCTAATTCCCAGCCATTGGGCTAGCAGGCCAGTTGTTGAACCTGTTCGGGCATCAGGTTCCTCAGTTGTGCAGCTACCCATCTATTTCAGGGTCGTTGGAAGGTCATCAAAGATCATCTGTTAGTGCCTGGCACAGCGTCTGGAATGGAGGATGTACCCAGCAAATAGTACTTCTCTTCCTTGTTTTTTGGAGAGCCCATATCTGGAAATCACAGGCAGCCTTTTCAGTTTTCCAAAGTAGAAGGGGCAGTTGCTCCAACAAGCGAGCAGAACAGTTGTTAAAGGATAATAAAGCACAATACCTTTGAAAAGGCAGATGGCCTTACATTCCTTCTCAGCACAGCCTCCCAACAGAGCAGATTTTTCTGCTGAAATAATTCTGAAATCTCAATTTAAAGTGGCTAAATGGCATGTTATGGCTAGTCATAACACAGAAAAGCACCTGCTTCTAAAACAAAGCTGCTTAATCTTCTAAGATCTCTCAGTTAATGATTCTCTAGTTGCTGAACAGACTTGCAGGGGCTGGGAGGAGGGGTCAGGGTTGTCTGGGATGATACTGTTCTTATTGGAAGTCAGAAGGCAAGGGTGCATGCATTTCTCAGGGTGATGGAAGGCAGATTCCCATATTTAGAATGACTTTATTTTGAAAACTAGAGAAATGCTCCAATCAAACTGTACCTTGTTGATTATAATGACCAAGCACTGTGCAAAATGACTTTCATGCTCTGAAGGGTTGCATTCCTGGCCAGAAACCCTTCAGAGTTTGTCTTAATGTCAAATTGGTAGCTTCTCTATTCGTCCAGTCTGTTGGACAGTCCTTACAAAGGACATATCTGTAGTTTATTTTTCTAATTTCTCTTGAACCAAGGCAGATATTGAAGTTGGACAAGACTGTTGTTTTTTTTTTTTTTCTGAATGCCTTTTCTTTCCCATTCCTTTAGCTTGACTGGGTCCCAAATAAACTCATTTTAAATGAATGAATGAATCAGTCAATCAATTTAGTAGTTTCCATGCTGGGCGTTGAGCCCAACGCAGGGCTTGAACTCACGACCCTGAGCTTGAGATGAGCTGAAAGCTCGAAACCTGAGCTGAGATCAAGAGTCGGACACTTAACTGACTGAGCCACCCAGGTGTCCCGATAAACTCATTTTTAAAAGAAACTGTTTCTGAACAGTATATTTTAATATGAGAAGTTTTGATAAATATTTCCCTTAACATTTTCAAATTGTCTTAAAAGAGAAAAGTGACTAAAATCTGGAAGTGAAAAAAGGTCATGAGAAAAAAGATGACTTCAGAATTAAGATTCTCTTTTAAAGTGTAGGTTTGATTGTATTCTGGTATGGTTGAGGCCAGCACCCCATCTGGAGAAAAGATAATGTATTTACTCATAGTTCTCAAGAGAGGGAGCGTGCCACAGCACAGAGGCCATGTGGACAAGCACTGGCGGGGGCGGGGGGGGGGCGGTCAGGAAGCAGAGAGAGTAAGGGGGAAACGTGGATAAGAGCCTTTGTTGTGGTTTCCATGGAAAAGCAAGGCAAGATAGAGGAAGCAGGTTTAGGATTGGCCAGTTTGAATAATCTCAGTGGTCTTTGAAGCAGAGGGTCTGCCCCTAGCTGTCGGCCTTGTGGTGATGGGGGCCAGGGGACAGTGGCCCAGAGTGCAAAACCCTGATGAAGGAGATCCTTTGGGGTTTGGGATCTGGATTGGCGAGTTTGCACATGCTTCCTATCTCTAGGAATTAGCTAACCCTGGGAAGGGCAGTTCCTCCAATCTTAGCAAGGTATCAAAGGATCAGAGAATACAAAAAGAACCCAAGGTATCAAAGGATCAGAGAATACAAAAAATTTTAAGAAATGACTAATACAGATTCATGTTAAAATTTTTAGAGGATTTTCTCCTTCCCAGATGATAGAAGATAATTATGCATCCTTACACAAGTATAATTATACATAATTGCATATGCAGTGCTTGGTGTCATTTTAATATATTTTTTCTCAAATACAGATGGCAGGGAATGAAGTGAGATGCATATTTATCCATGTCTTCCTCCATCTCCATCCCCATCCCTATTTCCCTAACACAGGAGGAAGCCTCCTGGTCTAAATGCTGCTAGAATTCAACCGGAACTGTGAGTGTAACATGGGCATTAAGCTTGGGCTCTGAATTCGGGCTGCCTAGGGGATTGATTCCTTGGGCGGATTACTTGACGTTTTCATGTCTTAGTTTCCTTATCTTTAATCTGGGGATATAAGAGTTGTCTCTGTCAATAAATTTGTTGTGTGAATTAAATTAGTAGATACTTGTAAATCATACAGAAGAGTGCCTGGTGCAGAGTAAGCAGACTAGGAATTTAGAAGCAGTTATGCTGATGTTATAATAACTATTGATGTTATTATTGGAGCATCACACGGTGTCCCATGACCCTGTGACAGGCAGTGTTGGGGGGTGTGAGAGTTGTAAGTTGTGCCAGGAGGATGGCAAGAAAACGCGTGGTTGAAAATACGAGTTACTGATGAAAGAAAGTTGTGTGCTTGGGACACTGCAAACCTGTGTCGAGGGCTGACCTTTAGGTTCACGGGGAGAGAAGTAGAGTTGGTTTTTCCAAGTGAGGACAGATTATAGAGAATTTTAAATTCAAAGGGGTTTGAAATATTCAGTCAATCCTCCATCCTCACGGTTCATGGATTCCGTAAAATCCAGCTATTTGCTAAAACTTATTTGTAAATCAGTACTCATGGTGCTTTCGTAGTCATTTGCAGACATGAGGTCAAAATAAGGGGACGCTCTGCCTTCTCCTTCCAGCTTTCCTACTGTAAATGGGAGTCATTTTCATAGTCTAGCCAGGGCCTTGATTTTTGAAATTTGTGCTTTTTGTTGGTGGTATTGCTGTTTAAAGTGGTCCTCAAGCATAGTTCTAAAGTGCTGCTTGATGTTCGTAAGTGCACGGAGCCAGGATGTGCCTTGGGGGGAAATCCGTGTGTGAGATAAACTCAGGTCGGGCATGAGTTAACAGTGTCGTTGCTGTGAGTTCAGTGTTCATGAACCAACCATATATATTAAATAAGGGGTCTTTAAAAAATACATAAAACAAGGTTATGTATTGACTGACCGAGTCTTGTGACCAGAGACCGGAAGTCACCTCACCCCATATCTCCCCTCAGAAGCAATGGCTCAGTATTCATTATCTCGGGATTTGCGATGACTTCATAGAACAGAGCTGCAGGGAAAAAGCAGAATGGACTGTACTTTGAATGCTTGGGGAGCCTTCAGTCAGGGGTGAGCCCTGGAGAGGAGAATCCCAGGCGGTCCCAGGCTCATTCCCTCCTAGCCCCGTGGTCTGTGTGTGCTAAGTGGGGAAGAGAAAGCCCACCATTGACTGGCTGACAGGTGTGCGCGGTGTAGCAGGGCCTCTGCCCAGCGCTTGGCACACTGCTCAGCACAGTCACGGGGGAGCATGACACCCTCCTGGGATTTGACTCATTTGTTTGAAGTCAGAAGCTGCCTCAAAACTGCTATTATCTGGAAAATACCACGTCCTTGACATCAGGGGCATTTTCAGGCCACAGTCATTGTCCATAGAGGAGGATCCTGCCTCTGGTGGGCTTGGCTTATATTTCTGCATCATTCCTGATGGGACTTTCTCATAAGGTTTTGTTGCTGAGAATGTGCTTCAGTCCCTTGGAGCCCAAGGACAGTGTTAGTAAGAATCCAGAGTACATGGGAATGCAGAAAGTGAATTTTGACATTGATCTGATTGTGTGGTGCTCCTCACCCCTCCCCACTCTTGGCCGCAAACCACCTCTGGTAACCACAAGGTAAAACAGCTTTTTCCCCATGTGAATGATTTAATAATTAGGATAGTATTCTTAACCAAGCGCTTCGTTTTCAAATAGTAAAATACGTGACCCGTAAACAATAGTTCATCAAAGCAAAAGGATAACAAATGCTTTTTTAAACTGTCGTTTATTGAAATTCTCCAAGTTTTAGCCACACAGAATTCAGAAGGTCCCAGTGTGGGCTGGGGTGTTCTTCCAGGAAGCTCTGGCCAATCCTTGCCTGTCCATCCAGCCCCAGACGATTCCTTCCACTTGAGAGACCTCTGGGGGATGTTGGTGAGGGATTGCCAGTGACTGAGACGCCTGCGTGGTGGTAAATTCGCAGGCAGATACTGCTTGTGCCTGTTCCTTGAAACCCGGTCTTCTATGTTCTGCCTCATGGACGCTGCAGCCTGGTCCATTCTGATCACACACCCCCTGGCCCCATCTGAAATGCAGCAAAGCCTCAGTCCTAATCATTTCTACTCTTGCTCCATCGGGGTGTAAACTAGCTGGGGGATTCCAGTTATCAGTGAAGCTGGAGCAGAATCAGCCACCAGATGGCGCAAAACCACGGCCATTGACTCCCAACCAGACCCCCCCACCCTCACCCTGCCCCCAAACTTGGACAGACAGCCACTAGGACACCCAGTGACCTTGCAGCTCTGCTTATCAGTCTGCAGAGCAAGAAGTTGTAGGACCAAAACAGGGGCCTTAGGATCTCCTGGCGGGGGGGGTGGGAGGGTCTCTAGCCTTCATGGAGGCCTTTCAGGCGCTAGGAACACTCTAAGATGCCCAGCTGGCCTTCCTGTTAATTGAGATTTGTCTGTTCATGGCAGATGAGCTTTTATCTAGTACCTATATATCCGACTTTCATTCTTAATTCTTTATCCTTATGCTGTCATGGAGGTCTTTCATATGAGGTACAATAGTCTGTAATCTAGTATTATTTTCTGCCTTAACACTGACATGCAGGAAAGAATGCACTGGATATGGAAAAGCTGAATGAATATTGACTGTACAAACAACAGTAATAATGTATTTAAAAGAGTGAATCTTAAACAGGCTCCTTGCCTGGTTCATAGCTGGATGTGGGGCTCAATCTCACGACCCTGAGATTGAAATACACATAATTAAAGTGGGTGATGCAATAACCTGGAGGGGGTACGAGTGGTCAGTGGAGTCCCAATAAACCAGCATTGTTGGAATGGGTACAAAGCTGTCTGGGGAAGTCTGAGATGATTCTTCTCTTTTCTTTTTTCTTTCCTTTCCTTTCCTTTCCTTTTTTCTTTTCTTTTCTTTTCAAAATATTTATTCATTTGAGAGAGAGAGAGAGAGAAAGAGAGAGCTAGCGAACAGGGGGAGAGGGGCAGAGGGAGAGAGAGAATCTGAAGCAGACTCCCCAGTGAGCGTGGAGCCTGACACAGGGCTCGATCCCATGACCCTGAGATCATGACCTGAGCTGAAACCAAGAGTCAGACCTTCAATCAGCTGAGCCACCCAGGTGCCCCTGAGCTGATTCTTGATATACATTTCTCAGGTGAATAGAATCTTATAGAATCATTTTTCAACTTTTGCTTTTAAGTAGCCACTTCCTGAGTTATACGTTCAAAGATGTTGTTGAGACTTCTGCCTTGATGACAGAAAGTACTTGAGCCTTGTGGAGCCTTATGGATAATTTTTTGCTTTTATCTCTGCCTTTACCTTCCTCACGCCAACAGACTGCTCTAAGAGGGATTCGGAAAGGAACCAGTCAACCGAGGGCATTCTCTGAGGCCGCCAGTAGCTGAGGCAAAAGTTGCAGGCAGTTGTGTTGCTCATTTCCTTGATTGGCGAGTAGGAGTCATGTCTTTCAAGGGACTCCTTCCTTACAGGCGAAGAGATCACCAGTTCCTGTCTTTACGTGTCCAGGGTGGGCTCTGTGATGTCTTCCGTGGATGTCTATGGTTAAATGCTACAGAGCACGGCACACACTGCCTTCACCTTTGGTTTTAAGTGCAGAGACCATAGCTTTGTTGTTGTTGTACGTGCAGAAGGGGAGAAGTTAGCTCTGGAAAGATCTCTCTGGCAGAACCCAGGAAGATCAGGTATTGGTTTGTATTTTCCATCAGTGACCCCAGCAGAGCAGATGACTGGGACAGAGCTCCTGCGAGGTGGACTCTTTGGGTTGGCTCAGCCTTGGGGGGCCACCTCTCTCTTGGGTTAGTGTCATCACGCTTCCTAACGCTGTAGAGAGACCGTCAAGAAGTTCTATGCAGAATACTTGTGGATCTTTTCTTCCTTGATCTTGCTTTGCTCTTTGGCTCGATTGGGGAAGGACAGTCAAAATGGGTGCAGGGTGATTTGCAGGGGGAAGCCCCAGCATGAGCTTTCACCGTGGGAGGCAGAGGGTGGGACCTCTTTTCCTCTGCCCTTCTCTTGCCATGGGGCATGTGTTGTCTCTCCCGTTGCCATCAGGTCAGCGATTTACATCTGTACCATGTTATTCCCCTCATCCCCACCCTAGCAGAGGGGCAGGGAGTCAGAGGGGCCGTGGGAGCTGGGGATATAATCCCATCTCGGAATCAGCCCCCAAACCTCCAGCATATACCTTACCTGCTGTGGATGCCCCCTGCAGATGGTGAAAAGTACATCCGTTCTTACTCCCTGACAAGGGACACGTGAATAATTGTACTCGTGAAATGTCTGGATATTTTTAAAGGAAATATTTTAGAAGAAAACTTTTTAAAACAAATGAACTATGGTTCTTTGTCACGAACTATGAGTCTTTGTCATAACAATATTTGAGCTTCATCTTTCTCTTGTATTTTTTATTGTGATTTATTTTAACTCAAGGCAAAATTTTATAGGGATGATTACCGAAAACTGAGTGAGGAAACAGGTTTCCCCTGCTCCCTCTTTTCTCAGCTCCTTTGCTGTTCAGCACCCAGTGTACCCAAGGGCCAGTAGATCTCCTTGTAGAGTCGAATCTGTTTTCTGTCACTAGGGGGCGCTCCTAACAAAGGGATGTGTATTAGTTGTTCTCCAGACTAAAGATGTCTTTGTAAGGAGCAATTCAGATGTGTTTGAGAAGGTGGAGTATTTAGTGGGGTTATTTTATTTTACTTTATTTTTAGAGAGAGAGAGAGAGAGGAAGAGAGCGGGAGGGGAGGGGCCGAGGGAGAGAGAGAATCTTAAACAGGCTCCATGCCCGGTTCATAGCCGGATGTGGGGCTTGATCTCACGACCCTGACATAATGACCTGAGCCCAAATCAAGAGTTGGACGCTTAACCGACTGACCCACCCTAGCAGGGTAATTTTTTTTTCAATAATTTTTATTGTTATGTTAATCACCATACATTACATCATTAGTTTTTGATGTAGTGTTCCATGATTCATTGTTTGTGCATAACACCCAGTGCTCCACACAGAATGTGCCCTCTTTAATACCCATCACCAGGCTAACCCATCCCCCCACCCCCCTCCCCTCTAGAACCCTCAGTTTGTTTTTCAGAGTCCGTCGTCTCTAATGGTTCATCTCCCCCTCCGACTTACTCCCCTTCTTTCTTCCCCTCCTGCTATCTTCTTCTTCTTTTTTTTTTCTTAACATATATTGCATTATTTGTTTCAGAAGTACAGATCCGTGATTCATCAGTCTTGTACAATTCACAGCGCTCACCATAGCACATACCCTCCCTAATGTCTATCACCCAGCCACCCCATCCCTCCCACCCCCCACCACTCCAGCAACCCTCAGTTTGTTTCCTGAGATTAAGAATTCCTCATATCAGTGAGGTCATATGATACATGTCTTTCTCTGATTGACTTATTTCACTCAGCATAACACCCTCCAGTTCCATCCACGTCATTACAAATGGCAAGATCTCATTCCTTTTGATGGCTGCATAATATTCCATTGTGTATATATACCACCTCTTCTTTATCCATTCATCTGTCGATGGACATCTTGGCTCTTTCCACAGTTTGGCTATTGTGGACATTGCTGCTATAAACATTGGGGTGCACCTACCCCTTCGGATCCCTACATTTGTATCTTTGTGGTAAATACCCAGTAGTGCAATTGCTGGATTGTATGGTAGCTCTATTTTCAACTGTTTGAGGAACCTCCATACTGTTTTCCAGAGGGGTTGCACCAGCTTGCATTCCCACCAACAGTGTAGGAGGGTTCCCCTTTCTCCACATCCCCGCCAACATCTGTCGTTTCCTGACTTGTTAATTTTAGCCATTCTGACGGGTGTGAGGTGGTATCTCATTGAGGTTTTGATTTGGATTTCCCTGATGCTGAGCGATGTGGAGCACTTTTTCATGTGTCTGTTGGCCATCTGGATGTCTTCTTTGGAAAAATGTCTGTTCATGTCTTCTGCCCATTTCTTGATTGGATTATTTGTTCTTTGGGTGTTGAGTTTGATACGTTCTTTATAGATTTTGGATACTAGCCCTTTATCTGATATGTCATTTGCAAATATTTTCTCCCATTCTGTCGGTTGTCTTTTGGTTTTGTGGACTGTTTCTTTTGCTGTGCAAAAGCTTTTTATCTTGATGAAATCCCAAGAGTTCATTTTTGCCCTGCCTTTCCTTGCCTTTGGCGATGTTTCCAGGAAGAAGTTGATGTGGCTGAGGTCGAAGAGGTTGCTGCCTGTGTTCTCCTTTAGGATGTTGATGGACTCCTGTCTCACGTCTAGGTCTTTCAACCATTTGGAGTCTATTTTTGTGTGTGGTGTAAGGAAATGGTCCAGTTTCATTCTTCTGCATGTGGCTGTCCAATTTTCCCAACACCATTTGTTGAAGAGACTGTCTTTTTTCCATTGGACATTCTTTCCTGCTTTGTCAAAGATGAGTTGACCATAGAGTTGAAGGTCCATTTCTGGGCTCTCGATTCTGTTCCATTGATCTATGTGTCTGTTTTTGTGCCAGTACCATACTGTCTTGATGATGACAGCTTTGTAATAGAGCTGGAAGTCCGGAATTGTGATGCCGCCAGCTTTGCTTTTCTTTTTCAATATTCCCTGGCTATTCGGGGTCTCTTCTGGTTCCATACAAATTTTAGGATTATTTGTTCCATTTCTTTGAAAAAGGTGGATGGTATTTTGATGGGGATTGCTTTGAATGTGTAGATTGCTCTAGGTAGCACTGACATCTTCACAATGTTTGTTCTTCCAATCCATGAGCACGGAAGGTTTTTCCATCTCTTTGTGTCTTCTTCAATTTCTTTCATGAGTATTTTATAGTTTTCTGAGTACAGATCCTTTGCCTCTTTGGTTAAATTTATTCCTAGGTATCTTATGGTTTTGGGTGCAATTGTAAATGGGATCGACTCCTTGATTTGTCTCTCTTCTGTCTTGTTGTTGGTGTAGAGGAATGCCACTGATTTCTGTGCATTGATTTTATATCCTGCTACTTTACTGAATTCCTGTAGGAGTTCTAGCAGTTTTGGGGCGGAGTCTTTTGGGTTTTCCACATACAGTATCATATCATTTGCAAAGAGTGAGAGTTTGACTTCCTCTTTGCCGATTTAGATGCCTTTGATTTCTTTTTGTTGTCTGATTGCTGTGGCTAGGACTTCTAATTCTATGTTGAATAGCAGTGGTGAGAGTGGACATCCCTGCTGCGTTCCCGACCTTAGGGGAAAAGCTCTCAGCTTTTCCCCATTGATAATGATATTCGCTGTAGGTTTTTCATAGATGGCTTTTATGATATTGAGGTATGTACCCTCTATCCCTATACTCCGAAGAGTTTTGATCAAGAAAGGATGCTGTACGTTGTCAAATGCTTTTTTTGCATCTATTGAGAGGATCATATGATTCTTGTTCTTTCTTTTGTTAATGTATTGTATCACGTTGATTGATTTGCGGATGTTGAACCATCCTTGCAGTGCAGGGATAAATCCCACTTGGTCGTGGTGAATAATCATTTTAATGTACTGTTGGATCCTATTGGCTAGTATTTTGGTGAGAATTTTTGCGTCCATGTTCATCAAGGATATTGGTCTGTAATTCTCCTTTTTGATGGGGTCTTTGTCTGATTTTGGGATCAAGGTAATGCTGGCCTCATAAAACGAGTTTGGAAGTTTTCCTTCCATTTCTATTTTTTGGAACAGTTTCAGGAGAATAGGTATTAATTCTTCTTGAAATGTCTGATAGAATTCCCCCTAGCAGGGTAATTTTAAAAAGGTTCGGAAGAACCTTGCTCCAGCCAAAACCTTTCGCCTTCCATATTTAGCTTAAAACCCGCAAGAACTTTGTCCCCTTTGAAACATAGCTGTGGCAGAAGGAGGCAACTTACTGAACAGTGTTAGCAATTAACCTCGTAGAGTATTGTACACACCTTTTTGACATCCTTTCTTTATACATGGAATTTTGGAGCCAAAGGGCACCATCCACCAGGTGCAAGGATCATATACGGGGGATGCAGGCTTAGTGATGGATAAACAAGTCAATTTTATTTGAAACTATGTAGCACAGTGTTTGTGAGCACAGCCTCTGGGCCAGACTGCCTCTTTTTGCATCCCAGCTCCATTGCTTATCAGCTGTGAGATCTTGGACAATTGATCTAACTTTTCTATACATCATATCTTCATTAGTAAGATGGGCAGAGTAATAGTTCCTACTTAAGGTCGCTATGGAGATTAATGAGTTAATAGTTGTTGAGTTCTTAGAAACTTGCCTGGCACTGAGAAAATGTTAATAAATTCTGATTATTGATATAACCGTTTGGATCTGATGGCTGTAGTAAGTCCAGGGTCTGCATTTTCCCCGCCAGATGACTGGGACAGTTCTCCATTTGACCATAACCAGCTGGGTCAGAGAGTAGAGCTATGTAGCTTCAAAAGCGGAGCTAACCCTAAGAAGTGACACATCCCAAAGTCCATGAATTCTAGAGGATCAGGGCAGGAATTTTATACCCTTCAAAGAGCCTCTTTAATGAAGAGGTGTTTCTTTTTCCTCTGCCTAGCTAGCTAGCACACAGGTCCATGGCTATGTCTTCATGGATCCAGTTGGTCACAGTAGTCTGCTTCTGTGAGAATTTTCAAAGGCAAGGAGGGCTCAAAACCACAACATAAATAAAAAAATTTGCTGTTCACAGCAGGAAGCACTCTTCAATTGGCTGATTCCATCCCGGAGAACCATTTGGAGTACCTTGAGCTTAGAACCAGAGCATCTGATCAGAGTCTAGAATAGAATGAGCAGTTACGGGGTTTTGGCATCTAGGACGGGTTGTTGCAAACATCCAGCACCTCTTCCCCTCATGCTTTGCTGGCTTTGCCTGGCCTGATGGTTTTGCCCCTGCTGGGATCCTCCCAGAGCACCCTTGAGAACAGTCCTGGCTCTTTTGGGGTGCAGGCAAGAAGGTGAAGCAAGGGTCAGTCCGGAGACCCCTGGTGCAGTTACCTGATTGCCATTGACCTTGCTTTGACAGCCGTGGAACAGCTCCCCATGGCGTTAGGGTGCCTTTTATTTTTATTCTTTCTTTCTGGAGACTTCATTTTTTTCTTTTCCTTTTTTTCCAAATGGCCACCAATTGTCAATGCGTCTCATGGCTCTGAATTCAGTGTGATGTGACCTTGGGAGAGGAGGTGTGAGCACGCCATCCAGACCGGTTTCATGTCTGGGAGGAAGTAATTTATACACCAGGGACTGGCTTCGTGGCGTGGGATTCTAATTCTGGGGCTGACATTTTGTATGTGTAGGAAGACTGTCAAAACCTTTCCAATGGGAAGGGACAAGAACCAATTTGAGAATAATGCGGTTATATAAAAACTGTCCTGGTTCTGGCATCTTGGCACGCTTCCTGTACTTGTTCATTCTGAAGGGGACAGAGGGAGGTGGGCAGGGGGAGTTCTCTGGTGCACTCCTGCAAAGCTCCAGACTCTCCAGCGAGAAAGGACTCCCACTCCTGAGATGGTTCTGGAGATCACATGGTTAAAAGGGTGACAGGTGTTGATTAACTTTTTGCTTTCTTTTACCAAACTGATCAGCCTGCTGAGAATATATGATTTTTAGGTGGCCCATTGGGGTTTCCACTGGTTTTAGATCCGTAACAAAACAGCCACAGCAGGCACCCCCCACCACCAGCAGCATGTTGGGGAGCATCCTGGGGCATGGGTCAGATGGCTCCCATGCAGTATTTCATGGCATCTCTGTAAGGCACAGGGCACAGCGACTCATCTTCCTATTTTGGAAATGAAGAAAATCAGACTTTTTAGCTTTAGGAGGTTAAAAACCTGCCAAGGTGACTGCATTGTTTTGGCAGGGAAAGGACACTCTTGCAAACTTACTGTGACACCTTGGGTTATTTAGCCAAAGGAACAGACTGCAGTGGAAACAAGGTGGGGAAATGGGTGAATGTAGTGGATCTCCGCGTGGCTCTCTCTCTGGCCTCTAGGAACACCGAGTGGGTGTGCCAAGCTGAGACATTCTCTACTCCCATCCAGTCCTGCCAGGGCTGAGAAACCCACCAAATGCTTGTCTCACTGTGGCCTTTTCATTCTCAGAACATCACCATGAATGAAGACTGCACACCAAATGCTTGCTTTTCTCTCTCTCTCTCTTTTCAAAAGATTTTATTTGTTTATTTGAGAGAGAGAGAAAGTGAGTGAGAGATAGAGCACAAGTGGGGATAGCAGCAAAGGGAGAAGGAGAAGCAGGGAGCCTGATGCGGGGCTCGATCCCGGGACCCTGGAATCATGACCCGAGCCAAAGTCAGATGCTTAACCGACTGAGCCCCCCAAGGCGTCCCTCTGCTTGCTTCTCTTTAAGGGAACGTGTACAGACCATTGACTTTGTTGGTTCTGAAATCAAACCCAGCAAGAGCAAGTCCACATCCTTGTCCGGGGGAAGAAAGTAGAGTAATGCTTGCTTGTTCTTGAAAACAGAGTTGCTTCCGAACACTCAGGGCCCGCAAGCAGCAGCTCCAGTGTTGGGTATCACGGCTGCCTGACTCCAGTCTCCTTCTCAGCCTCTAGGCTGGGCTGCCCGGCTATTTAATGAAGAAGGAAAAGGCCAGATGAAAGTTCTCACTCTCTGTGTATTCAGTTCAGGTTAAACAGAGAGGCTTTGTTTCCATTGTCTGTTTGTTTCGCTGCCACCCACTCACTCGAGGTTTTTCAGTCATTTGAATTTCATTAGTTTTGTTTCTGGGTTATCTTTGCCCTTCCCCTCTTCTTCCTCCAGATTTGGAGCCTTTTCTGCTCGGAGATGCTTTCTCTTTACCACACTGATGTTCACCTTGCTCTAGAACTAAGACAGAGTAATGCATGGAAGCAAGCGCTTTGATGACCAAGGTCTTGAATGCTCACCTACCTAACTTTATGGAAATCCAGAAACTGGCTTTAATTCTCTGCCTTCTCTTGCTCATGGAACCTGATAGTAGCAGTTGTGATTTTGCTTCTCTTGACCATCCAGCCCTCTCCACGGCTCTCTGAGATGTCCTATGTGTTCCTTCTTGGCTCCCCAGAAGGACTGTCCCACACTGCAGCCATTCCTCATCACTTGTGAGTCGTGGTGGGAAAGAGGACAGGTTGGAGAATGGAGAACAGGAAGAGGGCGATCCCTGCTGTTTAGCTCTTGTTCGGGGGCGGAATCCACCACAAACAGCGTATCTGGGACCAGGTCTGTTAGAGGAAGAGCCACGCCAGCCCTTGTAGATAGGAAAGGTACATTAGGAAGCACACTCCTCCCCTACTTGGGGAAAGCACTGCAAAGCCCTGCAGTTTTCTGTGCATTGAAGGGAGCCCCGCCTCCAGCCAGCTGGGCTTGGCTGAGCACCCACACTAGCTATCCAAGGCATGGGAGGAGGCAAGGCCCTGGATTTCAGCTGTCTGGCCCGAGCGGGTCACTGAGAGATGGCTCCCCATTGGGCACCTGTAGAGTTCCTTGATAGTAATGGAATAGGGGCATGTAGAGTAATAAGGGACTCATGAATTGGCTCGTTTTTTTCCATGCAACCAATATTCACAAGCATTTATTATATTTTAAGGCACTGTGCCAGTGCACCTCTAGTCACAAAGATGAACCAGGCAGAAACCAAGATCTTCATGGACCTTAGTGCTTAGTGAATTCCCGTCCCTCTGGACCTCCGTGCAGAGGGATCTGCTTGATCTCTCTTCTCCTTCTCTCCTCTCCAGTTCTCAGTCCAGTTGTGATTCTGGTGGGATGTGTTACGTTCTTAGACTAGAAAATTTGAGTCAGATGGGAGGTCCAGGGCCTCCAGTTTCAGCATCTAGCACCCCCATCGTTAGCACCTGTTTGCCAGTCTGATGTCTCCCCAGAGGGACAAATCCTTTCCTGTTTTGCTATCCCTTGTACCCAGCACAGTCCCTAACACTGGATCATCAGAGAGGCATACAGCAAGTGTGTGTTCAATAAATGAATGAATCAGTCAGTGAGCAATTCTGTCATTCAAAAAGGGAGACGCACTTTGTGTGTGTGTGTGTGTGTGTGTGTGTGTGTGTGTGTGTGTGTAATACCAGGTGGAACTATAATATGAGAAAAATACAGAGTAGAAAGTGCCCTTGAAATTCCAAAAAGGATTATAAGTAGAATTTGTTTGGGGAACCCATGAAATTATGTGGAGGGGACATTGGCAATGGGGTTCAAGAATGGGCAGGGTTGGGCATGCAGGAATGGGAGCAAGGACAAAGGGACCAGTGTGAGTTAGCTGCGGAAGAGGAGGAGGGGCACTGGTCACAAGCAGGGAGAGGTTGAAAAATGTGAAGAAAATGCTCCTTTGACGACAGGCCATGAAAGATTGTGTGCTCAGGTGTTTGGGTGAAACTGGATAATTTTTAAGTTAAGAGATGATGTGGTGAAAGCTGAGGATTTCCCTTTGGAATTATGAAGATGACCTTTCGGTGCATATCCTCTTTTTGCTCTGCGTGTCCATGAGGATGCTGTAAGGACTTCTAATGGGTGTCTTGGACTAGAACTGTGTTGAGTACCCAAGGCGGGTTCTTCTGAGCAGAACATGGTACTAGGCTTACATGTTTATGCGTGTGCATTAAGTGTTTGCACACGTGTCTCTCTGTGCGCCCATCTACCAGCAGGAGCCAAAGTGATGGCTAGAGAAAATCGGGTAGCCTGTAACACCAGAACTCTGGTTTATTTGTAAGAGCTGGGAAACATAATTAATACTCTTCCTATAAAAGACAATTTGCATGGTCCTGTTTTAGCGTTTCCTAGTGATGCAACACTGTATATATAGTACTACCCTATTTTTAGTGCTGGGCATGAATATACAGCATAAGGCTGTTGGTTACCAAGAGTGTTGTACCTTTAAGCTCCTGGTCCCAAAGGGAGCCACCCTGAATGGTGGCCCATGGCCCTGCATCATTCCCTCATATCCCTGAGCCTAGCAGAGTACATCCCTTCCCTGGGATGTTGACTGATCTGTCCCCTTTGCCCTCCACTACTGCTTATCTAACAGCCTTTTGTTTTCACTCAGTTTACATATCAGAAGGAATTACCTCCCTCTTAAGAGAGATTGCTGTGAAAACACCAGCCCCGCCAAGCACAGGAAGCCAAGGGGCCTTGGTTGGATGAGCACCATCTTTCGGGTTGCGCAAGGTAACCCCCTGTCTGGTTCAGGAGCTTTGCATGTGCTTGGCCTCCTGGAGCCATACTTCTCACTTGTGTTCTTTTCCTTCCTTGCCGAGAAACCCAGGGGAAGGCCGTCACAAGCGCTCACAAAGTCCTTGGCAGTGTTGACGTGGTAGTGCATATGTGTAATAAACAGATAATTACTTGTCAGGTTAAATTCTTCAAATCTCTCCTAAAAATTCCCTCTCCAGATCTGAACACATACCTGCAACATTTGGTTTTGCTTTTGGTACTTTGACCTTACGCACATTCTCTTTCCATTTTTTTTTTTTTTTCTCTTTCCACTTTTTAACAAGATTTCTCTCTGCTGCTCCATCTGGTGTGGCCCTATTATGGAAACCTTAGAGAGCAGAGGCAGAGGAGAAGAAGCTAAACGAACACACAGGAGACCACAAGAAATCACCTGCATTTCCAGCCTCCAGAGGCAAACCCTGCTACTGGTTCGAATTTGTCTTTGCTGCTAATTCTGTGAACTCTGTTCTTGACACAGTTGAGATGAAACTGTTCAATTTCCTATCACTTCCGTTGTCATCAGTAATCCTCGATGGAAATCATGTATAGTGGCTGAATAGCATTTCATTAAATGACCGAACTGTAATTTACTTAGGTTTTCTCCTGTATAATTAAGGATTTAAAAAAACCATACTATATAAAATGAGTCAGTAAACATACCGCACATAACTATTGGTCCACATTTAGAATTATTTCCCTAGGAGGGATTATTAGACTTTTGGGCCCAAATGTAAGGACATTTTTGAAACCCTCGTTTATAATTTTGTGTCTTTGTATTTCCCGTTTTAAAATTCTTCTTCCTGCATTCCATGAGGCAGATTTTTATTCACATCATTTCTACGACTTTATCTGAATTTTTGTTGTTGTTGTTTTTGAAACTAACCTAATTCTAAAAGCAGGATATGGCTGTGGCAGAGAATTCAGAAACATAGATAACCAAAATGACTTAGGTAAGAATTGGCCATTATTCCTTCATGTATAAATAAAATAATTGTTACAGTTTTGGTGCATATCTTCCCAGATATCTTCTATACTTATATAGATAAATATGCTTTTACTAAAATTGTGATCATACAGGTTGTTTTTAAAATTTTCAAAATGGGTTTTATTTATAAGATTCCTAGAGAAACGCTGGAATGGGAGAGCTTATTTTGCCATTTTAGTATCTTCTTAGCTTTGTCTGATAGAGCGTTATGAGAGATTTTCTTCCTTTCATGTCTCAGGTACAACACTTTGATAATAAAAATAATTCCTGCAGAAAACATATAGAGACTTCTGCTTTCCACGTTAGTCGTGGGGTTATTAAATGATAATTATTGCTATTACTTAATATCTACATGAGACTAATCAACATGTTGCCTACCGGACAAATGAAAGGTTTCACCTTGGAGCAAAGTATTTTTTTTTTTTTTTATGATCAATAGTCTGTCCTTAGCATAATGTTGATTTTATGATTTGCAGACTTCTTATCACCTGGATTGCAGTTTAGAATATTAACCTATTGATCTTTGCTGTTCTTTCCTTTGCTATTAGAGCTTCTGATAAATATCATTTTTTTTTGTACGTGAAGGACAGAACAATAAAGTAAATATGTAGGTATCTGATGATGGGACATGGCTGTTGAAAGATTCAGAATTCAAGGCTGTCTAGCGACATAAATCCCTCAAGCTTTCCTGGAGGCTTACGTTCCAGCTTATCCCTATAATCCAAACTGCTAATAGCTTCTCTTTTAAATAAAAATGTAGAGTGAGTACAGTAGTAGTAACGTCACATACTTATTTGACCCAGCGTGGTGACTTTGACTTACATACGCTTTATCAATGATCAAACCCCGGGCTGAAGAAGCACTTGGCTTTATTTCACCAAAGTCTACGGCCATTTATTCTCTTTTTCAAGGTTCAGCAGTAACTTATTAAGCATTTTTTCCCTGGAAAAGTGTCTTTTCGTTCCTTTGGGAGTTCGTTCCGTAGGCTAGATAGGGATCTGATTCCATTAAGGTAGTGAAGAGCAGCTCTTTGAATATGACCGAAATAACACACCCTTGCACCTCAGAGAGCGGCTCCTCTCGTAGCTTCTGAGCCTCAGTTCCCTGAGGTCTGAATATTCATTATCTCTGTCCTCGGGTCTCATGAGCCCCCACTGTCTTTCTTGAGTTATAGCAGGTGTTAGGTAGACTCATTTTTCTCAAAGGTTTAGAGTTTGGGTAATTGTCTTTTTTTGGGAGGGTAAATCACTGGGATGTCTTTCAGAATGATTTGTGTCCTTATTTTTTACCATGCAAAGTGGTGATGATTACGTACGCTCCTTCCTCACAAGGGTGTTACACGCCAGAGGCGACAGTGTACGTGTGTGTGGTTTGTAATTCCTGAAGCATTGTGCAAATGATAGCAACAATTGCCATTGGAAACAAGATTTTGATGATTTTATTTTTAAAAACGTTGTGAACAGAGCTTCTTGTCACAAGGTGGTAGGAACGATTAAAGTGAGAAGACTACTCAGCACAGATATGAAATACTACATTTAATTTATTAATTAAAAATGTTTAAAGATTTATTTACTTGAGAGAGAGAGAGAGCATGAGCAGGAGGGGCAGAGGGAGAGGGAGAGAGAATCTCAAGCAGATTACACGCTGAGCGCAGAGCCCGATGCGGGTCTTGATCTCTTGACCCTGAGATCACGACCTGAGCCAAAACCAAGAGTCGGATGCCCAACCAACTGCGCTGTGTAGGTGCCCCAATCACATTTAATGTATTATGTGTCAGTTGACGAGCGTTTCAGTTGCTTCCTCCTTTTGGTTATTAGGAATGATGCTGCAGATGAACATTTGTGTAAAGTCTTTGGACATGTTTTAATTTCTCTTGGCTGTATACCTAGCAGTTGAATTATTAGATCACATGGTAACTCCATGTTAAACCCTTTGAGAAAATGCCGCTTTTGCAGGGTGTTCACACTAAGTTTTATTCTCACCAACAGCTTCTGAAGTTTCTAATTTTTCTGCATCCTTCTCAACACTTGATATCATTTGTCTTTCGGATGTCATTCTAGTGGATGTGAAGTGTGGGCATTGTGGTTTTGATTTGCATTTCCCTGGTGGGTAATGTTATTGAGCATCTTCCTGGGCTTATTCGTCATTTGTATATCTTTGTTGGAGAAATAGTCATATCCTCTGCCCAGTTTTAATTGGGTTGTTTCTCTTTTTGTTCTGTATGTATCCTGGATTAAGTCTCTTATCAGGTATATGACTTGCACATTTTTTCTCCCTTTCTGTGAATTGTCTTTTCACTTTCTTGAGCATGTCTTTTGAACCATACATGTTTTTTTAATTTTCATGATGTTTCTTTTTTCTTTTATTGGGAGTGTGTTTGGGTCAATCCATCTTTTTCTTTTTTAAGGAGTTCATCTTGAGGAAATAAAAATGTTCTGGAACATAAGGAACGCAGTGGGAGAGTTGAGGATTGGGGTACCTGGCATAATCTGTGACCCTTCTCTCCTCAGTGCTACTTCTGTACTGTGTCCACACTTCTGGGGCTTTTTAGAGAGCAAAGTCCGACCCCTCTCCTAGTTTATCTCTCTTCTCTGATGGGCCCTGAATAATAGGAGGTCAGCTTCCAGGGCTTTCCTATCTCTTTCCCTAATAGGAGTTGAATGCATGGGTACTGAATGAATGAACAAAGCTTTTGGGTCATTCAGCTTCTATTGTTACCCCCCTGCCTTTTTCTTGGAACTGTTGTTATCTTTATTGAAAATGCTTTAGGGTGATTTACAAGAAATGATATTGGTTACTGAAACAATATTATTTACAGAGTACAATGGCAGAACGTGTGCCCTTTTTCTTTATAATCAGGTTTTATTTTTGTACAACATATTTAATCACTGTGAAAATGAAGGTGTCAGTCTCTGTAGATAGACCCATCCTTCCTGCACTCGCATGTCGTTATCTTCCATGGCGTTAGCAGCTTCAATTCCTTCATTAGTCCTCCTGGGCCAATTTCATGGGGTCCAGTCCTAAAATATTCCCCATTAAGATGGTGCCATAAAGGGTGCCTGGATGGCTCAGTTGGTTAAGCAACTGCCTTCGGCTCAGGTCATGATCCTGGAGTCCCGGGATCGAGTCCTGCATCGGGCTCCCTGCTCGGCAGGGAGTCTGCTTCTCCCTCTGACCTTCTTCCCTCTCATGCTCTCTCTCTACCATTCTCTCTCTCAATAAATAAATAAATAAAAATCTTTAAAAAAATAAAAAAAAAAAGATGGTGCCATAAAAGTGAGTCTACACACCGACTGCTTTTACCACACGCATCTTGGTCATCGCATTTTACATCTACCTTCTGTGTGTTGGCCCTTTTTGACATCTTTTGTAGGGCCTTGAAGGACAAGAGAAAGAGTAGCAGAGGTTTAAGCCCTCTTTGTGGATCACCGGTCCTAGCGGGGGGAGGAGGGGAGGAAGAACTAGAAATTTGTCTACCTGTTTATCTCGTGCCAGAGCCTCTCCTGGTGTTTGACATACTTTCCTCATTCAGTCTTCGCAACTACCTGGTGAAATAGATGGTTGGCCCCTTATTTTCTCTCTGAAAATACCGAGATTAAAGAACCTGCCCAAAGTGTCCCAGACAGTAAGAAGTGACCCCAGGATTCAGTGATAATTTTGTCTCACACCCAGGCCATTGTTGTTTGGCACTAAACCATGCTGTATCTCTCTGAAATAAAAGGTTGAGGGAACTCAGGAATGCAAATGAGAAAGTAGTTGTAGGCAAGAGTGGTTGATTCAGCTTCCCGTGTAATAATTTTTAACCTTTTCCCGCTATGAAAATACGTGATGGATCTCATACATACCCCCCCTTCCAATTTGAGAGCTGTTATGCTGCCTCTCTCGTTCACTCTCAAAGACACATCAGAGTGCAAGTAGAAAGCTCCAGATTGTTATCATGAATCTGCTTATGGTACTTGTCAGTGTAGAAAACACACCAGGTGTAAGATGCGTGGCCAATGTTACAAAACTAGGGAGAGGGTGAGAAAATCTGGTCTTTGTTAGGCTGCTTGCTTCATACTGCCAGCAGGGGGCAGCATCCTCACACAGTTTCCTACTTCATGGGCTTGTGGGAGAGAGGGCAGTACTGTCATCAAGCTCACCCCCAAACCTGGTAGCTCTTCACCTCTTGTCCTCCAAGCCTGACCACGCAACCTTAATTAGGAAAAGTGAATGCAAGCCAGTTGTCAGTGGGTTTGTTTTTTTGTTTTTTTTTTGTTTTTTTTGTTTTTTTTGAGGAGGGCATTGTATGTATGTTAGCATACACACTCCAATATTTCGTACTTTATGTGAAGGGTTGTGCTCTGTGTATGTAGGTTTCTTTCCCCTACTGAGAGTACCTATTCCCTTTGCCACAGCTGCTGGGCTCGATGTATGTCTCAACCACAGGGTAAACTTTATTTTCCTAAAGAAACGCTGCAGTGTTGGAAGGCATTGTACGGGGTTCTAGCACTTTTGGTCAGGCCCACCATCCAAAGTGCTGATTTTAGAGTCAGCCAACCTGCATTCTAACCCCAATTTAGCCACTTGTTACCTGTGGGACTGTGAGGGTTATAATGCATTCCTGTGTTCTTTCATTCAAAGGGGAGTTTTTTACAGGTAGAATATGGTATTATGCTCTGTGTATTGTTGTCTTTATATATACCTCCCAGTTCAATTTCATAGAAATTGGCCTCTTTTCTCTGTAAATACATTTGTATTTCTGTCAAAAGCCTGGCTGATGCAGGGAGATTCAAAGGTCATAAAATCTGGGAGTATAAAATCAAGTGACCTTGGGTAATGTCAAATTATTTAACGTGAAACTGGAGTGACCTACCAGGGGCCACCTTGTGGAACAGTCCCTGCAAGGGCCAGACATGGGTATCCTTTTCTCAGCAGCTGAGCCTACCTAAGAGTAGGCTCTGAGATGGAGTTCTTAGGGCAAGAAGTTGACCCTTGTTTGAGGTGGGCTCTCTGGGGCCACTGGGCATGTTTATAGCTTGCCAGCTAACAGGCAAACACTTGAGGTCTGCTACTTGTTTCCATGTTGAGTTTGAGCAGCTGTGGCCCCTGAATTATGGATCCTGGGGACTCTCCTGGGACTCTCATTATTATTTTTATTTTTATTGAGGTGAACTTCACATAACAAAATTAATCCACCTTAAAGTAAATAATTCATGGGTGCCTGGGTGGCTCAGATGGTTAAGCGTCTGCCTTCGGCTCAGGTCATGATCCCAGGGTCCTGGGATCGAGTCCCGCATCGGGCTCCCTGCTCCTTGGGAGCCTGCTTCTCCCTCTGCCTCTGCCTCTCTCTCTCTGTCTCTGTCTCTCATGAATAAGTAAAACTCTTTAAAAAAAAATAAAGTAAATAATTCATTTAGTGTATTACACAATGAACAGCCAGCCCCTCTATCTAGTTCCAAAAACTCATTATATTTTTTAACCCTTTATTTTGAAAGAATTTTTAATTTAGGGAAAAGTTACAAGAATGCTGCAAGGAACTCCTGCATAATCTTCAGCCAGATTCAGTTATAATGTTTACCTTTTTCCACATTTTCTCACTGCTGTGTGGTCTTGTTCTCTCTCTCTCTAGATGTACACAGACACACATTTACAATATACATACATGTGTGTATGTAATGTATGTATTATAGGTATGATACATATTCTCTGTTAAATATAGGATACACACCTATATTCTATGTGTATATATATGTATATGTGTGTGTGTGTATACACACACACACACACAAAATGTACATATGTATACATATTTTCCCCTTGAGCTATCTGAGGGCATGTTGGAGACATTGTTCTTTCTCACTGAGTACTTTAATATGTATGTTTACGTACTAATAAGGGTACATAACACAACTACTAAAATCTAAAGATTTAACATTGGTAAATACTCGAATTTCATCAAATAGCCTTCATACCTTCATTTTTTCCCAATCCAGATCCATCCCACAGTCATCCATTGCATTTAGTTGCCATCCTCCTTGCTCTCCCTTAATTTGGAGCAATTCTGCTTTTCTTTCTGTTCCTTGACCTTGACATTTTTTGAAGAGTATTGGCCAGTTGTTTTGTATATTGTCTCCCAATTTGAATTTGGCTAATACTTTTCGTGATTAGATTCCAATTCTTAATGTATTTTATACCATCCCCTATGGAAAAATGAGTCCTGACTTCCAAATGCTAGACTTATGAACATCATTTTTCATATGACTCTTTCAAAAACCCATTGTTGTGTTTAGTTGGCACTTTTTTTAGCCTTACATCATGAAGATGCCCTAACCCTGTGGGCTATGGTGGTAGAATTAGATTTACCTTCCCTGGGACAACCGAAAATCTGTCACCATGTGGATTCAGAAGTCATTAAGCAGGAGGTTTATGGCTTCAAGACTGGAAGGCAGTGACTGAGAATCACGTTGTGAGCCCTCTGTGTTAAAATCATTGTTCTTTGATATCACGGAGCCAAATGGAGTTTACTGGATATTCATTCACTTGTCAGATGTTGAATGAGAAAATGACAATTTGCGATGTAAATTGTTAAGATAATTAAGTCAGTCTTCTAGGGCATGGCGAAGCATACTTGAGGCTGCCTGTTGGGCCTCTGCACCCCATCCGGGGAGGATGGAGCAGTTCATTTCCCTGGCTGTATAATTTCCCTCTGCGGGGCAAAAACATGTTACTACCCCAGGAATAAAAAGCAACTCAACTATGTCAGTTTTGATACATGGCTAATTTCTTATGACTATTTTATTATTTATTTGTACAGACCCAGGGAAGTGATTCTGCCTTTCTATTCTTTTTTTTTTTATTATGTTATGTTAGTCACCATACATTACATCATTAGTTCTTTTTTTTTAATTTTTTTATTGTTATGTTAATCACCATATATTACATAATTTGTTTTGGTGTAGTGTTCCATGATTCCCCCGCCCCCCTCCCCTCTAGAACCCTCAGTTTGTTTCTCAGAGTCCATCGTCTCTCATGGTTTGTCTCCCCCTCTGATTTCCCCCCTTTCATTTTTCCCTTCCTGCTATCTTCTTCTTCTTCTTCTTCTTCTTCTTCTTCTTCTTCTTCTTCTTCTTCTTCTTCTTCTTTTTAACATATAATGTATTATTTGTTTCAGAGGTACAGATCTGCCTTTCTATTCTTATCTCTTCCTTTTATCCAGCCTCTCCTAAATCTTTGCTTTTCCTTTTCCTATCCCGATGTATTTGATAACTCAGCTTTTCTCAAAAGTATTTTGGCTTTTGTTTTAAAGGTTGAAATAAAAAAAAAAACTAATGCAGATTGAATTTGGATTATTTTTGGGATGTCTGGGTGGCTCATTCAGTTAAGCATCTGCCTTCAGCTCAGGTCATGATCCCAGGGTCCTGGGATCAAGCCCACATCAGGTTCTTTGCTCAGCGCGGAGCCTGCTTCTCCCTCTGCCCCTCTCCTGACTCGTGCTCTCTCTCTCTGACAAATAAATAAATAAAATTTTTAAAAAATAAATTTGGATTTTTTTTAAGTCACATGGACAGAACTCTCCTGGCTAGTCTGTTCCCACAAAGGAAAATTCCTGTGTTGTTGCCTTTAGCTTTTAAACTTTTCATTTTGAAATATTTTAGATTAGCAGAAGTGTGGCAGCTCTAGTACAGGGAGTTACCTAACCCTTCACGGACCTTCTCCCAACATTAATGTCTTATATAATCATAGCATATATATCAAAACTAACTAAAAATTCATGTCGGTATATTAGATATTAACTAAACTACAGAGTTTATTAGGATTTCACCAGTTTTTCCACTAATATCCTTTCTCTTTCCCAGGATCCCAGAATACATTTAGATGTTACGTCTTCATCCATCCTATGGTAACTTCCCAGTATGTGTGTGTATATATATATATATATATATATATATATATAATGTTCAATAAACAAGGAAGTTTATTTTATATAAATTTCCTTGTTTATAATAGCCTTGACACTTTTTTTCCAAGATCTAGTCAGATATTTTGTAGAATTTTTTTCTCAATTTGGGTTTGAGATTTTCTCATGTTTAGGCTGGGATTATGGCTTTCTGGAAACAATACAACAGATGTGACGTGCCATTCTCATCACGTCATATGGGGGATGCACGTTATCTTTGTTGACTTTTGAAATGTTCTTGTTTTCTTCCTCTGTTTTGCAGTATTAAATATCTTTTTATGGTACTAAAACTTTTTAAAAATGGAATGTTGTGGATTAGTTACTGGATTGTTCATGCAAAATCCCTAGAATACTTTAAGTTTTCTGTATAATGTGGGCTCTCTCCATGAAAGAAAATCAAATCAGTGTTGCTCCCTCTTTCTCAAATACTTTCAATTCCAGCTGAAAAGCATGGGTATGCCGCTTTGTAAAGTGTTTAGAGAGTCGTGGACAAAACATACCAAATCTTGAGATTTCTCTTAAGGTGATTTTTAGCAAACTGGGACTCATACATGGGAATAAATCATGCATGAGGAGTAGAAGTGATTGAATGAGTGAGTTCTGTGGCTCTGGACTCCCCACTGAAGACAAACTTGGACTTTCAGAGAGGGTGTTTGTTTGGCTCAAATCTGTGGGGTTTTTTTGTTTCCTTTTTTCAGGACGCTGATTTTAATCCTAATATAAACCTCCCCTTCAAATGTAAAGAATCACATGGGTGTGGCTTTATCTCATGTCTCTCCAGTCATGAACTTTCTAGGTCCTAGTTTATAGTGAATATTAAACAGTAAGTCCAAGTGAGAAAGGACCTAAGTAACCCACAGACGTCGTCAATGCGTGACCACCACTAAGTGAAATTGTCACTCTCAAGCTTCCTCTAATTAGTGGTACACTTGAAAAAACTTTTATCATGATGTCCTCTTGAACATGGAGTGACAGAAATAAAACACATAACAAAAGAAAACAAATAGATACATTTTTAAAATAAAGTTAATCTTCAGAAGGAAGGCCATCCTTGTTTACTTCCTAAGATTTAATTCTAATTATGGCTCCCAGAACACATTCTGAATTATTATGGTGAAGCTTGACTATCACTAATTACCTACGCTTCCAATTGGGAAACAAAAAAAAAAAAAAAAAGAAAAGAAATTTAATTAGCTCTGAAGTATGAGAACTCTCAAAAGAAGCACTATTTCCATGCCACTTCTCTGCACTTTCTCTCGCAGATGATGCATGTAATTGCTAATATTTCTCGCATGATGCATGAATGTGTTTGGCAGCCATCACCACAGAGTTGAGTTTCATGAGCTTTCATCAGTCACATATGTTCAGAAGGTTTTCTGATGGGGCAGAGGAAAGAACATCTCAGATCTCCTGCAGCTCACAGTCTCCTGCTAGAACATGCTGTGTTTAGAGGACTGATTAGTGAAGTTTCTAATTGGAAAAGTGATCTTTTTAAATTCCTTGAAGCTCTTAATTTCAGTTCCACTGAGAACTCTTCCTTCCACATTCTGTCTAGTTTTTAACATGCGGTGTCTGTTTGCATGAGTGGGTCTGTTTCCCCACTGGAATATACATCTACTATTCTTCCTTACCATTTTTAATTGCTCTGCCATCTCCACACTTTCTCATTAAGCTGTGTATTCCACGTTGGTCTATGTCAGTATCGTCTGACATAGCTTGTATATTCTTCTAAAAGCTGTGAACTGTTTTTGCCTCTTTCCTTCTTTAATTTTTCTTTCAATTTTTGTTTATTGCATGAACGCTAGCCCAAGAGTAATAAGAAAACAAAAGAAAAATAAGTCCTGTGTTCTCATAACAGTGAACCAGTTATTTTTGTTCTGTTTCTTTCTAGTTTTCACTCCATATGTAAATGTTGACTTCATTGTAGACCTAAAGGACAGATTCTTTTATATTTTACTTGAAGCATTATATCATAAAGGTTTTCTCATACCCTCCCTCGCCATCACCCTCATGACTGTTTATTTCATTGAGCTGACACATTGCCATATATTTAGATACTTTCAATTGCTGGACATGAATGTTGCAGTGCTTTTCTATTTATAAACAATATTCTATTGTGTATCTTCATTCTTAAAGCGTTCATCTTTCCTTTCCAATTACTTCATTGTGATAGGTCACTAACCAAAGTGCTTGAAGATTTTCGTGGTTCTTAGGCTCTATCAATGCTGTGTTTTGCTTGTGTTTTTTTTTTTTTTAACACAATGTCATTTATAAGGAGGCACTTTGTCAATGTCTTGGGATGAAGTGATGTTAAGGAAGCCTATTTTGGAAGCAGCCTTCTTCTGTGATATTGTCATTGGGATTCTGAAAGTTGTCTTTTAGTGAAATAGTGAAAGTAAAGCAGCCACTGAGTCTTGGGGATCCTGTCAAATCATTGGCTTGTGAAAGACCATTTTGAAACTCATTTGTCTAGCCCACTGTAATGTATACTGAAATTATTCCTGGTGACTAAAATGATATATTCTTAACAATATTCAAAAACTATTTTAAAACCTGCTTTAGTCTCCTGTGTATCATTCAAAATATCATTTGAAAGTTTTCTTTTATGTCTTGCCCAAATCTCAATCTGCTCTGGCAAATCATTTTCCAGAATTACAGTCTGACTTGCAATTAAATGTAGCGACATTCTTCTGCATGGAGAATAGAGGCAGATCCTAAAGTCCTTTGTAGGGTTTTGAGTTGGGCGTGGAGGAGAGTGAAAGCAAAGCATCCCTGTAGGGTTAAGAGATGTGTTTGAAGGTGGTCCTGGATACCACTCCAGAGCATGGTCCTCTTTCTCAACATCTCTTTGATTTCACTTGTCCTTAGGGGAGGATTACTGTGTATCCTGATGATGTGGTGGGTGACCATTGTTATCCCATTCCAATCAGACACTCTGAAAATCTGCTGAAGAAAATTTTTTTAAAGATTTATTTATTTATTCCAGAGAGAGAGAGAGAGAGCAGGGGGAGGGGCAGAGGGAGAGGGAGAGGGAGAAAATCAAGCAGACTCCCCCGCTGAGCAAGGAGCACCACATGGGCCTCAATCTCACGACCCTGAGATCATGACATTCAAGATCACAATCAAGAGTCAGATGCTCAGCTGACTGAGCCACCCAGGCACCCCTTTGCTGAACAAATTTAAAGAGCTCTGGAAAGTCACTAATTTGTATTGGGTGAGGTGATGATCATAAATGACAGCTTGCTCTAAACGCCATATTCAGCACTTGGAAGTGATAAACATTTTATTAATCTGCTCATTCTCAAAACCTACTTGAGCTTTAGTTCTTTTTTACTTTCCTCTCTGTCCTTTTCTTCTCATTTTTCTCCCTCTTTGTTTCTTTTCTGATGTTTGAAATGCTGTGGTTTTTTCTCCCTCTTTCCTTTCTTTTTTCCTTCCGCACCTCTTCTTCTTCTGTGTCATCCCTGCCCCGCTATTTCATCTTTAGAACTCCCTTCTTTCTTGGTTTCTGCCATTCTTAATCCCTTTCTTGTTCCTTTGGGAAGACAAGCTTTAAATTTTGAGTGTGCTAAGGGAATGTCATTTCACAGTGAGAAACTGCAGGATTCAGGGACTGCATTTGTGGCTTATTGATAAAGAGAGGCTGCAGGAGCTAGTGCTTATGGGGGTGACTTAAGGGTGATGGCTCAGTGTCTCAGATGGACTTGATTATGTTGTGGGGCAGCTGGATTCCATTTCAGCCTGATTTTGACCTCTCCTTGCCATGTAATTAACAGTGGGCCAGCCACAGATCATAGAGTGCTGTTCAACGAGTAATATCATGTACCGGTGCCTGGAGTCTGTCTTACCCACGGGACCCAGTGGGCATGGGGTATGCCTGGATGTCTAGCCAGGAGTGACATTTAAACTGGATTGCCTGATGCTGGGTGATGAGAGCTCTGACATGCATCCCCAGACAGCGGCTCAATGCAGATGGCTGATGAGCTCCGGAGCCACAGGCTGACGTGTCCAGGAGCCAAGGGGCAAGCTGACAATTTTCTCTTTAGGCACAGCATCTGTGTTGGCTGTTTAGAAATAATCAGAAGACATTTTAATATGTTTTCCAGCCAAAGCTTGGGGGGCAGGGTGTTGAAATTTTGGTGATTAAACTAGACTTCTAAATAGGTTTTCTCTAACCCTGAACACCTTGAACAGAGATTCATGTAGTAAAGTGGGTTGGCCTCCCTTGATGAGTGTTGCAGTGAATTCAATCCTTTCATGGCTGTTGTGTTGTATATTGATTAACAGAAAATGAGCTGACTGCCGGGTACATTCATAGGAAAAAGAAGTGGGGGGTTATTAATCATGGAGTAGATAACTCATTAACTTGAGACACATAAAACAGATGGAGATAGAATAGGAAGGGTACAGGGCAGAAAATTCTCTCTCTCTCTGTCTGTCACGCACGCTCACACCAGTCATGGTTTCATTTACTAATTGAGGAATTTGGCAAGGTAGTTCAGACATATTCAGGCTAAATAGGTAAATAGTCTTCCAGTAATCACTAGGGTATTATTCAGAACACAAGCCAGTTGACTTTAGTTTCACCAGAAGTTGGGCACATATGGCCAAGTGGTCAATTTGTATTATAGGAATTCCCGGGGTCTGAGGGAACCACCACTATTGTGGTTTATCTTTGTCCAACCTCGTGAAAGCCAACAGAGCAGGTGCCATCTGGGCTGCCCATTGGGGTTTGGAGTGGTGGTCCTGAGAGAATCCCAAAGGAGAAAGAGGGGACCTTTAAAAGGAAAACACATCTGTTCTCTAAATACATTCTGAGTTTAACAAACTGACGTAAAAGAAGACATTCACCTTGGGTTCATGCTTCATGCCTACCTGTGGAAAGATGCCACCACAGGGAGGGAGACGGACTCCTCATGAGAGAGGATGGGTGACCAGGGCTGTCCTGCCTTCCCTGCGGATTCATTTATTTTAATCATCCACTCAGAAACAGCACGGGAGACGAACTATTTGAGCTTTTGCAATTTAGTTTCACTGGTTACTTCTGAAAAGTTTTATTCAAGTGTAATTGACCTACAGTAGCCTATTCGTTTCAGGTGTACATCATAGTGATTTGATGTTTCCGTACATTGCAAAATGATCCCCATGATAAGTCTAGTTACCCTCTGTCACCATATCAAGTTGTGACAATATTATTGACTATATTCCCTATGCGCTACTTTACATCCCAATGACTTCTTTATTTTGTACCTGGAAGTTTGTGCTTCTTAATCCTATTCACTTAAATTGCCTAACCCCTCCCCACTGGTAACCAATGTTTTGTTTCTGTATCTATGGAGCTGTTTCTGTTTTGTTTTGTTTGTTCCTTTGCTTTGTTTTTTAGATTATACATATGAGTGAAATCATATGGCATTTGTCTTTCTCAGTCTGACTTAATTCACTTAGCGTAATACCCCCTAGGTCCAGCCATGTTGATGCAAATGGAAAGATCTCATTCTTTTTTATGGCTGAGTAATATTCCAGTGTGTGTGTGTGTGTGTGTGTGTGTGTGTGTGTGTGTGTGTGTATGTAATATATGTATATTATATAATGATATATATCACAACTTTTTAATCTTTCATCTGTTGATAGGTTGCTTCTGTGTCTTGGCTATTGTAAATAGTACTGCTGTTTACTTTGAAATGAATTCTAAAGGCAATTTTTTCAATATCTCTTTCCATTGCTTCCTTCCATCAAAGAGAACTGTCATGAATTGGCCCCTAATATGATCTCTTTCCTTGGACCTGCAGATGGTGACATGGGGTCCACAGGAAGAAATGGATGCTGTCCCATGCACCCCTATCTGCCAGGTCTGAGAATAGGGGGATATTCCTGTAGTCACTTAGATCGAACTTCAAAAAATGTTTTCCTAGAGTTAAATGAGTTTGCCTTAAATTCTCAATGGTTGCAGATGATGTAATCCTTTGAGACATTTTATTAGGATGATTAAGTTAAGATACAGGAAATGCTATCTCACATTTCATTGGAATGAAAGATAAGTCTTGTGAAAGTTGTTTATTATAACAGAAGGTGGTTGTGCATCTGTTTTGCTTGGTTTTCTCATTGTTCCAGGAGCTGTGTTCTTGCTGCACAGTAGAAAATCCAGTCTGCTGGGAGCTTGTTGAGATGAGTAAGGGCCCTCTGCCAGTTGTGGGAAATCTGGGCTCAATGAAGATAGTGAAAACCTTTTGTCTGCTGTTATCAAGCATGTGGTACTTAAATGCGTACGTGGAACCTATTTAGTTAGCTCCAGCATTGTACCTAAGATGTCAGTTTTCTTTCTCGGCATAGCATATACATGCACTAATTTGATGGTAATTGAGTAGTTGACTTAAGTTCTATTTCTGGGTTGTTGGTGATGTGCCCTCCATCTGAGATGAGTTTTTTTGGCTGCTGCAGACTCTAAAATCCCAGTCAGGGCTGTTAGTACCTCCTGATAGCAGACTAGCTCCTCAATTTACATAAATGTCACACCAGATCTTACCTTTTCTTAACTTAGCTGATGAAGTCTATGAAAGGAATAGGGGGAAATGATAGACTGGTTTTGGTGTGTGGTATTTTGGACAGGGGTGTGGGGAGGAAACAAAATGAGGGATGCACTGAAAAGTTTCATGTAGCCTTTCTTATGTAAAAATAAATACTGAGAAAACATTTCCTAGATATTGAGAGTAAATTTCTTTTCTGAAATATCCTAAGTGGCTCAGAAGAGGATTTCAGTATGAAATGACGTCTTTTTTTTTTTGTAATGAAAGCACAGACAATTCTCTCTCCACCCTCAACCCTTTACAGAATTTCAAAGGAGAGGAGAAATAGAAATGAAGTTGACAAGAGAAGCCATCTAAAATTAAAACTCTCCATATGGAATTGCTTTTTCTTTTCCTCTAGATATTGTACTCACTCTAAGTCCTAGAGACTCCGTTCCATCTTTGAGAATTTTCTTACAAGATGGTCATCGGAGGCTCTGTTAACTCTAGCTTCTCTCATCGTGCACAATCTGTATCTTCTAAGTGGTGAAAATATGTTCTAAATGACAAGTTTTTATTTTAAGAACATCTTTTCTAACTTTACTTATATATTGAATAGACAGTAGTACAACATTAAAAAGTTACAGAAGGTAAAAAAAATTGTAAAAACTGTTCCTTCCACCCCTTTCCTTCATCCTCCCTTTTCCCTTCACCAGAGGCAAATAATACTATGTTCACTTTCTTTGTTTGTTGATTTTTAGTCTTTGGTTTGGCGATGATTGTATCTAGGACCTAATGGGATATAAGTAGCTCTTTATACTAGATGTACTTTATTGGTTCCCATCAATTTAAATCTCGTTGGAGAGAGAGTAAGGCCTGGTTCTGGTAATAAACTAATGGATCATATTTAGCTACTCACATAAGCTTACCTAGAAATCTCATAGGTAAATATTCTTGCTGTTCTATCTACCTTTATGTGCTCATATTTCACTGTCCAAGATGCCATTGATTAGTAGACACACATTTTATGTACAACTGAAAAAAAGAAAAAAAAACCTAAATCGTTAACTGTTACTCAATAGTTCCATTATTTTAGAATTTTAGAAAATATTCTATTTATGATGATACACAGGTGATTCAATTTAAAAAGAATCTGAAAAAAGAATTAAAAGCTATTGATGTTGAACTCTTAAGACACCCTCCTTCTGCAGTTTGGTTGAGTTAACACACTTCTGATGATCACTGGGCTGGAAATGTATTGAAGGAGGCCTGGTTTGCCCCAGCTTCCTGGGTACTTGGTGTTAAAAACTGTTCTAGCATTGTCTCAAGGTTTATTCCAGACCCAGATACCCATTCTGCTCGTGTGATGCTGGTGTTTTTAGTATTCACACATGCCCATGCAAAGAAAATTCCTTAGTGACTGTGGTCTGCTCGAGAGCAATTCAAAGATGCCATTGATGGTGAAATTCTACCCAAACTTAGAACTGTTAAAATATGAAAAAAAAAGTACATCTTAGAATTGATGGAAGATGGTAATATTAATTTAAACCCTATTAGTTAAAAATAGAATTTCTCGAGTTTTTAATCTTTCACATGAAAAGTATCTCTAAATTGTGGACTTTTGCAGTGCTCATAAATCAAAACCCTAAGTCGTAAGTGCTAAGCTTCAAGATATTGAAATATCTTAGATTCTTAAGTGTGAACCTGCTCTTCCTTAGTATGGTCACAAATAATGATGACACATTCCTTTTTCAAAATCCCTGAGGTGAGCCAATTTGAATATTTAAGTGGCAGGTTAAAAAATCTCCCCTCCCCCACAACGAGTCAACTCTTTGTTTTTACAAACCCATAAGTCAAATTTAAGGATAATCTTCCAATTAAAAAAGGGAACAACAACAACAAAAATCTCTGTTTGCAGCCCAGCTCATCGCAAGTCATCGCTGCTTCTTCCTTTCTTTGAAATGTGTAGTGTTATAGTGTATAGGCTACTAAGAAAAGTTATTCAAAACTTGGCAATAAGGGAAACATGTAGAGCAGCATATCCTTTCAATGTGATATTGGAGTAGTCAAAATAGTAATAATAATAATAATAGGCCTGACCAAGGAGTATTTAATCTTCGAGGAGAACATCCTTATATTTGACTTGGTTATTTACTGTGGTCAGAACCCAGACACTGGGCAGTGTTACATTGACGTGTAGATTTTTAGCTGGTGGAGCTGTCCCAGTAGGAAAGCTTACCCCAAATGTTGAAATGCTCTGTAGGGCATTAAGCAGTTTTGTAGGTAACCTAGTAATCTTACACTAAAATTCTTTTTGAAAATGCTGCAAAACCTTCCCCCTCAATGCTCTTTGAACCAGCTTTACCATCCTGCTGCTTTCTTCATTATTGAGCTGAAGAAATCTTGACATCTGGTTAGTCTATATTTTTATGAGAGTCCTGTTTTTAATTTTCTGAAAATTTTACTTTGTCAAGGTTTAAATCTCTCAGGTGAAACAGAGTTATTACTGGTTACCATGATGTATATTTGTAGATTGGCAAGTGTGCTCTGCAAGTGGTCCACAGTAACCTGAGAGCATGGTAATGCATGTTTACCAGGTTCAAAAGTAGATTGCCGAGGCTGTGCATAAGTTAGCCTTCATCCAGTGGTTCCGATGTGAGTAGCAAATGATTCTATTTGTGTGGATGAAAAAGTTTCAGGAGCCAGAGCTGGGCTTGTGTGAGGAATTGTGAGATTCTAGCCAGAGCTGGAATTGTATAGAGAATCGTGAGTGCCTTTCCAGGAGAGCAGCCTAGGGGTATGAGAGTGCCCATGGAGACAGATGCTGGTGTTCACTCCTTTAGCACCAGGAGCGGGGGTATCTAAGCTCTCATCCATGTGTGGAGTGGTTCCCTGGAGTTACCACTCTTGTCCTTTAGGGAATATCAGACATGAAATTCACTTAGTTCAGGTGCCCCTCCAACCCCCCTGCCAATTATTCTTTGATTATCTCTCTCCTTCCTCCATCAGTGCCATTTTTCACCCTCTCTCCCTTCTATCTGCCTCCCTATCCATTAACAGATGTTCCCTGTATTGGAATGGGGTGGATGATGACATCATGTTTAATTAACCGGATATATATTTATCTGATTACTTCAGGGCTTTCTAGAATGCCTTAGTGGCAGCCTTCATAGTGAATGCCAGTCAGTGAAACACATACAAATCAGTGAAGAGAAATTTCCTTCCTGTATTGTAGCAGTGCGTGGATCACCTTGTTTGGTAGCCCTAAGCTGTTTTGAAGTGGCAGAATACTCAAAGTACAATGCTGCATTACCTTATATAACTTAGCACCTGGAAGTCAGGTAAAATGTTGCTGAATGTACAAATGAGTGAAAAATGAGACAAGCTATTGAATCTTCCTTGCCAGAAGTCCTTATAAATAGAACAAGTCACCATCCAGTGGGAGACTGAAAATTTCCATGCTTGAATGAAGGAAGATGGAGCAGGTCAAATATCCTCCAGGATCTTTTGGGGACTTTTTATTCTTTAGTTAGTTGATGTCTGATCCTGGGATGGGGAGATGGTTCAGCAGTGTTGGGAAGGAGGCCTCTTTAGCACAGTGTTGGTGAGATCCAGGAGTAAGTGTGGGCTGAGAGTAGTCCAGGGAATCAGAACCGTGGAACCAGTGAGAAAGCCAGACTTCAAATTAGTGATGGCTGAAGCCTAAAACGCAAGGTCAGTTGATACCCTGAGGGCAACCAGGCCTAGAATATAGACTCGGATTTCCCCAACTTAGAGCTCTGACAGAATATGGTATAGGACAGGGACGCTATTCTTGATGGAAAGTGAGTAACTCCCAGCTACCATTTCCCCTGGGGCTTACTTGGAGCTAGGCTCTGTTCAAGGTGCTTTCTATATGTTATCTCATTGGAGCTTCTCACCAGGCCAATGAGAGAGGAGATACCTATACAGTCATAGGTGAAGAAGTGGGTTTTAGGAAGGTGGCATTTCTTTTCTAAGAATATCAGCTAATATTCTTTTCTAAGAACATCAGCTAATATTGAAGATTGCACGGGGACTGGGGTTAACGCTCCAAGCCTGGGCTGTTTATCCCTATGCTGTGCTGCCCCCGGCAGGGGCTTGTATTGCCCTATGGGGTTGGTTAGCCAGGTTCTTTCCTGACAAAATCCCATCAGGCTTGAAGGACTGGAGTCTTTCCCACCTGTGCAGAGCCAAGTGGGGTGGAGCATCTGGAGGCCATTTATAGGCCCCATGAGCATGGTGGGCACAAGACCCAAGTACTCTTTCTCCCAGCACTGTACTCGCGGGCTGGGCTTTTCTGGGATCTTTTGGGGTGAGGGGCAACTGTACTTTCTTTGAGCTCTTCCTTGATTTTTTTCCCTTCCCACCCCCTACACACAGGGCCTCTGAGAGAGGTATACTACCTCTCCCAGCTTTACAGATGAAGAATGAGCACTTTGTGAATGGGCAGACCCATCCTGCCCCGTCTGCATGTTGTCTGCCACGAGAGAAGTCAGCCAAACTCCTTCACATCAGGCTGCTGAAGGAAAAAAATGATCCTTGACTAGGAAATGGGGAATAGGAGAGGAAATCATGCTCTTTCGGAGACAAGGGAGGATTTTATAGAAATATGTTCATAATGGTTTTACAGAAACTGCCCCTATCCACACTGAGTCGGTTCAAGAAAGATTCATTTGTGGAGGGTTGAAATGTTCCTATTAATATTCCTTATCTAAGAGAAACAGAGGAGTCTACTGAATTTCATGAGAAGGTAATATGAAACCTGATCTCTGAGGGTCTTTAATATTTTGCTTCCTCCTTTGTTGTGGAGAATATATTTCCGTCCTTTACATGCCAACCTACAGCACAGGGAAAAGATAACATAATCAGTATGAAAGTAGTAGCCGAAGAAAGTACCCATTTGCATTTCTGGCCATAACTACTTTTGATCTTACATCTTATTAGTCTATAATATTTAAGGTGCAAAATCCCGAAGTTATTAACCTACTTTAGTTTGCTGAGGTCAAATAAGATTAATAAAATATAGACTTTCTAAATTTAAATTTTAATTATGGCATATTTTAATCAGAGAAAAATAACAGAATCTGAAAGGCATTCGTGTGTGTGTGCACCACTCAGATTGAACAGCCACTAACATGTTGCTATATTTTCTTCAAACACCTTTATTTTGGGAGGGGGACTATTAAGAAAACAAGACATCACAGGCTCACTTGACATCCAGCCCTCTTCCCGTCCGGTCCCCTCTCCGTCCCTCCTTGGTTCCGTCATGGTGCAGATGTATGTTGTTTCCCTGTGCATTTTTTGTATTTTGAGAAACTGGTTGTGGAAATTTCGAGTGAAATTTACTTTGCAAACACATTTTGTGGTAACACGATCGGTGTAAAGCCATATGTATATTTTTGAAATTTTTCTGGGAGATATAATTATCAAAGCACCCAGTTATTAGAGGAGGTTGAAGTTCATAAAATAACTACCAAAAAATAAGTTAGATTTTAAGGAGCCTGTTCCAGTTTCTCTTGCCCTCAACCCTCTGAGAACCTTATAGATCCTTCCGTGTGTGTGTGTGTGGGGGGGTGCTTCTGGACGAGGTTCCTAGAGCACATGGGGTCCGTATGGACAGGGACAAACAAGAGCTTTTTTTTTTTTTTAAACATAGTAGTTTTTAATTCCATCTAATCTGTTTGCTAAGGTTAGGGGCAACTTGGTATTCACATGCTATTTACCTAACATTTCCAATAGTTCTCATCCTCTTTCAGAGTTTATTGCCTCTGGTTGGTAGTGGTCTCAAATTCTGATTTTTCAGATCCTCATTCTCAGGAATGAGAAAGTCACGATCACTCTGTCTGCAGATGGGCAGATTTATATGGGTGAAACCACACCAAAGGATTGCCCGCCGTTCTACTGGCTGTGATGAGTGGCACCCAGGAGGGGAGCTAATTCCTCCTTGGTAATGGCTAATTCCATAGTGGAGGGACGTGCGTCACAAGATGGATGCACTTTTAAAACTTTATTTAAAAAAGTAATTTCAGTACTGATTTTCAAACCAGATCTGTGGCCCACCCTCTGGTCTTTTGATCCTCAGCTCCAGCTGATTCCCTTTGGAGTTGCTTCCAATTTATTCTCTAGAAAGCATCTCCTTTCAATAACTTTCACTGGGGGGTGAGTACATCTATTTAGCTCAAGTGTTATTAGGTTGAACCGTGTGAAATTCCATTTCCGTAGGTCAAAAATGGTTGGATGTCAGTAGTTTTAGTGGTTCAACACAGTCGGTTTGGGGAACCCTAAACATTTACAGGTCAGAGGACTTTCGAGCTGATGAGTCCCATCAAGATCATATAGTTGTCCAGCTGCCGCCATTACAAGCAATCACCCTGGTGCTGGCCCGGGATTGCCCGGTTGTCCCCTGACAAACTGTGAGGTGTGGTGTAAACTGTCAGGCTCTAGGAGGTGCTGGCTTAAAAGGGTCAGGATAAATGAGGGGGGTCCTTTGAGCCCAGAGGACTGTACCCACATGGCAAGGCAGGCAAATTGAACAAACTCCCTGAAATGGCCCAAGTTCATGAGGCCTAAAGGACCTGAGTTTGCCTCAGGGTCTGAGAATTTGGATTAGACAGGACCTGTTCTGGGCTTCTTCCGTCTGAATGAAACCCTTCTCATCCCACAGTGTCTGAAATGCTGTCTGTAGGATTCAGGCCATACACCTGCCTACACAGGACTCCCTTGGACAGGTGGAGATGAGCCTTTCTGCCCCAGTGCGTCCCTTTGGCATAGCTGGATACCAACCTACAGGGAAGACTTCAGCATAGGGTTCAGAACAGGGTCCTGGATAAGAATTCAAACTGTTTCTCACGTTCTTCTGCGTAATGATCTCTGTTCCTTTTTGCTAGAGAACAATGGGCACACCTCTAATCTAAGTAAAAAATCAATGCATTTTGATTAGAGAAAATTAGAAAGATGTGTGGACATGTAGAAAAAAAATCTCCCACCTTCCTACCACCATAAATATTTACTATTAATACTTAGGTAGATTTCTTTCCAGTTTTTAAAAGCATTTAAAAAAATTCCTAGTTACATGCTAAGTCTGTATCTTGATACTGCTAATACATATATACTGTATGTGATAAGAATATATAGAGTACTCTAGATAAAATACACATTGCCAAGGAATACATACTACTATAGAAATTCTACACGGACTACAACATACATTTTATATTCCTATCTTTTTCGCTTATGGTAACTAAGTGCTCTATGAACACAATTTTTAAAGGCTGTGTTATATTCCATCTAGTGATTTTCCCCCCATTGTGTAGTTACCCATTTCTCTTTTTATTTTTTTTAAAGATTTTATTTATTTGAGAGAGAGAGCATGAGAGAGAGAGAACACGAGAGGGAAGAGGGTCAGAGGGAGAAGCAGACTCCCTGCTGAGCAGGGAGCCCGATGCGGGACTCGATCCCGGGACTCCAGGATCATGACCTGAGCCGAAGGCAGTCACTTAACCAACTGAGCCACCCAGGCGCCCCATTTCTCTTTTTAGAATACTGCTTAAGAACATGAATTCTGGACTGTTGGGTTCAAATCCCAACAAAATGGTTGTGTGAACATGGCAAGATACTTAAGCTCACTATGCCTCTGTTTCTTCATCTTTAAAAGAGGCATAAGAATTCTATTTATTCTGTTGTGGAAAAGAGACCATAGTCTCCAGATTTATTTATTTTTATTTTCTTTGTTTCTTTTTAAATTTTTTTTTCATAGTCTCCAAATTTAAAAGCCAGACTTTGCCATTTACAAGAGCTACATTGATGGGAGGAAGGAGGAGAACACTTACTAGCCACAATCCAGGTTCCTAACCTAGCAAATTGCAAGCAGGCTTCTACACCCAAATACATCAAAGGCCCGCTGCAAGGTTTGCCTTTAGTCGGGATGGGAACAGGGGCCCAAAGACACTAGGGTGGGGCATGGAGTCAGGAGCTAAAGCTATTGAAAACATTTTGTTCAACATGACAGAATTTGTCCTTGGGAATCTTTAAAATAATTACAATATTTATACAGCAGAATGAAGCATTGAATATTTACAAAGGGGTTATGGTGTTGTTCAGGGAGCAAAACATTAGCATTTATTTGTTAGTTGAGCTTTTTAACTTCTGTGAAGGAAGGACTGATTTTCTTTCCCTTTTTTTTTTTTTTGAAGATTTTATTTATTTATTTGACAGAGAGAGAGACACAGTGAGAGAGGGAACACAAGCAGGGGGAGTGGGAGAGGGAGAAGCAGGCTTCCCGCGGAGCAGGGAGCCTGATGCGGGGCTCGATCCCAGGACCCTGGGACCATGACCCGAGCCAAAGGCAGATGCACTGATTTTCTTAACTCAAAGGGTCACTGTGAGGACAGATTGCATCAAATAGGGGAAGGCAAGCTCTTCTTATAAAGGGCCAGATAATAAATATTTTAGGCTTTGCAGGCCATATGCGAAAGCAGCCACAGAATATGTAAATAAATGAGCATGGCTGTGTTCCAATAAAGCTTGCTTTATGCATTGAAATTTGAATTTCATGTAATTTTCACATGTCACAGATTATTATTCCTCTTTTGATAAAAAAAAAAGATTTAAAAATGTAAAACTTTCCTTCCAGCTCACAACTGTGCATAAGTAAGTGGTGGACCCAATCTGGCCCCTGGGCTGTAGGAACCTCTGGCTCAGAATAGCCCTCAGCACCCATTAAGTACTGTGTGTGCCCGTGGGCTCCCACAATCAGAGCCGTGGCAGTCACCATCTCTACCCTAGGGCCATGCAGTTCCAGTCCTGGAGGAGGCCAGGGTGGCCGCACGCAGGCCCCTGCATCCCTTTGACCTCCTGGGAATCTGTTGGTAGCAGCCATAGCTTCATCAGCTCTTGGCTTCGTCGTGGCAAAGCGCTCCCTTCCAAAGGCTGCTTGGAGAGCTGTGCTGGAATCTGGGGACCAGGCTTCCTGACCCATGAACTAGGCCTGCTCTGGAGCGAAGGTAGCGTGCGTTCTGTGTCCTCTGGCCTATCTTTACCCTGTGCTCTTGCTGGGCATGGGTGACGAGGAGAGACAGAGACACCTGCCGTGCATGGCCGCAGCTAGATCACATCCTGTTCCAAGTAACAAGGGAGGGGAGAAAAGGGGCTTCTGAACAAGGTGCTAGAGACCCGAGCTGTAAGTGAAGGGAAGAACCAGTGTGGAGTCACTAGCATGAGCCATGGCGCTTGGATGGTGCAGAATCCTGGGTGTGCTCAGCTCTGTAGAGAAATTGCAGATATCTTTATAAACCTTGACAGCATTATTTCATTATTCATGAAGGCTTTTTTTTTTTAAACCATAACCAGCTTCATTTTAAAGGAAATTTATTCTCAAGGCATTTTTTAATTGAGTTTTTATGGTAATTCTTTGTGTTGACTGTTGAATCAACATTACAAATAAACTATTCACGTTTATCCTTTTATTCAGTAAGTCTCAACTCTGCCTGTTCAATAATGAAGTGAGAGGAAACCCAGAATTTTCTGAATTGTATACATGGCAATTGCATGGCCTTTTTGGACCTCTTAAGAGTAATTTTTATAAAGGACATTATTTTTTAACTAAGGAAATTTGCCTTAAATCCAGAATTTTTGGTGTGATCTACCATTGTGTGCCTACGTGGAGTTATTTATGAATGTGTGTGTGTATGTGCATGTGTGCTTCAAAGTGGTATTGTGAAGACTTTTGATAACTCTGGAGATGTAAGTTTTTTGAAGGTGATTACTAATTTATTATTTTTTTAAGTGCCTCTGAAAAACTATTTTATTTTAATTCCAGTATAATGAACATACAGTGTTATATTAGTTTCAGGTGTATAATATAGTGATTTAAATACTATTTCGTGTTTGGGCGGCCAGTTAGCTCAGTTGGTTAGAGCGTGGTGCTGATAAATACTATTTCATGTTTGGATGAAACTGATCATGTCGGGCCCCATGGGCCTTGTGTAGGAATAGAGAGCCAACCTTATTTGATGAGAGGAAGAATGAACCGGTGACTATGAGGCATTGAAAGGTCATTGGCACCAATCCTCTGCCTTTTGTTGTCTCCTTGGCACTCCTGTACATCCAGTCTTTTTCTCAGTATTTCTTTTTTTTTTTTTTAAGATTTTATTTATTTATTTGAGAGAGAGAGAGAGAGGGAGAGAGCGCGAGCGGGGGGGAGCAGCAGAAGGAGAGGGAGAAGCAGACTCCCTGCTGAACAGGGAGCCTGACATGGGACTCGATTCCAGGACCTGAGCCGAAGGCAGACGCTTAATTGACTGAGCCACCCAGGCACCCCCTGTCTCAGAATTTCTAAGGACAGGAACTTCTCAGCTAATCCTATTTTTCTTTTAGCTGCACAGAATAATACTCATCCTTCAGATGCTTGCAGGCAGTAGGAGTAGTTCAACTCACACCGCCCATCCCGCCTCGAACACCACACCACACAATCCTTTCCTTTCTCCCTGGGCCAAATAACTAGTTTTTTTCCCCCAACTTTTCTGTTATGCCTTCTGTTCAGACATTCCTGCCTCTTTCTGGCCACACTTGTGTGCATGATTTCCTGCATGTCAGGAGCTGGCTGGCTGTGTGTGTGCTGGAACTGTGTACTGTGTCCAGATGGGGCTTGACTTGGGACCAGTCAGTGGAACCTCCTTTGTTCTTCTTGTTGTACTCTTCTTAATGAAACCCAGCATGTCAGAGGCTTTTGACTGCCATGTAAAATGGACTCTTCTGGGGCTTACTGTCAACTCTGACTCCTAGTTCTTGATGCTATCAACGGTCTTGAACTTTCCTAGGTTTCAGAACAGTTCCAGGGAGGGAGTTCCTTTAGCGACAGTAGGTGGCTGCAGATGGTCCTAGAGCTCAGTTATGCCAGAGGTAATATCCAAATGATGAGTCTGGACTTGCCAAACCAGGGGAAGCAGCCAGGTTGAAGGGCAGGAGGTAGCAGGTAGGGGAATGGAATGACAGAGGCCAGCAGAGGTATTAGGGCAGGCAAGGAGAAGAGCAGGTGGCGCTGAAAGGGAGGTACGGTGGGCAACCGAGGTGGTTGAGAATCTGCTGTCCTATACCCTTAGCATCTTACCGGGTGTTTCTTTCTTTCAGATCTTTTGTATTTTTACCTAAAAGAATCAAATTTTAATGATGAGGAGCTGGGCTCTGATGAATTATTCATAAGCCAGATTTCCCTTATTCTCTAGATGTGTGCTTGAATTTAAAAAAAAAAAAATTTTTACAGGACTTTACATTTTTGTGATCAAACTTCTTGCTAATGGGGCAAGAAGAGAAAATCTTCCTTTTCTCCAAAGACCTTTTGAACCTAAATAGGAAAAAAAAAACTATAGAATTCAAGTGGTGACTCTGCCACTTACTAGCCATGATTTTGCACAGGTGAGGGGTTCTGACCCTCATCTGTAGGAAGAGATGAATAACATTTATCTCATTCACAATACTCCCCTCATTGGGTAGTCAGGAAGATTAAATGAAATCCCACATTTGGAGTGCCTGGCATGATGCCCACCAGGACCAGTCCCAGCTGGTCACAGATTTTTTTTTCTGCTTCTCAGCATATTCGCCATCTTGCCCATTTGTCGGGCAGATTTGAGAGGGTGCCTTCTCTGTATTCATCCCAACTGTTAATTTTTATTGAATTTAATGGAGAGAGACCAGGGCCAGACTCCAAAGATTTCTAGAAGCTGCTTCTAGGACTCTTTGGAACATTGGTCTATGTTGGGAACCACAAAGTCGGATGCTATCGAGAGCCTCCTTATATAAATGTGCAAAGTAGCCAATGACAGAGTGGTGGGGCCTGCATGTCCCACCTAGAGCTTCTTCTTCTTCTTCTTCTTCTCCTTTTTTTTTTTTTTTTTTGAGTAACAGATGATTATCAACGTAGTTTTATGTTTTGTACATATTTAGTTAAACATCGATTGCATGAGATTTTGATGTTTCTTTTTCACACAGTTCTTTTCTTTTTCATTTCAAGTCCCAACCTAGACCCTGTGGAAATCTGACCCTGATTCAAACAGTTCTTTTTTAAAATTTTATTTTATTTAAATTCAGTTAATTAATATTTAGTGTATTATTAGTTTCAGAGATAGAGGTCAGTGATTCATCAGTTATGTATAACACGCAGTGCTCATCACATCCCATGCCCTCCCTAATGCCCATCACCCAGTTACCCCATCGCCCCACTCCCCTCCCTCCTGCAACCCTCAGTTTGTTTCCTATAGTTAAGAGTCTCTTATGGTTTGCCTCCCTCTCTGAATTCGTTCTGTTTTGTTTTTCCCTCCCTTCCCCTATGATCCTCTGTTTTTTTTCTTAAATTCTATACGAGTGAAATCATAATTGTCTTTCTCTGACTGACTGACTTTGCTTAGCATAATATCCTCTAGTTCCATCCACGTTGTTGCAAATGATAAGATTTCATTTTTTTGATGGCTGAGTAATATTCCATTGTGTGTACAATGTGTTAATGTAAAGTCCTGTAAAAAACATACACACACACACACATACACACACACACATCTTTATCCATTCATCTGTCGATGGATATCTGATAGAGCAGGCATTTCAATAAAAGTCACTGCCTAACCGAACCCTTGTTACAGGGAGTCAAGGTTCCAGCTCCACTGGCTGATGGATGTAAGTCCCTAACACGCTCTTGGATTGGGTTACGGTGGAGGGCAGTGGCTCTCAAAGTATGGCCCAGCAACCATCACTAGCACCTGGGAACTTATATGAATGCAAATTCTTGGGCCTCACCCCAGACCTACTGAATCAGAACCAGAGTGCGGAAGGGGCAGTGATCTCTTGGAACAGAGACTCTAGGACGTTCTGACCACTCTCAAATTTGAGACCCACTGATTTAGGAACATGTTCTCAACTGTGGCTGGACATGGGATCATTTGCAGAGCTTTAAAAATCTAGTTACTTGGTTCCCACCCACAGTTTCTCTTTGAACTGATTTGGGGTACAGCCTGGATATCAGGATTTTTCAGAGCTCCCCAGGGGATTTTCAGGTGTATCCTAGGTTGATAACTACGCTTCTGGGGAGCCTGTTGAAATGCCCATGTACTCCATTCTCCTGGGTGGGGGGTGAGGAGTGGGAGGCATGTGTAGTCTGACAGAGCTCCCAAGTGATCTACTGCACCAGTCAAACCCTGCCTCCCCTTGGAGAACATGACCTTAAACTACTAGCCTCACCAAATATCCTTGAGAGGGCTTTTCGTGACTGAATATTCACTCAATGTGATTTGTTTTAAAGGTTGCTTTTAATGCTATATTTGTTCAGCAAATGTAGACACTCATGTAGCACAAATATTAACTCCTAAATTCTCAAAGGCTTTCCCCACAATATGCCATCTGGCAAGCATTATTGTAATCATCTCTTTATTATCCACACTAATGAAGGACTAGCATGGCATTGGTAATTGAAAAACACAGATCATTTAAAAATCATTCAGGCTAGTGCTGGCCCTGCTTCCCCAACCAGGAAGCATTCAGGAGTAGAAAATATTGACTGATGACAGTTTCCTACCTTCCCTGTGGAGGTACTAATACATCTTATTTTAGTCAGAAATGTGCGCGGTAGAAGAAGCGAGAGGCTTCTAAATTATAATTGCTTTTTTTCTGAATAAAGGAGTCTGTTTTCTCAATGAGAAGCCAAAAGCACAAAGCAGATAAACAGTGAATATATTTAAAATGCATTTGTACGTTGGAACCAATGGATTCACAGTGTGCTTTAGGAGAAGTTGCATGGGATTTGAGGAATCAGTGGGTCTGGATTCTAGACTTTATTCTGCTAAATGCATGTGTTATTTGAAATGAGCCATTTTAGCCACCAGTGGGCCTCCAAGTGTGGTCCGCATCCAGCAGCATCAACATCACTGGGGAATTGGTTAGAGATTCAAATTCTCAGACCCATTACAACCCTTCTGAATCAGAGACTATGGGGTGAGACCAGGACTTGGTGCTTTTAACAAGCCCTCTAGGAGATTTGAGTGGCTGCTCAAGTTCTGTCATCACCGTTCTCTACCAGGGTGCAGTTTTCTCATCTAAAAAATAAGGCTATCAGTAGATAATAACTGAAGGCCATCCCAGCTCTTCAGTGGCCTTGATGTATGGCCTGAAACAGGTTGGAAGATTCTCTGTCTTGGACCTTGAACCTTTCTTTGGATGTGTGATTGAAATAACTCAGCTAAAAAGCTAGCATGTGGGTAACAGAAGAGAAGCAGATCTCTGGGAACTCTATACCTCAACACCTCCTAGAATGTTCGCTATAAAATAAATTGTGCTTTCTTCAACTGCTTGGTACCATTTTCCCAAAATGGAAAACCCCGGTGCTTTGGAAGGGGAGGCAGATGCTACCCCTTCTCTGGGGGCTGAGAGCTGTCTGATGTGATTCACGGAGAGGCGCTTCACAGGAAATAACAAATGGCGTCTCAGAAGGATGTACAGGGGTACACAGGCTTTGCAGTAAAAAAGGGGGAGATTTCAAGCTATTTATCAAAAGCTCTTGCTGCTTCCATTTCAAGACAGGTGGGAAAAAATAACATGGAACAAGAAAAGAAAATAAATCTGTATCCAGAGCATCTCATAAATAAGAAAGGAGTGGGGGAAGCTATTGGCCTTGCTGGATTCTCAGAGTATTTTTGTCACAGTATAGAAAGCTTTCAGATGTTTTGGCATGTAATTCATATACTTTTTTTCATTATCAAAACCTGCGGTTGTAAAATCATTTCACTGACTATTAAAATCAAAAGAGAAAAAGGAAACAAGCATTTCAAAGAGAGGGAGACTAGGAAAATGATACCTGAAGTTAGAGGGAGAAGAGCGAGAGAGCAAGAGAGCACGTGGTTCACCCACAAATACAAAATAATTTTTTTTTCATCTAAAATGCAGTGATGCTTTATAATTTAGGACAAGTCATAGGAAATCAAAGGCAATTTTCTAATTGGCTTTTGTTTAGTAAGAGCCTATTTGCTGGAGACAATAGGGCATGGTTTATTGAACATGAGAGAGACTTTGGTCTGTTATGTCTGGGAGGGATGGCGGAATTTTAACTTTTATTTAAAAGGATGGATCACAGGCCCACTTTGCTGGAGTGAATCATGTTGGTTGAGCAGAACCACAGCCAAGGAGGACCTGTGTTGGTCCTCTTTATGGAATTCCCAGCAGTGTCCAGTTGACCAATGACTAAAATCCTGGTTAAAAGCCCGTGCTCTGAGTTCAGATTCTGGCTCTGCCACATACTGGCTCTGCAACTTTGGGCGAGCTCCCCAGATGCTCGGCCTGGTTCCTTGTCTTTCAGAGCAAGATAACAATAGAGCATACGTTGTGGGAGTTTTATGAGGATGAAGAGTTAGCATATGCAAGGTAATTTACATCATGCCTGACGCATAGTAGGCATTATTGTATTGGGACTATTTGCCAAATAGCTATGTCTCTTTGAAAGACTCCTAAAGAAAATTACATGATTTCTTAACTGTACGACCTTCTGAGAGCACTATTTGATACCCTCCATGTGTGCCTAAGGAGGGGTGTGATTGATAGGAGGCTCCGCGTGGATCCTGGGAGCACAACGGACATGAGACAAATGACTCTTGAGCCGTGGGGGCCTGCTGCCTGGTCAGCTTCCCTGACATAGTTCTGTGGAGTTATTCGAACTGGATCCAGAGGAACTAATTTTTGTCATTTGATTTCCTTTTTGTGTGTCTATTTTGGGAATGGACTCAGACCAACGCTAGAAATAGGTCTGAAGTAAATGTCATGTTTTTCTCGTTTACATTTGGCACACTCTCCTTTGTTGGCTGGGCCATGTTCATAGCAGCTAATATTGATTAGCCTATATTTTTCTCAAGTACACTTTTCTCAGGCTGTGGGAAGTCTGAACGCTAACAGTACCAAAATAAATGCATTCGACTTATAAGCCAGGGGGAGGGAACAAAGTAGGAACAAAAGCATGCCGAGACGTATTGTCCAAACAAGACATTGCCTGCTCTGCCAAATCCAAGCTGTGAGGCCCTGGGCGAGCTTCTTGTCTCATCTGAGTGGCAGTTTTCCATCGGTAAAAGTGGGGGTAATAGTAATAATGCCCAGCTCCTAGTTATTATTAGAGAATACATGTAAAACACCAACTAATGCTGGCCCTCAGCAAGTACTCAGCAAATACCAGCTTTTAACATGTTACTTTAAAATGTTAAAATCTAATGTATCGAAGTCAAAATAATAAATTTATGTATAATGGAGGAATTCCACTCTTTTCTTCTAAAGAACTAAAGCTGTCATAAAACCTTTTGTTACAAGTTACTTTTTAGATAGAATCTCTGGTCATTTCTTTCTAGCCTTTTGATCCCTTTGTTATTGAATACAGGCCTGACCCTATTCCTCCAGTGGGTATCAGATGAAGGCTGAACCCCACTGCATTTGATCTGCCCAGTGATTTTCATTTTTGTTACAATTATATTTACCTTAGGAGATGTATCCTTCTTATCACAAGTGGTAGTATTTTGGTATTTTAAAATCTTTCCAACATCTTTTTTTTTTTTTTAAGATTTTATTTATTTATTTGAAGAGAGAGAGCACAAGCAGTGGGAGAAGCAGGCTCCCCGCTAAGCAGGGAGCTCTACGTGGGGCTCAATCCCAGGACCCCAGGGTCATGACCCGAGCCAAAGGCAGATGCTTAACTGACTGAACCACCCAGGCACCCCAGATCTTTCTCAAATTAATCAGAATAAAATGCTAAAATAAAATATTGATGTCACTGCACTGACCCAACTTGCTATAGAGATATAGACAGAGATGCTCTCGAAACTGTAAAACGGGCCAGTAGTCCTATAATTTTAGATGTCCTCTATTAGCTCATAATTTTTTTTTCAAAGCAGAATGGAAAAGACGGTTTAAATGTACTCTTCAATAATGTAGAAAAGTGTCAGTTGTTTGAACCTTGAACAAGTGAACAAGAAGGTCTTCCCGTACTTGAATTAGAAAAAACTGCAGTGAACCAAAATTTCCCTGGCAAATCAGAGATTCAAGCTGTTTATTAAGACATATTCAGGAACAAAACAAAAATAATGTAGTTGCACACAAATTACCTGGGTTATGAGGTAAAAGCAGTTTTCTTTATTATCTCTTTAACATTTCTTTTTCATCTCCTTAACACCAAAAAAAAAAAAAAATGACTTTCCTTAAATCATTTACCATTTAGATCTGAATTTTGGGGACAGATCTTGGTGATCGTTTTCAACGATTAATGGTGGAGAGTGGTTTGCAGCTCTGAGCAGTAGTCTTGTGGTGTTTACTGAGTGATCTTGAGCATCGGAGAATTTGCTGGGCATATTTGTAGCTATTATTTTGTCTCTGTGGCTCTTAGCACTGTGTGTAGTGACCCCAAAGCTAGAGAGCTGCCTGACAGCAGGCTGGTGTCAGGACCATGTAGACACCTGAATTTTATCAAGTGTCTATGCTCAGAGGCCTGCAGATGGTGTAAGCCTGGATAGGTCGTGATGGTCATGGGTGGGTGTGGCCGTACTCAGCCCTGACACATGAGGAGGAGGAAGTTAAGATGCAGAAGGATGAATGCCAGAGATAGGGCCTCATCCAGGTCTCCCTCCGCAAATGTTATTGGTTCCATCAACAGCACAGCCACCAGAAGGGCAGTTTTTACATTATTTTCTTTTCCCCACAGGGCCGTACGTCTAAGAATAATCTTATATTTCGCTCTTCAGCTGAGTTTCCTAACCCCGGATAGGAAAGCTGCACGTGTAGAAAGTAAAGCCCCCACCGCCACCCCAGGAGGTTCACGTGAAGATAGAAAATGTCATGCTCCTTGATTATTTGGAGCTGGAGAAAGAATTAACCTGATCAAACATTTTGTTTTAATCACAGAATCATGTCAACCCCGCCATGGACTTCACCCAGACGCCTCCTGGGATGTTGGCCCTGGACAATATGCTGTACTTTGCCAAGCACCATCAGGATGCCTACATCCGGGTAAGCATGCAGTCTTTCATCTGCTGTAGTGTTCCTACTAAATTTGAATTTCTAACTTACAGATATGGAGGAATTACCTTTAGATGAGTGGCTCCAGAGTTTTGGCTTTCCCCATTCAGTAAAAGACATATTAAAATTAAATGAAATCAATAGGGACACTGAAACCGAGATTTTTAACTTAAATTTTCTCATGTTATGACATTAAAAAACAAACAAACAAACAAACACACAGTAGATACTGGAAAATGTCTCATATATAGTTCTACAATGAATTATGACAAAAACTCTTAAATAGCCAGGAAGATAAATGAACTATCTACCCCAAACCTGCACAATCCCAACTTTAGTGGAGACCCCTGAGGCTTATTCCACTTGTGGAAAAAGAGACCGAGGATTCTCTCTGGTTCTGCTTCTGTTCAGTCCAATGCCGGAGACACGACAAGATAAACAAAAAGAAAGAGAAGAATGGGAGGGTTGGGGAGGGAAGAGAAATGCCTTCTCTCGTATTTCATCACAAACTAGTGAAACTCCAACTACCGAGAGAGAGAGACTCCTTTGCGGGCAGAGCAGAAGGAAACCGGAAGGTGCCCCCTGCTGCGTGGGCAGTGCAGCTGTGGGAAGGACCAAGTGTGAACCAGCAGGAGCCTAGGGACGGTGACATGGGGCTGCCCCACTGGAGGCCCTGGATTTGTGCTGACCCCTATCCCCTGTCCTTAGGGAGAGGGGCCCAGATTCAGTGGGGTTGAGGTATATCATCCAAGATTGAGATGGAGGAGGATATGAATTAATGGGACAAGGGAATTGGCAAGTGGTTAAAAAGATGACTAGATCTCAGCTTAGAAAATACTTGATGAATGGATTGCCTAATGCAGCAAGAGGAAGGCTCAGACTAGAAGATGAGTCTGTTACTCTGATGTTCTCTGTTGGATGCCTCTTGGTGGCACTGGCTTTCGGGAGACCCGGGTTCAAGACCTGGCACCGTCATGGTCTAGTAATGTAAATGTGCACAATTCCTTTTGTCTAGGCTAAAGTTTCTTCTCCAAACAAGGGAGCAGTACTCCCCCAGGGGGCATTTGGAACTGTGTGGGTAGGTTTCGTTGTCACCATGCCAGATGGGGAGGGAAGAGAAATGCCTTCTCTCATATTTCATGACAAACTAGTGAAACTCCCAACTACGGAGAGAGAAACTCCTTTGTGGGCAGGGCATAAGGAAACCGGAAGGTGCCCCCTGCTGAGTGGGCAGTGCAGCTGTGGCCAAAGCCTGTAATTCGTGGGACACTCTGCACAGTGAAAGATTGTTCTACCCAGCAGCGGCCCCCTTGAAAACAGTCATGCCAGATTTCTCAGTTCCCTGTAGGCACTATATTTTAACTTTATGTGTTTTTCTATATATGTGGTTTGACAAGCTTTGATTTATGCCAAAATATTATTTGTAATTTGATTATGTAAAGGATTTTATGCATTCCTGCGAACGGTCTGGGATCAGGTGCTTGGTCAGAAATGCAGTCTTTCATAAGAAAATTATTTTTTCATGAAAGTTTAATTTGGCTTATATGCGTGTATATTTATTGCACAGATTTTTTTTCTAGGAATATAATCTGCTCTCACAGTAAGTAAATTAATATTTTTGAGATACCATACAGTATAGCCTTGGAGGGTTGAGTGTGAAAAGAAGAAGCCGAATAGATATTGAATTTAACATTAACTGATTAATATTTGTGGATGAAGGTTTCTAAAATTAGAGCTTATTGATGCTGAATGTATTGTTAATTGCATAGAAAGCATATGTCTCATGAAAAGTAATTTAACGTTTGGAGCCCATTTTCCTCAATGCATTCTCTAAACTTTTATAAGTAAAATTAATACATGGCCACCTGAAAGAACTTGATATCTGATAGGAACTTAAAAGAAAAAACTATTTATAAAGAAAAATGTGGCCCTTTTTGTCCACATGCCCTTTTCTATTGTATTATTATTTTTTTCACATGCCCTTTTCTTTAACTTAGACAATATCTATATGTGATTCTATCTATATCTCTACATCTGTAACTGAGATGTCTGTTATTTTCTCAAAAGTGTCTCTTTTCCTGATGTTTTCTGTGTCCCATCTGATTTTGGGACATTAACTCCCGGATGGAAAGCCAAAGCTATTTACACGAACAACTGGGGTTAGGGGATCACATATAAAATCTGAGGCCTTACGCAAGGAAGTTTGGGGGTGACTCTGGAAACAGTTATCCCAGTAATAGTGAAATGTGGTACAGACCGTGGAAACCGTCATCCTAAACAGCTAATTAATTTTTTTGTTAAAGATTTTATTTATTTATTTGACAGAGAGAGACACAGCGAGAGAGGGAACACAAGCAGGGGGAGTGGGAGAGGGAGAAGCAGGCTTCCCGCTGAGCAGGGAGCCCGATGCGGGGCTCGATCCCAGGACCCTGGGATCATGACCTGAGCCGAAGGCAGATGCTTAACTACTGAGCCACCCAGGCGCCCCACAGCTGATTAAATTTTGATCTATGAGCTGAGTGGTGTCTTCTGAAACATAAAAATGGGTTTGTTTGTTTTTTTAATAAGTTAATATTTTGATGAAATTTGCTTTGTTTTTGACCAGGTAAATCTCTCCTGTCTGAATGCAGTTATTCATTTATTATTTATATCTTTCATTCAATAAACTCTTATGCTGTACCTGAATATGGCCTCACCCTTCACTTTGCCAGTCACATTTACAGTTGAGATCTTTAAAAGGAATTATAACACACACATACACACCCGCACACAGGCACACACACATAATTCCTCTTCGCCCCTGACACCCCCGTCCAGCTATCCTGTTCCCTCAAATACCATGTATTTGTATTTTTCTGAATTGTCTTGCCCTATGTTCTAATTCATGAAGCCACTCACTTTTCGACACCCCGTACCAAGGCTTCCACTCATCACTTTGCAGAAGCTCTTCTCCTGCCAAATGGAGAACAGCCCCTGGCTATCTTCATCTCATCTACCTTTCCATTGACACTGGACACTGTGTGCCATTGACCAGTTTTTTCTTTTTGCCTGAAGCCAGTCCTGTCTGTTCTTGGTTCTCTTCTTGTCCATTTCTCTTCGTCTGTCTGGTGGGTTTCTCTCCTTCTGCCTGTCCATCTAATGCACACTATCCCAAGGACTCAACTGTAGACCTTCATTCTTCTCAGCAACTCAGGCTGCCACATGTTTACTGAGTAACTATCAAATGCCCAGGGAGCTAGGTGATGGGGATTCCCCAAAGAACAAGTCACTCATGAGTCCTGTCATGGAGGAGTTTACTGTCTAGAGATGGAAAGGAGGGGTGAAGAGTTAAATAGCACGCCCTTTCCAAGCCACTTGGAATGTATTTCGATTGGATGGTGGTGGGGCGGGGAGGACACTGAGGAGAGTCACCAACACACATGTGGGAGTCAGGTCTGGAAGGTTTCCTGGAGAAGATGGCATCTACACTAAGACCTGTTGGATAATGCCGGACAATCAGGTGAAGGGAAGGGGACACGGGAGAATAATCCAGGTGGACAAAGACATGCAAACAAGTAAAGGTGTGGCCTTTTTTAGGGAACCGAAATAGTATAGTGTGGCTAAATGGGGAGTGCTGAATATGATCTTGGCTTGAGGCAGATGTGGGCTGGTTCATCAGGGACCCCGGAGGCCTTACGAAGGTGTTTGTTTGGACTTTAACCTCAAGGCATTGAAGAATTTCTGAAGTGTTTTAAGTAAAGATGATGTGAGTAAATTTTAGAAAAATCCCTTTCCTGCCAGAAAACAAATGTGAAAAATCAAGCTAGAGGCAAAAATAAAATTGGGGAACTTAAGGAGAAACTGAACTAAGGTAGTGGCAGGGGCATTGGGGAGAAGCAGTTTGAGTGAATTATCTTGGAACTGAAATAAACTGGGCTCTCTCTCTGAGGAAGAGGGAGATGACTGGCTTGAGTGAATGGAAGGACAGTAGTGTCATTAATGAGGGTCTGTGAGGTGCTAGTCATTTGGAGACATCCACACCCTTATATGCATGTGGGATATCTGTCCAGTGGGCGTGTCTAGTAGGCAGTAAGCTGTGGGCAGCAGAGCTCAAGCCCAGGTAGACGCCACATTCTGTAAATTCTACATCCTTAAATTTGATCATTACCTTTAATATGTTCATCTAGATTGTTGCCGTATTATCTTGATGGCCTTGCTGCTGAAGTCTGGTATCTTCATGCCCACCTTCCATGCCAGCTTCTAGGATGATCTTTCTAAACTGAGTTCAGAACACTTTGGGAACTACCCCTGGCCCACAAGCCTCCCTCTTGTGGTACCCGGCACATCGGAGATTTTAATAATCTTTTGTTAATTGATTAGAGGCTTTCTTTAGTCTTTATTTAAATGGCCTCATGCCAAGGATTAATTTGTTTTTATCATCTGGACTCATGGGCTTCATTCCTTTTAACAAAACTACATAAAGACATATTTTTGCAACATGAGTTTATTGACCGGCAGCCTGGTTTCTTGTGTGTTATTTAAATGTACTCTGTAACTGTGTAGTAATGAAAGCACTGGATGTAATTGAATTACCCCACACTTGGACAGGCCCAGAACACGAGGAAGAATTGCAAATCTGAGCATCCCACTATGCCTGGAGTAAAACCTGGAGGCATAGCATGATTTCAGACTTCTGGGTCTTATTTATTGTGGGCATAATTGCTTTCACTTTTTCTGGAGCTGCTTCTCTCCCCAGCTCTCCCCACCAAAGCTCTCTCTGTGAGAGGTGAAGGGTGGCACTTGGCTCTCTCCCATGCTCCTGCTGTCATTTCACAGATAGGATAATGGTGCAGTGCTGAGTGTGTTGCATGTTTTGTTTTTGTTTGCCTTTTTTGTTTTGCTTCCCCCCGCCCCGCCCCGGAGTGGCAATCCTCAAGTACCTTGGAAGAAAGAAGTTTAGGGACTCCACTGGAAATAAAACCTTTGGACTAATAACATGTATTCTTGTTGTATTTAATTATTCATTGGGAGCTGCTGAAAAACCCAAAATGACTTGGTTTTACATTTGGTTCAAGACTCACTCTGGCTATTGTGGGAGTCAAGATTGAGCCATGCAGCAGGAAGTAATGACGAGGAAATCTGTGGGCTCCAAAACACGCAGTGGCCAGATCTGAGGAAGAAGTAGGATCATAAAAAATACGTAAGACGTACAACAACTAAAAGAAAGAATGGTTTCAGGATGCAGTTCAGTCTTGACGGTCCCGTTTGTCATCCCCCGTTTGATCCGAGAAGATGTGTACCTAGAGGGGGTTGGGTAGCATATGAGACATGTTGCATAGATTAGCTCAGTCTTGAAAAAAATCCTCGGGAGCAGCATTGTCATCACCGTTTTGTAGACTCCGGAACTGGGATCTAGAGAGGTGCAGAGAGTTCCACTAGGTCAAATAGCTGGTAGACAAGCAGAACTTGAACTTAGGTCTTTGGCCTTCAAATCTCAGGCTCTTTCCAGCCTGTAGCTTCCTGTCTCTGGGCTTGAGGTGTGCTGGTCACAACAGTGCTGTTCCTGAAATGGAGGAAAAGAGGACAGAGTCACAGGAGTAGAAGACACGGGGCGTTGATGATGCCATCCAGGAAGTGTTTGTATGTACTTGCGGTCTTCCTGAATCTAGCATAATCAGGAAGTCATTCCTAAAAGTAAGAGAGGTGGTCCCTTCTCTTTCCATTTAACTACAGACTTTGTATACAACATCACGTTGTCTTTATTAAATCGTAAATCCTTTGAAAACCCAGGCTGTCTTTTTCCTATATGTTACCATTACCAAAGATGTGACTGAGACTCGAATGATGTTATCTAAAGGAATAAATGAGCCTGGCAAAGGTATCACTGCAGAGCTTTCCAGATTTCCGATGTGGTTGTAAGTTTCAGAGTAGTCACACGAGAAGTGACATTTAGAAGATCAGGGGAGCTTCAGAACCTATTGTCAGTCATCTGTCTCCCTCTTGGCATTACAGACAGACAGAAGCGTGCTGTGCATTAATCCCAGACCCTAAAGACGTCAGATAAGCTATTTAAATGTGCAACAATAAAAGCCAAATGCATGCAAATGAGATATTCCTGTTATTGCTTACATCTTTTTCAGAGGAAAAAAATTCACACAGAAAAGGAAAACAGCCCATCTTCTTAGATGCTAAAAAGCATCTAACTGAAGGAAGAGAAATTCCTTTTAACAGTCACATTTATTCATTCACTGACTCATTCAGGAAATATTATCAAACACCTACCATCTGCCAGGCTGGTGCCATGCACAGTGGATGTGGTGGTCAACAAGAAAGGCAGGGTCTAGATCTTAAATAGCAGAAATTAGAACAGCAGACAAAAGAAGAGAGTAGAGCTTGTTTGTTTTATTGTGTTTTCTTTTCTTTTTTCCCCCTCTGCCTTGGGGTTTTTCTTGTTTCCTTCTGAATTTTTCGATGTGACCTATCCTGGGCACATCTACCAAGTCACAGAACCTTTACTTGATAGTTCTTTGCTGTTTCCCACAATATTTTGAGCAGGTAAACATTTCACCATTTTATAAATTATCATACTGTTTAACACTAAACGAATCACTTAGGACTTGCTTTCTTAAGCAGTGACCTAATTTTAAGCAATGGCACTACTTCTTAAGAAATATTCTGGTGTTGGGTCAGTGGGGACTAGAACAAACCTGACGCCTCTTGTATGTTTTCTTTGGTGTGGTATTTGTCATAAATAAAATGTTTTCTTAATAAGGTTGTTAGGCAACTAACACAGAATTTATAAAATCTTGAGGCTTCTAGTAACAAAATTAAGAGTAAACACTGGAAACTACTTGTTTTGCATGCACCCTGCAATTCTTGCCTCCTAGCTTATGATGAACATTTCATCTAATTGGAATATCTTTGCACCCTGGGTCACTATGCTAGACGATAATGGATTTCCCGAGTGGGGGATAAATAGAAATCCCTTTAAAAGTAAGATTAATTATAATGGTTTCATGCAGTTGTGAGCCAGGGCACATGTATGTTTCTAATGTTAATACCCAATCAGAACAGAAATATTTATAATATGTCAAGTAAATTCAATTATGGGAAAAGATGGATATTTGTACCTAAGAATTGTTTTCTCAAGCTTTTTTCACTATAGTCATTTTTTTTTTTTAACAGATGAAAAATTTAAAGCATGTTTACACTATTTCAGAACCTTTAAATGGATTCTTCCTCTTCATGATGCATACACAGTAAACAATACTTCTAAAAACGAGTTGGGAGAAATATTGGCTTAGACCCTAACTCACCACTGAAATGTGGAGGCCCAGGTCTGGAGGCAGAACTGAAAAGGAAATGCTCTGAGATGACCTAGGATAAGAAAGGCTACCATCTTTTAAGCCTTTGCCTATTTTGAGTACTTAACATACATTATTTATAATCTTCCGTGCAGTGCTCCCAGAGATGCGAAGATAAGGTGACCTTTGTACCCTCTTCTTCCAGTACACAGATCTCTCTGTTTGCTGAGGCCCACCTCAGGTTCAAAGCCATTTTGGGGATACTCCTTTTGACTTCTCTCTCCTGTGTCAGAGCACATAAACATACTTGTAATAGCAAACACAGAGCTTGCCATGAGATAACAACTACGCTAAGCACATTTATTAATCTTTCACAACACCCCTATGAGGTCAGCACTGTTGTTATTTTTTTTTTTAAGATTTTATTTATTTATTTGACAGAGACACAACGAGAGGGGGAACACAAGCAGGGGGAGTGGGAGAGGGAGAAGCAGGCTGCCTGCCGAGCAGGGAGCCCGATGTGGGGCTCAATCCCAGGACCCTGGGATCATGACCTGAGCCGAAGGCAGACCCTTAATGACTGAGCCACCCCAGGCACCCAGCACTGTTGTTATTTCTGTTTTACAGATGAGGAAACTGTCACACAGAGAAGTTAGGTGGCTTCCCCAAGGTCACACAGCTGAGGAAGTGCCAGACCTGAATTTAAAGCCAAGCAGTCTGCTTCCAATGGTTTTTAAGGTTTTGTAGATTCATAAGAAGGGGGGGTTTGCAGCTGCAGTTGAAATGAGTCTGTGGTTGTGTTTGCTCAAGTGGCACAGTATTTTTAAAGGGAAGAGAATTTGAATTGCCTGTAGGCAGAGCATGCATTCCCTCTTCAAAAAACCATGAGCCCCAGAACTCTATTATATTCTGTCTGGCTGCTTCGTGCATTCTTGTTATCTGCCTTGTACCTGAGGTACTCAAGTTAGCGATCACTGATACCGGTGGTCTGCAGTGACCTCTGTGAAGTTCTGAATACAGTATCAACACACAGTAGGTGCGCAAACCATTGTATTTGCTGTTTCCCTTTTCTAGTCCATAAAGTTGTGCTTGATTATGTCTCATCTCTCTCTTGCTAAGAATAAAGGACTTCAATTTCAATCTCCCAAGGGCAGGCAAAAGGAATAGGCATGCTTCTCAAATTCTCCAGCTGTAAATTTTAAGGAAGAAAAGTCATCAGATCTTTTTATAAATACACTGGACCAGTGTTCTTGGGGCTCCAGGCATGGTCAGCCTCCACACTCTATGTCAGACCATGCAACAGGTCCCTTGTTGCCCACTAGTTGGCATTTAAAGGGAACAGGAACCAAGGATCCCACATGCATGAAGGCAGGGTGCTGATGGAGGCAATGCTGAGTCTTTAAAATAAATTAAGGAACTTTTAACACTTCAAGGGGGAAATTGGCAGTTTCCCAAGCGGCATAATTACAGGACAGTGTGTAATGTGTAATTAAACTTAACTATGAAGCAAATGATTGGAATAAAGCTTGGTGGCACATCATTTTTTGTTCCCACAGTGCTGACAGATCCTCCCCTCCCCTTGTCCCTGAAATGGCTTTAGCAGCAATTGCTCCTAATTTTTTTTAAATGAAATTATATATTGCTAGTTAAACACACAGTTTCATGTAAAGGAACCTTTTTTATTTGAATGACGTTTTCCTTCTAGGTGATCTGGAGCACAGAATCAGTTTGGAATAACAAGGACCCCAAGGCATAGCCTTTCTGGGACTTTAAAATGACTCTTTGTCTAATAATTCGTTTACATACTTTATTCTTTGCTTTTATGTTTAGTCCTTCTTTGACCAAGGTCCACAGCCTGGAGGCTTATTTTCATGTAGCTTTTTCGTGTTGTAAAAATAGCGGCATTAATTTCATCGATTGTGAATAACCAAGCTTTTACTGCCAGTCAGGACCCCTTGAGAGTGTGAATATATGTGATAGATTTATTAATTGCACTGGAAGGCAGAATTTCTGACTTCCAAAGTCAATGATTTGAATGGGATGCTTCAGGCCTTGGGATGAGATCATTGTTCAATATGGGCTTGGTTTTGTCTCAGAAGACCATCGTCTGAGCAAAGGCAGGTTCCACATACCTTACCTGCTAGATATAACAGTGTACACATTCTGTGCTCACACTACCTGAGTTCTTGCGGTACTGGATTCAGTTTCTGAAATCTGAAGCAGGACTAAAACATGATAATTATCTGTTTCATTCTCCTTTGCTACCAGCTCAAGCTGGGTATTAGGTTCAGATTTTTTTATTTAGCTATATTTATTAGTTTTTCTGTTTTGTTGTTGTTGTTTTTAATGCAGTAGGGCTTTAAAACACAGTGATGAATTGCTTGAGAAAAAAAATGAAACCAAGCTACATAATGAACTCTATGTAGTTGACACACTGTAAACCTGAGCCCAGTGTGAATTATTACAAGGGCAGAAACTACAGATACCTTCGCTAGAGGACCAGTGAAGCCCTGAGCCGACAGTCACTGTCCTGAGTTCTCTTAGACTCGATGATATCTTCCCATTCATTCTCCAAACTGGGTTCTCTCAGTCCACATTGTCCATTTTTATGTCTCACTATGTTGAACAAATAAATATTTATTGAGTATCTGCTCTGTGACCAGCTGCCTCCTTTCTGCTGTTATTGATCGAGCTTCCATCTTTGATTATACGTTTTCTACCTTCACGGTACAGAGCTCAGTAGCTGCTGTGCTGGGAATTTGCTGCTATTTCTCCCCTTTTTGCTCTCCTGGCTGCACCATATTGTAGTGCAGAAATTCCAGAAGCTGCAGATCACTTCTGCCTGTTTTTTAAGAGGGAAAGTTTTCTGGGAATCCTTTCTCTTGTGTGTGCCTAGAGTTGGAAGGTTTATAGGCCTCATTGGCTTTTTAGTTATTTTTAAATAATAGACTTTATTTTTTAGAGCAGTTTTAAGTATACAGAAAGATTGAGCAGAAGGTACGGAGGGTTCCCATACATCCCCCTGCCCCTCTCTGCCACACACAGTTTCCCCTATTCTTAACATCTAGCATTAGTGGGGTACATTTAGTCATGTTTGATAAGCTAATATCTTGCAACCTCGTTAGAATTTCTTATTGGTTCCAGGAGTTGTTTGTTGAGTCTTTGGAATTTTCTAGAGAGATAATCATATCATCTGTGTACAGTTTTATTTCTTCCTTCCCAGTCTGTACACTTTGTATGCCTTTATCTTATTGCATTACCTAGGACTTTCAGTAAGATATTGAGGAGGAGTGATAAGGGCGAACACCTTGTCTTGATCCTGATCTTAGGGGGAAAGACTCAAGTTTCCCAGCAATAGGTATGATGTTAGTTAGCTGTAAATTTTTTTATAGATGTTCTTTATTAAGTTGATGAAGTTCCCTATCAGTATTAGTTTTCTAGGACTGCCATTACAAAGGACCATGGACTGGGTGGCTCAAACAATGGAAATATTTCCCTTCACATTTCTGGAGGCCAGGAGTCTGAGATCAAGGTGTCTGTCTTGTAAATGTTTCTTCTAGGATCTCTCTCCTTGGTTTGTAGGTGTTTGTCTTCTCCCTGTGTCTTCACATGGTCTTCTTTCTTTCTGTGTCTGTGCCCTATGTAAGGACACCAATCATATTGGATTAAGACCCAATGTAATGACCTCATTTGACTTAATTACCTCTTTAAATAACATGTCTCCAAATATAGTCACATTCTGAGGCACTAAGAGTTAAGGCTTCAGTAAATGAATTTAGCCCAATTCATTAGCACAATTCGGCCAGTAACACCCTCTATTCCTAGTTTGCTGAGAGTTTTTATCATTAATGGATGTTGGATTTTGTTAAATGCTTTTTCTATGTGCATTAACATTATTGTATGATTTTTCTCCCTTTGCTGTGATGAATTACATTAATTGATTTTTGAATGTTGAACCAACCCTGCATATCTGGAATAAATCCCATTTGATTATAGCGTATAATTCTTGGGTTTTATTTGATAATATTTTGTTGAGCATTTTACATCTCTCATGAGAGCTGTTTGTGTGTAGTTTTCCTTTCTTGTGATGTCTTTGATTTTGGTTTAGAGTAATGCTGCCCTCATAGAACAGATTAGGAAGTGTTCCTCTGCCTCTATTTTCTGGAACAGATCATAGAGAATTGATGTCATTTCTTCCTTAAGTGTTTGGTAGAATTCACCAATAAAACCATCTGGGCGTGGTGCTTTCTGTTTTAAAATGGTTACTAATTATTGAGTCAATTCCTTTAATGATATAAGCCTATTCAGATTATCTGTGTCACCTGTCTTTTGAGGAATTGGGCTCTTTCATCTAAGTTATCAGATTTGTGGGCATAAAGTTGTTGTGATTTTACTTTATTACTTTTTACTATCATTGGCTCTGTAGTGATGGTTCCTCTTTCATTTTCAATGTTGGTAATTGATCTTTTTGCATTTTTTCTTGGTTAGCCTGGCTAGAGTTTTATCATTTTAATTGATCTTTTCAAAGAACCACCTTTTGGCTTCATTGGTTTTTCTTTGTTGATTTACAGTTTTCAGTTTCATTGATTTCTGCTCTAATTCTTAATTACTACTTTTCTTCTACTTACTTTAATTTGTTCTTTTCAAGTTTCCTAAAGTGGAAGCTTAGATTACTGATTTTACATCTTTCTTCAAAAATATATGAATCAAATGCTATAATTTTCCTGTAAGCTTTGCTTTTGCTGCACCCCACAAATTTCTAAAAGCTGTATTTTCATTTTCATTTATTTAAAAATATTTCCAAAATTCTTTTAGGCTTTTTCTTTAAGCCTTGTGTTATTTAGATATGTACTGTTTAATCTCCAAATATTTTGGGATTTCCCAGATACTTTTTGGTTATTGATTTCTAGTTTAATTCCATTGTTGTCTGAGAGCATACTTTGTATGATTTCTATTCTTTTTTCTGTTTAGATGTGTGTTATGGCCTGGAGTATTGTCTATCTTGTAAATGTTCCATGTGAGTCTGAGAAGAATATGTATTTGACTCTTGTTGTATGATATATCCTATGCATATCAATTAGATCCGTTTGATTAATGGTACTATTCATTTCAACTATATACTTAATGATTATCTTCCTGCTGGATCTATCAATTACCAAAATACAGATATTCAAATCTCTAAGCATAATAGCAGATTTGTCTATATTTCCTCACAGTTTCATCAGTTTTTGCCTAGCATAATTCAGTTTTCCATGATTAGGTGCACGTATTTAAGGATTATTATGTCTTTCTAGACAACTGACCTCTTTGTCATTATCTAATTCTTTTAGAATTAGTATCTCTTTTCTCCCTGACAGTCTCCTTGCTCTGAAGTTTGCTCAGAAAGTCTGAAATTAATATAGTTAGTTGTTTTCTTTTGATTCATGTTACCAAGTGTGGGGGGCCACCACATGGGGCTGTCCCAATTGGCTGGGGCCAGCAGCGCAATTGGTGAAAAAATTCACCCAAGGCAGAACAAAAGAGAAGTTTATTGAACACACTGCAAAGGAGCGGCAGACAGGACAGCAAAGGAAAGACTGTCTGCAATAAGGTGGTGGGGGGGGGCCACAGTTATAGGGCAGAGTGAGGAGGTATGGGGAAGTATGAAATTTTCCCTTTTTTGGTAATCTTAGGAACTGTGCCTGGTTGTAATTGGCATTTAGGGACTGTGACTGTTTCGAGGTGGGTCACTTAATAAGCCTCTTTGCATTCAGCTCAGTGGTCACTGTGGGCCCTTTTACCTTACTCAGCTTTCCATTGCTCAAGCTTGTTGCCTAAAAGTGGCCTCTACACCAAGATGTATCTTTCTCCATCTCTCTGCTTTTATAGTCTACATATCTTTATATTTAGAATGGAGTTTTTGTGGACAACATGTAGTTGGGTCTTGATTTTTATCTACCCTGACAGTCTCTGTTTTTTAATTGGTATATTTAGACCATTCACATTTAAAGCAATTGTTGACGTAATTGGATTAATATCTACTATATTTGTTTTCGTTTTCTATTTGTTGTCCTTTTTCTTTGTGTGTGTGTGTGTGTGTGTGTGTATTTCTTTTGTTTTTCACTCATATTTCTACCCTCTGATTTTAATTGAGCATTTTCTGATTCCATTTCTCTCTTTCCTTGGTATATCAATCGTACTTCTATTAACAATTTTTAGTTGCTGCCCTAGAATTTGCAGTATACGTTTACAACTAATCTAAGTTCACCTGGAAATAATATTCTTCACAGGTAGTGCAAGTGCTTTATATGAGATTATGCCCAATTCCTCCCTCCCTGCCTCTTATTCAACTTACTTATCTTAGAAGCTATAATCACTTAATATATCATTGGTATTATTATTTTGAACAAACTGTTACCTGTTAGATCAATTAAAAATTTAAGAAATTTTATTTTGCCTTCATTTATTTTTTTCTCTATGCCCTTTCTTTCATTATGAAGATCCAAGTTTCTGACCTATATCATTTTCCTTCTCTCTGAAAAATTTCTTTTTAATATTTCTTGTAAGACAAGTCTACTGGTGACAAATTGTCTATGTTTTTTTTGTCTGACAAAGTATTTCTTCTTTATCTTTCAAGGATAACTTTTTTTGTACATAGAATTCTATGCTTTTTTTTTTTATTCAACACTTTAAGTATTTCACTCACTCTCTTCTGATTGTATGATTTCTGAAGAAAAGTCTGATGTAATTCTTATCCTTGTTCCTCTTTTGGTAAGGTGTTTTCTCTCTACCTCTCACTTGTTTCAAGGTTTTTTGTTTTTGTTCTTGTTTTTTTGTTTTTGATTTCCTGCAGTTTGAATATAATATACCTAAGTGTAGATTTTTTTGGTATCTATACTGCTTGTTGTTCTCTGAGTTTCCTGGATCTGCGCTTTGATGTCTTTCATTAATTTTGGAAAATGCTTAACCATGTTTACATCAAATATTCTTCTGTTACTTTCTCCTTCTCCTTCTGGTATTCTCATCACATTTGTGGTACAACTTTTGTAATTGTCTACAATTCTTAGATATTCTGTTCTAGTTTTTTCAGTTTTTTTTTTTTTTTTTTTTAAGCTGCCAAACCATGCCAATTCTGTAGAGTTAGGAGGTGTTGCTAGAGAGGTAGGCAGGGGACCGATCATGAAAGACATTTCATGCTTTGCTAAGTAGTTTATGTAATTCAACAGAGCATTTCTGCATTTATCTGCTTTACATGTGGCCCTTCTATGTGGATATTTCCTTTAGATACAGGGTCTACTTCTAAAACAGCTATAGATAATGGCAACGACAGGAATTTTGAGCTGGAGAGTGATGTGGTCTGATTTGCCTTTAAGAAAGATCGGGCTGATAGTGTCGAGAATGAATTAGTGGTATCTAGTAACTAGAGGCAGGGTCATTGCAAGGGTCCAGATGAGAGGAAAAGAGGTTTGATGTAGAACATTGTAGCAGGAATGGGTTTGAGATACAAAATTCATTTTTCTTTTCAGCTTAGGAAGTTTGTATTGCCTTATGTTTAACTCACTGATTCTTTCCTCATCCCTGACCAGTATACTAATGAACCCATCAAAGACATTCTTTATTTCTGTTACAGTGTTTTTCATTTCTAGCATTTTCTTTTGATTATTTCTTACTGTTTCCATGTCTCTGCTTACCTTGCCCATCTGTTCTTGCCTGTTGTCCACTTTTTCTGTTAGAGCCATTAGCATGTTAATCATAGTTATTTTTAATTCCTGATATGAGAAGCCCCAAATCTCTGCCATATCTGAGTCTGACTCAATATTTTCTTTGTCTCTTCAGGTTGTGTTTTTTACCTTTTAGAATTTCTTGTAATTTTTTGTTGAAAGCTGCACATAATGTATTGGGTAACATGAACTGATGTAAATAAGCCTTTAGTGTGAGATGTTATGTTTATCTAGTTAGGAATTTTCCTGTGCTCAAGGTTTGCTGTAGCTGTGGTGTCAGAGGCTGAAATTTCCTCTGGTATCCTTGTTTCTGTCTCTCCTGTTGTCTTTGTGTTTCCCTAAAGACTCCTTCAAAAATAGGGTCCAAGGTTTGTCATTTTTTACCTGTGATCTCCTGTTATTATACAGGAGCCCTGTTGATGTGATGATAAAGTGTAGGGAGAAGGGAAGTGTCCTATAGTCCTGTGATTAGGTCTCTTTTTCTTTCTTTAATGAGCCTGTAACCTTGTGCTGTGACCTGCACATGTCCTTCTCAGTCCCCTTCTCCTCTTTCGGAGGAAATAAGAGGGCTAAACATGGCTATAATCTGGCATTTCCCTTCCCCCAGACTGGTTAGGTTCTGGTGAAATCTAGGTAGTTTAGGTTCTGGTAAAATAGTTTCCCTTGAGGGTAGGCCACTGTTAGAGAGAATGGAATGCTCTGGGCTTAGTCCAAAATGCTTACTTTTTCCCTCCCCCTGATTGAAGTGAGAGAGGATTTTTCTCTGCTCTTCACCTTGAGAACATGGCAGAGCTCCTGGAGGTATAACTCATGAAAATGTGGGGACCCACATAAGGCTGGGCCCCCAATTTTTCACTCTTAAGGCACCTCCTGTCTCTAGAAATGTCAGTTACCCTTTGAGTGTTCCCAACAGGCTCCAGCACTGGCTTCTGCTCCCAGTAGCTGCGATCCAACATATTTGCCTGTTTCTCCAGTTTTGAGGGTGACAGTTTGCCCTGTGGCCTCAATTCTCTAATGGGACTAAGAAGAGGTATTGATTTTCAGTTTGTTCGGGCTTTTTCTTGTTGTGAATGTGGGAGTGATAACTTCCAAGCTTTTTACATGTCAGACAGGGAAACAGAAGTCCCCTCCTTGTTTCTCTGAGTAGGAAAAAACAAAATAAAACATTTGAATTAAAAAATAGCTGACAATTTTGTTCCATTGCTGGAAATTCCTGTACTCAGTTGTTTTTTGCTACAAGTGTCCTTCTAGGATCTACTTTCTTCAGGGGTTAAGCTTGGCTAAATCTACTTAGAACATTAATGTTTAAATGTTTCATGGCATTGAGTATAGGTTGCCACCATAGACCCTTCCAGGGACTTTAAAATCCCCGGCTCAGAGGACTACTCTTCATTTCATTAACACTCAGTTGCCATTAACCTCCATCAACAAATTCTGTTGACTCTACCTACAAATTACACTCACAATCCCACCTCTTTTCCCACCTCTGCTGCCTTTATAATAATCTAATCCATTGGGGCACCTGGGTTGTGCAGTTAGTTAAGCATCTGATTCTTGGTTTCAGCTTAGGCTATGATCTCAGGGTGGTGAGGTTGAGCCCTATGTTGGGCTTCGTGCTCAGCAGGGAGTCTGCTTCTCTTTTTCTCTCTTTCTCTCTCCCTCTTCTCCCCACTCCATGTGCATGCTCTCTCTTTCTATCTCTCTCTCTCTCAAATAAATAAACAAATCTTTTAAAAAATAATGTAATCCATTAAATAGCTCTCTTATAATATTGTAGTAGTCTCTTTATTGGTTCTTCCTGCTTCTACCCTTGTTCCTCTTGTCTGTTCTCAACACAGTAGTCTGAATATTAGGAAACCAGAGTGATCTTTCTAAACTTTTTTCTCATCTTGTCACTTCTCCGCTCAAAATCCTCCAATGGCTCCTGTCTCACTCCGTGTAAAATCCAGAGTCATTGCCATGGCTCCTAAGGCTCCATGATAGTCTCCCTCTCTGTCTTTATGTCCATCTGTTCCTTGCTCACTCCATCCGCAGGGACCTCCTTTGTATTAGTCTCCTAGAGCTGCCATAACAAAATACCACAGACTGACCGGCTTAAACAATAGAAATTTATTTTCTCAGAGTTCTGGAGGCTGGAAGTGTAAGATCAAGATGCCACCAGGGTTGGTTTCTTCTTTGGCCTCTCTCAGCTTACAGACAGCTGCCTTCTTGCTGTGTCTTCACATGGCCATCCTGCTATGCACTTACATCCCTGGTGTCTCTTCTTCTTCTTACAAGGGAACTGGGGGTATTGAATTAGAGCCCCTCCCTAATGGCCTCATTTTAACTTAGTTGCCTTTTTAAAGGCTTTTATCTCCCAATATGGTCATGCTCTAAGATGATTAGACCCTCAACAAATGAATTTTGAGGGGACAGAGTTCAGTCCATAGCATCCTGCTGACCTTGAACATACCAGGTGTACTCCAGCCTCTGGGGATTGTACTTTACCCTTCCTCCCAGGGAGCCTGCTCCCCAGTGAGTCCTGTCGCTTCTTCCCTCATTTCCTTTAGGCTCAGAGGTCCCTTTCAGCACCACCAGATATTAAGTAGTGATTTCCTCCTTCTGCTCCCTATCTCCCCCTACCTTTGTTTTCTCCAAATGTAATCCTTGCTTATTATACTCCAAATTTATTTTTGTACTTATTTCCTATTTACCTGTGCTGGTATATAAGCTGGTATATAAGGGCAGACACTGTGTGTTGTGTCTCTGTATGCCCCAGTGTCTAGAGCAGTGGTAGGCGCACAGAAGGCACTTGGCACATATCTGTTAAATGAGTGCCTAACTCAGTTGTGTTCCGCCTTCTGGCTGGGATTGCCAGGCACTCCAATGTAGGAAGCTGTGGAAATAGGTTTCCATCTGGAACATGCTATAGCCTTCTTGGCTGTAGACTTTGTCCTTTGTCCATTTTGGAATGGAAGCCAAATTAGCAGCTATACTGTGTGTCCCAAAATGGCCTTGCCCCAGATATGCTGATGCTTATACTTGGGTGAATCCCTGCTGACTTTCATTTTTAAGTTGTATTCATGTGACCAGAGTCCAGCTAGTATTAGCAACCTGCCTACCAAATCAGGAGGCATTTTGTGTTAGTATAATACAGTTTAGGTGGTAATGTTCCCAAATGTCCCATTGTATATGATAAAAATAACTTTTTTCCTTAGGACCTGTGCAACACACCTGGTACACCCAGGAGTGTTTGACATGTCAGGTTATTTTATTTTTACATTGACCTTAATTTTATCAACTTTTTCCCTGCATTGGTAAAACCCAAGATTCCAAGATTTAGTATAAAATTATAAATAATAGACAATATTTTTTTTGCATTTTATAAAGCAATTAAAACACTATTATAACAGACATAACAGCCCTGACAACTAACTTCTCACTGGCTGGTTTATTAAATTTTATTCTGTATAAAGGTCCTTATACCTTATACTTGGAGGCTTTTAGAATCTGAGACCCCAATATATGTCATTCATACCTACCTACAAAGTTGCAATTACCAAGATCAGGGAGGCTAGCTTGGCTGACTTTTCAGTTCTTGAATGGTGATGCTCCTGTACCACAGGACCTTTGCACTTGCTGTTCCTGCTGACTCAGGCCCTCTCTTCTCTACTCCTACCCATTAACTGAGCTTTCATTCTTTAAGACTTCATCCTTAAGGCTCCTCTTTTATTGATTTATGTTTCCTTGTTATTTCCTTTATAGCACTTAATTTGGAATTATATAATCATATATTTTATTATTTGATCATTATCATTTTTGTCCTTTGTCCTCATTCCCTAGCACTGGACCATTTAAATTATTTGTTAAATGAATAATTAAAGACTTGGTATGTTGAATCCCTGACCAGCGTTATTTCCCTCTTTTCCCCCTCTGAAGTCCTTCATGGCCATAGTGATATGTGTCAGAGGATCAAAACTGAAAACAGACTTGGAAGAAATCTGCCTTTCAGTGAGCTGGTGAGATCATCTGAATGGCCATAGTTTCTTAAGACTGATGAGCTACTTGGTATTAAGCCTCACATAAAGTGTTGGTTATAAAAGCCATGAGAATATATGTATGCTGCGTAAGTAGACATGAGTTCTGTATGAGAACATGACTGAGAAGACCAAAGTTTAGTTATTTTGGCAGAGGGGTCAGTTCTGCTGAGAGCCTGGTGCTTGGGGCCCCACTCTGTATATGGTAGGAACAAATAAAAGGTAAAATGTATGAGTAATGAATAGAAACTAGGGGCTGCTACAAGTATTTTACGTATATTACCTCATTAAGTTCTTAGGACTCTATAGGTTAGACTCTATTGTTGTCCCCTTTTGCAGATGAAGACACTGAGGCTCAGAGCTGTTAAGTAACTTGTTTATTGTTATGAGTAGCAAAACGCAGACTTGGAATTTGGACCAGACAGTTCTGGGGGTAACTTTTTAGTACTTTACATTTTGTTCAGTGATGTGCTAGTAAATAAGCTTTTCAAACAAAACAAAACTAAACTGATTTATTAATTCCTGTGTTATATATATTCCCACTATGGCTGATTTCAACATACCAATGGTTTATGGCTTACAATTTTTTTAAGTTGAACAATTGCTGGTTAGCTTGTTTTAGCACACCATGCATTCATTCCTTCTGGAGTTTCCCCTTCATATCAATTATCCCATTTGCTTTTCTCACAATATGATGGACTATATGGAACCAGTGGGATTCCATCTTTTCAGTGGGTGGATGGCATTTCCAGTTCCCATTGCCAGTAAGTGATGGAGTTGAATGAGGGGCACTCTCCCTCTCTCACTGACACTCCTGCCTCTCCACATGCATGGCCTCTTCCACCATTAGCATCACCCATCAGAGTGGGACATTTGTTACAAATCAGCGAACCTGCATTGACACATCATAATCGCTCAAAGGCCATAGGTTACATTACAGTTCCCTTTTGGTGTGGTACATTCTGTGGGTTTGGGCAAATGTATGGTGACCTGTATCTATCTTTATGGTATTCTGTAGAGTATTTCCACTGCCCTGAAAACTCCCTGTGCTCTGCCTATTCATCCCTCCTCACCATGCCTAACCCATGGCAGCCACAGGTCTTTTTCACTGTCTCCAAAGTTTTCCTTTTCTAGAAGATCATATGATCAGAATCATATAGAATGTAGCCTTTTCAGATTGGCTTCTTTCACTTAGTGATATGCATTTAAGTTTCTTCCATGTCTTTTCATAGCTTGACAGCTCATTTCTTTTTACTGCTGAATAATATTCCATCATCTGGATTGTACCAGTTTATTTATCCATTCACCTACTGAAGGACATCTCAGTTGCTTCCAAGTTTTGGCAATTACGAATAAACTGCAATAAACATCTTACGTGCAGGTTGATGTGTGCACATAAGTTCTCCAGTCCTTTAGGTAAATACTAAGAAGTGCTATTACGGGATTAGTATGGTAAGAGTATGTTAGTTTTGTAAGAAACCACCACCTAACTGTCTTCCAAAGTGACCATACCATTTTGCATTCCCATCAGCAAAGAATGAGAGTTCCTGTTTCTCCACATCCTCACAAGCATTTGGTATTGTCAGTTGCAGATTTGGGTGGTGAAATGATTTTAAGGGAACTCTGTCCCATTTAAATGGATTGTGAGATGACCCAAGCTTCTTGGATGATGATTTGTCAATATATTTTAAGGGGCAAAAATATTGAGATCTCTTGATGGAACACTTCCATTTCTAGAAATGTACTTAAGGAAATAATTTTGTAAATAACATTAAAAACTGCTCCACAAGGACATTGAACACTAGGCTTGGGTAATGAGAGAGAAGAGCACTTTGGGGTAAAGGGAGGGGTCTGGACAGAGCCTGGCACCGGTGCAAATGCAAAGCTGCCGTGCCTCTTTGCCTTACATACGTTAAGATTTGCGTCTTTTTTTTTTTTAAGAAAATACTCTGAAATGAAGGAAAAAGTAAAGTCTTTTTTGGATATAACAACTGTGAGATAATTGATCTCTCGGATATTTAAACACTCATTCTCCTTATTACATTGGCTAATTGGGGACAAGAATAACCAGCCTCTCTGTGGTGCCCAGGGTGTGCCTCATGTAGCATAAGAGGAGCTCGGTTCATTCCAGAGGGCAGTTTGGGGCTGGTCACTGTTGCTTCCTGGGAAAACCTCAAGCATTGCTTTGGCTTGCATTACTCTTTTTGCCTCTCCATCCATATCTTCTGAGATCTATGTCAATTATAAAGTAATTAAGAGAAATCTCATTAATCTTGCTATAAAAGAATACTTTTGAATGTCTTGTTTTCCATTTCTCATGTTCTACCTGAAAACATAGAATTAACGGAGAGGCCAGTCATCAAGCAAGGAAAATGGGGCTCACATTGAGGGCCTGTTTCCAGCTGGAACAGAGGACTTGGAATCAGAACTGGTCCCAAAAATGTGCAAAGGAGAAGGAAGGCCTACCAGGGGCATTATCACCTAGGAAACATGAGTAGGTTTCTCTTTCAGTACTTCAACATGGGATGCCAGCCCCGAAGCTCCCCTTGCAGGTTGTCCCTCCTCTGCCCCTGACCACCCATGCAGGATTCCCTTGTACCGGGAGGGTAAGGAGTGGAACCAGCACACCCATGCAGGGTTTGTGCAAAGAGACACCTTTCGCGATGGAAGCTGGCTCCCTGTCATCTCATAATACATTTTTTCCTGCTGGTTCTCACTCACAGTATTTACGGGAAGCATGTATCGCAAATACTTGCCAAGTGTTTTCCATAAACACAACTAAGGACATTTTTCACACACTCCAACAGCTCTGTAAATTTGTGTTTTCACAATGCACAGAGAAGGTGAGTGTAGTTTCCCTAAACAGACCTTTGAAGTGTGGGCTTTGGCCCAGTGAGAATTTGCATCTGAGTTGGCTCTTCATGGTGGACAGATCTCCCTGGGGACACATCAAGTACTTGCAGAAGACTCGGTTGCGAGAGGAGTTTTCCTCCATAGTTTGGATTCCTTGTGTGGCTAAGTGCTCCAGCTGTGGAGAAGCTTCTGGGTTCTGAGCACCCCCATGAGGAAGGGAAGGATGAGGTTGGAGGTTGCTGGGAGCATCATGGTAGTCATTATTGCTGCTGATAAAGTCCACAGGGAAATAGGATGGGGAATGCGGACGACAGGGATAAGAAGGTAATTGTAACTCCATGAAGATGTATGAGAATGTACAGGGAAAAAAAAAATTTAGGAAAATTCTCATGTTAAAACCAGGCAAGTTGACGCTTGCTGTAAAGGACAGAGATGTCCACTGGGCTCTTGGTGGGCACTGCCAGCCCAGTTAGAGGCCAGAGTTTTATCCTGTGGTATCCATTCACTTGTTTAGTAACTGTCCCATTAATAAGCGTCTAGCGTATGTATGTGTGACTTTGCTACATTGTGAGGGATTCACTGGTGATTGAGATAGGGTTCTACCCACTAGGGAAAAGAAGACACATACACTTGCCACAATTTGGGGCAGAAAGTGAGAACTGCTGTAAGAAAGAAAAAGATAAAGGGCTGTGGGATTTTAGAGGAAGGAATTGCATATGGTTTTATGAAGAAAGTGACATTGAGTTGGGTCCAAAGGAGAAGGGAAATTTAGACAAATGCTGGAGGGAAAAAGGGGGTGGAGAGATATCAGGGGAAGCAATCTTCATAGAAAGAAACCACACTGGGACCCACCCCTGTAGGAGGGCTGCCCCGCAGAAGAGATCTCTCCTTCCACAGAAGTAACCAAGATTCGGGATGCTTATATAGAATGAGCTGGAGCGAGATGGGTTCCATTTAAAAAGCTAGATTTAATAGAGGAAAGATTTCCTATTCACATTAATTCAAGCAAAACAACGTATGGCCTAATTTGTGAATTGGGTTTCAAAAAATAATTTTCCCATTGTAGCTAATTTAATATGTGTGTAATTGGAAAAAATCAGCATTTTCAAACAGAAAAGGCCAATTAATTATTGTCCAGAAGAAGGCAGTAGGAAATAAATAGTTCTCCTCGCCTCTCCATACTCACAAGCGCATTCTCCCCGACCAGAGTGAATTTTTAAATCTGTGAGCTAAGTGAGAAAATGAGGTGAGATCTGACTTGCAGGGATTCGTTTTATCACTAGCTCTCCTGGAATGTGTTTGTTTATAGTAAAGCGAGTTATGTCCAAAGATGTTTCAGACAACATATGTGGAGCGTAACCTAGCTTTAAGACTGCAATAACTGTTAAGGCAGTAGTGACAATTTCTCAGTAAGAAATCAGGCTTGAGCAATGTCAAGCCTAATTTTTCATCCAGCAGTGACTGTCAGACAATGCCAACATCTCACTGTCTTTGCATTCCATTGAAGGAGATGGAAGGCATTTGTATTCCATAATGTAATGTTGAGTGAGTCAAAATTCTGCCCCGTGATCTTGTGATTTATTGCTAATACTGCCCGATATGCAGAGTGGCTTCTCTGCCTTCATTCAGCATCTAAGTCCCAGTTGCAATTAATCTTTATTACATTCCATAGCTCACCTCTGGTCTGGAATGTTAAAAAGATGCCTCGGGAGAGAGTCTGGAATCCATTTCTTCCCCTCCAAGGCTCACCCTCTCTGTGAAGTTGGCTCTGCTTGCCCATTGCATGCCACGTGCACCTTCATCCCAGAAAGTAATACTTCCTTGTAAAAAATGCAAACAATCTAGAAGGAGATGAAGGAGGGACATAGCAAGTGAAAGCCTGTCCACCCTCCAGATCACATCCCCTGTGTCTTCCAAATAGTTTACAAGCCTTTAAAGATGGTATTTTGTTCGTAGATGTATTTTTAGCAGCTAGCAAGTTCCTTAGCAATAATGAATGCTTAAAGAAACACTTGTTGAAAAAAGAAGAAATAATTGTCCAATGAATGAGTGAGTGAATGAATGAATGAATCAAAGGGTGGAGGCTAGAATTCATATGACAGATTTGTGAAGTATAGTACCTTGCTTTTTTAAAATGTGGTTCTCGGCCTTGCAGCGTCAGCATCCCCTGGGAGCTGGTTAGAAATGCAGGACCTCAGGATGACCTCAGTCTATTGGATCAGAATCTGTATTTTAATAAGATCTTCAGGCGATCCATGCAGTGCTTTAAAGTTTGAGAAGACCTGAGTAGTGTATGTCTACAAAATAATATAAACGTGAGTTTTCACAGATAAATGCAAGGAAGTGTATGTGATTTGCAGATAAGCAGTGTGCAGAGAGCCATTCCTCATCGGTGGATACCGAGGGCTTTGTAAGAACTTCATGCTTTACTCCCCTCACGAGCTCTATTTGGCTGGCTGTCCTTGGGTGTCCTATTAGGACTATTATCCTAGGCTACTTCTGAACCTCTGGTGCCTCTGTCTGGTCAGTCCTAAACCCCAGCTTGGAAATAGAAACACTTTATGCCACCCAAGAAGCTGGTCAAACCACAGCGTAGAAGTTATGAGTCCTGCCTGGAGACTCAGGATGCCGGCGCATCCCATTTCACTGCTACACAGCAGACACATGACTCAAGCTCCAAGGCATGGTTTCCTCATCTGTAACAAGTAGTCCTGCTTGATGGCTTGTGGGGACCAAATGAGTTCAACACTTGAGAGTGTGCACATGGTAATCAGTCCATTGGTATTCACTCTCTTAAATTGAGGTGAAACTCACGTCACATCAAATAAACCATTTCAAAGTGAATTGTTCAGTGACATTTAGTACATTCACATGTTACCTCTGTGTAGTTGCAAGACATTAATTATCATCATCCCATAAGGAAGCCCCATATCCATTAAGCAATCGCTCCCCCCCCACCCCACCCCCCATCCCGAGCCCTGGGCAGTGACCAGTCTGCATCCTCTATGGATTTTAACTCATTAATGACATTTTTCGTTAGTCACAGAAAAAAAAAATCGGAACAATCAGATTTATTTCTCCTTCATCTACTCTTCTTGCTTTTCACGTCTTTAAAAACAGGAGGTTTTCTATTGATGGAAAATGAGAATATAGACGTGGCATAACTTTAAATCAGTGGTTCGTAAAGGGTGGTCCCAAACTAGCAGCATCCACAGTATCTGGAAACTTGTTCAAAATGCACCTTCTTGGGTCTATCCCAGAAAAACTGAATTATAACTCTGGGGCTGGGGCCTAGCAATCTGTGGTTTTAATAAGCTTCCAGATGATTCTAGCATAAGCTCAAGTTAGAGAACCGCTGCTTTCAATAAACAAGATGTTTCCTCTGCAAGCATGTAGCAATGCCTGCAGGTGCCTGCCACGCCTGTGCCATTCTGCTTCTGTGATGCAGGCATCAGCAGGGGCATCACTCCTGCTATCCGCTGGCCTTTGGAAAAGTCCACAGAGCTGATGTCTCGGCTTCCCTCAGTGATGCCAGGGTCACTATGCGGGCATAAACTCACGTCATCCCTGCTCTTATTTACTCTTTCCCTCTTGGTGCTGCCCAAGTCCGTACTTGGAGGGAGGACCCTCCGGCAGAGCATGGTTCCGAGTGCTTGGTGGGTTTCACACATCCTGCGGTGGTTGCACTATATCAAAGAGCAGGCAGTGCTTCTTTTTGGTTGATTAATGTTCAATTTGAGGTCTATTATGAACCTCCAGGCTTTAATTACTACATCATTACCCAGTCAATTCCTTGCCATTTTATATTTATGGCTTTTATTATGCCTTTGTATGTGCAATTGCCTAATTTTATTCTGGAAGGATTTCACCTCATTAGCTGGGTTTTATACCATTCTTCTCATTTGTCCAGATTGTTATTTATCTCCGTTCCCCGTGTGCACTTTCTACTTTGTTTTCTTCGCTAATCTGACCTCTTATGCATTTTTTTTTCCTTTTCCTGGGATGCATTGTTCTTTTGCCCTTGGCAAGAGCTCTTGAAGTTTTTGCACACTCTGTTCTGGGGGTGCTATTCCCTGGTCACACTCTTGACTCAGTCATTCCATTGCAGCTGCTTTAGTGTCATTGGTCTTGTCCACAGGCCTTGAGGCCTGCCCTTCAGCCCTGGACATACCATGGACTGCTTTATTATCAGATTTATTTCCTCTTCCACCCAACTTCTGTATGTGCAATTGGAAGGTGCGTAGATGGAGGCTTTTTCTTTTCTTTTCTTTTCTTTTTAAGAGTATGCTGCTAAAAATAATTTTGAAATGTTCTCTGAAATGTTTTGTAACACACCTTCCCTCAAACCCTCCAGTGTCTCAGAGGAATCTATGGTTTGGTTTACTTGCTTGTGTATTTTGTTCAGTTTCATCTCAGACAGACAGGCCGAATTCAGCTCCAAAGGAGCAGCCCCCCAGTCTGCGTCTGGCAAGCTTTCCAATGATTCAGATGCCTACTCAAGTTTGAGAACCACTGTTCCAAAGAGATGCTGAAAGAACCTTAGGAAATCCATCTAAGTCAGAAATAATATTTATTCCACCCTAGTTCTTCTTTTGCCAAAAAGCAAGATTAATAATCTCTGTAACAGTTTTGTTTTGTTTTGTGTTGTGCTTTTTTTTTCCAACAGCTTTGCCCTAGAATTATAAGACTATTTCAGTAAAGTGAAGAGTAATACCCTGGAACAAGAGCTCATGTAATTATTTATAGCAATAGTAGATCAATCATCTCTATCATTTGAGGAGTCTCATGCACAAAAAGATCTTTACCTCCACTTTTTTTCATTCATCTGTACAACCCCTATGGATAGGTGTTCCTGTCCCCATTTTTATAGGAAAAAACTAAGGTTAAGAAATGTGCATCAAGTCACCAAGTCTGTTAGAAGGAGATCCAGGAAAATCATTTCTGTCCAGAGCCGCAGTGCTATCTGCTCATCTGTTACCATGGTGAGGACTTGTAAGGACTTCCCTGATCAAAACTTTGCTACTATGTCACCTTCCCCTTTCTCAGTAGGAGCAGGTATAGTGTGTTTCCATAGGAATCAGTAAGTAGGAACATGTTCTCTGGTGTCAGGCCAAGTTCCTGTGTGGGGTCTGTTTGTTTTTGTGCTATGTGACCTTGGGCAGATTTGCCTCAGCTTGTCCATCTGTCAAGTGGGATGGTGCAGTATTTCTGTCATGCAGTAGGACATGTACCTTAAATGAGACCATCAGTGAAAGTGCTTAGAACGAGGCCTGGGAAGTCAGTGCTCTCGGTAAATATCAGCTGCTGCTTATCTTTCTCTGCCCTCTCGTCTGCACCTTTAAAGCTATCTCTTTTAGGTTCATTCACTCTGGGGCGTCACTTCCCTTAGCTGTAGAATGGGGGCAGCGGATCAGGTGGATGAGCAGCTGGGATTCTGATTTGTTCTGGTTTGCTTTCCTGCTTGGCATACTTTCTCTAATTGTAATGTTCCCTGTTCTCTGCCCATTTTAAATCATCTTATTTGGGGTCGGCATGTTTGTTTGATTTTATGGACTTGCTCAAAATTCATGATCACAATTAAGCTCTTGTGCAGCCCTGCTGAGGCCGCTCAGTGTACTTTCTAATGCTTCTCTCTGGCTTTCTGGGACCAGTCACCATTAGCACTTGGTAGCATTAGCACCAAGGGGAACATAGGAGAATGTTCCCTCGTGGTCCCCAAGTCACTGTGAGAGGACCCCAAGCTGGGCTTACACTTGACCTCAGAAGAGGTCTGGGTCTTGGTGATGTGATCTAAGGGCTAATGCTTCCTTCTGGGGTGTTCAGGGTCCTGTTACTAACGTGAGTTATTTCCGTGTTGCAGAGGGAACCTCATAGATACAAATAAGGGTTTTTTTTGTTGTTGGTTTACTATAGAAGATTGGCATTTCCTCTGGCGGGTCAGGAGACAGGTTTGAACAGAGCCTGTGGAGTTGACAGGACTCTGAGGACAGGTGTCCCGTGGTGGCCATAATGGTTTCGTATTGGGACTTGTTGCCCAGATCATCAGACCGTGACTGGTTCTTCAGGCTCCTTGCTCATTTGTGTACTTGGACCCCCGTGTATTCCCGTGGACAACTCCCACTTGAATACGAGCACGTGGGGCTTCCTGTTTGCATCTTCAAGTGAAGACACTTCTTTATTTATATGGTTCTCCTGCTTAAATGATGTGAGAGCCTCTGACTCACTTACCTGTGGCCCCCAGAGAGCCAGTCCCACCGCAGTCATGATTTTGGTTCAGTTGCTGGTGAAAGCTTTGTGTGGATGTCGGCCACGGGGTCACACAGGAATAGGAAGAGAGAGGGCGGTAAAGAGATCATGAACCACAAATGGGTCAAGTCTGTTTTAGGCGAGTTGCCTTTGTTTTGTGATTTGAATTTGCACCACAATCCTAGGAAGTAAGCTTTCTGGAACTTCTGTATATCTCACAAAGACGTGGAATGTCTTGTGCACGTTAAACTAGTTTTGCCCGGGCGCTCTAGGTTCGATGCTTCTCCTAGCAGCTTTGTGTCCGAATTGGAGCAAGACAGACAGTCCCTTCTCTTTGGAGAGAACACAGTAGAAGTTCACCCACTGTCTTCAGTGGCCTGTGAAGAGACCACTATACATGATCTGATTCTGAGAGTCATTGTGAAGGAAGACTTCCTGGGTGAGGGCAGTGGAGGAAGCCCTCAAGGCTCTCACCCCAGGGCCAGCTGTGGGGAAGACAGAATGGATTGGGCTCGCCCTGGAAGAGGAGAGCTCGACAGAATGTGGAGGAACATGTGTCGGGGACAACCAGCTGAAGAAATTAGCAATGTGATGCTGAGGCTGAGACCAAAGGGGCCCCAGAAACCAGAGAAGGGGCGAGCGCTGGAGTGCGGCTGGCCTTGTATTCAGCACTTCAACGCCCAAGCCAAGTAGGTTTGTGATCTGAGCCAGGGGAGAAGAAGAAATGCAGAGCACTCAGAGGGGTACTCAGAATTTAGGGAGGGAAAGCCTGTGGGCTACTTGATGCAGCATTGGGTCACTCACCTTGAACAACTGCTACTGATCTTCATGGGATAAATGAGATAAGAGAGAACCTATGCTTTTGTCTAGGAGGAGCTGGGATTTATAGACCACCTGCAATGAGATAGAAGAAATTGGTCAAAATTCCTTAATGTCTTTAGTCATGAAATCCATTGAATTTTATGACCATATGTACAGGAAGGCCATCTTCACAGGAAGAGATTTGGAAATTGAAGACTTAACAATGAAATTCCATGACTGACCTAGGCTAGCTCTGTGATCTGATGAGCAAGCCTACTCTCCCTCTTGTGCCAACATTTTTAAAGAGAATAATAGTAATGCCTGCCTTATCAATCATATGGACTTGTTGGGGATCAGTTGATAGAAGTTATGTAAATATACCCTGCAAACCAGAAAGTATTTAAAACACATTTTGTACTTAATATGGCACCAGTATCCAGTATTTTATAAGACATGCAGACGGTTACAATTTCTTTTGGGTATGGCGTATTCTAAAATGTGGGATAATAGCAGGTTTTTGTGCTTTATCCATCATGATTTCTGTTCCAGTATGTTTGCTCTTAAAACTAAAGAGTGAAGAAAAAAAATGAAGATGGAAAATATGCCTTGATATTTTCAAATGGAATTTTTCAAATTGTCTCCGGTGAACATGGTTAATACCAGAATGTTGAAATTGAATATAGATAGATTAGCGTGTTAATTTTAAAGCAAAAAGCTACTGTTTAGTTTTAAGAATTCTCTCTCACTCTAGTAATACCTTGTTAGTAACATTCATAATCATAGTCTTTTCTGCAGGAATGTGGACCTTAAAATCCACACAAGTAACTGTAAAGACGTGTCCGCCTTGTCTAAAGACACCACTCAAGAAGGAGGGTTTGTTTTTCTTTAGGTAGGTAAATATGATAAGATGGATGGCCCATGAAAGAGTAAAGAGAAGGGCTTCTCAGAGCTGATTTACATATTGATTACTTAAATGACTCCTTAATTTAGTGCCTGCTAATAAACAATGCCTTGGAAATGTTTCCGGAACATTTATTGGCTGCAGTAATTCTATCTACGGTGTATGCAGATCACATCCTCATTAAATATTGATGTGCTCATGAAATGTTAATAGAATGTTAATGTGAAATGCGGGGGAATGTCCTCAGTGGGAGCTGGGAGCTGGCTGAAAACTACCTGTCTTCTGTCTTTTCTTTATGTTCTGTCTTCTTGCTCCATTGTTTCCATTCATTTCCGCCGTCATCAGGAGATTTGGATTTGCTCCTTGATATATGTATAGCTGTTTCAGGTACAACATTTTTAAAAGAGAGCGAGTCCCTGATTGATGGGAATTTAGTTGTTCTCCCCTCCTGCTTTCCTGAACTGGAATTCCTGGTTAGAACTAGGGAGAATTCCCCTAAAAGGAAAAGGGTGATTCAGGCTCAACCTAATGAGTCTTCGTGCTCAGGCAGCTTGCCCGGAAGAGACTGTGAAGAGGGAACAAGCCTTTCTATGACTCTAGAACTGGTCCTTCCTTCCTCAGCTGGGGAAGGGATTTAGTTGGAGTTTACATTCAGCTTTCTCAGAGAAAAAAACAATCAACTCATAACATGTGTTCCCTAAAGAGACCGCAAGGAAGAATTTTTATCATAAATCCCAAAGACAATAAAGGTTATGTCCCTGATATGTAAGACACAATTATTTATGTGAGCATATGTTCCAAACGGTTGAAAAGCCTCACAAAACAGGATGGTTCGTGGACTTCCTGGACCATCATGAGTGGGGTGAGGTGGTAATGGGGAAGGCTGTGAAAATTGCTCATGGCAGAAGTGGAAGAGGAGATTGAATGTGCAAGCCATGTTGTGATTGTGCCACGGTGTTAATGCAGTCTGGCAGAAATAGCCCCAAAGCTGTGATTTGTTATTGGGGTACTCTTGATGCATATAGTAATATGTATATATACATGTGTGTTACGGTGTTTGTGCAGAAAATCACTGGAGCACATTTTTATTAGAATCCTCCTCCTTTGGTTTTCAACAGTGCACCTGATATTCAGCTCCCTCCCTTCACTTTGCTGTTTGGAACCCTGGCCGTATCAATAAGATAGCCCTTTAATTTAGTTTTCCTTCTTCCCTCTTTTCTTCTCTCCTTCCAAGTATTCTTTCTTTTCTCTCACTTTTCGAAAAGCCTTCGCCTCCTTGTCTTCATTCCTTGTCTGCCTCTCCTTACCTTTCTCTGACCACATGCCCCAGGCATGCCTGGTCTGAGCCGCCCTCGTCTCTGCCATGGATGCTGCCCAGGCCTTCCTTTCTTTCTTCCTCCCTACTCTCTATTCTCTGTACTCATAGATCTTTTCAAAACAAATCAGGCTGTGTCACTCATGTCACTTGCCTGCCTAAATCTCAAGGTCTTAGAGTGACACACCGCCCAGCCCTGAGACAGGGGCCCTGGCTCACCTCTGTGCTCTGCCCCCCTCAGGCTCTTGGAACTCAAAGTGCTGCCTTGCACCACCCCAGACCCCTTCGCACTATAGACCAGGCAGTGTGCTGGCCTGTCCCAGACACCTCCTACTCAGCTCAGGGGCACTGTCCTTAATCCCTACACCTGAAACATTCTTCCTCCCGGAGCTTGACATGGCGTGCTCTTTCGCATCCTCGGTTCCCAGCAGTCACTTGGTTATCAAAACTCTCCTCCTCAGGCCTTCCCCATTGCTCTTTAGCACCTCAACTGGTTAAATTGTTTTTTTTGCATAGCACTTGTGATAAACTGTAATTACCTATTGTATCGTCTGTCTTCCTCAACTAGAATGAAGGCTCCATGAGGTTGGAGCCCTGGTCTATCTTGTTCTCTAGTTTGTGGGGCATCTTCCTGGTAGATAATGGGTACTCAGTTACTATTACTGATTGAAAGAACAAAACACTACGTCCGCCACTGCAGAGTTCCTAGTCTAGGGGGCAAAACAGCAGAAGTTGTTGCACGGCATTGGTATAGACGCTATTGGGAGACCCGCACCTACTCCGGATGGTGTAGCTCGTGAGGGGGTAGCAGACACCTATATCCCGGATGGCTCCAGAGAAGCAGAAGCTGATTTTTCCTTTTGTCAACATCTGAACTTGAAGTTTAGTAATTTTAAAACAGAGTTTTATTGCTTTGTTTTACTTTTGTTTAATCCCTGTGTACAATGTTTCCCTTAATTGTAGTAGGAACATCTCAAACTATCTTAAGGATAGAGGAGAATTTATTGGACCAGATGAAAAGAGTTTTTGGAGGAAGGGTTGGACAAATAAACACTAAGGACAGGGAAGCAGTGTTGCTCTAGGAGCAAGTGGGGCCACCAGCCACTCCAATGCAGCCAGGGCTCCCGCCGCCTCTCCCCTCCACTTTCCTTTGCATTCGGGCTTGCTTTTCTTTAATGTTTTTGTTTCTGTTGCAGGCTCACATTCAGGTAGCTCCTGCCTCCTACCTCTTGGGTACTGTCAACACAGTTGGGCCATTTTATTTTCCATTTCTGTAGGAAGAGTCTCAGGGACGACCTCTGACTGTTTCCGTTTGTGTCACACGTCCCTTAGGCATGCTCCAGTCAATTAATGTGGGGTGGGTTGGGGCGCCTGGGCGGCTCAGTCAGTTAAGTATCCGACTCTTGATTTCGGCTCAGGTCATGATCTCGGGGTCGTGAGATGGAGCCCCGCGTCAGGCTCTGAGCTGGGCATGGAGTCTACTTAAGATTCTCTCTCCCTCTGCCCCTCACCCCCCACTCAGTCTCTCTCAGGAAAAAAAAAAAAATGTTTTAAACTAATGCCAGGGGTGAGATCCTGTAAGAACATGGAAACCTCTGTGGGAGATACGTGATAAAAATGTAGGAATTGAAGGCCCAGAAGAGCTGCTATCCCCAGGAAAGCAGAGATGTGACTGGGGGCGGGGGGGGGGGGTGGGAAGAGAGCAGTCTTATCACTTCAGTAATAGGTCTTTATTGTCCCATTTTGAAAAACGCCCCATCCATAGGGACTTCTGTGTAAGTGTAAACCAATGGGCAAAATATCCTCTTACAGGGTGGAAAGTTTTAAGAACATGAGAGTTTTAGGTGCTAGGTACTGAGAATATAAGTAGAGTACAATTTTGTTTTGGCCCCAAGGCTTAGTTTGGAAATCTGAAGTAGCTCTATTACTCTGTTACCATGGAGCCAACATTTTTGACATGTACTGCAAAATGACTTCCCTTTCTGGCCTGTCTGTTCCCTTTCTGCTTGCAGATCGTGCTTGAGAACAGTAGCCGGGAAGACAAGCATGAATGTCCCTTTGGCCGCAGTAGTATAGAGCTGACCAAGATGCTGTGTGAGATCCTGAAAGTGGGCGAGCTGCGTAAGTAACACCTGTTTCCTACATGGGCATGATGCCTGGCAGGCACCCCGCTTCCAGGGCTGTGCCTGGACCTACATGAAAAATTCCCTAGGGGCTGGCAGCATGGGCATTCCCGTGGACTCAGCATTCTTGGGCTCAGGCTTCCAGTGTATGTATTTCTGCACGTCTGTTCTGGGAGTAAACATTCTTAAAATCTCCAAGAATGGGAAAGTTGGCAGGTATTATGACTGAGTTTCAAATATTATAAAAATGAGAATATATTAAAACAGCCCTGCCTTTAGTAATCTGTTAAGGAAAGAGATCTACAGCTTTCTTTTTTAAAATTCCAGGTTTTAACCTGTCGATCATTTTCTTTTCTTTCTTTTGAAACCATTTTTCTCTGTAAAGAGAAATTGAATACCTTAATAAAATCCTCTTGCTCACTTGTTTAGAAGGCTTCCTCGGAGCAAGAAGGAATTATAGAGGAAAATGGGTAGCTGATCATGACAAATGTGGTCAGAGATATGCTTATTGTTCTGTTTCTTACTTATATTACAAAATTTAGGAGAGGACACCCAGAAAAAAGAGGGAATGATAATTTTCCTTTCTTTTGCTCATTGGTATAATTTGGGTTGAACCTGTTAGGATGCCTCTGATTTAACCTGGCCTGCAATCATTGTCAACACCGAGCCTCCTTAAAGTGGCTGACCTCCCTTCCCTCCAATGTCTCTAGAGCCGACGCACATACACATCTTCTCTTGTAGCCTTCATAACTTGGGTGCCAGAGAAAGATTGTTTATACCAGAGAGATGCTGGGTATGTGTGTAATGTGGTGAAAGCATAAATATTCAGTTACCTGCTTGAGAGCTTAAAATAATGGTCTGAAATGATTCATGGAAAGGAATCCGATGATTACATTGGAAAGGGTGTTATGCTTTATTTACATCGTAAGAACTGAGTCCAGGCGCTGCTCCGGTAAACAAGGAAATGGAGAAAAACATAGTAAGGAAACACTAAGAATTTGAGTGTTTGACCAAGCACAGCAAACCGTACTCCTCCTCCAGTGTGGGTGGATGGGGGAAAGAAGCTGAAGCTGACATGGAACTGCCACCAAAGTTTATTGCTTAGGAGCCCCAAATTAGGGCATTTTTGTGTGGGACGAGTAGCAGCCTGACCTGAGAGATTCTGTTTCAGTCCGCTCGGGTTCACGGATCACCAAGGTGAACATTTCCCTTTACTTGGATCCTCAACCCGAGCTCCCCCTCCTCCTCTGCATCAGACTAACTTGTTGAGATCTACGTCTGCTGCCAAGCTTACTATTCATTCAGTTGAAAGATTAAAGTCACAAATCAAGCAGATCGTACCGAGTTCCTCAGTCCGATAACTGGGACTGTTTCATGTTTATGTCAGTTTCATGGGGAGAGCTGCCGGAAGTCACTTGCTAAGAAGCCTTACAAAGAGCATCTTGTAAGCTGGACAGCAGTCATGCCCTACCTGGCTGGGGCTTGTCGTGGCTTTGTTTTTGCCCCACTTTGCTCCCCCCTTCCCTGTGGCCTGCTTTGGGCTATCAGTTCTCTTGATGGCAGCAGAAAGTGGATTCTTTTGGGCTTCATTACCATACCCAGCCCCTGCTCTTTTCCTTTGCCCAGCCGACATGTATCTAGCGTGCTACGAGTTAACACAGAACAGAGATACAGAGGAGCAGAGCGGGGAGGCTGGGACTAAAGGGGAGCTGGGTTCTGTCTCTGCCACATAGGACCTTCGTGTCCTTGGGTAATGTCCTCACTGACTTCATCGTGCTCCTACACCTCCACATTTCCCCCAGAAGTAGATTGGTAGTATTTGGGGTGGTGGTTTGAGTACTTGTATTCATTTTGACTTGGTCACAGGTAGGGACCCTGGGAACAGATCGTGTTCAGCCTAGGGAGACTAACGTGGAAAAGAGGGCCAAGTTCTAGGCTGTGGTGGTAGGGGGGTGGGTACAGAATAGGGACTGACCTCTGGCAGGTGCCGAGCAGCCCTCTCAGACTGTTGAGGACCTGGTATGAAGCCAGGAACAGGACAGGACCCAGTTCCTAAGATCTGAGATGAAGAGTGGGGATAAAGGCAAATACTTTGGGGATCTTGGAGGTGCCCCAGCTGCTCTTCTTGCACTGTGTGTTATTCCATATCTCACTTTCTGCTGCAGAGAAGGTTCCAGCCTTCTGCTACAGCTCATTTAGTACCTGGTCAGGCCCATCTCTGCAGCGAGGTTGAGCTTGGTCACCCAGGGCCTGGCACACTCAGGGCAAGCTCCCTTCATCCAAGATGACAAATGTATGTATTCATCTGTTTAATAAAAACCTATTGATTTTTGTGCACTTACAGTGCACCAGGGACTATGATGGACACTGCAGATAGAAAGGTGAATCAGATATGGTCCCTGTCCCCGAAAAGCTTGCCCTTGAGAAAGTGTAAGCATGATTTGGGACTGATATCTTTACCTATTAGTTATAAATGATTGCATATTTATTTTAAATGCTCACTATCTATTCTAAGGCATAATTTTCCCAATGTTCTGATAGTTTGAGTTTTCAGGTTAGCCTATTGCTTGCACTGCAAAGGTCATTCTGGACATTTTGCAAGGCTTACAGAGGACTCCACATTTCTGAAATCTACATGCCAACTGAGTTGTTCTCCGCTCATAAAATATTAAAGGATTGCTACATTCTGATTGAGTGCTAGACATCAAATGATAAAACACCCTGTGGTAAGAGGAAAATTGCTTTTTAATGGATTGCCTTTTGCCCATTGCCATATTAAATAAGTTACTAATATGGAAAACAAATCTGAGTGCACCCTGATATTGAAGGAAATATCTGTTTTTCTTCTGAGGAAAATTAGTTTCACATACAAATCCATCTTCCTTTGGTTTGACTCTGTCTGCTTTTCTCTGTTTCTAAGTTCATGGTTCTTCTCAGATTTGTGTCAATAATTGACCTAGAAGATCACGGTTGCACTAGATCTCTAAGCAAGTGTGGAGATCAAAGAAATACCGATTAAAAATCTAACTGATTGAGAAAAAGGACATATACAAAAGTAGAAAGATTCAATTTTCTACAAATGCTTTGTCTTTTGCTTTAAGTTATAGTCTTTTGAGGAAACTCAATTCTGAAATACCGGTTATCTTTTGGTCTCCAAAGCAGGCATATTAATATTCAGTTAAATTACTGATACCAAATATTTATGTACAGTGTTTTTAAGACTACTTTTAAAAACACTATTTTTCTGCTTCCCAATTATTAACATTGCAAGAGGCGAATGTTTCATAGTGTGGTATAAAAAACAATATCTGATAATTTATATGCTTAGAGCACTTTATCAAGGTTATTTAATTGAAGACTGTTACACCCCCAGGAGTTAATCAAAATCAGTAGCATCTATGTTTATTAATGAAGAGAAGACTTAGACTTACTGGATATTGTCTGGGGTCACCGAGCTCAACTCAGTGTTCAGGAAGCCCAAAGAATAGTGTAGAAAGAGGCAGAAAAGTGGGATGGTTGCATTTTGGCACCCAGATGACCTGTCTTTGAGTCACACATCAGCTACCTAATTGGACGCCTTGGGCATATTTCCTGTCTGTTCTGAGCTTCTGGTTCCTTATCTCTAAAATAAAGATAACTCCTGCTGCACACAGTTTGGGGGAGGATTCAGTGAGATAATGGGTGCTGCTTTTGTTGCAAGATAGATGGTTTCTTTGCAAGTGGTAGAATCTCGCTTTCCACAAGCAGACTGCAGGTTAAGTGATGGAAGGAGAATGCTCTGACTTAAGTAACACCTGGAAGCAGGATCTGGAACAGTGACTCTCGTCTCTTCACTCTTTACATTCTGACTAAAATTATTCCTCGTAACCTGCTTTGTCCATGAGGCACTTTTGAGAGCAAGGTGCTTGTTTTCCCTTAGTTTCAATTTTAAAGACCACAAAGAAGAATCCTTATGGACCCGGGTGTGGTCACAGATCCCATGGTGTGGGTAGTGTAACTGGCAGCCCCAGTTAGAAGAGCAGGATTGAAGGGGAGTGAAGAGCAAGTCTTCAGAAGAGGAGGTGTATTTGCAAGTGTGTGCTGGGTCAGGGTGTGGGGAGGTGGGAGGTGGTGCACTGACAGAAGAAGGGAGGCCTATCGCAGACAAATGCAAAGATACTTGCTACAGATGTGAAGTCCTTAGGCCGATCCCTAGCTCTTAACTAGGGCTAAAAAGTGGTGACTATTATTTGTGTTATTATAACACTATCCCTAAAACCATAATAAGTTGTTGAAGGATAAAAGGAAAACTTGATTTCTGACACAATAGGTTAATATGATATGTAGCGCCTCAGCCAGTTATCTTCCAATGTCAAGTAGAGCTAGGATATTTCTTTTTGTTTGTTCATTCATTCAGTATCTACAGGGCTCTTCTCTGAGTCAGGATCTAATCCCTGATGACGTAGACTTAGAACACACACTCCATCCTCAAGCAGCCTACATGCTGACTGGAGAGTCCTTCACATAAACAAATAATTAGAAAACACACCGTCATTTGGAGCATTACATTTAAGTTACGTTAGTGTCCCTAGAAGGCAGTGATTGGTTCTTTCTGCTCATGGGAAGTTGGACAGACTAAGGAAGGGAGAGTCTTGGGAGGTGTGACACAGAAAAGGAGATACTCAGTAGATGAAAAGAATAACCAGATAAGCACAGGTATGTGTATGGTGGGCAGCAGCTGTTAAAAATTCCAGGTAGTGAGATGGAAGTGAAAAGACTTGGAGGTTCAGAGAATTCTAGTTCTATGTGGCTAAAGCAGATGCCTTGAGGGAGCAAGCAAATGGAGGAGATGCTGACAGAAAAAGCAAGAATTAAATCATAAAGATTTGCCACGTGGAAGAGCTTGGACTTTACAAGCAATGGGAATCGATATAAGGATTTTTAATAATAAGAAGTGCCCTAGTCCTGGGCACAAAATTCTAGACTCAGATTATGTCTTCTGGCTAGGACAAGAACTTGTGAGTGTGATAATGTACAGGGCCAGGACCAGGGACAAGCTTACCTCACTCTAGCCCCAGCCCAGCCAGGATAGCAGTTAGGAGGCGTTCAGCTGCAAGTAATAGAAATCCCAACTCAAAATGGCCTATGTACAAAGAACCTTTATTGAATATCATAACTGCAGCATTGAGTAAGTCCTAGAGATGGTAAATTTAACTGTTCAGGAATGTCATCAAGGACCCAAGTCCTTTCTACCTTTTGGTACTGCCATCCTTGATGTATAAAATTTGCCCTTAGGCAGGTAGCAATATGGCAGTCATTATCACATGGTCCAGAGGAACAAGAAGCTGTATCTTCTAGTGAGTCTCTTTTAGATGTCTGGAAATGTTTCCAAAAGTCCTTCAGCAAACTTCCTCTAATGTCTCATTGGCAAACACTGTGGCCTATGCCTATGCCTAACTGAGTCTTTGGTAAGTAAGGGGAACAGGACCAATATTAGCTGTTCCTTAGACTGGGCATGAAATCAGCCTTCCTTTTTTTTAAAATATGTTATTTATTTGAGAGAGTGAGTGAGCGAGAGAGAGAGCACGAGTTGGGGGAGGAGCAGAGGGAGAGGGAGAAGAAGACTCCCCCTGAGCAGGGGCCCAGTCAGAGCTCCATCCCAGGACCCCAAGATCATGACCAGAGCTGAAGGCAGACACTTCACCAACTGAGCCACCCAGGTGCCCTGAAACCAGCCTTCCTTGAGTATATGACCGCAGGATGTTAAATAGCTAAAGAAAATTGAGGTTCTGTTCAGATAGGGAAAATAGCTACTTGCAGCACTTAATTCTGTCCCTTTATTTGGAAAACTCGCCTCTGCATTTCCCTTACTGCTGCAGAAAACTAAACAAACTGAAGTCAGATTACAGCACTCTGTCATTTTGCCTTTACTGGGAATTGGGGACTGCATTAGTATTTTTTTTAATGTAGCAGTATCAAAGGTTGCAGAAAAATGGTAATTGAGGTTTGATTATAATGTATTTCATTTCTCATCACTAAGATGCTAGGGCTCCATTACCTTATTTTCCTTTTAGCAAATGTATATTTTTCACATCCTCAGTTATGCTTTTGTATGTGGGTTATTCTCAGGTGTATTTTGAAGGGCAGAATGGACATTTGTGATTAAAGTTTTCATATTTCCTGAAACAGTTTTGCCATCTTCACCTATTTAACCATATATAATTAGATTAAAATTTAATAACTACTTCTGTGTTTTGAAAAAACAAGAATGAAATCTACATCACACACTATGAAAACATTCAGCATTTCCTTACTTTGTCTTTCAGTGGCAATATTTATTATAACACACCAGTGGTGCTGAGTGAAGCACCTTGTATAATTCATCACCTAGACATCTCTGCTTTAGCAAGTAAAAATAACACAGATGAGCAATCTGAAGAACTCTTTGGAGTACAGCAGCAATTAGAATAGACACTTAACTCTGGGACATTGGTGTTTTCATACTTTGAGAAGTACCATCCATCACTTTCGTTCTTAGAACATTCTGGCTAAAGAAAACTCAAGGAAAGTAGTTTTTAACAATTTAGCCTCTTAAGGGCCCTCCACCCCCTTAAATACTAGCTTATACCCATGCTCCATTGAAGGTTGAAGGCTCTCAGATCTTGACTCTGTCTTGAATCTTCATTTTTTGACTTCTGCTTTCATATTATACTTCAACCTTAAGTTTAACGTAAAAACAAACAAAAATACAATGAATGAATGAATGAATGAATAAAATGTTCAAGGCCTGAGGCTGTGTTGAGAAAGTTAGATCCACTTTTGGTGCAAATTAGAAATGTCAAAGGAGAGAGTATAAAAGTAAACTGAGAGTAGTGTTTATGATAATTATAAAACTGTTATTAGGATTTGTAATAGTATCACGAGACAGGAGGACCTAATATAAGATTCTTGCATTCAGAATCAGAAGCACTTGGTAACTGGCATAGCTGATAAAAGTAAGGGCTTTCGTCAAGATGGTTAGCCATCTGGCTCCTTAGTCTCCCATTTGTAACCTGGGGATATCGTCATCACCACCACCACCACCACCAACACCACCATCATCATCATCATTCTCATTTCAGAGTTAGATGAAGAAATATAGGTTTAAGTGTTTTGTTAACTGTAAAATGCCCTATTTGTGAAGGAAATAACAACCGAAACACACACAGATTTAGAGACACCGAGGTGTATCTGTTCCTGTAGCAAAGTCAACTCTGTGCATTTAGTGACTGCTTTAAGAATTTGAAGTTCTGTGGTGATTGGTTGGTGTTTCAGAAGGCAGTACTTGTAGGTCCTTCTAAAATCACAAGGTAATTCTTATCGCCATAGAAAGTGATTGCTGAGAGAAATTAAACTTGGTGGTTTAAGAGAATATCTCAAGCACATCTCAATTACAAATGGATGAAAGTAATTCATATTTATCAGAGGCATTTTTAGCACTTGCTCCTTGTTACATCATTTCTAGGAAGATATGTAGCTGGGAGCAACCAGCATCCATTTTCTGTTGTCTCTGAGGTTCTAGATTGAGGGGTGAGCCTGGTAGGTTTGCCCACCATCATGATGAAGAGAGACAGACACAGACCTGTTGAAAGAACACAGATGCCCACTTGTCTTCCCTCCCACCATATAGAAATACTTTTCCACCAGCTTCATCTCAAACATCAGGTTTGGGTGACCATTCTGATTCCTCCTCTGAGTCCCTGCTGGGGAGGATATCATGTCCTCCTTGAAACTCCTGTAGCAGTTTATCTCTGCCTCTTTTATTATACTTCCTCCTGTTTAAGAATACTTTTTTCCCCTTTAATTCCTGATTCCCCTAAAAGTTGAGGTGGTTTATTGTAAAATATAGAGTTAATTTAAAAATAAAGAAATGGTGAAAACAAAGACAAATAAAAATTACAACTAAAATGGATTATGAAGGTTTGTAAAATGCATGTTATAAAGGTCTTTGTATTTACTAGTATTGTATTTACTAGTGGTAGACTTTGTGCTCAAAGATTTGTCCCTGGGAAGCAAGAGGGGCTCAGTAATAGAAAACAGATGAGTGCACATCTCACATGAAAAGCTCGATGTGTAAACTCAAATGCTAATTTTGGTTAAGGCTAAAATAGTATTTGATAACACTTAATATTTGTTAACGATGATGGAATAGAAACATTTTTAGCATTATTTTTTTAAATTTTTTATTGTTATGTTAATCACCATATATTACATCATTAGTTTTTGATGTAGTGTTCCATGATTCATTGTTTGTGCATAACACCCAGTGCTCCATGCAGAATGTGCCCTCTTTAATACCCATCACCAGGCTAACCCATCCCCCTACCCTCCTCCCCTCTAGAACCCTCAGTTTGTTTTTCAGAGTCCATCGTCTCTCATGGTTCGTCTCCCCCTCTGACTTACTCCCCTTCATTCTTCCCTTCCTGCTATCTTCTTCTTTTTCTTTTTTCTTAACATATGTTGCATTATTTGTTTCAGAAGTACAGATCTGTGTGATTCAACAGTCTTGCACAATTCACAGTGCTCACCATAGCACATACCCTCCCCAATGTCTATCACCCAGACACCCCATCCCTCCCACGCCCCACCACTCCAGCAACACTCAGTTTGTTTCCCGAGATTAAGAATTCCTCATATCAGTGAGGTCATATGATACATGTCTTTCTCTGATTGACTTATTTCACTCAGCATAACACCCTCCAGTTCCATCCACGTCATTGCAAATGGCAAGATCTCATTCCTTTTGATGGCTGCATAATATTCCATTGTGTATATATACCACTTCTTCTTTATCCATTCATCTGTCGATGGACATCTTGGCTCTTTCCACAGTTTGGCTATTGTGGACATTGCTGCTATAAACATTGGGGAGCACGTACCCCTTTGGATCCCTACATTTGTATCTTTGTGGTAAATACCCAGGAGTGCAATTGCTGGATTAATTGGTAGCTCTATTTTCAACTGTTTGAGGAACCTCCATACTGTTTTCCAGAGTGGTTGCACCAGCTTGCATTCCCACCAACAGTGTAGGAGGGTTCCCCTTTCTCCGCATCCCCGCCAACATCTGTTGTTTCCTGACTTGTTAATTTTAGCCATTCTGACTGCTGTGAGGTGGTATCTCACTGAGGTTTTGATTTGGATTTCCCTGATGCTGAGCGATGTGGAGCACTTTTTCATGTGTCTGTTGGCCATCTGGATGTCTTCTTTGGAAAAATGTCTGTTCATGTCTTCTGCCCATTTCTTGATTGGATTATTTGTTCTTTGGGTGTTGAGTTTGATACGTTCTTTATAGATTTTGGATACTAGCCCTTTATCTGATATGTCATTTGCAAATATTTTCTCCCATTCTGTCGGTTGTCTTTTGGTTTTGTGGACTGTTTCTTTTGCTGTGCAAAAGCTTTTTATCTTGATGAAATCCCAAGAGTTCATTTTTGCCCTGGCTTCCCTTGCCTTTGGCGATGTTTCCAGGAAAAAGTTGATGTGGCTGAGGTCGAAGAGGTTGCTGCCTGTGTTCTCCTTTAGGATGTTGATGGACTCCTGTCTCACGTCTAGGTCTTTCAACCATTTGGAGTCTATTTTTGTGTGTGGTGTAGGAAATGGTCCAGTTTCATTCTTCTGCATGTGGCTGTCCAATTTTCCAAACACCATTTGTTGAAGAGACTGTCTTTTTTCCATTGGACATTCTTTCCTCCTTTGTCAAAGATAAGTTGACCATAGAGTTGAGGGTCCATTTCTGGGCTCTCGATTCTGTTCCATTGATCTATGTGTCTGTTTCTGTGCCAGTACCATACTGTCTTGATGATGACAGCTTTGTAATAGAGCTGGAAGTCTGGAATTGTGATGCCGCCAGCTTTGCTTTTCTTTTTCAATATTCCTCTGGCTATTCGGGGTCTTTTCTGGTTCCATACAAATTTTAGGACTATTTGTTCCATTTCTTTGAAAAAAGTGGATGGTATTTTGATGGGGATTGCATTGAATGTGCAGATTGCTCTAGGTAGCATTGACATTTTCACAGTGTTGGGTGTCCCAATCCATGAGCATGGAACGTTTTTCCATTTCTTTGTGTCTTCTTCAATTTCTTTCATGAGTATTTTATAGTTTTCTGAGTACAGATCCTTTGCCTCTTTGGTTAAATTTATTCCTAGGTATCTTATGGTTTTGGGTGCCATTGTAAATGGGATCGACTCCTTGATTTGTCTCTCTTCTGTCTTGTTGTTGGTGTAGAGGAATGCCACTGATTTCTGTGCATTGATTTTATATCCTGCTACTTTACTGAATTCCTGTAGGAGTTCTAGCAGTTTTGGGGTGGAGTCTTTTGGGTTTTCCACATACAGTATCATATCATCTGCAAAGAGGGAGAGTTTGACTTCCTCTTTGCCGATTTGGATGCCTTTGATTTCTTTTTGTTGTCTGATTGCTGTGGCTAGGACTTCTAATACTATGTTGAATAGCAGTGGTGAGAGTGGACATCCCTGCCGCGTTCCTGACCTTAGGGGAAAAGCTCTGAGCTTTTCCCCATTGAGAATGATATTCGCTGTAGGTTTTTCATAGATGGCTTTTATGATATTGAGGCATGTACCCTCTATCCCTATACTCGGAAGAGTTTTGATCAAGAAAGGATGCTGTACTTTGTCAAATGCTTTTTCTGCATCTATTGAGAGGATCATATGATTCTTGTTCTTTCTTTTGTTAATGTATTGTATCACGTTGATTGATTTGCAGATGTTGAACCATCCTTGCAGCCCAGGGATAAATCCCACTTGGTCATGGTGAATAATCCTTTTAATGTACTGTTGGATCCTATTGGCTAGTATTTTGGTGAGAATTTTTGCATCCATGTTCATCAAGGATATTGGTCTGTAATTCTCCTTTTTGATGGGGTCTTTGTCTGATTTTGGGATCAAGGTAATGCTGGCCTCATAAAATGAGTTTGGAAGTTTTCCTTCCATTTCTATTTTTTGGAACAGTTTCAGGAGAATAGGTATTAATTCTTCTTGAAATGTCTGATAGAATTCCCCTGGGAAGCCATCAGGCCCTGGGCTTTTGTTTGTTGGGAGATTTTTGATGACTGCTTCAATTTCCTTAGTGGCTATAGGTCTGTTCAGGTTTTCTCTTTCTTCCTGGTTCAATTTTGGTAGTTGATACATCTCTAGGAATGCACCCATTTCTTCCAGGTTATCTAATTTGCTGGCATAGAGTTGCTCATAATATGTTCTTATAATTGTTTGTATTTCGTTGGTGTTGCTTGTGATCGCTCCTCTTTCATTCATGATTTTGTTGATTTGGGTGATTTCTCTTTTCTTTTGGATAAGTCTGGCCAGGAGTTTATCAATCTTGTTAATTCTTTCAAAGAACCAGCTCCTAGTTTCATTGATCTGTTCTACTGTTCTTTTGGTTTCTAGTTCATTGATTTCTGCTCTGATCTTTATTATTTCTCTTCTCCTGCTGGGTTTAGGCTTTATTTGCTGTTCTTTCTCCAGCTCCTTTAGGTGTAGGGTTAGGTTGTATATTTGAGACCTTTCTTCTTTCTTGAGAAAGGCTTGTATTGCTATATACTTTCCTCTCAGGACTGCCTTTGCTGTATCCCAAAGATTTTGAACAGTTGTGTTTTCATTTTCATTGGTTTCCATGAATTTTTTTAATTCTTCTTTAATTTCCTGGTTGACCCATTCATTCTTTAGTAGGATGCTCTTTAGCCTCCACGTATTTGAGTTCTTTCCGACTTTCCTCTTGTGATTGAGTTCTAGTTTCAAAGCATTGTGGTCTGAAAACATGCAGGGAATAATCCCAATCTTTTGGTACCGGTGGAGACCTGATTTGTGACCTAGGATGTGATCAATTCTGGAGAATGTTCCATGGGCACTAGAGAAGAATGTGTATTCCGTTGCTTTGGGAAGGAATGTTCTGAATATGTCTGTGAATTCCATTTGGTCCAGTGTATCATTTAAAGTCTTTATTTCCTTGTTGATCTTTTGCTTAGATGATCTGTCCATTTCAGTCAGGGGGGTGTTAAAGTCCCCCACTATTATTGTATTGTTGTCCATGATGTTTCTTCACTTTTGTTATTAATCGCCTTATATAATTTGCTGCTCCCATGTTAGGGGCATAGATATTTACAGTTGTTAGAGCTTCTTGTTGGATAGACCCTTTAGGTAGGATATAGTATCCTTCCTCATCTCTTATTACAGTCTTTGATTTAAAATCTAATTTGTCTGATATAAGGATTGCCACCCCAGCTTTCTTTTGGTGTCCATTAACATGGTAAATTGTTTTCCACCCCCTCACTTTCAATCTGGGGGTGTCTTTGGGTCTAAAATGAGTCTTTTGCAGACAGCATATTGATGGGTCTTGTTTTTTAATCCACTCTGATAGCCTGTGTGTTTTGATTGGGGCATTTAGCCCATTTACATTCAGGGTAACTATTGAAAGGTATGAATTTAGTGCCATTGTATTGCCCGTAAGGTGACTGTTACTTTATATTGTCTGTGTTCCTTTCTGATCTATGCTGCTTTTAGGCTCTCTCTTTGCTTAGAGGACCCCTTTCAATATTTCTTGGAGGGCTGGTTTCGTGTTTGCAAATTCCTTTAGTTTTTGTTTGTTCTGGAAGTTTTTTACCTCTCCTTCTATTTTCAGTGACAGCCTAGCTGGATATAGTATTCTTGGCTGCATATTTTTCTCGTTTAGTGCTCTGAAGATATCTTGCCAGTCCTTTCTGGCCTGCCAGGTCTCTGTGGATAGGTCTGTTGCCAATCTAATATTTCTACCATTGTAGGTTACACATCTCCTCCCGAGCTGCTTTCAGGATTTTCTCTTTGTCTCTGAGACTCGTAAGTTTTACTATTAGATTTCGGGGTGCTGACCTATTATTATTGATTTTGAGAGGGGTTCTCTGTGCCTCCTGGATTTTGATGCCTGTTTCCTTCCTCACATTAGGGAAGTTCTCTGCTATTATTTGCTCCAGTATACCTTCTGCCCCTCTCTCTCTTTCTTCTTCTTCTGGGATCCCAATTATTCTAATGTTGTTTCGTCTTATCGTATCACTTATCTCTCGAATTCTACCCTCGTGATCCTGTAGTTGTTTCTCTCTCTTTTTCTCAGCCTCTTTATTTTCCATCATTTGGTCCTCTATATCACTGATTCTCTCTTCTGCCTCATTTATCCTAGCATTTAGTGCCCCCATTTTTGATTGCACCTCATCAATAGCCTTTTTGATTTCGACTTGGTTAGATTTTAGTTCTTTTATTTCTCCAGAAAGGGTTTCTCTAATAACTTCCACGCTTTTTTCAAGCCCAGCTAGTATCTTTAAAGTCATGATTCTGAACTCTAGGTCCGACATTGTACTAATGTCCGTATTGAGTAGGTCCCTGGCTGACGGTACTACCTCTTGTTCTTTTTGCTGAGGTGATTTTTTTCGTCTTGTCATTTTGTCCAGAGGAGAATAGATGAATGAGAGAACAAAATGCTAACAGGTTAACAACGTCCCCAGCAAATATACTGTATAGAAATCAGAAAAGACCTGAAACCAGGGGAAAAGAAAGGGAAAGAAAGAAAAAAGAAAGAGGAAAAAAAAAGATAAAAACAAAAACAGAACAATACAAAAAAAGCAGAATATGATCAAATATGATCAGGCTAATGCATAGATCAGTGCCACACACTAGATTTTGGGCGTATTTTGGTCTGTTAGAAAAAAGTGCCTCCTAAAATTTTAAAGGAAAAAAGACATATATGTACAAAATAAGGGTTGATACAATGAAGGGATGGAACATGACTGTAAAGATGAAAATTATAAAAGATTTTATAAAAGGAATTGATAAGTTGTTTGAAAAAAGAAAGAAGATTAAAAAAAAAAAGGGAGAGAATGTGATCAGGCAGGAGACTAGAACAAAGCCATACACTAGTGATTTAGGGTATATTTTGATCTGTTAGAAGAAACTGTATCTCAAAATTTTAAAGAGAGAACAACTTATATATATATGCCAAAAATAAGGGTAACTACTATGAAGGGATAAAATATGACTCTAAAAATGAAAAATAAAAAATGTTTTTTTTTTAAAAAGGGATTGATAAGATGTTGGTTGAAAAATGGAAAAAGAAAAAAAAAGTTAAAAAAATTAACTTTGATGAACTAATGAATCATGGTAAAAAAAAAGCCATGAATTCTATGTGCAGTATTCCCCTAGCGCTGGAGTTCTCCCGTTCTCCTTGATCGGTAAACTTGGTCTTGGCTTGCTGGCTGTTTGTGCTGATCTTCGGGGGGAGGGGCCTGTTGCCGTGGTTCCCAAATGTCTTTGCTGGAGGCGGAATTGCCCCGCCCTCGTCGGTCCAGGCTAAAAAGCTGCTCAGGTTTGCTCTCAGGAGCTTGTGTTCCCTGGAAGCTCTCGGTACAGCTTTGGAGGACCAGGGTGAAAATGGTGGTCTCCCAATCTCCACCCGGAGGAGCTGAGAACTCGGGGCCCTGCTCCTCGGTGCGCCCCCACAGAAAAGCAGTCACTCCTGTGTCCCCGGTCTCTGTCAGCACTCCGTGCTCACCCGGCCTGTGACCGAGCATTTGTATCTCTGGCACCCGACCCCGTGTGGAGTCTCCAAACCCAGCAGATCCCTGCGGTGCGCTCCCGCACCGCTCCTCCCAGGGGAGGAAGGGGAGTCTCCCCGGCTCTGCCGCTTGTTGGGTCCCTGCTGGAGGAGCAGTGGCCCGACTGGGCCACGGATCACAGTTTATGGCAACCCCGAGCTGAGGGCCCGCGCCTCGGCTCCGTCTCTGCAGCCGACTTCCCCGCTCTGATACCTGGGAGCTCTGCCGCACTCAGGCACCCCCGGTCTTTCTGTGACCCCGAGGGTCCTGAGACCACACTGTCCCGCGAGGGTTCCCGCCCCCCCCCCCGCTTAGTCACTGGAGCGACGTCCCTCCACGGAGCCGACTTCTAAAAGTTCCGATTTTGTGCTCTGGGCTCTATCACTTGCCAGAAGCGGCCGATGGAGGCCCCCTCCCCCGCCGTCTATCCTCCCGAATATCGCCTCGGATTCACCTCTCCGCACGTCCTACCTTCCAGTAAGTGGTCGCTTCTCTGTTCAGAGAGTTGTTGCTACTCTCCTCTTCGATCTTCTGTTGAGTTCGTAGGTGTTGAGAATGGTTTGATCCCTATTCAGCTGAATTCCTGAGACCAGACGAAATCTAGGTCTCCTACTCCTCCGCCATCTTGCTCCGCCCCAGCATTGTTTTTTTAAAGTTACTTTAGAGCAGCCAACGCTATATTTAAAATGGTGATAATGAAACAATTTTCCCATTAGAAGCTGAAACTAAAAGTAGGGTGCTGTTGAATGCTAATATTCACCAATATTATTTCTCCTTGATCTAGAAGGCACAGACAAATAGAGGTATAGTTCACTGATAGAAACAAAGTATTTTAAATTATAGACAATAAAACTATCTAGAAATTCCTGAAGGAGTGAAGGAAAAGCTGTTAGAATTCATGTAGTTCAGAAGAGTAGCTACATAGTGGGTAACAAAAAATTGGTAGCCATTCCATGTGTCAGCAATAATTAGTTAATTATAAAATGGATAAAAAAGATTCTTTTTAGTGTTGTCCAGACAAATGTAAACTGCTTCAGATGAATCCTGACGGAAAATATCTCAGACTTATATCTGAAGAAATCCATGACTTCACTAAAATATACAAGCTTTAAATAAATAAATAAATAGATAGATAAATAAATAAATAAATAAATAATGGTAGGAAAACATTAATATCGGGAAAAAGATGTGAGTTCCTCCAAATTAGTGTGCCGGCTCATATATCATTCCAAAGTACCAACAGAAACTAGGATGGAAAACTCCACAGAATGATTGTGGGGTTCATTTGGAAGAATAAGGAGGAGAAATTGGTTAGGAAGGACTGATAAGGCGAACAGTGAAAAGTGAATGGACAGAAAAATATCCTCCCTTTTTTAAAACTTTTTTTTTGCAAGAAAGTCCAAAGAACTCATTCATATACAACTTTCACCCAGGTTTACCTATTGTGTTAATATTTTCCATATTTGATTTATCATTCTCTCTTTCTACACGCATGCACACACAGACCCACATTCACACATATTATTAAAATATGAAAACTTTTTATGACAGGAAAAAATTGGAAATAATTTGAAGAAAAATAAATAAATAAATAAAATGATTTTAAATTGGATCCAGCTCTGGCCTGCTGTCTGTTGGAGCCAGACAGGTGCTGGGAGCCCTGCCTAGCAAGAGGCTTCCCAAGAGAGCTGTGGGGAGGAAAGTTCGGGGTGCTGCAGGATGAGACGGCATCATGGAAGCAGTGTGGGGAGCCGGGCTTAGAATACTCACCACCGGAAGTCTGAGAGAGGCTTGCCACCACCTGACAGCAGCCCAGCGCAGGTCGGGGTGGGTGTGCTAATGAAAGTTATGCCCACATTTCCTTCTGTTCTTCTACAGCACCTTGGGTGTGGCTGACCTAAAACCCAGGGGCTATATGCATGAGGAACTATGGATTTCAGGACATGCAGCTTCTTACAGAAGTTAAAACATTATAAAAAAAAAAAAACACACCATATGACCTCACTGATATGAGGAATTCTTAATCTCAGGAAACAAACTGAGGGTTGCTGGAGTGGTGGGGGGTGGGAGGGATGGAGTTGCTGGGTGATGGACATTGGGGAGGGTATGCGCTATGGTGAGCACTGTGAATTGTGTAAGACTGTTGAATCACAGACCTGTACCTCTGAAACAAATACTACATTATATGTTAAAAAAAAAAGAAGAAGATAGTAGGAAGGGAAAAATGAAGGGGGGGGAATCGGAGGGGGAGACGAACCATGAGAGACTATGGACTCTGAGAAACAAACTGAGGGTTCTAGAGGGGAGGGGGGTGGGGGGATGGGTTAGCCTGGTGATGGGTATTAAAGAGGGCACATACTGCATGGAGCACTGGGTGTTATACGCAAACAATGAATCATCGAATACTACATCAAAAACTAATGATGTATGGTGACTAACATAACAATAAAAAACCCATAAAAGTAACAGGATCCCAGTAGATGAACGAGGCCATTTACATGAATGGTACCTTCCATTTCTCATCTGTTAAATCATTCTAGTATTAAAGTGAGTAGTCTGACTCCAAAAAATGTAAAATGTAAAACCATCTTTCCCTAGTTCTATACCCTGGGCTTGGACCCATAGGCTCTTTTTCCAAAGCAATAATTTAATCAGCCTCCCCAGCATTTATTGTAGAATTGTGATGTGCCAGGCCATGAGCTTAAAGGTCCTAGTATGCTGTAAGAGTAGAATATTAATTTGGAAAGGCAGCATGAAATTAGAAAATATAAGCAGAATGCTGAAAGATTCAAATCTGTGGTAGAGTAAAGTAGACCACGAAGAGAAAAGAATTAAAACAATAGCAATCAGGATGCCAAACTGCACTGAAATAGTGGTGAAATGCTATCCTGTAAGGTTTTTAAAATCAAAACATACATGAGTAAAACAAAAACAAACACGAAACCCAGAAACATGTTCACAGCTTTGGTCTTCAACTCACTTCCCACAGACATGCTTTCCCTGCGAGGGAGTGCCCAGTGGTTGGGAGAGCAGCAGAGGACAAATGCTCTCGGATGCCTTTTACAACCTCTCATCCTTCACCTCAGGCCTTTGGATGGAGAGATTTTCCTGGTGGTTGCAGTAGACAAGGAGGTGGATGCCAGTGGAGTATCCCAGCTCTGGGCACTTGAATTTCCATCAGAAACCGCTTGCCAATTTATGGGACGCCTGGGTGGTTCAGTTGGTTAAGTGTCCAACTCTTGATTTCAGCTCAGGTCATGATCTCAGGGTGGTGAGATCAAGCCCTGTGTTGGCACTGAGCTTGGAGCCTGCGTGAGATTTTCTCTCTCCCTCTCCTTCTGCCCCTGACCCCCACCTCGTGTGCACTCTCGCTCTCTCATAAAAAAAACAACTTGCTGATTTAAAGATAAGCAGAAAGAATTTGTTTTTAAAGGTGAAAATGATCACTGTCATTTATTAGATGCTTTCTACATAGCAGGCGATTCCCTGAGGTTGATACTCTGTTAACCCTTTCAACATCTCCATTTACAGACGAAGGGCCTGGGCTTCTCAGAGAGGTTAAGTAGACCGAGGTCGTACAGGCAATTAGATACTATTAGCTGTTGTGGGGTTCTGTTGTGTTCTTCACTCTTCACTCTTGCACAATCCTATAAACTACTGCTTTCATTTTTTAAAATGTCTTGTCTTCCTCGGAGACTGTAAGCTCCTTGAGCAGACTTAGAGTGAATTTATCTTCCATCCTACCCTGTAGTCCAGTGCTTTATGTGTAGTGTGCACTTAGTAAGTATTTATTGCATGAATAGAGTAGCTTTCTATTTGCTTTAGGGTTAGTTCCAAAAATATGTTTCAGACATCACTAAAATTTTTTATGAACTTTCTATGTTACCCTGAAACTTCTCAAAGAGCATTCTTTTTTTTTCTTTTCCTAATAAAGTGAGAATGAGTTCTACAAAAGGGTGCCTTCTCAGTCCTCCCCCTTCTCTTCCTCCTCAGGATAATTTAGTAAGAAGGCCTACTGAGTCCAAATTTGAATCAGAAAATATCAACACTACAGTATGTTCCCCAAAGAGGAAAAAATGATCTATTTTCAATCTTGTGTTTCAGAACACACAGCTGTGTGACTTCCTAATTTATTGTATTCCCAACTGCCTCCAGACAGCTCTTGGCTTGCTTCTTCTTTCCTACCCACCCCCTTAATATGGGAGATGGGGTGGACTTTAACCAGTCCAGAATGAGGATGCCGAGAAGCCAGTGAACCACTCCTCCACAGATGCCTGTTGCCCAAGCAGGTGTGCCTAGCAGCTAGAACCTGAAGGGAGCCGGGTTTCCTGGGATGGTTGCTGTGGGCTAGGAAGTCAGCTGTCAGCTCCTTGTAGGTCAGTCCCAGCTGCCTTTGTGCTGCTCTGGAGGGTGGTCATTCCCCTGTCGCTAAGGAGCTGGACACAGCTTTGGATCCCAGCAATCAAGCCCAACGTGGCTTCCCTTAATTTGGCTTTCCCAGGGTTTGGCCACGAGAACAGATTGCAGCTGTGGCCTGAGCATCTTTAGAAGTGTGAATCATTTTTTTTTTTTCTGAAGAAGCTATTTTGAGCTTTATAATTGCATATTTCGTGTTGTTTCTTCATAGAGTAAGGAGAATGACTTGCATTTTGTTTTAATAGATATCTGCTGGTTTCTTTGCTCTTCTGTCTTGTATAACCGAGGCCAGTGATTTCTGAACACAGCTGTGCATCAGATTCATTTGGGGGAGCTTCTGAGAAATATAAATTCCTGCCATGGAACCCAGAAATCAGTATATTTAATAAACTCGCCAATTCATTCCTAGGCAGCTGGCTCTCCTCTCCTAAGTTTAGGAATCTCCGTTGAACTTTCTCCATGGTAATTTGGATTGTGGTTAAATGGATATCTTGATGGGGTGGTAAGAGCTCTAGACTGGGCATTAGAGGTTGCAGATTCTAGATCTGGCTCCACTCTGACCAGCTCTAGATAAGCCTCGTTTCCTGTGTGGTCCCTTAGTCTTCTCTGGTATAAAACCGTTACTGCCCAGGTGGCCACCAGCTCCAAAGCTGCTGTGTTAAGCAAAGTCCTTATTATGTACCCAGTATAGTGACTTTAACCACTAAATAAGTTGACTAAAACTTTGCCATCATCAGTTCTTGAGTGATGTGTATATAACCTAGGTTGGTATTGGATTCTGTGCCAGAGAATTAAAGAAATGCCCAAAGACCTTGTTAGGAGGGGTTCTTGGTGATAAGACAACCTGGGAGCCTGGACCAAGAGGACTGTTTTCTGCTCTACAGATATGACTGCTCTCACCTCCTGAGTGTAAAATTCAGTCTAATGTGCTTTTCCCACTCTGAATTTTTTCCTCCGTTGAAATATCAACCTTATTGCCAGCAAAGAGTTCTTTGAGAAGAATTAAACCTTAATTTTGCCAGAACAGATAAAGGAAACGACAAAAAAAAAAAAAGCATTCCTCTGGCTTTATTCTTCCCTGCCTAGCTGATTTCACACTGTCGTTTCCCACCTTGATTCTCTCGGCTGGGTCTGGTGGCCTCTCCATCATGTGGCGGGGCTGTTGGCTGAAGCAGCTGCCTCTCCCATCTTTACTTGGAAACAGGAGAGTTTAAATAATCCTGAAACTTGGAAGAAGAAACAAGCCTAAATCCAAATGCTGTTTAACATTTCTGCAAGTCATACCTATTCCCACCCTGAGAAACACAGCTCTAATGGTTCCCTGGCTTTTATTGGCTGTGTAAGAGTTTGAGGAATTGCTTTGTACTGGAGCCCAGACGAAGCTGACCAAAGAGCGCACACTTTCTGTCCCATCTCTACCTGCCCAAGTCAGAACTAATCCTGCCTCTTTTCTGTGTCATTAATGTTATCAGAGGGAAACCTCAAATTCAAAGCCTCGTGGGTTGACTGTTCTGATCAGTTACCACATTTTTGTTTTGGGTTAGACTTTTACCTTAATGGATATACTTTAACAAATTTTTCCTATTCGATTTTATTCTAAAAATGAACTGATACCATCCTTGGCCCTTTGTCACCTGATTCTTTTCACTTCCTGTGTTACCTCTTCCTTTCCAGTAAATTTATTCATTTGCGGTTTATTCAAACTTTCAATTGTGTAATAGTATTTCATTTCACATGCACATTGCCTTATTGTGGATATAGATATAAGTAGTACCCCATTTTTTGAAAGTATGGGTCTTTTATCAATAGTCACATTGTTTACCAATTTTAGTTTTTATAAAGACCACTTGGATGAACATTTGCCCAGTAAATGTGTTTGTGTCAACATCTTAGTACTAGGGCTGTAGCAGTGAAATAAAACAGGATGCCATCTCTTTCCTTAAGTTGTGTATGTTTATTTTACTTGGGAGAAAAAACAGACAATAAATAAAGAAATATGTCGTATGGTGGAAAGCGCAATGCAGAAAAATCAGAACAGGGAGGATGCATGGCACTGCGTCACTGAAAAGACTGTGTTTATCACAAACATATGAACCTAGTGAGGGAGTGGGCCAAGATAGTATCGGGACAAGAGTTTTCCCCAAAGAGGGAATAGCAGTATAAAGGCCCTGAGGGAGGATTGCCCAGCATTGGAAGCAAAGAGCAAGGAGGCCAGTGTGACAGGAGCGGAGAGAAGTAGGTGGGGAGGAGCAGGAGACAAGGTGGGGTTGGAGAGTGGAGACATTCTGCCACTGTAACAAATTTAGCTTTTACTCTGCATGAAAAGCCATGCGATGGATTGAGCATACCTGTGACATTATATAACTTACAATTTGAAAGAATCATTTGGCTGATCTATGGACATTATACTATGATACCCTCCATGACAGTAAGCAAGTTGAGAGGTGACAGTGATTGGAACCAGGGTGTTGGCAGTAGAGATACTAAAAAGCGGTTGGATTCCAGATATGTTTTAAAGGAAGAACCAAAAGGATTTCCTTGACAGAATGAATGTGGATGGGAAATGAAAAGAAGAGTTGAGGATGGACAGCCAGAAGCATGGACTTGTCATTGATATTGATGGAGAACGTAAAAGACCAACAGTTTTGTTTTGGTTATGTTAACTTTGAGATGCCTTTTAGACATGGAGTGGAGATGTTGATTTCATAGTTGGATATATATATGACTGAAGTTCAGGGGATGATTCTGAGCCAGAAATTTAACTTTGGGCATCATCAGCATGGAGACAGTATTGATAGCTGAGATTGGTTGAGAGCCTCCAAGAGGCTCCAGGGTTCAGCCATGAAATACCCCAAAAGTTGCTGGTTGGGGAGAAGAGGAACTGGGAGAGGAATCATAGGGATGTAAGAAGCAAATCAAAAGAGCGTTAAAGTAGAGGTAAAGGAGAGATTGCCTGAGGAAATGCTGTAGATGGTGGAAGTACATGAGGATTGAGAATTGATCATTGATTTTAGCAACGATAAATGGAGGTCATCAGGGGTGACCTGAGCAAGAGCAATTTTCCTGGGGTGGTGGAAAGAGATCCTGACTGGACGGGTTAACAGCAAGTGATGATACAGGGATTGGGACAGTGAACGCGGGGTGATACTCAGCATGGTCTGAGGCGGGTTGCCAGGGAGGTGGTGCAGAGTCAGCCTTCAGAAACCTTTGTAGTGTTTGACACGGCCACGGCATTCAAGCATGAACATTTTTCTAGTGATTAAGTTTTATTGTACTTTTCAAGAGTGTTTGTTTCCGGTCAGCAGATTCAAAGTGAAAAACGAACTGGTCCTTCCTCTCATAGTTTGAGAGGTACCGGTGTAGGGTTTTTTCTTTAGAGTGGAATAGAAAAATAAGGTGGAAGCTGGAGGGTAAGTTACACTCAAGTGAGATTGTTTTAAATGATGGTAGAAGTTATAGCTTGTTTTTGTGCTCATAGGAACGATTCAGCAGAGAAGGAAAAAATGATGATGAAGGAGACCTGTATCTCTGTGGTTATGTCTTTGCTCACATCTTTAATAATCTCCTTAGTGAAATACCTACAAACGGATCCTGAGTCAGACAGTACACGCCTTTCGTGTCTTTTGTAATCTAATGTGATACATATGCATTATTGGAATATTTTTAAACATGGCGAAGGAAAACTAATAAATCATCCATTATCCTACCACCAAGATAGGTTGGTATGTCTTTTCCCCATAAAATGAGATTAAATTATATTGTTCTAAACAGCCTTTTCTTTCCATTTAATATATTGTGATTATCTTCCTACAGCAATAAATATATACCTATATCATTATTTAATGCCTGTTTAATGTTTCGTTGTGTGGACCAACCATAACTATTTTGACCAGACTCTTATTATAGGATATTTAGGGGTGTTTCCATTTTCAGTGGAATTAGCTCTGTGATGAACATCTTTGTAATTCCATCTGATTATTTCCTCAGCATTAATTCTTGGACGTTAAAGTTCCATGTCTAGTGGTCTGAAATTTTAAAGTTTTTTATTCCTTTACAGTTTACCCCTAGAAAGACCGAAGCATCTGTATCCACTGAACAGGCACATAGATTTCAGCACAAGGTTTAACACAGTTTTTTGAACTACTGAAAAACTTGGGGGTGGAGGAAGAAACCTGAGATGGTGAGATTTGGGGTGATGATCTATAGGGAGACATTCAGGCAGGTAGACACAGACCCAATAGACACAGACATGACAAAGATTTATAGAGTTAGATACGATCAGTATTTATTTATACCACCGCTGCATTATGACTTTCATGAGACCTTGGTACTTTTGTCTTCGTGGACCCCTTCCTCTTTAAAACTGTATTAAAATTTATAGCTTTGACTACGTTCTTACAAAGATGAATATCATCCAGGCTGGATTCATTATTATATATTTGTTATTATCCTATTTATGTTTCTCTTCTGATTTTAAAAACAATTAAGCTGAAAACATTTCATGGGCTTCTAAAGTATCACGCTCCAGAACTCTGCAGGCCCGCCCCGATGTATAGGTCAGCCCTGATGATGCTTCCCTGTGCTTTTAATATTCCATCCCATCGAGGCACATCTCACACTACATGGAAATTATTTGTCTGTCTTTGTACATTTTCTCCCTCCAGCTCCATCTGCTTCATAATTAGTGTCAGTTCCATCCAGATTCTTGTGTAAGGCTGTCCATCAATCAGCATGGATAAGAAGCTTGTAGAGGTTTCATGGGTGGCAGCCGATGGTGCCATATAGAACTGGACATCAGACAGTTTTGTTATAACATTGAACCTATTGTCTCTGGGGTTATAATTTGGACAGTTAGTAGTCAATAAAACCTCTCAGTCAGGACAAGCAATGTCATGTGGGATGACAGAAGGCAGTGGGATGGGCCTTAGCCACAGTGTCTGACACACAGGAAGAGCTCAGCAGATACTGTTTGTCATCATCACCCCGATGGAGGTGGCATTGGGAATCTGGCCCACCAGGGTTTGCCTTCTGCTGGCTGAGAGGAGGCTGCCTGTTGGGTGGTGGTGTCAGTCAGACGGAGGTCAGAAGCCAGCTGGTGAGTCCCCTGGTTGCTAGATTGTCACTGGCAGGATCAAGCTCTTTGTTCTCTTTGTGTGAGAGTGGGGTCCAAGTTTGTTTGCTGCTCTTGGCCTTGAGGAAAAATCAGAATCACAGCCCTTGACACTAACTGAGCTATTTTGGTTAGCTAGAGGGTTGGGTTTTCAGAAAACAAATGATGAGAAAACAAAAATAAGACAAAGAAAAACCAGACAAAACCAAAATATATCTAATCCTCTGGCTCTTGACCCATTTTGCTTCTCTCTTAGACCATTGGTCATTGTGGCTAGTTAGAGGGTAAGAAGAAGACCCTAGGACCTTTTTCTCTTTCTTTTTTTCTGGGATCTTTTTTCCTTAGTGCACCAGTTCCTGTGCCATGTGGTTGCCTGCATTTATGCTGAAGATAATAATATAATTTGTATTGTTTTTGAATATTCCTTGTGAGTCATGACCTTGAGTCACTTGATTTCTAACTTTGAATAGTTCATGAGATGTGGTTGTAGGTCTTTTATCTCAAGAAATAAGAAAAATATGTATCTGGAAGGAGGCAGTCAAATGGATTACTCTCTTGAAGTAATTGCAAATAGTGACTTATCAGGGGTAATGAAATCACTTTAGTGAATTTTGAATAGTGTTTTTAAAAAATGGAATAAAATAATTTTTAGAGTGCTTCGCAAGTAGCAAAGATAAGTGTTTCATTAGATCAGTTTTACATTCATCAGCATGCATACTGGGATGCAGGACAAAATGCGTCTTGTGCTGTAGGTCACAGCTGAAAAAATTTCAAAGCCTCTATCCCCTGCCCTATCAGAAGGCAATTCACTCTGAAATTCCTTACTCAATAGAGCATTCTGTTTTTGCATTAATGTCTGCATCACACGTTTTTTGACTCAAACATGTTGTTCTGTCAGAGTTTATCTTAAGGGATGAGTTGCCTGCCATGCCATGATCCAAGTGAGGTTGATTATCATCCGTAGACATCTCCTGCATGGTTCCTGCTCACATCTTTTCTCTTGGTACTACTCCTGGCTCTTACTGATATCCCTGAATTCTCAGGTTTGTTCCTCTTAGAAGGGCTTCTTTATAGATTAGAAAATGAGAATCATGTGTGTTGACATTTCCGATGTATACATAAGGGGGGGGCCCACAAGATACATCTTTAAATGAAAGGACAGTGTCAGTCCTTTGTGCCAAAAATGACTGATGCCTTAAAACAACTTTCATGTTTCTGATTTATTTCAGTGTTTTTCCAGTGTTGTGTCTGAAAGGGGATATTCTGTTTCAAATAATTCCAAATGGAAAGCCATCAACCGCCATTTATATAAAAGCCTGTATCTGAAACCCAAGCAGAAATGTCTGGTTCAATGATAAACGCCCTTCATTCCTCCTGGGCCCTCTTCACTCACAGTTGAGGGAACGTGAATGAGAATAAGTGGGGCGTGAGAAGGCAATTTCCAGGTCTTGACTAACGGGAAAATTGAATGGTCTTTCTCTCCCGTGCAAACCCAGGACTGTGGAAAACCCGCTATTGCTTGGGGCCTTTAAAAAAATCTGGCCTCTGTCTGCTCTTCTGATCTCATACCCCTAAACCAACTCCCACAGCCAGCTTGCATTTTGTTGAGATAGAGACCATTTGCAGCTCTCTAAGTAAGTCAACCCCCCTCCACTGTGCCTTGGCTCTTTGGCACTCTCTCCTGCAGCTGCCTTTTGGTCTAATGTCCACCCAGCTTCTGTGGCCCAGCTTAGTGCCACATAACCTTTGGGGACCCTCTCCACTCATTTGAATTCCCTGTGCTTCTCTTGATCACCTACCATATTTTGAGAACATACTCAAATATGACAGCAAAGAAGACCTGATTCTTCTCTTCATCCTTTCTCCCTGCAGAGACCCCAACTTCCAGAATTATTAAGACATATCTACTGAGCATCTATGGTGTCCCACATCTTGTTCTAGGCCCTGAGACTTTCCTGATCTGTTGAAGAGAATCTAAAAGCCAGCTGTGGAATTATCTTTATGCTCCTCGTTAACTTATATTCTAGAAACAAAATAAAAGACTAATACGGCTATTTCCCCCCACGGTAATCCTTCAATTTCTATTGCTGTTTAGACAAGTGATATTTTATAGCATATATTTATTTTGAAATTTATAACTTGTAGAGAGGATCAGTATATTCATTTTTTTTAAATAAACGATCACACAATAATTGCCCTTGATTTTTTTCTACCATTTCTCTACCAAAAACAAAACCACATGAAACCAGCCTCATATCACATATATGTATATATTTAAGATTATAAAATTAATACATTAAAAATAATCTTTTTAAGAAACAGTGCACACCCATTGTTGAAATTTTACAAAACAGGAAAGATGTTTCAGGAAGAAAACTAAAGCCACTCACTCTTCTGCACCCTGAGGTGACAGCTTTGGGCACAGTGGTATGTTTCCTTGTACCCTCTCCCGTGTGTGTATCTGTACCCTCATGTTATCTGTATTATACGTATGTTTGCATATACATGTACAGAGAAAAAATGTGGGATCATAATGCCTCTATAGTTCAGAATCCTGTTTTTCTCCTCACTCACAATGATCATATCTATAACATCTTTCTATATCTTCAAATATCCCCGAGGGACATATTTGTTGATGACTCGATATCATTCCATTGTGTTGATATATCATAATTTATGAAATAGATGTTTATTTTTATATGTTGAACTTTTTCCTAATTTTTACTATTATAAACACCTATAAATTATCCTTGTAGATAAATCTTGCATTCATATTTAATCTTTTACTTAGAATAAATTTCTAGAAGTTAAATTGGTCGTCATGTCCATCCTTGAGTGCTGGGTACCCGTTGCCAAACTGTTCTGTGAAAAGGTCATCTCAATATGTGTGTCTCCTCAACAGAATATTAGTACCTGTTTACCACACTAAGTACTGTCATAAAAAGAACAGTAAAACCAAGAAACCAAGAAATCGTTAACCTGAGAGTTCAAAATGTTGCCTTGTTTGTGGCTGTGTTATGAGAAATGTTAAACAGTTTTTGATGTATACACTGGCTATTTATATTTTGTGAATCAGAATGAGTGGTTCTCTTTTCATTACATGAGAATCACAATTGTCTTATGTTGATAAATAGGGAAAAAACAATGACACTATCAGGTGGCACATGTTTTTGATTACAGGGGCTGGTAATATTGATTCTTTGAGATAACGAGACTGGGTGATTCTTATTTGGAAAATGTATAGGGTCATGATTTTACTTAGATAATTCAGGTTATTTTAAAAATATTAAAGTAGAGGAGCTATACATTGGCTTGCATTCTGAAGTAATAACAGACCAAGTTGTGAGCAGCCAATCCCTATTTTCAGAGGGGATCCTTTTAGAGAAGCCCCCATTTTAGGCATTTCACCTCTTTGGGGGGGGGCACTCTTCTCTTTATTGAGTTGCCAAAAAATTATTGGGTAGTTGGTGTAGTATTTAATTTTGTTAAGTGTTTAGATTCTTCTTTATTTAATACTTTTATTGAAAGAGTGGCACATGATACTGTAAAATATTTTATGTAGGAGCTTTAAAATAAAGAGAATGCCTCTCTCCATCTTCAACTTGTTTCTTTTTGTGTCCTAGCTCTTGGCAGTGACTTTGATTTGATGGGCTCTTCTAGTGCTTTTTAATTGTATGCACTACTGTGTGTGTGCGTGTGTGTGTTTGTAGTATTATAGAACTCATTATTTTTAATGGCTAGATAATATTCTAGAGCAATGTCTGATGTAAGATAACTCCTTGAATGTGAGTGCAAATAGTGTTAGGTTTATCTACAGGGAATTTTGTTTATTTTAATCTGTTGGAGAAATTGAAGGGCCCAGGAGATGATCTTTTTGGCTAATGTTAGTAGAGAAGATATGATAGAATGAGTTTGTTTTTTTTTTTTAAGTTATGCCAAATAAAGGAAGATGACACCAAACTTAATTATCCTCTTTACTTAATAAATTTATTTAACTTTGGGAGCCTAATTAAATTTGGGGGAGGGGAGTAATAAGCTGAATGTGCACTATCAAGGAACTGTCTCTGGAAATCTGTCTAAGGGAGTTTAATCAAAACATCCAAAATCGATTTCTGTTGTTGAACAACAGTCCCACTCAAAACTCCTAAATACAATTATGAAATCCCTTGCTAGTTTCTTCCTGAGACTGTGAGGCCAGCTTTGGGAAGAGACATTTTTCCTAGATTAGGGAGGGTGGTGAGGAATATGAGGTGTATATGGATATGGATGGGAGGGATGAGTGAACCAGGTAAGTTTATTTTGTTTTGCTTTTTCCCTTCTTTATTTGAGTCAGGTTTATTGAGATTTAATTAGCACAGTGAAGTTCACTCTTTTTAGGGGCACAGTCCTTTAGTTTTGAGAAACATATACAGTCATGTAACCACCCCCACAACCAGGATATAGACTATTTCCATCTCTGCAAAAAGTTTCCTCTTGACAATTTGCTTAGCTTTGATCGGTAGTTCTCAGCCAGTAGAGAATCGTGGGGGAGGGAGTAGTGAAGTTAAATCTAACGTGACTGACCTAAACCTCCAGTAAGCTTATATATTCCTGTCTTAGACTTACACTACTATTCCTTGATAAAAGTGTCCCTCTACCTGCTTGTGAATCACACAGAAAGGAGTATCACAGTAGAGAAAAGAGATGGCATATTTTCCTTTCCGCTGGATTACCACACTTGCTTAATCCAGGTATGGTAGTTCCATGGGATAGGCCAGAACCCCTCCCTGATAACAAAGCAAAACTGATGTCCACCATTCTGAAATGCACCACATCATCTTTAAATGGAAGTCAGTAATGGCCAAAGAAGAAAGACCTGCTCAAGAAAACAAGGGGTCATGGGTGACAACATGAGAGTAAACCGACCTCATTTGCTAATCATTGTACCTGATTGACAGATATGATCCAAATTTGATAAACACAGGTTCTAAATATTACATGCACATGTGTGTACACACTCACGGGCTCACAAAGTTCACAGATGTCTGTAGAAGTTATCAAGGGGTGTGGTTTTCAGTGAACTAACCAAGTTGATAAATAGGTCCTTTTCTAGGTCTTAGCCCTCTACAAATGAAAAAAAAAAAAAAAAGAATACAAGAAGATTGCATCTTTAAAGAGTTTTTCTCAGCCTACCATCTCCTCTTTAAGTCTGTTTATCACACTCCCACAAGATATGGAAGGCTCTGGAAGCACTGAAGAACGAAGTGACTTCAGCAGCATGGCCCCTTCTGCCATCAGACAGTGCCACAAAGGTAGGGTAACGAGGATAGAAAATGGTACAGTTGCACTTTTCCTCTCTTTTACCTCCTCCAATTGGGATCTTCTCACTCCCTGGCGGAATATCTTCCATGTCTAATCGGATGAGGTGAAGAAAAGAAAATTGCATTTATTTTAAGCTTAAAGTTTAGCCAGATGGGAGCCAGCTTAAGTTTCGTGTGAATGTAATTTGATTTTTTCCCCATTGCACCAGCCCATGTTGAGTTGCCTCTGACAACTGATAAAATTCACATTTCCAAGCAAATCTCGGATTTAGATATAAATATGCAGAGTGAGCACGCAAATTAACTCATGTTCTCAAAGTTAAAAAGGGTGAAATCGGACTAACTTCACATAAGAAAATTTTCAACTTAATGCTGGTGAAATGGAGCAAAATAGAATATAACCCATAATTAGACTCCAAAATTCTTTCAATTCATAATTTTTAACAGAATGAGTAGCAACATTCTAGCAAAGTTGATTACGAAGTCTGAGACCTATTTTCTCATTAACTTTTGGTATAAAATTGGAATGGGTTCCATTTGAGATAATTTCCCAAAGATTGACCTAAAAATGCTTGTTATGAAATAAATTTGGGGAACATTATGAGATGTGAAACATTAGAAATGTTAGCACCTATTAGTAGTTCACATTACTTTGTGGCACGAAGGCACAATATGAACATTTCTCTTTCTAGGGAATTTCTTAATTTCATGCTTGCAGCTCCCAGACCTTTCTGCTCTTAGTTAATGCTGGTTCTGGATTTTTATCCTATCTTGTAGGTAAAGGGCCTGGGAAGTGATGGAGTGGAATTTGGTTTTTCATTATCAGTCTGACTGAGGTCTAACTTTCTACTCCAGTGGTTTGGATCTAGAGATATATATTTTTTTTCTTTTAAATAGATCAGGCTTAGGAACAGACTTGCAAGGTATGGATAAAGCAAACTTTTATACGCTTGAGAGGGAATGGGATAGAGTTTCTTCTCAACGGCTGGGAACTGCGCAACTACACGGCCCATCTTGTATCTCCACAGCTTTAATTTAGAGCACACCTGGAGAGGGGGGTGAGGCATGTGAACATTCTTATGTGTCAGAGTGGAATAGTTGCCTCACATTCAGGTCCTCTTTGGGATGGTGGTATGTGCCAATGCTATCCATGGCCTGGGATTACCTCTTGGTCTCTTCTCTTAGCTTAATATTTTGTCTCGAATATTCAAATGCAGATGTGTTGGGGACCTCCATAATGCTAAATTTGGTATTCTCATAACATCAGGCAGAGGTTGAACTATTTTATTTACGAGTGAGAATAACCTGCGTAGCGTTCATATTTCAAACTCGTTCTTTTGAGATTTGTGAAGGAATCCAATCCAAGGAGAGCCTGGAAGAACACATTTATCAGCCACGTAACCTTCATTTCCAGGAAACTTTTTAACCTTCACAGTGTTAGTAATAGAAGAAAATTCTGCCTTCTTTTTTTTAAATTTTTATGTGAGGTTTCACGATGGTCTAGACTCACAGTTTCTATTTCTGAATGGTTAATTTTCTGATTCTTAAGTTAATAGAGATAACCTAGAAGCAAATCTGTTTTAATATTTTAGCAGTCTAAAGCCATTTCTGCAATTATCTCCTCTTTGACATTTTTTTCTTAAAACTTTTTTTTTCTGGTGGTGAAACAGCCTCCTATACATAAAAGAAAAATTAGAAAATTTAATAAAAATTAGAAAATGAAATAAAAAGTATTACCCCAATAGCCATTGCTAATATACTCTGCATTTCTGCCAGTGTTTGGTGCATGTGTTTATTTTTTTAGTTTTTAAAAAAGATTTTTTTTACTTATTTGAAAAAGAGAGAGAGAGAGCACGAGAAGGGGCAAGGGCAGAGAGAGAAAAAGAGGGACAAGCAGACTCACTGCTGAGTGCAGAGCCTGACGTGGAGTTTGATCCCAGGACCCTGATATCATGACCTGAACTGAAGTCAGATGCTTAACTGACTGAGCCACCCAGGTGCCCCTTTGGTGCATGTGTTTAGAAATTTTGTTCATTACTGTATCCCAGCATCCAACAGACTTTCTCAAAGTTGTTAAGACGTTCTGCACATTTGTGTGGGCCGGATGATCTTTCTTAGTTTGATTATTCATGTTTTTTTTTTCAATTGATGGGGCACCTTAGCACCATTTGATTGAAATATTTACTTCTGAAGCATCATATCTGCAGATCAGCGTGTGGGCTGCCTGCTGCCCCAATAATCGGTGACATCCATAAATTTAAGACCTTTATCTAAAAATGAATGGATGAGTTTCCATAGGTTACATGGGTCCCAATTTTTATGGGATCCCCGTTAAATGCTAGCAAGGTTTGCCTCATAAATACGTGTGCAAAATTGTTTCTGCCCCTAAAGTTGCTCAGATGAAGACTTTATTCCAAAGTCCTCTTTATTGGCATCTCTGTTCGATCAATTGAAAATCTTGCAGGTTATTGCAACCTACCAGTTTTTCTTAACTGGATAATGCAAGTGGATTTCCAAGCAGCAAGTCACAAATATGTTGTCCTCCAGTTTGTTTATTTTTAAAATTCATTTCATTCTCCCCTGAAATTGATATGAGCCCTGCAGTCCAGTTTTCTCAGTATCAGTAGCTCTTTGAGGCACTAAGGCCCACTGACCCAGAAGCCACAATGCCTTCTCAGAGAATCACCCCAGAAGACCTGAGCGCTGGATGACCTGGGACACCCTGGTGTCCGCAGCCCGGGGAACTGTATTTGTTCCTAGAGAGTCACTTTGTGCCAAGGAAGATTCCATATTGTCTAGTTCTTGCCATTGCCCTCATATTGCTGCATAAATTCAGAAGAGTTGGGCCCCACACCCAGGCATAAATGTTTACATTAATGGACATGCCACATCCGGGGATAACTGCAAAGCTCAGTACCTACAGGATTAGCTCCAGTTCTTCCTTCAGTGACTTACAAGATTGTCTCTTCTTCCCATGTAGCCTGAATGCTGCTGGAGGCAGGCAGCGTTCTCATTCTTGATTTGTTCCTCCTGTCTACTAGGATTATTGTGTTTTCACTGTCAAAATAGATATGTGGTGAGATCAGAGAACACAGAAGAAAAAGCCTGACATAGAGATAATAAATTGGGAGTCGTTGCCGTATCAGTTGGTGTTCAAGTCACAGCATTGGTTAAGATCGTCTCAAGAGAACTTCAAGTGGGACGAGCAGGAGTCCAGGAGGTAGCGCCCTGGAAAACCTTCATTAGGAGCCTCAGAGGGGAAGAGGAGGACCCTGTGAAGGAGAGGCTGGAGGGCGAAGGCACAAGCAGAAGACGCAGAGGCACCAGAGGAAGCTGCTAAGGATTGGGTCAGAAGAGGACTAAAATGTGTCCGGGGGACGTGGGAGATCTTAGCCCAAGCAGTTTCCAGAGAGGAACGGAGATGGAAGGCAGAGTGGGGTGTGCGCAGAGTGGAGGAGAGATTTGGATGCGGAGAAGCCCTGAGGGAAAGAGCTCCTTCCAGGCGCCTAGCCAGTGGGCAGGAGCAGGTTGGGTGGGAGGCGAATCCTGGGAGGTTTTTTGGTTGTGTTTTTGATTGTGATGCTCTTTGGGTTTTTTGGTTTGTTTAAAGAAGAGAGAAGTTATAGCACACATCAATGATGTGCTGGAGCAAATTATTAAATTTTCAGCAAGTTTGGTGGCCAGTTGTTAAACAATTGGCAGTTTAAAATTGGGCATGGTGGAGGTGCGCACGTCACAGACGCTAGCAAAGACAAATAAATAAGCCCCCACCAAACTGCAAGAGCTAGTGTTTACACATTTACCAGCATACATCTGGGCATACCCGAGTATAGCTAGATAAGATCTGCTAGAGTAGGAGAGAGAGGAGGTACTGATGGGGCCTGGTCTCTGAGGATGGAAAAGGAAATGGAATCCAACTAGCTATGGAGAAATTGGCTTTTAAAAGCAGGAAGGACATGACCTCTATTTTAATGGCATGCCAAGAAAAGAGGACGAGAGAAGAGAGAACCAAACTTATAATAACAGCTGTGATTATCAAAGCTACCATTTCTGAGTGCCTCTTGTGTGCCAAGCACTTTGCCATGTGCTTTGTCTGGATTATTTCCTATAGCAGCCACACGCTGAGGCAGGTACTGTCATTATGTCTTCACAGATGAGGCGCCTGAAGCCCAGAGAGGTCAAGTAGTTTGTCAGGCCTATCAGTGGTTATATCCAGGAGCCAGGATTTGAACCCAGTGGTCTGATGCTGCAGCCCTTGTATGTGGCCTCTGTACTCGCGAGTACGTCCTGGAGAAAGCGTGGATTCTGTAGCAGGAAGTTGACACAAGTTCTCTGCTGATTGCTTTTAGTTTTCTCTCTGAAGAATGCAGCAACAGCCACGTCCCCTCAGAGTGAGGGGAGCTAACCAGAGACATTTAAGGAAAGTAGGAAATGTGTAAAATGATGTGGCCTGTGGGTGAGCAGGCTTACCAGAGAAGGCTAGCTGTGGAGTGAGGCCATCCTTTGGGGTCGTATACCTTCAGTCACTTGAGCTGTTCTGGGTAGGCACAGAGAAAGTGGTCCGTAGGTCTCATCCCTGGTTAGGACGATGACACAGGGATGGTAAGGAAGATTGGAAGGACCAAGTAGTTGAGGGGCTTTGGAAGATAGAGCACAATTGTAATAATGCACCAGGGACCCTGGGTCGGAAAACGAGAATGTGGAGTGGGGGGGCGGGGGCGGGTGGACTTGAGGTTTTGATGAGGTTGAAGAACTATAGTGGGGAATTCTTGAACTAGTTAGGGAAGTAAGAAAGGAGGCTGTCTTGAGTATTGAAACTTGATTCTAATGATAGCACATTTTCTTCCTTAATATTCTCAGTTCAGGTGTGATTGTGGAAGGGATTACCAATGTGGAATGGGAGTAAGGGTCACTGAAGATGAGGCCAAGGGTCCTATGTGTGGACTTAAAAGTAGTCCAGGATGAAGGCAGAAGTTGTGATGCAAAGAAAGACTATGACCCTGGTTCTAGAATATTTATTATTAAATAACATGTCATTTAATATCTTCATGAATAACCTTTAGATATTGCTGATATTAGTTGACAGTTTTGAGGGTCAGTTGTGATACTCATTTGTTGTGTTTATCAGAGAGGGATATGATCAGACTGTGTCTTGGTGTGAACATCATCAGCTAGATTGACGATCACATAAGACTTGTGAAACCTTCACTTTCATACGAGTTTCAGATCCCTGCCCCATTTCCTCTCTTGAGCTTTCCTTGACACCTAAAGAGAATTGGCTTTCCTAAGTAATAGTAAATTACAGTGTGCTTATTGTGTCTCCTTTTCTTACTGGCTGGATCCAGTAAGAAAATCACATCCCATGCCTTGTTGTGTAGGGAAAAGGTGCCTGTGTTTATTCTCTTCGATCCACCTGGAATTCCTGGGCTCACGCTCACTGCCCCGTCGCCTGGTCAGGTGGTGCTGGTGGAAGGCAACAGTGCTCTTCCTGCAGTGAGTTACTAATGTGAGGGTCGTTTGCCCTGGACCTCATCTCGATGAAAGTGCACTGCTTTGTTAATGCAAACTTTGACCTACCTGCGATGATTTCCCTTGCTTAGGGACAGCGTTTCCTTGTGCTCCAAGTGGGACTAATTTTCATAACTTAATTTACTAGGTCCAGGAGGCGAGCTGCAGTTGCTATGGGAACAAGTAACTGAATTTCCTTCCTTTGGTACACTTAACACATCAACAAGATGCTGTAGTGTCATGGGTACGTCTTCCTTTCCTCACCTTGATTTCCTTTTCCTTTGTAGACAGATTATTGTTGAGGAAAGGAGAAGGAGGAGTTAATTTCACAGACTAGTGTAGCTGGTTAGTGTGTCCTGATACTCACCTGGCCAGTTGTTTTCATGGGAATGGTAAGTCCAAAGGGGGTGGATGTCTACACTTTTATTTCCTGCCTTGAGTTTGTGCTGGTTCTGCAAGCTTTCTAACATTAGGGAGGCCCTTGCAGAGAGAGAGAAAAGTGTTGTTCATCCTCATACCCCAGGTGCCCAGCCTGGTGCCCCAAACTGAATAATTGCTTATTGAACTTAACACGGCTTTGTGTACTATGGTAAGTTGTGTTTATTCACATTTTGTCTTGGCCGCCACGCATCATTTCTTCACTAAAATTGAAAGGCCTTTTGGGTTAGATATCTATCAGCACATCGAGTGTGATTGTCAGAGAAGTACTTGCATTGCATTTCTAGGCCACATAATCTTTAGCCTAACATTTGCATATTAATGGATAATTGTAAAACATTATGTAAATGATACATGGTGGTGAATATATTATCAAATCAAATGGCCTTTAGGGGTGATTACAGGATGTGCTGTGTCAACTAGGATGCTGCTGGTTGAATGCTGAACGCTTTCCGTAGAGTGAGATATATAACCTGGCGAGGGTTTATTTCTGTCCAGATTCACAGGTTATCTTTCAGTGTGATTTTTCCTTTTGTTAGATGATGAATCTAACACTTGGGGTGATATTAGTCGCAGAATATTAGGGACTAGAAGCATAAAATCCTGACTGAAATACATTAGACTGTGGGAATTTTAAGGTTGGTAATTAATCTTAAATATTTGAGTCACAGAGAAAGTTCTGTGAGTATTTACGCCTTTCATTGTACTTACTCTAACATACTTTCTTTTTCTTTTCTTCTTGTAAAATAATCCATGCTCATAGGAAAATGCAAGAGACAATGCAGCCTTCTCAAATTGCCCCACTGCTAAATGACTTCATTCATTTATTAGCTGCTTACGTGTGCCCTCCTTGAGGACTACTGTCTGACTTGCTGCTCTGTTCTCCATGTGTCTAACTTGGTGTCTGTTCTGTATATGCTGGCAAGAGAGCACCGTGGAAGGAAGGAATGGAAGGAATGGGAGGAAGGAAGGAGGCAGGGATGGACACGGGGAGGAAAGGAGAGAGGGGGGAATGGCGGGAGGAAGAAAGGTTGGACCAATAAATGCTATTACCATGGGACTGAATTCTGGGCAGCCCTAGCCATCTCTTCTACCATTTGTTAGGCTTGCTGTAGGAGGGAAGAAATAATGTTTCTCTTAAGAACATGTCTTTTTCCATAAAGGAGATCAATGAATTTTGGCTGTATCTAGTGCTTTGAAGGGTGACTACCTCTCTGTAAATATCTCCTGTCGTAAACTGTAGATAGCTGACCAGCTGTCCTTTATCACCATTTAAGTCTGTTCCTTTCTCAAAAAATACTTTATTTATTTATTTTAGAGAGAAATTGAGCGCACGCAGAGGAAGGGACAGAGTGGGGGGAGAGGGACACGCAGACTCCATGCTGAGCCTCATGTGGGGCTCAATCTCAGGACCCTGAGATCATGACCTGAGCTGAAACTGAGTTGGATGCTCAACCAACTGAACCACCCAGGTGCCCCAAGTCTGTTTCTTTCTAATCCCTTGTTTCTTAAAGTCCCAATCCTACTTGATTTCCAGGCAAAATGACCTCCCACCCCCATTATTCTATTTCTGGTTCTCAGAGTTCTCTGTTCTGTTTGTGAAAACTGAAGGTGAAACATTTTATCCTAAAAGAAACCTGATATTATGGCAGGTATCCACCTTCCAAAAGCAAAATGCAAACAATGAACAAATTTTGAAGATCAAAACCCAAAACCCATTGTGGACCAAAGCAGTCATTCAGATGTGTCCTTGCAAATCTGAAATTTTGCATGAAGAGCCTCTAGATCAGAAACCTTCTGTGCTTCCCTTGTTCCCAGCCCATCACCAAATTGGGCTGGAATCAGGTGACTTGGGACTTTAACCCCCCAATTTTCGGCACATTATTTACTCAGTTTAGTTTCACTAAATAAAATAAAGCTAACGATCTCATATGATATATGCAGTTAAGCTCAAAAGAATTGTTGACTGAAGCTTTTATATTTTGGTCAGTTCTAGAATTTTGTAGGCCCGTTTCTAACCAGATACAGAGAAGGGAGCTCTGTCTCATTAAGAGATATTTCTGTTGCTTTTTTAGCACCAGAGTTTGAGTCAGATGGTTAAATGTCCCCCTTTTGCCTCTTGCTGATTCTGTGACCTTGGGCAAATACCGACATAGGCCCTGCTACTCTGGCCTTTCATGGTGTGGGAAATGGTTGTAACTCACAGGACTTGTTGCAAAGGCCCAAAGAGATCACAGATATGAGCCCCTAACAGAGGAACTACTCCATAATGGGTGCTCAGTATGTGTTTTTCTCTTGTGCTTGTCTTTCCTTGTTTCCTTCCTCTTCCGGTGATGATATCACAGAAATCTCTAAAAGTGATTATTGCCCAAACTAAAATGCCAACAGGCAGTGAGGTACAAGTCTGCACCTGCCCTTGGGCAAGTCCTATATTCATCATCAGCTTGCCTTTTTTCCATTTCCAGCTCAGATTGGTAATTTGGAGCCATTGGGGACTAATGAGAAAATGAAGGGCATTGTTAGCATTATTGCTCTGGTGCCGCGAGGTCTCATGTGGGAAAATGTGAGAGAGGAAAAGGATAATAAATGGGGGGAAAAAAAGAATCCTGCCCAGCATTAAGCTGTGCTATCTAGAGCCTCCCTCACATGACTTCAAAGCCACATTTCCTTACGTGGGTGTTAAAGGTTTAATCTCCTTGCCAGTTAGAAATAATTCCTAATGATTAACATAATAGTGAATCATTTTTTACCTCTGTGAGATACTATTGATGAGATACACTGAAAAGCAGGGAAACACAGAAATGGCCTCTGCCATACAATGAAAGAAGAAAATAGAGCAGCTAATTAATAGGCTATAGAACATTCTCTACTACTATGTACTAAAAGTTTGACACACATGCTGTTAGTTTTCAACAAGGATTAAGTTATCCAATTTTTATGGTGTTCCATATGCAAAATGCTGATACACTGGTCCTAAGCTTGTATTCCTGTCTCGAAATCATTTTAACCTGACACTTGGGACAGGCGCTGTAAAGGATTGTGGTTCATTGGGCTCCCTGATTTACAGAGCCTCTGTATGTAAAAGTCCCCTAACTGGTATGGTAATTGTTCTGGGCAAATCAGAATGAGCCCCCTTGAGTGCACTAAGAGAATTCAGCAATATGAACACAGAGGAGTGAAGGTAAGGTAACTAATTCAGGGTGGTTCGCTGGACATTAGGAAAGATCCTAGCATCCAGCTCTCATCTGAGACTCTCACCGCAGGGAGAGACCTCAGGTGCCTCAGGTGGCCCTGGTGAGAACTCTCAAGCCAACAGGGTGCCTCATGGATAGCAGTACTATGCCTAAAGGGCATTGGCCCCTCCTCATAGGCCCCCAGAAAGGAAGGATCCTCTTAACACAAGGTCACAGCATGCTCCCATGAAAGGTGTTCAGACCTTTCTGAACCTGTGGGAGTTGTCTGTTGACCCATATGGCAACACAGAATCATTTCCCATTGCCTCCTCTGGTTAGTCTGACGAAAGCTTAGCGGGATTCCTTTTGCTCACCTTCCTCCTTGGTACCCTATGGATGCCTGCCCACTCTCCCCAGTGTGGCAGGAAAGGGCAAGGGCAGTGAAGGAGTGCCCTTGAGGGGCAAGAGAGACCAGCTGTTACATGGCTCCTCACCTTTCAGGTTTTTAAAGTGGATTTTAAAATCTATAATGAAAATGTGATGAACCAGCTAAATCTCTCCCACAAGAGTGGGAGATTAAAATTTTTTTTTTTTTTTTTTTTTTTTTTTTTACAACTCTGTTGCTTTGACTTGAGTGATATATCCTGGAGAATTTAACATTTGTATGAAACCAGCTCCACAGAATCAAAGAAAGTGAGAGCAAGTAGAGATCTTAGCATAAAGGAGCCCAAAGAACTCTGGACTGAGGACCCCAGACAAAATTTTCACTGTTCAGCAGCCAGTGATATATACTATGGCGTATAATGTGTGTTTGTGCATGCAAGTGTGTGTGTTACTATAGAGTTGCCATCTGTCTTATAGCACCGAAGGACTAACCTTTTTCTTTATTTGTGCCCTGACAGTTTCTTTAGGGTTAAAAATATCTTGCTCTCTATTAAATGTTGGTGGTAACAGTAGAGGACTTTTTAAATGGTTTTACTTGACACAATGGGAAGTTAATAACATTATGCCAGTTCCTAAATTACAAGAAAATGTTTGCTACCCTGTAAAGGCCCAAAATAGAGATTATTAACTGGCAGACCTGCCAGGACCCATTTCCCACCAAACTCAACTCTTTAGATGAAGCTCAGAAATGTGAAGAGATATGTTCTTCCTTACAGACACACGCTGAGCTCTTGAGAGCATGTGCATGTATGTATGTGCACACATGTCCTCATGTACATCAGAAGCTTAGATCTCCTCTCTTCTTCTGACAATGCTCTAAATATTCTTGGCTGAGGGGTTGTTACTGAGCTGGGTAGAGCTTCTGTATTTTGGAGACATCTGAAAGGAGGAATGATGAAGGCCTTGTAAGAAATAAACCTCGTGAAAAGAATCTCTTTTGTAGATAATTTCATGAGAGCCTCTTGCCTTTCAGAGAACTTGACTTCTATTTCCAAATGGTTTTACCATTTTCTGTCTGGAGTAACAGATGGCAGGACATCTATTGTATGAAGAGCAAGCCTGGTGGAAGTCACTAAAAGAGTTAGTCTCTAACCCTTTATTTTCTTTAATCCTATAAATTTAGACATTTGCACAAATGGTTGTTAAAATTTAATTTTTTTTTCAAAAGCATGACAAATCTGCCCCAGGATATCATTGATTTTAACCTTAAATCAGAGCCAGGATGCAAAACCCACCAAAGAATGTATAAAAGAAATAAAATAATACAAAAACTGCCATTGGTAATAAAATTTCCCTCAAAATAATCATAATTGATGTCTGTCTTGTTACATGTTTGCCTCAATCCATTTAGCAATTATTTATTAATCACCATACTTAGTCTCTTCTCTGTAGCATTTCTTAACAAGAGTAATTTTTTAAAAAGATTTATTTGTTTTAGAGAGAGATAGAGAGCACACAAGCAGGAGGAGGGACAGAGGGAAAAGACAGGAACGAGGACTCCAGCAGACTCCCACTGAGCATGGAACCTGACACGGGGCTTGATCCCATGACCTTGAGATCATGACCTGAGCCCAAACCAAGAGTCAGACGCTCATCTGACTGAGGCACCCAGGCACCCCTGTAATACCAATATTTTTGAGTACTTACCATGTGTTATTTTGCTAAGAATTTTTAGGTCTATTATCTCATTTAATACTTAGCCATCCTATGAAACAGATACTATCTTAATCTCCATTTTACTGATGAGAGAACCTGTTCACAGGACCAGGGACCAGCACAAGATCGCACAGCTAAGAGGGTCCACGTAACAAGTGAAACTCAGGACTCTGGCTCTAAGCCTTCACCCCTCATAAGTTCCATTGTCGTGGCCTTGAGTGTATCATTGCATTTCTCCTCCTACCTTCCCACCACCACATACACACCCACACAAAGTCAAAAGAGGCTGCTTTGATGGTGAACAATTCCATCTGCTAGTCCTAGAATACCTTTCCTCTCTGTGTCCAGTGGGGGCCCACTTTTGATGCCTTACATCCCAAGTAGGCTAGGTAATTGAATCTACTTGCTTAAAAAGTACCAGGGGCAAGGGCATATTTCTTTCATTGTCCATGTCATCCTTCTCATATTTAAAAATTGCCAGATTAAATAGACCCAACTTGTGATAGGGGTATCCTGTTTTGTTTTCTAACAGGCACTGACATGCCATCCAGTGGACCATGGTTGGGTTTAAACTTTTTCATGGGAGCTGTGGTTGGTCTGATCAAGGTGGTTGAAGTAGGAATTCTGAAGGTGCGGCACTCAGCATTAGTTATGTCATGAATGGATGCATGGAAAGCAGGCCCCACCTGGTGCTTCTGTCACGAAAGTCACTTAGAAGAAACTGCAACTCTTGTTGCTGTTTAATCTCTTCATGTCTTTCCTCTTGGGTACACTGACCTCATAAAGAACCGGCTAGGGATCTGTAGTCAATAAAAATAGCTTGTGTTTATAAATCACCTTTTCTCCAAGATGAAAGAACTACTCTATAAATTTTACTGAAATTAAAATACTTCCTGAAATATTATTGAGGGAGGGAAAACTATTGTAAAACATAAATTCTTTTTGGGTAGGATTGTGCTTTTACATATCTCTTCCTTTCAAAGCACCAATGTTGACTAAATATTTCATAATTAATTGGTTCCTAATTAAGGTGAATGCTGAATCATGAAACATGAACCATGAAAATCCAGGGGCACCCCACTGTGTGTGGTTGGGTATTGCCCAGCTGTAGGTACACCACTCACATGGCCTGTGGTGATTATGGTGTCCTCTAGAACTGGGCACTGCTCAACCATATACAGTAGTGCAATTGTGGGCACAGCAGGACCCATGACTAAAAAGACTTAACACAGATGTGGTGACAGGTGCATTCCCCAGACAGCTTCTCACTCTCAAAACCTCAGGAGACAGAACCAATGAGAGATTCCATCTGCTGGAGGGCTGGAGCTAACACCCTGTTGAACATGACACATAAGCTGGTTGGAGAAGATCCTACAAATGGATAGTTGGTGGCCATGCTTTGTTGATTCTTGGGAGAATATATGGGCAGTGAGTCTGCAGGGAGAGGGTAGGTATCTCAACAACTTGATTCTAGGCTTAAACACATAACCTGAAATTCTTAAATCTATGTTATAGTGGACCCACGAATCTTTGGCTCCTGCTGTAGTATCAATTGTCAAAAATTGAAGAAATTGAGGTTCAGAGAGGGAACTCCTTTTGCCCAAATTCCCATATCTATGAAGCTATAGAGATGGAGTGCACCCAAATCTTTAAAGCCTGTGTTCTTTGCAGTATACTCTGTTGCTTCTAGTTTGAACAAGTTTTTTTTTTTTTTCTATAGACACCCCCAGCTCTTTGTTTCTTGTTATCATCTCTGCGTATTTGTCCACTGGCCACAGAAGTCATTTTCTCATATTCATTTTAATGCTCGGCATTTATGTTGAGGGATGAGTTGCAATTGCTCTTGACATGGCTGACAGGGAGACATGGGTATCGTGGAGAAGCTAAATGATAAGCTTCTTAGAAATCTGTTTCCTGGGTGATGGAATATGCTCAGCTCTATTGTTTGTAAGCAGTAGCATTATTGCTAGGACAAGAAATGCAATACATATGCTAATATGTGCGTGAATGGTTAGAAAGATGTTTGAACCAAAGAAGCTTGTCTGTTTCACATTTACAGGCAATGGAAATTGAAATTTTTTTAGCAGGTTTTCAATGAAGATGGGAGAGGTGCCAGAAACTGGAGATTGCTACATAGTGGTGCCTTCCTCTGAATTACTATAGGCATGCATACTATTTGCAAGGGCTTGGGTAAAATTATTGTGAATCTTGAAATCCTATGATTCTGTAAGATAGTATATAATAGAGGTTATACAAATCCCCTGGACACATTGAACATAATCTGAGTAAAGAGAAATTCTTAAATTTATTTTGAATTAAGATTATACAGAATGCTAAAATCTTATCTCTTTTCACAGTATCTTTTAAGATTTCCTTAAAGTATCTAATAAAATATTAGTACATTTTGCCTCTTATAACTAACCCCAATGTAAAAGTGGCCCTTGTAACTTTATGTATTACTTTATTATAGTACATATCATTTTCCTCCTTACAATGTGATTCTTGTGCCCATAACCAATTCCACCTTCTTCCCAGATATTTGAAAGTAGAGGCCAATTCTTGTGCATCTTTGTGGCAGGCAGGTAATCAGTGTATGCGGAGGGACTGAAGGTGAATGATATCATTTTCATAATCTTTGAAAGTAGATTCTGAAAACTATTATCACTGATAAAACTTTGAAATAGATTACTGCAAAGACTAGTGTTTGGTTTTTACAAGAGAAAGTCCCAAATACTTGTAGACATTCTGGGTTCCCTAGATTTAATTTCTATCAAAAATCACTTTCTTTTCTGTCATAAATGTTATCATGATAAATTAGAAATGCTGTAAATATAGTGTATCTAGTTTCTAGCATGAGGGCATGTTTTAAGAATTTCTTAGAATCATTTCCTTGGAGGAACATGAATCTATCCTTGGCTGTATCTTTTTAAGGATTTAAATCCATAATCTGAATGAAGACATGCAAATTATACTCATCAGACTTTTTAGAATACTCAAGAGAAGTATTTCATAATTACAGATTTTTAAATGTCCTAGTAGGCTGAAAACTTGGGACAAATATTAAGATTAATTGAACTTTGATAAAATTCTTCACTTGGATTTCAAAAAACTGGTTGCACAAGTTTAAAACTGAGGAGACTTTGATCAATAACTCTGGATAAAGGACCTGAGCATTTTAGTTGATGACACTGTCAGTCTAATCCCATGGTAATGGTTGTTAAGTAAAACCAATACAGTCTCAGACTGCACTCACAGAAATAGAGTTCCCAGATCCAAGGAGGGAGTTAATAGTCTTGTGGTGAATATACTTGCCTCAGACCATGCCTGGAATACTAAGAATCATTTTAGGACACATATTTTAAGAAGGTCTTTAGCAAACCAGGAGCATATATAGAGAGGTAAGTAATGATGTCTTTAAGCAACAGTTGAAGAATTGGTGTATGATTAGCCTCCAGTTGAGAAAGCTAAGAAGAGACACATTACCTTTCTTCAAAAATTTCAAAGGTTGTCAACTTTAGAGGGTAAACTAGGACCATTTGTGGAAGTTTCAGGAAACTAGCCAACAGTTGTTTGTTTGTTTTAAACACATGAAATTGTACTGCAAAGTTGTGAAGCAGGGCTCCTGGTCCAACCAAATTACATGACAGTCTTTCATGAGTGTTGCTGTTAAATTAAAAAAAAAAAAAAAAGGGTTTTCTCCATGTCTAGAAATGCAAATTCTTTGACTATTTTAACAAAAGTACCTCCAAAGATAGAAAAACAAAGGGCCGTATGGCTTCTACCTGACACTCACCCCACTCCGGGACAACTGTTGAACAGTCCTTAAACCACACACCCTGGTTCCAGGCTTTCTCTTTGGAGGAGACTAGATTGCCATTCTTTGGGAATCTTGATATGCGGAGGCCTATAGTTGTCACTGTCCTTGGTGCTGAATGTAGGCGGGGACTTTTGGGCCTCCTCCCAGGCTAAGGTTTGCTTTGTTGCTTAATCTCTCCTCTGCCACAATTCAGGTTGCACCTGTTGCCTATTGATCTGCCTTCATATTATGGCTCTGTACCCTTTAGATTACATCCTTACATCAAGATTTTTGATAATTCTGCCTGCCTTTCTTAAATCTGGCACCCAGCCTGCTTTGACCCCCGTCCACTGACCTCTCAAGAAAGCTGAGTTATGGAAGAGAATTGAAATTTGAGTAGGGAGTTGCAGGAGGTGAAACATGACATTCAGAGATCTCTCTTGACCTATTAAACAATTACATTTCCTATCACTTGAAAACTCATCTTATGGTATAGATTCATTGATTCTTAGACATAGACATGAAGGCAAATATTAGATAAGGTAGAATCTGGCTGAAGAAGAGAGTTTTAAGGGTTTGATGAGGCTTCTGATGAACTAGATATAAAAATTGGAGTTTTTAATGTACACTTTGGTTTCTCTCATTCATATAAAGCGTTGTTAAGTTCTTTACACTAAAATGGGTTTGCATGGGAATGAAAAACCTTTAGTAAAGTTCACCACATGACAACCAGAAGAAACACATTGACAGGACATCTTGACAACAAAAGCAGAGATCTGATAAACTTGGGCTTTACAGAACAGACAGTCATGTTCCCCAGGTGAGAGAAGGACACTGCTGGACTACAGGGACAGGTACTTATGTCCTTCTTTAGGGTCTCACCAGACATAGAGAAATTGATGGGAGCACTGTCCTGTGGACCCAGGGAGCTAAGATTGAACTCAAATGAGAGAATCTTGGAAACCTAAAATTAAAAGAAAGAAAAGGAACTACTAATGGAAAAGAAGAACATGAAGCATAATGGAAGGAAAAGCCTGAAAATTACTTACATTTAATGATAATTAACATGTATAAAAACTTGCACAGAAGCCAAACCACTTAAGGTTCATAAATTATATAGCCAGATTTTAATGGTAAAATTCCTTAAGGAAAGAATTCATTCAAAGTTCACTAGTTATAATTTATAAAACATTGCTGTACCCAGTTATGCAGTTAGTAAATGCTTTCCATGATACATGTGATTTTGACAGGAAGAGAAAAGAAAATCCTCTTTAAATTAAGGGGAAAAATAGAAACATAATTTCAGGAAATATAACAAATGAAACTGTTAATCCTCAAGATTCATCCAGTGAAGTTTTGTGATTAAATAATATTTCATATAAAGAACTTTGAGCGTGAAAGAATCTACACTCTTTCATAATTTAGACCAGTCTTTTAACAGCTGGTCAAACCCAAGGTCAGATTTATTGGTTTTAGAAAAATTATACAAATTGGGAAGAGTCACTAAAGAGGCAACCCATTTATTGAATAATTCTCTTTGAAAGGTTTTTTTTTTCTGAACAAAATATTTTTCAGAGCTAAGGTGTCCCAGTGTCCATTTGAAAAGCCCTTATTCTCATATATTACCCAATGTGATAAAAAACCAAATAGACAGGCCCATTTCTCATCATCTCCTCCATCCCTTATTTTTTAACACTGCAATTGTTTAAAACATTTTGGTGCTACTAATATCTACTCTGAAAGAAAACAATATTTGATAAAGCACTATGTAATAGCCAGAGGAGGAAGGAAGCTGAACATGTCCAAGAAAGACTTCCCATGGGAAATTCCACATTTATGGCAGGACACCCTGCCTGAAACCCTTAGAGTACTCTAGGCCTTCCATATGTGCTGTCCTCTGTAGTTAAATTGTCTCCCTAGCTAACCTCAGTTGGAGCACGCTAAATATCAGCAACGAATGTATGACTTTCTTCCCCTGAAGCACAGATGAGACTGTTCTAGAAACACTTAGAGTTAGTCAGCCTCTGAACCTGGCATCTATGTCTATCAAATGGAGGTCATATCAACTACCTCAAAGAGTTGCTCTAAGATATTTGGGTCATTGTAGGGGCACAATGACTTGGGTTTTTTCTTCCACTTTTTTTTTCAAGGCTATGTTAAGCACTATTTAAAAAGAAAATTAAAAGGTAAGTTATTATTCTTGCCAAATATCTAAGAATCATTTGTCACTGAAAGTCTTACATGTTCATACTCAGTAAAGTCTGTGACAGATCCATCTTCTCCTGAGGAGAGGCTCCAGAGGGTGGCTTACTTTTTTTTTTTTAATTGTCTCTTTTTATTTAACTTTGAATATGCAGAGTTCATTGTGATTTAAAATATGAATAGGTATAATTTCTTTTTTTTAATTGACATATAATGCATTATTTGTTTCAGGGGTACAGGTCTGTGATTCATCAGTCTTACACAATTCACAGTGCTCACCACAACACACACCCTCCCCAGTGTCCATCACCCAGCCACCCCATCCCCCTTCCCCCTCCCCTCCAGCAACTTTGAATACCATGATTGAATGTGACAAAGAGGGCTGCTGACCTAAGCTCTTGGTTTATCCAGTTGTCCTAAAGAAAACCGTAAAGGACATACTCCCAAGAGAAAGCCACACTTGGAGAAGCAAGTGTTGACAGATTGATGTAATTCTAAATTCAAAATTTGTTAAGGAAAACAAGATCTTTTTCAGGGGTTAGAATGATAAAAGGTGGAAAAGTAAGATTTAAAAACAAAAGGATAATGCAGAGTGACTGCTGGTAGGAATGAGGTTTCATTTGGTGGTGATGAAAGTGTTCCAAAATCATATTGTGATGATGGCTGCATGACTCTCTAAGTATACTAAAATACATTGAATTTCACACTTAAATGGGTGAATTTTTTGATATGGAAACTATATCTCAGTAAAGCTGTTAATTTTTTGTGAGGGGTAAAAAAAGTGGTATTCTCCAACAGCATGGGCCCTGAGGACAAGGCTTGGGTTCAGATCCCTGTAAGTTGATGGTTCATATTTGGGTGGCCCTGGGCGAGTTATTGAATGACACTGCAGCTCAGTTTCCTCGTCTCTCAAGTGGAGATAAGAAGACCTACTAATGGAGTTGTTGTAAGGATAATCGGGACAATGTATATAAGACATCTACCAGAATGCTTACTTTAGAGAAAGTCCTCAGCAACACTAATCATTGGGAATGGGGGAATTTGGTGGTAATGATAGTGTGAATAGAAGTAGGTCCTCAGTATGAAAGGTCAGAGCCTCTAAGAAGACCTCCTGAGAGAAAATTTGACCATTCCATTTCAGGATATATTTCTTCCCCCAAAACTGGATTTAAGGAAAATTGAGTTCATTGTATTCCATCAGTAAGCCCCTCTCCCTGGGCTGACCTGGAAACAGAATCAGCTCATTCACTTATTTGAGTATGGGGCTAGAAATCAGACAAAATTTGTAAGCTCTTCAAGGAAAGCAGGGCAGTTCTGTACCTTTAACATCACCTTCTACCCCCAACTTCGTTTCCTTTACAATGGGAAAGCTGAGTTGGACAAAGAAAAAGGGTGTTGAACATGTCCCCTATCTTCATTAGTGTAAAAGGGCCACCAACTGAATCCTTTCTGCAGCAGGAAGGTCTTTAAATGGAAAGGTATGCAGCCAGGAGAGACTCCTTGCTGGAAAGCTGAACCAGGGACTTTCTGGGGAGAGGGCCCTGGGAGTCCCAGAGCAATACCGGCAGGGCTCAGGCTGCAGGAAGTCCCCCCGGTCCCCCAACTTAGATCCTGTATTTATTTCCCCAGTTCATTCAATATACATGTATTAAGCGCCAGATGTATCTGAGGTGGTACAGTAAGTGCTTAGTATTTATTCCTGGACAAGACAAAGGTGGTGGTCTCTGTCTTCAAAGCTGACATTCTGGTGGGAAGACCAAGAAAAACAAGTTAAAGAGAAATTATATAATTGCAAACTGTATCAAGTTATGAATAAATCAGAGGGCTAAAAAAGAGAATAGCAAGCAAATGCTTGTTTTCCCAGTGGGTCTGTCTGACCATATCACATCACTAGAGTGGCCCTTTCCATCCATTTTCACATCTGTGAAAGAGAAAAGAAAAAAAGTGCCCACATCAAGAAATGTAACCCAAGCCCTTTCAGTGAATGCATGATATTCTGGGTCAACTGAATTTTAATTATCCAAATAGGTTACTACTTAGGCTCTGTTTATAAAAATCTTACGGAAGACAGTGGCTTCATGAGTCCAAAGAGAGACAAAGGGTGGAGAGCACCTTGAAAATGTTAAAGAACTTAGGTAGGAATCACTCTGATGATTATCTCATGCAATGTTTTTAAACATGTGTTCAGGCTAAGTCCTTACATGACAACTTTCAAATATAGATACTTTTATTTATTTCTTTATTTTGTGAGCTGGATGGGGACCGGATCCCAAGACAAAGGCTTCTACTCTATAATACCAGAGAGACAAGAATCTTTTTCAGCATTTCAGATAACAGAATAGTCATAGTTATTGTGCAAATACCCAGGAAAAAATGCTTTTCATTTACTTATGAAATAATTAAAATCAATTTCTACAACATAGAGTATTTCATTTTTATAATTTAAGGAAATGTATTTTATAAGTATATAATATATAATAAAGTAGGTTTTCCACTAGATTTTAATGGCTTAATCAGTGGCTCTCAAGGAGAGCTAGTTTTGCACCCCAGGGCACATTTGGTAATGTCAGGAAACATTTTTGGTTGTCACAACTGGTAGGGATTGCTACTGGCATCACGTGAGTAGAGACTGCTAAAAATCCTTCAATGCACAGGGCAGCCCCCTCTCAACAAAATGTAGCCCCCAAAAGTGTCAGTAGCACTGAGGTTGAGAAGCCCTTGCCTTAATCAGTAAAACTCTTTATCATAAATTTCAAGATGTGAAGATTTAGTTGTACAAGGGAAAAGCAATGATTTATGTTAAAGTATAATGATCTTTCAGATAAACTGCCATAGTAAATATTTAACATGGTGACATATTTTGATCAAAGAAAGCAAGTTTCTCTTATTTTAAGATGCCTTAAAAAAAAAAAACACCACCATTTGTCTCAGTAAGAGGATAAGGAAAGAGAAGACTATGATACGAATTCCTTTCCTGGGGACACTTACCCACTACTAGCCTCAGCTGAATACAGAAAGATCTCTTGGTGACAAACAGGTAACTTCAAATTCAAGCATTAAAGTTCATGTGCTTTGTTTAGGAAGATTTCTCAAACTCAGGCACAGGGTATGTTTATTTGTAGGTTAGGCAGAATTCAGATATATTTATGGTGGAAGGTATGGTTATGCATATGACCAGTAACTAGAATGGACCAATGTGACCCAGTCAGGAAGAGTCTGCAGCTGTGGTGCAGCCAGAATCTTCTTATTGAGGAAGACTCGTGAATGCTGATGTATGGAGCCCATAGGGAACAATGAAACTGGGGTGGCTGCACCCATTTGTTCTCTCTATCCCTCGTAACCCTCAAGCGCTCATAGGCCAAAATGGGCCCCACTTAACTGGGGCCAAGCTGGTGTTCTTGTTCATTACCCAACCTGGACCCACTTTTGTGATCAGCCCTACTCTGTTGGTTGTGTGTTTTAAAGCTCATACAAGATACTGAAAGTTGGCTATGTATAGAGAAAGAATTCTGTGACAGGCAGGTACTCTGATTAATGAGCTATTTCTGTATTTAACAAGCTATTTTGTTCAGTTGGCCTATAAAATGCATTTCCAGGTCATTTGTATTCAACAAACATGTCTTACAGACGAAGTGCTAGAGGCTGGGAGCAGAAAGGCGAGCCAGCCCTAGCCCTGCCCTTCTAGGCATTCACTTATATGGCTCAACGCTCTTTTTCTCTCCTGCAAGTTAAAGAAGCACCCACATGAACTGCTGACGACAAATGGTGCAGATCATTTTTTTTAAGGGTAATGGTTGCTCCTAAGTCATAATTTCTTTATATGGGAATCTGTGACTTGTAAACACAGAAAGAGGATTTTTGTTTCATTATAAGCCTATATAGTGAGCTGTCACCAGCGTTTCCCAATCTCTTCCATAAACTGAAAGGATCTTGAAAACCCCTTTGTGCTTTGTACTGCAATTGCTTAGAGAGTTCCCAGGTTCCCTTTAAAAAATCAGAAAGCGAATTTTTATCAGCTGTTATTTTGCTCCAGAAACTCCCTTGATCTCTCAAAGATCTCCCTTCTCGATCTATCAAAATCTCATGCAAGGTACATATTGTTGCTTTTCCCTTGATCTCGCCATGAGTTTCAGACTGTTAGGGTTAACCGCAGACATTTGCCTCAGTCTTTGATTTGTCTCATGCTTTGATTTTTTTGTTTTGTCCTGTTTTCATCATTCTCATTCTCCTATTTGATTCATCAATGATTATCAAATATCAAAACATCAAACCTAAACTCCTGCTCTAATGAGAGCAGACACACTGGGGTTCTTTCCTCGGCTGATCTAAAGCCTGGAGGGCAGCTCCAAGTGGGATGCTTACAGTGCTGTCATTCTCCAGTAAGAAGGTGGCTGGCCAGAGGCCTGGGCCTCTTTTTTCCTCACATTCATTAGTGCTAATATCTTGGGATTCCTTGTGGGAAGGATATAAAGAAGGCTTGATGTTTCTGGTAGAATCATCTGAGATGGTTCTGACTTTTAACAAACGTTACCGTGTATGTGTAGGAAACAGTTTTCTCCCTCTCAGAGGCTGACCTTGAGAGTTAGTCTGTTGAAATTGTGTATAATTGCTGGGCAGTTATACATACTCTATAATTTAAAAAAGAGACAGGTAAAATATATGTCTTCGGCGACAGTGAAAAATCAGCTGGCTCTTGGCTTATTTATGTTCAGGAAGCAGGGAAGTAGTGTGTAGGCAAAGGTGGACACTGTGATTATAAACTGAGGATTGATTTAGAATCTGGCAAGATGTTTCCATGGGCTTTATCCACAGAAGGCTGCCTCCAGGGTGACCATGCTGGCTCTGGGGCCGGCAGGGTAGAGGAGAGGTCACGAGGCCAGCAGGAAGCCGACAGCCCTGCATGGCTTGAGGGTTTTACTTTGCCTCTCAGAGCCTGTTTTCTCATCTCAAAATAAGGATAAGGATAATTCTTTTTCTTTTAAGATTTTATTTATTTATTTATTTATTTATTTATTTATTTATTTATTTGAGAGAGAGCGAGTGAGGGAGCTCGAGAGAGCAAGCAGAGGGACTGAGAGGGACAAGCAGACTCTGTGCTAAGCGTGGAGCCCAACGCGGGGCTAAATTTCAGGACCCTGAGATCCCGGCCTGAGCTGAAATCAAGAGTCCGATGCTTAACTGACTGAGCTACCCGGGTGGCCTGAAATAAGGATAATGCTAAACCTCACAGTAGTTACCTGATGTGTGATCATGTATGGGGAAATGCTTTGTTAACTCTGAAGTATTGCATAAAATATACTCTTTATCATAGAAATATAGACTGTTTTGTAATTTTAGACTATTTTGGAATTAAGGAAAACAAAGACTTTATTGAACTATTTTCCTTTTCTCTTAATTCCTCTGTGGAACAAGGTAGTGCATAAATATATAAATAACTCTTCCTCCTCCCAAGTTCAAATATGTGTTATTTTTAAGATTTGATAGAGAATAAAGGACAGGGAAATTGCTATAGAGCAAAAGCTATCAGTGATGGGAACAGAGCATTTTTAAAAAAGCTTTTGAACTATTGTGATTTGAAAAAATGGTATATACCATTTTATCAAAATAAGACTTTTTTTATAACAATGACATGTCGTAAGTTTGGGGCAGTAAGTAGACAAGGCAAAATCTTAGCTTCTTGTATCACTATTTTTTTTTAACAAACTCTATTTATTTTTTAGTATAATGTTAGATTTACAGAAAAATGCAAAGATAGTACAAAGAGTTCCCATATACCCTGCACCCAGATTTTGTTCTTATCTTAGTATGTTACCTTTGTTACCATTAATAATAGCAATATTAACTAAAGTTCATACTCTTTTCAGATTTCCTTGGTTTTTACCTGATGTTCTTTTTCTGTTCCATGAGCCTACCCCGGATACCACTTTATGTTTAGTCATTGACTTATACTCTGGGAAGTCCAGAGTGTAGTCCTAGCTTGTGGTGTGTCTGTGTGTGTGTCTCTGTGGTAAACTAGTTCCTCTTTCTCAGGGTCTCTGTTGATCATCCTTATAAAGCATTCAGAGCCTCATACTGGAAGAGTAACATTGCCTCCGTTACAGAGCTCAGCTGTGTAACCACTTTATCTGAGCAACATGTAAGCAAAACCTAGCATGGAAATTTAAAAATAGCCTGAAACAGCCTCAGTAAATGACAGAATGTCAACCATATTCATGTACATCACTTCTAGCCTTACTTCTCTAATACCCTAGTTCATTTACTGACTTATTTTTTACACACATTACTAACCCCTTTCATACCATAGAATATTTTGGAGCTTTCAGAATGAGTTCCCTGCCCATAAACAGCTGAAGGTTACTTAAGATCCTAGAATAAATCTCAGTCAAAAGACCCAGAAGTTAGTGTGGCTGAAAGTGTTATTCTTTTAATGATTTTAGCAGCTTTTGAATTCAGCGTAATGTTAAGTAAAGATGCTTATGATCATGATAGTAAGAATGTATTAAGTGTTCAAGGATGCATTTAGTGAAGCCCAGTGTCTAAATCTGGGCTCTGCTTCTGTCACAGGAACTTTTCTAGAATTTTCTGTGGAGTATATAGATGAACTATAAATCATCTTTTTAAAGCTAGGAGGAATCAAACAACTCTATAGTTGGGACATACGGGGTGCCTGGGTGGCTCAGTTGGTTACGCGTCAGCTTTTGGCTCAGGTCATGATCCCAGGGTTCTGGGGTGGAGGCCCGAGTTGGGCTCCCTCCTCAGCAAGAAGTCTGCTTCTCCCTCTGCCCCTGCCTCCGCTCGTTCTCTCTCTCTCAAATAAATAAATAGAATCTTTAAAAAAAAAATAATCGGGACTTACTATTTCACCTGAGAGGTGGTACCATCTGGGCTGCTCCAAACTCCCCTGCGTGACCTGAGAGAGGAATGGCCGTTACAGTCATTGTCCTTGTTAATTAGTAAGGACACTCACCCTCACCCAGGGGAGACGGAAGTAAGGACACCAGGACAGAGCTCTTCCCTGCCCATGCCTCGATGAGGATTTTCACATCTGCCCCAAAATAGCCTATTTACTGTATCACAAACATATAGAACAAAAGCAAAACATAAAAACAAGCGAGTGTCTGTTTATTTTAATTCTTTGCTTGAAAAAAAAAAAAAAGCTGAGCAGGTTGTAGCCCTTTTTCCTTATAAACCAACATCCCATGCTTCTCCCCCTGGCCCTGACTCTGTCCGATGCGTATAAAAAAGGCTACTCATCATCCCAGCCCCTTGTTGGGCAGCAGGGAGAGCATCACTGTAATGAAGTGACAGAAACCCATATCTCACAAACCTCCTGAATGAGGAGCCTGACTTCTTTTTCTAGAGCTGGCAGCAGGCTGGCCTTTGGCCCAGCCCCTTCTCCGTTGGCTTCCCCTCCTCTTTCTGACTGCTCGGCTGCTATGGGGTCTGGACTTGCATCAGGCTCCTGGCTGCATGTTCAAATAGCTGGGGAGCTTTTAAATCCTGTTCTGGTGCAGGCTCGGATTGTTTCATTGAGGTCCTCTGGGGTAGACTCCAACCTCAGCAGTTCTTTGTTCATCTGGTTTGTTGAGATATAATTTACACACAGTAGAGTCGATCCTTTGTGTGTGTGTACAGTGCTTTGAGTTTTGACACCCACATGCGGTCCTGCAGCCAACACCACAATCAAAACGCAGACAATTTGTACCATCCCCCCCAACACCCCAGGGTGCCCCTCACAGCCAGCCTCCCACCCCACCTCACCCGTGCTGGAGACTGCTCATCTGTTTTCTGTGGCTTCAGGATTTTTTTAAAAGTCGGTGATGCTGGTGTAGAGCCAGGGTTGAGAGCTGTGGTCAGTAGAACTGCCTGGTAGCCTTTAACAGACACAGAGGAGGAAAGCTGGAGTGTCTTGTCAATACATTCAGGGAATCCATCAGCTTATCTCCTGTCTCTGCGTCCCTTGCCGACTATTAGCTGAGAAAAGACTCCTCTTTTGCTTATGGTTTGCTGGGGTGGTATGTTTGTTTTGGGTGTGGTTTGCAGAGAGAAGTTAACGAGGTGATTGGGGGTCTCTGAGACTCTGCCTGGGGGAGACAGACCTCCTGTATCTGCCTTAGTGGCAGCTTGAGGTCACCAGATACATTCACGGTCTTTTCTATGTTGCCTGCGCTGTTCTCAGCACTGTGGACACAGTTGGAGGCTGCATAGACAGTGGCCCTGCCTGCCTGGGGCTTACTGAAAGTGGGTAGAGAGAGGCAGTGAATAAACATGTCATGTTGTAGAAAATGCTCCACACGGACTGAATCGGGTGATATGCTAGAGGCTATGTCAGACAGGGTCTGACTGTGAAGAGGTCACACTATTAAGCTGAGACCTGCATGTCACAAGGAAAGCCACCATGCAGAGTTAAGGAGTATTCCAGGCTGAGGAAACAGGCAGTGCAAAGGCCTTACAGTTGGAAGTGAGATTTGTGGGTGTTAGGACAGCAGGAAGTCAGGGTGACTGGATGTAGGAGCAAGGGAGGGGCCGTGGAGATGAGGTGGGAGAAGCGGACAGAAGGCAGAGCTCCTAGGGCTTCATAGAATGACATCTAAGTAGATTTCCTTCTAAGTGTGATAGGCATGTGATTTGAAGCAGGAAGCAGCACATTCTGATGGATTTTAAAATATCATCTTTGGGTACCACGTGGAGAATGGATTTCAGCAGGTGGAGTGGGGCAAGAATGGAATGACAAAGTCTTGTTAAGAGGCTGGTGAGGTGAGGTGACAGTGGCTAACACTGGGGATGGAGAACAGTGGCCCCATTCATGTCACTGTTGGAGACATGTGAGAAGCCACTCCTCTGGACTTGCTGTGGCTTGGGTGTGCATGGCAGGGGAAGAGCAGAAGCAAGCCTGTCACAGACTGTGGGATTGAACTTGTGATCTCTTATGGTAGATTTCCACTGGCTTCTCCCCACATAACCTGCATCTTTATTATAGCTTGCTGGGCCCAAGGATGTTAAGCCATAATCTAATCCTGACATCACCAATGTGGCAACTGGGCAGCTCAGCTTGAGTGGATGTGCCTCCCGCAGATTAACTCAGGAAAGAAAGAAATCAGGCCATGACTGAGAATAATCAGTACCAAGCAGGAGGAATGGGGTTAACGGGGAAACGTTTGATTAATTACTATAATACGGCCTTAAACAAACCAGGTTTTACAGAAAGACCTGGCTCTGCATATGCCTTTACAGTGAAATGCAAAATAAAATGTGAAACTAAGAGTCCCTGTGTACATGTAACTCTCTTGAGCAAAACAGAGCTGGTGAAAATACATCTGGCTCAGGTCATGATCCCAGGTCTTGGGATCGAGCCCTGCATTGGGCTCCCTGCTCAACGGAGAGGCTGCTCTTCCCTCTCCCTCTGCTGCTCCCCCTGCTTGTGTGCTCGTTCCCACTCTCTCTCAAATAAATAAATAAAATCTTAAAAAAAAAGAAAATACATGAAAGCAATTACTTATGTTGTGAAACATAAATCATGAATGTCTTTGTTTTCAAAAGTGTAATTAGCTACAAGTATTTCATCAGGATAGCAAACAACATGCAGAACACCTAAGACCACTTTGGGGTGACTGGACGGACAGCGGCTCAGTTCAGGATGTGGGTGTGCATGGGCAGCTGCTCTGCCATATTTACCCGTGTGCTCTTGTGGGCAAGGTCACCAGGATGCGTAGCTTGATACTCACATTTTTACTCCCCTTTCTTGGGCCGGTATGTGAGGTGTTGTGACTTCATTTTTGTTCACTGCATTCCTTTTAAAGTTATATCAGAAACTCATCTTCTTTGGGGCGCCTGGGTGGCTCAGTCAGTTAAGCGACTGCCTTCGGCTCAGGTCATGATCCTGGAGTCCCAGGATCGAGTCCCGCCTCGGGCTCCGTGCTCGGCGAGGAGTCTGCTTCTCCCTCTTCCTCTCCCCCTGGCTTGTGTTCTCTCTCTCTCTCTCATTCTCTCTGTCTCAAATAAATACATAAAATCTTTAAAAAAAGAAAGAAAGAAACCCATCCTCTTTGAAAACAATAACAACAACAAAACTCAACCTTTTTGTATCCTTGGTAGTGCTTTTCATAAGGGATGCACAACACCCATTTCTTACACCCTCCATATTGTGGCTTTTGGGGTGGGCTATATAATACCCCATTTCTTCTTCTCTGGTAGAGAAATAGACTAACTGGGGGTAACATGATGTGAGAAACATGCACTTTAAGTGTGTCACTGGCTTCTTTTGCTCCAGGGCCCAGGATGAATGGAATCCTGTCTCGGGGAGGACAAGGGATTTGCCACTCTTAGAGTGTTGCACATCACATCAGGCACACACTAATAGCAGCCAGGTGCTCTCGTGTTTGCATTTCTGCTATTTCTGTGTCAGCTCATGTTATTGGCATACTACTACTAAATCCTTTCCCTGTGGATTCACTTCTGTTGGTCATGGATTGGAAGACCTAATATGCAAGAACTCTTAGTACAGTATCACAGCAATTTTTTCTTGAACAAAATCACCTGTTTAACCTATGCCAAAGAGAGTACTGATGAGTAAAATGATCTCACACTATGTCTATTCAGTTTTAGTTTTGTGCTTTGAGAATGTTTTGTCTGATAGTAGGTGTCTAAGCTGAGCATCCATCTTTCTAGAATTGCACTGCCCAATATGTTAACCACTAGCCATGTGTAGCTTTTTAAATTTGAATTAAGTAGAAATAAATAAAATTTTAAAATTCAGTTCCTGGGGTGCCTGGGTGGCTCAGTCAGTTAAATGTCTGACTTCAGCTCAGGTCCTGATCCCAGGGTCCTGGGATTGAGCCCCACATTGGACTCCCTGCTGAGCAGGGAGTCTGCTTTTCCCTCTCCATCTTCCACTGCCCCTCCCCCTGCTCATTCACTCTCTGTCTCTCTCTCAAATAAATAAATAAAATCTTTAAAAAAAAATAGAAGTAAAATAAAATTCAGTTCCGCAGTCGTACATACTAGCTATGTTCCAAGTGCTTAGTAGCTCCGCCCACCACACACACCCATTTGCATCATCACAGGAAGTTCTGCTATACAACATTATAATGTAGTATCTTTCCTGAGTAAAATGAAAATTTTACATTGTTGCATTTTTAATTATCCTGGATTGGAGCCTACATTTTATCATCAGTCATGATTATGTTGATCATATATAGAGAGGAGATAAAACAAACCATTTTACCTCCGACCATGGCATGTCATGATCTGTACATCTTACCATTCAACACATATATGATGTAAAGGGCCACCTATTGTGTGAGCCTGTGTGTGTCCATGTGAGTGTTCTTGCAAACAAAGTCACATTTACTTATAGCAGCAGTGATTCGTTTCCTTAAATCTTAACACAGAATTTTTTCTAACCCCTTGAAGAAAAAAAAAAAAGAATCTTAGAGTTTCCTGAGATTAGAAAAGTAATATTAGAAAGAAAACATGTAAGCAAGGAAGAAACTTGTCATATCTTTTCATTTCCAGCCTCTGTTGCTAAGAATTCAAGGTGTAGGTGATGCTTAGAATGTTTAGAAAAAGCAACAACTTTAATAGTAAGAATTAAGAGAGACCAGAAAGTCTATCCCCAAATATTATGAGCATCCTTTGGGTCATTGTCATGGACTTGATTCATTGTTTCCACAAGATTCTATTAATATAAGAGAAATTGTCCTGCGAAACCAGGGACACCTAGGTGAAGCAGGGACATGAGTCTGCACAGGCAGTTCAGAGATCTAAATCATCCATGGGCAGGATGAACCTGGGACTCGGTGCACACTGTGTCCCATGAGATTAGAGCCAACTAGGCAGGAGCAAAGACAAGAATGCTAGAAGCAAGGGAGACGTTAAAACTGATAGGAACGAGAAGTGCAAGTGTGCGTATAAAGCTGGATGACCCCTGGTGGTTGTTGCCAAGAAGCTCCATCCTCATGTTGTTTTCTTTGGCTTCCGTTGAGGTGATCTGTGTGGTTCCCTTATTGAAAATCATGGGGCAGAACAGTTAAGGGATATATCTTTTGGGGGTATGGTGGATTGTGGGCTGAGCAGATGGGTCCACTCAAGCATTACATCTGTTAAATTAGAACCATCATCTCTGGAAACATTTATTTTAAAAAAAGATTTTATTAGAGAGAGAATGCACATGAGCGAGGAGAGGGGCAGAGGGAGAGGGAGATGGACAAGCAGACTTCCTGCCGAGCAGGGATCCTGACACAGGGCTCCATCCCAGGACCCCAAGATCATGACCTGAGCCGAAGTTAGACGCTTAACCGACTGAGCCACCCAGGCACCCAAACATTTATTATACTCTTGATTTCAGTCTCTCATCAGTGTCTTTTAAGTAGGTTGACTTTCCCTAATTTCTACATAATTTCTTTTATTCCATAATAACACTTTTAGGGGTGTCAGCTGCCCAGTTAACTATATCCTGAAGCCATAGATGAGTGTATCTGTGTGAGCATTTTTATATCATTCATTTAGTCAAAATGAGAGGGTGTCTTGAGGCAAAAACAAAAAAGCCCTTTGAAAATAACCTGTCTTGTTAGTAAGAGTTTCTGTATTCCGTAAGAAAAATGCTCAGAAGTTCAGAATGTAACAGAGATGGAGAGAGAAAGAGGGGAGAAGTATTTACAGATACAGATTTTAAATGTTACCTTCACTGACCCCTTGTGCTCTATGTTCATGCACTTAGAAAGCAGCCTGACCTTGACCACTGACTTCTTGAACTTGGCTCGGGGTTGGTGAGGGAGCCGGGCTAATAACTGATTTCTGCAGGTTCTGTCACAGATTTTTATTTGCCTCAGCTCATTTCCCCTCCCTCCTTCTACCTCCGTCTGAATTTTCTCCAGAAAAGAGTCGGCCTTGCTTGTCTTTGTCACATTCCTTTGCCAGGGGCTCCAGGCCTGTGTTCAGGCTGCCCCGGCCTTCCAATGGCCCGATTCCTGGCACTGCTCACTGAGTCCTCACCACAGGAGATGGTTGTGTCTTCCCAGGTAGCAGCTCAATTATATTCCAGTCTCCTCGGCCATAGGGATTGGTGGACCGAATTGGCCAGAACCCAAGGAAAGAATGGCTGATCAGATTTTTTGGCCGAATTGGAGATGGAACTGCAAACATCAATATCAGCCTGGAGTAAAAACAAAAGCTTTTAAGGTTAATGAAAATAATGGAAAAACGTGTGACTCTCCCACATAATGTACAGGAACTGTTGGCATCCAACCTTTTCCCATGAGAAACCTCTTCACTGCAGATTTTCTTCTGTTAAAACATGAAAGGGCATATGCTACTCTTTTTACAGAAGGGAATCACCATTTTGTTTGCTGTGAGAATGACTAGTGGATGCAAAAAATTCCACCAGTAAACTTCCAGCTCCTCATTTTGTTATTTTGTTGGAAGCTTGCCTTTCGTTCTAGAATGACCTCATTTGTGTTTTGCACCAGCAAAGTCCTCACTCCTCCCCATTTTACCACCTTCTTGCCTCCATCCAGCTTCCCATTTACACCAGCCATTTTATTCTCCTCTAATTTGTGCAAACTTGGGCTCTCAAAGTGATCTTTGTTTCTTTCATCTTCTCTTCCACGTGCAATTTGTCGAAAATCTGTTTTGAATATTTCTCTATCATGGAAGTCCAGACCCTGGTTATATCACTTCCAGGTTGTTGGTCCTTTCCAGAAGCTTCCCTCTAACCACAGTCTTGCATCTATTTTGAAAAAGAGAAAGAAACTCCACAGCCAAAATGCATGGCTCTCCTTTGTGGACTTTCTTCTGATTTTTAATAATTCCCTGGAATTCAGCTCAGTTACCATCTATGATACCAGCATGTCTTTGAAGATACTTTTTATACATTTTCTCAGCTATGTGAGGTTGTGAGAAATTAAGTAATTCACCCAGAAAGCATATGTCTGTTCTGTATCGGAGAGTGGACCATTACTTAAGCCTGCTAACAGTCTGCTTGCTTTCTTTTACACTGTGCTGCAATCAAATTCAGAGAGTTATTCACTGTTTACACCCTTTCTTTATCTTCTCTTGTCTTTATTCTGCACCACTGAATGTTCCGGATCACCTACCCCTTACTGCCTTGGGCACTGAATAGTTTTTCTCTGTGTCCTCCGTGTGTCCTCTTCTTGACTTTTAGGGAATCAATTCTGATTATCTTGGATGTGGGTATTCGTACCTGGTCTTGAGACAAATTGCCTTGCAGTTCCTTTTGCAGATTCTGTATTCTGTTAGGAACCCCTGTCATCAGAGACACTGCATTTGCCTTGTTTCCTCATATATTCAACATACCCTGTATCGTTTGCCCCTACCCTCTGGGAACAAACATTCAGGTCTTGGCTGTGGGATGCTGACTTGCTCGAAAGTTATAATCTAGTGTCTGGTTTTTTCCTCCCAAACACATGTTCTAGACATTGTTTTTGCTTCATTTTCACCCAACATTCATGATAACAAAGCTCTGTTTTCATAGAGCACTTTTCTCCTAAAAAATCCTAAGTGCTTTGAACATTACCCATCCTTGCAGTGTTCCTCCGAGGTAAGTGGGTGGTAGTATTTTTATCGCTTTCTATTAAAGCAGAGGCAGAATTCACTGCACCAGGATCCCCTGGAAAGCAGAGCGATCTGGACTTAGTGAGTCTCTGCTCTGTTTCATTTATTGGCCACCATAAACCTGCTCCTGATAGAACTGTGCATAGAAGCATCTTTGCAGGCAGACTTATATGCATGCATTTAAATGGCTTCCAAGAGACATTGATTATGGAATTTGGAGTCTGAATGTAAGTGGAATTTGAAATGAGCCTGACTGGGAAATTGTTCTGAAAGAAAAACACATTCAGAACTATGAATTAGATTCTACCCACCCTTAAGTCCAATTCAAATGCCAATTTCTCTAAGAAAATAAACCCATCCTCCCCCTGGATTTCTCATAACCCTTTGCATGTTCTTCTTTTGTGGCATATAATTCACTCTACTTTATTCTGCTGCTCTTCATTGCAGAGTCTGTGCCTGATTCACCTCTGCAAATAGCCACTCACAATGTTTCCTGGAATGGAACGAAAGGAAGTAACCTCTGTTGTTTACAACTATGGTGGAACCTAAAACTTCTTCCACCAGCAGCTCTGGGAGACCAGCTTTAAGAGCCAACCCTGCAGAAGGGCATGGTGCAGTGTCTTCACCTCTTTAGAGTGTTCCTGACCCCCACTGATGACAGGGCCGAGCGAGACTGGCCAGCTACCGGCCTCCCAGGTGTGGTGTGAACCTCGGATGTGCCGGGCCATCGAAGTATCTGCTGCTCTGATGAAAGGCACTTTAAGCAGAGTTGCTTGTTTAAAATAAATAATGCCAATTCTCGAGCTGCCCCTGGCTCCCTTAGATGTTTCTAAGAGGTGCCAACGAAGCCCACAAAACATCAGTAATGAAAAGGAAGGGGGAGCGAGTTCTTTTTGTCATAACAGTGAACTGTGAGTCATGTCTCCTAACTCATCGAGAACATACAAAGGAAGCCAATCAGTGGGGGTGCACCCTAATAGGATGTTTCTCCAGTGACTCAGGCAGGCCTGGAATGAGGAGCAGCCTGAATCAAGCCAAACAAGTATATTTTTAAATATGGGAGGGCGCGCTTCCTGGTACAATATGATGATGAGTCCTACACACTCACATGCTTATTTTAGCCCAGGCACTGAAATGTGTGGGCATGGTCTCTGCAGAGCCTTCTCCTGTGGTCATGTTTTGTTTTGTCAGTGGGGAGGGATGTTTAGTGGTTAACAGGCACCGGCAAGAATATGTCTCAATGCAAAACTTCAGTGTAAAGAGACGAAGTATTTTTGAGTGTTGTGGCTTCAGTCACTTTGTGCCATCAGACAAGAACCACTTCACAATGAGCCATGCATTCCACAAACATTTTTTGAAGACCTGAGTCCTGAGGATACAAAGACAGGGAAGGCATGGTTCCGAGTCCCCAGGATCTTAGAATTCCTATGGGGAGACACAAAAACAAACAGAAGTGGGAAGTTGGCAGAGGGTGAGAGGGAGACGCTTAGAAGTGTCAGCCTCTAGATAATAGGAATAAAAGCATTCCATAGAGGTGCTGACAGCTGCATTGGATCTTAAAGACCTGTAGGAATTATCCCTGAGAAGGGGAATGGGCTGAGGAAGGGTGTTAAGTCATATGTTGGTGTCTAGAGGTCTTGCAAATGGTGTATTTGATCTTTTTGGTCATTTTATTTTGTTCTTAAAATTTTTAAGTTCTTTTCTTCCTCTCCCCTGAAAAATACATTCTGGAAGTTTTAGTTTTAAAAACTTGCCCTGAAAGTGGCTTCTTCAGGGCAAGGCATTGTCTGCATTTATTAAGGATTTTGGACTTTATCTGAGGGATTTTAAGCAGAATGGCTTAATTATTTTCACTATGAAAAAGCACTAACAAAAGTAAACTCTTGTTATTGCTGTATCTGTGTCTTGCTGGGGCTGTAGTTAGACTTTAACAAACTCTGTATGTGGGCCAGTGAGGAAAATGGATGCTTCTTGAGGGTGGGACACCATTTTGAAGTCTTCTGTCATAATCTGGGAGATGAGCACTTGAGCCAAGACAGGAGGAAATAAGTTTAGGATATGAAGGTGACTGAGAGAGAAGTCAAGGCTGACCTGGACAGCCAAGTAGATGAGTAGCTGAGGTGGAAAACCCAGTAAGTTTGGATAGTGAGTTCAGTTTGGGTCACTTTGACTTTGAGGTTACTAAGGGACATCCAGGGGGACTTGTCCAGTAAGGAGCTGGTTGTCTGGAACTCAGGGGAAGTGCACGGGCTTGAAGGGGAGATTTGGCAGCTGTGAGCATGGAATTTGCTGGACTAGATGAGTTTTGCTAGGGCAAGAGTGAAGAGAGAGAAGAGAAAGATGAGATCAGAACCTTGGGTAGAAAGGAAACCTGAAAACCAAGAACAAGTCTGTGAAGGAGACAAGGGAGAACAGTGAGATTGGGAAGAAGAGCAGTTATCTAGCATTAGTGGGCTGTTGTCCTTATGTTTTCCCTCTAAGATCCTAATGGCTGTTGGATAATTTTGAAGGCATTCATGAAGAATCCACCTGTGTATATACATGCTAGATATAATGTCTTTCTCAGCAGGAAACATGGTGCCATATTGGGTATTTTATGGTACATTCTAGTGACTATAGGAGATGTTCTGGTCACATGTGTAACAGAAATGGTCTCTGTTTTTAGGGAGTTGGATAATTTTTATAAAATGGAAGTTCCTGAATGCATTTGTCAGGGGAGAGGGAAAGAACTCTTTCAAAATATCAAGAACAAAATCAAATCAAAAAAATAAAATAACTGTCTACAAAGAATGAGAATTAAAGTGTCTGAGAGCATTAACTTTTATTTCATATAGAAGGAAGGTCTGAGAATTTCCAACAGAATCTTCCTACTGAGGCTAAAAGCACTTTATTTTTAGTCTTATCCTTATTTAGGTTTTCATTAAGATGCATCCTTATCTAAGATGACCTCTTTTTGGTGAGGGTTTAAAACGAAAGGGAGAAAAAGATGATGGCCAAGAAGCTGGAGGCCAAAATAAAACTCGCTGAATTTGGTTTAAGGCTAATTCAACTGGAGGCAAAGTCTGCAGTTGGATAACAACCACCCCAAAATACAGGGATGTTATAGAAACTGCAGGGGTTAATTGTCATTCTATGTCAGCAAGACTGGATGGGGGAGGGGAAGTAGCCGATATTCAGCATAAGAAGAATTTAGATAATTAATGAAGGGTTACAGTATATCTTCATCTATCAGTTTAAGCCTGAATTCTTCAGAAACACACATTTCTAAGGCAGATTCTATGCATGCATCCATTCCAATGGTCCAGGGACAAGAAACCAATGTTCAATCAGCTGGAATGCCAATTAGTCCACAATGCTGTGTAAGATGGAAAAAAAACTAGTCTCACTAAAACAATAATAAGAGCTTAAACCTAATTTTACTAGTGCTTTTTAATAGTGAAAATCATTTTTATCAACTACAAAACCAAATTCACTTCCAGGATGTGTGTATGCTCAAGACAAGGAGACACGTTCTGGGAGCACACCCTACGGAATATATGCCATGTTCCACTCAAATTCACGTTGCAAGATATCACCAAAACACTGACAGCTGGTTTTCTGTTTGTTTGTTTGTTTTTGAGTCTGTTTTGTGAAATAAAGAGATTCGGTCCCAACATAATCTTTTTTGAAAAAGAAATCAGAGTGCGTGGGATTTTTTTTTTTTTTTAATGAGTGGAAGTGATCTAATTTGGCTCTTTATTGATGAGACCCTGGGGGTAATCATGGATATGTGTGTGATGAGTCAGGGTCAAAGGGGCCTGGTGGTCTTATGTGAACTCTGGGCAAATTCTTACCTAACTGTGTAATGGTTAGGATAGCCATACATAGGTTAGTACGTAGCTAAAAAGCTACTGGGGCGGGGAGACCTCCGAATGAATGCACTGGTTATGTACATACTGATTCAGAGCACAAGCCCTGCAGGCTGATTGCCTCCTACAGGCACATTCTGGCTGTGTGACCTCGGACAGGTCTCTTAGCCACGCTGTGCCTTGGTTTCCTCACCTGGGACATAGAGATGGAAATCACACGTGGCTTATGATTAATTCTCATATAATTAAATCATTTAATTTTAAAGCACTGAGAACAGTGGCTCATATATATTAAGCACTATGTAATTGTTTGATGAAGATAAAGATTGGTCTCACTAGCTTGATTTCTTAATCTTTCAGGATATTAGCCTGCATTAAAAGAGATAAATTTTATAGATCCTTCTTTATTAGGATAAGGATCTATTAAGCCAATGAGCAAATAAATGTCCCTGAAACTAAGAGTCTACAAATTGTTGATTTTCCCCCCAGCATTAAAACATTAGCGTTTCATTGGGAATACATGTCTGCCATAGATAAATTGGCAAAAGCAGTGCCGTCTTACCAACTGTAAAACTTGCATATCCAAAAATTATCTTCGTTAGCAAGATCAAGTCTTCGTTAAAATGGTCGGTCTGAGAAGGAAGAAATGGAATTAAATTTATTTTTAAAGCACAGTAAATAGGCATTCTAGAAAGTATTCACTTTCTGCTTTAAAAATTGCCAGTGGAGGGAAATCGCTGCCCGGTGAGCAGCAGGATAGCAAAGACTCTGGACCCAAACCATTGTGTAACCCAGGCTCTGCCTCCTATTAGCTCTGTGAGCCAAGCCCCATCGCTCCTCCACACCTCAGTTTCTTCATCTGCACAGTGGGATGATAAGGCTGCACCTACTTCATAGAATTGTTTTGATGATTAAATGGGAACATACTTGGAAGGAGCTTAGAACAGTTCTTGGTACATGCTCATTGTGAAATTCTAATTTGCTGCTTTTCTAGGCTGCTCACCTTCTGATTGGCTGAAGTCATTTCCCCCAAGTGTCTTGTTATTCAGATTATGTCCTTTTCAAGTTTTCCAGCCAGCTGTTTCTGGTTTGATATGTAATGCCTCATCCTTTGATTTCCTCGTTCTGGTAAATCTCAGTCAAGTGCCTGTGTGAAGCTTGACCTTTTCCTAAATTATTATGGCGATGCTTGAGGATATGCTTGGGGCCTGGTGTTCTGTTCATACACTGAGGGCCTCTCAGTCCCTCCACACAGACCTGCCCACATAATCCTGGGCAGGAGAGAGACGTGCTTCTTATCACGCTGTCTTGTTTAAGAGGACTGAATGGAACTATATATAGGCAGAAATATTAGGGACTTAACTCTTGTTCACTGATATAAATCTCCATCCTCTCAAATCCCACATTGGCAAAAGCATGATTGTCAGTGGATTATTCCCTTAATATCCCCCCATACCTCCCTTAATTCCGCCACCCAGGGTAAATGCATTGTTCACACTGTCATGCAATCCTTAAGGCCATATGTTCCTTGTGACAGAGTCCAAGAAGGGCCCAAGACGGGCACTGGACTCAGTGTTTCCGCTCTGAGTGGGTGCGTGGTGAATGGGGGGGGGGGTGAGGGATGGTGAAGTGAAACCCCCTGCCAGGGCCTGGGTGTTGGCAGTTGATCTACAGAGGAGTGTTACGCCTCTGTATTTTAGGAACATCATCAGATTTGTTTTTCTTTTCTGTTGAATTTATGTGATTAATTTGCTTCCTTTATAATGTTCCTCATTGTTCTCCTAAGAGAACATCTATGCTTCGGTTTCAGAAAATTAAGGGAGAGAAGGAGGAAGACTTGGATCATTTTGCAGGTTGGATTGGTTTGAAGCAGGGGGCGAAACGTGTGGAGCCTTCCAAGTGCCCTTGTCATGGCAGAAGTTCTGAGGTGTGTGTTGTACAGAAGTGGGGGCATCCCTCCTCCTGTCCTTTAAGCAGTGCATGAAGTGGGGTGTGATGACATGTCACTGGAGGCACAAGGAGGGTCATCAAGGAAGGATGCGCAGGCATGTGTTGTTAGTGGGAGGCTGGCCATATGAGAACCATAAAGAATGCAGAAGTTACTAAAACCTCCTAGTTTTGCAGGCTCATAAGCAGGAGGGGGAATCCAATAAGGTGGAGGAGAAAATTAAAGATCTGTAGATGCACAAGGAAAGAGGCAGGTGGGCCAGGCTTGAGTGAAGTGCCTTTAGCAAAGGGATGAGCTTTGGAGGACAACTCCGTGCACTCCGTGAAGAGGGAAACCCAAGAGCTTAACATGTAGAACTACAAGCAGGGGTGGTTTATTTGATTAAGAGATAGAAACTGTGATTGGTTTTAGGGTTCCACCAGAGGTCAGAAAGAAGTTAGAAGGCGTAGAGTAGGGTCAGACTGGGAAGTGCTGGATGACTTGTTAACGCAATAGCATTTTATCCTAATAACTATAGGTAATCACTGAGATTTTAAGGGGAGTCATTTACTGAGCGGTAGAGACAAGAAAGAATGATGTGATGAATAAGCCTTGGCATGTCTGCTTCCCTTAATTTTGCATCTATTGGATTCAAGATTACTTATTTTTAGCCCCTTTTGCCAGCTCCCTGGCTGTGGCTAAGACTCTGAGCCTCAGGTCAAGGTGTAATCAATCCATGGTCATGTGATGGTGTACACAGTTCCTGCTGGGTTTTCAGTGAGGCACATCCCATCTGCTCCCGAATCTGCCTCTATCCCAGTATAACCTTTGAGTGCCCATCTCACATGGTTGGACAGGCAATTATTTATATCCATGCTAAATTTGCTGTGTGACAGGCTCTTAATGTGCCACTTCTCAGAATAATTTTCCTTATAAAGGAAGTTTTAACAAAGGCATGCAGAAATTTGCTTCTTGACTATGCTCTTCTTTGCCCTGCCTTGGATTATTTACCACCCAGCTAGAATTTTCTTCTTTCCTGATCTTCCACTGTACCCTCCCAATGTTCCAGCCACACCACCCCAGAAGGTAGGTAAAGTATAGTTAGCAAGGTAAATGTGCTTCACCCTTGGTTTTTGCGTCGCTAACTCATACGCAAACTTGATACTCCTTTGCAAATAATTCTTTTTTTTTTTTGCTCTTTTTTTCTTTTTGGGCCAAGAAAGAGCCCTTTCATAAACCTGTAAGTAGATCCAGAAACCATTAGTTTGCCAATAGGTCAGGTAATAAGGTGTCAAGGATCTAGTTTTCATTTTCTTGCATGTCTTAGTTGTTTCAGCCAGAGGACAAAGGAAAAGCGCAAATGCAGAGCATATCAATAAGACCATTTTTTTAATTATAAGCAAACTTCCAGGGGTCACTTAGCTTGCTCTTATCAGAAATTTTAATTTAATGGAATTTCTGCACATTTTGTGGTTTTGTTAAATGTCTCACAAAATGATGATGATATTGTTGCTCTAGAACTTTCCAGGGGATCTGAGTACCTTCACGAAGGAAGGTTCAAGTAAATAATATTTCACCACAAGCTAAACCTTGTGTTCAATTCAACATTTGGAAGGGAAAATCACACACCATATTTGTATTCTGCACAAGGTTTTACGGTTAATATTTATTGAGTGCTTATTATATGCCAGACACTGTGCTAAGTGTTTTATGGGAATCCTACTCTGTCTTCACTCAGTTGTACAAGCTATGAGTTACTGTTATTGTCGTCATAATAAGGGACTTCGAGGCATTAAAGTGTTTGGTTGGGATACACAGTTAAGGTGCAGAGGGTGGATTCTAGCCCCAGCCCTATCTCCAGAATTGACAGTCCTAGCCACTTAGCTCTAACATTTTTATCTGGTTTACCACTTGTCCTTAATATACTAAAATATCAAGTAAATGGATTCCAGAATAAGAGGAGTCTTCAAATTACCTGAATGTTAATTCCATTAAAAAGAGAAAAAGTAGAGTAAGAAAGGAGAAGGGAAGGTGTTACTTTATCATGCTCCTATTTAAAGCCCTTTAATGACTTCGCATTGCAGGAGTAATAAAGCTTGAACTTTCAATGTGGTCTTGTCTCCAAAGAGTTAGTTGATCTGATTCCTCCCACTCCTTCAGCCTCATCTTTTACTCATCTGTCTTTCCTCGTGAGCTCAAGGTCATTTGGATAATGAGTGACAGAGCCAGGATCCAAGCTCAGACAGATTGGCTCCAGGGCTATGCTATCTTAACCACCTTGCTAGTTGGATGGATGGACAGGTGGACATGCACATGGACACATGAATGGATGGATGGAAGGAAGAAAGGAAGGAAGGAAGGACGGACGGAAGGAAGGAAGGAAGGAAGAAAGGAAGGAAGGAAGATCTATAAATGAATGGGTGAAGGAAGGGAGGGAGGAAGGAAGGAAACTCATTTAAAAGAAACTTGTGATTCTTCTTAGAGTTCATACACAACCAGAGAAGTCTATTATAGCTTTTCCATCAGCATCTGCAATATTCTTCAGTGAGGTCAGGATCCTCATTTGCAGAAGAAAATGCAAGCATATAATTATCCATCCAACAGATGGAATTATACTAAAGTCCAGGTGTGGAGAGTTGCACCTGACCAACTTTAGAAGCTGATACCAGTTAGGTAATTGGACTAGGATGCCTAAACAGACAGGTTATATGCTTCTTTATCCAGCTAGTCAACCTGGCTAGATAAAATGCCAAATCCCTGTTTCCAGAGGTGATGGGTAGGGCAAACAGCACCACTTTTGAGAAGCCCATCTAAATCATCTGCTATTCTTTTACCCTGTCTAAAACGTTATTGTCCCTTTTTGAGCACCCAGAAAGCTCATATTCTACTTTTTAAGGTTAACTTTTTATGTAAGTGTAACTTAAATGCATAGAAATGTTCAAATCCTAAAAGTACAACACAGCTCAATGAATTTTCCAACCACCAACTAACTATCCACCTAGCTACTTTCTGTCTAGATCAAGATCAAGTGTATTATAGAACCATCAGAGACCCTTCTGGGTTGCCCTCCTCATAATTTCTTCCCCTCTTCAAAAGAACAATAATCTGTTTCCACTACCATAGATGAATTTCACCTGTTTGGTACTTTAGATAAATAGGACCATATAGTATGTTCTCTTTTGTATAGGGCTCTTTTTGTTCAACATTATATTTTCAATTCATTCATGTTATTGTGTATAGAATATTTTTTTTAAACTCGTATCTTTGTAGTAAATATGCTGCTATAGGAATAAGCTATAATTTATCTAATCTCTTAGATGGACGTTTGGGTTTTTCAAGTTTGGGGCTGTAACAAATAGTGCTGGTCTGAACTTTCTTATACATTTCTTTTGGAGCACATGTATGCATTCCTGTTGGGTTTGTCTGTTTGGGTAAAATTGCCATGTCATAGAGTATGACTATTTTGGTTTAACTAAATACTACTGAAGTGGTTTTCAAAGCGGTTGAGCCAGTTTACACTTGTACCAACAATGTGTGAGAATTCCATTTGTCCCACATTTTTATCCACACTTAGGATTTTCTGTCTTTTCATTGTAGCCATTCTGGTGGATGTTTGAAAGTATCTCATTCTTGTTTGACTTACATTTTCCTGATGACTAAAACAGCTGAGTACTTTTTTATGTGTTTATTGGTCACTTAGATATCCTATTGCATGGAGTGCCTATGGCACTCCATTTTTCATCCATTTCTTTATTGGGTTGTCTGTCTTTTTCTTATTGACTTATAGGGGTATTTATATATCCTGGATAACAGTTCTTTGTCAGACGATATTGCAAGTTTTTCTCCTACTCTGTGGTTGCCATCCTATTTTATCTTTTGATAAGTAGAAGTTCTTGATTTTAACTTAATCCAATCAAACCTTTTCATTCAGATGAATGATTTTTTGGTCCTGTTTAAGAAAACTTTGCTCATCTCAAGGGCATGAATATATTCTCCTATATTATATGGAAGCTTCATTGTTTTTCCTTTCACATTTAGAACTGTAATCCACTTAGAGTTGATTTGTGGATGGTGTGAGGTAGGGAATCATAATTTATTTTTTCCAGATGCATCTACAATTGGCCCAGCACAAGTTTTTGAAAATCCATTGTAGTGTCACCTTTGTCATATATCTAGTGACTGTATATACCAGGCTGTATCTGGACTCACTATTCTATTCCATTGATCTCTTTTTCCATCCATAGACTAAGAACAAGGGTAGAATTGCTGTGTCATAGCAATTACTGTTTTTAATTACTGTAGTTTTATGTTGCATCTAAAAGTGTAATTTCTCTAAATTTGTCATTTTAGCTACATAACAATAATTATTTTGCTATTAAAACTGGTAACAGCTGGCATTCATTAAGTCCTTATTTTATCTCAGTTAATATATGAATCATGTATCGCTATACATTTAATCCTTGCAGCAATCTGATGAGATCGGAGGCATTGTCTTTTTTTTTTAACCAGGAAATTGGGGTCCAGGGGAGGTATAAGTTGATCAAGGTCACGTTGCTATTAAGTAGTGAGACCAAGTTTTGAACCCAGGTCAACCTTGCTCCTGAACTTCTCCTCTTTTATTAACACATACTGGGTTGCCTGGGATGGACCTTGGCTCCTTCTTGCTGAATTGGCTGTCCATTGGTGCTAGAGTCTGATTTTCAGTCCTAACACTATAGTTGGTATTCTTTTTTCCTCTCTCCATGTCCTTAAAAAAGGCCCATAGGGAAGGTGAACAACGAAGCATTGGATTAGCTACTGTGTGTCTTTTCAGTGTGGATTTCATACTATTTTTAGGCATGATAGAGGATAGAAAAGAATATTTAGAGTTCTGTTAAACCAGGCTTCGGGAGCTGGAAAGAACTGAGCAGGTTTCAAGCCTCTGATCCTCCTGTCCTGAAATAGTGGGGGTGGTAGCCTCTCTATTGGTGAAACTCAGCAGCGGTTAGGAAACTTCAGATTGTTTGCCCTCACTCACCTCTCCCACCTACAAAAGGTTCTGAACTTTCGGCATCTTCCCACACAGTACCAAAACCCCAAAACCAAGCCATGAAGAATATCGGGTCTAAAAATAGAAAACTCAGGGGCTACAGGGGTAAGATGTTCTGCAAAGTATAAGCATACATTTGCATCTGAGAATTCATAAATATATCATCTAGACTGACCCTAGAGCCACAAATAATTCTGATTTGAATTTCCATGCTGGGGATAACGAGTAAGATTTTATAACTGCTCTGGCAGTTTTCATGTATTAAACACTTTTGTGTATATATGATTTATCCCCTTCTTCCTGCAGCTCATAATTTTAAAACAAAATGCCCCTTACGTTAAGCCAGGGCTTATTTCTTTTTTGGTAAAAATCATCAGAATTTGCCTAGTGCTTCCCAAATCTGTGTCCCTCTGGTCACCTGCAAATGTGTTCACGGTCTCGCTGAGCATGACAAGGGTCATAGCACGGAACAGAGCTCTTCAGCATTTCAAAAATTCTATTTATCTTACAAAATTCCTGTGAAATAGCAAAAATTTTGTGCATTTGCCTGTGTCATCTTGTCATTCTATCTATAGTCAGGTAATTTTCTTATGTAATGGTCTGCATTAGGTGATATTAATAGGTTGAAAGGGTATAAAAACATCTAACAATTTTCTTATGAAAGACAGAATAAGTACTAGCTCATCAAATATTTTCCAAGCCTAGCAAATGCCATTTGGATGCCTTAACACCCTAAATGAAATGTGTAGCCATCCTGTCATTCAAAGAAATAATAATTTAGGAAATAATTCTAAGTTCAGTGCAGGTACAGCCTCCAGGTTGTATAATTGTTGGGCATTAGGGAGTTGAAAATACATTATCTGGTGTGTGCACGTATGTGTGTGCATAGTCTTAGAATTTTTGACTTGGTGGGAACTCTACCAGCCTGTCTCATTTACGGGTAAGAAATCTGGATCCCAGGGAGCTAAGATGACCTTCTGAAGGTTATGAGCAGCACTAAAATCCATTCTCTGTACTCCTTTCTTTGTTTCCTTGCTATACTGCAGAAGTCCTTGTTCTCTGAGACTCCAGTGACAATCATCGCCTCATCTCACATTATCCGATGGAAAATAGGAACAAATCTACTTTGAAAGACAAAGTGTGACAAAAGTGTACAGCATTCTTATTTTTAAAACATATGTGCATGGTTTATAGCTGCTTTCAAAGCTGGCCTATTTATAAATGAATTCGATGTCGGCAAATTAATAAGAACCCGTTTTACCCTCAGCCCTGAAAATACCTTCATATTCCAGACTTGAAACACCATTAAGTTGGTTCTTTTCTTTACAAAGTAGAATCTCATTGTGTTAAAAATAGTGTGCTTAAAAACAATTCAGTTTTTGAAAAGTCTTACTATTTTTGTCCCATTGAAAGTTTCTCTGTAAATTTCATTTATAAAATCATTGCTTAGTAATTCAACACTTTTTTCCCTTACTCTTTTTATTTTTAAAAAGCAGTAATAGACCTCACCCTCTGTGTTTTTGTTTGTTTGTTTAACCCCTGAGTTAAGGACCCCATTCTCGAGAGTTAGGCCATCCCTCTGCTGATGCAAGCTCACACTTCTCAGTGGGATGGCCTGCTCACCAGGGAGCATCACCATTCTGTTGCCTCACACCTGCATTGGGCTTGCTTCGTATAGTCACTGTTTCCACTGAATCCTCACAGCAACCTGGTGAAGTTTATACTGTTGTTGCCCCCAGTTAACAGATGAAAAGAATGAGGTATTGACAGATGAAATGACTTGCCCAGGTGACTCAGCCCAGTAGTGAAAGAACCAGGATTTGAACCTGGCAGTCTGGCTTCCAGTGTCTTCACCTCCTTTCTGCCATCATGAACTCTTGGACAACCCGTTTTGCCTTTTTCAGTGCTCTTAACTATAAAGAGAGTCAAGCAGATCAGACAGTCTGGATGGGTTCTTCCTGCTTGATAATCCTCGATCTTGAATATCTGCAATCTGACCATTTTAGAGAAAAAAATATATTCATATTTAATGCTTTATCCTTGCCTCTAATACTGGAACATCTTTAAAACAAAGAGTCATGAATCCCAAAATACATCAGAATCTTTTCATTGTTTCCCATATAACATGTCAAGGAACAAATTGTTTTTGATTTATTTTTATTGAAGTGCAGTTGACATACAATATTGTATTAATTTCAGATGCACAACACAGTGATTCAACATTTATATACATTATAAAGTGATCACCATGATAAGTCTAGCTACCATCTGTCACCATACAAAGTTGTGACATATTATTAACTATATTTCCTGTGCTGTACATTACATCCCTGAGTCTTATTTATTTTATAACTGGGAGTTGTTTGCCCATTCCTCACTGCAAAGGATGAATCTTTTAAAGAAGTTTAGGATAGGGGTGCCTGGGTAGCTCAGTTGTTGATGTGTCTGCCTCCTTCACCTCAGGTCATGATCCCAGGGTCCGGGGATCAAGCCCCACATTGAGCTCCCTGCTCAGTGGAGAGTCTGCTTCTCCCTTTCCCTCTGCTGCTCCCTCCGCTTGTGCTCTCTCTCTCACTCTCTCAAATAAGTCAATAAAATCTTAAAAAAAAAAAAAAAAAAGGAAAGAAGTTGAGGATAATGTCATTCCAGTCCCTTCATGTGGAGGATGCAAACATGTCTCTGGTGAGAGAATGCTGGGTTTGATTCCAGGCTCTGTCACTGTAAGTGACTTAATTTCACTATTCCCACTGTCCTCCTCTGTAAAATATGGATGATAACAGTAACTCTGCTGTTACTGAGGATTCAGAGTTGGGACAGGCAAAGCTCTTACAACAGTGGCCAGCATATAGCTTCCGGTAATTGCTGGCTAGTACTGTTCTCATAGCTCACCTCCTCTGGTCACCTTTATTCCTCATGAAACCTCCATTTAAGTTATGTTTTCCAGTGCTGCCACTCCTCACTAGGAACACAGACAGGACTGCTCGTCAGTCTCGAGGATCCCTCCTGCAGAGCATGTGTCCTGATGCTGACTCAGTCCTGCTATTAGCCATGGCTGTGTTGTCCCGGTGTTCTTCAGTCCCTGAGGCCTGTGGTTTCAAAACACAGAAGTAGGGTACTTTCTCCAGTATGCTTCCTGTGTGACTCCCGTTCTCCCAGCCTCCACCGCTTGCCCCTTCCTCCCTTGCCAGAAGGGGCAAGGAATTGTGCCCTCATACATTGACTTCTGGGGTCTGGCCCTCTGTCCGGGGACTATCCCATTTTTTACTTTTTCATGAACCATTAGGAGCTTATAAGAGCCTCTGAGACTTGGATATTATTTGGAGGTTTGAAGGAGAGGATGGAAACTTAGATTTAACTGTGTGTCAAGGCCCAGCCTCTGCCAAACACTTCACCTTCTACAGCCCAGGAGGTAACTAGTAGTGTGTCCATCTTACTGATGAGGAAGCTGGGGAGAGAGATGCTCACATCACCAACCTAGTGAGAACTTGAATCAAAACTCACCTGATTCTTTTTTTTTTTGCTTTAAATTTTTATTGTTATGTTAATCACCATACATTACATCACTAGTTTTTGATGTAGTGTTCCATGATTCATTGTTTGTGCATAACACCCAGTGCTCCACGCAGAATATGCCCTCTTTAATACCCATCACCAGGCTAACACATCTCCCCAACCCCCTCCCCTCTAGAACCCTCAGTTTGTTTTTCAGAGTCCATCGTCTCTCATGGTTCGTCTCTCCCTCCGATTTACTCCCCTTCATTCTTCCCCTCCTGCTATCTTCTTCTTCTTTTTTTTTCTTAACATATATTGCATTATTTGTTTCAGAGGCACAGATCTGTGATTCAACAGTCTTGTACAATTCACAGCGCTCACCACAGCACATACCCTCCCCAATGTCTATCACCCAGCCACCCCCTCCCTCCCACCCCCCCCACCACTCCAGCAACCCTCAGTTTGTTTCCTGAGATTAAGAATTCCTCATATCAGTGAAGTCATATGATACATGTCTTTCTCTGATTGACTTATTTCACTCAGCATAACACCCTCCAGTTCCATCCACGCCATTGCAAATGGCAAGATCTCATTCCTTTTGATGGCTGCATAATATTCCATTGTGTATATATACCACATCTTCTTTATCCATTCATCTGTCGTTGGACATCTTGGTTCTTTCCACAGTTTGGCTGTTGTGGACATTGCTGCTATAAACATTGGGGTGCACATACCCCTTCGGATCCCTACATTTGTATCTTTGTGGTAAATACCCAGTAGTGCAATTGCTGGATCGTATGGTAGCTCTATTTTCAACTTTTTGAGGAACCTCCATACTGTTTTCCGGAGTGGTTGCACCAGCTTGCATTCCCACCAACAGTGTAGGAGGGTTCCCCTTTCTCCGCAACCCCGCCAACAGCTGTCATTTCCTGACTTGTTAAGTTTAGCCATTCTGACTGGTGAAAACTCACCTGATTCTGAAATGTATGTTCTTTTCATTATGTAACACAGTGGGAAGGAGCCAGGTGCTATTTTTCTCCGGAGAGACTGTTGATCTGCCAGTGTTGATGGGTACGTGTATGCTCAGCATGTGAAATTTCAGCTTTAGGATCTGAATATCCCATAGGATTTTGACATAATCTGTAAGAATGATTGGTTGACCCTACCCCTCCCCATCAATAGGACCCCAAAGACCATTCATCAGATTTTTCTTCTTCCCTTCCTTATCTCCTAGAAATGTTCAAGTCTTTAAAGAAGCCATGTAGTGCACTGATAATGAAGATAAAAATAATACTTAATAGCCACTGTTTGCTAAACCTATCTGTGTGCTAGGTATCTTATCACATACTTTATATACATAATTTAATTTGATGATTATAAATTTTATAGGGTCATATATTTTACAGACTTGGGGACTTTCGTTGTCTAAGGTTACATAGTACGCTAGGGAGCCTCACGTTTGGGCTTTGAATGTAGAAGCTCTGTTTGAATCTGATCATTACACAGTCCTGCCTCCTCATTGCTACTTACTCCATGGCCTCCCATAATCCTGAGTGTGTTCTCTTACGCTAGTATCTGTGTGCTTGCATGAGTTTTAAATTTCCATATCAGTAATCATATGTCAAAGAGTAATGGAAAAATCTGAAAACGGTGACTTAAATCATACACAAGAAATTCCTTAGGAGGTCCGTTCAGGGTTGGTATGGTGATTCCACAGTGTCCTCAGGAGCTCCTTCTAAGTCTTCACTCTAGCGGATAGCCCTCACTTTTATGCTGACAGAATGGCTGCAGGGGCTCCAGTCATTACCGGACATGAAGCTGTGTTCTGAACTTGAAGAAGTTGAGGTGTGAATGCAGAAGCAAAAGGAACAAGACAGTCAAGTTAAAGATCCTTCCTGGAAACTCTACCCAGCATTCTCCGTGTATCTATCACTGGTTTGGATTGGGTCACTCTTGGTTATAAGAGAGACTGGGAAATGTACTTTTTTTTAGGTGGGTGCATTGTTTCAGTGAACAAAATCCGGGCTTATTAACATGGAACCCAACCTGCTAATTTCTTGAAATAAGTTAAATAAATTCATCTAGTATCACTCTTCCCCAGGGACTGACTATCTAGGGGAAACTTGGTGTGTTCTAGAGGCTGAGAATATCTTGAGAAGATGAAAAAGTTTGTTCAGTAGAAGTTTTAACCAGGTAGACTATGTCTTAGGTATTCAAGAGAGTTGTCAAGATTCAGCTTGACCCAACCCAAGGAAAGGGGAGGTAAGATCCAGAAGTGTAACCTGGTGATTTGAACCTAACTCCACTTAGACCAGGACTAGTAGGGGGAAAGCAGAGGAATCCTAGATTCTAAATATACCCTAAGCATTAATAGTTAAGGTCGTGCCACTTGTAAGATTTTACTTCATCAGTATCTTCTGTGGATATAAAAGCAATTCTTTCATATTTGTGTTGGGTGGGGAAGGTGCAGTAGAGGCAGAGTTAATTGGGAACCAGAATCAGGAAGTAAGTACAACCAGACAGTGATGGGCTTTGATGATGGGAGTTGCAATCTCAGCTATACCACTTGTGAGCCCTGTGACCTGGGACCTTGGAGAAGTCACCTAACCTTTCTAATTCTCCTATTTCTAATTAAAAGAAAAAAAAAAGAAATTGACAAAATCTTCCTCACATGCTTCTTGTAACAACTAACAGCAATGTAGAGCCCAGTGCCTGACGCAAGGTGGTAAGGCTGCTGTTCGTACTGTCATGTTGCAAGTGTTGTCCATCAGCAGGGGCTGGCTGTATACCTGCTGTGAGCCCCTCTGGACTGGAGAGGGGGGCAAGATCCTGGTTTCTCCTGGGAGAGGAGTGGAGAAGGTAATTGCCAATGCAGTAATCACAAGGAAATGTCCTGAGCTCTTGTCAACTAAGGCAGGAAGCCTGCTGGGTCAACTAAACTGCAGGTTTCAAATGCTTATTTGGGGCCTCCTAAAGAAAGCTCATGATGGAAGGTTTAATTTCTGCCAAGTTTTACCTTCCCTATATATAAAATGAAGATAAGCATAACGCCTACCTCCCAGGTTGTTGTGAGGATAACACCAGTAGAACTCCTGGGCACATGATATGTACCCAATAAATATTCTCTATTATTAATGATGTTTCTTCCCTCCCGCTTCAACCAAGCAAAAGCAGGGCTTGTTGGTCTCAGTTTTGTCTGGCTGTCTCAGCTTCAGTAATCCCATAAAAACTTTAACCTAGTTATAAAGTACACATATAATCACACTGGGCCCCAAAAGATACTCTGATAATGTGCTTAATAACGAATTCTTGGATGGCAGCAGTGTTTTAATTTTTATTTTATTTTTTATAAAGATTTTATTTATTTATTTGACAGAGAGACACACAGCGAGAGAGGGAACACAAGCAAGGGGAGTGGGAGAGGGAGAACCAGGCCTCCCGCGGAGCAGGGAGCCCAATGCGGGGCTCGATCCCAGGACCCTGGGACCATGACCTGAGCCGAAGGCAGACACTTAACAGCTGAGTCACCCAGGTGCCCTGCAATAGTGTTTTAGAGAGCTGTCGTGGACTTGTAAATTCCACTGGCTTCAGTGCTTATGAAAGTGAGACTGACAGCTCATTGCCCAGGGCAGCAAACACACAATCCGCCTGTGTTTACGGTCCAAGTTCTTTAAATAGCTTTGTGTTCCAGGTCAGAACTTCACTGTTGCCATTTTTCTGCCAGTGACACAGGCTGGGGGTTGGGGTGACATACGTTCTTGCTGCTCATTTCTGAGATGGGAACAGGCTTGACTAGGAACTGGCGGGGGGGGGGTGGTGGGAAGAATCAAAGAACAACCCATGTTCTTGGAAACGATACACTGGCACAACATTCATTATCATCACCACCACCTTGCTCCACGTTTGCGACGACTTCTATCCTTTCAAAGCATTTTCCGATGAGTCATGTCATTTGATCCTCTCCAAAACCTATGGAGATGGACAAGGAGACGTCATTAACATTTTTTAGTTAAAAAAAATCGAGGCTCAGATAGGTAAAGTGACTTGCTCCTAATTGGCATGGGCTGGACTTGAACCCAAATCTTCTGTCCTCAGACCCAAACCTTCCCTATGTGACTGTAGTTGCTGCTAGCCTGTTTCCTTACCTCGGTCTGGAAGACAACAGCATTTATGTATCTTCGTATCTACCCTTCTAGAAGTCTGGATCCCACTAAGATAGAAGAGGTTGGTGCATCATACATAGCTTGCGGCCCAGCCAGAGCAGAGTATGTTCCCTTAGGTTTGGTTAGGGTTCATTTCCTGCGGCCTGCACCAGAGGATTCTCTCCAAGTGGAATCCACCACATGGCAGGCAGAGGGCTTTCCCCACGTACAGAAGATCTTTGCTATAGACCCTACTCCAGCCCTACCCCATCCTCCTCTCCTGGGCTGGAAATTCCACCATTTGGAACCTTGAAGACTAACTGGCCTTAAAGAGATTCCAATTAAAATAGGAATTCTTTCACTATACATACAGCTTATATTAAAACAAACAAACAAACAAACTTAGGATACTGTTTTGGGTAGGGGGTGGTCACAAAACCTGGCTCCTTCCATTGTCCTCATCCATGAGGCATGAACCAGAAGAGGCATCGTGAAGATCCCATGAGATGTAGGTACAAGGACTATAAAAATATAAGTGGCCCAGATAGCAGGGAGGAAGAGCATGGCTGGGGTGCTGGTCTCGGAAGGAGGAGAGAAGTAGGCACCGCTAGAGCTCGGAGTGCTGGCTCTGACCCCCAGAAGCTCTGCATTGGGAAGGCACGAAGGCAGTCTGGCTGATGTCACGGTCTGGTCCAGGACTGGACCATTTGCAGCCTCCAGAGCCATTTGGGTTGCTTTGACCTCCAGCCATCTGTGTCTGGGAATGTAAAACAAATGGTTAATGGCATCAGATGGTATATGATCTCAAATGCCCCCCCCCGCCCTGCTTACTGCCATCAGAGGGAAAAGAGGACTGTGGAGAAATCATGAAGGATGCTGTTTTCAAAGTTGCAATTAATTGTGTGCTGGGGAAAGCTCATCCTCTGCCAGTTATTCTGTCGAGGAAGGGGAAATTAAGGGTGATGGAGCTGTGACTGAGAGGTCAGTTTGAATCATCCTTACAAGGTCAAAGAAGGAGAACAGAGCCCATATTCAACCCCAGGAATCCTGGAACAAAAGGTGTGAGGGTCATGTGGTGGGGTGCGTCAGGAGCTGACTTCCTTTAGGCGAAATAGGCGCCTAGGGATAGGTCTTGACTGTCTGACCTGCGACTTCACAGTTGCACGGGGGACTGTCCTTAGGTTACTTTTTTACAATGCCTTACGTCCACTGTGGCTTGAGCCAGACATGTCCCCGTCCTCTCTTTGGGACCCCTCCGTGTGGCCTTGTCCTCTCATTTCACTCTGCAAACTTTCTCTCATATTTCCCTTCTCTTTCTTCCAGCCAGTGAGACCTGCAACGACTTCCACCCAATGTTCTTCACCCACGACAGATCGTTCGAGGAATTTTTCTGCATCTGTATCCAGCTCCTGAACAAGACATGGAAGGAAATGAGGGCAACTTCTGAAGACTTCAACAAGGTAAGGTTGAATCTGAGGCAGAGGCAGCAGCTTCCTGTCACCCCAGAGGAGCCCCACCTCTGCATTGTCCCCCGGCTATCATACCCGTATGGACCTGAGCTGTGTGTTGGTGATGCTTTCATCTCTGCTGGGATAAGCCTGGAGCAGTCTTGTTCCTTTTGGCTAACTAAACTGGAGCCACCAGCAGAGACCCTTTCTTGAAATATGTTGTCTACATTAACTTTTTCCTTTAAGGGCATTAACCTGGGATGCCGCGTAATGGCAACATCCACTGGGGAAAAGGCCTCCCCCTCCACTGGTGTGCAGGCGGCTGTTAGAGAAACAATGAGATCAGGAAGGCTGCTCTGTCTAGGTGACTTGGTTTCTTTGCAGATTATGGATGTGTTGAGATAATCTGCCCTTTGTTGTGTCAAAAAGAGTTTTTATTCAAATGCAAAATCTCTTTCAGGGAGTTGAGTAAGTTTATATGGAACTTTTTTTTTTTTTTTTTTTAGTTTACAGAAAGCATTTGATTCTTCTTTGGTTTTCTGTAAGAGCACAAATTTTATGTTTCTCTTTGTGAGTGAATGTTGGGTGCCGAGAAGAGTGTTGACCAACTTAGAGGAAGCAGAAATATATGAACTTTTCAAGAGAAACAAAATCTTTATCCTTAGATAAAGGCCTTGTTAACGATCATCACATGGCTAGTAATAACTGATGGTTGGGACAGGTATATTTAGGACAAGTATATTGGGAGAGGCCTTCAGTACCTTTCATTTGCTACTACTATTGCTGGATCTGGGTTTGACTGGTTCCGTCACCCATGCCTGCTGAGCTGGTCCTGGGGACATAACTGTTGTTAAGAGTCTAAGGGTCCGATCTCACTGTCCTCCTGTGGGGCCTTCACAGCTGGTGAACAGAAGATCAAATGTCCAACTGCATTTGATGTTCTCCTTGGTCTTTGCCTCCCTGTCACCTTTCCTCTGAACTTACATTCCCTTCTTCTTTTCCACCATATTTCTGGTTCGTGGCATCTTGAACTGATATTGGTGGAAAGGAAAGAAAACGAGGAAAAGGAAATAATACTCTTTGCCAAGCCTCAGTTAGGTCTCCATCAGCATGATGATCTTCTCCGCAGTTGAAGCAGACAAAGCTGTCTTAGTCGCCTTGGGCCATCTATTTAATTCATTGAAATAGGCCCCAGCGACGCCCCTCTGTGGAGAGCCCTGATTCTGCCAACTACAGTCTAGAGCTGCCACGGGTCTAAGCAGCTATGCCCAGGGACAGGCATGATTGAAGAAGGGAAGTGAAGGAAAGAAATCCAGTAATTCTGCAGCCTCCTAAGTGTACTTCACTTGATTATGAGTGACTTGGCAATTGAGGTGCAAATCATCCCTGGGAAAGAGGAATAAAGGAGCAGGGAGACCTTTGTACAATCAAGCCAAAAAAAGGGGAGAGTTAAGTAGTCTCTGAAATGGCCAAGGCCACTTTGCCCCGGATCAGATCAACTCTTCAGTTACTACAGTGTTTCTGAAAGCCATCCAGTACTCAGCTCCTATGTGCACGGGACACCTGTTCTTTCAGGAGAAGGGAACCTCTCTGGCTGTCATGTGCTCTGGCATCAGGTATCTGTCTGCTTTCCGAGAGGATTTCACTCACCCGTCTTCTTCTGAATTACAGAAATCAGCATTTTTGTAAATGATGATAATGCAAATATTTTTGTTGTTGATCTATGCACAGATAAGGTATATGGAAAATATTACCAAATTCCTGTAGAGGAATGGCTCAAGAGGCTTAGCACTTAGACGCTTAAATCCTATAGAACATACAGTTTACAAAACGAAGTCCCAAGAATGCACTGTTAGCAAAGGGAACCAGAGGCCTCGGTCTGGAGTTGGTGAGCGTGGCCATTGGGTCTGTGTGGTTCATCACGACCAGATAGTTGGGTCAGCGGTAATGATATCCTGCCTGTGCAGGGTGAGGTCCCCCAAGTGTCACTCTGAAACTTTTTTCATAATTAACTTATGTGGCTGTAAAAACTGCCTTTGGCAAGACCTCAGGGCCAGGATCGGGGGACATGATAAGTGTCCCTAGTGCCATCTTATTGTGGCCCTAGTGCCATCTTTTTGCATTGTCTACTGATCATAGACGTCAGTCTAGTGTCACGTACATGTGGCCAAATAGTGATGGTGGTTTGCGGCTGTGAAGAGGCAGTCGGAAGCCTGAGAGGCAGAGGGTCCCATCCTGTGTACACATCTCCCTTGGTCAAGAGTGGATACCAGAGGAGGGCCAGGGATGGGAATGACAAGGGCTTTAAGTTTTCTACGTGAAATAGTTTTGTTTTGTTTGCCTTTTTTCTTTTTAGTGTTATGCACGCCTCACTTCTGGAACAGAAAAGTCTATCAGTTATATACTATTTTATCATGTGTGTACTAGTTTTCTAGGGTTGCTGTCACAAATTACCACAGACTTTGTAGCTTAAATAGTACAAAGGTACTCTCCTACAGTTCCATAGCTCAGAAACCAGAAACGGGATTCATGGGTTAAAATCAAGGAGTCAGCAGAGCTGTGGTCTTTTTTGGCCACTCTAGTGGGGAGATCTGTCGCCTTGCCTTCCAGGTTCTAGAAGCCACCTGCGTTCCTTGGCTCGTGGCCCTTTTTCTCTTCAAAGCCAGCCAACAGGTCCTGTCCTCACGTCACACCTCATTACTCTGATCCCTCTTTGGCTTGGATCTTTCACTCTTCTGGACTCCTGTGATTACATCGGACCACCTGGATAATCCAGGAGAATCTTCCCTATTTTAAGGTCAGCCGATTAGGAATCTCAACTCCGTCTGCAACCTGAATTCCCCTTTGTCATGTAACATAACATAGTCACAGATTCTGGGGGTTGGAGTGTAGACCTCAGTGAGGGGGGTGCATTTCTCTGCCTACCATAATGTATATTTAATTTGCAGGTGTATTACATTTGTATCTGTATTTGTGTGTATCAATTTAAAGTATTGAAATGTGGACAGAGGAGCTTTTTGTTGTTGTTTTATTTGCTGGTAGACCAGCATAATACCAGAGTTCTGCTAGTGGTCGCTCAAACAGATTTCACTACGTCCTTTTTCTTTTATGTCCCTGTTCTGCCTCTAACAGGCTTTTGAAAAAAGATGGGCCCTATGTGCGGGCCTCTAGGTCAGTTCTTCCTGATTTTTGTTCCTGCTGCTTGTCTATCAGCCACTGCTCTGCGTTGCCAGGTAATAAATGGAAAGGAGAGAAGAAGAGCCGAAATTTTCATCGGTTTATTTTTCTTCTTGTTATTAACTTGGTAGCAGAAGCTATTGAATTTAGGAACAAACGTGGATTCGGTGTTATTGGTAGATTTAATGTTTTTCTTGTTTCCGAAGATTGTCCAAATTCGAATTCAGAATATCTTAAAAGAGCCCAACATGAGACACACTTTCTTTTGAACTTTCTTGGACACCGTCAGACTGTCGCCACTCTAAACAGAAGCATGGGTGGAGGATTTGCTTGTCAACCTACGGCCCAGGTTCTGTAAGAAGGGGCTTAGCTATCTGCCTCCTTCAGCTCGTTACTGGAGAAGCAGTATCCCTCAATCCAAAATTCTGATTTTACAAATAATAACTAGATTCCAGCAGATGCCGGAATTTCTTCTACAACCCACCTTGCTTGAGACACTAGTTTGTAGGTATCTAGTGCTTGGTAGTTAATGCTTCTGCCGGAAGTGAATGTTTGGAAAAGCAGCTGCTTTCTTGCTGCTCCAGGCTGGGGAAGCTGAAGACGGGATGTTTTTTATTTATGTGAAAGAAGTAGAATTGGAGAGTGATTAAAATATTTATGCTTTGAAAAGTACTTTCTTCCAGTTTCCCAATGTAGCAGTCTCTGCAGAATAATCCATTGATTCAGGCCATTGAGTTTGTATTCTGTTTTTGCCTTTTATTACCAATATTTTAAAGCATGCATTATTCATTTTTATGTGCATTAGAGAAGAGCTTAAACTGCAGCTGGATACCTCGGCACACAAGTGGCCCCATAATCCTTTCATTGAAGCCCTCATTTTTTAAGCAGGGTAGGAAAGAAGACACAAGTGATTTGGGTAGTTCAGGTATGGGAATCTCATTTAAAGCTTTTATTGCAGACCGTGCCACTTTAGAAATTCTAACAAGGGGTATACACATCAAAATTGATATTTGTGTGTAGTAGTGTTTCTCAACCTTATCCACCTTGCCCGAACCTTAGAATCACCTGGGGGGCTTTGGAAACCTCTGTCATCCCAGTGCCCTATTGTACAACATACCAATTACTTCTTTGTGGTGGAGCCAAAGCTCTCATGAAGATTTTTCATGAAGGCAGATTTGATCACTAAAGGTGAATCCCATCCATAGAATGACCATCAGTTGATACGTGTAACACAGACCACCAACTAGTATGAATTGTGTGCATCAGCGAAGTAGTCCGTCCATTGGTTGGTAAGGCCCAGGTTCTAACCCTGGTTCTGCCACTCAGGAACAATATTCCCTGAAAATTAAAAAAAAAAAAAAGTGGATACCAGTATCCCATTGCCCTCTTATGGTGGTGTGATACTAAATTGAAGTAATAAATGTGAAAATGATTTGAGGAAGTAAAATGTCATATGCGTTTGTATTCTTTTTGTACATAATAAGATAAATCCTGTCTATGAAAAATGAGTAAATTGCCCTTTTCAAAAGAAAACATTTTTTTGGCTATTATGTGAAAAAACAAAGAAAAGAGGAAAGGAAGGAAGGAGGGAGGGAGGGAAGGAGGGAGGAAAGAAAGAAAGAAAGAGAAAAAGTGAAGCTGCTTATGTACCACAGATTAAGTGCTGAATTGAATGAACTCATTTAACTTTGGCAGAAATAGGGTTTCAACGGAAAACGTCATGGATTTGGGAAGAAAAGACTTTATTAGGTACCTTAGTTTTCCATGTGACAAGCCATGGGCAGCAGCCTAAAAATCAGGTTTCACAAAAGCTCAGGTGCTTAATAGCTGGAGAGAGTTAAGGCACTGTAGCTATTACCTAGCTGCACAGACCTCTCTGCGGATGTCTGAGCCGTCTAGATACCTTAAAAATACTTGTTCATGGCATTGGTGTTACTTTAGATGCTATCAAAATCGGCATTAAAAACAAGATCAAATGACTTTGCCATGCTTTCAAATTGCCAAAATGGAAGAAACTAATGGTTTGAAAAATGTAGTCACTCTGGAGCAAAAGCACTATTTTGAAACTTTACCCAGCAGCATAATATGCAAAGCACACACGACAGAGGTTAGGATCTCAGGCTTGCAGATGACAAGCCATCCCTTAAAATAGGAGAGCCTGTGCACAGGGAGAACCCAGGCCCATCAGACAAAGCCGCAGCTGCCCCTGGCTAGGCTATGAGCTCCATCTGAGTCAGCGGGAGAAAATCTCAATTAGGAAGAATTGGAGAGCAGAACAGAGCAAACATCCTGGGAAGTCCCCTGGAAGATTATCCATGGAAAATAGCCACTAACTAGTCATATCTAATGGATTATGGTGTGGTGTAAAAAAGGGTTCATTTGAGAGCTTGAAGGCAGTGATTGCATGAATGAGAAAGGGAAATATGTTCACCCCCCGAACTGTTTCCAATTTACTGACTTTCTGTGCATGCTTTTCAGGGGCAATTATATATTCCAGAGTCCCCTTCCTAGGCCAGCTCAACTTCACAGTGGTGCAGACAGCGCTCTTGTTGGTTAGCTGAGCTGGCCTAGGGAATGAAAGGTGGTCTGTAACTCTCGCCATGAATAAACATGAATCTCCTCATTTGCATGAGGCAGGTGACTGTAAAATATCTCGGAGCAAGTTGTGAAAGGAGGCTTTGTGCATCCGTGCCCAGGGGAAGCTGGGGAGGACTCAGTGTTGTTTATCTTCATTAGAATTCCATCTAGGGCTGCTGGTATTGATCTGAACCGGGCCTGGGGTAGCTAATAAAGTAGGTGTATGTTTTAATTGAAACATGAATATTTAAGTAGAGGAGAAGTCTTTTAAAGGGCCACGATGTCGTACGAGAGGTTATCCATTTCTCAGCTGTCTAGGCCATTTACAAGTATTTATTCAAAAAAGCTTCTCACGTTTCACAGAAGTCTTTAAGGTTTGACACGAAGGAAATCACACTTCCTGTAGAAGCAAATGCATCATACAAATAGATTTATTTTTTCCTTTGATGTTTCCTGTTGGATAGGTAGCAAATAGTTTCGTGTGTGTGTGTGTGTGTGCGCACACGTGCGTGCATATATTTAAATGAGTGCTTTTAAGCTATTCGCTTAAGGTAGTGTTACCCTTTTTTTATGAAGTTTGCCACTTCCATTGGGACAGGAATCCAGGTATGTCTCCTTCCATCTTCATCAATATAAATTGTGCTGTCTAGAGACAGCAGAAAGACTGAGAAAGAGACCAACTTTACGGAACTTATTTTTTTTTTCAAGAGGTATCTTTTTAAATAGACCCCAGTAGGTACACTTTCTAAAAAGAAGTGCATTAATTGCAGGTAACATGGGCCTGACCAAGACAGGTGGTGTGAGGTGTTATTTCCCAGACTCTTTTGCATTACCACCCCCCGAAGGATCTCCTTTAGACATTTTCCTCTAATCACCCTTCCCCTGAAATTTTAATTATGCAAATACATTGTTACCTGTTTATGTATTGTCTGTATATCTGTGCTTTATGGTTTAGGAAAGTAAGATTTTTTTTTTTTTTTTGCTCCTCCAAGAACCAAATTTCTCCCCCTGGGGACACGATCCCCTGCCCCATTGAGAATCCAGGTGGAAAGGAGGGAACGGAGGCTGAGCCTGGGCGCAGCAGGAAAGTCTGGGGGCAGTCCTGGCCCAGGGGCTCCTCACCAGCAGTGTGGGTCCTTGGGCATGTCCTTTAGCCCCCAGAGCCCTTCTCACCTGTAAACTGGTAGCAGCAGCAGCAACAACAACAACAATAACAATGGTATTTCCCCAAATCACTGTGAGGATTAGGTCCTTAAAGGCTGGCTTTGTAAATTGCCCCATACAAATTGGAGGTGCTGGTGTCAACAGAGAGAACCCAAATTGACAGTCATTTGCACTTGGTTGTGTAGTATAACTGAGCTGCTTTGATTTTCTAAGATAATGTATTCAAATATCTAGAAACACAGATTTTCCCATTCCTCTGTGTGGAAGCCCATTGAACTCTGGTTTGCCTGCCAAGGGAAACTGACTACAGCAGGGACAGATCCCTAAGTGAGGAGGAAGTCCTCTGTGTGGGTTTTTCCTGGTGAGGGATGCTCCTCCCCAGCCTGCCCATAGACATACCGCAAGTGACTGAGGGGCTTGGCTGAGTCTCCAGAGGCACAGCACACTGGTCCTTCAGAAGCCCAGGTCTCCTCAGCTGCATAACCCCAGCGGCATGACCTCATGCAAGGGATTCAGACTGGGCAGCTCCAGATTGCTCGTCTGTGAGACGGGGACAGGAATGACCACCCCCAGACGGGCTCTGAGCCCTGGACCAAGTCCGGCAGATAAACTACTTAGCTCAGTCCGGCCTGGAGCAAATACTAGGTGACACCGGCTTCTAAATACCTCTGAAAAGGAAAAGGGCTCGTCATGGCAATGCTGATGGCAAACATTTTCAGAAAAAGACAAGATTCTCCTGGGGATTTAGTGATTAAGTTCATAGAACATGCATCCCAGCGTGCTTAGTGGTCCCACCCTCACAGGTTCTGTGAAACGTGGGCGTCGTCATAAAGTGGTGACCATTTCCAGGGACTGTTCTGGGTCATGCCTTTGATAGTCTGACCGTATCCCTTTATTAAGGGGTGGTATCCAGAATCCTCCAGAAAGAGTTAGATTTTGTTGACTCTGTTTATGTAATTTCCCTAAGAAATGGTTAAACTGTTTAAAATTTGTTTAAAGATTAACTGGTAGGTTTAGTTGGCTGAAAACACTGCTAGCATGTTTTGCTTTCTTGACATTTGCCATAACTGGAGCATGTATAAAAAGGATAATTACCATGATTGAGTCTGATGAGTAATTTCGGATAAGCCCTGACAATAGTAAATATACATCTTGGAGGTTTCTTTGCATGCAAGATCCTCATTTCCGAAGCCTCCCTGGAGTCAGTGTATCTTTTCTTTGTATGTGTAACATGTGCTAAGCTGACACTTGCCAATTACAAGACAAAAAGAATTGATAGGTTCTTCTGCTGAGCAGCAGTAAGATACATCAGTCGCTTGGTTCAGCAGCAGCCCATCCCTGATCATGGAAATAACGATGCCTCTAAGTTAGCTGCTGTACATCACTCTGTTCAGTGACTTCTGAAACTTCTTCCCCTTTGTTAACTACACTTTGGGGCACCGCCTGAGCTGTTAATAACTGGTTCCGATGACCTGAATTCCATATTCCATTGTGGATTGTGTTAGGGATTTGATAATGGCACAGAAATCATTTTATTAGTATATGTCCAATTAAAAGGAAATTGCCTACATTTTAAATAAGGCGTAATGAGATTTAGGCATTTTAAATTAAAGGGCAGATAGGAATCAGAGTTGGATAGCAAAGAAGAGTACTGTTAGATGGGAATCTCTCGTGAAATATGAGTCCTCCTTGATTTAAAAGAAAATATTTATCTTGTAATTGCAGAGAAAATGATGTGCTATGGGGGTTGAGAGCACAGTTGTACAAAGGGGTATGTTTCCTAAGGTAGAACAGGAGAACATAAAGGTGCTGTCACGTGGGTGCTCTTCATTGCCAACTCAGGGTGCCAGATGTTAGGAAGAGGCAAGGGACGGAAGACAAAGAGATGCCCCAGATGAGACGAGACGGGGAGTCAGAATGAGAGAGTAGTGTCAGAAGCCATTTGTTAGGACTCCAACAGAAGAGCTGGGAGAAGTGAGAAGATCCCAAGTGAAATTGCTAAATCTCTCCCACAAAAATACCAGGCCTAAGGGGTCAGAAGTTTAAAAATATATTTTATTATTTAAGTGTGTATAATTCACCTGCTAATCTAAATTCCTTCTAGGGCCGTGCAGGTTTTTCAAAAGTGTGCTTTTATGTCTGAGCAGCGGTGAATGATGGGTCAGGCAGTCCCCCTGGCCTTACCAAATAGCAGCCGAAACCCTCACCTGCTGGTCTGACAGCAGATGCTAGCTGTTCTCACCATCTCTCAGCGTAGAGCTGAGCCACTAGGCCAAACAGGTCAGAGCAAGAGCAAAGGTCGGGGGGGCAAGAAGAGGGTACCAAAGCAAGGCTGAATTTGTTATACAGAGAAAAAGAAACAGGGAAACTTGAATTTGAGAGATGAGAATTCCAACCTGCTAGTTTCTTCTTCTCCTCTCCTCCCCTTTGCCCCTCCTTTTGTTGTTTCTATGTGTTTCCCATGCAGTTCTGTTGAAATGAAAAATAATAGTAGCTGCTCAGTGAAACTATGTGGGAGGAACTCATTTAGGCAGGTAGTTAACTCAGATATCATGCCCACACAGGGCCTGCATCTTCCCAGGAAAGTTCTCAAGCCGGCCGTTGTCACTTGTGGCAACAGCATCCTCAGATGCCCCTCAAGGGATCCCCTTGCTCTGGCCCTATGAATAATACCGTTACTCTGGAACTTACCACAGTGAACTGCAGTTGTCTGCTTAATCCTCAGACTCCTTGAGAGCAGAGCCTGGCTTTTTTCTGTATTCTCAGAATCTACTCAGTGCCTAGGAGGTCGACGGCATTCAGTGTTACTATCCCAACACGGAAGGCATGGCACTAGGCACTGGGGATACAGGTGAGTTCTGCCTTCATGGAGCTGGCAGTCCAGGGAGTTTCTATTTGGAAGTTTACGGACGGGCTCCTCTTTGTGCAACCAATCAGCGGCCAGAGTCACTACAATCACTATAAGGTCCTCTGCCTTCTCATTATTGTCTTAGCTCAGATCTTCCTCTTTTCTCACTCCAAATCTCGTAGGTGGAATGGCTGGTTGCAGTTCTTTACTGCTTCATAGGAGTCCTTGCCACAATCTGATGGGGAGTGAAGCCTATTTCCCCTGCCCTTTGACTTTTGACATGGGCCAATGAGATGATCACAAATGTGCAGTGCGCAGAGGCCTGAATATTGCTTGTGTGGCTGGCTCGGGCTCTTGCACTTCTGCCTTCATCATGAGATAGAGTACATAGGCTGGGTAGCCACTGCCCCTAAGTGTAGGTCTCAGAATGAAGCTTATGGATTACAGTTTCCCCAGTCAGCCCACAGAATTACAGCTGAAAACTGCCACCTCAGCTGACCTATAGACCTGTGAGTATGAGGAGAACTTCTTAGCTATTGGGATTACTTGTTACACAGCACTCGTGTGGCAGTCACTGACTGAGACACCAGCTGTTGCGGTAACTTATCTTCCAGCTTGGAAACCTTTCCACTTTCCAAACGTCCTCCCACATGCATCTGACCATATCATTGTTGCTTTTAATCCACCCATTGCCTGCCTCATAAAACTTCATGGCCTTAGCAAGATGTTTAGATTTCTCTTTAATTAGCTTGATGTACCTTTCTTGCTTCATCCTCATGTTTTCACCCTGTACCTGCTCTAAGGTCTGCATATCATGAACTGCCCACAATTCCTTGTGTTTGCCATGTTACTTTCATATCACAGATATGTGTTCACCCTCCTTCCTTCTGCCACTAATGCCTTCCTCCATCTGCTCACTGAAATTCTGTTTTAGGATTTTACACACGGCCACCTCAGGGGTACCACCTTGGATGGTTAGCATCTCCATTTGATTCAGAATGAAATTCGGTACACCTGCCCCCATGACACAGAAGTCTGAACTTCTTCTGGAAAATATCTTCCAGCTGTATCATAGTAGTTGTTTATTTACAAACGTCTCTTTCTCAATTAAATCTCTACAGCATTGGGAGCAAAGAACTATGGCTTTAAATCTTAATATTCTCCAGATGTTTTTGAAATAGGATCTGCCCAATTACGTTGGGTTGAATATCAAATGAATAAGTAGCCAGGAATGTTTAATTCACACATTATTTAAAACAGTCTGCCTAGCCAATAAGCTGAATTAATTTATACTCTTTTAATATGGGATGGTCACTCTTATTCAATTCCTGGAGACCATAGGTATTCTGCAGTTCTACAGAATGAAGAATTTTCTTGCCCAAAATGCCAATGGGCCTTATTGAGAAATACTTCTAGATCTTTCGATTGGAATTTCTTCTTCAGATGTCAATACCTTGGGAGAATTACAAAATGATTTTGCCATTCCTTTCTTAACAAAAATGGCAGTATAATTTTTTTTCCACCTACATAGCTTTATATAAGGTGAATGAAAGCCACAAAGACAGAGAAGAGTCACAAAATAAACTGAATTTCTCTTTTCCGAGGAGAGTGGTTGGATCCCCTTGTTCAAAAAGAAATCCCTCTGTTTCAGTTATTTCCCCTTCAACCTTAACCCACAGCTGCTGGCCATTTGGGGAGTACCGCATTTCCCACTAGTCTGATTTCCAGGCCGGTGGGAAGGATAATGTCCATAATGGTGCTTATCCTCTCACAGGTTGGCTACTGAGAGACCTTCAGTGCAGAGGACAGAAGTGCCTGCTGGCGGTCCACCCATTTAGGTGACTGTTGTCTCCCTGAGTACACCCACCAGACACCTGCCTGAGTAGCAGCCACGTTCAATAGGAAGCGTGAGCACATTGTGCCATTCACAAAAGTTGTCTTTTATATTTTACCTTCACCTCCCAAAGTGCTCTTCAATTAGGAAAAAAAGGTTGCATTTTCCAAGAGTGTCGTAAGAGTAGGAAGATTTGATTCTTGCCACAGGGATTGTGTGTTTTAGGTGCTGGAGGCGATCAGCCCCCAAGAACTTTTCTGGTCCTGATTTCCTTATTTCTCTTTCACATTTCCGTTTGCGTGGCTTGGCTGGATCTGAGGTTTATGGCATATGGCTTTTTGCTGCTTGATCTGCCACAGAAGTGAATGTCACTGTTATATGATGCCAGATTTCCATTTTGTGAATCACGGAGCATGAGATTCTGTCCAAAAGCTCCCAGGCCACTAGGAGTCATTCTAGCAGAAGCAGAAAATGGGAAGACCCATGCCTCCGAGATGTTGTTCCTAGTAAAATGTGTCTGTCATTATAAAAGTGCATATAAAATGGAGATGCTCTTGCCCCCCCGAGTTTGTTGGAAAAAGCTGCTTTGGCTTCTTTTATTGTGGTCAGCGCACTGGGAAACCCTGGATTTTTTTTTAAATTTTTTTTAAGATTTTATTTATTTATTTGAGAGAGACACAGTGAGAGAGGGAACACAAGCAGAGGCAGTGGGAGAGAGAGAAGCAGGCTTCCCGCGGAGCAGGGAGCCCGATGCCGGGCTCGATCCCAGGACCCTGGGACCATAACCTGAGCCGAAGGCAGACGCTTAACGACTGAATCACCTAGGTGCCCCCAACCCTGGATTTTTTTCTCCCAAGCCTCAACTCAGCAGACCCTGGTCCATCAAGGATGTAAAGTTGGTTCTGAATTTTTTCAAATAGATAAGAATACACTTGTGCACCTACCAGAAAAATAAGGCTGTGAGTAAAAGATATTGATGGTTTTTGGATGCAGTTTACCAGCATTTTGTATTTATTGGATTTTCAAGTTATAAAACACTTTAGGATACAGTTGGATGATTATGGGGAACCGAAGCTGCCACAGACAAAGCCTCAGCCTCAACTCCCCACCTCCACCCGTCACTCCACACCCCTCCCTGCTCCCCAGCTGCCTCCCGTGCCTGAGGAATCAAGAGTAGGGTTTGGAAATTCACCAAAAAGAGTAAGTTCAATCAATAAATTCAGTACATTCAGTCAATAGATTTAGAGTCAAGAGCATTGACTTTGGACTCAAGGAGTGGGCTTCAAACCCTAACTCCATTATTTTCTTGCTGGGTGACCTTGGGCACATTAATATCCTTACCCTGTTTTTCAGCCTTTTCATCTGTAAAATCTGGAACTTTACATATATATATATATGTCGTGAGGGTTAAATGAGCCAATATTAGGTTGATATTAGGTGATAATATGCAATGGTCAATTCTTGACCCGTGTCTTAATTAGAAAATTACTCCTTATGGTTTATCCTAGTAAATGTAAAGCCTGTGGGTCATTTCCATGAGGGGAAGTTACAGAAATGATGGCACAGTGCTCCAGACTAGGTATGGGAAGGCATGGGTTCTAGTCCAGCTGTCCCTCAAGCTGACAACACGACCCTGGGCTGTTCTCCAACATCTGCCCTCCCCACCCCTCTCCTTTCTAGACGAAGGTGTCCCTGGTGGCCGTGGAGGTGGATTCTTCCTTCTGCGGCTTTGAATTCTCTCTCTCATCCGCTCTGGGACACCACTTGATCAGTTTATCCCGTCTGGTCCTTATATCATCAATCTTGTCCTCTTGGATACTGTCTTTTTACCAGCATATACGTGTACTCACATGTCCTGTGTTTGAAAAAACAAATAAATAACTCCTTCTTGATGGAGTGTGGATCTACACTTCTTGTGGAGGTGGAAACCCAGCCTTCACCCCAAGCCAGATTTCCTCACGTAGTTGACTCTGTTTGCCACTTCTTCTTTTCACTTCCCAGTAATTTATTAACCCACTGCAACTTGTCTTCGGCCCTCACTAAAAATACAACTAAGCAGAAGAAGAGGCACAAGACTCTAAAAAGCACTAAATTATACTGTCAGTACTTGAAAACTTCTTTAGCCACAGAAGCCATTGGTTTTGATGAAATCAAGAATTACTTCTGATGGACATTTTAAAATCTCTGACTTTTTTGCCTTCTTTGCAGCCCTTGGTTCTCTCCTTCTTAAACACAATCTTCCTGTGGCTTTGGAAATGAACACACATGCAAAATAGATACATGACACACTATATATATTAAAGGAAGAAATAAGATAATTATCATTGTTCCAGTTACTAGTGATATTTTTAGACAAAAATTAAAAGATAACTAAACTATATAACTAAGCTCAAGAAAAAAAACATGCCTCTAAAATGCACTAATAGGTGTCCTGAATACTCAAAAACCTCTTTAGCCACAAAAGACATGATTTCTAAGAGGCAAGTGGAGAATAAGAGGAATTGTTGAGTTGTTCTAATTTAAGACTGGAAAGAAGTCACATCGTTATGACTCCCTGCTCTGATGAAAAAGATAGATATCAAAAAATTTGTAAAAATAAATCTTTTATCCCTTACATTTTTATGCTTATTGGCATCCTCCCTTCCTCCCCCTCAATTTTGTCTCTTCAACCTAAAAATCTACCCAAATCTCTCCTATCCATAAAAAATTTTTTTTCACCCCCGTTCCTCTTTCAAGTTCTTATCCAATCTCTTTCCTTCCCTGCACTGCCAAATTTTCCAAGAGAGAATGCCATCTCCACTTGCCTACCTCCTCCACTCCCTGTGGTCTGATGTTCACCCACGTCCACCCACTGAAATCGCTTTATTTAGGTCAGCACTTACCTCCCAAGTGTCAGGTCTCTTCCCAGTGCTCCTCTTGCTCCATCACCCTGAAGCATCGGCTCATGTCCCCACCTGTGCTTCCCGGGTTCCTGGCCGTTCCCCGACTCCCGAGGCGCTGCCACCACCTCGCGCCGACCCTTACATTTATGCATTCCCCAAGCCCTTTTTCCTGATTCTCTCCTACTTCCTCTCCACTCACAGTCTCCCATCCCCTCGACCATCCTTCCACTCTAGGAGTGGCACGGCATTCCACCTCCTCCCTTAGACTCGCAACCTTGGGGAGATCCCTGGCTTCCTCTCCTCTCCTGCTGGGTCCCCACGTCCTTTGGATTCACCAGTGCGTAAGAAGGGGCCATCTGGCTTTCCTGCTATGCCCCTGCTTCCCGACACCATCATCTCTTACAGAGACTGTGTCTGTCCTTTAATTGTTCTCCCTGAATCTGGACTTGGCCCACCTGGAAGTTCTCTTTCCCCTACCAGAAACACCTCCCTCCCTCCCTCCCTCCCTCCCTCCCTCCCTCCCTCCCTCCCTCCCTTCCTTCCTTCCTTCCTTCCTTTCCTCCTTCCTTCCTTCCTTCCTTTTTAAGATTTATTTATTTGAGAGAGAGATTGAGCAAGTGGAGCCAGTCCAACCCAGGGCTCGATCCCAGGACACTGAAATCATGACCTGAGCTGAAATCAAGAGTCAGATGCTTAACCGACTGAGCCACCCAGGTGCCCCCAGAAACACCTTTATAGAACATAATTCTTCTCATAATACATCCACACTAAAAAACATCTTAGCTTCCCTCTTCTTATAGCATGATAATAAAAGCTCCACATTCCACTGCAAACCACTTTTCCAAACAAAATGCCTATTTCACTCTTCAACACATGCCTACTAACCTCTAATTAATCCTGTTGATGGCTCCCTGAGCATGCCTTGTACTTCCAAGTCTCTGTCCTTACCCATGTTCCCTCAGCAAGGAAGACCCTTCACCCTTTTGCTGAAATTTGGCCCATCCCTCAATGCCCAGCTCGTGGGCCCTGTGGAGCTCTTCCATGGCGGTGGACTTAATTGTTTCCTCTCAGGCACGCTTTCTTTTTCCCTGCTTTGTAGCACTTACCAGACTCAGCCATACATTGAGTTTGAAACCTCCTTTTGTCAAATTAGCTTGCTTAAAACGGGTCCCTGGCCATCCCTTGTCCCACCTCATGGCTGCTTTGAAGCCATACTGCAGAATCCTAGACGAACCCCTTGAAAACCGGGTCATAGACTAGCCTTAGTTATCTACACTCTCGCCCCCTTACTCCTCAGAACAAGGACAAATTCTTCCTCACCTCTCCACCTAGGGCACCTACCAAAAAAATTACATAGGTGCTCAACACATGTGACCTGGATTGAATCTTTTATCCAGCCATTAATGGAAAAAAGAAAGAAGCTAACAATGCTTCTTTTTTAAAAAAATAAGCTGATAATGTCTTAAAAGGAAAAAGTACATTCTAGAACAAACTTTGCAAACTATAGAACAAAATCAGTCCATAAGTGAAGGGCATTGTGTGGCTAAGATATGATAGGAGAAGTGATTCTTCAGAGTGATGATTTCTTTTAGCGCTAGGAAAAAAAAAATGAAGCTTTTTCCAGAAGAAAATAAAAAAGGTGGGGATGGAATTTTGTTTGTGTGGCTTAAAAACACTTCTAGAGTTTATTTTGATGGTATTTTACTGCCTGACAAAAGCCAACTGATTTTTCCTGCTGGCATGTGTCTCCTGCACAGAGACCAGGGGCCGAGATGCTTTCAAACACATTCATGTCTCAAATCAGGCTGTGGCCAAGTCTGGGAGAGCAGCCTCCAGTTGTTCATGAAGTTAGTCACCCCCTATCTACCCCTCCCTTGTTTATGTGGGGCAGAAGACCCTGGAGCTCCTTCTATAAAAAGGAAAGGAAGACTTGCCATCCACAGTGATATCAAAGGGCCCCTTGCTACCACTCTGCTGGCAGAAACCTTGAAACATTTCAATAGAATTTTAAGAAAGCTGTTGGGACAAACTGCTTTTGGGAAATTCACGGATAGTTGATGACGTCATTTATAAAGTCATTCAGTGCAATGTGGCTATTTAGAATCATAGCCATTCTGGGGCAAAAAAGAAAGTTATGCATATAGATGTTCATTTCATTGTTATTTATAGCAGCAAGAACATGGGAAATAACTCACATTTCAGCAAAGAGGATATGATAAATTAATTTAGGGGCACATGTATTGATATGTTAAATTTTTCAGTCATTCAAAATGACGTTTGTGAATGGTATCCAAATAAAAGAAAACATTTTTTATATTATGCTAAATGTAGGGGAGCAGAATGCAAAATTATGTCTTAACTAAGTAAAAATAAAAACTAAGAAGGTTTAAAACTCTTTAACAATGGTTTCTTCTGCATGGTGTAATTAGTTATAATTTTTTCTCTTTTATTATGTTTTTAATGTTGTACATTTTCTCTACTGAACATGTATGTTCTTACAGTCATAGTTTTTAAAACCAATTTTAAAATAGGGGGATATAGAACTGTCACCAGGCTCCAAATCTGGTATGATGAGTAGTTCTAGTCTAGAGGGAATTCTTTGATCTCAACACCCCATGTTATAAATTGAAGCAAAGTTTTGTTTATTCTTCCTTGAAATAAAGCATGGGTTTAAGCCAGCTGTATTGGCTTAGTCAGTCCTTGCATCCTTATCCTGATGTTGACTAGTACAAAGATCAAAAGCCCTCTGAGGCTCCACTGGAGGAAGACTCCTTAACTGGAAGGGAGTTCTGAACAGATGTGACGTCCTTGAAAAAGGGAGCCAGACAGCAGACAGAGCTGCGCTCAGCACCTGGATGCCGAAAACATGAGTTTCCAGAAGGGAGGTTTCAGGAGTGCTTTCCAGCACCCGCTCTTCCCTCTCAGGCTGGGGATTGCAGGGGTGGGAAGAGGGAGGAATGGGAGACACATGAAATGAGTCACTGAGAAGTTTTCAAAGATATGCTCGTCTCCTAACTTTATCCATGATGTTGGGTAGAATGACAGAGGAACGCTCAGAAGGCTTTTGTAACTTCTATAAGTATAAAGGTTTGCAGTAAGATTTTGTATTTTGGACTAAGGTATCAGAGCCATCTAAAGATGGTATTCCTGATGTTGTGTTAATAAATCTGACTCTCAGGAGCTCACAGCAGTGAGGAAAGCTCTGGAAAGAGATAATTATGAAATAACGTGACACGTGGGAGAGTGCAAGCCCATGCATTATATGGAAGCAACTCAAAGGAAGGAATTCCATAGAGGAAGGACCTTCCTTAGGAGGGCTTGAACATATGGATAGAAGCTTACCAGGTGAGCAGAACAGAGTTAACTGGGGAAAAAAACATGAAATTTAAGAAATGCATGAAGAGAAAATTTAAGTAAGTGGTGCTTTATTATTTTCAAGATATTAAGGCTGCTTAGGTTCCCGAGACTTGAAGGAAACATGAGGCAACATGTGAAAATGTATTATAGTCACTTCCTTTTTTTCTTTTAAAGATGTATTTATTTATTTGAGAGGGAGAGCATGCACATGAGAGTGGGGGCAGGGCAGAGGGAGAGGGAGAGAATCTCAAGCAGACTCCGCACTGAGTGTGGGGTCCTGACCCAGGCTTGATCTCAAGACTCTGAGATCATGACCTGAGCTGAAATCCGGAGTCAGATGCTTAACCGACTGAGCCACCCAGACGCCCCGCATCATAGGCACTTCCTAAACATTGGTTGAATGAATGGAGGCCAATTTCTTACTTCCAAACTGGACTTTTTTGGTGAAATATATTTTTTCTGTGTATGCACAGAACAGCTGAGATGTCTCACACACAATAGATTCCCCCAAAATATAAGCAAGAGCACTTACTCATGGTTGAACATGTGTGATTATTTGAAATATTTGCTCTACAATTCTCATGCCTGTCACTGTGTCAAGAGAATTGTAGGCGATGCATTTTGGAAATCATGTTTCATATTTGCCTTAGGATGACTTGGAAGAGGAACATTTTTGCATGTAAATGGATTGGTTATTGCCCTTTGGGGCCAGTTTTTATTTATATTATCAAATTAACTCCTTCCTGCAGTTGCTAGCTTACAGATACAGGCAAGTACTGAGCAATAAAATAAAATTGTATTTTTGTGTGAATTTAATTGCTACACAAATTAGGTTTCAGGGCTCATTCTTTGTGAGAGTTGGGAATAACCTGTCACTATCATTTGCCTAGAGGGTTATGGTTCACATTTCAAAGCTTCCTTCCACTGAAAGTACAGTAGAGAGCGGTTTGAAGTGATCTGGCTCTTCCAAGCTGATGGTTTTGAAGCACTGAGTTGAAAAAGAGGCCTGTCCTTGTGGTGGCAATGCTGGTTCACCAGGAGCAGGCGCACTCCCAGTGGGTTTTCCTAGAGAGGTGCTGGGTTGTTGCTGATATTCCTGGAGCTCTGAGCCCATCATTGTGATGTGACTGGCTTCTGACAATGTCAAGTTCTTTACCATGGGACAGAGTACAGATAATGGCTTAAACAGGGCTCGCCCTGGAATTCCACATGGTGATCCTCCTGGTCTTGGGGGTGTCCTCACCTTGTGGCTTCATAGCTGGCCCTTTAAAGACCCTACTGGACCCCCTTCCAAGCCGTCAAACTCCTTCTGCTCTGCCCGTCCCCTTTCGCGTCTCAGAACGTGACCCCTGGGAACTGACTTCCTACATGTCTAGAACCTTCTCTTCCTTCCCTCCTTGTTTGGATGAACTACGTCTGCTCACCTTCTCGATCTTGGTTTCCCTCTGGCTGACAGCAAACCCTCCCTTCCTCCCCCCACCTCTCTGGTTTACCCTGTTCTATTGCAGTGTAATCCCTGTTGTAACAAGAGACCAGGACCACAGACTATCTGCGAATCTGTGGGTAGAAAGAGCAGAGAAAGTAAAGGCATCAAATGTTAACTGTTTGATAAAACATAGATTTAATCTCTACCAACTGCTGTGAAATGGGTTCTCTTATTGAGAATGTCAGAAACTAATATTTTTTCTCGAAAGGTGGAACTACTTGTGTGTGAAATTGATAGGTGTTTCAGAATTGAAAGAGGTTCACTCATGCATGAGAGCTGAAAACCGAGAAGAATGTGTTAACAGCCCCAAAGCTTCCCTTTTCCTAATGGCAAAGAAGCTGTTTCTCATTTTATGTCACCTAAAGAATATCCTACCTTTGGCCCAGTAGCTTTTTGCCACCATATTGCCAGTAGACATGCTTGGCAAGTCTAAGTTAAGGATTTTGGCATTTTCATTTTTCCTTTTGGCATGATTTGTCAGCAGCCTGCTTTTCTGGAATGCATTTCCATGGTATATTTGGAAGATTCAAGCTGGCAAGATGCTAAGCTTTCAGAATTTCACCAACTATTCCTTTGAAGGCACTCCAGAATTATAACAGATGCATCATATTGGGCTCTGCTCTTCTGGCCCCCATGCCGTTCTCAGGTCAGCCTGTTCCATCTGGTCAAGTTTATTCACACCTCAAGGACTTCCAAACCTTGACTCTCCAACCCCATGAATGCAAATCATAGTCAACTATCAGAAGTCAAGCTCTGGAAGAGCAAAGAATAAAAGATTTACTTATAGACGTGTTTGCATTTTGTAGATCCGGTTTTTATTTTGGTGTTTGTAGGTTTTGCTTATGTTTTAGGCATTTTTAAGGGAAATACAAAAATGGCAAAGTCCAGGGGAAATAAACCTACTCACATTAATGTCTCATAAATATGATTTATAAAATGTAAGTCAGCCTTAGAATGCTTTTGGAATAATCCCACCTGCTCCAAACAACTTGCTTATGGGAGCTCAGAGGCAGTGGTGTAATAGACTGCTTATGGTACTTCACAGACACAAGTTTGAATCCTGAGTCTCACCCTTACTGGATGGTGACTATAGACATACTACTTAAACGTTGTGGGTCTCGGCTTCCTTTCTTGGAGAATGGGCATTTCTTTAATGGTAGTGGCCCATTTGTAAGCACTGCATATACATTTGCTGTTATTTCTCCCATCCTCCCACAGATGTCAAGGCTGTATCAGGTAATGCTTAGCATCCTGGGACCTAAAGATAGAGTGACATTATAGCAGACTTGGTAAGTTCTACTTATGGTCATCTCCCCATGAGTATGAAAAACTGAGGAGCATCTCCCTTTGTATAGGGATTTTTCTATGAATATTTTATGATTATCTCCCCTTGGGGATAAAAAGATATATAAAATTATCCTGCCCATGTTTAGTTGAAGTTTTGCGTATGTTTTGGTTTTAAAATTCACCATGTTAAAAAAAAAAAAAAAAACAGAGATAACTGTCTACTGGTTAAGCCCAACTCACTAAAGAAATATGTCTATTGAATGAAATAACAGTTGAACCAAGCCAGTAGTAATTATACTTCTGACCTATTAGGGCAGAGTCGCTACCTCTGACCACACATCCTTGGGAGATATGGTCTGGTTTGGACTTTACTGGGCCTGTTTCTGTTTGGGGTGGAAGTGAATTCAGGTGTGTGTGTGTGTGTGTGTGTGTTTGTCTACACATGTGCTCACACGCATGCATGTTTGCATATATGGTCAGGAGAGGGAGTGTACCTTGAGAAGGCCAAGATGTAGTTAGAGATAAGCCTTCTACAATATATGCCCTCTACCCTACATGTCCAGAACTCTTTTGAGGCTCACTTTGACCCTTATGACCTCCTTCTTAAGAATCAATTGACCAAACAAAAATGGGGTTCAGGGTAACCATGTCATGAACTATGGAAGTCATTACCATCACATCACTTTCCAGGGATGAACATGCATCCTGATGAAATGGGTGCCCAGATTATGGAAGTAATCTGTTTGGGACCAGGAACAGGAAAATGGAAGGATTTGCTTTTAGTGCCACCTCTCTATAGCCCAGTATATGGAATCCCCTTCAGCTCCTTTTTAAATGCTCATCGTAAATGGTGTTCATTTTAGTTAAGACCAGTAGGCAAACTAAGGGAAATTTAGCCAGCTAGTTTAGAAGTCATTCTACAATAGTCACTTTATTTTCTGATCCAAAAATACATATCACCTAACAATTCTTTTTTGATTTGTGAATCTATTTAAAAAGCACTATAAAGCGGTGCCTGGGTGGCTCAGTCATTAAGCGTCTGCCTTCGGCTTAGGTCATGATCCCAGGGTCCTGGGATCGAGCCCCGCATCGGGCTCCCTGCTCAGCGGGAAGCCTGCTTCTCCCTCTCTCACTCCCCCTGCTTGTGTTCCCTCTCTCTCTGTGTCTCTCTCTGTCAGATAAATAAAATCTTAAAATAAATAAATAATAAATAAATAAATAAATATAAAAAGCACTATAAAGTTATATGAATTATACATCAAGTTTGGTAATAATATATTTACCAAATCATGTTTATGGAAAGAAATAGAATTTAATTAGCTTGAATCTGCTCCCCAAGAAAGTGCAGGGTAAATGGTACCAGCAGTGCCTACCCAGGGCAGAGCAGAGAATCCAGACTGTAATGTGGGGGTGAAGTGGAAAGAGATTTCTTTTGATTTTTATTCCGATACCCAGGGGTGATTTTCCCCCCTATCTTCCAGGTTGATGTTGTGATTCCCTTCTATCTGTAGACAGCACATAATAAATCTGAATGTGTTCAGAAGATTGATGACATGCCACTGATGATACATTTTGAGCCTGTATAGTTCAGGTCCATTATACTTCATACCAATTCTTGGGGACTTGTTCAGATATCAGACCAATAAAATGTAGGTTTCCCCTTTTTGAGGTTCAACAGCAGCTCTGAGGCTTGTATAGACTCTTTCATTGCAAGTCTAGAAAGGAAAGAATACACAGTGATGGCCAAATTAACAGTCTGTGATTTCAGTTAACAAAACCACTAGACAAGATTCTATGGAAAAATTCCTTGGAGGTTTCTCTAAAGACCGTGTAGCTATTTGGTATAAAGTGACCCCTGTGGAAATGTAGGTGAAGCAGTATTTTTCAGAACTAACACCTTGACTAGCTTGGTGAACCAAAGGCCCTGCTTGCTAGCTTTTGAATAGATGAGGAGGGTAGAACAGACTGAAGGACAAAAAGTATTCTCTGTCTACCTTGCAATTTTGTCTTAAAAATGAATTTCCTAGGAAAAAATTACCTGAAGAAAATTGATGACATTTCATAGTGTCCACCATACTACATGATCTACCTGTCTTATTGCTGGCAGGTCTGATAGCATCTCCACCTGGTGAATCTAGTCTTTAAGAACTCCCATGTTCTTTCTTCACATACCTGCTCCTAGCAGCTACCAAGCCCCAAACTCTGCAATGGTACCCACCCTCAACTCGAGAATCTGTAGTCAATCAAAGGAAGGTGACCTTGGTCTGACGTAGATGTGTCTTTTGGGATGGCTCAGAGTAGTGAGACACCTCACCCCCCCATTCTCAAAAAAAAAAAAAAGCTCTTCTCCATTTTATACATTAAAAATGAATTCATTTCCTTTACACAAACATCTCTTAGCAGTGATTCTCAAGCTCTGGTGTGTGTAGGAATCCCCTGTAGAGCTTGAGGAAATGTCCCTAGACTCCATTCCCTGGGATTCTGGTTCAGGAAGGATGCAGTAGGATCCCAGGAGTCTTCATTTTGAGGAGAACTCCCAGTGATTCTGACAGAGGTGGTCCCTGTAGATCACACTTAAAGAAGCTGGAGCTAGGTTCAAATCCTTGGTTCAAATCCCTTGGTTCAAATCCCACTCTGCCACATTGTATCTTGGTCAACTTTGTCAAGTTACTTAGCCTCCGCATGCCTCAGTTTCCTCATTCTGTACAATAAGGATAATAGTAATACCTCACAGCGTTTCTGTGAGAATTAAATCAGTTAATTCATATAAAGTGCTTGGAATGCTATCTGGACTATTAATTGCCCCGTAAATATTAGCTAGACCGGTCCAACAAGTTATAGATGCCTTGAAATAGATTCATATATTGAGTTATGTAAGTGTTTTGGGGGGCAGGGAATCATTTAATGGAGTACTTTAATGGTTTGTCATTGCCAATAGAGTGAAAGCCAACGTCCTTAATGTGGTCTCTAGGACCCTACAAGTCTAGCCTTTGCTTACTGTCCAAGCTAATCTTACACCATCCTTCCAGTCATTCTCACTGCAATCAGCAGCATTTGGCTTATTTTGAGTTTTCGAAGATACCACACTCCCTCCTAGGCAGTGTGCATCTAGACAGGCCCTTCCCATGTGCTATTTCTTATGCCTGAGACACTGTTCCCCTCACTTTTAGTTTATTAATTTTTACTCGTCCTATAGATCTTAGCTCAAGGATCACTTCCTCTGAGATACTTTTCCTGACCTTACTAAGTTCAATCTTTTCATTTGTGCTCATGGCACATAGCTCTCATACCCCATATGAAAGTTATGCTCTCATGTTTTTTTTCTCCTCCACTCAAGTTATTGTGCCACAAGGCAAAAACCAGGCCAGTTTGTTTGGTCACTAGCACAGTGCTTGGCATATAAACACTCACTGTGTATTTATGGAACAAATGCTTAAATTTTGCTTGAGGGAAGACCAGGTTGGAATGCCACGTTTCTGCATAAAGACAGTGGTGATTTGGATGGTCTCAGGAGTGTGAGAGAGCAGGGGGTAGGTGTCCTCAATGGCAGAAGAGAGTAGACAGAAGAGATTAGAGATGTTCCAGAAAGGCAGTCAAAAAAACCTGAGATATCCACCATCCTGGAGGGTGGAGGTCATCTGGACAGAGCTAAGGAAGATGGCCAGAGTTGGGTTTGGGTGCCAGAGAGGACAAACATAGGTGAGAATTCCTATCCAACCTCACAGGGGCAAAAAGAGATAAAATAGAAAATCAAGATTCAGACTCTTGAAGGGACAAATCCAACATCAAGACCACTGTGCCTGAGCTGAGCACTTGGAGATCAAGAGGAATGGGGTTTGGACTGAGAGTCCTTTCAGAATAAAGGAGGCCCAGAGTTACTGTAGCTTATGAAACTGCGGGGGTGTGGTAGATGGATAGTTCACCTTGGCTTCAAGAGCCAGAGTTGTGCAAAGCCCCTTCTGAAGCTTGCTCTGTGTCATTGATGGCTTGAGGGCACCAGGCTTGCAGAGACCTTCAGGAAAGAGAAGGTTCTCCTTGATACTCATGATGATGGGACAGAATAATTCCTTTCTCTCTAACTTAAACCAGAATCATAGCCTTCTTTGACATTTGCCATCTTCAGTCTTTGTTGAGCTGAAGGCTTCCACAGGCACAAAGCAGGTGTGAGGCAGGGGTGCCTCACAAAGGTGAGATTACCACCATGAGTCCCCTCTTGTGTCTGACCTGGCCATGCAGCCATTCGTTGCTCAGTGGCGGCCCCTGCTGTTATAGAGAAAGATAGCACATCCAGAGTCTGACATTAACTCTGGTACCTGTAACTAGGGGAATTTGGAGCAAACAGGAGAGGAGTCGGGGGGATGTAGATGGACTCAGGACATCCCCAGGGAGACCCCCCCCCTCCCCATGCCTTGGGAGCTGCTAGCATAAGAGAAGAAGCTGAGCCTAAAGATTTGGGGCTTAAAAATCTTTTACAAGCTTCTCCGTTTAATCGGTTCATTACAAAGGTTTGCTAGGAACCATCACGTTGCCCTCTGCGAAATGCCATTGCAAACTTTTCTTTGGGGGCTTTCAGGGCTATTAGGTGACAAATATCTTAAAAGATACCCCACTCACTCTTGAGGTTAACTTACAGTAAATTTTCACTAGGGGCGGAGACGCAGTGTTTATGCTTGTTTACATTCTGGATAGGAATCCGAGTGTAGATCCTTCCGTATAGTCCTGCTGGGATGCACGCCTGCACGCATCTCTGGGCATGTGAGCACCTCTGGTGCGTGTGTGCTATGTGTACAAAGTAAGGCAGTTACATGCCATTTCTGGGCAGAAACTGCATGGGAAGAGAAGAAGAGAGAAAGCAAACTCACAATCAAATAAAAGTAGGGGGGGGGAGATGAGATTGCAGTTGATTATGGGTCTGGCAGCAGATGTTCTACACGAATCCAACTCGCTGCAGCCAGTCTGTTTCCATGGCAACAGAATCAGTAATTATCGAGCCCAGGCGCTCCCCCCCTTCCTTTCTCCCAACAAGGTGGAGGCTGATGAATATGAACTATCTCTAGCCCATTACCAGCTCTTTTCTTTTTCTCTTTCTTCCTTTTTCTCTTTCTTTTTTTTTTTAAGTTCTTTATAAGAAAAGTGGAGGTATTGAGGAACACCGAGAAGAGGAGCTCTGTGTTTATTGATGAAAGAACATAGGGCACCACAATTGAAGTGAAGTTATTATTTTTCTCTTGTGGTACTATAAGAGAAAAGCTCTTCCTAGAAAAGCCGATGATCTCTGAAGATGCTAAATAAATGAGCAGGAGTTTCCCTGAAATGGAGGTTCCCTTTGATTGGCTGATCTTTCTGCGATTCCTGCCAATCGGAGCACCCCTGGGCTCGAGCTCCATAAACATAAGCAAAGCTACATGCTTATTCTTCTGGACTTGAAGTGTGTACCATTCAAAGGTGTGCGGCAGGTCTCCATTCACATGGCTCAACTGGAAACCTATTTCGTGAACAAGCTTACTCAGGAACCGTCTGGTATTCCAGCACATTGTTCTTCTGGGGAACGACTCTAAGTCATTTGGTGGCAGCAGCAGCTTAGCAGCAGTATTTGTAGTTGGGAAAGATGGACTTACGGGAGCTTGGTGAGTAAACCTCAGTCTTACACATCTGTCCGCCGGTATTAGCAGCCAGAGCTAAAATGCAGCTTTGTCCTATTGTCTGCCGAGAAAACTATGAATTGGAACAAGCACATGGAAGAACAGGCATTCTGGGGTTTTGTGATGTGTGAGCTTCTGTATTCCAAAGCCTGCTTGTATTGCTTGGGTAGGATCGGATTTGTAGTTGACCGTGTATTATACTGGAATATTGGTTTGTCTAGTTAGGATGAGTATGAGGAGTGGAGTTTTGCTTTATCTGCCTGGGTATAGATCCATTTCAAAAGAAGATGCTTTTAAAGCTAAATTAATAAGTCAGCCCTGTGCATTGCTGGGAAGAGGGAGAAAGGTGCAGGCACAGAGCTGAATGGTAAGCAGCTTGACTGGGTTGCTGGTGTTTGCAATGTGAAGAGAAATGTTATTACAATGGTCTGTCAAACACTTCTTCAGACCCCCAAGCACAGAAGGAGGCATCTCTTCTGCATGCACTGCTGATCTTGGCTTGGGAAGTGTGCAACCGAGCTAGGTCATGCCCCTGACTTCTTTCATGAAACCTGGTCTCTAAAGCAAAATATGTTCTCTTTCTTTTTAAAAAATTAATTGCAAAGATGAGTTGAAGTGCAGGGAGATTTTAGTTGCCAAAAACCACGCTTCAAAATGACTCTGTTTTGCATCCTTTTCAACCCCTGAAAACCAGACAGGGTTTGCAAAGTTATATTCAAGGATTGGCTCTTTGCCAGGGAAGGGTTGCTCTGAGCTATTGCTTTGCTCCCTGGGGTTTAATTTTCTGACACTGGTGATGAAATTCTTGATTTCTTTGGGTAGAAGCAGGAAAAAATAAGAAAGCAGTGCTGTAAACAGGCAATGGAGAGGCAGCATGGGGAAGGAAAAACTCTTTGCCTTTAGAGACCCTTCTAGCTGCAAACTTAAAAATATATATGGCAAGACAGAACTCAAGCACAGGGTAGGATTCCAGAGGAACTATAATCTTTCCGAACATGGTGAGGAGAAGCATTGCTTTTGGCGTGGGTGCAGAGAGTGGGGGCTGAACTTGGGGCTTCCATCTCTGCCTAAGAACCTCTCCCCAGCATCTCTGCTGGTTTTGAGGCTTCATCACTGTTACTTTCTTTTAAAAATGTAATTCCCTATCTCCTGTGCCAGGAACACTGACAGCACACTGCATGTCTTCTGTTTACAGTTCACTTGGGTGCAAACAACGGAGAGAAAGAGAGAGGAAAGCATTATCAGCTGGTTCAGAAATACATGCACGTGAAATAGTTGAACATGGGAAATCTTCCCGGCTAGTCCTTTATAACTATGTCCTTTTGACAGAAGAGAGTGTTGTAGGTCTTCACGTGGCTGTAGAAGGGAATTTGCTGTGTCCTAAATGGGATCTGTGACAAGCGGGTCAAGAAACAAAAGAGCTGGGATGGTTTCGCCTGGAGAAGACCCGAAAGCAGGGCGAGGGGGGTTGGAAGAGACCTGACCCTCTCTTCTGACCTGATGCCATGGGAAAAGAGATGGCCAGGTTTCCTCACCGTGGGTGACAGTACACAGCACAGGGGAGCCCGGTCACTTGACCAGGTCAGTGACCTGTTATATTAGCTGAAGGCCCCTAGGAAATGTCGGCTGTCCTCTGATCCCAAGAGGCTCAAGATGGTGTGCCAAATTGAGAATTCCACCTGATCGGAGGCAAGGACGTGCATGGGAACTCTCCCTATTACATCTCACTCCTAGGCACACCTTGACACATGCCCAGTTTTGAGGAAGTCTGGTTTCTAGGGGATGTGCATTAAGTGACATCATTTCATTCGAATGACCCTCCCTCCTCTTTTGGTCTTCTCTCCCCCAGTCATGTCACTGACATGAGTGAGGCATTGGCACCTGTTGGCAAGAATGAGAGAAGAAACAGCCTTTTATGGAAGCACTAAAAATGTTTTTTAAAAAATTAAGAGTAGTTACCTATTTTTGGATCGTGGAAGTCTAAGAATTTGCAAGCTCTCAAACTCTCCCCTTGCCCTAAGAAAATACATGAATGCATGATCACATAATAGTCTGATGACAGCCCCCATTTTAGGGTCATGTAGGATCTCCATCCTGGGTAAATAGCCAAGAATTTATTATACCCTCAAGTTTCTTTTCTCCTTTTTGCAGAGGGCCCACTAAATACTGCCCCAGCCCTGTGCCAATCGGCTTCTGACCTACGCAGTGGCTTTAGTACCTGAATGAGGTCCTGTGTGTTCTCACTGAAGGCTGGAATGAAGAAGTCTTGGAAATAATTCTAAACCATGGTGGTTTTCTCACTTCTCAGCTTGAGGTGTTTGTTAAACTAGGGTCACAGGACTTGAAAAGAACGTATTCCTTCAAGCTACCAGAACAGATACCTGTTCACTCCTGAAGGAGGAGGCTTCTTAGTACTGCCTATTCATGGCATTTGTGGGATGTAGGACATATTCGAAACTTAAATGTAAAGATAAAGAAAAATGAATTCCCTCAGATTTTCACGTGGCCATCAGAGTTGCCTGGTAGGTCACAGTGAATATGAATATGTTAAATCCAATCCCTGAAGTTCAGCATTGAGAATTGGAATGATAGACTCCTTCATTTCTCCTAGCAGTTGGAATGAAATCAGTCACAATGGGAAAAGCTGACCTGCCCTGAGCATTTCCAGTGTGGCAGGCACTGTTCAGTATAATGTATGTAGACATAATAACTCCCTAAAGCTTTAAAACAGCCCCAACAGGATGATTTTTAATACCTATTTTCTAGATGAAGAAATTGAGTCACCAAAATATTAAGGAACTTGCCCATGTTTACCAAGCTAGGACGTGGCAAGTGGTTTGTGTTTTCACACATGTTGATTTACTTGCTTGCTACATCCATGGATGGAAGGAGTGTGAATGGACAGGGGACGGAGGTCTCCTCAGCTATCAGTCTGTTTAGTGGAACCAGGCCATGGGGAATTGAATTCAACAATCATTGAGATAATTAAAGTCAAATTGGAAAGGCATTGTAGGGTAGTTGGGTGAATTCTTCAGTGTCATTTAGGAAAAGATGTTGGAGTTAAGTAAAACGTCGTTACCAAAATGCCCCATTTGTTTATCCCCTTGTGTTATTGTATGATATGCCACCTCATTCCAAGGAGTGTTTCTTTGACTGATATGAACTAGGTCAGTTTCTGTATGAGACCCGCTCCTCCTGGGCCATCTGTGAGAGGTGAAAGGTCATCAGGTTCATGGCTGCCCTTTGCTCGCATTTGCCAGGAATGATTTGCAGTTGCCATAGTAACACTGAGGGTCATGAAGGGCCAGGAACAACAGTGCAGCCGGTTTGGGGGTGTGCGTGACCCTCAGTGGATGTGGGAATCACCAAGTCTACCATGCTTTCTGAAGACCCTGTGAATAGGCCCCGCTCAGAAAGAGATTCCAGGTAGTGGCAGAGGACACACACTGATGGAGCAGCTGAAGGCTCAGAAGATTAGATCTGAAAATCATTGAATGTGACAGTTTTCAAACCATGTCGCTCAGAGTTGGGGGCGTTGATGGGACTGGGGCAATGTGGAGCGGGGTCAGGGGGCTGAGTTCTCCACTCCCACTTCAGAGCATCTCCATTTCTATCTGTTTTATAAACTGCCATTCCCACTGAAGACTTCCTAATGGAAAATTGAGGGGAAGGAGTTAGGCCACTAGATGGAAGAAGAAAAACTATTGATGTCCTTGAAATTTCCAGTTTGACATATAAAGAAATAGCAGACCAGAGCATAAAAGCAAGATTGCATTGCTAGACGGAAAAAGAATCTGTAGGGGTCTCAGTAGCAGGTTTTAAAAACATGGGTTATTTGCTATGCATGCCTAATACTATGCGCTTTCTACTATTACACTAGGTATGTGAATGTGTAAAAGACAATTTCAATAGCTATTCAAAAAATAATGTCCTACAGGGATAATATGGCAGATCTCTTTCTAGACCAAAACTGTCTAGTGGAAATATAATGCAAGTTATGTATGTAATTTCAATTTTTTTAGTAATCACATTTAAAAAGTAAAAAAAAAGCAGGTCTATAAATTTCAATAATATATGTATTTCACCCACTATGCCCGAAGTATTTCAACATACAACTACAAAATTATTAACAAAAATATTTATATTCAGTTTTTTATGTTAAGTCTTTGAAATCCAATAGGTAATTTACACTGACAGCACAACTCAACTTGGATACTGAATTTTCACAGGAAATCTGTTTTTTAGATTTTGTAAAATTTCTAAGTTAAGGTAGATTCACGTGCCCAACTTGTCCCAAACATACATGAAAGTTTTTCAGTAACTGAAGTATCAATTTTTAAATATAAATTAGCTAACGTTAAATAAAATTGGTAACTCACTTGCGCAGTCATACTAGCTACGTATTTCAAAGTTTCCATAGCCACATGCGGTTAGTGACTAGTCTACTAGACAGCACAGTGCTGAGCTCTAAAGAGCTCTCCAGATACACCAGGCCAGTGACTTCTACCTCATCATCATGCCATGGCACCTTCCTCTCTTCTACCTCCATCAAGTACCTAGAAGATTTGCCCTGGCAACAGAGAAACAGAACATTAGTATTCACAAACTTGGTTACTTTTGCCCTTAACCATTGTACATGGAACACTCAACATGTAGCAAAATCTTGGTTTTTCCATTATTCTGTTTGGCATGGGGGAATTAAAAGGTGTGCCCTTTCCTGTTGCAGGAAGTCAACATTCACCACCTGTGGCATTTTTCTGTCCCCAGGTATTGTGGCCTCAACCCTCACCACGAGTTGGGCCACCTCCTTCAACTCAGTATGTTCAGGACACATGGGTTTAGTTTTAATAATAAGCTAAGCAAACCTTGATTGAGAGGCTAACTCTGCTGCAGACAGATAATTCTTTATGAAGATAAGTATAAATTGAGGCTAAGGGATGATTTAATTGCTATTTTATTCAACACTGCAAATTTTGTTTAGCTAGAAAATATTGACTAAGTAGTTCTTACAGTTAATTTGGTCTTAAAATCCTTACCTTCAACATCATATGTTATTTTATTTATCCACTCCCCCAAGGTTTTTTTTTCTTTAATGTAAAAACAATTATGAAAATGTAATCAACTTTTTCAGGAAGCTAGATCAAAATCATGCTGCAAAGCCTTCTTGCAAGCATCCGGTCCCAGCCTCCTAGAGATGTCCTAACATTGAGAACTGCAGCCAGATCTGCAAGTAGAAGGATGAAGCTCAAGCTCAGTCTACGTTTGGTCTGCTTAAACCTTTGGTTAATAAAGAGGTCTTTTAGAAATCTCACAAACATTGAAAAAGGGAGAAAAAAATCCATACAGTTCAATACCATCCCTAATATCAGGGATGCCTTCTGGTCCAGCTATACCCATTTCCTGCGCGTTGGACAGAATTTCCAAGGAGCAGGCCTTGTGCACTTAAGCATTCAACAAACATTTGTTGGAGCAAGTTGTGTGGCCCCTTAGCAATTTCTTTCTTTTCATGGCAGGATGTTATCATCTTTACTGAGGCAGCACTGGCAGACTAAGGAGATTAAACCATGGGCAGGGTTGAATCTAAGAGCGAGATGACTTGCTCTGTGAATCTGCTGTTTGGCTACACCAAAGACTATCATGAGTGGAAGGAAGTGCTGTGGGATTTCAGTGAGCACAGAGACACTGGGAAATAGCTGTTTATTACGTAAGTGAAATTGGCATCACGATAATTGTCTTTGAATTGCCATAGGATTTTGAAGTCCACTAATTTGCTAGCTAATTTCAAAATCTATGATGTTCTAGAAATCCAGGACTAGAAATGCACTTGTATAGATGACAGAACAGTAATCTAGAACCTAAGGTCTTGAATTATTGTCTATAGTTTAGCAACTGAATTTTGTAAGTCATTTTAATATTTATGCTCCACAGCGCCTACACATGGGTGAGAGAGAAGTTTAGACTTAGTGATTTCCAAGGTCAAGCTTCCAAACAATTTATTCTCTAGGGCCCATATTGCATTGATCCTAGCAATCTTTCCCACTGTACCCAGATGGAGCCTCAGAATCCCTCTTAACACCGCACTTAAGTCAGCCACTACCAAGCAATCAGAACTGGCTTACAGCTGAAGCTGATTCTTCATCCCTCTCCTATGTCTTTTTCTCAGCTCTGTGCATTGTGCAAGACTTTGAAAAGGAACACCCAGGGAATTATCATCTGTATGCAGGGTTTCAGGGGTAAGGGAACGTCAGTTCTTTACTCATCTTCTTGCTCAGCTGTTCATGGAGGTGTTGCCATCTGACAAGGAGGGCTGCAGCCTGGCACTTTGGGAGCTCGCTTTTCCTTTCCTTTGAGCTATAAGTGATGAGAGACCTGTCAAGGAGAGCAGTTCACTGGCATCATTCCCAGACCTGGAAGCATAATGAAATAAAGTTTCATTCTGACTTGGTTGGAATTTTTATAGCTGAACATTTGAGATAGCATCTGGGGCAGTTCTAACATCCGTTTGCCTGGTTGGAATGAAGCACCCATCAGCTAATGGAACTCAGGCCTTCATACTGGCAGCCCATACTGACAGGCTTGATCGTTGGGCAAATCATTTCTAAGTAGAGCCAGCCAGGCCACAGGTCCTAGCAGCTGAGATGGAGCTCACTCATGTCTAATGGTCCAGCAATGTGAAATCTGCATTATAGGAGTTTTATCATATATAGAGAATGATATCAAAGCAGGAACTGGTCTGAAAGCCACCCACACTGGTATTGAGCATCGATCTAGACTACTTAATGTTAAGGGTTCAATCCAAGGCTGGGGCTCTGGGGATGCTATCTTGGTACGGTCCAGTGGCACTCTCCCTATTACCCACACACTTCCAGCTTTAGAGAACAGAGGGGGTCAATGGACAAAAGCCCCAACTCTGGATTCCATAAGCCAGGCTCAAACATCTCTGCAAAGTAGACCCAAGAAGCTTTGCAAAGACCACTTGATGGGAGATCCCTCTGTCCTTAAAATTTCTTGAGGACTAGGTAGATGACTACTTTACCCCTCTGAACCTTAGTTCCCTCATCTGTAAAAATGGAAGTAAAGGTGCATTTCTCACAAGGCTGTTGGTGAATGAAAATTAAGTTATGGTGTCTGTGTAAGTGATGAGTATACCATAATGCACTGTGCAAGGAGAAAATAGTATGATTACATTCCTTGGGTAGAAGCCTTTTTTTTGTTGTTGTTGTTATCTTGGAGAATGTCTAGCTCAGCGCTGGCTATGGAAGTTTCTCTAATTGGACAGCTAGAGTGCTAGGAGGGCACATGCTGTCTGCTCTCAGATCACTCTCCTAAATCCTCATTGAGGCCACCCCTGCCCTGCTAGCACCAGAGGCCACCCAGAGAGAAAAGGACACTGCCCTTAGAACAAAGAGCCTGGGGTGAAGTCCCAGCTTAGCCACTAGTAAGATTTAGGTCTTGCCATATAGCCTCTCCAAACTTTAGTATCTTTTTTTCTCATGTACAAGATATAGATAATATCTGTCCTATCAGATACATAGAAATGTTCAGAGAATAAACAAATTAACATATCCCATGTGCTCTGTGGATTGTACATAATGTAATGTATAAAGTATTACTATTATTACTTCAAATCTAATATCTCTTAACAACTCAGCCTTGTTTATAGAGAAAGAATCACTGGAAACATGTTTTTGGAGCGTGAGTCCCAGAAGCTCCAGCATAGTGACGTATGCTTTCCTGATTTTGGAAGCCCATCAACATCAAATGATATTGTGCTTCTTGGCAGATGCCTTGTGGCATTCAGGAAAGCTGTGACCTGTCATAAATAATTGGTGGCTTTTACATTTGTTAAGTCAAAGATGTTTTGGTGTCTGCATATGGCCCATAAATCTTTCTGGATTGCCAAGTTTTAGCCATCCTGTGCCAACTCTGTCTGTCTTCTTCATGAAGACATAATAAAGCTTTGGAAGACATACATATTTATTGTTCTTCCATATGGAGGTTGCCAGGCATTTCTTGGTAGCTTTCTTCTCTCCCCAATCCCCCCCCAGCCATGTACTTTACACCCCTGAATTATGTATTCTGTCCAGAAAGGAGAATTGGTGATGTCTTCTTTGTTATGTCTGGTTATCTATTTACTATAAACCCATCACATCCTAGATCTTAAAGAATCCTGAGTCCTGGGATGGCAAATAGATTCTATCTGGTGACAACTTGGGTGCTGTGGTGGAGGCTGCATAGGGCCCTCATCTGGGCTCAGTGGGCCCTTGGGTGGGGAGGGAAGGGTTGCAATGTGCAGTTACCTTATTACAGGTGAAGAAAGTGAGGCTTAGAGGAATTAATTGACTTGCTAATATGTCTGTTAACAAGGGACAATGTTTACATTTCCTTGCTCTCTCAATTCAGTCAACAACCAGTATTTGCTGAATGCCTGCTCTGTATCATTTCTAGGCCTTGGTATTATCTGTGAACATAAATAATCTGTGAACGTCTATGGATTAACCTGCGTGGAAGTTTATTTTTCATGCAATCATTAGCCTCCAAGTTGTCCAGAATTGAGAGGCTACGATAACAAAATTCCCAACAAATCAATTATTTATATAAGTTGACCTTTGGAGAACACAGGTTTGAATCCACTTACAGGTGGATTTTTTACAGTATAGTACTATAAATGTATTTTCTCTTCTTTATGATTTTCTTAATGACATTTTCTTTTCTCCAGCTTACTTATTGTAAGAATACAGTATATAATAAACATAACATACAAAGTATGTGTTAACTGACTGTGTTATCGGTAAGACTTCTGATCAATGGTAGGCTATTAGTAGTTAAGTATTGGAGGGGTCAAAATTATATGCAGCTTTTCAGCTGTGCTGGTGCATCTAACCATAAGGAATAAAGATCCACTTTTTAAAAGTTGGGCTCTTGTAAGAGTTCTTTCAAAACAACTTGAAAGTAATTGGTAAAAACAAACTGACCAATAACTGCCTTTGATTTTTGCCTTTGTTCCCCTCACTCTGCTACTTTATATGGCCTTGCTGGCACAGAGGTGAAAATGAACAATGAAGAAAAACTGAGCCATAACAGCAAATTCAAGAGCTGTCCACTATCCTACCTTTTGCAAAGCAGCCTAGAAGATAAAACATAGATGAACCGAAAAATGTTCACTTTACCAAAGGTTTCTGAACTGTTAGAATTGTCAAGGGAGCAAGAATTTGCCATGATGGTGATAGGGAGCTATTGCAGTTCCATGTCACCTGGGGAGAGGTCTGAGTAGCAGGGGGTGGGAAAATCTCTTAGCCCTCTGAGCACTGTAGTAACTCTACAGCAGTCACGCCAACGGTGTGTGGCACTGTCTCTCTCTCCCGTCCCTGATGTAGTTGTAGAGGCTCACTCCCAGTCACTGGCTTCAGGGCCGGAGCTATGTCAGAAACACTTGCCTGGTGGTTCTAAGAATTGTGCCCTCTAGGTGCTAGGCACTTTACATACGCATAGGTCCTTTTAATGGAATTTTCCAAGTCTTTTTTAAAAATTATTATTTTTAATGTAGCTGTTACTTTAAAATTACTACATGCAGTGGTCTGTCAAGAGTTTTTTCCTGGATTTACTGAGAACTAATTGACATACATCACTGTAAGCTTAAGAAGTATAGCATGATGGGGTTTGATTTACACATGTGCAGTGATGACCACAATAGGTTCAGCTAACATCCATCTTCTCCTATAGATACAATAAAAAGAGAAGGAAAAAAAATTCTCCTTGGATGAGAATGCTTAGGATCTACTTTCTTAACTTTCCTCTCCACCACACAGCAGTACTAACTGTGGTCATTGTGTTATAATCATGTCCCTAGTACTGACTTATAACCAGAAGTTTGTACCTTTTTACCACACTCCTCCAGTTCCCCTTCCCCTCACCCTCCACCTCTGGTGACCGTTCATCTGATCTCTTTTTTTATGAGTTTGGTATTTTGGTGGTGGTGGTTTGTTTGTTTAGATTCCACATATAAGTGAGATCATACACTATTTGGCTTTCTCTGACTTACCTCACTTAGCATAATGCCTTCAAGGTCCATCCATGTTATCACAAATGGTAGAATTTCCTCCCTTTTTTTATGACTTAATAATATTCATTGCATCTATATACCACACCCCTTAGGATACAGGTTTTTATGAAAGAGCGCATCCCCCTATACTCATAGGACAGAGGGTGGGATTCAAGGGAGTCTTTAGTGTGGATTCTCCGTCTCCGTCTTTTACGCTAATACATTTCATTGCAGCGTTAAGAGCAATGTTAAAAGGCATTATATCCCTATTTACAGATAAGGAAACAGATGTAGTGAGTTAGCTCATCATCCTTCCCGTAAGTGGCAGAGAGAGATTCAAATCCAGGTCTGTCTGATTCACAAGCCTCTGTTCCTTTTACCAACCTCTAATGCTTTCATTTCAGCCTCACTCCCTGTACATTGATTTATAACGAATGCATTAGAAAAGTAGTCTTCAGTCTGGGGTGCTCATTCCCCTGAAGAATGTGAAGACTTTTCAAGAGAAAGGCAGGCATGGATAGTTTTAAGGTGATCCATTCCCCATTCTCAGTTTCCACCTGTACCTTAAAGCCCATCTTGAGAGGGGCACCTGTGACCCTCCCCAGCAGCCTGCTAAAGGAAGGGTCTCCTCTCACCTCCATCAGGTCTCACAAACATGTGTGGCCCAAAGTGTGGAAACATTCTCTGAGAGCCACACAAAGGCAATGTGACAGGTCCTTCAAATAAAGATCCATAAATGGGTTCCCATCTTTATAAGAGATGGAGTCCCAATAAAATCTTTCTCTCGGGTTTAATAATTATCAACATTTGTAATATATTTGTTCTAATTACTTTGTATTAATAATGGTACTGTTAAACTCAATGAGGAAGAATATTTTTATAGCTTCCTATTCACAGAAAATGTATTTTAAATTAGATTTTAGTATATATATGTTTTTGTTTCAGAGAAGTGTAGTAGTATGATTCACAGTTGACTTTTAAGCATAAAATTCTATCATGCTAAAATTCTGTATGAGTAGAATTGAGGCAGAATGGGAACAATGGGAAATAGAATGGGAATTTGGGTTCTAAGACAGGGTGGCAAACAGTGACCCATGGACCAAATCCAGCCCACTGCCTATTCTTGTATATAAAATTTGCTGGAACACAGCCATGCCTATTCATCTGTGTGCTGTTTAAGACTGCTTTCGTGATACAGTGGCATCGTTGAGTAGTTAGGACAAAGACTGCTTGGAAAGCCTAAAATAGTATTTGGCCTTTTACATAGAGAGTTTGCAGACCTGTTATTAAAGGAGAAAAATGATATAAAATTTCCAACTATTAAAAAAGAGCTTATTCATATATTTTTAAATGAGTAATTATGGGTATAAAATCCCTATTGTATGTATACCCAAGGATACATTTAAAAGAGTGATGTAACAGTTTTATTTTTTCTGTCAATATTGTTATACACTGAAAATTAGGTTCTTTGCAACTATTACAACTGTGATGAAAAATTTCAACCATCAACTTAAAATGGGTACATAGAGGGTATACATAGATTTTTTTGGGTACATAGAGGGTATACATAGATTTTTTTCAAAATAGGGAGGAGACCACTGCCCTTGAAGACAGGATCAGGGATGTGACTTTCCATAGTTTAAGTCCATCCTATGATGGATGGGAGCTTGTCTCTTTTTCATGGAGCAAATTGAGCCCCAGGTGGGTACCTCAACCCTCACTCAAGCTGTTCTCCCACGACCTTGATGGGTAGCTGAGGGAAACATTGGACTCTAGCAGGACAGTGTCAAAGAGCGGTCTTTTAAATGTTTGGGCTCAGTCTTACAGATCAGAAAAATCCTTCACAAGCCCCTACGTTGCCCCTTCTCTTGGCCAGCTAGGGGTAACAAAGTATAACAATGCCCTTCCAGGAGGTAGAAGGCTGGGCTTTTTAGGATGTCCCCGCAGAACTGATGGGAGCCTGTGCTGTCCTCCAGCTGCACTGATGGTGGATTGCACCACACAGATGGATGTTTACACCTGCCTAGTAACCCTGATGCTTGTTTTGGGTTGAATTCTGTCTTCCTCCAAAAATGAGACGCTGGTCTTAATCGTCAGTACTTCAGAGTATGACCTTGTTTGGAGATAGGGTCTTTACGAAGGTAATCACGTTAAAATGAACTCCTTAGAATAGGCCCTAATCTGCTTGTGTCCCTATAAAAAGGAGAAATTTGGACACAGAGATTGACATGCATTGAGATAAGACCGTGAAAAGACACAGGGAGAAGATGGTGACCTACAAGCCAAGGAGAGAAGCCTGGGACAAATCCCTCCCTCACAGCCCTCAGGAGGAACCAACCCTCCTGACACCTTGGGTTCAGACTTCTGACTTCCAACGCTAGAAGGCAATAAGTTTCTGTTGTTTAAGCCACCCAGTGTTTGGTACTTGGTACTTTCTGACAGTAGCCCTCCCAAACAAATACAGTGCACTGAAAAGCACAGGTTCTTTTAGTGGACTTTCCAAAGCCCAGTGATTTTTATGTTTAGCTGTGTTTTGAAATTACTACATGACATGGTCCATCAGAGCACAAGTTATCAGAATGCATCTAAAGACAGAGGACTGGAACCAGGGAGACTTTGACCCTGACCCCTAGTCTCCTTCCTTTCCCCCTAGAGCAGTTTAGCAGGGAAGTTAAGATCAAAACCTTTGGAGCCAGAGCCCGTGGGTTTAAATTTTACTAGCTATGTGACTTTGGGGCCTGAATGGCCTCACTTGTTAAACTGAGGAATAACAGCACCTGCCTTGTTAGGTTATTGCGAGGACCAACTGAGTTCATAACATGTAAAACCCAGTGCTTGGCACATAGGAAGTGTTCGACAGTCAAATGTTCATTGTATATCAAGGGGCCATAAAGAACAACCTCTACCTAAGACCACCCTAGACCTATGAATCACCTAGCGAGTACTACACACATGTCCCCTGAAATTCTCTAAGTTTTGTTTGTGAAATTGCCATATAAATGTTAGAAGGGCTTTTTTTAAAATCCAGGATTGTCTTTTCTCTTGTTTTATCCTGTCTTATTCTTCCAAAGCCTAATATTTGAGAAGAGGTAGCATGCCTTATTAATCCTTAAAAAAGTATCTGCTCCAGCACCATTTGGCAGTTAGATTTCATCAGTCACTTGAGATTATAGATTAACTCACTGATCTTTTTACCCTTCGAGCTAATTAGCCTTTGGACAAATACAGCTAGTCACAGAAGCCAAACACAGCTGACCAAACACATTTCAAAGAGTAAATTTGGTGGGTAAATAATGCCAAGCTTAGATCTCTCAGTAATATTGCTTTTCTGAGCCACTGGAATCTCGATGATCTTTCCTTCCCAGCTAGAGTTGGTAGTGAGGTGTGTACAACCCTTCTAAGCAAAAGGGACAGTGTGACTAATTAAAACCAGCTAGCTCCTCCCTACTTAAGTCTCCACCACCCCCCATTTAAGATGATTCTTTCTCTGATGTTCTCTAATAACTGGCCCAGTTTGACTTTAAATGACTGAAGCATATTCTTTGGGACCCTTGTTTAACAGACAAGGGAGACTTTCCTAGATCCCCAGCTGAAATGTAATTTTACTCAGTTTAATTTAATTATCACTACCTGCCAAGACTTTCTCACACCTCCATAAAGCACCTTAAACAGTTCATGCCTCACCTTGGTGCTAAGGCCTATTAAGTACTTGTAGATAATTATCACATCCTCTTAGACAATGTTTGGTTAAACTCAATATTTTTAGACCTTGCATTCTTTGCTAAAGAAGACCTCTCCAGGTAGACTTTTTCAAGCTCCCTTTAGTTGAAATTATTCTACACATTGTAATAGGCACAGCCTTACCCATGAGTTGCAGGGAGTTGCAGGGGGAGTCTCTCTCTAGGGCCAGCCAGCCCCTTGGTAATGCAGCTGGAATGGTGTGCCCATCCTGGTGTCCAGCTCTGGTCTCTCCTCTGATATCTCCTTGCATTGGGCAACCTTACACTGTGCATCCATGATCTTCTGAGTGACCATTGCCTCTTTCTGACCCCACAGGGCAGAGTTCTGGAGAAACAGGGATTCCAGATTGAATGACAGCTCTGACATTGCACAACCACATACCTGCTCATTTGGGTTTGGTTTTTATTCATGCATTCAAGAAAACAGAAAACAAAAAATGGTTTAGCTCTTAGAAGAGTAGCAGTGTGGTTGCTTTGCAGTGCCATTAATATTAATTGACAAAAAGCATTTGTCAAGCGAGTAATAAGTCCCTAGCACTGTGTTTTGATAAATTGGAGGAATCCAAAGAGATGATAATCTGGACTTTGCTCTCGGGGATCTTCGAAAACAGTGAAAAGCTTACAAGATAGTAAATCATATTGAACAATGGTAATCTGTTAATAACAGAATTGTAAGCTTCAAATGAAGTTAAGTCCTAGGCCACTATTCTGTAACTAGTTCATTTGAAAAAAATATCCCATGGTGATGAGCACCATATGTTACACTTGCGTGGGCTTTCCCAAACCAAGATATCGTGTCTGATACCAAGTGGCATCTGTCTAAACGAATTATGATAATATGAGTTTATTATACAGAATGAACTGTATATGTATTTGACAAGGAAAAATGACCAAGAAATGACCAAGATAATATACAGCATATGATCCATGGTGTGTGTGTGTGTGTGTGTGTGTGTGTGTTTTGGGTGTATGAATAGATTTGTGTGTGTTGTGCATATATATAGGAAAATGAATAACTCTGGAGAATGAAGCTGGGGAACCCAGAAGAAGACTTTTATTTTTAATATTTTAATATGATATTTTTCCATACATATTTTTACTGTAAATTTTATATTTATATTTATTTTATTTTTAATTGAATCATCAAAATGGATTCTTTAAAAAATATAAATCTTGGTAAAATAATAATAAAAATTAAAATGCCATATAGTATTATCAATATAGGAAAGTGTGTATTCTTGACTTTAATTATTGGAGAAATACAGGTTAGATTTGTTTTGGAAATATTTGGAGCAGTGATTCTCATCCTTTGGTGATTCTTACCTGTTGATTCTTTTAAAATTGAAAAACCCAGCCAATAACACCAACTTTATAAACCAGAATTGCAAGTAGGCTTAGTTAAGTGCTTAAAAACACCACCACCCACCCTGCCACCATCAACTTCCTTAGGCGGTTCCAATGGGCCCCAGGTGAAGGCACAGGACTAGAGAGATAATGGAACATGACAATAACTATCCATTGTAGCCATGAACATACTAGGTTACACCTGTGGAGAGATAAAGATCTTAAATTGGATTGAAAAACGATATACATCATGTTCTCACAAAACAACCCCCCAAGCAAGGGATAGAAAAAAGATTTAAAAGGAAAAATTCACACAAGTGGGGAAAAAAATAAGGATGGCAATATGGACATCAGAGAAGAAATTAAGCCAAAAAGCTTTACATGGGAAAAAGAATCATTTCATAGAGAAAACAGCCAAACTGACCTACAAATAGTCATGAATCTTTGTTCACAACATAACAATATCATCAAAATGAAAAGAGAAAACTAGAAATACAAGAAGATACGGACAAAAATGCAGCTTTGAGAAAACATCATTGCATTATTGTTATATTTCAAATATAATGTATAAAACATTTTAATAATATAATTAATAAGTGTCAACCAATAGGTACATATTGAGTTGGTATCTTCCACTGGAAGTATGGCTTCTTTTCTAAGGATCCATGGAACTTTTTAAAAATGTGTCCCTTACATGGCCAAAAGTCCTTAATACATTCCTAAAGTAACAGGCTTCTCAGTAACGACTTAATCAAAATGGAAGTCAAAGCTCCTGTTAGAGCCTGTTTAGAAAATGATAACCATGAAAACATAGTGTGACCAAACTTACGCGATACAACCAAAGTCGTCCTCAAATGGGAGGACAACTTTAAAAGTCATTCTTTTAAAATTATTATTTTTATACAAAGAATAAAAATAAATGAACCAAGGATTTAGCTCAAGTTAGAAAATAAAAGAGCAAAGAAGGCAAGAGGAAATATATAATGAAGATAATAAACTAGAAAACAGAGAAATAACAGAATCTTAAAGTAAATCCAAGAACTACTTCTATTAAATAACTAATAGCCAGTGACAATTTTGTCAAAGAAAAGAGAGCAAACACGAATTAACAAATTTATAATTGAAAATGATATTGAAACAGGCATGGAGGTGACTAAAACATTGTTAATGAGTTCTGTGGGTGGCAATATGCCAATAGACTGGGTAAAGCTCAGTTAAGCATTCATACACACCAACAAAATAATTACAGGCCCTAGGTATGCATATATTGGGGGCAAAATATACAGATTGCTAGCAGAGCAAATTCTGTTACTTTGTTGGTTGAGACATATATTTGTGTGATCTTCCTGAAAATGGCAGTGTGTATCAAGAACTGAAAAATTCATATGATCCTTGACCCTCTTACTCCAAATCAAGTAGCTTATCATAAGGAAATCAGAAATGTGGAAGAATATCCTTTGATAGGAGACAGAGTGTAAGAAAACTGGTATCATGGGAGTGTGCCGATGATTTTACTCTGTGTGGGAAAATACAAAAATAGAATGATTTCATCGAAAAAAAACAACCTGTCGTTATGGACTGAAATGATTCTGAACTGCACCACAGTGTTAACACTCATTTTTTTTTTGAGTGTAGGGATTACAAGTGATCTTTATCTTCTGTGTATTTTTGGGTATCTTCCAAACATTCCTCAATGAGATTGCAATCTTTTGTAACTAGACCAGAAAATTACTAAAGTAGAAGGAGAAATTTTCATATAAAATGATAGAAAAACCTTGAACCGGAAAACCACATATGGAAGCGTGACCTGTGTGTAAGCCTATCAAGACTGAGAAGGCCACAAAACCCTCTAATGTTCACTCAGTAGTTTGTATACTTTCCATTCCCTTGAAGGGGGCACGGATGAGAGGTGGAGGGAGAAGGTACTAGAGAGGACATGTTCTTCCCCAAACCTGAGGTCTTGGGTGTTAACCAGTGATTCTGAGGGTGCCCTCAGCACCCTCCCTTTACCAGAAACATAAAGTTTGGTCAACACTCCCCCTAGTGGCAATTTAACAAACTCCTAAAATTTCTTACCCAAGAGCCGGGGGCTGAAAAACGAATGCCAACTTCAGTTAATTGAGGCACTTGTTAATGAGACATATATTGCTGGACATCTCGAGTGTGTGGCTCAGAAATATATATTCCTTTTTTTAACAAGCAGCCCAGGTGATTAAAATATTCAAGTGTGGAATCTGTCGACCTAGATTATACATCCCTGAATGTTGTAGAAAAGAGAGGCAATGTGAGAAGTAATTCTTGTAATCTAATCTTGTATTAACTTCCAAAAAAGAAGAGAGGCCAGAGGTGTTTGTATTAATTTCCTCTAGTGAACACTTGTGAAAACTCTAGTTGCTCCTTTTTATTCCTTATGCTATCTACAAATAAATGGGAGTATAAATTAGAAACAAGTGAGTTATACCTGGTCATTGTTGCTTTATGATTCTCCATTCATATTTCTCAACATTCTCCATACCTTAGATTTTCTTTCCAGGTTCTAGAGAGCCAGCCCATTTGGGACAGCTCGCTGATTTAATCAACATGCTGCTTATCATGTTTTCCAGATGGTTAATGGGTCTCTTGAATAAAACTGGCCCTAATTCTAACTGGTGATTCTATTCTGGTCCCTGTTGTAGAATAATTTGTTTCATGGCCAAAGTTTCTTTTCATTATTTCTCTGTAGTCTTTGGTGATCTCTTTTTACTACTTCTTTGTTCAAAACTGTTGAATGACACATTAATTCAGTTCATTCATGTTAATCATACATGCAGGGAAGAGGAGACTGTTCATATTAATATCAACACGCTATCAAAATCATTTATCATGGACGGACATATAAAGTTTTAGAGAATAAGTTTCTCATGATTATCAATCGAGAGAGGAAAGAGCCTTCTTGTGGAACCAAAGCCCCGTGATTTCCATGCTCCTTCTGCTTTGAGAAGGAGTTTTTTGGTCATATGAAACAGCATTGTTTGGGGAGTAGTATCCATGCATCGACTTTTCAGGAGTCCTACTTGAAAAACCTGTGGTCTTAATAGGCAGTGCTACACAAAGGATTCCAAATATAAATAACCTTTGAGCTGACCCATAGATGTAGGTCTGATTCCCATTTCACAAACGGTTTCCAAAATACACAGTTAGGTTGTATAAAAGTGACATTAAAAATCATGTTGGCAGAATGCCATTATGACATGACTTCTGCAATAATGAATGTCTGAAAGTAGGCAAGATAATGTAAGATTTGAATGGGGTTGCATTCTGAAAGGAAGGCAGCCAGAGGTCCTGAGAATTAATGGAGGAGCTACAGAAAAAAATATGACTCTATTACACCAAGCACTTTCCTCTTTTTCTTTCTATTGCCTGACTGAGATGATTTGGCAGAGTTTAAAAATAAATGAGCTGTATTCATTTTTCCTTCAGAGCTTTGCTTTGAAGGCATTCTATAAGGGAAAAAAAAAAAAAACTAACACAGGCAATATAGGAGGGGATGGAGACATGAAAATGTAAGCTTTTTCTCCAGCAGTATCTATTTAATAGCCTAGGACTCCTTATGTGGGGAGATAAGCCCGGTTCCCATTAAGGTCATATCATACAGGCAAATGTGATGCTTCAGAGAGGTGCTAATGATCTACTAGGTAATGCAGAGGAAATGCTGTTTTGAATGGGCTTCAGCAGCATTTGAGCCTTTCCACTCTCATCTGTACACTGTACATACAGTGACTAGGATTAGGTTTCTTATAGCAACTCGATGGCAATTTTCAGTGCTAACTAGAAGCAGGATTCTTTTGCAGGCATATCATTTGTGTTCATCATTGCTTTTCACATTTTTATTTTAGCTGCAGAATCTTATTTTCAACAGAGTGGACCCTTACATATAAAGCACATGAACATACAGCTCTGTGCTGGAAACCAGGTTGTGCATCTCAGAGGTTCCATTCCCCAGCCCCCGCCCTCCCTCTCCCTGCACCCCAGCTCTTCTTCCTGCCCCGCCCCCATGTTTCCCTGCAGCAGAGCTTGAAAATAGTCTTCTGGGAGAAAGAACAAGATTTCTTCTCTATAACTTGGGGGGGGGAATGCCTTTAATTATTCATTCATTCTTTGATGGAACAAATATTTATTCGGTGCCCCCCCCTCCTGTGGTAAGCCAGGCCCTCTTCTAGGCACCGGGGATGGAGCAGTGAATAGGGAAGACCAACAGCCTGCTCTGTTCTCCTGGAGGCGGGGAGGGTGACACCTGGGCAGCCAGGACATGTTGGGTGTTATGAAGAAAGTAAAGAGGGAGGCACAAGAAGAGAGGGGTTCCGGTGAGGAGGCTAACAGGGAGAAGGGTACAGTCTGTCCCAGAAAACGGGGTGTTGAGAAAGAGTGGCCATAGCCAGAGCTTGGGGGTCTTTCAGGTGAAGAAAGCTCCTGAAATCCCTGAGGCAGGGGTATTCCAGTCACACTGGATGTCACTGCCAGGATAGGGGAGTGTTGGCAGCTGTGCCAAAGGTCAGAGGTAAGCAAGCTCCTTTATGAAGTATCTAGTAGGCCATGATGGAAATTCCCTATTTTACTTTTTATTTTAAATTCATTTTCAATCATGGTTTGATTATTTATTATTAAACTACTTGGGATTAAGCTCTTTATATTGTTTAGAGATTTATTTATTTATTTTTAGGGAGAGAAGAGGGAGAGAGAGCGAGCATGGGGGGAGGGGCAGAGGGAGAGGAAGAAAAAGAATCTTAAGCAAACTCTGTGCTGAGCGCAGAGCCTGACCCGGGGCTCGATCTCACGACCCTGAGATCATGACCTGAGCCGAAATCAAGATTCGGTTGCTCAGTCAACTGAGCCACCCAGTTGCCCCTGAACTCTTTATATTTTTATGCCACCGACTTCCAAGCGGGCTTTGAGGTAATTCACATACATGATGCCTAAGCACTGGTTCATTCAAATAAAAGCTCAAAACCAGGTGGAGGGTGAATGAAGTAATAGATAGTGGGATTGAGAATGAAAAATGTAGTTCTGTGCTCCATCAGAGCCGGGGTTAAAAAAAAAAAAAAAAGGAAGGAAGAAAATGATGGCTTCTGTAATTCTGATTAGTTAAAAAGGAAGGCTATCCGTTCTTAAGGGAAGAAGCTTCTAAAATAAATTCTCAACATAATGTATTCCGTTGGGCCTTATACAAGAAACATCAATAATTCTCTTTATAAATATTAAATACCTAACACATGCAAACTGTTGGCACTCTAGGGAATATAAACCTTAATCAAACATAAATTCTGCCTTCCAGGAGCTTGCAGTTTAATACGGTCTATAACAAATGTATGCAAATAACTATACCACAAGGCAAGAGATATAAATACTAGTTTTCAGGGTCCCTAGAAATGGGCATAACAGGTATCACAGTAAAGGGTGACTCTGGAAGCTTTTCAGGGCTAGAGGAAAGAGTTAAAGTGACCAGTCAGGTTTATGGCTTTCCCATAATTCAAGGATCTCCCGCGCAGTGCCCAGGGGCCGGGCAGCTGGGCTGGTACCTTAGGCTGTTTTCCTCTGCTCTCTCATTGCACACCCAGGAGCTGGTCCTCATTCAGTTCGGAGAGGACCCCTTTGTCAGGGGCCTGGGAGGCAGGTGTTCTGCTTTGCTAATTTAGAGGCATCCGTACTTTGGATGTGTAGGTGACAAATTGGCTTTGTTCTGAAAATGGAGTTGAGAAACTGTGAGCATCATAAAAGAAAACAAAATGCCTATAATCCATCTATCCAGAGAAATCCTTTGTTGATATTCTGGTCCGTGTCCTCTCCAACATTTCTCTGTGAATGTGGATGGGGAGAGAGTCACACCATCTAAACGATTCTGTGACCCCCTTTCCTTAACCTCCTTAAGCTTTAAAACATGTAGTCAGTGATATCATTACTAATTGCCACTTGGCATTCTGGTGTATAATTGTATCATAATTTACTTAACCGATTTTCTAGAGTTGAGACATAAGTTGTCTCCAGTTTTTCACCACTAGAATCAATACTGGAATGAACATTCTTTAAAATACATTTTCCCCACACATTTCCAATTTTCTGGAATACTTTTCTAGAAGTGGAGAGAACAGTGATTTTTGGTAACTGTCCTAGTTCTAACTCAGTTATACAAATACCCAAAGCTTTTGCTTTAGACTTTTTTGCTCACTGGCTCTAACTACAGATGTTAAGCTGTCCTTTTCACAGAAGGAAAGGAGGCTTCAAAGCACCGAACAGGTCCCTGAATTTTAGATTCTCGTTTGTTTCTTCTTTCTTCCCACTTCAACCTCACTAATTGCTCTAAATCAGTAACCTAAGCCAGAGCATGGACAGCATCCAATTAGTCTCCAAATTCCTTAGGTTCTGCCTCTGAAAAAGTGTCCTGAATCTGTAAGCTACCCTCCTCCAGCTTAGGCCATGACCGCTGACCCTGGATCCCCATAGAATTTCCTACATACTCTTCTCTTCTTGGGTTTGGCTCACCCTTTAATCCGTCTTTCATACTTCATTTCGATGTCAGTCTGATGATGCCAACGCTCTGCCTCAAACTTTGGAATGACTCCATATTGCCTTCTAGATAAAATTCAAACCCTATGGCTTAGCACACAGGCCTCTATTTCTGGATCAAGTCACCTGGGCCAAATCCTAAGAATCTATGTGTTTTAAACTTCCCCTGTGATTTCACTGCAAGCAGCCTAGCCCTTCACGAGTCCCAAGGTGGGCACTTAGGAGGCTCTGGTCTGCTTGGAACCTATTCTAGAGCAGAGGCCAGCTGCCGCTAGAAAGTTTTCTCAGCCACAGCTTAAAATGATCCAGCACACTGTGATTATTTTAGGAGGAATTTCAAAAGCATTCCACCGAAGAGCAACAGGTTTGTAAGTATAGATTATAAAGTCATTTCCATTTAGGAAACCTAATTTAATTACGTGACGATTTTTAAGCTATGAAAGCTTTTGCTGCTGAGTCAGGATTTTCTACTATAGGTTAATGCAAAGCCGGTAGTTGAAATTAAAGACTGGCTCCAGAGACAACTACGTGCTTGGCTGCATTAAGTTCAGAGCATCAAGTATTTTCTGTGGCACAGAGGGGCAAGAGGGTATTTTGTTAAACATCTTATTAAAGCACTCTGTTAAACTTTTTTTCCAATTAAGACATTCAAATTTTAGGTTCCTTAGAAAAATACTTAAAAGCCATTCGATTCTTTGTAAGTCTTATAGGAAAGGGTATTCATATCATCAAATTGTTAAAAAAGAAAAGAAAAAGCGATTTTTGAGAAGTCCTATGTTTCCTTGGGATTAATGGTGAAGTTGTTAAAGAAAAACTTCATTTGTGAAACTGAAGACAGTACTACAGTAATAGCAGTTTATTTGATCTCCTCTCTTACTAATCCTTAAGGAGTCTGGTGAACTAAAATCCCTAATTTTCATAGCAGGTAATGTTGAACACCCATTATTATATAGTCATTAATATCATTAATATTACTCCTGAAAGATATGGGGTTGGGATTTAAAACAATTTTGGCTACTTTTCTTTCTGTCTCCTCCACTAAAACGTAATTTTTACCAAGCCAGAGTCGTTGTCTGTCTTGTCACACTGTGTCCCCAGCCCCTGGTTCATGGTAGGCATGGAGTAGATATCTGCTGAATTATGATTGCATGCCATAGAATGAAGATTTTGTGTAGCTTATATCTCTGAAGAGATATAAGAGGAGAGAGAAATTTGATTCTCGACCTGAAGGAAGCTTATAATAGTAGAGAATACCTTTTCTTCAAATCCATCTGACTTACCAAACTGTTGTCATGCCGTGTCCATTGCAGCATGATTCTCAGTAGAAAATGTACTTGTCTTCTTTCATTTCTCTCCTACCTTATCACCCTTGTGGCACATTATCAATACATATATTCCAACATTGTCATCAATGTATATATTATTTGTATATGTATGTGGTAGGGGCAGTTGCCTCACAGCACATCTCCTGGTCTCCAGATATGTCAAGAGATTAAAAAATCATTTTCAAAACCCTAGGCAAAAAATTGCAGGAGACACTAAGCTAGATGATCTATATCAGTGTTATTCAAAATTGCTGGTCAGTGAGCTCTTTGTAACTGATCTGCAACAGGATGAGGACCTTGTGCTAAAATGCAAATCAATTATGTCATTAAGCACACAGTTTAGTTCAGTTCATATCCTTTTGCTGGTAAGACTCTCTCAATGAAGGAAGCAGGGTGTTGATTCACATTCTCATACAAGCTCCTTATCTTGTTCTGGACTGGTCTAAAACAGTTGAATTGCACCACTCTATAACCATGTTTTGAAGAGCACTGTTCTCTGTCAATGTCTTGCCTACTTCAAAAAAATCTCCAAATTGCCTTTTAAAAGCATCATTTTCAGTCTGTTACATGGTTATTTCTTCATTAATTATATAATAATAATTAATAGAAATCAAGTAATTATTTAGATAATGTTATGGCATGTAATAACAATGTCATGGAAAAATAATTAAACAAGGGTAAAGGGTTAGAGAGGGATGGGGGCTGCTTTTTTGGTCAGAGTGCTCATGGATGGTTTCTGTAAGGAGGTGACATTGGAGCTGTGATAGCTGGGGAAGAGCATTCCAGGAAGAGAGAAGAGTAAGCTCAAAGGGCTTGAGGTGGGAACAAGTCTGGTATGTTTAAAAATAGGGCAGCGTGCCTGGAGGGTCGCAAACAAGGAGGAGAGTGGTAGCAGATGGCGTCCAAGAGGCAGCCAGGTGTCAGGCCTGGTAGGCCACGGTTAGCACCTTGACTTTTGTTTTGAGTGAGACAGGGAACCGTTGGAGGGCTGTGAGCACCAGAGCAACATGATATGACTAGCTTTAAAGGATCACCGTGCCTGCTGGGGAGTAAGAGTGAAATGAAGCAGATGAGAAGATGTTGCTTGCAGCAGGTCGGATTAGGGGTGACTGCTGGCTTAGACAAGGTGGAAGAGTTGGACATGGTAAAGAGCAGTCATGTTCTGAATCTAGTTTTTTTTTTCCCCCCACTAAGTATTTTATTGAATGCTGCTGTCATTGTATATAAAATAACTACCCTGGGGAAATACGAATTAATGAAAATTCAGAGAGGGTGGACTGACAAAGCAGGAGTTTATATAGTATGGCACATGTTATAGGGATAAGCTTTTGTACAGGTTTCAAATTGAGTTCTCCTTTGAATATGCACTGACTCATGAAAAGTGATTTAGAAAACCATCCAAAGATTCGTTTTACTACGAAAAGCAACAGACTTTCTGGGGTTTAAGGGAATTCGTCCTTGGGGATACTCCAGTCAGCAGGGGGTCGTGTTGAGCATTCTGCAAACAGAATTGTTTCAGCTGCTTTGGAAACCATCATGCGGTTGAACCCAGCTTCTAGCTGGAGCTGGTGAACCACTTTCTTTGTGGCACTTGCCAGAGCTGGGCAGATTCGTCAGTGCTCGGTCGGTCACGTTGTGGGTCCACGGGGCAGATGGCGGGACAGCCCGGCCCTAAATTTGTTTTAAAGGCAGAGCCAATAGGATATGCTGACTGGATATTGTAGATTGGGTGTGGGATGGGAGAGAACAAGTGAAGTCAAGGACGATTCTGGGGTTTGATGGCACCATTTACAGAGATGAGGAGCACGTGGGAGGAAGGGACTGAGGCAAAGGAAGAAGAAAGAGTTGAGTTTGGATCTGTTGGATGTGAGATGCCTGACAGACTTGAAAGTGCAGATGTGGAGAGAGCACTGCAATATATGCATCTGAGTCCAAAGAAGAGGTAGAATTTAGGAATTGTCCATACATAGAAAGTACTAGATCAGATCATCAAGGGAGTAAGTAGAGATAGAAAAGAGGTCTAAAGACCAAACCCAAGCACTCCAACAGCTAGAGGTAAGGAAGAGGAGAAAAACTCAGCACAAGAGACTAAGAAAGAAATGCTGGGGGGTAGGAAGTATGCAAACAACCACAAAAGGTGATACTGTGAATACCCAAAGAAAGACTTTCTTAGAAAGAGGCAGTAATCATCTGTTTCAAAGCTATTATAAAATGAAGACTATAAAATATCTATCACATTGGGCCTAATGGAGGTCACTGGTGCCCACGATTAGAGCAGTTTCAGCACTCATTCACTGCCTGATTAAAGAAGTTCTCTTGTGATTGGTTTCAGTTTCTTAGTGAAATGAGAATCCAAGTTACCTAATGAAAACCCGAGGAGGTGTAGGGGTGAGGGCCCAGAGGTTTGCTAATGGAGGAGAAGCTGTGAAGAGCAGATTAACTGGGGCTCTACAGTAAGAGTGTCAAACAGTACAAGAGCTCGTTTGTTAGTTAAGGTCATAGGTTTAAGATGAGCACCACTGTATGCTTCTCTCCAGCATGTTCACGTGGGTGGAGGCAAAGAATAGGATTTAAGGAAGCTCAGTGTTTTGCTGGGCAAACATAATGCAGGGAGGAGGTTCTAGAGATTTGCGAATGAATGTAAGGGAGTGATACAATCATAGCAAAGCGTCGCTCAGGGGAGTATAATGGTTGAGCTCATTGGACTGAGGGGGCCATGGAACTGAGAGGCTAGAGGCTGGGAGAACATTGAAACTACTGGGAATGAGGACAGAATTGTGGCAAGGGGAAAGAAAGGGAAGAAAATCTTCAGTACATTGTGGGCACGACCAGGAGGAGAACAAATAACATAAGGAGAGAGAGAGTGGGTACTACAGTCTGATGGCAGGCAACTCAAAGAACTGACTGGGAGGGGCTTAGGCAAATGAAACATCATGGTCTTGGAAGCAGCAGAAGGAGCAGGAAGGACAGCCTATTCAGTCTCCAAAATCAGTAGTACCAAGTGTGGGATGCAAAACCTGAAAAGACTGCAAGAGAAACAGTCTCCTGGAAAGTCAGCCAGACTTCCCTCAGGGCAAGAAAGAAGCAAATGCTTGGAGAAGATATAGGAGAATTTACTGATGACAGACCATGGGTTCCAGAGGACACAATAGGTTCGGAGATGGGCGCAAGGGTGGCCAGAGCTTCAAGCATTTTAAGGAATAAGCAGAGCCTCTGGGAATATAGATCTGTGAGAGTCTGAGTGATGGACAATGAGCAGGCTTCCTGGGGGTGTATTCATGACTGAGGTATACAGGAACGAGAGGCGTGACCAGCTGATTCTGGTGGAGTCTTAGAGAGAGTGGGATACTCAGTACTAAAAGTAGTTACTTGTTGCGACTGGCCTCTTTGGTGGTTCTTACGGTGAGGTGGAAGAACTGGAGGAGGGAGAGTGGAAATTGCACCAGAAGGCTGGGGTGTTCTGGCTGGAGGACTCCTTGGATGCCAACGGGAATAGTCTGTCAGGGGCTACAGAACTCTAGGGATTTTGCCTCAATCCTGTCAAGGACAGCCTCAAGGCTTCCAGAAACCATACTCCTTCAACTGTCCATTACCTCCTCTAGATTGGAAAATTGTCACTTAGTGATTGAGGTCTTTGTCTGAATATATTTTAGAGCTACTAGGTTGGTTGAATGCTTCAACAAATACTGTTTTCATGAAGAGCACTTCAAATTTATATTGTAGAAGAGCTGGTGCTATTCCTCTCCACAGAAACAGGGCTGACGGCACCTAAATAGCTTTGGCTATTTCTTGGGGAGATCACAGTTGGTGGGAAATCGACAACATTACCCTGGAACATAACTTGGAAATGACACTTTTCTTTGCTCACCACTAGACATTTTGGTCTTAGGAAATTCACATTACTCAAGATGTAATTAATGTGTAAGGGCAATGGGGACTTGCTTCAACTAATGATTTCTTGCCATTTTTTCCTGCATTATAATAAAATCTATAGACCGCTTATTATTTACCTATTATGAGTTCAGCTTTCTTGGTTTTCAAAGCAGTCATTGAAAAATTGCTCAACTGATGATTTTTATGTAGGCAAAACATATTTTTGGTGATAGTCTTTCCAAAAACTGCTATAAAGCTTTGTCACTACAGGCTTGCAAGATGGCCTTAATCGGTAGTCTTAAAGTCTAATTAGTTTTCTTATACGCCGGGTGCATTTCTGAGCTGTAAAATGAAACTCATTGGATAAAGTGACCTTTTTTTCCTACATGCAATCTAGCTGATTTCAGAATTGTCCTTTACAAACATATAATACATTGATTGATCTGATGGCATTTGGGTCTAAAATTACTTCTTGGATATAGAAGAGAACACGACCTTGTTTTAAAAAGTTTCTGACTTAAATATTTTCTTTCAAAAAAGAGAAGGCACATTCAAGAATTTGAAGTGAATTATGGATTTTTGCTTTGACCTGTTCCTGAATCAAAATGTTTATAGCCTTAAGGACACTCTAGACAAGAGAAGGTTTTTAGAAAGGGAACAGATACTGGGATAGATAAATTTGAATCAGGCACCTATTTATGTGTCAAGTACTGACTAAGAGGGAGATATACAAATGAAAAAGGGATCTCATCTCAAGCATGGAACGGTCTAGCAGTGGAGACAGACACATAAACCAGTAACTGTTGAGTTCCATGAGACTTAAGTGGAGGGTGTGGGGTCCTCTGGGGGGGAGGAAAGAGGTAGGAGATGGAGGGTGGGGAGCTGGGAACCTACCAAGAACAGAAGACATTTAAATTAGGCTTTGGAAGATGATGAAGAATTTGCCAGACATTTTGGATAGGAGTGGAGTAGGGTAGGTCATCTGAGAGAGAATTCAAACAGGAGCCAACAGCCCAAGCAAAGGATGGAGGCATGAAGAGGCTAGCCTTTGGGACCCTGTGGAGGCAGCAAGGGGCCTCTGATTGAGATTCCTGGCACCCTACCTTTGACAGATTTGGGGAGAATAAAAAGATGTATACATGTTTCCAAGACATTATGGAAAACACTCATTTTTATTTGTTACTCAGAGACTTTCAGAAATCTAATTATTGAACTGAAGTATATGGTATTGGATCATTTTTCTATGATGGGTCTAAATAATTCATCTGGTGGGTGTTTTCATAAAGGAAGGCTTTGCACATGCTCAGTGTGCTGTTTTACTTGGGAATTTGTTCTTAAAAATGGCTTCTCCATCTTTTGGTGAATGGGAGCTGAGGCGCTTAGGGATGAGAATTATGAAAGAGAAGACGGTATAGTGGAAGAAAAAGGGTTTGAGCCAGGAGAGGGTGTTTATTTCCTAGTGTGAGCAGTTAGGAGGTATGTGACCCTAAACTCACCTGATCTCCTGGAGTTCATTCCTTCCTCTGCGGAAGGGCAGCTGATGAGTTGTTCTGGGACATCCGACAGCATGTGTGGGGTAACATGGAAGCCCTCCAGCACAATAGACATGAGAGTTGCTCGTCATACTAATCTTTCAGTAATGAACTTTGCTTTACTAAGGCCCCAGGGTCATAAATTATAGGATAAACTTAGGGAACAGTTCTCCAACTTTGGGAATGTCCCCAAAACATTTCTCACCCAGTCTATTTATAAAAATATCAAATCTTAGGAACTTCCCCCCGAGTTTCTGATTCAGTAGGACTAAATGGGGATATGGCTTAGGAATCTGCTTTTTAAACAAACACCCCATGGGATTCCAAAGAAGGTGATCCAAGGAGACCATTTGTAGAGAAACCATCCAAAAGATCTTAAAGGATATATGCATCCAGCACAATCAGGCCAGAAGATGCCCAGCCTATTAATAAAGCCTTCTGTCCTTGCCTTCTGAGACACAGTACACATACTCCTTGTTGAGCTGCTGTGGATCCTCTCTGACAGGTGTCACGGCTGAGGTTTGCCTGGCTACCTTGAGCCAAATCAAGGAAGTGTTGACTTGTTTGAAGCACTGTGATTGTGTTTGGGGAGGATTGAGGAGCACAGCCTGTGGCCCTCGGGCTCCTGGGGCTCTTTTCCCAACACACTGGTCCTTCTTGTGGCAGCAGTGTCCCGAGCCGAGGACCAGTCTGCCTTCTGGAGGTGCCTCTCCTTCCCTTGCTTCTCCACCAGCCCTGCTCCAAGGGCATCTGTCATCAGGATGGTGCTCTAGGTGTTTGGCCCAAACCCTAATTCTGACACTCAACATTTCTGTGACCTCCAGCAATTCCTTTACGTTCCCTGTTTCCATTTCTCAACCATAAATGAGGATGACCTAAGCTAGCTCGCAGCACCACTAAGGAAATGAAACGGGATGTGCTTAATGCTCGATGTGAACCTCCTGCATGCACTCCTCCATCCAGACCATGATGGGCTCGTGCCTCACAGCAGCTTGTGTGCTTACGCTCTTCTGAGCAACTACAGTGCGGCACGGGTGCCTGGGAGTCAGAGCAAGGTTCCAAGTGTTATGCATGGAGTCAAGAGTGGAAAACAGCTTTCCAATTTTCATTACAAGTCTATTAGCTTCTGAATAAAGATGGGAATTTTGGGTGTTGTTATCTGAGTATAGCTGACATGCAATGTTACAGTAGTTTCAAATGTACAGCATACTGATGGAGAACTCTATACGTTATGCTGTGCTCACAAGTGTAGCTAACCTTTGTCACCATACAATCCTATTACAGTACCATCGACTACATTCCCTATGTTGTGCCTTTTATTTCTGTGACTATTCATTCCATAATGGGAAGCCTGTACGTCCCACTCCCCTTCACCTATTTTGCCCATCCCCCGCCCCCCTTTCCCCTCTGGCAACCAGCAGTTTGTTCTCCGTATATATAGGTCTGATTGTGCTTTTTGTTTGTTTATTTATTTGTTTTGTTTTTTTAAATTCCACATATAAGTCAAATCATATGGTATTTGTCTTTCTTTGTCTAACTTATCTCACTTAGCATAATACCCCCTAGGTTCCTCCATGTTGTCACAAATGGTAAGATTGTGTCCTTTTTTACGGCTGTATAATATTCCTCTGTGTGTGCGTGCGTGCATGCATGTATGTGCATGACATCTTCTTTATCCATCCCTCTATCGATGGAATCTTAGGTTCCCTCCATATTTTTACTGTTGTAAATAATGCTACGATAAACATAGGGGTGCATATGTCTTTCCAAATTAGTGTTTTCATTTTTGGGGTAAATACCTAGCAGTGAAAATATTGGATCATGTGATATTTCTATTTTTAATTATGGGGGGAACCTCCATACTGTTTTCCACAGTGGCTGCACCAATTTGCATTTCCACCAACAGTGCACACGGGTTCCTTTTTCTCCCCTCCTTGCCAACACTTGTTAGTTCTTGTATTTTTAATACTACCCATACTGACCGGTGGAAAAGGTTATCTCATTGTGGTTTTGATTTGGCATTTCCCTGATGATTAGTGACGTTGAGCATCTTTTCATGCATTTGTTGTCCATAAAGTTGATAATTTTGGATTGAAACATTTAATTCTCCTCTTTCCAAAATTCCCTTCGAAATAAGAAAACGCATGCACACGTGTGCATGCGAACACACACACACACACACACACACACACACACTCTGTACCAGTCCTGGAGCAAGAAATAGGGCAACCTAGTCATTTGTTTAGCAACATGAGACATATACACCCGTGTGGTGCCAGACTCTCAGTGGGCCCGTGTTATACAGGCTAAAATTGGAGATAATCTACATGTTCAGCAATAGGAGCAAAGTTAAATAAATAGAAAACTGTGCTTTCCCTAAAGATGGTGGTGCATTAGCATAGTTATTTATATGGAAAAGGTGTCTAGTTGTTATATGTAAGAGTTTTTAACATACCATATACAATTCTTATAAAAATTTCTAGAAAGATATGCATCAAAATTTTTACAGTGTTTTTTTTTTTGTCGGATTAAAGATCATTTTTAAAAATAGTGCTTATCTATTCTTTCTAACCTAATTACATTGACTTTAACACACTTGTGTAATAAACAAATATATCTACCAACTGTAACAGTTGGGGCCTTCAGACTTTAACTTCAGACCTAAAAAAATAATTGTGCAGCTAATTTGAGGCTTTTGTATGGTGCCTATCTTTATATCAAGAGAGCAATATCTTCCATTATTTGGCACCCTGACCTTATTATACGGAAATGTCATGAGAGTCTTATCATCTTCCTGTGGGTCCCTGAAGCAATGCTTTGGGGGTAACAAGGAGGTTTGTCTCCCTCAAGAACAGAAGCAACTTTAGTCCTCTTACGCTGTCTGTATTATTTTCTTCCCTATCTATTCACACACCAGAAGAATTTCTCTTATGTAAGTGGACCTCTCTCGAGGCTCTCTGTGATAGAAAAGAATGTGTTGTCTTTTCTCTCTCTCTTTTTTTAAGAACACCATTACAATTCCCACTTTCCTTCCATTCATTTTCATAACTGAGTCTAGAGTGATTGCTTTTTCTTTGAACCTTGCTTGAAAGTGTCTCGGCTCCTTCACAAGAGCCCCTGTAACCTAGGGCCTCTAAGGTGAGAGTGATGATATGGAAGTGCTGTCTTATTAATCAAACGTTTGCCGTGTGCTGGGCCTTAATCATATAAACCTGCACAGCTGGATAAGATTCATTAGTGTCATCTTTCACTGCTCTTGTCTACCCGTTCTGCTCACTGTCTGTGACATTCATTAAAATTCCACCGATGCTTTGGTGGCTGGCTCCGTCTCTCTCTCTTACCTCCCATGGCCAGGTGCTGTGTTTGACCCCTGGGGACAGGGAAAGATCACTAAGAGGTTACCAAGCAGAACATTTAATTAAAGGGCCTCTGATGGCCTCTTTGACTGATTTCTTTTCAAATCTGCGTGGATCCTCTGGGAGCTTCTTCTCGGGATCCATGTTCTACACTGAGCCAGATGGCAGCCCCCAGGGGTGAAGATGGTCCTTGGCATGAGACAGAGCATCTGTATGCCGTGGGTTTGCCAGTGACACACCTGTTCACCAGTCACTGCCCCTCACCTGGGAATATACCGCTGGTACCGTCCTCCCTGGTTCCTAACCACTTCCTTCTTCAGTCCACTTTCTAACGTCTATGTAGGGGTCTTTGAGTTCAGAGTCCCTTGCTCTGGCTTTTAACACTCCCCCTTTATTTAGTCATTCTTTCAAAAAATACTTATTGAGCACCTTTATGTGCTGGGCCCTGCACCAATCTCTGTAGACACAATGCTGAACCAAAGAGACCTAGTTCTGCCCTACGGAGTTTACATTTTAGCAGGGGGGATGAACAAAAGCAAAACAAAGGAGTAAACAAGACAAAATGGTCTCAAGTGTAAGAAGTGCCATGAAGTAAACAAAGAAAGGGCAGAGACAGAATCTCCGAGGGCTGGCAAGCCTTAGTTTGAATAGTGTGCTTGGAGAAAGCTGTGCTCCCTGGACCGGCACCTTCCATGTCACCTGCAAACCTGCCATAAATGCACATTCTCAGACTGTACCCCATACCCCTGAATCAGAGACTGGGGATGTACCCAGCAGTCTCTGTTTAGCAAGCCCTCCAGATGATTTTGATGCCCACTCATGTTGGAGAATGACCAATTTAGGTTGCATCTACACGATGGGAAGGAGGTAGCCATATGAAAGTGTGGAGGAGGGCGCCTGGGTGGCTCAGTTGGTTAAGCGACTGCCTTCAGCTCAGGTCATGATCCTGGAGTCCCTGGATCGAGTCCCACATTGGGCTCCCTGCTCAGCAGGGAGTCTGCTTCTCCCTCTGACCCTCTTCCCTCTCGTGCTCTCTATCTCTCATTCTCTCTCAAATAAATAAAATAATTAAAAAAAAAAAAAGAAAGTGTGGAGGAGAGTAAATTCCTGGCAGAGGGTGCAGAAGATCCAAGACAAGAAAGAGGTTTGCTTATTCAGGGAAGTTAAACCAAGACTGCTTTGGCCAGAGCCAAGTGAGGGGGAAAATGGCAGGAGATGATGCTAGTAATGTGAGCAAGGTCAACTCATGCAGGTTCTTAGACCGGGGGGGTGGGGTGGGGGTGAAGTTGGACTTTAGTCTAGTTAAAGGGAGAAAACATTGATGCATTTTAAGCAATATCATGCACTGATCTGAATTACTTGTAAGATGATCTCCGTTGTTGAGCCCAGACCAGATTGGAGTAGCTTCAGAGTAGGAGTGGGGAGACCAGTTAGGAGGCTGATGTACTGGTGCAAGCGGCAGTAGATGATGGTGCCCTGGGCTAAGGTGGTAGCCATGGAGATAGAGGTAAGAAAGTACTTCCAAGGTATGTTTCAGAGAGAAGTTCAAGAAGACTCGCTGATGGTCTAAGTACAGGTGGAGAGTGGCTCTGGAATGGGGAGGGGTCACAGTTCTCCTATTTCTGTCTTGAGTATCTGGGTAGATAGAGGTGTCACTTACTGCTCTGAAGAGACAATAGGGCAGGCATGCATTCTTGGCCTTTATCTCAGACTCTCCCTAATGTGTTTGGGCAGGCATCCCACTGTCAACAGCATCGGGGAGCCTATCCTCAGCTTGGCTCACAGGCTACCTCCTCAGTGCAACCAGACCCCCAAGACAGGAGCCATTGGACCAATCCCCATAAGGTCTCTGTCCCTTTAGCACAGTGTCTTGTGTGCATGAGGGTTTGAGGAATACCTAAATGACTGTGTCTGCATGTAAAGCAGTGTCCTGTTGGAAAAGGATCGAGTCACTCCCCAGTCTTGTTGAGAGGTGCATACTTGCTCTCTTCACCTTAGGAAGGAGGAAAGAAGTAGAAAGAAGAGAGATAAATTGCCTGGAGCCATGAAGCAGAGACAGCCCGAGAATCCAGTGGGGGTTGAACCAAAAGAAGCAGAATATAGGAGTGGCCAGGGGCAAAGGCATAAATTAGAGAAATCTGTGGCTCAGTAGTGAGTGACCCTTTGCTCAGTCACCTACCATGAAGAGGGAACCGCAGGAGGGAATAGGAAGCAAAACAGATTTTTAAACTCTGCGTCTCCTGCTGAGAAGATGGACTGGTTACATTAAAAGCTGCTTGTGAGCTGCTCAATCCCTGAGCCTTGCTCATGAGACTAAAGGAAACGTCACCTCCTCTCTGACACCTGTGAATAATGAGCATGTCAGTCAGTCCAGCCAGTCAAGAATCAAACCTCCAATTGTCCATGCACCTTATTGTTTATGCGCCATGCATAGTACCTTGTCCCTCATTCAACCTGTCTGTTCAGAGTATGCAGGTGGCTGTACCTTCTAGCTTTAAACCTTGAAAAAGATGGTGAGATACAGGGGGTGGGGATGGGGCAGATGTAAAGAAGACACAAAGGAGCATGGGGAGAATGGAGAGCTTGTTAACTCTGGCCCAAAGAGCCATGACCTAAGAAGGTGGGAGGTTGATCCGCAGAATCAGCTTAACCAGGAGGGTCTTTGGGAATTTGCCTTAGAAATATGTGCAATTGACTTTGAAGACCCGTGGTTCTCAAATTAGGGGGGGGAATTTACCCCAGGGGGCATTTAGCAATGTCTAGAGACAGTTTTGTCACAATTGGGTGGGTAGGTGGGGGTGCTACTGGCATCTAGCTGGTGGTGGCAGAGGGTGCTACTAAACATCCCACAATACACAGGACAGCCTCCACAACACAGAATTATCTGGACCAAAATGTCAGTAGTGCTGAGGTTGAGAAATGCTGGGCTAGGCCCTGTGAGGAGAACAGAACAAGAAAGCTGTCGCCTGAAGGGGATATGGCCATCCGCATTGGGAAGGTGCGTTGGCTGGTCTGCCATGAGAGAAACAAGATGAGGAAATTCAGTGAAACCCCAACTATAATTTCAGCTCTTTTCTGAGTCTCCCTGACTGTCAACAAAGATTTGCTGCCCTCCGTCTGTGTGAAAGGCACCAGGTAAGGTGATGTGGGAGTGCTGGGGGCTGTGCCAAACAGAAAAGTCAGAGGTAATAAGCCCAGCCCATTTATGAAGAGTCTGGGAGGCGATGATGGAAATTCCGTATTTCTCATCTACATTGTAGAACCTTTGTCAAGGTAAAATGATAATTATATGCAAAGTACCTGTACCTGGTTGACATGCTAACCAGATGCTAAATCTTCTCCTTGCTTCAGAGTTTAGCTGAAGGAGTCCAGCTTCTTCCGCCCACTGTTATGTGAATTTGGATCCCACATGTGGCCTTAGTTTCCCCCCACCGTCCCCATCAATGCACAGAAGCAAATCCCCCGCCCCCTTCTCTATCTCACGAATTTTAAGGAGAGTCTCCTCTAAAGTATTCCTAAGCTGCTCTAAGATAAATTTTCATGTTAAATCAAGATCCTATTCATTCTAGTTATGCTTTTCACCATTTTTACTACTTACTTATTCAATCTGCATTAATTGAGCATACACTGCATGTGAGGAACTGTCCTAGAAGCTGGGGGAATTAAGTCAAAGAACGTATAATCTCCCACTTGACTGTGTTTATCACAAACCAGTGTTTGTTCATCTTCTGTCATTTGAACCCTACCTTCATGAATTTTTGTCATATTATTTAACTGATATACCTGGGCTACATCCTGAAGGAGGACAGTCATCTAGAAAAATCCCGGGGGCAAGGGAGCACTTGTGGGACATTCCAGGCAGAGGGGGTGGCCTCCTCATGGCCTTCCAGGTCACTGGTCAGAGTGTGAGTGGGTCAGGGGCAAGAAATGCAGCTCCAGAAGTGAGCCAGGTCAGCCTGGAAAGGGCCTTCTACAAACCGCTGTGGAGTTCGGGCTTTGTCCCATGGTTACTGAAGATTACAGAAATATTTTAAGACAGGGAGAGACATGATCAGATTTGTGCTTTGGAAGGATAACTCTTGAATTGAAAAGTCCAAGATTACTAGAGGAGAGACCAGTTTAGGAGGCGGCTGCCTAATCCAAACAGGAGATGATAAAGGGCCTGAATCAAGGTAGTAGCCAAAAATGGGAACTGGGTTAATAGATGTTTAGGATTTGGAATCAACAGATTTAGGTGATTCACTGGATCTAATTGAGAGTGAGTTGGAGAAGGAGAAATTGAGGATGATTTCTTGGCAGAAATTGGAACCTCCAGACCCAGATAGAAAATATGGGAGGGAATAAGAGCAAATCCGGATTTGGGGGGAGAGATGAGTTCAATTTCTGAGCCAGCTGGGAAGTACATTGGTTACATCCCAATGGAAACACTGTTTTGCTCAAAGCTAAAGCGTCAGTGAGCAAAGGTGAGTGAGAGGGGCTAGAGATACAAAATTGGTATCACAAGCCTGATCTAAAATTGCAAGGCGTTTGAACCCATGAGGTCACCAAGGGAGAGAGTAAAGAGTAAGAGGAGAAAGAGGGCACAGGACTGTGCACCTGCATCTAAAGAGCCTGCAGAAGAAGGTGAACCCAGAAAAGACACTGAAGAGGATGGCTACTTGCAGGGAGAATTAAGAGGGTCCCGATGGTTTCAGAAGGAAGGTGTGGGTTTTTATGGAAAACCACCCCACCCCCATCCTTACTCTAGATATCAGTCTTCCCTGGGAAGGCAGGGAGCAACATATACACACTCACACACACATACAATACAACACATGCCACGTAGAGGTTGTTGCAGAAAATGCCATTCTGGTTTTGACCAAGGGTGGCTTGGAAGCTTCAAGCACAAAGAAGTGGTGGGAGAATTGCACTTTTTTTGGTCCTGACAACCCTTTATCCTCACAGCATAGCGGGAGAGTCCCGTGGCCACTCGGACGACAGATGCACTTTCCCTCTAACCATTCATACCACTCATTCTCCCACCTACCAGGAAGGAGTGGAACCCTCATAGCTACCCCAAGCCTCTCTTCCTGGTGATGGAAATTTCCATTATTGACGGGGAAACAGCAGGCTAATGGCACGGATGAATTGTAAATTTTGACAGCCCCGACAGGTAAATATTGGCTTTGCACAAACAAGTTTCTAAAAATAACCTGTCTGCTGTAGAAACTCCACAGATGGCAGCCGGCCTGCCCAAGCGTTGATTTTCCCAGGGCGCTCGGTGCAAAAAAGCACAGCTGTCAGGTTTGCTGCTCTCGTCGCGAGCTCGGGCCGCCTCTGCTGCGCCTGCAGCCTGGCCCCGTCCCATCGTCCTTTGGCAGGCAGAGGCAGGGACAGGCAGAGATCAGTCATGTCGGTAACCTGCCTTCAGCGCCTTGCGCGCCAGGATGGCGAAGGGGTTTCTTAAAAAAATTCCACTTCTTTGGGTTTGGCACTTTGAAGTGGGAATGGGTCTGATAACGGGGATTCGTTGGCCCTTTGTCATTAGAGCTGGTCCTCCTAAAAAGATCGGGTGAAGTGAGGCACAGAGTCACTCTGTGTGCCAGGGGTGCTGCATTGCTAAAAATAGCGCTGTCGAGGGCTCTGGGCAGACGTTGGGTTGTTGTCTGCGGACACGCCATGGACGCCAACCTGAAGGGGAAAGTGCGCGATGGGGAGCCATTCACGCCAGTCATCTTGCTGGGGAGATTTGCCCAGTGACCATCTCACCCCATCCAGGGAGCCAACAGGAATGTTGTAAAGACACCACTGGAAAAATACAGAGGCATTCTCATTTCTCAGATGTTGGGCTAAGGGCCCATAGCTGGAATAATTCTGACCGAAGTGATGGCATTCTAGGGATGCCCAGAAAGCTTAGTGCTAAGTTGAATGCTCTATCACTGTGGCCAGACCCTAGTCTGGGGTATGCCTATATCTCCCTTCCTCCCTAGTGTTTATTTTCTGCTGCTGCTTATTTCTTTGGGCTCACTGATTTAGTGCATTTTATTGTAAACCCCTTGAAACTCTTCTGGAAGTAGACAAGGCAGAAATCAGAGAAGGTGAGTCAAATGATTCTAGAAGGTGTCTAAGATAGCAATAGTTATCAAAAAATTACTATTTTTCTCCTTCTACAAAGGCTTGGGGAAAACAAATGATAATAATAGAAATCATGCAATTAGACGATTTGTGAAAGAAAATTAGGAGGAAAAATGCTGTGGAGAAATGTGAATAAGGAGGTAATGAGGTTTCATACCCAAAGCAGAGTTGTCTGTGGTGTTTTCTTTAGACTTATCCCCAGAGAGGAGAGCAAAGCGGACATGGGTCATAGTCATTATAAAGTATAGGATGTGTTTGCCATGCTCTGTGTTCACAGAGTGAATTCCAGATTTTTTATTCCTGCTGCTGGGCAACTGATCACCCATTAGCACAGTGTCCTTTGCTTCTCTAGTGCAGTTACCTTCTAGTTATAATTCCACGTTCTGAAGGAGTACTCGTTTTTTAGGGTTTGGGGCTTCAGACTTTTTCTCCTGTTTTGTCTCCATGCAGGACATCTGTGTTTTCAGTAATGGCTGTGAACCCTTTGAGCCGGGCTGTGTCCATGCCTTCTGCTTCCCAAGCACTCCATAAAGTGCCCGGTGAGCCAGCGGACAACAGATCAATGTTTGTAGACTGGAGTAGACACAGTGGGCTCTGGTTATCAGGGGACTCTAATTTCCATATTGGGGAAGAGACCAGAAAAATTTTTCATGGCTAAAATTACTGCTTGATATTCAGTAGTATAGTTGAGCAAGACACTCAGCAGAGAAAATAATGAGTCACCTTCCACTAAATCTGTAGAAGGCTGGAACATATAATCCAAGGGGCCCCAGTAGCTTTGTAATCAGACAGACTAAATTTTGAATTATGCACTCCTTCATGTAGACTGGTGGGCTCTGGCCAAGTTATTGAGTCTCGTTGAATCTCAGCTTCTCCGTTTTTAAAAAGATAAATGGTAACAGTCGAATTCTTAGAATTGTGGCGCCCAAGAGGCAGCTGGAATGTCACCTTTGCAAGCAGGAACTCCGGGGCCGCATCGCCAGCTTCATGTCCCTGCTCTGCCACTTACCAGCTGAGTGACCTGTAGCAGATCCCTTCACTTTTCTGTGCCGAGGTGTTTTTATTTTAAAAACGGGGAGTGTAGCTGCGCGGAATAAATAATTAGTAGATGTAGAGTGCTTAGGATAGCAGTGCATCTAAGTGTTCACTGTGTGCTTGTGACAGTATCAGGAGGCAAGGAGAAGGGACGCCCTGCCGCGGGTGCTCTCTTCCGCATCTTACTATCACTCTCCTGCTTTTCTGAACAATTTCCTGATCATTTTATTCATTGTGAAACCAGCCACATTATTGCCATCTTCCTAAAGGATTGCATAGCCCTCACGTAGTACACGTGGCCGCTCTAAGAGGGGACTGGGTCAACTTCCCCATAAAGCCAGGAACACAGCCTCTTGGGTCCCAGGAGAGAGAGAGGGGTGAGTGTTGTTATACAGGGCATTTGTTCCTTTTTTGTCCTTATGAAAATATGTTCTTTAATTGAAAAATAAAGTGCCAAGTGTTCCAAAAACCAAAGTAATACACATGTTTATCTAGTAAGGGGTGAGTGAACTTTATGGAGGCATATGATATACTTCACTTATTCGGGATGTTGATATATACTCCATTCGTTTATTGAAACTTTCTCTTTTTCCACTATTCTTTGATTTTATTAATATTGAATTTAGTTAACATATAGTATATTATTAGTTTCAGGGGTAGAATTTAGCGATTCACCAGTTACATATAACACCCAGTGCCCATTACATCACAAATGCCCTCCTTAATGCCCATCACCCAGTTACCCTATGCCCCACCCACCTCCCCTCTGACAACCCTCAATTTGTCCCCTATAGTTAAGAGTCTCTGATGATTTGCCTCCCTCTCTGCTTTTATCTTGTTTTTTCCTTCCCTTCCCCTGTGTTTGTCAGTTTTGTTTCTTAAATTCCACATGAGTGAGATCAGATGGTATTTGTCTTTCTCTGACTGATTCATTTCACTTAGCATAACCCACTATAGTTAACAGTGGGTCCTGTGCCAGGTGCTGGGGATAGAAACAGGAACAGGACTGTCTTTGCTCCCCCAAAATTCCAATTAAATTGGCAATGTCAACTAATGAAATTTGATAGCACAAGAAGTTGGACAATATCTGTTCATGAATGATGATCCAGGATACCAACCGGAAGATTACAGACAAAGGCAATTAGCCTTATGTTAGGCCTAGTGTAGTACCTTAGCTGGAACAGAGCATAACAGAGGATGTGGGAAAGGGAAGACTGCATGAATACAAACACCAATGTTACTTTGAAATTTTAAGAATTAAAGAAAAAATAAATGACCAAGAATGGGCACGATGGGGGGACTTGATGAGTGTGTTTCATTCCCATTGGCCAATTCATTGTCCTCGAACCAGGTGGTCAGTGGTGTCCCCACTGTACAGATGAAGAAACTGGAGCTCAAAGAAAATTAGGGAATAGCATTCATAGGGAGCCCCTCTGAGATGGGAATCTGGGCTCCACAGGTAGCTGCAGTCCACAGTGCACTGTCCCAGGATGCCAACTTACTGCAACTGTGGTCTGAAGGTGGTTGGTCATGATGATTTATCACTGCAAGAGCACTCTGGGATTTCTCAGTGGCAGGTTGTCGCAACCGCCTTTTTCCTTCTGCCTCCTAGGGTATCTTCTCCCCTCCTTCCTGGGAGCATCGTATCAGTTAGTATCAGTCAGTATAATTCTTAGGCTTCCTGTACTGTGTGTACCTTTTCTCAGCAAGTGTTCGTCATATGTGTAGAATTTTTCACAGAGCCTAAAAAATATCCTGGCCAGGGCAGTAAACCTCCTAATTAGCATGCAATGCTATGTATGCTTTCATGTTGTAATTCCTTCAGGCTAAAACACAGTGAACCCACCATCAAAGTAAGCACTTCCTTTAAGAGGAATAAATCATGCCATTTATCCAGATTTACTCCTTCATGGCATAAATCTGTGGCTTTCATGTAACTAAGACAATCCATTGTCTGCAGCAAAGAAAATGCCCTCTCCATATCTCTCCAGAAATCCCCATCACACAACCTAAGCTTCCTTAGATGGCGGCAATGCCAACCTGTCTCCTGAGAGGAAGAAAGAACCACTTTTGAGCCTGAGCACAATTTGAGGACTGTCACTTATAATCACTTCATGTTTCTATTTCAAGGGTTGTTGACTGATGCTTTGGCAAAATCATTTTGTTTCTTCCAGATATAGCTGAGGGGTCTTAGAAGTAACATGCAGCTGCACTTCCTGGTAGAAGATGGAAGATATTCTAGATGCAGCCGAGGAGGGGGCTACTTAGTGAGTCGGGGTTGGGTGCAGCTCAGTGACCTCTGCTAGTCTTTGTTCAGTGTCCCCCAGGGTGTGAACCAGTGTGTGGAGATCTGGCCTAACAGGGAGTGCTTGGAGCTATCTTACCTTAAAAATCTCTCTCTCTAAATATCTACTGATGAGATGATGACTGTATAATCCATCGGCTTTATGTGAATTACAGATTACTGTTTACCTCTGCCCCAAAAAACATTTGTTCCCTGGAATTGCCCAGCATGAGACTAAAGTGATGCTAGCTTCCTAGCACAATTGTGAGGCCAAGGCAAATGGGGTGGAATGAACAGGGAGGCTTAGGAAACAGAGTTGAAGTCCTGCCACCTCCCAGTAGTGCAATCCTAGAGACATTGGTTAATCTCCCTGAGCTTCAATTTGCTCATCTGTGAAAAGGAGGGGAGTAAGGCCCACCTCACAGGATGTTGTAAAAGTCTAGGTCAGGGTGTTTTATAGACTGAGTGCAGTGCCTCTGAAATGGAGAAGATGAGTTAAATCCTTTGGAAGTCCATGTTTGATCATCTACCCAGGAGTAATCACAAGACTGGAAGCCACAGAACTTTTTTCCTAGGTTTCCAGATTGCCTGAGTGGGTTTAGATTTGGCATGATACTGTAATGGCCCTTTGGACATGCCATACCAATTCCTCAATTACCAAGTTGAACTGGAAATTAGTAGAGGATACAAAGTCTTACATGCCTAAATAGGTTTGTGATATCCTAGGTTTAATAAGTTAGACAGATTTAACTTACATATACTAACATGTATAGTGAACTTCCAGGAGAGAGAGAGAAGAAATGAAGTTTCTCAAAACTTTACATCACAGAATTCTTTCCTTTTTCTCATACTTCCTTTCTTTCCCCTACCCTACCCAGCATGTCGTGGAACTAGTGTTACTCGGAACATGCTTTGAATGAAAAACGCAGAGCCAAGGAATTCTAAAGGAACTACTCTCAACTCTTTACACCTGTGGTAGTAGAAAGGCATGGTGTCATGGTATTTTGCCAAATACCAAACACTGTATAAAGTACAAATACATGACTTCTGAATATACCACATAGGATGTGAAAGTGATTGGAGCAATAGGCTTTTTTCCTAGATGGTCTCTCTTTAGCTGATATTTCAGAAATCAATTTATTTTTTCTAGAGCCAATATAAATAAGAGTAATGGAATTTATCCCAAGAATGTACTGTATAATTAGAAAATAACTTGGAATTTAGTTTACATTGGTTAGGGATATTTCATAAAACACATAGCTGAGGGGTGCCTGGGTGGCTCATTCAGTTAAGCATCTGCCTTCGGCTCAGTTTATGATCCTAGGGTCCTGGGATTCAGTCTTGCGTCGGGCTCCCTGCTCACTGGGGTAGTCTGCTTCTCTCTCTGCCTCTGCCCCTCCCCCCACTTTTGTGCTCGTTCTCTCTCTCTCTCTCTCTCAAATAAATAAATAAAACCTTTAAAAACAAAAACAAAAACCACATAGCTGAGGGCCAATGCCACCTCCTTCATGAAGCTCCCCTAAATTCCCTGGCTAGAAGTTGTCCTTTCTTCTTCTCAACCTTTTACCATACTTTACCTGTGCCTCTCCTGTGCATTTATAATTTTCCACCTCACACAAGAACTAAACACGTACATGGATTACCTCCCCTGCTGATGAAGAAACGCCTCTTGTGGAGTGCTTCTTAGAGCTTCACAATGTCTAGCAGAGAGTTTGCACGTGCTAGACACTCAGATAATTGACTAGATGAGAGAGTTTCTTGTATTTCCCTAAGATTATTTATTTACTTTTATGATTGTTGTTAGCTAATATTTATTGAACATCTGTGTGCTAAGCACTTTGCATTGATTATTTCATTTAATAATCACAACAAAACTCTGAGGTACATACTTTTTTCCCTAAGTCTATAAATAAAAAACTGAGGCTTTAAGAAATTATAAATAACTTGCCCAGTATCAGAACCAGTATCCAAACTATGGGTGTCCCTTGCCCAAACTTGTGCTGCAGATCATTAAGCATCATCCTCTCTGGGGCTAAAGAATAGACAAATACTCACAATCCAAAAAAGCAGCCTTTGTGGTTCCCCATTATCCTTAAACTCCAGTATAGAGATAATCACATCCAGAAATTAAAGACTTGTAGGCCACCAGCCAATTGCTTTTTCTCCTACAGTTTGAGTGTGGAAGGTTCCCCTTGGCCTGTTCTGTCTGAGATTGCTTTCACCAGATTTGCCCTGCTGTGACTGTAAGTCCTTGTTAAGTGTGGGTTAATTGCCAATTTAGGCAGTGTTCTCCTTTAGAAAATCCCTCCAGAGAGAATGGCCTTAGAACTGGGAAATGGTTGTCTATTTGCTCTCCACTTGCCCAGCTGCTAATGGGGTTAGGAAGATGCCAACAGCATATGCCACTCCAGATTCTTCTCATTTACAAAGTCTTGATAATTTCCATATCCAAGGACTCCCAGCCTGTCGCCACCTGTGGAGTCAGGATGTCAAACTAACCACTATTTACTGGACACCTGACCCGTGTAAGGATAGGGTGGCACTGTGAACTCATTCACACTCATTTTGATTCTTTTTCCTGTTTGCTTTTGCTAGAGCCATACAGTATGGGGGAAAAGACGGGAGATTTGAGTTCTCACTCTAGATCAGATGCCACTCCATGCATGCCATGGGCAAGCCACTTGGCCCCTCCGGTTCCCAGTCTCCTCAGCTAAAAGCAGCTTGGGCTGTCACACTTCCTGTTCTCTCTTTCTTGGCCTGGCTTACTCAGAGTGGATGCAGCTCCCCGGGGAAATGGTTTATCTGGTGTCTGAATGGGGATAGGGACCATTGTATGAATATGGAACAGTCTAGAACTATCCCAGTAGCACTGATATGTTTTATTTACTACTTCATATCTGAGAATGTTCAGGAAACACAATTCTTTTTAAGTTAATGAAATCAAAACAGAAATCTAAGTTGGAGTGGGATTTATGCTCTGTAGACTTTTACTTGCAGAAGGTGAAACATTCAGAGATAGTAGGTAGAGTCATTCTAAGGGTGCTTCCCCTAATCCCCACACACCTGACTGGGTCAGGTTATAGACCAGGTATCAGTTCTCTGTCTCTGGTAAGGGACTGAATCTTTGACCTAGATATGATATAGCCAGGAAGTCAACAAAGTCCTTTCTGAGACTCATGACCAATGTACAATTATACCTGCAAAGAGGTGATTTATAGGTCAATTTCCATTTTTTAAAGTAGCTTTAAAAGATTATACAGGTAGAAGCACCTGGGTTGCACAGTCGGTTGGGCCTCCAACTCTTGATTTCGGCTCAGGTCACGATCTCAGGGTCGTGGGACTGAGCATCATATCTGGCTCCATGCTCAGCGTGGAGTCTGCTTGGGATTATCTCTCCCTCTCCCTCTGCCCCTCCCACTCATGCAGTCTTTCTCTCTCCCTGTCTAAAGTGGATAAATAAATCTTTAAAAAAATTATACAGGTAAACACATGTTCTTTTTTTAAAAACTGACAATATCTATTATTTTTTGAACCAATAGATTTTTTTTAAAAAAATGAACATTACTGAACAAACATTCCCTCCCTCATGGAGCTTACACTCTGGGTGGCCATTGATGACTAAGGTAAAAAAGCAGCATTTGCCTATCCAAAAACATAGCATCCAAAATGAAGCAACTGCAGTAAAGGCCCTCTCACCCCATGCAGGTGGATCTGGCAGCTAATTAGTTAATTTAAAAAAACCATGAACATGATTATGGTTAATCATAACATGATATTTGTGTACCTTCAATATTTTATTTTAACATGTTCACACCCCAATTTTTTCCATGTAAGACCAAAGCATTCCTTAGATTTGCTCATTGGAGTTTTTAATGGCCAATAAACCATACCTAAAAGTCACCATCTGCAATTTTCAGTTCTAGTTTACTAAAATGGAATGAGATCTTGAAGGCACTTAGGAAACCATCTAAGTACAGACTCTTCCAGTTTTTTGTGGTTGACCCACCCACACCTGGTTTGCCAGCAGTTTTTATTTTGTTTTAGCAACTTTTTTTCTCCAGTGTTCCAAAGCATGCAACTTAGAGCATTTTCTTTTCACACTTACATTTCATCTGTGTATATAATCTGCAACCAAATTATGTAATTACACTAACAAGACAAACTGGCAGAAACAGGTTTGAAAACAGACTCCAAAATCTCACCTCTCAAGTGGCAGAAGCAGAAACACCAGGGGCACAGCTCATAGAGTCAGTTTGGGGATCAGTCGCTACATTTTACAGAAAGGATGGAGAACATTTCTTAATTTGGCGAGTCAACTGTGTGGCCATCATTCAAGAGAACTCCTACTGTACTTCCGAATGTGGTGGTAAGCACCCATAATTTACATTCCCTAGAACAGTGTTTCTCAGCCCAAGTGCTGTGGAACGTGGTTCCTCAGGGGGTAATCTGGGGCCATAAGAGAGAGTTGGCAGCCAGTCTGCATCTCCCCAGTTCCTTAAACTGTAGGAGCTGTACTTTTATCTATTTTATACATCTGGCTACTTCATTTAATTTTGTTTAAAAACAAAGATTGGGAGAATATTCATACCTTTATAAAGGGATATTAGGATGCTTTTAGAAAGAATACGTTAAACATATTTGGCCTGGCCTAAACGATCATAGGTAGAGGACACCTGATAACATTTGTAAGTCTTTTAAAAAGGTGATTTACAATGTCTGGTTTCCATCTGATTTCTTACTATTTCTGAATAGGCACTGTCTTTATTTCCTTGAGCTGCCATAACAAAGTACCACAAATCAGGTGGCTTAAGACAGCAGAAACTTATTATCTCACAATTCTGAAGCCTAGAAGTCCAAACAAGGTGTCGATAGGGCCATGCTCCTTCTGAAACCTTCCTTTCCTCTTGGCGGTTTGTTGATAGTTCTTGCTGTTCCTCGCTTGCAGCTGTGTAACACCAATCTCTGCCTTTGTCATCACATGACCTTCTTTCTCCTTGTGTGTCTGTGTCTTTGCCCTGCCATCTCCTCATTAGAAAACTGGTTATTTTGGGTTAGGGGCCCACCCTACTGCAGTATGACCTCATCTTAACTCATTACATTGGCAATAACCCCATTTCGAAGTAGAGTCACATGCTGAGGTACTGACTTTAGGACTTTGGCATACTTTTGGAGGGGGACACAATTCAAGTCATAACTGGCATTAAGGGTCCTCTGGATATAGCTCTTACTGCCCCCAGCACCCTCGATTTCTAGAAACTGCCAGTGAGTAAAACAAAGCCTCTCAACATTTGTAATGCCAGAGATGTCCCTGTGCTTGAATAAAACTGAAATAGATCCTCTGGGAGAATCCCTTAATTGAGATGAGGCAGTGTTGCCAGAAATGATACTCCAGTGAAAGGAGCTATCATGTTTTGAGTGCTTAGTCTGTACTTAGTTCTGTGCTCAACTAGAACTATCTAGTTGATAGTTCACACATCTCTTATTTTTTTATTTATCTCCGCCCAAAGTCTACTAGCTATCTCTATTATTTTATATACTTTAATTTGCAAGTAATGGAAAACTTACAATTTTTAATCACCTTTAACAAGAAAATTGGCTCATATAACTAGAAGGTAGAAATAATATGGACTCTAGGGCTGGCTTAATCCAGGGGCTTCATTTTTCTGCGATTCTTGGGGCTCTGCCCTCCTCTATGTGGCAGCTTTAGTGATGGACATGGCACACCACAATAGACAGTGAAGGAGAGAGGGGTCACATTAGGACATGACCTCAGAGGAAGCAAGAACATCCGTAGAAGCACCCAGTCAACCCTCTGCTTATCTCCTTGGCTTGAATTTGAGCACACACCCAGTTCTGAACCACATACTATTACCAAAAAAGGACGGGTTATACTCAGACCAATCAGATCTGCGTCTGGAAGCAGGATTAGGATTTACTCAGGCTCAAGGACTGCCCAGAGGATAGACAGACACGAATAAAAAGTAGGAAGAAGAAGGAAGGCAACCATTAGGTAAGCCACCAACAACCGCCCACCTCAGCAGGCCCTGTGTACAGATGAAATCTCTCAGATTTAGGGGAGTTAATCCCTTCTTTCCAAAATCACACAGGTGGTGAGGGTTAGGCAGACATTCAGCACCAAATGCCTCTGACTTTCTCATCTAGCATGCTATCACCCATTCTCTTACTGGGGTGATAAAGCACTTCCTATGCTTTTTGGAGTAGTTCCTTAGGCTCCACTTCTTAGAAACTTTGTTCCACAACCTTGACTGGGTACTTTCTAATAAGAGCGCCAAGAGCCTCAAATGTGGAGTGTTTCTGTGAGTGAAAAATGTTGTTGAGGTGTTGAGTGTCAAGAGAGAATTCTGGGAGTGCTTGTGCTGGGGGGATGGATTCCCACCTCGTAGGCGGCCTCAGTAGGGCCACTGAACTGTTAGCCACACGTTGTGCTTTAATGCACTATGATCAAGATATCAGGTAGGCTGGCTCACTGAGTAAGGATATCAGGAGAGAAAATGGACTCCCTGCAACTTTGCAGTTAGGCTAGTTCGGTACTTTTTTAGAAGAGACAGAGCAATACCTCAATAAGTTCTCAGGAGAAACTTGCAGTGGTGGTATTGCCTATGGTTGAGCAGGAACAGGAGACTCCAAGATGGAAGAACAGAAACGTTCTTGCAGGCCCGGCATCTCACTCCAATGACAAGAAATGGGGAGTTTCCTCACACTCAGACCTTGGGGACAACCTGGGTTTTTGGCTCTATCCCCTTACTTGAACTACTTCTGTGAGTTTTCTTTAGAATTTATCTGGCCCTTAAGTATTTGAAGTTTTTTCTAGGGTCTCCAGTGGAGGATTGCAAAATTGAGAAGTTTTTCACGGACATTTCCTCTCGTGAGCATCTGTATTGTTGAGGAGAAAAAAAATTATTTTGCGCATTATTAACCTTCATGGTAATTGTTTCTTTTTCATCTCCTAATCATCAAAAGCACATGTTCATTTCCATTTCAATCATTTCAATTAGTTGTATCCAAAGCAGAAACAATCCCAATGTTATTAATTTGTGTGCTGCCCAAAAGGAAACAGCTCACAGCCTTCCCTAGCCATGCCCAAAGGTTCTCTTCCCCCTCCAGGTTTGGTTTCCCAGGTGTGCACAGTGATGGACATCCTGTGAATGCTGTTAAGCCTGTGCCCTTCCCTACCTGCAATTTCTAATGCAAAGGCAGATGTCCTCTCAGACCACTCTGGCTCCTGAGCTAATTGGAAAAGTACTTCAGCAGCCTCGGTCCTACTGTGTAGGTTGAGAGACAGACTGAATTAAATTTGCACATAATAAGCCTGATTTGCAAAATGCCAGAAATGTGACTAGCCCAGTTCTCCGCAGTGTTTGTCCCTTGCTGGGCTGGCCTAATCTCTTTAAGACCTTACTCCTGCTTCCTGGTACTACCTATTTCCCCTAGGAGTGAGACCCGCCCTCAACCCAGCCCCCTTGGCTTCAGTCCCACAGGGCTCTCTCCAGCCCCCTACCCACCCAAAGCCCCTGGGATCCAGCCAGGAGAACTAGATCAGCATATTTGAAACATTTCCACAGCCAAACCCTTCTTTCAAAAAAAAGCCAAGGGGAAGCTCAGTAAATAATAGAGATAAAAGCAGAGCCATTCTTATTCCAGTGGGAGGGGACAACTTGAACTCTTGGCCTTTGGTCTTCTGAGATGGAATCCCTCACGTCTTTTGAACACAGTGTAGAAATCCCAGACCTGAAAGCACAAGATCACTGCTTGTCTAGCTGGGACCCTCAGCTGCTCCTGCATTCTGCCCTGCAGCTCCCTGCCCTCCCTGCCTAGCAGTTGGAGACCCCAAACCTCCCCAAGTTCATGTGCCTGGAAGAGTGTCACGGAATTGCCCTTCTTCCCACAGAGATCCAGCCCTTGCATGCAGAAGAGCTTTGCCCTTATCCTATTGCCCTGGTTCGGGATTTCTCTCCTCCCAAGGACTTGTGTTGGTCACATGCCTCTCACTGTAGCTCACCCAAGCCCAGGAAATATTTCACAGAAAGCTTTTTAAAGCATGTGTGGATAGACAAGCTTGGGTCACTGTTGCTCATACGATTATGATTTCACCACTAATTTCTCACCTTGGAGGGTTGGTGAGAACCCATGTTCCAAGAGAAAAGCATAGAGTTAGAGTCCTCCCAGTTCTTCAACTAGAAGCTGCCTCGTCTTCCTAGAAAAAAGTGACTAGTCATTCCTATCTGGGGTGTCCTGGACCAGACAGATTGGTGTCCTTGAAAATGCCACAGTTGCACCCCTTCCTGTAGTTTTAGCTACACAGAGTCTGTGACACTGTGACTAGTCCCTTCTAAGCAAGCATGGACTACAGTCGCTCCCAGCCTTCAGCCTGTGAGAGGCATAAAAGGTCCTTTCCAGCCCCATATGCTCTGAGCTGCTTTGAGGCAGGGGTTACCTCGGTGAGCCTCTCTGGGTTGCTATAAAGAGCAAGACTGATTCTTCTTGTCCTTTCAAGGCCAATCCAAACAAAATTCCTGAGCCCTGGCTGGAGCACCACTGTCTCTGTCGCCTGCAGGAGGAACCCTGAGGCATCACACAGGCATTTCCCATTCATCTGCCAAGTCAACAAATATTTACAGAGCCTTTTCTGTGCTGGCGCCAAGCATGATGTGGGGCACTCCGAGGTGAATGGAGCACACAGGAGAATGTTGTCGAGTTACTCAGCAGGCTGATGAGTTATAGGGAACCTTTTATCTTGGAAACATCCAAGAGCTTGTTGGGTGTTTGAGACCTAGAGAAAAGAACAAAATCAGCTCTTTTCTTTGTGCTCTATCTCTGCTCTCTGGATCTTCTCACCCATTCTCTCTCCCCGGTCAACAAAAATATATACCCGTAGGACCTTCCAGCTGTGTCTCACTTAGTATTTCCTTAGCACTCTAGCCTCCCACCCCGTGCCCCTACAAGAGTAAGCACAGGCCACCCTTCTCCAAATTACGAAGTATTTCAATTCATGGGGTCTGAATTAATAGCATTTTTTATCCTGCATTTCAAGATTCCATTATAAAGTAGACCCAGCACGCTTTTTTCACCTCTCTCCATGAATCTGGGAGTGACAGGAGGGCGTCAGGCATATTGCTCTCTGTTAGCATTTACCACCCAATCCTTGAATTGATTTTCACTTGTCTCCCAGTTAATCAGAGATCTCCTGGAGGGAGGAAAAGAAGGAAACTAATACTTCTAGCTAAAGATACTGAACCAAGAACTGTGTGGAAATTCTCTCTCATGCATTGACAGGGGCCATGTTTTATTAAACTGTGTCTAATAGTGCCTCGCCTGCCTCCTAACACACGCACAATAAATGTTTAATGAATCAATGAATGAGATTTACCTTCTAAAGAGCAGGTCATCTTATATTTCAGTGCATGTTTGCCACCTGAGCCCATGCAATTTCTTCTGTATAATATCTGGTTACCTGAAACAATACCTTGTATTAGACAGAGCTTTCTGATGGTCGCTCACATCTTTAAAGAGAGACACATATATACACAAAAGTCCCTGGCACATAAAATTTGCTCAATTACTATTTGATACCTACAGATGGTCCTTAAAAGAATTCTGTGAGGTACGTAATGCCATTCTCCTTTTCATGGAGGTAATTCTGTGTGTGCCCAAGGTCACATAGCTTGTGTGTTCGATTTGTGTTTCAGTTACATGTATTGAGGACCTACTATGTGTTGGGTGCTGTCCGTGTGTTTGCAGTATAATCCTACAACTCTGTAGAGTCTATAGTAGTGTTGTGATTGTGGAGATTATGAAACTGAGGCCCTTAGAAGATAAATGAGTTTTACTTAAGGCCATAAATTCATACATGACAGGCCCCTTTCCCAAGAGCACTCATGACAACTCAGGCAGCCAGTCCTGGTGCTAGGAGATTGACGCTCTTGTATGAATCCCAGAAAGCCACCTTACATGTTCTAAAGGAAACACTTCTCTCTCCAAATTTGCACCCACCTTTCTTACTATAAGTTGACACTCAGTAGTGTGATCATGGCCAAAATTTCCATCTTATTCAAATTTTGCATTATTTAAGACTCAATGTATCAACTATAAAACTGCTGCTAATGGATCAAGGCAATAGGAAAGCCAGAAACTCATTTCCATTCTGACCTTTTTCAATGGACTAATAACATGATAAAGATGGAGATGGAGAGAAAGAAACTAAAAGTACCCATAATCTCACCTCTCAAGTAAGAATTTTGTCTGAAAAGTCACTGAATTCGTCTGCATGCCCTCATTATACAGTAGAGGAAGGAAACCTTTACCACTCTAGAGAATACTCTCTGGCTTTTTTTTTTTTTTTTTTTTTACACTTGCCTGATTGGGAAACAGCTGAAATTGCAAATATGACATGGTTGGAATGATAGACTCTCTCAGTGAGAGCAGAAAACGGAGCCAAGTTTACTTAAATTATGTACCTGAGCATGCCCTGTAGAAGATGATTTTATCCTATTTTAGGGGGTATTTCAGTTATGACTTACTCTTATAAGGAGCAATGCCCCAGAACACAGGTGTGAGTAATGGAATACAGTATGTGGCTTGGGAGATTTCCCACTAAATACGACTCAGCAAATTAAAGGCATAAGTAATTTTAATGACAGCATAAGAGAAACGAACCTTCCAAGGTTAGGAAATTTTAGCTTTAACTTGGGAGAATTGCACACAGGTAGGCTTTAAGCTCTTTTTATCTTAAAAAAGCACCTTTTAAAATATTACAGTATATGCCTGTGGAATAAAATTTGTTGAATCTCTAATTTGGAAGCAAAATACAGCTTTTGAACTTCCTAACATTGGCCTGCTATTGATATTAACAAGACTTCCTCAGGCCCCAAATAGCCCACTTAGCATTTTTAGACACATCCGGGGCCATGGCTACTCCCTGGTCAATGGCAGCTGGCCTGAGGGCTGGGGGATCTTATGCAACAGGATGGTCAGTTCAGTAGTAATACAGTGAGAAAGTTCATGGCCGCTCACTGACTGGGTGTGTTTCTTACCTCTCTTTGCATTGGGTTGACCAGTTCTCCTCACAGCAGGGATGCTATTTAATGAGCAAAATAATCCTCAAACATAATTTAGGTCCTTGTGGAGTTGCATTATTTCGTTAGGCCCCTTGGATCTCATGGAGCAGCAGACTATTCATTTTCTCAGTTGCTCCCAAAGGGGTATGCAAAGCTGATGAACCTCCTTACTTACACTTTGGGAGTAATTCATTGACCAGACAAGCTTTGGCCCACATGCAGGGGACTCAACCTGGAAGCAATGTTTTTCAAGTGAATTTGAAAGCCAATACAATGGATTTGGCTATTGTAGACTTTAATATTTAATATTTTAGTACACCCTGCCAGCTACTTTTATATTGTTCTGCTACAGTGATTTTAAGACCTACCCACTTTTAAATCTATCAGCTGATTGATCCATTCATTGTTCATTTATTCAACAAGTATTTACTGAGTGCCAACCATTCAGAGCTGGGCCATGTTGAATATCAAGCTGGAGGATTTTAAGGGTGCTTAATAAAGGTTTGGAGGGTGATCCTGAGGGTCAGGGTATATTTGCCTATTAAGAAATAGTTATATGACAATTTTAATTCCAACCTAGAGTGAGAAATTTTCTAACTAGTACTTTGATATGTATTCACCTTCCTTCAGAAAACCAGATATGGGAGGCAGGAGGCCCAACAGAAGAAGGGAACCTAGGAAATTAAGAGCATATGACAGTACCTACTGATTCTTCCACACAGGAGGGAAGGCAAGGCTCAGCAGTATGGCCTGCCTCTGGACATCAGGAAGTGAGCCTGGCAGGAGTCCAAATCCTAGCCTGTAGCTGCCCAGACTGAGGTAATTTGTCAAAGGCAGCAGTAAGGAGTATGTGCTTTGCTGTCCCCTGGAGCTTCTGTTCGGTTCCCAGTCTCATACTTACTAGTTGTGTGACCTTGAGTAAAGTTCTGACCGTCTCTGAATTGCCCTTTCTTGGTAATGTGGAGACAATAACATCTCTACAACTAAGACAGGTACAGCACTTAGCTCCGTGGCTGGCCAGACAAAACCTTCCAGGAATGTGGCTATGCTGCCTTGCTCTCGGTCACTGTTGTCCTTCTAGCCCATCGTCCATGACCTTGCATGTGCAAAAGCGCATGCACTCACTCTGCAGCTCTGTTTGTATCAGATGTACAGAATGTACACTTGGGTACATTCTTGCCATTCAGAAAAGCTCTTTCACATTCAATCTAGTAGAAAAAGCCTCCTTGCTCTGCACGGGTTGTCTCATTCCTGGGGCTTCTCCAAACAGCCCCATGTGGGGGCGAGGGGGGGGCTAACTGACTGCTTTATAGACCATAGTTAATATTTACAGTCAAGACTAGGAATGGGGTTGGGAGGATGGCTAGCCAACTCTTTAGAGGCAAGTGTTATTAACTAGGAAGTGGGATCCAAGCAGGGCCTGAAATAGATGTCGACATTATCTTTTTGTTGCAGGGTGTTTCGGCTCCTGCTACTTTTCTTGTCAGTGCTTCCTGGATGGGGGTAAAAAAAAAGATGGCAAAATACACCGTTCTTATCAGAGACTCAACTTTTCAAATATAAAATGCTATTTGTGTGCCACTGATGCTGTTTTTTTAAATTTTTTATTGTTATGTTAATCACCATACATTACATCATTAGTTCTTGATGTAGTGTGCCACTGATGCTGTTTTAATTGCCTTCTGCACCTGACTTACAAATGGTTCTTTTTGACTGGTTACACTAAATGATTTGCTTAAAGTCCTATTGATTGGATGGGGAAGAGTAGGCGTTACTGTCAAAGCCCTGGATATTCTGCAGGGTACCAGCTAGGAGGAGATTCAGAATGCCTTAAAATCATCCTATTCTTGGATAGAAAGTGCAGGTGACAAGAGACAACCAGATTTCTGTTTTCTGGGGCCCAGGGAAGACACATTTATGAATCCTGGACTTCATCTTGAAGCCTCACCTGAACCCAAAGGAGCTTATCTTCTTGGTTAACAAGTGGCAAAAAAAATGAAACTTCAGAATCTTCTTTTTCCTGACTTGCCTTTTGAGCTTTTCAGAGATTTACCAACAGCCAAAGAAAGTGATGGAGCACAAAGAGATGAAGCTCGGGTTTCATAACAGTCAGAGGTTGATTGGCTTGCTATATTTAGGTTGAATTCAAGTCCGGCTTCCCAGAAGAGTTGAGAGACCAGTCACCTACTTCCTGTGATTTGAACCCCAAAACCTCTCTCCCTTGAGCCTATTACAGTTGTTGAAATGACAGTCTTTAAAACTAACCAATTTCTTTAAATACGTAAATTGCCCATGGGCCTCTGTCAGTCATTCATACTCTACTGTGATCTAGTTCCTTCAAGTTTGATGAGTAGAGTCATACTAATGGTATGGGAAGAAGGGCCATGTGTTTTACAAAAAACAAGACAGTTTGGTACTGTCTCCCAAAAGTAAGACTGGATGTGGTACCACAGTGGGGAGTTCTCAATTCTGGGCTACCTTATATGCGTGGGCTGCCATGCCAGCCTCAGGCTTTGTGTCATCCTGGTCAGTAGCGATATGTAGCAGACAGCAGTTAAAGGAGAGAAGCTGATCACCTTGCTATGCTGAGGAATGATGGGGCGCTCATAAGTACAGACTTCATTCATTAACAAGATACTGATTGCCCTGTATCTGGGGCTGCATTTGGGTGTTCTGGTGTTGGGAGCAAGAAAAGGCATCTATTCTTTACTCAAGCCACACCCAAAAAGAAATGTGCAAAATTGTACCTTGATGATACATCTAAGAAAGGGTGGACTCAGCTTGCCGAAAGTCGCACAACTAAAAAGGTCAGCTTAGGATTCGGAGCTAGCTCTGCCTGACACCGGCTTCCATGCATGCCCCCATACACCACATTGCTTCCCTCTCTGAGCTCAGAAATCACTCTAAGACTCCCAAATTTCAGCTCTCTGTCAGGGGATACAACTGGTGATTTTAAATGTTTGAGTAAATCTTTCTAGTTGTGGGTTCCTCTCACTTACAGATGAAAAATGAAAATTGATTTACCAAAAATATGTAACAGCCACCCTAGTTGTGAGCCTTGGAGCCCATTCCAAGGCTGCCACGTCCACCAAAGGCATTGCCCACAGTCCTGCGTCTCTCCCGTTGGCTGGCCCGTGGATTTTGGTTACCAAGAGTGTCAAGAGCCTGGATGTGCTATTTGGCAGCCTCATCTAGCAGGAGTCACTCAGATTCTTTAATTGGAGGCAAATATCCACTCCAAGTGAAATGGAAGCAGCAATTTCCATAGCATTAAGGAGAGTGAAGAAAGACAGGCTGAGCATAGATGCACGGAATGTTCCAACCATTTGTTTGTCATTTTCCAAGTCCTGGTCCTTTTTGGTTTGATGGAAAATACAGTGTACCTTTCATGTGTTTCTAGATATTCCAACAAAAAATAGAGGAGTGAATCCAGGAAAATCAGTAGATTACATTAAGATATGCAGGGATCTGTTTTTCTCCAGCACGTGGGGAATTAGGACACAATTAATTTAAAAAGCAAGAAACACAATACATTAGGGGATTCCATTGCATTAGATATAGAGAAAAGTATCAGTTGTATGAGTCTAATAGGAATTTGAACATAACAGTAGTTTGGGAACTAGAAGGACAGACTCTGGGCTTTAGAAATTCATGGATGAAATGAAAGCACGCAGAGCAGATCACACAGCTCCGGCTTGCCCCTCTGTGAATTGGGAGCATGCATGAATGCGGCCTCCTGGGGAGTAAGTGCGGGCATTGAGAGCTGTGTTTCCTCTCCATCTTCTCCTTGCTCACAGTAAGGGGAGAAGCGGGAGGGGAAAAGCTTTAATCATGTCAGGTTTAAGTGTAATCCCCAGCAAAGGCCGAAGCTAAAAAAGGCGAAGACCTGAAATCCCAGCCTCAGTTTGAGTGGGTCCCTTCGCCCGTGGGACTCTGGGGGACCATGCAAAGAGCCTCTAACCCTACCACACACAAAACAAAAGGAAAAATTGCCCACTTGAGCTTAAAAATGCATGGCTATCCCCCTCAGAGAGTCTGGAGTTCCAGTGAGACCCAGGCCCTACCCAAGTCACTAACTAATGCATGAGCTTGAACAAGTCACTCCAGGCCCAAACCCGGTTCTTCATCTATGAAATGAGGAGGCAGGCCTGGGTCTTAGGCCTGCCCTCCTGTGGGACAGCCTGCTGTCGTCCTGAGGCCAGTGAATTCTGCTGAGACCACACAGCAGGGAAGAAATGAGGACGGAGTCTTGGTCACGAATTCGGCGTCCTTCCCTCCCTCCATCTCCTTGTCTTGGGCAGCTGGGATCTTCCTTACATAACACGGTCAGGAAAAGGAGGGCAGGAAGGTAAAAATATTACCCCAATGTTGTAGCCAAGCCAGTACCGCTCTGGGGTCTGGGGACGGAAGAATGAAGATGAAGGGGCGTCGGAGGGAAATGGGAAGGAACAGAGCACGCGTAAAATCCAGATTGATTCCTCTGGCCCGGGGCATTCATCTGTACTCAGTCCTTTGTGTGGCTGCAGGGTCTGCGGTCAGAAAAGAGACCATGGCGGGGTGGGCTGGAGGGGAGATGCATCCATCACCATTGTTCAGAGTGTTTAATTTTCCAGAGACTGTCATTAAACAAATTTCTGCTGTAGCCTGGCAGCCCTCATAGACATTTGTTGGAAGAAAATTATGAGGAGGTGATTTGTCTGAGGTAATAGCCAGTCTGGACTCTGGATTCTTAATGGCACACGGACCTTTCGCCTTTAAAAAAAAACTGCTTGTTAGGACATTCATTTTCCAGCTTATCTTTGCAATCAGAGTCAGAGGGGTTGGGGTAAAGCTGCACAGACATTTTGCTGGGGTTTCAGGACTGGAATGAGGGCCCAGGAAAACTGAAATGAGTAGGGGCAGTCTAGGGACCAAATGCTAGAGATTGAGTGATAGGATGGAAGGGATTCTGGGCATTAGGAAGACCGCCTTTCCTGGAAGTTTCTGGCTATTACCGGCCAGGAATAGCATCCTTTCATAAATTAAGGGTCTTCTCTTTTGCTGCAGTAGCCAGCCCGGAGAGGCCGGGCAAGGCGCGGCACAGGGAGGATCTGAGGGGCTGGGAGCTATGTATAGATTGCAGCGTTGCTCTTCCCAGCCTTTGGAAATGTTCAAGCACTGAGAGAGTCACGAAAAAAAAAATGATCACTCTGTTTGTTCCTTGAAGTATAAAAATGGTTTTATTTTTAGACATTACGGTGTTTTTTCAAAAAATCTACTGGCAGTTGTCTTCAGATGCAGCCATGGAAAGTAGAGTAGTGCTGCCAAGGGTGGGCACAGGCAAAAACTTTGTAAGGTTTCAGGGTTTTCTCAGACCTCAGCACTGCTGACACTGGGGCTGGGTAATTCTCTGTTGTGGGGGCTGTCCTGTGCGTCCTAAGATGTTTAGCGGCATCCCTGAAGGCCAGTAGCACCCCCCATCTCCAGTTGCGATGACCAAACATTGCCTAACGTTCCCTGGGGAGTTGAGGCGGCGGGGTGGGTGGGGGGAAGGCGGGCAAAATTGTCCAGAGTTGAGACTGCTGCCCAGGAAGTGGTCTTTCCCATGCACCTGCCTTCCATTTTTCTTCCTTCTGGTTGTCCCCTGCCATCCCCGCCCCCGGGGAGGCACCCTTCCCCCTCCGTTCTCTGATTGCCTCCGTCAGATGAAGTGCATTCCACTCCTATCTCCTGCGATGCGTAGTACGTTTCATGCACCCTGTTCTTGTCATGAAATGTTTGCATTGTATTTACCAACTCTATGTCCTTTACGTAGAAGTTGGCCAAATGTGCCGCTGCAGCAGGAGAAAACACATTTCCACTCAGTGTTTCCATTTGGTTTTGTTTACGTGTGTTTTTTTAAGGCAGTGCCAAGAGGACATATTCGTCCTGAGATCTCTGTGGTTCTGCTTTTTGTACAGTGTTAAGGTTTCTTTTACACCTTCCGTTATCGTGGGCCTCAGAATGCGAGCAGGGAGACAGGCTCTGCCAGCACAAGGACCCCGGTTTCAAAGCACCTACATAGGAGATGGTGGTGGTGTGTAACAGCCTCCAGCCTGTGCACTTGCAAGCCTCCCGCTCCCAGATTCAACACACTGCCAAGGAATAAAGAGAGACATTTGTCCTAGGAAAGATGTGCTAAACCATGAGGTCAAGGCCAGGGCTGTTAGGCAACAGTCTAAGACCTAATGTTTAATAAGATCCAAATTTAGGATTTGAAGTGGAGTCTGGCTGGAATAGGTAGTATTTAGAAGGGCGATTGTTTTGATACACAACTTTGGTGCCCATGTCCCTCCCTGTGTAGAGCCTTTTGGTGGTTCCTGCAGGAGGAGTCCAACCTCCTTGGCCTGGAACATGAGGTTTCTATGATTTGCCCACATAAGCCTCATTGCCAGTCTCCCTTCTGGCCAGCTCCCTCACTGTCTGTGTTCCAGCTAAGCACAGCTGTTTTCGGTTTTCCCATGTGTCAGCCTATTCCATACCATGCCTGGAATGTCCCTCTCCCCTCTCTGCCTGGAAAATTGCTACTCATCTTTCTTGACTCACTGCCAACATCTTATCTTTGGTGCTACCTCTCTGCCTAATAAACTATGGTATATTTATGGTTCTTCTCATGATACATTAGAATTATTTATGACTTTTTCTAATTTCCAAAACTTGGTAGAGAGTACACACTCCCTGAATGTAACTGAATGAATTAATTCATGATCCCAGTCCCATAGAAGTCATTTAAGATTTGCTATTCTTAGGAAGAGTTTCTCTCTCTGTTGTTGTTTTTTTTTTTTTTTTTTTGGAAATGCATTCATTTTAGAACTTCAGTTCTAAATTCCAGCAGGTGCCTTGAAAATTCCAAGATCCCCACCCAACCTCTTCTTCTTTGGAAATCCCAGCCAATGCTATGCGCATAGACCAGGCCCTCTGCTGTTGTATATCCAGCCACCACCAGGGTGTTTAATCATGATTCCCCTCCTTATATGGTTTTCAGTTGTCATGGCATCCTTGGAACTGTTTTCCCTAAACTGAAATCGAGTTAACTTTCTACCTTTACTTTCCTACCTCAAGATATAATATTGACATACAGGGTTTTTCTACGAGATGGGAGCCCAATTTCAGAAGGAATTTCACTTGTTAGGTTAATACATTCTGTCCTCTGTGTTTGACTAATCTCTCTTTTCTCTCATTCATTAATTAGTTCTACCACCAAGAAGCCCACGGCCCACTGAGGTAACTATTCCCTTTAATATCTCCACTTCCCAGAAAACATGCTCCCATCATCATGTGCTGGGAATAGGGAAAGCCCACTGAAGAGAGAGAGAGAACGCTTGTAGGAAGGTGCAGACAGACCGCCCAGAGGAGGGATTGGGCTATGAGTTCTAAAGGTCCTTGGAGGCCTATGGCGTTCCCCTCTCAGTCTCAGTTCCTATCATCCATCCTCCTGAACTACTTTAATTGTGGTTATCCTTACTCATTATCACCCTTAAGAAAGACAGCAGGTATGAGAGGCTCTGCGAGCACGTTGTAATAGGAAATCGGTCATTAGGATGAGGTTTTAAGCTGACGCTCGCCATTTTTTAAAACTATCATGAAAGATGAATGGGAAATGGAGCTACTTAGACCTTGATTCCTGCTGGCAGCCAAGTGCAGCATCCACAACGGAAGCTTGTACTATTGTCTGGAACTCAGCCACCATTTTCCCTTGACACCTCCCAACAGAAGAGAGTTAATTCCATTAAGTCATATTCATTTGCAAGATGGAGGTTTTCATATTTTTCTTTGTCTTCCTTGTTTCCCTTCACTTTCCTTTCTCTGCCAAATCATGTTTGTGAAGATTTCTTAATTTCAGAGAGAAAAGATCCAAAATATACCATTTACCTCAATTAAAAAAAAAGAGACATTGTGGGGATCACTTCATAATGTATAAAAATATAGAATCACTACGATGTACACCTGAAACTGATAGAATATTATGTGTCAATTTTACTTCAATTTTAAAAATCCCAGCATCTAAGAATAAAACTATAATGACAAATTAACCAAAATGAGAAAAATGACAAATAATCTGTGGGCTGAAATTTTCCCAAAAGCCAGGAATAAATAAAATGTCTCTTAAAGTGCTTAGTGGAGGAGGCTGATAAAAGAATCTCAATTATCTGTTGTTTTTTCTTCAGTCTGTGATATCTGACTTTAAAGGGGAGAACAGTAAAAAAAAATTTAAGGATATAAAGTAAAATAATAAATACAAGTTCATGAGCTTCTGTGAATTTCCAGGTTGAGAGAAAATGTATTCATAATAAAGCAGCCAATGAATATGTAGATTTGCTTTCAAGAATAGCATCACTCAGCTTAGCCTCCTCTCTTTTATAAAAGTTAATTTGCTTCAGTTGTACAATTGGACATCTGACCACCTATATATTATTGGAACTCTTACCTGTTTTACTGTAAATAGATATAATACTTTGTTTCCCTGAAATTTGTCTTATTCCCATAAGGGAACAGAAAAAAATTATCAAGGAACAAATAGATAGAATTGCAAGTGCTTAATGGAGAATGGGGAAAGTTCTACAAGAAAAGGAAGGAGATCCAGACAGTGTCAAGTAGGCTGAAGCCCAAAAAATGCCCTAGAGACAGATGTGGTCCTTATTCAGAGGACTTTCTCAGGAGATATGCAACCCTGAAAGATAAATGACTGCCATAAATATGGGGGGTTTTGTAATGAATCAGCTATGGTCTGAATGCTTCTACCCCCTCCCCAAATAATTTGTTGAAGCCCTAACCCCCATAGTTGATGGTATTAAGAGATGGGAACTTGGGGTGCTTTGCCCTCATGAATGGGATTAGTGTTCTTATAAAAGAGAACCCACGGAGATCGCTAACCCTGTCTATCTATCACCTGAGGACACAGTGAAAAGATGATGCCAGCTTTGACCCAGGAGGAGGGCCTTCACCCAACCATGCTAACACCCTGATCTTGGACTTTCAGCCTCCCAAACTGGGAGAAATAAATTTCTGTTGGTGTTTGTATGCTACCCAGTCCATGGTATTTTGTTACAGCAGCTCAAACAGACTAAGATAGACTCCTATCTGGACCCTTTTTCATTGAAGAACATTTTGGAAAATTTTCTGTATTGAAAATAAGGGGTTCTGGAGAACTCAGTTGCTGGTTATTGAATAAAAAAGAGACCCTCATCTACCTGTTGAGGAGGTCACAGACTAGATAGGAAGAGAGTACTAGTAGTAAGAATAATAATAATAGTTAATAATAGTTATATAATTATATATTTTTAAATTTTAAAATTATATTTAATTTAATACTTAACATTTATATTATTATTATTTTATTATTATTAATAATACAGGGTAGGGTACTATTATTTCCATTTTATAGTTGAAGTAACTGAGGCTGAGAAAGGTTAAGTAACCTGACAGGGGCCCCGTAGCTAGTAAGTGGCAGAGCTAAGTTCTAAAGGCAGAAGGCCTGATCCAGTGGGCCAGCTCTCAACCACCAGTGCAGCTGTACTGCTTCTCAAGGGCATAGACATTGAAATGTGCGCAGAAAGGCCTATAGAAAGAGCTTTGGGTGTACAGAGACTAAAGTGACGAGTTGGGGAGTCAAAGACGTGACATTTCAAAAGGGGCAAGATGGCCAATCTAACAGCAAAAGGTAAAATGGCAGAAAAGAACACGGAAAATTTTGTTCTTAAGTTACCATTTTGGAGAGAGATTTAGTATGGATATGTTTTATGCCAGATTTTTTAAAAAACCTTTTATGCATAAAACCATAGTAGTCTATTGATATTCATTAAAAGATGTGCATATATATATATATATATATATATATATATATATATGCCTGAATTTCATTATGTGGATATGTAAGTTAATGTGCTGGGTGAGAGATTATATTTCAGGATAGAAACCAAACACCACATTATGATTAGATTTTAAAGAACCATATCGCTTTGGACATTGTGGCAGTTGTTTGAATCTCCGCACATCAGCTGAATGGGAAAACATGAGCCCTTCAGAGCTATACGAGGTCAGTGTCTCTCTCCAGAGGCACTGCCAGATGATGGTTGCCTGCACTGGGCAACAGTCCAAACACCCAGTCAATCCAAAACTCATTCAGAAACGAAGAGTGACACATTTCATTCATTCCATCACTTTATTTTCATGGACTCACTGACTCATATTCAACAAATATTTTTTGAGTAGGTTCAGAACCCTATATGTTGGCTCTTGAATGGCTTGGCCAAGGGACATATTACCCAGGACAGAAGGGGTGGGATCTGGGTCTTGCAGGCCAGGCTAGAAGATGAGGTCTTAGGCTGGCCCTTGGGAGAGAAAGCTATTAGATATTAGTCAGGGCTAGTATGCCCAAAGGGAAGAACCAAGCATCTTGAGCATGTCACTGTTGATATCAAACGGACACAGGAGGATTTTGACACCATGGAGGGTTTCCAGTAGTGACACATTTTGGTTCCGAATGCTCCACAGAATCTAAGATATCAATTTCAGACACTGTCTGGAGATTTAGTGATATTAGGAACCAGGACTCCAAGGAAAGGTGGCTGAAAAGAGTTAGATGGGTCGTTCCATTTACAACCACATTGGCAATAGAGAGGGTTCAGGGAGGGTTCCATTCTCATGAGAGCTTTGGATTGCGGAATCTCTTCCACGTGAGCCCAGCATGTATCACAGAGTGCAGACATATGAACTGGAGCTCTGTGAGCACTGGGGGGCCAGAGCTTCCATAGGAAGACTGGATACTGGGGTTGTAGCAATCCCCCTGGAGCTTCACTTCCATATTTTCCAGGCCCGTGCTATTCCAGACACTGTCCATTCATTCTCTGATATTCACAGCAACCCAGCAAGGTTGATGTCATTATCCCATTTCACAGATGAAGAGGCAGGGTGACAGAGTCAGGTTTCAAAACCAGGGTTAGTGGACTCCAAAGCCCACATTTTTCCTGTTTTACTGAATGCCGCTTCTCTCAAGCTACTGGTAGCCTCAGCCATTGGTAAGGGAGATTGGTTCAGGAATTTATTGGTAATAGCCTTAAGGCTCCATGGTTCCAGCCTGCTTCTGAGCAGTGCTGGCAAAGTCGGAGAATCCATGGTGATAGATGCTGTGGGAAATAAAATAGAAATGAATGCTTGTCCTACTCCATATTAACCAAATGAAGCACCTAGTGACATCCAACAGAGAGTTAGCTGAACCATCCTCAGTACATCCCTCAGTACTCTATTTTAGCCCAGGTGTTGGCTGAATGACTAAATGAATGAATGAGTGAAGGCACGTTTGCTTGCTCTTATAGATTAGCTTTCTTGCTATGGATAAACCAAAGGAAAAAATATTTTCCCATACCCCCTAAAGCAAGTCTACTTTGTTTTGTGGGAGGTAGCAATTTATAGACCTATCTACACATTATTTTCTAAAACTCAAGTATTTTGGAAGAGCAGATGGAGTACCATACTGTATACACTAGTCATATATTTTGAAATACATTTCTTTTTGAGCAATTTGGTTCTGCTTTATTTAGCAAAAGCCGTTGAAGGTTTTAAAAGCAATGATGCAGAAGACAGGAGTGGCTGAGATCACAATGGACAGACCCTCAGGCACAACGCCAGTGCTTTTCAGATTCTGCTCTGCAGACCTCAGCCCTGGTCCCCATTGCCTCCCATCCCACTCAACTCCACTTTGTTCTGGAGAGTAAAGGGATGGAGCCTGCTTATCTGTGTTTTTTTTTTTTTTTAAATCCTCTGGCTGATTCTGATGTGCGACTTCTACACGCATGTTTGAGTGCTAATCTTATGCCTCATTTTCTTGAGACCCGTATTTATTTTCATCTATTAAATTATTAGAGAAACAAAGGAAAGAGAACTCCATTCTTTCTATACCTTCTGAGAGTCATAGGGGAAGGAAGCAAATAGGTGTTGAGTCAGGAAATTTGGCTTACAGATTCCATTTAATCTTCACAGAACATAACAAAATTTCAAGAATCAGTTGGTCCTCAGATACAGAGTTGAGTCATGCAGACTCTTCAGCTCATAGCTTGTTATTTTCATAAGTCCCTGCAAGACTTTCCCCTTATTTTGTCATTGTTCCTCTTTACCCCTGCTCCCCAAACCCACTCCCCTTCCCCAGTAGAGAACTACCTAAATATGCTAGAACTAAAATGTGCATGTGTCCCTATAAAATATATCTTTTTTATTTTTGTATGTGTATGTTGATCATTATATAAATGATACATCTATAATATAGACTATAAAAAAGTACGAATTTTTGTTATTTTTTCCACTCAGCATTATGTTTTCAGATATATCCCCATTGCTGTGTAGACTTCCGACATTTGCATAGTACTTCATTGTCTGCCTTCATTCCATTCGATTTATATCCTTCCCAGTTGATATACACCCGTACTACCTCCAGATCCCCACTGTCGCGAAAAATTCTGCAACTAACATCCTCATTTGTGATCCTTGGGGACCTGTGTGAGAATGATTTCTGGGATGTGTGCCCAGGAGTTAGATTTCAGAGTCATAGAATATACACATATTTAATTTCAGATTTGTTGCCTAAATGGAAACAGTACATAAGAGTTCTCATCTCCTGCATCCCCACCAACAATTGACATGAACCATCTTTTAAAGGTTGGTCACTCTGATCGCTAAGAGTCATTGTTGTTTTCATTTTTATGCCTTGGATTACTAGTGAGTTTGAGCATCATTTTACGTAGTTTTTACATATTTGGACTTTCCCTTCTGAGGATTGCCTTTTTGTGTTCTTTATCCACTTTTCCATTTCTTTTTATATTCTAGACATTAATCCTCTGTCAGCTTTAGCTGCTGCAATAATTAACTCCCAGTTAGTTATTTGATAACTTACCAAAAATGTCTATATTTGAACAAAAATCCTTCTTATTTAAAAGGGGCAAGTGTAACAACTTTTCATCTTATGGGATGTGATTTTAGGATCTTTTTTATGAGATACTTTCCCACTTAGAGTAAGGATTATGATCCCCATTTATGTAGACAAGGAAATAGGATCCCAGTATTGTTGCTCGGGGTCACACTATCGGCAGCATGATTGAAAACAATTAATAAATTAGCTGTTAATAAATTAAATCATGGTATTCACAACACTTTTAAAGCGATCAAGTATTGTTTGCACTAAAAACAAGCAATCTTTCACAAATTGCAACCTACAGCCCCTCTGTCAGATTTCACTGAATTTTCCTTTCTGCTCTGAAATTCTTGCAAAGTGTCTCAAATTGCATTACAACCAGGCTGGTCGTAATTACAGCTTTGGCCTTCATTAAGCTAATTACTACTTGTACTCATATTGAGCCATTTCACTCAAATAAATACCGTGAGCCTGTCCTTTCTCCGTGCTGTCTGTGCCTTTCCTAGGAAAGTACAGGGGCTGATAGCAGAGTTCTGTCTCTGCAGAGCAGGGGATTTCAAGCTGTCTTTCTCCAAGGAGCCCTGAGGGGCAGCTCAAGTGTCTTCACAGGCTGTGTGATAAGAATGGTAGGAGGATGTCGGGGACTAGAGGGAGGCTGAGCACAGACCCCCTCCTCCAACTGAACTGAGACAGGCTTTGCCTTTCTTTGTTGTGTGTGTTGGATAATATGTAAGGCCTACTTGAGAAAGGATTCTACTGCTAAAAGGGGCGCGGGGCGGGGGGGTGGCTGGTACAGAAGCACTGCCTTGGAGAACTAGACTACTTAATATAAACTGCTACATTTTCATCTCTCGGCTTGTGTTACATTTATATAGTGCTTTACATTTTGAAAAACACTTTAACATGATTTGAATTTATAAAACCTTGTAAGGTAGACATATTTTAACAGCTGCTGCAAAATTTTCCCACAATTGAAGCTCTGTATTGCAGTACCCGTTCTCACAGGCAGGCTGAGGGCCATATGTCAAAAGATGGTAGAGATCATCACCAGCTTGGCTAGAAGGTAGAGCTAGATGATGTCTAGTCTCTGTTTGTGCAGAGATGTTATCACTGGAAATGATTAGAGAAGAAAGTAACATCAAAAGAATTACCTGCACTAAAGGCTCTTAACTGTTGGGGGTAAGACCATTGATTGACCTCCTGTTCTGGTCTAGTCCCAGGGCTGGGAGCCTCATTCCATTTAATCCTTCCTGCCACCTGGGAGGGAGGTGTTATTGTATCCATTTCAAAGGTGATGAAACTGAGCCATGTTTGGTTAAGTGGAAAAGTTCAAAGCCCAGAGTTCTCCAGCTCCCGAACCGGGGCTCTGTCCACTATGGAAGAATGCCTCCAACAGAAGCATTGCATCTTTTTATTTTTATTTTATTTTTTTTAAAGATTTTATTTATTTATTTGAGAGAGAGAATGAGATAGAGAGAGAGAGAACACGAGAGGGGGGAGGGTCAGAGGGAGAAGCAGACTCCCCGCTGAGCAGGGAGCCCGACGCAGGACTCGATCCCGGGACTCCAGGATCATGACCCCAGCCGAAGGCAGTCGCCCAACCAACTGAGCCACCCGGGCGCCCGCATTGCATCTTTTTAAACATTAGCCTCCCTGAACTTTATGGAAGCAGTTCCTATTTTCGGAAGGAAGTTCTTAAGTAGTTCTGTGTCACGCCAGGCATCATATTCACGGCGCGGTCCTCTCCCTCCTTCGCTCCCTCAGGTCCCTGCCTCCTGCTTTGGATCAAGCCACATCATCTGTCATCTATAGCTGCATTCAGCCTCCTTATTCAGGAGGTCACTTGCCATGACTCAGCTGTTAGCATCTTCCCTTGCTTTGACTGCCTAGGTTTCAACACCAGCTAGTGCTATTTTGGGTTTTGCCTCGGATGGGAATATTGGGAAAACAGCAGTCCGGCCTTCTGGCTCTCCAAGTTGTTGATTCGATTTGGCTTTCTCTCTTCATTCATGAATTCTTTCTGTGCTGCAAGCTGGGGAGGTTTGCATGTTTGAAAGATTCTTCTCTCTTCTCAGAAGGTGCCTGCACATCGGGGACACACATGGGGGCGGAATGCGGTGGTAGCTTTGGTTACCTTTGTTGCCATGCTTCCGATGAGAATCCCTCCACCTAGGAGATCATCCTTTCCCCTCCCATTTCTTAAAGAGAAGAACAAACATATCAAATAATACCGTTGAGTAGTTTCACTTCAAACAGGTATATTTAATCTTAGTCTTTTGTTATTAGGTCAAATAGTTTAAGAAACTGTCCTCTGTTAAATTAAAGCTCTCTGGATTTCACAACTTGAACTTCTAGAATCTTGCATTTTACACAAGGAGGCAGTTTATTCGAATGTTTCTGATCATTCTAAAACAATGGGGTGTAAGAATATACATTGCTTTGTATAGCAACTTAGGGTTTATGAAGGGTTTTCATATATGTTACATGTTTTACCCAAATGACTCTACAGGACAGGTTTTATCATCCCTATTGCACATCAGCAAATTCAGATGAAAAAGCCTTAAACTTTATAATAAAGCATTCTTTTTGAAAAACAACTGTATGCATACTGAGATTCAGCAGAGTCACCCAGACCTAGCACGTGCAAATCATTGGCTTCTCTTGCCACCAACAGTGCCTCGTTGATGAAGAAATACTGTTGATTTGGGGAGAACTGATTCATATAAAAAATTGAATAAGGTTGAAATGTCATGCAGCTGGCTGACTCTGAGGTCAGAGTTTCAGTGCAGCAGGACTCATGGAATTAAGCAGGGTTTTATATTATCCATGTAAAAAGTCAGGACCTTTGTTTGTGAACTATTTTGCTCCTTACCTTTTCCTTTCAGGATAGCTCCCTGCTGCTAGCTGCTGTTGGCCAAGACTCCAGAGCAGCCATGATGCTTTCAGGGTAACCCAACCAGAAGAAAATGAATACCCCACAAATTCTCAGCAGACTAGGCAATATTTTAGGTATTGGGGATAACATGATTCATAGGAAGTATCCTTGCCCAAAGAATATAACATTATGGTGGAGGGCAGAGAGGTTGTTTGCTTCAATTAAGTCTTTTAATGCAGTGGGATCAGGCTGTGATGGGGTGACAGGTCTGCCTGAGTGAAGGATGAGCAGTGAGCCTGTTTGAGGGGGCATGTCCAAAAGAGAACTCAGCATAAAAGAACAAGGAGATTACCAGTACTTCAGGGTTTCTAGAAGGCAGCATCTGAACTGAGAGACCCAGTAATGGAGAACACTCTTTTTCATTATTGAAAAGCTTGGCTTTTATGCTGCTGAGCACCTCGATCCACGGGGTCACATTTGTGTTCAGCTCATCACACTGTGCAGAAGGGTTGGGAGGGGTTGAACGTGGAGGGAGTGAGATAAGCTAGGAGCCTTCTGAAGAGTCCAGATAAGGGACGTTGAGCCTCAGTAAGCAGAGGAAGGAGGAGTGGAAGGGAAAAGGCAAAACAGAAAAACACTGAGAAGGTAGAGTCATAACGTGATGATTAGACACAGAGCATGAGAAAGGAAAACATGTCCTAGATGACTTCATTATTTTTGGCCCAAAGGAGGATACTATAAACCCTTATAGGGAATGTTCCAGAAAGGACATTTTAAAAGAAGGCAGTAAGTTGAGTTTTAGAATGTTGTGTGAGAGGTGTTTATGGAACACCTGTAGAAGAAAATGTTCCATAGACAAAGAAAGCCATTTGTAGCCCCAAACTAGAAACGCAGGTTCTGCTCTGGTTTTCATAATTCTTTTCCTCTTGCTACCACTTTAAATCAGTGTTTCTTATGGGCTTCATCATGACCAACTTTGAGAATGAGGAAAGCAGCAGATTCCCTGGGGGTGGAAGAACACATTTGTGCATGTTCATGAGATGCGACACACCATTTCAGGTAGTTCAAAGAACTCCAGGCTCATAATCTTTACTTTAAATAGGACATGGAGCTTTCAAACTCCATACAAATCTCTGAGCTTCCAAGTCCTATACTGAGAGACTGTCAAGGGTCCTCTGCTGCTATTGTGTGATTGGAGGAGTCCAGTTACAGCCACATGGTTTGTTATCAACACAAGTCAATAGAGGATCAGCCAACAACGGCAGTACCCAGAAACTGTAGCACACAGGCTCATTTTAACTTTTCTATTCACTACTCAATATCTTTTTACTGTGACCCCATTTTTTGCCTGTGTCATAAACTCCTCCTCAGATTCTCCTTCAAGGCAGAGCTAGTAAAACACGTGTTCAGATTCTGTTACTATTTATTGAGGAACTTGTGGTCTTTCTTGTTATAATTTGTTATTGTCATACAGTGAGGATCCTATAGTGAGGACAACCAGCTCTATCCTCCGCTGTATCCTCTGCTCAAGTTGGTCAGACTCTGTCTGTGCCCAGAACTCAAGTCACTTTCATTTTTACAAGAATATAAACATTCTATAGTTTTCATATCTATATTTTGACTGTTTTTCTACAAGCTCTGGTACCCGTTCCTCTGAAATACACCTTTTCACACATTTTGTTCTCCCAGTGAACCTCGTTGACATTCCTATCCTCTAATGCAGTAGCCCTTCACATCAACAGAGTACACCCCAAAATACAAAGGCGTATTAAAGAATCCTCTCATTTAGTATTTATGGAGTACTTACTATATATGAGGTCTCCATGGAGGAATCCAGTCTAATGAATGAAGCAACTGTGGATTTATAAATTATACAGTGTTATGATCATTGTGTTAGTAGAGGTGTGGGACCTAGGAGGTCATATTGTGCAGCTATACTATCCCTTGTCTGATGGGCTGAGGCATTTCAGCCGCTTTCCAGTGAGCATTTGTTGTACGCCTCCTGAGCAAACTGCAAGGTGCCGTGGAGGTAGATACTCAGACAAATCTTGAACTTGAGAAACCTTCACAGCTTAACAAAGGCAGACAAAATAAGCTACAGTGGAAGCTAGATGTGATACATGCCATAAATGTGAAGAAAAGCGAAGTGGAAACACTCATTGAATACCCAGTATGTGTCAAGAAATATTTTAGATACTTTCATTTACATTTTCTAATTGAATATTCTAAATTATGTTTTGAAGTAAGTATAATCCCCATTTTACAGAGGAGGAAATTAAGGCTCAGAGATGATAAGCAAATTACCATAGATCTCCTTGTTTCTAATGCTCATGTACTTCCACTCTATATAGCTAAAGAACCTTAGGAAATATATTAAAATAATAAAGTGAGAAAGAATATGACCCACTTAGTTACTACCTAGTGTTCCAATTTTCTCTTAACTTCATATATCTCTTTCCCCCTGCCCATTATGGTTAAGCATATACCCTGGAACATCCGTAGGGTTTGTCCCTTACCAGCTCTAACTATTATTAATATCCTGGTAATTTAAAAAAGATCCCTTTGGATGTGGCTCAGAAACTGTCTCCTATTTTCCTCCCATGATTTACCCAATCCCTGATAGCGTTAATATTAGAGATAATTAAGTGTGCTGCCTTTTACAGGATGATTGTCCATGGGCATGCCATCTTTTTTTATAAAGCATGGACATTTTTTTAAAAGATTTATTTATTCATTTTAGAAAGAAAGAGAGAGAGAGTTGGGGGGGAGGGGCAGAGAGAGAGAATCTTAAGCAGACTCTGCACCGAGCACAGAGTGGGCTCAATCCCACAACCCTGAGATCATGACCTGGGCCAAAACCGAGAGTCGGATGCTCAACCGACTAAGCCATCCAGGTGTCCCAAAGCATGAACATTTTTAATAAGATATAAACATGGCAGGCACCTTTTCTTGTAATTTCTGGCCTCGTATGTCCTTTTTAACAGAATTGCTAACAAACCCACCGGTCTGGTTTCCTTTACTGGATGGGAATTATTACAGCTCAGCTACATTTATCCAATATCATAGAAATTGCTGAGTATACTCCCTAAATGACCCAAATTTTATCCCCCTTTCAATTTAACACTTTAAATAAATGCCAGCAAGCTTCAGTGCATTGGAAAATTACTATATGTCTGAAACAATTTGGATATCAGTATTTGTCACACAACCTTCCTAGGTGTAACATCTGAAGCAATAGTCACTTAACTTGCTTGCATTCTCTGTGTGGTATTTACCCAATAGTCATCACTCACGTGTGTTCATTAGGTCTTGGGGTGATGAGCTAAGCCACTATATTCTCAGCTGGGCCTGGAGCCTGTTTAGTTTGTCACTGATTAATGATGTGCAGGGAGTGAGCAGTTTGCAGAGCTACCTTAGAAACCCAGTTAGCCAAAGACAAATAGCTGTAAGTTGGCTGATGGGAACATGTGAGGTGGGCTCTTGAGAAAGGGGAGTCATTTCAAAACACCAGTGTGACTTTTGGTTATCCTAACTAGGGGAGGGACAGGTTCTGTAGTAGATGATGCTTTTGGGTCTGGTTTCTTGATATGCACCCCAGGATAAGGTGTAAGGCATGTCACTGATGTTTTCATCCAACCACATCATTTCTCTATGCCTCAGTTCTCACCATTTATAAACTTGCTTACCAGAGCCTACCTGCTTCCCAGTCACCTTCAAACAAAATGACTTTCTATCCATAAAGTATCTTTTGAGATGTTCTTTTTGAAGATCTTATGCAAAAAGAGCAAGCATGTATAGCTTTACTTTTTTTGTACCAAATGAATCTTATACTGAAGGGAAAAAAAAAGCTTTAAGTGTAGTGTTTATCTTGACTTATGTACTTCCTATCTCTTGTTTTTCCTTCTCATTCCATTCACCTCTTGCGCCATGTTGGTTTGGCATCCATTCTTTATTCCAATTTTCTCCTTTTTGCCTCTTTCTGTTCTTTGGGTGGGGCAATGAGGAGAGATATGTTGATCTTGAAGTTGTAGAGAAAATGTCTCAGCTTCAATTGGGGTGCTGTCCTTTTAGTGTCATACCAAAACTGGGCACAACACATTTTTGTAGTCCTTTCCAGAATAGACTCTTTCTCCTTATTACTGACAGGGAACTGAAAACATATCTAAATTTCCCTTGGCAACTCCCAGCTAAAGACTTTATGAATATCTGTTTCATAAAGATAAATGACACCTTGTTAAGAGGGCATTTTTTTTCACTAACCCATCCAGAGTGCTCAATTCAAAAGTTACAAGGATGCCCATATCCATTGGGGATGGGGAGAAAAAAACAGAGAGGTGGGAAGATGTGCTGAGGGTTACACAGGAGGCAGCACAAGAAGAAAGATGCTGCTTGGCAAATATTCTTTTAACCCTTGTATCACACTGTAAAGTCTATACTGTAATTTCCAGTTTATTGGGTGAGCTCAGGCTTAGAGAGGTTCAGGAATTTGCCCCAGAACACATAGATGGTAATAATGAGAATGCCAAGAATCAAACCCAGTTCTGACTCCAGTGCTTGCTGTTTTCCTTTGACCTTTCCCTAAATTCAAAGTGATCTTGAGCAATTGCCTTTCTATTGACTTGGGAAGCCCTAACCCCCTCACTCCTCTTTTCAGATCTAAAGTGTACCCATCCTGCAGGACCCCACCCATAACGTGCTTTTATCCTACAGTGTTTTCTAATCCCCCAACTGGAAGTGGTCTCCCTTCCCTTGAACCACAGAGAACACGGGAATCACCATTTGACATCATTGCCTCAGAGTAAATAGCATGAAGCAGGTAGGAGTCAGGAGCTTTGGGGTCAAATCCCTGCTCTTCCGGTATCTAGTGTGTGATTTTCATTAAATCACTTAATTTTATCTTGGCATATGCTGCAATCTGACCCCTAAAGTCCCACGCAGGCGAAAATGTTAAGATTCTGAAGTTGTATTATATATATAATTTCTTATATGCGTTGAGTCCTGTAAGTCTTTTTATTCACTTAGTCATTAATTCATTTATTACTGAGCATTGAATTTCAGCATTCATCTCAGAAGCACCAAGATCTTCTAGAGGCCTCACCTCCCCTTTTAGACAATCGAGTTATTGGTTTGGAATGAAGTCCTCGAGGGCAAGGACTTTTCGTTTTTTTTTTTATAACCGAAGCAGATAAAACAGAAGGAAAAGTCACTTTGACAAGATGAGATCTCAGAAAAAAGAAGTTTGGGCAAATACCAATAAGCACTTCGTTAACATTTTCAGTGTCTGAGTTTTTTCAGCATCTCATCAATCCTTGTGCACCTGTACATACAAGCCTGTAGTTACCAACCTGCCAAAAAAAGGTGGGGGATGGTTACCAATTAATTGAAGTCACCAGATTTCAAGTTTGGTTTCCCAGGACTATGATCTTCCATGCCACCTATAGTAACATTTGCCCCGTTTGGCTCCCGCAAGTCCTCAGACATTCATTTTAGCAGACGGCAGTTCTGCTTATCCCATCAACAGACACCATTTTGCAAAGTAGATGTCATCTTCCTTCCCCCAAAGTCTCAGCAAATTCCTTGGACCCCATTTTTATTTGTCAGATGTTCATGCTAATTCCCAGATGACCTTATAACAATAATAATAAAAGTAAAATTCTCACCTGGATTTTATTTATAAACACTTTGTGAGTTTGCTTACTACTTGAGTACTTACTAGTTAGCAGGAGCTATGAGTTACTTGCTCATCTTTCCACCAACTTAGTGCGGTAGCATTTGTTAACTGTAGGTTAAAGTTGCAAACCTCTTTTCATTCAACTCTCATATTCTGAAATCAGCTTCACCTTGGTATTTCCATTTTAATAATTTAAAGCATAGGCTTTCTTTTTTTAAATATTTTTTTAAGAGAGAGAGAGAGAGAAGGCACGTGAGCAGGTGGGGGTAGGGGCAGAGAGGGAGAGAGAGAACCTTAAGCAGTCTCCACACCCAGCATGGAGTCCAATGCGGGCCTTGATCTCAGGACCCTGAGATCATGACCTGAGCTGAAATCAATAGTTAAACACGTAACCGACTGAGCCACCCAGGCTCCCCTAAAGCATAGGCTTTCTAAATTCAGAACTTGGGCGCCTGGGTGGCTCAGTTGGTTGGGCAACTGCCTTGGGCTCAGGTCATGATCCTGGAGTCCTGGGATCGAGTCCCGCATCGGGCTCCCTGCTCAGCAGGGAGTCTGCTTCTCCCTCGGATCCTCCCCCCTCTCATGCTCTCTCTCTCTATCTCATTCTTTCTCTCAAATAAATAAATAAAGTCTTTTAAAAATAAATAAATAAATAAATAAATAAATTCAGAACTTGGGTTCAAGTCTCTCCCCTGTCATTTATCAGCGTAAATTCTCTGTGGTTTCTGGAGCTGAAAGAAATGGAGGGTCCCTACGTGGTAGGATTGTCGTGAAGATACGATGAGATTAAAGATACCAAGCTTAACGTATTGAATGGAGCACTGGGTGTTATACACAAACAATGAATCATGGAACACTACATCAAAAACTAATGATGTAATGTATGGTGATTAACATGACATAATAAAATAAAATTTTAAAAAATATTAATTTTTCTTTATAGATCTTACTTTTTAGTAAACACAATCTTCTCAAATAAAATTTGTTTGTACTTCATAAAAAAAAAAAGATACCAAGCTTAAAGCACTGTACCTCCACTTAGTAAACCACCAGAAAGCGCAAAGAGTCACCATTCCATTGCCTCTGATAAAGAAAAGGTATTTTATGGGTACCCATCCCATTTGACTCTTATGACTATACCTGACTAGGTGAGGGAGAGGGTGGATATTAAATTTGTTTTCAGTTTAAAAATATATTTTCTAATTCAAGAATGCATGGTGGGATGTATGGTGAGATCCAACATAACATGCATACATTTCTTAAGTAAGAAATTGAAAACTGCCATAGGTATAGTCTAATGTGTTTTTGTTTTTGTTTTTTGAACCTTGCTTTGCTTGTACCACTTTACAAGACTCGGGCCTTTTCTCCCCGCTTCTATCACTTTCTTTAAAAAAAAAAAAAACAGAACAAAACTTAACAGAACATTGACTCTTCAATATATCTGAACTCTAATACAAATTATATCCTCTTGGAAATCATTTCATTTGTCTTTAATAAATAAGTAGCAAGAGGATTTGTGTTATAGAAACAGATATTACTTCCCCCAAATCCTCAGTTAATTTCACCGTAATTATAATTCTAAGAAAGTTCCTCAAACATTGATTATAGGCAGAAAATTTTTCCAGAGTTATGAAAATCATGGAAATTTGAAAAGAAGGAAAAAGGTGATTGTGTTCAACATCACAAGGTTTATAATTTGACCTAGGAGACCCACGTCTGCCCACTATTTCACCATGTTAGCAAGCATGTGTCAGCTCTGAGTGTCTGGCACTATTCTAGGACCAATGATTACATTCTTACCACGGACAGTACACCATTTCCAGAGGTGTTAGTATTGGTTTCGATCGCCAAGATGGTGAGTTGGATAGAAAGACTGTGTAGTTATTGAACAACTTTGGCAAGTACGTAAAATTGAACATAGGTAAAGGCCCTGGAAGGACTTGGGCCAATCCTCAAAGAAATTGGGCCTTGGGACTTTTAAGAACTCTAATCCAAAGTTACTGGGCAGTTGAATGTGTTAGGTAAGATTAACTATTGGTATTCAATATCGATTTCTTTAGAGATGGAGGATGGGTGCCATCATGAATGCCAGATTCACTGGTTGGTGGTGATTACCTGCAGGCAAATTCTTCGTTCAGCAGAAAAAAAAAAAATGCCCTGATAGATTAGTGATGCCCACCATTGACATGGGAGATATTGACATATGCCGCGCAATTACCTTCTATGGGTTTCCTCCAAAGGACGCATCGGTAGACAAGGGACCACATTCAGGTGAAGCGTGGCAGATGCAGTGGATTTTTGGAAACTGTGGGAACAGCTATATTCCTCCAGCTGTGAGAGGTATAGAAAATGAGCAAAAAAGGAAGGGGTATTGAGTGGAGAAACACAGGAGCCATTTCAGACCTTCTTTGGGCTCATGGGCTCCAAACCACCAAGTGACTGTTGGGATTTTGCAGAATCAGAGCAGTCTGGGCTGTTTTAATTGTCTGAAATTTGTGCTGTGGTGGTTGACAGGTTCTCCTTTAAAGATAATAAATGGCTCACAATTACTTTAGTTTAGAAAGTGCTCTTCTGCCCTGGGACACTGTAATAACCAGCCATGGAAAAGAAAAGGCCTGGGGATTTATGAGGTGTCCCAATTTACAACCATCTGGGAAAAATACAGCAGAACGTTGGTATAGCAGTGTGTTAACCAGAGTTAATCTATCATTGCTACTATTATAAACCCTCTCTTTCCTTCTGCTTAAAACTATCACAGGGATTCATCCCTGGCCTTCACAAAGACCTACCAGAAATCATTTTTTTTAACATGCAACTCAGAAGTACAGTCTGATTGACCTTTGCTTTACTGGACTGAGTGGGAAATTTTCCAGGTATGAGGGATTTTAAAACCCCCTAGAGATAAAAAGATAAATGAGGTATAGTGTCTTCTTTCTGCAAGCTCAAGGTCCTACTGGGAGACCAGTAGTGAATATATAATTTCAGTACACTCTGAGAAGTGCCATTGTTGAAACAATAGGGTAGAAATACAATAGAAATATATTTGTATGTGCAAAAAAAGTCATGTGCTTAATAATCACTTTGTTTTCCCTGCCCCAAAATTATATTGTTAGCCCATACCTATAACAGGACTTACTAAAGTCCAACGTTATTATTTGTTTACACACCTACCTCCCACTAAGGGCAAGTTTTGCAAGGTGGGCACTGGGTCTGGCTCTTTGTATTCCCAGCACCTCACCCAGGGATCAGCCCATATTAAGTGTCTAATAAATGTTAGCTGACCAAGTACAGGACTGTATACTTCTAAAGCTTGTAATACCAGGAATTGATAATTTATTAGGTAAAATTTAGAAAATCAAAATATATTTACTCTTAAGATATTCTGTTGATGATTCAGCTGAATTTATTTGGAAATTAAAATGCATACCACGGTGTTTTAAATTTCCCAGCAGAGAATGGTCTACTCAAAATGTCACACTGTTAGTTGGATGAGTAGTGAAAAGGGGAGAGTATTTGGAGAAGGGTAGAAAGAACACTCCTTCCCCATATATATCACAGAATAGAGACCAATGGGCCCTGCTAAATTTTAAGCCCCACTGGGTGGCCAACTCCCCTGCCCCATCTGTCTGCTGAGGAGCATCCACCAACACTTCCATTTTGGTGGCACTGTCCTTCCGGAGTGACTCACTGGAGCAATGATTCTGATCTCCCTGGGGTTCAGCAGCATTGCCTCATAGCTGAGCTAGTTTATGGGAGCCATACCTCGTTTTTCCCACCCTGGATCCCCTGTGGTCTTGCCTGAGCAGTCTGCTTATGAAAAGTTTATTAAGTCTCCTTTCCAGTGGGGCAGATTGTCCCATTTCATTTGTCACTATTTAATAGGTTATGCAAAACATGCTGGGAAATCTCAATGTGCAGAGCTTCTAGTTTCACCTCCATGTGAGACAGTAGACATTTCATTTATTTCTTAATGGCAACTAATTTCAGAGTAGTTTGAGGCTAATTTATCAGTGCCCACTGATATTCCTAATCTCCGTCTTCCTTTAGTCTATTCAGTCACTCTACAAATATTTATGGAACTGATCCTGGACACACAGAGATGAATTAGGTAAAATCCCACCATCCACAGAGGTTGAGACACACCAGGGTAGATCAACACATGAGTAGACATTAATTACCATTCACTCCTTTCCTTCACACCTTACAATGAATGAACGAAGAAGGGACAGCGGGTCGATCCCAGATTTGTTGGTAAACAGCCCATAATGTTTAAAGGGATATCTGTGGTTGCCATTTATCCATTAACAAGTACAACTGGGAATTGCTCATCATTTAGCAGTATGTATTCTGGCCTCATGATTATGTAACTTAAAAAAGGAAAATCCTTTGAGGCTCAGTTACTTCTCCAGAGAAATTCCTCCTCTGCTTTTGGGGCCCTCCCAGAAGAGTCAATCCACCACCACTCTTAGTCATGGCAGCCACAGCTGCAAGAGAACAATACCTCAGTAGTGATTCTAGTTTGGGAGACTTTCCCATTGGGAAGGTCATTCTTTGTAACTTTCAGAAGACTTGCAAAAGACTTTGCTTTCAACATCCATGCTTGACAAAGTATGGCTGACTTTGGTGAACAAGCATTAAAAAACCAACAGTAGCATAATTACTTAAAAAAATCTTAGCTATAATTTAAATAAATAAATAAATAAATAAATAAATAAATAAATAAATAAACTCTCATTAAAAAAAATCTTAGCCATTTCTCCCAACCCTATGGGAAAACAGTTTCTCAACTTTTGTAAGCAAACCAGCCCCATTGGTTTCTGTCTCTTTCTCCACACATAGTCACATGTTTTGACTGACTTACTTGACATGTTGTTTATTCAAAGCTGTAGATTAAATGTCACCCACTAATGTGATTTGCTCAGACTTTGCTTGCCTGAGGCTGACTCCATCAGACGCTGGTGAAAATAGCTCCCTCTTGTCAACCAAGGTCTTCAATTAGCTGACCAGCAAATCTGCCCTGATTACTGTATTAATTTGGCTCCCTATCTGCAGTGGAGAAAGGAAGTTTGGTCACACCACTGTTTGCCTCTTCATTGCTATCCCTTCAAGGGCAGGCTGCACAGAGAAGGTCGTGATCCCAAACTTCACCTTTGTTTCTCCTCTTTTGGAAGTGGCTTCCTGCGGCAGCTGAAGAAAGTGAGAAGTGTGTTGCTCCCATATCCATTGTTCTTCAGGAGACCCCATGCTAATTGATTTTGAGATGACTTGCTAGTTGAAAGGTTTATTTTTTTTACTGGCCTTAAAAATGCCTTAAGTCTTAAGTTCAATGGCTTCTCATGAGGAACAGGACAGCTGTTAGTGCCTTGCGTCTCAGTCTATGGAATGTGAAATCACCCAGTTAGCCCCTGCATAGGACTGCGGGGTCAGGCATTGTCTAACAAGTTATTTGGGGGACTAACGCCAAGGCCCTCAAAGCTCTCGGTTTGGATTATGATCAGATTCTCAAGATGCTTGAAGCTGCATGAGCATCTTTCTATCTCCTGCCGTCCAATTCCTATTTTATTAGCAGCTAAAACCAGAGGAAGTTCTCCAAGAAAGGGAACAGTGCTGTGCAGCCAGCTCCCTTTCTAATGGCTCCAGTGTCATCTGCTTTGCTCTCAGGGGATGTTTGAAAAATCATCTTTCATACTCTCTAATACTAGTCCTCCACCAGGTTCCCCAGGCCCATGTGGACACTGCCGGCTGCAGTGCCTGCTTGGATTGGCACGTAAGCTACTGCCCTGTGTCAGAGAACACAGATGTTAATTGCTGCCCAGAGAATTGTGGGCTCACTGGGAAGACGGGGGCTGTCCTTGCTAGAGGGGGTTCCTACATAGCGCTTGAGCCAGGCAGGCAGATGCCCACACCACAGTGGCTTTGGCTGCCTCCATGGTAAGCAGAGTGGTCTGTCTCCTGAGTAAAGGTGGCTTCTCAAAGCATGCGCAGAGCCAGCATGGTCCGCTGACCAGGTGGGAACACTAATCCTGCCCACACTATAGCTCATATCTGAAGACCAAGCCTTGGGGGAGCTACAGGCAATAACAAGTTGAGGGCTTGCTTCCTCATCTGTAGGTTGCATTGGGCAGTTTAATGAGGGAGAGGAGCCTGTCCCTTCTCTCTTTTCCTTGGAAGGGCAGCGGTCATCGCTCCTTCCTATCTTCTTATGCCTTCTCGTTTAGACCAGTAGACCTCAAGCCCAGCTGCACATTAGCATCCTGTGGGGCATTGTAACACGTGCCCCGTGTCCGGAACCCATTCTAGACCAAATGAATCAGAATCTCTGGGGGCTGAGGCCAGGCCAAGGGTTGCTTTAAATTTTACTGTAGACTGAGGGTTGAGAATTACTGATTTTTTAAGCTATTCCTTTCTTTTAATCACTTGATGAGTCCATTGGTCATAAGTTAAATAGATATTTTCTTTTTTTTTAAGATTTTATTTATTTATTTGACACACACACACACACACACACACACACACACAGATACACAGGACAAGCAGGGGGAGTGGTAGGCAGAGGGAGAAGCAGGTTCCTGCTGAGCAGGGAGCCCGATGTGGGGCTCGATCCCAGGACCCTGGGATCATGACCTGAGCTGAAGGCAGAGGCTTAACAGACTGAGCCACCCAGGTACCACCAAATAGATGTTTTCTCAGTAACTACTACACAACTGGATTGCACAGACTCTGGATATGCGATAGTCAACAAAGGACACGGTTCATGGCGTTATGGTATAATCCTGTGATGGGAGAACGGGAGACCAACACCGACTTTGGTGGGAGGGCAGCAGGTCAGAGGAGGATTCTGTTGACTTGAAGAATGAGCAGGTATTAGGATTTTAGTCACAGGTGGAGGGAAGAGCACAAATGAAGGCACAGGGGTGAAGTTCAAGGCACTGAAAGGATCTCAGTGTGGCTAGAACATGGGGTGTGAGGGATGAAGCCAAGGAGGCGCTTTTCTGCATTTCTTAATGAACAAAATGTTTCAAATTCTTCTGGTATAATTGAGGACACATGATGAAATCGAGAGGGGCTGGGGATGGCACACCAGCTGGGCTGATCTCTGATTCCAGAACAGTTTCTGTCCACTTCCATGAAGCCTGATCCCACAGGGCCCCTCACCAGGGGATTGCACTGGTCAAACCCCAGCAGGAGATATGGCAGGAGGAAAAGCAAGGACAGACCAAAATACCTTCAAGGCCCTGAAACCATTCACGGGGGACAGTTGAGAACATTGTTTTTAAAAAAATAAAAACTTTAAAATAGCAGAATCAGTTCTGTGCAGTGCAGCTTAAATATAATCTTGAACTGCCCTACATGTGTGTCGTCAAGAGGTGGTTTGCATGCTGCAAGGAGGAATTTTTCCTTTGGATAAGCTGTCTTTAGGACTGGGATTCACAGGAAACCTCATACTGATGGGTATAATGTTTGGGCTTCTCCTAATCCTGACGGAAGATGATCACCTCCACTTTATAGATAAGGAAACAGGTTCAGAGAAGCTGAGTGAGTCACCTGGTTCAGCGGGTCAGGAAGCCAGACTTTGAAATGAGAACTGCCCAACTTTAAAGCCAGGTGTTTTTCCTCTAGACCAGGGGTTGCCAAATCACTGCCCACCGGCCAAATCTAGCTCACCACCTGTTTTTTTGTAATCACGTTGCATTGGAACAGAGCCACCCTCATTCATTTACTTCCTGTCTGCGGCCATGTTCACGATGCCCAGGCATAGCTAAGTAGTTGGCAGCAGACATGATTGGCCCTTAACAGAAATTTGCCAACCTCTGCTCTCTGCCCACACTGCCCCAGAATAAATACAGGAAACTTAAATGCTGCTCCTTGGGTCCAGAAAGCATTTTTTATTTTTTCTCTCCCCTCCATTTAATATACTTGACGCCATTCAGCAAAAACTCTCATTTACATGGACTGACCTAGGCTGTCCTCTCCCCAGCTGTGGCAGAAGTACAAAGGAAAACCATTTTTAGTTTCCAGAAGGTGTCCTAATTTTAAAGACCTGCATCTAGGTCAATACGTGTCCCTGCCACATATGTCACCAGTTTTTACCCGAACTTCTAGTACTCTCTTTGGGCAAGGCCACTTCTCCCCACATCCTAAGCTTGGAGAGTAGCCTTTCAAAGTGATCCCTGGCCTCTGAGAAGTTTTCCTGTCTGTAGATGAGCACCGCGACCCCTCTCTGGGCAGAATCCTTCCCATTTTTTTGGTCCTTATGAGTCTTCAGTCATTTTGTCTTGTGTAAGGAACATTCTTAGGAAGAAAAATGGTCCAGTGCTGAAGCCAAGCAATGAAAATTCTCCCACATGACTCATTTTTAAGCTAGACTGTGTTGACATCTGTCTTCCCCGAAACAGCCTTTTCTCTTCGTTATGAAGATAAATCCATTTAATGGGTTGCTACTGATTGGGTAGATTGTACATTTTTGTAAATGCTGACACCCCCCCCCTTTAGCGGCAATGCCCAGTAGCAGCTTCTCCAGAAACCCTTCACTCAACCACAGACCAGCCTTTTCCAGCTCAGCCTGGGAAAGGAAGTCCAAAATGATCTCTCAAACCCTAAGACAGCATTTCAAAGCCACAGACTTTAATTTTTAGGCTTTGTAAAAGTGCACTTTGAAAACCATGTTAAACAGTCTTATAATTCTGTTAAGGATGTATTTGTTTAATTCTACAGATGACAGGTGGGAGCCTAATTGAATCATTATTACAGTGTAGAAGGTACCATGTTTAAGTACTAGAGACCACATCACAAATAAGAAACAGGACCTGCCCTCTAGGCATTTACAGTCTAGATGGGGAAAGTTACACCAACATAAGTGCTTTATTATGATATGACAAAAATTGCCGTAGATACTATACTGAAGACTGAGAAGTGGTGCTGGATATTTGCTGAGACCAGTGCTTCTCACATTTTCGTGAGTGCTGGAATCACCTGGAGGGGCTGTTGAAACACTGATTGTAGGGTTTCTGATTCAGTGGGTCTGGGGTGAGTCTGAGAAGTTGCATCTCTAGCAAGTTCCCAGGTGATACAGATGTGGTCTGGGAACACTGTCGAGGATATTTTTTATAGGAGAACGCTCTGACATAAGTCATTTCATTCTCAGAAGGTATGGGAACATTACATCACATTGGTTGTGTGTCTAGTATGTTCCATTCAGCGTATCGGTACTTTGCAAGTAACCTTGTTTGGATTTCACAGCAACTCTATGAACTCTGAGCTATTACTTCCACTTTATAGTGAGCAAACTCAGGCTTGGGAAGAGAAACTCATGTTTGCTAAACATGGTACAGGGTACCATAAAGGGTATGAGGCTTTCTCTAATGAGCAACACCTCGATGAATTCTAGACGATTAGTCCTTCCAGTTTACAGATGCTTAAACTGAGGCTCAGAGGGGTTGAATATCTTGAGGAAGGTCACAGCCTGGCTTTACAATTGTGTGTGTTGGGCCCTAAAGGCTGAGAAGCCATCCTGCCACCAGTAGCACCCATTTGCTGAAAGCTTCTGACGTGGGCTCCAAAAGCATGTTTTGTCTATTGCCTGAGTCATGCACTCACTCCCTCCAGGCTTTGCTCTTGCTGGCCCCTCTGCCTGAGCTCCCTTTCCCTCTTCATCCTTCCATCCATCCTTCCAGTCCCAGGCAGGTTAGTCTCGGCCTTGCACACTTCCCTGACATCCCCCTTTACCCCAGCTGATCAGAGATCATGACTCCTTTGTAATGTCTTCCTTTCCCCAGGCCCCTCTCCAATTTTTGTATGTGTCCCAACGTAGTTTACATTATTGAATTCCATCACACACACCCAAAATCCCCTGGTGACTTACCACTAATTACAGAAAAAAAAAAAAAAATCCAAATTTAAATTGTTCATCTTGGCCAGCAAAACCACCCACTGTCTTGCCCAGCCTGACTTTCAGCCTAACTCGAAGCCCGAGCTCGATTTTTTCCAAGGAAATGAAACCACCATACACTCCTCCCCACCCAGGGCTGGGCTCTCCTCTCTCCAAGCCTTGGCTCATGCTGTTTCTTCCAAGAATGGCTCCTTCTCTGCCTCTCATTGTGTCCGCATCTGGTCTCTCCTCAAGCGCCAGCCAAAGTCCTGGTGCTGTGCTGTCAGCCTGTCAGCATTTGAGAGGGGCTAAGTATTTGGGGAATGATTGTCTCACCCTTGCTCCGCTGTGACATCACTTCATCCCTTGGAGGAGGCAAGTATGTAATGGCTTATCCACCTCCCCAGACCAGGACACAAGGCTTCAAATATCTCACTTTTGGTGGCTTGCACATTGTAGGTGCTTGAAAAACAGTTGTTGAGAACAGATGAATAATGCTGGATGAAGATTATGGGTGTGAGGATGGGGGTCAAATTGGTGATTAGACTGGGGAGCACACGGAGGCTCAGGAGATCTTGGAATAAAACACAGGAGCATATCTCAGTGAACAACAGGGAAACCAGGAGCCCAGTTAGACTACCAGCATGCTTGATTCTTGTCAGGGGTCCCCGGAACTTACCCTTTTAACCCAATCTTCCAAGGAGCTGAAAGGTTTTCTCCATCTGAAGTACATGTGTGTTATGGGACTCCCACTTCTTTTGTAACATGTGACATTATTACAGAGAACATGTGCTGGAAAAATTCCAGAAACACACCACAGGCACAGTTTGACCTTGACGAAATAATCAGTCAATACCAGTAACTGAATGCGGATTCTGAAAGCATGTTTTGTCTGATGTCTATGACAAAGCGTATTCATATTCTGTAATTAAGAAGTTTTAAGTCCATTTATTTGCTGATGCCTTTGCAACACCGTCTGTGGGTTTTCCAAACAATGAGAAAAGGTTTGGTATTTTCCGAAGAAGACAGAGTCAAGCATGGTGGTTGTGAGTGTCTTGATTTATATCATGCACATAGAGCATTCATAGACACTTAACACTATTAATTCTAGCCTTTTTGGAAGCTACTTTGCAAAGAAATAGAGAAATATTTGATTTGTATAACTCTTTTGTCTTTGTGAAAAAAAAGCAATGACATCTTTCCCTGGGGTCATTTTCCTTGGCACACAGAGTTACCATAGAAATTCTCAGGGCCAGAGCAAAACTGTGAAGTAAATCAGGCAAAGCCAGTCTTTCCCTCCACCAACCTCATTCTGTGCTATATCCTAACTACTTGCATCCCTTTCCCTAAGGCCAAGTGCCCCCTTGGCTTCTTCTTTCTTATCCTATCAACCTACTCTTAGGAAATGGTCTATATTCACTTTTAAACGGAAGCATAAGTGATTGTTGGGAATTTAAAAGATTGTCCCACTTATGGATTCTTACATCTAGCAAAAGATGAAAGTCTTAAGCTAGAGGAACTGAAACTCTTAACAGTGGATTTTAAGCATAAGGTATAAGTAGGAGCTGAAGAATTTCCCATACCACCATAAGGGATTATCATGATTTCCACGCAAAGGTACAACCATGAGCATATAAATGAAGATGATTTTTTAAAGGTTTTTCTTATTGAAGTAGCTTCATTGTTTCTCTCCAGCTTCCTTCTCTTACTTTTCCCCAATCTGGGCAACCTCCACCCTATAAGCTGATACTCCTCTTTGACTTCATTGTATGTATTCGTTGAGATCTTAAGTTGCAAGTGACAGGAATTCCATTCAATTGGGGAAGTAAAGGTTCATGTAACAAAACCACCAAATGTCACCATTGAATTGACATTATGGTTGAATATAATTTAACTGTTATTAACTCTCTCTCTCTCTCTCTCTCTCTCTCACACACACACACACACACACACACACAAATCTTTCTTCTGTCTACTTTGAATGGAATCAGTCTCAATATCTTCCGCTCTTCCACATGTAAGAGACAGTGTTATAGTTGTCAATTTTAGGGGAAAAGAGCATGCTTCACCTCTGCTTCAAGTCAAGTCAGAAGTCTGGGGAAGGATACTGATTGGTCAGCTCAGGTTACATGCCCGGGCACCTACTAGTGTAATCATTGTGTTCAATCCTATGTGTTCTGGTGACTGTCATCTCTGTGACAGCCCCTTAAGAAACACTGAAGTGTTTCTCCCCTTAAAGTGGGAGAATCCCCTGGCCCTCTTTCCTTATCTATAAAATGAGGGAAGTGGAGATGTCTCTGAAACTTTCCCAGCTTTAACCTGATTCTATTTTAAAATTGCTTCTTCATTTTTGGTATTCTAATCGCTCTGTCTTAGCCTTTCTTACATGTCCTACCTCCCACATGAAGGTCAAGTAACATTGGGAGATGATAATTATCTCCTTGACCCAACTCTGAGTTTCTCTAAATGGGGAAAGGGGTAGCTCCTGTGATGCCCCTCTCATGAAATAACAAAGTGTTGTATAGTTCAGCTGTGACCAAATTTAACCACCGTTTATACCACATGATATAAGATGGTCACAATTTCAAAATTTGTCAAGCATCCCAAATTCAGCATTTTGCTTGAGTAAAAAAAAAGAAGCTGATCAGGTGGAAGGTCAAATGGAAATTTTCCTTGATGCCATTGTGCTGGGGGCAGAAAATGATGCTTATGTAACTGGTCCCAATTCAGATGCGGCCCAGGCTCAAAGGGGTTAATGAGGGCTTGTGTGCAGGTTATTCATCTCTTCCCACAGCACTGAATACCCATTCTCCTTGCAAAACCCTTACAGTGTCTTCTCTGAAATGCCTCCCCACCTGCCACCAAAGGCCACCAGTCCATCTTCTCTGTCACATCCACTCTTCTCTTGTCATGATCGTTGCCCAGGTCCCATGTCTGGCTAGCCCATGGAAGGCAAGGGCCATACCTTATTCACCTTTGAATTCCTAGTGCTTCACCCAGTATAGACACATGGTAAGTACTTAGTGATGTTTGTTGTTTTGACTTCATAGCTAATGCTCCTCAAGCAACTTTTTATTAATTGCTTCTGTCAATACTGTCTGGTTTATGGTGAGCAGGGAACCAAGGGAATTAGATTGAAGGACTCAGCCATAATCCTCGAAACTCCCATGAATGAGAGGACAACAGGACAGTTGCCATTATGTCATCACGTCGCTGCTATCACCAGCAACCAGCCCTGCACAGGGCAAGCGTGGCACACAGGTCCTTGCATAAAGCAGACCTATGAGGATATGATTGAGATGTGTCATCCCCCAAGTTTTCTTCTGTAGTTTTCCTGAGAATCCTGCCATTAGATTTGCTTTTTTGTGATAAGACACTACCTCCCAGAAAGCCCTCCTGAGTATGCAAATATGTTACCTAGTGGAGGGTATTCTTTTTTTTTTTATTTTTTAAAAATTTTTTATTGTTATGTTAATCACCATACATTACATCATTAGCTTTTGATGTAGTGTTCCATGATTCATTGTTTGTGCATAACAGCCAGGGCTCCACGCAGAACGTGCCCTCTTTAATACCCATCACCAGGCTAACCCATCCCCCTACCCCCCTCCCCTCTAGAACCCTCAGTTTGTTTTTCAGAGTCCATCATCTCTCATGGATCGTCTCCCCCTCCGACTTGTTCCCCTTCATTCTTCCCCTCCTGCTATCTTCTTCTTCTTTTTTTTTTCTTAACGTATATCGCATTATTTGTTTCAGAGGTACAGATCTGTGATTCAACAGTCTTGCACAATTCACAGCGCTCACCGTAGCACATACCCTCCCCAATGTCTATCACGCAGCCACCCAATCCCTCCCACCCCCCCCACCACTCCAGCAACCTTCAGTTTGTTTCCTGAGATTAAGAATTCCTCATATCAGTGAAGTCATATGATACATGTCTTTCTCTGATTGACTTATTTCACCCAGCATAACACCCTCCAGTTCCATCCACATCATTGCAAATGGCAAGATCTCATTCCTTTTGATGGCTGCATAATATTCCGTTGTGTATATATACCACCTCTTCTTTATCCATTCATCTGTCGATGGACATGTTGGCTCTTTCCACAGTTTTGCTATTGCAGACATTGCTGCTATAAACATTGGGGTGCACGTACCCCTTCGGATCCCTACATTTGTACCTTTGGGGTAAATACCCAGTAGTGCAATTGCTGGATTGTATGGTAGCTCTATTTTCAACTGTTTGAGGAACCTCCATACTGTTTTCCAGAGTGGTTGCACCAGCTTGCATTCCCACCAACAGTGTAGGAGGGTTCCCCTTTCTCCACATCCCCGCCAACATCTGTCGTTTCCTGACTTGTTAATTTTAGCCATTCTGACTGGTGTGAGGTGGTATCTCATTGAGGTTTTGATGTGGATTTCCCTGATGCGGAGCGATGTTGAGCACTTTTTCATGTGTCTGTTGGCCATTTGGATGTCTTCTTTGGAAAAATGTCTGTTCATGTCTTCTGCCCATTTCTTGGTTGGATTATTTGTTCTTTGGGTGTTGAGTTTGATAAGTTCTTTATAGATTTTGGATACTAGCCCTTTATCTGATATGTCATTTGCAAATATTTTCTCCCATTCTGTCGGTTGTCCTTTGGTTTTGTGGACTGTTTCTTTTGCTGTGCAAAAGCTTTTTATCTTGGTGAAATCCCAATAGTTCATTTTTGCCCTTGCTTCCCTTGCCTTTGGCGATGTTTCTAGGAAGAAGTTGCTGCGGCTGAGGTCGAAGAGGTTGCTGCCTGTGTTCTCCTTTAGGATGTTGATGGACTCCTGTCTCACGTTTAGGTCTTTCAATCATTTGGAGTCTATTTTTTTTTATTTATTTGAGAGAGAGAGAGAGAATGAGAGATAGCACGAGAGGGAAGAGGGTCAGAGGGAGAAGCAGACTCCCCGCTGAGCAGGGAGCCCGATGCGGGACTCGATCCCAAGACTCCAGGATCATGACCTGAGCCGAAGGCAGTCGCTTAACCAACTGAACCACCCAGGCGCCCCTGGAGTCTATTTTTGTGTGTGGTGTAAGGAAATGGTCCAGTTTCATTCTTCTGCATGTGGCTGTCCAATTTTCCCAACACCATTTGTTGAAGAGACTTTTTTGCCATTGGACATTCTTTCCTGCTTTGTCAACGATGAGTTGACCATCGAGTTGAGGGTCCATTTCTGGGCTCTCGATTCTGTTCCATTGATCTATGTGTCTGTTTTTGTGCCAGTACCATACTGTCTTGATGATGACAGCTTTGTAATAGAGCTGGAAGTCCGGAATTGTGATGCCGCCAGCTTTGCTTTTCTTTTTCAAGATTCCTCTGGCTATTCGGGGTCTCTTCTGGTTCCATACAAATTTTAGAATTATTTGTTCCATTTCTTTGAAAAAAGTGGACGGTATTTTGATGGGGATTGCATTGAATGTGTAGATTGCTCTAGGTAGCATTGACATCTTCACAATGTTTGTTCTTCCAATCCATGAGCACGGAACGTTTTTCCATTTCTTTGTGTCTTCTTCAATTTCTTTCATGAATATTTTATAGTTTTCTGAGTACAGATCCTTTGCCTCTTTGGTTAAATTTATTCTTAGGTATCTTATGGTTTGGGGTGCAATTGTAAATGGGATCGACTCCTTGATTTGTCGCTCTTCTGTCTTGTTGGTGTATAGGAATGCCACTGATTTCTGTGCACTGATTTTATATCCTGCCACTTTACTGAATTCCTGTAGGAGTTCTAGCAGTTTTAGGGTGGAGTCTTTTGGGTTTTCCACATACAGTATCATGTCATCTACAACGAGGGAGAGTTTGACTTCCTCTTTGCCGATTTGATGCCTTTGATTTCTTTTTGTTGTCTGATTGCTGTGGCTAGGACTTCTAATACTATGTTGAATAGCAGTGGTGAGAGTGGACATCCCTGCCGCATTCCTGACCTTAGAAAAGCTGAGAGCTTTTCCCCATTGAGAATGATATTCGCTGTAGGTTTTTCATAGATGGCTTTTATGATATTGAGGTATGTACCCTCTATCCCTATACTCGGAAGAGTTTTGATCAAGAAAGGATGCTGTACTTTGTCAAATGCTTTTTCTGCATCTATTGAGAGGATCATATGATTCTTGTTCTTTCTTTTGTTAACTTATTGTATTACGTTGATTGATTTGCGGATGTTGAACCAACCTTGCAGCCCGGAGATAAATCCCACTTGGTCGTGGTAAATAATCCTTTTAATGTACTGTTGGATCCTACTGGCTAGTATTTTGGTGAGAATTTTTGCATCCATGTTTATCAAGGATATTGGTCTGTAATTCTCCTTTTTGATGGGGTCTTTGTCTGGTTTGGGGATCAAGATAATGGTGGCCTCATAAAATGAGTTTGGAAGTTTTCCTTCCATTTCTATTTTTTGGAACAGTTTCAGGAGAATAGGTATTAATTCTTCTTTAAATAGTAAAGGGTATTCTTACTGTGAACTTGGGTTCCCAAATGTCAGAAGCATATAAGGAAAAGTGAGGGTTGATATCACTTGAAAATAGATAGATTTGTTTTTATTCCCATCACCTATGAATCATCTTCTCTTCACTTCAGCCATTTTCAGTTGACTAAAGAAGAACGTGGCTAAGCCGGGACCCCTGAAGCATGGCGGCACTGGAAGCAATGGGTCAGCGGATGACCAAAGCATGAGAGCACCTGGCATCCCTAATGTAGGGGTTCACTTGTAGCCTCCTGGGCAACACAGCTTTTCCTGAAGGCCAGTTTAGTTTCACTATCAAGGAGGGTGTTCTACCTCCCAATGTCCTCTAGCCCCCCCCACGGGTCATTGGACGGGTCCTAATATGGACTGGACAGCTATCAGAGAGACAGATACTTGGAGAAAGAAACCTGAGTGGATTGCTTAGCAACCTGCACATCAGAGAGGGGCAGCACCATTAAACAGAGCTCAACAAGTACAAGGAGCCTTCAGGTGTCTGCCTGATATTTTCTAAGGCGGTGAGATTTTCCCATCACCTAGCACTCAGAGATATTTGGAAGTTCAGGTTTGCCACAGTCTTTCCAATGCTATACAGTTGTTCCCTCTATTACAATAATGCTTCGTGAAAACACATCTCGGTCTAAGACTAGTCTGTAAGCAATTGCTGAGTACCTACCATGTGTGATATATTTGACGAACAACTGATTAGAAGCCATAAGGAGTATAGTGGGATCATATTCATAATGATGAAGGGTAAGCAGTATGCCAGGGCTTTTCAACATCAAGTGCATGCAGTATCCATCATGTGGGGCTACTTGGTGTCATAGAATTCAACTAGATATGTGTGGCCTTGGGTAAGTCCTCAATCTTCAGTCGCAGCCTCTTTATCTTTAAAATAGGGGTAATAGGGGCGCCTGGGTGGCTCAGTCATTAAGCGTCTGCCTTCGGCTCAGGTCATGATCCCAGGGTCCTGGGATCGAGCCCCGCATCAGGCTCTCTGCTCCGCGGGAAGCCTGCTTCTCCCTCTCCCACTCCCTCTGCTTGTGTTCCTGCTCTCGCTGTGTCTCTCTCTGTCAAATAAATAAATAAAATCTAAAAAAAATAAAAAATAAAATAAAATAAAATAGGGGTAATAACACCTATTCTACTGTATTGGAGGGATGATTAAATGAGATGATGAATAAACATCTGTCTGGCACAGAATTAGGATATAATTGAGGTGCATTTGTGATTTTCTTTCATTTTAACATTACTGAGTGACCCCAAGAATGGTGGTGTGATTGGCAGTGGAGCAGTGTTAAATCCCAGCTCATCCACCTACCAACCAGTGCTATGATTTTGAACTAGTTACTTAACATTTCAAAGCCTCAGTTTCTTCATATGTAAATAGAATGATGACCACATCTAACTCCTAGATTTGAGTGGTTTAAGAGAGGGAACATACATATAAAGCTTCCACCATAGTAGATACCTCATCAGTGATAACAATTGTTCTCTGCAGTGAAGGATTAAAAAAAAAAAAGAAGAAGCAGGAAGGTTACTACATGTCTCTTGGATGCCTCTATGTCTTTTCTGGTCTTTTCCTGCTTTATAAATCCTGATGAAGACGAATCCACATTAATAGAGGCAATGCTTAATTGCCTCCTTGTGGGCTGGACTCTGTCCTTAGGCAGCACATGACCATATTCTTTTTTTTCTTGAGGCTTCCAATGGGATATGTCTGTTCTATTTAATAGACCGCCTTTTTAGTGCCTGGCTCAAGAAGGCAACAGCACACACACAATTTCAGATCCCTTATGTGTATGAACACTCAGGCCTTCACTACATGGGGAAAGCATTGTCAGAGGGGCGAGTGTGGGTATCATTTCATGTTCGTTTGAACCAGTGCCAACCAGACTTCCACAGTTAATTGTGTCTCAGCGATCTTCTTCTGGAAAAAATAGCAGTGATGCAGCCTCTTAGCTGTTGCTTGGACTTCTTTCACTTTTGAAGTTTGCATTGTATGCAGTGTTGCTTCAGCAGTGGTCCCGTAATATGTTGAGCAAATGGAGCACTCCTCCCAGCCAGGCCTCCTGCCACCCAATTCCAAGTTCGTCAATCCATCTCCTTCCTTGTGGTTCCGGCAGCATAAGAGAAAGTGGAAGATGTACATTATGGTAGTTTACTCTTTGGAAAAGCACTCTCAAGTTTGGACAGAGAGTGCAGGGGAAGGGAAGCTGGGGGGTAAGGAGCAGGGAAATAGGGAGCCGTTCACTCACCCATTTCCAAATGGGCAAGGACAACCCTCCAGGAAAGTTACAGTCTTCCTTTCATCTACAGGTAATGCAGGTGGTGAAGGAGCAGGTTATGAGAGCTCTTACAACCAAGCCTAGCTCCCTGGACCAGTTCAAGTGCAAACTGCAGAACCTGAGCTACACTGAGATCCTGAAAATCCGCCAGTCTGAGAGGATGAACCAGGAGGATTTCCAGTCTCGCCCGATTTTGTAAGTAACCCCTGAGCTCTGTCTCCTCAGAGGCTCTGACCCATCATTTCTGGTCTGAAGGCCGATCACACACAGTGCAGTGGGCCATGCTGTGAGCTCTTTGCAGAAGGCCCACAGAAGACACTCGGGAAGACCTCAGTTCAGTTCCTGAAGTCTCAGCAGCTCCCCGAGGAAGGCGGTGCAGGGGCGGCAGAGGAGGAGGCAGGGACAGGTGCTTTGGCAGCAGGACCTAAGCCAGGAAGAGGCCTGGTTACTGATGAGTCCCCTGAGAATTTGTAGCTGAAAAGTGAGGGGACCTTTCCTAACACTTAGAACAAATATTTTTTCTCTGGGAAGCTATTTCTTGGTGGGTGCTTTTGAGCGGAAGACGCTCTGCCCAGCCAGAACAAAGCCCACTGGTAATTCAGGCAATATGAACATTCAAGTGGTGAGTGGAAGGGAGACGGAGAGGAAGAGAGAGATTCACTTGCCCCTGCCCCCATCCATCGGCTTTGCCTCGCCCCGGAGCACCTTGCATCGCCCCCATGACTATCAGCCCATAGGCCCGCGTCTGAGAGCAGCAGGGCCCCTGCTTATAGGACTTTGCAGCAGGTGCCCCTTGCGACAGTTGTCATTTCGCGTGCCTCCATCTTTAGGATGTTCTGAACCTCCAACATGAAGACTGTTTGCTCTGCTCCGTCTTTTCTTAGAACTGGCCCATTTATCTTCCCTTGTCCTTTTCTAAGAGCTAGGTCAGTTCTGTTACCCTTATAATTTATAGGGAAGGAAACAAGAGAAGAGGTGGGGGCAAGGAAAGTATGTGAAATGTATTCCCATTCCTCCCTCAGAAGACTAGACACAGCTTCTTCTGAACTTTTGTTATGAAGCCGACTTACAACACAGGTGTCACTGTGACACGAACGCCATCTCTCTCTGTTTCTGGTTCGTTTTCTTTCTGCCCCTCTTCCTGTCCACTACTCTCATATATATATTTGACATTTTTAGTGCTTGGCAATTTGCAAAGTAGCCCCTCCTGCTGTTTCATTTCCTCACATCCATGTGAATGAAGTAGGTAGGTCTTATTCCCATTCAGGGAGCAGGAGTAGTCCAGAGAGAGGGGAGGAGCCGGGACGTGAACTCCAGCCCACAGATCCCTCAGCTCATGCTTTGTCCACCCCAGCAGAGCTCCTTTGCAAAGTGCAAGACTAAGATGTGGTTTAAAAAATTTCACAGGTCTGCAGCCCCCTCATGCGTGCTTGCTCTCAGGCCCTGGGAGGCACCGTCAGAGGCTGCGGAGCAGAAGTGCAGACTTGAGTGAGGGTGAAGCTGGGCAGCAGGGCGGGAATGCTTCCTGGGGGTCTTTGGCTTGCGTCATAGTGAGACCTGACTTGTACTTGCATTGAGCACCAGCCAGCTCTGCAGCAAGCACTGCTGGGCCTTTGGGCTGGTCCTCAGCCAGAAGGTACAGCTAGAAATACCAAACGGAAAGCCCTTCTGATAAATGCTTGACTCCTCAGAGATATGGTTTCTTACTTGCGGAGAGGGACAGCAGCACCTCGTCCCATCACAGGGCCTACAGCACCAAAATGTTGGATTCCCTAAGGTTTGTTTCAGCAGATGGGCAGACACACAGAGACTTCATTATGCTTTTGACAGCAGTTCTTAAAACCTAAAGGGAGACTTGAGGAACCACTTCAGTCAAGGGCGAGGGATCCCAAATTATTGTTTGACCATGACTTTATTCTAAGCAAGAATGTTAACTGCATGTGAAGTGTGAACACTTTGCTCCTGTTTTGGCTTCATACCTTTATTTCCTGAGGCTCTGCCCATGACATTCTGACATTTTCCCTTGATTATAAGAAGCTCTTATGTTTGCATTTATTATGTGAGGAGAAGCAATGCAAATATAAAGGAAATCTTCTGTATGTGTGTCGCTTTGGTATCATCATTCGGCCATGGGACTGAAAAGCACCACGGCTCACTGGGGCCCTTGCCATAGTTGCAATAAAGGCTTGTTAGAAACTATAGCATTTAAGGGGGAGGCCATGGGCCAGCCTGATCATTATCCCAGCCTCCGAAATGGGCAGGTGGGAGCCAGCCTCTAGCTGCTCGTCCAGGGATGTTTTGTCTGTTAGAATGACCTGCTAGACAGGAACTCACTGCAAGATTGGATAAAGCCTAAAGGCTGCTGACATGGCTCACAGGACAAATCCACGTCAACAGAAAGGGACAGCCCATGTATGATGGTCTGCATTCATTCACTCATTCATTTAACAAATATGTCTCGAGTGACTCCTGCCTGTCCGGCCCTGTGCTGCAGACGGGCAGAGAACCAGAGACCCTTGCCCCCCCCCACCCCCTACTGTCCCAGGTTGTGAAATTTGGGTGGGAGGGTTAACACAGACTGTGCTTGGGGGTTGTCATGAGAGCACACAGGAGACACATCTCCCCCAAGCTCGGGAGTTAGGATATTCTAAATTTAGAACTGAAAAGCACCTTTAAGGTCATCTAGTTGAAGCTTCTCAGTTTGCAGACTGGGACAGTGACTTGGCTGGGGCTTGCCCACTGGTACAGAGCCCTACTGGCCACACCCTCACCAGCCTCTTGACCCCCATAGTGCTCTCCCCATGGCCCGGCTCCTTCTGTGCCTGCCGCACACAGCTCGGTGGCAGACCTAAGTGCCCCAGAGAGCCTTTGAGGCATGCGTCCCATTATTATAAACCGTTTATGTTTCCTGAGTAGAAAAATGTACACTCTGTGTGAGCAAATATTGGGGGGGAATATTCAGTGGGTTGAAGAAGCTCTGTTGTATTTCTTAGCTCTTGACCGATTATTTCAGAGAGGAGATATTTGTTACTTTCCACTTAGCATGACTTTACAGGGAAGGTAATTCTCTCCACACAACTAATCCGAGTTAATGTATATAAAAAACTTGAACAGTCCAAAAACAGGTCATTTAACACTACACTGGGGGGGGAGGAGAGATGCAAGAATAAACACCAGTGAAGCATGGCAGCAAAAGGTAGAAAATCCACACCCAGGGAGCTAACCAATCTGGGCTCAGACTCCAAGGCCACTACTTGGACATGTGGCTCTTTAGACAAGTTACATAACCCATTCTAAGCCTGTTTTTCTAAGGTCTAAAAAAGAAAATGATTAAAGTGTCCACATCATTGCACAGTTAGGAAGGTTCCAGGATGTAGTGCCTGAAAAGCACTTAGCATATATGCCTGGCACATAGTATCCACTCAGAGAAATGGTCCCTCTTATCATTAGCTGATAACCAGAATGGGACATGTCGTCACACTGTTGATATGTCAGTGGTAAAACTGACACTATGAATGTATTTGTGTATGCCTCGCCTTATCTCAGAAGGTACAGTGGAAGTATAGTGAGAAAGAAAAAGTAAAAACGGGGCCAGAAATCAGGCTAACGCCTACCCTGCCTCTCTGCCTCCTCACTAAATATTGGCCACAAGCTTTGTGTAGGGCCTTCTCTCAGCAAATGCCAGCAGGATGGTCTGGTCAGTTACACAGTTTTCAGTGTTCAGTGCACTTGACAAATGCTTATCAAATGCCTGCCACGTACCAGGTACTGTTCTGTGTATTGGTGATTTAGCAGTGAAGAGGACAGATGCAATTCTCGCCCTGCAATGATTATATTTTAGTGGGGAGACACAGACAATAAACGTAGTAAAGATTATAGCATGTTAAAAGAGGATAATGACAATGGAAATATAAAGCAGGATAAGGGAAATGGAGAGCTGGCAGCCTTAAGTAATGTGGTCAGAGTAGATCCCTCTAGTTGGGATGGTAACATTTGAGTTAAGATGTTTAAGGGACTAAGGGAGTAGGCCATGCATATATTTATAAGAGAAGGGTATTCCAGCAGAGAGAAACACCAGTGCAAAGGCCCTGAGGTGGGAGTGGGTCCGGGTGTTCAGTAAATAAGAAGGCCACTGTGGCTGAAGAAGACTAAGCAAGGAGGAGAGCAATAGGAGGTGAGTCCGGAAAAGTGGCTGGGAGTTGATGATGGAGGGCCTTGTTGGGGAGCCACTGGGAGGGTTTTGAGCAGAGGATCGACGTGCTCTGACTCAGGTTTCAAAATAATCCCTCTTGCTACTATAGTGGGAATAGACTCCAGGGAGGCAAGTCTGGAAGCAGGGAGATCAGTAAGGAAGTTATTTCAATAACCCAAGCAAGAGATGATTCGAAGTGATTCAAGTCTCTACTATAGATTAGATAGATTTTGAAGATAAGAAATGATATTTCCTGATTGATTGAATAAGAGAAAGAGAGGAGTCAAAGTGGAGTTCACAGTTTCGTTTGAGCTGCCCAACCAAAGGCGAGAAGGAGTAGAGCAGGTCGAGACGGGGTCAGGAGTTCAGCTTTGGACCTGTCAAGTTTGAGGTGTCCGTGAGACATCCACATTTGGCATGTCTCACAGTTGGTTTGACAAATTTGGAGTTCAGCCGAAAGGTCCGGGTTGGAAATATAAATTTGGGAAGCTGTCAGCATAAAGTTGATATTCAAAGTCATGAGTCTATAATATAAAGAACAGAAGAAATACAAAGAGTGAATTTGGAGGCCCTCCGGTTGTCAAGACAGATCAATTTCCACGAAACAGACACATCCCTCAGCACACCCAAAGTCTTCACAGAACCCTTTTAGATCAGGGGTCGGCAAAGTGTAGATGGCTCTTGGGGCAAATCCAGCTCACTACCTGTTTCTATAATGGGAGTTTTATTGGAACACAGCCACACTCATGTGTTTACATACCATTCGTTGACTGCTTCCACTCTACTGCGGCAGAGCTGAGTAGTTGCCACAGACAGCTATGACCCCTGGAGCCTGAAATATTTACTGTCTGGCCTTTACGGGAAATGTGTGCCACCCTCTGTTCTAGGGGGACACTGAGTAACAGCTCAGTGGGGCAGACCACAGGGCCAGGAGGCAGCTCACTGGTCTAGCGGGGCCGCCTGTCTTCTGTATGTGGTGCCGGCCTTGCCGGCCGTGGACCTGGGATTGTGTCCCAGAAACGATGCCGGACCTGGAATTGCTCTTCACACATTCATTCACCCTACCCCCTTTAATCTTCCTTCTTTTATTTATGTACAGGGCCTATAGACAGAATTAGAAGAATATCTATCCAAACGAGGGCAGTGAACCCATGACCTTGGCCTCATTGACCCCAAGCTGAGAATCTCTATCCCCAACTGCGGTCCATAATGCATTACACTGAGGTCCAACCTCATCCACAGACACACCATGTAGGTGTTATATAGGTTTTCCTACTATGAGTGAATTTTATAGCAAGTGGGTCCATTTGCATGAAAAGAAGAGGAAATCACTTAGAAAAAAAGAAAAGTTTTCCTCTTTCTCATTGCCCAGTCATGTTTTAGAGGCCTTTCGGGCTCACAACAAGGAAGGGCTAACTCTTGCAGCAGTGGATTCACTCACTCTGGAAATATCTCCCCAGGAGACATTGCCATAATGGAGTATCACCATGCGCATGTCTGGGTCTTACACTAAGATGTCGTAAATCATCGACTAAGATGACTCGGAAGTACTTTCAATTATTTCCTCCTTTTGGGCCTCTTCCCTGCATCTTTATCTCCATTTTAATAATTCAACTCTAGCCTACTGAAACTATTATTTAAAGATACATCGCAACCTAAGAATCGGTGAAATTCCCAAACCCTTTCTCCAGTGACCTCTCGATCCCTTAGTGCCATCTCGTCCTCTCTGCCCTTCGCCCTGGCTCGGAAGTCAGGAGCGGTGATTTATTGTCACGTGTGGCTGCCCTGGCATTTCCACCCACCTTCTTCTCCCATTCAGAGCAGGGTTCATCAAAGCTGCAATGTACTAAGTCCATTTTACCAAAGCTGAACACTGATAATAAATAGTTTTAGTGATCTGAAAGGCCGAGATGAGACCCTGAAGGTCTGCACAGGAGAGCTTTACAAAGGTACCAAGCTGTGTTCTTAGGACTCAATCTCCATATTATGCTTTATAAATGTTCAATTGCAACAGTATCAAATGACAGGAGGTTTGAAGCCATTGGAGTTTGAAATATGTATTAGCAGAGTACTAGCACACCTCGTTCGTTAGAGGGCCAGATCCTTTGATGTGACTTTTTAATTCTCTTTATCTCACATGTAAATAGAAGCAGTTTGTATGCAGAAGATTGAGTTCCACGCTTAACGTCTGTGAGCTGTTTCCCCACCTGTAAAATAGAAATAATAATACCCACTTATTAACAACACTAATACGTGTTCCCAAAACTTGGGGGTTTTTGAGGGAGAGCAGGAAGGGGATGTTAACTGAGCTAAAAGCAGATAGTCCCACTACCTGACTCAAAGCAGGGACCTCCCAAGTGTGAGTGCCTTCCCCACCCGTGAGCCGACCACCCTGTGAAGACAGCCTGTCTGCAGTCAGAGCAGGTCCAGAGTTGAGGTGGAAGCTGACAGACATGTGAGCCATGACTACAGTGAAATGTGGGCATATGGAGAGTTGGCCTGAGTGAAGGAGAGAATATTATCAAAGCAAATTCAATAATAACCTCACGTTCCTACCCAGGGCTTGTAGAGCACTTGCACTTACACTGTCTCCTTTGGGAGTCACAGCCTTTTCCCACAAAATGTTCTTATCCCCATTTTACAGGTGGGAAAACTGAGACTTCGATGAGCTACATGAAATGCAAGTCATTGGCAGAGTCTAAATTAAAACGCTAGTCTTCCAAGTTCTGGGTCTACGTTCTAATCAATACTTTAACACTACTGAGGGTTCTCCCTGTCCAGCATCAACCAGAATAGCTCTAGCTTTCCTAGACTCAAATGCTAGAGCACTACATAAAATTTCACATGATTAAAAAAAAAAAAAAACAAAAACTATGCTCTTGGGGTACCTGCATGCCTCAGTGGGTTAAGCGTCTGACTCTTGATTTCAGCTCAGGTCATGATCTCAGGGTTGTGGGATGGAGCCCCGAGTTGGGCTTGTGCTCAGCCAGGAGTCAGCTTGTCCCTCTCCCTCTGCTCCTCCCCCTGCTCTCTCTCTCTCTCTCTCTCTCTCTCTCAAATAAATAAATAAAATCTTCTTAGAAAAAAAGAGATTTAAAAAACATTGTACTCTGTCCTGATATCTTTAAGGCATAGTGCATCTAAAACTAAGTTATATTGTATTAGCCTGACTCAAGATGCAAATAATCCCTAATTTATCCCATTATTATCCCCAGCTCTGTGGGCTAGAATCAGGGATGATATGTTGCTCCCATTTGTAAGTGATAGAGTGGAAAGCAAAATGTGGTCCTGTGGTTTGCTGTGGAATTAGTAATTACATGGCTGCCTGGTATTGCTCTTTGGTCAGATCACAAATGCAGTCTAGGAGTTTACCTGCTGTAGGAGGGGGAAGTGTGACCAAAGATTTATTGTCTTGGCAAAGCCAAGTGAGTTTCTGCATGAGTTTATATCTGTGGCTTTGTGAAACAAGGAAAGAAACTTCTTGGGAGGCTTTGGTGTAGCAAAACGTCACAGAAGTGGCGGGTGCTTCGGTGGGTATTCTGTAAATGTCAGAGAATCTATAGTGTTGTTTTAACAGATCAACCTGTCCACCAACTCTTAATAAATAATCCTCTAAAGCACCACCTTGGGAGGTGTTGGGATGGTCGTGGAAAGATGCGGCTTGCACTTCGCTGCCCCATCTGCCCACGATGCCCTTTCAACCAGGTGCTGTTCTCAAGGCATGCCGTGCAATGCATGTGTGTTCTTCACAGGGAACTGAAGGAGAAGATTCAACCAGAAATCTTGGAGCTGATCAAACAGCAACGCCTGAACCGCCTCGTGGAAGGGACCTGCTTTAGGAAACTCAACTGCCGGCGGAGGCAAGGTATTGTGTCTGGGGCACTGTGTCCCGGCGAGGGTGAATGGTGGCCTGCTCCCTGGGGAGTCATGGGGCATGGGTGCTGGCTTAAGGGTAGGCCCTGCAGCACTGGACTCCGAACAGGAATAGCAGTCCGGTAAGTTCTGACTCCCCATGCACACCCAGGGAAAATCAAAGAACTATCAGAAGACCCATGGAACTGAAAAGCCACCTGAGCTATTTAGTGCCACAAGTCTGCTAGTGGGTGTTCAAGAACAGCCAACACGTATCGAGAGCTTACCATGTACCAGGCTCTCCTTTTACTTATTTTAATGCATTTCCTCCTCCTGGTGACCCTGTGATCATACCCACTTCACAGATAAGGAAACTGAGACAGTGAGGAGCTAAAAGTAAGTTGCCCGAAGTTGCGGAAGAGCAAGGATTCATACTCCAGCAACTCTATGGCCCTTACTTCCATTTTATTTTTATTTTATTTTATTTTTTTATTTTATTTTATTTTATTTTATTTTATTTTATTTTATTTTATTTTATTTTATTTTATTTTACGGCCCTTACTCTTAATGACTCCCTCTGCTGTCAGGAGAGCTGGTACCCACAGCTGGATTTGATTTTGGAACTTTAGCATGGATGGCCCTAATTCTCAAATGATTCCCTTTGAGGTGAAATACTGATTCCCTTCTAGGTGAAAATTACTTTATCTGGAGATTTAAGTAACAGTGAACCAAGGTGGGATAGAATCGGTTTTCATAATCCTGCCAGAAGAACTTCTGAATTGTCTCAGGGAATTTTAATCCCAAAATACCATGTCAGAATGGGTGCCATTAGACTAGTTCCAATAGGCAGAAGGCACTTTCTGCTTTTTCTCAGTCAGGGAAGTAAAGTCTTTTGATTGCTTTCTTCTTCTCTTGACAGGCTGCTGAGGCAAAGTCACAGGATTCCTATCATACTGTCCTATAAACAAACAGTCAGAAACTAAAACTGAAAGATAAGATCTGGGGAGAGTGACGAGATTGAGGGACAGCCAGAGCAAGCATAAGCAGTAGCAGCTCTACCAAGAAAAACACCAGTTATGGCCCAGGAGAAACTCTGGCAGATATTTTTGAAAACCAGTGGATGCTCTGCTCAGACACAGAGCTCACCCACTAATGACAAATATCATTTCATGTTTATGCCAAACCCGTCCCCCTGGCTGTTTTCTTTAATGGCTTTGTGCTGAATATTGAGTAAATTCAAATAATTTCAAATATTACAGTGAAAAATCATATTAAGGAACTTCCAAAGGCAGAACTTCCTTGAGAAATGAAAGAATAGGTTGTTCCCAGAGGATGGCAAGCTATGGCACTGAGCTTCAAAAGGGGCCTCAGGGGAGAGGACTATGGGCAGAATGATGATAAGAGCTGAGTTCCAGCTGGGACTGAGAAAGGCTCCGTTGGGAGAGCAGCCAAAGAGGGAGCTCCCTCCTTTCTCACCGCATTCCTTGCATGGGGCATCATCAAATGCTTTTCCAGAAGATAGTGTGGCATGATGGTGAGGACAAGAGCCCTGGGGCGGGATGAAATGGGTGCACTCCCGCCTCTCCCCCTGACCAGCTGTGTGACTGTGGGCAGTCTCCCCATCAAAAATAGGGATAACAGGACACCTGGGTGGCTCAGTCGAAGCGTCTGCCTTTGGATCAGGTCATGATCCCAGGATCCTGGGATCGAGCCCCACATCGGGCTCCCCGCTCAGATGGGAGTCTGCTTCCCCCTCTGCCTCCTGTTCCCCCTGCCTGTGCTCACTCTCTCTCTCTCTCTCAAAAAGAAAAAAGAAAAAGAAATGGGGATAACAATGCCTGTGCCCTGAAGTCAGTGTGAGGAGGGAAGGTGATCATGAATGTAGCTCTGAGAAAGCCACCACAAAGGGTAGCAGCTACTCTTCTAGAAGGTTGTGTAGGAAAAGAGCAATGAGCTGGGAGTAAGTAGACTTGACTCTCGGCTTCACAACTCTAAGTAACCAACTGAGTACCTTTAGGCAGACACATAACCTCTCAGGGCTACAATTTCTATCTAGTAAGTGGGAGAATTGGACTAGATGATCTCTTAGCTCAGTTAGCCAGATAGTTGATTCTATGCTTGATCTCTTCATCCCCTTTAGAAAAATCAATAGTCAGGACATACTGCTCCCATAAGATGATTTATAAAGTTTTTATTTACTTGGCATTGGGCAAAGGACATAGAAGTGGGAGGAGGAGGGGGGAGATGGCACGTGGATTCATACCATCCAGTGCCTCCTTGCTGATGTCTAGCTAGAATCCCCCAGAACGTAATTCAAAGAACTCACTTAACCTTCTGGTCTACTTTACTACAAGTCTTCTTCCCTTTCTAGGCTGAAATGTATAAGATTCTACTAGAGTAATCCTGTTTCTAGATACAATAATGACAGTCTTTTGGGTAAAGAAGTATCAGCCCATTATTTGAAAATTTTCCTGTTTTCTAAAAACGAATTACCTAATGAACAAAAAAATATTAGCACCTAGATTATAAATTTATTAGTTAAGCTCCCCAGGGAGCCTGGCTATCTGTATTTAATATAAAATCATCCTTCTGGGTACAGAAAGGAAGACCTTTTGGTGTTTGGTAAATGGATTTAAAATCTGGTGACTAGATCTGCGTGCATAAAAGTAGGGATTCAAAGCAGACTGTGATGAAATTGGTTTCCTATCACCCCATAGAAACATTCCACTTAGATTTACACGGATTAATGAGGACATGACATAAACTCATTTTTTAAAAAGATTTTATTTATTTATTTGAGAGAGAGAGAGAGAGAGAGTGAAAGAGAGCATGAGCAGGGGGAGGAGCAGAGGGAGAAGCAGGCTCCCCACTGAGCAGAGAGACTGAGGACATGGGGCTTGATCCCAGGACGCTGAGATCATGATCTGAGCCCCCCAGGCGACCCTGTAAAATCATTTTAATCCCTTCGAAAGAGATGCACTTCCACAGGAGCTCTCAGAAGGGAATAGCCACATGCCCTCCCAGGTAAAAGAGCAAGGACACTGGGAAGGAATGGCGGCCACACTCTGTTAAAACTTGTTCAACAGTGAGTCAGATACAGATGAGCCGATTTAAGTATTAACTGTACAGGGGATAATGGGAAAGAGCTTTCTGTTCCACAGAACTGGAAAGTGGGGGAGCAGAGTCCTTTACCACACCACGTTTGGCCAGAAGACCCAAGTTAATACCTACCCATCATTCTCCCTGCCTCATGCACAGCTCTGCTACTTGGTTAGACTGATGGAGATATTCACAGATCTGGGTTTCTAGGAATTCTGGCCACATTAGAACTTGGAGGCAGTAAGTCATGTGGGACACATCAAGTGGCATTCAAATCCCTGCTTCCCCACTTGCTAGCTGGGGGGCCTTGGGCAACCTACTAGATCTCTCTATGTTCCTATTTCTTCATCTGTCTAATGATGCCAGTTGTAAGTAAGGGTTAAATAAAATCCTGCATTTATAGCACCCAGTAGAGTGCTTTGCACATTGTCAAACATGCTTTAGTGACATTTAGCATTAATTTTAGCTTGTAGGTCCTCAGAATATAGGTTTTTAAACACAGGTGGGAGAGTGGCAATGGATGTCACATACCAAACTCACTCCATTCTGTTCCCATCACAGAGTATCTAAGGCTCCTGTTCAGACTCCTTCACAATGAGATAGATCGCCTTGCTTCTGTGTCCCCTGGGCTTCTGTGGGACCGAATTCAGATGAAATTCCAGAAGTTGTCTATGGTAGGGCCATTATTTGCATCATGAGAATCTGCAGGATCAAGAACTGCTCCCTGTTTTCCTTATATTTCAGAGATTAGAGTCTTTCAAAATCCTTCAGGTTGAATAGTCTTGATAAGAGCCCAGGGCTACACATTGGAGTGTCATTACAAGAAATGATAGCATGAAACTTTTGCTTCTCATTGAAAACATTGTTCATTTTGTTGGCCAGCATCCCTTCTCTAAGCACTAACACAACAACCTTCTCTAAGCACTAACATGACAGACTTAATTTGGAACTCAGATGTGAGCAAAGCATGTGCCCCGAGGAACTAGCATGCTTCTGTGTCCCGGCCAACAGTGATCTACCTTACCTCGGGATCTCGGCTCACTCAGAAAACCTAGAGCCAAGTGATATATTCAGGCATAGTAACCAAATGAACCCTCTTTAGGAACAGGCTGTTTCTTCCTCTACCCTTGATTTGAAATTTTTGTTTAATATTTAATTAAACCTTATCATAACTCATTTTTATTTTAAAAAAAGGGATAAATCAACACATATTTTCAGAGGAAGAAAATCCAGTTGATTTTCAGGGACAAAGAACTTTCCAGTAGCTCAAAATAAGAGATGATCCTTGTTCTCAGAAGGTGGAGGGAGCAGGAGTGGACAAGAGGGGTTACTGTTAACGGGAAAAAGAGGACGATGCTAATAGCTGTGAGCCAGCTCTGTGCAGGGTGCAGAAATATTTTAGATAATAATTAACATTACTTAGCGAAAGAGGAGTAGGGATCCCTAAGGTTCTTACAGATTGGCCAAGGCTACTTAGCTGATGTGTGAGGGCCAGGCGTGGAGCCCAGGTCTGTATGACTCCAAAGCAGCAGTTAGGCCAAACCATCTTTAAAAGGATTTGGGGCTCTGGAGTCATCTTCTGTTGTGAAAGGAAGCAGCAGTCTGCAGGGAGACAGAATTCGGAATCAGAACACCATCTCTCGTTCTAAAGATTATCCAGTGAAATGAGGAAGATTTGGAAGGCAGGATGGCCTCTGTCTCTATCTATATTCATTGTCGTCCTTTACTGGACCAACAGAGCAATCTCATCAGACGTATCTCATCACCTCAAAGAAGACATTTCCCCTTAAAAACATTGCTGGGTCCCTCGTGTTTTATGACTTGGAAAGCTTCAAGCCTAGGCAGGAGAAAGACCTGAGCACACTAAAGTGGTTGCACATTTTAGGTTAACCTAGGAAAGCTCCAATATCCTAATAGAAGTGCCCTAAGATTTTACTTTAGTAAAGGCCACCGGCTTCCCAAACACAGGAGTCTCAGGGCCCCCTGGGCCAGCAGCCATTTGCCCCCTGAGTCCCCGACAGAGCCGATCAAGACTCCGTTCTTGCTGTGCCCTGTGCCCACCCAGCATTTCACACTCATGGTAGCTAGTATCCAGCTTGCTCGGGCCCCCCCGTGCAGTCCCATTGGCCAGCCCCAAATGTGTCTCTAGCCTTGGTGCTGAAGACTAACGGTCAGTCGCACTGTTGGATATAGCTACCTATGGCTCATTTAATTGAACTTAAATAAAATTTAAAACTTCTTTTCTTACTATTGGATAAGTATCTATGGAGTATTTCTGTCATAGCAGAAAGTTCTATCAAACAGTGCTGCAAGGATTACAGTTGTCAGCGGTTATTAGCTCCGTAATGATCTATGCGACATTGGGAATAGCTTTAATCAGCCCTGGAGAACTTCTTACCAGGCTTGTGAGCTCTGAAACCAGCTTTTCTCTCTGATCCTACACACACACACACACACACACACACACACACACACACGCATACGCATGCATGCACGCCCACACACATGCACTCATACAGAGACAGACCGAGAAAGTGAAGCACAAAATTATCTCTATCTTGTCAGTTTTTGAATTTGGAGAATGAAGAAATGGCTATTAACGTGCTAACAATCATAATTGACTGGAAGACCTCTATATTAACTCCTGTTTATTCTTTAAATGCTAATAAACAATCTTCAATAATGTTCTCACTGCTTCCTGCTAATTGCTTTTAGTGACACAATCCACTCATTCATTGCCCAGGGGGATTGAGGAACTAGTAACATCATGCTGGGTTTTGAAAAGAAATACACATTTTTCTTACCGTAAAAGAAACTGCAAATCAAGCTGCTGCTGCTGACTGACATGGAAACTGTCTCACACAACAAGCCAGCATGTTTTGTTGCTCAGAACTGGCCACTCCGCTGTCCTCTACAGCAGCTCCCCCTTTGAGACAAACACACACAAGTTATGATCCTCTAAACCTTCCCAGAGCTAATGACTCCAGCCCTCATCCTGAGGAAGATACTGTCATGGCATCCACCCATTTGCTTATGAGTCAAAACAGCCTCCCCAAGACTTTCCAGCCCCTGTCTCCAGTGTTTTGTCATCCATCCAAGACTTCCTGTTTGATGGGGAGGAAGGAATGGAGCAATGCCTTCCATTAATGACGTCCAGATCTTTTTGCTCTCTCCCATTTTAGTAGTAGCCTGAGAAAGAGAAACTCATATAGGACAGGAGAGGAGTTAGCCAGAGGTAGGAGGAAATTCTGTCAGCTGTGCCCCAGATATCGATATGGCAGGGTTCCGGGAGGCCTTTGGTGTTTCTTTTCAGTGAACATGCACCACAACTTTGCGAAGACAGTAGTTGCCTTGCCTCCAGGAACCCTGATAAATAGCCACCGTCCTCTCATAGTTTCTGAGTGGAAGAATACACTGCACAAGAGACCTTCCCTATTCCTACTTTTCCCTGCAGTCTAGTCAGAGTTGCTGCGTCCCTGCGCCTCTTTCCCAAGCCTGGGAGACAAGTGTTTCCACCATGTTTCTCTCAGTTACCACCAAGAACCGAGGGAGCTCCTCATCCTTGAACTTCTTGGCTCTGTCTCTCATGTCTGCCTTTCACCCTGATGAATTTGTCCTATACCCGGTAGAGTGCCATGTGCACTGGGCACTCTGCAAATGTTCACTGGATAAGAAAACGTCCCTTGAAAGCATATGCAGCAGAAATTTTTGAAGTCTTACAAACGAATATAAGTTGTGCATTTTACTTCACAGTATATCTGCTTGATCCACTTAAATTTTGTAATGCTCCCCCAATATCCTGAGAATGAATGATCTTTGATTGCATCATACTGGTCCTTGGGTTTTAGGTTACTACCGTTACCCCTGGAGCTTATCCCAGCTTAAGAAGTGAGGGGTCCCTGTAAAGAATAGGTTGGGCCCTTACTCAGAATAAGACTAGCATGTCCCAGTGCACAGCTCACTGACTTCCTTGCCGGCTTTCTGTGACCCTTCAGTTACTCACTTAGCTAAAAATCCCAGCGCTGAGGTATCAGGGGAAGGAAGTTTCATAGTAAATCTCTCCAGCTGGCTTTGTGCAGTCTCCGCAGGCCCCCCAAGAGCACTGTTGATGCTCACGACCAGAGCACCGCCTCCTCCTGTGGAATTCACAATTCCTATTGTGAATCACGAGTCCGATTCCCAAATGTGTTCTCCTCATGGAGAACTTGGTGATTACATGTTTGCCTAATTGAAATGACTGTAGATTATTCAGGGAGTAACTTTATGTTCTCCCTTTGAAATAGTCTCCCAGGAAAATGACCTGTGTTATATGTGTAGATTTAACATGATTTTGAAAATTGAGCAATGCCAGGTGTTTCCCTAGCCATCAAATAACTTTTCCTTTCCTCTCAAATTTTTCCAGCAGAGTTCAGATTCTTTTTAAATTATATGGATTGCCATATTCTGACTACATTCAAGAATTCTCAAACCCTATTTATAGATGAGGAAGATGGGAATCACAGGGGCATTTTGCTTTTGTGGATCAAGTTTGGGTGTTTTCTTTGTTCATTGTGTGGCTTTTCCTTCCATTTTTAACACTTTCTTTTCTATTAAAAGAGTCCTAGTTAAGACATAAGTTTTGCAGTGAAGGCAATTTTAGACAGGAACCCACTTTCCTTACAATGTTATGGAGCACTTTCTAATCAGAGTAATTTCAAAACAATACATTTGTAGACACAGTAATGAGGTGACTTGACCAAGGCCACCATGTCCGCCAACTGCATGACTGTACAGAGGGGCTTACAGGTCATGAATGCTTTCAAGGTCATACATGCTTCATGTCTTAAGCGTTTGGACCAAGTCCCCTTGGGTCCTCATTTATCAATTTAGCCAACACCAACTGTGCTACTCCTGTGTGCCAGGCACTGTGCCAAGGGGTTGGGATAATGTCATTATGAAGACAGGGGCTGTCATTAGAGAGCCCTGGCTTCTCCATACTGTCTGGGCTCATGAGTATCCTGAGTCCTTTTCCATCAGTAATTATTCACAGTACACCTGCTAGGGCAAGTTGATTCCCTAGGGTTTGTGGCAAATAATGAGAAATACCAAGATGCTTCACATGGGGACCCCCATAATCAAGGAAGATGTTGGGGCAGCTAAGAAGATGGGGAGAGTCCCTTCAGAAGTAGTAATCAGAGAGGGCTTCCTGGAGAAGGAGGCATCTAAGCACAGCCTTGCTTGAGAGTTTCATGAAGGTTGCTGTCACAATTTAAGCTCTTTATCTATAAAAGTGTTTTTTGCCTCCTCCTTCCTACCTCACAGGCTTATTCAAACATTTTTATTGCATTGGAATGCAGAGCAGGTTAGGTTGAGGGAGTTATTTATAAGAATGACTCTAAGGCCCTGGTCATGCCTATTTCTTTGTTTTTGTCCTAATTTTTTAATTTTGTTTAGTTTCAGGTATATAACATAGTGATTCTATACTTCTATATATTACAAAATGATCACCACAATAAATGTAGTAACCATCTGTCACCATACAAAGTTGTTACCGGGTTACCAATTATATTCCCTATGCTATGCATTACATCCCCATGTCTTATTCATTTTATAACTGGAAGACTGTACCTCTAAGTTCCCTTCTAGTCATGTCTATTTAGAGAACTAAACTCTAGGAATCAGAGAGGAGACGATTGTGAATATCCTCTTTCTTTGGATAAATCCCTGACTTATTTAGATTATTTTCTCATGAATTCCACCCGTTGTGTCTATCACTAGCATCCTAACAATTCATTCTTGGATTAATTTGTGTGTATTAGCCCCAGAGGTGGGGGTCTGGTGCACCAATTAAGATATGGCACACAACTATCTCAACAGTCTTAACATCTTGGAGAAGAATGTGGAAGCAGAAGAGTTCCAAGAAAGCTGGTTTTTCTACATCTCCCTCCCCACTTTTGCCAGGCCTACGTGGACAAGGAATAATTCCCATAGTCATTATAGATACTGATGAAATAAACCCTCTGGAAACCACCACCTCAGAAAACCTGATGCCATTATTCCTGAAGGATTTAATGACCTCCCGAATGGTTAGCAGGACAGTGCTAACTAAATATCGGAATCAAAAGGGGACTTATTACCCAGGGCTCTAGAATTCATTCCTTCCTTAAGATCTAAAATCAAATGCATTGCTTGTTCTTCTAGGCAAGACTCTTAGGAAATAAAGATGTCGATATTTTTGGAAATCAGATTCACTTACCTTATAAATTTGTATGTGTTTTTTCCCCTCAGACAAATTTTGGTACTGTCGACTCTCACCCAACCACAAGGTCCTACACTATGGAGACTTGGAAGAGAGTCCCCAGGGAGAAGTGCCCCACGATTCCCTGCAGGACAAACGTAAGTGGCTCTCCTGTGTCGGAGGACTGCGTTTGGGTGGTTGGTTTAGCTTCCTGGTCACAAAGGAGCATGCAGGAAAACTACCAACCCAAATTAATCCCCTGGGCATGTCTCGTCTTGTTGTAAGTCTCAGCCCGAGCATTCCCATCATGCACGAGGCCCTGATGGATTAAGGGTTTGGGACTGAAGAGGGGAGGGCACAGAAGGAATGCTCACATATCTTTCCTGAAAAATATAAACCTGGGGTGTAGACATCCACTTTTGCACCACTTTCCAGGTGCTGTTTCAAGGAGCAAAGACAGTGGATACTTGACTCTGTCAATTGTCTTTTTCTGGTGACCCAAAATAACTTCACGAGAATCCCTACCACATTTATTCATTATAGTTTAGTGTATCCCATCATTATAATGCAGCGTAATGGCAGACCCCAGTATGACTAACTTACTTCAGAGAAGTAACTGAGACACTTGGAAAAATCTATGATCAGTTACATTCTATTGTCAGCAGACTATTCCCTGAAATACTTTTTATTTGTATTTATTTGCTGTTTCTGTATGATATTTTAACATGTATGTTTCCAAGAGCCAGTAATTTGTTAATTATTTTAGCCCAACACCAAACCAAGTTCCAGGTTTTTAGACAGTAATAAGTGTACAAATTAAACCAGGTATTATAGAAACACTAAAATACACCAGGGTGATGAATTAATTTGGATGAGAAATGAGATAAAATGAACGTAACCTCAGAGGATATCCCAGGTAGAGAAACCAAAGAATGAGAAAGCAAATAAAAACACTTTTGAAGAGCCTTCAAAAGTCACATTGACCCTGCATGCGTCATATAAGTGTGTCCCAGACCAAATCCTTACCCCCAAGCCCCAGCGCCTTTCTGCTCATCACCCCAGGGCCCACAGAAGTCAGCTCTGGACTGCCTTCCTTGCAGCCCATGGCCACCAAAGGCAACAAGTAGCCACAAGTGAGAAACTCCTGACACATTCAGACTCTGGGCTGACCTATCAGACGGACAGCCTGGAACATTCTCTCTTCTTCCAGCATCAAAATGGAACAGTCTGGTCTTCATAGAGTCATTTAGTTCAGAAAGTGATCTTGTTTGCTATCATAGAAGCACGACTTCACCGGCCCACATTATTAGCCCCGTTAGTGGGAGGAGCAGGAAATCTGAAATGCATGAGTGCAGAGTCGGCCAGTGTCTGCGTCCCTACTGTGGCAAGATTCCGGGCCTCTGCCTGTAACGAGGACTCTCCTTCAGGTCTCAGAAAGCCTTCCCCATTCCACCACAGACAAGCTGGGCCAGTGGTTCTGAGGGTGGTCCTTGGACCATGAGCAGCATCTCCTGAAAACTTACTGGAAATGCAGGTTTTCCAGCCTGGTTTCCAATCCTGCTAATGAGAAACTGGGGGTGGGGGCCGGCAATCTCGGTCTTCACAGACTCTCAGGCAATTACAATGCACATTCAAAGTGAGAACCCCTGAGCTAGATACTGCCTGATACTCTGCTCTGCATGGTGATTTCCCAAAGTTGGCTTCACCACTAAGTAAATATTTTAGAAGAGCAAAAAAAAAAAAAAAAAAAAAAAAAAAGTGAATTGACAGTGGGTTGCCAGCTTTTAATTTTGGCAAAAAAAAAGTGTATTAAAAAATGAGATCTAACTAAAATTTAATATCGCATTCCTTTCATTAAGAAAGGGCTCTTGATCATGAAAAACAATATGAAATACCTGAAAGACCTAATCTTGGAATTTTGGCAAAAAAAAAAATGTATTAAAAAATGAGATCTAACTAAAATTTAATATCGCATTCCTTTCATTAAGAAAGGGCTCTTGAGGGCGCCTGGGTGGCTCAGTTGGTTAAGTGACTGCCTTTGGCTCAGGTCATGATCCCAGAGTCCTGGGATCGAGTCCCGCATCGGGCTCCCGGCTCAGCGGGGAGCCTGCTTCTCCCTCTGACCCTCTCCCCTCTCATGCTGTTTCTCTCTCTCTCTCTCTCTCTCTCAAATAAATAAATAAAATCTTTAAAAAAAATAAAAAGAAAAAAGAAAGGGCTCTTGAGCATGAAAAACAATAAGAAAGACCTGAAAGACCTAATCTTGGAATATAGGACAGTCCTGTCTACTAAATTAAATTTGCTTTATTAAAAACTCACAGCTGTGTTCATTTTCCTCTGTTTGCTATTAACTGGTGAAAAACTCACTGGTGAAACCTCCCTCATAAACTTAGAACTTTCCAGAGGTCAGCAATTTGGAATCACTGCTCTGCAGTGGTAAAATGAGGAGTTAAAGGTTACTGTTGCTCAAGGCAACCAGAAGTTCTATACAAAGTCTTCCATAGTCTCGTTCTAACCTGATCAGTAAATAGGGAAAATGGTCTGGGCAGAACACGAACACACACACACACACACAGAGCTTGATTTATTTTTTTTTACCCATGTGGGCCAGTGAATTGGCTCTCCCACTCACTGGACATATTATTTATCCCCATTTTTATAGGGATATAATCTTCTTCTCAACCCACAGAAGGGATATAATCTTCTTCTCAACCGCCCCCAGCTCTACCAAGGCCTGCACCCCCAAGAGCCCAGGTGAAAGTAACTAGCTACAAATCCAGAGTGCCAAAGCCAGGGAGAACCAGCTTGCCAGGGTGGTCGCAGAAGAGCAAGGCCAGATCTGCAAATCTCCAAACAGCTTTTGGTAGTGGCCATGGAATGATACTGGTTCTGGGAAAGGGTTACAACGGTCCCTTCTGACAATGGCTCCAAAGACTCTAGCCTGCCCCTTCTTCTGAAAGCCAGTACCTCAGAATTCAACAGAGCTGCTCCATCACCAGGTTATCCATTGCAGGATAAACCAGGAATGCATACCTGTACAGGTATGCACGTAGGAGGGTGTGTGTGTGTGTGTGTGTGTGTGTGTGTGTGTGTGTGTGTGTGTGTGTGTTGGTGAGATAGTATCTGGATGTGCGTATGAGCCAGGGAGGGCATGTATTCATGTAAGAAGTAAAATGGACCTAGTATGTGCCTGGGATGAGCAGGCCCCAGCTTAGAAAACTTAAGTTGACTGCTTCAGCCCTGTCACTGGTTTGCATTTAATTCCAATTCCTCATTCTGCCCATCCTCTTAGAGCCCTTAGAAGTCATAAACCTCATTCCACTAGAAAAATGAAATGTTCCTTTAATTAATATCAAGTGCCATTGCTCTTGCCATGTACAATTGCCCTCTCCTGAGACCAAGGGGGAAATTATCTTCCGCCCCTCGAGTTAATCAGTGCTGAATATTGAGATATTGATGAATCAAAGAGTGTAATTGAATCTTCTTAATATAGAGAGGGTGAGTAGAAATCGAGGGCCTCTCCCTAGCTGTCATCACCCCTAAAGGTTTAGAAAATCTCTTCTCATATTACTTCTGTTTTGCAGGAGATACGGCCCCAAATTCCAATCACCACGTTTACAGGCTCTCATCGTTCCCACTAGACACTAGACTCCGCAGCTTTCCAGCCGTGCCCCAGGCCCCTCAGTGCCACCCTTTGAAAGAATCTAGGCAAGAGCTCCTCACTCCCACATCAAAGGGGCCAGGGAGGAGAAGGCTCACCCCCTCACAAGGCGATTAAGCCTGTTACAGAGGATGAGAGGAGCAGCTGAGAGAGCAAAGCAAAGTGGGCAATTTGGGTCACCGAAGCACTGAGAATAATTCAGGTTCCTTCATCTACAGAGACAATTAACTTTGATTATTGATAACGAGAATAATTACGAACAACATTTATTGAGTGCTTACTATATGCCAGGCACTGTGCTAAGAGCTCTACATAAATTACCCTCTCACCAACCTGGAGAGGTAGACATCATTGCCCTTCTTTTATAGGCAAGGAAACTGAGGTACAGAAATTTTTAAATAACCCATGGCTAGTAAACAGTAGAGCAGAGATCTCTGCGACCATCTAACTCCATAGCCCCAGCTTTTAACCACGACCCTGTACTGCCTAGCTGAAAAGCCAACAATGATCCTGCTCCAGCGTTAGGATGTCATTCTTGGGGCAACTCTCTGACGTAGCTGATGCTAGAGTTCCACATTGCAGACGAGGAAGGTTAGGCTCCAAGCACTTTAGCCCAAAGTGGAACAGATCCAGTGGTGGATCTAGAATTCAAAGGCAGTCTGTGACTCCAAAGGCACAGCCCCTCCCTCTGCTCTGCGCTGCCAGGTTAGAGATCGGATTCTTCACAGAACTGTGCAGGGGTAGGATCGGCCTGTCCCTCTTCTGTATCACCACTCACAAGAGTGTATGGAGCAGGTGCTCATGGCTTACTAGCTACTTCCTGGGGTGGTTTCTGCCTCAGTTTGGCTCCCAGTGGTGAAAGCTTAAACTTATTTTGGTGGCCACACTTCCTTTTTCAATTGTATTTTTGTTTTAAATCACAATTCCATTTCCTTCCACAGATATTAACAGTTCAAGAGTTTCCTGGAGTGTCTGAAGTGATCACCACATGTTCAGCATGATTTGGGGTGCTGACACCTTCCAAACATAGGGAGAAGCCATGACCAAGCAAGAGAGCATATAGAGTAGAAGAAAAAACAGTCCCAACTCTGACCCCCACTAACTATGTGACACTGCATAATTTACTTCCTCTCTTTAGGCCTCAGTCTTCCCATCTGTAAAATGGTAGTATTGAATGAGATTGTCTCAGTCTGGCTCAAACTGAGAAAAGGATTTAAAGAAATGAAGCCATGCCCCAAGGATTTAGAGTGGGGTGTAGGGCGCCAGCAGGAATGCTTTTATTTCTCTTATCTCTGGGCACCACTTCTTTATACTGCTGCCACATAAAAAGAGCCTAATGGAAACACCAGCCTGACTATGAAGCAATCAAGAGCCCTCTTCTGCCTCCTCAGAGTGTAGATTCAAGAGACAGGAGTCTGATTTTGCTCATGGGAATAGAAAGGATGCATTCTAGCCCTTCTGATGCCTAATCTTCCAGTGCATCTAGAGAAAAACTATGCAAAGAGCAACCTTTAAAAGCCACACTGTATTTTTAGAATTTTGTGTTTCCTCTTAGCCATAATCCTGTGAGTAATACAGCAGCTTGTCTCCTTGACAGGGGACAATACATATTAAAAAATAGAATATGTACTGCTATGAGCACGGTGGAAAAGTGCCTTTTCTCCCCTGAAGCCTTCTTATTAGAGATTCTGAAGACTACTCCCACCATCGACTTTTGTGTTCCTCTTGTCCCGTTCCATATGATGGGTTTTCAAAACCAAAGGGTAACTTAGTATTTATAGATTGTAGAAACTCTTTCTAGTTCATTGACCATGTTATATATTATACAACAAAAGACATTTTTTGCAAGGTACTTGTGACTCGAACTCCATCTGAAGCTTGAGAAGGCTTTTGAATTGGTAGGTTAACTCTTTCACAAATTCACTTCAGTGGTGGAGGTCCAATTGAAAAGCAAACATGGAGTCAACCCAATTTCCTAAAGTGCCCAAATGTCCCCTCCTGGGGTAGTGATTGGGCAATCAGATTGACCACTGAGGGGAACAGGGCTGATTATTGGTTATAAAAATGAATTTCAGGAGAGCTGAAGTCCATGAGTGGTCAAAAGTAGGTTCAGGAATTATAGAGACCATCTATAGGAAGATGTCAATCCAAAGGGGCAGGGAAGGCATCCAAGATAAAAGATCACGCTACTCACAGTAGGCCACATTGCTGCATTATGCTGCAGGAACAAACAGCTCCCAGATCTCAGTGGCTTACAACAAGAGTGTATTTCTCACTCACGTTACATAACTGGCATGGGCTGTGGAAGGATTGCTCTACACAGTCCCTCAGGGACACAGCCAGTGGCTACCATGCCATCCCACAACTGTGCATCTGGATGGAACATGTGGCCTCTTCAGTTTCTGGAGAGGCTGATGGACGTGGACTTTTTACTGCTTCCTTCAAGAAGAGACATGTATGCCATTGCCTCTCACATTTCGCTGGCCAAACCTAATCATGTGGCCCCACCTCACTAAAGTTTGCTGGGAAGTGTAGTCTTCCATATGCCCAGAAAGAGAGGAAAACCAGATATTGGTCAGCACAAGTAATGCCTGCCAATGTGATTCGAGAATCAGGACTGCAAGATGAAGGAGCAGACGTGGTGGGAGAGATAGCAGGGAGTATGTGCAGAGATCCCTGGAAGAGTTCATGACAACCCCACTTTTCTCTAGGGTTAGAGAAAGCTCTAGGGCTGTCAACAGATTTGAATAAAGTCTTAGCAATTTTAGGGGACCTGGAAAATGTTAGCTTTAAAGGGCCTTCCTGTTGTATCATTTTGATATTCTATGTTTCATAAATTCATCTTCATCTAGATCTCTCCCCCACAAACCAATTCTTCAGTAAAAGTATGTGAACCTTAATTATGAAATCTCTCATCATCTTCATCATTAAGGGAGTCTAAGTCATTGATTACTCGAAGTTTCTGCAGATCCTAAGAGGGCCCCAGGATTCGCAGTCCCTTGTGGGACTAAAAGATTAGGGATTGGAGAGGGACAGGTGACTTCACAGTTTTGAAAGTGTGGTTCCAAACGATCTTACTGCCTTCTCTCTCTCAGATGATCTTGATAGAAGTTTTAAATGCACAAACCTGTGCCCTCTTTTATCTTCCTCCCAGTCCTGAGTAAGACATGAGATAACATCATTTTATCTAACTGCATTATTCTCAGGATCTCCAAGATAAATACCAGCTACCATTTCCCTATCAGAAAAGAATGTTCTCGGAGAATTACAGACCAATATCCTTGATGAACATGGATGCAAAAATTCTCACCAAAATACTAGCCAGTAGGATCCAACAGTACATTAAAAGGATTATTCACCATGACCAAGTGGGATTTTTCCCTGGGCTGCAAGGTTGGTTCAACACCTGCAAATCAATCAACGTGATACAATACATTAACAAAAGAAAGAACAAGAATCATATGATCCTCTCAATAGATGCAGAAAAAGCATTTGACAAAGTACAGCACCCTTTCTTGATCAAAACTCTTCCGAGTATAGGGATAGAGGGTACATACCTCAATATCATAAAAGCCATCTATGAAAAACCTACAGCGAATATCATTCTCAATGGGGAAAAGCTGAGAGCTTTTCCCCTAAGGTCGGGAACGCGGCAGGGATGTCCACTCTCACCACTGCTATTCAACATAGTATTAGAAGTCCTAGCCACAGCAATCAGACAACAAAAAGAAATCAAAGGCATCCAAATCGGCAAAGAGGAAGTCAAACTCTCACTCTTTGCAGATGATATGATATTGTATGTGGAAAACCCAAAAGACTCCACCCTAAAACTGCTAGAACTCCTACAGGAATTCAGTAAAGTGGCAGGATATAAAATCAGTGCACAGAAATCAGTGGCATTCCTATACACCCACAACAAGACAGAAGAGAGAGAAATTAAGGAGTCGATCCCATTTACAATGGCAACCAAAACCATAAGATACCTAGGAATAAATTTAACCAAAGAGGCAAAGGATCTGTACTCAGAAAACTATAAAATACTCATGAAAGAAATTGAAGAAGACACAAAGAGATGGAAAAACCTTCCGTGCTCATGGATTGGAAGAACAAACATTGTGAAGATGTCAGTGCTACCTAGAGCAATCTACACATTCAATGCAATCCCCATCAAAATACCATCCACTTTTTTCAAAGAAATGGAACAAATAATCCTAAAATTTGTATGGAACCAGAAGAGACCCCGAATAGCCAGAGGAATCTTGAAAAAGAAAAGCAAAGCTGGCGGCATCACAATTCCGGACTTCCAGCTCTATTACAAAGCTGTCATCATCAAGACAGTATGGTACTGGCACAAAAACAGACACATAGATCAATGGAACAGAATCGAGAGCCCAGAAATGGACCCTCAACTCTATGGTCAACTCATCTTTGACAAAGCAGGAAAGAATGTCCAATGGAAAAAAGACAGTCTCTTCAACAAATGGTGTTGGGAAAATTGGACAGCCACATGCAGAAGAATGAAACTGGACCATTTCCTTACACCACACACAAAAATAGACTCCAAATGGTTGAAAGACCTAAACATGAGACAGGAGTCCATCAACATCCTAAAGGAGAACACAGGCAGCAACCTCTTCGACCTCAGCCGCAGCAACTTCTTCCTAGAAACATCGCCAAAGGCAAGGGAAGCCAGGGCAAAAATGAACTATTGGGATTTCATCGAGGTAAAAAGCTTTTGCACAGCAAAAGAAACAGTCCACAAAACCAAAAGACAACCGACAGAATGGGAGAAAATATTTGCAAATGACATATCAGATAAAGGGCTAGTATCCAAAATCTATAAAGAACTTATCAAACTCAACACCCAAAGAACAAATAATCCAATCAAGAAATGGGCAGAAGACATGAACAGACATTTTTCCAAAGAAGACATCCAAATGGCCAACAGACACATGAAAAAGTGCTCCACATCGCTCGGCATCAGGGAAATACACATCAAAACCTCAATGAGATACCACCTCACACCAGTCAGAATGGCTAAAATTAACAAGTCAGGAAACGACAGATGTTGGCGGGGATGCGGAGAAAGGGGAACCCTCCTACACTGTTGGTGGGAATGCAAGCTGGTGCAGCCACTCTGGAAAACAGTATGGAGGTTCCTCAAACAGTTGAAAATAGAGCTACCATACGATCCAGCAATTGCACTACTGGGTATTTACCACAAAGATACAAATGTAGGGATCTGAAGGGGTACGTGCATCTCAATGTTTATAGCAGCAATGTCCACAATAGCCAAACTGTGGAGTCAACATGTCCATCGACAGATGAATGGATAAAGAAGATGTGGTATATATACACAATGGAATATTATGCAGCCATCAAAAGGAATGAGATCTTGCCATTTGCAATGACGTGGATGGAACTGGAGGGTGTTATGCTGAATGAAATAAGTCAATCAGAGAAAGACATGTATCATATGACCTCACTGATATGAGGAATTCTTAATCTCAGGAAACAAACTGAGGGTTGCTGGAGTGGTGGGGGGTGGGAGGGACGGGGTGGCTGTGTGATAGACATTGGGGAGGGTATGTGCTATGGTGAGCGCTGTGAATTGTGCAAGACTGTTGAATCACAGATCTGTACTTCTGAAACAAATAATGCAATATATGTTAAGAAAAAAAAAGAAGAAGAAGATAGCAGGAGGGGAAGAATGAAGGGGAGTAAGTTGGAGGGGGAGACGAACCATGAGAGACGACGGACTCTGAGAAACAAACTGAGGGTTCTAGAGGGGAGGGGGGTGGGGGGATGGGTTAGCCTGGTGATGGGTATTAAAGAGGGCACATTCTGCGTGGAGCACTGGGTGTTATGCAGAAACAATGAATCATGGAACACTACATCAAAAGCTAATGATGTAATGTGTGGTGATTAACATAACAATAAAAAATTTAAAAAAAAAGAATGTTCTCTTTCTTTAATTGAGTTTACTTCCATTGTCTGTAAAATAGGGATTAAAAAAAAAAAATACCTGCCTCACAGAGTTGCTGTGAGAATTAACGAGATGGCAGAGAGCAAGAATTTGGAGAGTGAGTGTTCAGATCCAGATCGATTTTTTTTTTTTTTTTTTTTGGTAAGTTTGCTTCTCCTCGTCATCCAAAACTCAGAAGCTAATAGATGCAGCTACTGTAGCAAGAGCTAGCAATGTGTGCAAAGCACCTGGTGTTCTTTCTGGTAGCAGGAGCTAGTACCAGTATTAGTACCACTGGTAGTAGTAGTATTACTGCTGATTCTGGTACCATCACTTTTACACAACGATGATGGGTTTTCCTAGGGATTTGTTTTAGTGAACCAAATTCTGCTTGTGAACATAGATTTGTCTCCCCAGGGATGCCTTTGAGCAGAATATAAGAATCCATTTCAGCATCTGGTCCTGGGATTTTGCCTGACGTCTCTTTCTCTCTTTACCTCTTTTCTTTCCTCATGTTGCAGTAGTTTGAGGAATGACAACTGTGCTCGCAGACTCCGCGCTCAGCCCTGCTTCTTTCCTGACATCTCAGCTCTCCCACGGTGTAGTGACTTTCATTTTCTCTTCTGAATTGCAGTGCCGGTGGCAGATATCAAAGCTGTGGTGACGGGGAAGGACTGCCCTCATATGAAAGAGAAAGGTGCCCTTAAACAAAACAAGGTATGATTTCCAAATTCTTGCGAAGAGTGCTATCTGCACAGTGCAGTCAGCGACTGTGGGGGGCCCGGCCCCGCGTTACCAGCGATGCGCGTGTGCATGCATGAACGTGCATGTGCTATTGCACGTCACTTACCCAGCTCTCCTTTTTCCTTCCCTGACTGCTTTTATATCCCTTAGACTTAGGCTTTCACTGATCACTTACAAATCCCTCCCTCCGCCACCTCTTCCATTCTCTCCCTTCCTGTCTCCTGACAACGCTAGGAATTGCCCCCCCACTGATGTCACCCAAGCCACCCTCAAGCCTTCTCCCTTCATCCCCATCCATTCTCTGGGCCTCTTCTAGCCGCCCATTTATGTTCGTGTTCTCCCTTCCCTGACTTCCACCTCAATCTCTTCCATTTTCTCCTGCTGTCCTTACCTCCTCGGTAGACTCTCTGGAGTCTCTGTGAAGCCTGGGAAAGGCAGAGACCAGAGGATTCAAAACATTTTAGAAAACTTAAGGGCCTGGTAGCCTTCAGCGTCATGGAAAGTACTGGGAAATAACTCAAACCCAGCTTCACCCTAGAGGTGAATATTGCTTAAATCCTCTTAATACCATAATATTTTTCACCCTCCCCTCCTAGTTTACCAACCAGCTGTTCATCATAACAGCCCAGGTTCCATACTAGAGGGTGTGGGAGGAGACACTAGCCGAAAAGATGAAAGAATTTCCTTTGCCCCCACTTTGCAGGTATTTGCCTTTGGAAGGGCCACCAGGGAGCCAATTTATTGTTTCTACCTCTTGGCATCTTGTGATACATAGTACCCCTCCATGAACAAAACTATCTAGATTGATCTGGGTGCTCCAGCCACTTTGGTACCAAAAATATCCCATAGATCAGTTGTACTGTAAAAGTACTATTTAGTAAGATAAAGGGGAGCAGATACAGCCGAGAAGGCCGATAGCAAAATCATTGCTTCCTAAGTCACATAAGTATAACTCACCTCAACTCTGTGTGAATTCCTTCTTTGTCAAGCCTGTCACAGCACCATCATATAATGCACTTAACTGACCAGCGTAATGATATAAGGGCATGCCTCAGAGTCTGTTGGTCACCTGTTACACAGCATTTCTCTCTTCTTTATGATATGGGGAAACGGATTGTACCGCTCATCAGATTTCAGACGAGCATCCTTAACTACACCAGCAAGTTCCCAGTCTTCATGGTATGCCTCCTCTACCACCTGATATGCAGAGCACAGTCTCAGGGAGCACTGGCTCTGCTCAGTTCCAACACTGGCTCAGCTCCGTGTGTATATATATATATATATATATATATATATATACACTTGGAGCTGAGCAGGAAATTAGCAGCAACAAGAGTGTATAACGCAGAGAAGGCCAGGAAGGGTGTAGTTTGCAGCAAAACAGACTGCCAAGACTCATGCACTCTGAGTAGGGATAGAGAGAATTAGGTAAAATGCATGTGGAGAGACTGGTTTCAGTCCCAACAGGTGAGGCACTTGGGAATTGTCACTCCTATCCTTGTAGTAAGAAGAAATGGAATAAAGTGAAAGTCAACAGTTTTCTTGGACCTACCAGGGAACTGAGGTTGCAAGGCACACTGCCACCATGGAATCTGGAGAGTCAAGTGCATCCAGAGATCTGCCCACCTGGGGCAGAATCCACTGGAGCTATAAATCGTAGGATCACTTAAATGGCAATTCTGATTAATTGCTGTAGGCTGAGTGTGGGCTAGTGTGAGGGTGAAAAACTTGGGGTTTTAGTCTTCTGGGGGGGGCATACTTTCATGGGCTTTACCTCCAGTAACCCTAGTGGATTCTCACAGTGAAGAACTGAAAAGGACCACCCCTCATGTGTCTGGCAGGAGAAGAGGAAGAGTAATCATGAAATATGCCAGAGCCTTCTCCGTAACAAATTCCTGTTCTCCAGACCTTTTTTACTATCTAGAGGAAGAGAATTTCTCCCATTTTATCTTTTATTGAGATTTACTTCATTCATCATTCATACCCATATGAGATTGAGTATCTTCTTTCTATCAGATCTGTGCCAGGAACTAGGAATTCAAAGATAAATACAACCTGGCCCCTGGCCCTGGGGGTCTAGTAGATATAAGACTTATGTGCCAACATGCAATGATAATTCAATGTTGTCTATACTCTGGGACATTTATTTTTTTTAATTTAATTTAATTTGATTATGTTATGTTAGTCACCATACAATACATCATTAGTTTTTGATGTAGTGATCCATGATTCATTGTTTTCATATAACCCCCAGTGCTCCATGCAGTACGTGCCCTCCTTAATACCCATCACTGGGCTAACCCATCCCCCCACCTCCCTCTCCTTCAAAACCTTCACTCTGTTTCTCAGAGTCCATAGTCTCTCATGGTTCATCTCCCCCTCTGATTTCCCCCCTTCATTTTTCACTTCCTTCTCCTAATGTCCTCCATGCTCTTCCTTATGTTCCACAAATAAGTGAAACCATATGATAATTGACTTTCTCTGCTTGACTTATTTCCCTTAGCATAATCTCCTCCAGTTCCATCCATGTTGATGGAAAAGTTGGGTATTCATCCTTTCTGATGGCTGAGTAATAGTCCACTGTATATATGGACCACATCTTTATCCATTCGTCTGTTGAAGGGCATCTCGGCTCTTTCCACAGTTTGGCTATTGCGGATATTGCTGCTATGAACATTGGGGTGCATATGGCTCTTCTTTTCACTACATATGGTTCTTTTTTTCTTTTTTTCTTCTTTTCACTACAAAAACTCTGGGATATTTAAATACAGGGAGAGCCCAGGAGACTTCAGAAAGGCTCCCAGGGGAAAGGGTGTCTGAGCTGGGTTTTGAAAAGGAATTGCTAAGCGAGAGGAAGACTTTCTAGAAAGAGGAGAGAATATGTGAAAAGCACAGGGTCCTTCCAACATATGAAAGAACATCCTCTGATCGAGAAACATTGAATTCAGAGTACAGGATTGAGGGACAAAAGACCAGAGAGACAGAGGACCGAGAGAAGAAAATGGGTTGGAGAACTATTGGCCGATAATGTTAAGACAGATTAGGGCCAGAAAGTTATAGCTGCCTGAAGAAGGCAGTATTCTCTATTATTATGTACTACATGAATGAGTAATTTTTGCCTTCTAAAATAGAAACCCAAACTCATAGATCTATAGATGAGCAACAGTGTATTTTAGCTGTGAAATCTACTGCTATGCCTATGGCCATATTCAGCACACTCACATGCCAAGTTATATCCTGTGTCTTTGCCCTTAAGACGACCTGAATAGATGGTGGAGAACCAACATAGTTCAAGGGAATGCTGGGAAAAAGGGCCAAATGAGACATGTCACCCCAAAACAATATAAGGAATGGCAGCCAGCGCTGAATACTGAAAATATGTTGCATAAAACTCTACTCTTGTATTCAGTCTGACATTTGGCTGCTGGAAAATGGCAGTCCCCAAAACAAAGTGCCATCCATGTCTAGAGTTTCTCTGAGCCTCTCCTGACCCAGCATGCCTTGTCACTGCTTGCAGGCCCAAGAGTTGAGGATGGGGTCAGAGGCCCCAGGGCATGCTTGAGCGGTGGGATGTTCAGATTCTCCTGCCTCCTCTATCCCCAGAACTCTGCCATCCCGGGCTTTCCTCCACATGCTGAGAGATGTGAATTAATGGAATAGAGGATGAAAATAAGGAGCTCCTGAACATAATTTTTCACGGAATTAAATCCAGACGGAATAAAGGACCTTACGTCGTGAATAGCAAAGCCCTAGAGCCATCAGATGTCTGAATGCTGTGGAGTGTGATGAAGCCCCTGAGGGGAACACTGCCCCAGATCCATGACCCTTCCTCTACCACCTCCTGGCACCTCTATCCCTCACAGACGGTTTGGACAGGTGGCAGCTTCTGGAGTGTTAGTCCGAGAGGTGCCATCGCTCCCAGCTTTGTAGCCTTGAAGAGCTGACCTCCACCAGTGACTCAATGACAACAAGCCAGGGACGTCAATAAAACTCATTACAGGCGATAGGAGCCTTTAATGCAGGCATGTGGATCAGAGAATTAATTCCTCCCACCCCTCCCAGGCAGCTTTGGTGAAATGAAAGTGGGGATTGACATTCTCACGAATTTCCCATTTCCTGCCTGTGTTTATCAGGAATCTAGGTCATGACGACTCCGCTCCTTCACGTCCTCACTGGTTTGCGCCTTAGGAGGGCAAAACCCAAAGTTGGTAGGCTCCCTCCTTTCTCTTCCTTCTCTGTGCCTCTGCAGAAAAGAAAGTGTCACAAGGACAGCCACAGCGACACTCTGGCCTCAGGTGACCTCAGCACCTAGTCAAGAGGCTGCGTCTGGGCTCTGGTGGTGTTCACCCTAGCTGTCGTTAACAAGGGGATGAGCCACGTGACCACCTCAGCAGAGCGCCAGTTGTCCAGCATCAGCCCAGAAATCCATTCGTGAATTTCACCTTTTCCTAGTGACCTCCGAAGGTCACATTGGGCGGTAGCCATATACTGACTGGTCATTCTCTCCTTTCTCCCCAATCTCTCAAGCAGGAGTCAGTTTTCCTAATGAATGACACTGAGATTAGTATGAGATCATCATTTATATCAGTGTTCCTAATCTAAAAACAATCTTTATGAATTTATGAGATCAGAACTTAACATTTTATTGAAAAAAGTTTTACATTTTTAAAAAAAAAAAATAATAATCACCTCTGATCCCAGCCCCTTAACATAATTTTTTTCATTTCACATTATTTGCCTCCAGTCTCTGTCCACAGGTAGACATTGTTCATAATTGTGATCAGTATGTAAATAATGTTCATTTCTCCTGCTTTTCACTTAAGATCAGATCTTCATAACTATCATACTCAATGGCTGGCTGAATATATTTCTCTGCTAATTTGCGATTTCTTTAATGGTTTACCCAAATTGGGGAAGACGTTTATTTAGTTCTCATGTTATATTCTTATAGGTAACAATGTATATGGCATTTGCTTGCTTTTTGATTTTTTTAGGAATAATCCCAGTAATGGGATCCCTGGTTCTTGATATGGATTGCCTGTTTTTGATTTTTTTTTAAAGATGACACCAATTTATGATGCCACTAGTAGGGCCCATGACAAATTAAAAGACCCAAGAGAGATGCTAAACTTAATAGAAAAAATGTTTTTGTTTGTTTTGGTGAACTCTTTTTTTAATATTATTGATCTCCACTGGGCAGGCCCTGAATAGAGGCCCAAGGAAGAAGTAATGAAAATGAGGAGAGAGGTAGTTTGCAGAATAGCTCCCATTCCTGACTTGGCATTCTTTCCTTCACTTGCTCCTATTTCTGGCAGGGTGAGGAGGCTGTAAGAGTTTGAGACACCAGTAGGTCTAGGCTCAGAACAAGAGCTGCTCCCTCTTAATGAGGGGACAGCTGGAGGCAAGTCAGACACAGACGAACCCCATGGGAGCCCAAATAGCCGGATGGTTGACTGTGTCAGGAGAGGCATCCAGCTAATGCTAGGCCTTCAAGAGTTCACTTGGCAAGAATTCTTTAACCCATTTGAAATTCTGAAATCTGGAGGCACTGACCTCATCTGTTTGCCTTCCATCTTCTTTCTGGGGCATTCTTGCTGTGAGTTACTGGCCAAAGGCAAATCCTCTGACAAATATTAAGCAGAGAACGATGTGGAAAGATCTGCCCTCCTAAGAAATTATGCAGTATGTGTGTGTTGTAACAATGCAGAGCACCAATATGGGTACACGTGGCCCTTTCCCTCCAGACTAGGAGCTTTTAGGGTGTTGAGATGTGCCATGACTGTCTTCTAAAGGTTGTATCCCACTAACTGCTCAAACCAATAGAATAATCATTGTACCCAATAATGTACAGCATATATAATTTGAGAAGTGTATTTTAACATACATATTAGACATGACATTGAGTGTCTCAGCCAAGGTCATACAGCTACAGTGAAATGACAGTGTCACTTAGTCCTTGGCCCTTTGGGTCTGGCTCATAGCCTGCACTCAGTAGACACTCACCAATGAATGAACCCACATATTCTAACATTGGGCCCTTGCTTCTCCTTTATACTCTGCAGCCTCTGGATAACACCTAAGTTTTATGTAGCCTTTGCTCTACAGTACTTCAAAGATCAAAGGACCTAAAGATAATGAGTTCATCCACAAGCCTCGTTGGCTCCCATGTAGCTTCCATGTTTTAGGAAGTTCATACCTCTATGGACATCTGTCTGTTTGGAGGTGATCAAAGATAGAGTAGCCCTTAATCTGCTGGTTGGGGAAGACTTTACGATTTCTCAGGTCTCCCTGGACCTGGAAGGGAGGAGCTGAAGAAAGAAGAGTATCGTGGCTTTGGGGTTATATGGCTTTGGACAATGATTTAACTTCTCCAAGCTCCTTCCCCTAAAAGAGGAATGATCACACTTGCTACAAGGACTGTCTTGAGAATTAAATGAGTTGGTTCATGCAGACCTCCCCCAAACAGAAGGATATGTGCTGTGAACCTTGATAAAAACAAAAAACAAAAACAAAAAAACACCCCTTCCTCCCATCAGCCTCACTGCTGCCCCCATGTCTGCACTCACTCCATGTTCAGTCTGCAGCCATTTATAACTGCAGAACGAATGTGCCCCTTTTCCTCACTGTGGTGTTTTCTCTGATCCCTTGTAGGAGGTGCTTGAACTTGCTTTCTCCATCTTGTATGACTCAAACTGCCAGCTGAACTTCATAGCTCCTGACAAGCACGAGGTAAGGGTCTAAGTGGGGTTAATTTGTGAGAGAATGTCACTTTTTTTTCCCTAGAAAAACAAGCAAGAGAGAAATATTGGAAAGAAAGTTCATTTAAAAAAAAAAAAAAAGCCTGCCTAAGAAAAATCATGAACAAAGGAGCATCTCATTGATTTGGAATAGAATGGAAACTTTCTTAAAAACCACCAGTTATCACAGATTCAGCCTCTTACTAGCTTGACCAAGAGTTCATGGTAATGAAAGAGAATGAACAAATGCTTCGTACTCAGCAAGGGCATAATTGTCAACCCCGAGGAAGAATCAGCCCTGATGAAGCTTTGGTTTTCATTGAGTATTGAATTTTTAGTCACAGTCTTCCCAAGATAAACTTGTCTCTATTCTTTAAAACATTTGATGAGGTAGGTTTTCTACCATGTTTCCTTATTTTAAGAGATTTAGGGCTGTCTCTGCTGTTGGAATTTTATTTTTGAGGTGATTTTATTCCTTTTTGACATCTTGTTATATGTATAATTTGTTTTTCTTCTTAAAGCACGCCTGTCAGCTATATTTAAAATATTTATCATATATCTAGGAAAATGTATTTATAAGGTGAAATAGCAGCTATGGTTGATGTAACTCATTCTCTTGTAAATGAGAGCCCAACATTATGCTCGAAACTGTTATTTTTAGATGATACCATTCAAATTTTTGTTTTACGTGTGGTTGCATAAACAGCTTTTAGAAAGGAAGGGAACATTTTAATAGAATCTGACTTTTGTTTCCCGTTTCCCCTAGGAGACTCTGCTCATTTAGAAGTTATTCAGTATCTGCCTTTCACTGGTTTAAAGCTTTTGAATAAAATTGTACATCCCAAAGAGAGAGGAAAGATTAGATGCAAATCCTGCATTTAGAATGGTGCTTAAGTGTAATTCTGTGTAACTTGACATTTAGTTTGCAAAAGGGTATGACTTTGTCTTCATCTTTCTGAAAATAGATACTGAGGCCTACTGCTTCTCTTTTTAAATAAAATTGTGGTTATACACAGGCAGGCCATCGTATTTAAGAAGTATACAGCTGTATGGAAAACCACTTTAGAAAGTAGAACTGTGGTTGTTATTTAAATCTATGCAAGGCTGTATTTTCCCAGGGTGCATTAATTCCAGATAAGGACAAATGTTCTCGAACTGCCAAATTTTTATTTGCAACTGCCACCTTTTATTGATATGGTGAGGAGAAAAATGCCATACACTGGTGAACACTTAATTTCTTCAGATCTCTTTCATATGTATTACCTCATTTTATTTGCATAATCACTCAATAAAATAGGAAGTCCTATTACAGATATCTTCATCAAATGAAGGAGAGAGGCCTCTCAAAATCGAATACCTCAACATTTGCAAAGATAATAGTTAATTGCAACTAGCCTGGATTTCTCTGTGCCAGGCACCATTCCGTGTCTTATGTACTTCACCTCAATCTTCATTATACCTCTGAGAGAAGCAAACCATTGTGCCCATTTGATAAAGGAGGGAAATGAGTCACAAAGAGGTTAAGAAGCCTGTCCAAGGTCAAACCAGTAGTAACAGAGCTGGAATTGAAACCACGGAGCCTTGCTCCAGGAAGCCTGTCTCCCTGACCCCTGCACTGTGTTGCTAGGGAGGCCGGAAGCAGGACCTGACCTCCCAGCTTCCTGCCTGTGCCCATCCCCCAATGTCAGCAGTTAATCACCTCAGGGCCAGGGTGGCGCCGTCTATACCCACACCCACGCCCATGCCCAGTTGCCCCCCCCAGATTCCTAGCAAAGCAAATCCAGATACATCGTGTATTTGTAAATTTTCCTGTGTGCATCTCTAAATAATAACATCCATTTTGAAACCAACTACAATACCATTATCACAGCTGATTTTTTAACATTTTGATACTACCATCTGTAGTCAGTTTTCATACTTCTCTACTTGTCTCCATTGTGTGTTTTATTTCTTTTATACTTTGTTCAGATCAGAATCCAAAAAAGATCCATGCATAGCAATTGGTCAAGATGTTTCCTCAGTTTCTTTGAATCTATAGGTTCCTCCCTTTCTCTCTCTCTCTCTCTCTCTCTCTCTCTCTCTCTCTCTCTCTCTCTCTCCCCCCCCCCTCTTGGGAGCATCTGCTTATGCTTTTTTTTCCTTGCAATTTATTCGTTGAAAAAACCAGGTCATCTGTTTGGTAACCTTGCTGAGAGTCTAGATTTTGCTGATTATAATTATGTGTATTAGTTTACTGTGGCTGCTTCCACAAATTACCACACATTTAGTGGCTTAAAACAACATGAATTCCGGAGGTCAGAAGTCTTATGCAGGTCTTTTTGGGGCTAAAATCAAAGTACTGGCAGGGCTGAATTCCTTTCTGGAGGTTCTAGGGGAAGATCTGTTTCCTCCCCCTTTGCACTTCCGGAGGCCACCGGCATCCCTTGGCCACAGCCTCCATTCACCCACAACCATGGTGGTTGGGTCTCCACACCGCCTCGTTCTGAGCTCCTCCTCCATAGTCAGAACTCCCCTTCTTTCTCCCTTCTCTCCCTCACTCCTGCCCTGTTCCCCTCCCACTTTTAAGGACCCTGGTGATCACATTACCCCCACCTGGACAGTCCCAGAGGCCCCTTCCTATTTGCAGGTCCCCTGATGAGCAATTTTAATTCCCTTTGCCGTGCACCCTAACATACTCACAGGCTCCAGGACATGATCTCCCTTAAAAGGAGGGTATTCTTCTGCCTACCATAACATGTGCTGTTATTTCACATGGTTATCTGTCTCCCGTATTTCCTATTATGTGGCAGTTAGAGGATTCATCAAATTGAGGCTCAACTTTAAGCAACAGTGGTGTTGTATTCTTCCGTGGTATCTGGTTGTCTCTCTGGGGGATGTTAGCAGCCATTGATGATTTTTGCCTGGATCCTTGGACCTGTTAGACATTGGAAAGGTTGGTATCTCAATTCAATCATTCCTTCCTCACTTATTAGTGGGAAACTGGCCTCATATTTGAGGTTATACAGTTTATATGTAACAGGCAGGATAAATACTTGACTCTTCTTGTCAGGCTTCCAAATAATGCTCATCTTCCAAATGAGAACAACGAGGTGGTTTTGGTGTTGGAGTATCATTATGAAGTAATGGATTTAAACATATTTGTGTTTTAATGGGTTGCAGTGATTGTCATTATCAGTGTCCATATTATCCTATCTAGAGAAAGTAGGAACAGCTTCTGGTTGGTTTCTGAGTCCTATTGACATGACCCCAGATGTCTCTGACAACCTTCAGTCATTCTGCTATGACAAAACATGCCTGGCTCATCTTGCATGTTTCCTGCCTTTTCTCTGTGGAGCCGTGGTCCCTTTTGGTAGAAAATGGTATTTAGCAACCAGAATCTGGGCATTCCGTTGGTCATTATTTTTAGGACTTTTTATGGGCAGAGCTAGGAGTTACATTATTTCTTTAAAGATAAAATACATTGTAAGTTCATTTTGATACTTTCCACTCAGATTCAGTCGAACCGAGTTTTTATTTATGGTCGGTGCCCTCTTTAATAAAATTTTCTGTACCTGCTGCTTCTCAAAAGAAAGGCACCACAGAAGTGTTCCTGTGGGTCAAATTAATCTGTACTAGGAAGCTGGCCAGGACCGGGATGGTTGTAAAAAAAGCAGTAAGCGCAGTGCTTAGGGATTTACAGTCAACAGCGTTAGAGCTGGAAGGGGCCTCAGAGTCCATGGAATTCAGTGGCCCCCATACCTGGAAGTATATCAGAATTACCTGGAAGCTTTTCTAAGTAAAATTTATCACCCCAGATCTACAAGATCAGGATCTCCAGGGTAGGACCTTTGTATCTATTTTTATGAAGGTTATTTATGTGGAAACGAATGTTTCAATGAGTTCAGAATCTGTCTGAGGGATTCGTGAGGACATGAATACTTCCAGATGTCTCTTAGCACTCAGCTGGTGTTTAGATGGGTCAAACACTTTGGCAGAGATCACACAGCCAAGGCAAAGTTCTACACTTCAGGGCTGCACTACCCAGACATAGACCCTCATAATACACCCATGGTGCATCTCCTCAGCTTAAAAAGGGGTGCCACTGAGATGTGGATCAGGGTAAGATTTCCAGATCACTGTGGCTTACGATTTGTAAAGTGCTTGCTGTCCTATAGTACATTTCATGTTGAGATCTGCTGTTATATTCCAGGTAAGCACAGTGCAAAGGACAGGCTAAGTATAGGGTCTGGAATTGTAACTTGACCCAGTAAGGGCAGAAGAGGGGGGAATCTAGAGCCCATTCGAGAAGGAAGACTAGTCTGACAGTAAGAACAGAGCAATTGCTATCACAGAGGTCCTACGGAGGCCTAGGATATACCAAAAGGCGAGCCGAGCACAGCTTCCAGAATGCAGACAGTTTTCTCAGATGCTGACGTCAGACGCTAGTTCAGCCACCAGGTATCTCAGCTCTAATGCCAAGTCCCAGGGCTACAGCCTCTGGGAGGGAGGGTGACAAGAGCCAGTCAGGTCCTCAGATAAACAAGGTAGAGTTTCTTTCTTCCAGGAGTTCACAGTCTACTGGAGAGACAAAAGGCACAGTCAGTTTTACTGAGAAAGGAAGAACCAAATTCTTAGTTGGCTGCTCTGGAAGGCTTTCCAAGATCGGCTCTGTCCCCAGGAACCAGGCTTCCTAGACCTGAAGGAGAAAAAAACCTGGAAACTAGAGACTCAAGAAGAGACAGGCAGCCAGCCCACCTCCCATGAAGATCAGCCAACAGTTGTAGCCATTTTGTCCAGCAGACACTGGGCAGCAGAACGTTATTTCCTAGCCCTTTGCTGAGAAATGCCAAGGTGGGACTATCATTGGCTCCCTGGTAGGAGTGGGCTAACGTTGTGAGTGTGAGGAATCAGAGAGGAGAGGCAGAGATTAGCCACTAGACTAGGAACCGTGCTTGGAGTCAGGAAAGAAGCAGCCTCGACCTAATGCTGAGTCTGAGCCTGTTGGGATATATACCACCAATAGCTTAAAAGCAGACTCGCTGGTAGGATGTTGAAGGTATGACGTTGCAAGGTCATGCAGAACTCAGATCCTCCTGCTGTTACATAAGAAGGCATTATTTGCACAGAAGAGTGCAGGTGCACTAGAGTTAGATTGCCTGAGTTCCAGTCCCACCCACTCCACACGCTACCAAGTTCCTCGGCCTTTCAGCACCTCAGTTCTCTCATCTGCAAAACAGAGATGATTAACAGCAGCGTCAACTTTATTAAATGGTGATGTAGGCAGAGCACTTAGCACACATTGCGTGGTCATTGTTAACCACTGTCACTACTCTTGTCATTGTCATCAGTAGTTACCCTTCTCACCTCCTTTTCCACCAGTACTGTATCTGGACGGATGGGCTGAATGCACTGCTGGGGAAAGACATGATGAGTGAGCTGACCCGGAATGACTTGGACACCCTGCTCAGCATGGAAATCAAGCTCCGCCTTCTCGACCTGGAAAACATTCAGATCCCTGATGCGCCTCCGCCCATCCCCAAGGAGCCCAGCAACTATGACTTCGTCTATGACTGTAACTGAAGTGGCCGGGCCCAGAAGCGCCCCCTCCAAAACTGGAAAATCTAGCTAACGGGAGAGAAGAATGAAAACACACCCACGCCTCAGAACCCTCTCGCGGTGCAGAGAAGCTGTGGGTCAACACTGTCTTTGGCCTCGCCTCTAGCCCCAGCATTCTTCTACCCCTACTTGACGTCTTGCTCACTGCCCTGATTCTGTTTCTAGGTTCCATTGCTTTAGGTCACTTCCCACTGCTGCAGTCTACTGGTGGGAGCAGAGCAAAACCCACCACCAATAAGAGAGCCAAAGGGCCCTTCCATCCTCACCCCCCTCCCCAGCAGGCCCGTCCTCCCTTCCTGGAGGGTGCAAGCTGGCAGCACCAGACTGCCCCAAAACCTGCCCGTCAGACCGAAGGGACTGCCCCAGTGCTTGTGTCTGGAAGAAACAGCCTAGCTGCTGGAGAAGACCAAACACCGCCTCCTCATTCCCCTTCTCTCCAGAGTCCGCTCACACCACCAGTTCCCTGTGACTCGAAATCTGCTTTCAGGTCTCTTCCGTCCTCCGTGCAGGCCTTTGCCTTGTGCTGGTCCTCTCTGGTTCCAAGGGCAGCAGCAGAAACCTCGTTCTAGCCATGGACTGCACCGGGTCTCCGGACCCAGTCCCAGGTCCAATGCCATTTCACGTCTGCACTGTGACCATGCCCAACCTTCTTTCCTCGCCAGCTAGTCTTGGGTGTCCTCTCTCTGCCCCAGCCCACACCTGCCTTCTTCACGCCTCACACCCTTCCAGCCCCTTAGCTGAAAGCACAAATGGTGAAATCAGTCGTCATCCCAATCTCTAATATACTAAACCGAAACGCCTCTGTTGCAGGCGGCCCCTCTCGACAGGTTTGGTGTTACCTTCTCCTGGGGGTTCTGCTATAACACAGGCCCCACAGGATGGTCAAGCTGTCAGACATCCAAGTTTACATCATTGTAATTATTACAAGTATTGACAATTTGCAAGGGTTTGGGGTTGGTTGTTTTTTTTGTTTTGTTTTGTTTTTGCTTTGTTTTTGTACAAAAGAGTCTAACATTTTTTTGCCAAACAGATATATATTTAATGAAAAGAAGAGATACATAAATGTGTGTACTTTCAAGGGTTTTTTTTTAATTATTTTAATCCTAAACATCTTCCTGAGAATAACATTCCCTTATACATGCTGTGGAATAAAATGAATTGTGATGAGTTGGAGAGCTGGTGTTTTGATTTGGTGACTTAGGTGCTCGTTGCTCGGTCCTTAGCATCACTGGTGAGCTTGTCAGAAACGTCTTTGGCCCCACCCCAGCCCTGCAGAATCAGGTGATTGGCATGCACAGTAGCTTTTCAAAAGCCCTGGCTTAGGGGACTCAACCATTGCTAGGTCACCAGAGACTCTGAGCATCAGTAAAGCATGTTACTTCTAAGAAGACCATCTCAACTCACGGAGAAAATCAGACCCACTATGTGAAAATATGACCATTTATTTTGCACTGTTGCCTCCTGACTCAGATGTTCCCCTTTTCTTCTCCCTTGCCATTATATGGTGTACAGAACTGACCAAATTAAACACATTATACTTTGAGAGAGCACATTTAGCCATGGAAAAGAATGCAGGCCCGTGGAGCAGAAATAAATTCAGTCAAAAACAAAATAAATCTAACTACGAATTAATAAGATACGGGTCAGAGCCCAGCAAAGGATTTTTCTGAGGTCAGTTCCACTGGAGGCGTATCTGGATCATAAACTCCGAGGGCTGCAAGGGAAGTCAGAAAGGTCCAGGCATGCAAACGTGGCACAAACTACTCTGGACTCGCCGCAGAAGTGTTCGATGCCTTCAGGTCACTGCTCTGGACCATCATCAAGATGTGCAATTACAGATTGACTTGAGTTGAGATGACATGGTCCAGAGCCCTCCATAAATTGCAGGGGGAAAAAATCCTTTATAATCCATAGTAATTCACAGGCGATTATGCTTCCCATCAGAGCACTCACACCTGACTGTCGAGTCAATGTGTCCTTTATCATTAAGCTTTAAGGACATTAACCCATATGTTCTCGTCAGGAGCGCTTATTGATCTAGCCATCATCATGATAAAATGACAGATGTTGGGTAAAAGAGAGTAGACAGAATCATACTGTTCTTTACCTCAGAGTTCCAGATCTGTTCTTGAAAGAGAAATTCTTTGGGTCAAGGTATCTGAGGTCCTGGGACTCTGGGTTTAAGAGACTGATCTGTCCTATAACACTCACTGGAAAGAACCAGCCACTCTCTCTTTTGGCACTCGTGCTTTGGTGCATTCAACAGAAACTAACCCTTTCCAGACGATGAAGACAGCCTTCTCCTCCCTCTCCCTGGACCCTCCCTCTGTGGACAGATGAGATCTGGAGAGTGTGACATCATTCCTTCATTTTGCAGCAGTGTGGTGCTGGCTTGTTGTCCAGATTTGGACAGCTCATCTCGTGTGTCTCAGCTGCCAAGGCTTCCCAGATAGCGGGCCTTACACTTCAGCTCAGCTCCTGCTGCCTCTGGTTTCCCAGCCGGGACCAATCCGGAGAGCCAGGGGAACAGTGACGTAGGAAGTTGATTTTGTCACCAGATCTATGCTGCGTTCTCCAGTTCAGCTTTACCTGAAACAAAACTGAGCATTGCATTTGAATCTGCTGATATTTTAATTCCTGTCTGGTTTTTTATTCAGAACCTGTAGGGGGAAGGGTAATTAATTGGCCCCCTCAAACTCAACTACTTATAAGGGTAAGAAAACCTACCAGTCATTACAAAGGAAAAAGTGCCAGGTTGAATGTTTCTTGAGTCTATTTGCACATCCATCCTAAACCATCTTCCAGTTCTCAAATAAGGCATGTCCTGCCACCTGCTCTTACAATGAACTCAGCAGGTGTTCCAATGACATACACGCCTTTCCTCTATTTTGTTGTAGTTATGCAATATTTTGCAATTAACATAAACCTTTAACTTGAAGGAAATAAAATGCCCACACCATGATCAAAAATGTGCTCACCACTGAACACTAGGAATGCAACAAGAAAAAAATATGTAAATCTAAATTTTGCAAAAGGAAGAACAAAATCTATGAAATCAGGAAAGTTATAATCAAATAAGTTAGTGAAACATAAAACCAAATAATTGCAGCACAGTGTGGTAAACAGTATATAAATATGTACAAGGTAGAGAACTAGAAAGAGGTCGCGCTCAACACGTTTGATAATGGGATAAAGGAAAACAAGAAAGGAATAGAACTTTGAGTTGGGTCTCAAAAGACAGCAGATGTTCACTATGCAAGAGATGAACACTGCAGGCAGAGCAAAGTGCAGAAGGCGTGGACGCATGAAGACCCGTGACTGACTCTTCATAGACCTGTGAGTCAGTCGGTGTGGCTGGTCTGAAGGATGCATACGGGAGAGAGTACTGCAGAGGAGGCGAGGCACAGATGCTGAAAATCCTGACATAGCGGGCAAGGGACTTTCACTTGAGGGCAAGAGAATGCACTCAGACGAGGGATATTGTGAGATTTGCTACTTGGAAATATCACAACGACAAAACACCCACGTGAGGGAAAGACCGGAATGGGAGAAGTTGAAAGCGAAGATATTAGGTGATGGAAATGGTCCCAAGCCAGAACCACGGAGCCCACACTCTGGTACAAGCAACGGGAAAGAGAAGAAGAGCAAAGGTATTAAAGAGGCAGGATTAGCAGCCTCTCAAGTGACAGTTTGAGAATGCACATGGCTCCAGAGTTTCTGGAAGGAGTAAGCAGATAACAGAGCTGTTTTTCACCAAAATCAGGAAGAGAGGAGGAACAGGAGATTTTAGGAAATGACAATGAAATGAGATCATAAACTGAATTTGTTGGACTTCTCCAAACAAAGAAATAAAATCTTGGGCAAGTCATTTAACCACTGTGAGCTTCTTACCTCATTAATACAATTGAAATCTCACTACTTGAGAATACTGTGGATGAGGTGGCTAGAACCATCAGTGATCAGGAAGTAAGTCCCCTCCCTTCCCCAACCATGGCCTCCTCTTTCCTCCCACCCCTTCCTTTCTTTTGGTTTGAGTGAACCATCTCTAGTACAGCTCAAACTAAATGGCATGTTTCAACCAATGCAGCCTCCTTTATGAGAAAGAAAAATAAGCAAAGGAGAGGAACAAAGGAAAAACTGAAGATGTTAACATACTTCTTGAAATACGGATTTTGATAACTTGCAATAGAACCATAATTTAAATTTGAGGGAAAAGGAGGAACAGTATAATCCCATATGAAAATATAGTTATACAGTAAATTTTTCTTCTAATGTAATTACATGTTTTCTGACATTTAATGAACACTTCAAGTTAAGTGGGCTTTTTTAATTCAGAGGAATAATTAGAACACATCCAGGTGAAGGAAGGAAATAATTCTACCAGAAACATATGTAAAGGGAGTTGCCAACTTGAACTTAAATCCAAATTTCCTCCTGGAAGCCAGTGTAAATAAGGAGCCAACTGGGATGTATAGCTCTCATTTTCTTAGTAAAAATTTTATTCCACCATAAGAAAACCACCTGTCCCAGGCACCTGATTTTGGAGGAGATATGCTATTCAGAGCACTTATCACCTTCAATAGACACCTCTTAGCAGGTGCTATTTGTCTGTCATTCTGTTTTGCAGAATGAAAGGGGTTGTCCTGGTAGCCCCTGAAAATATGAAAGCACACAGGAGCCAGAGGCCATCTGAGTGCTGATGAGGGTGTAGGGACCGAGTGATAGAAGAATCAGAAGAGGATTCTGGGAGTAGAACAACTGAAGAAGGCTTGGCCAGAGAAGGAGGTTGGGAAAGCATGGAGCGAGGCCAGGACCAGAAAAGGTGTTGCACAGGAGAGCAGGGTCTGGGAACCAAATTCCACTGAAATATAACCAGGCGTTTGCTATGCACCAAGCATATCACACAAGGATATAAAAAATAAGTGGACTCTTCAAGAGGCTCATAGTCTAAGACAGGACAGAGAGGCAAATAAATGCAATCCATGGCTAAGAAGACCATAATGTACAACCTACTGAGCTAGCACTCAGAGCAGGAGGTGATCTCTGCTGCCTGGACAAACTTGGAAGGGGAATGGGAAGCCACCAGGTGATAAGGGAAAGAAGGCCAAGCTCGCTCCCTGCTTGTCCTTTGGGTCTCACTCTGGTCATCACTTCCCCTGGAAAGTGGTCCCTGGATCTCAAAGTCAAGGCTGGAGACTCCTCTGTGCTCCCACAGCCACCTCTACTTGCCCTGTTGTTACTGAGTCTTTCCCTGTCTTCCTCAGGAGCCCATAGCTCCATGAGGGGAGGAACCGGGCCGATGGTTCTCACCACGCTCGTGCACTACCTTTAACACAGTGCCAGGCACTGAACTGGACTGCTGCAGTACTTTCTAGAATAATCGGTAAAGGGCATTCCAGGAAGAGGTAAGAGCATGAGGCCTTAGAAAGAGGAAACATGTTACGGCTGGGACAGAGACAAGCATGGGAGAGAGAACAGGAGGAGACAAGCTTGGGACAGAGTGAGAGCCATGAATGGCAGCTGGAAGTGTATTCTTTCCGTCACCTAGGGCCACTGACACACACACAGGTGACCGGCATGACCAGAGTTGCATTTTAATATCTCCACTTGCTCCCTGGCCGCAGCACAAAAGACAGTTTGGAGAAGAGGGGGTCTGGAGGCAGGCAGATCGGGCTGAACCTGTGTCAAACACTCCACTTGTAGGAAGGCTGAATGTGCCAGTCCGTCAAACGACTGGGATCCTATCACGTCCAGCAGAGATTATGCACAGGTGCTGTCAAAGAGGTGAAACTTACCATCCTTGAAAAGACGGGGGGAAAACGGGGCGAAAGAGTATATTTTTTGAAGCCTAATATATAAATACAAAAGTAGAGATAAGACCAAATCTTCCTCACACTGCCTGTGAAAGCAATATCTGGACCAATGCTGGTTACAAAAAAGATAGGGAGTCATTGCAAATACAGAGATGCGTAAGATATACCAGCAAATACTGAGTCACGGTGGTGCACCCAGGGAGGGAGGTGGCAGGGAAGGAGGAGAGAAATGTCAGACAAGTAAAATAGAAGATAGAAGGCTGTGGAAGAGGAAAGTTATTTTCTAATTCTCTTTGACATCAGTACAATTTACCATGTTGACCTCACTGACAAGAATGTCTAACACCAAATAAAATGGTCCTGAAAAACATAAATACGAGAGAATTGATGAATGCCATACTTTATGTAGAGACCTTAAATAATGGCATTAGGCTTTAACTAACACGATTAACTGGATTCAATCGATATTTCAATAGATATAATCTACAATAAAGGTACGCTATTCAAAGATCTTTGGAATCTGTTCAGAATCAATTGTGTAGTCATCTGCAAAGAAAATCCTTATACCGTAAGATAGAAAGTAAATATAAAGGAGTTCTGGCTCCATGACGATACAGAAAACATCTTCTCCCAAAAATTACTTTAAATGCAACAAAACATTTAAGTACAATAAAAATTATTTTAAATGATTTTACCTGAGCTTGTAGTAAAGACAGTGAAACCCACAGGTGCCCACAATGAAGAGAGAACTCAGTCGGAAGCACTAAGCTGTGGCTAAGGGTGTTGGCGCCTTGACAAGGGTGCGGGTTCTCATGCCCAGGTGGGGATGGATACCAGGCATTGTGTGCAAGCCAGATGAGAAGTGGAACTGGGCTCTTCCCGTCAAAGCCAGGGGCCTGAGAGGCATCGGTTGCAGGTTAGAAGGGGAAAAGAATCTATCCATTGGTACAGGACGATAACCTGAAATCTTGAGACCTTCAGCCTGTGACTCATATGGTTTCAGGGTTCACATCTATACTATGTTCTAGAATGTTCTAGAATGCCCACTTGAAAGACTAACATAAAACATGGTCCTGGGCTGGACAGAGCTGGACTCCTGGCCGAAGGAAATGAAAAGCTATTCTGGGTGTGACCCCCTATGAGCCAATTTACGAGGGATTTCCACAGAAAAAGCACGAAAAAGTTGGGCTTATAATCAAAAGTAAAACAACACTTGGAAGCCATCTGTAGTGAATAAGTGGAAGATTATAAACTAGAATTCTATTCCAGTTAAAATGGCAATCAAGAGTGAAAAAAAATAATGTCATTCTCCAACAGGGTTCGAGGGAGTTTGTCACACACAAATGATCTCTAAGTGTGGGAAGAAAATGGAGAGTATTGGGAGCAAATCTAACAACAAAGGGCTGTGTACAAAACAACAGTACTAATAACTCATTTAAGGTGTATTAAAACAAAGTGGAATTAAAATGCAGGGTAAGAATATAACCTACAATGAAAGGGCATAATGTAACTTGAAATGTTTTAATCTTTTAACCTTCAATATTTTAGAAATACGATCTTTAGACTTTAAATCAATTCTGCATTTTAGAAATTGGGGAGTAACTACTGAAAATACTAGAAACAAAGATGTGTGACTTGTCTATCAAGAGAAGAAAAAATGTAATAAAATTAAGTCAGTTCAATAATAAATAAAAGGAGGAGCACCCAAAATATGAGTGTTCCAATTGAAAACTGTGAAAAGGAAATCAAACAGGAAATGAAAAAATATTCACCACCACACAAACTGAAGAAATGCACATCAAAATGAGATGCCTATTTGGCTTACCACATTGGCAAATGGCTACATGATTACAGGTTATTTCTCTTACTGTGTAAATGGGTCAGTAAGAAAAACAGAATAACCTAACGCAGAATAATCCAAAAGAAATGTGGGTTAACAAGAAGGGTAAGTAAATCCTTAAAAAATCATGAATGTACAATGAGCAAAGAAAGTGTTCATGGTCACAAATAATTTTTTTAAAGATTTTATTTATCTATTTGACAGAGAGAGACACAGCGAGAGAGGGAACACAAGCAGGGGGAGTGGGGGAGGGAGAAGCAGGCTTCCTGCTGAGCAGGGAGCCCGATGTGGGGCTTGATCATGGGATCATGACCTGAGCCGAAGGCAGACGCTTAAAGAATGAGCCACCCAGGTGCCCCGGTCACAAATAATTTTAAAAGGCATGTTGTTAGTACCTTAAGACAGAATTTTGTCTAAGAAATTTTTATACATTCAATGATGGATGGTAAAAGGATAATGAAACAAGCTCTCACAATCTTTCTGGAGAAAAATTTGGAAATATATATCTAAAGTTTTCAAGATATGACTGACTCTGACCTTGTACTTCTCATCAAGCAGAGCTGCTCCGTTTGTTTTGTTTTATCTGTTTTACGCACTAAGCTCCTGTGTATGATTTTGTTTTAAGAAGAGATTCCAGTGTTTAAAAATAAAACTTTAAAACCTCAGGATTAAATAACTTATGGGAAATCCATTTCCACCATGACTCATGACTGGCTCTCAAAATTGTATGAAATGTTTTCTTAAAAGGAAAGATGTTAATAAATTGTTACCTGAAAAAAAATAGGTTATAGAATAGTAGGAGTATGTGTATTTTATTTTTAAATGTAAATGTGTGTATTAAATATGCACAGAAAAGGATTTAAAAGAATATATCCCAAGGTGTTTTTGAAGGTTTTCTCTATTTGGATGGAATTCTGAGAATTTATTTACTTGTTTGTTTCTTGCCAAGTCTGTGTTTCAGATTTTTGTCGTACGTACACCCTGCCTTTGAAATAAGAACAACTTAATTTTGCTTTTTGAAACCCAATGCCAGTAGATTAATGACATGAACTAATTTTATCCCCTCCTATCCCCATGTCGCCCTGTTGCCATACATTGTCATTTCCTGCTTTCTACTGCCTCCTCCAGTGCTCCACGCCTTTGTCTGTTGCCTGCTCTCGACCCTCACGTAGCTGCCCTTGTCTCCGACACCAGCTCTACCTTCTCTGGGCTCATCTCAGCCCTCTGCTGACCAGCCCCTCCTGTAATCTATGGGGCAGTGGCACTCCGGTCGCCCCCCTCCAGTCTGCCTGTTCCAGATTCCTACAAAAGCTGTCAACAACAATGAGGATACCTGCCTTTTTGGAGGATGAGATTTAATGGGTCACATCACATTAATAGTCATTAATCCTTCCTCCCATCCAAGTGGAGGACGCCCATCCTCAAGCAAGCCTGTGCCCGGAAACTAGAGTGCCTAGAACCCAACCAGTCACCAAAATGCCCCCTCCTCGTGCAGAAAATCTGAACACAGCACTTCTCCTTTATCTGAGGGGGGTACATTCCAAGACCCCCAGTGGAGGCCTGAAACTGCAGATAGTACTCAACCCTATATACACTGTGTTTTTTTTCCTATACAGACATATCTATGATAAAGTTTAATTCATCAATGAGGCACAGTAAGATGAACAGCAATAACGAATACTGAAATAGAAAAATTATGACAATACAGTATAGTGAAAATTATGTGAATGTGGCCTCTCTCCCTCTCTCAAGATCTCTTATGTACCATACTCACCCTTCTTGTTATGATGTGAGATGACAAAGTGCCTCTCTGCTGGCAGGGGGGTGACTGACACATGAGGCCACCACGGACCTTCTGACAGTACATCAGAAAGAGGGCCATCTGCTTCCGGACCGCAGTGGAGTGGGGGTAACTGAACCCCAGAAAGCGAAACCACGGATGAGGGGAGACTACTGCACATTTAAGAATGAAAGGACCTTCATTACCTTTACTGACTTTCACCTACCAGTCCTGTGTGCACCGCTTCAGGCCGTATGCATACATTCAATCCATCTTCATGACGACCTTTAAATATTCGAAAGCAGCTATTATAGTCCTTTCCAGTCTTTTCCTATTTCTTTTGACCCTTCCTTTGTGACATAGTGCTGTGGATTGAATGTCTGTGTACCCTAAAATTCATCTGTTGAAAACATAATGCCCAAGGTGATGGTATTTGGAGGTAGGGCCTCTGGCTGTGATTAGGTCATGAGGGGATTGGTGTCCTTCTGACAGAGGCCCCGGGGAGCAAGCTCACCCCTTTCCCTCCCGCGAGAATACAGTGAGAACCTGGCAGTCTGCAACCCAGAAAAGTGCTTTCCCCAGAACTCGACCAGGCTGGCACCCTGTTCTTGAACTTCCAGTTTCCAGAACTGCCAGAAATAAGTTTCTGTTGTTACAAACTTCCTGGTATGTGGTATTTTGTTATAACAGCCAGAAAGGAGTAAGACACATGGATGATGGCTCACCGTTGATAAATAACTCTAGTGTGATGGTGTTCCACTTAAAATGTGTCACTTGAAACCCATCAGTTTTCTAAATTGGTTTGACAGCCCAGCAAACAAAAGACCTTACTTAACTCACAGAATAGTTTTTCATGATTAAAACTTAAGAACACAGCTTATTTTACTTTGTTTTATTTTCATTTCACTTGATTTTTTAGAAGATTGTATTTGTTTATTTGAGAGAGAGACAGAGATAGTGAGAGAGAACAAATGGGGAGGAGAGAGAGAAGCAGGCTCTCCACTGAGCAGGGAGCCCGATGTGGGGCTCGATGCAGGGCTCGATCGATCCCAGGACCCTGGTATCATGATCTGAGCCAAAGGCAGACGCTTAACCAACTGGGCCACCCAGGCACCCTCATTTGATTTTTAGAACCTGTAATACTGACCAAAGATCCTAAGAGATTTAGCAAAATCTGATGATATGAAATATACTTTTTAAAAATAAATGCACAAAATAGATGCCAAAAAATAATAACTACTGAGTGCTTTTCTAGCTAATTGTATGTGTGTTTGAGAGAGAGAGAGAGAGAATGTACATGTGTGTTGAGGAAAAGCCCAATTCTTATGCAATGTCATGGTTGTAAAGTTGTTAAGAAAATACAAGCTTGGGCGCCTGGGTGGCTCAGTTGGTTGAGCGACTGCCTTCGGCTCAGGTCATGATCCTGGAGTCCCGGGATCGAGTCCCGCATCGGGCTCCCTGCTCGGCGGGGAGTCTGCTTCTCCCTCTGACCCTCTTCCCTCTCATGCTCTCTATCTCTCATTCTCTCTCTCTCTCAAATAAATAAATAAATAAATCTTAAAAAAAAAAAAAAGAAAATATAAGCTTTGAAATCCTGTGTACCAATTCCAGTTCTAGTGCATGCTGATTGTGTGACTTAAGGTAAGTGATTTCCTGGTTTGGAAAACTTTCTCTATAAAATCCTTTTATAACAACTGTTGAAGGAGTATATTAATTCATATTTATAAATTTTATAAGAAAGTATCTAGAATATAGTAAATACTCAAAAATAGTACATAATAAATACCCATAGCAGACATTTCAGATACCCACAGTCAAACTCGTCTACACTGGGTCCCTTTGAGTTTGAGAATCAGGTCACACTCCACTTCTACTCCCAGGCTAGCTGCTGACCACATGGATCTCATAGTTAACTATAACTTTCACACTTTTCCTCATGAATTACTATTAAACCTCATTTTCGCTAATCAAATCTTACGCCCACTTTCCTGTATGGCAGTGGCGGATGCCGAACGCATGGACCAGACCCAGGATCAGTGGTCCAACTTGCAGGAATAGAGCTAAAAGTGGAAACTGAGTCAACATGCAGGAGTCAAACAGAATGGGCAGGCAATGGAAGCAAGGTAAGGAGCTAAGGGGTATTCCAAGAGGTGCCAGGAATGATGGGGTAATCTCTGTACCTTGCCTTTATTGGACAAGAGAAATGTGGTGCCCGTGTGGTTCTGGCTGCCATTTACTGACCACCCAATGGCAGGCATTGTGCTAAAGGCTTTCCATTCATTATATCATCTCCCTCTCCAGGAGGCTGGTAGTGTTACTTATTTCCCAGATGAGATGTCCAAAGCTCTGAGAATTTAGGTCACTCTCTAAGGTCACACAGTAAGGAAGGAGGTGAATCTGGAGCTGAGTCAGGTTTTCTCTGATTCCATGGGCTCTACTCAGTCCAAAGGATAGTTATGGTGGACCTTCATCCCCTGATACTCATGCTATTTTTTTTTATTCTAAGTTTAACTTTCAGTTCTCTCAGGCCATTGGATTTTGCTAATAGAATCCCCTACCTCCAAAACACTAGGCTTTTCTAGAAGCCCCATGAGCTGTGTGCTGTCCCCTAGCCTGCCTGGGATCCTGCAGTCCCTGGTCCCTCAAACCATGCCTCACCTGTTCAGCCTCACATCTGAGCAAGTCTCCACAGGTGCATCAGTTCTAGATCTTTCACCAGGTGTCTCTAATGCCTTATCCTGGTCATTAGTGGTAATAGAACTTCCTCACTATCTTCAAAATTCCCCCACAAACCTTGATTTATTTATCCTGGATTCCATCAACTTTTCTCCTTTTGGCTCATCTCTCTCTTTTATATTTGCTCCTAGATAACTTCTTTAGCTACCTCCCCATTTTCTTTGGGGTCATCATGATCCTTGAAAGTCACTAGGATAGCTTTTTATGAAGATCACATTCCACAATATATGCCCAGAAATTTGTGAAGAGGTGCTTCAAATACACACACACACACACACACACACACACACACACACACACAAATGACCCTTCCCCTATCAGTGGGTGCCATTGGTTATTCCCTTGTGACAAAGAACATCCATAGCTTTTCCTATAATCCGCTTTCCAGCACTTCCCCCCTTACAGACTAGTGGCTCTTTGAGAAAGGAGACCATTCCTTCTCAAGACTGGATTTTGCATTTTCCTATTTACATTTGGAAAAGAGCAATAAGCTGTCACCGCAGAATGCAAAACAGAAGAGGGAGTAAGAACCAGAATGGGAGTGGTGCTCCGGGCCCCAGCCGAGCCTGCCGTGGGGCCGCAGTCCCGTGCCGGCACATTGGGCAGGTGCACACAGTGCCCAGGGCCGCCCCTGCCTCAGCGAAGAGGGACGCTGTGTCCTGTCATTCCTTCTGCCCCATCGTGGAGCTCTTTTCTGCACCTACTATGAGCAAAATGAGGAGCAGTAAAGAGTCATACGTGCAATTTTGTTTGGCCCAAAGTCATTTTAGCATCTGTAAAGCAACCATGAATTCATCTATCACCAAATAAAGTCATTATCGAAGCAGCTGTTACCCAGACATGACTCCTAGCTGGGGCGGTGGGAGAGCAATTTATCTCTTAGCAGCAGCTTGCCAACATCTAACTTGCAATTTACGGAGGAGAAATCCTCAGAATATAAGGTTCGGGCAGACGTGTTGAAATGGCTCTTTCAATTCTTTTAAAAATAATATCTACTGTTTTTCAATTTGTAAACTACTTTTGGAAAATTTGGAAACTTCAGATGCATGTACACAGGGAGAAATGATCTAATCAAGATAACCATCATTAATATTTAAATATATTCCCCTTCCGGGCATTTTTATCTATATTAACAGATAGATAAACAGCTGATAAATAGGTAGATAGATAGATAGATAGATAGATAGATAGATAGATAGATAGAGTGTATTATTGAGAATATGTGATGTATTTATTTGTATTTGGATCACCACCTGAGTGGAAGCAGCCAGGGAAAATGCGTCTGTTCCTATCACTCTGCCCTCAGTTTAGCCAAGTTTCCTTGGGGTCTCATCCAGAGATTCTCTTCATCCTTTTCTAGTATTTGGCATCTGTTTCATGTGGCCACTCCTCCACGACTTCTGGAAAAGTCCCCTGGCCAATCTGAGCACCCTCAACGTCATACACCAGGATATCTCTCCGTGTCTGGTACTAACAAATGAGGATAACAAACAAGTCAATCCCCATAAATCAAATGGGGAAAAGTCAAAGGAAATGAGCTGAATCGAGATATTAGAGAAATGTTAACAGAGCGCAACTTGAAGACCAAAGAGGAAAGAAATACAAGCCAAGTCAGACTGAATTGTGATCTCCCACCCTTATACTCAATAATTAGAGCAATTCCATTTGAGTATTTTCCCTAACGCTCTTTCAAACCTTCTTCATGAGAAAGGAAGCTGTGTCAGACACACTCCTTCCCTTCCAGGAGCTCAGGGGTAAGAGTATATACCATCCTCTAGGGTCAGGTTCTCCACCTTGGCACTAATGACATATAAGGTCATATAATCCTTTGTTGTGGGGGGGCCATCCTGTGCTTTGTAGAATGTTTCACGGCCTCCCTGGACCCTATGCCCTAGATTCCAATAGTACCTACCCCACCACACCTCAGTGCATTGTAACAACCAAAGATGTCTCCAGATCTTACAAAATGTCCCTTGGGGACAAATGTCTCTTTTACAACTGGGGGCCCCCCAACTGTAAACCACCAAACTAGATGTAGGGATAGGGACAGGGAGATACTCCAACTGCCTGCTGACATCAAACAGAATGATCCTATTTGCAAATCATGAAAAAATGTCAGCAGCAATGTCCCTGGTGACATCAGGGTTGAAAGCACCCATGGCCATTTGGGTTTGGGAAGAATAAAGGAAATAAAACTGATTCATATGTCTTATTTCTTTTAAACCTCTCAATAGTCCTTCAAGGTACACCTTATTTCCCTCATTTTGCAAGAGGTCCAGAGGGGATAAGTAACTTGCCAGGGACCACAGAGCTGCTAAACAGCGGGTTCCCTGCCCTGCAAAGCTGTACCCAGCCAAAAAGTAAGAGTTCCTACAGTTTGGACTATGGAAACCTTATAAATTCTGAATTTATACATTTTAAATCAGAAGACCTTGAGCGTAAGGAGATGGGTCTGACCAGGGGCAGCCTTTAGCAACACCAAAACACTGAGTGATCCCTCAGGGAAGATATTACCCCTTCAAAATCGTCTGGTTTGTTTAGATTTATTTTGTCAGCAAAATTGTGGTTGTAGTATTTTGTCTACTGATTGGGCCCTGCAATTAAGCCTCCCTTGATGAAGGCACGTTAAGGCTCATTTTAAATCTGATTACCGTCAGCACGACATCTACATGAAGCTGTTTTTCAAACAAGTGGCAGCGATTTGCCTGGGGATGCCAATGTCAGAGTTTGTTTCCAGAAGTCTCTGCAGCTGCATCCCCCTCTCCCACCCCGGTAGCCCCCTCCGGACGTAGCCAGTTCACAGCATGTTAAGCTCAAAGTGCCTCCATGCGAGGAAAGTGCCTGCCCATGCTTCTCTCCAGAGCCCAGAAATGCCTTGGTGCCTAAGTGTTGGCCTGAATGCGATAGCAACGGGAGAGTGTGTGCCTAATCAGATTCGTGAGGCAAAAGGCTCTGGGCCATGTCCCAAAGTCCCTCGCCTTGGATCATCCTGTATTAGTTAACAGTCAGAGGGGACTTGTGCAGCCATCTGCTCCGTTGTGGATGGATAAACGCAGAGGTGGATTGATCAGATCCTTAAAAAGTCTCTTGTCCCCAGAGCCTTCCACTGTCTCTTAGGTCTTCTGGTCTTTCTTTGAATAAAACATATGTTAAGCAAGACAGGAACTCTGAAGACTGTCTCTCCAGACCCTCTTCAACCAACAGAGAAGCTGACATTCTACTTCTGATGCTTAAGATGACCTCACGTCCATGCAAGTGCATCAGGTGGGGTAGCACCGAGCACACCCATGCTATGGAATCAATTCTGGATTCCGCCTATCAACCTGAGTCCAGGGCTAATCATCCTTTCCCTGACTCTCGATTTTCCCAGCTCCTTCCTATCCTCTGCCTTAGAGATAATACACATCCCTGTAAACTATTGTCTTCTCAAGTTCCTGGCAGCAAAACAAGGAACTTAAAGCCCTTTGTGTCCGGGCCCTTGCTTATCTCTTCAGACTTCTCTCATTTACAGTGAGGGCTTCACGGGGCGCCTGGGTGGCTCAGTCGGTTAAACCACCGACTCCTGGTTTCAGCTCAGGTCTTGATCTCAGGGTCATGAGATCGAGCCCCAAGTTGGGCTCCGTGCTCAGGGCAGAGTCTGCTTGAGATTCTTTTCCTCTTCCTCTCCCTCACCCTCTGCCCCTCCCCACCCTCACACTCTCTCTAAAATAAATAGATTCGTTAAAAATCTTAAGAAAATAAAACAGTGAGGGCTTGACAAGTGCAGAGGTGACAAAGCCAGAAGACGGATTTGGAGGTAGAAGAGGCAGCGCCTGATGGCCCGTTGGATGTGGGAGTAGACACAAGGGAGCAGTCCAGAGTGAGTCTGAATTTGCTTGCTTCATTGATTAGGGCAATGGTGTATGCATTAAATAGCAGAATGAACTTGGGGAGGGCAGGGTGGTGTGGGAGGAACACATCTGCCGGAAGAGGGGTGGATGAATTTAGGTCATGGGGTCGGAACACTGAAGCCCACTCCAGGGACTGTTGCCGTGGGAGAAGAGCAGCTCCCTCTGCCAGGAAGACTGACCTCCCTCTCCTTCTCCCTAATCACTGCAGCAAGCCCAGTCATGGCTCCATCGGCAGGAAGACTTCTTATAAGTGGGAAGGTGACCTAAAGGGAAATGGCAAAGTCAGGGTCTTAGTGTAAGATTTTTTCATGGTGGGGAAAATGGAGAGAGAAGAAGAAGGCAGTTGGTATCTTCCTCGTGTTTGCAGACCAACCAAAAATGGGCATTGTCTAAGGGACTTGACCTTCAGGCTCTGGAATAGCAGCTGGGCCATAGGCCTGGTCACGAGGACCTCAGTCTCAGCCCTAAAAGTCCCAACCTTGGGCCTAGAAGAGTCGGCAGCTGCCGCCACATGCAACTGATCTGCTTATTGCTTTTCATTATTGGTATTACTATTATTAATATCTCAACATTAAAATGCCTTTTTGTTCTGTCATTTTTATCCCCCTTTCTAAAGTTTCTCATCTTATTTACCTGCTTTCCCATTTAATCTTTAACCTGAGTTTTAGAGCCAGTTTCTTTTACTAGTTTTTCATATTTTTGTAAACATGCTACCTTACCTTACATACATTTGAATTTGTTTTGATTTTCATTTTAGCTTTTTAGCTCCAGGTTTTTTTCAATTGTTTAAATTATTATCTCTAAACCTTTCCTTGGTATCTATTGAAATTTTTGCTTTAATTCATTTACTGATTCATTTAAAATTTTTTTTTGTTCTTTTATTTATTTTCAAAATCTCTACCCTTAAATTTTTAGCCTCTCTCTCCCAGTCATTTTCTTACTAGATTTTCTCTTTCTAATTTCTTTGTTTGTTTATTCTTATGCATTTTTGGTCCCTCTGTTTGTTGTTGTGGCATAAAGGTTCTGGAAATAATTCCCCCCACTTCCCATGCTAAACCGAGATTGGATGTTTTTTCCCTTCTAACAGCATAGCCCCTTCCTCTCTGTCTGGGCCCAATAAATTTTTCCATGTAGATTTTTAGAAAAGACAATTCTAAAATGAAGTGGGGCACATGCGCTTGTGCGCACACACACACACACACACACACACACATCTCTTCCCTTATATAATGAAATTCCTTCAGGTCATTCATGCAGATTACACATCTGAAGAGCTGGAATGATGATGTATCACTTCATCACATTATAAGGAGCTGTGCGTTTTACAACCTCTGCCTCCAGAGAATTCAAAGAACAATAGAAGAGAAGGATTTCAAGGGGCTACAGTTTCGTTTAGGAAGAATACATGTCATGGGAGCCATGGAATAGGAAATGGAACCAGTTAGGAGAGATCATTGGAATACTAAGTCAGGGTTGACTGAGAAGAGCAGTTTGAGAGAGAGACTTCTAGAGCCCCTGCTAGGTGCTAAAGACACTACCCTGTCTGCTCTGTAAACATTGCCCCCTTCCATCTTTATAATAACAAGCCTGCATGGAAGATATTACCACCATTTTACAGATTACAAAATTGAAGCTCACAGAGGTCAAAACATTTTTCTATGACCACATAGATTCTAAATGATGGAGCCAGAAAATGAACAAGTTCTCCCTCGTTCTAGCATCTGTGTCCTAAAGACCATCCCCTCTCCTTCCCCCAGTAAAGATGAAAGAGCAAAAGATGGCGGAACAAAAAGTAGAATTTAGGAAATGTTCTCCAGGCCCATAATCTGGGCATTCTGGAACACTGAGGGGTCTTATGAGTCAGGGACAGAGGAGGTCCACTAGGTGCTTCAGCAGCTGGGATGATCTGGAGGTGAATGGAAGGAAGGGGACCAACACATGAACAGTGGACCTGACGGAAGCCACACGAGTGGAGGAAGGGCGGTAAGCGTGGGACTGAGGGAGGGCCTGGTCTGCTGGGCCTGCACCGTGCCAATAGGATCTGCTGTGCCGACAAGCCCATAGTGGTCTGGAGGTGGGTGGGGTTTCCTAGGTCTGTCATAACAAACTCCCACAAACTGGGTGACCTCAGACAACAGAGATGTATTCTCTTCTAGGAGTCCGACATCAAGGTGTCAGCAGGCTTCTGAGGATTACCAGCAGTGCTTGGTGTTTTTTGGCTTCAGCCACATAACTCCAACCTCTGTCTGTCATCACCAGGCTGTCCCCCACTGTATCTGTGTGTTCACATGACATTCGCCTCCCTGTGTGTCTGTCTCTGTGTCTCTCCTCCTCTTCTTATCAGGACACCAGTCATATTGGATTAAGAGCTCGCTGTGCTCCAGTATGACTTCATCTTAAAATCAGTAATTACATCTGCAATAACCCAATATCCAAATAAGGCCACATTTTGAGGTTCTGGGAAGAACTTATGTTTTGGGGAGGTGCTATCCAACCTCTTATAAGGTGACAAGCAAAGTAGCATAAACAACCTGTAAGAGCTTGCAACACTCTATCACCAAAATATGAGTCTGGGACTTTTCAACCTGGTGGCGCCATGGAACGACCGGGACCGCTTTGACCAATCCTGCCACCTGGCCCCACCCCTAGAAATTCTCACTGAACTGGTTTGGGTGCAACCTGGGTTTGGGGATTTTAAAAGCTTCTCAGCTGAAGCAAACCCACAGGCAAGGCTGAGAATCTCTGTGTGGAAGATGTTGGCGGTGAGACACAAGCCAGCATCCAGTGTCCTCACAAGTTACATGACTGAAGGGGCTTTATGTCATAACCTGCAGATTGGGGGCCACTGGGTCTCAGCAGAAGAAGCTCTGCACTCAGTCTCACAAGCAGATGTAGCTTTGACTTCGTTTCATTAGCTATGTGCCCTCTCTCAACCTCAGGCTCTTTTATAAACAAAATGGTTGGACTACATGTGTTCTGAGTACCATTAATGCTATTAAAAAACACTTCAGGGGTGCCTAGATGGCTCAGTTGCTTAAGTGTTGGGCTCTTAATTTTGGCTTAGGCCATGATCTCAGGGTCATGAGATTGAGTCCCGAGTTGGGCTCCATGCTGAGTGTGGACCCTGCTTAAGATTCTCTCTGCCTCTCCCTTTGCCCCTTACCCCCCCACACCAGCTTGTGCTCTCTCTCTCAAAAATAAGTAAGTTAATTAAACTTTTTAAACTTTTAAATATTTTTAAATTTTAAAAATTTTTAAATTTTTAAAAAATTTAATTAAAACTATTATTATAAATTAGCACATTTATTATTTAAAAAGTGATACTTGCCCCAGCCACCCTGTCTTACTCCCTGGAAGTAACAATTATTCATAATAACCTCAATGTTTTTGGATATATCTATATAGATATAGATAGACATATTTTAGTACAATAAAGCAATCCTTCTCAAATTTTGATGTAAATGATACAGTCATCTGGGAAGCTTGTTTAAGATGAAGATGGGGCCCAAAATCACCTGGGTGGTTTGGTGCAGGTGGTCTGCCTGACAGCCTCCCACGATGGCCCCATTTACAGCTCCTGGTGTCCGGGCCTTGCGATTCCCCTCCCGTATTGAACAGGGCTGACTTCTGTGACCAGTAGATCATTGAAGATACAATCAAGTGTGCCTTCCATAGCTCGAGGTGTTGGAGCCCCCACCTTGCATGCTTGGCTCACTCACTTTGGAGGAAGCAGATGTTGTACCCTGAGGACAGTCAAGCAGCATTATGAAGTCCCTGGGGCAGGGAACTGAGGCCTCCCGACAGCCAGCACCAACTTGCCAATCATTCGAGTGAGCCACCTGGGAAGCTGGTCCTCCAGCTCCAGTCGCGCCTTCAGTGAACATGGCCCCAAGCCAACATCTTGACTGCGGCCTCAGGAGAGAACCTCGCCAGAATCAGCCAGCTCAGCACCCCCCACTGAACTTCTAACCCACAGAAGCTGTGGGAAATGATAAATGTTTGTGATTGTAAGCCACTAAGTTTTGTGGTCATTCGTTACAAAAAAATAGATAACTAAAAACAGTTACATATTTTGCATCCTATATTTTATGCCGCAGTGACAGGTGAGTACTCAACATTATGGAAGCTAAAGTTTTCGTAGATGTAAATTATTTTGTTTCCAAATGTTACCGGTACTAAACATGAACACTTAAGAAAGTGATCTTTCCTGCTTTAGTTAACAATACTGTAGTTCTCTGGCTGAAGTTACACATAGACCCCAAGACCCTCAAGAGGTTGTGTGTGTGGTTTGTTTTATGTCAGTGATAGGCGCAAGTACATCTACATCAATACCTCACTATTTATTAGCAACCACTATGCTATGTAATTTACTTTCATTATCTCCAACTCTTACTATTCTTTCACTAGGTAAATATTATTATCCCCATTTTAGGACGAGGGGACTGAAGGTCAGAGAGATGAATTAAACTCCTATACTTTCATGGAGCTCCTGGGTGGCTCGATTGGTTGTGTCTGACTTCGGCTCAGGTCATGATCTTGGGGTCCTGGGATTGAACCCTGCATCAGCACCCTGGTCAGCGGGAAGTCTGCTTCTCCCTCTGTCCCTCCCCCTGCTCGTGAGCTCATGCTCTCTCTCTTTCTCTGTCTCTAATAAATAAAATCTTTTTAAAAATAATAAATTCCTACACTTTCAGCTGGTAAGAGGAGGAACCAAACTTACTGTTTTTAAAATATCAGGCCCAGGTTTTGTTACCGGCATTTAATTTACTACTGTGGCCACAGGCTTGGGTGGGAGCTGAGGCAGGTTATCTGCATTGGAACATTCTTTATACACTAGCAATCAGAGAATCAACAATTTTTTTTTTAGTCTCTTTTGTGTGCCAGACACTATGTAAGGGCTAAGAAGTCAGTGGTGAAAGAATGAAGATGTGGGCTGTTCCTCTACAAAGTGTATAAATTGGTAGGCAGATTGTATCCTTATTTTTCAGTAGAAGTCACAGAAGCTAAGAATTCCTTTAATAGCAGATGTTCAATACTTGCCAATAGTAAATAAAATGATATGAAGTGGGGGGTTTTCTTTCTTTTTTTTCCTTTCTTTTATTAGAGATAGAGTGTGTGCATGGCTGGGCACCCCTCTACATTCTATATTAAAGTCAAAAGAGATCAGACAACATCCAAAGGGGTGTCTAATAACGTTTTAAAAATTATTTAATTGGGGCACCTGGGTGGTTCAGTCGTTAAGCCTCCAACTCTTGGTTTCAGCTCAGGTCATGATCTCAGTGTCATGAGATCAAGCCGCGAGTCTGTCTCTGCACTGGACATGGAGCCTGCCTAAGATTCTCTCTTTCCCTCTCCCTCTGCCCTGCCCCACTCATGTGCTGTCTCTTTCTCTTTCTCTCTCTCTCTCTCAAAAAAAAACCAAAAGATAGAAAGTAGCCCAAGTTACAAGAATGTAGCCTCTAAATACTGACATTGTCTCCTGCTATTAAGACAGAAGTTAGAATTCCATGGAGTACCACTAAAGGGAATTCACCTGCTCTGGCCCTGCTATGTTCCTCTTCAAAGAATTGGAAGCCAATCTAAGAGGGACAAGGTGGCCCAGTTTCTCTTCCTTTCCATTCTTTTCACTTAGCTTCTATGTGTCCACGGAATAGAGATCAACATTTTGGCATAGAATGCACTGGTGCGAGGGAATGAGAATGTCCTTGTTTTAACACTTCAACTGCTTTCACTGTCCTATTTCCAAACATTTATTTACACAGCCTCCTAGAGATATTTTCAGATCAAAGCTCCCCAGATTAATTTAACTGGTCGAAGCCAAAAGCTTATCTGTGTTCTTTCTGGGGGATTTTAGGGAACGTCAGGCCCTGAGCAACTGGGGTAAGTGTAACAAGCCTGGAGAGGAGAGGGAAGAGGGAGGACCACTTGAATTATGCCTTGGACGTATCTGGCCTGGTGTTTGTGAGATCCCATTGTCAACACTTCTCCATTCCCCAGTAAGTGTGCAGGGGTGGGATGGGGTGGGCAGGCTGATTCCCACAGACTCAGTAGTGCCCACAATCACTATTCTGTGTTGGAAGGCCTTGGCTCCATCCCTCTTTGATCTTCCTTTATTGTTTGGGCAGTTAATCTGAGTAAGCATCTCGAATTATCTCTTTAGGATAGATTCCTCAAAGTAGGATTACTAGGTCAGAGAGTGCAAACAACCGTGAGAACATTGATTCGTGTCTGTTCGTTGGGCAAGTGTTGACCTACTATAGACAAATATTCTGTAACAGACATGTGTTTATGGGCACTTGAGTTACAAATTAGAAATAGTAAAGCTTTAAGGCTCTTCAGTGTGCATAACACTTCACTTCCCCCAATCTATTGGTTTGGCTTTAAATATTTCAAATTGTTTGGTGGTCCACAAAGCTTTCGATGGCAGTGCCACAATCTGTGTAAAAGAAAAGTTTAGGATTCCTGGTCCAGGAATTCAAACTGTTGTGGAATCTGTAGTTCAAATGAGCCAGGCACATTGTGCTGGCTAATCGATAAACTAAAGACTCCATCGAGGAGTGGAGTTGCTGATTTGTAGGGTGTGCCTATATTCACTTTTAATAGATACTACAGAAGAGTTGTCCAAAATAATTATACCCAGGTACCATTTCACCTTCAGTGTATAGATGGGTGTTGTATTTGTTTCACATCCTTGCCAACACAGGGTATATCTGTCTTTTTCATTCTGGTGGAGGTATGTTGGTATCACATTGTAGGTTAAAACTATTTCCCTATAGATTAATGAAGTTCAAGACCATTTCATATAGTTATTGGCCAGTTAAAGGCCTCTTTTTAAAGTGTCTGTTCAGTGCTTTTCCCCTTGTTTCTATTGGTTTGTCTGCTTTTTTCTGACTAGTTTGTAGGAATTCCTTATATTCTGGATTTGGATCTTTTGTTGGATATAGGTATTACCGAATAACATCTACTCTGTGACCTGCCTTTTCATCCTCTTAATGGTGCCTTTGATAAACAATTTAAAAATTATTGTAGTCCCAATTACAAATTTTTTATGGTTAGTAATATTTTTATATATCATGTTTAGGAAAAATTTTCCTGCCCCAACGGCATGAGATTGTGTTTTGATTTGTTTGATATTGATGTGCTTTCTATTGAAATGTTTATTAACTATCAACTTCATACTAAATTGTGAATATATCTCTGTTATGGCCCCATCAGGAGGGGCACACAATGTATTAGAGATGTCCTTTTTTTTATTCCACAATTAATTATTGAGAACCCATTTTGTGGTACACACACTGTTGTTTCCCATAGACAGTGGAAAAGGAGACCAGATAAAGAATTAGTGAGCCCCCAGAGGGGTTGGGATTACCCTGCCTTGTGGGTTTGGTGGGGGGCAAGTAAGACGGAGGTAGGAGTGAGAGATGTTCTGAATGGAAATAAGAACAAAGGAACAAATCATAGCATGCTATCTGCCAACACCCAGCAGAGATAACATACCTCTCTCTCTGTTAACTTTTAAAGGAAAATGATCCAGGGTTTCTTTCAACTTAGTGTTTCCTGTTGTATCTCTAATTCCTTTCCAACTTATACATCATCATCATTTGTAGCAACAATTAACTTTGATTCATGAATCTTTGTCTTTTTATCTAAATATAAACCATACTTCATGACTCCATTAGTCAGTTTCTAACCATCCAGGCAGGAGAAAGGAAATTTGTGGAAAGGACAGCTCAACCATGTTCTAATAGATTTATCTCTCCTGCTGAACCCTTCTTGAGGATGCCAAGTGTTCTTTCAATTACCAATCTGGTGACACATTGAGCATCACTATAATTTATGTCACAGGGAGTCTAGGGGGCAAGAAAGAGAAATTAGCCAGATTTTCAATGACATTGCACTGTCACATGAAACAGAAAAATTGTGCACAGGCCAGCTTCTCCTCAAGGGTCATGGTGCCTTCCCAGGCTCACCCTGCTCCACACAGTATTTGCATCAAACAAACAGTGATGATAGACTGCATCACACTGCAAATGCAAAACAGACCCTTCCTCCAAATTAACTGCTGCTAAATAATATGATTGGACAGAGTGGCACAACCAGATTGCTGAAGAAGGAGTGATTAACTGGGTGTTCAGAACAGCTAGCCAATGCATCGGAGGATCTCATGCCCTCACAGAGCACAGCAGCTGCATCTCACAGTGATGATAAGCTATTTTAAGCTTTCCAAGCATCAAGAAGAAAGGCAAGACTCACAAAATGGGACCATGGGAGAATTAGTGGCAGCAAGGCAATGAAACGCATGGTCAAGATGACATGTCTCCATTCCAGTGGCACTCCCCAGGTGACACAGCAGTCAGAGGCTGGGCAAGTGAATGGCTCAAGAAGATGTGATAAAATATACTTACTCTTGTCTCCAAAACTCGTGATTTCCTCAAAGTTTTGGAGAAACAGGTAAGAAGTTAAGAGTATAACAAAATGCTTATTAAAAACTGCCATGTTGGGGAGCCAGAGATTTCTCAAATACTCTTTAGTAAAGTGGATAATATTATCTCTATTCTAGCCTGTAAGACAACATTCCAATAAAATAATCTATAAGAATATCTCCTACTGTTCTCCAGAAAGCTCCAGGGATGTTGGAAGAGAGAGGAAATTGTAATTAGCAGTCTGCCAAAGCCCAACGGGTGGATGCTATGCTGTGAATTAGCAACACGCTAAAGGGAATGCTGCTCCCTTGGGCATCAACACCTAGGGAGCCTTCATTAGGTGGGAGCCCTTGAGTTCAGATAGGGAATCTGTAAGAAAGGATTGCTTTCTGATCCCCTTCACTACCTTACGGCCTGTTGGGGGTGGTCATCGACAGGACATGACCCCAGTTGACCTGTGAGCTGGACCTGGGCAGTTGAGGACCTGGGCTCCTCATCCCTCCCCTTTCCTTGAAATCTGCATTCTGCTTGCCTTCTCCGCTCCCAGAAGAGAGTGATGTGGTGCTGAGACCTCCATATAACTTTGAAGACTCTGGCAGGTGGGTACAGAGATCTACTTGTCTTACAGCTACCCAAGACAAGCCATGCCAGTAAGTTCCCTTGCTAATTAAACCTACAACCTACCAATCTAGAGTGGCCTGCCTCTTTCTTGGGTCTCACTTTGCCCTTCACAAAGGGAGCTGGTTTCAGATCACTCCTGGGAACTCCGGAGGAGGGTTTGAACCAACAGCCTTCTCTTCCCAGACCTACTCTCTTTTTCACCCCCAGGTCTCAGCTTGAATGCCACTCCCCAGCGAGATGGTCCTGCCCAGCCTATCAAGAGAGGTTGCCTTACCGCAGCCCTGCAGCTGGTTACTCTTGTTCAGCTTACCTGTTTATTTCTTCATGAAAATTATCACTATATGAAATGACCTTTTCAGTTCTTCGTTTACTTTTTAAGGTCTGTCACCAGTAAAATGAACCCTGCACAAGGGGAGGGACTTTGTCACTTTTGTTCATGCTTTATTCATGGGGCTGGAAACAGAATCTGGTATTATAGGTGATTAAATATTTGTTGAACTAATGAATCAGAGTGACAAAAAGATTAGTTGAGAATTACTGGCCAATATTCTGGAATATAAATAATATGCTTTAGGTTGGCAAAAGCATCAATATATTACAAGTTGTAAAGACAGAGAGCAGTTTCTGATACTAAGTGTATAGGCCTCCTCACTATAGAGCTGTCATGGTGTATTATCTCTTTCTTTGCAGGAAATAGCCCTTGAACTTGCTTAGCGGGTGAAAACAATAAGCATTTGTAATATTTTCATTTCGGGGTCAGGAATCTAGGAGTGGCTTAGCTAGGTGGTTCCTGCTCAAGGTCTCACATGAGGTTATAATTTGGGACTACAGTCTCTGAAGAAGACTGAGGCTTAACTGTCCATTTCCAAGCCTCCTCACATGGCTCCTGGCAGAAGGCATCAGTTCTTCCTCATGTTGGTCTCTCCATAGGACTACCGCCAACATGGCTCATGCTGGAGCAAGTGATGCGAGAGAGAGGGAGAGTGCACACAGGCAAAGGAGACAGTGCCCAAGATAGAAGCTGTGGCCTTTCACAACCTAATCTCATAAATGACATATCATCACTTATGCCATATGCTCTTGGTCACACAGACCAAATGGGTACAGTGTGGGAGGGGACTCTACCAGAGTGTGAATACCAGGAGGCAGGGATCACTAGGGGCCATCTTGGAGGCTGGGCACTCTATGTGGCAAAGAGAGTGCTCTTCCTTCTGATCTCGTCTGGCTCCCTGTCCTCTTTGGATAGTCTAAGAGCTGCTGACCATCTGTGGTAGGTCCTGTTGTACTCTGGCTCCGTGTTATCCACCTTGGGATGTCTGTGCTTTGAAGCAAGATTCCTCATCCTCAACTTATAAACTAGTTCACTTCTCACTTTAATTATTTCCATTTTCAGTGATAAAGAGATTTTACTGCCCTCCAGTGCAGCCTGCAAAACATCGGCCACTAACTACTTTTATCCTCAAGTGTGTTCTGTGGTAAGATATGGCCTCTCTGTTCTGTGGTTGGAGCATCTCTATTTTGTAACTTCAAGGTCTGTCCTGAGTTCAGCCTGCTCTGTAGGGGGGAAGTAGAGGTTTTCCTGCTTCCTTTTGTCTAAACTGAGGGCAGGCCCTGCAACAGGCAAACAAATGGATACTGTGAAACATCATGTGACCCTGGCAAATGTCTGCCTTTCTGCAGCAATCAGAAATTTGGGCCTCTAACTAATGGTTTAATTAATGGCTACCGCAATTTAAGCAGGCCCACGAATTCCGAATTTGGCTCTTATTAAGAACCTCATGGCGGCTTCTGCAAAATTCCCATTTCCTACATTCCATTCCCAAATTTTGGGGTTCATTATTTAATCTTCCTCTTCTTTAAAGCTCTTCAGGTAAGTGTGATGATCAAACAAGTTTGGAAACAGCTGGGATGGGTGAAAATGAAAATCAGACCCTAAAATAGGAAATCAGACCCTCTCAAATCTCATGGAATGGGTTCTCCACTGTAAAGGAGGTTTATTACCAGAAGATGGGGAAAAGGAAAACAGGATAAGCCCATGAAGACACACACCACGGAGAAGTTGCTGGCATTATACAAGCCTCTGTTCAGTGTGTGGCTTTTAGTAGTGTAACCCAGCTTGGAAGGAGGAAAAGACAACAAGTTACACTACTTCTTCAAGCCCCCTCTGCACGTTGTATGATACCAAGTTTGAAAATGTTTGAATGATGTCATGCTGAATCTCTGTTCCTGGGAGGATATCCTGGTGTTGCTTAGAAAATATCTTGGTGCCTGTGTTTTTTCACAAGAGATGACTTCAGCTCCAGCTCAAGCCAGAAATGACTTTCCCCTCCAAAAGAAGTGTAAAACATCCTTCAACTTGTTACAGTATGCCAAGCACATGGTCATCAGAGCTAAAAGCACCGGGTGTAACAGCCAGAACAGAGAATGACAGAATCTACACCCACAGCTAGCACCTGTCAAGTGCATTGGAGTCAGGTGATGACCATGCTAGAAATCAGTGAGGAAGACTCAGAATGTACACGGTATTTGTAGGAAACACAACCCAAAACTATGACTTCTTAATAAAGTTTTGAAACAAAAGAGAACAATTGGTCATGTCCTTTGTGGGCCAAGAGCAATGTATAACACCCAAGAGAAGAACAGGCAAAAGGATGGCTGTGTTATTCTCTCAGAGACAAGAAGCCAGGGATTAACATCAGATTTCATTGTCTATTTTTTGGTAGTTTATTGCATATATGTATACATGTATGTCGGCCACATGTGGTTTTCATTAATGGGGTGGATTTATCTTTGGTCATCTCCATCCAGTCTGAGCTAGAAAATCTTAGGACTAGGTGGTTCCTAACCACACAGTGAGCGTCAAAATTTCAAGGTTCAAATCAAATGCACACTTTCCCTTCCAGAATTCTATCTCCACAAAACTTGTTTCTTTCTGGGAGTATACAGCAATCTCCAGTACCATGCTATGATGCAAATAAAACAGTTTGTAAAATGGTCGTTAATTTTTAACCAACCAAATTTATATATTTTGAATACAAATTTTCTTTTTAAAAATATCAGATGGCATTTAAATATTTATTTCATTCAGTGCTTCTTTTGTTGATTTGTTTCAGAAACTGACAAGAACTTACTGTTAATTATGTTTATAAGTTTTCTAATGAATAACAGATTATTTTAACAATGATAATTATCAGATTGCCCTATTTATAGAAAATGAATGCAAAACAAAATAATAGTCATTTCCATATCTCAATTAATTCATCCACACAATGCTGAAGAAGAACTGTTTAGTTAGATTTTTAAAAACTTGATATCTGCTTGTGGTTCCTTTAATGAATTCCATTATTATAGCTTGTTTCTTGTCTTTTCTTATAACCATCACATTATTTACTCTCTTGCTGCTTACAAGCCAGTCTACATTAATATGGATGGATATGCCTCCCTTCATTTCAGCACATGTAAGTGAACAAACACACCAGAGCATGCTGGTGGACACACACATGTGTGGGCATGTGCACGCACACACACGTGTGCACAGACACACACACACACACACACACACCCATACCTGTGTGATCACATACAGAAAGAATTTGTCTCCCTTACTCAGTCTTGGAGTTCATACAGCACAATAAGTTACCAGGGATAAGATAGGTGGTGTTACTGATCTTCTCCAGATCAAATACAATAACTTTTATAATTTAGTTTTTATTTTTATCTAAAGTTATACATGTATACATATAGGGTCAGAGAGTTCTACCAGAATTATCACCAAAATCAAACCAAACCAAAACATTCCCTTGTTCCCCACCCACAATCTCAAGTTTCCGTTTCTAAGGGACCACCTTTTACAACGGTTGAAACTGTGAGTCTTGTTTTTCACCTGCACATCAATAAATTACATCCCGCTTGTAGGCTGTTTGTCCTTTCTGTGTTAGGCAGCAGCAATTGCTTCCTCCTATCTCTTCTTTACTCTTCCTCTCACGTCTTCCCCTCATGCATTCTCTCTCTTTCTCTCACAAACACACACACACATTCCTTTCCCTCAGATCCCACTTACACCAAAATTTTTATGAATGCAGTGTTTAATATTGACATTATAACTATATAAACACTATTCCCAGTTGAGCCGCCTCGAATACGCACAACTATTTGTTTTTTCTGAAATTAATGACAGGCTTGCGTTTTAATTTAGTTTTCTTTGTATTTGCCCAGACTCAATCCTGTAAATCTCCCCCAGTACTTTCGAACACATCGGGAATAATGCCAATTTCATCTTCTCACGGATTCTCTCAGAGCCTGCTCTCTCAATCTGCATGCAAGGTAATCCTCTAGGATCTCCCTTCACGGTCATCCAGAGGATTCTTTGGGTTCTCTCCAGGTGCATCTTTGGATTCCTGGATCCCAAGTCTTCTGCTTTCTTGGTTTACACCCTCATTTTAGAATTGTTTTTTATTGAGATAAAGTTCACATAACATTTATCATTTTAACCATATCAAAGTGTAAAATTTGGTATTGTTAAGTGTATTTATGATGCTGTGCCACCTTCATCATTATTTAATTCTAGAATATTTTCATCACTTCCCCCACCAAAATACCTCCTTACCATTTAAGGGATCACTCCACATTCTGCCCTACTCCCAGTTCTGCCAACCACTAATCTACCTTCTGTCTTTCTGGGTTTGCCTTTTCTGGATTTTTCATACGCGTGGAATCATACAACAGGTAGCTTATTGTTGCTGGCTTCTTTCATTTAGCATAGTGTTTTCAATGTTCTTCCATGTTGTAGCACATGGCAGCACTTTATTCTTTTTATGGATGAATACTATTCCATTGTAAAAACACACCACATTTCTTGAGCTATTTATCAGTTGAAGGACATTTGAGTTGTTTCTACTTTGAGTCATTATAAGTAATGCTGTTGTCAATATTCATGTGCAAGTTTTTGTGTGAACATCTGTCTTTAGTTCTCTTGGCTGTATTTCCAGATGAGGAATTGCTCATCATAGGGCAACTCTATGTTTACCCTTTTGAAGAACCGCCAAGCTACTTTCCACAGAAGCTGCAACATTTTACATTCTCATCAGCAATGCCCAAGGGGTCCGATTTCTCTATATCCTTATCAACACTTTTAATTTTCCATTTTATTTTATTATTACTGCCATTGTTGTTATTCTAATGGATGTGAAGTGATTCTGATTTGCATTCCTCTAGTGGGCAATGATGGTGCACATTTGTGTATCTTCTTTGGAGAAATGTCTACTCAAGTCCTTTGTCCAGGCTTAAAATAAGTCATTTATCTTTGTGTCGTTGAGTTTGACTTCTTTTTTTTTAAGATTTTATTTATTTTTTATTTATTTATTCATGAGAGACAGAAGCGGGGTGCAGGAGAAGTCGGCTCCCCGCGGAGCAGGGAGCCTGATGCGGGACTCGATCCCAGGACATCAGGATCATGACCTGAGCCAAAGGCAGACCCCTTAACCAACTGAGCCACCCAGCCACCTGAGTTTGACTTCTTTATATGTTTCTCACACCAGACCCTTATCAGACATATGACTTACAAATATTTTCACTTCATAATAATATCCTCTGATGTACAATTTTTACAAATTTTGATGAAGCCCATTTTATTATTTTTTCTTTTATTGTTTGTACTTGTGATGTCATATTTAAGAAACTGTTGCCTAATCTGAGGTTGCAAAGCTTTTACATCTACAGTTCCTTCAAAGAGTTTTATAGTTTTTGCTCTCACATTTAGGTTTTCTATTCAAGTTAATTTTTGTGTCAAGTATGAAGTAGAGATTCAAATTCATTCTTTTGCACATAAATATCCAATTGCTTGTGCACCATTTGTTGAAAAGACTATCCCTTCTCCACTGAAAGTTCTTGGCCTGCTTGTTAAAAATCAATTGACCATATATGCGTGGGCTTGTTTCTGGACTCCCGGTTCAATCCCACTCATCTGTATGTCCCTGTCTTCAGGCTGGTAACATACTGTGTGTGTTAGCTTTGAAAACAAAGCTTTAGAGCATGTTTTGAAATCAGGAAGAGTGAGTCCTCCTTTGTTCTTTTTTGAGATTGTTTGGCTATTCACGGTCCCTTACACTTGCATATGAATTTTAGGAGGAGCTTTTCCATTTCTCTAAAAAGGCCCTCCGAGAGGGAACAAACACACTGAATGTGTAGACTGCTTCAGAGAGTATTGCATTTAACAATATTAAGTCTTCTGATCCATGAACACATGGTGTCTTTCAATTTATTTTGGGCTTCTTTAATTTCCTTCAACAATATTTTACAGTTTTAGTGTATAAGTCTTGCAGTTCCTTGGTTAAATTTATGCACAGGTATTTTAATCTTTTTGACACTATCGTGCATCAGATTGTTTTCTTAATTTCATTTCAGAGTGTTCATTGCTGGTACTTAGAAATACAACTGATTTTTGTATATTGATTTTCTATCCTGCAACCGTGAGGGAACCCCTCCCTTAATGTGAATCACTTTTAATGGATTTTTTTAGGGTTTCCTATGTATAAGAACAGATCATTTATGGTTAGAAACAGTTTTAATTCTTCTTTTCCAATCTATATGCCTTTTATTTCTATGTCTTGCTAATTACAGAGGCAAGAACTTCTAGCACATTGTTGAGTTGAAGTGGCTAAAGTGGACCTCCTTGTCTTATTTCTGATGGGAAGCTTTCAGTCTTTCACCCTTAAAAATGATGTTAACTGTGGGTTTTTCATAAATTCCCTTTATTGGGTGGTGAAGTTCTCTTTTATTTCTAGTTTGTTGAGTGGTTTTTTTAAATTTTTTTATTGTTATATGTTAATCACCATACATTACATCATTAGTTTTTGATACAGTGTTCCATGACTCATTGTTTGTGCATAACACCCAGTGCTCCACGCAGAACGTGCCCTCTTTAATACCCATCACCAGGCTAGCCCATTCCCCCACCCCCTCCCCTCTAGAACCCTCAGTTTGTTTTTCAGAGTCCATCATCTCTCATGGTTCGTCTCCCCCTCCGATTTACCCCCTTCATTCTTCCCCTCCTGCTATCTTCTTCTTCTTTTTTTTCTTAACATATATGTTGAGTGTTTTTATTATGGAAGGTGATTGGATTTTGTCAAATGCTTTTTTCTGTGTATATTATGATAATAATATAGGTCTTTTTTTCTTTTCTTCTGTCAGTGTGGTATATTATATTGGTTGATTTTTGTATGTTTAATTACTATTGTATTCCTGGGAAAATTCCCCTAAGTCATGGTGTATAATCTTTTCAATATGCTGCTGGTTTGCTAGCATTTGGTTAAGAATTTTGCATCTATGTTTTTAAGGACATTGGCTTGTAGTTTTACTTTTTCTTGTGATGTCTTTGGCTTTGGTATGAAATACTGGCCTCTTAGAATAAACCAAGAAGTGTTCCTTATACTATTTTTTGGAAGACATTTCAAATAAGTCATGTTAATTCTTTAAATATTAGATAGAATTCACAGAAAAGCCATCTATTTTCTCCTCTCAGGAAAAAATTTCCATTTATACTCAGTGTTCTGACATTTTATTATGATGTGCATTGGTATGGATCCATTTTCATTCAAGATTGCCCATGGAATCAACTTCCAGCCAGATGACAGAGAGAAAATGAACAGAGGATTACACAGAAGATTTTTATGGCCTAGACCCAGAAAATTGTATACCTCCACTCACATGCCACAGGCCAAAACTCAGTTACATAGCCACAAGATAAGAAATTTAGTTTTGGATATGTATGTTTGAGATATTCATTAAGTATCCAAATAGAAATGTCAAATAGTTAGATGGATATATGAATCTTGTGTTCAGAAGTGAAGTCTAGGCCGGAGATACAAATGTGGGAGTGCCCACGTATAGATGATATTTATAAGCCATAAGACTATGAGATTCCCTTATACGGAGAGGAACGCAGAACCCAAGACTTAGTTCTGGGGCATTCCATGTAGAGTGGAAAAAAGAGAAAGAATCAGTAAAAGAGGCTATGGAGGGATAACCATTGATATAAACCAGGTGAGGAGACCAAATCTAGGACAAAAGAGATCAGCTGTGTGAAATGCTGTTCAGTCAAGTTTAGGATAGAGAATTAACCAATATTTTAGCAGTGTGGTGGTCATTGGCTATATTGACAAGAATAGCTTCATTGGAATGTTGGGAATGAATGAATACCTATTTAGAATCTGATTCATTTATTCATGCAACAAGTACTCAGTGTTGTCAGTAGCTAAAACTTGTGGTTTGATGCCCTTTCCCCCATTTATAAATGAAAGGAATGTTACTTTTAGATTTAAACTATAAAAACAGGGGCACCTGTGTGGCTCAGTCGGTTAAGCCTGACTCTTGATTTTGCCTCAGGTCATGATCTCAGGCTCCTGAGATTGAACCCCGAGTCGGGCTCTGAGCTTAAGTTTCTCTCCCTCCCTCCCCCTTCCCCTGCCTCTCTTTGTCCCCCTCAAATAAAAAATAAATAAACCATAAAATCAACACCTAATTGATCTGTGGGAGATATACAGAGTAATTTTAAAGTTATAAAGAAAACCATAGGTCCCTGGTCAGCCAGACTTGAAAATTACTTGGCAAAGCATATTCATAGATCCAAGGATGGGAATGAATTGGCAAGGAAGCATTGCAAGGGACATCTCTAGTAGACGTTGGTTCAATCCAGGGGACAGAAAACCTTAATAAGCATCAAGTGTTCTGAAATGTAACAGGGAGTTCTCATTTAAGTCAATAAATTGGCAGTTATATATCAATACATGAGGCTCATGAGTGTGATGAATGTGACTTAGCTTCTGAGGAATGAAGCCACACTCCCTGTGTGTTGACTAGGTCAGGTTTCTGAGCCACCAGCACTGAGAACTAGCCTCAATCTCCAACTTCCCAGCATTTCCCCCATCCCTGGGAGCCCTTTTAGGGGACAACCTGCAGGCCTCCCTCAGGGGGCAGGCTCTTTGCACTGCTGTCTGAATATCTGCACTGAGAACTCTTTATGTGCATTTGACCGTGAATTAAAAATTCTCAGAGAAGTAAAAGTAAACTCCTGGGCTCGTGAGCTCACAGACTCAGAAGGACAATGATATGTGCAAAGTGGAGAGCAAGAAAGAATGACAGAGCAGAAGGGGAACAAGGTAGTACGAAGAAAGACCAAAGACAAGAGACTCTCCCAACCCCTCTGCCCCGCCAACCCCTCTCCTCCTGACCTGGAGCTGCCCTTGCCAAGAGTTCAAGTCCTGAGAAAGGTTTTCAAAGGACATACTTTGGCTTAGAGCAGAGTGAGTATTACTTCTCAGTCTTTCTTGTTTCATGTGATATAGTGGAAAGATGCAGTTCCTTTGGAAGCAGACAGACCTGGCTTCAAAACCTGTCTCTCCCATTTAATTGTGTAACCCTGGGAAAGTCCAGGGAGACAATGTCAAAATTTACTACCTGTGTAAACGTAAGCAATTCACTCAACCGCTATGAACGTCCATTGTCCCTTCTGCAATGCGTAGATTTTAAAACCCTTGGGTTGCTGTGTCCAGGGAGACAATGTCAAAATTTGTATCATGTCAGGCACAAATTCAGAGTCCCCTCATCTTGCTTCTAGTCTCCATCCAGCGCTTCCGGGTTTCTTAGGGAGATGGGGCACAGTGGAAAGTGGCTGATCGTTAAATGATCCAGGTTAAAGAACCAGATTCTCATTTTTCTTTTCTAGAAAATCAAAGAGTCTTTTGACAATACCTTAGCCAAATCTGTGCCGCTGGCTGTGGTCTCTGATGTGGGGGATAAAGGCAGAAGGAAATGTAGATAGAATTAAATTTCCTTATAACCTGCAGCCCATTGACAAATACTTGAGGCGGGCAGAATGTTCCTCCAGGAAACTCCCGACTATCTTAATGTTAATACCTTGCTAGAGGGAAAAAAAAATCTTAGCTTGAGGATAGCAAGGCCTCTAGTATCCTATGGGTCTTTTTAGCATATGAAAATCCTTTTGGAAACTTCCCCCTGCCTTTATCTCCCCCAGCTTCGTAGTATACAATCAGTTGCTCCTCACAATCCTGGGGCAGCGGCCCTTTCTACGCAAGGGTCCTCTCTGGCGCTTTAATAAAACCATCTTTAATAAAACCATCATTTTGCGCCGAACTCTTCCTTGGCCATCGGCTCCGAACCCCACCGCTCCAAACCACATCAGTCTGTCCTGGTGAATTATAACCGTAGAATCTTTTACCATTTGGTAAGACGGCTTACTTGGAGAAATACCATGCCGTTCCTGGGCTGGGTGTTGTTTATCTCTGCACTTGTGTCTGTTAGTCCATGGAAACCTCCTGGCGACCCTGGAGGGTGAGGGCTGTTCTCTATAAGGTCGTGATCCACGCACAGGTTACACAGAGAGTGTGTGCAGAACCAGGAGGAGGTGTCAGTTCTAAATAACTCTCTGGGTCTCATTCAACCTTCATTCTCCTGCACTTGCCGGCCCGATGAGCTCAGCACTACCTCCGTGAGAAGACCGACCTTCCTGTACATCAGTTCTCCCACGTGCCTGAGATGCTCAGAAGTCTGGTTGGAGCCATTCATCCCCCCAAAGTAGCTCAGGCAGCCCCTCTGGTCAGCAGGAATGTGGTCCGGCCAATCCCTGGCCTCCGAATGGGCCTGAAACAAGACAACTGTGAGGGCCAAACACTCTAGGTTGGGGGATATGAGCTGGTTATTGAGAGGATTAAAAAAGCTTCACTGTTGTGTTTGGGGGAGGGGGGCAGGAGGGGAGTGCGTGCATCCCGCTGTGGTAATTTCTAATTAATCACACAGGCTCAGGGCTTCGGGTTTGGCTCTGTAAATAGAAAGCAGATGCTGCTGTGGGGGCCGCCAGGGGAAGGAAAATAGACATGGCTGCAGGCTGGGACAGCCTCAATGAAGAGGATTTGAAGAAATGATGGGGAAGCTGTGAGACATTTTAGTTTATTAAAGGTAGTAGTGGGCGTGTATAGCCAGAACCCCTTCTTTCCAGCGGAAAGCTGCCTGAACTAGGTTTCAAATAAACTTCCCCAACCTCCTTGTTATAAACAAACAGAAAGATGTGAAGATATAGATAATTATCAATTGGACTTAGAAACTAACCTATATTTACCAAGTGCATCCTTGTTCTCTCAAAAGTAAGACACACATTTCGAGCATCTCCATATGCCACGACTTTAAGGCGGTTATCTCCTTGAATTCTCATAAAAACCCTGTGAAAGGGTTGGCTTTTATTTTTTTCCTAAGTATCTTCCAGATGAGGAAAGAGAGGCAGAGAGAGCGAAGAAGCGAGCCGCTCGGGGTCACACCCGGGCAAGGGGGAGAGCTGGGGGAGGCCCCGGGCTGACAGGCAGAAGCTGGGGTGGATGGGGTCGGCTGAGCTGAGCTCAGGCTCTGCAATTCCCTTGCCAGGTCCAAATCCCAACTCGGCCCTTACTGGCTGGGATGCCTTGAGCGAGTCACGTAAGCTCTCTCTGCCTCAGGGTCCTCAACTGTAAGGTAGGAATGAGAGACTGAATATACAAATGGACAACAGTCAGACCGTGTGTGACAGTAGAACCCTGGCCCTCTCCCTCTGCAGCAACCAGCCCAGGGAGCCAAGCCACCAATGCCTCCAGAACTATGAGGATGTGACCAATGACTGCTTCTCTAGTTTTGTTGCCCTTCCTTCCAAGTCAGAACCAAGCAGAGAAAGCCAAATATATTCTCTTCAAACAAATCACATCAGATGCCCCACTTCAAGTTAGCCCACCTGCAGCTTCTGCATGCCCACAGCCTCCCATCAGAGAAAACCTGAAGAAGACCCCTTCTGAAAGCTTCCCCACTCCCCCCGACTGCCTCTGAGTCAACCAAATGCAAGTGCTGATGGCTGACTCCTCTCCTATGGCAAATCTTGAACAGCCTCTGTTTGCTCTCATTTGGGCAGTCTGTTTATTTCCACAGGGGTAACAATAGCACCTTCTGTAGGATGGCCATGAGGATAAATGTAAGCAATGCAGGTAAAGGGCTTAAAGCAGAACCTGGCACATATTCAGGGCTCACAAAAATTGGGTTTTTTTTAATTATTAATTTCACAATGGAAAGTGGTAAGGTGGATTCCAATAAGTTATTTGCACATGAAACAATTTAAGAACGGCTGAGGGATGGCGGATTTGGGCAGATATTTAGCTGAGGCTCCTCTCTGACCTGTCCTGGGCAATATTGTTATTCCTATTCTATGGAAGAGGAATCTGAGACCCAGCAATGCTGTAATTTGAGGAAGAAGTCAAACTCCTAAAACCCTGTTATTTCCACTTCTCATGCTCATCTTCATAACGATTTTTTTTTAGATGTTTCTCTTGGAGATGTCTACCTCTTAGGGGTTTGTGTAATCTTGGCCTCCGCATGAGAACAGAGTGTGTAAGTTGCATGACTCCCCGATTTAGGACACCAACAATGAGACTTATATCATGCAGTAATATTATGGCAGGACTTTTTGAAAAGGTAAATTGTCACTGGGATGAAGTTAAATGGTTTAGGTTCATCCTCTAGAGATCAAGACCCAGAACAAAGTATTTCCCAGCCCCTGGCACAGTAATGATTGGATATGAGTTAGGAAACCAAATTAATGGGTGACATCTGTGTTTTATTTCCATGAATATTTTCAGAATATTAAGATAGACAGTGCCAGGTATTTAGATAGATAAATGGTTGATAGATAGACAGAGAGAGAGAGAGAGAGAGAGAGAGAGAGAGAATCGGTCTGACTATTGTATTGACAGATTATATTAATTACTTAAATGAAGAACCCAAATAAGGAGCAGTTGGAGATAGACATTGTGCATTACCATATTAAAGGCTGTTTAAAGGCAACAGAGGAAAAGACAGGAAAGTCTCCAGAGAGATGAGCCTTCTAGCTTCAGGTGATGCTCCTTTCTTAGGAAAAAAAGGAAGAACCATTTGATGACTTGGAGCAACATGAAGAATAAAAATGAGTAAGGGAGATAATGAACACCCCTATTTCACAGTGAGAATGCATTTTGTTATAGGAAACGAAAAGTTGTGAAATAGCCCTGGGAAGCCCAAATGTGGGAGAAAGGTGAATAAGCAAATATGTTAAAGGAAAGCTTCAACAGCTAAGTTAACAATGAAACTTAAGAGTCCACAGGAGGTAATTATGCTCTCTTGACACATATTCTAATGGAGTATTGTATGGCTTTTAAGCAAAAGTTATGGCTCAATAATCCGTTGCCTTTGTATAAATAAATAATGTTTTCTCATTTAAATTGGTAGGTTTGATGAGGTCTATGGGAGATCCCATATTCAACTCCCTTCCTTCCCTAATTTCCAAAATTAAAAAGATTAAGGAATAGTCTGGAACATGGTGATCTGACACATGAACATATAGTGAAATGATTACCAAATTAAAGTTAATTAACATCTTCATCCCCTCACCTAATTATCATTTTTTATGGTGATAGCTTTTACAATCTGCTCCCTTAACAATTTTCAACAATATAATACAGTATTATTTATTTATTTTTTTAAAGGTAATTTTTTTTTAAGATTTTATGTATTTATTTGACAGAGAGAAATAGCAAGAGCAGGAACACAAGCAGGGGGAGTGGGAGAGGGAGAAGCAGGCTCCCCTCTGAGCAGGGAGCCCGATGTGGGACTCGATCCCAGGACCCTGGGATCATGACCTGAGCCGAAGGCAGACGCTTAATGACTGAGCCACCCAGGCGCCCAATACAGTATTGTTTATTAAAGTCACCAGGCTGTATATTAGATGGGATTCTTTTTTAAATCCTTCAAAAATAAGAATAAAGAAAATATTGCAATATCTTGATAATGGTTGAATCTGGGTGCTGTTAATATGAGGGTTTGTTATGTTGTTATTGGTACCTTTTGGTGTGTTTGAAAATGTTTGTATTAAGTTTTTTATTATATCAGTGACATTTTAGTCAAAATGGACAATGTGTTCATCATTTGATCCATTATTTACAAAGAGCAGCCTCTGGAACAGAGGATGTTTTGAATGATCTATTTGCTCCAAAAGTCACCACACATGAATTTTGTAATATTAGAGGTGTAGGTATGTGTGTGTGGTGGGTGCTGTGTCGATGTCCGCCTTCTGGATAGAGAGACTGTTTCCTCAGCTGCCCCGAGGGCTCCCTGCCAATGTCTGAAAGCCGAATCCCTCCCCAGGAGCTGTCAAGGGGATCTGCTTCACGCCAGGTCATGGCCCCTTGCAATTTCTGGTGCCTTTGGCCCCCTTACCCCAATTTGAGATGAGTCTGAAAAGTTCTAAAGCCCTCCATGAGATGGCTTAGAGCTTTGTCATGGCTGCATTGCAGTTTAACTTCTCCTCTGTTCAGTCCAGTCCCTCTCCTCTCCCACAGGTGTTATTCCTAAGAGCAGTAGCCAATCAACCCCCTACACGCAGCTCGCCCCCTCATCTTCTGTTGCCCAGGAAACCTGACCTAAGCCAGCGTGGAGCGACCTCCACTACCTGTTACTGAAAGAAAAGCACAAATTGCAAAACAGTATGAATAGAAAGTGTCGTTACAAATAATAAAAAAAAAATTCAAAAGCATACATTTCTATATGGATGTAAATATACAGAAAAAATGTAGGGTAATTCACACCCACCTACATATACATCTTTCTAATTTGGGGAAGGGAAATGAGTTGGGAAGGTGTCAAGGGCAGTTTTTCATTTACTTGAATTGCTTTAACCTTTATCAATAAGATGAATTCATCTGTTATTTGTATTAAAAGTAAATCAACAGTTTGTTCTTTTTAAAAACCTAAAATAGAAGCTGCCTTCAGCAGATGAGAAACTATAGACACATATGAGTGCATAAGAAGATGAGATTAAGGCTCCCAAAACCCAGGCCAAAAAAAAAAAAGGAAAGGAAAGCTAATATGCAACATGCAGAAATATAAAGAGATGAAAAGTAGACCCAGAGGAGTATGTGAGTGTGTGTATGTGTGTTTCGTCTGAAAAAGAGATTCCAGAAGCAAGGCAGAGCAAAGGAGCAGAAGTAATCATTAAACAAATAATAGAAGAAAAATGCACTGATTTCAAAAGACTGGGGTCTTCAAAGCAAAACTGTCTCTAAGTATAAATATCTGAAAAGAAATACAAAAGGGTCTCCAGGCAAAATATCTGCAAAGGAATGCACGCCTATGTGGTAGAATTTTTAAACTCAAATGACAAAGAAACCTCTTACAGGAATTCGGGGATTAAAAACAGGTTGTCTTCCAAATATAAAAATAGTTCAGTTGGCACCAGACTTCTTAAAAATACCAAATGCTGAAAGTCAACAGAGAATAACCACAGCATTTGAGAGGGAAATATTGTGACCTAGGGGTTTTGCACCTAGTAAAGTGATACTTAACATGTGCAAGAGCATCAGAAGAGAGTCTCATACATGTAAGAACTAAGAAGCATAGCATCCACATATTTTCCTGAATAAAAACTACTTGAAGAAGTATTGATGTACAAATGCTCCAAACCAAGAACTTGAATATGGAGGTTGGATAGGAAATTAATGGTGATGGGCAATATAAAGTAAGTAGAATTTTGAAATAATCTAAATTATAAAAAATAAAAGAACAATGCAAATGTCAAGAGTAACTATTTAATGTTCATAACATAAAAAAATCATTACTATTATTATTAATCTGAATGGGAAGCCCACTGTTTATTGACAAAACCTAAGGAGAGATGCTAGGCAAGAAAGGAGAAAGGAAAGAGAGTGTGATGGCACTAAATCTCCCATGTTTATACAGATCTCAAAAAGACATGATTTATATCCTTGGTACTAATGGAGAAATATGTTTTTTCAGTTTAAAGACTAACAATAGTAGACCAAAATTACAACTTTTAATTTCTAAAGAAATAGGAAAAAAATTAGGAAAATTTGGCCTATGTAAGAAAAAGGAAAAAAAGCAATAGATAAGGAAAATATGTTTAAAAATACAAAATAAAGGGTGCCTTGATGGCTCAGTTGGTTAAGCGTCTGCCTTCGGCTCAGTTCATGATCCCAGGGTCGTGGGATCGAGTCCCGCATCGGGCTCCCTGCTCAGTGGAGAGCCTGCTTCTCCCTCTGCCTGCCGCTCCCCCTGCTTGTGCTCTCTCTCTGACAAATAAATAAAATCTTAAAAAAAATACAAAATAAGATGATAAAATCAGAAAGAAATTAAAATGAATATGAATATATTAAGTAGAAGTATTAAAAACAAAATATTTAAACTTAGTTAAAAAATTCAATTATAGGGGCACCTGGGTGGCTCAGTCGTTAAGCGACTGCCTTCGGCTCAGGTCATGATCCCAGGGTCCTGGGATCGAGCCCCGCATCGGGCTCCTGCTCAGCTCAGCGGGGAGTCTCCTTCTCCCTCTGTCCCTCCCTCTGCTTGTGCTCTCTTGCTCTCAAATAAATAAATAAAATCTTTTTAAAAAAATTCCGGAGTCAAAGAAGAAATCAAAATTGCAGTTAGGGATGATTTAGAAAGTGATTATAATGACTAGAATAAATTCATTTTTTTTTAAAGATTTTATTTATTTATTTGAGAGAGAGAATGAGATAGAGAGACAGCATGAGAGGGGAGAGGGTCAGAGGGAGAAGCAGACTCCCTGCCGAGCAGGGAGCCCGATGCGGGACCCGATCCCGGGACTCCAGGATCATGACCTGAGCCGAAGGCAGTCGCTTAACCAACTGAGCCACCCAGGCGCCCTAGAATAAATTCATTTTAATGGAGTATGGCCAAAGCTATCTCAAAGACAGTTCACAAAGAGTAAGGAGGCGCCTGAGTAGCTTAGTGGGTTGAGCATCTGACTCTTGATTTTGGCTCGGATCATGATCTCAGGGTCATGAGATGGAGTCTAGAGTTAGGCAATGTGCTGGGTTTGCAGTCTGCTTAAGATTCTCTTTCCTTCTCCCTCTCCCCCACCCCACCCCCATTCATGGGCATGCACGCATATCCGCGTACACTCTCTCTCTTAAAAAAAAAAAAAAAATACGTGACTTATGCTTTTACCAAATATGGACCCAAGACAAAAGAATAATAAACATATAAACTGAAAATCATAAATTTGAAGTGGAATTGATAAAGTAGATTTAATTCTGAGCAGGCTAGCCAAGCAAACAAAGAAGAGAGAACAAAAATATATGGCATTAAGTATGGAAAAGCATCTATTACTGTAGAAACAGAAAAACATTAAATTCTTAGAGATGACAGGAAAGAGATTAAACAATGAATACAAATAGATTACTTTCCTTATTATAAGACAAAGGTCTTCACATTGTACAAGATTTAAAAATAAAGAAGATACAACTAAAACAACCCAAAAATTTTAAATGAAAGAGGGAGGCAGAGAGCTACCAAATAAATACAAACACACAAAAATTTGAGGTGGTAATATCATCTGACAATGTAGAATCTACAGCAAGGGATTAAATAAAGCAAAGTAGCTTATTTTTGTACAATTGCAATGGCACTATAGCAGGTATGCACTTTTCCATGTCAAATAACACAGCCCAGAAATAGATAAAAAGACATGAAAAGCAAAAGATCACAATTGAGATATGTATAGGAAAACCCTTGGGAAAAAAATCTCTTTTTATGGGCTAAGGCTCTTTAGCATTGCCATGTGAAAAACCATCCTTTTCTTTGAAAACAAATGGAATTAATAAACTGTGGCAGTTTTTCCAAGCTCTGTATTCCTTCCCAGAGAGACTGTGCAATCTTTGCAAAATTCCTTTGAGTAATCACTCCAAGTCTAGAAATGATACTCACTTGCTGTTACATAAGCCTTCTATTAGAGAAAAAGAAAAGCGAACAAAGCTGGTCCCTTAGCATTTGAAATCTAATAGCATTAAGATTTGATGTCATCCTTAGAATCTCTAATTCCACCCCAGGAGAAATAATAAAAGGGGACATAACTCCAACTTCTTTGAACCAGCCACCCAGTAGAGCCCATCAACATTGACTCCTGTGTCAAGGTAAACTCCTTGCATCCCCCTTTTATAAAAGGGAACTAGACTAACATGGAAGTTTGGGACTGCATGTAAATAGGAAAAACCAGTTCTTTTTCCTTCTTAGCAGAGGGATTAAAGCAATTTGGGTAATATTGTCCTGAAATGTCACACACTTTTACAGTGACAGAGCTACACACCGTAGGATAGATGTGTGCCCCAGGGAAGGAGGCAGCTTGGCAGGAGTGGGGCTCATGATTCCATTTCCCGTATATCTCCATTCTTTCCCAGGATCAGGCAGCCTCCCTGCAATGCAAACACCCACAGACACACTCACACTGTGAGTGAAGACGTTGCAGGTCAGATGGAACATCTCATGCCTTATAGAACTCTTCACACTGCAAGAGAGGTGCCCATGACTGCTCCATGTAGTCCTGGCTGGGAAGCTCAGGTGGTCAGTGTGGGCTGAAAATATGCAGAGAGGCCTGGGATCAAAATTTGGTTTCACTACAGGCTGTACAACCTCTAGCAAGTCATTTCAATTCCCCCCAACAGGTATTAATGCACATACTAATCCCTGGAGATACGATGATGATATAGTCATGAAGCTTACAGTCCAGAAAGAGCCTGTATGTGAGAAGGGGGCTACCTTGCAGGACCATAGGAAGTTTCAATGGGTTTAACATCGGCAGACTATGAGCCTGATATAGAGTGGGGGCTCAATGATTCCCCCTCTCTTTACCCCACCCCTTCCCTCACTGCCTCATTTCTTGCTTCCTGGGGCGCTCAGTAGCCCCTTCAAATGAGACTGGGGACTGAGATGGGAAAAGGCAGGAAATCCACATTAAAAAAGATTTCTATGGCTAAGAAGACTCAAGTGCTGGTGAGACTGGGAGCTAACTAGTCTGCTAACAATTCAGCTAAGGGTTATCTATGGATTTCTCCTGATTATAAACATCTCTGCCCATCAGTGAAATTTTGCCTGAGGGTTGACACATCATGCATTTACTGAGTTACAGGTTAGGATGTCAGTAGAACCAGGATTAGAACAAAAATAAAAGTCACCTAAGTTTTCTGCAATCTCTAATGAGAATAGACCCTTAAAGAGTTGTATGTTTAGTCTTTGTTGTCTTCTGGCGTTGCCTTTGATACAGGCCTCTAATCTCCAAAGTCATATTAAAAACAATACACACTAAGTTCATATCAAATACATAATGGATAACCTGGCTAATGGAATCTGGCTTATTTCCCTGTATAGACAATTCTTTCCCTACTGAATAATAATAGCAATAATAATAATAATAATAATGTAGTTCATTATTACTCAGCTTCCACAGTATCCTCAAATGAATGTAGGCTTCAGCTCTTCTACCTTTATGACAGCCCTGAAACATTATATGTAAAATTCTGAGCTTTTTTTAAAAGACAAAGGTGAGAAATTTCTGCAGTAAAATGATCATGCAAGAAGAATCATTGAGAAATAAAGATGACTTTCTATCTGGTGGGCTACAGGCTGACATGAAGAATTGTGTAGCTAATGACATCCTACAAATGCATAGTCATAATTGTAGAACTTCAAACGGGAATGGGGGGTGGCAATTTATACTTTTTGTCATTGCAGAGGGTCCTGGGGGATCTTCAGGGCAGCAGATTCAGCCCCTTCTCATTACCCTCTTATGAACAACTTGATAAGACTGCTGCTCCCTGGGTATCTCTTTTAACTCCCAACTTACCCCCCCTCCCTGCTTTCAATGACAACCATAGTATATTAGTGGGAGTACTAGTACTGTAGCTATTGCTTTGACTACCACCTTTCTTTAACACCCTTTCCATGCAAAGCACTGTGCCAGTGCATTACATAATTAACTTCTTTGGTTCTCTCCACCACCCTGTGTGATTGGGATTATTATTGTCCTCATTTTCCAAAAAAGGAACAGGCTTAGAGCTTCTGTGAGTTTCCTAGTGCTGCTGTAAAAATTACCTCAAACTTAGTGACTTAAAACAACACAAAGTCATTACCTTATAGTTCCAAAGGTCAGAAGTCTGAAATGGGATGCAGTGGGCTAAAACCAAGGTCTTGACAGACTTGCATGCCCTCTGGAGACTCCAGGGGAGACTATGTTTCCTTATCTTTCCAGCATTCTAGAGGGTGCCCATGTTCCTTGGTTCCTAATCCACTTCCATTTTCAAAGCCAGCAAAGGTGAGTTGAGCCCTTCTCACATTACATCACTCTGATCGCTCTTCTGCTTTCTCACTTTTAAGGACACTTGTGATTACATTGGGGCCACTAGGATAATCCAGGATACTCTCCCTTCTTAAGGTCAGCTGATTAGCCATCTTAATTTCCCTCTGCTCTGAATGCAACATTTTTACAGGTTCTGAGGATGATAATGTGGCCCTTTTTGGGGTGGCCATTATTCTGTTTGCCACAGAGGTATTACATAACTTGCTACAGGTCATGGAGGTAATAAATGGTATTTTCTTGATTCAAATCTTACTCTCTTGATTCCAAAGCCTCTGCTAGTAAGCCCAACCCCACATTGCTGCCCAGTAACGTTCTACCAACAATGTCATTTCCTAAGACCCTCTTCTATGGCAAGCACTATCCCGGACACTGGTGATTCATATATGATTAAGAGTTCACCTCACAAGCTTGGGGGTAGGGAGGAGAGTGGCTTGCAAATGTTAATAAATAACTATAATGGTAAATGGGAAGTATATGTAGAAGACCGTGGGTACACAGAGAAGGGAGTAATTAATTCTACAGGAGTAGAAGGCAGTGTGGGATGGGGTTGGAGAGGATATGTAATGTGATCTGAAGGATAATTAATTCAGTAGGCAGAGAAGGAGGTGAAGAACTCTTCATGCACAGAGATTGATGGGAGAAAGGCTGAGCAGTGGAAGTCATGATAGGGAAAATCATTCATTTTGGTGGAGCCAGGCTGAATATCTGAGGTGACAGTGGAAACTGAGGTTGGAATGGGTTCTGACAGAGAAGGGCCTTTCAGGTCAGGATTCGTGGTGAAGAAAATGGAGCTCCATCAAAGGATTTCAAGGAAGGGAGGATCATGGTCAAACTTACACTTTGGGAGCTCCACTCTGGTATTTTCTCAGATGAATCAGTTGGCAAGCTGCGGGGAAGGAGTAGGTGCTGAAGTCAACGTTCAGGTGAGAGATGGTAGGAGGCAAAGGATGGCCAGTGGCCATGGAAATGGAGGGCAAAAATCATATCCAAGACATTTCTGAGATGGATGGACATGAGTAGGTGTGTAGTGGTGAAGGGATATGGGACAGGGGGGCAATAAGGGAACTGGTGTCAAGAATTACCCATAGGGTCTCTCAGTTAAAGGTACATGGTAGCACCCTAAACAGACCTAGAATTTCAAACAAACCCACCCTATCATTCACTGCCAAGCGTATTTGTAAACTCAGAATCATAGATTTCTGGGGAATAAAAGCTTCTCTCTGGAGCTCGAATTTCTTTACAAAATCATGTAGAAGGAATTGCTAGTGGTGACAGTGGTGATTGGAGTGTGTGTGTGTGTGTGTGTGTGTGAAAGAGAGAGAGAGAGAGAATCTTTGGAGGCAAGTGTGCCCTTTCTAAAGGAGCTGGTCATATCACTGAAAAAAAGGCTCCCCTTTCCCTCCTCCACACAGGACCACTATGAGTGGAGAATCATCAGCCTTCTGCTTCCCTCCCAAGACACTTCGATATCTCCCCAGCTCCCTAAGAAAAGCTAGGACAGGTAATCTGATGAGCAATTTGGCAGTGGCAGGATATTAGTAGGAACGAAATCTTTGAGGTGTATGTGTCTGTGTGTACTTGCTTATGTGTTTTTGTATGTGTTTCTGCACATATACCTGTGTGTGTGTGTTTGTGGTAAGAATTGCCAGATTTAGCAAATAAAAACACAGGGCACACAGTTAAATTTGAATTTCAAGTAAAGAGGCAAATAATTCTCCTAAGATAAGTATGTCCCATGCTTGTGTTTGTGTATACAATATCTAAAACTTATTTATCCTAAAGTATTACTTACTATTTGCCTGAAATTCAAATATAAAACCCATGTGTTTGTGTGTGTATTTGCATGTGTGTTGTGTGGGTCTCTGTGTTTATGTGTGTTTTGTGTTTGCTTGTGTGCCTTTGTGTTTGTGTGCATGCTCATGCATGTGTGTTTTTTGTGTTTGTGTGTATATGTGGATCTGGGTTATAGAATGCCTAATAACGGATTCGTATTAGCCATTCATGCCCTGGAAAAAAATAGAACTCTTCACATAGAAGGAAAAAAGCAATCAGATTTTTTCTATTATTAATTTTGACTTTGAATGAGTCACTGCAAAGTAAAGAGGTTGAACAGATTCATCCATTTAAATATTTATTGACCATTCTAGGAGCAGAAGGTACAAAGGCAAATAATTCATGGAGGGCTCGCAGTCTAGAGAAAGGACATCTATACAACTGATGAAGTTATGATGTAGTAAATGCCATAGTCAACGTGTCAGCCGCGATCCCAGTGACTTAGGAGTACCTTCCGGTTCTTTGTGTCTGTGTAGCCAGGCCAGCACGAAGGCAGCAGATATTTTAATGTGATGCTTTTATCACTTGGAATCTTTAAGTTATAATTATTGGAAGCATGCGTGCTGTTCTGCTAAGCACAGATGATCACCCAGTCATTCAGCTGAGGGAAGCATTGCTCTATTTGTCAAGTTTGTTTGTTTTTAATACTAGCACTATTCATAAAAGCCAAGAAATGTCAATGACTTCTGCATTGAGAGCATCTTTTATCAGCACCCCCCCCATCATCTTAGACCATACACCTTGTGGCACCGTTTCCCCTGCTAGGTATCTGAGCTCCCTCAGCGTTGGTTCCAGATGCTTCTCTGCCTCTCCCCATTTTTGAACTTCTGTTGTTCACCCACCACTTTCAGGATCTGTCTTTCAAACAAAGTTAGTTGGCTAAGTGAGATATTGGCCATTCTGGCTTGAAATCTGTCTCAAGTGAGCATTCACACCCTTACAGAAAGCTGCCTTCATGTAATAATTGAGGAATTATGTAGGAGTGTCTGCATTCAATGGTGTATAGTTAGAAGACAGGCCAAGCTGCTACATCAAAGAAGCCTTAGTGGTGGCAACAAGACAGAAGTTTATTTCTCACTCACATAGTAGTCTGAGCCCAAGCTGCCTTGGCTGACACGCAGTCCCAGAGGGACAAGGAGCCCAGTTCCTTCTGGCTTGTTGCTCTGCTGCCTTCGATCCACGGCTGTTGGCCCACCATTGTTTCTCATCAACATAGTGGCATCCTAGCCTGCAGAAAGAGGGAGAGGAAGAGCAGTGTAGGTCCAGTTCCTTTCAAAGGCCAGACCTGGAAGATGCATCAGCACCTCCCCCTCACAGCTGCAGGTGAGAATGTGGCCACACTTGGCTTCAAAAGAGGACAGAAATATGATCTTCATCCAGGCCATCAAGGGGTGTCTATCACTTTGGAAGAAAGGAAAAGTGGATATTGGGACAACCAGTAATCTCTGCCCAAAGAGCATTTGCCTTAAACTATGTGAGAGCACTTAGGGCAAATAGGCTTCAGCATACACATGTCTGTGTATCGCTGGGAGAGGCAAGAACCAACACTAACTGAGCATTCACTGTGTTCCAGACTGTGAGAATCATTCAGTACATTATTTTACTTAATCCTAATAGACAAAGAGGCTGAGAGGCGAAATGAATTACTCACTGATAACTATAGGTTCCAAAGGGAGCATTTGGACCCATGACCTTTCCCACATATCACCCTGCCTCATACAATCTGCTGGTGACTGAATGAATCCCTTGGCTATGTGCTGGATTCTTGGTTGTTGGCTTAGAATCACTACCATCCCCTCCTAAGTCTCCACTGCATTGCAGAAGCAAAGTAGGAACTACATTTCCCAGAATTCCATTCCCTGCAGGATCCAGGTAAGAGCATCCGTGAGCTATCTGGAAGGCAGAGGAGAAGCAGAGGACTTGATCTGGCAGACGTGATTGTATCTAGATGCATGGTCAGAGGCAGCTTCACAGCAGCTTTCCACCGGCTCCTGAGAACCTCTGGTTTCGTGTTTCAGACTGAGACCATGGCAGGTGGCTTCTCTGACTTTCACACTTGACCCTTCCAATGTTTACACACATCCCTGATGACTCTAAAATTCTCCATACCTGGTACACATAGGCTGATTCCTCACAGACATGGAATGTAAGATGGTGAGATCAGGCAGAATTCTTTGTGTATGGCAGAAAGAACACCAACATTGGAACTGGATGAACTGTATTTGAATCCAGCTTTCTGAACTCACCAAGCATGTGCTTGAGCACACCACTTAAATTATGGGAGCTTCCACATTTTTCATTTATCAAATGGGAATACCAATACCTATAAAATCATTCAGAAGATCACATGATAAAATAATAACAAGTAGCACAAGAAAGTAGAATATTATTGTCATTATTACTTACAATAATAATAACCAAACATATTATTGGCATTATTTCATTTAATTCTAAAACAACTCTGGTTACTATTATCATTCCTGTTTTATAAGTGAGAAAACTAAGAAACAGAGAACTGAGTTAACTTGCAAATGACCCCCAACTAGTTCCTGACAAAACCAGACATTGAGCCCATCTCTAGTTCTAGAGCTCACAATCTTAACCACCATGTGTTGAGCTTCCTGTTAATAATACAATTTCAAATAGCTTGTTTAGTTCCGGCTTCCTTCTCAAAAACAGTTTATCAGAGTTGCCAACAAATACAAAGACTAGAGAGGAGAATTTATGGACATCCATATATATGGAATAACCTCCTAATAATTTCATATAGAATTGGTCCATCTGGTAAGGTACTTGGTCCCTGGATACTTTTGAGGTAAAGCTCAAGGACAACTTACTTAAGGGCAGTGGTTTTCAACCTGGGATGACTATAACCTCCAGAGGACAACTGGCAATGTCTGAAGACAGTGTCACAAATGGGGATCAAGTACTAATGGCATCTAGTGGGGAGATGCCAGGGATGTTGCTGAATACCTTCCAGTGCACAGGAAAAGCTCCCCACAAAGAATTATCTGGCCCCACTCAATAGTGTTGCTGTTGAGAAATCCTGCTTTATAGGAGGAGCTGTGAGATTTTTAGCTCCTGTTAAGGGTTACACGAGGCATTCTCCAAGATTGTGTTATCCAATACGGTAGTCACTTGCCATGTGTGACTATTAAAATTAAATTAAATTAAATCAAAAGTTTAATTCTTCAGTCACACTAGGCCACATTTCAAGTGTTCAATGGCCAGATATGACTAGTAGCCACTGTATCAGACAGTACAAATTTATAGAACATTCCATTTTCTCAGAAAATTTTTTTGGATAGTGCTGTTGCAAGATCTTCTTTTACTCTGAAATTCTATTAAATATCTCAAGCTCCAGTTCCTTGCATGTTATGAGAAACCAAATATTAAAATGATTTTAAAAACAGATAAAATAGGGCATATTTATTTATATTGTAAAAATGATCTTTTAAATGTGAATGTTTCTAATATATTTGATGGCTTATCTCCTTGTTAAAAGTCTGATTTATTTGGTTACAGATCATTAAAACTGGGAGGAGAGTAGAAACTTAAATTGGCTGAGCCACTATCAATTGAAGCTCAAGAAAAGGACTCAACAGCTCGGAAATTGCGATCTAAACCAAAGATTTTTATGAAGTTGTAGAATTTCTTAGTTTAAAATAGGATGGGCCTAATATTTTTGGTTTAGATTTGTATAATTGTTTTTAGGGAACACAAAGTTCTTGGAGAATCTGGTGAATGGTACTGATCCCCGATTCACAAGTGGGAACATGTATACACAGATACATACAGATACAGTTGTCTTTACAATGCATGCACTTAATGACTTCCTAAAGGGCAGGTAAATCCTCTGTTTTCCAGATGATCTCTGCAGATGAGGAAATTGAGGCCCTGTGAAATCAAGTGACCTGTCCGAGTTTGCACAGTGTCAGAACCTGAACCAGAAGGTGGATAGTCTAAATTTCAAAACTTATATACTCATTAGGAAATACTAATCTATATAAAATAGCCAAGAAACTAATCTGTGTGATATAAGATCTACTCCTACTATCCAAATTCTTCTGCTTGGCCTCTATGAAAGGAGAGGAGAGGGTAGTGCTTAAGAAGCAAGGAACCAGGACTCCAAAATTGCCAGAGGGTAGAAGAAAGAAATGCAAGCCCATTCAGTACTCCACAGCCTGGATTCTGTAGCTCTGAATGAAAAGGCATGTTCTGTAATTTTTGACTTTTATTAGAACGCTTCTTTTTTGAGAATCCATTACCTTTCTCCATACAACACGTTTCCAGTAATAAATATGAGCTCCTTGCCCAAATGCCTCCATATTTCTCATTAAGGCTCAGGAAGCAGTTTGTGAATTCCCCTTTGAATAGCTCATTAAATTCTTTGCTTTTGTTCCTGCCTCCTATCTCCCGTGTTCTGTGTCCTTATTTGTCCTTTTTCTTAAAAGCCAACAAAGAGCCTGGAAACATCCCTTATGTAAAATTCCAAAATTCAACTGTGTATTTTACTCCTGAGCTTAATTATAAGAAGTCGTTGCCTGTTCTATATACTTGACGGCTTTTCAAATGGTGCCATTATGTAGAACAGTAAGCAGAAGCAAAAGGTAGCGAAGCTCATTGGAAGTCTAATCCATGAAATGCTGTCCTTATTGAAATCCTGTAAATAGAAATAATATTCAGGAAAACAGAGATTTCCTCTAAAGCTGTGCCCAACTAATCGACTTACAAACCCCAAATGAAACTTAGGGAATCACGTACACTTAGCCCAATGTCTGGAACATAGCAATCAGTTAAAAAAAAAAAAAGTTGTTGCGTGAATATACTATTTTTATTTCCCCTTTTGCCATTCGTTTCTGTTCTCCACCTTCTTTTGGTCCCTGTCCTGACCCTTATAGACTGCATCATCCAGGCTTTCTTGCCAAGTGGCTGCCCATTGGCTACAGGCAACGGGAAGGTAGAAGGTGGAAAGAGACACAGTAATTACCTCTTCCCTTGCCCCTCTCCTGCACTCTGCTTCTGGGATGTCTGTGTCAACAACCACAGCTCCCACGGGGTGGGCCCTCCTCCATGGTGCCAACCCTTCCTGGGGTCTAGAAACACTACTTTCTCCTCTCGCCCGTTTAGGTCTGAGGCCAATAACAGTTTCTTACGCTGCTAGTTCCTGGATGTCTCCACATCCTTGTTGGTTCCTTCATTCCTGCCCACATCTCAGCAAACCGTTTGTCTTAGTAAGCTTGGGCTGCTATAACGAAATACCATAAATTTAGTGGCTTAACTAACAGAAATTTATTTCTCACAGTTCTGGAGGCTGGGAAGTCTAAGATGAAGGTGTAGGCTGATTCTGTGGTGAGAACCCACTTACTAGGGAGTTGGTTTTTTGCTCTAACCTTATATGGTGAAAGGGATGAGAGCTCTCTCAGTGGTAAGGTCGCTAATCCCATTCAGGAGGGCTTTGCCTCCATGATCTAATCACACCCAAAAGCCTGCCTCCTGGTGCCACTATCTTGAGGGTTAGGGTTTCGACATATGAATTTTAAGGGGACCCATTCAGCCCATAGTTCCATCCCTTCACTAAATTCTTCAGTTGAACCAGATGAGTTAAATTTTGTGCTTCATCATCCTATTACGGTGAATAAATGAAATAGATGAATGAAAAGATTTAGAAAAATCAGCTTTAAAGTAAATGAATGAATAATTTTTAACATTAAGGAATAAAACTATAAATATTAAAATCACTTCCCAATATATTGAAATTTCAATTATTGAAATTTTACCTAAAAATAAGTTTTAATATACAAAATTTACACTCATGTTTATATAATATATGCCAGGGATCAGAGGAAGGTAATATAATTGAGAAAATTGATCTAGGTGTCAAGAAAAAAAATGCTAAGAGCATTAATAAATGACAATTGGCAATTAGTTTATACCTCCATTGTAGACTGGAAGTTTACTACATGTATATATGTATATGTATTGTAAATAGTCCCAACCAATCACAAAACTGACATAGCCTGGTATATCATCTATGGTCCAACTTCCAGCTCAGAGCAAAATCTTCTTATATTATAACTAAATACATAGATTTAAGGAGGCAGGGTCCAAATGGGGCTCAGACGTAAGCTTGAGTTAGTTTCAGGTTATGGGTATGAGCCATAGGGAGACACCTCATAGTCAAAAGGACTATTTATCCATTAGGAAATAGGGCTTGAATTACTTTAATGTAGAAGGCAGTTTGAAAGCCAGAATCAGAGTTTTGGGCCTGGAGACACCAGTCTGTCTCTGAATGAATGTTCTCTTTCTTCTCCCATAGACACACTCCTTAGCACACCCTGCTTGTTCTCTTTTGCTCTTGACTCTCTCATTATGTACATAGTGTTTATTTTTCTTATTCTAGAAAGCAAGAAATAGTCAACATAGAAAAAATACCATAGAAATAAAGATAAGCAAAAAGAAAATAAAACATAAAATGGCCAGTAATCTTTCCATACTGAGATAACTGGTTTTTGCAGTTTGGTGCACAGACTTCAATAGGTGAGTGATTGATGGCAAGCTAGGTGAATAAATGATAGGTGGGTATTTCCAAGCAAAAAGTGACCTAATGTACATGTTTTATAACTTGTTGTTTTCACTTAACAATGCATTTTAATATATTTCCCAGTTATTGCCTACCCTTCTAGAGCATCATTTTACAGCTGAAAAATATTGTATTGTGTGAATTTGTCATCATTTGTTTACCCAGTTGTTGGAAATTTAAATTCTTTCCCATGTTCCCCACTTTTACAATGCTATAAAAGATATCCTTATGATTGTTTTCTATTTCAGTAGCAAGGTTATTGTTATTTTCTGGATATTTTAGAGGAATGGCAAAGGGCTTTGCTTACCCTTCTTACCTCAGGGGTATGGCTGTGATTACAGAAAAATACAATAATCATAGAATCAGCTTGGTTTTAAAGAGATGTTCAATCCATTGTTGCCATTGTTGTAAGCCCTCCCTGCTTCCAGTAGCCGTTTCCCACACACGGCAATATTGACCAGGTAATCTTGGGGAATTAGTTAACATTTTATTCAGTATTTCTCTTTTTCTAATAAATACAGGTGGCAAAATGAAAGGAGACACACGTTCTTCTCTAATTCTTTCACATACCCACATCTGCACACTACATGTAATGCATTTCACAAATTTGTGTGAGGGTGCATATGTATATGGCAGAGTGTCTCAACTGATGGCTCCTGCTGTCATCACAGTTTCTGTGCAAGAAATTCTTGGGCACCATTGGTTTTGAACCACTTATCCCACTATTCTTGTTAAACCTAGCAAATCATAGATTTATTCTAGATGGTACAAAGTTCCAATCTACAGCCGGCCCAAAGCTCACAGAGTGGCTTGACTAAAACCTGCTGCCAGGGGTGCTGTCTTTTGCAGAGTTACCATCAGATTAGTATAAAGGTCTTTGCTGGGTTCAGTCATGAACAGATCTTACTCTCTCAAGGCTATGTCCTTGGAAGAGCTCCCACGGTGGGAATGGTAGGCAGAGTGTACATTCCAAGGACAGGATTGGGAGTGAGGAGCCTCTGATTGCCTGGGTCCAACTCTTGAGTCAAGAGGCAGTCACGTCCTCTTGATGACCTCCTCCAACATGACTACCATTTATTGAGCACTTACTATGTGCCAAGGGACTTTCTATGGTTATCTTATTTAATCCTAACAACCTTATGAGAATGAGGCGATTGAGGAAGAAAGATTTCATAACTTAACCAGATTCACAAGGCTAGTGGGTAGTGAGTATCATAACCCAAGCATGTTTCCCAAATGCTACCAACAAGTTTGCCACCAGGAACACAGAGGAATGAAATCAGACTGTATTTGGCTAAATCAATAAATAAACAAAACAAAACAAATCAAAATTGGCATTTGCTGTGTAATTTAATACCCCAGATCCTTATTTGGTGATCTCACAAAACAAAATGACTTTAATCCAGGTGCCTCTCCCTGACTCAAAAAGAATTTTAGTAAAGGTGATTTATCAAAATCTAAATGTGGTTGTTAACAAGGTCCTGGAGAATACTACAGGTGGACTTGTTTTTACTTATTTTTCTTTGTGTGCTATGTGTTTTTTCATGCCTCTCTTCCTTCATGTATGGAATCTTCTCTCTCTATAGTTCCTTCCCCCCTCCCTTTTCCTTTTTTTTTAAGAGAGGCAAGAAAGAGAGTGTGCGCGTGTGCGCACATACACATACACACACACACACACACACACACACACACACACAAGTGGGGTGGGAGGGTCAGAGGGAGAGAGAGAGAGAGAATCCCAAGCAGGCTCCAAGCTCATTGCAGCCTGATGTGGGGTTTCATCTTACGACCCTGAGATGATGACCTGAGCAGAAATCAAGAGTTGAGTTCGATGTTTCCCCACACACTGAGCCAACCAGGAGCCCCTCCCTTCCCCTCCTTTTATAAATATTTACTTATGCCATAGTTATGCCTCCCCTAATTGAAAGTGAACTCTGTGAGAGAGTGAATGGAGACAGAAAACCAGCGTTTGGATACGTGCAATGAACCCCACTGGAAATTCACATACATCATTTGGATGGGCAGGAACCAAGTCCAATTCCTCTTTATAGGTTCAGGGCTTATTACACTGCACGGTTTTGCAGCCTATAGGCTAACACAGACTGCTTCTTTGTTCTTTTGACTCTGATGCACTTGGCTGCATGTATACATATTTACATTTTCAAAATCGTATATTAATCGACTTGGTACCAGAAGGCAAAGTCTGAAACTAACAGACTGTTGATGTAATGCAAAAGACACACTGAAGATACTAAAATGAAATTAGGATGTCGACGCCTAAAAGATCCCCAGGGAAATGCTGAGATAACAAAGTGGAATTCAGTGAGTTAGGAAAGCAGAAAAGGATGCCACAGGCAGAACAAACCAAGTTAAGGAGGGCCCATCATTAAGATGAGTTAGTGCAGAATCTACGTACGGGGAAAACACTTGGGGATATGGGGAGAATAGGAGGAGTGGGAGGAAGGGAATTGACTTTCCAATGCATCTCTTTGTGACTGTTAAGATAATTCTGGTTGTCTCCTGCAGGGACTTAATTACATCTCATAGTAATACTTAGACTCAACTCGTATTGTAATCTTTGCATTGTGGTCAAATTTACTAATCGCTGAAAATTGTCCTGCACCTAGTCCTAACTTTCTGAAGCAGAGGTAAACCCTTAGACCGCAAATGGACCTTACTGCCCTTGGCTTACTGTCTTCCATCTTTATGCTGACGGTTGGCAGCCTCTCTGGCATTTTCTCTAAACGTCTCAGTTGAAGGGAAAAATGGGCTTTTTTATGTCTCTGGATCTATCCTCTGCCACTGAATTTATTTCCTCCCTGGGGCCCTGGATCCTGTTCTTTCACTCCTTCTAACCACTGTTGTTCATTAATTACTCCTTGCTCACATTTATCTTCAACCCTTCCCTCTCCAGCCTCTTCTATATTTAAAAAAAAATGCTACCACCATATATGCCTATGTCATAGCCAAACATCTTGGACAACTTTCTCTGTTCCTTATTTCCAATTCTCCACGCCCTTCTGTGCCACCCCTGCACTGAAGGTCCTCTCAGCAAGCTGACCAATGACCCCCTAATGCCCAACCCAGTCCTATTTTGCTTGACATCTTTGCAACATTTAACAACTGAATACATTCTCACTTTTAAAACTCTCCTATATCTGCTTCCATGAACTCAATTCTATCTACTCTTTCCTTTTTAAAAAAAAAAAAGATTTTATTTATTTGACAGAGAGAGCACAAAGAGAGGGAGAGGGAGAAGCAGGCTCTCCGCTGAGCAGGGAGCCCGATGTGGGACTCGATCCCAGGACCCTGAGACCATGACCTGAGCCGAAGGCAGACGCCCAACTGACTGAGCCACCCAGGCGTCTCCATCTACTCTTTTCTTATCGACTCTTCCCTGGGTTCCTGCTAAATGCATCTTAAATGGACTTCTTATTTCTTAGTTGTGCCCTTTGTCCAGTCTACTATCCTTGCTTAGTGCTAGAATTGGCATTTTTGAAATGAAATCTTTCACCCCTACCCATGTCCTAATGCTATCAGGATAAAGTTTAATGTTGTCACATGGTTGATAGCATCATCCTAACCCAGCCCTGCCTTATTTGCTTAAAAGGAAATTGCTTGCTCCAGACTTCTTCACTTTCTGCCCCCTGAAACTGGAACCAGACATTGCAGTGACTTGTCCTCAACTGTGCAAAAGTAGAGGAGGAACGTGGCTCCAGAACATCCTCATGTAGCAAAGCTATTCACCAGCCTAGGCCAGCAAGATAGTTCTGTGAGAGGGAAATAAAAATCTCTTTTATTTGGGGTGCTGTACTTTGGGGTTCTTTATTACTCTACCCTAGTCTTTACCTGAACTAGTTAAACTGCCCTCTTTATCTCATGCCATTGTGGTTCTCATCTCGAATTGGATTCTATGTTCCATCTAAACCAGGCTAGTTGCATTTCCAAATGGTCCATTTCTCTTATTCTCCATGTTTATGTCCATGCTGTTCCCTCTGTCTAGAGTCTGTGCCTTTTTATCTCTACCTCAATATTCCTATTCATGACTTACAACTTTGGTCAAGTGTCAGCTCCCATTTGAATTTTTCCCTAATATGCTCCCGACACCCCTCCTCTGCCCCCACAGCATTCTGCACATTCTACCACAAGGTCTTGTGATCCCTGGTTTACCTGTGTGTCTTCTCTCTGATTGTGAGCATCTTGCTGGCAGGGGCTGTCTTGTATCTCTGGCATATAGCTGGGGCTCAGCAAATGTGTACTAAGTGAAGAGTCAGAGAACTTAATATCTTCCAAGTTTCCCTAGAGGAAGTCTGTGTGTATCTGTGACTATATATATATATATATATATGTGTGTGTGTGTGTGTGTGTCTAGGATTGAGCCATCTTAACAGAAGTACCGGGAGCCTAACAGCCAGAGGTTGGGAGTGTAGCCAGCATCTTTAGAGACTGTTGAAGGAGCAAGCTGGGGCTAAGGGTTCAAATGCCAAGTCCAAGGATCAGGAGCAAGGGAGATCAGGAGTGGAGTAACCAGAACAGTATTGCAGAAAGCAAGATAATGGCCCTTACAGATTCCATGTCCCAAACCCCTGAACCTGTGAATATGTTTGGCTACATGGAAAAGGGGAACTCGTGATGCAGATGGCATTAGGCTGCTAATCAACTGATCTTAAAATAAGATTATCCTGGATTATTCTAGTGGGCCCAATGTAATCACAAGGGTCTTTGAAAGTGGCAGACTGGGGCAAAAGATGGAGAAGCAGAGAGACGGTCATGTAAGAAGGATTCATTCTAATCTTGTTGGCTTTGGTGGTGAAGAGAGGCCATGAGCTAAGGATTGAGGACAGCCTCTAGAGGCTAGAAAAGGCAAGAAAGTGGGTTCCCCCTAGAGCCTCCAGAAAGGAAGACAGGTCTGCTAACATCTTGATTTTAGCCGAGTGAGACCCATTTCGGACTTCTGACCTCCAGAACTGTAAGACAATACACATGTGTTGTTTTAAGACACTGAATCTGTGGTCATTTGTTGCAATAGAAATAGGAAACTAATAGAAGTATTATTAACAGAATGAACTTGGACAAGACATTTAATCTCCCTAAACCTCCTGTCGCATCTTGTAAATAGGGATCATACTCACTGTGTGCTTGTGAGGATTAAATGAGATATTATATCTAAAAATCTTGGTAAAGTGCTTGGCACGAAATAAGTGCTCCACAAATAGCAGTAATTTAATATCATCATTGTTGTTCACTAATTTGCCTAATGAATTCGGAATGGAGGGGAAGGAAGAGACAGAGAAAAAAAGATGGGCAATAACACAATAAAAGTCTATTTTGGAAATCTGCAGGCATATTTGGTTTTAGCTCTTTTGTAAAGTGTCTTCTTACCTCACAGAATGTGCTTCCATTTCCTCTGGCTTTCTCTCTCTTGCTTTAGGTATTAAAATCTATTTTAAATTTAGTCATTTCAAAGTCTCCTTGGCATCGTGTAAATGTCGCACCATTAAATATATATTCAATGAGTGCTTGAGCAGGCTGGCTTCCCTGCCAAGAAATGGAGTCCCGTAGGTGGGCAGGTGGAGGAACGACAGACGCCACCCCCCCACCCCGCACCGCCCATAAACTCCGCTGTCCTTAGTTAGCAGAACCACGTTTTATGAGCTCCAAATCAGGATGTGTGGTCTGACAAGCACAGTTGCTCCTGAGTTTTAATTTAGCATTATGAAAAGGTTTTCACAGGTATTAAATTAAATCACATGAAATTTGGTGGATAATCTTTACTGCGAAAAATAAAATCTCAAGTAAAACTTCAAGGAAAACATGTATTAGTTTTTATAATATTTGAAATTTGAATTATCCGTGACAATCTAGAATGTAAGGTTTGGTAGCCACGGGGAGGGTTTTGCTTCTGTTTTGTTTTGTTTTCCTCTGTTCTCAAATGTTCCCTTCCCCTACTCTTTCCCTCTGAGTCATGCCGCCTCTCTTCTCATCAGGTGACCCTGGTGAACTGCCAGACCAAGAACCCCAACTTCCGGATGATGGAATAGACATGTGACACTGGCCCAGCCAATCACAACAGCCCTTCATCTGGCCAATGACTGGTCCCATGAATAGGCACATGATCAAATGGAGCCAATTTCATACAGACAGATGAAGAACATGACTTTCTTTCTGCTAGAGTAACAATTGGTGGAGGTGTATGTTGGAGCTGTTGCCTGCCATACTTTCTACCACAGAAAGGAAACACATCTGCAGGAAGTGAATGAGGCCAAAAACCAGAAAGAGGCAGGACTGAGAAGTGGAGAGGAGAAAAAAACCCTAATGACATCTCTGAGCCCTCAGACCCAGCAGTGGCTGACACCACTTACTCCCCATCCTTCTCTGTACATGAGCCAATAAATCTTTTTTAAGTGGGATTTCTGCGACTTGAAATTGAAAGAGCCCTGGCTAATACTCAGGGTCATTGCAAAAACACTGTCAAGACCTCAGAAAAAAACAACCCAGAGGTGGGTGAAACAGGGACAGGAAGAAAAAAGAGTGGATATAGCAGACAATAAGGCAGGGAAGAGCACGAGACTTAGCGTCAGAACACTAGGGTTTATATTCCAGCTCTGCCATTTACCAATGACCTTGGTAAGGCACAACCTTGGGTGACAGCATAACATTTCCACTTAATGGTCTGCACCGTGGATGACTATCATATCGCTGCCATATATAACACGATGCGCTGGGGGAGGCTCACCTGAGATGATAAATGCGAGCACTCTTTGTAAATGTTAAGTGCTTGCAAATGGCACTTATTACATAGAAAGCAGCACAGTAAAAAAGACTTTGGACTGAAACAGACACCAAAAGGAAAAGTTAGGCTGTAAGTAGCTGAAATCTTGAGAGAGGAATGGAGAAACCAACCAGTTAATGATTGGATCTTCTATAAGCCATCTAAAGGACACACAATACTGAACGTCACTGGCCTGAGTAAAAACATATGCAAAATCTATACAAAAACTAGAAAACAATTCTAAGGCCATGTGTGGGATAGGTGTGGGAAGCAAGGAAAGAAAGGAAAACCAACATTTGTGAGGCATCCACAGTGTCTTGCTGTATACCACACAGACTCTGACATAACCCACGAAGGAATACTGCAAGTGTCAGGCATTAATGTCCCCAGTTTATATTTGAGGAAAATAAGGCTCAAAGCCCAGGTCTTAAGATCCTAGACTATTCCACTGTCCAGATAATATATTTGAAGCTAGACTTTGGGGCTTTGATGAGAATATGCTTAGTTGTCTTTCCAGATTATAAGGACAAATCAACCAATATTTTAAAGAAGGCTAGAATTTATTTAAATTTTAAAATTTTCGTTGTGAATGGTTTTCTGCTAGATTTAAAGTCTAGTGCTTTCAGTAGTTACTAGAAATTTGTGTCTCTTCATCTGTGTGTCAAGAGTTGTGAAGGGTCTGGGATTTTACCCTGCTTAGACATGAATTAACTAGCCTGTTACTATTTTGTGGATGCTAGCAGAAGACATAAGACTCTTGGTCAGAGACAAAGGACTTTATTATTCACAGCAAAAGTAGTAGCCAGAGCTTTATGTTGATTTATGTTGGTCCGTTCCCAATCCCCATGGACCACTAAGGCCCATGAGGGTGACAAAGAGAGCCCATGGTGAGTGCCTACACATGCTATGGGTTGCATTACAGGAGAAGAACACTAAAATTGGGGATTTATTGCTTTTATAGCAAGTGAAAGCAAGCCTGTTCTTTGTCTGGGGAAGATGTTACTTCAGCCCTCAAGATTGCCTACTTGCAAACACAAATCTGAGAAATGGCCTAGGTAAGGAGCGGAGGGGGTCTTGCATTGTAGGTATACCCAGCAAGAATATATAGGGAGTCTAAGCGCCCATGGTGAATTGCCCCTTCTAGCACTGAGTCCTTCTCTAGACAACAACTGCAATTTCGTTCTTTTGCTCTCCAGTAGAATCATCCCTTACACATATCTCTTCTAGCTCCTTCACTTTCTTGTTGCAGATGGCTCCCACTTTATTCCCAAAGTTCTTAGAAACACTGTCTTTGGGCGCTTGGGTGGCTCACTCGGTTAAGTATCTGCCTTCAGCTCAGGTCATGATCCCAGGGTCCTGGGATTGAACCCCAGTATGAGGCTCCCTGCTCAGCGAGGAGTCTGCTTCTCCTTCTCCCTCTGCCCTTCCTCTTGCTGATGCTCTCTCTCTCTCTCTCTCTCTCGTGCTCTCTCTCTCAAATAGATAAATAAAATCTTAAAGAAAAAAAAAAAGAAACACTGTCTTTGAGCCTCCACCAGTTAGCCCCTGTGTGATGCCTTTGTGATGTGTCAACTCAGCTAGGCTGAGTTACCAGAGAATTATCTTTCTAGTATTTCTAGTTAGGGCAGGCTACAAGGGATATTCCCTTGTGTGAGTTGAAGGACAGAAGGGCAGAAGCAGCTGTTTTCTCCTGTTCTCCTAGTTAAACAAATACCATTCTAGAGGCTACTGTGAAGGAATTTTACAAATGTAAACTGTAAACTGTAAACTGCCTAATCAGTTGACTTTAAGTTCATCAAAAAGGAGATTATCCTGGATGGGCCTTGGAAGCCTTTTAAAAAGAGAGCTTAGGCCTTTCCTGAGCTAGAGACAGCAGACAGCAGCTAGCTTTGCAATGATTCTCCTTTTGCATTGTATCTTCCTGCCTGCCTGCCTGCTGCCTGCCTGTGGACAGTAAGTTTCAGCTTGGGCCCATGGGGTTCTAGCCTGCATGTGGTCTTTTCTTCCCACCTGCCTGCCCGATGGACTTTAGGGTAGCTAAGCCAGTCTCCACTATTGTGAAGTCAACTTCTTGAGATAAATACCATAATATATTAGTAAGAATGAAGATATTATATTTATCTTTAATATTTATTATCAATCAATAATTAATACATCTATATTAATATTTATAATGTATATAATTGATACTGAATATTATAATTCATAATGTTTATATTCAACATATGTATACTACTGCTTTTGCCTAATTGAACCCTGACGGATTCATGTGACACTTCATGGAAACTGCTCATTTGATGAGACTGAGACCTCCTTCCTGCCAAATTTAATGGCATTCTTAGTCCTCATTTTGCATGATGCCTTCAGTAACATCTCCTCTTTAGATTTCTTCTCCTTTGGTTTTAGAAATACCATTGAGGCTCTCTTCCCAGTCTATCTCTCTCACTCTCCTATTCTGGTTCCTCTTGTTCCTCTAACTTTGGTCATTTTCCTAAGAGTATTCTTGCCATATATTATAGCTCTTCCTTCTCTCATACAGGTGGACTTCAATCCTCATGGATTGACTATACTTAATACTGATAACTCAAATATATTCCTCTCATTTTCACCATCTCAGAATCTTTATTAGTGTAATTCTTGCCCAGCAGAGTTCATGAAAGATGCATCAAAAAGAAGACCAGTTCCAAGGCTGTTTGAATCTCCTTCACCTCTGGACTCTGGAGAAACTGCCTTCATGGTTTTGATAATGCTGATAAACACCTTTACCATTTATTGAGCCTTGATATGCACTAGACACTACTGAAGGTGCTTTACAAACATGATCTCATCTAATCCTTACAATATCCTTATGAAGTCAGTGCTATGATTCCCCTTCTTTTCTTACACACTTTAGTATTATTTTTTCTAGTTCTGTGAAATATGATTCCCATTTGTCTTATGAGAAACCTGAGAATTTGGGAAATGTTATGTAACTGGCTTTGGGACCCACAGCCAGTAGATGTCAGAGTCAGGATTTATATCCTTAACCCAAGTTCCAAACAACTGGCAATATTGCCTTTGTCAGAAGATATGGACAATGAGGGCATAATCAAAGGACATTTAAATTTGTAATTTAAATTGCAAATAAAATTGCTCTGCCAAGCATGGCAGAGCTGAGCAGGTAGCTTCATCTTAAAAGTTGGCGGAAGCCCTCAGGCAACTATTGAAACCAGTATAGCCAGGAGTCTCATCTAGCTGGTATAATCAGAAGTGTTCTTTGCCCATGGTTCCTAGCGCAGCTTTGCAGATTCTCTGAATGCCATTGTATGCCCTCCGACAAAGGACAGCCAGATCTTTCCCTTACAAAGCTGTCTCCAATGATGGACAACAACCTAGCTGTCAGACCATACTCTTGTCTCACTGATACTGCTTTACCACTCCTGATCCATGACCTTGACACCACTGAATCCCAAACTATATCTGGCAGACCAATAGCCAACAGGCAAGGGGATTTAGTGATCATTCCCTCTGATGTCAAGTCAGTGCAGTGTTTTTGCAGAATCATGGTTCTTAAAGCTTCCTGCAATAGAGAGCAATATAACATTGATGCCAATAAGAAAAAATTGCCTTCTTCCCAAACAAAAATTTTTGACAATTATTTTAGTCTTGGCTAAAGCCTGTACATTTTTGGCTCAGTATTTTCTTTATGGGCCAATCTTCAAATCCTGATGTGGCTATGAATAAAGATTATGTAGAATATGAAAAACAAATTACAAAGATGGCCATGGAAGCAGCCTTGCAGAATCCAAAGGCATAAGTGCCAGGATGGCAGAATATCTTGGCAGATACTTCCCTTGGAAAAGAGGGAATAGGGTAATTACTACTGACTCTTGGGACTTTACTTTCTGCTTCTCGGAGGAAGTCCTTGATGAATATTTTACATTTATCCACTTCCTTGGGTGGTACAGTTTGTTTAAACATTTATTTCAGTTGGTTGTGAATTTATTCCAGTATTTTCGGAAGTTGGTTTGACAAGTTCACTGTATCAATTACCCCAGTCAGTACAGTGACCACTCTTTACCTTCTTTGTTAGTTCAGTAGCATGAAGAGCTCAATAGCCTCAGGTCCCAATTAAGTTGAACTATGACACTGTTTTCTGCTAGGACATTCCTCCTTAGAGTACAGATCTTAAGATTCTGGGGATAACATCAAACATTACCCCAGCTACTCTCATCTCTCTTGGTTCCTAGGCCCATGCATTCTGCCTACAAAGAAGATGGCACCAGATATTGGCCACTGGTTTAAGGCACCTGCTTGTAAAGGATTTTCTTCATCAGGCCATTCCAATAATATATCAAGCCATCTGCTTCTAAGTTACAGTAGAATAGTAAATATGAAAAAGCCCATCGCCATACCTCCTTTGCCATCAAATAAGTGCCTTAGTTTGCTGTGACATTTTGTGAGATACCATGTCAATGGATAAGGCATTCATAGGTCCACAAATAGGAATGCCAGCAGGATAATTCTGAAAAGGAAGGCAAATATGTATCTGAGATATGCCTCTGTTCCTGTGAGGACAAATCACTGCTCACTCTGTGCCTTATTAGGGACTCAAGAGTTGACCATGGCTGCTGAAAAGTTGGGCAATCATCAGTGGCTCTAGCCAAATAAGCCTTGGGGATGAGAAATCCATGGTAAGCCTCCATCCTTGTCTCTATTGCCACTTTCTACATGGGCTCATTGAATTAGCACCAATGTAGCCAAGGAAGGAGAGTGACTGACAGCCACCTTTCCCACCTGTTTCTTGAGAGCATTTGCATGCCAATAGCTGGAAACCACGTGCCAGGAGTAGTTATCGATTTTTTTCTAATAAAGTTACCATATCCAAAACCTCAGCTGTGATTGCCATAACCACCTTATTAAGGCTGGAACGATCTACCATTATTCTCTAAGACCCATCTGGCTTTTGCACCTGCCAAACAAGTTAGGTAGGAATAATCACCCCTGTGTCTCCCAAGTCTCTGATGGTGCCATTAATCTTTGCAGTTCCTCCAGGGAATGCCACATTGCTTTAAGCTTATTATTTTAGGGCTTCCACTTGGCTCTTCCTATCAATATAATCTTCATTCCACATAGTAGAGAACTAATGTGAGTATTCTGCCAGTTAAGTATATCAGTTCTCACTATACTTTTTGGAAGTGGAAAAATAACCAGAGAAGACACTTCTGCTTGCCAAAGATTACCGGTATCTTGTCGCTTTCCCTCTCCTCCCGTAGAGGAAGTTATCTATGCCCTCCTCAAATTTGAACAATCCAATCATAGAATCTTATTTTTTTGAGAGACCGTGTCATGGGCCCACTTCTCCCAGTACTAATTATTATGTAACTCAAGATTCTGGCAGGAAACAAATAATACATCCAAATTAGGGTAGAGAGTATAATCAAGGGACATTTTACAAAGGTATGGGTAGATTTAATAGAATAAGGGATAGAGAAGCAGAAAGGGGTTAGCAATATCAGGGAGTAACCCCTGGAACTCAAGAAGAGAGAATAGTTATGGAGACCCAGAAAGAGCTGTAACCTCCCGTAAGGATTACAGCCACTGCCAAACCGTGGCCTAGCAAGGAGGGAGCCAGAGGAATTAATACCCTGACCTCAATGTGCTACTTCCCTCAATGTCCTGCCAGTGTCATTGATAGGCCTATAACCCAATGTGAAGCCAAAGAAAAAGAGAGCCTGTTGACGCAGCCCATATAGGTCATCCACCACAGCAGAGAGCAGGATGAAGGACAAAGAGTAGACTTGGAGGGGCTAACAGGGACTATCAGAATATCACCTCCACCAAGAAACCCACCCTGAGCTCTCTAGTGTACCAATATATCCCCAGGTCCTTGAATTCCCCATCCTCCTTACCATGCCCTGCTTTTTCTTTTTTCATGGCACCGTTATCATCTACCATATGTAATTTACCTATTTATTATATTTACATCACATTCTTTATCTCTCTAGTAGGAAGTAAGTTCTCCTAGCCCAGGCATCTTCACCTGTTTTGTTCCCTGATGCTTCGAAATTACCCAGAACAATGCCTGGTATATCTACTGTATATAGTTATATTGATGAATAAAAACAATGAATTGTGCATAACAAGAAAGAGCTAGACAGAGAATAAGGCAAACCTAAGAGCTGATATACCAGTGATGAACCTCTAATCTTCCAGATGTCTTAAAGAGAGGAGATGGAAAAAAGCTAAGGTACAGAAAGAAGAGAGAAAGAGGGAGGCAGAAGAGATTTAATTTATGTCAGAAAAGGAGAGAAAGCTTGTGAGGAATGTGTTTGATTTTTGTTTCTAGTCCATCTCATAGAAATATCAACATATTATTTAACTTCAAGATTTTTAAGAGAAAGTGACCAGCGTTTGAAATGGGCCCACCTAATCCAGTTAATTATCCTGAGTCTCCCCCAAGATTCCCTTTGTTCCCCACCTTACTCAGCATCTCCCCCTTCCTTCTCTGGACCTGCAGTATTAGAGCAAAGGAGGGGATGAATGGAGCTGTGGTTAACTGAGAAGAACCTTCACTCCTCTAGACTCCTAAATCTCCTCCCCTGAACTCCAATGTATTTATACCATTAAAAAACAAAATTGCACCATTAAAAAAAAAAAGTATGGATCCGACAAGCATGTTTGTGTGTATGATGAGGATCCAGAGGAGCAAGGTTGAGACCATCTGCTGTTCTCGCCTGCCCAGCAGCACTTTCCCTTTCATTTGGTGACAGTGCCACATGTTATCTTGAGCACTGGTAGAGACTAAACTCTGTCCTCCCAGATTTCCTGTGGTGCAGCCCTATTGCCCAGTGCCTTACAATGTGACTGTATTTGGAGACAGGGCCTTTAAAGGGAAAATTAAGATTAAATAAGGTCATAAGGGTGGGAACCCCAATCCTATAAGACTGGCATCCTTAAAAGAAGAGGGAGAGACACCAGATAGGTACATACATAGAGAAAAGGCCAGGTGGGGACACAGTGAGAAGGAAGCTCTCTACAAGTCAAGGAGAGATGACTTAGGAGCAACCAAACTTGCCAGCACCTTGATATTGGACTTTGAGCCTCTAGAACTGTGAAAAGATAAATTTCCTTTATTTAAGCCACCTAGTCTCTGATATCTTGTTATAGCTACCCTAGCAGACTAAAATAGGGGACTACACTTCCCGCTTTTTCATGGCATGACAAAATCAACACCTGCCATTCCCAAGCCATGATCCCCCAAGCCAACAGGCTTCCTATCCCGGGTAGACCAGTTCCCTTTCTCTTCAGGAAATCTTAATTCTGGAAGGAGAGACAGTGTAGCAGACAGTGCAATGGCACTGTCCAAAACTGACCATGCTTGAGTTCTCCTGTTTTCCAAACTCAGGGTGGCCAGCCTTTTCTTCAATTCATTGAGCTACCTGCCTCCTGCTGTGATCCTTTTTTTTTTTTTTTTGCTTAAATTAACCAGAGCCATTTCTAATACCAACAATAATTAACATGTAATTCTCAAGTGGCCAAAAAAAAAAAAAAAGGAAAATGTTTCTCCCAAAATCTAACTCCTGGCCAAGAATTAATTCCACTTAATGTTCCCATTCAAACTCAGTTTCCATAGATGGAGCATGTTTCAAGTGATGGATCCTGGAAGATGAGCCAATATGCCAAAAGAAAAGACAAGGGAAACAAAATGATCTGAACTTCACCTTCCAATGACTTATAAAATAAGACATGAAGGTTATAAGTCAAGTCCACTAACATCAACAACAGAGTGAGCAGAAAGAGGTTGGACTAGACTCTGATGAAAAAAAGACACCAAAAGCTTCTGAGCATGGCCCCTCCAGCTTGTGCTTGTGCAAAGATTTTTAAGTAGAGGTGAGACAAGCAGAACTATTTTTAGAAGGATTACTCTGGCTACAGGATGAAGGAGAGGTGGACTGGAGGAGGAACCAGACTGGAGTTTGCTGCAGGGTCCAAGTAGGAGAAGACACTCAAGTAGGGCAAAGCCAGGGAGGGGCTCCAAGTGTGTACTGGGTGGATGACTGGAGCGTTTGCCATCAGGTCATATGGTTAGTGGAAGGGTAATTCAGACATCATTGGCATCTAACTAAGACAAGCAAGGAGATAGTTCATTCCTTCTTTAAAAAAAAAAAAAGAATTTATTTATTTGAGAGAGAGAGACAGAGCACGAACAGGGAGGAGAGGGAGAAGTGGACTCCCTGCAGGGAGCCCGACATGGGCTCAATCCCAGGACCCTGGGATCATGACCTGAGCCGAAGGCAGATGCTTAATGGACTGAGCCACCCAGGCGCCCCTCAGTCCTTCTTTTTATACCCCTGAAATATGCCTATTTCACTTTGTAGATGTAAAAACAAAACAAAGCAACAGCAACAAACTTAAAACAACCTAAATATCTATCAATATAGTTAGATAAAGAAACAGCATTACAATTATTCATTAATAGGGAGATCTGTAGATCTATGGGAAAGCAATCACAATATCACAATGAAAAGCAGACACTGCTTATGGTATGTAGAGAATGCTACCATTTTGGAAAAACAATAAACAAAAATGTGTGTGTGTATGTGTGTTCCCAGAATTATAGGAGTGTGTGTGTGTGTGAATAGAAAAAGTAAGGAAAGAACTTCACAAAAATGTTAATGGTAGTTATGTTTGCAGATTACTAGATGGGAAATTTCTAACTCCTTCTCCATACCTTCTGTGTCATTTTAATTTTTAACCACAAATATGTTTTATTTTTATAACTGAAAAAAGCAGAAAAAATATGTTCATTCTGGGATAACGAGACCACTTAAATAAGGACATTGCACATGTTTATAAGCAGAAGCTGAGTCTAAAGCCCTCTGTGGACATCAGAGCAAGGATTGCTGTGGAACAAAAATGCGATGGGCATTAGACACCAAACTACAGTCTGGGACAGACCAGAGTGTTCTCTTGGTGATACCAGGCTAAGGCTCTTTACCAGTCTTTTGGTGAAATTAATGTGAGAACTCTTTAGGGAGTGTTGATTGTAAAGACAGCTAAGTTAACACGATCGTAACTGTGTAGGATTTTTAGTCCTCATATTTTATTATCTCTGCAAGATCCAAGAATTTTTAAAATCTACATGTAAAGTAAGATGTAAATATCCAAGCCTTCCTTGACTATTGTCATCAATATTCTGGTGGGGAAATTAAGCAGGACTGGCGATTAGAATACAGCTTGGCTCTGTCTGGCTATACTTCATCATGAGGGCTGATTGTACAGATGGGTGAGCTATGCAGCCACACAGGGTAAGTTCAGAAGAACCCGAGCCTGGTTTAATGTTCTGCTGTAGTCATTCTGAAATTCTTTTTTTTTTTTTTAAGATTGATTGATTGATGGATGGATGGATTGATAGAGAGCAGGAGGGAGGGGCAGAGGGAGAGAGAATCTCAAGCAGACTCAGTGCTGAGCACGGAGCCCCACACTGGGCTTGATCTCACGACCCTGAGATCGTGATCTGAGCCGAAATCAAGAGTCAGATGCTCAACCGACTGAGCCACCCAGATGCCCCCATTCTGAAATTCTTAATGATTTAATCTTTGACTTGTATTTTGTAAGTGAAGTCCAGTGGGCCACGGGAATGAGCAGAGGTGACTGGTGCTGTATGCAGGTCTTCGGGCTCCTCCTGCTCCATTTGCATTTAGCCTTTGAGATGCACATGAGCAGAGAATCCCAGAGGATCCACATGCTTGGAGCTCAGCAAGACTCAAAGCAAATACAAGGACGCCTGTTGTGTCTACGATGGAGTGAGTGGAGGGGCTGACAGCCCTGAGAGCCTAGGCTTTCTGGTCAAACCAGAAGTTGTGTTGAACACAAAAAGAAGGCAATAGCATTCTAAAAAACATGAACGACCAAGGAATCCTGTCATATTCTTTCTTACCCTTCTTCCTTCCCTCCAGTAGCCAACCACGTATGAAAATGATCATCTAGAATGAAAGGAAAAGGTATGGCACCCTAGAGTTCCTTTCCTTTCACTCCTTTCTCCCAACTCAGGAAGTCAAAGGTAGAGAATGTTCGTAGAACTGCACATATGAAATGAAATGAAATGAAATAGTGAGGGGTTTCTTGTGCAGCATATCCAGTGTTTTGTAAAAATGAAACATATATGCATGTATGAGATATGAAATAAGAATTAGATAATTTTGGTGATTTTACATAAGAGTTAAATGCTCTCATATTTGCATTTAACCTTAGTATTGCACAATATGAATACAAATGGTAAATTCAAACTAATAACATAAAATTTTAATTTCTCTTTCCTTCTAATACTAAACAAAAAAATTAAAAACACCATGACAAGGTAAGAAAGAAACTCTGGAGGAAAGAACAAGGTCTGTATTTTAGGACCTTTAATGGTACGTTTTACCTGCTTTTTTGAATAAGAGGTCCCGCATTTTCATTTTGTACAGGGCCCTGCAAATTATGTAGCCAGCCCTGCCTGTGATTGCATGGGCCATCAATTCAAGTGGCTTTGGGATGGTTTGGTTGTAACTTGGGAGGCAGGGGTGAGGCTGAGAAGCTGCACAAACATCACTGAGGGGACAGAGGGAGAAAGGGGACTGGAAGGGACAGAGTGGCATCAACCAGTGTCCTTTAGCACTGCCCCTTGTGCAGCCTTCCAGGAATGACAGGGACAACATCACTGAAGAGGCTTAGTGTAAAGAGGCAGGTTCATCCCTTTAAATTGCACAGATTTCTCTGCAATTTAGTGCTGAGAAGTGATGTGAGAGAAAGGCTCTTTTCTCATATGATCACTGACAACCTTCTATCTATTACTCTAACTCAATACCAGGATGTACTTGTGCAGAAAAGCTGAGCCCTTGCTCTCGGGAAACCCAGCGAACAGCATGATAGGTCAATTGATTGGTCAAGCCCCGGCAGACAGAAACAATTTCCTTGGCTAGACTTAGTTAATGCAGATGGCCGCCTCTTTCACCCTTTAACACACCTCACCCTGGCCATGGGTAATGTTCCGGAGAGGATGTCACGGTCTCCCTGGAAGGCTCTGGGCTCTTCCTCTAGGCATTTGATTTGGATGAGAAGATAGCACTGCACAGCACAAGCCTGAGAGAGCCATTAGCATAAGGTGGGTGTGCCTGGGGGAACAGATAGGTTAGTGATGTGCCGGCCAGTAGTTCTGTGGAAATCTGATCCTGCCTCCAGTTCCTGTGTCCAATCATCCAGCAGGGCAGCTGAGGCTCATGGGGGAGAGAAGACAGGACACACCAACCAAACATGAGTTCTTTCTACTTGGAGCGTTGACTTCCAGTCTCTGTCTGATGGACTGGGATGGTGGGTTGTCAAGAAGCACATGAACTTGGGACCTTAGCAGACTGTTATTACTGATTTCACTGCTTTGCAGGCATGGAAGAAAAGAGGAGAGAGAGCTTCCCAACCATCCTCTACAAATACTCATATTCTTCCGACAACCACAGTAGCTCGGAGTTCCCTGCTTCACCATAGCATTTTGCCCTCCGTGCCTTTATTTACCAGAATGCCTTCCCTACTTCTTCATTGACTAGTGTTCATACATTTCCTCTTCTTCCTAACTACACAGAGAAGACTACATTTCCCAGCCTCTTTTGCTGTTAATTATAGCCCCATGGCTGGGTTGTGGCCAATAGAATGAGAACAGAAGTCATCTGTGTCACTTCCAGGCCTGACCCAAAGGACCTCTTTCCCCAGTACAGACTAACGCAGGGACCCACAGCACCAGGAGAGCTGAATGATGAAGGTGGTGGGGCCATAAAAAAGAAAGGATCTGGTCCTTGAATCTCCACTTGGAGGACAGTCCTTGGAGGATCAGACCTGCTGATCATTGGGAATACCTATTTTGGAAAAGGACAAATGAACTTTTATTATATTTAGGGGTTGTTTCAGCAGCTGGGGCTACCATAACCAACAACAACTGACTTCCAGTAATAGTCTCCCTCCTTCTGGGGATTTAGCCACAGTTGTAGCTCAGATGTTAACTGCTCAGATGTCCTCCAGCTGGCTGGAAACTCCCTAGTTTCTGATATTTAATTTTAAAGGCCGAAATTCCTTCAATTTGGGAGGAAATCAGGGCTCTCTTCCTCCCACCTCCATCCCTGCCAACATCTCCTGGGTTTCCTGAAAGACTTACTTTTCTCCTGATCATATCTTTTTCTGATATCACATAAGTAAGAAAGGACATGATGAGGTTCTTTGGTCTTTCATGTTTCTTAGAGGACCATTGTCTTCCTTCTGTATTCCAAGTGTGTTCTGCTTTGAGTAGAAGGCGTGGGAATTGTTGGCTTGTTCTCTCTTTGAGTCCTGCTGAAGTCTCACGCACCAGGGTCCCCTGAAATTCTGTACTGATGGGCTATTGCAAATACCAATTGTGAAGGGGGAGGCAGTGGATGTATGCATTATACCTACCTCCTGTGCTTAGGCACAGGCTCTGTTGTCCTATGAGACCACTTACAAAACAGAGGTTCACAGATAAAATATTAACCATTTTAAGAGGAAAGCAGAGCATTAAATCTCGTAAGGGCCTCTTTGCTCTTGGGCACAGGGCACGGGTTTATGAATCTCGCCTTGGAGCACAGCACCTCCTCTGCCCTTCCTCTCCCTGGCTGGCAGAGCAGAGGAATGAGGTCTGGGGAAGAAGTGACAGATCAGTGGGGACCTGACACAGACTGCATGATGTAAAACCCTTTCCTGACTCTTCTACCGAAATCATCGGTGATGATATTTGTGAAGTGGATTTTCCTTTGGGGAATGTAATTGAGTGCTGCGTCATGCTTCAGGCCTCTTGTGGAACAAAAGTATAGCCAAAAGATGGGGCACTGGTCACAGGCTACATCTGCAGACTTGGGGGCTGGGGATGAGCACATGACAAACAACTTTAATTGAATAATTTATCCCTGTTCTTGAACATCCTTTGCCCGACCTGCCACTGGGAGCTTTTCTCTGGCATGGACTCTCCCAAGTCCCACCTCCTGGCCTCTCTGGGTCCTCAGGGACCTCACTCTCTCCCCACTCCATTCAGTACCCCCCACACCGCCATTGCTTTTGGAAATGCAAAAGTTTTCTGGTTTTTTTGCAGAGCAGTGATTTCCACTTCTGATTGACCCTGACCTGATAGGGCCAAATTATCCTACCAAGTTAATTGTTTAAGAAAACAGAAACAAAACAACAAGGAAAAAAGTGGCTTATTTCCTTTAAGAATCTAGCTGCCAGTATTTACATAATTATTTTTTTCCTAAATACTCCAGTAACAGACCTTCTTGACATGGTTTTAAAATCCTCAGAAATCCCTCCCTGCCCCCCCCCCCGGTGGGTACAGAGGCTCTTCCTTTGGTCTCCTATAAAATCTGTGCATATCTCACAGATACCCACACATATACATTTGTATTACACATACTACACGTACATAGAGTCAAACACCAACAAAACCAGGCATTCAAATGCGAAAACAGATTTTATTCAGTAACTATTGAAAGCTGGGAAAAGGCTGAGCTCCCTTCCAATCTGTGCAGAGGTGACTGAACGTTTAAAAAGGGAGTAGAGGAAGTAGGGAGAGAGGTGAGCAGGGACTCAGTAGTCAGGGAAGTGAAAAATTACAAAGGGTTGGTCAGTTAAATGTGATCAGGTCAGCTGTGTCTGCTGGCTGGTAATTACCCATATCAGGATTCTGTCCTCCCAGGGAAACCGAGGCACAGAGTCCCTATCCTTTCTGATGATTACATTTCACAGGAATGGCTTTCAGGTCCTTGAAAAGGATGCCTCTGAGTTGGAGAAGATGCATATTCTCAATTGTAAGCCCTTTGTAGTAAATTGCTGAGAAAGGCATCTCATGTGTACAGACTCCTCAGCCACATAAGAAAGGGTTCTGGGCCTGGAACATTCCTTACCAGGAGATAAGGAGGCCAGGCAGTCTGCCCTGGGCTTATCACCTTGTGTGGGAATATCCTTCCCTGTTCCGGGCCTAATGTGCTCCTTTGTTCTGCTTAAGAATGGGTGTCAGCCATTCTCAGGCACACCTTCAGCTTGCAGTGTTTCCAACTCCTGGGGAAAGAGTGGAGGTCCTTCTGCTGCAGCACCGGAGGAGTGAGCACAGGCCAATGGCCTTGTGTAGACTGCCAGCGAACTCCGCTAGCCGTGGGGTCCAACACACGTTGTTGGAGCTGGTCTACTCTGTCTCTCCTCTTTCTACATGAGCAAAGCATTGTTCTATCCAGTGCTTGACTGCATTAGCAGAATTGAACTTTCTCAAAAAAGCATTTAAGGGAGAACTGGGGTCATCCTAGGGACATGGCCTTATGTTGCTAGAAGCCCGGCCAGAGTTTGGCCATCTCTTAGTGAAGGGAGAAGTTTGGATGGAGTCATGATGTGTCAGAGTACTTCTGCAGCTCTTAACAGATACATGTACACAGACATACACATGTACATATACACACAAACACACACATGTAGTCTTTTTCAGGGAACTCCCAAATATGCTCATACCTCAGGCATGAGGCAGCTCTGCCTGGAGGAAGTCCCATTTTACAGGCTGTACTCTACCCACAAAGGACAATAGGGAAAAAATGCAGATCTAGTACAAAATAATGTCTCCCCTGAAGAGCTGCTATGGCCCTCCCATCCCACAGCTGTGAGCCATGTAGTTCGTCATGTTTCTCCTTCCTCACCGAGCTGCCAGGACCCTCAGGTATTTTTTTTTTAAGATTTATTTATTTATTTGAGAGAAAGGGAGAGAGAGAGAGAGCACATGCATGTGGGAGGGGGAAGGCAGAGGAGACAGAATCTCTTAAGCTGACCCAGTGCAGAGCTCCAGAGCTCGGCACCCGACACAGGGCTCCATCCCATGACCCTGAGATTGTGACCTGAGCTGAAATCAAGAGTCAGAAGCTTAACTGACTGAGTCACCCAGGCGCCCCAGGATTCTCAGCTTTAAGTGAGATGGTTGATCATAATAACTGAACTGGCCCTGGTGTTCCTTTTTTCCTCTAGTGATTTGATTTCCTACTTTTATTTCTGCAACTATATTGTTTGTGTCCATGAGGATGAGGACAGGGAGGCAGGAAAAGAAACTAACAAATAAGTTTCTGCCTCAAACATTACCTTGGTTGTACCTGATATGGGTATGGAGTGCTAGAAGCTAATCTGTGATGGATTCATGGTGTGAGTCTTCAATGAGCATGTACTCCATTCAAGGCACAGCTGTCAAGGCGGGCCAATGGGGGAGGGAGGTATCTTACATTTCTATTGCTATATAACAAATTACCATAAATTTAACTGCTTAAAATGGCATACATATATCATTTCACAGTTTCTGAGTAGAATCTGAGCAATCTCAGCTAGGTCTTCTGCTTGTGGTCTCCCAGGGCTACCATCAAGGTGTCAGTGGTTTGCAGTCCTTTCTAGAGACTCTGAGGGGAACCGTCTTCCAAGTTCACTCTGATTGTTGGCAGGGATCATTACCTTGTAGATGTAGGATTGGGGGCACTGGCTTTCTCCCAGGTGTCAGATGGAGGTCACCTGCAGTCTTTGCCACCTAGACCCCCCCTGCCCCCACAATATGGCCTCTTACTTCAACAAGACAGAAGGAACATCTCTAGGGTGAGTCAACTAGCATGACAACATCTTAGGTAATCATAGGAGTTAGGATATCCCATCACCTTTGCTATATTCTGTTGGTTGGAAGCAAGTTACAGCTTGAGTCTACACTTGAGGGGAGGGATTGCACAAAAGGGTGTACACCACGAGTCAAGGATTATGGGGGGACACATTGGAATCTATTCCCAGGGGAGGTTATAATATAAAGATTACAAATTATAGTTTCTGGCTTCAAGGAACTTATCATTGAATTGAACAAATGAGATGTATAAATATGTAATAATACATCAAATAGGAATGTTATGATCCATAGGTAACAGCAATCTCATCAGCTCACAAGATCATGAACAGTTTCTGAAGGGGTGCCACCTGGGCTGGCATCTGTAGGCGGGAGAAATTTTGTGGGAAGAGAGTCTGCAAAGATAGGCTGGGGCCAGATTTTGTCAGGTGTTAAGTGCCAGGATTTTGAAATCTACCACATAAGCCTAGGCTTCCAAACATAGAGTAAGTGGCACTATGCCAGGAGTTGATAGTCAAACCAGGTAAGCAAGGCCCTTCATGGAGCATTGGTTTTACTAGAATACATTCCTGGCAGGAAAACACATTATTTTTTAGATTAGAGGAAGTGTCATTGAGTAGAATGCAAAATTGAAATTTATTTTTCTCAAGATTTGAGACTCCACATCATTTTTCCTCTGGCTCTGGTGGAAATTTTTGAGAAGGAGCAGTCCTGAGTAGCTGCTGGTCAGGAGAAGTCATCAGAAATGGGGGTGCAGGGCAAGAGGGGACAGAGAGACATGCCCATGGTGGATGTGAGACAGATGAAGGGCCCTGAAACAGCTCTGGGGTCAAAGAAGCTTCCAAAGTCTCCCTAGGCTAACCCACATAGTCTCTTAGCAGAGTGTGAAAGAGAAACAAGTTTAAAACTGACAATGGAAATCCTTAGGGCACGAGCAGATTAGGCATGTGGGGACTTTTTTCTCCCAGGATTAGGGCTACTTCAGCAGAGAGAAAGGAAACATTCTACCTATCTTGGACTCCCTTGCAATTGCAAAGAGGCAAGTACCAAAGATTAAGACCAGTGGCTGGTAGACCAAATCCATTGTGAGCTATGCAATGGTGTTTATATTTAAATGGTGGGAGAAAAACAGAAAAGGAAGAATAAAATGTCTTGACACAGGAAAATCATATGAAATTCAAATTTCAGTGTTTATGAATACAGTTGAATAGAAACACAGTCTAGCCACTCCCTTATGTATCATGTACGGCTGCTTTCACTGTACCATGGCAGAGCTGAGAAGTTACAACAAAGGACAGTGGCCTACAAAGCCTAACATCTTTCTGGCCCTTTACAGAAAATGTTCGCCTGGCTTAGAACCTTCACAAACGGGGTGGCTCCCACGGACACAAACCGTCTCCCGTTGGACTCTGCACCCTCTGCTTTGTCTTCTGCGATGATGCCTGTCTATCTACACATTTCCCAGACTGCTCTGTGAGGTGGTAATAGGTGTTGCACGGAACAGAAAAGGTTCTGTAGTAAATCAAATCCTGGGTTTAAAAAAAAAAAAGGATAAAATGATTTTGCTACTGGAAATGTTCTCAGTTCTTTAAATATGCTTTGCAGCCATCTAAATTGGGGAGATAAATTTTTGCATTTCCCAAACTTGTTCCACCACTCAATAATTTATTTTAAGGAATATTATTATTATTTCCAAGTGTTTCATACAGCACAGGCTCATCAGTGCTACTCCACATCTTTACCAGGTATCAAGCAATTCCCTTCTAATTTGGAGCAAATCAGTCCCCCTTCCTAGTGCCGTGCCCTTGGTCATTCACTCCCCTTTTTGGACACATGAATTTACTGGAACGGTTGTGCATGTCACCCCTTCCCTCACTAGGGACGTGCTCACTCTTTCAACCACCCGCTAGCTGATCTCATTCTCTTCCCCTCACAGACATGGGAAGATGGCAATTTTTAAGCTGCAAGTTATAATCCAGCAATGGGTCATGAAATTGATTTAGAGGGTCAGTGACCAGCATTTAAAAAACAGTAAAATAAAAGAAGATACAAAATATCAGAGCACATTGCAATAAGTACTTGGTGAAATTTTTGTATGGGTCCTGGGTCACAGCATAAAATGTATTTCTTCCTTCCGGCCATGGTCAAAAATGTTTGCAAGCCACAGTGCTGAGATGCTAGCAAAATAAAAGAACATAGCAAAGTCTTAGAGCTAACATTTGATTAGCAAAAATGTTGTATCTGTCCCACTATTAATTCTTCTCAGGCGTTTCCACCCCAGGGTATCCATTTTAAATTGCAAACATAAGGACCCAAGGACTGAATCTTCTGATTAACCTCTATATCTCTACCCCTTACTGTCTGTGGGACTCATTTCTCTATAGAGGCTGCATAAATATTTGATGTTGATAATGAAATGAAATGAAAAGCTAATAGGATAAGCCCTCCAGTTTCTATTGCCACTATCTGTTAAAGGATTGGAAGTAGCCCTCAATGTCATGTCCACTTCTATATGGTCTTCCAGAGCCCTCTCTACACGCCGCCTAAGATGACCCAAAGGGCAGTTCTTTTCCCTTATTCAGCAGAACATGCACACCCGTGGCTCCAACGTCTTCCCCAGCCATAGCCTTCCCACATTTCCTCTCTCAGCTCTGTCCCCCCTTGCTGGTCTCTGCTCCTGCCAGTGTCCAGGAATCCTCAGGCCTCTGCAAACACTGTTGCTCCCTCTGCTTCCCAGCTTCTCCCTCCATGCTTTCTTCATGCCAAAATCCCTCTTACGTGTAAAGTCCATGTTGCATGGACGTCTCTGAAGCCCAAACACAGGGAGCTACTTGCATTAATTTTCACAGCCCCCTGGGACTCTGTTTGTGCAGCTGTGCAGAAACAGTGACCCCCCCCCCCCCGAATTGTAAGTTTTGATATATCTATCGCCTCCCCCTGCCCATTGGCTTCTCCAGGGCAAGGGCTGTGTTGTATTTATCTTTGAATTTTCCATGCCCGGCATGGTGTGGCTCAAAGTAGGTGCTGATAGTGTTTTAAATATAAATGAAAAAGAAGAGGTGGTATGAAATATCAGAGGGTTGCACACTTTTCTTAGGGGATACCCCATATTCCTTTCTCTCCTTGTCTCTAATCCCTCTCTAGCACCCAAGACAAAGCTGTTCAGCAGGCTGCAGAATCTTCAGATCTGTTTGTGGAATGGAGATCAGATGCACACATGCATTCCAAGTATCTTGGGCACAGAGTTGATGTAGCTGCCTCTTCTGCACTGACTAACCCTCCTCAGATTTACTGTGGGGCCATTCTGCATGCAAGGGAGAAGTTTTCAATGCCCCTAGAACTCTAATGTGACCACAGGTGTAGTACCCCTAGTAGTGGCTGATTAATGACTTGTAGAATGAGCCCAAATGCCAGTTTTATAATAGCTGTGAATATTGAGAACTGTTGAATTAAGGAGTTTTGTTCTGAACCTCCTGCAAGCTTTTCTGTTTAGATCCCACTCTCTTATGCACCCCCAATCTACCCCCCACCACGCATCCAACAACCCTCTTGCCTTTGGCCCAGAACGAGAACCCCGCTTCTCTCACCCCCAGCCCACCAGGACGACCTGCAGCTCCTCAGACTTTTCTGTGGCAAAGGCATCATGCCACTGTTGCTCAGAGCTGTGCCTTCTCTAGAGACGGAGTCACCAGAGGCTGAAAGAGAGTCCACAGGAGCTGGCCCACCAGAGCCCAAGAAGTGGCTAAAGATGGAAAATGGGCGAATGGTGTGTTGACTTCCATCAGGAAATCCATGCAGAACTCTAGAAATATTTACCTTAGCCACATAAATCCCAGAGTAGAGAAAGAAAATAAATAAGGCCTCTAGGAAGGTGCTGGCCCTCAGCTGAATATGAAGGGAAAGTCATCTGTGGCCTTTATTCTCTTTGGGATTTGTGGGTTCCAAAGAAGCAGAACCAAGATTATTAAATTTAGTTGTGAGTTTGCTGGCACCAGGCACAGAGGTCAAGAGGCACCAAAGAGGAGCAGATCATACTTGATGGAGGCTGACAATGAATTCCTCTTAAACTCAGCCCAGGGGCACCTGGGTGGCTCAGTAGGTTAAGCATCTGCCTTCAGCTCAGATCATGATCTCAAGGACCTGGGATAGAGCCCCAGGTTGTCAGGCTCTCTGCTCAGTGGGAAGTCTGCTTCTTCCTCTGTCCCCTCCCCCCTCACTCATGCATTCTCTCGCTCTCAAATAAATAAAATCTAAAAAAAAATAAACTCAACCCAGGGAGCAACCCACTATGTGCAGGGACTGTACTCAGCTGTTGGGCCCCAAAGGCCACTAATACCTGAGTGTCACAGAAACTGCGGGGCAGTAACTCCAATGCTCATCTCCTTCCTTCCAGGCATGCTTGCACCTGGTGACGCTCACCCACTTCAAGGCACTGCTCTCTGTCTCACTGCCCAGCCCAGAAGTTGGAGTATCCTCCCTATCACTTCTGCCTCTCTCACTTCCCTCAAAACCTCAAGATTTCACTCCCTAGATATTTTTAAATCCTTCCCTCTTCGGTGGAACTTTCCAGTTCTGATGTGCGACCAGCCAGCCCTGGGCGACCTGGCCTGTGCCTAGCACTTTGGTCTCAGCCCTCTCACACCCCCATCCGACTTGGCATCTAGTGCTTGGGGCCCAGCCAGCTGCCCTGTGGGGCTCTAGGAGAACTGCAGCAGAGAATGTAAGCAGAGACAGGTGGCAAATGGGATGATACCTGTAACATGTATGAAAATCCAACAGTTTGGGTGCCTGGGTGGCTCAGTTGGTTAAACGGCTGCCTTCAGCTCAGGTCATGATCCTGGAGTCCTGGGATCGAGTCCTGCATCGGGCTCCCTGCTCAGCAGGGAGTCTGCTTCTCCCTCTGACCCTCCCCCCTCTCATGTACTCTCTCTCTCTCTCATTCTCACTGTCTCAAAATAAATAAATAAATCTTTAAAAAAAAAAAGAAAATCCAACAGTTCTCATGCATGTGATATATACAAACAGCTATTACAGATCGGTAAGCAAAGCATGAACTGTCCAAAAAGAAAAAATATATAAACAGGCATTCTAAAAAAGAAAAATATAATATATGTAGGGGGGATAAACATAAGGGAAAAAAGCCCAGCCTCAATAGTAACAGAAGAAATACAAATTAAAACAACAATGACATATTTTCTGCCTCTGTAGGTGAAGTAAGGGGAGAATGAAGATTTCTCCTGTGCAGCTGATGAAGTGCAAATTGGCAAAGATTTCTCATGGGAAACTTCGCTTTGTGAAAAAAGTCTTTAAAAAATGTGTATAACAGTGACAAAGCAATTCCACTGGTACAAATTTATCCTAAGGAAATAATTAGTAGATTGAGAATTTTTTTCATTTTGGTAATGTATAACAGTGTGGTTTTTAATGGAGAATATATGGAAATTATCCAAAGTTCCAACAATTGGGGATTTTTAAAGTGAATTTCATATAATACACTGTATGCATCTATTTAACAGGGAAGTATGGAAGTATAACTGTTAACATGAGATAGATGTTTATTGGTAAATTCTTAAGAGAAAAGAGTTTATAAAAATATGATGGTATTTTTTATTTTAGGAAAATGTACATGCATAAAATGTCAGGGAGATCTCTCTCACACTCTCTCTTTCCAAATAAATAAAAAATATTAAAAAAAAAACACCAGGGAGAGTAGATACCAAACTATAAATATTGGTTATATCTAGAATAGACTTGCTGGTGAGGAAATTTGGGGCAAACCTTTCTACATTTTTCCATCTTTGAACAGTAAAAATTATTTATCTTTATAATAAAAAGTGGCTTAAAAATAACTCAAACAAAATTGCCAAACTTAGTTATTTATTATTGAAGGCAAAGACTTGAGCAACTTAATTTTTAAAAATAAAGTCAGCAAATTACTTCAATCCAGAAGACGTTTACTCATCTAAGAGCCGGGCATGGTTGTACGTGAGTGTGGGGAGCAGGGCATTAAAATGGTAATTCACACAGTTGCTTAAATAGACCTTGTTAAATTCCAAATTATGAAAATTTGTTTGATTTATGAATGTTGACTATCATGCCAAAGCTATTTCAGTGTTAAGTTAGGTGATATAAAGAAAATGCATTTAAAACCTAAATGACACAGTTATATGAGTCTATACGTGTCAAGACCAATGGAACCACTCATTTAAGATCGGCACATTTTGCTGTATGCAAGCATACCTCAAAAACGTGAAGGCAGAAAAATAAAAGCATTCATAAAAAATGACATAAAATATTTCACGTTTTTTGTCTTGAGCTTTTAATGAGTCTCTAATATTGAATCAATTAGAAGCTGAACACAAGAGTACTTCCAATTCTGACTGATGGAGTAGTTGGTGTCAGACAAACCTCCCACTGAAAGCAACTATAGAAGCTGGATTCAATAACAACAACCATTTGAAGGCATCAAGGAAAAACCAAGGAAGCCACGTTTCCTTAACAAGGCACGGTTCTCACAAAGTGAAAATCCTATAGAGAAGGGAATACATTGACATGAGCCTGACATTCTGTGCACAAACACCTCTTGAGGCACTTTCTGTCCCCTGTGTTGTGCTTGCATGGAGCTACATACTGAGAAACAAAGAAGAAAGAAACTTTTGAGAGGGTAAAAACTAAGCAGATATTTTGATTTCTGCAAATGCTAAAGAGAGAGAGAGAAATGAATTGAGAACACACAAAGAAGAAGGAGCCCTGATAAACTTCTAAGTTTTGTTGAAACTCTTGAAGGACACAACTTATAAGTAGGGGAAACCAGAAGTAGACCTGACTCCAGTGGACCGAGATAATCTGCCAATACTCTGTCTGCCTTCTAGAAGTAAACAACATCTTCTTCCTGAAGAAAATAACATCATCTGGAGCTTCCACTCTTTTTCATACATTTTGGTATTCAATAAAAACTTGGTAGGCATATCAGGAAATAGAAAGAAATCATTGAAAAATAAAAGACAAAAATCCCAGAAAATTGAATGACACCCAGAATCACGTAGATATTTGAGTTATCAAATACCAACTTTAAGATAACTATAATACATACAAAAAGAAAACTAGTGGAAAATGAAGAATTTTACCAGATAATTGGAATCTATGAAAAAAAATCAAATGGAAATCCTAGAAGTGGGAAATGTAGTAAATTATATTAAGTATTCAACAGATGGGTTTAGCAGCATGTTAGATATCAAAGAACAATGAACTAGTTTAACAGAAAGTTGGCCAAAAAAAAAAAAAAAAAAAAAATCTGGATTGAACCACAAACAGAAAACAACTGAGAGAATAAAAAGATGGAAAATAAGAATATAGAAAAGAGCAAAAGAGACTCAGGGAGTATATAACTGATGTTCAAAAATGGGAAAAAAAGAATGAGAATAGGGGCGCCTGGGGGGCTCAGTCGCTTAAGCATCTGCCTTCAGCTCAGGTCATGATCTCAGGGTCCTGGGATCCAGCCGAGCTTCAGGCTCCCTGCTCAGCGGGGAATAGGCTTCTCCCTCTCCCTCCGCCCCTCCCCCTGCTTGTGCTGTCTCTCTCACTCACTTTCTCTCTCAAATAAGTAAATAAAATCTTTTTTAAAAAGAGTGAGAATAAATAAGACATAATATTTGAAGAGACTGGCAAAGAAATATCCAAAACTGATTAAAAAAAGAAGAAAAGTTAGGTTCAAGAAACTCAGTGAGCCCTAAGTAGGATAAATACAAAGGAAACCATGCCTAGGCACAGTTAATTAAATTGCTGAAAACCAAATACAAGGCAAAAATCCTTAAAGCAGTCAGAGAAAAAAGATACATTACCTACAAAAAGTCTTAAGTCCACTTTTTAAACAGAAATTATGGAATCTGGAAAATAAAACAAAACAAACAACAACAACAACAAAAAAACAAACACAGAGCAAACATTACAGCTGCCAGCAGATACTGAAAGCTTTCTCCTGAGACTGGGAATAAGAAGAGAATATCTGCTTTCACCACTTCTTTTTACCATCGAACTGGAAGTCCTAGCCAATGCAAAAAAAAAAAAAAAAAAGGAAAGGTTAGAAATAGGAAGACTCGGAAGAAAGATGTAAAAGTGTCACTATTCACAGATGACATGACTGTGGGCTTACTCCCAGAGGATCTAGAGAAGCAGAGAGAGATGGACACAAATCCAGGACTGAGGCACGGGGCAGACAGGCTAGGAGTCCATTTGCCACCAGTAATTTATAACATGGATTAGACACAAGTTGATGATGCTGGGTCCTTTTTGAGCAATTAGACATTGCCAACAGTGACATTAGCTCAGGAGCATCTGAAGATGCCCTAGGAAGGACACCATTAGCAATTTTTCAGAGCCATGAGGCTGCTTATTGTGTGTCACTAGCTCGGAGCACTCAGGCATTCAGAGTCCAGGCCAATCCAGGAGGAAACAGATGAGCCACTAATACCATAGGAGCATGGGCCCATGTGAGGCAAGTATTTTAAGCCCTTTCTGGAGCTGATGTTCTTGAAGATCTGATTTACAGTCAGACCATACTAAGAGTATTGGTTGGTCACTGAAAGGAAGTAAATTGGCTTATGATCATTATCTGAACATCCATACCTCATCTGAGTATACACTGCATATGAAGAAAAGTGAAAAGCAATTTCTTTACCACCCAAATAAAGACAAGTTGAGTGCATTCCATTGTTGAGCCTTATTTTGTTCCCATGGCTAGCAAATGCGTGTCCTTTGAGATATATGTGTCGTCTCAAGATCTGACTGGGTAGTTTTTGCATCCAGGAAGTTCTACTTCCTAATACAGTACCTGTATATTTGGGTTTGGTGGATATGTTCCAAGCATAAACCTGGCTTAAAAGATTGGCCCACTACTGTTCCTAGTAGAGAATTTTATTAATAATATTGGTCATTCCCATTTTAGGTATATACCATATGCTTCACTCAGAAGGGTTAGGATGGGCATCAAAATAGCAATGGTTGAGCTGAAATCTAGACTGACTCTGAACTTAGAACAATGACCGCAATGACAGGTGGGTAAACAGAGGGCAGAGACAAGTGTGCCCCTCACTCACACTCATTTCACTCATGATCAAGAGGGACCTAGTGCATCTGAAAACCACAGATAAGCCAAGTATAGACAGTGTTGGTGCATGGCTTGGAATGTGGGTGGTCCCTCGGAACAGTCTGTGTTTATTTCACTTTTTTTTTTTTTTGAAGCTTAATGTGTAATATGCTTATCATGAAGTCCATAAGTCTTGACCTGAATTTTTAAAAAGTGAATGCACTCATGTACTTCCAGCCCAGAGTAAGAACATTTGCATTCCAGAAGGCTCCTTTGTGGCCCAAACTCTGTATTCATTGAAAAACTCCTCATTCTATGAATTTGACTCCTCTAGGTACCTCTATAAGTGGGATCATACAGTATTTGTCCTTTTGTGACTGACCTCTTTCACTTAGAACAATGTCTTCGAGGTTCATCTGCACTGTAGCCTGTATCAGAATTTCCTTCCTTTTTAAGACTAATATTCCATTGTATGTGCATACCCTATTTTGTTTATCCATTCATCTGTCAATGAACGTTTGGGGTTGTTTCTACCTTTTGGCTACTGTGGATCATGCTGCTATGAACATGGGTATACAAATAGCTCTTTGAGACCCTGCTTGAAATCCTTTTGGGTGGTACATACTGAGAAGTCAAATTGCTGGATCATATAGTAATTGTATTTTTAACTTTTCAAGGAGCTGCCATGCTGTTTTCCACAGGAGCTGCACCATTTTTCATTCCCACCAACAGTACACAAGGGTTCTAATTTCTCTACATCCTTGCCAACACTTGTTCTTTTCTTTTCTTTTTCTTTCTTTCTTTCTCTTTTTTTTTTTTTTTTTTTTTTGATAGTAATGACCCTAGTGGGTATGAGGTGGTATTTCATTGTGGTTCTGCTGGACTTCTTGACCAGCACACCCGCCATAAGACCCAGCCCCAGGAAATGGCCTGCCATGCTGACTTCCGGGCCAGGCCTCCTAGGGAAGAGTCTGAACAGAGAGGGGGAGAGAACACTTCTTAGAACTCATCGTTAGTTCCTGATCTGGTCATTTGTTGAGCTGAATTGTTTGTTAACTCTAAGACACACTACATCTGTCACGCACAGTGAAGGTGTAGCCCTGTGTGTGGTCAGGGGAGTGATCAAACAAGATGATTTGCTGAGTACTCGATTTCAGGAGGTGAGCGCTATTGCCAGTTCTCCACTGCAGATGAAAGGAGACATCCGGCAGGAGGTTAGGCAGCTCAAGATCTCTTTCCCTCAGACACGTAGCATGGCAGTGGGACAACAGTGGCTCTGGCACAGAAAATTAGGGAGAAAATGAAACCAGACCCTGCCAACAGCCAGACTAGAGAGGAGCGGGGAGGCCTGAGAAGGAAAACAGAAACTACACTTGTGAAACATAAGCCTTCTTCACAAAACAGATCAGTCATGCCAGATTGTCTCGTGTGTGCAGCACAGACCACTGGAGCTCAAAGTCTTGAAACACCAGCTCCTTCAGACCCGTGTGCACTGACTAAGTCCATGAAGAGACTGACCTAACAGTAGCTCCACACAGACTCATGGGTCCCAAAGAGAAGACCGCTTTCGCTGGTTTTTCCAGGAACTCCTGAGTTTGCAAAATCCCATCAGATCCTGCCAAAACCTTCCTATGACTAACTTCAGCCCCTAAAACCTTGTTAAGTGCCCCTCGCTGCCTCCCAATCCTCCCTTTGGAGAGGCTCCTAAGCTCCCCATGGTATGTAGTGTCCCTTGCTGCAAAATTAGTACGCTTAATGTTGTTGACTACGTGCGTACTCCAGTGGTCTTGGGCGGCAGGGCAATGCTGAAAGTCAGACTGTAGACAACGCCTAAAGCCAGCTCTCTGTGATGCTTCAGTTCTGGAAAAGAGCAAAGCCCCTCTTTCTGGCTACCTCTCATTTCTCCCCACACTTACCTCCGTCCTCTTCTCCAAACTCCTGCACACCCCAGGCCTTATACTTTTATTTATGCAAGCTTCTTATAAAAATGAATAATTTAGCATCATGAGAAACTTATCGGGTTGACCTAAGAATAAAGCAATCAAAATCACATTAAAGTTATATCATGATTTTTCCCTAAGACTCAATAAGGCACCATGAGAAAATCAGTGCACCAACCTCTTGTGAAATCCCGGTGTAATGCTTAACACATTTTCTGCCTTCGGATAACTTCCTCACCATTAATTTTCTTTTCCCTTACTGAAAGTTTCATTTAATTTCTTTAAGGTGACCTCATGCAAAAGTGAAACAAAATGCACCAGTGGTCCTATAGCCACACCCTCTACACCTTTGTTACCCAACTTCTGGCCGGGAGAGTGCTGACTCTGCTTTCCCAAGCCCAGGGGAAGTTGGAAGGGGCTCTTCTCTGCCCACACCCACTGCCCTCCCTCAAGCCATTCTCCCTGCTCTCTAGAACTTGCTTAACTCAGTGGAGAGAGGACCAGACCCTTCCTAGTGACCTGGAGGGAGGAGCCTAGACTCCTTATTCATACCTGGCCCCTCCCATTCCATACACAACGTGGCTCTGGGAGCAGTTTTGCACACCTGACCTCCCTCTCTCCTAGCCAGAGTAGATGGATCTAGAGGAGATAAATGAGTCCCTTCAGGAAGAGTTTCACCTGAGACAGAGAGAAACTTGGCCCTGCTACATATAAACTTAGGAGCCATTGGTGGCCTTTCCAGGCTGGAAACAGGGGAAGATAATTCAAAGCCAAAGGGAAGAAAGAGGTGGAGGCTCAGAGAAAAACAGTAAAGATATCCATTCAGATTCCTATGGAGTTCAGGGATCTTGTGCTTCCTGAGGCCCCATGGCTTTTCTGTTCTTTCTTTTTTTAACATTTTTTTAAGATTTTTATTTATTTATTTGACAGAGACAGAGACAGTGAGAGAGAGAGCACAAGCAGGGGGAGTGGCAGGCAGAGGGAGAAGCAGGCTCCCCGCTGAGCAAGGAGCCCGACAACACGGGACTTGATCCCAGGACCTTCGGATCAGGACCTGAGCCATAGGCAGACACTTACCTGACTGAGCCACCCAGGTGCCCCTCCCATGGCTTTTTATTCTTGGCATCCACTAGCTTCTGTAGTATCCTTCCATTGGAATTTAGGTTTTGCTCAAGCAGCTCCCATGGGTTCCTGTAAGTTACAACCAAAAAAGCCTGAGGAAGGTGCCAGTTTCCTGGTATAGGAGGGCCTTTCTCATTGGGAGAAGTGAGCACATTTGCGCCCCCCCCCCCTTTAGTAACTGCACCACCTCCCTTGGTGAGGTCCTTCAGCCCCTTGAGCTGAGTTAGCCACTCTTGGCTCTGTGCTCCCCAATTCTCCTGACATGATTCTGTCGTGGCCTTTAGCTCTTCGTTCTGTGGCCACTCATAAGCCTGGACTAAGACATCTTATTCAAGGGCAAGGGCCGGGTCACCCCCTTACAAGACCCTCCTTCCTCATTATCATTGCCATGTTGACTGAGGTCCAAAACTGTACACACTGCCAGTTTATGTGAAAAAGATGCAGCTTCCCTGTTTTCTACTAATGATGGAATCTTCCTTTCATCCCGTGAATAATGCACATAAAGGTGACCCTTTATTTTTTTTAATATTTGCATCTTTTTTTAGTAGAGTTGACACACAATGTGACATTAGTTTCAGGTGTACCACATAGTGATTTGACAAGTTTATACGTTATGCTATGTTTACGACCGTGCAGCTCCCACCTGTCCCCATATTTGGCAATTAAAATATCATTGGTTATGTACCCTATGCCGTGCCTTTTATCCCTGTGGCTTAGTCATTCCAAAACTGGAAGCCTGTACCTCCGACTCCTCGCTGCCACCCATCTTGCCCACCCCCACTCCCCTCCCCTCTGGCAACCACCAGATTACTCTCTGTATTTATAGGTCTAGTTTTGCTTTTTGTTTATTCATTTTTTCTTTTGTTTTAGATTCCACTTACGAGTGAAATCATATGGTCTTTGTCTTACTCAGTCTGACTTATTTCACTTAGCCTAATACCCTCTAGGTTCATCCATGTTGTCATAAATGACACAATCTCATCTTTTTATGGCTGTGTAATATTCCATTATGTATACTTAAAATCGATAGATAGATATAGATATATCCCATAGCTTCCTTGTCTGTTCTTCTACTGATGGACACTTAAGTTGCTTCTATACCTTGGCCACTATAAATAATGCTACAATGAACATGTTAATAATGCTGCATGTATCTTCGTGAGTGAGTGTTTTCATTTTCTTTGGGTAAGTACCAAGTAATGGAATTACTGGATCATATGGTATTTCTATTTTTAATTTTTTTGAGGAACTCTACATTCTTTTCCACAGCGACTACACCAATTTACATTCCCACCAACAATGCACGAGGGTTCCTTTTTCTCCACATTCTCACCAACACTTGTTATTTCTTTGTCCTTTTGATTTTAGCCGTTCTGAAAGGTGTGATGGCATCCAGAGTCAGTCAGTGAGGAGAACCAACCACATACACCTGAATGAACTCCGGAGCATCTTATGTTATAGACATTCTAGGGAACAGAGCACAAGTGGGCTCCCAAGGAAGGTAGCTCTTACCTCTCTATTTTGACCCTTTGTTTTTAATAAAATAGTTAATAACTATATCAGTTCCCCATTGGTATGTAACAAATTAAACAAACTTAGTAGCTTAAACCACACAATCTATTATCTTACAACCCAAACTGGGTCTTACAGACTAAACTCAAGGTGTTGTCGAAGCTGCGTTCCTTCTGGATTCTCTAAGGAAGAATCCATTTCCTTGATTTCTCAGCTTTTAGAGGCTGCCTGCATTTCTTGGCTCATGGCCCCTTCTTTGTATTCCAACCTCTCCTTCCACTGTCAAATCTCCTGCTCCTAGTTTGATCTTTTTGCCTGATCTTTTTGAGAGACCATGTGAGTGGGGACGGGTGTTAGGGGCAGAGGGAGAGGGAGAGAGAGAATCTTAAGCAAGTTCCTGAGGCTTGATCTCACAACTCTGAGATCATCACCTGAGCCAAAATCAAGAGTCAGATGCTTAACTGACTGAGCCACCCAGGCATCCCTCTTTTGTCTCGCTTTTAAGACCCCTCATGATTATGTTGGGCCCACCTAGATAGTCAAGGGTAACTTCCCTCGTTCAAGATCTCTAATCAGATGAAAGCAAAACCTTTTTCACAGATTCCAGGATTAAGACATGAATATCTTTGGAGGGCCATTATCCAGGCTACCACATTGACAAATGAATTTCATAACCAATTCTAAATTCATGTCAGCATTCTATCCTCTGAAAGCATTCCCTCATGGCAGCATGGAGGGAGACAACCCTCACTGGTGGGTGTCCACCTGTTCGTTCTCTGATTGGCTAAGGTGGGGTGCTCAGCAGATTTTGCAAAAGGTAAAAAGGGGAATACAAACTGAAATAAAAGAGCTCGCTCAAATATGCGAAGTAAATATACAAAGGAACTTTGGTTTCACTGCCATACACTGGAAAGAAGAAATGAAAGCCAGTGTATGGTGTCTGGCTTGGGGAAAGGAGACCAGGCCTTGAGCGGAGGTCCCCCACACATTGCCTCATGACAATAGTGTCTGTCTCAGAGGACAGGGAGTGTCTGCTCTGGTGCCCTTGCTCAATAGGAAGAGTTTACATCATAGCGCTAATATGGAAATAGGTTTGCCCAAACTTTGCACAATTTCTCAACCAAAGTGGCTAAATTTAAAGAGGAAAACTCCCATGGGAATTTCACATATGTGGGAAACAGAATAAGAAGTTGAGAAAAGTAAGACTTTCCAGACCAGAGGTTCTTGACCTCAGGTCCAAGAACCCCTAGAAAATAAATGGGTTTCGGGAGTCCATAATATTTTAAGGTCAGGTATAAAATTGAGTGTGTTTTTGTTAGATGCTTCTTTTCCAGGAAAAGGATCCACAGCATTCATCAGATTGTCAAAGTGGTCTGTGATTCTATAAAATATAAGATTTCGATAAGGTGATCAATTAGGAAAAGATAAAAAGTGTTTGCGTCATTTATTTCCTGATATAAGAAGCTGTTTCATTTTATCTATGAAATGTGCTCACACTCAACATGGGATCCAATCTATATGTAAGCCCTAGAGCCCATCCTCAGTACCCCCTCAAAGGTCAAAGTAATACAAAGGAAACTGCCTTTCTGCTCTAGGGAAATTGTGGGGTTTTGAGTTTCCCAAGGAGGGGCTGTGTTCTGATCATGTGGATTAATAATGACCAAAAGCAAAAGCGATTTAACCATATTTAAATAAATTTATTTGCTAGAAGGGCACAGCAAGTCAACTATGTGTCCAAACAATGTAAACTCAGTGAGGGCAGAAGTCTTGTAAGTTTTCCTCACTCTCACATCTACAACAATGTCTGACTATAAGGTGATCAATAGTAAGTGATCAATAAATATGCACTGAATGAATCAATCAACAAAGAGTTTCTAAAAATCTACAAAGACCATGGGTCCCACTAAATTAGGCTGTTTTTTTAATGTACTCTATCACTAAAAAGAAATTCATTTGATTTTATTTAAAAGCCACATATTGGCATTGAATAGAAAATTTTAATACTTTATAATTGTTTTCATGCTGAAAGTCTGACAGCTGTCCCCTGAAACATTTTGATTTTCATCAATGCAGTATTTTCTTATATTTATATTAAAAATTTCCTTATGAAAGAAAATGGGGCGGCAAGGCCACTCATTGATTCTTTCCATTCAGAATCATTTAATATAGGACTTTTGACCCCTTGGAAATAAAAGATCTAAATTTCAGAGCTAACAGTGACAGGATGAAATGTTTCTGTTGTTGTTGGTTGGTTGAAAATGAACTCTTTCCCTGCATGGTGGAACTCAAGAGCATTATTCATGCTGTCCTGTGCTAATTAGATTGTCTTTGGCAGAGCTGGTATGAGCCAAGTATGGATCACTTCCACATGGGTATCTTATGTCAGACCCACCAAATAGCAGTATTCTAAACCCACAGGTCTGTGTTGAAGTCCGATCACTTTCTCACATCAAAGAGTAGAAGGAAAAGGAACGTTTCTGAATCAGAAATTAAGTAGATTGCTTATATCGTGGCTTGCAGCCAAGAGGTGTTTGGACCCTCCAGGCCAGATGCCTCACCAGAACTTTTGAAGCAAGGTGCTGGCTGGGTGCTTTACCTGAACTGGTCAGTTTGCAAGAAGATGACTTCAAATGAGCCCGATTACAAGGAATACCTGGTTAGATGGTCTCGTTCTCTTTTGGCTTGAATTCTGGGAAAGTAGAGATGTTGATGCCACAGAGCAATGAGGACAGGGTAGCTTTGAAGGAACTAAATCACTCCTGAAACATATTCCAGCAAAGCAGTGAATTCCAGGGGGAGTGGATGGTCTAATGAATGGCCTTCGAGAGTCTATTCCCAGGAGATGGAGTGATGAGGGTCTGCAGGTAACTCTTGGTTGGTCAAGGCAAACTGGCCAATGTACTCGGCATAAGGGCAATTAGTCATATCTGAGATGCTGGCTGACTTGTCGGCTGACCACCATCATGAGCATTTACAACTTTTCTGGGGAAGGGTGGGGGAAGAGGTATTTGAATTGTTCAAAATTCTGGTTCTACCCTGGAGTGACTTCAAGCCTAGGATTCAGGTATCTCAGATGACCTCGGATACAAAACCAACTGGACTTTAGCCTTGCAGCCCAGTGAGAATGGAAAAACTTGCAAGACCAAGACAAAGTTGAGGTGGCCCCACCACTACTGATGAGGCTGGCTCTTATCAAGGCAAATATTGGGGCCAGAGCTCAGGATCTAATGGGTAAAGAAAGCCCGGGCTTATTTTAGGCAGACACCAAGAACCCAGAAGAGGTATAGTCCAGGAGGCAAGGCATAACTGAAACGCAGGCAACGGATAACACACACAGTCACGTGAGCCAAGGGGATGTGGTTTGAGAGGTCAGGCTACAGGCAGTGAGACTCCAGCAACTATCTGTCAGATGGGGAAATGAGGCCTTCTAGCTCCATGAGGAGGGGCAAGAGCTCAACTGGTGTCAGGAGCCTAATGGAAATACAGGTCACCGTGGCTCCTGGAGAGCTTAGTGGGAACGGAAGCAATGTCAGGCCCAGACACTGAGCCAGCAGGCAGCCTGGAGAACTGGTGGCACTAGGGATCACCCCAAAACACAATGCCTTGACATATACTAGTCCCTAATTTCAGACCTCTCTAGCTGCAGCTAGCTATCTTCCTGCTCTGGGTTAAATTAGATGAGGATCTGGGAGGACTGCCTTTTCAGGGAAAGCAAATTTGACACACTTGGAGGGAATGCACATCCCCATCAGCCTGGAGCAACTCACCTGGGTCTGTGTGTCCCCCAAGGTCAGACAGATCCGGACTGTCTAAGAAAGGGACAAGGAGGTTGAAACAAACCGCACCTGCACCTGAACGTTTGCCCAGTGGCAATGACCTTGTCTGGGACTTGCTGCCTAAACACATGGAGTAAAAGAGAGGAGATATTGTTTTAGCAAAACGTATGGCATCAATGATGTGTTTTAATGTTGAATTTAAAAATTATGTGGTTATACTAGAATAAATTTATTTTATCCTGATTATATTATGACATTTGGTTCCTATTTAACAATTTTATGTGTATGTGTGTATATATATTTAAATATATATTAAGTATATATTTAACCTATTACATCCTCTGTAAAACATTTACTAAAATAAAATAGAATAAAATAGGGGCACCTGGGTGGCACAGTTGGTTAAGCGTCCAGCTCTTAGTTTCAGCTCAGGTCATGATCTCAGGGTCGTGAGATGGAGTCCCACATCGGGCTCTGTGCTCAGCATGGAGTCTGCTTAAGACTCTCTCCCTCTGCCCCACCCCCCTGTGAATTTTCTGTCTCTCTCTCAAATAAATAAATAGTAAAATAAAATAAATAAAAATAATGACCCCTGAAAGCAGAATAGAAGAAACAAGTCTTTGAAAGGATGTGGAAGGAAGAAGCAGAAAGGATCCTGGATTCAAAATCAGTATTGGGGTTTCCATTCTGGGCTTTGATTCCAGAAAAGTCATCTTGACCTCTCTGGGCCTCAGTTTCAGTAATGTTCTGCATGTGTTACCTGCTCCTAACCTGATTCAGGAGACATGGCCTGCCTTGAGTTCTGGGGAGAATGAAATCAAGGCAAAGTTCCTCCTTGTTTGCTGGCTCTGAGATTTCTATCAACCTTATGGTGCTTGAGAACAGGTAGTGTGTTATTTCAACCTAGTGCAAAGGTAGCAAATGTTAACAAAGGATTCTACAACCTAAGTCCTTACTCCAGTTGCAACATATGAACAAACCCCAGGCAGACAGCCTCTCTTCCTTCACCTCGCTCTCTTCTCCTGATCCTCATTGCAATAAAAACTGATATACCAAAACAAGCAGTATAAGTATTCTCAGGGGACTTAAAAGGTGTGAGCCAGAAAATGTGACCTTTGCTCTAAATTTGAAGATATTTGCCCTTGAAAGTCTTACATGGTCCTTTCATCTTCTGAGTCTGGGTTACTGTCCTTTTGGGACATGCAGCAACCTCCTCTGATCACTAGAAAAGTCCAGTGCTTTTGGACTGGTTTGATCTCAAATGAAGGACCTTAGTGTTCTGAAAAGCACAGCACCAAAAGAAATGCAGGCAGATATGCCCAAACCCTTAACACTTGAATGATGCAGACTGGCCAACCATACCTCAATCTCCAATCTCACACACTGTTCTGATTATCTACTATTACATAACAAATGACCCCAAATATAGGGGCTTAAAACAACAACTATTTTATTATCTCTTTTCCTGGCAGGGTTCCACTGGTAGATTTTTCTGCTTCAAGTAGTATCAACTGGGGGTGGGGGGGTGGGGCTTTGTTGGCATTGAGCTGGCAGTTGGGCGAGTCTGGAGGGTCCAAGACGGCTTCACTCTTGTTTGGAAGGTCAAAGTTGGTCTCACTCCCATGTCTGGTGCCTTTGGAGTGACAGCTGGGAGGCTGAGTCAGAAGGGGGCTTCTGCCTCTCCACACGGTCTCAGGGTCTGTGTGTGGTCTCTGTAGCAGCACAATCAGACTTCTTACATGGAAGAAGAGCTCCGAGAAACCAAAGCAGAGGTTGCCAGTCCTCTGAAAGTCTGGGCCTGGCACTAGCCCAGAAACGGTCCTTCCAGACTGCATTGGTCAGCAGTCATGAACCAGCCCAGATTCAGGAGGAGGACAAGTGGACGCCCCCACCTCTCAGCAGTGGGAGTGTCAAAGAATTTGGGACCATCTTCAAACATATGCCCACATGGATGCACACACATACACTAAAACTCTGCAAAATAAAAAAGAAATTGATGGGAGAGTGACTTTTAAAAGCATTATTTAGGATGTGGGATGAGGAGAAAACTGCAGCGCAACTCAGACTGACCCTCGAGGTGTCAGTCCCTGCGGCAGGGCGCCCAGGCCCACCGCCCTCGCTTCACTTTGCTCCTCTGTGGTCTCCATTTACGTCAGCCATCTTCCTCCCACCCCAGATCATGGCAAGTAGTAATTTGTAAAGGGGGTTCAGGCATCTCCAAGAGGCAGAGAGGACCTGCTATCATGTGCTTCCTTCTCTGGGAGGCGAGTGTGATCAGCGGAGCCCTTCCTCCCAGCTCCTCCGAGCTGCTCATTCCGGCACTAAGCAAGACAACACCTTCCCTCCCTCTGCTTCCCTTTCCCACTCGTCTTGCTGGGCTCAGGTCCATGGTCGCCTGGGAAATCAACTTTACCACCTTATTACAAAAACTGAAAAACCAGGAGGAAATTGCATGACTCTAGATTTTACCCACTGACAGCATGACTCTCTCACTTCTTGTTTTCTCTCTACCCAGTCTTAGGACCGCGACTCAAATCATCCTTGGATGCTCGGCCCTTTCCTGAACCGACTCAGAAGCATTTGCACTAGGGTTTAGTTCTGAACCCCAAATATACTGCCTGCCTTTAATGTTTCTTCCTTTCACATAACGCTCCTGAGAACATTTTTTAAAGATATCCTCATCGGCTCCACTGTTCTGCTATAATAGTAAAATATTTTCTCTTTTTGCTCACTCCTTTTTTCCCCCATGAACATTGATTGAGTACCTGCCTTGAGTCAGGTTTTTTGGGGACAATGCTAAATAACGTGCTATCTAGGAACCACCCGCTGGTGGGGGAGTCAGATGCCTACCCTTGTGGCCATGCCACAGAAGCAAGGGCTAGGGGAGGCTTGCCCATAGTGTCCTGGGAGCACTGAGGACAGAGCAAACACTTGTACTTGGCAAGGGACAGGGAAGGCTTCTGGAAAGGTGGCCTTGAAGGAAAAGGAGGAGTTGTCCTGAAAGATAAGGAGGAGAACATTCTAGGCAGAGTGAAATCTCATGCAAAGGCACTGAGGCATAAACAGCTGGGCATGTCTGGGGACATCACTGGTAATTTGGTGTCACCAGAACATAGGCCACTTAGCAAAGTGTCTAGACACTTGGCTGGGGAGATAACAGATATCAGCCCTATGAACCTTCTGAGGAATTCATCCTTCCATTTGGTGGGTCTGGGGAGTTTTGAGCAGTTATAAGCAACAGGGTAATATGATCTATTGTGTTTTGACTGAGATTACTACTTTTCTTAAGCCCTAATTTTATACTGAATTGAGCTCCCCATTATCTTTCTCTTTTTCCTGAAGGCCCAGATTATCTCAACATAACATCATTCAGGGATATATTTATTCTGCTTCTTTATTTCCCCAAATCTATGTTCATCCCCACCCCTTCTTCCTCCCTCCACCCTCCCAATGGAAACACTGGCAGGAGTTTGGAGACATTGCTTGACACACTGATCTGTGCCAAGCACTAGTGAAGCAATCCCCCTTCACTCTTTCACTGACTCCTGATGCAATGACTTAGCGAGTCAGCGAGAGACCTTCAGGCTTGATGCAGGAGCTCTGAAGAAGCCTGCCAGAGACAGACTGGTCTGAGTTTGCTGTGTGCATCTGGGGCCCATGCCATGAAATAGTATCCCCTCAGGCTGAGCCAAGTTCACAGGGTTGCCATTTCTTTAGCGCTGCTTAATCTTCCAGAACATTTGACCATGAGCCCTCTGGTCAACCCCATAATCTAAGGGCCTTCTGCAAGTAAAGTGTCCTGTATGTCCTATACCATGAAACTTGAAGCTGCTTTTAGCATTTTGTTTACATTTCATTTGCACCTTACTGCATTTTCCTTGGGATCCCTTCCAGAAAGTATTTCCAGAAGAGATTTAGTCCATGTTTTTGTTTTTGTTTCTTTATGTAGTGGCGAACTCCCAGTACAGTGGGAGCCCGTCTTACTCATGATGGTCCCCCGACCACAGGTTGGCCCATCTTGTCTCAGCCTCAGCTGTGATTTTCATGAGGATTTTTGCCAGCTCATTTTTCCGTGAGCTCTCTAGGACAAGAGCTGGAGCGGAAAGTGCCTTTGGGGAGCATCGGTCTGCCCAGCATTCAAAGAAAACCCCACGGAGAAGAACAGGCCAGGCCAGTATGCCAGCTCATTTTATCTTCCAAAAACTCACACAGCCTAATCAAACATATTCAATTCAGAAAGAAAAAAATGTTTATATGCATTTATGTGTAATATACATGGTGGGCAAGTGCCTCCAATTCAATTTCTCCTTCTTTTTAGAACCCTGGTTTTTAGCTGAGCACATTGCCACCAGAATAAAGATGACCTGCTGCAGCTTCCCTTGCAGTTAGGAGTGGTTTTATGACTCTATTTCCCAGCATCCCTTGTAGCCAGGTATGGCTTTTGCTTATGTGAGATGTAAGCAAAGTGTTGGGGGAGGTTTGGGAAGAAACACCTTTATAAGGGAAGGTGTGAGTTCCACTGGCCTTCTTCTTTCTTCTACTATTGGAAGGTAGACGCAATAGCTGGAGTGCCAGCAGCCATTTTAGACTTTTGCTGATCTTGAGGATAAAAATCAGTTCTAGGATAGTGGGACAGAAAATAAGGAGGGGCGCCTGGGTGGCTCGGTCAGTTGAGAGTCTGCCTTCAGCTCGGGTCATGATCCCAGGGTCCTGGGATCGAGCCCCGCGTCGGGCTCCCTGCTCGGTGGGGAGCCTGCTTCTCCCTCTCCCGCTCCCCCTGCTTGTGCTCTCTCTCTCTCTCTCTCTCTCTGTCAAATAACTAAATAAAAATCTTTAAAAAAATAAGAAAATGAGGGGCTTAAGTCCCTGAAGACATCAGGGGATGGCCAAAATCCCCCTGAACTGCCTAACCTCAGACTTCTTCTATCTAAAAATGAATGAAAGAATGAATGCATGAACTTCAAGCTTATTTTGATGATATTTATTTGATTTTATTCTCTGTGCATTCAAACTTTACACTTTGGAGATGTAGGTCAAAGTGACTGACGACTACCTCCTCCCCAGTCTATAGCACATGAGAGTCCAAAGCCCTCCCCAAGATACTTGTGAATTCCTGAGCTTGTCTGCCTCTGCACTTTCTTCTGCCTGTGCCTTCATGGCTCTACCTTGCTCTGATCCAAACAGGAAAGTTGTTCTCATTGATTTCCACAAAAATCCATTCAGGATCTGGGCAAAGTATCATTTCACACATGGCATAGTAAACAACTTGCAAATCTACATCAGACCTTTCTGTTAACTCAGTCTTTTGCCACCCCACTTTCCAGCACTTCCCTCTTGGTTTTCTAGCTAGAAAGATGCTAGTGTCTCATCTGTCCCATTTCCCCCTTCACTCTCATTTCTCTGTTCCTACCCTCTTCCTTCCAGATTATGTCCAAATTCTTCTGCCTTGCTTATGAAAAGTAGTTCACTAACCACAGCTCCTTTTTCTGAACTTTTATCAGGTGCCCAGCAGACAAAACAAGTAATATCTAATAGAATGCACCCTCCTTAGAAGGCTGTGGTTATAAATGGCATACCCCTGCCAGATACGTATCTCTAAAAATCTCAAGAACCTGGAAGTGTGTGAATGAGTGGGTGGGGTTTGTGGGGAGTGTTAGAGTACACATCCTGTTGTGTGTCTAGGTTGCTTTGCACCGTTGCTGGGCCACCCATTGCTAGAGGATCGTTGGTTTATCTCCTGGTGCATGGCTCTTCCTGCTGGAAGCTACCAGCATACATCTGGGAGAGGCGTTACTGGTCTCCACACTCTCACCCAGTGCCCACTGTGTGCTTACTACTCACATTACATCACAAGTCTCCCCACTCCAACCAGGACCTGCGGCTGGCCACTCCCCTGGGGCTTTCTGAATTCCAACTTTGCACCTACTTACGTGCATTACTAAAATGGAAATCCCTTTAAATACCCTGAGAAAATGTACAAAGCATGTTAAAATCCCAATATTACTTGAGAAGGATAGTGTTAATTGATTGTGAACTTTAAATTTCTCCAACATTTAGTGGTAGGTTTTCTCACTCTCATCGTCTCTTTAATCCTAGGAATTTTTCTGTAATATTGGCATCATATGACCCATTTTACAGTGACAGCAACTAATCCCAGAGAGGTGGACCCACTTGTCCAAAGGCACCCAGCTAGGAAATTGTGAAGCCACGATGAAAATGTAGGTCCCCCCTCCTAAATTCATAACTCTTTTAATTAGCAGATGGGCAGCCTTGTTGTGGATTAATTTACTATTTCCCTAGCACAGAACAGAAAGAAGATGGGCTAAAGCTAGAATAAATAAGCTCTGACTGGGGAGGAGCGGGTCAGCAAAGCATCTGGGGTGGGTGGGTCTGAACTGAGCACCACTGCAGAGAATCCTGGGAAGCCAAAAGCCAAGAGAGGGACCCTTGGTGTCAGGAAGAGGAGAAAGTCAAAGGAAAGGTATGCTTTTGTGACAGCACCAGCTTTTACAGTATCTCCTGCCATCTAGGTCATTTTTTTTTCCCTGATTAAATGACTTGCTGTGAACGAGATGGTGGAGGCCAATGCAGGTCAAAAAATAATCAGGAGGCATATTCAGACAGAACAAACCAGAAGCACAGGTGTAGCATTTGGGAATTATAAACCCTCAGCCTTCTGCTACAGGGACTGTGGTTTGAAACTCCCCAAGTAAAGTAACAAAATGCTGCAAGGAAGAAATCTCATTCCCCAAAGCAGATATTGAGAAAACCCGAATCGGAGCATCTGATAGCAGGAGTCCCCTAGGGACATTGTCCAGGGTCCAGCTCGTTAGTACAAGCCACGGGCAGATCCAGGGCCCTTCAGCAAGTTGTGCAGAGATCCCAGGTCTTGTGCTCTCAATGCTCAACGGAAAAAGGTAGCCCTGCGGGGGGACATGAAAGCAGCCAGTCTGAGGGACACCTTGAGGAACCCCCGACTTGGTGACAGAAAGGTTTTGTTGGGGGAGTCTGCACATGCATTTACTTTAGCATTAGTTAGCAAAAATCACTTCCTGATTTCTGTTTTCCTCTTTTGACCCTGCCCAGTAAGAACTTGACCTTCAAGCAAGAAAATCACTCTGTGGAAAACCTACCATGTGTCAGGTATGACTATGACATACCCACACAGCTGAGGAATCTCATCGCTGGAAATGGTAAAGGACTTGCTTGGTGCTGCTCAGCTAAGCCAGGAGTTCCCAGTTTGGCCAGGCCACAAGCCTGAGCACCTCAGGTTGCCCCAGGGCTCACTGTTCCTGGGTGGGGTTCAGCTTTGTAGGCAGAACTGCCTGTGTCACACACACATTGACCAAGGCTGAAAACTTGCAGTCAGCGTTAGGCTGAGAAATTCCTCTCACCCCGAGAAGCCTGCTTACAGCCTGCTCACAGCTATAAATCTAGACCAAAAGAACCTCAGGAAGCCCAGAGCCTGTGCCAAGTTCTCTTCTGGAAGCTGCCTGAAGATTCCTCACCGACCTATGGGTTAGCAAACGAGACTGTGTCTTCCTGGAGTGCTGCCTAGCACACAGAAACCATTCAATAGAGGCTGCCTCCTCCAATCCATGCCATTTCCCCACACCTTGGCCTGCACCTAGTGCGGGTGTCTTATCCTTCTCTCCAAGGCTGGCCTGGGGTGCAGATTTCATCACACTCCTGCTGGAATAATAACCAAAGATTTGATTTACTAAGCACTCTCTTCTTGCCAGATACATGGCTTTATAGCTTGGTTACATCATCTATTTTAGTCCTTCCAGCACCCTGTAGGACAAATATTATTATCCCCATGTAAATGAGGAAACTGAAGCATTTAAAGCTTATATGACTACTATAATATATTACTCAGAAGTAAACAATACGTGCGATATTTGAACATAGGTCTTTTTGTCTTTGCAGTATGAGCTCTTAATCATTCCATTTATCCTGCTTCTCCAGGAAGTCTCTGGAACTTCTCTAGGTCCTGCCCCCTGTGGTGGTCCTGGTGACCTCCAGAGCTTTCCTTGATCACAGGGTCAGGGACCTTGAGGACCAGCCTCAAAGGAAGTCAAAGGCCCATGGTGACCAAGGTCATCCATGGTGTCTGTTGGTCCAACCTGTCCCGGGACGTAAGCAGGGTAACACTCCGGCATGTGACACCTCTGCTGCAGATTCAGAGATCTGACAAATTGGCATTTATTAAACTAATGCCTACAAAGAAATCTTCAAACCATAAAAACTGGTATTTCCTACATCCTGGAAAGAATACAACTCTAAAATTCTGCCTGCTATTTTCAATGCCATTCCTTGAGTAAAAGCAGGAGGAGGGGGAGAAGGAGAGCTCTCTACCAAGTCTGATAGCTTTCACAATATTTCATGAATTTTATAGTAAGCTTTCCTCAGAGCCTCAACAAGGAGAGTAAAAATTGCAGGCTCTCCCAGGCTTATCTAGATTGTGGTACTTTGGCCTCACCCCCTTATCTTGTCTGAGAATGGCATACGACTTTGCTGTATCCTGTTTCAGAACAAAGCACTTAGGTTATATGTCCTTTCTCTATCTATGATCTGGTTCAGTTCGCCCCAAACCCCCAGAAAAACAGCATTCTGTTCTCATCTTCAAAACAGAAAGTCAGTCTCTTAAAAAATGAACAAATCATCTACAGGTGGGGAATATAAACATGTTTTGAAATTCTGGAGGAAAGAGATGCATCATACACAGCCAAGTAAATATGAACAGGTTAATTCCAGCACATCCTTCTTCTCATTAGATTTAAAATCCAGCCGTGCTGACTGCCCATTACTGTCTCTATTCCTTATTTCCCGCACACCAGACTGAAGGCCGTGAGAAAACTTGACCCCGGGGGAAAAGAACTACCTGACCAGAATATTCTTTAGCAACAGAATAAGGAGCTCAATCTTACCATACAAAATTATTTAGAGCAAAACTAGGTAACTTCTGAATAGAGCAAATTATAATTTCTATAATGTGTAGACGCTGCTGGTCACATTGCTACAGGTTGTGCGTTTGTGGTTTTTTTTTTTTCTTCAGTTTTAGTTTTGTTTCGTTTTGTAAGAGCGAAAGGGGAAGGGCCTCCTAACCACCCCACAGGAGGATTCCAGCAAGCCTCGAGGTTCCCCCGGCTTCTGACTGACTTCAGCTGGCGAGCACAGAAGGGCACGTTGTTGCTGCTGCTGCCACCTGGGTTTGTCCTTTCGCTGCAGTTTTTAACTCAAAAAACCTGCCTCCTAGGGACTCCTCGAAGCTCTTTCCGGGCGCAGGCGTCAGGCGCTCTCGCGCTCTCTCTCAGGGTTCTGCAAGAGGAAGGAGTGGGTCTGTGAGTGTTTGTATGTTTTTCTAGTCCCTTCACACGTATGAAAAGTGTGTATATGTGAGAGTGTGGGGAGTGTGTGTAGAGGGGGTCAAAGAACAGAAGAGAAGCTTCCGTGGCCCTGGCTTCAGCGTCCCTCGGTGGGCAGCCTCTGTAGCCAGGCTGGTCCCTCCTGGTGCACGGGTCTGAGATGAAGTCCCTCTGGAATATCCTTTTGGCGACAACCCTGTGCTTACTCCTGCCCCTTCACATGTCGGCCTCTCCAGCCTCTGACGACCAGCCCAGCGCCAGATACTCCAATGGCCACACCTGTGTAGGTAGGTAAGCGTTTTGTATATTTTTCAGGCGGACATAACAATCGGGTCAAATACTTTGCTTGGGTAATAAATCACCTATTTAATGACGTCAATAGCTATGAATTCCAAGTCGGGTGCCAGTAACCTCACCAACACAGAAAACCTTTGAGCCTGAGAGTGAGCATTCACACGACGGCACATAAGTACTCTACACAATTACTCGTTTGAATTAGTTGTAAAAGCCCCTCACCTTGTTGGTGATTGGAACTTTTTTTCTCTTGGATAGGCAACCCTTGTAAGAGTCTGAATTCTTATCCCTTTCAGAAGGACAGTGGGCACCATCGCACAGTAGAAAGATGGCCTTTGACCTCAGACAGCATCATTTCTGCCATTTTCTATTGCTCAAGGTGGTCCTGATCTCTCCACTCAGACTCAGTGGTAGGGGACATCGTTCCCTCCTTTTCGTGGGGAGTGTCGAGGAATTTGTGGCCCTCCTCATTAGCCATGGGGGTTCATTTGGTTTCTTATGCAAATATTCCATGGCCCCAAGCGCTCAGGGAGTCTGTTGCTGGTTAGGTTTGATGATGGCTTAGCACCCATTTCCCTAGGTCACAACTTCTGCTAACTCTGCCTCGAGTTGTTGACCTGTCCTCACGGTAAGAGGAAAGGCGAGTGCAGGACAAGGCCAGCATGTGATCAACATTGACTCGGCACTGATTGTGCTGAGCCAGGGGCTGCAGGTGGTTCCAGCTGGGGTCTCACTGTTTGGATTGGTTCCTTGGAGAAACAGACTCAGAAATTTGTGCACAGGGGAGTTTATCGAGGTGTGCTCTTGGGGAAAACACCATGAGGAGGGTGAAGCAGCAGGAGTAGATAGGAGGAAAATATGGGCTATGCTATAGCCTGCCCCCCCCCTCTATCTATCTATCCCACAGAGAATTCTGGAGCCAGAATGGCTCTTCAAAGTGGTCTGAGGTGGGTCTAGACCCTGGAACTGCCACACTGAACAGTCACTGGATATGAACTGACCCCAGTGGGGAGCTCCCTTGGGTGGGGGCTATGCCTGCGGAGGCATTTGGTGTGAGCCCTTAACACCAACAGTCCCAGCAACAGGGGGAGGGAGTATCTCCTAAAAGGGAATCTGGGGGTGCTCTGGTTTACAGGTCCAAATGTGGGGCATGTCTTAGGAAGCAGTGAGGGAAGCTCGTTCATAGCTGGTAGTAAGAGGAAGAGCACCGTGGAGGAGGCAGGAGAAGAGAAGGGATGCTGGCTGGGCTTCTGCTCCTTTCTGATGAAAAGCAAGACTATATGACTTCAAATCCACTGGCACAAAGGCACTTTCCTCCGTGTCCACTCCCCACATGGTCACCGAATGGCCACCACATGTCAGGGCCTGCACTCTGAGCTAGAGATACAAAGGTGAATAACAAAAATTTCTAAAATGCCTCTGTCCTCAGGAATTGACTGTCCAGTTTAGGGGGGGAAATGAGAATCTCATTACAGTTCTGATTACAGTCCTTTAAAGTGAAAGACAAACTGCGTGCTTAGCGCACGCAGTAACACCCCACCTCCCAGGAACCCTATAAACCGCAATGTCCATGGGAGAGCCAGCAGAAAGCCAAGAAGCACAGAGCAAAGGCCGGTCATTTCAAAGCAAACAACTGCTGACTGTAAGAGCCTCATCATATTCATAAAGTGAGCCAGAGGAAGGTGAAAGTATAAGCTGGGTGAAAAGGAAGAGGAGTGGGGTAAGGTGTTAGAATTTTAGAAGTGTTTCTACCCGAGTGCTGCCAAAGAAGGAAGCTGCAAGGGTCTCAAAGATCCCACTGCCATTACCTCCCTCTTGAAAGGTGCTGGGCAACAAAAATCTCCTTGAGAAAAGTGGGTCAGCCAGTTGGAATACTGATCATCCAATTGAGCGGTAGGGAATTGTCTTTGTTAGGCGTCAGTGATCTTCCTAATCACCATTCCAAAATGAAGTTTTACCTTGTTCATAAAAGTATACACTGGCCATGATTTATAAAATCATAATAAAATAAAATATAGTCACCTTCTCAACACATGGAAGTAGCTCTGCTTCCCCATTTTTCATGGAGTTCAATTGAATTAATTGGGTTCCATCCATATTGATGAAGATGCACCTTTAGCGATCGTATTTGTTTCTGACTCATGAAAATTTTTGGTCTGGTCTGCAGCCATTCTTGCAGCTTCCCGGCATTTCTCCATGCTGCCCTCCATCTTTTCTCTGAGTTGCATCCGGGCTAATTGGAGTGGTGCATGGGGAAAGGAAGGGTTCTTCCGCCATAACAATTACATTTGTAAGTTAGTAACTATGAGACTGCTAACATTTATTGAGCACATATTGTATAATTAACAGTCTTCCAAGAGATTTATATGAACTACCTCATTTAATCATTAAAATGACCTTATGGGATATATATCATCATTATTCCCACTTGGCAGGAGAAACAATTGAGACTTAGAGAAATAAGCAACTTGGCCAATTTTACACAGCCAGTTAAAATTTGCCTTAGATTTCACTGTAAGTGTGATTACGTTTGTTTTTTTTTTTTTTTCTTTAAGTGATTAGGTTGGGGCAATATAGTTCTTCCCCACATTTTTTTAAATAAAATTTTATTTCCTAGCATTGTTGAGATATAATTCACATACTATAAACTTTACCCCTTTATTTTTTTATGTTTATTTTTTATTTTTTTAAATTTTATTATGTTAGTCACCATACAATACATCATTAGTTTTTGATGTAGTGATCCACGGTTCATTGTTTTCATATAGCACCCAGTGCTCCATGCAGTACGTGCCCTCCTTAATACCCATCACTGGGCTAACCCATCCCCCCACCCCCCTCCCCTCTAGAACCCTCAGCTTATTTCTCAGAGTCCATAGTCTGTCATGGTTCGTCTCTCCCTACGATTCCCCCCCTTCATTTTCCCTTCCTTCTCCTAACGTCCTCCATGCTCTTCCTTATGTTCCACAAATAAGTGAAACCATATGATAATTGACTTTTTCTGCTTGACCTATTTCCCTTAGCATAATCTCCTCCAGTCCCATCCATGTTGATGTAAAAGTTGGGTATTCATCCTTTCTGATGGCTGAGTCATATTCCATTGTATATATGGACCACATCTTCTTTATCCATTCGTCTGTTGAAGGGCATCTCGGCTCTTTCCACAGTTTGGCTATTGCAGATATTGTTGCTAAGAACATTGGGGTGCATATCTTCTTTTCACTACATCTGTGTCTTTGGGGTAAATACTCCTTTAAAGTATAATGTTTATTAAGTATATTCATAAGCTGTGTACTGATCATCAATATTTACTTCAAACACTTATCAGGCTGAAAAGAAACCCAATATTTATTAGCAGTCACTCCCCATCTCCTTTCTTTAGCCCCTTTAGGGGATCTCAATGAACATTTCATATAAATGGAATGATATGATACATGGTCTTTTGTTATAGGCTTCTTTGACTTAGCATAATGTTTTCAAGGTTCATCCAGGCTGTAGCATATACCAACTTCATTTCTTCTTATGAATGAATAATAGTTCATTGTCTGGATATGCCCCACATGGTTTATCTAGTCATTGTTGATGGACATGGGGCTTATTTGCAGTTCTTAGCGATTCTGAATAATTCTGCTGCAAATATCCATATACGAGGTTTTTTGTGTGGACATTTGTTTTCTTTTCTCTTGGGTATATACCCAGGAGTGGAATTTCCAGGTCATATGGTAACTCTATGTTTAACATTTAGAGGACCTGCCAGACTGTTTTCTAGAGCTGCTGCACTGTTTTACATCTCCACGCTCAGTGCATGAGGGTACAATTTCCCCACAACCTCACCGATCCCTTGTTATTACCCAGGTTTCTTATTATAGTCATCCTAGTGGATATGGATGGATACCTCATTCTAGTTTTGATGTGAATTTCCCAAAATGATAATGATGTTGAACATCTTTCTGCATGCTTATTGACCATTTACATATCTTCTTTGACAAAATGTCTAAGTCATTTGCCCTTTTATTTTTAAGATTTTATTTATTTAGAGAGCATCAGGGGGGAGGGGCAAAGGGAGAGGGAGAAAGAGAATCTCTAGTGGACTCGACACTGAGCATGGAGCTGGAGCCTGACTCAGGGCTCGATCCCAAGACCCTGAGATCATGACCTGAGAGGAAATCGAAAGTCAAACGCCTAACTGAATGAGCCACCCAGGCACCCCTCATTTGCCCATTTTTAAATTGGGTTACTGTCTTTTTATTGTTGAATTGTAAAAGTTCTTTATATAATCTAGATATATATCCCTTATCAAATATACGATTTGTAAATATTTTCTCCCATTCTGAAGGGATTTCTTCCCTTTCTTGATGGTATCCTTGGAAGTGCACAAAGTTTTACATCTTGATGAAGTCCAATTTATCTATTTTTTTCTCTTTGTTGTGTGTTTTGTGTCATATCTAAATCCCATATTTAAAAAAAAATTGTTGTTTTAACTATTGTCTTCCTATTGTCATGTGCCCATCCCCTTACCTTGTTTCCCAGACATTGGGTTTTGGTAACTCCGAGTATAACTCTTGGGTTGTAAGTAACAGGAAATAACTTGAGTTGAACTAGGGTAAGCAAAAAGAAAAAGGAAGACATTTTCTTATGAGAATCCCAAGAATGAATTTTAGAACCAAAAGGCAGAAAAACAGAACTGAATCCAAAAAAGTTGGGCTGCCAGGGCCCCAGGGAGTTCTCTCTGGCCTTTTGGTACTGCCTCCACCTCTGACCCTACAGACCAGCTGGTTTTCTTGCTCTAGGCCCTTTGGCCGATTATGGGCTCCCGCAGTCCAGAGTTTGCCTGCAATCGTTCAGCACACACAGAGATGGACTCTCCTTCTCGTTGTTAATCCAAGAATCTGGGTCAAATCTTTAGACCACTGAGTAAGGGGCAGGTGGCAGTGAGGAGAGCTTACTGCACACATGTGTTTGTCAAAGAAGACACCTCTCACGGAAGTGGGGATTGCTGTGAGGGGAGAGACACTCTAAGAGAAACCACCACAGAAGTTACTGAGTGAGTGAGCCAACATCCCTGTGTAAACACCTTCAGCTTCAGACCCAAAAGGAGTCCTCGTAGTAGGGACAAACAGGCAGACCTGGAGGGCATGGTCTTAAACAGATTCCAAAATCCAGCTGTGCAAAGCCCCAGTGGCCCCTCTCCCGATTTACCATAATTTGTTTGCATGGAACTGTACATCCCATTTATCACTAAGCAAACGCTGATTCCACCGTCCTTGAACAAGCAGTCAATAATAAGCCACGTTCATTTCTGCAAAACATCGTTTTCTTTACATGGGTGATTTAGGGGCAAAGTAATCTTTATGTTTCTAAATCATTGACATTTTAAATTAATTCATTGAGTTTTGAGGGGATTTATTTACTTTTTTATTTATTTAAAGCACCATGTGGTGCTCAGGAAGCCTTCTAAAAGGTTAAAAAAAAAAAAAACCACCTTTCTCCCGCCTCATTCATGTTTGGTTAAATTTACAACAGGGCTTCAGAGCCCGTTAAATCCCCTATCCCCACCCCCAGCCCTGGCGTCCCACACAGAGTGGTCAGAGATGACTTTACAGTTTGAATGATAAAGAGAAAGTGGCGAGTGGCAAGATGACAGTGTCACTGACAAAAATAGGAAAGATTTAGACAGAGCTGGCAGAGAAGCTTAAAAATTTACGATCACAATTTTATAGCCAGAAATTTCATTTTCTTTTTTTCTCTGTAACTGAACACTTGTTCCTAAGCCACCACTGCTGCTGATAGCAGAAAACACTTCATCTTAGCCCTTCTGTGGTTAAATTTATCCACCCCCCTTCAGGGTTCTCTTCTTTCCTCTCTGAGGCTTGGTCTCAGTTCTGCGGAAGGGCTTATGTACCCCTCTGCCATTTAAGTTCTCGGCCTCTGAGGGTGCGCCTGTGTCCCCAGCCCCCAGAGCTCCCAAGTGGGGTGTCACAGCTGGCGTAGCTCCGGGGCTTATCTCAGCAATGCAATCTCTGCAGTCACTCGCAGAGGACCCGTGCCTCACGTCCACCTTCCCGGGTCCGGCAGACCGAACTGCTCTAGAGGGTCACCCCCTGGTTCCCAGCTCAGCCCCCTGCACTCTGTCCCCCGCTTTTCACACCTTCTCCTCTCCTCAACTCCCCTACTTTTATTTTTAAATTATCATAGAATTTAACCCCAACCTTAGCACAATGGCAGGTTTCTGATCATCTCAACTTTCACTACATCCACATTTGCCTTTTTTTCCTGGATTGTTCTGGGCTCACAACTCTGAAGAGAAAGATGCCAAAGACACTCCAGAGAGAGAGAACCACTACTTTGGGGAAAGGTCACAAAGTGAACAAAACCAAAAGAACTCAAGTTACCAGTATGCTTTTCTTCAGGAAGAATATGAATACATTCAGGGAGGAGGATGAAACTAGAACATGGATCAAACGTACTATGGGAAAGAGGAAAGAAAAGAATGTTACAAAGCATTAAACAGAGTAAAATCCCTGTAAAGTTATGATGCTTCCATCTGTCTATTTATACAGCTATTTATATAGCTCTGACCTATGTAAATGAACCACACATGCCAATCAAAAGACAAGATGATCAAATAGATAAACAAGGCAAGATCTAACTATATTGTCTCCTAGAGACACACTTTAGATTCAAAGACAAGTGGGTTTAACGTAAGATAGTTGGAATAAATAAATTCAGACAAAATATACTTTAAGATATGAAATAGTCCTGGGGTACCTGGGTGGCTCACTCAGTTGGGTGTCCAACTTTTGATTTCAGCTCAGGTCATGATCTCAGGGTCATGGGATCAAGCCCCACATCGGGCTCCATACTGAGTGTGGAGCCTGCTTGGGATTCTCTTTCTCTCTCCTTCCGTCCCTCCCCTGCTCACACTCTCTCTCTCTTAAAAAAAAAAAAAAAAATAATAATCCTAAGACAAAAAAGTATCTTCCGTAATGATAAAGAACTTAATGTATCGAGAAAGAAGTGACAATTGTAAATGTACATACACTTAATAACAGAGCACCAAAACACAAAAATTTAAAAATTTAATTAAAATTTTCAAAAGAAAAATAGTTCAACAATACAGTTGAAAATGTCAATGCTCCTCCCTCTGTAACTGATAGAACAAGGGGACAAAAAGTAAGGATATAGAAGGCCTGAACAACACTAACAACTAACTTGACCCAACTAACATCTATAGAACACTCCATTCATCTACAGCAAAGTACACGTTATTTTTTAACTATACATGGCACATTGTCCACTATAGACCATATACTTGACAATAAGACAAGTATCAATCCATTTTTAAAATCTGAAATCATACATTTTTCCAGTTAAATTAGAAATCAACAATAGGAAGAAATCTGGAGGAAAAAAGCAATGTGTGCAAGTAAGACAACACACTTCTTTTTAAAAAAAATAGATAAAAGAGGAAATCATAGGGAAATTAGAAAATAGTTTGGCTTAAATGAAAATGAAAATACAACATATCAGATTTTATGGAATGTAGCTAAATTAGTGCTTAGAGGAAAATTTAAAACTTCAAACACTTATGCTACAAGAAAAATCCAAAATTGGCAAAAATCCTTGACAAAATATTAACAAACTGAATCCAGCAACATATAAAATGAATTATACACCATGACCAAGTGGGATTTATCCTAGATATATACAGTTATTTTAACATCTGAAAATCAATTAATGGAATATAGTGAATTAGTAGAGCTACAACTACATTAGCATCCCAAAAGAAAGAGAAACATGATTTGACAAAATCTATCACCCATCCATGTCAAAAACAATAAATAATGAAATAAAAAGGAGCTTTCTTAACCTGATAAAGGATATCTATGAGAACCCTACTGCAAGCTTCATATTTAATGATGGAAGACTGAATGCTTTCCTCCAAAGATCAGGAACATAGGAAGGATGTCCACTCTCACTACTTTCAATTTTTATTGAAAACTCTATTCAGTTTAATAAAGAAGTAAAAATAATAGAAGCCAGCAAATTGGAAAGGAATAAGTAAAACTGCTTTTATAAGTAAAACTGTCTTTATTTTCAGACAGCATGATCCTGAAGAGAAAATCCTGAGGTATCTACAATAAAATGATTATAATGAGTAGGAAAGTTTAATAAGATTGCAGGATTCAAGATTAATATAAAAACCAATTATATTTGTTTATATTAGCAATAAATTTTCAAGAATTGAAATTAAGGAAACAATTCCATTCACAATATAATAAAAAAAATACCTAGGAATAAATTTAACAAAAGGAATGCAGTTACTCTATACTGAAAACTAGAAACCATTGCTGAGAGAAATGAAAGCATGCTTTACAGAAATGGAGAGAAGCATCATGCTAATGGATTGGAAGACTCAGTGGAGTTAAGATAACAGTGCTCCCCAAATTGACCTATGAACTAAACACAATTCCAATCAAAATCCTAACATCTTTTTTTGGTAAGAATTGGTAAACTGATCCTAAAATTTAATGGAAATACAAAGAAACTAGAATAGTCAAAGATTCTGAAAACCACTATTGGAGAAGTGACATCTGATTGCCTATTTCAAATCACACACAATTATTAACTCAAAATAGATCATAGGTCTCAAGGTAAGAGCTAAAGCTATGAAACTTCTAGAAGAAAATGTAGAAGAAAATCTTTGTGACTTTGGATTCAAAGATTCTTAAATATGACATCAAAAGGGCTATACAAAAAGAAAAAATTTAAAAATTGCCTCTTATTAAATTTAAACATTTTTGCTTTCCAGGAAATGTCATTAGAAAGTGAAAGTAATATTGGGAGAAAATATGCACAAATCATATAGATTTCAATATAGCAATGATTATTTTAATTAATGTTATTGACAATGTTCACTTTCAAGATCCCATATTTGAATATATTCAGTGTAACACTTAGAAGCATATAGATTTCAAGGTTCAACTGATCTGGATTAGAATCTCTTAGCCAGTTAGCATTGGAATCACCGCTTGTTTAAAAGGCCTTAGATATGTTGTTTAACTTCTCTGAGCCTCATATTTCTCATCCGTAAAATGGGAAGTAATAATCTCAGGAGGAGGAGGATTAAATGAGACACCGTTTGCAAAAACACTCAGCAGAGAGCTGAAATGAAGGTATTCTAGAAAATGTCATTTCACATTTTCCTAGAGCTTAGTAAGGTAAAGGGCAACTATTAAAAAGTTTATTCAATGAGAAATTATTTGATAAAACACAATTTATTGTTTTTTTCTAATTATAAAGGAGTATGTGCCTTTCATAGAGATTTTAGAAAATACTGAAGAAGATTTTTAAAGAATAGAACAACTGTGGGGTGCATGGGTGACTCAGTTGGTTAACATCTGACTTGGGCTCAGGTCATGATCTCAGGGTCCTGGGACTCAGCCCTGTGTTGAGCCCTAATGGGGCTCTGTGCTCAGCAGGGAGTCTACTTATCCCTCTGTCCCTCCCCCTTCTCATGCTCTCTCTCTCGCGTGCGCGCAAATAAATAAAATCTTTTAAAAAAAAAAGGAATAAAATCAACTGTAAACCCAAAACCCAGATGAACACTATTGATATTTTGCTATATTTGCTTTCAAAATTGTCTAGGTATGTATTTATGGGGTTTGGATCTTGTTTTATTGTTTTGTTTGATTTCTAAATCTGGATGGCTAAGAAGACAATCTAAAATAGAACACTTTTTTTTTTTCAACAAAACATTTGTAAGAACTTTGGTAGTAGTAAGTCTTTGCCAGCAGGTGGAAATTTTTCAAGTTAATAAGTAGGTTTATACATAAAAACTGTTGGGCATAGTCAAAGATCATCTATTATTTCTATCTATCCAACTGTCATCTATCTACCTATCTATCCCTCCATGCATCAGCAGTCTATCCTTCTTTCTATTCATCCATCCATCCATCCACCTACCCACCCACTCACCCATTCATCCGTTTTTAGATAGAGGATACTATCTGTAAGTATCTATTTTAGAATTCAAATATAGACGTGAAAGGAAAAATGAAGCCATACATTTTCTGAAAGATAATCTGATTAGTTAATGGCTTTAATGATAAGGTCTGACTTTGCTATTTCGGATTATACAGAGGATATTTCTCATAACCTGATGAACTAAATCTGCAGCTCCAACTTTGACAAAAATATATATGAAGTATGCATTAAGAGAAAAGATTTTACTTAAAATATTATATAGGCAAAATTGTATTGAAAAGAACTATATTTCAACATCCCAATCCTTTCTGAGTATATTAAGTTCTAACAGTGTCTCTGTAGGTGAATTGTAATAGGTATAATTAAAAGAGGAGTCTTAGTAAAACTTTTTTTTCTTATTTTAATATTCTTCCCAGAAATTGAGAAAGACTCCATTGATTAGATAACAAATGTTTTTGCAAGTCAGGTGGTTTCTAGTTCTTTGCTTTCAACACAATTGAAGGGGCACTTAATGGAGTTGTCAGGTAATGGACCATTTAGAATAATTTTCAATGATAGATCACCTTAAGATTTTTGACATTTAACTCAGAAGGAGTAAAAGAATTGAGTGACATCGCTCTATCAAAAGTCCTTGCATTTCCATTTACTTAAGTAAACATGTTTTCTCAGCACCTACCTCTTTAAAAATGAAAAATAGGAACAGACATGATACTGAGCCTTGCCTCTTTACATGAATAAGTATTATTCTTCAACAGATGTAAGTACTAATCAAAAAGGCCAGTCATTCATTAAGAAGTGCAATTCCAATAAAATTTTACTTTTATTATTTAGGAATTGTTCATCAAATTGGCAATACATATTGCTTAGAAAAGTTAATTTTACTAATAATGACAACTCTATCCAGAAGAATTTTTTAATACTTAGAGTTATATTCACAGGAAATTAAAATTTTCATTTAAATTTTATTCATATTTTTAGTGTTAAGTATAACAGTGCAATCAATAAAATACTTTCAACCATAAAAATATATTACATTGGGATAAAACTATAGTGGAAAAAAATTCAAGGAAGTAGACTTTTATTGAAATATGAATTCAAGGAGAGGGATTATCAATATAAATTTCTTACTGTGAAAGAAGAGTTTGAGCTTATATTTTTTTCGGTGGATGAGAGTAGGTATAAATCACTATAGTATTTAGATTCCTTTGGATGCATAGAGATTAATGTATGATTTCTACTCTAATATTTACAGTCTACCTAGAATTATACTCTTTGCAACTATTTAAATTGATACCCATTAATGATACATTAACATCCATTAAATGTGGAAGGGGTACATAGATTTTCAAATTTCCCTTACAGAGTACAAAGCAAAATATTTGAAACCATTGGCGTATACTCTAGACTCTAGAGCATTTGGAGCCTGTGCACTGTGGTCTGCCCTTCAGGGGTCCTCAAGATGGGGTCTCTTCCTAACTCTCTCACTCTGTCTTTCCCACAGACCCTGGGGCCTTGGCCAACTCTTCTCTTTCTTCTCAAATCCAAGTTTTTAAAAATGCTACGCCTCTCTTCTCGAAGGCCTTTCCTGCATTTTTCTGTTGAAAAATGATCCCCCCATTCTCTAACACTCAGCCTCCCCAGGGAACTGTCACCGGTTACTCAAGGTAGAGTTCGTTTCTTCCTCTTCTGTGCTTCCAAAGCATTAACAGATCCCTGTATCATAGCACTTACAGGCTGCCAGGATTAGACTGTTTTTCTAGTCATCAGGCTTCCCTCCTGGTTTGTGACTTCACTTACTCATGTCTGTATCCTAAGCCTCTGAGCACATAGCAGGTGCTCATAAGTATGCATTGAATTAATAACAGGATGGGATGGCTCCTGTGTCTGTACTCTCATTTCTTTATTGTTAGCTCTTTATATATTTCTAAATTAGCCAAGCCAACCAACCTGCATCTCTCAGCACAGTTTGCTTATTTCTTCTCACCACCATTGCTTGCACTCTGCTCAGCCTTGAATGTGCTCAGCCTCTCACCAGGAAATTGCCCTCTCTCGTTGCCAGTGTTCTTGTGAAAGTTGGAAGTTTGGAACTCACTGAGCATTTTCTCATAAAGACAGTGTTCTAGGTGATGGGCGGGTTAGGCCACAGAGCCTAATCTGCCCAAATGAAGTGAAAATACTAGCTATCAGCAATAAAAGCAAATTCAGCCATAGAAAAGTAAAAACGCTATTGATACCACAATATGTTTTTCAAAGACAAGTTTCTGAGTTTCTATTTTAAAAAGAGTCATGGAGAATATGTCTTCGCCCTATGGTCTCAGCAGTTGGAATAGAAACTGACAGTCGGCATTTGTTAAATGCCGACTCTGCTAGACAGTATGTGCATTTTTATGTGTTGGATCACTTAAGCCTCACAACAATTTTGCCGGGTGTGTCAGAGAGCCTGTGCTGAGTTACAAACCACTCCATACTTCTACAACAGTCATTCATCAGCTTACAATTCTGTGGGCTGGCAGTTTGGGGCTGGGCACAGTTGGGAGGGTCCTCCTGCTGGTATCTCCTGAGCTCACTCCTGCTGCTGTATTCAGCTGGGAGACGGTGGAATGCCGGGGGCTGGGTGATTTAGAATAGCCTCATTCACAAATCTACTCGTTGGCAGGCTGTTGGCTGGGCACCTTGATTTCCCTTCACATGGCCTCTCCAGCAGGCTGGCTCAAGCTCAGAGCTTTAAGTTCTAAGAGGGCAAAAGTGGAAGCTGCAAGGCTTCTTGAGTTCTGGGTTCAGACCTGACATGCTGTCATTTCCTCCCCAAGTGCACAGGTTACAAAGCCACATTCATTCGGAAGACTGGGAAGTAGGTCACCCCTCTTCACAGGAAGAAGTGCAAAAACAGTTGTGGCCATGTTTAGTGTGCCATGCAAGTGGGCATTATTATTCTGTTTGATGAGTGCCAAAATCTGGGTTCAGAGAGATTAACTGTCCTACCAAATACATCAGCTCGTAAGTCATAGAAGCAGGAAGTGAGGCCAGGTCTGTCTGACCCCCCCATTCTTCTACTCTCTCCTGGAGTATAGCTTCTCCCTTCTCTCCCCTCCCTTGCATCCTTTTCTCTTCTCCCACCCACCTCTTCCTCCCTGGGGTGTGTGCTCCCATCTTTGGCTTCGTAACTAATAGCTTAGGGAAACGAGACTGAGAGTAGGATAATTGTAAGTGATCACTTTCATACATTTCTATTTTCCTTTCTTTTCACCAATATGAGAAATAACGTAAACACGTAAAGCCATGTCCTCTGCTCCCACCCAAGCAGGGAAATCTGAGGAGAACAGAATTGAGGGGCACTGTGGAGGCAGGTGGGACGTACTAAGTCACCGGGTCCAACAGGGATTCAGGGACCCAGGTGTGGCGTGGCTCCCAGACCTGTGCTCTGCCCCTCCCTGGGCCCAAACCAGGAACAAAGGAGTCAGTTTCGATTCTCACTTTTCCTCATACTTCTTTCCTTCACACATCACTTCATTAATAAATTGTATCGGGTGAACCTCCACAATAGATCCCAAATCTGTTTTTCTCTGTCCCCGCCCCCCCCGCCACTCAGTTATTCTCCGCAATCCACCATCATCCCTCTCCAGAAACAAAATAGCCTCCTACTTCCTCTCTCTGCTCCCACCCTTGTCTCCTAAGGGCCTTCCTCCCCATGACAGCCAGCATGGTAACTTAAAGACGTAGATCAGATAGCGGTAGCTCCTTCCAACAAAACCCAGTCATGGCTCCCCATCACTCTCTGGAAAAATCCCTGGCCCTTTTGCAATCTACAAATCCCTCAAACCTGGCCTCTTCCTTCCCCCCCACCTCATCTTTCACCACTGGGTTCTGGTGCCAGGCTTTCCGAGTTTTATGCCATGAAGTAGGTGTCAGCAGCCCCCACCTCTTACAAAACTTGCCCCAGCTCCTCATGATCCTTTCCATTATATTAGTTATTTTTCATGTGTATCCTACAGAGAAGCCTCCTTTATTGGCTCTAGCTAAGGTTTGTAACACCCCCATCCTCATTACCCTCTGCTACTTCACTCTTCCTTTTCTTCATAGCACCTGAATTATTTATAATTCTGTGTTTGTTTACTTGTTTACGATCACTTTTCTCTAATAGAGTATAATCTTTAAGAGGGCAGGAACTCTATCAGTTTGTTTTCAACATGTGCTCAGAGCCCAGCACAGTGCCTCCATCTAGAAGGAACTCAGTACATATCTTGTTCCAGTCCCAGCTCTCCTGCTTACTAGCTATATAGTTGGCAAGGTAACTAAACTCTCTGAGTCCGTTTCCGGTCTGTAAAATGAGATCAATAATTCCTACATCTAGGAGTTGTTGTGAAGTTTGAATGAGATGATAATGTATGCAAAACACTTTGAAAACTGTAGGGCAGGGGCGCCTGGGTGGCTCAGTTGGTTAAGCGTCTGCCTTCAACTCAGGTCATGATCCCGGAGTCCTGGGATCAAAGCCCCACGTCAGCTCCCTGCTCCGTGGAGAGTCTGCTTCTCCCTTTGCCTCTCACCCAACTCATGTGCTCTCTCTCTCTCTCTCTCTCTCTCTCTTAAATAAATAAAATCTTAAAAAAAAAAGAAAGAAAACTGTAGGGCACACTCTAGCCATGTGATGAATTATTAATGCCCCCACTTAGGGTCATAAAGGAAGTATTGTCATGTTGACCCTGGCTCTGAGGAGTGCCAAGTGCTTTCCAGGCTTTTCCATGAAGTGTGGGCTTCAGACAAATGAGAAATCTTTTCGCCTGCTCTCTGCCATGGCTGCATTTCCAGCCAGCACAGATATGATTATAATTAGACTTGCAAGAGTCCTGTTTCATTTCAAAAGGATTCTGGGTATAGTCTGCAGCCTACCTGAGGTATGCATCCAGAAGCAGATCCCTGTGGCAGGTGTTTTTATTTGGACCCATTCACGTCTTTTCCTACAATATCAGGAGTGTCTGTTTTGATTACACTCACTAGTCTCAGATGCCATGTGAGAAGAGATTTGCCATATGTGAGGTTTCAGATGGTGACCACTGAGCAAAATGCACAGCTCTCACTGGCTCTCATTACTTCTTAAATGAACAGTAGCTTGGGCAAACTCACTTTAGCAGAGCGAGGCCTTTCATTAGCAGCCAAAGAATGGCCTGTAATGGAAGGAATTACTCTGTTGATGCATCTATCCCAGGGAAAACATTCTTTAGCTTGTCAAGCCTATGGAACCTCTTATTAGAAACTATAGCAAAGTCAATTTCTCCAACCTTGCCAACTGAAGGATTCAGAACACACCTCACTGCAGACCCTAAATTAACAATCCAGCTGGAAGGGGAGTCGAGCCTGCTGGAAATGGGCTGGGATGTCCAAGTGGGCAGGACTCAAATCAAAGCGGAGTCCAACCTAGGCGTTCACATATTTCAAACCCCATTACCCACTTTTCTGCAGAGCCCTTTTGATCATAACTCTTCACCAGGCAGAGTAAGGGTAATGGCAAGATCCACCCAATCTTCAGAGACAGTTGATTTTTTTTTTTTTTGGCTCCTTTTTATCTAATGATTTCCAATTTTAGCAAGCAGTGCTAAGGAGCCACCAAAGTCTTAAGAGTCCTTGATGGGATTCCTCTGCATAAAAGAAAAACCCATATCGATATGTACAAAGAAGCAGGTTGGTTTTGAGCAGCACAATTTGCTTTGCATTGATCCTTCCAAGCCCTGGATTAAAACAAAGGCATACTTGTATTTCAAGTCCACTCTGGGTGAAGCCGCTCATTGATGAAGTACCAGATGGAGTGATTGTTATGCAAGATTTCAACCCAATCTCCACTGCCTTCTTTTTTTTTTTCTTAAGATTTATTTATTTGCGAGAGAGAGGGAGAGAGAGTGCATGCATTTCCATGCAAGTCGGGGGAGGGCCAGAGGGAGAGGGAGAAAGAGACTGCCAAGGAGACTCCCCGCTGAGTTTGGAGCCTGACTCAGAGCTCGATCCCACGACGCTGAGATCATGACCTGAGCCAAAGCCAAGAGTCAGACGCTCAACTGACTGAGCCACCCAGGTGCCCCTCCACTGCCTTCTTTGATCCTGAGCTGCAAGTCATGACTATTTGCTGCAGAATCTGCTATTTGACTCAAGAGATAGCACTGGCTGTCTCACACCAGAATGAGTATAGCCATGCATTATGCCCTGCAACAAGACAAAGAGTAAGCAACGTTGTTGGGGAGAATGACCGAGTCAGAACACAACTTCAGGCGCTCCCGTTATGCTCTTCCTATGGAGACCCCCAGCAACTGACAACTGAAATGTCATTCCAGCCAGCTTGCTTCAAGTCAGCAAACCTCTCTGTCACCTGACTCCAAACCAGGTCCTGTATCAGATTCTCAAAGTCAGAGTTAAGACATCATTCCCACCCTCAATGAACTTATGGTCCAACTTTAAACTCTTAGAAATGAAGTTCCAGAAGAGTAGGTAACTTGTTCCAAGCTGCACTATTTGTAACTAACTGATCCAGTATTTGAATCCAAGTTTATTTTTTAATTCCTCTCCCTTTTCAACTATACCACACTGCATCCTCTTACCACATTGCAATATAATTATTTATAATTGTTTTTCCATTGCGGTTATTAAAATTTATTTGGTTCCACCTAACTTAAGAGGTGATTGGCTGAGACATAAATTAAGGTATAAGAGTGTATTATAAATGTTGAATATATTCACATACGTTAAATATATTTTATATTTTTAAAATAAAAATGAAATTGGTTTATCTCTGGGTGATTTAAAGGATGTTTATCTTGTTTACACTATTCTGTATTTTTTGTTTTCTAAACTGAGATTGCATTGCATCTGTATTTTTGAGATGTCTTTTAAAATAAAACAAAATATATATGAAAATGCTTTTTAGACCATAAAGTGCTAATAAGTATTAGCTACTAAATTCATTGTGTGTAATAAAATCCTCAATGCATGGATTAGGTTAAAAGCACATCTAATCAACCTTGATAGTTGATGTTGATAAATGTGCCCAGTGCTCTCAGAACAGTAAGACTGGTTTTCAAGATCACACTGTCTCAGATTAGATGAGTCCAGCTTTATCTGTCTAGAAATGTGCAATCGTACTATCACATCTGTTATCAGCCACCTTCCCTCAAGGGGTCCTGGTAGAAATCTGGTTTTAATGACACTGCTTGTAAATTTGGGTTCCCAGCTCCTTGAGCAGATAGATAATAGCAAGATTGCTACTGGGCCAGGCACCCTGGAACTTCTTCATTTGGGATATAAGCCTTATTTTGCCTCCTTAGAAACCAACCTCTGCTAATAAATGCCACTCTTCTTATCTCAAGGAAGCCTAACAATTTCCTCTCACAGACTTACTGATCTTTGGCCAACCAACCCTTTGTGTATAGAAGAAAGAATCCCCTCCCTTTGGAAAAAGGAGGTTTGGGCTTCCCCGAGCATTCAGGAGATCAAGGCTGGTGATAGAAATTTCTAAGGGGTATCAGCCTAGTATTTCTGGGCCTACGCACTTATATGTCAAGGTAGCTGAAGGAATATATTTCTAATTTAATCTGAGGTTCCTTCTAAACACATATTGTGTCACATGCTTTCAAGCAGAGTGCTTTATAGCTGGGAGGTAAATGATATTTTACAATAGTGTTATGATTTCAAAAGCACATTCAGGTGCACTGTTATCTCCCTTAATCATTACAACAGCCCTATAGGAAACTTATTACCTGCTTTGCAGTGAGGAGAACAAGTCTTAGAAAGCCTGGATGCTGAGTCCAAGATTCAAGGACAGGACTCAATACCAGGTCTTCTGACTCCAAATGCTGAGCAATTTCCACCACTTTTCTAAAATTAAAAAACTGACCCTAGGTCCCAGCTGAGCAGGTATGGGGTGGGAATGATCCTATTCACAATGAAGCCATCTACTACAAAAAGGAGAGAGGAAAGAAGCCAATGTCTATTGAGCTTCTACTCTGTGCTGGCTGGTTTATTTCTGCACTATCTCCTTTAAATACCATGTCTTTCTCCCATGTGATCAAAATAGAAATAAACAAAGATTCAATTACCTCCCCAAAGTCACATAGCTTCCAAGTAGCAAAACTGAACTGACAACCAATCTTTCTGATCCTCAAACACACCGTCTTAGCATACTTCACACTTCACTACAACTCACAGTGCCTCAATGCACACGGCAGATTTTAAAAAGGCTTAGCAAACAAAAGTTCTGTGTTGTGGAAAGGCTGGTGTTCCTAAGGACACACACGTATCCCTTCCTTCCCCCTCGCCCTCCAGCGCGGTTTTCTTTATGACACCGCTGATGTGTTCTTCTGCCCCCCTTTGCAGCCTGTGTGGCGGTGGTATCGGTGATTGAACAGCTTGCCCAAGTTCACAACTCCACGGTGGAGGCCTCAATGGAGAGACTCTGCAGCTACTTGCCTGGTAAATACAGAAAGGGGCATGCAGCTGTGGGTCTGCTTCTTCGTTTGATTCTTGAGTCATCCTGAGTGAGTTTATACCCTACACCTGCTTATGGAGAAGAATGTGATTGAGTTATTTATGTGAGTTGATATGAGGCTCATAGAAATTAAAACAAATACATAGATACACAAAAACCACTCAAGGCAGTTTTGTTTCCCGACGTTCATGTTCCATCATGGCAGGATGAGATTGCTGTGGACATTTAGGGAGTGATATGCAGAATGGCTAATTTTTGTTTCATGTGTTACATTTATAAGGATTTGCCCAACTGGGATTCATTGCCTTAAGTACCAAGAAGGTCAAAATAATGAAAAAATGGATAATTTTCAATGATTTATGTTAATTTAACCACATGCACATTCCCAGACACACAGCCCTTACCAACACAGAGCTTTGTTTAGGCTGAGAAGACAAATGATCTTAAAACCCCAACTGGGAAAATAATCTGGGAACATTCCACGGATTTGAACCCGATCTCAATAAAATCATCTTATCCATCCTCCAAAAAAAAGGAACTGATTGATGATTTAAAGGAGGAGTTAAGATGGTGGCAGAGTAGGAGGACCCTGAGCTCCTTTTGTCCCTCAAACACAGCTAGATAGTTATCAAGTTATTCTGAACACCCAAGAAGTCAATCGGAGGTCTGAGAGAACAAAACTACAAGTCTACAAGTAGAAAAGCGACCACCTTTTGGAAGGTAGGGGGTGCGGAAATTCACTGGGGGGGGGGGGGGGAGACAGAGCTGTGGAAGCCGTGGCCGGGAGGGAGCTTGCTTGCCGAGGCTACTGCAAAGTATTAGAAACCGCGAAACACAAAATCGGAACTTTTAAGTTCCCTACCACGGGAGACGAGCCTGGATTAAAGGTGCCCAGGTGGCGAAGAGGGGCAGAATCCCAGGAGTGACTGTGGTCTGAGGATCCCCTGGGTCGCAGGAAGAATGGGTGGCGCCAAGGTGCGGCGCTGTTCCCAGGCATAGGAGCGGAGAGGCCTGCAGAGAGCCGCGGGTCTTGGTGCCAGCTTTCTGCGATAAGCTGTGAGCCGCCGGGCGGTCTGGGGACCGCTTTCCTGGGAGGGGCAGGCAAGCGTAGGGAGAACCTCCCCGAGAGGAACAGTGTGGTCTGAGTGGCGGGCGACCCTGAAATTTGGTTTTGAAACTTACTCACCTGAGATAAAAAGGCTCGAACACAGGCAGGGTGAATACAGGGTTCTTACAGAAACCAGGGACACAAATAGGGTGATAGTTTGCTTTTCTGTGAGGGCTCACAGAAGAGTAGGGGGTGTGAACTTTCAGCTCTGAGGCTAGAGAGCAGGGCACCGCGCTATTCATCCTGCCCAGCAGCGCTGAAATTCGGGGAGTAAAAACAGCGCCACCTAGTGGAGGCCGGAGCCCCATACACCAAGCCTCACCCCACTGCGTCCTGGGGAGGTGTTTCCGCTGAGACAGGTCGGCCTGAGAATCAGGGCAGCAGGCCCCTCCCGCAGAAGACCAGCATAACCAACTAGCCCCCACCAAGTTTATTGACCATAGAGTGCTGCATAGCTTCAGCTCTAGGGGAAGTAGGATCGAGCTTCCTTTTTACTTGTATTCATTTCTTTTATTCTTATTATTTTTTCATTTATTTTCTTATATTTTCCAATTCCTTTTTTTAATATTTTATTAATTTTTTAAATTATCTATACCTTTCATATGTATTTTTTATTTTTTTGTCTACTGTCATTTCATTTTATTTTATTTTTTATTTTGGGATCTAGATTCTTTTAAGAAGCAGAACAAAGCACACCCAGGATCTAGTTTGGTTTTGGGGGGTTTTTTGTGGTTATTATTGTTTGTTTTTGTGGGGTTTTTTTTTTTGGTTTTCTTGTTCTGTGGTTTTGTTTTTCTTGGTTTTTTTTTCTCTTTTTCTCTGTTTTTATTTATTTTGTTTTTGTTTTTTTCTCTTTTTTCTTTTCTGGACAAAATGACAAGATGGAGGGATTTAGCCCAAAAGAAAGAACATAAGGTAGAACTCATGGCCAGGGATTTAATCAATACAGATATAAATAAAATGTCTGAACTAGAATTTAAAACAGTGATTATAAGGATACTACTGGGTTTTGAACAAAGTATAAAAGACACTAGAGAATCCCTTACTACAGAGATAAAAGAACTAAAATCTAGTCACGCTGAAATTAAACATGCTACAACCAAGATGCAAACACAAATAGAGGCCATAAAAAGGAGGATGGGCAAAGCAGGGGAGTGAATCAGTGATATAGAAGATAGAATTATGGAAAATAATGAAGCCAAAAGAAGAGGGAAAGAATGGTAATAGACCATGAAGGTAGACTTAGAGAATTCAGTGACTAAGTAAAACGTAATGGCATTTGTATCATGGGAGTCCCAGATGATTAAAAGAGAGATAAAGGGGCAGAAGGTTTATTTGAACAAATTATAGCTGAAAACTTCTCTAATCTGGGGAAGGACACAGACATCAAAATCCAAAAAGCACAGAGAACTCCCATTAAATTCAATAAAAGCCAGCCATCACCAAGGCATATCATAGTCAAATTGACAAAATACACAGACAAGGAAAGAATCCCGAAAGCAACAAGGGAAAAGGGTCTTTAACCTACACGGGAGGAAGACGGATCGAGTTTGCACAGAGGCTTGGCAGGCCAGAAAGGAGTGGAAGGAAATATTCAATGTACTGAATGGGAAAAATATGCATCCAAGAATTCTTCATCCAGCAAGGCTGTCATTCAGAATAGAAGGAGAGATAAAGAGTTTTCCAGACAAACAAAACCTAAAGGAGTTCGTGACCACTAAACAAGCCCTGTAAAAAATTTTAAGGGAGACTCTTTGAGTGGAGGGAAAAAAAGGCCAAAAGCAACAAAGACTAGATTCTCTCCAGAGAATCACCAGAAACACCAACCCTACAGGTTCCACACTGGCACTAAATTCATATCTCTCAATAATCACTCTGAATGTAACTGGACTAAGTCCTCCAATCAAAAGACATAGGGTATCAGAATGGATGAAAAAACAAGATCTATCTACATGCTGCTTACAAGAGACACATTTTAGACCTGCAGATTGAAAGTGAGGGGATGGAGGACCATCTATCATGCTAATGGATGGCAAAAGAAAGCTGGTATAGCCGTATTTATATCAGCAAACTAGATTTTAAAATAAAGACTGTAATAAGAGATGAAGGAAGGCATTATATCATAATTAATGGGTCTGTCCCTCAAAATGATCTAACAATTGTAAGTATTTATGCCCCCAACTTGGGAGCACTAAAATGTATAAATAAATTAATAATAAGCGTGAAGAAACTTGTTGATCATCATACAATAATATTAGGGGACTTTAACCACACTTACAGCAATGGATAGATCATCTAAGCAGAAAATCAATAAGGAAACAATGGCTTTGAATGACATACTGGACCAGATGGACTTAAGAGATACATTCAGAACATTTCATCCTAAAGCAGCTGAATACCTATTCTTCTCTAGTGTGCATGGAACATTCTCCAGAATAAATCACATCCTGGGTCACAAATCAGCCCTCAACAAGTATAAAAAGATCAAGATCATACTATACATATTTTCAGGACATAATGCTATGAAACTGGAAATCAACCACAAGAAAAATTTGGAAAGACCTCAAATACATGGAGGTTAAAGAACACCTACTAAAAAATGAATGGGTTAACCAGGAAATTAAAGAATTTTAAAAACACATGGAAGCAAATGAAAATGAAAGCACGACAGCCCAAAATCTTTGGGATGCAGCCAAAGCAATCCTAAGAGGGAAGTATATTGCAGTAGAGGCCTACTCAAGAAGCAAAAAAAGTCTCAAATACACAACTTAAACTCACACCTAAAGGAGCTAGAAAAGGAACAGCAAATAAAGCCTAAAGCCAGCAGAAAGGAAATAATAAAGATTGGAGCAGAAATAAATGATATAGAAACAAACAAACAAAACCTCAGCAGAATGGATTAATGAAACTAAGAGCTGGTTCTTCAACAGAATTAATAAAATTAAAGAATAAAATTAAGCCATACTTATCAAAAAAAAGAAAGATAAAATCACAAATGATAGAGGAGAGATCACAACCAATACCACGGACATACAATTATAAGAATACTGCGAAAAATTATATGCCAACGAACTGGGCAACCTGGAGAAAATGGACAAATTCCTAGAAACTTACAAACCACCAAAACTGAAACAGGAAGAAATGGAAAATGTGAACAGACCCATAATTAGCAAAGAAATTGAATCAGTAATCAAAAATCTCCCAAAAGAACAAAGTAAGTCCTGGGCTGGATGGCTTCCCAGGGAAATTCTACCAGACATTTAAAGAAGAGTTAATACCTATTCTTTGCAAACTGTTCCAAAAAATAGAAATGGAAGGAAAACTTCCAAACTCATTATACAAAGCTGACATTACCTTGATTCCAAAACCAGACAAAGACCCCACTAAAAAGGAGAATTATAGGCCAATATCCCTGATGAACAGGGATGCAAAAATTCTCAATAAAATACTAGCAAATAAAATTCAACTGTACATTAAAAGCATTATTCACCATGATCAAGTGGGATTTAGTCCTGGGCTGCAGGGGTGGTTTAATATTTGCAAATAAATGAACATGATACACCATATTAATAAAGGAAGGAAAAGAACCAAATGATCCTGTCAATGGATGCAGAAAAAGCGTTTGACAAAATACAACATCCTTTCCTGATTAAAACAAAAACAAACAAACAAAAAAACCCTCAACAAAGTAGGGATAGATGGAACATACCTCCACATCATATATGAAAGACCCACAGCTAGCATTATCCTCAATGGGGAAAAACTGAGAGTCTTTCCCTTAAAGTCAGGAACAAGACAAGGATGCCCGCTCTCACCATTACTATTTAACATAGTACTGGAAATCTTAGCCTCAGCAATCAGATAACAAAAAGAAATAAAAGGCATCCAAATGGGCAAGGAAGAAGTCAGACTTTCACTATTTGCAGACAACATGATACTCTATGTAGAAAATCTGGAAGACTCCACCAAAAAATTACTAGAACTCATACATGAATTTAATGTCACAGGATATAAAATCAGTGTGCAAAAATCTGTTGCATTTCTATACACCAATAACGAAGCAGCAGAAAAAGAAATCAAGGAATCAATTCCATTTGCAATTGCATCCAAAACAATAAGATACCTAGGAATAACTCTTACTAAAGAAGTGAAAGATCTATACTCCGAAAACTATAGAATACTTATGAGAGAAATTGAAGAGGACACAAAGAAATGGAAAAGCATTCCATGCTCATGGATTAGAAGAGCAAACATTGTTAAAATGTCTATAGTACCCAAAGCAATCTCCACATTTAATGCAATCCCCATCAAAATACGACCAGCATTTTTCACAGAGATAGAACAAACAATCCTAAAATTTGGATGGAACAAAAGATCTCGAATAGCCAAAGCAATTCTGAAAAAGAAAAAACTGGAGGCATCACAATTCCGGACTTCCAGCTCTATTACAAAGCTGTCGTCATCAAGACAATATGGTCCTGGCACAAAAACAGACACATAGATCAATGGAACAGAATAGAGAACCCAGAAATGACCCTCAACTCCATGGTCAACTAATCTTCAACAAAGCAGGAAAGAATATCCAATGGAAAAAAGACGGTCTTTTCAAGAAATGGTGCTGGGAAAACTGGACCACTTTCTGACACCATATACAAAAATAAATTCAAAATGGATGAAAGACCTAAATGTGAGACAGGAAACCATCAAAATCCCAGAGAACACAGGGTGCAACCTCTTTGATCTCTGCTGTAGCAACTTCTTACTAGACACATCACCACAGGCAAGGGAAACAAAAGCAAAAATGAACTATTGGGACTTCATCAAGATAAAAAGCTTCTGCACAGTGAAGGAAACAATCAACAAAACTAAAAGGCAGCCTAGGGAATGGGAGAAGATATTTGCAAATGACATATCTAATAAAGGTTTAGTATCCAAAGTCTATAAAGAACCTGTCAAACTCAAACCCAAAAAACAAATAACCCAGTTAAGAAATGGGCAGAAGACATGAATAGACACTTTGCAAAAAAAGACAACCAGATAGCTAACAGACACATGAAAAGATGCTCAGCATCACTCATCATCAGAGAAATACAAATCAAAACCATGATGAGATACCATCTTACACCTCTCAGGATGGCTGAACTTAATAATGCAAGAAACAACAGATGTTGGCAAGGATGAAGAGAACGGGAACCCTCTTGCACTGTTGGTGGGAATGCAAGCTGGTGCAGCCACTCTGGAGAACAGCATGGAGGTTCCTCAAAATGTTAAAAATACAACTACCCTATGATCCAGCAATTGCACTCCTATTTACCCAAAGGATACACAAGTACAGATTCGAAGGGATACATGCACCCCAAAGTTTATAGCAGCATTATCAACAATAGCCAAACTATGGAGAGAGCCCAAATGTCCATCAACTGATGAATGGATAAAGATGTGGTGTGTATGTGTGTGTGTGTGTGTGTGTGTGTGTATTTATATAATGGAATACTCCTTAGCCATCAAAAAGAATGAAATCTTGCCATTTGCAATGACACAGATAGAGTGTTTTTTTTTTAAAGATTTTATTTATTTATTCATGAGAGACAGAGGGGGAGAGAGAGAGAGAGAGAGAGAGAGAGAAGCAGAGGGAGAAGCAGGCTTCCAAGGAGCAGGGAGCCCGATGTGGGACTCGATCCCAGGACCCTGGGATCATGACCTGAGCTGAAGGCAGACGCTTAACCATCTGATCCACCCAGGTGCCCCTAGAATTAGAGTGTTTTATACTAAGTGAAATAAGTCAGAGAAAAACAAATACCATATGCTCTCATTCACTATGTGGAATTTAAGAAAGAAAACAGATGAACATATGGGAAGGGAGAAAAGAAAAAAAGGAGAGAGGGAAACAAGCCATAAGAGACCATTGATAAGAGAACAAACTGAGGGTTGATGGAGGGAGGTGGGTGGGGGATGGGCTAGATGGGTGATGGGCATTAAGGAGGGCACTTGTTATGATAAGCACTGGGTGTTGTATTTAAGTGATGAATCACTGAATTCTACTCCAGAAATCAAGATGCATTATATGTTAACTACCTAAAATTTAAATTAAAAAGAAATAGAAAGCATACTTAGCAAATTTACAGATTGGGGAGGAGTAGGTATTATGTTTGATGATTAAATCATAATTTAAAATTATCTCCATGTTCTAGAATGAATAAAAATGATTAAGTACAAAAAATACACAAGTTGTGTTTTTCTCTTTCAATCTCAACAAAGTTGAGAAAGTATTGATTCTATTTCCCTTATAGAATACTATTAGGTGAACAGTCACAATGCGTAAACTTCTTTGAAAGTCAAATTGTCATTCATTTAATGTTAAAAAACAAATTCACCAAGGATGAATTTTTTTCAAAGTAAGGAAGCTAGACTAATGGCCGTCGTGTCTTGGGTTTACATAGCATGCTGTGCCAACAGCACCAAAGCATTTTCGGAGGATTTATTGCATTCAGTAACAATATGCATTCACAAGCTAAATTTCTGGAATTTAAACTAAGGATCAAGAGAGAATACTACACTAACACACATGTTTACAATGTCCCAGAGTGACCATTGCTAAGGTTTTGACATATTTACATCATCTTTCTTTTATGAAATTAGAATTTGACTTTCCCTCACCCCCAGTTCCATTCTCCTCCCATCTCCTTAGAGGGAACCATTCATATGAACTTGATGGGTATTGTTCTTGTCAAGTTTTATACTTTCACATTCACTTGTATGAATCCATAAACAATGTATGGTATTGTTCAGCGAGTAATTTTTTAACCTGTTTTTGGTAAAACAAAAATATAGAAAGCCACACAGAACAAATGTATAGCTTTATCAGTTATTAAAAGGCGAATACCATGGTAAACATAGCCCAGGTCAAGAAGGAACAGATAGGTAACTACTCTAGAAGTCCCATCCCATCATAAATCACTTCTTTTGCCTAAAGGAACATCCTGAATTTTACTGTAATCATTTTTTTGCATTGCTTTATAGTTTTGTTATCCAAGTGAACATTCCCTGCACTATAGTCTTGCACTATAGTTTAAAATTTTTGATATGTCTTTTAAGTTTATTTTAATCTGCAAGTTTTCTTTCCATCCCTTTCTTTGCCATGTAATTTAATTGTGGGATTTGCCCTGTAGAGTTTCCCACAGTCTGGATTTTGCTGATTGCTTCCCTGTGGTATGATTGAATATGTTGCTCTGTGTTCTGTATATCCTGAAAATTTGCAGCTAGATCCAGAGGCTTGATCAGACTCCAGTTTGATTTCTTTGGCAAGACTATAAGTGATAATGTTTTCTTTCACTGGGAGGCCATTAAATGTGATTTTTTCTTTTTTCTTTTTGCGATATTAGCAGCTGTTGATGCTCAATAATCAGATCTATTAGTTCAAGGGGAGTTGCAAAATGGTGCTATTCTAATATATCATTTATATTATATTTAGTGGTGGGAATACATCCGAGACACTTTCCCTCATCCTCAACATATTTTTAGAGACATTTTCCCCACAGTCACTAATGGTATTGTTCATAGTAGGAAGGGCCAGATACATGCCTGGTTCCTTTGCTCTACTTGCGAGTTTTCAAATAATTCATTGTCTTTCTATGATCCCATAGTAGTCAATCACTTTTCTTTAAAATATCATTATGAACTCTTGAATTTATACATATTTCATGAGTTTTGGTCTATTTCAATTACTATCCTTTTGTAACTCAAATTGTCTCATGTTTGACCCAGTGGGAACTTCTTCAAGTTGGCTCCTGAGTCCCTTTGACATGAGCCCAGTAATCTTTGATAGCTTCCTCGCTAATTGATATGACAAGATGTTCCAGCCCTGTCTTGTACATTTCCAGCCCCAGGCTTGAAATCAGTCATTTCTCTCAAAAGCTCTGGTTTCCGTTAGTGGGAAATAGTATTTTAAGACCACAGTCTGGGTGCATAGGAATGTTCATTGCTACTGAGTTGGTCTTTCTTTTCAGTAGATAATGCTAGAAAAAAAAAACATATATTTACATATACATGTACATACATTTACCTATATCACATATTATTTTAAGACAAAATGTCTAATGAGTTCACACTGACACTTCAAATTCAGGACTACAGGATTTTTTTTTGACAGGATTTACTTCTTAATCTCTTCTGTTTCATACCTATATATCTTCTTCTTTCCACACTTGAAGTCCTAATTCTCAAGGACAAAGGGATAAAATATAATTACTCATTCACCTGTCCCTCATTATACATATAACAGTCTCAGAAGATCAATCCTAGTACTGCTACCATTAATATATTTTATAATCACTGAGAGCAGTTAAAATTGTTTTTTGCATATACTTTTCCCATTTCTCCACCCTTTGTAATCATTGTACTATATGACCTGAGCATACAGCTATTGCACACAATACCCATTCCCTGCCCACCCCTCACTTTGTCTCAGTCCCATCAGCAACTGTTTGATCAATGTTCTCCACCAGTCCTTATGAGGATGCCTCTCTAGCTGAGTTGTTGTCCAAAGCTCATTCCTCAGGAAGGGCTCATGGGAACAATATTCCCTGAATTCTTTCTTGCATGTCAATAACAAGCTGTCTGTGCCCTTTGCACTTGAAAGTCAGCTGTTTTTCTGGATATATAAATCCTTGGCACACAATTTCTTTCCCTAAGTATCTTAAATGTGTCTTTAAAAAGCCTACTGATAATCTTATTCCCTTTTTCTTGTAAGTCACTTGCTGTTTTTGCCTAGAAATTCAAAGATTTCTTTTTCCTTTCTTCTCTAAAATTCAGTCATCTAACTAGAATGTGTCTTGGTATTAGTTGTCGTATGTTGATGTCAGGCATGCAGTATGCTCTCAAGTACATTTGTTTTATAATTTCAGGACAGTTGTTTACTTGTTCAGCTTCCTTGATGGGTTTTCTTTTACAGGGATTTCTAATATCCATATTTTGAATCTTCTTTGCCTAACCTCGATATGTTGCCTATCTCTTGAATACTTTCTATCCCTGTATTTTTTATCTTGAAAGTTTTACTCTTTTTCACCTTGTATTTTTCTTAAGACATTAGCTATTGTATTCAGCTCTTCTGTTCACTCTAGTTTAGACTACATTTCTCTTATAATCTTGTATTCTTCCCTGAGTTCTTTTATTCCATGTCTGAATTATTCTAATTCTGATTCCTGTGTTCTTTCATGACATAACATTTTATTAATGCTTCTTAGCTCATTTCAAAATACTATGTTATGTTTTAATCCTTTTTTGGGCTTGACTTTCTGGCATGCTTTTGCTTTCTATAGGGATGTGATTCTGTTCCTTATTCTTTTTTTTTTCTTATAATAACTTTGTATGGGAGTTGACCTAGATACATTTCTGTTGCTCATTTTTATGTGAAATTAGTTTTCCAAAACTCTTAAAAAGAGAAGTGGTTCAGGGTACAGAACTTTTTCTTTTGTTCTTATGTAGTGTTCACACACACACACACACACACACACACACACACACACACACAGCAGCTTGCTTGCTGAGAGAGTTTCTGACTGTTCCCCTGCCCACTTTTATCTGGATTTTCTCTTTCCTTTGCTTCTGTCCGGCTCAGTGTTGTTTCCAAACCCAGCAGTTTCTCCTCAGTGTGCACGCTGTCCTGGAAGGGAGCTCTGGCAGGTCAGTTTCTACAATTTATAGATGCCTGGACAGGCCAGCCCCTTATTCCTTCCACCTTGAGCCACTTGCACTCCTCTGTCACAGTGGGCCAAACCCATCCCGGTCTCAGCTGCTGTTCTTTCATTGGCCTGCCATACCTTCTAAGCAATACCACACTTTCTAAGCAATACCTATGGGCTATCTGGGGATTCCCCTGTTCGTAGGTTTCTCTGGCATTCTAGTGCTTCCCTTTGCTTTCTCCCACATGGACGTTGATAACCCACAGGTCTTGTGGCTGTGAGTGGTTTATCCTAGCCTCAATGTGAGGGTTCGTGGAGATACCTACTTTTGTTATAACAATTGTCCATGGATTTGGGGTTCTTCTATCCGGGAGCTCTTTTTTCCCCCCCTTAAGTAGAAATTCAAAGAAATTCCAAAATTCTGCTGCCTCCAACACCATCTTTCCAGAATCCTCCCTATGTGGGATTTTACTTTCATATTAATGCATAGCTCTGCAACTTCTGCTTTTCACTCCACAATATGTTTTTGAGATCTCTAGATCTATGTTAAGACATGGAGACTGAGGTCAAGCCTCTTAATTACTCTATAGTTCTTTACCATATAAATGTCCCATATTTTACTGACCCACCCCCCCTATTACTGGATGTTCCCAATCTATTATAAACCTTACTTCGTATTTTCATATCTCTGAATTAGAGAAAAAAGAGGAAAATATTATTACCGTTTCACAAAAAAAAGGAAAAAAGTGAAAAACAGTCATAATTATCATTAAGATTTGTTTTGATTGGCTGTCATTTCTGTGCAATAGACCACACTGACACATATCACTGTTTGTACCTGGAGTTTGATTTTCTTTTTAGGCAAAGTTGTGTTGTTCAAAGATGAAAGGCTCAGTAAAAATCCTCCTTCCTAGATGACACTGGCCTAATGTACTAGTGAACTGTAATACAACATGGACCAAGATTGCTGGTCTTCAGGGTATGGTCTGGGCTCCTTCTGACTCAGCACAGGATATTTCAGAGTCTGCTGAGGTAAATGAGAGGCTGAAAGTCAGATTCTGGTAAAATAAAAGTTGACACTTTACCAAGGGAATCAAAGTAGGTATTTCAGTTTTCTGCAGTAGGTTACCTTTCAATTGAAGAAATTTCAAAGGATTAAGAATGCTGCTTGGGGTTATTTTCATTTTATTAATTAATGTTTTATCTCTGGATAGAAATAAGGTATTCAGTTCAGTAAAGGCTCTTTCATTTGACATATGTAAAGTCATGGTGGGCATTACTGTTGCCATTTTACGGATGTGGAAACCAGGGCGCAGAATGGCCATGCAGATTGTAGAGGGTGACAAAGATAGTTTGTCTCCTAGTTCAGGATTTCTCTTTCTTGAGATCAAAATGGGACTGAACCATAGCCAGGAGAATGGGAGACAGAGGAAGTGAAATTATGGACTTCAACACACAGGTATTTTTTTTTTAATTATTTTTAAATAGTATTGCTTTTACCTCCAGAGCAAAACAAGTTCAGAAGACATAACCTTAGCAGACTGAAAGCATGTAAGCAACATTCTTGAGACTAATCACTCAGTAAATCACGTTGGCCTTTCCTCGCCTGGGAAGATGATTTTTTTTTTCTTTAATTCTGCAAAGCATTACTGACCTTCGGTTTCACCTGCTTTTGCTGCGGGCTTTCATTAGTAAACACCTTGGAAGAATCTCAGAATTGTTAATGGAAAAATGATTAATGGAATCATTCTCCCTAGGGGTCAGCAAACTCATATGCCCTGAGACCCTTGCTAGAACTTCACTTTCTTGGGTCATCTATGCAAAAATCTTACCTTCATGGAATATGATAGCTAAAAACTCGTGTAGATTTAAAATGAAGAGGGAAACTCTCCTCGTATACTGGACATTCTGAAAATCTACAAACAAACTAGAAAACAGAGCCTCAAACTAGCTGTGTGGTCATTTAATCTCCCTATGCTTCAAATTTCTCACCAGTACTTAGTGTGTCACAGTACCTGCCATACCTGGAGTAGATGAAGTATCAAATAAAATGTTCTAATTACATTGAAATGCACACTACAAATAACATGGGCTTTTGGAGTAAAAAATTTAATCTCTTACTAAACCATGTCTAGATCTGTGATTTGGGGCCTTAAGTTCTCTAAACCTTAAGGTTCCTCCCTATAGAACAAGGGTAAGAATAAACAGTCCCTCAAAAGGTTCTTATGAGTAACTTCTTCATGGTAAATGTGAAGGTGAATTACAACCTAGAATGTTCTGGGTTTTATTTACAAACACATGTGTCCATCTAATGTATGATGACTGCTCCTTTTTAACCCTCTTTTGCCCTTGGGAATGGCCACATTTTTTTTCTCGTATGCTGTTCCAAGTCTGACTCTGTAGAAATTAAATGCTCTTGTACCTTCCTGGTCACAGATAGTTTAACTGTATATATTTTACATCAGATAGGTGACTAGCAATATGTAAGCAACTATCTTTTCCATGGTTGTTTCACTAACAGTGAGGTTACATCTGATCATGCTGACTGGGCTCTATCTGGTTTGCTCTGGAGACTTTGCATGTCTCCACTCTGTACCCTTCTGTGCTGATCTAGAATTTAGCTGTCAAGGGTCCATCTCATGTTCCAAACCAGCCATTGCTCCAGGAGCCCCTTACTCTTAATCATCACAGAATCCATCTGGGAAATGATCACAGAATCCATTCAAGAAATGGATCATTCAGATGGTCCTACTCAGAGAGCAAGGAGAAACTTGCAGCCACTCATTTCAACCTGAGCAAAACAGGGTTCTAAAAATACACACACACACACACACACACACACACACACACACACACACACACACCAACATCTTTTATTTTACCAGAAAGAAGGCAAATTTTCTCTTTCAAGCAGTACTGCAAGAGCAAAATATTGCCCAGCTCTCAGCTAAACTAGTGCTACGTTAGGCATACTTGAAATTCACTTGCAGAGTGCTTTGCCAATTCATGTAATTTTGAATGTCCGTTACATAATTCTCCCAGGTTCCTAGATGGTCTAGTGAAGGGGACTGAATCCCTTTCCCACATTTTTCAGATGAAGGAATTGAAACCCAAGAAGGGTAAACAATTGAAGGTCAGACAGGTGCTGAAATCCAGTCTCTGAGTCCTATGACATCAGAGGTTCTTGACCCTGTCCACAGCAGTTCCCCTGAAAAGGAGCATCCAGCGGGAAGAGGAGATGTTTTTATTTTAAAACAGGTACATTGAGGTATAATCCACCTACCATGCAATTCACCCATTTAAAATGTATAACTCAATGGCTTTTAATATATTCCCAGAGATGTACATTCATCACCACAATGAATTTTAGAACATTTTCATTATACCGAAAAGGACCCTCGCACTTCTAAGCTGTCACCACCCCAAATATCTGTCCTCCCCAGACCTAAGCAACCACTAATCTATTTTCTATCTCCATGCACTTGCCTCTTCTGAACAATTCATATAAATGCAATTATGTTTCTTTCATTTAGCATAATGTTTTTAATGTCCATCAAAGTTGTGTCATGTAGCAGAGCTTCATTACTCTTCACAGCTGAATAATATTGTACTGCATGGATATAGCCCACTTATTCGTTCATTTACGAATGGACATTTGGGTTGAATTGTTTCCACTTCTCGGCTATTTTAAATAATGTTACATTATTATTTGTAACATTCGTGTACAAATTTTTGTATGGATGTCTATTTTTTGTTCTTTTGGGTATATACCTATGAGTGGACTTGTTGGATCGCATGGCAACTGTATGTTGAACTATTTGAGGAACTGTCAGACCATTAACCAAGGTGGCTGCACCATATTATGTTCCCACCAGCAGTGTATGAAGATTCTAATTTCTCCACATTAGTACCTGCTGTTATCTGTCATTTTTATTACAGCGTATCATAGTGGGTGTGAAGTGGTATCTTGTTGTGGTTTTGATTTGCATTTCCTTAATAGCTAAAGAGATTGAGCATGTGCTTATTGGCCATTTGTATATCTTTTTTGGAGAAAATCTATGCAGTTGCTTTCTTTAGGTATTTGGTACCATTCACCAGTGAAGCCATCTGGTTCTGAGCTTTTCTTTGGGGGAAGCATTTGATTACTAATTCAATCTCTTGTTATACATCTATCCAGATTGTTTGTTTATTCCTGAGCCAGTTTTGGCAGCCCTGTCTTTCTAGGAATTTATCCATCTCATCTAGTTATCTAATTTGCTATCAACAGATGTCATAGTATTCCCCCACGGTTCTGTAAGGTCAACGTGGGGATATAGTTTTAAGTTCCTACTTCAAAAGCACAATGTGTTTGAAGTTCATACTTTATTGTAGGGAAAAAAAGCCCTATGAATAGATCTATTGTAATACAAAAGAAATATTTACATTATTTACTATTGAGTAAAAGTGAAGTACTATAGAGAGTTCTGCATATTTATCCTGTTATTTCACTACCCTACCCTCCAAGCAAGGTATGGGTAGCCCAGTTTGAGATAAGCATGACAAGATAAATTCTCATCGGGGAGAGATTCCCATCTTTGCTCAAGACAGCCCATTTGTCTTAATCGTGCTAAGGTTCTAATTCCCAAGGTTTCACAGTGGACTCACAAACTGGAAAAACAGGACCAGAGGGTTCACAAATTTCATTGTAAAGATCAATCCACAAAGCATCCCTGTAGTGTCACAATGGAGAGGAAGGAGATTGCTTTGTTAATGTGTGTGTGTGTGTGTGTGTGTGTGTGTGTGTGTGTGTGTGTGTGTGTGTGTTGGGGTCTGTGTGTCTGTGTTCTCTGGGCTAGATGGCAGTGCAGGGATCTTGACAGTCTCCTATCTCTGGAATACCAACAGCAGAAACTAAATAGGCGAAATGCAATCTTTTTTCCCAAATGAACACAAAAGAAGAGTATTTTTAACAAAGCTATATTTCAGATTATTTACTTTACAGTGAGTCCTGTTTCTTTTATTTCAACAAAGGAGATCTTCACCAGATATATTCCTTGCTGTACAAAAGAAAATAAAACCCAAAAATTTAACTTGTTTTTTTATAATAAACTGATGATTTTATCATGTACGGTAAACAAAGTGGCATTCACATAAACCTAAGATGATGTTTTAATGAATACATTAACTGAAACATTTCCCCTAAATCCTTATAATTAATCACTTGAATTAATGATAAATTAATCATTCAGCATCAATTCCTAGTAAAAGATGATTATTTTTAACTCATGTGTTAAGTTCATCAGAATAAAAAATAATCTATTTCCTCTTCTTTATTTTTTCTTAGAAAAGCTGTTCTTGAAGACCACCTGCTATTTAGTGATAAGAATGTTTGGACCGGACCTCATTAAACTGTGAGTATGCTGGCACATTAACCTGGGTCAGTTGCTGGGACGTGGGGGCAACAAGAAAGCTGCCAGGCAGCTGGATGTACTCACTGAACAAGGGCTTGAGCTGTGTTCCTGTTCTTGTTAGTAGTGGAACATTCAGACCTGACTCAGATCCATTGCCACTAGAGGCAAAGTCTCCCCTTGAATTACATAGAGTGTGGCACCTGGCTCAATTTCTCTTCAAGAGCCTTTCAGGAGGAATTTTAGCAACAAGTAACCAGATCCTACTGTCCGGACCTAAGCATTTAGCCCCTTCTCCTGAGCTCCCCAAAGAGCCCTGGACTTTCCCTTGTCTCCCAGCTCAGGTCCCAGACCATGTTCTTCTTAGGTTCTCCTCTCTCCTCCCTCAGGTTTCCTGGCTCTCTCCACAAGCCCTAGCCCTTGCCCCTCAGGATCCCACATGGGCGCCATTATAATCTGTCTGCTTCCTTCTTTCGCTTGTGTTTTTTTTTTGAGCTCAGGTGCACTGGATCAGATAAATCATATTCCTTCCTATTCACGGCATTTTCTCATCAAGGATCCATGCATGGCTTTCTTATATTTATTATTTAGTTACTTAGTTACTTTGAATAAAGTAATTAGCTTCCAAACCCACCACCCAAAACTAAGTCTAGGACCTTGATTATAATTTACTCTAACCAGCCGGTCCCTCTGTCATTCATTCTCATACTTTTCTCCATCCACTTAATAAACTCCATATTCATCTTTCTCTTGCTTTCCTTTTTCTGTAGTTTTAGTATACATGTATATATACTTATGTTAATATATATTATGTTAAATTTATACATATTTATGCTAATAAATAGTATAATATATATTTATATATAAATAATAGAATAAATATATGTAATATAATTAGTATATAAGAAGTATATGTCAATATAATAGAGAAAATTAATCTTACTCAAATATTAATGGATTAATAGCTTAATGATTAATAATTATAATTAATGGTAAAATAATGTAACTACATAAAATAATTAGAATTTTACTATATTTATTATATATATTTCTTTAAAACTTATTTATTTCTTTAGCTTATGAAGAGAGTATGCCATTGTATACAATCTTTCGGGACCTACCACTTAGATTTATATGTCTAAGTTTCATCCATAACATAACATAGCGTCATTGCTGTAGTTCATTTCCTCTGACTATATAGAATGTTGTGTCTCTACAGGAGTCTATTCCTTCATTCTCCATTGATGGGTTTTTGGGTTGTTTACTGGTTTTCTTTCTTGTGAATGGTGTTATGATGAATACTCTTATGTGGTTCCTCTTTTATATGCCATTAGCCTCAAAGCAGAGAGGCTCAGAGGCATCATTCCCCACAACTAGGTAGCCTGGAGTTGCAGAATTTTAAAGACAAGAGGAACTTAAAATCATATGGTCCACAGTGGTAATCAGTGCTAAGTTGTGCTGTATACCTGCCTCCATCAATATGTACCTCACTCTATTATGGTAAATGATTTCTAATGAGCCCCGGACTGTGAGTGTTTGGAAGGCAGGGATGTTTCCTTTTTAACTCCTACTTCTATTACTGTTCCTCCCTCCTAACTGGATTCTAGGCTTGCAGGTTTGCCCACTGGCCTGGAAGTCAACAATCCACATTCTAGCTGGCCAAATATCTTTTAAATGCCAAACTAATATGGCACAAACATAAAATTCTTCAGTCTTCACACCTTTTGCAGGATTCCTTAGTGATATACACAGGGCTATTTATAAATCAGTCCCTGAGGACATTTTCAGATTCATCCCTCCACACCAAACCACTTGTAATTCCCCACACATACCAAGAGGTTTTGGCCTCAGGACATTTGCATAAGATGTTCCCCCTGCTTGGTGCCTCGGAAACCTCTACCCCCAGACAAATTCTACTTCTTTAGACCTCAGTTCCAGGGTCTTTTCCTCTGGAAGCTTTCCTGACCCTCTGCAGGCTAAGACAGACAACATTTCCCCTGCTGTCACCAACACACACACACACACACACACACACACACACTCACTCTCACACTCCTGGGACCCCGTGCAAACCCCTAGCACAACACTTACCACATCTATGTGTGATTTCATTCTCCATGGACTTTTCTGAGTTGCTAACTAGATTGAAAGTCTTCTGAGAACCAGGACTGCATTTTATTCATCTCTGCATCTCTAGGTACTTAGCAAAATACTGAATATGTGGAAGGAAGGGAGGGAGGGAGGGAGGGTGGGTAGGTGGAGGAGAAAGAGAGGGCTTTGTATCTTCAGGGCTTGGTGCTATATTTGAGTCTTCAATATATATTGAAGGCTTCCATAATGCTTGTTGAATTAATTATTTTAAAAGAACAAAAGTATCACTACAGATGAGCTATGACTAGACTGCTCCAAAGAAACTGCTTGAACATATTAAAACAGAAAAAGAAAAACTTTTTAGCCTATCCATTGAATCTGCTTATATACCTAGTATGAGGTATATAAGTGCTCTGGGGGAAATGTCAGCTTGACCAGAGAGGTTCTGCGGGGCCTGGATCAGGGAACCAGAGAGGTAGGTGGAAAAAAGTCACAGAAGCTAAAGAGGGCAGTGCATGCAGATACCCAAAAGGGGGAGCCAGAGATTAGCTACCACGTGTGCTAGGAGTAAAAGGGCTGTGGCCTAGGTTGGTTGAGAAACCCATTGTTCTTCTGTAGCTGGCTGGAGAGTGGCAAGTGCAAGAGACATATAAGCACAAGGATCAGAGAAGACAGACAGACACTATACTACGTACTGCAGGTGTGAACTGTACAAGGGACAGTCCCCATCTCAAACGACAACAAATGAACACAAGGTGTTATAGAAGAATCGTCCCAGCAAACCACCAAAAGAGGGCCACTCCCTGAGTAGGTGGCAGGGAGGGGAGGACATTTTTTCCTTTGAGATGACTTAAAGTCCTAAGACAACAAATTCTCATTAGTATTGGGTGGACCATTTGAAGAAAGACATATGTAGTAAATCATCCCTCTTCATGGTTCTGTCCACCATTAGTTTGATTTGTGAGTAATTTTCCAGTACCCATATTAGTTGTTTGCTGATAGACATTTCTCCTCTTATAGTGTGCTCCTTACAACTTGTTTTAATCAATCACATACAGTTTTGGGTTGATATAGGTGCTGAAAATGACAAACGTATGATTTAGTTTTACCTGCATTTCAGGCTTCCAGTATTAAATGTGTTTCCTAACCCAGAGGGCATCCCTCCTCATTATTTCATACCAGTCAATTCTCAAGGATTCATGGACTAGTTATTCTGCAATTACATTTCCCGCCCATTGGCAAGCCACAGGATATTTTTGGGAAGTGGAACACCTGAGCACTCAGGCATTCCCCCAAGAACCTGGGCCATGCAGGGAGGGGATAATTCTCGGAGCAACCAGTCCTAGCCAGTGACCACATCCTAGGCCCTCCTCTACCTGGTTTTGACCTCCATCATGCCATTACATCCTAGGCCCTCCTCTACCTGGTTTTGACCTCCATCATGCCACTTGTTGCCATAGCAAGCCTGATCCTTGTCTTCTGTACATCTCACCTTGCTTCCTGGGATTTATTCATGCTTTCCTCCAAATCATAAACTCTTGTATTCCAAACCTAGGAGCTCTCAGAGATCAGGAGAGGCCTAAGCTACTAACATTTTTTAGAAGAAAACGTGTAACGGGGTTTATAACATAGTACGCCTTAAATGTAATTAATGTATTTTTTAGACACCAAAAACGCAAAGCAGTATCTGTGCCAGTCACAAGATAATTACAGCAGTCTCCCCTTATCCAGAGGGGATACATTCCAAGGCCCCCAGTGGATGCCTGAAATCAGATAGTACTGAACTACATATACTATTTTTTCCTATACATACATACTTGTGATAAAGTTTAATTTATAAATTAGGCATAGGAAATGATTAACAACCATAATAAAATAGAACAATTACAACAACACACTGTAATATAAGTTATGTAAATGTGATCTCTGTCTCTCTCTCTCTGAAAATATTTATTGCACTGTACTCACCCTTCTTGTTGTGATGATGTGAGATAATAAAATGCCTGCGTGATAAGATGAAGGGGGATGGATGACAAGGCGTTGTGATGCAGCGTTAGGCTACCTTTTTTTTTTCATTATGTTCAGTTAGCCAACATATCGTACATCCTAAGTTTTTGTTGTAGTGTTCAACGATTCATTAGCTGCGTATAACACCCAGTGCTCATCCCAACACGTGCCCTCCTTAACACCCATCACCTGGTTACCCCATCCCCCCACCCCCTCTCTTCTGTAACCCTCAGTTTGTCTCCTGGAGTCCCGGGTCTCTCATGGTTTGTCTCCCTCTCTGATTTCTTCCCAGTTTTCCCTCCCTTCTCCTGTGGTCCTCTGCTCTATTCCTTATGTTCCACATACGAGTAAAACCATATGATAGTTGTCTTTCTCTGCTTGACTTATTTCACTTAGCATAATCTCCTCCAGTCCCATCCATGTTGAAGCAAATGGCGGGTGTTCATCCTTTCTGATGGCTGAGTCATATGCCATTGTAGATATGGACCACATCTTCTTTATCCATTTGTCTGTTGAAGGGCATCTTGGCTCTTTCCACAGTTTGACTATTGTGGACTTTGCTGCTATGAACATTGGGGTGTATGTGCTACTCTTGACCTTCAGACGATATGTTAGAAGGAGAATCATCTGCTTCCAGACCACAGTTGACCACCAGTCACTTAAACTATGGAAAGCAAAACCACAGATAAGAGGGGGACTAGTGTACAAGATTTAGAGAAATGAATAAATTCATAGTGTGCTATGGGTGTGGCCCAGAAATTGGATAAAAGTATTAAGTTGCATGAGGAAGATCTTCTTTCAGTGTTGTGAGTCTATCTCTGTGACTGTATATTAATATATAAACTTTCTTTGAAAGTGATGTCAAGGTCTAAATTTGAGAGCTTTCATGTGTGGAAGGCCCTGTCCTCACTCCCTGCCATAGGCTGTTACTTTGTCTATTAACCTGTCTGTTAACCCTGACCTTGCTCCCTTCTTTTGATTTATGGTGATGATCATCATCATTGACTTCATTCTACTATGATCCTAATTAAACTTGTTAATTAGCTCTGCCAAACGTGTTAACGCCTCCTCCCTCACCACCCCTGGTCCCCCACCACATGCCTCATTCCTACACACCTCTATACCAGTAAGGGTAGTAAAAAGAAGTGAATTAAAATGTGACTATTTTGGGGCACCTGAGTGGCTCAGTCGTTAAGCATCTGCCTTCGGCTCAGGTCATGATCCCAGGGTCCTAGGATCGAGCCCCGCATCGGGCTCCCTGCTCGGCGGGAAGCCTGCTTCTCCCTCTCCCACTCCCCCTGCTTGTGTTCTTGCTCTCGCTCGCTCTCTCTCTCTCTCAAATAAATAAAATGAGACTATTTTGGTCTTTTTGCTGCTATAGGAAAATAATATTGGGTGGGAATGGTTATTATGAATTTGGAGATTTCCTAAGGATTTCACATTTTATGAATCACCTGAGCTTTCTGCCCCATGGCCGGTAAAGAGCACATATGCTACTTTGCCACTACTTTGCATCTTGTACATTCTAGTGGTCTTACACTTGTCTGGATTTATGAGGCTCAGCATTTTCTATTCTTGTCCAAAGGACTGTTTCTCACTTTCAGTCTTCTGATGATGAAGATCTGATCTTAGAGGACTCTGGGAAGAACACCACATACCTAATTTTCCTCTCCTCTTCCTCAGTGTAGAGACCATCAGCCTCACTCTCTGACTGTGGGGACCCCATTTCCACTCCTGTAATCCAGTTCACTTACTTGAAATTGTGCTCTATTTGCAGAGAAAATGAATAGGTCTTGGAAATCATATGATTAGTTGGTGCTCCTGGATTACCACAGATGGGATTATTGGCTGGAGGTTAAAAAAAAAAAAAAAATTAAGCAGGGCCCTATTCATCACTCTCCTGAGCCCACAAAATATTAGACCCCCATAAAGACAGCAGTCATCAGTTAAATAAATGAACCATTAAGTTGAGGACAGATGTGTGAAAGCAGCCACCCTCTCTTGATTTACTGACCCTTCGTAGACATTAGTTTGCTAATGGACTTTATCTGCTATATACAGCTTGACCCGCAACTTAGAAGATAAAAGACCTCCTTTTATACTTTAAGTTACCTTCCCCTCCAACTCTCATGAAGGAGCCCTGGGGCCAAGCAGATGACTCTCTTTCTCCCTCTTAACTTAGATGCTCACAAAAGCTTAAGAAGCCATCTTGCCAGGCCTCAGACAGAGATGGAAACGGGACTTGGAAGCCCCCAGGAACACAGGGGCACATTCTCCCCAGGCTTCCTCACTGCACAAACTGGGTTCTGACCCCTGAACCCCATCCTACAGATTAGTTTTCCAAATGCTCAGTCCACATGGCAGAAAATGACATTATAGTCCCAAGTCACTATAGCTCCTATTATTCTGGGAACAGCCCAGAATGAAGTTGAAATCTTTAGTACTAATTCTAAATTTCCATAAGAGAGAATCTGACTGATCCTACCTGTCCAATGTCGTCCAGTGAGGTCCAATCAACGGGCCAAGACATAGGGAGTACAAACACAGTTGCCGGGAACCTGCCCCTATGGGTGAAGGGAGACTGTTAAATGGTCATGTGAGTTGGGAAGAAACCCCAAAAAGTATCTTCTAAAATCTAGATCTGTTTTTCTGAGATTAGTCTCTAGATATTACCAACCTATGTTTATAGATTCTTTTTGTTGTTGTTTTGGTTTGATTTGGGTTGGGTTTGAATCAGTGATTTCCTTGGAAAAGTTACTAAAAATCCATACTCTATTTGTTCCTTCATTTGAAGCAGCACATTTTTCTCATTCTTCTTGGTAAGAAGAGTTTGGGGAGTGTCAGGTAGAAAATGAATATGGAAGGTTTGTTTTAGCCCCTTCAAACTAGATTAAACCAAAACATTTGAAGAACACTTTCCTTATACCATCCTGGGGCAGGGGGAGTCAACTATATTGTATTTTCTTCCAGAAGAAATATGTTTATTGTAAAGGAAAAGAAAGGATTTGGATTATGCCTTAAAAATAATTTTAGGTGTTTAAGGCTTTATCACACATGATTTTTTTTGCTATAAGGCCTAGCAAACTTTAAAATATTGTTTCCATCAAATTATACCCCTCTCCATTTTTCCTTTCCCAGTTGTATTTGTGGCTTCTTCTGAAAAGAATCACAGTGCTCATGTGAGAGGCTGACCACAGCTCAGTGCTGTCTGTGCCCCCTTCCCACCCCCAGGACCTTATTCTAAACAGAGGAGAGAACAACGCGGCAGGAGATCGTTATGATCTGGCAGCTACATGGGGCTGGACTCAAACACCAAGCTAGAATCCATTCTGGGGATTTACCTTCCTTTGAAATAAGTTCTATTTCCTAAATGCCCGAGAGATCTTAAATAGCCTTTGTTCTGTCCCATTTCCCTCCAGGCTTAGCACAGATATGAACGCTGATGTGGTGTGTCATACCCTGGAGTTTTGTAAGCAGGACCCTGGCCAACCATTGTGTCATCTCTACCCGCTTCCCAAGGTGAGTGGGTTTTCACTTTGAATGTCAGATTATGGTGACATGCAAGCCCTTTGGAAACGTTGTAAAGGGAGGTTCAGCTTCACTGGCTCAGAGGTTTGGGAACAGAGAGAGGCAAGATGACATTTTCAATTACATCATGTGAAATAATGTTGCCCTAGACCACTCCCCCCCCAATGCTGCCAAAGAATGTCTTTGCTATTTAACTATCGTAGACTATAATATAGGGCTGGGCTGGCAGTAGGTGGGAAATCTAACCAGCCAAGAAAGTAAGATATTAAATTTCTCTCTACCATTTAAAAATCAAGCAGGTCACTTTTGTAGAAAGATAAACTCATCCAGTTTGCCCAGGACTTTCCTGGGATAAGCCCTGAAAGTCCCACATCCTGGGAAAACCTGAGCAGTTGGTCATCCTAGTCTGAGCTTTATTGTACTCTCCCCAAAACAGGTATAACAAAATGCCTAAAGTACCTCCTTTCTAGGTTTGTTGTGGGAAGTAAGTTAGCTAATACACCCAAAATGCTCAGCACTATACCTGCTACATAAAAACGTGTTAGTAGAAGTGGTAGCTAATATCATTATTATGCAGATGGCTCTTCAGAACACCCTACATGCATTATGTCATGTTGGACAATTTTCAAATGGAAGGCAGCAGACATGGCTGCAAATGTTGACAAAATTCTCAGCTCACATTCTGAGTGAAAGTATAATATTAAATCTGGTTAGGCCTCAAAATATTGATTTTTCCAGAAGCTTCCTATAAATAATTAATTAATTAAAATAAAATAAAATTCTATGCTTCCTATTCCAGAATTGTAGTTTTTCTGTGTACGACACAATAGGTTTCTGTTTTATATGTAAACTTCCTTTTTATTCTCATTGAATTAAAGTCAGTTTAACACTTTGTGGTCTAACCGATGAACATGATGCTGCTGACTGACAGCATTAAATATCATAAGCCTGTCCCCTTGAGAAGGAAAAGAGGGGTGCGAATGAATGCCTGGAGTATAAGCGCATGTCATGCTTCCTAGGTCCTTGACCACGTGCCAATTACATTTCCCCGAATTCTACCTGAGAAGCTTTGAAATCCACTAGTTTCTAGAAGGGATAGGCACTTTTAATTAAAATATTTTTTCATGTGTTCAAATAGCATGTGAATATGGTACCATAATATTCGCTATTTGATAATGCACAGAGGAAACTTGTCTCTGTGTACAAAGGTGTGTGATACGGGTTTTTTGTCGTTTCCTTTCCCTAAATAACATCATGCTATATAGACATCACAACCACAGTAACAAATAGTTACAAAATGTTCAACTTTAAACTGTGCCATGTAAAATGACCTTCTTTATTTTCGTACCCCATGGAGTTTATACCCAGAATACCATTTCCTTGTCTTCCCATCACAACACCCTTTGCAATTCCTAACTCAGGAGTGTTTCGGCCATCCTAGCTGGCTGGGAGGGAGTGGCAGGATTTCACCCTAGAAATGGCTCAGCTTGCACCCCAGCAGGGCTCAGCTTGACGTTCCCCCAGTCGCTGTTCTAGACTTTCACCCTCCTCCTCAAACCCCCATCACCAGTATCCATCCCTACAAGTGCCCCAGAGAAGAGGGGCAGTTGGTGCAAACATGGACAGCTTCACTCTCTTCGGCCTTCAAGATTTCTTTAATAGCAACCACTGATACTTCCTGAGGACTCACTATCCTACATGGTGCCGTGCTTACCCTTCATCTTATTTAGTCCCCCAGACAACTCCAGGATGGAGGCACCATTGTTTATAATGACCCCTTTTTTTAATGTTGCAGAAACTGGGGTAAAGAGGTTATATAACTTGCTGAAGGTCGCTCCCTTAGGAAAGACCAGAACTGGGATTCATATCCCTAGCCTGCTGAGAGCGGATAGTTGATCTCTTATCCATTGTCAGTGTTTCTGAAAATCCTTCCTGGGGTGTCTCTTCACATCAGTCAGCTGAAATCCCACCACCACAAATAACCAGTGTCAAAATGTTGGATGTTTTCCTTTTTAATTCTTAACTTAATTATTATTATTATATCGATTTTTTTGAGAGTCATGATAGTGTATATGTAATTTTTTACTCTACTTTTCTCCCTTAGCATTACACTTTGAGCATGTATTTTTTAATTGTATATATCGGACCTTCTTTTCATTTCCATGGCGCACAAATTACACCTACAAAGCAGGTGTGAGTTAGTCTGGAATTACCTACCTACTAAAGATGTAAATAATTTCCAGCCTGCTGCCAGATGTCTCCCTCATGACTGTCCCAGTCAATACCAACCCCCCAGTGTAGCCACTGTTCTAAAATCTATCACCACAGGTTAGTTCATTCATATAAAGTTCTGTTCTTGAATGTCATATAGATGGAATCATACAGTATGGTCTTCTCCGTGTCTGATTTTTTTTTTGCCTGTGAGGGTCATTGTGTTTTGCGTGTGTAATGGTCTCACTGCATGAAGGATTCTCACAATCATCCTTCGATGTCACTCCTGCTCTAGCTTCCTAGTTAGTCCAATCAAATTCTGCTCTTGCCTGCTTTCCAAAAAATTCTCCACACCAGTGCCAGAAAGGCCTTTCTATGAGGTCAAGTCAATCTTGTCACTCCACCTCAGTGCCTTGCTGTGGAAATCACTTTCTCCCTCATTCTTCAACTGGGTGGACTTCCTGTTCTTCAGATCTCGGCTCACATGTTGCTTCTTCAGGGAGTCCATCCCTGACTAGTCCTACATACCCTTCTTGTCGAAGCTCTTGTAGGCCCCTCCACGGAACCTGCCTTGTTTTAATGAACAAGTGTTTAATGAACAATGAACATGATGCTGCTTCCTGGGATAAGCCCTGAAAGTCCCACATCCTGGGAAAAGCTGAGCAGTTGGTCACCTGGGTGATTGCCTGTCTATCCATCTCTCCCACTAGGCTATCACCTCCAGGAGGACTCTGCCTTGGTCACCACTGTACACCCAGTGCCTAGGATGGTGCCTCACACATTAACAAAGAAGTATTCGTCAAATGAATAAACAAAGTGCCACTAGCTTTTCATTTGCATCACTGATGGGAATTCTGATTTCCCTTACTTCATGGACACATTAATTTTCCCAGTGCCTATCTCTGTGCCCAGCTTATGATTTCTATATTGCCTACCCAGTTAGGTATACATTTTCACTTAGCATTTCAGGATTCTCAAAAAGCCTTCCTGGACTTCCATGGTTATCCTTGTGTACCCCCGGCTGCAGCCAAAATGGAGCGATTGGCTCTCTCTTGAGCTCACCTTAACCTTCCCACCTCTGTACGCTTGTTCTCAATCATTCCTTCCACCCAGGATGTCCTGTCAATACCAGGCCCACCTTTCGAGCTCACATCTCTGTCACTTTCTCTGTAGAATAATTCTTAATCCTTTCCACAAAATATTAACTCTGCTCTCCACCAGCATCATAAATACCTTCTGAAGTACTATGATGTGCAAATGTTCTAAATGCTTCGTGTACATGAATCATTTAATCTTACGAAATAGGTATTGTTGTTGTCCGCATGTTATAGATGAGGAAAGAATAGCACAGAGATATTAAAATATTAAGTTTACATACATTTTCTTATCAAGATGTAAGCTTATCAAGGCGGCAGGTCTGCATCTTGCCCGTCTTTGTTGCCTCCATTGTGCCAGGCACGTGTTTGGTATCTGGGTAATATACCAGCGCTGCACTTGACATGTGTGATCTTTAACGGTGCTCCTAGGGGGTAGGGGTTATTTTACAGGTGAAGAAATTGAGCCTAGGAGAAGTTAAGAGATTACAAAGTTAATAAGTGACAACCAGAGGATTCAGCTCCAGGTCTGTTTGTCTTTATAGCCCAAGCTCTTCCCCACTGTGTTCTAGGCCTCACTGCTACTCCTGGGGTATAGTTACTTTTAATTGAACCACTGCTCCTGGGCCAGTAATTTCTCACAAGCAAGACTCCGCACCCTCAGTGTCCTGCTTTGCATGTGTTTCCAATTCTGGTAAAATACAAATAATGCCACACGAGCCATTGCCCCTGTGAAATGCATGCTGCAGGGTGGAGGGGAAAAGGGGGTCCTTCTGCTCCAGGGAGCTGGTGGTCAGAATCCAGCAGTGTAGAGCAATGGGATCTGACTTCAGTAGGAACAAAAGTACAAGTGGAACCACATTTAGGGACCTTAATAAACTGCCTGTCATCTATGGCACAGTTGACATTCCAAGCCCACTTTTTGCCCATCCTTTAGCTATGGATCATATCGTTATCTACCGTGTGCTCAAAATGACAAACGTCATCCATAATTAACTGAAGCAAGAAACAATCTACAATGTTCAGCTGGCACCCAGAGAAGGGGGGTTGGGGGGGGTTGGAAAGGAGGACAAGACAGGATAGGAAAGGAACAGAAAGAAGAAAATTGCAGACTGCGTTGTGAAGACCACCCAGATGGTTCTGTGTTACCTACTTTGAGGGGATTATTTATACCACTCTTACTCTCCTTTGCATACAAAATAAGGCAGTGCCTGCTGCTGGAACGTGCACGCATGTGTGTGTGCTTGCACGTGTGCATGCTTGCATGTGTGCATAAGCAGGACCCTGACACTGAAAATTGAATGCAGTTCCTTCATGTGTACTTTGTCACGCTTGAGTCATGTCTTTATTAGATCAGTGTTAGAGTGCACCCATTGGGCCAGGAGCAGATCCTCCTCAGCTTTATGCTGCTCCCTCCAGGCATACCCTGTAACTTGGAACAGGTGCCCTTCCTAACCATCCTTGAGCTGCAGGGACATGCTACATTCACAAACATCTCAAAGGCATAGTCAAGACCTACTTCACACCATTTTGGTCCACATTAAAAGAAAATTATATTCGAGCATGTGCTCTAGTGGAGATAGATTCTCCCTATTTCCCTGGGGCCTCCAACCCATTTAAAGGGCTGTGGGCAATGGGAGAGGGGAGTCAAGAATGAATTTGCTTTAAGATTCCATTCTACCAGTTGTGCTTGTTCAATGTAAACATGGCAGGTAGGAGAAGGGGCCTCAAGCAAAGGAAGAGAGGTAGCCAGATGCCAGCTCTATATGGGAAAAGAAACATAGATACATTTATCCCTGGGTGAGGGAGAGTGGGAGGGAGGCTGGAAATGTAAACAAGGGGCAGATTGGAAGGGCTTCCAGTGTTTAAGAGTCATTCAAATACCGGAGTAAAAATTCAGCATATTTTGGTATTTATTTCACACAAGTTTTAAGTACTTGAAATCAGTAAAACCGATTATTTAATACATTTCAAATACAAAAATTCATAAACAAGTAAAATGCAAATATCCTGAAATATACATTAAATGTATTCTAATATAAAAATAAAATATTGCTTCAAAGAAGCGGTACATAAAATAAAAGTTTAATTGGGGTGATACATGAAATGCAATGATGATCTTTTTTAAGTCATCGTCGTCTATCATGAGGTCATCCTTTAGCTATGAAAAACTTCCCAGTTATTCCTCATTTGTCATCATCTTCCTATCTCATCTTACATAAATGGTGATTCTAATGCAGACACCATCTTAATACCAATTTTTTAAAAAATTATTTTAGAAAAATAATAAACTGCTGTGAGAGGGCCCATTGCCTTAGGAAAGCAATCCAGACTTTGAAATGGCTTTTCCTGAGTGAGTCTGATTGCTGCAGGAACCCGAAGCTCTCCAACGCTGAGTGTGTGGGAGTCTATGCACACACAGGGAAATCATGCTTCCTTGGGACCCAAATTACCACAAGGCTAACATAAAAAAGCTTGGGAAGGAGTAAGTTTGTACTCTTTTTATGAGAAAATGTCACATGACAAATTCTTGTTCAACTGAGAGATAAATAAGCTGATCTCAGGAACTTACTTTCATTTTTTAAATATTAAGTGTAAAATAAAATATCTAGCATCTCTTTTAATTGAAGATCTCAGGTAGTAAGATTTAGGAAAAATTACAAATAGACAGGAATTGAACATTTTCTAAGATTCATGAATCACTACATTTCATTCTGTACAGTGCTTTCAGATGTGTGAGCTAATTTTCCCCAAAGTTTTTCAATGATTGTGTGTGTGTGTGTATGTGTGTGTATGTATGTATGTATGTATGTATGTTTTTGGGTAAATTTCTCTACTCCATCTCTGTTTAATAAGACCCAAGTCTCTAGAGTCCGCCTTTGTCCTCTCAACATTGTAATTATGACTTGCCTTTTTTGTGTGTGGCATGTGCACAGAAAACAAAAATGAATTCAGCACTCTCAGTTAAACAGAATCTCTGTGTCAAACAAGGAAGAAGAAAAAATTACTTCCTCTGTCATCATCACTACATTGGAGTTTCCATGGCTACTGACATGGACAATTCTAGCAAAATAACAGCTAAAAACTAAACTAAACAGAAGCTTCTCTTCCTATTTGGTTGTCTCGTCAACCTCTCCAACTTGTATTTGCTCTTCCCCTGTTCTCCACCCTAACTCTGTAGAGTGTTTTCTCACACATCCAAGCTTAGGGGGAAACAAATCATTAAATAATAACCATTTTTGTGATCATCAGAATATTTCAGGTTAAGGAAATTTCCTTCTTGAATGATGGCTGATCTTCAACTGTGACTTGGCAAACTATTAAAAAATGAAATGTTACTTGTGAAGGGAACGTACATTCAAGGAAGAGTAACCTACAATTTTGGAGCATTTTTTTGTGTACTACCTCACTGCTCTGGAAGAGTTAATAAAATTTTCCCCTGTATAAACCCATGTCTGTACCTAGAAGGCAACCATATCTTTAGTAACTGGGACCAGAAATGGTACTAAGGTCAAAAGTGTCTTGGGTGAAATTGATAGGCTTTTAAGGCCTAAAGAGTCATTCTTTTATTCTTGCCATAGACCTTTACTAAGCTCCTATTGTGTGACAGGCACACATTAAGGCTGAATGATAAAAGGCAATGACAAAAACAATTTGAATTGTTACACCTGTACCAAAAGCTGGCCTACGTACTTGTCATATAGCATTTAAAGTCCTTCCACACAATTGCAAGCTTATTCTGTTATCCTAATTTTACAGACGAGAAATCAAAATTCAAGCAAATTGCTGGTTGTGGATTTGTTTATTTGACAATGTTTGTAAAGTTCCTATTTAAACACCTCAGGAAATTTTGAACAATGAAATAAATGACAGGGGAATATAGCCTTCTAGATGTGGAAAAGTCAGCCAAAAAGGGAACAGAATATACTGCCTAAAAGCAAACCCAAGTGCATTGGAGATTCTTGTTTTTGATAAAAATAGCATTTCAAATCAGTGGTACAACACTGGCTTATTCAATAAATGGATGGAACTAAAGACTAGCCATTCGGAAATAAAATTTAAGCTAAGTGTTTATTTCTTACAACAAAATAAAACCCAAATGAATTAAAGGTTGAATCGTTAAAAATGGAACCATAAAAGAAGAAAAATCTGAACAATTTTATTTGTAATTTGTGATACAGACGTCAGATGAATACGTCTGACTAATAAAAAACCCGCCAAACACAAAGTCAAAAAAAATAGTAAACGGGGAGAATGTTTTTGTAATATGCCACACAAAGAATTGTTTTTCCATAATTCAAAGAGCTTTTATAAGATCAAAAAGAAGAAAAAAATGAGCAAAGGCCACGAACAATTAGTTTGTAGAAAAGGAAGATCAAAGGACCAAAAATGTAGGGGGAAATACCAATCTTCTTCTCATAACTAAAAGAGTGAAAATTAAATGAGATTCCAACTATTTCTTATGTATTTTGCTTCCATAAAACTCTTTGAAGATCATTAGACAAGAAATTATCGCAGAAACAGAAAGGCTTTAAATATCAGAGACCACTAAATTCAATTGCTCCCTGAAGACTTGAAGGCTTAAAACACTAACAGAACTGAGGAAAGCATTAACCCCTGTGCTTGGATATACAGTCTACTGTTCAATCTTTTCTCTGGGCATTTCGAGGTATCTCGACAGAGATACCATGTTGTATTTTGGTGTAAGCCCCATATTTGGAATCTTGGAGAATTTATCTACTTAGACTTGCTTAAACACTAATTTGGAGGTCAGTTAACTCATAGAGATCTTTGAAATCTTCAAAATAGAGCAGTAATAATGCAAATTTAAGTCACCGTTTCCGCTAAGTAGAAGAAATCAAATGATTCAAAGAAAGATACTTATATGGTATTCAAGATTTGAAAATGTTTCTTGCCTACTTTAGAAAAGTTTTAAAAAATAACTCTTTCTTGATAATATGCTTCTTTCTTTCCTTAGCTCAAGAAAAGCTAATGACTCTAGTGAATTCGAACTGTTCAAAAAGATACTTCAAATTTTGAAGTTTTTTTTAAAGATTTCATTTATATATTTGACAGAGAGGGAGAGAGCGCACAAGCAGGGGGAGAGGCAGGCAGAGGGAGAAGCAGGCTCCCTACTGAGCAAGGAGCCTGATGTGGGACTTGATCCCAGGACCCTGGGATCATGACCTGAGCTGAAGGCAGATGCTTGACCGACTGAGCCACCCAGGCATCCCCTGAAGTTTTAATCAGTGGTCTCCCAATATCCACTCTTGGCCCTTGTTTTCACCTAAAATAGTCACCCACATCAGAACTCAATTCTGAAGTCATTTCCTCTAAGAAGCTTTTCCTGACACCCCAACTTCCTTGCCTTTCATCATACCCCCTCCTTCCAGAATGTATTACAATTGTAATTAACAATTGTACAATAAGCTAAATAATTATACAATTATTATTTAACATCTGTTCCTTCTGTTAAGGTATAAACTCCACGAGAACAGATAACCCAGCTATTTTATCCCCCAAGCACATGCTGTTATGTGTGATTTCCCCAGAGCCCAGCACAATTCGCTGCACTTATTAATCAGTTAAGTATTTGTTGAATGAATAGTGGACCCAAAGAGGTCCACATCCTAATCTCCAGAACCTGTGAATGTTACCTTACATGGAAAAGGGACTTTGCAGGTGTGATTAAGTTAAAGATCTAGATGGGGAAACTATCCTGGATCATCTGGATGAGCCTGACATAATCAAAAGCATCCTTATAAGAGAGAGGCAGGAGGATCGGAATGTGAGAAGAAGATATGGCAACAGAGACAGAGTGATGAGGCCAACAGCCAAGAAGTGGGTGCGGCCACGAAACACCGAAGAGGCAAAAAATGGATTCCCCCTGGAAACTACAACTGTTAGCCCAACTGACACCTGGTTTTTGCCTCCTAAGACTCATTTTAGACTTCGGACCTCCTCCGAAACTGTGACATAATAAATTTGTGTTGTTTGAAGCCACTATGTTTGTGGTAATTTATTACGGCCACAATAGGAAACTAACACAGATTAATTGTGAAACACTGGACAAGACTGATCTGACAACCTGAATGCAAACAAGATATAATAATAAAACAACAAATAGAATATTATGTTGCAAAACAGTTGGCCTAAAACAACCCAATGACTGACCGAACCACAGTCACCATCTAACTAACCCAGTTATTTGCCAGAAATCATGTGTTTAAAGAGTAGGACAATCTCTGGTAATAAGACTAGCCCATAGAGTCTGGCCCTGGAGAACTTCTACAGGTGCACAGACTCTAGGGAAGAAACAGTCAAAATGTAACAACAGTGTTGGTTGTGAAGCCTTGGACAATTTTAGCAGCCCTGGCCCTTGGACTTTTCATCTCTAAAGTGGAATTAAGAACTGTTAATTCCTCCCCTGTTGTTGGTATAAGGTGAAGAGATACAGCATATACAATGCCTGGTACAGACCTGGATGCATCAAAGAACCTCTGTATGTGTACAGTGATGGTGGTGGGGGCAATGGTGGTAAAGTCGATGGATAACATCAGACAAAAGAGCGGAAGGGGAATAGTGCTGTTTAAAACAATGCTTTTTAAAAAGGTGCTGTTTGGGGAAAAGGATTAGGGTAGTATGAATAAATACATTAATGATACTAATAGCTCTACAATGCAGAATTAGACCAAGAGAAAGAAAGAAAAAAATTTAGCTAATGGTAAAATACGTTTGAAGAAGAGAGATTCAGTGATAAAAGGGAATGCATTTAAAGATAGTGGCTTTTTTCTTTCATATTTCTTTCCCTCCCTCCCTCCCTCCCTCCCTCGCTCCCTCTCTCGCTCCCTCCCTCCCTCGCTCCCTCCCTCCCTTCCTTCTTTCTTGTCCCTGGAAGAAGAAAGTGGCATAAACTGACTTCATTTTTTTCCACACAGCTAAGATTCATAAACGCCCTTTAGAGCTGGGTATTGTTGGAACATGAAAATCAAATTGGGCTTTGGTACATCTCATCGTACATATCGGAAAATCACCACTGTAGGATACAGTGGAATATAGATTCAATAACTGATGAGCAGATCCCACCCAAAGGCCAGGTATGCCAGGATTTGATAAAACCTTACAAGCAGAGGAGCTTCCCACCTTTGTCTTTCTACTTAATAGAAGTCATCTCAAAGCACTTTTCCCCCTTTCTCTTGGATCTTGTAGTCTGTCTTACACTGGAGTTATTATGCGCTTATTGCCTCCAGTGGGCAGTCAAGTCCTTGGAGATAGTTTCTCTCAAATCTTGCTCCATTTGTGAATAAACTTATACCATTAAATTTGGGGGTGTGGAAAAAACCTGCCCTAATAAACTTCTAGGAAGGATCCAAGTAGATCAGTGATCTTCCCCCACTCTCAACCCCCTCCACCCGCGTACGTGCCTGCTCTTCGACAATAAAAAACACGCATCTAAAATCATCATTTCACTTCCCAAGGGGCTTTCTCCTTTGTGGGTACCTGTCACTGCTGTCGGGAGTGTGAAGTGAACAAAAGGCACTTTCTGTAATTTTTAAATCTACCTGCTGCTATAATTGATAGCAGAGAACGCAATCGCTAAAAATTGTTCACCGTAGAGACTCATGCCTAAAAATAGTATTTCTCTTTACTTCTTTCACTCTTGAGTGTATCAGGATTTAATTATTTAACATCACAAAACCTGAGAAGGCCCAATTAATGAATGTCTTGTCCAATTCACCAATACTCCTAAAATGTCGGGAGAAATGATATCGAGTTCTGGAGCATTCCCTGTACACTATATTATTTACATGCTTCCTCACCGTAGACAATATAGTACACTGTGCTTTGGCTGAAAGATTTGAATGTTTGGGAAATGCTTTTCTGAATAATGCTTCTTACCACAAAGTGGCTGGAAGCCTTGAATATACTAATGTGTGTTATGGCTCTCTCAGAGGAGTGTTTAGTTCACAGATTTCCCAAACTTTTTCAACTTAAAACAACAACAGTTTTCTAGCACGCCTATTAACCTCTCCCAGAAGGCGATTAAAAGCACAGGTTTTGTGCCCAAAGGGTGTGAACTGAATCTGGACTGTGCCACTCACTGGCTCTGTACTTTGGACTTTATCCACCCTAAGACTCAGTTTACCTCATCTACAAAGTAGGAATAATGGTAATTATTACTTAACACTTGCTACATGGTATTCTAATTACATTTTATTGCCAAGCCTCTCTCCCAGGTTATAAAACCCTTGATGAGAAGGAGTATGTCTCATTCACTATTACATCTCTAATATATAATTTGCCACACAGCCTAGACAATCAGTGTTTGTGGAATGAATGAAAAGAATGAACGAATGTACAAAGAAATGACTGACTGAATGACTCTTTCCCTCTCACGATCAGTCCTACACTGGCTACTATGCTTGTACTTGCATTTTCACACAGGTGCATAGGTTGTTGGCATACAGATCCAGTTGTCTCCCCTGATCCTGTGATCCTTTGCATTAAACCATCCACATTCCATGTGAATTCCCCTTGCCATTCCCTTAAGCCCTGGTGAAATCGTGGAAGTCATATTTTAAAATTTCAGGCTTACTTTGTTCTTGGAAAGCAGTGTGGTCATGGTGGAAAAGGTGTTGGAGTCTAGAGACTTGAGTACTACCAGCTGTTTGCAGAGTGGCCTGCTTACATTATGTAACCTCTCCGTTTTCCACTCAGAGTTGTTTTCAAGAGCATTGAAATACAGCCTACAGGGACGCCTGGGTGGCTCAGATGGTTGAGCATCTGCCTTCAGCTCGGGTCATGATCCCCGGGTCCTGGGATGGAGCCCCATATCGGGCTCCTGGCTCAGCGGGGAGCCTGCTTCTTCCTCTCCCTCTGCCTCTCCCCTTGCTCATGCTCTCTCTATCTCTGTGTCTCAAATGAATAAATAAGATCTTTAAAAAAAAATACAGCATACATTTTTGTAGGCTGATGTTATAATTACTATAATTTTTCCAGCTATGTGTTGGTGACATAACAACTCAAAACCATCAATTGCTGTTAACACTGATGTCATGTTCACTATATGCAGGGCACTATTCCAAGTGCTGTCTTGTTCAATGTATACACACATACACATTATTACCATCCCCATTTTGCAGATGAGGAGAGTGAGTCTCAGAGTGCTTAAGTAACTTGCCCAAGGTCCCACAACTAGTGAATGACAAAGCTAGTATCCAAACCCGCAAGCTCTCTGGAGTCCAAACTCATTTTAAATAGAAGATGATGATGGAGACCATGACCTAGCAATCAATAAAACATTTAAATATCTTCCACTGAAGATTGGTAGTCACCGAACGTCTCCTCTTGTCCGAAGACTTTGGGCTGGTTCTGGTCTGGATGAATACTTAAATCATTCTAGACAGAAGTGTTCTGCAAACTACCGTAGATATACTATGTACTATGATCAAGCAAAGGGTCGACCTCTCCTCCTCTTGCAGCCTGCTGAGACACCGTGCCATATTGTCCTTGGCATTTTCCAAGTTCATGAGTAAAGAAATACACTCTACATACCCATGGTTCTTGGGACTCTAAGCTCCCATGCTGAGGGCTTATCTCTCTGTAAGCCTGTGTGGGGGCCTCCTTGGCAATCCACTCATGAGAATGTTAAAGAAACCTGAAGAGGATTTGAAGCTGGAATAAGGACACACTATAACCAGAGGGAGAAAGTAATGAGAAACTGGAAAGAGTCAACCATAGCAAATTGCAGATCAAATGAGCACTCCAGAGCCAAGCCCCTCATTGTTGATGGAGAATCTGCTTATGCCTCAGATGATTGCTCTAGCTGAGTCATAAACACCAGTGTCACTTCCGACCAGAAGGGGTTCATATCCAGCTCACTATCTATCCCCAAACTTTCTCTCAACCCCTGATTACAGTTGCACCCTCCACTGAAGTCTCAATTTTTTGGAGGATACAAGAGAGGTCCTCATACTTTAGAAGAACTGCCTTAAACACCAGATTGCCAACAGTGAAATGTTACTGAGCAGAGAGAGCAGTTATCTTCATTTGCACAGTGCTAACAATTTGCCCATTTGCCTGTCATCACAACAAGCAAAAAATCAACTTTTCCAACTATCTTTTTTTTTTAAGATTCTATTTATTCATTTGAGAGAGATACAGAGAGATAGAGCATGAGCAGGAGGAGAGGCAGAGGGAGAGGGAGAAGCAGGCTTCCCGTTGAGCAGGGAGCCCGATGCGGAACTCGATCCCAGGACCCTGGCATCATGACCTGAGCCGAAGGCAGACGCTTAACCGACTGAGCCACCATGGCGCCCCTCCAAGTATCTTTGAATCCTTATATCCATTTTCTGCTGGGGACAAAAGATCAGGCCTGGTATCCAGATTCTCTTTTTTATGTTGGCATTTGTGCACTTGAACTGTGGGAGCAAGTGGTGCTCTGGTCAAGCCAGGTCCTGGCAAACACGCCCTCGGCCTTCCAGGGAGGAAGTGACAGGGAGGGAGGGTGACAGAAACATTATCACACGTTGCACTGTGGAGGTCAGAAAGCATTTGGTGCAGAACCTTGTCACTGGGCTTTTCGTTTGTTTGTTTTGCTTGCTTGTCTTTATCCCTCGCTACACATGGGTCCCCTCAGAGAACCAAGCTGGATGAAACGCAAATTATTTCTCTCAAGGGGATCCAAGTGGCCTGTCCTACACAGACCCTGTCGAGGCCTCACTGTCCTTCTCGCTTCTGCTTGTTCCGCTCCTTCCTACTCTGTCTGCTCAGCAGCCTGGAAGCCCTGGGAGGGCAGGAATGTCTCTTCGCACCAGATCTCCGTGGTTCTCACTCTGCGTCCCTGTGCCGGGAGCGTGATTTTGTTTCTTCGGGAAGAAACAGGGCAACATATGTTGAATCCTTTTTAAAAAGCATGTATTGCCGAATTTGTGCTCGTTATTGAAAATTTAGAAAACACAAGAAAGAACCAAAAGGAAAGCCGTTGTCACCCACAATTATCATGGCATATTTCTTTGCAGGATTTCTTTTTCTGTGTGTGTAGTATCTGGTAGACTGTTTTCCTTGGTTAACATACTATCATGAATGTTTTCTTTTTATTTCCATATCTGTTGAGCACCTAGTATGTAGCAAGGACTGTATTGGGCCCTTCGGGTGCTTGAGCTGGGTTTTAGAGTGAAAGGGGGATTTCCAAGCAGAGAAGCAGTGGGGACATGGTTAAGGCGGGGGGTGGGGGCACCAACATCACGTTACAGTATTGTGGAGAATGAGTTTTAGGCTAATGAGAGCCGCCAAAAAGGGCACCATGACAGAAATTTACACCTAGATCTAGTTTCTTATAATGACTCTGCCAGAGAGGCTTACTTGCCAGAGAGTTTCCAGGATTTGTGAGAATTTCCAGAAAAAGCCAAAATTGCATTCACGGATCTAGGTTCTTAAAGTGAGGATTATAATGAACTGTTTGGGGACTGTTGTCAGCCAGTCAGACTGGACACTGGGTGTGGTGTTGGAGCCCAGTCTACAGGTGCCCCTGAGGCTGTATCATGACTTTGGTCCCTTTGTGGACTGATCATAAGGAAGGCTGGGAGTCCTCGGGCAAGGCTGTATGGCCAGGCCCGTGGTGGGGACACTCAAGGGCTCAGGTACATGATTGTTCACCAACTGGCACATTCGTGTTTCAGTGTTTTAAGAAACACACACTGTACCAAGGGCATCCTGGTGGCCAGACTGACCTGGAGAGTAGCTTTTCTTCTCGAGTTGCTAACATGCACTCTTAGATGTCAGCGGTCCTGCTGCCTCTGACACAAGAGCCATGGGTTATCATCCTTTGAATTTGAGCTAAAGGAGTGTGATTTGGGGCAGAAGCCAGGCAGAGGGTTTCAGAGCCAGCCCATAGAGGGCAAGCTGTGGCTGGCTCTGCTCTCCTCCTTCCTACAGCACCTGCCGGAAAATTGGCTCCAACCCAAGCTCACACTGAGCAGCCACTCCTCCACCCATGTTCACTCAACATGGCTGAGGTCTTCAGAATAGCACAGAGCTCCATAATGGAGGGAGGCATCTCCCCAGGGAGGAGGAGGTGAAGAACACACATCCTGAACACCCATTAGCAGCAGTGGTCACATCTCCCAGGAGGCCTCTTCTGCTGACAGCTAGCTCCGAAGTCCCATTCCCATACCCTTTCTTTCTGCTTAAATGCGGGGACAATGTTCTCGGTTTCCTAGAATGAGAACTATGGCACTCTCCCACAATCCCAGCTTCCCTACTGATTTGCATGAGGGGAAATTTGGGGCTGAAACAGAAATTTTCCAACCAACCCATCAATTGTTAAGCTGGGGGTTTACATGAATGATGTTCTGTCATCCTCATGGCACCCTTATGTGGTGGATATCATCCCCATGTTACAGTTGTTAAAAATAGGGCTTGCTTATATGTTACAGAAGTAAGTCTGTGGATACTGAAGGGCTCAGAGTGTAACTTGCTCAAGGACACACAGCTACTGCACAGCAGAGCTGGGGTTTGAGCGCAGATGTGTGAACCATCCCCCAGGCTCTCCTAGGTCTTACAGAGAGCAATATGAGGAAGAATGTGGCAGGGTCGGGGCATAAGGGGAGGACAAAAGATCTGGGAAGCAGTGCTGGGAGCAAAGACTCCACACCCCCTTCCCCCAGGGTTACTTTCCTCCCAAACTGCTCACAAGTATACAAATATGGAATTCTGTAACAATAGTCATTGGTCATAATCACCTAACTCTTTATACCTAACTCTTGCCATGTGAACTAAGAAGATGCACCTGGATGCCCTAGCCATGGTTGAAAGAATGGGGATGTGGAACCAGAAGAGGTGGTGAATGGGAGATGGGGTGTTACCTTGTGTGGGAGCAGTCACCACTCAGGTGAGCCGTTGGCCACCTCCTGCCATGGGGTTTCCAGACACAAGGAGAATGTACCTAGAGACCTCTGTGTAGCAGAGCAGGTGGGAAGGTAGAAGTGCAGAATGGGTCTCTGCCAGATCCTGGCTCTGCGATCTTCAGCCAGTTTCTTAGATTTCCTGTGTCTCAATTTCCTCATCTATAAAAAGGTTGACTCTCTCAGAGCTGTTGTGAAAATTAAATAAGATCCTGTTTGCAAAGTACTTAGCCCGGCATCTGGCACAGAGTAAATCCCTTAATAAAGAGTTATTAGCATGAAATTGCCTTCCTGCGAATTATTTTCTCACAAATTTGTGGAATAACTTCTTTACTGCAAATTTACGGACTTTAAAGATTCTAACTTCAGAAAAGACATAGAAAGAAGAGTGAGACACAAGCTGTAACATTGTCTAACTTTGTTTTTATAGGAGCCGTGGAAATTTACACTAGAGAAGGCGAGACAGATTTTGAAGAAATCCCCAACTCTGGTAAGCAACGGATGAGAAGAATACCAGTGTTCCACTTGGCACCTTCATCTTCCCCTGCCCCTGCTCTCACACCCCTAATGCCAGGAGCTACTCTGGATCCAAGCCCACAACATACCATAGCGGCAGTGAAGTTAAGTAGGAAAGTGAGCCCCTCCCCCCCTTTTTCTCCTCCCTCTCTCGACAGCAGTGTTTCTCAAACTGGGCAGTACTGACATTTGGGGCTAGTTACTCTTTGGTTGTGGGCATTGTCCTGTACACTGGAAGGTATCGCAGCATCCCTGTCTTCTACCCACTAGATACCAGCAGCCACATCGCCCTTCCCCAGTCATGACAACCAAAAACGTCTCCTGATGTTGCCAAATGTCCTCTGGTACTCACAGGTGAGGACTGCTACTCTTCAGTAGACCATTTTGGAGGAGGCTTTATCCTCCTGCCCCTCCACTTCCTAAACATGTGACCTCAGGCTGAGCCTCATTTTCCTGTCAGCAAGACAGAGACAGTGGTAGTGCTCCTTTGTCAAAGCTCCTTGGGTGTGAAGACCAAGAATGGATGCGTGTCAAGCGCTTACCCAGCACTCAATCAATACCATGTTTAGTTCAAACAGTTATCATGGAGTCAAGTATTTGACTTAGGCTCTGGATGCAAATGAGCCCCAACTGAACAGGAAGCAGAAAAAGTAAACCTTCAGAGGACCAAGTCTCCCTCCATGCTAAAGATCCCAGCAATAAGGAAGGGTTCATCAGAGATGAGAGGGCATGGACTTTGTCCTCTTCCTCATCACCCTGCCCATCATTCACCCTGACGCAGTACATTTAAGGTAATCTTGATTTGGCAGCACAGAAATAAGGAGGAGAAAAAGCCCTCGTAGCTCAGCTTGCCAGATTTAGCAAATAAAAATAGAGGAGACCAGTTAAATTTGAATTTCAGATAAACAATGAATACATTTTTAGTATAAGTATATTCAGTGCCATATTTTATCTGGCCAACCCCACTTATGGGGGGCATATGGGTTTTGATGTACAAGGCTGGTGTGCAATGAATGGCAATATTCAGGCATTTCTACACAATTAATTAATCAATTACAATGTGTTGCCAACCATCACTTAATTCAGTGGGCAATTCAAGACCAACAGTAGCAGGTTAACTAATCTGCCAGAGCCATGGAACAAGAGACTGAAACACCACGGGAAACCCTTGACCACCTTCAGAACTCTAAACAATACTAGAGAACAATACGATTCTTCTTTCCTTCTTCTCCACATGCATCTAAAAATTTCTTCTTGGAGCATTGTTAACTTCACTAGCACAAACTGCCTTGGTATTAACTCAAAGGCTAATTAGGATTTTACAAGTTTTCATTTCTGTCATCAGAATTGCAAGCATCATTCATGGGGCCCGATTCCACTAATTCCTTGTGAGAAGCCAAAAAAAAAAAAAAATCTACCGAACAACAATACAAAACTCCTCAAAAACCTCCTCCAATTTATGTGCTCTCTAGATTAAAAATAATCGGAAAATGCAAATAAGTGTCTCTGAGTTACTGCTTGGCTGATATTGGCAGCAATTAATTCCATTGTGATGCTCTAACTGCAGACTTAGCCAGGATGCAGAAAGAAGCACACAGTAGGTTGTATGTTATTTCAGCACAGCCTGTCAAACTGGAGAAAAGTGAAGTATTGTCGAAGGGAATGTTCCAGAAAATATCTGCCTCTCAGTGAGGACCTGAGAGGCTCCTCATGGATCTAGCCGAAAACTGAGCATCGAAAGGTTTAGAGTACCTGAGTTACAGAATCGTTTTACTTAATTCTCACAAAAACTCATAGAAAATAGTATATTTTTTTTATCAACCCTATTTTACAGAGGAGAGGACTAAAGATCAGGTATGTTAAGTAATGAGCTCATTCCCCACAGTTAGGAAGGAGAAACCCATCATTTAAATCCAGATCCAGCTACATCCAAGTTCCTACCTTCTCCACTATGCCAATAGCTCTCAACCAGACCTCCTCAGCACTAAATTTCAGGAAGGACTAAATTTCACATCACAGGCTGTGTAGGTTAAAATTATGCAGTGCATGACCTGTGCAACTGTACCTGACATCCCTGATCAAAAACCTACCTACTTAATAGAATCATCTTCCCCAGTGCAATTAAACCCAAGTAACGTAATACATAGCAAGGGTTGAAAAGTACTTCACCATGCAGAAATTCAACGCCAGTTTGGCTGTGTATAGAAGAGTAGTTGTTCTCTCCCCCCTTTGACCTTCTGTTTACCGCAGTCACCACATTTTTTTCTTTATTCAACCCCTGTGTATTGTTCTGTTTTCATTTAACATCCTGGTGTGTGGGAAAGCTCAGGATACAAGCAGAAACTGGTTCAAATAGATTGCTAAATGAAGATGCTGCGTGACTCCTGTGCCCAGGGACAGCCCAGATTGAGACTTTCATTTAGATGGGATTACATGCCGCCAGGTGCAATATTTTAAAAACCATTGCTGAATCAATAACAGCCTACACTTTGCCTCTTCTAGCAAAGTTCAGATTGAAAGGAAAGGGCTGGTAAACTGCAAGGGAGGACTTCTGCAACATTACTCTCGTCTGTTTCATTTCTCTTTGCAAGTAAATGATAAGAGGTTAGTCTTTCCCATGCTATGTGATGAAAGGACTGGATAATTAGAACCTCTGTCTGAACAGGAGTTCAGCTTGCGGGGGCAGGTTGTCCCTGGGCAAGCTACATCATCTATTGTCCACACCCTAGACCCAGTTTCTGCACAATGAATGTCAGAGACAGCCGCAGCCTTCAGTTGAATCCTAACAGTGAACGGCTGTGCAATTATAACATTTAATCCTTTTGCACCTCTTGTGCAGTAATTATAAGGCTGTCCACATAATTTTTTTTGATGTGTTGGTTACATCAGTGTTAAAATCTACCTTGTCGTTAGGTTAATTAGACCAAGGCCTTCAGAATCAAATAAATATTCAAAGACGTAGCTCAAACATTCAAATACAACCTGACTTTGAACTCAGAATCTCAGAATATGTCTATATTTCCAAACTGTCGCCAGCGTTGTGGTATAATTTCATGCCGGTGTTTGTTTTATGGTGTGTCTACAGCGCTCGTCTCAGTCAGTTACCAGGTCTCTGGACTCAACCTTCTAAATACCCCTCCTTTGCGCCCCCATCCCCCTCCTCCCACCGTACAACAGTGGTTCCCAATCAGTGGCAACTCTGTCCTCCCCACCCCTCCCCTGAGGACATCTGGCAATGTCTGGTGACATGTGGGGGCTGCTTGCATCTGAATGGCTAGACGCCAGATATACTGCTAAACATCCTACAAGGCACAGCACATCCCCACAACAAAGACTTATTCAGCCCCAAATAGCACTAGAGCTGAGATTAGAAACCCCAGGATCAGGTCTCAGGGTCTTTATCTGCTGACAGTTCTCTCTGCCCCAGCTCACCTCCTCCAGGCCACCCTCTCACCCCCAGGATGCCTTTCTGAAATACAAATGTGATCCCACTGCTTAAGACCTTCAGTAATCTCCCACAGGATAGCACGACTTGTGGCATCTTAGGCTAGTCATGATGTCTCTTTCCCTCCATGGGTCACCACGTCCTTGTGCTTCGCTACACTGCAGCCAGGGTGAAACATTCGGTGGCCCCCTGAGATGCCACACCTGTTCATACTCCCACAGCACCCCACTGGTGCTCCCTCTGTGAAGACCCATGCTTCTCCCGCTTCAGCGATCGCTCCAATAACCTGGGACCTTGATGAAACATAGATTCTGATTCAGCAGGTCTGCTGTGGGGCCTGAGACTCTGCGTTTCCAAAAGTTCCCAGACAACATCCATGCTCCTGGTTTGTGATCATGCTTTCATCAGCTAGGGCCTAGAGCAGTGGTTCCCAAACTTTAGCAAACATCAGAATGACCTGGAGGCTCTGATTCCCAGGACCCACCCCAGGCTTTCCAATCCAGTAGATCAGGGTGGGGCTCTCACACTGCACCTGTAGCAAGTCTGTGGACCACACTTGGGGTCACAAAGCCTAGAATGTCTCTTCCTTCCTGCCAGCATCCTTCCTATGTGACTTCTGGCTCATCTCCTGCCTCCTCCTCTGGATTCCTAGATAGCCATGTTAATGCTGGGACCACCGCAGACCTCACAAAGCATGCTAAGAGCTGAGATACTCCCCCCTACACTCCACTAGACAGTAAGCTTGATGAGGACAAGGACAGCCTCTTCTGTCTCCATGTCTTGCATATGGACGGGGGCACCAATCAGGATTGTTCCTCTCATCCTAGAAAGTTGAGCAAACATCACAAAGGTTTGCTCAGCTTTGATTCATAGCCTGAAAAGGAGGTTGCCTTGTTCTCCTCTGCCAGGGTCAATGTATCACCAACACTATTGATCCAACTCATAGGCATCCAAAGGACTCTTTGGGCTGCCAAAAATCACCCATCTCTCCCCCTTCGCTGATAAATGCCAGTTTCTAACTTTTCTACCTTGTTGTCTTTTTCTTTCTCTGGGGAAAGCAGCATAGAAACCACAATCATTGTAAAAGTACCTCTCAGTAAAAAGCAGGGCTTTTCATTTGTCACACAGCTAGAGTCTTATGGAAACTGCTCTCCGAAATCCCTTGCTCATGAAGCTTGAGGAGCTTCATCTGTACACCTCATCTGCCCCTACAGCATCCCCCAGGAAAGGGGACTTCCTCCTTCCTTCTTCCCAAGCCCTGGCCATGTCTCTCCTATTAGTCTTGACTTTCTCTCATCGTAGGCTGGGATTATTCTATTTGACCATGTTCTTTATGTCAAACATTTTCTCAAAGCCCTAGAGTACAAGGAGCGAGAAGAATGTTATTGGCCAAGTGGAACAGACCACGGTGGGCCAGACCTCCTTGGAAGGAGGTAGAGCATGGGTGAAGGTGGGGGTAGCAGGCGGCGTGTGGAAGGGAGAGCTGCAGCCTGAGGTCCCAGCAAGAACAAAGGCACGGAGACAGAGTGAGGATGGAGTGTGGGGACAGAAACAAGAGGCAAATTTAGTTAAATGAGATGGCCCAGGTTCTGAAGGAAAGAGGCTCCTGAAATCCAGACTATGGAGCCAGCAGGAGAAGAAGGGCCTTTACACTCTGCAATACTATTCCTTGAACTAAGCAATTCCTTTTGCTGTTTTTTGTTTGTTTGTTTGTTTGTTTCCTCTCCAGAAACATACCAGAAGTAGTCCTGATGTTTGTTCCCTCCCATTTTTGGCCAAGATCTGTCAGAGGATTAAATCGTATGTATACTATTTCTACCTCCTGAGTATTGGCGTGAGATGGCACCGTTGGTTGTCCCTGTTTTCCAATGACTAAAATGATCGTGATGTAAAAGGCATCTTCCCAAAGGTGAAACCGTTTGTTGCTTGTGACTTGTACCATGACTGGTACAGAAATTAAAAGACAAATGAGGTCTGCACAAATCATTTTGGAAAGCCACTGCATACCAGTATCTTTGGACCTCAAAGCCTGACTTATACCCTGGGCCGGCACGCAGACTGCCGGTGAAACTTCTGGACAGCTCAGTGCATGCCCGTGCCACACATGGGGATAGCCCCTCCTTGCTGTCTAAGACAAAGACAAGGTCAAGGTTGCCGCCTCATCAGGAAAGGGAATCTGAGCATCTTTGGTCCAGGGCACTCAACGAGGCTGGAATGGGACCAATTTATTTCACAGAGCCCAACCCATTACTGAAAAACTCTGGCTCAGATACGTATAAACAGTGTTGCCAATACGGAGACACTGTCCCAAATTCCCAGGACCTCCCATCTCTATTTTAAATCCCATACCCCAGTTCTACTCTGAGTCTGGGGTTATGCTGGGTGTCATCATAATCACTGTCCATGGCATTAAAGGATGGAACTGTGTGCCAAAAGGGACATTGGACCAAGAGGCAAAATAGCACAGGCTCTACCTTGCACTTGGCCACTTCCCATGTGACTGGGGCTGCTGTAGATGTGCAAACCTGTCCGCATCAGTTCTCCGAACAGCTCCGTGAGGTATTATTCCATTTCACAGTGAAGGACACTGAGTCTTAAAGAAATCACTTCTCCCCAGCTGCCAGGTGTGCCTGGTGGGTCTAGCTCTCCTTGTGAGGGCTTGGAGGTGATTCGGGCTGTGCATCTGGACTCAGGGCAGCTGTAATAACATACCTACAAACTGGGTGGCTTAGAAGAACAGAAATGTATCCTCTCCCCATTCTGGAGGCTGGAAGTCTGAAAGCAAGATGCTGGCAGGGTTCCTCTGAGGCTCTGCTCTCTCTGAGAGTGTCTCCGACATTCCGGGTCAAATCCTTCCTGCGCTCTTAGGTTCTGGCGGTAGCCGGCCATCTTTGTTGTTGCTTGGTTTGTAGCTGCAACACTCCAGTCTCTGCCTCCAGCCTCCTCCGTGCTGTGTTCCCTGTGTGTCCATCTTTTCCTTTTATACAAACACCAGTCATATTGGATCAGGGCCCAGTCTAATGGCCTCATCTTAACTTTGTAACATCTGCAAAGACCCTATTTCCAAAAAAGGTCACATTCATAGGGACTGGGGGTTAGAACTTCAACATGACTTCTTGTGAACACAGTCCAACCCATACGAAGAGGCACTTTTCCTACATTCCTCCATCCTTCATCTCATGAGTTTCATGGGAGCTCAATCCACTAAACATCTCCTATCTGCTGTGAAAGCTTCTCAGGAAAGGAGACTATCTTCTGACCTACATTCAAAGCCTCTTGGAGATCCAAGAGTTTTAAAACTTTTCCTGGTTCATCTGCCCGCATGAGCTCCCGTAAGCCAGCTGTGCAAAGTGCTGACCTGGGTCCCAGAAACAGGATCAACACCAGTTTTCATGAATAGGCTAGACAAAGACTACCAGGACATGGGGAGCAGAGGGGAAGTAGACATGAAAGAAGATGCTGGAAGGCTAAGATGCAGGCAGCTCCCCAGGCCCCCAATCATTTCATGATGCCTAGCTCTTACTGAATTGAGACACCCGCCCCTCCTTGCTGAAAGCATCATTGCATTTTCTATGTCAAACATGGGCCAGCAGGACCCAAAGTGATAACTCTTCAACTGAACCACCTTTGAAAAATTGAATTCAAGAGCATCTGTGACCAAGGATTTTCCTGGCACTATTTAAAAGGGAAATTTTTCTTTTATGAGAAAGCAAAAGCAGTGTGTTTTTTTCTTCTTTCTAAAAAAATCATTGTGCTTTGAGTATAATTTGCATCAGATCACAATTTATTCAGTGCTTTATGGTTTACAGAGCACATTTAAAGACAGCTTCATTTGTTCTTCAAAACAACCTGTGGTTTAGTAATAATAACAATAACTAAAAGTTATCTGGTAACATCTATGCACTAGGAACTCTTGTCAATGCAACCCTACATGGCAGATGGCATTATTGTCTCCTTTCTAGAGAGGTAAAGTCTTTTGCCCAAGGCCGTGGTGCTAGTAATCGGTAAGTCCAACATTTGAACCCAGCAGCCTGGTTGCAAAGGCCAGGCTCAGAGCCTCTCAATTGTTTGTCCCTTGACTCTTTGCCCCACTTTTGGATGACCAAGTAGGTTCTAGTGCATTGAATTTCTGACCCCCTAAGCACAGTCAGCAGGTGGTAGAGATAAGACCTACATGTCTTCTATTACATAATCCTTCAATAAAATCCCTTCCAGTAGGAATGCTTTTCCTGTTCTGTGCCTCTCCTGCCGCATCCTGTTTGGTCTAATGCCTTCACAGTAGAATAAAGTTGTTCCTACCATAGGTAGTTTTCCAGCTCCCTGCTGCCAGGTGTTTGGCCAGCCCTCCATACCCCGAGCTCACCAGTGCCTGCTCCTGCACCCTGTTCTTCTAAGGGCTCTCCCCATCAGGGTCTCATACCACCCACCACTCTTAGAGGGTGGGGACACCATTTCTTAGTAAACCTTTTATCCTTGTACTTAACACATTGCTTCGAATTAGTAGGGACTCAGTGAAGAAACAAGAGAATAAATAAAGAAAAGGCACTATTTTACTAGAAAAGAAATGTGTAGGATACCCAGCTACTACCATACGGCAATCAAGGTTTTGTTCTTTTTTTGTTTTGTGCTGGTCAGAATTCACAGTGCCTGTGCACTGTTTTTTATTGTAACAATGGTAAGTCGAGTCCCCTCTTAATAATCTCTTCTTGTTATTTAATTTCCATATGCATAAACCCGCATATGGATCATTTCACATAAAGGCATACAGACTATCCTAGCTTTGTTAATTACCTTTAGTTCATCATTCTTTTCTTTTCTTTTTTTTTTCCCTTGTTCCTTCTTCCCCATGACCTACTCCTTCCAATGACATCGGTCCCTGTCCCTGCCACCAAGGTGAGCCCGGGTATATTCTTTCCTGGTTTTCTCTGCTCTCATTTCATCTTACAGAGATGCATCTAACACATCCACATGCATATGAAACAGACCCATTCCCAGCCCTGGAGTGCTGCCTGGGACTCAAATGTGAGACAGCTACACATGGAAACTTTATTCTCCCTAGTTTTCTTTTGTTGTAATGCCCCAGTTTCATGAAATAATTTTAGGGAGTTTGAACTTGAATAGCTATTCTATTATGTAATGAATAACATTCACCTGCAATTACAATTGCTCACTGGATCAAGCCCGCTAGCTTGACTACTGGTAGTCATAGAGCAATGGCTCTATTGGAAATATATTTTATATTCATCCCCAAGCAGGTGATTAGCTGTGCTGGCCAACAAGATAACTGGGTAGAACATTGTGTGCCCGGAAATCCGAAAATCTGAAGAGGGTACATGGATTGGATTTGGGATGGCTCCAGAAACTAAAATGCCATAGGAGCAGATACCTGACTCCTGTTTGCCCGGCCCTAGAAATCATCCTTGGAATAACTATTACCATTGCACAAAATAATAGAAAGAGCTAATGTTTTGTGAGTGTTTACCACATGCTTGGCACAGGTCTTTATGTTTCCCATGGAAGAACCAACTTAGTCTTTACAACAGCCCTAGGAAGTGGGTACTAATATTGGCCCCATTTTACAAATGAGAAAGCAGAGGTACAAAAGATTAAATAATCTGCCCAAGGTTATATAGCAAGTAGACAGCAGACTGGGATGCAAACCCAGAGAGTCTAATTTCAGAACCCAGAGCTATGTTAAGAGGCTTCTCATGATTTTCTTTTCTACTAGAACATTCCTCACCCAATTACATGCCTTGAAAATGCTTTCTCATCCTTTAAATTTAAACTTAAGGTTACCTTCTTCCCGGTATAGCATTAGAAGTGTTTTTGCTCATGGTGCACAACCCTTTATAGCATTTTCTCCGTAGCACTGTAGTTGCCTATTGATGAGTTGTTTGCCCCCATGAAGCTCCTCTAGCACTGGAATGTATCTTATATTCATCCCTAATATCTAACATGGTGTCTGGCACACAGCAGGGATTCCAGAAATGGCTGTGGAATGAATGAATGAATGAATGAATGAATGAATGAATGAATGAATGAATGTTTCAGCGTACAACTAGACATCTATAAGGTACATGAAGTATCAGATTTAGATACAATTTGGCAGAAGTAATGTTAATAAACATTAACAATGTCTTATCTACAACCTTGGAGCCAGATGTGATCAGGAATTCAGAGTTTTCCAGATTTTAAGGAAATCAGCATATGGTGACCATAGATCACCTAACACTCTCAGTACCTTCTGATCAAACACATTTATATTTCAGCAGTGAAATGTATAAATATTCACACTAAGTAGGGTAAAGCGGATGAATTGCCTTATATTGGTTCAGATCTAGTTTTACCACCAAATGAATTTTCTGCAAAGTTAAACAACAACTCAGTTTTTAGCACTCTTTGGTTTGGAGAGTATGAATAAGGGATTGTGGAGTTTATGTAAATTGTAGTTTATGCTACTTTGGATGACCAATCTACCGTACTGTGTCTAGAATGTATGGTTTGGGTTAATTTGGGTTAGTTACTTTGAGCCTGTAAAATAAGCAGATCTTCATGGGCTTATTAATTTGCTTCATCTGTTCATTAATTCATCTGCTTCATTTGTTCATTAATTTAATGAACTCACTTTCCAGTTCTAGAGACAAACTCCCATCATTGTTCCTTCAAACTCCCATCCTCGGGACGGCAAGGGTGGGAGATAGCTTTGGAGTACTAGGTGGGGCCTTTCACCTAGCACCTTTTCCAGGCTGAAAATATGATTGTTTGGGTCTGTACCCCGTGTGTGTGTGTGTGCGTGTGTGTGTGTGTGTGTGTGTGTGTGTGTGTGTCTTTCCTCCTTTTCTCACCTAGAACACTACACTGGTTGTCCAAGAGGTCAAATATGTACGTGGGGGGAAACTACCTAGTTTTATAGGAGAGGCCATCCCCAGAGAAGCTTATGACCTAGACTTCTGGTGGGTCCACCATCCCAGAGTTAGTAAGATAGGCTCCAAGACACCAGTTAGGCTCCATGCTGGCTCTTACTGAATCCATTTGCCTTGAGGCTCTCACAACTGCTGGAATGCTCTTGATTCAAAAGACCATTTAATAAATCCTGTAAAGGTTCATGTTACTCTCTACATTCTAGGCTCTGAAAATAGCCTCACCCTGCCATATGATGGCACTAGCCTGCTACCTCGTAAGAGATTTTCTTAGAGGGAAAGCAGTGTTTGCCATGCAGGAGCTGGGAGAAGTTTTGTAGTGAGGACACAGGGAGAGAGCCTCTCTTGAGGGAGGGGTCTGTGGCTTTAGCATGTATTTGCTTGGTCATCAGTCACATCTGAGTCTTTGGTTTTCCAGGCTCATGAATGGGAGTGAACGTTGCCAGCTCAAGTGCCTCAAGATTCTTAGAGTTAGTGGTTTAAAAGAGTAGATTTTAAGAAAAGACTTCCATCACAGAATGTGTAAAATGGCACAAATTCAATCTGTAGTGCTGAGCTCATTGGACCAAAAATGCAGTCTCCTTCTTTTCTGGGCATCTCAACATCAATATCCTATGTTCTCTAAAATGTGGATGTGATTATTTCACTTCCCCATATGGGCCAGATTAATATCAGAGAGAAAATAGTTCTAATTAGGTGGAGAGCAGAGATTGGCAAAGTTTGGCTGGCACTCTTCCATACCATGGAGGCGCTTCATTTCCTTTTTAGAATGGACTCCTATCACATATACTCAACATAGCTGTATCTGAAATGTCTCTGTTTGTTTTCACAAACACGGTTCCTTTCTTTTCGTAGCTCACCAGCTGTTTTGTTTTCTTTTCTCTAGAACTATAGAAAATTCTGTGCCATTCAAAGATGGAGATTCAGACAAATACAGCATTTTCCCAGTAAGTATTGTTAAGAGTAACCAGATGTTCACTAAATATTGTATCGCTTTCTACAAATATCTTTCCTTTAGTAAGACAAGACTGAATTCCATTTGAATGTATTAATAATTTGATAATACACCATTCCATGATTTTTATGGACTTTTTGGCATCGTAATAATAATAACCATCAGAGTGGGTCTTTAGGCCAAGACTGTTTTTGTTTCCTGAAGCCATTCCCAGCTAGGTATTTCAGTTATCTGAAGGTGTTGAGAATTATTTTGGAAATTCTTAAACCCACTTTTAGAGTGTGTGTGTGTTGTGTTTATGTGTATGCACATGTTTGATTTAGAGCAGTAAGACGTCAGGATGTTCTCTGCAAAAGCAAACAAGCAAGTGGCAGATGTAACTCCCCAAAGCTGGTGGGATCTCAGATATTCAACCTGGGAATGGGGGAAATAAAAACATTGTTTGATATTATCATGACTCTTGATTCTTTCAAATCAAGGATCAAGACAGTTCAATCATATAATAAATCCACATAATTAGCCAGTTTTGCTAGAGATTTTTAAATTATCCAGTACAATGAGTAATCATTTGACAAAATAAACCGATTGTTTTAGAGGCTAAGAAGATTGATGACTAATAAAGTTCAGAGAGTTCAGGAACATTTGTGGAAGTATACACACACACACACACACACACACACACACACACGCATGCGTATACAGATGCACATATGCACGTGCACATGTACGTACAGCATGCATGCACATAACCACACCTGTGAGTGCACACATGCTCACATACCTACACACTCACATGCATACACTCCCGTGCACCCACACACAGGCACACACCCAACAGCACATATACACACACTCACATGCACACACACTTCCACCTGGCATTGGCGCTGGGACTCCATTACATTTTACCTCACACAGCATGCCTCAGCATATTAATCTTAATTTTCTTAGTAATCTCTAGTGTTCCTAGATTGTATTGGAATTAAGAATTACACACGTCAGTACCCCGGGACAGCTCTGACTGCCCTTCCTCGTGGATAACAAGGGCGGAAATGAACCCTTCCTCTGTGTGCGTTTCAATTCCAGACACTGAGGGGCTACCACTGGCGAGGGAGAGACTGCAATGACAGCAACAAGATGGCATACCCGGGCAGAAGGTACATCTCTTCTCATCACTGACTTGGGAAATTACCTTCTAAAAAGGAGGTAGGAGGCATCATTCCAACCCCAGCCTAGGGGATTGGTACTTAAAGAGAGAAGGGACCGCCGTGTCCCCACTGAATTAAAGCTCAGTGAAGAAAGAACAGCATTCATTCATCATTTGTCCAGGAAACGCTCATGGAGCACTTGCTCATTGCCAAGCACTCTGCCTCGTGTCAGTGGTTAACAAAATGGAAGTGGGGCCTCCCCTCGCGGAGCTTCCAGTCTAGCGAAAGGAACACGCGAGTCCCCAGGTTATGGTGGACTTGTGTCCAGCCTCCTGCACAAGGTCTACACGCAGGACTGAGTGAGAAGTGAGCACGGGGCTCCCGTGAGTGGACCGCATGTCACATTTTAGTCCCAGGCTGACGTTCAGCCAGCCACATCTCGGACTTCAGAAAATGGACATGCCAACCTTCATCTTAGCCGTGACTGCAGGGCCACAGCATTCAGAACCCCAGATGTTTGGGAATGTAGAGTGCAATTGTAATGGCCTCAGTGGGCTACAGATTCATTCACTCTGCTCACCAACTCCGTTCCACAATACAGTCCATGAATAGAGGCCACTGGAATTAGTCCATGGTGCCCAGAAAATATCCAAAACCAAGATAATGGCAGAGGCCAAGTGGAGGCTTCTGTGTGCCATTGACAGTCATGAGTGGCACTCCTCCCTGAAGAACCTGCTGTCCATCAGTGACACTTCACACAGCACTTGTTCATTCATTCATTCATTCATTCATTCACCTAACATTCACGGGGCAAGAAGTATATGCTAAAAACCAATATTGGTGTTTTCTTCTTAGGCCAGACAACTGGGATATACATGAAGATTCAAACTGTAATGGCATTTGGGTAAGCAACTAGATTCAAATCTAGTTCTCTGTCCGTTCTCTGACATTCTGCCATCCTTAAAAGCTTATTTGCTTTAGTCAGTCCTAAGGAAGAAGGAAGTCAGTCCTAAGGAAGAAGATGACAGATGAAAGCACCCTTTTTCTGCAAATTGGAAGAGGGGTAAAGACTCTGATCTCACATGATGGATGGTAGGGATGTAATGAGAGTTGAGAGTCTGTTAGTCACAGGCCCTTGAAGTCACCCGCATCTAACCCCTTTATTCTGTGGTGAATCAGGCGAAATTAAATGAAGGGTGCTGTTGGCGAAGTTTTACAGCAACCCAGACAGCTGTTGGAGCAAACCTCTTGCTGCCACCTCTTCGCAGCAGCCATTTTCTTTCTATTCCATAAAGCTAGTCAGGCAGGGTGGAAATTACCCTATAGTTACCCCACTATCTACATCTCGAGGCATTTAATGCTGGAGCTCCAGCTCTCCTTGAACAATAGATTTGCAGCTTTCAGGAAGAGAAAGGGAATAAAGCCCAACCAAACACAACAATGGCAGCAGACCGATGTTTTGTGGGGTATTGAGCTAAAATATGATTTGAGAGTCGTCCTGAAGAAAAAGAATACCAAATTACAAATACGAAATCAAGTATGAAAGTAAATAGTTAATTAGAACAATAGAAGAAATCCCAACAAATTCCTGGAGTCTTGGAAATTCAGGTCCCTTGGAAATTGTTGGATGTGCAGCAGCATCCCTGGCCTCTCTACCCACTTGATGCCAGTCACTCCCCCTCCCCCTGTTGTCACAACCAAAAATGTCTCTAGACTTTGCCAAATGTCCCTTGGGGTAGGGGTGGGGGGAAACCAGCCCTGTTGAAAATCGCTGCTCTGGAAGCATCAGTCCTTAGGGAGTGGAGATGTCAGGGCTCTTAGAGCTCCCCAGCTCAGAGACTGAGGAACACACTCTGACCTTGTGTCCCTGTAACACAGTGGGCCCACAGCGCCCCCTCGCGGGGACACTGCCAGCACTCCAGACACTGCCCCGCATCCTCTGGACCAGATGGTTGGGCTTCTGGATCTCTCCTTATTCCTGCCCCAGCTCCATAAAGCCCAACTTACACAGAGTGTTGCTACGTTGAATTAAGGGCTCAAGAGACTTTAATGGGTTTTATCCACTGACTTGCCTTTGTACTTTTAAAGCCATTAGGGAAAGCCTCAGTGTAAGTGTCTTATACATTTAAAAACAAACTGCTAATCTCATCATTTCTCTTTTAAAGGGTGTTGATCCAAAAGATGGAATTCCATATGAGAAGAAGTTCTGTGAAGGTATGAATTATAGAGTTAATGTGCTTATCACAATAGGGACCCTCTTTGCTTGTCTGAGCCAGATTGAAGAGAACAGACCATCCAAGTGAGCAAGTGCCTGATGCTACAGCTTAAAGTTGACCGATTTCCGTTTATTTTCATGAAAAATCAGAAAAAGACATGAAAAAGCCTGTAGAAAATGGAGGCAGAACCTAGAAAAAGCGAAACTGAATTTGTCTTACTGCCTCCTTTATGTGGGGATTGGAAACTTGATTGAGAATGCCAGAAAAGGCAGCAGGAGAGAGCACAAGGTAGTGGAAACCTAGCACTTCTCCAAATAGGAACACAAATGGAGGTGCTCTTGTTTCCTCTTTCTCCATGTCCTTCTCAATACCCGACAAGGTCAGACATCTGGGCTTGTGCTGACTGAGTCCCTGCGGCAGGCAACTGGGCTAAAGATTCACATCTGGGTGACTTGAGGGAGACCTCCAAGTTATAGCCATCGGGAGTTCCCGAAAACAGCTAAGCAAAAGCTCTGTATTCTAAATGCCCAAACGCCACAGACATCTGAGCTGCCAGTACTGTTAAGAGAAACCTATGATCACCCCCACACTACTGAAAATATATGCCTGGTGATACCCAAAGGGTCTCAGACAAGACCCTCTGGTAGCATCATTTTTTACGTTTAGGCAGTATTTTCCCTAACACTGAAAAGCATTTCAATCATTCATTCATTCATTCATTTGACAGATATTTCCTAAATGCCTATTCCTATTATGCACCAAAGGCTATACTTGGCTCTAAGTTGTCCTGGACAGATGTGATACAGTCCCTGCCCTCAATCAACTTAGTCTAATTGTCTTTAAACTCTCAGAGGAGTAGAAAAGGCACAGATCCAGTGCAGTGCATAGGTATACAGTTTGAAAATGCTTGTTGGATGAATAAAAGAATGAATGAACAAATGATTGGTAAATAAATAAATAAACAAACTCAGATCTAAGTGAAAGATCCTGGTATGAGGATCTAGGATCATCATGGGAAGCCTCTTGGACTTGCCCCATCCCAACCCCTCCTGGATGTCCTGGGCCTCCTCCATCCCCATGTATGTGGCCAAGTGCTAACTGTCACAGAGGCCCAGGTTAGGGAGCCACTGAAATGAGGCTAGACCAACCTCCAGCATGATTTGGGGGACTTGGGGCTAGGGGAAAGAGGCGCCCCTCTCTGTCTCTGGGAGGCATCAGTTGATTCTTTCAGGATCTTAAGGGATTTAGAAGAGTACATGCATCACCCATGGGTGAATGAATTGTGTAGATGGGCCTCAGAGGCAGATTAAGTGATCCCTAACCTCCAGATAGGGCTTCACAGAGACCTTCATGTTCACCTCCCGTTAATCAGCTAGAATTGTCCACCCAGGGCTTTTGTGTATATGGATTAGGAGCTTTAAAAGACCATAACATCTTTGAAAAGTCAAAATTGCTCCATGAGATCACAAATTCTTAAAGTGAATTATAACAGAATTCAAGAAAGTGATTTCCAAAACCAAAACTTAGGGCATATTTCTGAGTTCAGAAAAAGTTTTGATTCATTGATTCATCCATCATTCACTCATGAGGTTGCACGGCAGTTTGTTTTATGCTGAGCTAGGAAACACACCTGCATCTGTACAGCTTAGCTAGCAGTTTCGATGGCCTAGAAATCTCATTCAGCTCCTAAACTTGATCTCCCTCACTCCCCAACACTCAAAAAGTGGCAATGCATCACTGTTATGATGCTCTGTGCATGGAATATACACCATGGTATCTACTCTCCTAACCACCCAATCTGGAGGCTCCAAACTACTTGAGTGTATAAATAATGCAAATAAATTGTGCCACCCAGGTTCACAGCCCAGGGGAATCATTTTGCTGGGAGACTCAGCTGGGGCTCATTTTCGCATCTCTCCCGAATGGATCACAGCTTCACAGATGTCTTTGGTAAGTAATTTTGGCAGTAATTATCCCGGATGTGCCAGCCTTTGTGTTTGGTCCCCCCTTGCTCTCTCTAAATGCGATGCCAACTCCAAACAGGTGCACATTTCCTTCCTCAGCAAAATCTGTTATAAGAGGCACATCCACAGCCATTTCAGCTCAATTCATTTCAAACAATGTGGTAAGAAATGTGAGGGCATTGTCACAACAGGCTCATCACAAGAACCATCCTGTCCATTAGAGAAGGGGGATAGTGCCCCTGCCAGGTGGAAAGGAGACTTGAACACAATGGGGAAGCTTGTCATACGGCCACCTCGGGCATGGTTCCCTTCTCCCTCTCCAAGAACCCTGAAACTCTGATCCAGAGAAATCAGGAATTATACCAGAATTATAAATTCTTCCTTGATCCCTTCTTCTCAGACTAGAGAAATTGAACATACACCTAAACACTCCAACTGAACCCATCCCAAGTCCCAAAACTGAACAGATATAGACTTCCCTTTGTAAAGATGAGCAAGCAGGGAAACATCTGGACACATAAAAAATGCTCATGATCTCAAAAGAAGAGTGCTTTTTTGAAAAAAAAAAAAATGCTTGCTGTAGGAGACAGAGTGACATTTTGTAAAATACTAAATTCAGGTTCTCAACAATAGTCGACAGGAGGTTGTACCCATGAAAAAGGAGCAATCTGATATCGGGAAAGACTACTTTGGGGAGAAAGAACAATAATCAACTGATGTGAAAATCCAGTGGCAACACTGACAAGCAAGTTAGCAATGCAAAAAAGAAGATAAGCAAAGCAGTCCTCCAGCTGGGGAAATTCTGGAACTCAGAGAAGAGGCATGCAGGGTGGATTCTGGAGATTGAATAGAAAACCCAGAAAAGAGAACACATCAGGCAGAGAGGAAGTGGTGACCAAATCAACAATAAAAGATAATTCTCTTGAGTTGAGGGAATCCTTGTCTTCAGTCCCAAACCCGCACTGAGCACCAGGTCCAAGTGTAAAATAGACTCTCTTTACCACATCTTCCTTTTTTTTTTTTTTTAATTCCAAATATAAAGAAAAATCTTGCAGTCATTCTGCCAACAACAACAAAAAAACCCCAGCATACTTACTAGGAGGAAAAACCCTTTTGGCATCAGAGTTACCTCTCTCGATGCTAACTTTTAGGAAATAGTGGAATGGCCTCTACAGGATTTTGAGGATTGTGTGTCAAAAGTGCTTAGACTGCCAAGATATTTTTGTTCTTACAGGAGGGCCCCAGAGACTTATTCTCAGTTTTTCAAAGACTCAGAAAACATAAGAGCCATATGCCCTCCTGAGAAAGATTATTTTAAGTATTCCAGATTACTATTCCAAATATTCCAAATATTACTAGATTTCATTACATAACATTTTCAAATGTACACAATGTCAAAAAATCCATAAAGTTAAAAGACAAATGAAAAACGAGAACAATATTTATAACATATAAGGCAATATTTAAATCCCCCAACAACAGTTCCTGCATGTCAATAATAATTTTTTTAATTTAATAAAGAACATAACTAATAAATATAAACATTGTTTCATCTTTAATAGTAATCAAAGAAATACAAATTAAAACAACAATGGAATATCATTCATCATCTGTCAAACAGATAAAGTTTAAAAAGTGATAAAGACCTAGTTTCAGCAAAAATATGGACATATTCTTTCACCACCAAGAGTGTTTAAGTTGTTAGAATTTCTCTAAAAGGCAATTTGACTATATAAAGTGGCATGGAAATGTTTGTGGTTTTAATAATTCTGCATCTGGAAGTTTACCTCTAAAACTGATCAGTCATTTGCTCAAGAATCTATGTACATGAATATTCATCAAAGAGTTACTTATAAGAGCAGAAATTAGAAAAGAAATTAAAAATTAAAAAACCAGGGATTAGACATGTAAAAATATATTATATCCATAAAATGAAATGATATGCTACCACTAATACACATGTTGTAGACATATTCCTTAGCAAGAAATATATTAATAATAACTTGTTAGGGGGCAAAAACAGTTTATAAAATAATATGTATGAACCAGGTTTGTGAATATATCAGTGCATCTCTGTGTGCAAGCAAAGAAAATAATAGGAAGGGTATGGATCAGTACATTAACACTGGTATGTCTGGATTGTAGAACACTGGGTAACATTTTCTCTTATTTTTCTTCAGTGAATTTGTACTGTGTATGTACCAAATATTGTAATCCAAGATTTAGGGGGCCTGTTTGTTTTGTCTTGCGCAAATAGCTAAAAAACACCAAAGCACTGCTTTCCTTAATATTTATCAAACCTCTCCGAGGTAGGTGTTATTGCAACATAGCTTCACTGTACAGACAGATACCCAGAGAAGTTGAGTAGACTGCCTAAGGTCACAGAGCTAACAGGTGAAAGAATCACTTCCTTTCATTGTCATCTTGAACAAGCCACCTACCCATAAACTCTGTAAGTTATGGTAGGAACAATCTCAGGCAAGGCCATGTGTTTCATGATCTAAGGGCTGTGAACATGCTTTGGACTCTATGTTGGATTCAAACCAGACAAAAAGTAGATTGACACACAGCTCCTGCAGTGCAGTGGCGGCGGCCAGCCAGGCCAGTCCATGTCCTTGGGCTTGTCCTTATCCCACACCTGGGCCTCCAGAGGCTGAGGGGAAGGGTGTCACTTTAGGTTTCTCCCAGAGAGAATGGCCTCTCACAAACTCTCACCAGAGCACCAGAACAGCTCACTCTGCAGGGTGCTAAATCTCTGAGAAAGAGATCGATCCACTGAGAAACCAGCCCAGCAGCTGGTCCCATCCTGAAGTCCTGACAGTTGGAATTTGAACTGTAACATTTTTTTAATCTGCTATTTGCAACAACAAATTAAGTGAGATACTGCAGCTCGGCATTGTTGGTTTGGGTTTGGGTTACAGGTATCCCCTCGTTTCTGAAAGTTTGTTTTAATGCCACTTTGCTTTTACAGAAGACCTATATTCATCCCCTTTTCTTGCCGACTAAAAGAAATCTAAAGAAGATGTTCACTTTTACAAAAAAAAAAAAAAAAAAAAAGCTGTTACCAGGCTAATGGAGATCTTTCAGAAAAGCAGAGTGGCCTAGTTAGAACTTTCAGAACACTCTGTGTTTAGATAGCCAGGGAAACCTGTATTTCCCCACCCCACCCCCCTGTCACTTTTTGGCAGTGAATTGTAGTCCTGAGAAATGACCACAAGAATGGCAATAACATAGAGTTGATGTGGAAGCCAAATTGGGCATAATGGTAGCTGGGATTCATGAATCTCACTGACATGTTAATAATGCTGTTGGTGGTAGGGACATCACTACAGTTTTAGTGTCATTTTGTCACCTATTTCAAGCCTTTGAGGTTCCAGTGTTCTTAAAAGGTCTCCCCAGGTTAACATGCTTCTCCAAGCTACAAATCAATCCAGTCACTCCAAGCCTGGACCACTTCTGTGTTATACCATTTATAAGATGGAAGATGAAACAAGAAAAAAAGAGAAACATTTTGCCTAGAAAGTTAGCATTGAAAATGAAGATTTATCACGAAGTTATTATCAAAATAATGCTGTACAAACCACCTCAAGTCTCAGTGATTTAAAACAATCCCCATTCTCACACATCTGTGGGTTGTCTAGGATCACCTATTTAGGCTGGACTCTGTTGGTCTTGGCTCCAGGCCAAAGGTTGGGTCTAGGTCTGTTCCGTGTGTCTCATTTTTCTTGGCTGGGCAATCTATCCAGAAAGTATTCTTTTCATGGTAATGGTGGAAGTGCAAGAGGACAAGGCCCCCTCCCACAAATACAGTTGCTACATCATGTCCACCATTAGTGCATTGGCCAAAGCCAGTCACATGACCATGCCCAAGATCAATGGGGAAGCAAGTATATCTGCCCAAAGCGAGAGGGGGAAGAAAGTAAATATTTGCAGTATTGTTTTTATCTAATTATAAATGTTAAATATTCAGTGGGGAAAAATAAGCAATACAGAAATTATTAAGAAATCATTAAAATTCTCCTAAATCCTACCACCCAGGGAGAATAATTTTAACATTTTGGAGTATCAGAATAGTTTTAAAATATTCTTTTAATATTCTTCTTATTGGGGGGAAAAAAGATATGAAGTCAATGTTAGAACCAATTTTGAGAGGTTAAAAAAAAAATCCCCACCATCTTGAACTTTCCTCTGTTTTTCCACTCTTTCCCAGAACTCCACCCCCACTATGCATAACACACACACATAAACATTATTTAGTCACAAGAGTAGCAAGTATGCAATAGGCCGTTCTCCTTTTTTTCAATTGGCACTAATTATAATCATTTTTCCCCATTGCTACTGAGTCTTTATATTCATTATATTTGTCAGTGTTCTATAGTATCCTTTTCAGTATATAATATAAGCCATAATCTACTAAACCATCTAGCCATGACTGGATATTAAGCTGATTCATTTCTGGGCTACTATGGATCATACTCCTTAAAAAAAATTCTTATTTTCAAACATATTATCTATAGAATTTCTTCATTTGCGCAGGGAGTCAGCCTGTGTATGATTACAATGCCTAGCAGACATCCATGACAGATGTTGAGCTCTGATGTCTCATGTCTTGACTGTTTGGCTTTAATGCTTGTGGCAAGTAAACAAAATATCGCCAAGTACTAACCTGGGACCTACTGTGTACAAAGCCCTGTGATAGGACTGAATGACACGGAGGTAAAGGGGATGGAAAGAACCAGGTCTTCAGAAGGCTTCAGGCCTTATGGGGAAATGGAGACCAGCAAATTCCAGAGCTGCTGCATCAATGCATATGCACTCCCCAAACTCAAGGAAAGGAGTTCAGGCAGTGTGGTCCTCAGATGAAGAAGTGTCCTAGCAGCAGAAAGAGCACACACAAAGGCTCACAAGTAAGAGGGCTCAGCATTCTGGGAAGTCTAGTGTGGCTGAATTGATGTTCATAGAGCACAAACTGGAGAAGGTATGAGAAGAATCTAGAAAGGTGCATAGGAGCCAGATCTCAAGGACCCTTGAAGCCACATTAAGGAATTCAGAGTTTATCCTGAAGGCAGTAGGAAGCTGCCAAGGGGTTTTAAACTGAGAAATAGCAGCAGTCATATTTGAATTTTAGAAATATCACCCTGATTTCAATGGCAAGATGAATTGGGAGGAAAAACAGGAAAGTAGACTAGCTAAGAGTTTATCTTCTAGTGAAAGTGCCCTAAATTGGAAGAGTACGGTGGGAAAAAAAGAAATGGACAAACTCGGAAGTTATCTAGAATGAACAGTGGACATGTATTTTTCTCATACCCTTCCCACCCTGTGGACTTTACAGCCAGTTCCTGAGGAGATCAGCCTCCCTGAGCCAGATGTCCCACCCAGCTGGGCTTACTCCAGGGCTGTGAGGGTATCCCCGCATCTGAAGAGGCAGCCTCACCGACTTCACCCCCCTCATGCTGATCTTCCCTGCAGGGGCCAAAGCCAGCTCTTGAAAGAGTCTGGCTTACTGGAAGAGTCTGTCCCCCTAAGAAACTTCTGGTGCCTCTGGTTCTTCTGCACCATACCCCTGACTCCCAATAGTTACGGTGAACTTATAATTCGTTGTCCAAACCTGAGAAAAGAGGGATCACTACTGGTAAGTATATGAGGATAATAGGCATTAACTTAGACTGGCCCAGACAAATTGGGATGTATGGCCACCCAACTGAGAGCATGAGAGCCATGTATGGAACTGACGCCATGAGTCAAAAGCAGTGCCCAGAGGGGAGTTTCCAGCCCCTAAATTATCTCTCTATATAAAATAATCTTGGACTTTGAAGCAGACCTGGGTTCAAATCCTAACTTAGCCACTTACTTACTGATCCTCTCCGAACTTAATTTCCTCATCTAAAAAAATATAAATAATTATAGCTATCTCATCAGAAATTTGGGATGATTTTACAAGAGGATATTTAAAAATGGACTATTTATTTCTACCTTTCAACTGAGGCCCCAGGACAATGTGGGCCAACTATTCCCACATTCCGCTGTCAAATATTAGAAGGACTCCTGCACAAGAAGGGAGTGAAAATCATTTCTGCAACCTGTAGCTGAAGGCCCACCTCAAAGGTCTAAGAGTTGAGGCAGGGAATGGCTGGTGTCAGCATGTCAGAGGGGCTCAGCTCTCCCCTCGGGGGAAGGGTGGACATGCTTCCTTCCCAGAGTAAATGACCACTAGCAGACTTGGATGGGTGTCTGCAGAGACTGGAGTCGCAGGGGCTGGTGTCCGACACTCATGTGAATAATGTAAGGGTGTGTGATGAGGAAAGAAAGAATGTGTCTTCCTGGGGGCAAAGACATATACCCCAGGAAGAGAGAGCCAGCTTGGATCATTACAAATCCTGGAAAAGATTGTCTGGAGATGACTTCACCATGGAGGGTAAAGTCCAGATGACCAGAGGCCGGAGCATGAAAATTAAAGACTAGAGGGAGTGAAGAGAATGCACCAACTGCACCTGCAAAGTTAGTCACGTGTTCCCAGCAGGGCCTCTCAGAGCCCCCGTTAGAGAGAGCCAGCTTTGGACATCTGCCCAGCCAGAAGAATCACATCTGATTATACCTCTTCTCCTTCCACCCACCACCACCTGCGGTCAGAAGCCTCAGCCCTGAATTATTCATTAATTCATTTGAGTATAACAATAAGAAACAATCATTACAAATAACATTTTTATGACATATAACTATTTTCCAAAACAAACAAAAAAACAAGTTAGAAGAGTAGTTTTCTTTTCCATTGTTGTGAATCTCTTTGATATCTGGCTAAAGACAGCTGGATCTCCATACCTTCTTCCCTCTTCAGTCTGTTTTAATGTACATATAGGTAGCCTCTTAAAAACTACATTGTACCCTCATGAGTGAAATAAAAAGGCAAATGAAAAAGACAAATCAAGTCTTAGAATTATGATGAAAATAGTGATCTCATAAACTCTCTGTGAGGGTCTCAAAGATCTCCAGGGGTCCCCAGACCCTATTTTGAGAACCACTGTCACAGAATTTTCCTTTGCCTTTAATGTCCAAACTCTGAGGATTCACAAAAGAAAGATGTGGTTGTGGAGTACCACAGTGTAGTTTCCAAAATTGTTTACATCTAGAAATGCCAGAAAAGAGGTACTCTAAGATAGAATGTTTTAGGGCAAAATAGGAAGCCATCAGCATAGGGTGGACTAGCCTCTCAACCCAAGAGTTCCAGAGCATATGTGAGGTTCCCCAAGAGAGTGTCCACTGAGAATGCTCCCTCTGCCAGGCTGTGTGTCCCCAGTCCTCCCTCTGCCCATGGGATCTACTATTTGAGAGCCTTTTAGTAACCACAAAGGAAGAGAACCCCCAACCTTTTGGCTAATTCAGCAGGTGGAACCCCTTTTAAACTGGTTTTCTAGTCAGTGTCAGAGTCAACATTTAGCAGGGACCAATCAGGAAAATAAAAGCATTCCAACAGAGGGGATTTAATACAGGAGATTGACTACACAGGGTAGGATTTAATACAAGCAACTGATTACACAGGTGTTAGAACTAAAAGGGAGTTTCTGAAGAGATTAATCATTGCTGACGCTAGGGCTAGGGAACAAAAAGGAAGATGGGTTTTATCGGCAGCTAGAGCAAGGGGTGTGGCTGATGCTTGAACCTTGGCAGAGCCGGTACTGACTGCCAGGGCGCACAGACCAGCTGCTACTGGAACCACTGTGGGATGTGGAAATGAGCCGGAAGTAGCAAAGGAGGCAGGAGGCTGCAGGCTGCTGGAGGCTGCTGACCTCCGCTGGAACTCAGAAAATTGTTCCTCTCCTCCCGCGTGCCCCTCTCCCACCTGCTCCTCCCATTGGCTGGGGGACGCAGAGGGGCCTGGGAAGTCCACGCCCCTTCTGTGGAGCGGAGACCGAGCCCAGAGGCGATCAGTGGAATGGGAGGCCTGGCGGGCTGTCAGCACCGTCTTGGCCCATTAGAGCCTCATCCCTTTATGTCCTTTTACCCTGGGACCTGTCTCACCCCTAGAGTCGTCCCCCCCCCCCCCCCCCCGCCCAAGGCTGCTGCAACCTGTGGCAAATGCCAAATTATTCCCTTCTCAACTGCCTTTGAGGAAGCCTTCCTAAAATGACTAGAAGAGGGCGAACTCCCAGGAATCATCTTTTAAAAATGAAGCCTCTGGACCTTTCTCTGAGGGGTTTGGTGACAGAGGTTCTGAATTTGGATTCTGTAGCACTGACTGTGACACTAGGGAGTACCCAGTGGCCCCTGACCCCACCTTGCAATCCCTCCACAAACTCTGGTTCCACGTAGCAACCGTAGTAAACACCCGGCTGCGGGGGCCTCACTCTGGGGCTGACCGTGGGAAGAGGTACGGTCAACGGTCAAGAGACCCTTCAGGACCCCGCAGCGTGTTTGGTGCTCTGCATTTGCTGTCCCAAGTCATCCGTCATATCGTCTGGAAAGAGCCGGGAGTGCCGAAGAAAATCAATGATTCGTGGTTTCATAATAGGCCATTCTGCCCTTTATGAGAATACTCAACATTTCTTGGCCTTTGTCTCCCTATAAAGCAGAAAACACTTCTGCAAATGCATCACCCCATCCCGACTGCACCTATGGAAAAGGACTCCACAGTCTTGGGTGTCATTCCTGCCGCAGCCTCTTCCTCTCTCCCCTTCTTGCCCCCCGCTCGTTAAGCAGTGTGGCCCCCGGGAGGCCTGTTTACAGCTAATTAGATTAGGAGTGTGTTCATCTGGAAAGATATTTGTAGTTCAATAAAGAGAGTGTGAAGAATCACCCTCCTGGTTCCACAGAAACAAAGGTTCTGAGCCTCATTCCGCTGGGGGCAGAGAAAGGTTTTTGCCCCCTCCCTCCTTAAACAAGCCTCGCTTCTCTCCAAAATATACGTAGTCCTTAGACTCAGAATGAGCTTCCCAAGCCACAGGAAAGATCTCAGCTTCGAAAGATTGCAAAGCAAAACAACGAGCAAATTTGAAAACACTTTCATGCGGGTTCTTTTTTTTCTTTCAAAGGAAAAACAATCACTGCTTGAGATGTTTTGTTGAGAAAGAAAAAGAGGCAGAGAGATCATCAAGGCCAGCGATAGACGCTGCCCTCCTGCCTCTTCCCCATCTGTTCGAAAATTATTTCCAAAATATTAAATGCTGCATTTCACTGAACCAGAACTGCATGACGCGTTGGGGCTGGGGGAGAGAGGAGGCAGACGAGATTCTGAAATATAATTTCCCAAATGTTTATCTTGCTAGCAAAGGCTGCTGCCTGTACTATAATAAAATCTTAGCATGACCCCCATTAGGCTGTTGTCTGTAGGGTAAGTAGGCACAGATTGAATTTCGTACTGTGTCAAGGACAAAATGAATCCTTAGTCTGGCTGCAGAAAACGCATATTCACCCAAGAGAACAGCGGCTCCAGTCTTTCAAGCCCACATGTGCTTCATTCTTTTCTTTGAGATGAGTGTACAGATCAAGTTTGGCTGCCCTTTATTAGCCTCCAGACAGCCGGGATAGTATCAAAGCTCGCACCCGGGCTCTCCCTAACCTGCCCACTTCCCGCTTTCTGGATTTAACAATGAGCATAAAGCTTCCATCAAGCGTAAAGGCTGATTTTCATGGTGCATGTAAAATATGAAAATTCTACCTTGGCTAACTTCATGCCGACTCCAGAAATATTTAAGGGTTAGAGTACTTTATTATTGTTTTTCCAGACGAGGAAAGGTTGTAGTTCAGTAAAATTGGGCAAAATTACATTTTCTGCTCCTCAGACGTCTTGTGGGCTGGCAGATTAAGGATGCGAAGCGGTGAGAAGAGAAGCCTCAATCCTAGTTACTTCTCATTTATTCGGTCAGAAAAAGAGAGTTATGTTCATGTCGGTGAATCCTTTCCTCCAGTGGCTATCAGGTCACAAGAGACAGAATATTCTTCAATTCCCATTCCCTGTTCATGGGTACAGGCCAGCCAGGCTGTTGCTTTGAGGCCTGATCAATGTAAAGCCCTTTCCTTCCTGCTCAAGGTGAGCATGTGGGTCTCTTACCTGCCAGCAAAGTAGGGTGTTCTTGCAGGCTCATTCTTCCGAAAACGTTTGTGATCTTAGCCCTCACTAGCTTCTGCAAGAATTAAAAAGCCAAACACTCATTGTTATGAAAAACTACAAGAGGAAATTATTTGAAGCTCCATACTTCTGAAGAGCATTTATAATTAGCCAGCCCACATGCCTGCTCTCCCAGCACATGAGATGGAGATTTCCTCAGAGAAAGGCAGCATGAGTCCATAAGCACTGTACGAGCCAGCATGCTGCTAAGACTCAATGCAATCTCTTACCCTCTAGTTAATTATATTTACCACTTTGCTTCGCTCTCCCTCAAGCTCCTCAACCGTGAAATGGGTCTCAGGGAACTAACTCATCACAGGAAAAACATCTAGAATCTTGAATCAGTGGGGATGTGGAAAGAGGAAAATTCTGGCATTTAGAAATAATTTGGGATGTTGGAATTGATTGCTACACCCCATTCATTCATTAGCTCATTCAGCTAATTCCCTTCATGCCACTCCTTGGGGTAATAAGAATAGAGATTGCCCAGCCCAGCCCTTGCCAAATGCTGGGTTTCGGAATGATTTCCTGGGGATTTTCTACTCAAGGTATTGGCTGGCAGATTGGTCAGAGATGTGAGCTAAACCATAAGTCCTAGAGGAAAATCAAGGCAAGCATTCTGAAATACAAGGTCCAAAGAGTCTAGCCGGATTAAGGACAGCAACACTGAGCCAAGAATTTAAAGACTGATTGCTAAAGAACCCAAAGGAAAATAGATCAATAAGGAGCAAAGAGGTCATGTTCTCATGTTGGTAACATAGTTGTGAACCAGCAAGTAGAGCAGGTAGAAGGGTAGAGCCTTCCTTAAAAGACTAGTTATTAATCAAGCAGGGTATAGGCTCAGCTGCTGTAATGAAGAATCCCAAAATTCAGTGACTTAAGATGCAAATATGTTTTCCTTTCATATAATAATCCAGAGAGAAGCAGTCCAGGGCTGACAAGACAGACCATCCTCAACATGCAGCTTCCACCTCTGAGTCCAAGGGAGTTGCTCCTGCTTTTGCCACCTCCCTCCTGTAGGAAAGAAAAAGGGCCCAGTGAGGACACACACATCCCCTGGGAGAATCTGATGCAGAGGTGGCACACATTACTCTCTCACACACCTCACTGTGCAGAACCTAATCCCATGGCCATACCAGGATCCATCAGAGGCTGGGAAGTATAGTCAGTCCCTGGTTGGGCAGCCATATGCCCAAAGAGCACTGTGGGAGTTCTACTATTAAAGGCAGAGAAAAGAGATGAGGGTGGACCATTGGGTCCCTAGACATGAAAAGGAGTCTCTAGCCTCAAGGAGCTTAAAGTCTACTTGGGAAGATAGACAAGTAAACTCTTGTCTTACAACATTAAGCAAATGCTACCATGTGTTTACCAAATGCCAGGCATTATACTTAGCATTATCTCCTTTCATACTGAAATGACTCCATTATTATGTATATTTTATAGATGAAGAAATGAAGACTTAGAGAGGTTAACTAACCCAAGATAATGCAGTTAAACATGGAGCACAGATACAAATCTGATTCTGTCAGACCCTAGAGCAGAAGTCAGCATATTATGGCCCTTGAACCTAATGTGGCCCTTCACTTTTTTTTTTTTGTAAATAAAGTTTTAATGAAACACAGCATGCCCATTCATTTACATATTGTCAGTGGCTGCTTTTCCACTACAATGGCAGTACTGAGTAGTCATAACAGAAACCAAATGGCCCACAAAACCTAAAATATTTACCATCTGCCCTTTACAGAAGAAGTTTGCCTACTCTGCCCTAGTGCTGGCATATCAGGTGTAATTAGCTAGGCATGCGCAGGGTGTGATGAGAGCTGGAGGAGAGCGCCGCACAGAGGGAGGGTGGGCCAGTCTAGGAAGTCAGGATTTAGCTAACTAACCCTTGACCAATGAACAGCAATTGATCAGTAAAGACAGTGGAGTAGGAAGAAGAGCGTGTGACAGGCCTGGAGGTCTGAGTGGCCCACAGGTATTTGAGTGGGGTGTGAGAAGAGGTTGGGGCAGTGGGTGGTGCAGTGTGGAGGAGGATATTGAATAGCTACAGTAGCTCGTAGAGCAGCATTTCCCAAACCTGGTCCATCATCGCAGCCATTTTGGGCACGTATTAAAAATAAGGATTCTAAGACTCCACCACAAATCTGCCCAAACAGGATCCATATCTTCAAGAAACTCCCCACAAGATTCTGGAATACACTGCTAAAGATGGTAGGGGGAGAGTGAGAAGGCAGGGACACTGGCCAAAAGCTGTAGTGGTAACCCAGGGCCATACTACGTGCACGTTGGAAGGCTAGAAGCAGCAAGGTTTGTGACAGCTTCTTGGTAGAAGGTGAAAGAGGGGAGAGGAAGCAAATGAGATTGTTTTTTGTGAGTGAGATAGTGGGGAGTGACAGCCCAGTTCTGGCCTGGTCGTGAGGAGCCCCCATGATGTCTTCTCCTGTTCTCCCCTCTATAGCCTGGCTATGGACTTTGGGCTTCTAGAGTCTAATGTTGGATGTTACCTCTCAAAAAGGGAGAACTACCCCATCCCAGACAAATGGAAGCCTGGTTGCTTCAGAAATGACCAAACCTTTACAAAATCAAATGGAGGTATCTGAAGGGGGGACTTTTATAATTTGATACGGATGCCTCATTGCCTGTTCCTGGCCCTTAGAAGAGTTATTTTTTCTGTTTGTTAAAAAATTTGTTTCACTGGCTCCTTGAAAGAATTGAGTTGTGATCATTTCTGCATAACAGCGGGACACTTTAAACTCTTATTTTCTCAGTTTTATGAATTTGGGTACAGTTCTTCAATCAGTTTGGAAGTAATGATGGAAGGAATTGAATTCTGTGGAAGAAATCCAACTGCACGATGCATTTTCATTTGGTATGGGGCAGTTAGATAAATGCATCCCTCGACTCATTCACTGAATAAATAAATCATGGGGTTAGAGCTTAAATAATAAATAAAAGAAAAGGGGAAAGAAAGAGACTAAGAAGGACTGACAAGGTGAAAAAATAGATAAATAAAAAGAGCTATATGCAGGCAAAATGATGAAAGATTGTTGCCTGCCATTCTGTCCTCTTTATATTTACTTTATATTTAATGTTTATTTGACTATTTCTTCACTGCCTCATAAGGTTTTGGACTGGCGTAGGGTCAAAGATGAAATGCTATACCTTTCCCCTGAAAATTACTTACTTAGCGCTAGCTGAAGTCTAAATGTGCCTTCAATAGGCTTCATCCCAGGAGCTGAGCAGTTATTGTTACTGGTCATGACAACAGAGAGAGCAGTAGATAACTGGCATACTGGCTGTTTGGGTTTGTTTGAGGAAGACTTTGTTGGTCTTCCTTGTAAGTAATACGAATTCAGCCTTGGAATTTTGCATATGGTATTGCCAACACTTTAACTCTTTTTGCCCCTGTCCCTCTTTGCCTGGCTCCCTCTTAGTAACCTCACAGGACTCACATGGGATAACGTTTCTTTCAAGATTCCTTCCCTGGCCCCCACGCGTGGGATAGGTGTCCCTTCTATGACTCTGGACTTCCCTATCAATCCTGCTAACAGCTAACATTCATTGAACACTGAAAATTCTGAACTCTATGAATGGATTGTCCTTTCCAATCCTCTCAACCACCTGATGAGATAGGTACTATGATTAGTCCATTGTACAGACAAGGAAACTGAGATACAGAAGAGTTAAAGGTTACCCAGCTGGGAAGTCTTTATGTTCTAGCCTGTGAGTTCCACAAAGGAGTAACTTGTGGCTGCCTGGTATGATGGTCAACAGAGTGCCTGGCATGGGCTGGCATTGATGTGTTTCTCTCTGTCTCTCTCTCTTGTCTCTGACTCTCTCTCTCTGTGCTTCTCTCCTTCTCTGTCTCTCTCTCTCTGTATGTTTAATGAATTATAAGACCACAGGGACCTCAATAGGAGACTCACTTCACTGCATATGGGATTCTAAAGTTGATGAATCAAACTTGGAGTTAAATTGCATTCTTGAAGTTGTCTATATCAAAACATTAGCTTATGTGAATGATGCTGCCTGGCTGAGTTAAGTCTGAGACTGCAGAGGCAGAAAACAGATGATATACACTTTCTCCACTCTCCCAGATCTTCATCTGCCAGGCCGCAATGAAAGATAAACCTCCAGATCAGCAGTGTGCATTGTGCTCTGTGGCTGCCTTTCCTCAGCAGATGTGAGGACAGAACAGGCTCTGGGAATATGTGAGTGGGGTGTGTATGTACGTGTCTGTGTAGGGTCACATTTCAGTATATATCCCAAAAATATTCATTCTATACTCCTAAGTTATGTATGGCTTCCATATAAGAGAAACAGAGAGGAAAAGATGGCGGCCACTCCTCAGTTATCTGTAGATTTCTGAATTTTCACCCAAAGCAGTATCCGAGATACCATCCATTCAGTAGACACCCAGGAAGCCTAATTTCCACAACTGGTAGACCCAGCTTAGCCAAGTTTGTGATTCCGTGAGATTTGGCAGCTTAGGGGAAAAGCAAGGACCAAATATAAATGGGTTACTGAAAGCCTATGTTTAGAACTCTGGCCTGCTCCAAGCCTCTCCCTTCCTAATCCCACCAGAATCTGGCTTCACATCCCAGCCCCCTACTACCAGCTCTGTGACCTTGGCAAGTCACCCAAACTTCCTCTGGGCTCTGTTTGCCATAGTTTTCCTGCGTCCCGCACTGCCCAGTTTCTGCCCAGAAAATACTCCTCTGTGACCCAGAACCAGTGACAGGAGGTGCCACCATAAAAGGGGCTTCTTCAGTATGTCTGAGTAGGTTGAGGCCTGGGTACTCATTCCTTTTTTGAGAGGTAGTGTCCAGCATCTGATACATGGTAGTTGCTCAAAAAGTGTTTGCAGAGGGGGTGGAACAAGATGGCGGAGGAGTAGGAGACCTGGATTTCATCTGGTCTCAGGAATTCAGCTGGAAAGGGATCAAACCATTCTGAACACCTACGAACTCAACAGGAGATCGAAGAAAAGAATAGCAACAACTCTCTGACCAGAACAGTGACCACTTACTGGAAGGTAGGACGTGCAGAGAAGTGAATCCGAGGCGATATTCGGGAGGGTAAACGGCGGGGGAGGAGGCATCTCTCAGCCGCTTCTGGCAAGTGATAGAGCCGCGGAGCACAAAATCGGAACTTTTAGAAGCCGGCTCTGCTGAGGGACGTCGCGGCAGTGGCTAAGTGGGGGGTGGAACCCTCATGGGACAGTGTGGTCTCAGGACCCTCGGGGTCACAGAAAGACCAGGGGTGCCTGAGTGCAACAGAGCTCCCGGGTATCAGAGCGGGGAAGTCGGCTGCAGAGACGGAGCCGAGGCGTGGGCTCTCAGCTCGGGGTTGCTATAAACTGTGATTCGTGACAGTCGGGCCACTGCTCCTCCAGCAGGGACCCAACAAGCGGCAGATCCGGGGAGACTCCCCTTCCTCCCCCGGGAGGAGCGGCGCGGGAGCGCACCACAGGGATCTGCTGGGTTTGGAGATGCCACATGGCGTCGGGTGCCAGAGATAGAAACGCTCGGTCACAGGCCGGGTGAGCAGGAGTGCGGCCGGAGACCCGGGAGACGGGAGTGATTGACTGCTTTTCTCTGGGGGCGCACTGAGGAGCGGGGCCCCGAGTTCTCGGCTTCTCCGGGGCAGAGATTGGGAGGCTGCCATTTTCACTCTTGTTCTCCAAAGCTGTACTGAAAGCTTGCAGGGAACAAAAGCTCCCGAGAGCAAACCCGAGCAGATTACTTAGCCCGGACCAGCAAGGGCGGGGCAATTACGCCTCCTGCAAAGACATTTGGGAACCATGGCTACAGGCCCCTGCCCCAGAAGATCAGCAAGAACAGCCAGCCAAGACCAAGTTTACCGGTCAATGAGAATGGCAGAACTCCAGCGCTAGGGGAATACTGCACATAGAATTCATGGCTTTTTTAACATGATTCTTTAGTCTTTCAAAGTTAATTTTTTTATTTTTAAATTTTTTTTAATTTTTCTTTTTCCCTTTTTCAACCAACATCTGATCAATCCCTTTTTTAAAAAAACATTTTTATGTTTCATTTTTAGAGTCATATTCTATCCCTTCATAGTAGTTACCCTTATTTCTGGCATATATATATAAGTTGTTCTCTCTTTAAATTTTGAGATACAGTTTCTTCTAACAGATCAAAATATACCCTAAATCTCTAGTGTATGGCTTTGTTCTAGTCTCCTGCCTGATCACACTCTCTCCCCCCCCTTTTCTTTCTTTCTTTCTTTTTTTTTAAATCCTTTCTTTTTTCAAACAACTTCTTATCAATTCCTTTTATAAAATTTTTTATAATTTTCATCTTTACATTCATATTCCATCCTGTCATCCTATCAACCCTTATTTTGTACATATATAAAGTCTTTCTTTCTTTAAAATTTTGGGAGGCACTTTCTCCTAACAGACCAAAATACACCCGAAATCTAGTGTGTGGCACTGATCTATGCACCAGCCTGATCATATTCGATCATATTCTTTTTTTTGTTTTGTTCTGTTTTTGTTTGTTTTTATCTTTTTCTTTTTTTTCTCTCTCTTTCTTTTTTCTTTCTTTCCCTTTCTTTTCTCCTGGTTTCAGGTCTTTTCTGATTTCTGTAGAGTATATTTTCTGGGGACGTTACCCTGTTAGGATTTTGTTCTCTCATTCATCTATTCTTCTCTGGACAAAATGACAAGACGGAAAAGTCACCTCAACAAAAAGAACAAGAGGTAGTACCGTCTGCCAGGAACCTACTCAATATGGACATAAGTATGATGTCAGACCTAGAGTTCAGAATCATGATTTTAAAGATACTAGCTGGGCTTGAAAAAGCATGGAAGTTATTAGAGAAACCCTTTCTGGACAAATAAAAGAACTAAAATCTAACCAAGTAGAAATCAAAAAGGCTATTCATGAGGTGCAATCAAAAATGGGGGCACTAACTGCTAGGATAAATGAGGCAGAAGAGCGAATCAGCGATATAGAAGACCAAATGATGGAAAATAAAGAAGCTGAGAAAAAGAGAGATTAAACAACTACTGGATCACAAGGGCACAATTCGAGAGATAAGTGATACCATAAAGACGAAACAACATTAGAATAATTGGATCCCAGAAGAAGAAAGAGAGAGAGGGGCAGAAGGTATATTGGAGCAAATTATAACAGAGAACTTCCCTAATGTGTGGAAGGAAAGAGGCATCAAAATCCAGGAGGCACAGAGAACCCCTCTCAAAATCAATAAAAATAGGTCAACACCCGACATCTAATAGTAAGAACATAGTATGAGCAGCTATATGCCAGCAAACTAGATAACCTGGAAGAAATGGATGCATTCCTAGAGATGTATCAACTACCAACTGAACCAGGAAGAAATAGAAAACCTGAACAGACCTATAACCACTAAGGAAATTGAAGCAGTTTAATCAAAAATCTCCCAAGAAACAAAAGCCCAGGGCCAGATGGCTTCCCAGGGGAATTCTACCAAACATTTAAAGAAGAATTAATACCTATTCTTCTGAAACTATTCCAAAAACTAGAAATGGAAGGAAAACTTCCAAACTTGTTTTATGAGGCCACCATTACCTTAGTCCCCAAACCAGACAAAGACCCCATCAAAAAGGAGAATTACAGACCAATATCCTTGATGAACATGGATGCAAAAATTCTCACCAAAATACTAGCCAATAGGATCCAACAGTACATTAAAAGGATTAGTCACCACGACCAAGTGGGGTTTATCCCTGGGCTGCAAGGTTGGTTCAACACCCGCAAATCAATCAACGTGATACAATACATTAACAAAAGAAAGAACAAGAATCATATGATCCTCTCAATAGATGCAGAAAAAGCATTTGACAACGTACAGCATCCTTTCTTGATCAAAACTCTTCCGAGTATAGGGATAGAGGGTACATACCTCAATATCATAAAAACCATCTATGAAAAACCTACAGCGAATATCATTCTCAATGGGGAAAAACTGAGAGCTTTCCCCCCCAAGGTCAGGAACATGGCAGGGATGTCCACTATCACCACTGCTATTCAACATAGTATTAGAAGTCCTAGCCACAGCAATCAGACAACAAAAAGAAATCAAAGGCATCCAAATCGGCAAAGAAGTCAAACTCTCACTTTTGTGGATGATATGATACTTTATGTGGAAAACCCAAAAGACTCCACCCCAAAACTGCTAGAACTCATACAGGAGTTCAGTCAAGTGGCAGGATATAAAATCAATGCACAGAAATCAGTGGCATTCCTATAAACCAACAACAAGACAGAAGAGAGAGAAATTAAGGAGTTGATCCCATTTACAATGGCACCCAAAACCATAAGATACCTAGGAATAAATCTAAGCAAAGAGGCAAAGGATCTGTACTCAAAAACTATAAAATACTCATGAAAGAAATTGAGGAAGACACAAAGAAATGGAAAAACCTTCCATGCTCATGGATTGGAAGAACAAATATTGTGAAGATGTCAATGCTACCTAGAGCAATCTACACATTCAATGCAATCCCCATCAAAATACCATCCACTTTTCTCAAAGAAATGGAACAAATAATCCTAAAATTTGTATGGAACCAGAAAAGACCCCGAATAGCCAGAGGAATGTTGAAAAAGAAAAGCAAAGCTGGCGGCATCACAATTCTGGACTTCCAGCTCTATTACAAAGCTGTCATCATCAAGGTAGTATGGTACTGGCACAAAAACAGACACATCGATCAATGGAACAGAATCGAGAGCCCAGAAATGGACCCTCAACTCTATGGCCAACTCATCTTTGACAAAGCAGGAAAGAATGTCCAATGAATAAAGACAGTCTCTTCAACAAATGGTGTTGGGAAAATTGGACAGCCACATGCAGAAGAATGAAACTGGACCATTTCCTTACACCACACACAAAAATAGACTCCAAATGGTTGAAAGACCTAGACGTGAGACAGGAGTCCATCAACATCCTAAAGGGGAACACAGGCAGCAACCTCTTCGACCTCAGCCGCAGCAACTTCTTCCTAGAAACATTGCCAAAGGCAAGGGAAGCAAGGGCAAAAATGAACTACTGGGACTTCATCAAGATAAAAAGCTTTTGCACAGCAAAAGAAACAGTCCACAAAACCAAAAGACAACCGACAGAATGGGAGAAAATATTTGCAAATGACATATCAGATAAAGGGCTAGTATCCAAAATCTATAAAGAACTTCTCAAACTCAACACCCAAAGAACAAATAATCCAATCAAGAAATGGGCAGAAGACATGAACAGACATTTTTCCAAAGAAGACATCCAAATGGCCAACAGACACATGAAAAAGTGCTCAACATCGCTCGGCATCACGGAAATCCACATCAAAACCTCAATGAGATACCACCTCACACCAGTCAGAATGGCTAAAATTAACAAGTCAGGAAACCACAGATGTTCGCGGGGATGCAGAGAAAGGGGAACCCTCCTACACTGTTGGTGGGAGTGCAAGCTGGTGCAGCCACTCTGGAAAACAGTATGGAGGTTCCTCAAAAAGTTGAAAATAGAGCTACCGTACAATCCAGCAATTGCACTACTGGATATTTACCCCAAAGATACAAATGTAGGGACCCGAAGGGGTACGTGCACCCCGATGTTTATAACAGCAATGTCCACAATAGCCAAACTGTGGAAAGAGCCAAGATGTCCATCGACAGATGAATGGATAAAGAAGGTGTGGTATATATACACAATGCAATATTATGCAACCATCAAAAGGAATGAGATCTTGCCATTTGCAACGACGTGGATGGAACTGGAGGGTGTTATGCTGAGTGAAATAAGCCAATCAGAGAAAGACATGTATCATATGACCTCACTGATATGAGGAATTCTTAATCTCAGGAAACAAACTGAGGGTTGCTGGAGTGGTGGGGGGTTGGGAGGGATGGGGGGTTGGGTGATGGACATCGGGGAGGGTATGTGCTATGGCGAGTGCTGTGAATTGTACAAGACTCTTGAATCACAGACCTGTACCTCTGAAACAAATAATGCAATATATGTTAAGAAGAAAAAAAAAGCAGGAGGGGAAGAATGAAGGGGGGAAATCAGAGGGGGAGATGAACCATGAGAGACGATGGACTCTGAAAAACAAACTGAGGGTTCTAGAGGGGAGGGGGTGGGGGGATGGGTTAGCCTGGTGATGGGTATTAAAGAGAGCACATTCTGTGTGGAGCACTGGGTGTTATGCGCAAACAATGAATCATGGAACACTACATCCAAAACTAATGATGTACTGTATGGTGATTAACATAACAATAAAAAATTTAAAGGAAAAAAATAAAACTAAAGAAAAAAAAGTGTTTGCAGAAGGGAGAGAGAAAGGAAGGATAGAGACAAATCCCTGCCTCACAGAGATGTTTGGTGAAGTTAAACAGCGTGTATAAATTTCCCATCCCAGCGCCTGGCACATAAGGGGAATTCATTATTCATTCCCTTCACTACTCTGGCCTACAGTGCAAAAGTTATCTGGGAAACATAGCACATGCAAGCATCATGAGCGGATATACATTCACTTACAGGACTAATTCACATAACAAAGCCTAAAGGAATGGGACCAGAGCAAGAAAGTTAATGTGAGGGTCAAGGAGGGCCCTTAAAGTTTCATGACTTGGTATTCCTATAAGGAAAGGCACTAAGGTAGTAGTGGCAATAGGAGGAGGAGAGGTGGGGGTGATGAGATTGTGAGACAAGCAGAAGGTGGAAAGTCCTATAGTGAGCCTTGGGGATGGAAAGGCAGAAAGCAGGAGGACAGCCTCATCTACGCCACCTGCAGGACAGATGAAGTAGTGGCAGACCAACGGCGCTGGTAGACTCTACCGGTCCCCAAACTAAACAGATGGCCGTCCTCTGGTTCCCAGGCCTTGGGATTCTTTCTCCATTATCAAAAGACCAACCTAAGAGCCGTTTTCTTCTTTGAGTAAAACAACAAAACCTGTCTGCTTTGAGAGTTTAGTTCCTGGGAAATAAATGTTAAAATACTCATTTAACTGAGGATAATATTTTTCATGTCTTTTTCCAAAGGAAGTTAGCTGCAGATTCTTCCAAGTGACTTTCTATTATTTGAAAATAAACAACTTAGATCTAACCCAGTTAACAGTGTTGGAAAAGGGAATGTACTGTGCAAGTTGTCCATAACATTGCTGGATAGGGAGGGCTGAAATGGAAACAGTGAAATAAAAGCATCAAGAATATTCCCTTTATCGCTGGAAGATTGGCACGACAAGATGAATGTGTGATTGATACCATTACTCTCTTTCTCTCACTGAAGATGGTTATAAGAAGCCCAAATATAAGTTGAAGTTAGGGCTTAAAATATACTCAAATCTAAAGTATTATGTTTACTGAATATGCGTTAAAAATGAGAACCAATGGGCTTTCTCAACACACACACACACACACACACAGAATAATGTTAAAATATTACACAAAAATAGTATATTCATGCCAATTATGACAAAAATATTTTATATCATTGATAAAATCAGAAGAAAATCTGAAGCAATCTGAAGCAATCTGAAGCTGTAGTTGACTTAGTGCTCATTGAGTTTCTGATGCTCTTTACAAATTGGGGAAATTTTTCTTGGTAAATATTAAGTCTTTCCACATATGTACATTTAAGGGACATTTAAGATGAGTTTCCTGAGAACATAAATGCTCAAGAGGAATAAGCAGGAGTTGATGAGGGAAATCTTAATTTGCATCTACCCTGCCTTAAATGCCTGAACTATCTTGGGTATAATGTTGCATGAATAAGGCTTTTAGTGTTTAATGTGATATGACTTAAACATTCTCTTTTTGCTAGGGTCTATAAAACCTTTGCTATTAATGGCCATTACTTCTCATTTTTATCTACCAAATTTACTAAGGAAGAAAAAGTATGTAAAGGCTTCTATTTGTCTGCTCAAATCTTCTCTATTATCTGGTAATAAACTTCAGTTCTCTTAAACCTGGGACAATCCACTGGCCAAGGGACTCTAGGTGGTCCTTCCAAGCATGATCCTTTACATAGTGTAGGGCTTCTACTTGTCAACCTGCTCTCCTTGCTGTCCTTAGATCCTCCCAACATTCCTGTTGAAGTAGATAGAGTAATATTCGACAGCCATCAGAGATCTCAAAACTGACACATTGGTAAATGTGCTCCATCTTCTCTGCTTTTGCACAGCTAGGAAGAGTGAAACTTCACCATAACGCCATAAGTGAAGTCTAAAGCACTTACCTGGGGAAACACAGATTTGTATTATTTCAGGGTTAATCGAGTGACTGGGAGAAACCTATGCAACCTAACTTCCTGGGCCTTCCAGAGCTCCAACTGCGGGATACAGACCCACCCTGGTCCCTGCTGTGATTCAGCATCAGCTACCATCTGCTCCAGCTTAAATCCTGGAGGGGATGATTCCAGGACTGATTGGGGCTTTTTTGAGGAGCAGCACGAAGTCCCAGAGTCTCCCAGGTATTTGAGATCCATTTCTTCAGATGGATCCAGAGACTGAATTGAGAGACCCCACTTCCCAAGACGAGGTTGCTGGCCATTTCCTCGCCTATCCTACCCCTCCCTCCACATCTGTTCTTCCCCAGCTGGGAAGATAAACACTTTATCAGCCACCTCTGACTGAGAATGGTGCTGGATGGGATATGGAAACCACTTCTCATGTGTCATATCCAGATTGTGGAGTTTCACTGTATTGGTAGAGCCAGACACAGAAGTCAGAGCTCCTGGATTTCTAAAGTAAAGCTTTTTCTGACTCTGCCGGCACCCCCTCTGTTATGGCTCCAGGCTGCAGAGAGCATCAGACATGCCTCCCTGTGCCGGCAGGGTTCCTGTCTAATTCCCTGGGAAAGGCAGAGCTGACGGCCCAGAATCAGAAGGCTAGTTCCCTGCCAGTTCCCCAAATCTGGGGTGGTTATTATGCGGATGACTGAGAAAAAGGACAGAGAGTGGTATCCGGAAGTGTTGTATCCTTCTTTTAACTTCCAACGTGTCCTACAGGCTGCTAGCTTACTTAACACAGCGCATGAATTCTGTCTACATCTCACAAGCCACTTCCTTATTCACTATCTCCGTTTAACACGTCTTACGATTTTCATCCATTCTGTTTGTTTTTCTTGTCTTCACTGGAAGAATTGAATATTCTCAAATCCTACACCAAACACACTTTGAAAGCAGAAAGACCTAGAGAAAAAATAAGATAAAACAAAACATAACAAAAAAACAACCAGAGAAAACGTTTAATTTATGGTGGCAGCAGAAGCAGAAACCAAAACAGAGAGTATCTGACTCACAATAATGGCAGAGTTTTGAGCAGAAAGTGGTGGATGCCTCCTGCTAAGGGGGTGACAAAGTGCCAGTCACTGGGACTGCATGGTGCTTTAAGATTCATCAGGAGCCTCCTTTCCATGACCTTGTCTCTGCTCCTTTGATGGAGATAAATCATAATTTATACATTAGTATTATATAATTAATACATAATTATGATAATTATTAGTGATAATACACCATTGTTGTTGCTAGTTAACATAGTCAATCCCAAGAAGCCATCCTTCCCAGTCACCTCTCTTCCACTTCCAGCCTCCCTTGTGCTGGAAATCACACTTGGGACAAGAATAAGGATGGGGTGCTCACCCACTTCCCCCACATCCACTCCCAGCCCCTGGCAACCACCTTTCTACTTTCTGTTTCTATGAGTTTGACAGCTCTAAATACCTTACATACGTGGAATCATATAGTATTTATCTTTTTTGTGAAACTGGCTTACTTCACTTAGCATAATGCCCGTAAGTTTCACCCACGTTGTAGCATGGGTCAGAATCTCCTTCTTCTTAAACACTGAATAGTATTCCATTGTATGTATACACCACAATTTGTGTATTGAACCTCAAATTTAACTGGGCATCCTCTATTTTTATCTGCTAAGTTTGGCAACCCTATTCTGAACACATCAGTCTAGATAAGCTTTTTCTAGAAATTAGACCAGAGTAGAGGTTGATTCCAGAAGGTATTTATAAAAGGAAAAATAAGGAGACATAGCTGACATTTTTCTGCTGTGATTTTGCATAAACCATAGAAATGAGGTTCAAAAGAATCCTGGTTTTGTCAACACTCTGTGTCAGGAGTTCTTGAACTGGAGTCTGTGCTAGAGAGGCAGGGGGTCTGTGAACCCCTTGAAATCATAGGCCACGTAGAGTATATGTGCATCTTTGGGAGTAAAGGAGCCCTAATTAGATTCTCAGAGGTGCCTGAGACTCCTAAGGAGGTCAGGAGACACTGTCTTATTGACTGAGGGCATAGCTTTGAACTCGGGGAAGGCATTTTTGCTGGGGGCTTGGTTATTATTACCCTTTAGACAGTTGATTTCCTGAATATCTAAACTAAAATATGGAGAAAATCCCAGCACATTTAAAAAAGTGGAAAGTTTACCCATCTACTGAAGCATCCCTTTCAAATGAGGGATGAGTATAAGCTGCCATGCATTTCACATCTTTCACAGAAGCTGAATGGAAGCCAGTTCATGAATGATGCTGATCTTTGTGATGTTTCTGATGATAGAGAGGCATATGCTTCATATATGTCAAAGTCCCTTAAAGAGAGAGATTAAGAAAAAGAGAGTGAGAAAAATAGAGAACAATGCCTAGGCAATGAATAATCTTACTACCTGTAAAAAACAGATGACCATTTTTATAATCACCACTTTATTTTTTCTTTAGAAATCCTTCATCAATTTACCAATAGCTCTTACCAATGAGCTCGACTGGCCCCAATTCTCTGGTGCTACTGGGTTTCTGGACTCCATTAGTGGGTATGTATGTTTGAGTATCTTTAAACATTTCAGTGTATCTATGTAAGGAAAGAACAAGAGATGGGGCTTGCTTCCAAGATGTTGAAATGGGAATTATTAGGAATTGCTTGTCGAACATGAGTAACATACAAGAAATCCATCACTGACATAGAGTCCACTATGCAGTGGGATGTAATGCAAATTGTATTTTATCAGTGCTAGCAAGGAGGGAGTATTTGGCTCTAGAGTTGACCTCTAATGGAAAATGCATAAACCCATCACCGAATTTTTCTCATTCAAGGGATAAGGATGCTTATTGATTATTTACTCTCAGAAATTAATATTTATAAAGGTAATGGCTAAAATTAACAGGCAAGTTGCAAGGTCATGGAATCACCCTGGCTTTAATGCCCTGGATTTGAAGGTAGAGACAATATATGACAAATCTGAGTGACACACAAACCCAGTTTGCTCTGTGTGATTGGGTGTTGACTCAGAGCATGGGAACAAGCATTCATAGGTTAGCACCCCATTTTTTTAATTTAATAGGGGACATTGTGTATCATGAACAATTTATCTGATTATTATCTTATTATCTTCACTAAAAATACCTATTAAATAATTACTACTTCATCAGGTACAGATGCTATAGATGTTTCAAAGGTAAATAGGGCTTGACCTGTCTCTACAGCCAATTACAGTTGAGTAGGGCAGATAAGACAATGTACAAATAATGATAATAGAAGAGAGATGTGCCAAAAGACAAGTCTCAACACAGAGCTACAGATTCATTGAAGAAATAATTCATAGAATTAATCAACAGCCACTTCTTTTGGGGGTGTTAGGCAAGGGCCAAACCCTAAAGGATTTACAAGATTAGGGTAATGAAAAAGGTAGAGAGGAAACTAGGAAAGGTAACCAACCTTAAGGAAAGGGTACTCATAATTATGTAGGAATCACCTGTGAATGTGGGGAAAGCAGAGGAGATGTACTTTCAAGTTTAGGTATAGGTTTTCAAGTTTAATCATGTGAAAAATTAGGTTAGTATAATAATACTAAGAGGATCAGTGATAGGGAGAGTAAGAAGTAACCTTCGTGCGGTATTTGCTACATACCAATCATGGTCCTGAGTGTTAAGTAGAGATTTTTCTCATTTCATCTCTTTGTGAGGGTGGTGGCATTAACTTCTGCATTTCACAGTTAAGGAATCTAAGGGTTAAGTAGACAGGTTAAGAAACTTGACCAGAGTCCCATGTTAATAAGAAGTGGTACGATCTGTCATCATGGAACCTGGTGTCACGTTGTCCCAGAGAGTGATTTGGTGAGCAAGGGTCCTCCTAAACCCCAGCTCCCAACCTTTATGTGCTGTTTTCATTCCACCTATGGGAACGTGGCTCTCTGGAGTCTTTGTCACTTTGAGAGCATGGCTATGGGCTGGAGAAATGACTAAAAACTAGAGGAGCCCACCATGGGGAGATGTGCTGTGTATCACCTCAAAGGTCGATCGGGGGCCCCTTGCTAGGGTGCCCATGCTCCCAGCGGTCTGGGGCCGCCTATATGCCAGCCTCAGTCTCTCTCTCCCCAGCTGCACCTGCTATTGTCTTTGTCACCTGGAACACATCTAAAGATGGCCAGTCTAGAGTGGCTTCCTGGAAAAAAGACTCTTGTTGATATCCCCACTGCCAACATTGGAATGGAGGAAATAATATTTAAGTGGCCTCCACAATCCAGCCATGTAAAAAATACCTGGAAGTTTCTCTAAATTAAGGCTTTTAGGACAATAACAAGAGGAATTCATTATGAGTGAGAAGTGGACATAGTTTATTATACTTTCAATGGAAGCTTAACTTTAAGTTGAACCCTGTAAAATTCAGCCACTTTTTGATCTAAAGCCTCACAAAGTTGCCATTGAGGAAATACCAGTCTAATGTTTAAAATTAATTGCGAAGTAGCTTAAATCTTCCCTGGAGTCATGCAAAGAATGAAAGACGCCACTCAGCAGGCCCAGCTGAAGTGAAAACTCATTTCCGCATTTCTTTCCACTTATAGCTCACATTCACCAACAGGTGCCCCACATTTCCTGCATCTAATTTTCCCCAAAACTCTACTCCAAAATAGCTCCTGCTCCCAAGCACACTGTTCAGTTGTTTTAGGGTTGTTGTGTTTTTTCGTTTTTGGGGGGGGTTTTTTGGTGGGGTAGGAGGGGGGGTGGCAAGGGGAGCCAGCGTCCTTCTTCCCTTCCTCGTCTCCTCTGTCCTCACTCCGGGAGTTTGCTCCCTTCTCAGTGTGAAATCCCACCAGCCCTCCAGTCCCCTAGCCATGTCCACCGCCATCCCATCAGAGTCCAGCAGGCGGCCAGATCTTTCTTAGGAGAAAGGCAGTGGGGAGAAAGAGAAAGGAAAGTTGCCAGTTTTCAGACACTCAGGGGTTATAATCCTTATAAGGTTGTGCAGAGACATTCTGACACCATCTCACAAAGGAAGTGACTGTCTAGGTGTGTTTTATGTGAACATCACCCCCATCCTGAGCTAGTCTGTGCTGACTTTGCACCTTCTTGTGTGAGACTCTGTGTTGCCATTTATAAAAACTCAGTCTGCTTGGGCAGCCCCCTCCGTGTTAACTCTGAATACGGTCCTTATCTGTTGTTTCTAAGGAGGTGCGCACCCCCACTGGTATGCTGTAGGGTCACCTACCCTGCTGGAGCTTTTCTCTCTCTGTGTTTGTGACCCCAGGTTATCTAGTTGTCTCTTTTTGCCACCTGTTTCTGTATGCTATGCCTGTGTTCTCTGCCACCCAGCTGGAATGGGAAAAAATATATTCAGTTCCTTTTGATAGAAAAGGAAATTCTCTGTCTAGAATCTTGAGTTGCCACGGATTCCCCCATTAGGCAGACACAGCAGCATGATACCCGTTGTGTGTCACCATTCAGGATGTGTGTCCCCCCCCCACCCCCCCACCCCCGCCCCTGCCCCCAGCAGGAGGTCCTGTTAAACTATCTCTATAATCTCATGCAAATTATACCTGCAGGTAATCTATGCTGGGCCAATCTCCTTCTTAAAAGAATGAAGATTTGTAAAGTGTGCAAAAAATATTAAAGATTAGAGTATGATGACGATCCTCTTCTGGTTGAATTGGGCAAGTGAAAAAACTATTGACCCAGAAGCAGCATTTGTGAGCCATGTAGGCAGCTTCCACAGGCATTTTGAGCAAATGTCCTTTTGAGCCCAAATGCTTATCAGCACAGGATAGAGTGTATTGATTTCTCTGTTCACCTGGATCTCTGGAAAGTGCTTCCTATTATCTGTGATCAGCCTCATGCTTTGTGTATTAACAATGTTCTTTGGAAAATGTACCTTTGAAAGCAAAAGAATGCAGTTTGGGAGAGAAAATGGTTGCTTTCCTTTTCTTTTTCCAATATACCCTTCACCCCTCAAAATTTAGTATCTTTTTTATAAGATAAATGTAACTAATTGAAATTATATGCATGCGTTAAAAGACAAACACAACCCCTTACTTTTATAAATCTTTACATTCTGGGGTCCCTGGGTGGCTCAGTTGGTTAAGCATCTGACTCTTGGTTTCAGCTCAGGTCATGATCTCAGGATCATGATATTGAGCCCTGCATTGGCTCCCTGCTGAGCGTGGAGCCTGCTTAAGATTCTCTCTCTCCCTCTCCCTCTGCCCCTCCCCCACTGCTAGTACATGTTCTCTCTCAAAAAAAAAACAAAAACAAAAAACCTACAAATCTTTATATCCTTCAGTTCAGTCTACATTAACAAAAATCTGTTCTCTTGACTCTCAGGGTCCAGAAAATTCAAAAAGCAATATCCTTTAAAACCATGTGGGTTTTTATTGTTGTTGTTGTTTTGTGTGTGTGTTTTGTTTTGTTTTTTGTTTTTTGTTTTTGTCTTCCCAGTATGATTTAGAAAGCAATTAAGTGATTCAAAGGCAAAAACTAAAAACAAAAAAAACCCACCTTGTGAGGCTGGTAGTTTGGAGGCTGGGAACCCAACAGTAACTAACATTGGGAAGGAGAACTATAACTGTGAGTGAGAAGAAAAAGGTATTTTTCTAAAGATTAAAAAGAGTACTTCATGTTCAGATCACCTTCAAAAGCAATCAATGTAAGAGAAAAATCCGATTTAAGGTAAAGAACCCAAGGCCCCGTAACACATGTGGAAATATGGGAAACAATACCAAAACTCAGGAAGGAAGGACTTCTCATTTACAAGCAATACTTAAAATTCCAGAGCCCTGTGAGTCAGTGTGATGAAGTAGGAGGAAGACTGTATTTACAGGTACAAGGTTCTGGTTCTGTATGGCCCTCAGTGGAATAGAGAGCATCCCTGGACCTCATTTATATGTTGAAGTTGAGTTGTACCTAGCCATCTCTGAAGTTCTCCCCAGTGTTCAAGTTTAGTGGCTACAGGACAATGTGCTATTAAAGTCCACAACCTACCTCGTGATGCTGCTTGGTTTAGAAGCACTGAAGGAAGCTGGTAGGAAAATATGCTCCTGCATCTCCCCACCGAATATGTTTTTCTCCACCCCTTAACTAGCTGTGCCTTCAGACAAGAAAGACCTGGCTAATTTAATGGGTCAGAGCCTGAGACATTTAGGAACCATGTTTCTCTAGGGCCAGCATAGCTGTGCCATAAAGTCTGAACCCTTGCATAGTAAGCCCCGCACTGTGTGATACTGGGTGCTGGACCATCTATTCATTAAAGTGGCACTCCATGATTGTCCTTTATGGGTACTGTTTCCTCCAAGCAAACCTCAGAAAGGGAAACAAACCCTTAACAAAATAAACCTCAGAAACAAAACCTCAGAAAGGGAAACCAGGGCGCCTGGGTGGCTCAGTTGGTTAAGCAACTGCCTTCAGCTCAGGTCATGATCCTGGAGTCCCGGGATCGAGTCCCGCATCGGGCTCCCTGCTCTGCGGGGAGTCTGCTTCTCCCTCTGACCCTGTTCCCTCTCGTGCTCTCTATCTCTCATTCTCTCTCTCTCAAATAAATAATAAAATAAAATAAAATCTTTAAAAAAAAAAGAAAGGGAAACCAAACCCTTAACAAAAATAACCACTTGAACCCAACTGCATATAACCTGAGCATTTATGGTTGTCCAATCCCCTTCTGAAAGTGGGGCCAGGGATGGTCCAGTCAGTAGAGTTCTGCAGGCTGGGGCTAAATGGTAGAGAAGTCCCTCAACGCTGGAGGGCAGAGGCGACTGAGAGGAAAAACAGGGTAGCAATCAGAGCTTTAAGAAAAGAAGATGAAGTTAGCCGTAAAAAAATCATGAAAGCCAAAAGAGCCAAGAGTAATTACCAAAGTTATATCAGGCTGGAAGGTAAGAGTGAGATCAGGGGGCCAACATAAGTGGGTGCAAACTACATGGAATTTTCTAGAGTAAATGTGGCTCCCTCTGCCTCTGGCTTAGACTTGCTATTTGGGGCCAGAAACATAGCACATGCTTAGAAAGAATAGACATAGCTACTGTGCAAAGTGGCACAGTAATGCTATTCAAGGACATTTAAACACACATCTTTGATGAGAGGTGTCCTAGAATCTGAGTGTTAAAGGTTATCTGTTCTCTCCAACCCAATAGACATTATATGAGAGAACAATTTTGAAAAGCAGTGTATAATTCCAAACCAAGTCACTTGGGGTGTTAAAAACAGAAAATTGGAGAGAAGGGATTTGCAGCTAAGATTTGCTAACCTAATTTCATGTTTTAAAAAAGACATGTAAGTACTAAACACTAATGGGCTTAATAACCTTATTAAATCCATTATTGAAAAATTACATGTGATGTAAGTGCCAATGATTAGCCGTCTTATAATTATACTTGGCAAAACAAATAATTAGCCTGAGAGTTGGTCATTTGAAGTTAGCTGAGGCTGATTGTAGTGGAGTATAGCCTACATCAGTGCTTTTCCAAGTGTGGTCCGTGGACTGCTGGAAGGTGGGTCTCTCAGACCTTTTCAGGGGATCTACAAGGTAAAAACCATTTTCACAACAGAATTAAAACAGCATTTGTCTTTCGTGCTGTGCAGCCATTTATACTGATGCGCAAGAGCAGCGGTGAAGGTGCTGACATCTGAGCATGAATCAAAGCGGTGGCACCAAACTACATTAGTAGTAACTGTGGTCTTCACCTCTACACGGTCCTGGTTTTAAAAAAGAGGGGGACATCTTCCCCTGAAAAGTTCATCCATGAAGCAGAAATATTATTAATTTTATTAAAGTATATACATGATTTTTTAATACTTTCATCTGATGAAATGGGAGATATACATAAAAGCACCTTTGCTGCTTAACAAAACATGATTGTCTTAAGGAAAACACTTGTATAAAGGAGTTGAGAGCTATAGTCCACTCCAATCGGTTTTTCATGGAATACCAGTTTTACTGAAAAGAACTAGAAAATAAATTATAGGTATTCAGATTGGATATGTGGCAGATATTGTATCTGAAATGAGGGAACTTCAAGGAAAACAACTGACAGTATTGATTGTTAATCATAAAATTTGAGCTTTCGGAGAAAAGTTTGAATTTTTGAAAACTTGCATTTTCTCTTATGAACTTGACATCTTCCTAATACTCAAAACCTTGCTAATAGATATATAGTGCAAGCAACAAGTATGATTTTTCAATATTATATCATAAAATGTATCAACATTTAGAATATCTGCATAACTCAGTGAGCCAATATTTTCTAAATGACCAGTATATGATACGTAAAACCATGCATGGGTAAACGATCCACTCAAAGCACAAGATACACCAATGCATTTTAATGTAATATGGTGCAAAAAAAAGTTCATTGATTTATTTTCAGATTCTACATTGCAACTAATCAATCTTTAAGAAAATACCACGTCTCAAGTTTTGGTATAGAATCAAAGAAGGCTATCCATACTTATCTAAAAAAGATATTAAAATGTGACTCCCTTTTTCAGCTACATGTATGTTTAAGATGAGATTTTCTTCATATAATTCCATCAAAACAACATATCACAACAAATTTAATGCAGAAGCAGAGATGAGAACAGAGCTGTCTTCTATTAAAGTCAGACACTAAGGAGATTTGCAAAATTGTAAAATGATGCCATTTTTCTCACTAATTGGAGGAAGGGTTGGAAAATATATATTTTTCAGAAAAAAAATGTTACTTATGTTAACATGTAATGGGTTTATTATTTTAAATGAGTTAACAAATATGCTTTCAAATTTCTAAGTTTTAATTTCTAACACATAAATACTGACAGCTATAATCACATAAAGAAAGCTCTCTGGGTTCCTCAGTAATTTGAAGAGTATAAAATGGTTCTGAGAGCAACAAATTGAGAACTTCTCTGCCAGGGAATGAGTATGAAAGAGAAATGTGACCGTGGATGGAGGCTGGGGGATGCCAACATGCAGAGGTTTGGGAAGAGAAGATGAAGGAATAGTTCTCGAAGTGGAGAGAAAACTAGAAGGGTTCAGTATCCTACAGACCAAGAAAGTGTTTCCAAAGGACAAGTGCCTTTCAGCCAAATGCTGCCAGAGGCAGAAGAGGATGGGGATGGAGAAAGAGCACTGGATATGCAGGGTGGTGAGCAGGGGCGATTGGCCAGAAATGTCTCCTGGGACAGAGATGGGAACCTGACTGCCGAGAGTACTTTCCAGGAGGTGATGAAGGAAGTGAGCATCAACAACTCATTTAACAGGTTTCACTATTAAAGGGAACAGAGAAAGGGGGTGATAGCTGGTGGGGAATAAAAGATCAGGGAGACATCTTTTTTAGGTGAGAACTCCTACAGCATAATTTTAGTGAGAGGAAGATCCAACAAAGAGAGAAAGGTGGATGAGGGAAGGAACCAGGTCCTGGAGAAGGCAAGAAGGGCTGCAGTGCCGGGCAGGGAGGCCCTGCCCCTTGGGCAGGAAGGACCATCTGTGGATGCTATGGCTCCTAGCCAAGGACTCTTCCTGCATACACTGGCAAATCTCTCCACCTGCAACAACTTCTCCCCTGACTCTACTCATTTCTGAATTTTCACTTTTTAATTTAACTACTCAAATCATGAGTACATTTTCATCTTACAAAAAATACTGAGGTATGTAAAGTAAAAAGTCAAAGCTTTCCCCCAATTTCACCCCCTTTCCCAAGAGAAAGCCCTGTTATCAATTTAGTGTGATTTTCTTCAGATCCCTTCCGTGTGATTACATGTGTAAATCCGTATATAAAGAAATAAATGTTTCATTGGGATTTCCCCCGTAAGTAACATTATACTGTGCATGACATATGGAAAATTAATGCTTTGCTTTAACAATAGTTATTGAAGCACTTTCTATTCTTGTGCAATTCTGCATGGTATTTCATAGTATGGTCATTTTGTTCTCCTACAGATGGACAGTCAATTCCAAATCCTCATTACACCCAATAATGCCATAATGAACATTCTCCAGTTCTCTTTATGAAACCCTGTGAGGATATCTTTAGGAAGAAATGGCTAACTCCAAATGTATACATTCTTAATTTTTCATCATCCCTCCAAAAAGGCTATCCCAATTTACATCCCCACAAATAGTATATGAGAACACTTGTTTCCCCACATCCCTGCCAATACTGAATATTGCCCACTTTCTTCATTTTTTCCAATCTAACAGTGTTTTATTGTTGTTCTAATATGTAGTCTCCTGGTCACTAATGAGTTTGAGCATCTTTTCAGGAGCATTTACAAATTCGCCTTTGTCTTATCTAGTTACCCTATGTTCATGCTTTTACACTTACCATTTAGGAGTCAGTTCCTTTAGACAGCCTCCTCATGCCAACTCCCCGTCTAACTGGATGATTCTCTCCTGTACTCCTATTATGCTTCTTCAGTACCAATGTCACCTCACTTGTCATAACTGTTTCTTTATTGTTTTTCCTCTCCACCCAGCCCCATACCAGACTCTGAGCATCTTGAGTACAGGAATTGGCTTGACTTTGTTCCAGAGCCCTAGCCCCTGACACATTATGTGGCACCATATAGAAGGTACTCAGGAGAAGAATTACTGAATAAGTTCATAATGATTATCATTTTACATTTGTAGATTGCTTTCCAATCTACAAGCCTCCTTCCCTTGCATTTTCTCAGATTGCCTAAATCAAATCAGATTTGCAGGAATTAACATTTCGGGAAAAATGCTAGGGATAAGGGAGGAGGAATATAAACAGCATGAATCGAATCACCAGCTGCATGATGTGATGCATGTAAAAATAAATCGTAACTTAAGCCATTGGACTACTAAGCATGTTCTGTAATAAATATTCTACAAGAGATTAGCACAATTCATTAAAATGTAAAAATAACCACATGATCAACAAGTTGGAGGTAGTGAATTTCAAGTAAAATATCAATTCAGTAGCCAGGTAGAAGGAATAAAACAAATGAGAGATCTGCTACAAGTGAATTTGGTCAGTTATAGATGAGTCAAGCCTCGATGTAAAATTTTGTCCAGAATGATAAAATTGTGCAGTCTAGACTGATCAAAGCAAAGGAAAAACCTCCAAATTTCTCTAACAGGATTCCTATAACCAACTGAACCTGAGATTTTAGGCCGTCTCCATGCTCACATACAGGTAGAAATAATTCATCAATATTCTCCAAACACTGTTCTGTGAAAGACTAGTTCCACAAGCTGTCACACACATTTTTCAAAAGATCCCTAGGTCAACTAAGTTTTGGAAATGCCGGTTTGAATAAGGAGAAACACTTTTATTCAGTATAAGATTAATAAGAGCCTTTAATAAGGCAAAAAAAAAAAACCTTGTTATATCTCCAAGGTTTAATATGGAACAGTTCCTAAATTCATTTACTTATTTGACCACAGAACTATGTAGAATCTCTCTCTCCCTTTCTCTCTCTCTCCCTCCCCCTCTCTCTCTTCTTTTCTGTGTGTATGTGTGTATATTTTATGAGAAAGATACATCTCAAGAACCTGGTGTTTCACAGCATCCTTTGAGAAATGCTGTTTAGATTATTAAAACAATATTTTGTGCATCACAAGCGATCTTTTTACCTTTGTAAGTGTCCACACCTTATATCTCTCAGTTTTATCATAGTTTAATGTTTATGCTGATGCAGTGGCCTAGAATCAAATCTGAGGTCAAAAAAAAAAAAAAAAAAAGGGCAGGAGGGAAACAGTTATTACTGCCCCAAGCTCTGAGAAGGACAGACGGAGGAATCTTAGTGGGAGGTTAACTTAACAGGTAAGAAGCCTTATCTGAGTACAGTAGCTCATGAATTATTGAACACAAGGCCCATGAAGTCTATTTCCCTGTATTATTTGCTGCTCCAAATTTAAAATCTATCATGCTGTCTGACTAATCTTTTCATGTCTGAACTCCTAGGACCTCCTCTAGAGCCATCCTCACCCCTACACACACCCCTGCATAATTAGCCCATTGCCAGTCTCTCTGAATACACAGTGAGTCGAATTCTGCATGTTTAGTTCTCTCTGAGGCTGAAATCTTCGTTGTTCTGTGATGTGGTGAATTAGAGGTTGCACAGGGATCTGGTATCAAAGGACTAGAAGGAATTCTAAAAGTTCTTTAATCCATCTCCATGGCCCCATGCTGGTCTGACTTCCACCTACATCAGAAAGAAAACTCCCCACACTTTTCTTAAATATTCCTAGCAGTAGCAGTCCCTGGATAAAGCCGTTCCAGTCTCTAAATTATTCAATTTTTATCCTAATTCACTCTCCTGCCCTAACCCTTCACATCAGATGTTACCATTTTTCTCTCCCTGACCCTACTGCTAGTCTTCCATGCCCTGGTCTTTTTTTGTGTGTCTCATTCCCTATGATGCAACTTAATTAGGGTGTCAGAATGTATACCCAAACTAGCAGTGCTCTGCAGAGAATCAGAAATCAGTTCAGAAACTTCACCAGGCCCTGATACACCACTCTTGCTTGCATGATATCATACTCGGTCTACCCCCAAAACCTCTGACGTGCTAAGTCTATTGGGAAACTGTTCTGAAGCCTCTCTCTGAGAAGGTTCTGCTTTGAGTCAACATAGGAGGGGCTGAAATTTTTTTTCAGTTCTAAATCGACCCCTTAAATTTGTATCATACTTGAAGCTCATTCTTGGTTTTATTCTTTTTGTTTGTTTGTTTGTTTTCCATTTCTTCATCATAAAATGGCATGGGGGTGGTGGGTCATTAGAAGGTGCTCAGAGAAAGTGTTTTTTGTCTGCTACCTGAACCCACAGCGGGGAAAGTAATCAGTACACGTTCTGTAGGAGATTTCCCTATTTTGAATTTTGGTGTTAGGAATCAAAAGCTGACAGTGTGTCCTCACATGAAATGCCCTGCAGTAGACAGAGCTGGTCAAAGTGGGACTTTAACGTGGCATGCTTCGAAGCCAGCCCTGTAGGTTGAGGACACCAGCATCTTAGGCACTGGGGAAAGTGGAAAGAAGAAAACCTTCAAGTACTTCAAGTACTCCTCCTTTGCATCCCTCAAACTAAACTACTACGTCTTCTACCAGCCCATTGGACTTGGCTTGAATGTACAACAGAGGGAAAAGGGAGAAACAAAAGGTCACACTGAGAAACCTGTGTCCAAGTGGGGTTAGGGAGCGAGAGGAGTGGGGATTCGAAACCAGAGAGGTCATCACGGTTAACCTCACTAGGCGCAGTCTCCGTGGTTTCTCCCATGAATTCAAATCTAACCGACTTTGTATGCAGATGACTTTCCATCAAGCATTCTTCTCAATTTCTTAGCATCTCAAAAATATTGTACTATAGGCTTCTCAAAATATTATATTGATTTTTCTGTCTTCTCTGGATTCTTGAGCACTCCATGAGAAATTCAATCCCTAGAATTTATAAGACAGATTATGTATTCGAGGTGGGATGAAAGAAAACATTATCTTTGATTATGTGAAATGTTTTCTAGTGCCTAGTACAAAACCTTAATCTCAAAATTCCACATACTATTTCTGGTCAGAAATATTAATGAAACTATTCACCGGCTGGCAAAGATTTTGTATTCTTGTAAAGAAATCTGCAACTAACTATCTATAATATAAATATCTACACTATTCGCTCTTCATGATCAGGTCATGAGCAAAACAGTATTTTGGTACATAAATTCCATTTTTAGAATTATCAAAAATACATTTATGACTAAATATTGGTAACAAGTACTTTCCCAAAGGAAAATAGCCCCTCTTTATTGACCGTGAAATTATTTTAGCTTTGAACTCAGATCTAATGTCCATTTCCCATCTGCTTTTTCAAATATAATAAAATAGTCAAGGCAGAGGGCAGAAATGATGCAGAGTGTATTTGTTTCAGGCTTCTGGGTAAGATAACAGATGGAACAAAGCATTTGCTTCTCTCCCTTGAGAAACCCCACTAAAATGACAGTAAATGAACTGGTCTCCAAGGACAAAGAGAACAGGAAGAGCCACCAGCCACAAAATGTCGGAAGCCAGAAAGCAAGACAGGAGATAACCAACCTAGTCGACTCAGAAAGCTGCATCCTGAGCCAGTAGGAGGGAATGTCAAGAAGCAACCCAGTTTACACTGTATCCCCCGAAAGACTTGAGGATCGACTACATATGGTAGCTCTAGAAATGGAGGTGAGGGTAAAAACTAGTGTCAGTTGAAAAATTGCTGAAAAAGCAGTTAGATCCTTAGACTCTTTCCCAACTTTACACAGCTGGGCAGCTGCCTCCCCTTACTCTGGTATTAAGACTAGAGGTTTATTATTCTCTGGAGATGCTAAAATCAAAGGCTTCTGGACTGAGGGACACTAAACATAAGTGAGGAGAGGAGTACCCACTAAAACACATGCATGCTGAATGCAGACAACCAGCTCCAGAGTGCTGAAGACCAGAAGAGCCTTCCCAGGGGAATCTTCACATCCCAGGGAGGAAGGCTCCAGACACAGACAACAGGGTTTCCCTGAGAAAGTCCCCACCAGCGCAGGCTACGGTGAGGACCACAGTCAACAAGCTACACCCAGGGGTCCATTTTCCAATCAGCTTTTAAGTTTTCAACCCATTTCCACTTTTAAATACAAGCCAACAAACATTCCAGTATCATCAGACATCTGAGGGAAATCTTGAATGTGAAAGACAACACAAAAAGAGAAAAAGGAACTTCAAGAAAACAAACTATTGTTCTTTTTTCTAAGGAAGAAAATGTTTTTCTTAGACTCTAATTGATACCCTATTTATAAAAAATAACTAGAATTAACATCGTCAAAAAGATAAGAGGTTTCATTCATGTAATTAGGTTATGCTAAAACTAAAAATATATTCAAAGAACAAAAAGGGTCACTTGGAAATTATGCATCAGATAACTTTCATAAAGGGATTGAAAGATAAATTTGAGGATATCCTCCAGAAAATAGAGCAAAAGACAAAGATATGGAAAATAGGGCAGAAAAACTAGGAAGATCAAAAGACCAGAGCCCAACTGACCCAATATACAAATAATAGGGGTTCTAAGAAAAAAAAAAGGAAGAAATCATCAATGAAATAATTCAAGAACATCTCTGAGAACTGACAGACATGAATTTCCAGGTTGAAAAGGTCCATCAATGACTAACACTGTGAATGAAAATAGAGCCACACCAAGCCTGTCATCCCACTTCAGAACTCTTGGAACAGATGCCACCATGGGCTTTCAAAGGATCGAGGCACAGAATAGCTTCAGACAACAGCACTAGGAGGCTAGGAGCCAATGAACTGATTCCTTCAAACTTCTGAGGGAAAATGATTTTAACCTAGAATTCTATAACCATCTGTTCTGGTTATCTATTGTTGTGTAACAAAGCACTCCAAACTTTAGTGGCTTAAAACAACAACCATTTTCTTTATATCTCACAGTTTAGCATATCAGGAATTCAGGAAAAGTTTGGCTGGCCAATTCTTCCTCTCCTTGTGACATTGACCATGGTATTCACCTAGTGGCTGGATTAGAGGGTCCACATGGCTTCACTCATATAACTGGTGCCTAGGAAAAGGCAGTTAGAAGACTCAGTTTAGCTGGGTCCCTCTTTCTTTCCAGAGAGGGCCTTTTTTTTTTTAATAGACTTTAATTTTTTAGCAATTTTAGGTTTACAGAAAAATTGAGCAGAAAATACAGAATTCCTATATACTCTCTCATCTTTTCAATTTCCCCTATTACTGACATCTTGCATTAGTGTGGTACATTTGTTTTAAATGAAGAGCCAATATTTACATATTATTCTTAACTAAAGTCCATAGTTTACCTAAGGGTTTATTCTTTATGTAGAACCTTCCATGGGTTTTGACAAATGCATAATGGCATGTATCCACCATTACCCTTTCATATAGACGAGTTTCATTGACCCCCTCCTCCGCCAAAAAAAGCCTTGTGCTCCACTTATTATTCCATGGTTTTGCCTTTTCCAGAGTGTCATGTAGTTGGAATCATACAGAATATAGCCTTTTCATATTGGCTTTTTTCACTCAGCGATATGCATTCAAGGTTTCTCTATGTCTTTTCATGATTTGATAGCTCTCTTCTTTTTACTGCTGAATAATAGTCCATTGTATGAATATACCACAGTTTTGTTTACCCATTCACCTATTGAAGGACATTATGGCTACTTCCATTGTAGGGTCTTTTTACATGGTATCTCCAACTGGATAGTCAGGCTTCTTACATAATGGATCAGGGCTTCAATAGACCAAAGTTGCCAAGTATCTTAAAAACCAGGCCATAACTGGCACAGAATCGCTTCAACCATACCCTATTGGTCAAAAAGCCACATAACAGCCAAAATTTAAGGGTAGGAGTGTCAAAGATAATGAGGTCATCTCTAATCTACCACACCAGCTGATGAGAGACAAACCCTGATGGTCCTGGAGGCTTATTTCCGTCTTCCTATTGATTGCTTAGCAAGAAGCTGATTCATCATGTTCAGGACTCCTCCTATTTAACAAAATAATTGCCTATACCATAAATCTGTTATTGTTACACAGTGACTTATAAACACCAGACCATTCTTTCCCTAAGAATATGTAGGGAGTCCTAGATGTGTCTAGTCTAGCTATGCCCCGTCTAAAACACCTTTCTATAAGATAATGAAAGTTCAGAGACCAAGCGAACACTATTACTTCTCTACTTGAAGTTTTTCCCCAACAAGTCTTATTAACCATATTTATGTTTATCTTATGATGCAAGCTGTGTTTCTGGGCCTACATTATACCTCACCAAATCAAACAATAGAAACATTTTTAGATATACAAATGTTAAAAAAAAATAAGTTACATCCCCCACATCCTACAAAAGTTACTTAAAAACATTCTCCATCAGAAAAAATTAAAATGTGGTCTTCTAGAAAACAGATCTGCTAAGTCAGGAAGAGGTAGAGGGAATCTGATGAAGATAGGGGCTCCCAGGATATCTACTGAGCATGAGTGTGAGAGGGCAGCAAGTCCAGAGTAATCAGGTCAAGAGATTTCAGGAGACATTTCCACAAAACAAAATTAATAAACTCTCTAATAGAGCATATTGAAAGGGGATCAAACAACCGTAAAAGATTTGAGAGTAAATTGATGATAAATACTTAAAAAAAATAAGCAAAGAAACAAAAGGCTCCTATTAACTTCAGGGAAATAAAAGAATTTGGAAGGGAAGAAAAAGCAATCATTGATCATTTGTGAATAGTTAAATGCTCCTCTCGGTGGTAGGAAGTGAATAGATAATGCCAAAGACTACAAATAAAGAAGTGGACTTGAAGGTATGTTATTTAGAGATAAAAAAGAAAATGCCCAATGACTCAGTCAGTTGAGGCTGCAATTAGTTGCCTCTGGGAATGGAGAAATGGGGAGAGCAGGGTAGTACGGGATTACTGTTTATCACTACAAGCCTTATAGATATAAATAGTTCAACTGTCTTGGTTCACATTCACCTTTTCAGTGAGGCTTGCTCCAGCCACTCTAACCTTATTTCCCCTGCCTCCCCTTTTTTTCATAGCACTTACCATCTTCTAGCATCCTCTCTAATTTGTTCATTCAAGATGCTTATTAGGTTTTTCCCTGATGGAATGTCAACAATACAGGGGCAGGGGTCTTTGTCTTCCTCATTTACCAATATGACTCAGGTGCCTAGAGGAGTGTCTGGAACATGGTAGGGCTTGTTAAACATCACTCAAGTAATACAAATTTGACTTTTTTAAACTATGTGCATGGGTAGGTTTGATTTTTAAAAACAAAATAAGTCATTCACCTCAAAACTCCACCACAAAGCAAAAATCCCATACTTAAACTATTGCTCAGACATCATGCTCTTCTATCAAAAAATATTATCATTAGTTTTCTCAGACTTCAAAAAGACTACTTTCAGTGCATTCCAAGTGCCCAAACCTGATACATGCTTACCTTTCTGAAGCACTGAGACAGTTGGCAAGCACTCTAATACAATAAATGAGACTCGTGTAATACAAATAAATGGTGATTTATGTAAGGTTGTGAGATATGAAGTTATTATAATGAAGAAAAGACACAATACATTTGAGGAGTAATCAAATACTTCTGAGTTTAATTATTATTCATTAGTCTATACCTGGTCTTGTTTCAAAAAGGATTTTACAGAAGCCTATAAAAGCATAAAGAACATAACATTAAATTACATTTCAATTAAATTAAAGCTTGGCAAAAGAAGATAGACAATCAAAGACGGGACAAAGAGAAGCCAAGAAAATGACTTAAAGTATGTGCAGTTATAACCTGATACTGGTCACAAGTTTGTCTCTAAACTCTGTGTCCATTAGTATTAGATTCAGCTACAAGTAGGAAAGAGACTCCACATATGGGTGGTTAAAATAAGATCATATTAGAGTTTATTTCTCTCACACATAAAATTTCAGAGATGTGTAGTCTAGATCTGGTATGGGAGCTCAACTTCACTGGTTCTCAAGGATCCAGGGTCCTTCCCACTCACCCCTCTGCCTTCCCAATGTAGAAGTTATCCCCACTGTCCAAGGTGGCAGCTTGCCTAATCTGGGCAGAAAAATGGAGAAAGAGGATAAAGAAGGAGCAAGGGTCACTTGCCAATTGTTTCCTAAGAAATATTCCCAGAAATTGGATACTTCTACCTCATTTCCCAGAAATGAGTGAAGTGGCCACTTGCAGTTGCAAGGGAAGCTGGGTAAAGCAGTCATCATGCGGCATCGTTTTGCCCTACAAAAACTTCTGCTAAGGTGAAGGGGGGAGATGGATCTGAAGGTCAACAAAAGTGTCTGCCACAGCTTCAGAGCAATCAAAAGAAGAAAGGGTATAAGGTCAGGTTCAAAATCACTAAACAATGTATAGAATCGTTAAATCACTATATTGCATACCTGAAACTAATTAACACTATATATTAACTACTGGAATTAAAATTTGATACTTAATAAAATTAAAAATTAAAAAAAAAACACATTTGTTGAAAAGGACCAATTGCTCAAGAAACTTATAGCAGCTCTTGGTAAAAAGTTTAGAAAGGGATGACTCTGCATATGGGGTTGTTTAAACAAAACACCATTTTTAGCCACCAATTAACTGAACTCGATGATGATTTAGAAACTCAACTTTGAAAAGTGTATTCTGCATACTTGGGGGTTTTTTTATTAATAAAATAATTATTGGGGTTTGGGGACATGACCAAAGCCTGAAATTTAAAAAAATAAAATAAAATAAAGGGATGATTCTGGAGGTCTTCACAAAAAGAAAAAGTTTAATCTTACTACATTGATGCAACCGATTTTATAGGACTGCTTCTTGTAAAAACTCTCAGTAATGTACTGACAGTTTAGAGAAAACATGTCTGCAGAAATTTGATTTTTCTGAGTTCATTTGAACCACTCATTTTGAAAAATCATCACAAAATCCTGTTTTTCGAACATCATCATGCGAGTGTCCTGATACTCATATGCCCATATATATTTGTTTCAGAATTAAAGAAAACTCTATTTACCTTCGATTATGGAAAAGAAACCACTGCAATCACAGAGACTACCAGAATATTTCAAGAAATGGTATGTAGCTTTACACTTAAGCCTTCAGCAAGTGTGCCTTCGATGACTGATTTTGTTTCATAAGTGTCACAAAAGCTGAGAGTTAGATAACGAGGGCCACCTAACAAAATGAATGGTCTCCTTTTCCCGGCACCAGGACCCTTTCTAGAGAAGGGCCCTGGGATTACGGCATCTTACCCACAGCAGAGGAAGACAAGAACAAGATGCGGTCAATCCTCCCCCAGACAAGTTCTAGACAGGCCAAGGTGCAGGGCATTCAAAGCTCAGGAGGCAAGACGTAAACAAGCATTAGCAGAACAAGGGCTGAGCAAAATCAAAGTGATTGCAAAGGCTCTGCAAAGTCTCCCATATTTCTACTAGGCTTGGGAGTTTTAAGAAAAATGGTTAAGTGATTGTGGCTGACGTCCCCAAAGCTGTTAAGGAAAGGAATGCGTTTTCAGAGTGTTTTGGAGACTGCAGGTCTCCATCAGCTTCCTGTGTTTCCCAGGACATAAGTGTCCTCTGGGCTTACTTCTTACGTGGTTCTCAGCTCCCACCTTGGACCCAGACGCAGCACACTGCCACAAGATTTCAGTGAAACTCTGATTGAGAAACCAATGTCAGGCTAACGCCGAATGAATTGCCAAGTAATGTTTTGGACCACCGTAATGCAGAGGTGGCAGACACTTAGGGTGTGTGATGCCATATCTCCCTAAGCTACTACTAATCAACCTTGGCGCTCTTGTCTGCTACACCCAGATTCTGCCTCAGCAATTCATACAACACAGCACGTCTGACAGTCATCATCAACAGATTAGACTTGGCACATAAAGTTAAACCTATGTGCTATCCCCGGCCATCTCTAATTAACAAGAGTGCTAAGGCATTTTCCAAGCAGTTCAAGTTTTAACTGAATATATGATCTGCAAATTATGTCTTATAATAACTATTCTATACAGAATAAGTGTTCTATTCTAAGAACAATGTAAGTTTTCTTACTAATAAAATAATAGCTGCTATTTATTGCTCTCTTACCAACTGCTAAAAATACTTTAAATGTAATATTTCAGCTGATTTTTTTCAACAAACTGTTAGGAAGTATTACCATATGTCTTCAGTTCTAAGATACCACTGATTATAATAGCTCTGGGGAGTGCGGAGGGAGGAAAAAGGAAGAATATACAACGTACACATTGATTGCAGCACTCAACCTCATATTAAACGTGTTCAAGTGTATTTCTTGGAACTGAGGGATTATCATGATATCCACACTGTTACAGCCAAGAAAACAGAGACATACAGAGACCAAGAAACTTGCCTGAGATCACAGATGGAAAATTACAGGGCCAGAATTTGTAGCCAGTTTGTCTTACTACAATCAGACACCAACAAAGGTCCTCCAGTCACTGGTCTGTCATCTGAGGTGATCTACAGAAAGAGATTGGCCTCACCTCTCTGCATATGAACATATCGGACAATGTAGTGGAAAGTTAGAATTGAACCTGGCTATGAATCATCATAGATATAAAGTGAACTGCAGCCCTTGCACTTTCTCTTTTCCTTCAGTGAGATAATCAAACAGCCCCAGGGCTGCCAAAAGCTCTGTCACTGTAACTGTAAAAAACAAAGGACAGAAATGCCTGTGTTGAATATCATGCAGCTCTAGAAAATGGTGGTTCAGAGTCCATATTTTTTTATTTAGAAGGACAAAACACTGCCAGAAGAAAACTCAGGATATAAAGTTGGATGGTATAGCTTCATTTCTACTATATTTTTTAAAATAAAAGAAACTAGATGTACATAAGATCTACAGAAAATATACCGAAATCATGTTTGATAGATTATGATCACTTCTTTTTTTTTTTACTCCTCTGTTTTCTGAAGATTTTATTTTTACATAGAAATAACCTTTAAAAAAAAAAAAAAACTAGAAAGAAACTGAGTGTAGGAACAGTGAAGGGCTTACCCAAGATCCCACAGCCGAGGGTGTCAGGTGAGGGCGAGAATAAGCAATAGGATTCTGCTGGAAACACAGGCTATAAGCTACTTTCTCCCTGTGCCTAGGACACCAGCATTTCGCTCCCTCACAAGACCCAGACATGTCAACTCAACATTACTTTCTACCCACAACAAATACAGAGATCTTTTGTAAAATCAAAAAGACCAAAGGAAGATACTCGAAAAAAGTACAAAGTACAATTTGTAGTAGACGCTTCTCCCTTTTGTGGTATGCTGTCTTGACAGCATTCCTTTAAAATTCAAATCGTGGAGATAAAATGGGAAAAAAGAGATGGGAGGGAAGCCTAATCATGAAAAAACATGCATGTCAGAATGAGATCAAAACCTGTGCCTTCTGTACGTCTAACGAAGTGGTGCTGGAGTATAAGGGCAGGGAGGGAATGAGCTCCTCCCTTTTCTTTAAATTTGCAATTCTTAGAAATACCTAGAATGTATACTTCGCCTAGTATAACTTCTTTGAAGATGCTTCTTGACTCTTTTTCTAAGGTTATAATTCTAAGAGGGTTTTTATTGTTGTTGTTGCTGTTGTTTTAGTTTCTCATAATTACTCATTATTTAATGTTCTGGTTTTATTTCCAGTCCTTCTTCCTATTTGCTGTTGCTTTTCCTCACTGTGGGTTTTCTTTTAGTATTATACAGCATGTAACCTGACTAGCCGTGCCAAGTTATTTCAATTACTCCCCAAGGTGTTTATTGGATATAGAAAAAGTCAGCCTTCTCTGCCCTGCATATTTATGGCTACACTTAGGTTTCAGAACCAGTGAGAGAGGGGCGGGGTGGAGCGAGACAGAAAGGAGAAAGAGAAGAAAGAGTTGAATAGAATATTAAAGACTTTCTTAAAAACTGCACAGTGAGAATTAAAGAAACAGCTCTTATTTTCATCTTGATGTTTATATACAAGATCTGGAAAACGTCTATAGGCCCCTCTACTGTGAACCACTGGTCCAGTGATTGCCAGTGATTGTAAAGCATTTTAAAATGTAAAATGTCAAAGTCATCTTTAATTTGGGTGTTATTAATTCTCCAGCATGGGGGTTAGGCACAGCAAGCTTCCTGCTAAATCTTTACAGTTAGCAAAGGAGATTGTTCACAGCAGCTCCTATGGCTTCCAACTTGCCCCCAGGGCCCCAAGCAAAGGGGCCTATGTAGTGAAGGGGTAAAGGGTCAAAACCCCTTGTGGTTGGCTGGCTCCTCACACAATGTCACCTCACTTCTTGGAGATGCAAAGCGAGGCCTAGAGAGCAGACCACAGAGGTTTCCCCTTCTTGTTACTTCATAAAATCTTCTCCTTTTCTTTGCCATGTGAACTAGTAGACTGGTTTTGAATTTAGGCGCTGGCATGGGTGTGTGAGTAGGACAAATCATTTAATTTCTCTGGCCTGTCTCTGCATCTATAAAATGGGGGTCATGGTTCGATGAACAGAACTGCCAAAAGTGACCCGGGATGTCATTCTGGGTCGCCTAGACAACAAGCTATCTCCAGTGCGCCGCCTTCACCCTATTTTGCTGGGGGGAAACGCTGCACCCAAAGTCAGTCTGATTATGGGGTTCCAGGAGCAAACCCTGCCTCATAAGTTTGCCCCTTCTTCAATAAAGCCAGTGTTTAAACTACATCACATGACACTGCAGAATTCATCACAAACCCCAGATGGGGCCCACTTTGCACAGTAGGGATAATAACAGGCCATACCTGACCTTCCCAGAGCTATTATAAGGTTGAAGAGGAAAAATGCAGTGTTTCCTCAATGTTCATCCTCGTTGCTAACTCCACCTACCACCTTGTCCTATTATTTCCTCAGCATTTTTAAAAAATCAGTCGCTGTTTAAATGTAAAGGGTTTCTTTAAAAAAAAAAAAAAAAGTAGATTTGAAAACACAAAAACACATTTAAAAGACATCCATGATGGGAAGGCCTGTTACTCCCAGAGTGCCAGGACAGCAAGAGGGGTCACCTAGGGTTGGGTTTCCAGGCCCCTCAAGACAGGAGTGGGCAGGGAGGCAATGGGAACGGGTGAGGGGCAGCCGGCTGGACCCAGAGAATCTGACAGAAAAAGAGGGCTCCCTCTGGGAGGCAAAGGCTGGGCTGAGGATAGCAGTGGGGAATGATGGGGCCTGGTAAACAGCAGGTCTGAGACTGACTGAGGGGCGTTGGGGCCAGGGCCAGAGGAGAAATGGGTAGATTGCAAGGGAGCCCTGGGGAATGGGAGCCGAGTGCAGCCCGGGCGGCAGACTACGGCTCCCCTGGCAGGGCTGGAGGAAAGCAGGGCGAGGGCAGGACGGGGGTGGAGGGGAGTGAGAGCTGAGGGTGGGGCAACTGAGGACCCCGGAGGATGGGTAGGGCAAGGGACGGAAGCTGTGGGGCGGGAGAGGCTGGAGATCAAGCCTTGACTGGCTGAGTGGGGAGCTCTAGAACATGCTACAAGGGAGAGAAGCAGAGGAGGGGTTTCAAAGATGATCCCCTTTCAGAGGTTAGACCTAGAAGTATGAATGCCAGTCAGTATCCTGCTGGGAGTCCAGTGAGGCAATCACAGACCCCAAAACCACCTCCCATACCCATGCTGCATGGTCCACTTTTGCGGGGGACCTTAGCATTGGGTCTTAGGGCCTCACGCCCAGTGAAGACTCAGTGAATGCTAGGTTCTATTCAGCCCTCACTGTCCTTGCCTGACGTCATTGCCCCTTGTTCACATGTCCAGCAGAGCCAACCTCCTGCCCCATCACACAAGCCCTTTGTTGCTGCCCCTGCTGTCACCCTTTTCTTGGCTTGTAGCTGAGTTTCTTGCTTCAAGTCTGACTTCCCAGTAAGCACGAGCCCCGGGGGGAACCAAATTTGTACTACTAGCATACTCAGCCTCTGCCACGCATCATAGGGACTTGTCAACCTGACACGGTCTTTCTTTTAAGCCCAAATGCCTTTCAGGAATTACATTCAGCCTTTGAAGAGAAGAAAAGCACACACAGTAATCCTTTGCCAACTTCCATGGTGGGCAACAACCACCATTGGCAGGATTACACTTCATTTTTAAAATAAAGGGTATAAGAAAAACAAAATGTTAAAGGGGTATTCAATGTCTTTTTAAGTAAATAAAAATTCATGAGTCACCCACTTCTAAAATAAACAAGACTCATCAGCTTTAAGAGGCAAGCAGATCAGATCGCAGCCCCTGATCGCCGCATGGCCCGCAGCACACAGCCTGCAGGGGAGGGCACTTCTGACGGACCGGTTAGGGGCCTCCAAAGGACACTTCACTAGCTTGGAATGTCCTGTTCCCTGGCAGCCTTCCTCATTTTGTTTTTGCAGGTGTAGCACAACCTTAGTGTAAACACCTCTTTTGGGTTGTTTTGTTTTCAGAAAGTCAAAAGTGCTTACAGGAATTTTTTTCTCCAGGCCCAATCCCCCATATGGTGTGAGGCCACCACTCTCTGTGCACCCAGGCGCGCACCCAGGCGCTCACCCACGCACCAGGAGTGAGAGCAGGGGACTAGCGGGAAGTGCGTAGATAAGAAACATGGAGCATTTTAACACGTGGCCAAAGTGCATGTATTCCAGCCTCACCTACCCAACCCCGCCTCAAACTCCCTGCAGTTTGAAGCCCCACTTCTCCCCATGGCCTCCCACTCCAAGAACTTCTTGCTGGTCCCCTTCTTTAAGTTGCATTAAACCATCTGGAGCATGGGAGAGCATCTAGCAGACTGGAGAAACTAGAGGAAAGGGACAAAATTCAGGGCAGCATATGAAATTTGTATTCATGATAACGTGCTGGGAAGGCTAAGCGGGAAGTGGGGTGGGGGGGAGCGAAGGGGTGAAGGAAGAGATTCTTGGGCAGATCGAGGAGGGGGGCCCTGGAGCAGAAGCCAAGGGAGAGGAGAAGGGGGAAAGAGGAGAGCAGGGAACATCGTGTCTGTGACGGCTATGAGCTCAGCCCCGGGCTCCCTCCTGGATGGCTGTTCAGCTGTTGCTTCTATACACATCACTGCTCTGAGATGAACCCCCCGAGATTACCAGCAAAGGAAATCACCTTATTCGTGTACTGCAGTACAGTACAACTCTTTCCTGTTGCTCTCCAGTGAAAAGTCTGGGGAGAGGCGAGCCCTAAATTCATCTCCATGCCTTCGTGGTCTCTGCTCATATTTCTGAGCACCAGTCGCTCTAATGGGCACAGAGGCTAAAAAGACTAAGCATTAATGCATGCGTGACCACCTTCAAGCCCTGGCTGGCTCCAGAGCCTCAGTGAATGCCTCCTCATTCTGGGCCTCCGTTTCCCTATGTGTAAAATAAAGGGCTTCAACCAGATAATCTCAACATTCATCTGGCTCTATGACTCTGAAATTCTAAATCAGACCTCAGTCTTCAGGCTCACTCCATGTTTAAGTGTTTTGTTTTTAATTTGATTTGTTGCTGATATTTAAAACTCGAGAGCTTTTCCATAAAAATCCATTTTTTATTTCTCTCCAAAAATCAGCAGCCCTGGCAACACAGCCACACTCCTGCCTGGTGAGAGTTGGTTGGAGCTGAGTAGTGGCCTCCCCTTCAGTGGACTAGGGGTTTAGCTACCTGGCCACTGTGGCCGTTTGAGGCTTCAGCCCCCCTCCCCAGTCTAAGGGACCAGGAACTGTTCAAAGAACAGGAGAACTAGGACTTCAATGCACAACAGAATGTGCCAAAGTGGGGAAGGGCTCCTGCAAGGTGACCAGGCCCTGGCTGAGAAGCAGGAGGAGAGAAGGTATCTCTGGGAGATGCTCTAAAAATGGTGGACATGAGGGAGCTGTCCATCCTGCTCTTGGACTTAAAGAGATGCGCCAGAAAGGAGTTCACTTCCTCAACAAGCAGAAGAACGATCAAAGGAGCTTGCCTGGGGCACAGAAACCCCACGCCAGGCCTTACTCCGAGCCAGAAAGCCAGAAAGAGCACACTGGTGTCCTCTCAGGCCCTCGGCAGCTAATCATGTATTCTCGCCGCAAATACGGTCCAGGACCGTAGGTCAGGGCACGAGTCTCGGGGGGGCGTCCATTAGCTGGATGGGTGGATGCAGCTGGACAGTTGTGTGAGGTTGCTAGTGCTGTTATTACTTTTATAGATTTCAGCTAATAATAAGTACTGCCTGCCGACTTAGTTCAGACTGCTTTAACAAAAAACCCCACAGACTGAGTGGCTTCAAAACAACAGAAATTCGTTTCTGACAGTGTTAGAGGCTGGCAGTCCGAGATGAGAACACCAGCACGGCCGGGTTCTGGCTGAGAGCCCTCTCCCGGCTTGCACACTGCTGACTTCTTGTCGTCTCCTCTTGTGACGTGGCAGGAAGAAAGCACGCTAGCGCTCCGCCTCGTCTGAAAGGGCACCAGTTCTGCTCATGAGAACTCCACCCTCCAGGCCTGATTTCCTCTCCAAGGCCCCACCCCTAAAGACCTTCACAGCAGGGGTTAGATTTCAACACGAATTTTGGAGGGACACAAATATTCAGTTCATTAAAGGTACCTTCTCTCACCCAGACACTATGCTGAGTACTTTACATATTCTATCCCCAATTAATCCACAGAGCAACCCTGTTTTACAGGTGAGGACACTGGGGCTTGGGTAGGTTTAATAGCCTAGGTGATTAATGGTCCATCAGCTTGTCAGTGGTAGAGCTCAAGCCTGGGTCTGAATCCCACCAGTCATGTCAGAGCCTGTCTGCCCTGCTCCCAGCCACACCATGCTGCCCCCCTTTTAGAGTCTGGCCTCTGAAGTCACCATCTTTACTACGCCGTTACCACCTTCACTGTCTAGAACAACCAACCCCCGCCCTGGAGAGGTAGGTGATCAGAATTAGACACCCCGACCCAGCATTCCGTGCCGGCCTTCCCTCGTTATCAAAAGTGGTCCTCTCAGGGATAGGCAAGAAAAAAGGTAAAAGAAGGACGAAAAAACAAACTATAAATGAGTATGAATCCAGGCTTCGCTGAATTCGGTGATACATACAAGAACTTACTATTTTCATTACAACCACCACCCTGCCTCGTGATCTCTGTTCTCCAACAAAACAGATTTTCTACCTTTAACTAGCTAACTGAGCATCTGCTAGTGTGTTCCTGACAAAAATGCATAGCCTAAATCTAATCAGGAGGAAACATAAGACAAACTCGAATTCGAAGGGCACTCTACAAAATAATTGGTCAGTACCCTTCAAAAGGGTCCAGGTCAAAAAACACTGAGGAATTAGTCCATCTTAAAGGAGACTAAACTGACACGAGACCGAATGCAGTATGTGATCCTGAACTGGATTGACCCAGAAAGTGTTGGGTCTGAGTTGGGCTGACCCACTAGTGGGACAATCAGTGAAATTTGAATTGGTCTAGAGATAAGGCAAGAGCTTATAGCAGTGTGAAGTCCCTGATTTTGATCACGGTACTATGATTGTGAGAGATGTTCCCACTGAGGGAATTTGGGTAAAGGGAAGGTGCAAATCCTTTGTTCTATTTTTGCGACTTTTTGTAAATTATTTCAATCTTTGTAAATTATTGCAACTTTCTGGAAATCATTGCAAAAAAGACAATTTTTAGACAATTTTTTAAAAGCCACAGAGTCCTGGAGAAAAGCAAAGAAGTTACCTTGCCAAGTGGAAGTAGGCCCCTCAGGAAAGTATTTAGTGAACCCAACTCCTGGGTCAAGTTTTTTGGTCTCAACCCAAAATGTTGAGAGGAGATGACAGAAATTATTTATAACAAAACAACTATGATATCTTTATTTGGGAGCCATGATCCAGTGTGCTCACAGCAACAAAGCCCAATTTTAATACCAATTTTTGAGATGCTTGGTCTAAAAGATAAATGCAGATAGGCTATGTGCCTGCAGGTAACAAAACTTGTTATTTCTCCTAAGGACCAAATGTATCTCCAAGATACAATGTTTGATTATAGTAGAAACTTTTGGAAGAAAAACATTTCAATCTGACACGTTTCATATAGAGGGACACATTTCCCTCCTTTTAGTTAGGGGAATCTATTCCCTTTTTTAAAACTTTCAAGGCTTTCAGTCTCCAAGCATCATTAAACAATGGAGACATTCTGATCCAAGTGGAGCAATTTCTTAGGATTTATCTCTGCAGCCCTTTCTGGCTTCTCCTTGGTCCCTTGCATTTCATCCAGTTTGAAGCAGAGCACCTGACAATGATCATAATGTGAAGAGTGTGAGCTTTCCATTCTTCTGTTTAGGTCAAGATTTCCATCCTGTACCTCTTGAATCTGCACTTGCCAATGGCAAATTCAGAAGCAAATATCTTCTACTATTTTATGTCATTGTCAATGGCAAGGGTTCCTGAAGTCTTACGGGTCTCCTTTCAATAGATCCCTTTTGTTTAGGGCTTAAGATAAGGGACACGTGGGGCAAGTTCACTGTTACTTGTGTTGATAGCTTAAATGAACTTGCTGGGTTTTTTATCAGCTCCAAACCTTGCTAGGATGTGCCTTTACCTCTGGTCTTCTCTTTTACTTCCCTCCTTCTCATTTTCCACTTGATTTTGCCCCCACCACTCCGTTTCCTCTCCAATATTGTAATAGCTTCTAGAAATAGGTGAACAGGACGAAGTCCCCGCCTTCAAGGAGAGCGTAACTAAATGGAAAAGAGGGACAAATAAGGGGACAACTACGGTTCTTGTGAAATGACACTAAAAGAGAGGTAGGTTGAGGTCTCTGGAGATGACAGGCATTTATCTCTGCCTGGAGAAGGATAGGAAAACTTCACCGACAAGGTATATTTGAGCAGAGCACCCTGCAGGAAAAAAAAAAAAATAGGAATCCAAAAAGCAGAGGGAGATGGTGACTCAGTGCAAAGAGGCTCCAAGGGCAAAATATCTTTGGGAAGAAGGACGAGAGAAGTTCAGCGTGGCTGAAGGATGTTGGTGAAGCTTTGTCAAGTTTTGAGACTAGGAGGCAGATGAGCACCATGCTGGGAAGACTGTTACATTCTTTTAAAAATATATGTTTGGCGGAATCATTTATCTAGTTTGTCACAGAAATTCAGAACCACACTTGTGAATTTGAAAGCATTTTCAGTAGGAGAAACACCATCAGAAACTGTCACAACAAACAATTATTAAGTGCTAGTATTTTGAGCTCAAGGTCAATGTATTAGAATGTTTCTACTTATCACAAGCAAACATTTTTAGGGAAAAGAAGGAATTTAAATTTCTTATGGCTGATTTTTTTAACCGGATTTTATACAAGTCATACTCTTCACAATGCTTCTTCAAATATAAAAATATGAGTCAAATCTGCATTATTTAAAATCTGATGAAAGTTAAAAAAAATCATTAGGTTTGCTTTAGGTCCATGTATGACAACACATTATCCATGAACATTTTATACTCTCTATAATGCTTTTTAGGTTTCTGGTTCTGGGTACAGTAGAGTAAGTATGCTCCACCTAGTCTGGCCCACAGAATACAGCTGTGAAACCTGGTCAGAAAGTATGGAACAGGTACTGGAGGGCTGTGAAAAGCAAATAGCAGCAGGTCAATTGAAGAAGAAAACCAGAATTAAGAGTACTACCAAACCAGCTGTAAGGTTAGCATTTTGTTGTCCTCTGATATCTCCCGACCTAGACTCAAGGCCACTTGATCTATTTCAGTCGTTACTAATGTCTGTTGTTAAACTGGCATTTGAAATGGATTACTGCTACTAGCTGTAGGACTTGACCAAGTCTCTTTCTGTCTCTGGGCCTCCTCTGTAAAGTGGGCTGCCTGATCACATGCTCTTGGAGGTCTCACCCAGTGCTGATGCTCCAAGACTTCACACGTGGCCTCTAAGGAGCACCAAGAGGCAGAGTTATGAAGCTAATGAGGCTGCAGCTGAAGGCCAGCCCCCCGCCCCCAAGCCTGGTGACCATATGAGTTTGTAAAATTTGTCAACTTAAGATATTTAACCGCAATTGGTTAAGACCCTTGTCTCTTTCCACTGTGGCTTCCCTTTATGTCTGGTCTCATTTTCATGTTTTGTGTCCTCTTCCTTAAAGAGGAGTCCCCAAATTATATAAGCCTCAGAACTTGAAACCTGGATCTGCCCCTGTCCTATTCAGATAGTTATAACCAAGATGGCATTCAACTAGAGATTTCTTTGAGTCATGTGTAAGAATGCATCAGGTATTTTATTGGAAATTAATTAACAAGTTCTTGTCTTAGCTTCAAGAAAGGAAACACCTACTTTTCTTTCAGTACACAGCGTCACATGACTTCTTCAGGGCTTCTTGGAATTCTAACACTTTATGTTCATTATCTGTTTCATGACTATAAGCTTCACAAGAATAGGGACCATGTCTTTTCTATTTTCTGATGTGTCCCCAGCATCTGTTGCAATGCCGGACACAGAGTAAGTACTCCATAAACATTATCAAGGTAATGCGTTAATTTATGAAGACCTGTTATATTTAAATATACCTTGTCTTTTTCCATGAAGAATTTGAGACTGAGCACGCCTATTCTGGGCCAAGTGCAGAAAGTTGCAAGCTCATTTAGAAGTCCATTAAAAGTGTCTTACCAGTTGATTTGAATGCCCAGGATACAAAACACTTGCTGCCGATGCTGAGAGTATGTGAAACCCTTCTTCTCTTCTTGCAAAGCACTATTCCTCATTTAAAAGGCACTGAATGAACCAGAATTCAGACTTCGATGGCCAAAAAGACCCCCTTCTTCCCTTAACTGCGGACAGGTAGATTCTCCCTTGGGCCGCCTTGATGAATAAATCAAATGCCCCTCTTTCATAGTCACATCTTTTCTAATTGTAGAGACTAGACTATGGACCTCTCAAGGGTGGTGGCAGTTCTTCAAATGCCCCCCTTGTTTTGCCACATCCCACAGGCTAGGAGCTGCCTTTCTTTCCTGCTCACGTCTTCCAGGTCCAGCTGCTTCAGTATTTTCTACAATGGCAACAGCAAAATCAGCAGCTGAGAAGAAGTCTATATCCAGGAGCAGAAAGACAAGAGAGCTCAGGAGGGAGAGAAACAGCAAATGTTGATGGAGCTTTAAAAGAATAGCAAAATGACAGGAAGAGGGAATTAAGAGAAAGTGATGTGGGAATTACCTAAGCTAATTACATAATCTCATCAAATGAAGATTCCCAAAAGTAAATGTAAATTGTGGAAGGCGCAACAACTCTAGAGTGCAGAGAATTCTGTGCTTATAATATAAATATTCACCAGGAAAAAAAAATTAGCATTTGGGTAAAGAAGAATAGGCACGTCCTCTCTGTTGAGTGGCTGTTTGTGATTGCTGTTTCTAAACTCACCGCACCCGGTTGCAATTGGCCTGCCATTCTTGTCCTGAGCAGCAAAGGGATGTGGGTGGTGTGGGCCGGGGAGGGGGCTGGCTATGTGGCAAGCCATGACAGGTTCTCATTTTGATTCTCCTCAAGCTCTGTGGGTGCTCTGCACCTCAAATTCCCAGCTGTACTCTGGATAATGAGGAAATTATTGGCCTGACCTGGTCCTTTAATTTTTTTTCCCACTCATGGCTTGAGCTTTCATTAGTTTTCATTTCTCATTAAGAGAAAAATCAAAGAGTGAGAATTAAACCCCTCTTGATTGTTATCCTACTGAAAACGGGAAGTTGAGAGTCATGGGGCTGGAACTGAATGAAAGGCCCAGCTGAGTGAGCCACCGGAGGATATGTCAGCAGGCATTGGCTGTCCACCTTCTCCTCCCTCTTGAGAACAGTAGGGAGCAATCTAACACCCAGAAATACTTGGAGTCTACATTTAGGACTCGGTGTTGTAAAAATCTGGCGCATTCTCTGAGCAGAGATAAGAGGCTGAAATCACGTTGGGCTTTCCTCTTTTCAAGCATTGGGTTTGGATTTGCATTAACCCTTACCCCTATAGACGCCGCTCCTCAGATATAGAGGCTGTGTCCAACCCATCTGTCAATTTCTTACAGGCACGTGGCAGGTGTTCGGCAAATGAATGGAGAGGGTGAAGGAATGCACGCATGCTGAGATGAACTGACTGCTCTTAATTTCTGTTTGTGTGCTTATTGAATATACCCCACCTCACTACATAAAGGAAATAAAAACAGTATGGCGGTTTCTCAAAAAAAATTAAACATAGCACTACCATATGGTCCAGCAATTTCAATTAGGTATATACCTAAAAGAATTGAAAGGAGGTGCCTAAACAGATACTTGTATACCAGTGTTCATAGTAGCATCATTCACAATAGCCAAAAGATAGAAACAAAGCAAGTGCCTATCAACAATGGACAATCTGGATGAATGGACAATCCAGATGATGTATATCCATACAATGAAAAATTATTCAGCCTTTAAAAGCATGGATATTCTGACACATGCTACAAATGGATGAACTGTGAAAACTACATGAGATAAGCCAGGCACAAAAAGACAAATATTCAATGATCCTACCTATATGAGGTACCTAGTTATTCTTTAATGGGTACAGGGATTCAATTTGCAATGATGGAAAAGTTCTAGAGATGGATAGTGCTGACGGTTGCACCATAATGTGAATGTACTTAATGCCACTTAATTGTAGGCTCAAAAAAAGTTAAAATGGTAAAGTTGATGGCTGTATATTCTACTGCAATAAAAAAGGAAATAAAGCAGCCTTCGTTCAATGTACTGAAATTCCTGAATCAACCCAGAGAACGTCAGCGCTGCCAGTATAGTTTGATTCCAGCTGTATGTGAAGAAGAGGCCACACTGCTTCAAGGGTACGTGAGCTTTCATGACCTTCACAGCTGTGCAGGCCCCCTTTTCCCATGTGGATCCGTAAAAACATTCACTGACTCTACCATACAGTGCACCTGCCCCCAGGCTTCTATGGCTGGAAATTACAGGAGAATCTGCCTTGTCCCATGAGTTGTACCACCCATCTGATGATTACTCACTTGTTACTGCAGACCAGCCTCCAAGGGACAAACTAGCGGGTTTGGGTTCACTTTTTCTAGACCCCCAGACTAGAGGAGCAATACCAGAGCTCAGTATTACAGACAGAAGGGACTGGGTTTGAATTTCAGTTCTCCATATTATTGCTTGTGTGGCTTCAGGAAACTCACTTAAGTACACCTCAGTTTCCTCATCTATAAAATGGGAATATGACCATACCTACCTCACGGAGCTGTGCGAAGGCCTAAATGAACAAATAATATAAGTGCCTAACAGAGTGTCCACAGTAAAATGAGTATTCAATGAATACAATTTTCATGGAAGAGATACATTACAGGTGGTAACAGGGATAGAGTGAGGATGGTCATTCATGTCATGATAGGAGTTGAAATCTAGGCCCTGTACAGTCTGAACCTTGCACAGGCCAGCCAACCAGGAGGAGCCTCAGGAATGAGCAGGGATACCAGCAGGTGATTAAATGGGGCTTTCTAGGGGGATAGGTAGGTCTCAAAGAATCCTTTTTACTTCTTCTCATCACTCACCCAATTCCTTAATCTTTGGGGTAGTCTCCTTTTGGAGATAGATATATATCATTTTCTTGCATCTACTAGAAAGTTTACTCATTCATGCTTAGGAAATATCTTCAGACCTGAATATCCAAAGAATTTAGGATGATGTTAACATAATGCCAAGTAAACAGAAAACCCATTAAGGAGAGTTCTAGGATGAAGTCATTCCCGTCCCTGTGATGGTGCCGACGACCTCTGGCTGCACAGGAAGACTTCTCCATGATTTCAGTCAATCAGCCTATCATACTGATAGTGTTGAATTGAACTCACTAACTTTAATTATTTTCTTAATTTTAATTATTCAGGTGCATCTTCCCAAAACCTGGAGAGATTTCTAGAAACGTAAGTGAAAGAGGGATATATGAAGTTGTTTTTAGATTGGGTTTCTCGTTGTGAAGAAAGAAGGGAAACCCTCAGTTGTCACCCTGTAATCACTTGTACCGAGCACCAATACCTTGCTAGTCACTCCCAAACACTGGAACATTATCACTTCTTGGGCCAGTGGACATGGGAAGTGATTAATTTGCATATGTCCTTGAAGAAGGATCATAAAAATGCGTACAAAGAGGGTCAAACTTAAGTACAGCCAAAGTAGCTGAAAAAGGGCAAAAAAAAAAAAATATTTCATTTTCCTACTTTATGTGCTCATTTTGAGCTTAAAATTCAGAAACAAGGCCCAGGGTGCCCAGAATGGAAACCTTGGGAAACCCTGGAATTTCGAAAGTTCGATACAGAAGCTCAGCCATCAGAATGTCCTACAAATCTGGACAGAAGGAAGCCAGTAACACTTGAGGACAAACGCTGTGAAAAATCCTAAGAAGATGGTACCGTGTGCGCCTCCTGGAGACTTCAATCCGCTCTTTTCAATTCTATGCATTTATGTGGTCTTTCCCTCATGGGGAAGTAATTTACAGATTATACAGAAGAAGGGGGAAATGGGAAGAGTGATTCTGAAATGAAAGAAAAATAGCAAAAAGTTACCAAAGTGGGAGACATACAAAGATCCTTTCACGGGCCTAGGCTGTGACATTGGCTGTGACAAAGTTCAGTTTCTGAGGGCTTGCCATTCACAGTCCATCTCTGGCTTCTCAGTTTGTCTAGGAACCAACTGTTGGACCATCCAGCCATCGTCATATACGCCATGATTGGAAATGATGTCTGCAAGGGGTGAGTTATGGAGAAAGAAGGTTTTGAAGATGCTTGGGCTCTGGGGTCCCCCTCTTCTCTCCTCCACTCCACTGTTACACTAGTCTGCTGTTGAGTTGAATTTCTCTGTCTTAGCAAGTCCTAGACACATATGAAATTGATAGAACCAATGCGTGAAGCTGAAAGACCCTTCAAAAAATATCTGATCCATTAATTCTCTGCTCTGATTCCCAACAAATGGGTATGTCACGATACAAGTTCTCAGTTGTATCACAAGATACATGCTGCTACTAAGCAAGAATCCAAGACTGAATATCATGGCCTTTTAAGTAAAATAAAGCCGAATTATAGCTACCCCATAAGAATAGGTTCCTCACTCACATTCTGATGTGGTAGAGACAGCATAGGCTCAGAGCATTCGCAAACAAACTGTGTATAATTTACAGCCAAACCTACTTATGTCCATGGCCCATAGTATGAAAACAGTTTTGCTAACCAGCTAATATAGGTAGTGATTTCAAAATGTTGAATGCCTTAGTCTCCCATAACATTTTGGAAGGTTTCTCAAAAATTGTGTGTACCCCTAAGAATATGCTGCACATGTGAATTCCATCTGTCCTGTGATTGTGGCCAAAAAGAAAGAAAAAAAAAAAAAGGTGAGATCAGATCTAGAACAACTCCCCACTAGCCACCCACCCACCATTTTTGAAAACAGAAAAGTAAAGCCAAGAGAGATTATGTGACTTGCCTGATTAATCGATTAATGGCAGAGATGGCCTCCAACCCAAGTGATACCAGAAGTAGGTCATCCTACTCACTGCCCATCCTTTGCTTTCACTCACCAAGCTTTCTAGGCCTGCGCTAAAAACCCAGTTCAATAGGGCGCCTGGGTGGCCCAGATGGTTAAGCGTCTGCCTTCGGCTCAGGTCATGATCCCGGGGTCCTGGGATCGAGTCCCGCATCGGGCTCCCTGCTCCTTGGGAGCCTGCTTCTCCCTCTGCCTCTCTCCCTCTCTCTCTCTGTCTCTCATGAATAAATAAATAAAAAGTTTAAAAAAAAAAAAACCCAGTTCAATATTAGTTAAGTGTGTTTGCTCTCACCAGCACCTCCATGAGGTAGGAGAGCCCTGGAACTCTCACAGTGAAGGAGGTGTAGACCTAATTAGTGAAGTGAGTTCAGGTCAGGAGATACCATGCTGCGATGAAGAGATGCTGATGTGCTAGACCCCGCCTTGGCACCCCCTGGGGTGGTTTACCACCCTCCCCAGAACCCCAAGGCTCCCAAGGCCCCACACTGGGGTCCCCAGCCCCAACTTCTGTGATGAGCCACATGGAACTCGCTGGTAAATAACAAACACCCCCCAAACTCTCCATGAACCAATAGTCACACCACTCCCTAAATCGTCTCATCCCCACAGCAGCCTTAAGAGGAAAGCATGATTGCCCCTATTTTATAGATGAAGAAACAGGTTCGGCAAGGTTAAGGAACTCGCTTATGTTGCTATGAGTAGCAAGGTTGAGAGGCAGACCAGGTTCTCTGATGAGGTTCTGTGCTCTTTCCATAGTCCACACCTGCCTTAACCGCTTTCTTTTAGGCAATCACTTTTTTAAACATATGTATTGACCACCACCATTGATGTGCCAAATGCTGTGCCAGGCTCTGGGACATAATGGCAAAGAGCCCACAGTGCCTGACCGCAAGGAGCTTAGGGAAGGAGAAGCACTGAGCTTCAGCCTCAGCCCCATCACAAAACAGAATGAACCTATGTCACAACGGCCAATGCCCCTCCAGCCTCTGGATCATGTTCCCCCGGAGGGGACACAGAGCAAACTGGGGACAGTGAGCCCAGAACACCTGCAGAAAGAGGCTTTGACTCCAAGAGCCCAAACCCCTGCAACTGCATTTTCCAGCAGAACCTGCTTACTCAGAGGCCCTTCCAGCCCAGGCTTGCTTTTCCTTTTCCAAGGAGCCAAAGGGCAGGCAGACGTCAGCCAGAGACCATGCCAGTCTCTCCCCCAGCCAGGGATCTGGGCAGAGGAGCAGCAAGCATTTGGGGGAAAGAACAGGGTTGGCAGTGTGGGATGTCCCTGCAGTGCCCACTTTGCAATGTCCTGTGGTGGGGTTAGAAAAATAAGGACAGATGGCAGCTATACCTCCCCATCTGCCAGCTCGTCAAGGTGGAGTAGACAACCCAAAATGAGCAAAGCAATCTCATAAAAAGCTCAAGCCAGCAACGAGTTGCATAATAAGTCCGTCCTGGAACAAGTTTGGGGATATTTGCTTGACTTTTTTCTTTCCTTTTTTTATGATGACGCTAGCATTTACTGAAATAATGCAGCCATGTGCTTCTCTCTCAATTCTCCAAACTCACGCAGTTACGCAACAAATACGTGCTAAGTGAATGAAGGTCATGATTGGAAGATAGCTTTTTAATGTCTGGAATTTAAGAAGAAAGGTAACATAGACAAACACAGCTTTCCCCTGTGACTCCACTCAGTCTGGCCAAAGCTAACCCAGCTTCCCTAGCTTTTCCTATCACTCCCCTTGAAAGCTCTGGAATGTCTGCGATACAAAAGGAGAAAAATGCCTGGGAATAGGGCAAATTTGAGTGAGCTACAGCAGCAGAACCTTGAGTAGCAGGGGCGGCCTGGGAAAGGGAAATGGCTGTAAGGGCCTCAAATCATAAACCCTTCCTCCACCCCTCAACATGACATCCCTGAGAAGAATGTCGAAATTGCCAGAAGTGAGATAGAATTATAAAACATCTAATGCTAGCCACGTATATTGACATGGTTCCATTTTTTTATAGTGGACCTAGACAAAATTAATTGTACATTTTTCACCTAATGAAAAGAGCCAGGACCACCCTACAAGTGTTGTCTGTGTCCCCCAGCACCCAAGCATTTCTTTTCTGCAATGCCAATGCTTCCGATGTCACTAGGACAGCCGATCAGCACTGCATTAAGAGGAAACCAGCAGGGGTAACTGGGTGATGGACATTAAGGAGGGCACGTGATGTAATAAGCACTGGGTGTTATGTAAGACTGATGAATCACTGACCTCTACGTCTGAAACCAATAACCTATGTTAATTAATTGAATTTAAATTTTAAAAAACTTTTTTTTTTTTAAATAAAAAAGAGGAAACCAGCCAATGTGCTGATAGGTCACTGGCCCTAAGGAGACTGCACTGGCAGGAAACAATCCATTCCATCCAATCAAGTGGTAGAAAAACCAGCAGGGAAGGGAATGCCCAGAGGAGTTCTTTTCCCAGCCTCCTCAGTCGAGGCAGGGGTGGCCAAGGGAAGGATAAGGAGGTTCCCAACCAGCCAGCATGTTTCCAGGTCACCCCCATTTTCAGGGACCTAGGACCTCTATGCATGGGGTAATGTGGGCCTAGTGCATCCCTAGCTCTTCCCCAGTCTGTGTCAAGAAGCCTCCTGGTGGGGGGCAGCGGGGGAGGACAGCGATGTGATTACAGCTGGCTGGCCTGAGGAAAGGGCTCCCTGTGGTTGCCTGGCTGCTGAGAGAACTCAAATGCTAGCTTGAGTGAGGGCTGAGCACTCAGTCGGGACACATCTCTGGGCTTCAGCTCTACTTCTGGGAAATATTTTCCACAGAGGCTGTTTGCCTTCTTCCTTAAGAGGGGGCACATCTCTCTGGCCTCAACCAGGTGAAATCTGGCTCAAATAGTTGCCAGGGTAATGAAAGGATCACAGCCAGCCCTGCACCCAAGTCACGAGGCTCACTTTCATGATCAGACACAATCCATCAGGATGAGGGGGACAGGCTCTGAGCCACCCAAGGGGCGAGGCTCTTTCTCTTTGGCCCGCCGCATGCTCCTGGCGTGTGAGAGCCCAGCCCGGGATGCCAATGCTCTCTCATCACATCCCCCAGGCTTGCCCTCTGTAAGCTCAGCACCCCTGACCCCTCACCTCTCCGTCTGAGTGACTGGTGTGAGCTCACCAGGGTGTGCGGAGGGATGTATTGCACTCGGGTGCGCAGGCAAAGTTGGGCTGGCAAAGTGGACCTGACACGGGTTCCAGCACACGTGGCCAGGAAAGGGTTAGACGCTTCCAGCTCAGCCCGTTCAATCTGCGGCGGACATCAGAGAAGGCTTAGGAGATGTTTCCCAAACCACTGGGACTCTGGTCTCCAAAATACTAGTGCCAAGTCTCCTCAGAAACCACCAGAGGAGGAGTACGCAGATCAAAATGGCATTGAGAATTTTTCAGGGACAAAGTCAGAAGGCACCTTCTATGGCATCCAGAAGGGGTGACCCACCACCTGTCACTTAGACCCATTTGCCCTTGCCTGAAGTAAGAATCAATATGGGGGCACCTGTCTAGCTTAATCAGTAAAACATGTGACTCTTGATCTTGGGGTCATAAGTTCAAGCCCCACGATGGGCCTAGAGCTTACTTTAAAAAAAAAAAATCAGTTAATTTTGCTATGCACATTAAAGTGTTTAACTGACAACGCACATGTGTAACTTACGTAGCTATGCATAATGGAGCAAAGATGACTAGAGAATGTTCCGCCAGCAACACCAAGGCTTCCATTTTGATTTCACTTAGTAATTAGCCATTTGGGTTATGCTTGCTTCAGTTCTGGGGTGCTCTTGCAAAAGCACAAATTAGCTCAGAATATTTGTTACCATCAGGGTTGTATCTCTAGCCAAAAAATAATCATTAAATAGGGAGTTTGGGACTTTTCTCCATCTTAACTCATCTTGGCTTTATGTGATTGGAGAGTCATAGCTCAGCATAATTGCTTTGTGCCAAAGCACTAGTGTATCAGCAGGAAAAGAAAAAAAAAAAACTGAAGCGCCAAAGCAAAAGTTAATAAGCAGTATGCGCTCGCCTTACCGATGATGGAAGATAGGGTATGGACACCAGCTTGCTTCCATTTCACCCCTGCTGTCACCCTACACACACAGTGAATATCAAACCTGGTTACTCTGGGTGGGTCCTCCTGGGCTGCGAAAACCCACAAAGCAGCCTGAATCTTCGTCACAAACTGGGATCATTCTAGCCCTTCTGCACATAATGCAAGTCAAGCCAAAGCCCCTACCCAGCCTTCGGTCCTTAGTAGGTAGGCAACCTAATCTCATATCCATCCTTATGAGAGCTTTTTATTCAGGTTAGGAGATTTTTACTCATAAAGTAGTATGATTTTTTCCAAGGTAACAAAAAACATGAATTTAGCATTCTGTCCTATACGCGGGGGGCGGGGCGGCGGGGTGGCGGGGGGTTGTAAAATCGGACATCTTTCCTTCTTTTCTTTTTTTTTTCAGGGCAGGGTGGGAGAGTCCTAAGCAAACCAATAGATAGAGTAGAAGGATGTACACCACCCACAACTAAGACCTTACTGGTAACCCCTAACATCAGCCTTGCTCTGCCTTCTCCTCTGTATGGGTACATACTGCTTGTCACAAATGAGCCAAAGTGATCTTTGCATCTGTGATCAGCCTGTCAACTCTGGATAGCAGCAATTTAGAAGGTGATTTTATTTGACTAAGTGGAATAGGTGGGGGACAAATGACATAAAATTACAATGCTTTCTGCTTCCATTAAAGCTTAGGTGGAGTCCGGTTTTTTCCTCCCTTACTTGAGAGAGAATAAAAATAATATGAGAATCTGTTTTATTTTTATTATTTTTCTGATTACAAAATAATATCTGTTGTGAAAAGTTCGAATAATGTAGGGTGTAGGAAGTGAGTTTCCCCATAATCACTCCCTACCACTCCCCCACCAGCCTGCTCCAAGCTAACCAATGGAGACAGTTTAATGTATTTGCGTCCAGATTTTTTCTTTGCAAATTCTGACTTACAGACTGATTAATATTCATTGAAATGAAATAACAGTATGCTTACTGCTCTGTAATTTGTTCTTTTCAATCAACAATACTTTTTAGCAGTCTTTTCCGTGCTAATACATACAAACTACTTCATTATTTTTTAATTTTTTTATTTTATTGAGATAAAATTTACATAATATAAAATTAACCATTTTAAAGTGAACAATTCAGTGGCACTTAGTAACTCAGAATGTTTTATAACTATCACCTGTACTAGTTACTTCTTTCTTTTTAGTGACCGTATAGCCTTCTACCTCATGGATTTACTAACATTTATACAACCGGGCTTTTGGCTTTCTCTAACTTTACACTATTTTTTTTAAGATTATTTATTTATTTATTTGACAGAGACACAGAGAGAGAGGGAACACAAGCAGGGGGAGTGGGAGAGGGAGAAGCAGGCTTCCCGCTGAGCAGGCAGCCAGATGCAGGGCTCAATCCCAGGACCCTGGGACCACGACCTGAGCCGAAGGCAGACGCTTAACGACTGAGCCACCCAGGTGCCCCTATTTAACACAATGTTGCAATACTTGTATGTACATCTTTGCAAATTTGTGGAAATGTTACTGTAAATTTCAAGGTCAAAAGTAAAGCCAACTTTAAAAGTTGATACTTTTTTTTTTTTGAGAGAGAGCGCGAGCTCGTGCACGCAAGGGGGAGGGGCAGAGGGAGAGAGAGAATCTCAAGCAGACTCCCACTGTGTGCGGAGCTCAACTCCAGGCTCAATCTCATGACCCTGAGATCACGACCTGAGCCAAAATCAAGAGTCAGATGCTTAACCAACTGAGCCACCCAGGAGCCCCAAATGTTGATACATTTTGAAAAATTCCCTCCAAAATGGCAGCATCAATGTCCATTTAGGAACTCCCTTCGAAGTGATAACAGTGGAGGGGCGCTTGGCTGCCTCAGTAGGTAGAGCATGTGACTCAGGGTTGTAAGTTCGAGCCCCATGTTGGGTATAGAGACTACTTAAAAATAAAATCTTAAAAAAGAAAAATTTAAAAAGGTGATAATAGTGGACATCCCTGGGGGCTTCTTTCTGTCCCTTCCTTCCATGTCACTTACGCCTCAGGTCCAGCCTGGGAGTAGTAGACTTACTTTCCCTGGTTTGGAATCTGTATTAAGTTCCCCATAGCTGCCTTAACAAAACACCACACACTGGGTGACTTCAAACAACTCTCACGGTTTTGGAGGTTAGAAGTCCAAACTCAAGGTGTCAGCAGGGCTATGCTTTTTCTGAGAGGTCTAGGAGAAAATCGTCTCTTGTTCTTTATGCTTCCGGGGGGCTCCTGGCAATCCTCAGAATTCCTCGGTTTCTAGCAACCTAATTCCAGTCTCTGTTTCCAGCTTCACATGGCTTTCTTTCCTGGGTGCGTGTCTGCGTGACACCTTCTCTTCTTGGAAGGACACTTGTTTTTTGATTTAGGGCCCTCTCTAATCCAGTATGACCTCATCTTTACATTTGCAAAAACCTTATTTCCAAATAAGGTCACATTCTGAGGGAAACTATTCAACCCACTATAGGATCATTGTGTAAATTTGGGATTTTAAGGACTCAAAATAGAAAACAACTTAGGATTCCATTTAGGTTAACAAAAGGCAGTTTAAAGAGTAGATGAAAATCTTAAAGAATTCTACAGTCTAGTCCCAGGTTAATGCAGGTTAGTATCTTAACTCAAACTTAATGTATTCCTAAAAGTGTGTAAATTCAAATTCAACGTAGGAAGGAAGGATGTAGTGTGGATACATACTGTCATTTTATTTCTCAGTAAAGTTGCATTTTCCTAACTGTGATATATATGAAAAGTTTCAAGACGAAGTTACAGATCTCAAAGGGTCTAACGAAGAATAAGTAATACCAGACCCCTCTGATTCTATTAACTGTGTGTATCAGTCAGGATAGGTAAGGACACGCTGCAGGAACAAACAGCCTCAAATCTTAGTAGCATAAAACAACAAACATTTACTCATACTACATTGTTGCCCAGGGATCACTGTGGGACTCTATTCCAGGACTCAGATTAGTGTAGCAGCTGCTATATAGAACATTGCCCAGACTCATGGCAGAGAGCATTCTAGAGGTTCTCATATCAACAAACATGACACATGTCACCTCTCACAACTGAAAGGCTAGATCAGTCTCATGGCCCACCCAATCACAAGAGAGTCAGGAAGCTTAACATATTTTGCAAATAACACCAATAACTACTACATTGTGTGTATGGGGCAGGGGGAGGAGAGGTAGGGGTGTTAATGTATGTGTATGCATTTATCCTTATCTACTAAGATATCTTCTGTTTCTTTCACCAACAGGAAAGTTGACCCAGTCGCAGCAATGACCACTCCTGAGAAATTATACTCCAGTATCATGCAGACTCTGAAGCATCTAAATTCCCACCTGCCAAATGGCAGCCATGTTGTTTTATACGGCTTACCGGATGGAACATTTCTCTGGGATAATTTGCACAACAGATATTATCCTCTTGGTATTAGTTTGAAGATACTTTTACTCCTTTTTTTAAAAGATTTTATTTATTCATTTGAAACAGAGAGATACAGGGAGAGAGAGCATGAGCATGAGCAGGGGGAAGGCAGAGGGAGAGGAGAAACAGACTCCCCACTGAGCTGGGAGCCAGATGTGGGACTCGATTCCAGGATCCCAGGATCATGACCTGAGCCGAAGGCAGACGCTTAACCCTCTGAGCCACCCAGGTGCCTCGATACTTTTACTCTTTAGCAATGTCAGTTATACATAGTTCGAATATATGTTGTTCAAACCATATAGGAATACACCTAAAATGCCACCATGGTGCATAGGTCAGAACTGGTGAAGGCAAGAGCCCTGAGGTACAGACCTAAAGGCCAGTATCCAAAGATGGTCAGAACCAGATCCAAAGTCAGAAAGGGCAGAAATTTTTAATGTAGAATTAGGACAAATTGAAGGGTAAGAATTTAAATCAGGAAACTCCTTTAATGAAAAGTGAGATCTAGACTAAGCGGATGAAGCTCAAGTCAAAGAGAAGGATTTCTCCAAACCTCAATGGTGAGTGCCTCTGGTGGCCAGAATTCTAAGAAATTCTGTGGACCCTGGTGGCAGTTAAAATTCTACACAACACATCCTCCAGGGGGCTTGCTTCCTACTTCTACACTCTCTTGGAGTCCTTGGCTCTGAAATGCTTTAAAGATCTCCAGAAACTTTCAATAGCATCTCTAGCATTCCAGATGCCTTCTAAACATTGTAAAAGTAATAGTAATTCACATCAGGAAGGGCTGGCCATGCTGATCCTTAAAATAATCCTGTTAATCCAATTAATGATATTTTTATTAATTTCATTTTATAGATGAAAAACCCAAGGCTCCAAATGTCGCATACCTTATTGTATATGTAATCTGGGTGGAGTAGGGCTCTCTCTCTCTGTTTGGGGGAGAATGTCCTTTCAAAAAATATTTATTATGTGCCAGGCCCTGTTCTAGGAACCACATACCCATCAGTGAACACAACAATCAAAAGTCCCTGCCAGCGTAGGCTTGTATCCCAGGAGTATGCCAGGGGTTGATAAGTGTGACTGAAAACATTAAGCACGGAAGGGGGATGGGAAGTGCTGGCCTCAGACGTCTCTGACAGGCAGCTACAATGAGGGCCTAGATACCCTCCCCTCAGCCTCATATCAACAACCCCTTGCCAGTCTCTTATTAAAGAGGTCGCCCCTTCCCTAGTATTGCCATAGCCTCCTCCTTAGACCAACTGCTGCAGAAGTGTGCTGGAGATCCAAGCCGTTTCCAATGAGTCAGATGAGCAATTCAAAGGGAGAAACCTGAAACTCCTTCCTCAGTGTCCACCTCAGGGGGTGGGGGTGGAGGTGGAGCGCTTTTCCTTGCCTTAAGAACTTTTCTGTACCTTTCCAGTCTCCTCTTCTCCTCCTGTAGTCCTTGCTTAAGCCAACCCCCACCCCTCCTAACACACGAAAAGAGCAGGTTCCCTTTAACCAGTTCTCAAAGGACTCTGGTCCCTTCACCCGGGGGACAAGAGTAAATACCCACTTTCTAGGCTTCCCACCAATAAGACTGAAGTCATTTTTCCTCTTCGGTTACCAAGTGCACCACAAATATCATTATCATCCCAGCAAAACGTTGTCCAGCCTCTCAAGAGGAAAGCGGATTCTTTCTGTTCCCACAGCTTTGACCGAGACCTTTAGAAATAAGAACACGGTCACACAGAGAACATGACTCCATTCTGGGCTTCCTTGAACACATGAAGCACAACCACATGGGCCAACAATGGCTCTTTGAGCTTTTGAGGTTGAAAATTTCAGTTCCCCCAACAAATGTTTTCAGATTCCCAGATTTCTCCCACACTAAGAAATGCCTGGGAAAAGGAAGTTGAGGACAAGAGAGATGTGCCTCCGTCTTACTCTGTCACATCAATGGGGACTTGGCTGTGGGTTTTCTGACTTCAAATCCCATTTTCTTTTTCCACGAACTCTGGTTAGATAACTCCATAAGTTCTCTCGGATATGCCACACAATTCACTTGACTCAACCACAGTAGGTAGTAATGACACCATACAATCTGGAAGGGAGCGAGGGAGGGAAAGAAGGTAACTGGGGAGACTCATCAATCACTTTGGTGGATTCTCTAGGCCAGCGGTTTTCATGTCACCCCTACTCATTATCACAACTGCAGAAGGGGTGCTACCAATATCTACTGGGTAGAATCCAGGGATGCTCCTAAACATCCTGCAATGCACAGGACAGCCCCCCACAACTAAGAATATCAGTAATGCCAAGGTTGAGAAACCCTGCTTTAGGCTTTGCCTTGTCCTCAAATGGCCTTTCAGCAGCCACCAGTCAGGCACTAGCATTTCACAGCACAAACGAGGAAGAACGAAAAGGTAGAACAAGTTTGTTCTATGTAAACAACGCTGGTTTGGGGGAGAAAAAAAAAATCCAATTAGAAAGAATGTTGAAACCATCTAAAATTTATTTAAGTTATTATTCATAGCCTAAATTATCCCTGCTGCCTGGTTGCCATGGGATATAAATTATAAATTCCTCAACGAAGCATCAGTACCCTTCCTAGACAGCCTGGGGAAGTAGGTGGGATTTACCCAGCTTCCTCATTTCTCCTTTGGCCGGCGCATAACTCACATAAGATGGGAGGCTTGAGGAGAGGGCTACTGCCCTGTATCTCAGTTCTGCTCTGGCTTCAAATACAGTCTTTGGACCTTCACTCCCATCAGACGTGAGCCAGCAGGAAAGCAGGTTAATGCCAGGTCAGTCTCCGGGTTTTGCTGCTCTTCGAGGTTAGGGTCGGTCTCATCTTAATCAATAGCCAAACACGGAGTCTGATTCCCAACGCACTATGCTAAGGATTGTATAAGCAAATAAATGGGGTTTTCCATTTATTTCTTTGAGCCGAGAAACATGGTGACGATACTCTCTAGACCTGACGTTAGCCACCCAGTGAGGATTAAGAGAGAGGTCAGGAAGCAGGAGTCAAGCAGAACCCCTGGGTCAGTGATACATTTTCTGCTGCCTCAGTAGGACAGGTAGGGACTCAGGCTGACCATTCACCCAAGAAAAGGTTAAATGCCACAGCATCAGATCATCAGGTAATGAAGGCCCAGGGCTAGAACAGATTTCTAGCTTATTCCTGCCAAGGAGGAGGGGGTGATAAATCCCTCCTGGCATCTCTTAACCATGTTTGAGTCACTACCCAGTCAAAGCCTGGCTGCCAAGGACTGCAACAGCTCCACAGTCTCCACCAGTAACTAAAATTCCTAGGAAGAATGTATAGTCTTTTTGAGGAATTACCAGAAACTAAGTCTCACACATTAAGATTCTACTTACATAGATCTTTTCAAGCTTGACCAGGGATAAGTCCTCTCAGGCACAGTTTATGAGAAAGGCAATCTTTCCATAAATATGTCTGAGAACCTATTATGTGCTTTGGGGATAAAGATGATACTAAAATGGTTTCCTTGTCCTCAAAAGGGAGAGAAAAGACAATTCCACTGGCCAAAATACTGTATAGATCCTGACAGTGAAATCACCTTATGCCACTGACACTGGTACAAGCCATAGGCATTCTGGGAGCTACCTGAGGGTTAGACTATAGTCAAAAAGTCCAGGATCGCTGGCTACAAATAAGTCTGCATGTAGGCCTTCCTTGAAAGGCCTCTGCCACAGAACATCAACAACTTAATATTTCCCCCATTACTCTTAAACTTGAAACCTAATATATTTTAAAGTACCTTGCACTATACCTCTTATTTTTTTTACTGGCTTACTCCCTGTCTGAATTCATGTGGTTTTACTAAGGTTTTATACTTTCAGGTGGTATTTCATGGAGGTGTGGCTGATCTTTGTTGGTACTAAGCTTTTATGGTGCCTAAAATTTCAATTGCAGTCCCAGCATTAAGTAAATGCCAAATACTCTGCCCTAAAGGACTAATAATGACTGAGACAGGAGCTGCTACTACAGCAAGTTGGGGTAGAACATGCCCTTTAATCTTTGGGGGGATATATGGCAGCCACTGGGCCAGCCCACTAGCTCCCCACCCCTTGTGTGTGCACACACATGTGCGCAAACACACACACACACACACACACACACTCTGATAGTTCCTCAGCCCTGATAATTCCAGTCCTCTTGCCCCTGCCCCATTTCTGACCAGATTCACTTTCTGACCAGAATGTTTCAGATACTGCCTCTTTATAGGTACGACATGTAGGTGGGATCAATCTGTATACCAGGGCTCCTCAATATGCAAAAATACCATTGAAAAGTAATACCTGAAAAGAAAACAGTGAATAACCAACTGACAGCACCAATAAGTGGAGAAAAGCATAAGAACTATTTTCCCTCCTCCCTTTCTTTAAACCATAAGCCAATAATAAGCACTCCCAACTGACCTTCCACACGGCCAGCTCCAGAGTCACCCTACCTTCCACAGCAGAAATCCCGGAGAGAAGGGAAACCAACTCATTACACCTTTCCCAGGTCCCTCCCAGCTGCAGCTAGCATGCCCTTATCCTATTCAACAGACCTACCTTCTCACCTAAGGATTTTTCCTATATCAACCTTGACTAATTAGAAGTGCCAGAAAAGCAAGAAGATGGGGAGAAAGAGAAGGACCGAGAGAAGACCCAGTAGGAGGACACACCTTGTGGTCTCATCCTAAGGTGTGCTGGGACCTCAGCAGTAGGACATTAGGGAGAGAGGAGTAAGCCAGGATGGACAAGGCTATGGCTGGACTTAGCCCCTAGAGGGGAGCCAGCAGATGAATCCCCAATATCCAGTAGCAGGACAAACTCTGGTCCCTCTGGATAGCAGAGCAAGTGGGAAAGGGGAGGGTGTGAGAGTGTTACTTGTAGTCAGGCCTTAGGTGCCACCACCTACAGGTTAAAAAGACTTCAGCCACTGGGCAAAGGAAAGAAAGAGAGGCCAGTTCTCAGGGACAGGGGATTCATCAGGGCCAAGCAAGTTGACAGGGCTCCAGCCAAGCTACCTAAGGTTTATTACCAGGCCCCAGCCCAACAACAACAAAAAAAAAACCAAGATGGCAGAGGGAAGGCTGCAGCTCAGGGGTAGTACCAACAGGGGGCAAGAGCCAAGTCATTGGGTGCAGAGGATGGAGGATGGGAGTGCAGGTAGGAGGTGTTAGTCACTGTAGCTTGCTAGGCTGAGATAGGGACACACACAGAAAGGTAAATTACGAAACATACACACGCACACACACGCACACAGTAGAGGGAAAGAAGCCTCAGTGGTGGAAAACAGGATCTTGGAGAAAGATGAGAGCTCAGGGTTCCATGTTGAGCATAAAATGAAAGCAAAGACAGAAGGTGGCTTGGGATTCATCCAAAATACGAAGATGCAGACACCTTTGAGAAAAGGGGAGGCCTTGTGTGTCATTGTGACTTTAATGGCGATAATAAGCCTGTGGTTTTCCAGTCTTGGGATTCACAGAGAGAATACAGATTTCCTCTATGACAAGAAAATTGAATCTATCTTTCAGTCTAACTGATCTGAGGTGTAAGTGAAAAATAAGACTGTGTTCCATCACTTTCAATCTTTCCCTTCATTCCGAAATAGGTCCTATTATTTTCCTTTATTTTTTCAAGTGTGAGAGAAGTATTAATGGATAAGACATCAGTCATTCACCATTGAGATTTGGGAGGGCCTGGGTTTTGTGTCTCAGCCACAGCATGAAAGTTGAGTTGCCTCCAGGGGTGGATAGGCTGGGAGGTAGGGGGAGAGGGGAGGTGTGTGAAAAGAGAGAAGAAATAACCCCCACAGATTCTGGGTCTACAACTGATATTTGGAAAGACTCTGGATGAATTCATATAGGGCACTTAACACTTTTATTCTTTTTTTTAAGTTTTATTTAATTTTTATAGTCATCTCTACCCCCAATGTGGGGCTCAAACTCACAATCCCGAGATCAAGAGTTGCATGCTCTTCCAACTGAGCCAGCCAGGCACCCACACCTTTATTCATATGTACCTCTTTAAGCCTGCACCAAAAGATAAATTAGAGCATATCTAGTAATTAGGGCTCAAATAAGATATGCACTGGGCTGTGAAGGGATAGGATGTGCTGTCTTCTCCCATTCAATGGCCACCCACGCACTTTTGGAGGCTTTCAGTCTACCAAACTGCAGGCAGCACATGGTCAGAACTTCAGACACCCAGAAAGTCCCAGCAGGTCCTCAGCATGGGATAATTGGGCAGACCTGAGTGTTACATAAAGTCAACAATGAGGGTTTGTCCAACTACCACCATGAATGCTCTCCATGGGAACTTGGCATCTCATACCCCTGCCTAGAGAAAGCCCCTGTTCTCCAAGTCCTTTGTTAGTGGTGTTCCAGCCTGTATGGGGCCTTTTTATCCTTCTACCTGGCGTCCAGATAAGGGCAGAAGCTCGAGATGGGCATAAACTCCTTAGAGCCCCTCCCCAGCTCGGTCGGATTTCTAGGACACTCAGAAAGAAGGAATGCTCAGGCATTCCTCAGGAGCAATGCGGAATGAAAACTCAGGGCAGGTCCCCACCCTTCTCAGGAAAGGCAGGGTGGTCCACAAGTGTCCCTAGTTGGCTGCTAGATCTGAATAAGTACAACATAACAGACCTCTTTGTCTTCCAGGCCAGCTAAATAAGGATGTGACCTATGCACATTTCTACTCCTTCCTGAACTGTCTCCAGGTGAGCCCACAATGACTTGTTCCAAGGCCACATTCCCTGTTACTGGTCTTGCTCCTGTGTAATCAAAGCGGTGTTTTCTTACTCTCAGGTCAGCCCCTGCCACAGTTGGATGTCCTCCAACAAGACGCTCCGGACTCTCACTTCAGAGGTAGGACTGTAGCAACTCCTTTGATAGCACATTTGATCTTTCTTTCCGGGTATTTACTGCAGCATTTCCACTGGGAAGGGGATTTGGGTAGGGCAGTGGCCTCCAAGCTGATGAATAAAAACATCAAACTGCCAGGGTGTTGGAGAAACCAAGAGAATGTGGGGTGCCCTGTCTCTCTCTTTCTGCCGCGCTCTGGGTCTGTGGCTCTGGCTGTGTCTCTCAGTCACTGTCTCTGTTGTGTGTCTTTCTCTCTTGTACACACACATATGTGGATACACATATACCCCTTTCAAAGCTGGTCCTAGGTGTATTTGTAGACATAGAGAGGAGTGAGCAAGGTTAGGCCCACAGATGACTGGCGTTCTCCCAAGGTACACAAGGACCAGGGGTTCCATAGCCTTCCTCTCTTCTCTGAGGGGACACATGGTTCACGTACTTCTTTCAGGGACAGTGAATAATCTCTTTGTAGGAGATTTATTGATTTCTTTTTTACAAAAGAAATATATTTCAATTAAAAAAAATTGGAGAATATGAAAAAGCTGAGACACAAAGAATAATAACAAAAATTACCACAAATCCCATCACCCAAGCCAATATGTGTGTATGTGTTTCCAATATTACTTTCATAGATATTTGGGGGATTTTGCCTACACAGTATCAGAGTACACATATTGTTTTGTGCCTTCCAATGTTCATAAGTTAGTCCTCCACATCATAATTTTGTCATCATTTTAAAGCATACGGCATATGAATGCACCGTGATTTATTTCACCCCTTAGTGTTGGACATAGAGGTTGTTTCCAATTTTTCGCTATGGAAAATAGCACTGTGATGAACCTGTGTATGTATATACATATTTCTTTCTATACTGTGTCTATTTCCTTCAGACAAATTCTTAATTATTGGGTCAAAGGGCTATGCCATGTATAAGGGTTTGATCCCTATTTCCAAATTGCTCTCTAGAAAGGTGAAACAAATTGACATTCTCAGTCACCTCTCCCATGGCAATATTCTATATTATCAAGATTATTCATCTTTTCTTTGCCAATCCCATGGGAAAGAAGTGGTATCTTATTACTTGAATTTTCACTGATTGATTCCTAATGAATGTATGTTCGTTAGCCTCTTGTGCATGACTAGAATTTCATGGGCAGAGCATTCCTCCGCTGATGGCTCCAAGTGAGGGTGGGGACTATCAGTTTCTTTGTTCTGCCTGAATTGTCTCACTAAAGTCTAGGTTTCATGGAATTCTCCCTGTTTCTTTTGTATTCAGAGAGCAAAACAACTCTCCAATACACTGAAAAAAATTGCAACCAGCCAGAAATTTACGAACTTTGATCTTTTCTACATGGACTTAGACTTCCAAGAAGGTAAGTTTTGTTTGGAGTAGGTATTGACACAAGACCAAAGTAGCAGCTACAGTTTAGAGCCTGACTGAGCAGAGCTTTTATAAGCCAACAGGCAGTAGATTGGGCAGGGTGGCTCCCGCACATTTGACACACTCACAGCTCTGAGTATTGAAGAAAGATAAAGTGTGAGACCTTTCAGGGATGGGGGAAGCTTACCATCACCTCATTTCACCATCATTTTAGAATCCCTGAAGCAATAGAGCCAATGACCAGTTGAAGACAGCTCTGGGCAGAGAGCCAGCAGATCAACGGAATCACCTACCTCATTCTTGCCAGTTGAGCAATGCCCTGCTTACCTGTGGGCTGAAGATGAGTGTGGCAGGAATGAGGGATAAGGCAGTGCCTCCCATATGAATGCTGACTGACCTAGGGGTCCAGTGGCAGAACAGATTCCCAGCCCCTACACATGATGTAACTTATCAGAGTCTTTAAGGGAGGGACCTTGGATTTGCCTGTGGCAAAGTGGACAACCCATCTTCCAGCTGGAAAGAATGTCACTATTTCTTTTCTAGCATTCTGTCCAAAGACAGGGGGTCACTGAGGAGTGGCCATGCAAAAATGGGGGTGATTATCGGAGCTCCTGATTTATCCTTTACATCTTGACTCTGAAAAATTGTTATTTGTTGACTTTAATCCTCCCAGTCTCATTTTCATTGCTAAGCACTTGTTATAGAAGAGAAAAGCCTTCTGTTGATTGACTGCCCTCTGAGATGACGCTAATAGAAAGCTTTACAGTGTATGCAAATGATGGGAGAGGTCTCATCCAGAGTTTATCATCTCTCTCTCCCTGCCACCCACACCCCCAGCCCCAGCATCTGGGATGAAGCAGATGGCCATCATGAATTACCAAATTTTACATTAGCTGACACGTAGTGCATTTCATACTCTCGTAGTTCAATCCTGAACAGCTTTTCAACAGGACTGATCTCCCTTAACTAGATATCCTGCCTAGGTGATACATAATTCTCTCCTGGGGAAAAACATTTTGATAAATAACCTCTCATTAAAATGCAGAGCTAAAGACTCATTAATGAATTCCTGGTGTAAACAAATGCAACACCAAGTGATCTGTGATGATCATCAACCTTGAATATAGATAAAGTTATTAAAAATATAATAATGTCTAACATTCACATGGGACTTTTCATTTTCCAAAGTAGTCTCTAGCTCTGTCATTTATTGTCTTTGGGAATGTAGGCAATTCCCCTAACATGTCTAAACTCTCCTTTCCAGACCTGGAAATGGGGCTGCCATATCTACAGAACAGATCTTTGTGATGATTGTATGGGGAAAAAAATGTAATTCTCCTAAATGCTGTGCCTGGTACATAGCTGGTGCCCAGGAAAGAATAGGGTCCCCTCCCACCCTTGCTATTCAATGTATGGCTCAGGATGAGCAGTATCCACACCACCTGGGGGCTAGTTATAAATGCAGAGCCCCAGGCTCCACTCCTAATTGGAATTTGTATTTTAACATAATCCACAGATGACCCAGATGCACATTAAAATTTAATAAATGGGGCTCCGTCATGCTCCAAGATTAAGAATTTAGTTAGTCATCCGATTTTTACTAAGTCTTACCATGTCCATGGAGGTGCTGGGACAATAGCTGTCAGAAAAACAAAACAGCCCTTATCTTCGTGAAGGATAGGGAGAGAAGAGTTTTACCCTTGACTCAGTACTACCAGCTTTCCCCTGATGACCTAACAGGCTGATAGCAGAGGCTCCTCGGCCCCTTCTTCTCCTCCCGGCAACAATAAATGCAATATAAAAGCTAAAGTTTCAGTTAAACTGAACTGAACATTCTAAATCAAATGGCAGTGGGTCATCTTACTGAGAAACCTCCTCCGTATTTGTCCTTACTTGGCAACAATCATCAACAGTTGAAGGAATTTCCTGAGAGACATTTATTAAAAATAAATCTGAAGATCCAGTTTTGGTAGAATCCTTCTTTGCCTTCTCCATATGAAGTTAGTGGGCACTCCACTAGGGCAGACGTATGGGCACAGCCGGAGGGAGTGTGCAGACAGAGGATCTGGTGGCCTGCGATCTGCCTGCATGAACAGCTGCTACAGCGGAGGGCTCATTCACTCCCAGATCCAACTCCGTGGGTAACCGCCGTGCCTGGCAAGCTCATCATCCCAGAAATCATGGAGGTGCAATGCGCTATTGTAGAAAGAGCCCGCATTCGCCACCAGATAGAACTGAGCCCCTGTCCCAGCTCAGACACAGAATGACTGCGTAACCTTGAGTCATTAAATAACCACTCTGCTTTGTTCTCTTTTGTGTAAGGTAACAATCAGTAAACCAGGGAGCAGGTGGAGGGGGCAGGGGGCCTGGGGGTTATGTGAGGATTGAGACAATACTGCAATGTGATGAGAACCCTCTTAGCTGACATCCTCCCCCCACCACTGTCATCAGTATATGCAAAGCACCTACTCCGCTCTTCTAGGGCTTATCATAGAAGGAGAATACATGTTGGTTCGCTTCCAATGTCCAACCCTCCTCCCACACCAATCATACCCGAGTGTGAGTGCCCTAGAGGAAGCCATGGTGGAAATGTATCTCATTAGCACCATGGTCTTGTGTTATCAGACATAAAAACCGTATAGCCACTTATGGAAACTGCAGTCTTAAGGGTCACATGGAAACCTCCCCTCTCATTTCAGTGCTGTATTTGAGCTGATGACTGCATCACAAACATCCTCATTTTTCATATGAAATGTACAGTTCCACCTCCTGTGACAGAGCAAACTGCAGCTGAGGGTCGCTGTCCCTGGAGGGTGGGCATGAGCCCTATCTGTTCTCCATTCTGACAGCGTCAGTCCCACAGTGAAAGGCTATTGCTCATCTCCAAAGACTCTTTTTTGTCTCTTGCTGACTCATCCTCTAACTGGTTATGAGCTAAACAGAGGCAGCAATTTTTCCTCCCTTCAGGATATGCCAGCTGGAGCAGGTGATGTCCTTTTTCTTTGTCTGTACCACACCTCCCAAACAGAGGAAGGAAAATGCCACTTGGCTGACAAGACCACTTTTACACTGACAGTTTAAATATACCAGCTGCCCTCAGTTTCCAAGACAACTCAATTGGAGTAAACTTGGTTCTTAGTTCTCCCCACGTGGATGTTTGTAAAACAACCAATGACTTCATGGTGCTGACCAGAATTCCGATTTCTTGTTTTAAATATCTGCTAGTGTTGCTGTTCAGCAAGGAGCTACCAAGTGCTTATGACTCTTCTTTGATGATTCCTATGGCATCTCTGAAAAGCTGGTCATTGCTAATGACTTCTTCGACTTTACAGATACAGAAAATACATTATGCACCAAATCCCAAGAGATCATTTGTGATCCTTCAAGAAGTTTAATTCAGATCTTCTGAGAAAATAGGAATTCATTTACCTGTTTTTAATTGTGATCCCAGGCAGGAAGAAAAGAGACCAACTTACCATGCTGCCCCTGCTTGGATCTCCTCCCCTACAATCAGTCAGAGGGCTCCTGGGTGGCTCAGTTGGTTAAGCATCTGCCTTTGGCTCAGGTCATGATCTCAGGGTCCTGGGATCAAGTCCCATGTGGGGCTCCCTGCTCAGCGGGGAGTCTGCTTCTCCCTCTTCCTCTGACCCTCCTCCCTCCTCATGCTCTCTCTTTCTCTCTCAAATAAATAAATAAATAAATAAATAAGATCTTTTTAAAAAAATTAAATAAGATAAAATCAGTCAGAGAAGAAATAAAGATCACTGGTATTGCATTTATTCTAAGAAAGCAAAATTTCCCCCTGAGATCGACAAATGTAAAAGGGTCACTCTGTCTAGCACTGGTCCCAATACAGATGAAACCTTAAACTCTTGCCTGTGAGTTTCTGATTCTCCCTTTAAGTGTTATAATACTGATGTCTGCAGATTTGCAATAATTGGTAACCCTCACAGACACAATAATCATGTGGGAAAATAATGTTTTTCACTCTGATAGACTGATGGTAGCCTTGGTAACCTGCGGCATTTCTTTTAATGCCTATTGGATTATTCTACATGATAAGCCAGTTCTTCTAAAGACTGGACTCCCTTGCAGTGAGGAGGGAGAGGGACTTGTGCAGCAGCAGAAACATGTTTCCTGGCAGGAAGGAATATGTTATCACTGACTCCCAATAACAGCCAGATGCAAAATATGGAGGAGTGGCTCGGTGGCAGCCATTCTGCAGGAGAAGAAGCCAAAGGGAATTGATGATCCTGTATGTTGGACTTCAAATGACCAGCAGGAATTTTTTTCCTGAGCTCTGAGAAGGGCAGCAGTATTTGCAGCCCCTCAGGGAACAGGGATTGGGTAGCAAGGAAGGGTGGCATGCTGTGATATTAGGACTAATTACAAAAGCAGCATAGTACTGATTCAGCTCTGGCACAGGCTTCACTTACACAGTCAAAGCCTCTGGTAGAATTTCCATTCCTTCTTTTGGGGCAAGACTGGGGAGGAACGAAGAGGGCACACACATCCCAGCTCTTGAGTCTTTGTGGAGAAGAGGGAAGAACTAGAAACATTACAGCCATGCCTACTCCCCTCTCTGGACACCAAGGAAGGGAGGGCAGGGGAGAGGCTGGGATCAGCCAGTTTCAAATCTTTCTCTCTGGAGGCTCTCTAGGGATTTTGAAATTTCCTTGAGGAGTTCTTCCTGACTGTATAATATTACAGTATAGAGTTAATGGTGCTATTGCCTTGGAGCAACTAACAGTCTTGGTCTCTTACTCCTATTAAAGGGCAGTTTTACTGCTTTTCATCACTTTGGGGCTCATAATATTTCCTCTGTAGCCATACTCACTCTAAATGTGATGTTGAGATCATTTTATGTAATTATATTTCTGAGAAACTGTACGATTTTTAATGGTGATGGCTTGACATATGCAGGCAGTATCAGGAAATGGCAGCCCACGTAAAGAGATGTTAACAAAATGTTTTAATTTCCCCCCCTTCTCTTGCAATACTCTCCCACTGAGAAATGAGATGAATTTACATCGGTGTTGAATATCTCAGAGCTCACCTTTTCCCACTGCCCTCCTCCCTGCACAAACCACATTCACCCAATGCCATCACACATTTTCCTCCCGAGCTAGAAAATTAAAAAAAAAAAAAAAAAAGACCATACAATGCTTGAGATAATAGCCCAGAGCAGCCACAACTGAGTAAAGCATCGGCCAGGCAGGCCCGTGGGCAGCTCTGACGTTTGGTCCACACGGTCTTTGCTCTCCAGCACTGACTGTCACTTAGAGAAGCACGTCGCTAACCCTCTGGTTGTGTGTGCCCTGCAGTCGTAGACGAGTGGCGGAAGAGAGGCGGGCAGCCCTGGCAGCTCATTGAACCAGTCGATGGATTCCACCCCAATGAGGTATGTGCAGTCACACAGCGGTTGCTGAAGGCTATCTGGTAGGTTCATTGTAAAAGGTAGTTATGCATCCATATGTTTGTTTTTATCCCCTTTTACTCCAGAAAGATGTACTCACATGTCTAAGATAGAAGATTCAGTAAAAACCAACTGAAAATCAGAGTAAAAGGCAAGTGAGACCGAAATGATGCCTGGCTTCCTGACTTAGTGTCTGCAGTTTGTATGTGTGCGGGGTAGTCCTGAGAAACTGCCAGCAAGAGCCTACAGCATCAGCTCTGTTTTCGAGGGGCTGCCGTAAAAAGGGGCATATGACATGGCCTCCATAAAAGATAATAATAATAAGTCAAATACTCAAAAAAAATCACAAGGATTCCTGGAAGAGAGACCTATGAGAGATTTCTTCTATGGATCTTTCCAGAAAGGACACTGGATGAGAGGAAAACAGTGTCCTTAGCAATATCCTGCAATAAGAGCTGTTTCTTATCTTGCAATAAGAGCCGTTTCTTATCTAAGATTCCAGGATACAATTCTGGAAAGCAGTTCTAATCTAGCCTCTTCACAGAGCAAGGCGAGCTGGAGGGTGGGACTCTGTCCCCTCCCACCCTCACCCTATCCATTATCCTAACTTCAACCAGGGAAGCTCTGCTTTTATCTTTCATACATACTGGACCTGCTTGTGATGTTCCTTCATATAAAAAAAAAATGAAAGAAGTATGGGAGTAGTCCTGCCACTTTTCAAATTTTGAAAGCCGGCAATCCTTTGCAACTCTAGTCTTTCTGGCCTAGCCTTTGGTAAGGACGGTGTGTGGCAGTGACAAGGGTCTAAACCGGAGAAGCAGTCCTGGTGTGCTCTCCCCGTGGCCTTGGTCTCGGTGGTCAGCCAGGCCACAAGGAGGGCTGACCATCCCCTGGGGAGCCTGAATGGCTTGACAGCCCACCTTCCCTCAAGCTGCAGGCTCACTGAGTACCCACGGGCAGGGCTAAGAACTGTCTCAAAGGAAACAAAAAAGAGTGCCACTCTATCTACAGATGAATGCACAGTGGAGTCCCACAAATGCTGGGTAAATTGAAAGTGAGTATCAAATGCCCATCTCCCTGTTTTAAACAACTGAAAGAATAAATCTAAGTAATGCGCCTCAGAATATCTAACTTTCCTGTGTAGCGTGTGGATCAGCTGATCCAACAGAATTATTGGCTAGAAGCTGGTTAAATATTAGAGTAGAGTCTGCTCCCCACAGAATGATGACTTTTGTCTAAGAATGGTTTTTAATATGGAGACCTTCTTTCTGGCAGTAATTAGGTCGTGGTTCTTGTCATTCCCGCATATCACAGAGTTGGACCTTTCTGATTCTAGAGAGAATTGTGGATATGAAAATATGGTCAGAGAAGGAGTTAACTGAGAACAAACTAAAAAGGAGAGGGTCAAAAATAGCTTTTTTTTTATCCTTTGGGCCATACTTGTCTGATCCATCAAAAGACAATCCTGTCCCTGACACTTAAAATAATATTACGGTTCAAAGTCTGTTACATTAGGGCTCTATCTTACACTCAAAGAGCTTTGCCTATAACTGATTATTGAGAACAGGGTCGAAAGCTGAAGATCGGTATAGGGGGCGGGGGCACAGCACCGGGCAGACTCAGTCGGGTAGAAGATGCGACTCTTGATCTCGAGGTCATGAGTTCAAGTCTCACGTTGGGCATAGAGCCTACTTAAAATTAATTAATTAAAAATAAAACAGAAAATCAGCATGTGCCAAAATCATATGTTATTCCTGAGAGATTTGTTCCTGTGTGGGTAGTAGGTGAAGGCATGGTGAAGCCACATCCAAAGTGGGCAACAATGCGTAGCCATGCATAAAACCTGCCTATTTATCATATATTGAGTTAAAGGATCCAGACTGCAACTTGCCATCCAAAAATGTTTATTGAGTGCCTAACACAATGAGAATTCAAGAGCGAACAAGAAGCTGCCCCTGCCATCTAAGGAGATTATAGTCTAGAGGGGAAGAACGACAAGTGAACAGATAATTAAATATAAAGCGGTTGATGCCTCCAGTTTTGTGAGCATGGGGCTATGGGAGCACTCTGTGGGGTGGATGGAAGAGAGTGGTGTTCGGAAAAGTTTCCAGAGGAGCTCACTCAAAACTAAGAGCAAGAGCAAGTCAAGTGCAGGGGATGAGGGAGGGGCTACACAAAGTGTTCTGAGCAGAGGAAACCGCATGGGCCAAGACCTGAATGCATAAACAAAACACAACAAAAAGCCAGCAGGGCACTTTGGAGGAAATAAAAGTGCTGCAGTACGGCTGGGACATAGAGAATGGGTGTGGGGTTGAGTGAGAGGAATCAGGAGCACTTACTCAGGGACCAGATCGCATAGAGAGAGGAATCAGGAGCACTTACTCAGGGACCAGGTCGCATAGAGAGAGGAATCAGGAGCACTTACTCAGGGACCAGGTCGCATAGAGAGAGGAATCAGGAGCACTTACTCAGGGACCAGATCGCATAAGGTCTGCACGGGGTTTGACCTGTGTGGAAGGAGGGGCCGCTGAAGGTTTTTAAGCAAGAAAGAAAAATAACCAGACTTGTGGGAGCGGCTGGAGAATGGTGTGGTGGGGCCCAGGGGAGTGGGGAGGATCTTGAGAGGTATGTATTGGACAGATTTACACAGTTGAATCAACAGAACATGGCCATTTATTGGACGTGAGTGTGAAAGAGAAAGAGATGTTGGGGCGCCTGGGTGGTTCAGTCGGTTAAGCGACTGCGTTCGGCTCAGGTCATGATCCTGGAGTCCCGGGATCGAGGTCCACATCGGGCTCTCTGCTCGGTTGGGGAGTTTGCTTCTCCCTCTGACCCTCCCCCATCTCATGCTCTCTCTCTCTCAAATAAATAAATAAAATCTTAAAAAAGAGAGAGAGAAAGAGATGCTAAGCATGACACTTCTTTCATGACTTCAGAAATTGGATAGATGATTCTGGTGCTCACTGAGGTGAAGAACACAGAGGACGGGGTGGTTTGAAGAGGAGTTTGGCACACGTTAGATTAAAGGAGCCTGCAGGACATCCACAGTCCTGCAGGTATTTTTAGCAGATAATATACAAGCAGAGCTCAGGAAGGGGTCTGGGCGGGAGCTACAGAGGTGCGCACATGAGCACATCCTGACTTAGAGCCTTGAAGAGGAGCCTCTTGTGGTACCTGCAAACTCCCCTCCAGATAATGCCCCTTACAGCAGAGGCAGTGTTGATGGATCCTTTTAGAACCTTATGTTATTATTTTAAAAACTAATAACTTAAAACTGCCACACATGTTTGCGCACGCACACACACAAACACACACACACACACACACACACACACACACACATATACACAAGCAAATGATCCACAAAACATAGGGAGCTATGGGAGTCCACATCTTTTCCATCTTAAAAGAGCCAGATGGGCAAAGTTGGTCTAAGGACCCCATATTAATTGCATGGACATAATACCAACCAAAGGAGTAGACTCAGGCCATGGTCACGTGCACTCCCACCAATTCCTGAACATCTGAGCAAAAACATTTGGTAGGGGCCCTTAACCACCAAGGGGGAAGCAGGCTTTATACTATTAGCCTATTTCTTTCTAAAACCCTACAAGAGAAGTGGTGGGAGTGTTGATTCAATTGTTCCAATTTTCTTAGGAAGACAAGTCTAATTAAATATAAACATGAGTTGTGTCGAACAGTTCAAATTCATGATTGATACATTATAATTTTTTAACCAAATTATATCTAAATCTACACCCTTTGCTTATATTTTAATGGAAAATAACCAGGCGTAGAAAAAAAAAATCTTCGTATAGACTGACAACTGCTTTACCTTTTCAGCTCTCTCCCTAAATGTAAAACCAGAATTTTAAGAAATATCTTCTCCAGTAGGAGGGGAAAAGTAGGTTACAATGCAGACTTGAGAGCTGATGGGATTTGGTGGGTGGGAAGATGACTCATAGGACTGGGCGTCTGGATGAACAGAAATGAAAGATACCAAGGCAAGGAACCCCAGAGAGGAAGGGGCAGACTTAAGCATTCTGAATTTGGGGTGCCTGCACAATAGCCAGATGGAACTGTCTAAATCACCATTAGATCAAATTGAGGGTTTCTGATCTCAGAAGAGGGGCCTGGCCTGGAGACACAGGTTTGGAAACCATCGGTATCTAATTGAGAACTGGAGACACTTGCAGGAATGAGATTGGCCCACGGGGTCACATTGTGACCATTGCCCATCGCAGAAGGACCCACTGGAGAAGCGACCCAGGAGACCATTTGAGGACTCCAGTAAGAGCAGGTATTGTAGAGAAGGGAGAATAACTGACTGAGACACTGCTGACCAAATGCAGAGAAAGTCCGACTTATAAAAGAAAGGATATGGCAAAGACCCAAGACCCAGATTTGTGGCCTATGGAAGCCACAGCAATTCTACCAATTCAAATACTCACTTTTTAAAATCTCTGCAAAGCTAAGCCTCTGAAGAGGTACTTAAAAGACCTCTGGGCCTAGAACCAGACAATAGTAAACAGAAAATGTTGGAAAAGCCACAGACATGCATCAAGTCCAGTGTCCCTGGCTACTCTGAGACCACCCAGCTAAGCATCCCTGACACCTCCTGCCTTAGCAGCTTTGCCCAGCAGAGCTCTCTGCAAGACCACCGCCTCTCTTCTCATGATGCCAGTAGGCAGCTCAAACCATCCTCCTAAAACTCTTCCTGCAAGCAATACGTTTTCCATGACATCAACTCCCGACTTTCTCTTGAGCCCTGAACCTTGTACATTGCTGGAGGCAGATATAAGATACTAATCAGTGGATTGGTTCTAAATTACATATATATATTTGGCTTTAACATATATTATGTATGTAATCGGTCATTAAATGTTAACAGCCTCCAGGTCTTTGTTTATCTCAGCGTGGAAGCCCCTGGAAACCCAGGGTCCTGGGTGGACTTGTGGAGTCCCTCAAAAGAAGGAAACGATGCTGGCAGTGGGGAGGGTAGAGAGGAGGGCCTTCTGGGCCAAGGAACCCTCAAACACTTTAGGCTGGTCCTGCCCCGTGCATCGGGGACCGTGTCTGTTCAGTTTGCTTTATACATAAAGCCAGCTAGCAACAGTGGCTCTGGAATGACACACTGAGTCAGCACAGAGAAGTTAGAGCTGGGGATTTACACTTTCCCATAGATGTAAATGTTTAAATACATCTTACACTGTTGGCATGTTGTTGGTTTACAAATTTAAAATTAATTGGGACAGGGATGCGTGAGTGGCTCAGTCGGTTGAGCCTCTGACTCTTGCTTTTGGCTCAGGTCGTGATCTTGGGGTCGTGGGATGGAGCCCCACGTCAGGCTCTGCACCGGGCGTGGAGCCTGCTTAAGATTCTCTCTCTCTCCTTCAGCCCCTCCCCCTGCTTGCTCATACGTGTGCGCGCGCTCTCTCTCTCTCTCTCAGAATAAAAATAAAATAAAATTAATTGGGTCCAATAGACCGTATTTCTGGGCAGATTAAGAGCCCAGAGAAGCAGAGCCATGCCTTCCCTGTGGTAAGGGCTTCCCTGCAGGAGTTTAAAAGCAATCTTACCAAGATAGCCCAGAAATGTTCTTCCTACAGAAAAAATAAATTCAGAGTGTATTTTTAACTTTGGTCTCATAAAAGCCCAGAGTTAAATTTAGCAAGGGTTCAACTTACAAGGGATCAGGGATAAGTTTTTGGTGAAACCTATGCTATCTTGCTTTGAATTGCATTTATTTTTTTTTAATATTATAAAAAAGTAGTTACTGTTTAGGGTTTGACTTTATAGTTGTCTTACTAATGAGTTCTATTTTTGTAGCAAAATACATAAAATGAGTTAATGAAGAAAGAATGTGAAGGGATCCTAGGTTGCGGTCCAGCTGTGACCCCTGCTGGGCTTCTGTGGCCTCCAGGTGTGTCTCATGAGCGTGTGGGGTGGACCCAACGGTGTGCATTTACTGGGAAGACCAGACGCTCTCCTGGAGGGGGGCCCAGCATAAGCCCAAATAATGGTTAAGCAAAGAAGAGTGGCTCCATTTAAAAAATTGTCATCAGAAGGGAGCGAGAGGCCAGAAGCCATATGGTGGCTCTTACCAGAAACTGCACGGGGTTCCTAGCCTCCCCTTCCCCTCTCCCGAGAGACTCGTGCCTCGAACCTGGGGGATTCCAGGGCTGCACATCAACACTGAAAGATCTGTTTCACCAGACTTCACCTAAGACAACAGGGTGTTAGGTCCCCCTGCCTTGTCACCCCTTCTGGGAGAATTTCGCAGAGGAGCCTTTAGAGCGGACCAGGGACCATGGCGTGCTTTGAGCACCGTGAGGGCTCCTCGGTGGCAGCAGCAGGCAGACAGGTGTGTGGCCATATCCCACAAGAGCCCTGGGGCTGCAGGAGGGCCTGCAAGAAAGCACCAGGGCCCCTCAGAGCGCAGCCAGCCAAGGAAGCGGCCCACCTACTGGGCTGGGGGCAGGGGGGTGTTGCAAGAGGGCAGCACCACCCACAGGGCACCTGTGAGCACTCACCGCAGCAGGGGCCCTGCCAGAGCACGCAGGCAGCCCCATCAACCACAAAGGGAGAGACTCCCAAGGGCCTGACTCCATTGTCCCACTGAACCGGAATCTCCTATCCCCTAGCATTCTGGACGTCCCCCCATGCGTGTGTGTGGTAGGGGAGGCGAGTGACGCAGCCTTAGAACCCCTTCCCTGCGCACTGTCTCTGTTTCCCTGTCCCAAGGTCAAACGTGAGGGAGATGCGTGACAAAAGTCTCCACTGGTGAAATAAATCAGCTTGCGCCCATCTGATGGAATGCCATGCACTGAATAAAAACAGTGATATAGAGCTACCTTTAGTGACACAGAAATATGTTTGTAATATAGAGCAGAGTAAATAAAAGCGGATTACAGATTGTGGGGGCGATTCCTCAACTGTATGCATTTGTCAACACTCGCGAAGCTGTTTATCACAAGAAGTTAATTCCACAGTGTGTAAATTACACCTCAGAAAGAGCAGACTATAAAATGATATTTGCGGAAGGATCCACTTTGTGTGTGCAGGTGTGCGTGCAGGGGCAGGGCTCTGCACCCAATGTTAACGTGGGCTACCTCTATTATAATTACAGATGACTTGCACTTATTGTTTCCTCTTCTTACTTAATTGTCTTTTCAAATTTTTCTCAGATGAATAGGGATTGCTTTACTATTTTAAACTATGACCAGGGAAGGACAAAAGAATATTCATATTCAGGGAACAGCTCACCCGGAGTAATGAGGGGAAGGGTGGTTGTGCTTCGCCCTGTGTATCATGGGAGTTCCAACAGGAGGCTGGTTATAGGAGGAGCCCGCAGTAGATGCTCAGTAGATGTTTGTCACATGAGTGAGTGATTAGAGTGGGTCATTGTACCACGTCTCTAGTTTAATAATAACCATGCCACTCTCGCTCTAGACCCAATGTATTAGCAGTGCACACTCATAAATATTTTCATCTCCATTAGAGCGACAGCCAACTAATTGCTTTCAAACCAGTTACTGTAGGCACAAAGCAGAGCTCTTTCCTTTTAACTTTCCTCTTCTTATCCTCACCCCATCTCCTCCTTTATTAATTTAGATTGGGAAATAAATAACCACAAATGTCTTGGTTTCACATAATGGTTAGGAAGACAGCTTAGGTGTACCAAGTAGAAAGGCAGAAAACAAAACAGGAGAACCAGTATTTTTCCACAGACCTGGTGGCAGCCTCCTTTGTTGAGAGGTAGCTAGAAAAACAACCACAAGACCAGTCTTCTGTTTTCGGAAGACACTGCTTGCTTAGTGTGTGAGACAGGAGCAGCCCCTTCCTGGAAACCTGCTGGCTTGATAGTTAGCCTGGGGGGTGGGTGGTGAGGAGCAGAGGAGGTGGGTATGGGTGTAAGCGTGTGTGTGTGTGTGTGTGTCTGTGTGTGTGTGTGTGTGTGTGTGTGTGTGTGTGATGGGGGAAGGTGGATATGGTGCGTGTGGTGTGATGTGTGTGGTGTTGGGGGTGTGGTGTTGGGGGTGTGTGTATATGTGGTGGGGGTGGGGGTGGTGTGTTTCTGTTAGGTACCACATGGATATGATCAAGATTACATTTTTGGATACATAGAATTTGGGGTCCAGCTCAGAAAGCTCATGAACATATTAAAACACTGGGGGTATTTAATGTAACAACTAAACAAGTTCTAGTTTTTTCTAACAGCTGCTAAAACCTTACACACGGTTTAGACCCAGAAAGGTTTTTAAACCATATACTTTAGCTCACTCATTTTGCAAGTGAGAGAATTGCAGCCCAGAGAGTAGAAGAGGGCTGCCCAACATCACACGGGGACCTGGCGACACTGCCTGTTGGAATGTTGAACAGGACCAGGCCTTTGGAGACAATGTCCGTGTGCTTCTGAATAAAGTTGGGGACATCCCTGAGCACCTGCTCTGAACAGTGCATTCCTCCCGAAAGGCCTTCAGCAATCACGTTTCTCTTTGAGCTTTTCCTTTGCAGATGTAGCCAAGTTAGGGCCCCCAGACCTGGTCAGGCCCCATTTGCTAAATAAGGGCATTACCTGCAGAGAAAGAGTCCTCATCAAAGGCATGTTAGTGACAAGCCAGAGGATTTGATGACCAAGAATGGATCCTGCTAAAACCATGAGTAAAGGGAAACCTGCTGTAAAACCAAGCAACCATAGAGTGGACATTAAGTTGGGAAAGCCAGAAACAGGCCTTTTGTGCATTAAGCCAATGATTCCTCACCCCGGAACCCCAGCCACACTCTTTGTGCTTACAGCCTCCTTCAACTGGTGACTCTGCAGCCTCGTCTCTCTTGGTTTCCCACCATGCCATTCTCTTCCACACCTCTGTGCCTTTGCACAGCCCGGGTCCTCCGCCAGGTGCACTGTTTCCCACATCATCCATCTGGGTGAACTCCCCCTTGAAAACAGCTCAGCCGTCACCCTCTTTGGGGAGGACCTGTCGCTTCCCCCCTACCCAGCAGAGTTGGCACCTCCTTCCCTCCAGCCTCCCACAGACCCCCCTGTGGGTTTGGTGGTGTCATTTTGCCTGTCTGGAGTTCCTTGAAGGAAGGACTCATTCTGTTCATCTCCAAAACCTAAGCTTTAGGCCTGCAGTAGATGTTGGCTGTCCACAGATAAAAGGCGCATTTGTTGTCTGTTGCTAAAGAAAAAATCACCCCAAGTTAGCAGCTCAAAATAATACAGAACTCACAGTTTCTGTGGGGGCAGAGTGCTGGCACGGTTTAACTGGGGCCTCTACTTAAGGTCTCACAAGACGAAAATCCAGGTGTGTCATTCAGGCCACATCCTCATCCAGAGACTCAACTGGGGAAGAATTGCTTTCAAATTCACTTGGGTTGTTGGTAGAATTCATTTCCTTGTGATTGTAGGACTGAGGACCCAGCTTCTTGCTGGATGTCAGCCCCTTGCCATGCAGGCTTCCCGACAAGCCTTCTTCCTTCATCAATCCCAAGCAAGACTGCCAGCAGAGCAGAGTCCTAGATAATGTTACATAGTCGCTGAAGGGACATCCTCTTACCCTCATCATATTTCATTGATTAGAACCAAGTGATAGGTCCGACCCACAGCAAGGGAAGAGGATTCTACAAAGACACAAAGCGAGGAATCGTGGGCGACCATCCTAGAGTCTGCCCACCCCACAAAGAATACAGTAAATCCTGCTGCTAAATTCTTTACTTTGTTATAATTTTCCTTTTATTCCTCCTTTGGGTTTTCTCTTGCAGGTGGCTTCACTGCTATTGGCAGATCACTTCTGGAAGAAGGTGCAGCTCCAGTGGCCCCAGCTTCTGGGAAAGGAGAATCCATTCAACTCTCAGATTGAACAGGTGTTTGGAGACCAAGGGGGCCACTGAGTGCCTCCAGGATATGCACTCCTGGAAAGCTCAGGGAGGCAAGAACTTGGCTAAAGTCATTCAACAAATGGTTATGGGGCTGCCATTTTGCAGGCCCATAGGACCCTCTTCAGCAGCAACTTTGCAAAGTGCTTTTCTCTCATTCTGGAGTCTATCTGAATGACAGCGTGATTCTGAGTGTTTCAGGGAGCAGTTCCCTCCATTTGTCCTTCAAATCACCTTTAATAAAGTGTTGTGGATGCCATTCCAAGCAGAGAGATAATCTGTGCCCTTTAATAGCTAATTGTTCTAAAAACAAATTCGAAGTCCAGCAATGCTCGGCAACTTAGCCAGGGTCTTGGTGCGCCAGGACTGAGCCTCAGTCTGTTGCTGCTTCTCTAAGATGGCCAGAAAGCTGGGACTGCCCCTGGGAAGGCTGTCGGCTGGCTGCCAAGGATTCTCACGAGAGAACACAAAACTAGGAACACAAAATTAGGTACAAACTTGAATGTTTGTTTAGAACGAGAAAAGAAATCACAACAAATGACAAATTCTTTAAAGTTGACAAATAGCATAAGCCCCACAAAATCCCGATGATTGAAAAAAACATGACAATTTGTCTTTCTTTAAAAGGTTTTCTTACATTCTTTGGCTGCATAATCTCATCATCTTTTCCCTTAACAATGATTTGGTGATATCATGGTCTACAGAAAAGACAGAAGAGTAAAATGTGTTGCTTTTTATTGATAATTTAGAAGAATTTCTTTCAGCTGCATAACTCGTTGGTAAAGTCATGTGAATTTTTAGAATTGTTGTCAAATTGGGAGGACCTCTATCAAATCTCTTTTGAGTGAGAGTTATTAGAGACGCATTCCCTATTTGGAGTATTTTTAATGTTTTGTGTGCATATAAACCCGGGAATTCTGGTAAATTCTATTGCACACCATTCTCATTGGTATGTCCCCTCCCTTGCCCCTCTCTGAGGCAGCCACGGATTTTTGGGGTCAGTGGGTGTATGCCCAGACCCACATCGTGTTGCCAGCACCCCACCTTACATGGGCACATCTTCCTACAGTCTGCCCTCAGGAGCTTGCTTGACACAGCCCAGAGGTATGGAGCAGTTCCACCCCAGGGGCCCCAGGAGCCGGTGAATAAATGCACCAGCCTCTTCCTTTCATGGTCAGTTTGGGGAAGGCATTCAGTGTGCTTCTCAGGGGCAGAATCAGCCCCTTTGTTCGTGGCAACAATACCTTCCATGGTACTTCCTTCTACTCTGTGTCACTCTTCTTGGCCCCTCATTCCTGCTCTCTGGGATGCTTCCCAAATAAACCACCTGCACCTAAGTCTTTGTCTCAATAAAGACAAAACTAAAATGATGGTGTGTGCATAATTGTGTAGGCTTTATTATTGAACATATTCCTGATATGAAGATACTTCTGTTTCAACTAGGCACCAATGCAAACCAAACCACCCACTCATGTACACCGTCCATTGCCATGGACCAGCTTCTGGCTTTGTGCATTTTAAACCTTGTTTCTCCTCTGTGATACACTGCTTCCCACGCTGGGAGCTGTAGGATACTTTCATACTGTGATCCGCCCATTGTAACCATCCTGGAAGTCACCCAGCTGTGCACAGAAATGACTGCAAACTACATAAATATTTCCACGTAATCCCACCCTAAATGCCCCAAAATTCTCATGGCTAGCCCACAGCTACCAGATAGAAAAGAAAGTACTCAGAGAAAAAGCAATGTGTTTAAAATATCCAACTTTTGGAAATTTTAGAAAACATGTGAACGTATTGCTTGGGCCCCTTCCAAGGCTTTGGAAGGGACCCTAAAGTTAATCTGTTTTAGACTTTTGGTCAATCCACCTCGGCTGACAAAATTAATTTGCCAGATTGTGTGTGAGTTCCGTTTTTTAGGGGCCAAAACACTTAAAATGTTGTCGACCCATTAATTTCTGTCACCTGGAAAGAACCCTTGCTTCAGCATGACAAGGACATGGCCTGGGGCGGTGGCTCAGCAGGGGACCAACATGCCATCAGGAGGCTGCTTGTTTCCAGCAGGAAATATAAATGAGGAGAGCGCATTGGAGAATATGAGGTGTGGAGGTGTGGGACTGTGGAAATCTGGTATGTCTGTCTCCTCCTGAGGGATGTGTCCACTAACAGGGTCTTGGTAAATACATTACTGGTTTTGGTGTTCCAATATCTCATGTTATGTTTAAGCACCAAAATACCAATACTTGTCATAGTGTTGTTTTATTATTGTTTTTTTTTTGAATCTGAAATCATAATCATTTAGTCTCAAGACATACCCAGAGAACACTGCACTAAAATTTTGTGTTCCTTTAGAAAGAATTCTATTTATTTAATCCTCACTCTGTTTAAGATGCTTTCAAGTTACTTTATTGCTATTCTAATTTCTACTTCCCAGACTACTTGTGGAGCTGATAATCTCATGTTCCTTTTGCTGTTGTTGGGGCATAGAGAATTCATTTTAGGCCTAGTCATTTTCCAGAAGGCCCTGAGGGACTAGAGTTGTTTTAAAAGTGTGGAGTGTATAGGGAGATTCAGAAAGTACAGGGAAGAGTTTCCCAGACTGAATCATCCTGAGACCAACCACCTCCATTCTCCCCCCGCCCCCAGAAGTCATCTCTGTCCCGGCCACTTTTCCCTGTTCATATTCTCTTAGGGATGAAAATCCCCACGTTGGGGAATAGTTTCACCAGTATCATATTTCCCCTCCCCTACTTGAACAAGTTCAGGTGGGGAGACCGACAGGCCCTCACCCTGAGCCCTGACCTCACTCCTGGGGCATGGTATCCCAAAATCGAAGGGTGGGAGAGGATGGTGCTCCCATCTCATTTTTTTTTAATAAAACACCAATAGTGCACAAAGTAAGTACTAAATACCACTATTGTCTCCTCGAGAACTGGAGTCCAAGGCCAGGCCTTCACCCCAGGGCCAGGAGCCCCTGGGTGAGGCAAGTCCACTTCTGCCTCCATCTTTACACTCCACACCAATCCAGACACATTCCTTCTTTGAGATTCAACCACATGTTTCTCTCTGGCTTAGGGATATTCCGTCCCTATAAGGCGCTTTGTGTACTTCTCATAACGTCCACGTGTCCAGAATTTACAAGATAGCTGACCAGGACAGCTTTTATCTTGGATTTCTGTACTGGTAGTAGTTCTTGAGAGCCTGTCTTCAGCCTCCATGTTTTCAGAATCATAGCATGTGAGTGCTAGCCTCTGAGAGGCACATGAAGGACTTTTCTAGGGGGACTCACATCCCTCTCCATCTCCTTCCCCCATTCCTGCAGTGGCCTCCTGATGAAATGCACCAGAAGAGATGCTCCAGGAGATAAGAACCTGGCCAGGATAAGAACCTCCTGTATCTACAGCCTTACAACAATGCCTGGCCAACAAGAGATGCTCAGTAAGTAGTACTGAGTGGTAAGTGAATGAATGAATGAGACACTAGTGTTGCCTTCCAAGTCATACTTCATTATTTCTTGCTATTTAAAAACCAAAAAAGGAGCCTCTTTTTTGACACATTTAATTTAGCCCTATTGGAGCATACTTGTGAAGTGAGAGGGTAAAAAGAAAAGCAATTAATGAGAAGATGCCTTTCTCCCAGATACCCTTGGTTGGGAGGCTTGGGCTCCTCTGTAATCTTCATCCAACCACCCAACACTCTATTGTCATTGGTTTCTCCTATTTTCAGATTAAAGACCTGTCTAGTCCTTTGCTATTGAAATAGAGCTCTTCATTTTCCATATGAACTATTATTAAGAATTTCTATTCTTTCCACCACCACTCCTGGGCATTTTTCATCTGGGATAGAGCCTTTTGGTCTTAGACCTTGCTGAAAAAATATTTCCAGGTCCTGCAGCCAAAGGAGATCAGCTAAAAATCTTCATATGCAACTTGTATTGATACACAAGAGAGCAGGACCTAAGCCCCAGGAAATTGCACTCCTTCCCCACCCCACTTTCTCACCAAGTTAAACCCACTAGAAAAGGGATTCTTAACTAAAGCCCATGGGGACCTTACTCCCCCAGGATTAAGAACACTTATGAACCTCAATGGGGAAAAAATTGTATTCAAGACCCTCTAAAATAGCATTTCCTTTTATTATGAATGTAGGCAACAGAACAGCTGTATTTTTGTCACAAATATTTACATATCACATTACATTTGCTGCAGATACAGTTAATTCAATTCTCATTATTCATAGGAGTTATGTTCCATTAAGTCATCTTGAACACTGAATTAGCAAATACTGAACCACTGCTCCTAGAGGACATACAGGGTTATGTTCCTGCGAGCCTCTGGTCATAACACTATCGTTCAAGCAATCAATACATGACCTTGTTTCATGTGTGGTTTTTGTTTAAAGACATCTGTTTAATTTATAGTTGAATAATTAACCTAGAATTCATAGCCAACAGCACTTTAACTCCCATCCAAATGAAGATTATCTACACATCTATTTTCTCTATAAGGCACATCACAGCCTTCTTGCACTTACGAACCCCAGATGATACTTCAGCACTGCACTTGCATTTTAAATAATGAAATCACCAACAAAAAGCATAAAACTGCCCAAAACATGGCAGTAAATATACTATGAAAAGGATACCTATTTACAGTGTAAAAGCTGAACTAAGAAGACAGAGCACTGCCTTATTCAACCTCAGCTGGGAACATACAAGTCAGGGGCCTGAAATTTTCCCTATTCAAATTACTGCAAAAGTGCCATGGGTACTTATTTGGGGGTTACAAATAAATTTTAGCAGGTAGGCAAGTTCACAAATACAGAATCCTGAATAATGAAGATTGACCATTTTTTTTAAAGATTTTATTTATTTATTTGAGAGAGAGAGAGAGAGAGAGAGAGCCCAAGTAGGGGGAGGGGCAGGAGAGAGAGAGAAGCAGACTCCCCACTGATCAGGGACCCCGATGCGGGACTCGATCCCAGGATCCTGGGATCATGACTTGAGCAGAAGGCCGCTGCTTAACTGACTGAGCCACCGAGGTGCCCTGAGGATTGACCATTTCTTTAAATATCATTTCGGCCATAAATATTTTGAAACAACTATAGTTATTAGACCCATTATAAAAGAAGCACACACACACACACACACACACACACACACACACACACACACACACACAAAACCATAAAGAAGCACATGTGTTAATGTATGCCCATTTTTGATATTTCAAAGTATTTTTAGTGGCGTGATATTTGGTGTCCTTTGTAATCCCATGTGTTTTATTTTTTGGATTTAAAAATGTTATTCTGAAAAAGGATTCCCCAGGCTTCCCCAGCCTGCCAAAGGGATTCATGACACAAAAGGTTGTATGCTTTTGGGTGTGGTGCTTTGCAAAGGAAGAACCCCACAGTCCAAAAAATCTGGAAGCACAGCATAATTTCTCTGCTTCCTGAAAAGTCACAGGGTGGAAGTTCTACAGTGAAGAAGTCTGTTCAGCTCATCATTTACCCCACAATTTTGACCTAAAGCCTTTTCCCTGTACGATAGCTATTAACAGCCTGTAGGTACTGTGCTCTGTGGAACCACCTTGGGAGATCCTGCCTAATGGAATTAGCGTCTGTCCAATGTACTCACTGGCGTGTAAGAGAGCAATTTCCCAGGTATATCTAGACTCGAATGCCCACTCCTCAGCGTCTCTGTGAGGCAGAATGTCTTTGGAATCCTCATTGCAACAACAGTTTTCCCGGTCGAACTTAAAATGACAAAAGCAGCACCTCTCCCGGGCCCTGAGACCCAGGGCACATTCACTGTGCTTTATGGATTTCCTGATGAATGGATGCATCAATATACCATTAACATGTCAGTTTCTCATTAAGTCTGAGTACAGAATCTGTGTTTGCCCAGCAGGATGAACTCCTTTAATCTGATCTGGCAGAGGTCCTAGCATAAATATTCATACAAGCTAGGTCTCTTTTAATCTGGTCCTTTGCTTGGGGTAAAGGAGGTGGGGAGAGGTTGCTTTTAAAGGCTGTGTCTGGGTCACTTCTTAAAACTACAGTATCAAAAAATAATGGCTTCATCATCACGAATCTGTCGTTAAGAAGGATTACACTTCTGAAGCTCTTGGATGGATAGAAATGCAGAGGGGAAATAAAGAACACACAATAAGGCTGGCTAAGGATTTCTTTGGGCATTGGGCTCCTGGCTGGCTGCTTTGTTTATAATTAAATACTCGGAGCACTTACAGGAACCCTTTTCAGCCTCAGAGTGCTACAAATGTAACTCATGGGTTCACAATAAGCTGCAGCAGAAGGACCCACGGGAGGGGAGCACCCAGGGCTTCTGTGGCAGGCAAGGCTTAGGGCTTCTTCAGTCCCCAGAGACTTTCATTCTCACTTGAGGATGCTGTCCTCAGAGATGCACACTTTGCACAGGCTCAGAAAAAAAAACCAGGTGTTAATATTTTTACAGGGACCTCCACATTGCAGTTCTGCAAATATCAGCCAGAGCATGGATGTTGAGTGAAGGTGCTGGGATGCAGAGAGCTTTTGAGGGATAATAAGTGGAGACTCCAGGCTCATACAACTCCCGCGGCAAGAACAAAATTCTGTCCTGCTGCCTTTGGGAGCTGAGGGATACATCAAAACACGAGTGGGGACTTCATGAAGCAATAAGCTTTGTGGACACACATCTGGGTTTGAATGTTGTTGAAGCCCCTGGTGTCTCAGTCACTTTTTCCTCAAAAGGGGAACAATAATACATTCTTCCCAGCACAGGCCTAGCCCCCTCGCAGCTCCACGTCCTTCCACAGGCCGTCTCCTCAGCCTGCACACCCTTCTCTGATTGGAACACTCTTATTCATTCTTCAAGACCCAGCTCACTCCACTGTTGTCACAGATGAGAACATACAGACACACAGTCTGCTGGAGGGCATAAATCTCTAAGATTAGGTTCAGCTGCTTATGAGTGAAGAAATAACAGTGCTTTAAAAAGAGAGAAAATTATTTCTCACATAAAAGACATCCAGTAGTTTGTGGTGCAGACCTAGCAAAAGACATGTAAGACCTCGGTATTTTGCTGAAAAAAAATTTTAAGAGATCTAAATAAATGGAAATATATACCTTATTCATAAATTGGAAAACTCCATATTATTGGGGAGGCTGGGGAGCTTAGTCATTTAAGCATCTGTCTCTTGATTTCAGCTCAGATCATGATCTCGAGGTTGTGGGATCGAGCCCCACGTCAGGCTCCGCACTCAGTGGGGAGTCTGCTAGAAATTTTCTCTCCCTCTCCCTCTGCCCCTCCCCACCCTTGCTTGCACTCACATTCTCTAAAAAAAAAGAAGAAAAAATATTATTAACTTGTCAATTCTACTAAAATTGATCTATAGTTTCAACATAATCCTAAACATAACCCCAGAGATATTTTTGGAAAAATTTGAAGCTGATTCTAAAATTTATAGAGAGATACAAAGAACTTAGGTTAGCCAAAACAATTTTGGAAAGAAAAGTAAAAAAAAACAATGAAAGTGTTTCACTCCCTGACTTAAAACTTACTATAAAACTACAATAATCATGGCAATGTGTTACTGACATCAAGACAGGCAAATAACTCAATGGAATAGAACATAGTAACTGGAAACAAGCCTCAACATGCATAGTCATTGGATTTCTTCACAAAGTTGCCAAAGCAATGCAAGGGAGAATGAAAGTCTTTAATAAATAATACTGGAACATGATATTTTTTAACAGCCTTCCATCTCAATAGCATACCATATATATGAATTAATTTGAGATGGATCATAGACCTTAATGTAAAAGCTAAAATTAAAAAGCTTCTAGAAGAAAATATTTAAAAAATACCCTCACAGTTTCGGGATAGGTAAGGGTTTGCTAGCCAAGACCCAGAAACAACTACCGAAAATAAAACTTAAAAAACTGATAAACTTTAGACAGAATTAACGTTGTTCTGTTAAATTACACAAAGTTTAAAACTCCTGCTCATCCAAAGGCACCAGAGATAGGGAGAAAATATTCACAAAATGTGTATCTGACGGATGACTCCAGAATATTTAAAGAACTCCTATGATTCAACTAAAATAATAAAAAGACAACTTATTTTTTTGGTGAGCAAAAGATTTGAAAATATGCTTCACAAAGGAAGGCATATGAAGAGCCAAGTATGTGAAAAAGTGTTCAACATCCTTAGTCATCAGGGAAATGCAAATTGAAACCACAATAAAATACTACCTCGCATCTACCAGGATAGCTAGGAAATGAAAAGATTTGACAGCAGCAAGTATTAGCAAGGATGTGGAGCAACTGAAACTCTCGTATGGAAGCACTTTTGAAAAAGTATTTTATAAAACACTAATTCAAAAAGATTTATGCACCCCTATGTTTGTTACAGCATTGTTTACAATAACAAAATTATGGAAGCAGCCCAAGTATCCATCCATATACACACAATGGAATATTACTCAGCTCTAAAAAAGAATGGCATCTTGGGGCGCCTGGGTGGCTCAGTTAGTTAAGCAACTGCCTTCGGCTCAGGTCATGATCCTGGAGTCCCGGGATCGAGTCCCACATCGGGCTCCCTGCTGAGCAGGGAGTCTGCTTCTCCCTCTGACCCTCCCCCCTCTCACGCTCTCTCTCTCTCTTTCATTCTCTCTCTCAAATAAATAAATAAAATTTTAAAAAATAAAATAAATAAAAAAGAATGACATCTTGCCATTTGCAACAAACATGGATGAATCTAGAGAATCTAATGCTAAGTAATTAAAGTCCGTCAGAGAAAGACAAATAACATATGATATCATTCATATGTGGACTCTAAGAAACAAAATAAATGAACAAAGGAAAAAAGAAAGACAACCCAGAAAAACAGGCTCTTATCTACAGAGAATAAACAGATGGCTACCAGAGGGGAGGCGGGTGGGGGATGGGTGAAATAGGCAAAGGGGATCAAAGGTACAGTTATCCTGATGAGCACTGAGTAATGCAGAGAATTGTTAAGTCACTATATCATACACCTGAAACCAATATAACACTATATGTTAACTATACTGGAATTAAAATTAAAAAAAGTTTCTTATAAAACTAATTATAAGTCTACCCTATGACCCAGCAAGTTTATTCCTAATTATTTACCAGCATATGTCCACAAAAAGACTTGTATGAGAATGTTCTTAGCAGTTCTATTCATAATTGCTAAAATCCGGAAACTGTCCAGATGTCCATCAATAGGAAAATGGAATAAACACATGAAATACCACTCATCGAACTAGAAGAAACTACTGACACAAACAGGAAGAATGAGTCTTACAATTATTGTGCTGAATAAAAGAAGCCTTACACAAGGAGCACACACCTTATCGTTTGTATGTATGTGTATACATATGAAATTCTAGAGCAGGCAAAACTAACCTATGATTAAAAAAATCAGAAAAGCGTTTAAAGTGAGAGAACTGAGGAAGAACATCAAAGAACTTTCAGGAAGGATAGTTCTATCTTTTTTTTTTAAGATTTTATTTATTTACTTGGGAGAGAGAGAATGAGAGAGAGAGCATGGGGGGGAGGGTCAGAGGGAGAAGTAGACTCCCCGATGAACAGGGAGCTCGATGCAGGACTCGATCGCGGGACTCCAGGATCATGGCTTGAGCTTAACCAACTGAGCCATCCAGGTGCCCAAGGAGAGTTCTATCTTTTTTTTTTTTTAAGATTTTATTTATTTATTTATTTGAGAGAGAGAATGAGATAGAGAGAGAGAGAGCATAAGAGGGAAGAGGGTCAGAGGGAGAAGCAGACTCCCTGCTGAGCAGGGAGCCCGATGTGGGACTCGATCCCGGGACTCCAGGATCATGACCTGAGCCGAAGGCAGTCGCTTAACCAACTGAGCCACCCAGGCGCCCAGGATAGTTCTATCTTGATAAAGGTTTCTATTACAAAGATAACATGCACTTAGCAAAATGAAACACTTCCGATTTGCACAATTTATTGTATGGAAATTTTATGGACAGTTGGGAAGCAAGGTGTGCAAATGCATGACTGCCTGTATCTGCTATCTTCCTTTGTAAAAATAAGTCAAGGGTTTTTTTTTAAGTACCTTAAGCATGACATATAGATATATGTACGTCTGTATAGATGAATCATTTTTCTAACAGATATTGAAAGTCTATAAAAGATCACGGGAAGAATCCATTAAAATGCTCCACAGTTTATTGTGAGTTGTAATATTTTTACAAGAATATAAAAAGAGATTTCTGCCCATGCAATTGCTAAGCTATTGGTTTCATTACAAGAAAGAAACATCAGGGCGGGGGGGGGGGGAAGAAAAGACTGTAAGCCTCTAAACTTTAGAATATAAATAGGATTATAATTTGGAAGAGAGGAAGACATAAAGGAAGAGAGAAGAAGGATAATTACAATGCAAAAAAAGGAACATGGCTCATGAATTACTTTGAAAGCACAGTTTTAAAATATGATTATCTTAATTCATTCCCATCATGAGAAAATGTACAGAAAAAAAGCCAAGGGTTGCTCCCTGCTGACAACTTTATTGAGCCAAGTGACTTCTGATAGACCGATTCAAAGAAGCAGAATCCCTTTATGGGAGACCAGGCTGGTGCAAAATTTGCAAAAGGAGGCCAAAGACATTAATTAGATGTTGGATCACATTGCCGATGACGTCAGGGCTGATCATCTGCGCGGACCCAGTGCACAACAGGAATCTCTAACCACTGGAAAATCTCACGTTTGGAGCATTGACAGTTTGCTCTTCAGCACTGCAGCCCTGCTCTCTCCCTGAGCAGGCGAGCCTACTCTGTGCAGACGCCAGACAGAGGCTTTACCTCTATCCATTACGGTGGAATAGTTCACTATGCCATCTTATTCTTTCTCATGGGCCACCAGGGAAATAGAGAATAGTGCAGAATATGGGTGAAAAGCCAAAAGTTGGCAAGGAAGTTAAAGCATTTTTATTATTTGGGAATATTTAGCATTTTGATTAAACATAGGAAGCAATGTAATATTTTGCCTTTTAGAATCAGGCCTAAGTTTGAATGTTGGCTCTGCTGTGTGACCTTGGGAAACTTACTTAACCACTCTGACACGCCCACTCCCTCTATTCTTATATCCTTATATTTAACATAGGCCATTTGTGAGCATTAAATGAAATAGCACATGGAAAGCACTTAATTACAATTCCATGATAATTTGTCTGCACTCCCCAAATCCAAAAACGCCTATAAACCAAAGTTTTGTTTCCTAATTCATTTGGAGGCCAAATCTGACCTGTACCCTGACAAGAGGCCAGTTAGTCTTTATTTATCCTGCTTAATGTGAATATTCATGTTTCTCTGAAAAAATACTAACGTTTTGATTATAGGGAGTTGCCTTAGATCCTTCTCAGGCATTGCATAATACATGGTATATACACCATACAAGCTTTATAAATTCAAAACATTCTGAATTCCCAAGCACATCTGGCCCCAAGAATTTCAGATAAGGGATAGTGAACCCATATGACAGCCTTATTTTGTTACTTTGTAAATTTCCTATTCCCACTTCATGGCATGTTAAGACCTCCTACTAAAAGTTGTTCAGAAGCCCCACTCTCTAATGCACATCCAGCTCATCAGGGTGCTTCCTCGAGTTGGGCTCTTGGCACCAATTATGGACTCAGTAGGTATGGATTCTGTTTATCTCAAAACAGTCTTTGTGAGTTGATTATGGTTGCTTTTGAGTAGAAATATCAGTGAGTTTGGGGTCATCTTCCAAAAGAGAATCACAGTTTCTGAGCAAAGCAGCCTGCCACCTTCAAACAGCCCTTGAGTCTCCTAGACACAGGGCAGACATGTTACAACCAGTCTTGTTCAGAAGACACCATTGAACAAATGAGTGGAGTCAAAGAAGGGTAAACAAAGGGATGACCATGCTCTTGGCTCAGTTCCATCATGAAGACAGAGAAGACAGACAAGGGACTTCCATTTTGCCTCCCAGCTTAGGTGCAAACAGCCCAACTAGAGGAAGCCCCCTGCTGAGCCAGGACATGCGTTAAAGAGGACAGCTTCTGAACAAATTTTAATATTAAATGGCTGGCCTACAATGCAGCAGATGGCAAGCAAATGGAAATTTCAAAAGATCTCACTTGTAAAAACTGGTTTGGGGAAGTTGTATAAATTAAATATAAAGTGTGAGTACATTTATAGGAAATAAGTAGCCCTCCATTCATTTCAGGCTGTCTGATTTCTTTGGCATAAGTGGTTCTGAAAGACATTATACGTGTATACTCACTTTTAACTACATGTAAAGTTGAATTAATAATAAAAACCTTAATTTGGTGAAGAGCATAAGTAACCAGTCTTTTCCATGTCTCTCCAGTGCTGCCCGAGAGGATCCCAAAGTGGCTTGGCCAAACCTACCAGAGAGGTATTGGCACCATCCTCTGGTAAAACTGAAAACTGCAAGTGTACTTGAACAACCTTCAGCTGTTCCAAACTCAGACCTTAAACCAGAGAGGTTATTGACCCCCCAGCCAGTGTTGCTTCTTCAAGTGCTGCCCTCCTTCCAAAATATCTATAATCACACTAGTGGACTGAGACATCCGTCAAGTTTATGCAAGAAGAAAACTCACATGAAAAAAGTTTCATAAAGAACTAGTTTATGGGGCACCTGGGTGGCTCAGGTTAAGCGTCTGCCTTCAGCTCAGGTCATGATCCCAGGGTCCTGGGATCAAGCCCCATGTGGGGCTCCCTGCTCAGCAGTGAGTCTGCTTCTCCCTCTGCCTGCCCCTCCCCCCTGCTTGTGTTCTCTCTTTCTCTCTCTCTGTCAAATAAAGAAAGAAAATCTTTTAAAAAAGAACTAATAGATAAGAATTAAAACCCCCATATATATACTCCCTAGTCCCAACATTCAATACTTATAATCCTTTCACTCTGCCTCAGAAAACTTTAAATAGCATTTAATATATTAACTAAATAATAAAGACACAAATATTTTGAGTCATCATTTTCAGCAAGAAAATGTTGCCTTTGGGTTCGATGTGAGAATTAGGGAGATCAGAAAAGCTGTGGCAACCGTGGAAATAATACAAGACCACTCAGATGAGAAGAGGCAAAGGGGCCTTACCTGGGGATTGCTACAGCAAGCGGGGCCAGCTACCATCACGTGTGTTGGCAGAGGAATGGGACAGCTCTACGGTGGGAAAAAGGGAGGGCTTAGGCGTGCCCTGTTTGGAGGCTGTAGGCAGGCCGACTAGAAGGATAGCACCCCATGTAAGTGGCTGGGGGTGCGTATTGCGTTTTCTCACGTTGGTCCTAAATTGGAATCGGGGACAAGAATTAGAGAAGCTGTCAGTGATTAATCAAGGCCTGATCATCTGGGGCCAGTTGTTACCGAGGTTATTGTTTGTTTTTCTGGACCAGGTACGAGAGATGGTGACCTGATTTTCTCCAAGTTTGACTTGTAGACAGCAAGCTGGCTTCCTGGCCTCGTTTCTGTAGGTACTAAGTGGGTTTTCACAGCTCACTGCTATAGATGGTGGGTCAGAGTTCTGCACTGTAGAATAAATTCCCAGAAATGGACTTCCTGAGCCAAAGAAAACACATTTACAATTGTGACAGATACTGCCAGTTTGCCATCAGGGTTATACTGTTTTGTCTTTTTACCAGCAATGCAGCTCTAAGCAGGGGCTGGGACAAAGTACAGTGAAGACCTATATACTAGTTACATAAAAGTATATGTAAAACTTATATATTAAGCTAACAAGCTGCTAAATAAAGTCTGTGGGCCCTATTCTAATGCCATGATAAATATACCTTCCTGAGGACTCGAATGTCCAAATTTGAATGTACAAACCATGGATTCCTCAGAGTTCTACATCAAAATGTGGTGAGCAGTCCCTGGCCTGTGGCTGCCATAGTCTCTCCACAGCTGTCTCGGTACCATACTCGGAGGGCCTTGTACTCACACGTGTAGACACCCCAGCTCACACCACTGAGCTCTTTCCACACCATCCTATACACAGCCACCCCTCAGGATCAGGGAGGCACAGACATCACAGTCAACCCTGGAGAAGATGACCTGGGGGAAAGGCTTTACACAAGGGATTCTGAAGATATGTTTGATTCTGAAGACATGTTTGCCAGGAGCGTGGCCTAGAAGGGGAGATGCAGGTTCTGGGTGGGCATGTCCCCCGGGCCTTGCAGAGGAGGTGCATGGTTGGAGGTGAGCCAAAGCAAGAAGAACAAGTGTCAAGAGCTTGGAGCCCAAGGAAGGGGCCCTCTTGTCTGGGGGCCATTTTCTCGAGTCTTCCTAAAAAAACAAATCGCCTACAAGGCTCTTTCCCCACTTTCTAACCTCCCCTTACCTGCAGATTCTGGAGCAGGATTTTGAATATTCTCTTGGCTGGGAGACGTATCTGTTTTCTCCAAAGGCCTGCCTAGGAATAGAATAGAAATATTACAGGCACCCCTTCAAGCAGTGTCCAAATTCAGATTCTTAATGCTCTTAGCCACAGTCACGAGCCCTTCTTTATATAAATCCACAGCAAAAGTGAAGTGAATGTCCCAGTTCCAAACGGTCTGTCCCCACTGGTAAGCCAGTTATCTGGATTTTTAGTTCCAGGGATAGGATCATTTTGTGTGTTTGTATTGGCCATCAGGATTTCATTATGCCTTAAGACAGATGTGGGTTATATAGATTACAGGAGGAGGGAAGGAAGGAGGCAGGAAGGAAGGAAGGAAGGAAGGAAGGAAGGAAGGAAGGAAGGAAGGAAGGAAGGAAGGGGGAGGGGAAAAGAGAGGGAAGGAGAAAGTGAGGAATGAAGGAAATCCTTTCTGGGAGTCCTTTGTTATTTACCTTTTATAAATTAATTCACACTAGCCAGTAATTCTTTGTCAAGGTTGGCAATGACAGTATTTCCCAACCCTGTGATGTTATTCATTTGAAAACATGTCAAGAGCTACCTGGAGATGACCTTCCTGTTTTGTTGTCCGACCTGTCATTTAAACTTTCAATTATTCTTGCTACTGCTCTAAGACAAACAGAATTCAAGAGTTAGCTTTATGACAAGGCCTTAGAGCTTTTCCTAAAAGACTTCCAGCTGGTGAGCTCAAAACATTCCTTTTCTTAAAAACAGAATAGAAATTTATGCAAGCTTATTGTGACAGAGGAAAAAATGTTAAAATGAAGATTCAGAAGGAATCTTTTTATCTAACACAATCAATTAATTGAAAAAGCCAATTAAAGTGGAAGTGTGTTGTCAAAGTTTGCACACACATTCCAAATACTCATTTTCATTCATCAAACATATTATAAGGACAAGGCCTTTTTTTTTTTTGAGCAGAAGTCTGCAGAGTGAGTTATACAGCTTCTTTCTTACATAAACAACCAATGTGCTCTGTGCCAAAAAAAAAAAAATCCTCCAATTTAAAGATACTTGTGAAGTAGTCTCAGAGCCAATGTCCTTCTAGATTTCTATTATTTGCCCCTATTCTACTTAATATAACAGCAGTTTCTTTCTAAACCTTTTCATGGTTCTCATAGAAAAAAAATGTTCTTTTTACACTTCCAGTTTATGTAAGATTTAACTATATCATCTACAATAACATTTACAACTGATATGATCAGATTTGGGAAAAAACCACGATGACTCTTCTGCCATTTGCTTGTGGAAACAGAAATGCAAACACACATTGGAGAGCAGCCTCCTGGCATCTGAGTGGTTGTTAGTCAATAGATTTTTACCAAGGGAATGAGTGAATTAATATAGTGAGATGGGTAAATGAGATGGCCCATTTATGATGGATGCACACCCACAGACACACACAGACACACACACATACACACACACTCCCTGGTTTCTCAGAAGTGTGGATCGCATGTGGTGATGAGCACTGAGTGTCATACACAACTAATGAATCATTGAACACTGCATCAAAAACTAATGATGTGCTATATGCTGGCTAACTGAACATAATAATTAAAAAAAAAAGATCCTTAAGTTTTGATGGGAAATGGTGGTTTACGGAATATAAATGAAAGAAGCCAAGAGGGCTAGAGGGTTTTGCTGGGTAACAGATTAACCCAAACCAAGCAGTTTGAAACCACAGCCATTTATTGTCTCACTCTTTCAGGGGATCTAGAGTCCAGGCCGGCTGAGCTGACTTAGGGTCTCACAGGCTACATCAAGGGGCCAGCCAGGTTATGTTCCTTCCTGGAACTTGGGGGTCCTCTTCTAAGCTCACTTGGATGTTGGCAGAATTCACTTCCTTATGGTTATAAGATTGAGGCCCTTGGCTCCCAGAGGACTCCGCAGTTTCCTGCCATGTGGCCCCCTCTATAGACAGTTCACGTGAGAGCAGCTTGCTTCTTAGAGACAGGTAGGAAAGTCTATCCCTCCAATCTGCTACAACAGAGTCTTAGATAATGAGCCATGATCTTGGGAATGACTTTCCATCACCTTTGTCATATAACAGAACATAATTTAAAGGAGTAACATCCCATAAACTTTGCCATATCCCATTGGTTAGAAGCAAGTCACAGGTTCCTCCCCTCCATTCGCCCGGAGAGGAGATTATACACGTGTGTAACTCTTTGGGGGTCACCATGGGATGTGTCTGCCACAGGAGGGGAGAAGGGTCAGAAGAGCCTGGGGACTGGTGGGGCCTGGGAGGCAGTGAGTTGGGAGAGAGGGAATTTAGGCAGGGATTTGGGAGACACAAAGAAATTTATAGGGAACATTTTGTCAGTTTGGCCTGATAATCCCCTCTATTCAGTCTCTGAGAATATTCACTAAAAATCTACACTGTTCTTCAAAAATTTTGATATCAGGTTTGGGTTATTGTTTTTCTTCGTTTCTGTTTAGTTGGTTAAACGTTTAATTCTCAAACTGACAAAACCCTACTTCTCTTACAAATAGGAAACATAAGGCAAAGTTTTACTTAATTTTTTAAGGAGGAGATCGATAAATAAAAGAGCTGACAAGAAGAGCACTTGAAACTTGAAAGATGTAACAGTAGGAAAATGAATGCAGAAATGAGAAAGTCTAGTTAGGTATAAAACCGAATAACTTTGTCCAGAACAATAATACCATAATATTTGGGGTTGTCCTCTATCAGGTCAACACACACACACACACACACACACACACACACACACACACACCTTATCAGCTTTCTATAAGTTAACCTCTAACTTTATGGGGCAGTTAAAATGGATGGACCTTCATCCGTCGTGACTAGTGGGCCAAAGCAAATTACATTCCCCAAGAGATCTTACCAGAAAATAGCATGATATTGGTCCAGTTATATTTTGGTTAAATATTTTGCTACTTACAGCACAGATTAGAAGACTCTTAAAAATGCTTTTAAACTGAAGAATGCATTTAGTTCAGTATTATTACCAGTTTATAGAAAATGAAACTAAGGTTAAATAAGTTGCCAAATTAGCAACAGTGAGTCCAACTCTGTTCTCTCTTTCCACTGTTGCAGAAAAAACTATTCAGGTAACTACTATTTGTCTAATATAGAAAGAGAACTGCTTTTTGTCCTTAAAATTTCAATTAAGTAGAAATTCAGTGAGTCACTATGAGAACACAAGACTTTTGGAGTAGTAATCACATAGTGTTTCAAAAGGCATTTTTCTCACCAAATGTGAAAGCTTTTCTCAGCTTTATCTTTACATAAAAAAAGCTGATGACAGATTTCCTGAAGGTTTTGAACTGGCATGTGTATTCCTTGTCAACAATAACAATTTATCACATATGGTATAGGAAAGGAAACTGTATAGTGTGTAAAGAGAATGCTATCAGTCCCTTAGCTTTCTCCGTATGTGTCTGTCAATTTCAACCAAAAGTCGTGTCTCAAAAACCATCTGAAATTATCTGAGACTCGGAAATAGACAGAAAAGATTACAGGGTGCCTGTGCGGTGTGCCATGCTGGGCTTGACTTCCTACTGAATGAGCCATTTCATTAATCTCTCGGGGCAGAGGTTAATTTGCAGATTTTTGTCTAGTGGAGGTGTAAATAATTTATGTTTAGTAGAACAGATAACCCCAAGGGTTATAGTTTATTGCCCTGTTGGACATTAACCAGTTTTGTATCTAACCCAGCAACCTTACCCAAACACTGGGTCTAAATACCTTACTCCCTGAGTGCTCTTTAAACTGGTTTTTGTATGGTACCAGTTCCCTCATTAATTAGTGAGTTACAGAAAACCTTCGACACATTCTTATTTTATAGTCATGAGAAAGTCATGGTTTTACTTCTTTGGAAAATATACTTTATCAGTCCCCATGTGGAAAGTGGGAGAAAATCAGTAGAATGACCACTGATTGGGGAACTGAAACACCTATATTCTATCACTTGCTAGCTACGTGATCTTCAGCAAACCACTTAAGCTCCTTGAGACTCAGCTTCTTCACCTGTTAAGTGGAAATAATAGGAGGGCCTTCTCGAGGTGCTTTTGAGAGTCACACCAAGCCTGGAACAGACTTGGCGAGGGAATCGCCTTGTCCCCAGGTGAGTGTTTACTTCCAGCTCTTCAGCTTTCGTAACAAAATCTGCCGGATTCAGGGAAGGGGGGAATGGTAATAGGATTCCACAGAGGTGTTGAATTTGAGAACTGAAGCTGAGAACCGACCTTTCACCCGCAGAAATTAAGTCCCACCCAAAAGAAGCAGGATGCACAGTAGCTCCGGGGAGCTAAACATGTGCAGCTTCATACTCCACATTTCTGCATAGGAGTTTGTGTGTGCCTGCTTGTCTTCTGGTTAAACAAGAGAACGGTAATCTTTGCATCGTTTTCTTTTAAGATTTTATTTAAGAGAGAGAGCACGAGCGGTAGAAGGTGGGGGAGAAGCAGAGGGAGAGGGAGAAGCAGACACCCTGCTGAGCAGGGAGTCCACCCTGAGATCATGACCTGAGCCGGGGGCAGACATTTAACCAACTGAACCACCCAGGTGCCCCATAATCTTTGCATCTGAAGTAACTTGTACGGAAACCTAGTGAAGTCAGAGCAGAAGACAAATCCAACAGGATTCGCCATATATTCCCTACAAGTTCTCCAGCCTGCCACGGTTCCATACTGTAACTGAAATGTTTGTGTCTTGTACTTTTCAGATCACACTTTACACTTAGTAAGATGATCTGAATTCTTTTTTTTTCCCCACTTTCTCATCCAAATCTTTTAGCTAAACAACTACCATGAGACCTCTTTCAGCCAGATCCTGAGCTGGAGCCAGAAGCAGGCATGAAGAAGCCCAACATCTGGCCTTCAGGAACCTCCAGCCAGCGGTCAGGCACTGTTCAGTATTTTAGAATGCAGACGTGGTGGCTGCTAACACTTCTCTGCCTCCAAATTGGCACCGTCTCATAAAGAAGCTCAGAGCTACGAGGCGGGAAAGCCCAGAAGAGAATAACTGTGATACTGTCCCCTCCATTCGGGACAGAGACATTGATTCTCAGCCATAAGCACCACCTGCCAGGAATCTGTCATCAGCTTTCTTTTGCAAATGGACTCCTAGGCTGTGAAAACCCGTCAGGCTTTATTTCAAAAGGCACTGGGCAACAGTATAGCGTGAGGGCTCTCGGGAGGGAGACGGTGGCCACAGTGACCCGTCCTCCATAACTTTTCTATGTTGAGGAACCATAGCTGGAGATACAAGGTAAAGAAAGCCCAATTCCCCCACAATTGGATGAAGCATGTTTCGGTATCCAGATGATTCTCTCATTCCTTCTTCTACATGTGACTCTGAAGAGAAAAGAAATTTCAATTCTGAAACACAGACATCTGTCTTTAACTACCTGAGGCGAAGGTAGAGGATTGGGTGCGTCCTTGCAGAGCTAAGACCCTGTCGTAGTCAATCGCACATCGCCAGCCCAGGGCCCACATCTACCAGCTGTTCAGTAAGAGTTTGTTAAAGTGAATGAAGAAACAGCTATCAAGTCTTTCCCCAGGGAGGTGGAGTCAGAGAATTATTTTAAGTAGGATAACCAACAACCCAGTTTTGCCCAGGACCAGGATTCCCCAGGATGTATAATGCTACAAGGGAAGTCCCAGGTAAACCGGGACAAATCAGTGATCCTACTTAAGGCTTTCCAGGAATATCCAGGAAGTCAACATTATGGCTCAGATGGTCATTTCCATTAGGTCCATAGGTTCTTTATTAACTATCTTCCATGGCAGCAGGCTTGGTATTCTATTCAAACCACTTCCCTGCCTCTGGAATGGCAACCTCCCAGCTAAAAAAAACAAAAAACAAAACACCTTTCTGACCTGATCCTGGCTCCCGGTTTTCCTCTCCCCGTGGTAACAACGAAATGAATTTCGAAGGAAGGCACAGCAACCTTAAATGACTGTCCATCAAGAGTAGAGGTAAGTCCAGTGGTCTGTTGGTACATTATGGGAGGGGACTGGGGACCTGATTATTTTTAGTGAACACTAAAAATTCCATTCCCCTGGTATGAATACCCCCACCATGCTGGATTTCAAGCTACCAGTTGGACATCATTGAACATGGACTTGGGAACAAGTGCATGCAATTTCCAGTAAGAATTGGCTCCAGCATATTACAAATATACCCCCCAAACTCCTCACGTCCAGATTGACCCTCATTTGCAGGGGTTGTGGAATTTGACAGTGCTAGAGTGAGTTTGAGGGCGAAAAAGAGAGGCGGCAGGAAAAAAAACCCTAATTCCAAAAAGCCAGTTTGTGATTAAGTGGAAGAAAATTCTCTCTCCCTCTCTCTCTCTCTTCTTCTGAGCCTTCCCCCCCACCCCCCGTGGAAGTTGTTTTCTCTTCAATTTCTCCCCGTGCCCTCTCGCTCCTGATTTGTGTTGATATTCTAAGAATCACTCAGGTTGAACTCAAGACTCTGAGAGTGGTAATGATGGCATGGAAGCTCAGTGGTCAGCAATAGTTTGCAGGTCATGTAAAACTGAGATAAATTTGCCTTCATTCACGTGTCTCTGGTGACTCCAATGCTCTCAAGATTTCTGCATATTTCTAAGGGCTTCCATTTTCTGGGCACCCGTGGCCCAATTTCCTGTTCTTGCTGGACTCTCAATTTTCCTTTCTTCACACGTGAATTCTGTTTACTGTTCTCCTAGTTGACCTGGATGCAGAGTTCAGTCCCTTTTTCTTAATTCCTACATAATGCACAGAAGGAAGGGAGGAAGAAAAGAAGAAAAAGAAGGAAGGGAGGACGTGAGCCACTGCTAAACACATTTTTTGAAACTTGCCACACTAGAATTCTGTATAAAGACCCCTAGAGGTCTGGTGTTACCTGCTAATTTCCTAAGCAGCCTATACGAAGCCTATAAAATGTGATTTATCCAAGACCGCATTCAAATTAGTGATTGATTGTAATTGGTTTACTGCACCTTCATTTGGTAAACATTTATTAAGCACCACTGTGTGTATCACATGCCATGATGTGTGTGATTCTCTCCTCACTTAATGAGCAATACCTCCTTCTTTCCATTAAGGGGCTCACAGCTGCGTGCCCCAGGTCAAGAAGCAACACAAAGGATTTTTCACATCACAAAAACTCCAGAGCTTTTTTTCCATTTTACAAATCAGGAAGCCAGAGTTTCAGAGCAACAGAGTAGTTTGAAAAAAGTTAAGCACAGAATTCAGCCATAGAAAAGGAGCTCACACCCAAGTCTTTCTTTACATTCCTCGTTTGGTGTTCCGAGCCAATGTGGGCTCTTTCATTATGCTGTTCCTTCCTCAACGGAGTAACCAAAAAGTGGATTAATGATTGGATCAACTTGTATTTTTCCTTTGGTTTTTATTCTCAGCAGAGTTCTTATATAAGATTTCCTGCATTTCTACAAGTTTTTGTTTGGTACAGTTAAAGCTCTTTGCCCTTCTTTCTCGACTTTTTATATTTGCTTTGATTTAGACGACACTGTTTGGGGTTTCATATTCTAAGATTTCATTACATATCTTCCACTACAGTCTGAAACAAGAAGAAGGGAAAATGCTCTCCCTATAATGCTTATTTCAAATGCACTGTGGGAAATGGAGTAAAGCAAACTGGACCTTGTGTATCAGTCTCAAGGGGCACATAACATTTCTAAATGTTACGAGCAAAACCACAGGGAATATGGAGCATCTACAGAATGCCCATATAATAAATTTTCTACCCCCTCCTAGTCTTCCTCTTTCCAGCTTGGAGTCTCACGTTTTGTTAAATCTCCTATACTACCCCCAAACCTCAGAATCTTGTGAAGTAACAGTTATTTTTAAAAATTACTTCACCCATGCAAAAAATTAACTTTTGGAAGAAAAAAAAATTAAGTCTTTTTTACACATCCTCCTATAGAAGTAAAAGTTGTTTTAACTTCTCAAGGACGTCTTGAAAACATACACAAAAGCATTATATTGCATGTAGGCAATTCTAAAGTTGTAGTATTACAGTTATTGATAAATACCACGAAGTGTTATTCTTTGCCAAGTGAATTTCTAGCCACTTTCAAATTCCCAGTAATCTCTAACTTCAGATGGAGTAGAAAGCTTGGTGTTGGGAAGACAGCCCAACCAGATTTATATCTGCCTCTGTCCAGATTTTCTTGGGCAGCTAATTCCACGATGAACAATCACTGTCATTTACTAGGAATTTACTCTTTGCGTTTTTACTGGCCTGAGACCTTAACATTGACTGTCTTATTTAATGTGCCCAACAGATTTGGTGGTAGGTACTAGGATCTCCAATTTGTAGCTGAAGAATGCACAACTAATAAAGGAGTGGATTACAGATCCAACTACATATAACCAAGCATTAATATCCCTAACATAGAACCTTATAAATCAGTTAATAAGGACAACTGAAAAATAAACAAAAGACACAACATGAAATTCACAAATGAGGGACACCTGCATGGCTCAGTCGGTTAAGTGTCTGCCTTAGGCTCAGGTCATGATCCCAGTGTCCTGGGATCAAGCCTTGCATCAGGCTCCCTGCTCAGCAGGGAGTCTGCTTCTCTCTCTGCCCCTCCCCATTCCTCGTGTTTTCTCTCTCTCTCTCAAATAAATAAAATCTTAAAAAAAAAAAGAAATTCACAAATGAATAGGACCAATAAACACATGTAGTTTGAAAAAAGATGGAAAAATATTCAACCTCACTAGAATCTACCAAAATTGCCTAAGTAATTAAAAAGAACTCATCAGCTTTGGGACACTTCTTGATAGAATTGATTAAAGAAAAAAATTCCATAATAGAGAGGATCATTTAAATTAACATAATTAAACCCCACAAGATGTGCTTGAGAACTCTGGAAATTACAGACTGTTAAAACTCAATCAGTGGCACCAAGATGGAGTAGATGTATTTCTCCCTATTCTTTCCTCTGTGTGCAGCCAAAGCCCTGGGCATTATATGAAACAAACATCAGAAGACTCTGAGAGGTGGAAAGAAAAAGAAGGCCCATCTAGAGAACTTGGGACCCAAGGAACAGCATGATGGTGAGTTTTCTGTGCTCCCTTTTTATGTGATATATTCTGGACCGAATGCCGTGAGCAATTGCCTTTCTCACTTTTTGCAAAGGAAAAACACACTTCCTGTTTCTCCCTACAGTCACTTTCCTGGGGTATAAAAACCTCCCAATACCAAAAGAAAATGACAATTCAAATAGTGGTTTCCTGGACTCTCAAGGCAGAATAACACATCCTTTGCAAGATGGGTAGCTTTATAGGGCGCCTGGGTGGCTCAGTTGGCTAAGCGACTGCCTTTGGCTCAGGTCATGATCCTGGAGTCTCGGGATCGAGTCCCACATCGGGCTCCCCGCTCAACGGGGAGTCTGCTTCTCCCTCTGACCCTCTTCCCTCTTGTGCTCTCTATCTCTCATTCTCTCTCTCAAATAAAATCTTAAAAAAAAAAAAAAAAGATGGGTAGCTTTATATCTTCGCTTTCAACAAAAGTGAAGGAGTTAGAAGCAGTGGTTAGGGTTTGCTGGCGGCTCCGAATGCCCCTTGGCTCATGCATCTCAGCAGGGTTTGAGGGACACTCAACAAAGACTACCTTTCCTAGCCACAAGGTATGGCTATGTGATTAAGTTCTTGCAGGTGGGAAGTGAGAAGTGATGTGTGCAAGTTCTGTGTCTTGATCTTAAAATGACCAGTGATGAGCTCCCCTCTCTCTCTCCCTTCCTGAAAGCTGACTCTGGATGTGATGCCAGGGAGCTAGCTTTGACTATGAGGGCAAGGCCACCTCCTAGGCTATCCTAGGGGTAAGGTCCTTGGTCCCTGGACGCCCTGCAAGTTCACCTCTCTGCCCAGATTGACCCCTTTACTAGACTCTCATATGAAAGAGAAAGTTCTATCCTGTTTGATCCACTGTGGTTTTGTTGTTATTTTCCATTTTTTATGGTAGCAGAGTACATATCTTGCCTACTGTATCAGCTAAAAATAATTGAGTTTATCATTAAAAATAATTCTTGGTAAATCACTTGAAAGTCCAGAGAATTGAGTGATTTTGCAATAGCAAAGCTTTCATTTTCATCTAGATAAGTTTTCTGTAAAAATGAAAAAAAATAGGATCGATGCTGAACCACGTCTCATTCTAAAAATAAATGATATTTATCCATAGATACATAAGCCAGTTGATAAAAAGTCTATCTGTGTCATGAAGAAACATATTTCCTATAAAGTTTTACTCGTTATGCTTAAAATTTTTTAAATGTCTTCTGTAGTTTTGATCATTTGTGAACTAATAATGTAATGATAATTCAGTTCAAAATAATCTTTTAACATTTAAAATCTTATGGTCACAGAACATTTTAAAAATTCCATTTCATTTTATATACACATTTTGCTCAGGCACAAAATATAAATTACATTAGTATAAAACTATCCGAGAGAACCGAAGTGAAACGAATGCTATAAAATTTCCAAAAATATCCTTTTCGTGAATGTTTAAATTGAGTGAAGGAGAGGATAAAATCGCACTTGCATTTAGATTCTGTTGGATTTGATTTTAAAAATAATGTAAAGGGGCGCCTGGGTGGCTCAGTCGTTAAGCGTCTGCCTTGGGCTCAGGTCATGATCCCAGGGCCCTGGGGTCGAGCCCCGTGTCGGGCTCCCTGCTCGGCAGGGAGTCTGCTTCTCCCTCTGCCCGTCCCTCCACTCAACTCTCTGTCTTAAATAATCTTTTAAAAAGTGTAAAAATTTTAATCTGAAATGCTAGTATTTCCAATATGATGGAAATTACATCCTCTGCCACTTTTTAAAGTTCTAATGAAAAATGTCAGGTATCAACTTGAACATGAGAGGGGCGTATATAGTTTCTTCGGGGTTAGACTCCTTAGGGTATGAACACTCCTAGAGATTACTGCCCCAGATGCCTTTGCAGGCTCTCCGTGTCTGCGGCGGTTGGCCATGCTCTGGCTCCCTATTGGGACCCCCCATGCAATTGTTGCTCGTGGTTGCCACCCGGCAGCACACATCCTGAACAAGGAGGAAAGCCTGCGTATCACTCCTGGGCACCTAGTCCTGCATGACTGCCCAGTTTGGATGCCCCATTTCTTCAATGCTGACTCACATTCCCTTCACAAATGCTGACTCCTGGGAGGGGTCTGGACTCTCACCCTTCATCGTGCTCCACAAACGCATCCTCCCTCATCTCTTCCACTCCCATTTACCACTATCCTCAGATCCTCCCTTCCCTCTGCTCTTCCCCTTGGGGGACTAACATACTCAGTTCCTCATCCAAACCACCCGTTCCTCCACATTGCCCCACCATACTGTTGTCACATGGGTGCTGCCCCCTTCCCAACCCAATAGCCTGTAGTCTCTACTCAGCCTTCCGCTCACTCCATGTTCTGATTTTAATTTTTGAAGTGTTCATAGGTCCATGTGCATGAGCAATATGAAAATATTCTCATCCTAAACATATCAAATGTTCTAGAAAGAGTCAAAAGTCAAAGTATTCCTCTACCTAACACTGCTCCCAGCCTCTGCCCACTGTCCTTTCCCATATAAAATTTGGTGTGGTTCCTTCCACACCTTCATCTAGGTATTTATTTACACGCATACATGTTATTTTATGTCATGTTGCACGGCAGATCCTTTTTCCCCAGAAGTTGTTCTGGAAAATTGGTCCGTGTGTGTGTGTGTGTGTGTGTGTGTGTGTGTGTGTGTGTGTGTGTGTGTGTGTGTGTGTGTGTATTGCTTTTCTTGAACACTGCATGGTGTTTTGTAGAAATTATTACCATAATTTCCTATTAGTGGGCTTGTCGATTCTTTCTCATTTTCGTCCCTGTAAGTTGTTCTGGAAAATTGGTCCGTGTGTGTGTGTGTGTGTGTGTGTGTGTGTGTGTGTGTGTGTGTGTGTGTGTGTGTGTGTGTATTGCTTTTCTTGAACACTGCATGGTGTTTTGTAGAAATTATTACCATAATTTCCTATTAGTGGGCTTGTCGATTCTTTCTCATTTTCGTCCCTGTTGGATTTTAGGGTTATTTCATTTTCCCTTTAAAACACTATCGTAATGGTCATCCTTTTATGTGTCTCTTTCCTCACCTGCAAGTTCATCTGAGGGGAGTGGGAAGGAAGGAGTTAAAGCAGCTGGCTCTTGGTTCCAGGGAAAGAAGTCAGGTGACACATCTAAATGCTTGTAAACCTGGTGAAAGCAGGACCTCTTGGTTAACAGACTAATGATATTTGCTAGATCTCTTTTTTTTCTTTTCCCCATGAATCTGTATTTTTATTTTTTAATTTAATTTTATTATGTTATGTTAGTCACCATACATCATTAGTTTTTGATGTAGTGTTCCACGGTTCATTGTTTTCATATAACCCCCAGTGCTCCATGCAGTACGTGCCCTCCTTAATACCCAACACGGGCTTAACCCATCCCCCCAGCCCCTCCCCTCTAGAACCCTCAGTTTGTTTCCCAGAGTCCATAGTCCCTCATGGTTCGTCTCCCCTCCGATTTCCCCCCCTTCATTTTTCCCTTCCTTCTCCTAATGTCCTCCATGCTCTTCCTTATGTTCCACAAATAAGTGAAACCCTATAATTGACTTTCTCTGCTTGACTTATTTCCCTTAGCATAGTCTCCTCCAGGCCCATCCATGTTGATGGAAAAGTTGGGTATTCATCCTTTCTGATGGCTGAGTAATAGTCCATTGTATATACGGACCACATCTTTTTTATCCATTCGTCTCTTATCTGTGGAATGCTCTTAGAAGGATGTGGCTGGTTAAGGATAGTTTGTGGTAAATAAACAGAATTTGTGGATCTGTGAGGCCCGACTCCTGATAAAAGGAACACATGCTATATGACCATATAGGGTATAAAATGGCAGCACTTCCTCACCTACAGCCTCCCTCCGTGTTAGCTGTCCACAGACCTCACGTGACACCCTACCTATTCCCCTGGGCCAAAGACAGCGTCCAGTGTTGGGATGAAAGAACTGGGAGGCATACAGGGTGATGCAGACTCCCTCTTTCACTGGCGCCATGACGGCTTCTGTCCTTGAAATTAGAAGCAAAACTTTGTATGGATGAGATCTCTGGTGCATGCGAGTCAGACCCTGCGTGTGTGAGCAGAGATCACTGGAGGTGGCCAAGTGGCCATCCACGAAGGCTCTAACACTTCCTATCCTCACCAAGAGTCTGAGTTTGTTTCTCAGCAACACTGACTACAGATAGTTTTCCCAATCTGGGGGCCGATGAGGCAGTTAAACCCGTTTAAAATTATATTTTTCTGTTTATTCATTACCTAAGTTATCTAAGCTTTTGTGTCCTTATTCGATGCCTATTTCCTAAGGTCAGGCGAAGATTACATGAGCTAATCCATGCAAAACTCCAAGAATATCACCTGATACATAATAAATGCTCAAACAGTGATAGCTAAGGCATTGGAGCTCTTTATATTAAATATTACCATTAACCTTTTTGATTATTAAATGTCATAAACATTTTCTCCTAGTCTGATGCCTTGTGTTTAAACTTTATTTATAGACATTTATCAGGCAGGAAATTTTTTTTATCCGATGAAATCTGTCATTCTTTTCCTCTATGGATTTTGTCGTAACTTGATTTTTTTTTTATCTGAATTATTTTATCGAAGTGACTGCTCCCAATTTCAGTTCACTTTCTTTACCTTCCCTATGATCTTGTGGCCACATCTTAAGATTCTTCTTTGGTCTCACTCTAAATTGGTCTCTCTCGCAAAATTAAATGACAGGAGGTGACGGAATTTAGTGTTTATAAATGAGATTGACAATAACTTTAATAATTCAGAGAAGAAATTCAAGACATCACTCTTGTATTTCTTTCATGGGCCACTCCTTTTTCTCTTTCCCCCTCAAGAACACATTCCTTTTGTTCTTGCTTCTCTTTCGGAACCACATTCCCCCGGATCATCTTACCTGCTCTAATGGTTCCATCAACCCCCTGTGGGCCAGTGACATAGCAGTAGCTTTTCACTTTTACCAGGTATCTCTAACTTGATGTTCCACAGCCATCTTAAATCAAATTTCTTCTAAAACTAGACTTCACATACCCTCCGAACACCCTAGGAAGGAATGACTGAAAAGGGACACTCTGTTGCGTTTTTTTGTCTTAACTTACAACAAACAGTATGTATGGAGTATTTTCAATGAAGAAAAGAATAAAAATATGCCTATGTGTTATGCTTAGAATCGGTCTAGGAGGACACACAAGAACTTAAACATGGTTGTGACAAGGGGTGAAGGCATACTTTTCACTTGAACTTCTTTGTGCCTTTTGAATGTTGTGCCATGACAGGTAATTCCTCTTCAAAGACAGTACACGTTGGTCGCGGGGGAGATGGGAGAACTAAGTGAAGGGCATCAAGAGGACACTCACCCTGATGAGCACCGAGTAACGCAGAGAAATGGTGACTCGGGGTATTATACAGAAACTAATGCAACACTGGATGCTAACTGTACTGGCGTTACGAATGTACAAACAACCCCAAATAAGTACAAGTCTATAAATAAATAAAAGGGACCCTCTCATCATTCCCATCAACCCCACTCCCGGTTTTGGAGGGCAGGGTCACTTACCCACCCAGTTTCTGCTAAGCACAAAGTATCTCCTCGAAGGCACATCTAAGTACCATATTCTGTTGAAATGCCCCAGAAATGGATCCTTCAGCCACCTACTCCCCTTCATCAAAGACCCTAAGGACACATAAGCTGAGCACGGGGCCGGAGATAAAAAGATGAAAGCGATCCTATCTGTACAATCCCCTCAAGAAGCCCACAGCCCAGACACCAACCACACCGTGCACTTACATAGTATTGTGTAAATCACGGGTTCCTTAAGTCCTTTGCAAGCATTTATTTGGGTAAGAGATCATAAAATGTATTTTTATAATACACATAACAAAAAACACATTTGAATGAATACAAAATTAAATGACAGGAGGTGACAGAATTTAGATTCTGACAGAATCAGAATTTAGTGTTTATAAATGATATCGTCAATAACTTTTTAACAATTCAGAGAAGAAATTCAGAGTGGATTTAAAAGTTGTGACCATGCTTTATAATACTTTATAATAAAAAAAGACTTGGGCTTTCAAAGGTAATGCATGACTTAAGTTTTTCAAAAGATTTCATAATGTGCTTCTAGATACTGTCATACGTGGACAAGAAAAAAAAAAAAAAAAGACAACTTTGGCAAGCAAAGTATTAGTCCATAGCAGCTTGGTAGAGTTTACTTTTATACAAAGACTCTTCAATTTACATTTATTCTTGTTATGGGAGCTGAAAGAACTGATATGCCAAGTGGAATCTTAGCTATATAGCAAAAATAATTATTTTTAAAAAGCCTGTACTCTATGAAAATGTGCACCACACAGCATCTATAGAAACTGGGTAAATGTAAACCATGTGATTAAGTATTTCTTCTAAAGAAAACTAACCCCCAAATCTCACATAATATCCATGTCCACACCTCTTGTTTGAAGGCAGCCTCAAGCTTTAAACTAATGTACACTGGCTATTTAAAAAGTTCTTACCTCCATTACTAAAAATGTTTCTGTAAAGTCCCTTGGAAGTTTTCTTAGTATTCTACTAACAAGATATATCGTGATCAATAAACGATCACAAACTTTAGAAAAGAAGTAGTGAGGATAGAGAAAGGATGACCAAGCCAGAGGTTTCTGTCTCCAACCCCTGGAAAACCTTTCTACTTCAAGACCCACAGCTCCAAGAAGACAACTCAAAATTCTTACATTTAAAAAAATACTTTGTCATGAATAACTGAATAATTAGATTTCTAGGAAAATGAGGCTTTTAAATTAAGATTTAGCAAAATTGACTATAATGAATTTTCCTCCAATCATTTATGAATGACAGAAGAGAAATCAGTTGAAATTTTACATACAAAAGATATAAATACTGCATAATATGTAGTGAATATTGGCACATACCCTTTTGTATTTAAAGCATAAAATGCAATCAGCAAATCTGATGCTCTTAAGATACATTTATGACACAGCTCAAAAAACCTCCAGACGGCCTGGCCTGGAAACTTCCAACAGTTTAAGGCTTCCCAATAGGTTTGTAGCAAGCGTCCGGTTGCCAGAGGCGAATATCAACAAGAATTTGATTGAGTTTTTGCATCCAGAGATCCCGCTCTTCCTTGGTATCTGCAGACAGCCAGTTCCTACAGGAACAAACAAACAAAAAGGATCATTTCCCCCATATTCCATACTGTCCTGTTCTCATGCTGGGGGGTGGGGGTGGAGGTGGGGGTGGGGGCACGCAGCTAAACAAACCAGTAAAACGAGTTACTCATTACCAATTTTTAACAGATGCTAATCAAAAGCCCTATAGTGAGGTGCTTCTTCAATTGCAATAAAGGAAAATAATCCCCATAGGTTGGTTAACTGAATCAAAATTCACAGTGATCATGTTTGGTTAATGATGGAGTTTCCATGCTAAAATGGTAACTGTCTTGTACAGGTGGTCTGGCCTGGGTAATCTGGTGGTGCAGGACACCCACTGAGTGTGGACCACTTCCTAGCAAGAGCTAGCACACCTGGTCTTTATCTGGGAGCTTCCCAAATTCCTCAGACCCGGGCTCCCTGAGAACTGGAATCACCAGCTTGTGGACCTTCCCCTGGCTCTACACGTAATACTATCTTGCACGGTCTCCCATTATTTTTGTGTTAGTACTGTGTTGGTAGAACATGATATCTACAATAGGTGATCCTAAGATCCTAAGATTTTTGTCTATCCTCACCTCTCCATCCATATCAGGAATCACTTCTCTGCACCCATATTTAGCCACAAGTTGAATAACTAGTTGATAGGGCAGGTGAGGGTGAGGAAGAGAATTCCCTAACTCACAAGCCAGATCATTCTTCTAGAAAACAGCAGTTGTCAGAAGGTTTTTATAGTGTACTCATTCTGTGTCTTTGTAATTTCTCCCCATTGGTACTAGAAATGGGATAAGCAATGATCTGATCATCTATTAGTCAACGGAGAGAACACAACACGTACAACAATAATAGTGACCATTTGTTGAGCTCATTCCATGAGCTCAAGACTGTGCTAAATGTGTTTACTCATCAATCTCTATTGTCACTCTGTGGAAACCAAGGTTTACATCCTGACTCAGTGTCTTATTTCCAAAGGTAACCATGGCAAGTTACTTAACTTTGCTGGCCCTCACTCCCAACAGTTCATTCTCTTAATCTCCAACCAGAAATTTGCAGAGTAGCCCGAGACTGTTTTTTGTAAGTCACCCGATTCATTGAGGGCATTTTGGGGATGGAAAGGAAGGGACATGTAAAGTCTCTTTCAATAATACTTGCCTTCTCAATTATACACAAAACCTTCAGACTTAACCCAAAGTACATTAGCTAACTGCCTTGAAAATGGCTACACTGTGAGCATACTGGAAAACAGGATTAGCTAAGATATAGCTTGAATGTTAGATTTTTTTTTTAACTGTATTAATTTAGTTATTAGATTGTTCCCTTAGTGATTGTGTGGGTTTTCTTTCCTCATTAAGATTGTACTCTCTTCAAAGACAAGGACCATCTCTGATATTTCTTAAAGTGGTGGGAACACAGTGGGCAACCAATGCCTTACTGGATGGAAGTACTTATGTTTATAGCCTACTACGTACCTGGTGACACAGAGCGTGTCCCTGCACTGGCTGACGAGAGTCTCTCGGTCATCTTCTCTTTGTGGACGGACGGTAATTAGTTCAAACGTGTTGCGTCTTGCACAAAATTCTCTGTTGGCCGGTTCTATTTGATGACTTGTACAATTGGCCAGATTTATCCTTCCTGTGGGATTCTTTAAAAACAAATTAAAAACAAACTAATAGAAAATAAACAAGACCATTTACATCAATAAGCATTAAAAGCAGTATTTGAGTTGGTACAAATTTAAAGTCATTAATTTAAAAGTTAAAATTTAATTATAAAAGGTTTAGAGGAACATATTTATCTGTTATTGTTTCTTGCTAGGAAAACAGAAACCAAAAGTGTCAACTGGAGCTTTTAGCCAACTTAAAAAATAAACTCTTTGTTATGGAATATTTCAAACAGATGCAGAATTAAAAGAGCAGTAGAATGAACTTCCATGTACCCACCAACCAGCTTCAACAATTAGAAACACACATCACTTTGTAATTCTGTGTATTTCTATTTCCCAGTTTGGGGATAATAAATAATCACACTTGAGCAATAATATTAAATTCTTTGAAAATGAGATGCAATTTATCACATAAAATCCTATTCTCAAATTTTAGAAACAAAATCAAAATCACTATATTCCTGTGATGGTTTTCCATTACTGTTTTATCCCAGATTTAGCTAAGTCAACTATTTATAAAAAACAAAAGTGAATTCAACATATTTCTAGCTAAAAATGTTATTAAAAAATAGTACGAAACATTCTAGGAGAAAATAAAGACAAATATATGCCTTATGGTATTTTAAGAGTGGTCAAATCACAGGGAATGGAAAAGACATGAAAGTTTTACTTACACACACACACACACACACACGCAGGTCTTGCAACAAGAACATTTATAATGGCTTAGTAAACATACTCAAAGGGGCATCTGGGTGGGTGTGGAGACCAGTGGGAACCTCTGCATGAAACACTACATGAAAGTCAGGGCTTTCACCACTGACCAGGGCTATTAATATTACCTTTCGTTTCTCATCATCTGGATAAGTCCAATAAGAGATACAATTTCCAGAAAGAACACACCATCTTCGATGCCAGGCACCAAAACCACTAACATCTTCAAATATGGTCTGAAAAGTCAATGAAATGTTAACTTTAGAAACTTGAGGATCAATTAAATGATAAATCTGTATGTTAAACTTCAATATGTTGATATACTTCATAGCTCAAAATCGACTTACATGATTTTCACCACCTTTTACCCTAGTAATGAAACTTGATTGCTAATATCCAGAAATTGACCCAGATTTTCAACATCATCTACAGGCATATAGCATTTAAGAACTTCCGGATATTAACCCCAAATAAATACCTCTCTCTAATTTAGACCTTTTTAAAGCATCATGTCCCAAACCAAATGCTCCTTAAACAAGAGAGAAGTGCTTTAAGTGTTGTAGGGTAGAATAATGAGACTATCATACCTTGTATGTTGACAAAACCAATGATAGCTTATTAAGTTAGACTTACTTTATACAAAAGAAGAGCATTTAACTTTTATTCAGAACAAAACGGGATTGGAAAAGAGTCAGCGACGATTCTGTCTTGACTGATTACTGCGATAAACATCCGAGCTCCCCGCCCCCTGCTGAGCCATCAAGCACACTGAGTAGCAGCTCCCTGCAGTCAGGCAGCTGGTCAGCCCATGCCTTAGACACACAAGCTACATTCTAAAGAGGGGTGACACAGTCATGTTGGTTAAGGTCAGGACTCTGGAAAAGGTAACTAACAAATGGGGCTTTTTTCCATGGAGTACTTCTACTTAAAGTGTAAGTCGGAGCTGCCCCCTCCCCCACCCTCACTATTTTTTACTTGTAGTCCTACTGAGCCTTAATCACATAAAAGTCTTCACTTTGCATTTAAAAAGGGAAAAGACGTCCTTTAGGAAATACTATTTTAAAGAACAAAGCAAGTAAAAATGTAACAATGCTAGAGATCAGAGGTTGGCAAACTCTTCCTGTGAAGTACCACAGAGTAAAGATGTTAGACTTTGTGGGCCATCGGGTCTGTGACAACTATGCAATTCTGCTAGGGTAATGCAAAAGCAGTCATAGGTCATAGATAGTGTGTAAACAAATGAGCCCATGTTCCAATAAAACTTTATTAAAAAAAAAGTAGCAAGCCACACGTTGCTGACCCTAGCTAATATAGATAATCTGAAAGCATCTTCGTGTCTGATTTCAGAATGCATTACAGCTTTTCCAACTTCACATGGATCAACTAAACTTTACACCGACCCTAGGATAGCGGACATACACTCTTCTTGACTCACTAATTTGTGTGAATTTACCCAAAGTTGGCTTGAGTTAGAAGAGTACAAGCTCTAGCCATGGAGGAAAGTTACTTTGTATGAAGATATATTTCTATGAGAGAAAGAAGTCTGAAATTTATTAGCTTAGTTAATTAACCCAAATTAATTAGCTTACTCTAACCATATATCCTCTTACCCCACCTTTACTTCTTCCTCCCCAGTTTATCCTCTTTCCTCCCCAAGGCATGTTTTTTCTAGGCAACACTGGCTCACAACCATTCAGGGAAAAAAGACAGGAATGTTGCTATTTTGATCTCAAGCACAAAATTAGTATAAATGACTCACCAGCTCCCTCTTATGTTTATGCTTACCCTTTACATCATAAAGCTAATAGACAAGGAAAAATTTGATGGGTAAGAATAATACATTATTATAATTATTACACCAGACTGTAATCAGAGAAGAATAAAAAGAGGACAGCATTTTCATTTTTATAGCTGAGGAAAGTTCAGACCAAGGAAACTAAATGACAACACATAATCACAAAGCAGAACTGGAACCTTCTAGCTAATCCTGAACTTTCCTCACTTGCTGTTCATCAGTCAAGGCAGAGCTAGACTAGCACCATTTTAGAATCACTTAGTAAGTTTCTTTGGTTGGTAGTCACCTTCCTTCCAGCTGTTCCTGGCATATCAGGAAGGAAAATGGAACCAAGCAACTTTAGTTTCAATTACTATCTCTATTTTAGAGAGGGCAGAAGTAATTAAAAGGTAGTTTGGCAGGGGATAGAATTTATTTGGGGGAGTTCTGAGCAGTTTCTTAGCACATTTATGTAAGTGTGGATGTGATGGGCTATAGGGTCCAAGACAGCAAACCTGAAGAGATCTAACTAACGCTAACCTAGTTAAGAGCCCAGCTCAAAAAGTCAGTCAGACATCATATGCAAATGAGCTAGCAGCCATAACAGAGTCTGTTAGTTGCTGAAGGTATCTTTAGTAAAATATGAAAATATTTACATTAAAAGAAAAAGTCAGTAGGTAAACACTGCCTTCACATCAGAAATGTATAAAAACACTTTTTCAAGAACATCTAGTGCCATCTACTGGATGGACATGTGAAAAAAACGTTAAGGCAGTCTGGTTTATAGTCACGTTGGCCACAGAACTCTTCTTTCTGCCCCCTCTGATAGCAACTGCAAACTGACATCCTCTGTATCATTCAAATTCTTGCTTCACAAAGAAAACCAGATTAGATTTTCTCTACTTTGTGCACCATACCCACAATCTTCTATGTATTGTACACACATACTTTTCTCCTCTAATAATGGAAAAGTATATAGTTGACCCCTGAAACAGCCCAGAAGTTAGGGGTGCCGAAAATCCACATGTAACTTTTGACTCCCCCCAACCCCCACCAGAAGTGAACTATTAATAGCATACTGTTGACCAGAAGCCATATCGATAAGAGAAGCAGTCAATTAACACATATTTTGCATGTTATACGTATTATAGACTGTATTCTTACAATAAAGTGAGTCAGAGAAAACGTTAAGAAAATCATAAGGAAGAGAAAATACATTCACAGTACCATACGTATTTATTGAAACAAATCCATATATAAATGGACCCACATAAGCGTTGTTCTAGGGTCAACTGTACTGAATAAGATCAATCCCGTGAATGGTGGCTTGGATCTTATTTCTTCTCCCTCTCGTGACCTCGTTCCACATATTACTCCTTAACCCTAGTGCAAGTTCCCCAGTGCATCTTCAATCTCTCTGCACTATTAGAAGCCACCCAATTGAATTTAAAGATTCTCAAATCTCTCTGATCTTATTAAAATGTCAATCAAATCCTTCTTTCACCCTACATAGCTCTGCAGGTACCACGCTCTCTCTTCCTCCTCTGCAGCCAAACTTAGTTTCAGAGCGCTGCTGGCATTCTCATTCCTTACCTCCCACCCTGTCCATAACCATCTGCAATCCAGCTTTGTTCTCTGCCTTGTAAATGAGTCCCACAGTCTCTGATAATAGGTCCTGATCTAACTTGACCACCCCTTCTTTCAGATTCTCTTTCTTGACAACCATGACACACTGCCCTCCCTGTAGGCTCCTCTGAAGAGCTTCACTTTCGAAGTCTGTGGTTTAAATGTTAATGTTCCTCCTGGTTCTGCTTTGCTCAACTCTCCCTGCAATTTAATTACGATCTCTATGACGCAAATTTCCAAATCTTCCTCTCAACCAAAATGTCTATCTTGAGCTTCAAACTCAGATCTTCGGAGTCATCTAAAATTCAGATCATTTAAAACTTACCCAAACTTCCCACCTTGGGGGATGAAAGAACTGGCATGAAGGAACTTTGTGGGGCAATGTTTTAGATCTTAATAGAAACTTGGGTTATACAGATGTATGCTTGTGTCAAAACTCAGGGATATACACTTAAGATTTGGAGGAACACACTAACGTCTATAGTGTACTTTAAAATTCTTCCCCCCAAATACGGTATTTTCAGCAGTGGCCAGAGGGGTGGCTAGAAGGATGGCTAGGTAGTAGGTACGTGATAAAGCAAGGAGAGTAAAACATGTTAAACCCACACCCTAGATGGTGGGTGTACGGTGTTCAACGCTGTATATCTGCAATTTTCCACAATAAAATTTGGGGGACAACAAACTTTCTCCCCAAACATGCATACTTGTTCCTCCCCCAAGATCCCTTCTCTTGGTGGCATCCCTGCCACCCCACAAGTTGTACAAGGCAGGGATCTAGGGGACAGCCTCACTTCTGCTTTTCCAGGCCCTCTGCTGCACCGTCAAATCACTGCGCCTGCTTCATCTCCCCAGGACGGTCCCCGCCACCCTTCGTGGAGTGACCGTCTCCTCACTGGTCTTCTTCAGGGCCGCCAGTCTCCAACCTCCTTTCCACATGGCAGGGAGAATAACTTTTCTAAACCCAAATACGATGTTATTCCTCTGCTTAAAATCCTACAAGCGTACATCGCTGGCTTCAAGATACGGTCCAAGTTCTTTCGATGGCCCTTCAACCCTCAGGCCTGCCTCCCCTAACCACACTGTCCTCCGCAATCGCTGCCCTCCTCCCTCTTCCTCCTGCCCGCATATACCTGCGCCCTACGCACCGGCTGAACTACAGGCCCCTCACTGTCTGTGCCCTCCTTATCTTTGGTGGGGGTGAGAGGGAGGGCGAGAGAGTTCCTTTATCTGGAATACGTTTCCCCCCTCTCTCTCCCTGGCTAACGTACTCAGCAGTTTACAAGCTACTTCTTCCAGTGGCTTTCTTTAAGTCCCCTTACCCATTTTCCAGACCTGATGTCCCACCAGTTACCCCCAGGCCCTCTACGCTCCCACTTATTACAGCACAGAATTGCACTTGCCAGTCTACTTGTGTTTCTCCCTACTATACTAAAAGTTTCTGAAGGGAAGGATTATTTTGTGTAGCCTGTTAGATTCCAGTACCAGAACAGTGACTGCCATAGGGCAGACATGCAACACATCTTTACTGAACCAATGTATCACGTAATCACATAGGTGGTCATTCCTATGTGAAACCAAGTCTATACTTCACAATATGGAAAAAGGAAAATATAGATTAAGCAATGTTACTTACTAGAAAACCTCTTTCTTCAACACTTGAATTCACCTGACATTTTATTTTTAAATAAATATGACCTTCCAAAGGAGATAAAAAGGGCACCTGCGAAGACAGAGGGTAAGTTATTTGCAAAACTGTTTCAAAGTGTGATTTTTTTTCTTGATAAAACATGTATAAACCATGAATAAAGATTATGCCTTGAAAGCACAGTATTTTCTAAAGCTGGAATGTAAAATAGGTGGTCCCAAAGGCCACTGGTTCCTTAGCAACAAATGCTTTTGAAGAATAAATTCATTCAAGGTAGCCTTTGATAAAAACAGAACCCTAAGTTCCAAGTTAATGTGATAAAAAAAAATACAGATTTAAGACGAGATTACATGTGCTTATTCATTCTCCATCAACAGAATATACTCCACTGGTAAATTAGCAGCAATACTCAGCAATAAAGAATAGTGAGCTGCAGAAATGGAAAAGCTGATCCCTAAATTCATATGGAATTACAAAAGGTCCCCATTATTAATAACCAAAACAATCTTGAAAAAGAACAAAATTGGAGGAATCCTACCTCCCAACTTCAAAACTTAATCCAAAGCTACAGTCATCAAAACTGTGGTAAGGGCATAAGGAAGATCTATAGACTAAAGGAACAGAAATTGAGAGTCCAGAAATAAACTCAGACAGCTATGGTCAACTGATTTTCAGCAGGGGTGCTGAGGCCATTCAATGAGGGAAGAGCACTCTTGTAAACAAATAGTGCTAGGGAAACTGGATTTCTACCTGTAAGAGTAAAGTTGGTTCCCTATCTCCTATCATACACAGAAATTAACTGAAAATGGATCAAGGACCTAAAACCATGAAACTCTTAGAAGAAAACATAGGAGTAAATCTTCATGATCATGGCTTTAACAATAGTCTCAGATATGACACCAAAGCATGAGCAACAACATGGAACAACAAAATAGATAAATCAGACCTTATCAAAATTGAAAGCTTTTCAGTGAGGATAGAACTACTACATTGTCAAAAACAATATTACTTCTAGGTATTTACCCCAAAGAATTAAAACCAGATTCTCAAGGGATGTGTGCATTCCCGTGTTCACTGCATTCTTCACAACAGCAAGAGGGGCAAACAACCTACATGCCCCACAAAAGATGAACGGATACAGACAGTATGGTACCAAATCCTTTCTCCCCACTTCTCAGTATGAAAACTACTCTAGGCCACCCAGATCTTGCTCTTCTCAAAGTAGGAAGTCTGTCTTCCAGGCTCTGAAACTCCCGTTTATGTTCTCTTTTGTGCCCGAAGCCATAACCTGCATTTTGCACCCTAGGTTCTTGAGAGAAAATATCGTGCCTTTTTCGTATTTGTTCTCCTAGCCTATTACCAACTTATATCCAGGCATTTCAACAAATGTTTGCTAAAAGGATACTGTTTGGCCAAATAAATACCCAGTTTTCCTATTAAAAAAAAAAAAGAAAGAAAATGTGGTACACAGGTAACCCATGGATTTTCAAATTCTGCCCACTTCACTTTTACAAAAGACCTATGTTAGTACCTGTTTTTGCTAACTAAAAGAAATCTGAAGAGGATTTTCACTTTCATGAAAAAAGGCAAAAAGCAAAAACAGCATTTAGCATTTGTGTTTGCAGCTAGTGGCTGTGGAGGCAGCAAGCACCCCGAGCAGCAAGAGTGGCCCCAGCTCTTTCCCCGGGGACCACACCCAGCACCTCCAGCGTCCAGCCACGTCCAGCTCTGAGGGGCTCTGGGAGCATCTGTGCTGTATCTCAATTTATTTTGTGCATCTGTTAGCAAAATGTGGACTGAGGTACCAGAAAAGCCGAAGAGAAGTTACTTTTGAGTGGAAAAAACTTCTTTTAGGTGTTAAGACTGGTTTCCAACAATTCAGTCCTCCAACACAATAAAGATAAGTTAAAGGGGGAAATCTTGGCCAGAAAGAATAGATTTCCAGAGACTAATTCCATGAGACAAACCTCTAACTTTCTGAATTTAAAAGGCATCCATAATGTAGAATCAAAACATCAGGTGCCTCGTTATCCTTCTTGTTATAAATTCCCTCATTCTTTCCTTTTCCATGTTGTCAGGTTTTAAGCTCCTCGGGCTCTCAATGCTAATTAATAGATTTCCACACTGAACCAAAGAATGCTGCTGGTAAAAAGAATCTCATAAAAACTAGAAGAAAATGTCTACTCTTACTCTACAGCTGTGAAAAGCTGACAATATTCTTGGTCAGAAGCTTGTCCTGATGAGGTGAATTGAGAATATTCACAAAGCAGTCAATATCACTACCCCCCTGCTGAGTGTAGAAACATGTGAAAATGTATGATCCTATTCTGTTTTTTGTTTAACAAATGGTCTTTGAAGATATTCACACTTCCAAGATTATTGTTAAGAGCTATAAAATGTAACTTATAACAGGCGTGGCTGTAATTTTTCATACAGTGGGATATTTCTGAGAGAGAGGGGTACAGTTAATAAGTACACCGGGAGGCGCCTGGGTGGCTCAGTCGGTTGGGCGACTGCCTTCAGCTCAGGTCATGGTCCTGGAGTCCCGGGATCGAGTCCCGCATCGGGCTCCCTGCTCAGTGGGGAGTCTGCTTCTCCCTCGGACCCTCTTCCCGCTCGTGCTCTCTCTCTTTCTCTCTCTCTCAAATAAATAAATAAAATCTTAAAAAAAAAAAAATAAGGATACTGGGCCAAGGGGCGTACACCAGGATAGTTTTGGGCACAGCAGAACACCTAATCACTCTTCCTGTAACCTCAAAATTCGACAGTGCTAACTGGTTGTTTTACTTCACAACTGTTTGCCCTATTACTATTTAAAATGACACCTCTATTTTCAGTGGTGCATAAGTACCTATGAGGTTTCTTTACGTCTGAAGACGGGCTGTGAGATGTCCTTCTCCCTTTAACCATGGAAGTGTAATAAAATCTACGACTATTTTGCATTCTCTATTCAAAGAAAGGATTTGAGAGCCTGTGACTCATTGAGATTCATAATTTAAATTGCAGGATGCCAGATTTAACCTCAAATAGGAAGGCGATCGCTATCGGTGGTATCCTAAATCCACAGAGCAAACAGTCTGGGTAAACTTCAATAGAAGTTCCATTCTGAAGGTGATCTCAGAGATAACCTTTGTGACTGTTGTGCTGTTGGTCCCAGCACCAATAAAATAAGCAAACACTCCCTTGTATCACTGGTATCTGGTAGGATATGGGTGACTTGTCTATTCTCTCAAAGTCAATTAAGTAGGGTTATTATATGAGTATAGAAGGTCTTCCATTTTTCTCACCAACTTAAAGAACATCGAACTTAACTATTTTAAATATTCTCCTACATCAACTATAAACTATTAGAATAAATATTTGCTTCCTCCTGCCATTCATAAAAGCACATTTGGGACAAATTTTATATCTGATTATATTGTACTTGATTCAAAAAGAGACTTCAGAGTATTAGACAGAACCAATTAAATTGAGTGATTTGATTTTGTACTGAATCATGTGGTTGGCTTTTTAAGTTATAATTTCAAAGAAATTAAGAGAATGGAAATACCAGACTTTTTTAAATTTGTAAGTGTGATATTTTGAATTAAAATGGCACCCAAACAATTTTTCAAGACCAGTCTATATTTAACATACATCATTGAAACCTCTTTCATTTTAAAGATTAACAAAATCTCTTACATGCAGAAATTGGCATTTTGTAAATTTCTATATACCCACAGAATGCTTGTAATTGATCTTTGCAAGGATATTAAAAATCCTAAAAAAAAAAACTTTCTATAACATATGATTATATGTAGTATAATTTTAGTGTTAAATGCATTTTAATTTCAAAATCACCAAACAAAGCATCATCTACATAGCAGTATACTATTAGCCAACTGAGACCAGTTTTATCTGAAACATCACCAGTAACTCTTTTAATATAGGGGAGGTCAACAATATTAAATACTAAAATTTTAGTTTTAGACAATTGAATACATTTTAGTGTTAGTTATTAATTTGGTATTTTAGTACCCAGGAAATCAAAGTCACAGTGAACCTTAAAGAATTGTAACGTAAAAAAAGAATATAGAAGAAAAGCCCAAGTACCAAACATGCATGAAAAAAAGAAGACTGTCAAAAAAAAAAAAAAAGCTTTAAAGACTATGAGAATTAAAAAAAAGATGACCACCTGCAAGAATCTAAAGAAAGAATAATGTACATCGTGTCCTTAATTATTTAAAATAACTAAGAACACATAAGAGTGGTTAGTAAAATGAATACATATGAGCCAAAACTTCAGGATTGATTTTTTAAGCTCATTAGTTTCAAGCAAAGAAAATATGGCAACCTTTTCCGGGAACATATAGCCCAGTAGCTCTCGCTCTTTTACATCATAATTTATCTAAAACAAACAAAATAAAAGACAAAAAAAAAAAAGACTCAAGATCACTCAATTTGGTAAACTAGCTGAATTACTAAATAAAAAGTTATATACGTTTTTTAAATTAACATGTTAAGATAAAACACATTTATGCATTAACAATAATCAAAATTTCAAAGGTAATCTGTTTTTGTCTATTAACTAAAAGAAAAATGTTTCATAGAAATTTCAAGGTAGATTGTTTTAATCTAACCTAATATCCTCTACGGGGAAAACAAGATCCCAGAGAAATGAAGTGACTTTACTCAATGTTGAGGAAATTACGAGCAGGGTCAATACTAGAAACTCGGCCTCCAAATTTTTATACTTCCTCACCTCCATATTCTGACTAGGAAAATCTCTTAAAATATTTAAAAATATCCCTGTATCATACCACAGGAGTCAGCCCAAGGACCAAAGTTTGCCACTAGTTCTCTCACTCTTTAAATGGTCTTGTTGGCTATTAAAAGTTTAGTCATATCACATTATGGTGAAAAAGCACTCAACAGGGACAGAACACAGATCTGAACTTTGAAGCTTTTAATTTGGGGAGGAAAGTATGGGAAAGAAATCCCTTCGGTTCATGAGTACTTTCTAAGAAAGTAACCTATCCTTCCCTATCTTGTCAAAACTGTATCTATAAAACAGTATTCATTTCAAAATACCGGTTCAAATGGGCAAGTTACCATGTTTAAAACTGTAACCTTAACATCTACATGCAAGTAATACTCCTGTAGTCAGAAGTAACATTTAGAATAAATCAGTATATACTGCTTTGAAGATTTAACTATTAAGAGACAGAGAGAGAAATACTTCCAACATCAAAAATGTAGGGACACCCATGCCTAGTTAAAATGTACAATTCTAAGAATATACATTTTCAGCCAAAGATTTCAAACACTTGAAAGTCCTGGGGCATTTCCATTGACCTAATTTTTCTAAAAGTAAATAAATACATAAATTTGGATTACCTTGTCCAGAGCAAATTTAGTGTTTCCTACTGAAGATAATGACAGCGTGTATGATCCAACCAGGGCAAAGTTGCTGGTGCGCACAGCATTGAGACCACCTGGACTGGCCATGACTGTAGAGAAAGGAAATAAAGGTTAGTTCAGAGTGACTTCTGTGAGTATAAGTAACAACTCTTCACCACAGCCCAATAGGAAGAAATTAAGTTGTCACAGAGAAAACTGCCTCATTTTCCTCCATCTTGAAAGGATAAAAGAAAACTGTTGAGTACCTTATATTTAACTTAGGTGAACTAGCATAGACATTTCTTATCACTCCTTTGGGGTGATGTATTTTTAAGACAGAACTTAAAAATGTATACATAAAGCAATTTTCCTAAAAGATGTGAAAAGGCTTCATTGCTCTAGTCTGGGATGACATAATTAGCAGTAGAGACTGTCTCTGCAAAGTTCTTCTTAGTTACCTTCTTGTGCCAAGAAGAAGAGACCAGAAGCCCAAATGAGGTGAGTGAAACCAGCTCCATCCTAACCCCCTTTGGAAAACTCAGGCCTAAAGCCACTCTAGAGAATGCCTTTCCCAGATTCCTGGCACCCAGGTTCCCAGTGAACTAGAAGGATGCTTCTCTGACATGATACAATGCTAGTCATGATCAGTAAAGTTAAAAGTCAAGTCCACAGTGTGGAAAGCACAAAGCAAATCTAAAGAACGCCAGAAGCTGGGGTGAAGAGTAAAGCCACCAGCTGCAGCTGTAGCCGGGTAACGGGGTATCACACGGGTACTGCCTGCTAGAGCCTGAATGATGTGAGGCTGGGCGGCCTATGGCGACATCTGACAGCATGCCATTCTGCCCAGTAATCTTACATGTTACTAAAAACTATACAGAAAATATTACTCAAAGGAGACTAAGGTGAACACTCATCAAGATGCCTGTGTGTATAAAGCACGTGTGCTGTTGCTTAGCTTGTGCTTTTTCCTTATTCTGTTGTTCGAAATAGTTCAAGATTCACTCACCTGAAGAATGAAGGCTGCCTTTCTAAAAAAAAAAAAAAAAAGGTATAAAGAAGCATAAGTTACTTCCTTTATTCGATACAAAGATTTAAATATTAAACTCTTTAACACTGCAAAGATTTCAGTATTTTTCCCTACTTGAATATCAGAGATTTTCTCCCCAGTAGTATATTTTAAAGATTTCTACAGTGCTAAGGGTTTAAAAATGGCTAACCAATTTACAATCCTGTGTGTAAGATGCAGATTTCTCAAGGGAGCTAAAATTTTTTTAAGAATTTACTTACTGTGGTTATAGATGTGAGAAGTCGCTTTGGAGTAATCGCCTAGAAGAAAAGATAACAGTGTCTTTCCTGCTAAACATTATGATTCAGAGCTTAAAGCTAACCAACCTTGAGATACTCCCACATAGAAAATAATCCTGAAATAGGAATACGTTATACTTGAGTCCTCTCTTAAGGCTTTCCCTATACTGTCATTCCTGTTTTTATTAGAACTAAAATAAAATCCTGCTAGATGATGACTTAGGAAAAGCACAACAGAGCAAAGACTGGGAAAACTGGAAATCAACATGCAGATACTACCGCTTTTGCCTGCACATCAGTCCTAAGTGCTGGTTAACCGAGGACGCGGCAGGCAAGAGTGCAGAAGAAAGGCTTGAGAGACATTTCAGTGGGTTATACAAGCTGGTTGTCAAATAAATGTAGAGCAATTAAAACTGACATATCTATTGTTTCTGATAATAATACTTTTTACTGGGTTTTTCATTCTCACCTTGGACTTATATGCCTTTTTCTTCTTATCAGGGCCTGAGAGATCTTTCTTTTGTACCTACACACAAACCCAAAGCATAATTAGTTTAAGATCTAGTATCTCTAAGAAAAACATAATATTGGTTATTTTGGAAAGCTTTCACTGCTTACCAAGCTGTAAACTTCAATATTTATTTCAAAGTCATTGGACACATCTTGCCTGGAAAAATAAATCATTAAATAAAACAGTAAGGAAAACATCAACTTAATGCCATTAAAAATTATGCCACTGATAGTGTTGCATTATTCTGGAGTAAAGGAATTCACGGTGTTTTTAAACTACAGGCAGTTGTTACAAACTATTAAAGAATATAAAAATTGGTAAGAACAGTCTATTTTTCCTATGATACAAGTCAAATCTTCAGTATCTTACAAGATCTTTAATAAGTACTTTTTTTCTAACTAGATTTTGATCCTGTATTTTCACAATAAATTTGGGACATAAATACATCTTTTCAGTGAGAGAATATTAAGTATATTTAAGATTTAAAACATATACATATATAAAATTAAGGTCCAGATTTTATATATATTTTTATTTATATTTATTTATATAATATATAATCTGGACCTTAGTCATTTTTATAATTTATTTATAGAATATATAATCTGGACCTTAATTATTTTTATTATATATGTAATGTATATTTATATATTATGTATATATCAAAACATTAAATACCTATAGTCACATGGAAGAAATGTGCTACTCAATGGAAAGAAATATCAGAAACATAACAGAAGATTGAAATCAACAAACTGAAATGGAGTTATTTGTCCATATAAGAATATAGCTACTGCATTTCAAAGACTATATATTCCATCCATATTCTCTATTAAAAGAAAAATATTTTTAAACTGTCAAAAACCTAATTTACTTACAGAGTAAATGTAGTAGTGAATGTCAGAGCATCACCATTAAGAGAATTTGAAGTACATGATAATGGTGTGGCTACCATATTTTCAGTTCCTGCTTTCAGTATAATTAAGAAATAGTAATTTGCTGCATCTGCAAAAAGTAATCACATTACATAATAAGCACAAGCAAAATCAGATTTGGCTAATCAGCATTTTGGAAGACCAAAGGAAAAAGTAATACTGCGACTAATTTATGTAATTTATCTAAAAATTACTAAAATCAACTTTCTGGATACAAAAAGCTAGGTTAGTTATTTATGTGAACTGAAATAATGTCACTCCATTATCCATCCATTTCTGCTGACTTCAAGTTTTACCTATTGATCCCTAATCCTTTAGCTAATAGTATATTCCTCAAAAAGGGAAACTATGGTTTATTATTTCAAAACCGAGATTAAAATACTGTATTTCTGTGAAAGTTAATCGGAGATAAATTCTAATAAAAACATAGGCTGGGGGCGCCTGGGTGGTTCAGTCGTTAAGCATCTGCCTTCAGCTCAGGTCATGATACCAGGGTCCTGGGATCGAGCCCCACATCGGGCTCCATGCCCCACAGGAAGCCTGCTTCTCCCTCTCCCACTCCCACTGCTTGTGTTCCCTCTCTCAGTGTCTCTGTCAAATAAATAAATAAAATCTTTAAAAAAAAAAAATAGGCTGTTTCTTCACTGTCAGTAAATACCCACATCAAGGTACGTACTATTATTACCAATAAATTTCTTCCAGACCACACCAAAATTAGAAAACAGCAACAATCAGAACCTACGTTACCTTGTTCCTACAAGAACGTTCCAACTTTTAAACATCTCCATTCTCTATTTTCCCTGTACCTTAAATTCACTTCTCACCTGTGTTTAACTCTCCTCCTCAAAGAGAATGGTCCATGCAAATGAAAACATAAAGGAAGCTTAAAAGAACTTCATGAAAATTTAGTGAAACTTTGATTTTATTAAGCTTGCCCCGTTTTCAGATCCTGGAGCCATATGCTCCTTTGCCACTTTGCTATGATTTATTGTAGAATATATGTTTAGAAAAGTTTACTTATTCAATATAGAGTGACAAAGGCCATAATAATTTCAATAGAATCATCTTCACTGTGGTGATCATCTTCACCTCTACAACCAATAATTCAAGATTTTTGGGATGAATTTTAAATAGAATAGAGTAAGTAAAGTAGATTCTCTTCAGTGTCCCAATACTTTCCACAGTAAAATTAAATAATGAAAGTTGAATGATCTGCTGTATCAAGATATCTCATCTTTAGGAAAATATTTTATGCTCAAAACTATGCTTAGAGGCACCTGGGTGGCTCAGTTGGTTAAGCATCTGCCTTCAGATCGTGATCTCGGGGTCCTGGGATGGAGCCCCGCATCAGGTTCCCTGCTTAGCAGGGAGCCTGCTTCTCCCTCTGCCTCTGCCCCTCCCTCTGCTCGTGTTCTCTCTCATTCTCTCTCAAATAAACAAAATCTTAAAAAAACAAACAAACAAAAATCTATGTTTAACTTGCCTTCCTTTCAGTTAGAGCTATGTCTGTTCCCATGTGGATCAGCAACCCCATATATGAAATTTTCCCTTGGTTATTTTTACATATATATCTTCATTAAAGGAACTAAAGGCCCAAATACAAGCTGTGCATCGTTTTGCATGCTCTACTTGCTCCCATTTGCATAATTCCCATCTAGATAAGGCTCATAATTTAACATAGGATCTAGAAGTGATGCAAATAAAAATCACCATACCTGGTTTCTGAACTGTACCACAGACAAAATCTGCTTTTAGAGGCAAGCGGATTTCTGACAAAGTAACAGATCCTTTGGATGGGACAAATTCACTTGGGGCAATGGGACTAGTCTTATTCTTCCTCTGAGGCCCTTCATTCTTCAACTTATTCAACTCCTCGATCAAAAGTGTTCTCTTCTCAGCTATGTAAAAATATGCAATATCACAAATATGAAAACCGCCAATGTTTCTACAGGAGACCAATTCAAGAAAACGCACTGATGTGGCAAAGGTACTTAAGATCAAAGACAAGCAGGTGGAAGGTTGTTGGGTAAAATCTTGACCACTCATCTGTTTACAACGTCTTGATAATTTAAAGCTTGAACTTTTTGCCAGTTTTCTTGCGTGGTATAATCTCTCCATGCTAACATGCCCTGTCATCCATCACTATACATACACAACAAAACTCACATACTTTTTTAGCTACATGTAGATAGCTAGGTGCAGAGACAGTGTGTGTATATGAATACACACACACATATGTAAATATATTCATATATTCATTTTTGGCATACTCTTCACAACTACATTTCTTCAAATGCATTCCAATTCTTTTCACCTTTTATGCAAACTACAGTTTATTTTACATGCGGAGTATATTCACAAATATAACGAATTGTTATATTCTTATAACAAATGTTATAAGAAACAAAAACATAGATCAACTGAAACAGAAAAAGCCCTTTCTTTAAAATAGAGATTTCTAACTATCCTAGACAAAAGAGTCTTTCCTGGTTTGAAATTCTGTTGGAGTTGTTTTGAATGGTTTCAAGTGTATCACACGTACTTGCAATGAGGAGAAGTCTTTCCGCTTCAGCTTCTTCTAGTGACCCTTTTCCGTGATCTTCATCAACACAACAGTTAAGAGCCTGGCTAGCTTGATAGATTACTGTCTGCTGCAAATTTATTTCATTATTGAGTTCCTAGGGAAACCAACGAAAGGAGGGAAAAACTCACATTTTTAATCGCCATTTTTACTTTTTTTTTTTAAGATTTTATTTATTTATTTGACAGAGATAGAGATAGCGAGAACAGGAACATAAGCAGGGGCAGAGGGAGAGGGAGAAGCAATCTTCCCGCTGAGCAGGGAGCCCGATGTGGGACTCGATCCCAGGACCCTGGGATTATGACCTGAGCCAAAGGCAGACACTTAAATGACTGAGCCACCCAGGAGCCCCATTTTTACTTTATTTAAACTTCAGTTCTTACTAAGCCTGTTGGATAATTTCCAAAATATCCAGAGTAAAGTCAAAATGTTATTGTTTCACAGTTCAAGTGTATATACTATGCACCAAAAACATTCAACATGCCGTTATAATTACACTGTAAACATTCTTTCTTATGAAAAGACTTTCTACCCATATTTATTAAAATTATAATTGGGGCTATGTTCAACAAAGTAGTAAAGATTTAGAAATTATCTGATTCATTTTATTTAAATTACATGTATGTTATACTTTTAAAAATGCCTTTCTTGGCATAAAAGAACCTGTAAGAGCCAAACAAATTTCACACTTCACCACCACCCAATTTATAGTTATACTTTAAGGATATTTATGACAAACATGTTTAAATATTTCAGAAATATCAAACAAGCTTCCAGCGTTTCCAACAAAGAAGACCTTCCTTTCTCAAGTTACACTGAATTCAAGAGCAATTTACTGAGTGTGTCAGACAATGCTCTAATCACTCAGGATATAGAGATGAATAAGGCTGGGCCCTTGTCCTTAAGGAATGTACAGAAAACATTCCAAATCTCCTTTCCACAGAAGTACATACCTGCATTTTCTGTTTGATATTAACTTGACCAGGAAAGGCATTCTTTTTCTCATCTAACTTTGAAGTAACATCTTCCTTCCGAACAATCACCTGCTTTATTGAAGGACGTTCTGTTTCCTTGAATCTTTGAGATCTGTATGCATCAATGCTTCAGGAAATAAAGTATACTCTATTAGAAATCCAGCAACACATTGAGCGCTCTCTTACTGAACATGTGGAATGGAAAATGCCATTTGGTAAAAGAGAGGCTGACAAAAGTTGTTCCAAAGTTTTATAGGTGAACTATTAATAACGTAATTATAAATTGTAACGCAATTTGCTATATCTAAACCATGACCCTTAGTGAGTGAACGCCTCTGAAACATTCTTACCTGTAAAGGAGACCACGATCTTCAGAACCAATGCTATCACCTGACTCAGCTCGAGGGACACGGGTTCTTTGGAATTTTCCCAGCTTCGGACTTTCATCACTTACACTGGTGTCTTTCAATTCCAATCTAGGTGAGGAAACTAAACTCTGCAGTGAAGCACATCAGGTATTAGTCGAGTTTATGGATGACATGGATTCTAAATGGTAATTCTGAGGGAAGGAATAAATTCTCTATTGTTAGGAATAAACATCCAATAAGTCAACTGATTCATCATAAAAACAAAGCCAACTAAAATAAGTTCCTAAATAGTAAATGAATAAAAATTCAGACAGCTAAAACCTACATTTGCAACTCTCTTAAAAAATACTTCTAATTGGGGCGCCTGGGTGGCTGAGTCATTAAGCGTCTGCCTTTGGCTCAGGTCATGATCTCGGGGTCCTGGGATCGAACCCCACACTGGACTCCCTGCTCTGCGGGAAGCCTGCTTCTCCCTCTCCCACTCCCCCTGCTTGTGTTCCCTCTCTCGTCTCTCTCTGTCAAATAAATAAATAAAATCTTAAAATATATATATATATATTTCTAATTGAATCCATTTCCTGAGTTACAGTTATTCAGTTTAGGGTGATAGCTAATGATAATAGTCAGCTGTCAATAAATGTTAGTTCTCTGTCTGGTGCTAAATACTAATATACTAATGATGTAATATTCACATCAACCCGCACTAGTTTTAACCTCGTTTAACAGGTGAGGGAACTGCGGTAAAGAGGTTAAATAACTTGGGCCATAAACAGCCAATGGCAGAGCCAGAATTTGAGCCCACATGTCTGGCCTTTTAAACCATGTCACAGTTTGGATTTTATCTAAGGTCACAGGAAACCACTGAAGCATTTTAAGCTCTCTTTTAAGAGAACTGACATCAGAGTTCCAGAACTCCCCTGGCTACAGATGGCCAAATCCCCATGTACCAACTAAAACAAAAGGGGATCCCATTATAACTGTTTGTGTCCCAGGCCTGGTAACATTTAGTCTTTCCTTACCTCTGGACTTACCACACCAACTGTCTGTGCTAATGGAGCAAGTAAAGACATTGAGGAGATATTCAGTGCATCTTCCTGTTCTTCGTGGTCCATCTCCTCTTCGCTCTTTTCCACATCTAGCTCACCTTCCACCAGGACATCACTGAAGATGTCATTAATTACTTTTGAACTATTGATATCATCATCATCATCATCCACACTCATCTCAGTTTCACGTACCACTTCTGAAAAAGATTTCAGTAGGTGGATTCTTTGACTCAGACCTTTCAGAATTAAAGGAATAGCAGAGCAGATCTCAAGTTCATGTGCTTACGAAATAAACAGCAAAGCAATAAAAGTTGGAACTGTCAAAAGCTGATTCAATGCTTTGGGTTTAAGAAAGAATATTAAAGGAAGAATGCAAACGACAAGATATAATAGCCAAAAGCTTCAGACTTACAAAAAATGTTCTTTCAAGTAATTCGTTTTCTATTGTTGGGGAGTTCCCTTTCACATGGCAGTGAATAATAGGGAATATTAACATCACTTAAGTCAGGGGTCCGAAATAATCTTCAAGAGCCACTAATTCCTCTAAGAGTATATAAAGAGTGTGGAAGGACAGCACATTTCCTCTCCCCGTGAAAGTGAGTGAGAGCCTTAATCAGATTTTCACAGGGGTCTGTGACCTAAAGATAACTGTTAAAAGTGCTATCTCTTTGTGGAAGCTAGGGTATTTCCTAGTTAAAAAAGAGAGAGAGAGAATATTACAAAATCACAAGACATTTTGAAATATAGGACACTATATATATGAATATGTGCTTCTTGAGAAAAGGAGCTGAGGAGAAGGAAGGGGTGATTTTTTTCTATCCTGCCCTGGATCCAGATCTCTCCTGGATGGTCTTGGGCATCCGTGAAGTCTATCCACTTTGGGCCACAATGGAAGGACTTCAGTCAGACCCTGGAGACACAAAGGCTATTCTCCAGTTCTAGTCACATTGGAGTTTTGGGCTTCAGCATATGAATTTTGGGGGTGTACAGTTCCATCCGTAACAAACGATGAGCTGAGATTTGTTTACTGCAGGCTCCCTGACACACAGCATGGTTGAAATGAAATAAGAAGATGCTGGTGCGGGGCGCCTGGGTGGCTCAGCCGTTAAGCGTCTGCCTTCGGCTCAGGTCATGATCTCAGGGTCCTGGGATCGAGCCCCGCATCGGGCTCCCCGCTCCGCGGGAAGCCTGCTTCTCCCTCTCCCACTCCCCCTGCTTGTGTTCCCTCTCTCACTGTGTCTCTCTCTGTCAAATAAATAAGAATTCTAAAAAAAAAAAAAAAAAAAGAAGATGCTGGTGCAAGCAAGAAAATACCCTGGAAATTCACATTCAAGAAAAGGGTGCTATTTAAATTCAAGGCACTGAGGGGAATATCTAGTGAAAAACGTTGGGTTAAATAACTTATATTTTTACTCAGATCTGGTTATGGACCATTTATCATCTGCTGTATCAGGAACTGTAGGAGGCATCCTTGATTAATCCTAACAACATTCCTTTGAGGTGGCTGCCATCATTCTCCGTTGGAGAGATGACAGAGACTTGCCCAAGGTCACATTGCTATCTAGTGCCTAAGCCAAACTGAAAACCAGATTTGTTTAATGGTTAAGTCAGCACCCCTTCTAGTTGCAAAGACTATTTTGCAACAGTGAGTGTTTTGTGTTTGTTGTTTTGTATTTTGCAAATTGGGAACAAGATGGGATTCATAAAAATTTAGATAATTTACTTCTCATGAATGTAAATTCCAGACAGTATCAATAAATCACACACTTTGGAAGCTTGGGGAAATTAAAAAAAAAGAGTATGTGCTTCTACCAATATGTTAATAGGAAATAAAGTATAAAAACCAACCAGTCTGCTGCTCAACCTTTGGTTCTGATGTTACTTTTAAAGACTTATCCTCTTCTAAAAACAATGTGATTTTCAAAGGACTAGACTTCGTCATTTCACATTCAGTGAAACCTAAAAAAAAAAATTGTAAGAAAAATCATATTAGTATATGTTAAGAACCTAAATTTTTCAGTTAAGGAAACTTATTCTTTTTTTCTGATTATAAAACTATACATTTCCAATCTAGAAATGTATAGAGAATCCCCCAAGACAACTGTCTTCTCTTCACGGTCTCATTTCTCTCTTCCTCCCCAAAGAGAAAGGGGATGCCAGTATTACCAGGTTATTATTTGTTCTGCCAGTTTTGCTACTATGTATGCAAATGTGTACATCCTTTTGTCTTATCAGAAGGTGATCATACTATGTATGCTGTTCTGCATTTTGCTTTTCACTTTTTTTTTTTTAAAGAAAAAAAAGAGCCAATGGCAGAGCCAGGATTTGAGCCCAGTAGTGAAAGACAATGAATTGTGGATCACTACATCAAAAACTAATGATGTATTGTATGGTGACTAACATAACATAATAAAATAAAATTTAAAAAAATAAAAGTGTCAATAAAAACACTTCACAAACTAGCAATAGACGGAAACTACCTCAACATAATAATAGGAAAAGCAAATGGCTAACACGATACCCGGTAGCGAAAGACTGAAAGCTTTTCCTCTAAGATCAGGAACAAGACAAGGATGGCCACTCTCACCACTACTAGTCAACATAGCTTTGGAAATTGTAGTCAGAGCAATAGGCAAGAAAAAGAAATAAAAAGCATCCAGATTTTTTTTTTTTAAGATTTTATTTATTTGCCAGAGAGAGACACAGTGAGACAGGGAACACAAGCAGGGGGAAAGGGAGAGGGGGAAACAGGCTTCCCACTGAGCAGGGAGCCCGATGCGGGGCTTGATCCCAGGACACTGGGACCATGACCTGAGCCAAAGGCAGATGCTTAACGACTGAGCCACCCAGGCGCCCCAAAAAGCATCCAGATTTTTAAAAGGAGAAGTAAAATTACCTCTGTTCATAGAATAAAATACTTAGGGAAAAAAAAAAAGGAGTAAAATACTTAGGAATAAACTTAACCAAGGAGGTGACAGACTTGTATGCTGAAAGCTACAAAACATTGCTGAAAGACATTAAATAAGATACAAATAGGTGGAAAGCCATGCCATGTTCATGGATTGGAAGACTTAATATTGTCAAGATGTCAATACTACCCAAAGCAATCTACAGATTCAAAGGATTCTCATCAACAGCATTTTTTGGAGAAACAGAAAAGTCCATCCTAAAATTCATACGGAGCTTCAAGGGACCTTGAACATCCAAAATAATTTTGTAAAAGAACAAAATTAGAAGACTGACATTTTCTGATTTCCGAACATATTACAAAGCTACAGTAGTCAACACAGTATGGCACAAACATAGATACATATGACCAATGGAATAGAATAGAGAGCCACAAAACAAAACCTCACATATTTGGTCAAAGGATCTTTGAAAAGGTTGCCAAGATGATTTGGTGGGGAAAGGAAGTCTCTTCAACAAATGATGTTGGGAAAACTGGATATTCACATGTAAAAAATGAAGTTGGACCCTTATCTGACACCATATACAAAAATTAACTCACAATGGATTAAAGACCCAAATGTAAGACTCAAAACTATAAAGGTCCTAGAAGAAAACATGGAGGAAATGCTTCATGACAATAGATTTGGCAATTTCTTGGGTGTGACATCAAAAGCACAGGCCACAAAAGCACAAACAGACAAATGGGATGACATCAAACTTAAAAACTTTTGTGTATCAAAGGATACATTCAACAGAGTTGCAAAGACAACCTACAGAATGGGGGAAAATATTTGTAAACTGTGTATGTGATAAGAGGTTAATATTTGGAATATATAAAGAACTCCTAAAACTCAACAACAAAAATAAAATATCCTGATTAGAAAACAGGCAACGGACTTGAACAGCTATTTCTTGAAAGATGATATACAAACAGCCAACAAGCATATGAAAAGATGCTCAACACCACTAATTGTAAAAGAAACAGAAATCAAAATCACAATGAGCTATCACCTCATACCCCTAAGGATGGCTACTATCAAAAAACAAAAACAAAAACAACAACAAAGAAAATAACAAGTTTTGGCAAGGATGTGGAAAAACTAGAACCCCTGTGCTGTTTTGGTGAGATTATAAAATGGTGTGACTGCTACAGAAAATAGCATAATGGTTCCTCAAAATATTTAAAATAGATCCACTTTATGATCTAGCAACCCCACTACTGGGTGTATACCAAGAATTGAAAGCAGGGTCTCAAAGAGATATCTGCATACCATGTCCCCAGCAGCACTACTCACAATAACCAAGAGATGGAAACAACCAAAACGTCCATTGACAGAGAGTGGCTAAACAAAATGTATATATATACATGATGGAGTATTATTCTGCCTTAAAAAGGAAGGAATTACTGTCACATGCTAGGACATGGATAAACTTTGAGGACATTATGCTATGTTTACAGGGCGCCTGGGTGGTGCAGTCAGTTAAGTGTCCAACTCTTGGTTTCGGCTCAGGTTGTGATCTCAGGGTCATGGGATAAAGCCACGTGTTGGGCTTCATGCTCAGTGCAGAGTCTGCTAAAGTTTCTCTCTCCCTTTCTCTCTGCCCCTCCCTCCCTGCATTCTAGCTCTCTCTCTCTAAAATAAATAAATCTTGGGCACCTGGGTGGCTCAGATGGTTAAGCGTCTGCCTTCGGCTCGGGTCATGATCCCAGGGTCCTGAGATCGAGTCCCGCATCGGGCTCCCTGCTCCTTTGGGAGCCTGCTTCTCCCTCTGCCTCTCTCTCTCTCTCTCTCTGTCTCTCATGAATAAATAAATTAAATAAATAAATAAATAAATAAATCTTAAAGCTTGTTACAGAAAGATAAATACTATATGATTCCACTTATATGAGTTATCTAAAGTAGTCAAATTCATAGAAACAGAAAGTAGAATGGTGGTTGCCAGCGGCTAGGAAGAAGAGGAAATGGGGAGTTGTTGTTTGATGTGTATAGTTTCAGTTCTAATGATGAATAAGTTCTGGAGATCTGTTCCACAATGATGTGAACGTACTTAACACTACTGAGCTGCGCACTTAAAAATTGTTAAGATGGTAAATTTTAGTAATGTGTTTTTTACGATAATTTAAAAGAAAATGTTTAAGTGTCTATGATATATTAAATGTCATTCCATACAAAGCTATCTTATTCTTTTAAGCAGCTACATAATATTTGGGGACATGGATTTAGCACAATTTATTTAAATAGTTTTCTACTGATGGACATTGAGGTCATTTACACCTTTTTACTATTACAAATAGTACTGCAATCCATCTCTTTGTATATACACCTCTGCACACTAGTTTTAAGAATTCAACTTATAGAAACACTTACAGAGAAGCTAAATTAAAGAGCATGCACACTCTACAATTCAAAAGATTTTACTGGATCTTTTTCAGGAAAAAAAAGGAGCTGTAGTGATCTATCCTCCCATCAAGAGCATGAGTTCTGAGTCAGAAAGAGAACTAAGGAAGAAGCATATTGCACAGTAGAAATGAAAGAATGAGTAGCAATAAAGAAATTAATCTATCTTTTTACATTAAAGCGGTGTTTCTGCTTTCCGATGCAATTTCCAAAACTATAGTAGACGGAAAGCTACATTGTAAGTGGAGCAGAAGTAGAAAATGCTGACCTGTAGGTTCTGTGTCGGAAGGTTTCCCTGGTGTCTGATTTTCTGTCACCTTTTCTGTTACTGGAAGCGATGGAGTGTTTGAAACAGCTGGATGTTTTCTGAGGGGAGTGTTCTGACAGTGAATTTCCTACAAAAAGCAAATGAAGATGTTATTTCTCAAAACTATAGGTTTTTTCTTTTTGCGTGTTATTAAATGAAACAAATACAAGTCATTATTCTATATAAGCTTCCTCAGAACAAAATAATTATGTGAAAGATCCCAGCCATGTTTAGAACACAAGAAGCCCTCGATGCGGGTTCAGTATTCTCAGTAATTCCCAGGAAGTACTTTAAGAGACTAGGAGGCAAGAAGGAAAATTCCCATCAGAGTAGTTTTAGATAAACCGATTAAAGTGAAAGCCACACACAGAGAAAACAATTCCCCTGGGCCACTTATCTCATCCCACACCTATAAAATCTACTGACAGTTCCTACATCAAGATTCCCCTTAACATTTACTCAGTAGGTAAAAGGCACAGAAAACAAAGAACAAAAACAGAATGTGGGAAAAAAAGGAAAGAAAAAAAAAATCCCTCATCTGAGTCTTTTATCATTGGCAAGGCCATGGAAGAGAAACATTCATTGTTTTTGAAAAGGCTCTATGATTAAAGCAACAGTAGAAATAATCAAATAAGAGTAAGAATAACAGCAACTAATGCTTAATAGAGCCTAATATGCGCCAGTCCTTTTTCTAAGTGCTTGACATTATTGCCTCCCCAGTCCTCCCAATAACCCTGTAAGTTAGGTGTTATTACTTCCATTTTACCGATGAAAAGACTGAGACACAGAGGAGTTAACTGACTTGTACACTTGGCCAGTAACTGGCAGGGCCAGTTTACAAACCCACATATTCTCACTCCAGAACGAGTTCCAGACTATTTTGACTCTCAAGTTAGAAGGAGCTTTTGATGCATGAACACAGAGTAAACTATCGAATGCTGTGCTGCAGACCTGACTCTCCTGTGAAGGTAGGACTTACCTACAATCTTCTGTATACAGGTGGTTCTCTCCCCTTTCTCTCCCCTACACCCTGACAACAGGAGGGACAGCCCCTCCCAGGTCTCTAACAATAATTCCACGCTCTTAGTAATTCTCTCCTCCTGCTCGCGCCATCCCCACTTCACCAGTCCAAGACCTGCCGTCATCTGGGTGGTATGGGCAGCCGCAAGTACCTTCTAATCAACATCCTGGCCCTCAGTTGCATAAATGCTTCAGCTCCAAAGACCTTCACCACCACTCCGATTCAGCCATTCCCTGGAGTCAGCTCCTCCCCTGAAACCCTCCAATCTCTCTAGCTTTCTTACTCAGGAATTTCTACCAGATCCTGTTCTTTGGCCTCATGGGAACTTCTGGTCATTTGATGCTTTTCTTCCTGTCACCCCTGCCTCTTTTCTTATGCCTCCATCCAGGTTAGATCTCATGACCCCTTCAGTTCAACCACGATCTCACCAATACCTTCAACTCCCTCACCTCAACTGTACTTCCACTCCTCATGTCTAGCAAACCCTATCCCTGGAACCACCCACCTTCTCCATGTTTATATCCAAGCTCTTTGGACATATCTAGAGGAAAAACTCACAACCGAGTTTGATCCCATTAGGAATGTATGCTCTCATACCCCACCTGAGTCTCAACACTACTCCTTAGTCTTTCTCTTTCCGGGTCAGCTCTCTCTCCCATCCTCCAGTGTATCACACCTGTCACCTTCCCTTCCCTAAGGATGAACAAAACAGAAGTAACCAGAAAGAAATTCTACCAGTTTTCTGTGACCATAGTTCTGAAACCACCTGCCGCCCAAACATATTGCTTTCCTTCTTCCTTATTACAGCCGGGACCTGTCCTGATCCTTTCCCTGCACAGTGCTCTGGAGTTCGTCCAAGCCACTCTTACCTCTTGAAAGGTTTGCCCCAACCTACCAATCAGCATCACTTATCCCTCTATCATAAAACTCTTTATTGTTTTTTAAGATTTTATTTATTTATTTATTTAGAGTGTATGCATATGCACAAGCAGGGAGAAACAGAGGGAGACAGAGAATTCCAAACAGGTCCATGCTCAACATGGAGCCCAGCGTGGGGCTGGATCCCATGACCCCAAGGTCACGACCTGAGTCAAAATCAAGTCGAATGCTTAACTGACTTGGCCACCCAGGTGCCCTATAAGCCTCTTTCTTTTGACATTAAAATTGACTTAGGTCTCCTCAGAAAGAACAAACATAAACACAAACCATACTTTACTTCCTCATTCCCTTCCAGCTATCACCTCCTTTCTCCCTTCCCTTTTAAAACCAAACTTCTGAGGACTGCCTCCACTCTCCCGCCCTGCTCCTCACTCACCACTACCTGCATTCTCCCCTCACCACTTCACTAAAACTGCTCTTGCCAAGTAACAAGCTCTTTCTTCCAAAACCCAGTGGTCTCGGTCCAGTCCGCATCTGACAACACATACTTGACAATACCAACCATCCCTTCCTTCTGAAAGGTTCTTTCTTCCTTTGAATCTAGTTAACACCACACTCAATTACTTTTTCCTCCCACCTCTTTGCTTCCTCGGTGGGTACCACAGATGAGTTCTGAGTGAGGCAGACCCCTGAATCTGCTGTTATTGTGTTCAGAATGTTCTTTACATGCAATGTGCAATCATCCAGGGAGGAATTCCAAAGGTTTAGCAGGAATTATTTAGCACAAAATAATTAAGAACTATTGTCCTATATTTCCAGGGATGTAGCAGAAAAGCCATGAAATGATATACTGGTAACCTAGTGAAGAAGGTGCTTCAAATAGAAGAGAGTAATCAACAATGCCAAATGCTGCTAATAGGTCAAGTTAAATGCCTAAAAATTGATTACTCAAGATCCCTGGTGAATTTGATAAGGAGGTAGTGGGGACAGCCTGAGTGGACAGATCCAGAGAGAAGGGAGGGAAAAAAATGTAAGCGTAAGAGATAATTCTTTTGGAAGAGTCTTAATGAAAAGGATTGTAAAGAAAGGGAGGGGAAGAGGGGGTCCAGAGAGTTGATTTCATTTTAAGATGACAGATAACAGCTTGCTGTATGCTAATGGGAAGGATTAGCACATTCATTCCTTCCTTCAAGGACAAATTTATTGAGCTCCTCCTGTGAGCCAAGCACTAAGAACACCGATAAAGACAGCTCCGGCTCTCATAGACAGTGGTGGAAAGCAAAGGTGAGACAGTTACAGGAAGATAAATAGTCCAGCTGAGGTAAAGAACAGGATGACATGGTGAAAAAAAGAGGGGCCCCTAAGGAAAAGGGCCAGGCAAGGATTTCCAGAGGGGATTAAAGTTTGACCTACTCCTAATGAAGGAGGAGCTCACCACGGAGATACTCCTTGCAGAGAGAAATAGCAAGGCAAAGACAAAGAGATCTGAAAACATGAGTCCATTTGAGAAACTGCAAATAGTCTGCATGACCGCATTGACGCACACATGTGGAGGAGCGGTGAGAAGCCACATTCTGGATGATTCTAGATGGCAAGCCAAGCTCTTTAGACAGTATTCTGATGCTGGCTATGGAAAGCTTTCTAAGGAATTTAAGCAAGTGAATACACAGATCTCTGCCTTTTAAAAATACTTCTCTGGCAGCAGTGGGTAAGATGGACAGGAGAGTAGCCAGACTAGACGCAAGGTTTTCAATACAAAGCTCTGGAAGTGATTACGTTAACGGTGGAGGAAAACAGAGAGGACAGGCAGCTTGAGGTGTATTGGCTGTGTATGTGTTCATGTGTGTGTGCTAGGGGAATACGCAGTAATAAGAGGAAGGAGGCAAGGAAGAACTCCCAGACTGCTTTAGATGGTGAGGTATAGAATGAAGCCCTAGGTGAAGACAGAGGAAACGTGGAGAATATACTACTGCTAAGTGCAGAGAGCTCTACCAGCCAACCAGGCCTGGAGTTCAGGAGAGAGGTAAACACCGCACAGTCAAGCACATTAGCATTTCTGTGACGGCAGAGATGTCCCAGGGCAAATGAGAAGAAAACAGGGTTAGGTCAGAACCCTGGAAAACACAATTTGTTAAGCAAGAGAACTGATAAAAACCAAAATCAATTAAATAGGTCTTTCTCAGAGAATACTGGTTAAATGTATTTTTCTATTTCTACTGGTACCCACTTTAAATATAATTCTATTATTTTTAGCTTAAAAGTATATCCTAATACAGTATTTTGTACATAGTAGGCATGTAAATGAAACAAAGTAGTTTACAAGTAGGGACTTTGTTGAAGGCTGATTAATGCAATTTGACAGTAAGAGAGGAATAAAGAGAAATCTGGGACATATTTGATGGTCTGAAAGGATTATGGATAGTCTAACAGTGTGGCATCTAGGGAGAGCCTACCATCATTAATCAAAAAAGTAGATTCTGAGAAACATTTTAGAACTGGCAACTAACTAGAATATTAAAAGAAACATGAAATCAATTGAATAATGAGAACACATTTCAAAATTTTTTTTTAATTAGGTCATCAGTGAATACGTTAAAAAGAAAGTATCACAAGAGAAAAAGCAGAGTCGGTATGAACATTGAAGGGGTTTATGAATAGGAAATGGCAGTTAATAGGAACAGGATAAAAAACTATTTGACAATGCAGGACCACAAGTTAGACCCCAGCACTACATGTGGTTCACTTTCATTTTTCTTGTTTACACTACCTGTTTGGTTTCTAGTTGATTGCTTCTTGAGGTTTCGCCTTTTTCTGCACTCCATAAATTGCCCTTGTCAAATCGGCCACGAAGACATGCTAGTTCTTTCTCACGTTCCTAAAACCACCAAAAGAGCTATTTTATACAAGAGCCATAGTATGTTTAAGAATAATATTCAGATATTACTAAATTTTGCTTGTCTTCAGTCTTAAGATTAAAAAATTCATGATATGCATGGAACACAAGACAATAGTTTTAATTTGAAATAAGTGATACAGGGAACCAAGACGCTATTTATCTCTGTCAAAAAGACTGGTACTGGAATTCACGATTTGATTTCTAGGTTCTATGCCAAGACCATGTAATGAATAATGTTAAAAGCAGTAAGCCAGACCTGCTTGAGCTGTTGTGCTAAATGAGTAGTAGATGAAGATGTGTTCTGCTTGAATAATCTTTCTTGGATGGCCCTTGTATTTGGAGTGATAACGGGGGTCCTATGGGGTGTGCTCCGAGCGGGACTTTGTTTGCTGTGTTCTTGACAACGTTCTCCAAAGCGTTCCAGGAAAGGCTTAATTCCTGCTCCCCCTACAGAAGAACACATATTTTGGAGGCTATTTAGAATAAGTAGCAATTATAATTTATATTGAAAAAGTTCCAAAATCCAGCATGGCTCTAAAATGCTTTGATTCCACTTAAACTACTCATTCGGAAAGTAAACAGTATAAAAACAGCTTTTAAAAAGAAGTTTACCATATTACTCTATTTAATTCCATGTCTTAAAATTCATTTATTGGATTTAGTTCTTTTAAAGAAAGAAGAGGAATTTTTAAAAGGTAGAGAGGTACAGTGGAAATTAGAAAACCCTTCAATAAGCAGAACCTAAATGACTGGAAATTGACTGTATGTGTATTAACAGTATTCCCTAATCACCAAAGTATTCTAGGCATGATAACCCAACTACTTATATTTCTACAGCCCAATTTATTTTATCTTGTTTTTAGGAAGTCCAATATAAAATCCAAGGATTAAATCCTTTTTCTCTCTCAAAAGAAAAATTACAGATTATTGACTTTATGAAGGGATATATTGGTTCTACAAAGCCTTAAAACAGTATTCATTTGAAATAGTATGAGGTACACTTCAAGTAGAACAAATGGGATGAGAGCATTGTACTATTATAGTAAAAGAGGTTTATATCTATCAGAAATCAGCACTTTCCTACAAAAGGCCAGAGAGTAAATATTTTGGGCTTTGCAGGCCATGTGACCACTGTCATAACTTCTTAACTCTGCATTGAAGCATGAAAGCAGCCATAGACAATGTGTAAATAAATGGGCATGGCTGTGTTCCAATAAAACTTTATTTGCAAAAACAGGTAAAGGGCACAATTTGACCCATAGGCATAGTTTGAAGACTCCACATGTCACTTCATACCATATTTCAAACTAGAATGCATTAAGAGTACAAAGAAAAATGTAAATTAAATACTTCTGAGGCCCTGATAACATATACTGGGCATAGCCAATAGCCAAGGATAAAAATTAAAAAAAAAAAAAAAAAGCTTCTTATCTATGCCGTTAAGTCTTTGGAAAATTGAGAGTAACTAGTCCTAGCCCATGTGGGGATTCTGCAATTGTTTCCAGCTCATTTCTCATTTCGGCTCATCTGGAAACTGACTGCTGGCTTCCTGGCCATAACTAATGGATTCCCACTCTCATCTCTCTGTCTACTTCTCTCTTATGAGGAATTACAATATTCAGAGAGATTATATTTTTAAGAAGGTAAAATTTTGAATTAGAAGTCCTTCCAAAAGCAATTCTATTGAAAACAGAATATAGTTCAAAGTGAACTATCTCTCTGTATATTTGAACCATATTTTTTAACCCCATGTTTCTCAACCAACAGCACAATGAGGGTATGCCAGAAGGTGTAAATCCCCACAAAATGAATACAGATTTCCAGCAGCATCAATTTACTCCAGGGAGTAATTTTGAACTTTCACACGTCTATACTCACACACAATATACACATATACAACTATAATTGGGAATGGAATCATTTGTATACACATTCACTTTCCTTTGTTATTAGGGGTGCCTTCATATTGAAGTTTGAAAAGCATTGCTCTGCATACTTGGTTACAAGAATGTTTCTCCATTATGCCCTTAAAATGTGATTTCCAGTTGTATATGCTCCATCTCCATCAAAAAGTATAGAAGAAAGTATCTACCATGGTCATTCTAGAAAAAACCCATGTTTAAACTGTTAAAATGTAAACAAGTTATGTACCCTGACCAGTAAATGGGCAAGTCCCCACTAATGAATACTCATTCAATAAATTAAAGCTAAATTTGAAGAAGTCTCATCTTATACATTCAGGTACTTGCCATGGCAAACCAACACTGTACAATTCACAACTGGATATTTAAAGTGCTGAGAACAGACACCCTGAAAATAGTCAGCACTAACTAGATTTTTTAAAAGATACATAACCTGATGTTGCAGATTTGTCTTTAGATTGAGACTGCCGACAAATTTCTCTACTTAATTCTTCTTTGGGACGAACTGTCTGGGACACAGTTGACTTCTCAATTGGTTTCGATACCTCTGTTTTCAGGGGACTTACAGGAGTTTTCTGAAGTAGCTCAGGATTTTGTCCCTCACAATTTTTAGCATCAGTAGTGGATATAGTAGAAGATTTCACTGGGGAAGAAGCAGCTTTCTGAAACATGATAACACTTTGGGTAAATAACAATACTCACGATATCTAACGGTAGTCTTCTAACAAAACGAGTTTAATTCTATTTGTTTAGTAGCCTTTATGTAAACTTATGAAAAAAAATTTCTTTTTCTCTAATTGATCAAACCAATTTGAAAGGTTTGATAAAAAGTCAACTTAGAAAATGTTTTTATTTAGGGGCGCCTGATGGCTCAGTTAAGTGTCTGCCTTCAGCTCAGGTCATGCTCTCAGGGCCCTTGGATCGAGCCCCGCATCGGGCTCCCTGCTCAGCAGGGAGTCTGCTTCTCCCTCAGCCACTGCCTCTATTCCTCCCCCATTTGTGCTCTCTTTCTCTTTCTCTCTCCCTCAAATAAATAAATAAAATCTTAAAAAAGAAAATGCTATTATTCAAATTATGTAGTTTAGCGTGTATAATACACTGAGGAGTAATTTCATATAAGGGGTAGGGTCACTCCCTATTTTAAATAACAATTCCTTTCAGATTATCTCACTAGCACCTTTATAAATTTTAACTGTATGAGACCACATTGCATATTTTTTGTATTTTAATTAAGTCAATATTAATTTAACAAAATCATATCATGTACCTGATGGCTAATTATAACGTATTATTTAATGCTATGTGCCAAGCACTTTGCTAAAGGTTTCATGCACATTATCTCATTTAATCCTCCCAATAACCCCTCTTTCCCATTTTACAGATGGGAAAATAAGGTTTTGAAAGATTAAGTAAGTTGTCCAAAGCTACATTTTTAATTATGTGGCAGAGCTAGGATTGAATGCAGGTCTATCTAATTCCAAAACGTGGCACCACATTTAAAAACAATGCTCAGAAACATAATATCTTCTTTTTTTTTTTAAGATTGGTTTTGAAAGTTGATGACATAATTCATGTGCAAGGTAAAACTTTCAAACATTTCAAAAGGATATATGGTAAAATTATCATAACCACCCTTAAAAATCCTGTTCAGCAATTTGCCTTTTGAAGGCAACTTTAGCTACTAGTTTATTACATGCCTTTTCAGAGAAATTCCACATCTTATATTTATACACATACATAAAGCATTCTACAGGGAAAGTGATGTTCAGTGCTCTCCCTGATGCCATCATTCCATTATTATACACCTTGGAATTGTATGAAATTAGTATAATTTACTTGTCAACTACTAATTTATCTTAGGATAGGCTACCAAATTTCTGATTTTTACTTTCTATGACACCAATTTCTAAAAAATAGATATAAACACACCACGTATAGGTTATAAAATACTACACATACATATACATTATTACTCATAAGGAAAAAAAAAAGATTTCCAAAGACCAACACTGCATTGCTTACCACAGAGCTGGAGATTGCAGCATTATTCAAAGATACACCCACAGCACTCGAGGATGGAGCTTTATTCAGAGAGGCCTCGCCATCCCTTTGGGAACAGCATGTAGCTTCCCGCTTAACACTGCTGCTATTGATCCTAGCAGATGCTCCACTTGCAGAGGAAAACTTGGATAAACAAGTGGTACCAGGCTGTTCTTGTGCACTGTTTTGCTTTGCAGATGAGTAATTTACATCATCTTCCCACGAGCAGATAGTTGCAGCAAGGTTGGCCAGACGGCCCCTTCTACCAACTGGAGTTGCCGAGGCATCTGAGAGGGCTGGTTTGGGAGGGGAGGTAGCCCTTTCCTCTGACGGCCCTGGTGAGATGCGTGAGCTTTCGGGTATATCATCTGGAAATGTTTTCAGAAAAAGAGTTAAAACCTGTGTTCAAGAGTTATGCATATGTGTCATACCAAGATGGCTCCAATCAGAACTTTTAAAAGAAGTTGGTTGGTTTAAAAACTGATAAAAAAGCCCTCGAATGCATGAAACTACCAAGCTGCTTAAATTTGACAATATCTTTTCAAAACAGATGATACTTGATCCAAATTAGAAAAAAAAAAACGCACAAACTTCTTACACCTATTTTTTCCAATTTTTAATGGATGATGAATGCTTAGGTCATGATTTTAGAATTAATTTAGAATTCATGATGTTACAACACTGCACAATTTAAGATTACATATTCCACAGGCATGTTTTGTTTTAAAATGCAGGAGACCAGTGCTGTACAACAGAACTTCCTGCACTGATGGACATGTGCTATAGCCATGCTATCCAGGACAGTAACCACTAGCCACATGTGACTCGTGAGCACTTGAACTGTGGCTAGGGCAACTAAGAAACGTCATTTCAATTCCTTTCAATTAATTTAAATCTTAAAAGCTATATATGGCTAGTGTCTACAGTATTGGATAGCACAGGGTTAGACAAAAATGTTTTCCCATAGTTACTTCGTGTGGAGATAGATCTCGAATAGTAATACTTAACTTACGAAGGCCTGCACATAGGGGGAAGTCAAAATTCACAGCACCTTCTACTCCACAAATTCGGTCAATGGAAGAGGTATCCCTCCTACTGTCCAAGCCTTATACTTCTGCCTGAATTCTCAATTCTACCCCTCCAAAACCTCTTTTTTCTTTGCACATAAATATGCTCATCTGCCTCTAGCTCTGTCTCATCTTAGAGCTAAAACAAACACCCTCTCATCAACATACACCCCTTTTTAGCTACCATCCCTCTTGCCCTGTACAACGTTCTCTCACCACTCGACCCACCTGAACCCGCCTCTGCCTACACCGCTGCCCTGAGGTTGCTTTTGCTGCTGTCACTAAAGGCCAGTACACACTCAGCAGGCCTTGTGTTTCCACCCGTGACATCATCCTCTACCTGTTCCGCCCTTGGGCCATATCCTCCAGGGGGTCCTCCTACCCAGCAACCACCTCCATTCAGCTATCCCCCAGGCACCCCAAATAACAGATGGGATGCTGAAACTGCCCTAAACATGTTCCTCCTCATCATGGCCTCCTTCTCCTACTCCTCCTCCACCACCCAGACACCTAACCCGGAGATTCTCCCTCCTAAATCTTACAGACCCCGCCTCTCCTCTTCACTCCCACCGGCCTTCATCATTCCACACCCGGATTATAACATTAACCTTCTAGCTGGTCTTCCTGCTCCTCCTCGAGTCTCTGCCCTGTTCAATCCCTTCTCAATTCTGATTCTCAAATCTGTTGTCTCTACAACATTTGCCTACTTAAGCTCTCCCAGTACCTCCCCATCACCTCCTGGTTAAATTCCACGTGCTCTGGACCCTGCTGCTTTCTCCAGACTTACCTCTTGCTTTTCCACCAGAAAATACCTACTCTTTGTGTCCGCAATATGTTTACGGCACCTCTGTGCTTTTTATGCATTCTGTTACTACCTCCTCCACTGTCTGAAACCAGCAGTCCCTCAATGTTCAGGCTGACTGCTTCTGCTTCCTCTAGAAAAGCTACCCTGCCTACCGCCATCCCTGTCCTTTTGCATACCTCTGTCGTGTTCCTAAGAATAAGCCCTGTCCTCTAAGCAAGTAACGGTTTTACTATCATGTTTTAGGAATGGGCTTAACAGACCTCTAGCTCTTCTAACTATTCTCTATCAGAAGAGAAGCTTCAGTTAAGTTACATTTTAGTATAATCCCTCATTTAACTGGTTTATACCCACAGTCCTGGAGAGCATCCACTAAATCATTCATCACAAACACTTTATTTTCAAGTTTCAATGCTTAATATTAGACAGGCTATGATGCCTTAATGGGACTTATTTTCAAGGCTGAGGTAAGCATTTGTTAACATTTGCTTTCAAAATGTTCAAAATCCCTGCGGCAATGCTTTCTGCCCTAGAATGTTTATGGCCTTGACTGTTCTTCTGGCCATGCATTAAATCACAACCCTCTTTCTACTTCCCATAGAGATTTCTTACCAAACAGAAATGAGACATCCTTGTATTTAGGCACATTTACTGATTAGCCTCCTCAGGCATCGTAAAGCAGCACAGTTAGCCCTGCCTACTACTAAAATCACTAGGTATACTACACAACATGGTATAATAGGGTATATCATCTGGAAATGTTTTCAGAAAAAGAGTTAAATAGGGATACTAGGTATAATAGACAACATGGAATATCTGCACCCTGTTCCATACCCGAGAGCATCAGGTAGGTCACAGCAGGCAAGAGTTGAGCCCTAGAATCAAACAACTGAGGTTGGAATTTTAGCTGCTGATTCTGGTCAGGTGTCTTAGCTTCTTAGAACCCAGTTTCCTCTTCTATAACGTGAACAAAAAAGTGGTATGTATGTCCTAAGATTTTTATAAGAACTAAATTCTATACTATATTAGAACAAAAGATATTTAGAATGCCTTAGCACTTTACACAGTATTTGCTCTTGAAATTGAATTTGCTTTACACAGTATTTGAAATTACCATCACTGCCAAAAAGGGTAATCTTAAATGCTCTGCTGTCCAATACTTATCAAAATTTCAGACCAAAGAATTGACATTTACGAAAGACTGCCTAAAATCTATGTAGTCCATCCATTTCTTCAGATCTTAGTCTCAATTCTGGCTATGCATCAGAGTAATACACAGAGATTTAAAAAAAAAAAAAAAAAGATTAAAGCACACCCCAGGGCTCCACCACACTCCTGAGATTCCTAATCAATGGTCCAAATGTTTTTGTTACACAGGAGCCAGGCTGAAAGCCAAAGCTTGAGGAACACTTCCTTGGGTAAGGCCCAGTTGCCACTGAGCTGTCCACCTGTACTATGCTGGCTCTATTTGGAACTGTGTTCACTGAACTGAGTTTGGAGCCAGGCCACCTGCCTACCTTGAGTAACCTTACACATTAACTACCTTCTACAAAGTCATCTTTGAGGACCCAGGGAGGAATATTCTCTTGGGTCTTAGTTCCAGCCATGGTTCTGCTTTAATCTTATAAATAGTCATATAACTGATGGTGTTTCTCTTCCTTACCTTGGCTGCTAGCAAGTTCATAACTCTGGCAAGTGAGGTGGACCTTAACAACTGTATTTTACCCTTCCCTTCTTTGTTCTTCCTTCTCTTCACCCTAGAATTTCCTTATTTTTCTTGTTTTGTAATATAGTTGTTTTTGTAAGTCATCTTAAAGCTTTTTTGTAACAAGATAGAAGACAAAATTGATCACAGAACACATAACCCTGCTGCATGACTGCTGATTTGCTCTTAGACTCTCCATCTGAGTATAAGCCCACAATAGGCAAGCATCAGGTCACTTCATTGGTTCCCAGCACCTTAGCATAACATGTGTTGTAGGTGCTAAGTGCTTACGTTTTCTCTCCCCTCTATTAAATGGCATTGCATACCTAAGCCACTCAAATTTATTTAGTTAATCCATGAAATAGAATTTCTTGAATACAGAGCTGAAGATCAGCAATGCTAATAATGCCAAGGGTATAGTTTGTTCTCTATTGCTTTTTTATTTCCACTAAGAGCTATGGTTATGAGACCAAGCTTTTGGGAGCTAGTCTAAGAACCTCAGCAGCATCTACTTCAATGAGAACACAACCAACTGATAAATACACTGCTGATATACAAACTATTTGTAAGTGATGGAGACTGAGGAGACAGATACAACAGAAGCATTGATCTTTCATGTGTTAACTGATACATCAAATTTTCAACCTACCCAGTTGAATCTTATTGAAACAGATTATCCATACCTGTCAGATCATTATTATCCCAATGGCGCCGCTGCTCTGCCAGCTTTTGCATTCGTGTTTTCACGGAGGAGCCAGCAGTGGCTTGCAGTCTTGAGCTGAGCCCTCGCCTCACGCCTGGCACCGGTGCTGGGACAGGCTCCGCATCGCTGGCGGGAGCAGGTGCTTGTGGCTGCGCCTGAGGAGGTGGAGGACTTGGAGGACAGCGTTTGGCTGAAGCTGACTCAACCGGTTTTTCATTTTCCAAGTCAGAAACTTCTACTTCGGTGTTGTCAGAGCAGTGCTTTTTGGATGGTGATGGTTTTGTACCAGATTTCTCTAGATTAAAAAAGACACCGCCCAACCAAAAAAAGTTCAAAATTCCGTAATTTCTCATAGCCTGAAAAACTAGCAGTAGGTACTTAACAAATTATTAAGGGGCGCCTGGGTGGCTCAGTTGGTTAAGCGACTGCCTTCAGCTCAGGTCATGATCCTGGGGTCCTGGGATCGAGCCCCGCATCAGGCTCCCTACTCAGCCAGAAGCCTGCTTCTCCCTCTCCCACTCGCCCTACTTGCGTTCCCCCTCATGCTCTCTCTCTCTCTGTCAATTAAATATATAAAATCTTTTAAAAAAATTATTAAAACATGATGCTTCTCTATTCGCTTTAAATGATTTTCCTTACAACAAGAAATATGTAAAATTCTACCTTCAGTAACTTAGGAATCTGATATGAGAGATTTCTTTTTAAGCAAACATATAATTTATGGTTTAGAACACCCAAATGAAAAGATGTTCAAATAATATTCTCAAGATATAGGCCTAATACTTTATTAGTCTTAAGACACTAGGAAATAAAAAGTGCATACACAGAGAACAAATGTTTTCAGTGATTTTGAAGATCACACAGCCCTATCACCGCATTTTTAGATAAGGAAAACCAAGCCCAGAGCGATTACATTACCTGCCTAAAATGACACAGCTAAGGGTAGAAACAGACTTTGTTTTTAAAACAATCTTTCATGAACAATAATAAGCAAGGTTAGAAGAGAACCTGGCTTGAGGTTTAGGAAAGGCAGGGAACCAAAATAGCAGCGGAATTATCTGGTTAACACCAAGCCATGTGCAACCATGTGCACATGTGCAATACTATGTGCAAAGCCATTGGCACAAATGTTTTCATATTTTCAAAACATTTCACTTTTTTTTTGAAGATTTTATTTATTTATTTGAGAGTGAAAGTGATCACAGAGGCAGAGGGAGAAGCAGACTTGCTGATGAGTGGAGAGCCCAATACGGGGCTAGATCCCAGGACCCTGGGATCATGAAGCGAGCCAAAGGCAGATGCTTAACTGACTGAGCCACCCAGGCGCCCCAACAGTTCACATTTCAAACTGCCATGGACACCTATAAGATAAATTAAAAAGTCCTAAAATAAAAAGGAGCTACCCAAACATAAGGTATATTATTTCTACCCAAGAATGAATTTTTTTTTTTTTAAGATTTTATTTCTTTATTTGACGGAGACACAGCGAGAGAGGGAACACAAGCAGGGGGAGTGGGAGGGAGAAGCAGGCTTCCCACGGAGCAGGGAGCCCAATGCAGGGCTTGATCCCAGGACCCTGGGATCGTGACCTGAGCCGAAGGCAGACACTTAACGACTGAGCCACCCAGGCTCCCCCCAAGAATGAATTTTAATATATCTCCTGGGAAATTAACATTTTAGGATATAGGAATGTAAATTACATGAGGCCAGTTTCCCTGGTGGTCTGACCCAGTGTTCTCACTCTGGAAGGACCCGAAGTTCTGTTAAGTGGGAGCCGTGATTGCCCTCATAGACATCAATCTAATCAAATAGACATTATGAAACTTTCTCATCTTCTGTAACTCACTTATAGATCTCTTTTCTATTAACTCATCTAATAATTTTTTGAAAGTGTTCCTATTTTAACATGCATCACCATCTGGAAATACAGAATTCTTTAAGTTTCTAGTTCTCATATAAAACAGTAAATATTTCCACTTCAGAATCAAAACATAGCTGCAACCACTAGTTTTAAAGTACACAGTAATCAACATTTCATTGTATAAACCTGTGTCACACAACAAAAACAGAAAGATTCTGAACTGGATCTAGGCCTCTATTTTCCTGACCAAATACCATATGTATATTATATACCACATATGCAATATATATACCATGTGTGTCTGATATATATTCCACACATGTATAACATATATACCATGTATATGTAATATATATACCATATATATATATGTGATATATATGGTATTCCCTCTCTTCAAAATGTATAAATATATGAAAATAAATTCCCATTCTATAGTTAGCTTACAAAATAATCGTGAGCCCGCTCCATGCCCTCACCACTTTTGTAATACTGATTTTGCCTTCTGTGATGTTTTCTTTCTATATGCATTTTTAAATCTACACTAAGGAAAATGATTATCTCCAGACTCTTCTACACTCCAGGAAAAGATTAAGGTGGCTAACTTACTGATACAGGCTAGGGATGCCAGGATTTAGGAAATAAGTTAAGTTTCTAGGTGAGTTTAGGTTTGTTTGTGTATATTTATTTATTTTTGTCTAATTCACCAGTTCTCAGATTAACCGCCTATACCTTGAGCCTAGCTCTAGAGAGCTGGTTCAACAGAGGATGAAAAAGCTCATTAAATTTCAAGCATCTGCAAGCAGGTCTGCCTTTCATTACCCTGCTCATGCCAGAGACCAACTGAAAACTTGGTGGTCAGCGGTTCCGGCACTGTTGGGGTAGATAAACTCCACACCACCACCGTGCACTGTTCCTCTGCTCCTTTACTTTTCTCCCTTTGGGGGTTTTAAGGACATCTTTGGGTTGAGGAAAATGAAGTTTGAGCAATTAATTTGAAGGATTTATTGGATATTCTGCTCTGGTCTGGTAGGTCTAGGCCTAATACAATCGGCCTGAACTAGAACAGAAGGCTGATCTTTACCCCGGAGGCTATTATTACATTTGTCTCCCAAAGACCTGGGTCTTTCTACACACACACAGTAAAATGGGGCTTATCTCCTTTAAAAGATGCAAATTTTATTTTTCCCCCACAAAGTCTTTTACCTTCACTACCAGGTAAGGGTTGTTGGTTATTTGCTTCTGAAAGTGGCTCTCTGGCTCTCTTGGCGTGAGTCACAGACCTTGCAGCTGCCGTGGGCCTCTCGGCCATCTTTCTCTGGAGGTTCTCTCGCCTGGCACGGGTTCGTTCCAGCAGTTTCTACATATGTAATATAGCGGCATTAAAACACAAGTCTAGTCAAAAGTTCACAAAACCTGAGGTATCTTCTAAAATCACCAGTTGCCATGTAGGATAACAAATACATTTCAAAAGTGAAATCCTACGTAATTTAAGTCAAAATTCACCAAATAAGCACCCCAAAGTCAAAATTACTACAGATGCAATATGAATAAAATGTGTAAAGTTGGTTGTATGAGATTTAAAATGACCAGAAGTTTTTTCTGCTTCCATCCAAAGGTAGAATCTATTTTCACAGCCTTGCTCTGGGCTGGCCTTATGATTTACTTTGACCAACAGAATGAGGCAGAAGTGATACTGTGTGACTTTCAACCCTGGGCCTCAGAAGTCTTAACAGTCTCTTCGCATTCTCTTGGAACACTGCCACCAGGTGTAGAAGCCCAGGTCAAGTGTGCTAGAGACACCTGGCCCAGCTGAGAGCTAGCATCAACCACCAGACTTGTGACCATCCAGTTCCAGATCATTCGTCAGATCCCTGCAGACTCCAGCATGACCCCAGGGGACACCACTGGAAACAAAGCCTTGGGTGAGCCCAACACAGACTGCCAAGCCACTGAATCATGAGAAATAATACGGCCAATGCACCAGCATTGGTGGTTCAGTGGTAGAATTCTCGCCTGCCATGAGAAATAATGTGGTGGCTGTTTTAAGCACTTTGGTGGCAAGAATAATAGTCTCCCAAAGATGTTCATTTCCTAATCCCGTCAACCAGTGAATCTGTTACTTTATTGGGCAAAAGGGACTTTGCTGATGTGATTAAGGGTGTTGAGATGGAAAGATTATCTTGGATTATCTGGGTGGGCCCAATGTAATCACAATTGTCCTGATGAGACAAAAAGAGTCAGGAAGGTCAGAGATGTGACAACAGAAGCAGAGCTTGGAGTGGTGGGATTGGTGGCTCTGAAGATGGAGGAAGGGGCCACATGTCAAAAAAATGCAGGGGGCCTCCAAAAGCTAGAAGAGGTGAGGAAACAGTCTCCTCTAGAGCCTTCAGAAGGAACACAATCCTGCCAACACCTTGATCTTAACCCAGTAAAATCCACCAGCCTTATGACCTTCAGAAGGTAATAAATATCTGTGATTTTTTAAACCACTAAGAGTGTGGTAATTTGTTATAGCAACAAAACTAATACAGCCACTAAGATTTGGTATAATGGTAAATAGCAAGAGATAACTGACATATTTAGTCCTCTGAAAACATGACATTTCCTAAGAGAAAAAAAAACTAAAAAAAATCCCATGTTTTATTTAACTCAATATCAATATATACTAAATGATTTTAAGTTGGTATCTTAACCATTCCATAAACTCATGACTACTCTGTTCTTACCCTGAATCAACTAATGCTTCTATTCGAATAAGCATAGTAGAACAAACACAAGACCCTGTAAAACAATTCTTCTTCCTTCAAAAGTACACAACTAAAGGAGGCATGCAAATTATTGGTTGGAGTTTCTATGCCCTGTACACACAGATACAGTGTTAATGAAGACTAAGGAATTGCACTCCCATTTGACCTTTTTAATTTCCTTAATTAAAATAGAATAATTATTCTTTAAAATTCCTCTGAGATGCAAAAGAAACATGAACTAAATTTGGAAGGTACAACTCTCCACTTAGGAATGACTTCCTCACTATAAGAAGTGAGGCTAAATCTAAATGCCATGTCACTGAAAGAGTTAATTTATGAACCAAATGCCTCCCAAGACACAAGGCCTTCAATCTTTAAATAAAAGTCTTCAAACTCAAAAGTGATAAATTCATATATATATAATTTCCCCATGATAAAATATATCACTGCCCAGATACAAAACTAGACTAATTTTATTCATTCATGGACATGCCCACATTCCATTCTGGTCAGTTAGAATACTTGTGAGTCAGTATATCTTCAGTTACTATGAGCAAGAGGTCGGTTACAAAAGAATGTGGCTTTGCCATTCAAACATACACAAGTACTCTATTGTCTATATTAGATTCAAAGATTTCAAAATTTAAAAAAAATTGTAACAGATAAGCAAAAGTTCCCTAGTCTATAAAATAAGAATTAAAGATTAATTTAAAAGAAATTATATATCTAAGGAACATAAACTCAACAGTTCAATAAATCTAAGTCTATAAAAATGCATCAGGAATTCAAGGGTTCTTTATAAGGTACATTCCTTCAAATATCACACCTCCTTCTTTAAATAATAGAGGCATAAAAAAAACTACAATAACATAACCGGGAAATAAGACTTTCCACATGGATGAATCTAAAATAAATGAAGCTTTAGTCCTTAAGTAAGTTCTGCCACATACACACCTGAAATCATTTCTGATAGAAATCCTTCTAGGAGGTATTACTGATTTCCCTACCTTCTTAAACAGAGTACACTCAATATAAACTATTATTTTCAACATGCTCTAGCAGCATTCTTTCCCAGGTCAATACAGAGAGTTTCATTTAATTCTCAAAAATAAGAGAAACTCCATTCAAAACAATAACAGCATGTTTATTGCACAAGAGAAGATGTTTTACAGACTATTTTAATTGTGGCTTTTTTAAGGATCCTACACAGAAAGCTCTGACTTGGGCACACCTAGCTCTGGGGTCCCTTATGACATTCTCAGTCTCAGACTCTCTCTCTCTCAAATAAATAAATAAAATCTTTAAAAAAGATTGAAAAAAAGAAATGGCAAGGCAGGATTCAAAAATCAGGCTCCAGAGTTTGGGCTCTTAATCAGTTTGCTATAAACTTTTAAATGGCTCAGTCCCTTAAGCATCAGACTCTTGATCTCAGTTCAAGGTCATGAGTTCAAGCCCTGCATTGGGCTTCACACCAAACTGTTTTTTGACTAAATCCAATTGTTCTTTTTAAGAACTTTTTGTCAGGGAGAACTAACTTCATATTAACATAACTTTTTAAATGTTATCAGCTGATCATAATAATAAACATCTGCCTTAATTTGCTTGTTTGTCCATGAATCAAGATGGCTTTTTTATTTCTGGTTGGTCCAAGAAGAATATAGAAAGACACTGCCCCGTGGACCTTGTCTAGATCCTTATTCAAATTGCAAAACATGAGACACTTAAGGAAATGTGAACATTGACAGAATATTTGATGATATTAAGGAATTGCTCTTAAATTTTTAGGTGTGATAACAGCACTATGATTTTTTTCAAGTACTTAATGTTTAATGATAAATACTGAAATTATATGATCTCTACAATTTGCTTCCAAATAATTCAGTGGGAGGGATTGGAGGGGAATACAGTGCAACAATATGGCCATGTATTGTTGCTGGGTAATGAGTCCATGAGGAGTTATTATACTTGAGAATTTGAAATTTTCTACAATAAAGGAAAGAACATGGCAAAAATGTTCTAACAGTTACTGTTGTATATAATTATTTGTTTGTAACATAATTTGCACCGAATGGCTCTTTTCTTTATTATTTCAGCAGAATGTTATTGGGTGTGCTTGATGTTAGGGAAACATCTCTCTGAATAGGAAAGAACAGGCCTGCATTCATAAAGCTGACAATCTGGCAGGAAATATATTCAACAGGTAAATGCAAGTGAGAGGAGCACTGTGCAAGGTGATCCACCCTCTGAGGAAGGGAAATCAGAGTGAGAGCTGGAGGTTAAATCAGTTTGCCAAGCAGAGGGGGCAGGGAGAGAAGAGTGTGCCAGAAAGCACCAGGGACAGCAGGAGGAGAAGCAATACACAACAGCCTCGTTTGAGGAAGACAGTGTAGGATGGTTGTAGCTTTCTCAACCGGAGTTACCAAGAGAATTAGCCCTAATGCCCTGACATTAATGTAATGAATTAACATCTCTGCTATGCTTGTAGGATGGCAGGGTTATGAATCACCTTTGGGAAAATTAACAAAATAGTCTCTCAAATCATTTTCTGTGGTTCTGATAAGGAACTCTGGTTGAGAAAATCACTTTAACTTATTTTCAGTCCTTTAAGACAAAGAACTGTACCAGTCCACTTCCCTGTGCAAAAATGTTATGAATGCTATAATTAAGCACCTAGTCATTGGAACCAATTCAAATAGTTCACTCATTACCAATTAAGGAAAAGACGTCAAAGCCGTTTATTCCAACTGCAACCGACCTAACTTTTTGTAAACCATACATATTTCTGAGCACACTGTAAAGCAAAAGTTTTCTTTCAAATAAAAGTTTCTTTCAGCTGAGATTTGTACTAGCTTCGGAATGATATTTTCAAGTAAAATGAAATACAATTTTCAGCCAACTTTCAAAATGCTTTGTTCCTGTCGGCTACTTAGGAGAATAAAAAGAACATTTGGGACACATGGGGCTAATGTTTTAAGGACTCTTATCCTAGCTTAGTAACATAAAATATCCTTTTTAACTTCAAAGTATGTGAAAAATATCTGATGCATGATCAGCCCTATTCCTTAAAGCTAATACAAAAATGTGTTCTGGGTGTTCTGTCAGAATCCTTAAGTAAGGTTAACAAATTAATGTTTTCCCCTGAAAGACTGAGAATTTGAAACAAAAATAGTGTTCTGTTTGAATACAAGTAAACTGTAACTGTTGAAACTTTTAGCATCTTAGACTTAATGGAATTGTAATTACATCTCCCAAAAAAGAGTAGAAAAAGTATTTCTACTCTCCATAGCATTTAAGTTTTTGAATCTAGTGTAGAGACATTTTTAGGCCCACTTTGCAACAACTCAAGAAATAACAGTTTGAAACTTGCACAACAACCTAAAGAAACAGGAACTGTCCTGGAAGAAAAGGAAGTGGACAACGGACAACACGAAAACTCCCAAGTAGGTCCATGTACACTCTCAACGAGACTGCCCAAGGATAGAGAAATAATTGACACAATGACGCAATCCACATTCAATTTCCAAAGGACAAAAGACAAGCATTGCTGTAATGTTATGCTCCATAAACACACACAAAAAGGTTTACTATTTCTTTACTCTGCTTTTTTAAACTGTCGACTTTTAATTTTTTTGTATATATTCGGCCAGCACTGTTTCCTTTCCATTCAAGTGTCAATCCCGGGGATGAAACTTCTTCCCTATTCAACTGGGTAATCAAATCTGAAGAAACTATTGGCTTTGTAGGAACGGATGCAATGGTTTCGGGTATTGGCTTATTTTAACGTTTTGCTGTCATTTCGTTAACAGCATCTTTTAAATGCATAGCATTCTGCGGGCCGCATGAAACCCGCAAATCACATTCCATTTGCAGGCGGCGGCTGCACACAGCACTGAGTCATTCAAGCACCCGACTCCACCCTACACCTTATCCCCGCTTTCACTTCCAGCAGGACCAGTTCCGCCAGGCCCCAACCTGCCCCTCGGAAGGGACAGGGCTCCACTACAGAGGGGCGTCACAGTAATCGGGGCTGACAGCAGGCTTTTCGCTACCGCCCTTTAGGACAGACTCAAAACTTTCCTCCCTGAGCTGCCACTGCAGGACCGCAATACGTAAGCCGCGGACCCACCGCAGCAGCGGAGCCAGGGGCGTCCACCCCCCACCCCCTTCTCCCCTAAGGCTCTCCCAGGCGGACCCCCCGCACCCACACGCTGCGCAGGCGCGCGCACGCGCCCTCCGCCCGGTGGGCCCAGAGGTCGACAGAAGGTGGGAAATAACGGTTAGGGTAGGGGCCGACAGTGGCGATGGCAGGCTGCGCTCGCAGGTTTTCTCACCTCGGTAAACGGGTCCATCGCCCCGGACTTCGCGTGTCGATTGCGAGACGACGGAAACGGTGGTTCAAATTCAGAAAAAGAAAAGAAGTGAGTCTCGGTTCACTATGTCACTTGGAGAAAACCAGAAGGCCGGGGCGGGGAGGACTCTCCCAAACTACTCGCCTCTACCCCTCAGCCTCCAGTATCAGATTCGGCCTCCTGCGGCCGTTCAAATTTGAATTTCAGCGCCTGTACAGCGCGCCTGCGCGCGGGGCGGAGCGGGACACGCCTCTGCCCGCCCCGGCTCTCGGTCACGTGGCCGTGCCCGGGCCGCTGGGGTTCCCGTGGGTAGGGGGGCCTCCTGTTGGTCACACCCCAGCTCCGGAGGCCGGGATGCGGCGGAGGTGCGGCGCTCCCAGCACTCCAGCCGCCTCGGGGCCTGAAGCCCCACCCCAGCGCTCGCCTGTTTAAGCTGATCCCTTGGAAACTTCCCGCCTTCCGTCATTCCTTAACACAGGATCAACACCCCTTGTGTTTGAAATCCCACTGGCCTGGTGGCCTTCTGTAGCTTTCCGCCCGCCCCTGCGTCGCCCTAATGGGGACTGCGGGCTTGACCCTCACGAGGGGTTGCTCTAGTGTGGGTCCCCGGATAATTGGGGCTAATGATCCACCTCGGGCGCTAGATACCTTTCTCACTGGGAAAATAAGGCTAGCCTTAACAGACTGTGAAAAGTTCATTCACAAAACGCCAGCGGTGCCTTTCTATATTAAATCCCATCCAAATTTATACAGTGTTGGAGCTGGGAAGATTAAGAAGCCATCCACCTTGATGCTTTCACAGCCGAGAGCGGGGAGACCCTGAGACAAATAACTCTTGTCCAGGAGAAATGAAAATTCCATTCTCAGCTCATTGTCCTCTTTCCATCATGAGATCAAGCTGTGTCTCACGATTGTTTTTTACAGATTACTCAGAATTGTAAAATACGTTATGTAATTACTGTATCAGATTCCTTTCTTCAGCAAGTGTGTGCTAGGGCTTGTAAAGACAACAGTTCTTGACTTGTTCAGCGGAATAGCAACACCATATGTAGATCAAGGAGTGACTGCCTAAGGGCTGAACAAAACTATTTCTCCCAAGTAAGATGTTTTGGTATATTTAATAACCTTCCCATCTTAGCATTCAGTAGACATTACAAAAAGTATTTCACTAATAATATATGTAATTTGAATTTTGATGCTATAGGTTGTAACAAAAAAATTCTTCAGTGTGGAATAGGAAGAAATTGCTTGGGATTTTGGCTCCACAAGGACCATGTGACTACCTTAGGCAAATCATTAAATCCCCTATTTTTAAAACCTTTTGAAAATATAGTTAAAGCTGATCCTCTACCTAGAAAAACGCCCATTTAATCATAAAGTATTTGACACAGAATTTCATGAAGTTCATAGTCACCAAGTTAGCAACTTATGGTTTGGCTTCTCTGGATTTTAGTTTACTCATCTATAAAACAGGAACCATCAACTGCCCTGCATTCCTCAGAGTTTTTAGGAGAATCAGATGAAAAACTGAAACAGAACCAGAAGTATTCTGTAATAAGCCACTACTCAAGTGTATGGTGTATTATTAATATTCAACTCAAAATATGCTACTTATGAACCAAAGAGGAAACGATGTTTGCATTTTTTTCACTGCTAGACAGGAAAGGTGTGTGTATGTGTGTTGGAGGGGAGGGAGGAGAGTGTTTTAAACAACAGTGGAAAAGAAGTCATTAGAAATTTATGTAGTCTGCGTGCCTTCCCGCTTTGGCTTCTGTGAGCCTTAGATTCTTTATAACCAGGTTCCAGTCAAGACTAAAAGAGATACATAAAGCACATGGTGCAGTATAACTACTCCAAATATTTAGTTTATCTTCCTTCATAATCCCCTTATGTCTTTGGTCTTCACACTGATAATGATGACGGTGAAGATGATAGCAACCGCCAAAAAACAGTAGCTACATGTTAAACACCTCCCAGCTGTCAGAAACTGTGCTGGATACTCAAGTCTACTCTTCCTGGAGTACAGCCATTGTCACCCTAACCCATGTCTCCTTTCCTCCGTTCATACCCCTGGTACTTCATTCTTCAGTTTATAAACTGGAATTAACTTTTCTCCTTTTAAAACTTGTATTATATTTCTGGTTTACAAAAAAGTAATGAATAAAACATAACCATGTACACACCACCTAGCTTAAAGAGATATATAATTTTATATATTTATATATATTTTTATATATTTTATACTTATATAAAATATAAGTATAATATATGTATAATGTAAGTATAATATATGCTTAATTCCATTCACCTCTGCTCCCCAGGGGTAAAACTCTCCTGATTTTAATGTTTATCATTCCCATGAAATTTATGTATTTTCATTACATCTACATATATATCCCTAATAATGTGTTGTGATCTACATAAAATTTTTTTACTATATGTATCTTTCTGCAATTGTTTATTTTTCTGCTCCATATTCTTTTCATGAGATTCATCCTCACTAATAGCTGCATTTCCTTAATTTTCAGGGCTGTATTATATTGTGTGAATATACTTGCAATTTATGTATCCATTATCCTGTTAATGGATGTTTAGCTCATTAACAATATTTCATTCCAAAGATTCCATGATGCTATAAATTTTTTATGTCTCCTTTATACACATGCAAAATTTTATCTACAGTAATGTACCTAGGAATTACTTTGATAAAAATATTTCAATATTATAGCCAGATATTAAAAATAAATTTAATCTTCAAAATGATTGTCACAGTTTTTACTTCACTCAGCAGTATGTGAGCATGCCTGCTACTTCAGTGCCTCCCTAACATGTGGATACTTTTTAGGTTCTGCCATTCCTGTCTGGGTCCACTTCTCTTACTCCTGAACTTGAGCATTATTTTCATGCGATTATTGGTCTTTCAGTTTTCCTTTTCTGTGAATTTCAACTCTATATGCTTTGCCTATTTTTCCATGCAGTTACTTAGTTTTTTCTTATTGATTCATAGGCTTTTTGTTGTTTGTTTAGTATTTTCTGGAAAAATAACTATTTTTAGCTTATAATTATCTTTTCTTAGTTTATGGTTTATCTTTTCACCTTAGGATGTCTTGGATGTACAGAAATGTTTAACATTAATGTAATTAGAGGGGTGCCTGGGTGGCTTAGTTGGTTAAGTGACTGCCTTCGGCTCAGGTCATGATCCTGGAGTCCCAGGATCGAGTCCCGCCTCGGGCTCCCTGCTCAGTGGGGAGTCTGCTTCTCCCTCTGACCCTCCCCCCCTCTGATGCTCTCTTTCTCTCTCTCATTCTCTCTCAAATAAATGAATAAAATCTTTAAAAAAATTAATGTAATTAGATATATGTATATTTTCCTTTAGGGATTGTGCTTTTTATGTTTCAAGAAATCCTTCCCTACTCTGAGGTTATAAAGATGTTCTCCCATATTTTCTACTAAAATGTATTGTTTTCATCATTTTATCTTTAAATTATCTGGTTTGACTTTTTTTTTTATTTGGATAACCAAATGTCTTAGCACTTTTTTGTCCATTCTTTCCCCACTGACCTGTAATGCCACTTTTGTAATATATCAACTTTTTATGTATATGGAGGTCTATTTTGGAGCTCTTTATTCTCCCAACATCAAACTGTCTTAATTATAAGTATTGATACCTGGTAGGCAAGTTAAAAATTAAATTGACTTGGCTAATTGACTTGGCTTTATTTGGCTCCCTGTTTTTACAATTTATGGTCAGATTGTCAAACTCCACAAAGAAAAAAAAATCCTCTTGAGATTTTTATTGGAATTGTACTGAATTTATCACATAATTTGAGGAGAATTGACGTCTTTGTGATATTGAGACTTTCCATTTGTGAACATGGTAGATCTTCATTAATTTAGGCCTACTTCAGTATTTTCCAAAAATGTTTATAATGTGCTTCCCTACAAATCTTTAATTTATTCCTTTGTACTTTTGTTGTTGTTGCTACTTTTTACATATATCTTTTTATTTATTTTTAAATCATCACTGGTATGTAGGAACATAATTGATTATTGCACACCTACTCAACTATCTTACTAGTTTTGGTAATTTATTTATAGAGAAGGATCTTCTTAAAATGTAAATTAAGCAGTGTCAATTCCTTATTCAGAGCTAGTTCATGTCTTTCACTGCAATTAGAATAATATCCAAGTTCTTTATCATATCTACAAGGCCCTAAATGATCTGGACTCTGTTTTTCTCTACAGTATTCTCCCTTTTTTTTTTTACTATGCTCCAGCCTCATAGGCTTTTTTCTGGACAAAAAAAGACCAAATTCCTTTTTTCTTCAAGAATTTTCCACCTCCTAGATGCTCCTCCTCTAAATCGACCCATGTCTGGCTCCTCATTAATTGAGTGTGAGCTGGAATGTACTACCTCCTCAAAGAAGACTTCCCTGTTTGGGTGGCCACACCCTTCTTCTCTGCCCCCTCTCCCAGTCACTTTCCATCCTATTACGCTGATTTATTTTCTTCATTGCATTTACTACTTATGTGGAATTTTTTTTTAAAGATTTTATTTATTCATTTGTCAGAGACAGAGAAAGAGAGGGAGAGCACAAGCGGGGGAGCTGCAGGCAGAGGGAGAAGCAGGCTCTCCGCTGAGCAGGGAGCCCACATGGGACTTGATCCCCGGACCCTGGGATCATGACCTGAGCCCAAGGCAGATGCTCAATGGACTGAGCCACCCAGACGTCCCTATGTGGAATAAGTTTTGTTATGTATTTATGTTTATTATCTGTCTCTCCTACTAGAGTGTAAGCTATAGAATGGCAAGAGCATGTCTTATTTATAGCTGTAACCCAGCACCTCTGGGAACATAAGTTCAGTAGATGTTTGTTGAATGAATGAGTATAAAATATTATTCCTATTTTAGAGATAGGGAAACTGAGATACAAAGAGGCTAAGTGATCAGACCATCACCTAATAACTTGAACCAGATCTGCCTGACTTCAAATCCTAGACTGTTTATAATTTAGACATTTCAATTTATTTATTTGGATCTCCAAAGACATAATAATTATGTAAATGAGCCCTCGAGCTACATCCAAAGGCCTGAAAAATGGCAACCATGCTTTTCTCTTGGAATTGCTTTCTTAAAAAAAGTTCTTTTTTAACTATTGAAAAGAAATGTATGCTGTAATCACATGATTATTAGTAGTTAGACTATGCAGTTTGGCTTAAATGATGTTAAGATTCTAAAAGTCACTAGAACTATCTTCCCTGTTTTTTAAATGAAAATCGCAACCTCTCAAGTTATTTAGGTAAAGACCACAGCTTATTACATTAACTTAAGAATAGAATCAAGGCTATGTAGATTAAAGGTGACACTTATAAATGAGTATTTCTCTTTCTAAGAGACTTCCTTTTCAACAAAGGAAATAATAATCATATCTTTCACAGATAAAATTGATGGAGGGCTAAAAACAAGCATTGGAAAGCATTTACTCAATAAAGACACTCCAAATGTTATATATTTACAGTTAATTTTTCAAAATACATTCACACTCATTTCATTCACAAAATAATACAATGATGTGAATATTCTTATTTTTACAGGGAGAGAAAAGGCCAAGGTCTAACCACAAGGCAATGGCAAGAAGGATTAAAGTCAAATTCTCTACTTCAGGTTATCTGGCTGAAGGGCCACTTCTTTTACACATTTATTATAATGAAGAAATAAGAACCATCAAAGAATGTTGTATACATATTACGGAAAAGGGCTGTTTTATTTGTTACGATCTCTGCTATTAATGGTCCCTAGCATCACATTTTAATGGTTCTTAGCATCAGATTTTTTTCTTTTCTAATTTAATCAATGAAAATGTTTCATATTCCAGAGTAGGGAAAACAAATTGTGCTTTCTGAACATACTGTATTGTTCTTAAAACTCAGTGTAACTACAGTCATACTATTTTCAAAATCTATACAGCTTTAATCTCCTTTTTACTTTCTCAAGTGGTAAGGGTGTTAAGAGAATTCATATTTAAAGGAGTACAGCAAATCCTTTCATAAAGAGGAACAATTCTTTTATGTACTTATCACACTATAATTTATATATTGATAACTACTTTTTCATACCTAGATTTTTTTTTAGAGATTTTTTTATTTATTCATTTGAGACACAGAGATACAGAGAGAGAGAGCGCAAACATGAGCAGGGGGAGAAGCAGAGGGAGGGGGAGAAGCAGGCCCCCTGCTGAGCAGGGAGCCCAGTGTGGAGCTGAAGCCCCATGCGGGGTTCAATCCCAGGACCCTGGGATCATGACCTGAGCTGAAGGCAGACGCTTAACCATCTGAGCCACCCAGGCACCCCATACCTAGATTTTTTTTAAAGCTATATTCACAGAGCCTATTTTTAGATGTTTAAAATGATCCATATTAAAAAAAGCAGATCTTAAATATTACAAAGTAGCAGAAGCCAATGTTCCTTAAACATCAAAGTCTCTCTACTGAATATCAAAAATAAAATCTTCTTAAAATGGTTGTCAGAAGAAGATTCACTGTACTCCATTGATGTTTGTCATGAACTTGTTTCTCTTCCAGACACTTCAAAAACGTCTCTTCACATACTATTTTTAGACCGTGGTTCTTCTACTCTCTCATTAATGCTTCCAAATTTTGGCATTTGTGACATTCACGTTCACTCCCCACTTCCTTGCTTCTCAAAGTCAGGCACCACCCTGGTCTTTCTTGGCACCATTCAGGCCTGACATGAAACATGTCAAACATCAAGAAATGTTTGCTGATAAACACAGAGACCATAGTCTCCTACACCCTGACCTACCATTACTCAAAGCTTCCGACTAGACTGATCTCTTCCTCTCTTCTGCTCAGCCATCACATGTATGGCCATACTTGTATGCTAATCAACACTTGGAAGTGCTCCATCTCTAAGATTTCAAACCCAAAAACTGGCGTCCTGATTGTAATCTCAAATCCTTACCTCTTCTCCACTGCTGCTCACTCTTGCTAAACCTGCAAGCCCCCCCAACCCTAACCTTCAGGCCATTCTCCTTTCTTAACTTTTGGGCACATTAAAAATGTTATAGCCTGTACTCTGAATTAGCCCTGATCTCCCACCTTGCTGTTTTCTATGAGGCCATGTGCTAAGTAGTTCAATCTATTGTGAAAAGGAGGGTAAGAGAAAAGGGAGTTTAAAAAAAATTTAAGGGGCGCCTGGGTGGCTCAGTTGTTAAGCGTCTGCCTTTGGCTCAGGTCATGATCCCAGGGTCCTGGGATCAAGCCCCGCATTGGGCTCCCTGCTCAGCGGGAAGCCTGCTTCTCCCTCTCCCTCTACAGCTCCCCCTGCTTGTGCTTGCTCTCTCTGTCAAATAAATAAATGAAATTTTAAAAATAAATAAATAAATAAATAATTTAAAAAATTTAAGAGCTGGTAAGGATCACCTAATTCCACCCCTTAAAATAGTACAGGAGGAAACAAGAAGATTTTGACTATTCTAAGATTTCCAGAACTTATTGGCCCTTTCCAGGTCTCTCCCCCAAACACTGCCCCACTCCTTTATGTCTTACCTGTTCCCTACCCAACCAGTCCCCAAGGGAAACCACTTCAATATCATTTTCCTTGGGCCCTTTGTCCTTGTCGCATTTAACTTGCCAATTTCTAACCTATTTTTTTCGGCTTGCTGAGCATTGAGCCAATTCCATTTCAAATTTATCCCATCTAAAAATGTTTCATGTTGCTCAGAATCCTTTCATTCTTACCCATTTGAGTCCCTATTAAATTCTCTATCAGTTTCCCATCCCACTCTCTTACTCTTCTGCAAATGAGTTTACTATTCACTTTGCTTAATGTTTAATGCCAAGGAAAGTAACTTAAAGAATAGAAAACTCTCAATTATTTGCTGTTTCCTGAACATACCCTGCTCTGCTACATCCATGGCTTTCTCACCTTGATCCTGCTATTGAAATGTCCTCATAGCACCTTTGGATATATCTGTATGAGGCCAGCTGAATATCATGTCTCAAAAGGTTCCCCACCTAGTTCATTTTCCATCTTAGTACTCAATTTGTACCACTTTATTTTGATATGATTTCAGACTTATAGAAAAGTTGCAAAAGCTTTATGGGGTGCCTGGGTGGCTCAGATGGTTGAGCATCTGCCTTCAGCTCAGGTCATGGTCCCAGCGTCCTGGGATCGAGCCCCACATTGGGCTCCCTGCTCCACGGGAAGCCTGCTGCTTTCTGTCCCACTCCCCCGCTTGTGTTCCCTCTCTTGCTGTCTGTCTCTCTGTCAAATAAATAAATAAATAAATAATCTTAAAAAGAAAAGTTGCAGAAGTTTTATACATATACACATAGAAAAAATAGAATTCAGGATGTCTTTCAACCAGATTCTTAATATATTAACATTTTACTACATTTGCTTTCTTCTCATTCCCTCTCTTTCTCTCTCTCTGTACACATACACACACAGATACACATATTTACATATATATGTGCATAATCTAAAGTATTTAGGGGTAAAAGGGCATCATGTCTGCCAGCTAATCTTAAACAGGTCAGAAAAAAACCCATGTATCACACATATATATATATAGTTGTATAGTTATGTATATATTACTCTGCGTATGTGTGTGTATATATATATGTATATTTGAGAAAAGAACTTTGTTGGCTCCTTCTGCTTTGCGCCACAACGAAATGACAGAACTCTAAATTCTACCCTGAGCTCTCCTGTCTACCTATAGACCCTCCCTGGGTGATTTCATCAGTCCCATTGACTTAAAATACTGTCCTTATACTGATGGCTCCCAGATTTATTTATTTATTTAGCATGATCCAACCACCTATTTGAAATATTGACGTGGACTTCTAACTGGCATATTAAACTTAACATAACCAAAATAGAATTCCCCACTCAACCTGTTTTTCCCTCATCTTCTTCATTTCCATACATAATACTACTATCCACTCAGTTGCTCAAGCCAAAAACCTGGGAGTCATGTTCAATTCCTTCTTCCTCTCCTCCCCACATACTCAACCTACTGATCAACTGCTCTGAATATATGCTGGGTCGTCTACTTCTTTCCCTCTCTATAGCTCCTATTCCACTCCTAAGCCATCATCACCCTCACTTGGCCCACTATAAGTCTCCTATCTGGTTTCCCCACTTCCATTCTCACCCTCTTATCTATTGTCCTCAGAACAGTCAGTACAATCTTTAAGAACAAGCCATATTATGTCACTGCCCTGTTTAAAATCAACCAGTGGCTTCTGATTGCATTTCAAATAAAGTCCAAATTCCTTTCGCTGGCCCCCGCCTACCCCTGAGATCTTTTCTCCTACCACTTCCCCCAGCTCACTGGACTCCAATCATGCTGACCCTCATGTAGTTCCAGGATCATGTCAAGATCATTGCCGTCTCAGGGCTTTTGCATTTACAATCCCCTCCACCTAGAATGTTTGTCTCCCCAACCCCCGACCCCCCACCGAGCCAAATTGACCATGGCTGACTCTTATCCTTCAGATCTCAGCTCAAAAGTTGCTTTGTCAAAGAGGCCTTTTCAGACCCCACCTAGGACAAGTCACCCTCTAGCATACTCCCCGGATTTACTGTACTTCATAGCACCTCTTTGTAATTATACTTTGGTTAACTCGATCCTTGTTTGTTTCTCCCACTTAATATATGTTCTAAGAGAACTGGGACTCTCACCACAGCATCCTCATGTATGTGCTCAAAGACTGGTTGATGTGCATACATCATGTTTACATATGTGTGTATGCACTATCAGTAAGTTCTCTTGAGGGTAGGTATCATATCTTCTTCATCTTTTTGCCTTGCATATAGGAGGCACTTAACAAATCTGTGGAAGGAGTCAACTAATGCACATCTTGTTTTTTTCAAAATAAAATTAAGACAGGCAATTTTTTTTTGGTCTGACTAAAAAATATCCTTCCTCCCCCAATCATTTACAACAAAACATCCTATCAAAAAAATCAGTGTTTCTCAGGATTTTTGTGCTGTTCTATTTTCATTGAAGTGAAAAGGCAGAGGAGGTTTCACAAAGCATTCTTTGGTTTGTCTCCCACTTAAAGCTTTTCATTCTCCTGAAAAAGACATACAGAAAACATTCCATTCTTTCAATACAGACATCCTGAAGGCATTCAAATGTCACTCAAAAAAATTTTTTTTTCAAAAGCCACAGAAACCAACTATTCCTTGGATTTTTTTTTCTTTTATGAGTCAAGGAACATTGTTTACAGCTTGCCCTGAGGCTTCTGTTACTGTTTGTTAGAATGGGGTGTTCAAGTAGAGTTGCTCTGTTCTTTTATAATGGCAGACTGCTGCAGATTAATTTTCCTCAACTCATATATTTTCAATGACATAGAATGTTATAAATGGCTTCCAATAAACAGGAGGGGAAGTCAAAAGTATTTTCTCGAAACTTCTCCTCCCCCCCTTCTTTTAAATTCTTATCTAAAATTTAAGTGAATATTATTTTAATGTTCTAATTCCTTTTAGTTACTGAGATAACTTCTTTTTTTTTCTGAGATAACTTCTTAAGAAATTAAACTTTTTCTCAGTTTCAAGCAGAATGTATACTTGATCGGCCCTCAACAATATGAACCTTTTCTATAGAAGGTGAAATATTGTAATTATTTGTCTTTCCACTAGCAGTAGCAATACTTATTAATTAGCAGCCTTCTCCAGTCTTCCCCATCTCTCTCTTCCTTTTTCTTACTCTTTACTACACAACTCCCTCATTCAAAGTAAATGATCAAATAAATGTGTTTAAGTCTTTAAAAAGGAGGTTGTTGATCTGTTTTCTAAAACAAAAAAATGATCCCCTCTTACTACAGAGATGTTTTGACTTTTTTTCAGAAACTCCATGGATTATGAATAGTTTACTATGTCAACTATGTAAAAGTTACTGATAAAATAAGAAAAATATAAGCTCTTTTTCCATAACATAAAAATCCCACCACACAAAAAAGAATTTCTATCAAAATTCCTATTTTTCTGTTTTTCGTATCTAAAATTTAATGGAAGTCATCATTAAAATATTCAGTAATCAAAATGATCCACAATATAATGTTGGTAGTGTATGTAAAAATGACTATAAAAGTAAAATGAAATATAATGCTATAGTAGGATAACTACAATGGCATCCTTAGCTACTATTGGAAAACCTAAGTTTAGGGAGGGTGCCTCCTTAAATATAAATTACTAAAGGCAGTTTTAATAAATTTTAATAAATTTTTAGCTTTATTTTCCAACAGTGCTTTGAAAATGGAGTAATTGATAATCACATCAATTCTTTTGTCTCAATATTAATGGTTTATATAGAAACGGATATAAAGAAAAGTTTCTCAGAAAGATGGAATTGTTCATTGTTCTGGCGGATATGTAAAAACAATGCTGACTCAAAAGCAGCCAAGTGGACAGCTGCAGATGCTGCACCCAATGGAAATACTAAGCAGGCATAGCACAAATCAATAATTAACAAAGCAGATGTACAAAGCTTGCTGAGGATGAATAATCGCATAGGCAGAATGGTAGAAGGAGCTGATAACAGTACTAGTCTTGTAAGAAATTAGATAAACTCTTTGTACTCGCAAATTTGTTAGCAAGAGTACTTCAGTGCCTAATAGTACACAAGGAATATCTTTTCAAAATGCTTTGATTAAATTGATATGCACCTTTAATAACACTTATCACTAAAGATTATTTAGAAATCAAAATTATCCACAAGGAAATATTGGTAGGGTGACCATAAAAATAATTTTAAAAGTGAATAATGAAATAATGTTCTAGGTGCATCTAACTACAGGGGCATCAAATTGTTTATTTTTATAATTCTTAAGTTTAATGAAATGTCAGAGAGGGAGGTATATCTTTAGGGCACATCCTTTTCTAACTTTGGTGTGTGTGTATGTGTGTATAAACCCTTTCCTAACTAGTCAGTAAGTTTCTTGGGGATAAATATCGTGTTTTATAATGTACTCTAAAAGTACTAAGCCCAGCGCCTTATATATAAATAAATACATTTTGATTTCTTCAGAATATAATTAAAATGGGCAATATGATTAAGTATGCTTTAGTAAAAGCATTCCGAGTAAATTCTTTACATAAATGCTGAATATATGAGTTGGAAACATCTTTTAGGAGTCTTTTTTTTTTTTGAGAAATAATTCTTAAATTGCAGTGACTTTAAAAACTAGAAATTTGCAGTGCTAATAGATGCATTTTTATAGCAAACTTGGAAAGCAAATTTCAGAGTTTTAGTTATGTAAGGAAGATAGGTATGTAAGGTTCATTTATAGCCTTTTATTTTCCTCAGGACATATGTTGCAGGAATAACTGCCCTTATGAATGCAAGGATTCATTGCTCAAAACTCTATCAAGTGCTCTAACCTGAAGATTCCTTCTTTACATGGCCATTTTATATCATTCTATTTTCTTTGAGTTATCATTGAAAATGCATACTTTCTACTGTCTACTTATTCGTTAATTTACAAATGTTTATTGAGTACCTACTGTGTGCCAGGCTCTATTATAGATGTTGGGAATATTAGCAGTGAACAAGCAAAAATCACTTCACTTATGGAGATTTTATTCTAAGGATGGAGACAAGATAAATCAGTAAAATATTTGATAAATTAGTGTTCAGTACTAAAGGGGAAAAAATGAAACAGAGAAGTAGGGTAGGAAATCTGAGAAAGAAGTAGAATTTTAAATTCAGTGGCCAGGAAAGGCCTCACTGAGAAGTGACATTTGGATTAAATCCTCGAAAGAGGTGAAGGAGCTAGTTCTTTGGCTCTCTGGGGGGAAGAGCATTCCAGGCAGGGGGAATCCCCAGTTACAAAGGCCTTGAGGTGAACCAGTGCCTGGCATAGTTGAGAAATATCAAGGAAGCCAATGTGTCTGGAAGAGACCAAGGCAGAGAGTGGGGGGAAATGAGATCAAAGGGATGACAGGTGGCTGGGTCATAAAGGACCTCATAGGTAAGAATGGAAGCCATTGAAGTGTTCTGCACAGAAGAGTGACATCTGACTTTTTAACAGGACCACACTGGCCACTGAATTTTGAGAATAAAGTGAAGAGGGCAGGGATGGAAATATGGAGATCATTTAGGCTATAGCTATAATCCAACAAGAGATGGCAGCTTGAAACAGGAGGGTGGCAGTGGTGATAGTGAGAAGTGGCTGGCTTCTGGGTATATTTTGAAGATACTATTCACAGGATTTTCAGACAGAATACGATGTAAGGTTTTCTACTATTTGTGATAGTTAAATTTCCACTGTTCCCTCCTAACTGATCAAGAAGTGACAAATTCTCACACATTTTCTGTCATTCCTAGATTATGATGTTAACATAACTTTTGTTCCTGAGTTTGAAAACAAATTTCAGTGATTTCTGTGTCCTGTCTCAACCTCGAGGAAGGGTAAAGAGAAAATGTGGCTCAGAAATTTGACAGTGACAACACTATCTTATGAGTTCATCCTAAACTGTAAGCTTGGGGAGACTTAGTTCATTTACCTTATTTCCTCTAGGCCTGTCTCAGAACCTTGCACACATCAGGCTCTCAAAAAATGTTGAATGTCTCTACATTTTCCACGGAATAACAAACTGAAGACAACATCCAGCGGTATCAGTTGCACAATCATAAATTAAAATGTGTATTTTAGGGGCGCCTGCGTGGCTCAGTCGGTTAAGTGCTTGCTTTCTGCTCAGGTCATGATCCCAGACTGCTGGGATCAAGCCTGCGCGGGGTTAAGCAGGGAGCCTGCTTCTCCCTCCCGTTCTCCCTCTGTGCGCTCTCTCTCCCAAATAAATAAATAAAATCTTAAAAAAAAGAAAATTTGTATTTTATTAAAGATATTAAACTGGAATACTCAACTGATAAATGTATTTGAGCTTCCTCAAATAATGAAGATGCTCATTAACACCTTTCAACCTAAAGTTGCTTTAGCTTTTCCTAACCTTTTAACTAAAGGGCGGAGGAGACTGGCTTTGCAATTCACAGCTGGAGTGGTCATGTCCAACCGCCTCTCTCTTGTGAAGTTCCCGCAGTGTTCAGCCGTCTTGAACAAGGCACAAACGTCTATAGGAATTATAAGATGCGGGTAGAGCAGTGGCAGGAGACCCAGGCCTCTCCCTGGGCGCAGCCCACACAGACCACGGAGACACGAGCCTACGCTGTGCACGCCGGGAGTTGTAGTTTCCCTCCCTTCTCGCACGTCCTTTCGAGCATAGCCGCCGGCGCGCTAGCGCCCCAAGCGGCGCGCAGGCTCTGTGAAGCGCAGCGCACGAGGACGGCGAGGAGCGTTTCCTAGCAACGGGGGAGCGGCAACGTCACGGCGGCTGGTTCTAAGCGCAGCTGCCGTCTGTAGAGTAGCTGTGTGTACCTTCCCGCACCTGTGGGCTGGAGGGAGCGCTTCTCGCAGCCGTGTCCGAACGTTCTTCGTCTGTCCTTACCCGCTTTATCCTGCCCCAGGTCGCGGAGAGCAGCCTCCCGCCGCGACCCGCCTCTGAGGCCCCGGCCAGAAGCTAGAGGCGGTCCGGCCGGTTCCCGCTGGCCCTCGCCCCCCGCGCCGGTGGAGCCAGCCAGCCGCCCGCGGCCTCGGCGGGACGATGCTGGAGTCCATTCGCGTGACGGGTGAGTGCCGGGAAGGGCTGGCCCCTGGGCTGGCAGGGGCGGCCAGCGTCCTCCCGGCCGCTGGCGGCGGGTGTGGGGCGACTCGGGGCCCCAACCGCCCAGAGGCCGAGGTAACGGTAGGATGTGGGCTCCGCGCGAGGCGCGGGCGCTCAACCTGGCGCCGGGAACAGTGCCTGGCGCGCTGTCGGTGCTCAGAGAAAATGCGCGGAGGGAAGACAGAAAAACGGTCCCTTTTCCTTTTGTCGCTTATTATCAGTAAGCACGTGCCATGGAATCTAGGGAAGTAAATTATGATATACACATTACTGGCCCTACAAATGTGCTGTCTAAATATTTCATTTCAAAGCGAATTACGTGTTATACGGTACTGGCGTCTAATTTTCTAGAATGTTCAGAAAAATCAGAGCTAAGCAAAAGAACACATTCCTGTATATGAGTGTTTACGCAGTGTTTATTTCTCTCTATGCTTTAATTCTTAGAACGTTTTCAGTTGGTATTATTAGTAGGTCACTCTATAGTATGTATTATACGAACCTGAAGAAATGGGTGTTCAGACCCCAGGTCAGAAAGTTTACTTGCCTTTTATTAAAAAAAAAAAAGTATGGTTGTTAACCTTTTAAATATTATATTACATATTAGAAGGCTTTTCTTGGCCATTATCCTGGCATTCAGTTCTGTACAACATTTCTGCAAGACAGGGTTCGTGGTGGTCCAGTATCATGATGAAGAACAACAGAGTAAAGGGAAATGCCTAATCCTCAAGCTAGTGTCAAAATAAGGCTGGATTTTTTACTATCAGGCATTGCAGTACCAAACAGACCATTTTTTTTCCTATCGGTTTTTAAATTCTAAACTGAATTCCTTTCCAATGAAAATACTTGTGGTCTTAATTTTATGGTGTTTTACTTCATGTTCGGTTTTTTAAAATAGGGAGCTGATACTGTATCTTATTACTTATGTTGACAGGAAGCACAAGATTTAAGAAGCAACTTAAATTAGCATTAGTTTTTTAAAAATGTAATTTGATCTACATCAAATTTTTTTTCACTTTTTTTCACACTATTTTTTCATCTTAAATTACAATGAAAAATTTGAAAGTTACTCAAAAATACCATACCTTCTTTTTGTTTTGGAGCAGGGTCTCTCAGCTTTGCATTATTAACATTGAATTAATGGATCATTCTTTGCTGTGGAGGGCTGTCCTATGCATTGTAGAATGTTTAACAGTACTCCTGGCCTCTACTTACTAGATGCCAGTAGCACCGCCCCCCCCACATACACACACAGTTGTGATGACCAAAATGTCACCAGACATTGTCAAGTGTTCCCAGAGGGCAAAAATAACTCCCCTCCCCATTTAAAAACCACTGCCTTGGAGAAAAATATAGTCTTGATTCCGTCAAAGTGAAGGTTTTTAGACAACTATTTAGAATAATATCAATTTCCCCAAAACAAAACAATCGTTGTAGAGAGAGAATACGATTATGGTAATAGTAGTATTAGAAAGTGGGTATTCTGAGCAGCCAGTCAGCAACAAAGTGGATCTCCTTTTCAGTAGGTGGAGATGGAAGTTTAAGGAGAGGTGCTTTATGAAACAGTAGACTCTGTCCTCTTGTCTCAACTCCATTTCTGTAATTTAGCAGCAGGAATCACTCCAACTATGCATGTTGCAATACCCTGAGATAGATAATTTCGCAGTGAGTTTCTATAGTTCAGTAAGAATTAAAGCAGCCATTTGAGGCATCTAGAGCATCAAATTAACAGCCCTTTTAAAAATAATTGATTAGGTGATTTTTCAAAATAGTTTATTTCTTTTATATAGTACTTGACTAATTAAAATGGTAGTTTCAGAACCCTGTAACAAGCAATTTCACTAACATAATAGAAAACCCAATTTGGACATTTAGAAACTTAAAGAGAGTATAGCTGAAAACATGCCCCCCTTTTCCCTTACTATCCTCTCACTACTCATTAATACCTAAGAAGCCCATGTTCTTCTGGTGGTTTCTAATCTCAGGAGTGAAGCAATTAAATATTTCTGAAATCTCTTTCTGTATGATATCTTTCTTTTGACTTATTAGTCATAATTTAATATAATCTAAATATAATGTCCTGGTAGAACTGCTGACTGGAGAAGTAAAATAAGATGTCTATGCTATGTATACTGTTTGAAATGGAATCAAATCAGAAGTTTTTGTTTGCCTTCTCATACCTTTGAAAGATAGTTTATTATACTAAAGCCACTAAAATGTTGATTCTAGAATGTAGATGCAATTACTGTTAAATTTACCTTGGAAGTCCAAATGTAATGATTCTAAATACTTTCCCATTTATATTATCCCATGGAGTATTTCTGTAGGAGCTGAATATAATATTGAATTTAACAAGACTGGTAGTTAACACAGGCTGCTTACTACAGGCTGGCACTGTTCTTAGCACTTCATATACATTAACATTTTCAATCTTCACCCCAATACTATGAAATATGTAGTAGTATTACCCCATTTACAGATAAGGAAACTGAAGCACAAAGAAGTTAACTTGGTCAAGGTCACAGCTACTAATAAATAGCCAAGATTCAGATTGGGTAAGTTCCATTCCAAAGCCCATGTTTTCAACCACTAGGAAAGGCAGAACACTGTTAACAATGACTATATGTTGATTTAAGCCACAAAGTTCAACAGGAAGATCTCATTTAACATCAGTGGTATATTATCTGATAGCTTACTCAAGGTGTTCTTTTTAAAGTTTTTATCACAAGCAAGCTGTAAGTAAGTTTTGCCTGGAAAAATCATACTTTATTATAAAATTTTCAAGACAGAAGACCTCTAGCTCATTCAATAAGTAACAAAAAGCTGTCAGAAGCCATATTATGTTAGTTTTTGATTTCCTACTGCCCATATTTTGTATGGGATATAAGTGATTAATGAAAAGAAATAATTAACGAGTCATCTGGAAATGAAACTCCTTTGTAACAAAAGTGAATGTTTAAAAATACTGGAGACAAAAGTCATCTTAAGGCCACTGTTTGGCCATATGGGATGAATACACTTAGGCCCATAGCTCCTGTTTGTGTTATAGCATATAGCAGTAGGTACCTGCCATTAAAACTTGTCTTCAACATCACTGTTTCATTTTTTTATGCCATCTTGGTATGATTCTTTTTCTCAACCTTCAGGCATTCAAATCCTGTATCCTTTCCTTTCTCTCAAATATTATCTTCCCGTGGCTGCATCTTTGGCCATCCTTTCATAAGCAAGGCAGTGAGCCAGCAAAAACAAACAGGTGTATGCCATAAAAAGACAATTTCAGTATTGGAGTAGGCCATCATACAAACCAATGTAAAACTGCAACTGTGACAAGTGCTTCAAAGAACCTTCCTGGGAAGTTGTCCTGGACAAGTGATATTTGAACTGAAGGGTGAGTGAGAATTAATCTAACACAGGGGAGGAAGGGCTCTCCAAGTATAGGGGACAGTGTATGAAGAGGTGTTGTGTCTGGAGCTAGAATGGTGAGTGCGAGGGATTGACAGAATGAAAGGAAGCTACTAGAGTGGACTGATTAATGGGAACATGGTGCAAGGCGGCCAGAGAGGCAGAGTGACCTGACCGTGAATGACTTCATATGCCATGGTTAGGAGTTTTGTCTTCATCCTAAGTGGAAAGCCATGGGGAAGTTTGTTTTCTGGCATGTTCATTGTTATTTCAAATGGTGTTTAAAGTGGCATTATAGAATACCCTGCATATTTCTAACTGTAAAATAATAACAGTTTCTGACCAAAAAATGACAGTGTCACCTTATAATCATCGTTACTTGTTGGGTAACACTGAAGTGCTCCTAACTGGGAGTGTGACATTTTTGGGAATCCTGAAGTAAAGTTGACTTTCTCAGTTCCTGAGTGACATGAGCAGTGCCTTTTCATCTCTCTCTCTTTTTTTTTTAACTTACAATTGAGAAACTATATTGGGTTCTGTTGAATTTGGAGATACTAAAATTAGTAGATTATCTATTATAATGCAGACAAATTGGGCAATAAATATGTTTTCAAAGATACTGATTTTTTCATATACCATTTAAAAGATTAAGGTATAACTCACATTCAGTAAAGTTCACAAGTCTTAAATGTGTAGTATTTGTGCATATGTAACCACTGCCTAGATGAAGATATAGAACATTTCTAGCACCCAGTACCTGATGCCTCTTCCTAGGTTATAACCCATCCCTCGGTGGTAACCACTATTCTGATTTCTAATACCATAAATTAATTTTGCCTGTTTTTGAACTATGTAAAAATGAAATTATATAGTATGTACTCTTCTGATGTTATATCATTTGAGTTTTAAGTGATGAAGTACTTGATAAAATTAAAATGTTAATTTTGTTTGGGGCTATATTGTTTTGTTTTGCCTTCTGTTTGTAATCAAGTAACCTATCGTCTTGTTACATAAATCATGCCAGGTTCTCAGGTTTCATCAATATTAGTGAAATGTATGAAATTGTCATTTTGTGGGTCAAAATTGGTTGAATGGTACTTTCCACCAGGCTTTGTTTCTGGTGATCTAATCTTCCTTTCAGCCATAATTATTGTGAAACCTCACCTCTTTACAGTTGTGAAAAACAAAGTTTAGTGAGTTCCTCTCTTTCCCATTCCTTTAGATGAGGAACATGAGGCACTGATGGGTTTAATGATTAGGCTAATATTACAGAGAGGTCATTGAAAGAACTGGGAATAGAAGCCAAGAATCCTGGTATCCTTTTCTCCTGTTCTAGATACAAATTAAGCTTTCATTGTGTTGGTAATTTCAGTATATTCACCTACTTGTGAATATACTGAGTATCAATTTTAATGCAGTATTATTTCCCCTTTTTTCCTTCAATAAGGTAATCAGGTTGGGGTGAATGATCAACAAATTATTTTTGTTTAAGGTTATAGTGAAGTAGATTGCTGATGGCTAAAATGTCATATTACATAGTGACTTTTTTTAATTTATTTATTTGACAGAAAGAGACACAGCGAGAGAGGGAACACAAGCAGGGGGAGTGGGAGAGGGAAAAGCAGGCCCCCCGTGGAGCAGGGAGCCCGATGTGGGACTCAATCCCAGGACTCTGGGATCACGACCTGAGCCGAAGGCAGACACTTAACGACTGAGCCACCCAGGCGCCCATACATAGTGACTTTTAATATAAGAAAGTAGGATTGATTGCCTTATTACTTTTCTGAGAGAAAATGAGTACACTTCCCCCAAAGAAGCCTGCATATGCTTTTAACAAGTTTTGATTTTTGAGGAAAAAGAATAGGATGTTCTTCAATGAAATGTTCTTATGGGCCTTTTATTATGTTTTTATGCATGTTTAAAAGTCATTTTTTCTTAAAGTAAACAATAATAGTTAAAATTACAAAAACAACCTTTAGGTTCTCTAATAGTACATTTTAATGCAACTGAAATAAGATCAGTGTGACTCTGAGAAATTAATTTATATTCATCTTGTATGAGTTATTCAATCACCTGTCCCGCTTTTATGAACTTCGTGGGAAATTAGCATTTGGCAGGATTGGTGTTTTATTAAATAAATACACCATTGGCACTCCCAAACCTTACTCATCAGCAGATGATCTTAAAAAGGACTGATGCTAAACCTCTCAGGTAGATAATTAGCAAGTGAGCTGAAATTCTATGACTCCTGGGTGGGGGGAAAGGGTTTTGCCCTACACACACTGTCACCTCTCTCCCATCCTCCACTCCCCATTGAGGGATTTGGCAGATGGTTTAGGACTTTTGTTAAGTGTCCTGAAATGTATAGGTTGTTTGAAATGAAAGAAAATTCTGAATTTAGAGGTCACTGATGCTTTATGACAAAACCAAAGAACTCTTGAGTTCAGCTCTGTGGTCATAGAGCCACTAAGTCTTAGGAACCAAAGAAAGCATTTTTACCAAAGAACTCTTGAGTTCAACCCTGTGGTCATAGAGCCACTAAGTCTTAGGAACCAAAGAAAGCATTTTTACACTGAATATTCGTTTTTTTAAAAATCAACAAAATACACATGTAATAAGCCATCAAAATGTAGGAATTCTTTAGAATAGTCTGATTTTAATTTGGTAACTTTCTCTATTTTTATTATGAAGACCAAATGAGAAAAGAACCTGATTACCTCCCTTTACCTTCCTGGCTGTGCCTACTCCTCACCTGACTTTTCTAAGTTTGCGATACCCTTATTATCTCAGTTTTCTTGTTCTTTCCCTTTTAGTGTCCATTTCAGTCTTCCTTTCCTAGTCACCTCTTGTCTTGTAAAGTTGTGTCTTTTTAGGGAAACTGACATTGTTCATGGGCATTGAGTATAGCCTGGGTTCTGGTGTTCCTTAGCCTATGTTTGCCCAGCCTGCCCCATTTGGACTATCATTTGGCAACACTTAAGTCCGAAACCCCTGAGGAACTGAGACCTACCAGCCCGTAATGAAAGTTTTATTTGTTCTGTTTATTTTTGGCTGTTTTTTTCCATTTATTGAATGGCTTCTTTGTGCAACCTTCAACTTGACCCTGCGCAGTCTAGCTCCTACCTCTGAGCTTGTACGTGTAGGAGACACTTAGCCCTTATAGATTTATGCTTTCATGTTATCTTTAAGACACCAGAATTCAAGTTTAACATGTTGGCCTAGAAGATGTTAACTGGATGGACTTTTAAGTACTTACATATTTGGAGTACTATCCATTTTTGATCTGGTACTTTACCAGTTCTTTACCCTAAACCCTATGACTTCTAAGCTTTAAAAACTTATGTTTAGGGCAGAGTTTCTTTATCATAGCACTATTTTGGGATGGATATTTTTGTCGTAGAAGTCTGTCCTATGCATTGACAGATATTTAGCATCATCCTTGGCCTCCACCCACAAGATGCCAGTAGCACCCCTCCCTCGTTGTGACAACCAGAATGTCTCCAGACACTGCCATATGTCCCCTGGGGGACACAACTGCCTCTGGTTGAGAACCACTGGCCCAGGGTTTTTCCCCTGTTACATTTTCACTTCTGCAGTTATCTCCTAGAACTGTAGAATGGTTCCAGAACTACAGATACCTGTTTATCTAGAATGGTTGGAGAGTGACATGTTTAGGGTCCTGCCATTCATTCATTCATTCATTCAGTGTACATTTATTGAATGTCAGATCATGCTAGATGTTGGAAGAAATGAATAAAACACAGTTCTGGTACCTATCTTAGTACATCAGTTATTCAGATTACCATGTCTTATTAGGGTCTGTGTTCTGTACAGAGGAAGAAAAGGTGCAGTGCTGTGCATATAGCAGACTTAATATTGAATATGTGCTGATAATTGAATGAATGGCCATATATAACACAGCAAGCATGGACTCTGTAATCACATACACCTGTATTCAAATCAGTTTGCAGTTTATTACTTTATTGTCATATAACCTTGAGCAAATTATTTAACATTTCTGAGAGTTAAGTGATACGTAGTTTTCTGTGAAATCCCCAACTCACATAAATGTATCAACAAATGGTGTCTGTCATTATTATTATTATCATCATCATCATTATTATTAACCACTGGTTATTATAGAAAGGATTCCTGAATGTCTAATCTTAAATGAGTGAATGACAGATGTATGTGGATAAAGTTTTCAAAAAATTGAAATAAGATGTGTTTCTTGGCAAGGCAGGCATCTGTCCAAGTCGGCTAGCATTGAATAATAGGAGTCAAAGGTTGGGGGCTGGAGGCATTAGGGTCCATTGAGAACTGGTTGAGAGAATTAGATGTCACTTGTAGAGAATTATGTGTAATTTGGAGGAAAGGTTTATAAGCAGGTTTGGCCAGAGGTCAGATTTGTAGATAGGAGTTGGCCTGGAATCTAGTTTTGATAAGTAGGATTTAAGACAAACTCACTTTGTTGGTTTAGAATTAAATCTGAAAGTTCTTAAAGGTCTAGATGCAGTCTCATCTGTTTCTCTTCACATTGCTTTCTTCCTGCTCTGATTTCTAGGTTATTGTCTGTATTTTCTGGTTTTCACATTTAAACTTACACTATCTTGTATTATTATTCAAATCTTCAGAGGACTGCCTTGCCTTCAGAGCCAGATTAGAAGCTGGTTGAAGGCAGGAACAATGGATTTATAAAGATGTTTCTCATAGCCATGTACCTAATTAGTAGTATTCCATATATTTGTGGAATGAAAGAATGCAAGTCAACACAGTTTTAAAGCAGTGCATGAGCATCAGTCTATCAAGTGATTCATACCTCTTTAAAGCACTTGTGAAATCTAAAGGCAAAGCTGACCTCTCCTTCATTTACCATATGATATTCTAATGTCTATGTAATAGTAATTACAATTTTTTTCAGACTTGGCAAGAAAAAAAATCTTAATTTTCTTTCATATTAACCTGTAGCCTAGAATTAAGAAAATCAACCAATTGAGTGACATTACTAAAACATGCTTTAACATACACATATCATTTATTTAATTTTAAAAATGATTTTTGAAATAAATAAGGCAGTGTCCTCCTTTAATGATGGCTATCTTTATTTATAGCATCCAATTTCAAGATTGTGTTGGCTTTGAAAATGCCTTGGATTTTACTTTGATATTGGTGATGCTATTGAAAATTATATCTTTTCTGTGAAATCATATTCTTTGGTAGAATTGACTATTCAGATTATTTATGTGTATTACCTCACACTGATATTAAACTTTGATCATCTAAATAGTTTGAAACTGATAATTCTTATAGATAATTTAGCATATATATGCTTGTATAGAAGTGACACTGTCTAGCATGACCAAAGTTTAATAACATATTTTTTAATATTTAAAATGTCTTTTCTAAAGATTGTTGCAAAATTATAAAGTTTACAGAACCTTCAGAATACTTTTTGTATAATAAGCAATTTGCTTCATTTGGTATCTTTGTTATTTCTTTTGTTTTGATTTTGTTTATTAACACAGAAAAGCTTCACTGGCCTGAGCAAGAACTTGCGAAGAAGTCTGTACTAAATGCAGAAGAGCCATTGATCATTGACAGCAAAAGAAGCATTTCACATTTATCTTCTGGGATACTAAAGGACATTTTCACAACTGGAACCAGTAGTTACAATGTCCTACTACAGAGCAAAGAGGAGAAAAAGCATTATTCACAAAAACAGTCTTCCTCCACCTACTCCAAAAGATGTAGAAAACCCAGCAAATCTAGTTCTTCTCGTAGTAAAGATCTTCGCAAGATGAAAGCCCCAGTGCCTGTGATGAGCAGTGGTACTTGGTACTGCCTAGAAAGGCAGCCTGGTGTTTTTGTCACTAGTTCAGTGTCGAGTCCCATAAAGTTTACACATGATATCTCTGTTACAGGGAACAGCATAGTACTGCCACCTAAACCCAAAAACAAGGTAAAGCGATGCCATTTCTCTGCTCTGCCAAAGCCAAAGCTGCAGCCTCAATTGTCTAGAAGTTTTGAAAAAGGAGATGACTTTTCTGGGAAGAAATTTTGTATACTGACTGCCATAAAGCCCACCAACTTGGAGAAGGAGAAACTGAGATTCTTCAAATCTGACTATACCTACAATCCTCAATTTGAATATGCAAACCCATCTCTGCCAAGTGTGTTAGCTAAACACAGCAATGCATCTGACCGATTTCTTAAACAGGTAAAACACTACTTCAGTAGTGGCATTTCATTTTTATGTAACTAAAGCAATTATTTGCAATCTTATAAAAGGAAAAAGACTTTAAAAAATATTTCAGTTATTTATATGTTATAGTTAACTCCCATCCAGGACACGTAAATATGTGACAAGAAATCTCCAGGTGAGTGCCATAGCCTGTGTATGTAAACTATTTTGCACTAGTCCGAATCTTTCAAGAATCTGTTAGACTTTGTGATAGGAAGCATCTATATTTGGAAGAAGCTTCAGATTCTGATTCCAGACTTTCATTTGGGAGTTACATACTTGTAGCCCATTAGCCAACCGACAGACAAGTGTTGCGTAGCTGACACTGTGTTTGTGTTTTCTATTTGAGTATGCCTTAGGTGGATCATACAATCTTTGGTTCCCCTGTTGTATTACATTTCCACCTTACTTACCTCCATAGGCATTTCGGGGAGCTAGGTTTGATACTTGCCCATGAACTTTTTAATGCTTTACTGAAATTATTTATCATCATCAAATAAATATTTCAGCACTCATTTAAAGAAGAAGATAATGGAGTTTTAAAAATTATTTCCAAGGTTAACAAATCATTATGTAAATGCTATGAACAACACTTTTCAAATTGCTCAATTTAGACACTTAGCACATAGTTTTGTGTATTACAGAGCTTAATAAACTTTGAAATCCATTTAAATTATTGAGGGGAAATTGGCTGAAGGGCGTAGTGTTGAGATCATATAGGTAGACTACATTTTGTTCAGTTAACTTTCTACACATTTTTATAATACATGAAGTTCAACTTGGCTTTGTAAGTGATTGAAAATCTGTAGGCTAGGTAAAACTGCATGGTTCCATTTGCCTGTGGTGTGTGCCCTATTTTAGCATTTTTCCTGCAATACAGTTCCTTGGACTTGTGGCCAGCAGATTTTTTGTTATAAATGACATAAAATCTAACCAGTCTTTTGAAGCCATTATGTAAAGCTTATTTTAGGATTACAATAATTTTGGACTTCCTATTTATTTTCCTTTGTTAGAAGAAACCTTTTCATCTGCTTCTCTGGATTTTTAATGGGTATTCACTTTTTATTTAAATGTGGTGAGATTGTGCTAAACACTAATAAAAAGGTCAGCTTTTGTTTTTATTCCTGTTTTGGCAGTCATTTTCTGATTTTTTTTTTTGAAATTGCAACTGATTGAATAGGGCTTTCACTGATTTAAAATTTATGGTAATTATAAAAATGCTATTTGCTTTTCCACCCATTAGTGCTTAAAGAGATGGCTGAGATTTACTTACCAATGTTCTTTAATTTGGTATCCTGTCCTTACCCCTGCCAGTTGGGAAGGATGTTTCCCACCATTGGATCAAAGTAAATGTTCTCTCATTTCCCTGGAAGACAATTAGGAAGCATCAGCAGCTCCACAGACTGAGAATTGACACTGCTTGACCTGTGACTTTACAATCTATTTTAACTCAATTCCAGCTTGAGGAGATAAATGTATAGTTAGTTTGCTTGAGTATATAATATAGCACCAGCAGTCTTAGCTGGTTGTGCTTCAAATGCCACCATTTGGGAGAATGCTCCCAACAATGCCTAGTATACTATTTAAACCACTTTAATCACATAAAAGGGATTCATTAGAACAAGCCTCCATAAAATATGCTTAAATTCCCATTCAGCATCTGAGTAAATTATGACATGATGTCATACATCCTTCCCCTCCCCAGCTGTGAAGCAAAAGCACAGCTTCAGAGGTAGTCTCAGGATTCAGAACATGCTGCACAAAGAGGCCAGGAGAGCTAAGTCGCCCATTGGTCTGTGGCCTCCACCCTAAAGGCCTTGTCATTCTCTAGGAGATCATCTAGTGTCAAGATCTGAATCCTTCTGTGGCAGGCAATCTACACTGTTGTTGGAGAGCGAGCATGATCCTCCAAAATTCACAGATTGGCAGAACAATGTATAATTTTCCATGTACAGATAAGTCTATCAGAGTAGAACCAAAGCAGTGGTCAAGCTCTGGTCATTCCCATTTGATGGTCCCATCAATGTCAAGGAGTTCCAGGATTCAGGATTTTGTGGTCTAGGCATTAGGTTCCCCAGGAGAGAGTCAGGTCCTTGAGGTGGTTCATGGGATCTAGCATGGACTATAGGACTTGAATATAACTCCAGGACTTGAATAGAATGTTTGAATATAACTTCCTGCTAACCCCTTGCTGACAGCCATGGTGGTCCTCAGCTCCCCAACCCTTGAGTATGTTTAAGCTTGACAGAAACTGAGAGTATCTGTTTTCTGTGGCTCTGGACCTTTGCTGGAAAGAGTCCAGTGCTTCCTGGGGTTGAAGGGATCTGGGATGAGAGAATGCTGAAAGCTTTTAAGGGTCAGGTGCATCCTCACCAGTGGGTCAGAAGTGGATCCTTAGTGGCACCCTTGTGCAGTAAAACTGACAGCCAGTGTGCACTTTCTGTCCTACTTCCTGGGGGCTGACTACCCCTGGGAAACCTAGATACCAAATCTAGGTTTGGCTTTGCATTCTGTACTTTGTTGAATAAGATTGTTAGTGAGAGATGAGAAGAGTCTTCAGGGTGGTAATAAGAGTCCTTGAACTATTTTCAGTATTTCCAGCAGTCAAATGGAAATTATATATTTACATGATAAAGCCAATGGACAGCTTAAGTGATTTGTTTTCTACCCCCGGCTGAAATCATATCTTAGTGTAGATCCAGGCTAGCTCATGCTATCTAGAAGTTCTGATTGGTAGAGTGGTATTTAATAACATTGGGAAAATAAGTTAACTTTTGTTTGGATAGGTAAGATAAAGTTGAATTATTTTCTTATGTGTTAATAAAACTGGAGCAGTGGGGATAATTAGCAGTTGGTAAATGGGGAGCTTTTGTGTGAGACAAGGAAGGCTTTGGGGTGTTGGGTAAAGACCTTGGAACAAGGCTACCCTCTGGCTGATAGGGAAGAAAAGTTAAAGGTAGGTGTGCAAAAGGAGCTGACAGAGCAGGCCCAAGACTGCTGACTTTAGGAAGTCTGCTTCCAAGATTAACCTTGGCCTGGTGTCTGGGAACTTAACTGGTAAACAGTTTCCTACACTGAAATAAAACTTTCCCTAAATGATAAGAGTAGCTTGCTGTGCCTAAACTGTGCAAACAGTGTTTGTTTATATTAATACCTCTTTTCCTTTTGGGAGTCTGGAATTTTGGAACATGCTAGGCGTAGGGGTACTTATGTACCAGCCCCCAGTAAAAACCCTGGGTGCTGATCTGTAACATGTTTCTTTGGTAGACCACTCTTTACACATTCTTAGAACTCAGTTGCTGGAGAAATTAATTGCATCCTTTGTGACTTCATTCAGAGAGGACTCTTGGAAGCTTGCCTCTGGTTTCCTTCAGACTTTACTGGATGTAAGAAATGGGGAGTGGTGGGCTTAAGTTGATCTCTGAAAGACATTTATTTACATTCACATTTTAGAAAAGAAGAAGAAAAAATTCTGTACTCAGAATACCTGTTTGGGCTGTTGTATTCGCCGTCAGTTTGAGATTCCTGATCTAAGGTCTGGTTTCTATGGCCATTGTGTTACATAGTTCTGGGGGGGCTGTTAACACATTGAACCTGGGCCCTACATTAATACAATAGGGTTAATATTTACCATAAACATGGGGTTCTTTGGCATCATAATACTTCTCTAATACTTTCTAGTTGTATGATATTTGTACAGAACGTCAGGTAGATTAAGTGTATGCTAAGTTAGAAATTTTGCATTGAGGGTAGATGGGGAAGAGTGAACAAAAGAAGCATATTCTCCATATACTTGTATTATTATGAAATTGCTGACACTGCCTTTTGTTCTTTGTTTTTTGTTTTTTTAAGGATCCTTACTCTGTTATTCCATTAAAATTGCTTTGGAATTTAAGGACAGGGTCACATGAACCATCAGTGTGTGACAAATTACAACTAGCATTGATAGGGTAATTAATACTTGCTTGTCACTCTGCTTAGTACTTTCATCTTTAGTTCCTCACATGAGATGCAATACTTAAAGCAGTTGAAAAAATTGATCTAGAGAAGTGAAGTAACTTTTCCTGAGGTTACATATAGTAAATTGCAGAACCAGGAGTCTCTTCCAAGTACTACTGTTTTCCACACAATGGCATGTTGGCAAACTAGCTCTCAGTGTCCATGATATAAATATGAATGCTTCCACCATGGCCTGTTTCAAGCAATGCAATATTAACTGGCTTGCAAAATAATAAAAATTCAGTCAGTTCTCACAAGCCAATATGAAAAGGCCCCAGCATACCACTGTTTCACACAGCGTGGTTTTCACCTGGCTTTTCCAAACCCTGATGCTACCTCCTGCATCCAAAGGGCACCAGATGAAAAGAGCTTCTCATTTTGCTGGCAAGGATCCATGCTTCTGGCATGAGCTTATTATAGGGACATTGAAGACATTTTTTTTGCTCTTTATGACATACCTATGAAATAGTGATGATTACTGTTTTTTGGAAGCTGTAAAACAAAAATATCTCCCTGTAAGGGCATCTTTCAGTTATGGCTTCAGTGTCAACTCAGTACACTGGTAACTAGTGCCTTAGGAAGACTGTCAAGGTCAAAACTGGGCTCCTAGTCTATAAAATGAGTAAATATTTAAAAGCAGCAAATAAAAAGGCTCCTCAGAAAGACTATTCCCCATTATTTCTCTCTTCTTGCCCCTGTGACTCTGCTAGGAAACAAAGCAGAAACATCCCTTCCATTAAAGCTTCCATGGTATATACCTTTTCTCTTTTACTACTATCCTAACTATGGCATTTCATTTCTTCCCTGTTTCATGTGAGGTACACACAATCCAGAATTGACAAGTGTTAAAATTAAGTAAGTAAAATGAAACAAAATAATTGAAATAGTTTTCAGAAATTACTTCTACAATGAAATAGTGTATCCAGTGTTTCCCATTTCTAAGATTTTATATTTTTCAAAATAACTCTTTGTAGAGATAGTTTTTTTAAAAAAAGATTTATTTATTAGAGAAGGAGACAGAGACAGCATGGGGGGGAGGGAGGGACAGAGGGAGAGAGAGAGAATCCAAGTAGACTCCACGCTGAGCATTGCTCCCCACTTGGGGCTTGATCTCATGAGCCTGAATCATGACCTGAGCCAACCGAGAGTCGGATGCTCAACCACCGGTGCCACCCAGGTGCCCCAATAGTTAGTTTTTTATTACCCATGTTAATGGAAGGAAACATTTATATGAATTAGCTAAAATAGGAAGATACTCTTTTCTCTCTCTTTGTTGAATAGTTCTCATCAAAGCAGCCACCTTTGCTTTCCTGCTGGGACAGTGCTACACCAGACATGAGTAATTCATTAGGGTCAGTAGTAGGTAATAAATGCAGTAATAGAAATAGCCACAAACAGTGGCATGAAATGGAGATCGTAGAAGGAAATGATGCTTAAAGTCAAACATCTAAGTAAAAATAAAGCACTGAATTGGTTTATAAAGAAAGCTTTTGAATTTTGATTTAGTTCTAGACATCTTGCATCTTAACCTCTGGGGTTAAATATATAGTTAGGAAAGATGCAAGATTAAGTATTGAGGAATGTTAGTATGGATGAAGAACAGATGTTAAAGGCTTATAGTTACTAGAAGAAATGTGTAGATATGTTTGCAAAATATTGTTATGTCAAAAACATACAATAAAACATTTTCATCATGTTTCCATTGTACCATACCAAAGTACTCCATAAATGTGCACTTGTTAATCTTTATAATATCTTAAAACCCAACCCTCTCAACCAATAACAAAATGGATTTTAGCTGTTTATAAGAATTACTATGTTAAATATGAGGTTTGTCAGACGTTTAAATATAACTAAGAAATTGGAGAATTGCCTTCTTTTAGAAAATAGTATTTGATTTGGGACTGATTCGTAGGACTCTTGCTCTATAAGAGAGATGGGCTCAATCTCTGAAGTTTTCTTTGCACTTTATGATGCAGAATGAATACAAAATTTTAATTTTTGTCCCCAGGCCACATACTTATGTAAGTATTGCAGTTTCTGCATTTTTCCCATATATATATATATTGAGGGAAATAAACTAAATGATTTTTGAGAACTCTTTCTAGGACCACACAGATCTCTCTCAGTTGAGACCTAAAAATACTGTAGCGATTTATAAATCAAGATTCTATTTCATGTCACATTGTATATCTGGTTATGTCATTTATTTTGTAAAAACATTTAGCTCTTCTTCCACATTACATATTAATCACAGGAAGGCTCAGTTTCTACCAGCTTTGTTAACTGAAAATTCTTTTATTTCAGATAACAGTGCTTTAATACAACATAATCAGCAAATGATTTGGTTTGTTAAAACTAGTTTTCTAGGGGCACCTGGGTGGCTCAGTTGGGTGAGTGTCCAACTCTTGACTTCAGCTCAGGTCTTGATCTCAGAGTTGTGATTCAGGCCCCATGTTGGGCTCCACACTGGGCATGGAGCCTGCTTAAAATAAACAAACAAAACCACAAAAAACTAATTTTCTAAATAAGTGAGATTTGTTTCTCCAAGTAAAAAAAAACAAACCTAAAAATTAACCATTTCAATGTAGTTCTTTCTACAGTGCATATTCAATTTGACAAGTCAGGAGAATGCTTTTCAAACTTTTCTAAGAAGGTAACCTAACAGCAGAAATGTCAAGAGAATAATCCAGGAAATCCAGGGCAAATCTATGTTTTATCTTAAATTCACGTGAATTTCACATTATACTTTATGATGTATCTTTATGCTAACATAGAAACATGTAAATTGTTTGTCTTCAAGTAAATGTTGACTGCTAATTCAATTAAAGGCTGTCTAGACCAAAGAAAACCTATTTGTGGGCCACATTTATCCCTTGGGTTGCTGGTTCATCACCTCTGCTTTACCAGATCTGTTAAATATAAGCTCTGTTGTATTGGGACCTATGGTTAGCTTAACATAAAGAGTTTTAGGTGTGGTCCTCAGTAAACAATGTCTTATATAAATGGAATAGATAATTTATTGTTCTATTAAAACTCATGCATTGACATAAATACATAATATCACATCATGTTCTAAAGTAAGACAAGTATTTATTTTCCTTTTTTGATAGAAGCAACTTAAATGGAAATCAGACCCCTTCGCTGATAGCGGGATGTCTTGATATAATATTGATATAATATTTCTTTAAGGCTAAGTTTTAATTATACTAACACTGAAAGTGCTTTATCTTGGTAGAACCCAAGTAGGTCCAACTTAAAAAGAGGAACGAAAAAGCAAGTCTCTTTTAAATTCGACCTCTCCTTCATGACACAGTTTTCTGTTTAGCAAATCACAGACCTGTCACAGATAACCTAAAGTTAGATTTTTTTTAAAGATTGAGTTTAGTGTGGTCCATATTAGACTGAGAAGTGGGATCATTTCTTTTTTTTTTTTTTTTTTGAGATTTTTATTTATTTATTTATTCATGAGAGGCAGAGGAAGAAGCAGGCTCCCCATGGAGCAGGGAGCCTCATGTGGGACTCCATTCCAGGACCCTGGGATCATGACCTGAGCCACTCAGGCGCCCAAAGTGGGATCATTCTTAACCTGATGGTAAGGAAGATTTTCTTATATTCAGAGATGGAATAATACCCCATCAGATCGCATGTCTTTGGAAGAAGTTGTGACCTTGATGACTCATTGAAAGAGCATTTTGTTGATTTGCCTTTGAAAATTTGCCTAACATGCATTCTTAGGTTCTTAACAGGGTCTTTGCTTCAGAATAGCTTGAATATCTGCTTTTTCCTGGTAGGTGGTAAAAGAAGAGTTTTTGTTACTAAGCTATTTATAAATATCTTATCCTGGTAGCAGTTACCTTCTGATATTCACACTAACCATTGTATCTGTCCAGACTACCTCCAAATCTGCTTACACAAGGATGCAGTAGGGGTGAAGGGGGTGGAGAGAAGAAGGCTGCAGGTGGCATCTTTCTTTGTTCTACTGTGTTCATTCACTTGTTCCTTCATTGACGTTAGATTCAGTGTCTCAGATCTATTTATTTCCTGGGTTCTGCATATGTAGAATATAACTTTTGGAAATACTTTTTTTTTTTAAAGATTTTATTTATTTATTTGAGAGAGATAGAGAGCACGAGAGGGAAGAGGGTCAGAGGGAGAAGCAGACTCCCCGCTGAGCAGGGAGCCCGATGCGGGACTCGATCCCGGGACTCCAGGACCATGACCTGAGCCGAAGGCAGTCGCTCAACCAACTGAGCCACCCAGGCGCCCGGAAATACTTTTATTATAATCTGATCATAGTCTGCAGTCTGTTTTATAGAAAACTGATTATGTATTGGAGAAAGTATTTGCTTCAGTCTCTCCTGCTGTCCATACTGCATCCAGTGTCTATTTCTACAATACAAATCTGATGTCATTTGCCTTCCTGAAAAACATCAGGGCTCCTCATAATTCGGGATTAACTCTAGAATCTGTAGCATGGCTTACTGGTCTTTCATCTTTTGTGATCTGGCTTGTGCTTACATTTCCAAGTCAACTCTATCCTACCAGCTCTATTCATCTTGTGCAAATTATCTATCATAGCACTTATCACACTGTTATTCACAAATTTCCTTTTTTGTGTGTGTGTGTGTCCTCACCACTGCTGAGAACTGACTGCTTTGATAAAAAGTGTATTTTATTTCAACTATTTCCAGAATCTAGCACTGTTCCTGGCACTAAATAAATGAGTCTCCTGATGCCTCTTCAACCTGGAAACTGTATTTCACTTTCTTTACTTTGTATATGCTTTTGACTCTATTCTTTTTGCCTGGATTGCCCTCTATTTCCTCTAGCATCCACTTTTATTTACCTTTCCCTATAATCTCACAATATATATACCTTCAACAGAGTGTTACTAAATTTTGTTGATTTATATGTCCTCTCTGCCAGTCTAATGGTTAGACAGGAACTTAGAGTCTAAAATGTAAAAATAAAATGTAAAAATGAACAAAAGTGTCAGTGATTAGGGTTGCTCGGCTGGCTCAGTCCATAGAGCATGCAGCTCTTTTTTTAAAAATTGTATTTATTTGAGAGAGAACACAAGCCATGGGTTGGGGTGGCGGGGGGGAACAAAGGGAGGTGGGCAGGGGGAGAGGGAGAAACAGACTCCCCGCGGAGCAGGGAGCCCCATGCAGGGCTTGATCTCAGGACCCTGGGATCATGACCTGAGCCAAAGGCAGACGCTTAACCGACTGAGCCACCCAGGCATCCCTAGAGCATGCAACTCTTGATCTCGGGGTTGTCAGTTCAAGCCCCATGTTGGGTGTAGAGATTACTTAAAATCTTAAAAAAAAAAAGTACCTGTGATTAGCACAAAGAAGATGAATGGTCTTTATTGATAGTATTCTGGAAATTTAGTAATGTACTTTTCAAACAGTAAATCCGTGTTTGTGGCCCAAAGGTCAGGTTTAACCTGAATATATGTTTTGGGGGGTCAGCCTCCTATTTTTTTTTTTAAAACATTGGAATATAAAGACGCTCTTCTGTTGTTTCTCCCAGATGTTATGCTCAGTGGCTTTACACAGTGGTTACTGCTTGCAGCTGAAGGTATCTGAGTGTATGACTACTGCTGTAGTCTCCCATCAGTTTGTGGCTGTCCTACCTTAAATGGGGGCCTGATGATCTGATTGAGTAATCCAAATGTTACTTATTTTGCTGCCAAGAAGCAGTAGCTACCATTGAAAACTTCATTCAGCATTTGGGATTTTGCTTTTTATTCTAAGAATCTCAAAGTGTGTGTGTGTGTGTGTGCGCGCATGCGCATCCATACCTCATGCTTATTTGTGTTTTTATTACTGAGTTGTTTTTTTTTTTTTTAAAGATTTTTTATTTATTTAGAGAAACTTTGCGAGCAGGGGGAAGGGCAGAGGGAGAGAATCTGAAGCAGACTCTGTGCTGAGTGGGCAGCCCAGTGTGGGGCTCCATCTCAGGACCCTGAGATTATGACCTGAGCTAAAATTAAGAGTCAGATGTTTAACCGACTAAACCATTCAGGTGCCTTGAGTTGTAGGAGTTCTTTATATATTCTAGCCATGAGTCCTTATCAGATAAGAAATTTGCAAACATTTCCTCCCATTCTGTGGGTTGTCTGTTTACTTTCTTGATAATTCCTTTGAAGCACAAAAGTTCTCAATTTTTTTATTTTTATTTTTGTATATATTTTTAATTATGTTAGTCACCATACAGTACTTCATTAGTCTTTGATGTAGTGTTCCATGATTCATTTTAATGGGCACTGGGTGTTATATGTAAACAATGAATCATGGAACAAGTTTTCAATTTTGATGAAGTCCCAACTTACCTATTTTGTTGTTTGTACTTTTGGTGTCACATCTAAGAAACCATTGCCTAATCCAAGGTCATGAAGATTTATGCCTGTGCTTTTTTCAAAGAGTCTTATAGCTTTAGCTCTCACAGTTAGGTCTTTGATCCGTTTTGAGTTAATTTTTGTATATGATATAACATAGGGGTCCAACTTCTTTATTGTATATACAGCTATCCAATTGCCTCAGCACTATTTGTTGAAAAGAATTTGATTACTCTGTGTGTGTGTGTAATATCTCTTACTTATTTTAATTCCAGTGTGGTTAACAGTGTTGAATTAGTTCCAGGTATACAGTATAGTGATTCAACAATTCCATATATTTCTTAAGTGTTCATCAAGTGTGCTCTTAATCCCCTTCACCTATTTTATGCATTCCCCCACCCACCTGCCCTCTAGTTACACACTGTTTGTTCTCTATAGTTAAGAGTCTGTTTTTTGGTTTATCTTTTTTTTTCTTTGTTCATGTTTTGTTTCTTAAATTCCACATATGAGTGAAATCATATGGTATTTGTCTTTCTTGACTGGCTTATTTCACTTAGCATTATACTTGGTAGATCCATCCATGTTGCAAATGGCAAGATTTCATTCTTTTTTATGGCTGTGTAATATTCCATTACACACACACACACACACGTACACACCACATCTTTATCCAGTCATCTATCAATGGACACTTAGGCTGCTAATTTGGCTTTTGTAAAAAATGCTGTAATAAACGTAGGGGTGCATATGTCCTTTTGAATTAGTGTTTTTATATTCCTTGGGTAAATACCCAGTAGTGTGATTGCTGGATCATAGGGTAGTTCCATTTTTAATTTTTTGAGGAACCTCCATACTGTCTTCCACAGTGGCTGCACCAGTTTGCATTCCTACCAGCAGTGCACAAGGGTTCCTTTTTCTCCACATCTTTACCAACAGTTGTTGTTTCTTGTGTTTTTGATTTTAGCCATTCTGACAGGTGTGAGGTACTACCTCATTGTGGCTTCTTTTTTTTTCTCTTTTCTCACTGTGGTTTTGATTTGCCTTTCCCTGATGATGAGTGATGTTGAGTATCTTTTCATGTGTCTGTTGGCCATCTGTATTTTGTCTTTGGAGAAATGTCTATGCATGTCTTCTGTCCATTTTTTTAAAAGATTTTATTTATTTGAGAGAGAGTGTGTGAGTGGGGGCAGGAGCAGAGGGAGAGGGACAAGCAGACTCCACTCTGAGCATGTAGCCTGACAAAGGGGCCCACTCCCACAATCCTGAAACCATGATTTGAGCTGAAACCATGACTTGAGCTGACACCAAGGCGCTCAACTGACTGAGCCACCGAGGTGCTCCACTTCTCCCCATTTTAACTGGTGTTGAGTTGTAGAAGTTCTTTATGTATTTTGGATACTAACCCTTTATTGGATATGTCATTTGCAAATAATCTCCCATTCAGTAGGTTGTCTTTTTGTTTTGTTCGTTGTTTCTTTTGCCGTGCAGAAGCTTTTTACTTTGATGTAGTCACAGTAGTTTATTTTTGCTTTTATTTCCCTTGCCTCAGGAGACATATCTAAAAAAATGTTGCTATGGCTGATGTCAGAGACATTACTGCCTGTGCATTCTTCTGAGATTTTTATTGTTTCAGGTCTCACATTTAGGTCCTGAATTTATTTTATTTTTGTGTGTGGTGTAAGAAAGTGGTCTCGTTTCATTCTTTTGCATATAACTATCCAGTTTTCCAAACACCATTTGTTGAAGAGACTGTCTTTTTCCCATGGCATATTTTTTGCCCCCTTTGTCAAAGATTAATTGACTGCATAATTGTGGGTTTATTTCTGGGTTTTCTTTTCTGTTTCATTGATCTGTGTGTCTGTTTTTGTGGAAGTACCATACCATTTTGATTACTACAGCTTTGTAATATAAGTTGAAGTCTGGAATTGTTTTTTTTTTTTTTCCTTTTTCAGATTGCTTTGGCTATTTGGGGTCTTTTATGGTTCTGTAAATATTTTACTATTGTTCTAGTTCTGTGCAAAATGCTTTTGGTACTTTGATAGGGATTGCATTAAATCTATAGATTTCTTTGGGTGGTATAGACATTTTAACAATATTTGTTCTTCCAATCCATGAGCATGGGATGTCTTTCCATTTCTTTGTGTCATCTTCAATTTCTTTCATCTGTGTTTTATAGTTTTCAGAGTTCAGGTCTTTCACCTCTTTGGCTAAGTTTATTCCTAGGTATTGGTGTAGTTGTAAATGGGGATTGTTTTCTTAATTTCTTTTTCTGCCACTTCATTATTAGTGTATAGAAATGCAGCAGCTCTCTGTACATTGATTTTGTGTCTTGCAACCTTACTGAATTCATTATCAGTTCTCATAGTCATTTGGTGGCATCTTTAGGGTTTTTTCACATATAGTATGACATCATCTGCAGATAATGAGTTTTACTTCTTCTTTACCAATTTGGATACTTTTTATTTCTTTTTCTTGTCTGATAACTGTGGCTAAGACTTCCAGTACTATGTTGAATTGAAGTGGTGAGAGTGGACATCTTTGTTTTGTTCCTGACCTTAGGGGAAAAGGTGTCAGTTTTTCTCTGTTGAGGATGACGTTAGCTGTGGGTTTTTCATATAGGACCTTTATTGTGTTGAGGTATGTTTCCTCTAGACCTGCTTTGTTGAGGGTTTTTATCATAAATGTATGTTGTACTTTATCATATGCTTTTTCTCTGTTGAAATGATCATGTGGCTTTTATCCTTTCTCTTGTTGATGTGATGAATCCCAGGAATAAATCCCAGTTTTAACAAGGTGCACGTGTCCTCCATAGGAAGTGCTGGCTGGTACTGTGATGGAGGCCCCACAAAGCTTGTAGTCAGCAGACCAAAGTGTTGGCAAACTTGCACTGGTCTTCTGGGGGAGGGGCTCACAGCATTGGGACTGAGCAGGCCTGGCTGGAGGGGGCAGGGCAGCCTCCTGTGTTGAGTCAGTTGGGTAGTGAGAGTACTGATTCCTGCAGGTGGCCAGGTGTTTAATGCTGGGTTCTGGAGAGGGAAATGGCCCTGCCCGCTCCTTTGTTCCTAGAGAAGCCTCCCAGTTTAATCTGTCCTTCTAGGATAGGCTCTACAATTAGTAAGTAACTCTTCCTTCCCTTATGCCCCAGGCATTTTTTCTTTTCTTCTTTCTTTTCTCCTCTTTTTTTTTTTTTTTTTAAAGATTTATTTATTTTAGAGAGCGTGAGTTTTTGTGCACAGGAGAGGGGGGTAGGGAGACAGAGAATCTCAAGAAAACTCCTCACTGAGCATGGAGCCCATACGCAGGGTTCCATCTCATGACCCTAAGATCATGACCTGAGCCAAAATCAAGAGTTGGATGCTTAATGAACTGAGCCACCCAGGCGCCCCCTACCAGGCATTTTTCAAACTGCTGCTTCTATTGCTATATCTTTGCAGGCTGTTTGTTGTGCTTTGTGCTTAAAGGTGGGGACTTAGTTTTCCCCCCATGTGTTCTTTTCTTAAATACAAATACTCCAGAGAAAAGATATCAACGACTAACTGGCAAATGAGAGAAAGGTGTGGAGCCTGCTTAAGATTCACTCTTAATCCCTCTGTCCTCCCCTCCCTTTCTCCCTCTCTTAAAAAAAAAAAAGTATAGAGAAGAGAATAAATAAAATCCCATAATTCTATCACCCACAGATAATCACTATTCACATTTAGTGTGTTTTCCTTGTCCCATGCCTAATGGTGTTCATAATTGACATTAGTATACTTTTATGTATCTGTATTTTCTCATGTCATTAACTGTCAACATTTCTTTTTTGTCAGCATAATTTTCACTGTATATATTTAATAAAATGGGTATACGGTAAGTCAGTTGAGTCTTTTAGTTGTTCCTACTGGGATTTAAAATTTCATAGTTTTGTTAGTAGTGCACTTTAGGGGGCTTTTTGCAGTGAGCCATGCAGTGGAGGTGCTAACTAGGATAGGCCTGTACCAGCATTTAAGTCAAGGAAGGGGGACCATACCTGAACCAGTTACATAGGAATTGTTCTTTCCTTCTCCCAGCCCTCAATATACTGAAGGGAAAGAGAGGCCCAGAAAATTGGAGAGGGATGAGAAAGAATCCAATCACTATTATACCTTTCTTTCTCAGTGAAGGTTCTTTAGGCCTCAGGCCAGGCCTGTCCTAGGGGAGGGGAAAGAGCTTTAAATTAGATATGATTGACATTTTAAATTGGATTAAATTGGCTTCGAGTAGACTTTTTTTTGAATACTTGAGAATTATTGGAAAGCTAAAGAAATTGGTTAAGATATTCAGGGAAAGGAAGGAGAAATTCTGGATGGCAAATTGAAAAGCGATGATTGGAGAAAAATAAGCCACTTGTTTTAATTCCCCACCAAGTAATATTGGGACATTTTTGATTAACTTTAATGATGACATTAATGGAGAAGAGAGATTTGACATAAACTTTATTGCCCCTAAAAGTAGTTAGCCATGTGGATGAGGCATGTGAAAGTGTGATTCTCCCAAGGGGTATAGATACAGATTCTCTGAACTCAAGGGAAATGAATGATCTCCCTTCTTTTTTCTTAAAACAAAAACAAACTTTTGGTGGGGGGGGATGAGGAGATGTGGATCAAAGGGTACAAACTTTCAGTTATAAGCTGAGTAAGTCCTGGGGATCTAATGTACAGATGATTATAATTAATAATACTGTACTGTATACTTGAAATTTGCTAAGATCTTAGATGCTTTCACCATACATAAAAAATGGTAACTATATGAGGTGATAGCTGTGTCAATTAACTTGATTGTGGTAATCATTTTATAATGTATACATATATTAAATCATTACATTGTACCTCTTTAAAAAGAACACATCACGTGGTATATATAATTTTTGTCAGTCATACCTCAGTAAAACAGGAAAAGAATGACTTTTTCCTCTTGATCATAACACTAATATATTCATATTGTAAAGAATTTTAAAACTTCTGAAAACTACAGGTAATAAACATCAATGCAGTCCATCATTCCATCCCAGACAGGAGCAGCAGCCTTTGGGTATATTCTTGCAGGCTTCCTTGTGCCTTCTTAAATTGCTTATTGCCTTTTCCTTTTTCCAAAGCTGAGATCATACTCATAAAATTTTTGTGGCCTGCAGTTGAGGCTGCATAGAGAAGCAAAAATTGTAACATAAAAATATTCACTGATGAAATGACCACTCAGCATTTCTGATTTTTCCTGTAAAGCTTGAATTTATTCACTCATTTAACCACTGTTTCTGTCTCTATGCTGGGGGCTATTACAATACAGATGGATTGGGAAGTTATTTCTTGATGTCAGTGAAGGATACTGGAGATCTATGTGCTCACTGACAAATCTGTCTAGGTTGGACCAGTTGAAAAACTGATGGAAGAAATCAACAGAGATGACAACAAGATAGGCACTTTATTTTTTTTTTAAATTTTACTTATTTATTAGAATGGGGGAGCACAGAGGGCTAGGGAAAAGCAGGCTCCCCGCTGAGCAGGGAGCCTTATGAGGGTCACAGAGAGCCTGATGCGGGACTTGATCCCAGGACCCCAGGATCATGACCTGAGCTGAAGGTAGACACTTAATCAACTGAGCCACCCAGGTGCCCTGAGGATAGGCTCTTTAAAAGAAGAGTATTGGACATGACATCATATTAACATAACCTTTGGGGAACATCAGTATAGCTCCCGGGTAGTGTTGCCATTATGATGCCATGTAAGCAAGACGAAATGAAGGCTATGATGTTCTATTGTCTATCATTTTGTTGGAAAAATTACCCCCCCCCAAAAAAACACCCATTTAAAAAAAATTTTATTGTTATGTTAATCAGCATACATTACATCATTAGTTTTGGATGTAGTGTTCCATGATTCATTGTGCATAACACCCAGTGCTCCACGCAGAACGTGCCCTCTTTAATACCCATCACGAGGCTAACCCATCCCCCCACCCCCCTCCCCTCTAGAACCTTCAGTTTGTTTTTCAGAGTCCATCGTCTCTCATGGTTGGTCTCCCCCTCCGATTTCCCCCCCTTCATTCTTCCCCTCCTGCTATCTTCTTTTTTTCTTCTTAACATATATTGCATTATTTGTTTCAGAGGTACAGATCTGTGATTCAACAATCTTGCACAATTCACAGCACTCGCCATAGCACATACCCTCCCCAGTGTCTATCACCCAGCCACCCCATCCCTCCCACCCCCGCACAACTCCAGCAACCCTCAGTTTGTTTCCTGAGATTAAGAATTCCTCATATCAGTGAGGTCATATGATACATGTCTTTCTCTGATTGGCTTATTTCACTCAGCATAACACCCTCCAGTTCCATCCACGTTGTTGCAAATGGCAAGATCTCATTCCTTTTGATGGCTGCATAATATTCCATTGTGTATATATATACCACATCTTCTTTATCCATTCATCTGTCGATGGACATCTTGGCTCTTTCCACAGTTTGGCCATTGTGGACATTGCTACTATAAACATCGGGGTGCACGTACCCCTTCGGATCCCTACATTTGTATCTTTGGGGTAAATACCCAGTAGTGCAATTGCTGGATCGTATAAAACCCCACTATTTTTAATCATTCTTTGATCCAATATTTAGTACGAGTATAAAGGTTGCCTATATGTTAAACTAAGTATGTTTTATCTTAACATTTATAGGGTACTTTTTCAGTATAAATTTCCCATCAAATTTTTGTTTCCCATTATGAATATGAATGCTTACTATGAATATGAATACTTAATAGCCTTTTTTTTTTTTTTAGCCTGATTGGTTTTTTTGTTTTTTTGTTTTTTTTTAAAGATTTATGTATTTATTTATTTGACAGAGAGACACAGCGAGAGAGGGAACACGAGCAGGGAGAGTGGGAGAGGAGAAGCAGGCTTCCCGCGGAGCAAGGAGCCCGATGCGGCGCTCGATCCCAGGACCCTGGGATCATGACCTGAGCCGAAGGCAGACGCCCAACGGCTGAGCCACCCAGGCGCCCCAAATATGAATACTTAATAGCCTTTTACTAGTACTATTTATTGGTGATAACAGGGAACACCTGTATTTAATTTTTTCTTAATTCTCTAAACTGTTTATATCTGCTGTAATAAACACTGTAGTTCCCCTTACCTATGGTTTCACCTTCTGCAGTTTCAGTTACCCGAGATCAGCCTCGGTCTGGAAGCAGATGATCCTCTTTCTGACATGTTGTCAGAAGGTCAGTGGTAGCCTAATGCTGCTGCCTGTGTCATTCCCCTCCCTTCATCTTATCACATAGGCATTTTATCATCTCACATCATCAGAAGAGTGAGTATAGTTCAGTAAGATATTTTGAGAGACCACATTCATATTACAGTATATTGTTATAATTCTATTTTATTATTGTTAATCTCTTACTATGCCTAATTTATAAATTAAACTTTATCATAGGTGTGTATGTATAGGAAAAACATAGTGTGCATAGGGTTTGACACTCAGTGCAATTTCAGGCATCCACTGAGGTCTTAGAACGTATCCCCTGAGGATAAGGGGGCGGGGACTACCATAGTAACCAGATAACCACATTTTTTTTTCTAGTGAGTAAGCATATGCTAGAAAAGCTAATTTTATCTAAAATTAAGTACATACTTAAAAACATATAACTACAGGTCATAATAAATTTCCTTAACCTTTTTTAGGTCTAAATATCGGTCCAATGTAGAAGGTACCACTTCTGTCTTTCCTGGAATTAAGGCCAGATTTCTCATACTCTTCTCATTCTGATATATTGATGACTAGTCATCATTAGACTGGTGTATGTAAAAAATCTTTGCTAATCTGCTGAAGTGGGTTTTTGATTGTGTGCTTTTATTCCTTTTTTTTTTTAAAGATTTTATTTATTTACTTGACAGAGACAGCGAGAGAGGGAACATGAGCAGTGGGAGTAGGAGAGGGAGAAGCAGGCCTCCCGCTTAGCAGGGAGCCTGATGACGCAGAGCTTGATCCCAGGACCCTGGGATCATGACCTGAGCAGAAGACAGACGCTTAACGACTGAGCCACCCAGGCACCCCATGCTTTTATTCTTTTAATTATCATAGTTGTCATATAAAAAAATTAGCCTCTGGGGTATTTGTGCTCTATTCCAATTCTCCAAGATCCTTCTTTTTGCCCTGCACATGAATCACCTGGCAATCTTGGTAAAGTGCATGTTCTGATTTGATAGGCACGGTGGGGGTAAAATTCTGCATTTGAAACCAGCTCACATGTGAAGCCAATGCTGCCAGCCTTTGGACCACACTTTGAATTGTAGGGCTTTTGATAACAGTTTTGGGAACAAAAGCCAGTCAAAGCATATTGATGCCATTTCTTGTTATAACTTTATGACACATGCCTAGTTTATTAGTAATACATATTTTTCCAACAGGGATATAGATGTTGAATTGTAACTTGTAGTGTGTGAGTTTTCTGTAGGTTTTGTGTTGGGCATACTTTCTACAGTGGTGGCATTTAGAATGAACATACCGATGACGACAATAATGATATAATAATAATTGACAGGTACTGACCACTTACTGGCCCCAGACACTGTGCTTTACAAAGATTGACTATATTTTCCAAATAAAACCATGAAGTAGACATTATTATTGTTACCCCATTTAAAAGTGAGGAGGGCTTGGTAACAAGTTAAATGACTTGCCCATGGTCACACAGCCAGAGTGGGGACAGAACCAGGACATCAATACAAGTAGTCTGACTCTAGAGCTTATTGTTTTAATCTCTTTACTAGTCTGACAGTAGTCTGGAAACTAGACTTCATAAAATGGATTTTCTAGCTTCTCTCACAATTGCTGTAAGATATATTTGATTTCTCTAGCTTCTTTCCCAAAAGACTTTTTAAAGATTTTTCTATGTTTTCCTTTCTTGTGGCTTTCCCAAGATACTAGTGATCTCTAGCTTTTAGTCTTCCTTTCTGCATATTTGTGTTAGAAAAGATCTCAACTTTCAGATTCTTTTGATGTAAAAATTTATGAAGAATGAGAAGTAGGTAGTACCTGTCCCTGAATGAAAGATAAAAGTGTTTTTAGTAACATTGACACTGTTTTCTTTGAAAGACTAGCCCTGGAAAACTTCAGATTTTATAAGATTGTCACAGAAGAATGGTTGATTCTTTTGTGTGTTCTTAAAAATTGGGGCATTTTTGTCTTTTTCTGAATGGCAATTATAATTCAGTGATTAGTCTGGAGACATACCTTCCACTCTGAGTTCTCCTGCCAGACCACCAAATTGTCTTATCGAAGCCAAGGAGCCCCTCTGCCTTGCCTTCTCAGACTGTCAGATGATGACACTATATACAATACCTTTAAACACTCAGCGTGTGAAGGGAAAGAGGATTTGTAAGTACAGAGGTGTTTGTAAAAATTTGTGACAATGAATGAAAGCTGTTTAGAATCAGTTATGGTACCTCCCTTGCAGTTTCATTTGGAAATCAATAAACACAGCACAGGTCATGATCCATAAGAATATAACTGGTTTATTACTCATCTCAAAGCAATAAGACGCTATTTATTTTCATTATCCCTGTTTTTTTTTTTTTACAGTCCATCAATATTATGGAACTGACTTTACAGAAATATGGAAGTTATGAAAAATTTGAGCAGGCCACTGGTGGCAGCCTGCTATCTAAAACTCGAATCTGGAGTCATGTTCGGAAGTACATGATGAAAGAAGGCTGCCTGGGTGAGGTATGAATTGGGAGTGATAACAAGATGCTGTTGGCATTTTAACTGCTCATTTAATTAGTCACCCAGAGATCTCACTAAATTGAATTGCTGTGTTCAGTTTCTTTGTGTTTTTCTTTACTTACTACCCTTTCTATATAGCCTATGGGATTATGGGAATTGTTTTATGAAAATTACTAATGAAGCAATTTGCCTCAGTGGCCTCCTCTTATTAGCAGCCAGTTCAAAATGGTCAAGCAGAGAAGCGGACTCTGGCTTGTGTACCTTCCTTTGCCTCATTTTAACCGGGGGGGACTGTATTTGACAGCACAACAGGGCACTGCCTCCTCAGCACAGCCCTCTACTTTCCTTTAATCCAGGAAAGGTTCTTGAGTTGTGCATGCTCAAAAGTGGAAGGGTCAAAAGTGATTATCATTTTCTTGGTATCTGGGAGATTCAAACTGGTACAAGCAAAATAAAAATATACTGTATCATATCTCACTGATATGAGGAATTCTTAATCTCAGGAAACAAACTGAGGGTTGCTAGAGTGGTGGGGGGTTGGGAGGGATGGGGTGGCTGGGTGATAGACACTGGGGAGGGTATGTGCTATGGTGAGCGCTGTGAATTGTATAAGACTGTTGAATTACAGATCTGTACCTCTGAAACAAATAATACATTATATGTTTAAAAAAATAGGAAGGGAAAAATGAAGGGGGGGAATCGGAGGGGGAGACGAACCATGAGAGACTATGGACTCAGAAACAAACTGAAGGTTCTAGAGGGGAGGGGGCTGGGGGGATGGGTTAGCCTGGTGATGGGTATTAAAGAGGGCACATACTGAATGGAGCACTGGGTGTTATACGCAAACAATCAGGGAACACTACATCAAAAACTAATGATGTATGGTGATTAACATAATAAAATTAAAAAAAATTTTTTTTAAATAAATGAAATACTGATTTATGGGTCTGTTGTTTCCTGTGAAAGCTTCCTCTCTCCAGCCTTTACATTTTATTTTATTTTTTTCCTCTTCTTAGATCGTAGTTCATCTCACTGAAGACCTGCTGTCCCGAGCTTCAATGACAGTGGTAAATGGGTGCCCAACATTGACCATTAATGTTTCCACAGCACGTGAGCACTGGCTGGAGGGAATGCTGAGGCATGAGATAGGTAGGGGCAGCCCTTCTCCATTTGTTCACTTGTAATATCAGAAATCAGCAGCAAAGAAACATTCTTTTATAATGGGTTTTTTCTTAACAGTATTTGGCAAAAGGTAATGAAATTGTTAGGTTTCACTTGAACTAAGATATCGTCTCACTTCAAATTAGATTTTTTTAGGGTACCATGTAGCTGTGTTAAGCTTGGAAAGTCATTTAACTCCTGGATTTCACTTCCCCGTGTTTCTGAAACTGAGGGAAATGGAACTGAGTGCTCTCTGAGATTCTCTTCAAATATCAAGTCTCTGATTCTTCTGTTTAAGAAAATAAATGGTATAAAAGTTACACCTGTTCTAATGAGACATGGGGTCCTTCTGAAGGCAGAGTAGCTCCTTCAAAAGGCTTTAGGGTCAGGTCATTTTCCACTTTGTCTTGATTCATAGGTATACATCAATTTGATTTTAGAACTGTTGGTAGAATCTTTTTTGGATAAGAATTAAAATGAGAATGTCCTTTCTTGTTTTTCACGCACCTTTTCTTCTCCACAGGCACACATTATTTTCGAGGTATTAACAACCTTCAGCAGCCATGGAACAGTTGGACTGGCCGCAAAAAACATGAGCTAAAGCCAAACAATCCCACAGAGGAAGGACTGGCAAGTATTCACAGTGTCCTTTTTAGAAAAGACCCCTTTTTATGGAGGGCTGCCCTCCTCTACTACACTGTTTATCGAGCCAGCCAAATGTCTTTTTGCGAACTCTTCAAAGATATTGGGAAGTTTGTCAAGGACCCCAATACAAGATGGGATTATTGTGTACGAGCCAAGAGGGGATGGACTGATACTTCTCAACCAGGTGAGTGTCTCTTGACTGTAGATTTGCCTTATGGTTAGTTGTCTATTGATTTTGATTAAATCCTTATCCACCAATCAGAGAAATCACTCACTTATGAAAAATTAAACCTTTGTTACTTGAGGGCCGTACTAGTTTTCCCAAACCATATTTTGTTAGCATTCTTTTTTCAGATCTCATTTTGAAAAATTTCAAACCTAACAGAAATATGGAAATGATAGAATTAACACTCATATTACCCATCCTCTAGATTCACCAATTGTTAACATTTTTCTTGCTCTGATTTTAAAAACAGCTTTACTGAGATATAATTCACACGACCTACAGTTTGCCCATTTTAAAATGTATAGCTCAGTGGTTTTTAGAATGTTCATGGAGTTGCGCAGCTATCACCACTATCTAATTCTAGAACATTTTCGTAACCCCAAAAAGAAACCTGTACCCATTAACAGTTATTCTCCATTCCTTCTTCCCCAAGCTCCCAGCTTTAAGTAACCATTAATCTGCTTTTATAGGTTTGCCCATTTTGGACATTTCATTTAAACGGAATCACATAATATGTAATCCTTTGTGTCTGACTTCTTTCACTTAGCATGATGTTTTTAAGGTTCATCCTTTTGGTAGCATGTATCAGTATTCAGTCCTTTTTATTGCTGAATAACATTCTATTGCATGTATAAGACACATTTTATTTTTCTACTCACTGTTAATGGACATTTGAGTTGTTTCCTCACGTTTTGGCTATTATAATGTTACTGTGAACATTTGAGTACAAGTTTATATTTTTAATTCTCTTGGGTATATACTTAAGAGTAGAATTGTTGGGTCATATGGTAACTCTCTGTTTAAGCTTTTGAGGAACTGCCAGAATGTTCTCCAAAGTGAATGCAATATTTTATATTCCCACCAGAAGTATATGGGATTCTTATTTTTCCATATCCTTACCAACACTTACCAATACTTGTATTTTCATTTTTAAAATTATTATAATCATCCTAGTGGGTATCTCATTGTTTTGTTTTAATTTTTTAATTAAAAAAATTCCAGTATAATTAACAGTGTTATATTAGTTTCAGGTGTACAATATAATGATTGAACAGTTCTGTACATTATTCAGTGCTCATCACGATAAGTGTACTCTTAATCCCCATCACCTTTTTCACCCATCCCCCACCCACCTCCCCTCTGGTAACCCTGTTTTTTCTCTATATTTGAGAGTCTGGTTTTTTTGTTGTTGTTTTTCTTTGTTTTGTTTCTTAATTTCCATATATGAGTGAAATCATATGGTACTTGTCTTTGACTTATTTCAGTTAGCATTATACCCTCTAGATCATCCCATGTTGCAAATGGCAAGATTTCATTATTATGGCTGAGTAATAATCCATTGTGTGTGTGTGTGTGTGTGTGTGTATGTATATAAAAACACACATATATAAACATACACCACATCTTTATCCATTCATCTGTCATACACAGGTTGCTTCTATTAATTTGGCTATTGTAAATAATGCTGCAGTAAACACAGGGGTGCTTATATCTTTTCAAATTAGTGTTTTCGTATTCTTTGGGTGAATACCCACTAGTGCAGTTACTGGATCATATGGTAATTCTGATTAAGAACCATCATATGGTCTTCCACAGTAGCTGTATCAGTTTGCATTCCCACCAACAGAGCACCAGGGTTCCTTTTTCTCCACATCCTCACCTTGCTTCTTGTGTTTTTTATTTTAACCATTTTGACAGGTGTGAGGTGATATCTCACTGTCGTTTTGATTTGCCTTTGCCTGATGATGAGTGATGTTGAGTATCTTTTCATGTATCTGTTGGCCATCTGTATGTCTTTTTTTTTAATGTTTTATTTAAATTCAATTTAATTAACATATAGTATATCATTAGTTTCAGAGGTAGAATTTAGTGATTCATCAGTTGCATAGATTACCCAGTGCTCATTACATCGAGTGCCCGCCTTAATGCCTATCACCCAGTTACTCCATCTCCTTCCCCTCCAGCATGTATGTCTTCTTTAGAAAAATGTCTCTTTGTGTCTTCTGCCCATTTTTAATTGGATTATTTCAGGGTTTATTTGGTGTTGAGTTGTATAAGTTCTTTATATATTTTGATTACAAACCCCTTATTAGATATACCATTTGCAGATAGGTATCTTTTGCCATTCAGTAGGTTTTTTGTTTTGTTGGTTGTTTCCTTTGCAGTGTAAAAGCTTTTTATTTTCATGTAGTGCCAATAGTTTATTTTTGCTTTTGCTTCCCTTGCTTCAGGAGACATATCTAGAAAGATGTTGCTATGGCCAGTGTCAAAGAAATTATTGCCTGTGCTCTCTTCTGTGATTTTTATAGTTTCAGGTCTCACATTTAGATCCCTAATTCATTCTGAGTTTATTTTTGTGTATAATGGAAGAAAGTGGTCCAGTTTTCCCAGTGTCATTTGTTAGACTTTTTCTCATTGCATATTCTTGCTTTGTCAAAGATTAATTGACCATATAATCATGGGTTTATTTCTGGGCTCTCTATTTTGTTCCATTAATCTACGTGTCTGTTTTTGTACCAGTACCATACTGTTTTGATTACTAGAGCTTGGTAATATATCTGGAAATCTGGTATTATGATAACCTCCAGTTTTATTCTTTTTCCAGATTATTTTGGCTATTTGGGGTCTTTTGTGAGTCCATACAAATTTTAAGATTATTTGTTCTTGTTCTATGAAAAATGCTATTGGTATTTTGATAGGGATTGCTTTAAATCTGGAGATTGCTGGGTAGTATGGACATTTTAACAATAGTCTACAAATCCATGAGCATGGAATGTCATCTTCAATTTCTTTCACCAGTGTTTTATAGTTTCTAGAGTACAGGTCTTTCACCCCTTTGGTTAAGTTTATTCCTAGATATTTTACTATTTTTGGTACAATTATAAATGGGATTTTCTTAATTTCTCTTTCTGCTGCTTCATTGTGTATAGAAATGCAGTGGATTTTTGTATATTGATTTTGTATCCTGCAACCTTACTGAATTCATTTATCAGTTCTAGGAGACTTTTAGTGGAGTCTCTATATTAAGTTGATGATCACCTAAGTTTGAACCCATACAAAAACATTAAATTTGTACTCCTCTCTGTACCACATTTTAGGTATGTGGTGTCATGACCTGAACCACAATCAAAAGCCAGATGGTCAACCAACTTAGCCACTTATGTGCCCCCACTTAACTTTAAGAAAACTGTTTATTACTAAAAGTTTGAAATTTGAAAAATTTCAAATTTCAAAAGTGATTAATCGGATGTGCCCTCATTAGACATCACTTAATCTTAGTAATTATCAACATTTCCTAGCCATGGGTCATCTATTTTTCTAAGTTCCTGTTTTTCTATAGTATTTTAAAGCCAAGTACTTCAATATGTATCTTATTTCTCCTAAAAAGTAGGAACAGCTCATGAGATCTGAGCCTAGCTGAAGAAGTGTCCTACCTTTTTTCCATAATTCCCATGCTATAGCATACCTAAAAAAATTATGACTTAATATGATAGAATTTTAGTCCATTTAATAGAGCAGAATTTTAGAAAATTTACAGAAGTTATGTCATGATGGGAAGAAGTTTTCTTTTTGTAAGTGGAACACTTTAGGCTCAGATCTCATGAGCTGTTCCTTTTCATGTTTTCATATTTTCTTCTACTTTTAAACCTCCGTATTAATATCCAGTTCTAATTCTTGTTTTCATATGGAGGAGGAGTATCGACATCACCTATAGATGTTTTTAATGGGGTAACGGGTAGTATTTTTTTTAAAAACCAGGAGTTTCTGAAATCCCATGTCTCCACCTTGCCCCCTGTGAGACTTACTGCTCAATAGCTGTCCTCCCTGCTGCCCCAAGTGCCTCCATACACATGGGAGTTAAGGTTATGATCAAATGGTGGGAGTGTGGATGACATATCCTATATTTTAAATCACCAGTGTTTATGATTAGAAAAATGCTGTTTTAACTATGGGGAATGGAATTCTTAAAGGGAAGCTACCAGTGTGCACATTTTCCTGGTGCTACCCAAGACCTTGCATTTTAGGTTATGAAGATAGTTAATTCTAATTTGCCATTTTTATTTTTATTCAGGACTGAAGCCTACAGTAAAGGGACTGTGTTAGTATCTAATTACTTAGAAAATAAAACCTATTGTCTTCCTCCAGGGTGCTTCAGTAAAGACCAGGTATACTTGGATGGTATCCTGCAAATCCTCCGATACAGAGAGACCATTGACTTTCATCTTCTGACCGCCCTGGGGAAGGTGAGTGAAACCAGTGGCATGTCGTCTACAACACACCAGGTCATCATTTCCTCAGGCTTGATTTAATGATTAAATAAGATTCAGATTGTTTTTAGACTGTGTGTTTGAAGTTTCCTGGAAGGAAGAAATAATGGTGTCACAAAACCAAACTCCAACATTTCTTTGAAGGGAATAGGAAATTTGGCAATGTATTATATGGTTTTATTTTATATACCTCTTTCTCTAAAGCATTTTAAATAAGCTGCAAGTATAACACTTCCCCCTTTAATCTGACATGACCATGTGATTTTCTTAAGAAATGTATCACTGATTCAATAACAATTCATGCCTTGCATTTGGTTATATTTCTCTTAATCTAGAGAAGTCCACTTTGTTCCCTCCCCCCCATCTTTTTACTTTTCCTGACATTTTTAAGAGTCCAGGACAGTTTTCTTGAGAATTCCTACAATCTGTATTATCCTATTGTTTTCTTGTGATTAGATTTGGGTTAAACATTTTTACCAAGAATACTATATAAGTGACTTGTATATTTTATTATTTCATCACATTAGAAAGCACATATTTGATTTTATTCCAATATCAGTGATGCTTTGATCACTTGGGTAAGTTAGTTACTGCCAGATCTCTCCCTTGTAAAGGTACCTTTTTTATATTAAATAATCTGTGGGGTAATACCTAAGAATGTACTGTTCCTTAACATTTCAAGGAATGGTTTTAACATCCTTTGATGATCTTTGCCCATATCAGTCAACTACACTAGTGGTAGCAAAATAGAGATCTTAAATTCTGTTACATTTCACTCTTTTGCAATATTATTATGGACTTAAGTGTTTTTTTATTCAGCCCTTCCAGTGGCTGCTCCTGTGTTTTTAAAAACATGTCACCCTGTTTCCTGGCAAAGTAAAATGTTCTCGGTCCATCTTACACCTTTTCTATCCATATCTCAGATGAGATATTTCTCCAAGGAAGACTTGATTCCTTTTAGTGAAAATGGTATTTAGAAAACCAGGTCTGAGTAGTACTAGGTGTGTTCCTTACTCCTGGAATATTGATGCTTCTCGGTTTTCCCAGTGAGCAAATCTTGTATCTGTTTTAAATCATAAGGGCATTCTAATTCAAATCAGACACTGCAAGTTTCTTTTACCCCTCCCTTTCCCATTCCGCATGTGTATCTCCTTTCTCTTCAAATGAGAACTGTGTTTACCAACTGCAATATTATGTTTACTTTTACTCATTCTTTCCTATAATAAACTCAGGATGGTTTAAGAAACAATGGGTATACAAAGAAATCAAAGAGGAAATCAAAAAATAATACATGAAAACACAATGGTCTAAAAACTTTGGGGACACAGCAAAAGCAGTTCTAAGGAGGATGTTTATAGTGATACAGGCCTACCTTGAGGAACTAGAAAAGAACAAAGCTAGCAGAAAAGATCAATGAAACTAGGATCTGGTTTTTTGAAAGATAAAATTGGTAAACCTTTAGCCAGACTCGTTAAGAAGGGAAAACTCAAATCGGTTATGAAAGAGGAGAAATAACTGATACCACAGAAATACAAAGAAAATAGAAACCTACAATCCTCTAAGACTGACTGCTAGTAATGAAACTGCATCAGTAATAAATGAATTCCCAACAAACAAAACTCCCAACAGCTAGAACCACGTGGCTCAATGGATGAATTCTAAATTCTACCAAAGAAGAGTAAATAGAATTCTCAAACTCTTCCAAAAACATAGAAGAGGAAGTAAAATTTCCACATTCATTCTGCAACGCCAGCATTATCCTGAAACTAAAACCAGACACAGTCACTACAAAAAAAACTACAGGTCAATATTTCTGATGAATACAGATGCAGAAATCCTAAACAAAATACTACCCAAACCGAATTCAATAATACACTAAAAGGATCATTCACCATGATTAGGTGGGATTTATTCCTGGGATGCAAGTGTTGTTCAGTATTTGCAAATCAATCATGATACATCACATCAATAACAAAGAATTAAAAACCACATCATTTCAATAGATGAGGAAAAAACATTTGACAGAGTACAACATCCATTCGTGATAAAAACCCTTGACAAAGCTTTAGAGAGAACATACCTCAACATAATAAAGGCCATAAATTAAAACCCAAGAGCCAACAATGAAAAAACTGAAAGCTTTTCAAAACTCCTAAGATCAGGAATAAGACCAGGATGTCCATTCTTACCAACATAGTACTAGAAGTCCTAGCTGTCAGACAAGAAAAAGAAGTAAAAGGCATCCACATTAGTAAGAAGTAAAACCATCAGATGACACGATACTATATGATACTATATATAGAAAACCCTAAGGACTCCACCAAAAAACAGAATAAATGAATTCAGTAAAGTTACAGGATACAAAAAGAAAGCAGAAAAAGAAATTAACAATCCCACTTATCGTACTAAAAGCATAAAATACCTAGAAATAAATTAACCAAGGAGGCGAAAGACCTATATTCTGAAAACTAGAAGACACTGATGAAAGAAATTGAAGATGACACTAACAAGTGGGAAGATAACACTGTGCTCTTGGATTGGAAGAATTAATTTTGTTAAAATGTCCATACTACCCAAAGCAAGCTGCAGATTCAGTGCAATACCAAAATATCAGTAGCATTTTTCACAGAACTAGAATAATCAATCCTGAAATTTGTATGAAACCACAAACAACATCGAATCAGCAAAGCCATCTTAAAAAAGAACTAAGCTAGAAGTATAATAATCCCAGATTTCAAGATATATACTACAGAGCTATAGTAATTGAAACAGTATGGAATTGATACAGAAATAGATACATAGAGCAATGGAACAGGATAGCCTAGATCATTTAATTTATGACAGAAGCGGAGTATACAGTGGAAAAAAAGACTTCCTCAATAAATGGTGCTGGGAAAACTGGACAGCTGCATGCAAAAGAATGAAACTGGACCACCCTCTTACACCATACACAAAAATAAACTAAAAATGGATTAAACACCAAAAACCTCAAAGAAAACCTGTAGGGTTTATTTCTTGGACATATTTATGGATATATCTTGTCAGTCAAGGAAGGAAGAAGAAAAAATTAAACCACACCAGCATCAACAACAAACCTATTTTCATTACTTAGTGGTAGAAATACTCAATAAAATAATTTCAATAATAAAAATTTAAAACTTAAGGGGCATCTGGGTGGCTCAGTCAGTTAAGTGTCTGCCTTTGGCTCAGGTCATGGTCTTGGGGTCCTGGGATCGAGCCTCATGTCAGGTTCCCTGCTCAGTGGGGAGTCTGCTTCTCCCTCTGCTTGTGTGTGCTCTCTAATAAATAATATCTTAAAAAAATTAAAACTTATTAAAATATAAATGAACATGATTTCTTTAAAGCCTTTCTACTAAATCTTAATTTATAGAACTTAAAAGAATTTCATCCAAAAACTCAATGTAAATACTTATGAGAGATTGGCTTCTTACCTAATAAAAAAAATAAAAATATAAAAGTAAAAAATAAATACTTCTTACATAAGTAAAACAAGTTTATAGATACTTGCTTACAAAAAGAATTTAACATAAAACACAACTTTATTTCTGAAATTAAATAGAAATAGGAATTCAATCTATAATTGTGCCAATTTTCCTAATTCAGTGATACAGTATTTACATTCTAGCTCTTTCCTGGGTTCTTTCATTTAGATTTAGTCAGGACATTTGTTTAGGTTTTAGAGTCTCTCACACACATGTATTAAGTTTAGTTATGTAAATTCTAGACAAACAGTGTAGGTCCAAGATAGAATGTTAAATACTGACTTGATTTTTTTTTTTTTATGGTCATGGTATAAGCAGGCAGATCAATACTTTTTTTTTTTTTTTTTAGTAGGGGTGCAGAAGGAGGGGGCAGAGAGAGAATCTCAAGCAGTCTCCATGCCCAGAACGTGAGCCCAATGCAGGGCTTGATCTCACAACCCTGAGATCATGACCTGAGCTGAAATCAGGAGTCGAACACTTAACCTCATGTGCCACCCAGGTGCCCTAATACATTCATATTTAATACAGTAAGGGAAAGGAAGCCACTGAATTTTGTTATTTTGCAGGTATTGAAGTAATGTTTCTCTTAAGACTTAGGGAAGAAGTTACTTACATTTAAAAATTAACCCACCTTCCTTTTTTCAGGTCTCTTATGAAGATGTGGATCGCTTGAAAGGATTGGCAGTTATTGAAAACATGAGGGTCCCTCATTTCCTGCAGGACCATGGCCGATACATGGAACATTTAGAGAAAATTATGGAAGTGAATGAACTGACTGACAGGGAACTGAAAGATCTTATATACTAATCAGCATTCTTGCAGATGTAGCTAAGCTATACCTCTGTGTATATTACCAGTTAGGTGCAGTTTGCACCAGCATATTTATAAAAGAAAAATGACTGTTTACATGAGTTTTCTGAAGAATGATCTGCAGTATTCAGCTGAATTTTTTAAAAAGGTTAAGTACAAACCTTAAACTGTTTCCTTTAACGTTTCTATAGGCTGCAGGGGAAAGTTCCTCCTATTTTTATCTGAATCTCAACAGAGTCCATTGAAAATACTACTGGTGAGTGTTTTTGAAGAATCTGGGTCAAATTGAGTGATAGGCTGTCTGGGCAGTAAGCACTGCTCCTAGTGCTTCTGCCTGAGCACCAAGACTAGCCCTGACTGTAGAGATAGAACAACACTGGAATTCAGACTCCCAAGAGTATATTTTATTTGATAAGTAATTGCAGTTCTTCTTTGAAAAATTAGTTTTGTTATGCTCCCCAAAGCTAGCTGTATCTAAAGTTTCTTATTTCTCTCATATGTTAAGTAATGGTAAAAAGGGGAAAAGTCGTTTGAAAAGTTTTCATTAGTTCTTTATCTTCCACATTGTTTCACCTTATCAGTTTATAGGAACTAGAGAATTACCTCATTTTGTCCAGTTATTTCTTAACTAAACTTTATTTGCTGAAACATACACCTTCAAGATTTTAAGTTTTAGGGTCTTTCCTTCCCCATTCCTTTATATAAATGATAACTAAAAGTTCCAGAAAGGTTTGTCTACATAGATTAAAATAGTTGGGGAAGAGAGAAGCTACTCCCTTTTATTAAATGGAGCGACTAGCAAGATACAAATAGATTAATGTAGTTCTTGTAGGCACTGGATATTGACTAGTGTCTACCATAAACTTGACCATGCTCTGAAAAATGGAATTCCTAGACATTGCTATTTGATATCAAACTGGCCTTGTCAGGTTGGCTCAGTATATTTTATCAAAATCTTTGACTTCATCAACCCAATAATGACATAGTTTCAATTTCAAAAATGAGAATTCTGTTTTGCTGCATTTTCTCTGTTAAAAGCTTATACACCTAGCTTTGTATTATCAATTTCGATATATATTGGATATATATATACTTGGGATCAAATGGTTCTTCAAACAACTTATTTTAATGATCAGGAAGAACACTGCTGTAAGCACCCCATTCAAAATTGCTACTGTAATTTTTACCCAAAGCTATCTGAGTGTTTATCTTTACCTCAGTTCAGGCTTAAATATGGTGCTAACACTGAAAGATGCATACAGCAAAGTCTGGTTCACATTCATGCTAGGAAATGATTTTAGGAAGTCTTACGCAGGCTAGGTTATGTGATTTTTCTCATTCACATATCTAGAAGGGCTTGCCTCAAAGAAGAATGTTGCAGCAAATAGGATATATTCCAACTGGCACCCGGTGGTTCTTGCAAAGCCACACATCTCACCTTTGGTAAGTAGCAGGCCAGGCCCTTTGGAGCATTAAGGCACGCACACATGTGTCATGATGGCTGGAGTGTGGCCTGTAGATTCTGTGCAGGGTTGGGGCATATTGTGCCAACACTAACCAGATATTGGAAGACCACTCTTGACCCCTCAAGCATATTTCCTTGTAGCAGAATCATCCAGTTTCAGCTTTGGTGTAGCATTTTCTAACTTCATCTTCAAACTCATCCAAGATGATTGTGAAAACAGTGTTTTGTTAACTGGAATTGGAGTATAGACAGAAATGATAATATTTATGTCCTGTGATTTAAGCCCAAATGCTTATAAATTCAACATTTGTAGGCAATAACACTGTTAATCTTATGTTATGGTTTAAATGTAAAGGAAAATCACAGCAGCCTTAATATCCTGTTGGTAGGATTATTTACAATGATTCTAGTCCCTGAATTTTAAAATGGATATTCTCTATCTGATTTGGAAAAGGAAACACTTTCCTGCCTTACTGCTTTGGTATAAAGACAAAAAGAAAACAGTGCTATCCAGACAAAAAGAAAATGACCTTAAATCACACTGATTGTCTTAAGATATTTTAAAAGTTAGCAATGAACCAAAAATAGTTTCAGATTAGCAGAATACTTAAAGAGCTCTAAGCTTTAAAAGTTGGGATTGAAGATTTAATTAATGTTTATTCTCTTTCCTGAAAGAGCATAAAGTACAGTTTTGTTCCCTTAAAATTGAAGTTTTAATAAATAGAAAATTATAGCAACAGTACTTAGAATAGTTGAAGGTTGCATTAATTTTAATAGTTACTCGGTATAGGCTATTGAGGATTAGGATTTCATCAATTTTGTCCACTGTAATTCTAACATATAGTTGTATCAAATACAAAGTCTGATAAAATGGTAGGTGTTCATATCAGATGAGATTCAAAGTAAATTGTTTGTAGACGTAAATCCATAGTCTTCATTTCTTTATATTTTCACCTTTGTAAAAATGGTTAAAATTTGTATTGTTTGTTTTGTATATATCTGGGCATTTTATGTTCATCTATACTAGAAAGAAGTAGCACTGAGGTTCTCAAATGAAGTATGTGAATATGTATGCATGCAAACTTCTGTTCTTTGAAAATTATATTTTTATTGTGGTATTTCTGCATTTTTATTGTGTGGTAATTATTGATCATGTTTGTCTTCTAATATTCTTATTTATAAGGAAATACTATATTTACCACACTCCACCTTTCCCCTGATTAGTTCAGCTTATACTCTCATGGGTGTAGGGAGGAGGGAAAAGGAGGGATAATTTCATCTTAATTTACTGCCCTATTCATTGAGTACACTTCTGTGCAGAACTCCTGAGGAGTAGGGTCTGTGCTGAGTCCTCTGCTGAGAAAGACAGAACTGTTCGCAGTCCAGTGAGAAAGAGTGGCACAGAATCACATTATAGCATGGCCAGTCGCATACACAAAAAGTGCTACTAAAAGATCATAAACTGTAATAAATGGGCCTGCTTGTGTTTCTTGAAGCACAGAGAGAAAGATCACTTGCAAAGTGGTTAGTGTCCACAATATTTTACCACTCTTTGCAAGGCTTGTGTTTGGAATCTGAGCAGCTTTAGCCCAGGAGTAGACCAGATGTACAGCTGCTTGGGTCAAGGGCCTGGAGGCGATCCCTTGAGACCTCCAGCAGGGGCCCAAAGGAGCCAGTGCCTTACCCTTAAGCTTATTAGTCTTGGTCTTTGAATTTAAAACTTTACTTGTGAAACCTTGTCTCACTTTGATTTCATCCTTTTTTGTTCACTCTGATTCCAGTAGCTAAAGGAATTACGTCTTGAAACTATTGCTGGGATGTGAAATACCACTGTTTGTCAGCTAGCTATGGAACGGTTTAAGAATACATAGAATTTTGAGAACAGAGAGGGAGGACCATATGAAGAGGAAGCGAAGAGGAGGGCCATCTGCAAGCCAAAGAGAGATGCCTGGAATAGACCCTTCCCTATGGCCCTCAGGAGAGATCAAGCCTGCCAATACCTTTATCTTGAACTTTTAGCCTTCATAACTGAAAGGAATTGCACCTAGAGAAAGGACAAAGCAAAGAGAGCAGAAATTTGACCACTGAGAAGAGATGACTGAACCTTCTACTTCTTCCCAGCCACTCAGCCTTACTAAAGACAATTTCAGAAGTAATGTCAGCAACATGGCTGAACAAGATGTCCCTCAATTGTGCCCCCTCCCCAATCTCCCACCAATAATTTGGCATCTATCCATGGACAAAAATGCCTTTGTGGGACTTTGGGATCCAGCAGCATATACTAAGCAACCCAGGAGGAATTTTGCCCACCCTTGCATTCTGTAAAAAACATACAGACCTAGGTCCTGGCTTGGACCCAGCAGTAGCCTGTGAACAAGCTTCAGCCCTTCTCAGCATCAGTCCGCAAACCCCTAGAAAACACTAAATCTTAAGCGGTCACCTGTGGACAAGAGAGACTTTGTATAAGTCCAGGTTTCCAGCAGAAAAGTTTTAGCACAACACTGGAGCAAAAAAAAAAAATACGTTTAGATGCATTAAAGAGGAATAGTTTAGATTTATCACTCCTCCCTCAAGGTGGAACAACTCAAGGCCAAAAGAGGTCTCAGCCTGTGATTTCTCCTGGGGGGCGGTGAGGGGGAGTGAAGGGGTGGGGAGAAAGTGAGAGTGAGTGCCCAGCTTCCCCAGCTGTGCAAGATGCTGCCTAAGAGGCCCATTTCACTGTGGTCCCATCCAGAGTACTGAATACCTTACCTGTGGATCTCCCTGAGTAGTCTATGGGGACCCCCCCCCAATGCTGCATGTAACACACACACACACACACCCGTGGCTGGCTCTCTGTGTGCATCCCTGAGTAGTCTATGGGGACCCCCCCCAATGCTGCATGTAACACACACACACACACACACACACACACACACACACACACCCGTGGCTGGCTCTCTGTGTGCATCCCTGAGTAGTCTATGGGGACCCCCCCCCAATGCTGCATGTAACACACACACACACCCACCCGTGGCTGGCTCTCTGTGTGCATCCCAACAGCGTTGAGAGCATATTTTGGCAGAGGGCTAGTGAGCATGTGCAAAAAGCCAGCCCAAATTCGTGGACCAGAGAGGCCACAAACCTGAGCTTTAGCCCTACCCTTGGGAAAGCAAAAGGAAGACTGTCAGCACTGAGCCTTGTTCGTTGCAAAATTGAGAAGGCATACAAGCTTAAGAATTCTGCCATAAGAGGTAACAAGAAGCATGGAGCAGGCATATCCATAGACAGAAAGTCAGATTCTCTACCAGAGCTGACTGAAGGTATTTTTTTTTTTTAGATTTCCATTTATTCATTTTTAGAGAGCACACGTGAGTGGGGAGGGGGGAGGGAGAGAGAGAGAGAATTCTTAAGCAGACTCCCCACTAAGCACGGAGCCCACATGGGGCTCAATCCCAGGACTCTAAGATCATGACCTGAGCTGAAATCAAGAGTCTGATGCTTAACTAAGCCACCCAGGCACCCCCGAAGGTATTTCTCGAAAATAGTAAAGATAGGAGGTGACTGCTACTTCAAATACAAAGACAACAATGCAAAACTCTAAGGAACATGAGAAATCAAGGAAACATGACACCACCAAAAAATGATAATCTAGTAACTGAACCCAAAGACATGGAGATCTGTTTACCTGATAAGGAATTCAAAGTATCTGTTTTAAGGAAGCTTAAAGGTACAAGTGAGGTACAAGAATACACAGACAATTCAGTGAAAACAAGAAAACAATACATGAACAAAATGAGCAGTTTAACAATGGTATCATAAAAAGGACAAAGCATACTCTGGAGTAGAAGAATACAATGAATGAAATGAAAAATACAATAGCACCAACACCAAAGGATCAAGTGGAAAAAAAAAATCTAAGAATTAGAAGATGGGAATTTTGAAATTATCCAGTCATGGGAGAACAAAGAAAAAAAGAATGAAAAAGAGTGATGAAAGCCTATGTGATCTATAGGATACCATTAAAAGAAATAATTTGCAAATTATTGGACTTGCAGAAGGAGAGAGGGAGAAGCGAGAAGAAAGCTTATTTTTAAAAAAAATAAGGCTAACACAAAAGGCTAAAAACTTCCCAAACCTGAGGAGAAATTTGGATATCCATATTCACGAAGTTCATAGGTTACCAAACAATCTCAGAAGCCTTCTCCAAGACACAATAAAACTACCAAAAATCAAAGAATCTTAAAAGCAGCAAGAGTGGAGAAGCTTGTAACTTAAAAGGAAACCCCATACTGTTGTCAGATTTCTCAGCAGAAACGTTACAGGCCAGGAGAGAGTGGGATGATATATTCAAGTGCTGAAAGAAAAAATAACTGCTGAGCGTCAGCCAAGAAGATGGCTGAATAGGAGGACCCTAAGCTCACCTTGTCCCATGGATACAACCACCTAATACAACAACTAGATAGCATTCATATCAGTGTGAATAACCCAGAAAATGGCCCAAAGACTGGCAGAACAAACTCCACAACTAAAGGCTAGGAAGGGGCCGCATCGAAGGTAGGAAGGGCAACAGTGCAGTCTGGGAGCGAAACAGACAATGGCCATCCACTGTGGGGATGGAGCTAGTGGCACAGAGAAGGGCAGAAAACAGACTCTCACACTGGGGAGCCCACGAATGGGGAGGATGGATCTCCATAAAGAGGGCCTTTCACAGTTTGGCTATTGTGGACATTGTTGCTATGAACACTGGGGTGCATGTGCCCCTTCTTTTCACTACATCTGTATCTTTGGGGTAAATACCCAATAGTGCAATTGCTGGGTCATAGGGTAGCTCTATTTTCAACTTTTTGAGGAACCTCCATACTGCTTTCCAAAGTGGCTGTACCAACTTGCATTCCCACCAACAGTGTAAGAGGGTTCCCCTTTCTCCACGTACTCTCCAACATTTGTTGTTTCCTGCCTTGTTAATTTTTGCCATTCTAACCAAGATGTCCTACAACAGATGAATGGATAAAGATGTGGTCCATATATACAACGGAATATTACTCAGCCATCAGAAAGGATGAATACCCACCATTTGCATCAACATGGTTGGAACTGGGGGGGGGGGGGATTATGCTAAGTGAAATAAGTCAAGCAGAGAAAGTCAATTATCATATGGCTTCACTTATTTGTGGAACATAAGGAATAGCACGGAGGACGTTAGGAGAAGGAAGGGAAAAATGAAGGGGGTGGGAATCGGAGGGGGAGACGAATCATGAGAGACTATGGTCTCTGGGAAACAAACTGGGTTTCAGAGGGGAGGGGGGGTGGGGGGGTTAGCCAGGTGATGGGTATTAAGAAGGGCACGTATTGCATGGAGCACTGGGTATTATACACAATGAATCACGGAACACTACATCAAAAACTAATGAAGTACTGTATGGTGACTAACGTAACATAAAAAAAGAAAGCAAAAGAAAAAGTGAGAGGGGCCAAATTTCAGGAGTTCTTAAAACCAGTGATTTAATGCCTGGAATTTTAAAAATCTTTGGGCTCAAGTCTGGGAGAGCCTTGAGGGTATCAGGAAGCTGAGTCCCTGCCCTTAGCTCAACAAACAGCTCATGCAGATACAACATAGAACCAGTAGTTTGAAACATGCTGGGGGCAGACAGAAGGGAGAGTGATCTGCTCATCTCAGAGCATGGCTGGACAAACGGATCACAGGGAAACTCCTCCAGGGACAGAGGAGCTAGCAGGTGTAATTTCCTTCCTACAGCCGCCCCCCCTCCCACTTCCCCACCTCCCCCACCCCCATATAAACAGTGGGCACCTGCAGGAACCAGTACAGTGCTGCCACTCATTAGCTAATTTGCTTACACCAAGCCCTACCACCCCTGCTTCAGCAGATCTGCCCTTCCTATTCTAGCTTGCCCGAGTTCCTGCACTGTAGGTCCTCCAGAAGAGCTGCACAAACTGCCAACACTACATCTCCAGACCTGCGTGTCTTGTGGAACCTCAGTTCTGGTAGTGGTGGGACCAGGTCTCATTTTACAAGATGATCTCGCCACATTAAAATGTTAAATATTAAAATGTGCCCCACCCCTGCTGGTGACCAAACACTGCCCACAATAGGCAAAGACAGCCTCTGCAGACAACTGGAAGAAGGAAAAAGAGGCCAAGACTCAACAGCAGAGCACATGCAACACACATAGGTGACACTCCCTCAAGTGCCAGGCCCTGGGGAATAGGACATTACACTGCACGGCACTACAGGACCTCTCCTTCATAAGGCTATTATCATTAAGAGCAAGAGAAGTAGCTGACTTTTCTAACACATACAAAGTCAGACAAGATGGGGAGACCAAGAAACATCTCCCAAATGGAAGAACAGAACCAAACCACAGCAAGAGCCCAAAGCAAGAGAGATATAATATGCCTGAGAGAGAACTTAATGATTACAAAAACACTCAGGGGAATGGAGAAAAGAGGAGGAAATCAGTGAGACCCTTAACACAGAGATAAAGAAGAACCTATCAGAGATCAAGAACACAGTAAGTGAAATTAAAAATACACTTGATGGAATAAATAGGAGGTCAGATGAAGCAGAGGAATGAATTAGTGACCTGGAAGAGAGAGTAATGGAAAATAACCAAGCAGAGCAAAGGAGAGGAAAGAAAATAATGCAAATTGAGAACAGTCTTAGTGACTCCATCAAATGTAATAACTGCATTATAGGGTTCTCAGAAGAAGAGAGAGATAAGGGGGCAGAAACTTTATTTGAAGAAATAATAGCTGAAAACTTCCCAAATCTGGGGAAGGAAACAAATATCCAGATCCCAAAGGCAAGATATTTCCCCAAAAATTCAACCCAAGGAGGTCCACACCAAACACACAGTATTTAAAATGGCAAAAAGTAGTGATAAAGAAAAAAATAAAAGCAGTAAGAGAAGAGAGTTACATACAAGGGAACCCTGATAAGACTATCAGCTGATTTTTCAGCAGCAACTTTGCAGGCCAGAGGGGGGTGGCATGATATATTCAAAGTGCTGAAAGGGAAAAAATCTGCAGCCAAGAATACTCTACCCAGCAAGGCTATCATTCAGAATAGAAACAGAGATAAAGAGTTTCTCAGACAAGCAAAAACTAAAGGAGTTCTGACCACTACACCAGTAAAGGGGAGTTTTTGAGTGCAAAGGAAGACTATAAATTAGAGTATGAAAAGTAAACACAGAAACAGTAAAAATAAATATTTCTATAAAAAAATCAGTCAAGGGATCCATAAAAGGATGTAAAATATGACACCATATACCTAAAATGTCGGGGGGGGGAGGGAGAGGAGTAAAGAATGGGTTTAAACTTAGCAACCATCAACTTCATATAGACTGCTATATGCAGAAGATCTTACACACAAACCCAATGGTAACCACAAATCAAAAACCAGTGATAGAGGGGCGCCTGGGTGGCTCAGTCGTTAAGCGTCTGCCTTTGGCTCAGGTCATGATTCCCAGGGTCCTGGGATTGAGCCCTGCATCAGGCTCCCTGCTCATCAGGAAGCCTGCTTCTCCCTTTCCCACTCCCCCTGCTGGTGTTCCCTCTCTCGCTGTGTCTCTGTCAAATAAATCTTAAAAAAAAAAAAAAAAAACCAGTAATAGATATGCAAAGAATAAAGAGAATGGAATCCAAGTATAGCACTAAATAAAACCAACAAAGTATGAAAGAGAGCAAGAAAGGATCAGAGAAAAATCTATAGAAATAACCACAAAACAGGTAACAGCAATAAATACATATCTATCAATAATTACTTGGAATGTAAATGGACTAAATGCTCCAATCAGACATAGGGTGACAGAGTGGATTTAAAAAAAATAAGATTCATCTATATGCTGCCTAAAAGACACTTATTTCAGATCTAGAGACACCTGTAGATTGAAAGTGAGGGAATGGAGAAACATTTATCATACACAAAAGATACCAAAAAGAAAGCTGGGGTAGCAATACTTACATTGGACAAAACAGACATTAAACAAAGACTGTAACAAGAGACAAGGTGGGGGGGGGGGCGCCTGGGTGGCTCAGTCATTAAGCATCTGCCTTCAGCTCAGGTCATGATCCCAGGGTCCTGGATCGAGCCCTGCATTGGGCTCCCTGCTCAGTGGGAGGCCTGCTTCTGTTCCCTCTCTCACTGTCTCTCTGTCAAATAAATAAAATCTTAAAAAAAAAAAAAAGGAGACAAAGAAGGACACTATATAATGAGGGGACAATCCAACAAGAGGATATAACAACTGTAAATACTTATGCACCCAACATGGGAGCATCCAAATACATAAAACAGTTAAAAACAAACATAAAAGAAATAATAATAAAATAATAGTAGGGGACTTTTAACACCCCATTTACATCAATAGACAGATCATCCGAATAGAAAATCAACAAGGCCTTGAATGACACACTGGACTAGATGGATTTAACAGACATATTCAGAACATTCTATCCTAAAACAGCAGAATACATTCTTTTCAAGTGCACATGGAACATTCTCTAGAACAGATCACATATTAGGCCACAAAACAAGTCTCAGCAAACTCAAAAAGATCAAAGTCATGCCATGCATCTTTTCTGGCCACAATGGTATGAAACTAGAATTAACCAGAAGAAAAAATTGGGAAAGAGCACAAATACATGGAGGTTAAATAACATCCTATTAACCAATGAATGGGTCAACCAAGTGATCAAAGAAGAAATAAAAAATTACATGAAAATGAAAACACAACAGTCCAAAATCTTTGGGATTCAGCAAAAAGTGGTTCTAAGAGGGAAGTTTATAGAAATACAGGCCTACCTCAAAAGGAAGAGAAATCTCAAACAACCTAGCCTTACATCTGAAGGAGCTAGAAGAAGAAACAAAACCCAAACCCAGCAAAAGGAAGGAAATAATGAATATCAGAGCAGAAATAAATGATACAGAAACTAAAAAACAGAACAAATTGATGAAACCAGGAGCTGGTTCTTTGAAAAGATCAAAATTGACAAACCTCTAGCAAGATTCATGAAAAACAAAGAGGACCCAAACAAACAAAATTACTAATGAAAGATGAGAAATAACCACTAACACCACAGAAATACAAATAATTGTAACAGAATATTATAAAAAACCTATATACCAACAAATTGGACAACTTAAAAGGGATAAATTCTTAAAAATATACATAACCTGCCAAAACTAAAGCAGGAAGAAATAGAAAACTTGAACCAGTACCAGCAATGAAATTGAATCAGTAGGGACGCCTGGGTGGCTCAGTCGGTTAAGTGGCTGCCTTCAGCTCAGGTCATGATCCCAGAGTCCTGGGATCAAGTCCCGCATCAGGCTCCTTGCTCAGCAGGGAGCCTGCTTCTCCCTCTGCCTGCAGCTCTCCCTGCTTGTGCTCTCGCTCTCTCTCGCCTATGCTCTCTCTCTCTAGCAAATAAATAAAATCTTTAAAAAAAAAAAAAGAAATTGAATCAGTAATCAAAAAATTCCCCCCAAAAAACAAAGTCCAGGAGCAGATGGCTTCACAGGCAAATTCTACTAAACATTTAAAGAAGAGTTAAGGGCGCCTGGGTGGCTCAGATGGTTAAGCATCTGCCTTCGGCTCAGGTCATGATCCCAGGGTCCTGGGTTCGAGTCCCGCATCGGGCTCCCTGCTCCTTGGGAGCCTGCTTCTCCCTCTGCTTCTCTCTCTCTCTCTCTCTCTCTCTCTCTCCCCCTCTTTCTCTCCCTCTGTCTCTCATGAATAAATAAATAAAATCTTTAAACAAAAATAAAGAAGAGTTAATACCCATTTTTTTTCTCAAACTATTCCAAAAAATACAAGAGGAAGGAAAACTTCAAAAGTCATTCTATGAGGCCAGTATCATCCTGATACCAAAACCAGATACACCACAAAAAAGAACTACAGGCCACTATCTCTCATGAATATAGATGCAAAAATCCTCAACAAAAAATTAGCAAACCGAATCCAAAAATACATTTAAAAAATCATACACATTACCAAGTCGGATTTATTCCCAGGATGCAAGTGGAGTTCAATATGCCCGAAACAATCAACGTGATAAACCACATCAATAAGAGAAAGATTAAAAACCATATGATCATTTTGATAGATACAGAAAAAGCATTTGACAAAGTAAAATATCCATTCATGATAAAATCCCTCAAAATAGGTCTAGAGGAAACATACCTCAACATTATAAAGGCCTTATATGAAAAACCCACAGCTAACATCATCCTCAATGGGGAAAAACCGACAGCTTTTTCCCTAAGGTCAGTAACAAGACACGATGTCCACTCACCACTTACTCAACAGAGTACTGGAAGATCTAGCTACAGCAATCAGACAAGAAAAAGAAATAAAAGGCAAATTGGTAAGGAAGAAGTAAAACTTCACTATTTGCAAATGACATGATACTGTGTATAGAAAACCCTTCAGACTCCAACAAAAAACTATGATAAATGAATTAAGTCACAGGACATAAAATCAATGTACAGAGATCTGTTGCATTCCTAAACACTAATAATGAAACAGCAGAAAGTGAAATTAAGAAAAAAATCCCATTTACAATGGCACCAAAAACATTTAAATAGGAATAAACTTAACCAAAGAGGTGAAAGACCTGTACTCTGAAAACTATAAAACACAGATGAAAGAAATTGAAGACAACACAAAGAAATGGAAAGACATTCCATGCTCTTGGATTGGAAGTAGAAACATTGTTAAAATGTCTATCAAAAGGAACCTACAGATTTAATGCATTTTGTATCAAAGTACCAGTAACATTTTTCTCTGAACTAGAACAAATAATTCTAAAATTTGTACCGAACCACAAAAGACCTAGCCAAAGCAATCTTGAAAAAGAAAAACAAAACTGGAGGTATCACAATTCCAGATTTCAAGTTATATTACAAAGAGGCAGTAATTAAAACACTATGGTGGGGTGCCTGAATGGCTCAGTTGGAAGAGCATGTGACTCTTGGAGTCATGAGTTTGAGCCCATTGTGTGTAGAGAGTACTAAAACAAAAACAAAAAACAAAACAAAACAAAAAACCAAACAAAAACAAAAAGTTTATTCACAGTGAAGGAAACAATCAACAAAACTGAAAGGCAACCTACTGAATTGGAGAAGACATTTGCAAATGACATATCCAATAGAGGATTAGAATCCAAAATATATAAGGAACTAACATAACTCAATACCCCCAAATCAAATAATATAATTAAAATGGGCAGAAGACATGAACAGACATTTCTCCAAAGAACACATATAGACGGACAACAGACACATGCTCAACATCACTCAGTATCAGGGAAATACAAATCAAAAGTACAATGAGATATCACCTCATCAGAGTGGCTAAAATAAAAAACATAAGAAACAGTGTTGATGAGAATGTGGAGAAAAAGGAACACTGGTACACTGTTGGTAGGAATGCAAATTGGTACCACCACTGTAGAAAACAGTATGGAGGCTACTCAAAAAATTAAAAATAGAACTACCCTATGCACTACTGGGTATTTACCCCCCCCCAAAAAAAAACCTAATTCAAAGGAATACATGCACCCCATGTTTATTGCAGCATTATTTACAATAGCCAAACTATGGAAGCAATGCAAGTGTCCGTTGATAGACAAGTGGATAAAGATTATATTATTCACCATAAAAAGGATGAAATCTTGCCATTGGCAACAGCATCAATGGAGCTAGAGAGTATAATGCTAAGCAAAATACATCAGAGAAAGACAAATACCGTATGATCTCACTCACATGTGGAATTTAACAATACAAATAAGCAAAGGAAAAAGAGACAAACCACGAAACAGACTCTTAACTATAGAGGACAAACAGATGGTTACCAGAGGGCAGGGTGGGTGGTGGTATGAGGGAAATAAAGGAATGGAGATAAAAAGAGTACACATATCATGATAAAAAATGATTTTTTAAAAGATGTATTTATTTTAGCGAAACAGTGGGGAGGGTGGGGCAGAGGGAGAGAGAGAGAATCTCAAGCAGAATGCCCTGAGCATGGAGCCCAGAGCAGGGCTGGATCTCATGACCTACTGAGCCACCCAGGCACCCCAAAAATAAAATGATTTTTAAAAGAAGAAAGAAAAATACCTGCCAACCAAGAATACTATCTGTCAAAGTTGTTCTTCAGCTATGAAAGGGAGATAAAGACTTTCCCAGACAAAAGCTTAGGAAGTTCATCACCACTAGACCTGCCTTACAAGAAATGCTTCCAGTCACAATCCTGAGAGGATATTTTTGATAATTTGATTCTAGAGCTCTGTTAGAAAATACATGAAAATATTAAAAGCATATTTTTTTTGAAGATTTGAGAAAGAGAGAGAGAGCGCGCAAGATGGAGGAGGGTGAGAGGGAGAAGCAGACTCCCTGCTGAGCAGGGAATCCGACATGGGGCTCAATCCCAGGACTCCGGGATCATGACCTGAACCGAAGGCAGATGCTTAACCGATTGAGCCACCCAGATGCCCCAAAAGCATATACTCTTTGACCCAACAGCTCCACATCAGGAATTTATCTAATGTATATACTATCAAGGATTTATCTACCTTGCATGTATATACAAGGATATTCACTGCAACATTGTAGTAACAGAGTAGAAAATAACCTCAAAATTCATTAGCAAGGAACTAGTTAAATGACATATGTTAAAATTATATAGCCTACTTAAAAGTTAAATTAAGTAGACTGATAAGTATTGATGCAGATTTTACATCATTGTAGAACCAATCTACAAAATCTGTTTTTCAGTGAAGAGCATGTTTGCAGAACAGTGTTTATAGCTTATTTTAAAAAATGGGAGGGGAGAGGAGTGGTATGGCTATGTGCAGGTACATACACACTTTTATAGTCACATAATATGTCTGGTAAGCTACACAAGAAACTGGTAAGAGTGGTGATATCCAAAGGACTGGGAATCACAGGTAAGAAAGAGACTCATTTTTACTGCATACTCCTGTTTGGATTTTTTCTACCACATGCACACAATACCTTCAAAAATTTTCTTGCCTTTTTGAGGGCCTGTTTCATGCAGTATGAGTATTAGAAGCCTAGGTTTACTCAATCACTATTTTTAATTGTTTTACATAGTGAATATTTTTATTCAAAAATGAAATAAAAAAGGTATACAGCAAATTCTCCTTCCTACCCATGGCTCCCATCCCTGCAGTTCTTCCCTAATAGTAGAGATAAGTACTATTTTTCAGTTTATACTGTTTATGCATATATAAGCACATGCAAACATATATTCTCCTTGTCCTTCATCCTTTTTTACAAAGACAAATTACTATTATATAAACAATTCTGTACACATGACTTTTACTTAGTAACATACCTTAGAACCAAAGTTACAACCCACAAAAGAAAAAATAGAAAGAAAGAAAAATAGACTGGAGATCTTAAAAAATCAAATACTCTCGTATTCTCCCACAGAATGGGAGAAATATTTTGCTAATCATGTATCTGACAAGGGACATGTACCTAAAATATATAAAGAACTCTTAATATTCAATAATTTTTAAAAAATGCTGACTTCCAGAGAAGGTGGCAGAATGAGAGGATCCCAAGTGGACTTCTTCCTATGGTTATACCAAATAACTCCCATATCAAAGTAAATAAACCAGAAAATGACCTGAAGAGTGGCAAAACTGACTCTCCACAGCTAAGTGTAGAGAAGAGGCCACATCAAAGAGGATAGGAAGGGCAGAGACATGGTCAGTAGCCAAATTGACCCATGGGAATGTCCACTGGTGAGAGGGATACCCTGGGCATGGAGAGGGGAGAGGAGCAGATCCCACACCAAGCACCCCAGACACAAGAGACCCACACTAGGAAGACGAATCCCAGTAACATTTGGCTTTGAAAACCAGAGGGGCCTAACTTTGTTTTTATAATCAGTGTAACACCTGGAATTTTAAAAATCAGTGGGCTCCGAGGGCAATACGAAGCTGAGTTTGAAAAGTGCCTTGGGTATACAGAAAGGAGATTTACTTCCTTATCTCAGAGTGTCTGCTGGAGGGGCAGGGATTTTTGGGAGACTTCCTCAAGAACAAAAGAGCTGGTGGGTGCCATTTCCCCCACCCCTGCACCTCAGCCTAGATACACAGACACTTGTGGGAACCAGTATAGCATGAACACTCCCATCTAGCTTGCTAACAGTGCACTTCACAGCAGACCAGGGCAGATCTTCCTGGCCCCGCATGACCCGCCTCTGCCTTCTCCTGCAGATCTCCAATGCACCGTTGGCAGGTGACCATCTAAAGCAGTGTCATAAGCCTGGCAGGGTGCAAGCAACCCCAACAGTGGCCAGCACCACCCAAAAGTGACTCCTTCCCTGGGGAGGGGGGAAGATAATCACACACCCCAGTCACACTGTAAACCAAGGCATGGGCAGGGGCAGATAACTGGCCCTGCCCACCAACAAAAGCTTCTCAGGAGACAACGCAGGGGAAGCACCCTGCAGTTTGATGCTACCGCAGCTCTGGCAAACACCTGGTCTGACCCAATTCAAGCTCAAGGTGTCCCCAGATTGGCCCACTAACAACACAGGAACAAAACCCTGCCCACAACCAAGCAAATAGAGCCATTGCAGATGACTAGACTGAAGGCAAATGTGGCTCAGCAATAGGGCACACACAACACAAATAGGTTCTCGTAAACAGGGACATTGCACTGCAGGGCACTACAGGACCTCTTCATCATAAGGCCACTACTCTCAAGGGCAGGAGACATAACTGACTTTCCTAACACATAAAAACAGAGACAAAATGAGACAGAATCTCCCCTAAATAAAAGAACACGACAAAATCACAGTAAGATAGCTAAATGAAATGGAGATAATATGCCTGATAGAGAATTTAAAGTAATGGTCATAAAAATACTCACTGGCCTTGAGAACAGAGTGGAGGATCTCAGTGAGACCCTTAGGAAAAAGATAGAAAACAAAGAACCAATCAGAGATGAACTCATTAACTGATATTAAAAATACACTAGAGGGAATAAATGATAGACTAGAGGAAGCAGAAGAGATCAGCAACCAGAAGGACAGAGTAATGGAAAGTAAGCAAGCTGGACAAGAGAGAGAAAAAATAAAAAATGAAAATAGATGAAAGGAACTCAGTGTAGCCATCATGCATTATAATATTCTCATTTAGGGATCCCAGAAGAAAAGGGCGATAAGGGCACAGAAATTTATTTGAAGAAATAGCTGAAAACTTCATGAATCTGGGGAAGGAAACAGAAATCCAGATCCAGAAGGCACAGAAAGCCTCCAATTAAATCAACCAAGGAGGTCCACACTAAGACACATAGTAATTAAAATGGCAAAAAGCAGAGATCAAGAGAGAATTTTAAAAGCAAGAGAAAACAGTTACATACAAGGGAAACCCCAAAATGTTATCAGCTGATTTTTCAGCAGAAACTTTGTAAACAAGAAGAGAGTGGCATGATATATTCAAATTGATGAAAGAAAACCTGCAACCAAGAATACTCTATCCAGCAAGGCTATTATACAGAATAGAAGGAGAGAGAAAGAGTTTCCCAGACAAACACAAGTTAAAGGAATTCATGACCATGAAACCAGCCTTACAAGAAATGTTAACAGTGAGTCTCTGTGTGACAAGAAAGACTATAAGCAGGAGTAAGAAAAGTAGGAAGCACAAGAGCAGTAAAAAATATATTTATAAAAATCAGTCAAGGGATTCACCAAACAAAAATGTAAAGTATGACACCATACCTAAAACATGGTGTGGGAGGGGGAGGAGTAAAAATTTAATGCTTTTAGAATGGATTCAAATTTAAGTAACCATCAACTTCATATAGATTGCTATGTGCCTAAGATGTTATATATAAACCTAATGGTAACCACAAATCAAAAACTGGAACAGATATGCAAATAAAAAGAAAAGATTCCAAGTATATCACTAAAGAAAGCCAGCAAACTGAAAGAGAGCAAGAGAAGAACAGAGAAGAACTACAAAAACAACCATAAAACAAATAACAAAATGGCAATAAATGCATACTATCAATAGCCAAATACGGAAGCAACCCAAGTGTCCAATGATAGATGAATGGATAAAACGTATACAATGGAATATTATTCAGCCATAAAAGATGAAATCTTGCCATTTGCAACAAAATGGAAGGATCTAAAGAGTATAATGCTAAGTGAAATCAGTCAGAGAAAGACAAATGCAATATGATTTCACTCATGTGGAATTTAAGAAACAAAACAAAGAAAAGAGACAAACAAAAAAACACTTTTAAATATGGAGAACAAGCTGATGGTTACCAGAGGAGAGTTGGGGGGGGAGGGGGATGAGTGAAATATGAAGGGGATTAAGAGTACACTTACCACAATGAGCACTGAGTAACATACAGAATTGTTGAATCACTATATTGTGCACCAGAAACTAATATACCATGGTATGTTAAGTATACTAGAATTAAATTTTTCAAAATTAATATACTTGAATTTAAATTAAATTCAAATTAAATTTTTCAAACTAATATACCACGGTATGTTAAGTATACTAGAATGGGAGTGTGGAAGGACTTCTGAAGGTCAAGTTCAGCGAACTTATCTTAGATTTAGGAGGGATCCCTTGCAGTTTTTTGAACTAAGGAATGAGAAAATGAAAACTGTGCTTCAAGAAAACTTACCTAGAAATTGAATCGAGATATTTCATTTGAACCCACTGGGACTTGGTGAGTCTGTTTATACCAAGTATCCTACTCAGTACAGTTATGCAACTTAGGGAACAATTCCTGTCATAAGAAACTTATTCTGGTGGATTCAAGAAACTGATTTTGAAAAGTGACAATAAAATTTCAATAGCAGAGTTGATCTCAACTTATCATTGGGTAGCTGTTCTGTGTTGCCAGTGTAGTTCCACCATAGTTACAGATTGAGTCTGTCATGATTTTACACCACTAAGGTGGATTCTGTGATTCACACAGGCTGCTTTAAAGTCTACCCCCAAATCACTAGAATCCTGTTGTATCGCAAATTTAGGTGAATTTTAAACAGCAGCATTTTATATTTCATTTTTCCGCATTTGTTCCCTTCTAAATCAGGTTTCCGTCCATCCTTACGATGGCTCACCCCTTTCTACTGCACTCTTACCACTCCACATCTTCTAATTATTGCCCACCTGACACCTCTTTCTCTAAAATGCTTTTATTCCCTTGTAATCATGTCCCTGGCACTTAGCTATGCAGTTGTTTTTCCTCTTTTCTTAAAGATTTTATTTATTTGTCAGAGAGAGAGGGGCAAGCAGAGGGAGAAGCAGGCTCCCTGCTCAGTGGGACTCAATCCCAGGACCCTGGGATCATGACCTGAGCCCGAAAGGCAGACTTAACCGACTGAGCCACCCAGGCGTCCTGCTATGTGGTTGTTTTTGTCAGTCTTGGTTAATCAATTAAAATTATGGTCTACTTGAAGACCTAAAAAATAATTTTAAAAATCTGTAAATGTTGAAAGGAGTTTGAGCTGATGGGGCACCTGGGTGGCTCAGTCATTAAGCATCTGCCTTCGGCTCAGGTCATGATCCCAGGTTCCTGGGATTGAGTCCCACATCGGGCTCCATGTTCCATGGAAGCCTGCTTCTCCCTCTCCCACTTCCCCTGCTTGTGTTCCCTTTCTCTCTGTGTCTCTGTCAAATAAATAAATAAAATCTTAAAAAAAAAAAGGAGTTTGAGCTGAAATAAAATTAGTAACACACTGGTAAAAGTAAGTATATAATCAAATTCAGAATACTCCTATTGTAATATGGTTGTGTATCAATCACATAAGACTAGTATAAAGGTTAATGGACAAGAGTATTAAAAGTAACTATATGTACAATTTGTTAATGAATACATAATATAAAAAGAGATAAGTTAGGACATCAAAAACGAAAAAGTGGGAGGAGTTAAAGGATTGGATTTTTATATGCAATTAAAGTTGTTATCAGCATAAATAGACTGTTGTATCTATGTTTTATGTAAACCTTATGGTAACCACAAAGCAAAAGCCTACAGAAGATTTTTTTTTTAAGATTTTATTTATTTATTTGACAGAGAGGGAGAGACAGTGAGAGAGGGAACACCAGCAAGGGGAGTGGGAGAGGGAGAAGCAGGCTCTCCGCCAAGCAGGGAGCCTGATGTGGGGCTCTACCCCAGGACCCTGGGATCATGACCTGAGCCAAAGGCAGACGCTTAACGACTGAGCCACCCAGGCGCCCCCCTACAGAAGATTTATAAAGGATAGAGAAGTGCATCAATGCATATCACTATGGAAAATCATCAATTTACAAATAAAGGAAGAGAGGAAATAAGAAGGAAAATACAAAACAGCTAGAAAACATTAAGATAGCATCAATAAATTCTTTTTTTTTTAAGATTTTATTTATTTATTTGAGAGAGAGAGAGAAACAGCATGAGAGGGGAGAAGGTCAGAGGGAGAAGCAGGCTCCCCGCTGAGCCGGGAGCCCGATGTGGGACTCGATCCCAGGACTCTGGGATCATGACCTGAGCCGAAGGCAGTCGCCCAACCAACTGAGCCACCCAGGTACCCAAGCATCAATAAATTCTTACCTATCAATAATTATACCAAACAAAAGGCACAGACTAGCAGGATAGACTTAAAAAACAAGATATAACTATATGCTGCTTACAAGGGATTCACTTCAGCTTTAAGGACAGACATAGGCCCGAAGTGAAGGTAAGGAAAAAGACGTCCAATGCAAGTGTAAACCACAAGACAGCAGGGGTAACTAATATCAGACAAAATAGACTTTAAGACCAAAAGGGTAATGAGACAAAGAAGATCATCATACAATTATAAAGGGGTCAATTCAAAAGGATATAACGGTCATAACATACAAGTACCCAACACTGAAGAACCTAAACATATTAGGCAAATACACATGAATAAAGAAATAGACAACAATACAATAATAGTAGAGGACTTTGAATATTCCACTTTCAACAATGGATAGATAATCCAGACAGAAAATAAGGGAATGTTGGACTTGAACTACGCTTTAGACAGAAATGGTCTAACAGATAAATACAGAACATTCCATCCAACAACAACAGAATACACATTCTTCTCAAGTGCACACGGAACATTATTCAGGATAGATCATTTAATAGGTCACAAAACAGGTCTTAGCAAAGATTGAAATCATACCAAGTATCTTTTCTGACCGAAATTATATGAAACTAGAATAACAGGAGGAAAACTGGAAAATTCACAAATATGTGGAAATTAAACAACATGCTCCTGAACAACTAATAGGTCAAAGAAGAAATCAAAGGGAAGTTAAAAAAAATACCTTTGAAACAAATGAAAATGGGAATACAATATATCAAAACTTATGGGATCCAGCAAAAGCAGTTCCAGGAGAGATGTATATAATGATAAACACTAACATTAATTTAAAAAAATCTTGAACAACTTTACATCTCAAGAAACTAGAAAAACAAGAGGATAAGCCCAAAGTTAACAGAAGGAAAGAAATAACAAAGATCAGAGCAAAAATAAAAACCAGAGAAATAGGGGGGGAAAAAAGAGAGTTGTTTTGAAAAGATAAAGTTGGCAAACTTTTAGCTACACTAAGAAAAAAGAATCAAATGAAATCAGAAATAAAAGGCATTGCAATTGATACCACAGAAACACAAAGTATTATAGGAGACTACTATGAACAATTATACACCACCAGACTGGATAATCCAGAAGAAATGGATAAATTCTTAGAAAGACACAACCTACCAAGACTGAATAAGGAAGAAATGGGAAATCTGAACATAGACCAGTAATAAGTAAGGACACTGAATGAGTAATCAAAAATCTAACAAAGAAAAGCCCAGGGTCACATCATTTTCCTGGTGAATTCTACCAAACATTTAGAGAAGAATTAATGCCATTCCTTTTCAAATTCTTCCAAAAAATTGAAAAGAACACTCCCAAACTCATTCTGCAAGAATTACTCTACTACCAAAGCCAGATAAGGATACTTCAAGAACAAAACTACAGGCCAATCTCCCTGATGAATACAGATGCAAAAATTCCCAACAAAATAAGTGTTAGGAAACCAAATTCAACAGGACATTAAAAGGATCATACATCATGATAAAGTGGGATGTATTCCTGGAAAACAAGGATGGTTCAACATACACAAACCAAAAATGTAATACACCACATTAACATAATACAAGATAAAAATCCTATGACCCTCTCAATAAATGCAGCAAAAGCATTTGACAAACTTCAACATCACTTCATGATAGAAACTCTCAAAAAATTGGGTATAGGAGGAATGAACCTCAACATTATAAAGGCCACACATGACAAGACCAAAGCCAACATCATACTCAATGGTGAAAGGTTAAAAACTTACCCTCTCAGATCAGGAACAAGACAAGGATGCCCAGTCTCACTACTCCCATTCATCAAATTACTAGAAGTCCTAGCCAGAGCAATCAGGCAAGAAAAAATAAAATAAAAGGCATCCAAACCGGAAATGAAGAAGTAAAATTGTCTCTATTTCCAGATATGATCTCATATATAGAAAACCCTAGACTCCAACATAGAATTAGCATATTCAATAAAGTTGCAAGATACAAAATCGACATACAGAAATCAGTTGTGTCGCTATACACTAACAATGAAATATCTGAAAAATAAAATCCCATTCACAATATCAAAAATGATAAAATACTTAGTAATAGATTAACAAGGAGTTCTATATACTTAAAACTACAAGACTTTCATGAAAGAAAGGGAAGAAGACACAAATAAATAGAAAGATAACTCATGTTTATGGATCAGAAGAATTTGTTAAAAAGTCCATACTACCCAAAGCCATCTTACAGATGCAAAGCAATCCCTATCAAAATTCCAGTGTGAAAAGCCCAGGACCCAGGGAATTTTTTTCCCCTCAAAAATAGAAAAAAAAAAATCCTAAAATTCATACATAACAACAAAAGACCCTGAGTAATCAGCAAAGCAATCCTAAGAAAGAACAAATACCCAGAGGTATCACACTTCCTGATTTCAAACTATACTATAAAACAACAGTAATCAAAACAGTATGCTACAGGCATAAAAATAGACACATAGACCAACAGAACAGAATGGAAGTCCCAGAATACTCAGTGGGAGAAGGATAGTCTCTTCAATAAATAGTGTTGGGAAAACCGGATATCCATATGCAGAAGAATGAAATTGGATGTCTATCTTAGATCACTCACAAAAATTAACTCAAAATGGATTAAACACTTAAACACAAGACTGGAAACCATAAAAATCCTAAAAGAAATCATAGGGGACAATCTCCTTGACACTGGTCTTGGCAACAATTTTTCTTTGGATAGGACATCAAAAGTACACGAGCAAAAATAAATAAGTGGGGTTGCATCAAACTGAAAAGCTCCTGCACACCAAAAGAAACAACAGAATGAAAAGACAAGTTATGGAACGGGAGAAAATATTTGCAAATCATATATCTGATAAGGGGTTAATATCGAAAATATACAAGGAGCTCATGCAACTCAAGAGCAAAAAATACAATCTGATTTTAAAATGAGAAGAACTGAATAGACATTTTTTCCGAAGAAGACATACAAATTGCCAACATGTATGTGAAAAGACATTCAACATCACACATCATCAGGGAAATGCAAATCAAAACCACAATGAGCTATCACCTCACACCTGTTAGAACAGCTATTATCCGAAAAGACAAGAGATAACAAGTATTGGCAAGGATATGGAGAAAAGGGAACCCTCGTGCACTGTTGGTAAGAATACAAATCAGCACAACCAAGGCAGGAAAACAGTAGGGAGGTTCTTCCAAACATTAAAAATAGAACTGCCATAGGATCCAGTAATCCCACTTCTGGGTATATAATCAAAGGAAATAAAAATAGGGTATTGAAGAGCTATGTGCATTCCCATATTCATTGCAGCATTATTCCCAATAGCCAAGATATAGAAATAACCTAAGTGTCTGTCAAAAGTTCAATGGATAAAGAAGATGTGATATACTTACGCATGCGCACACTGGAATATTAATCAGCCACGAGAAAGAAAAAAATCCTACCATTTGGAACAACGTGGATGGGCTTGAAGGCATTACACTAAGTGACATATATCAGAGAAAGATGAATATTATATGATTATCACTTATATGTGGAATCTAAAAAAGCTAAACTATGGAAGCAGAGTAGAATACTGGTTACCAGGGGTTGGAGCTGGGGAGATGTTAGTCACAGGATACAAACTTCCAGTTAGTTCTGAAAGATCTAATGCACAGCATGGTGATTATAGTTATCAATACTGTATTATATACTTGAAAGGTGCTAAGAGAGGAGATCTTAAATGTTCTCACCACAGGAAAGAAATGGTAATTATGTGAGGTGGTAGAGGTATTAACTAATTCTACTGTGGTAATCATTTCATAATATATAAACGTATCAACTCATCACATTATACACCGTAATGTTCTATGTGAATCATAGCTCAATGAAGCTTGGGAAAACAAGACAACCAACTTCACTATTTGTGTGTGCTCTGTCCCAGAGATATTTTATGCATATACAATCAATTCCGCAGAACTACTGTTTTATTTTAGCACAGACTACTACACATATTCTTCTGTGTTTTGATTTTTCCATTTAATATATGTCAGATTATTCTAAGATATGAACTCCTCAAAGTTGTGAGGGTTTGTTCTTTAAAAAAATTGATGGAATTTCAGTGGGTGATAATTTCAAGAGATTGTGGAATTCTGGAGATTATTTTTTCCAGTATGGGGGTTAGATAAACCTGAAAAAAAATCCCAAACATAATTTATCTCAAAGTTCTTAAGAGCAGCAAATATATGATTACCTCAGGTATAAATATCTCAAATTTAGATAAATCAGATTATTTGTCTCTCTTGCCCTTTAAAAATAACCTCTATCCTATTTACTCTACTTCCCTGGTTAATTACTGTGTTTCTCCCAGGAAATTAAGTATCTTGGATCTTACAGGTAAATGGGCCTTCCTGGATCTAGGAAGACCTAACTCTTCTAGAGGCAGTTATTCAGGCTCCTGAGCACATCTGAGTGTCACCTCACAACTGCCCACTAGAGGGACCACGAACCCTTTTCCCCTTCCCTTCTGGCTCTTTGTTTCCCTATTTTATTTCAGGCTGGAGGCCCTCTAGAGGACTCATCTTGCTGGTTAACCCTTAGAGCTAAGCGCAGACCTACACTTTGACTTAAAGCAAGCAGAATTCTTCTAGGAAAAATTTGTATATTCCTTTCAAGAGCTCAAGAGGAGGAGTTACTGAGGTCTGCAGTCCTATTCCAAAATGGGGTGTCCTCTTAGGTCCAATTTGAATCTCTCACTAACGAGTTTGCCATAAAAATTCCTTGAGTTGGGCTAAAAACCAATATGCATACTCCATATAAATATATGAAGTATATTATATGCTAAAGCATATTAAATACTGTTTACAGTCTTGAGCGCTATCTTCAATAACATTTTAATGTGTCTGTTTGAAACAAGCAACATCTATCTCTATGAGATGAGAGCAGTTTGAAATTCAGATGCCATTTTGTCTTACTACAGCTTCCTAACACAAATACCTAGACACTCCTTAGTAACACCAGTGTTTTCCTTTTAGAGAAATAAGAGAGGAGAAATTGAGGAAAGATAACAGATCCTCTGGCCAGAGATTTCTCAGCTCAACAGCTAAGAAATGGCTCACAATCTGAGGTCCCCATTGTTTCTGGATCACAGGCAAGGCTACGGAATTCACAGTTTCTGACCTCAAGCCCCACTGTGCTTTGATGTACCACATCTCTGGGGTGACTTTAGGCCTTCTGTCCCACACCCCAGGTACCTGGTAACAGTGCACCCTTCAAACCCTTTAAGCTTTTGGAACAGTCTTCAGATGAAACACTGGAAAACACACAGAGGCTTCTCCCTCATGACCCCATGCCCCCAGGTAAACACACCAAAAAACTGGGATTCCCAAGGGCTGAGATATTTAGGGGTTAGGTAAGTGACTAGATTTGTCAGGGACAAGCCTAGGCTTTGAGAACATGACATACTGCACGTTATGTTGAGGATGGGAAGTGGGGCCCTGGCCTCCAGAGTCCGTCTGGAAGCTGCCTGCGAAGGCTCTCGGGGCTGATCCTCCCATACATTCACTGAGCCTAGGTGGCCTCCGCACAGAAACTACTCAGTCTGACTGCTGCCTGCAGGCGGGCCCAGGAGACCCCACTGTGTGATAAATGTGAAAAGATCAAGCTTTTCAAAAATTCTCCGGTAATTTAAACTTGAATAAGTAAGTGATGAAGAATGATGTTCAGGGGGTGCCTGGGTGGCTCAGTCGTTAAGCATCTGCCTTCGGCTCAGGTCATGGTCCCAGGGTCCTGGGATCGAGCCCCACATCGGGCTCCCTGCTCCGAAGGAAGCCTGCTTCTCCCTCTCCCACTCCCCCTGCTTGTGTTCCCTCTCTCACTGTGTCTCTCTCTGTCAAATAAATAAATAAAATCTTTAAAAAGAAAAGAATAATGTTCAGAAAATTTCAGAAGGGAAGTTTGACAAATTCCTAGAGCTCCAGGTGTTTACCAAATAGTGAGGATTTACTCAACATCAGTCTTTGAAATCTGGTCTTGTGTTGGGTAATTACAGTCATGAAACAACCCTGTCGGCATCAGCAAGCCCAGGACTCACTTAAATAGTCACAGTAACAATGCTTCTGCGCCTGTCAACTCTGAGCCTTCCCTTGTTCAGCTGATTTCCTACAGAGACTTGGTACTAGTCATAGTTACTGTCCCCACTGAAGCAATCTCTTACTTAGTCATTAAAAGCCACACTAAAATTCTAATCATCTACCCCATTTCTTCTCAAGGCTCTATCTTTAGTATTGTGTATAGGAGGCCCAGCCACATTTCTAGGCACTTAAAGCCCTCTCACCCCATTGGTATTTCTCAAAGTGTGAGTCTCAGGGGACCTTCATTGATTCTGCTGGGCCACAGGCCAGGCCTCATCAGTGCTCTGTCATTGGACTCCCTGGGTTAGGGCTAGGAAACCTCCTTGCCAGAAAGCTCCTGGGTGACTCTTCCATGCACCAGACTGGGTGGCCCACTGCCCTAGAAAGAGATTCTCTGTGTTCGACAGCTCAGTTAGACATAACACTTTAGAGCAAAAGGTAAAGGGAGCGCCAGGGAAAGGCAGTTCAGTGTACCCACCAGCACCCAGCAAATCTGTGGCATAGCTGGCTTCATCCTGGCATTTCCTCAGTGAAGGGCAGGGTGGATTTTTCTAGGCAGGAAAATTATAGGATTCCTTAAAGCAGACAACAGGACAGTGTCCTGTTGGCCTTCTTTCCAGAGAAAGCCATCTCTGGAATCTCTGTTGAAAAATGCCACCTCAGGTTGCCTGGGTGGCTCAGTCGGTTAAGCAGCTGCCTTCGGCTCGGATCATGATCTCAGGGTCCTGGGATCGAGTCCCACCTCAGGCTCCCTGCTCGGTGGGAAGCCTGCTTCTCTCTCTCTGCCTGCCTCTTTGCCTACTTGTGCTCTCTCTCTCTCTCTGGCAAATAAATAAAATCTTTAAAAAATGCCACTTCAGTCCATCTCAGAACCCAGAAGGAAGGAACTTCCATAGGAAACACAGCGGGTCTGGGCCCAGGGGCCAGATACCTTCCTCCAGCTGCAAAGTCGGACTCTGTCCAAGGCCGCGGGTCCCATGTGATCACACAATACAGGCCAATTGCACTCACTCATCACAGTGAAACCTGAGTCCTTGCTGCTCCCACCCTCACCCCCAGATAATCATCTAATTAAATAATTCATTATACTGGAAGTCGGCAGGGCGCCTAGGCAGGGTCCATCTCCTGTCACTAACTGTTGACTGGAGCCCAGCCTGCTCAGCAGACTAACTATAAAGCATCCCCCACCACCCCACCACCTCAAGCACCAAGGGAAACCTGCCTCATGTGGTTTGACCCCAGACTCAGGAAGGCACAAGCAGGTGGGGAAGGTCTTCAGAGGCTTTCTCCCGCTCCCTCTTCTTCCTCCTTCCCCAGCCATTGGGAACCACTGCCACCCAAGGACAGGGCTCTCCGCAGAGAAAGCGACACCCTTTTGCCTGAAGATCTCGTTCACCGGCCTTTGAACTTCACCGCTCTTATGCACCCGAACTGCCCATGTTCCCAAGCCCAACCAGGCCACCCAGCACGCATCAGAGAAAAAGGGAGGGGCAGGAGGTAGGAGGAAGAGCTGGAGGTCCCAGGATGCCAGCCCACCAGCCCACCCCGCCGTGGCCTTCAAAGCTCATCCTGCCCCTGCACCCTTGGCCTGCAGCGGCGAGGGGGACCTGGCCACCCCTGGCCCTCTCCCACCTGCTTTCCTCAGTCTGTACTGGGCTAAGACCAACGCCTAGGTCACCCTCAGCTATTCAGCCCTCCACGTGGTTTCCAGAAAGGCAGAAGCCCCAGTAATAGCTCCCTGGCCTGTCCCTTTGGCATTAGCTCTACCTGCCTTTATCAAGGCCATTTATTTTCCACAGCCCTCTGGGTCTGCTTGACATGTCCTGGACCAACTGCCCTCCTTATCACAGCGAAACCAGAGTCCCTCATCCTTCCCTTCACCATGCCTCAGTTCCTCCGTCTGTAAGAGGAGCACAAACAATAGGACCTACTGCACTGGACTCTTCGAAGGAATAAAGCAGTTAAAAGTGTCAAGTGCTCAGGACTAAGGAGCCAATAAGCACGGACAAGGATTATTTAAAGAGCCAGTTTAAGAGAACTGGGCGGTGCTGAAGCCATGAATTCTTTCCTTTGAAAGGAGACCCTGTGGCAGTCTCACGTCGGGGCACTCACCTCCCATTCCAGATGGTGGCGACCTCTGCCGGGCGGGGTGCTCTCTCACTCCAGTGGGACGGTATCTGCGCGGGAGCACTGGGGGAGAACTCCAACACTTAGATCCAAAGAAACACGAAGAATGTAGCCCGCTCTTAAGGGCCATGCCCATTTTGCTTCCCTTGACATCTTCCGAGCACCCCCTGCTAAGTCTGGGGACAGTAAAGGGTGCGGCTGGTGCAGCAGAACGGAGAGATGGCCCCAGGGGCCCTGCTCACTGGCTCCTACGCAGAAAGAGACCTCTCGTCGGATGATGGTCAAGGGAGGAAGATTCTACGGGGTGGGTAGGGGGCTCTGGTCATCTACGGTGCTCCCGGGATAGAGAGACCCAAGGAGGATGCCAGAGCTTCCACTTGGCGCCTGGGCCTTTCCGGGTCCCTAGCACATAATTCCTTCCCGTCTCCTGCCCAAACCCACCCGCCAGAAACCCTGTTCCGCATCAGGGGGCTCCTCTGGGCTTTTCCAACAAAGTGGCTTTGCAGCGGGGCCCTTCTTGAACAATCCCGAAAGGTAGGAGAAGGAAGAAAAGAATGGGGCGGGAAGGAAGGGATGGAAATGTCCCATCTGGGGACGGAGCTGGGGATGGGGTGGGAGGAAAGTCTGGAGAAGGGGAGGGTTTAGAAACAATCCAAGGTGGGGAGCAGGTAAAGTCCATCCAATGGACTATGGTTTGGCAATAACAAGAAAGGAGCTGCCAGGCTATGAAGAGACACAGAGGAACTTTAAACGCAGGTTGCTAAGGGAAGCCAAGCTGAAAAGGCTACAGACTGACTGACTGCAACTATATGGCCTTCTTTTAGAAAAGGCAAAACTAGGGAGAGAGTAGAAAGACCAGTGGTTGCCAGGGGAGGAGGAGGGATAAATAGGCAGAGCACAGAGGATTTTTATTTTTTTTATTTTTTATTTATTTTTTTTTAAGATTTATTTATTATTTATTTTGAGAGAGTGAGAATGAGAGAGAGAGAGAGAGCACATGAGAGGGGGGAGGGTCAGAGGGAGAAGCAGACTCCCCGCCGAGCAGGGAGCCCGATGTGGGACTCGATCCCGGGACTCCAGGATCATGACCTGAGCTGAAGGCAGTCGCTTAACCAACTGAGCCACCCAGGCGCCCGCACAGAGGATTTTTAGATCAGAGAAAAGTAGATATAGGTCTTTATACGTTTGTTGAAACCCATGGACTGTACAAAGAGTGAACTCTAAAGTAAACCGTGGACTTCAGCTAATAATAATGTACAAATACTGGTTCATCAGTGGTAGCAAATACACCACACTAATGTTAACAACAGGGGAAACTCTACAGCAGAGTATGGGACCGCTGTGCTTTCTGCTCTGGCTTGCTACAAACCTAAAACCACTCTTAAAAATAAAATCTATTAATTAAAGATGGCAAAAACAAGAAAAAAGCAAAACAAAACAAAACCCAAGCCAAAACCATCCCCCCAAAAGCAAAAACCAAGAAGGTTGGGGCTAGAACAACAGCTCCCCCCTGCAGACAGGCTCCCCTTTGCAGACAGTCTCCTCCCTGCAGACAGTCTCCCCCCTCTGCAGACAGACAGGCTCCCCTTTGTAGACAGGCAGGCTCCCCCCTGCAGACAGGCTCCCCCTGCAGACAGGCCTCCCAACAATGCCTTGAATGTTAGGAGCCAAAGCCAGGACCCACTCTGTGTTTGAGATGTGGGGGCTGTGTTCCGATCCCCCGCCCACCTCAAACACCATGACCTTCATTAAGGTCATTTAATTGGATTTATTTTCCCTTTCTCTCACTTAAGCCTGTTCTTTCCTCAGTTTGGGGGCAAAAGCCAATCTGGCTAAAAGGATTTGGCGCAGCTGGCTGGTGAATGCTGGTGGAAGTTTGTGCTTTAGATCGAGGCACCGAAAAAGGTCTGCTCTGTTGGGAAGCACCCTTTCCTCCCTGCCCCGCCTTTTCCCTCTAACTGGAGTGCATTTGGTCCAGGCTCATTTGTGCTTCCAATGGCATAGTCTGAGCCTAGGGGAGAGGCGCTACTCACCCTCCCACTGGAGATGGTCCCTCGGAGTGGCACGGCTGATGCCCAGGCACCCTTGGAGCGCCCGGAGGACTTCCCTCCTGGGCCCACAGTCAGTGATGCTCCTTGGAGCTGGGTGGTCCAAAAGATGGTCTTTGGTGGAAAAGAAGCCTCTTTCACTGCATCTCGTCCCAGCCCCAAGCCACTGGGTTCACACTGTGTGGCGACAACAGTTTCTGGGTACTGGTCCACACCACGTTTTCAGCGTGGAGGGAGGAATAAACCCTGAGCTTCCATGGTGACCTGGAATAACTCATAATCTAGGCTCATGATTCACACATTCACTATCAGTGTTGCTGCTTTCATGGCATTGGTGTTGGCAAGCAGAGAATGAACATGTGGGCATGGGCTTTTGGGCTGGGTTTGGATCCCATCTATTTACTTACCGGTTATGTGACCTGCAGAAGGTTAAGCACTCTTTAAGCCTTGGTTTCTTTGGCTGTAAAATGGGTGTTATAATCTGGTCTCACAGGAGACCTGAGGGAGAACCACACCAGCTAAGGGAGGGGGTATCTAGGGGCCGTTGGCATGGGCATGTCCCCCTGCCCACCCCCAAGCCCCACAAAAATGAACCCTCTTTCAATACTCCCAGGCTTAGCTTCCTGTAGATCCAGAATCAACAGATCGTCCTCAGAATCACCATGCGGCGGCTCTGGGCTAGGAATCGGATTGAAGATGAGAGTGGGTGGGGAGGGAGGGAGGAAGTGGGGTCATTCTGAGGGAATTCTAGCCCAGCACCAGGGGACCTATGCTGAATGTCCGGGGGCACAAATGGTGCTCGAGGTACAAGACAGTCTAGCAAAGGGGTCAGAAGATAAAGAATACGCTAGGAGGGAGAAGGTCCTAGAAAGATTTTCTGGTGACCTCAGGGGATCGACAGGGGTGTAAGAGGCATCTCTGCGAAGTGGGGGGTGTAAAGGAGCACGCTTCCTGGACCACAGCCTCCCAGAGGCACTGGAAGTGGGCACAGAACACCCGCAGCTCGGGAACCCACCCCCGGGACGCTCACTGCAACCAGGCAGGTTCATCTCTGTTTATTTTTTCAAAACAAAACTAAAAGTCACCACTCAAAATATTTGAGAAGAGTGCTCAGCTCACAGTTAAAAGCTTTATGCAATCTGCTGCCAGAGCATCATGGACCGGTGGTCAGAAACGAGCGCTTCTGGCATGGCTCAGACCCGGCCTGGCGGCCTGAGACCACCCTCTCTTGCCCCATCAGCCCCATTAGGGTTCTTTCTGTGCATGCTGCCACCCAGGGGCAGCAGCCTGCCCGCATATGCGGAGGGGGACGGCATCCCCAGATTACAAGACATCTCGGTTCCCCACTGTGCTTCTGATGGTCCAAGAACGTCCACAGAGAAGGCAGGCAGGTCGAGGCCCAGGGGCTAGTGTCAAGCTGAAAACCAAAACCGCAGTTCTGGCTCTGCGTCTTCACCTAGAAGGGTGAACTCCCTCGCCTGGGGCCCTCCAGGCTCAGAGGGGGAGAGACAGACTGGGCACCATCATCGCTCGTGCTTAATGTGGGCTTCACTTCGCTCCAAGGGGACCCCGTTGCCGTTCCGAGGGCCTTCCTTCTTGTTCCAATCCTTTTCGGTGTACAACTCAGCCAGCACGGGGCAGTGCTCAGAAGCCACTCCGCCCCAGGACCAGTTATCTGGAATCCAAGGGTTCGTGAGGCCTTCTCTCACTACGGCCCAGTGACCTGGAGGGAGACGGAAGAGAGACCCAGCTATCAGGCCTGGGGCCAGGGGGGACCACGGGCTGGCGGGTGGAGGCCTCTGCCACAGCTCTGCTAGCCAGGATGCCCTGACAATACCCCTCAGATACCCAGCCTGCCGGGGCAAACGTCAGCAGCAAGAATAAATATCTGATGCAGGGTCAAATGTCTCTCAGTGATGTGATAGCTCATTGCAGATTTGATTCGCATTTCCCTGATGATGAGTGATGCTGAGTGTCTTTTCACATACACGGTGACATTTTTTTCCAAAGAAGACATAGAAATTGCCTATTCAGTTCTTTTGCTCATCCCTGAACCTGAGTTTCTAGAACTTCATAGCAAGGGGACCGATGAAATGACTTCTGACTTCCTTTTGGCCCTGTATTCTCTTCTGATGAGAGCATGCCCTCCTGGCACCCCGGGCCAGCTGGGGCCGACCTCTGGCCAGCCGTGCCTTTCAGCAAACTGCATCTCGCCTAGGTGGATGATCGTCACTCCCCCTGGGACCCACTTCCTTCATCCTTCAGACCTGCACCCAACACAGTCCAACAGGAAAGCAGCACCCAGAGAGAGAGGTGCAAGAAGCTGGTGACATAGTCTGGACTGGAAATTCTGCTGCTAAGGATCTCAGGCCTGGCTGCCCATGAGGTGCTCCCAGGTCAACTCCAGAACTGATACTTTCACACATTGTCAAAGTCTCACTGAAGTATAATATTGATAACACGTTGGGCCTTAGCAAAGCAGCCAGGCAGGATTGAGAACCACGGTTCCTGTCCATCAAAAGACATTACCTGTCACTGTCCTATTTCTGACTAATTGTTTCCTGACCCAAAGTCTGCTCGGCAGCTTACTGGTTTGGGGGTGGCAGGGACTGCTTCGTAGCGCTGAGATTACCCACTGCACCCTGGTCCTCATGCGGTCCGGGTAAAGCACGCAGAGCATCCTGGGAGGATGCTCAGGATGCTCTGAGAGGTGTCTGCTCATCCTCAATGGCTGCTTCTCGGGGCACCGACAGCGGGTCAGGAAACCACAGGCCACAACACAGCGCCTGCATGTGACGAGGCTTGAGGAACGCTTGCTAAATGACTAAGTGTCCTTAAAATTACAGTAAGCTATTGGTTCGTCTCAGAATCGGTACTCTACTGGCCTAGAACCAGGTTTGCCCCTGCTGAAGATCAGTGAATGCCTTTTAATAATTTTTCACAGCCCCCCTTCACTCTTAAGAGTGGCTCTGTTTGAATGATAGTGACAGAGGTGCCTAAACCCTATATAATCCTGTAAATGCCCACAGAGGAGGTAACAGAACTCCCGACCAGAGTTATCAAACCAAAGGATCTGGAACTGTCAGTTTGGACAAGTCTCTCTTATTCCATTTCTGAACAGGAGAAAGACTGAGTGATCTCTGCTTTACCTGTGAAAACCTTCTTTAAGCTTTTACTGATCCAGATGTTGTCCAGAGACTTTGAGCCTTGGGGATTCTTGGTGCTGATGTTGGTGAAGGTGTGCGCAGGGACCAGGTGGTAGAATTTTTCTTTCCTCAAGATATCATAGTCACTGCTGTCAGGACCCTGGCCAAAATCCCCTAAAAAAATCATGTCTTTTTCTCCTGCAGGAGGAAGAAAGAAGGATCAGGCATTCAGGAGGTGGAGGGAGGGAAACCCAATATTGATCACAGCCCACAAATTGGGATCTCGAGTCTCTGATTGGACTCCCCAGGGTCAGGAATGCATCTGTTTCTCATTCTTCCAATTTTTCTAAATACCTTGTGCAACAAAAAAACCAAGAAAACCCCCAACATACCACAGGATTCTAAGATTAGGTTAGTAACATATTTGGAAAAGGAGAGCTACGTGATACAGAGATCACTCCTGTTCCAGCTCACATGCTCCAAATCTCATGGAAGAAAAAGCCCGAGGGCCTCGCCTGGCTATTTAATAAGAGCTTGACAAACATTCACTGGGTACAGTGGGGAAAACCGTGCAAAGATACAAGACGGTGGCCATCTACAGGTCAAGGAGAGAGGCCTCAGGAGAAACCATCCCCGCCCACACCTTGTTCTCAGACTTCCAGCCCCCAGGACTGTAGAGGAAATACATTTCTATTGTCTAAGCCACCCAGACTGTTGTATTTTGTTATGGCGGCCCTAACCGACTAATACAGGGCCAGAGTGGAAAGGTTTTCTCTTTAAAGTATTTCCAACATTTCTACCATTGTTGGATGTACACGAGAGTAAGTGGAGTCATCATAAAGTATTTCCCAGATGGAGCAGACATTCTGAGAGGACAGTGGACCCCAGCTAAGCTGTGGGATTCCCATCGTCTCTGCCTAACCATCACTTCTGGTCTCCAGGTTCCCTCAGGGGAGCCACATTATTGTGGGGAGCAGTGTTCCCGTCCTAACTTGCAAGGGAGGTTTTGAGGAAAGCAGTCCATGAATGAGAGCCAAACATATCTGAGACACTCAGCAAATCATTTTCCTGGACACCAATAGGTTGCAGCAATATTAGCTAGAGGCAAAGAAATCTGACCTGAAATGACACAAGCTACCAGCAGAGGGCACTCGTGCCCTGCAGAGGTCACCCCCCACCACTAGAGGCCAGGAGGGACAAAAAGGGGATGGGATGGAAGACTCTTGTGGCCCCGCTGTGTGGCCTACAGAGATGTAATGGTACCTCTACGCTCTATCTCAACGACCTTGGTGCCCACAGCAGGGCAAGCTCACGCGGTCCTGAGAAATCAGTGCCGACCTCAACAGGAAAAGACTTGAGAACAACTCCTACCTGACCAGCGCTAATGCCCGTCCGTGAGCCCTCACCTGGTATTGGGCCCTCTCCACAGGTAAGGAGCTAAGTCCCTGAGAGGCTGAATGGCTTGCTCCAACTCACCAGGCCAGGCCTCAAGTCCAGTGCTCTTCACAAAGAGCTAGAACGGAAGAGCCACGAGGACATGGGTGGCTGTTCTTCACAAAATCCCACGTGCCTGGAACAAGGCCTGCTGCATGGCAGACACTCAATAAACACGTATGCAATGAATGGATGAATGAGGCATGAGGAAAACCCCAGAATTAAGATGTACTTTTTGAAAGGAAAGAAGAGAATGATGCTATATTTATTAAATAACAAGAAAAACTGAACGTTATTAGAAAAGAGGCAGAAGGTTCCCATATAATGAGAGAAGTTTTCATTGGGAAGCAGACCTGAAAAAGTCTGGGCCAAAAAAGCCAATTCTGAAACTAGGAGAGATGCTGGTGTCAAAGGTCAACAAAGCCAGCTCTCTGTGTAACTTCAAGAATGAAAATTAACAGCTCTCTTTCTGAATGGGCACGGCCAGATCTACGACTCATCTGCTTTCCATTAAATTGATGTCGCTGAGGACATCGACGCGGCCCTTGCCTCTGAGAATCCGCAGGTGCGCAGAGAACTGAACTCTCCTAGAAAGCCATCTGCCTGGGGTGGGCTCCTTGGTTCCCAGGAGTAAGGGGAGAACGCTTGGGGCAGATTTCCTCAGACAGTCCCCAGATTTGCAGAATGCCAGCGACAACAGCAGAAGCTGGTCCCCACTGAGGGATGGTCCAAGCCAGATGCCAGGCATGACTACGCACCGTGTTTCACTCTAGTGGAGTTCACAGAGTGAGTCCCGGGGTGGGGGTGGGGGGGGCAGAGGGTCTGAAAGAACACCCCATCAGAGGACTGGCCCATACACTCATGTCAACCCAGACACACATTCCAGACCAAGGCAGAAAGGCCTAGAGTTTGCTAATCAAATTGCTTCTGTTTGCTCTGACAGAGAGGCTATGGGATAAAAAGCTCAGTCTTTGTTTTAGCCCCACCACCTCTGCTAATAATCGATTGGCCCCTGCACGTTGGGCAGGCTGGAGTGCTTCCTGAATCCTTGGGCCTGCTGTGTCACCTATTAACTGGGTATTTGTTATAAGCACAAGGACGCAGGGAACATGAGTCACCGTCCATACCAGGACAAGTCAAGGTGAGACAGGCTGGGGATCAATAGTCCCCTTGGCAACTTGGTACAATAACCTGCTCACTCTCTGGGTGTCAGAAAAAAATAGTAAGAAGTTACCAGAGAAGTTATGAACCGGCATTTCCCCTTTCTGCTTCCGTGTACAGACAAGGACGAGCTTGAGGTGGAGAACAATAGAAACGTCCAGAGATGTTAAAGGCTATCAGGTCATCCTTTTTAATAGGTTAGAAACTAACTGTGGGTGAACAATTTCCCACAGAGATGCTTCTTGGGTGGAGTATCTCATCTTAAACACCTTTCTGACTTTTTTTTAAGCCCCACAACTCCTCTAAGCGAAGTAGAACACTGGCAACAGCACATCCTGGTTCAAAATGTAAGTTGCCTATCAATGTTCAGAGCAGCACTACTCACAACAGCCAGAAGACCATGAGTAGATAAACAAAATGCGGTAGAGACAGACAATGGAATAAACAGTATTTGGCCTGAAAAAGGAAGGAAACTCTGACACAGACTACACTGTGGATGAACCATAAAGACCTAATGTAAGTGAAGTAAGCCAGCAGCAAAAGGACAAATACCGCACGATTCCACCTGGCGGAGGTCCCTGGAGTGGCCGAATTCATAGAGCCAGGAAGAAGAAGGGTGGTCACAGGGGGCTGGGGAAGGGACAGCGGGGAGTTCATGCTGAATGGGCACAGAGTTTCAGTTTGGAAAGATGAAAACACTCTGCAGACAGATGGATGGCATGGTGGTAAGACCATGTAAATGTATTTAATGCCACCGAACCATACCCTTAAAAATGGTCAAGATGGTAAATGTCACGTCATACATACTTTGCTACAACCAAAACAACTTTTTAAGATGTAAATTTATAATGTGACCAAATTATTTTTATAGCTGGATGCTCATGAATCACCCATGGGAGGGGCCCATCTAACATGCAAAAAGCTTAGAAAACGAGAGAATTTTGGTGAGCGTGGAAGAGAATTACAGGCCTCCAGCTGGAAACCCTCACCTAAAGAAGGGCAGGGCTCTGAATAGCCAAGCCAAGCTGACAAGAGCCCAGTCGTCACAGCAGCGGCAACTTTTCCTTCCGGTAACCCCGCACATGAGAACTTTCTGTATCACTGGGGCAGAGCCTGAGTGATAACCCAGAGACCCAACTCCCTCCTGAAGCTCTGCTCTTCTCAGTGTTCTGGTATTTTCTGAGTCAGCTGCTGTCTGCTGAGCCCCTACTATGTACCTGGTTTGTCCACGGACAGTCACCGAGCCCACCGGGCGCCCCTGGGAGGTGAGCACCAGCCACCCGCCGACCAGATGGGCTTCAAGTTGTGTGGGGGCTCGCCTGAGGTCCTACAGCTACTGAAAGAGCCAAGATGAACATCCAGATTTCCTGAGAGTGCCGGGGCTCCTTCAGAGTGACCTGCATCCCATCAGGGAGAAAAAGCCTACTTGTGCTCATCAGGACTTTCCCAGTCCCCTGTCACCCACGGTCTCGCTCTCACAAGATGAGCACGTGCAAGTCTGCGTGTGGTACCACCATAGCGGCAGCTGAACCAGGAGGACTGGTCACAAAGGAAGGTGTCATCACTCCCCCCGCCAAATCCTTTCCATCAAAAAGAGGCTAGAAGAGCCCCAAAGCCGATACCACGGGACATGCATGGTAGGCCTGCTGAAACAAAAGATGTCACCATGCACAGGGGTGGCAGTCTTCTGCACCCTCGGTGTGCACTGCGGCTGACAGCCGGGTCAGCCTTAGGGATTGGAGAGATGCTCAGAAGGAGCAACCCCATGCCTGCCCTCCAGAATTTGGGAGCTATTGGCCCAGCCATGGAGAAAGAGCATTTCCTACCTTTCAGGGTTTCCTGCAAGGTCTGTACAAAGCCAGCCAAACGGTGGCTGTCACTGTGATTCCTGCTAGGATTCTCGCCCCCTGGGAGGGTCAAGGCCGCCAGGTGAAGGTTCACAAGGGTCAAGTCATTACTTCCCACCTGAGGCAAGAGGAAACAAAGCAACACGGACAGGCTTAGATGTTCATATTTCCTGTATTCATTACTTCCGACTTACAAGCAGCTTCTTGCACGACGTTGACAACAGTGAACACAAACCAGGGTGGTCCACATGCCAAGAGCTAACGCAAGGTGGTTCAGGGTTAGATTTTTTTCTGAGGCACCTGGAGGACCAAAACTTACCCTGTTCTATCAGTCCACCCTCCTACATCACATCCTCTACTCCAACTTAGAGTCTGCAAAACCAGGCACATCTGGAAATGTCAAGTTTTGTTTTTTTTTCCTTTTAAGCAACGACAAGGGAGGAGGCGGCAGCTCTAGCAGCTGGTCATTAACCAAGACTGGGTTCTCACCCTCTAGGGCCCACCTGGGATCCCTCTGCCAGGACGCCCTTCTGGGACCCACCTCTTTCCACCCCCCCACCCCCCCCCCACTTTTTCCCCTCCAGAGACCGCTCTGCTCTGATGTTCACTTTCACCAGATTTCAAATGTGTCAAACAGGGAAGCCGGTTGCACCTTGGCAGCACAGACTATGCCCAGGCCTGCACTCCCAGGGTGCGTGTGTGCATGCCACGGCGGGCCGGTGCCACCCCCCGAGTCCAGGGTGCGTGCCGCGGCGGGCAGGTGCCCCCCGGCCCCCAGGATGCGTGCCGCGTGGGCAGGTACAGGAACATGCAGTCAGAGCTGGGCTGAGCACGGCAGCATTGCTCAGCTGCTCGGGGTTTGGCAATCCTGCCCTTCTGTTTGTCATGGTAACAGACACTAAACACTGCCAAGGAGGAAGGGGGTGCAGGGGGAGCCCCCAGGAAGTGGAGGCTGCCGGTTTCATCTTACACATGTGACCCCAGTTTGCCCACCACCACCCAGCCTGGAGAGCTCTCTGCAGCTGTGGCTCTGACCACAGAGGAACCACCGTGAGGCCACAGGCAGGGAAACCCGGCCGGGGGGTGGGGGAGGTGCTGGAGACGAGCGCCATCTCCATACCATACCACCTGTCAGCCTAGAAGGGGACAAGGACAGGAGGCTGAACTCCTGTCTGGACCCTCTGAAGGATCTGGGCCAACAACTGATGAGACGTAGCATTTTCTCATTGGCCACTAAAAACAGCCAGCCTGTGAGAGACACCGGTTGGTCTGGCTGTGGCCTCGCCAGGTCAGAGCAAGCATCACCACCCACTGGGGTGTTAGGAGGATCTAAAGAGGGTAACTGGCTGATTTTACACATCAGTCTCCTAAGCACAACCTGCAGACACCCCTAGGTGTGTGTGCACACACAGAACCTCAGCAACTTTGCAGCTAGGGGCATGAGCTTGGGCTAGACTCCAACCAGAGCAAACACAGCGCCCAGAACATGGGCTGCCCCAGCCAGAGGCTGCCAGAGACCGTGCTGTGGCTTGAGGTGACTCTCAGGCTCCAGAACTGCTCTGGAGCACACAGAAGGTGGTCCTCGAACACCCAGCAGGTGGCTTGCTAGGCTCTGTGGCAAGGGCCCACTCCTGCCCCGCCCTGTGATTTCCCCCTGTAAGCGCCAGGGGGATGGGGTCAATTGAGTGCCGACTGGGTGATCCGGTGCCTGCTGGCTTCTTTTTCCTCCTTGTGCCCCGCTTCTGAGGGTTCGCTGTTCAGGAACACTCCCCAGGGACAGCCAGGGGAAGACTCATCTGGAGAGGTCAGGAGTGGGGTTGCCCTGGCCCCACAGCGCAGAAGCTCCTCTTGAATCTCCTCTGAACCCAATGGCCCTTTGACGGTCAGCCCCTTCCCCCTAGCAAGGAGAAGAGGGTCTCCAGACAAGCTCTGCTTCCTCTAGTCCAGTGATTTCCAAATGTCAGAGGGATGAAGCAGCTCTAACGGGGTCTTTGAAAAATGGGCAGTCCTGGGCCCTAGCCCGGAAATTCCATGTGTTTGGGGTGAAGCCCAGGAATCCCTGATTTTAAGAAAATCTCCCCAGGTAATTCTGATGTGTGTTAGGTTTGGGAACCAGCCACCTGCTCTCCTTCCTGTCCAGACGCCAGAGTCATCAGAGGTAGAGTCCCCCAGAATCCTTCTCATTCCTGCCCTGGACAGGTTCATCAGTCAAGGGAACCCCAAGAGTACATGCTGACCTGACCCTGGGAGAGAGTAGATGCTGCTGCTCTGGATCACAGTTTAGAAAGGGACTCCCCCCGCCCCACCCCGACCCCATTTTAGAAGTAGACCTTCACAGCAACACAACGGTACCTTGAACCGCGCAAGGTACAGGCTGGGCCCCATCGGCTTCCCGTGCCCATTACCAGGCGAATTTTCCTGCGAGGTGGCATCTCTCAGCTCTACCCCGGCTGCAGCATCCCACAGGAATCCAGAGAACCCGGCCCCCTGCAGGAGAAGAGGAGGCATCAGTTTGGAGACCAGTCTGTTTTGTGGCAGGGCTCAGCCCCGAGCTGGGGAGAAGAGGTAGGAGAAGCCAGGAAGAGACAAGGGGGCTCTGCACTGGGTCCTGAGATCACATGCACAGGGCCTGTTTCTGAAACACAAGCATACCCCAAAAGCCACAGTGCGTTCCTCCTTGCCTCCCGCCCCAAATTTCCCATGTTGCCGATTTCAGGGTTTTAGGTGTAGCCATGGTGCTTGGGCTCTTTATCTTTTGGGGAGTGAAGGGAGGGGAAGCCCCGACTAAGCACAGAGTTATCTTTTTAATCATCACATCCCATGAGATGGACACTCACAGCCATGTCCACCAGGCAGGGACTCAGCTGCTCAGAGAGGTTAAGTAACTTCCCTCAAATCCCACAGCTGGTAAACAGCAATGTTGAGATTCAAACAGAAGACTGCAAAGGGCTGGCTTTGCTTACTGGTTAGTTGCAGCTTCCATATATGTTTGCTGGATGGATGGAGGTCAGTGCTAACAGTCCCCACGGTTTAGAACCAGTCAAGGGCACTCTGCAGGTGGACAGGGCCCACACAGGGGCCTCCAGCCCGGGAACAAGGGCCTGTGAGGGCCAGTGGGTGGTGGCAGGAGCGTCCTGAGGTCTGGTGCTAACCGCTGCCAACTCTGCCTGCAGATGGGCCACTCTGAATCTGCCTGCTTCTCGCTGCTGTCCCTTCTGGAAAGAGGAAAAGCTTCCTCTCCCCACTCTATCCCAGCATCTGGAGGCTCTGCTGCCAGAGATCAGCAGTAGGATCTGTAGGCATCGCTGGGGGGGCCAGCAACACATATTGCTGAAGGAGAGGAAGGGACTCTGTGCAACCTAAGTGACCTGTGCCGAGTCCCAGTGTCCGCACCGGTCCCAGCCCCATGCCTTGCTGGGCTCAGCACCTCCACTAGACCAACTCGTGGTGAGGAGGAGGGAAGGAACGAACAGGGAACCGTGTTCTGCGCGCTGTGCGCTTTGAGATTTATAACCACAGGCCTGCCCGCTCCCTGGAGAGCGCCCCAATTTAAGACCTGGAAGCCCTGGATCTCAGGGCCGGCTGTGTCACTCCGCCATGGGACCACAGAGCCCTCCATTTTTCCAAATGTGTCTCCTCGGGTATCAAGTGACGGAAGTGGGATTTGCCCTTTCCACTTTGGAGGGTCATCTTCCCATTTACTGTTTCTCAAGCAGAGGTGGCAGAGTAACCTTCCTAGTGTACCATGCAGGTGGTCAGCTCTGCTTAAAAACCTTCCGTGGCTCCCCAGTGTGCGCTAGCCACTGCCCAACGAGCCCTCTAGGTAGGCACCGGCCTGTTCAGGCTGCCCTTCGCACCTGCTCACTGGTGTGCCCAGCAGCACCAGGCACTTCTGGGAGCCTCTCCCGATCCCCTGGACCCAGGCGGCCCCTGGCTCTGGAAGAACTGTCCCACCTCCACGCGGGGCAGCCAGAGATCTGGGTGTCGGCGCCAGAGCGCCACCTGGGCTCGGGCCTGACCCCACCGTGGGGCAGCTAGAGGACGGGCAAGTCGTTTTGTCGTACAGAGCGCAGTTTTCTCATCTACAGACACCCCTCCAGCTGTGGGGCGAGGACTGGAGACCTGAACAGAGGCTGCCACTTGCCCACAGTTGTCCAGGGGAGAGATGGGATGTGCGTGACTCGCAGACACAATTTGCTAAACAGCATTTAAAAACACTTTAGCTTATGTGTCCATATTTAAAAGCCAGGAAATTTCACATTAAAATCTAGGTATTTGCAGCTTTTGAGAGATTGGGAGATTTGTCCACACGAGGCCCACCAGCCTCCATGGCAACAAGGGTGTGATGAGCCAACTGCAGCCTGAGACAGGTATATGGACCTCCAGTCGGCACAGCCTGGCCAGCCTGCCGCCTCATGCGAGCCCTGGCCTGTGTTTGGTTAATGGGGCATTTCAGTGCACATGATCTTTTTAAATCCTACAGCAACCCAGTGATTGACTGAAGGAAGGGGAGAGTGCTCCCATTTTAGAGATGAAGGAACTGAGGCTGAAAAGTTGAAGTGGCTTGACCTTGGGTCTCCCTGCAACTGCATACTATCTTCCAACGGCCTTGCCACCCCAACCTGGAGTAGGGGTTCCTGCCTCATGCCTCCAACAGGCTGTGAGCTCCTGAGGGAGGGGCTCCATCAGCTCGGAAGGGATTCTTGCCCTGGGCTTGCAAGGACTAAGAACAAGGCAGGGCTGGGTTCCTGGGTCTGTTTTTCTCACAGATGTGTATCTGCATGTGGCACAGGGTCTGGCACGTGGTAACCTTTCTGATGATTTCTCAGTGGATAAACAGTGTTAAATGGACTATGAGAGCCTAGTGAACCTACGTATGTATAAAGTGCTATATATATATATATACATTTTTTTTTAAAGAAGGCGAGGTGGTATTATTTCTATATGGACTGAGAAGGGACAGCCATGGGCTACAGAGGTGAAGACTAGATATGTCCCAATCTGGCTTAATTTCCAGCCCATGGGGAAATGGACGTTGGCTGTCACCTACAGTAACCGTTTACACTCCAGAACATAAAACCCAGAGAAATCAGATTTACATCACATTTTTAAGTAGTAGCTTTAAAAAGAGAGCTTATTGTCCATAAATGACTGGATACTTTTAATCCAGTATATATTTATAATTTAAAAGCCTCACATCTCACTATCACTCACATAAACACTATTCCTGTGTGGTTATAAACATGTTAGGTATACTAGAGAAAAAAAACAGCGTGTGCATTTATAGAAAAACCATGTAATGACAGTTTGACTCATGATGAACTATTAGAAGTCTATTTTAAAATCTAAAACCCCACTAATATCGAACATTCCAAGTGAGGAAAAAATCAGTCGTGAATAGATCTGTAAGAGTGAAACGGACCCCTTCAGCAATTTGCCCACAGCCACAGGGGATATACCAACGAAAGAACATTCAAAATGAAAATCTGTTCAAAACGTCCACAGAACATTTCCATGCGCACAATCTCTACCACTGAAAGCCAATGCTTCGTGTATGAATTAAGCAAATCTGAAGTTTTCAGTCAATGAACAATGGGCTCTCCACAAACTTGGCAGAGGATGGAACTGTGGAGATGGGATTAAGAAGACAAAGGACAGAAATACCCCATTTGCAGCCTTGGCTCCAGACAGGATTTTTCCTCTCCTCCCAACACCCTAAACTCCCATTTCCGTCTGGGCAGCGGTCCATTCCCGAGCTAAACGTGAAACAGGAACCAGGGCATTTTGAAATGAATGGCAAGGAGCTAAGAAATGTGCAGAAACAGAGAATTGCACCGAGGATGCTGGCAAAGGAAATTTGTAAATGCCTGTGATTAGGGGAAAAGGAGGTTGCAGTAAGATGCAGATAAAATCCAGGTTTTGCAGATGGAGGGTACCTTCTGGAGCTGAGTGGAGGGCATCTCAGCAACAACGGCCTTCCAGCATCCCCGAGGCCCCTTCCACTTGCGGATGTTGGGCAGGATAGGCTGGTTTAGCTCCGTACAGAACTGCAAAGACAGAGCACAAGTCGGTGTGTGTGTTCCTGCCTAAAGCACCTGCAGCCAGTGGCAGCCAGAGGGGCCAAGAAGTGCCTGAACCGGACTCATCAGCCTTTTTCAGAGACTTGTCGGACTTTCTCTCTGTGTTCTTAGGGTTTGTGAAGACCCAGAGAACTCAAAAGCCCCACAAATTAAAAAACAAACTATCCATAAAACACACAATTATCACCCCCGGGGGGGGGAGGAGGGGCTCTCAGTTCATAGAAATCAATTCTTTTTGTAGCACTCTAGTAAAAATAGCTCAAAATGAGTTGTCGGAATCCTTCTTATCCTTGTAAAACCAGTGGTTTCAAGGTCCTGGGGAGCAGGGGTGGGGGGTGGTACAGATGGGGTATCAAATGGGGAGGAAGAGGAATTCATGGTATCTTTTCTCCCCGGAGCCTAGCTTAGAGGTGGCAACACGGACGCCCAGCTTCACCCTGAACTACCATACTGTTCACCTTGATGCTCTTCGGAGAAGGAAGCCGTACGGCCATGGATGGTTACCGTGCCCCACGTGTGTGGGCAGGGCCTGCTTCGTTTTGCTTATGTGTGTTCCATGAAGCCACTGGGTCACCAAGGCAAAAGAAAACTGCCCAGCCCAAGGCAATGAAGAGTTAAAAAACCATGTGCTTCAAAATATGTGGCTCAGTTCCTCCAACTCACTCCTCAAACACCACCCAGACTCTGGAGGATGGTCCCCAGAATGGGTCATGCTTGGGTTGAGTTTTTGAGACGCTCCCACATTTGGTTCTGCTCCTTCCTGGTGACATCGTCTGTCTGTCCCTTTGCTTCCTGCACCTGGGAGCCATGCCACTCCCCTCTTTCTCTGCCCGGCCCTCCAGGTGTTCTGGCTTCCTCTGGGCACCTCACCACTCTCTCTTCAGTGAGCTGCCCTTAACTAGTCTTACTTGGCTCCTCAGCTTCAGCTTACACCTCTGTCCCACAGGCCCCCGAATCTGTCCTACAGCTCCGATTTCTCTCCTGAGGTTTGAACGGTATTCTGAGAACCCTTTTCACATTTCCATCTGACGTTCTCCACGAACCACAAACCCAGCAGGTCCCAAAGAGCCAAGCCATTCCCCTCCCCCCCCATTCCTATCTCAGGTCCTGGCATTTCCATCCTTTGCATCGTGTTTCAGAGCCCCATCTTCTCTCGCCTGGGTCACCGGCAGAGCTGTGACGTTCTCCTGCCGCTCGGTCATTCAACCCCCGTCCATCTGTCCCTGGGTAAGTCGTGATGGCCATGCTCACGCACTACCCCTGTGGTTCCTCAGGTGTGGCCCAGGGTCCACGAGTGTCAGCCTTACCTGGGAACTTGCTAGAAATCCTCTGGCCCCATTCTAGACCTACAGGATCAGAACCGCGAGGGAGGCCCAGCGATCTGTTTTTAACAAGCCCTCCGGGTGATTCTGATGCCCACCAAGGTGGGAGAGGCTCTGTGGCTGCACAGACCCTCAGAAGCATCTGCTGCCCACGCCCGCGGCGAGGGGTCGGGGCGGGGGTGGGGGCAAGCAGCTGTCAGCCATCAGCCCCCCGCAGGGACAGCCCCGCGGCACAGAGCTGCTCCTGGGAGTGCCCTCACATGGCTTATGCCATAAGAGGGAAGAGGAGGCATCCCTCCCTGGATAAGGGAGGGTGGATGACGGGAGGTCTACTTTAGATATGTGCTGTTCTGGGGGTTCTGCTTTGACAGGTACATAATTAAATGTCTGCCTTTTCCTGACCACAGACAACATAAGAGCAGGGACAGTTCCCAAGTCCCCTTTATAAAGCTCACCTGGCACAGAGCATGGCGCCCAGGGACCCTCTCTGAGCATCTGCTGGTGAACCAGGGAACTCCTCAAATCCGTGTGTATGACAAACACTTCTTGCAGCTCCTTATGTAAATAATTGCCTCAATTTGAACCTGACTTTGAGTTTGCCTGAGAAGTGTTCTCTTTGGGATTTTGTCACTGGGGCTTTGATCAGGGCTGAGTGGCTGTGGACAGTGCTGTTCCTAATGGGGCCTTCACCCCAGATGGGTCCCCTTGGCCAGATGGTCCTGGCTGGAAGCCATACTTGGATGGGAAATGAAGCACTTTGGAAAATGCAGCCAGAATGTATTGATGATAACTTTAGGGATCCAGCGAGGAAATGTACTCCACAAAGGTACTCCAATTTCCTGCTGGGGAATCATTTGCTTGCTGAGTGATCATTAGAGCCGAATCCGGGAATCATTAAAAAGGAGAGCAGCTCCTAATGCCCATCCGGTGCTTCGCTCTTCTCCACACAGGGAGTCCTGCACCTGGATGCTCCCCAGGAAGCACACTGGGGGGAGGGGCTCTATTAGCCCCAGTCCCTGGGGGGCCCCATTGTGCTGGGAAGAGCTACATGTAGGCGCCACAAATCTCATCTTTCCTAACCCTCACAGGGCCTTCAGATACCTGAAGACAGGTGGAGCTCCCGTTCACACAGCAAACACCAGCCCAGCTTAAACATTTCACACTCCTGGCAATGCCCCTTTGATGGGAAGGGTTAGAACGGGAAGATGTCGTTGACACTGTGCTCCATGCTTACCACTCTCCGAGACAACGGCCTCGGGGGCCTCAAGTCTGCTACTCAACATGTGATCATTAGGATCATCTGGGAACGCATTAAACACGCAAATTCTCGGGCCCCACCCCAACCGACTGAATTAGAAACTCTGGGCTGGGGCCAGGTGGTCTGCATTGTAACAGCCTCCCCAGGTGACTCTCACACAGTTTAAAGCTGGTGTTATCGGATGGAGGAAGGACATTCTCCTTTCGTTTTCTACCTAAAAGCCTTTCTTTCACAGGTAAACTCTTAAGAGATTTAAGGAACCATAACTCCTGAACCTTAAGGGCCACCTATACTTTGTACCTCTGAAGCCTTGCTCTTGATAAACCTCTCTCAGCCCACAGAGTTAGATGATCCCCCTCTATGCCCTCTTTTTCAGTAGTTCTTATGTTATTGGCCACAATTAATAGTTGAAGGAACCAGGAAAAAATTGTTCATGGCTAGAAGCATTCTCTGCCCATCTGCATGATCGGCAGGAGGTAAGGGGTAGGACTGTCTTCCATTCCTAGGGCTAAAAAAAGAATTGCCAGTTTGTTAACTTTAGTTGATGGCATTACCAGTTCACAGCAAACCTGAGGAGCACCTCTGAGATTCTTGTACTCAGAGGAAAAAAAAGAGAGAAATTAAAAAAAAGATTCTTGCTACTCAGAGCGTGGTCCATGGACAGGCAGCATTGACCTCAGCTGGGAGTCTATTAGAAATGCAAAGTCTCAGGCTCACCTCAGACCTCCTGCACTGAAACAGGCATTTTCACAAGATCCCAGAGTGATTTACAAGTTTGGCAAGTGTGAGAAGCCTGTTCAGAACCTTCCTGTTTTGTATACCTCATCCCTATTAGCCCCCCTACCCACCAGCCCCCATGAGCCGGACAGCCTACCAGTTACTCCCGAGTGAAGGGCAGCATAGGAACGTTAGTTTATGTGAGTTTAGATTCAAGATTACACAGCGGGTAAGTATGAGGGGATGGTCCGAACTGAGATCTACCTCCTGCTACTCTACCTCCTGGCTGGACAGGTGAACTAGCCGGAGCAGGGCAGGTGCCCAGCGGAGGCCAGCCGCCTCACTGAAGCCTTAACATCCTTTCTCCTAAAAATGTCCCAGAAAAACAAAAGCATCCTCTGAGAGCCCTCAATCTGAACTCTGCCTAAAATCGTTTTATGTACAACAGTTGGTTCTCAAGTTTTCTGCTTCGCCCACAGAGCAGAAGGCAGCAATAATACACTCCCAAGTAAAAGAGGCTCACCAGGCCAGAAAAGGGTGCAAATGGGGAGATGTGTATGATGGGGAAGAAGTCTCCGAGGTAACTGACCTGCACAACCCGAAACTACCCTTCACAAATGTGTTTCTAAAGTCCCGGGGGTCAGCCCATCCCCTGCCTCCCTCAAAATCACGCTGGTTCTTGTTTTTAACACCACAGATTTGTGAACCTCATCCTTTGCCCACTTGGAATCTCTGAGGTTAGGGCCAATTTGGGCACTACTCACAAGATCTCCCAAGCAATTTTAAAGTTTGAGAAGCTCAGACAAAGTTTGACAATCGCTGATTTTGAACTCAGCCTTCATATTCTTCGTACCTGTGGTCCAGAAAGACGGTTTTGACTCTTCAAAACAAACATACCATCTCGGCTGTCACCCCACACTGTGAAAGCATCTGACTGTGGCTCTTCTCAGATAATCCTGGGAGATAACATGAAGGGAGCCGGCTCGCAGCACGGTGCACAGGAGACATGCAGCAGATACTGGCTGAATGAATGAATCAAAGGGATGGCTCTCGAGGATCCCAAGGATGGCTTCTCCCTCCTGGGATAAGTCACAAGAACCACGACAGGCTGGACTTGTTTCCCTAGCCTCAATCCAAACAGGGGTGATATCATTCTTTAGCAGCGGCCCCACAACAAGCTGGTTGAGATGGCAGAACACTTGATCATCAACACCACATCCACCCTACTCTTTGGCTCGGCAAGAGGGGGCCTCAAAGTCAGACGTGTTAACTCCGATCTACAAGGTGCCCAAGGTGCTGGCATTTAGCCATGTCAAGTCCTAAAGGAAAAGAGTCCTTTGGCTCTGTTTGAGATGTGTGCCTCATCTTGGGTCTGCCCTCAATCAGCTCACTCTGCTTATCTCCGCAGTGACAGGAGGGTTCCAAGACTTGACACCAACCGTGTTTTGTTTGTGGACCTTTGGACTTTTTTCTTTCTTTCCATCCCTCCCCATTCCTGAAATGGCTATTCCTTACTCATCTGGTCCTGAGTGAGAAACATAAATAGGAAAGGCATTCTGCCAAGTTCAGGAGTCCCTTCATCATCCCTGTCCAGTTACGTCAGAATGACTCTCGGGGTTCTGTGAGCTAGGTATAAAGATGTGTTGTAGTGGTGACCGCACAGTTAGCCGGAGACAGAACATCAAGGGTACTGGCAGGCATTTCAAAAGCCAACTCCAAACGGCCACCCTGATCCTGCTTCCTGGATGGTGGGAGAGGGGTGTTTTCACTCAGAAGCCTCTGGGTCAAATTTCCAGATAAACTTGCTTTGCTTTGAGTTGCTTGTTTTGCTTGCTTTTCCGGGTGTGGAGGTGACTTCTCCTTGACAATGAGTTTTCCACATGTGAACCACTCATTTTCCCTGCACACTCAGTGGCGGCCATTAAAAACACAGTAAATGACGGATAGAGCAGCACAGGTGAGCTCTCCCTTTAAAAAGGTAAATTGCCATCATCCAATAAAGATGTCCCTGTTTTAGACCGTATGAGGTCAAGAGACTGAACTTCCATTTGAATACTATAGAAACCAGAGCAAATGACAGAGTCAACGTTTTTTGTAATGTTAACAGTAAGCAGGGCTTATCATTTGCCAGGATCTTCAAGGGCGGAAATGTTACAGACAATAATAGAAGCCAGTACATCTACAGGGTATCGGTGAAGGATCACATTTAGAGTAAAACCAGAGATTGGTTAAGGTCATTAAAATGTCAGTGTACTCTAAGAGAAAATACCAATGCAAAAGCAAATTATACCTAAGTGTCAGCTAAATATTAACCATGTTTGGCCTAAGTATAACAAGTCTATTACAAAGTTTTCCTGGGATATTTAGACCTTAAGATGTTGATATTTTGAAGGCCTATGGGGCAGTTGTGTCCTCAGTTCCGCTGCTTGGTTGTCCTAGGTTCTAAGTGCCTTCACGGTTCTCAGAGGTCTTACCGGCCCCTGGCACGCCTCTCTGCAGAGCTGGGGCTCACACACCACGTGTAAGATGGACACAGAGCAAAAGCGAAAAGTCTTTAGACCCTCCTTCTGTCTCAATCTCTCCAGAAGAGAAAAAGTTTGCTCATCAGCTTATCCCCTACGTTCCCACAGAGCCAGGACCATCACAGAAGAATGAAGCCCCTGTCTTAGGTCAGGGCAAACACAGGTATGTATCCAGGTGCAACGTGGGACAGAGAGAGATGTGGCGGGGGGGGGGGGGGGGACTCCAGGACGTTGAGCCCTCTCCCAAAACAGCTACAGCACTGCCTATCACGTCCTTTCCGAGAGGGCCACGAGTCCGCGGAGAGAGCGAGCACAGGTCATTCTCCCGGCTCCTGGAGGACTCACTGAGCAACTACCATTTTCCATTACTGAAAGAAAGAACTGGGCTTGTTTCCTCCTGGCTTTGCAAGTTTCCTCAGAGGGCCACCTTCCCGGGCTGCAAGAAGAGGAGGAGTTTTGGGACCCTGGCTCTTGGCTCCCCATCTATAAAGTGTAGGGACGGGAGGAGATGACCCCACCCCAGGGTATTTCCAGCTCCCAAACTGTATGATTCTAGAACTCCAGGAGGAGAGGCTGAGAGAAGAGGGAAAGACAGAGGAGGGATGGGTGAGGGCAGCATAAAGAGGGAAGAGGGAATACAAGATTGTCACAAACACTAAAACTCCTTTCTCCCTCTTTCTCTGGGATAATGGCTGCATGAACTCGGCGGAGAAGCTGATTGTGTTGGCAGGACATTGGGTGAACTTTCCAAATGCTTTCCCGCAAACAGGGAGCATGGATTCCACTCTTCCAAAAACGCCATGGGCTTCCCTTCACGTGGCCTAGGCCCCACCCAAAGACCCCTCACTAAACTGCCTGGAGTAAGAGCATAGTTTTAATAGGTAGTAATTCTAATAGGTTAGGTTTGGCTCAATCCAACCACAGTAAGAAACACAGGTGGCCAATAATCTCCAACCAGGTCAGCTTCTGAATCCTGTACGAAAAACAGAGCCAGAGAGAAGGAGTGGGGAGGGCAAGGAACCGACATTTATTAAGTGCTTTTCACAGATTATCCCATGTAACCCTAACGGTAACCCGTGAGGCAGGTAGTAATACTCCCATGTGACACAGGAGGAAACCAGCGCTCGGAAAAGCAACACGGCGTGGTCCCTCACCGGCAGCAAGTGGGCCGGGCGGGGGGAGAATCCAGGAGCGGCCAGCTCCAACGCTGAAACGCACAGAGGAGAAAAAGCTCAGAAAACACGAACCTGCCGTCGGGTCCACGGGATGGTGGGTGCGCACGCGCATGCGCGCACGGCACCACAAGCATTCCAAAGCGGGGGCTCTCCGCAACTAAGCGCCGCAGTCCTACAGGCGGTTTCATCATCGCTGCCCCAGGTGGCCTGGGTCCTGGGGACACGGCGGTTCTGGAGAGGTCCACGCATTAGACCGCAGCCTTCCTCCTGGCAGAGACCAGGGCCGGACACGACGAGCCCGTTCTGTAGCTTATCCCCAAGCACTCAGAGCTTCATAAGGCAGCCCCTACTCTAAAGCTCAGACCCCATCCTGCATCACCCGTGGAGGGAGACAATGGCCTTAAGCCCCTACATCACTGGGGGTGGGGGGAGCACACTTCCAGATCAGCTCCGTGAACATGCGCTTTCCATGGGGACCCGAAAGGAATTCTGTATGATTGTTCATCCTTGGCTCAGTCGTTAAGCATCTGCCTTCGGCTCAGGTCACGATCCCAAAGTCCTGGGATCAAGCCCCGCATCGGGCTCCCTGCTCAGTGGGAAGCCTGCTTCTCCCTCTCTCCCTCCCCCTGCTTGTGTTCCCTCTCTCGCTGTGTCTCTGTCAAATAAATAAAATCTTTAAAAAAAATAAATAAATAAACATTCTTATCATGCTGAGGAGGAAAAAGAGCAAACAAAGAGAGGTCTCCTCAGCCTCCACAACCAGCTAATCATTAGCTGCTTTTACAAAGTCAAGCAAGGGGACACCCACATGCACTCCTGTCAACAGAACGCTGCGGGTTCTGGTAGCCGCTCCTCTGTGTTCCCAAAAGTTACTTACCACGTGTTTCCTGAACAAGATAGTTAAAAATAAACAAAGGGGGGGAAAGGCCTTTCGAGGGCAATTGAGACATTTTTCTGCAGCGGGAGCAGTAAAATGGCAAGCAGAGAGAGGGGGAGATAGCAGAGAGAGGGGGAGATTTCCAGGAGGTGGCAGCTAGGTTGGGAGGGGAGAGAGCCACACTCACACTGCCCTCCCCACTGTCCTCATCAGCCCTCACTGTCGCCCCTCAGGGCCACTTTCAAAGGTTCTTTTCTTTTCCAAAGGTCTTTGGATGTGAAGACTCTTAATCTCAGATGGGAGTGAAGACTGTGATGGTTTTGTGGCGGGGTTTTTTCCCTTCTCTTTAAATCGAAGCTTATGTCGGGATATAAATGAACACCAGCTCATTATAGGAGAACTTGTAAAGCAGAGAACCACAGAATGCCACCATGCCACGGTGCGCACCGCTAACCTTTTGTGGATTTCCTCGCAGGCTGTTTCCTATGGATTTCGTCAATACATCTGTCTATTCCTACAGACACACACGGCTCTGTGTTCTGTTCTTCCTGCTTACCACTGTGCCACACTCTTACAAACCCTTCTAAATCCACTCCACGGGACTTCTCACATGCTGTTATACATGTGACATGGCATGCCATCCCATGGTGCTGGATGTTTCGTTGGTTGAAAGAAATTTCTGCTTTTTGGAAGCTCATTTTGTTTCACTATAAACATCCTAAAACCACCTAACAAAGTTGCTGTAAGACCAATTCTACCCTCACCTGCTCAAAGTGATTTCATTTCATCCACGGGTTTAAATAAAAATCCTCAGTAAGTTAGTGTTTACAGTGATAACATCTTCATTTCTGAAAATAAATCAGGAGGTCTTTGCTTATTTAAATATACACACCTATGATAAACAGACGGCAACACAGGGCCTAGAGTGTGGATAACTACAGACATTAAGCTTAAGCCCCTAGAATGTACAACCAGAAAGGAAGTGACACTTTCTTTTTTTAACTCCCTGATATAAGAGAGAGGAATCTTCATAAATAGTTCAGTTTCTTTCACTTCAGATAAACAACTTTCACCTTTATTTTTTCCCTCTAGCTTTGTTTTTTTAATAAACTGTCTCTTTAGAGAATTTGTCCTGTGGTCCATCTATCTGTGAGGACCCTCAGGTGTCCCCGCCGGGCCAGAACACGGTGGGATGTCTACCCCGCTCTGGTGCCTTAAACAAAGCTGTGATGTTAAGTGGGGTCATGTTCAAGGATGAGACAGAGTTAAGTGGGCAAAGAGGAGAAGAGAGCAGCCCAGGCAGTGGAACAGCACATGCAAACGGCCTGTGGTGGGACAGACATGGAGGGTTTGTAGGACAGAAAGGTCAATGTGGCTCTTGCATAGATGGTGAGTGCCAGAATGGCGATATGAGTTTAAAGGAATGTCTGAGGCCTGGCCATGCAGAGCCCTGCCTGCCCTGCAAGGAGTTTGTTCCTTATCTTATGAGCAATTCTAAAATCGATGAAGGGCACAAACCACAGATCTGCATTTTTAAAAGGCCACCGAGCTGCATGTGGAATGCAGGCTGGTGAAGGGCCAGGTCAATTAGGTAGCTCAGTAAGATATGAGGGTGGTTTGACTAAAGGGAGAGCAGTGGAGAAGTCTGAGAGATAATCATGAAACAAGCATAACCTGGCTGCCAAGAAATGAAAACAGGTACTCAAACCAATACTAGGATAGGAATGTTCACAGCAGCACCCTTCACAACAGCCCAAAGATAAAAACAACCCACATGCCCATCAACCAGTGAATGATCCACAAACTGTGCTATCTCCATAGAATGCAATGGTAGTGATCCACGACAAGGAATGACATGTTAATCCCTGTCTGACATGGATGAACCTCAAAAATATTATACTGAGCGAAAAGGCCAGACACAAAGTCCCCATGTTGTATGATTCCATTTATCCGCAATGCCCAGAATAGGCAAATCCATAGAGACAGAAAGCCAACTGGTGGTTGCCAGGGGCCAGGGGAAGGGAGAAGGAGGAGTGACTCCTTATGGGGTACCAGGTTTCCTTTTTGATGATGAAAATGTCTTGGAACCAGACAGAGGTGATGGTTGCCCAACACTGTGAATGTGCTAAATGGCAATGAGCTCTCAGATGGCTAATTTTATGGGATGTGAATTTTACGTTGATAATAAAGAAAGTGCCTTGGACTATGGATTGGATGTTGAAGGTAAAGCAGAGGAACCACTCTGTTCATTCAACAAACACCAGGCGTGAGCCCAGGCGAGGGCCGTCACAGAGCCCTCTGCCCAGCAGGGAACAGGGGGTCAGTGCTGGCCCGGGGGAAGGCCACCTCGGGACTGGGGTGACTCGGTTGTTTTCACCACATGGTTACTGAGCCCCTGGAAGAGGAGCAGGGCACCCAGTAATTCCTGGAATAGAGGCTCTTGGAAGCTCAAAAAAGACAGTTTTAGGACAAATAAAATAAATACTTTGTCCCAAATTAGGCATTAAACGAGCAAGTAATGATTGAAACTAATTATTCTAAGTGGAAGCAGGTCTGAAAATAGCAATGCGTTTTGGAGGATTTTGTGGCTATTTTAGGAGAGCGTAGGAAAGCTCACAGGCAGAGTGAAGCACCCCACATCGGAGCAGAGACATTGGGATGGCCACGCCACGGTTTGCTCTGAAGATGTCATTCCACAGATTCTAACAGTTTCACATCACCTGAGAAACATGCCAACAACGAGGATTGACAGCACAGTTTCATTCGGTCCTTCCTGATGAAATGCTAAACCAAAATTTCGATAGGAAATGTGATCCATATATGTTACCACATTTTACTTATAAGCAAAAGGGCATCTGCCCCAAGCTTGTATGATGACAACAAGACAAGCCATGTTGGTGTAGCCAACCATAGCTCTTCCCTTCTAGAATCTCCTTCCCTTTTTGATATTTTCAGGTGAACAGGCTCAAAGAATGGGTAAGATGTGTATAGATCAGGAAAAGAGTGTCTCTAGACCCCCCCAAAACCATCCCACGGTACAATTTATTAATAAGGGTATTTTTACTTCTGAGGTTTCAGATATGGCAACAGAAAGGGTAGGGACACTGAAAAGGAAGATGGGAGAAGAGAAAAAGCCAAGACAAGAGGGTAGGAGACCATTATTTAGGTACTTAAATCCAAAGAAAATAATCCAAAGAGAAGCAGAACAAAGCCACAGTTTACATTAGCTCCCCATCCCTACCCTCCTACGAGAACACCACATCTTTTTTTCAGTCCCAGAATTAGATTTTTCTCAGTCCCTAAACACAGACAACTCATTCACTCTTAGACTCAGTCTAGGCTGCAAGGCTCCCAGCCCTTCCCTGTGCGTTCCTGTGAAGAAGCCAGAGTTATTTAGGAACCGTCACATTAAACAAAAAAACAAAATTAGTTGTTATGGACCCTCAGGGAAATTGCTCTGGTTGCCATTTTTCTTATAAAATGCCAGCCTTCAGCTATTCTAAATGGTGTTTATGCAGCCTGCCATCCTTAGCAGCAATAATCATAAAAGTAAAGATTTCAAAGCTGTGGGTGAAAGTATTACTGATTCATGACTTATTTTATTTTGATTTGCATTATGCCAAATCCTACACTTTCAAGCCTTCATATTTCCTAAACTATTTCAGGGCAAACCACATATATTTGATTGTTCTTTTCTGCGTGGGCAGCAAGGGATGGAGAGATGGGCGATTTGTCACCCCCAGGCAATTTCTGGCAGCAAGAACTCTAGGTGGCGGATCGTGAAATAGCATTCTTATTTTGGAGAATGTCCTGAGACTCATCCCTTCTCAGTTTTCTGTGCTAATGGGAGAAATGGAAAGCCAAATCCCCAAACTATCTTTTAGTCAACCTCCCTTCCCGCTACATTTTTGGCCAGAGGCACTTAAAAATAGCCTAACTGCCTGAGGTTAGCTTGAAAGGCTCTCCAGCTCCTTTCAAACTACTGGGAGTGGGTGGAGTAAAGGCAAACAGGGCAGAGAGAAGTGGTACAAAAATCCAGTTGCACACCAGGCAAGGGCCATGCCACGGATGCCAGAACAGCGTCCTGCAGGGCACCAAGAGACGTCCACGTGAATGGGTTGTAACCAAAACAGCTCACTGTGAGTCAAACACTACCGCCGCTCTTTACACACGTGGCTTGATGAGACCTGCACCATGGCTGGAGAAATGAGGAATGTGGGGCTGGAGGGGTTAAGATCACCCAGAGGGCAAGGGGCTGAGCCAGGACCCATATCCTTGTCTATGGGACCCCACTATGCCCTTCAGCTTCCTGCTGAAGCAAGAACAGGAGAGGAGTCATATGATCCACTTTGCGTCTTAGAAGGTTATCTGTTAACACTATAAATGAAGGACGGAAACAAAATTCAACTATGGAGACCAAATAACCCTTTTCTATGTTTTAATTTTTCTCTCTGCTTTCAAGTTTTCTAGAAATCTCACTTTTCTAGCCATTGTATAAATACCAATCAACTGGACAGAACTTTATCCAGGAAGAAGACGTGGTGGTGCGTGCACACACACACACACACACACACACACACACACACGTTGCATTTTTTTCATAAATAAAAGCAAATTAAGTGCTGTTGCTAAATAAATTAAACACCAAAAACGACATAAAAAAATGTCCCTGCCACATCCTGAAATGAAGCCTAAAAATACTCGTTACTTCTTCCTTTCTTATTCACAAATATAGCCATACAGACTAAGTGCATAACAGGGATGTCTGGGTAATGAGAAATAAAATGAACAATCGATATGTAGCAATTTATTCTTCAACTAGAGGTTTCAGCCAGGTGGAGAGAGGAAGGGAAGACAAGTCTTGCCTGTGAGGGAAGATTAGCAGTCTCATAATTTTGTAATCAAGCGGGGGAAGGCTTTGATCTACGCCCACCGCTCCTACCCCCATCTCTGGAGCTGGTGCAAATGCTGGAAATTCAGGCCAAAAACCAGAGCTTGTCACTTTCCCTTCCAAGTTCAGCTCTTTGGCTTATAAATGCTGGGGATCTTGCTTTAGTCCTAGGCACTTCTGATTCCTGTGGATACCGAGGGCTGGACACATCAGGAAGATGCTCTGTGTCTCAGTAATGACTCTACAGAGCCACTTAAATAAATCTCTTGAGACTGGCTACTGGTACAGGAAGTCACTGACAGATAACTAGGAGGGCAGGTAATTTTAGAATAATTCATATATGGGGAGCTGCTTTGTTTTCTCTGGCTGACTTCTTCCAACCTAATTAATTCTGCCTGTGAAAATGGGTCTGCATCTCATGGACGAGAGTTAGGTGGGACAGATTTGGGGGTGAGGCAAGGAGTGCTGGGCAGCACAGTCAGAATGTGGAGGAGAAACCAGGTCTAGGATCTAGAAAGTGGTCTTGGGCTGTGTTCATAAGGGATGTCAGTACACTCTTCTGAAATTCTACCAAGATAGATCAAAATCTCTGAAAGCAGGTTGGATGCTTTCTGAGAAGTTTGGAATCTTGTTAAGGCCCAAGCTCACCACTTCAATGCCTCTTGAAGGTTAATAAAAAAATATTTTATCAGCTGTAGGAATTACTCATTCTAAATGGGTAGTTAACAATTTGATAGATTTCTCCACTGAATTAATTCTGACAAAACAAGCCCTGGTGACCAGCTCATCAGGATAATTTTACCCACTGAGAACACCCAGCATAAATGTTTAGCAATTGAGCAAAACAGTTTTACCTGCCTGCCCTTCTGTTTCATTTAAAATGACAAACCAACCCACACCTTGCTAAGTACAAAGTCATGCTCTCAAGAAATGAATGAATGAATCATTCATGAAAAGTCTCAGAATTCTCTAAAAAAGTGAATTGAAAGTTCTCAGCACCAATTCATTGTTAGCATTTCCTGATAACAGAAGCATTTGAGGGCGGACTAAATAAGACAGGAAGTTGCATGTAACTCCTGTCACCATGGCGATGTGAGTGTTTGTACAAGGTGGTGGCTACATACAACAATTCTGAAGGGAATGCAGTGAGTCGAGCACGTTTTCTCTCTGTTGAGAAGCAACATAGAGTCAAGAGACTAACGAGGTCAGAGGGGAAAGTGCTCAGGATATACCTAAGTGCAAGCCTTTCGAGTACTTGAAAAAAATCCCAGAGCGAGCCTCTTCCCCTCCTCCAAGCCAACAAATAGTGCAGGACAGCAGTTTTCAAATATTTTTGACCATGACTCATAGCAGTAAATAAATTTTTATATGGCAATCTGGTATGTTCTATTTGTCTGCCTGCCAACTGTGTATGTATGCATGTAGTATGTATGTACCCACTCATCCATCCACCTAACCACTCATCCATCCACCCACCCACTCATCCATCCACCCACCCACTCATCCATCCACCCACCCACTCATCCATCCACCCACCCACTCATCCATCCACCCACCCACTCATCCATCCACCCACCCACTCATCCATCCACCCACCCACTCATCCATCCACCCACCCACTCATCCATCCACCCATTTGTATATACATATAAGATAATGAGGCCAATAAGAAATCGATGCCAGATGGTAATGTGAATCCACAGGAACAAATGAAGTGAAATGGAAATGGTAAATAAGAAGGTTAATGTAGCTAATGCTACAGATACTTGTTCTCCTTTCTTCTCTCATCATCTTCTTCAAAAGCCATACAGGTATATAAAGTAATGAGTATAATAGCATACAGTTGGGTCTGTAGTACAGTAGTTAGATGTAACATGTATAACAACAGTTCAAAAAGGGGAAGGGGGGATATAGCTGTACAGAAGTAATGTGTTTATCTCTCATTGGAATTAAGTTAGTACAACTCTGAAAGAAGTGAGTATAAATCTGATACGTTAAGATTTACATAGTAAAATCAACAGCAACTATGAAGAAAATAACTCAAAAAGCAGAGTAAAAAATCATTATGGAAATTAAAATGCTACCTTAGAAAATACTCACTTAATGCAAAAGAAAGCAGTGAAATAGGAAGAAAGGGACAAAAAAAGATGTAAGATACAGAAAACAAAAAGTAAAATGGGAGCTGTAAACTCAACCATATCAATAATAACATTAAATTGGAATGGACTAAATAACCCAATCAAAAGGCAGAGACTCTCAAATTGGGTAAAAAACAATATCGAACTATATGCTGGGTACAGGAGATAGCACTTAAGATTAAAAGATACAAGTAGGTGAAAGTAAAAAGAAAAAAAAAAAGACACATCATACAAACAGCAACCATAAGGAAGCTGGAATGGCTAAACTAATATTAGAAAAATAGACTTTAAAATTAAACCTGTTACTAGAGATAAAGGACAGTTTATAATACTAAAAGAGTCATTCAGTAAGAAAGACATAACCATTATAAATATATGCACCGAATAACAGAACCCCAAAATACACGAGACAAAAACTGACAGAACTGAAGGAAGGAACAATAGTTGGGGACTTCAACACCCCACTTTCAATAATGTTTTGATAATGTCTCAATAATTAAAGAGAAAATTAACAGAAAATAAAAGACTTAAGCAACAATATAAACCAAACAGACCTATAAACATTTACAGAACACTCAGCCAAACAACAGCAGAATACCCTTTCTTCTCAATTGTACATGGAACATTCTTCAGAATAGATCATATTCTAGGCCATAAAACAAGCTTCGATGCATTTAAAAGGACTGAAGTCAAGTAAGGCATGTTCTCTGACCACTGTGGAATGGGAAAAAATTAGAAGTCCTGGGTGGCTCAGTCATTAAGCGTCTGCCTTCGGCTCAGGTCATGATCCCAGGGTCCTGGGATCGAGCCCTGCATCGGGCTCCCCGCTCAGCGGGAAGCCTGCTTCTCCCTCTCCCACTCCCCCTGCTTGTGTTCCCTCTCTCGTTGTGCCTCTCTCTGTCAAATAAATAAATAAAATTAAAAAAAAATAGAAGTCCATAACAGAAATAATTTTGGGAAATCCACAAATAAGTGGAAATTAAACAACACACTTATAAATTCCCAGTGGGAAGAAAGAAGAAGAAATCACAAGGCAAACTAAAAATACTTTGAGATAAATGAAAATGAAGATGCAACATACCAAAACTTATGCGAGTCATCGAAGCAGTTCTTAGAAGAAAATTTATAGCTGTAGATGCTCATCTTAGCAAAGAAGAAAGATCTCAAATCAATAGCCTAGGCTTCCACTTGAAGACACCAGAGGGAAAAAAAAGAGTAAACTAAACCCAAAGCAAGGAGAATGAAAGAAACAAGAAAGATCAGAGCAGAACTGAATGAAATAGAAGATAAAAAATAACAGAGAAAATCAACAAACTCTAAAGGTCTTTGAAAAGCCCAACAAAAAATGAGAAACCTTTAGCTAGACTGACCAAGAAAAAAGAAAAAGAGAGAAGACTCGTGATATTCCCCCCTCAAGATCTCCTGCCTGAACTCTAGCTGAACACACAGGCCAGGCAAGGCGATCGGGGAAAAGCCAAACAGATACGGATCTCACCCAGGGCTGCCTCCTTCTTTCCAGGGTTGATGGCTCGCCCATGTCTGCCTGCTTTCAGAAGCTCTCAGTGCTTTCAAATAGTTGTCTGCATTTTACCCAGGGTTGATCATTGTTATCTGAGGGAAGGTTATGCTGATATCAGCTACTCTGCTATTTCCAGAACGAGAGCCTCCAGATGCCCTCTTGAAGAGGAAAGAAGGAATCTCAAGCCAAGAGTCAGCACAGGAAACATATTAACATGGACACACTATGTTTAAATCATCGACTAGACAAGTGCACAAGCCCGGCCCATCATTTATAAGCCACTACAAGAAGCCAGGCAAACTCTCTCTCGTTGATGATGATACAATTCATAGCAAAACATAGAGTGGTGAGTTTTCAAGGTCCCCTTCCTCTTTGAAGGCTGAATGGAATGATCTTTCTGCTCTTGGTATAGGCCTCGTGTTGGCCTCTGCCTGAGCTTGCAATCCACATGGATATGAGATTTCTCCTTTTTTCCTCTCTAAATACAAAACCAATTAGGAGATGAAGACATAATGAATTCAGAGTGTGTAGGCAAAGTAATGGAACCATCAAGAAGAATGGCCCCAGGGACAACCCATCACAGGTAGAAGGCGGCAGTGGGCTCAGACTCACCTAGACAAGACAAGCTTCAGATAGGATGTCTTTCCTTTTCCCACTCCCAAATTCCTAGCATTGTATCTAAATGGCTTCAAAATGTTATGAAACATTGGTTAACATAAAATCATTATATATTCATTACAAAAACAGAAACAGTTATACAGAAATGACCAGAAATGGATAACTGCCTATAAAATTTTTAAGTTTTATATAAAATCAGTTCCCAATTTTTTAAAAAGAAAAAAAAAGTTTAAATAAAAATGCCTTGGGTTAGAAGCTGGCTAGGGTAAGCCATGATTTAGTCAATGAACTGGGCCAGGGACCAGGCTCCTAAGGGTTCAGGACTGCTGAGGAAGGCTGAAGGCCGACCGTGCAGGGCACAGGAAACTCCAAGTACAGGAGAGAAGAGAAAGAGGACAGAGGCAAAGAGGAAAGTAGGACAAGTCGCCACACACTGCAGGTTTGGGGACGGCCACCACAGGCTGTTTACCCCTTCCCTTCCCACGGAGCACTGAACTGCCATTCATTATTCATAATTAGAAAGCATGATGTGACACGTTTATTGTTTTCTGTTTTTATGGATCATTTCCTTTTTTTTTTTAAGATTTTATTTATTTATTTGACAGAGAGAGACACAGCGAGAGAGGGAACACAAGCAGGGGGAGTGGGAGAGGGAGAAGCACGCTTCCCGCCGAGCAGGGAGCCCGACGCGGGGCTCGATCCCAGGACCCTGGGATCATGACCCGAGCCGAAGGCAGAGGCCTAGCGACTGAGCCACCCAGGCGCCCCTATGGATCATTTCCTTAAGATAAACATCCAGGAATGGGATCACTGGCCAAAAGGTAGGGGCATCTCAAAGGCTGATAAAACATGCTGCCCAAGAGCTTATGGAAGGACAGCGCCTCATCACCAGCCCTGCCCAGCAATGAATGGGGGCCCCGGCTCTATCGCCACGTCAACATTCTATGCTGTTGTTTAAAAAACTTTGCTAATGTAACAAATTTAAAAGAATCTCTTGCTTAATTTGTGTCTCTTTGATAGCTAAGGAAGCTAAAGGGGGTTTAAGAGCCCTATTTGGAACTCTACTTTTTGCTCACTTCATATAAATCTTTTCATAAAGAAAGAAAGGTAGTGAGAGCCCCTAAAATTACATAGAAAAGAATAACGAGAAAATACATTTTTTTTTTTAATGAACTGTGAAGCCTGGGCCATAATTCACTGAGATGTTCCATTTTCTGGCAGCTGAAGTGCTGGGGGGTGGGGAGTACCCCAGCCAAGAGCCCTTTCCAGATGGGGGTGGGGTCCAAGTGTGCAGTTGGCAAAGCTGAGCTGGTGAAGGGGTGGATGTGTCCCCGCCGCCGGCGGTGGGCCTGAGCCAGACTCCACAGAGCCAACAGGGGGAGCCTGACCTTCACAGGGGTCTCCATTTCTGCTTCCTGGCCCTTCCAGGAAGGTAACCAGCTGCCTGCGGGAAAGGATTTGGCCAGAAACATGATTACAATGAGTTTAATCACGCTTAGACACTGATCTGGCTCAACCCACTTAAAAAAAAAAAAAAAGTAACAGACACATGAATATTGACCATTCAAGATGGCATTTGAATTAGGCTCAGAGTACAAGAAGGACCAGGCATGGGAGAAAAAATAAACCAAGAGAGCTGAAGAATCTCATTCTGATATTTTTAAATGAAGACAGAGTGCTATTTTTTTAAAAGGTATTTTTAAGTGGACTTTATGTTAAGATTCTCGAAGCTATTCATGTTGACACTGAGTCTAAGTGGAGGGTGTGTCTGCTGCATGTTCTCCGCTGCTCCCCCTTGGCAGGCCTGCAGACCCCCACAGCCCTCACACCACGCTCAGATGCTCCCCTGGTCCTGTCCACATCCAGAGCCCTGAACCTCCAACAGCCTCCTCCTCCAACCCCCAGCCCACATTCTCTGTTTCCCCTGCTGGACCCAAGGGGGCTCGGGGAGACAAACACTACCTGCCTGCGTCTGTTTCACTACAAGTCATACTGTTAAAAGCCCTGAGTCTCAGCTCTCCATCACCTGGCCAGGGACTGACACTCTGGGTCAGCTCCCACTCCTCAAAGATGCAGAGATAGAAGCTTCCACAAAGTCTGCGAAAGCTAAGGTCCGGATTAAATGAGATCATGGGAGACAGGCAGTGGCTGTCTGGAATGGAGCCCCTTCCTCTGGGGTCACTCCTGGTTCCTTAACAACTGCTATGGGCCCTGGGTCAAGGCGACACTTCAGCTCCTTCAGCGTCCATGTCCTGTCTGAAAGATGACAGGGTTAGAGTCCATGGTCTGAACAGTTTCCCTCAACTCTGGCATTCTGAGATTTTATATAAGCCATTCAAATGTATTTATATAACTGTATGCCCCTTGGTATACAGTACAACTTAGGCACAGTGTTAAGTACTCAATTGCTGCACAAACTAAATTAACTGGAAGTCCAAATCACAGCAAAAAAACACCCCAAAAGCATATAATGTTAGAGCTAAAGCTTGTGTGTGTACCTGTGCGTATGTTCACGAAAGCCGGTCACCAGCTATAGATACAAGCACTTAGCATCCTTAGGTTATTCATACACATCGACGTGACTATTATTTACCCCTTACTTCCTTCTGGAAGTTCCCAGGAAGCTACTAACTTTGAATCACTAGGGTCCAGCTGCAAAAGTCCCTGACTATCCATTCAAGTGCGAATATCAAGTTCAATTTTTCTAGTTTCGCTGGTGCAATGTATACGCTTCATCTCCCATGTGAAGTGCCAAAAGAGGTCTGAGGGATCATCTTCTCCACCTGTAGGAAAACTAGACTCAGAGCCGGGCTTCAAAGCTGAAATTCTAGGGAAAATATCCAAGAGCAGGCACGAAGACTGGCAGGCCTTTTGTCCTGGACAATTTGCCAAACGGGGGGAGGGCAGGGGTGGTAACTCCTTTTTCAATGTCCTCTAATGGCATCAGCTCAATCTCAAATTGGGCTTCTCAAGAAAGGAGGAGAAGGAGATATCAGTGATGATGGTGTTGATGGTGATGGTGACAACGAGAATAATCTCAGTAGCAGGGACAGCACTAGCCACCATCTCTCCAGTGCTCACTCTATACATAATTTCTTTTATTTCACACGTTATCTCACTTAATTCTCATAAAAAAATCCCAGGGAGGTAGGTATTACTATGAGCTCACCTCATGTTAAAAAGAAACTGAGTCTGAGCAATAACTTGCCCAAGAGATCCTCCAGCCAGTAGACATCAGAGCTGGATTCAACCCCAGTCTGGGCACCCTCCGAGCCAGGGTTCCAGGGGACAGAGCGTGGGCTGAGCCAGCTTGTGATTAATGGCTGAGTCATGGCCTGTGGAGGCCGGGGCGGGGGTAGCACAGCGATGGCCATGTGCTGGGTGGCCTGAACCTCACACAGGCAGCTTTTCAGGCAGATTGGATCCGGGTTGGGTCAGCTGGTGCTCTGCCCTCTGGCCCGTCCAGCAACAGGGTGACCTCCAGCTGGACTGAACGGCCAAACTATTGTTTGCAGCTTTGCAGGAAGCTATTTGAAAGGGCCACTGAAAAATGATCTTACTAAATCAAGCTGTACCAATATTTTTATTTCCTTTCAAGCAATGCCACGTTTAAAGGCATTAGATGGGCCCGTTTGTAAAGCCTGGGAAACAAGTCTACGTGCCTTAAGTTCAGAAAAACAAAAGCGTCCTGCACTTAAAGCAGAGAGAACGGAGAGAACAGGATGGTGTGCATCCTTCTCGGAGCCAGTCCTCACTCTTGGCACCTGATGGATGCTTGATGACAAAGCCCAGTGAAATCCAAAACATTTTGTCAGGGAAATGTCACATGTCCTGACATGTATGCATATTAAGTAATATTCTCATGGTTCCAACAGTTTTTTTTTTTAAGACAAGAAATTGGTAGAGAAACTTAGCTTGTTAATTGTATGGTTTATAGGTTATTTTTTAAATATATGACAAATGACTGACACTTGTCCAGGAAATGACTTTTTGTAGTATTTGTAGAGAAGAGAAATTCAGAGACCTAATCCCCCCAGGGTCCCTAACCTCCGCCCCAATCTACTGCACCTGACTTAAGAGGAGCAGTGTTAGGAGAGGCAAAAACTGGAACCCTACCGAGTGTGTGAGGGTCACTGGGCACGTGCTCACCATTCACATCTCCCCAGGAAGTGTGTTTTAATGCTGAGTAGGGCAGATGTTAGCCATAAAGGCCCCGGAAGCCCAGTAAGAACCACTGGGACAGGGAAGCAGAGAAAATATGAGAAAACAGAGTATGGAAAAAAGAATTTTCCCCATATTCACGATACAATCAGGGATCATTTAGAAAGTAAAACCCAAGTGTTTTAGGGTGGGAGGGCACCAGAGAGATCAGTTGTACGCATGAAGAAAAGGGCTGGGGCCTCCAAGGAAGGTCCCCTGCCAGGTCCAGCAGCCAAACAGGGGTGAGGTTTGGAGGGGACCTTGGCTCTCTGACAAAAGATCCTCCCCAGAGCCGGCTCTGGGGCCTTGCGGAAACAGGGACTGTGTCTGGAGGGGGACCAGTTCCACCGTGGCAGAGTCTCAGGAGTTCAGTCATTGCGAACCCTAAAAGCAGACTGCCATTGGAAGCCCAGCTCCAAAGACAGTCAAAGAGGTTTGAGGTTTGCAGGACGTGTGTCTAAATGGAGGCTTTCTGGCTCTACCTACTAAATTAAATAAGATTATTTTCTAAATGAAAGGAAGAAGCAGGAAAACTAAAGATAAAAACTGGGTTCTGACGAATAGAATGATGATGTTTGCTTCTCTTTTGGTGAGAAAAAAAAAAGCTTAACTGATAAAGCAAATATCTGACACCTCAGAGGTTCTCTATTAAGATGGGTGAATCAACAGCAGGGATGGTGGATCATAAATGCTATCCTCAGGATAGCTTCCTGGACCTTAGTGCACACAACTCAACGGGTCTTGTTAGAATACAGATTGATTCTGGGCGTCTGGGAGGAGCCTGAGATTCTGCTTTTCTAACCAGCTTACAATGATGCTGATCTACAGACCACACTTTGAGCAGCAAAGCCCTGCAGTTTGCTAAGAACTTTTCTTGGTGGTTCTCTAACTTGTCCAGGTGGGTGGGAACCCATACATCATGAGGCTTTTTGGGAACCTATCTTATTCCAGCATTTGAACTGGTCCAGTCTTGCTGCAAAAAATAATACGATGCCAGGTAATGTACCATGTGTCCCTCAAAATGACACTGATGACCAAATTCATGTCAACTGGTTGCTTCTGGACTTTCCTAAAAATGTTTGCTACTTGCCTGGCACATAGAAAGCTCAAGAGAGGCCTTGGTATAAATGAATGAATGAACAAACGAACGAACAAAAGAAGGAAGGAAGCAGGACACTAAGTGAACTTGGCTCCCAGCTGGCCTCTGTGCATATTTAGACCATCTCAAAAGTCATTCCACTTGTCACGTACGGAGATGGAGGAATAATACAAAACCATTGTTGGACTTGGTGAGAAAGAGGGAAGAGGGGGTGGGAGGGGAACACCGGGGGCAGCCACTAACTTCTGGGGGTCACCGAACGCCAGGCACAGAGTTAAGTCCTTTACATTGACTGTCTACTTCATCTTCTCAAAACCCCTGTGAACTGGGGATGATGCTAAAGATCTGCACTTTAGAGACTGGGGAACTGAAGCACAGAGAGGGTCAGTAACCCAGGATGCCCCAGTTAGGAAGGAGGAGACAGGCTCAACCCATAGCGAGCCCTGACCCCCTTCTCTGCCAGCAGTTAGTACCCCCAAACTGGCTTGCCCATGCGGCTTCTCCAAATCCAATATTAACACAGCTGAAAGACCTAATCGATACTCTCAGTGTCTGTGTTTTTATTATACGGATATAGCTTAGCACATGGACGCCACGTTTATGAGCTTTGTCTGATGGTTTCTGAGGTTTTTTTAAATTAAGGAACAAAACAGGGGCACCTAGGTGGCTCAGTTGTTAAGCATCTGCCTTCGGCTCAGGTCATGATCCCAGGGTCCTGGGATCGAGTCCTGCGTAGGGCTCCCTGCTCAGTGGGGAACCTGCTTCTCCCTCTCCCACTCCCCCTGCTTGTGTTCTCTCTCTCGCTGTCTTTCTCTGTCAAATAAATAATTAAAATCTTTAAAAAATAGTTAATTAAGGAGTAAAACAAAAGAACTGTAGAGAATATTGAGAAGAAAATTGTTTTTGGAGAGGTAAATTTTTAAAGGTTTCAAAAACACACAAAGAATCTTCATATGCTCCTCTCCCCAGAAGGGCCAACTGTCAGCACTATGCCCCATTTGCTTTATCATCTATGCATGCTCTTTCCCCCTCTGGCTCATATATACATACACATATCTCCATTAGTTTTTTCTGACTCATTTGAGAAGAGGTTATAAACAGCATGCCCCTTTACTCCTAAACACATCAGTGTATAATTCCTAAGAATAAGTCCATTCTCTGACACGTGTCAGTTATCGACGTCAGGGAAAGTTCACATTGATATAATACTTTCTAATCTAATCTACGATCCATATCCAACATTGCCATTAGGCCCAAGGATATCTTTTAGAGCCTCGTGCATTTTAATGGCTGGATGTGTATTAAGAATTAATACAGGTAATTAAGAATTAATATGTGTCGAGTGCTTTGGCATTTTTGAAAGCCCTTCCGCTACACGAACTCCGTTGGTTCTCATGTTGTCTCTCTGAGGTCAGGTGAGCAGCAACATTCCTGTTCTACCTGGGACGAAAATGAGCCTGAAGGAATGTTAAATTCAGAGTCAGTGCTCAGCAGACCCCTCCCTGCACATCACTGCTTGGTGCTTAAAGACTTTGCTTCAGTGCCAACCAGCAGACTGGCCACTAATCCAAACATTTAAAATCCTATAAATAAAATAATATTTCTTGAGTGTTTATATCTCTAACCACTTCCTTTTACGCTAACATTATAGATTCTAATTAGCACCCATAGCTACACACTCAGGAAGAGATGGAGCACCTTGGTATGAGTTGGGAGGCCCAAGAGGTGACTCTTGGTCTTGCCTGATCTGTTTTCCAGAGCCTACCCCACCTTGCACACAGAACTTGAACTCATAACCCGCAAAGGATCCCCAGCTGCATGCTTGACTTGATCACACAAAGCTGAAACACTGGATATCCCTTCCGGAGCATAGTCAAAACATTAGTTTGAGGTGGGGAGGGAGTTTCCTAATCCTCATAAATAGCCTAAAAAGGGGACCAAACTCATGAACTTGCCTGTTAAACAGGAAAAGCACTGATTTGGGAAATGGAACCGTGGGGTTCAAATCTCTAATCTGCTGCTTAGCTAATTTTCCTTGGGCACGTGACCTAACTTCACCGGGCCTCCATTCCACCATCCACAAGCCCAGAGAGTTAACTACCACCCACAAGCAGAAGTGGAGTGAAGGGGCCAACATGGAGTCTGGTCCAGTGCCTGGTGTTGAAAGGAAAAGAAAGGTTGCCTCTGCTTTCAACACAACCATGAAGGAGCCAAGCAACACTGAGTTTGTAACAGGATATGAGCCATGTAGGGAGTCTGGATGAAAATTTTGCATGGTTCATATACCCACTTTGCAGTAAGTGCTGTCTTTGGTGACAGGGAGTTGAATTTTTCCTGTGTGTGGCACTCTGCTCTAAATTTGTGAATGTGGGGTAGTAAGAACAAAAGATTTACCTTTTCCAAGGCCTCTCTGTCAAGTAGTTCCTGCACAGCTAGAAGCTTGATGCTGTAAGAAAAAAATTGACACCGGGCTTGAAAACAAATCATTTCATGTCACCAAGCATCAGCCAATCCCTAGCCCATGAGAACAAAAGTTTGACATAGCCTGCATTTCTGCTGAGCCCCATCTAAAGTAACCTTTGCTTTGAATTGAAATGACCATTTCAGAACGATTAAAAATGTTTCTAAATTGTACAATTGATTGCATCATAGGATCCAGAAATTTCACTTCTGGGCATATACCCAGAGGAGTTGAAGATAGGACCTGGAACAGACATTTGCACACCCATGTTCACAGTGGTCAAAAGGTGGAAACAACTAAAATGTCCATCAATGGATGCAGGGGGTAAACAAGATGTGGCACACACATACAAATGTGGAATTATTATTCAGCCTGAAAAAGAAGGAAATTCTGGCTCGTCCTACAACATAGAGGAAGCATGAAGACATGATGCTAAATGAAACAAGCCAGACACAAAAGGACAAATGCTGTCTGATGCTGCTTCTATCAAATAGCTAGCACAGTCACATTCAAAGGGACAGGAAGTAGAAAGGCGGTTGCCAGGGGTGGGGGGGAGGGAAGAGAGGGGAACTGTTATTTAGTGGGTACAGGGTTTCAGTTTGGGATGACCAAAAGTTCCAGAGATGGATGGTGTTGATGGCTGCACATCAATGTGAATGCACTTAATGCCCCTGAGTTGTATGCTCATAAATGGTTAAAACAGCAAATTTTATGTTACGTACATTTCACCATAAAAAATTCTAAAAATCATGATATTTGCTGCATATATTCAGAGGAATATAAAGAAGAAAATAGTTGCCCATATTCAATATTAATCCTCCCTTCATGTCCTTTTGATGCTAACAGGCCAATAACTAAAATCTCTGCTTACGAACGGCCTGCTCAGCCGTTTACCACACAGTGACCGAGCCCTACTGTGTGCAGGTGGGCAAAGGTACACAATGACTGGGACATGCGCCCTGCCCAGGAGCTCACAGCCTCTTGGAGGCCACAGTTCTGGCCACAGCCAGAACACGATGCAGGGTGCCGAGTGGACGGGCCCCGGCAGAGAACAAGGAAGGCTTCCTGGAGGAGGGTCTGGGCTGGCCTTGACTTGGGAGAAAGGCGACCCACAGAGGGGCAGCAGAGGCAAAGGCACCAAGGGCAGAGCAGGGGTGTGGAGAGTACACAACTCGCCAGTTTCCAGTTTAGGGGCCAGAGCCCAGACTGTAGCCAGCAACTGACATGAGAATTCAGAAGTGGATGTGGGTTTTACAAGGAAGGTAACCTCCCCCTCATGACATGCCGCTTTTCAAGTGTTTGTGGACACAAGGCTGGAGTCATCCGCACATGGGAGGAAGCACGAGAGCTCACTGAGATTGTTTAGGGAGCAGGTCAGCTGTTGATGGTGCGTGATGTTCTCTCCCCACTGAAGCAATCTGTTTATGGTCACTGGACACTGCATTCTCTACCTCCGACCAAACTGCATGGTTCTCTGGAGCAGAAATGTCCCCACCCCCCCACCTGATGAGCCTCCCTCCAAAGGGGTTATTGCTCATGATAAGGTTCACCTTAATTTACAGATTTCTTCATAATCTCTCCGTACAACTAAGCAAGCACATCCAACCAAATGCAATGGCTTACAAAAAAGCAACTCGAGGAAGTACAATAACAGTTTTAAAGCTTACGAGACACTACCACCACTAACAATTCGGCAACTATCGGAGCTAAAAGACAGGACTCTGGGCACTCCCTCTGCTCCAACCACACTGACTCTCCTTCATCTCTCGGACATTGGTTTTGTTGTTCGTCTGGCTTGGGTCCTGCCCAAGATCTTTACAACACTGACTCTGGCATACTGTGTCATTCCAGGCCAAATGTGAATGCCACGTCCTCCAAGCAGCCTTCTCTGGACACTGAGGTCAAGCAGCATCCCTGTTCATCACACTTTATTTTCTTCAGTGCACTTGCTAGTCCCCTAAACCATTGATTTGTTGGGGTGCTGTTGTCTGTCCCTTCCAAAAAGCAAGGAAGCTCCCTGTGGCAGGGGGCTTGAGGGTCTTCTCACCATTCCATTTGCAGGGTCTGTAACTGGTACATGGAAAGTAGTCCAGGAACATTTACTGACCAACTAGCAGGGCGCAGTCGGTATTACAGCTAATGCAATCTAGCTTGGCCCACTGGCCGGGCCTCAGTTTCTCCCTCTGAAAAAGAATGCCTCCAACGAGATGACTGTGTATGTTTTCCCTCAGTGACATGCACTACGTGCCTCTGTGCACATGCCTGCCATTAATGGGACGTGCCTGGTGGCCGGTCAATGCTCCTTGCTACTCCTCAGCACATTCTGATTCCCCATGAATCTAAATTCCAGGCCACCGATTTGGATGGCAACTTACACGCTCAGTTAGGGGTTTCCAGGGGGAGCTCGAGTTTCAGAAGCTTAAACTGCTTCTGAAATAACCACTGGAAAATAGTTCTACCAGGGGAAATTTTTCAGCAGGCTCTCATTCCTACCCCCGTCCATGGCCTTGAAGTCCGATTCAGGATCAAATATCAGACATCAACTGATTAGAGGAAAGGTTTAAACACTGTTGAGATCGTCAACTCTCTTTTTCTCCCTGCTTGCAAAGATATTACATGCAAGCCATTGTAGAACGTGAGCCGGAAACCGACCAGTTTCAGGCTCTAAGGGAAAATGAAATGAAGACATTGACTCTCATTTAAGTCAAAGCCTGAAGGATGCTGCTCCCTGCTCTGACTTTCCTCTTGAATGGGGACGTGGCATGCGTAGTGCCACTCTCCAACCCTCTCCACCTCTTCCCATGAACTTTGCCCCCATGTAACTTAGACGCAGCTTCAGAATCCTTCTCAACACTCCAGTGAGACCCAACCAATCTACTCAAGGGGGCACATGACATTAAACATAAAAGCAGATTTAATATCTGCTCTAAAACCAATGCCAAAGAGTATTAACATATGGAGGGTCAGAAAAAAAAGGGGGGCATTCCCACACTACTCAAATGCAGCAATGCGAGATGAGATTGCTTTAGGGGTAGGGGGAGAAAAGACAGGAAGAAGAAGGAAAGACACTCAAATCTATATGGCTGGAGTTTCAAAATGGAAACAATGCATGGTAATAAGAAGTTACTGCCCCAGCTGCTTGTAACATTGGATTTCTTCAGGGAGCTGTGGGGTTTCTCTTCCTCCTTAGAGCTATAATCTTTAAGCATCTAGGAGATGTTTCTTGTTATATAACTACCCTAATGTTATTTCTTCCCTTATTGCAAACGCTCCAAATTTGGAGTATTTATTTCAGTATTTATGCTATCAGATTCTTCTAATCTGATACTGAGAGTCCCTGGGACAAAATGTCACTCATACGAAGGAGCAACACACCCCTTCACCAAATCCTCCAGTTGACACCTCTCATTTCTTGCCCTCATCTCTGTGTCAGTTTTGCTCCTCATTCCCTCACTCCCTTCCTCCGGCCTTTTGCTAATTCCATGAATGTAAACTGAATGCCTCCCATATTTCAGAAACTGCCAGGCATCAGGGTGACCAAGATGAACACATACTGTCCCTGCCCTCCCAGAGGCTAGGATTCTGCTTGGGCCCGTGCCCGGGGAGGTGTGCCCCTGAGACCCTCCTGGGTTCTGTGGCCTGGCAGAGCTGGACTAAAGACGGCATATCTTTATGGTGGCCTGGGGCTTGGTCACCGTCCTCTGAAAACAGCAGAGCTTCCATCAGATAGAAGTCTCAATGACAAGCAATTTCTTTTTCAGCACTCAACTGAGAACAGAGGCAAATAATAACACGAAAGCAGCTGGTAGGCGTGATTTACTTAGGAAAATGACAACTTTAAGGACAAGTCCTGAAGTCAAAGTGGACAACACTTGGGTAGACCGAGGATGCATGCAATTAATGTTTGCTTAACTAAGCTACAAGGAGGTGAGCTAGTTGAGGGCAGAGGTCTTATTCTGCTGGATAGAGCCTGGTAGAGCGAGGTCTATCAAGGAAGTAGAGGTGGCGATGGGGAAAGGGCCAGGCAGACACCGAAAGCAGGAAAGAAAAGCAGCAAAATTGAAGAGACAGAAGCTGAAGGCCCACCCCCTGCAGTCTGGGGTGGCTCAGAGCTGCAGACTGAACCTTAATGGCCCCTGAAAAGGCAGAAAAGAGGCAGATAAGAGGAAGATAGCTCTATGGGTGCTGCAAAAACACCTAGAGGCCAAACTCCCAACTGTGCAGAAACTCATGTGGCCCAAACAGATGACAGCCTAAAGGAGCACTGGAGTCAAGAATTCACTTCAGCTCCCTTTTTCTGAGGATTCTGGCACTGAGTTTCCCCTGCACTTATGAAGTGACACATTATAGTGCATGAGACATAGCAGCATTTGGTAAATGCATAAAGGATATATATATAACATGGCAGAGCCATCCATTCACTGCATGGATAAAATATTTACAGGTTATGCATTATGCACCAGGCACTATTGGGCACTGGGGATACAGTGATGAGCAAACACAGCCTCTGCCTTCAAACTTCTGAGTCTAATGGAGGAACCAGGTACATACATCAGCCACAGGATGTACTCTCAAGAGGCAAACACAGGGTACCATGAGGCTCTTTGGAAGGGCCTTACACAAAGCTGGCAGGCTCCATGCGAAGTGACTTCTAGGCTGACACCTATGGGCTTGCAAGGCAGAGAAACTGAGCGGGAGGAAAAGCATGAGCAAACGAACCAGGGGGGTAGAGTGAACATGACACCCACCCCCGCCCCCAAAGCTGAACACAGACCAGGGATCACAGGAGTGTCTGGAGGGAGGGGTAGGTACTGAAGGATTATTCTGCAGAAACAAGTGGGGCCAGACCTGCTTAGAGGGTTTGTTAAGCCATATGAAGGAGTTTGAACTGTATCTTGATGGTAAGGAGTAGCTAGTGATGAGTTAGGGTAGTGGTGTCATCGAGAGCCCAAGATACAGAAGATGCCCAATAGACATATAAAACGGCTCTGGTGTGAATGTGGGGTGGGGTATGAGTGGGGGACAAGAGTGGAGTCAGCGTGACCAGAGCTCTGCACCCAGCATACCAGCCCAAACAATCTCCGGGCCTGGGAACCAGGCAAGTGGGGAGGGGTTTCCACCTGCATCCTCAGCGGACAAGATCTGAATCTCCTCAAGAGCAGCAGAGACCTGGCAGAGGGGACACGGCAGACAGGCTTCCAGCAAGGGACAGGGTGCCCAAGAGCAGAATTTGGAGAGAAGATAGAATCACAGGCAGCAGCCACAGGCAACAATGACTCTCTCTATCCATACGTCCCCATGCAGGACATGGGGCCACCTCGGACATTTCACAAAAGTCGAATTCAGAAACTAGGTAAACCCACTTGTCTGAATGCTTCTCCTTTCTCTTTGAAGGAAAGCTCCACATTAACTTCCCCTGAACCAAGGAAGGAAGAGTTCTTTCTTGATCAACAAATTTTAGAAGATGCCGTGGATGTTAAATATAGACTTGTTTTCCTTGAGGCTATATTTTCTTCACCATTAGCTCGGGGCTGCGAAAACACAGTGGACATCAGCCTCCAGATGTTAGTGAGCACGCACACCTCAGAGAGAAGGCAGGCTCCCAGGGAAGGCGCTGCTTTTCTCAGATATGTCCTCTTCAGCATCTCATCCCATTGCTGCCAAACACATGCTTGCCATCTCACCCTTCCTTCCCAAAGCCAAGTGCTGAACTACAACATCAGCACCAGAACAATCTGCATGGAATTTAGCTTGGGTGGCTGTTCTTGGCAGGTTAGAGAAAACTAGTGTGCCAAACAGTGGGCAGGAAACTTCTCTGATGACAGTCCCATGGTTTTTGTTCTATTCAGGTTTTCAGCTGCTTGAATCAATTACGGTAATTTCCATTTCTTAGAAATTTCTTAGAAAATTGCCCAATGCATTCAGATTTTCAAGGTTTGAGCACAGAATGGTACTAGTGATCATTTTTAACTTAAAAACAACCTCTGCTTCTGTGGTTATGTCCTCTTCCTCGTTCTTTAATGTGTGTAGATATTTTTTCTCATTGAAAACATTAGATTTGTGAGAAATCAGTCTACTCTGTTGGTCATCCGAAAACATTAGGTCCAGGATTTATCAAGTCTACCATTTTTTTTTCTAATTAAGCAGGTCAACATTTACCTTAATTCCATTCTCCAAGTTTCCATTGTTTTCTTTAGAGATTTACCTTCTTGAGTCAGGTTTCTTATATATATATAAGCCATGAATAAAAATTCATTCTCTATGTAAATATTCATCCCTGTTTCAAATTTCATTATGTAGCCTTCTTGTCACCTACCACCAAGTCTGAAGCTGCCATTTTGGTTTCTTATTGGAGTTCACAGTTCTTTGTTTTTTTGTTTTTGCTTTTTTTTTTTTAAGATTTTCTTCATTTATTTGACAGAGAGAGACGCAGCGAGAGAGGGAACACAAGCAGGGGGAGCAGGAGAGGGAGAAGCAAGCTTCCCGCTGCGCAGGGAGCCCGATGCGGGGCTCGATCCCAGGACCCTGGGATCATGACCCGAGCCAAAGGCAGATGCTTAATGACTGAGCCACCCAGGCGCCCCAGTCCACAGTTCTTTGGATTGTATTTTTCTATCTCTAAGTAATTGGGTTTTAAATTGTATAGTTTTGCATTTTCTATTATTCTAATGTACTGAAGTTAAAGGAAGTACCCTGTACATTTCCTGCTTTTTAAAATCTATTCATTGTCCTTTTTGGTCTATTTTATGATGTTTTTCTATTTCCCAGGGTTTGAGTAGTTTTAGAACTTTTTTTCTTTTTTTTTTTTTTTTTTGATCTCCCAGTGTGTACCTTTAAGTTTTCATATTAGTGTAGGGGGATTAGGGAAGGGCTCTGCCGTCAAGTCTGCCTGGGTTCAAGCTGTCCCACCTAGTGGTTGCCGGATCTTAAGAACTTTAAGAATAGCAGGTGGGAGGCAGGGAAGGGATCTGGCATCCACCCCTGTGACCTTGACCATAGATGACACAGGGGAAGGACTTAGCACGTTGTTTAGCTCAGAGTAAACCACTGTCAATGGTGGATATTGGTACTAATATTATTCAGGCCCTTTCTTTAGCTATTAACACTTCTCTAAAAATCAGAATAAAGAAATCAACAACTTTTTGTTCTACCAACCTATTTCCAGACAAGCAGCACAACAAACCTTTATCTCCCGTTCCCTTTTTGATCTCATTAACAATACCTTACAGTTTAGATCCAGAGTACAGTCCCATTGTTGTTGCTCCATTCTATGGCTGGTCTTAAGAACAATCTCTGACACTCCTGTTTGCTTGATTACCAAACTTAACATAACACATTGCTAGTTCTACTGATTCCAGGGCTTGTGCTACCTCTTCTCCTTTTTTTTTAGAGAGAGAAAGGTGGGGAGGGGCAGAGGGAGAGAAAGACTCTCCAGCAGACTCCCCGCTGAGCATGGAGCCCAACGTGGGGCTCTATCTCATGACCCAAGCAGAAACCAAGAGTCAGACGATTAACCGACTGAGCCACCCAGGTGCCCCTGTGCTACCTCTTCTTGAGCAATATTTTGCCTTATCTTTTGAACTTCTACAACATATCTTTAAAATAAGCTTTAAAGTAAGGAGCACGTTCGTATGTTTTCCCAAGCCCTTGCATGTTCGAGAATGTCTTTGTGATTGGCCTCATACACAAAAGACAACTCAGCTGAGTGTGAAATCGCTGGGTTACAACATAACCCCCAAAACTTCAGAGCTGGCTTGCCAACTTACTTGATAATCAGAAGAACTTTTAATGTGTCGGATTTCCAGACCCCACCTAGGGAGGAGTGATATAGGGCCTAGGCACATATCTGAATTAAAGACAAGACAACACAAAACTCTCAGGTGTTCTAATCTTCCAACAGCTTATAGAGACATAGACCTGTTACAGAGAACCAGCCGAAAGTCAACCTGATTTTTGTTATTCTTTTCTCTGCTTGGATTCTCATGCATTTCCCCCCATTTTGTCCTTGTTATTCTCTATGTTTCCCAGGCTATGCCCAGATGTGGGCCTCTTTTTGCTGACAGCGTACAGAACATGGTGAGTGAGTACCTTATACTCAGACCCAATCTCTCTACAGCTCAGGGAGGTAGCTGATGCCGGAGCACTGATCCCAGTAATCACCAACACCAAAAATCTGAATAGGGGCTGTCAGTTCTGTCTTCCACATCTATAACCTTGTCTCTTATTTTTCTCTTTCTTCCTTGTATTTTCCAGAATCATTTCTCAAGGTTGGTTTTTTTCTTCCCCTCCACTTATATCACTGACTGGATTTCCCATACCATTTGTGCTAGTTTTCTAGGGCTGCTGTCACAAATTATCACAAAGTTGGTGACTTAACCCAACACATATTCAGTCTCTCACCATTCTGGAGGCCAGAAATCTCCAATCAGTATTATTGAGCAGAAATGAAGGTGTTGGGACCACCCCACTCCGTCTGCAGGCTCTAGAGGGGAATATGATCAAGCCCCACGTTGGGCTCCATGCTCAGCAGGGAGTCTCCTGGAGATTCTTTCTCTCCCTCTGCCCCTCCCCCCTTTCTCTCTCTCTTTGCCTCTTCTAGCTGCCAGTGGCTGCCAGCATCCCGCATCGTGTCTCCTTCTCCGGGATCACAGCGCCTTCTCTTCTAGCAAATCTCGCCCTGCTTGTCTCATAAGGACACCTGGGATTGCACTTAGGACAATTCAGTATAGTCTCCCCATCTTTCCAGGTCCTTAGCTTAATCACATCTGCTCCGTCTTTTTTTTTTTTTTTTTTTGCCATATAAGGTCATAATGTTTAGAAGTTCTAGGGATTAGGCTACGGATACCTTTTCAGGGCCATTTTTCAGCCTACCACACATTAATACTCTTTATACTCCTGCTAATTTGGGTTTTAGTTCTGTTGCGGAATTCTGTTTCCTCAAAACCTTTCCTAATTCACCGCATCTCTTTTTAAAATTTTATTTCTGTTGCCTTTTCCTACCAACCCATTCTTTCCTTATGTTTTTCTGTCCCTGTTCCAGAGAGGCCATGTCTTTTTGTAGTATGCGGAGGATGCCACACATTTCCCCCACATCCTCTTTTACGACCTGCTATAGATGATTTTCTGGGTCTTCGGAAGCTGCTGCTTTTACTTTGTTCTGCAGGAATTTTCCACAGTCTTTTATTTTTGTTTTATTCATCTTAAATAAGAAAAGGTTTGTCCTGACCAATGGTTGATTTTCAACAGACATTATGAGCAGACTGACAATGGATCTGTTTTCTGCTCACCTGCATAAAGGATGGATCTCCTTCTTCGACCTGCTATGGGAGGGGACTGGCTGAGGGCACAGCTCCCGGCCAACTCGGAACCTTTGCTCCAGTGAGATTCACCCCCTCCTCAGAGGCTCTCAGTCAACTCAAGAGAGAATGCATCCTGTCTCCCAACATGTGCAGCTGCCAGGGCACCCCGCTTGTAGCACTTTGCTTTTGGGGAGTAGATTTACTAGAATGCACTGAAATCATGCCAGTTTCCCCCTATTTCCCATCTGGTTATAGTCTGATGTTTTTTTCCCTACTTGGCAATGGGGAAAAAACCCAAAGAGACGGCCCTATGAAGAAGGGCCCACATCCGAGGCTAGCAGCTGAGGATAGAAAAGAAAGACTAACCAGCTAGAGGCTAGTAGCTGAGGCTAGTAGCTGAGGATAGAAAAGAAAGACTAACCAGCTGGAATTTGCTTTGAGTGTGTGAGTCAGGAATGAATGATGAAAAGGGTGTAAATTACTTTTTCCGTTTTTCAGGCAGGCGTTGAAGGGGGTGGTGGTGAGGTGAGGTCTCCTCCTGGTGGCCCTCTGTGTCATGAGCAACACCCTGGGTAGGCTCCCCGAGCCCCGTGTTGTCCACCTCATCACTGTCACCTGTTGACGCCTCCAAGTTTCCACCATTTGTCATTCCCTCTCCGTTTTTGCTGGCCTGTGAGGTTTTGTTATTTTTCTGCCTCATCATGGGTATCTGAGCCAAACCTTCCAGAGATGGGGTCTCTGAAGGGCAGGATAATGTCCGGTCTCTTGTTTTTAGTGATTGGCTTGTTCAATAAATGGAAAGACTGGCTCTTCCTCAAACTTCAGGGCTCTTCATCCTCCAAGTGAGGAAAAGTATCCACAAGAGAATCCACTTCCCTACGTTTGATCTGATCCTTCAGGGCTCCCGGGGCGTCAGGCCTCAGGGCTGCTGAGCACCTGGCAGGGTGCCCACAGGGTAGAATCAGGATGGGACCTTCTAGAAATCGCTTCAAGCACAAACCAGGGGCATGACCAGAAGTGAGGAAGCCTGACTTTCACTGGAAACAGCTGAAGATGGTCAGACCTAAGACTGGACAAGCTAACAGTGGAAGTGAGGTTGGCTCCCAGCTGGAGACTAGGAATCACTTTCCCATACCTGCACTTTTTTTCTCAGCAGCAAACTGCCTACTTCATGCCACTTTCTAAAAGGCTGAAATATTTAACCTAATCTAAGGTCTGGGGCCCCACAGGAAAGCCCATTAGAAAGTTAATAGCCTGGTTTAACTGTAGGAGATAAAGCTCCTGTCCACTGGGCAATTTTATTCATGGGGAATTTGGAAGAAAAGACACAGGAACAGACTGAACTGCAGACAGAACCAATGAACAGGAGAAACAGGATGTCATTAACGGAGGGTCTTCCAGATGTCAGGTACTGCACTAAGCCTTTATGACATTATTTTACTTACACCTCCAAGTTTCTCCTCGTAGACATAGCTGTAACAAACTGCAGATTCCAAAGCTAAAGAGTATTCAGGGACTGATGCGATGATTTGTATGCTACAATATTAGTTTTTCTTCCTCCTGGCTTTGGGACATTTTACTCTCTGCTGAAGAGTCAAGGATATCAACTCCTATTTTTCAGCTTCAGAGAGATTAAGTGTCTTGTGAAAAATCCACACAAGGGCAGGGAATTGCACCAGGTCTGTATGATTTAAAAGCACTCGCCACTTTTTACTCATGCAACAAATATTCCCTGAGCACCTACTATGTGCCAGGCATATGGCACCAGAGATACAGCAATGAACAAAACAAAATCTTGACTCTCATGAAGCTTCCATTCTGAAGAGGGGTAGGGAGCAGTGGTCTGCTAGCATCTGTTTAACCACCAGCCCTAGGGAAGTGGGGACTGGGGAGCTGTAGCATTTGCCAATTTCCATGGTGGAAATACTCCCATTATGACCCATTTCAAGCCACCAACTTGATTTGACTAAACACAGAGATGGGAAGAGACGTGCCACTTCACACAAGCTCCAGCACACCACTGGTGAGGAGGAATCCGCAACAAACCAATATTTCTATTAATTACAAATTGAATATATAATAAATTATACAGTTATGTAATGTGCCCAGTGGTGATGAATTTGTAAACATTAAAGCAGGGTAAAGGAGTAGTAAGTGGCCAGGGTGCTGTGAGGAAGTTAGGAACGCTTATCCCATGACATGACATTGGATAAGAGACTGGATTTTCCCATCTGTACAATCAGGATAAAGATTCTAACTATTTAAAAGGGTCATCATAAGGATTTGATGAAATGGCACTTATTGTAGAATATTACCTTCTAGTATATAGTAGGTGCTCAATAAGTGATAGCTATTAATATTTATCTGAATCGGTACAGAGATGGCCTGGTACACAATTCTCATCTTCCTTAGAACTGATGAGAATATAAAGCTTTTATTCCTAAAAATCTGGTATTTTAGTCACTTAAACAAGTTCTAAATGATTGATCAACAACCTAGAAATGCTGCTATACACATGGAGTTGCTAAGATCATAATGCCAGGCGTTCTAACACTGACGTTAGAACTTGCAGTGTCCGTATTATTATTTTTTAATAATATGATTAAATTCTTTAATAGTTAGCACTTTAATTCCAAATCAATCCATGCCACTCTCCCTCAAAGACGTACAAAGAATGCTATAACTCTTCTGGATGAGTATACCACATAGTTTTGTTCTCCTTCAACCTCTAAACTAAAATAAAAAGATACGCAGATAAATAGGCAAAACATCTACTACAGAATTGGTTCTTAAACTCGTTCAGAGCTGTACCATTCATACAGAATGCAAGTCTCTTTACAAAAAGGCAAAGACTAGAACTCCCTCAAAGATAAAACTGCGTAAAATGTCGAAAAGAAATTAAGTATCCAGATATTTTAAATTGAAGGGTGAAGCTCTTCCATCAAACAGAGAAAAATTATCAACTACTTTTATTATTTCTTTAAGAATTGAGATATGATCTCACTGGTATGAGGAATGTGAGAAACAAGACACAGGATCATAGGGGAAGGGTGAGAAAAATGAAACAAGATGAAACCAGAGAGGGAGACAAACCATAAGAGACTCTTAATCTCAGGAAACAAACTGAGGGTTGCTGGAGTGGTGGGGGGTGGGAGGGATGGGGTGGCTGGGTGATGGACACTGGGGAGGGTATGTGCTATGGTGAGCGCTGTGAATTGTGTAAGACTGATGAATCACAGACCTGTACCCCTGAAACAAATAATACATTATACGTTAATAAAAAAAAAAGAATTGAGGTACAGCTTGAGGTTCATTACAGGGCAGAGGATTAAAGAAGAAGGGAAAAAACTTCTTCTCAGCCTGCCATCTGCAATGCACAGAGCCAGATGCCCCACAAACGTCTCCATTTTGCTGCCCCTCACAAAGACCTGGCGTCATCAGTTCTGCTTTAGAGAGGACAACAGTGGGGCTGTGCCGCATAGCAAGAGTGAAGCCATCATTCAAACCCAGGGCTCAGGGCTCTGACGGGGACCTCTTGATTTCATTCCAAATTCCCACCCTGGTGTCACATCCAACTGGTTAATGATGGAGCCTTAGAACTTGGATAAGGTTCTTATTGGTCACTCCAAGTGGTTATGGTGAGATGCAGGCCCAGATGTCCCTAAACCAAGGGGGCTCTCAAACTGGTACTGTTCCTTCTCTAATCCAAGGAAACTGGGGACTTCTTGGAACTCATACCTTTCTCCTTAATTTTTTTCAACACACTTTCACCCAAGAAGAGCTATCTGCCCAATACGAATCAGAAAATGCTGCAGATATTATCTGAAGATAATTTTTCCTTCAGGAAGAAATATTTTTCACCACACTCCTCCCCAGTTGGCCTTTCCTAAACCCTCTTTGGTTGCTCCTTGGCTTTCACTGGGGGAGGTAAAAGAAATAACCAAATCAAATACATTTTTGTATGTACTGTGGGGACAGTGTCCCCATCCTGCATGACCTCACCTGGAAAGGGGTAAAGACTATAGCTTGACCCTGTTCCCCACTACATCTCCACTTTCCTATGGTCTTCCCCTAGCAGTTCCTTCAGAACTACATGGGATGTACTTCGAGGTGTGATCCTGTCTTTTCTTCCTGTCTCCCCTTTCCATCCACAAAGCTTCCTTCCAACATTTTAATCTTTTGCATTATATGTATTTTCTTATGTGCATCCAATCCTATGAGAATGGAAGTAAGCAACACACACACACACTTCTGTTTTTTAAATGAGTGCTGGCCAGTTATCATGTCAATAATTATGGGTTTGGGCATTTTTTTTGGTCCCCACCCTTTTTGTATTTGGGGATTCATGGGGGATTCCTTGTTACCTAGTTTTTTCTGTAAATGTCCACAAGTTTAGGTTTTGCCAACTCGTTGCTCTTTTTGCTCCTGATATTTTCATTATGAAAATTTTCAAACCTTCAGGAAAATTCAGAGAACTCTGCAGTAAACACACACCTACCATCCACATTCTGTAATCGTTAGCATTTCATGCTACTTGTTTTATCACACATCTGTCCTAACCACCCACCTACCCATCTTTTTTTCTTTTTTGTTTTTTTGTTTAAAGCATTTCAAAGTAAGCTGCAGCCCAGTGATTTGTCTCATATTTCACACAAAGGCTGGCTTCAAAGTAATTCCTCTCATTCTCAACTGAATCACTCCCTGCAGAATCCTAGACTCCAGTGTGAGAGCCCACCCTGGAGCTCTACTGAAGATCCACCAGTATGAATGCTTGTCCTCCAAGCCTTTCTCAAGGTTCTCCCGGAAGACTTCATTAGCCAAAGCCCCTCTTCATCTGGACGAAATTGCCATTCTTCCCCTCCAGCTTCAACTCTTCTACCTTTTAATGTCTCCACCAAGCCACCACGAAATGAATATTTCTAAAGCTCAACTTTACATGTGATCACATATTTTCAGCCGAGAAAAGAGTGATATTTTCACATAGTACTCAGTGTAAATGATTCCTCCAGGCACACTTCAAAACCAAATGAGCCCGGCTCTTCTTGTGGCCCCTTCAGCCCACTGCCCATGTCTTAGTCACCCCCAGCGTGCCATGTATGCCCAAGGAGGCTTATTGCTGCTGCTTTGAACTATGCCCAGGCCCCTTCTTAAGAACTTAGTGACTGGGAAAGAAAGAGTGATTAACTGAATGTGTAAGAGAAAAAAATTTCCACTTTCAAGCACATACTAGAAATGAGAAAGTTATCTAACACAATGCAGGGTCTGTGATTCCAACTTAATGCTCCAGCCAAAATTTTTCATCTGGCTTCAATGTTGACCTTTCACCTCTTAGCTAGGCTTCTCTTCCTTTTAGACCAGACAAAAATCACTCCTGGGTTTTGTCAGAAGCAATGGTCTCATTAATCAGCTTAAAAAGCAAACATTCATTTCTCTTTATAATGCAAACCAGCCAGTAAGATTCTCTGGGCAGGGAGTTGTTTAAAGCAGCAATTATGAGGGCATATTTCACAGGAATCTTTTATTTTTTATTTTTAAAGAAGTCATTTTGAAAGCACATATTTATTTGAGAAAATTTAGAAAATACAAAAAGAGAGAGAGACAGAGAAAAGAAACATTGACCATAATCCTGCCACCCAGGAATTATCATTAATAACTTCATCTATATCATTTTAGACTTGAAAAAGATGAATATATGCATTTTGTAAAATTAGAATTATATTGTATATGCTCTTTCTATTACCTTTAAGTTACCATTATGTTATAAATTATTGTCGTTATTAACTGGCATAATTCCATGTCATTAAGTATTATGTGATGTAATTTTATTTTTTTTAAAGATTTTATTTATTTGTCAGAGAGAGAGAGAGCACAAGCAGGGGGAGGGGCAGAGGGAGAAACAGGCTCCCCGCTGAGCAGGGAGCCCAAGGTGGGGCTGGATCCCAGGACCCTGGGATCATGACCTGAGCCAAAGGAAGACATTTAAGAAACTGGGCCACCCAGGAGCCCCTATTTGATGTAATTTTAATGGAGATAAATAAAGAGATATAAATATAGATATATGCTATATTTAATAATATTTGTTGGACATCAAATCTGTGACAGGGAGCAGAAAAGTTTGCCCCACAGTGTGCCACTTTGGCACGTGGATTGTTTTGAGCTAAAGGCAATCAAGACTCAGCAGATTCAAGAAAATCTTTTACCTCTCCCTTAACTACCATAAACAATTTAGATATGGAGACTGGCCCAGAAAGAGAGCTATTACCAGAGATAACTTTCTATGTGAATGACCCATCTATATAGCAGAGCAAACAGCTAATTATCAAACATCTGCTCTTGTCCTGCATCTACTGTACTGTAAATCACCCTCCTCCCCTTTGAAGTCCCAGGCCCTTTGCCCATTCCTTAGCTCAGGATGGCATTTAAGCCTCAACTGCCCGACTTGCCCTTGGGTCTCGTATTTTTATGAAGCTCTCAGAGGTATGAAATTAAAAATTTGTTTTTCTCCTATTAATCCATCTTATGTCAATTTAATTATTAGATCAGCCAAAGAACCTAGAAGGGTAGAATAAAAATGTTTCCACCCCAGCAGGTGTTTCAAACTTTTTACAGTTCTATCACTTTGGTGAACAATTCTGAACATACTACTTTCTGTATAACTTTAACTGTTTCCAACAATAAATTTCCAGGAGGTCAAGGGCTATGTGTGTATTTAAGATTTTAAATAACTTTTGTAAAACTGCTTTGCAGACTTAGACTTCCACTAGCAGTGGTATGACCCGCTTCCTTGACCTGTGTAATTTATATAAAAACTCCCTAATCCAATAGGTGGAAAAGGTCTAATTAAGCTGTTTAAATTTACATTTATTTGACCACCAGAGAAACTGAACATTTTAATTCTTCTTTCATCAGAGCCAGTGAGTGATGGCAAGGGAGGGGAGCAGTCTCAGGGAAATATCTTCCGGCACCTACGAGTCACACTGGAAGGCCTGGAGTGGGCTGCAGGGGGTGGGGCGCTGGAGCTCAGCAGCCCTGTGCAGGGTAATCAATGAACAATGGAACCTCTGTACCTTAGTGGAAGTTCTCAAACCATTTCTCTCCTGCCTCTCCTTTCTTAATTGGATATATTTCTCTGGAGACACTGGAACAGTATGTACAGGGCTTTTAAATTCCCCCAAATTCTTGATAAATAAGTACTATCAATATTTTGCCCAAAAAAGTTTTGTATAGGGGACCACCAGCTAGAAGAAGTATGATTGAAGCCTACTTACTTCAGAGAGAGTAAAAAAAGAGTGTTTTGAAAGATTTCCTTGTTGGCTCAAAGTCATCTGGGTAAACTAGAACCAGAACCGAGGACTCCCATCTTCCCTATGGTTTGGGCAGCAAAAGGTGCAGCTCTACAACTGTGCAAAATACAGAAGAATTTAGTTAGATTGGTTACAAGTCTGCAGTCTACAGGGAGGCCCAGAGGTTCTCCAGAAGGGAAGAGGGAGCTCCCAAGTGACATCACCGGCACTTGCCTGCTGGCCTCCCACCCAGGAATAAACCCAACATCAGGGGACGGTGCCAGCCACAGCTCCCAGGATCTAACCACAACACTGCACTCAACAGTGCAGAACAGACTGGAACACAAATCCCAGGCAGCAAGGCTTCCACAATATCACATCTATAGGCTTTCAAAAGGATAGTGACCATCCCATTGCAGGGACAAATGGTCAACTACTCTTTGCCGAGAGCCTTGGTCACCTGTGAAGCTTCACCCCCTGGTTTCTAGAGACAGCTTCAGAGGGGTGGGGATCTGGCTGGTCTCTGGATATCTGTCCCTCCAAATTATGAAGGAAGAAAACTCCTTCGATCGCTCTAGCAATTAACATTTGTTGCTGGGTGTCCATACTGTGACCTGCAGCTAAGAAGTTAAGTCCCTTAAAGGTAAGAGCAGCAGCTACCACTGCCAAGCTTTCATCTCCAGGGAACCCCAACGTGCGTGAGGAGAATGGTGTCCCAGTGGGGTGCTGAGTCACAGTGAGGACAGGGGCTGGTGGGTTGTGCAGAGTCAGGCCCAGAGAGCTGCCTGGGATCCCCACAGAAACTGCTGGCCCCATAATATGGAAGGAGCCTCTGCAAGACAGGGGCCTCGAATTCCAAAGTGGGTTTTAAGATGACAACTTCAAAAGCTCTTCCAGGAAGCAGGCAGGAAGAAAAGAGACATCCCTGCTCTTGGAGGATCCTGCCTAAGTGTCAGTGAAGTGAGTTAGTTTCCAAGAACCACTGGCTTGTATTTTGGAGCTAAGACAGTGGCTCTCGAGCTGTAGCGGTAAAACAGACTGCTGGTCCCCACCCTAGAGTTTTCTATGTAAGTAGGTCTGAGATGGGGCCTGAGAATTTACAGTTCCAACAAGTTCCCAAGAGAGGCAGGTGCCCCCAGACTGGGAACCATACTGAATTAGAATGAGAATATGATAGCTAAGGATGCCACTTTCATGAAGGTTTCAACACACACAACTTTACAAGGCACACGTCTAAGATTTCCTTAGCTGGACTTGGTGAGGAGGGCTCTCTGGGGAGACTCTAGGTGGCTTGGTGCAAGATAGGCCTACAACTTTTGTTTCTCAAACAGGGCATCTATTTCCTGTGGACACTCAGTTTGAAAAATCAGATGTCACAGAGTATTCAACCCAGCCGATCTTGAGCCATGACGTCTGGTTTACTCTATGGCCTCCTCTTTCTTAAGTATCTATTCCATCCCATTTACTATCCTTGCCCCTCAGAAGAGCTTCTACTCCTCTTGTCCAAGACCAACTCGCCCACCTGCGCTCCTGGAAGACTGATCATGTTCTCCTCCCCCAGACCTGCTCCCACTCTTGCTAGAATCCTTCTTTCTCCAACCACTGCTTGGCACTGGTGCCTGATCCCTCCTTAAAACTCTTCTCTAGATATGCTCCCGGACCCCCAACACCTTCTCTGAATCCTTCTTACCCATTTACTCTCCGGCTTGCTTGCCTCATACTTCCACTCATTTATTCTCCCTGAAAACCTGTGCCAGACAACAGTGATTAACAACAGTGGACAAGAAAGGGCTTGCCCTGCTTACATGCAGCTGACAATCCAGTGGGACTACTCCCACTGATGAACGAACTACACAAGTGGTCATTTCATTACAAACATGTCAAGTGCTCCAAAAGAGAAGCACAAGGTCCTGAGAGTGCATATGAGGGGCTGCGGGGTGAGGGGTGGCTAACCTAGACTGGAGCTGGGGCAAGGAAGGCCTTCTGAGTGAAGCCACACTGAAGCAGTGTCTGGAATTGGAACTGGCCTGACACTTGTCTTGCCAGTGCCTTAAATGTTGGGTCTAATCATATTTTCAAGGATCCAATCGTATTTTCTCTGTCACAATGACCAGCAGTGATTCAAAAAAAAATATTTCTCTCTCCAGCACCCACTTCCCTTCTAAACTCCACCTCTGCACTTCCGGTATCTGCCGGACTCTAACTACAATGCCTCAGAGGGATCTCAAACTCAACACATTAAAGGAGAGCTCCCCCAGCAAAGCTGCTCTACATACCTTCCCCCATCTTAGACACCAGCCAACCAAGGCCCGAGCATCATTATTCTTGAACCCACCCACTGCCTGCCATATCCACCACCTGAAAAGCCACCAACCCAGGTTAATTCTATCCACCCAACCATCTTCTGAATCCATCCTTTATCATATATTAAGTTCTCCAAAGCCATAGCCATACTTTCCTAATTCAATGTATATTTTTGCTTATGATGAAATATATACTCATTAGGCATCCAAATCGGCAAAGAGGAAGTCAAACTCTCACTCTTTGCAGATGATATGATACTGTAGGTGGAAAACCCAAAAGACTCCACCCCAAAACTGCTAGAACTCATACAGGAATTCAGTCAAGTAGCAGGATATAAAATCAATGCACAGAAATCAGTGGCATTCCTATACACCAACAACAAGACAGAAGACAGACAAATCAAGGAGTCGATCCCATTTACAATTGCACCCAAAACCATAAGATACCTAGGAATAAATTTAACCAAAGAGGCAAAGGATCTGTACTCAGAAAACTATAAAATACTCATGAAAGAAACTGAAGAAGACACAAAGAAATGGAAAAACGTTCCATGCTCATGGATTGGAAGAACAAACATTGTGAAGATGTCAGTGCTACCTAGAGCAATCTACACATTCAATGCAATCCCCATCAAAATACCATCCACCTTTTTCAAAGAAACGGAACAAATAATCCTAAAATTTGTATGGAACCAGAAGAGACCCCAAATAGCCAGAGGAATATTGAAAAAGAAAAGCAAAGCTGGCGGCATCACAATTCCGGACGTCCAGCTCTATTACAAAGCTGTCATCATCAAGACAGTATGGTACTGGCACAAAAACAGACACATAGATCAATGGAACAGAATAGAGAGCCCAGAAATGGACCCTCAACTCTATGGTCAACTCATCTTTGACAAAGCAGGAAAGAATGTCCAATGGAAAAAAGACAGTCTCTTCAACAAATGGTGTTGGGAAAATTGGACAGCCACATGCAGAAGAATGAAACTGGACCATTTCCTTACACCACACACAAAAATAGACTCCAAATGGTTGAAAGACCTAAACGTGAGACAGGAGTCCATCAAAATCCTAAAGGAGAACACAGGCAGCAACATCTTCCACCTCAGCCACAGCAACTTCTTCCTAGAAATATCGCCAAAGGCAAAGGAAGCCAGGGCAAAAATGAACTACTGGAATTTCATCAAGATAAAAAGCTTTTGCACAGCAAAAGAAACAGTCCACAAAACCAAAAGACAACCGAAAGAATGGGAGAAAATATTTGCAAATGACATATCAGATAAAGGGCTAGTATCCAAAATCTATAAAGAACTTATCAAACTCAACCCCCAAAGAACAAATAATCCAATCAAGAAATGGGCAGAAGACATGAACAGACATTTTTCCAAAGAAGACATTCAAATGGCCAACAGACACATGAAAAAGTGCTCCACATCGCTCGGCATCAGGGAAATCCAAATCAAAACCTCAATGAGATACCACCTCACACCCGTCAGAATGGCTAAAATTAACAAGTCAGGAAATGACAGATGTTGGCGGGGATGTGGAGAAAGGGGAACCCTCCTACACTGTTGGTGGGAATGCAAGCTGGTGCAACCACTCTGGAAAACAGTATGGAGGCTCCTCAAACAGTTGAAATAGAGCTACCCTACGATCCAGCAATTGCACTACTGGGTATTTACCCCAAAGATACAAATGTAGGGATCCGAAGGGGTACGTGCACCCCGATGTTTATAGTAGCAATGTCCACAATGGCCAAACTGTGGAAAGAGCCAAGATGTCCATCGACAGATGAATGGATAAAGAAGATGTGGTATATACACAATGGAATATTATGCAGCCATCAAAAGGAATGAGATCTTGCCATTTGCAACGACGTGGGTGGAACTGGAGGATGTTATGCTGAGTGAAATAAGTCAATCAGAGAAAGACATGTATCATATGACCTCACTGATATGAGGAATTCTTAATCTCAGGAAACAAACTGAGGGTTGCTGGAGTGGTGGGGGCTGGGAGGGATGGGGTGGCTGGGTGATAGACATGGGGAGGGTATGTGCTATGGTGAGCGCTGTGAATTGTACAAGACTGATGAATCACGGATCTGTACTTCTGAAACAAATAATGCAACATACGTTAAGAAAAAAAAAGAAGAAGATAGCAGGAGGGGAAGAATGAAGGGGAGTAAGTCGGAGGGGGAGACGAACCATGAGAGATGATGGACTCTGAAAAACAAACTGAGGGTTCTAGAGAGGAGGGAGTGGGGGGATGGGTGAGCCTGGTGATGGGTATTAAAGAGGGCACGTTCTGCGTGGACCACTGGGTGTTATGCACAGACAATGAATCATGGAACACTACATCAAAAACTAATGATGTAATGTATGGTGATTAACATAAGAATAAAAAATTATTAAAAAATATATACACTCATTATAGAAAATTTTGAAAATACATAGAAAATAACCACTGATAACATTCTGCCTTATTTGCATGTGTATGTGTGTTTGTGTGTCTTATGTTTAGAAACTGCAATCATAATATGAATATATCTGACAGGCCAGTGGCCCTAACTCCTCACCTCTTATGAGTTAGGGCTTGGTCATGTGACTTGCTTTGGCCAATGGGACATTAGTGAGCATGATGCAAATAAAGGCCCTTGGTTAAAATCTGCTGCATGAAATAATCTTTAAAAAATTATTTTGGGGGCACCTGAGTGGCTCAGTCGGTTAATTGTCCAACTCTTCATTTCAGCTCAGGTCATGATCTCATGGGTTGTGAGATCAAGCCCTGAGTCAGGCTCCACACTCAGAGGGGAGTCTGTTTGAAGAATTTCTTCCCTCTGCCCCTCCCCTCACTTGCTTGCTCACACACACTCTCTCTCTCTCTAAAATAAATAAATCTTTTTAAAAAATTATTTTTAAAAGCTATGTGATATTTCCTGTGTGAATGTACCATAATTGAATTGCTATTTCCTCTATTGCTGGACATGCAGATTTTCCCCCACATAGCTCATATTTCTAATAAATATCTTTGCACATATATCAAGATGTATTTCTGATTATTTCCTTAGGTTAGATTTTAGAGTTAGCTTTACTCAGTCAAAAGATATGTATACAGTTAAGCTTTGTGCCAGAAAAGCTTTATCCAGCTATACTCCCACCAACAATTTAGAAAAGTGCCTTTTGTAACCCAACCTCTGGGGGGTTACCTGACAGGAGAAAAATTATATCTCATTTTACTTTGCATTTTTTTGACAGTGGTTAAGTTAAACATCTTCCCCTATGTTACTTGGTTGCTTATATTTCTTCTATGCATTATCTTTATCTTCCCTTTAGCTAATTTTTCTATTGAGCTATTAGTTTTTTCCCAAAGATTTAAATAAATAATACTTTGTATATTAAAGGCTTCAAACATGTTTTTCTGTCACATGTGGCAATTTTTCTACATTGACAATAAATTTTGTTTCTAAGGCATGTGATATATGCCTTAAGTAAACGCTTAAGTTAATTCTTAAAAGCAGTCCAATCCATTGCTGTTTATTCTTACTTTTTCCCCAGTGTTTTGTGCTTAGAGAGCCAACTCTTCACTATGTTTTTATATACTTACTTCGATTTTTCACGGTTTAACTTGATATGTCTAATTAGAATTTATTTTGATACATGTTGTGAGGAAAGGATATAATTATTTTGCACTGGTCATTGAATAAATATTCATCCCTTCCCCCCACTGATTTGTGATGCTCCATCTTCATATGTTAAATGCTCATAAATGCTAGGGTTGGTTGGCTTCTGAGATATTATTCTGTTCCTTTAATCTGTGTCTTCACTCATACACTAACATTACTTTAATTACTGTGCATTTATATTATGTTTTGCCATCATGCTTTCCTGTATTCACTCAACAAATATTTACCAAGCTCCTACTTTGTGCTCTGTACAGTTCTAGGTTGAAGACACAGCCGTGAACCAGGCAAAGAACTTCTCTATTTGCTTCCCCTTCTAGTGGGGGGAAAGGGTGTTGAGCAAGTCATGACAACAACATTATCACTTGCCTTAACTATTACAACGAACCACCTCCTAAAACCGGGGTTCCTCCTTTCCTTCCACACCCCTGCCTACTCCTCCACCTCTGGCTATCTCTCTGCTTTATAAACACTCATGTTTCCAGGATGTCCAAAATGTCATGCTCTCCAGAGTGCTCCTCCAGCCCTCTAAGCTAGCTTTTCCTCCTCTCTGCACTCAGTGAACTCAGTCACCTCAGGGTCAACCTGCCCATGCAAGATGCCCTTTTGTGAAAGACCCACATGGATAATCTGAGGCCGGGTGTTATGGGTTGAATTATGCCCCCCAAAACCTATATGTTGAAGTCTTAACCCCCAGTACCTCAGAATGTGACTATAATCAGAGAGGGGGCCCTTAATGAGGGGGTTAAGTTAAAATGAGGCCAGAGGGTAGCCCTCATCCGATATGGCAGGTGTCCTTATAAAAAGAGGAAATTTGGAGACAGACAGCTACAGAGGGAAGACCATGTGGAGATACAGGGAGATGACAGTCATCTACAAGCCAAGGAGAGAGGCCTCAGAAGAAACCAACCCTGGTGACACCTTGATCTCAGACTTTTAGCCCCTGGAACTGTGAGAAAATAAATTTCTGTGTTTAAGCCATCCAGTCTGTGGTACTCTACTGTGACAGCCCTTTCCACAACTGCAAAATGGAACTAAAATCTCCTTTTAATCATGATGAAATAGAAAGGTATCTGGCCAGGATTCAGAACATCCAGATCCTCAACTGGTCCTTTCCTGGGGCCACAGCCACTCACAAGTCCCAAAAGGGACAGCACCAGGCCAAGGAGTACATTAATTCCCAGGCCAGGCATGACCCACAAACCACATGCAGACTCCCGCTAACCCACCCTGAACACATATATCCCACAATAATTCTTCTGGCCTGCAGCACTTCGTGGTGACTCTTAACAGCCTCCCATTAGGGTGTCTGGGTGGCTCAGCTGGTTAAGTGACTGCCTTTGGCTCAGGTCATGATCCTGGAGTCCCTGGATCGAATCCCGCACTGGGCTCCCTGCTCAGCTGGGAGTCTGCTTCTCCCTGTGACCCTCCCCCCTCTCATGTGCTTTCTTTCTCTCATTCTCTCTCTCTCAAATAAATAAATCTTAAAAAAAAAAAATTAAAAAAATAAAAAACAAAAAACAGCCTCCCATTAAAACCCAGTAACAGAAAAGGATCAGAAATTTACTGGGGCAGGGGCGCCTGGGTGGCTCAGTCAATTAAGCATCCGCCTTCGGCTCAGGTCATGATCCCAGGGTCCTGGGATCAAGCCCCACATTGGGCTCCCTGCTTAGCAGGGAGCCTGCTTCTCACTCCCCCCACCCCCCCCACCCCACTCGTGCTCTCTCTTGTTCTCTCTCAAATAAATTAATAAAAATCTTAAAAAAAAAAAAAAGAGAAAGAAAGAAATTTACTGGCGCCTGGGTGGCTCAGTCACTTAAAGCGGCCAACTCTTGATTTTAGCTCAGGTCATGACCTCCTGGTCCAAGGATAAAGCCCCGCTTCGCTTCTGGATTCTCACTCTCCCTCTGGCCCTCCCCCTGCTTGCTCTTTCTCTTAAATACATAAATAAATGTTAAAAAAAAAAAAGAAATTTACTCTAGGTTGCTTGACAACCACCAACAGCAGGAAGGAAGAACCCTTCTGTGGGCACCCAAGACAGCCATCACTAATCAATAATGACACACATATGCTAAGATCAGGTGTGGCCTTAAAATCCTTCTCTCAGTGTTCCAAGCAGCTCCTACTAAGGTACTAGAGTAGACAAGGAACCTCCTTGCTAGCACGGACCTACAGAGCATCTGACATTTTTGCAGAATGAGATGTTGTAACAGCTAAATGATTTAGGTTTCTATGAAACAGCCAGTACAATAAATTAGTAAATGGCCTTGAGGTCAATCAGACCCGGGATCAAAGCCAAAGTTGAGATAGTTAGAGCAAACACGTAGGGGGTGCTGAGCATGTGCCTAGCACCATTCCTAGTTTTAATATAAATTACTTAATGGAATCCACACATTAGTGTAATCCACTATTAATACCCACCCGCCAATCTGCAGATGAGGACACTGAGGCACAGTGTGGTTGCCCAACTCACCCAAAGCCACACACCTGAGATCTGAGCCCCGACTAGCCCCAGGTCTGTGCTCTTCACCATTCGGGTGGGGGTTCCCAAGCTTTAGAGTACCTCAGGATTGCCTGAATGACTTGCTAAAACACAGCTAAACTGGGCCCCTTCCCCAGAGTCCTCATTTCTGGAGATCATGGGTGGCTCCTAAGAATCTGCATTTCTAAAAAGTTCCCAGGTGAGGCTGAAGCCCCTGGTCCAGGGACCACACTTGGAGAACTACTGCCCTATGGAAGGAAAACTCCCTCTAACAATGATAAACTCACAGAACAGTTGTGTAGAACTCACGAGCCTCCATAGGAAGAGTACTTAACACAGGTTCGAGTACAGCCTAGGGGGCCCACACATGTTATTTTTCTTCCCTCTGATTCAGGTGAGTTTCAGGCATCAGCCAAGAGAGGAGCAGGGCAGGTAGAGACCTGCTTTCGTGTTTCTAAAATTCTACCCATACCCAACCCCGCAAGGCTGCAGCAGCTGCTGCCGCTCATTTCCAGGGAAAGAGCACACCCCCGACGCCCAGCCTCGGAATATGAAACCGTGTTGTTCCGATGCATCAGCAAGGATAAAATCTCAGCCGAGCCTCACATGCGTGAACACCAAAGCCAACGGGCCTGAATTTTATCTATGGCCAAACTCTAAGAGGTACACATCCTTGACTTCCTGTTTCTAAATATTAATCAGAATTCGGCAAACTCTGCTGGTTCTTTTAAGAGGGCTGCTATAAAGGGGATGGGGGAGGGGGAATACAGGCCCCGGGTTACATTTAGCATCATGTTTTCCCAGCTTGAGAAGTCGCCCGCCTGGCAGGCCACTCCTGCCCCTGGCCAGGGTGAGGCCACCCTGCCCCACTGCAGCCAGTCACACAGGAAACCCCCATCCCTGCAATCCTAGCCCAGGGCTGCCTCTGAACTGGAGTAACCTGGTCCCGCTGGCCCGGGCCCAGGCAGACAGCTCATTCGGGTCACTAGGATTCACACTTTAAAAGGAGGAACACACTGATGAGATAAAAATAAAAACTGCTGAGCACAGCAGAGTCTCGCCGTTCCTGGAGGGCGGTAGGCCTCTGGCGGGCATTTCAGCGCTGGCTCTGTCCCGTCCTGGTGGGGGCCAAGGACCCTTTGTGGATGAAGGCAAGAGCCCACATCCCTGTCTGGGTTAAAATCCGTGAACTGAGATTCCAGAGGGGTAGTCAGGTCACCTGGGGTTGGAATCATCCGGAAATAGTGATTTTTCTCCCAAGACTCTCCAATAACTCCAACAGAACCACAGCAAACAGTACTTAAAGCACACACCCTCATTGAACTTGAACGTAATGACAACATAGGATTATATGCAGGCTGTTCTGATTTCAGATCTCAAAACAAGACATAGTGGCTACAGGCAGGAAAGGCCCTAGAAGGGAGAGTTTCATGGGAAGGACCTCCCACCACTTCCTCCCTAAAGAACTTGCCCAGAAACCACTTTTTCCAGATGAATAGCTGCCCTAGGCATGGCTAACCTGAACTCCTAGGCTCCAGAACCCTCTCCTATGTACACCCAGCAGGACTTCAAGCAGGCGGTCTACCCTGTCTACCCTGTAACATGGACCTACCAGGCTGGGAACTTCTAACCCAAATGGATTATGTTCAGAATGCCTCTCTCCATCACCACCTCTGCCTAGCAAAGGCCTCCTCATTCTGCATCCTTCTACTCAAATATCCCTCCTCTAAAGACCTTCCCCTGACGCCTTGGGCAGAATGAAGGTGTTTCTTCTGTGTTTCCTGTCATCCCTGTTCACATTCCCATTGCAGTTCCAATTATACTGACAGAACGATTAGATTTTCTCCTTCACCGGAATCTCAGCTCCAAAAGGCAGGACTTGTATGTGACATCAGGGTCTGCCACCCAGTAAACCCCTGATAAACGTTTGCCAAAAGAATGGTCCCTGCCTCCCTCCTAGAGTTTTAGGGACAAGAAAGAACATACTAAAGTATCCTGTAATGGAAGAGCCCTATGAAAAAGTAAAGAATGATTATTTATAACTTTATTAAGGTTTAAAGGTTTTTTTTTAAGATTCTGTTTATTTGTCAGAGAGAGAGAGAGAGAGTGCACAAGCAGAGGGGAGTGGCAGGCAGAGGGAGAAGCAGGCTCCCAGCTGAGCAGGGAGCCCATTGCGAGACTTGATCCCAGAACCCTGAGACCATGACCTGAGCCAAAAGGCACACGTTTAACCGACTGAGCCACCCAGGCGTCCCTAAAGTTTGTTTGGTTTTTTTTAATGGTAAAAGAAAGCTATGAGAACCATACATCAAATGCCATAATGATCCTACAGGCCCAAAGGCATCCTGGCAGCTTTCTACCCTCACTCTATCTTATAGAATGATATGGTTTCTAGACCTCCACTCCCCAGTACAGCAGCCAAGAGCACATAAAAAGAATGTGAAACATTTCATTAGTACTTTTGATATTGATTATGTGCATAAACGCTGAATGCAAATATTTTGGAAATAACTGAATTAAATAAAAATATTAAAATTAATGCCCCTGTTTTGTCTTACCTTTTTACACTGTCAGAAAATTAAAAACTGCGTATGTGGCTCACGCTGTATTTCAGCTGGACAGCACTGTTCCAGATGGTCCACCGAGAACTGTCTCTCTCTGACCCAGCCCTGGGGTACGACACGGTCCGTTCGTTTCTCAGGGTTCTTAATGAGAAAAGTCATATTCCTTAGTGTCTCTGTCCAGGGACTTCGCCTTGTTAACACCCAGCCTTTAGCCAGATTCCTGGAGCCAGGAAACCTCGTGCGGGGGAGGCAGCGCACACGTCATCTGGGGATTGAGTGCACATGGGCTGGTGTGTGAAGGGAGGATGCGGCGGCCTCAATTCAGCCCATCTTGGCAGCGTGAGCTCTTTGTACTCAGCGGGTCCCTGCCCTCATTTAGCTCAGTGGCCCCATTACCCAGGAGTTGCAGGGAGAGTTTCTGTGGGGTTTTGTCTTTGCCACTCTTGGCTACCCTTGTCCCCCCTTTGCAGAAAATACCACGTTGCGGAGGCACTGAAACTTTTATTTCACAAAGAGCCAGAACTCTGGTTTCCACGTGCGCCTCGCTATAACCCCTCCTGAACCCATCATTCAAAATCTAATGCCACTTCATCTGGGGGGAAAGAATCACATTCTGTGCTTTTCACCTGCAGCTTAGTTTTCTAAACCACACTTGAGACAAACGCTTTTCCCCTACCCCGGGTAGCAGTGCTGGGGCCAAGAAGCAATCCGGGCTGCTTGGGCAGTGAAACTTGAAACCGTTTTCAAAGCTCCAGAGGCCAGAAATATTTTGCAGGCGTTTCCCTCCTCCCCCATGTAAAATATGGAACCTGTCTTCCTCCTCACAAAACAATCAAGTGGCAGTGACTGAGACACAATCCAGTTTTGAAAGGAGAGGCGTCTCTGGAGAGTCTAGGGCCAAAGATTAATTTCTTTTCTATTGTTCATCTTCTAAATTACTTTATTTATACAAATAACACATGGCTGCATCCTTATGGTAAAAATAATCCCCAAAATACTGAAGCAAGTGAGTGACACAAAGCCTACCCCACGGCCACGTCTGGGACTTTGTTCTCAACTTTGGTTCCTGACGCAACCTGACGTCTGCTTGTCCTGTCTGGCTGCTGGCCTCCCTTCCCCTGCCCATCCTGCACTGCCTTGAGGGCCAGGGCTCCAGGCACACCTAACCCTCTCCCCGTGGGGAACCAGCGTGGTGGAGAGCCGGGGACGACCTGTGTGTAACAGGCCACTGATGTGAACAGAAGCTGCTCCCAGCTTCATGCACAGCTAAGCTTTATCCTATCCTAGAAGCATTATGGGATGGTCTTCCCCCAGTTCCTAGAGGAGAAGGTTCACGATTTATTCATCCCTACACCTCCAGGGCCCAGCACAGGATGTGGCACCCAGGAAGTAATCAACGGGTATTTGCTATACTGTCCTAAGGCACACTTTGCTTCCTAAACCACTGCTATACAGTAATTTCCAATCACTTCAAGAACTCCATGTAGGCCCTCCAGACCCGGGCAGCAGGGAGACGTACCCAGGAGAGCGGCAGCCCCAGCCTCTGCTGCCCAGGTGGCCCCATCTGTTTGTCAGGTTCGAACACCCAGACTTTACTTCCAGTGTCTGTTCTGGGGCACCTGTGAACCCCAGAGGGCCAGAGAGCCCTGAACTGCACGGGGCGGGGGGTCTATGAGTCAAGGTCAGTGCTCTACTCAGGTGGGCAAATGACCCACACCCGTGCAACCCAAAGGTTGGGTCCTTCCCAAAGGAGGCCTGCTCGCTGGAGATTTGGCCTGGGGGAGTGACAGATTTCACCCCCTCCTAAATCTATTTCAGCCACTAATAAAATCCACCCATATTTACTGACACTAGTCTCCTTCTCTCTGCTCAATCAGCAAATGTTTACAGAACAAGTAGCCTGGGTAGGACACTGAGCTTTGAGAAAACACATGAGAAACAGTTCTGCCTACAAGGAATTTTCAGTCTAATTGGGAGACACCACATCAAGAGACTGGAGTTAATTGACAATATGGGTCAATAAAGGGCCAAGCAAGTGATCAGGGAAATGGGTCCTCAAGAACCAGGACTAAAGATGTGCTCTCTGTCCAGACACCTTCGTCACAAGCTGCAATGTTCGGCAGAGAGCAGATGGTCGCCCTCCCTCACCTTGCTGGCCACCAGGAGGCCACGTCCAGACCAAACAAAAGGGAAGAAGAACACAGACAGGAGTGGAGACTCATTCTCTAGGACAAAGGGGAAGTGATCAAAGCTTTAAAATGTGCAGACCCTCTGACCCAGCAGCAACCTGTGGGAAAACAAGGGTGTGCTTCAAGACATGTGTTTATTATGAAGTTGTTTACAATACATTTTTGTTTTAAAGAGAAAAGTTTAAATGTCAAACAACAAAGATTAAGTGGGAAGCACAACAGTCCCCATCTCATAGATTGTGTGATGATAAAGTGGATTCATACGTAAAGCTTAGAATCGTGCCTGGCACAGAGCGCGTTCCATACAAAAGCTCGCATTCCTCATCATCACTGTTGTCACTGCTGTTCTTAGATAAATTATGATGCCTTTATCTAATGCAGTCATTTGACTACTGCAAAGAACATTTAATGACGTGGGGCAAAACTGAAATATTATTCAGTGAAAAAAGTACTTCACAAGATTATACAACAGTGTGATCTCAATTTTGTGCACATAAACATTTATCTGTGAGCATAGGAAATGCAGAACTAAGAGCAGTTCTTTCCAGTGGTAGTATTAAGGGTGATTTTTCTTCATTACTTGTGCTTTTCTGACTCCTCTAAATTTTCACAGTAAAATGCATTCTTTTCATGACATTTTTTTTTCCCATTAAAAAGTGAGAGAGTGACAACTTTTGGCCCACTGCCTAATTTTCATGAAGCCAATTGGCCGGTTTCCTATTAGCTCCCGCAAATGAGGTCCAGGGTCTATTTTTACTACCATGTTCCCACCCCATTACAAATAATGATTACTCCCACCAGGCAGCTTTTTTAATGACGATACAGTCTTTCTGTAACAGCTAATTACCTCTGAGCCTTTCAGTTGATTCTAAAAGAGAACCCATTTCAAAAACACCAGCCTCTTCTGCACTGGAGTCCCGGGGATAAACCCAAGTGGCTGGGCATTCATTTAGTTTCTGGTGGTTTTCCGCTTTCTTCCGCTCATCTGTTAGAAAGGGAAGGGTATGGAAGGAAAATGCCCACAGAACAGAACGAGCCTGGGTGGTGTGGGGCATGACCTGCGGTGCTTTCCTGAGCTACTTCTGGTCCGGGTGCAGCCGACTCTGTGACTGCTCCTGACCCAACCAAAACGGTCACGCTTCACAACCACTGTGGGAAGAAGCCTGGACCCTGGCTCAGGTCTGGCCACTGGGATTGGCACCAGGATGAGCATCACTGACCCACACGTTCTGCCTGGTCTCCCAGCCTGCAACTCTTCCTTTTCCCCCAGACGCAGAAGCCAACCCTTGTACCCAACACACCCACAGAGCTGGGGCACTGTGTCCTGGTAGGTGGCTTCAGGGCAAGTACAGAATCCCAGTTAGGAGCCTGCTGGAAGGCACTGGTGTGGCTGTCTTGCTTCAGACACGAGAGGGGAATCTGGGTGTGTACAATATAAGGTGCAGAAAGTAGGCTCTGGGTTCAAGTCCCAATTCCACGTACAAGCTACATGACCTTGAGCCCCTATCAGCCCTTCTAAGTCCTGGTGTTCAGGACTGTAAAATGGGGCTGGAGGTGGTCCTACCTTAGAGGCGGGTATGGTGACAGTTAAACACAAGGCAGATAAAGTGCACGGCTCAGTTCCTGGGCACACTGGATCATCCGAGAAATGTGAACTTAGTTTCAATGACAAGCTATGTAGCACCTGTCACGCTGTGCAGTACCAAGTCTTGCCACAAAGCCTATCCTTAAAAGCAACCTGTGCCGTTATCCATTTCCTGTGGACACCCTCGGGACCACTGGATGCTGCCAGCCCTGTGTGTGGGGGCCCCAGGCGTGCTTGGCACAGGCTAATAAACAGGGTGAGAAACCCAAGTCTTCACAGAAAATAAACAGCCCTTCCCCAGCAATTCCCTGGCCAGGCACCCCCATGCAGAGGCCCTGGCTGAAATTCCGGGCTGTTGGCAGGATCTCAAGCCTCTGAAGTCTCCAGGCGAGAGAATTCCACACAAGGGCCTGGCCTACAACGATGCATCCTGAAGATTTTTCTAACCTGTGCTCACATTTCTCAGCTCTCATATCAACCCTCGTCCGGCCCCTCGTCCGGCAGAGACACACACGAGAAGGCAGACTGCTCGCGGCTCAAGCAGAGGACTTCTCAAGCACCTGGTAAAATGCAGAGTCTCCGCCTGTGGGCCTGAGACCGAATTTCTAACAGGCTCTCGGGGGATGCTGAGGCTGCTGGTCTGCTGCAGGGGCATGAAGCCTTTGAAGGAGAATCCTAAAGGAAGGAGAGCTGGCAAAAGGGCAGCCTAGAAGCAAGGGCCGGGGCTCACTCCTACCTCGGGCTTCTTCCCGCAAGAACCAAAGAGAGAGTTTCTCACCCACAGAACCAGCTTCCTAGACCTTGGGCATAAATGCATGTGCAGGTTTTTGAAAATTCTGCACGAAGAGGGCGCATGGTGGAGGTTGGTAGAGATAAGGGACGGGTCAGGGAAGGGCTGGGAGGTGGGGAAGAAGACAGTTCCCTGGTTTACAACTGGGGAAGGGAATATTACACATGGTGGGGTGCATACAGGTGCCTCTGTGGGGACTGGCAGAGGAGGGGACAGAGACTCTGACAGGTAGTCATTATCTGATTTTAGCTGATCATTATCAAAGGCAAGACTTGAACCCAGACCAGGCCTTTCTGCCTCCAAAACCAGAGTGCTTTTCTCCACGCCCGGGTGTGGGAAAGACGCTGAACCCTTCACGCAGCTTCCTTAAAAGGTAAACATCTTTCAAAACAGTGCAATTATCAACATCAGGGAAGTAATGGTGACACAATACTATTATTAACTACTCTACAGACTATACGCACGTTTCACCAGTTGTCCACTGGGGTTCTTCTCCTGCTCCAGGGTCAATTCAAGACCCCACATTGCACCAAGTCACTGTGTCTCCTTGGTCCCCTGCAACCCGGCACAGAGCAGGTCCATAGTCTTTATTTCTCTGTGTTTCGGGACTCGGACCTATTTTAAGAGGACTGGCCAGGAATTTGTAGACTCTCTCTCAATTTGTGTTTGTTTGTTGTCTCCTCATGATTAAATTCAGGTTATGCACTTTGGGCAAAAACAGCACAGAAGTGAGCCTGTGTTCTCATCAGGGCCTCGTAGCAGGAGATGCACGAGCATGCTATGTCCCGGTGTGGTGATGTCTGCAGGTGTCTCCAGTGGCAAATTTCTACTTTTTCCTTTGTAATGAGTAAGGAATGTGTGGGGAGACATGGAGGCTACCCAAATGTCTGGACAGCTGATTCTGGGGCACGTTCCAGTTGCCACAGGGCTAGAGCTGCAGGACTCGGGAAACCTGGTTTATGTGGTTGTTAGCAGCCAGTTGGCATGATGGACAATATGCAGAAGATTCTAGCAACTGCTCTGCAACAACAGCCTCAGGCGTGAATCTGGCCTGGGAAATTTGGTAATCTCAGTGACAGGAAGAACAAAAACACAAACAAATCCCTTGATGTCATCTTCCCAAAAGGAATGTCCCAAAGGGCAGATCCAGCACCGCAGAGAGTCCATGTTAAAAAAATCAGAAGGTGCAGGTAATGTTTCCCTTAAATTAAGTTTTTCCTTCTAGAGCTGGGCTCTTATCTGCAGCCAAACTGGGCTTGTGTAAAGAAATGTGATGTGGGAGAAAATACCCAGAAATCTTCTAAAAGAGCAGGAAGAATTCAAGATTTACTTGCAGCTCCCCACCCCCAGCGTTCCTACCACCCCAGGTGCTGGGGGCACCACAACTCCTGGAGAGGGAGTATGATTCCCATTTTAGGGAAGAAGCAACTGAGACTCAGTGGGAATGCCATCATCCAGACAGCAGAGGGAAAACAGCGGTCTGAACCAAGGCATATCCAATGGCACTTACTTCTCTTAAGGCTCTGCAAACCTGGTCCTGGGAGTCCAGGAAGTTTCAGAAGTCATGGACTTATTAATCCCAGACATTATTATTATTAATTATTATGAAGTCCAGGCATGAGGTCTCATTTCCCACAAACACCACGCTCTGTCATCTCTTAGCAAGCCACTGCCCTCCCTCTTCTGAGGGCCATGCCAATATAGAAAAGTTAAAATTCTTAAGGGAGGGGATAAAGAGCTCTTAATGCTTCTACTACTAATGATAATTATAATGATGGTATGCTGATAATGATAAATCCCCCCCTTCCTAGAAAATTCTTATCATCTAGACAGTCCCTGGAAAACCAAGGCATCTCCCAAGACCCAACGAAGAGACCACCAGTGAGGGCAGCACCCTAAATAAATGGGTCTGAGGCAGTGTGTGTTAAGCCTTGGTAGGGACTGCAACTTTCAGAGAACTTTCTTCAGATTTCTCAGACAGAAAAAGAGCTCCCGTCTCCTATCTCCTAAGGACAAGCCTGCATCTCTGGGCCAGGATTTCAGTAGAAGGCATTGTGCAAAGCTTGTGTCCTGCTGGGGCTGGCCGGGTGGGTATGCAATCCTGAGACCCCCTGCAATGTGCTACCTCAGAAGAGCAGCAAGGAGACTCCCCCAGGACCTCCCCGTAGTCCTCCCCTCCCTGTGGAGAACTCTGGGCACATTCAGCACAATATCCTCATTCTACCAGCCTCACTGCTCTGGCCACAAGGCAGCAAGAAGTCAGACCCGCAAAGACAGGGATGGCTGGGCGGAGGCGGGCTCCAACCCTATGACCGTGAACATACACTTGGGAAGACAGCACTGGCTGGGGCCTCTGGGGATGGGACAATCATGGCCAAAGCACCCTTCAATCTTAAACTGTGCCTTGATTTAAGACAGCACTCATCCTGTTCCCACAAACCAAGGAATATAGAATGTCTCAACTTTTAAAGCTTTCTCTGTTATCTTCAGGGAAGAAGGTCCTCGACTTTCCAGCAGTTAAGTACTCTACACGTTGTATGCAGACCCAAAGAGTACCCTGCTCACCTTCACACATTTTGTCAGAGCCTTTAACCAAAACTGGAGAAGTCACTACGATCTCCGTGCAGAAGGGCCTCAGCTCTTTCTTGGCTTCTTTTCCGAATCATTAGGAAAGGAACTATTTTTCAGACCCACCCTTGACTTCCTGGGGAGGAGCAGGTCCTGGATAGAGTCACTACCGGCAGCATTGCAGCCAGAAAGCTGGCTGGGGGGGCCTGGCCGCTCTGAGTCCCCTCCTTTCCCCGGGGAGCACATCAGACGCGCCTCCCCTCATCCTTCACCTACCACAAAGTCTGTCGGGTCCCCAGCCCTGTCCGCCCTCTCGGCCCCACACTCCACGCTAACAGGGTACCTGCATGTGGCACTCCGGAGGGGGTCTTCCCTCTGGCTTCCCCCTGAATCACCACAGCCCAGGCAGGTCCCTACAAAGGAGGCATTCAGGAATACCTGATTGCCAAGGGAATACAGAAAGGAACAAAGGAAGAAATGCGAGACAGACTGCAAATCAGGAGCTCTACCTGGGGCATTAGGATTAGTTTCAAAAATAAAGATTTTAGTAGTCTCCAAGGGCATGAGTTTTAGTGTCTCGTATTTGGAGACCAGGTAAAGTCACACCCAAATCAGCAAATCTTAGCACACAGAGGGACACATGGATGTCTGATAAACTGCCTAGATTTTAAAAATGGGCACTTCCAGACTAACGAGGCCGACAAGCTGGGATGAGAAGGGCTGATTTAGGACCCGATGTTGCCTTTCCCATCTACTTCTCTCCTGGCAGACCTCCTGATGAGCTCCACCATTCTTCCTGGGTGAGCCCACACCTAGCCTGGGGCCCCTCCAACCAGGGCCCTAAGTGCACTGTTCACCCCCACTGCCACCCACCTCATAAGTATCTGGGGTTCTGTTAGAGATCATGACTGCTGGCTCGCAGCCCATGCGTACCGAGTCAAACTCGCTGGGACTGGGGCCAGGGAATCTGCATCTCTAAAATGATGCCCGGGTGAACTTTCAGTAGGGGGACGTTTGAGGACCACTCTCTAATAAGAACTACCAATCACTTAGAGTCCATCCCGTTCGGCGTCCCTGCACTAGGGTAGCACTCCCAGAAAGCCATGTGAGGGTTTTTTCCTCTGAGACTAAGACCTGGGATGAGGATGCACAAGCTCTGGGGGATGCAATTCAGAACAATTAAGTTGTGATGCAAGGGGAATACAGGGGAACCAAGCCTCAGAAAGAAGGTGGTGACAGGAGGGCCCAGGATGCGGAAAGTTGGGGATGCTCACCATGGAGGGGGCGGGGCACAAGGAATGGACAGGGCAGGATGCCAAAAGAACTACCGGGATAAAAATCACCAACTCGAAAATTCTGCCAGGCTGGAACTAGAACTCATTCATTGATTCATTCATTGATTCATTCTTTCATTCATTTCAGGATTTCTTCCACCAACATGTACTCAGTGTGCCTGGATATGGGTCTGAACTTAAAGCATGAATTTGGCTCCACATATGTTCAAGCTGTTCCAAAGGAGGTCCCCGAGGCCTGGAAGACATGCCGGATGACTGTAAGGCTGGGCGGGGTGGGGGGGGTGGCGACTGAATCCACTGCTTCAGACAGTAGCATCCTCTCCACCATGTGGAATGAGAAATCCAAAAGGTCCCTCACATATAACCTCGGATCTTATTTTCACCCCCAACGGAAATAGCCATCGTTCTTCTGGAATGAAGACGACTCCAAACACGGAGTTCAAAGGCCACACAAACCCAGGACTGGCACATCTCAGGATTGATGGGGGGCAGCCTGGTCCTGAGGACTCAAGCTGAGATGAGAGGCTCTAGGCACTCTCCAAACCCCTCACATCCTGTCCAAGGCCGAAGTTTACTGCCAGCTCTGCTACAGCATGGTGATATGGCCCCAAAGTCTACCTTACAGGGTGGTGATAATCATTCTGGAAAAAGCCTTAACTGTGTGCAAGGAGGGGTGCAGCTGGTCTGCTACTCGTCATTGACTGGTCACCTACCGATGGCCTGGATGCCTGAATTAGTTAGAAAACACAGTCCTAGGCACATGTCCTTAAACAAGAGTGCCCCTCACAGAACATGGAACAACAGCCGACGTGTACCAAGGTAGGGCCTTCTGGAAGCTGTGGTCCCTGGAGTTTTTCTAGACTTCCACTTCCACTAGGAGAGGGCATCTGGCTACCTAAGGGCACAACTCCATCGACACAGAATAATGAAAAATCCAGAGCTTCATGGGTCTTCCTGCACCCTCCTTTGCTCTTTCCACGATCTCCCTCTGCCCCTGGGGGAACTCCGCACTCAGCGTGGTCTTACAAGGTCTGTATGAGGGGGTCCCTCCCTTCCTGTGCAGCCTCATCTCTCCCTCATCCCCCCACGCGGTTTTCTGTACACTCACCATACTTTGCCTTCGTTACCTCTCCAAGCATTCCCTTGTCTCCTGGCTCCGGGCCTCTACACTTTGTCTCCACTCTGGAACTTTGTTCCCTGAGCCTCTTCTTCCATCTCTCTTCTCCTGGTTGGCACTTCAGATCTTAGCATTCATCGTCAGTTCTTCTGGGAGCCTTCCCCAACACCCCACTCACCCCAAGACTTGGTCAGTTTCCATGCTGTGAACGTCCCACTCTGTGCCCTGCTCGCTTCCTCCACTGGACCAGGAGTTGCTGCAGTACAGGCCAGGGCACAGCAGGGTCAGGCTGGGACTATCTGGAGAGCAGCAATGAAGGGTCTGGACCACGTTGTCCCTCCCCAGCCCCCTCCAATGTCCTGACCCCATACAGGAGACTGAGAGACAGAAGGAACCCTTTACCACAGTCTTCTCCTCCAGCCCAGGAGCATCTGGGCACTACTCCTCCCCAGGGAGAATATGCAGAGCAACCAGTCCCCTCAACGAGGGACAGGGAAGAAGGAATTCTTCCCACTCAGTCCAAAAGGGCTCTCATTTCATTCATGGAAACACAATTTAGTTATTGATCCAAAAAGTATCATTTCTCTTCTCAGGTTTTAATATCAATTTATTTTATTTTATTTTATTTTTTTTTGGTAATATAAGAGGAGCTGGGCGATCTGAGAGTCTGACTTTAGTACACCAGGTCTGCCCAGTATTAGCCGGTGTTGAGATGCAGGTCTTTGACTGATAAGGTTCTCCTGCTCGAGCCCCCAGGTGTGTTCACTTTGTGATAATACTACACGCTCTGCACTTCCGATTTCTGCACTTTTCAGTATATACACAAAAGTTATTCAAATTCATTTTAAGAGAAAGAAGGAACACATCTGTCTAAAGATGGACATCATCAAGGCTCTGAAAATTAGAGACAAAGAAAGGTGTCAGCAAAGAGGGCAAGCAGACCGTTTCCTGCCCATTCGTTCCTGTCAAGCTGGTCTTCCCTCTGCCGCCGCTCGGAAACGCCTCTTGCGGAGTTTTTCCCTTGACTCACGTGACACGAGGACTTCTCTGCATCTGTTCTTTTGCCTTCTTCCCTTTTAAAAATAATTTGTGGTTTGTGTGTTTTTACACAATAAGATTAGCTGGCTGGGGATGCGTCACTGCTCATACACCATTACTCTCGGCGTTTAAAAATAAAAATTGCATCTGCAATGCAAAGCTCATGCTCTCCACTTTTAGAAAAGGGTGAAAGACTTGGGTGCCCAGAGCCTTCTTTTAAATTCAACCCAGGCCTTCTTGTGCCAGTGCGGAGCTTGTACTGATGACGTATTTTAACCTTCAGGGTTCCAACAACTTGAGAGAGCCTCCGTGCCCCAAAGTATGGCCTCCCAAACCTGCCCATTCAATTCACAAGCGCGTGGCAGGGATCACAACCAGCCCCAGGATCCCAGACTCCAGAAAAGGCCGTGGTCTCTGGCCACAAACTCACCAGAATATATGTCGTCAGAGTCACGAAAAAGAGCACCCTGGAGCCACCCCACGAAGGGCATCTGGGTGGAGACCCGGCATTGCCATCTGGGATGGGCAGGATATGAGCATGCTTCTGGTTTTAATAAGAAGTGCCCCACCTGCATATCACCTGACATGGCTCACACTTGACCAGGCAGCTGAATGGGTCACTAGCTGTTCCTTACCCGAGTGTTCCTCTCTCTTATTCAGTGTGGGCTGGATGTCTTACCGTGGAAAGCAAATGCTAGTCAGCCTTGGCCAGAGCCACCTCTGGTCTCGGCCGTAATGGGGAGGACACAGCTGCTTCTAGGCTACGCCCGTGTCCCTCTCCCCGCCTGCTGGGTGTGCAGCAAACACCTTCTGCCAGGCTTAGCTATACAGCCGTGCCACAAAGCTTTCACCCTCCGCAAGGGGCCAGGGCTGAAACGCCAATTTCAGGTTCTAAACAAAAGCCATTGCGGAGTGCTGGCCTCAAGAGTCCATCTCCTAGGGGCGCCTGGGTGGCTCAGTTGGTTAAGCGACTGCCTTCAGCTCAGCCCATGATCCCAGGGTCCTGGGATCAAGCCCCGCATTGGGCTCCCTGCTCCGCGGGAAGCCTGCTTCTCCCTCTCCCACTGCCCCTGCTTGTGTTCCCTCTCTTGCTGTCTCTGTCAATTAAATAAATAAATAAAATCTTTAAAAAAAAAAAAAAAGAGTCCATCTCCTAGTCCCATGAACTCGCTTGGGACAGGCCAAGCACAGGCTTAATTTTAGGACCAGTAACCATAGTGTCCACAGACATGGGATCTAGCACAAACCAACTCTTCTCAGGAGAATGTCCCCTTGACACATTCTGTGGACACTTCCTAACTCGATACCACTATGGTCACTTCCAAGCACTGATTTTACACCACCTGGCCCAAATGAGGGAACAGCAACGCTCCTGAGTCAAAGCAAATGTAGAAATCTTTTCAAGTTCAGAAACCTCTTAAGCATTTTCCTGGGCAAGAGGTCAATGACCGGTAATGACTTAAGAGGAGACAGCTGGCAAGAGACCAGAATGAGGAAGCCCGAACACTCTGGGTGTAGTGGCTACGAGTCACACTCCTGGCCGGGCTCAGCAGCTCCCACACAACCACAGAAGGCAGAGGCCAGGAAGGATATGCAATCACTTGACGGTGGGTTTCTCCTCTCTAAAAATAACCCGGGGATAATCAAGCTACAGGCTTTCATCCCCAACTCCCCCACCTTCAAAGAACGGGCTGCTTTACATCTGTACTCGGATTAGTGTTGTTTTTGTGTGTCGGGCTTCCATTAGGTATCAGACTCAGAGAACGAAAATAAACCCAGAGGAACAAAGGAAGCCGACGGAAGGTGCCAGATGTTTTTCTTTCCACGAGCCCACGAAGGCCAACCTGTGTGCTGTTGCCATGTCCAGTTTCACCTTCAAGAGGGGACTGTGCTTAAAGATGAAACACGCAGCGTTTGAGAAATCAAACAAGAATCACTTCTTGGTCACGATTATATTGATTTTTGTCTGATTATACACGGGAATTAAGAGTGGGAGATTGACACAAGAGTCGCCCAAGCTAAAAATAATGGCTGGCATTGACTGGGGTCCTGGGCTAAAGGAGCCTTAAGTGCATTTCTCATCTACATGTCATCAAAATCAATGAGGCCCATGTTTATTTTTATCTTATAGATTGGGAAACCGAGGCAAGGAAGGTTAATAATTTGTCTAACATATCAGATACAGCAAGCATCAGGCACCGGATCTGAACTATTTGCAGATCTCTACTCTTAACCACAGCATTAAATAACATCAGCAAGGGAGCTAGAAGAATTAATTTCTGGGAAACCTTCCTTCTCAGTCATCTTGGGGAGTGGTAGGGTACACACTTTCTTCTGTCCCTAAAGCACCTATACCTACCGGAGCTCTTTACCCATGGCAGGTACTGACCGGAATTCCAGATTCTCACATTTGACAAAAATCTACCTCAAGAAGATAACAGAAGCAAAGAACTTCAGAGAGATTTAGGAAAATCAATGTCCACTGGTAACATAAAGAAGTTGAATATGTTATACCATAGTTATTTAACACTTAATGATTACATCAGTAATAATATGTCAAGACTAAATAAAGCCATTCATTAATTTTTTTCTGAGACTTGACACTACACTAAAAAAAAATAAATAAATCCTTAATTTCAACCTGACTAATATTCCATCCTTCGGAATTCAGACTAGCACTCATCTTGAAATTTTTATAAATTGGGTTAACCACTCAGCGAAGATATTTTTGAGGACCACACTGTGCCACGTGTTGGGCTGGATGCCTTGGAGCTTCTGCAATGGCTGTCTTCACTGCATCTCTCGTCCTGGGAGGGGCAGGGGGCACGGCACAGAGGAAACAGTCTGCCACCCACTCACAGAGGCCAAGGTGAAGGCCAGGAATGTCTCAGTGGGATCGGTTACTATTCAGATTTCCACAGTATCCGTCCAATTGAACCCATTAAAGGACACCCAGTCTGTCATGCTTTAAGCAGACATTTTTAAATGTAGACATTTGCTAATAAATTGTTACAAAGCATTTCCAAATATGAAATTATATAAGTCCTTGATAACATCTGGCATTTCCATAATACAGTAACCAATGAGCTCCATAAGAATTCATCTATTCATTTCCCAAACGTATTTAAAAGTATCTATAATCAGCCAATTTCATATTTCAGAGCTCGGTCTTCTTAATTGTTATCTTTTTTTCATTGAGGTACAACTGACATACAATATATTCACCTCAGGAGTACTACACAGCGATTCGACACTTGTGTACGCTATGAGACGGTCCCCACAGTAAGTCTAGTTACCACGTGTTACCATAGATAATAAGCATAATACTAGTGAGTATATTCCCCATGCTGTACATTATATAGGCATGACTTCTTTATTTTCTACCTGCAAGTCTGTACTTCTTGATCCCTTCACCCATTTCGCCCCCACCTCTCTGGCAACAACCCATCTGTTTTTTTCCTCTAACATAAACCACTCATTTCAGCAGATGACTAAGACTCAAGACAAGAGGAAAAGGATGTAGAATTAACCCTCGCCATCTATTTACTGGAGATCCCCCCTGCGTGAAGGAAAGGCCTGATGGAAATTTTGCTTTTCACTGAAGCTGATTATTGATTCCTAGCCATTGGGTTCTTGCAGGACCCAGATGACAGCCACCCAGCCCGCCCTTCTTCGTTTCAGTCACCACACTGCTGGCTGCACATCCTACCTCTCAACAGTGTTGTGGGGATCGAAGGCCATTACCACACCATCTAGACTGCCCCAGCTCTATGCTGGTAGGTGCCAGACACACAGAATGACTGATAAAGTGACATCACCATAACCGATGTTGGTAGAATAGGAAGTGCCTCTTCCCACTCATTTCTGGCCTCATCATCACATACAATCATTACTGCTACACTGATTATCAAAAAAAGGCACATGTTCTAAAAATCCTATAGTAAAAATAACGGCGCTTACAGGGAAAAAGAGAGTGATACCATTCAAAACTGATGCAAATTTGTACCCAGAGAACTAAAGAAATGAGTAATCACAATTTAAGGAATTGTCAGCACAGTTAAGTTATATCACTAATAAGTAGAGGAAAAGGATTTGCAGACAGTTACTTGTACACCCATGTTCCAGCAGGATTACTCACAATAGCCCAAAGGTAGAAACAACGCAAGTGTCTACAGACAGGTGAATGGATAAACCAAATATGTTATGTATGTACAATAGAACATTCTTAAGCTTGAAAAAGGAAAGAAATTTGAACACGTGCTCCAACATGGATGAAACTTGAGGACATTAAGCTAAGTGAAACAAACCCATCATAAAAGGTCAAATACTGTATAATTCCGTTATACGAGGTACTTAAGAATAGTCAAATGCCCAGAAACAGAAACTAGAATGGTGGTTGCCCGGGGTCAGAGGAAGAAAGGGGAATGGGGAATTAGTGTTTAATAGGCTTGGAATTTCAGTCTGGCAAGATAAAGAAAAGTTCTAGAAATGCCCGGTGGTGATGTTTCCATAAAAACATGAATGTTCTTAATGCCAATGAACTATACACTCAAAAATGGTTAAAATTATAAAATTTTATATTGTCTGTTTTATCACAATCAAAAAAAATTTTTTTAATATTTTATTTATTTGATAGAGAGAGACACAGCGAGAGAGGGAACACAAGCAGAGGGAGTGGGAGAGGGAGAAGCAGGCTTCCTGCTGAGCAGGGAGCCTCATGTGGGGCTCGATCCCAGGACCCTGAGATCATGACCTGAGCCGAAGGCAGACGCTTAACCGACTGAGCCACCCAGGTGCCCCTAAAATTTTTTTAAAAAGAAGACTTCACTTAAAATTCTAAAAGATAAAGGTGGCTTGATTGAAGAGGAGGGACGAGGGAACTGGAGGTGTCAAGTTCTAATGACAAGGGCAAAATGCAAAATGCACAAAACTCAGACAGACCCATGCAAAGTCACTTCCAGAACAGACCACACAGCGAAAATGAACCAAGAAGAGCAAGGTGAGTGGGCTCCTCCTTGGCTTGCAGAGTTCTGCTGGATTTGTGCACTGCTGCAAAATACTTATATGCTGGGAACAACTGACTTCCACATTATATGGAAGTCACATCGTTTCCGTATTTCCGGTCATAATAGTGTATGAGCTAACCTACATTAGAGAAACACATGACACGGCAAAACAGTCTGGGAGCTAACAGTTCCAATAACAGTTCCTAACGCTGCTGGAAGAATGGCTAGCTTCCCAAATTTTAGTCAGTCCAAATTTTGCATACACCTCTGCCACAGCAGAGGAATGGGCCCTGCTTCTCTCTCTGCGAATCATACTCAGAACTTCAGGCTGGTCCCACTTGGGATAAACCTTCCAGGGTCAGAGAGCCAGCCTACCCTAAACCCCTTTCCCCGCCTGCCTTCATTGTCACCCTTCATTGTGAACCCTGAGCAAACTAAAGACTAGACAGGTAGATTTTTGAGGAAGAAGAAGGTGAAAGACAGAGGGAAGGAAAATGGCAGGAGAAATCGGTGTGCTACCACCCAGGGTAGGGCAGGGCCGAGAGAGATGTTGCAGCCGGGTCCAGGTGCCAACAAAGTCTTGGCCATCTGGCCTCTGGGTCCCTGGGGAACACAAAGATAGGATCACATGTTGCTGGTTTTCTACAAATGCCAGGGGGAGAAAAAGCAACCCACCAAGCTAAAAAATATAATCTCTAGAAAGGAAAAAGTGAGTAAATTCACTTCAAATGTCAATATTTATAACATAACAGCCAGTATACTTGCTTCCATGTTAAATGGTCCCTTTTGCCAGTTGGTAAAGGGATATTCTGATTTATGCTGTACACTTTCACGCCAAGGTGAAGGCCTTCTATGAAGCTTAAAAGAAACCTGATATAAAACATGTGATCCCTGCAAAGCCTAACAACACGCCAAACAAACACACTACCACCAACACAAAGGACACCCGAACATCAAGGCTGCTTAGGAACCATGGGCAGATGTAGAGTATGATTCTCCTTTTCTTACAGGAGATATCCCCAACTCAGGATGCTCATATCTTACCAGTGACCTTCAACAGTTGGAAAGGGCAACATCTCTGTAGGGTTAAATCTCAGCAGTTAAATCATGTCTGGCAAAGGGATGCTTGACGCTAGTGTGATCAATAAAATAAAACTTTATTAATCTGACACCAAAAATTGGCTAGTCTACTTCTAATCTATTCCAAGAGAAATTCCTGCCCACATGCGCCAAGAGACACATATAAGAATGTTTGTAGCAGTACCGCCTGTGATAATGAAACACTGGAGGGACGCCTGGGTGGCTCAGTCGTTAAGTGTCTGCCTTCGGCTCAGGTCATGATCCCGGGGTCCTGGGATCGAGCCCCGCATCGGGCTCCCTGCTCGGCGGGAAGCCTGCTTCTCCCTCTCCCACTCCGCCTGCTTGTGTTCCCTCTTTCGCTGTGTCTCTGTCAAATAAATAAATAAAATCTGAAAAAAAAAAAAGAAACACTGGAAACAATCTAAATGTCCATCAGCAGTAGAATGGGTAAGTCAACTGTGGTACACCTGCACAGTGGAACAGCACAGCGGCCAAGCTGAATGAATGATGGTTCTGGGCAGAGGCATGGACGAGCCTCAGGAGCATGAGGCTGAGCGCAACAAAAATCAAGCTGTGGAGAAACACAGGGTGTTTTACTCCAGTCTATGAAGCTCAACAATGCAGCTGTTTATAGACACAAACACACGTGGTCAAACTCTCCAGAAAAGCAATGAAATGATGAACAAAAATTTCCCCAAGTAGTCATCTCTGTTCGGGGAGGGCACAAAGGGAACCTTAAAAGCACAGTGTTCTCTTTCTTAAGTTGGGTGGTAGCAAATGGGTGTTTACCATCTCACTAATTCTTTACCTCTTACAGATCTTTTATGGAGATTTTTGTGGTTTTATAAAAATGCTATTTTAAAAAGCAAAGGGAGGGACGCCTGGGTGGCTCAGTCGGTGAAGCATCTGCCTTTGGCTCAGGTCATGATCCCGGGGTCCTGGGATCGAGTCCCGCATCGGGTTCCTTGCTCAGCAGTGAGTCTGCTTCTCCCTCTGCCTCTGCCGCTCCCCCTGCTCATGCTTGCACGCTCTCTCTCTCTCTCTCTGTCTCTTTCTTTGTGACAAATAACTAAATAAATAAAATCTTTAAAAAAATAAAAGGCAAAGGGAGTCAACAGCCGCCCTCTGGTTATGAGCAAGAACTACAGAGTCATTCTTGCTTCAAACTGAAGGGACTGGAATTCTTCAGGAGAAGGAAGAAACACAGATTTGTCCTTCCAGGGGCATCTTTCGCCCTCACGTGGTCCCAGGTCTGATATCCCCAGGGTACGCTTGATTCTTGACTCTGGGATTGTCACTTGGATAAGATGGGTTCCGGGTTAGATACTGTGAGCTTCCGGGTGTATGCAACACCTCCTTTTGCTTAGAAGTGCTCAAAACACAGCGGCACTTAGAGCAGGCCTTGGCAAACTGCAAGCCCCCGGGCCCTATCCAGTCTGCCATTGTTTCCATACAGCTTGTAAACTAAGAATGGTTTCGACATTTTTTATGGTTGAAAAATATCAGAAGAAGAATACTAGTCTTTAACATGAGAAAATTACATAAAATTCAAATGTTAGTGTCCATAAAGTTTTATTGGAACACAACTACATTCATTTATGTGTTGCCATGGCAGCTTTCACTCTACGACAGCGAACAGAGTAACTGCAACAGAAATGGTATGGCCCAAAAAGCCTAAAATATTTACCATCTGACCCTTCACAGAAAAAAATTGCCAACCCTCATCCTAGAGAAAGTTAAAAAACACACACAAAAAAAACCTCAGGGCAAGTAGAGAAGAACCTAAGACACAATATGTGCTTCTTTGCTTATATTCAGGCTCATTCCATAAAGAATTTATGGCTTCTGTGAGACTATATAATAAGTTAGAATATAAATTTTAAAAAAATATAAGGGCCAGGAGTCATCTGGCTAGAATGGGGAAACAGGCCCAGAGAGACAGACCATCCAGGTTATGAGGTCCATACCATTATCAAGGCTAGAATACCAATCTGTGTTTTGAGCAACCAAAGCACTGTGGAAAAGCTCACAGAGTCTGAGCAAAACGAACAAAACCGTAAGCTACTTGGAGCAAAGCTGCTCTCCCATCATGGGTGAAGCTGCTGCACTGACTGGCGCTGTCCTGACAACCTCTCCACAGCAACAGTTTCCTGTGACAAAAGCCAAGCGCACGATTCTGTGGAGGCCTCTGTCAGGATGGCCTACCAGGTAGATACGACCAGATCTTTTTGAAAAGGGACCACGCTCAGCCTTCCTGGGTCTTCGTCATTTTCTCCTAGGAACACAACTCGACTATGGATTAGCCAAGTACAAAACCTGTGCCAAGAAAGCCAGGTTTCAGTCCCTGTGGAGAACACGATGATGTGTGCACGCCATCTGCACATCCTTAGACGCTCAGGAACAGCCCACAGTCAGCTGCTCGAATTTTGAGAAGAACAGTTCTAACAAACTGGAATGTGAGCAGGCTTAGAAGCCAGGGCTTACAGACAAGGACTGGCACCCCTCTGGCCCTCCTTCTGAGGACCCCATCCACCCAAGAAGACTCACCAACACCAGAACTTTGAGGCGGATGTGGCTCCCGCTGTCCTTGGAGGAAGGAAGAGGCAAGGGGGTCAAAGGTCACTGCCACACAAACAGTAGAGCATACCTGGACATGGACACCCTAAAGAGTATCTACAGAAGTGAAGCAAAACTTTGAAAGGGTGGAAAGACCCAAGAGGCTGGATCTCACCTCCAGGGTGCTGTTTTAATGCCTGTGGCCATCTGCTGAAGGGAAGGAAGCTGTTTGCTTCCGCTATAGGACGGCGCAGACTGAGCCCTGAGTTGGGGATCAGGTGTTCCCAGTCTACCTGCCCACTTCCGGCCACATGGCCCTGGGAAAGTCCATAACCTCCTTGCAAAGACCAAATGGAAGGAATGTGAATGTTTGGTGGGAACTCAGGGCAAAGGCAGTGGAGACCAACATATTAGAGAAATTTTTTTTGTATATTATTTTTTAAAAGGAAATATATTCATAGATGTCAAAAAATCAAGATGCTATGGAGAGACACACTGAGAAATCTGGCTTCCACCCCCGTCCCTGTCCCCCATGCATCCCCCACCATAGATTACCATTTTATTGGATCTTTGCTGTCTACTCAGCATCTCTTAATGCATTTACAAGTAAACACAAATATATTATCTTATTTTTCTCTCCTTCTCTTCCCCAAAAGTATATATGTTGTCCTCTACCTTACTTTCTTCCCTTAACAAGACAGAATGGCTGTCTTTGTGCGTGGACCTTCTCTTTCTTCCGTTACAGCTGCAGAGTCCTCTCGTGGGGCTGCGCCCAGTCTGTTAACAGTAGACACATGGACTATTTGTGGGCTTTGTTGTCGCAAACAATGTGCAACCTTATCCAGACTTCACTCACATGTGTTTCAGTTTGTTGGCAAGATAAATTCCCAGAAGCCTATCACAGATTTTAATCCTGCCTCCCCAGTGCTAGTTTATAAATCATCTTTATTTTTGTCAATGGCTTTAGTCAATTAGTCAATGGCGAGAAACATAAGAGATGGGAATTGGGGTAGTGAGTCTTAGGAATGCTTGTTTTTGTTGGCAACATTAGGGAGGTGATAACGTTCTGTGGCAAGGCTGTCCCAATGCCCTGCCCCTTCTCCTCCTTCTTGTTAACACCGACAAAGAGTTGGAGAAACAACAACTGAACTTATGGGATGTGAGAATAAATGCACCAACCACGTCTATGAAAAGGGAAGCCGTGAGCTCCATTTACCTGCTGGTCTCAGGTGCTCAGGTCTCAGGGGCACCAAGAGAAACTTGGATGTTTTCTAACCCTGTTGCCATAATCCTTTATCTCCTATACCAAAGTATTTCCGAATGTACCCACATTTTTTCCCTCTAAGGTGAGGAGGGTAGTTGGGGGTTAAGAACAGGAAAGATCTGCAAGATACAGGCAACTCAAGGGGCTTCTTACCCTGGCCACGCTCAACTTGCAAATTCAGTTTCCAACTTCCTTTTCTACCTCTCATGTCAAACTACGTGAGATGTCAGCAGTGCAAAGATACGACCGCTCCCCTTGAGAAGCTACAAGAAAGTCATTCCTGGGGTGGGTGGCAGTTCAATTCAACAGTTGCCAAAACCGAGAGAGGAACATGGGACAGGAGGAGGGGGCCGCTGCGAGGGGGGGCTTCCCCGGCCTGCATTTGCGCCACACGGACCGCAGAGTCCTCCAGGTGTGGGAGGGAAAGGAGGCAACAAGGGGGATGAGGGCAGCAGGATGTGGCGGTAGAGTGGGGTGGGGAAGGGGTAGGGTGCAAGACAAAGGGGGCCTGTGGACAGGTTGCGGCTGAGCACCTGGGGGACCATGCTCAGTGGTCCTCAAACTCCAGCCTGCACCAGCATCACCGGGAAGCTTATCAAATGCACATCTCCCAGGCCCTACCCACAGAAGTCAGATCTTGCAGGTCTTGGGTGGGTTGAGGAATCCACACCAAAAAAGCCCTCCAGGTAATTCTGCAGATTATCCAACCTGACTCTAGGAAACACTGCTGAAGGCAAGGGAGCTGTGGGGTGACAAGAGGGAGAAGCAGGCCTAAACAGTCCAGGACACTGTGGAGCCGGCAAAGTGAGAGGAGGCAGGAGGCCAGGAGATGAGGAAGGGGTGAGGCCAGGTGCATGCTGACAGGCTGGGGGTGTGGGCTTGCAGACCAGGCCTACGACCGATGCCCACTGTCCCAGCGGACACAGGACAGGGAAGAAGCCCTGCTAGGGTGGGTACATGCCCAACGTCCCAGGGCTCCCGTGCAATCCACCTTGCCTGTGTCCCGAGTGTGTCATTTCCTGCCTCCTGCTATCATCTGGGACAACCTACAGCTATGAGTACAGTCACACAATCCCCAGTATTCCAGAAGCAGTGCCAGGGAGAGGCACCATGACCCTGGTTTCTGGGAAGGGATATCGGGTGAGATCTGCAGCCTTTCTGGACACTTCTTCTCCACTATCCCCAGAATGGGAAATGAGAGTGGGCAGGGCTAGAAGGAGAGAAGGAGGAAAACAGCCGTGGTCGCATCACCTCTGCCCTCCCCTGCCAGCCCCAAGGGGAAAAGGGCAACGATGGAATACGACATCTGATACTGACCAGACAAATGGTGAATCAGAGAGGAGACTTAGCACCTGCTGCATGGGTGGGGCGTTACCCCATGTCACTTCCTCCAGTGGTTGCACAATTACTCTAAGCATCTTATGCCCTGCCAATTACCCAATTCCTTTATCTGTGAATCTCTTCTTGGTGTTAAAGAGTCTTCATAGAGCCTTTCCTACTGCTCCCTGGTTCCAGTATTCGAGGGCCTTAGGTGGGAGTCTTGGAACCATTGCTCACTGTGCTGGGAGGAGCAGTTCTCAACCCGCTGCTCTCAGCACCTGGAGGGAGCCCTGAGGAAAACTCCCACGCCCGACCCCACCCGGGCCAGCACAGGGGCATCGTGGGGCGGAAGCGGGCGTGGGAACATCCTTCAAGCTCCTCAGGTGGTTGTGAAGCACAAAGCGGGCTGAGCACTGCTGTGAGGGGAAGTTACATGGGCAAGACTCCAGGCCCCCGCCCCTCGTGCTTACGTGCGGGTGTGGACTGTATACATTCTGGAGTTCTACCTACAATTTTCTTGCAGGAAAATCTTCTGCTGATTTTTAAAGTCTGCAAACCCCTGCATCTAGATAAGTTTTTATGTAATTGTAATCCTGTTTCTAATTTTAAAATAATGCATCACTACCTCAACCATCCTTGTAGCACCACCAGTATTCTTGATGTATATTATATATATGTGTGTGTGTGTGTGTGTGTGTGTGTGTGTGTGTGTATTACTTACTGATGAATTAAACAGAAATATGAATGTAATAGTGTGCACGTTATAAAATACAGCTAAAACAGAAATGTTAAAAGGATGAGATGAAATTCACATAAATAAAACTTGAGGGAATTGCCAGCCCCTACCAGCCCATCAGTGGGCCAGATGACCACCAGGGTAGAAGCTAAACCACCGAATCCCTCAGATTAAAGTGGAACCTTTGTTTTATTTAAGTATATTTTGTAAATACATGCGTAGAAAAAATAAAGGGGACCTCCACAGGAAAGAGTTGGTTTGCAGATGAACAAATGGTTAATGGGTAAGCACTTTTATTCCATGCAAAGAAAACATTTCTAATTTAGGGCTCTAAGATCCCAGGAGATCAGATGGAGACAGGATCTTTGCCTTGGAAAAGTACCATCCTGTAAAATGCCAAGGCCATAGCTCTTTTCCAGTTTAAGTCAAACCTATGGAAAACCAAAAGGAGCTTTCTCTTGAACAAAGACCCAAAGAGAGAGAGGGTTCCAGACCCGAGGCTTCCTACAATGAACAGAACCCACACTTGGAGCAGGTTATTTTGCTGGGGCAACTCAAACAGTAAGGCAAGCCAGCACTTGAGAGACACAGCTGTTCTTCAAGGGTCAGTGACCAAGGGCCAGGCCCTGTGCTGGACACGGCGCCCAACATGGAGGAGATGGGCAAGCCCTACCTTGTGGGGCTCTCGGTGGGTATGTAAGGGATGACGGGAACAAAGGTGCTGAAGGGCTTGGGAGGGGCCAGGCACAGGCTCCAGGCTGCCTTCCCCACGAGCCACACAGGGATGCTGGCATCTACAGAAAGAGAAATGATGGAGAGACCCTCCCAGAAGAGCCCAGATGGGGAAGTGAAAGAACTCTCAACTGACAGGAGCTCAGAGGGATGAGAGATGGCTGGAGAGCCTGGGGTGAGGCCAGAGACAAAGAAGGGGCCACAGCGGGGAAGGGGGTCCCTGTTAGTACAGGGAGTCTGGCCTCTACCCAAAGAGCTATGGTGAATCACTTACAGCACTGTTTTCACACAGATCAGGTTTTCCTTTTAGAAGTTGCAGCCTGACTGCAGCATGTGGAAAGGAAGGTGCAGGAGGCTCAGAGGCAGGCCTGGGCCAGGAGAGAGAAGGAAATGACAACAGCCCTGAATACTGACGCTGCTGATGGTGGTGGTGGTGGTGGCGGTGGTGACAAGAACATCAGGAAGAGGAGCTGCTGTAAAGGCTTTATGCTTACTAATGCAGTTACATGCCCCACCAACCGCTGGGGAGGTGCCCTATCACCCCTATTTTCCGGGGGAAGAGCATGAGGAACAAAGAGTTTAAGACCTACCTTAAGTGAGACACTTGTTAAAAGGGCCCATGAAATACAGACACAGAAAAACTGCTGAGAAGTCAAATAAGATATTACCTCCAGCACAGAGTGGTAATGCTTGGGCAGCTTTAGTGAAGTAACATTTACATACCGTAACATACCGTAAACTCCACCCATTGTACATTGCAAATGTACAATCCAGTGATTTTTAGGAAATTTATAGTAGCGTGATCATCACCACAACCCAGTTTTAGAAGGCTTCCATCCTCCCTAAAAGTTTCCTGGTGCCCATCTGCAGTCAACCCAGCCCCAACCACTGATCCACTTCCTGTCCCTAAAAATTTAAGCATTCACATTTTAAATCAAAATATACTTTATCATTTTTTGATTCATTATTTTTCTTTCCACTGAAGACACTCAGAGGGCCTCAGAGCTACTTGAGGAGAATCAGGCAGCTTTATTTTTAGGTTGTACAACTTTATACCATATGCTATTTCCCTCCCACCTCTTTTTCCTTACTGAGAATGATTTAGCCTGCTTTTAGGCATTAACAGTTTATTTAGGATTATATTTATGATACAGTCAAGCACATATCAAATTAGCATGATCTAAAGTCAAATACAATTATCTCTTTGAGATGTTTCTCTGCACACACAAAAAATACTTTATTTCAACAAGGATTTTGTGTTTATTTTAACGGGGGGGTCATTACTAAGGGGAAATTATAATTTCCCCCACAGAAGTACGAACACTAGTGTGCTTGAGTGTCTCAAACCCTGCTAATATTTTCCCTACACATTCGCAACGGTAATAGCGATACCTCCCACCATCAGAGGACAGAAATAATTTTATTCAAATAGTCATTGCATAAGAGAACTTGCCAAATCCACTAGGCTCCCATGAGACCCAATTTTTCTATTGTAAAATGAGGCCCGGAGATAATGAAGCCTACCTCTTCTTTCCTTGCAAAGTTCTGTGCTGCACCAGACTACATGAGGGGAGGGATTTTCTCCAGGCTGCTCCGGCAGCGATCCGCAGCCCAGCAGGTGCATCAGCCTCCCAGGGGAAGGTTTGCTTTATCCTCTTTATGGAACATCCTTCCATGGGGCCTTTGCTTAGCATTCCTGCCCTTCCCGCATCCCAGGCTCACCCTCATGATCAGGGAGGTAGATACGTCTGGGCTCTCAAGTACCTTCTTCACTCAGTAGTCCCAGCAAGGGTCAGGGGCGCAGAGGGGTTTCGGGGCCTTACATCCCTAACCCTGTCTTCTACTCTACATGCAGCCGCTCCATGGCTGAAACCATACCTGCCCCAGCCTCTACCCCACCCCCAGCTCTCCAGCTGCAAGAGGTCACCCACACGCTTTCTTCAACCTCACCGAGACCAAGTGGTCTTCCTCTGGCTCTCCTCCTTCCCCAACCAGCCCATGCCCCACGGTCCAGCACTTCTAGTGAAGCCAAGGAAAATCAGCCAGCCTGAGCCCTGGTCCCCACAGTGGTCATACTGCTCTTTGTAGCTTCTTTACAAGTGGCTCTCGAGGGGACAGTCATTTGGCAATGACTGCAGACATTTCTGGTTGTCACATTTGGAGAAGGAGGATGCTCCTGGCATCTAGTGGGTAGATGCCAGGGAAGTCACTAAACACCAGCCCCCACAACCAAGAATTATCTGGCTCAACATGTCAGAATGTGGATCTATAATAACCTCAAAATGAAAGGTCTTTTTTTAAGTCAGAATTGCCAAGGTTGAGAGACACCACTCTAAAGCGCATCCTTTTTCACATGTGCGGATTTCACTGATGAGTTGACGGTGAAGTTTTTTATCGTAAAAATGGATGTGTTGAAGAAGTCTCTAAGAGAGACATGTGACAAATGTCTTTGGCTCCAGGTATCCACACTGGTGCAGGGTCTGGACGTGGGCCAGGTCTGTAACTGTTCACCTGGTGAAAGCCATCAGAGATGAAGGCCAGAGTCCTGGGGGCCCGGAAACACAAACCACCGAGGAACCAGTAGCAAACGCCACCCTCTGCCCATCCAGGGGCTGCGTGGCTGGAGAAAACAGGGCTTAGGCAACATGGGCAGCGAAGCAGTGACTGATCCAGGGTCAAAAAACATCTAGGGCTATGGATTTCAACGGTGCTTTGCACAGTGGAAGCCTCTCATCCAAAGAAGCCCTTTCAGTGGCTTTTCCTATTGGCTTCCCCGTGAGATTTTATTTAAGAACAGGTTCCGTTGGCTACAGGAGTTTTAAAAGCATGGTGAGGGCCTCTAGATCAGGGTGTATCAGTCAAGATTCCTGATGGCAAGAAACAGAAACCAACACCGATGGACTGAAGCAGAAAAGTGCTTCATTAAAAGGATATGAAGAAGCTAAGGCTGGACGATCAGGAACGAGGGGCGGGTGTGAGAACCCCACTGCTACAACTCCAAACTCTTGATGTTGCAGCCTGTGTGGCCAACAGAACCACCCAGGGACACCACTAGCTACCAGCAGCCACACTCTCTGCTGTCCCCGGGACACGATCCTGTGTACACTGTCCCCAGGGCCGGAGTGAGCTCTTCATGTCCCCGAGCTGTCTGTGCCCCTGGCTCCCCACTCAGAGATTAGGATGGACACCCCCCCCCCCCACCTGCAGAGCGCAGGCCCTGACTGCAAAGGATGCTGGGAAAGTGAGCCTCTGCATTTCCAGCTTCCCCCATGGCTGGTGGACTCTGCTGCCCACCGAGTCTTGTAAGGAAGGAAATATTCCAAGCACAGAAGGGGTGGGGTGGGAGGGATCCAAAAGAATGAGAGTGGGATAAAAGGGCTCTGAGTCCTCAAGAGAGCAAGATGCACTGACAAGAGGGAGAAAAGGGCCAAGCATTAGTTACATTTTTCTGTATGTTTTAAATGTTTCACATCAAAACTAACTAAAGGCCCTGACTTGGACCCCAAAAACAAACGACACAGTTTGGCTTTGAACTACACAAGAGACCCAGGTCATGGCACCTGATGTTGACTTTGACAGCCCCCAGGCCATTTTCACCTGGGCTGCTTTTAGGTGAAATCAGATGCCAGGTACCATTGGGCTGGGCTGAAACAACTTCAGAGGAGGACTTACAAATCATTAGTTAGAAGGAAGTGCACAGCCAACTGCGTACAGGTCCTCCCAACTCGACTTACTCACTTACAGTGGAAGAAGAAAGAAGCAATTAACACTAAAGATAAAGATCTATTTAAAATGATGGGTATATTTATAACTCACACATACCCAGACACTCTGTGGGTGGAGGCATGTACAGACATATGTCTGTGGTCAGACTCAGGAATCCACGGACACGTGAGAAGTAAGATTTATAAAAATGAGACTCTATAAATGATGTTTGAACCATTAAAGATAATTCCCAGGTCTCCGACTTCAAATTTGAGCTGCAATAAAATGCAACTCACAGCTAGGGTTGTTATGCACAAATAAAATTAATTTTAAATTTAAACATTTATAATTTAGGGTCACTACTTTTTTGGGGGGGTTGGTTTGGTTTGGTTTTTAAGCCAGTGGCATGTCTTTAGATTCTTCTACTGAGTTCACTCATATTTGTATATCTACTCATACAAGAAGGACAATCTGGGGCACCTGGCTGGCTCAGTCAGGGGAACATGTGACTCGGGATCTCGGGGTTGTGGGTTCAAGCCCCATGTTGAATGTAGAGATTAGTAAAAAAAAAATAAAGAAACTTAAAAAAAAAAAAGGACGATCTGAGGTCTAGCGTATTGATTTATCAGAGAATTGACTTATCCTTGAAAAATATGAACCACGAAGAAAGGCAAAAATGAGGTTACATTATTCAGAGCGAGACTATAAGGTGGAAGGAAACTAGATGGAGGACTTCAAGTGTCCAGAGAGAGCCTCACAGAGGTTCTGGCTGGCTGGTTTTTACTTCAACCAGGAAAGATTCAGCAAAATGGGCCTAAACTAGAAGTCAATGATATACAGTAAGTGGAGAATGAGCACTGTGCTAATAAGGATGGTTAAACACTAAAATGAGTAACAGAACAAAACTGTGGAAATTCATGCTCTGGGGATTTTAAAAATAAGGAATCAAAGTACCTAAGATTTGACCTAACAAAGAATGCACAGGACCTCTATGGAGAAATACGTGAAGATCTTTCAAATGTTCCAAAAGAAGACTTAAATAAAGGAAAAAATACAGATATTCAAAGAAAGGGCAAGTTAACATTGGAATGATGTCAAATTTTCTCAAACTTCGTCTGTAAAGTTAATGTAATTCCAATCAAAATTCCAACAGGATGTTTGAGAGGTGCATTCACTCTAAAATTTACACAGTTAGGGAAATCTTGAAGTAGAAGAACAAAGGACCCTCCCCCAACCAGACGCCACGGTATTAACACTGTAGGAATTAACACTGTGGGAACAGATGCACACAAATGGACCATGAGAGTGATGGACACATATAAGGGTGGCGTCCCAAATCAGGGATGAAAAGGTAACTTGTGTGTAGGTGGTATTAGGAAAATCAAAAAGAACGAAAGTGGGTCCCCACCTCGTCCCTACACAAAGGTATTCTCCAGATAGGTCAAAACTATAAATGTAGAACCGAAGAGGAGAATGTAGGTATGAACTCGGGGTGAGATGGATTTGTGAAACAGCCTCCAGAAGGGAAATTGGCAGACTCGACCTTGTCAAGATGAAGAATTTCTGTTGCATGAAGGGCACCAAAGACAAAGTGAACAGAGGGTGATGGGCTGGGAGAAGAGCTTTTTGCAGTCTCTGGGGATCGGCATCTAGAATGTGCACAAACACTTCCAAACAACTAAAAATAATAATAAAAAAATATTTAAATTCTATTTTAAAGTTTACAAAATGAGCAAAAGTTGTTCCCCAAAGAGGAAACCCAAACGGCTGAAAAGGATGCGAAGGACACGCTGGTCTCACTAGTAACAGGGAGCCCAAGGCAGCTTGGTGTGTCACCGCTGGGGGATGGGTGAGCGTACGTGGTACCTGTCCTTGCACACGGCCGGTGACGAAGCAGCCATCAGGAGCGAAGAGCTAGCTGGCAACCATAAAAACATGAGGTGTTTGCAGGTTAAAGGCACTCCATTTTTCAAAGATATGTCTAAGGATGTTTATTTAACACTTTGCCTTGGGGATCTATGGAAGGGGATGAAGAGGGACGGGGATGCAGACGAAAATACATTTTTAAAATAAAACCAAACAGAAGTGGGGCCTAGCACTGACGGGTGACACAGGGTGCCATACACTGAAAAGTATAGGAAGGACTCAAATCTCCACAGCTGGGTTCAAAAGAATATATACAAAATTTCATTTGTCTGTGATGACTTAGGCAGAGTCTTATGGAAAGTGCACCTTCAAGGTTCTTTCCTGGCCCAGGGTCCTGTGATTTGCAGACATTGTCATGAACTATCCAAAGCTCACCGCTCATTGCAAATCCTGGCATCGGGTATGTTACATTTGGCTTTAGATAAAAAGTGCTAAAGTTCCATCCAAAACACATACTTTAAAATATAAAAATCAGAGGACACCAAGTACTTCTCAAGGACAGTGTTGAAAGTACAGTGTTGACAGACTGCTCCAGCCAAAATAATGAAGCGCAAAATGGAATTCTCAAAGTTCCTCCCCAGATGGGGCTGGGGCGGAGGGTTGTTCCTGTAGGATGGTGGGCCTTTTTTCCTATTACAAAGTGATTATTCTAGTTTAGGCTCCAGTATAATGACCCCATGATTAAGGGGCAAGGAAGACGGGGAATATGGAGTAAAAAGGGAGTCAGCATAAAAATATCCTGTATTTTATCAGCTTGGAAACAGGTGTGAAAACAGCCCACCCAGATCTGCACAGACATTTCTCCAAAAAAGATCTATAAAAGGCAGTAAACACATGAGAAGATGCTCAACATCATCATTAATCATTAGGGAAATGCAACTCAAACCCCTAATGAGATACCACTTCACACCCACCAGTATGGCTATAGTCAAAAAGAGAAAAAGAAAAAGGGAAAAAAAGGGAAAACAAGTGTTAGGGAGGACGTGGAGAAACAGGAGACCTCATATATTCCTGGGGGGAATATAAAATGGTACAGCCATTCTGGAAAACAGTGTAGCAGTTCCTCAAAATGTTAAACCTAGAGTTACCATGTGACTCAGCAACTCCAACTCAACTCCTACGTATATACCCAAGGGAAATTAAAACATATGTCTCTCTGTCAAATAAATAAACAAAATCTTTAAAAAAAAAAAACATACGTCCACACAAAAACTTGCACATGAACATTCATAGCAGCATTACTCATAGTGGCCACAAAGGCGACACCACCCGATTGTCCATCAGCTGACAACTGAATAAAGAAAATGTGGTATATCCATATCATGGAATAGTATTCAGCCATTAAAAAAAAAAGAAATATACATACCACATGGATGAACCTTGAAACATGCTAAGTAAAAGAAGCCAGACATAAAAGACCACATATTATATAATCCCATCTATATGAAGTGTCCAGAATACCCAGATCCACAGAGACAGAAAGTAGCTTGGTGGTTGCCACATGCTGGTGCGGAGGGAGGTGGGGAGTGATTGCTAATGTGTTCATAGTTTCCTTTTGGGGTGATGAAAATGTTCTAGTTACAGTGATGAGGTTGCACAACTTTGTGGATCTACCAAAACCCACCAAATTGTACATTTTAGGAGGGTGAATTTTATGGTATGTAAATTATATTGCAATTTTTTAAAAATTCAGCACCCCAAAAGCCCCACATTCCTGACTTCACCAGATGATAAATGGGATGATTTCTTCGGTATCAACTGGGACCCACTCCACAAGTACCCCCCCAATTAAACTTGTCTCTTCATGCTTTCCAGAGATAAAAAGCCTAGGAAATCTCCAAGCTGATGGATTCTCTGCCTTTGAGTATAAAAGGTTTTGGGCTCCGAGTAATTCTTCCTGGTTTTGAAGTTTTGTTCCACGCGCACCAACCATGTGATCTTGAGTGAGTTTACTCAAATTCTTTAAGGTAAGTTTCCTTATGAGCAAGGTGGGATACTTTACCTACCTCACTGGGATGGTGTGTAGATAAAAGGTTTAGCCACCACACTTGGGGTAAAATAAAGAGTCAATAAACATCAGCGGTGGTTTCTTCTTCCCACAAATCCCTGAGTGTTATGGCGCTGAAAGTAGGTGGTACTATAGTCTCGGAGTGTAGATGGCATCACACAGGTTCCTCTCCAGAGGGGAACCTATGCCAACAGGGGAGCCCACAGCTACAGTGCCTCACAATACAAGCGAAGGACAACTGAACTTGAGTGGACTTCATGGTGGTCCCTCTTAATCTCACCTTTTCCCAGCACTTCTAAAGGGCACCAAATTTGAAAGGGCAGACACACTCGAGTGTCACCATCACTTGCAGCCAAGGGTAAGCAAGGAACTCGGCAAAGTGGAGCTGCTATCTTGGCAGGGTGGGTAAAAGGTTTCAGGTCACTGCTGCATTTCAGGAGAAAACCAAGGATTGGCAAGTTGCAAAGAGAGACGTTCGAGGATCCAAGTCCTAAGAGCTGGTCCATGCTGACTGTGGCTGGCAAGAAAGCCATCCCTCTTGTCCAGCAGACTGTCACTCCAGGACTCTCATACAGCGTTCTCTAGCATTTAAACTGTTAAACAAGTACCCTGAATCATCACCTCTCCAGGAAAAACCCAGAGATGCAGACTCCTCACAAGGAGCCAAGAAGGAATCCCTGGGCGATTTTTCTTGCATCATTTGGTTATGAGCTGAATCGTGTCCCCAAAAGCCATATGTTGAAGTCCTAACCCCCAATATGTGAATGCATTTGGAGACAGTGTCTCTAAAGAGGTAATGAAGGTAAAAGAATCCCATTAGAGTGGCCCCAATCCAGTATGACTTGTGTCCTTATAAGAAGAGGAAATTTGGTTGGGGCGCCTGGGTGGCTCAGTTGGTTAAGCGTCCAACTCTTGATCTCAACTCAGGTCTTAATCTCATGGTCATTAGTTTGAGCCCCATGTTAGGCTCCTGGGTGTGGAGCCCACAGAAGAAGGAGAAGGAGAAGAAGAAAAGAAGAAGAAGGGGAGAAGGGGAGAAGGGAGGAAGAAGAAGAAAGAAGAAGGAAGAAGGAAGATAGAAGGAGAAGAAGAAGAAGAAGAAGAAGAAGAGGAGGAGGAGGAGGAAGAAGAAGAAGAAGAAGGAGGAGGAGGAGGAGGAGGAGGAAGAAATTTGGACACACAGAGGTACAGAGGGATGACCATTTGAGACACAAAGAGAAGACAGGTCATCCACAAGCCAAGGAGGAAGGTCTCAGAAAAACAAAAACTAACAAACAAAAACCCTGTCAGCACCTTGATGCTGGACCTGCAGCCTCCAGAAGTGTGAGAAAATAAATTTCTGTTGTTCAGACCACCCAGCCTGTGGTACTTTGTTAGGACAGCCGTAGCGAATGAATACACATCTCACCCATAGGAACAAGCGCTTTTCCCTCTCAGAATTGAAGGGCATTTGGCAGAAACAGTGATAATTTTCCCTCTCTCGAAAAAGCCTCAGGATTGGAAGAGACTTTTGTGATTTAGAAGAAATGTATACATTTAAAAACATAACCTTTACCAATACAATCCATCAATAAAAATACCGCAGCTGTTTGATGAAGGAAAGCACTGCATTTGAAATCAGGGTTTATGGGTGATCTTGCAGTCATCTTTCACTCTCCATCCTATTTATTTGTTTTTTCCCCAAGATGTTTTGGTTTTATTAATCAGCCTGTCGTCCCCATCTAGCAAGTAGAGGGGAGTTCCCATCATCGAGTTTATTTCTATACCTTGCTTTGGTAGATCAGTGACAAGGAATGCCTGATATTCATAGATTTGATAAATGGTTGCAAATGCTAACATTTTAAACCACCATCTTATAATCTCAGAAGCTCTTCAATTAAATTTACCCCAAAGTTTAAAAGACAGAAGCAACTTCTATTTCTAAGTTGAAACTCTAGCAATATTTAAGAACTACTTGCATTTTTATTAGAAATGTTGGAAGCATTAACAGTAACATAATTGAAGTCTTGCCTGGCATTTAACCGAGTTCAGCACCTGTGTAGAGCAATACAACAGTCTCTTGTGCAGTTTCACATGTATGGACATGTATTTAACAAAAATCAAACCTGAAAATTAAATTAAATTCAGACCAGTTAAAAGAGAAAGTGCAGAGTTACACATTTGGGGAGGTACTTTATAAAGGTACTTTATCTAGTCCAGTGCACTTGCTTAAATCCCTCCCAGCTTACAGTTATTCATGAAATGTCATAAGCAGCCCATCTATGTCACTGAGAAAATGCTGACTAGTATAGGTCTTAAGTCAAAAAAAAAAAAAAAAAGCTCATTACCTCTTCACCTCTTTTATTTCTAAAAGTTGCAAGAGATTTTTTTTGGGGGGTGGGGGTTTTAGGACAATGAGCCCCCGACCTTATAACTAGTTACAACGTTTGAGTCAATCTTCTAGAGAAAAATAATAGTAGATCAGTACCAACCTAGAGTTACTGCCAGAGGTCTGCAATATACATATACGGCAAAAATTGTCTTTAGGCTACAGAAATAATATCTTGTGGGCCCAGGGGCCCCGGTACCAGCAGTTTTCAAAACATCATAGATGTTCTCCTAACCAACCTCTACTCGGGGGACCCAGCAGACTATCCTCAGTCCCTTTGGAAAACATGCTGAGGGATGGTTGCCCGCGGCACACCCAATACTCCTGGCCACATCAACCGTGCATCATGTGCTCACCCAGGCTCAGCTGTATCTGTCCCCAGGTTTGTTTATGTCAGTTGTACATGTGACTGTGGTCTCCTAAAATGTGACATCAGCAGATGAAATAGTGGGCAGAAAGAGAAGTGGTTTCTAAGAAAACTAAGACAAATGCTTGGGAAGCTTCTATAAAAGCAAGTTGTTTAAAGCAACCATTGTCATAATAGGTGTGGGCAGGACAATTGTAAAAGACTGAAAAGTCATAAAATTACAGTATCCTGCACTCAGATTGCTTTGCGAATATCCTTGCTCCACTCTGAAGAAATAAAAACAAGCTACACATGCAGATAACATCATAGATCAACATACTTACAAAAGATCATGACCTAGGGAACTCAAACCAGGTTGGTTAGGGAACATCTAGTCTAGTATGCAGATGTGCAGGCTGGGGCGATGCATAAATACAAGTACATGCAAAAGCATCAGTGAGCGCAGAGTAGTTTTTATCATCAAACTTTGGGGACTAATTGCTTGGGTCTTAGTCCAAACTCAGCCACTTAAAAGCTGTGTGACCTTGGGGAAAATTATTCAGCTTCTCTGAGCCATCTCTCTGCATCTGTACAAGAGGGTTACTGGTGATACCCACTTGTGAAGCGACTAGGCTCTGGACCTCAGCCCCAGGAATGATCTGTGTTAATTATCATTGTTTCTGTACTTAGTATAACTACTACCTCCATGAGGACACTGAAAGTACAACCACCTCTGGGTGGTGGGAGGGATGTGCAGTATTTTACTGGGTTTGTTTGTTTGTTTGTTTTAAATGAGTCCTCAACTTATAAACAACTGGGAACCACTTCGTGAAGACCTGACCGGTAAAGCAACATAGTAGTCTGACCAGCAGAGACTGCCCACCGAGCAAGATGAGCCATGGCCTAATGCTGATCATTGGTACTTTGAGGCCACCAAAATGTTTACTTTTTCACCATTTAAGAAAACAAAGACTGCAAAAAATGTTAAGTCAGACTGAATTTGCTTATCAAAAATATATTCTGAAGAAGTTTTTTTTTTTCTAACAGGATATTGGAGCAATATTTAAAAAAAAAAAAATCCATCCGAGACCTCCTGCTTTAAAAGACATGGTGCTAAGAAAGACAAAGTACGGATGTTACCTACCAACTTTTGGGGGAGCAAACAGGATTTGGATCCTTGGAACATGATAAAACTGCACTCCAATGGACTCTAAGAAACAAGCTGAGGGTTCTAGAGGGGAGGGGGTGGGGGATGGGTTAGCCTGGTGATGGGTATTAAGGAGGGCACGTACTGCATGGAGCACTGGGGGTTATAGGCAAACAAGGAATCATGGAACACTACATCCAAAACTAATGATGTACTGTATGGTGACTAACATAAAACTAAATTAAATAATAAAATAAATTTAAATAAAATTTAATTTAATTTAATTTAAAAAATAAAATAAAATTAAAAAAAAAAAAACACTCCAGGTGCACGCAGCCTTAAATGCGGCAACATGAACAATGTTCTCTTGGCCGTGGCACTGCATTTCAGGAGCTTACGGTGGCCTCTAGATAAAACAACTGAAGGCCCAGAGCAACAGCTTAATCAGGTAATGGCTGAGCCAAAACAGAATTCACAGGAAACAGGACTGCTGGAAACAAATGTTAAAGCAACAGAGGTAGGGCGCTGTGCTCGGGGAAGAAAACCCAGGGTTTCTTTACCCAGCAGTTTGGTAGGAGAATTCAAGACCTTTCTTTACAATGAAACATCTACTCCGAGCACAGCTCCCCAGGGTTCCTCTCCAGCTGTCTGGCAGCTGTCGATCGAAATACTGAAGTAAGAGCTGCGGTCCAGACCATGCCTGCATACAGGCACAAGCCGCTGGGTCAGGAAGCTTCCGGGTCCCTAAATATTTGTTGAGGACCACACATCTGGAGGTGGGGCGGGCCCTTTCTGTGGCATCTGCTGGATGTTTCGATGCCAGCCATCACTGGTGTGCAGTTTTCATTCAACTGCACATCACTACACCCAGACCAGGGTGTCTACAACGAGCACATCAAATTCTAGCGAAATGCATCATTTTGTTATTGGCAGAAATCGTTATTAAGGAATTCTGAGATAAAATCTTGTGTAAAGTAGGATAATTTTGAGATAAAAATAACACACTACAAATACCATCTACCTCAATATGATTCCCTACTGTGAGGCTCTGTTTGTGGCAACCTGCCGTGCCTGAATATTTCAGATTATAAGCCTGAGTGGCAAGCCAGCCTGGACCCCTGAGTGTCAGGAACTGCAGGGGGGCTGCTGACTTTCACCCTGATGGCCACCATGAGCTTACCGCTCAGACCCCACCCTCCTTTCCACATTAGCTCCCTCCCAACCACCTGACTTGGTCCTAGCCCCACATCCTTCCCCCATATGAGGACTTCATACACCTCCGGAGCCCAGCACACAGGTACCAGATCCCTGTGCTTAAGCTTCACCTCCTCCCTCAGAGCCTGTTGCATGCTGGTAAGTACCAGTGGATGTGTCCCCTTGTCAGACTGTGAGCTCCTTGACCACAGGGTGGGCTCTCCCTGTGTCCCTTCACTGGGGGGGGGGGGGGGTGGAGGGGGCAAGGAGGGGGTGCTCAATCAAAGTTGAATTAAATTCACTTAAATATCTTTTAATAGAAATACGTACCCCAAACCCCCCAAATATACCCTTGTTACATACATAATTGAAACTAAAAAGAAAGTGGCCCCATCAGACACCTGGTTTGCACAGAGGACAGACCACAAGGCCTCTTCCTCCATCCACTACGGACAGAGACCCTCCCTGTCCAGAAGGAGCACTGTGGACCTGTCCACAAGAAGAGGCAAGAATAGAGGGGAGGGGTGAGGCAGGCAAGTTGCATCATGTCAACACAATGCAGAGGCATGCGGGCTAGCCCAGTGTTCCTTAACCACCCCTGAGCCTGCCTTCTAGGAATCCACATGGTTAATCCCCCCAACATCCAGAACACGGGCATGGCTTTGCAGTCTTTGCAGCTAAAGGATGTTCTCATCACCACCCACTCCCCCTTCTCACCATCATTATCCTCTGTAGTCTTGACTCTGTGACTCAACTTTCTCAAACTGTACCCTCTACCCAACTTCCAGGACCTCCTCCATGTGCCTCCCCCAACTCCAGCAGCTAGAACAGCCTGGTAACAGGTAAGTCACCAACCTTTGCTTCTAATCCTCTGTGGCCTCCTCCTGCTAAAATAAGAGCCCTAGAGGCCCCACCCATCTGGCCCTGCCTCCCCCTCCCCTTGTCTCCACCACTCCCAGAACTCTGGCTTTCTGTCTAGAACAAGCACTCTCAGGGCCTTTGCACTTGCTGGTTCCTCTAGTGAGTACTCTTTCCCCCAGCTTTTTCTATGCCTGGATCCTTCTCATCCATCAGCTTTAGCTGAGGCCTTCCTTGACCCCCATCCACCTCAGCAGGCTTCTCTTCAACTAGCCTCCATCCTCCTCAGCGTTCACCACTATCTGTAATTATCTACTAGGTATTGATTTGTCCATCTCCCCACCTAACATGAGAGCGGAGACTGTCTTGTTATTGGGAGTCTGACGCAGAACCCGGTACCTAGTGAGAGCTCAAAAAGTATCTGTTGAAGGAATAAGTAATAGAGGAATGAATATCCCTGGGAGAAGCAATACCATCAAACCTCCCAAATCAGACCCCAAATGGGCCCATCTTGTACGACAAACTAACATCTCTCCCTGTGGTAAAATAAAGCCTGCCTCGTGCACACACCAGGACTTCCCTTCAGTCATACTATCTCCTCTTACTAACCAACAGCAGTCTTATTAGTGACCACCTTTCCCTCTGGAAACCACCCAGAACTCCTTGGTTCACAAAACTGGAACTCTACCTTGAAGTTGAGCCAAGGTCACAGACTCACATTTGAGGGGTCGGGTAGAGAGGCCCTGACGCCCTCTGGATGGCTCCACCTCTGGCCATCAGCCCTGTCCTTCAGAGGAACAAAAACAGGAAGGGAGCCTGACTGAGCCCTAGGAGTCTAGGTGAAGCCCTGGTGCCTGTCCACCCTAAGGCCCAAGACAGGGAGGAAACAGCAGGGGGGCCAAGGGTCAATACCTAGATACGGTGTTTGGGAAGAGACACTTCCACTTCCCACCCTAAAATCAGACAAAGCCTGGCTTCAAATCCTGACCCCAATCCACATTTCTGAAGGCCACACAGATGCTATTTCATCACTCTGAGCCTCAGTTTCCACAGTCAAAACAGTTTTCGGAATTTCTGCTTTAAGAAGATTCTGGCGATTCTGCCTCAGATGTTATGTCTGGCCGCATCTACCCACCTTTCAATCGCCCAGGATAAGCCCATTATTCGGAAGGGGAAAAAATGCAACTCAAAATCAGTCACACTCAGTGACTTCCCTCCCCCCCAAAAAAAAATCTGGGTTTCTCAGACTATTCTGAGACTGAGCCACCCAAGCTGATTCATATTTACTTAACTCAAGTTAAATAACAGGCCAAGCTGACTCCTGCATTTAGCATATGCATGTACCCAGCAGCTACTCCATACATAGTTTTCAATGAATGAATCAAATGACACGATGGCTTGTGTCCACATGGATCCTACTGATCAAGTCTGATCAACCAAAATTCCATTCCTCACAATCAGTACTAATTCACCTTGTGCTTTGATACCGCAGACAGACATGTAGCAAGAAAACAGATTTAGAGCATCACAAGGTGGAAGACTTTGACAGGTTCCCTTCTGATAGAGGCCATGGGGAAATGTGCAAGTGGGATATTAAACCTCTTTATTTTTTTTGGAGATTGTCAAAGTCAGCTCCTCCAGGGCTTATGCCTCCATAAACCAAAGGGACTTTTCAAAATAGAACAGCTACTCAGCAAAAAGCAAAAATTAAAAATTAATCTTCATTCCACATGTGGGCTGTTACCAAATTTTGCAAGGATGTTTAGCAGAAGCATTCCTCTTTCTGTTTTGCCTCATAAACACTGAACAAGGAGAAACATGGCCTAAGATTGAGATTTGGCAAAGGAATCCGATGAAAACTGTCAGCTCTGTGCCACAGGGTGATGTCCTTGAAGGCGCCTGGTAATTGTATGATTAGCTAATTTTCTGCTGTCCTACCTCAGTCTTCATGCAAAACTTGGTTTCTCATAGCTCATACATGCTCGTCCACCCAGCAGCAACCTCCCAGGACAAGAAAGGGCTCTACCCTGAGGGTCCCACCCCAGCACCCTTTAGTCGAAGAACATGTACCTACTAAAGCAAACCCACAGAAAGGAAAATGAAGAGCCAGCTAGCTATTCCCTTTACAAAAGAAGTTATTTCTCTTTTTCCCTTTTCTTTCGTTTTTTCAAGGGTTTTTTTTTCTTTCATTAGTTACATTTAACAGATGGAAAAACAGACTTGAAAGGTTAAGGAATTTCACCGATTTTATACAGAAAAGGTGGAGCCAAGGTTTTTTGGGGTTTTTTTTTGTTTTTTTAATGCCTTTATAATGGATTTCTACTAGCACACAAATTGGCAAGTGCCCTTGACTGGGCAGAGGGTGGGATACCTCAACAAGAGGTAGGGTAAAGGTAGTGTCCTTACAAAACACAGCGTGCCTGCAAAGAGCACTGGACTAAAGTGAGAAAGTCTGGGTCCTCGTCCCAGCTGAGTCACTAATGAGCTATGGGACGGACGCAAGTCACTTCACTTCTTTGGTTTTAGTCTCCTCTCCCAGAGATGGATAATCATTAACAAAAAACAAGCATTACCTACTGCCTGAGTTAATGGGGAAACCAAATGAATATGGAATTATCAGAAAATACCAAGAAGACCTGTATTGTGTATACATATGTAGGAAAATAAGAACCACCTAGAAAATTACCAGCATCCATTCTTGCTCAAACTACATGCATTTCCTCTTACTAATAAAGGGATCAATTGCAACATGAGAGATTTTTGTGAATCAGGATGAACACACAGCTCCTGGGGAATGTGCACTGCTGTTCTGAGGACATGTGACCCACTCAGGAACAGGCAGCCATGTCTGGGTGTCCTGGGACAGTCACACAGACATGGGTCTACTCTAGCTCTACAGGGGATCAAGCCCTAATCCTATTACCGTATGTTGACCGGACACTAATAAGATGCTAGGAGTGCCCAGAACACTCTGAACACATTGTGAACAGGCAAAAGAAACCACTAAGCCACAGGACAACATAGGTGGCCAAGTGTGAGAAACGTGATGGGGATATAGGTCACCTTCCTGGTTACTTACAGGTGTCTCCTTCCCCATCCTACCAGGTCCAGGTAAGTTCTTCTAGCACCCTTGCCGGAGGACAGCAGTTAAATGTCTTCAACAAATCACCATCCCTCCAGGAAATCCAAAGAAGAAACACCAGGACAAATCCTAACTCCAGGCTGGATGAGAGTTGCTAGTGCTCTCCTCAGTGTGCCCTTGGCTGACCCAAGTCTACACTGCAGAGTAGAGCCCGCTCTGAGGCCAACCGGCCCCTGCTCTCTCTCCCATTTCCTACTCATCACATTCGTCTGTTCTAGAAGTGGAATAAGTCCCTCAAACTCTGTCCAGAAAGAGCATCGTGAAGTTGAACAACTACAGGGATGATCAGAACAATCAAAGAAAACATAGTACCTGTGAAGATCTGCGTGGATTCACAGACCTTGTCGGAAAAGCCAGTACAGGAGGACCTCCTTACAGAGCAAACCACAGGGACAGCTGATTGCCCAACAGATAGTACAACGGGACTCAAACTTCAGTGTGTATTGCAATCACCCAGAGGGTGTGTGAAAACACAGAAACCCAGGGTTTCTGAGTCAGTAGCTGATGCTGATGCTGGTCCAGACACCACACTTGAAAAACCACTGTCACAGTAAATGGGCAAGAGCTGCCTGGTCTGTCATTCTCCCTGGGGGCAACTTCAGATCCTGATTCATCCCCCTTGACCCCCCAAATGGAGCCTTAAGAAAACTCAGGATAGGAATTAAACAGCCATCCCTCCCTCTCCCACCCCCCTGCCTTTCCCATACACACACCTATGCTGCTAATGGATGAGGAGAACAATTACCAAGCCATTCCTGATAAATACCACCCAGCACTGAGTCTAGTTCTCACCTGTGTACAAGGTGATTTTGCAAAAGGAGTGAGCTACAGTGCAAAACGGAGGACACAGCTGTGCAGGAGGAGTGCTCAGGAGCTCTCCTGGTCCAGTTCTCTGCCCTGCTGCATGATCCCTCGGTCCTGGGATGAGAGTGTGCCACGGGGACAGTGCCAGGGAAATGGTGTGACCTGGTTTCCTCCTCACTCATTTATCCTGATGCTCTGCCACAATGCACTGCGACTGCCCACTGAGGACTCACTTCATGTCACTGAACTGTTACCCCACCAGGCTCACTGACAAGCTGGTGCAAAGGAAAAGTAGCTGGTGGCCACAAACATACTACACGTCTGGCGAGTGGCAGGGCACAATCCCTCAAGACCAGGTTCAGAGGATTTCTGACGGAGAGGAGACGACTAAAAATATTTCTTTCCTTCCCAAAGCTGATTACATGATACACTACACTATTTCACTAACAGCAGGAGTTACTGCTACAATCATATTGTTTTGTTTTATGGGGGGGGGGTAGTTAACGGAAGTTCCTACAGAGAGCAGTGTTGTGAATAATGTAAACACTCTGGGATAGGAGTCCTTCCTACAAGTCTCTTCCCATGGGGTTCAAATGGGAAAATCTGGCCAATATTCACCACATGTCAGCCTGACCTTTCCTGGTTACGGGACAAGAGAGGTTACATACATTTGGGGCTGCAGTTGTGGGCCTGAACACCAACTTCAGGCTAAATAAGGAAAAAGAATGAGGAGTGATTCATTCACAGCATTTTGGTGAATATACACAGCGTACAGTGTTTGCAAATACCTGGCCTTTCAGATGATTTTGTGCACACAAATGGGCATATTTGGTGAGACAAATGTCACTTTCCCTCTCATTAAAAAAAAAAAAATCCAACTAGCTCTTTCTCATATGCAAAACCGTGCAGTAGTTCCCAGGCCTCTGAGCGCCTGATCTGGTGTAAACCCCACGAAGTCTTCTGAGTCAAACAACATTCTCCAAAGCAATAACACCTACATAATCTCCACTTACCCCAAAATTATGAACTGACCTCAGATATACCACGTTCAAGATATGGGCCACAAGCCCAAATGGCTGTATTCAAAACATTCTAGAGCAGGAGAGCTCAGCCACAGGTGACAGCATCAGCTGGGGCCTCAAGAACACTGATTGGATAATCTTGCCCTCTCCCTACCCCCCCAAAAAAGTCCACTCATTTGCATGCACAGATGAGGCCATGCGAGAAGTGCCTTCACACCCCAGGCCCCCGGGGGTTCCCGCCCTCACCTGTTTTCCAAGAGTGTCATGCACACCACTTCTCGCACCCCAGGGTTGTTGGCCTTCTCCACTGAGCAGCCCTGCAGGTTCCAGGTGGCCAGCCTCAGCACTGGCCGCCCATCCCTTGTGCCTCCGAAGGCCTCCACGGAAGGGCGGGTGGAGATGATCTGGGTGGGCCCCCCTGGTGGCAGGTCCAGGTCCTCACTCTGCAAACTTAGCGAGGTAGGGCTGGGGTGAGGCTTAGCGGTGAAGGTCAGGCCTCCATTGGTGTGGGTAGACGGGGGCCTGGACCTCTCTGCAAACACCTGATGCCGGATCCTGTCGAGGAAGGCAGCATTGATACCGCCCATCCTCACCAGGTCCTCCACGCTGCGGAAGGGCCCATGCTCGCGGCGGTAGTCCACGATGCTGACAGCCATCTTCTCCGTGAGGCCGCGAATGCTCATCAGCTGAGCCGGGGTGGCCGTGTTGATGTTGACACGCGGGGTTAGGGGCACGGCCGTGGCAAGGTGGTGAGGCTGCTGCTCCACCAACAGGTCCCGCCGCAGGGAGCTGGGAGAGTGCTGCGCAGAGCTGCCCTTGCTGCTCACGCAGATCTCAAACTTGACCTGCTCCAGTTTGGTGGCACCCACGCCGCTGACCAGCGCCAGGTCCTCCACCTTTTTGAAGCCACCGATGTACTCGCGGTACTCCACGATGCTGCGAGCCACCGCACGGGTCACGCCAGGCAGGGTCATCAGCTCCTCCTCCGTGGCCGTGTTGATGTTGAGCCGCTCCTGATTGACCAGGATGTTGCTGAAGTTGCAGGCGGCGCTGAACTTGCGGTTATGGGACAGGTCCGAGGGGTCCCGCGGTATGGAGCGATGGCAGCCCAGCGTGCTCCCCATGCCGGCCAGGGTCAGTGGCCTGGGAAGGCCTCACCCCCGCAGAAGAACTCTCTGGCTAGGGAGGAAGCCCAACAACCTTACTGGCACAGAAGGAGGGAAGGTTCAGGATGCAGGGAATGAAACGGTTACCAAACACAAACACTAAATCTCCATGCCCAGGGTGTCCAAAAGTACCTTTCACTTGGCCACCTGGAAAACAAATTAATAAACACACAAATCGATTGAATCAGTTAATCAGTTTGCATTAGCACTCCCTAACTAGAGCAGGAGTTTTAACCAGGAGTCCCAGGCTGATGGCTGTCCGTGAACTCCTGAACACGCACGAGGCTGGCCCATATGGATTTTCCTCTGGAGAGATCTGGTTTTTGTCACATTGGGGTCCAAAAAGGCTATGAGCTGCTTCTCTTGCAAAGAGACCTATCCTCATCACTCCACATCTCTGGTCCCTGCCTCTCTCACCTCTCGCAGCCATAAGGCCATCCCCCCTTAGGTCGCCCCCATCTAGGCCCGGGCAGAGGGAGAGAGCATCTCCCACGCCCACCCCTCCTCCTGACACTCAGCACCACCTGCAACTTGGGAATCCCGTCCTTACTAGTGCAGGTACCGAGAAGCGGTTTTATCGACCCCCACCAGACCCGCCGCGGGTCCCCGCACCCCACCTCTCCGCTGCTCTCCCGGGGCGTCCTTCCACCTGCGGCTCGGAAGTCTGAGCCCAACCCAGGACTGCGCGGGCCCCCTGCCTCCAATCCTGGTGCCCGCGCGTGTGTGGGTCAGTGGCTGGGCTGCCTCGGGCCGCGCGTCCCGGCTCTTTCTGCGGGAGAAACTCTCAGAGTCGCTCTCCCGGAGCCGGCAAGAGCTGCAGGGCTGCGCGGAGGCGGCAGCGGCGGCGAAATCCGGCCGCCGTGGCTGCACCAAGTCTTGAGGCTGCACCAGGACTTGCGGCGTCGCCGCAGTTGCGTTGATCTAGGCGAAAAGTCCTGCGCCCGGCTCGGACGCGGGATCCGCCAGGACCGCGTCGGTGCCCAGCACCAGAGCCACAGCTCCAGCTCGCCGTCCGTGTCAAAGCCAAAGTCCTGGCCGCACCGCCCGCGCCTCCGCCGGCACCACGGCCACGCCTCCCCCCGCGCTGCAACTCCCCCCCGGGACTCCAGAGGGAACGTGGGGGGCGGGGCCTGAGCACCAGACCAGAGCCCGGGAGAGCGGAACGCGAGAGCGCTGGGGCGGGGCCCTGGAGTGCGGGGGCGGGGCCCTGGAGTGCGGGGGCGGGGCCAGAACGCGAGAGGGTGGAGTGCGGAGCCGGGGAGTGTGAGAGGCGGGGCCCTGCTGCGCGGGGGCGGACAGAGAGCGTGGGGGTGGAGATGGAATGCGGGAGCGCAGGGGCGGGGCCACGGCGGGAGGGAGGGGGGCCCCGAGGACGCGGAGGCGGGATTTAGGGACTGAATGGGCGGGGCGGATGCTCAGGCAGCAGCGGCGGGTCACACCGAGGTTGCTCTCGGTCCTGCAGCTCCTGAGTGGAGGTTGCTACCAGAGACCCCGGGCTGGATATGCGGGATGGAGGGTGTTTAGTCTTGCCCGAGGCGAGACCTGCCAAGCTGCTTCACGGCAAGAAGAGCTCCAAAGAAGAGAGGGGCGCCCAAGACGCAAACACTACCAGGCCACCAGCCTGAGTTTACATCATCTTTGGGGCTTGGGGCAGGATCTGGGCACTCCTTGTGGGGAAGGAGACCCTGCGTGTCAGGGGCCTCGCTCAGTTCTGCAGCCAAGCTGAGAACGTTCCCGGGGGCGGGGGGGTGGCGCTGAATTGGATCTTTTTAACTTCTGCTCCCCACTTTCCACCTCCTCTTTTCTTCCACTGGAGAATTACCTTTGCACTGCTCACAGAGAAATGTCCTCAAACAACGTTAGTAACTCACCGTGCTGCTAGGAGAGGGCATGCACCACAGATTATTTAGAGATGTGTTCGAAGACGTCGCTTAATAGGGTTGCTTGTTTGAACGTATAGCGCTCTGAGTAAATAGCGATATGTTTCTCTAAGTATTAAATCTAATCATTAAGGAGAGAGAAAATGCTAGTTGGAAATGGAGATTCCTTACCAAAATTCAAAACAGTTTTTGGATCATACCACTAAATGACAATTTAGTTAAAGATTAAAGAACCTGCTGAATTACAGCGGATACACGTAGCTAGAGTATTCGATTAAACAAACCATGTGATAGTTTTGAATACTTTGACCCTGGGCATTTAGTGTCCTCTGAAGTTTCATCCCCTAACCAGTGTGACCAATGCCCCTGCTTTAAATTCCCAGGGCTAGGTCAGCAAAAACAGTAACTCTTAGGGAAGGCAGAGAGTACTTCAGATGTGAAATGAGAGGCAGCCAAAGCTTGGCAAAATGCTATTGCCTTTCTGAGGCACATTCCCCTACTGTGCATACTAGTCAGGACTTAATTGCAAGTGACAGAAATCCAAGTTACACTAGCGTAAACAAAAAACAACAACAAAAAAAGAGGGGGGTCCGTGTTGTTGTGTGCAAAAGGTAAGGAATGGAGCTTATGTCAAGCATGGCTGCATCCAGCTCAAATGATGTCATCAGGACCTGGTCTGACTCCCTCCTTCTATCCCCTTCACTTACCACCCAACTCTGCAACTCCAGTACTAAACTACATCATGCCACTCATTTCCTCCTGTAATCCTGTTGCGATATGAGAAAAAATGTTCAGGAAAAGCACAAAAATCCCTGGGAGAGGAGGAAAGTCTTTGTTGAGCAGAATGCCTTGTTGAGCTTTTGTGGCTGTGGACAGACAGCCTGGGGGCATGACCAGTTGGAAGAGAAGTAGAGAAATCACATATTTTATTACACAAACAGGACACTTTACAGGGTAAAAGGGACACTACTAACTTCACTGGCACAGCAGGCATAACCTGGTTAATCTAAGCATATGTTAATCTGGTTCATCTAAACATATGTGCCCCCTTCGTAGAAATGAAGCCAAGAGGTAGCAAAACCTCTGTGCATTGAAACAAACGAAACCACAACATGATTAAATTTAAAATGACTGGCCATACCAAATGTTGATGAGAATATGGAGCAATTGAAACTCATACGTTGATGGTAAGAGTGTGAGACAGTATAACCACTTTGGAAATCAGTCTGGCAGTTTCCTAAAAAGTTAAACACTCATCTACCATATGACCCAGCCACTCCACTCTTAGGTATTTACCAAAGAGAAATGAGAGCATGAAACCCAGAGACTTGTACATGAATGTTCTAGGAGCTTTGTTAAAGCCAAAAACCAGAAACAACCCAAATCCACCAGTAGATGAATGGATAAACTAGTAGTGGTATATGCATATGATATAATACTACCCAGGAATAAGAACAAACTATTAATACACACATTATTGAAGAATCTCGAAATCATCATACTGAACGAAAGAAGCCAGGCAAAAAAATGAGAGAACATATTGCTTGATTCCACTTATACAAAACTCTAGAAAATGCAAGCTAATCTATACGCAGAGAAAGCAAATCAGCAGTTGCTTGGGGTTGTGATGGATGAAGGAGTGGATGAAAAAGGGCATAAGGAAACTGGGGGGCGTGATGGAGATGTTGTTGAAGAGGTCATGTTTTCAGGAGTGTGTCCATGTCAAAACAGAGAATTGAACCCTTTAAATATGTGGTTTAGTGTTCTTCGATTATGCCTCAATAAAGTTGAAAAAAAACCTTCAAAAGATAAAAAGGACTGCTCTTTGAACTAGAAGAGGAAGAAAAAGAAGAAAGCAGAGGAGGATGAGGAAGAGAAGAAGGAAGAAGGCAGGATTATTTTGGGAGGAGGAGTAGATGAGGTGTGAGGAACGTGAGGGGGAGGGCGGTGAAGGGGAGCCAAGGGACCCAGGAAGAAGTTGAGTCTGGAGGGAACAGAAGAGAAGACCAGTGAACATGCCCAGTTAGGGATGGGGCCCCAGGAGAGGGGAATACCAGAGACTTTAAGACTAATGTCATGTCTGACAGTCTGTTTTACCTGCTGTGCTCTGCTCTGATGTAACCCCCACACTTGCCACCCTGCATCTTTAATAAGAAAGGTAATGGCTTTGAATGAGTGCTGTTCAGGAGAAGTCGGGTAAGGGAGCTGAGCCTCTCTGGTAGATATGGGATAGTGAGAAGGGGGCAGCTGAAATATGCAAGATGAGACAAAGATCCAGAATTCACTGGAACAAAATCCCAGTCAGAGTGACCTGGCGACATGTCTGCCTTTGAATCCCCACTGAGACTGGAGACTTGGCTGGGGGCCCTGCTACCCAGGGGATGGAAGTTTGAGCCGGTGTCATGTGACCATCCAAGGACAGGGAGCTAGGGCCTGGCTGACATCTGTGTTACAGGAGTCTGGCAGAGGGCAAGGGTCCCATCATTCCTGCTGAGCGCCACAGCCTGTGGCCACTGGTCCTTACAAAAGAGATCTCACCTGGGGCCTTGGTCAGAGGGACAGAGTGATGGAGTGATGGAGGTCGCTGTCCTGCTTCTTAGTTGGAGGTTTCAGAGGTAAAAGTTGATTCAGGGGAAGGGAGAGGTGGTGGAAGGGAAGGAGGGAAAGCAGTTTTCGATGTTCAGTTTCAACATCCATGGCTCTGGAGATATGGTGATGAGGAAAACACATGATTTCTCTATTCCCAGAGCTGAGAGGCCAGTAGAACAGACATTAAATCAGTAAGAGCAGAGCATGTTAGAATAAAGGAAGGGGGAAGAGGGTACAGCTGTAAATTAAAAATAACTGAGTGTAGGGGACTTCCTTGGGAGGTAAGGATGACAACTGACAGATGAATAAGGAAAGATGCCCCAACCCCAAAACCTCAGTCCTTGCAGAGAGGCCCCATTTTCCTAGTCAACAAGGGGTTTAGCCAGGCTACTGACACAATGACACCAACACTTGTGCAATGACAGAACTAGATTCCGTCCTGAATATCTGAAGTGTGACCTCAACAGTAGGTTTGTCACTCTCCACCACAGCAGGCTTCTGTGCTCCCAAACTGATGAAACACAAGGCATTGGCAGGATTCTTGAACTTTCTAAATCAGACCCTGCCCCCCTGAGAGTCATGGCTTTTGTTGGCCCAGAATGACCACAGATGGACCCCATGGACAGTGGCAATGGCTACACCTTCAGCCTTCAAATTTCTTCTGCTGCTCTGTGTGCAGACCCTCAGCCGTGAACCTCACCATTAGGAGCATTCTCACTGGGTTCTCTAAATGAGTCTGTTGCTCTGCTATACAGCAGGGTATGGAAGAGTGTGACATGGGTGGCCCCCAGCCATGTTTCCCAGAACTCCTATCCCTGTGTGATCCGTTCCCATGTTGGCTCTGGGCTTGGCCACGTGACTTGCTATGACCATTGGGACATTAACAAGAGGCAAGCAAGGATTAGATAAGCATTTGCCCATTGGATCTTGTTCCCCTTGAATGTTTCCTCTTAGACTCTAACTGCCATGCTATAGGGAAGTTCTGGCTCTCCTGTTGTGGGAAGGGGCACCCCAGCCCACAATCAGCACTAAGGCCTCACATGGGTGAGAGAGACCTTCTAGGGCCTTCCAGCCTTGCCCAGCCACCAGCTAGAGGAACGCACAGGAGCAAGCCCAGGAGAGACCACAAGGAGCAGAGAAAACTACTTAGCTGAGCCCAGCCAACCTACACGACTATGAGAGAGAATACACTGTTATAGGCTTATAAATACTGCAAAGGTTGCCTCCAAGCAATAGTAATCATATAGATGTGATCCTCAGGCCTTGTTTTTCCAGCAAGAAAAGCCAATGTCATAGCTCCAAATGTCCCCTTTACAATTCGTTGACATCTGTCCCATTCTTAGAGTGGTCTCACCAGGCTTCGATTTCCCTCAAGGAAAGTGGTTTGAAGGCTTTTTTTAGTTGGATCACAAGAGAATTTCACAACGCAGAGTACTAACCACTATCTGATCATGGCCGGATCACAAGAGAATTTCAAAGCATTTAGGCTGCTCTCTTTTGAAGTGGTAGATGAGTGTCTTATGACAGCTGTAGCAATAAAGCAAGGTGATTTTTTAAACTATTGTATTTAAACACAATAAATAAGCATTTTTGTTGTGTTTTTTCCTATAGCTCCGTTTCCCCTCCCCCACAGCCATGGAAGACAAGCTGGAGAAGAGCAGGGAAGAGAAGTCCCTGAGTGCCCCAGTCCCATCTTTGGCGTTCCCCCAGGTGGGGCAGAGGGACCAGCCTGCAGTGAGGCCTGGGGCCCCTCCTCTTGTCCCTCGGGTGGCCCCATGGCATCCTCTATGCACAGCCGTTATCTCAGAGACTGCTTTTGAAGGCTATGGAGGTGCCAGGCATCCTCTCGTCTGAACCCTGTGAACGAAGGCTGGACAGTCAGGCACCTCTGAGCTGTTTGCGTCCAGCACCTGGACCATCCCTCACACTATCCTGATGGGCTCCATGGAGCTCATGATCTTCATGCTCCACGTAAAGTGGAGGGAGCATGCCTGCCCTCCTGACATGCTTTCTTGTTTCTATCACTGCTTTGGCTACCTGAGGTTTGGTCTTCTCCACGTGTGGCTTCATGCCAGTTCTTTCTGGCTGACCTCAAACACAGGTGCAGATGAAGGTGAAGGACCTTTCCCTTCCCAATGACCTCCTGCCGGCCCCGGCTGTAGCCAGAGGGAGAGGATGGGGTCACACCGTCAGACAAATTCTGGTGGTCAGGCATCTATCTCAACTGCCAATGTGGAAGGTGTTTCTTTTGGAGGATACAACCGGGGGGAAGCTGATTCCATCTGGGACTCCATCACTGCTTCTGGTGTGTGGGTGCTGGGGAGGCTACAGGGCCACCCTAGGGGCTGTGCTGGGGTGGTCTTCCTCTCTAGGCCAGGTAGGGGACTAGCAGATGCTTTGGCTGAGCTGCTAGCCTTCAGTCCTAACTCCTGGTCCTCCTCAAGCCACTGATTTTTCTGTCTTGCAGCTCTGACTACTCTCAGAGTAGGAAGTAAAGGAGGAAGTGGCAGGCTCATTAAAATTCCACTGCTTTGGGTTGGCAGAGACGTGATGCCGTACCTTGCAGGATGAGTATAAAGGGCAGCTGTTAGTGGGATCAGCCAAAGCCTGGGCCTTCAGGGTGATGGCGTAGCCCACCAGCTCAGATCTCTTATAGGGCAGAAGCACATAGATTACTATCACTTCATCATTCTTCTGGCCCGTCTCTGAGTCCTGGATCGTTTCCCGCGTGTAGCCCATGGACACCATCAACACAGTCTGCCCAGGCTCCTTGTGGTTAGGGAGTGGCTCTACGTAAGGCATTAGTTCCTTCCCGTGGTCCATGTCTGTCCACAAAACCTTCATAATCTCCTCTAAAGTACCTCCCTTGATGGGATTGAGGACGAAGAATTTCTTGAGGTTTTCATACTCCATGGACATGTAGAAGGGAATATTGTATATTCTGTTCAGTACTCATTCTCACAATAAAGAAAAAAATTAGAAAAAGAAAAGAGATTTAAAAAATGAGTAAATGGAAAAGAATAAAGAAAAAAGTTAGGAAAATAAATGAAATTAAAAAATGAAAAAGACAATAAAAAAAATGAGAAAAGTAAAAGGTTAAGAAAACAGGAAAAAAATAAAAGGGGAATGTAGCAGAAAAACTTTAAATTAAAAAATTGTAAATAAAGGAATAAAGAAAAAATAAGAAAGATTAAAAAAAGAGGGAAAAAATTTTTTTAAAGTAAGCAAAATAGACAAAAAGCCAAACAAAGAGGAAAATACTTAACTTTGGTGAAAGTCCCTCAGGTGACCAAAAGCCAGCTTCCTGAACTAGAAGGACCAAAAATCTAGACTGAGCCAGGGACTTATATAGGTGCTTAGAATTCCGTAACAGTAGCTCCTTATGAAGTCACAGCAAGAAATGGACCTACCACAGCCAAAGATACTCCACAGTGGCTTTCTAACTTTTTTATCTCAAGAACTCTTTACTATTAAAAAAAAAAAAAAAAGCCACTTTTATTTATGTGGATTATAGCAATAGATATTTGTCTTATTAGATACTAAAACCTGTAGGATGCTTCAGTGGCTTTTTCACTTCTGGTTTGAAAAGCTATAAAAAATTTTAAGTTTTTAAAAAACTCAATGTCTACACTTAAAATAGTCAATTCTTTTTTTTATTTAAACTCCAATTGATTGGTCTCAAAATAATACCACTTAACTGACATTATAAAACTCTACAGAAATATTCTTTTGCATGTAATTTTTTTGTCTGGTTTTGGTATTAGGGTAAAGCTGCTCTCACAGAAGCAGTTAAAGGAGTATTCTTTCCACTTCTATCTTCTGGAAGAAATTGTAGAAAATTGATATCATTTCTTCCTTCAATATTTGGTAGAACGCATCCATGAATCCATCTGGGGCTGGTGCTCTTGCTCTGGAAGGTAATGGAGACTGACTCTTCTTTGATAGGGGCCTATTCAGATGGTCTGTTGTGTAAGCTTTTTTTTTTTCAAAATGACGTTTTTAGAGAGAATTAATACAAACATTTCCATGACAGTAAACTAAATAAAAAAGATTGTGAAAAAAACGTTTGCCTGTTGAGGTTCCATTTGTCTGTTTGCAGATATGCTCAGTCGATTTGCCACCAGGTCACTGACCGCTGGAGCTTATTTCTTCCGGTGAGATACATAGATACTAGAGGAGACAGTTTCTAATCAATTTCACATGCAAACCTGCATCCGCTTTGGTTTTACTAAATGACTTAGCATCAGCCCCCACAATAGAGCTCAATACCAGTTAAAAACAGACACCTCCATTCACAACTTCCAGGGAATTCAGAAGTGCTCTATCTCCTTCCTTCACTGGACTTGGCCTTCTCCCAGAGAAGTGGCTTGAAAGGCAGAAATGAGACTTTGGCAGCACCATTTTGCATTTCTTTGCATCAAATTTCTCCTTTAACGCTCATAGTCTACCGGCTGAGACATTGTTTCATTACATGGCTGACAAGTGAAGGCCTTTGTCATTTCCCGAACATGGCAAAGGCCTATCCAACTGGCATTTTATTTCTTATGGAGCATTTGGCTGGAGGTTATTATAGCAAAGTCCCAACAGAACGAGGTGGCTTCATTAACAGTACCACAACGGAGGACGTTTACCATCAGAAGCACTGTGTTGCCCTCCCCTTTTCCCCCATCCAGAATTATTGCTATTACGGAAAATAATATTCATTAATCTTTCAAGGATGTGATTATCATCATCACATTTGGGAACTCTCGCTCGCATTTGCTTCATTCGTTTCCCCTTGAAAGCAACATTTCCAGTTTGTTTCAGACTTCCCTTTTTCACAGAACAGTTTATTCTTTCTTGTTTATTAAATTTGAGGGTTGATAAAAACCTTCTTCCTGGTAGAGCCTATTACTTGGGTTTCTGAATGCCTAATTAGGAGCCTTCTCCTTAGCACAGAATACTCCAAAATCAGAACAGGCAATGAGGCAACTATTCCTATCTTAGGATAAAACATGCCCTTGGACCCTATACTCCTGGGGGTGGGGTGGAGGCTCCTTCAGCCAGGCCCTAGGCCAGGAGGAGGGAGCACGGCTGGCTGGAACTAGGGGAAAATGCTCTCATGCACACAGGCAGCAAGGAGACCTCACCTGCTCCTCCTCCTTTTCAGGCTCACCTGGCTACAGCTGGTCCCCCCTGTTGACTCACCCTGCCAGGTTCAACCTCACTACGCACTTTCCTGGTTCTCACCTTGTCTTCTCTTTCTGATGCTTTTTTGGGGGGGAGGGGCATATTTCTCCTAAATATTGGAAAAGCAAGTCCTGGTAAGTTGGTCCCCCTCATAGCCCCACTTCCAGTAATAATTTCCTTAAGAAATAACCTCAAAGGCCTTAAAGAGCATCTCCCAAAGTGTGATCCAGTGGTGGTGAGGAACAGGAATTGAGGAGGTCCCAGACACATCATTAAATATATTGAACCCCTCAGAGAGGAATCTCTCCCTTTTCATTTCTCTGACCATCACTGCGGTTGTGTTGGGGAGAAACTCTCAGCTTGGGGCCACCATGACCAGAATATGTTCTCACATTTATTCATCTCATTCCATAAAGAAAATGCTGACCTCAGGCTCAGAATTTTGGCAGGCACCAGGATCTAGCTAGAATTCAATTATATTGCTTTCCATTTTGGGGGGTTTTGTTTTGTGGCTATCTTGTATTTATAGCAAAAGATACAACTGTTCATATAGTCATACATTCCCATGCCCAGATGGTGCTCAGAGTTGGTAATAGACCATGGAGGTATACAGGAAAGGCTGCCCAGTGAAGGCTGTGTTTTAAAGGCAGTGATTCCTAACCTCACAGCACCTAGGAATCCCAGCGTAGTTGTCAAAATCCCAATGCCCAGGCCCTTCCCCAGACCAATTCCATCAGAAACTCTGAGCATGGGATCTAAGTAAGGGTGTTTGTTAAGCCTCCAGATGACTCCAGTGCTCAGCTTAGAGGCAGTGCTTCCAACTGATGTTAAGTCTGAGCATAAATGAGACTAAACCTTTTCTCCACGCCAGAGCAGCAGGATCAACGTCTGGAACACGAATAACCAGGGCCAACCACAGTCCTAACATCTCAGTCCAAAAAATTATGGAATTTTAGAGCTGGAGGGAATCTGAGAGCACAGAGTCTAGATCTTCATTTTATCTTTGAGGCCTCGAAAGGCCAAGAAGCTTGCTGGGAATTACCCCCTAGGAACCCAGAGTAGGGCTCCTTTCCCAACATCATGCTGCCTCTCTGATGGCTATAAGGGCCTCATTTGTGGATTGATCTGGAAGAAACTACAATCTTTTTTGAGGAATAAGGTAGAGACACAAAAAGTTGGAAATTAGGCTTCCAGAAAGTACATAGGGAAAACATTATACAGAGAGCCCAAGAGGTACCATGGACATTCTTCAAAGTATGTTCCATAGTTGGAAATTGCTAGATTAAAGAAATTGAAATGAGTCTCATCACTGCAGGACTTCTCAGGGCCTTCAATTTACTAACATGTATAGGGAATCTCTGGAAGGAAAGAGTACAGGCAGCACTTACTTGCCTTTTTATGTAAACATCTCACAGAACTAGCATTTCTGGGAGAAATATTAGGTGGGCAAAATTTCCTAAAGCTCTTTCCCTCTTACCCTGCTTTCTTTGCCTTAGAAGCACTTATCACTTAAACAATATTTGTTTATTGTCTGTCTCTTCCTCACTAAAATATAAGCTCCTTGAGGAAAGGGAATTTGACTCCACGGCTGTATCCCAAGCACCTCCAACGGTGCCTAGGCCTTAATCAGTATCTGTGAAAAGGAATTAATCGGTAGTCTCTTGAAACATCAGTAGCCATGACTGGTTACCTAGTGTGATTCCTCCTATTCATGGTTGTAGGTCTCTCACCACCACATTAGGCTGAATTTGGGAGTCTGTATGCTGCAGGGACCCTCACAGGACTGAATAGCCCTGGGTGAATGGCCAGGCTCTGGCACTAATGAACTCTGGGACCTTGGATAACTCGATTGACTTCTCTGGGTTCCATTTTCCTTATCAGTAAGGTGAGTGGACTGGATTAGACAATCTCCAAATGTCCTTCTCAGTTATTGTATGACAAGTGGCTAAATTAAAATATCTGACATAATTGAGGATTTTTCCATTTCTCCTTGGAGTTCTATCAGTTTTTGCTTCATGTAGTTTGAAGCTGTTATCAGGCCCATAAATATTTAAGATTGTTATATCCTCCTGATGAATTAACCATTTTATCATTATGAAGTAACCTCCTTTGTCCTTGGTAATTCTCTGCCCTGAAATCTACTTTGTCTGATATTAATATATCTGCCCCAGCTTTTTGTATGTTAGTGTCACCATGGTACATCCTTTTCCATCATTCTACTTTTAACCTACTTGTGTCTTTCTACTTAAAGTGGGTTTCTTGTATAGATAGCCTATAGTTGCTTCTTGCTTTTTTTACCCAATCTCTCAATCTCTGCCTTCAAATTGAAACATTTAGAACTCTTAAATTTAATGTGATTATTGATATTAGTTTTTTTAAAATAAGTTCTACACCCAAAGTGGAGCTGGAATCCACGACCCCAAGATCATGATGCATGTGTTCTATGGATTGAGCCAGCCAGGGGTCCCGATATGATCAGGTTTAAATTGACCATCTGATGAAACCAGAGCGGGAGACAAACCATAAGAGACTCTTAACCTCAGGAAACAAACTGAGGGTTCCTGGAGTGGTGGGGGGTGGGAGGGGTGGGGTGGCTGGGTGATGGACATTGAGGAGGGTATGTGCTATGGTGAGCGCTGTGAATTGTGTAAGACTGATGAAATCACAGATCTGTACCTCTGAAACAAATAATACATTATATGTTAAAAAAAAAAAAAAAGAAGAAGAAGAAGAAGAAGATAGCAGGAAGGGAAAAATGAAGGGGGGGAAATCGGAGGGGGAGACGAACCATGAGAGACTATGGACTCTGAAAAACAAACTGAGGGTTCTAGAGGGGAGGGGGTGGGGAGATGGGTTAGCCTGGTGATGGGTATTAAAGAGGGCACGTACTGCGTGGAGCACTGGGTGTTATGCACAAACAATGAATCATGGAACACTACATCACAAACTAATGATGTAACGTATGGGACTAACATAACATAATAAAATTAAATTAAAAAAAATAAATTGACCATCTTACTGTTTGTTTTCTGTTTGTTCTATTTATTCCTTTTTCCCCTTTTCCTCTTTTTCTGCCTACTTTTGAACTGATTACTTTTTTGTAATAGTTTTTTGAGATATAATTTATATACCATACACTTCACTCCTCAAAAGTGTACAATTCAATGATTTCTAGTGTATACACAAAAGTGCGTAACAGTTACGGAACATTTTGATCACCCCAAAAAGAAACATCACACCTTTTAGCTATCACCCCCAAATCCTCCTACTCCGACCCTTTCCCCAGCCCTAGACAGTCACTAAGCTACTTCCTGTCTCTATAGATTTGCCTGTTCTAGATATTTCATAGAAATGGAGTCACAAAGTATGGCCTTTTGTGACTGGCTTCTTTCACTTAGCATAGTGTTTTCAAGATTCACTCATGCTGTAGCGTGTATTAGTACTTCGTGCATTTCCACGGATGAGTTCCACTGTATGGACATGCCACATTTTTTGTTTATCCATTCATCCGTTGATGGACATTTGGGTTGTTTCTACCTTTTGGTTATGAATAATATTGCCGCGAACATTCATGTTTGGTGTACACATATTTTTCAGTTCTCCCGAGCGTAAACCTAGGCGTGGCATTGCTGGGTCACATGGTAACTCCATGTCTAACAATCTGAGTCCTGCCAGACTGTCCCAAAGTGGCTGCCCCAGTTTACATTTCTGCTAGCAGTGCATCAGGGTTTTTAATTTACCACATTCTCTCCAACGTTTGTTAGCATTTGCCTTTTTGCCTACAGCCATCCCGGTGGGTGTGACGTTCTTATCTCATTGTGGTTTTGATTGTATTTCCCTGATGACAAATGATGGGGAACATCTTTTCAAGAGCTCACTGGCCATTTGTATGTCTTCTTTGGTGAACTGATTACTGTTGTGATTTCATTTTCTTTCTTTTATGAGTTACTTGCTATAAGTCTTTGTGTTGTTATTTTAGTGGTTGTTTTGGGCTTACAGCATACATCCTTATGACTACATTCATGTGATCTTGTGTCACTTCATGTATATTCAAGAACCTTACCAAAGTGCACTTTGATTTTTCTGCTCCTGGCTTCTGTCCGGCTGTCATCACATCTCTGGTTAAATTACAGGCTCTCCTCTTTGTAGCACCCCGGGACTCTGTTACCTTGAGGGAGTAAAACTTGTTGTGGGAAGCTAGAGGAGGGAAAGTAAATGGGTTCACTTTTTAGCGCTTTGCCCTGTTCTGGAGGGCAGGCCCATGTCCAGCTGTGAGGATCTGGAGGCCTGGCCTCAGATGCAGGGAGGAGGAGAGGAGATCTCAGAATGGTAGATATCCTGAGGAAATACCTGAGGCACATGGGCTACATTCCTGATTCTCCTACAGATCTCCCTGGCTGCATTCCTCAGCATCCAACCATTGGGTTAAAACTAATACCTTTGTCAGTTGTAGTGATGCCATATGAGTCAGGTAAGGGCAACAGAGAGTCATGGGCTTGGTGACAGAGTGAGCAGGACTCAAATATCAGCTCTACCACTTACAGATAGACCCAGGAACAAGGTACTAAACTCTCATGAGCTTCAGTTGCTTCACCTATAAAATGGGAGGGGGAGGTAGGATTCTTACTTCATAATGTTGCTAAAAGGATTAAATGAGGCGATGTGGGTAAAAATGGCCAGCATGTGACATTACATTAATATTTTATCCCTTCTATATGCCTCACCATCTATGTGAGCCAATTATATTTTACTTTTTTTATATTTCTCAAGCATTCATCATTCAGGGACTACATCGCGCTTGCGAATCTTTTTCCTTTTCATACTCTGAAAATTCTAGTGAGTTCAAATGTTTTTATGGAATTGTCACAAACTCCCTACTTTTCAATGTGTACGACTGCCATTTATTGGGCTGACTCAATGCCAGGGATGTGCTGGGCTCCCTGCATTCCTCATTTCCAAAGCTAATTATCAACCCCATAGGATGGGCAGAGTTTCTCAACCTTGGTGCCGTTAACATTTGGGGCCTGATAATTCTTAGTTGTGTGGGCTGTCTTCGGCCTTGTAGGATACAAAGCAGCATCCCTGGGCTCTACCCTCTAGATGCCAGGAGCACCCCCTCAGTTGTGACAGTCAAAAATATCTGCAGACATTACCATACATCTTCTGGGGGACAAAAATCTCTCCCAGGTGAGAACCACTGGTACGGAATTGGTGTCCTTCCCATCTACCTGTGAGGAAGCCACAGTTCAGAGTGGTCAAGAGCTTTGCTCAGAGTCGCATTGCTACCAAGTAGTGGAGGCAGGATTCATATGAGTCCAGTTGCTCCTAAGCCCTGCATTATGGTGACTTGAGAATGTATTCTTATCTGTAAAGAGAGCCTCAAATACCTTTGACATCCAGGCCTCAGCTCTGTCTTCCGTGCTGCAGACGCCTGAACTCTCTTCTCTGAAAACCAAGAAGAGGCCCCCAAAGAAGGGATTAGATAGTCCTTGTTCACAGACAGGGCTCAGAGGGCCAAGTGCAACATATTGCATGTAGCTAGTCCCTGAGTATGCTTTTCCTTGACATCAGGGGTGTTATGATTCGAATCATGCCCCCCAAAAGATATGTTGAAGTCCTAACCCTTGGTACCATTGAATGTCATCTTATTTGGAAACGAGGTCATTGGTGATGTAATCAAGTTTAAATGAAGTCATCAGGGTAGACCCCTAATCCCATAGGCCTGGCATTCTTGTGAGGAGAGGAACACCTGGGCACAGACTAGGGGGAGGAGGGCCAGGTGGGACTGGAGGCAGAGATCTGAGTTACACTCCCACAAGCCAAGAAAGCTGGAAGAACCCGGAAGAGCCAAGGAAGCATCCTCCCCTAGAGGTTTTGTAGGAACACAGCCCTGGGATACCTTGATTTCAGACTTCCAGCCTCCAGGCTGACAAGACAATACATTTCTATGGTTTAACACCACCCGGTTTACAATACATTTGACCCTTGCACAACACGAGTTTGAGCTGCAAGGGTCCACTGGTAAGCGGATTTTTTTCAATAAATACAGTACAGTACTGTAATGTATTTTCCCTTCCTTATGATTTTCCTCATACGAATTTTTCCTCTAGCTTCCCTACTGTTAGAATACAGTATATAATGCATGTAGCACACAAAATATGTGTTCGTCGACTATTTACATTATCAGTAAGGCTTTTTGTCAACAGTAGGCTATTAGTAGTTGAGTTTTGGGGGGAGTCCAAAGTTATATGGGATTTCCAACTGCATGGGGGCTGGTGCCCCTAACCCCTATGATGTTCAAGCACCGATGGTACTTGGTTACAGCGCCCCCCCCAGGAGAGTACTCCCCAGGTCCTCTGGCAGCCCCGAGCACCCCATATTTTGATATGACAGTGCTCCCCAGTCAGTTATAATACCTGGCCATTAATCAGAGTATAAAAGACATTTAACTTCCCTACCACAGAGCCACAAGTTCAATGGTGCCTCCCACTTACCACATGGCCGAGATAATGATCTGGCAGTGAAATGACAGCTCAGGAACCTTCCTAGATAGCAGCTGCCCACTCAGATGCCTGCACATGGTGTGTCAGCGGCCTGGGCGTGCCGTGTCAGTGCCTTATCTTTCTTGGTAACAGGAGGTACCCTACGGTCCCGAGATAAGGGGGAGAAACTTCATAGAATCTGACTCAATGGCCTTGATTACCGCAGGTCACAAAGAAACACACAGAGGGAAATGAAACCTAGACAACTATGAGTATGATACAGACAGGAAATGACCAAAGGTAGCTAAGAGAATTTAAAATCTAAAATCCAAAGCAATTTATTCTGGATGAGTAAACAAATCATCGCAAACAGACTCATAGGAAGTCTGAAATGCTTTGAGGCTAAATCAGCCCTTAGAGGTCAGGTGCATCCCAAATAGGCCTCTCGCCTTTCCCAGTCCAAACCCTGTGGGATGTTCCATGTTTAAAGGACCACATGGACAAGCAAAATTTGGAAAGGGTTCTGTACTTTAATCTCTCTCTCTGGAAAGTTCATAAGACCCATTAGCATATTAAAGACAGAGAAATTCTGCTGGAAAGACATCCATTCAACTCCTTTTGGGGGAGGCAGCAGAATACTCTCTGGACTACTGATGTGTTCTAGCCCATGCACTTTACAGAATTTGAGGCTGAGGCCCAGAGAAATTAGCCGCTTTTTCAAAGGTCACACAGACAGAAAGTGACCTTGGATGACTCAAATAGGGTCTTCAGATTCCAAAGCTGGCACTCTTTCTATGTTTTCATGTCCCCATTAATTAGTTTATTAATAAACATTTGCATGCTACCACTTGGTGAGGCAGGAATATAAAAATGAATAAGGTAGACCTTGCCTTGCATGTAATTTACTATTTCTGGAGTGAATGAGCAGCAGAAAAACAAATAATGGAAAGATTGTGGGGACAGGGAGGGGAGGGAGAGAATGGCTGACTTTGGGATGAATATAGAACCTGTCAGGCTCGAGGTTTCCCCTCAGGTTAGTGTTGTTCCGGTGAGTCCCAGCACCGAGACCTGCCATCCCTGGCACCCACAGCCTCTACCAAGGGGGGTGGGGGGGCAGGGCCCTGCTGACCGGGCTGCCCAGGGGGCTGCCCGCTAGCTTGGCAAAGCTGATTGGGTCAGGGGGACCAGCCCACGAGCCTGTCAGACATGGACAACATGCTTCCTCCGCCCCCACCATGAGCCATTGGAGTCCCTCAAAACTGGAACAGGGCCGGGGTGGGGGCTACAGAGAAGAGGCAGTGATCAACATCTGAGGGATGGCGTGAGGTCCCAGCACGCTGAGGGGTCCCAGGCAGAGCAGGGGGGTGAGGAGGCAAGCAGCAGAGGAGAGCGCAGTGGAGCTGGGAGAAGGGGCTGGACAGCGGGCAGCGGCCTCCCTTCCACAGCTGCCCTGCACTGGTGGCTGGGGGGCCCGGCTCCATCACAGCCCCTGTGACTGCATTTCTGAGAGCGCCCCCCCCCCCCCGCCTTGGTGCCCCCACCCACCCTCCCTGAACTAGGGGCTCTGCGCTTGCTCAGTAAAAGTGCCTAACTCCTTTTCTCAGTCATGGTCAAATACACATAACATACAATTTACCATCTTAACCATTTTTAACGTAGTTCAAGTGACATTAAGCACACTCACACTGTTGTGCCACCATCAGCACCACCCACCTCCAGAACGTTCCTCATCTTGCACAACTGCAACTCCAACCTCCTCTTCCCCCAACGCCTGGCAACCATCATGCTGTTTTCCGCCTCGATACGTTTGATGGTTCTCAAAACCTCACATGAGAGGAATCATACAGTATTTGTCCTTTGAGGACTTATTTCATTTCATATGATATCTTCAAGCTTCATCCATGTTGCACCATGGGTCAGAACTTCCTTTTTAAGGCTGAATAATATTCCATTGTATGAATATATCACATTTTCTTATCCGTTCATCCACTGACGGACACTGGAATGCTTCCAACTTTTTGGCTATTTGAGTGATGCTGCTATGAACATAGGCATATGGCTATCTCTGAGACCCTGTTTTCAATTCTTGGGGTGTTGAGACCCCTGGCAAGGGTACAGGAAGAAATGTGGCTACCTAGGGCAGAGGTGGTACGTAGTCAACTGAGGTCCAAGAAGGTGAGGGGAGGAGAGGTTGTATCCTGGCACCTAGCTTTGGGTTTGCTACCCTCCCAGCCTCCACCATGGGAGCCTCTCTTCAGGCAGAGACAGATCAGCCTGAGGCACAATTCTCAGGCACTTTTTCCCTCTCTTCTCCATACTTTTCAAACAGGCTTTCTAGAATGGAAGCTCCAAGAGGGCAATGATTGCCCCATTCTATTCACTCACCCATTCTAGCACCTGTTGAGTGCCTGATACAAGGCACACTTCACCCAAATGACATTGAGAAGTCATTAACACTTTAAAGTGAATTAAATTGCTGTGTTCTTTTTTCTGTCCTCCCCTATAAACTTCCAGCCCCTTAGTTTCGTTTTTGCTTTGTCGAGCAAAGTCTATAGTTTACATTAGGATTCACTGTTGGTATTGCATGGGTCTGGACGAAGGCATAATAACATGCATCCACCATTATAGTATCTTATCCCGCGGTGCCCATCACAGTCACCTGAGGAGGGTTCTGAAAAATATTTTAGGTTTGGGTTCCACCTCAGAGATCCCTGTTTGAAGGGAGACCCAGGAATCTGTACCTTTAAAAAGCCTTAATTATTATGACGGGCAGCACCATTTGGAACCATGACATTAAAGACAGAATTTCAGACACCCAAAGAGATGGGAGGATGGTCCTATCATGACACCTGGAGGGTGCCGCCTGCTTGGCCTTCCTACCTGTCTTGTCCCATAGCTCCCTCTGAAGGCCTGATGAGACCAGACCTTTACAATTTGTTGCTAATTGGACACCTCCACCTGGCATCTCAAATGTCACTTCTCCCAAGTGAAACCCGTAATGATCCTAATGCCCACCCAGAAACAGACTCTGCTCTGACCTTCTGACTTTGGAAGTTGGCAATTCCAATCTTCCTCCTGCTCAGGACAAGACTCTTAAAGTCAACCTTAACTTCTCTGAGATACATCTAATCTATCAGCAATGTACTTTGACATTTAAAATAAATCCAGGATCTGACCACTTTCACCCCCTCCATTCCCACTGCTATAACAGGTCTCTCTGCTTTTGCCCTGGCCCCTTCCTGTCTGTCCTCAACCATAAGCCAGAATTGGCCTATAAAAATGAAGTCAGATCACATCTCCCTCAGCTCACAACCCTCCACTGACTCCCATCTTACTCAGAGGAAAAGCTAAAGTCCTTACAGCAGCCTATAAGGTCCCTCACAAATCCTTGTGGTCCTTACTTCACCCCCAGGTCTCTCATTTCACTTGCTATTTGCCTCCCTGGCCCTTTCAGGCACATGGGCCCCTTGAAGTTCCTGGAACATGTGGGTAACTCTACCCCAGGGCCTTTGCATTGCTGTTTGCTCCTCCTGGAATGCACTCCCTCCAGAGAGCCACTGGCTGGCTTCCTCATACCCTGAAAATTTTCACAGGACACACTGTCTAAAATTTCAAATTTCTTGCCCCTTTGCCAGCACTGCTATCTTTATTTTTCTCATGAGGACTTAGCTCTGGTTATACTACCTGCTGACTTGCTTGTTTATTTCTATCTGGCTCCTCCCACTAGATGCCAGAGCCACAAGGCAGAGCTACCCGTCTGCTCTGTCCCCTGAGGAGCCTGGGAGCCCAGAATGGGGCCTGGTGCACAGTGGCTCTCATCCTCCATTGCCCCTCCTTTCCTCTCAGCCTCTGGCTCACATCCCATCTGCCTTCCATTGTGCAGAGGACTCCCCCTTTTAACCCTCTCTCGTAGCCCCCCCACTTGGTCTTCACTCCCCAGAAGATCTCTTCCCTGCTGGGTGTTTTCCCAGCTGCCAAAAGCTTCTTTCTAAGACGCAAATCTGCAGCAATCTCTCAGTGACACCGCTTAACTTTCAGGACACTGTTCAAACGCCCTGCTTCAAATACAAGGTCCCCACCAATGGGGCCCAGCCTGCTTCTACCTAGCCAAACCTCTAAGCCCTGTCCATCTCTGTGCATCTTCAACTCTGTAGGCTGTCTTTCCTCTCCTGCCTTTGCACGTGCTGTTCCTTCTGCCTGGCATGCCCTCCTCCCACCCTGAACCCTGTAGCATAGGAGGGGTCCTACGCTACGCCCAGCAAGCCCCGAGTTAGCCGTCAAGTTCTAGCTGATGGAACCACCCTGCAGAAAGCCTTCTAAGAACCCCAGTCATAGCTACAACCCCTTCCACAGCCCCTCAGCTCCCCGAGTGTACTTGAGCAGCACCACCCTGGATTTACCTGTCTCCGTGATTAGTGCAAGCTCTCCACATGCCTGGTCCTCACACTGGGTCTGGCACTGAACAGGGGCTCTGTGTATCTTTCCTGCATGAATAAGTCTCCATAAATGTGAAAACACGGCCCAAATCAACGATAATGGTGCAAATGTCCATGACATTTTTGCCAGTTAATTGAACTCACTATTTGCTAGTTTAAAGAATGTTCCAGAATACATTGCAGGTATACCTAAAAACTAGGACAGAGGTGATAAATGACCTCTCAAGGTATCTGTGTAGCTCAAACTGGACTGGCTAAACAGTCTCCCCATAGTTTTACCATTCCTCCGTGTGTGTGTGTGTGTGTGTGTGTGTGTATACACATTTACATATAAATATGTTATATACACATGCATCTCTATGGAAATATTCTTCGGCGCACGGCTGTCAGGCTACCCTCTAATCACCTCCCCCCATCTGGTTGAACCTCCTGCATTCACACAGGTGAAGGGATAAACCGTCAAAACTAATAGTCACTTTTTCCTAAAGTCTCTAGAACTTAAGTCTTTACTAAGACGTATGCTTCTAATTGTAGGGCCTTGTTACAAAATCCTTTCATGTTAATTTTAGTCTGCTTTATTCTGTAATCATAGAAGACCCCTGAGCAAGGTTTTCGTGAAAAAAATCTGATATGCTAAAGACAGTAATGACATCTGTCACATTAACTCTTTTTTTTTTTTAAAGATTTATTTATTTGACAGAGGAGTGGGAGAGGGAGAAGCAGGCTTCCTGCCAAGCAGGGAGCCTGATGCGGGGCTCGATCCCAGGACCCCAGGATCATGACCCAAGCCGAAGGCAGACGCTTAACGACTGAGCCACCTAGGTGCCCCTGTCACATTAACTCTTTTTAACCTTTCCAGATCATCTGTGTGATTTCAGCTAATGATTTAATTTAACGTCTATGAGCATGTTGTTCATTCATTCATTCGTGTAGAGGCTCTGCTGGTCATTCGACAAATGCTCACGGGGTGGATGCTAGGGCAAGTTCAAGCAGACAAATAAAAGAGATGTTTAACTAATGACACATGCTGTAAGAGAAATAAAATGTGCCAGTGTACCAGAGTGCTGGAATGAGGGCGTTACTGCAGGTCACACAGACCTGAGCACCTCTCCGCAGAGGTGACATTAGAAATGAAACCTGACGACCAGAGGAGCCAGCCAGACAGCAGGGATTGAAGGGGAGGAGGCAAGGGCAAAGCGGTGGAGACACGGGATGGGACATGGTCCTTGCCGACATGGAGGGGGGCAGGCCTAACCCATCGCCCCACCCCCCTCCTCCTGCAGCCTTGACAGTTGTCCCTCTCCCTGCCCCGCCTCTGCACTCTGGTCATTTGTTTGAGCAGCTGTCTCGGTGTCCCCAAGACCCAGCTCCGTGGGCTGGGCCTAGATGCGGCCCGCCCTTTCACCCTTGTGTCCAGTCACAATGTTTGGCGAACAGGTGGACTTCGATAGATGCTTGTGGTCTTGTTGAGTAACAGTGACTTGCCCACAGGGCTGACAGTGACCAGTCATAGGATAGAGGTTCACAGTACTGTGTTGGAGAAAAGAATTCCCAGAGCCAGGCGAAGTGTCTTTTAATTTTTGGATTATCCGTCAGTGATTCTCAGGGGGGGAAATAACATACACAGGAACTATCAGGAAGGAAGGGGGAAACAGTGGGAGCAATCTGAAGCATGACCGAAAACGGGATTTCAGGACTTTGCTGTTCATATCATCAGGTCTTAGTTCCAGAAGCCATTACTATCCACGGCCAGAGGGCTCTGTGTCCTGGGCACAGTGAGGCAGGCTCCGGAGCCTCCCACTCTCTTAAGTGTGGCCAGAGCCCGGCATCATGCTCATGCTGCAGGCGAGATGGAGCAGCTGGGGGAGTGTGACTCAGCCCAGAGGGAATCAGTGTGCCCGCAGGTGCAGTCAATGTCCAAGGGGCAGCCACACCCCCAAAGGGGTCTGCGAACACTGACCACTTGTGCACTTTGCCTCTGAGTATGCAGGCACCTAAAGAAAATACTAGAAATATAACTACTTGTGATCTAGAATCCCACAAGTTGGCTCACGTAGGCAGTTAGGTTTGTGTCAACAACAAGTACCCTTGTGGTATTTCTAGAAGGTTGAGCTCTGGAGATGTGAGTCAGACCTGCTATCAAAAACCTTTGGTTAAAATAATAGATAGCATTTATCGAGTGCTGACTATGTGCCAGATACTGAGCCACGTGCCTTATCTTGGTTAATTCTCCCAGCTAACTTATGAGGCTGGCATTATTATTAACCTCATTTTACAGAATAGGCAAAATGAAGCTGGGAGGTTAAGAAGCTGGCCAAGGTCTCTCAGTGTTGGGGGGCATTTGTCCTCAGGCCAAGGAGTCAATATCTCTATAGCAAGTGTCCATCCTGTTACCAGGATCTGTACTTTTCTAATCCTGTTTGCAAAAGTAAAACAAAAGTGGGAAGCCTCTATACACAGAATATTAACCTGTACCACTCATTGCTGAAAGTGAGGCCCTTTTCCACCAGGGGTGAGCTGCACACTCTGTTCTTTTCAGATCCTTCCCTCCCGGTGCCTCTTCCTTTGAACATCATGGCACAGCCTCATATCTATGAACCTTACTCCAATGATGAGGTCAAGATCTCTTTCCAGGATCTCTCTGTGGAAGGCAGTATGAGAAAATCAGCAAGTTCACGGGCACTGGAGATTTTCAAACAGGGGCAGGACAGGACCTTGTCGGGGTGTTCTGGAAGGGAATCGGCAACAGGAGCGACATCCACGTTCTCTGAGATCCCTCCCATAGGAAAGCTCTGACTGCTCACACAAGCAAGGGCCATTACTGTTGATAAAACCACCCGGCTGGTACTGCTTTTAGACTCAGTGAACCTAGGAAGTGGTATTCATTATTATTCACTATTGCAGTAAGCCCAAATCTTGAAGCTTCTGTGGGCTGCAACCTTGTCTATTGAGAACCTATGGCATACAGCACCAGAAGTTAAGCCTACACCTTCATTAATCAGGCAAGTGGAGGCAGCATGAAACTGGAAGACAGGAGAAAACGGATAATGCTGGATTCTTTGCATGGCTGTGCCCTACTCGAACCATGCTGGGCTTCCTTCTCTTTACCCTAACCCCACATTGTCATTAACAAGGCCCCTTGTTTACATCACGTTGGGAGCAAACACTGTACCTCTACCTATATTAGGTCATTAAGAAAGTTGTGATGAGCAAGTGGGGGGCTCAGTTGTGTCAAGTGACTTACGGAGTGGCAGAGCAAGTTTCCAGCGAGCCTAAATTTGAACCATGCTTTCCTGACTTAGGAACTCTTTCCACCACACCACAGCCAGCTCTGACACCTGCAGAAGCAGGGAGGGTACGCCCCCCCGGGGACCTACTGAGCAGTTCCCATGGCGGGAATGGAAGTTCTCTTGCCCTTGACCCAGACGGGAGATCTCCTACATAGACCTCTCAGGTCTCAGACTCTGGGCATCCCCTCCCAGCAACCCCCTAACCCCAGACCCTGTGATGTTTTTGGAAGGCCAGTGCCTGGATGAGAGGAACAGGCCAAGGGGCATCCAGACACCCGCAGGCAAGCAAAGAAAATGGAGAGAAGCAAGAGGCTCACATTGCTCAACTCTCTGTGTTGGCAGACACTACACTAGACATTTTATTTTTACAGTTCATTTTGTAGTCAAGTAACACATACATGCAGAAAAGTATGCAGACCATAAGTGTAGGTCTTCATGAAGTTTATGTATGCAATATATCCTTCTTGATGTCAAGCTGCTTTCTCTCTCAATGCTGGTAATGACATTCACCCTAACTGTTGTGTTTGGTGTGTCCATTCTTGCCGCTGTACAGTACTTCACTGGATGACTCTACCATAATTTATTTACCATTATCTGTCGGTGGACATTTGGAACACTGCGTGGCCGTTGTGACTGGTGCTACGAATGTGTGGACATTCTCATATATGTCTTTTGGCAGCTATGGGCACGTATCTCTCTTGGATATACAGCTGCAAGTGGAATTGCTGGGTCCCGTAACATATGTACATTTAACTTTGTAAGAAACAGCCAAATAGTTTGCCAACATGGATGAACTGATTCCCACTCCCACCTGCGGCAGATGGGTGTTCTGCTTCCTCCTTGTCCTTGCCCATACATGGCATATTGGCACCAGGCACTTTGGATGATGTATTATCTTGGAGCAGTCAGGGTGATGGTTAAAGAGCGTGGACCCTGGAGCCACACAGCCCAGCTTCTCTTGGCTCCTCCCTTTTACTAGCTGTGGGACCTTGGCCAACTTCCCTAACCGCTCTGTGCCTCAGCTTTCTCACTTATTAAATGGGAATAATAACAATAGTCCCATCCTCTCGGGGCTTTGTGCTTTAATCACAGTGCTTGTAGCGAGTTTACCATTGCACTCATGTTGGCTCTCACAGTCTTTCCGAGTAGACGTCACAAGGTTTCCGCAGTGGTCTTTAGGGGGTCCCTGGAAAGCCGCTACCCCTCAGCCTCTGTCATTGGCCATAGCCGGGGGCCCCGTGGTGCACTTGTGTCTGTGCTCAATGCTTGAGGAGGAGGATTCCCACACCTGGGGAGTGGAAAAGACCAGAGAGTAGGGGGTGGGACAGGGGAGTGGGGCGGGAGAAGGGAGGGGGGCACAGAGGAGATGGGTCTCTCTTATCAAAGTATCTCCCAAAGAAGAAAAGGCAGAAGGAGACTCCATGGCTCATACTGTCAGCTGCCTTTTGGGCTTTTCTCACAATTTTTCTAGCTCCTTCCCCATACACACAGTTAATTGCTTTGGAAGAGCTGGTGGTTATCTAGAGAACAGAAAGAGGGAGAAATGTCTAAAATATTCAAAACAGGGGCGCCTGGGTGGCTCAGTCATTAAGCGTCTGCCTTTGGCTCAGGTCATGATCCCAGGGTCCTGGGATCGAGCCCCACATCAGGCTCCCTGCTCAATGGGGCGCCTGCTTCTCCCTCTCCCACTCCCCCTGCTTGTGTTCCCTCTCTCGCTGTGTCTCTCCCTGTAAAGTAAATAAATAAAATCTTTAAAAAAAATAAAAATAAAATATTCAGAACAATGTGGAGAAATTGAATCGCAGCAGCGATTGGTCTGATGGGCTACGCTTTTTAAGTAAATGAAAGCCTAATCAATATTTCTTTTTATTTCTTTTTATTTCTTTTTAAGAAATGATTGTTTCCTACTCCCATTTAGTTCCGTCTTATGATTTTTGCCAGAAGAGACGTTCTCCCATTTTTAAACCAAGAACTGCTGTGAATCATGACACATTAAAAATGAAAGTTTGTACTCATGGCAACTGACAGCACTGGGAAATAGAAACAGTCCTCCATTAAAACTGCATGAGACTAACGGTGCCCCTCAAGAAAGTTTTTTAAAGAAAGTGAGTCCTGCCATTTGTTGGGGCCGAAACATACACTAAAGGCTCCCTTCTTGGAGTCACGGCCAACTGAAAGAGAAGTGGGAGGAAGGACTAGGTGAATCCTTTAGACCCTTGGAACTGCCATTTCCACATCTGTGACGAGGGAGCATTAGACCAGGTCTCCAGGGATCATGTCTAGCTGCACCACTTGGAGATTCTAAGAGTAACTTGGCCATTGGAGAACACCTGCCTAACTTTCTCTCCTGATTTCAACACTCTCCTTGGTCTAATCCCCCCATCTCCAGCATCAGAACCCCCAGCACTGCTCCAGCCTCACCTCTTTGCTGTTCCACGGTGGAGGGGTTGACTCCTAAAATGCTGAGCGACTCTAGCAGATCCCAGCAGGCCAGCGACAGAGACCTCAGCCCCACCCCCAAGCCCCAAATCCATCCCTGAAAAGCTGATGCCCTTCTCTCTCTGCAGACTCCTTTTCAATCCTAAAACTGAAATGCCCAGGAAGGAAACAATTCTTTTCAAAAATTTAAGAGTAAAATAAAGTCCAGTCCAGAGACCAGTCCATCTGCACCTCTCGCATCCAGAAGAGAAACCCGATGCACAGGTGCGTAAAATGGTTTCACCAAGGTCACACAGCTGTTAATGACAGCACAGGGACTAAACCCCAGGTTTTCTTGCTCACATAGTGGTATTTTTATTAACCAGAAAAGGGGGAAAGGAACAACCATTGCTGAGGAACGATTATGTGCCATGAATCTTGAATGACCTAGGAAGAATGATATCATTGTCCCCATTTTACAGATGGGAAAACTGAGGCTCACAATAACTTCACCAAATTGTTCTTGGTGGCAGGAGAATGTAATACTTTCCTACTTCCAAAACCTTGCTAACCCTTCCTACGCTGTCACTTTTAATTCAAAGGAAGAATTTTTCCCCTGGAACTTTCCTTAGTTGGAAAAGTTGAACTTATTTTAAAATACAGATCTCAGACTAGCAGGTTAGATCTCAAGGCAGCCCAAGTGCAAGGTGAACCACTTAGTGACAAATAACTTGTTTTGGGGGCAGGAGGGTGGAGCCAGAGAGCTGACAGGAGGCCACACGTGGGCTGCAATGTGACCCCTCCTGAGACCCCGAAAACTTCAATGTCTCTTCAACTCATGAAATACTTGAGTGTGTGGAGATTTCCTGATGGAAAATGGTGAAAGATGGCCCGAACTGGAGGTAGGTCATGTGGGAAGGGGACTAAGGAGAAAACCCCAGAGAAATCACAGGGAGGACCCAGCTCCCACAAAGCCAGGGCATTAATTAGGTTTTAGGTCAAATTCTCCCAGGAGTGGGGGTAGGGAGTGGGTGACCACCTGACATCTGATTCCCCTGGTCTGAGGCTGGTGACCCCAAGGAAAAGTGTCATCTAGGCCAAATGCCACCTGAAATCTTGGCTCTTGGTTAGGCTTTCTCAGGGCCAAGGGAGGGGTGGGACCCTGTGTCTTGCTTAGTGGTCACAGCCCGCTCCCACACGAACACACACGCACAGCTTCAAGCCCACCTGAAGGGAGCGTTCACTGAATTTCCTTGCCAGCGACAGGATTTTTACAGGACAGCACGTGTGTATTAGCCTTAGCTTTTGTTTTAAGCACCAACTCACAGCTCTGATTCAGGGAATATTTATTGTGTGCAACTATGTGAAATGCAGAGGATGACTATGTCCAGTGGCTCTGAGGCAGGGAGTGCTCTCCCGTGGGGCAGGAGACCCAGCGACAAATCACAATCTGATGGCCACCCAGGAGCCTGTGCTGGGCAGAGCGAGCATGAGGGCGTGGGGGCCAAGGACAAGGAATCACTTATCAGGCACAGCAGCAGGACGGCCAGTGCTTATCCAGGTGGGAAAACTGAGATCTTGGTTTGAACGTACACACAATCGTGAAGCCAGAATCAACTAGAAAAACAGAAAGACAATCAGCGGGGGCCAGAGAAAGACATAACCCGCTCTGGAGGCAGCTGCGGGAGGGCTTCTCCTTCCCACATCATCATCTTCTTCATTAGCGTTGCTTTAACTTACGCTTACCATCAACGGTCCACAGCCACCCACACCCGAGGCAGCTTCCCAGCAGCCCCAGATCTCTGATCTAATTTTACCCTGGAGAAATGTGGATTTAGAAGGAAATGTACAGAAGTCTCGCTTGGGAGAAGGAGGCTGGTGGAAGTCAGGAACTCCAGGCCCCTGGAGAGCACATGAGGTAAAAGGGGAGGGTTTCATGTGGGCAAACCCACAAAAGGCCCCGTGTGTTTGAGTGACAGTATTTTAGGCCACCGCGCAGCGACTGTATTTACCCGGCTCTGGGAAGAGTGACACAAGTTTCTGGAATGTGTACCTTATTTTTGTCCTGCCTGGGTTTGTAGCCATAAAATGAGGTCTCTGCCTTCAGAGCAGAAAGGACTAATTAGTCTGGATGATCTGGGCAGGAGCCCTGACTGCGTTTTCCTTGGGCTGGCAGCGTTTAGGCCATATTTAGGTGGTGTCCCAGGAAGCCCCGATGGGTGTCTGGGGCAATATGCCCCAGTGTGGGACTGTGTCTGTGCAGAGAGGTGTGGTCGCAGCTGTACCAAGGGTGCGTGGGGAAAGGTATGACCACGGCGCTGTGACTCAGGCCCAAGGGTGGCTGGAAGAGGAGACAGCACACATGAATGTGAAAGTCAGCCCTCTCTCCTGGGCCAGCAAGACACCAGCCTTCCCCACCCCCTTCTCATGGCAGGCTCTCCCTCAGTGTGTCCTTCACTGATGCCTAGAGGCTTCTCCCCATGACCCATCATCAACACAAATTGACCTACGGGTCCAATCCAGTCCCAATTCAGATCCCAGCAGAATGAAATCTTCTGCTCTGTGAAAGACACTGATGACACTAAGACAAGCCACACACTGGGAGAAACCATTTGCAAAAGACATAACTGATAAAACACTACCCAAGATATACCAAGAACTCCTAAAATCCAATAATACAAACAACCCAATTAAAAAATGGGCAAAAAGAAGGCACCAAAGAAAATATATTATACACGTGGCAAATAAGCATAAAAAAAGATGCTGAACATAATATTCAAATTAAAATGACCATGGGATACACCACTACACACCTATTAAAATGGCTAAAATCCCAAACACCAAATGCTGGCAAGGATGTGGAACACCATCAAATACCAGTGGGGAAACAAAATGGCACAGCCACTTTAGAAGACAGTTGGCAGTTTCCTATAAAACTGTTTAGTTAGAAATACTCTTACCATATGATCCAGCAATCATGCTCCTTGGTATTTACCCAAGGGAGTTGAAAACTTATGTCCACAGAAAAATCTGCATACGGATGATTATGACAGCTTTATTCATGATTGTCAAAACTTGAAAGCAACCGAGATGTCCTTCAGTAGGTGAATGGATCCATGAGCATGGCTACATTTGGATAATGGAATATTATTTAGCACTAGAAATAAATGAGCTATCAAGCCATGAAAAGGCACGGGCAACCCTTAAATGCATATTACTAAGTGAAAGATGCCAATCTGCGAAGTCTACGTACTGCATGATTCCAACTATATGACATTCTGGAAAAAGCAAAACTGTGGAGACAGTAAAAAGATCAGTGGTTGCCAAGGGCTGGGGAGAGGGGGAGATGAATAGTCGGAGCACAGAGGATTTTTAGGGCAATGAAATTACTCTGTACAATACTGTAATGGTGAATATATATCATTGTATGTTTGTCAAAATCCCATAGAATGTACAGGAGTGAACAGTAATGTGAATTATGCACTTTGGGTGATGAAGATGTACCAATGTTGGTTCATCAATTGTAACAAACATACCACTTTGGTGTGGGATGATGCTGATGCGGGAGCCTATGCATGTGTGGGGTCAGGGGATACGCAGGAAATCTCTGATCCTTCCACTCAGTTTTGCTGTGGGGCGAAAACTGCTCTTAAAAATGTCTATCAAATACTCAAAGAAACAAAGTGGAATTCTTACTCTCTCAAACCACAGAGGCAACTACTACCTAGACCGCAGAGGCAGGAACCTGCTCAAAAGAAACTGGGCAGAACTGTAAATAAGAAAGAAAAGTATGGTGAAAACCATGTTCCCTTAGTTTTATAGATGTTAAGAATGCACCTTATTGTGTTTTCTGTGATGGAAGTTTCATATAGTATCATGATCCCAGGTAAATTTAAATTGTGGCATCTTTTAAGACTGATCGTTCAGAATTTAAAGAAAAGGGAATTAAATACTTGTAAATACTACGAGCTCTTTATTTATTTATTTATTTATTTAATTTATTTATTTGAGAGAGAGAGAGAGAGCAAGCGTGTGTATGAGTGGGGGGAGAGGGGCTGAGGGAGACAGAGAGAGAATCTTAAGCAGGCTCCATGCCCAGCATGGAGCCCAATGTGGGGCTTGATCTCACGATGCTGAGATCATGACCTGAGCCAAAATCAAGAGTCACATGTTTAACCCACTGAGCCACACAGGTGCCCCACTCCAAGCTCTTTAAAAGCCATTATAGCTTTTCAAACCAGAAATAAAGAGGTCACTGACACATCCCACAGGTTTTCGTATCTAATAAGGTAAATATTGATTGCTATGATCTACATGAACAAAAAAGCTCTTTGGGTTCCACCCACTTTGTTTTAAGATTAGAGGTTTCTGGATTCCCAAAAGTGAGAAAACCACTGTGGAGTATCCCTGGCGGTGAAAGGTGCTTTTCTTGCTATGACTCATAAGGAGCCATTGTTACTTAATCCCAAGCATCTATAAAAGTCTCTGGCTGGGCCTAGGTTTTTGGTCCTTCTAGTTTAGGAAGCTGGCTTTGCTCACCTGAGGGACTTTCACCAAAGTTAACTTTTTTTCCTTCTTCAATTTTGTCTGTAAAAGAAAACTTTCTCTACTCACAACCCTTTTGACACCAGATGTGTGGGTTTTTCACACCAAGCAATTCTCCAATTTTCTGCAGACACCGACTGAACGTCCTGTAATTTAATTCAATTCTGACACTACCCAGAATTAGCGCAGACCCCACAGATTAAAGTGCTCGTTCCCATAAGACTGACTCCCCTTCAGATGCCAATTGCAAGTAGTAAGTCGTTAGTTCACCCTCACTTCTGATGTGGCTGCAAATTGGTGGTTTTCACAACCCCATCCTGGGGCTGATCCTTTGCTATGATAGCCCACAGAACTCTGGGAAACACTTTACTTGGTATTACCGGTTAATTAGAAAGGATCCAAACTGACAGAAGAAGAGCTACACATGACAACATGGAGAGCTCCCAAGCTCAGGCGCTTCTGTTCCTGTGGAGTTTTGTGATGTGCCACCCTCCTGGCACCTGGGCGCATTCACCAACTCAGAAGCTCTGACCCCTTCACTCCGGGTTTTTTATGAAGGTTCCATGATAGGTACGTTTGATTAAATCCTTAGTCATTGGTGATTAATCCCTAGTCCCTTTTCTCTCCTTGGAAGTCGGGGAAAGACGGGGCGGGGTGCGAAGCAGGAAAGTGGCTGAAAGAAGTTCCAACCAATCACGCGGTCGGTTTCTCTGGCAACCTGCCCCCACTCTAAAGCTACTGAGGGGCTCCAAGCCACCACTCATCTCATTAACATAAACTCCTGTCTGGTTTTGAAGGGGCTTATTATGAATAACAAAAGATGTTCCCTTCACCCTTACCACTCTGAAAATAGCTAGGGTTTTAGAAGCTCTGCACCAGGGACTGGGGATGAAGACAAAATATGTATTTCTTCGTATATCACAATATCACAGAGTATGTTGCTTGTCATTTTTTCTTCGTCTTCCTCTACTTTTTCCCCTTTTTCTATTTTTATCTTTCTTTTTAAATTTTTAATTTCCTCATTTTTTTCTTTTTATTTTAGTTTTGATTTTTTTTCTTTCTTTACTTTTAGTCTTTTCCCGGTGTTGCTTTTTTGCTTTATTCCTTATCACCTTTTGCTTTTTTTCATTTTCAATTTTTTTCTTTATTTTAATCCTTTTCACTTTTTGCTTATTTCTTTTTTTTTTTGTTTTTCTCATTTCTCTCTCCCTCTTCTTTGCATTCCTTTTTTATTTTTTTATGTAGTAAGTTAGTGTTGTTAGTACTAAGTCCCACACACTGCAGGTCCTCTTGACCATCTCTGCTGAGCAGGAGGCCATATAGGGCCAATGCTGGCCTCTCAAGGCCATCGGCAAAGGTCATGACACTCATACCGTATCTCCAGAACCATGGATGTTGAAACTGAACATCGAAAACTGCTTTCCCTCCTTCCCTTCCACCACCTCTCCCTTCCCCTGAATCAACTTTTACCTCTGAAACCTCCAACTAAGAAGCAGGACAGCGACCTCCATCACTCTGTCCCTCTGACCAAGGCCCCAGGTGAGATCTCTTTTGTAAGGACCAGTGGCCACAGGCTGTGGCGCTCAGCAGGAATGATGGGACCCTTGCCCTCTGCCAGACTCCTGTAACACAGATGTCAGCCAGGCCCTAGCTCCCTGTCCTTGGATGGTCACATGACACCGGCTCAAACTTCCATCCCCTGGGTAGCAGGGCCCCCAGCCAAGTCCCCAATCTCAGTGAGGATTCGTGAAAGGCAGACATGTCACCAGGTCACTCTAGCTGGGATTTCGTTTCAGTGAATCCTGGATCTTTAGCTGCCCCCTTCTCACTATCCCACGTCTACCAGAGAGGCTCAGCTCCCCTACCTGACTTCTCCTGGACAGCATTCATTCAAGGCCATTACCTTTCTTATTAAAGATGCAGGGTGGTAAGTGTGAGGGTTACACTTATACTTACACTTGAGAAGAGCACAGCAGATAAAACAGACTGTCAGATATCATTAGTCTTAAAGCCTCTGGTATCCTCTCTCCTGGGGCCCGATCCCTAACTGGGCATGTTCACTGGTCTTTTCTATTCCCTCCAGACTCAACTTCTTCCTGGGTCCCTTTGCTCCCCTGCAACACTCTCCTCCTCACCCTGGCTCACCTACTCCAACCACCCCCCACCAACTTAAAACAAAAACAAAAACAAAAAACCCTCTCTCTTGAAGGGCATTCCTTTTTAAATTATTTAGAAAGTTTTCTAACTTTATTGAGGTATAATTGAAGTATGCTAAACTGGTTTGTGGCTATAACAACTAAGATCCCAGGAACATTCACATAGAAGTCTTTGGGTTTCACACTCTCATTTCTTTTCGTAAATACCTAAGGGTAGAACGATTGGCTTGTATGGTATGAATGTGTAACTCTTTAGGAAACTGCCAAACTGATTTCCAAAGTGGTTATACCACCTTACACTCCCTCCAGCCACGTATGAGTGTTTCAATTGCTTCACGTCCTCACCAACACTTAGGTATCGTCAGTCATTTTCAGTTTAGTCATGTTGTTGTGGTTCTGTTTGTTTGTTTCAATGCACAGTGGTTTTGCTACCTTTTTGCTTCATTCCTACCAAAGGGGAGCATATGCTTAGGTTTACAGAGAACAAAACCAGGTTATATCTGTTGTGCCAGTGAAGTGAATAGTGCCCCTCTATAGTGTCCTGGTTTGTATAATAAAATATGTGGTTTCTCTCATTCTAATCTTGTTGGTCATGCCCCCAGGCTGTCCATCCACAGCCACAAAGGCTCACCAAGGCATTGTGGTCAACAAAGACTTTCCCAGGGGGGCGGAGCAAGATGGCGGAGAAGTAGGAGACCTGGATTTCGTCTGGTCTCAGGAATTCACCTGGATAGGGATCAAACCATTCTGAACACCTATGAACTCAACAGGAGATCGAAGAGAAGAATAGCAACAACTCTCTGAACAGAAAAGCGACCACTTACTGGAAGGTAGGACGTGCGGAGAAGTGAATCCGAGGCGATATTCGGGAGGATAGACGGTGGGGGAGGGGCCTCCGTCGGCCGCTTCTGGCAAGTGCTAGAGCCGCGGAGCACAAAATCGGAACTTTGAGAAGTCGGCTCCGCAGAGGGAGTCGCTCCAGTGGCTAAGCAGGGGGTGGAAACCTCGTGGGACAGTGTGGTCCCAGGACCCTCGGGGTCACAGAAAGACCGGGGGTGCCTGAGTGCAGCAGAGCTCCCAGGTATCGGAGCGGGGAAGCCGGCTGCAGAGCCGGAGCCGAGGCGCGGGCTCTCAGCTCGGGGTGGCCATAAACTGTGATCGGCGACACAGTTGGGTCACTGCTCCTCCAGCAGGGACCCAACAAGCGGCAGATCCGGGGAGACTCCCCTTCCTCCCCTGGAAGGAGCGGCGCCAGAGCGCACCGCAGGGATCTGCTGGGTTTGGAGACTCCACACCGAGTTGGGTGCCAGAGATAGAAATGCTCAGTCACAGGCCGGGTGAGCACGGAGTGCGGCCGGAGACCGGGGAGATGGGAGTGATTGACTGCTTTTCTCTGGGGGTACACTGAGGAGCGGGGCCCCGAGTTCTCAGCTCCTCCCGGGGGGAGATTGGGAGATTTTTCACTCTTGTCCTCCAAAGCTATACCAAGAGCTTGCAGGGAACAAAAGCTCCCGAGAGAAAACCCAAGCAGATTGCTTAGCCTGGACCAACAAGGGCGGGGCAATTCTGCCTCCGGCAAAGACATTTGGGAACCACGGCAACAGGCCCCTCCCCCAGAAGATCAGCATGAACAGCCAGCCAAGACCAAGTTTACCGATTAATGAGAACGGGAGAACTCCAGCGCTAGGGGAATACTGCACATAGAATTCATGGCTTTTTTACCCTGATTCATTAGTCTTTCAAAGTTAATTTTTTTAACTGTTTTTTTTTAATTTTTCTTTTTCCCTTTTTCAACCAACATCTTATCAATCCCTTTTTTAAAAAAACATTTTTATTTTTCATTTTTAGAGTCGTATCCTATCCCTTCATAGTACCTTATTTTTGGCATATATATATAAGTTGTTCTCTCTTTAAAATTTTGAGATACAGTTTCTTCTAACAGATCAAAATATACCCTAAATCACTAGTGTATAGCTTTGTTCTAGTCTCCTGCCTGATCACATTCTCTCCCTTTTTTTTTCTTCTTTTTTTTAAATCTTCTTTCTTTTTTCAAACAACTTATCAATTCCTTTTATAAAATCTTTTATAATTTTCATCTTTACAGTCAGATTCCATCCCATCATTGTATCAACCCTTATTTTGTACATATATAAGTCTTTCTTTCTTTAAAATTTTAGGAGGCACTCTCTTCTAACAGACCAAATACACCCAAATTCTAGTGTGTGGAACTGATCTATGCACTAGCCTGATCATATTTGATCATATTCTGTTTTTTTTGTTTTGTTCTGTTTTTGTTTGTTTTTATCTTTTTCTTTTTCTTTTCTCTTTTTTTTTCTTTCTTTGCCTTTCTTTTCCCCTGGTTTCAGGTCTTTTCTGATTTGTTTAGAGTATATTTTCTGGGGATGTTGTTAACCTGTTAGCATTTTGTTCTCTCATTCATCTGTTCTCCTCTGGACAAAATGAAAAGACGAAAAAAATCACCTCAGCAAAAAGAACAAGAGGCAGTGCTGTCTGCCAGGGACCTACTCAATACGGACATTAGTATGATGTCAGACGTAGAGTTCAGAATCATGATTTTAAAGATACTAGCTGGGCTTGAAAAAAGCATGGAGGTTATTAGAGACACCCTTCCTGGAGAAATAAAAGAACTAAAATCTAACCAAGTCGATATCAAAAAGAATATTAATGAGGTGCAATCAAAAATGGAGGCACTAACTGCTAGGATAAATGAGGCAGAAGAGAGAATTAGTGATATAGAAGACCAAATGATGGAAAATAAAGAAGCTGAGAAAAAGAGAGATAAACAACTACTGGATCACGAGGGCAGAATTCGAGAGATAAGCGATACCATAAAGACGTAACAACATTAGAATAACTGGGATCCCAGAAAAAGAAGAAAGAGAGAGGGGCAGAAGGTATATTGGAGCAAATTATAGCAGAGAACTTCCCTCATGTGGGGAAGGAACCAGGCATCAAAATCCAGGAGGCACAGAGAACCCCTCACAAAATCAATAAAAATAAGTCAACGCCCCGACATCTAATAGTAAAACTTACGAGTCTCAGAGACAAAGACAAAATCTTGAAAGCAGCTCGGGAGAAGAGATATGTAACCTATAATGGTAGAAACATTAAATTGGTAACAGACCTATCCACAGAGACCTGGCAGGCCAGAAAGGACTGGCATGATATCTTCAGAGCACTAAACGAGAAAAATATGCAGCCAAGAATACTATATCCAGCTAGGCTGTCATTGAAAATAGAAGGAGAGATAAAAGCTTCCAGGACAAACAAAAACTAAAGGAATTTGCAAACACGAAACCAGCCCTACAAGAAATATTGAAAGGGGTCCTCTAAGCAAAGCAAAGAAAGAGCCTAAAAGCAACATAGACCAGAAAGGAACACAGACAATATACAGTAACAGTCACCTTACAGGCAATACAATGGCACTAAGTTCATATCTTTAAATAGTTACCCTGAATGTAAATGGGCTAAATGCCCCAATCAAAAGACACAGGCTATCAGATTGGATTAAAAAACAAGACCCATCGATATGCTGTCTGCAAGAGACTCATTTTAGATCCAAAGTCACCCCCACATTGAAAATGAGGGGGTGGAAAACCATTTACCATGCTAATGGACACCAAAAGAAAGCTGGGGTGGCAATCCTTATATCAGACAAATTAGATTTTAAAACAAAGACTGTACTAAGGGATGAGGAAGGACACTATATCCTACTTAAAGAGTCTACTCAGCAAGAAGATCTAACAATTGTAAATATCTATGCCCCTAACATGGGGGCAGCCAATTATATAAGGCAATTAATAACAAAAGCAAAGAAACACATTGACAACAATACAGTAATAGTGGGGGACTTTAACACCCCCCCGACTGAAATGGACAGATCATCTAAGCAAAAGATCAACAAGGAAATAAGGACTTTAAATGACACGCTGGACCAAATGGACTTCACAGACATATTCAGAACATTCCATCCCAAAGCAATGGAATACACATTCTTCTCTAGTGCCCATGGAACATTCTCCAGAATAGATCACATCCTAGGTCACAAATCGGTCTCAACCAGTACCAAAAGATTGGGATTATTCCCTGCATATTTTCAGACCACAGTGCTTTGGAAACTAGAACTCAATCACAAGACGAAAGCCAGAAAGAACTCAAATACATGGAGGCTAAAGAGCATCCTACTAAAGAATGAATGGGTCAATCAGGAAATTAAAGAATTACAAAAATTCATGGAAACCAACGAAAATGAAAACACAACTGTTCAAAATCTTTGGGATACAGCAAAGGCAGTCCTGAGAGGAAAGTATATAGCAATACAAGCCTTTCTCAAGAAACAAGAAAGGTCTCAAATACACAACCTAACCCTACACCTAAAGGAGCTGGAGAAAAAACAGCAAATAAAGCCTAAACCCAGCAGGAGAAGAGAAATAATAAAGATCAGAGCAGAAATCAATGAAATAGAAACCAAAAGAACAGTAGAACAGATCAATGAAACTAGGAGCTGGTTCTCTGAAAGAATTAACAAGATTGATAAACCCCTGGCCAGACTGATCAAAAAGAAAAATGACCCAAATCAACAAAATCATGAATGAAAGAGGAGAGATTACAACCAACACCAAAGAAATACAAACAATTATAAGAACATATTATGAGCAACTCTATGCCGGCAAATTAGATAACCTGGAAGAAATGGGTGCATTCCTAGAGATGTATCAACTACCAAAATTGAACCAGGAAGAAATAGAAAACCTGAACAGACCTATAACCACTAAGGAAATGGAAGCAGTCATCCAAAATCTCCCAACAAACAAAAGCCCAGGGCCAGATGGCTTCCCAGGGGAATTCTACCAAACATTTAAAGAAGAATTAATACCTATTCTCCTGAACCTGTTCCAAAAAATAGAAATGGAAGGAAAACTTCCAAACTCATTTTATGAGGCCACCATTACCTTGATCCCCAAACCAGACAAAGACCCCATCAAAAAGGAGAATTACAGACCAATATCCTTGATGAACATGGATGCAAAAATTCTCACCAAAATACTAGCCAATAGGATCCAACAGTACATTAAAAGGATTATTCACCATGACCAAGTGGGATTTATCCCTGGGCTGCAAGGTTGGTTCAACTTCTGCAAATCAATCAACATGATACAATATAGTAACAAAAGAACAAGAATCATATGATCCTCTCAATAGATGCAGAAAAAGCATTTGACAAAGTACAGCATCCTTTCTTGATCAAAACTCTTCAGAGTATAGGGATAGAGGGTACATACCTCAATATCATAAAAGCCATCTATGAAAAACCTACAGCGAATATCATTCTCAATGGGGAAAAGCTGAGAGCTTTCCCCCTAAGGTCAGGAATGTGGCAGGGATATCCACTATCACCACTGCTATTCAACATAGTATTAGAAGTCCTAGCCACAGCAATCAGACAACAAAAAGAAATCAAAGGCACCCAAATTGACAAAGAGGAAGTCAAACTCTCACCCTTTGCAGATGATATGATACTTTATGTGGAAAACCCAAAAGACTCCACCCGAAAACTGCTAGAACTCATACAGGAATTCAGTAAAGTGGCAGGATATAAAATCAATGCACAGAAATCAGTGGCATTCCTATACACCAACAACAAGACAGAAGAAAGAGAAATTAAGGAGTCGATCCCATTTACAATTGCACCCAAAACCAGAAGATACCTAGGAATAAATCTAAGCAAAGAGGCAAAGAATCTGTACTCAGAAAACTATAAAATACTCATGAAAGAAATTGAGGAAGACACAAAGAAATGGAAAAACATTCCATGCTCATGGATTGGAAGAACACATTGTGAAGATGTCAGTGCTACCTAGAGCAATCTACACATTCAATGCCCTATCAAAATACCATCCACTTTTTTCAAAGAAATGGAAGAAATAATCCTAACATTTGCATGGAACCAGAAGAGACCCCAAATAGCCAGAGGAATGTTGAAAAAGAAAAGCAAAGCTGGCAGCCTCACAATTCTGGACTTCAAGCTCTATTACAAAGCTGTCATCATCAAGACAGTATGGTACTGGCACAAAAACAGACACATAGATCAATGGAACAGAATAGAGAGCCCAGAAATGGATCCTCAACTCTACGGTCAACTCATCTTTGACAAAGCAGGAAAGAATGTCTCTTCAACAAATGGTGTTGGGAAAATTGGACAGCCACATGCAGAAGAATGAAACTGGACCATTTCCTTACACCACACACAAAAATAGACTCCAAATGGTTGAAAGATCTAAATGTGAGACAGGAGTCCTTCAAAATCCTAAAGGAGAACACAGGCAGCAACATCTTCGACCTCAGCCGCAGCAACTTCTTCCTGAAAACATCGCCAAAGGCAAGGGAAGCAAGGGCAAAAATGAACTATTGGGATTTTATCAGGATAAAAAGCTTTTGCACAGCAAAAGAAACAGTCCACAAAACCAAAAGACAACCGACAGAATGGGAGAAAATATTTGCAAATGACATATCAGATAAAGGGCTAGTATCCAAAATCTATAAAGAACTTATCAAACTCAACACCCAAAGAACAAATAATCCAGTCAAGAAATGTCTGTTCAAGACATGAACAGACATTTTTCCAAAGAAGACATCCCAATGCCAACAGACACATGAAAAAGTGCTCCACATCACTCGGCATCAGGGAAATCCAAATCAAAACCTCAATGAGATACCACCTCACACCAGTCAGAATGGCTAGAATTAACAAGTCAGGAAACAACAGATGTTGGCGGGGATGTGGAGAAAGGGGAACCCTCCTACACTGTTGGTGGGAATGCAGGCTGGTGCAACCCCTCTGGAAAACAGTATGGAGGTTTCTCAAAAAGTTGAAAATAGAGCTACCATACGACCCAGCAATTGCACTACTGGGTATTTACCCCAAAGATACAAATGTAGGGACCCGAAGGGGTACGTGCACCCCGATGTTTATAGCAGCAATGTCCACAATAGCCAAACTGTGGAAAGAGCCAAGATGTCCATCGACAGATGAATGGATAAAGAAGATGTGGTACATACACAATGGAATATTATGCAGCCATCAAAAGGAATGAGATCTTGCCATTTGCAACGACGTGGATGGAACTGGAAGGTGTTATGCTGAGTGAAATAAGTCAATCAGAGAAAGACATGTATCGTATGACCTCACTGATATGAGGAATTCTTAATCTCAGGAAACAAACTGAGGGTTGCTGGAGTGGTGGGGGGTGGAAGGGATGGGGTGGCTGGGTGATAGACATTGGGGAGGGTATGTGCTATGTTGAGCGCTGTGAATTGTGCAAGACTGTTGAATCACAAATCTGTACCTCTGAAACAAATAATGCAATATATGTTAAAAAAGAAAAAAAAAGAAGAAGAAGATAACAGGAGGGGAAGAATGAAGGGGAGTAAATCGGAGGGGGAGATGAACCATGACAGACTGTGGACTCTGAGAAACAAACTGAGGGTTCTAGAGGGGAGGGGGGTGGGGGGATGGGTTAGCCTGGTGATGGGTATTAAAGAGGGCACATTCTGCGTGGAGCACTGGGTGTTATGCACAAACAATGAATCATGGAACACTACATCAAAAACTAATGATGTAATGTATGGTGATTAACATAACAATAAAAATTTAAAGATTAAAAATAAAAAGATTTTCCCTCCTCTACAAGGGAATTTCTTGCTTTCCTTTTTCTTTTTTTTGTTTAAGATTTTATTTATTTATTTGAGAGAGAGAACTAGCGGGGGAGCAGGGCAGAGGGAGAAGCAGACTTCCCGCTAAGCAGGGAGCCCACCTAGTGGGGCTCTATCCCAGGACCCCAGGGTCATGACCTAAGGCAGTTGCTTAACCAACGGAGACACCCAGGTGCCCCCTTTCTTGCTTTTCTTAAAACAATCTTTTCCTTATCACAGAAGGATTATGGAAAGTAAGGAGTGGCATAACGTAGAGCTATCCAAATAAGGTCAAAACATATCCACAGAAAAACCTGCACCCTAATGTTTACCGCAGGTTTATTCTTAATTGCCACTATGTGGAAGTAACCAAGATGTCCTTCAGTAGGTGAATAAACAGACTGTAACATATCCAGACAATGCAATCTTATTCATCAATAAACAGAAATGAACTATCAGGGGCATCTGGGTGGCTCAGTCTTTAAGCGTCTGCCTTTGGCTCAGGTCATGATACCAGGGTCCTGGGATCGAGCCCCACATCGGGCTCCCTGCTCGGCGGGAAGCCTGCTTCTCCCTCTCCCACTCCCCGTGCTTGTGTTCCCTCTCTCACTGTGTTGCTCCCTGTCAAATAAATAAATAAATAAATAAATAAATAAATAAATAAATAAATAAATCTAAAAGGAAAAAAAGAAATGAACTATCAGCCATTAAAAACCTGGGGGAACCTTAAATGCATACTGCTTAGTGAAAGAAACCAGTCTGAAAGGCTTGGTAGTGTATGGTTCCAGTTACATGGCGTTCTGGAAAAGGCAAAACTCTAGAGAGAGAAGATCAGTGATTGTCAGGGATGAGGGGTGGTGAGGGGAGGGATGAATAGGTAGAGCAGAGGAGTTTCAGGGCCGTATAAACTATTCTGCATGATACTGTAATGGTGGATACACGATCTTATGCATCTGTCAAGATCTATGGGAGTATAAGAACACAAAGAGTTAACTCTATATAAACCATGGACTTTAGTTAATTATAGTGTATCGATGTGGGTTCATCAATTTTAACGGGTATACCTCACTCATGCACCATGTTCACAACAGGGGAAGCAGGGAGGTGGGCCTTGGCGGTTGGGGTGGGGGAGAAGGAAGAAGTACATAGGAACTCGGTATGTATTTTCTGTTCAATATCTATGTAAACCTAAGACTTCTCTAAAAAATAAATCTAGTATTAAAGAAAAATCCCAGTAGACGTTTTGCAGAAATTGATATGCTAATTCTAAAATTTAGTGGAAATACAAAGAACCTAGATTTGCCAGGACACTGGTAAAGCAAATTAAAGTTGGAGGACTTACCGCTGCCTGAGTCCCAGGCTGAATGTAAAGCCACAATCACCGGGACAGTGTGGTATTGGCGTAGGTAGCCAGGCGCATGAGCAGAAGAGGACAAGGCGCATGGAGGTGGACCCCCAGATGGCAGTCAGTGAACCCACGTGGGGAGAGGAGCATCTTTTTAACAGCTCGTACTGAAGCAACTGGACATACCCGTAGAAACAAAGAACCTTGACCCATACTTCATACCACACACACACAAGCACTCCAAGATGTGGGATGGATTGTAACATAAGAGTCAAAGCGAGAAAGCTTCTGGAAGAAAACATAGCAGAATAAAGTTTTTAAGATGGGACAGAAAAGCACTGATAATAAAAAAAAAATGAGTAAATTGTCTTTCATCAAAATTAAAGACTTTTTATGAAGAAACACTCTTAGGAAAATGAAAAACAAGCCTCAGGCTAGAGGAAAATATTTTATAATTATACGTAAAATATATGTATATATTTTATGCCTGTATGCATATGCCCATACATGTGTATATACATGTGTATACACATGAACACATGCAGGCGATCTGGTGAAGGACTCATATCCAGAATATACAGCCAGGTCCACCAAGTGATGATCGAATGAAAAACAAGACATCTAGAAGCCTGTTGCCGGGAAGGGACAATCCTCATGGTGTCCTCATGGCACGCATCCTGCCCATCCATCACTGCAGGGGCTGTTGGCCCCTTCCTTAATCATGGTAACTGTTTGGGGGGATTCACATGTGTTTACAGAAGCCCAGTGATACTCCCAAACTCAGGGGAACCGACTGAGTTTTCAGGGGCCCTGTGGGCCTGGGGGAAGTCACTGCTGTCCACCTTCTTATCTGAAAATGAAGTCTCAGGCCACTGATTGGTAAGGGTCCTTTCTGCTCTGACCCCTCAGTAACCCCATGGTTGGGGATCCAACTGTCCTGTACAATAACAGGATGGAGAGGGGGTTGTCTTCCCATCAATTCTTTCCACTTCAGGGCTGTGCATTCTGCTTGTGAAGTTCCTTGCTTAATAGTTTCCAGAATAAACCTTTGCTTGGATCCCGCATTACATGACCTAATAATAACAAAAATAGCTACTCTAATAAAGGGTTCTTTCCTGACCTCAAATCAACTCTGAATATCAGGTGTAATGAGTCACACTTTATGGATTGGAAAAAAATGAGGCTCAGAGAGGTTAAGCCACTTGCCTATGATCACACAGCGAATACTGGCAGAGCCAGCCTCCAAACTCAGGTTTTTCTAACCCCAAGAGCTTTCTATACTCCCAATAAGAGAGCAGTGTTTATTTGCTTTTAAAAGAGTTATACTCCTTTAATGCAGAGACTGCCTTTCAGGAGGGCCTGCAGAGGTGAATGAGTCTAAGATTCACGACATCTCCAATTCCTTGACACAAGGGAAAACAGCATGAAACCAGTGAGGTGGAGGTGGGCGAGGACTTCATACCTACTCAGAGGACTTCTCTGAAGCTTGAAGCGATTCTAAATACAGTTCTTCTGAAACTACCAATAATTAGGGTACCCAACACTATTGCATACACTGTTTGAGCACTCCAGTAAACCCAAGAAATACATATGACTGCAAAATTCTCACAACCTCAGGAGGTAGGTCCTATTGGTACCCGCCCTTGGCAGATAAGGGAGCTGAAACATGAAATGGTTAAGGCCTTGCCCACGGTAGCTGCCTAGTAAGTGCGGGAGTGGATGGGTTCCAGAAGCCCATCCCATTATTCCATTTTATTCCCTGTTTAGCCCCATCACCATCTGACTTACGTGTTATTTTCTGTGCTCTTTTTCCTATCCTGTTAGATTGTAGTGTCACAAGGGTAGGGAGCTAACACCTCTTTTTTTTTTAGTTTATTTATGTATTTGTTTGAGAGAAAGTGACAGAGAGAGAGAGAGAGAGAGAGAGAGAGAGCACAGGCAGGCGGGGGAGGGGCAGAGGGAGAGAGAGAGATGCAGGCTCCTCACTCAGCAGGGAGCCCAACGTGGAACTCGATCCCAGGACCTCGGGATCATGACCTGAGCTGAAAGCAGCACTTAACCCACTGAGCCTCCTGGGCATCCCAGGAACTAACCCCTCTTTTTCACGTCTGTAAACCTAGCTACTTGAGACACTATAGATGCTCCAGCACTAGTTTTTGAATAAATGAACAAGAAGCATTACATTGCTTCCTCTTAGGTTCTGGGTTCGTCTCTTCTAACAGGAAAAGGAGGAGCCTAATCCATAGGAACCTAGCAGATCACTGAGCCAGGGTTTCCATGGGAGGCGATGTGTTTCCAGAACTTGGTGGAGAGTTCTAGGTGAGTTTGTGGAGATGAGGGGAAGCTCATCTTCCCCTCCTTTTGTCTCCTGCTGGTCTCACCCCAGTTCTTTTGCCAGGTTCCTGCAGTGCTGGTCAGGATGGCGACACCCCTCACCCCCCGCCATCACCAGGGCATAACCCCCAGTGAGCCAACCACCATTTTCCTTCCCAGAGAAAATCTGTGAAGCTGTCCCTGCTCTTCTTCCCATGTGTGGCCTGTGCTGTGAAGGCAACAGGGAAGGGGCCCAAGCTGAGACAGAGAGAAGCACAGAGCTCATTTGTATGTTTTTAAAGTGAAAGTAAAAATGGGGTCGCCTGGGTGGCTCAGTGGGTTAAGCGTCTGCCTTCAGCTCAGGTCATGATCCCAGGGTCCTGGGATCGAGTCCTGAGTAGGGCTCCCTGCTCAGTGGGGACCTGCTTCTCCCTCTCCTCCTACCCTCTCCCCACCCCCACTCTCTCTCTTTCTCTCAAATACATAAATAAAATCTTTTAAAATAATAAAAAAAAATAATAATAAAGTGAAAGTAAAAATGTTCTGCTTCCAGGGCTGTCACCAAGGGCTGTGATTTGCTGGTGATAGACAGCAAGGTGTGTAAATAAAATCAATTTTAAACATTATTCACCATTCAGTGTTCAAAAAATTCCAGAATTTGTGCTTGAGGGAAGAGCTCAAAACTCATCCGGGGTCACTGGCAATGAATTATAACTCACATTTTCAGAACGTTAATGTCTCACTTATCATCATGCTGAGGAGAATAATCAGGTGCTGCCTTTATGGATCCACTGTATCTCAGTTGTTTGTCTGTGAAATCTGTTTGTTTTGTATGTGAAGAATTCCTTGGTTTTATTGAAAATATGTTCGCATTGCACAGGGGATTTCCTGTGGCGGTCCATTCCCTTGGTGACCCCAGTGAACCGTGCCCCCGGACCGTCTTTCCCCGGTATTCACGCCCCTGTGTGGTCCTGTCCCTTGAATGTGGACTAGATCTGTGACTCACTCTAACCACAGCAGCGAAACTGTGCCAGTTCTGGGACTAAGCTGTAAAGAGACCTGGCAGTTTCTGCTGTTGTGCTTTGGGAGCCCTGGGCCGCCATCTAAGAAGTCCTGTTAGCCATATATAGAGGGAGAGTCCATGAGACATGGAGAGAGAGAAGAGCCCAGCTGTCTTGTGTTGGAGTTGACCCTAGCTGCCAGGCAACCCACTGGCTCAGTGTGTCACCGGAGTGACCCCCCCGGCCAGCCCAGCAGAGGAGTCACACAGCTGAGGCCAGCCCAGATTGTACAATCATGATAAAACCGTACTTGCTTCCTAACACTAATTTTTGGGGTAGCTTATTAGGCGTCAGTTGATCATTAAAACATTTTCTGAAAGCAAAGCTCCTCAATCTTGGCTGCACATCACAACCATGTGGAAATCCAAAAGTGCCATGCCCCAAGGTCCCAGCCCACCCAAGACTTTGATTTGACTGGTCTCGGGTGAAACAGCATTTTGCGTATATAGTCTAAAATTTTATTTTTAAAACCAATGCATGGGATGAATGGATAAAAAAGATGTGGTACAGTGAAATATTATTCAGTCATAAAAAGGAGTGAAATCCTTATCCATGCCGCAGTGGGGAGAAGCCTCCCAAACAGGCTCCGTGAGAGGAGCCGGTCACAAAAGACCGCAAATTGGGTGATTCCATGTACACAAAACACCCAGGACAGGTGGAGCCATAGAGATGGAGAGCAGATTGGTGGTTGCCAGGGACTGGGGTTGGGAGAAATGGGGAGTGATAGCTCCGTGGGGTGGTGAAAATGTTTTGAAACTAGGCAGAGGTGGTGGTTGCCCAATGTTATGAAAATACTAAATGCCACTACATCATTCACTTCGAAATGAACATTATAAAGGTTAATTTTATGTTACGTGAATTTCACTTTGATAAAAAAAGAAAAATAGAAGAGGGAGACAGAGAGGATGTTGGCATAAAGAGCAGGGGAGGGACTGGGACACTCTTGCTGGCCTGCGAGGGGCAGGCCGGTGCTGCCAGCCAAGGATCGGGAGTGGCCTCCCCGTGCGAGCGGGGAAAGACGAGGAAGTGGATGCCCCCCTGGCGCCTCCAAAAAGGAATGCAACCCTGCCAGCACCTCGACTGTAGCCCAGAGAGACCTGTGTGGGAACTGTAACCCACAGGACTACAACATGATACATTTGTATTGTCTTAAGGCACAGAACACAAGCACACATCCACACATACACACACGTACATAGCACGCACACTAACATTAGCTTTTCTTTCTTTGAAAAAAATTTCCTTTTTGGGTGTATCAGTTCTAAGTTTTCCCATATATATAGTGTCATGTAATCACCACAGAATACAGAACAGTTCCACCACACCCCAAACTCCCTGTGCTCACCCTCTGCAGTCACGCATTCACCACCCCTGCTCCCTGGCAACCACTGATTCATTCCCCAGTGCTATATTTTTCCTTTTCCAGAACATCCTTGCCTTTTTCCAAATCTCAAGGGGGAAGCATTCCTTTAGTATTTATTTTTAAATTTTTATTTATTTGACAGAGAGAGAGACTGTGTGCACAAGCAGGGGGAGTGGCAGGCAGAGGGAGAAGCAGCTCCCCATGGAGCAGGGAGCCCGATGTGGGACTCGATCCCAGGACCCTGGGATCATGACCTGAGCTGAAGGCAGACCCTCAACTGCCTGAGCCACCCAGCTGTCCCTTAGTATTTATTTTTGAGCAGATCTGTTGGTGCTATGTTCTGTTTTCCTTCATTGAGAGTCTTTATTTCATCTTTATTCCTGAAGGATGTTTTCACCAGATAGAGAATTCTGGGTGGGCAGTTTTTCTCTTTCAGCACTTTAAAACTGTTGTTCCATTTCCTTCTGGCCTCCATTGTTTTATATGAGAAATCCACAATAATACAGATTGATGTTTCCCTCTGTACAAAGTGCCATTTCTCTCTGGCTGCTTTTAAGGTTTTCTTTGTCTTGGTTTTTAGCAGTTTGATTATGCTGCTTCAGGGCATGGATTCCTTTGGGTTTATCTTATCTGAGATTCACTGAGCTGTTTAAATGTGTAAGTTTATGTGTTTCACGAAATCTGAGAAGTTTTTACCCATTATTTCTTCAAATACTTTTTTTGTACCATACTCCTTTCCCTCTCTGGGACTCTGACAAGATGAATGTCAGATTTCTTGGTATTGCTCCACATATCCTCAAGCTTCTGTTCATTGTTTTTCTAATTTTTTCTCTTTGTTTCCACATTGGATAATTCCTACCGATCTGTCAAGGTCACTGATTCTTCTCTATTTTGCTATTGATCCCATTCACTGAATGTTTTATTTCAGTTATTGCATCGTTCAGTTCCAAACAAAAAAACTCCATTTAGTTCTTCTCTCTTCTATTTCTTTGCATATATATATATATATATATATATTTTTTTTTAAATCTTTCCATTCATTTCAAGAGAATTCACCCTTACTTCTTGGAGCATAGTTACAATAGTTGCTTTAGCAACTTTACCTAATAATTTCAACATGCATGTCCTCTTATGGTGGGAGTCTCTTGATTGTCCTTTCCTTCATCATTTGATATTTCTCTTGTTCCTCATATGCTGAGTGGCTTCAGATTATATCCTAGTCATTTTGAATATTACATTATAAGAATCTATGTCTTGTTTAAATCCTAAAGAGAATGCTGGATTTTGTTTTATTTCAGCAGGCAGTTGGATCTGGCTAAGCTGCACCCTCAAGTCTTGACCCGCCTTCTGTGGACTGTGGTTCCAATGTCAGTTCAGTTTTCAAAGACCTTTGAAACAACAGTTTCAAAGACCTTGCTGATCTGTCTGGATCTGTTCTCTGTTTGTCACCAGTGGCCATTTGGGGGCCCAGGTGATGCTCTAATCCACAGTTCGGTTCTCAAAGCACACAAAGCATAGACATAAGCCCAGGAGTTCATATGGGCCTTCTCTCTTAAGTTCTGTCCTTTCTGAGATCATTCTGACACTCTCACTGCATGTGGTCAGAGAGCTGGGGCATTAGCTTCCCTGCTATCCTGGGCACTCCCCAGAGCGTGTCTGAGTATGGGGCCATGCAATGGAAGGCAGGGAGAGAAAAAGAGCAATGGGATTTTGTCCTACCCCTGAGAACATAGCTTCTGTAGTCAGAAGGAAGATTTTCCTCTCTTAGAGCTTTAGGTACCTTCTTGGCTATTGTCACCACTTTTTAGAGTACAGATGTCCGATGGGACCAATCTGCCTCCAAGATCTAAGAGAAATGATCCCAAATCCCCACCCTGCCTACTACCAAAGGGGGGCTTCCAGCGAAGCCCTGGGCATCAAGTTTCTTGCTTCCACTCCATTATACTTTCCTCAGTTTTTTTTTAAATATAACCCCTAGGTGAAACTGAGCTCCAGACTCTCTCTCTCTCTCCAGCTCTCTCACCATCCCTCAAGGCCCTGTGTGTGGTCCAGTAGTACTGATGCCTTGGGGATATGGAGGAGATCTACATCATAAAAACACAGTAGTACAAAACAGCCTACAGACAGCCTGGTTTTTTGGGGAGTTTTGTCCTTCAGACATTTCTGCCCATCTTCCTCTCCCCTCCCCCCCCATCCCATCTGGCCCCCCTAGCACACTGCTCCTACCCTGAAGGGCTCCCACCACCTCCCTGTGGCCTTCTCCCAATTCAGACCCCGGGCTTTCCCACATCTAAAGACTCATTGAGTTATTTTCCTAAAGACATGGGGCTCTTTTCCAAAGGCCTCTGGGACCAGCTGGTAGGACACAATCTGTCTGTTTTGCTCTGTGATGTCCCCTCTGCCAGGGTTCAAGCGTGGTGGCATCAGTAGTCTCTCCCTCTCCTGGAGCGCAGGGACTATGTTCGCCTCCATTACTGCCATCTCCCCAGTGCCCTGCACTACTCCCTGCACCAAACATACCCCAGATAAACACAACCTAATTGGCCGATGGCATAAATCATTTTGTGATGCAAATTAGATAACCAGTCTTCGAGAACAGTGGCACTCCTGTCACCACCACCATTACAGGTCATGGGCTGTTACTCCCAATTTGGGCCACACTGAACTGATCTGGGTTAGAATGCCAGTTCACTCATGGCTCAGTGTTTGACCTTGGGCAAGTCACTTCAACCTGACTCTCCATCTCGTGACCTTTAAACCAGGAGTGATGATGGCTATACCCAGAGCCAAATTCACCATGAAGGTAATGAAGCTAAACAGGTAGGTAGCCCTCATTTCTAAATAAATATCTGCTTTTGTATCTGATTTTTGTGTTGGCAAATCTGTGTTCATTTTCTAAAAAGGCTCCCCAAATTGTAGCCAAGTTAGGCACCACGAGCCTGGCTCCTGGTCGGTGTTGCGAGAATGTGAGATGCACGTCGAGCTCGCTCTGGAGAGCTCCAGGAACGAAAGGAAAACTTGTGACCTGGGGGGGTGGGGGGGAGAGGCGGAGGTTGGAATATGTCTCACAGGCACCCCTTCCCCACTGAAGGCCCCACAAACTTGGGCAAAGTTCCCTGAGTCGAGTGTCTCCCAGGCAGAGACTGACCCATCCTTTTCTGGGGATGTCAGGAAAGGAAACCTGGGGCGCAAGCAGGTGACCTGGCAGCGTCCCACTAGCCTCTGCCAGACCCCCCTTGCTCAAACCCCTGTCCGTTCCCCTGTGGATGCCATGGTGGCATCAAAGGGGAGGAAGTGTTCCAGCCGCGGGCCCCCACACCTTCCCCAACCCAGCAAAGGCCCTGTTGCGGGCACCTTGAGACATGGCCCTACTGTTATTTATTCCTGCTTTCTGTTTCCTGACCTGCAGGTCCACAGAATCAGACTGTGGATGAATCACCATCCTTTGTTCATGACATGCTATTGTCAATGGTCCACATCTGACCTCCTATTGCTTCCTCAGGCTTTTTGTTTTACTTTTTAATGTAATAAGGACTGAAAAACCATCACTCAAAACCAAAGCTAGAACCATGACAGAAACCCCCAGCTTCTTCTGTGTGTGTCTCACCCCACCTGTTCTTTCAAACACTGAAGTCCAACCCCATCGTACCACACCTGGTTCGAGGCCTCTGCTGTCCTTCTCACTATCTCAGCGCTACCTTGGGGAAGCTGGCTGAGGGGTGGCGGGGCAGGGCTGGGCCAGGTCCAGTCAGCCAGACCAGACAAGGCTGCCTTCTCTTGGAGGAAGGAGAATGGCTAAGGTTGTGCATCCAGAAATTTCTATTCGCCTCTGATGAACTCAAGAGTCCCCCCCATCAGGACTGTTAACTGTGTCTGACATAAAGTAGGGCAATGGCTGGATGGAACAAGGCCCAGGAATTCTGTGTTCCCTGAAAAGTTAGCCACAGACATTAGTCTTCCCTGTAAGCGCAGGAGTTGCTCCCTTGTGAGCTTGCTCTGAGAGAGCTCATGGCCAACAGCCCTTGACGGTAACCCCCAGCCACCTGACCTAACTGGAGGCTCAGCGACCACAAGCCAGATGAGCCACATTCCCTCTCATCCTCCCCACTTCCCTCTCCACCCCAAGACATATTAATTCCTTTAGAATAAATCAAAATGGGAAGAAAGGCTTACCCAAGTAGAACTTACCTGCTTGAAAATCCCTCAGATTTCTTCCATTTTGGAAAACATTGTTTCCCCCTCCTTCAGTACTGCCTATATTAAAAGCCTTCTCTTGATAACAAAGAGCTTTCGGGTTAATCTTCAACCCTGGGTAGATTTCCTATACAAGGGCAAAAAGAAGCAGATCAGTGTGGTTCATTTAATTGAGACTTTATAAAGTCTCTGTGTGGTCCATTTTGGTTTAGGCATGGAACAATTCAGTAGTGATATGGCATATTGCTGTAACCAGGGCAGGCTTGAGGTCAAAATACAAGAAGCACCACAAAATCAATTATTTCCTCTCCAAAGGGCTTTTTCCAGGTTGTTCTCAGGCAAGAAGTTTTTACCAGCACAAGTCTAAAAACAGGAAAATTCCACCCAGTGACATAGCATGATTCAGACAGATAGGGCAGTCAGATTAGGTGAGCATCACAGAGCAAGGGGCCGTCTCAGGGTTCTGGGCAGCCCACATCTCAGCATCTACATCTGCACAGACCCGTGCAGTAGCATGTAGCGACCAGGAGAGCTGGGTTCCTGAACAGAGGGCCTAGAAACATGAACTTTGAGCAGTTGTAGCCAGAGAGAAAGAGACCCCTTTCCTATTCTAGTTGAAGCCCTCGCAGAAGGGGTGAGCCATCCAGGGCAGCCTGGGGGGCGACAAGGAAGTGTGTGGGTACAGAAGATCAATAGAGAATGAAAGAAGACACTGTCGACCGGAAGGGGCTGAAACATTTCCCACAGCTCCACCTGGCTACAGTTTCACCAGCCATTAGTGTGATGGCCTTGGAAGTGAATATGGGCGATACGCTCTATATTTATTTGTCCTTGGTGCCTTCTCACTGAAGTTAATGATTCAATAGTTTACTCTGTAGCATGTGATTGGCTACAGGAGTGTAACTTAATCAGGGCTATTCTATATACAGATTTGCCTAACCTGAAAGCCCATTCCTCCCCTGGGCAGCAAAGTCTCTGGCCTGTGATAGGTAAATGGGACGTTGGGTCATCCGTGGGTGACATGAGAATGCAGGTGACATGAACATTGGGTGCCTACTTGTTGGCTTCACCTGGGTTTTGTTCTGGAGCCAGGATGCTCCCAGGCACTCCAGACAAACCGAGACCACTGCGGCTTCTGCATGGCTGTGAGCAAAAGGGAGAGGTGGATTTTGAACTACAGATGACTTATTTTCCAGGTCAACTTTGGGATGCCAGTAATTTCATTTCCAGGACAATCTGCCTAGAGCAGAGGAGGGTGGCTTGCTGTGGGGGAGGGGACCTGTGTCCCATCTGTAGAGGAATGTCCTGCAGACAGCTGACAGTCTGCATGTGGGAATGTTTATGGCACCTGCACAAGTGAATGCCCATTTGTATTTGTATTCAAGAAAAGGATAGTAATAGATGCTCAATTAAACGCTTAGTGGTGTCAGAGCATGAGGCTTATGTTGAGTAGGTAACCTCAAGCCAATGGGCCTTATCAGTGTGGAAGGACAGCAGTAGCAACCACAGAAAGGTGGGTGGTGAGGGCTCCAATGGTGAGGGAAGAAATACGGTATTTTGGGTATAGCTGCGTTCTCATGTGAACAGTTGATGAATGTGACGCAGACCTGTGAATAGGATATGACTGAAAAGCAAACTGGTTGATAGAAGAACAATGTGGAGAATTTTGCAAAAGAATTTTTAAATTAATGTTGGTATCCGTTCCCTATTGCCGCTATAACAAATTACCACAAGTGCAGTGACTTAAACCAACACCAGTTTATCTTAGTTTTGGAAGTCAGATGTCTGAGATGGTTCTTAAAATCAAGGGGTGAGCGGGGCTGCATTTCTTCTGGAGGCTCAAGGGGAGAATGTGTTTCCTTATCTTTTCCAGTATCTAGAGATGGGCTTGTGGTCCTTTCCTCCATCTTCAAAGCCAGCAGGATGCTATCTTCAAGTTTCAGTCAATCTCTCTCTCTTTCTTTGTACACACACACACACACACACACACACACACACACACACACACACACACACCCTCTGCTCCCAACGCTACACCTCTGTCTAACCCTTACAATGACTCTGATAATTACAGTAGGTCCACCCAAAATAATCTCTCCACCTCGAGATGCTTACCTTACTTCCATCTACAAAGTCTCTCTTACCACGTAAAGTAACATATTCCCAGGTACAGGGAATTAGGATGTGAACAACAGTGGGGGCCGAGGGCTTTATTCTCTCTCCCATGATGTTGTAAATGGTGAGTCTTAAAAAAGAATTTATTTTGTAATAATTCTAAATTTAGAGAAAAGTTGTCAAGGTAGTACAGACTAGTAAGTCTTTTAAAAACATTTTTTCATCTCTGTTTAGTCAGGGTGCACAAATGTTTTTGCACTGAAAAACAGTTGAAAACAAATGAGCCATCTGTGAAAGTGCTTCGTGTTCTTTGGGAAAAGAAAATGCTGTTTAGTGCAAGGTGTTTGTGATACCCTGGCTGCCTTCCGAGGAAAACCACACCGTGTTCCTTGATGGGAGCTGCCAGCTTGCTCCACCCCGGGGACTTCCTGGGGCCCAGACCTACTGGCCCATGCAGACCGGTGAAGTTAAGACAACTTCTCTCTACCTGTTGGGAAACACATTCCACTCAGTAAGTCCTTCTTTGTGTTACCTCCTTCCTGTTTCCCTCAGTTGTTGCCTTAGATGCTTCTGGGCCTTTGCCACCTATAACTGGCTGGGCGGGTGGTACCTGGGTTCCTTTGCCAGGTAGCTCTGCTGAGTCATTTGTGCCTGTGTGGTGAGCCCGCCATCCTCAGGGATGCTTCCTGGGAGTCTTAGGGACACTGAGCTCCCTTTCCTGGCTCCAGCCTAAGAATTGTCCCTGCCGTTTGCCACAGGTTCTGGCTCTGGAACAGAGCTAACCCAGATGGTGATTTGAGGCTACTACTAGGCACGATGGCTTCCAAACCCAGGTGTGCATCACAATCACCTGTCGTGCTTGGCAAGAAATACACCACAAAATGACTCTGGAGCGGCCTGTTGCACAAGAAAGCAAGGAATTACTCAAAGAGTGGTGAGAACACGTCCAAAGGACACAGGCACCAGATCAAAGGCTAAATCTGGGACAATTTGAGTATTGCAAGAAATAGTGACAGTGATGTCTTATAAGCCACTGAATAAAAAAGAAGTCACTAGTCCGTACTCATATAATTAGCTAAACAAGTAAATAACTAAGAGAAGGCTCTTGTCCCATGCCAGAGATTCACCCACTGAAATGCTGCCTCTATAGATCTAGAGTGGAGCCCAGCACTTCCAGGCAGAGCAGTTATAGAAGGGCCTGAAGTATCTGTCGTGGCATCCATACCCTCGTCCTCTGTCGAAACCCAGTGTGTGTTAGGTGATGTACGAGATGGGATGCCAAAGGGTGAACACTTCCTGGCCTCCTGGAGCTCACGGGGGAGCTGCTACTTAGACATTTAAACGGCCACCCGGGAGGTGGGCTCTGGGGTCTCGGAGCCTGGAAGAATGCAGACGTTGCCGAGTCAGGGGGTGGGGAGAAAAGGGCATTCACGACCAGGGCAAAGCAAAGGCGTGGAGGAGGGCAGGGCACAAGGGTGATCTTAGCACACAGGCCGTGAGTGCCGTGCAGGCTTGCAACACTGAGAGCCGCGAGCGATGTGTGTGGACTGCAGAGCACGCGCCACGAGCGGGCAGTGGCCGGGGCATGTTGCATCTACGGAGCCACGTAATCGCCGCCACGGTCACACTTTACAGAGAAGGGAACGGGACGGCAAGACGGAGGGACTTTCGGAAGGTCACAGTGCTGGTACTCTAGAGAACACGCTTTTAACTCTTGGCTGGGCTTTCAGTCCTTGCTTTTGCACTGAGTGGCAGGCTTGGCCTCAGCTGGGAACTCGGTAGACATGCAGAACCTCAGGAAACCCGCACTTCAACTTGATCCCCAGGACAGTCATAAGCACCTTGAGGCCTGAGAAGTGCCAGTGTAGGTAGGTCTGTCTGGTGTCTGCTAGAAGCATGGACTGAGATGGGGACAGTGGGTGGGGAGTTAGCAAGACCAGGTCGAGGTCTGTCATAGTGCTGTCCTGAGGTGGGAGGGGACCTGGTGGCTAAAGTGGTCTTCTCCCCTACGTGGGCTTTCTCTCCATATCTTGACTATAAGTTCCTTAGGAATGGCCTGTGGTGCTGTCTCCAGCAGATCTAGCATGGCGATGTCCATCCATCTGTGGACGGATCACTCACTCCAGACCTGGAGCCACAAGATTGCCCACAGCGTCACATGCTTTCTGCAATTCCAACTCCTCCCATCTAAGTGCTGACCTCACATCCGCAGGGATCTCTGCCCTCCTGCTGGCCTGTCCAGACACATCCTGGGCACAGCCTCTTCCCGCGGCCTCAGTCACTCCAGTGGCAGGGGCAAACCACGCGGGTAAGGCTGGCTGGCAGGAGGGAAGTGCGCACGGGAGCCCACACAGTGACAGGCCATCCACTCCCCACAGGTGGCTGGGATGCCATTCATCACCAGATAAAGAAAACCCCATGGGCACTGTTCCTGTCCTCATTTTGGGGAAAAAAAAAAAAAAGGTATCCCAAAGTAGCATTAACCACCACAGAATTGAGGGTTTTCTGTTCTGGAGAGTTTAGTCCAACCAAGAAGTCTAGATATGAATTTATGTCAAATGATGCGTATGTTTTCTCTGAGTTTCCACAATCACTGGCAACTTCCACATTGTTAAGAACTCAGTCTCCACCCCCAAGTGACCTCGGTCTGGGCTTTCGTTCTTGGTTGCAGTGTTGTTGGTGTTTTTGCCCATCAGTGTGCCCAGATGGATGCTGCTCTGCATTTCTTTTCCTGAGTTAGGATTTAAACCCTGAGGATTTGAGTGCGAACTAAAATGTATTTCCATTAAAGGCATTTCTGTTGCCACAGGGGAAATACCACCAAGTCATTCTGATATCCCCATGGACTCAATCATAATTAATATTAATAATAATTACTAACACTTATTGATGTTCCCTCCCTAAAAATTTCTGTTGTCATTAACTTACCCCAAATTCCCTAGGAAACGGGAGCAACCTGGCTCTTTCCCTTTAGTGCCCTGTTGTGTGTCTTTCTTCCCTTGAGTGCAGGGACTGTGCTTTTATCTTGGAATCCCACTGGCTAAGCGGTCAGTTCCATGAATGGACACTCAGGCTGGTTTCAGCGGCAGACACCTGCATCTAGAAAAAGAGTGGAACAAGCAGAGAGAGCACTCTGGGGTGGGGTGGCATGACCCCCGGCCCATCCACACACTTCTTCTGTTATATGGACAGAGGGGGAGCCAGTGGAAGGGAAGGAAATCACTGGAAATTAGGAGATGGACATGGTAATTTTACAGAATAATGGATGACCAGGTTTCACGGTAAGCCCCAGTCCTACCATACCACTGAAAAGATGAGCATCTCCAATCAAGAGAGTCAGGTGACATCCCGGGGGCAAGAGTTGCTGAGACGAGGGGAGGAGGGTGTGTGCATGATGGGCCATGACTGGGGGGGAGGGGGTTAGCTGTACCCGGGTCTGATTCATCCATATTCTGAACCCCCTGCCCAGCCTTGACCACTGGGGCCCTACCCCTGGGCCATCTGGCCAACTTGTCTGTCCCATCCTTTCCCTTCTTCCTGGTGCACCTCTTCCCAATCACCCAAGTCTATGAGCAATATCAGCCTTCAGTCTCCAGTGCCCCTTTCCCTCTTCACGACCCCATTAGACGTCCACCACCTTGGAGCCCAGAGAAACTATTCTTGACCTCTCTGTGGCTCATGCTCTTTCCCTGTAAATGGGATAAATTTTAACTGGAAGAATATGTTGAAGGCATTTTGCTTAGTGCCTCAGAACATTACACAGCCAAGCGTAGCATTCTTGTTGTGTGATTGTTTGTACTCCGCCTGCTCAGCATCAGCCACAGGCAAGGACATGAAGGGTGGCGGGAACCTCCTGAAGGTTGGGGGTTCACGAAGAGCTTGGGGTTCAGGAACACAGAGCTACGGTGAGTGGGTGGAGGGAAATGACATCTGGGCCTTCCTGGGTCAGGAAAGGGGAAAAAAAAACCTGTTTAATTTGGGGAGGATCCCAGAAAAGCAGGTTCCAGAACAAGGGAGGCGGGGTGCAAGAGCCAAAGCAAGTGCCCACCAGCCAAACTGCCTCCCACAGTGGAGTGGAAACAGGGTCCCCCAGGTGCTGGGGTGCCAAGGACTTCCATCTGGCCTCTCCATGCCTCGCCTCCAACAGGAAAAAGTAACATCCCTCTGTATTCTTTAAGGTCTTGTGACAAAAATTAAAACAAACTGCGTTACACAAAAACTTACTGCTTGGCACCTACTATTAGTGAAGAATTAAATCATTACCTCAAGAGTTAAAATGTAGGACCTGGTGCACAGAGTAGATATTCCACCACCTTCCGCAGAAATTGAAACCTCGGCCCTGTGTCATAACAGTCAGTTGGGAAAGGAAAGGTCAGTATGTTCCAAGGAGATGAAGCAGGGCACCAGGAGCATTGTTAGTGATGGGTGAGACCCATCACGTGTGGGACATGGCACAGGCTTCCCAATCCACCCTGGGGGCTTTGCTGCACCTTGGGACTCTTGTCTCAGAAGGACAAGACAAAGTGTTCTGGCCGTAAGCCTTGCCAGGTGGGAATGACCTTTACAGTGTGAGCTGTGTCTATGACAGCACAGGGTTTTAAGGAATCTGCCCAGACCCTGTTTTGTCTTGCATGGTTTTACAATGATCTTCACATGTTCTTTAGGGTCTGAAGTCCTCTCTGGGTCCTGGAAAAGCTAAGGGGGTATGGGCTGGGTTGTTAACAGTATTTCTGAAGGGAGACTCCCCAGCACTTGCTAGTTGACAGGTGGGCTCCCACTAACCAGCCACTTATTGTTGGAAACACAGACCTGGGCCTTGAAGGCCACTTGGCGTTAGAGAAGACCCCTCCAATGACACCATGGCTGGCACTGAAGTGTTTTAAGGAAGCGTGGGCCTTATTGCAGTCCCAGATTTCAAAGAAGAGTCTAGGCACCGACAGCTTTCATGTCATCAGATCAAAGGACGTGGGAGGAAGAGAAGGGGAATCCCATTTACAGAGGGCTTTATGGGCTAGATGCTGTAAATCTACTGTCTGTATGCTTCATTGGAACAGCTTGAGATAGGGCTTATAATGCCCATTTCAGAGATAACGAAACTGAGCCTTACTCTGATGAAGTAAACTGGCCCAATGTCCAAGGGCATGCGGCCAGATCCACCAGACTCCAAAACCCCTACCCTTTACACTACATCACAATGGCTCTTGTACACAAGGGTTCCCCATCAAGGGACCCCACAGGGGTTGGCTAACAATCCACCATCACATGGTGGGGCGGGGGGGGGGGGGCATGGTCAACCAGTTGTCCAGCCCTGCAAACTTTGTGCCTAAACCTGGAGGCAGTCCAGTTGATATGTCCAAGTCCCAACCCCTGGTACCTGTGAATATGACCTTGTTTGGCAGTAGGGTCTTGGCAGGGTAATTAAGTTAAGGATCTTGAAATGAGATTGTTCTGGATTTAGAGTGAGCCCTCAATCCAATGACAGGTGTCTTTATAAGAGAAAGGAAAGGGAGATCTGACACACGGAGACACAAGAAGCCGGCCACATGAAGATGGTGTCAGAGACGGGAGCAACTTGGTTACAGGCCAGGGAATGTCTTGCCGGTAGCCACCGGAAGGTAAAGAAAGGCATGGCAGACATTCTCCCTCAGAGCCTCCAAGAGCAATCAACCCTGCTCACCTTGATTTCAGACTTGTAGCCTCCAGCACTGTGAGATAATCAATTTCTGTTGTTGTAAGCCGTACAGGTTGCTGTAACTTGTGATGGCAGCCCCAGGACACTGACACAGGCCTGATCTCCGTGGTAAGAGTCGTATAAGCCATTTGCTATGTAATGTGCAGCCTGTACGTTCCAGGCACCCAGCTGAACACGCACTAGCTCCACTGAGCCCCTCACTCACTCTGTAAGGTAGGTGCCATTATTATGATGTTCATTATCTGGAAAGAAACAGACACTTTGATAAGTCATCAGGTCCCAACTGATCTGGTGCTTTGTGGGTCAAACTCTAACCCAGGCAGTCAAGTCCCACACCCCACACCCTCAGACAGTGATGAGTCGGTGTGGGGTGGGCAGGGGCAGTGGTGCATAATGCCTGCCCAGGGCACAGAGGGCTGGGAGGCTCAGCCCTGGTCCGAAGGTTTGTACAGGCTTACAGTGGGTCTCAGACCTCCACAGAACCCCTGGCAGCATCCGAGGCTTCCCCTCTGCCCCCTCCCCACTTAGTAGACCAGGGAGGTTCAGGACTTTCCCTAAGGAACACACCTCTACCTGGCAGTCAGTGAGAGAGCCCAGCACATCTGGCTCCTCGTTCTGTGTCTTGGAAATGCCCAGGGAGTGGGCTTTCCTCCTTTGCCACAGCTGAAACGGCTCCAGACCAAGGTGCCGCTCGTGGCCTTCCCTGCCAGGTTCATCTGCAGAGGATTTATATGAGCAGAAGAGCCCTTAAATATAATCTACAAGTCCACCAGCCCTTAGAGTGATTCCCAAATCCCAAAGGCTCAGAAAACCTTTGGCAATTTTAACTTGGTAGCAAAAACCCGACCTAAATTCATATACAACTCTTCATCATCTCTATCTATCCCCCTCGGTGTGAATATTTCACTGCAGAAATATTAGCGTGATTCATTTCAGGGTGCCTTTCCCAGATGCTACCAGGTATTATGTAATACAGGACATCATTATAATTCCTTTATAAAATCCAAATTTTAATTTCTGATTTTGAAACATATCTGCCCCAAGAATTGCAGGTTAGAGATTGGGGTCCTCTTCTATCGTCTCCAAGCCTGTCCTCTGCCTAAGAAGGATTAGATGAGTAAGGGACAGAGAGCAAACCCAGGCTCCTACTTCCAATGGAGGGGATGAGTGTGGAAATGTTTGATGCTTGAAAAAAGGTTTAATTTGAATTTAAGGTAGCATTAGGAAGGAAAGTAGAAATTTTGAAGTCAGGGAAGCCTGGGTGCAAACTGAAGGTTAAAAGTTCATAACCCTTTTGCACCTAAGCAATAACAGTTGTAAAACATCAATAAAATGGGAACAATTGCGACTACTATGCAGGACGGTGTGGGTGGGAGTATTAAATGAGCACGTGCGAGGAAACCGCAATAACTCCATAAACAGGCACCCTCCCACCTCCTTAATGAAATTCCTCCCCCAAAGCTGGCCAAACTGCAAATTCTCGGAAAGAAAATAATGTTCTTTCCAATTCTTAGCCACAGCTATGTGACACTTGGAACCAAAAGATTAGTCTGACAGCATCCTAATTGGGCTTTCCATTTGCCAACTGCTTCCCGCTAAATTACCCTAGGACCTGAGGGGCTCTGCTGGCCTCGGGGGCTCCCCCAGCACATCTGGGGACAGAGACCAAGGGCAGCGGAGGCCAACCCAAGACTTGCAGCTGATTATTCTCTTTCACTATCAAAGGAGGTATCTGTTTTTAATGTCTTTTCACCACGTGTGAGTCCCCAGGAGACTCTGGAGGAAGCAATTTCTATAGGGCGCTGGGCAGGGAGTATGAAATTAAAAGACCCTGTGGATTTGCAGGGTGAGCTTTCACAGGAGCCTCTCTCCTGACACAGAAAGAGGGTGTAGCAATGATGCTGGAGGGAGCAAAAGATCTAGAACATACGTTTTGTTTTATTCAGTTTCTTCTTATTTATTTGAAAATGCAGGGTCTTCTCCTTGACTTATATTATTGTCATCAAACCAATGCCCTCATCAAGCTAATCAATAAAAAAAATTTGGGATCTTTAATTGTGCAAGGGTTGCCTGGAGGTGCAGGTGTTTAGAGCAGCCCCACACCCCAGGCCCCGGCCCCTGCCCGATGACTCACTGCGCTTCACACTTCATATGGGATTGTGAACCTGACCTTGAGGACATTTGGTCTGGGAGAGGGGAGACTACATGTATCTTTTATCCTGAAGGATATCTGCTGCCTACAAGTCTTGAAGTAATTTCGGGACCAGGACAAACTATTCTTATTCCCCTGGTTTCAAATGGGGGGAGGTGAAGCTTCCTGATACTTGCCCATCTTCACAAGGTAATGCTGCAGCCAAGTTATAGGTCAGTCAGGTTTGGACAAGGATGGAAAGAAAAAGAACACTCTTCCAGGCCCACAGGGCTCGTTGTGCACTTTTCCCTCTGCCCCTCACACCTGGCGGTCACAGGTGTTCCCGTTTAGAGTCTCTGGCCCTGTAAGGGTGGGCCAGAATCTCCTGGGGGGCCCAGAGGATGAGAGGGAGATGGTTGTGCCCTTTGGGCAGAAATCTACTTACAACAATGACATTGGGATGATCTTCTCTCCCCCTGAGAATCACCAAGCCCTGGGACAACTCGTTCATTAATTCCTTCACGCCCTCATTCACTCAGCAACTTCCCCACGGCCCACCACACAGACGCGGCTCGTTCACTTCCATGGCATTGCACACGCTGTTCAAAAGGGCTCTCATTCATCCTTTAAAGCCCAGAATCAAATGCCGCCCTTTCTGCCAAACGTTTTCTGCTTCTCTCACCTCTGACAGCCCTGAATACAGCAGGTCTCTATGGCGTTGATTATTCGGAATCTAAAAATCAATTCCGTTTTCGGTCTTTGTAGTCATGCAGCCTGTGAACTCCTGGTGGGGGGGGAGGGGGGAGGGGGGATGGATCACTCTGTCTTATTGGTCTTTATATGCCCAGCCCCTAACCAGAGCCCAGCATATAGCAGGTGCTCAGTAAATATTTGTTGAGTGACTTAATGAAGCATTTTTCAGAGCAAACAGCGTCTGTGTGACCAGTTAAAATGGTATGTGTGGGAGGTTGGGGAGGCAGGACTGGCTGCTCATTTGCAAAAGTCTGCCAAGTGGCCTTGCTCCTGGGACTTCTTTAACCAGGTGCCAGGAAGGCGTGCAGGGAGGTGCCATTGCACAGACAGTGTCCGCCAAGATCCCCTCAGCTCCTGCTACCGGCTCTGTGTGCCCACCTCACTCCTGACCTTTGCTCTCAGGGCTCATTCTTGGGATCCTTTTCAGAGAACTACCCCTGGGCTCCTGGAGTTGGTTGTACAGCAGGTGCAAAGCGCTGGGAGCATCTGGGTATCCCCTCCAGGGTGACCACCAGCACCTGACTAGTGTGGGTGTGAATGCCCAGCTCCCTTGCCTCAAAGGAAAATTCCAAGATTCAACCCATGTTCCAGAACTTTCTGCAGGAGCAGGATCAGGTTGGGGCTGGGACTCTGCCTGAAACGGAGCCCTTGCCAGCTTCCTCCCTCTTCCCCATCCTGTCCCCCTCCCCATTCCCCGTGTGGCCCACCAGCACTCCCTTAACAAATAAGGATCTGCCGCTGGGGTGGGGCCTTTCTATGCCTCAGCTTCCTCGTTTGTAAAACGGAGACTAGAAGAGTATCTATTTTTATTGTAAGGATTACTTAAGTAATCCTTGTAAAACCCAACATAGAGCATGACGCTTAGCAAGCACTTTAGTAATAGAACTCTCACAGTGTAGCTAGCAGGCTGGGCCCCCCAAATCGACGGCATTTTCCACCCCCACCCTGTGCAGCTAAGTTCAGGCCAACTGGACTCGAGCAGAAGTACTGAGTACAACTTGCAGATAATGCCCCTTGAAGGGGAGGGCAAGGCTCCGCTCCTGCTGGCTAGAATGTGGGGGTGACAGTGGGAAATGGCGCAGCCAATCTTGACAATGAGGTAGAAGCAGCACGCAGAGCAAAGGGGCCTGGGGCCTGGACACCCCTGAGCCACCCTGCCGGCCTGAGACCACCCACTCAGACAGTTAGTTACACGAGAGAGAAATTTCTAACTGATTTATGACATTGTATTGGCATGGGGAGCTCTTCATAACAGCAGCCAACGCTCTGCCTTACCTTCTTATGGTCTCCCGGTGGAGTGATTACTTTAGGAGAAAACTCAGAAATGTCTCCTGAAACAGCCAATTCTGACACTGAAAAGAAGAGACTCCTGCTTATGTGCAGGATTTCTTTCCCTTCCCTCGCTTGGTCTCTCTCTCTCTCTCTCTCTCTCTCTCGCTTGGTCTCTCTCTCTCTCTCTCTCTTTTTGCATGAAAATGGGATAAGAATAGGAAGGTATATTACGAGAGAAAATTGAGGAATGACAACTCTAAAGAGAAGGTAACTTTAAGTACTCATTCAAGCTGGTGGAAATAAAATGAAAGTGGGCAGGGGTGGGTAGATCCTGCCCCAGAAAATAATTGTTCCCAAGTCCCAGTTCTAGAACATTTCCATGCTACCCTTTCGCTCACTTCTAAAGCTCTTTAGCGGAATGAATCTGTCACATTCTTCCCACGGAGCCTGTCTCTGATGCAATGGCAGTTGGAGACCCTGTTGCCAATGCTGCAACACTTTGTAATTTTGTACAAAAGTCATGAAGTGATTGCTGCAATTTGTCCAAAAGTGAAAATAGACTCAGAAGAGAGTTTATTTAATTAGTGAATTAACACAATTACTGTGTTCATGGTGTTTAGTTGGTCACTGCTAAACTGCTAAGGGGCACATTGGTGTCCTAGGGCATAGAACAGGGACACTCTTCTTATTTATAAGGGCCTGAGGCACAAGCAAGGAGGCATTAAGGAGGAAAGATGGTTTTCTGGCCTGGTCCACCCTCTGCGGCCAAACTTCTCAACTTTGGCACTGCTGACATTTTTGATTGGATAACTCTTTGTTGGAGGGGGCTGTCCTGGGCACAGGATATTGAGCAGCATCCCTGACTTCTACCCAGTAGAGGCCAGTAACCCTATCACCTTCCCAGGTGTGAAAGCTAAAAATGTCTCCAAACACTACCACAAGTCCACTGCGGTGTATGTGCAAACTCAGCCCTTGTCAAGGACCACTGCTCTAGGGTCTGGCTGGGGAAAAGCCAATGGAAGCAGCCCCTTGAAGTTGTGGTTTTGTTTTTGTTTTTGTTTGCCCTAGAAACATCAGCAAATAGTTAGGAGTGGGGAACATACAATCTGTGATGGGCCCAACTGAGAGAGTGAAGCTCAAACCATAGCAACCAATCTCTGATCTTCAACAGAAACCCAAAAAATAGAATATCACCAAGAGACCACTTTGATGGCTGCAAGCAAAGGCAGTGAACAATGCTGATAGAGGCAAAGAGCAGAGGAAGGAGAAAAGAGCAGGTACCCAATAGTACCTGGTTGAAGTCAATAATGCCTGTGTCATTCCTTTCTGCCAGTGATTGGTCTATGGATGCCATATGATCCTGGGAAAGATATTCTTCCCTGATAACAGGTAGCTGGGGAGAAGTGTCCCTTTCTGCTCTTCTCTTCCCATCCCATCCTATGCCAGGATGGAATGTTTGGAGCTGCAGCAGCCATTTTGCAAAAATGAGACAACAATCAGAGGTCAACATCTATTGAAAACATAGGGAAAGAGTCCAAGTTCTTGATGATATAGCTGAGCCAATGAACCAAGCTTTGGATCACCTACCTCTAGGCTTCTTGTTAAGTAAATAGTAAATGTCCCTATGACTTAAGCCAGGGTTAGCTGGGTTTTCTGTCATTTACAACCAAAGACATTACTAGTCAATGGAAGTGTTTTCAACTAAAACTAGAAGACCCAACAAAAACAAAACAAAACTCATAAAGGGAGAAGGCATTTTCTCACCTAACAGGAAGTCCTGAAGTAAGTAGTTGGTTTGGTGGCTGTGTAGTGTCAGAGTTCTGGGCTGACTTATATGTGATTCTCCTGGCCTTTCCCTCATGGTCACAATATTGCTGCCACAGCTCCAAATGTCATGTCCACACTCAAACTGTTTAAAACAAGAAAGAAAGAGGAAAGTTTTCTTTGCCTATTCCTCTCTTTTTATCAGGAGAAAAAAATTTCCCCTCAAGCTCCTAGTAAATCATCCCACAGTCTTATTGACCAAAACTGGACCACATAGCAAGACTGTCTGGGAGAGTGAGCACTTGGCATTTTAAGTCTCTGTGATGGCAGGTGGGTTCGTCCAGAAAAGGCTCTTCCAGAGAAGGATTGTTGGGTCAGTAGACAACGGTTTCTGCCACAAAATAATTGCTCATACCATATACCCTATGATCAGAAAGTATTTCCTTATTGAGACTCTTGCCCCACTCCATCCCTGACTGTCCTCAAAGTAGGTTAGCCCAGCTTCCAAATTCCAGCAGAAGAGAGAACTAGAGCCAATCCATTCAGTTCTGGTGGTCCTTCTCTCTGACATGTGGTGTTGCTGTTGAAGACTATACCCCCAGCTCTGTCCACCCCTGTTGAGAAGCCCCTTTGCTGGCTGGGAAGCCTGTCCAAGATGCACTGGTTCTCTTAGGGAAGACAATCACACACCCTCGGCACTAAGCCAACCAAGGGTGCTCTAGTCTCTGCTCCACATGCTTGACCTCTTCCCAGGGCTGAAGCTGGTTCCAAGTAGTTGGGATGCAGGGCCACATGTTGCCTTCCTCTAAATGAATTCTCTCTCCCAGGACAGCCTGCCTGCTGTAGGAGGCCATATGCTGTGACTTCCAGGGCCCCAAACACCCTTTCCAGAGGCTGCGCTCATGCCTCCAAGACTATGCTCAGCACTCACTACAGTGTGACGGGGCCCATTACCTATTTTGCTGAAGTAAAGAAAATAATAAAACAAGTTGAACCTCTAGCAGGGCCTCCCCTCTGATACAACCCACTGATACATGAACACATTTGGCTCCAGAATTTAATCCTGGTTAGAGGTGTCCCCTCTACAAAAACACCTGCTACATCAGATCACAGCCCCGTATATATTTCTGTAGGTCTGACCCCCATCCTCCTGCCCCCACCCTCTTTTCTGCCCTGCCATGGAGTCCAGAGTTGCCTTCTGATCCTTTCAAGACTGGCCCTTATGAAAAATGAGGCCTTGAGCATGCTTTCACTCCCCTGCTGGGACATCTGGAAGCTTGTGTTTGTTTTCAGAAACTGCTGCCTGATAGCTTTTTCACTGACAATGGGGAACAATTTGGCATCATACATAATCCTGGATTACTGACTTGGTTAATATTTCATGATGTCTATTAGTCATTTACATTTATAGAAACATGGATCATAAAAAATTAAAGCTTTAATTGCTTTGGGTTTCCTTTTTTTTTTTTAATTTTTTATGGTTGAGAATTTTTCTCTTAACTGAGCTGTCTTCCAAATCTTGGGACCTGAATTACTCAAAAGAATCGGGGAACATGGAGATACAGTTTGGGGACAGATTGATAGATGGCAAGACACAGAGGTATCTGAAACAATGACTATCATTCCTCAGCATAACGGTGAGGTGCTGGATTAAAGGAATGGCCCAACATATCATTTTTCTCTCGGCGAGGATAACTTTATACCAGGGAAGGAAGGTCGAATCTGTCATTGTGGAATTTCAGCCATGAGGACAGCCCAACACTAGAGATCATGGAAAACAACCCTCGGATAGTCCGGCCCCGGGCACTGGCTTCTGTGGCAATGCCCCTTTGGGATCTTCTGCATTAATTAGGGGTTTCAGATGTGTTTAGGCCACAGGCATCAGACATACAAGACATGGAGTAGCCAGACAGGTTAGCCCAGGCCCAGAGTGTCACCTGGGGGGCTAACCTCCGTAGCTGGGCTCCCTGGGCCAACAGATCCAGGGCTTGCTCAACATGGCTGCCGACCTGAGAAAGAATATTCTGCACCTCTATCGTGTAACTGCTCCTCTTCATTTTGGGGTGTTTTGCTTGTATTTGACTTGGTGATTTCAAACAAATTAACTTGAGTCTCTTAGCTTGGTCTCCCTGGAAGTGAAGAACTGTCATGTGAGGTGGGCGATCGTGAGGATTTGCACAGTGGAGTCTTCAGTTTCGTTTCCTGAGGACGTGGACTTGGTGGTGGGGGGGAGGGGCTGCTGTTCAGGGAAGAGGAGGTACATTCTACCCTAGTGGAAAGGCCTGGAAATCAGCCTCAAAGGATAAGTGGCAGGAAGCAAAGTTGCATGAGGCTGAAGGCATGTGTTTGTGTACACGGCCGAGAGATATGTGACCTCTCCAAGTAGAACAACGTTCCCAGGAAAAATCACCAAATCTCTAAACTAATCAGACCAAAGCACAGCATTCTCTCCTCGAATTACAGCTGTGACATAATAGATTTTTAGATGAAAATAATTGTTTTATGTCACTTCACTCTAAACCATTTCACCATGGAAATTACTTTGTTGAAAAGAGAACACTTCTTCTTAACCTCTAAATCAAGCAAAGCTTTACCAAACCAAATTTACAGCAATATAATACTCTTAACCATGTACTATACAAGACTCATCGTGGGTTGTCACAGATTTCTGACACCAGCCATCCAGCGCTGTGAGAGTTTCTGCAAAGATAGCGCGGATATGGAGCATAAGTGAGCCAGACATTTTGTCTCAAGGATTAATGTCTTTTTAAGCCTCCTCAGATTTGCATGAACATGCTGAAATTAAACTGTTTTTCTATGATGTTAGCTTCTAGTACTCCATAAAACTCAAAAACATAGGCCATACCTATCACAGACAGCTTACTTTATTTGCCATGCCACCATAAAAAATACTATTACTTTATTGACATCTTGGACATCTTTTCATTATATAGTACAACATGCGACAAAGAGAGGGAAGCAGAGCTTTAGAACATGAGCATTTGACTTCTTGGTTAGTCCAACTGATTTCATCAGCTGAATTCCCTGAGGTATGTGAGGCAAGTTGATCCTTCTAATGGGCTATGGGCAGGAACTTGCTGGAATTGTGGTGAAACGAATATGGCAAAGTTCTTCATTGTGAAATGAAGAAAAGCCTGTATTTAGATTCTTATTTTAGATTATTGAAGAACTGAATTTTGTTATACTGTTATACTGAATTTTGCTACCGTGATGCAAATGAGTCTCTGAAGCATTATTTTCTTCTAGAGCATTTACAGAACCAGAGACCAAAGACAGTCTCTTTGAGTTACAGCTACTAGCTACTCTGCCCTCCTGAAAGTCCCTTGTGTGGGAACAACACACTCCCGTCATCCATTGCAATTCCGTGTTTTGCAAATAAAGGCAAATTGTCTGCCTTGCACAATCGCCGGGTCCTAGTGATGGTGGCACAAGGACATTATCAAGAAAAATGAGGAAACACAAAGACAGCACTTGCAAAACAGAATCAAGATAGCTGTGCCCTTACGTGCTCTGCGGGCCGTGGTGAGCACACCTGGGGAAGGCTGGGGTTGGACCTGTCAGCAGCAGCGAGGGTTCCCCCCGCCATGGGAATTCAGCCATCAGTGCACACAGACAAACACGCTGCTTTAGGAGCAAGTGCAGAGCCCGAAAATCCAAGATAATAAACACCACCAACTAAACCGGCCATAGCAGCGAGTTTCAACAGATCCACAAAACTGAAGGGCATCAATGTGTTCGACGTACATCCTCTTTCTGCTTTGCTCCTAATGCTCACAGTCCGTGGGCTTGGATTGACAAGAGGGCAAATGGAACCTCTTCTATCTCTGCTGGTGAAGTTTCAGCCCTGATAGGCTTCCCAGGACAAACCGCCAGGGCTGACAATGAGAGCAAGCCCTTTAGAAGATTAACTCCGTCTTCACTGTTATTTGGAAATACTACGTGGAGGATTAACACAAATACACAAATACACACAACCATATTCACACAGAGAAGACAAGACCGAACTAGATCAATGAGTCATTCTGTCAGTGCTTGTTAGCAGAATGTCAAAAACAATTACAAAGAAGGAAAAATGATTTTACGACTCGAGTGGGAGAAGTTTCCTTGTTGTTTGAGTCTCCGCCGTGTAGACTCACAGACGTGGTCATGTTTCCATACTATTACTGAACCTTGCATGAGAATTCTCCAGCAGTTCTTTTCTTCAGTATCAGTGTTGGCACTGCCAGGTTGTTCACTTGGAAGATCACAAAATCTCACAGGAACATGCAGAAGTTCACTCAGAAACACATTCACAGTGCGTCTGTAGCGCAAACAGCGGGAGAACGTCGGCATCTGCCGAAAAAGGAGAACAAACAACTTACTTTCCACGAATCTTCTTAGACTCTATGTCTGCATGGCTTCCAAAGAGTAGAGCCCAAAAGGCAAAAAACCTCTCTTATCAGGTGAGGAGAGAGCATCTCAGAGAGGAGGAGGGCTCGCCAAACTGTCGTGCAGGTAATTAAATGAAACCCAGGACTGGAACTCTGCTCCCCGACCCCGGCTTCTGAATCCTCCCGGGTTGTCGCTCGCCGCACCCCCCCTTCAGGTAGACAGGGTTGACTTCCGTGAGTAGGGGACATCCAAGTAGAGACGTGAGGATGGACTGGACAGCTCCAAGGTCAGAGTGAATTTGGCTCAGTGGAGGGATTGAGAGAGTAATGGGAGGACACTGAGGGCCCAAGCCTGAGGTGGCATACCTCGAGGTGGCATGCCTCGAGCACTCCTGACATCACCCTGTCCCCATCTGCAGCTCAGACAGCTGTTCTCAAACCGGCCCGTCCATCCAAATCATCTCAGGAACTTAAAAAATATATATCTGCCCCTACCCAACTCTATGGTTTAGCAGGACTGGGGCAGGTCCCAGGAGTTGACATAAATATATATACATATATACACACACACACACACATACATTTATTTATTTATTTTAAAGCTCCTCCATTTATTCTGCTGTGACATGAGGTGTGGGAACTTCTGGCCGAGGATATTTGAGGAAAACAGAAACCATTGAGGTTAAGTGATGAGCTGGCTTTGATTTTCTGCTCAGACCCTCAATGTGCTCGTTTCTCCCCAGGGATAGAAGTACCTGCTTCATGGGGTCAGAGCAGGGTTGCACCAGATGATATCTGCAAAGAAGCAGCTCAGGCCTCGGTACCTTAGTACGTGCTCAGTACGTAGTGACTGTAATTAAATCCAGGCTTCTCGTTCCGGGGGGTGGGGGGGTTATTTTTAGAAGGAAGGATTATTTTTATCACTCTGCAAAGTATCCAATTGTTTTTGGGAAACTCTGGGTTGCACGCCTCCCAGACCGAGAACAATTCCTGTCCCTTCCACCCTCCACTCCTCCCCCCCCAACTGAGAGCAGGAGATTTAGGGTCAAGGCCAGTTTAAATCTCTACGCCACCCCCACTCTATTCCCAGCTAGCCATATGGGTGAATAATCTTTTCCCTAAAAATAGACAACGGGCACAGGCTCCATCCAGATTGGATTTCACCTCTTGTTTTTAAGGCTGTCAATCTGGCACACCAGTACTGGGGCTAAATTATCTTCTTGAAAATCTTAAATGATGAGAGGAAAGCCTCAGGGGTACGAATTCTTGGCATTGGAAAGGTTATGTGGCAAAATCTCCAGATCTGAAAAATTGAGCAAGAGATTTGAACCACAACTATTTATTCTTGCAAAATCAGCATAGACTCCTAGACGGTTCCAGCAGGAGGGTGACACCAAGACCAGGTTACACAGTGAATGACCGGAGGAGGGACAAATGGGAGCCCTGAGTTTGCTTCTAGATAATGTCAAAATGACTTTCAGGTCTAACATCCAGCGCCTTCATTCTCACAGGAGAGAACAAAACAGAGTACAAATTACAAGGGAAACAGGGAGGGTGTCAGGGACGGGAGACGGAGGGGAAAGCCAACAGGGAAAATGGGAATGTCTGGGGTTGAGGTTTGCTTGTCACTGCTCTAGCTTTTCCCATACTACTGAGGCTTCTCTGTTGATGATCCAGACTTTTCTGCGCTGGGCCCCTTTTCTAGGTCAGCTTCACCCCTCCTAGGTCCCTTCCTTTATTCTCTCAAACACAATTGGCACAAGACAGTGTGTTTACTGTCATTACTGAAGCGTTAGAGTGGCCTAAGAAGATTACAGTACAGAACAGGAGAACGTTCAAGCGGGACTGGCAGACCCCACCCAGGGCGGCTAGAGATTATGGGCCACGAGAACATGTAGGATTCTGACCCCTCGCCAAAATTTTTGCTCTTGTAGCTGTATTTCCTTGTTTTTGCATTCATTTCTTCATTACTGGCAGTCATTTCTGGCTGTTCCTCCTGCTGAGAACACCTGACCCCCATTCACGTCCACCCCTCACCCACCCAGCGGCCTGTCTCCACTCAGCCCATTCTCCTCTCACTCCCCTTCTAGTGACTAACTTCTTCCAAGTCCAGTGGCTGAAGAAACAGGATGGCCCCCCTCTCTGGATGACAGAGCATGCTTTTCAGACGAGCAGGTTGACCGACATGCCTGCAGCAGGGATGTGATGAGAAGAGCTTCATAAATGCACGGGGTTGTCTCTGTTGTGGACCCCGGGTGCCAGGCTATAGAGGTGGCCCCAGCGTCCAGCCAGCACAGAGAAAGATGAAAACGTCTGAGTAGGAGAGTAATACAACACAAGCCATGTTTTAGGAAGATTTGAATGCAATTAGAGGTGAACAATTTTGGAAAGTTATAGAGGAATCCTTTCATGCAGTAAATACTTTTTATTTAAATAAAATTTTAAGTCATTTATCAATAAATTCATACTTCGTCAATTTGTTTTAAGAATAGTAGGTAGATGTCAGCTTATTTGTGAGTTATTCATGGTTTGAGATTCTTCAAACTTTCCCAAAACTTATCGTTCCTTAAGGACAATCTATGTGCCAAACATTTGCTGAACACTTCTCACATATTCTCATTCTCAGTTAAGAAAATTAATATAGGTCCGCCAAAGGCCACACAATGAGAAAGTGGCCAGGCTGGGATTTTAAATTCTTACTGACTGACACCAGTAACTGGGACTAGGTTGTGGTGACCTGGAAATGCAATTCTGGGTGAATCTTGAGTTGGTGTTGGAGGAATGCATAGCCAATGAAAAGCAGGCAAGGTCTTCGATGCCTTCAGAAGGAAGTTGCTATGTATACCTCACTGAATTCATCACTGCTGCCCCAGTTCAAACCAAAACAGCCCACGCGATATGGCTCTGGGGTGAACTGGAAGTTTGCTTTAAATGTATCTGAAAGAGGGAGCATTGGGTCAAGTGGCCCGAGTGGCTTGGAGCTCTGACCATCCGAGAGCCTTGGGAAAACACAAAGCCCTGCTTGGTGGTAGTGGATGATAATCTTGTAGTCCTCACAGCTGGCTCCAGGTAGCCAGGCCTGCAGCTCAGACTTTTTTTTTTTTAAGATTTTATTTATTTTTGACAGAGAGAGAGAGAGTGTAAAAGCAGGGGAAGCAGCAGAGGGAGTGGGAGAGGGAGAAGCAGGCTCCTCACTGAGCAGGGAGCCCGATGTGGGGCTCGATCCCAGGACCCTGGGATCATGACCCAAGCCAAAGGCAGACACTTAACTGTCTGAGCCACCCAGGCGCCCCTGCAGCTCAGACTCTTGAGCGGGACCTCACGCGGTGTTCAGAGGTGCTACTGGGATGGCAAACGTGGCCGGTGGGTAACTAACAGTAATCCCCAGCTGCCCCTCCAGCTCACGGCCTGCCCTCTCGGTTCCACACACATCACTCCGGTGCAGAGCTCAGCCCCTTTGCCGGTTTCTACCCTACAAAATTAAAAATTCACCCATACCAAGCACGGCCTGAAATCAGCCACCGTGGTGACTATAAAAGCGTGGTGGGAAATTATGGAAGCAACCCAAGTGTCCATCAATAGATGAATGGATACGCACACACACAATGGAATATTACTCAGCTACAAAAAAAAGAAAGAAAGAAAGAAATCTTGCCATTTGCAACAACACAGATGGATCTAAAGGGTATAATGCTGGGGCACCTGGGTGGCTCAGTCAGTTAAGCGTCCAACTCTCGATTTTGGCACAGGTCATCATCTCAGGGTTGTGAGACTGAGCCCTGCATCAGGCTCCATGCTTATCGGGGAGTCTGCTTGAGGTTCTCTCTCCCTCTGCCCTTCTCCCCGCCCGTGCTCTCTTTAAATAAATAAATAAGATCTTTAAATAAAAAGGTATAATGCTAACTGAAATAAGTCAGTCAGAGAAAGACAAATATCATATGATTTCACTCACCTGTGGAATTTAAGAAACAAACGAACAAAGAAAAAAGAGACAAACCAAAAAACAGACTCTTAACACAGAGAACTGAAGGTTACCAGAGGGGAGGCAGGTGGGGAATGGGGGAAATGGGTGAAGGGCATCAGGAGGGCACTTACTGTGATGAGCGCTGAGGAATGTAGAGAATTGTTGAATCACTCTATTGTACACTTGAAGCTAATAGAACACTGTGTGTTAACTACACTGGAATTAAAAAAAAAAATAAAGGCGTGGTGAGGCTGGAACCAACTCCACACACCCCTTCCCTCACTGTCCCCCTGTCCCTCTGAGGAGAAACACAAGCCTCTCTTGTCCCTTTTACTTCAGCATTTGACTATGTCTTTGAGGCCTTCCTCTCCTTCCCAAGAGAAGTATCAAGCAATTTCTCCCCAAACAATCTGGTCTTCTCTCCAAGACAAAGCCTGAGGAATAAAATCTCTCTGTCTCACGATGTAACTGTGACTGGGAGATTTGACAAGGGAGAGGTTTTTCACAGCCCTGAGATTTGATCGGTTTCATATAAAAACTGAGGGACAAAAAGTTCACCCACAAAGAGGCTGAGAAGTTCACGCTTGGGCCACTACATCAAACCGCTGACCAGGAGCTTGTAGCCGTGACCTGTTTCTGTGTACCGACTGCATTTTGTTCAAGTTGTACCACAGTCTCGGTTAAAGGCCTGATTTCTTAACATGAAATCCAGGGATGCCAGGATATTCTCGTATTTGAACACAGAGGCCATTTTTCTCACTGCTTCCTGTTTTGCATTCGTTCATCTTTGATGGTCTAGATTCTGCTGAGGAATTAAATCTTGTGTCAGAAGTCTTTCCAGACTGCTGTTTATTGTTCTCTTTTCAATCCGAAGTTTTAAAGTGCTACTTGTCAGTGGTGGGACTGGGGCCACACAGGAAGTAATCTGTCATTTCTGAGTTCCCAGCGCTGGTGGGGGCACTGAGAGTCAAGCAGTCGTCCAGGACCTCCTTAGCCCTTCTCTTGCCTCCTCCTAGCTTTCCATGCCCACCCTCCATCATCTTGCCCTTTCAAACCAATTAAAGGCAAACAAAAATTTTTTACCACAACAAAAACAAAGGTCACTTCCAACACTCAAACTATTTCAAGGATTTAGAGATTCCACGTAATGTGGAAAATGCCTTTGACACGAACTGAGCAGAATGTTGAGGCTTTTTTTTTTTTTAAAGCTTTATGTATTTTATTTAAGAGAGGGGAGAGGGGCAGAGAGAGAGGGAGAGAGAGTCTCAAGCAGACTCTGATCTGAGCACAGAACCTGACGTGGGGCTTGATCTCATGACCCTGAGCCAAAACCAAGAGTTGGACGCTTAACCAAACTGTCACCCAGGTGCCCCTCATTGAGCCATTTATAACAAAATCCAGGACAATGGGTTTGTTGCTAAAAGCAGCTTTCCATTTATCCCTCAAAGGAAAAATTATAATAATAGCTAGTATTTATTAAGTAATTTTGATATTCACAGGAATTGCTTCATGTAACCCCAAGAGGTGGGACCATTATTATCTTTACAGATATGGAAACTGAGGTTTGGAGACAATAGGAGACTTGCCTCGAGGTTGCTTGGTTAGGACAGTTTTAGGGTTAGAGTTCCCACCCCAGTGGTCTGGCTCCAGCCTGTGCCTTTTGCCACAGCCCTGCAGTGACTGCGGAGGGGGGCCCAAGGTACCGGCCTTCTTGTAAAGACAGTGTAGAGGCAACTCCTTTTTCCAATTTCAGTTACTTTATTGAAAGCAGCAGAATTTTCCCTCTCTATCTTCTGCCACTGCTGGTCTCTGCAGATGTGACCACTGCTTCCCCTGGTGAGTGCCCTTACTTCCAAACTAAGGTATTTATAAAATGAAGACCATGTCTGTATTCGGTGTCTGCTGCAACAATAAAAGCTTCATTCTATTAACCCACATTCTTTGTCCTTTCTGGACCTCCATGTTCTGATGCGTAAAACGGGCACAATAATAACTACCTGTAGGCTCGTGATAAATTAGAAATGAGATTACGTATGTAAAGCATAGCTCCCAAAATAGTTGGCCTTTAATCATTCTAGTCCTCTTGCCTTTTCTTCCCTGGATTTAGAGGATTGAATGTAACCTCCTTTTTTCAGCCAAAGCTGGAAAAGCTGGCCTGGGCAGCGTTTCTGCTACCTGCAGGAAGCCTTTGGGAGGCTTTAGGGAGGTCTGCGGGAGCTTGGAAGCTTTTCTCTCCCTGAAGCCCAAGATCAAAAGTCAGGAGAAGGCAGCGGAGCTCTGTCCCTCAGAGCCAGAATGACTCATTCATTCACCGGCATTCGCGATCCCTGCATGATCAAAGGCGTGAAGATAGTTGCTATTATGCAGAGTTGTTTTTTTAAAGTCACATTCAGGGCTCTACTAACTCTTACTGATATAGCCCATTATTTTACCCCCTGCAGGGCAGTGAGGCACACTTCAAATCCCAGCCTCACCATTTGGCCGCTGTGTTGCTTTGGGCAAACCCCCTCAACTTTCTGAGCATCATTTCCTCGCCTTCAACTTCCCTCCCACCTTCTACAGCTCCACATGGCCCTTAGAAACCACGCCGCACCTTTCTCTGCCAAATGTTTCGCTGTGAATCTCCTAGTTTTTGTTTTGGTTTTGTTTTGTTTAGATACTTCCTGGATAATCCATCCTGCTTTTTAAATTCATCTGAAGCACAGAGGACAATGCATGGCATCCAGTGAGTGAGAGAAGGAGGCAGCAAGAAACTAGGGAGAGCAGAAGCATCAGAAACCGGACCCCCAGTGGCCTTGGCAGGACTTGAGGGTGATTGCACTCGGGGCAACGCTTGGATGAGTCACATCAGATCCTCCTGCAGCGCTGAGCAGCCTTCAGTGAGCAGCCCATGCTGGGAGGGCAGGTGACGCCGGGAATCCCAGCTCTGAGGACCTGGCCCTTGCTGCCCAGCAGACAAGTGTGGCTGTCAAACCCAGCTCCGTTTCTTAACATTGTAGCATCCACTCAGTGATGGGGGGAGGCGGGCAGATTCAGCGCTAGGGCCACTGGTTTTCAGCACAAAGGAAACTTGTTCCTCAGCCCAAATCATTAAGGAACTGATAACAATCTGTTGCCAAGGTAGCTATTCTTTCAAAATGGTCAAACAGAGAAATTACTCAGATAGTCAATAGTGATGTAATTTTGAACCTAGTGGCCATCTGGCGTCAGATCAAGAAGCAGAGCCAAAAGCCCTTGCGCATTTTTTCCTTCGCTTGCAATTTTCCTAAGAGCCCAGGCATGGGAACCTTGTCCACACCCCCTTGGCCCTTCCAGCCAGAGGGAGCAGCAGTATTTGTCACCATGCCTGGGAAAGAGAAGAGGTCCTCTGTGGAACAACTCAAGAAGGCTCCCGTGCCAAAGTCCCCGTCTTCCAGCCCTTGTCAATGCCGCCTGGAGAGGGGAGTCCAGAGAACAGCCTGTCAGCTCTTTTCAAGGCTGAGAAAGTCAGGCTTTCTGTCGCCTTGGCTGAGCTGAGGGACTTGGATCGCTGGTCAGCAGCCCAGGATTTACACAGAGAGGAGCAAAGAGGGATGGGAAGCATCAGACCTTTCACTGATTGAGAACCGGGGACTCAGAGCTGGAAGAAAGCTTCACAGCCAGCCCGGTCTGTCAGCTGATGAGAAATGGAGCCCAGTGGGAGTCACACTGCTCAGTGCCCAGCACACCCGCCCCCCCAGAGCCAGAAGGTCTGAGCAGATCGGGGCCCCCAGCCTGGCCCCTCTGCGTCATGCCGGACAGTCTGTTGCATCGGCTCAGCCTCTGTTGCTGGCTCCTCGCGGCAGCTGAGACGTTCCTGACCATCGGCTCCAGTAAAAAAAAGAGATTTATTCCCCAACTCCCCGTCTACCTCCATCCGGCTGCCCATGCGGCCGGCCTGCCACTCCGCTGCCAGCCAGCCCGTCCCAGCTCCAGCATCCGTAGGGACTCAGATTCCTGGAAGAGCAAGTCCACACTCTCCCGGAGGTTATTTAAGACCCTGTCCGAGGGGAAAGAGAACAGCCAGACCAGGGCTTGATATCGGGCTCTGCCACTTTCTCACGCTTTATCTTGGTCAGGTTACTTACTTTTGCTGAGCGTGGATGACCTCTCAGTAAAATGGGGAGAAGAGCACATACCAAGGAAAATTTTGAGAACTAAATGAGCATCTACAGAGCACCCACAGCAGCATGCCTGGCACACGTTATGCCCAGGAATTAGCAGCTGCTTCTCTTTGGGATCTTCCATCTTCCCAGTGGGGGCCGTCTCTTGGTGGGTCCCTCCAGGACCCGTCACTTTGGCCATCTGCCCTCTGCTTTCTGTGGTGGTCCTGGCTGTCACGGATTTTCACTCCGGGGAAAGGCAGTTCCTCAAATGTTTGCTGAACACCCACTGCCCGCAGGCCCTGGTTGAATGCTGAGGATGCGGCCACCGCTCAGTTGTACTTCCTGCCCCCTAGGTGCTCATGGCCAAATGAGAAGGCAGAAAAAGAAGTCAAACACAGAGCAGCAACTTCACAGGCAGAATGGGTACAAATATAGCCTGGAGAAGTCAGAGGAGGGGTTGGACACTTCATGACTTGAGTATTATCTAAACTCCTCTCCTGTTCCAGCAGGACTCTCGTTCTTCTCTCTGTGCCAGAGACCTGGGGGCTGGGGTTGGGAGCAAGAGTTGCCCTCGAGGGCTCCACAGCATGGAGCCAAGTCCTGAAAGACGGTATCTGATGCGAAGCCTTCATCAAGAACTAAGCAGACTGTCAGCCCTGAGCGGTGTTCCCAAGGAGCTGCCAAGAGCCTGAGGCAGGGATTCAGTGTACTTGATTTATTGAGGGGGTGCTCTCAAGACAAGGGGAGCAAGGGAGGAAGGGTAAGGCAGGGAGGTGATCTCAGCTGGTGTCTAGCTTCAGCCTTCCCCCAGGGAGCTCTGGAAGAAGAATTGTCATACAGAGTTGACTCCACAATGAGACAAGGAGGCCTGACTTTTGTACTCGGAGTCTGTCAGTCATTAGCTGGGTTTTGAAGAGGGGCTGGGTGCTCCTGGCTGAGGTGGTTCCTGCTGGGCTGAGGATGATTCTGTTCGGAAGGGGGCAGCCCACGACCCAGCTACTCTGGGCCTTTGCATTGTCCAGTTAGAGGTTTCAGCCTGAGGAGGCTGGGCAAAGGCAGAACCTGGTGGGGACCATCACATGGAAACTGAATATAGAAGTTCTCAGAATTGCAAAAGAGAGGCCCTGAAACGCTGGAGTGTGTGAGAGAGAATGAGAACTCTAGCAGCTATGGTTTACTGAGCTCTCGCTGTATACCAGCTCTTGTGTCATACTGTATACACACGACCCCATTTAACCCTCCCCCAAACTCCAGTATTCAGTTTGTCTATGAGGAAACCAAGGCTCAGAGAGGTTAAGTCAGCTGCCCACGTTCACTAGAGCCAGAGCTGGGAACTGAACTCAGATCCTCATTCCTCTTAGCTGGCACTCCTACACATCTTGCCAGGGGCCTTGATCTTTCTTTAGCTGGTCCCAGGCTGTTTCCCCACATTGTGTTTGCAGCAAGCACCTGGGGGATGAGGTCATGTCTTCCTTCTGGACAAAGATCAGCCTGCTCTAAGGCGGTGGGCTCCCCAGGCCCACCATTCCTTTCCTGTGGGCAACCCACTGTGTGTGGGGATGTCTAGCTAGACCCAGCTGCACAGCCCCTGTGGGCCTTGGGGCTTGGGAAGCAGCTATGACAGCTGACGCTCTGGATCCTGCTGTTGCCATGAGTAAATAAGGTCTCTGGTCCCTGACTCAGGAGTCTTGGGTCTTCTGTCAGCATCTACATGGTGGCAGGCTAATTTATGACCTTGCAGGTAGGGAAAATCTCAGCCCTGTCACAGCCCTTGGCATCTGGCATTAGTCACTACCACTTCCAGCTGCCACAGCCTGCTGACTGCGCCCACAAACACATAGACCATTTTTACCCCAGACTCTTACCGACACCCGAAGTATCCACAGGCCTCTCCATCTGTCTCATTTCTTTCCACTCTCAAAGCTGAAGAGCCCCTCATCACTATTTACTCGTATCAGGTAACTGCATGGCCCCTGCCTCCAGCCTCTGCTTGGTGGTTGTGGCAACCAAGTCTACAGAACACTTTGTGATCTGCCCTTCGCGCTGTCATGGCCTCATCTCCGAGAGCTCGCGCCGGGGCAAAACCCAACCTCTTTCTCTTCCCAAAGCCCTTTCATGCTGTTCCTTCTGCCTGGAGTTATCCTTCATTGTCTTTGTCTCATTCTTCAAGATTTAGTTCCAGAGACACTTCCTCCAGAAAGCCTCCCCTAGAGCCTAGCTAGCTCAGGTGGGTCCCCTGCATAAACAATTTCTCCGGCCGCCCCAGGCCCAAATGATCTCATTCCTCCCAACTTCTACTACTTCTACTTCTTCTTTTTCTTCTTTTCAAGGATTTTATTTAATTGAGAGAGAGAGAATGAGCTAGAGAGCACAAGCTGGGGGGCAGAGGGAGCAGACTCACGGCTGAGCAGAGAGCCCAACGTGGGCCTTGATCCCAAGACCCCAGGGTCATGACCTGAGCCAAAGGCAGATGCTTAACTGACTGAGCCACCCAGGTGCCCCCCTCCCAGCTTCTTAATTCCTCCAAACTCCCATAGGACTGCTGTTCTTCATGATAGTATATATAGGGGGGATGATTTGGCATTTCTCACGTGCACCCCTTGGGGGTCAAGACCATATCTTCTCCTTGTTCAGATAGATCTTAGACCACTTTGGAGTTTTTCTAGCTATCAGTTTTATAAATGTGTCACTTTTGAATCCCTAAAAACCTAACCCAGTGATAGCAAGAAGAGTTATGGAATATGTTAAATTTTATCTGGGTTAATGGATGGATTTCTATCCAGCTCTGAGCACATGCTAATTTGCATGTCTATTTCTAATACAATAACTAAATCAACCTCCTAGGAGGAGAGAAGGGCACTTTTTCTCATTTCCCTCTGCCCATTCACCATCTCTGAGCAGGTTTCAGGAAGTGAATTTATGTAAGATTCAACAAATATTTATCAAGCATCTAATAACATTCCCAGCCCTGGGCACCCAGCCGGCATCCCAGACGGTGCATTGGCAGGGAACGGAGCTCTGGTTTGATTCCTGAGTCGGAGACTGAGTAGAGTCTCCAGGGCAGCATTGACAGGCAAGCTTCCAAGTTTGGTTGATTGGAAAATCCAAAAAGATCATGAATAAACATATAGATGGATGGATGGCCTTTTGACAGCTATCCTTCAAATGAGGTTTGTGCTACTCTTGCTCCATTCATCAGAGCACACTTTTCCCAGGAGCAGTCTGAAATGCTCAGCATCTCAAGTCTGAGAAGGGCTCTCTCCTGGCAGTCACGGAGGGTGGGAGGGCTGCAAACAGTCGCCAGGCAGGCTGCTTCTGTGCGGGAGGCAGACATTGTCCCGTGAGGAAAGAGCCAGGCTTCCTTGTCAAGCCACCATAAATCTCTTTCAAATTCCAGTTTAGTTCTTTGCAAAAAAAGCTGAACTTCTGTGCTATTTTGTCCGTTCCAGAGGTAAGATGGAAAATAACAATGTGTTGAAATTAGAGTCCAGTCCTCCTTCACCACAATCATTGTGAGGTCCAATGTATTCTGTGGGTTGAGACCCATGATCTGCACACAGCTAGTAAGATTTGGAGAAAGTGATGTTTCCGTTAAGAGCAGTAATGTGGTTCGGTGGTTAAAAATGTGGTCTTTAAGTCGGAGGAGGATTCTAGTTCTACTTCTGCCATTTATTAGTTGGGTGGTAATAGATATGCAAGTTGCAGTTTACCGGTGACCTAATGTTTCCCATTTGTAAATCAGAAGCAAAGGATTCTACCCCTCTTGAGACTGCTACTCTTTTTGACATACCCCTCAAACCTCTGTGTGACTTTCCCTGATATATTCCCCCATACCAAGAAGAGGTTTGCTGGCTTTTAATCTGTGTTCCTGTCAGGCTACTTTACCAAACAGGGTTAAGTACCTGGTCCCATTCACCTCTGTATGATAGAGTTATGTTCTCTCTCTCTTCCCACCCCTAACCAGCTGAAGAGAATTTCACTTTGCTTACTCATATTTTCCCTTTTCCCCACCCCCTGAAAAGAGTTTAGTCTTTACTGGCCAAGTTATAAAATGTTTGCAATACCCCTGGAAACATGGGTAAAGAGAAACAGGCCCTGAGCTACAGAAGGAAACTAGGCATCGGGAAAAGTTCAGACAGAATTTGACAAGTGAGATGTTCTGGGGCATCTACTATCTGCTAGAAAAGAAGGAATAGAGATTTTGAAAGGGTTTGAAGAATTATGGATTTGTTCCCCATCAATATTTCTTAATTCTTTTTGCAGATAAAAAAAAAATCACAATTTGGGGCTCCTGGGTGGTTCAGTCGGTTAAGTGTCTGCTTTCGGCTCAGGTCACCATCTTGGGGTCCTGGGATCGAGCCCCGCATCGGGCTCCCTGCTCAGCGGAAAGCCTGCTTCTCCCTCTCCCACTCCTCCTGCTTGTGTTCCCTCTCTTGCTGTCTCTTTCCCTGTCAAATAAATAAATAAAATCTTTTTAAAAAAATCACAATTTGTTTTTAATTAAGTTTAATTATAAACTGTGTTTTAAAATATGTCTCAGTACATAAACTGAGCCATACAGAGCCCCAAAATGTATTGGGGTTATACCCATATCTTCAGCACTAAGTATAATATCTGACACACTAGGTATTTCAACTGGTGGTTGGAATGACTGCCTGCACACAGGTGGTGGGGGAAGGGGGGAGGAAATGCTTTAATGGCTTTCTTGCCTGAGCCATCCCATCGTCACAGACACAGTGATGCCAAAACGAAGAAAGCTGTTGTAGAAAGGTGCAAAAATGTGGAGGGACATGCTCAATTTGATAGTAGAAAACTCTAGGGGTATATTTTCAGCCCTCCATCATCCCCTGGAGCTGTCCTCCCATTATATAACAATGACCTCCCTGGCCACAGTTCATCTAAATGAAAACAATCAGATTCTCTCTTTTTGGAGCTTGAGATTGGGACTAATGCGTTTGGTCTTAGCCTGGGCTGGTTAGCTGAGACAAAGCAGTGAAGTCTGTCTGTACAGAGAGAAGGAAAGAATGGAGAAATGAAAGAGGGACCAATAAAGACATCTGTGTGCCCAGGGCTCTCTGAAATGGCTTTTCCAATAAAAGTCAACTTTGGCTAAAGCTAGTTTGACACCATAAGAAAGTAAAAAGACAATCCACAGAATAGGAGAAAATATTTGCAAATTATATGTCTAATAAGGGACTTGTATCTAGACTATATAAAGAACACTTACAACTCAATAATTAAGAAAAAAAAACTAAGTGACTCAATTTAAAAAATGAGCAAAGGATCTGAATAGATATTTCTCCAAAGAAAATATGCAAATGGTCAACAAGCCCATGAAAAGATGCTCTACATCATTAGCCACCAAGGAAATGCAAACCAAAACTACAATGTAATACCACTTCAGACCCACTAGAGTGGATAAAATAAAAAGACAACAATTGTTGGCAAGGATGTGGAGAAATGGGGACCTCATACACCAATGGTAGGAATATAAAATTTTGCAACCACTTTGGAAAACAGTCTGGCATAAGTTAAACCTGAAGTTACCATTTGAACCAACTGAAACCTACACCCTCATAAAATCTTGTCCACAAATGTTCACAGCATTATTCATGATAACCAAAAAGTAGAAACAACACAGAAGTCCATCAACTGATAAATAAATTATTGTGTATCTCTACAGAAAAATTTGTTCGTAAAAAGGAATGAAGTACAGATACATGGTGCCACAAGAATGAACCCTGGAAATAGAACACTGAGCTGAAGAAGCCAGACACAAAGCACCATAAATTGTATGGTTCCATTTAAACGAAATGTCCAGAATAGGCAAATTCAGGAAGAGAGAATAGATTTGTCGTTGCCTAGAGCTGGGGGTGGGGGAGAGGGAGAATGAGGGATGACTTTTTTTTTTTTTTAAGATTTTATTTATTTGACAGAGAGAGACATAGCGAGAGAGGGAACACAAGCAGGGGGAGTGGGAGAGGGAGAACCAGACTCACTGCTGAGCAAGGAGCCCGATGTGGGACTCAATGCCAGGACCCTGGGATCCTGACCTGAGCCAAAGGCAGACGCTTAATGACTGAGCCACCCAGGCGCCCAAGGAATGACTTTTTTAAATAAACCCTTTATTGAGCACTTGAATGTGCCAGGTACTCTACTGGATACTTTGCCCACACAAGCTCCAGTCTTAACATTCCTGCAGGGTCACTACCCCATCTCACAGAGAAGGTGCAAGGCCCATAGGAGTAAACCCTAGGCTGGTGAATGTGAATCTGGGAGCTGACCCCAAGCCTGTCTGGCTCCATTGGCCACACCCTGTGAAATTGCAAATTACTGCAAATTACCTCTCCTTTGACAAGGACTTTTGGTCATTTTCCTCCTTATCTCCAGCCCACACTGACATAGTTAAAAAAATATTCTGCTGGAAAGTTTACTTCTCGTTATTGTTTCAGTTGAGAAATTAACATTTGACTAATGAATCCAAGACAGAAAACTCAGAAAAAAGCAAAATTATTCTCAAAAGGATGTAAAAGATGTGAACAAAGTGAAAGACCAGCTAACTGAATTAAAGGTTGAATATGGTAAGGCTAGCAATTTCCCCCCAGTTAATCCATAGCATACACTTAATGTAATTATAATAAATATTCCTGTGGAAATTCAAAAACATGTCTAAATAATCCTAAAATTTATCAGAAAAAAAGCATCATTGAAATAGCTAGAATTTTTAGGATAACGAGAGGATCTTTTTCTATGTAACATTAAACAGTATTATAAAGCTATGCAAAAGATGATAGGAAGTAGAGGTGCAGAATTTTGTGCATAACTCCATGGAATGAAATAGATACCAATGAAAGAAAACTCAAGTTATAGGAGAATTAAATATTTGACAACATGGCACTTAAATTAGTGAAGAATGAGAAGTTTGTTTAATAAAGTAGGCTGGGATGATCAGTTCATTTCAGGGGGAAATTGAACTTAGGTCCTCACTAAACAAAACTTTAAAACTTCTGTACATTAAAAACACGACAAACAAAATTTAAAGACAACTTTCTGATTGGGAGAATTTTGCAAGAAATATGATACGTGATAGATACTTTTGATTTATAATGGGTTCTTTAAAAATCAATGAGGAAATGCTAACATCTCCCAATGGACAAAGGACATCTGTACGTAGTCTAAAAAATATTAAATATAAATAGCCAGTAAACCTATAAAAGAAAGCTCAATCTCTACAGTAATTGAGGAAATACACATAAAAACAATAAAAAGATATTAACTGTCAAATGATAGTTTTCTATTTATTGTTTTATGTTATAATAGTGAATTTTGACAAAGTTTTAGGAAAACATTTTCACTGCTGTTGGGGATATATATCCATGAAAATATTCTGGAGCCAATTTGAAAATATACATCAGAAGTCTTAAAAAATATCTATTCATTTTGATCCAGTAATAAATAGTACTAGGATTCTTTAAGAATTAGAGAAAGGAAAGAGAAAAAAAAAAAATAGTGACCCAATATGGGATTAGTAAAACACATCAGGGTACAACCATTCTATAAACTTTTACAGCCTTTAAAAAATCATGTGAACAGAACTGGCAAAACGTTTCAGTATAGTATAGGCTTCTGAAGTAGGCTGCCCAGAGGGCTGTGTTGGGAGGGACTCTGAGGTCTTATCCAGGTTGGAGCACTGTCGTAATTGATGGGTTACTTTCCATCCCTGTGGTAGAACCCATAATGATATGGAAAGATGGTCTGTTTTTATCAAAGTTAGATGAAAATACACATTAACGAAGACAAAAAGACCCCTTGATGTGATGCAGTAAGAAGGGGACTTCCGTCCTGTGGTATTCTCCCAAATCTAGAGCCCGAATCTAATCATGAGAAAATCGTGAGACAAACTCAAATTGAGGGACATCCTACAAAATACCTGATCAGTACTTATCAAAAGTGCCAAGATCATGAAAAATAAGGAAAAACAGATATTTTCACAGAGTTGAGAAGATTACAGAAACATAAACATGGTGTTCTGATGTGGTCCTAGAGCAGAAAATGAACATTAACATGGGGGAGGGAGGCACCTGGGTGGCTCAGTTGGTTGAGCCTCTGACATTTGATTTCAGCTCAGGTCATGATCTCAGGGTTTTGAGATTCAGTCCCAAGTTGGGCTACGAGCTCCAGAGCTCCACACTGAGTCTGCTTGTCCCTCTCCCTCCCCACCACTTGTGCTCTCTAAGATAAATAGATAAAAATCTTAAAAAAAAAAAAAAAAAAGAACATTAAGGGGCAAACTGGTAAAAATCTAAATAAGGTCTGTGGTTCAGTTAGTAGAATGGCACTAGCATGAATGTCTTAGTTTTGACAAATGTACCATGGTTGTATAGGACATTAACACAGGGGCAGTTGGGTGAAGTGTATGTGGGAACTCTGTAATATTTTTGCAACTTTTCTATAAATCTAAAATTACTACAAAATTTAAAAATTTTTGACGGTGAGAATGCATAAAAAATGAATAAATAGTTAATAGTCAAGTTGTTAAAAGACTATCAGGAGTATTTTTTTCTAATAATAAAGTCAGATTGAACAAAAAAAGACTGGACACATCTATAGCAGAATGCCAATGGATATTAGTGTAAGGTAGTGGTAGATTTTTTTGTTTCCAGGATTTCTAAATTTCCTTCCATGAATATGTATGTGTATATATATATATGTGTGTGTGTGTGTGTGTGTAAATTTTGTTTTTTTTCAAGATTTTATTTATTTATTTGAGAGAGAGAGAGAGACAGAGAGAGAGAACACAAGTATGGGGAGGTGCAGAGGGAGAGGGAGAAGCAGACTCGCCACCGAGCAAGGAGCCTGATAGGCGGCTCCATCCCAGGACTCCAAGACCATGACCTGAGCCAAAGGCAGATGCTTAACTGAATGAGCCACCCAGGTGTCCCTATATAAATTTTGTTCTCATTGTTTTAAAAAGTAAACATTATTTTAAAAATAATTTGGGAGGGGTGCCTGACTGGCTTAGCCAGTAGAGGATGTGACTCTTGATCTCAGGGGTCGTGAGTTCAAGCCCACACTGGGCATAGAGCTTACTTAAAAATCATACGGGGTGGGGTTAGGGGGGAGGGAAGTGACCTAGGCTCTGGTTTTGGTTGGGAGAAAGCCTTGGGGCCCAGAAGGTACCATCCATTGTAATCCTGCCTGGAGCTGAAAGGAAATGAGACCAGCACTGGAGAGAAAGCCCAGAGCTTTCCAGGAAAAGTACGGCATTGGAATGCAAAGTGTGTTCAGGCTCTGACACCACAGGGGGACACAAAGGCCTTCAGAAGTTTTGGCAGTAAGTGCACTCTCTGTGTGAACAAGAAAAGCATCTCGGTGGGGTCAGCCACCTCTCTGTGTACTCCCTGCAACAGCCGGGAGGCAGGACAAGTCTTCCAGGCGCAGGTGGCCTGTTGCCAATCACAGAACCGAGACCGGCAGAGCATGCTCAGTGTGAGGCAAATGGGAAGGGGGCGGGGCAGATGGCTCTATGCCTACTGGGGTCGCGGACAGGCCAGGTCCCATAAGGAAAGTTAGCAGGCGGTGCCACAGCAATAAATGTAGGAAGCAGGGAAAGGCTCGGTGGGGAGTTAAAAGCAGCCTGGCTGTGAAAGGCAAATTCAGTAGGCCAAGTACAGACAGGTAACTTTCCCTCCTCCACCTTCCAATGGTCTGGATGAGGTCATAGGACCAAGGGGAAGCTTTATACCACCCTTGGTATAAAGGTGGATGACGGTGGATCTCCTACCGTCATCAGCCAGAGAACACAGAGATTCGATTTCCTGGCAGTCACCCAGAAACTCACAGCAAGTGGATTGGGCAAAATGCAACAGTTCAGTATTGGTGAAAGTGATGTTGAGTCATGGCTTCCCTCATTTAACCCATACATCCTTAAAACCAGTGTTTATTGAGCACCTTTTATGTACCTGATTACAAGCATCCTGGAGCGCCCTCTCAGACAAGCTAAGAAAAGGAGGAAGCCGACTGAAGTGGGGGGTCTGGAAGAAACAGATGAATGGATAAAGAAGATGTGGTCCATATATACAATGGAATATTACTCAGCCATCAGAAAGGATGAATACCCAACTTTTACATCAACATGGATGGGACTGGAGGAGATTATGCTAAGGGAAATAAGTCAAGCAGAGAAAGTCAATTATATGGTTTCACTTATTTGTGGAACATAAGGAAGAGCATGGAGGACATTAGGAGAAGGAAGGGAAAAATGAAGGGGTGGAAATCGGAGGGGGAGACAAACCATGAGAGACTATGGACTCTGGGAAACAAACTGAGGGTTCTAGAGGGGAGGGGGTGGGGGGATGGGTGAGCCTGGTGATGGGTATTAAGGAGGGCACATTCTGCGTGGAGCACTGGGTGTTATACACACAAACAAGGAATCATGGAACACTACATCAAAAACTAATGATGTATTGTATGGTGATTAACATAATAAAATTAAATTAAAAAAAAAAGAAAGAAACAGAGCTCTGAGGAATAGGCCAGGACAAAGTGGATGGAGCTCTCTCCTTGGAGAGGTCCCCGGACCGATGAGCAGCTTAGTTAATGGGAGATGGCCTCGGTTTTTCCAGATTCATTAACCTCACCCCTTAAAAGAAAAACAAAACAGAAAAACTCTAGCAAAACAAGAGGTTGTTTCAGAGTCAAAAGGAAAATTCAGATGATATCACTGAAGCTTCAGGAGCCTTCTCTAATTGCTATGGAACATGGCCAAAGGGCAAAAGTCTAATGAATTTTTTTTTTCTGTACTGACTACTGAGGATGTTTCAAGGAGGATGTCAGAGGAGTTTAGGTGGCAGAGCACCTGGAAGTTGTAAGACCTGAAGTAAGCTTTCTTCCTTCCCAAAGCCCCCGTTTTCTCTTCTGTGGAATGGGGTGGCCATAGCCCCTCCCTCACAGGGTTGAGGATGAAAGACTTATGTATAGGTTTTGTTCAGCACTTGCCTGCCCCTGATCAGGACTCACAAATATTCGATGCTAGTTTCATACTGAAGCACTAGGACATGTTGATATGCTAAATTCCGTCACATAAGCTACAACTAATTTTACCAAAAGAAAATAGGACCGTATTCCAGGTAGGCCGCAATTCTCACCTCATTAAAAATATATAAGTTATTAAACACTTTCTTGAATTTTTAAAAATTCATATTCACTTAGCATTTGTGTATTTATCCACCAGCTAGCAAGCAGGAGCAGTTCCTGAAGGCATACAAAAACTTGGAGAAGAAACTGAATCTGAGTCCATTCTGTCCACTGACTCATAATTTCCCTGTGACATGGGACACAGCCATCCTTATTTGACAGGCTCAGGACTCCTTCTTCGGTGTCCTCTGGAAACACAGCCTGAGAGCCACTGGATTGCACAGGATATTTATAACCATTTTCTTGGATTTTAAAGAGGACCAGTTAGGATTCCTAATGAGGCCATGAAAATCCGCCCTGCTTCCTGCCAACCATTCTGAGAATACAGTAAATCTAAGAATTCCCAGAACTCAAGTAAAACAGTGCAAATGTTCAGGCTGCTGAGCTTGGCAGTGTGACACGGATTCTGCTTCTCAGAGGCCCCATCATTTATCTTATCAAGTGATGGGACACTTTTGAGGGTAAAAGAAGCCCTATTAATAATCATTCCAGAACAGCAGATATACACACAGCTTATCCTGGGCAAACCAGGGCACGTGCTCACCTCCTCCCCAGGCAGCCGAGCTCCCTGGATTTTTGGCAGCAGGGACGCACCTGCCTGTCCAGCCTTCTCCATGTAGTTGGTGGCGGGTCACGGGGTGGGGGAGTATCTAACACACATGAGGGCGGCTCAGAGTTTGGAAATGCCAGAGCAGATCAGTACCACACCCAGGCTTTACTTCAACAGAAGAAACTGACCCTTCAGAATAAGCACTGTATTTTCCAAACGAAACCAGAGTTTGGGGTAAATATCAGAGGAGGCCTCCAAAGCCTTCCTCCCATAATTACCAAAATGACTGACTCCAGTTCATGAGCCAGGCCTTAAGTGGTGTTCCCATGCCAGGTGTGGTGGCCAGGGGCTAAGACCCAAAGGAAAATCAGGTGCAGTGTTAGAGGAGAGAAGAAGCCCTCAGCCCCTATGTGCCGGTTAGAGTGACTGTGCCCAGAATGGGGGCAGCAGACAAGCAATAGTACTGGGAGCACTGGAAGCACTGGGGTGGGAGTTGGGGGAACTACACCTGGGGAGGCCAAGGACATTTTGCTGAGGGGCCCACCCCTGGCGGAGCCTGGAAGGCTGGGCAGGAGAGCAGGAGGCAGACAAAGAGGGAGCACCACTGGCAGAGAGCAGGGGGTATACAGAGGGGTGATTTGGAGAACACAGTTAACTCATTCTAGAGAGAAGCTGAGTTCTTGGTTCTCTAAGATCAGGGGCACGCGCCAGCCCTGCCCTCGGCAGCTGTGGAGCGTGAACACAAACGCAGGTCCCGGGCCCCTGGCCCCTTTCAACCACGCACTGCCCATCTCTTACCGCAAATGGCCTTGTGAGTTGTGGGTATCTGGACGGCTCAGCCCAGGCTCTCCACAGCAGCTTGCAGCCAGCCACCCCCTGGCTGCCCCTCAGGAGCACGACTTGCTGCACCGCTTTCCCTGGGGAAGGTGAACCCAGGGCGGAGGTCTCACGCGTCCGGAAGTAGGCTCAGGGCACTTGGGTAGGTATTCCAGAATCCCAGGGAACCAGGGCATGGTTTCAAAAAGAGTGCGCAGACTCTGGGCAGGTAGGTCTTCTCTGCTCCAGAGGACTCCTGAGGCCAGAGCAGGGTCCTCTAAAGCGCCGAGCCCCAGGCAAGGGCCGCGACTGCCTGAGACCGTCGCTGTCCCACCAGAACTTCACCCCCCACCCCCAAATGCTAATTCCCCTCTCATTCGCAGGGACTGTGGCCCTACAGGCCTTCTCAATATCAGGAGCACGTTCACAAACAATCCTGCCCCACTTGAGGTCAGAGCCTCCTTGCTGGCTCTTCAAGAAAACTCCCAATTCTGGTAGCTTCCCTCAAGCACGTGATAATCCTCAGAGCCTCACCTGGAGTTTCCATCAGGGCTGTGGACTGTCACCTGGAAAAAACTCCCATCAAAGCCCACCCCCACCCCCAAGATTCTGATTCAATTGGGTCCGAGGAGCCCAAGAGCCTTAAGGAGGTACTGTTTGTCTCACAATTTCCTTAGCACCAAGAGGCTCTCTGGAGGCCCCTACATTTTGTTTTTTGCTCCATCCTTCAGAGAACCTTCCAAAAGAGGATTCCTGTGGGTGTTTCTGGGATTTTTTCTGTCCCCAAGCCTGTGCCTTCTGGATGCCCCCGGTGAATCCTGCATCCTCTGATTTAGCCCAGATTTCCAGGTGTCACCTGTAGAGTCTCCTTCTCTTGGGAGCTTGAGTTCCTGAATCGGTTTTAGGTGATGGAAATGTGTGCTTTGGAGGCTGACAAGGAAAGTCTCCAAAGGATGGCCTTCCTGCAGGCAAGAGGCAGCGCCCTGGTCACTCAATTCTGAGACTGGGGGGCGGGCCACCCTCCTTTAGCAGACTCAGCTTCACTGGCTCCCTTCTGTCCCTGGGACACAGGCTGCAGAGGAATGTGTTTGGAGCCTGAAGCTTCCTGATCACCATGGTGATGTAGACGTGCTACTTGTATAGTACAGGGTGGCCTATATATTTAGCAACAGCAATTAGAAAGGCTGCAGTTGCATTCAGTGGGGCACATTCCTGGCTGCCATGAGCATCCTGAAGGAGACGCAGGCCCCAGAGGGGCCTGGATGAGATCGTGGTGAGGCCTGAAGGCCTCCCGGTGGTAGGATTCGGTCTTGAACAGTCCCGATTCGGGGGGAGGCAGCACGGCAGAGCAAGCCTGCGTGGGTTGAGAACTAGACGTTCTGATAGGCAGCCTCGTCATGGGGAAACTGAGGCTCTCCCATAGGTGAGAGCCAGCACTACCCCACGGCCAGCACTTCCCCACTGGGTTCTTGAAACGACCCTGAAAGGCAGCGATGCTTGTCCCTGTTTCTCAGATGGGAAGTGGGGCTCAGAGAGGGTAAGTTGTCTGGTGTGTGGCAGAGCTGAGAGAAGGCAGTCTTACTTTAGAGTTCTAACTGCAGGGTGCCTGGGGGGCTCAGTCGGTGAAGCGTCTGCCTTCAGCTTGGGTCATGAACTCAGGGTCCTGGGATCGAGCCCTGCCTCTCCCTCTCCCTCTGCTGCTACCCCCGGCTTGTGCTCGCTCTCTCACTCACTCTCTCAAATAAATAAATAAAACCTTAAAAAAAAAATCACCCAAACTAAAGTTCTAACTGTAACTCTCCAACTCTCTATTTCTTGAATCTGCAAAGTGGGTATAACCAAAGGTCCCGCCTTACTTGGTAAATTCAAAGAAAACTTATGAGGAGACGCGAGACAGAGGGTGGACGGCGCTGGCTGTGGCTACCGCCCCTGGTGGGGGGGGGGGCGCGGGGGTGGAAGACAAGAGCAGGGAGTTACTGAGGGCAGACAGCTTGGGCACCCAAGGGGCAGGAAGACCTCGCTGGCCAGAAGAGAGCAAAGCTTAGGGGCCCAGATGAGGCACCTGCCCGGAAGAGACTGACAGGAGAGTAAGTCCAGAAGCAAACACAGCGCACCCGGGAAGCTAGGGTATGGCTGCCTTTAACAGGCAGCATTTCACAGCTGTGGGAAGAAGGGGGCTTCCACCAGCAGTGATGCTAGAATGAAGACTGGCTCTGAAGAAAGAAAAATAGCTAACCCAGACTGAGGGGTTACCCCCGCCACTGTGTTCTTTGCTCTACGCACATCATCACATCATCTTGCTGACTTCTCACCGCACACTTACAAACACATTCTGTGGTTTTTCCCATTTCACAGAAGAGGGAACAGGGACACCGAGAGTGTGACTTGCCCGAAGTCATCGGTTTGGATCCACAATCCGTTGTCCTTAGGTCCCCAAAGCAAGGCTCTTGGCCACTGTTACAGAATATGGCTGGAATCTGACCTCCCTCCTCACAACGGCATAAACACCCCAAGGAGAGAAAGTTTTAAGGAAGAAAGTTAAACCATTTACATTTCAGAGGAAAACATAGGTGAATATTTTTATAATCTTTGAGTGGGAAAGACTTTGCAAGCATGACGTGAAAGCTAGAAACCCAAAGGAAAAGACTGATAAATTTGGCTACACAAATTCTCTGTCAACAGAACACCAAAAACAAAGGCAAAGAACTAACCACAACCAAGAAAACTTGCATCATATGTTACAAGTCCTAATATCCCAAATAAATAAGAAGTTCTTGCAAATCAATGAGAAAGAAAATGAACAACCTAAGAGTGATAAGGACATAAACAAGCATTTCATGGAATAGGAAATATAGTCTACATTATGAAAATATGTACAACTTCGTTAAGAAGTTCCAATTAAAACAATGACATTATTTTCATCTATAAAAATTGCAAAGATTTTTAGAATGATTAATACCTGATGTTGTTGAGGGTGTGGGCAAGCATGTCCACTCATGTACCACTGATGGGCAATTTGGCAATGTCCTAAAATGTGCCCATTCTTGGATCTAGAAGCCTTGCTTCTAGGAATATATACTACAAAAATTTGCAGACAAGTTCACTGAGATGTGTGTGCAAGGATTTTTTTATTGAAGTGGTTTATAATAGTGAAAGTAGGGCGGTGGGAGAGGATATGCTGGAGAGTAGGCAGATACTGGGCATGCTGGGAATTCAGACATTATTCTGTGGGGTGGGACGCTTGTGAGGTATTTTAAATGAGATAGGTAAAGGAGGAAGGGAACACGATCAGATTTGGGTTTTAGAAAGATCAGACTGGCTGAAGTTGGAAGCAAACCCAGAAGTACACAGTGCACCAGAAAGGTTCTCTGTGAGACTACTTGCTACCGTCCAAGCAAAAGACAACGACTTTGTGAATATATGAAACCCCTGAATTGGACACTTTAAAGGGGTCAGTCTAGGGCATGTGAATTATATCTTAGGGGAAAAAAAGACAGTGAGAGAGCCTACACTCAGAGTAATGATGAGGATGGAAAGAAGGGTGTAGCTGCCAGAGATATTTAAGCAGTGGAATAGTTTTCCAAATTTCAACTCCCAGAGCCACATTAATGAAACTAGAAGCTCTCTAAGTGCTACCGATCTTATTCCATGACCCAGTTTCCCATTTGTTGTCCTTGCAGCAAGAGGCAAATGTTATGATCTTAGCAGTTGTGTAATGGGCAGGCCTCAGGAAAATCCTTTCCATGGGGCCTGGGACCCCTCATACTGCCTGTTTAATGCCTTCTCTCCTTGTTTTGAAAACAGTTGAGATTAACAGTCTCTGCCGGCTGGAGGGGGTGGCAAATACTAATAATATTTTAGTTGTTTACTAGATGCTAGGAACTATAAAATGTTTTGCTCTTTTTAAAGGTGAAATTCACATAGCAGACAATTAACCATTTAAAAATGTACAGTTCGATGGCATTTAGTGTATTCACAATGGTGTGCAACCACCATCTTTCTCTAGTTTCAAAACTTTTTCATCACCCCAGAACACCCCAGACCATTAAGTCGTTACTGCCCACTGCCCCTCTCTCTATGCCCTGCTAACCATTAATCTTTCTTGTCTCTATGGATTTGTCTATTCTGGATATATCTTAACAAAGGTATCACACAATATGTGGCCTTTTGGGTCCAGCTTCTTTCACTTAGTGTAATGTTTTTGAGGTTATCCAAATTGTAGCAGGTATCAGGCTGCATCCTTTTTTTTTTTTTTTGAGATAAAATTGATACATAACATTATAACATTTTCAGATGTAGGACATACTCATTCAATATATGTGTATTTTGCAAAATGATCCCTATGATCTCTGGGTAACATCTATTATCACACATAGTTACCAAGTCTTTTTCTTGTGATTAGAACTTTTAAGATCTACTTTCTTAGCAATTCCAAACATACAATATATATATGTATGTATCAAGTATTACTAACTATGGTTACCATGCCTACATTCCTTTTTTATGGCTGAATAATATTCCAGTGTATGGATGTACTGTATTTGCTTATCCATTCATCCACCGATGGCACATACATTATTAAGTCATTTAATCTTCTTTACAATCCTATGAGGACTTTTCTTCCTGTTGTTTTTTAATTGAAGTATGGTTGATATAATGTTACATTAATTTCAGGTGTACAACTAGTGATTCACTAAGTCTATGCTTTATGCTCTATGAGGACTTTTTTGTTTTTTACAGGAACAGGAAACTGAGGCACAGAGAGGTGAAGTGACTTGTCCAGAGTCATACATGTAGGGCAAAGTGGTAGAAGGATTGGAACCCAAACAGTTCAGCTCCCTTCAGTGCTGTGCTTCCCCACAGAAAAGCTGTCTCTGTTTGGCATTAGAAAGTGAGACTCTAAAGACACATGTAGAAAGCTTAAAGAAAATAAATGAATGAAACTATTGTAAATATTGGTTATTTGTCCACAAGGATGCACACTGGGTAATTATATTAGTGAAAAAGAGAAGACCACCCTCATACCCTCTTATAAAGGGCTGATTAAATTATACATATAGTTTATACACACATTCATATTGTAATAATTGCTAAGGTATATTGAGTTCTTACCATGTGTCCCTCTTCATTTTAAGGGCTTTACTTGTATTAACTCATTTAATCCATGTGATGGATTACAGTGTGACCCTTAAACTAAAATGGCATAGGAATATTTATGACTTGAGAAAATGTTCATGATCTATTGTTGAATAAAGGAAGCATATTATAAAATTCTGTTTAAAAACTGTATGTTTGGGACGGCTGGATGGCTCAGTCTGTTAAGCGTCTACCTTTGGCTCAGGTCCTGATCCCAGGGTCCTCGGATCGAGTCCCACATCGGGCTCCCTGCTCAGCGGGAAGCCTGCTTCTCCTTCACCTGCCCCTCCCCCTGCTTGTGCACACTCTTTCTCTCTCTGACAAATAAATAAAAATCTTTAAAATAAAAAAAACTATATGTTTTTTGCAGCTTTATTCGTAGTTGCTCAAACTTGGAAGCAACCAAGATTCAGGAGGATAAATAGATAAATAAACTAAAACATCAAGATAATGGACTATATTCAGTGCCAACAAGTCATGAGCTATCAAGTCACGAAAAGACATGGAAGAATTTAAATGCATATTACTAAGTGAAAGAAGCCAATCTGAAAAGACGGATACTGTGTGATTCCAACTCTATGACCTTCTGGGAAAGGCAAAACTATGAAAACAGTAAAAAGAGCAGTGATTGCCAGGATTTGGGGGGTTGGGGGAGGAAGAAATAGGCAGAGCCCAGAGGATTTTTAGGCCAGTGAAAATACTCTAAATGGTCTCATAATGATGGCTACATGTCACTCTACATTTGTCCAAACTCACAGAAGGAATAACACCAACAGGGAACTGTAACGTGAGCTATGGACTTTGGGTGATAATGATGTGTCAGTTGTAACAAATGTCCCCCTCTCAGGAGGCTGTGCATGTGTGGGGACAGGGGTGGGGGGTATAGGGGAAATCTGGACCTTCCCCTCAGTTTTGCTGTGAACCTCAAACTACTCAAAAAATGTGGTCTTAATAATAATAGAAAAAACCTATACAGATGTAAAAAGACCGTAATTAGTTCTAGAAAATGGAATTACTGGGGCGCCTGGGTGGCTCAGTCGTTAAGCATCTGCCTTTGGCTCAGGTCATGATCCCAGGGTCCTGGGATCGAGCCCCACATCAGGCTCCCTGCTCTGCGGGAAGCCTGCTTCTCCCTCTCTCACTACCCCTGCTTGTGTTCCCTCTCTCGCTGTGTCTCTCTGTGTCAAATAAATAAAATCTTAAAAAAAAAAAAGAAAGAAAATGGAATTACTGTTTTTATTTTCTTCTTTGTAATTTCAGGAATATTCCACAATAATAATCATTGATTTATAAAACAGTTTTAGAGGTTCCTAGGTGGCTCAGTCGGTTAGGTGTCTGCCTTCAGTTCAGGTCATGACCCCAGGGTCCTGGGATTGAGCCCCACATTAGGCTCCTTGCTCAGTGGGAAGCCTGCTTCTCCCTCTCCCTCTGCCCCTCCGCCCACTTGTGTTCTCTCTCTCTCTCAAGTAAATAAATATAATCTTTTAAAAAAATATACCTGTTTTAAAAATAAATACATAGGGACGCCTGTGTGGCTCAGTCAGTTAAGCGTCTGCCTTCTGCTTAGGTCATGATCCCAGGGTCCTGGGATCGAGCCCTGCATCGGGCTTCCTGCTCCGCGGGGAGTCTGCTTCTCCTCCCTCTGCCTCTCCCCCTTCTTGTGCCTCTCTTTCTAAAATAAATTTTTTAAAAATTAAAAAAAAAGAAGGGGAGGCTGAAGATACTTAAAAAATAAATAAATAAAATAAACAAATGCATGCAGAGTCAAGGCGTTAGACCACGTGTGAGGGCCTGATGCCCAGAGCAGCCCTCAAGAGGCGGGGTCACTGACTAACTAGTGGGAGAGGGAGCCCAGATGGCACCACAGAGAGGAAGTCAATGACCCCTGGGGCTTACCACGGGAACCTTAATTTGAATTCAGATCCATCTGGAATTCAGAAGTTCATTTGTTCTCTAGAGTACACTGCTGAATTCATCAGTACCCAGCAGAGGCCCTGATGGAAAAGTCACCCTGTGGATAGAATAGCAGTTATGTGTGCTACGTGTGAATATATAAAACAGTCTGGTGAAAAAGCATCGGCCAATGAGCCAGGATTAAAGAAGAGATTTAAAGTCAAATTTAAGGGCGCCTGGGTGGCTCATTCATTAAGCATCTGCCTTCAGCTCAGGTCATGATCCCAGGGTCCTGGGATCGAGCCCCGCATCGGGCTCCCTGCTCGGCGGGAAGCCTGCTTCTCCCTCTCCCACTCCCCCTGCTTGTGTTCCCTCTCTTGCTGTGTCTCTGTCAAATAAATAAATAAAATCTTTTAAAAAAAAAAGTTAAATTTAAGGAGATATGAGCAATTATGTTCCTTTTCCTAAAATACAAACAAACAAGCAAAACCCCTCAGGTCCTATGGGGGTCCCAGCAAGTCTCCCCATAGTAAAGGTATGCCCTTTGACCCCTGTTATTTGGAACTAAAAATATGTCCGGGAGGAGCCCTGTGTTCCAGAGCGGATATGCTGATAAGCCAGGGAACAGTGATTACTTACAGGTTTGAATGGCTTATCCCTCCCTCCCTCCCCCCGCCCTGCCACTCGGGACCATCAAACACAATATCTGATCTACTTCTTCCTTACAAAACACTCTCAGGCCATGAATTTGTTGTGTTGGACGCGCAGGCAGTCCCAGCCCCATGCTTCACCTCTTCCCTATATTTCTGTACAAATAGATTTGGTTCATTGTTTACTTAGACTTGGCAACTGCCAGTCAACCTCTCAGGGGAGACATCAGGTGGCCCGGGAGGGGAACGAATGTTTGGGGAACCCTCAGGCCAGGTCCTTCGTCTAATGTCACCTGTCCCCAGGCCTGGGGTCCCAGTCCACTCTCCGTGGCCCTGTGGCCGCTCAGAGTTGGCAGAGAGGAAGTGTGCCCCAAGCTATGGCTCCCCCTGGAGGAGCCATACTGAAGAAGTCACTAGAAATAGGTTTCTTTACATACGTACTGACCCCAGCAAGCCTCTTCCTAGAGGACGTGGCAATCTTCTTGGAGATGGCATTTATGACAGAATATATGACTACACCTTTTTTGCCTTGTTTTCATACATGGGAACTGACTAAATTCAAGAATCGACCCCTTTTCACGCGTGCTATGAATACAGACGAGTGACTTTAATCTACACGTGCATCCCTTGCTTCTTAGAGCAATTCATGCCTTACATATGTGGGAATTGAACCATACTTTTAAATGCACCTTTTTGAAATTCTGTGGTGAACTTTTCTTTTAAGTAAAGACTCTTCAATCAGTCCCCAAGATTTTTTGGTAACAACTTTAATGAGATATAATTCACACACCTTGCCACTCACCCATTTAAAATGTATAATACAGTGGTTCGTATTATCTTCAGAGTCGGGCTACCGTCACTACAATTCATTTGAGAACATTTTCGTCTCTTCGAAAAGGAACCTGTACCCTTCAGTTATCATCCGCACCCCCATCTGTCACCCCATTCCCCGTTCATCTCCCAGTCCTAGGCAACCCCAACCCCCACCTATCTACTTTTGTCTCTATAGATTTGCCTCTTCTAGGCATTTCATATGAATAGGATCATACAATATGTGGTCTCTTGTGACTGGCTTCATTTAGCATAATGTTTTCAAGGTTCATCCCTGAGATAGCACCTTATCAGCACTCCATTCCTTTTTTATAGCAAGTAATATTTCATTGTATGGATATAACACATTTTGTTATCCACCAGTTGGTGGACATTTGGGTTCTTGCCACCTTTGGCTACTATGAATGATGCTGCTATGAACATTCGTGGTCAGGTTTTTGTGTGGACATACGTTTTCAGTTCTCTTGGGGATATACCCGGGAGTGGGTTCACTGGCTCAAATGGGAATTCTATGATGAACTTTTGGAGGGACTGCCAGACTATTTTCCAAGTGAATGCACCATTTTCCATTCCCATGGCAGTGTGTGAGGCTTCTACTTTTTCCATTTCCTCACCAACGCTTGTTATTATCTGATTTTTAATAATAGTCATCCTACTGGGGGTGAATTGGTATCTGGTTGTGGTTTTGATTTGCATTCCCCTGATGGCTTGTGATGTTGAATATCTTTTCCTGTGACTTCATATATCTTCTTTGGACAAGGGTCTATTAAGATACTTTGCCTGTTTTTTAAATTGGGTTGTCTTTTTATTATTAAGTTGTAAGAGTTCTTTTTATATTCTAGGTACAAGTCCCTCACCAGATACATGATTTGCAAATATTTCCTCCCATTCTATGGGTGGTCTTTTTTCTTTCTTTTTTTTTTTTGAATTTTTTTTTTTTTAATTCATTTGAGACAGCGAGATACAGAGAGAGAGAGAGAGAGCAGGAGCGGTGCGGAGGGAGCAGAGGAAGAGGGAGAAGCAGACTCCCCGCCGAGCAGGGAGCCCGACGCGGGGCTCGATCCCAGGACCCGGAGATCATGACCCGAGCTGAAGGCAGACGCTTAACCATCTGAGCCACCCAGGCGCCCCGGGTGGTCTTTTTTCTTTCTGGATAGGTCCTTTGAGGCAGAAAAGTTTTAAATTTTGACAGTCTAATTTATTTATTTTTTTGTTATTTTTGCTCATGCTTTGGCATCATATATAAGAAATCACTGCCAAATAAAAGGTCATGGAGATTTATCCCTATGTTTTCTTCTAAGGGTTTTCTAGTTCTAGCTCTCACATTTAGGTGCGTAATCCATTTTGGGTTAGAGGTTCAAGCTCTTCCTTTTGTGTGTGGATAACCTTGTTCCAGCACCATTGTTTGAGAACACTATCCCTTCCCCTGTGAATTGCTTTATCACTCTTGAAATTCAATTGACTGTAAATGTGAGGGTTTATTTCTGGATTCTCAGTTCTACCTCAGTGATCTATCGGGCCATCCTCATGCCCATACCACTCTGCCCCCCCTTCCCCCCCCCGCCGACACCACCACTTGTCTCTCTCTTTCTCCTCTTTTGTTACCACCTTCCTTTATTATTTCCGCGGGACACTTGCTGCGGGAGGATCCTCCTGGCTGAATCTCAAGGAGTTTAGAAAGCTTCTTTCTTGCACTTGCTCAGTAATGTCACCAGCAACACCTCTTTCGGGTCCCATGTGGCAATGCCTCCAACTTGGAGTTCGAGTTGCTGAGATCGACTGGGGAGACCTTCAGTGGGGACAAGAACAGAGGAGCCCTCCACCTAAGGAAGCCTGCAGGGTCCTGGGGTCCAAGCTTCCTGATGCCCTTCTCCCCAGGGTAGAAATGGGGGTCGCAGGGGCCGCCTGGTTTTCTTGGGCTTTTTCAGATGTCCAAATATCCCTAAATGTCTAGTTCTCCCGGAACTCTTTAAGCCGTAGGCCAGGGTCCAGAGACTGTGCTTGGGGCATGACTGTAGGACCTGGTGTGAGAAGCGGGAAGGCACGGCCCTCACGTGCAGCTTCGCCCGGAACCTCCGAGCCCCCAACCCCTGAACCCCGACCCTGAGCCCTGACTGCGACTTTGCCCCCCACCCCCCCCCACCCCCAGTAGGAATGAGCCAAGGCTCGTGGAGCCAAGCCTTTCCTGCTGTCCCGGGATCTGCTGAGCTCCGGGAATTACGAAGTCTGTGATCCTGGGGCCATTTCTTCTGGCTCACAAGGTCTGAAAAGCAGACCAATTAGCTATAGGATGGAAACCAGCCAAAGAGTAATTTCCAGCAGATTCGGGTGTGGCCTGTTTGTGCTTCTGCTCTTCTCTCATCAGCTGGTGTTGTGGGGAAGAGGCACTGGTGAGGATTATCAGAATGGATGTAATATGAACCTTTCCCCAAGTCCATAAGGATGCTTCAAAAGTAGGATTTTTCATGGGTGCAAAATATTAAATTATCTGCCTATATCATAATTGACTTAACTATTTCCTCCAAAAAGATTGGGATCTCTTTGGAGGACAGAGCACAAAGTTTCTAATGTATCTCTTTGGATAAAGATATGTGTCACCAGCATCAGTGACCAGCACGACAGTCACTCCCCATCTTCCAAGAAAGACAATCCACAAAAATTCCTGTCACTGAAGGGTCAGCAGCCGGGACATGGCCCCAGGGGGCAGCCTGGCCCTCCGTTCTGGTTCTTCTGGAAAATCCACAAAACCTGATAGTGAAGGAGAATTCTGGCAGCACAGAGAAAGAGAGTTTTTCCAGTGGGATGTATTAGGATCCAACACTTTAAGTAGAACAATTTACTTTCAATGTCATTCCTGAAAGAAATCAAAGAGGAAATTCCCATCGGACACAAGCCGTTTGTGCTTATCGGAACCCGAGAAATTGCCAGGGGAGCGCATATGAATCCTCCCAAGTGCCGGGGTCCAAACGAGTCAACACTGGACACTCAAAATGAACAGAAGGGCAGACAGCCTGGAAAGCTCTCTGTGCATCCAGCCAATTCCTCGGAGCCTCATGCATGGCCTGAAGATTTGATGGCATCTGTGACGGAGCTTTCATGGTTAATGCCCAGCATCCTTCCTGCCTCTCACCTCTTTGAGCGGCCTCTGTGGAGAGCAGCTCTGGTCATCCTTCCGGCCTCAGGACCCAGGCACCCTGCCAGGCCAGGCAGCCCTCTCCTGACACTCTCTTTACACATGGACTCCCTCTGCCCCCACACCCATCTCCTTCACCAGTGTGAGACCGCATCCTTGAATGGGTGAGTGTCCTTGTAAATATGTATCGTGGGTTCACATGTATTTTCATTAGCATGAATGGTATCGGGTTCTTCTTCTTCCTAGCTACCCCTCAGCCCTGTGTTGTTGCTGGGTGGGTATAGTTTGTTGATCCTCAGGCCTCTATCAGTTTGATGTCAAGAGAACCCAAACCACCAGGTGAAGAAAACACCTGGGCAGTTTTGTCTGGCACCGGTTTACTGAGATTCCAAGCGCATGTTACCCATGTTATCTTTGTGTCTCATTCACAAGGAATTATTCACCTCAAGACGCAAATAATGTTAGATGTTTCCCCACTGATTTATTAAGAACCACCCACTAAGACTGGGAGGTGTTTAACGTTAGATTCCTGTCCTTCTAGGACTCCTCCTTTGGATCCCACAACGTCTGGGGGTGGGCGTCCCATCGCCCTGCAAAGGTCCTCCAGGTGTCCAGGTCACGGTGGCTCCCCCCACCTGGACAATGCCATGGTCTCACCCCACAGCACACATTCACTGGCCTCCTCCCTCTGTCTGGCAGGGCCCTGCCGAGGAGGACGCCGTCACCCTCCCCACTGGGCCTGCCCAGGGCTCTCCACGCAGGATCCCCTACAGCCCTCTCCCCTCCCACAGGTGAGCTCATAGATTGTTCTTCCCAGTCCCCGGGGGCTAAATGGCAGCCTCAGCCCACTGTACCCTTTCCAAGCCTCCAAAATGCAACACGTTCATTCTCCTTCTTTGTGCCATGACAGGGCATCAGCCTTGAAACTATAAAGTTTTTCCAGATGTAAAGGAGGTCAAGATCCTAAGAATAGTAAAGTTGGTTCTCTTCCTGGAAGGAGAAAAATACCTCTCATTGTCTCCTCACCAGCCATGGGCTCACTCTGCCCCCACCCCTCAAGGACGAACAGAATTACTTAAATAGAACACCCACAAAACCAAACAACCAAAATTTCTCAATCTTTCAGCTAGCAGCCCACCACACTGATACTTTTTGAGCACTTACGGCGCCCTAGACGCTTTGCCAGGCACTTGATAGGAGCATTTGATCCTCACAAGGATGCTGCGAGGTGCGGACAAGTCTCCATTCTCCACAGAAGGTATGCGGGACTGCAGAAGAAGGGAGCTTGCTCAGGGTCCAGCAGTAGAGCCAGAACGGGCCCCTGCCTGATGCACGGGGTTGACATCGGTGTAAATACTCTGGGCTGAACGGACTTTTATAACCTGATGCCTTTTAGAAAACTGCATCCCATCTGCAAAGCCTTCCTCTCGTTAAAGCTAAGGACGACTCTGTATGCAAGCTAGGCCTTGCTGGATTCTTCTAGCACTTTCTGCCTGCCCCTCCTAAGGGATGCGTTCCAAACCTGGCTCTGCCGAAGCTCTGGAAATTCATCCTGTCGCATCTTGGGTTGCGCTGGCCTTACCGCTTTCCTGGGGATGAACAGGGCTGTGCTCTCTCCCAAAAGGCTCACGGAAGTTCAGCCACAGGAAAATCCGTCTCCTCCTTCTTCCTCCTCCCACTTTCAGGGGGTCCTTTCTCTTTAGTGATAGAACCAGTAGTGAAGCGAAGTGTATCACAAACTGCCCCCTTACACACATGTGCATGCACACACACACCCCCCCAGAGAGACTCCCAGATGCCCTGAGGTCTTCCACTGGCCAGGTTTGACTTTGGCTCCGGGTTCTCACTTCTTTTGAGGCCAAACTAGTTCGTTGCTCTGCTGTCCATGGCCCCTTGGCTGTGTTGACTTGCAAAAGCAGGAAGCATCACTCATCTGCTGCATGTTTCCACCTATGGGAGATTAATTCCAAAGGGCAGACCTATGAATCCACTTGTCAAGAGGCAACGTGGGCATGTTTCTTCACCGTGGGAATGCCCATGACTGTGGGCCAGCAGCCTCGGACTAAGGGAAAGCGTTTCGCATCCACTGCCCCTTTTGGCACAAGAGTTCCTTAAGCTGCAGGTCAGAAAGCAACGGCTCCGGTCTGACACAGGGAGAAACTGAGGCCCTTTTACTTCTTAAAATCCAAAAATGTCAATATAGTCCCAGGAACTTGGTGCGGCTGCAGCTGCTGAAGCCAGAGGTTAGTCTGCAGGGGGTGCCTGGTGCTGGGCCAGCGCCTCCCCGGTGCCCTCTGGGAGTGGTGTTCCCAATTCCCCCAAGGCGGGGGCGGGGCAGAATCCTGGCACAGACCTGCCCCCTCTCCTTTTACCTTCTTCAGAGAAGTGGGCAGGGCACAGGAAGGGGCCTCCACCAACGTACCCATTCCCACAACCGGGCCACCTGCTAGGCAATGCCAACAGGCTTCTCAAGTGTCCAACACAAAGTAACCCTGTAACAGGCCCACTGTGTGCTGTCACAACTCCAGAAGGAGCACGTGAGTGTCCATCAAGCCCTTTTTCCAGAGAGGTCCCCTCATCCACGGAGGACATGGTGAGGTCACTGGGGATTCCTAATCCCAGTGCCCTGCTTCCTCCTGGCCAAGCTGATACTCCCAGGAGACCCCGGGTGGTGTCTGCCCCTCCCCAGCCATCAGGAAGCAGATGCCCTCTTGTCCTTGGTCAGAGCCCCAAATGGGCACCACAAGGGTGCTTGTCCTCTGCTGTATGCTGAATGCTGGCCTCAACTCCAGCTCCTCCCTCGCTCCCTCCTTCAGTCTCATCTCTCCCACGCATTTCCACCGGGCAGCTGGACCACCCCACACCACACTGCAGGGACAGCAAACTCCCCTGGGGCAGGCTGAAGGCTCCTTCCACCTTCTGTACTCCCCGCTCTTCCTTGGCCTGGCCTCCCCTGCGATGTGATGGCAGGCCTCCATGAGAGTAAGCGAGAAGCTGGAGGGAGAAGACCCACCTCCGGGGCGGGCTGGGCAGGGCCAGCTCAAGATGCCCGACAGGATATAAACCCTCAAAGACTAGCACCTCCTACCACCCACCCATGCAGCTCAGAATACAAGCAACTTAAAACTGCAAACAGGTACAACAATATCCAGGGTTCCAACAAATCCTGGTTTCCCATAATAAGTAATTTGATGTCCTTTTTTAAAATTTCAAATTTCATGGGGCACCTGGGTGGCTCAGTTGGTTAAGCGACTGCCTTCGGCTCAGGTCATGATCCTGGAGTCCCGGGATCGAGTCCCGCATCGGGCTCCCTGCTCAGCAGGGAGTCTGCTTCTCCCTCTGACCCTCTTCCCTCTCGTGCTTTCTATTTCTCATTCTCTCTCTCTCTCAAATAAATAAATAAAATCTTTAAAAAAAAAATAAAATTTCAAATTTCAAACTCTTCCCCTCCCCAGTTTTTGGAGACATAAGCAGAAGTTTGATGTGCCTGTTGGGCAATGTATACCGGACTGGGGAGGCAGGGAGGTGCGGCAGAGCACTGGGGCCCAGGGGTCCTGGAGCCTCTGAGGGAAGAACAGGCCCGGGTAGAGACAGACATGGGAGGGGGAGAGGGAGACTGAGCTCGCAGAGGGTCAGGGCAAGGGAGCGGCTGCCGCAGGGGTGAAGGTCCGTGGAGATGAGGTGGCCACGGCAGCCCTGGCCATCCCTCAGTAGGAGAGAGGGGCCTCTGCGAAGCCACCAGACCCTCCTCCCCATTGTGCTAACCTGGGCTTGGAGCTGGTCACGCTGGGTTCAACACCAGTCACTGTCACTCTCTGTCTTGTGGAAGCTTGGGGCCAGCGTACTAAAGCCCAGAGCAGGCCCAGGCCAAGGCCAGCTCCCCACAGGAAAGCAAAACAATGACGACTCACCTAGTGGCACTCCTAGGGAGATGTGAGGCTAGGAGAGAGCTTCTCCACAGCTGCGGGCCACTTGGAGGGGGACGCTGCCCACACTGGTCTTGCGGGCTTTGCAACCTGCCCCTTCCACTTACAGGACTCCAGGCTCTAGCTCAGTCACTGCGCTGGCCCTGGCCGCAGGGAGGAGGAGAGGCAGAGTCAAAGTTGTACTAGTCGGTGACATTAACGACACTCCCAATGTTGTGCAGCCATCACCGCTATTTTCAAAAATTTCAACACCCCAAACAGAAACTCTGGCCCCATTAAGCAGTAACTCCCCAGTGCCCCCACGCAGAACCTAGTGGCCTCTCGTCTGCTTTCTGTCCCTCTGCATTTGCCTATTCTAGATCGTTCATCGAAGTGTAATCATACAACATTTGTCCTTTGGTGTCTGCTGCCTGGCTTTTTTCACTTGGCATAATGTCCCTCAGTGGTAATTCACTCGTGTTGTAGCATGTGTCAGAATTTCCTCCCTTTAAGGCTGGGTAATATTGCACCGTAGGCATAGGCCACATTTTGTTTATCCACGTGTGTGTCCGTGACTGCTTGGGAAGCTTCCACCTTTTGGTGCTTGTGAATAACTCTGCTGTGAACATGGGTGTGCAAGTATCTGCTTGAGACTTGCATTCACTTCTTTTGAGTATATGCCCAGAAGTGGAAGTCTTTTAGGTATATGACCCAGAGGCGGGGTCGTATAGTAATTTTATGCTTAACTTTTTTTTTTAAGATTTTATTTATTTATTTGACAGAGAGAGACAGCGAGAGCAGGAACACAAGCAGGGGGAGGGGGAGAGGGAGAAGCAGGCTTGCCGCTGAGCAGGGAGCCGGATGTGGGACTCGATCCCAGGACCTGAGGACTCAACCCAGGACTCGATCATGACCTGAGCCGAAGGCAGACGCTTAACGACTGAGCCACCCAGGCGCCCCTATGCTTAACTTTTTGAAGAATGGCTACGCCATTAACGTTTTCTTTGTTTGGTTGTAATGTTCTGTTTCAAGGGTTAAGTTACTTTGGCGACGTTCTTTAAAACCCTTCCCCAAATACATAAAAGTAACAGAAGGTCCTGAAGTATTATTTCTGAAGCAAAACAAAATCCGACTGTGGAGTGCTGTGGCATCTAGGGGCGGCCCTCACTCAGGCAGGCCCCCGGGAAAGTCTCCTTCCGGCGCCGGTGCCAGCCTGCGTGGAGATGCTAACACCTTCTGTCCCAGTGGCCCCCACCTGCCGCTGCCGCTGGAATGGCGGCCCGTGGGAGCAAAGTAGGGGCTGTCCCCACACATCCTAGGCCCCGCTTCACCCCAAGAAACAGAGGCCGGGAGGGAGGGGGACGGGACGTGCGCGGAGGGTGGAGGCTCCCGGCCACGCGCTGTGGGGAGCCCGGTCCTGCGCAGGCGTCCACGACCGCCAGGGGGCGCAGGGGGCCGCCTTCGGCAAGCGCGCCGCAGCTCCTCGAATCCTCGGATGGACCTCCCACCACCCCCCACCCTAACCCCGCCGGAGGTGGCGGCGGGATTCCGGGTCCCCCAGCCGCAAGCAGAGGTCTCAGCGCGGGGCTGGGGACACCTGCGGCCAAGGCCGGGCCCAGCAGCGCCTGGGGCGTGGGGAAGGGAGCCGGAGGGTCTCGAACAGGAACAAATGTTGACCACACCCAGCTGTCCCTCTGGCCCTACGCTAAGAGCGTCCCCCCCATCGTGCTTCATACCTTTTTCTATCAGAGGCCACGTGTTCCTAGAGGACAGGAGCATCAGGCGCCTCAGTCCCGCGCAGAGCCAGCACATGCACCCCATGCCCCCCAGCTGTCCCACCTATAAGGACTTGGTGCTCAGAGAAGGTTGGATGGAATGAATGATTGAATGAACGAATGAATGAATGAATGAGTGGGAAAGAATGAATCTGTCCCCACATGGTGTAGAGAGAAATGAACTGGGAGCCTGGCCCCTGGACTCTGATGTCAACACTGCCACTGATTTCATGTGATCAACCCACGGGGTTTACTGGCGCCCAAGGGATCCAGTCCCAGGGATGCTGAAGTGATGCCCTTTAAATTTATTTTAAGGAAAATGCAAGCACAACAGCCAGAATTGGGGGCTTTGGGCCATAATGCAAAATGCAGTGTGTGTAAATATGAATACATAAATATATATTGGAAGATGAGGTAGCAAAAAGAATATTTAAATGTTTTTCATCTTATTAAAAGCTCATTAAATTTCATCAAATTTTTATTATTGTACTATTATTATAAGGGAATTTCCTTGTTTCTAAAAATACACACCTAAGTATTAACATAAGGGGCATGGAGCTACAAATGACTCAGAAATAGTTCAGAAAAAAGTACCTTTTGCAAAAATTATAAATTAGAAGAAAAAAGCTCATGAAAAAAATAAATCAATAGGGAGGGGCTATTTGACAGTCAGTTGGGGGTACCAGTAGGAATCCAGCCCTGGTTGGGGGACTGGGGGAGCATGGGGGGGGATGGGATTGGTGCTGTGAGGTGGGCTTTGGGTGCATCCATGGAGTAGAGGCTACTGGAAACCTACATCCAGGATAGACTGCCAGGGGGAAGGGAGAGAGGTGCAGTCTCATGATGCCCAGGTTTAGAGGCTGCCTGGGTGTGGGAAAGAAGGTTTGTAGGGTAGGCAAAGCCCCAGATGGCCCAGAGCTGGAGTGTGCGGTGGGGGTGAATTGAACTGGTTCAAAGGCCCAGGCTGCCTGCAGACTTGGCACCTCATTTACCCATAATCCCTAGGGGGAGACAAGGTGTGGAGGGAGCAGAGGTGCTCTCTGGCTCACAGTGGCCTTCTCAGGAACCACATCTGCACCAGTCACCCTATTGGGCCTGTTGCAGTTCTTCTCCGAGGTCTGAAAAACTCTAAGGCAGGGGGAGAGATCCTCCTCTCTTCTCTGGTCAAGAAGAGACTGTAAAGATGTAAGCCTGGACTTACTGAAAGCTGTGGGTTGGGCCCACAGGGACATCTGGTCTGAGTGAGAAGGGGGCAGGGGATAAACCATTCTACACGATGCCTTCCAGAAACCTTGACAGAGGCTTAGCAGGCTCAAAGCCACAGATTTGCTGGCTTTATTCATATTGATACACAAGCCCGTAGAAACTCTTGCAATATTTAGGCAAGAAGATGTATACAGAAATGTTCACTGCAGCATTATTTGTAAAAATCATGTTAACCAGAAAATAGATAAAATGTGGTAGCGGCCTCCTCACACTCTAGCTCTTGTACAGCTGCCTCCCGCATTGAACAGGGCTGAGCTGCAGAAATATATGGTGGAAATGACATTGTGTGACTTCCAAGGCCAGGTGATAAAAGACATTGGGGGCCTGTACCTTGCTCTCTCTTGGATCACTTGTTCTGGGAGAAAGCCAGCCACCATGTCACAAGGACACCCAGGCAGCCCCCTGGAGACGTCCATGGAGCAAGGGACTGAGGCCTCCTGACATCAGCTTGCCAATGGTCTGAGTGAGCCATCTTGGAAGTAGGCCCTCCAGCCCCAGGCAAGCCCTCAGACGACTATAGCCCAAAGTCAGCATCTTTAATGCTACTCTCCAGCCAGAACCACCCTGCTAATTTCCGGCCTACAAAAACTAAGATGATGAATGTTATTAAAATCTAACTATAGTTGTTACTAAGGCATTTATTAGGGGGCGTTTGTTGCTTCGCAAGTAGCAATAGCTAATACAAATGTTATATAATCATACATTGAATTTCTAATCTGCTTATTTTTTATTTTATTATTAAATATTTGAGAGACAGTGAGCGGGGTGGGGGGCAAAGGGAGGGGGAAGGCGAGAATCTCAAGCCAACTCCCCGCTGAGCCTGGAGCTTGATCCCACTACCCCGAGATCATGACCTGAGCCAAAACCCAGAGTCACTCAACCAACTGCACCACTCAGGCGCCCCGTTATTTTTTAAACATTTTATTTTTTTATAAGTAATCTCTACACTCAACATGGAGCTCAAACTCACAACACTGAGATCCAGAGTTGCATGCTCTACTGACTGATCCAGCCAGGCGCCCCTAGTCCGCTTTTTAAAAAGGGGTTAAATAGGCACATCATAGAATTCTACTGAGCTTTAACTGAGAATCTATGTGAACTTTATGTATTTGGCACATAGCAGGCACTCAATATGCTTGTTGCTGCACTCTTCTCTGGTTTCGTTTCCTTCCCTCGGATTCCCAGCTGAATTTCCCCTCATTTGATAAACAGGTATTCTTCCTAGTTTGAATATTGTCACAATATTCCCATTTGGTAGGATGAGTCCATCTGTTCTCACAGTACAAGCTGGAGAAAAAGCCCATCTCTTCAGGACATGAGGTATATATATAATTGGGCCAACCCCATCTGAATGCAGAGATCACAGAAGGTAAGCTTGCCTCAGTGACTTCTACTCCATCTTCTACCCCAAGCACCTCACTCTGAAGGATGGGGTCTAACTAGGCACTAATGAAGTGGAATTTAGGGAAAGAACATGCCAACTTGAGTTCCTGGCACTTCTACCCAGCAACCCTAAGGTCTCAGGAAGATTTTATTTTGGTGTCTGAATGAAAGAACTTTTTTTTTTTTAAAGTAACCATGCTAAGCCATAGATTTAATCACATGAGATTTATCCCTATAAATAAAATGGACAGCTCCCTCCACTACTACTGGACAAAATATAGATTCCTTGACTTCTGAAAAGCAGGGGGGAAAAGTTCACATTAACACCAAGGACTGTGCCAGGGAACCCATCACTTCACCCACCACTTGCCAAGTTGCTTAAATTATTGGCTTATCCAAAATACAGGGAACTTTTCTGTGCCTGCAAATCTAGTGGAGCATATATTTAAATATGAAAAAGACCAGAGAAATTCAAAGACACTGTAATTAAATGAGGAAAAGAAAAGTTGTAAACCCTTGCTAGACCAAGTCAGTTCAGTACTCCACACTTTGGTGAGAACCAGCCCCTCATCCCAGCCCCCACCCAGGGGGGATTCTGGGGTCCGTTTCCTTGTTAATATCCAGGGTGAACTGTTGTGCCTTGCAACACACCTAAAAGCTAGGAAAGCTAAGCAGGACTACTTTGAAAAGAGCGAGAACAAATAGACATTTCTTGGCAGTGTCTTACTATCCCCACATTAACTCCCCATCTTATGCCATGTCTTCACAGACCTATTTTCAAGTGTCCACTACTGTCTTTCTCCATCCCAAAGGATTTCAGAAAGCCTGAGTGGCCTTAGATTTCGGCAGGTCCAAATACTGCACCTTGAACAGTGGCTCTGTGTGGCCAAGGGTGTTTCAGCCTATCCTTTGAGAGCCTGGCACAGAACAAGGTCCCCTTTCACTTGACCCTCTTTTGCTAACACAAAGCTGTTTGGCTGGGCCCAGCACTCCATGGGGCAAATGTTCAGGCCAAGAATAGTCTTCATTCTTCCTGTGAAGCTTTGAAAGGCTTCTAAAGAACACAGGAAATTGTCAACCCTTATTTTCTGTTGAAAACGGCTGACACTTAACTTTGAATATTCTATGGATTAATCCCAAATCATGGGGACCAATTTGCTTGAAAAGAAGCAATTTTTTTTCAACCATGTCAGAGATTAGATACTCCGATAAACAATCTCAGCATTACTTGCAAAGAATGATGTATTTTGTAACCCCCATTACTGGCACTGTAAAAAACCCACTTTTCACCAAAATAATCTTATTTCCATGGTGTGCCCTGTCAAAACATACTTCACATAGTAACTCCAAAAGGCTTTGTCTACAAAGAAGCAGGTCTAAAGACTTACCAAAGCACCATGCAAACTTACTAAAAATGCACCATCATTTAAAGTTGGGGAAAAACAATACTCTTTGTCATGGGCCCAGCATCACTGCTTCCATCAACATCCAAGGATAATCTCTCAGGGTCCTGATACCCTCACATGAGCAGTCAGAATGTAATCTTCACTCTGAACCAGCAAAGGATATATGGGCCCTACTTTATAGCTGGAGAAACAAATGTTCAGAAAGGAAAGTAACATGCCCAGTTCACACAGAGATGGGATTTGAACATAGATGATTAGTGTCTAGCACACACCAGGTGGTTGCATGGCCTAAGACTGAAGCACATAGGCCCTGATATCATCACCAAGACTGGCTCAAACTCCAGCTCTGCCAGTCACCCCTTGTCTCCTAGGTAAGTCACTGAACATCTCCAAGCCTGATTCCAGTCTGTGAAAGGATGATACCGGTATCTATTAAGGTTTAAATGAAGATAATGCACAAAAACTAGTTAACTTACCATTGGAACATAGTAAGTGTTCAATACATGGATAAATGCCATTATTACAAAGGGGTAGGGAAAATATCCTGAATGAAACACAGGGACTTTTGTTTACATTCACAAGCTTTTTATTAGAAAAGACTTCAATTTACTGGAGTGGCAGACAATAATTTTTCCTTTCACATCAAGTAGGATACCACAGCAGTCTTCACTAGGACATCCTCGGGGAGTCAACAAAACTATTAATGATCTACATACTACCTAGATCAATGGCTTCCAAAGTGGAATGAGCTAGATGATTCACTGGGGCTTAAGAGTACTAAACTTCTTTCCTCCACTTTAAAATTCTGTTTCATAATGTTCACAGTAACATAGTAGTACATGCATACAATTTATTATACAATTGTAATTATGGATACATGCTGAAAAATATTTAATAAGGAAACAGGGTAAAGTTTGGAGATAGTGATCTAGATGACTTGCTAAGTCAACATTCTGCTCTTGCTGCATTATCACGGCATCTTATACGCTTTCCTCTTGCTTTTTCCTCACCTACTATACACCTACCTCCACATTACTAGGTCAGTTTCTCCAAGAGGATAAAAGGCACGAAAAGTGGTGGCCGGGAGGGGAGGGTCCTCAGAATGTGCAGGTGGTAGAGCAATACCAAACTAATGAGTCTGAGAGGCAGGAGCCTGTATGTATCTCCTCAGCTTTCAAGAGTATGACCTAAGCTACACAGAAATAAGCCATATGTCCAATCAATTCATTTATTAACTTCCCTGGTTACTTGTGAACGTGATAATGAGTCAAGTAGAATTCATCCCACTAGGTGGCAGTAAAGCTCTATCACTGCGGTGCCCAAATCAAGCCACTGGGACTGGGATTGACTAATCCTGCATACTTAGAAAGATAGTGGTTACCAAGTTAGTTCAATCATATAATGTCTCTAGACAATGGAGACTAGGCATTATTGTTTTGTTGTTTACAAGCTGGCCTTTCCTTATGCCTTCGTCAATGTTACATGTATTATGAGTGATCATATAGTTCTCAGAAATCCACAAGCCATATAGCAAAAATAGCCCTCAATATGCTTGAAAAGCCTGGAGTCAACAATCAAAAGACCCAGTAAGGTTGTACAGGTCCCATATCAGATTCAGGTAAAACCTTAGGTATGACAAGGATAAGGATTTGTGCAAATTTTTACTAGGGTAGTAGAATAAAGGTGACTTACAAACTTAACACAATATACAGAATTTTTAAATGGTACCTATGAGGACCTGTTTCTAGGAGTAATACTTCACTAGTTAGGCAGGTGGTCTAATATAAAGTTTTCCATTTTGCAGTCTCCAAATTCAATAGGTTGTTAACTCCCTAAAACCAAACCTTTCTGGTTACAGGTGTTAACCCAATCTCTCTTAACATAGGAACCAAAACAAAAAACTCCTGTTATTCTGGAACACCTGATGCTAGTCTTGGACTAACAGGCAATTTATTTTTAAAAAGCCACTCATACCATGTTATGTCCTCCAATAGCAGAAGGCATTTTAGGATTAACAAAACTTTTCCAAGACAATTTTTAACTAGTGATAGCCATCAAATAAGAATAAATATTTACTACGGTATTCCTAAATCATGTTTTTAATGGCTCATGAGATCTACTTTAAATATAGCAACCCTGGGGTGAACTTACATGTAAAGTCAAGATACTGTAACATGAATAATCTGTTTTACATTTTGGATTTATGTATCTTTGAAAAGCAATAAGGATCTTTCAAGCATACTGACTTATTTAAATCCTTCAGCCTGTGAAGCCAACAAAAATAAGAATTAGCAGTTACTTCTGCTTGGATCATCAATTTTAAAAAGTAACAAACATGGTGAAACTTTTTAAGGTAATGAACTGGGTTGCATTAATTATACTTAAAATGCCATAAAGCATTATGTTAAAATCTCTATCATTTGACCTAGTGAAATTATACCACTTTCTTTCCAGTTAAAAAGTTTCAGTTTCCAGGGACATGAGAGTTTACCTAATGTGAATGAGTTGGAATTTTTCTCAGAGGAATAACATATTAATGAGATAGTACTGAGTAGACATACTGTATATCTCATAAATTAGAAAACCAATAATACATAACCATTCCAAATGAAATAAACATGCAAAAGATGAGATACAATTGTGGAGGAGGCAAATTCAAGTTGAAAAGTTTCTCCCCAAACATATTCTAATCTTGTGTATCAGCTGTAGAATATTTAAGAGCCCACACTCTATTACATCACAACATTGTTTATTATGTGAATTTTTTTACAATACAAACAAAAAAAAATACAGAAATGCAATATATGAATACAGCTAAATGCAGAACGGTGACTTTTTTTCTTTTCAAGAGGCCATGATTCCCATTTCTAGTAAAATAAAGAGACGGCACATAGGTAGAAATAGGTTGGTCGTTAGCTTCACAATTTTGCCTAGAAATGATCTATAAATGCATTTTTCCCCCTGCTACTTACCATAAAGTGTAAAAAGGGAATTAAAGGAAAGTTTCCTTGTTGGTTCCTACCATATGAAAGATGCTATATTCTATTTTAGTAGGACCAATATATGGAAAATACCTAAATAAAATGTTATTACAAAAATGAAGCAGTAATGAGATTCCGGCTAAAGAGGGCACTAAATGAGAATAACATATATTTAAAGAATCCAAAACAAACAAATAAACAAAAGAAGGTTGTTATAAAAAAGCTCTAGGTGCATTGTAAGCATATAGGATTTTTTTTCCATGTGTATTTTTAAACAATGGAAGTGTCAAAAAATAGGGTCAACTGTGTTAGACTAAATTACATTATTGTATACGCTGCACTGAATGGAATCTTTGTATTATAATTATCATAGAGAAGCATAGTTTGCATCATATTATGGCAATTTATCCTCAATGAAAACCTTCCAGAGTCCTTTTATTTTGGAATATCCTGTAAACAATCAAACCACCAGAACATGATTGTACAACAGTAAAATGTTTTCTTGCATTAAATTGAAGACATCTGTTTAATAAAAAAAAAAAAAGTAGGAAAGGTACTTAGAGCTGTTAGTTTCTAAGTACACAACACCCTAGACAATTCAAGGCATCTTATTCTCCATCAAGAACAAAAAAATAATAATAATTTTTGTCATGCTGTTAAATCCATCATTAAGGATAAAACTGGTGCAAATTGGTCAAACGGATCCAACAAACACTGATGTCCAAGCTGGCATATTGGCAACTAATACGTAACTGGTGGTCAATAGAGGGTTTAAAAGATCTTCCCTTTCTTCTTGTTCTTTTCCAAGGTTCTAAATGGTTAAAGGAAAATAATCAAAATGAGTAGTCATGTTATAAACATTACAGCCAAAACATGACAGTAGCACTGGCTAATCCAGCTACAACTGTGTTAGATTTTCCAACACTACTTTTTTATTTAAAAAAATAAAAGGGGTGCCTGGGTGGCTCAGTCAGTTAAGCGTCATTGGACTCTTGATTTCGGCTCAGGTCATGATCTCAGGGTTGTGAGATCGAGCCCCGTGCTGGGTCCGCACTGGCTGTGGAGCTGTGCTTAAGATTCTCTCTCTCCCTCTCCCTCTGTACCCCCCAACTCTGCTCTCTTTCTTTCTCAAAAGTAAATAAATAAATTTTAAAAAATAAGGCTTAGAAATGAGTAATGAGGACAATTAACAGACAATTGAATATTTGACCAAATTTCAGGATAAAAAATAAAAATAGGACAAAAATCCATTTTTAATGTATGAGAACAATTCTTTACAAATGAAATAGTGCAAACTGAAAAATATCAACTGACATCAAATACAGTATCCTTTCACGGTCATTTGAATTCTGAATTACATTTGCTTTTACCAATAGATTTTCCTCTTTGCTGAGGAAAAGTTAATAGAAGGACAGTGTTATAGAACAAACATCAACCTTGAAAATACTTAGCAGTGAGGGTAGACTGTAGAATTTTTACAGGGATATAACTTTTCAGTTTTTAATGGGACTAAAAAGAAAGAGAACAAAGTCAAGGTACAAATATTACTGAGTTTTGTGTAAACTAAGAACAAGTAACTGATCAGTTGTATTTGGAATCAGATATCCAAAATTTTATCTTAAATAATTTTAATAAAGATTTTATTTATTTGACAGAGAGAGACATAGAGAGAGAGGGAACACAAGCAGGGGGAGTGGGAGAGGGAGAAGCAGCCTTCCCGCCGAGCAGAGAGCCTGATGTGGGGCTCGATCCCAGGACCCTGAGACCATGACCCAAGCTGAAGGCAGACGCTTAACGACTGAGCCACCCAGGCGCCCCGAGAAATAATTTTTATCCTAAAGAAATAATTCAACACAACTAAAACATACCCCTAAATGTATAAAAGATCTTTGTAGCAGTGTTTTCTATGTTTGCCAATGATTGAACACAACTATTCTGTCCAACAACTGAAGGGAGGAGATAAGAGATTGATTATGGTGAGTCAACTAGGGAGAATGCTATGAAGCTATGAAATTATAATTAGGAAGACTGTTAAGCCACGGAAAATGTTTGTAATGAAAAGAAATACTGTTAGAGTAGACAGATTGCATCCATCTATATAAAAATATTCATCCATGAAATTAACTGTGCTTGGGTGATAATGGGTAAGGTCTTTTATTTATTTATTTTTAAAGATTTTATTTATTTATTTGAGAGCATGAGTGCTCAGGAGCCAGGGGAGGGGAAGAGGGAGAGGGAGAAGCAGACTCCTCACTGAGCAGGGAGTCCGACGCAGGACTGGATCCCAGGACCCTGGGATCATGACCTGAGCTGAAGGCAGATGCTTAACCGACTGAACCACCCACAAGGTCTTTTAAAATAAATAAGATGATTATTCCTTAAAACATTAATACACACATTTCTTAGGAATCTGATATTAATTACCTGGAAGAGTTCTGTTGTTCTAAAATACGTTGTTGGGCTTCCCAGTTTGCTTTCTCATCTTCAAACTGACGACGTTTTTCCTCTAATTCTTTGTGCTGTGCTTCCAAATTCTTTTTCATTTGCTCATGGCGCCTTTGGAGCTAAATCACAGCACGATACATAAAATGAAACTGTTTAATAAATCAGGAGCAGGATTAAGTTTCACCCAGACATCCTAATGTTATAAGCACTGAGTTCTTGTGCTGTAAATTCAGAATACCACCTGGAAAGCACTGTCTAGGATTTCTTCTTCTGTAGGACTTGCCACCCAAAAGACCAGTGACCCAAGAGAGTAATTTTGGGAAATGGGGAAAAAAACGTGCAACAAGTTTATAGTTGTGTTGCACTTACAATGGACATACCCTATCTTATTTATCATCTCATTTTTCATTACTCATAAGCATGCAGAAACAAGGCAAAGAAGACATCACTGTCCTCATTGTACAGATGAGCAAACAGCTGCAGAGTTTAAGTCACTTGCCCAAGATTATTAGCCAGGAAATTGGATTTAACCGGTCTCCTAATTCCAAGTTCAGAAAGCTGAGACAAGTGGAAAGAAAGCAGGTAGATAAGGACTTAAAAAAGAGCTTCAAGATCACAGTAAGCTTCCCCGATTCCTATAAAGCAGTGGTTTCTCAAATGTTAGCTTCGTACAAATCACCAAGAGTGCTTGCTCAAAATATAGAATACTGGATCTCACCTATATTGAATTAGAATCTTTGAGTGTTAAGACTAGAAATCTGCATTTTCAACAAGCCCTAGTGATTTCAAGGCAGGTATTTTTCCTACATTGAGAATTAATGCTGTAAAGAATGCTGGCTGAGAAGTAGAAACACTCTTGCAAAGTAACTGCAGAAACAAAGAGCTTATCTAACGGTTCTTTAAATATTTCCATTTAGGCGCTAGTCAATCTATTCCTGAAGAAAACAGTCATACCAATAAAAAAAAAATCAGGTTGAATCTAAATACACTTAATATCTAAAAAGTATTCAAAACTTTCAGATGTCCAGGAATCATGTTCTATTAATGATCATACTACATCATACTGAATTTGGATTATAGTAAAATTTTGTATATAGCCTGTTTTCTCAATCATTTTGTAAACAACAAAGACTGACTTCATATTTATTCCTACTGCAAATATTTCATGCAATTCCTACAAAACAAAACCATCTAAGATAAATTTAAGCAAACATGAGTCAATGTGAGATGTCATCTTCCTGACTGTAGCAAACAAGTTACTAAGAAAATATCAGAAAATAGGAACACAGGAAAATGCCTCTAGTTATTAAAAAAAAAAAATGCAACGGAATCATAAACACACAATTCACAATAGTTACTTCAGAGAAGGAGAACGAGAACTACCATAGAGAGGTACACAGGGGCTTAAATGAACTAATGAGGTCTTATTTTTTAAGCTGGGTAGGAGTTGGCAGGTATTCATCATTCTTTATCTGTACATTCCTGTTAATAAGTATCTTTTGTGTTAATTGCATGTAGGTAGAAAGTACTGGTTACAAGCCCTCTCAAGGGACCGTTAGGGTTAGATGTCTTCCAAAATTCTGACTTTTTCAGATTTTAGAAAGACAATATTACTTAGAAAGGTGTATATATTACATTTACAAAACACCTCCTGGGCTGTCTAGGGTAGCACCTACCTTAGCATTACTATTTTTTGCAGTAAATTTTATAAATATTCACATCAAGTGGAATAAAACAATTAGTTCTATGTCTGGTTTTGCAGTTTTCAGAGTTTGTTAGGATTTAGGATTTGAATCTGTGGATACATGATTGTGGACTTGCCTAGTGATTAAGAGCAAACTTAAAGAACTAATGGGTTCAACTTAGAACAATATGCAGCACTGACCAAGCTAATTTATCCTTCCTCTCATGTATAAAAAGGGAGATGGACAATTATATCTACCTCATAGGGTTATGGTGTGGATTTAATGACACAATAAGGATGCTTAGTACTGTGCCTGATGCACTGTGCTGCGGGATATTAGCAGCTGTGCCCTAAACAAACATTTCTAGCACTACTGAACTTGAGAAAAAACTGTATTAAACAAGGTTATGTAGGTCTCTTCATCTATATATTTATATACTTATATAGCTTACGGTATCAGGAGAAACTTGGCAGATCTTTTTATAGGTTCTTCCAATGCTAAGAAAGATTTCATCCTTCAAAGCGTAAAGTTTCTCAAAACTCTGTTTTCACCACTCATAGAAATCATAAAAACTCTTGAAGGGTTTTTCAGCTACAGTTTCATAATTATTTGTTTATAACATTTACTCCTAGGAGCAGTTACTAAAATATGTCTACAGCAAATGTAAATTCAACTACTTTTAGATTTTCAATGAAATCTAAGAGGAGAGGTAATACAGACTCTTGATTATTCTTGTTTTTATTCCCCTCTGTTATAGATTTTCCAGATTATTCACTAGTGAAAGGGTAGAAACTCAAACGGACAGAGTTAATAAAAGGCTGATAAATAAAAAGACTAAACTTAATCTCCAAAATGTCATCTTGTTAATGACAGATGCTAGGGATGCTATTCCTGCAGCGCTTTGCAGTCTCAAAATGGAAGGAACTATTCCATATCTTTGCTGCATTAAGTTTATGACAAATGTAACAATGGTCAAAGTGGTTTGTTTTTTTAAAGTAAGAGATCACATGTAAAGCCTAGTAATTTAAGAGTAATCTAATGTGGAATATAAACATTTCCTCGAAATTACTCATTATTTTACACTTATTCCATGCATTCTATTTAGTGGATTAAAATACTTTTGATTATTTAGTCAAAGAGGGTTTCAGTATTTTATGCAGTAATTACAAAAGCAATGAGATCAACCATAAGAATGTAAACAAAATAGATCTGAATCCCCTTTTATTAAAGATTTTATTTATTTGACAGAGAGAGAGAGAGAGAGAGAGAGAGAGAGGGAACACAAGCCGGGGGAGTGGGAGAGGGAGGAGCAGGCTTCCCACCAAGTGGGGAGCCTGATGCAGGGCTCGATCCCAGGACCCTGGGATCATGACCTGAGCCAAAGGCAGAGGCTTAACGAATGAGCCAACCAGGCACCCCGTGAATCCCCTTTTAATATATTTAGATACAAACATTAGTGGAGCCACATATAAACACAGGAGTCTCACTGAATTTTAACATTAAAGGTCATTTTAAAAATATTTCATATTAATATCTATCAAACCAACTATTACTTGAATCTCATGTTAATGTTTTTTTCCTCCATCTTTCACTTCTTGAAGGAAATGTAAGGAAATGTCTTCTAGGTCTTTCTGATTTATAGAAACTAAATGTATGCCTCAACATCCAAGGTAGTAGATAAGCTTGCTGGGATGCTTTGTCACTACTTTTCCAATTTGCTAACACTGGCAATTACTCTGACACTATTATTGCAAATATGCCCAACTCATTTACAACAAAATCACATTCCTTCTGTTTTCTTCCCTTTGGCTGTCTGTAATTTATCCTGGCAAGCCCTTAGTTCAGTTAAAGTTCTTTCTTTTGTTCTCTCATTCATATGCAAATAACTCTGGTTTATTATTATTATTCTAATACTAGTTTTTATTCTTACGTCCACCCAAAACTCTTGATCTTTACTCTTCTTACCTTGAATATATGAAATACCTTATAATTTCATTTCTCACAGTTTGCTCATTAAAACTGGTAATTCATTATATAAGTATTCTATTATATCTTCCTCCCAAGTACATGTACGGCCAAACACTTACATATTGAGGTATATAATATTATTATAAACAAAGTGCTTCCTTTTATTTCTCCATTTTATTACATTAGGGCATTATATTAAATTTGAAAAAATATGTGTAGAAAGGTTTTATTATCTGTACTATTAGAGATATTATTTTAAAAAGAAATGATGTGTCTTTAGGATGTGAAAATGTTAGGTTGACTACCTCAGCTTCTGAATCCTTCAGTTTTTGAACTTTTTCTTTGACCTTCATCTCAAACACCTGCTCCATCTCCATCTCCATCTTCTTCATCTTAGCTACATGCTCCCTTCTTTCTTCTTCCATTTGTGCAAGAGGGCTCCTGTTGTGAACATTAAGGATAAACATCAAAAGTCTAAATATGAATTCAAGACAAAACTTTGAAACAGTGATGAAAACAAATAAGCTGAATCCAATCACTAAATTGTTTTTTGAAAATATGTTTGAAAATAATTTTTCAATTCTTCTGACACCATCTTCAATGACAAAGAACACAGATTTAAAGTTTTATGTATAAATGCATTAAAAATTCTTTAGAAGCTTTACAATTCATAAATATTTATAATAGAATTTCCTTCCATAAATTTTTATATTTAAACCTCAATCTCTAACGAATAATTACTATGAAAATAGATATAAAAAACAAAACTGTTAGGAGGATGTTTCTCTTAACCTAGTGCATATCAAATCTAAAGATGACATAAAATAAACTGTAGGAGGAAAATGGAAAGGAAACATTCCCAAATTATACTCACAGAATGGAAAATGAGAAGAAATTTAATTTTGTATTTTAAACAAAATTTCAATGCAAAAAAAGGAACAGACCTAATGAAGTTAATATATGTAGAATACTTTTAGCTCTACAAATTTCCAAGTGTTACAATCTCTTCTATGACAACTACTGACATCACAATTATAAGTTAATTAACATTAATTCAAACTTATTTTAGTAACTGAATTACCATGTTCGAAATGACTACCAGTGAATCCCTAGGAAGTTTTTCATTTAGGTTTGCAGAATATTTCTAGGCCACTTATGGTAATTTCACTACTCATGAAATACACTCCACCTAACTCAAATATTTAACTGTCTTAATTTTTTGTCTTATTTTAAAAAGATGTTTGATGATAAAACACATACACAGATGATACATGAGAGAATCAGAAGCAAATAAATAGCCTGATAATTATTTTTGAAATGCCAGAAAACAGACACAAGCGTAGTTAAATGGAAGTATTTCACTCTACTGACACTAAAGTCCACAGGCTCAAATCTCTGAACAATTCTGATCAAAATTTTCATGTTGAAAAATACTGCAAACAAGCTTTATCTTAAGGCTAGTATACTTAAAGAGACACAATGAATGCCAAAGTACCAGTAGCTCACTACAGTCCCAGGGAGGAAAGAAACCTTTGCTTCGTGACTGACAAACCTTTGCAATTAGTGTAAATGTTACACAATCCATATTTTGAGTGTAACAGAAGACAACCACATTTCATTTAAATTACCATTTCCATCTTTGAAAACTATTCAGTACACAAGACAACTTAAAAGAGACATGTCCTCTTCTGACTTTGTTGATAAAACATGTTTATTTTGCCTCCATATCAGCAGGCTTTGACCACTGAATTGCACATTTTAAACTGGTGAATTTTATCTCAGTAATGCACTTTAAGAAATTAAATCATGGCTTACAAACAAAAACAAAATCAGGTCTTGGATTTCACCTATAACTTCTAGGGTTAGTCACTTTAATCCTGATGTGACATACTTTGATTATGGTAGACTTCTCTCCTTATGAGGCTGAGTTTTTTGTTTTTTTTTTAAATTGTGGCTGAGTATTTTTACAGCACTCTTCTTCCCTGTCAAGGAGGAGGACTAGAGAGCCAGATGGAATATATTAAATAAGAGCAACAGGACAGAACATTGGCTACTGATTTTTCTTAGCACAAAGGGAGGACGAAGACATAAAGTATTGCTGTGATCAAGATCTGTTTTTGCAATTAGTGTAAATTCAAATAAAATGTTAACTAAAGGATATTTCTTCACCAAAAGTAAACTTACAAACCTGCAGTATATTTTAACAATTAAGCAATTAATCAGAAGTTCTGAAAATGAAACTAAACCAAACATTAACTGAGAACAAAAACCTGCATTCAAAAAGTGAGGTCAACTAAAATAAGCTTTTAAACATAAATATCATGGGCGCCTGGGCGGCTCAGTTGGTTAAGCGACTGCCTTCAGCTCAGGTCATGATCCTGGAGTCCTGGGATCGAGTTCCGCTTCAGGCTCCCTGCTCGGCGGGGAGTCTGCTTCTCCCTCTGCCCCTCCCCCCTCTCATGTGCTCTCTCCCCCTCATTCTCTCTCTCAAATAAAATCTTAAAAAATATATATATATATAAATATCATTATTTCATTAAAAGTTAGGGCCCTTCCTGATAACATCATCTTTATGGCAGGTGTTTTTAATAAAGGGGCTTCTGATCTCCTGGGCAGGGTGCCAATGAATCCCCTGAAATGACATACCAAATTTGTGTGTCCATGTAAGCATTTTTCTGGTGAGAAGGTCCAAAGCTTTTGTTAGATTTTGAAAGGGTCTATAAACCTCACTTCTCCCACCCCCCAACATGTCTTAGATTCTAGAACAGAAATAATCTAATAACTATTTTTTTAGTTGACAGTGTTAACTGAATACGTATGTTTAAGCAAGAGAGATTATCCAACAATATTGTTGCAATTTGAAACCACAGCTTGAAACTGTTAATATATTAAATAGAGACTCAGAGTAATTTTAAAATTTAATATATATTCTTACTTATTTTAATAACCTATTTATAAAATGCTCATTTAATTTTATCCTTGGGAGGAAGAAGGCAATTCACGTAAATTTAAAGAATTTATCATATAATTTGCACATGAAAAGGCTACCAACTAACCAAAAGTAAACACTGTCATCTCGATTTTTATTTAAATAACTCGAGGGGGAAAACAGAAGACTCCAGACCAACAGGCTATGTTTTGAAATTTGCTTTTAAATTCAAATTTTAAATATTAAAAATCTCTACATCCTAAAACTGCTTAAGTCTTTGGAAAAACAAATAACCACTTACATGCCTTCAACTGCGTCATATCTAAAAGAAAAAATAGACTTGAACACTTACAGTAAACCACAATAAAAGCAACAATTAAAGGCAAATTCAGAGATTTCACAATTAAGTAATTAAGGTATGTGCCCTAAAACATAAGTTTATGGCAAAATTTGTTAAAGCTAATTTCTTTCCAAAAATTCTGTTAGTAATTACTATACCAAATTATGAAAATAAACACATTGTGCAATTATCTTCTGACAGCCTGATCAAATTTCTAGACCTATTTAAGTATGTGTACCTTCAAAAAAAAATTTTGCAGTATTTCATATTGAGATACTTTTAAGTTTCTCAGTCTTGTCAAAATACTGGACTCCTGACCAAATGAAATGGTATTTCGGTGTTTAAAAAAAAATGCTCATAAATGGATTTTCTGAAGCCTCTCACCAGTAAAAATGATCTTTCAAATCTCTTTAATTTTTAAATTAGCACCTCATTGCTAGTCATCTTTATTAAAGTGATATTTAAAAAACTGTAATACAAAATTATGCTTACAATGTAGAAAACGCAGGAAGAAGGGTCATTTTTTCATCACACTGAACATTTTTTTTCCAAATAAAACCTTTTTACTAGATGGCTGGAAAAAGCATTTAATTATAGCCTAACTGCTTTTTAATGGAAACTCTTCTTTACACACATAGATACGCTAAAGCTTATACACTTAAACTTCTCAGAGAAATTTAAAGCAACTCAGCCAAAGAAACAAAAAGGCCTGGTGAAAGAATAAAAAGAAACGAAAAGGTATAACATAACCTGCCTATACGCTAAATCCACAAAGATTTAACGTAACTCCTTCTAGGGATCTCTTTAAAGGGTTATAGTTCCTGAAAGCCACCAGATGACTCACCCTTTCATGTGACAAACAGCAAAATCACAGCAAGGACCACACAAGGCTGACCTAGTAAGGTTCTAACTGTGGTTGTGTGACACAACCCATATTTTCAGTATAACAGAAGACAACCACATTTCATTTAAATTACCATTTCCTGAAGAACACATTAAACAAATACATTCACATACTTTTGCTCCACTGGTCAGTAGGCCACTATGTACACAGACATGTAGCAACTTTCACACAAAAATTTTCAAAGGAATTTCATTTAGATAGATTTCAAAGAGCAATAAAAATTTCCAAAATTTCAGGAAACAATACCAACATTTCATTTTGCCAAGTAACAGCATCATAGCCAAATATAAAACAATACTCATTGTCATTATATTTTCATGAAAGGACATTTTAACAAAGAGTAAAAGATAAAACTGAATAAATGTAATTTTTTTAAAAAAACTTCGGAAGATTTCAGAAAATTGTCTTTATTTCTTGTTCAATGAAAATTTTTATGTACCAAAAGAGTTTTGAGAATCAGCTTTTGGAAACCTGTATTTTTAGTCATTTCTAGGAATTTGTTATCCATAAAGTTTTCCCAAGCTTACAGATGGAGAAAGCTATTCAAAACAGAAAAATAACATATGGGAAAGAGGTAACAGGGTATGCCCAACTTGGAACAAGATACCAACTATCATAACTGGTGCCAATGATAGACAACAATTCATAAAAGAGTCACCAATCAAATGTGATTTTAAGTAAAACATACAAAAGACGACCAAGGAAGAACTTGAAAAAGCAGGTTTATCAAAAATAATAATAGGGGCGCCTGGGTGGCTTGTTGTTAAGCATCTGCCTTTGACTCAGGTCATGATCCTGGGGTCCTGGGATCGAGCCCCACATCGGGCTCCCTGCTCAGCCAGGAGCCTGCTTCTCCCTCTCCTACTCCCCCTGCTTGTGTTCCCTCTCTTGCTGTCTCTCTCTGTTAAATAAATAAATAAAATCTTTAATAATAATAATAATAAATAAGTAAGTAAGTAAAGTAAGTTAACCTTCCCCTTACTGGGCATCACCTTCCTTTAAGAGATCTACCATTTGGATATTGCTAATTCTTCTTCCTTTTCCTTTACAACCCCTTGCTTAATCTTTGATCTGGAACTTGACCTCCCTTTCTGTTACTTTCAATTGCCTACCATCCTCCACACTCTCCAGTCAGGGGTGAACAACATACACACTCCCTAAGGATTTAAGAAGTATTTAAATTGGTGACTTGGTATTTTCTTTGCCAGATACAGGCAATACCTGAATAGCTGCTAGGAATAGTGCCCACTTTCCCAGACTTTGGCCTTGAAGCAAATTAGTATTTGATGAGATAAGCTCAGCTCCTTTTCAGATTTTAACCACATAATCTAAACCTTGGTTTCTTCCCAGCTTTACTGAGATATAACTGACATATAATACTGTATACATTTAAGATGTACAATGTGATGTCTAAATCTTGTTTTAGGGTCTTTCCAAAATATAATCATTCTAGGACTACTAACTAACCTAACAGAAAGGCACATTTTCAGATATACAAATATCTGAGATACAAAACCAAATATTTTTAACTACTATTCAGTATATTCTACAGTCCATCCAAAACTGCATCAGATAATTAAATGTAACATTCATTAATTGGGTGCCTGGGTGGCTCAGTTGTTTAAGTGTCTGCCTTCAGCTCAGGTCATGATCCCAGCGTCCTGGGATCGAGTCCTGCATCAGGCTCCCTGCTCTGCAGGAAGTCTGCTTCTCCCTCTTCACCTCCTCCCACTAGTTCTCTCAATCTAATAAATAAATAAAATCTTAAAAAAAAAATTCATTAACCTTGTTTACTACCTAATGCTTAAAAAATAGCTTATATTCTAAAACTAAATTGTGATTAGCACTTTCTGGAGTAAACACTGCCATACAAAGGCTAATATAACTGTACATTTTTAATAGATTTGTGTATGTATAAATACTGTATGAGGGCAATGAAAAAAATAGGTCCATTAGCAATCAGTAAATAAATAACCTTATTATCAATTTTATTTCTTCCTCAAATTGCCTGCAGATGCTACTTAGAGACCATGCAAAGTAATAAAATGATAAAGTGATAAAATGACCACCTTTCTTTTTTTAAGGACCAAAGAGATTGTCCAGTTCAGTGGTCTTCAAACTATTTATATCAAGTCTTCCAAGAGTTACTTGAGCCTGTATAGTTTTAAGAGAATCAATTTCCAGATCCTCAACTTACACACAAAGTCTTGCCTAAAGTGATCTGCCTGAAAATTTCCAAGTTATAGATAGCCCATTTCTCACTTTACATAAGAAAGACCTACTCCCTCTTAACCAGCCCTTACTTGAGGTACACTGTGCCAGGTGTATCTGGAAGTCTGAAAACCTCCAGGTGACAGAAGGGCAATCTCTTTCAGTGATTAATCAAAGTACTATAACATAATCTCACAGATTATGTATCTGTATCTCCCAGTATTAGACATGCTTCTATTAAGGGCTAACTGTGATGTTAGGTGTTAGAAATGCAATACTTGGGTCCATGCGGGGATGCTGAGTTCAGAGTCATAGTAGAGGGAGGTGGTTGGAGAAGTGGCAATTTTTGTTTAATGACTATGCCTCTTCCATTCCAAGCCCCCACAACCTCAACATCTCCCTGTCAATATCATCAAAGGATACACTGCTATGGAGGGAAGAGTCCCTTGAGAGCAATACAACTAGATCATCACTAAGAAGCCTAAAGTCACATATGCTTGTATCACATTTTTAGATAATCGCCATTCTTTTCTGTTACTCAGGGATGAATCCTTAGCTTATAGCAATTTAACATCAGCTAAAGCACCATAAGTTGTTGATACTGATTTAAACAAAAAATTCAGCTGAAATGCTTTCTGAAATTCCTAACATTTTCAAGATAATATAACATATAACCAATGGATAAAACTTCCAAGTGACTTCTTTCAGATTCAGTATATTATTCAATAAAGTAGTAAAAACCTAATGTAATAAATTATACCAATATCTATTCTAATCATGCCATTCTCCATTTGCTTCAATCTTTAAAGATACTTTTCTACTTACTATTAATATAAAATAATATACTAACTCCTAGGGCAATTTGCTTTTTAGCAGTACAAACATTTTTATCATTTTCATAGATAAAAGTCTGGACATGATTCATCTCATTAAGAAACAGATTTCCAGCAGTGTTCTACTTTTTATGTTTTTGCCTGGGTTATATAGTTTAACTCAAGTAATCCACACTGGAATTCTATTTATGCAAAAGAATTTTTAACAACACTCTAAGGTTTACTATTTTTCTCTGAATTGTCTTACCTGAAATCCAACAGCAGAAATATCACAATAGCACTATTTTAAAAGCCTTATATTTGAAATGTGGAAACAATTCTTTATTTGTAGGACATGAAAAAATGTGTAAAAGAAAAAAAAATCAAACATTAACTGCATATATTTAATGAATAATAGGTACTGACAGTACATTTCCTTTTCACATATAAAATTATCGGTGGCTTTAACTACTCATGTTTTTCTTTTAAACAGTTAAAAAGTCCATAAGCTAGTGAAATACATTTAAAATGGATTAGGAAATTATGAACAATATTTACTATGATGGATCCTTATGTTTTTGCGCTAAAGTTTCCCGATACAGATTTTGCTTTTAAAAAGAAATAGATAAAAGTCTTTTTCTCATGCACTGAACCTTACCTCAAATAGAATCTTGTACATTAAATATAAACACATTGTTGAAATATTAACCAAATCAATTTTTAAAACAGCAGTAATAAATTCCTAAAAGTCAGTGTTTTGCAAAGCAGACACTGAATAAGGACCCTGTGTCAAAACCACAGAAGGTGCTTATTAAAAATACAAACTCTCAGGTCCATTCCATATCTACTGAATCAGAATCTCTCACCAATGATTAAACCTAGAAATTTACCTTTTTAACGGTCACTCTCAGCAGACCACTGAAACCAGAAAACCCAGGAATTGATCAGTAAAGTTCCTCAAATACAAGCATGTTAACAGCATACGGAGAAGTTCAAAGTTAAGTAACAATATAAGAAGAAATCTAATTCAAAGGGTCTATGACTCCAACATCATTAGAAAAACATAGAAGGAAATAAACATAGAATTAGATCTGAGATCAGTTTTAAAAGAGAGCTGCCAGTGACTGTTAATGCTTTGCTTTCTTCTGGAATTTAGGGCCACTGTAGAGACATAACTAAAAAAGAAAAAAGGAACACTCTTCTTTTCCATTATAAGGAATGCTGACCACTATGAAACACAGTACTATACTGCTACTTTGCAAAACTTGCCTTTTTCAGGGGCACCTGGGTGGCTCAGTCGTTAAGCGTCTGCCCCTGGCTCAGGTCATGATCCCAGAGTCCTGGGATCGAGCCCCGCATCAGGCTCCCTGCTCCGCGGGAGGCCTGCTTCTCCCTCTCCCACTCCCCCTGCTTGTGTTCCCTCTCTCTCTGTGTCTCTATCTCTCAAATAAATAAATAAAATCTTAAAAAAAAAAAAAACTTGCCTTTTTCATTATTTGTACAGATGATCCTTCAGGATTATCCTCTAATAGTAGATAACATCTGGCTACAAATGTACACACATTGTTAAAATGGTTTGTAAAATACTTATGATCTTCAACAGTCCCAAATAAAGGAAAAATGGGGCACAGGTACTGCTACCAAGAATTATACCAGCTAACTCACAGCCCTCCTCACACATCTCATTTTCCTACCCCATCATAAACCACCACAGCTTGAGATATATACTAGCTTAGTAGTATATAAGCTACACACAAGCTACACACTTGTCAGTCACTCACACTACTTTACCAACCAAGAGAAGAAATCCAAACTCAAGCTAATTTACTCCCTGGAAATACAGAATAGGGCTGGAGAAGGTAACCAAGACTACGCTCACCTAAATATTCCTTTTGTTTGGTCCTTTCCCTTGTTTCTATACAATGTTAGTGAAAACTCTGCTACTAAAATGGTTTATTCAAAACAGACATAATAAAAGGTAGAAGCTCTGTATTTAGTCTCCTTAAAGAGAGTACAGAATGTTTATCTTAAAAGTAAAGTGGGTTAAGAGATCTTGGTCATAACTGTCCTCTTCCTTTAAAAGAATGTATTCAGTTTCATGCACTCTTACATTTATAGCAGCATTATTTACAACAGCCAAGATATGGAAGCAGCCCAAGTGTCCATCCACAGATGAACGGATACAAAAGATACGGGAGTATATTATTCAGCCATAAAAAAGAATGAAATTTGGCCATTTGCAATAATAGAGATGGAGCTAGAGAGTATAATGCTAAGCAAAATAAGTTAGTCAGAGAAAGACAAATACCACCTGATGTCACTCATATGTGGAATTTAAGAAACAAATGAGCAAAGGGAAAAGGAGAAAGAGAGAGATTGAGGGAGACAAACCAAGAAACAAACTCTTTAACTACAGAGAACAAACTGATGGTCACCAGAGGGGAGGTGAGTCGGGGGACGGGTGAAATTGGTGATGGGGATTAAGGAGGGCACTTGTTGTGATAAGCACCGGGTGATGTATGGAATTGCTGAATCACTATATTGTACACCTGACATGAATATAACACTGTAGGCTAACTAACTGGAATTAAAATAAAAACTTTTAAAAATGTATTTGCAAAAGGAGCCATTTGATTTCTAATTGGGGATCTATTAAGTGAGTGGTGTATGGACTACAAACACGATGGAAAATGACCAGAAGAGAATGCATGGCTCTTTCACTTAAGGAACAAGGTAATAAACACTTCCTGTGACAAACAGTAAAATATAAAACTGCTAAAACAAAGCTTAACAATAATAAATTTCTGCTATTGTGCATAAAGAATATATCCCAATTTTCTATTGAGTAGCCAAGAAGAATTTGATGAAAATGAAACAATATGATTATTTACTACATAAATGATACCTTTTCTGGAGGAAACAAGGTATACTTACTTGGTAAGCTGCCCTTTATTCTTGTTATTATCAACTCCATTATAAGTCACAGCTGCCAGTTTTCTGCTTCGGTAGTTCTCATAGTGTACATTATTAGTGACATCTTTCAAGTCCTGCATGTGTGTTCTGTCATGAATAAATATCGTATCAACAATTTGCTTCTATGAAGAAAGCTTTGATGTAAATTTAAAATTTTACCAAAACAAAAATTTCTAAAGCAAAAGACTATTCTTAAGGAAGAGCATTCCTCTGTCTTCATTTATGCTCAAGGCAGAGCAAGATAAAACATACTAAACTTGAAACCAGTGGATATTTAAGTTCCAAATGAGAGTTTAAGAGTTATAAATCTTCTCAAAGCAGTTACTAAAGGATGGCATTTCCTCAGAAGAGTATTCATAGTACATAGTATATATTTTCTTTTATTAGAGAAAGATTAGCTCTTGCTGAAACTCATAAAACCAAAAAGAAACTGGTTGTCTTTATTATTATTTGAGTTTTTACTAAAGTAATACATATGAACACTTTAGATCACATATCAAGTTGGATTCAAACTGAGGAAAATAATTTAGAATAAACTTCTGTTTCTTCAAACTGTTCAGTGAATGTGGTATTTTGGTTAAATGAATTTTGCTCATAGTATTTCTATCATATATAAAATCAATACATATATGAAATAAACCATACAATACATGAGACAATTTCCTCACTCCTTGATGACTCTAGAAGCTAAAGACACTGAGCGGCTCAATGATATCCTTTACCAAATCAGGGAAAGGACACACCTGGAGGGGCAATACTCTGTATTGTCTGATTCTCCCTTTTCTCACATCATCCATGCCTGCCTCTGCGATCCTCCACCTCCTTTCCAGGAAACAAACAAGAAGGTGTACTGTTTTGTTTTTTGTTTATAAAGTAGGCTCCACGCCCAATGTGGAGCCCAACACGGGGCTTGAATTCATGACCCTAAGATCAAGACCTGATCTGAGATCGAGTCGGACACTTACCAGACCAAGCCACCCAGGCGCCCCGAGGTGTACTGTGTTTTTACTCTTCCTGATATCCAGAAAACATTTACTATTACTTTCCCTTTGTGAACACAATGTGATTTTCAATTACTCTAACTTATCTCCTACTAACGGACATTTTCATGCAGTTCTCTGATAGTTTACTCCTCCTAAGGAGTACTTTAACTCTGGGTTTTCCCCAAGTCTCATGTTCCTTTATGCTCTATTCCTTGATGAATTTATCTTCTCCATGGCCATCATCATCCCTTTCCACTTCAGTCAAGTCAGGCAGCTCCTTATTCCTAGCATATCCACTGGCTGAGATTGAATAGCTCATGCTAATTTGTCACTGACTCTTGAAACTTAAGAGTCCCACTGCTTTGAAAGCTCTCTTTCCAGCCTTGAAATCAAGTCACTCTGACCCATTACAATTTTCTCCTTGGTTGTCATTCATTTTTTGGTACCAGTATATGTTATGGATAACACCATACAATCTCTTCAATTTTACTGTAAGCTCCCCTTTATAAGAAACACTTTTGCCATCACTTCTCGTACTCTTGATACAGATAGCACATAATAGGCCCTTAAGCGGCACCTGGGTGGCTCAGTCGGTTAAGCATCTACCTTCAGCTCAAGTCATGATCCCAGGGTCCTGGGATGGAGCCCCACATCGGGCTCTCTGCTCAGTGGGGAGCCTGCTTCTCCCTCTCCCTCTGCCTGCCACTCTGCCTACTTGTGCCCTCTCTGTCAAATAAATTTTAAAAAAATCTTAAAAAAAAAAAATAGGCCCTTAATCAGGAATGGTCCGTTTGTTCTGTTATCCTTTTATACTAGTGAGCTGCCAGGCTATGCACCTTCAAATGTTCAAAGTCTAGCTTTTAGCTCAGTAACTAGCCTTCCCTTCTATAGTATTTTAGCTGTGCAGGCAGTTATTGATTGCATATTTAAAAAGTACACAAGACGAAGTTATAGAATACCACTGTGTCAAGCACTGGGCAAGCTGCATAGGGGATTTAAAATTGAGGAAAAGAGGGGCACCTGAGTAGCTCAGATGGTTAAGCATCTGCCTTCAGCTCAGGTCATGATCCCAGGGTCCTGGGATGGAGCCCCACATCGGGCTCCTGGCTCAGTGGGAGCCTGCTTCTCCCTCTCCCTCTCCCTCTGTCTCTCCCCCTGCTCATGCTCTCTCTCTCTGTATTCTGTGTGTCTCAAATGAATAAATAAAATCTTTAAAAAAAAAATTGAGGAAAAGAATAAAATCAGAGAGAATGCACTGACAATATTTATAAAACATTCCCTACATATATACTGTTGTAAGCAATTATTGGTTCTTTTGACGTCACATCTTAAGAATGGAAGAGAAAGGGAACAGTTCATAAGAGAAACTGAAATGCTATATTCTCAAAGCTGAGACAAATGACACCCCTCTCATATGCATCTGTTCTCTCACGGTGTGAGGCCTGGCAACCCCAACTGCTGAATCAACCCTATCATCTCCTTCCTACCAAAAACACCTGGTTGTAAGCTTCTTTAAGAAAGACTAATAACATGGCAATCTCTTTGATTTCAAAATTTACTCTGATATTTAGTGTACTTCTTGAGGTAGCAGTCTGACTCACTTAAATTTCCCCCCTCACTCGTAAGAATAACCTTATTGTTCCATAACTTCCAATTATCATCAATATGCATGTTAATACTTCTACGTAGATAAAGATACTCCTGTGTATTGGGAAACTGGAGGTTGAAGGAAGTATGTGGTAACGGCCTGGAGAAGAAAGCAAGATGAGGGAGGAGAGAAGTGGGGAAAGGGTTATGAGGTGGCAAGAGGAAGGAATTTATCTCAACATGGAAACACTGAAGTTCATTTTGATGCCCTTTCTGTTTCTTGCCCAGTAATGTCTCTGGCTTCCTCTTTGCTGTTTCTTTTTTAATTCAAGTCCCAGTCCTCTAATCAGGATTAGCTCAACATCCTACTCTCACAGGCTTTCCGTCTCTTTCATCAGCTGCACAAGGTACAATTTAGGAGTAATGTTTTCCCACCTACGAGGAAGATCAGTTTTGTTCACTGTGTTCCAGTACCAAAAATGCCCCACTCACCAGCTGCCAGGCTGTGTACCTTTTAACATTCAAAGTCTAGCTTTTGACTCAAAACCTAGCCTTCCCTTCCACAGTTTTCCCAAGTTTTTCACATGAAAGAGCAAAAGCCTCTTCCTTTCCTTATCTCGTTTACTATTAACAATAAAGAGACTCATTTTCCCATACATGTCTAGCAACACAGCTTATTTTGCATTTTTGCTAACAAGTTTAAAACCTTCGCAAAATAATCCAAGTTGTCTCCAAGCAGTGCTTACTTAGTGCTAGAATGAAAATATCAATTTAAATTAGCTATATTTATAGAAGTCAAAAACTAAATAAATCTAATTCTAACTTTATTCTGAGAAAGAAAAACACTTATTTTCATCATTGCTCAAACTTACCTTATCAACATATTTCTTAGAATTGTAAAATCACAATGTTCACCATTTTCAACTATTTAAAAAAAAACACACACACATACATTATTTCTACTAAACCAAGTCTTTTCAAAGGAAATTTCATGGAATATTTGGGGGGGGTAACAATGAGAGAATATGCAAAATTTCATTGACTTTTCACTACTTTTCATTAGATCAAAACTTTTCATTACAGTTTAAACACTAACACAGTACTTACTTTAAGGGCATGCCAAACAAGTGTACTATAGTATTATTTATTTTAGTATAATCCTCAATGATAAAATATATAAACCTAATAAATGAGCTCTCCAGAAACAAACAATTTTGAAATTCTGAAAGGGGAGACTGTGTATTCATTTGTAAGACACTATATTTATTCCCTAATAAAATGTATTTTAAAAGCTTAGTGTTGGGGTGAGAGGGAATCACTTCAGAAAAGCCTCCTTAAGGTGCCCAAAATAAAAACACGAGTCAAGAACTTTAAGGTTATTTTTAAAAAATGAATCACTAATAAGAACATTCTGGTTTGGGGGAGGGGGTACTAAAACTAGAGAAACAAAGCAATTTCATCACATATTTCCAAGGAATGTAAAAGTTCTAAAGCCTCAGCTCAGCAACTGAAGGTTACCAGGGGATGACAGAGAGCTGGGAACGAGTACAGTCTCTCACTGATAGGGAAAACTGCTGATAAGGACAATAACTTGGAAAAATCTTCCAAAAATTACAGAATTTTTCAAACTAATAACAACAAGTAGATAAAACAATCATGATTCAATCTTGATTCCAAGTTACCATAACACAGAAGATTAAGTATTAGGTCAAACCCAATACAATAAACACAAATTTGGGGATACATGTCTATTGCCAAGAAGACTTCTGGGGTTTGTGCTATAAACTAAGATTTTACTGGTATTTGAAACTCCTTAAAAAATTAGTACAGTATCTCTTAACAGTGAAATTTTTTTTTTTTTTTTTACTCTAAAGATGTGATGCCAAGAAAAGATGACTTTTATCGCAAGGAAAGGATATTATGAATGTTTTAATTCAGCTTAAAATGAAAGTTGTTCTCAATCATTCCTGAGGGTCCCAGACCCATCTGAGACTCAGATAAAAGTGAGAGTCCTTTTCTCTGAAATTATTTTCAACTTTAGATTTATTTTCAACTTTAGAAGATTTATTAGATCCCTTGGCAGCAACCTTTGGGTCCCAGCTAAAGAATTCTTGCACTCTAAGTATGTTTTCAAAGAAGAAAACAGGAGTAGGTTTAATGATGGGATGGAGGATACTGACAAGTAACTTGGAAAGTATACAAAATTAACCAGACTTACTTGCCTGACTTGGCAGAACACAAGGTCTGAAAAACTGGAATGTACTTATGAGCATATGAGGCTAAATGAAACTGAATTCAGAACTATCTGAAAATCTAGAATATATCAATGTGAAATACTAATTTTTGATCACATTTGTGAGATCTTATAGGAAGCCATTCACTGAAGAAAACCTTACCTTCAGCAACACCCCAAGGATACTGCCTTCCTCTGACCCTTTTGCCATTAACTTCAATGATAGTATTACTACCTACCACAGCGAGAGGTAAACGGTCCTATAAAACAAAGTATTCTTGTTCAAATATATCTCTGTAGTCCTCACAAATTCAAGAATAAAGAAGTTTACATTACTCAACACATTACCAAAAAAAGAAATTACTTTGACAGTTACTGTATTTACTTTTATAGGCCATTCACAATTACTATTTATTATTAAAACTGTCATTACATGGTATTCTCATCAATGTAAACAGTGAATAAAATTATATTTTCTCTGAAAATTTTAGAATACTAAGGCATATATACTTCACTCATCAAAGTACCTGTTAAAAAAAATAATCTCCAAATGAAACAGTCCCATACTGAAAAATTTAAAAAGGGTAAAAAACAAATTGGCAATTAGAGGGGAAAAAATGAGGTTTGTGACTAGCCTGCCTATCTGATCACAAACTAACCCCAAAAAGCCCTGGAAGCAGGGAATATTACATGTGCTAACTCAATCTGTGGAACTCCAGCTCTGGGGGACTGGATCTGTATTCATCCAGACTAACTCACACTACAATCTTTCAAAATTCTTGTAGCTTCCAGAAATATTTAAGAATATATAAAATATATGACTATTTTATAAAACTGCAGAAATTTTTCATTGGTCAGGTATATGTATTTCATTATTCCAAGACAATTATTTGCTTAGATAATGCCATTAACTAATACATCATTTTAAGGTTCAGGGTACTTAGGAATAACTATAAATTAAAAATCAGAAAATTATGTTGGTATAGGTTTTGGGTTTTTTTTTATAAAAAGACAAAAGAAAACATTTTCATCTGGCTCTTAAACAAAGACTATGCATAGCAGTACTTAGGAATAAATCCTCTCCCTTCTCATTACCTGTTTTTTAAGGAGGAAAATTACATAATATAAAACTAGTTAACTGAAAATCGAAGACAGAGATTATACAACAGAGATTATGCTATTCATCTCTCTATTCTACACAATGTCTTATTACATATAACAGCCACTCAACAAAGTTAATTGCAAAGTTGAATTCAACAGTGAATAATCTCCCTATTCATTTTGTAAGCCAACTACTTAAAACAACTGATACTTTTTATCTTTTCAGCGGATATTAAGGTGGGTTTAAGGCCCTAAAACATTTTAGTGTATATATGGGAATAAACCTACCTTTATCTTTTTAACAAGCTTATTTTCTTCTTCATCATCTGTCTCTGGAAATTCATATATTTTAATTTTATGTTCTTGGATTTCTTTCATTATCTAAAATGAAAGAGGAAGTTAGCAAAAGTACACCACACATAATTAGTAGATTAGCTTTATTTGTATTATACTCTTCTTAAATTCCTGATTCCTCAGTTCCAATTCCTTTAGTATATTTCAGTGATGCAAAACTGTAATCTAAAGCCAAGAACTATGCTGATCTTTTTTAACTATGAAGTTGATATATAAATACTATTCCCAAAATCTGATTACTTCAGAAGTATTAAAGTTATATGGTTATAATACCAAAAGAGTTCTAAAAATGATGTAAGATTCCAGAAAGGGCTTTCTCTAGTTGATTTCTACTATAATGGTTTTACATCATTTATTTACAATTTGACTGACCTTCTTTCTCTAGATAGAACCCTCAAACTGTTTTATTCAGCTGAATCAACACAGCTTCAACTCACCTAAACTTTTACTAAAATTTGGTAAAGGTAAGCGAAACTAAGTACAGCACTGGCTCCAGGAGAAAAATCTGCATGCTGATCAGAAAATGTCCTTGCATGTACATTTGTGTACACACAAATCAAGGAGCAACAGATATAAGATCAGGCAAGTACACAGAGAAAAAACACACCCTGGAAATTAAGAAGCTAAGGAGTTAGTAAGGAAAGTGCGGGGGGGGGGGGAGGCTACTTATTAGTAACATCAGAAATTACCTACTTCAAATTAATTCCAAATCACTCCAAATTCTAAACAGAACATAGACACCCAAATAATGTTCAACTACCCACCCTATTCAAACTCACAATAAACCAATGGCCAGTATACCCAGAACTAAGTCCTTGCCTATCTGGGTATTTCAGCCAACCATCACTGTAGGGGGCCCCAACAGCATAAAGGGGCCCTAAACGAAGTAGGTAGAGGTAAAACTGCCACAGAGAAAAACAGGACCACACATCTTTTACAATTGGGGTATGTATCTGTATCGAGAAAAACATAAGAATAAATGATCATATCTATATCGAGAAAAACATGAGAATAAATGATCAAGTGTCAAATATATGACTAGGAAAAAAAAAAAAGAAACACTAGTGGCTTGCTCTAAGAGCAGTGGTTCTTAGAGGTTGTATATTAAAAATGCCAAAGCCCTACCTTAATCTATAAAACCAATTGGTAAGGATACAGTCCAAAACTCATTTTCTTTCTCTCTCTTTTTTTTTTTAGAGAGAGCAAGTGGGGAGGGGTTGTGTGTGGAAATCCTAAGTAGGCTCCATCCTACGACCCTGAGATCATGGCCTGAGTCAAAATTAAGAGTTGGGCACTCAACCAACCGAACCACCCAGGTACCCCCCAATAGCTCATTCTAAAAAAGTTCTCCAGATGATTTTGATAGGCACCTTGTAGTTAAAAACCACTTTTAAAGAATATTAAAAAAAAAAAATTGTACAACTACTACAAAGTGACAAATTTGGAAGTAGACTTTATTGTTTACTCATCTTTTTTATCCCTAAGTTCTTAGTACAATTCCATATCAAGATACACACAAACCAAGACAGAAGAGAAGTTATGTTGGTATAGGTTTTGGTTGTATTTTATAAAAAGACAAAAGAAAACATATTTTTGTTTGGTTCTTAAAGATTATGCACAGCAGTACTTAGGAAAAAATCCTCTCCCTTCTCATTATCTGAAATAATTGGATTTGGGAAACAATTAGTATTTGAACTTAGAAAAAGCACATTACAAAATAAAAATAGGAGTGAATAAATGTAAAATAAATATATATATACTCCTAGTAGAAATACAAATGCAGTAAAAATGATGAACTAAAACATTCCCAAAATATACAGATTTAGCATAATCTCAAAGCAAATCTCAACAGATTTGGGGTTTTTTTTTTTTTTTTTTAAGATTTGTTTGAGAGAGAGACAGCATGAGCAAGCAGGGGAAGGGGCAGAGGGAGAGGGAGAGAATCCTCAAGTAGACTCCTTGCCAAGTGCAGAGCCTGATGTGGGGCTTGATCCCAGGACCCCAGGATCATGACCTGAGCCGCAATCAAGAGTTAACTGCTTAACCAACTGAGCCACCCAGGTGCCCCCAGATTTTTGTTTTTGTAGTAGGTTTCAAGGTATTCTAAAATTCATATTGAAAAAGGTGGAAAAACAAAGTATCTTGTTACAAAGGGGACTTATAAAGACAGTAAGAGATAACTAACTCTAAGATCTATTTTTAAGTATTATACAAGGTAGCTATAGTGTGGGGCGCCTGGGTGGCTCAGTTGGTTAAGCATTGGACTCTTGATCTCGGCTCAGGTCTTGATCTCAGGATCCTGAGTTCAAGTCCTACACACAGGGCTCCATGCTGTGAGTGGAGTCTACTTAAACAAAGTAGCTGCAGTTTAAAAACTATAACTGGCATAAAATAAAAAATAGACTACTGGTATAGAAGCATAGCTCCAGAAATTCAAACTACATTTCAAAAAATGTTATATATAACAAACCAAACACAATGAGGAAAAAGTAACCCCCTGCTTTAAAAAGTGTTCGGCCTTCCTGGGAAATTAAAAGTCAAAGAAATAATTAAGTGCCACTTAATTCCAAAAAAAGTTTTAAAAATAAAATGACAATGTTGGCAAGGCATTGAAAAAATATTATTAAAAAATCTGTTTTAGTGGGAAAGCACCATGACAACATGGGGGAAAAAAAAGAACTATAAAATAATCATACCCTTCCAAAAAGTAATCCTCTTCCTGGGAATTCAGTCTATAAAAATAATTCTAGGGACACCTGGGTGGCTCAGTTGGTTGGGCATCTGCCTTTGGCTCAGGTCACGATCCCAGTGTCCTAGGATGAAGCCCCTTGTCGCGCTCCCTGCTCAGCGGGGAGTCTGCTTGTCCCTCTGACCCTCCCCCCACCCCCACCCACGTGTGCACCCTCTCTCTCTCAAATAAATAAAATACTTAAAAATATATAATTCTAGGGACGCCTGGGTGGCTCAGTCGGCCAAGCGTCTGCTTTCAGCTTAGGTCATGATCCCAGGCTCCTGGGATCGAGTCCCACATCGGGCTCCTTGCTCGGCAGGGAGCCTGCTTCTCCCTCTGCCTGCCACTCCCCCTGCTTATACTGTCACTCTCTCTCTCCCTCTAGCAAATAAACAAATAAAATCTTTAAAAATAACAATAATTCTAAAGGGTGTGGAGAGGACTGATGGAGGCGGCTGTTAACAGTAACATCTAAAAAAATCATTTAAACTGACAAAGGATAAGGGCACTATTGATAGTAGATAAGAGCTCTGAGGAGAAAACTAAGGCAGATGATTTTCAAGAGTTATTTTTAATAAAGTATAAATGACCATACAGTAAAGTAGCAAGAGAAATACATTGTAACACATTAAACTGAAAATAAAAAAACTGCAAATTGCATGAGTGGTATAAGAAACCCAAGAACTCAAGTTCCTTTTCTCACCTGTTTTTTAAACTGTTGGCACTCCTCTGGAGTGAGTGTGTCTGCTTTGGCAATAAGTGGAATGATATTCACTTTTTCATGCAAACGCTTCATAAACTCAATATCCAATGGTTTAAGTCTGAAATACACAATATTTAATATGACTGAATGATCAATTTGGGGGAATAGATCATTCACATCCCCAGTGCTCAATTAAATACACTGGGACTACTTACTTATCAGAACTACTCTCTGAAGATGTATTGGGCCAGCAACAGTTAGGTAGAACAGGACCTCAATAAGCATTGGAGTGGCTAAGAAGGCTGACTCCTCCCCGAACACCCTGGTCATAGGGTTTTGGCCCTAAAGAGGAATTAGAAAAACCAGAAAAGCTCCTAATAGGCTTTCCTAGAATAGCCTCTGTACTTACTACTCAAAATTTGGGAAATCTGTTTTGTTTTTAAATAAAAAATGATAGTCCTCTTTTGAAACCCACATTCCATTCTTGATGTCAACTTTATGTCTCAGATAAAAGGCTCAAAAGAGAATCTTCTTCACTATCCCTCTTACCCATTACAATCTGGATGCTGTCTTCACTTTGTTGTTATACTTTCAAGAAGGTCACCATATACTGCCATGCTCCTAATATAATTAGCACAGTAACTCATAGATATTGTGGTATTTACCATTACTTTTTATATTTACCCATTATGCAGCACTTGACATTACTCTCTCATAAGCTGTTACCTTAGGGTACTTATTAGGATCATCTTTCTAAGTCAGTCCCTTAAGAGTTACCTTCCTCAGAGTACTCTACACTACATTCTCTCTTTACTCTGCATTTTGTAGTCTTAGCATTGACCATAGTGACTTCTATCATCCTCTAGGAGTCTCAAATCTTCACATCCTGTCCAAATCTCATTCTTAGGTTGCAGACTTGTGTTCACCCAGTAGAAATACTACTTAGACATCCAATTTTAGCTCCTCAAAATCAAAAGCTCATCTGAACCCCCAAATTTTCCCTCCTCTTCTGTGCTATTTTTGAGAATGGTACTACAATCCACCCAACTACTCAAGGCTGAAACTGAGGGTTCCTCCCTCCTGATTCTCACTTCCAAAGATTTCCCAAAACCTGTTGAACAAATAAATCTATTACTTCGGTTCAGGCCACTAAGATCTTTTTAGTACAATTATTAGAATGCACCCAGTTTCCCTCCAAACCATACACACTACAATCAGAAAGGTCTTTCTAAAATCCAAATCTGAATGAGTCATTTCCCTGACTGAAAACCTTACCAAAGGCCAGATTCCTTGGCTAGTGTGGCCTACCAGGCCTGTGAAGACATAGCCTTTCTGGCTGTCTTCATCTCTTAGCATCCCTTACCATCTTTTGCCATCTCCTACTTGTAATGTGTCAGCCTTTTTGAACTTCTCATGATTCCTTGAAAGCACCATACTTTGACCACTGGTCATGGGCTACTGCCTCTACCTAAAACACACTCCATTCCCATCCCCCTTCTACTTGGCTTGCCTAATTCCTATTTGTCCTTTAGGACTAGGCTTATAATTCTCATTTCCTCTGGGATTATTTCTCCAACCTAACACTAGGCATCTTCTAAGAGGTCACAACACTTAATCTGTCATATATTTTGTATCTGTTTTCCCCATCTTCTCACTAGAAGACCCTTAAGAGCAAGGCTTTGTCTCGTATCTGTATCTCCATCACCTATTACAGTTCAACACCTGAGGTACCCAAATATTTGCTGACCAAAAAAGTAAGGTGCTGTGATTTTCCTTATGTTCTTGAATAACTCTAAATGAAAACCAAAGAAATTCTTCACATCTAGAATATATTATAGGCTAAAAATTAATATTCCACAAAAATAAATGAAGATGATAGGAATATTTTTCATAGAAATATCATTTTAAATTGGTATTCCTTAACTTACAAACCTTAAAAACAATTGGAATAAAGATCTAGTTTCATTATGAATTTTATTAATATAAAATAAAGAGAAAGCCCTTGTTAAGAGTTCTTTTAGAGTATTACAGTTAAATAAACATATTGTGTGTGGAGTATATACATATATGTAAGTAGCTGGGAGGTCAGGGACCCAGAGACTAAAGAGGTATTCCTTTTTACTAACAAATAATAAATAACACTATACCTCTTAGTGGTAGTGATGCTGACTGGCAGAAAGAGGGATATGGAGTAGGAAGGCAGGTACGGAGAAGACACCTACCTCCTATTCTAATTCTCCTTATCCTGAATCCTTTGAAATGTGATATTGGCATTCAGAGAATAGGGAACACTACAGAAAAGAGATTGTCGCTGGAATAACACTGTATTATCTATAAACAGCACCCTTATTTCATAAGTGCTAAGTGAAAGAACATAACCAACTTTGAAAAAATTTAAGTTTTGCTTTTTTTCATCAGTCATTACATACAACATTAAATATAAAAGCCATGGCCTGGTCAGTCTCAGATTTGTAAATTTTTATAGTTCATTTTCCAGATTATACTCATGACAAATTTAAGTTAGCACCAATACCACCTCATTAAACCAGTAACAGAGAAGAATTCAGTTAATCTAAAATTTGAATACATCTTAAGATCACTTAATATAAAATATTAAAATCAAAATCTAAGTTAACAAGGTTTTACACTTAAAATGTAAAACAGCACTTGCTGAATATTTATCATCTCAACTTTTAAAGAAAAAGACACTAAAAAACAACCATGAGAAGGAAATGGGTAAAGTCAACTTCTTAAATATAAAACAACAAGGCTGAAGAACATTTAAATCAGTTTAAAAATTAAACTTTAGGGGAAAAAAGGTAAAACCTTTATAAAAGCCCCAATAAAACCCTTCTGCCCTTTTAAATTAGAATACAAATTTCAGAAGCTTACAAAATGTCAACAGCAGAAAACATTTAGTTCACATGTAGATTACATTCTGGTTGAAATTTTTCCTCTGTCCATTTAGTTTTATTTCAGGTCTTTTCCAAGAAATTTAGTTTTAAACAATGGAAAGTCCTTTATAGAATTTCTAGAAGATAAACCCACATTACAGCGAAAAGACTATTTATTTAACCTCAAAGCCTACAACAAAATAAAATGACTACAGGGCAAATGACAAATATTTATAATATATACACATACATATATTTCTAAGGGGAAAAAATCTATATAAAACTCATTGAAAGACACTGATTTTTTTAAATGGCAATCAATATTCAAAAGGGTAAAATACCATTTTAAAATTCAAGTTCCAAGTCAGTTTTTAATTTTAATAGCTTTACCAATCACTGAACAGAAAATGAAGCAACAATTCCTGAAATCATAAATCAGTCTTGTGTTTAGTGATGACACTAGCTGGGCCGAGGTGGGGGACACTGAAAATACAATGTTGGACCAATTTATAATTACTCCAAAACAGGACCCCTCAAAAAAGGGAATCTAGGGACTACCAGATAAGATAGAAAGGACCTGATTCATCTATTAGACTGCCTAGAATTTCAGTCTGTAGTGAACAGGAGATTAGGAACGCTCTACATAAATTCAGTGTTTTATTCTTTTACTTACTCCACAGTAACACATCCCAATGGGCAAAACTTTGTTCCATGCCTAAAAGTAGTTAAGATGAGAAACTATTCAAAAGCACATTTTTATACCTAGAAAACAAAAATTTTGAATCCCCATCTCTTATGACAAATAAGAAGTGGCCCAAAAGTACTACACATCGTTTGAATCATTAAAAAAAAAAAAAATTTTTTTTTAATCTTATTTCCCATGCAATTTTAAGAAATATACTTTTCCCCAGGGATAGAAGGAATGTGATTTCATGAGAATTACTAAATCTTGGAGAGAGTCCAAAAGATCTAAAATAATAAAACTGGATAAAAACTGACAAATTTCTAGTGACTACAGAGCAGTTAAGATTTTACTTGTTGGTTTCCAAGAAAAAGCCCTAATAAGTTAATGATATGATAAAATAGAATGATTAAAAAAAATACATAAATTCAGGAAGAAGCTAGCAGGTACTCGTAAAAGGCTATATATAGTGTGTTGTGTTTTTGAGATTATTCTTTTGAGCCTTTTAAGTAGATGAGTCAATTTTGCACATTAAATATAAACTTCTAAGAACACTGCAGAAGAATATCAGAAACAAAAGAAGAAACATTTGCACCGCTATAATCTGACAGTGCAAAAATGGTAAACTACATAATTAAGACTTTTTGCTCAACCATGATAATGATAATGGGCATTGGCTTATCTAGGAAATGGTGGAGAAAGCAGCAGAAAATAGAAGAGAAAGGTACTGTTATGAAGGAACTAGTTTATACCACTGTAATCTGAGGTGGTGTAATGCTATTTAGTGTGATGCTATATAATATTCCAGTTCTTTTTGGTAGAGAGATAGCAGCTCTAATCATCAGGTGGCTGAGCTATGCAGTCATCTACCCAAAGAAAAAGACTGAAGGGGGAGTAAATACAAACATCTGCAGTTGACAGTGACACATATCTACTCAAATGACAAAGGAAGTACAAACAATAAAAAAAGGAATAGAGGCTGGCCATACTAACAAAAAGAATAATCAGATCATATGAATGTCCAGATACTTACATTTAAACTCCTAATAAGTAGAAGGTTAGCACAGATGATATGAAACTTAAATAACATGACTGTGATAGCTAAGATGAAACAGAGTCAAAGAAACTTAGTGAAGAAATAAACGGCATGTAAGAACTTAGGTACTTAATTTTTTTTATAATCTTTTCCATCAGATCCATAGTAAAAACATCTTTGGAGTTTCTTAGAATATGTCTAAGCTAATTATTATAGCTGTTCCTCATTATTTGGTAGTTCAATTTGTGGCAAGAGGTCAAGAGGGGAAGCTAAACTAGCCACACTGAGACATTAAACCATGATGGAAACACTGTTTCTTATAGTGAAGCAGGTAAAAAAGCCTTATGTGTGAACTAATTAGTAAAATGAGCTCATCTAGGACTTAAAAAGTGTTTTTTATAAGCCATTTTTATATAGAATTTGGGATTTCACAACTGGTTAGTTAATTGTACTCCACAGAAATCTGGATTACTAAAATATACACCCAAAGTTCAGTAATAATAAGCAAAAGCAAGTTATCAGAATTATCAAAATACCGACCCATGTCCTGAAGGAGCAATGAAGTATAAGCAACACTGCACCCTGTTGTCAGGCATCTGACGTCTGTTCACTCGAGATTCTGCATTTAGGTAGTCCTCAAATTTACTATCAATGTAGTCAATAACAGGCTGCCAGCTATAGAAAGCAGATAAATAAAATAATTAAGTTTCAATTTACATATGAATGTGCAACTGATGACTGTTCAAGTAATCAATATTTTTAAATGGGCAAAACCAATCAAACCAGTGGAAGAGATCTCAAATTTTTCTACCTATACTGATTCAAAAAAAATATTAATTACATTGAATAAATCTTGATTCCAGTATTTCTAAACTTTCCAAATCAAAGAAAATTAATTATACAGAGTCAAAGCACAACCAAATTATCATATTATTTGCACTTGTAAGTATAGAGTATATTTCAAATGAAAAGATTAAATAATACAAAAACCTCATGATGAACTTATTTAGGTATTTTTTTTTTATTATGTTATGTTAGTCACCATACAGTACATCATTAGTTTTTGATGTAGTGTTCCATGATTATTTAGGTGTTTTAAAAGTTGACACAGAAATTTACTTCAAAAACAATGTGGTACTCAAAGAAAAATTTAAATATTGTTTATAAGATACTAAGGTATTTCCAAATAGAATGTCATGAATGTTTTCTTAACTTATGACTTGGAAAAACTGAACATTTAAAATTAGGCTTAAATTAGGATGTGATAGAAAATAATACATACAATAAATGGATAAAATTATAGTAGACAATGGGAAGTTTTAACTTCCTTATAATAATGAGAATTCTTGTTATCTATACTGTCTTGGAATTTGTCTTCAAAATAATTCTATGACAGGTATTATCTCCATTTTATAGAAATCAGTTCAGAGAAGTTAAGCAACATTTTCAAGTAAGTGGCAAAGTTGGTAAAAGAACTCGAGTCACATCACTTAAAAGTTCAGTGACTTTTGCTAAAATTAGTTTAAAAATCTTAAGCAGAAAAAGTCTAACCACCAAATGCAATATAAAGCAGTGACGACAACCCTTCTTACCAATTACTATTATCCACCGCATCTCCAAATCCTGGGGTATCAACTATTGTGAGCAGCAACTGAACACCACCTTCTTTGATTAAAACTTTGGATTGTTCCACCTGTAAGAGTCATTGGTACAGATATTAATACCACACATTACACCTGTGGTTTCCTACAAGGTAAGAGGCAGGGGATGAGCATTAATCAAAACCAACTGGGAAATTTTTACAAACAAAATACCCACCCCACATTTTCTTTAGAATCAATTACTGCGGTTACTAGAAGTCCTGGTTACTTGAAAGAAAAGCACATATATAAATAGTGGGTTTATGGTTTATAATTGACATAAAGAAGGAAAACAGGAACTGAGAAAAAGTAATAGTCACTAAAGCCATATAATATTCATATAATCTAATAATATAAATAATGTGCCTGAATGATTTGGTAATTCATAGAAATCAAATGCAATTAACCAGACAAGTACATCTAATGTACCATTTACAGTAAATGTTTTCCTGGACTATCTCCTTCTAGTTTGGTCCAAATCAATTACTCAAGTTAACTTATTACCATTCCCAAATCTTTCTCAGCATGGCCATAATTATTTACACTTGTGTTGATGATATGGCTAAGATCCAATTCTCTTCTCAAATATTATACTGCACATTTAGACCAAAGCAATCAGCAAAGGTGCAGGCACTGAAAAAAAAAAAAATCCTACTCTGATTAAAATCTTTGGTTCTCTTTACAATTTGTAAAAATATTCTATTTGAGAAAGGGTATTGGACTTAAACAATGCCAAACAGTTCCTCCTACAATCTAAGATTTTCTGTAACCCCAAGCTGTGTATCAGAACATATAAATCATTCATCTTGGGCATATGCTGCTGCTAGATAAAGTAAACACTGATTCAAACCTTTTAGGGGAATATTGCCTCAGAAAAACACAGGTTTTCATTCAATGTACATTTATATCAAGGGCTAATTAAGACTAGAAGCTCTACGTATACTGACAGGCTAATTTAAGAGAGAAGAATTAGACTCAAATTTTAAGTGTTAACTGCCATAAGATGGTACGAATTAAGGAATTAAGTACTATTAAGACTTAAGGGAAAAATCATCAACATGTGAAAAGCAACTTCAGCTATTTATGTTTTGGAAAGGAAAAGTGACTAATTTCTAGGTAGAAAAAGTTGGGTGTATCTTTTGGGATTACAGATATGATGTCTTTCCATTTTCCTTTGGCAATTTTTACAGAGGCTAGCATGAAGAGACTGAGGAACTAAGACTGAGATTGCTGAGCAAGAAAGTCTATGGTAGCACTGTCCAACAGAACTTTCTGAGATGATGCAAATGTTCTGTATCTGCACTGTCCAATATAGTAAATGCTTGCCATGGTGGCTACTTAGCCCTTGAAATGTGACTACAGCAACAAAGGAGCTGAATTAACTATTTAATTTGAATCAACTTAAATTTAATTTAAATAGACACATGTGGCTGGTGACACTGAATTGGACAGTACAGGTCTATGGCAACCAAAAGTTATTTTGTTAAAAAAATAATATTAAAAAAAAAAAATCTTGGGTGCCTGGGTGGCTCAGTTGGTTAAGCAACTGCCTTCGGCTCAGGTCATGATCCCGGAGTCCTGGGATGGAGTCCCACATCAGGCTCCCGGCTCAGCAGGGAGCCTGCTTCTCCCCTCTCATGCTGTTTTTCTCTCCCTCTCTCTCAAATAAATAAATAAAATCTTTAAAAAAAAATAAAGATAAAATACTTTAAAAAAAAATCTTGTTAAAATTGAAAACACTGCCTGAGATTTGGACATGTATGTCCATGGAGGGGCTTCTAATCTTTTAGACAAATAAGAGGCAAAGGTCTTATCTTTTAGACCAAAGGTCTTTATACTGCTTTAATCCTAGTGTGAACCACCAGTGGAAATTCTGAACATCCCAAATATATTTATTCATATCTACCAAATATATACAATTGGAAATCTGTTAATAAATACTAACAGTATTAATTCTCTGTAGATTAAAAAAGTAAATATCAATAAATAGGGTTCTTAATATTTCCTGGACATTTTCAGTATCAATAATGGATGTGAATGCTTAGAAGATCACTGTTTCACACCACATAGCTAAGATAATACATCTAGTCTGATATGAGGTTACTCTCATAACATGAGAAAGCAAAATGAGGAAATAATCAGACTTACCAGTGTTAGATTTTCAAAACTTAAAAAAATTATGTTAAATAAAAAATTATTTAAGAAAATTTTAAAATTATATTATGTCATGTGACTTACAAAGTTTGTATTTTATATATATGGTTGTCCTCTAGTCAAAAGACAACTGAGTTGTCATTATATATCAATTAAAAAATGGTCAATCTCCAACATCTCAATATATTTTGAATTTGCTTCCATTTCCTTCATAAAAACAGCTTATTCATTTATGGTAACTGTCACTGAAGCAGAAATATCCAAAGTAATCATTCCATCCCTGTACCTAATAATTCTTTTAAATGACATAGCACTATATATTAGAAACTGATGCAAAATACAATTGTTCTACATGAATCATCTCCCAATTTTACTCCAAACCATTTCTGGTTCCCTTATTACTAAGCAAAGCCCATTTCTATCTTCAATAATAGGTTGTATACTAATCACACCATACCATCTTAAATTTTAAGATCCTTGTTTCCTTGTTTTTGTTTTTATCATCAGTTTAACAACGTAATTGTTTACGGACATAAAAAAAATTAAGATCTGTATTTTAAATACTTTAAAGAGTCTGTTTATAAAAGGACTTTTCTGGCCTATGAAATTCTATGTATCCATACATGGTCAAATAGAAAGAAGAAGGCAACATATGGAAGAGATCCAGAAAACTTAACTGTAAACCAGTGCCATTCACAGTATCTGACTGTATCCTGTCATCTGGTTTTGCAAGTATCCTCATGGGATCCATGGAAAACAAATTAGTTCAAGTCCAGGAATTTCAAACTTTTCTTAAGAAATCTATTCCAAATGGCCACTTTCCCATGCACTTTACTTAAGCAGGTCACATCAGCATATTTCATGGCATCACTCAAAGTTCTCTAAGATTAAATGCATAATTTAATACTGAAGGAATGAATCAAGGGTATTTTCAATTACGTGTTTCTCTCTGAAAAATAAAACTGAAGCCCATTATATTGTTTAATTAATTTACTGAGGCCTCTTTTGGACTCTTTTCCCAGAAATCCAAGACACTCTTTTTTCTAATGTTGTTCCGTTTTTCAATCTGAGAAAAAAATTAAGCCTTCGGTGTTTCCATAGCTTCTTTTCTTTCATTTTCAAAACACCGTTAAAAGTTTTATAACCTAATGGTTAAGAGCTACTTGTTAAGGTAAGTACAAAGTGTTACTTAATTAACTATATTAAATTTCAAGGAGAGGGTTAAGATTTTCTGTCAGGAGCTTACCCCTCTACCCAAACGTGTTCAGGAGGTGGCATTACAGCCAAAGCTCTGCAGGGACTTGGGACAACAGAGACTTAAACAGCCTGAGATATTCCACTTGGCTCAAAGACAAAAACTATCTATTTTGATTATTTAATGCCTGATAATTAAATAAGTTAGACAGATATTTAAGATAAATAAATATAAGATATATAATATCTATATTAAATACTTAAATACTTCATTATGTTCCACAAGAAACTAAGAAGCAATGACCAATAGTAGAATCGTTATGCCTAAAGATTATTGCCTTCTAATCAAGACCCTGACCTAGTTTATTAAGAAAGCTGATCCAGGGGAGCGCCTGGGTGGCTCAGTCGGTTAAGCGTCTGCCTTTGGCTCAGGTCATGATCCCGGGGTCCTGGGATCAAGCCCCGCATCAGGCTCCCTGCTCCGCGGGAAGACTGCTTCTCCCTCTCCCACTCCCCCTGGCTTGTGTTCCCTCTCTTGCTGTCTCTCTCTGTCAAATAAATAAAATCTTTATTAAAAAAAAAAGAAAGAAAGAAAGCTGATCCAGGGATGCCTGGGTGGCTCAGCCAGTTAAGCATCTGCCTTTGGCTCAGGTCATGATCCAAGGGTCCTGGGATGGAGTCCCAAATCGGGCTCCCTGCTCATCGGGAGCCTGCTTCTCCTTCTACCCCTCCCCCCCACAAATCATTACACCTCATTTCCCCTGACTCCTTACACTGAGATCTTAAGTTCCTTGTCCCTTCCATGTTCTATTAGCGACCCTCCTCCTAAACCCTTTATTTCTTTTTCCTTTCCAGCTCAGATATCTTTCTGTTCCACAAAATTCATGAACTTCAATTTGACAGGAATTTCCCTGCTATCCAATAATCCTTCTATGTGCTCGCTAGTCTCACGCCTCTCTCATTTCCCAGTATGGCTCTTTACCCTACTGTTTGTCACCATGCCTCATCTCTATATGAAGACAAGAGCATCCCCAATTTGTTTGAAGCAACAGTCTTTCCTTCTATTCAGTGGAATAGATCCCTTTCTTCCTAAGGATAATTTCTCAATCTATACCAGGAAACTGATTACTCCATATTAGAGTCATATTGACAACTGTTTAGACTACTTACCCTTTATTTTCAACCTCTCATCTCTTAGGGATTAACTCCCCACAGGATATAAACATTCTCAGGTCTTTTTTGGAAACAAAAACCAAACGACTCTCTCAGTACCCTACATTCAACCTCTAGGTATTCACTTTCTTCACCTCCTTCATAGGCATCCCATCATCAGTGCCTCATTTACTACTCACTTCTCAAACAAGTACCATCTTGCCCTCCATTCCTACTACTTCACTATAAGCTACCTTGCCAAGGTAATCTATAGCACTTCACAGCAGCATATTCTCACCAAATCATATTTGTTTGCTATATCCTTCTTGTGATTGGCTTAAGAACTTTGATTATGTCTATCATCACTTGTAGCCTCAAAACCTGGTATAAGATAAACATTCAAATGTCTGTTCTATGCATGGTTCAAAAAACAATCAATATTGGACCAATATCAACAAGAGAGTTTCCTAACTGGGGTTTATATAAACGTCTCAAGGAGTCTATAAAACATTACCTTAGGGATAGGATTCATTGCTTTCACCTTTTCTCACTTCCAAAATTTTTATACCCACTTAATCTGCAAAAGTGATTTGTAGGACTTCATAAACCAAGAAAAAAAGTTTTTTAAAGGGGACAATATAAGGTTGCCAACTAAGAACTTAAAAAAAATGAAACAAAACTAACACTCTTGGGATGCCTGGGTGACTCAGCTGGCTGAGTGTCTGACTCTTGATTTCAGCTCAGGTCATGATCTTGGGGTCCTGAGATCAAGCCCTGCACTGGGCTCTGCGCTCAGTGGGGCGTCTGCTGAAGATTTTTTTCTCTCCCTCTCCCTTTGTCCCTCCCCCGCTCTCACACACTCTCTCTCTCAAGTGAATAAATAAATCTTTAAAAAAAAATCTAACACTCTCATTTCACAAAAGAAATTGAAACGATTTAGTCTCAGAATAAAGGACAGTCTTTCCCTTGGAGATAGTTGGCAACCTTCCACAGACTTGAAATATGATTCAAAAATTTTCAAATGTAACATTATAAAATTTGCTACTATACATACAACACTGTATGTAATATTTTTCTTAAAACTTTGTTAATCTGAGGATCTATTTTTGAGAATGGAACATGAAGTAGAACAAGTATTCAATTCTTTCTATCACTTCATTTTCATCAGTCTATTAACAAAAAAATATATGAATAAAAACAGAAGTTACAGGTACTATTTCATTCAATGTGAAGTATTCTGAAAGAATGAAGGATAAACAGTACCCTCTCTAACTTCTTTCCAGGGAGACAGGATAAAACCAGTTTTTATCAGGCTAGAAACACTGCAGAGCAGTGGTTCTCAAAGTATAGTATTCCGACTGGCAGATGCACAGTCTAGGAACTTATTAGAAACATAAATTCTTTGGGCCCTGCCTCAAACCTATTAAATAGCAAACTCTGAGGGGAGAGGAACTCAGCAATCTGTTTTAGCAAGCCTTCCAAGTGACTGTGGTGTACACTCAAGTTTGAGAACCATCTATATAAAGAACTCTAGGACTACAGTGTTGGCTCACATTTGGAGCTGCAGCACTCAGTCCTGAGGCCCAAGACAGGACATTGGGAATTAATCACAAAGGACTTCTATTTAATACTGAAAATTCCATTCAAATCAGAACCACTGATATACAGGAAGCTCAGAACCATCTCTCTGTTCAGTGTAGACACCTTCCCTTTCCTTCCAAGACTGCAAATGTGAAGGAATTTCTTGTGATACCAGTCTCTCTCTCTCTTTTATTTTTAAAGATTTTATTTATTTATTTGGCAGAGAGACACAGCGAGAGAGGGAACACAAGCAGAAGGAGTGGAAGAGGGAGAAGCAGGCTCCCCGCACAGCAGGGAGCCCAATGCCGGCTCAATCCCAGGGCCCTGGGATCATGACCTGAGCCAAAGGCAGATGCTTAACGACTGAGCCTCCCAGGTGCCCCATGATACCAGTCTCTTATAAATAAATAATGCTCAGGGAGATTATGAGATCACGGTCTTTATTAAAATCTCACTCCCTACCTTGCTACATCACAGGATTTTTCTTTTTGTCTTTTTTTTCCCCCCCAACAGTTTGGAAGGGTTTCAGAAAGCCTTCAGGTCAGGGAAATTGCAGACACTTGCCTTTTGAAGCTCAGGATTTTATGTTTCTCCTGGTCTGATATGTCTGGGCTGAGATGTAATACTTCTGAGCACCTTCCACTGAAAGAATTTATGAGCTTCCAAGAGGAGATTATCTGCTAGATTACTGAGCTTAGTGAAAAGCCAGTCAACTGTAAAAGAAAACTACCTTCTATTTTCTAAATAAACGGAACGACTCAGAACATGTTATGTTCTCTCCTGGATAAATGAGGAAGAGAGTACACAGGATTCTTCAACTTGTTTCAAGTATATGAAGGAATACCTCCATGGTACAGTCAGGAAAGAGTACTTCTCTGCGATTCTAGTCAGAATCTATCCAGTTCTCAGATGTTATAGGTCTTACTTTTGGTAAAAAGAGGAGATTTAAGAGTGATACACAGGCCTTTGTCTTAAAAATCTTACTAGAGATACTCTGAAGCCCTAATTACTCCTTTGTTTTCAAAAAAAAGGGAGAGTTGGGAAGATATTCACAATTGAAGAGAACACTATTGAAATGTTAGCTTAAAAGAAGGTTGAGTTTAAACAGGATTATTTGGGAGACAAGCAAATGTAAAAACAATTCTAACAAACTGAGAGCCTCTCCCATTGTCTTTAACAGATGCTAGCCTGAGAGAAATTATCTTCAGTATCTGAAATGTAAGATGCAATTATCTAGATAAGGAACTCTTCCAAATCAAGGAGAAAAAGATAGGAAATATTAAGATGATCAAAACACTTCAATGAAATCTGAATAGTTAATGAGTATAAAAGACATGTTCAACCTCATAAGAAATCAAAGAAAATTAACTGAAACAATAAAATACCTTTATACTTAATGTACACAGACATACAACAGAAACGAGTGTCCAGGTCCACTAAAAGAATGTATAAAAATATTCATAGTGGTAAAAAAAAAAACGAAAACCCAAATGCTTATCTACAACAGAATATAATTTATGATATAATCATACGATGGAATATTATACAACAATGAAGAAGAACTACAGCTACACAGCACAAATACCACAGACATAATATGCAGTGAAAGAAATCAGACACAAAAAAGTATATATCTAAATGAAGTTCAAGAAAGGCAAAATTAATCTATAGAGACAGAAGTCAGAAAGCTATTTATATTTGGAGTTGGGTGTAATATTGACTGAGAGGAGGCACAAGGAAACCTTCCAGGGTGCTAGAAATGTACTACAGTATCTGAATCCGCGTGATAATTACCTGGATACACACACACACACACACATACACACACACACACACACACACAAGTTCATCAAGCTTTATGCTAAAATTTGTGCCCTTTTAGTATAAAACTACAAAATTATTTTAAAAATTTTGCTCAAGAAAAAAATAGAAAATTTTAAAAAAGCTGTCAAAGTTAAAACTTCAAAAAAATCTCATTTAAAATTATTTCACTTCTTCTAGTGATTTACAAAACTTCACAGACGAAGAAAGAAAGATTAACAAACCTTCAAAAATCATCAATTTTAAAATATCCCAACTAAACGCGAAGTCTTACATATTTTTAAAACTGTTCAGTCATTCAACAAATACTGGATGCTAATATGTAACAGATGCACTTCTAAGAACTGAGTTTAAGCAGTGAATAAAATGAAGTTCCTGCCTTCACAGAGCTTACAAATTTAGAGCCAGGGTAGGGACTGGAAGGAGTTTATAAGGTGGCCAGGCAAGGCCTCACTGAGAGATTAACTTTTAAGCAGAGAACTGATGAAAATTAGGGAGCAAGCCATGAGGAAATCTCAGGGAAGAACATTGCAGGTAGAAAAACAAGAAGTGGAAAGAACCTGAAGTAGCTTTGGCCTGTTCAAAGAACAGCAAGGATGTTGGTTTAGTCAGAGGAGAATAAGCCAAAATCAGAAAAGTGTAGGAAACAGGTTATAGAGAGGGATGGGGTCTCCTAGATATTATAAGGGTCTCCTAGATATTATAAGGACTTTGGCCTTCCTCTGTAAAAGAAGACTCTGATTGCTTTGTTAAAAAGATTGGGATGGTGGCCAAGAATCATGTCAGAGAGGCGAATTAGGAGGTTATTGTAATAATCTAGGCAGAGAGATGATGGAGCCCTGGATATGAGCAGTACAAGAAAGTAGGATTCTGGATATATTGTGAAAGTAGAGGTAACAGGATTTGTTGATGGACTGCCTGTGGATTTAGAGAGAAAAAGGGAGTTAAGGATGGCTCCAAGTTTTTTGGTTTGAGCAACTGGTTTAGGGTAGACAGTACCATATAGTCTATCAGTATTTTTAATAAATTTGTTTGGCAAATTTATTTTTGGCATAAGGACTTCTAGGGGACAGATTTTTGTTGAACTGACCTAGAACCAATTCTTAATATGAATCTTATTGCTCATAAATACTTTTTATCTTTGGTATTTATATTTTCTTTTCTGAAAGGCATTTAAAAAATTATAAAAGTATGTTCACTGTATAAAATTGAGAAGATAAAAGGAAAAAGATTCAGTCTCATAATATGGAGAATCACTGATGATAATATGATAAAGAATCCTATTTAATATCCTTTTTACAATATGTGGACCATGACAGAATACACACAGTTGTAATTACATTACAAGCAATCTCTCATTATTTAAGCAAATACTTTGCTACAGAGTATGACAGGTTAGATTTTTATATGTTGAATTCCTAAAATTGCAAGTGCTGATACTTTCATGTGTTCAGGCACTGATAAAAATCACTGCATGGATGAATTAAGAAAGCTAGAATACTGTTCGTCTTTATTAAGCAAAGTAAAATAAAACATGGTAAGGTACAAAATTTTCATGAGTTAATTTGCTTCCTTCCATCAACCACCCAGCAGTAGTTTATTGGAATTTCAAGCTTAATATTTAAAGGGAAGTCCTTACCCTTGAGTCCAGACTGCAAATTCAAACCTAACAAGCAACAGCAAACACCATGTATGTACTATTTGAGATTTAGAAAGTAAAACAAAAAAAAATCCCTTCCTGTAAGTATCCCTTACTAGTCCGCATCAGCTGAATCAGCCCCTTATTGCTTATAGAGGCATTTTTTGTTATATTTTAACTATTTTCACATATTAATTATGATGAAGAGATGACTTCACTGACCAAATCATTTTGTCCTCATTTTGTCTAAATGGCCTAAGTGGGAAACTATCTCCCTTTGTAAGATTTTTAAACGAAAAGGTTAAAAAAAAAAAAAAAGAAAACCAAAAACCTGTTGGATGAAACATTATTAAAAAGGGATATGTAGTAAAGGAAAGCTAATCCACCTATTAAGAACTGGTTAACCTATGAAACTAGCTTATATTAAATATCAACAGTATAGAGACAGCATAATTTAATAGAATATACACTAAACCAGACCACTTAGATTTGTATCCAGTTCTGTCACTCTAACTACGTGATTTCAGGGATATGACCATGTCTGTACCTCAATTTCCACATATGTAAAATGGCGGTAATAGTACCACTTACCTCATAAAGTTGTTCTAAGAATTAAATAAGTTAATGCATGTAAACTGATTGGAATAGTACCTAGAAGATGCTAATGACTTACTAATGCAAGCCTGGAGTTACACTATATGCCAGAACTACAAAGAGGACTCAGAAAATTTTCTCACCAGCAGTAATTACCAAGAACACTACTGGCAGGCACATGACCATTAAGATCTAACATATTTTAGACTATTCTTTTTTTTTTTTTTTTTTTTAGATTTTATTTATTTATTTAAGAGAGAGAGCATGAGTAGGGTAAAGGGCAGAGGGAGAAGCAGACTCCCCACTGAGCAGGGTGCCCGACACGGGGCTCAATTCTGGGACTCCAGGATAGTGACCTGACCCATAGGCAGATGCTTAAGCAACTGAGTCACCCAGGTGCCCCTAGACTAAATATTCTTGAACTTGGGAATCTATACTGTGGGATTTCTTTAACATTTCTACATACAAAGTTTACTTATCTTGAATTTAAATACCTAAATTAAAAAATTAAAAGTTCCTCTTCTTGCTTAGGGTTAAACTATCCAACACTGATCACCAAATAAATAAGCAATGTAGTGTCAAGGTTTTAGAATACATTTTTGCAAGTAATCTGAAATTTCAAGCTCTATGAAGGATACAAAAAAACTCCTAAAACAGAGAAAAACTTTAAAAAAAAATATTCACTTGACAAAATTACTTCTTTAAGAATCTAATTACTAAACTGCACCTTGCAGTTTGATATGAGTTTCTGCCCAGAATTTCCAGACTTTCCTTCCACCTTGTACACTAGAATAATTACTACCAATCCTTCAAATCCACCTCCAGCCTGAATAAAGCCTGCTCCAGCGAGAACTATTCACTCCCTTCCTCTCTGCTTATGTGCTACGTATTACTATCGCACCAATCCACTAACAATTTTTGCAATTAATAGTTTAGAGGAGTGCTGTTTAACAAAAATGTAATGTGAGCCACATAATTTAAAACTTTTCAGTAGCCACTTTAAAAAGTAATAAAAGGTGAAATTAATGTATTTAATACAATATAACCAAAATATTATCACTGCAAAGTATAATCAATATAAAAAATTAGTAATAAGATCTTTTATATTTTTTTACATACTAAATTGTCAAAATCTGGGATGTATTTTATATTTGCATAACATCTCCATTTGGACTACCCACATTTTAAGAGTTTAACAGACACATGTGGCTACTGGCTACTGTACTGAACACTGCAGATCTGGAGCCTAGAGCATTCTGTCATATGAAGTGTGGTCTATGGGTCAGCAGCATCAGCATCACCTAAAATTTTTCAGAAATGCAGAATCTCAGCCCATCTCAGATTAAACTAAGTAAAACAGGAACTAAATTTAACAAGCTGATCTGAACACACATTAAAGACTGAGAAGTACTAAATTAGACTACACATAGCCTGGGAGCCTTAATGAATTCCAACTGCCGTTCATCTATCATATGGGACTATGCCACTGAGTAATATAGAACACGGTATTTAAATTAATTAATAAATTAAATTAATGACTTTTCTGCAAATCATGTTTTCTCTACACTGTCCATTAGCACATTCTCCAACAGTGGAAATATATCTGTACTACGCAAATTGGCCACATATGACTATTGAGCACTTGAAATGTGACTGGTGTAACTGAGAAACTAAATTTTAGATTTTATTTGCTTTTAACTTATTCAAACTTAATAGCTAAGTATGGCAAGACCATGTTGGACAGTATAACTCTAGGGATATTATTTATTACATCACAGTATAATCTCTAGGAGGGTCCTAGGGACAAATTTAGAAGGTTCTAGTCAAGATAATTCCTCTAATTACCTGTGCTCACCCTCTCTCTTTTTAATCATCAATCAGGTTTACCACTTTACATCGGATGAGGCCAAATATAAAACCTGTCTCCAGGGAAGCATAATAAAAGTATTAGCATATGTTTTGTGTTAACATTACCCCAGCTTATCATCAATTAACAATACTAATGTACATACCTGTACAGTCTTTTTTATTCTATGGGATGGACCTGGATACTCTGGAGAATACAAATCTGTGAGGAATAATGAGTTGATTAATGTTGACTTCCCGAGTCCAGATTCACCTAAAAGAAATGGGGGAGGAAAAATGTGTTAAACTCGGCCACTTCATCAATCTTAAATATTCAACCAATACCATAATCAAACTTGCTTTATACAAGTAATTCTTCATGGAACAAAGAAGTGACATTAGAAAACATACTATATAAAGACTCCCTATTAGAATAAGTTCTTTGTCCTCATTTTCTTATAAAGATAAAAGTATTGTATCTAAAATCTAATACAACAGTCTCCATTTTTAACAGTAATGTATTCCTAGAGACCAAAGTTAGTTATGAAAGAAACACCCAAGTTTGGATTATATATTGCTACTTCAGTGAAATAAAACATAAAAGTTAGGTGTAAACACTTATTATAGTCAATAATTAACGAACGACCAAAAAAAAGAAATCATGCAACTATAAAAAGCAGAAATCTGCTGATAAAAGAAGAAAAATTAATCACAATGCATCTCAGTATAAAAGTGAACCAGAAAAAAAGTACTTCCGATTTATTCATCCATGTACCAATCAGCTTAAGTATAAAGGGTACCTTTCCATAAACCAAATTCCAAAAACATCAGAGGTAATTACTTTTTATGGTGCTTCTGATTAAGGTAAGAGGTAGGAATGGAAGAAGGTAGAACACAATTTCCACTAAGATGAACATACTCTTCTTTAACCCTATATGTCAAGTTTACTATAACATACCAAATATATAATTTTTACCAAAATATAAATAGCTTCAAGATATAAAATAAAGCTAAATAAATTAAAAATCTTAACTGTAATTATCAATTAATATAGCACAGGATTAAAGAATCTAGTTATTATTAATAGTTCAGTTGGTTTAATAGGTACCTCTAGCCTAAATAACTGATGTCACAGTATTAACATTACCATTTCTGTCTAGGTTGAGTTCTTTCTCTTTATACTGGCTCTCAAGAAAGTTAAGATCCATACTAGGTTGTCATGGCTTACCCCTTTGAATGAGGGGATGTCACTTTTTTCTAGATGAAAAAATTCTAGAAATTTCTAGGACAAAGGAAAATAAATTATAGGTTCTTCATACCTACTTCTTTCTTAACTCTTATGTACTGAATAAAGGAGTAAAGACTGGAATAAAACCCAAGCCTGTGGGGATAATCAGAAATACCTAGGCCTTGCAGACACTGCTGCCCTAGAGCCACCCTGCTATCTAGCCACGGTCAACCCTACCATGTTCTTCGACACTGCTGTGGGGTGCATCTCTTCCAGGCTGTTTGCAGACAAAGTTCTAAAAGACAGCAGAGAACTTTCATGGCCTGAGCACTGGGAAGAAAGGATTTGGTTCTAAAGGTCCCTGCTTTCACAGGATTATTTCAGGATTTATGTGCCAGGGTGGTGACTTCACATGCCATATGGCACTGGCAGGAAGTCCATCTACGGGCAGAAATCTGATGATGAGCATTTCATCCTGAAGCACAAGGGTCTGGCGTCTTGTCCATGGCAAATGCTGGAACCAACACAAATGCTTCCCAGTTTTCATCCACACTGCCAACACTGAGTGGCTCAATAGCAAGCATGTGGTCTTTGGCCAGGTGAAAGAGGGCATGAATACTATGGAAGCCATGGAGTGCTTTGTATCCAGGAATGGCAAGACCAGCGAGATCACCATTGCTGACTGTGGACAAATCTAATAAATTTGACTTGTGTTTTATTTAAAAAAAAAGAGAGAGAGAGAAGAAAAAGATTTACAATATTTTCATTTAGAAGCATAAATGAAAAATTTGAGTATCTGTAAAAATATTTTGGGATGTCAAATGTAAAAGTACACTAAATTTAAAAATTAACACTGTACTGACTGAAAGTATGTTTACAGACCTTATTTTATTTAACTTTTTTTTTTTTGTGGTACAGGATAGAAGAACAAGAGAAAGCAGCACAAAATGAAAGGTATGACAAAGGGGAAAAAAGCCTGAAAGGCAACACAACAAAATGTTAATAGTGGTTACTACAGAGTAGAATTGTAGGTAAGATTTTTTTTCTTAGCTTTCTACATTTATGTGTGCTCTAAATTTCCTTCACTAACTTTATTTTATTTTTATAATTTAAAAAGCATTCTTGAGTGACATCAGCAAAATGACTAAGAAGTTCCAAGCCCTCAGAGAAACATCAAAAACGACTAGAAACTGGCTGAATTAACCTTACAGGAGCTCTGGAAAAAGTCAAAGATTTACAGCACCAAACAAATGCCCAGTCAAGAAAATGCCGTGAACAATAAAGTTCAGGTCATTTTCATTCGTTCATTCGTTCTTGCCCTATTCTCTATATGGTATGTCTGGGATTCAAGGAGACAGCAACCCAGCTCCACATTCTTCCCTCAAACCAGACGGAACAGGGCTGACTTTACTTAAAACATTCTAAGTTCTCTAGGATCTACCAGAAGGACTGGTCTGTCTTGTCTAACTGGGATTTTTTTTTTTAAAGACTTTATTTATTTGACAGGAGAAACACAGTGAGAGAGGGAACACAAGCAGGGAGAGTGGGAGAGGGAGAAGCCGGCTTCCTGCAGAGCAGAGAGCCCAATGTGGGGCTTGATCCCAGGACCCTGGGACCACGACCTGAGCCGAAGGCAGACGGCTTAACGACTGAGCCACCCAGGCGCCCCTTGTCTAACTGGGATTTTAGGTGGAAGAAGCACTGAATACAAATGGTGAAAGCTGAAGGGGGACTAGAAACCCACAGGTGCCTGGAGAAGAAAATTATGAGTGGATAGATATACAGTAGACACCTGAGGCCCTAAGGAGAAGCTAGAGTGAGACCCTTTGGAGAATTAAGACATTCAAAAGCAGCCATGTACACAGGGGGAAATGAGAAATTCACACACAGACCCAAGCCAAACTTTCATTGCAGGCTGATCTCTAGGCTCAGAACATACCCAGCTAATCGTCAGATGACTGTTTTTCCAAATGCACATTTTTCAACAAAAAAATCACAAAGCATGCAAAGAAACAGAAAAACAAAGCCCACAGAAAGGAACAAAACAAATTCCCAGAAACCATCCCTGAAGCAGTACAAATATTGGATTTACCTAGATGAGGACTTTAAAATACCTGTCTTAAATATATTCAAAGAGCTAAAGGAAAAAAAGGGCAAAGAAGTACTGGAAATCAGGAAAACAATGTAACACAACAAGAATATCAAGAAATTATAAAAAGGAATGAAACAAAATTCTGGAGATGAAAAATACAATTGAATTGAGAAATTTGCCAAAGAGGTTCAACAGCAGAACTGAGCAGGCTGAAGAAAGAATCTGCAAACTTGAGGACAGGACCTTTAAAATTATTGATTCTATGGATCAGAAAGAAAAAAGAATGAAGAAAAGTAAACATAGCCTAAGAGATTTGTGGGACACCAGCAACTGGACCAATATATACATTATGGGAGTTTCAGAAAAAGAAGAATGAGAAATGATCAGAGGGATTAAAGAGAAAAAAATTTTTCCAAATTTGATGAAAAGACATAAAACTAAAATCCAAGAATCTCAACAAACTCCTAACAGGATAAACCCATGGTGACCCACACCAAGACACAAACTGAAGACAGACAAAGAAAAGAGAGAATTCTAAGTAGCAAGAGAGAAGCAACATAACACATAGAAGGAACCCTGAATAAGATTTCAACCAATTTCTCAGTAGAAAACTTGGAGGCCTGATGGCAGTGTGATGATACAACTGTTAAATGAGAATTCTGTATCTGGCAAAACTGTGCTTAGAAACTGAAGTAGAAATTAAAATATTCCCAGATAAACAAAAACTAAGGAGATTCATTATCACTACACATGCTCTATAAGAAATGCTGAAGGGATTACTTCAGGTAGAAAGGAAAGGACCCTAGACAATAACTCAAAGCCATGTGAAAATATAAAGATCTCCAGTAAAGGTAAATACATGAACATATATACAAACCGATATTATTTTAATTTTGGTTTGTTAACTCCATTTTATATTTTCTGTAAGATTTAAAAGACAAATGAATAACAAATAGTTATAAATCTGTTAATGAGTACAAAATGTTTAAAGTTTGTGACATCAATAATAAAAAGTGGGGGAGGGGTATCTATGAATAGTTTATGTATGCAATTAAAGTTAGGTCAGTATAAATTCAAATCAGATTACTATAACTTAGGATGTTATATGTAATCTCTATAACCACAAAGAAAATATCTAAATAATATACAAAAAAAAGGAAAGGAGAAAGGGAATCAAAATGTGACACTACAAAAAATCAACTGAACACAAAAGAAGGTAGTAAAGGAGGAAATGGATATACAAAAGCTTAAGACATACAGAAAATAATAAAATGACTAAAGTAAGTTCTTCATTATCAGTAACTACATGTAGGTAGATTAAACTCCCCAAAGGCAGACTGAGAGAACTACTAAAAAAAACATGATCAAACTGTACACTACCTAGAAGACACACACAGAGGTTGAAAGTAAAAGGATAAAAAATATTTTCCGTGCAAGTAGTAACCAAAAAAAGGTGAGGTGGCTATACTATTATCAAACAAAACAGACTTAAGTCAAAAACTGCTACAAAAAAAGATATTCTATATTGATAAAAAGGTATTCATGAAGTAGACATTAGAATTATATACACATATACACCAAACACCAAAGCTCCAAAATATATGAAGCAAACTGACAGAATTGAGGGGGAAAACAGATGGTTTACAATAATAGTTGGAGACTTCAATACTCCACTTTCAACAATGGATAGAAGAACCAGACAGAAGATAAACAAGAGAACTTGAACAACACTATAAAACAGACAAAACACTACATCCAACATCAGAACACATTTTTCTCAAGTGCACATGAAGCACGTTCTAAAACTGACCATAAAACAAACAAGTCATCATCAAAAACCTCCTAAAAAAGAAAAGTCCTTAGACCAGATGGCATTATCAGTGAACCATACCATACATTTATATCATAATTAACACCAATCTTCCTTAAACTCTTCTAAGAAACTGGAGAACATTTATGAACTCATTCTATTAGGTCAGCATTACCCTGATACCAAAGCCAGACAAAAACAAAAGAAAATTATTATCTAACGTCCCTGATGAATACTGATGCAAATATCCTCAAAAAGTATTAACAAACATAATTCGGGCACCTGGGTGGCTCAGTCGGTTAAGCGTCTGCCTTCAGCTCAGGTCATGATCCCAGGGTTCTGGGATTGAGCCCCATGTTGGGCTCCCTGCTCAGCGGGAAGCCTCTGCCTTTGCCTGCCACTCCCCCTGCTTGTGCTCTTCCCCCTCCACTGTCAAATAAAAAATAAAATCTTTAAAAAATAAAACCAAACATAATTCAACAGCAAACATTATTAGAAGAATTATACACCATGACAAAGTGGGACTTATTCCTGGAATGCAAGTATAGTTCAACATTCAAAAATCAATATAATATACCACATTAATCTAATGAAGGGGAAAAAAAAAACACATGATCGTCTCAAGTGATGCAGAAATGCCTTTGACAAAATTCAACACCCTATCATAATAAAAAAAAATTCTATAAACTACAGTAAGAAGGAAACTACCTCACTATAATAAGGACCATATATAAAAAAACCACAGCTAACACCATAGTCAATAGTAAAAGACTGAAGGCTTTTCCTCTAAGATCAGGAACAAGACAAAGATGTCCATCTTCAACTCTTCCATTCAACACATTAGTCAGAGCAATTTGGCAAGGAAAAGAAATACAAAACACCCAAACTGGAAAGGAAGAAGTAAAACTATCTCTGTTCACAGATGATACAATCTTTTAGGTAGATAACCCTAAAGATTCCACAAAAATACTGTTAGAACTAATAAATGAACTGAGCAAAGTTGCAGGATACAAAATCAATACACAAAAACCATTTGCATTTCTATACATAAATAATAAACAATACCAAAAGGAAATTAAGAAGACAATTCTATTTACAACAGTATGAAAAACAATAAAGTACTTATTAATAAACCTAACCAAGGAGGCTAATGACTTGTACACTGAAACTATAAAACATCACTCAAGAAATTTTCAAAGACCCAAATAAATGGAAACACAACCAGTTTTCATGGGGTAGAAGGCTTAATACTGCTATAATGTCAATACTACCTAAAGCGATCTACAGATTCAACTCACTCCTTACAAAATCCCCAAAACTTTTTTTTTTTTGGCAGTAATAGAAAAAAAACCATCCTAAAGATCATATAGAACCTTAAGGGACCCCAAATAGCCAAAACAATCTTGAAAAAGAAAGTCGGAGAACTCACTTCCTGATTTCAAAACTTACTAAAAAGATACAAAACAGTGTGGTGGTAGTATACAGACAGACATATAAAACAGTGAAATAGAATAGTCCAGAAATAAAACCTTTATATAAATGCTAAAATGATTTTTGACAAGGGTGCCAAAACCATTCAGTGGGGAGAGGACAGTCTTTGCAAGAAGTGATGGTGGTAAAAGTGAATATCCACATGCAGAAGAATCAAGTCGGATCCATCCCTTACATCATAACAAAATTTAACTCAAACTGGATCAGAGGTAAAACTCTTAAAATTCTGAAAACACAGGGGGAAAGCTTTATGACACTGGATTTGGCAATGATTTCTTGAACCTTTCCTTGAATCATGATGGCAGCAAAAGGAAATTAAACAAATGGACCATCAAAATTAAAACCTCTGTGCATCAAAGGGCACTATCAGACACACCACAGGAGGTATCTGCGTATCATAAACATAAGGGATTAATATTCACAGTATGTAAAAGAGTGCTACAATTCAAAAACAAAAAAAACAAACAACCCAATTTAAATATGGGCAGAGGTCTCGACTAGACATTTCTTCAAAGACAACACACAAATAGCTAATAAACACATTAAAAGATGCTCAAAAGGCTGGGTGGCTCAGTTGGTTAAGTGTCTGCCTTTGGCTCAGGTCATGATCTCAGGGTCCTGGGATCGAGCCCCACATTGGGCTCCCTGCTCAATGGGGAGTCTCCTTCTCCCTCTCCCACTGCCCCTCCCCCTTGCTCATTCTCTGTCAAATAAATAAAATCTTAAAAAAAAAAAAAAAGATGCTCAGCATCACTAGTCATCAGGAAAATGCAAATCAAAACCACAATGATATCACTTCAAATCCATTAGTATGGCTATTAGCAAAAAAAAGAACAACCAAAACAAAAAAACAAAAAAAAAAGAAAGAAAAAAAATACTGGTGAGGATGTACAAATTGAAACCCAAAGGCATTCTGGTGGGAATGTTAAATGGCACAGCCAATGTGGAAAATGGTATGACAACCGCTCAATATTTAAACATAGGATTACCATATGATCCAACAATTCTATTTCTGGCATATATCCAGAAGAACTGAAAGCAGAGAACTGAACAGACATTTGCATACCAATGTGTAAGGTGTAAACAACCCACGTGACCATCAACAGACAAGTAGATAAACATCATATATACATACACTGAAATATTACTCGCCCTTAAAAAAGAAATTCTGATATATACTACAACATGGATGAACCCTGAACACATCACAGTAAGTGAAATTAAAGAGACACAGTAGGATAACTATTGTATGACTCCACTTATATGAGGTACCTAGAAGAGTCAAATTCATAGAAACAAAGTAGAATAGTGGTTACCAGGGACTAGGGAGAATGGAGAGTTATTTAAAGGGTGTGGAGTTTCAGTTTGGGCTGATGAAAAAGCGCTAGAGATCAATAGTGGTGACAGCTGCACAACAGTGTGGAAGAACTTAATGCCACTAACAGTAACGAGAATGGGATAAATGGCATGAGTTAATTGCTGAAGCTCTACTTCCATGTTTGAAGTTTTTAATATCAAAAGTAATACATATGTTTATATCTATTTTTTTAACTATTTTATAGTTCAACTATTAAATTTTATAAGCCCTGATGTTTGTATAATTGAATAATAGAAGTAAAGGTAATTTTTCCTTAAATATCTTCCAAATAATTCCTTCAATTCTCAAAATAATCTGTTATCAGTTCAATGTGTATATTTCCATGCTTTCTCTTTTACATATAAAAATATAAATATATATATGAAGGGATTAAATATACACACAGAAATAAAAATTGACTCATTACATGCATTTTATACTGTAACTTCTTTTTTTCAAAAGGTAACATATCATGGCCATCCTTTTCAATCAAAACACACTGAGCTACTTTATTCTTAATAGGTATCGAATACTCTACCCTATAGACATAATTTATTCATCCCTTCCTTTTAATGCACATACATTTTCTATTTTTTGTTCCTACAAATGATGCTATAAAAAAAACCAAGGATGTATATATCTTTATGTACTCTTAACTTAGTACAAATATTGTATCTTTGTATACTGTTATTTCCATTTGCCACATTAAACTCTCAGAAATTAGATTCTGGATTCAAAGAATATGTATACTTTCAATTTTGATAAACAGATACTTTCTCCAAAAAGTTATAGCAATTAACTCAGAAGAAAAATGTATATATGACAAACTCATATATGAAATTCATGAAGAATTGCAGGATACTGAATATGAGATCCTTTGGGTACACTGAATTTAAATTATGAACACAGAGGGGGAAAATTACAGAGGATTGAAAAAATTTTTTTGGAGAAATGAGTGGAGATGTGGGACATGTTTTGGAAAAAGAGAAAGAATGTAGGATAAACATAAAGAAGAATAGCAAGGCTCCAAGGATTCTGGCAATATTGTGTCCAGCACCCAGGAGTCTAAAAATTTTTGAAAGCCTAAGAAAGCTTAAGAATGAGTCCTCTGACCCTCAGAGAAAAAAAGGGGTATGTTTTTCCTGAATGTGTAGTAAATGAGTTAACATCCCAATTTCCCCCTACTCAGTTTACATTACCTTTCCTTAGGACAGACTTTGTCACTGTACCTGCCAAACAATCTTTTGAGATAGTTACTTACCATTGAGGAAAAAGACCTCAGGGATGTTAAATGATCATACTGAAAACTGAAAACAGTATCAAATCTTTTTTTTTTATGATTTTATTTATTTATTTATTTATTTGAGAGCGCGCTCAAGAGCGTGAGAGAGTGCAGCAAAGGGAGAGGGAGAAGCAGACTCCCTGCTGAGCAGTGAACTAGGGCCCAGGACCCAGAGATCATGACCGGAGCCAAAGATAGATGCTTAACCGTCCAGGTGCCCCCAACAGTGTCAAATTCTGACTATAAAATATCCTCAGAAAGCAATGTGAAATATTACATGCTGCTTTGCATGAAATAGAATTCTGTAAATACTTATTAATGATCTACTATGTACCAGGCACAAGGGATTAAAAGGGCAAAATAAGACAGAACTCCAATTCTCACTGAACTTACAGACTAGTACGGGAGAGAAACAAGTAAGTAGATGCTATGAGCTCTATATTTAGCTATATTTAAAATGGTAGAAAACACAGAAGACTTTTAAATCAGATGGGAGTTAAAGGTTTCCAGAAAGAGGTGACAACAAAGCTAGGCCTTGAAGGATAAATAAAAACGAGCAAAATATAGGTACAGAAAAGGAAGAACTCACAGACAGAAAACAGAAGTCTGAATCAATGTAATTTATTTGGATAAAATACTATGTCTGGGTTTCAGCCTCACAGCTACTAAATCAGTCTCCAGGGCCAAGGCTTGGGAACCACAAGTGATTCTGCTCTGCAGCCAATGGTAGAGAACCAATGGCCGGCATACTAAGAGAGGAAGGCTTTAAAAAAAAAAAAAAAAAAAAAAAAGAATTTGAAATATATTTAGGGGTTAACTGGGAGGGGAAGGGAAAAGTGAGATGGAAAACTCTTTAAGATAACTTAAAGAATTTGGTTTGGACAACTAACAGAAGCAATATTATAGTGGTTATTAACACAGCATTTAACTTTAGGCTTTCTGGATGAGAATCTTACCTTTATAGCATGATTACAGCAAGCAAGATACTTGAATTTTTATGTTTCTTTGCATATCAAATTAAACATAATACATGAACTGTGAGAAATAAACTAAACACATGTGAAACCTAAGCACAGTGCCTGGTACACAGTAAATACTCAATAAAAAGTACTTTTCCTTTTTTTCTTTGAAGAAACGGAACAGATGAACATAGAAAAGGGAAGGAAAAATAAGATAAAAACAGAGAGGAAGGGCGCCTGGGTGACTCAGTTGTTAAGCGTCTGCCTTCGGCTCAGGTCATGATCTCAGGGTCCTGGGATCAGGCCCCACATCGGGCTCCCTGCTCGGCAGGAAGCCTGCTTCTCCCTCTCCCACTCCCCCTGTTTGTATTCCCTCTCTCGCTGGCTCTCTCTGTCAAATAAATAAAATTTAAAAAAAATTTAAAAAAAAATACAGGAAAACATGAGAAGAAACAGGATGAATTAAGATGACATTTTAAATTTAACACCCCTTTCAAATTAAAAGTCAAAGATTTTACATCAATACAGAATTAGAAGAATTAAAAGTCAACTTCAATCTATATTTTATCGGTTTAAAGATGGGTATAAATCTTAGAACAGGCATGGATGAATTAACAAAAATCGATGCAAATTTATATACAAGTGTACACAATTTGTTCCTATGTACAATGCACTGTAGTAGAGGCTTAGGTTATGAAGATTTAAAAACGAGTAATTCATTCTTACCCCTCCCCCACCATACACACTCCCATACAAATCTGTACACATACCCATATATACACCCTCTATCTGGGTGGAGAAAGCTACAATTTACCATTTCATTCAAACATGGTATAATGAAAATACAGACAAGGCACTACAGCACATAGGAGAGGCAAGAAACACAAGACTATTTTGGATCAACGAAAAGTTTCCCAGTGAAATAAAAGCTAAATTTTGAAGGGTGAGTAGGATTTAGGCAGTACTCCCAATATTCCCAAAATGGAACAAAATTTGACCTAAAAACTTAGACAACTTCAACTTTCTTAAATATGGCACCTTGCTTCACCTACCCTAACAGAGGTACATTTCTTAGCTGCACACCACCATACCAACTGTCTGTTGTGAATGGTTGCTGCCACAAGGGCCCTGAGCAGAATATCCAAATAGGCAAGACTGGTATCTAGACTTGTAACTCCTTTCTCATGCTAACGTAGTTGCTCAAAGCCACCACGGCAGTATTTTCCCTAAAGCAAGGAGGATTTGAATTTAAGAGTTTTGAACCTGGCTCCAGAGTCCAAGTCATGTGTAACTTCTTGAACAGCTCTCTAAGGGTAGTACACTCCTCTTTTTCTTTCCTTGTTCCTGCTGACTGAAATGTAACCACGATGCTCAGAGCTGAATTAACCATCTTAGACTATGAAGTATCTTGGGAAGAGAGAACATGCTAAGTGAGGCAACAAACAAGGAAGTAACTGGGACACTGAGAACTTAAAGCACAGCTATCACTTCAATCCAGAACTATTCAACTCTGGATTTTGAAATAGAGGATGAATAAATCTTGTCATACACTGTTATTTAAAGATTCCATTATTTATAGTCAAATTTAATCCAAGTAATATTAACAAACAAGACAAGCAAATGTAACAACAAAAAACTAAAAGTCTCATTTCAGTAAGACAAAAAATTAAAAACTACACAAGATTAAAAAATACATTTTTAAGAATATTAATGCAATAAACAACATGTCATTGAAATACATATTATTATGTATTAATTAATCCAAGGAGAGAACCGGAAATTCAGTATTAAGTTTTTGTTGTGCTCCTTAGATTCTATCTCTTTTACAAACTTTACTTTATTTGAAAGTTTCATGACAGACGCAAGAATAAAAATAGCAACAAAACTTAAAAAATGCACAAGGCATAAACTTAGAAACAATGATAAGTTAACAGAGCATCCACAGTCAAAGACTAATAGGCCTCTCAGATACAGATAAACTAAGTGGTTAAAAAATGGAAATGCTCTGAATAATTAATATGCTTGTCAAAAATAAATGCAAAATCCCTACCCAGAGAATGAACATATTGTCCAATTACCTATGGGTTACTGATATAATCTGATCATTTATCTGGCTACGAAGAAAATCAATCAATACTGAAAAATACAGAAATCTACAGGTCATATTCTCTGACCACAATGCAGTGAAATTAGAAATTAACAACAAAATAACACAATCCACCTGCCCATATGGAAATAAGTGTCTCCCCTCAACTCCTCTTAATCTGAAAAACTACTCAAATACCAATGAAATGAGTACTACATATGAAAACCTAAGCACTATGATTAAAGCGGTATTCAGAGAAAAACTTGTGCTTAAATAAGCCTAAAGAAAACAGATTAATCTTCAGAGTGACTTGGTGAAACTAAACTGGTACAGTTTTTCTGACAAATACATACTATAGAATACCACTTAATTCCAAAGAATGAGGTAGCTCCTTACGTACTGATATGGATGTATGTACAATATATTAAGTGACAGGGAAAAAAAACATTCACAGAACAGTATTTATAATATGGTACCATTTATATAAAAAAGAAATCTACATGGGAATGACCGACATACATAAAATTACAGAAAAATGCTAGAAGACTTGTAACAACTTAATGATGCCACTAGAAAAGGGAATGGTACTGAAGGAGAAAGAAAAAGGAACTTCACTTTTTTGCTAAATGTCTTTAGAATTTATATTTTTAGAAAAATAATGTTTATTTTTATAAACTTCTCTTTTTTGAGGAGGAATAAACATGTGAGACATACAAGAATGGAGTAGAAGGGTAAGGTTGGCAATGAAATGACTTTAAAGGGTCCTAGCCTCAAAATAAATAAAAAGGAATGCTGAATGTAGTAAAGCGGTGTCTGAGTTTGGACATTAAATTATTAATTCCTACTTATATTTATTTATTAGAGTAATATTTACTTCCATACCTAGGTGTCAGATATCCTAATCATAAGTCCAAATATAGCAGTCTTGTCCTAATGCTCTCAAGGTGACCTAAAACTACAATCAATTCCTGGGGCACCTAGATGGCTCAATCGGTGCAGCATGTGACTCTTAATCTCACGGTTTTGAGTTCAAGCCCCATGCTAGGTGTAGAGATTATTTAAAAATAAGATCTTAAAAAAAAAACTACAATCAGTTCTTGGTCATTGTGCTTTACTAAAGGGAAAGCTACTACTGTCACTAATGCAAAATAATACAGAGCTAAAATTAGTTCCATCAACTCAAACTCTAACACAGAATTTGTGGAAACAACTTCAATCAAGTTTATCACTGTATTATTTAGGAAACATTTAAGAATAACACAATTCAGAATTCTACATCCTAGCTTAAGAAAACAAAATTATTCAATAAACTATAAACAGAATGCCTATCTGCAACATTTTATATTTATTTGTAACTAATATTTTATTTCTTTATATGAATAAAATATGTAATATTTTATTTCTTTATGACTAATATCTTAAGATCTGTTAAGTGATCCAAATTAACAACTATTTTACATTTTTTGACTTTGAAATGCACTATGTATGTTCAGGAACAAAGTCATTATCTTCCCCTCATTTTACTGGACTTTAAGAAGAAATAATTGGATTTAGTATTTTTTCTGTCCTTGTCAAAACAAAACACTGTAATACTTAGATGTTAAATACTTTAAGAAAATTCTAAAATAAGAGTAACTGAGTTTGTAATATTGCACTCATACTTTTAACATTAGATACAAGTTAAAATAACTCATGTCCTCTTTGAAGCCTAACCCATGAAAGCCATGCATATCCCATCATCATTCAAGATTATTACATTTCAAGTCTAAGAATAAAACATTCATGAAATGTTTGTTCACAAGGTTTTAAAGAAAGTCATATCAATAATTATTTATAATAGTTAGGGTCATGTTCCTTTAGGTCCTTGGGATTATAAAGGCTCTCAGAAGTCCCACAATTAAAGAGACTGTTGATCTTTGTTTTACCCAACAGCTCCTCAACTTTGCAGCCTTAGACTGTTTCCCCCAACCCCCTAAAATATCTAGTAACATATGAAACACACTTTGAGAAATACCGTGTAGTTCTTATAAATTATTTTTCCTTAATCATACATAGTTATAGAATACACAGCTTAAACCTTGAGGATTTTTCATTTGTATATATCACATAAACACTTAAGGCACAGATGCTCCTCAGTTTTATCAATTAGTGGCTTGGAAAAACCCACCTCATTACACAAACTGTGTAATGAACACACATAATGTGGTTTTATTACCAACATCAATTTGCTAATTACATAAAGTCTCAGAACATTAGAACAGTCCTTACAGATACAAATCAAACCACTTAAACATTAGAAAATGAAGCCAAAGAGAAGATAACTGACTATGCCAAGAGCACACCAAGGTAAGTGGCAGAGCAAGAACCAGAACATCCCTGTTCCAATCCGCAAGCCCTGGGGTTCTGCTCTTCATGTAAATCTGCTTCTAAATGAATTCTCTGAGATTCTCCATGGGACTCTCCCACTGAGTAGCCATTTTCAAACTTACATTACCACAATTTACAGAAAATAGAGAAGACTCCTCTACACACACATTTCGCATCAAAACCCAGTATACACATACATACAAGTATATTTATCTGTACTGTATAAATATATGTGCATATAAATTTAAAAGTTTAACGAGGGCGCCTGGGTGGCTCAGTTGGTTAAGCCACTGCCTTCGGCTCAGGTCAGGATCCTGGAGTCCCTGGATCGAGTCCTGCATCGGGCTCCCTGCTGGGCAGGGAGTCTGCTTCTCCCTCTGACCCTCCCCCCCCATGTGCTTTCTCTCTCTCGCATTCTCTCTCTAATAAATAAAATCTTTTTTAAAAAGTTTAATGAAACAATACTTATGTTAAACAAAATACACTCTATTTTCAAATCATTTCCATTTTTCATTTTTTTTAAAATGACTCACTAAATTGATGTAATGATCCAGTTTGAAAAAGCCTGCCAAGGAGGATTCAAAGTTTCATTCAGATAACTAATCTCACTCCCAACATCCTATAGCTTCTCCATCCCAATAGCTATCCTCTGATGGACTATCATAATTGACAGAAAATACAGATATAAATAATTTCATTTTATGATTATTTATTAACAGCTGCTAAATGTCAGAACTGGGGACATTTTACCCTCAAAAGTTTAATTTTGTTGAGAAACAAGCCAAAGTTAAACAAAAAGTACAGTGGGTATACATAAAGAACACTTCAATATAGCTTGAAGAATCAAGGAAGACTTCACAGAGCAAGCAGCATTTCACTGAGACATGCAAAGGAACTAACCAAGCAAACCAGTGAACACCTAAATAATGCTTAGATGTGGAGTGGCTTTTAGAAAGGTGGAATCTCCAAACTCTGGTTTAGCATTTAGATGAAGAGAAAATAAAGCACAGAAGGACAAATAAGTTTAGGAGTAAGAAGGATAAAATTATTTTTAAAGAAATAAAAAGCATCTACTAAGAGCAAACAGGCAACTGAATACAGTTTTAACTGGAGACAAAACTAAAAAAAAAAATCGAGGAGCCTATAAAAACTATCACAAAGTAGCAAGGCTTTTTGCTTTTCTTAAAAAACTGAAACTGGAAGTCACCACCAATAAATATTATAGGTATAGCTTTATTAAAGAGTGAGGACATGGAATGCCACTGAGCAAACACACAATCAAAGAAAAGGCCTTACATTAAAGAACTGGCTAATGTTTTGTTAAAATAAAATCGTTATGGTATTATTTTTGATTCCCTGCTCTGACAGGTTTCATTAACTGAACAAGTACACTTACTGTGGGGTAAGAGTAGTTTATTATTCTGCATTATGCTGTTATAAACACAAACAAACCTGGATCCTAATTCCTTCTCTTGTCACTAGGAGCTTAATGACATGGACCATGTTTTATCCATTTCCAGACTTTCAGGGACTAGAAAAGCACCTGGCACTTTGTAAGTGGTCATTAAATTGTACTGAATAAATGAATGGGGAATACAAAGAGAAGATGTTGTCCTACAAGGTAGAATTTGATCAAGACCCTGAATGAGATATCCAAGAGTAATAGGATTTCAGAAAACTGAGGATCTCAGCAGCCTAAAAAAGAGGTCATATTTCAATGAGGTTTTGAAGGCTGAAGGAGCATTTCAACTATCTGGAGTATCTGTAGAGATAAGAGGCCACTTTTAACCATCTTGCAGCAACAGTGTGGGAAAGAAAGCAAAGGATTTTTAAAAAACAAGATCTTTAACTCCTTTCAGGAGGTCTAACCATGTTGGAATTTAAACGAGAGGAAAGCCTGGTGCTTGAGAGATGCTGTAGACCACTTGTAGAGCTTTTCTATCTTGTCCGTTGCTTGCCTACCCTTCTTTACCCTGAGGTTTGAAATCAGTTTTATACCAATTCAAATCCTAAGTCAACCACAATACAGTAGTGACCTTGAAATTAAATCCTAAGTCGACCACAGTACAGTAGTAGCCTTGATCAAAATAATAAACTAATTATTTTAATAATATTTATTAGCACATTACCTGACATTAAAAAATCATCTCAAATGTTATGTATTAAGGCACAGGTGTTAATTTTAGCTGAGGTAGAGATGAGACAGTGTCAAACTGTATGCAGTTCTTAACCAGAATGCACCAGTATTATTTAAAGAACTATTTCAAAACAGATGACTATATTTTACGCCAGAACTAAAGCCCAGAATATCCAGGCAAGGATTTCCATATATGTTTTGGAGACGCTTCCCAAAATGACTTAAAAGGTACATGAAATTAAAAAACTCTAATAAGTAAATGATGACAGGGCAAAATGCCAGATTCACCAACATTTAAAGATGGCCAGTGAAAGGGATGCTAAACAACCAGATAAATCAGGAGGCAGGAACACAAAAAATGAGAAAGAATTGCAAGGAAAAAGTAGTCAACAATACCAAATAACAGGTTAAAAAAAGTGGCCCAGGGACAATGAGAAGTCCTCTTACTGACCTTTAAAAAAAAGCAGTTTTGTATGAAGAAACCAAATGGTAAGGAGTTAAGTAATGGATGGAAAATTTAAAAGTACAGATTTATTCTTTCTTTATATCTGGCTGAAAAATAAAGAGAAGGTGCTATTCTTTGTTTTGCTATTCTTTGTATGCTTATCTCTGAAGATTTAATCTATCAAGAACAGTCTAGACTACACTAGATATGGATTACTTCTTCCAAGGTATTCCATTAACATGTGATCTGAGAATCGCTCTAAGACTATTTCATCTCCTCGAAATGTATTAGGACTGATGTACACGCTAATACTAAAATGCAAGCTGGACAGGTTCCCTGCGACCTGGCTCTTCAATTATCTAAACAGGTTTACTTATTTTAATTACAGTAACTGACCGCCAGTCAGTCTTAAGTAATAATTCTGCTATGTAGCCAGTAGCAAACATTCCAACCAGCCATCCAATAATTACCTTAATCTACTGAGTCAAAAAACTTTCACTTGCTATGTGTCTAAAGCTGGAAGGCCTTAAGGAGGATGTTTATGATATTTCTTGCTATACTCAGAGATAAAAGTACTCTTTATACAGCTCAGTTTAAGCAATTCAATACCTTTCTTTATCCTCGTGTTACAAAAAAAATCTAAACGTCTACTTGGAAATTCTTTTCATGACTATTTCAAAAATGGATTACCACAACTTTTTGGTAAAAATGCACTGCCTTTACTTAGGCTAGGGTTTGCAACCTTTCCTAGACTGTACATCAAGCTTCTGTCAGTTCTTCAGCTAAACTGAAGAAGAGCTGAAATTGACAGATATTATTTACAAACTCTCCCCTCTGTTCCTCCAAATTCACATTACTGCCTAAAATTCTAATGATCATTCAATAAACACTCCCTCTTAAAAATCAAGTACTCTTGTGAATACTATTAGTCCTTCATAACCTGGTGGGGAAAAATCAGACATTTCCTCTAATTTCCAATTAGTAATGTCACATAAGTAACTTGAACAAAACATTAAACTTCATATTTTTATTGAAATGCACAGAACAGTCATGTACAAAAGTCATATTTTGTTAGCAAGAATGCAAGCTACCTTGTTTAAAATGGGAAATAAGAGCAAATTCTCAACCATCTTTCAAATTAGTTAAGTCTGAGTCTCACCAGGAAAGAGCTCTGCTGTTATACCAAATTGTAAAGTAAAAGGACAATATGTGTGCCCTGAATGTATATATCAAAGGAGTTCAACCAAAGCAAAAGTTCAAAGTAAGAATTAATCAAGTATTTAACCTCCTAGCTGCCATATCATTCTCAGCCACTCCTGACCTTTCTTTTCTCTTCATCACAGATATTTGCATCTTAAAACTAAATTAAGACCAAAAAATGTACTAATAAATACATGCTTAAAATTAATATTTTAAGTAAAAATATTGTTAAGTAAAAATTTGATTTTAATATTTTACTTATTCACAGATTTAGTAAATAGATTATATATACAAAGTATATTCATATATACAATTATCTCAAGCCCTCTGTGAGACAGGAGAAGTTAGACATAGCAGACAGCATTATTGTCCGACTGTCTCCACTCTAACACCACCCTAAATCCTCAGATTCTTAGAGGGTATGTCTCTCTCTTTTTTAATCTTAACCCTATGCCTGGCTTAGAAAAACTAGGTAAATGTTTGTTGTGATAAGAAATTGAGATTCAAAATGATCTATCCAAGGTCAGATAGCTCATTTGTGGCAGAAATCAGAGTTTAAAACTAGGCTAAGTACATGTTCTTTTTTAGTATAGTTAACTGTTGTACTAAGTATTATAAGGTAGATTTATGTCAAATATAGAAACCTGATTTTTATTATATGCTAAAAACAAATAAAAAGCAAATCTATAACCAGCTCTTTTACAAAACTGCCAAAATAAATTATACATTTGACATTTAAGCACAACAGAGAGTTACTGGTTTCAGAACTCTATCCCATCAGGCAAATAAGATATTATTCCCATTAAGCCCAAATAATAACTCCCTTACTCTGTACATGGCACTTTAAATGTGTACTACTAAAGCATTTATTAAATTAAATTGTTATCAGTAGCATACATTTCCCTGGAAATTCCTTTGAGGGTTGAAGTGGCTATTTTCATTTTTATATTATCAGCTTAATCCATAATTCCTAGTACTTTACTGCTGATCAGTTGTATCAGGCGAATTACTACTGATCATTCAATTAAAATCTATTCTCAGGACCATGACAAGGTACTATAGAAATCTCACCATTATGTTTTACTGTAATTATTACCACTTGTAACATAATAAACAATTCATAATCTCCTATAAAAACTTTAGTTAAGAATGAACCACAAATCATGCTTCACATTTGATTCCTTGACATGCACTATCATCTATTTACTTGAGGGGTCTAGGTGCAAGAACAGAAGCCCTAAAGTCTAAAGCTTTCTTACTTCTAGATATTAACCTATTTGTCTCAATTGTTTTTTTTTTTTTTAAAGATTTTGTTTATTTATTTGACAGAGAGAGACACAGCGAGAGAGGGAACCCAAGCAGGGGGAGTGGGAGAAGGAGAAGCAGGCTTCCCGCGGAGCAGGGAGCCAGATGCGGGGCAGGGAGCCAGATGCGGGGCTCGATCCCAGGACCCTGGGATCATGACCTGAGCTGAAGGCAGATGCTTAACGACTGAGCCACCCAGGCGCCCCTGGCTCAATTGTTAATAAATTTGGAGGCCAACCAAAAGTTCTCCAAACTCAGTTTGCCAAAATGTATATAAATGGAGCCAATGGTACCTCTACAACACTACACATACCTACAAATAATTTTCACTTCCAAGCTAAATTCTTCCAGGGTTTTTATCCCCATTAGTAATTTTTATGGCAGTCCCAAATTATAATTTTACTACCTTTAAGTATCAAAAAAAGGTCAGATTATTTCTTCTACTCATATGCCAGTTAATTCTATAATTAAATATTAGTTTTTAAACCTTTCAAAATTATTTCAGCTACTTCTCTTCCACTTTCCTCCCTGAAAATTCAGTCCAAAAATCATTATCTGGGTCTGAGAAAGGAAGGTGACCATGTTGGAGGGAGAGCTACAGTGGCCCAAGAGTAGTGTGTTAGAGACTGCAAAATGAAGATGGCTTCCAAAGGTGCCCTAGGAGAAGAACTGAACTGAAAAAAGATGAGGAGGGCATCTGTGTGAGAAGACTAGCGTGGCATGGAGTGTCACAGCACTTGAGGGGTGAGCAGGGCCATTGCATCAGAGAGTAGAGGGGAATATAGCTGATTAGTTATCTAGAGGGGGAACTGATCAAGTCAACATATTAGGATAATGGTTTCTTACCTCAGAAGCACAACCAAAGAAAAGATGAAAGGTAGAAGGACCCCTGTGGTAACGAACTGAAATTGGAAATATTGGTGTTAACAGTTTTCAATACATATGTTGAGAAAGATAGATACAGATTAATATAAATGTAAATGTATATGTGTCTATATGTAAGCATATACATATGTATAGAAACATACATTTGTTATTTTTCTGATTTTGATAGTGTATTATGGTTATGTAAGAGAATATACCAAGGTAGGGAAACACACAAGTATCATGCATCTCAAATGCTTGGGGGAAGGAAGAAGAAAGTTATATACTGTACCTGTAACTTTTGTGCTTTTTAAAACTGTTTCAAAATTAATTAAAACATTATTTCAGCACAAGAATCACTATAAATCAATGCCACAGGCTTCTAATTACATTAAATACTTTGTACCTATAGTTCCCAATTTTTTAGATAAATAGATTCTCTTTGGAGACTCTATACATCACAAACTATCCCCAGAAAAAAATACATGATAAAAATCTCAGTTATATTTCAGGAAGTTTAGTCAGTGAACTCATTTTGTGCCCCTGTTTCCCTAAAAAACCTGATCCGGAATCTTCAGTAACTTAGCTACTGCCTTAAATTATCACTCCTACATAGTAAAATATATTAAAAAAAAGACCCAAATGTAAATGAATGCAAATTACATACTTAAATGTGTTTCTGTTCATTCAAGAAGAAAAATTTAAATAAAATTAACAAGGTTGGCTTTCCCAACTTTAACCACCTTTGTAAGGTCTTTCATGGCAGACAGGTTATACCTTTCCAACCTTTAAAATAATTCTGAGGTTCAGAAGCTCAAGAGTGAAACAAGTATGGTTTGTTGGCATAAAACTATCTTTCCAACAAAATCTACCTGTTGTGTACCAAAGCATGAAACGATAGAGAACTTCCTGCTTTGGAACAGAGTAAACCTGGTTCCTAACACAAAAACCCACTCAATCTATAAATGCTCTGGAGAGAAAAATGTACTGAGAGTACGAAGGGGAAATTCTGACCTCCTGTCTATAGTTATAGCTAGAAAGAAGAGACATTAATACTATTTCATATTTAAAACAATTTCAGAGACATGTGACACATTACCTAGGAAAAGGATGGACCCATCTGACCAACAAATAGTACCTAATCTCCATGCCCTAGATTATGGATGATTTCAAAATTGCCCCATTGCTCAAGAAACAGCAGCCTGCCATGCCAAAAGAAAAACCACACACTAAAAGAATCTCTCCTGGGGCGCCTGGGTGGCTCAGTCTGTTAAGCGTCTGCCTTCAGCTAAAGTCATGATCCCAGGGTCCTGGGATCGAGTCCCGCATGGGGATCCCTGCTCAGTGGGGAGTCTGCTTGTCCCTCTGCCTGTTGCTCTATCTACTTGTGCACTCTGTCAAATAAATAAATAAAATATTGAAAAAAAAAATCTCTCCTGTGTGAAAAGTGAAAATTCCATAAAGAAGTTGCACGGACAAAGGTTTCCTTCATTACCTTGTCTTCAAAGTCCTAAGTACCTTTCTTTGCATATAGTACCATCTTTTTAAAATTTAATATTGTTAGTGGCTCAGTGAGTTGGGCATCTGACTCCAGATTTTGGCTCAAGTCATGATCTCAGGGTTGTGGCATCAAGCCCCATGTAGGGCTCCAAATTCAACAAGAATCTGCTTCTCTCCCTCTCCCACTGCCCCTCTGCCCTCAAATAAATAAATCTTTAAAAAAAATTTAATATTGACAGACTATGTAAACTTCTCCTCTCTGTCCCAAAGTCTAACTAATTAAAATTTAAAAAGTTTCATAACATTTATCTTAGTTCATCTATCCAGTGAATCTTGAGTATATTCAATATCAAGAAAACAATTTCCCTATGGCTGGAAAACATCAGCATTCTCACCTCTCTTCTCAAATTCAGCCCATTTACTATAAAGTTTATTCTAGGGCTCTCAGAAAGGCTGTTAAAAGGGTGACTATGCTTTCCAACATAAAGTATCTTAAATGATCTTTTATTTTTCTTATAATTTTTTTATTCATAAATGTACTTTTATCCCCATCCCCCCACCCACCTCCCTGTTTTCAAAAGACTATGATCTATTTTCAAAGACTGTATTACGATAGAACATGTATGAGAAGCCAAAACAGAGTAAGAATTATAATTCAAGGATTAACCTATATAAATTTTTAAAATCCCCGACATTTTTTTTAAGCCTACTAAATGAAACGGGGATATTATCCAGACTACATTTCTTATATATGTCAATCCAGGCATTACCCCTGTTACAAAACTGAAAAACTCCCAACCTATAAAACTGCTTTGTGTTTTTCTGAATTATACTGTTCCACAATTAAGATACTGAAAGTAAATCAGATAAAGAATTAAGTGTATAAAACGTGAATATATTAACTACTAAAAATATGATGTACCGTTTTCCCAGGAATTAGTGTATGATTTAAGACAGTAGTGTGGGCTTTTTAGCTATAGTCTTATTCCTCTAAATCCCACAGCATGTGGTTTGTATATTTCTTATGCCAGTTATCATTTAATGATGTAGTTAACTTGTATACTTTTTTCTTTTTTTTTTTTTTATTCATGAGAGACAGAGACAGAGAGAGAGAGAGACAGAGGGAGAAGCAGACTCCCTGCTGAGCAGGGAGCCCGATGCGGGACTCAATCCCAGGACCCTGGGATCATGACCCGAGCCGAAGGCAGATGCTTAACCATCTGAGCCACCCAGGCGCCCCTTAACTTGTATACTTTTGTCCTCCTCTACTATTCCCTTACAGGGTCTTCATCTACATTTACATTCTTCCCTTCAGCATCCATGGAATGAATAGCCTGAACTTCAATTATAGTATACATCTCAAATTCAGGCAGAAAATATTTTCTCTTTTTTAAAAGTATATATTTAGTAGAACAAACTTTCAAGAAAATAATTTGCCAATATGTGTCAAGAGCCACAGAATGTTGAAACATTTTGCTACAGTAATCCTACTTCAGGGACTATCAACAAATCAATAAAGATACTGCCCTCTGCTTCCCAACACACATACACAAACCCTGTGTGTTTAAGGATCTTCACTGCCATGTTATTTGTAACAGTATAGGGGTAAAAACAAACTTAATGTCCATTAGTGGAGAAATAAATTACAAAAATTATGGTATATTCAATCATAGATTAGAATATTATGCAGTCATTAAACATCACAGTTAAAATGTGACCAAATCTTCCATTCCATACATTTTTACTGTAGCATTATTATGAGGTCAAAGAGAGAAAATCATTCAAATATCAAATGAAAAAGCAATGGCTAAAATTTGAGATAGCCACCTTTGGAAATATTATACAACTGTCAAAAGTAAAATATTGAGCATAAATACAGCAAAATGTTAACGGTAATTATCTCTTGTCATTTTTACTTTTATTTCTTTTTAGTATTTCCTAATTTTCAGATGTTTCAGGTATTGTTATGGACAAGTCTCCTTTTCAGAGAGGCAGATCTTCCCTGGATAACTCTAAACAAATCCCACTATGTTTATTTTCTTCCTAGAAAATAACACCATCTGTAATTATTTTACATATTGTTTGCCTATCTCCCTAAATTAACATTAGTCTAGTAATCTTCCTATACAAGTCAAAACATAATTACTGTAATTTATAACTCTAATAATGTGGTATTTATATAGGAAAAACTATAGAATGACCTAAACCAAAGGTTGGAAAGAGAACCAACCATGCATATATTTTTAAAATTCAAGCTTGTAATAAATGCTTTGGGGAGAACTACTTAACCATTTAAAGAATAAAATAAACATCAAATTCCTGTCTCATATCTCAGATAAAAAAAAAATCCACATGGATTTAAGATTGTAGAATAAAAAGTTAAACCTATAAAATACAGTGGAATCCCCAGCAACTTGAATCAAGCAGGAAAACATCAAGAGCAAAAGCGTAAGAAAAAAGATTGCATGCACAAAATAAAATCAAGTTAAAACACAACACAGAAAAAATTCTGGCAAAAAAATGCCAATATCTAATAACAAATACTACTACTACTACTAATAATAATAATATGAATATTAATAATAATAAATACCCTAGAGTACCTGTATCCTATTAAAGAAAAAAATGAGCACAGCTTTTTAAACTAGAATATGCTACTTACAAAAGAATACCAAAGATAAATAAATACTAAAAAAAAAATTAAGTTAACCAGTAACAATAAAATACAGATGAAAATAAGATACCAATTTTTAGACATTAGATTGGCAAAAAAAAAAAAAAAAAAGACTATAATATCCACTGTTGGCAATATGCAGAGAAAGGAGTATTGTCAACACTAGATGAGTGGGCAAAATGGTATACCAACTATTTTTAGGGCAATTTAGTATTATCTGTTAAAATGCTTAGGGGCGCCTGAGTGGCTTAGTCAGTTGAGCATCTGCCTTTGGCTCAGGTCATGATCCCAGAGTCCTGGGACTGAGCCCCATGTTGGGCTCCCTGCTCGGCGGGGACCCGTTTCTCCCTCTCCCCTGCTTGTGCTCTCTCTAATAAATAAATAAAATCTAAAATAATAATGATAAAATAAAGTAAAATGAAACCCTTACACAGCAATTCAAACTTCCAAAGTTTTATCCTAAGTAATTAAGTAAAAATGCAAGGACAGACAGAATTATAACCGTGTTTATTTGTAATCATCCTGATGTTGAGCAACATGGTAAATTATGGTATATCCAACCTATACAAGCCATTAAAATTTATAACTCAAGCATAGCTAGGTTATCAAAGAATACCTAACATCAAAAGATGATCACAATTTACTGCTAATTTTAGAGGGCAATCACAGAACATCACAGATACATAAACAAGAATACTATATGATTCTATCGTTCAGTTATCCTTGAGTGACAGATTTTGGTAGTATTTATTTTCATTTTGCTTTTCTGCATTTCTTAATTTTTATGAATGAAATATATTAACTTTATTACAAAAGCACCTTTTAAAATACACAATGAAAACCTAGAATTAAAAAACTATAATAGTGGATATGTGAAATTATGTGACTTCTTTTTTCCCAAAACTTCCTCTGCTTTAAATTACTTCTTTTAAGTAAGATAAAATTCACATACCATAAGTTTCACCATTTTAAAGTGTACAATTCAGTGGTTCTTCTATATTCACAACTTTTTGCAATCACTGATTACTTTTATTACTAAAAGTAAAATAAAAATAGAGCTCAAGGAAGAAATTTTTGAAATATTACTCAAAGCATTTCAAGTCTCCAACATATCTTAACTTCAGAATTAAACATAATACCACTGAATGCCGAATAACCTAAAAACAAAATGAGTCAATATTACCTTTCAATTTCTTCAAATAACTTTGGAGGTTATTACAATTCAAACACCAACAAGAAGGTGAGAGAAAATGACAATTATGACAATGTATATCCTATCACCGACTAAACACGTCCTAAACTTTAGCTTATAAGTCATATACAAGAAACACATTATGATAAACTTGAATCCCCAAGATGGCCAAGGCAGCATTAAGTTCCCTCCCACTGAAAAAAAATAGAAATGCCAATCCGGCTACCAAAGACATTTGGTACAGGTCAAATACATCATTATAAACACTAAATAAAGAACACCTCTACCATAAAAACTGTGTGAAATTCAAGATTACAGAAATGATAGAACTGTGGATTTTATCCTCTTAAGAATTAAAAGTACAGGGCGCCTGGGTGGCTCAGATGGTTAAGCGTCTGCCTTCGGCTCAGGTCATGATCCCGGGGTCCTGGGATCGAGTCCCGCATCGGACTCCCTGCTCCTTGGGAGCCTGCTTCTCCCTCTGCCTCTCTCTCTCTCTCTCTGTCTCTCATGAATAAATAAATAAAATCTTAAAAAAAAAAAAAAAAGAATTAAAAGTACAAACTTCCATTATAAGTCATGGGAATGTAAAGTACAGCATAGGAAATACAGTCAGTAATACTGTCATAACTTCGTATGGTAACAGATGGTAAGGTCATTTATCATGGTAATACACAGAACTGTCAATTCACTGTATAGTATACCTGAAACTAATAATACTATAGGTCAATTCAAAATAACAGATTTTCTAATTTTATTTTGTTATGTTAATCACCATACATTACATCATTAGTTTTTTTATTTATTATGTTAATCACCATACATTAGTTTTTGATATAGTGTTCCATGATTCACTGTTTGCGTATAACACCCAGTGCTCCATTTAATACGTGCCCTCTTTAAAACCCATCACCAGGCTAACCCATCCCCCCACCCCCTCCCCTCTAGAACCCTCAGTTTGTTTCTCAGAGTCCATAGTCTCTCATGGTTCGTCTCCCCCTCCGAATACCCCCTTCATTTTTCCCTTCCTTTTTTTTTTTTTAACATAGAATGTATTATTTGTTTCAGAGGTACAGGTCTGTGATTCATCAGTCTTACACAATTCACAGCACTCACCATAGCACATACCCTCCCCAATGTCTATCACCCAGCCACCCCATCCCTCCCACCCCCCACCACTCCAGCAACCCTCAGTTTGTTTCCTGAGATTAAGAATTCCTCATATCAGTGTGATCATGTGATACATGTCTTTCTCTGATTGACTTATTTCGCTTAGCATAATACCCTCCAGTTCCAATCACGTCGTTGCAAATGGCGAGATTTCGGGTTTTTTTGATGGCTGCAAAATAATAGATTTAATATCACTTGTTTTCAAAACTATTTTCTGGTAAGATAAAGCAATCTATAGTCTGAGTTCTACCTCCTTGGAGAATTCTAGTAAAATCAGGATTTTACAATTAACATTTTACTTCTCAGCATAGTCAAGTATAATTAAGAAGCACACAAGAGACAAATTTCAAGCCCAAATATGGTTGACACTTTGCTGAATTAGAGACCTAAGTGTCTCCATTATTTAATATGCCTGACATTGAGTTTTAAACTAAATTTTCAAATAAAGATTCAAAATCAAGAATTCCAATCTATTTATCCTGGTGGCAATCAAGTTCTTCAAAATCTAGGCTAGCCTACATTTTCAACCTAATTTTCAACTATTATAACATCATGTCTTAGGAGTCAGATCCTAAAGTCAATGTTCAGTGCAAATTAATCTTGAAAACCCCCTATATCATCCATAAACCACAATTACACACAAAACTGACAACCTGTTTTTCTTCCTACACCAAAACAGATACTTGTGTCTGAAAATATAAAAAGTAACTAGTTTATATTAACGCACCATATTGTCACTATACTAACATTCAGCAAGGTAAAATATTCACAATATGAAAGTATGTGGAAGCTGACAATGACTGGGGAAATAGAAAATTTACCTCTCCTACTTCATGACTGCCCTAGGCCACACAACTCATTTCAGTGGAATGGCAGAAAAAACCGCTCACACAAGTATTTAAGTTCTCTAATTCTCAATCATTCCTGCCCCGCTATCCTCCCTCATTTCTCTCTTTGTCTCTTCCATTTTTTTAGGAAAAACAGAACATTCAGATGAAATCATTTAAGTTCAAGGCATATTGGACTCACTCTACTGAGCTCTGCACTCTATCCAATACCCCCAAATGAGCCTCTGCATAGTACTTAAGAACACACCAGACTAACTGAGAAGTAGACTGGGTTTGGTTTTACCAACTGCTTAGCAATGTGACCATGGGCAAGTAACCTAATCTCTCCATGCCTCAGTTTCTCTCTCTCTAAAATGGGGATAACAATAATACTAACTTCATAGGGTTGTCGTTAAGGTTTGTATGAGTTAGGTACGTACTCAGAACACTGCCCTGCCTGACACATAATAGGTTATGCAGGTATTAGCTATTATTTTCCCAACTGGACCTTCCACTCAATGTCTATCTCAATTCTATTCAAAAATCTGTCCTACTACCTCTTCTCCTTAAATAAGGCAAAAATAATCTCCAACCAGGGACAAGTTCTCCAAAGCCTTCAACTTCTATGGCCCTTAATTTTTGTATGACTCCACTGATTCATATGTACTTCCCAGAAATGTTACTTACCTTTTTATGTGTACTTTATGTTGCCATATAAATCATAAACTCCTTTAAGATATGGGAATATAACACTATGCCTCCTTGATACAAGGCACTTAAATAAGTACTCAATAAATTTTGCTTTTGAGGCAAGGTTACTGAATAAAGTTTCCCAACAAAGGACAGAGTTTCATAAAGAAATCAACTGTTAAATATAGATTTTTCAGTTTGTAAAAATATATTAAGTCTTAAAGCAAGAATCGTGGGGCACCTGGGTGGCTCAGTCGTTAGGCGTCTGCCTTTGGCTCAGGTCATGATCCCAGGGTCCTGGGATCGAGCCCCGCATCGGGCTGCCTGCTCCTCAGGAGGCCTGCTTCTCCCTCTCCCACTCCCCCTGCTTGTGTTCCCTCTCTCGCTGTGTCTCTCTCTGTCAAATAAGTAAGTAAAATCTTTAAAGAAAAAAATAAGAATCGTTATTATGCTAAAACTACTCTGAGTTTATATCTCAAAAATGAAGACTTACAGAATGGCTAAAACTAACAACACAAGAAACAACAGGTGCTGCTAAGGATGCAGAGAAAGGGGAACCCTCTTGTATTATTGGTGGGAATGCAAACTGGTGCAGCCATTCTGGAGAACAGTTTGGAGGTTCTTCAAAATGTTAAAAATAGAACTACCCTATGACCCAGCAATTGCACTACTAGGTATTTATCCAAACAATACAAAAATACAGATTCGAAGGGCTACATGCACTCCGATGTTTATAGTAGCATTATCAACAATAGCCAAACTATGGAGAGAGTCCAAATGTCCACCCACTGATGAATGGATAAAGAATATGTGAGATATGTGGGGGTGTGAATGTATGTGTACATACACACACACACACACACACACACACACACACACTCACAGGAATATTACTCAGCCATCAAAAATGAAATCTTGCCATTTGCAATGATGTGGATGGAGCTAAGTGTATTATACTAAGTAAAATAAGTCAGATAAATACCATATGATCTCACTCATATGTGGAATTTAAGAAAGAAAACAGATGTACATATGGGAAGGGAGAAAAGAAAAAAAGGAGAGAGGAAAACAAGCCATAAGAGACTCTTAATGATACAGAACAAACTGAAGGTTAATGGGTGATGGGCTAAATGGGTGATGGGTATGAAGGAGGGCACTTGTGATGAGCACTGGGTGTTGTATATGATAAGTCACTGAATTCTCAGAAACCATTATTGCACTGTATGTTAACTAAGTAAAATCTAAATTTAAAAAAATGAGGACTTAGCTTATAAGGAATAATTAAAGAATAATAAAGTAAGGTTAGCTTTAGCTTTCTATGATTTGCAAACAAAGCTGTTAAATTTGGCCTAAAGTCAGAAAAACCAACCATGTATTAGACACTTACTTAAAAGGTGACTATGTGTTAGACACTCCCAACTATGTAAATGAAAAGATTTACTCCTTGCTTTCAACAAGTCTATACAGAGACAGCTAATTAAACAATAACATTCAAGGTGAAGTGGGTCAGGATATTAACACCCATTCTCCCCCTCCAGCTGAAGTCATATCGAGGAAAAGAAAAAAACAAAAGCTGTAGTTCACAAAAGGACTGACCAGAAACTAATAAATAATATACTTTCCAAGATTGCATATTTGAAATGAAAAATCATTTCAGCTGACTTAAATTTTTTTCACCTGGAAAAATGTCATATTTTGAACCAAATATCTGGCCTTGATCCCCAGATATTATTCTACTAAGTATATGTTCAAGAAGTTATCCTTCAAACTAAAATTTTAATATCGAAAATTCTTTTTAATTGTTTTTTTTTAAAGGATTTTATTTATTTTATTTGACAGAGAGAGACACAGTGAGAGAGGGAACACAAGCAGGAGGAGTGGGAGAGGGAGAAGCAGGCTCTCCGCGGAGCAGGGAGCCCCATGCAGGACTCAATCCCAGGACCCTGGGACCATGACCTGAGCTGAAGGCAGACGCTTAACAACTGAGCCACCCAGGCGCCCCTCTTTTTAATCGTTATAGTGCTCCTAACAGACCTAGAAACTTTTTTTTCGAATTACAAAATGATCTTATATTTGTTTACAGTTTGTCATTTAAGATCATAAATGTTATATATGTAAAGGTAAGATTTAGTATTTCTTCACATATAATGATGTTAACTGACCTACAAAAGGAAAAGTATGTTCTGAATGTTTTATCCATCTATCTATCTAGACCCACCTCTGCTTCACAACAGCAATTTGCAAGCTGGGTATACTATGCTTCTACTCAACCAGAGACAGGCAAATTAACCAACTCTACCAAACATCAAGTTTGCAGCCTTTGTACCATGTTTTAACTATTTAAACTATCGTAACACAGATATTTCCAAACAGCCACAAAGTGACCATCAGGTAAAATATTATGGTCAATTGATAAAATATTCCTCCCTTCAATGAAGGAGTATTTCAGAGCTAATTCAATTAATCTTTCAATTAATCTAATTCAACACCCAAATAAAAACAACAGGAGCTGAATGTAATTAGCAAAAATTAATGAACACTACAAAAAAGACAATAAAATTGTCTTTGTCAAGGACAGTGAATCCACTATCCTCTCTTTCACATTCTTTTTTTTTTTTAAGATTTTATTTATTTATTTGAGAGAGAGAATGAGATAGAGAGAGCATGAGAGGGGGAGGGTCAGAGGGAGAAGCAGAGTCCCTGCTCAGGAGGGAGCCCGACACGGGACTCGATCCCAGGACTCCAGGATCATGACCTGAGCCGAAGGCAGCCGCTTAACCAACTGAGCCATCCAGGCACCCATGTCTTTCACCTTCTTAAAACATATAAAGAAATACGGTTTCATCATCCTCAGGATTTACATTCTAAAGTCAGCCTATATGAGGTGAAAATATACATTTAAAATTACTAATCTTATATATGATATACTGTTTTTTAAATATAACAACGATGGTACCAACATATACTCAAAATAACCTTTGACAATCTCTTAAAATGGACTTCAGGCAGGGTATGGTGTTCACAGGATAAAACACGTAAGAAAAATGAGACTGAATTAGAGAACAAAGCCATATTTCACTCACTACAGAGCTTATACTCACTGAATGAATTTCCAGGGTAATCACTTGCATGATTATGAACTTCTACCCCACCCTTCTTTCTCAAATTCAGAGCATGTATGTTTAAGTTAAATGCTCATGTGATATGACTCCACTACAGTATATAAGCCAGAGAACAAAATTATCCTGTAATAAGTAACCACCAAGACGCTATTTCCTTTTGTAGCATTACCAATTGAAGAGAATTTCTTTATAGTGTTCTATTCCTCTACCACCCTCACTGCTTTTCAACTTTTACTTAGTTTCTAAAATTGTGCCACCTTAAAAAAAAAAAAGAGGCAAGAAAATATACAATTCCTATCATGCCACCAAGTTACACTTTAAGATGTATTCACATAAGGGGCACCTGGGTGGCTCAGTCGGTTAAACATCTGATTTCAGCTCAGGTCATGATCTCTCAGGGTCCTGGGATGGATCCCTGCGTGGAGCTCCCCACTCAGTGAGGGGTCTACTTGTCCCTCTGCCCCGCCCCCCTGCTCATGCACTTGAGTGCGTGCTCTCTCTCAAATAAATAAAATCTTTAAAAAAAAATGTACTCACATAATAAAACACGATTACTACAGTCATTCAGGCTATTGTCTTCTTAAATTCACTGAGCTAATTAACAACTTAAAACTCAGATCAAAATCCAATTTTAGTAAGAAAACATATCTTACCCACAACCATAAGTGTGAATTCAAACCCTCTCTTCACTGATTTTCTGTATACTTGATTTGGGAGATTTGCAAATCCCACATAGCCTTCAAGGTTCTTCTGTTGCTGAGAAAAGCAAAAGGGCCAAATTATTCACGTATCAACAAAACTGTTCTGTCACACATTTCAAATTCCCATCAATAACCTATTTTAGAAAACTATACAAACTATTATTCATGGCAAATCAAATTGATTTTATTGTCACCAATAAAAGTATTAACTGCAGCAATAAACAAAATGAATTAGGAGTATGAGTGATTTGACAATATAATGGTCAATTATAAAAATACACGGGCAAAAAATAAAAACTAAAGAAACCTGCCTCAGAGTAAAGATTTCAACTTACAATGAGTCAATAACAAGATTCTGACCAATCAGCTAAAAAAAAAATAAATAATAAAAAATAAAGGGTTTTTCATAATAAAAAAAATTCAAATCCACTTATAGTAAGAACTCTTTTAATTATCCCTTTGCTCATACTAATTACCACAGGTATGAATTCCTTGAAATTTGTCTACTTATTCATGAAATGAAATCAAATGTTGAGTTTAAGACAATTTTCTCATAAATTCTTAAAAACTCTCATGGTCAAGGCCAATCAGTAAACAATATCTTTCAAGCTATTAATACCAGGTCCAATTATGCCATTTCAGCATTTCAATTGATCCTGTTGCCTCCCTCATCAGGGACATCAGATTCATCCAGATTTTAAAGAAAATCAGAATTTAGTTTTCTGCATGGTTTTTGATTCTTTGATGACCTCAGCAATAGTTTCATGAGCAATTCAAAGAAACCTACTACTTTTAAATTGGTGTAGTAATTAAATCTGACTTTTAACTTACCCAATGGTAAGAAAAACTGTCCATAGTTCAGACCATCTGAGTGAGTAGTCTTACTAGTCAATTTTACTTAGAGGTAGGTCTTAGTCATCATTAAAATACAATGGCAAAATATTCCTAAGAGGTACATATTTCTCTTAAAAGTTCTTCACGCATTTAATGTCTCATAAAAAAAAAATACTCAAGAGATCAAAGCATTAACTCAACACACTTGGATTTAACAACTAGCAATCTGCATTCCTCACTGGTATCACATGTAACAAAATATTCCATCCATCACCTTTTAGCCTTTTTTCTGGATTCATATAAACTAATCTTTAAGCCAAATGTTGACAGGATAACCAAGCCAATTAAATGAAAAAGCTAGTTTTAAATACTAACTAGGATACTGATCAGAGTATAGTATTTTAAAATCAAATATTTGAAAGCCTACTATGTATAAACTAAAAGTACGTATTAAATTTAAGGCTTCCTTAGCTCATATTTCATTCAACTGTAAGTTAAATTTTAAGTTAATTTAGACTGAAAACATCTCTGTAAAAATTATCTTATACTCACAGCTACTTTGTAAAGAACACATTTCCATCATTCCAGTGTTCCAGATTCCAACAGAACAGATCCACAGAGGAACAATAAATGAGGAATTCCAAGAATTGTATATGACACATTCAGTCCAAACAGGAAAGGCAAATCCATTGGAACATAGAAAAAAATAGAGGGAAAAATGAAAGTTACTTGCATGTAACTCAACAAATTAGAAATAAATTACAATAAAGTAAGGACAGACTTTATACATGTCAAAGTAATACTTTTTTTGTGGGATATAAGTCCCAGTGAGTTTTAATTAATGTGCAGCAGCTCTCCTGAAGACCTCTTATCTTTTTATAAAAACCAATTACTATGCCCTGCACTTAAAATTTTTTTAAAAATGGTAGAAAAGCTGTCAAGTATGAAGTTTCAGCAAGGTATATAGGGACCAAGTTTAAAACCCAAGGAAAAAAATGTAACTTTCATACAATTTTGCTTTGTCAATCCCTGAATTAAGACAGCCCATATCAGATAAATGCAAATGTTTTAGTTAAAAATCTTTATACATTGCTATATTTCAAGTTCTATTGATTAAAGTTCAGAACTGGAAGAAATACAGACTTGTGGATACAGGAGAAGGAGGAAGCTAAAGATAGCAAGCAACAAATGGGAAGATGAAGTTAATGCGAGCTGTGAAAACCGAAAGGCAACCAACAAAGCACAGAGAAGAAAATAGACTAACTTTGGACACAATGTCTGCGAAAAGTGTACATCTATATTTTATACTGACACAAATCTGTGAGTTATATCACAACCTGGAGCAGATGATGATATGCAAATGTCAACTTCACAGAGGCCTGCCCTGACCACCCTATCTAAAATTACAACTCCATTCTCCTCCGCACTTTGCTGCAGCTTCATGTTATTCTCCTTAGCACTTTTTTTTTTACCATCTAACATATATTTTACTCATCATATTTATTGCAATCTCCACCCTACTCCACCTCCAACTACAATGTGAGCCATCAAGGTAGAGATTAAATAAATTACATAAATTGTGGCATCAAAAAAGAAGCCACCATCTGGGAGAGTTGAAAAAGTATCAGGGAGAGTATTTTGGGTTGCATATTCAAGGAACGCTCCAGACAAAAGGTATGAGAAAAATGCCTGAGAGTATCCCTGTGTCTTATTCACTGCTTTATCCTCAAGTCCTTTAACAGTCTTTGGCATATAGTACAATATTGGGAATGAATTAAGAAAAGGGAGGAAAGATTTCTAGGCAAAGAGCTGGGACCTAAAGTAGAGATGAACAGTACTTTTAGACCAAAAAGAAGGTACATGAACCACAATGAAGTTAGGCAGTGGATCAGGCAGAAAAGTGATAGAAAACGAGGTCAGGGAGGCAGGCAGAGGCCAGATCATGTGGGACCCAGCCAAAGTAAGAAATTTGGATGTTATTTTAGGCATGATGGGAAGCCACTAGAGGGTTATACACAGGCAAGTGACCTGACCTGATTTGTGTTGTAAAGATAGCTCTCAGGGCTAAGAGAAGAAGTGGAGATAAGAAAACTAGTAAGGAGCCTACTGCAATAGTCCAAGAAAGAAAGGGTATACTGAATTTAGATGGTGTGGATGCAAGAAGAGATAAGAAGGATTCAGAATATATTTTGAAGATAAAACTGCCAGGACATTGCTGATGCACTGGATGTGATTGGTGAAGGAAAAACAGACCAAGATAACTCCTACGTTTTTGGCTTAAACAACTCAATGGAGTGGTATCTTTAAGGAAAAACAGGAACAATGAGGGGAATAAAAGATTAGGTGGTGAGGGCCCAAATCATCAAAATCATAAACAAGTTTGAACATGTGAAGTGTGATGTGTCCATTATACATTCAAGGCCAGTAGGCCGTTAAATACGTTAAGTCCAGAAAATGCAGGGTTGGTTGGTGCTGAAAACATAGATTTAGGAATCGTAAGCATATAAGTAGTATTGGCAAAGGGTTGGATTCTCAGGGAGAAACTACAGATCATGGGGTCTAGCCAGAGTCCTGGAGCACTCCATCACTGAGACGTCAGGCAGAGACTGAGAAAGATCAGTCAGCAAGAAGGAACACCAGGAATGGCTCAAGGTCACTCAACTGTATTAAATGCCACTGAAAGGTCAAATGAAATACCAAAGACATAACCATAAAAATAATGTTACTGGTAACTTTGAATAAGAGCAGTCTCAGTAACGTAGTCTGCTATGAGTGAGTAGGTTGAGGATATGCAATTCTTTGCACATAAATATAACATTTTAAATAATTCTATGTTTTAAATTAAATTATTTTAAAATTAAACACATTACTTATCAGCCCCTATAATTATTTCCCAGAGGGAGAAAAACACGTCCTACTCATCTCTATATTCCTAGCAAAGTGCTGATATATGAGAGCTATTTTAAAAAGCTAAATGGCTAAAATATAGGAAAATTCCTTCTAAGGAAAAAAACTGTGTCCAAAGACCAAAAAAAAAGGACTTTGAGAATATACCAATAATGTAACATTGGTTGACTAAAACATATAGACTTTTCACATTTCATAAGAATCATTCCTTACCCTAAATTCTAAAATCAACCATAGTCTGTAATTCAGAAGACTTAACCACCCACTGATTCTTTTCCTGGGCAAATAAAATGTTCACAGTACCAGTGTGAAATGTAATTTCTGGATAAGAAACATTATTTATAGATGTGAGTGATATAACTGTGACACTTATAAGCATGTGAATATAGATAGAAGTATATTCTCACACAGGCTTCTACCAAAATACCTTAAGGTCTTAAAAGTATTACTTGATTTGAAACATGAGTTACATAAGAAAGAACAGTTATCAAATCATTTTTTTAAAAGAGTTTATTTATTTATTTATTCAAGAGACAGAGTACAAGCGAGAGAGTACAAGCAGGGGGAGCAGCAAAGGGAGAAGCAGACCTCCCACTGAGCAGGATGCCCGATATGGGGTTCCATCCCAGGACCCCGGGATCATGACCTGAGCCTACGGCAGCCACTTAACCAACTGAGCCACCTAGGCGCCCCCAAATCATCTTCTCTAAAGGCATATATTTACAAAAATCTTTTAGTTACTATGCCAAATCTCTATGGCAAATTCTTATTTAAGAAAATCAAATCACAACAATTCACTGCTTGTTATTTCACTGCCTGTGGAAAATTCAACTTAAATACAATATCCAGTAATCTCAGTGTTTAACTTACTTAACCTGATTTCTAGAAATCAATTATATTTGAGGAACAAGATGCTTCAAGTAAGTTCTGACTGATAGATTATCGGAAACCTTAAGAATACTTTACCTTCTCTTGCCATTTTTTCCGATTCCAAAGAATAAAGTTATGAAAATCTTGGCATCTGAAATCTATTATCGTTTTTAAAGGTCTGAACATTAATGTGTTTTAACAAATTTTCCAGAAGAAAAAAGCAGCTATTTTGAAAAATGCCAAAAATACATTTCCATAACAACAACATAACAGAAAGGAAGCCTGACAAAAACCAGAATTTGAGGAAAATTAAAACATACCCATGCTCCATGTACTACAAACCTTCAACTTCCCTCAGCTTTACAGAATGAGACATTCAGCCCCAAATTACCTTAATATGACCAGAATTCTATTCCTCCCCCTAATAACTGCAATTTAAAAAAATATCAGGCTATGAAGATCCAAGCGTTTTATCCATAACTTTAAATTTCAAAGATAAACATTTGGTCTTTTCCTAATTAACTTCAGGTTCAATTTGTGCCCTTTGGAATTTAAAACATACATATATTGTACATTGTTTTATACATGGACAAAATAATTTTCTTTCTTGTAAAATTTAAACAATTCTAAGTACAAAAAACTACACACTACAAAAAGAAAGGATACTGATACATAATTTTATTTGTCTACTCCTTAGGATTTTTTTTTTCAAAGATTTTATTTATTTGACAGAGAGAGAGAGAGAGAGATAGCTAGAGAGGGAACACAAGCAAGGGGAGTGGGAGAGGGAGAAGCAGGCTTCCCACCGAGCAGGGAGCACGATGTGGGGCTCGATCCCAGGACCCTGGGATCATGATCTGAGCCGAAGGCAGACGCTTAACGACTGAGCCACCCAGGCGCCCCTCTACTCCTTAGTATTCTTAAAAGCCTTACATCGTATACACAGATATAACTCTCTTGGCACTTGCTTAGTCTTACATGACCCAATGAAAAAATTAAAGAATGTCACCATTTAAATGTTTTAAATATTTTAAATATAACTGGTATAAAAATACCTACATTCCAGATTTAATATAACAAGAACACTAAAATGTTACAAGATTACAAGGGTATGTCCTAAATGTTGGCTTTAATGTCCCCTCACCCTAATTTTTTTTGAAGAGTTCATGTCTTAGTTTGCCTGCCCTCAGCTCCTCCCTTTTCACTGAGATGCGCAATTATGTACTGATGAAACCAACTTTCATTTTCTCTATTCTGGATTCCTAGTTAATCTGCTTAGAACATTTTAATATTTAATTCTATGAATACATGTAAGAATAAGATGACTTATAATTTGGGCGCCTGGGTGGCTCAGTTGGTTAAGCGACTGCCTTCGGCTCAGGTCATGATCCTGGAGTCCCGGGATCGAGTCCCACATCGGGCTCCCTGCTCGGCAGGGAGTCTGCTTCTCCCTCTGACCCTCTTCCCTCTTGTGCTCTCTATCTCTCATCCTCTCTCTCTCAAATAAATAAATAAAATCTTTAAAAAAAGAGATGACATAATTTAAACCTTTTTTTTCTTTACTCTGAACCTGGAATCTAGATCTCTACTTATATAGAATTACTCTCTCAATCAACCTAGTTAATGGACCTTCACAATGTATGTACTAGCAATTACATACACAAAAATTAATAAAAACAAGATCCCTGCTTATGAAACTAAGAACCTAAAGTCAGGTAAGTTAGAAGGCAATTATAATAACAGTGATAAAATACTATGATCTAAGCAAACATGAAGAATGGCTATGAGAACAAAAAAGGCAGGCGGGGGGAGCTTGGTCCTATTCTGAGGTCAGATGCTTCAGATCCTGAAGGACTAGCAGGTCTTAGTCTGATGAGAAATGTGGGTAGGTGCTGGAAAATATGGGTCTCAAGCAAACTAGTTGGTAACTGCAAAGGCTCAAAAGCAAAAGGAGAACATGATTCTCTATGGGAACTACAAATTTAATACATCTTAGTTTCAGCGTCTGGGAGCTACAGCACAGGAAACTTAAGCAAAAGCGAGATCGTGAAGGATTTTGTTAGCTACACTAAGGATCTTAGATTAGACTTCATCTTGAAAGCTTAGGGACATCATTAAAGGACTTTAAGCATAAGAATGCACAATCACATGAATTCACATGCAGAATCACATTCTTATTTTAGAAAATTACCACTAACAAGAATACTGAAGATGAACTATAAGAGTTCTCAGAATGAGAGCAATCCCAAAAGCTGGTGCAGTAACCCAGGGAAAAAATTAAGACTTGAGCCAAGAAAGAAGTGAGGATGAAGAGAAACAGAAGCTAAAATTCTACTGTCTATTAAGGTAGCCACTAGCTACACATGGCTATCAAAAACGTGAAATTTAGCTAGCCTGAAATGAGATGGGCTGTAAATGCAAAATACACGCCAGATTTTGAAAACTTAGTATGAAAAAATTTTTGAAGAATATCTTAATTTTTATAGTGACTGCATGCTGAAATGAAATTTTAGTCACACTGAGTGACGTAAAATACGAACTAAAGTTAATTGCACCTGTTTCTTTTTACTTTTTAAATGTGGCTATTAGAAAAGCTTCAGGGGTGCCTGGGTGGCTCAGTTGGTTAAGGAACAGCCTTCAGCTCAGGTCATGATCCCAGGGTCCTGGGATGGAGCCCCACGTCGGGCTCCCTGCTCAGTGGGGAGCCTGCTTCTCCCTCTCCCAGTCCCCCTGCTTGTGTTCCCTCTCTCGCTGTCGCTCTATCAGTTAAATAAATAAATAATCTTAAAAAAAAAGAAAGAAAAGCTTAAATTACATATATGACATATTAATTTCTACTGGACAATGCTGGGTTAGATATTAATGAGATGAATTTACAGGTCTCTATAACTAACCTGGGGGGTGTTAAAATTGAGATTTCTGAATTTAGGTTTGAACAACTGGATTACGGTGGTACCAATCATTAAAAGCAGGAATCACCTGACTTTAAGGTGTTAACTGGACTTTAGGAAGACAAATGTCTAGTACACAGCTTGCATATATAAAAGTCAGAAGTTCTAGAAATGTCTGGGTGAAACAAATAAAACATTTTAAACCAACACTTAAATGGTAAGAAGGCCATGGGTATGAATCCAAATACAATACATGAAGTAGGAAGCAGGCCAGAACCAACACTAACATCCCACCACCTACACAAATGTAGAAAAAGATGAGCGAGAAAAAGAATGAGGAAAAAAGAGGTTCCTAGAAGCAGTTTAAGGAGGTCAATTATAGTGGCCTTTTCCAAGAAGTGGTCAACTGTACCAAAAGCTCTGGAGTGGTCAATATAGATATAGAAGAATCTACTTATTATCAGGGACCTTTGCCAGAACAGGGGAAAGATAGAAGAAAAATGCATATTGGAAGTAAATAAACAGTGAATAAATGCAGGGAATGAGTATAAACAATTCTTTCTGAATGCTCATCTGTGCAGAGCAATAAGGTAGAACCTGGAGAATAACACTGGGTCAAGGGAGGGTTTTAAGGAGAGAAAAAAAAAGATAATTGCATCCATTTAAATGCTAATAGAAAAGATCAAGTAGACAAAAGGCTGAAGAAAGGGTAAGTTAGGATACAATGTTCTAGAGTGAGGGATGAGGTTTTCTCCAAGGGCCAAAGACAAAATCATGTACTAATTCTAAGGAGAGGAGGACCAGGGAATATTAAGAGGTAAAACATTTGAATGAGCAACCACAACAATAGAAAGAAAGACTAGGAGTCCATAGGAGACAGCCAAGCAACTCTATATGCAGGTTAAGGCTGAAGACCACAAATCTGTGTGAATGTATCCCAGAAGCCATAGAATCTTTTTGTCCAGTAGCAATCTACAACTTAAGTACAAGCAAACAGGCTGTAGGAGTCATATGAAACTTCTTTTGCAGAAAGTGCACAAAAGTACAAGGGATTACGGGAGCTGACAAGTATAGCTGAAATGATTCAGTGAACAAAAATGAAAAGGGTCAAGGATGAAAGGTAGGAAGCAAGGAAATGAGACAGCTAAAAGAATGTGAACTTGTGGTTAGAACAGGCCATACAATTAAAATTTTAGAGATGGAACAGAAGTTCTAGATGATAACTACATGGGACCATTAAAATGATGGCCCAAGCACAACCCAGAAATTGTGAGGATAAATTACTGAATTAGTTGTACACATGGGCACTAAAAATGCCCCAGAATGATGACAGAGCTTGGGGAGGAAAGGAAAACTGAGTATTTTGTGCCATCTTGAATGAATAAATAGAAACTGGCGAATTTAAAAAGTGTGAGAACATGCTGCTATTAAATAGCATAAGCGTTAAAGAAGCAGGGCTTTTTTTAAAGGAAGAATGGTCTAGAGTCGAATCAGCACTGCCTAATAAAAGTATAAAATAAATCTCATATGCAATTGTAATTATTCCATTAAACACATTAGAAATCTAAAAGTAAAAAGAATTTAATTTTAAGGTTTTATTTAACCAATGTATATACAACACTATTTGAACATACAATAAATATAAAAATGATTATGACTCATTTCACATATTCATTGCTCTGCATTTTTTTTTTTTTGTAGTAATCTTTGAAATACAGCACACTTCATTTAGGACTAGTCACATTTCAAGTGCTCAGGATCCATGTGGTTAGTGGCTACTATACTAGACATAGATATAAAACATTTCAAGGATATAAAACATTTCCATCGTGCCAAAAGATCTCCTGGAGCACAAAATGAAATGAATAATAGTACCCAGTACTGGGTGAGGATGCTGGCAAATAAGCATCTCCTACAAGACTGGTGGAATATAAATTTAAACCATTTCCCTGAAGAGCAATCTGGTCTTGCAGACCAAAAGCATAAATTTTCATCCTCCCAGACTCAACACATTCCACTTCCACACATTCATAATTTTGAGAATATATTTAAGATTTAGCTATAAGAACATCTAACAAAACACAGTTAATAAAAGTAAAAGACTGTAAAAAACCAAGTTCCAAAAACAAGTGAAAGAAACAATATATCATAGTATTCCCATATGTATAAGTTTTAGAAGAATAAGCATGACAGATAACATTATATTAAATGGAAAAACTGTTATTAAACAGCTGACACAGTATTATGTACCTTTAAACATTCCCTTGTGTGCACAATTAAAAGGATACAGACTGGAGTGACAGTAAAGAAACTGACAGGGTAAAGATCTCAGAAAATTCTCTCCTTCAAAAGCAGTGAGAAAACTGTCAAAATCTACTTCTTCAAAACTCTGGAAATTAACAAAAGGCTTGTAGCCATCCACAGAGCACTTATCCAAAATAAGGGGGCTGAGTCTAGGTAACTTGCCCATTCTCATCTCCCCTCCCACAGTAGCCTTGAAAACCAACAGCACACCATCATGGCAAAAATCAGCGTCTTGACAGCAACTGGAGGAGACAGGACAGGCTCTTCTGAAGCTCCATTCCCAGACCACTATCATTATTTGGCCTGTCTGGCGTTGCCGTAGAAGACTCCATAATATAACCACAAAGATAACCAGAGATTTCGGTGACAACACATGGCACAGAAAGCCACTAAACAAACAACAAACAGCAATAAGAAACCCTGGAAGGAGATCTGACCAAAGTTGCCATGTCGTATTATTTAAAAGGTCCAGTTTTTAACAAAAAATTATGAGGTATGCAAGAAACACAAAAAAGAATGTCCCATATACGGGGGGGGGGGGGGGAAGCAATCAATAAAGACTATTTCCTAAGAACACCGAGACATTAAGCAAAGGCATAAGGCATATTTTTCTTAAATGTGTTCAAAGAACTAAGGGAAACCATGTCTAAAAAACTGAAGGGAAGTATGAGAACAATGTTCACCAAACAGAGAATATCAATAAAGAGACAAGAAAATATTAGGGGCACCTGGGTGGCTCAGTTGTTAAGCATCTGCCTTCGGCTCAGGTCATGGTCCCAGGGTCCTGGGATCGAGCCCCGCATCGGGCTCCCTGCTCAGCAGGAAGCCTGCTTCTCCCTCTCCCACTCCCCCTGCTTGTGTTCTCTCTCTCACTATGCCTCATCTGTATCTGTAAAATAAATATATAAAATCTTTAAAAAAAAGTATTAAAAAGAACTAAATATTCTCAAGTTGGAAAATACAACTGAAATGAAACTTCAGTAGAGAGGCTCAATAACATATCAGAGCTAGCAGAAGAAGCAGCAAATCTGAAGACAGATCAAAATAACATTAACCAGTCTAAGGATTAAATATTCAATAAAAAGGCAAATATTGGCTGAGTAGATTAAAAACCATGATCCAATTATATGGTGCCCACAAGAAACACTTTTTAGAATCACAGACACAACTACCTTGAAATAAAAAGGATTTAAAAAATAAAAAAAGAGCTGGAGTGGCTCCAACACAGACATTAAGATGGAATTGTTACCACAGACGAGGATACTTAATACTGATTAAAACATCAATTTATCAAGAAGGTATAACAATTATAAACATATATGCCCCTAAAAACAGAGCCCCAAAATACACAAAAACTGAGAGAATGAAAGGGAGAAATAAGACAATTCAACAATAATAGCCTGACTTCAATACCTCACTTTCCAAAAATGGGTTAAACAACTACAAAGAAGGTAAATAAGGAAACAGAAGACTTGAACATAGCAACTAGACTTAACATATGTAGAACATTGCATCTGAAACCAGCAAAATACATTCTTCTCAAGTGCACATGAAATGTTCTCCAGGACAGACCATATATTAAACATCTTAGTCTCAATTTTAAAGGGTTGAAATCAGCTATTGTGGCTATTCTTCATCTACCGAAGAATGAAATTATAAATAACAGAAGGAAATTTGAAAAAGTGACAGCTGTGGAAGTTAAACATTACACTCTGACCAACAGGTCAAAGAAGAAATCAGAAAGGGAACTATAAAATTTGAGATTAATAATAATACTATTTTAAAAAAGCACAACATACCAAAACTTATTGAATGCAGCTAATTCAGGGCTTAGAGGAAAAATTATAGCTATAAATGCCTATGCTAAAGAGAAAAGATCTCAAATCAATTACCAAACGCTTAACCTCAAGAAACTAAAAAAAAGAACAAACTAGATGCAAACCAAACAGAAATGAAGACTAGAGCAGCAATAAACAAAATATGTAACAAACATAATACAGAAAAAATTAACCAAACCATAAGTTGGTTCATTGAAAAGATGAAAATCTGACAAACCTTAGCAAAGACTAATCAAGAAAACAACAGAAAACACTCAATAATGAAATTCAGAATGAAAGAGGGCAAATCACTATTAACCTTACAGAAACAAAAAAGATTATAAAGATAAAACCTATGAACAAGTGTATACCAACAAAGTGAATAACCTAGAGAAATGAAAAAATTCCTACAAAGACACGAACTACCCTAAACTGTCTCAAGAAGAAAAAAATCTCAAGTCCTATAAAAAATAAAGACAGGGCACCTGGGTGGCTCAGTCGTTAAGCATCTGCCTTCAGCTCAGGTCATGATCCTGGAGTCCCAGGACCAAGCCCCGCATCGGGCTCCCTGCTCAGTGAGGAGTCTGCTTCCCCCCCACCCCCTCTCAAATAAATAAATAAAATCTTATTTTAAAAAATAAATAAATTACATTAGTAATCAAAAACCTTCCCACAAAGAAAAGCCCAAGTCCAAATGGTTCCACTAGTGAATTCCACCAAATGTTTAAAGACTGCTCAATCTTTCACAAACTAATCCAAGAAACAGAAGAGGACTAAACATGGCCCTGTTTTACCCTGATACCAAATCAGACAAACACATCAAAAAACAACAACAGACAAATGCCTTTTATATACATGCAAAAACCATCAACAAAATACTGGCAAACCCAAACCAGCAATATAAAAAAAGAGTATACACCATGACCAGTGGAATTCATCCACTGATTGGTTCCACATATGAAAATTAACCAATGTAATACACCATATTAAGTAAAGCAATAACAACAATAAAAAAAAACCACATGATCATCTCCAACAGACACAGAAAAAGCACTTGACAAAAAAATCCAACACCCTTTCATGATAAACACACTTACCAAACAAGGCATAAAAGGGAACTTCCTCAACCTCATAAAGCATGTCTAAGAAAAACCCACAGCTAATATCATACTGAGTGGTGAAAGACTTAAATGCTTTCACTCTTCAGGAACAAGACAATGATGTCTAGTGCCACTTCTACTTAACACTGTTCTGGAGATTCAAGCCAAGGTACTTGGCAAGAAAACAAAATAAAAGGCAACCAAGTTGGAAAGAAGTAAAACTATCTCTATTCACAGATGACATGATCTTAAATAAAATACCTTAGCAAATCCACCAAAACACACACACACACACACACACACCATGAACTAATAAAGTTGCAGAAAACAAGATCAACAAAAACTTACATTTCTGTATGCTAACAAAAAACAACCTAAAATGAAACTAAAAAAAATTCATTTGTAATACCATCAAAAAATAAAATACTTAGAAATAAATCTAATAAAAGGGCAAATATTACACACTGAAAACTACAAACCACATCAAAAAACTAAAGATCTAAGTAAATGAAAGCTATTCTGCATTCATAGATTAGAAGACAATTTTGTTCAGATGGCAATACTCCCCACACTGAATGTCCCAGTTGGCTTCTTGGCACAAACTAGCAAACTAACTCACTAATTCATGTGGAAATTCAAGAGACAAACAGCTAAACAATCTTGAAACCATACAAAGCTAAAGGAGTCACATTCCTAGTTTCAAAACTCATTTACAAAGTTATAGTCATCAAAACAGTGTGGTACAATTGTAAAGAGAGACATACAAATCAATGGTGGAAATACACCCTTACATTTTATGGTCAACTATTCTACAAGGTTGCCAAGACAACTTAGTAGGAAAGTTTTTTTCAATAAAAGATGCTAGGACTACTGGATATTCATATACAAAAGAAAGAAAATAGTTACCCACCTCACACCATGTACAAAAGTTAATTCAAAATGGATCAAAGACCTAAATATTTGTAAGATCTAGATCTATAAAACTCTTAGAAGAAAACAGTTGAAAATCTTCATGACCTTGAATTAGGAATGGTTTCTTAAATATGACACCCAAAATACATCAATTAAAAAAAGGTAAACTGGATTTTCACAAAATTAAAAACATTGTGCTTCACAGAATACTGTCAAGAAAATGAAGACAACCCATGGGAATGGCAGAAAATATTTGCAAATCATCTATCCAGTCTATTCTGGACTTATATCCAGAATATGTAAAGAATTCTTACAACTAAAAAGGCAAATAACCTGATTAAAAATTGGGTAAGGCATTCAAATAGACATTCTTCCAAAGAAGATTTATAGAAGTTGCCAATAAGCACATAAGAAGATGCTTAACATCATTAGTCATTAGAGAAACATAAAATAAAACCACAATGACAGCACCTCACAGCTACTAAGATAATTTAAAAAGACAATGTCAAGTGTAGACAAATGTGGAGAAACTGAAAACCTCATACATTGCTGGTGGGAATGTAATATACCACAGATACTTTGGCAAAGAGTCTGGTAGTTCTTCAGAAAGTTAACATACAGATACCCTTTGATCCAGCAATTCCACTCCTAGGTATATATCCAAGAGAACCAAAAGAATAAGTCCACACAAAATCTTGTACTTAAATGTGTACAACAGCACTATTCACAATAGCCAAAAAGGAGAAAGAACACAAATACCCACCAATGGGTGAATGGATAAACAAAATGTAGTATTATCTATATAATGAAATACTGTTCAACAAAAAAAAGGAACAAAGTACTAATACAGCATGGATGCATCTTGAAAACATCATGCTAAAGAAGCTAGTCACAAAACACCAAATACTGTATGATTCCATTTATATGAAATGCTCACAACAGGCAAATCTATAGAGATGGAAAACGGATTAATGGTTGCCAAAACCTGGGAAGTGGAGGGAATGGAGTAGTAATTACTAACAGGTACAGGGTTTCTTTCTCTGATGAAAATGTCCTAAAATTAGACAGTGGGATTGCTGCACGACTCTATGAATATACCAAAAACAACAGAACTGTACAATTTAAAGGGGGTGAATTTTATGGCACATGTGAATTACATCTCAATAAAGCTGTTATAGCAGGTATGTAGTATCTACAATTCACTACCTTTCACACATAGCTTGTGTATTTCCTTTCTTACGTGTATCTCCTTCATGTAAAAAGATAGGAAGAAACTAAACCAGAAACTAGTAACATTGGTTACCCATACAGACGGGTGGAAAAGTGATGGGGGGAAGGAGAATAGAGTAAAAGAGATGAGAGGTGGGATGGATACTTCTGGACATACTGTTTTATAGAGCTGACTATTAACACCATAGTAATGTTTCAAATATCCCAATAAAAAATAACCCAAATCAGGGCGCCTGGGTGGCTCAGATGGTTAAGCGTCTGCCTTCGGCGCAGGTCATGATCCCAGAGTCCTGGATCGAGCCCCACATCAGGCTCCTGGCTCAGCGGGGAGCCTGCTTCTCCCTCTCCCTCTGCCTCTCCCCCTGCTCATGCTCTCTCTCTCTGTATCTGTCTCAAATGAATAAATAAAATCTTAAAAAAAAAAAATCAGCCAAGATGTGAGAAGAGCTCAAAATGGACTTGAAACAGTAACAAATGAAACAAACTGTATTTCAAACGAGTAACTCCACTGAACATGGTAAGGAAGGAAAAACACAAGTATCTTTGGAAAACGGTATTTTTTTTAAAGATTTTATTTATTTATTTGGCAGAGAGATACAGAGAGAGAACAAGCAGGCAGAGAGGCAGGCAGAGGGAGAGGGAGAAGCAGGCTGCCCGCCGAGCAAGGAGCCCGATGCGGGACTCGATCCCAGGACCCTGGGATTATGACCTGAGCCAAAGGCAGCCGCTTAACCGACTGAGCCACCCAGGCGCCCCTGGAAAACAGTATTTTGACTGCAGAGTTTAAAGACAAAAAGAAGTATACACAAATACTAGTCTACTAAGTAAGTATATCTATAACAGCAATTCTGAAACTACAGTTATATATATATACCAGATACGTACAAATATGTAATAAATCGTGGATGAGGGCCAGGCTGTTCGATGCTGGAGAAAGGAGTCACAAATAAGGGGGGGGGAAAGGCTAGACTGAACCTTATGTTAGTGCAGGGTTTGTGGAATCTGAAGACAAAGTATCAGATTAGTTCAGAATTATAAAAGAATTGGTTTATCAGTATGAATTCATGGTTTTTAATATACATATACACACACATTTATATATACACATATGTAAAATATGGATGTGTAAATGTATATAAATATACAATTTCCTAGACCTATTTGCTCCAAACACCTAGAAGCAATGACACCCTAAGAGCAATGAACACTTCCAGTGCTCAAATCTTGGTTTCCAAATACTATTCTCAAATAAAAGTAACTTGGTACTCTTTGGAAAAATGACTGATTCCAGGACTTAGGGAGGAAAAATACAAGATGAACCAGAAAGTAAGGAAGTGCTCCCAAAAACTGATAAGGCATGTTGAGATGAATAGGAGCCAACTTGAAAGAGCTACCAATGGTAAAATCCAGGACAATTTGAGCAACAAAACTGATAAAGTTAATTTCATATGTCCAAACCAATATAAATAAATAACTGAATAAATGAACATGAGACACAATAGCTCTTTCTTACAAAAGAATTCCAATTAAAAAATGTAGCATAATGGAAAAAAATATTAAAGCCAGCAGCACAGTAATAACTGTGACAGGCAAAAATTGACAGCGGATAAAAAGTATAATGAGAAATAAGTTATCTGAATAGTTCAACAAAGGACTAGTGTCTAAAATATACAACTCAGTAAGAGTAGTATAAAAAATAGACCATGGACCAAAGATTGTAACAGACCTCCAGAGACCTATGGATGGCAAATAAGCACATAAGACCCTCAATGAATCAGTAGGAAAATGCAAATTAAAATCACAATGAAGTATTTCCAATTCTACTAGAATGACTAAAATTAATGAGAGTGACCATCCCAAGTGTTGCGGAGTATGTAAAGAAACTTTTTTTTTTTTTTTAAGATTTTATCTATTTACTTGACAGAGAGAGAGACAGCCAGAGAGGGAACACAAGCACGGGTAGTGGGAGAGGGAGAAGCAGACTTCCCACTAAGCAGGGAGCCCGATGTGGGGCTCGATCCCACGACCCTGGGACCATGACCCGAGCCAAAAGCAGATGTTTAACAACTGAGCCACCCAGGCACCCCTGTAAGGCAACTATTCTTATACACTGTTGATGGGAACGTAAAATGTTACAACTATGTTGGGAAACAGTTTGGCAATTTCTTTAAAAGTTAAGCACAGATCTACCAATGACTTAGCTTAAGTATTTATCCAAAAGAAATGTAATCATATGGCACCACCATTACAGCTTTTTAAAGTTTACAAAGAAAAAAGCCAAAAAGAAAATATATCCAAATTTTAACATAGGTTGTATTTTGCTAACTGGACTCGGAAGTAATTTGGTTTTATACTACTATTTTCCAAGTTATTATTAAAGAACTTGAAGCATTTCCATTAAAACAAAAAACAAAAGGATCACATAGAAAGAAAATGAAATAATGTTAACCACAGTCAGTATGGATTTTTATTTTTAATAGGTAAGTCAAATGTTTTTTATTTGCCATTTCTGACAAGTTCATTAGACTGCAAAAGAAGAAATTACAGGAGATAATTCTTGCAAGATTTCAATCACGATGTGAACTTCAGCAAGGCAGAGAAACAAAGGCTGGAATACTAATAAAATAAGGTGGATTAATAGCTGACCAGAAGTATGTCAACTTCCATAATTATACACCACAAGGATCCATCCTTAATTAAGCCCAGATAACATTAGTCTACCCCTTGATGAAAACATAATGCTAACACTTGTCAAACCTGCATGTGATAAAAGCTGAAAAAGATAACAAATACTTTATATGACACTCAAAATCCAAATGAAATTTAATATGGAAATATACGGATACAAACCATGTCCTTTTTCACCACCCTGAACTGGAATCTGAAGACAAAGTCTCAGATTAGTTCAGAACTATAAAATGGAATTGCAAAAATAAGAAGCCAGTGGTGGAACACATTTCACCTATCAATCAACAAGCTCCTCTTAAAAAAAAAAAAAAAAGTGTTGAAGAAGCAAAATAAAACAGTAGAGCAGGAGGAAAAGGTAGAAAAATCTTAGTTGACATTATGCTCCATAGGTCAATAAGAAACTAAAAGTCACCCTAAAAGGTAGTTTAACTCATTAACAGGTTTACACAGCATGTACAAAAGATTTATTCTGATCTGTAATTTTAAGATCAAAAGATATTCAGTTCTTATCAAAAGATAAGTTTCACAAGCAGGGATATGTACCAAATGAAGACAGTTCAGAGGGGAGTAACAACAATGGCTGGAGATATAAAATCCTGTCATAAAGAAAATGTAAAGACTAAAAGTCTCTACAAAAGACTCAGAGAAAGCTGTACTCAGACTATTAAATAATAATATTAAAAAAAGTTAGACTTTTTAGTCTCAAGGAGTAAAAGAGAACTTCTGAATACAAATATAAAAGACAGACTTGCGATATATACAAAAATAGGAAGAAAAAATTAATGGTGACAGCTATTCAAAGATAAAATGTGCTTCCTGAGAAGGTAGTGAGTTTCTAACACAGGCTAAACCAGCTCCATCCATTAGAAATACAACACAAACCACACATTCAATTTTAAATTTTCCAGTAGCCACATTTAAAAAAACAAAAAAGTAAAATTAATTGTAATAATATATTTTAGCTCAGTACACTCAAAACATTATTTCAAAATATAATCAATATAAAAATAAGACGTTATATTCTTTTTTTCAAAGTAAGTATTTTCAAAATCCTTTGTGTATTTTACCTTTATACCAAATCTCAATTCAGACTAGACAAATTCAAGTGCTCAGCAGCCATATATGTTCATGGTTACAGTATTGGACAGGGCAGGGTTAGACAGCCACTTGACAGGTATGCTGCAGAGGAAATTGGAGCACTTTCTGCATAATTAGATTAAATAACTTGATACATCTTCCAATCCTGAGATCTTATAAAAATATCAAAAAATAACAAAAGTCAAAATTTTCAAAAGATTAACTTTATTCCATTTTAATCAGTCACTATTGTGCTTTTGTACACTCATGACAGACACACATATACACACACACAAACTCTGTATTTTACTAGAATTCATTCTGAACACAACATAGCAATTTCATCAAAGAATTCAAATTATTTCAGTATGTACCTCCCAAACTAGCTTCTTAAAAGACATCAAAGCCATTTCCTGTCAGAATACCGAATCCCATGACTCATAAAATGTTTAACTGATATTCATCCTAGTATTGCTTACCTAATAAAAAGAAATCAATAAAAATACTATCCATTTTTTTTAAAACTTTCTATAGCTCATCTACATTACAAACCATATAGGAAAATAGAAATTCGATTCCTCTTATGGACTGAATTGTGTTAATATGCTGAAGCTCTAACTACAATGTGACTACTATATTTGAAGACAGGGCATTTAAAGAGGTAATCGAAGTTAAAGGAGGTCCTTACAGTAGAGCCCCAATCACATTCAACTGGTGCCCTTATAAAAAGAGAAAGAAATACCTAAGGCATCTCTCTCTTCATGAACAAAGGAAAGGCCATGTGAGGACACACTGAGAAAGCAGCTGTCTGCAGGCCAGGAAGAACCTTCACAAGAAACCAAACCTGCTCACACCGTGACCTTGGACTTCCAGCCTCCAGAACTATGAGAAAATAAAAGTCTGTTTAAGCCACCCAATCTGTGATATTCACCCAATCTGTGGTATGATAGCCCTAGCAGAGTAATATAGTTCCTAAGAAAGTGCTTTTAAAAAAAATTGTATTGCAGGGGTGCCTAGGTGGCTCAGTTGGTTGACCATCAGACTCCTGATTTCAGCTCAGGTCATGATCTCAGGGCTGTGGGATCAAGCCTTGAGTCTGCTGGCTCCATGCTCAGTGGGAAGTCTGCTTAGATTCTCTCTCTCCCTCTCCCTCTGCCCTTCCCCCACCACGGTCTCTCTCTCTCTCTCTCTCTCTCAAATAAATAAATCTTTTTAAAAACTGTATTACAAACCAAATTGTATTACTGTTGAATTATTCATAAATTATAAATATATCTGTTAAATTTACTCTACAACCAAAGATTTTAAAAGCCTGCGTTAGTGAGCTACCGAAGTAACCAAAATAATTTGATATCTCAAAACTGTAAATTCTATTTTAAGCCATAACCAAGGCCTTCAACTTATACTTCATTATAAAAAAAAATTCTATTCAAGGCCAGTACTATTTACACAATAAAGCTAGAGAGTGGTAGGGAGCTCAAAAAAGCATGCCACACATCACAATACTGCAAACACTACCCCAACAATATTTATAATATTAAACATGAACAATAACTGATAATACATAAAAAATTGACTGTGCTATTACCTACTAAAAACATATCTTCTAGGAGTTCAATGAAAGGGAAGGATCATCAAAGACAGATAATTGGGAAAAATCTCCCTGAATGAGTAGTTTTGAGCTGGACCTTCCTTAATGGATGGATGGGACTTCAAGGTAGGTAAGAACAGCATAAGCAGAGGCAAAAATATAAAGAATATTACTCAACCCGGGTAGAAGAAAAAGTCCAACGAAGTGCCTAAGTTTTTAATGGTAGAACACATAGAATAATAAGGCAGTATAAATATAGCTAGAAATCTGATTTCCAATATCTGTTGTAACTTAGAACTACACCCTGGAGGGTAAATTACATAATCTTTCTGAGCCTTAGACGAGGATAACATCTTTATGAGGTTACTGCAAGGTATACATGAAATATTTGGTACTTCACATATAATGAGTATAATAAACGATGGTCATTGTAGCAGTTGTGCAATAGATGACAGCTATTATTAAGGCCTCTGGACTTTTATCTTGCAGATAAATGATTCCCAAACTTGGCTGTAATCTGAAGCATCTGGGGAGCTTGATAAAAACAGATACCTGGGCCTCAGCCTAGAAGAAGGGGATAAGAATTGTGCTGATAATTTGTTATATGGACTCCACTAATGACGAACTATACTTAGAACACCCATCCTTCAATTAAAAAACAATGGAATCTCCCAGCCCTACCCAAAAACTCTGAACAAAGATTCCAATTAAAGATGTTTCCATCAAGCATAAAATTCCTCTCTTAACTCCCTTAGTCCTGGCCAGCACTAATGTTGATGGTGCATTTACCTCATATAACATGTTGTATTTGTGTGTTTATGGCATTATTTCTGCATTTCCTCCATGTTGACCAAATATTTAACTTTCAGTAAGTTAGGGGCTGCAACTTTTCAACAAGTCGAAAGTTATTCCAAAAAAAAAAAAAAAAAATTACATCTGTATAATCATCATTATAACAGCACAGCACCATGGTCAAACACAAACTTAAGTATTTTTGATGGGTCCGCTTGCCAGTTAAGTCATTCCAGTTATCTTTCTGGCTCACAGCTGAATTTAGCATCTCATAAAGTAACTCCTAGTTGTACTGTATTAGACCAACTTTAATATTCTAAGACAAATTCCAAGACAGGACATACTATAGCTCTATCTAGGATCATTAATTTCATCCCTTCATGCCAAGTTCTCATGTCTCCAAACTTACACTAGAGAAATGTTTACTCAATTCACCCTTCTCAGCAACAAGAAAACTAAGACTACAAGCCGTCCTTTGAGAACTAAGGTCTTCACAAATTATAGTGACTATATAAAGAACTTTTGCAGTTCTTTTCTATTTGCACATTATTTTATACATCCACGGAACAGGAATCATTTCCACTTAAATTTCTTTCCTTTTCACTCAGCATATTAATTCTACAGATTATAGCTGGGAACCAGAAATGGAAATCTAACTTAATGCTTAACAGATAGCAGACCTTCAATAAAGAAATGAACGAAGAAATAAAAACTGAGCAACTAACACAGAGATTTGTAACAGTAAGCTAGATAGCTACAGACTTCAAGGACAGAAGAAGGTAGGTACATCCATGAAAGCAGAAATATATGAAAAGCTATACATTGTTAAAAAACAAAAACTACTCCCATATTGCATTATTTAATAGCCCCATAACTCAGAGCATAAAATCAAATGTTCCTCATGGTGACTTTAACAAGTTCAGTATATTCCACTGAAAATAGGGAAGCTAATCAGTTTATACATAACAAATCTCTCTCTCCAAAACATAAGAAATGTAAATTGAAACAAGTTTAAGGAACTAAACTAACAAATACCCCAGGAAAATAATGGGAAGGCAGAAGAGGTTTAAGAATACTCTTTCAAACACTACTTACAATTCTAAAATATTGAAACTACAAAATCTCAAAATAATAAAATGGCTACGCAAATCAGGATATCAACATTGTAACACTATATACATATTAAAATAACCTGCATATAGATTAATATACCAAAAACTATATTAGGTATTAAGTGAATAATATCCTGGTTTTGTGTAAAAACTTAAGAGTTTACAGAGTACTTTTAGTTATATTACCTCATAATATATAATTCACACCACTTTATGAACTCTGGTTGTTCATCAAAATTATCTAAAATACTTAAAATGCAAATTTCTGAGCCCCACCTCACACCTAGTGAACTAATAAGCTTCCAAGGGTATTAAGCATTGGAAGTGTTTTCAATGTCAAACCAGAGTGAAGAACCACTAACCACTAATACACCAGTAATTACAACCATGGAAAAAATATTTAATTAAGAAAGAACACAAATTAACCTTCAGCATTGAAATAATTTTATGGCTTTTTTCCTCCTGGTAAATTTGTTTGAATTCATCATAAAACTAAGCATATCTATTAAAACTTTTTTTTTAAAGATTTTATTTATTTATTTGAGAGAGAGAATGAGAGATAGAGAGCACGAGAGGGGAGAGGGTCAGAGGGAGAAGCAGACTCTCCGCTGAGCAGGGAGCCGGATGTGGGACTCGATCCCGGGACTCCAGGATCATGACCTGAGCCGAAGGCAGTCGCTTAGCCAACTGAGCCACCCAGGCGCCCTATTAAAACTTTTTAAAATTAAAAATGGTTCATTCATTACTGAAAAAAATTTCCTTGTATAGATCACCTGACATGCCAGAATGCTACATGTAACAAATTTTTACAACACTACACATATTACCCTGGTTACTTTAATAACAGCATTAACAGAACGCACTAAGATAAAATTACTATGAGGATTCTGCCTCCTCTTACACAAATAATGATCTCACGCCAAGTATTTACAGTATTTTCTATAATTAACAATACACACCAAAATCTTCCTCAAAAAGAAAAGAACTCTAATTACAATCTGTATGAACATTTGAACATTAAGGATACAAAATGTTATTCATGTAAAGAAACACTAGTGTGACCCTTAGTGTGAAAGAGCTACTGCTATGAAATATATCAGTAGAAATTTTAAATAAGTAAACATCCTAGTATTACTTAAGAAATTGGTGACCCCAGTCTGTCTGACTTTGAAGGACACTGAAGTTTCACACAAATCATTTTATTCCAATTTCCTTCAACTCTTCTCACCAAACCACAAATACAAAGTCTTAAAAAAATAGTATCAACAGGAGCACCTGGGTAGCTCAGTTGGTTAAGCGTCCAACTCTTGATTTCGGCTCAGGTCATGATCTCAGGGTTTTAAGAGCCAGCCCTGCAATAGTACTCCACCGGCCGTGGAGCCTGCTTAAGACACTCTCTCTCTCCCTTTCCCTCTGCCCCTCTCCCCAACTCTTAAAAAAAAAAAAAAAAGGTACCAACAAATTTACCGACCCAACTATAGTATAGCTTTTGATCAATATGGTGGATTCAGTTAGTAAATGTAAAAATTCAAAGCAGAAGTGAATAAATTCACAATAATCTTAAATTTTTATTTTCCATCCTAAATGTCTCTCCTAGTATTAAGACTACCAGACATGCATACTTAGATGTTCTCCAGGCCTCTCAATATCATGCTTTAAATTACCTATTTCAATATATGAAACCTACTAATCACCCATTTACTCAAGTTCAGATATTCTGGGTTCATTACTCCCCACCTACATCCCCTCACAACCATCCCCTTCACTTCATGTTCCTTGCCACTACCCTAGTTCTGTCCTTCATCTTTTTTATATATTTTTTAAAGATTTTATTTATCCATTTGAGAGTGAGCATAAGCGGGGAGGGGGAGTAGAGGGAGAAGCAGATTCCCCACTGAGCAAGGAGCCCAACATGCCAACATGGGGCTTGATCCCAGGACTCTGGGATCATGACCCAAGCCAATGGCAGATGCTTAACCGACTGAGTCACCCAGGCACCCTTGTCCTTCATCTTTTAGTCCCAGGACTGCTATGTTAACCGCCCTCAATTCGCTGGCCCCACCCTGGTGTTCTAGCTATCCCTACTGGAATTATCATCATGATGTTCATGGTTGCTATTCTTCCCCTTTTAAAATCCTTCAATAAAGATTTTTTTAAAAATCCTCAGCACAAGACACCAAATCTCTACTTACCTGTCTAGCCTCATAAATTACCATGACTTCTCAGCCTAGAATAAGTATCCTTCCTCCTCCTCTGCCTGATCACTCTTATCTACCCTTAAAGATTTACCTTTTCCAGTTCAGAAAAGGTATCCTGCTCTGTATTTCCATTGTATACTCTATATACCTTAAAATCATATCACAAATGATTTACTAAGTAAATGCCAGGTAGGGAAAAGTGAACAAAACACAGTCCTTGACTTTAAGAACTTAAAAATGAAGGCAGAAAAGTAAATGGTCACTTGCCATATAGTCTGATAACTTTTTTTTTTTAAAGATTTATTCATTTCTTTTAGAGAAAGAGAGAGAAGAAAAGCACAAGCGGGAGGGGCAGGGAGAAGGAGAGAATCTCAAGCAGACTTGGAGATCAGCACAGAGCCCAATGTGGGGCCCGATCCCATGACCCTAAGGCCACAACCCGAGTGGAAACTAAGAGCCGGATGCTCAACTAACTAGGCCACCCAGGCTCCCCATGATAATTTTTTTTTTAAAGCTAACATCTGCTCTTGGGGCGCCTGGGTGGCTCAGCTGTTAGGCATCTGCCTTCAGCTCAGGTCATGATCCAGGGTCCTGGGATTGGGCCCCGCATGAGGCTCCCTCCACTGCAGGAGGCCTGCTTCTCCCTCTCCCACTCCTCCTGCTTGTGTTCCCTCTCTTGCTGTGTCTCTCTCTGTCAAATAAATAAATAAAATCTAAAAAAAAAAAAGCTAACATCTGCTCGATATATGAGGCTAAGAACCTGCCACATTATCATCTCATTTAATTATCCAGTAACTTTATGATTCCCACTTTACAGAGAAGGAAACAAAATTCTGTTATTTGCCCAAGATTCAGTTAAGATTTAGACATGTGAATCCAGGTCTAACTCCAGAACCTAAGCTCTTAATCACCTTCTATTTCGACTGTCACGGCATTTAACTCAGTATCCCCAGTGCCCACCACACAGCACAAGGCACAAGACATGTTTGTTAAATGAATGAACTTGAGTGCTGAAGTGCTAAGCTGGTAATGACTTAACATCAATACTACAACTTTAGTTAATAATGTCTTGTTCAAAGGGTTCAAGAGTTCTGATATACTAACACATGTGAAATAATCAATGTCCCAAGTTACTCACCATGTTATGGTTTACAATAGCAAAATACTAAAAATGAATGTCTTATCAGAAAGGGACATGTTACATCATAGCCTACCTATAATGGAATTATACAGCTGTATAAAAGAAAAAGAATGCTCTTCATGTTCTGATATGGAATATCCTAAGAGACTAAGTGGAAAAAATCAAAGGTGAGGAAGAAAGTGTGTCTGATGCTACCATGTGTGGGGCAAGGAAGAATGTATGTTTTTTTGCTAGTATATGTAAAAATCACCTCCAGAAGAAATTGTTAAAAAAGGTTGCCTGAGGAGGAAACTGGGTTACTTGAGAATAGGAGTAGAAAGATTTCACTACATATCTCTTTTTAACCTTCTGAATTCCGAACAAAGTGAATGTATTACTTACTTGACAAATATATACTCCCCCATAGAATAAAAAGCATTTTCAGAAATGAAAACACAAACACTATGTTAACATCCATAAAGCCATGGGCCATAGCTTTCTTGATTGCTACTATTTTGCAGTGTCTGACACTTTGCTGGCAGTCAAGTATTTGTTACATTTACAAAAAACTCAAATTGCCACTGCAGGAATATTTCAAACATATTTTACAAAGTAACACTGAAAAAAATGGTTTTAATCATTCTGAAAAACAATCAGGGCCTCATCCCAAGCCTACTGTTTATGAAACTCTGGAAGACTACTACAATCTGTATGCTTTTAAAAGTACCAAGATGACAATTTTACTATTGTTTCATGTTTTCTTCATATTTCAAATCTGTCACAATAAAGAAGTTGGGGGAAAGACTTTTTTGGGGGGGTACCAAATTATTTGAAGAATGGTACAAATGAAAGAAGTTAAGTAGATGTTTTGGTACAACTTATAGAAAAGGTAAAGGTAACCCCCATGCACTGCCTTGGTGACCAGGGAAGTCACCCTTGTGGCTATGGGAAGACAGCCTAAGGCTTAGCTTTCACTATCACTGTTTCCCAAGGTGTGCTTGTCAAAGAGATACTCTGCCATGCCAGATTCGGGAGCCCCCATCTTGCGCAGGTTGGTTACGTAGTCACCCAATTCTTTGATGGATTTCACCTGCTCATTCAGGTAATGAGTCTCAATGAAGTCACACAAATGGGGGTCACTTTTATCAGTGGCCAGTTTGTGCAGTTCCAGTAGTGACTGATTCACGCTCTTTTCCAAATGTAATGCACACTCCATTGCATTCAGCCCGTTCTCCCAATCATCACGGTCTGGTTTCTTGATATCCTGAAGGATGATTCGGCCACCTCGTTGGTTCTGCAGCTTCATCAGTTTCTCAGCATGTTCCCTCTCCTCGTGAGATTGGTGAAGAAAATATTTGGCAAAGTTCTTCAAAGCCACATCATCGCGGTCAAAGTAGTGAAACATGGACAGGCAGACGTAGGAGGCGTAGAGCTCCAGGTTGATCTGGCGATTCATGGCGGCCTCCGAGTCCTGGTGGTAGTTCTGGCGCACCCGCGAGGGGGACGCGGTCGTCATGGAGGCGGCTTGAAAAAAGGCGGCGGGGAGGGCCTTGGAGCGGTCTGAGGGCGCGACGAAGAGATGAAGGAGGGCTGGCTCTGAATGGCCGGCCCGGGTGGGGGATGAGCGCCAGGTTCCGTCCAAGCACTGTTGAAGCAGGAAACCGGGGCGACTCTCGGCGGAGATTCAGGGGGAAAGACTTTAAAAAGCTACCCAGAAAAATCACTTTAAATGAGTCGACTGCATGTGAATTGTATCTCAATGAAGCTGCTTCTTTTCTAAAAAAATTTTTAAAAATTCATCTATGGACATTAGAAATCAGACCAGTGGTTACCTGGAGCAGTAGAGGGATAACTGCACAGGGGCACAAGAAACTCTAGGGTGATGGAAATGTTATTTATCTTTAAAAAAAAATTATTATTTGAGAGAGAAAGAGAGAGCACGTGGGGTGGGGGGGTGGAGGTGGGGGCAGAGGCAGAGAATCTCAAGCAGACTCCCTGCTGAGCACAGAGCCCTAGGCAGGGCTTGATCTCACAACCCCACGATCATGACTGGAGCTGAAACCAACAGTCGGACACTTAAAAGACTAAGGCACCCAGGTTCCCCAAAAATGTTCTTTATCTTGATTGGAATAAAAGCTACAAGGTATATATATTTGTCAAAATTCACTGAACTGAACACTTAAACTCTGTGCATTTTATTGTATGAAAGCTATACCTCAATAAAGTTACTTAATTTGGAAAGCATTTAAAAGTGCAGATTCCTAGGCCCCTCTCAGAGACTGAATCACTGCATGTGTGATGGGAACTAATTAATCTGCATTTTTAACAAGAGGCTGTGGTTGTCCCTCATAAATGAGGTTTATCAATTATATTTTGGAAAATATTGACCTAGCATAATGTTATGCATCCAGTTAACTACTGATCACATTTTACAAAAATTCATGAATTAAATGATAAACTTACATACATACATGCATACACCCATACACACACACATAAGCTACCTAGGTGATTCTGATTCCCAATTTTGGGAAATATGGTGAGAGCACTAAGAGGAAGAATTATGGACTAGATGGTTAAGAAAGACTTCTTTTCTTTTTCTTAAAGATTTTATTTATTTGACAGAGAGAGCACAAGCAGAAGGAGAGAGAGGGAGAAGCAGGCTCCCCACCCCCACCAAGCAAGGAGCCCGATGTGGGACTCAATCCCAGGACCCTGGGATCATGACGCGGGCCGAAGGCAGCCGCTTAACCAAGGCAGCCGCTTAACCGACTGAGCCACCCAGGCGTCCCAAGAAAGACTTCTTTCTTCTCCATCTCCTATGATCCTTCAAAGGCTTCTCCATCATCTGGCGGGGGATTCTTTCCTCTCCCTCTCACCCCAAGACATTTGGCAAGGTCTGCAAACATTTTTTTTGTCACAACGGGGGGAGCGCTATTGGCATCTAGTGGGTAGAGGCCAGGGATGCTGGTAAACATTGTACAATGCAAAGGACAGCCCCCCAAACAATTACAAAACTCCAAGTTACAATAGTGCCAAGTTTGAGAAATTCTGACCTGGAGCCTCGCTTCTCAAATGAAGCTACCACAAGTACTCAGTTGTGGCCCCAGAGGTACACAGAACAGAATTAACGTGTCACCTCTTCAGGAGAGTCAATTTTTACTTCCAGACTGGTGAGGAAGAAGGAGGAAGAAAGCTTCTTTATACTGCATATAAGGCAAACAAATAAAATGCAAATGTCACATGAATAACTTAAGATTTTTTTATAAAAATTCAAAATAATGTGAACAGGAGCAACTTCAGGCTTTACTCTGCAACCTCAGGAGATACTTATTTACTCTCCTCAGCCTACATGTACTTTTGAAGTTAAGAAACACTTGCCTAAATAAAGTACATAAACTTTAGAATGATAGGCAAAACCTCATCTTCAGCTACCTTCACTTAGATTTTTTTAGGGCTATTTCTTACTGCAGCATAGTCTAACACAGTGCTATTTAAAGTGTGGTATGTGTTGGGTGCCTGGGTGGCTCCGTTGGTTAAGCGACTGCCTTCGGCTCAGGTCATGATCCTGGAGTCCCGGGATCGAGTCCCGCATCGGGCTCCCTGCTCAGCAGTGAGTCTGCTTCTCCCTCTGACCCTCCCCTCTCTCATGCTCTATCGCATTCTCTCTCTCAAATAAATAAATAAAATCTTTAAAAAAAAAATAAAGTGTGGTGTGTGGACCAGTGAGCCAGTCTGAACTGTTTATCAGTTTACTTCAGTCAAGTATAGAAACTGAGAGCACAGAATGAAAATTTTTATAGCAAAATAAGTTTATGTCTGTTGGATTGAATAAAAAATTGGGGCTGTATTTCCCTTTTTTAATGCATCTTCATTTTTTGAAATTTTGCAGTACTTTTTGCAACAGTATTAGTCAACAGTGGATTGGAAATTTTTAAAGAAAAAGGAAAGAAGGGCGCCTGGGTGGCTCAGTCGTTAAGCGTCTGCCTTTGGCTCAGGTCATGATCCCAGGGTCCTGCGATCGAGTCCCACATCGGGCTCCCTGCTCAGCGGGAAGCCTGCTTCTCCCTCTCCCACTCCCCCTGCTTGTGTTCCTGCTCTCGCTGTGTCTCTCTGGCAAATAAATAAATAAAATCTTAAAAAAAAAAAAAAAAAAGGAAAAGGAAAGAAAGAAAAGCTCCTTCATCAGTTGGAAAAGCAGTAACCTAACTGTATCCTGATACATCTAGTAAGTGGAAATGCCAGGATTTAAACCCATGTCTGCCTGACACCAAAGCCCATATTCTTAATCATTATATTTGTTATCACTTTGAACTCAAATCCCTATATATAATCCTACCTCTGGAGAGCTGGACTGCACCAGGCACAAATCAAAAGATCTTCTGTATGTCTGGCCTAAAGCCTTCAACACTGAAAGCAAATCAAACTGCCTCCTTGGCCCCCTTTCCCCCAGGCTCATGCCCAAATCTTGGCTCTCTTGATTTCTGATGATGCATATGGACAAGACCAAAAAAAAAAAATATGTATTTTATTTTATTTTAAAATATATATATATCTTTTAAGATATATATAAGAAAGATATATATATACATGTCCTCAAGGCCTAGAGCAGAGTCACTAAACAATACTATCTTCTTTTGGAACCCATCCTGGTTTCTCTGGCTCTTAGAGATGATGACCTCCTCTCAAGGAGCAGGTCCCAGATCTCTCTAACCACACTCCATGTATGGAGTACAGAATAAATGAATCCAAGATAAGAAAAAGCCACATGGACTTAATCGCATTTAAAGTCCTCCCTTCTCACCCCTGGGTGGCTCAGTTGGTTAAGCATCTGCTTTCCAGCTCAGGTCATGATCCCGGAGTCCTCAGACCAAGATCTCCACACTCTACCACAATGTTTAAAGACCTTTGGTTTGACCCATCCACACTGCACATCCCCCACGTGTTTTCCTATTTTTGACAATTCCTAATAAAAATGTTATAACCCAATCCAATACACAATACATATAAAACAAAATTTAACCCCCCTAAAATTCATGCTAAGTGCAATGTACTGCTATCTTCTTTCTTTCCTACTTTTTAGAAATTATTACAAGTCCATGAAATTGATTTCAAAACCCACTAATAGGCCTCAACCTGAAGTCTGCAAAGCACTGCTGTAGAGACCAACAGTCTGCATTTAACACCATGCTCTCGGGCGCCTGGGTGGCTCAGTTGGTTAAGCGACTGCCTTCGGCTCAGGTCATGATCCTGGAGTCCCGGGATCGAGTCCCACATTGGGCTCCCTGCTCAGCAGGGAGTCTGCTTCTCCCTCTGACCCTCTTCCCTCTCGTGCTCTCTATCTCTCATTCTCTCTCTCTCAAATAAATAAATAAAATCTTTAAAAAAAAAAAAAAAACACTATGCTCTCATCTGGCAAGCCTAACCCATAATCATGCTACCTTAAAATTCTCCTCAAAAACACATTTTTTTCTACATCAGTTTCATGGCACAATAAACCTAGTGTCATTTACAGTCCAAATTTAGTTACAGGGAAAACACACACACACAAAGTTTTGCCTCAAAATTCAGTAAAATACATAAATGTTAAAGTTAAAAATCTTTCAACCTCTAATAAGAAATTGAAGAGAGCTCATTAGCTCAAAATGTTAAGACATGGTTCTCAGCTGGTAATTTAGTCATAGAACAGTACTCTACTGGCAATTCCCAGAATACAATCTATAGTGAGTATGTGTATCATCAAATTATAAGAAGTCTGAAACCAACCTACTCTACCACTATTTTCACTCTGACTGGTCTATGTCATCTGACCACCCCCCATTATTGAGACCTTGGAAACCACAGATCTTCCTTCTACCCATGCTTGCATGTATGTGTGTCTGTCTGTGTTGTTGACATTAACCCTCTACAATTGCTCTAACATCTGTCAGAAGTTCTACCTTGTGTTAGACTAGCTCAGAAGTTCTAGCGTAGACTCATTTAAGATTATTTCTATGGGAAAACGCACAAATGCAAACAACCAATTTTACAACAAACTTCTGAAACGATCTATTGAGAACACTACCTTTCATGTAGTTAATGTGCTGAACACCTTATCTCCAAATCAAAACTGGAAACCAAAAATTCTCAACTAAATTACAAAAATATCCTTTCTGTAAATTAAAATCTACTTGACATAAACACAAAATAAATTTCTATTATAGTTATGATCTTCAATTCTGTAAGCTTAAGAGGGTGTGTGATATTTTTAATAACTATTTTCTTTTAAGATTTTATTCATTCGACAGAGAGAGACACAGCAAGAGGGGAAACACAAGCAGGGGGAGTAGGAGGAGAAGAAGCAGGCCTCCCGCTGAGCAGGGAGCCTGATTCGGGGCTCGATCCTAGGACCCTAGGACCATGACCTGAGCCAAAGGCAGACGCTTAACGATGGAGCCACCCAGGCGTCCCTTTAATAACTGTATTAAGAGGACTTGGCTCCACCATGTTGTCCCACCACAGAATGACACAATGCTCCCATACAAAACATCTATGTAGCTTCCACATTTATTTCATAGCTCCACTCAACCCTATCTCCTCTAGCCCCACCCACTTAACAGCTGGGTGGGATGAAAGATTGTTTCCTGCCCTCCCCCTGCCCCTTCACTTGCTATTTGGAGGAATAAGGGATCCAGGCAGCAGTAAGTAGCTTAGTAATTGTTTTTATCCTGCTAAGGCACCATCCTTCAGTCTATCAGGATTCCACAAATTTCATCCGTACCTGTACACTTAATGCCTAAAAAGTTTCCTCCTCAAGTTGCTTTTATATTACTTGGGGAGAGGGAGACGAAGACGACTGACTATACTCATCACGTAAATATGTAAAACAAGTAAAATGCTTTTCAATCTAGATTATCTGTTCATTTAGATTCTCAAGGGCACTCAGGAAGGTATTCTTCCATTCCAAAATAACAAAGCCAAAAGAAATCTTAAAGTTTAACTATAACCATAAACTCGCAAGTTATTTCAGTAACGAAGCAAACACGTGGACGTCACAAATTCTTTCCCTACGCTATATTAAAAAAAAAAAAAAGATTTGAAACAGTGCTCTTTCAAAATTTAACTTAGCAAATGAAAATGTCAGAAAAATCTCAGTTGCCTATTTCCTACTATACAAACAGTATGAAATGGAACTCAGGAGTGGAAAATGTGAATGAAATGGCCTTGTTCTTTTTCCAATTCGCGGGGGAGGAAAGGAAATGAAAAGGTTTCTGAAGAGAATAACTGAGAATACTGAAATATTTTCAAAAAATTAATTTCCTTAAACATCACCAGTATTTCCAACTCCCTCCCTTTTCCAGCGACCCTTCCCATCCTTTCCACTCCTCGGGAGGGGTGGGGGCGGGGTGGGGGCGCCCTTCCCAGGCGCTCTCTTTCCCCTTTTTCCTAAGTATTAAGCCCAAACCAGCTCCTTAGCCTCCGCACTCAAGCCTCGCCCGCCATCCACCGGCCTTCGGGGCCGCGCCTGGGGAAAGGAAACCCCGAGAGGCCGGGAGGCGGAGCGAGGAGGCGATGCGGCTGCAACCGCCGCCGCCGCCTCCACCGCAGCTTCAGCCTGGTGCATCCTTCTTCCTCCCTCCTCGCCGCCGCCCTCTCGGGCCGGCCCACACAGCACCCTCACCCGGGCGCGCACAAACGTCCCCACCCTCCTCGCCAGGCCCACTCCCCACGAGGGGAGCTCCGCCGCGGACGCAGCGACCGCCGACCAGAGGAAACAGGGCCGCGGGAGCCGACGGGCCGGGCGAAGGCGACCCCGCTCGGGCCGCTTCGGCGGGGCGGATGAGGCCGCGGCTCACGGCTCCCCGCTCCCCCGGCCCGCCCGCCGCGGCACAGGAAATACCGCCGCCTCGGCTCTCCTCACATTCAATTCAAACTGTCACCGCCGCTTTCTCCCCTCCCCCCGGGCCCGCCGCCACCGCGCCCCGGGCCCGCCGCCGGCCCACCCCACCTCCTTCGGCCGCAGCTCCCCGCATCGCCTCAGGGCGTTCCCCCAGCTCGGTCTGGCGGCCGCAGAGCCCCCCCAAGTCCGGAGCCGCCGACCTGAGTCGCGGCGGCCCAAAGCTGAGACTCACCCATGGTGCTGCTGTTGACGCTCCTCTCCTCAGCAGCAGCGGATCTCGCACTGACCGACATCCCCTCCCCCCTCCGCGAACAACCCGGGCGCAGCGCAGCCCGCCGATTCTCCAAAGCCGCCTACGCCGGTTCCGCGGCGTAGCCGCCCGGCGTCGCTGCCCCGCTTACGCAGGCGACAGCAGGCGGACTCCTCCACTGGCTCTCGCCCGACTCCCGCTCCCTCCTTCGCCCCCGCCCCCTCAGACGAGGCTTCCGGGCCTCGCCGAAGCCAGCTTCGATCTCGCGAGATTACTTCCTCCCGGCCCCGCCGCCTCTCTCCATTTCGAACATGACTTCATTGGCGTCAGCGCTCTTTTGCTACTCAGGTTTAGCCGCCATGTTTAAATTGGCAGGATTTGGCGCCTATGGGGTCATGGATAGTCAGGCCTGTATGCGTGTTTCTTCAACACTGCCTCTAAGGTTAAGCCGCGTTACGTTTGTCCGTGAAAAGCCTGGGGACGATGAGGGGGTGGCCGGCGGGCTATGAGGGTGGGGTTTTGCCCGAATTAAAGATGGCCTCTGTCAGTGCCGCCCCGCGCAGTTTCACGTCAGGTTTTGGAGCTGCGGAAGCCGCCGGGTTGGCCTTAGCGCCTCCCGACGGATTTGACGTAAAGCAAAAAGGCGCTGTTAGCAGAGGCCAGATTGGGAAGCTGCGCTCTGGGCGGGGTCCGCGTCCAAGCCTCTGTTCCTAGCTACTGACCTGTGGGTGCGAGTGGAGAGATACCTCAAGCAGATGTCTGTGCCTCCATCCAACCTCGTGTCCTCGGCTTCCAGGACTCTCGGAGTGGAAAGTGAGATTAGGTCCTGGTTGCCCCGACATTCGCCTGGCGCTGTCACTTTCTGGTGGCCTCACACTGCCAAGAGGTCGCCTGCTGTAGCTTCCACTGCGGACTCTTCACGGCCACACTCGTGTTAACTCACCTTGTTGGTCCCCGGTTCCGTCCTCGTGGAGCTATCCTCTAGTTGAGAAAATGAATGAACACACGTGAAACTATTGGACAACAGTGAAAGAGTATTTCAGGACTGAAATTTTGTGGTGTCACACTGTAGCGGTGAATGTCGCTTGATCCTTGAGCCTCCCCCGCAAATGCGTAGTAGTCAAAGTAGCCTCACTTTGCTCAGAACAACTCATGGTCTGTTGTGCCTTTCTTGAAAACTAATGCCTGTCTTTGCTGTATAGTTCATGCACGTTATTATCTTTATTACATAATATATGTAATATATAAATAATTATCGTGAGTCGTGCAAGAATATTCATAGCAGCGTTACTTATAAGTGAAACAATTTTAATGTCCACTTACAGGAGAATGGATAAATAAGTTACACTATTGGACAAATTGACATACGTGGGACTCTAAACAAGGGAAATTAATGAACTAAGTCTACTAGTATTGATTTAGATAAAGTTCATTAACATAATGTTGAGCAAAAAAAAAGCAAGTTGCAGAAATATGTATATGGTATATCATAAATAAAGGTTTAAAAACAAAAAACTGAGAGCAAATTGGGAAAATCATGTAAGGAAATGATAGATAAATTCAGAATAATGGTTACTTCCTGAGAAGAAGAGAAGGGAATGTAATAGGGAGGGTTCACGCCTATCTATAATACTTTATTTTCTGCCAAAAGTGATCTTTTGAAAATGTGGCAAACTTAAAGCTTAGGTGGAGGATACTCAGGTACTAAATTGTAATTATTTTCTATACTCTTGTATACTTGAAATGTTTCCAAGTATTTTTTTTACAAAGGAAATTTTATCTAAGGAAACAGCTTATTTTGTGTCTTGGTATCTACTGTTTCCTTAGTCTCCACTTGTACTGAATTGCTCATAACGTCTTTTAACAACTCATCTGTCCAGACAATCATTGTGTTAATTTTCCAAACCTCGAAAGGGCATTTTACTTTAGGAAATTTCATTAAGTTTCTACCTTGAAGAGGCAGTATAGGCGGGAATTTAAACACGTGACCTCTGAAGTCAGACTGCCTGCGTTCTAATCCCAGCTTTGCCATTTATTATGGATATACCTAAGGTCTAGTTACTCAACCTTTCTGTAATCCAGCTCCCTCAGCTATAAATGGGAATAATACTTACCTAATGGAGTTTTTGTGAAAGTTAAATGTGCCCAGTCCATAATAAATATTAATGAATGTTACCTATATACAGCACATTTTAAAATATAAAATTTTCCTGAATACTATTATTGTTTCATGTAATCTAATAGTGTATAATGAAAATCTTTGCCTCTCATCTCTACTGATATATCTCTTTGAGGAGGATCTTTCAATGGATATGAAAGAGGTGAATTTTATTATTTCGCTCTCTGAAAATGGATAAATTCTTTATATAAATAATAAGTTGTTTGCCTCAGGTTTGTTCATGCTCTCCAACAAACTGCACCCCACACAATAATAGCTTCACTACTTTCCATTGAAAATTATGTGGAAGGTTACAGGCAACATGATGTTGACAACCTATAGAACTTTCTCCATAAGGAGTTCTAATAGTGTTATATAATTGTGTGTGTGTGTGTGTGTGTGTGTGTGTGCGCACGCGTGCATGCATGCACATGCACATATGTGGATCATAAATTTTATGTTGGGGTGGAGGGAGTAAGAATTATTGTATTAGTTTTATGATCTCTACTGCACTATCTGCAGTATTATATCTGCTAATAAAATATAGTCTAGACCTTAACCTTCTGATTCAAAAACAGATTTTTTTTAAAAAATGACCTGAAACTGGGTGTTATGCACAAACAATGAATCATGTAACACTACATCACAAACTAATGATGTAATGTATGGTGATTAACATAAAAATAAAAAAATTTTTTAAAAAAGACCTGAAATCCTGGATAGACAGTATAGATTGTTTTCACCACATATTTACAGTGTCCAACCTCCAATGAGCCTTCAACTTTGCCAATAATACTTGCCTCCCTAGTTAGCTCTCTTTTTCACAATAGCCACTTCAGATTTTCTCCATTGTTTTTAAACCATCTCCCTCTGGGCACCTGGGTGGCTCAGTTGGTTAAGCAACTGCCTTCGGCTCAGGTCATGATCCTGGAGTCCCAGGATCCAGTCCCGAATCGGGCTCCCTGCTCAGCAGGGAGTCTGCTTCTCCCTCTGACCCTCTTCCCTCTCGTGCTCTCTATCTCTCATTCTCTCTCTCTTGAATAAGTAAATAAAATCTTTAAAAAAAAAAAAACCATCTCCCTCATTTATTATCAGCAAAAAATAAAACCAATCAGAGAGGAATTCCAGTATCTTCCTGCTTCCATATTCATAAGCCTACCTGCATCCACATTTATCCTTTCAAACATCACAATGAATCAGGTATCCTCCCAAATCTGAGGCATACATTTCTACATGTATCCCCTCTTTCTGTGCCTAGTCTCTGGATTCTGTCTCCTGCCTTCCCAGGAACTTCACTCAATGGATTATTTATTCAATAAGCTTCTGGGTTCTGGGCGCCTGGGTGGCTCACTTGGTTAAGCGACTGCCTTCGGCTTGGGTCGTGATCCTGGAGTCCTGGGATCGAGTCCCACATCGGGCTCCCTGCTCAGCAGGGAGTCTGCTTCTCCCTCTCACCCACTTCCCTCTTGTGCTCTCTGTCTCTCATTCTCTCTCTCTCAAATAAATAAATAAAATCTTTAAAAATAAATAAATAAATAAAAAATAAGCTTCTGGGTTCTGTCCCTACCACTCCACTGAAATTCTCAACATGGTCACTAACAGTCACTTTGTTCAATTTAGTGGCCCCTTTTTCTTTTTTCGCACAATTTTTAAAAATATTAGTTCCAGTATAGTTAACGTACAGTGTTATATTAGTTTCATGTATACAATATAGTGATCAATATTGTGATCCAATAATTCTATACATTATTCAGTGCTGATCATAATAAGTGTACTCTTAATCCCTTTCACCTATTTCAACCATCTCCCCACTCACCACCCCTCTGGTAACCATCAGTTTGTTAAGAGTCTGTTTTTTGTTTTGTCTGTTTTTTCTTCATTTGTTTTGTTTCTTTAATTCCACATATGAGTGAGATCATATGGTGCTTGTCTTTCTCCGACCAACTTGTGTCACTTTGCATCATGCTCCATAGATCCATCCATGTTGCTGCAAATGGCAAGATCTCATTCTTTTTACGACTGAGTAATATTCCATTGTGTATATATACCACATCTCTTTGTCCATTCATCTGTTGATGGACACTTGGGCTGCTTCCATAACTTGGCTATTGTAAATAGTGGTGCAGTAAACATACAGGCGCATAATTCTTTTGGAGTTAGTGTTTTCATATCCTTTGGGCGAATACCCAGTAGTGGAATTATTGGGTCATATCGTAGTTCTATTTTTAATATTTTGAGGAACCTCCATACTGTCTATCACAGTGGCTGCACCAATTTGCATACCCACCAACAATGCATGAGGGTTCCTTTTTCTAGTGGACCCTTTTTCTTATTTTACTTGACATCTCTGTAGCATCTGATCCTTGTGACCACTGCCTGCCACATTTCCATCCTTTGATTTCTGAAACCCACTTACCTAGTGTTCCTTCTAGATCCCTGGCTTCTTTATTTTACCTTCCAAGACCTCCATCTTCTTCCAGTCACTTAAATGTCCGTGTACCTCAACATTCTGTCCTGGTCAGTTTATTCCTATCTCACTTTTTATACTATGGCGATCTCATTCACTTCCAAGGTTTCAGTGACCATATACATGCTAATAACTCCTAAATACAAATTTCTAGTCCAGTTCTCTCTCCTTACTACAAACCTGCATACTTGACTGCCTTCAAAATACATGTCCTGATAGACATAGTATTGTATTTGGCATGTAACAAATGTCTTTCTAAATTCAGTAAGTCTACATAGTCTTATGTCTCCACTGAGAGAAGGGAAAATATATGTGTCCTTGAAACATGTATCCTTAAAATTTCTTTATAAATACGATTTTGTATTTAAAAAAAATACATGTCCTGATATCCCAAGATATCTCAAAACAATATATCTCAAATTAAACTCTTCATTTTCATTATACTTACTTTTATGTTCCCTGTCTCTAAATGGTACCATCATCAACTCAATTGCCTAACCCAGAAATATGAGTATTACACTCAGCCCCATGGTCTCTCTCTCTCTCTCTCTCTCATCTCCTACAGCCATCGGAAAGTCCTGTCCATTTTTCCTTCTCACATACCTCCAATCTCGCCATTTCCCTCCACTACTACTGTTCTACGTAGGCCAACATCATCTCCTGCCTCAAATCTCGGCAATAGCCTTTCTGCCCAGTACCTTGTTTAACTCCAGTTCATTCTTCATATTGTACCCGAAGTAACCTTTCTAAACTTTAACTATGTCAGTCCCCTGTTGAAAGTCTTCAAACTTTCCCTCAGGAAACTTAAGTGATACAGTTCCCCTCATTCCTGGCCAACCTACCATCCCTTGCTCTCTAAACTCTAGCAAGCCTTGCTGTTTTCTCTGTGTGAAACACTTCATTCTCATTTTACACTCACTTTCTTTGCCTGGCTTCTCCTTAAAGTCTCAGCATAGCCATCATTTTCTCTAAAAGCCTTTCCTGATCTCCCAAAATTGGGCAAGGTGCCCCCTCCTCCCCCATAGTATCTTGTATTTATCCCTAGGGTGGTACTAATAGCAAAGTACTATAAATATGTGTCTCTTCTTTTTTATTGTTATGTTAATCACCATACATTACATCATTTGTTTTTGATGTAGTGTTCCATGATTCATTGTTTGCATATGACACCCAGGGCTCCATTCAATACGTGCCCTCTTTAATACCCATCACCAGGCTAACCCATCCCCCCACCCCCCTCCCCTCTGGAACCCTCAGTTTGTTTTTCAGAGTCCATCGTCTCTCATGGTTCATCTCTTCTATTGGAGTCTAAGCTAAGTCCCAGTAAGGGACTCTTGTCTTGGTTCGTCCATGTATCCCTAGCACCTGCCACAGGGTATGGTATTACTTCATTCAGCAAATATTTCTTGAGTCAAAACTGGGTGCAAGGCACTAGCACAGTGGTTGGTATATGGAATGGGAAGCCCTTGGGGAGGTCTCTGAGATGAAAGTGTATCCATGAGGTCAAAATTATTTTAATTATAATACTAAGAATTTTTTTTATCTCTTTCATTCTCATTCTCTCACAAGCATATAGTGGAGTTTTTCAGGGACTATGTGAAGTGTGATAATTGCCACAGAGCGAATGCAAAAACACGTAAATAATCCAGTACCGTCTAATATTAAGCCAGACATTAAAGAGATTTACAAAAATGTAAAACAATGACACTCTTCAAATTAATTTTTTGAAGGACACAGCTATTTTTCATAAAAATAATTTATGTTAACTTGTAATTGTCATTTTTAACGAATAAGTAAATAATATTTTTAAACTTTCCGAGTTTTAATTTCTAGTAGAGTAAGTATCAGTAGATATGTTCCACATAAACAAAAACTTTCTGGCATCCTCAATAATTTGTAAGAATGTAATGAGGTCCTTCTTAGGAGTCCTTAAAGTTTGGGAATTGCTGCACTAGCATGTAGTATATGTGTTCAGTGTAGATGTGTTAAATAATTAATGAACGTCAGTTTGCCAAAATTCTGGTACACAGCTGCTTAATGTTTCTTAATCAAAGCTTCCCCCAAATGCCCAGAATTAATGCCTAAATAGGCACACACACACACACACACACAAATTAGGCTTAATATCTGAATACCTATAAATGAAAGTATTCTTTAAGTGATTGTGCTTTGTAAACTAGGGAAATATCATTGTTTTGGTAACTGTCTATGATAAAGATAGGCCAATTTTCTAGCTTTGGTATTAGAACCAGGACTACTTACAATATTCTTTTTTTTTTTAAGATTTTATTTATTCATTTCATAGAGAGCAAGAGAGCACAAGCAGGGGGAGCAGTAGAAGGAGAGGGAGAGGCAGGCTCCCCGCGGAGCAGGGAGCCCGATGCGGGGCTTGATCCCAGGACCCTGTGATCACGACCCGAGCCGAAGGCAGACGCTTAACCATCTGAGCCACCCAGGCGCCCTACTTATAATATTCTGATGGTTGACTGGAAGATGAGAATTTTTATAGCCTGTCATTTCACATCAATCTAATTTAATCTATATAACAGCTTTGTGAAATAGATACTACCCTCATTTCTTAAACGAGGAAACCAATGTTTAAAGAAGTGAAGTGATTTACTCAAGGCCTCAGAATTTGTGAGAGCCTGCTTCTCCTTCTCCCTCTGCTTCTCCCCCTGCTTGTGCTCTCTCTTGCTGTCAAATGAATAAATAAAATCTTAAAAAAAAAATAATTTGTGCAGGCGCCTGGGTGGCTCAGTCAGTTGGGCATCTGCCTTCAGCTCAGATCATGAACTCAGGGTCCTGGGAGTGAGCCCCACACAGGGCTTCCTGCTCCGCTGCCTCTGCCCCTCTCCCCAGGGTCACATGCTTGTGCACATCTCGCTCTCTCTCTCATTCTCTCAAATAAATAAATAATCTTTAAAAAAAAAAGAATTTGTGAGAGCCTGAGACATGGTTCAAAGGCTCATGCTTTTCCAGTATACAAGAACTCAGGTGAAGAGATTTGTTCCTCTGTTGTCCTGAATCCTATCCTCATTTGCTAGACATTTGGTCTGGTGAAAGGGTTAGACAATTTCTTACAATTTTCAGGTACTTCTACCTTTAATGCAAGAAGAAGGAGACATCAATAGTATTAGGTCTATATATGAAGGTTTTTCTTGAGGGCCAACTCAGAACATGACAGTAAAAATGAGATAGCACTTCTCATTATTGCCAAAACTTAGCAAACATGGCAGTTTAGGTGGTAGGGGTGGAGCTTGAGATTTCAGTTGTGTGTTTTGTGAAGTGGTTTAGGCAATTTGCAATATTCCCCATTAACAGTAATGTTCAAATATCCAAAAACCCGTGAGTCCTTTTTATTCCTCCCTTGAAGTCTTATTAGAAGAGGATTGAGAAATGATTTGGAAAATAAAGAGACTTGACTAAAACTTTATTTCTTGTGAAAATTAAAGACATACCACTTATTCATAAAAGTTGAAACTAGTTTCATATGAATGATTATGGGAATATATTTTGTTCAAATCAAGCTTAAAATATGAAACCTCATAATTCAAGATATTCCTCACAAGAAATATTCTGCCATCCACAAAACCTCACTTAAGTATCATGAAATACAAACATAGGGAATCAAGGTAAGTATGGTTTAAAATTTTGTACTTAGGGGCGCCTGGATGGCTCAGTTGGTTAAATGACTGCCTCCGGTGCAGGTCATGATCCCAGGGTCCTGGAATCAAGCCCTGCATCCGGCTCCCTGCTTGGTGGGAGACCTGCTTCTCCCTCTCCCACTCCCCCTGCTTGTGTTCCCTCTCTCCCTGTCTCTCTCTCTCTGTCAATTAAATAAATAAATAAAATCTTAAAAAAAATAAAAATAAAATAAAATTCTGTACTTAACTTTTAAATATTTGAAAACTAATATCCCAGTGTATTCTAGTGTTAAATTATTGATTAAATAGCATAGATATTAAAGAAAACTTCTATTGAGATCAATCTAACTAAAATAATTGACAATGTTAATGTTCTGCAAATGAAAGGGAATAGATATTGACAAGCCCTTCTATAGACTTAAGAATCCATATTGTACAGGAAGTCAAGTGACACTTGCAAGGTTATACAACTAATGAACAAAAATTAGAAGACATCAAGCCTCATACTTCCTCTTCCTTTGTGAAGATCAAACTTCACCCCACAGAGGAAGAGAAGCCAAAAGACACAGTAGTAATAACAAAACAAAAGAAGATAATATGAAAGAACCCTGCAACTTGAAGACCAGAGATTTAAACAAGCAGCAAAGTAGCTGTTTAAACAGCAAATAGCTCCCATTCTTAAATTCTTTACCTTAGAAGGAGGAGTTTTGCTTTTTCCCACCAGCCAAGGAGGGCGTGGAGGAGAAAGCACAGAAATAGGATGTCTGAATCCAGACTGCCCCCGGAGGCCTAATTTATCTCAACATATCAGTGGAGGCTCAAGGAATTTTCAAATTCCAGGGCCCTCCTGGAAGCTTCATTCCAATGCAGATGAGATTCCCCAGTTCCCTCTGGGGAAATCCCTGGTAATAGACCGGCAGCACAGTTGCCTCTGGGTCTGCAGGAAGAGAAGAAACCATTTACCTGGAGGTTTTCTTGCCCATCAGCACCTCGTAGAGCCACCCGATCTGATTACATGGCAGAAATACCATTGAGCACAATACTGGAGAAAAATCCAAAGTGCATAAAAGAAAACCTATTGTAAGTGGAAAGGGCCATTGTTGCCACCTCCCTTTGGCATTTCCTACCACTGAATCATAACCTGACTGATACAGGAAGTAGGGAAACATGGTTCTATGAGAAACCAGCTGCCCTCAACAACTAGACTTAATATACTGACTTTGGCAATGACTGAATGCCACCTGCTGTATAAGAGGTTAGTGAAAGTGAATTGAATTGAACTTAAGTTTATGTAGATGGAACGGGGTAGGTTAGAACAAAGCTATCATTTTAGCAAACTGTAGAAACCTACCCTCTCCAAATCACTCTTCCTAGCAGACTGCTGAGTGAGTGACTATTTCCTGAAGGCACACCTCAGAGACCTCATATCTAGGAAAACAGGAAATTCAGAGACGAAGCAAATGCCTGTACCCGACTAATGTGCTTGCTTTATGTGGAGCAATTGCACTAGATTACCATGGAGACTGGGAGGACAAATGCTTAGTAATAGTCAAAATAGTATGTCATTACTTCCTTCCTTTCTGAGACTCCTGACAACTTACACTCTTTCTACACTATACCTCTAATCATTTGACATTGTTTGGATCTTATTTTAGGGAAATACTTAAGCATCTAATAAAAATAGCATCTCTCTGTGATTGGTGCCCATGTTGCCCATCCATTTCCTGGGAGGAATCATGATTGAGACTGATTTACGGTTTTCAATTAATACTCTTTTTTTTCCCGGATTTACTTCCAGAAATTTGGCAGTAAATGATAACATTTTGCCAGTCAACCACAATAAACATATAAACAGATTTTATGAAACCAAAATAATGGCCAACTTTAACATCCAAAATGATAGTAATACAGCATTAAACTAGTGTTGAACTACAGATATTTCCGGGTGGAGTTCTATTATTGTAAAGGTCACATTTGTGTCCTAATAGAATCTAGTATCTTAAGAGTTGGAAGAGACATTGTAACTCTAAGCAGCTACCTACCAAATTCAAGAACTTGTTCAAATATTATTTTTTCCATGTCATGTATAAGACCATAGTACCGACTACTGAAATTATAAATGCTAGAATTTGAATTAAATGAGGCAGATGTATTACAGTTGATAAATTACTTTATAGCCCCATAGTTCACATATGGCGTGGGTGTAACTCTTTCCCTTTTACAATTTATAACACATTAGTAAGCCAACTCTTCTGAAATCCTTGTTTGTGATAAAAGTGTTCATTTAATTGCTTATTATTTCAAATTATGTTTTTGGTTTGAGTTAAATGTCAATGACATTTAAATGCTATTGATGAATGCAAGACAATTAAAATGGTTTCTCTGGTAAAAAGTTAGCTGATTTGCAAATCTATAAGCAAACATGATTATGAATTACTTTTGCTGAGAAACTGCAAAGCTTGAGCATAGACTAAATCTTAGCCAGCTTTTCATCTTGAGCAAACCTAGCATAGTGCCTTGCCCATAGTAGACACCCAAATATTTTTTGGAAATAATTGCACATACCTTCAGGGATCATATGTGGCTTAGGAAACTGAATGGAATAGAAAAAAAAAACAGCACCCAAAAAAGAAATACAAATACAACGTGAGTGTTGCAATTAGGAAGCGATTATTATATAATCTTCATTTTTGCTCCTTAATTTATCCCCAACTTCCACTGCACACACATACAAACACATTGGGGGCCAGGGTGGGGGGAGGGCCGTTTTTTACACAATTTCCCTCCAGATTTCAAATGGCAGAGATTTCTGGGTTTGTTGGGTTTGGGTTTTGTGTGTGTGTGTGTGTGTGTGTGTGTGTGTGTGTGTTTCGTTTTTAGCGTCACCATGAGGCTTTTGTGTTGGCTCAGCTTGGTTTAGTTTTTTCGGCATCTCCCTATCAATCAAATGAGAGGCACCTTTGACACTACCATTGGCAGGTTGGACGAAGAGGGGAGGCCCACCTTTACTTCTCCCAGCCCAGCTCTTTCTTGCCCTTCTCTTTCCCTATTGATCAGTGGGCAGGCCTGACTTGTAGCTTCCCAAGATATACTAAACGGTTAGGCAAACATAAGCCCAAGCTTCCCAGACTTATGTGCTTAGGCAACCAACGTGAACATTGGCAAGAAACCAGGCAAGGAAGAGTTCACAAAAGAAAGCCCTCTTTTTCAATCACAGGCAGATCCTCTCCCGCTTCCTTTCCTCTGGTCACCAACATGCAGCTGTCTCCAGCAAGACGATCGTTCACTTTACTAGTAAAGAGAATTGCTGACGGAAGAAAGAAATATTAGGAGACCCTGAGACCAATTATTCCATCTACTGTGGCCATGTGATTCTGGGTGAGTCATTCTTCTTCAGGAAATCAAAGGAATGTCAAGTATGTGGAGGTTACTGAGGATGGCCGTGGAGCAGAATGTAGATCTTCCAGTAACTTCAAGTTGTCTTCCTGTCTCGTGGCAGGAGCACACACCCCAGGTACAATGAGTTTGAGGGAGGACGGTTGGTCAGGGAGAGGGAATGGGTTTCAAGGGGTGTGTTAACTTTACCTGGCCAGTAAGTTGATGTAGGGAGATTTCATTATCTTAATCTAAAGACTTGACTAATGAATTTGAAGTAATCTACAAAGGCTGAGCTACTTACTCTCATCAGTCAGAGGAAGAAATGTGAGGAAAATGATATGGGGAAAATTTTCTTCTCAATGTTTCCTAGTTCATATAATAAAAACAGAGGATAATTCAGTGGGAAAATACCTCAGTCAGTACTTCCTGTTATCTTAATGCCATGCCGGAATGAGGCATATCAAAAAGCAAATTATTCACAAACATCCAAAAATCCTTGAAATTCCCCAAGGTTCATATTAAGTGCCCCCTTATTAAATAAACTGCAATGAGCAAGGAGGGTGAGGACAATGAAGGAAGAGACAGCGAGAGCATGGGATCAAGAAAGTAGGGAGCAGTGGCTAGAACAGCTTGCTCACACTACGGGGACTTCAGCTCGAGGCAGAAGGGCCACCATCGCTTTGAGAGTAACCCTGCTGTATTAGTTTGCTAGGGCCACCATAACGAAATAGCACAGCTCGGGTAGCTTAACAGCAGGAATTTAGTTTCTCTTGGTTCTCTGGCTAGAAGTCCGAGATCAAGGTGCTAGTAGGCTTGGGTTCTCCTGAGATCTCTCTCCTCGGATTGCAGATAATTGCCTTCTGTGTCTTCACGTGGTCCTTCCCCTGTGCGTTCACATCCTTGGTGTCTTTTTGTGCGTCCAAACTCCCTCTTCTTATGAGGACACCAGTCAGATCAGATTAGGGCCCGCCTTAATGGCCTCATAAACTTCAGCACCCTCTTTAAGGGCCTTATCTCCAGAGACAGTCACATGCTGAGCTACTAGGGGTTAGGGCTTCAACATAGGAATTTTGTGGGGACAAAATTGGGCTGTTATGTCAGCCCATAACACTCCCCCTGCAACATGGCAGAGTCTAGTTAATATATGTACCCTTTAACGTGGCTATTCCTCAAGAAGTTTATCTTAGAAAAATAACTAGTATATACGCCAAGATGGTATTTACGTAAGGATGTTTGTTGTAACACAGTTGAAACCGCAAAAAATAGTAAATAACCTAATTTTCCATTAATAGGATGTTTGTATCATAAATTAAAGTCTGACTATACAAATAGAATCCTAGGTCTGGCAAGATGTCCACGATATTACATCAAAAACTCAAGTCACAGAACATCATGTATAGTGCAAACTCGTGTTTAGAAATTATATCATGTATTTGCACAGGCCTAGAAAAAGGTCTGAAAGGATATATATTGAACTGTTAACAGTGGTTACCTCTAAGGTATCGGCTCTGAAGTAGGACGTTTCGCTTTTTATTTATATACTTATGTAATTTCAATTTTTGCAGCAGATGTGTTTGCTCTTAAAATTAAGAATGAAACCATTAATTTTTTTCATTATTCCTGAGGAACATGGGATAGACAAGTTTAAAGCCTATAAAGTTTGATGAGCATTCTAATAAATAATAAAAACTACCTACCTTTATTGGGCATCTATTATTTATGCGTTCAACAAATATTTCTGATCCCTTGTGTCCCAGGCATTGTTAGGTAGTTTGCATATATTACACCTAATCCTCGCAAAAACTTTTCAAGGCAAGTTTTACTATTTTGATCTTATCAGTGCAGAAAACAAGGCTCAAAGATGTCAAGTAATTTGTAAAACCTGCACTGCTGATAAGCAACAAAGCTTTATCATGCTGCCTTGTAAAATTACTTACTTCACTTGTATACACAGGATACAGAAAACTACAATCCAGCTTGATGTTATCTTAGAATCACATTTACAGGTCATCACTGTATTCTCTTAGCAAATAAATTACTACCTCTAAATCTAAGTCTAAATCAATATCTATCTATCTATCTATCTATCTATCTATCTATCTATCTATCTATATTTCATAACCACTAATCTCAAGTATTTGCCAGAACAATTTTGAACCTACAAGTGATTTGGTAAGTAGAGAAGATTCCATGATTTGAGCCCTCATTGTATGATGATCAGGTGATGTGGATGGGGGTGACCAGGAGAGCCTCTCTTGTTTATTTTGTTTATTGCAGGGTAGGGCAGTACTGGTGTTTGGAATGCTAATAAAGCTGTGTCTAGGTCTATAACTTCAGTTATCAAAAGAAAGAGGCTCGGATGGATTATGCCCATTGATTACCATCTCTGGGAGAAGCACACACATATGTATTTTTCCCTGTGAAAATGAGAACTTTGTACAGATAGGCTGGTACAGTGGTGTGAAAAGTACTTCAAGAGAATCTCTGAAGTGGCAGGACTCTTGATGACCTCATCTCCTGAAATTCCTATCATTTCTCTTCAGATAGCTGTAGGATCAATTCCAGATAGCAATAGGATCAATTTGAATTGATCCTTTGCTCTCTACAACCTATCTACAAGTGTGATTAAGGAGAATTCGGCATGTCTTCCAAATTCTTCCTAGCTCCTGCCTCTGATAGTAACTTCATTCCTCTAAACACCTGCTCTTTGTTTAAAAGCAGTAGGTCCCCCGAAACACCGTGCTTTCATCTATCAGACATGTATTACTTGGTGTGAATAAAGGTGAAGAGCATGAGGACAATAAGCCCCTCCTCAAGGATTGGGGAAGAAACAGGTAAAACTGGGGAGGCTGGGGGCACAAAGACAAACCTGCCAATCTCCCTTTGTTGCCTGAGACCTAACACTGGGACTAACCAGAACCCTGTCAGTCAAGAGTCACTGGAAGTTGAGTGGAGCGTAGAGATAGCTGCCTGATGCCTTCTGTGAGCAGTCTCTTAGACTCACGTGGTCTTCTGAGCTATCGCCCTCGGTGAGCCTGACAAGCCTTTGCCCCAGTCCCTGTAGGTACCGTGGAGGGACAGAAAGGCTGTAGGCTTTCAGTCAGAGTAGAGTTAGGTTCAAATACAACTCATCCGCTTACAGATCATCTGACCTTAGGCAAATCGCCCTATCTCACAGGGCTGTCATGAGGATGAAATGAGATTATATAAATAAAGAGCTTTGCACAGGGTCAGCTACACAAAAGGGATCCACTACCCAATCTGTCCTTTCTAGGGCCCTGTGGAGAACTCCACCAGGACCAAAGCCCAGGCTTGAACCTAAGCCCAGTGAGCCAAATACTTCTGGCTTTCCCAAATTCTGCCGAATCCTTTCTCTAGGCTTGCACCGTTTTCACATCCTTTCTAGCATCGGGATGCAACTTCAAACACATAGCTTGCCTTCCTTACACTCACCAACTACACTCCATGGATGGTAGGGCCAGCTTCAGTCAGACTAGAGTCTGCTCTGGTCCCTCTGAGACCTGGTGATGTAGACCAGGGCTTCTCAATCCTTCCTGAGACCTCCCCAGACCTGAACTCCTTTGTATGCAAAGCCTGGAGATCTGCATTTTTTAAAAGTTCCCCTCCCCTCATTGCAAGGGCCACATCACAAGTCTTCAGCCATTCTTGCTTACGTGCAGAAGTTCGCAGGATGCTGTGTTACAGAGACCTTGGCATCTACTCTGCAGATAGTGGGTGCTTAAAAAATGTTTATTGAGCAAATGAAGGCTTTTTTTTTTTGAGTGTTACTTTTTTCCTTACAAAGATAGTTAGCCATGGAGTTTTAAAATAACTTTAAAGTAATGGCACATGCTAGTTGTTCAATAAAGATTGGCTCCTGAATGATTAAAGCCTGTTTTCTTTTGGGATGGATTTTGGGAGGGCAGTTATCTGGGAGAATGTCTGTGAGTACAGAAATTCCACGGAAGTAAATGAAATGACAGCACATGAAAGAGTTTTATGAAGTGTGAAGGACTATGTGGAATAATAATGATGGTATATCATCCAAATCTCAGTGCCAGTATATTCTGATTTGTTCTGGAGTAAAAGAAACTAGGGTAAACCACTACTTGAAGGTTATAGTGTATGTCAGCTGGAAGGAGAAAAGCAAGAAAGGCATCTCATTACTCCCAGCTATATATGCACACTAAAGACACTTGTCTTCTTTTTTCTCGTTTTCCTTTTACTTTTTTATTATGAAAAATTTCAAACATACCAAGTAGAGAGAAGTGTATACTAAATTCTCATTTCTGTCACACAGCTTCAACAACGATTTACATTTTGTCTATACTGGACCAACCTATGTGATACAACATAGTGCTTCTGAATTTACTTTAAAGACTATTTGAAAAGAATGTGTAAGTAAATGCTTTAAGACTAGGTCAACATTCTTTGGGGAGATGTAGAGATAGCATGTACTCCCGGAGCCCATTTACATATATTTTTCAACATCTGGCTAACAATTCCTCTTTGAGTTAGAGGATTACAACATCCCAAACTCTGCACAATCTCCTGGTGAGTGTATATAATAGAGTCACTGTACTTGTCTCTAAAAAAACAACTTATTTATTTTTAGAACTTTAGAAAACTGTGGCTGTGTCCCCATCTGGGGTACAAAGGCCCAGTGATCCCAGTTTGCTGTGGTTCTTGCATTCGATGGCTCCAAATGTGCCACCACCAAGCTAGTCTAATGACAATCCGGAGGGAGATGCGGTGAGACGGGCTGCAGGTCTGGGGTCACCGACGGTAGAAAGCGTTTCTGGAGAAGGATGATGACCAGGTTGACCGGACACTCTAAACTGTATTCCTTCCAATTGGGGAATTCAACAACACTGGGGATTCTTTTTCTCGCCTCTCATCAATTCAATCTTAAATACACAGAGCTGTTGTTCCAGACTTCGGCACTCCTGTTGGCTTTCTACACCTCCCTCTGCCCTCTTTTGCTACCTGCTTATGAGGAGCTGGAGGTCATCTGCTCTGAATCCTATATAAATTCCATTTTGTCTAAATTATTACCCATTCCCTTTATCTTCTCTCTAGTCTCTGAAGAATTTTCCTGATTTCCTTCTAAAGCCAGGGTTTCCATCTTTCCTCCCTCTCCCATGTCCTCCTTGACTTTACTCCCCTTCATCTATTCCTTTTCCATTTTCTGGGTCTCCCTCCCTGCTCATCTCACCCCCTAACCCCCTTGATACGTAACACATCTTTTCTCTCCTGGCCTACTACTCTCCCTTGATTCTAATTTTCTAATTTCTGTTAATGGTGTTTCTGTCTCTCTCCTGCTTTTTCATCTATAGACTTTATCCACATTGGTTTCTTCTCCTTCTTGATCCTCAGCACCATCAGCCTACCCAAAGTTCTAAAGCCGAAACCTCTTTATAGACCTTCTGCTCAAACTGTCTTCGGCAGAATTTGATATTACTATACTTTCCTTACTAGAACTTTCATTTCCACCAGAGCCCATGGGACATTCTTCTGGCTTTCCTCCCTCCTGGACGGCTTCTGTTCGGTTTCCTTCCAGGATTTTTTACCCCTTCCCCTTTCTCTTGAAACAAACCCTTTAAATATAAGCTTTCGGAAGATTCAGTCTCCAGCACTCTGTTTTAACTCTTGACAATCTCTTGGTAATCTCATCTATCTTACAGCTCTGTCTATCCAGCTCTTCCTGTTATGAGAATGACTCCTAGCCCTATACCTTAACCCTCATCCATCTTCGTCTAATCAGACCCTGTCCTTCACTATACTCTGAGCATCCCACACCGATGTGTTGCAGACATCCTAAACTCCGATCTAAATCAAACTCATCACTTTTCACTCCTATGTCTTTGTTCTTGGCTAATCAATTCAGTGGTCTTCTTCCATCATTATCTTTCAAATCAGTCTTCTGTTCACTATCCTTCTTCAGAACTCATTAACTCTTGCTTGGACCACTGCATATTTTCCTAAATGGTCTCCCTGGCTTTCAGTTTGTTTTCCCTCTGTTTAGTGGAAAAATAGCAAATCAAATTTGTTACTTCACATCTTAAAGCTTTTGCATTTTGAAAGACTCTGTCCCATTCTTTGGCTCATTTAATGGTTTTTCCCACCAATATTTTTTTTTTAAAGATTTTATTTATTCATTCATGAGAGACAGAGGGATAGAGAGAGAGAGAGAGAGAGAGAGAGAGAAGCAGAGGGAGAAGCAGGCTCCCAAGGAGCTGGGAGCCTGATGCGGGACTCGATCCCAGGACCCTGGGATCATGACCTGAGCCGAAGGCAGACGCTTAACCATCTGAGCCACCCAGGCGCCCTTTCCCACCAATATCTTTAATGTTGGCTTTTTTGGACACTGCCAGAGTCATCTTCCAAAGGTTTAGATCTGGGTGTGTCCCTTTGAGCTCAAAGACTTTCCTTTCCTAACACTGCCTTCTATAGTCAAAGCCCTCCATGATTTGGTCCAAATCCATTACTGTAGCCTTATCTCCCACTCGACTCTTGCAGCCTGGTCTGTGACAAGTTCTCCTGTGCTCAGTTCCTTTTTCTTAAACTATGTATTACCTCTGTCAGGTGCCCTTCCTTCCAGATCAGCTCTTGTAAGTTATCTGTTCTTCAAAGCTCACTTCAAATCATTCTCCAAAATGCTCTCTCCCTACAACAAAAGTCAGAATCTAAGAGCCTCCCCACATTATTAAATACTTGGATGATATCTGTAACACAGAATTTTCCACGATCTTTCTTGGCATCAGACAGTTTGTTGCTCCTCTCCATTAGACCATACACTTAGAGGAGAGGGACAGTCTAATTCATTTTTGTATCCAACCCAACGACCGAGGAGCACTCCCATAGTAGGTGATTTCTCATTTATTGAATTGTCGAATTCGATAGCAAGAGTTGCCTTGATTTAATCTGTAGAATTAAGAACAAAATTCAGGGGACGCCTGGGTGGCTCAGTCGGTTGGGCATCTGCCTTGGGCTCAAGTCATGATCCCAGGACCCAGGGATCGAGTCAAACACCGGGCTCCTTGCTCTGCCCCTCCCCCTCTTGTATTCTCTCTCTCTCTCTATCTCTCTGACAAATAAATAAATAAGATCTTTTTTTAAAAAAAAAGAATAAAATTCAGCTTATTTGGGAAAGCAAGACTTTGATTTTGTTTTCCTCAATAATTTGGTCTTTATTATAATATAATTTTTTCCATTTATATAGAACTTCTATAGTAGGAATTATTCAATGGACAAAAAATTCGTGATATTCATCATATAAAAGCAAGTCACTGACTAATATAAGAAATAATAACATGTTATAGGAAGGTACAGTGCAGATGAAAGAACATATGCGAATATCAGGGGAGTTTCTGATTGTAGTTAAAAGAAAAAATGTATGGGCGCCTGGGTGGCTCAGTTGGTTAAGCGACTGCCTTCGGCTCAGGTCATGATCCTGGGGTCCCGGGATCGAGCTCCACATCGGGCTCCCTGCTCGGTGGGGAGTCTGCTTCTGCCTCTGACCCTCTTCCCTCTCGTGTTCTCTATCTGTCATTCTCTCTCTCTCAAATAAATAAATAAAATCTTTAAAGAAAGAAAGAAAGAAAGGAAGGAAGAAAAAAATGTATGTGCAGTGCTTACTCTTTTTCTGGGACAGAGTAAGCACTTGGTAAATGTTACTTAATATTATTATACAGCAAATAAAGTAGCTGGAAAAAAATAATTTCCTTTATCCCATAGTTTTGTGTGACAGCTGATATTAACTTTGAAATGCATTCAGTTTTAAGTCTGTCAGAGATGTGTTTTCAGGATAATTTCAAAAGCAAATAGCAAAGAATAAGGCATGTGAGGAGATAGCATGATGTAATTAACCACGTGCACTATTGATGAGGACTTGGCTTCCCTCTGTACCACTTGATATTCAGTGAAATAAATAATGGTGATAATTGTCACATTCCTAACAAAGACATCTGCTAAACCAGGCAACTCAAGCAAAGCTGTTTGCTACTGACAGCTTGCTTCAAATGTGAATGTTGCCATTAAGAAAAAATAGAGTTTCTGTATTTATCACATTACCTAATATGTTGTGTTGGCAATGCTTCATCTGGGGACCAAAAGATTTAGGCCTGATAATTAAATTCAACATTCAAACTTCTATATTTGCTTAGGAAACCATTAGAAGATCTTTATTTTTGTTGCTGTTGTTCAAATGTAAATGCAATATATCTACATAATAGAAACTAAAAATCCAACAGTTAAGAATGGTATCAACTGAAGAGTAAGTCTACTCCGTTATCCCTATCCCCCATTCGACCTCTCTAGAGATAGTCTTTTGAATCACATACTATGTAAAAACTGTACTAAATCATACAAATCAACCAACTCCACTTTATTTTATACATGACCTTGAATTTCAGAAAATCCCAGTGTTGCACAATGCCCAAAGACAAATCATTATATCTTTTGATTTTTCTCTATTGGTCAGTATCATCATAACAAAAATCTCCATTTCAAGGTGATGTTTTTAAGGACCCAGAAGACTGAAAGCTTTACTCTTTATTCCCTCATCTGATGATTAATCACTAAGAAATATCTGAAACAGTTTCACCTTTAGGCCAGGATGAGAAAAGCCCCTGACTCTGGACCCCAAACTTTTGAGGGCCCTATTCTTGCTTTCCTTTGGCCATGCCTCTCCCCATGAGGTGAGGGGTCTGTGTTGCCAAGGGGACATGCCTACTCAGAGCCTATATGCCCTCTACCAGACCCATATTTGGGGTAGCCTGGACAGAGGAATTCCAAGCTCACATGGTCCAAAGAACATCTGTGGCTTCTTCCCGACCTCTATCCTCACAAGGCTGGGCAAGCCATAGGTTGGGACTACAACCTAGCTCTCCTCTTCCTTCCTGCTGGTTTCTGGCATGGAACTCTGAACATCAGTTTGAGAAATCTGAATTCAGATTTAATCATTTAGGTTGTTATGAAGATGCCAAGGTAGGAGGATTTAAATATTTATTTAACATTTTGCTAGCTTGATCTATAACTTTAAAATATTTAGATATATACGTGTTCAATTTAATATGTACTTTTGCCCTGGACCTCCTCATATGTTAGAAGGCAGACCTGATTTAAGGATAATGTCATTGTGAACCTCATATAATTAAATGCCTTTCCATTTGGATTGGGTTTCTAACTGCCCTCTGAAATAAATGCAAAATGAATCTTACTCTTTAAGTCACTGTTTTTTAAATGAATAACTTCCAATTTCAAATTATTCTGTCCCTCATATATCTGCTGTTGAAATATTTAGTGAAGAACTTCCTTTGTTAATCTCTTACTAGAGGTAGAACTTCACTTTGTTAGTCTCTTTAGAAAATAACAAACTTCCATAGCTTGCTCTTCATTTCAAGTAGTTTTTTTATGGATCTGCCATTCTGCACTCGCCCCCTTTTTTTTTCCCTATCCATAAATTATCTCTCTTTCAATCAATCACACAAGTTTCTCAAAACAGAAACTTTGACTTAAAGTTACCCTCACTTTACAGAAAAAGAAACGGAGGATACTACAGAAGACGGTAGCATGATCTTTTAGGCAAAACCATTCAGGAGTTTGGGTCCATACAAGTTTGGCAGGCTCAGATCAGTTGGGTTTTCATTTTATACTTATTTTTTAAAATGAATCCACAGAAATGCAGGGTGTAAAAAGATTCATCATTCAGGAGGGGAGATGACTTCTCAACAATAATCACAGTTTACTCAGGAGTCCATCTCACTGCTCATTCATAGAAAGTCCTATAGGCAGCAGCTGACAAAATTAGTTAAATAGGGTATTCCAATTCACATCATTAATGTCTGTGTGTGTGTGTGTGTCTGTATTTTTTCTTTCCACCTTGTTCTCCATCCACTCTGTTTTTCCCATTCTACCCCTGACAGATGACCACTGTTATTAGGTACTTGTATGTGCATGCAGTGTTTCTCTAGAAAAATGCAAGTTCTTACACAATTGATTTTTCTCCTTAACAACCTTAGAGATCTTTCCTTATCAGTTCAGACAGAGCTTCTTTATTCTTTCTTGAATGTTGCATAGAAAGCCAAACATTGTATGGCTATGCTATAATTTGTTTTTATCAATAACTTTCATTTCTTAACAAAAGTCATATATTTTTTAAAAAATTGTGAAGATGGTATGGAGAATTCCCATATGCTGGTCTATTATTATTATTTTTTAAAGATTTTATTTATTCATGAGAGACAGAGAGAGAGAGAGAGAGAGAGAGAGAGGCAGAGGGAGAAGCAGCTCCCAAGGAGCAGGGAGCCCAATGTGGGACTCGATCCCAGGACCCTGGGATCATGACCTGAGCCGAAGGCAGACGCCCAACCATCTGAGCCACCCAGGCGCCCTATGCTGGTCTATTATTAACATTCTGCTTTAGCTTGGTATACTTGTTACAATTATTGAACCAATACTGATACATTATTAACTAAAGTCTATACTTTGTTCGGATTTCTTTAGTTTTACTGTTTCTCTTTCAGAAGATCATATCACATTTAGTCCATCCTGTCTCCTGAGGCTCCTTTTGGCTATGACAGATTCTTAGACTTTCCTTGGTTTTGTTGACCTTGACGGTTTTGAGGAGCACTGGTTAGGCATTTTGCAGAATGTTTTTCAACTGAGATTTATATAATTTAGTTTTGTACAAATACATTTTTTACAAAAAATCTTTTGATGAATGCTTGATTCCTTCCCCCACCCCCAAACGTTGGCCATTACAATGCTGCAACGAGTGACAGTGCACATCAGCCACTTCCCATGGCTAGAATAAATTCCTAGAAGTGGCATTGGCAAGTTAAAGAGTAAATGTATTTGTAATTTTGATACTGTTGGCAAATTGCCTTCCACAAGGACTGTGTCAGTTTATACTGTATATATGAGAGTACCTGTTTCCGGACAGCTTTGCCAACATAGGGTGTTCTAAAACTTTTGGATTTTTTTACCTGTCTGATAGAAGAAAATTAGTACCAGCGTGGTATAAAAGTTTTAATAACATTCATTATGACTGAGGGTGGAGAATTTTATGTATGTTATTGCTTGTTAAAAATAGTCTTTGCTTTCATTGTATTTCCTAAGCATTTTTTTCATGCATATGAAAGCTATTGATTTCTGCATAATAATTTGATAAGGTAGAGGTAATTTCAGCTCAGTATCTCAGGGATGCTTGCCATGTACTTCCATGTTAGATCTATGTATATATTGACTCCTGTTCTCAAACGCAATAGTTGACAGCAAGTTGGTTTCTATTTAGACATACTCACATACTCCAGAGAAACTGCTGCTAACCATCTCAAGGGTTGTCCAAAGAAGGTTCATTTCTGACTTCTTGTAAGAATGTTGTTCTGTAGTGTGTTTCCTTTGCATCCCGTACTTTCTTTTCTTTTCTTTTTTTTTTTAGTGTAGGTTCCACCCCTAGTGTGGAGCCCAACACAGGTCTTGAACTCACAACCCCCGAGATCAAGACCTGAGCCAAAATCAAGAGTCAGACGCCCAACTGACTGAGCCACCCAGATGCCTCTGGCATCCTGTAAGTTTTAAACTTATTGTCAGCTAGGAGCTGTATTAGCCCATCATCTTTTCCGGAGGGCAGAGATCATCACCCAGGTATAGAAAACTGACCTCAGCTCTACCTCCATCTTTATCAGCAAGCCACAGAAATGCAGCTGTAATGTTTACAGTGGAGGTATCCTCCAGGTTTTGCATTTATTCTGCAAACAAAGAATGACACATTATAATTGCTCTAGGAAGTAAATTAATTCTGAAAGATTTTGAAAGAAAGGATTGCTATCTACTTTTTCATCTTTATAGAGAACCCTCATGTGTGTTTGGGAAGATCTTATAAATGATCTCAAGAAGAAGCTTTTCAAGCACAGGTGATGACAAAATCACAGCTTCAAGGATCAGAGAAAAATCACACAGTTCTTTCTTTTCCTCTAACTTCTGTAATTTCCTTAATTTCGTAATTCAGCCATTTATTATAGGCCTACCATGCTGTTAGAACCTGGTAAGAGCTCTGGGGATATAAACAGGCTATGACACAGTCCCTGCTGTCTTCTATGTTTGTAATTTAAATGAGGGAGATAGATTTGAAGAAAAATAATCATGAATTTATGTGTTAAGTGCTAAAAGAGGTATGCACAATGGAGTGTTACAGAGACTACAAATAATTCTATAGGGCACTGGAGATGGGAATGAGAAGCAAGCAAGGAGGTAGGAGATTCCAGGAGGAGAGATGACACCTAAGAAGTGAGAAGACTGAGAGAGACTGAGCTATTTCATCCTACATAAGCCCTGATTCAGTTGATTCTTTTAGGGTAGGTCCATCTTCCCCAGGGAATGGCATGTTGCCTTGGTCAGTTGTGGGATGTTTTTAGGTGGCACACTGATATGCCTTTAAATTGATTTACTCAGAAAATTATTCTCTTTGAATCCTTCTGATTAAATTAAGGAAAAGTTTTGTTTGTAACTGGTATCCTCTTTTATATCTTTTGACACTTGCATTACTTTTAAAATATAAAGATAGGGGCGCCTTGGTGGCTCAGTTGGTTGGGCATCTGCCTTCGGCTCAGGTCATAATCCCAGAGTCCTGGGATCGAGTCCCGCATCAGGCTTCCCTGCTCAGTGGGGAGTCTGCTTCTCCCTCTCCCTCTGCCTGCCACTCCCCCCCGCTCATGATCTCTCTCTCTCTCTCTGTCAAGTGGATAAATAAAATCTTAAAAAAATGTAGAGAGATATTAAGCCTCAGTTTCAAAGCATTCAGGAAGCAACAGCATTTAATAATACCGTGTTATTTGCATTGTATTTATTTTGAAGATTACTTTCTATTCCTGGCAAATGATGCTGGCTTTCCATTTACAGTTGTGTTGTAAAGGTTTTAATTTATTCATTCAACAAATGCTTATTGAATACCTTCTGTGTGCCAGGCGCTATTCAATGAACTTGTGGTACATAAGTGGATAAAACAAAAATCCCTGTCCTGAGGACCCTGTAGAAGAGCTTATTACTTTGTTTAATTATTGTTTTTTAAGTTTAAAATAAATGGGGTCAATTTTAAAGAAATACTAAGTAAATAATGATACAGGTGATAGCAGTGTTAGGTACAGGGGGAAGGTAGTATGGAGGAGAGAGAGAGCATTTGTGTAGGGGGAGGGGGAATGAGAGAGCCAGAGGGAGAAGCTTTTTTTTTTTTTTTAAAGATTTTGTTTATTTATTTAACAGAGAGACACCGCCAGAGGGGGAACACAAGCAGGGGGAGCGGGAGAGGGAGAAGCAGGCTTCCCGCGGAGCAGGGAGCCTGGTGCGGGGCTCGATCCCAGGACCCTGGGATCATGACCCAAGCCTAAGGCAGAAGCCCAATGACTGAGCCACCCAGGCACCCCGCCAGAGGGAGAATCTTAAGCCCAGCACAGAGCCCCACACGGGGCTCCATCTCATGACCCCGACATCATGACCTAAGCCAAAATCAAGAGACAGATGCTTCGCTGACCAAGCCACCCAGGCGCTCCAACATTAACGTTTTATATGACCATGGTACAATGATCAAAACTAAGAAATGAACACCGGCATAATACCATTACTAACTAATCTACAGACTCTATTTGGATTGCCCTGTTTCACCTAACACCCTTTTCTATGGTCCCATCCAGGATTTCACATTGCATTTTAACTGTCCAGTCTCCTTGTTCTCCAACAATGTGGACCATTCCCCAGTCTCTCCTTGTCTTTTGCTACTTCGGTACTTTTGAAGAGTTACTAGTTAGCTTTTTGCAGAATGTGCTTCAATTTTGCTATGTCTGCTGTTTTCTCATGAGTAAATTAAGTTTATGCATTTTTTTTTTTTTTACCAGAATACACAGAAGAGACGTGGCCTTTGCAAGACATCATAATCCAGGAGTTCACGATGCTGACATCTTATTACTAGTGATGTTCACTCCCATCACTTGTTTAGGGGGCTATTTCCCAGGTTTCTCTACTGTAAAGTTAATGTTTTTACCTTTGTAATTAAATATTTGGGAGACACTTTGAGATTATGAAAATATTGTTTTTCTATTCCATTGATTTTAGCATCCATTATGATCTTGCTTGCAACAAATACTACTATGGTGTTCTGTTTACGGTTTTCTATTTTTCTCATTTCTTCTGTATTTATTAATTGGGATTTTTATGTGAGATAGACTGTCTCTTCTTTCCCATCTATTTTTAAATTTAATTATTTGTTCATATCAGTATGCTTCATGGATATTTATTTAATTCTATGGATTATAATCCAACGCTATTGTTATTTATTTTTTTTGCTCAGATTGTTTCAGATTTGGCCACTGGGAGCTCTTTCTGGTTGGCCCCTATGTCCTTTTGATATGCTGCCTTTGTTTTTTGAGCACTCCCTTACTTTTTTGGTATCAGAAGATGCTCCAGATTCACCTTGTATTTTTCCTGCCCCAGTGCTGGAGTTAACCATTTCTCAAAAAAAAAAAAACCTTAAATAAAATAAAATAAAATAAAATAAAATCTTATGGTATGACTATTAAACATAGAAAAAAATAAAACAAAATTTTAATTTAAAAATACAAAATTGTGTATATGTGAATTTTTTTTTTTCTGGAAAAGTGTCCACATGTTTCATTAGCTACTTTTTACCTTTACTCAAAGGTAAAAAATGAACTTTGTAAACCTGAAGAGGTTAAGAACTTTGACTGGACTTCTTGAATTCTCTGACAACCTGTTTACTTGGAGTGGTTATTATTTGGATGTTTATTTGAAGAGCCATATTGGGGCAATTCTTACCTTGATGGGAAGAGAGCGAAAAATTTTTTTCTTATGATTTTTCAACCATTCACATAAGTGCAACCGCCATATGCCAATCACTCAGCTTTGAAAATGTTCGACATAAAGCCAATCTCATTTCATTGATAATCCCCAAACACACACACTCCCCTTTCAATTATTTTAACAAAACCCAGCATCATTTCATTTCATCTGAAAATACTTGAGATTATCATGTAACTAAATCTTAGTGTAATCCCAGTGTACCCCAGAGAACCATTGTAAAGTCCGTTATTCATTCAATTGCCTATTCAAAATTTTATGACGTGCTGCATATTGTATATTATAAGGCACTATAAATAAGATTTTCAGTAACCTTAAGAAATTAAAGTTTCACATCACTTGGTACCTTTTAAAGTTCCAAGATTTGGGCCACTAGGTGCCTCGAAAATTGCTGAGGACCTGGGGCGCCTGGGTGGCTCAGTCGGTTAAGCGACTGCCTTTGGCTCAGTCCCGGAATTGAGTCCCGCATCGGGCTCCCCACTCAGCAAGGAGCCTGCTTCTCCCTCTAACCCTCCCCCCTCTCATGTACTCTCTCTCTCTCATTCTCGCTCTCTCAAATAAATAAATCTTTAAAAGAAAAAAAAAGAAAATTGCTGAGGACCCAAAGTCAGGAGTCATCTTCGATTTCTCACCTTTTCTCAGCAACCCCTCCTCCCTGTCAAAGCCATTTGCAAGTCTAATCAGTCACATCTTCAAAACATATACCAAATTTCTCCATTTCTCCTCACCTCATCCTATAGCTAGTCACCACTCGTGTGCTATGAATAAGTCTTCCAAATGGGTTTTGGGTTTCCACTCTTGTCTCTCTATATTCTATTGCCTGCCCAGGGAGATGTGAAGAGAAACATTGAACAGAAACAGAAACATTGAAGACAACAGAAATGCCCATTGACCAAAAATGGATAAATTGTGGTTTTTTAATATAAGAAAACACTAAACAGTCATTAAAAATTAATGAATAAGAACTCTCCATATCAGCCTGGATAAATCTCAAAAAAATATTTAGAGGGGAAAAAAAGCAAACTGTAGAAGAATGTTTACAGTTTGGTACCATTCATATCAAGTTTTAAAGTATGCAATGTTAATTATATCTCAATAAAAAATGTAAGGCAGTGTCACATATATTATTTATGGATGTGTGTGTGTGTGTTAAAAGCACAAAAATATGCGTGGGAATTATGAACATAAAATTCAGAACAAGGTTATCTTTTTTTTCAGAGAGAGAGAACATGCAAGTACGTGGTGGGGGGTAAGGGGGAGGACCACAGGGAGAGGGAGAGGGAGAATCTCAGGCAGGTTCCACTCCCAACACAGAGCCCAACGGTGGGCTCCATTTCCTGACCCTGAGATCGTGACCTGAACCGAAATCAAGAATCAGTGGCTTAACTGACTGAGCCACCCACATGCCCCAGAAAGGGGTGTGAATAAGGTAGAGAGGAAAGGGAAGGGAATAAGGTAGAGAAGGGTAACATGGGGATTTCAAGAACACAATTTCTCAAAGTATTCATTTTATTGTTATCTACACATTCTTGGATGCCTGAAATATTTTTTTTAAAAGATTTTATTTATTTATTTATTTGAGAGAGAGAGAGAGAATGAGAGATGGAGAGCACGAGAGGGAAGAGGGTCAGAGGGAGAAGCAGACTCCCTGCTGAGCAGGGAGCCCGATACGGGACTCGATCCTGGGACTCCAGGATCATGACCTGAGCTGAAGGCAGTCGCCCAACCAACTGAGCCACCCAGGCGCCTCGATGCCTGAAATATTTTATAATCAAAAAAACATAAAAATCAGATCAAAGTCACATAAAATTCTCCAATGATTTCTCATTGTTCTTTAAAAGAAATCCAAACCCCTTACCAAGATACAACAGGTCCTATATAATCTAGCCCTCGCTACCTCTCTAGCCTCATCTCTTCCCCTCTCCCCATCAATCACCCTGTTCTGATCTTATTGGCTTTTTTTCTGTTCCTTAAAGAAGTCAAGCTTCTTCCAACCACAGGACCTTTGCACCAGCTTTCACTGCTACCCTTAGTACATTCTCCTGTATATCCATCCATTTGGCTTCTTCTCATTATTCAGGTCTCAGCTGAAGCAAACTTTTCCATGACCATCTTATTTAAAGTGGTTCCCACCTATTTTGTTGTTTTTCTCTACACGTCACCCTTTCATTTCCTTAATAGCATTAATTATCCTTGAAGTTCTCTTCTTTATGTATTTATTGACTGACATTGCTACTAGAACATAAGCTCCTTGTCTGTCTTTCCTACTGTCACATGCCCGGCAATCATAACAGTGCCTCATGCATAGGAGACACTGAATAAATACTTGTTGAATGAGTGAACTTATTCTTATTCTGAATAACAAGAAAAATCTCCCTTGCTTTCTGTTTGTAAAGGAAGAGAGCCTAGAAACTAAACTACTTTTTTGATTTCTTTTCCAGATGTTACAAGTTTTCCTTACAAACATCTGTGTCAAGGGATAATAAATCCAATTTGTATCTTGATGATAGGCATGGATATCAGCTCCTTTTCGTTGTCCCTAATGTGGACTATAAAATTGGGAGATGTGATTAGTCCATCTGGATTTTTATGTATTGTCATGGATCCAATGCTGAGCCGTGTTGCACTATATGATCCTTACTCTCAAACACTAATCTGGAACCACATAAACCATCAGTTCCTTCCTAGAACATAAGAGTAATCTCAAGGGCATTTTGCCACATTCCTACTTGTCAGAAGTAGAATTAGGAATAATTATTAATATCGTAGAATGGTCTTAAGACATACAGTGCTTAGTGAATTCAACTTTGACCGTTCATAGCCCATGGGGATTCTTTTATCAGGAATGGTCCCTGGATTAACAGTGACTTCTCTGAGGAGTGGCTCTGCTTGGCAGAGGCCGCCCTGAGACAATAGCTCACTCAGTTAATTTTCCTGTGGAAGTTACTTCAAATTTTAATTTTTCTAATAAAGGTATTTTTTTTCTCATTTGAATCCACGCTGCACATTTCTTGACTTCATCACTTAATTCAATAGGAATTAAAAAAAAAAAATCTTCCAAAGGTGATAAGTTTGATCTTTGGGTTCATATATGAACCCAAAACATATATGCTTTTCTTCTTTCTGCCTCGGCCTAGCTCTCCAGCTAAGAAACAGAGCATATGTCTTACATTAGAGAACCTTATCAGGCTCAGAAGATGTACTCCCATTTCCTGTTCATACCACGCTTGTGTGCTGCGGAGCTAAATTATAATCATCACCGCTGTGCTATTTTTAAAATGCAGTTACAGTTTGAGTTCCTGGCTCCCTTTTAGAACCAGGACCATGCTGCCACTTTCTTCTCATCGGCGCTATTTTGCAGTATTTACGTGGCTGAAAGAAGAAACATCTTTATGCTAACATCCTTCTGGAAACCAATAAACCTTGCTACCTCTTGCTGGGAAGTTTATTTGGTAAACGAGATGTATAAGACGTTTCTTTGAAAGCTGAATAAAGTGATTTGATGTCTAAGTTACATTCGTTTGTTTATCCTCAAGACGGGGGTGGTGGTGGGAATTACTCTTTCGAGCTAATCAAGAAACAACCTTGTTTTGGAATTGAACCACCCTGATATATCCTTCAAACCAAGTAAAGAGGGATTCGGCCTTTATCTGTTACCTATTTACTCTGGGGGAAAAAAGTAGCTTGTAAAGTGTAGTTTGCTTATTTTTTTAAAAAAGATTTTATTTATTTATTTGAGAGAGATAGAATGAGAGTTAGAGAGCACAAGAGGGAAGAGGGTCAGAGGGAGAAGCAGACTCCCCGCTGAGCAGGGAGCCCGATGTGGGACTCGATCCCAGGACTCCAGGATCATGACCTGAGCCGAAGGCAGTCGCTTAACCAACTGAGCCACCCAGGCGCCCAAAGTGCAGTTTGCTTATTTATTGTCGGTGGGAGTCGGTGTTGGTTGGTTCTTGTTTGCTTGCTCGAAATACCTGATTTGGCTGCTTACAAGGACGACATTAGCTAGATAATTCTGTGCTGCGTAGGTTCAACCTGAACGTGTTACTGGTTTTCGTATGTGAAAGTTTAGGGATAAGTAATGTTCAGAAGGGTCCTCCTGGTTTCATAATTCAGTTTAGAGGCAGAGTGCTCAAAGGAGAAAGGAGATCCAAGTCAGATCTAGAAAAGAGGCTTGCATTTCAGTTATTAATATTTCCATTTGACAGAGATTTTTCTTGCTGAGAATATAAATGGGCACAGATAAAAGGGTAGGGTCAGCAAGCCACAGAATAAATCTCTTTCAACTGTTGCCTGGAGAAGAGTTACTGACGTTGTTCTTCATATGTTACAATTCTAAGTTGCTCTTCAGAGCCCTAATTTTGGCATCATGAAGTTGGATCATTTGGGTTCAAACATCTGTTGTTTCTGGATGGCTTTAAAATTCCATTGCAAGCTCAAAAATGCTCAAATTGCAAAGCATGTCCTTATGAGAAGCATCTACTTGGTGTATGTTTGTCCTCCCTCACAAATCTTCCACAAACACTTCCTCTGGGCCTACAATTTCTGCTCTGTTTCTCTACATGTAGCGGTAACATAAAGTGTTTCTTTGACTAAGACTCAATTTGGGGCATGGAATGCCTTTCCCTGTTCAGTTTATCCTTTATGTGCTTGGAATGTGCTGGAATGTATGTAAATACTTTTCAAAGTCCGGACTCGCTGTTTTTTTTTCCCCTCCTGGACTTGCCATTGCCTGACTGCTTCATTCCAATTTCTGTTAGAACTTTGCAAGTTCCAGCAAGTTTTTTTTTTTTTTTTTGGAAAGATAATTGCAATCAGATAACCCTCAAAGGGCGAATGTAGTAGAAACAAACTGATTTTTTTCCTGAGGAATGGTTGCATTACGGCTTTTTTACCATTCCACGCAGCACCCCAACTAAGAGAGAGGATTGCGGGCAGAAAACGAGTTAGTAGAATAAATGCCTTTGTATTGAAAAAATAGAGTCCCTGATGACCATGTGTTGAAGAGGGTCACATTGTTGTGATTCTCCCACCAAACTACTGAACTCCTCACCTCTGCAATCTTTCAAAAATGTTTAAATATGTTTTAAAGTCAAAATGGATAGACCTTATGAAAAGTAGAATTTCGGTGGGGGAGGCCACTCCCTTGCCAATGTGACTGGGGTTTGGAATCATTTTAAAACTTTTGGAGTTTAGACAACGCTTCAAAAATGAATCTTGGCATTGATTCTCCCCCACACAGCCGTGCATCTAAAGAAAACAATTTGGGGAATTCTTTTTTTTCTTTTGTATACAAACTCTGGGTTTTCTCTCAACTCGATAATGGTCACAAATTGATACAGGGTGTCCTGCCCTAAGAACTACAGTATGAAGTAAATGATTTATAGCAAAGTAAAATAAACAAGAAAAAGTCTTGACCTTCAAAGGCCTTCCAGTGTTAGCGGCTAATTCTTAAATGCTCAGGGTCTGCGCTATTCTGATGGTAAGAGCCAGTATCAGGGGTGACTGCCATGTGGGTCATTAACTCTCATCTTTCCTGGCCCTTCTGACTCCTTTATCTCCAGATGCACAGAAGTTTTAAGCCCACTCCAGGCCACTGGCTTTCTGGACTTTAACCCCCCAACCCCCAACCCCTGGTCTTAGCTCTGCTTTTCCACAGAAGTAATTGTGATGTTTGGAAGGCAGCCTGTCTCAGAGCATGATCTGTGGTTTCCTCTTTTCTCCAAGCTCTTTAAAAAAGCATTGCACGCAAAGGAAAGGTTTGTTCTTTTTCAGAAATCCTTAGTACTCTGTACCTGTTGGGCCCAGAAGACGATAGTAGACTGTGTTCTGCTCTTTATTATTATACTTGTGAAGCTTTAAAAATCTTTGCTGCTGGATTCCAAGTGCCTTGCTAGGCTGTTTTCCTCTTTGTCTTCTGCAGAGATGGCCCAGTGCTTTTCACTGGGGGCAGAAGGGCTGAGAGCTCAGGCCCTGACAGGCGGCCCACCTCTGTTGGAGAGCTGGCTCAGCCACATACTCCAGGAGTGACAATGGGGCTATTGTTTAACCCTTAAAAGCCCTGGTGAAATCAGATCATGTATGTAAAATCTTAGCATGTGGGGTTTTTTTGGTACAGAGGCACTACTCAAAATGTGAGCTAATAGAAGTATGTATGTATGTGCTGCCTCCAAGGAAGAAGTTCAACCGGTGCTTGGCTAATCTTTTGATCTTCACGATTTCTGGAGTGTGAAGAGTGTTCCTACAGAAGAACCTAAGCAAACCTCTGATGCAAATTATTTATATTGATAGCACATGTTTATACAAATTAGTTGACAAAATTTAAGTGACAGCCACTTCTAAACACTGCTTCTAAAATTAATAATTGCCTTTTTCCAATCCAAGTCTGAAATGCGTGGACAGCCCCAGCGCAGGCAGTCTGTGAGTCTGGGCTGTGCCCAGCAGCTGGGCAATGACCTTGGGCAGTGGCCTGGTGGATGGAATATCAGACATCCTGCTTGGCCTTTTAATCCCAGACCGGCAAGGCACGCTGGCGATGACACTTCTCCAAATTCTAGGTCTCTTGGAGAGTGTGAGGAAAGCTATGCATAGATAAATATATGCGGTAGAAAAGGGAGAGAGAGACAGAGAGAGACACAGATGGAGAGAAGGAGGGGGAGAGAGGGAGAGAGAGAGAAAGAGAAGAAAGAGAAGGCAGAAAGGAGTCAAGAAGCCAAAGTGGGAGCAAGAACCAGAGAGAGGGAGTAAGATGTCAGGCTCTGGATCCAAACTGAATAGGTTTTAAATCCTCCTTTGCAAGGTGGGTGATTCTGGGTAAGTTATCCAACTTCTCTCAGTTTCCTTATCTATCAAAAGGAACAACAACAAAAGACCACTCATCTCGAAAAGCTTCTGTGAAGATCAAACCAGATAATGCATTTAAAAACAGGTAGTCCAGTGGATGCACTGTCTTAGAGCTTCCTCACTTTATAACATAATGAAGCCCCTTCCTCATACATGGTATTTGTGTTTATTAATTTACTTAGGTATTTGTTTAATTAGAAAAAGGCATCACTAGGGCGTCTGGGTGGCTCAGATGGTTAAGCGTCTGCCTTTGGCTCAGGTCATGATCCCAGGGTCCTGGGATCGAGTCCCGCATCAGGCTCCCTGCTCCTTGGGAGCCTGCTTCTCCCTCTGCCTCTCTTTCTCTCTCTCTCTCTGTCTCTCATGAATAAATAAATAAATAATCTTTAAAAAAATAAAAATAAAACCATAACCAACCCTTTAAAAAAAAAAAAGAAAAAGGCATCACTAGCACCAAATGCATAGGGTCCCTTGTCAACCTGGAGCACGAAATTTTTTTTCATTAAGCGTCTGCAATCTTCAATTGCAGATAAGTGATGCCGTGGCGGGGGGGGGGGGCTTTTTTTCCTCTTCCGGAGGGGCCGACCATACCATTTTAAGAAATACTGAATTAATGGTTCAAACACCAAAATGGGAGTCGCAAGTTATCATTCATTCATTCTTTCATTCAGCCAGAGTTCACTAGGGGTCAGGCTGAGCGCGGAGTTAGGTAGGCACTGGAGCGTGCAAGTGGAGGGGGACACATGGTGGGGGGACTAAGCAGAGTGCCTGTCCTGACCGACTCCCGGGATCTGCCTCCTTGCTCTGCCCATCTGATGGGTAGGGGGACGCTTCTCCTATTGTACCAGAGTGCAATGCCAGGGCTTCCTAAGTTGTTATATAGCCAGAGGGGGCAAGGAGATAGAAAAGGAGCCCCAAAGTAGATTCTGGGCTGCATTTCTGCCTCTTCTGTTCCAGTTTCACGTCATCGTATGCTGCCTCTGACTCACTGACTCATGCCTTGCTCTTCGGTTCTCACGTTGGTAAAATGGAAGGATACTGATTGTGACTCCTTTCCTCCAGGGACTGCTGGGACTGGTAAAAATTAACAAGTTAGACTCAGTAAGCATTTTAATCTCACAACTGAAAAGCAGAGAAGGGGTTCAAAGTATAATTCATATATTCATTACATTTGGTAATTTGCTTTCAGATTGTGTTCTTCAAAATGGGCATAGATGTTTTTAACTTAATGGTTCAACTCAACTATATTTATTGATCACCTATTACAAAAAAGATAAAAGACAACGAAGACTTCACCTTTGCCCCTCAGTTGGTAAACTGAACTACTTTCAGATTGTATTTGTGTACTCCCAAAGGGACCTGTTTGTCTGATTGAATATATAAATGAACATTTGTATCACCAATTGGATCCTTACCTCTTCTCCCATGTATACCCCAAAGAAGGGTTAGAAAGAAATTCAATTCTTAGCATCTGATTTTAGTTTAGTAAAGACTTCTGAATACAGGGTATATCTGACAGAAAGGGGGATCTTCATTTATCCTATTTGCTAGCCAATAACTGGAGTAAAATGGGAGAGGGAGAAAGGAGCTTGTAGAGAGGATGGTCTATTGAGTCTTGGAGAGCTAATGTTACCAGCAAGAAGTCAATAATATCTCACATTCTTCCTTCTCTTTGGCTATAGGCTCACCTAAGCTTTTGCTGGGATTTGAAGGCTATCCTATTATTTATTATTATTTTTTTTATTTTTAAAGACTTTATTTGAGAGAGAGAGAGAGAGCACGAATGTGGGGAGATGGACAGAGGGAGAGGGACAAGCAGATGTCCCGCTGAGCCAGGAGCCCGACCCGGGGGCGGGGGGGGCTGGATCCCAGGACCCTGGGACCATGACCCGAGCCCAAGGCAGGCGTCTAACCGACTGAGCCACCCAGGTGCCCCGACCCCGGCCTGTCTTATTATTTAAAGATTGAAATCAGGATATAAGGATGGGGCATTGTGTTTACTTTTAGCTTCAGCCTCTAATAAGGTTTAAACTGTTTAGCTAGAGATAGTCTCCAATGGGATACTTTCGCAACATTTCACTAGTGTGCTCCAAATCTCCACGCAGGGTTGCAAACCTCGTTTAGCTGGCTCCATTTTCCTCTGGGGCAGATAAAGCGGAGATTTTAACATCACAAGCAGTTCAACCAATCATTATGTATAAACCTCAGCCCATTTATATAATGCAACCCTTCTGGCAGTAATGACACGAAAGATGCAAATAGGGAAGATCACAAGGCTGCCAGTGTCCCGAATCATCTGTGGCAACAGGGCCGCAGCATCCCTCTCTCTCCTTGGAAGTAAAATAGTTGCTCTAATAGTAACCAAATACCCTCCTTCGGGAGAGTAGTTCAAGAAGGGTGGAGTATACATGTATTGTACAAACATACAGCAGCCCTTTAGAAGACAATTATCAATAGCATGCTGGGAAGCTGCAACACAGAAAGATTTGAGTACCGTCTAGAAGCCGGCCGTGACAAATCTCAGGGGAAACAGTCAGGGTCCAGGCCCGGGATCCCTTATCTTGGCCATGAGATAGCACAGCCTATGTGAGGAAAGGACTGGTGAGCTTTCCAGCATAACATGGTATTTTATTTCACCATAGTAGACTGCTGGGAAATCTCTGGAGTCCCTGGCAGCTGCATCTCGTCTTTAATATGAGGCCTGGGGGGAATAGAAAGAAAGAGAGAGACTCATAATTCATAAAAAGCACAGCCATAAGAAAGCCATTCTGAGTAACTGAATCAGACACAGAGGGGGAGCTGCTATTCCATTCCTAAGTCAAGAATGCTTTTTGTCTTTCCTTTTCTTACCGGCCGTGTCCTCATGAAAAGATCATTTATGGGTGGTGGAATGAGTGCATGAGGGCCAGCTTCTGTTTCTTTCCTGTTCTTCCCTCATTGCTGCTGTCCGGTAAAAAAGATACTTTGTTAAAGACTGAAACAGCAGATGCAGCTCAGATATTATCTGAAATAATTTGGGTGGGGGCGGAGGGAATATTTTATCTTGAATTGGTCCAACACCATTTTAGTGTTGGAAATAGTTCTACTGTGATGCAAGTATCCCAGAAAGTGGAGAGACCCAAAGAAGTACGTTAAAATAATGTATCTTTAAAATAATGTAAGGTATGTAGATAATGCCAATGAAATGATTCATGGAAAAAATGGACATAAAATGGCATCATGGGGCGTGCCTGGGTGGCTCATCCTGTTAAGCATCTGCCTTCGGCTCAGGTCACGACCCCAGGGTCCTGGGATCAAGCCCTGCTCAGTGGAGAGTCTGCTTCTCCCTCTCCATCTGCCCCTCCCTGCTGCTGGTGCTCTCTCTCTCTCACTCTTGAGCGCGCTCTCTCTCTCTCTCAAATAAATAAATAAAAATCTTTTTTAAAAATGGCATCATGGCTGGAGGGAATGGGGGGGGCTATTGGAAGTGGTAGGATGAATAAAAAGTGCCTAGTAAAGTATGAGTGAAGGCACAGAGCTAGGGATGGACTCAGCGGGTGCAAAAGTTAAGACTTGTTTATTAAGTATGTAGAGTTAGAAGTCGGTAGAAGGCAAAGGTGGTGAGGTCCTGCAGAGACTAAAAACCAGGCTTAAGATTTTAGACTGTTTCCATAACAATTAGTTGCTATCCATGTTCTTATTTGTGGAAAATGTTTCAAATATAGATAATAAACAGGAAAATCATTTACAGTCCCGTCAATCATAGAATAGTGATGGTGAACATTCTAGTGCATTTTCTTTCACTTTTTTTTTTTTTTTTTTGCAAATTTATTGTCTCAGTTTAGGTTCCCTGGAGGCAGGTCCTGAGACAAGGATTCAAGTGTAAGTAGTTTATTTAGGAGATGATTCCAGGAAACATTGACAAGGGGGCAGAAGTAGTAAGACAGGGAAGGAAAGGAAGCCAAAAAGAGGGCATGTTCTCAAATGAGTCTGCTGGAATGTAGTCATGCTGGGGAACTCGGAGCTGCCCTACTGAGGGGCAAGGAAGCTCGCGCATTTGGCCGCTAACTCCTGTTGGTTGAGAGTTGATTCGGGGGCCTTAACTCTCTGCATGGGTCTCCCTGGGCCTAAGCAGAGAGTTGCAGGTATTTGCAGTAAAAAGTCTTCAGTATGTAGTAGGAATATGGGTGCTACCGGAATATATACAAATTGTATTTTTATTTATAAAATAGATTTCTGTGCATCGGGCTTTGTACTACATGTTTTGCTTGCATTAACTCATATAATTCTCACAGAAGCCCTTGTAAGGTAGGTGATACTTTTATCCCCTGAGGGTTAGAGACTGGCATTTGGGGTTGGTAGAAGTAGACACGAGAGTCATCCTCCTAGAGATCAAATACCTGAAATCACAAAGAGATGATGCACTCTTCCAACGAGTTTTTTGGGTTGGTTTGTTTGCTTGTTTTGAGAGAGAGAGAGAAAGTACACACGGGAGCTGGGGTTGGGGGAGAGGGAGAATCTTAAGCAGGCTCCATCTCACAACCCTGAGTTGACCTGAGTTGAAATCAAGAGTTGGACGCTTAACCAACTGAGCCACCCCGGCGACCCTCTTCCAAAGAATTTTAATGTCAGCCTTATTTACCCATCTCCTGTCTTGTGCATATTTTCTCCTCTTTCTGTCAACAAAATTTTTTCTTTGCAATTATAAAAGTCTCTGTTTTCAGAGACATTTGTTGGAAAACAAAGCAAGACCTTGAGGCATAAAGGATCTGTAATGGACACCTGTCAGCTGTGCCTGTCAGCATCCCCTCCCCCATCTTCTTTTGACACAATGCCTTATCTCGTTTGGGGTAAGGTGATCCCACACCTTCTCCTTGTAGTTTTAATGGGCTGCCAAACCAGTTCAGAGGTTTGAGATCCAGACGGGGCCAACCATAGCCTTCCTCCACCTGGCCACAGTGATTGGCTAGAAACGTGCTTAGGCCTTGGGCTGAGCCAATTTGTCTTTCCCTGGGACTTTATATCCAGCTTTGGAGAAGGAAGTTGGTGTCACTAGACTGAGATGATATAACCAAGAACCGTCTGAACCATGCTCCATTTCCTCTCTGCAGAAGGTAGAGCAAGCCCATCTGCAGAGCAGAGAGAAGAAAAGAAAAGGAGAGAGATCTTCCTGTATTGCTAAATGCCTGTAATCCTCTGAGGTCGGCTTCTCCTGGACTTCCCATTGCAAGAAGCAAATAAATAATAAACCAATAAATAATAAGCCCACTCCTTCTTTCCACCCTTCCTTCTTTTTTCTTTCTTTTTTTAAAGATTTTATTTATTTATTTGACAGAGGAAAACACAGCGAGAGAGGGAACACAAGCAGGGGGAGTGGGAGAGGGAGAAGCAGGCTTCCTGCCGAGCAGGGAGCCCGATGCGGGGCTTGATCCCAGGACCCTGGGATCATGACCCGAGCCGAAGGCAGACGCCCAATGACTGAGCCACCCAGGTGCCCCTTCTTTTTTCTTTCATCTGTGTTTACTTGTTTGTTTGTTTATAGCTCGTTTGATTCAGGTTTCAGTTTCTTGCAACCACACAGAGCTTTGACTAATTCAGGATCAAGTACATTTTGACCAGGAAGTGTGTTTGTGACCCTTCATTCATATATTGGTGTAAGAGAGCAGTGGGTGGAGAGAATCAAATTATGACTGGACAGACTGACCTTTTTCCATCCTTCACAACTTTACTTGCCTCCATGATTCCCAGGCTGATTCCAACTCTCTGAGGCATGAAAGCGGCCTCTGCCTTCAGGAAATATTGAATTGCAACAGCAACAGGGCACACGGTTTCCTATTGACTCCTGCCTTTGCCTGCAGCTCTTGATGGAATTCTTCAATAGGCATCTAACTGACAGGGATGAGCTGGTTTTCCCCTCCTACTCTTGCAACTCAAGGACATGGAGAACTCTGGTTTTAGGGGAACTAAACTGATGGTTCTGTGAGTTCTAACCCTGGTTCGAGCAGATTTGGCTTGTATGATCCTCCAGAGACTCAACAGATCTAAAATCTCAACATGCTATTATTACACTGGAAGCTGTAAGACATCCTTGAAATCACAGCTGCCATTTATAAAACACCAAATGCTGGCTCCATACACTTGGGCTTTGTGTATTCTATTGTAATATCATCCACACAGAAGCCTGCAAAGTAGGTATGAAGCCAGTTTGGTTCTCCAGGAAGAGGATGTTGAGAGTTATGAGTGCAAGCAAATATTTTATTGGTGAGTGACATTTGTGAAAGAGAAAGGGAGAAAGCGGGGTTGGGCTGCTGGAGTTGCCAGGTGATACAGATCCCGCAATGTCTCTGTCAGATCAATGGGGGAGCTTCAGAGCCAAGATGGCCTCTTAGAAGTTCTTGTATTGGGTGAAAATGGCCGACCCTTTGTACACCAGCTTTGCTCACTCACTGGCCGGGGCGTTTCTGGAGAAGAGTGTGACCTCCACTGGAAAGCTGAGGGAGATTCTGAGGAGTCTCAGCTAGCCACATTCCTCCCATCTGGACAGATGGGGTCCTTTCTTGAAGGGGATAACCAAGCAGGACATTTCCATGCCTGCCACATCATACATCCCAAATCTTACAATGGGGCATTGCCCTGGGCTATAAAAACCTCCCCTGTGAACCAATCAGGTAGTACCCTGGAATACTGGTTTGGGGGTCTCATCCATCTGTCAGTGCCATGAAATAGGGACTGCTCTAGATCAGCGTTTCTCAACCTTTTTTTATTTCAATTATTGTTCATCTCTTGTCCCCCCTCCCCTGCTTTTTAGACATTTTTTCCTAACTGTCCCCTCCACTGTGAAAGTTTAATATCATAGGCATACTGTGTATATGTTTATGTATTCTATGTGTATCTTTACTTTGTACACAAAAAAAGTAAGGTTTTTTTTTTTCATCCCCCAAGAATTCATTTTCACTCCCTTGGGAACCATATCACTCCTACTACAGTGCATGTTCTATGAGAAGAGACAAGGGATGTGTAACAAGCAGCTGGAATACATGGTCCAGGGTTGAATCCTGGGTTGGATAAATCAGTCATAAAGGGTATTTGGGAGGCATGTCAGAAATTTTAATATGGACTAGACGCTTTTGTTAGGGGTAATGGTGCAGGGAAAAGGTCTCATTTTTTTGTAGATGTGTATAGAGGTAAAAAACAAGAAAGAAATATTAGTTTGGTGAAGACATCTTTATTTATTACTAATCAAATTTTCTTATGTGCATAGGGCTTCCTTTCTTGGCCCATCTCATACATATTTCTGGTCAGAGTGAAGTTTGGCATTAGAAATAGAATAATGGGCCTTTGTGGGGAAGCTCCGGGTTTGGAGTAGCCGGACAGTGTACGTTAGTGATGCTGATTCTCCTAAAGTTAACTAAAATATCCTTATAAGACAAACAGATTTTTTTGAGAAACATTGGATGAAACTGGTTTATAAAATTTTTATATGATTTCTTTAAGATGTGGGGTGTTTCATTCATTGGGGAGTTAAAACCTATTTTGTCAAATAGTGTGAAATATTTCCCCCCGTTACAATCTACCATTATCTTATGATGAAAAATTTTATATGACAACTGAAAATATGCAGGGAGTTACACAGTTTTTAAACAATTCTTTGGGGGGGTTATGTAAGCAATATATTTACAGATTCTTGGGCAAAGAGAATACATTTCAAGGAGGGGAACCTGGGTGCCTCAGCCGGTTAGGCATCTGCCTTCGGCTCAGGTCATGGTCCCAGGGTCCTGGGATCGAGCCCTGTGGCAGGCTCCCTGCTCAGCTGGGAGTCTGCTTGTCCCTCTGCCCCTCCCGCTGCTTGTGCTCTCTCTCTCTCAAATAAATAAAATCTTTAAAAAATGTATATTTCAAGGAAAGGAGGCCCTCTCTTTTGCATCTCTTTGGTCTCTCCTGGAAGCCAATGGCTAATTATAGGCTCACGGTACACGCACCAGGATTCCAGGCAAGATGGCAGTCCTTTGCTTTTTTCAGTGAGAACCAAGCTTATCTCAATAATGTTTTCTTTTCTTTTTTCTCAGCGGTCGATTTCCACCGTCACACAGCCATGAGCACATCGATAGGACTCAAGAATCTTATATAAAGCTGCAACTGCTTCCTGCAAATTTTCTCCCTGCGGTTTATAAACCCCACTCCCCAGGTTCCACAGACTCCCTTCCTGCTGGTTGGTGGGTGAATGAGAAATCACTCCAAACGGCAAAGAGTTGGCTTTTCTTATTTCCAATCAGTGTTTGACTGAAAAGTCCAACGTGAGGGTCTGTACGTTTTTTCAGACACAATGAATCATTGGCATGTTGCTTTTTTGAAAGGTGTCTAAATCACTTCACGTAGCACGCCTTTAAACAAAAGGCCTCCCATAAGGCCGAAGCATCTGGCATGATATATGTTCTTCCAGATTTCTCGAGAGTCTCAGCTTCCCGAGGCATGTTGTGCCCCACCTTTCAGGGCTTTTTTTTTTTTCCTACTTAATTTGCTGGCATGTCTCCCCGTCAGGTCCTGCATATCATTCTCATTACTGCTGACTCTGATTGTCTAGTCTTGGCCTAAGCTTGGAAAATTCCAAAGAGGAATGTTCTACTTGTTTTCGGGCCAGAAGTAAAATTCTAACAAGATCTGTTTGTTGCTCGCAGATGGAGTCTGGGAGGCTCGGGAGATGATGACAATCAGCTGTTGGGATTTAGACGGCTCTGTGCTTCAAATCTCAAATCTCACTCTTAACTCCAAGCCTACATTTCCAACTATTCACTGAGCGTGTTCTTTTTGAAAGCCCCCCATGAAGTCAACCTCAAGATGTCTGGGCGAGAACTGTCATCTCTTCCCTTTAATACTCCCTGCATGGGTTGCTCTACCATACTAAGTGTCCTCTAGTGCTATTTTGATCCTTTCACACCCACTTGCTCAAAAGCCTTTAGTGGTTCACCATTGTCCCTAACATAAAATACAAATTCTTTTCCTGATACTCCAGTTGGATTGGTCCATTTAGTACTGCCCAAGGGAGTCTGTTACTTGATTCTATCGGGTTTTTGGTCAAATGTTCCCACATTCTGGAATGTTTTTTCTACTTCTTTTCATTTATTTTTCCTACTGATATTTCTATTGCTCTTAAAATTTACACCAGAGGTCTGTGTGATTTTCCCCTTGTTTCCTTCCAGTCTCTGTTCCAATGTCACCGTGAGTAAGGCTTTTCTTTAACACTCAAAGTAATATTACGAGTCACTCCCCCACCCCCACCCGGACATCCAATCCCCATTCCCTGCTTTATTTTTCTGGATGGCACTTAACACCATGCATTATTTATTCATGTATTATCCATCTGCCTCCACAGGGACAGGGATTTTGGTTTTGTTCATTGTTGTATCGTCAGCAACTAGAACAGGGACTGGCACATGACAAATATTTATAGATTCCATACGTGAATGAAGGAACCCTGAAAGTATCTGAGGGTACTTAGCATGCGTCTGTCACCCTCCAAGGCTCTGAAAATGGGGGTATGAACCAAATGGGGTTCTTTTAGAAACCCACAATCTTGCGGGGGGAAATGTGAAGTGCAAAAGTGGAAGTGCTTACCAAGTTCAAATGGAGCATGTTTTAGGAAAGAGAATTAATATTACTGAGCCCCTGTTCTGTGTGAGCTGTATTCACATATCTGGTTTCATTGGAGCCTCATGGTGAGGCAATCTGGAAAGTTCTATTCTTCCCAATTTTGCAGATAAGAACACTGAAGCTCTGGAAAGTTAAGTAATTTCTCCCAAAATTTTATGCTAATAGGTGGTTAAAAATCAGAAGAAATTTAAACTCAGATCTTCTCATGTGAAAATCAGTACACTTTGCCCAATACTGGATTGCTTCTCAGGTTATTAGGGAGCAAATATATTTAGCTTAATCTGATTTAGGCATCATCAAGTCGGTACTGTTTGAGTGATTAATGAGAAGTACATCAAAGTGGAGAGAAGTTGGCAGGATAGTGACCCTCTGTATAAACTGCTCAGCCCGCTATAGCCCACAGGCTCTTTCCCTTGTGACCACTCATTCCCTTCTGTAATATTAATTTATTCAATAAACACTTGTTAAATATCTGCTATGTGCCAAGCAATGTTTTGTACTCTGATGCTATAGTAGTGAATAAAACAGATTCCCTGTTTCCATGGAGCTTTCATTCCCTAAATATTTTGTGTGATATTGGGAGAAAACAGGGTATTTCAAATTTAGACAGTTCAGATTAGAGTTATGGCTTCATCATAGTCTAGCTGAGGACCTTGGAAAGGTCGTTTAAACTTTCTGAATCTCAATTTCTGTATTTGGAATAGAAATAACTACCTATCTCACCAAAATATGGTGTGAGACTCAAATAAGATGAAAATATTTTGAACCGCAAAGTAGAAGTGTTTTGTTAAATCTAACATACACCACTGGATGAAGAAACACTATTATTTTGTGTACCATTAAGAAAGAAAAAAATCAGGGGCGCCTGGGTGGCTCAGTTGGTTAAGCGACTGCCTTCGGCTCAGGTCATGATCCTGGAGTCCCGGGATCGAGTCCCGCATCGGGCTCCCTGCTCAGCAGGGAGTCTGCTTCTCCCTCTGACCCTCTTCCCTCTCGTGCTCTCTATCTCTCATTCTCTCTCAAATAAATAAATAAAATCTTTAAAAAAAAAAAAAGAAAGAAAAAAATCAGGCGCCTGGGTGGCTCAGTCTGTTAAGCGTCTGCCTTGGGCTCAGGTCATGATTCCAGGGTCCTGGGATTGAGTCCTGCCTTGGGCTCCCTGCTCAGTGGGGAGTCTGCTTCCCCCTGCTCGTGCTCTATCTCTCAGGCTCACACACACTCTCTCAAATAAATAAATAAAATCTTAAAAAAAAAAAGAAAGAAAAAAATCCCAATTACAATATGCCATTGATTTTAAGACCTATCCTGATTTCAGAGGTGCCAAAATGTGGGGAAAAAATTATACATCTTAGAATTGTTGAAATATGGCACAAAAAAGTTATTATTATCATTCTCTATGGTACGTAGCATATGGTACATGTTCAGAGAGAAATGGATTTAGCAAGATACATTGGAGTAGATCAATGAGACAAGTGTTAGAATATTTCCTAGAGATTTTCAAGGGTATTTACATTTTTGGATACAATTTTTTTTTTCCTGGATAAAATCATCACAGCCATTTCCTAAGTTACTGAATTGTGGAGCCCCAATCACCTATTTTCCCTTGAATAGAGCCACCATACTAGTCCCAGAACACTACCTATAGATTATTATGTATGAGAGAGAAATGAATTTCTTGCTTGTTTAAGAAATAAAGTCTCTGAGCCTTGTTCTTACACTACCTAATAGAACCACATTGCATAGTGCCCTCTTGATGAAAACTTGTATCAGGAAAAGTGGTGCTGTACTAGAACAATTTTTTAAAAATCAGGGGTGCCTGGGTGGCTCAGTCTGCTAAGCGTCTGACTCTTGATCTCAGCTCAGGTCTGGATCTCAGGGTCATGATTTCAAGCCCCACACTGGGCTCCACGCTGGGCATGGAGCCTACTTAAAAAAAAAGTCTTATGGGCATTGCTAATTATGTAACTGATCCTGTGTGCTCTCTCTCTCTCTCTCTCTCTTCCCTCCCTCCTCCTCCCTCTTCCACTTTCTCTCCTGCCTTCACTCTTTCTTTTGCTTTGGCTCTTAGGAAGCTCAAAGACAGATCTGTAGTTCTTTATGATGTTCTAACTTCAGTTTCATCCTTTTTGTCTGACCTGCATTTTTCCTTTCTCTTAAATGCTAACCTACTGTTTTTCCAAAATTTTATTATTAATTTTATTACAAAAATTTTCAAATATCTAGAAAAGATGACAGAATTTTATAGTTATCTGGATTCCCTAACTAAGTTTTTAATTGTCCTTGTTTTATCACATATTATCTAGGTATCCATCCCTCTTTCAATTATTTTTTCAAAGTAAATAGCAAACATCTATACACTTAACCCCTAAACATGTTAGTATGCATATCATTAACTAAAGCTCAATATTTGGTTATGGTTTTTCTTTGTTTTTTTTTTTTTATTAAGTTAAAATTTACATCCAACAAAATGCACTCACCTCAAGTGTACCATCCAGTGATTTTTTATTTTATTTTATTTATTTATTTGACAGAGAGAGACATAGTGAGAGCAGGAACACAAGCAGTGGGAGCGAGAGAGGGAGAAGCAGGCTTCCCGTGGAGCAGGCAGCCCGATATGGGACTCGATCCCAGGACCCTGGGATCATGACCTGAGCCAAAGGCAGTCGCTTAACATCTGAGCCACCCAGGTGCCCCCATCCCGTGATTTTTGACAAAGGAACACACTTGCCTAACAAATCCTTATCAAGATATAGAATATTCCCATCAGGCTGGCAAGATTACTATGTCCTTCTTTCATCCCCACAAGCTCAGAGGCAACTACTGTTCTGAGATTTTTTCCCTGTTTTACAACTTCATATAAATGGAATCACCCAGCAAGTACTCTTATATAATAAGCCTTCTTTCACTCAGCACAATGTTTTAAGGACTCATCCGCACTGTTAGGCTATCAGAATTTGTTTCTTTATATTCCTGATTAGTATTCCATTGTGTGAATATACCTCAGTTTGCTTAGCAATTAAAGCTGCTGGGAATGTTTTTGTACAAGTCTCTTTGTGGAAATGCTTTCCTAACTCTTGGCTGCATACCTAGGAGTGCATTGCCGGGTCATTGGGTAGGTGCATGTTTAGTTTCGTAAGAAACTGTCAGAACTTTTCCCCAAAGTGGTTTGTCACCAGGAGCGTTTGAGAACTCACCCAATGTTTAGTGTTGGCAGTCATTTTTATTTTAGCCATTCATGTGAATAGTAGTTTTTCACTGTGTCTTTAATTTGTATTTCTCTGATGAATAATGATATTTAGAATTTTTAAAATTGCTTTTGAGCCATTAATGTCTCTTCCCTTGCGAAGTGTCTATTCAAATCAATACAAATTGAGTTGTTTGGTTTTTTAAATTTTTTTATTTTTGAGGTATAGGAGTTCTTTACATATTCCAGTACTAATTCTTTGTCAGATATATGTTTTTAGAAATATTTTATGTCAGCCTTTGGATTGCTTCTGTAGTTAACACTATCTGTTTAGGAGCAAAAGTTTTAAATTTTGGTATAATCGGATTTATCACTTTTTAAATGGTTCTTGCTTTTTGCCTCTTATCTAAGAAATCTTTGTTTATCCCTATTTGTGAAGATATTCTCCTCTGTTCTCTTCCAGAAGTTTTAGTTTTTACTTTTACATTTAGGTCTGTGAGCCTTCTTGAATTAATTGTGTATGGTGTAGGGTAGGAGTCAAGGTTCATTGTCTTTCTATTTGGGTATGCAGTTCCAGTACCTAAATTATTTTTTCCTTGTTTTTTATTTTATTTTAATTTCAGTATAGTTAACATAAAATTTTTTGTATTATGTACATCTTTGTAAGACCCATCAAATATTTTTTGGAACAAGCAATCAATAGATTCTGCCTAAAGATCAGAGAATGCCCTCACGAATCCCTTGCAGCACCATGATGGGTAATGTTCCCCCAACATAGTCTTATTTAAATACGATCCCTTATCCCTCCAATAAAAGGTGCCCTGTGTTCCTTTAGCCCTGGTCTTGGGATTCACCTTCCTGCCTCTCCAAAAGTGGTGAAAAGGCTGTTGTATCCTCACTTGCCTGTGATGGTTAGCTTGTTCCTACCTGGTCTTTGGAGACGAGGCAGGAAGATGCACAGGATTGTCTGCTGGGTCTGGAGTGGTCTCCATGGGTTTTTATTGGCCTCTGGGGCTCATGTTCACCACTTTGGAAGGACACTTGTGTTAGGGAACTTTTTGAAGCTGAAGATGTTCGACAGTGGTGAGATCTAGAGACAGAGCAAAGCTGTGCTCTGGTCTTTTTGGTAGAGTTGATTCTGGTTCCTTACTTCTGAACCAGTGCCTGTGGCCAAGAGGAGCCTTTCCTTTCTTCCCTTCTAAATTATTTTCCCTGTCTCCTCCGCCCCCACCGCCCCACCTTTGCTCAGCAAAGAGGAGGCTTTGGAATCAGACCTTGTATATAGTATATATTTATATATTCATAAAAGTATTTTTTCTGGTTACAAAAATAGCTCATTGTTAAAAAAACTTTGATAATGCAAACAACGTATAAGAAAGCAAGTACAAACCAGCTCTAACCTAACACCTAGAGACAGACCATGGTGACATTTCTGGTCAACTCTGATTTGGAATCTCTGCTCTCTTACCAGCTTGACACTTCTTGAGTGTCATCTTCCACCTGGGAAATGGGGAGAATGAACTTCCTTCCCTGACAAGCTGTAAAACTGAAAGATGATGTACTTAAAATCTTTAGCAAATAATAGATCCTCAATAAACCTAAGTTCACTAAATGATGCTATTAATGGGTATAGGAAGTGAATGGATGGTAGGGAAAAAAACTCTCAGTTCCCTTTCTCCCCCATTTTAAGTTCTGTTACTAAATTCCTTTAAAGCAGGCAAACTTAGAGTGACAAAAGAACAGAACAGTGGCTGCCGGTAGCTAAGGGTGAGGGAGGGATTGATTACCAAGGGGCAAGTGGGAATTTAGAGATGATGAAACTATTCTATCTCTTGATTGTGGTGGTAACTACACACCCTATGTGATGTTTAAGACTCATAGAACTTTACACTAGAAGGTAAATTTTAGGGGCGCGTAGGTGGCTCAGTCGTTAAGCATCGCCTTTGGCTCAAGTCATGATCCCAGAGTCCTGGGATTGAGCCCCTCATCATCATCATCATCATCATCATCATCATCATCATCATCATCATCATCGGGCTCCCTGCTCAGCGGGAAGCCTGGTTCTCTCTCTCTCCCACTCCTCCTGCTTGTGTTCCCTTCTCTTGTTCTCTCTCTCTCTGTCAAATAAATAAATAAAATCTTTAAAAAAAGAAGGTAAATTTTATAGCATGTAAATTATACTTTAATAAACCCAACTTGTAAAAATATGCCTTTAGAACAAAGTCTTAAATTTCTTCATTGATTTTAAATTGGTCCTTCCAGCTCCTCTCAGCCTTGTCCCTCCAGTTTATCTTTTTTCTAGACTCTTGAGGCTTTTTACCTTCCTGATGGCACTCTGAATGCTTGTTTAGCCCTCCTTTCAATTGTCATACTGGATTCTTTGTTCCCTGTCCCCAACTTTGCTGCATATTTTATTTCCCTCTTTTGAATCGACACTCTGTTGAGTTAGGCTCAGCTGCGCTTCACAAACAAAATGTATGGCTGTCTCACTTGTTCTTTTTGTGCCAGGAGAGGTCTCATCAGGGTAGCTAATTAATTACAGTGAGTGAGATAAGAGAAAAGCGGATCCTGAGTCCTTGTGTCAACAGTTAAACAGAAATCCCTTAAATCTTCTAGATTGTTCCTTCCACTGTGAACAAAGGACTTGCAACAATTTTTATGCTACAAAATAAGGATAACACAAGCTCACGGTGGAACTGGCTATAGCTCTTTTCAAACTGAGTCAGCTGTTTGAGGTGTATGCCAATCGTATATCCTGAATTTTCCAGGACAGTGTGGAGTTCGAACATTCCATGCCACATTCTCTCCAAGACATTCATGCTCTGTGGAAGAGACGATGTGTCTTGATTTTGGTTCATAAACTACAGTTTTCAGACTCATACATTAAATTTTTTTCTTTTGTTTTTTGCCTATTTTTCCGTTCTGCAAGTATTTGCCACACACCTACCACCGACTGCCCAGATCTCCAGCAGGCTCTGCAGAAACAGAAACAAATAACATCTTTCTTGAGAAGCTAATATCGTTCAGTCTGGGGGATGCACCAGCTAACAAATGAGTTCAGTTTCTCCTTTGTCATCACAGGACAACTGCAAACAGGGAAAGGCCAGAGAAAATGCAAGTCTTGCACAATGTAATTTATTGAGAAAAATTTTCAACTTTATCGTATATGTGTATATATTTTAATTGCGTAGATAACATAGACTTGTTTCCCAACACTGCTGGTAGGAAGATTTCATTAGACGGCTCTCTATAAAAATGTGCTCTTCACATAAATATATATGATATTGCTCATATTTCTTCTTCTTTTTTTTAATAGGAGAGATTGCACTATATTCCCAGTGCTTTTGCTAGCGTTACTTCTGGTTGGAAATCTTCCCCTGACCAGCTTGCCTACACTGCAGTCACTTCCAATAGTAGCTGGTGTGTCCCGAGTTCTGCCAAATGCCAGGTAATTTGCGCACCCCTTTCTGTCGCTCATTAACTCCGCGCAGGAGGCATTGTTCTCCCCACGTTACGGAGTGGGTGGAGAGTGGGTTGTAGAGAGGGCGAGTGACTCGCAAGTGGGTTGGAGAGAGGGTGAGTGACTTGCCCGGGCCACCTCCAGTTGACTGGAGGTGGAGGGATGATCTAATTTGCGTCTGCCTGACTGAAGGCAGTGTGTTCTCCAAGCCACACAGCACTTCATTGTCGGGTGCTTTGAACTGAGTATCTGGCAGGCATTTATTTAAATCTCTGTGGCTACCGGAAAGGAAAGTGAGAAAGGGGGACATAATTAGGATGCAGCTACTGTCAAAGCAACCCTCGTAATCCAATATTCTCGCTGCAGCCAGAGCCGTCCATTTAATGCCAACCGGACAATGTCTCTCCACTCCTCAGAAACTTCTGGGGCTCCCGTTGGTTTTAGGCACACCAGCGCATTGCTATATTTCCAGCCCCATGTATCCATACTCTCTCCTGTCCTCTGTTGGAGCTGCCTCAGCCATGCTGGCTTCTTTTTGTCTTTTTCTCCCTCCTACATCCCCCCCACCCCACCCCTGGAGGTCTTTTCTCCTGCAGCTCCTTTTGCCTAGGAGACTCCCACAAGCCCTGCCACCTCCTCACTCATGGGTTAATTTGCCTCTGGTTCTCAGCACACTGTGGCCTCTCCTGAAAGTCTGTCCTGGGGCACCAACCCTCTTCAAGTATGCTCACTGGCGCACCTGCCGCGCTCCTTCAGAGAGGCCATCGCTGGGTTGTCAGTAAGGATAGATGCAATCTGATTCTGTGATAATGTTTCATTCAGGGGACGGTTCTAGAAAGGCAGGGATACCACAGCTTTTTTGCTCACCCTTATCCTGGCCCTTAGCATTGTGTGGATACAGAGTAGGCAGCCCCCAAAATTGTTGAAAGAATGAATCCTTCAGTCTTTCCTGTTAGAACCCTAGATTAGGATCACTTGTCCATATTCTCAGTGGAACGCCCTCTAGTCCTTGACTTGACTGATTATTTGATTATTGGTCTCCTCCCCTGAAGGCCCCTTACAATCAGAGTTCACGGTTGTACCCGCATGGGGTATGCCCTCAATAATTTTTTGTTGAATAGACAAGTTTGGGTCCTATTGACTTAAAGTGGAGTGATTCAGAAGTCTGAGAGTAAAGGCTACACGCTTTTAGCGTGGCTCATTTTCTACTAATTCAGATTTGTATCAATTTAATAAATCATCTAGTAGTGCTACTAGCAGTTTCCAAGCTGAGTAAAAAACATCACCGCTGCAAACAATTCCCAAGGAAACTTCACACTGGCCCAAAGCTCCTTCCTATGATGGAATCAGCTCTCTGGCCAGTGAAGGTAAATTGCTTCAGTTCCAGGCAGAGACAGATTTTCCATGAGAAGCTAAAGCTTCAGGAGCCCTCACTCATAGCACACCCTCAAGGGCCCTGGGAGGGGTCTGAGCAATGTGCGTATGCACAGGGCCAGATGTTTTTGTAAAATTAGCAAAAGTAAGATATTTTAAATCACAGTTAGTTAAGGTCCTGCGTCTCTCCACTCTGACTTCACTTCTGTCACCTTGTCAGGGGGATGAGAGTGGCCCTGGGTATCTTAACCTCCAGATGAGGGAAAGTTGAGCCAGGGACGTGATGAATTTGGCTTTAGTGGCATATATTCCTGTGATTTGCAGACATTTCTATGTTACGTCGTGTCTAGTTGGGTCACGATGCTTAGTTATGTCACGGCTGGTGGTCCTGCTGTCAGAATGCCTTCTGGGAATCCCCCTATTGCCTACTGTGACCATTTACCTGGTATTGAGACATTAAAGTGGTGGCTGGTATCAGTGAGGTTCCTTCTGAGAAGCACTTGCTTTGGTGTTGAAGGCTTTGGGGTTATTTGTGATGGTTTCCCTACAATCCCTATACTTCTTGATTCCCCCGAGAGTGGCCTTTTGATCTCTGCTCTCCTGGTCTAGCTCCGGTTGTCAGCCTCTAACTCCCTGCATCAGCGTCCTTTTCGGAATTGCCTAAAACACGGAGAAGGGCTTCTCTTTTCGTGGCTGAATGCTGACCAGGCTACAAAACTCTGCCTGCGGCCTCAGTACAACCTGCATGGCAGAGCCACCTCTCTGGGCACCTTCTGTGCCTGTCACCCCATGTCTGGTCCCACTGATGCGCCCTGTGGAACTGACAGGCCAGGAGGTGCACCGCTCTCTCCCCAAGATGCAAAACCACCCCCCCAAAACTCGGCCCTGGGGGACAGACCATTCGTGAGAAAGTAAGGGCAGAGTGAAGAGGAAGCAGAGAGAGAAGAAAAGAGGAAGAAGATGACAAGCAGGGTGATTGAGGAAGACGATGACGCGGCCAGTAGATGGATGGCTGAGAGAGGGGCAGAAAGGAGAACAAAGCTGAGGTCTTCCCTCACCAGCTACGCATGCGCAGCTTCAGGTCAGTGGGCACTCTTATCCAGACCCGGTTTGTGCCAGGCGCCCAGGTTAGGACGTGGTGTGCTTTCTCTCTCACCTGGATCACTACAGTAGCTTCTCAACCGGTTTCCCAGGAGTGATGCTATTTGAATGCAAGTCAGAGCCTGCCACTCCTTTGCCCTCCTGAGCTCTGACCTCATTTCCCTCCTGTCTCTTCCCACCCTCAGTCAGTTTCAGCCAGATTCACTCACTGTGCTTCAGACCTACTAGACTTGCTTCTGCCTCAGGGCCTCCGCTCAGGCTGTTCCTTCTGCCTGGAAGGAGGGCCCCCGAATGTCCTCTTGCTGCTTAGCTTGCATCTACCAAGTCACCTGCTCGCTCAGGCCCTTCTGGTCATTCCACCTAAAATGGCATCTCTCCCAACGCTCCCTAGCCCCTTTCCTTTCTAACACGATAAAGATTCTTTTTATTTTTGTTGTCTATCTTCTTACTCTAGAAGGTAAGCTCTAGGGCTGGGATTTTTGTTTGTTCACCGTTGTATTTCTTTCTTCAAGAACGGTGCCTGGCACACATTAGGGACATTTGAAGTATGTGTTGAAAGAATGACCTCACAAGGTAGGTGCTCTTATGAAGCACATTTATAGAAGATAAAACTTGGGCTCACCAGGGTGAAATCACTGGCCCAAGATCCCATGGTGAAGTGAAAGAGCAAGTGCTACACTCAGACCTGTTTCAGATGCCTGCCTGCGCTCACAAATGCTTCACTGTCATACGGTCTTCCTCTGACCACCAGCTGCCGAGCTCATCTAAGGAAACAGTTTCTTATGTCAGCCTTTCTCCACGTCTAGCCAGACCGCAAGGCTGCAGGTGGCTTTCCTGAGTTGCAAGGTTATTGACAGAAGGGGTAAAGCACAAAGTCATAATGCACGGGCTGTGTGGGGAAGTGAAAGCCCAGCTCTCCGTCCATTTGCTTAAGAACAGGAACATGAACTTGTCGAGGCCAACCTCGTCTGGGGTGTCTTGGAGTGGAAAGGGGCTGCCTTGTCAGAGTAGGATCACCCACGACAGGCCACACACGTGCTTGGGGCGTAGGCAAAGCAGGAGCACAACAATAAGGAGAAAAGCATCATCTGAGTCTCGGTTGGCTCTCTGATATTTTCAAAAACATTCGAAAGGTGTTATTGTGGGTAAAGACAGAACTGTGCAGGGCTTCCTTAGAAGCACGTAGTTGTGATATTAAATTATATGTGAGGAGCCTCATTCACTTTTTAGTGCACTGTCTCTGAAGAGACAGGCCCTGCTGATCCCGGCTGATGGGGCCTGTGGGCTGATTTTATCCATCCTTTACTTTTAAACATGTTACACGTATGTGCGGTTTCCATTACATAATGAGAAGTAGATGGGGCAAGAACAGCTGCTCTGTCAATCCTTGAGGGATAATAGTGGTGTTTCAGGGAAGTCTGGTTGAATGCTGTTATTTTGAGTTGGACTCGGAGGTCTGAGGTGCTCCTATCATTCCTTCTTCATCTTCCATCATGTCACTTTTGTGAGGCCTTCTCAGTCCACTTTCCCAAGCTCCCCACCCTCCAGCGTTACTCTCTCCCTCTTCTGTGCCACAGACATTATTATATTTATCCCGTTGTATCATAATCCGTTGATTCACTTCCCACCCCCGTGAGAGTTAGGACTCCTAGAATTACAAGGCTTACTCTTTATTGTATCTGGTGCATCTTTGTATCCAGCTCAGCTCCTGGAGTGCACTGAAGGTTCTGAAATTTTGCCAAAGGCAACTAAAACCAGACTCTGCAGGTTAGAAGAGTTTCTAAGGAAAAGATCTTCTTGGGTGAATTCCTTCATAAGACACGCCAGGTGCCAAGCATTGTTTATGAAACAGGTCCTATTGGAACAAGTGCTTCTAGACTTCCCCGTGTCTCGTTAGACCTCTGTTTGGCTGCTCCGTGACTCAGCAGCAGTCCCAATGCCTGCAGGAAGAGGAGGCGTTGGTCCTAAGCTGTCTCCCCGACACCTCCGTACCATGCCCCCCAAAACAAAAAAAATGACAGAAAATAGGCTTGAGGTCCTTTGGCTGTGGAGCCCATCATTTCACTTCTTTGTGTTTCGGTTCCTTATTCTGTAAGAGCCAGGAGTTGAAATGAGAGACTTCTGTGCCCTTCCGGTTCTAAAATCTCTGAGTCGTCAAGCCTACTCCTGGGGGAGAATCAGCCCATACGGCTCTTTTCCCACCTGTCTGCAGAGAAGGTCAGCCTGGTTACCTGAGAACAGACCTGTATCCACACCAGTCTTCTGACCTGCCGCTCTGCGACGAGCCTCCCCTTTGGCCGGGAGTGCAGTTCTCCTGGAACACCTCCGCCTTCTGCTGCTTTCCTCTGTGCTCTACTGCTGTAACCTTGATTCTGTGGATCAAGCCTGCTCTCAATGGCCATTTTAAGCAGATTTTATCCCTGCAAAAATGACAGGACAAATTTAGAACACTACATATATCACGATGCTATTTTATGTGCTTTATTTTAAACCACATATGCTGGTCTTTTGTCTGTTTGCTCTCAGATCTATTCTCTACCATCCTCTAACCTGGGCTTAATATCCCTGGGAACTGCTTTCCCCAGGCTCTCTTCCAGAGCCAGCCAAAGAGAGCCAGTGGCAGAACCCTGGAGAACGAGAGGAAGGGAGAAGCCAGGTTATTTCCCCCCTTCTCTCTGTGTCAGGTGGTGTCTGGCAGCATCCTGTCGATTCTCCAGCCCCTGCTCTACAACCCTTTCTCCGTGATTCCAGCCTTAGCCTGGAAGTGCTGCAGTGGTTCCAGATCCTTCCAGGTGGGCCCCGCACCCACCAGGATAACACTGCCTTCTCCCTTGTCCCTCTAGCCCCACGGTTGAGGGTGGCTCCCTGCTCGTCTCTGGTCTCTTCATTCTTCTCTCACCTGTATTAAACAACCTCTGTACTTTCTAGCATAGCTTCTGCCTTCTGATTGGACTCTGGATGTTTGTGTACACCACATATATGCAGGAAAATGTGAATATGTATACAAATGTACGTGTATGAAGACACGTATATGTATGAAAGCACACCGAAGAGGATTTGGAAGTTGACATGTTAACAGTGGTTCTAGGACTGGGAAAAGGAATGGGACTGGGATGGTGTGGAATTGTGGAGAATTGTAGCTTTTTAAAAGTAGCTTTATCGTGGCCTAATTCACATATATAAGACCATGACTTTCATATGTACGTGTATGTGTTCTTTGATTTTTTTTTTACAATGAACACGTATTCACATATTGCTTATATAATTTAAAAACAACTTAAAAATATTCAGAGCACGAGGGAAAACACCCATTGCCTTAGCTGAAGCCTTAAGCCATGTAGGGAGAGCTCTCAGATGACACCAGCACCCGCTCATGCAACAGATATTTTGTATTTACTATGTGCCAGGAACTGAGGGTTCATCAGTGAACAGTATGGGCCTGATCCTTGCCTACATTTTCTGCAGTAATTAAATACACAATTCTGTCAGTATTCGTTAATTATGAAGAAGTAAACAGGGTGATGAAAGGCCTAACCTAGTCAGGGGAGGTTTCCCTGAGAAAGTGACTTACCAGCTGAAAGGTGAAGGATGAGTAGAGAAAGCTTCATTGCTGGAGGGAAATGGACAGACAGAATGGGATGGTAAGCTGGGCTGCCACTGAGGGCTTCCCTGGTTCCTGTTCTTAGGGAAACTGATCTAACAATAGAGTTTGCTAGAAGGTGTTTCTCACTGGAATCCACAGCGGGATGTCAGTCAACTGGCAGTGGGCAGAGATTGTGTGGGAGTGTCTCCAGAGCCGTGGCCAGGCCTCCCCCAGTCCGGGACCCATTGTCTGCACCCCAGGTGGCTCTCACTGGGAGGAAAGGAAGCCAATGCCATGTGTCCTGTGGTAGTTGACAAGGCTGGTTTGGAAGTGGTTCAAAACCTAAGGATACCCTGGGGTCAGCAGTGGTACCAAAGGTACTCATGTCCATTAACACCCCATCCTCTGACGAAAACAACTGACAGTTTTTCAGTCATAAGTAGAGTGGCATGCAATGTCCACAATAGCAAAAATATGGAAAGAGCCCAGATGTCCATCAACAGATGAGTGGATAAAGAAGGTGTGGTGTGTATATATAATGGAATATTACTCACCCATCGAAAACAATAAAATCTTGCCATTTGCAAGACGTGGATGGAACTAGAGGGTATTGTGCTAAGTGAAATAAGTCAGTCAGAGAAAAACAAATACCATATGTTTTCACTCATATGTGGAATTGAAGAAACAAAACAGATGAACATAAAAAAGGGAAGGAAAAATAAAATAAGATAAAAACAGAGAGGAAGGGCACCTGGGTGGCTCAGTTGTTAAGTGTCTGCCTTTGGCTCAAGTCAATGTCCCAGGGTCCTGGGATCAAGCCCTGCATCGGGCTCCCTGCTCAGCAGGAAGCCTGCTTCTCCCTCTCCCACTCCCCCTGCTTGTGTTCCCTCTCTCGCTTGCTCTCTCTCTGTCAAATAAATAAATAAAATCTTAAAAACAAAACAAAACAATAAACAGAGAGGGAGGCAAACCACAGGAGACTCTTAACTATAGGAAACAATCTGAGGGCTGCTGGAGGGGAGGTGGGTGGGGGGATGGGGTAACTGGGTGATGGGCATTAAGAAGGGCATGTGATGTAATGAGCACTGGGTGTTATATGCAACTGATGAATCATTAAGTTCTATCCCTGAAGCTAATAATATACTATATGTTAACTAAATTGAATTTAAATTAAAAAATTTTTAAAAAAGAAAAATATATCTAAAAAAAAAGTCGAGTGACATGCCAATGCCAAGGCAGTCCTCCATCCATCTTCCATCCACATTTCTACTCCTATGCTCTTCTTGAAAAGAAATGCTGGAACTCCTGATAATAAGCTATCCATGAAGCAAGTCTCATTCTTTCCAAGCTCTGTGTTTTTCTCTTTTTGCATAACTGAATTCAAAATTTTTGCTTGTATATTAGTCTTTCTAATTCATAGGCATTTTTGGCAATGGCTATAATCTCCTTATTTTATTGTAAGTCCCCAATCTCATTTTATTGTAAGCCACCAATTATTCTGTGAAATTAGGTTACTTAAAAAGCAGCCCATTAACTGCAATTATAGTTCAGTTACAGCATGTCCAGTTCTCCCAGACTATGTAAAATCAGGCTACGTGTCCTTTTGATGTCCAAATTACAAAGGTAACAACAGGATCTTAACTTGACCTCAGTGTCCTCCAGCTATTTCAGGGCGTCCCCAACAGGATGTGTCATTCATGCTTACACACCAGCGGCTGCAACCATGCAGATCCACCTGGTCCTCTCCCTCCTGCTCTGGCTCCTCCTGGTCTGCTTCCCGCAGGCTCACTTGGAAAGAGTCAGTGCTGGAGCGGCCCATCATGAAAGCGATGCTGCTGGTGCCAAGTCCACGGCCTCTCCCAGCGCTGCCAAGCCCAGCAGCCTTAGCTTGTTGGAGCAGAGCGACAGTCTGCAAACAAGCAGAGAACACGGCTTCTTGCCTCCCAGCTCTGTGCTCGATACTTTATCCCCTGGGATCTGAAGCAATGATATTTGGGACTGAGAATCATAAAGGTTTCTTCTGAATAGTTCCCCCGCTTCCTGGCCCTTGCCTCTAACCACTGCTGCCTCCAACCAAGTCCAAAAAGCTAGGCAGGAAGAGAATCCATACCATCCCTCATACCTTTTTGGTTCTTAGCCATCCCAGCAGCTGCACTTGGGTCTCCTCCCCAAGTCCCAAAACAAAAGTCCCCAATCACATCAGTAGAGGCAAGCAGATGCTACAGTGTCTCTGGGGGTGGTAGTTGTGCTGATGGGTGTCTGTGTTCACAGTCTAAAATTAGGCTCAGCTGACCAAAATATATTTTATGTAGTACTTGATAATTTTAATCCACTCCACCAGCCGAAATACCTAGTTTTAAATAGATTCTGAAGAGAAATACTCCATGTCATAATGCCATCATCAAGAAAGACTGGACATACGTGAACATTTATATAAAAAAAAGTCATAAGAACTGCAAAGGTGAGAACCTGTTGATCAAGAGAATGAAGCAAGTGCTCCTCCCCAATCTCATGTGTGGCTGGGGTGTGGAGCTGTGGGTTAAGAACAAGGCCTGTGGTCTAGCAATGCTCTTGCCTGTGCGAGGCCCTGTTTCGCTTCAAGACAGCGCTCCCCCCGTTTCCTGGTGAAATTAATAATACGGAGAATGGGCTGGGGTGGGACATTGACCTCTCAAGACATTTAGCATTCTTTCATTTAACACTCATTGCGTCCCTTCCTGTTGGGGATTTTTGGAAAAAAATTTTTTTAAAAAGATTTTACTTTGAGAAGGAGAGAGAGAGAGAGGGAGAGAGCATTAGGTGGGGGGGGGGGAGGTCAGAGGCAGAGGGAGAAGGAGAAGCAGACTTCCGGCTGAGCAGGGAGCCCGACGTGGGGCTCGATCCCAGTACCCTGAGATCATGACCTGAGCCGAAGGCAGCCGCTTAACTGACTGAGCCACCCAGGCACCCCTGGAAAATTTTTTAGAAGTATAAAACATGCTCTTTAGAAGTTTACAATTTTAAAAGATTAAGTTTTTGAGGGTATTATGCAACGTGAATTAAGTCAGACCAGGAAAGACAGATACTATACAAGCTCACTTTTATGTGGGGTCTAAAAAACAAACTCAGAAACTGGGGCACCTGGGTGGCTCAGTCGTTAAGCATCTACCTTTGGTTCAGGTCATGATCCCGGGGTTCTGGGATCGAGCCCCGAATCGGGCTCCCTGCTCTGCAGAGAGCCTGCTCCTCCCTCTCCCACTCCGCCTGCTTGTGTTCCCTCTCTCGCTGTGTCTCTCTCTGTCAAATAAATAAAATCTTTAAAAAAAAATTTAAAATTAAAAAATAAAAAACAAACTCAGAAACAAAGAATAGATTGGTGGTTGCCAGGGATGGGATGGTGGGAGGGGTGGGGGAAATGGAGGAAAGTGGTCAAATGGTATAAAATTCCAGTTTTAAGATGAATAAGTTCTGGGAATGTATTGTATAGCATGGTGACTATGGTTAACAATACTGTATTGGCTATTTGATAGTCGCTAAGAGAGTAGATTTTAAAAGTTCTCACATACAAAATTGTAACTATGTCAGGGATATGTTAACTAACCTTGTGGTGATCATATATATATATATATATATATATATCATAATGTTGTATACTTTATACTTACACAATGGTATATGTCAATTATGTTTCTATAGAGCAGGAAAAAAATTTAATTTTTAGTGAGCCAGGCACTATTTAATTTACACTTAAGGATTCTCTCACGTAATCCTTACATAATGTAAAAGCTACTACTGGCTTCATTTTAATAATAAGGAAACTGAAACTTGGAGCTGTCAGTGACTTACTCCAGGACACAGCAGAGTCGGGATTTAGACCTGGATAGCCAGATTCCAGAATCTTTGCTCTTATCCAACACATCATTCCTCCCCACCTTCCCTACGCCTGAATACTTCCACTAAAAATCCTAGAACTGTTGCCAATCTGGTCATCACATTCCCCTCAGTACATATTTGATCTGAACATCGTAAAGTCTGTAAGGTGGTATAAATATTTTCTTCATTGATTGGTAAGAATTCTACGAGCAGCCCCACCAAATTACAATGCCCCAGTTTTCTGAGTAGAAATTTGGATTAAAAAGCTTTGTATCCTTAAAAAAGCAATAGAGCCTTTAAAATATCACTACTGGCTATATTTATAACCATTAGAATATAAATACAGACACTTAGAGGAAGTTTTCACTAGATGATTAAGATGTATAAGCATTTTAAGAGTAGTAACTATACATTATTTCTCTAAATTTGATAATATAAAAATCCGTTTCTAATAAAATAATAATAATAGTGACAGATTATGTCCCTGCAGGAAAGGCAATTTAAAAAGGGCACGGCAGTGCTCTGATAATATTAGGACTGGTGTAAATTGTCTGCCAGGGATTGGGTCTGTGAGATGTGATATTAGGATTCCTGCCAGCTGAAGAGACACACACAGCACGGTGCTGAAGAGCATGATGCTGGAGTTCAGATCCCAGTGTTGCCATTTACTAGCTCTATGATGTTGGGCAAATTCCTCAATCCGGCTAGATCTCTGCGTCCTAATCTGAAAAATGAGGAGAACAACATTACCTGCTGTCATGGATTGAATGTGTTCTCCCCAAATTCATGTTGAAGTCCTAATCTCCAGTGTGGCTGTATTTAGGCACAAGGCCTCTAGAGAAATAATGAAGGTTAAATGAGGTCCTAAGGGTGGGGCCCTGATCCAATAAGATTGGTGTCCTTGTAAGAAGAGACACCAGAGTGCTTGCTCACTTTCTTCCTCTGCAGGAGCACAGGGGAAAGGCCATGTGAGTACCCAGCAAGCAGGCGGCCCCATCTGCCCAACACAAGAGCTCTTCCCAGATACCAACCCTGCTGCTGGCTCCTTGATCTCTGGACTTCTAGTCTCTACAACTGTGAGAAATTAAATGTCTATTGTTTAAGCCACTAGTTTACGGTATTCTGTGACGGCAATCTGAGCAGACTAAGACACTTCCCTTGCAAGGTTGCTGAAGGATTAGATGAGCTGATACGTGTGAAGAGATTTGCACAGTGCCTGGCAATTGGGAGGCTCTGTATGAGGGTTAGCAGGCCTTGCTGACCGCAGATCTGTGGACTTGGGTTTTGAGAACTTGTGATGTTGTGCACAAATGTGGCATACACAATTGTACGTGGGTGCACTGAGTTCTGGAGAACAGATTTAAGAAACTAATTTTAAAAATTAATTAAGTGGGAAGACATTTTTATTCTCAAGTAAACTCGATCAGGCAAAAGTAAACATGCCAGCCTAGGTTGAAGGCTGACATCTCATGCTGTTCTCTGCCTCTCCCCAAGTTTGTCTAAAATGGCTTCTTTCCCCTTACCCCTCCAAACAGAATCTGAAATCAACAGTAAGTAAGTTGTTATGGGTCTCTGGGGAAAGAGAAAATGGGACAGGAAATGTCTGTGTAGATAAAAGAAGCCTGCAAACCACAGATGATGGTTGTAGTTTCAGGAATTCTAACATGAATTGCATCAAGTCAAACTTATAATTTTAAAATAATAGAGGCCAGAATGCTTAAATGTTAGTACTTAAATGTTTTTTTCCCTTTTAATGTACTAAATTTACATATAATTCTTTAGTATTCAGGGAATTATTATGAAAGTCACCTTGGGAGAGAAGAATCATTTTCTATGAAAGGCCAGAGAATCCTATGAAGAAGAGATAATTGCTTTCAATAAATCTTGAAGTATACTTTCAGTTCCAAAGCGTCCCCTTTACTGGGGAGGAGGAAGAAGAGCTGGGGAAATGGGAGAGAAAGAGGGAATGACAAGAATAAACAGAGGAAGGGGAAGGAAGAAATGTAGAAGGAAGAAAAAGGAGGAAAAAGAAAATAGAAGCAGAGGAATAAAGAGGATTGTGAAAAATTTGGTTCTGTAGGTTTTGAGGGGCTATCTGTCAAGGTCATTTGTAAAGTTCCTCTAGGGGGAGAGGAACAACAGTCTTCCCCATCCTTTCAAAGTTTAGATGAGCTCACTATTCAGCTCACACAGTTTCCACTGCCCAGAACTTGGAAAGAACAGCCTTTGGCCTGCAGGACGCCAGGCCCTCCAGGTCTGCAGACCTAGCACTGAGGTCTAATTCCAGAGCCAAGATTTAGACCCTGTAAGTAATAGTCCCCCACCCCCACTCCTTACTCAAGTGCATCATTGGAGAAGGTCTTCCTGAGCTGGGCAGTTCCATCTTGTCCACCATTTCCCGCTTTAGGACTGGGGTTTTGCAAGTGGATGTCCTGATAGAAGACCACAAATGCCGGGGGGTATGACGGAGAATGACTGAAACAGCTATCTTCTGCTCCCTTCCTTTCTTCTTGAGGCCATGTCCAGAAAGAACATACCCTTCTAGCCTTTCATAATTTGAAAGTTCACAAGGAAATTTTTGGTTAATTAAACGAGCATTTACATGTATTATGTGATAGGCGTTGGGAATACAGATAGGCACTGGGGAAGATGTCTGGTCTCTGCCTCCTTGAGGCTGACATTGCTGGCAGGGAGGCAGTAAAAGTCTGTCATTTGCCCCGTATTTTGTACCCCTCCAACCCTACCAAATATGGGCACATCTTCAAATACACACGCTGCCTCCTGTTCCCTCTGAGTCTCCTGGCATCAACTCCAGAAGTAAGAGTCTCTCCTTGTCTCTGGTTGGTCTTCATGTCCCTCAAACCCCGCCTCTAGTTCCAAGGAGTTTTATACGACACACCGATTAAGCAAGGACTCAGTGACAAATACTGCATTGGGTGCTATACTTGTAGGTCAGAAATCAAAAAGGAAATCTCTGATGACCAAGAAATCAACCATCTGGAAGGCAGCTGTTGCCATTTCCTCACTTTTAAAATAGTTTTATTTAAAAAAAAAATAACGCTTATACATTATCTTCCTTTAACTCAACCCTCACTCAAGCAAAATAAAACAAAGCGAAAAAATTGCTCACCTTTAAACCCAGGACAGGATCTTTAATGACAAGGATAGCCCTGCCAGCTCCTGGGAGGAGGTTCATTCTCTGGGTTTCTGCTACGGCCGGCCTCTTTCCCTTGCTCTCCTCCTAGTTTTGAGTTCCCCAGACTTGTGCATGATGAGCTGGACTCATCATTCTCCTTGGTGTAGAATCAGGAATTGGCCATAAAAGTATGTTCTTTCCAGTTGTTCTGGGTGCTAGAAGGTGCCTGCTCCAACTTCATCACTTTCTGAGCCTACCTCAAAACTTTCTAGGAGATTCAATGGCTGTACTATTGAAAAATGCTTGGAATCTTCTAGGATAACTCTCAGTCCACATTGTTGTGGCTCCTTGGTAATGGGTTGCCTATCCATCGCCCATCCACCCCTGGCTCTTACTCATTGGCGGAGTGCTGGTTTTTTTCAGATGTAACCATCTCCTACCACCAGGGACTACATCTAGGTAAAATTATCCCCCTGGTCAGTGATTCATGTAGGGAAGTGCTTGTGACTTGATCCTGGTCAATAAGAATAAGTAAGTGAAGCAAGTGGTAGAAAGATCCACAAATGTTTCCTTACTCTTAACATGAAACTTAAGAAAATGATATGGTATGGTATGATAGTGGCTATTTGCTAACGAAGCTCATCTAAGGACAAAATTAACATGTGGCAGATGGTAGGGCAGAAAGATGGAAAGAATGTGGGTCCTTGATTGATGATGGTGAGCTACTGAATCCAACTGACCATGGGACTACCCTACTCTAGACTTTTTATTATATAACACACCGCGTTTTTCTTATTGCTTAAGTCAGCTGGGTCAGCATTATCTATTACTTATACCTGAAGGCTTCCTGATACACCTGCCTATGTCCATTAATATGAACACCAAAGAACCTCAGCTGGTAGTCATAGGTAAGTTTTTGTTTGACCATTCTGTGATTTCAGGAGGAAAAGAACAGAATGAGGAATTCACGCCAGGGACTTATTTATTTAATTATGATCAAATTTTTAAAGATAACTGTAGAGCCACATGCAGTAGGAAAAACTAATACAGGGAGACCTGGTATATACCCTTCCACCAGTTTTCCCCAGTTGCACCATCTTACAGAGCTATCACACAGTATCACAACCAGAAAATTGACATTGATACAACCCACTGATCTTCAGATTTCACAGGTTTTATATGTCCTTGTTTGTGTATGAGCCTATTTTGTTGTATGCAATTTTATTCCATGTGTAGGTTTGTGTATTCACCATCATAGTCAAGCTACAGAACAGCTGGCCTTTAGTTTTTCAAGAAACTTCTAAACTTTTTTACCCTTTTGGTATTTCTCACAGTGCTTTTCAAACAGTGTTCCTTGGAATCCTTGAGGATCCACCTCACTTCAGTTGGAGCAGGTCCACATATGTGTATTTTATATTCTGAGCTTCATTACAAGCCTTCATCTGGGGAGTAAGTTCTTAGCTTAAAAACAAACAACAACAACAAAAAATGGAACTGATAATCTATGGTAAATACACCTTTGATATCCAAATAATATTACTTGGAGAGAGCATTTCAAGGCCCTTGATTATGTGACAGCTCTAATTATGTGACTAAACCAATGAACTCATGAAACAAACATGTATGTGATCAATGGTTGTGGGAGGCTTAATGTAGGCATGGTCCACAGGAGCTGAGCAGTTAGAGAAGGAACCCTGGAATTCCATGGCACAAACTCCTCACTCCTCTGCTGGGAAGTTAGCACTGACCCCCTGAAGTGTTTCCCAACTCCCTCCCTTGGTCAGGTCCCACCAGAACTGAACATTAAATCCTTTGTGTCAAAGGACAGGATTTGTTAGGGAACAGGTGATTTCAGCATGGTGCTGAGTAGCATTACAGAAGCTGGGAAGCATTGTTCTATAAGATGGATGCTTTCAGGTTCATCACCTGTCATGCAACAAGGTTCATGATGAATTCCATGAGATCTCAAAGGCTTTACTGGGGAAATTTACAAAGCAAGAATGAACGAGAGAACAGAAGAGATGGACCATAATTCTCTGCTGGACACACCATGGGTGGACATTCCAGGGAAGGGAACTTGTTCCCTCGCTGCTCTCTTTATTGGGCAAGAGTGAGAATGACCTAGATGGTGGGGGGATAACCAAACTTCTTGGATATCATCCAGTCTGGGGTTAGATACTATGTCTTTATGGGAGCTGCCTGGGAAAACCAGTTGTCCAACACTTGAGGACCTTGGTTCTATGGAAGGGAGAAACTGGTTCCATTATAAGTTTGGGTGCAATCCCTTCTGTGGTAAGTGAGGAGCCCAGGTCCCAGCTGGCTCGTCCAAGCAACCCAGAATGAGGTCAGTTTTTGATAACCCTGCTTGTGGCACTGTGAGTCTTATTCATCTTTCCCCAGGACTTAGCACGGAGCCTGGCAAAGGATGGGTACATGAGCAATGCATGGTGCGTTAATGAATAAATACACTTTGGTGCCAACTGAAAACAACGGATTTTGTTCTCACCGATGAAATGAGAGGAGATCAAATAAGAAACGTTGTTGCCCCCATTTCTTGAATCTGGGTAAGTCCATATGCATGCTCTGCCTCTGCTTTGGTAAAATCTCTTTGAAGAATCCCTAACGTTATGAGAAGGCTGCCTGGCAGCAAGGTCTACTTCTACTGAATTTCTATCATTTCCTTGCAACTCTGGCAAATCAGACCGTGGGATCTGGATCTGAGTGTCTGGGATCTGAGACACAGAGTAAAGGAAGTCTCCACAGGCGGCAGCAGCTCTGGAATTTCCCACAGCCACTCCTCCAACAAGCTTTGTAAATCTTCAGTGCTTTGATTGAATGAGATGCAAGCATAATGGGAAATAAGCCACTGTTTGCAAAATGTTTATGAAAACAACTTGAAAATTTACATCCCTAAAACAGTTTTCTGTAGGACAGTGTTTTCTAATCTCTTCCCCACTGAAAACCCCCTTTAATGTGATTTCCCCCACAGAATCCCTGCTTTGACAAGAAGCAAACACATTTGTTAAGTAACAATGAATTTATCTTCCCAAAAGGAAATCAAGGAATCAAGAGGTTTTTATTTTTTTCCAACTAAAAGTCATCCTTGAGGCTTTAAGTAAACAATTACTTTGAAGCCTCCTGAAAAACTGAAAGTAGCAGGAGGAATTCTCCCCTGCCCCCTCAGACTGCAGTTATTACGTTCTGAAACGGCTAAGCTTCTAGGTTTGACACCAGCGTTCCGGATGGCACCAGGCAGATGGCTCAAAATTAACACAAACCTGTGACTTGTAGGTTTTTTGCTATCAGTTTGTCCTCGTGCTGCACTGCGGGAGTTATTCCCGCCCCAAGTTCTCCCTGTCTAGGCGTCCTGCCGGGTGGGGACAGTTTTGTCTGCCAAGACTTTCGCCCCAGCTTTCTGTTAATGTGATACCTCGATGTCCAAAAAGCAAACTGGAGTATCCGATGCCTTTTACCTAAGGAGCTGTCCCTTTGAGATGCAGAATAAGTCACATGTCTCCCTAGATGAACCTTTTTTGTGGTACAAAGTTGTTACTTTAGGATGGGGAAAAAATTCTCAAGTAAGAGCATAATAAAGCAGTAAGCAATACCATTTTCTCAAAGAAAAAAAATAATTATTATCTTCATAAATTGCCATAGCACTTTTTTGGGGGAAAAATTAGAATAAATAGGAGCTTGGAAATCTGACCTTGGCTGGTGTAAGGATAGAGAGAATCTGGTAGTTCTTAATTTCCCATTTAGGTTCTCAGTGTTCCAGGAAGCGGTTTGCTCAAGTTTCTTTTCTCCATTTAGCTCTCCTGAATGCCCAGCTTCAGTGCCTGGGCATTGCTGCCAAGGATCCTGCTGGTGCATTCAGCTGCCATTCAAGGAAACAGCCCTCCACACCGCCTCGTACTTGGAAGTCTGTCTTACAGCATAAAACAGGTGGAAGGACATTCTGCCTTTGGAGTTCTACTGGCATGTCTTGCTACTTCTATTGCTCAATGCCAAGAATGACAAAAATCTTTTGTGTATGTTTGGGGGTGGGAAAGACCAGATAGTACTGTGAATAACAGTTAACTTGCTGTTTGCGCAAGATTCCCAGGGCAGCTGTTGTAACTCAGGCGGCAATAACTCTAACACTTGGCTCTGTTGCTAGGATGGATTGATAGAAACTTTGGACAAATCATTTTAAAAATTATGCTCCTGTGATATGTTGAATATATCACTGATCAACTCAAAAGCTGAATATTTGTTAGTATCATATTAAGGAAGTACAGTGAGCATGTTCATCAACTGGGGTTGTGTTTACACTTCCATTTCCATTCTAATTTTCTGCTTTCAGTAAAGTCACTGGCATCTGTTGGTAAAAATTTGAACTGACCCAAGATTTGCAATCTGTAGTTACAACTGAGACCGGATTACCTTTTTGATATGCTGACAATCTTATTTACACTAACAAGTTAGTTAACTTCACAATGGAATTATAAATTCTAACTTGTGAATTTGCCAATCGTTTTTCTTAGCTAAAGACTTTAACCTACGTTTAATTTTTAGTCTTGATGCATACATGTGCACATACATAAATGTTCTTTTATTTTTTGTGTAAGGAGAAAGATTATGTTAGTATTCAAATGGTAGATATTTACACTAAATTAAACTTAACACTTTAGTGTAAGATAAAAATGTGACCAACTGAAATAAATTATTTCTGGAAAATGTATTCTCGACATAAAGTTACATGAATCTCAACATTGTCAAGTTAAATCTCCTCAAGAGATTAATTAATGAGCATCAGTTTTAAAAATAGCTGCATGGTGGGGTGCCTGGGTGGCTCAGTAGGTTGAATGTCTGACTCTTGGTTTTGGCTCAGGTCATGACCTCAGGGTCTTGAGACTGAGCCAGGCCTCAGGCAAATTCTCTCTGCCTCTTCCTTTGCCCCTCCCCCGCTGCTTGTGCGTGTGTGCACTCTCTCTCTAAAAATAAATTAAAAAATAAATAAAATAGTTGCACGGTTTTGCCTTCATCATTTCCTTTTTGTTGAACACATCCAGACCAACAATAAAGGATACAATTGCCCCTATTTCAGAATGGGTTTAGCATGGGCATTATTGATGCAGTTAATGATCCTGTATCACCAGCAAAGCATAGAATTCAAATTGACCTTGACCTAAAGTGACTTACATTTTAATTCGGTTATTTGATCACAGCTGGAAAATTGGACACATAGTAACAGCCATCTGGCCTGCCCTATGTCTGTTCATGCTGGCCACTCGCTACCTTGGCTTACCTATTTGGTCTCTTCTACTTTCTCATATTTGCCTCAACCTCCCTGATCCAAGCCTAGCATGGCCTCGGCTGTGGCACTGGCCAAGCTGGTTTGTCCTGCCCAGTAGCTGCCGTTCACCTGTGCCAGCTCTCTCTCATTCCTGGTGCCTGATCGGCCCAGCAGCCTCTGCCGGTTTTGCCGGCTGCTTCCTAAGCTGGGCCTCAACAACTCCTGGGGTGGGCTCCTCCACCCTCACGCTTTCCCTTACACGCTTGATTTCTGCCTGTGTTGGCAGCTATCAGCTCAGCTGCTGGTACTTGCGTGTGAGTGCGCCCGAGTACTGATAAAGCCAAAGCACAAGCTAAACTCTTGGCTCTCCCACACCGACTTTGGTCCTTCCCCCAACCTGTGGGACGTGGCACTGGTACTTGATCTTCCTGGGATTCTAATCTTGGTTTTCCACTTTTTCTTTGAGAATTCCTTCCCCCTTGCTGCCCCCTCCTTCCTGCTCTCAGCAATTACAGTAACGGTGAGGCCTCCTTTGTGTTGCCGTCTCGTTAATGCCTGCGAGTGGCCCAGCCCGGCGGGTCCCCAGGCCTGGCTCAGATTCACTTGGATGCTCTTGCTACCACCCGCTTATCTACCCTCCATAATTGCAGCGCTTCTTGGACAGGTTGATAGTGTTGCCTCTGTTCACCTGCCTAGGGTTTAAGGCAAAATATGCCTACAGATCAGAGCAGATACGGCTAAATGTAGGTGGGAAAAGTGAAACTTACTGAGAGGAAGGAGTTATGGGAAAGGAGGTGGGATGCAAGAATCTAAGTGGAGGTATTGGTAGGAGCAAGAACGAAGAGCAGTGAAATGGAAGACCGTGGGAGTGAGGAGGCACTAGAAGGAGATTGTGAGTATTAAGAGAGCTATACTTGACCATGAAATCTTACCCATTCAGAGCCCTGGCATTTGACGATAGCATGCCCTACACACTTAATGGACACACTTTAATAGACCAATCCTCTTTAATTAATCAATGTCCTAGAAGATTTAATGAGAATAAAATGAAGAAAGGAAGTTCTCTTATTCCTTAAACGTGATTTGTGAATTCTCTGGGAGTAAGGCTGTTAGGTAGAGCAGTAAAGGAAATCTGCAGCTTTAACATGAGTTTTTAACGTAATTTTATCATATCCCCAAGAGATGATGTAATTGCTATTCGAGTGCAAAAATCCTGGGGAAAAAATGGACCAAAACATTATGTGATGAGGATGGTTTTCCACAAAATTAGATGGTTTCTTTCTGAAACAAGACAAAATAGGGCAATTCCCCATAGCAATAAGTGAGGGATGCTTCCATACTAAAAAGGAGTGGGAAACAGGTTGTTCAAAGGCAAATCATCATTATAATCTGTTATTCGTGAAAATTTATATTTTTTAAACACAGTATTGGTGGACAAGTTATTAGATACTTGGGCAATCATCAAGATTTATTTTCACACTCTTAGCACCTATGTTGTTTCTATCCCTGATCACACTTTTTAAATTTACTTCAAGGTAAATGGTGGTTTAAAAGAATTTTCTTTTTTAAAGATTTTATTTATTTGACAGAGAGAGAAACAGAGAGAGGGAACACAAGCAGGGGGAGTGGGAGAGGGAGAAGCAGACTCCCCGCTGAGCAGGGAGCCCGATGCGGGGCTCGATCCCAGGACCCTGAGATCATGACCTGAGCTGAAGGCAGACACATAACGACTGAGCCACCCAGGCACCCCTTAAAAAGATTTTCTTGTGTCTCTTTTGAAATTGTGGACAGGAGTTGGTAGGAGTGGGAGGATGAGGGAGATAGAGGGGTGGCATTTTTGTGTTACTATAAAGCTTCCAGTGTTATAAGATTATATTTTTTATTATGCTCGGCCATTTTCCAGACTGATAGTTATTGATATCTACAATCAGAAATTCAAAAATCCTCTAACATGACTTATTTTATTTTCCTGATAAAGGACTGAGGGAGGATTCTACAGGTTGCAGCTTTAATAAAAGACCTTACTCTTATATTTGAAGGGTCCAGGAAGAGTAACTGAAACTGCCAAATATCTGCAGGTGATTCTAATACTATACACTCCCATCTGCAGTCCTTACAATTTGCCTACATATAGATTACAGATGTGAACAAAGTATGTCATGAAGTCAAAATTGTAACTATACACCTACATACTAATTTAAATAGTTAAATACACTCTATGTCCTAAAAAATGGGTATTCATACATTATGCAGTTTCCTTATCAAAGGACTGTAATAAAATTTTATTTCAGACAGAAAATGAAATTCTAAAGCACAGCACTTAAAATAAATTTTAAGCCTTTATAATTTTTATTTAACTATTTCACAGATCATTGAAATTCGTGCCCAGAGGATCTGGTCCAACTGATTCATTTTATAGATGAGAAAATTGAGAGCCCAGAGGACTATAGATAAAGTGCTGAAGACAGTAGAGTCAGGACAAGACTGTAAGACCACTAACTCCCAGGGACAAGAACTCTCCACTCTACCATACAGCCCAAAAGCTCCAAAATGCATTTATTGGTGTTCATTACACATAGAAAAACTTTTGGGGGTATGAATTACTTGAATAGCCTAGGTCATCTTTGGAAACTACATGAAAAAGACTGAAAACAGACCATTTTTCTTAGTCTGTTTTTCCATGGTAAACAGATAAGATTAAAATCATGGCTGTTTCAAAAATTGTTTCCTCCACTAAATGGTAAACTTCTGTAAGGCCAAACTGCCTAATGAATAAGCAAAATCAGAGAGAACTGAGCTGCAGGTCTAAATTAGAACAAATGAAGACTGATGGTAAATGTAGCAAAATGGAGAAATCATTTATCTATATTTTTTTAATTTTTAAGATTTTTACAATTTATTTATCTGAATGAGAGAGAGCGCGAGCGAGCGCGCATGCGAGAGCATGAGCAGGGGGGAGAGGGAGAAGCAGGCTCCCCGCTAAGCTGGGAGCCTGGCATGGGGCTCAATCCCAGGACTCCAAGATCATGACCTGGGCTGAAGGCAGACGCTTAACCGGCTGAGCCCCCCAAGCACCCCTATCTATTTTTAATTCCAGCCTAATTAACATACAATGAGTGTTATATTAGTTTCAGGTGTACAATATAGTGATTTGACAATTCTCTACATTACTCAGCGCTCATCACAGTAAGTGTGCTCTTAATCCCCATCACCTATTTCACTCATCTTCTCACCTACCTCCCCTCTAGTAACCATCAGTTTATTCTCTGTAGTTAGGAGTTTTTTTGGTTTGTCTTCTTTTTTTGTTTGCTTGTTTTGTTTCTTAAATTCCACATATGAACGAAATCATGGCATTTGTCTTTCTCTGACTTATTTCACTTAGCATTATACCCTCTCAATCCATCCATGTTGTTGCAAATGGCAAGATTTCATTTTTTTATGGCTGAGTAATATTCTCAAAATGGGTAAATCTTAAAAATACAATGTTAAGTAAAAAAAGCAAATTGCAGAAGGCTGTATACAATATGGTGCTATTTTTTAGAAAAGGTTAAAATGTTCATTTATATATATTTTATTTAGGAATACATACATATGTTGTCAAGCTATAAAAACATGCACGGGATGATAAACGCCAAATTCTTTGTAGTGGTTACTTGAAGGGAAGGATGATGAGCAGTGGGGTTAGAAGAGATGGTACCAGGGATTTCTTCTGTATCTAAAATATTTTAGTTGTATTAAAAAATTCTTAGGGAAATGCTCAGGCAAATAAGGAAAATGTCAAAAATTGTCTTGGCTGTATAATGGGCACCTGGAAGTTCATCTTATGATTCTTTATAATTTTCTATATCCTGGAAACATCTCATTATTAAAAAGGAATAATAATGGACTCAGGTTGCAGCAAGAGGAAACTGAATATTTGCACAAATGAGACATTTAGGAATATTTAAAAACATTTTTGATCTAAAACTTTGTTGACACAAGTCTATTTATGGATGAAGAATGTTATAGATTTAGCCCCATTTAAGAGTTGTAATTCAAATATAAACTGGTGTTCCATGAGATTCAGCCACTGCAGAGTTTCATTCAAAAAATACGTCTAATCCCAGAAGACATGGGAAATAATGAAGCCTCTAGGGTGGGTGTGGTTGCTGCCATTTGGCTCCCACACTACGCAAATACGCTTGTTTTTGACTGGGGAGATAGTACTATTGACATATGTGACAGCCAGCATAGGGATTTGACCCACCCTTGGGATGTATGACATGACTAGGCTTCTAGGGTTTTGTGTGCATTTATCTTCTCTGGGTAGGATGATAGCTGTGATTTATTCTCTCCCTGATCACCAATTAAATTCCTTATTTCTCTCCCCTTTTACAGAGAACTCTATGAATTATACAAGATTAAATCATTCCCAAACCTGGGATCCAAGATCCTACATTAGTTCTTCTTCCTTATCTATTTGAACATGTTTAAAACGGTGTATTCTCCAAGTCATGACTGTATTTTTTTCCTGATAAGGTGAACTTGTTTAATTTCTACTTTCTCGCTTGGAGTTCTGTAGGCTACACCAAGTTCTGTTTTTAGTTACTCTATAGTGTGTAGAATCAAAAATATGTTCTCTAATTTCGCTGCTGTTTGAATTCAAATTTTTTTTTATCTGATCCCATCATTCGTTAGTTTTCCCAAGCAGATTAGTAAATCAGTTATACAGCTAATTTATTAAATAGCAGTGATTACTAACTCAAGTATTCACATAATTGTGTTCACATTTAGGGACATCTGAGACTCTGAACCATTTATGTTAGATTTCTAGAATTCCTTTCCCCTGAAGGAATGATTCAGGGCTAAAGTAGAATTTTTAAAACAATGACTCTCATTCAAAAATTATATGCTCGACCTAGCAAATGAAAAGGGACAGCAAAAAAGAAAAAGATGGGGATAGGAAATTGAAAAGGAACCAAGAACACAGAAGAAAGTGATAGGTTTAGGGTTGAAAAATTAGACTAAAAGAGAGGATGGAGAAAAAGCTTATCATCAATGCATGAAATGCAAATGTAATGGCATCGAGAAATAAAAATTGAGGTCAGGTTTCTCAGTTATGATTAGACTCAAGGTACAGATCTGTGATTCCAGGGAGATTTAGCCTTAAGGATCCCTTATTCAGAGGCTAACACTGCATCTCTGGGGTTTATTTCTATCTTCTATTCACGAGTCCTTACCAGAACACAATGACATTTTTTCAGAGGCAGAAGTTACCTTTCCAAAAGAGGTAGCTTTCTACTTTTCCAAAAGAAGATACTAAGTTCCTGTCTAGTGGTAACTTTCTTTGTTTTTACTGGTATTATTTTATTATAGGACTCTGAAAATGATAGCTATGAAAATAGCTAAGATGTCACAAATGAAGAATTTTTGGTTCTGATTAAAAAATTGGAATAGGAAATGATGAAACGTTAAGGAAAAAAAGGAAAAAAAGCTTCTCCTTTCCTTTTCTCAGCAGATCAAATGCCGTTATCAAAGAACACAAGAAAATACTGCATACACAAGCAGAACTGTTTCTAAATAAAATGTTGAGAATGTAAATGCTGCATCAGTTCCTAATTAAGCATTCTGTAAATAAAGCCTTACTCTTCATCTTCGGTTTTATTGGAAACTTCCACTGGCAGAGATAGTGAATGGAGTGAAACAGTAGAGCCACCCAGTGGCTAATGTGGTTAACCACAGCAATAGTGCATTTCATGGTTCATTCTGTTTCCTGTTCTACAGATGAGTATATTTCCTCATGAAAATACGACACTAAGTACCTCTAAGAATAAATTTAATAATGTGATAGTAAATATGAAATCCGTACCTTGAATATAACTCTCAAATTAGGTCTTCATCTAAAATTCTGAAGAATTTGTGAGCAAATTTTTAAAATAAAAATATCATTCAATCCTGCTTACTCTCCAAAAAAAAGTAGTTTTTTAAACCACCAAAGTAGGTTACTTTTTTAGTATCAGTTTTGATTTTAGAAAATGTTCCTTATAGAGATTAAAACTTAAAACATGAAATTAACTTAAAGCCTCATGTCTGACTCCATCCAGATTGTCAATAAACAAAATACATTAGTATTTTAAAATATAAGCATTTAGGGCGCCTGGGTGGCTCAGTCGTTAAGCGTCTGCCTTCGGCTCAGGTCATGATCCCAGGGTCCTGGGATCAAGTCCCACATCGGGCTCCCTGCTCAGCGGGAAGCCTGCTTCTCCCTCTCCCACTCCCCCTGCTTGTGTTCCTGCTCTCACTGTCTCTCTCTGTCAAATAAATAAATAAAATCTTAAAATATAAGCATTTATTTTTTTAAGATTTTATTTATCTATTTGACAGAGAGAGAGAGAGTGCACATAGGCAGGGGGAGTGGCAGGCAGAGAGGGAGGGAGAAGCAGGCTCCCCGCTGAGCAGGGAGCCTCATGACCCCAGCTGAAGACAGATGCTTAACCAACTGAGCCATCCAGGTGCCCCAAAATATAAGGGTTTATGGAAAGAACTGGTTGTCCTTGTAAAATGTATATTTTATTTAAAAATAAGAAAGGCCAAAACTGAGAATAATGCCAACACAGCTTGCTGCTGAATCAAGTGATAAGTGAGCTTTTGGGCGCCTGGGTGGCTCAGTTGGTTAAGTGATAAGTGAGCTTTTACAAGTTAAAAATTACTTTTTTCTTATCAAAATAGTAAAACAAATTTATTTAGAAAAATTAGAAAACATGGATAGGCAGAAAGAAGTATGGATAGTAGAAAACATGGATAGAAAACATGGATATGCAGAATTCACCACAATTCCACTATTGATATTTTGGTTAACGTATTTCCAGAAATTGTCTGTCATATATGGATTATATAATTTTCAAATGAAAAGGGGTTTTGCCAAACATAATCTTTGCAGTTTGTTTTTTACCTTATGCCATGAACCACTTCTATGTCAGTACATATTTATCTGTACGTAATTTTAAAAAAGCTGTATAATATTGCAGTATATGGTTATGCTATGCTTTATTTAACCAAACCCTCAGTACTGGATTTTTAGTTTTCATTTTTTGCTATTTTAAACAATGATCTAGAATATTCCTACATTCTTTTTAAACTATGGAATCATTATTTAAAGTGAATAGCCAAATAGGTATATTTTGCGACAATTTTTTAAAAAAAATTTATTTATTTTTTAAAATATTTATCTGAGAGAGAGAGAATGAGAGAGAGAGAGCACATGAGAGGGGGGAGAGTCAGAGGGAGAAGCAGACTCCCCGCCGAGCAGAGAGCCCAATGTGGGACTTGATCCAGGGACTCCAGGATCATGACCTGAGCCGAAGGCAGTTGCTTAACCAACTGAGCCACCCAGGTGCCCCTGTGACAATTTTTAAATTGTGAAATATAACATAGAGAAAAAATACAATCGACTTACATACTTTAACCAACAGTTATAAAGTAAACAAGTGTATCTACCACCCAAGTCAAGAAATTGAATATTACTGGCCCTCAGAATACATCCCTACCCCTTCCTGATTACAGTCCTCTTTTACAATTTTGATATGCATTACCAAATTGTGCCCCAGAAATGTAGAATTCATTTACACTCCTGCAAGCAGTACATCAGGTGTCCACCTGAGAGAACAGTCATGAAGTAGCTGCAATCTGTTGGTCTATGAACCCAATAGTAAAAACTCATGGAATTATATCACATGTCACATTGGCAATGCTTATATTGTATGTTTGATTCCTATACAGTATTTGGAAATATAGCTCAGGTTTGAATTTCAGCTCACTTCTACCGTGATATTTCATACACACATCTTGGGCCTTTACTGACCTCTGAGGGAAGCTGCACCTACCCAAGTAGGAGTCTAATATAAGTGCAACACAGTTTGGGTACAGGAATGGGCTGTGGTTCAAACCATTTTCTCAGTTTCCTGTCCTTTCCCTTGGGTTGATCACTCCTCAGTGTCAGACTGATACAGCACTGGACTTTGAAGTGGTTTTAAGATGTAAAGGGCCCATGAGAGGAAGACAGCCTACTTTTATTGGTATGGGGCCTGGATCTCCAAACCATATGTGTGAATGTATGTAGATATATAGTGTGTATGTATGTTTGTGTGTGTATACGTACATACCTCATACACTTAGAATTCACTACCCTTTGTCAACCTGTGTATTATCAACTGAATAGGAAGTTAATCTTTTCCTATAGAAAAAAACAGTCCGATACCTGTTTGGGTCGGCTTTGGTAATTAAAGTATAATAACAAATAATGGCATGAAATAAATGAGTGAAATCTGTAGCTCCAAGATTTTTATGAAAATATATTTTAAGCATATGGTAATGACAAAAGTCTTTTGAATGAACACATTTTCAATTTCCCTTTCTGAATCTGGTAGATTAACAAGTTGCTTCCAAGGGAAAGAAAAATGGGTATAATTATTTGATGTCTTGGTATAGGCTTCTTTTGTGATTACCCTGTGATAATGATAAGTGAATGGCTCTAGCAACTGAATAGCTAAAAATGACATAACAGTTTTATTTGAAAATAAAACTATTTATAAAATGCCAGGAATAATATCTTTTTTTGTAACTATTTAAACTCATGATGAAAAACTTTAGATGTCAGCTTAAAAATGCATGAGGGGTTTCACAGTTTAAAAAAATTATTTTGGAGCTGTAAGAACAAAAAGTTTTGAAGATTACTATTTTAGGCCCTAAGACCCACCTGTAGCCAAATGAAAAGGAGGTTTCTTTATAATTTGGCCTTTTGGGTCAGAAGATGATGTCCTCTTTCTTCTTCTTTCTCTTTCCTTCCTCTTTTCCTTTCCTCTCCTTCCCCTCTTGCTTCTTCCTGTCTTTCTCCTCCTCCCCCTTCTTCTTCCTCCCCCTCCTCCTTCTTCCTCCCCCTCCTCCTCCTCCTTCTTCATCATCAACATCAAGCAATTCTCATTTATTGAGGTCTTACTATGTGCCAGGCACTGAACTAAGCAGTCTGCAGGCTTTATCTCTTTTAATCCTCACAGCACCCATGAGGTAGAAATTATTATCCTTATTTTATATTCAAAAGTACTAACACTCCCAGAGGTTAACTCACTTGCCCAAGATCATATAGATAAGTGATAGAGCCACATTTGAGCACAGGTTGGTCTGACTCCAGAGCCTAAGCTCTTAACTACTTCTACTGTGTTGCACAATAGTGTCATGGGAATAGAGAGCATGTATTGGCTAGCCTTTCCTTCTACATGTGTATTTTCTCTGGGGACTAGCTGAATGGACAGAATTCAAGGGTGAGATCCTGGGTCCCAGGCAGCTCTTACATCCTTTTCACCAAAGATATGACTAGTTATCTAAATGGGGAAAAAAGGGGCACCTGGGTGGCTCAGTAGGTTAAGCATCTGCCTTCAGTTCAGGTCATGATCCCAGGGTCCTGGGATCAAGGCCCGCATTAGGCTCCCTGCTCAGCGGGGAGTCTGCTTCTCCCTCTGCATCCTCTCCCCCAGCTCGTGCTTACTCTCTCTCTCTCTTTCAAATAAAATATTTAAAAAAATAAAGGGGGGGGACGGCGTCCGTAGGCATTCAGAATGGTCCAGCGTTTGACCTACCGTCGTAGGCTGTCCTATAATACAGCCTCTAACAAAACTAGGCTGTCCCGAACCCCTGGTAATGGAATCGTTTACCTTTATACCAAGAAGGTTGGGAAAGCACCAAAATCTGCATGTGGCGTGTGCCCAGGCCGACTTCGAGGAGTTCGTGCTGTGAGACCTAAAGTCCTTATGAGGTTGTCCAAAACGAAAAAACACGTCAGCAGGGCCTATGGTGGTTCCATGTGTGCTAAGTGTGTTCGTGACAGGATCAAGCGTGCTTTTCTTATTGAGGAGCAGAAAATCGTTGTGAAAGTGTTGAAGGCCCAAGCACAGAGTGAGAAAGCTAAATAAAAAAATGAGAAGCTTTTTTGAGTAATAAAAAAAAAATCAGAAGGCTTGAAAAAAAAATAAAGGGGGAAAAATGAATTCCTAGTATAAGGGGAGTATCTAAAGGTGCTCAGATGTCCCTCCTCTCCTGAAAATTCTGCCTTTCTTACTCCTTTCTGATTGTCCTCAATTAAAAACAAACCAACTTTTGGGGCACCTGGGTGGCTCAGTCATTAAGCATCTGCCTTCAGCTCAGGTCATGATCCCAGGGTCCTAGGATCGAGCCCCACACCGGGCTCCCTGCTCCGCGGGATGCCTGCTTCTCCCTCTCCCACTCCCCCTGCTTGTGTTCCCTCTCTTGCTGTGTCTCTCTCTAATAAATAAATAAAATCTTAAAAAAAAATAAAAACAAACCAACTTTAAAGAAGATAGGAATTTGAAACCTGGGTCTTAATTTCATTTTTCAGTTTGTTTTCAACTCTGCTAACTGAAAGTAGGTTTTGACAGGAAACAGGTTAGAAAGAACATTAGGTCACTGGACAGTGGAGGGTAGGTCTGAGAGAAAGGAGAAAGAAGCATGCAGTAAAGGGGAGATAAGAGAGAAAGTAAAAATTCTTCACAATCTTAAATAGGTCAAGTTTACATTTACATTTATAAATTTAAAGAAGTTTAAATACAATATAAGTCATACATATGATGGATATGTTGTTTTTGTCTACCAATAGCCCCTCTGAGAAAATCACCTCTCCAAATCCATGGATCCTAGGAGGGCTGTCAGTGCCTTGTTCCCACCACCCCCCCTCCAACAACAAGAGACCAAGATGGACCAATAAGAGTACTACATCTTCATGGACATAATGATTGGTCCAGGGTAGGCATCAGAGCCAAGCAAGGATAATCAGAATCTTTAATGAGATCTGATATATGGAAGTCATAAGTCTTAAAGATGTAGGCCATCTTTTCTACTGTGAGAATGCCCACTAAGGAATGATACCAATATATCATTGGGTAAACAAAGAATGGGAAAGAGAACTGAATCCAGCCATGCCTTTTTGATAGTTAGCTAGTATCGCTTGCAACAAAATAGACAAAATGGCATATTTTCAGAGAATTTCAAAATGTTGATGACTACACATTTTATACTACAGCTGAATTAAAGCAAGTTAAAAATAAAATAATGCCAAATTCTTACTTTCATTTCAAGCTTTACTTCAAGTGATTTAAAAATATAATGGTCAATGAATATCAAGAGTGACAAAATGCTCAGTTCCTTTGACTTAGTAATCATCCTCCTAGCAATATGTTTCAAGAATAAGGGCTAAGCATACCAACATATTTATAGGAGTATTATTTTTATTAATGAAAAATTGTGAACTCACCTATCACTTGAGAAACAACTAAATAAAATTATGGCATGTTAATACAGCATTATATTTTGAAACTCCAGCACTGATAATACGATTTTGTAAAATATAAAAGTAATCAAATAGAAATAAAAAGAATTTACAAAAACACCTCATAAGTGAAAAAAGTCATTTCTAAAATAGTGTATGTATACTATACTATTATTACAGCCTTATAAAACTATACATATACATGGATTCATTATAAATATGCATACATACATAATGAAAATTGGAACATAAAAGATAATGATAGTTGCTAACAATGAGATTATAAAAATCAAACTAAAATTTCTTATAAAGTTAAAAAATAAGCTTTTAATAAAAAAATCATAGCTGATTTGTTTTTTTCCTATGATATTTCTATAAAATAGCAAACTAAAAATGGTTTCTATTAATAATAAGTCAAAATGAAATCATGTACCCAAATGGAGCCTTCTAAAGGAATTTTGAAAAAACTGGAGAACAAATACATAACTGGTGGGGAGCAGAGATCATGTCTCACGTGAATCTGAGAAAAAGTACCAAACTATGCAGAACACTCTCTTCCTTCTTTAAGTTTATTTATTTTCATTAATTCCTTGGCATCCTCACAAATGTGGGTGGTTTTTAGGGAGTGCCTCAAACTTTTCCCTTCCCGAAGCGTTACTCTGTAAGCTGTACTTTGGGGTGAGAGTGAACCGAAGATTGTTGTGTTAACCAAGGAATGGCTTTCATAGACACAAGATAAAAAGGCTACAAGCATATAATAACTATAGGAGATTCCAGTTACATGTAAAATAACAAATAACAAATTAAAATATTGAGTTTGGCAGGGGAGTTATCAGAAAAATGCCTGTGGTCTGGTCAATCATTAAATGACAGAAGGAAGTGTACAGGAGATAAGAATTAGGTATAATGCTGAAATTCCTGTGGTTGTTCGCTCTGTTTTTCTGGGTAGATAACAAATAAGTTTATAGTTAATCAGGGATGCTGCTTTTAGCTCCCTCAGATTCTCAGCAGATGTATGAAGAGTCACATCCCTGCATCGCTTCTGAACTTTGTCTCTGTGACAATTCTGTAGTCTTTTTGCTAATCTCATGGTATAGATCCTTACTGACCCAGATATCTATCCTGTAGTTCTACCAGACACTCTATTGTCTATTATCACACACATGAAAGAGCATATGGATAGTTACACAAAAATCCTACAGAATCAGAAGCTAGAAGTGGTATTAAATAGGAACAAATAGGAAGTGCCATAAAATTAATGGACTTTTTTTTATCAACGGCTCTATCAATTATTAACTGGGTGACTTTGGGCAAATTACTTAGCTTCTCTAGAGCTCTTCTCCCTTCTCTGTAAAATGCGTTTTATCATTTAGTTGATAATATTTATTGTTGTTATACAATAGGAATTGTGCTGGGCAACAGTGATAAAAAATGGTTACGGCAGAATATCTAGTCTCAGGGAGCTCACAGTCAAGAGAAAGAACACACTTATCAAGAGATAATTGTCACATGGTAAATGTGATAGATTTCACATGGAAGCACAAAAAAAGCATCTAAGAATGGGGCAAGTTTGAAAATGGGGACTCAGTGTTTATCTTGAGGGGATTCAAGGAGATCACTGTACAAAAGCACCTAGCACACTCCACATTTGTAATAGACACTCTACCAAAGGTAAGTTGCCTTATTTTCATTCTTAAGTGATTTTAGTTACAAAGTCTTGCAACAGAACTGAGCATTTTGCACTGGGCAACATCAAAGTTGTGAAACATAAATCCCATCAGGGAGATAAAATCCTGCATTCTTTAAGAATGAGTGTTACATAGACTATACTCAAGAAACTGTCCTATATTCTGTAAGCCTGGAATTTAACAAATTTTCTTAAAGCTAGCTTGTTGTTTCAAAGACTCCACCACCTAGTTGACAAGCCATAGGGAGTCATGAAGAGAAATGCACAAAGAAACTAAGAAGGGTAAAAAATAGGAATTCAGCCAAGATTTTTCTCAAGAACTATGGCCTTTCCCCTGACCACTTTTTTTTTTAAAGATTTTATTTATTTATTTATTTATTTATTTATTTGAGAGATAGAATGAGAGATAGAGAGCACGAGAGGGAAGAGGGTCAGAGGGAGAAGCCGACTCCCTGCCGAGCAGGGAGCCCGATGTGGGACTCAATCCCGGGACTCCAGGATCATGACCTGAGCCGAAGGCAGTCGCTTAACCGACTGAGCCACGCAGGAGCCCTATTTTTTTTAAGATTTATTTTAGAGAGAGAGTGTGCGTGTGAGCCAGGGGAGGGGCAGAGGGAGAGGGAGACAAGCAGACTCCCTGATGAGCCTGAAATCAGGACCTGACCCGAAATCAAGAGTCAGATGCTTAACTGACTGAGCTACCCAAGCACCCCACCCCTGACCACTTTTATAACCATTTAAAAACTGTTATACATGTTTTTGGAACTACTTTTCAAGATAAGAAGTACAAAATCTTTGGAGTGTGAAAAGGCATAGAATGAATGAATGAATGAGTGAATGAAATGGGTTTCTAGTGTATAGTGTTTGAAATACTTGACTTAGCTGCCATACCCTCTTTCTCTTAGTCAAACCAATCAATTATTCTGCTGATCCTAGATCTGGCCTCAGAATCTTAACACAATTAACTAGGAAGTCACTACCAACAGAATGAAATTGCCATACTTACTGGAAGTGAAATGGGAGAGATGGTAGAGTGTGAAGAAAGGGGTTGAGGTCATCCTTAAGAATGGCACAGTGAAAAAGAGGCATTAATAAGAGGGAGGTAGGCATGCATGCCTGGTAGTGTGGGGTCCACCTTCTCAGCTCCCTAGTGGCTGAACTGAAAGAGTCTCAGTTGGGCCTGGGGAAAGGCAGTGGATGGGGTTTTAATGAACACATAATCTGGGGGAAATGGGAGGAAAAGTTGGAAAAGGCCGAGGAAAGGAAAAAATTATGTCAAATTAGTTTGCCTTTTGCAAATTGCCCCCGGCCCACTTTGATATAACAGATCACATATATTCCCTTCCTTTCCTCTTCTGCTTTTGGCTGAGGCATGAACTGGCTGGGGTGCAGAAGGGCCTGGGGCACCCCCTTACTTATTGTGTCTTATAGACATTTATGTGCTTCTTGTTTTTTCCGACTAAGTTGCAAACTCCTCGAAGGCGAGTACATCTTACTATTCTTGCAAGTCCTCTGTAATAGTGACTAGCACAATTATTATTATGTAAATGGTGGACATTAAGTATCTTTGCAGTTGAGCTAAGAATCCACGTGCCTCTCTGCATATAATGGTCTCTGATTCAAACCATACTGTGTCCTAGAAAACATTCCCATCCTTTCAGGGTGCTGTCTCCCATCTGGCACCATAACTAGGGAGTTCATCTCAGTAGCAGCACCCCTTTCAGCCATACTTGCTCTACAAACAAGAGCAACCACAGAGCTTTACAAGCATGTGGGTGCTCCTCTCAGTAATGTGTTTCTCAATACCTTAGTGAAGTGGGTGCCTTCTGGGTCTTCTCATGGAACGTCGGAGGGGGTGGGTGGGTGTGAAGGTAACACAGGATAGAGTTTAACATTCCTATCTCCCTAGGCCCTTGGATTTCTTTATCTACATCATGCCAGGAAAGCTCTCGTATCTCAGCTGTATTAAATGTATGTCATGGTTGAGTCCAAATTTCAGTCAGTCAATCAATAAATTGTGAGAGCCACCTTCAGTTTAATGAACTAGCACATTAACTCTGGAATCTCTAGTAAGTACACTCATATTGAATAATTTGTCCCAATCTAGTATTATATTTCACCCCTCTCAGTCTAACACTCTTAGAATATACTGCCATGCGTGTTCCCAATTTCTGCTGATACAGGTTACCAAAGGCTTGCCATTATTTTGGTGTGTAAGCTATTTCTTCCTGGGTCATGGTGTGTACCTGTCCCCATGAAACATGCTGAGATTTAACTCTAGTTGTAAGTCTAGAGGATACAATAGGCAATAGCGGATGGTTATGGTGGGCCTTGAGGAGAATAAACATCCTCCAGATGACATTACCATAGAGTTTTTAAGCAATGAGGCTAGTCTCCTGAGGGCAGGCTACTTTCACTAACCGAGGACCCTTAGAATGACTTGTAGTTTCACAGTTTCATCTGGGTCTAAGCAGATGTCCCCGTTCCAACTGCAGGATCCCATTCGATACACTAACTTTAAAGTGAAAAATTTGATGTGAATTCAATTATTGCTATAATTTAGCAACTCTTAAAATTTTGTGCTTGATTTTCATCAGTATCATCCCTGTGTCTGCAAGAACTAAAAGATTCTTCTATAGCTTTCATGGAAGCATTCTGGTCTTCTACTGTGACTGGAACTGGGAGTTCAAAGATGAGTTTGTCATTTTCTTTTGATAAGTGCTAAAAGTGCCCTCAGAAGAATCATACCACTGTCCTGATGGTCATCTTAACTGCCATAATGGTCAAGTGCATCAACACTTGAGCAATCCCTTGCTACAGATGGCATGTCATCACAATCAATCACAAGTGATAGTTTAATTGTAATGCCCTTATCTCATTTCCCACTGGGAGGAGCTCCCCCAAAGGGCATGACCAAAGCAATTCCTAAATTCTTTGGATGTTTATCTCCTGGGACCACTACTGATGCCAATTCTGTATATCAGGGTCCAATCAAGAGAGAAATCAAACAATATTTTGAACATGGAAGGTTAAATATAAAGAATTATTCCTTATAACAGGGAATTGGAATGATAAAAAGTTGGTTTAGTAGGAGCGAAGAGAATTCTAAAGAATATAGGAAGACCAGATACAGGGATCGTCTAACTGCTTAGGCCTGAGATTGACCCTTGTTAAAGAAGTCCAGTGACTGTGGCTCATTTGAGTTCAAAGCGGTTTGCTGAAGGTGCAAGGCTGCCTAAGGGGTGTGAGGGGCAGTTGTTTCTAGACGGTGTTGTATTGGTGGTCTCCACTGGGAGGCTGCTTGTGAAGCTGTTCATGAGGGTTACCTGCAAAGTTGTCGGAGAGGGCTCGTGGGGACTGCTACACAGCGCAGGCCTCCGGGCACTGTGGGAACCCAGAGCTGCAGAAGTCAGGTGTGCCGCGAGAGCCTACCTAAAGGAACATACGACACTACACAGATAGATAGTTCTTCTTCCTCCAGTGTCCCTCCGGTGCCCCCTACTGACAAAGCTTAGTTTCCTGACAGCTAGAGAAGGAGAACTATTTACAGGGTTTATCTCTATTATCACAAAGCAGGGAGTGAAGAGTATGTTTGGATTTTTGAGGCAAAAACTTGATAATTGGTTCAATAACCCATTTCCTTTAACCGGAAAAAAACTTACAATGAGGACTGGATTTTATTGGGGGCTCTGAAAGGCACTATAAATGGCCCCTTCGAGGAGCTGATAAAAACCATGGACTCTTCGTCTGGATGAATGCACACGTGTACATAAGTGCATGGTTCTGTAGACGATTCAAGGTATATCTCTGAACCCAGATTAAGAGATTAGGCCATGGGTAAGGCCTAATGACTATTCTCCAGTTCAATTTAGTGATTATTCTTAACTTTGTTTGAATGTAGAATAGTAAATGTAATATCCCCAAATTCAACTATGTTTGCTTTTAGTAACAAAGATACACACTTATAAACATTTGAGAAATAGAGCCAATAGTGTTAAGGATGGTTCTAATTTGGGAATGAGGAAATTGGTGAAAGATCTCCAGGGAGAGAGAGAATGTCAGAGGAAAGGCAAGCAGTTGTGAAACAACAAGACTATGATTGGGATTTGGACTTGGATGGTTGTATATAGAAGGAATGGGGTGTCTATTATGACCTGTTATGCTTTGGTAAGGTACATTACGGTAGCTGGCTTCTAATATGAGACTGATGGTCCTTACTCCTGGTATTCATGCTTGTATGTACTCTCCTCCCACGCTGACTCAGGGCTGGTTTCTGTGACCAACAGAGCACCATGGAGGTGACAAGGTGTGATGTCCAAGATGAAAGGCATTCCTGCTTCTGCCTTTGTCTCTTGGACCTCTCATTCTGGGGGAATCCTGCTGCCATGTTGTGAGGACACTCAAGCAATGCCGTGAAGAGACCTACATGGGTAGGAAGTGAGATTTCACATTAAGAACCAGTCCAGCTTGTCAGCCTTACAAGTGAGCCACTTTGGAAGAAGGACCTCCAGTCAGTCCCAACATTGCCTTCAGATAACTGAATGCCAGCTGAAATCTTGGCTACAATTTCATGAGAGACTCAAACTAAAACCACTAGCTAACCTATTCCCAAAATTCTGACCCATGGTTTTGGGTGTATATTGTTTTGCAGCAATAGAAAATCCATACATTTAGGTCAAAATTCTCTAAAGGGTGAAAAGTATAAGGGATTTGCCCCTTCCTGCTTCTCTGATCACCCAAACAAGTCAGTGAGATGTTATTTGGCTACAATTTTCTCCAAGGACTGTCATAAGTAAGTCACTAGATTGAATTATCAGAGAGAGACTTCAGTCTCAGCCAAATGGTCACTCTAAGTATTGACTAAATATATAGTTTCTGAAAAGCAGAAATCCAACTGCTAAACCAGCTTATGAAGATTTCTACTAATATACAAATTAATAGAAATACAGATGTGTCCTTATGAAGACTGTTCTAGGGAAATCATGTGTCTAAATGCTTATTGCAGTCACCATAATTGATGAGGGGTATACAAACTACTGTGTCCAAAGGTGAGTTAGTATTCTGGGTGATCTGGAAACTATTCTTAAGGATGATTGAAGGATCTGGCACTTTTTAGTCTGGAGAAATCATAGACAGCATTTATTCATTTGAAGGGCTGGCATGTGATATAAAAGTAAACATATTTTAGATTCATCAAGAGGAGAAAAGTTGCTTAATGACAAATAATAGGAAGGCATATTTTAATTCGCTTATAATAACTATGGCTGTTTCACAACAGGTCATGCTGTTGTAAAAACAACAGTGTTCCTTCTCCTTGGAATGGTTCAAGTCAAAGTTGGCTGACTATCCTTCAGAGATACGGTGATTCTGGCAGTAGCTGGAAAACTGATCTAGATAACTTCTAAGATGTTGTTCCTGAAAGCCTTCTCCCCCTGAATGTGTCTTGGTATGTATGAATATATTTAAATAAGAAAGTTCAGTGTAGTGGGAAGAGTCTGCATTATAGAGGAATCAGAACTAGCTGTGCGACTTTGGGCAAGACATTTAGCATTTCTGCGCTTCACTGTCCTCACTACCTCTCAGGGCTGTTCTGAGAACTCATTAGATGACACATCCCTCAAATCACCCATTTGGCATTTAATGCATGTGTGGTTTTCTTCCTTCCATTTCCACAATATGGTTTATAATCAAACATCTGGGACCCATTAAGATTTTGAAAGTGTAGTGTTGAAACGAGCTAATTTTCCTAGGCTTTAAGTGTAGGATTTCATTGTTTTTAAACAATGAACTTGATTAAGATTTGATTAGATACTGTGTGGCACAGCATTTAAAAAAAAAAAAAAGACAAGTTTGGTGTAAGAAATAGAAGGAATCAGAAACCAGATGGCCAACATCATCTTTGAAATTTGCAAATGCAAGATCATCACTTGACTAAAGTCTTTCCTCTCAAGATTATTTAAAAAAAACAACAAAATACCAAAACACCACAAACTATATTATTCAACATCAGAAAGCATTTTACCTTCCTGGAAGATATTCCAAATTTCAGTTAAGAAAAGTTCAGTAACAAGCACTTTATTTTCTTTAGATTTTTAGAAGAAATTGGAATCTCACAGAACGAATCAATATACGCTTTTCTAGCTATCCTCCTTCCCACCCCAAAGATGAAAAGAATTGGAAAAAGTCCCACAAATACTGGAAATCAACTCATATGATTTACAAATAATTTTCTTTTAGATTTGCTTTACTTTGTTAACAAAGCTACCTCATTGGCAGAAGTCACCCTGAACTACCGAATTAGCTACTAGAATTATGTGTATTGAATAGTTAATATTGTTCAAGTAGATTTAGTCTTAACCACCACAAATCCTTTATTATCTATTAGCATCACACCCTTAAGTATTCTCATTGGAGACTGTCTTTAAGCAATAATGGCAACTGAGATGTGCAATTGTTCTTTCACATTTTCATTTATCTGTAACATGTACAATGATCTAAATAGGCAGCTCAATGCTCATAGAAGCCTTTAAGTAACTGCAATGTTGCTTCTCCTCAGTACTAACAATTTTTTCTACCCCAAATTCCAAGGTAAACACTATCCATATTTTGGGGACCACCCTTTCATATGATGTTCTATACACACATATACTTAACAAAAAGGGGATCACATTCTAGTATCATTTATTACAGCCAAATTCAACAGCATCAAAAGCATTTCTAGGGGCGCCTGGGTGGCTCAGTTGGCTAAGCATCTGCCTTCAGCTCAGGTCATGATCCCAGGGTCCTGGGATCAAGCCCGGCATCGGGCTCCCTGCTCGGCGGGAGGCCTGCTTCTCCCTCTCCCACTCCCCCTGCTTGTGTTCCCTCTCTCACTGTGTCTCTCTCTGTCAAATAAATAAATAAAATCTTAAAAAAAAAGGCATTTCTAGGCACTTAAATCAGGTGGCTGCGAAATTAAAAAAAAACATTTTTCTCTATATCATCTTTATAACTATATATTTCAGTCTCTTGAATCTTCATTACATTTTTAAATGTTTTTGTCCATACTAGTGAACCTCTGCTTTAAATAGTGAAATGCACATTCTGCCTTAATATTAGTAATTATTAATATATATCTCACTAAAAATGTACACTTCACAGTACCAAGTGAGATGACCACATTAGTCAGTCTGAGTCACAAGCATAAGTGACAAGAGTTGTAGGGTTAGGTGGTGGTGGCTGTGGAAACTTCCAGGCTCAAACAGGAAATGGACAAAAAAGAAGTCTTAGGGCAGACAGCTTAGGACTTACATGGTCGCAAAATGATGCCATAAAGGATCTAGCCTCTTTCAATTGTTCTGCTCTGCCAGCCTTGGAATGCAGGCCTCTGTTCTGTTTGTTGCTTCATGACTGAACTATGGCTGCTGCACCTCTGGCATATTCCTCAAGCAAGAACAACAGGTGTACGACAGGATGAGCTCTGGCCTGCAGAACATGTGGCTGTCCTTTCTTGAAAGGGCCAGTAGCAACTTCAACTTTTGTCTTATTGTCTGGAACTGGGTCAAACAGGCTACCCCTAGATGTATAGGAGTCTGAAAAACTATTTTTAGCTAGAATTAAGTTAAAGTTCCATTAGGATGACTAAATACTAGGTAGAAAAAGACCTGGGTCTGCTATGGAAAACCCAAGTCATAGCAAGCTGTCCTCAGTACAAGACAAAAAAATAAAGGGGGCCTCACTCTTATTTCTGAAGAGCATTTAGAGGATATGGCTCAGATATAGATGCCCTACCACAAAGAAGGAGGTGAAAGTCAGGGTGTAAGGGATCCTGCTGCATTAGCTATAGAGAGGAAGAATTTCCCCTTGGTCACTAACTCAATGGTAGCTAACATTCACTAACCCTTCTGAAGGCAAGAGGGAAAAAGACTAGCTCTCTATATTACCTGCTTGCCTTCTCCTGTAAGTGGAAGCCCGTGAAAATGCACGTCTAACTTGCTGTACTGACCCCCAAACCCGTGCAGAAAATGGAGAATAGAATAAGTCAGTTTTGGGCAGTGGACATAACCTTTACGTTCTATGCCTAAGCCGTAAAACAGAAAAATAACTCTGCCATCCCTCTTCATCTCCCACTGAACTAAACACACAGTAGGGGCTCAGTAAGCACTTGCCGACTTCTGTGAAGACTAAGGGGAAAGAGATGGAAATTAACATTTGAGAGACTGTCATATGCCTGAACTGTACCAGATGGCTTACATACGTGGCTCATTTGCTCATCAACACGCAGTTAGCCATTACCGTTTGGAGAACTAAACTGAGGATCAGAAAGGATAGCCAGGGTCACACGGAAAGTAGAGGCAGATCTCAGGTCTCACTGAAAGCCTTTGCTCCTTACGCAGTGTATCCCATGGTCTCTCGGCCAAAGCTCCTGGTACCGTGCTTTGCAGACACTCGACACAAGACATTTGGAGCGGAAGTTTGATTCCGCATCTGGAAGGACACTAACTTTTGCAGAGAAACTCTTAGGATGGAGAAACACTTCTCAAATCTTTAGGGTGTGGTCAAAACAGGATGTGCTAGCGCCAGCTCAGCTAGTGGTGAGGCCTGAGCGCCGCTGCGGGACGGGACCGAGCGAGCGGTCAGGCCAGGGGGGGCTCCAGCACAGGCCAGCGGCTTCGGGGCGACCCGGAACTCAGCCGGCGGTCCCCCGGGCGGTCAAGGCGAGGCGGTCGGCTCCTGCTGGACCGCCTGAGCCGGGCGCCGGGGCGGGCCGCGCGTGACGCACTTCCGTCCTGCGCCTTCCGGCTTAAAGGGGACCCAGACCGCCCTCATAACAACAACAAAACGAGCGCGCTCGCGCCGGGCGCCTGGGCTTCTAGTCCCCGCCCTCCTGCCACCTGCCGCCGCCTCGGCCGCGCCCTGTCCTGCGCCGCGCTGCCGTGTCCTGCCCGAGGGGTCAGGCGGAAAGCGGGCCGCACCCTTTGGCCAACTTGTCTGGCGGCCACCGCGCCGCCTCGCGAGACCCGAGGCCGGGCCGTGGCTGCCGCCGAGCAGCAGGAAAGGAGCGGCCGCCGCGGAGGACGCCCGGCAGGACTGTGCGGTCGGCGGCCCTACCCGGGCGCGGAGGGCGGCGGTGGCGGGCCCCGCGGCCCTCTTTCAGGTACCCCTGCCCCGGCGGGTCGCCCTGAGCGGCTCGGCCCCTTCTCTGGCCCGCTTGGCAGGGCCGTCGCGTAGGGGCCTTGTTGCGTTTCAGCTTGGGGGTCGCGGCGGGGGCGGGGCGGTGACTCCCTCCCTTATCATTGCTTTCTCTCTTTTCCTCCCGGCCTCTCTCCGCAGTCCGGAGCCCGGCGGAGCCCGGACCTGGCGGGGAAAGCTGCACCCACGGCCGGGTCCCCGGACCCCGCCGCCGCCACAGTCCATCATCCTTGGTACCGGCAATGGCCCTTGTATTGCCCGATGCACTTGTGACTGACTTGGACACGGAATATTAAGAACCTACTTGCTGCCGTCACTGTACCAGTCGCGCCGGCAGTCACCACCTCGGCTCATTTGGGCTGCTCCTCTTGACTCTGTTCAACTCGGGGGCACCATGGACCAAAATGGGATGGAGATTCCTGTGACCCTCATCATTAAAGCACCGAATCAGAAATACAGTGACCAGACTATTAGCTGCTTCTTGAACTGGACCGTGGGGAAACTAAAAACACATCTATCTAACGTGTACCCTAGCAAACCAGTAAGTGTCTAAAAGCTGGGCGCAGCTGCTCTGGTCGGCAACTTTTCGTGCCATGCACTCCCGTCTCTCTGTTCATCCCCTCCCCTCTTGAATCAAATAGGTCTCTTGCTAGACTGCGAAGTATTTTGAGTTCCGAGGTGTGTGTGTGTCTCTTGAGTGTCTCAGCCATCATTAATATCTTCCTCATGAGGTTCAGTTAATTAGTAAGAGTACTGTCTACAAAAATATCAAGGGACATAATAATTGATAGGCATAAAAAAGGACCATTTTCATTGGACTTAAGTCATCGGCCTAATATGGGAGAGACAGATGGATCCTTAAAAAAAAAAGATAAACACTGCAACCTATATTAAAGCTTTTATTGCTTTAGTTAGGCATTGAGACTTCTAGAAGAACTAAAGAAATAGGGCAGTTATTGCAAAAACAGGAGGTTTGGAAATGCAACTCTTAGTTGGCCTTATTTGTTTGTCAGTACTTTTGATACAAATATTTTTAGTAGAGGAACTAAAAACTCTGAGGTATTTAAGTACTTGGAACAAACTAGATGGAAGCCTCATTTTTTTCAGATCTTTGGTTTGAAAGTTAAGATTTACACAAGGGGTAACAAATTTGTTTTAAAGTTTTCTCCTTCACAGAAGATTTCCTATTGCATACGATTCATTTTACACATTTTCAAGGTGGAAAATAGCTTTTTGGAATAATCAGAATTGAAAGTCATAGACTTCCATAGTACTGTTTATAACATAGCCGGATTACCATTCCTAAGTATATGAGTATATACTTGAGCATATATCTAAGTGTGTGTGTGTCTCTCTATATAACGTGTGTTTATACATTTACATTTAGATATATGCTCAAGTATGTGCTTATGTGAGATCTTTATATTGTATGATTAAAAGGGACTTGGTTTGCAGTATGTTAGACCAAGAGTTACCACTTTTCTAAAACTTTTTCTTTTTCAAAAAGTATCTAAGAGAAGAGTGGTGTGAAACCCATTTGCCTTACCTGCACCCAGAAAAAGCCAGTTTTTGGCAGGAGTTCTGCCCTCCTAGTACTAATCTCAAGTACCCATATGGATCACTTGGCTGCTGGAGGATAGATCAGTTGCAAACTTTTCTACACTGTGTCTCCCTGACCCACCTGCTGCTTGTACACACTCTTCCAGGTTTAACTGTGGCAAACCTGACTTTTCTCTTCTCTTCCAGCAAGTCATTTCCAAGTGAATTGTATTTTTTTTTTAAAGATTTTATTTATTTATCTGACAGAGAGAGAGAGAGTGTGTGCACAAGCAGGAGGTGCTGCAGAGGGAGAGGGAGAAGCAGATTCCCCACTGAGCAGAGAACCCAATGAGGGGCTCGATCCCAGGACCCTGGGATCATGACCCGAGCTGAAGGCAGATGCTTAACCCACTGAGCCACCCAGGCACCACTCCAAGTGAATTGTAATATTGAAGTTTATTTCTGGTTAGAGTGGGTGGAACTGGGGGGTGAGGACCATGTGTTTGTTGTCTTAGAACTTCACTGAAAACTTCCTGTGGTTATTAGATTTGACAGGCTTACATTCTAACTTATTTATCACATGAGAACTGATTTGTAGTGTTTTAGTTTTTGAACACACCGACTGTTTCATGATACCCCACAGGTAGTCTTCAGTATGGGAATTGGAGTACTAAAAGATGGTTATTTAGAACAGAGAACATTTTGTAATATAGGCAATATTATATTAATATATTATGAGGGAAATTTGGGTTCTTATGAGCACCCACAAAGACTGCTTAACACTAATTCTGTGTTTAGGTGTCTTAAGTGCTATTTGGTGTTTAACAGGGATTATTTCTTATGCCTGATTCTTTGCACATCTGCCTGGTGGAGGTGGATGATTTGGAAGCAGAGTACGGTTCCAGTGCCTTGTAGAAGCAAGTGTTCTCCAGTAAGGAGTAGAAAAGTGATGGCTCTGGTCAGTACTGCTCTAACTGGGTCTGATGGGCCGAGGGCGGGTGAAGGGCCTTGGTCCCTGTGGGCAGTGGCTTCTAGGAAAGTAAATAGGAGCTGCTGGAGGGAAAGAATGGAGATTTGAAGTTGTCCTTTTAGGATCTCTAAAATAGGTCACATGTCTACTGCTGTTAACAGAATTCTGGCTAAACTCTGCAAGAGTGTGTATAGTCTTAAGACTTTAGCTTTATGGTCAGATACTGATTTGACTTAATCACAGATAATCTCCACATGAATATTTTAAATTCAATTTTCCATCTGTCAATAAACCCACAGCAAATATACCCTTTCCCACCAAAGCATATTTTCTTGGGCTTCATTTATTTATTTAATTAGTATTTTATTGACCTGGCGTTTGGGTGTCTATATGTTACGCATGAAGGTGATGATGATTCCTTTGCTCTTCTGAAGCTCAGGTCTAGCGGGGCATACAGATATGTAAGTAAAAAGCTGTAATATTATGTGACTAGTGTTACACAAGAGGGATGTACTGAATGCTGTAGGAGCATAGGGAGGGAATGGTCATCTCTGAAGGGAAGGTAAGGGAATGTGTAGCTGTTTTAAGAAAAGGTTCACAGTGACAGTGACATTTTTCTTTCTTTTTTTTTTTTAAGATTTTGTTATTAGAGAGAGAGAGAATGAGAGCGAGCAGGAGAGGGGGAGGGTCAGAGGGAGAAGCAGACTCCCTGCTGAGCAGGGAGCCCGATGCTATGCGGGACTCCTGATCATGACCTGAGCGGAAGGTGCTTAACCAACTGAGCCACCCAGGCGCCTCTGGGGACATTTTTCTTAAAGAGTTGATAACAGTTTTAAGCAGATAAGATGATAGCTGCTTTTTTTTTTTATTAAAACCTATTATTTCAGAGGTAATGTTGCTTTGATGATTCTCAACGTAATATAGTACTTTTAAAAAGATTACAGATCCATAATGGGCTACGGAGGGGAAGGTGTCTTCCAGTTAGGAAATAGGGCAGTTGCCATATTTATGCAAACTTCACAGTGCCATCACCAAAAACCTCAGATGTGGAATTGAACTCTTTTGGAGTTTTGTTTAACTTTGAATGGTATTGATAATTGGTTTAGGACTTGGTGTAGGAACTGGAACGTGCATCAGTTCATGTTGATAGTGTATATAGGTAATTGTGAATTATGTTCTGATATGCCATTTGTCATCACTTCATGACTTTACATTTTCAGATCCTGAAATTGGCCTGTAGTGTGAAATAATTATTCTCTAATTTGGGTAATTGCCCCGGGGGCGTGAAGATACCTGTCAAGAAGGCTACTTTTACTTGAGTAGTTTCAGACTTTGATCTAGTTTAGGTTTATTTGCTAGAGATGTAAATATCAAAATAGTTGAACTTTTTATTTTTATTTTTTATTTTTTTAAACATTTTATTTATTTATTTGACAGAGACAGCAAAAGAAGGAACACAAGCAGGGGGAGTGGGAGAGGGAGAAGCAGGCTTCCTGTGGAGCAGGGAGCCCGATGTGGGGCTCGATCCCAGGAACCCAAGATCATGACCTGAGCCGAAGGCAGACACTTAATGACTGAGCCACCCAGGCGCCCCTCAAAATAGTTGAACTTAATGTTATTCAGTAGAATGGACTATCCCAGAGAAAACTTAAAAAGTAAGGATCTTTAAGTCTGATTAGGCATCTTTCTCGTTATTGCTTCTTTCTTACTCTCCTCATACAAACAATAACTAAGATGGACCTGACTCACCGTGAATTCAGTTTTGAAGATAAACCTTTCTGGGGCTTGCCTTGGCTCCTCAGTTTTCAGTCCTGTGGTCAAAATGCCTGTTGAACATGTCCCTCAGCTCTGGGTAGATTCCCTTTGTCTGGGTGCTTTCTATCGTTAAACTAAAGCAGTCAGTATCGTTACTTATGTCTTCTAGCTCTCCTGCTCAGCTAGGAAGTTTGTTCTGCTTTTTCAAATTGCTCTGCGATTCCGTTAGAATTAAAGAAATAGAAATAGAACCAGTTGAATAGGTTCTGTTCTGAGAATATAACATTCCATAACCAAATTGCCTACAGTTCAGATGGAAGTCTTAATTTCATTAGCAGTGGAAATAGCTTGAATAATATAATTTGAGGTTTATATCTGCCTCATTTTTGTAATTCCCTATTACCTTACTCAGGCAGGTCATTTTTAAAACTTACTTAACTATCTCAGAACTGTTGACTTCAAGGTGCTTATAATGCATATATATAAATAATTTTTGCTTTATAAGACTTGTCTTTACAATTTTAGTGCATATGTTTAAGAGGGTTTCATGTCACGTAGCAATATAGTTCATATTTTTAAAACTCTTTGAACAAAGGATATTATTAAATTGAATGTGAAGATTGATGAAAAGTTAAGTTTTGAATGAGTGCTGATTAAATTTGTTTTATTTTTAATTTTTTTATTTTTTAAAAAAATTTATTTGTCAGAGAGAGGGGGAGGGAGAGAGGGAACACACAAGCAGGGCGAGCTAGGGAGAAGCAGGATCCCTGCTGAGGAAGGAGCCTGATGCGGGACTTGATCCCAGGACCCCAGGACCCCGGGATCATGACCTGAGCTGAAGACAGACGCTTAACCAGCTGAGCCACCCAGGCATCCCTAAATTTGTTTATTTAACTCCTTTGTAGCTTTTCCTAATGTATTCTTTTGGAAAATAACAGTACTATGTTTTATTTAATCATGCATCAGTTTTTAAAATAGGATTTATCTAGAACTTTTAGTTTAAGTTTCTCACCTCTGCATTACAAATAGTGATTTCATGGTCTCAAAAGCTTTTATTTAACTGTCATAGTTGGTGCTCAAATTTTAAACTTCCATTTACTAAGTGGTTGCCATGTATATTAGGCATTCTACTAAGTACTTTATATGTTTGATCACATTGATTCCTCATAGACACCTTATGATGTAAGTTTTATTTATTAGCTCTATTTTATAAATAGGAAACTGAGGCTTGATGATAGAACTCCTTAAGTAGTAGAATTGGAATTTGAACCCAGGTTGGTCTGACTTTCAAGCCTTGGTGCTTAAACCATTAATTCACATTGTATATATGGTTATATGTAATAAGATAAAGGCATTTACGGACCTGGCCATCTTAGCTATATGCTTGCAAACTGAAAAGAAGTGAACTATAAAAAGAGGTGTATGTGTTTAAGTGGTTTGTCATTTAAAGGCTGTAGATGAATGGATAACATAGCTTTAATAGTGTTCTAATGCATGTCATGTTAGTGTGTGCTATTTGTTTATTTTGATATATTTTAGGGAAGATATGGGAACCTAGTATCTTAAGACCTCAAAGCACATTGCTTTGCTTTATCGTTTTACATTCTTGCTTGTTTTTATGAACCATAGCAGTCACGTATTTTGGCATTCTCTGTTGTATGTATACCTGATTTGCAAATGGCCCGTGAGTGGAAACAGCTAAGCTGGGGATGTCCCTTTGGAGTTCTAGAGAAAATTATTTTTTAAGCTCCTGTTTGCTGCTTTTGTTTACTGTTGTTGCAAGGAGATAAGGGGTAGAGGCAGTTTGGGTAAACCATGCTTCATTTACAGTGCTTCTGAATTCTCTGGAGCTTTATTTATTTATTTTGTTTAAAGATTTTATTTATTTGAGAGAGAGAATGAGAGACAGAGAGCACGAGAGGGAAGAGGGTCAGAGGGAAAAGCAGACCCCCCGCTGAGCAGGGAGCCCGATGTGGGACTCGATCCTGGCACTCCAGGATCATGACCTGAGCCGAAGGCAGTCGCTTAACCAACTGAGCCACCCAGGTGCCCTCTCTGGAGCTTTAAATTGGGTGAATTTAGTGGGAGTGGGAGGAAGATATGTTGCAGTACAAATTCATAGAATTCATTTCCTACAGAAACGATATGTTGTGCACCTTCTGGGAACCACCTCTTTAAAGCTATTTGGCACTTGTGACTGAGCTATATGTAAGTACTGAAATACTAATAATTACCACTTTCAAAGGACTTGGGTTCTAGTTCTTTGAACTAACATGTAAGTTGAAGATTTTTTACTAAGCTATTTGATTGTGTTGATGTCAGATAGAACATGATTTTTTTAAGCCATCCATAATGAGAGACTGTATTTAGTTCCTCATATACAAAATTTAATCTTTTGATACCAGCGAGGTGACTTTCTAGAAATATGAAACTGTTGTTGGCTTTTTTGTAAACTCATCTATCAGACTCTTGTGAATATTTTAAATGCACAAGGGATGCATAGTATTTTGTCTGTTTTTGATATCTGATGAAATAGTAAAAAGTCAGATACTTTAGATAGTATATGTAAACCTTTTAGGAAGAAAAAAATCTCCCCATTTTATGATTTATTTTTGCATGTTATACTAGCCGATGAACTTTCCTCACCTTGGTTTTTAGCAATGTCTGTTAAGTGAGTGGCAGAATTTTTGGGGCCAGCTAGTTAAGCAGGTATTTATTTGGAGTGGCCTAGTTCTGTCTCTCGGAGTACCATCCTTGGAGTACCATCAGGATGTTTCTAACTTGGTAATTTAGCTGCCTCTACTCTACCATATAATACCAGGTACCATGTATCACTAGGCTTTGTTTAGTGGTAAGCAGTGGAGGCAGTGAAAGTAGCATTATCTGATAGGATTTGCTGGCTATTGGATGTAGGGTGTGAGCAACAAGAAGAATGGTGATGTTAACATAGATGGTCAAGTATATATGTATCTGTGTAGCCAGTATCTTAACAGTAGACTTTTAATTGACAATTTAATTAGTACTTTGTTTTAGATTTACCAATCCTGAGTCTTCTGGATTTTTATATTGAAAGGGTACGATGTGATGGTTTTTTTTTTTTTTTAATTGAGAGAGAAACAAATTTATGTTAAGCTACTGAGATTATGGAGTTTGTTATAGCAGGTAGCATTACTTAATTTAAAACAAATGGATTTTTCAATCAAGATAAATGATACTGTTATTAGCAGGTTTGGATAAATAAAATTGTGTCACTTTTATTAGTGAAGTTGTATTTGAATTGAGATCTCAAAATCTGTGTTTTTCCTAATACTCTAGTTTATGATCCAAAATGGCTTGTTGAAAGTTCGGTCAGTTGATTACTGTGTTGTTTGTTATCATGTCTAACTACTGGTTTTCCAGATAGTTAAATTAATTTATTGATATTTAAAGTGAAGAGGCAATTTATTTAGTGACATAGAAGAATTTTCAGATCTTCTCACCTAAGTTAGGCACATGAAAATTCCTTTTTCCCTGTTTTTCAGTCACAGTAAAATTAAAGAATTCCTTTCTCCTTTTAAAATTTCTGATTATTTGAAGGCATTTGAATAATTTCAAGAAACAATTTTACTTGAGATATAATTCACACACTGTAAAACTTGCTCTTTAACATGTACAACTCAGTGGTTAATTCACAAAGTTGTGTAGTTATTATAACTGTCTAATTTCAGAACATTTTTGTTACCTCAAAAAAGAAAACTTATACTCACTAGAAGTCACTGTCTGTTCTTGGTAACTACTGATCTACTTTCTGTCTATAGATTTGCCTATTCTGGAAATTTCATATAAATAGAATCCTAGTATATGTGGTCTTTTTTGTCTGGCTCCTTTCATTTAGCACAATGTTTACAAGATTCACCTGCATTATAGCATGCATCAGTTCTTCATTACTTTTTATGGGCGAGTAGTATTTATTATATGTATTATGTTTTGTTTATTCATTCATCAGTTGATGGACACTGGGGTTGTTTCTACTTTTTGGCTATTATGACTAATGTTATGGACATTCTTATGCAAGTTATTATGTGGAAGTATGTTTTCAGTTTTCTTTGGTATCTAGGAGTGGAATTGGGCATATCCTGAGTCATTGGGTAACTTTTTTTCTTTTAAGATTTATTTTATTTATTTATTTTTAAAGATTTTATTTATTTGACAGAGAGAGACACAGTGAGAGGGGGAACACAAGCAGGGGGAGTAGGAGAGGGAGAAGCAGGCTTCCCGCTAAGCAGGGAGCCCGATGCGGGGCTCGATCCCAGGACCCTGGGATCATGACCTGAGCCAAAGGCTGACGCTTGATGACTGAGCCACCCAGATGCCCCAAGATTTATTTATTTTAGAGAGAGAGCATGAGCAGGGGGAAAGGCAGAGGGAGAGGGAGAGAGAATCTCAGGCGGACTCAGCTGAGTGTGGAGGCCCCCGTGGGGCTTGATCTCACGACCCTGAGATTGTGATCTGAGCCGAAACCGAGAGTCAGCCGCTTAACTGATCGAGCCACATAGGTGCCCCCCAGTAACTCTTTGTTTAACTCTCTGAGGAACTGCCAAACTTTTTCATAGAGGCTGTTCCATTTTGTGTTCCTACCAGCAGTGTGTGAGGGTTCCGATTTCTCCACATCCTCATCCATACTTGTTTTTGCTTCATGTACTTTGTGGGGGGTGTGCCATGTAATTTTGTTATTTTATTGTATTCTGCCTTTTTGAAAATTGATGTTCCCTTGTTGTGGAAAGATAAAAGTTTATTCAAAGTTGACCCAATTGATATTTATTTTGTTGACTGTGGTAACATTGCAGTTATTTGAAACAAAAACAACAAACCGACCCCAAAACCTGTTCCAGATACATGCTGTTTTTACAGGTGAGAAGAAATGATGTGTGATATTTGTTTTAAAATTCTCTTTCCCCTCAAAAAGGCAGTGGGGGATAGATGAAACAAGAACAGCAAAATATTGATAATTGTTGGAGTTGAGTATTTGGGAGTTCTTGAAGATGCTAGTTTGGGGTTTGTTTTGTTCTCTCCACCTTGTGTATGTTTGAGAATTTTCATAGTAAAGTAAAAAAAAAAAATTCGTAAGACTGATGTCCTTTATGCAGAATGTTATGACATAGAAGTATCTATTAAATGTTTGGACTGATGGAAAAATAATAGTTTATGATGACTGTATTTATCAAAGAAACTTTTTTAGTTTCCAGCTAAATTAATAAGTATATTATGGAAACTTATAAAGCATTATAGAATTCATTTTGTCCAAGGGTTAAATCAATTATTATCTACTTAGCTTTTAACTTATGTTATATAATTCACTATTTGTTCCCCACTCAATATTTATGTGTATTGATTGAAATTTCAAGATTTGTGATATGTATTTAAAAAAAAAACAAAACACCTCTTGTGTTAATTTGGTTGTTTATATACAGGAATTTGAACTTGTGCATTTTAGGAATGGCACACTCAAAAATACTTCCAGGGAAGCTAGATTATGCCTAACAGCTAAGTATCTTGGAAAGACAGCTATACCTTTCTCTTCATCTTGGGTACCTAAGAAACCCTGAACCACAGATCTTACTCAGTATGACAGTTTCTATTATGGTTATTTTTAATGTAAGACCCTTTTTAGTAGCCATGCTGTATACATATATTCTGTTTGAAAATTGTTACAGTTATTGCTTGGATTTGGCATATTTAACAATTGTTGATATAGCTAATATTTAATTGTTTTAATAGAATTCGTGGAACATCTGCTTATTTAGGAGGTCTTATGGGGACTGTACATAAATACTTTGATTTTAAAAACTTTAATACTAGCAGTGTGAGCACTTAGCAGATTTATCATACATACAAAATAGGGCAGAAGTAACCAGAATGTATTTCCTATTCTCGGTTTCATATAGAGATGGCAGCTGAATCTCTATGCACTTGAGTTGATTTTTCTTTAACCTTGTGTTTTTGAAAAACATATAGAGGTATTTGTGAGAATGGCAGATAAAATAAAAACTAGAAGTTACATAAAACTGTAACTAAATTCAAATGACTCTTGAATTAAAACCAGTAAATCGTTCTGTATGATATTAGTAAAGAAGAAAATAAATGTTGTATATTCTTTTAGATTATAAATACTGAGAAAACAATTCGAAATAACTGTGGTGACCTTGAAATTTTATCCCATTGTTGACTATTACTACTAGAAGGCCAGCCATCTTCTCATTTATAGTTTTAAAGGTTTTTAATGATAGTCACACATGCATTGCATTATGGCTGAAAAGGCAAACTTCCAGTGTACCTTTTTTTCCTGTTTTTTAAAAAAATGGTAATTATCTGTATTTTATTATATCTACAATAGACAGACTACCATTTACTGAGCTCTTAATGTCTTAAGTAGAATTTGGAAAAAAAGGTCTTAAATTATGTCAGTTTTCTGCTTATCTGTGCCTAAAGGGAGTTTTACTTTGCTCATTTTTAGGCATATTATTCCCAGCTTCCAATTTGTATAATTAGAAAAAGTTGAATTCTTTTCTTTGTCCCATTTCTTAGTTGACGAAGGATCAGAGATTGGTGTATTCGGGCAGACTGCTTCCCGATCATCTGCAGCTGAAAGACATTCTCAGAAAAGTAAGCTTTTCTAACCACTATTTTATAACAGATACATTTAGAGTGTGAGAAGAGAGATGTTCTGAAGTTTTATCGATATCCAACTAGTTCAGTTTTTAGATACTTAAGATCAACCCTTTTGGGTAGCATAATGGGTAAACATGAATTAGAAAGTAAAGAACATAATGATAGATTCTAGTTAGTTTAGGTAATAGTTTTGTATATCCATCTGATAGCTAAATATAAAATAGGATTATATGTTTCTGTTCAGTTATTTGTTACCTTATATAAGAAAGCAGTATTGACTTATCAGTAGTGCAGGAGTAGAGTGTTCAAGTAGTGGTGAGGGACTTTCATTGATAATCTCTTCTCTCTTAAAGCCCCTTTTGACCAAACTGCATGATGTTTTAATACAAGTTGCTTGAGGTAGGAGTTTAATTTCAGGACAGGAAATGAAAAGGAAGTCCAATTGCTTGATCAGTTGGCAAACTTTGAATGTTGGTGCTATGAGCTAAAATATATTTCAATGTAGTTTTTGACAGCTTGAATGCTAGTTATCGTAATGGCAGCTCTTTTAGCTCATGTTCATTTGTGGAATTAAACTTGTAGAACTTTTCTGCATTTGAGTTGCTGCTTTTTGTTTGTGAATGTAGCAGAATCAAATACATAGCTCTTATGTTTCTTAACTCTTTGACTTAACTCTTAATGTTCTTTTGGATATCCCTAATCTCATTTAGAAGATCTGTGTCCTCTCCTCTATGTTTATGGTCACCTGTGGGAAACTTTAAAAAATCTTATACTGGTATATTTCTTCTGTTTAGATAGTTGAAATTTTAGCTTTGCCAGTGTGACTTCTTGCTGTCATTTTCATTTTAATCAGGTAGTTTCAGGTTGCCAAAGTGGTTTAACAGCCTCTCTTCCCTGGCCCCCCTCGAAAATAGTGGCATTGCGGCAGATTTTTTCCCTCTTTCTTTGATAGACGACTTTTTTTTTTTTTTTTTTTTAATGTAAGCCCTTACGTCCCGCCCGATGTGGGGTTTGAGTTCATGATCCTGAGATCAAAAGTTGCATGCTCTACCTACTGACCCAGCCAGATGCCCTGATAGACTTGAGTTTTTGGAGCAGTTTTATGTTCACAGCACAATAGAGCAGAAGGTATAGAGATTCTCCATATACCCCATGTCTCTACACATCCCTAGGCTACCCCACTGACAAAATTCCACATCAGAGTGGTATATTTGTTGCAATTGACATTGTACACAGTGTACTGCATTGATGCAGCATTATCAGAAGTCCATAGTTTACATTAGGGTTCACCCTTGGTGTGGTACAATTTTGGATTTTCACAAATAATGACATGTATCCACCATGTCATCCACTGAAGAATAGTTTCACTAGCCTAGAAGTCCTCTGTGCTCCACCTTTTCATCTTTCCCCCTGTGTTTATGCTTAAAAACGTTTCTGCTTTATGCTCTTTGAAATACAAAATTTATTATTTTAATCCCAAGGATGGCTAGAGTATGCATATGAATACTTTTTAAAAGGTTTTTGCTTCTATAAATGATTTCTGACCAGAAGAGTTAAAATAAAAATGCTTTGAAGGACTGTTGTGCCCTTTATATAAAACATTTTGAACAATATTTTTATATTTTGAATAGATCTTTAAAGCGTTTTTGTTAAAGTCAGTTACCCCTTTACTTTTTTTCAGGTAGATGCTGCCATTAGCTTTACCTGTTAGTTATAAAATGTTTTGCAGAAACATTCTCCAAAGGTGAATGAAAACTATTAGTTAATTGTGATTAATATGACCTTTGAAACTAGGTTTCTAAGGATAAACATCTTATACTTGAATGCTTTTTAGTATTCTGAAGCTAAGAGGACATTAAATCAGGTGTGCTTTCTACCTACCTTGCTAGGCATAGCTCATGTCCTGCTGTCTCTGGGAATGCCTTTTCCCTAGCATTCTAACCCTATTTAACTCCTTAAGCAATTATAATTTGTGCTTCTCAGTTTTGTGCAAAGACTGTTTTATATATTCCCTAATTGTGTTCTAATGTGGTATACTGATCTTTTAACGATATCATGAGCCTCTTTAGGCGAGGGGCTGACTCTTACCCTTTTTTTGGATTCACCTCAGAATTAAGCACAATTCTAGGTTTATGGGAGGCAGTTGATAAATCTTAGTTTCTGGTAGCTTTGTTTCTCTTCCTCACAAGTGGGAATCTTTCTTTTTTCCTTCCCCCTTTTCTTTATCATTCTTTTGTTTTCTTTTCTTTCTTTCTTTTAAGTTGCTGAGCCATCCTTTGTTCTTCTCTGCTCTCCTTTATTTTCTCTCCTTTCTCCATCTTATATACTAGCTTTATGCCTGACTATAAATATACTCATGAAATCAGTGAGCTTAAATGCCAATCCTAATCCTTATTAGAATATTTTCCTTTAGGCATAGTTGTAAGTTTATGGAAACACATGGAATATGTACAGAATGTAGTTCAAATATACACTTTAAATCTGTGTATAATTGTTATAGGTAAAACTAGTTTTTGAATTAAAAAAATTAAAAAAACTATACATCACCTTGCTAGAATTAAGGCAAATGAGAGTAGGTGCAGTTGAGTTTCTTTATTACAGCTGCGAAGTCTCAAGTAATGGAAATATTTTCACTACTCCCAGTTTGTAGGCCTAAGCTTCAATGTGACTGTTACATAGTTTTGATATTAAGGTGCTAGATGTCTTTATGTTGAAGTAATAGATTGCATTGATGCAACTTCACAGCACTGATTGCTTCAAGACTCCTTGATATACAAAGTAATCATTTTTTCATATAGTAGGTACTGAGTATTTAGACAGTTTTCTACCCGTGGAGTGTATTGAATTCAGAAGGGCCCCAGATACTAAAAGGATACATTACCGTACCTTCAAATGGCAACAATTTACTAATAAAATGTCTATGCCCGAAAGGAACTTAAAATTTGAGTTAAATATTTCAGCTTAGGTACTGACTTTTTGAACTATTTATTTTCCAGTACTACGCTTTCAATGTAATCTTCTTTAATTTTAGCAAGATGAATATCATATGGTTCATCTAGTATGTACTTCTCGGACTCCTCCCAGTTCTCCAAAATCCAGCACCACTAGAGAAAGTCATGAAGCATTGACATCCAACAGCAATTCTGTGAGTTGTTTGTGGAGGAGTAAATGTTGAAATTTTTTGATTAGCCTTTTAAGTGAAAAACAGAACAATTGGAGCTTGGGGGTTGTGAGATTGTGTTTTGAACAGCTTGAGTTACGCGTTTAAACTTGCTTTTTAGAGATCCAGTGCCTAGTGTTATCCCTGGAAACTTGAGTTATTTGTTATTGAAGATCCAATCTTCAGGGGTGAAATACTAAAATACTCAGAAAACAAAGTGAAGATATGATTACATAATTTAAAATCTAGGACCAGTAAAGTTTCAGAAATATTAAAGATACTTGATATACTGTATTTTATTCAAGATGGATTAAATTATTTAAATTTTGAGTATGCTAAATCTTAAAGTAGATTGCTTGGTCAAGAATTTTATTTTTTAAAATGACTGGACTTGGGCATACATTTCAACTTCAGGAAGAAAAATTACTTCACTTAGTCAGTTCTTTCAGACTTCATTTTTCCCTTCTTATTTTTCCATCTGCCTAAACTTCGGAATTTTTAAAATGTTGAACTTTTCAATTTAGATGTAAAGTTTTAAAGACAAATTATGCTAAATTATTTTCAGTTTCCCATTAAAGTTTTATATGACACCTTTGGAGGTGAGAGAAAAGGATTGGATGAGTGGAAGGTTGCTTTAAGACTCTTGGGCAAAGAACTTACATACTGCTAAGTATACGTTCCTTCTTGTGAAGAATCTAGCCAAAACTTGAAGGAGGGGATGGATGGCAGAGGTGATAACTAGTTGAAGGATCTTTCAGTAATTATTAGTTAACTGCTTCTTTAAGAAACTAGACCCTTTAGTTGCTATATTTAATTAGTATGGCCTCAGTGGTAAGTATTTTCCAGCAGTAGCTATGGGAATTTAGCTTTCATTAAACTGAAGTGTGGTTTATCAGTAAACCCAAGGGTCTCTCTACGTTTCCTACCTCTCCTAAGAAGGGACAAAACATTAGCATTCAGGATATAGTCTTTGGACACAGTTGTGTTGCTTCAGTTTTTATTAAGAAAGACCCCTCCTGACTTGTCTCGTGGTTCCTCAGCCATGATTTCATGTCATTAGTATATATATTCAGTTTTTTCAAGCTGTGTTATGAAAATCTGACAAGTATCAAGGGAAAATTAAGTTGAATTACCCTTCGTTTTTTATGGCTGAGAAATTTCAGTGGGATTTGAGAAGGTCTTAAAAATCTAGTCATGAAAGAGTTATCTAATAAGGTCAGAAAAAAATTAGTTCTAACAAAATTAGGCTGTGCTGCCAAATGGCTATGCCTTTCTTCTGTTAATTTTCTTAAAAAATGAATACCATATTATGCTGGTCCATTTAATGAGAAATCTTGACAAAAAGGAAGCTTTTTCCAGTTTATGTCCCTAAGAGTCAAACTCCCTAGTCTGATTAGGTAGATACCTACTTGGTGTCTACTTTATGTGGAATAACCTCTTAAAGAAAGCTTTGTTAGTTTTGCAAAAGACCAGTGTCCTTGGCAGGCACCTTTTACATGGCATGACTTAGGAAGATAGTCATACAAAAAGACATCCAGTCAAAAGGAAGGCAGTACAGGAAAAATAATAATTTTAATGAAGTTGGAAGGATGTTAAAATTATTGGGGTGGTCTTCAAGTGGTTATATTATTTAAAGTTATTGAATCTGTGAGTTAATGACATCATCAGAACATGAGAATTTTAAAATCCTGATTGGTATCTTGTTAATTTTGTAAAGAAATGTATTTGTTGATTTTCTGAACTCTTACTCTCATCAGAATTAAAATATCAGCCTATTATGCTGGGCACAAGATTCAAATCAGTATATTTCTAAAATTCACTTTTTGCAGAGGGATTTCATAAATACATTTTTAACAATGTGTCTCTAATCTCATGATTGCAATGAATTAAATTTCCTTGAAGAAATAATTACATTTTTTTTTTTGTATAGAGTTCAGATCACTCAGGATCAACAACGCCATCATCCAGTCAAGAAACCTTGTCTTTAGCTGCTAGTTCTTCCTCAGAAGGATTGAGGCAACGTACGCTTCCACAAGCACAAACCGACCCAGCACAGAGTCATCAGTTCCCCTATGTAATGCAAGGGTGAGTGAAGTTGTAGTTGTGGGCCTCTTAAAAATCTGTTACTCCTGACTTTCAGGGTAGCCCCTCTGTAATAATCAAAGTACATTGGAAATTTATTCATATTCTTCCTTATACATTTTGAGAATTAGGGGGTTAAGTAGAGCAGTGCTTTTGAAAGCTGGCCATACCTCAGAATCATCTAGGGCAGTGCTTTTCAGTCTTTAATGTTTGTGCTAATCACCTGGGGATCTTGTTAAGCTGCAAGTATGATTCAGTAAGTCTGATGGGCCTGAGATTCTGCATTTCTAGCAAGCTCCCAGGTGATGCTGATGCTTCTGATGCTTTGACCACACTTCGAATAGCAAGGATCTAGGTAGCTAAAAAAATTCTTTTAGTTTCACCATGGATCTACTCAAATTAGCTTTCTGGGAAGCTGATGGGTAAGTGAGGGTGTTCTTGGAAGAGTATAAGGCCCAGTAATCTGTTTTTAAAAAGCTCCACAGGTGTTTCTGATCAGCCAGACTTGGTAATAACTGATGTAGGGTAAAACTGTGGTGTATTATAAAGATAGGTTAACCATTGCTAGGGTCTTTATTAGAGGAGTTTACTCAAGAGGCTTGCTATGGCTACGTTATATTTAGCAATTATAGCAGGCCTTTTGGTTAGGCAGTCCTAGGGGAAATGCAGCCAACAGCCACAGCACATCTTTCAGACAGCTCAAACAGTAGGATCCTGGAAAATACGGTTTGGACCTTGGTTATGTATGAAACCAAGGTATTTAACTGGGGTACTATTATTTGTTACTTTTGAAGTAAAGGAAACATGAGTAATAGGTAGTGAGATCGTTTTGTATTGCATAGCATGCTATGGTCCTGCAGTGTGTGGCAGTGCTCTAGATCTATGCTTGTGAGGCTAGAAACAAGGAAATAGCTAGGACCTCAGAATGGTAGAAGTGACATGACCAAGGAGTAGCCATTGACGGCTATGTTAAACAGGATCAAAAAACATTCAGATACTTTTTACTTAGAACTTTAAACTTAATTCAGTACTTTTTCTTTTATATTGAATTATATTTGACATAAAACTATATAATTAAGGTATACAGCAAAACTCAATTCTTTTTTTTGTTATGTTAATCACCATACATTACATCATTAGTTTTTGATGTAGTGTTCCATGATTCATTGTGTATAATACCCAGGGCTCCATGCAGAATGTGCCCTCTTTAATACCCATCACAAGGCTAACCTAACCCATCCTCCCACCCCCTCCCCTCTAGAACCCTCATTTTGCAAAACTCAATTCTTAATGTTGAAAAACAAAGCTGAGTATATAGCTTAAAATATTTTCTATCTATGACAGTAATTCATTTCCTCTCTTTTTTTGCAGAATAAGACAGTTTCAGTTTCTCTCAATTTGTACAGTGATTTTACTTATTTTATTTGGTGGTAGTGCTGGAAAGTGAGAGTATAATGCGTATAATAAACCTGAAAGAATATATAATGACATGTTAATGATAATAAGATTTTTAAGTCTTTCTCATACTTATAGTGAATATATTTTGTAATAAAACAAAACTTATAAGTTACATGTCTTCATAATAAGACCATAGATACCTTGAGAAAAGATTAATAATTTCTCTAAGATTAATTATTTCTCTAATAATTTCTGTTGAGGAAATCAACATGAGATGAAAGCATTCAGCTCTTAGCAATGTATTAAACAGGTCAGAAAATTCTGGAATAGTGTTTATTTTGCCAAATGTAAGTTTTAAAATGATGAACAATAAAATCTTTAAAGATATTACAGCTTTACTTAGGGAATCTATTACTAGATGAATAATGTTTGGTTTCAAATCAGGAAGGTGGTATAGCTTAGTGACTGTACAGATTCTGGAGCCAGCTTGCCTTGGTTTGAATCTGTCTATTGACTACTAGCTTGCGCAAGTCTTTTCCCTGCTTTGCTTCAGTTTGCTCATTATCTGGAGATAGTAGTACTTACCATACAGGATTCCAGTGTGGATTAAAAGAGTTCATGTATGTAAAGCGTTTAGTGATGTGTTAGCAATTACTTACAAATTTGTTCATACTTACAAGAGAATGTTGTACATTTATTCAGCAAACGGATTTGAATGAATGAATGCCAGTACTAGGTGCTGGAAAATAAATATATTTGGGAAGAGCATTTTGTGATATACAAAGCAATTTACTGAAAGTTTAATAGATTATTCAGTTTAATAATGAATATAATTTAACTTAATCTCATAGGTGTAATTTTTTGCTAATGAAGACTTTAAATCTGTCTTTAAGTAGATTTTATTTAACATAGGCCTTAGCCTTAAATGTGCAAGAGCAGTAATTTAGTGACCTTGATGAACTCACCAACAAAATATAAGCTGTGCATTCCTTTTTCAAAATTCAGTACAGCTTACATTTAACTAGTCACAAGCTTTTCACCATGTAGGTTAGTGTTCTCAGTCTTTAGTGAGCTTGTTAAAACGCCTAAATCCTGGTCCCTACTCCCTGAGATTTTGAATCACTAGGTCTGGAGTGGTGCTCAGGAATTTGCCAACTTAATACTCTGGGAAACTCACTTTGAGAAATCCTAATACAGGTGATTATTTGCCCCTATCTAGGTCTTGAGGAAATATGGGACGACCAAAGCAGTATGTGCACATCATCACATTGGCTGTCCATTTATAATGTCACATTTATAAATCCTAACTGACTGCTTTGGACTTTGTCGTGCTGTCACATTTATTTACTTTAACTCCAAAAATTACCAGTTGGGTTGTAGAATACCCACTGTTTTGTACATCAGTTTTTTTCCCCCTGAAATATTAACAGCTTTGTTTTATAATTAACAAAAACAAAACCTACTCATTGTACCCTTCCATATTGTCTGTTTTTTTTTTAAAGTAAAAATTGCTGGGGTGCCTGGATGGCTTAGTTGGTTAAGCGTTTGATTCTTAATTTTGGCTCAGGTCATGATCTTAGGGTTGTAAGATGTAGCCCTTTGTTGGCCTCTGTGCTGGGCATGGAGCCTGCTTAAGATTCTCTCTCCCTCTGCACCCCCTCAAAAGTAAAAATTGCTTGTAGCTCATCACCTAGAAATAACTATTACTAATATTTTTGTAATATCTTTTCACTTTTCTAAGTAAACTATTATTTTTTTATTTTTTTTTTAAAGATTTTATTTATTTATTCACGAGAGACACAGAGAGAGAGACAGGCAGAGGCAGAGGGAGAAGCAGGCTCCCTGGAAAGCAGGGAGCCCGATGCGGGTCTCGATCCCAGGACCCTGGGATCATGACCTGAGCCGAAGGCAGATGCTTAACTGACTGAGCCACTCAGGTGCCCTAAGTAAACTTTTTTAAATAAAAAATAATACTATTATATTTTGTAAACCTTTTTTAAAAATATAATTTAACCAGGACATATTTCCAGTTCAAATATAAATCTAACACATTTGAAGTCTTGAGACACGTGGCATTCTGGATGAGTTCTTAAATTCACACCAGTGTTTTTTAGACTTTGGTTCAGCATTCATTTAGGGTGATTTAGCTCTGGAGTAGAGTTGGGGGTGGGGATAAAGAGCAGGGAGAAAGACTGTTAGAGCCAGTGCCCAAACAGCAAAATAAAAGCCCTGCAGGTAACCAGGAAGTTCAAAGACCAAGTATTGTTATTTGAACATGAACATGCTTACAAGGCCCTTAATCCCCTTCCCACCACTCTAAGCAGCTTATCGAAATACGTGTAGTTCTCCCGAGAGAAGATCCAAGAAGTACAAGTTTCTCTAGTTGTTTATGTTCCGGTAGTGCCTTAGTTTAATATCCTGGTTGGCTACCCCTTAGTCGTCTTCTTTACCCACCTCTTGTTTGAAACAGCCTTTGTTCAGAACTTTGCCAATCATATTCTTATTATGCACCACCCAATTCAAAGCCCATTCTTTCCAGGGAGACTACTCTGATGCACACAGGACATTTTCTTTTCCCAGCATTATCTCTGTATGTCTCAGCATCTGGTGTCCCTTTATTTAAGAAAGTTTAAGATTTTTCATTATGTGGATATGCCAGTTTGCTCACTCCTCTATTGATGAAGAATGTCATTAGTTGGTTTTACTACATAATGACCTCAAAATCTCAGTGGCTTACAACAACACACTTCATTTTTCTTGTTCACGAATCTTGTTAGTCACTTGGGACAGCTCTGCTTCAGGCTGTAGGTTGAGTTCTGGTCTGTTTCATGTTTCTCATTCTTTGGACTAGAAACTCCCTAGGACAGGTTCTTATGACAAATGACAGGAACATGAGAGGGGAAACTAACCCCTGAGCACACGTACAACCTCTTCATGTGTCACATTCACTAACATTCCATTAGCCAAAACAAGTCACATGGCCATGCTCAATAGCATTGAGGTATTGCCAGGTTACCAGTGGTAAATGCTTTTCCCACGGGGAGGGGGAATAAAGCTGATTTGTAGCATTTGCTGATTTGTCTGGTGTTAAGTACTTTCACCATGGCTGATTTCAAGATACCAAGGGTGGCTCACAAAATTCCTGAACTTGAGCAGTTAGTTTTGTGAGTCAATATTAGCTAGCAGAAGCCAGCTTTGCCACTGTATGCCAGACAGTATGCATGTATAATCCTGTTATAGAAGAGTGAAGAATTGAGGCAATATTCTATCATAAGTGTTTGGGTTGTTTAATTTCTTCCCACTAAACCTCACTACAATCAGTATTCTTAAATACACTAACATGTTAGCAGTTATTCTTTTAGGTTAAGTTGTAAGAAGGGGAATTCCTGGGTCAAAGTGTTTCTTAAGACTTTTTGAGACTCTTAAAGACTATTGCAAAATTGCAGTAAAGAAAAGTTGTACCAGTTTATTCTCCCAATAACAGTTGTTAAAGAGTCTGATACCCCATACAAATATGTACTTGCCAATGTGATAAATTGGAATGTTCCTGTTTTAATTTGAGTCATGATAAAGAGACATTCTTTTTGTTTTGTGAAATACTTATTTGTTGGTGTGTTGCTGTTTTCTGAAATTCATTTGTGACAGTTCTTTATCTAAAAGAATATTAATAATACTTATAGAGCACTTAGCACAAGCTAGGCATTGTGTTAAACACACATGCTATAATTCAGTGCTATACATTGACTTTTACATCAACTCTGTGGTCTAGGTACTTTTTTCTCCCATTTTATAGACGAGAAGGAGGTTTAAAGGCTCTGAGCTTGCCTAAGTTCACAGAAGTGATCAGCAGCAGAACTAGAACTCAAATCCATATCTCACTTGAAAGTCTGTGTTCTTAACAGTCTTGTTGAAGTGACTATTTTGTCATTTGTTTTAGTAGGTTGCCATTTGTATTTTGACTTCATTTATAATGGCGTTTCTCTCCTCTCTGCCCTCCCATTTAAAACTTTATTCTAGTCAGATCTACTGATCAGATTTTAAGTATTGGCGACCGAGTAAGCAAATCTGTTTCTTTGAGGACCTTGTGACTTTCTTCAGTAAAAGTTTACCTTATAATTTGTTATATGCTGGACACTGAAGACAGGAAGATGAATTATGTACTTGCCCTCAATGGAAGTAGGTCAGATAGACAAATTACCATCTGCTGATGTGTTATCATGGTCTTGAAAAAAGTTTTGCAGGAGCCTGGAGAAGTAAATGACTGTCTCTGCTTAGAGGAGTGGGGAGGGCTTCATAGATGGTAATGTTTGAGCTAATTTTAAGGGAAGTTCAGCAGGTAGACCAAAGCAAGTGTGGAGAGTCTTGAGAAGGCATATTCTGGGAGTAAGGTGGGGTTTCCCTGCAGTTGGTGCATCTTGGTATGGAGTGGTAAGGGAAATGGGGCTGACTTCACAGGTTTTTTTTGAAAGAATTTGTTCCTGAATTTTGAAGTTTCCAGTTCCTTTTATCTTCTCTCCTTTGTAATTCCTAACTTTAAAAAACGTACTAATGAGTGTTTCTTGGTATAGCTCTCAAGTATTTGTGAATGACAGTCTTTCAAGTTCTTGGTTTTTGTCATGATCTCTGTTGTACTCAACCATTTCCATGTGTTCCTGTGAATTTCCCTCACCCCTTTTTTCTGTTGTTTAGTTTTTATCAAATAGTACTAACTGGTATAGTCTGTCTGAAAAGGAAAACAAAGCTGTTAGAACTTGTGCCATTAAATGATTTCCTCCCACAGGTATATAACCGCAGTTTCCTCACCGAATTTGCTTATACTTTTTAAACATTAACAAGTACAGAAAATATTATAATGAACCCCCATTTACCTAACACCCAGCTTCAACAACTGTTAACCATTCTTTATCTATTCCCTCTTGTTACTCCTTTTTTTTCTTGGGCTCGAGTATTTTCAAAGCAAAACCTAGATACCCTCTCATTTCATCTGTAAATACTGGGTATCTGTCACAGATAGGACAGATATGGACTATAAGAAAATGTTAACCAAAATACCAGTAGAATACTCAGAAATTCTTTAATATCATCAAATACCCTATTCATATTCAGTTTTTCCTGATTATCTCAAATGTCTTTTCTGGTTTTCTTGATTGAATCAGTATTCAGAGAGGGTGACAGATTACATTTAGTTGATGTTTCTTAAAGCTCTTCTAATCCTTACTCCCTCCTTCCCCTCTTTTTTAAAAAATTTAATGTTTATTTTTTATTTTATAGCTAATAGTTGCTATGTTTTTAACAATATTGCTAATATAAAATATCATTTGTGTAGGGAAGAGATGTGAAATTTTTCCCCATATTTTGTATTTCTCAGTAATTCTCAGAAGCTGAATTACTTGGGCGGTTGGGTAAAAGTGAACATTTTTAAAGGTATTTAATTTTGTAAAATTGTTTTTTAAAGCCTTATTCCAGTTCATCCTGTTAGCAGTGAAATCAGTTATTGCCAATTGTACATTAACAGTCTTGAATATCATATTAAAAATTCATGAAGTTGTTATTGATTCTTGTCTCATTCTGGTTAGACCCAGCTTATATCAGCTAAAGATAAAATTCAAGTAATATGAAGAAAAGGAAAGTTAGCAAGTACACGAATTCTGCATTTACAGAATGGATATGTTTATTCCTGTGGTTGTCTTGATATATGTGAATTTCTACAAATCTCACATCGCACACTTTGGAGTTGTATTCAGATTTAGGGATAAAGGACAGTAAAAATAAAAATAGCTAACATTTATTAAGTACAGACTAACAGTCTTATGAGGAAGAGTCTATTATTAGCCCCATTTTATTTTATTTTATTTATTTATTTTTAAAGATTTATTTATTTGAGAGAGAGAGTACATGAGAGGGGGGAGGTTCAGAGGGCGAAGCAGACTCCCCGCTGAGCAGGGAGCCCGATGCGGGACCCGATCCAGGGACTCCAGGGTCATGACCTGAGCCGAAGGCAGTCGCCCAACCAACCGAGCCACCCAGGCGCCCCATTAGCCCCATTTTAGAGGCAAGGAAACAGGCATAGAGAACTTAAGTATGACCTTCCACAAATTTTATTGAGTTAATAGACATTTAACCTACTTTAAGAATGCATGTATAAATATGTTCTGCCAATCTTGGTTTTTTAACAAAAAAAATATTTTACGGATTTTTATAATGTTTTTTATTTTATAGCTAATAGATGCTATGTTTTTAATAATATTACTAATATAAAATATCATTTTGGTAGGCTCCCCATTCCTCAAAATATTTTGTCGTGAAGTATATTTTAGGGCTTTTGGTTCTTAAGGAGAATGTACTTAAAATGTAATTAAAAGTATTTTTGGCCTTTTCTGCTGAAATGGGAAGATAGCAAAATGTTCAGGCTTGCCACACATTTTGTGGGTGACTTGCTTTATTTTCTTATTAAGATTGGGCTGAAATGTTAGTTGTTCTATAATTTGGGGCCTGGGTCATCCTGTATAAACCATAATATCTTATTTGAAGAATGTTGAAAAATAAGTATTTTTCTTTTCAGTATGATTTAGTATATTTTGTCAATGGGTGGCTTATACTTAAGACGTGAAAATTCCAAGAAATGCTTTCAACTTCTAGAGCACGAAAAGACATTTCTTAATCTCTGTATTGCAGAAATGTGGACAACCAGCTTCCTGGGCAAGCTATTCCAGCTGGATTCCCCGTGTACCCCGCTTTCAGCCCCCTGCAGATGCTGTGGTGGCAACAGATGTATGCTCATCAGTATTACATGCAATAGTAAGTTAATTTGAGTTCGTTTTTTTTTTTTTTTTGCTTAGTGTGCTACTTGCTTTATTTTCTTTTTCATCCTAGGTAAGTTTGATATGGGATTCTATTTGCTGATGTGTTTTATTGGTTTTTAAAAATTACTATGAGAATGAATTTGCCAACATTTCAGCAGATAAATTTCTTTTAAATGATTTGGCTAAAGAGAGAGGGGTTCACATCCAGTTCACATCAGCTAAACCTATTCTTTGTTTCTCCCTCTCTCCCCTAATTACATTTAGCAGTATTGTTTTCTTTAATATAACATTTTATCTACTTAAGAGGAGAAAACTTAGGAAAGTTTCACTGGAAGGCAGCAAATCTACATGAAGAGATAGGATGCTAAATGAAAGGGAATCCTATGTCAGGGAGATTCATGTTGACATAAGGCTAATAATATGCTTTCTGGACTGTCAGCATTTTAGTAAGTCTTGCTTCTGGTCAGCATGGATTGTAGCACCGAGCACAGCTTCTCAGCCTTCATTCTTCTGGACTTCTATGTATTCATTTAACATTTCTAGCTTCTCTTTAATGTTCTCTTGTTTCTGTGATTTTGTTATCCTCTTCATTTTTTCTGTTTTTCTGATCACTCATTTTGTGTTCTTGATGGCTCATTTTTTCCCTTCTTCTAAATGGTAACATTGCTTGTTTAGTTAGACAGATATTTGTGTACTTGCCATGTACCTTATGACAATCTGGTAATGAAGACAGGATTCAGTCCTAGGCCAGTCCTCTTGAATTTTTTTCTTCTGGGGTCTTAGTCATTAGCTCTCTGTGGATGACCCCTTTTCTTTATCTCCTGTGCTTCATCCTGGTTGCTGGAAGATTTCCTTAGGGAAATTTGCCTTTCCTTTAAATTCAGGATGTCTCAAATTTGACATCACCATCCTCTTAAATGTGTTCTCCTTCCTGACTTGTCAGTGACACAGTCTCCTGTTATTCATCCTCCAGGCTCTTAACCTTAATCAGCTTTGACTCTGCCTTCAGTTATCCCTGAACCCAACAATTTACCAAAATGAGTTAATATGTCGTTTCTAACTTTTGTTCTTCCCCTATATCTTCCTTGCAATATTTTGCCCAGATCTTTTCTCATTTTGGACCTACTTTACTGCAATTGTTCTTTTTCCTTTTGGATTCTTTACTATATTTCATTCTGCTGCTGCCAGGTTAATGTGCTTAATACAAAATTGAGCCAGTCATTCCCCATCCTCCCAAATACTTGATGGTTCCCTTGCCTACAATGTGAAGTCTGTATCCTTATCCTTACTCCAGACCTTAACCCCATAAAGCTGATGTGCTTTTTGAACCTCATATCCTAATGTTCTCTTGCATGATCCCTTGGCTGCAGACAGGCTATTTGTACCTTACCTATTGCTGTGGTAATAGTTACCATCTGAGTGACTGCTTTGTGCTTAGTACCGTACTAGATGCTAGATGCTTTACACCCCTTGTCTCATTTATAACTCCTGAGAACTGTGTAAGATAAGTGGGGCTTATTGTAGCTTGTTATAAATCATACATTATTATGTACATTATTTAACTTCTGAGCCTCAAGTTCTCTCCTTTAATGAAATATAACTCACCTATGAATCAGAATATCTGTGAAGTAGGATGTGTTTTGGAAACTAAAAAGCCCCCTACAGATACAAGGTATTAGCATACTGAATTAAATGGGCTTTTGTAGCCTGGGAAACTTCTGTTTTGCTATCCTGATTTTTAAACATTTTATTGTAAAAAAATTTCAGCATGCGAAAAGATAGAATAGTGAAATGAATCCCTGTGTACTCATCACCCAGCCTCATCATTTATCAAATCATGGCATTCTTGTTCTAGAACTTGCCCCTCCTGTGCTGGATAATTTAAAGCAAATCCCAGATATATTATCTTTTTACTGGAAGCCTCATATAGGCAAATTTATTCTTTCAAGCAATCGAATTATAAGCAAACTTCAGGAACACAATTCTTCATAGGTTTATGAGTACCTATTGCAGTGGTTCCCAGTTGGAGTTCCCAAAAGTCAGGATTGGGGTTGAGGGGTTGTTTTCTGGGATCTAGTTAATATCTTAAAACACAAATACAAATCATTTATCACTGACAATGGACACACAGGGTAATGATCAATTTAAATTTTTAAACATATTTTTCAAAAAATGGCTCTAAGGGAGAGGTGGTGGGTGTGGTGGTAGTCATCCCACGTAGAAAAACAAAAGGGGCCATTAGTGAAAAGATTTGGAAAAAGATTTGGTCATTATGTTATAAAGTAATTTAATGAAAGAGAGAAAAGATAATGATTACCATGGCCTTCTTATCTCTTCCACCTCTCCCCTACCATCTTAGACTGTGAGGCTAAGGGAGCATCCTTTCCTGAGCTACTCTCTCCTTCCATCAGTCTTGACCCCACTTTTCCACTGGGATTCATGCTTACCTAAGAAATGTGGTACCGGAGTTGTGATATTCCATATTAGGTTTATGAAAAATACATATGGCTCCCCAAGGAAGTTTTACAAAATACAATAGAGTATGATAAAGTTTTTTTTTCTTCTTAATATTTATTTTGGTGAATATTTCAGTCAAGCTGCAGTTTCAGCTCAGGCCACATCAAATGCCAACCCAGCCCAGCCTGCTGCTTCACAGCCTCTAAATCTGGCACATGTTCCCGGAGAAGAACCCCCACCAGCTCCAAACCTAGTGGCCCAAGAAAATCGACCCATGAATGAGAATGTTCAAATGAATGCACAGGGAGGTCCAGTGCTAAATGAAGAAGACTTCAACCGAGACTGGCTGGACTGGATGTACACGTTCTCACGAGCTGCAATTCTCCTTAGCATTGTATACTTCTATTCTTCTTTTAGTCGGTTTATCATGGTAATGGGAGCCATGCTACTGGTTTATTTGTGAGTGATGCTCGTTAACTTTTTGTGGTTTCTTTTAATTACTTTCTAAAAATGTTCACAGAATTTGGCATATAGTAGTCTGTCATGACTGTTGAGTGAAGGAATAGGAGTTTTGGACTCCAGATATCTAGCACCAAAAGCAAAGTAGGTTATGTTGAATAAATATGTTTATCAGAACTGTCTACAAGCAGATTTTTCTTTTACTGTCTTTCATAATAAAAAATTATTAATTCATTTAGACATGCTCAATCAGTTATTTAGAACTTGAAGTGTCTGATGCACTATTGCATAAGGATATTCTTTTTAGTTATAGTTATCATTAGTAAGACCTATAGGAATAGGTCAGACTTTTTCTTGCCCCCCTTTACCCCAAGAGGCAAAGAAATATGTAGTTGAATTTCATTTTGAAAAATAGCGGAAAAGATGTTATGACTCTCAATATGTGAGGACATTAAGATAGCTAAGTTAGATCTTAAGATAGCTAGCATAGAACCAGCAAAGCCCATGATAGATTTTTAGACTTAAGTCAATTCCTGTTTTGCTGTCATTGCTTTGAGAGGGGCAGTTCTTGGCCCTAAGTAGGAAATTTGGTCTTTTTATTTATTACAGTTGAAATAATTATTCTGTTGTAGGACACTAATGTTTTAAAGCGTTACAAATAAAAACAGTTGCAACTTCTTTTCTTTTCTCTTTATTTTACTGCATAGACACCAAGCTGGATGGTTTCCTTTTAGGCAAGAAGGAGGTCAGCAACAGGCTCCCAACAATAATGCCGAAGTTAACAATGATGGGCAAAATGCAAACAACCTAGAACTTGAAGAAATGGTATGCTAATGAGGCTTTTGTATACTTCAAATATAGATAGATGTTCCTCAGCAGTGTAAGAAACCAACATGATAAAAGAATCTTGGGGCATTCCACAAGTTTTTGTGGAATGGCACGTGAAGAAAAGTTAACATATAAATTGTGTGATTTTATCTGGGAGAACTTAAAATATAATACTGAGTCAGTCATATATTTGAATTAAGTAGGGGGCACGTGGGTGGCTTCGTCAGTTAAGTGTCCGACTTTTGATTTTGGCCCATGTCATGATCTCAGGGTCGTGAAATAGAGCCCTGTGTTGGGCTGTGCACTCAGCGGGGAGCCTGCCTAAGATTCTCTCTCTCTCTCTCTCTCTCTCTCTCTCTCCCCCTCCCTCCCCCCCTCCCTCTCCCCCCCTCTGCTCCCCCATGCTTGTGCTCTCTCTCAAAAAAAACCCCAAAAAACAAAAAACCACAAAAAGAATTAAGCAGGAAGAATTAACATTATTCTTCCTGAAAATAGCCTAGAAAGAAAATTATGCACATGGTGAGAATTTATTGTATTAAATTGGCAGTTATCCCTTTGAATTTGAACACTGAGGAATTTATCAATTTTGGATTTAACAAAGATTTCTAATGACCGGATATGTACCACTTCCTTATTACATGCTCATATTCCTTTTCTGTAGGGAAGAATTTAATTCTGTCTTTTTCTGTCATGCATTAATGCCTACCTCAAATCCCTTAGGAGTATGTTTCTTGTTTTATTTGAAAGGAGCGTCTTATGGATGATGGGCTTGAAGATGAGAGTGGAGAAGATGCAGGTGAAGATGCCGGTGCAGTTCAAAGGCCTGGATTAATTGCGTCAGCTTGGTCTTTTATCACCACCTTCTTTACTTCACTGATACCAGAGGGGCCTCCCCAGGTTGCCAATTAGACCTAAAAAACTGTGCCAGCTACAAAGGAGGGTCTGACTTTAGGAAAGTGTTTTAAATAACAGTGCAATTTCAAAAAAATTTACTACTTTCTTTTCATCATCATGTACAGAGGTGTTTTTTTCTTTAAGCTTCTCATGCATATGAATATTTTAAGCACAAATGGACTACTAAATGTGTGATTTCTTTTTTAAGATCCTAACAGAACATAGTATAACAATATTGATCTTCCAGGTTTTGTTAATTTCAATTATGTGTATTATATCAAGGCAGATCTATTTGTGTGTCTTATTTCTTTAAAGAGCTGCTTCACATATAAATGTCTGTAGCCAACAGCCCAGCCCTTCAGTATATAATTTGAATAAATATATCTATTTTCTGTGAATTATCCTGAAAGTTTTAAACAGAATGACCTCATAGTTTTTAATAAAGAATATTATTTACCTAAAATGTGCTAGCAGCATCTTGCCCAGCCATAAAGCAATAAACTTCTCAATAATCTTAATTTTAACATTTGGATAAATAATGGAAACTTTCTATTTTAAGGGCATGTATCCCATCAATTGGAATTAGTACCTTAAAAAAAAAGGCAGCTCTTCAATGGAATTAATAGTGATATAAATGTTTGATACAGGCAGTACTTTTATAAAATATGCTGGAAATTGCTCCCTGTAATTTTTTTAAATAAAAGGTCAATTATGGTAAACTGTCTTATGGGTTATTTGTTCAGACCTTTCAGTAATGTACCCATTACATGTAAAAATCTATGTACATTTCAATAGTTGTTGGAAAATCTTGCTGAAGTCTTCCAAGTCATTTTCACCTCTTTGTGTTCCAGATGGATATCTCTTAGTTCTCAGTCTGAAACCTTGATAGTCTATTTAAAAATCCCTGTGAAAGCCAATTCAGTATTTTGTAAGAAAAGAGTAAGTTTCTCACAGGGTAGCTAAAAATTAAAATTGGACAAATGAGGATAGGAGAACTTAGTGTGCAAGAACTTTATCTCACATGAAGTGTATTATAAAGTTATATGTGGTACTGGTCTGGTAATATATGATTAGATAATAGAACAAAACAGAAAATTAAGAAAACATGATTTTCTAAGTTGTTTACTTATAATGATAAAAGTGACATTTCAAGGGATAACTGGTTAACTCTTTGAAAAGTAAAATTAGGTTTGTTTATAGATGTCAATCAAGATATCATGATTTAGTATGAGCAACTGAACATGCAACTACTAACAGAAAATATAGATGAATACTTCTATAGGGGTGACAAAATGCCTTTATGGCAGAATCCCTAAAAGAAAAGGTTGCTATGTATATAATATTTTGACATACATAATTAAAAGGCAAACAATTAGGGGAAAAAAGATTAAAAAGATAATAATAAGTCCTAAATTTTGTTAAAAGAAGACAATATCCCAGTAGGAAAGGGGCAGGATAATCTCTAGTCAGGTTGGGCTGGGTGACTTACACAACAAACATTTATTTCTCCCAGTTTTTGAGGCTGAGAAGTCCAAGATCAAGGTGCTGGCAGATTCTATGTCAGGTGAAGGCCCTTTTCTTGGCTTGTAGATGGTCATCTTGCTGTATTCTCACATGGCAGAGAACAGAGCAGAAGCATGCTCTCTCTCATCTCTTCTTACAAGGGCACTGATCCTGTTCCTGAGAGCTCTGCCCTCATGCCCTAATTACCTCCCAAAGACCCCACCTCCTAATACTATCACATTGGGGGCTGGGATTTCAACATGAATTTGGGGTTGGAGAGACACACAAACATTATGTCTGTAACATACAAATATGGGCAATAAATATGAAAACAGATGTAATGAGTCCCAAGGTTAAAACTATCAAATTATTAAAATAATACTCAATGTAGGTGAAGCTGTAGGGGAATATAAAATAGTATATAGCCTTTCCAGCAAGTATCAAATTTTCAAAGTGTGCACAGAATCATTCAGTGTCATCCTATTGTTCTTGGAATAAAGATCAGATTCCTTAACATGTTTACAAAGTTCTGAAAGGTTGCCTTGCACCCCTTCAATCTCTGCTCACCATTAATGCCTCTCTTTTAGCTAGGCTGGTCTTCCAATTCCAGTACTCTCTCTGTCCAACCCCAGGACTTTTTTTTTAAATTGTTCTTTTTGCTTGGAAAACAGAGACTCTTCCTTTTTTTTTTTTTTTTTGCCTTGTTAACATTTACTAATCATTCATGAGATCTCGGCTAATGGCCAGTTCTGTAGAGAAGCTTTTCCCTGGTAGCACTGTTCTTTGCAGATTATACCATTGCAGTTTACATTTCTTTCCTTTTGTCTCTCCCACAAGATACGAGGGCTATGAGGTTAGGGACATATTTATGCTCATTATAATATCCCTAGTCCTAGAAGAGTGCCCAGTAATTAGTTCAATACTGAATGAGTGATTGAAAATGTACATGTCCTTTGAATCAGCAAAAGTTTGAAAGGGTATGGTGCATGTGTGAGATTTAGCTTTTAAGATATTCATTGTTTTAACAGGAAAGAATTAGAACTGATAGATGTTCAACTGGGTGAGCTTTGGTACATTTGTATACTGTTTGGATCACAGTTAGGGATGGCTTGTTTCAGGGCTGATGGAGTGAGTGCATCCAGAGGGAGGGTCTGGATTTTAACCTGGGAGCTAAATAAATAAACTGTCAAAGCTGTAAGAAATGCTTCATGGGTCATATTCTAAACCAGAATGGGTGGGTAGGGTAAGAATGCAGAGATAATTATGAGACAGATTAATCTTTCTTCTTTTGGGAGCTAGAGATGGGAGAATTGGAGCCATAGAATTCATAGAGGGGAACAGCATTGTAGGGGACACCCATGTGGAAGAAATGAACAGGTCTCTGTATCCTAGCCGCAGATAGGGGCTAAGGAGAAAAATGTTAGTCATAGACGCCCCCTCTAAAGATTCTAAGAACAGTGGAATGTGTTGCTGGATTTTAATGATTTTCACTACATTATTAATTCCCTCATGTTAGGCTCACTTTTGGTAAGACTTTGTCAAAACCTACAGCCCAGTGTCAGCTGTGCTTTAAAGGATTAAGGGAGGAGCTGTGTCCATATTGGGGCCAGATGGTGCCTAGGGGGCTGTGGTAGCTTGGAGATGGTTTCCAGATGGCAAAAGAGCAGCACAGAAGCCCAGACACTGGTCTGTAGGCCAAATGCTGACTAGCAACAGCCAGGATGGATTTGTGGGATATAAACACTTCCTAGGACTTCTGTTCCTTACACATCACAATAAAGACTAGAATTTGTACAGCCAGGCAGTATGGGTGAGAGGGTCAGATTATGTTAGGGGGGTAAAAGGAAAGGGAGGGTGATCCTCAGGACTGGAGAGTTGGAGACAGTTCTCTCCATAGTTTGGTGGCATTGTTCAATGCCACCATCCATCATTATTCTAACTGGTTTTTCTGGCTCCATCATCACTATTGAAATTTGGCTTTTCAAATGAGGGGAGAAAAGACCATGTTTGGATCCTCATTTGTACAATCCCAGTGGCTATTTTTGCTTCATTGTGGAAAGACGAAGGTGTGCCAATTTATCGATCAGCTTTCGATAAGTCTGGTATAAATCAGACCGTCAGGCCTGTCATATCTGGAATTGTGTTGCTGGGTCTGCAAAACTGCACCAGGCTCTGGAATGTGGTGTTCTCAATGACAGAGTCTTTCCTGGAGTCCCAGCGTGGCTGGACTCACCACCCCACGTGGCATCATGTGCTCTAACTGTAACCCTGGAAAGTGAAATAAACTGGCCACGTGGTAAGTACAAAACATGCTTCTGGTATTTTATATCTTACATAAATATAGTTTGGATGTTTCAATATTTCAACAATTAAAAGTACTTTAAACATTTTTTGAAAATTTTTTATGTGGTAGGAACATCGAACGTGAGATCTCTATTAACAGATTTTTAAGTGTACAATACAGTAACATTTAAAAACATTTAAGACATTTAAAATGATGCTTCTTGAATTTAAGTGTTGCCTCTTATTAAAATACTATGGAATCTTTGAAATAAAGGCTTTTCTTACAAAGATAGCCCAGAATAATTAGGGTTCTTGTTCCTTAGCACCTGGAGCGTCTCTGTGTCCAGGAGTCATAGTAAGCAGAAAGCTTTTCCCAGCATAATGAGGGCTCAGCCCTAATACTGGGAGGGCAGCAAAAGATCTGTCTCCCTTTTCCAGAGCAAACCTTGGTGGTTACTGTCTCTCATTACACTTAGATACACCCTTGAGGCCATAGCCTAGGAGGGCTAATTTCATGAGTCTTCTTGCCAAAGCTTACTTTCTTGATCCTGCTGCTAAATTCTGACTCTCTTAGTCTACTTTCCAAAATGAACACACGAATACCTGTGTAAACTATTTCATGCGGTGCAGTGAGCCATTCTATCCAAGGGTTCCAAAGCCATAGCTATGAAAGTTGGAAAAATTAAGATCTGTGTTGGGTCTTTAGCAGTTACCACCCCTCACAGAGGGTGCTGTTTTATGTTAATTTACATAATTAATGATAAAAATTATTATAGTACTTTGAAAACTGTTATCACTAACATTTGAGTAACATTTCAGTATTTGCTACATTCCTGGCACTGTGCTCTACCTGCATCTAAAAAAAATCCTTAAAACAACTCAAGGTAGGTGCTATTGTTACTTCTGTTTTTCCAGATGAGGACACCAAGACTCAAGGAAGTTAAATAGCTCACCTAAGTTCACATAGCTAGTAAGTGAGAGAGTCAAGATTTGAACTTGTCTATTTTCTTTCAGAACTTGAACTCTTTACAATTAATTATTCAAGTAAGGCGTGTGGAGTATTCAGCTTCCAGCAGTGGGTGATTAGCTTGTTTTGCACCAACCCTTCTGCTGAGAAAACTAAAAGTCAGAACATGTGTATCTATTAAGACATCAGAGAGCAATCAAGAAAACAAAGGCCAGTATTCTAGACAGGTGCGACCTACATTTGGTGCCACTTTTTCCCACCTCAAAGCCTTGTTCATTCAAGCGTAGTGGCTGGGAAGCTGCGCAAAAATTTTGGGGAGACTCATAGGTAACAAAAATTAGAGTCCAGGATGCACTGAGTGGAAGCGCTTTTGAACACCTCAGGCTTTCTGCTGGGACCCAAAAGGGCTACCTACCCCTCCAGTACACAAACTGGAAATGGGCCTGTTCTCACAGGGACCGAAGCCCACTCTCAAATCACCTCAGCCCCTAACTGAATGAGGCAATTGGGACCAAACCTAATAATATCCAGAAGCAAAAATAAATCCCGACAGAAGATAACATCATGCAGTTTCTCTAATTTCTCTATAGTTTTTTTTTGAATTCTGTTCATTAATAAAAGGTAACTAAGAATACAGAAACACAGGATTTGACCAAAATGAGAAAGTGAATAGAAACAGACCCTCAGAAAATTCAGATGTTTAGCATTACATAACAGACCTTAACGACAGCTAGGATTAAAATGTTCAAGGAAGTAAAGGTTCCGGCCCAAGATGGCGACCTAGGAAGAGCCCGAACTCACGAGCACTCCACCGGAGGCGCCAAATTTCAAACCGAGGGCCCGCTGAACAGCTTCGGCACAGCAAAAGATAGAAGACAAAAGGGAACAGCGAGAGAGACGGAGACAAGGTAAGGAGGGAAGCTCGCTCCGACGGCGCTGCGGAGGGCGCTGGGGAGGGCTAGGACTGAGGGACTGGGGGCAGACCTCTCTGTCCTGGGGCACAGGGAAAAAGGAGTTTAAAAGAGCGACTAGCATATGAAAGTCAGCTCTGGGACTCCGCCAACAGGCCGGGGAGCTGCCGGACTGCTCAGGGGTGGGAGGGGCTGTCCGGGGGGTCCACATTCCCTCTCCACCCTGAAGGTGCAGACTAGTGCACAGGCTGGGCGCCCTAACCCGCCTGCCGCCTCCGTGAACCCCGGGGCCCCAGCCTGCACCAGCCCCAGCCTTGCTCTAGGGCGGCCCCAGGGCGCTGCACACTGGGACACCCCTGATTAGCACTTGCTACAGCTCCAGCCTTCCTGCCAAGGTGACAGAGGCGCCGGGCACCCCGGAGCGCCCCAGCCCCACACCACTTCGGCTTCAGATGGCTTGCTAGAGCAACACCTGCCCAGAGCACTCAAGAACCTGCCGGCTGACGTCTCCTTCAGATCTAGCTGCCTTGCCAGTGTGCCCCCAGAGCCACGTGCTTGGGAACCCCCAGCCGGTGCCTACATCAGTTCCAGCCCCCTTGCCAGGGCACCCTCTGTGCAGAGCATCCCCGAACACTCCCAACCTGCACTGGCTTTGGCTCCAGTCGTCAGACCAGGACCCTCCCTGAGCTGAGCACACCGGGACACACTGGCTTGCACCCAGTTCAGCTTCAGCTGTCCCACCAGGTCGCCTTCAGTATGGAGAGCCCCAGAACAGTTCCCTTGCAACCACTTCAGCTTCAGCCGTCTTCCTAGGGCACATTTTGCACAGAGCCCAGGGACCTGTGCCCTCCTTAGCCTTAGCTGTCCTGCCAGGTCTTCCCCTGAGCAGAGTGCCCAGTACCCTCTGGCCTGGGCCCTGCCTTGGCTCCAGTCACCCCTCCAGGGCACTCTCTGTGTGAAGAGTCCTATAATACCCCAGTTTACACTCATTTCAGCTTCAGCTATCTTGCCGAAGTGCCCTCTGTGCACAGAGCCCTGGATTCCCCTGGCTGGCACCCACTTTAGTTTCAGCTATCCTGCCAGGGCACCCTCTGTGCAGAAGGTCCAGGGACCTCCCAGCCTACACACTACTTCAGCTCCGGCTGCCTCACCAGGGTACCCCTGCAGAGAGTGCCCACAGCCCCTGGCTTGTGCCAGTTCAGCTTCAGCTGCCCCTCAGAGTGCCCTGAGTGCAGAGTGCCGTGGGATACCCTGGATTGCACCCACTTCAGGTTTAGCTGTTTTGCCTGTACCCACCGTGCAGAAAGGTCCAGGACCTCCTGACCTACACCTTGGCTCAATTCCAGCTAGTCTGCCAGGGCACCCTCTACCTGGAGAGCCCCAGGACACCCCAGATAACACCCACTTCAGCTTCAGCTATCGTGCCAAGGTGCTCTCTGTATGTAGAGCCTCAGAACAACCCAGCTTGCACTCACTTTAGCCTTAGCTTCCCAGCAGGGCACCTGCTGCATGGAGAGCCCTGGGACCCCTAGCCCATGCCAGCGGTAGCTCCAGCCAGCCAGCACATTCACCGAGCACACATAGTCTACTCAGGAGATGACCACACACAAGACCATTCCTTCAGGTTTAGGAGAAGTAGCTCTTCTATGTAATCCATAGAAACAAGCACAGAAAGTCAAGCAAAATGGGGAGACATAAGAATATGCTCCAAAAGAAAGAACAAGACACGGCCTCAGAAAAAGAACTAAATGAAATGGAGATAAGCAATATGCCTGATAAAGAATTTAAATTAATGATTGTAAAGATACTCACTGGGCTAGAGAGGAGTGGAAGAACTCAGCGACTTTCAGCAAAGAGATAGAAAATATAAAAATGAATCAGAATTGAAGACTACAAAACTGAAATAAAAAATACACTAGAGGGAATCAGCAGCAGATTAGCAGATGTAGAAGAATGGATTAGCAATCTGGAAGACAAGGTAATGAAAAGCACCCAAGCTAAACAACAAAAAGAGAAAAGAATAAAAAACATAAGGATAGGTTAAGGCATCTCTTGGACAGCATCAAGTGAACAAACATTCACGTTATAGGGGTCCCAGAAAGAGAAGAAAGAGAGAAAAGGGCAGAAAACTTATTTGAAGGAATAATACCTGAAAATTTCCCTAACCTAGGTAAGGAAACCATCAATAAAACAAAAGACAATCTACTGAATGAGAGAATATATTTGCAAATGATATATCTGATAAGGGGTTAATATCCTAAATACATAAAGAACTCATACAATGCAACACTAAAAAACAAACAATCCAGTTAAAAAAATGGGCAGAGGGCTTGAATAGACATATTTCTAAAGAAAACATCCAGATGGCCAACAGACACATGAAAAGATGTTCAACATCACTAATCATCAGGGAAATGCAAAGCAAAATCACCTGTCAGATCATACCTGTCAGAATGGCTAAAATAAAAAACACAAGAAACAACATCTGTTGGTGAGGATGTGGAGAAAAAGGAACCTTGGTACACTGCTGGTGGGAATGCAAATTGGTGTAACCACTGTGGAAGACAGTATGGAGCCTCCTCAAAAAATTAAAAATAGAAATACCAAATGATCCAATAATTGAGTATTTATCCAAAGAGAATGGAAACACTAATTTGAAAAGATACATGCACCCCTATGTTTATTGCAACATTATTTATAATAGGGAAGATATGGAAGCAACCTAAGTGTCCATTGATAGACAAAAGGATATGGAAGATGTGCGTGCGTATGCACACACACAGGAATGTTATGCAGCAATAAGAAGGATGACATCTTGCCATTTGTGACAACATGGATGGACCTAGAGGCTATTATGCTAAGTGAAATAAGTCAGACTGAGAAAGATATATGATTTCACTTATATGTGGAATATAAAAAAAACCATGAATAAGCAAACAAAAAGAATCGGACCTATGAATGCAGAGAACAAACTGATGGTTACCAAAGTGGAGGTGGTAAAGTCATGGGCAAAAGGAGCGAAAGGGAGTGGGAGATACAGGCTTCCAGTTATAGAATGAATAAATTATGAGAATAAGAGGCACAACATAGGGAATTTAGTCAACGGTTTTGTAGTAATGTCATGTGACAATGGTAGCTACACTGTGGTGAGCAGAGCAAAATGTATAGAGAAGTGGAATCACTATGCTGTACACCTGAAACTAATGTAACATTGCGTGTCAACTCTACTCATACAAAAACATTTAAAAATAAAATAAAAAAGTTCAAGGAATTGACAAGAAGGAGAAATTTCAGCAGAGACCTGGAAATCACATAAAAAGGAAATTCTAGGATTGAAGAATAATATAGCTAAAGTTTAAAAATTGGTAGATGGCTTTGATGGTCACAGTTTAAGAGAGAGTTAGTGAACTGAAAGGTCAGCAAATATCCAGACTGATGGAGAGGGAATAGGAGATTAGAGCAGACACAGTATTTGAAAAGACAATGGCTAAGAATTTTCCAAAAGTGATGAAAGATAATGAGCTACAGATGGAAGAAATGCTATTGACCTCCAAGCAAGATAAATACAAAGGAAATCACACCAATTACTTCCTAGTAAAACTGCTGAAAAAAAGACAAATTTTAAAAGTAGCCAGAGAAAAACTTTCAAAGAAGCAGCAGTAAGTAAGCCTAATAGGTGATATTTTCAAAGAGCTTAAAGAAAACAACAGCCAACCTGGGAGAGGATATGCAACAAAAATATCCCTCAAAAGACATTTTCAGGCCAATGAAGATAGACTTTGTCACCATCTGAAAGTACCATAAGTATCAAAAGAAAATACTAATGGGTGTTTGAACATAAGGAGAACAGCCACTGACCACTTGGAGGTGCAGAAAGGAATAAAAAAGCAATGGAAAGGTAAATATGTGTATAAATCTAAAAAGATAATGCCATAAAATAGGAATTTGTTGCTTTATGGGGTCTTACACGTATAACGAACTACAAAAGTAGCCTATACATCTGATGGGAGGTAAATGGAATTGAATATCCCGAGGACCTTAAATTGTCTTGGAAATGGAAATGTTGAAGGCACTAATTTATATTAGGAATTAATAAAGCAGGGTGCACATTTCAATTTCTATGGTATTTACTAAAAGAATAATTAAAATGTAAACCAAACAGATAATGGAAGGGGAATATGGCATTTTAAAAATTCGAAAGAAGGCAAGAAAGGAGAAAAAAGGAGCATAGCACAGATGGGAACAAATGGAGCAAACAGTAAGAAGGTAGATTTAAGCCTGAATAATGCATCAATATTTACATCATAAGTGGACTAAATATTACGATTTAAAGTCAACATTGCCAACCTGGATAAAGAACAAAGCCTAGTCCTATGAGACTTAAAAACAACAAACCCGAAGTATAAGGATATGGGAAGGTTGAAAGTAAAAGAGTGTTTGAAAAAGGCTTCCCATGTAGTCATGAACCAAAAGGAAGCTGGTTTATTTAGTATCCGAAGCAGACTTTAAGGTAGGAAGCATTACTTGAGTAAGAAGGATATTTCATAGTGATTGAAGAGTCAAGGAAGGTGCAACTCTCTGAGGCGTTCGGGCTGTTGATGAAGCCCAGATAGGCTGCCCAGGCCCTGCTGCATCGTGGTCTGGCCCAGGAAGCTAACAGTCCAGGAGCACCAGACTCAAAGTAACTCTTTGAAGATAGAGTGCAGGTGTGTGTGTGTTTTAGGGGAAAACACAAGGGATGGAGTAGCAGCATTCAAAAGGACAAGAAATGTAACATGTAACATTTTCTTTTTATAAATCAAATAAATGCTGGCTCTGAGCCTCCCCACTCCCAGCCCTGCATTTTTGGGTCAGCAACATTAAGAAATATTATTAATACTAGATCACACTCATCAAATGTTGACTCTTCTAAGTGCCTTGCAGGTATTCATTTATTTAATTTTCATAACAACCCTAGGATGTAGGTATGTTTACCACGTTTCTATTTTACAGATGGAAAAACCAGCAACCGGCAGAGCTGGTCTTCAAAACAAGGCAGTCCCCTGTCACAGTCTCTGCTCTAAGCACTCTGCAGTATGGCTTCGGGGTTTTAAAGCGTGTCTGGCTTTTTGGATAAATGTTATCATAGGTCTCATGAACTGTCTTCCATTTCAATGACTCAAGGTTTTCATGGAAATTGTACCCAAGGGGCTAGAGAGGAACATGAAAGGGAATACATATTTATTGGGGGCCGACTATGAACCCAGTGCTCATCGAGGTATTTTATAACAAGCTTAAATGTAACTATGATTAGCCTCACTTTAAATATGAGGAAAATAAGGGTCAGCGACTCTCGGAGGCTGAACAAGACGTTGAATATGAACAGAGAAGGGATTCTCTCCTGGTCCATCTGACTCCAAAGTCTCTCTGCCCAATAAACCACATTGACTTGTCATGCCGAAATTAGTCAACTGATCAAATCCTGACATGTTGCTTCTTCTAAGTTGTCAACCTCTGCTGAATAAATAGTTTTATGCCCGCACTAACAGGGACCAGAGAGGCAGGGAGAGCATTGTTGCACTTTCTTGTTTCAGCACTAGATGGCGATGTCCCACCGCATATCTCTACTGCTGTGGTTCCTAGAGGAAGGTTGCTCAGAGCTTGAGGGCACTGCTGGGCAGAATGCTACGGTCACAGTAGCATGAGAAAGCATGCAAGAGAGAAACCTCTCTCTTGGCCCTGACAGTCTGGTCTTTTATGCTAAACTTGGGGAAGGCTGGAGGCTGTGGCCCCCAGTTAGCTCCAGGATGCACGGTACTGACAGCCTGGTCCTCTCTCAGACAGTTTTGGGTTGAACTCCTCCACCAAGCCCTGGTGAGTGGACTTGGGCACACATTTACCCACAGTGGGCCCCCCCACCTCAGAAATTCCTGCAAATGAGGTGAGATTTCTGGGCTTCTAGGAGCTTGGCACTGTGGTAGAGGCTCAGGAGACCTTAGAGTTAAAAACTGAGCGCAGGACAATCCTGCCCGTGCTCAGCCACTTCCTTATTCTCCTCTTGCTCCTTCTGGGGATTTGCTTGAGGCGGCAGAATCATCTCAGATTGGAACTCATATCACAGCTCTTCCCCGATATGCTGGCAATGATCTGAAGAACTGCCTTCAATAAAACTGTTTTGGGAGATTGCCATAAACTCCAGGGGTTTGTTTTACTCTGTTCAAAAGTGTTAAGGATAAGAAAGACAAAGACAGGGGAACTGCCCCAGACTGGAGACGTGGCCACTAAATGCAGTGTGTGATCCTGGACCAGAAAAAAGGGCATTAGTGGGGCAGCTGGTGACATTTGAAGATTATTTGTAGATTAATTAATAGTATTCCTTCAAAGTTAGTGTCTTGGTTTTGATCATTGTTCTATGGCTATGTAAAATGTTAACATTTAGGGAAGCTGGGTGAAGGGTGTACTATTTTTGCAGTTTGTTGCCTGGAATTACTTCAAGATTGAAGGTTCAATAGGAAAAAAAATCTAGAAAAACATGACCTTAATGTTATTATGGAATATTTCAAACATTCAGAAAAAAATTCAGAGAATAATAACCACTTGTGCAGGTGCCTCAAGGGTGCTGTGGGGGGGGGGTGCTGGAGAGGCGAGTGGTTCCCGGGGAACTAAGCATTGTTGTCTCACTATCTTCCTGTGTCCAGAGTTGACTCCTGGTGGTTGAATCAGACCATTATTTTTCAGGCGAGAGTCATTTAAATTTTTGACAGCCTTTACTTTGGACAAATTCACAGAAACCCCACCATTAAGACCGCAGTTTTTGGTGGTGAGATAACACCCTCTGCCTCATGCCTTACATCACAGTTCCCTTGGGAGACACTTTTCTTCAGTCCTCAGCTCTTATTACAGGGGTTTAATTATTACTGTCTAAAACTCAAGCATATAGATAAAAGTGGCCACAATTGCTTGATGTTTCTTTTGATCTTTTCCTTTAGCTTCTTTAACTTGAGAAAATGAGTGTTTAATTTTAGAACAGTTTTAGATTTACAGAAAAAATTGCAAAGATAGTGCAGAGAGTTCCCATGTACCCTGTACCCAGTTTCGCCTGTTGTTAACAGCTGACGCTAGTATGGTACATTTATTGCAATTAACAAACCAATATTGATAGGTTGTTATTCACTAAAATCCATACTTTATTCAGATTTCCTTAATATTTACCTAATGTCCCTTTTCTATTCCGGAATCCTCTGTAGGATATCACATTACATTTAGTTGTCACGTCTGCTTAAACTAGGCTTTGACAGTTTCTCAAGACTTCACTTGTTTTTGATGACCTTGACAGTTGGAGGAGTACTGGTCAGGTATTTTGTAGGATGTCCCTCATTTGGGATTTATCTGATATTTTTCTCATTAGACTAGGGTCATGAGTGTTTCTGGGGATGATCACAGAGGTAAATTGTCCTTTTCTTCACATCATATCAAGAGTACATACTATCAACATGACTTATCACTCTTGACGTTAACCGTGATCACCTGGTTGAGGTAGTGTTTGTCAGATTTCTTCACTGTAAAGTTACTCCCTTTCCATACTCTGCTCTTTGTAAGAAGTCACCATGTACAGCTCACACTTAAGTGGTAGGGAGTTCTGCTCTACCACTTTGCAGATAGAGTATACTACAGAAATTATTTAGAATTCTTCCATATGGAAGATTTGTCTCTTCTCTCCCATTTACTTTTTCCAATCATTTATTTATGTCTGTTGGACTCATGGATCTTTACCTATTTTGTACTTTGGGTTTTAATCCAATGCTAATTTATTCAGTTGCTCAAATTGTTCCAGCTTTGGCCATTATGAGTGCTTTTAGTTGGCTCCTGTGTCCCTTTGAAATACTCCCATCACTGGGATTTTTCTTTTGAACTGGGATTTTTCTTTTCTTTCTTCCCTTACTTCCTGGCATAACAAGGTGCTCCAGGCTCATCTTGTATATGTCCTGCCCCAGCTCTAGAATTAGCTATTTCTCCCAGGAGCTCTTGGGAGATATTTACTTCCTTGATTACAGTTAGAATTTTCTCATGAGGGAAGTTTGCTGATGGACTGATGGAGCCAAGGACTATGTGATATCATGAAAATTAATTGCAACTTTCCTTCTAGATTTTGCATACAGAAGGCACTAATTTAAGAAAAATGATGAAAGAAGGAATGCATCTGAGAATTCAATCAACAATAGACTGTCTAGAATGAATATGATTTTGTGTTCTTCTCTCACACAGTTAGGTTTGTGCTTCCTAGGCAATTTGTTTTTAACTATAAAGAAAAGCAAGGGAGTCATTAACACGGAAGTCAGGAAGGGGTTGTCTCTTGGAGAAGGGTGCTGTTGCGGAGGCTGTATGCGATGGGCAACGCCGTTTGGATATAAAGAAAGGCTGCATCTGCCAACCTCCTTTACAATAAAGTTGAGGCCATGTGGCAGTTCTCACAAAGAAAGCAGAGATGTGTCACTTCTTGAGAGAGGCAGTTAAAAGCAGATGTGAGTTCTCCATGCTGTCTCTCTTCTTTGTCATACTTGACTAGAGGCAGAAAAAAAAGTCCAAGATGGCAAAATTGTAAGATGGAAATGCCCCAAAATTACATCAAGGAGAGTTCCTTAGGCTGCATGGGCTGTGATGTGAATGAAATATAAATGTATGTGTCTGTATATGAATTTTAAGCTAATGAGATTATGAGATCTGTCTGTAGGTACCACAATATACGAAGGGGGCTTCTAAGGTATTCATAATATTCTATTTCTTAAACTGGGTGATGAGTACATGAGCGTTAACTTTATTATTATTCTTTAAACTTCGTGTATGTTATATATTTTTCTGTATGTAAGATACCTTTCACAATAAACATTTAAAGTCACCCTCTTCTGTACATTGTTGACCACCTTGAATTGAAAATTAATTGATCCTGTTAATTTGGATAGGATATGTAGGAGTATAAATTGGAGTAGTGTTTTGGGAAAGTTTTTCACAATATATCTCAACAACCTAAATATTATCCTTTAATTCAGTAGTTACACTTCTAAGAGTTGAACCTATAGAAATAATACTCAATTTTGGAAAAGTTTTATGCAGAAAGGTGTTGCTCATTGCAATATTATTAACAATCATGAAAAATGGAAAGAAAAGAGCATGGTTCGTTAAAGTAGAGTGTGCCCACCCGAAGGACTGTCACTCAGCTTTTCTAAATGGTGGTTGGAAAGCCTATGTGTAACCTCAAAAATGCTATGATATGCTAGGTCAAAAAGGACGGAACACAAAATCTTGTCTATTGGATGAATATAGTTATATTAAAAAACCGTGAAACAAAAAACTCTGTGCCTAGTATCTGCCAAGTCCGTTTTATGCCTAAGTGTTTTTTAGACCATTACTGTGAAAACAATGATAATTTAGGCATCATCCAATGTGTATACCTTATGCTTAGGAGGAAAATAGAAAGAGTATGTGTTTGAAGTTGGAGATGAGATCCTTTTCCTTCTCTTCTAGAGCAGTTAGAAAAATTCAAACACGGATTTAATAAATCTGATTCAGTTCAGCAATACAGCTGGAAGAATTGAACACATTTGTGTGTGAGGTTGGAGGAGGGAAGAGTGGAAAGGCAGGGTTGTGAAGGGGATGGGGACAAGGTTCATTATGGTCCAGTGGCTAGAACTATAACAGATGGCAGCATTCAGCTCTTTGTCAAATGAGTGGAAGATGACCTCTAAAGTTTTTCCCATTGTGTCTATGACCTTGCATTCCATCATCTGAAAAGAAATTACAAGCCTTTATTATGTTTCTTTTTTCCCAAGGCTTTTCGACCGTCAAGGTTTTCTCGTGAAGGCAGAAGACTCATGGATGAAAAAGTGAGTTTTTAAGAAGATGGCTAAGCATACCTACCCTACGCCCCTTGTTTCCCACCGAAAGAGCAAACTACCCTGCCTTACCATGGTAGGTTTAGTTTTTCACTATCTCTTGTTCACTCTCTCAGTTAAGCCACTATGTTCAAAAACGGTAAGACATTTGGCCACTTCTCAAAGGTCTTTAAATGCCTTCCAACTCTTCCTCTTTGGAAGGCTGCTGGGGTGATGGAGTCTCCGATCACAGACACAGATAAGGATGGACAAAGAAAGAAAAGATACAAGAAGGAGGTAAGAATGTCCATAATGAACTCACGCATCTTGACGAAACCTCTAATCTAATGAGAATGGATTTTGTTGAGAAGATTGTACATGAACAATTAATTATTCATGGCAGAGACGTCATTAGGATTTCATTTTGTTTAAAGGCCTCTAAGTGACTCATGCAATTGGGTTAAGCTGGAGAAGAATTTCAAGAATGAGACAAGGGAAAGCTTTTCATTATATTGACTTTTCATAATATTTTCGAGATAGTTATTATGACTTGGCACATAAATTACACTCCAACTAAAAACGTCCAATGGTTTGCCTGGGCAAGAGTGTCCGCGTGGGCGGATCATGGACCAGTATGGTGAGATGGAAACAGACCGGTGGGGATTTCTGAAAGGATTAGGAGATTTATTCCAGAATTCCATAATAATTCAATTTGGCTTTTTGGTTCCTTTGGGAGTGTGAGGAGTCTCCTTGAAGTGACAACGAGATTTGTACAACCCGTGATATTTACACTCAATGATTCTTTCCCCAAGGCCGTATGGGAGGTGAGCACCTGTTCATTTACAGAAAGTGTGAAGTAAGATATTTTAACAAAAATTCTAGAGATCTGGAGTATTATGGGCCCTACTGTCTGCTTATCTTAAAGGCAAACATCAGAAATTAGTGTCAGTTTGAGATTTTAATGTGGGATTGATTGTAAGCATAGAGTTAGACATATAGGGTAAATTTATAGAGAGGCATTGCATATAGGATCATCTTCAATGGGTTAAGAAATACTAGTTGAATTAATTCAAGAGTTTTTGTCTACTTTGTCTGTTTATATCCCAAGCACCCAGGACAGTACCTTGTGCTATGGGGGGTTGCTCAATAAGTATTAGTTGTTGAAAAAGTTTGAGGTTGAAATAGTAAGTCAGGGCACATGGAGAACATCATGCCAACCTGGGATCATGGTTGCAGGGAGGGGTTGATAAAAGGGATAGCCTTCTCCCTGCTTGGGGACTGAATCACCCTATAATTCCTTTAGGGTAATGAAATGTTAGGGTTAGCACCCTAGGCTTGCAGGGTGGAGTGGTAAAGAAAGAGATGCAGATGTGGAGTAGGAAACCCTGGGGTTGAGGTTTTAGCTGGGTCCTGGGCCAACAACCACAGTAGTGGCCACAGCCACAATAGGCAAAGGTCTGCATGTTGTAATAGGCGGGAAAGAATCAATAAACAATCAGGGCAACAAGTAAGTGAATTATATACTAGAAGGTTGTAAGTGCTATAGAAAAAAATTTTTAAATAGTGGTATGCCTAGTCTGACTTCACTTATAAAATACTTTCCACATTTTCAGAAACCTGTCAAGTGGAAAAACAAGGTAATCCCTTATCTTTTCATATTTCCAGTGACAAATCATTATAACCGCGGCTTAACTGATGATGATATCAAGCCAAAATGTCTATGGCTTTTATACAATGGTAGCTCTAATTTTTCAGCAGCAGAAAAGTTCTCCAAGTGGCTCCCTTATTTGAATATCACAATGAACAATGTTCTGTATGTGTTTATCTATCTCAGCCTCTCTGTACCTCTGTGTAACGCAGAGTGGCAAGATGGCATGTTGCCTTCTTAGCTTGACACATACCACAGCTAGAATTCCATGGCACCGTTTACACATTTTACAGTTAAATGTTTAGGCCTTGAGAACAGGCCCTCCTCTTTGGAGATCAAATACTTTGCTTTCAACACTGCTTCCTTCATGCATGGTGAAGAGAAGTCTCACTCCTGAGGGGGGCCCCAGGGCCCTGGCCCTGAGTGAATCATAAGCACTGGATAAAGCAGGGGCTGGGGTCAAAGGAAATGTTTCTTCTGTGAGCTTTGTTAGCAGTCAAATGGAAAGAATTTGTTTTCCTACCAACCAGTCACGTCAGAGGGTATGGAAAGGGAGACCAGTGTTTGTGATGGGGTCTCAAGACTCTTCTACACTGACCTGGTTTCTTTTAGCTTATTAGTAATGCCTCAAAAGTCCTAAGAATTTTAGGAGTCTGGCACCCAGTAGTTTATGGTAAAGATTTGGGCTTTTGTTTTTTTGATTCTTTGTTGGGAAAAATAGAATTAGTTGAGTTGCCTTTCTTCCTTTATCTCTATCTCATACAATCCTTCCTAACTTCCATGGTTTAGAATGAAGTTAGCTATAGTTTTGTTTTTTTTTCCCCCTCCTTTACTCATTTGAATCAGGGAAGCGCATTAGTCAGGGGCCTGAACACTAAAGCTCTTTTCTCTGAACCGCAGCGGAATAAGCTAGAGGTTTCATGCATTGTTTCCTTCACCAATGGCATTCCGTTATTCCCGGAAAGAAAATGTATGATAATAAACCTGGATGGAAGGGGGATCAGTGCAATATGGATTCCTTGGAAATGTGTGAGTGGTGTGCATTAGATGCTGGTTTCCATCTCGTGTCTCTTCTGCTTGAATGCAGTACAAGTGAGTCACCTGCAGAGGTGCTGGGGGAGGAGACCCTGGCCAGTGACTCCAGATGCCGCTTCCTCATTTGGATTACTATTAGGCATGGGGCCAAAGGCTCATCTTCTAATTACTGAGATTTGTCAATCTGTGGGAGAAAAAGGAAAATTAGTCAAAACAATGGTGTAGTTTTAATTTCCCCTCTGAGAAAAATGATGTCAGTCAAACATACCTTTAAGCCAGGCTGACTTGTCCAAACACCATGAGAAAAGTTGGCAAATAGGCACACAGTGGGTGTGTCAGCTGAATGGGCTCAATTTTTGAATGCTTAATTCCATTTCCATCCCAGTTATACTTGGCTTTTGCCACTGGTTTGGTCTCACAGCGTCAGCCCTACTTTTGCTGCATGGATTTTGTGTTTGAACTTTGTTCCCTCAATTTTGACTCTCAGATGGCCTAAGAACCCAAGTTCTGGCCTTCTTCCCCTCCTGATTGCTTCAAGTAGACTGAACCTAGGGTCTAAGGATCAAATACCCACCAGGGCTCTGGTCAGACCACCTTATTTGGATTTCAAACAATAAGAGCAATGCTGATTCCCAACCACCATGACTATGGTCATCAATGAAGGTTTTCGGAGTATGCTGAGAAGTCTTGTTCATTACCTGCAGCCTGAGGCTGCAGACTCCAGCCTTCTTTTGAAGTTTGAAAACCAGCCTATAGGTTGGAAGGGTCATCATTTTCTTAGAAGTGAGATCAAATTTTTCTTACCCCCTGTGGTAGGCAGAATAGTGGCTCTCCAAAAATGTCCACAGCTGAATTCCCAGAACCTCTCATTATCTTATGTTACATAGCAAGGGAGAATTAAGGTTACAGAAAGAATTAAGTTGCCAGTCAGCTGACCTAAAAACTGGGACATTATTCTGGATTATGGAAATGAACTTGATGCAAATATAAGGGTCCTTTAAAGTGGAAGAGGGAGGCAGAAGAGGAGGTCAGAATCACAGAGAGAGTTGAAATTAATGAGCTACTGGCTTTGAAGATGGGGGGAGAGGCTATGAGTCAAATGTCAGAAATGTAGACATCATACATGTAGGAGGTCTGTAGAAGCTAGAAAAGGCAAGGAAATGGATTTCCTCCTAGAGTGTCCAGACAGAGCACAGCCCTGCTGATATCTTGATTTTAGCCCAGTGAGATCCATTTCTTACTTCCACCCTCCATTTATTTAAAATAATAAGTTTTTGTTGTTTTAAGCCACAAGTTTGTGGTAAACAGTTATGGCAGCAGTAGGGAATGAATACACTGCTCAACAACAGGAAAGTGTCTTTTTATTTCATGATGAATTTTTGTAATCTAAAAAAAAATTTCATTCTGGAACATGTAAGTTTAAACAGCCAGTTAAAATGCCTGGACTACTTTTGGGGCGCCTGGGTAGCTCAGCTCATTAAGTGACTGACTCTTGATTTCAGCTCAAGTCATGATCTTGTGGGTCATGAGATTGAGCCCCGAGTCAGGCTCCATGCTCAGTGTGGAGTCTGCTTGAGATTCTCTCCCTCTGCTCCTCCCCCAATTTGCACTCTCTCTCTCTAAAATAAACAAACACATCCTAAAAAAAGAAAGAAAGAAAGAAAGAAAATGCCTGGACTACTGAATATACATACAGTTTTGTGCACATCCTTAATTAAATCCCTAAATCAAAAGTTTAAATATGAAAGTGCTTTCTCAAAGTGTATGGGCATTTCAGGCTTTTGAGACAAATGTTATGATAAAATGCAGAATCTCTCCAGAAGTGCATGGAGTGCTGTTCCTGTGAGCCCTTGCCAATTTCTATTTTTAAATCTTTGCCAATTGTTAGACGAAAAATTGTTCTTCATGTATACAATAAATATTCATTGAATAGTCACTTTGTGCCAAGTACTACATTGAGCATCATGTTACTTTAATTCGAAAACATTGAGGTGCTTGTTGACATTGAGCAATTTTTTGTAAACTCAGTATTACGTATACATATATATTTCCTATTTGTAAAGTGCCCTCTGGCTGTGGTGGGACAAACGGGCCGTGGGAGGGGCCTGGGGGCCACAGCTGAGGTCCAGAGGCTGTGGCAATAGGGGCAGGCGGTAGCTAAGGATGGCTGGGCTTGGTGTGTGCAGTGGACATGATGACATATGGTCAGGTTTGAGACATGCTCTGAGGTGGAGCTAAGGAGGCCTGCTGATGGATTGCTTGGAGGCTGCGAGGGAAGGGAAAAAACTATGGAGTTGGTGTGTCAAACAAAGGCAACCGTGTGAAATTTCCTTCTGGCACACATCTAATTGCAATTAATAATTGCAATTTCTACTTCCAATTTCTTCTGTTTCTCCGTCATTGGATTATTTTGGGGTCAAAGGATTCAGTGTAGCTCTTGGTGTTAACACTGTCTGGAGCCAAAGTTCCCTAAGAACATATCTGTGGGGGAACAGATTTGCCTGTGTGACTTGCTACGACAGAGAACACCAGGAAACAACTCAGGATCGGAGCCTGTGTTAGGTGATTTCATGACGTGTTCAAAGAAGCAGAGTACTCTTCCGGATTGGATACTGTAAGGAAGTCAAATTAAATCTACGCTTGGATAACTTAATACTTTTTATCTAGGAGGTGGGAGAAATGGAGTGGAGCTAAAGAGGAGATTGGCAAAAAGGCCGTGGTCACTCATGTTAGCTGAAAAGAGGGAGACATTTGATTATTTTCATGGTTTTCCCAGTATCCTTTTTCTTGTCTGTGCTCAGAAATAATTTCAAAGGAGTCTCACTTTTATCTCACTGATATGATCCCAGAGTGACCTCATCTGATGTTGGTGTTCCGTGAAATTGTTTATCTTCGGTAGGACCTCATGGTCTTGCTGTTAGTGCCGGCTGTTGGCTTTCAGAGATTTATTTGTCTAATTCTCATTCTGGTCAAAGGTGGATAAAATGAGGCCACAGGACATTAGTTCACAATACTGATTTTCACTATTCCCGAGATTCTGTTTATCAGGAGGTTGTCCAGAAAATGTTATTTGTACTTGGACAAATTAGTCCTTCTTGTTCCTTTTATTGCAGGATGCATTGTTGACTGATCTGATCTGACAGTGTTCGTGCATTTTTGACAGTACAGAATGCACCAGTCTAGTGGGATACAGGCAGTTATGAAAGAACATTAGTTTTTGTAATAAGCTGTAAAGTCAGGGCCAGATGACTAATCCCAGGCCAAGAAAACATGCCCCAAAGTCCAGGTGGGTCTGCTCCAGAGATCCAGGTCATGCTTCTTGTTTTTTAGTCTAATTATAGACTGTTCCATTTATCCAACTGTATTCATGCTGGCAAAGTAAGAGGTATTTACCTTAGCATAAATTCCCCCTTAGCTAGTAAACTTAACTAGTTTCCTTGGGTTTTCAGAGTAGAGATAATATGTACATAAAAGTAATATTGTAAGGGGCACAGACCTTATTGAACAACAAAACTCTACTTCTAGTTTTACTCATTTTATAAATTCCTCATGTAATAGTTTACAGTGAAGGATTTATTAATAACCTTTCATGACTGTATTTAGATATATACAGATATACAAATATAAAAATGATAAATATAAATATGTTAACTATAGCTTTAAAATATAACTATTGGTATATTTTAAAACAATATTTATATTATATTGGGTTTATCTGAAACATTTTTCCTATCATTCATACATATTTAAATGATTATTTCATCAGTGAGTGAAATAGCACGAAACTTAAATGATTTATCTTAAATGATAATACATCTGCTTCTGATACTTAAATTAGAAAACTTATTTCTTGCATGGTTGAGAGTAAGCCAGAAGTCATTATAATTTTGGATTTATCATCTGAATATACTCATTTTCATAAGCAAATTATTAAATCATATCCACTGAGGAGGCATCACAGGCTCCAAGTAAGTCAGGAAAGGACCCTAAACTAGGGTCCATTGTGGCCAGTTGACACAGAGAGGTGGGTGTTGAAGCCTAATGTGAGCATGGAAGGGGGCGTGACACCATGCAACCCACCCGCAGAGGGGCTGTGATTGGAAATGTAAACAGTTAGAAGAGGGAATAAACAAAGGAAAGGGTTTGGTTTGGTAAAAGTATGTAAAGCCAAGTTTAATTATAGAGGGAACTTCTGGGGCAATGAGTCCTGTCCTCTGCTGATGCTGTTCAACTTACTGTGGGTGGAAAGTCATGTAGCTCTCGCTCTGTCTTTCCACCATCACTGCAAGGAGGAGACCGTGAACCAGAAATAGGCTTACTCTCTAGTGCCCTGGGTGAGCTGACCTTGGGCAGCTGCGCCACTGAGGTCATTAACTCTCACAGCAACTGTGGAGTTGTAGATACTGTTGTGATCTTGATATTTCATGGGAGAAACCTGAATGTTGGAGTAGTTGGTATCTTGCCCACATTCACAAAGCTCATGAGCTATCTCCCCAACAGTGAACTCAGGTCATCCATACTCATAACCCCCAGGCTATCAGGGTCCCTCCTGTTCTGGGTCTTCCCCCTAAATCTTTTTTTTTTTCTTTTTGCAAAGGGTCCCATATTAGAGGGGAATCAAGGTTGATTCCAGGGTTTTCATGCTGAACAACTGAGTGGATAATGGTGTCATTTCCTAGGGTGAGGAAGACAGGTGGAGCTGGTCTGGGGTAGGAAATGATGAATCAAGATTTCTGTTACATTTGGGGTGCTTATGAGACAGGCAGTGGAGAACTGAGTCAGCAGTTGGATTTACAAGACTAGAAAGATTAAAGACGGAGTTTTGCAAAACTTATTGCTCCCCCCAAAAAGCTCCTTTCTATTCCATCCATGAGTTTCTAAAGACACACACACACACACACACACACAGTCACACAGATTGAGAGAGAGAGAGAGAGGGAGAGAGAGAGAGAGAGAGGGAGAGAGAGAGAGAAAAGAAAATGGCAAAATGGCAGGACAGTAACATTGAATATAAGAAATAGATACATAGGTGTTCACTGTATTCTTTTACTTTGGTGATGTTTGAAATTTTTTTCTAACAAGCATTACATGTGAATTCTTTATTGACCTGAACTATAGCTGTCTTCACACATCAGCATGCTTTTGCAAATTATGACATTCTGTTCTCCAACTATATGCCATTGTGGTATTTTGTTATGCCCATTTTGCAGATGAGGTAACTGGAGCACAGAGAGATAAGAGAAGTTGTCCAAGTTACATGGGAAGTGGTGGGGCTGGAGTTTGTATCTAGGTCTCTCTGACTCCAAAATCTGTGTTCTGTCTGCTATACTCACACCTGCCAAGCTTTAGGGTGTGTATACCTGATGGTATTCAAATAGACTTTATGTGGCATGTGGATACAATACTAAATTACATTTTCACAGAAAGTTATTCACTTTTCAATTATTTTTATTAATATGTCCATGAAGAAGTCTCAGGTTTGTCCCATATTGAATGCCATTCAGCTTTTTACCATGTTCTTTTTTATTTTAATTAATTAATTAATTTTTTATGTTTTGAGTTTTTATTTAAATTCTAGTTAGTTAACATATGGTCTCTATGGTGTTCTTATTTCACTTCTTAGTAAAGAAAGATCAGGCCTCAGGCTCAGAGCCTTCAGATAACAGTATCTCTAGTATATACATATATATTATCCAAGGCTGGGGAGCTTTGAAGGATATGTGTGCGTGTGTGTGTGTGTGTGTGTGTGTGTGTATGTATATATATATGTGTGTGTGTTTATGCACACGTATTTATTTAAATGTGTGCAGTTCCTTTTAAAATACATTTACTTAAATAGAAAAGGAAAAAGAGTAAATTTCCCAAAGTAAAACAACCAGTACACTAGTTGTATGATAATACAGGCAAAGAGTGTAGCCCAAATTGTGAATTTGGTATGTGAATTACTAAAGTTTCGGAATGCTTTTCTCAACCAGGGTGTTTTTCACTAGACAAATCACTCCCCATAAGAAAACATGTTTTATCCATAGCTTTAGTGAATGAGGTCCACTAAAATATTAATTATCTGAGCATTCTTAAGCATAACTGAATCAGCTTCAATTTGCTTAGATAGATAGACATTTTAGTGGTTCATAGCAAAATATAATAAACGGAATAACTGTAGGCTTTAATGTAATCTCACACAATCCTATTACATCCCAATTACTTTTTTGACCTTTTTAGGGTATTCCTTCCCTTAAAAACACACACAATCTGTAGTTCTAAATGTCTCCCCCGTACTATGCCAAGCAAATCAATAGATCAGAAAGAATGACTATCTTGCCATCTCTTCCATTTGTTATAATGCTGTCCCAGGAAAGGCATAATGTATGCCTCCCAGGCATTATAAATGTAACATTATAAATATTTACTTGTTTGTTAAAAGCTCCCCATTTTTCATTCCCATAAATTTTAGGACCTTGATAACATCTTTTATTTCCCTTAAACTAATAAACAAATTTAGGATCAGTCTTATTGCTGCCTCAGAAAAGGTGGGAGATTGGCTGAGTTAGACATAGATTTGATGCATGAAAGAAACTCCTCTTTTTTTTTTTAAGATTCCATTTATTTATTTGACAGAGAGAGACACAGTGAGAGAGGGAACACAAGCAGGGGGAGTGGGAGAGGGAGAAGCAGGCTTCCCGCGGAGCAGGGAGCCCGATGTGGGGCTCGATCCCAGGACCCTGGGATCATGACCCGAGCCGAAGGCAGAGGCTTAATGACTGAGCCACCCAGGTGCCCTGAAACTCCTCTTGAAAGTAAGTTTGTAATGCACATAGAGGTGAATGGCTGAGTCAGTTACACAGATAGAATATCTGTGTAATCTATATCTATATCTATATCTATACATATATATATAATATAGAATATAGTTACATAGATAGAATATCCAGGCTCTACATAGAACAATCCACATAAAGTCCAGTTGTCTCCAGCCACTTCCACATAAACAATGAGTTTGCTGAATGATAATGATATTAATAAGTTAATGCACTCATTCAAAATTAAATAATTAAACTGTCATTTATTGAACATCTGTGTATGTCAGGTTCAAAGCTATCCTTGGAGTGAACAAAGCTGTGTGAGACATGCTGACTGCCCTCTGGAGACTCGTGGTTTGGTAAGGAGGAAAGCTAGACCAAGTAAATCCCAGTACAGTGAGATGGAGCAAAGACAGAGGAGAGTGCCAGGTATGGTGGTGGCACAGAGGAGGCTATGATCGGCTTTACCTGGAAGAGTCTGAGAGCATTTCTGCAGCAGTAGGGGGATGAGCAGGGTCTTGAATGCAGAGGAGGAGTCAGAGGAGCACTAAATAAGGTGAGGGAAGTCATCTCAAAGTGGAAACAGATTCTAAGGAGGAGGATTAATTCTAAAGCATACTGAAGTACATTCTACAATCATTACTATTTGGGAAAGATAATTTTTAAGGGTTATTATGGCTGCATTCTTTTGCAGCACACAGAAAGCCCAATTAGTGCTTTAATTGGGCAAGGATTTATTTGTTTCAAGCAACAAGAGTGTGGTGTAGACCAGCTGGGTCTGGGATGATGGTTTGGGGATGAATTTGCAAATCAGGTTCCTTTCATATTTTGCTAGCGTTAGCTTATGGCCTTAGTCTTCATGTTTGTGCCTCATGGTCACATGCTGTGGCTCCAGACTCACAGCCACATCCAAGCAGGAAGGTAGAAGAGAGATGAAAGGATGAAGTCTATTCTTTCTAAAAAGCTAACTTGGAATTTCCTATTAGAGGCTTCAACTAACACCACTGGCTAGAGCTAGCTTACATGGCCATCCCATCTAAGTGCAAGGGAGTCTGGGGATCCAGATGTTAGCTTTCCAGCCCATGGCTGAGGAAGGCAAGTGAAAAGGGGGCTGTGGATAACATGTGAAGAGCCAGTGCACAAAGTCTAGAGCAGAGGTCTTGCAGGTGAGACAGTTCTAAGCCCAAATTGCATAATTTTAGCACTAATGGAGGTTTAAACATCTAAAGGAGGAGAAAACATCTCCTCTAAGCTCCTTATTTTATAGACGAGACAACTCAGGTCCAGAGAGGCCAAGGACTTGCTTGGGATCACACCAGTAGCATGACAGAGCTGAACTAGACCTCAGATCCCTTGGTTTCCAGCCTGTGGACACTGAGCCGACATGCTGAATGTGGACTATAGTTTACACTGATCTTGAATCGAACTGTAATACAAAATATTGAAAATTTCTGTAATTATTATAATCAGAACAGAAAAACAATAGTTACAAGCAATAAAAACTCTAGAAGAAACTGAAAACAAGATATATGAGAAAATATTGATAAAATAGCCCAATGTGTACTTGGTATCTCAGTATCTTACTTTTCCCTGGAACGGAGATAAGAGCTGGAAGACCATGATTATACTGGGCAAGAATAAAACCTCCCGCCTTTTGAGGAACAAAACGCCAAAGCAAAGTTCTTTCTTCCAGGAAGAATTCAACAGCCTAGACAGTGATTATCAAATCTTTCTCCTAACCCTTCATCAGATCTTTCAACGCAAGATGATATTCTTCCACAAGAAAGCTATTTTTCAGTGTTGCAGAGCCCATTTCTGATTACAGCACTCCTTCTTATCACACTATGTCTAAGGGTTTGGCAAATGTTAGTTTGCAGAGAGGAGGATAATGGATGGGAAACACATTCTGCAAAGACAGTATTCTTCCCTTTGCAATGAGAAAAGCCTGTTGTCCAATTATTGCCTCTTACCTAAAGGAAGGCCAATGAACATCCATAGTATAATTTAAACCATGTGGCACACAGGTTATTATAACTCATGTGAAGATTGATTTGGAAAAGAAAGTATATGAAAATGTTGTCATGACTTGATAAGGAAGCAAGTATGCCCAGTATTACCTTCCACTTGTAAATATTTTGAGAATGAAACATAATCGATGCAGTCACGCCTTATACATGTCTATAAATTCTATCCATCAATACATATTCATGGAAGTGGTTACCCAGATAACCTCGTCTGAAGTCTGTTGTCTTGATGTGAGTCAGGTATGTTGGTGGCTTATGAAATTTTATCTTCAGTGGTTTCTCACATTTTGTGACATTCTGTATTTTCAGTATTTTAAAATTTGTTCAAATTACCTTAATGTCTGCTCCGAATTTCACCATTTTGTACCCCTATAGCAATTAGTGGCCTCCTTTGACCTAGCACTAACTCAGGTAGAACTTTATTAAAATTCCATAGTATAAACAATCATGTTTAATTTTCTTGTGCTTAGCATATGGTAGGTACCCAAATATTGATTAGTTGAATCATCTTATATATATCTTCTCCGCAGTTAAACTGTGTGTGCGTTGTATTGAAATACGATGCTTCATTTTACTGAACCACTATGTAGATTTCCTGCAGACATTGAGTGTGGCCATATTCCCCTCATTTCAGTTAGTCCAAACCATAAATGGGTTGTATATACTATATGGATAACAGCAAGAATAAATGACCTCATTAATCACAATCAGGATCATAGGGATGCAGGTGTGGTGGACAGTTAGTGGTTTTTAGTGAGTTATAAAGTGCCTGAGTATCACAGATTGTGAGTGTTAGTCCTGCAAATAACTAACGTGCATTTAAAAAAATTAGTTTAGGATATTAATCATTGTCATATATTTTTATGTTTGATTTTCCAAGGCTGCACCACTCTGTTCACACACACACACACACACACACTGAAACAAAGTTTCACTTAATTGAACTCACCCTTAAAATGTGGGAAGCATGCTGCTCCCTGCCATTCTTTTCTAGTCTCTTCTGTTTTATACTGTCATTAACAAAAAGGTGGTCAGGCCACTAAGCTGATTTTATTACTGATTGTAAACTGCAAATTGAATAACACAGCTATAGGGAACACAAAATTTTGATGGGCTAATATATCTCCAGACGCATAGCACATGCTTAATAACTATTAGTTGGTGTATATGATCTCTTCTCTTCTCTTACAACCATGTAAAGCACACACTGAAAATAAAAATCCTGAACAAGAAGTAATGATATAAATCAGCTAAATAAATGAAGTTGCAAGGCTGTGGTATATGATTAAGAAATGAAAAAGTGGTATGGATGATAAATTTCATGAGTTAAGCTAATAAGGTGTTATTCCTTACAATAGAAACATAAACTATTTTTGTGATTAAAAAACCTGATTCTTGATATCAGTTTTAATTTGGTCTTTGGTTTTGAGACATATATGACATAACTAGACAAATCTCAAGACTTTTTCTTCTTAGAGAACTTTTGGGGTTTATTATTATAAATCCTGTTTTACAGAAGGTTCAAGAGGTGATCCATAGATTAAGGAATCTATGATAGCCAAAACCTACCATCCCTGTGAGGCTTTTCTACACAGCTCTGTTATAAGCAGTGATGGAATACGTTTCTACTTGTGTACCAGCTCCACATGATTGGTGGTGATTTCCTCAAGCACAGCGAGAGAGATTCTGAGGCCAAGTCTACCTTCAGCAGAATGAGTACTGGGCTGCTTATGATGTCCACTACAGATATGGAGGTGAATGTGCAAATATTTATGCCACCTTTTTCCTACCTTGGGTATCAAAGACAGAGCTGGAGATGTAAAGTGAAAAAGGGATAAACGAGAATTCCAGTTCCACTTCTGTGGTGATTTTAAAATATGTTGCAAATTGTTTGACACAGTTGTCCTAAAAAAGTGGAGTCTATTTTCCCCCCTCTATTGAATATGGGCTGGTCTTAGTGATTTGCTCCTAATAGAATGTTGTCGAAGTGATGCTATGGATAGCCAAGTGGATAATTTCCACTTGGCTGTCTATATTTTGGATTGCGTACTCTGAAGGTGGCCACCATGTCATAAGGACACTCAAGCAACCCGTTGAGGGTCCAGCTTGGGGAAGAACAGAGGACTCCCACCCACAATCAGCACCAGCCTACCAGCCATGTCCCAGTCAAGCATTCTGAAGACTGTAGTCCCAGTTGACAGCTTGACTGAAATCTGAAGCCAGAAGCACTCATCCCAACTCTCTCCCAGCTCCTGACCCACAGACACTGTGTGAGATGGTAGGTGTCTATTGTTTTAAGCTAAGTTCTGGGATAATTTATATTATGCAGCAACAAATATAGCTTCTTAGTAGTTTTATTCTTCCAGCTTTGTTTTCCTCATCTATAAGATGGAGATAACAAATATTTCATAATGCTGTTTTTAAGTGAGTTAATAGTAAAACCCACATTAGTTGAATACATTTGAGTACTATTACATAATCTTGCACTGTACCAGCCTGTGAATTATTTCCAGGTGCGACAAAACAAAGCCTTTATAATGCAGGCTGACCCATGCAAGCAATCCCTGAGCATTGTGAAAGGGAGGTATTTTTAGTAATATATGTGCTCTTCTTGCATTATATAAAGTCTCCTCTTTCTACCAGTCCTTCTTATTATCTTAAGTGGAAAGAAGTCAGACTTCTTGAGGGTTATCGTCCACATATACAGAAATCCTTGCACTGTGAGAGTTCAGAGGAGGTAATCAAGCATTTAGGGAAGGCTGATCACCCATTACTATGAAAACAAGGAACCACTATATGATGACTGTCTGGGGGAGAAGTGGAGGTCGCAGGGTTTCGAGCTTCTTCTCTGAGAGATGAGCCCAAATTTCTTGTGCTGATGCAGAGAAACTTCTTCCTGGTAAGGGGAAGGCTATGTTGTTCAAACTGGAGGTCTTGGTGGTTAACAAAGAGGCAGAGGTATCATCGTGAGTTGCCACCTGGTCACTCAGGTGGGTCTCTTCTCAGATAGGGTCAAGGTTTATAAATCTAGAAACTTCACTCTCCAGGTACATTAAAAACTTTGTTGATTCATATATTTCAACAAATATTTATTGAGAGCTTACCGTACAGCAGCCATGGGACTGAGAGCTGAATAGGAACCAGAATGGTAAATTAGTGACATCTGATGAAAAATATGAGCTTCAACAGGCTAGAGTGTGTCAGGGATGGGCTCCTTTACATAGTTCTGGTTTATTTATCCACTGTGTACTTGGAACAGGTAAAATACATGTCACAAGGAGCAGACTTATCTTCAGTCTGTTATTTTGAGACTACCTCCAGCCAGCTCTTCATTTTCTTATTTCTTTGCTTCTTTTCCTTCTTTTGGCTCTAGACCTTGGTTCCTGGGCTTCTCTGACCCCCAGCATGGACTTGGTTTTGACCTTAGACCCTCCCCCAGGAAGCATTTTGATGTTCACCCTCAAACCATGCAACCCTGGTCAAGGCCTCGTTGGCCTTGAGGGTTGGTTGCAGGTTCCATTGATAGTATATGATTCAAGTTTGTTATGCTTCAATAAAAACTGCAAAAAACATTAGCAGGTACAAAGTGACTAGACTTGGTAGTACAGCTTTGGATACAACTGTCCCATATGACACTAGAATTAAAACATAGGACTGTCTCTACAGAATATGAATATAAAGTTTAGAATGAGGGCAAGTATCCCAGTAATCTAATAAAACTCATTTTTTTGTTTGTTTTTGTCATAGTGACATGATTATTTTAGGAAGAAAGGAATTTTATTCCTCTCTTTGTCCTAGAAGAATTTTTGGTGCAGTCATCATCTCTGACTCAAATTAGTATAATGGTTCAGTGACAGCTAGCTGATCACCCGTATGACCATGTGTGAGCTGTAGTTTCCTCATCTGTCGGATGGCACTATTTATGCCTACTTGGCAGTTTGCAGAGTGGATGTGAGGAGATGTGTTGAGATGCCTGTAACATGCCAGGTATAGTGCTGGAACATGCACGTTCACAATAGTTTCTTTTCCTTCCCCTCCTTCCCCTGCCCTATTCCTCCTCCTCCCTTCCCTCCTCTTCCTCCTCATTTCCATTCCTGTTTTCTCTCTAAAGGCATCAGTGGGTATGTAGTATGGGTGTGCTGGAAGGAGCGCCCCATTCCAGATAAAGTGGGTAGAGTGCCAGACCAGTGCCTACTGTAGAGTAGATGCCCAATGATATAACAAAGATGATCTCTCCTTGGATTTTCTGCAACAAAAACAATGCACTCCAAAATAAAGAGTTGACTGTGTTTCCACTGCAGCCCCCTTCTCTAGGCAAAGTGACCATTCTCTCCCTCCCTCCCTCCCTCCTCCCTTCTCCCTTCCCCCTTCCCCCCTCCTCCCTTCTCCTTTCCTCCCTCCCTCCCTCCCTCTCTTTTTCACTCTCTCTGTTTCTCTCCCTCTTTCCCCATCTCTTTCTTCCTCCATCTCTTTGATTTTCAAACTCTAACAATGTTTAATGCTCTCTTCCAGAACTTTTTCAAATCTCCTCTTCCATTTCAAGTCTAAACTGGACCCGGAAAATCTAGGGCTGGGTTACAGTATAAATCACAGCAAGGAAAATTGGGAGGAGGGTGTCAATAAACAGAAGTGTGTGAACATGAGCAGGAGAAACTCTGTTGCTTCCGGGGTTACAGGAACAGGGGCCAGTAAGCTGTCGCTGTTGTTGGAGGAGGCCGGCTTCTTCCCAGGACCTGTGGCCTTCACTGGGGCTGGACCCTGTCTCAGGTGCACCACCTCTGGTAACTGGCTGACTTGCTCTGATATCTCCACTCCACCTTTTGGCAACATCACATGTGTAGATCAAATCTAGCAATTCAGTGCTCAATGAAACCACAGAAAACAGGCCATCTCTCTCAACTTCTAAAGGTATTGCCTATTATTATTCTAGGGTAAGATGGAAAAGTCAACAGCACCATTTTGTCTTAAAGAGCTACTTTTCTAATCTGCCAAGGGAAAAATAGGCAACAGATGAAGGGGTGCTGGTGTGACAGTGTCTGTTCTTTGGTCATCTGGCAATGAAGGGGATCAGAAATAAGTCAGCCAACAGAGTGTGCTGGAAAAGCATGGGTGTTGTAGACAGGTAAGCTGGGTTGAGACCCCAGTTCTGTTACTGGCCACCTGTGTCTGTGGTAGACCATTTAGCCTCTCCAAGCTTCTCCTCCCTCATCTATAATAAAATGAGGGTGACAGTCATTCTTTCATGGGCTGCTATGAAGAGTAAGGAGAGGACTGTGCACTGCCCAGCTCTGTGTCTGATACATAGTTGGGGCTCAAATGTGAGTTCCTATTCCTTAGACCTAATCTGAATCTGTATTTCTTCTATCCAGACCATATGTCAGCATGTATTTAGAAAACAAAATCACTTGCTTAATCCTCCAAAAAATATTTACTCTTTCTAAACTCTGTCAGACTATCCAAGGGAGAGTGTTTGGCTAAGTAGGAATTAAGTGCACGATCCTCATTCCGGCTCAGAGGGGCTCTGGAACTGCTCTTTTCCTTGGATAACTTCTGGGTAAAATCAAAACATAGCAGTTCCCCACTGAGAAGGCCTTGCTATTTCTGGAATGAAAGAAATGGAAAGCAGGACAATTCTGTTTCTGCAGCGCCAAAGCTCCATTCCCCTCATTGCTTGGTCATGCTCTGGAGGTCTTGTCAGCCAAGGCCTGTCCGCTCACCAAGGCTGGGCTCTTTGGTGTTGTGCTGGGCCTCTCCAGGCTGCAATGGGAGGCAGTGGCAAGACTTTAAGTCACTTTACTCTTTTCCATTTTGTGTATTTTAAGACCATAATGATTTTGGTAACATAAATTATCATCCCTTACATTTTACATTGCTTTTTAATTTCCAGAATGTCTCAGCCTGCACCATCTCATGATCCTCTTACCACAGCTTCACAATTTTCAGAGATAGGAAAGTATTAGTCCCATTTTACAAGTAAAGAAACAGAGAAGTTAAGAGATAGGCCTTAAATAAGGTTTAATAGCTGGTGATTTTCCCGGTGCTCTTGGCACACCCTCATCAGAGTTCAATGGGTAAGAGCAGAGCTGGGCATCCCACAGAACCCTTTAGAACCTTGTTCCAACACAGCTCCACTGCTTGTTGGTTGTGTGACTTTGCTGGGTTAACTTTGCTGAGCCCAAGGTCTAGGGAAGGGGCATTGGGGTGGAGTAATGATGGCGCCTGCTATTTTTGGATGCCTCCAAGGAAGACAAGACATTATCTTTACTCCCCTGGGACCTGAGGAAGGAGGCATCTTAAGCTTTAAAATCCTGGAATTTCTTCAAGGAGGGAGATAGTCTCTGTCTTTATCATATATGCTCACTCTTTCCAGCTTCTAAGGCGTGTTTGCTGTTCAGTCACTTCTGAGCAGAGCTTGTCAATGCCTTTGCTCAGAGGAACCAGACTGTGTAGAAATGACAGGAAATGTGGAGAAAATTGTCTCCCAACATCGGCAAAACCCGACCTGCACTGATAAAAGATTATTTGGAATCAGTATTTATGCTGTTTGAGAATCAGTCACAGATTTTGCTGTAGAAATGTTCATGTGTCTGATTAATTGGTGTCACCCTACCTCTGGTGGGGTATGTTATATAATACACAGTGTGTGCACATTGGCTTTTCCAGCACCCAAAAGAAAATGCAAAACACACTTCTGGCCCCAAAGATTGTAGCTAAGAGATCATGGCCCTGTATGAGAAGAAATTTTAGTGTTTCCTTTCTGTGCCCCAGTATGTCTGCTTGCATGTGGCTCGTTTTGGAGACTGTTGCTCTAGAGAAGTACGACTCCGAGTGTGGCACATCAGCTGCTGGCCTGCCATAGAGTGACCTTGGGCCAACATGTAAATCACGTCTGTCCCTGTATCAGCTCACTTGTTTCCCACCAGACTTAATAAAAAATCAGCAGGTTGCTTTTCATTCCGGTGAGTGCTCCTTATCTCACCAAAAGCTGCACTTGGAGAAGCACTGCTCTAGGGCAGGAGCCTCTCAAAGACTGGAGCCTTAGCCTAACCATCTTTGGGTCTGAGTTCTATCATGGCGCCCTGAACATGATGGATGCTGGACACTCTTCTTTATACTTGCTGCATGGTGCTGCCCAGGGATGGACTCTCTCTCTAGCTTTGGCCTGCCTCTGAACCCCACCCCCTTCCTGCTCTCTCTTCACTTACAGTGTAAACACCCCCTCCTCCAAGCGCCTTCCCAGTGTCTCCTACGCAGGAGAAATTGCTCCGTTCTCTAAACCTCTCTAGCGACACATCCACTGCTCACTTCTTACAGTCATATCGCTTTCCTTTCAGTTACTTCCGTTCATGATTCCTGTCCTCTACCAGCTGTAATTCCTGCAGGCAGAGACCCGGTTGTACTCGGTGTGCTTTGCACCCAGCCTGCTCCCTTTCTCACGCTGGGGGCTTCAGAAATAGTTTTCCATGAACAAATATTATGTACTATGATCATTGCTAAGTTCTCAGTGATCATCTACTGCCAGGACACACGTCTCTGAGGTGAGAGTTTCAGAAATGACAGCTGTCTAAATTTACATCAATATGAAACGAACTTCCATGTCCATAGAAACCATTTCTTCAAAACGCTGCCCTAGTTGGCGCGACATTGATGTACACTAAGCTCTACAATTTGTAACAAGTTAAGCACTGAATCCAATGCTTGCCACAGAGGAAGTACTCAATAAATATTGCTGTTATCATTTTTATTGATGTTAATATTACCAGACATATACTTTTAGGTGTGTTCTCTGGCATTAAGAAATGTCATTCTTTGTTTAGTGAGTCTGTAATGGTCTTAAGACCTAGAATGGCCAGTCCCCTGGCAGGGATTTGCTCATCTGTCAGCCTGGCTATTTTCTAAAACATTCTTAGGTTGGGGTGCCTGGGTGGCTCAGTTGGTTAAGCGTCTGACTCTTGATTTCTTTTTTTTTTCTTTTAAAGATTTTATTTATTTGACAGAGAGAGATACAGCAAGAGGGAACACAAGTAGTGGGAGTGGGAGAGGGAGAAGCAGGCTTCCCGAGGAGCAGGGAGCCCGATGCGGGGCTCGATCCCAGGACCCTGGGACCATGACCTGAGCCGAAGGCAGATGCTTAACGAATGAGCCACCCAGGCACCCCTGACTCTTGATTTCGACTCAGGTCGTGATCTCAGGGTTGTGAGATCGAACCCTGCATTGGGCTTTGTGCTGAGAATCTCTGCTTGAGATTTTCTCTCTCTCCATCTACCCTGCCCCCCGCTTGCACGCTCTCTCTAAATTAATTAATTAGTTAATTAATAAGATATCTTTAGGCCAAATCATGTTGTGTGGTGCTAATCCTTTCCAGGACTTTTGGCTGGTGGCTAGCTGCTGATGGGCAGTCCTGACACGGCTGGTGTGTCCAGAGGCATGACTGTATATTGTGTTGTTGGCTCCACACGTTGTCATGAGGAGATCTTTCTGTAACTCTGTGGCGCAAGGACAGAAAAGACAGAACCATACTCCAAGGATAAGCGCCATGGTCACTGAGCTATTTGGTGTTTGGCAAATCATTTTAATTTTACTGGGTTTTCACTCCAGGAGCTGCTGAGTTGTTGGATCTTTGGCAAAACCATAATCTTATGTGGAAGTAGGAGGAGTTTGTCTTTTCCTCCCATTTTCTTTGGATCTGCCTCTCTTTCTCTGCAGTGAACCTCCCACCAGCCACTCAGTAAGCCTTTCAAATGTGCCCTCGGGCAAGTATACACCATCTGGAATTTATACTTCCGCATGATGTTGATTCTGAGAAGTGCCTCCCTAAGAAGTAGTTGATTCTGTCATTATTTGCAGCAGTTATGTCCTGTAAAGTTGCCACGAATACTGAATTAGCGAATATGGAGTCATCGCTCCCAGAGGAAATAAATACAGGGTGAGGCTCCCACACATCCCTGGTCACAGATTAATCCATAACCTTGTTTTATGTGGGTTTCTGTTTAAAGACACTATTTAATATATATTTTTATACATAATGAATTAAATGTGTTTTCTAATAAAACTATATTTTAATTACAGTAGGGGATCATAAATTCCTTTGGCTTTCAGATTCACAACAATGCTGCCCACTATGCTTTTTTTTTTTAAAGATTTTTTTTTTATTTATTTATTCATGAAAGACAGAGAGAGAGAGAGAGAGAGAGGCAGAGGGAGAAGCAGGCTCCCAAGGAGCAGGGAGCCCGACGCGGAATTCGATCCCAGGACCCTGGGATCGTGACCTGAGCCGAAGGCAGACGCTTAACCATCTGAGCCAGCCAGGCGCCCCACCCACTATGCTTTTTAAGAATTGGTTGTCCTCTTATGAATCCACAAATTGAGCTGCTTTTCCATCTTTTCTATCCTGTCATCAAGCACCGTAGGTATTGCGTTAATCTCTCTCTGCCAACTAGGGACATCTGTATGAACCTCTACTGTAGAAGTAAGCCACAAGAGAAAGCTGGCGCTAGCTGGATTCGATCTTTTGGTATGGGGGGGGGGGTGGCAGAGGCACCTCCCGTGTGTGTGTGGTGTTTTTGTTGCATCGTGGGTTGGGCATTGCTCCAGCTGCCTAGCCCCTAACACCGATTCTCTGACCCCCCCTCCCCCCGACCCCTGGAAATTCTGCAAGTTGCTTGATTGTCTTGAATAGATTCACTTCTGCTTGAATGAGGTAGAGTGGACTCAGAAGTTTGCAACTAAGAATCTGACAGGTAGAGAGTCAGGGAAACTGCTATCATTTCAGAATTGATTGCTCACTTTCACTGGTGGTAGAGTGTGAGGCACGGATGGGCCAGGCTAGTGGGAATGGAACCAGGATGATGAAGGAAAGACAATCAATATCCTAATTCTCCACATTGGCAATATTGACATTTTGGACTGGCTGATTTGTTGTGAGGGGCTGTCTTGGGCATTGTAGGGTGTTTAGAAACATTTCTGCCACTACCTACAAATGCCAGTAGTACCTCACCCCAAATGGTAACAATCAAAAATGTCTCCAAACAACCAAATGTCCTCTAGGAGGCATTGGTTGAGAACCAGTTTAGCCTAATCATGCCTGACAGAACTCCCTAGTGAGAAGGACTGGTAGATAATTCCAGAACCATGTCAGACTTGTATGGTATTTGAACTTGTAAATGTATGTATTTATGCTTACATTAACCTTCAATAACATAGATAAAAAGATGGAAAGATAGACATGTAGTTTAATGTATATATAGTTGCGTAGTGTGTATTTGAAGTTTCTTAATCAAGTTAAAAGAAACTCTTTAGAGGAGAGATCTGAACTGGTAGACAAATTATATGTCAGGGTTAGCCATCTTGGGCTTTATTTGGGCACTGAATAATGAGAATTTACACATTTAGTGCCTTTGCATGGACTAGTCATATTTACTTGACTCACTATTTACAAAATGGTACCCAAGCAGGGGTCAGCCATTGGGGTCTGCAGGTAGATGACTTGTGTCAAGTGGTTCCTGCCCTATTTCTTCAAACAATACAGCTATCTTGATTCTCATCAGGAACACTGTGATTTTCTAAATTTTAAATGGGTAGAAGAGGCTAGCAGTTTAAGGTCTCCTTTGAAGTCTCAATTAACTTATGCTGCATGTTTGGAAAACCCAGTTATAGCTAATAAATGTATCAGGCTACTGCTTTAGGGTTACATATTTCCTGTCTAGATTTTTTTTTTTTGACATATTCAGATAAAAGGCTGCATGGCAGAGAGATTTATGGGTTTGCTCTGACTGTCCCTTCCTTATCTCTTGTTACTGAATTGGAGCTAACAGCCGGCCGGCCAACCATAGCAGCTCCCACTGTGGAAAGAGCTTGACCTTTCCAGCATTCTGATACTGTGTTTTTTTCCCACATTAGGCTTGAACTGAGCTGCATATTTTCCAGCAACCAAACCAGTGTCTTTGGGGGTCTTTATCCCATGATGGCAAGAACTCATTCCGCCTAGCTGTTTAATTGCCATTGTGTTACCTCAGTTTCCTTAAGATAGTTATCCCTGGGGGAGGCCAAAGATACCACAGATTGGAGAAACCACAGACTGAAGTAAGTGCCCAGTGGGCAGGTAAAGCATAAGCATGAAAACCAGCACGTGGTATCAAGTTTATGGCAGGGGCTCAGCAATTGCTAGTGTTCTTACTCTCCCTCCCTGCTCTTTGACACTCCTCTCAAATGGAACTACTTCTGATAGGCCCTTCAGAGCTTTGATCTGAACTTCCAGAACCATCATAGTTTTGGTTACATACCATGTAATTGATACAACTTGGAAACCATAGTCATCCAAAGCATCTTACTCATTGGTATTCTTCCTCTGGATTCTAGATTCTGGTTCAGTCTTTACTCTAGCATCAGGTCATACCCCTGTTGTCTGAACTCCTTGATAGGGACAATACACTGTTCCATCAGGAGGGACCAGGCTGAACTGTATTAAGCAGTATCTACCAGCTGGCAGAAAAATTCTCATCTAGCCCAGACAAAATATTTCTCTGGAAAACTATGTAAGATCCAATCTTAAAATTAAATTATTTTAGGGTGCCTGGGTGGCTCAGTTGGTTGGGCATCTGCCTTTGGCTCAGGTCATGGTCCCAGGGTCCTGGGATCGAGTCCCACATCAGGCTCCCTGCTCAGCAGGGGGTCTGCTCCCTCTCCCTCTGCCTCTGCTTGTGTGCTCTCTCTTTCTCGCTCACTCTCTCCTCTTTCTTGCTCACTCTCTCAAATAAATAAAATCTTTTAAAAAAAATTAAATTATTTTAGGGGCACCTGGGTGGCTCAGTACGTTGAACGTCTAACTCTTGGTTTTGGCTTAGGTCATGATCTCAGGGTTGTGAGATCAAGCCCCACATCAGGCTCTCTGCTCAGTATGGAGTCTGCTTGTACCTCTCCTTACCCCTCTCTCTCTCTGCCCCTCCCCCTCGCATGCACTCATGCTCTCTCTAAAATAAATAAATTTTAAAAATCATTAAAAATTAAATTATTTTAAAAATGTGCTTTAATTGTGCCTGTGCACGTGCTATTTCTTAATTGAAAGCCTTCTATCATCTGAAAAAGATAACCCTTCTTTCTATTACCTCTAACAAGTGTTATTCTATTCCTAAGAATTGTTACACACACACATATGCACACACGGATTTAATTGGGAAGGGGCAAGAACCATAACTGATAGTTTTTTGATTCACTGACTTGAAATGTCCCTTTTTCTTCCTTCATTCCTTCTTTGTTGTATCTACCGCCTGGAATTGTTTCTTCTTATTGTGGTTGGCTTCCTGTGTTGTTAAAGAGAATCTTCTATCCCTGATGACTGACTGACTCCATGCTACTGCTCATCACACGTCACAAAGACAGGTGGCTTAAGGGGCAGAGGAAGTTCAACTGCAAATATACATCTTCAGAATACCTGCCCTTGGGACTTTTGATCTAAGATTCACATTTGAGCTCTGTTTTCTCCACCGTGGCACCCTTCTCTATTGTGCATGTTCCCCACCCCCCCACCCACCACTTAGACCCCTTGTTAAATGTCAGTTCAGGTTGACTGTTGACTTCTTTTTTTCTTTGTTGAATAAGAATGGTGGGAGTGGGCATCCTTGTCTTTCTCCTAATTTTAGAGGAAAAGCTCTCAGCTTTTCACCACTGGGTATGATGTTAGCTGTGAGTTTGTCATGTGTGGCCTTTATTATGTTGAGGTATGTTCATTCTATACCCATTTTATTGAGAGCTTTTATCATGAAACGGTGTCACATTTTGTCAAATGTTTTCTTTGCATCAACTGAGAGGATCATATGACTTTTATCCTTTATTAATGTGGTGTATCATATTTATTGATTTGCATATGTTTGAAACATCTTTGCCTCCCAGGGATGAATCCCACTTGATCAGAGTGTATGATCCTTTCAGTGTGTTGTTCAATTTGGTTTGCTAGAACTTTGTTGAGAATTTTTGTATACATAATCGTCAGGGATATTGTCAGGATGAAGCACATGGGCTCTGCCACTTACTGATCGTTGACACTTCTCTGGGCCTCTGTTTCCTATTTTGTTAAGTGGGGTAATAGTCTCTAGCTTAATAATGAGGTTGCCGAAAATATTAAAAGAGCTAATGTATGTGAAGTGTTTGGTAAATAGTATGTACTCAAAAGATACTATTTTTATAAAAACTTACTATATATTTGTGAATAGCTTCAGCAAATTAATCTCTGAAATATTCAGTTTTCTCACCCATAAAATGGTCATGATAATAGATTGTTAACAGTTAACTATACAAATCAGTTATTTTCACTATATTAAGTTTGCAGATGGTAAAAATACTGTCTTTCTCTGTTATATATTTTGATGCTCTCTGTCTATTGAAAATGGTGTCTGACAAATAGCATACGTAATAATAAAGATATGTTTTTATGGTTAATTTTATTTCCTTTATCCCTCTTGTGATACTCTCTCGTCCTCTTTGATTAATATTGAGTAGCTACTATATGTAAGAAACTGTTTGAAGCTCAACATGCACAATTTGTCATGTTCTCTGCAGCTCCTAACATGTGTACATATTACCCCCATTTTAGAGAATAAAAAATTTTGGTTTAGCTAAAAACAGAGCACCTTACAATATATTTAGAAATAAAGGATACCATCCTAGTTCTCACAGAGCTCACTGTCTTGTTGAAAATAACCTGAGATATTCTTGTTTGAACCCAAAGTGGTGGCATTTGGGGCATCAAATGGCACTGTTCTCTCTCTACAGACACTGTGAAGCTCAGCCTTCGCGAAGTGCGAGCCACACCTGCTCTCAGCAGTTAAGAGTTTCTTGTGCTCCCCAAGGATGTCCTTTAGGGCAAGATAAGCACTGCAATGAAGGTAATGGAGTTAGCTAATTTACGGCAGTCTTCTTGGCTAAAATAAGCTATTTAATTTCCTGCTCTTGGAACTGGATCTACTTAGGGAAGATAATGACTCTGCACAGCCTATCAGGGTATACTCAGAATTATCTGAATGCCCCAAATGAGGCTGTAGCAAATTTTCAACCAGACACCAGCTAGCTAGCAAGGCCTTGAGAAATTCAGTCTTGGTAGAACTTGGCATTCTTCCTACCTGAGATATTCTTCTTTTTATGATTATTATTTTATTTCTTATTTTTAAGACATTCTTATTTTTAATAATGTGGCTTGTAGGATAAAACCCTTAGGTAATTCATGAGTAGGTAAGACATTTCTAGCTCAAAAATATCTGTAATCTACCCTTTCCAAATATAACAAACGGAAAGAAAAATTGTAAAATTTTCTTAGAGGAAGATTTCATTCCAGAAGGCCCCATTTTTCTAGAAGTGGTGGTTGACACCCCCAGCTTATCCCCTGGCTGGTGCTACCTCTCTAAGGACCTGATACTCTTTAAGCTGAAGCCCACATGCTGTGGGGTTCATGGTTGCTCGTGGAGCAGCCCAAGCCTATCACAGGTGCGACAGGGTCAAACACTCACCCCTAGTGTGTGTTCACTGTCTTCCCAGCATCCCACTCTCTAAGGCAAACACTGTCGATGCTTGCTCTGTTCACTGCCTGCTTTAGGGCCAGAAGAGGCAAAACTGAAAGAGAGTCAATGGTGATTTGGCTCTGACGTGGTCCAGGTATACTTACCAAAGAGAAGAAGGAATAGATATTGAAGGAAGGGGACAGTGGAAGTTCAGAGAAGGGCCATGAGGGCCCATATTGGGTGGCGAGTTCCTGGTAGGCAGTTGAGAACGAGGTGTGAGGAGAGAGAAACAGCCACTGGCTGGGAGACATAGCTGGTGCGATGAAATGGAGACATAGCTGGTGTGATGAAATGAAGGCTTTGTGGTGTGGCAGAGACTGTAAAGTGGTGTTTGCTTGGACTTTCTTCGCAAAGTGCCAGTAAAGCTTGGGATTGATTTCTTTTATAAGGAACTGCTTTATTATTATTTTTATTATTTCTTTAAAGTAATTTCCATACCTGACCTGGGCTCAAACTCATGACCCGGAGATCAAGAGTCCGATGCTCTACCAACTGACCCAGCCATGTGTCCCAAGCTTGGGATTGATTTTAATTATTTGTGGCTCCTGGACTATGTTTACTCAAATGAAAAATTGTGCCAGCATAGACTACTTGGTGCTTTAGCTATGTAGTGCTGTGTGACAAATTACTCCAAAACTTAGCTTAAAATAACACACATTTATCATGTCACAGTTTCTGTGAGTCAGGAATCTGGGCATGGCTTACCTGGGTCTTCCAGCTCAGAGTCTCCAATGAAGTTGCAATCAAGATGTCTCCACCTTGGCTGACAACCACCCTCAATTTCTCCCACAGTGGCCTCTCCAGCTGGCTTTACTTAAGTGGTGGGTGGAGGGTGAACAGTTGAGCAAGCCAGCAAGTTGGAAGGTACAGTCTTTTGTAACCTAATCTCAGAAATGACGTTGTATTACTTTTGCTGTATTCTATTTGTTATAAGCAAGTACCAAGTTTAGTCTACATTCAAGGAGAGAATTACACAAGGGTATGAACATCGGGAGACAGGGATCATTGGCGATCATCTCAGAAGCTGGTCTACTATGCTTGGCACTTTCAGTGAGGTTTGGGTTCTATAGATTTTTCCTGAGTAGTTGATGAGGAACTGATTCTCACCAGGATGTAAACCTCCATGAGAAAAGCCTGCCTTTAGTTCTTCTGAACAGTTTTGGTTAGTGTCATCTTTTAACTATTGCTTTTGAGATGCAGTTCCTGTCATTGTGATCAGTTCCTAGCATTGTCTCACACTGAGAAAGGGAGCTAACATTTTTGAGGGCAGACTATAGGATATAGCATAACGGTGTGCTATAGTTTGTAGGTGTACTACAGTGTGCAGGTGTACTGTAGCACACAGGCGTAGGATAGCATGTAAGTATAGTCTTTTTTTATTATTATTATGTTATATTAGTCCCCATACATTACATCATCAGTTTATGATGTAGTGTTCCATGATTCATTGTTTGCGTATAACACCCAGTGCTCCATGCAGAACGTGCCCTCTTTAATACCCATCACCAGGCTAACCCATCCCCCCACCCCCCTCCCCTCTAGAAACCTCAGTTTGTTTCTCAGAGTCCATAGTCTCTCATGGTTCATCTCCCCCTCCGATATCCCCCCCTTCACTCTTCCCTTCCTGCTATCTTCTTCTTCTTCTTTTTTTTTTTTTAACATATAATGTATTATTTGCTTCAGAGGTGCAGATCTGTGATTCAACAGTCTTGCACAATTCACAGCACTCACCATAGCACCTCCCCAATGTCTATCACCCAGCCACCCCATCCCTCCCACCCCCCACCACTCCAGCAACCCTCAGTTTGTTTCCTGAGATTAAGAATTCCTCATATCAGTGAGGTCATATAATACATATCTTTCTCTGATTGACTTCTTTCGCTCAGCGTAACACCCTCCAGTTCCATCCACGCCGCTGCAAATGGCAAGCTCTCATTCCTTTTGATGGCTGCATAATATTCCATTGTCTATATATACCACATCTTCTTTATCCATTCATCTATCGATGGACATCTTGGCTCTTTCCACAGTTTGGCTATTGTGGACATTGCTGCTATAAACATCGGGGTGCACGTACCCCTTCGGACCACTACACCCTTTATATCACCCTTTGTATCTTTGGGGTAAATACCCAGTAGTACAATTGCTGGGTCTTATGGTAGCTCTATTTTCAACTTTTTGAAGAACCTCCATATTTTCCAGAGTGGCTGCACCAGCTTGCATTCCCACCAACAGTGTAGGAGGGTTCCCCTTTCTCCGCGTCCCCGCCAACATCTGTTGTTTCCTGACTTGTTAATTTTAGCCATTCTGACTGGTGTGAGGTGGTATCTCACTGAGGTTTTGATTTGGATTTCCCTGATGCTGAGCGATGTGGAGCACTTTTTCATGTGTCTGTTGGCCGTTTGGATGTCTTCTTTGGAAAAATGTCTGTTCATGTCTTCTGCCCATTTCTGGATTGGATTATTTGTTCTTTGGGTGTTGAGTTTGATAAGTTCTTTATAGATTTTGGATACCAGCCCTTTATCTGATATGTCATTTGCAAATATCTTCTCCCATTTTGTCGGTTGTCTTTTGGTTTTGTGGACTGTTTCTTTTGCTGTGCAGAAGCTTTTTATCTTGATGAGCTCGAAGACTAAAAATAGTTTAATTTTGCCCTTGCTTCCCTTGCCTTTGGTGATGTGTCTAGGAAGAAGTTGCTGAGGCTGAGGTCGAAGAGGTTGCTGCCTGTGTTCTCCTTTAGGATGTTGATGGACTCCTGTCTCACATTTAGGTCTTTCAACCATTTTGAGTCTGTTTTTGTGTGTGGTGTAAGGAAATGGTCCAGTTTCATTCTTCTGCATGTGGCTGTCCAATTTTCCCAACACCATTTGTTGAAGAGACTTTTTTCCATTGGACATTCTTTCCTGCTTTGTTGAAGATTAGTTGACCATAGAGTCGAGGGTCCATTTCTGGGCTCTCGATTCTGTTCCATTGATCTATGTGTCTGTTTTTGTGCCAGTACCATATTATCTGGATGATGACAGCTTTGTAATAGAGCTTGAAGTCCGGAATTGTGATGCTGCCAGCTTTGCTTTGCTTTGCCTTTTCAACATTCCTCTGGCTATTCGAGGTCTTTTCTGGTTCCATACAAATTTTAGGATTATTTGTTCCATTTCCTTGAAAAAAGTGGATGGTATTTTGATGGGGATTGCATTGAATGTGTAGATTGCTCTAGGTAGCATTGACATCTTCACAATATTTGTTCTTCCAATCCATGAGCATGGAACGTTTTTCCATTTCTTTGTGTCTTCCTCAATTTCTTTAATGAGTATTTTATAGTCTTCTGAGTACAGATTCTTTGCCTCTTTGCTTAGATTTATTCCTAGGTATCTTATGGTTTTGGGTGCAGTTGTAAATGGGATCGACTCCTTAATTTCTCTTTCTTCTGTCTTGTTGTTGGTGTATAGGAATGCCATTGATTTCTGTGCATTGATTTTATATCCTGCCACTTGACTGAATTCCTGTATGAGTTCTAGAAGTTTTGGGGTGGAGTCTTTTGGGTTTTCCACATAAAGTATCATATCATCTGCAAAGGGTGAGAGTTTGACTTCTTCTTTGCCGATTTGGATGCCTTTGATTTCTTTTTGTTGTCTGATTGCTGTGGCTAGGACTTCTAATACTATGTTGAATAGCAGTGGTGATAGTGGGCATCCCTGCCGCGTTCCTGACCTTAGGGGGAAAGCTCTCAGTTTTTCCCCATTGAGAATGATATTCTCTGTGGGTTTTTCATAGATGGCTTTTGTGATATTGTGGTATGTACCCTCTATGCCTATACTCTGAAGAGTTTTGGTCAAGAAAGGATGCTGTACTTTGTCAAATGCTTTTTCTGCATCTATTGAGAGGATCATATGGTTCATGTTCTTTCTTTTATTAATGTATTGTATCACGTTGATTGATTGGCAGATGTTGAACTGACCTTGCAGTCCAGGGATAAATCCCACTTGGTCCTGGTGAATAATCCTTTTAATGTACTGTTGGATCCTATTGGCTAGTATTTTGGTGAGAATTTTTGCATCCATGTTCATTAAGGATATTGGTCTGTAATTCTCCTTTTTGATGGGGTCTTTGTCTGGTTTGGGGATCAAGGTAATGGTGGCCTCATCAAACGAATTTGGAAGTTTTCCTTCCATTTCTATTTTTTGGAACAGTTTCAGAAGAATAGGTATTAATTCTTTAAATGTTTGGTAGAATTCCCCTGGGAAGCCATTTGGCCCTGGGCTTTTGTTTATTGGGAGATTTTTGATGACTACTTCAATTTCCTTAGTGGTTATAGGTCTGTTCAGGTTTTCTATTTCTTCCTGGTTCAATTTTGGTAGTTGATACATCTCTAGGAATGCATCCATTTCTTCCAGGTTATCTAATTTGCTGGCATAGAGTTGCTCATAATATGTTCTTATAATTGTTTGTATTTCTTTGGTGTTGGTTGTGATCTCTCCTCTTTCATTCATGATTTTGTTGATTTGGGTCATTTCTCTTTTCTTTTTGATAAGTCTGGCCAGGGGTTTATCAATCTTGTTCATTCTTTCAAAGAACCAGCTCCTAGTTTTGTTGATCTGTTCTACTCTTCTTTTAACTTTATTTTTTTTTAAAGATTCTTTTATTTATTTACTTATTTTTGCATGCACATGCGCACGAGAGAGAGAGAGAGAGAGAAAGAGAGGGAGAGGGAGAAAGAGAGCATGAGCAGGGGGAATGGGAGAGGGAGAAGCAGATTCCCTGCCGAGCAGGGAGCCCGATGTGCAGGGCTCGATCCCAGGACCCTGTGATCCTGACCTGGGCCAAAGGCAGACGCTTAACCGACTGAGCCACCCAGGCACCCTACTTTTTTTTTTAAAGAATACTTTTTATTTTTTAGGATAGATTTTTTTTTAAAGATTTTATTTATTTATTTGAGAGAGAGAGAGAATGAGAGATAGAGAGCACGAGAGGGAAGAGGGTCAGAGGGAGAAGCAGACTCTCCGCTGAGCAGGGAGCCCGATGCGGGACTCGATCCCGGGATTCCAGGATCATGACCTGAGCCGAAGGCAGTCGCCCAACCAACTGAGCCACCCAGGCGCCCCAGGCACCCTACTTTTAATTTTAAATATACTTTTAACACTTATGACAAATCTCTAAGGCAACTATCATCAGCCTCACTTTCCAGATGAGGAAACTGAGGCTCAGAGATTAAAGGATCTTGATTAATGTCACTCAATTAAGAAGTGGCAGAGCTAGGATTTGAACTTGGGCCTATATTCCTCAAAGCCTATCCTCCTGCCAACTCCCTTGCAGCAGCAGCTAAATCCCTTACCAGATTCCAGGAATTTTCTGAAGCCCGAGTTCAAACTCAATCACTTCTGCTCTGCCATGCCTAGACAATGGGCTTTCCACTCTGGCATAGGGCTGAAACTATAAGCAAAGAGAAAATGAAGAAAACACATTGCTTGCCACTTGGCGGTACACATGAGTGGACAGACCAGGAACGTTGGAATTAGACAGGCCTGAGGCCTCCAAATGCTGGCTCTGCCTCTTTGCCTGTGTGATCTCAGGCAAGTTACCCAGTCTCTCTGATGCTGTTTCCCTAACTGTCCCAAGGGAATTATCGTACAGATGAGATGGTTATAACGTATATAAAATGCAGGGCTCAGCACACAAGAAGCCCTGAATACATATTCTCTTTCTCTCCTTCGGTGTTCCAATTCTCATTCAGTTAATGTGTGTTTGTTTGTTGTTTTTGTCAGTCTCTTCTGGGCGAAACCAGTGTCCTAGCCACATCAGTGTATTTGCCAGTAGAAGCTAATTCTAGGTGCATGTCATGACTTACATTATGTTACAGATTTATTTTGTGCAACATGGAGCCTGTTCAGCTGTTTCACCAAAATTGCCACCAGCACAATCTGTTTCTCCACACGTTTCTGCAGGGAACCCACAAAAACAGCAATGCCTTCTGTTGGTGGGGAGTTCTACAGGTTCTTGGGGACACAGGTGCAGCCTCAGACAAGTGTTTGCTTCTGATCAGTCTGGTACTTCACTCCTCTTCTATAGGGGGAAGGAGTGGCCAAGAGAGTCAGTCATGTCCCTCATGTGGAAACATGAAGCCAGAGGGAACGAGGTTACCCTCCCAGCCCAATTCCAGGGGTTTGCCCTCCTTGAACTTGGCTATTATAATGCGTCATTTTCTCATTCTTAACCCCTCTATTCTCTCACCCTGCTCTTCAGCAGTCATACGTGGGAGGGTTAACGATGGCTCAAGGAGGAAGGGGGAAGTGCTTATGTGACAAGAACCCAGCATCAAATGTCTAGTTAAAATGTCCCCACTGATTTACTGGCATGGGTAAGATTCTTGCCCCATCCTGCTTGTGTTGTCTTCTGGTCCACCACATGGAGACAACGTGTGATTCTTTGTCTTAGAATATTCATATTTTACCCTCTCCCCAGCTGAAAGGAAGGATCTACGTGATTTCAGTCTCCTCTCTTCTTTTGCTGCTGGACATAGAGAAAGGACCCAAGAATCAAGATACTCAGCATGTGGCAGAAGCTCAGTGCTGACAGAGAGAAGGCAGACATGGCCAAGGCAGGTGAAGGTTGCTGTGGCAGGCAGATGTCTTTCATTTCCCCTGACAAGGTTTTCCCTACCCCTGTCATAGGGTGTGCGTTGTTAAGTGTTGGGGAGGAGCTGAGAAATGGGAGTGAGTCATGATGTGTTGTCGTAGGAGAAGAGTGTTTTCTTTTGGGAAAAAAAAAAGCCTTGTTCAAAATGTCTGGGAGGGGCTTTACACGCTTTGCCTCAGCTTCCCTGGGGTTCAGCCAGAAATCAGGCATCAATAAAATTTCCTATGAGATGGTGAATTTTCTATGATTTGGTGAGTCTCATCAAATTCTAAGTTACTCGGGAACGCCCAAGGGGCCATGCCTACTCAATAATGCTAAGGACTCCCCCATCTTTGGTTGCTGGCTTATTGTGATCTGCATGGCCTTCGGACATGGGGCTCCATTACTCTTTATGAAATTGGACACCTCTCCCATTGCTCATGCCCCATATTGCACAGGAGGCCTCTCCTGGCTAGAGAAGCATGACCCACCAGCTCTTCCCCAGAAGTTGCTCTGTGTGTTTGTAATTTGGTCACTGTCCTGGTATTTTACTATTTCTCTGTTCTTTCCCTATCACCTTCCTCAGTTCTTGTTCTGCCTAAGGCTTTAACATTTTTGTTTCTTAGTAGACAATGGCAACCCCTTTCTCTTTTCATTCACTTTCTGCCTGGGCCAAAAAACTCATTCACTGTCACAGTTTCCACCACTGTCCTATGATGGAGTCATATTACAAGCCTGTGATTCCAAGTAGAATTTTCTCTGGAGCTCAAGACTCTGTGTCCATCAAAATCTTTCCTCGAATGTACCAAAGGCTTCTCAAACTCAACCTGCCTAAAGATAAATTAATTTCTACCCCACCTTAACAAAATGTCTCTCTTGTTTTTCCTAGGTACTTGGAGACATCACCATTCCCTGGCTTCCGAAGTCTTTATCTTCCTACATTCATCCTCGATTCTTCCCCAAATCCTCCCCTCCCCACATCCACTCAGTGGATACGTTCTGCAGGTTTTACCTCCCAAGGGTCTCTTTCATTTGTTTCCTCTCATCTCACCTTTCAGGAGGAGTGTGGACCCTCCTCTCTTCTTACCTGGACCATTCAAAGTTTGTCGGCATCAACTTAAGCTTGTGCCTTCTTATGTTTTCCCTGTAAGACCTTTCACATATAAAATAATACAGTTTGGAAATTTTCTTTTTTTATCTTTATAAAGTCTTTCTTACTTGAAAAGAGCAAAGAATATTTAAAACAGTGACTCATTACATTATTTGAAATAAAAACATTTGAGTAGATCTTTGGAACGGCGAATTTCCAAGAAAATTCCCCAAAGGGAAAGAATGGTAACATTTGCTGTCATGTATCAGGTTCCATGGGATCCAGTTATCAGTGATGTATCTGCTCCAAGATCTTCAGATAGAGGTTTGGATCAAGCCCTGGAGGGAAGCCCAGAGTCTCGAATCCTGCCTGGCACATTTTGGACTCCTGGCAAATCCTTGCTGAATGAAAGAACCCCTCTGGGTCTTAGCTTCCTCCAGAGTGAGGGGAAGGATAAGACCAGACTGCATCCGAGCCTTCTTTCTGCTCCCATGGTTTATGATTCTGATTTAATTACAGACAAAGAGAAACTCAGAAGGAATGGTATAACTGCTTGTCACTGGAGAGATGGCTCTATCCATGAATGGACATTCTCTAATGGGGTCTCTATCTTAAAAAAATCTTTAACATTATTATTTTTGCTCACAAAAGTAATGCACGCTCATTAGGTACCTTTAATTTGGTGTCTAATCTTTCAGATGATTTCTTATGCATACACTTACACAATTATTTTGTATTTTCTTGCTATAGATTGTTCCTTTTTAAAAATTTATCAATATATCATGGATGTCTTGCAGAGGCAATTTTCTTTATGGAAAAAGGCAGTGAAATTCTTTGGTGGCTGATGTCAGTGGCTTCCATTAAAAATAGAAATAATACTCCCCTCTTTGTATCACACTCTTGACCAGAAAAGTGGTCTAGTTTTCTGAAGGAGGAGGACTCTCTAACGTGGACTTCAGTCGAAAGTACCGATGCCCATCTCACATATTCCATGAAATTCCTGGTCATACCTTAGGAGTGCCGTTCCCTTTTAGGCCCAGGAATGCCTTCATTGGCATCTTTTGGCTGCTGCCATTGAACAAACCAGGCTTTTGGCACCCATCAGAAATGCCAAGAGTGGGTGCCACGGAGCTCAAGTCCCTAAGACTCGTAAGTGTTCCCTCCCCTCCCACCACCAAAGAGGCTGGAACTCTTCCAGCTAAGTAGCCTGAATCCCTCCTCCTCTCTGCACCCCAAGTCTCACTTTGGGGGCTGCTTGATATGCAGCCAGCATCTACTCAACATAATGTGCCTTTACCTGCCAATGTGCTTTGAGGGATATTGTTAGCATTAAATTTGCCATTTACATTTTCATGTCTGACATAATTGAGGAATGAATGCTCTTATGAAAATTAAACTTGTGGTTCTCCTGGGCTGCTGTAACCCTGTTAAAATGTAATGTGATTTTTGATGCTTCTTCTTGAGGTTTTTATTAAATAGAATATCAGGATGACTAATTCCCTGGGCCTAAATGCAGGCTGGGAAGCAGCATTATTGATAGAGCTGTGTCCAAATGGTCCTCCGTGCTCAGCCTCTAATGGCCTAATAATGCATTATACTTGAATCAGAAATACTTTGAGTTGTAGTGCTTATTGCCATTATTGAAAACACCTGGATGCTCCATTCATCAAGGTTACATCCAAAGGGGCCCATTTGTTTATTAGGCTGTCAGTAAACATCTTTATTTGGTCTCAGTTCAGCCACATTTGGCCACACTGGAAAGAACTCAGATCCAGCTGGGGCTTTCTTGTGGTTTCTCCTGATTAGTTTTCTCGTTAAGAAAAAAGCAAGCTAATGAAAAGTTGGGAGTGGCTTTATAAAAACACATTTTACCTCACATAATCTGCTGTGATGGTAGCAGAGATCAGGGAGGCAGCCGCCCTGCCTCTCTCAGCCAGTGCCAACACTCACCAGCTTGGACTCCCGGCGGGGTGCCCAGAGGCCCCTCCTCCAGGCTGTCTGCAGCTCTGCATCCCTCTGGACCTGGAGACATGGATTCCTGCACTCTAGAAGGGGTAAATCTCCCATGCGCCACCTCCCACAGAATGAAATCAAATTCCTCTCTCGCGGTGCTTAGAGAGTGACATTTCCCTTTCACAGACATTTCCTGACTCATGCACGGCATCACTTTCAGGAGGCCTTGGCAGCAATATTGTGATTAAACTGGTAATGCTCAGGATGCCTTTCTTTTAAAAAGCCATGCTTCAAAAAAATTATGAAATACGACAAACATTCCACTGCATAAAACATAAATATACAACTGAGTGAACTTTTGTGAAGTCAAAGGACACTTGTGTCACCCCAGCCAGGGCAAGATCTAAAACTCTGGCCAGACCCAGGAATCCTCATGGCGTGTCCCACCCAGATCCCTTCAGCTGCTGTGGTAGTGGCCTGGCAACCTCATCACCACCATGAAGTTGGAGCCTGTAGACCACCGGGACTAGTCACCAGATCCACCCAACTTTCCCTTTCATAGATGTCCTAGAACAGGCTACTGGCCTTTGCTTTCCAGTCCTGATTAGAGTGAAAGAGGGTGTCTGACGATGATGGACTCAGAGGAATCCATCCCGTAACCAAAGCCTGAGACCGAAACCCAACGCTTCTGCGTATGATTGTCCTGCCCTCCTGGGGTGGGGGGTGGGGGCTGGTCTCCTGGCATCCATTCAACCACTGGCTTGGTTTGTGATTCTGATCATAATGCACATGCTTCCACACCCCTAAAATTGTATTATGTGACTTATAGAATGAAGCAGGAAAGACTGAATTTGCATCCGTTAAAAATTACATCCTCAGGGGTACTCCATAACTGTCATCTGAAAAGTGGAACAAAATCATCAAAGATGGGTTGTGTGCTGGTCCCCAAAAAGTGTGTGCCCCTTAGCTTTCACTGCTCCACACCGCCCCCCCCCCCCACCGAGATGGTTCTGTGATCTTTTTGGGCTTCCCTTGCTGTGGGAGGCCAAGGCAGCCTGGGCTGTGAACCCCAGAGGCTAGGGTAGTGGGAGAGGTGGGGCTCAGGCCCACTGGAGAGAAAGGGCCTCCTGCCCAGAAGGAGGGTCAGGTGCCTATGTTGGGCATGTGACCTCTGTTAGCAGTATTTGTTGTTCAAGGCTCTGGGGCCAGGTGGGGAGTGGGATAGGACAAGTCCTCCTCTGCAGACCGGAACCACTTGAACACACCGTTCTCCCTTCCGAAGCCTTCACAAACTGTCCTGTTTTCACAGTCCCCCTGCTGGGAAATCCAGGGGTCAGAGCGGGGCAAAGGCCTATGGACCTGTACTTGCTGCTTTGAACCCCCTTCTTTCTTTGCAAGCTATGAATGCACCTTCACCTCTGCCCTCCAGGCCCCTCAGGCTTCGTCATGTGCACCACAAAGACCTGATCTCACCCAGAATCTCAGTTACCTAACTCATAGGCTAGCGTGACAATGAAATGAACTTGTTTTGCACAGTGGCTGGGCCAAGTGCTCAACAAGTGGAGGCTCTTACCACCATTGATCAGGGGACTTTGTCTTGTTCTCTGTACTTATTCCTAGACACTGCAGAGCATCTGGTAGTCAGGAAGCATGAATTGAATGCATGGAAGTGTCTTTTCAAGGGAAAGGGTGCTTGCTGTTTAACAGAATAGGAGGGTCTTTGTTGTAATATCTTTCCTCTGAACAGATTCCACTGCTCTGACCACCCCACTTACCCTCCATTCAGCCAAAATCAATTGTTTTAAAGAACTGGACCATCTGCGGTTGGGCATCTTCCGGTTGTCAGGCCCGCCCTGGGAGCTAGGATACTCTGGAGCTGGGGGATGGGAGGGGCTCAGGAGGTGCTGTGGCTTTGGCTGCAGGTAGATGTGGTTTGAGACCCAGCTCTGATCCTCACTAGCTGAGACCTTGACAAGGGCTTGACTACCTAGGCCTCGATTTTCCGTCTTAAAAATGAAGTCAAGCCTTATCAGGGTGTTGTAAGTTTTCCAAGTCCAGCCCGTGTGGGTGTTCAATAGATACCATTGCCTTCCCCTGCACATAGGATTAAACTGAAGCCTAGAAATCTAAGGGAGGTGCTTAAAGACACAGACTCTTTCCTGCAAAGTGTGGGCTTTTAGGGTATTAAGCAAAATAATTGAAAGCAGTCTTACTGCGCATCTGAATGACCTGAAGCCTTGTCAAAATACGGATCGCTGCTCTGCCCTCAAGGGTTTCTGATTCAGTAGATCAGGGTGAAGCCCAAGAAATTGCATTTCTAACATACTCTCTGCTGCTGCTGCTGCTGGTGGTGGGCCTGGCACACGCTTTGAAAACCATTAATATAAAGGCAGAGATACCAGGGAAATGGGCACCCAGAAAGCCTGAAGGAAAGCAACAAAATAAAATGGACTTTCTTAAAATCTCCAGGATGCACATATCTCAGGCCACATCCAAAAAAACTGAAAACAGCAAATACTTTGTGAAAGAAAATACTCATTTATGATATGGACAGCTGACAGGATTGATTGGCAATAGTTCATCCCTCCAAAAATCCATTTATTTAGGAAATAAATGAAAGGGAGGTCCTCTGAAATGGATTGATTGTAAGGAACTGTAATCACTTATCCCGTTTCTGGCTTTTGATGGTGAGCGTGGGGATTCCGGGGTAGAGGAAGCCGTTTCTGCTTAATGGCCCTGGCTCCAGTGAAGATGGGAAAGATGCTGCTTCCTCCCTCCTTCCTCATCCTGGCCTTGTCAGGAGCTTAGCTTCTTGAGGTCAGAGCTCCAAGGACAGCTTTTCTTTAAGAAGCCTACAGCCCGTAGGGGTGTCTTGCCTGGGGGGAGCCTCTCTGACCATAATTGGTAGCTGTGGGGGGGGGGATACCCAGCCTGGTGCAGTATGTTTCCACCCCACCTGCACTCTAGACTCCCCTGGGGAGACTGACAGGTGTGCAGATGCTGAGCTCTATCTGGACTCAGATCTTCGGAGGGTGGAGGTGGTTTCTTTGCTCATCTTTATGTTTTGCAGGGGATTTCCCTGTGTTTCAGGGCTGATAATCCCTGCCAGAGGCCCTGGTTATAACATCTTCCTTGATTCGTCCTGCTGCTCTCTAGCCTCCTACTCCATTTTTCTGCATTTCCCCCTGATATTTGTTCAGAGGCTAGCACAGGGGTTCAGCTGGTGGTTTGTTGACAGAGTCTCTCCTTGATCAAACTTCAGCCAGGCTCCTCTGATTCCTCTTCCCAGCTAGGACTTGAATTTTGGGCTTCTGTGTCCATCTTGCATCATCCAGTTTTAGCAAGAATCCTGCTAAGTCAGGTTAGCCAGAGTCTCCACCCTCGATATCTGATCTGGTTCCTTCTCCTCCACCTGAGGTCTGATCACCCCAGCCTGCCTTCAGCAAGAGTCCTCTTAGGTCAGTTTAGCCAGGATGCCCCCCGACCACAGATGTTTCCTCTTAGTAATTTTCCATCCACTCACTCCCACCTGGCTCCTTGGCCATACCTTCTCACTTTTCCTTGTCATGTTGGAGTTGGACCCAGTCTTTCTCCCGTATTGTAGAAGCCCATTGCTGTGGCCCCTACACCCGTCGCAGTGGTATCCAACGAAGTCTGCCTTAGTGTTTCAGTCAGTGTCATGATTCGTGTTTTCTTTGACATTGTTTAGCTGGAGAGCTCTCTCTGGCTTGATAGTTCACCCTTTTGATGCAGCATTTTTCAGTCTGTGGTGTCCCAGTAACATGAATGTCCCCTGAGATGTTAGGAGAAGTTCTCTGAATGAGAGAGATGAAGGGAGGGAGGAGGAGCAGGAGAGGAAAGAGAGAGGGAGAGAGCTCTGTGGTCAACTATTTTTGGAGAACACTGGGAAAAAGACATTCAAAAGTTCCTTTCCTGCAGGATTTTTGTCAGAGCCTTTATTATACTAATAGAAATTCCCACTTTATTTTTCAGGGAACGGCATTCACATCTCAGAGAATAGATTTGTGTCATGACTTTGGGATCATTGCTGTCTGCCTTCCTGGACCAGTTTTGCCACTGCCCAGGTGCCTGGGAAAAGTCCTCCTCTGTCCCGTCAAGTGTACAGTGGGGACAATGATGATCCCACTTTATGGCATTGTTGGGAGGATTACATGAGCTAATGCATGCTAAGCGCTTCGCTTAGTGACTCTGGAAATAGGAGGTGCTCAGTGTAAATTATTACCTAGCAGAAGCATCAGCAGTGTCTGTGAAGAACTAGAACAGGAAGGGGGTGAAATTTAGATGTGGCAGAGTAATTGGCCAGGCTTGCTTCTGGGCACAAATGAAAACTGGTGTGGAAAGGAGACCATAGGCCTAAGCTTTTGCAGCTTGATTTGTCATTTACCTGAGATCTACATGGAGAAGAAATGAGGAGACCACAAACCATAGGATGGGGACCACCACCCCTTAGGTTTTTTAATCAAAATAATCATGTAATGTAAATTAACCATTTTAAAGTCTACAATTCCATGGCATTTAGTATATTTCCAGGGTTGTGCAAGCATCACTAGATAGTTGCAAAACTTCATCACCTCAAAGAGAAACCCCATACCCATTAAGCAATCACTTCCTACTGGCCCATGTACCCCATCTCTTGTAGCCACTAATCTATCTTTCTGGATTTACCCATTCTATTTCATATAAATGGAATCATAAAATATGTATCTTTTCGTGTCTTGTTTCTTTCACTTATTTTAATGTTTTCAGAGTTCATCTATGTTGCAGCATGTATGAGCACTTCATCCCTTTTCATGGCTGAATAATACTTCATCACGTGGCCATACCACACTTTGTTTATCCATTCATCTGTTGACGTACGTCTGGGTTATTTCTACCTTTTGGTGATTGTGAATAGTGCTGAATGAACTTCCAAGTACAAGTTTTTGTTTGAATATCTGTTTTCAGTTCTTTTGGATATCTACCTGAGAGTAGAATTGGACATATGGTGATTTTATGTTTAGCTCTTTGAGGAACTGCCGAATTGTTTTCCACAGTGACTGTACCATTTTTCATTCCCACCTGGAATGTACAAGGTTTCCAGTTTCTCCACATCCTCACCAACACATGTTACTGTCCACATATTGGACATCCCTCAAAGTTGGGACTCTGTTTCTGTCTTGCTTATCCTTGTTGTTGTTAAAACATCACCTCCACATCAATACGCTCTGGCTCTTTCTGGCTGACTTCTTGTCAGATCTGATTAGATTGTCATTACTTTTATCTAATGATGTGGCTGAGGACTTGCTCTGATGGAGAGCATAAGTGTCACGGCGAGCTTTCTCTTGCCGTTTGCTGTGCTTGCAATACCATCATTATCATCTGTAATCTGCCATTTCTTGGCAGGACTTTTTAAAGCTACTTGTCTATTTCCTGAGGGCCGGTTTTGCTAAATCTGAATACCAGAGTCATAAATCGATGTCACTGGGCATGTATCAACTGCCGCCCAGCATGAGGCACTGAAGGCAAGCAAGGAGGTAGGTGAGGCCTCTGCCCTGGGAGCCCCGCCTCCTTTGGGACCCCTCAGGTCTCCTGTCACTCGTGCCAGGCTCTCTGTGGACCCAGTAAGTGGCTAGTGTCGGCTAGGTCATTAAATGTTACTAACACTTAACCTCTTTCTTATTTTTTGATGAAAAATACAATATAAATAGAAGCTCTCATATTTTCTCCCCACATCTCAATGGATCATCTTCTGTACACCCTAGCGTGCACACGAGCTACTTTGGAGACCATTGCTCAGGACAAAACATACCTCCGCACCCTGCCCTGCAAAAAAATGCAGAGTGGGTTCATTGACTTGAATCATATATATATACACACACACAACCTAACCGATCTATATATATGCAACCTAAAAACTACAGAATTAGTACATATTCATTGAATAAAAAAAAATGGAGAATATTATTCTGTAATCTGTAATACAGAATATTATTCTGTAATCTAGTGATAACCACAATTTATTTTTTGGTTTATATTCTCCGAGACGCAGTCTTAAAGTTGTGTGTGTATGTATAAAAATACTTTATATGTACTTTATATATACATATCCTTTATATATATAAAAAATACACTTTTTGTTTTTTACAAAAAATGGGGTCATACAGGACACATTACTTGTAGATAATCTTATGGTACATCCCTGTTTATTTCCTCAGGATATACTCCTTGAAGTGAAGTTGCGAAGCAAAGGATATGCACTTTGTAAGGGTGTTTGGGGCACATTTCCAGTTGCTATACAGAAAAGTTGTACCTGCCATTCACCGGCAGAAAACGGAAGCGCCTTTCCCCGTGGGTCCTCAGAAATACTGCCACCTTTAAAAAACAAAACAAAACAGATCCAAATGTTGTAAATGTAATGGCCTAGTGTATTTCATTGTTATTGGTACCAGTGATTCCTAGAGAATTTAGTAGTCTTTTTATATGTTTAGGGCCATTCATGTTTATTTTTTTGTGGATTGCCTTTTCATGTTCCCTGTTTATTTTTCTGTTGCAGTGTTCTTCTTTGAATACTTTGGATTGATCCATTTGATTATCAATTAATTTGAATCCATTAATCGGTTGATTTGTCCCCTGGTTAGCTCAGGTTGTGCGGACAGAGGTGATGTCTTTTCCTCCCATTATGGCTGCAGGAACCTGGCTGTGAGTGTGGAGAGCAGAGCTACCCCGCACTGCTTTGGCCAGTTGGCTTGTATTTGGCTTGTTCTCAAGGTTCCTGAGATAAACCATGATATACTGGAATGAAACCTGCCTAGGGTGGTAGCAATCTGGAATTGGGAAATGCAAACTACGTGCTAAGAAATCTTCAGTAGAAAATCACATTCTTGAACCAAAGCTTCTTTTCTTAAATCCTTAATGTTCAATATAAAAAAAGAGGCCTGCTTACTAAATGCTATTATTTCCTTGTAACGGAGGCTGCAATTATAACTGTGCAGGTTTCTTCCGTAGGTTGGCATAGTCTTGCAGTTACACAGCCTTTTGTTGGTGTGGCTCTGGGCTGGGTCTGGGCTGCAGTCCCAGTTCTGCCACTTACCAAATGTAGACCCGAAATAAGTTACCCAATCTCTGCAAGCCTCAGTTTCTTCCTCTGGAAAACAGAGATGACAGTCGTAGAACTCATAGCCGTATTACAGGGCTGGAGTGAGAAAATGAGTACTAAGTGCTTAGTAAGGAGCCGGGCACATATTAAACACTCAATTACTATTTCCATTATCTATTATTGTTATTATCAGCAGCAGCAGCAGCAGCAGCCTGAGATTTCCTCCAGAAAGTACATCCTGAGCTCCAAACAATTCACAAACTCTCTTTAGAAATACAGTCTATTTCTGGGCTGGATGTTCTCTTTATTCCCCAAATTGTATTGCATTCTTTCAAAGCTCTCAAAAGCCAGGTATGGAAAACAATCAATTCACCAGCACCTTGCACATGAAGTTCTTAAAATTATCTATTGAAAGAGAGAAAGGTAGGATGCGAACGTGAGCAATGTAAAAGTAGTCATCCCCTAAGTAAATGTGTGTTGAATGAACGGATGGTGCTAGCAGTCAAAGTCTTGTCTTGAATTCTTCCCTCAGTGGGAGGAGGAGCCTTTGAGACCCTCGGTTAACCAGGAGAGAGGCTTCTTTCTACTGTGGCAGATCTATTTGCTATTTCCTATAAACTAGGTATTATCTTAATATTTCCTCCTCCCTGCTTCATTTAAGCAGACTCCCTGTTCTCATTACCTTCCACTGAGGTGTTGATGGCCAAGGTACCTGGGAAAGGAAGCCCATGGGATGTTTGCACCTAATGGGGATCATACATAAACCAAGAAAGCTGAGAGCTGCTGCCAAGAAGGGAGGCAACAGAAGAAGTTGCCATGTGAGTTTCTGGCAAAAATATACCAGACTTTAAGGCTGGCAAGTATCGATAGAGTCCCTGTAGCTAAGCATTATCGAATACTCAAGTATTTATTAGATTTGCCACTGCCGAGTACAAGGGACTGGTGTGGCACTGAAAATGTCAGAGCCATCCCAACTTCACAGACAAAGTGAAGAGGAGAATTGTATCATAGGTTCACTCAAAGCATTTCCATGGAACTCTAGCCAGTGTGAGGGTCCCTGAAAAGGAGGTTCTAGCACCAGAGTTGTTTGAGGAAAAAGTGCCTACCCCAACTGCTTTTGGGGACTGTCAGTACACATTAGCTCATGAAAGACTAAGAAATTTTATCACTAGGGACCCTGTGGAACTCTGTTCAATGCATGCCTTCCCAACTTGGATGACAGAACCCGATTTTTGTGCTTAGCGACATCCTAAGGGAGTACTGTTCCCCAGGATGCCTTTGGCAAATAATGTTTTGGGTCATTCAGCCCCTTCATCTAATACGTGTTCATGAGGAAATGCCTGGGATGGGGGATCTGACTGCTGCTGACTGAATGTGTCCCTAAAATGATCTTCGATGGCAATTCTGCACTTGACTGTGCCTTTGTAGAAGGAACGTCGGTATCAGATTCCCAGGCCAGGTTTCAACAAACGGGCATTTACTGAACCCCTGCTCTGGGTCAACCACGAGTTATGCAGAGTGGGTGGGGATGACAAAGAGGGTGAAGAGATGGCAGAAGTGTGGTGGATGGCCGTGTGTGTGTGCGCGCACGCACGTGCTATAATAGGTATATAGAATAGTGGTTGAGTATGGGCTTTACAATCAGAAGTCCCTGGGTTCAAATCCCAGCTCCTCTGCTTAACGACTGTGAGGCAACTTGCTTACCCTCCCCAAGCCTCACGATCTTCATCTGTGTAGTGAGGCTAGTGTGCCTCATGGAGTTGCTGAGAGATGTAGAGGTGAAAACATTTCCACAGTGCCCAGCTCAAGTAAGTAGGTGCCTAATAAATGGTAGTTGTTGTCACCATTATTATTATGAAATGCCATAGCACCTGTGGGGTATAAGATGGCGCTTGCTGTCTTCCCAGTGAGAGAGACATGGGTCAAATTAGAACATGTACCCCCCAAAAACTTCTGACACGGAGATCCGGCCAGTCAAGAAGGTCAGAGAGGGCTTCCTCAAGGAGAAAGGAAAAGCCTTCCAGGCAGAGGGTGTGGAATGTGCATCGATCCTGGAGAGGCAAGAACCAGGGCCTGAGAGAAGGCAGAAGGCGGGTGAAGCTGGAGAGCAGAGAGCCAGGGGAGTGTGGTGTGTGCAAAGAGCTGGGAGGTAGGCAGGACCTTGTGGATGACTTCACTTTCTATCCCAAGATAAACAGAAAGCTACACAGTGGTTTAAATGGAGGGTTCTGTTTTGACCGAATGTTATTACAAGATGCTATGGGTGAACAGGGGCGCTGGCAAGGTGGGCGCCAGGAAGACAGTGGGCAGCCCAGGAGGTAGGCCTGGGGAGAGAGCGCCCCAGTCTCTCCAGCCCCAACAGTGGCTCATAGTGGCAAAGCCTTCTTTCTTTTCCCGGGTTCAAGCTGTCTCTTCCCATAGAGGGAGTGGTGTGCCAACCAAGTGGGAATCACAGTTCACTTTCCTAAGAAAGGAAATGTCAGACCACTGCTTCTAACACAAGTCCCCAGAGCCTGTTATTTGAAACCGTTATAAGGGAGAGCCACAGGGCACGGAGCTGGGCACCTCTAGGCCACACACTCAGCTATGAGCTGGGCCACTAGCAATCCATCCTTAGTGCTAAAGGACCAAAGCTTATGGATGATTTATTTGCTTTATAAGTGGACACAAGTACAGATATCTGTATAATAACCACACACTTACACACTTGTTTCCTCATCATCTCTCCAGAGTAAGAGATAAAGGACTGTGCAGGATTTGCAGACATTTCGCTTTTCTGAGCCCAGGAGCAATCTTATCGCTGAAACATTAGGTGTGCCAATTGCAGTTGGGGCTTGTCAATTGTGAGGTTGTAGGGAGTTTTCTTTTCTTTTCAATTCTATTTTCTTTTAAACTTTTCAAGTAGTCCTTTTAAACATTTTTAAGTAACCCATGGATAAGTTTTTAGTGAGGGAGAAGGAAAGCACGGCAGGTGACCAAGGGAGGGAACTGAGCAGTAGGCCTGCACTCCCCTTGCAGGTGAAGGTGGCCATGTTTTGTGTTGCAACCCACCCCCCGCTGACAGCCAGGTGGCTCTGGGTGGGCCCTAGGAGACCCAGTTCTTGGCCCACTTCTGGCCTGCCCTCGGACAAATCTCCTTCCAGCTCCAGGGTTCCAGAGTGCCTCTGTGAAAATTGGTGACTACAGATGCAAGTGTGGGGAAAGTGGCCATTAAAATGCTTCTAACACTAGATGGCGTCAGTGTCTAGCTGATCTGCCCTTGGGACACTCCTCACAACACAAGTCCCGCCTGAGTCTGTACCGCAAAGGGGCAGCCCTTAGTGGGAAAACGTGGACGACATGTGCCTTCTGTCTGCTGCGACACGGTTCCATACGTGCCCCATGCGCTCCCAGCCCCCACCCTACGCCCCCTACCCCCCACGCTCCCCATACACCCCCCACCGCCTGATGCGCCACAGCGCCCCCACGCACCCCTACACTCTTAGACTCCTTGACACTCCCCCATTCTCTCCTCCTAGACGCCCCCTGGCCCTGACCTCGCTCACGTGGCTCCCCGCGACGCCCCCCCCCCCCCCCGCCCCCGGCCCCGGACCTTCGCACGTTTCTGATGTGCCCCTTACCCCCACGGGCCAGGGCAGTGGCAGGGCCTTCCCAGTTCACCTCCGAAATTGCGAAAGTGCTCCTGTCCTTGGGCAGGGGGGTCCTTCATTTCCTGCCGCCCCTGTCCTTGGCCCAGAGTCTGTCGGGGCAATCCTGAAAACAGCCCCCAAACCCCAGACCTCTTGTTTCTTTGGGTTTCGGGTTGTGCGTGTGGGTTTTCCCTGTGTTCTGGTGTGGCTCAGCCCTCCAGTTCAGAAGCTGGGTGGCCAGTGGGCATGACCAAAGGCTTGAGTGTCTGTTTGATCCGGTGCTCTTAGCACATCCTGCAGTTCTCAACTGTCATGTGCTCTTCATCCCTGTGACTTTGTGACCTTGGGTAGTCTGTTTAGCCTCCCCGCACCTTATTTGGGGGATTAGGACTTCTACTTTGCCTGAGGTTTTACTGGGTAACATATGAAAGAGCCCTTCTCAGTGCTGGGGCTAGAGCAGTGATCAATAAATATCACTTGTTCTCTCACTCACTCACCCACCCCTTCAATTCCCATTCTCCCTCAGGGGTGTGGAGGGAAGATGCCATCCCACTAGTCTTGCTTTTATTGCCCTGTGAGGTTCTGATACCTCACTGGAGACAGGTTTCTTCCTCCACGATTTGGGTTTCATGTAGTTGCTAAAAGTCGTGTTTGGCTTGGCAATAAGGGGGACTTTCTTGCTCTGTATATTGCTTCTTCTCTGATTTCGGGTGTGGGTTTGGGCCATGTGCCCACTGAGGGGCAGTGGCTATTGGCTAGAAGTTTGTTCTGTTTGCCAGACCCCATTAGTACACAGGTGGTAATATGGCAGGTCAAGAGGGCAGACCAGAGTTCCCAAATTGTTGAGACCTAGTTCTGTGAGTTTGTTCAGTGAGAGATGGCTGATTTTCAGCCTGGTGGGATTCAGAGCTGCAAATAATAACTGATAATTCATCTTGACCTTCTAATGGAATCTGCTGTCTGCCACAGAACATGGATTTGGACCAGAGGAGTCCTCGCTTGGCCAAATGAAATCAAGTTGCCGTACAACTAGGGGCAGAAGTTGGAGGAGAGCCCCTGACTGGGTGGGTTTTCAGTCTTGGGTGGGCTGCAAGGTATGGCAGAGTGGGTCTCCCTAGTGAGAGATGAAAGCCCCAGTTCCTTGGGCTCTTGACCTTTACACTAGAGAGTCCTCTTGAGGCCTCACCCAGGTAGATCTGGGGGCATGTCCAGACCCACCATTCAAGACCTTGGCTGGGAGGGTCGGGTAAGACAAGCTTGTGAGTGCTCCTAGCCAGGTGTGTGATCTAGAAGAGCTAATCAAGCAGACTCACTGTCTTGTCTTCTTCCTGTGCTCTAATGAGCTAGGGCATGGCAGGATAATTTCTTCTCCTGGAGAGTGCCTGCCAAGGTCTGTATGTGAGGTTCAAAAGGGAGTCCCCCCCCTCCAGGCTTGAGGGAGAGAGCCCTGGGTTAGGGGTCACAGGACCTTACCCCCATTCCTGGTGCATTTTATCCCTGGCGACTTGATGGTGGGGAGGTTACGGAACCACTCTGAGTCTCGGTTTGAGCTGCCTGCTACTTAGTGCTTCCTGGTTTCCAAGTTCTTTGCCAGCCCTTTGAATCTAATGGTGGAAGGGATCACTGCCCCATAATGCATGATGTGACGGAGGGTGGCTTGGCACAGTCCAGCCTCCCTGCTAGGAAAATAAAATCTCTCAGGCTCCTGCTGTGCCTAGTCTTCACAGGCAGAATGGAGGGAATGTCCACCAAGAGAGCTACCTACTTCTCAGCTCACCAGCTCCAAACCCATGGGTGATACCACCCTGGAGGGCACTGATTGTCACATTAGATGATGCACACTAGAGTTCTCTAGAAAGTTTTAAAAAATATCAATGAGTAGGTACTGCAGGTCTGTTAAATTATAATCTCTGAGGGTGGGGTCCAGGTATCATAGTTTTAAACATATCCCAGGGGTTCTAATGAGCAGCCAGCATTGAGATCCTGGGTGGAATAACTTTCCTTTTTGCAAATAGCACATATTTTAAAAAAGTTTTTATTTAAATTCCAGTTAACATACACTGTAATATTAGTTTCAGATAACAATATAGTGATTCAACACTTCCATGCATCACCTGGTGCTCATCATGACAAGTGACCCCCTTCATCACCATCACCTGTTTCACCCATTCCACACACACCCCCCACCCCCATCTCCCCTCTGGTTATAAAACCATCAACTTGTTCTCTGTAGGTAAGAGTCTGTTTCTTGGTTTGCCTCTCTCTCTCTTTTTTTCCCTCTGCGAATAGCGTGTATTTACTGTCACAGACCCCCTGCTCTCCATGTCCCTTGGAAAGGGCATGTCACCCTTTCTCACCACGTTGGGCAGCTCCTCTTTGGGCACTTATTATACTGACTTGATCTGACCTGTTGGAACATGCCCACACCTCTGTGATGTTATGTTTTAGGCTTTATAAAGCCTTGCTGCTCAAAGTGTAGTTCCTGGACCAGCAGCAGCCACATCACCTGGAAACTGGGTAGAAATGCTGCCTTGTCCTCACCTCCTGAATCAGAATCAGTGTTTTATCAGTGTTTTGTTTATGCATATTAAAACCCAAGAGGTATGGGTTTAAAAGAACATTCTTCACTCTCACAATTTTTTTTAAATAAAACATTTCAAACGTAGAGCTGAAAGCCATTTTTTAAAAAAGATTTTATTTATTCATTTGAGGGAGAGAGAGAGAGAGGGCAAAAGAGTGGGGAGGGTCAGAGGGAGAGGCAGACTCCCTGCTGAGCAGGGAGCTCGATGCAGGACTCGATCCTGGGACTCGATCCTGGGACTCCAGCATCATGACCTGAGCCGAAGGCAGTTGCTTTACCAACTGAGCCACCCAGGTGCCTGAGCTGAAAACATTTTACAGTGGATACCCCAAAACAATTTCTGTGGTCACAGTCCAACTTCTGCAGAGGGCAGAGTTCCGAGGAGCCTCCCTGGAGGAGGGGTAACATGCAGTGCTTCTCCACGGTGCCTATTGTGTGTCCCATTTAGGAATTCTGGGCTCTGCTGACTGTATGTGTTGTGGGGCAACTCCTGTACATTCATGTTTTCATAATTCATGCAGCGCATTTCCATCACTGAAGGTAGTCTGTGCATGTCTCTTCCTTGCAACTTGTGGGTATATTTTTCACCTTGGACTCTCCAGCTCTCTGACAATGTCTGGCACATAGTAGGTCCTCAAATTGTATTTCTTGAATGGAACCTCCAGCCCTCATCATGAACGACATGACATGGGTAATTGATTCAGGGAGCAAAGTTAATTGAGTCATCCAATAACAGTTAATATAAATTTGGTAAGTTGAAGGGAAATAGAATTGACTAAGTCAATACAATTTTGTCTTCCTCATGAACTATCTGTGCCTTCATTTTCTAAGGGAAACTGGAAGGTAGCTCCCTTCCTGGCAGGTACAACCTCCATCAGAACATCAAAGACACATGGAAATTGGGTTTGCAGACCATTTTCCAGAACTGGTCTATTTGTGTTTTATTAGGGAAGAGTGGAGAATTAAGAATCCTCTTAAGGATACTCCTCCACAATCCACCTCTTTCCATTCCTTCTTCTGTCCAGCATGGGGGAGATGAAGGGATGATGTTCTGAGAATTGTCCTTGGCATAATGGCTCCCCTCTGCCCCTAGCCATGAAGAAATGCCCTCTGCTTGGGGAAATCATTTTCATCCTCCAGAGCCCATGGCAGGTGTTGCCTTCTCTGAAAATCATCCTGTAATCTCACCCTGCATCCCCCAAACCCAATCTGTCACTCTCCCACCTTTGTGCCCAACTTTCCTAGTCTGTTGTCTGTGTTTCTTGTTCTAGTAGAGCTTCCTGAAGGCAGGGAGGACATCTTTGTTCTTGGAGTTTGGAAAAGGGCAAATGTGATCCTACCACCTGTCTGCCTTCCTTAAGTGTCCCATGTCTATCCTATCTGAATCCCAGGCACCTTGGATCCCTGGGGTGGGGGGTACTTGCTGGAAGGCCCTCCCTACCCCAATTGTATCAGTGCTCATCTTTCCCTTCCTCAGGTCCATTCTCCAGGCTTGGTATTTTCTTGAGCTTTTGCTCATTTCACACAAACTGTCCACAAAAATGCCATAAGGACTCCAAGTCGGGGTCCATTGCAAAGAGTTTCTGACTCAGACAACAGCCTGCAGAATCCAGCTTATGGAAGGGCACTCCTCTCTCCCCACACAGAGCACTGGGCTGATCACTAACCCTCATCTCCACAGAATAGTCTGGATGTGGCTGGAAAATGTGGACATACATTTCCTGACTTGGCTATCAGCCACCACTGTTAATTTTATATAATACATATCCTTCTATAAATTACATATTTCCTCTGTATAAATATTCTGAGGTAGATAAAGAGAACTGTAAACTAGCCAGACAGGCCTGCACATCAGGAAGCGGGTTAAGAATGAGAAGGAGTGGGGGCACCTGGGTGGCTCAGTTGGTTGAGTGTCTGACTCTTGATTTCGGCTCAGGTCATGATCTCAGGGGTCATGGGATGGAGCCCCATGTTGGGCTCCGTGCTTAGCAGGGAGCTTGCTGGAGATTCTCTCTTCCCTTCTCCCTTCTCCCCTCCCCGCCCTGCTCTCTCTCAAATAAATAAATAAATCTTAAAAAAAAAAAGAATGGAAAGGAGTGACCAACCTCTGGTAGCAGCATAATGTGATAAAGCTGCACTACAGGGCTGCAAGTCGGTGAACTAGCCAGATGTCTTCAGATAGCTGACTTGGCATTCCGTTATTTTTAATTATTTTTTATTGAGATATAATTGACGTATAACATTATATTAATTTCAGGTGTACAACACACATTTTCTTCTTGTGATAAGAATTTTAAGATCTAGTTTCTTAGCAACTTTCAGATATGCAACACAGTATTATTAACTGTAGTCACTGAGTCCAGTCCTGACTATGGTGTCCATCCTGAGGATGGACAGGGCTGTAGTGGAGAGCAGTGACGAGGAGGGAAGCTACCTTCAGTCAGGGCTCTCAGAGGCAATAAAGTCCATTCCTGCTGCTAGACTCCAGCCAGGGAGTGGCTGCTGGAGACAGTTCTGCTCAGCAGGGTGGTGTCCCGTACGAGCATGCTGCTTGGTCTGATTCCTGGCCTGAGTTTGGGTAAGTGGAGAGCCAGCAGCATTTTTACATTTTTAAAAATGTAAAAAGTCCTAATTAAAAAAAAATCAGTGTGTGGGCCAAAGGAAAGAAAAGCACCCCTGTACCCCTGTAGGCCACGTGTGTGTGTGGGCTTTTAGTTTGTGACCTCAGGTCCAGGCAGACAGGGACAAGGACAGCCTCAGGAAGTTCCACGCCCAAATGCCACATGGACAGGGCTGTCTGTGGGACGGCACAAGCCCTGTGGGCAGTGGTCAAGGAATACATGGACACCTTGTCCCACCGAGATTCCTGTGCCATGTGCCCAGTGTGGAGAGCAAAGAGAGGGAATAAGAAATGCCTAGAAAGACTGATGTGCACTGTTCTGTGAACCCACGGGAATGGGGCTGAGAGTCAGAAATCAAGGGAAGTGGTAGGAAATAAGGCAAGCAGCCTTCTTGCTCACCTGAGTTTGTGGTTCAAAATTCCCACTGCGTAGATTGATGATGCCAAGAGATATCCAAAAGCTGAAAGCTGCTCCATTTATGGAAGCTCCACTCCGATGGGGCTAAGTCAATCTATATAAAATATCAGAGTTTATTAAATCTTATTCGGTTAGATTTAATTCCATTAATATCACCATTCAGTTCTGCCAAAGGTATGTCTAAGATTTTTTTTCCCCTAATAACACAAAGAGCTCTGGTCTAGATGAGTTTAAAATAATAACCCTTTAAGAGGATCTGATTGAATGTGTCCCCGCATGGCACCAAGGTCTGGGACACGAAAACTCAAAAGTTCATGTTGATGGCATTAAGGAAATGGAAAGAAATGATTTCTTTCTTTCTCCCCCCACAGTTCATCACAGCATCTAGGTATTTCTATAAATGATTAAAAACCAACCTAGTCCAACCCTCTGGCTTCACCACCAAGAAAGGCTGCTCTTGAAAATCTGTAGCATGTTTATTTCTAATGACTTTAATGGCTGAAAAGTACACATGGGGCCTCAACACCCCAGTTTTCTCCATCAAGTAGAATCTAGCATAAGGTGGTCCTGTCATGGACCCATTCAAGAGTGCTAATTACTGTTGTCCCAAAAACACCATCAGTTTTAATGCAGCTTTGTGCTGTAGTATCTAGCACAGTGTTCAGCACAGAAAGGGTCATCATGAACAGTATATCCTCAGTCAGTGAAACACAAGGACCCTGGCTTAGAGTCCTCCTGATTTCTTCTTTCTTCTTTGTCCCTGACATCCTTTCCCTCAGCCTGCAAGTACAGTGATTTCACCTAGATGGGTTTCTTGTCTCTTCTTCCTCAAGCCTGCTGTTCTGATTGAGGGTCTCCTTGTGACCACTCCCACTGCTGCAGGGGATGCCCCCATGCCACATAACTACCCGCAGAATCTTTCTAAAACACCAATGGATGTTGTCACTTTCCTGCTTAAGGATCCTAGAAGACCCTCATTACATTCAGGCTGAAGCCCAAACTTCTCAGGAAAGCACTCAGTGTTTTCCCCACCCAGCTTCACTTCCTACCACTCACAACCCTGCTTCTTTCAACCCTTACCCTCCAGGTCAGCCTGGACCCCAGGCTGGAGGTTAGGAACCCCAGGTTCCGCAGTCAGACAGACCAGGGAATAACTCGTGACACTTACCAACTTGGGCAGCCCGGGCAAGTCATTACCTTCCTTAAACCTCCCTATCTCCTTGTCTGGAAAATGAGACTGACATTCATGCCAATCTCCATACTAAGACCTCTCTTTCTAATTGTACTTGCTGTACAGGTTTATTGTGAGGATAAAATGAGGTGGTGAAAAACCCTTAGCAAAGTGCCAGGCAAGGGGTCAATGATGGATTAACACTGGCTGGGCAGAGACATCTGGAAGCAGGTAAGCAAGACACTAATAGTGGCTATCCTGGATGGTGGGACTCGCAGGGGGCTTTTTTGCTTCCCTCATCATATCTTATGTTAGAATATGTCAGGATTTCCTACAACCTGTAGGTCTTATCAAGAAACAGTTGGGGGGCCCCTGGGTGGCTCAAGTTGGTTAAGCAGCTGACTCTTGATTTCAGCTCAGCTTATGATCTCAGAGTCCTGGGACCGAGCCCCGTGTGGGGGCTCCGTGCTCAGGGGGGAGTCTGCTGGAGATTTTCTCTCTCTCTCTACCCCCCTCCCTCTCTCCCTGTCCCTCCCCCCATGCTTGCTTGCACATGCTCTCTTTCTCTCAAATAAATAAGTAAATCTTAAAAGACAAAAAAGAAATAGTTGGAAATGATTTCCACTCTAGAACCTCCCTAAGTCCTGGACAAAATTAAGTCTCCCCTACCTTATCTTTCTGTTAGCACTTCTTGTGTCCCTCCTTGTGATGTAGCCGGCATGGCAGGCGATGATTCATTTGCCTTCCTGCTCTCCACACTGGATGGTACCCAGAATTCATGTTCCTGTGGGTGTCTGTCTCCCCAGGACTCTGCCCAGCGCATGGCATTGAGTATGTGCTCTGCCAGAGCTGGTTGGTGTGACTTGAGTGGAAGCCTCTCTTGATAAGAATCACCGGGACACCGCATCCCCGGGCTCTGGTATTCTTCTGTTTAGTGTTTACGACATTTTAGGAAATACACATTTTCTCCCGTGAATCCACAGGAAGTCAGACTGTTCATTGTTGTGAGGATGTAGGGAGGGCAGCACAGCAGCCAAGAACACAGCCTGCTTCACCTCTTGATGAGCATGGAAAGCTGTTTTTCCTCTCCCTCCCAGCTTCCTGGCCCTTTGCAGGGCCTCCCAAGTCCAAACCGCCAAGTAAGGACTGGGTTCCTCGACATGCTGCTTGGACCTAGCCCCGTCAGTACAGCCGCTTCTGGAGGAGCTGGGATTAGTGTCCAGTTTGATGGGCTTATCTGAGAGCAGAGTTCTCCTCACCTGTGTGTGAGGAAGCCAGGGAGACCCAGGGCCTCTCATTTTGGGGCAGGATGTGCTGATTCTTTCTAAGCAGGACACATTTTGGTTTTAATCCTTATTCTAGATTGGACGCTTTGAAAAAATATATACTCATTTCCTTACTTTGGCAAAAGAGGTATAGGTACAGGTTAGTGAATAGAATTTAACCCCTTTAAGATTTCACTTTGGTGTATCTTAGGAGTCAACAAGATTTCTGAAACAAAAATCCTACCCACATATGCATTAATTGAATACATATTAAGGTATAACATAGTAAAGCATGTTTAACTCAATTAAGGTATAACAGAGTAAGTTTAATTACTATAAATTTAATTAAAGTGTAACATAGTAAAGTATGTCAAGTACACCAATGTTAAGTGTACAGCTTGATAATTTTAATGTAAGTAATTGCTTGTGTAACTTTCACCCAGATGGAGATACCCTAGAATCTCTAGAAGTTTTCCTTATGTTTATTCCCAATTTCTTCCCCCAGCCTCAAGGTAACTACTAGTCTTATTTCCATTTGTAGATGGTATGAAATATTTAGACTTGAACATATTTTTCTCCAGAAAGTCTCTTGTCCTCTGCAATTGTCTTGTTTTATAGCCAGAAACATATCTTATGGGTTTTATGGCTTCTGTTATTAAGAACCACGTTGCCTTTTCACAACTGTAGGAATGAGTGGTGTTTTGAAGTGTTGGGATTTGAGTGTTCTTTCCAGATTTTGTTTGACTCTATCTAAGTTACTGTTTTTCTGGTCTCTTGGGAATGCTGGCATTCAAGGTTTTTATGTAGATTATTCAGCTAGATAATCCTAATTAAAAATGATATAAGCTGCTCTTTTCCATAATAGGTTTTAATATTAAAACTTACTTGTTTAATTTATTTATTGCTTAAAAGATTGAAGATAACTTCTAAAGAAAAATATATGATGTGGAAACAAAAAAAAATAGATGTGAAAGGAGAAAGAAAGAAAAGCAGGGCAGAGAGTGGACCAAGAGCATTCAAAATGACAAGCATCACTTGGGTGTTCTTAATATTTGGATTTTCCAATTATAAAGTTGATTTCATTAGCTTATTTAATTATAAACTATCAATCATCTAGATAATTGAAGCTCGTCTCAAATGGACAGGTTGCTTAGATAAAACGTTCTTATAGAAGTAGGCCCAAGTTTCTCTATAAAGATTCTGAGATGGAAAGTATTCATAAGGGCATTGATCCCACCTTCCAGTGGGAAATCTTGGAAAAGACAAATTGATACCTACTTTGGGTACAATTATCCTGCCTAACAAAATGCCAATGGGCCCCTTTTCACTCCTTGTTGGCAAAACCTACTTTAAATTTGGAAATATCTCTTAAGCAGAATTTCTCATAGGATGATTTTTGAGATTCTTCCTACTTGGAAATGTTGCTCTTAATCCTGTTGGTTGGTGGGAACAGGTATCATAAGAGACTATGTCTGTCATCTTTACCAGGCTATCTACCGCTCCCCCCCCATAGTGTCTGGTATGTAACAGGCCTCAGTAAACACTATTGGATGTTGGATGGAGGAATGATCCTCATTCCTTGCGCACAAGAGGAGCTGGGAATGATCTGTCCCGGCACATGGCTCTCCTCCCTTGCCTGCCCTGAGAGGTCTGATAAGAGCTTTCTCATCAGCCTGAACACATCTGTTCACATCTGTTACTAAGTGCATGAACAGGCTTCCCATTTTGCTTTTATCACAAAATGTAGTACATCAGACAGAGTTCTTATGACATAAATGCTATTGCCTTAATTTTTTGGGAAAAAAGCCTATTTTTCAAAATACTAAAGACCCATTTAGGAAATCTATAGAAACTAAACTTCACTTGGTTTAGTTTAGATGCTCTAATGAAGAGCCTTCAAACTTTTTTGTGTGAACGTCCTGTCATCAGGGTAAAAACGATCTTATGGTTAAATCAAATTGTGGTTGATATGGAGACATTGAACATGGGTTCACTTTTGTGAGTACTTCAATGAATATTCAACCCTGCAGACGAAACATCTACTTCAAATCCCTGCCTCCCCAACATACGCATTTTGTCACAACATAAATCATGGTCAAAATCATGTCTCTCCATCCACCCCTATCAAATAAAGATAAAAGGCCCACCTGTGAAAACTCTGCTCTCATTGTTAAACCTTCATTTTAAGTAAAGAGAGGGTAGAGTCCAATTTCTACTAGGGGCTGTCTTGTATCCTCCAGTCCTCTACTCTGCAAGCTCCCAGCGTTCTCGTTGTGCAGTAACACAAGTCTCCTGTAGGTGGCTCTACCTCCCCATTGTCTTCCTCTATCTGGAAGTGGCCACAATTCTTTAAGCTCCGGACAGAATGCTACTGGAGCTTGAGCAAGGTGCTCTGAAATGCAAATACAGACCGCATGGGCCTGTATATTAGTGGATGCTGCCTGTACAGAAAAGAAAGCCATTAGACATTTAAATGAGAGGGAATTGGAAAAGTCCCTTGGTGGGCAGGCCCGTCTAGTCTTGGCAGCGCTGCCGCTGTCGCTGCCGCTGTCACTGCCGGCTGGTGATGGCAGTGGACCCGACCCAGGTCCTGAGTGTCAGACCAGTATTTCCTGACATGTATTTTCCAAGACATCAATTTAGCAAGATTCTCAGTGAAAAAACAAGGCAATGTAGTTAAATTTGGGTAAAGTTATATGCTGTTCTCTTTGGAGTCTCGTAAAGCATCTTCGTATTTTAAGAGGCTTGAAAAGTCCTGCAGGAAAAAAATCAGTTTGACTTTGCTTAGCTTGAAATTTTATGAACTCAGGACCTACTAATATCAAGCAGAGCTGTGTTCTGTTGGAATGTACTTTTGGAAGTGGCATCTACAATGTTTCAAAGGGTGGGGCAAGAAGCTGGGGCCTCTGCACTTTTCTGGGGTGGGAGGAGGGTGTAGCAAAGGCTCTCCTTTTTGGCAACTCTGCCAAGCAGCCAGGTACCACGGAAGGGTGTGTGTGTGTGTGTGTGTGTGTTTGTGTGTGTGTGTCCATTGCCCAACACACATTGTGGAAGCTGCCCAGTCCTCCCAAGAATCAGCAAAGGGAAAATCCCATTTATGGGTGCTTTATCTGGATTCCTTTTATGCATAACTAATGTATTCCTCATGGCATTTCCTGAGTAGGTAGAACCCCCATGTCACAGGTGAGAAGACTGATTAGCTGAGGGGCAGGCTCACTTGCTTGAGTTTGCGTCTAGCAAGTGGCAGAGCCAAGATTTAAACCTGTTGGCCTTGAATGTCTTTACTTTGTGTTTTGTTTTGTTTTAATACACTATACGAGGGAACTGCTGAGAGCGTTTTCATAAGGAGGTCATTTGGACTGATTTACCTTCAACAAGCCGTTAAGATGGAGAGGAAAGAAAAGTGAATCTAAATCAGGAGACCCAGGGAGAAATTCCAGCATTACCACTTCCTGCCTGTGTGGCCTTTGGGCAAGTTATTTAACCTCTTTGAGCTCTAATTACCTCTCCCCTAAAATAAGAATAACTGATGGAGAACTAAATTGGAACTAAGGGTACGGACCCTTAGTACATAACATATGCTCCAGAATGTCTGTGTAGTCCCTTGAGCCAGTTCTTGTGTACCCACCAGCCACAAGCAAGAGATGGCTGCTCCCATTCTGCCTGGGGCTCTGAATCATTAGGCCTGAAGGCCCAGTCTTGGGGCAACACAACTCAGGTCGCCTCTTCTAAACTTCCCTAGGGTGTTGGAGCCTTGGATGTTAGCCAGGACCAGGTCAGAGAATAGACCCGAAGCATGGTTCCAGTTATCAGGAGTCAGAGCTAAATTTAGGATGCAACTGTGAAAATGAGTACTCAGCAGTCTCCGTGAAGTAGGGAGGTGAGGAATTATCTGGCAAACTTGATTAATGTAGACAGGCCATGCTGATAATTTGCCCCGTTCTCAACCAAATAGGCCCTCTCCGGTAGTTTTCTTCTTGAAACCATCTGGGTCCTCACCCCTAGGATCTTTATCATGTGTTTTGCCTTTAGTTGCATGGCGTTTTCTTTGGTGGGAATTGTTAAATATTTGCTTTGACTGAGCTCTTCTCTTACTCTAAAGATGGCAAACTGGTAACTTTAGAATGCCATTCAGCTCTCAAAATGTTCCTTGTGGCCTGCACAATTTAAAAATAAATTGAGCTTTCATTGGAAGATTTGGAGATTTCATAAAAAAATTTGTATCTAAAAAAAATAGGAAGATAGAGCCACACAGGTCTCGGTTTCTTCCAGGGCCACACAGGTAGCTCCTGCCCCTTCTCAGTGTCCCCAGTTTCTTCCTGTCCTACTGCAGCTACCCAAAGCCCTGGCTAAAGATGGAATTTGTTAGAAATGCAAATTTTCGGCCCTACCCCAGACTTACAATACAGAATCTTGGTGCAGGGTGGAGGGAGTGTTTAGAAATATGTGTTTTCACAAGCCCTCCAAACGATTCTGATCCAGACGCAAGTTTGAGAACCCCTTGTATAGAAAGATCCTTGAATGAGACTCGGCAATCCTGGGTCTTTTCTTCAACTTTGGCATTAGACCCTAGTTAAAACTTGGTCTCATTCATTCATCCATTCAGCCAGACATTTAATGCACAGATTTATGGAGCATTTCTATGTAGCAAGCACTTTGCTAGTTGCTAATGATAAAAGAGCTGACCCAGACAGTGTCTTGCTCTCACAGAGTACGTAGTCCAGTGAGGGACAGAGACAGAGACCTCAGTTTTAGCACCTGCTCCTATCACCAGTGCTGGTTTTCAAGTTGAGTTCTTCAGAGTCCCAGGGCTCTGATGAAGGGTGTGGAGCTCCGTAGGGGTAGGAGACACAAAAGGAGGCTGAGGGATGGGGCTCAGACTTCATCTTTGGATTAACCAGAACATCTTTATTTTTATCTCTCTCTTTTTTTTATTTTAGGGTTCCAAATAAGACTTATTTGGGAGGGAAAAGAAAGATTCTGCTGTTAAAACAGTCTGAATGCTACTAGACTAGGCAATCTTTTAGGTACCTTCAGGTCTACAGAAGAAGCTAAGAAACACAGTGGGCATTGCCAACCATTCTTTTCTTTTAGGTGATGAAAGGTGGGGGGGAACATCCTAAAAAAGCCATCCTACACCACACACATTAGGATGGCTTTTATTAAAAAAAAAGCAAAGAACACTTTAAGTGTTGGTAAGGATGTGTAGAAATTGGAACTCTTGTACATTGCTGGTGGGAATGTAAAATGGTGCAGCTACTGTGGAAAACAGTGCGATGGTTCCTCAAGAAATTAAACATAGAATGACCATATGATCCAGTAATTCCACTTCTGGGTATATACCCAAAAGAATTAAAAGCAGGGACTCAAATAGGTATTTGCAGACCAATGTTCACAGCAGCGTTACTCACAACAAACAAAAGATGGAAGCTTCCCGCATGACCATTGATGGACAAATGGGCAAACAAAATGTGTTCTATGCACACCATGAAATATTATCCAGCCTTAAAAAGGAAAAACATTTTGACAGATGCTACATGGGTGCACCTTGAGGACATTATGAAATACATGACACATGACATATATATGAAATAAGCCAGCCACAAAAGGAAAAATATTGTGCTTACATGATTCTGCCTACATGAGGTATCTAGAGTAGTCAAAGCCATAGGACCAAGAGTAGAGTCGTAGAGGTTACCAGGGCCGGGGGAGGGAGGAGTGGGGAGTTACTGTTGAATGGGCGCAGAATTTTAGTTTGGGATGAGGAAAAAGTTTAGAGATGGGTGGTGGTGATAGTTGTAAAATGTTGTGAATGTACTCAATGCCACTGATCTGTGCACTTAAAAGTGGTTAAGATGGTAAAATTTATGTATATATTTTTCCACAATAAAAAGAAGCCCATCCTACAATTTTCCTACAAAAGCTGGCCTTCCCTTGCCTCCCCCAGTCCCCTTCACTTTCTCCCCGTTCACTTTGTCTCCATTCAAGATTTTTGTTGCTAGTGCAACAAAACTGTTTTGAATAACTTACGGCTCTTTTGTTACTGTTTTGAATAATTATGGCTGGGAAAGTCAGGGCAAATGAAATCATCTCACTCACTGGGCGGATAGGACAAGTTGCTCCAAGCAGGGGCTGACAATTGCAGCTGGTGGAAAGGTCCGTGTCACTGCCTGAGCTAGTGCGCTGAACTTGAGGGGAGGATGAGTGTGATCTGGGGACAACGTACAGAGGAAAATAATTGTAAGCACTCCCAGAAGATCTAGACGATTGTCATCTTCTGGAGCCTCAGGTGTTTTCCCATACAAGGCAGAGAGAACTACTTCGTGGCTTGGTAATCTTGGCCCCGTGGTGCTTTGAACCCTTTGCCTGGTGGTCCTCACACCTGGGTATGCATCAAGCTTATCTGAAGACTTTTGTTATAACACAGATTGCTGGGCTCTACCCCGAGTTTCTGATACTGATTCTCTAAGTTTCTGATTCTGATTCTCCAAGAATTTGTAATTCCGGGTGATGGTGATGTCAGTTTGGGACTACACTTTCAGAAGGACTGCTTTTGGCAACTTTGTTTACAGCTGAGAAGGAATGAAACACACGTGCAAAGGAAAAGTCAATAGTGAGGGTGCTGGATGTGCGCAGGGCAATGGATGGGGGGAGGGGAAGGATGGAATCTTCTCAGTCTGGATTCCAGCGTCATTTCTCTCACCCTTGCTGGGGCTTGGGGCAAGTAACTTAATTTCCTTATCTTTAAAATGCAGCACTTTTGTGAGGATTTGAAATTGTGTGTGTAACTCCTGGCACCATGCTTACTTTAAGGTGGCTACCATTTTGTTATGTTATCCTGGTGGGGAGCTTTGGGCCTCCCCACAAGCATACAGAAGGCCTCTGGGCAGGGGCACCCAGAAGGAGAAAGGAGGTATCGGAAGGGGCCATGGTTTTGCCTGGGCCTGGCTTTGTTCCAAACTCAATGGATTTTGAAGCCTTAGAAAAGCCTGCAATTAGATTCTTAAGGAGGTTCATCTAACCACAAACAGATCCCACTTGCTCTAAATCATCTTTAACACTTCAGCTGGCTCGAGCACACCATGAGTCATTCACAAGGGTGCTGAAATCCGGAGACTTCCCTAAAGGCCCCAGAGGTACAGCCTCTCAGACCCCAGGCACTCTCAGCTGATTGAACATGATGGGAGCTCTGTTACAGTATGTCACCGGGTCCCCTATCATTCCCCCCGGCCACCATCTCCTCAATCACCACTGGTCAGTGTCACTGTCATGAAGAATTAGCACATCTCCTTGGCTGGTATGGACACATCAAGGAGCGAGTCCAAGGTCCCTTCCCTGGTTTGGTTTCCAAAGGAAAGCCGAACACCAACCTCAGGCCTGTGTGGACATAGAATCTGGTGAAATGCATTTTCATTAGGGCTACACAACAGGCTCCTGGGTGAGATCTGGGAGCCACCTGGCTGACAGCGCTTTATTCTGTTCCACTGCTGTCAGATCTATGCCGGTGAGTGACCTGGGAGTGCACACGTTGCCAGCAAGTTCTCAAAGAGAAGAAATGCTCACAAATATCCCTGCAATCCCTGTCATTGTAGTAAGACTCACTTATTTTCAGCATTTTCTCTAAGGAAAGAAAATGTGGATGATAACAAGAAGAATAATACAACAGTGGAGCGCCTTGGTGCCTCAGTTGGTTAAGCATCTGCCTTCCTTTGGCTCGGGTCATGATCCCAGTGTCCTGGGGTCAAGTCCTACATCGGGCTCCCTGCTCAGCGGGGAGCCTACTTCTCCCTCTGCCCTTCCCCTCCTGCTTGTGCTCTTTCTCTTTCTCTCCCAAATAAATAAATAAATAAAATCTTAAAAAAATTAATACAACAGTATCCAACCATTTAGAGTGTGAAGTGACAAAGCCAAGGTCAACTTTACTGGGGAAAGGAACATAAACACTCGCTGCTGGGTGTGGCATCAGCCCAGATGCCTCCTTCCTGTGTGTTGAACCAGCCGGAATGCAGGGAAACTGACCCTGGAGGAGGCAGTGCAGAGGAGGCTCACACAGGTGTCTGTTGGGGGAACTTCTGGTTTCATTATTTGTGATGGGGCCATTGTTGCAATGTGTGTTTGCAGAAAGCAGAAAGAAAGCAGTTTGGGAAACACTTTTCTCCAGCCTGCCATTTCCCAGACTGTCTTGCAGGAAAGCAGCTCTGCAAGATGTTACTAGAAGTACCTCACAAAAGTGATTTGGAAGTTTGGGGAACATTTCACCCAATGCCTGCCACACCTGTGGTCAGCGGCCTTGTTGCACAAGGTCAAATCAGGAAAGAGAAAAATTTCCAGGCTCAATTTAGGAAAATGAAAAAGATATTTTAAGTCAGGGAGCGAAAAATTGGCAGCTTTGCTTAAGTGTTCTCTCCTTGTCTCCTGCTCCCTGAGCGGGGAGAGAGGAGAATTTCATTTTTCTTTTCGGGCCGGTGACTTTCTTGCTCCTGCAGTTTGTTTGTTCCAGAGGCCCAGCATTTGTAGTCCTGCAGGGGTCCTCCCCAGAGGCAGCCTCTGTTCCGGACTCCGCCCTGGGACAGCCACCCAGCCTTGGCTCTAGGTGACCCCGAGGACACAGAGCTGGCCAGTACAAGGTCAGGGAGCCCTTTCTAGGACAAAGGACACAGCAAGGGAATCTATCTCATTTAGTTCAGTTTCTTGTTCCTGAAATTTCATCAGGAAAACAGATCACAAAGCCTGGTGACCATCGGTTGCTTGTCTCTCTACTAGACTGTAAATTTCTTGAGACTTGCCTTGCACCTGGTACATGCTCTGTGTGTTTTATGTATACTTGAAAACAACATATATTCTCTAATTGTTGAGCATAGTTAATATACATCCAGTTTGTTCACTAGGATTTTTTGTTTGCTTGTTCCATTTGTTTCTGTGACAACTATCTTAAAATCTTTTACTGTTATGGTGGACTTAATACTTGCTTTCTGTAATTGCAAATTTTTCCTTTGTATGACCTGAGACTATGTTATAATCATACAGTTCAACATTGTTTTATCTTCCTGGCAGAATTGTTCCTTTTATCATTGGCCTCTTTTATCCCTGATGATGCCTTTTGCCTTAAGATGCCACTGACTTCTTCATTGCGCAACACACCCACTTCCCCAGGTGCATCTTATCCTTTGGGGTTGACAACATCTGGGCCTGCTGATCTGTGCTTTATGAAACTCCAATCTCCCTTGGCCACTGTTATTACTTTCTTCTGGTTGTCTTTTTTGGCTTTTCTATTTTAAGAAAAAAAAATATGGAAGGTGATAAAATAACAAACCCTATCATTTAAAACCAGACCAAATTGTTTCTATTTCCTTTGAAAATCAGCTCCCTCTGATTGAAATACTACCTCCTCATTGTTCTTCGTCTGCTAACTCCTTCATCTGCTCATCCTTCACTTCTTAGCGCAGGCATCACCTCCTCCAGTTAGCCATCCATGAATACCTCCCCTCCATCAGGGTACACTCACCGGTTTGGAGGCTTTCCTGTGTCCTTTCTGGCTTCATGTGCAGCCCATTATCTCAGATCCCTCACATTCTGAGTGCTGCCTATTCATCTGTCTTGTGGACATACCTGCACGCCGGGAACCAAGTCAACTTCTCTGTTCCATCTCACGCCCGGTCTGCCATGCAGCTGACACTCTGTAAATACGGTCGAACTCAACAGACAGCTATTCCCTTTACCTTACTTTAGGTGTGTGTCGAGTTCAGTCCAGCTTTCTGAGCGTCCCTCCCCCAAAGCCCTCACACCTCCCTGGCTCTAGCTTATGCCTCCAAATTGACGACTTTCGGTGTCTGCGCCTTGAATCCTGTCCTCTCTCTGAGCTCTGTAGCACATCTTAGAAGCCTAGACAACCAATCCCACTTGCTAGTCAGCAACCCCACCTTGCCCCCCCTGCCCCCCGTGTCAGTCTGCACACCCTCATCCTGCACACACCATTTTGTTCCCAAAGCTCCTACCCTTTCTGGAGTCATTTATTCCCATCTTTAGCAGCTCCCTTATTTAAACCTGTGCCCAGCCATGCGCTCAGCTTGTCGATTTTCCCTTTTAAATCTCACTTTTGTCTTCCCTACTTCTCAGGTCTTACTACCCTGACCCTGCTCCAGGCGTTCCTCCTTTGTGCCACTCCGACCTGAACCCCTGTCTCCAAGCTGCTTACAGGGTCCCCCTTCACAGCCTCATCCCCTCCTCACCCCCCCTCATCCTCTTTTTCCGCTTCTCCTTGGTGCCACCTCCCACCCAGTCAGACTGGGTTTTCCTGCCAACCAGAACCTTCCTTCCCTCCTCTGGGTTTCCTTCTTTTACCTGGACTCTCCTGTCATAGCCCCCCATATGGGCAAATTCAGCTATTTGATAGGTGTGGGCACTGACCAATCACAACGGACGCCATCGCGTCAGGAGGCGAATGGACCAATCAGAACAGACGCTAGGCGTAAACGATGGGCGTTGTCCAGTATCAGCTCCTCTGCTTCCTGGAAGGAATCTCCTCGGCCTTCAGGGTCCCTTCCAATCTTATCAGGGGATTGGATCCACCCTGGCTGCTGCCGCCTTCATTGTTCTCTCTCTCTCCTCTGGAGTCCACCTGTAGTCATTGTCTGAGTCACACCTGCCAACTTACGATTACTCAGAGGCCTTTGCTGTTCACTAGAGCTTCGTGTGAGCTTTTCTTTTCCTCAACTGGACTAAGAGCTCCTCGGGGCAGAGACCACACTTGCCATTAGTGGGTATTAGAGTGTGGTACAGGAAACGGCAGGATCAGAATCACCTGGGAAATTAGAAATGCAAATTCTCAGGCCTCACTGCAGATGTACCGAATCGGAAACTCTGAGCTCGGGACCAGAGTTTAAACAACCAGCTTTTAAGTGATTTTGATGCTAACTCAAGTTTGCGAACTAACTCATTACATAACCTGGGGAGACTGAGTGAAAGTCTCTATGGCGGGATCTCAGTAAAAACTTACCCTGCTGATTAAATGTTTATTCCATCTTTCTCTTCTCCATGGTGCATGACATTAATTATATATAGTACCGACACTTAGGTTTGGATCTGACACACATTTAGTAATCACTCGGTAGGTCACAGATTCGGGGCTGGGAACATTTCTGTGGGTTTATAATTTTATTCTTAACAACAGTCTGGTAGATGTAAGTGACTGAATGTCCTCCCTCCCCTCAGAATTATATATTGAAATCCTAACTCCAAGATGATGGTATCAGGAGGTGGGGCCTTTGGGAGGTCATTAGGCCATGAGGTTGGAGCCCTTATGAATGGGTTTAGTGACCTTATAAAAAAGGCCCCGAGAGATCTCTTGCCTGCTTTCTGCTGTATGAAGATACAATGAGAAGTTGACAGTCTGCAACCAGGAAGAGGGTCTAACCAGAATCTGACTTGATCTCGGTCTTACAGCCTCCAGAACTGTGAGAAACAAATTTCTGTGGTTAATAAGCCACCCAGTGTATGATATTCTGTTATAGCAGCTTGAATTAAGGTAGTAGGTCTCACTACTTCCATTTAACAGATAAGGAAACTGAAACCCAGGTAGTTCACACCTGGCTCAAGCTCACATGGGTACTAAATGGCAGGGCTGGTATCTGAGCCAAGGCTTTCCAAACCCAAGTCCAGTGCTCTTTACTTAATATGTTTTTGTTGGGTTATATGGAGATGGGGCCTTACTGTGGCTCCAGTGATGACTTCCACGTTCCTATGAATGCTGATGACTAATAACAGTATTTATGGAGGTGGAATTTGAGCTCTCTTCTAGAGGAGGAATTAAACAAAATACTTTATTTCATCGATTGACATTTTAATATTTCTGAAATTAGGATGTGTTTTATAATCAATAGCATGTCATAGTTTAATGATGTGTTTTATAATCAATAGTGTCTTAGATGCAGTGAAATTTGGTAGAAAATGTGTGGTCCTTTCCATTTGGGTAAAATTGAATGTGGGTGAATGTGTGTGTGTGTGTGTGTGTGTGTGTGTGTGTGTCCACTGCCCTCTTGCATTTATTCATAACAAACTGTTTAACACTAAACTCTGGGCTCACAGGGGCAAAAAAAATCTGTGAAATATTCTGTGCCTTTAAGATTCTCTTTGGACTTAGAAGAGATACTTTTAGAAGAGGAGAAAGGGTAATAATTGACATTCTCCATTTCCCAAAGGGATAACACAGATCCAGCCTTCTCAACTCCATTGTGTATGCCTCAGGAATTTCAAAATATACAAGGAAAAATGTGAAGTCAGTTTCACCTTTCCAAACAGTGACCTGAATCTCACCATGCTTAGTCAATACTTAAGAAAAATAACAAGTTTATTCAGTTAGGATTTAAAATAGCAGCTCTGATGATCTGTTATACATTTGCCACTTTGGTTATTTATCTTTTGAGGCAAACATATAATTCTGCACAGTGTGTTTGTAAAAGCAGAAAGGAGAAAGGACCCATCTGAAGCTTGGCCACCCTCACAACAGGCCCCCACAGGGAAAGAAGTGCATGGTTTTCTGAGTGGCAGTCTTGGTTTTGGCAAACATGTTGTGAGTCACAGCATGTCCAAATCCAGTATTTTCTGACTGAGGTTAAAAAAGATGGTAAGTGGAGTTTTTTCTGAAATGGGGGTTTGGGTTGGAATGTGTAACTCCAAACCCATCACTCCTCTTTGCAAACACCATCAATAATTCTCTTGCCTTCTGATTTGCATAAAAACACTACCATTTGGGACCATGCACAGCAAGACCCTGACCTCCCATTTTGTTTATTTCACCGCCCCTTCGCATTTTCAACCAGGCTGGTTCTCCCAGGTATGCCCTCCTCTTTCCTGCCTCTATTGTTTGGAAGAAAATTTCAACTCTCCTGCTATTAAAACTCTCTCTCTTTCCATGTTCTTATCCCAAGTACCACCTCTTTCAGGAAGCATTCCCAGTTTTCTCCAGTGGATCCAATCTGTCAATCCTTTGGTTCTCTCTAACATTTTTTTTTGGCCTAATAGTTATATCTGGTCACTTTCTTATTAAAGTTTCTTATTAAACTTCCCATAATAGTGCAGTGCTTCTTAAGGTGTGGAGAGTACCACTCCTATTAGAACCCTCAGGATCCCGTTCGAAACCTGTTGGTCCAGGATCTGTAGGGACTCAGGAATATGCATGTTTAATAAGCTTTCTAGTGTTCTGTGCCACTGCCCAATTTTGAGGATCACTGTGTAGGGGAAGGGGCTCCCCTGCCTTTTTGTGTTAGGGAAATTTTCATATGGATTTGAAAGCAGAGGGGATAAAATAATGTATCTTCATGAACCTGCCCCTCTGGTTTAACAGTGATCAAAACGGGGCTGATTATGCTTCATCTACACCCTCCCCCACTTTCCCCAACACCCCTTGGAATTGTTTTAAGAAAATCTGTTATAACATTTCATTTATAAATGTTTCTTAATGAAATCTAAAAGATAAAGACTATTTTATTTTAAATCGTAATCACTACAGTATTACCACTCCTGAAAAATCCTTAATTCCTTGTTGGGGTAGGCAGAATAATCCCCCCAACCTTGAAGCGTCCACAGCCTAATCCCCAGAAACTGTGAAGACCTGGCATAAAGGACTTTACAGATGTAATTAAGGTTAGGGACCTAAAGATAGGGAGACTATTCTGGATTATTGGGGTGAGCCCAATTGGTCACACTAGCCCTTAAAAGCAGACAACCGTCTCGGGCAGAAGAGAGGTGCAGAGGAAAGGGAGTTTCGAGAGGCTCCATGTGTGAGGAGAGCGGGGTGAGTTGCTTGCTGGCTCTGAGATGGAGAGGTCATGAGCCAGGATGGGAGAGGGGCCTGGAAGAGCTAAGGACGGCCTCTGGCTGACAGCCAGCTAGGAAACGGGGATGTCAATCCTCCAGCCACCGAAAACTGGATTCAGCCAACAACTTGAATAGTTTGTAACTTGGTTCTTCCTCCGAGCCTCCAGAAAGGAACACAATCCTGGTGATACGTTGCGTTTTGCCTTGTGCGGCTCTCAGCAGACCAGCTGAGCCACGCTATACCCCGACTTCTGATCTACAAAATTGTGAAGTAACCAAAGGGCGCTGATTTGAGCTGCTAAATCTGTGGCAATTTGGGAGGCACCTTATGACTGGTTGTCTCTTCTTTTGAGGTGTTAGGGTTGATCCACCCAATGTATAATTCCCTATCAGATGTTTTACCTGGTGATTTTCTCAGTCATCGATGATTATCACAAAGAACTTCATTATTTCTTCACTAGTGCTTGCAGAGTGGTGATATTTTAAATCTATCATTCTTTTTTCATTTATTAGCCAGACTCTCCCAAAACACACCACTCTGTGGTTAATCCAAGGTACAGTTCATACAGGAAAGTCAGGGTAGCTGCTTGATTCTGGAAAGGCTTTGAAGACAAGACAGGTCTGGGTTCTAATCGTGCATCTGCTGTGTAGTGGCTAGCTTGCCTTGAGCAAATTATTGTACATCTTTGAGCCTCAGGTTCCTTACTTTAAAGCGGAGACAGCCTTGCAGGGTTGTTACAAGAACTCAGTAAATGAATTGTGTGAAAGCACGGTGCCTGCTATCCAGTAAGCGCTCATCAAATGTCTGCAGTAGAATAAAATTCCAGGGCTGGCCGCCCATGGGGGATCTTCAAAGAGCACAGGCTCAGCTCGCTGTCGGAGTCTGCCTCTAGAATACTCCATCTGCCTCCTTTGTGGGGACTTAGCTCCTGCCGTGTTTGCTGCTCTGAGGGCTGGACTTCCTCCCTGGGCTGCTCGAGGCCCTCTCAGAGTCCCTCAGAGCTGCAGCTGTGACCGGGCAGGCTCACCCCTGCTTCTCAGGAGCAGCCCCAAGGCTTCTTGTGCACGTCTCCCCAGGGCCTGAAGTTTGTAGTCGGGTCTCTGTTTCAGTGTTTCCAGCAGGGAGCAGTGGGGAGAAGCACAGGTGGCAGGGTTAGGAGAGGGCAGCCCGACTCTCCTCCCAACTTGGCCATCAACTGGCTGCTTGGCAAACCAGTGGAGCGCCGCTGGGACCTGAAGCAAGTCCCTGGGGCCCCTTCCAGACCTCATCTCCTTTCTTATCCTAGTGCAGCAAGCCCGGCAAGCCGGGCCAGGAGCCTTTCGCCTGCCTCTCTAACTTCCCACAGCCAGGCCCAGGAGAAGGTTCCACAATCTCAGGACACCCAAAGAAGAGTTGCCGTCCCTCCAGCCTGGCTGGGCTGAGTGACCGCCTCTCTAACTGGCTGTGACCCTCTCAGGCTGGCTCTGCATAATCAGAATAAATTGGAGGCTAAAATATTTGTCTGGACAATTCTGATCAAAAACGTCCCTTCCTTTGATCTTTCAGTCAAAACAAGGTATTCTCCCTGAATTCTGACGATATTAACCTTGAGCCACTTGTTCAGCTGGCCAGGCAGGATTCTCAGGGCTCATTAAGGCCCTTACTCAGCTGCTCAGCTCCAGTGAGGCCCAGGGCTTTGTGCTTTGCTTCCGTAATGCAAATAGTTATTGGCAAGTGTGGAGCTGGGCCTGGAAACCCAGACTCCAGCGGGGCCAAGCTGCTACCTGCCTTTTGTCTGCACAGTCAGGAGTTGGGTCGAGCACCCTGGAGAGGGACAGCCGTTAGTGGGGGAGCCAAGGAGAGGTGCAGGCACCTGAGTAACGGCACTTTTGGGGAGAGATTATGGAGATCAAGCAATCTTTCTTTCCATTTTCCTGCAAAGAGCATTGGCTCAGGAGCTTCGGCAATTAGCTCCCTTAAATAAGTCACTGGTCTCAGCTGACTATGCTAACTGACCCTGGAATGCTTACCTTCCTCCCTGCCCTTTTCCTTGGACTAAGAGGGAAACCCTCAAAACTATGATTATAAAATTGGGGGCAGGGCTCTATACTCCATAATCTGTCCTATTCCTATCACAGGGCAGTGAAGAACTTTGAAGACCAGTAAACTGATTTTTATTATGAGTGTTACTTTTTAGACCGCTTCATGTCTCAGGGATGTTGGAAAGGACATTATTGTATTTTGTCTGCGAAGGATCCTTTCATTTGGACTGGTTGCGTGGTCCTGCAATGCATGAGGCTGCTAATTACTGTAGCTACCCCCACCTCACCCTTGTTCTAGCCAGGAGGGTGGGCACATGACCCAGGCAGGCCAACTGTAGTATTTTTTGGGTACGTAAAGTACTATTTGTTGAGTTAATCCAAGGAATGTTTTCATTCTTAGATTAACATTTACTTCCCAAAGTAGGTCATGGGTACTGTTGGAAGTGCACAGTGGGAGGCTAGGGGCACCAACAGCCACAGACTAAATAAACAGATGGCTCTTCTTAGCTGGTCGATTAAATTAATTCAATATATTTTTATATAAAAAAGAAAATGGATGTCTTATGGAGTAGAATATACAAATCAAATGACTCGTTAAGATAAAAGACAGGAATTCAAGGGAACCCGTTGCATGTGGGGGGGCTGCTGTCCTTTTCCACTGAGTGTGCCCCGATGACAGGGCCGCGGAGCGCTGCGGAGGGACAGCACGGGCCTGGGCGCGGGAGGTGGCGGCTCCAGCCTGCCTCTGTGGAGCCTGCGGACGCCGTTTGGCCTCTCCCATTCTTTTTTTCTCATCCAAACGGTGGGTTTGTCTCCAGAAATTTCTCTAAGAGTCTAACATCCCATCTCTGCCGTGTGAGTTAGTGAATTGCTTGTCATAAGTAGTGTTAAAAAGGAGATTGAGTGGATTCATTTATTAGTTATAGGGTTTAACTAGTTTAACTTCAGGTCCAATTCTGTGATGCTACTCTGAACCTTAGCTATGTAAAGTGCGACAGTTTACGATTGGGAGGGACGTTGTCTAGAAGTATGGTGTTACCCAGATTTTTATAGTAGCAGTCAAATAGTATCCATTCAGTGTTGATGTCAATACAAATCCTATCGATCGTAATATAATCATCACGTGTATGTGTCATAACACTATAGCATTAATCCTATATCATAAAGTCAATCATCAAATAATGATTTTAATATTTTAATACTAAATCATATAGGTATGTATGGCAGGGTGCTTAAAGCGAAGAAAGTTGGCTGGGCATAAACCCAAGCAGGGAGACCCTGTGGGCATCTGTAGGGAACAGGCGAGGGTTTTCTTAAACATGCAGAGTTAATTTAAAGCTTTGCCTGGCAGACCTGGAAGAGGACTGTGACAGAGACATTTAGTGCTTGCTAAATGTCCGTGGATTCTCCATTCTTCCCAGCCTCCCTTGAGAGTGGGCAGGCCCACATGACAGGTTCTAACCAATCAACTGTGAGTGGAAGTCACTTCCAAGCTGAGGTGGAAAAAAGGCTCTAGAGAGACCCTCCAGCTCTCTTCTCCCCCTGCCACTGAGATTGTGGAGTTGTGTTTTGAGAAGGCGGAGACATAAGATGGGAAGCACCAGGATCTTTGAGACAGTGCTTAAAGGATGCCGCTAGAGCCATGGGCTGGGCTGACTTTGAAATAAGGTATTGTGTTGATTTGGGGTTGGTTATCACTAAAGCTTATCCTGCCTGATTCATGGACTGATGTTTATGGTTTCTGCAGATCTTACAATGCAAACTTGATGATGCCGCCTCTTGCCTGAAAGCCACTGTTGGCTACCTGAGCTCTTGGGATGGTAGCACAATCCTTTCCATGAAGTTGCCCGCCTCCTGGCCTTCTCTTGCACACTCCTCTTGGTGACCTCTTCACCTGGCCAGCTCTACATCATGCCACCTGGAGAGGGACAAGGTATTCTCCCTGAATTCTGACGATATTAACCTTGAGCCACTTGTTCAGCTGGCCAGGCAGGATTCTCAGGGCTCATTAAGGCCCTTACTCAGCTGCCCAGCTCCAGTGAGGCCCAGGGCTTTGTGCTTTGCTGGGAAGCCTGGGGGAGGCCTGCCCTCACCCCCACCCCCACGGGGTTCCTCTGACCTGCTCAATAAACACCCTCTACTTACCATTCAGAGGTTATTCCCATTGTGATTTGAGCGATTATCTGTGCAAGTATTGGCTTGATACCTGTCTCCTACTGTGGAGAACAGAGGCAAAAGCTGCCTTACTCACTGCTATAGCCTCAGAGTCAGGCCTAAGGCTTGACACACGCAACATCTGAGCAAGTAGTTGCAGAACTGCGAAAAGCTTTCCTGCACGAGTCTGAAGGACTACCTCTCTCCTGTGAGAGGCGGTTCTGGGACAGCAGGCCAAAGGCAAACCTCTTCATGTTATGTGATAATGACATTACCAACAACAGTGATCCTAGTAACTGATAACGTTTTTGGACACTTAGCTCAATGCTCAGAGCTCTCCTCCTCTCCAAAACTCTATCAGGTAGTTGCTGTCACTACCCCCCTTTTACAGATGAAATCATTGGGGCATGAGGACCTTAAGTTCACATGGCTAATAAGTCATGGAGCTAGCACTCTAACACTCCTGAAAACGCTCCTCCTTGGTTCTGAGCCTGGCTCCTGGGAGGCTGTCAGCATGGTCCCCCCCCCCCCCCCCGTTCTTTGGCAAGAGGAGAGAGCCCTTGGGAGTGATAGAGACAGGAGGAGTACCAGGCTGCAGTGTGGCAGGGGGATGGATGGGAGGGCCAGCCTTCCTGAGTCCCCAGAGCACCCAGGACCCTCCAGGAGGCTCAGTGAGGGTAGCTTGGGAGGGACGTGAGGCTTCACCCCTGTCGTGTCATTTAAAAGTGTGTGAAATGGACTTAGAAGGCATCCAAAATGATCTTTTCATTACAAAGATTGTCTTTGGTGACTTGGAAAAGGTTTAGTGCAGCACCGAACATGATTTTTCTTTTCTCCTAATTAATTTATTTTCTGCCAAAGAAATTGACCATATCCCTTTAAGCAGCACCAACCCCAGAGCAAGGTGCCCCGGGAGGGAACCATGGGATCAATTTTTCAGCCAGGGACCATGCAGCTTGGCTATACAGGCTTAAGGCTTTTAATTTGCTTATACATAGAGTGGCTTGAGCTCTATACATCACCAAATCAATGCAAATCAGTTTACTTGAAGCTGGTTCAATTTTAAAAGAATTTCATTAACCAGCAATAAAAGGCCTGGTTTAATATGATTACTATAGGATCCCAAGCTCATCAGGAAGGATTCCTTTTCTATAATGATCTTAACATTTATATTATGGCATTTTCTAAGAAAATAAAAAAGGGAAACAAAAAAGCATACTAGTGGAAGACACTGAAAATAATGCTTTTATTCTTACGGAATTTAGTGTTGGAACCACCATCAAACAAACTTCTTTTCCCAAATGGCAAGGACCTCAGGGAGGAAACACGTTTATTTAAACATTCGTGTGTGGATGTCTATAGACACACACCCCTAGACACATGTTCATTGCATTATCTAATCCACACAGAACTGTAACCACTCCAAGGCGGAAGAACCTTAGTGGCATTTAATACAATCACTTAATTTTACTGAAGAAACTGATGCCCAGAGACTGTAAACGGTGATCAGAGGTCAACCATCTGGTTAGCAGAGATGAGGGCCTGGAAATCAGGTCTCTGCTCCCCTCTCTGTACCTCCCCACTGGTGGCAAAACTTGGAAGCCCTTGCCTGACTCACAGCAGGTGATGAGAGGCACGGTGGGAAATAACCTCCCTGGAAGTACTTTTCATAAAAAGAAAAGGAATCCTGTAATTTGCAACAACATGGATGAACCTTGAGGACATCATGTTAAATGAAATAAGCCAATTTCCGAAGGACAAATACTGCGTGATCCACTTACATGGAGGTAGCGTGGAGGGCATACAGTTTCAGTGAAGCAGGAAGAATAAGCTCTAGAGTTCTGCTTACAACGTTGTGCCTGTAGATGATAGTACCATATTGTGCCCTTAAACATATAAGAGAGGGCATCTCATATTAGGCGTTCTTACCACAATAAAATAACATTAAAAGTAAAGATCCATTTGGAGGTACGACATTTATATTTTTATATGGAGAAGCTCGCATCACCTTTGGTGGCTTGGAAAAACGTTTAGTCCAGCACTCATTGTGGATTTTCTTTTCTCCTAATTAATTTATTTTCTGTCAAAGAAATGGAATGTGTCCTTTAAAGAGCACAATTCCCAAAGCAAGGTGTCCCTGGAGGGAAGTGTTAAGGAGGGAAGTTCTATTTCATCTCACCAAGATTTCTCCCCTGTGCTCATCCCCCAAACTAACTCTGTCTTCCCCAGGGAGAGTGTTAATCTGATTTGTTGGAGGCCCGAGTTCCTTCTGGGCCCCACTGACTATGGGGTGGGCTTAGTGACTTTCAAGACCAGCACCCCACCATACTCCCCCATGTCCTAGGTCTTGCTGCCATTTAGCAAGTCCACTTGTGTTCTCTGGGGCAGGTCCAGCCACTTCTGCTTCTGTTCTTCCTCCTCTGCTGACCATGGAGCCTGGTGGGGAAGGCAGCCTGGGTCTGCTCTGTAGCCCATTCACCTTAGAGTCAGAGGACAGAGAATGGAAACCCAAGGAAGGAACTTGAGCCCGAGCACCAGGCTCTAATTCAACTTCCACCAAAGAGCCTACATTAGAGGAGATCAAGATGTTGCCTAGCTACTCCAAAAGCAGTTCTTTTGTTTTGCATCTGGTTGGAAACTCAAAGACGAGGAGTGAGAAGCAGGGCAGGGACGGACTGTTCCTAGGTTTTCTGACCTTGATCTAAGGCCACAGGCCCTTGTCCAAAGGGGCCCAGGAGTGTTAAGAGAATTCAGAAGTATTCTGTGGTTATTAGGCTAGGAAGTTGGTCCTACCATCTGGTCAGGGTTAAAAATCAGTGTGGCTGGGAGTAGGGAATGTTTAATTTATATTGAGATGATGTAGAATTTAATGAGGCATGTGGACTTGCTTTTTTAAAATACTTCAGTACAGGGCGCCTGGGTGGCTCAGTGAGTTAAGCGTCCTCCTTTGGCTCAGGTCATGATCCCAGGGTCCTGGGATGGAGTTCCGCATCGGACTCCCTGCAGGGAGCCTGCTTCTCCTTCTGCCTCTGCCTGTCTCTCTCTTTCTCTCTCTCTCTCTCTCTCTCTCTGTCTCTCATGAATAAATAAATAAATTTTTTAAAAAAGAATATAATAAAATACTTCAATACAGAACTAAACAGTTGACGTCTTGGCCACTGTTGGGCTGATGGGATTTGGGTTGGGCAGGTTCCCAGGGCAGCCTGCTCCACCTGCTAACATCATCTTTCCCATGTGACAGAGTGATGGTTACAACCATGAGCTTGGGAGATGTTCAAATAGTTTGAACCCTGCCCGCTGCTTATCGAAGTTGAGCCTTTAGGAGAGACATCTAATAGTCTAATGCTTGGTTACCCGCTTTAGAGATTGAGTTATCTCATCATATGCAGTGTGGACACTGGATGAGCCTGGTCATTGTTACTGTTTGGTCACCCCGCTCGGGTGTGGGATCCTCATGGGTAGCATGGTGGTATCCCATTCATCTTTGCACCCCAGGTTCCTAGTCTGAGCCTAGAACATAGAATATGCTCTGTAAATGCTTTCTGAAGGTGGAAAGAGATGGGTGAAGAGGACTGGCAATCTGCAAAGCAATTGCTCACAATGTGCACTTGGAAGGCGTATGAGGCTGATTGTCTCTATTCACCCCCAGGCCTCCCCTCATTCTCCTCTGGTTTGCTCAGCAACCTCATCCCTTGGGCTCCCTTCACCCTCTGGCTTCTGGTTGGGTTTGGCGAATGGGAGGCACCAGTGGAAAACAGGAGAGTGGAGAAGAGTGATTCAGGGTGTTTCCTTCTGCACCCTCCTTGCTTCACTGTCACAGTTTGATGGCTATGGGCCTCAACTCCTGTCTGGGAAGCCCCTTCTCACCAGCCATCAGTGACATTTCCTTCTTTATCCCTCCAGACCTGAGCTAATTATGGCATCCTGCCATTGTTATCCCTGGCTGCCTCAGAATCCATTTGGGGTCCCTTTGCCCTGCCCACACCTCTTCAATGGAAACCCCCTAAGTGGAATTGTCTTTGCTGCCAGGGCCCTGACTGACATTCCTAAAAGCAGTTCTTTTAAGACTGTCAACATACATCAATAGCTTATCTACATCAGCTCATAGCAGGCTTTTAAGAAGAGAAAGCAACCACTGGAAGGATAAATTGGGTCCTTCTGAATTAACTTGAAGTTTTAGTAATTGCATTTTGTTGTTCACAGAGGAAGAAGGGAGAGGACGTTTGCAGTGTGCACAGCATCAGACTGAGGCAGCAACATGCCCATTTTACAGATGAGGACAGTGAAGCTTTAAAAAGTCACCTGTCCTGTCCCCAGTTGTCTGTTAGCCTCTGGCAGAGAGAGATCAAGGTAGCATTCCATCTGCTGCTTGTAGTTTGTGAGTAGAAAGAAAACCCAGGGCACCTGGGTGACTCAGTAAGTTGGGTGACTCTTGATCTCAGCTCTTGATCTCAGTTCAGGCCTTGATCTCAGGGCCATGAGTTCAGGCCCCATGTTGGGCTCCATGCTGGACATGGAGTCTACTAAAGAAAGAAAGAAAGAGAGAGAGAGAGAGAGAAAGAAAGGAAGGAAGGAAGAAAGGAAGAAAGGAAGAAAGGAAGAAAGGAAGAAAGAAAGAAAGAAAGAAAGAAAGAGAGAAAGAAAGAAAGAAAGAAAGAAAGAGAGAGAGAGAGAAAGAAGGAAAGAAAGGAAGGAAGGAAGAAAGTAAGAAAGAAAGAAAGGAAGGCAGCCAGAAAAGGAAAGAAAGAAGGAAAGAAATTTAGGAAGTTAGGAAGGAAGGAAAGAAAAGAAAAAAGAAAAAAGAAAAAAGAAAAGAAAACCCAATAGGACTTCTTTGTCAAAAAGCCAGTTGGGCCAGAAAAAGCTGATTTGGCTCTTCAGTGGTGGAAAGTATTTTTCTTGATCTCCACTGGACATTTCTGGCCATGATAACATTCTGCTCTGGCAAGGGCTTCTTAAATTCGTCAGGTAAGAATGAATTTTCCTTGAGGCCACCAAGAGGCATGGAAGCGGATGGCCTCTCTTTTCTGCATGAAGCCAGTAGAACAGTCTTGGGAGGCCAGCAGCATTCCAAAATGTGGGGCGAAAGATGACGGTGTTGGGGAGCTCAGCCCCAAACAGCAGTGGGAGCTGTGGGAAACGGTCTGATTTAGAGCAGATGTGAGAGGCTGCCGGGGGTCGTCTGTCCTCAGCTCATTCAGCCCTTCTGTTGTGTCTGCCTCTGTTTGCTGCCTCAGCCCTCATGGCCTGGGCTAGTCCCACTCTATTTTTAGTTCACATTTCACCTTTCTGTCTGTGAGGTGCTTTTCCCAGCTTAGGAAAACACACTGCAGCCACAGGCCCCTGTGACCTCGATGGGGGTGAGAGGCTCCCACTTGGAGCTAAGCGGGGCTCCTTCTGGGGGTCTCAGAGGAAGGCTCTCATGGTGCAAGAATTCTTAGAGGTTGCTTAGTGGGACTGGTTGTCAAGAGACCCCAGGACTCTATCTTGACCTCAAAGGAGAACACACAGGGTGAGGGGCTGCTGGACTAGATAAGTGACAGCTCAGACTTGGTGGGGGAAGGCAACTTGAGGTTTTCTGGCCCCTTGGGCAGGGTCTCTACGGGGCCCTGAAGAGTGCAGCTCCCTCACATCTTCTTCATTCTTGATGTTCTCAACCAGGAGAGGGGAGGGAGACATGCGTTAAATTTCTATGACTTATTGTTATTATTGGTGATAATATTTATCTGCTAATTAGGGAAAGTTTTGAAAATATAGAAATAACCAAGGAGGAAAAAGAATTTAACCTATTTGATACCATCTAGAGACAATCACTGTTAATGCATTAGTGTACTTACTTCAAATCCTTTTGAATACATAATATTTTTACATAGTTATAATCAGATGGTAAATACAAAATTGCACATAGCAGTTGTTAAAGAGACTATTTTTTCCCCTTGGTTATAAAGGCAAAGGCATATTATATATACAGTTTAGAAAATGTATGAAAAATAAAAAAGAAAGGGAAGATTTCTAATATCTTTCCACCCATGGATAATCAATTTGTTGGCATATGTCCTGACAGCCTTTTTCTCTATGCATTTTTAAATATAATCAAGATCATTTTGCCTATTTGATTTTTAAGCACACTCAATACAGGAAATTCACAGGTTCTCGAAGGAAGATGATATGAAGAAGGACTTGATAGATATCAGCTCTTGATCTTTATCTATTAGACTAATGATTCAGTTAAACAACCAACTTTTAAAGATGCAAAATGACTTTAGTTCTCAGGCAACCAGACTCAGGTCATCTGTTATCCTCCACAAAGCTGCCTTTAGGTGTTTATTTCAACAGTTCTCCTGACAAAGTGTTCCAAGTATGTAAAATGTTTTCGTGGTGTTAGGAAGTGATGGAACGGAATGGCACCCATGGTCATCGAATGCAATAAACATTCTGAACAAGGTGAAGGATCGTGGAGTCAGAAGCACAATTCCTATTGATGAAAGGAAGAGGGAACTTTAGCAGGGCCAAGTTCATGCTCGTTTTCAGAATCGACCTACAACACATCATCCACATAGCTGCCTGAGTTTGGAATCCCAACCGTGTAGAGGAAAAGGAGGTAATTCAGTGAATCTCTTTGTTAGTGTATGTCTTTAACCACTGTGCTTGGTAAGGGTACATGGATGCCGTATAAGTAGAATGGCTCAGGACTGCCCTCTCACACGGAAGATAGCTGGTTTGGGTTTCACATTCCTGTGCCAGCACCTTTCCGTCCTCAGAACTGTGTAGGTAAACTCTACATTCTGGCCTTCAGGCCTGCACGGCTGTCTGGGGCCAGCCCAGTCTTTATTCCTTTGCTTGTAACATGTTTGTAGGACTTTTATCTTTATTGTGGAAATGAAAATATTTTCCCAAAAATATATATTGATGTTCATTGATATTAAGCTAGAATGTGGTGACCCCTTTGTTCTGAACAACCACGCTTCTTATTTCTCCTGGGGAGTCTTTAAAACCTCTGTCATTCATTCATTTTTAAGATTTTATCCATTTATTTGGCAGAGAGAGAGTGAGCACAAGCAGGGGGAACAGCAGGCAGGGGGAGAAGCAGGCTCCCCGCTGAGCAGGGAGCCCGATGCGGGGCTTGATCCCAGGACCCTGGGTTCATGACCTGAGCCGAAGGCAGACGCTTAACTGACCTCGGAGCCACCCAGGCGCCCCTAAAAGCTGTGTCTTAATGAAAATGTCATTGTAATCTTCTACCTTAGACATCTACAGCATTGATTATCCATTTTCTGTTCTCTGTATTCCTCATGTCTTTTTTCCTTTTCAGCTCTTTGCTCTGGTCCTCGTCTCTGCGGGAGTTTCTCAGGTCCACCCTTTACACAGTGGTCCTGTTGGCGGCAGGTGCCAGGTTCACTCTCTGCAGCCTGTGATGAGAATTTTAATTCTGTCATCACATTCTGGGTTTCCATTCTTTTCTCTATTATCTTTCTGTTTAGTTCTTATCTTGTTGTCTTTTTATCTCAGCCCATGTCTTCCTAATTCAGTTTTCTGTTTCTTACAGACGGATACCATGACATCCACTTGAGGAGATCAAGCGCTCAGTGAAAAATTTCCTCTTGTTCAGGTAGTAGATTCTTTTTCTAGAGGTACGCTCTTCCTCTTTGTGTTCTGGATGACCTTTCCTTTTCCTTGGTCTCAAATATCTATTTTTTCATTATTTCCCGTAATCTATTTTCAAATGTACTCACCCTTAGTCACAGGAAAATCTAGCCAGCCTCAGTATTTCTTATCAAATATGTGGCATGCATTTACCTTGAGATAGATTTCTGTTCCTTGGTGATGGTGGAGTCTCCTTACCTCATCTACACCCAGTGGGCAGTTGATGTACACACTTAGCAGTCCAAATCCCAGTATCTTGATTCAGGAGGGCTCGGCCACTGTCAGCCTTAGTTTTTGGTAGAACTGTGAGTTTCTGCCTTCTCCTTTATCCCCACATGATTCAGGAGAAGTTGAGGGAGGCTATGTAATATGTCCTTATTATGGAAAGTAGTCAAGGCAAGAGAAGCTCTTACGTGCCCGTCTTTGGGAGGTGATGCATGTACACGATCTCATTGAGTTTTCCCAAGTTCCATCTGAGGTAAGTATGATTACCCCTCTTTTACAGATGAAGAAATATATTTCGTTTTGAGATGAGGTGTCAGCAGGGAGTATCCAGCTTTTTGACCTATTGCAAAATTACAAATGAAATGTCTCAAAACTCAAAAGATATTTGCCAAAAAGAATCTAAACTGATCTTTCATTTCTAGGCAGTTTTATAGGAAAATAAGAAGAGGTTTTCAACCAGTTAAGTTTCTAGAAACACATACAAAAAAGTACAAAATGAACCGTGGGCTAAGTAACACAGCTATTACAGATGGTGAGATAGGAATTCCTTTTAATCTAGATTTAACAGAGCCCTTTAGTCCTTTAAAGAAAATTAAATTAGTGTAATGGAAAAAAAAATTAGAGTTCAAAGTCAGATCTATTGTGCAGATGCCTGGCCTTTCTAATGCACAGTCACATGATGTACTTTTTCAGGATGATGATGATGATGATGATGATGATGATGATGATCAGAGTTTAGAGCCAGAGACTTGAGAGATATGTATATAATTTACAGCAGAAATTTTCAGTGTGTTTTCTCTTAGCCACGTGGTTCAGCACCGTGGCTGGGCCCTGGTTCAAATGCTGGAAAATTCTGCATCAGGGCCGATCACCTGGCCTGCAAGGGAAAGTCTAGAAGAGCTGAGCCAGCAGGAAGACCCTGCTAATGTGAGCTACCGCAGGCTGGGGCCTCTCCTCTCAGGGTGCAGGGTGAAGGCCTGGCTCTCTCAAAGTCACTAGCAGCACTACACTTGCCCCCGAAGGCCTGCTGCGCAAGCTGTCTGGCATCTGTCCCCCGATGCTGGGGGGTTGTGGGCACAGGGTTTTCACGCACCCCCGCGGGGGCTGGCTGCCTGAACTCCCTAACGCGAAGTGCTAATGCAGCGTGGCAGCGAGAGGAGCTGAAGCATCCTTTCCCCAGGGAGTTGCACCCTGAAAGCTGCTGGCTGCCCTGGGGAGGGTGTATGAGGTCAAGGTAAGAAGATACTTATTCAGACTTCAAGGGATGGGCAGAAAATTAGATTTAGACAGGCAAAGCAACTATTTATAAAAAATGCCAAGACTTTGTGTTTACTTTGTGGATGTTTTCTAGTCTCCAGTGGGGGAGAAAACTGCACTGGCCAGACTGCACAGCAAGGAAAATCATCTATTTGGGTCCGATCTTAGGTTGCCATCTTCCTGCTTAATGGGAAAGATGCCTCCTCAAAGCATGGGTAGCTTTGGGTTTCCTGGAAGGATGGTTTCCCCTCATAGAAGAGTGTTGGCAATGCTGGGCTGTTCAATATTTGTAGATATTAAGATCTGACAGTTAATTTTACTGTATAGTTATTGGAGCTTAGGAAGTAATAGACTGTATTTGACTATAAGTTATTCAGCTTTCATCATACTATGCTACAAGCTGATAGGAATTTACTTCATCTGGTAAAAGCACTACTAATTTGTGTTGCTGTTTGTAAAGATTTAAAAAACAATGTCCTGTTTGTAACTCATTACAAGATACTATATTCTAGAGTACTCTGTTACTGAAGGTGAGTCCACAAAGTATGAGATACAAATGCCTAAGAAAATAGGCTGATGGTTGATGCCAAAGAGAAACGGAAGCATTAAGGGACCAGAATAAAGTGGTCTTGCCCTGTCGCAGGGTTCTGACATGAGACAAGATCTGCAAATCACCAGGTGTGCAGATTCCGCACTGATCTATGGGTTCGCCCCCCCGCCCCCCGCCACGGCAGGCTTTGTCATGGCATACACCCTTCCCGAGGCTGGGTTCAAGCCCATTAGCCAAATCCCAGGGGAAGTGAGTGAGAAAGAGACTTGAATTCTAATTCCTGTGGCTCTGTCTCCAACCTGTTAGGTGGACTTTGTGAATCTCCATGTTCTCTGTTGTAAAGCGGAGGCGTTAAATCAAGTCCTCGAAGGAGCCTTGTGTGAGCTAGTGTTTGGGCAAGTGGAAAGCAGTGCAGGAGGACAGGTCCACTCCCTTATTTCAGTCTCTGTTATTCAGCTAAAACCAACACAGACTTCTTCCCAAGTCTTCAGGCAGCTTCCCCAGCCAGTTGCAGGGAATAGGATGGGGGTGGGGTGGGCAAGGAAGGCCAATGCACAAGGTTAGTTCTAAAATGCTGAAGGAAGATCTAGGTCTTTGTATTCCATTCCCTTTCCTTGCAGGAAGGGGACCTAGGCATGTGGAGGGCCCACTGGGCTGCGGCAAGGGCCAGGAGGGTCTGGGCTGCAGCAAGGGCCAGGAGGGTCTTGCCCACAGTTGTGGTGCGCACACCGGGGGCAGAGTAAGGAGCTGGGCTGCATGGCCCCAAATTGGATCATTCACCCAGGAAGGGAATATGAGGAGCAAGAGCCAAAGGCAGAATTAAACGGGACCAAGAACTGTTGCAGAGCTTAGGAACACTATGTGGAAGGATACCTGGAGGGGTCCCTAGAAGAAGGTGTTCATGAAACTTTCTTTTTCATGGTGCTTTTTAATGCCATTCTTCAGTTGTATCATGTAGGCAATTATGGGGGTTGAAACGATCCAGTGATGCAATCCAGAGACATGGATGCTTTTGCCATCCATGTCTTCAGCACGTACTTAATACCAGAGTCAGAATTCTCCAGTTTTAAAACATGCAAGTCCTGACTACCCGGGCTTCACAAGCCAATGAGTACAGAGGTGGTTGCATTAAGCTGGCCCTCTGAAGGCTGCAAGCTCCAACTTATCTGCAAGTGTTCTAATCTTTGGGAGACTTTTCCTCCCTGACCCCCATTATTTCTTGGAAACCTCAAGGAGTGCTGCACATGTTCTGAGACTTAGTTCTGGTCTATTGCCTGCTGCCATGGCCAGTAATCAGAAGTGCCCCTCTGAGATGGACTTCTGCCGGTTGCCCAGTCTGCTGCCCAAGGGCAGGTTGCTGGAGACCCTCTGCACCCCAGTTCTGGGAAGCTGGACCTCTCCAAGTCTCATTGCCAAGGGAACCTGACCACTCTTGGGACTGCTGCAGTTGGGAGGCCCACACTCCCCTCTGCCTTTGGGCTGATGCACTTGGAATCCAGGTTACTCTCCTGGAAATGAGAACACCACCTCTAACCCCACCCTTACTGTTAAAATCAGCTAGGGTCAGGACAAGGCTGCTTGAGCCCTAAGTGAGACTGCTCTTTTGTTACTTATTTTTTTATTTGAGTATAGTTGACGGACAATGTTATATTAGTTTCAGGTGTACAACAGTGATTCAACAAGTTTATACATTATGCTATGTTCACCACAAGTGTAGTACCATCAGTCCCAGAACATCACTATTGCAACATCATTGGCTGTATTCCTTCTGCTGTGCCTTTTATTCCTGTGACTTATTCATTCCATAGCTAGAAGCCTGTATCTCCCACGCCCCAGCACCTGTTTTGCCCCTCCCCCACCCCCTTTCCTTCTGGCAACCATCAGTTTATTCTCTGCCTTTATAGATCAGATTCTGCTTTTGGTTTGTTTATTCATGTGTTGTTGTTGTGTTATGTTGTGTTGTGTTCTTGATTTTAGATCCCACTTATGAGTGAAATCATATGGTATTTGTCTTTCTTAGTCTGACTTATTTCACTTAGCCTAATACCTTCTAGGTCCATCTACACTGGTGAGACTACTCCTTTAATTCCCACCCATAGGTCTTTGTTCCTAGGATGCACACCTGCCAAATAAGTGACCTGGGCAGCATGGGATTTGGCATCACTCTGTACCCAGAATCCCATCTACTTCTCATGTGGGGGCCTCATGGCTTGGACTGGGCCACAGGGTCTGATTCCTTTGTCCCTCGTGGTGAATTTCTGCTCCAGGGATTTTGTTGTCCCTGCCATGGTCTGCCTTCCAGGGGGCAACCCCAGTCTGTCAGACATGTCCATAGGCATTTACACCTTAATTCTGGCAGGATTCAAATTTGTTATTTTATTTTTACATTTTTCCAGGAGATGTCCAGCACTTACGTAAGTCAGAGATGTACCTAATCCACAGGATGAGCAGTTACATCACCAGACATATCAATGGGAGCATCACAATCCCACTATGTCCCCCGCTATGGGGACATTGATGGAAGTAACACGGGGCCACCAGCACTGAAAGAAGAAACCAGATTGGTTGAAGAAAATCATAAAGTAGTGGTGAGGAGTCTCTACTGCCCCATGTCCAAATCCTGGCCCTCTCACTTACCAGCTCTGTGACCTTGGGCTAGTCACTTATCCTTTCTGTGTCTCAGTTTCTTCATCTACAAAAGAGGGATGACAGAAGTATCTACTTTATGGGGTTATTGTGATGAGTAAATGACTTAATATAGGCAAAGCATATTATACACATTCTTGCTCTGGTTACTGAGGTTTGAAGTCATCGAACACATCCTAACTCGCTAAATATGAAGCTGCCCAGGCCAGGTAGAGCAAACATCTCAATTATTATCCCACAGAAGACTCCAGGATTTTCTGGCTATTTGATGCTGTAGCAGATGAGCAGAACTGCCTGACAGCATTCCTCTGATGTAAATTCGGGCCAGGATTCCTACCAGACCTGAAACCCCACTCTTGGACCATTTTTTCACTACCTGAATGACTTGGACTCACAAAACTGCTCCCATAAGGAAACCAAGATGCCAAGTCCTGGTGGGAAAAGAGCATATTGTCCAATGGGGCATTTGGAGCATTTGACCTTCTGACTTCTAATTATTTTTCCCGTTATTTATACAGCTGAGTCAGAGGTTCCAGGAGAATGAGGCAATTCCAGGGGGATTTGGGGGAAGGGGAAGAGTTAGGGAGTGAGAGGAGGAGAGAAAGAATCGGACAGAATGTTTTCTCTGGGAGTAATCAATTGATTCAGCTGTTTTGGCACAGAAATGTCAATTTACTGGACGTCTTGTATGGACTTTCCAATACCTTTATAAAAGAATGTCTTGTCCGTAGCATTTGGGCATTTTTTATTCCAGGGTGTAGCCAAAATTTAAAAGTTTAAAGATATAGGAATGTAGGGAGATCACAAAGGCTTGAGTCTAAGATCGCAATCTCTGGATTTCAATCTGCTCCCACTTTTTATTTATGTCATCATCAAATAGTCAGATATGCCAGTGGAGGCAAAGTTTGTTCATACGGACTGAGAGTTGGACTTAAAGGCTGCACTCTGGCCCTTTCTGCTTGAAAATGTACAGTAGCCCTCCTTACATTGAAAGGAACTTCACTCACTTCCTTTATTTCTTCCTAAGGTCTCCTGTGCTTTGGCTCTGAGGATTTTTTAATTATAAAAATACTTTGCATGGCAGTTTCAGATCTCATTCCATATGTTAGTCCGATATTAGTGGACATTGTCATCTACTGTTTTAAAGTAGCAGAGTTTGTGTTCCGAGTAGTTATTTCTATCACCAATTATGTGCAAGTGCTCCTTACATCCCCTTTTCAGGAGAACTGATATTTATTAAGCATCTACTATGTTTCTGACCTGCATTTTGGCAATTGACGTGAGTCGTGTTATTGAAAAGGACACTGGATGGCAAATTCTGTCCCCCTCATTTTCCTCTCAAGGAAACAGAGGCTCAGAGATCAGATAAGTTGCTCAAGGCCACACAGCAAGTGGGAGAGGCAGGATTCCAACGTAGACTAGCTGCAGCCCTGCTCACTACTCATCCTGCTCGTTCCTGATGCCCCGCTGTCGTCTGCCTGCCCTTTCCAACACTGCCCCTGCCGCTCATTTTTTGGAGTGTTCTCCCTCGTTTCCTGCCATCACCCTGGTCCAGGTCTTTACCACCTATAGCCAGTGCCTGGCAAGAAGCCCCTCACTCATCTCCCAGCTTCTTCCTTTGCCCTCCCTTCAGTGTACTCCCCGCTCAGCAGCCAGAGCGAGCCTCTTTTAAACATTTTATTATGAAAAACACCACATGCACAAAGAATGAATTTTACAGTGGACATCTGTATGTCCATCCCTAGATTCAGCCATGAACATGTTCCTACACTGACTTGATCACAGATCTGTCCATCTACCTGTCCCTCTAGGCATCCCTCAGTCCATCTTATCTTGTGATGCATTTCACAGGAAGCTGAGTGACTAGTAGCATCAGTACTCTTCCCTCTAAATATGTTACATGTGTACAGAATAGATTATTTTTTAAACAAGAGGCAGGGCATCTCATTGTCCTGCTCACAACCCCCAGGGCTTTCATAACCCTGGGAATAAAAGTCCAACCCTTGCCATAGTGTATAAAATCCCAAGGATCCAATTCCGCATTCCTTCTGGCTCACTTGGCTCCAGTAATGGTGACTGCCTTTCTGCTCCTCAGTCATGGCAAGAAGTCCCCTGCCTCAGAGCCTTTGCTCTTGCCCCCCTGCAGTGTCTCCTCCTTGGAGAAGCCCCTCCTGATCCCGTCATCTGAAGGAATCCCCCCTGTGCCCTTCTCCATCCATATGACCTCGCTTTATTTTTCTTGACATCATTCATACTACCCAACATGATTTCACACATTGATTTATTTCTGCTATGTCTCCCTGACTAGAATGCAAGCTTGGTGAGGGTGTAGATTTTGTCTTATTCACTCTTGTATGGCCGGAGCCTACAGCATTTCTGGGGCATAGTAGGTGCATAATGCATGCTTGTTGAATAAATGGATGGATGATGGAAGGAAGAATAGAAGGAAGGAAGAAAAGGAAAGCAGGGGGAGGCAGAGAGGAATGGGAGGAGGGAAAGGAAGAGAAGAGGAAAAGGGGAGGAGGGAAAGAAGGTGGCAGAATGGAAGGAAGGGTTGGTTTCCTGCTGGAGATTGCGTGTCTTTTCAGGTGTCATCCGGTATCACATCACTGAAGGGAACAGGGTTTTCATCCATGTGGCTCCTTGCTGAGGGCTATCCCCAGAATCCAGACTTTAATGGAATGTGCAAAGCAGTGTTGACGGGGTTGGGAGCAAGGCAGGGTGGCATTGCCCCATGGGCCCATTTCCTGCTGCCCATGCCATATGCCTGTTACATCAAAGCCTTCACTTTTGACTTTAGTTTTGAAGGATTTGCAGAGGCATCTGTGGAGGTTCACAAGAGAGGAGATGATCCCAGCTCAGAGTCTTGAATTTCTCCTCCTTTGATTCATGAGGTGGGAAACTATTGCCTCTGAAGAACTCTGGACTGTCACAGATAATATTTCAACACTGTTTAATCCAGGGATTCCCCAGACCCTTCTCCTCTGTGGGTTTTTTTTATATAGATTTTCTATAATTTTAATAAGCCCAAATCTCCCTGGTCCTTCGTTCTTGCGGCACACAGATCCTCCACACCTGCTCGAAGTCTTGTCCAGTTTATTCTCTGAATTTCAGGGCAGTGTCCAACTAGGCAATCAAGCATGTTGGAGCGACCAATTGTTGCCACTCTTGCATTTTTATGGGGCAGGGGTGGGAAGGTAGCACGAGATTTTAATATTGGTGGTAAAAGCCTCCAGTGGGTCATCAGTGGAAAAAGGAGCATCGCTGGACACGTGGATGTGTACTGTTTCATATTGCCTTTAGTTTACTTTACACAGGTGAGAATGCCTGACCATGTTCAGAGCAGAGGCCTCCAAAGATCTTCATCTGGCTTTGACCTTGGGAGTGCCTGAGGAGCGTTTGTCTTTTCTCCTGTTCTGTTTCATGTGCCCCCGTGACACCTGCTGCCCACAAAGCCACAGAGAGTGGGGCCATGTCTCTGCCGCTGCTGCAGGGACTCCTGTAAGGACACTAATGTTTGAGCACAGACCCTGTTTCCTTCGGCTCCAAAGGCTGCTCCCCTCAAGATGCCGTATTTGAGCTGTGTGCCCTGGCGTCCTCCCTGGGTTCTGTACTGGTGGAAGAGGATCGCCCTGCTCCCCTACTTGGAGCCACGCTTTGTCACTGACCAAAACTGCTTGGGGCCCCTTATCTTGCTCGGCCTCTCCCTAAAGGGCCTGTATCCACGGGTCTCGCACACCGTTCTGTGAGGCCTGTTACCTGCCCCCAGCCCTGTCATCGTGGGCTGCCCCAGCTTCAACCTGGGCCACTCCTACCCTTGTGTAGATGAATTCACATCAAGAGAGGCCGTGGGTTGGCCTGCAGCCTCGAAGCTGCTAGTGTGTCTGAACTTGGTCGCTCTGGGGGTGGGGCTCCTGATTCTTCACACTCTCGACTGCGTCATTGGTGGGCCTGTTTTGTGTGTTCTGGGAGAAACTTCCCAAGGCCTGGCCTCCAGACCTCCTGCTGCTTTTGTCCTCCTGTTACTCCCTGTTTTCAGTCTTTCTGGTTAGAGAGGCTTCTGCTCCCTGCTCGGAGTCCTGACTTATATGGCATGTCTGTTCCAGCTCATTCCTCCGATATCTTTGAGGTAGCCGTTTATACCTCGCTTCCAGGTGAGTCCCAGATAGGATGCAGACATGGGCCATAGGCCACAGAAGCTGGCTTTGTGCTTTGCCTCACCTGAGCAGAGAGGATGAAGGAGGAAGAAAACAATGCCAGGGCAGAAAGAGAAAGAAGACTGTCCCTTCCCTCGCTTCCAGCGCCAGGCCGCCTTCCTCCCTAGACTCCAACACGACCAGACTTTCCGAAAGGACATGTACATCCCGGCTGTCAAAGCTGTTCCCGTCCTGGTACTATCAGAGGGCAAACGGAGATCCTAACATCCCACAAAGTGCTAGAGAGCTGAAATGCTTCAGGAAATTCTGCTCCACCTCTGTGGCTTCATTCACGAGCAACCTTTGCTTATCCTCTAGGCTTGGATAATTGGCTCATCCTCCGGAATCCCATAGTTCTCTAGGTAGCTCATTCATATTTCCAGTGAACTTTGTCCTGTGGTACGGTTACTCGTATGCGTCTCCTACCTCCCCTACCAGACTAAAACTGCCTCTTATCTTTGTCTTCCCCATTCACTTACCAATGCACAGAGCCAGGCCCTGTGTGCGGCCCTGACAATCCAAAGATGAACGGGATACAGTTTTCAGAGTTAAGGAGCTGCTGGTCTGGTGGAGACAGGTAGAGTATAATGCAACCTAAGTATAAAAACAGAAAGATGCAGAATGGTCTGAGCCTGGGGCGAGGCTCAGAAACGGCCCTCCAGAGGAGGTCATTGCGAGCTGAGGTTTTTTTAAGTCTGGGTAGGAGTTTTCCAGACAAGGTAGGGGAGGGTAATTTAGGTAGAAGGGAGAGCATGGGCCTGGTGGAATTTGGGGTGGCCAGAGCTCAAGATGGGTAGGAGAAGCATGGAGAGAGGAGGCCGGGGGTAAGTTAGGAAGGAGGGGGCCAGAAAATGCTCAGGAGAGGCTTGTCACGGAGTAGGTGCTATGTAAATGATTTCCGCATGAGAAAACACGTTATTGTATTGTTTTGCAAGGCAAATGGAGGTTTTGTCCTGTGGACTGCCCAAGTTCTGCTTTCGCACAGAGCTCTTTCCAGGCCTCTTTGAACCATCCATCATGGTGAGAGCATGTCCCTGAATGTTGGGGGAGGGCATCATGAGGGAGAGCCAGGGGGAGGGCTGGCCTCCCATGAAGCCTCCAGCAGACAGCCGAGCTGCTCTTTAATTAGGGCTTCTCTGACCACTCTTACCCTGTATTCAATCTGTGGGTCTTGATTTGGCTAGTATGGAGCTGTTTTCTTTCCTAACTTCCGAGCCCATGTTCGTATTAAAGCCTCTGAAATTGTTTTCACCCTCCAACTTTGGTCTCTTCCCATTGTCCTTTTTCATCCTGGTGAGGAGGCTAAGCTGTGCTCCCCACTCTGGGCTCAGAAACGTGAGCTATGGTGCCCTCCCCAGAGCCCCCTGGGTGGGTGGCAGGGCCCCCTGGCCTTGGTGCTCACCACTGCCTTACTGTCAGCCTGTGTGGGGAGCTGGGACGGCTTTTATATCCTGCAGGGGCACAGTTTTTGTTTTCTTCTGTGAGGTATGGGAAGCTCCCTTGCCCTTAGTCCCAGTATCTCTGCCTGTCCAGAGGTGAGGTGGAAAGAGCAATGAGTTTGCCGCTTACCACAAACTCACTCTGTGTGTGTGACCTTCAGCAAGTTACATAGCCTCTTCAGTTATTCAGCCAAGTCTCAGTGTTCCTGTCTGTAGTGGGATTTACCTTGCAGGGTCATCGGGCAGATCGATGTCGAACTCTGTGTAATGGGAAGCGTAGGATACACGGCAACGCGCCGCCTCCCGCGGGCTGCAGGGTCTTGTGCAAGGTACTTGACCTCGTGTGTCTCAGTTTCCTTATCTATACCATGGAAATAATAATCATTCATATGCTTCATAGGGTTGTTGTGGAGATTACATAAAGTAAAATATGTAAAGTGCTTGGAGCAGTGCCTGGCACGTTTTAAGTACTGCGCGACACTCAGCACAATTAATTCCTCTGCTGTTACAACAGCCCTACACTGAGTCCTGTTATTCTGTATATTCTGCAGAGGAGGAGATGAGGCACAAAGAAGTGAAGTAACTAGTTAAAGGTTCTTAACTCTCCATCGGTGTTGTCCAGTAGAACATCCTGGGATGATGGAAATGTCCTATGATCTGTACCGCTCAATATGTGTGACTACTGAAGACTTGGGAGGGTGGTAGGCAGAGTCTGCCCCCAGGACACCCCCACCAAAGATGTCCACATCCTAATCACCCAAACCTGTGACTGTGTTTCATTGCATGACAACAGGGTTTTGTAGACGTGATTAAGTTAGGGATCTTGAGATGGGGAGATTATCCTGGGTTATCTGGACAGGCCCAAAGTAGTCCCAAGAGTCTTTATAAGAAGGGAGAGGAGTCAGAGACAGAGCGAGAGATCTGAAGGTGTTACACTGTTAGCCTTGAGGATGGAGGAAGGGACCACAAGCCAAAGAATGTGAGGCTGCCTCTATTAGCTGGGAAAGGAAAGGAAACAGATTCTCACTTAGAGCCTCCAGAAGGAATGTGGCCCTGCTAATACCTTGAGTTTAGGCCAGTGTGGCCCATTTTGAGCTTCTGTCCCAGAACTGTAAGATAATAAGCATGTGTGGTTTTTAAGCTGCTAAATTTGTTACAGCAATAGGAAGCTAATATACTGACAAACCAGATTTTTAATTTTCCTTAACTTTACTTAGTTTAAATTGACATGTAAATTGCAACATTTGGCTAGTGCTTACCACGTTGGATAGTGCAGTTGTGGATAGTAAATGGTAACCAGTAGATGTTCATAAAGTGTTGCTAATTGGAGAGGTCTGATAAAAGGTTCCATGTGGAAGATTCCGTCTTTGCTCCTTTCCGTTCGTTCATCCATCTGGGGATGTAGACATCAGAATGATCATGAGTAGTGGGATTGCCAATCCTTTCTTCATGATTCATTCTTGGTAGGGATTTGTCCATTTCATCTAGGGAGTTATCCAGTTTGTTAGCATACAATTGTTCATATTTTGCTTATAGTATTTTTTATTTCTGTGACATCAGTAGTCATATCCCTTCTGCCATTCTGATTTTAGTAATTTGAGTCTTCTCTCTTTTTTCTTAATCAGTGTAGCTAGTGGTTTGTCAATTTTACTGATAGTTTCAAAAAGCCAACAAATTTTGGTTTTGTTGATTTTCTCTCTTGCTTTTCTATTCTCTATTTTATTGATCACTGCTCTAATCTTTACTATTTCTTTTCTTCTGCTAGCTTTTCGGTTAGTTCTTCTTCTTTCCTAGTTCTTTATGGCAGGCAAGACTGTGGATTTAAGATCTCTCTTCTTTCCTCCTGTAAGCATTTACAGATATAAATTTCCCTCCAGTTTTTACTGCATTCCATAAGTTTTAGTATGTGATGTTTCATTTTAATTTGTCTCAAGGCATTTTCCAGTTTCCTCACGGTTTCTTCTTTGACCCATTTGTTGTTTAGGAGTGCATTCTTAATTTCCATACATTTGTGAATTTTCCATTTTTCCTTCTGCTGTTGATTTCTTTGTTGAAATTATCATTTTATTCAGGTATCATTTTTAAAATTTCCTTTGGTTCTTGGTGCTTTGTATTTTAGCTCTTTGGGGACACTTAAAGACAATTTAAAAAGTCTTTGCCTAGAAGTCTGATGTCTGTGTTTCCTCAAGGATGGTTTCTGGAGATATATTTTGTTCCTTTGAATGGGATATGTTCTTCTCTTTCTTTGTACACTTTATTTTTATTTAACTTATTTTTCATTGGAAATTGGGTATTTGAAAAATAGTCACTGTGGAGCCTGGCTGGCTCAGTTGGTAGAGCATGTGACTCTTGATTTTGGGGTTGTGAGTTTTAGCCTCATATTGGGTGTAGAGATCACTTAAAAATAAAATCTTAAAAAAATAAAAATAAAATAGTCACTTCTCCCAGTCTTTGCAGATTGGCTATGTGCTGGGGCTTTCCTCTGCTTATTAGCAGGACATATTTTGAGTCTTAGAATCAACCCACAGTGAAGGCTTAAGATCTTTACAAATCTTTTCTGCCACGGGTCTGATCTGGAGCTGTATGTGGCTTTTTAAATTCCCCTGTATATACAGGGAATTGAATATTTTTGAACATCTTAATTTCCCAAAGTGCATCACCTCAGCTTCTCCTCAAGACCTTAATTTTTTTTTAAGATTTTATTTATTTATTTATCTGATAGAGAGATAGAAAGAGAGCACAAGTAGACAGAGTGGCAGGCAGAGGGAGAGGGAGAAGCAGGCTCCCCGCTGAGCAGGTCGCCTAATGCGGGACTCGATCCCAGGACCCCGGGATCATGACCCGAGCTGAAGGCAGACGCATAACTGACTGAGCCACCCAGGCAGCCCAGGACCTTAAATGTCTTATCGTATGCCTCTGTTTGCAGTCTCTTGCTCAGGTACCTGCAACTTTTATGAACTATGCCCACTGCTTTTTGCTATTTTTCCCAGCCTGAGATGCAAGCTATGCCACTTTTTCCCCACTAAGCTGCAAGTTAGGCTGAACAGAGACCAGTCCTTCGGGAAGCTCCCAGACAGGTTATAACTTGGCAAATAAGGTCTGCTCTGCTCCCTCTGGTTCAAGGCAGGGAAATGGGGGCTGGGTTGCTACCTCCTTCAGACCAAGACTGTTCCATACGGGGGGGGGGGCGGGGGGGGAAGGAGGAATGGGACAAGGATCAGAAAACATGTCCCAAAATTTCCTACTGTTTTGAATATAGATTTTCTTGATTGGAGATTTGTTTGGTTGCTGTCAACCTTTGACTATTTTCCAGAACTCCTATAAAGTTACTTTGGCTGCTCACTGGTTGTTTTTAAAAAAATGTTTCTACGGGGGAATGAGAGCCTGGAGCTTCCAAGTATGCCATTTTTCTACTAATATTTAATTTTCTTGTTAATAACCTGTATTTATGAGTTTTATATAAGGAACAACTGTTTTTCTTATAATAAGAAAAGGTAAAGATTATTAAGAGAGAGACAAGATCTTATTATGAAAGATACCACGATAGCAAAAGAAATATAAACTACATAATACACAAAAAATACAAACTACGTAATAAACTTAATCATAGGTGCTTGGGAACTCAGGTGGAACCTCCTTTTACATAGGAGTGCGACCACGAACTGAGCGCTCAGCTAAAATCTTGTATAGTTAACATAAAGCTGGCATAATACCCAGCACCTTGAGAGGATGGCATCAGGGAAAGTGCCAGAATCAGAGGTTGATCCCCCATTTCTCTCCAGAATGTGCTCAGCCAGCAGATATGGGCAGGGTCACCCACACTGTTTAAATTCTCTCTCCTTCAAATGCATATAGTTTTATTTATATCATTATTTAAATGTATATTTGTTTAAATAAATAGAATTACAAAATGATATAAAGAGGTACAAAAGTTGACTTAAGCAAATGGCAAGACATACTATATTCTTTTTTTTTTAAAGACGTACTAGATTCTTTTTTTTTTTTTTTTAAAGATTTTATTTACTTATTTGACAGAGACACAGCGAGAGAGGGAACACAAGCAGGGGGAGTGGGAGAGGGAGAAGCAGGCCTCCCGTGGAGCAGGGAGCCCGATGCGGGGCTCGATCCTAGGACTCCGGGATCACGACCTGAGCCGAAGGCAGCCGCTCAATGACTGAGCCACCCAGGTGCCCCTGAAGACGTAGTATATTCTTAAATGAGAGATCAAGTATCATGAATATTTCATCTTTCCCCATGAATAGGCTGCCAACATAAAATTCCAATGAAGTATATATACAGGATGTTTTACAGGGAATATGACAAAAAATAATTCAAAATCTCATGTGACAAAACAGCTAAACCAGGAATACAAAAAATGATTGTAAAAAAGGTGAGCATGAGAGCAGAGGGTGATGCCAGTTAGCTCCTCCCGGCATTAAATCAAACTGTAAAGTTATAATAATTTAAACTTTGTGGCACTGATACAGCTGTAAATACAACAAAGGAATAGGATAACAGAGAAATAGTCTTTTATATTTACATTAAATATTTGATAAAAGAGGCATTATAAATTAATTTGGAAAAAGGACCAACATTACATATAAATGTGTGGGATAACCGATTGGCATTTTGTAATGAAGTACTATTTAGGTCATCAGTTTTTATTATGAGCCAAAATAAATTCAAGATGAGTTTATTTTAAAATATTATAAAAAGTTAAAAATTTGAGTTAAATATTTATTAGACCTTTTGTGGAGGAAGAATTTTTAAGTTTAAAAGTAATAGAAAAAGTTCACAGGTGAAAAGTATGACTGATTTAACTCAAACATAAAATTGCCCTTAAGATGAAAAACAAAATAAAAAGACAAAAAACACACTGGAAAATATGTTCAGTCAATTTTATTGACAAAGGCAATTTATCATACAAAGGGCTCATCTAGACTTTAAAAAATAATAAAAGCATTAAAATCAACAGAATTAGGTGACATCAAATGGTAATTGATAATTCACAGAATAGGAATTATAACAAGTGAATAAACATGAAACGTATTCAACCTTACAAATGATCTCAGAAATGCAAAATTAAACAAAAATGAGAAATAATACTTCATCTCTTAAATAAGCTAAAAGAAATATTTTTAATGGTGATGCCAAATATTAGAGATACAGTAGAAATGATATTTACACTTGTTACTGATGGCATTATAAAGTAGTATATATTAATCAGGATTAGGTCATGCTGCTCTAACAAGTAACTTGAAAATCTCAGTATCTTGGGTTGCCTGGGTGGCTCAGTCGGTTAAATGTCTGCCTTTGGCTCGGGTCACAATCCCAGGGTCCTGGGATCGAGTCCCACATCAGGCTCCTTGCTCAGCGGGGAGCCTGCTTCTCCCTCTGACCTCTCCCCCTGCTTATGCTCTCTCTCGCTCAAAAAAAAAAAAAAAGAAAAGAAAAGAAAAGAAAAAAAATCTCAGTGGCTTAACATAAAGGCTTATTTCTCACTTACGCAAAGCCCAATGGCTGTTTGTTGTAGCTCTTCTCCATCTGGTGACTCAGGGGTCTATAGTACTATCTCACTGTATGGCTTTTAGCATCACTTGACAGATGGAAAAGAGGTGTGGAAAACACAGCCTCCCCTAAGTATCTTGGGTGTGTGTGTGTGTGTGTGTGTCATTTCTGCTCAAAACCCATTGGCCAGAACTAGTCACATGACCCCAAACTAATTACTAGAGAGCTGGAAAATGTAAGGAAGCTTAACAAGTGAATAAATGTGAAATGTTAAGTATTTAGTGAATTCTGCCCTTTTGGAAATCAATTTACAGTAGAAGTCAAATGCAATAATAATTTCACTCCTGAATATGTATTCTCAGAAAATAGAAAAACGGTAAAATGTAAATACATAAAAATGATCATCGTTACATTGTTTATAATGATGTAACTGCAAAATAATTACTACCATTGCCCTCTTATACATATCGCAGTGACTCTGACTCCGGCTGCAGGGTAACCGGAAATGGAAACGTGCAGTGTGGGCACAGCTGCTTGCCAGGTAGGATCTGCCAGAATTAAGTCATCCCCCACAAAACCTCTCCTCAAGACCTCATCACCTACTCTCCCATGTGCATTGCTAATTCCAAACTTGGCTCCTGATCACGCTGTTCTTTTTACTGGGTGCAAGCCATCCTCCACTATGATTCTTGATATTGATTCTGGCTTTGACCCCTCATAGCACTCTTGTCTCGTGCCTGGATTTGGGATTCGATTGAGACACTGGCTGGAAGTCTGAGGGCCACTGATGGCCTTCAGACAGGTTTTATTTGAACTACCAGGGTCTCGATAAATTTTGAGTTCATAGTCCACATTTAAAATTGGGAGATTTCACGTATCTACCGAAATTTCAGACTTATTTGAAATGGTGGCACCCTGATAGCCTGGAAGCCGCTGTGTTTGGGCTGTACTGTTTATCACGGTGGTTCCCTCCCCGTGTTACTTCTCTTGCTTCACTCATCTACCTGTGGGTCCTGGGCATGACAACTCCTTGCTTAGAACAATCACACTGCTTGCCCGCCCAGTACCTTGGGTAGATTTGCTTCTCTGACACTTCAAAGAAGTACTTCATTGCCTTCAAAAGCAACTTTATGATGGTTAGTAAGAACCCGAATGATTTGCCGGCTTCTTCGGAGTACCCTGCAAGGGCCGGTGGGGGTCACATCTTTGTATCGCTGAATCCAGGAGAGCTAGCCCCTTCCTGGAAGTCAGCAGGTCTCAACTTTCTTCCTTGGCTCTCTCTCCTGCTGCACCCAATCTTCTGTCTCTGGGTCACCTCTTCTATTTGTGCCGCAGGCAAATGGCAGCTGATTGGCTTTCTCTTGGCAGGCACAAGTGGGTGCTAATGAATGGAAGAATGTGCTGTCCTTACACCTGATAAAGAGGTAATTGACCCCCACCTCCTCTCTCTCCACCCTCAGTATTTCTTTTTATGTGCAATAATCTGCATAGGCAAGACAGAGACCCCAGTTTAGATCCTAGTTTAGAAGTTACGCTGAACTAAGAGCTCACAAAATGCTTAGATGTTATTCCAAGATGCAGAGTTTCCGGCAGTGTCATGATTGAAACTGTCTGTCAGAGGGCTTAGGTGTCCATCTCTCTGGCTGTCCATAAGTCCTTCCGTCCATCCACCCCTCCAGTTAGCACTTATTTAATGCCTACTCCCTGCCAGGTCCTGTTATGGACTGTGTCCTCACCATGCCGAAAGGTGAGCCCTATTTTACTGATGGGAAAAAGGGCTCAAGGGATTAAAATAATTTGCTCACAGTTCTATAACTCAGAGATGAAAATCAGACTCTGAAATTCAAGACCATTACAGTTAGCAGTTGTGCCCTGAAGTTCACTGTCTAGTAGTGACTATTTCAGGTATGATTATTATGAATGTGTTCTAAATTTCAACTTGAATATTCCTGCCACTGTCTCAGTTATCTGGATTATTTTGCCAAAAGCGCTTGGGGGACCAAATTATTTAGAAAATTATTTCAATACACATGGCCTCAGAATGGGGAGTGTTCTACTTAGTAATGAGTATCGAAGGCCTTTCAAAATGTCCACTTCGTGGACATACTTATTTGTGTTTACTCTCTCTGGATTTTCCTTCTCCCACATTCAAGCAAGTTGTCAGGCTCTTATCATTTCCTTGCCTTAGGGAATTTTTGCAGGACAGTATAAACAAAAACTGCTCGAAGTCTATGATTCCTCCTGTATTTTGTAAGCACTTATGGCACTTATGGCAGATTCGTCTGTGTCTCCAGGAGGTGGGTGATGGGAGAGAGGAAGAGGGCTCTAAGCTGACCCCCAGCCTGGGGTGTGGTCTCTGGCCAGCGAGTTGTACAAGTGATGTGGGATCCACTCCCACCCCATGGCCGTCCCAGGGGAGGTAGACAGACTTCAAGGGGATGGCTTTGTGGGGCCCCCTAGAGGTTCATCTTAGTGTAAGAGTCTCGGAACAGGGCATCATCCTGGGGCAGCCAGGGAAAGGGGAAGTCTCAGTGGGGGGCTGTGAATCCATCTTCTGCCTATCCAGTGGAATAGGGCCTTCCCGTTGGAATGCAGTTGATTACAAAAAGTGCACACAGAGTTCATGCTAGAGTTTTCTTTCCAAAATGCTTAGGATGAAGCATTTTTGCTACTTCTCCTTTGTCTCCTAAATCAAAGCCAGATCTCGCAGAGTGGTTTTCAGGTCCTCCCTGCTTCCAAGCCAGGCTTCACATCCAGGGAATCCCTCTGCTCTTGGGACTTAGAGGGTGCCCCAGCCACCATGGAACATGGATCCCCATGTACTCTCCTGCCTCCAAGCCTTTGCACATGCTGTTCCCTCTGCCTGCAGAGCTCTTCTCTGTTCTCTGGGAAGCTCATCTTTCAAGGCCCTGGAGGAGTCTTCCTAGACCCTTCTCTCTTAACACATGCACACATACACACACACAGCAGAATTAATCATTTTCGCTTTTGTGCTTGATGGCATTTAATCAAAGTTAACAATTCAGGACCTGTTTACCAGTTAGTTGTAAGCACCTTGAGGTCCGGTGCTGTGTCTGACTCACCTCTCATTCCCTGGGACCTAGCACAGAGCCTGACGCATAGGAGGTGATCCAGCAGATGTCTGCAGAATGCATATATCAGCATGAGTGGAAGCACTGAGGACTCAAGGAGCCTATAGGATGGAGAGGGGACATCCATGCTCCATGCCCAAAGCCTGCTGTGAATGGAAAGCTCGGAGCAGGGCTCTCCTTCAACCAGGACAGAGGAATCCTATGTCAAATCGCACCACCTGGCTGGAGTCACACTGGCAGAAGTACGTAAATCTTGGGTTTGATCACGATTCAAGAGTTCCTTGTATTCTTTTATTTCATACCCTTTGCTGTTTTGTGGTTCTCCTAAACTTGAGATTTTTATAAGCAAAGAAATGGGCATTGACAAAGCAACTACTAGGTGTTTGATTCAGGTTGTTTCACAACGCGGTGGGTTGGTATCACTGTTCCCATTTTACAGATGTTAATCCAGGCTTAGAGAGGGCAAGTAACTCTCTCTTGTCCTTACACGAGGAAGAGGTCAGATGCAAGATCAGGTTTGACTTACCCATCAGGCACTTGTGTCGATATCCCAGGGTGGCGGGGGGGGACCCGCCAGGGGGTCCTAACGGGGGGGGACCCTGTTAGGATAATTTGAGGGGTGTGTATTTGCAGAAACATGGATTATAAAGCTATGGGAGGGTTGGAGGGGAAGGAGAAGTGCAGGATTCCGAGCTGGGAACAGCACGGCCTTCAGCAGCGGGAGACAGGGTGCAGAGCCTGTAAGGACAGGTGGTGAGCCACAGGCCTCCCTGCCCCGACCCAGCCAGCCTCAGGCAACCTCCTGTGCTCCTCCTCCCAGGGACCAGGGCGCCCATGGGTGGGTCCACAGGGCTCTGCTTCTGAGGCAGAGAGCAGGGCAGAGAGGAGGGGAAATGCGTCTGGAAGGACAAACAGAGACGAGAAGCAGCTTCTCAACACAGGCAGGCAAGAACAACGTGGATGTGGGGTTGGAGACCCCTAACCGGGCCCCCTGGTGCCCAGGAGACATTCCTAGAAAATTCCAATGACCGTGGGCCTTCAACTGCACTTCACACTCCCACCTGCATGGCTGTCCACTCTGCTTAGGATGCCTCACACCTCCGAGGCCCCTGATGGCTGTGTTCCGTCCAAGACCCAGTGATGGAGACCAAAGGCCCTTCCTTCTGTGACCCTTGTTTCAAACAGCCAGCCACCACAGGAGACTATCTGAAGGCCCCGTGGGTTCCATCTCTTCGTGAGTGAGAAGAGAGCGGCAGGTGGCAGGCCAAGTGGTGGTGTTTCTCTCCCCCACCCAACTCTCCCCCGCCCCAGCATCCCATCCCATTTGGGAAGAGAAGGGCAGCACTGTCTTTCCATCAGTTTCTCTCACGCTTGCTTCCCGCACCTTTCCTCCTTCTTAATCTACCCATGGCTCCTAAAAGGATTAATTAGAAAGATGTGAGCAGGGGCCGGAACGTCAGAAGACAATCGTCACTTTCCTATCTGACCTCTCTCACCAGCTGCAGAATTAACAAATTGAATGTCCCCAGCAAACAGGAGTGGCACATGATCCGGAGTTCATTACGAGCCTCGCCAGGGCCTGTGTGCGAAGCCCCGTTTAAACAACTCTTGCTGATTAAATTCCTCCCAGGCACTCCCGCCAGACGCTGTTAGAAAATACTCACATCCAATAGCTTTTTGATTTTTTTTTTTTTTAAACATGTGCCAATTATTTGCCTGCTGTCTGCAGGTGCTGGCAAGCATCACGGCCGGCCTCACTGTCTACACTCTTATCCCCTCGGCGCCTGCCTGGGGGCTCACGTTGTCAGGAATAGGACCCTGGGCTCTGGTCTGGGCTGTCAAAAGCTCTCCAGCCACCCTCCGGGGCTGGCCTTCCCTGCCCCCGGCCCCACACGTCTCACCTTCTGGAGCTCACAACTCTCTCCAATGTTTCAAGGTGACAACACAGACCCGGGTGACCTGCTGGAAGTGGGGCCCAGAGGGGGGAGGCACGAATTCATGCTTGGGCCAGTGTCAGCTGCCTCCGAGCCAGGGCGTGCTTCAGACCCGAGCCAAACAGGGACATGCAGTTGCCACCTCCGGGAGCAGGGGGAGGGCAGTGAGGTCCCGTGTGCCGAAGGGTTTGGCACTCGCTCACAGGCTGCTTGGAAATCAGTCTCCCAATGCGCTTCAGCCATCCTGATTACTGGGTTCATTCCTCGTTCGATGCTTAATTAAAGCTAATGAAGTTCTTAGCCGTTTAATAGATGCCAGCTAATCTCTACAAGTGGGGGGTTAAAATAGAAGCTATAGAATTTTTATCAATGTTCATGGTTTTTAACCAAATACTAGGAAAGTTTTACCACTAATAGATTCTGCCCTGTGTTCCGCGGTCACCACCCTTCAGTCCCAGGGATGGTGACCTGTCATTCCCACTGCTACCAGCTCCTGGGATGGCACCTGCCTGGTGGCTTCCCCTTCCCCAGTCTACACCTTTGGAACTCACTTTTTTGTTAACCTCTTCTCTAATTTTCCAATGTGAGCGGCCATCTCATCTTACTAAACAAGAGCAGCTCCAGCTCTTAAGTGAACATCTTTGGGGACTCCTGTCTTGCCCTCTGATGGTGCCCCCAAACCAGTTGATGGCTATTCTCTCCCCGGCACCTTCACCTTGGGTGCTTATGGTTCTCCTGCTTCCCCGTTCCCCCCCGCCCCGCCTTGAGTCCACAGACACAACTAAGTAGTTCCAAGGAATTGCAGGTAGGATTGAGGAACTGAGTATGTTTATCTCAGAGAAGGGAGGACTCAGGTGGGGGAGCAGCGGGCATCTGTGTTCAGCTGCCCAACAGGCAGTCGTGTGGGCAAGATGATAGAATTGTGCTCTGAGTCCATACGTGGGAGAACCAGGCTCAATGGCAGGGGAGCAAAGGAGAAACACGCTTCAGCTCAATGTAAGAAGTGACTTTATTATAACAATCTGAGCTGCCCAGAGAGGGAACTGACTGCACCATGAGGTAGTGAGTTCCTGTCCACTGGTAGTGTTCAAGCAGAGGATAAATGGCCTGTTGGGGAGTATGTAGGGGTGGGTGAGAGATGGGGAGAGGGTTAGAGGGGCCTCCAGATTAGCATCGGTGACTGGTTTTGACCTTTTAAAAATGTTCTTCCAATTTGAGATTGTATGACTCTTCGGAAATAAGCATAGTCCTTTCCAGCCACAGCACCTTAGAGGCTTCGCTTCGGGAAGGACGGGGTGGTCCCAGAGGGAACCCAGAAGAAAAGACAGCCTCATTTGAAGATTTGGGAGAAAAGAGAAAGAAAACAAAAGGATTTTAAAAAGCACAACCGATTGGGCCCATTCAGTGTAGGGGCACTATATTATATACTTTTATAGCCTAAAAATGATCACTATGTTAAACTCTGTGCAATTTAAAATATTTATAATAGCTACATGGTTAAGGAGAAAAGTTAAGAAAACTCAGTAAAATTTAGACTTCAGAAGTAAGGAATTCTGATTTAACAAGGTGTGTGCGGCGTGGTATATCCCTGCCCCTCACCCCGCCCCCCCACCAAATGGCAGCGTAAAACTCACTAAAATGCAAGCAAACAAACAAACAAGCAGATAATTATTCTTTAACAAAATATAAGACAGGTTATGTGTTAAATTCTAGGGATCACTGTTATTGATGGCTTTACCAATAGGAAAGAATTGAGAAATAATTTTGGAGCACACATTCTCCAATTAAATCAGCCCACATCCAAAGACAGAAGACGGAATAACCTAAAGAGCTTCCTCCTGATGCCCATATCATCAAGCCACAGGGACAAGGATTAGAAAAACAGCCTATCTCTCCTCCAGTACCTTCAGAGCTCGCGGCACCACAGGAGTCCTCTATCTTTCCTCAGGATGCCCCCCACCACCCCCTGCCCCTCACACCACTGCCTTCAGATTATCTTTACTTGCATCCATTCAAAAGCCACCCTGGAGGAAGCACATTGCATCGTGGCTCGCTTAGATGCCTGGATAGAAGCACCAGAAGCAGGGTAGAGTCAGGAAGAGCCCTGGACACAGCTCTGGATAAGGAAGGAGTGTCATCTTTCATGTTCTACATCTTATTTAGAGAACCTGCTATTTGCACAAGGAAGATCTAACTTCAGCCTAGCAGCATTACCCAAGACAAAGGCCCGCAGGTGCATTGACCTAGTGGCTGGTTCTTAGCTCTGTACCTTAGGAAGGCAGCTGTGGCACCAGAATGTGCAGTGGTGGGGGCTGCAGACACTCCAGGCTTGGACAGTAATCTCTCCTCTCATGGATGAACGAATAGAAAAGACCACTAAGGGGCCTATGGAAAGGTTTTGCAAAGTATGGGATACTTTACCTGATGATTCATGGTTCTAAAGCATTATTCTATTAGAAGAAGAAGAGAATCATGTAGCAAAACCCCTTGCCATGAAACAGGATCAGCCAAAAGTAGTTGGCTGAAATTAGGATGCAGGGAAATTCCAAAAGTAGTAGCAGAATTAAAACCCAATTGAGTAGAAGAGAAGATCTTGCAGGAAATGATACCAGGAATGTGGAAGAGCAACTTGAGAAACTTCCTTAACATGGAGGAAAATGATGAGAAGATGACAATGGTTGTGGGTGGCAGATCTCGAGATGTAAGAGTGTGTAGCAAACTGAGAATTATACGTGCCCTAGAAGAAGAAACCAAAGCCAGATATTCAATAGAGCTCACCTTCAAATTTGGTCTTCTGCTCCAAGACAAGAGGTATAAAGACACCAGATTAAATACTAACAAAGTAGATTTGACAGATTATTATAAGACTTTGCTATCATAACAAATATGGGTCTAATTTCAGACATGTAAAAATGGTATCATATTATTACACATTTCATAATGGGGTAATTTAATAATCAATGGATAAAAATTTTAAAAATATGATCATTTCAACATATATGCTTTAAAATGTTTGATTAGATCAAGACTCTTAGGCTAAGTCCAGTCAGATTTTGTGGTTACATATATATATATTTTCCTCCCCACATTTTTTTTTACCCTAATTCCTATGATGGAATTTAGTTTTGAAACTCTTATAGAAGAGATGCACACATTCATTCCAGGGGAAGGCAGGGATTCCATTCAAAGCCCTGAGTAGGGGAACACAAGGGCTCAAATCAAATTGAACTGCCAGTGTCAGACATCAGAGGAGGGGGAGATAGGAGAGAAAAGGGGGTTTCAGGACACCTGGGAGCTGGGGAAAGGAGCAGAAGAGACAGAAAACAGAGACAAATCAAACACCCCATCTCATAATCTGATCAGGGTTGATTGTCACGATCTTCTGTCCTCATGGGTTGATGGTGATGGAATGCAGAGCAGGGATGGGCACGGCAAAGTGCTGAAGTCTTGACCATATAAACACGGGACTTCTGAAACTCACTGTGGGACCTGATGTCAGTTCTCTCATCTTCCAGAGAATCTCTAGATTTATGAGACATGGACTGAATAGCTAAAGAGCTGGATAGGCCTAATCCAACAAACATCCTCCTTGCATGCTTCTGTGCCTTTGCACATGCTGTTCCTGCTGCCTGGAATGCTGCCTGGAATGCTTGCCCTGCTCTGGTCTACCAGATAAACACTGGTGCAAAGATCTCTCAGGCAGAAGGAGCGGCACCTTTCCCTGTGTACACGTGACAACCACAGCACTTGCCATTGGAACCAGAATGAGCTGTTCCCATGCTGATCTCCAGAATACAGAATGTGTTTTTCTAGGGAAGAGGCCATGGTGTAACCATTTCTGTATCCCTAGCCTTGCACTGTACTTGCTACATATTAGATCTCAGTAAATAACAGTTTGATGAATGAAGAAAGAAATATAGAAGGGAGGACTCTAAAACTCCAGGTTGGAGAGGTCACCTTGAGGAGAAGATAGGTGTGCAAGCTCACTAGGGGACTCTATTTTGGGCATTCTTGGTCCCTAGTGGCTGACCAGGTTTGGTTTCCTCTCTAAATAGGGCAAATCAAAGGTCGGACTCTGGTAAGCATGTTTGAGCCCTTTGGAATCATGAATGTCATGAACTTGTGGAAACTTAGGACAATCTGCATCTTAAAAGTTTCAGATTTGGTTGTACCACATGCCATCAGGTTTACATGAATTTGTTGCTTTCATTGGAACACATGGGAAGATCTTGATGCAAGAAACAACTTTAAAGGGCCACATGCATCTGATCGCAGACCACCAATGGCTCCTGTCAGAATGGCCAAAGCTTCTGGTCTAATTAATAGCCAACTGTACCTGCACAGCTGAAGGTCCTTGGATCCACAACAGAGATAATAGTGGGACAGTCTGGGGACAGGAAAGATCACAGATCTGGGAGTCAGGAAACCCAGTCCTTCACTTTGAAAGACTGGTGTCTTTGGGTCAGTCTTTTAATTCTTTGGAGGAGCTCAGGTTCTTCATGTATTAAACAAAAGCATTGGATTAAATAACCTCTTTGATCTAAAAGTCTGCATTATTTTAATCAGGTAGATGCTATTCAATTGTTTAAGCCAACCATTGATCAAGGAATGGAATAGAATTCTCCTACTTTCTATTTTAATACTTCCTTGATTAATTGACCTGTTGATTACAGAGAACAATCGTAAAATTCAAGCTCTTCCTCTCATATGGTTCTGTCAGTCAGACAGTCACTCCCTTCAGAAGGATATAATAAAACTCTAAAACTAGTATCTTACAACTTGGTGAATATATAAAATAAGACCAAACACTTGAACTCTATTCACTATCTTGATTCCTGGAGTTGGAAATATTAAGGACTGCTTGATCCGATAGCAGTCAATCCTTAACACTTATTAACATCTGCAGGGCCAACACTGTTCTAGGGACTCATTTTGCAAATCTCACCTTATGTAGCACTTTCAACACACTTGATACCATTCAGTCCTCATGACTACTCTCCACCTTCCTACGAGCTGTGCTCCCACCAGAAAACAGCACAGAGCACTTAGAAGTGCTGTGCTTGCAAAATCATTAACAGAAGCTTCTCCCTGGCAGTGGAAGATGTCACTCTGCCCAGAAAAGGTGTGACTCAGAGCTCTCCCCTGACCCAGAGAGTACACTGAAGGGCAGCCACTTCTCCATAAACCTTGAGTCTGTCCAAGACACAGCCTCAAGCTTTACAGGAACAATCTTGTGGGATTTCTTATCCTTCCAACTTTGACTTGGCCAGAAATGCCCTGAGACCAGCCTTTTCAGCTATATTTTAGCACTTTTGTCTCTGGCTTCAACAGCAGCAAATAAGGGTAGAGGGACGTGAGACACTAATAGTATTTCACCCGCACACCCTTAAAATAATCTAGGCTTCTTGGGAATGGTGAGTGTTAGTTGTTTAAGTTTCACATGAAGTTTGAAGTGACGATGAGTCTCCTCAGCTTTCTCCTTCTCTGACAGAGCCCATCAAGTCAACTTTTTGCTCTGACAAGAATACTAAGCACCTGGAAAATCAGGAAAAGAATCAAAGATTGGGGCTTCTTCATGTATCCTTTGAAACCGTCTTTAAACACCTTTATTGTGAGAGACACAGATGGCTCCAAGGTGAAATAGATACAGTCTCTCTTCCTTTAAGGAACTCCCAGTCAGACAGATAAACTGGTAAATTACAATGCTGTATCATGGCAGCCATAATTATTTGCCTACATGCTTGATGAACAGCCATTCTCCCTTTTTTCTTGCTATTGGAACTCCAATTGTATTCTCATTTAAATCTACCACGATGGATCAGTTAGGATGGGGCTGAATCAATCACTGCAATTCTGATCCCCTTTTCAAGTGACCAGCCCTAGGGATGGATATGTGTCTCTGTTCTGGCCAGTAAGACTTCAAGGGAAGTCTTCTGGACATCTGAAAGTATATTTATCCCTGACAAAAGCTATTACAAGGTTAAAATCTTTTGTTTCTTTATTCATCCTTCTTTCTTGGAATGCTGTTGTATAATCATGTGATGCTTAAAATTGGAGAAGCCATGCTGTGACTTAGAGAAGAGCTCTAGACAACTGTCGATGATGAAGTAGAGATACTGGTACTTGGGTCTTTGATGGGCATCATTGAACCACTAACGCAAACCTGGGACCATCTTTCACCTGACTTCCTTTAAGGAAATAAACATCCTTCAGTTTGAGCCCCAGTGAGTTACATTTTTTGTCACTAGTAGCCAAAAGCATTCCTGAATGTTAAAAACCAGGGAAGGGCTTTAACAAGATATATGCTACTAAATTCTTGGGGAAGGGAGGCTACACATTGGAGGCTGCACAGTGGAGATGACATTTGAGCTGGGTCTTGAAGGATGAGGTGGGGCTCACCTCGTGGTGAAAGTGAGGAAGAGCATTCCAGGCAGAGGCGTCAGCTTGAAACTTAGAACATGGATGCAGAAAGGCATGCTATATTTTGACATGGTGAGAAGTTCAGGGTGGTTGGGATATCGGTTTTGAGGGGGAAGCATTGAGTTTATTCAGAGTCAAGGCTAACTTTCCATAACAAAATGCAGTGGCTTAAAGGGTGTAAAAGCTTACTTGTCTCTCATGTAACAGTCGTGAGGGGAGTGGTCCAGGTGGTCAGGGGAGTAGTGCTCTGGCTGGTTGTTTAGGGACTCAAGTTCCTTGCTTGACTGCTCAGTCATCCTCTGGGGTGTTGCCCTTGTCTATGTGACCCAGTTAGTCTCCACATTCCAGCTTCAGGGAAGAGGATGGCAGACTAGGGAGATGGGTGCTGGATGTTTGAAGGCCCACACCTGGAAGCCACACCAACACACTTCACTCTTGCTGACTGTCAATGAGCAAGGATTGAGTCACCGGCCACAGCTAGCTGCAAGAAAGGCAGGGGATGTAGTCACCAGCTGTGCAGGCCACTCTGCAGCTAATCTTTCTTGCTGGGGAGATTTGGGCCTAATTACGAAGGACAAAGATAAAGAGATGGGAACTTCTGTAGGCAAAGAGAATCACAACAGAGCTGAGGAGTGACACACGGGAGGCAGATTTTAGCTTGATGTAAGGATGGAGTCTTCCACAACTAGAACTGACCAAAAGTTAAATGATTGATTTAATGATGAAGTCAGCTTCTCTTTTTTTTTTTTTAATTTTTTATTGTTATGTTAATCACCATATATTACATAATTTGTTTTGGTGTACTGTTCCATGATTCATTGTTTGTTCATAACACCCAGTGCTCCACGCAGAACGTGCCCTCCTCAATACCCATCACCAGGCTAACCCATCCCCCCACCCTCCTCCCCTCCAGAAACCTCAGTTTGTTTTTCAGAGTCCATCATCTCTCCTGGTTCGTCTCCCCCTCGAAGTCAGCTTCTCTTCATCAGAGATGTTCGAGCAGATGCTGCAGAGCCACTATCCAGATGTTACAGAGAGCGATGAGGAGAGAGTGGGCCGGACAGGACCTTCCCTAGAGGACCCCTGCCATGTCTAAAACCTGGACTCCACTCGTACTAAATCTCTGTCTCACAGCAGTGGTGTGATGTGGGTGGATTGGGCAGCCTGCACCTGAGGCATGGAGACCAGTTGTGAGGATGAGCCAAACTGAGGTGGTGCCAGTGGCGACAAGGAGAGAGCAATGGTTGTGAGATAGAGGAAGAATGACCAGGACTTAGTGTCTGATGGATTTGGGGACAGGTGTAAGAAAACCAGAAGGGTTAATGATGACCCCAAGTTTTCTAGTCTACATAACCACAAAGATGGCACGCAGCCACTCGCAGAGATGGGCAAGAGTAAAGCAGGATATGAAGGGATGTGTTTGAAGTGCCTGTGGGGTGTCTATCAGGCAGCTGAAAATGCAGGTATGGATTTGGTAGAGACTGAGGTTGGAGGCTTAGATTTGAGAATTGTCCAAATATATAATTTTAAAAATAGGGATTGTCAAGATCACCAAGAAAGAAAGTAAGGAGCAGAGGTGGTTAACCTGGCATTTCCAGACTCTTATAGGGCCATGAATGGGTGTGTGTGTGTGTGTGTGTGTGTGTGTTTATTAGATTCTCAAAACATCCTGTGACTCTTTTAAAAATGTCAAGAATTACAGCTGTAGAAAGAGAATGTTCTGTTAGAAAGAACAGAAGAATTTGGAGAAACCATTATTCACAGGTGCCAGAAGGAAAATTCATTCCAGAAAATGGATGTTTGGCAATTTCAGATGCTACAGAGATGTCCCATAGAGGATGAGAATTGAGGAATTGTTTTTGGATTGGACAACTGGTGACCTTTAAAGAAATCCAGTTCAGTAGATGGGAGAGGGTGCAGTTCAGATCTCAAAGTGTGAAGAAGTGAGTCGGAGGTGAGGACTGCGAGGCCAAGGGCATGGGCACCTCTCACAAGAAATGTATTTATGAGAGGAAGTGATGGCCAGATTCCTAAGGAGTGGGTGATTATATTTTACTTTGCAGAAGACAGGTAAGCCAGCAATGGAGGGGAAAGGCACAGAAAGGGAGAGCGAGAGTGGAGGGTTTCAGGAATGGTTCTTAGAGGAAGTGGGTATGGCCCAGACTGAAGGTACAGAGGATGGTGAGTGGGAGGTGTTTGGGAGGGCACTCAGTTTGGGCAAGGGGAAGCAAAAAGGAGCGAGAGGCCACAGGCATATTGAAGTAAAGAGGTGGGAAGCAAAGGAAGCTTAAGAAAAATGGCCTTCACAACATCTGCTAAGAGTGGGGGATCAGGGGTGGAATCAGGGGGCCGAGCCAGTGTGTTTGGGACTTGCTGGTGTGAGGATGAAATGAGGTCTAAAACATCACGGTTGGCAGAGCTGCTGCAGGGGTGGGCTGCGGCCTGCGCTCCTTCCGCCCCCACCAGGCCTCAAGCAGGTGCTGCGCGCTCACTGGCAGGTGCGGGGTGCTGTTGGCCATTTCCTGCCACCTCGCTGCTAAGGCGTCGCTTTCGTCCAGGCGTTCATGTGGCCCCCACCCCAGTTCCATGCCTCTGCCCATGATGTGATTAAATGAGACCTGTGCCTTTAAGGAGTGCCCCCTTCCTCGGCCCTTCCCCCTCCAATTACAGCACTAATTTCAGTAATGGAGCATTAATAGAGTAATGGGCTAGTGAGGCTGGCCTGAAGGAACTGTGGAGCTCAGCACAAATTGAGTAAATAAACCATATATTAGATTTCTAAACAATACTTTTAGTCTAGTCTCCAGGGAAAGAGAGTCGTCAAGACTTACTTAAGTCATCCCTGCAAAGTGTATGTAAAAGATGCCTCCTTGCACAGCCCCGGTGGTTTGCAGAAGCCGGAAATCTTGCTCTCTCTTCCCGGGATCAGAGAGATAAGATAGCTGCTCTTCCCACACGTTCCCTTTTCTCAGGATTTCCCCATTTCTCTTCCTTTGACAGATGTACCAGAGGTGAGGATCCCCAAGAATGCCTCCCTCCTAAGGACCCTGGCACATGGTGGGCACTGTGTATCTCCCAAGGCAGGTTGTGGGGACGGATGGTATTAGAGGAAGGACAGGCACCAGAGTGAAGAGGAACTTGGGGGAAAGAAGGGACATTATTAGCAGATGACCTTCTGATGGGAGAATAACCTTGTATTGCCGCTACTTGGCCATGTGTTAGTAGGCATCCCTTTCAGAAGACTAAAGCAGAATAACAACATGCTACAATGAGGACTTGCATCTATGTTGCTTTAATGGATAATGGAAAGAACAAAGGTCTAAGTGTCAAAAGACTAAGGTGGTGGTCTCAGCTCTATTAATTGCTAGCTGTAGGAATCTGGACAAAATAACATTACCTCTCTGTGCCTCACTTTCCTTGTCTGTAAGATGGGAAGAGCAGTATCTTGCTGCTTGCTTCCCAGGGAGTGAAGGGGGACGGAGGAGATTGTATGTTAGTTGAGCAGAGGCCCTGCCTACAGTAGCTGTGTCTTCTGTGTTTCTGCTGCCATGTGGCCCAGCTCTAGCCTCTGAGGGCAAGGAGAGGGTGATTCTGGGAGGTCTGAGTGGTGGTAGGAAGTCCATAGAAGATGAGTTTAGGGTCCTCAATGTTAACATATTGATCACTTGCTCCACATCCATGATGGTGACATTTTTGAAGCTATGGAATAGGATTATAGGATTTTAGCATTGTTGCTAAAATCTGCCCTGACTTTGTTTGCTCCTATTGCCTAAGCAAGTCCTGACTGTGTGTTGAGAGCATAGGGTTGAGTGCCTGAGAAGAGCTCTCTTTCCTTCACAAAGAGCCTGCCGACTTCAGAAGGGCTGATTCACAGAGTGACTTATGGTGGCTGTGGAAAGTCCCTAGAGTAAGACATTGATCAACAATGGCTGTTCTGCTAAACTTTCCAAATGTTCTAGATGTTCCACTTGTAAGAGATCAACAACTGGAGGTAAGTTCCTCATGAGGATTTTGTCTACATGGAGTGTGGGTGAGAAGGCAGAAAACAATGGGAAAGAGACAAGTTGGATTTGGTACCTTCCCAGTCTTACTGAGAGTACATTCTGCATTGCGGTCCCCCAATTCTTGCTGAAGCTCCTTGTCACCTGCAGGCATAGGCTCAAGTTACTAGGGGGTTGATATCAAACTATTTCCTCCTTGGTGACTGGTTTAGATGGGGCTCCTAGCAGACTGGCCTCAGAGAAATTCAGACCACAATCACACCCCTGGAAGAAGATGCTTTGCTACCCATATGACTTTCGAAGGAAACACCCAAATCTGTATGCTATTTTCATCCTTTACAAAACAGTGCAACCTGAAGGTATTCACTCTAATTGTGTACCTACTGAGTCCCACGTCCTCTGAAATAGCAAATACATGCAATAAATCACAAACAATATTTATCATATAGCGACTTTGGAGTTTTACTATTTTACCCAAATTTGCGCCAGTAGAATCAGAAGGTCTGGTTCATCCACCCTAGACAATGATACGCTATATAAGTCATTGTGTGTAACATTGGCTTTGACAGTTTTCATCAACTTTTTTAGAACTTTTGGGACAGGATGCATAAGGCATTCTTGCAGAGACAGCTTATATTCAAATTCTGAGAAGTTTGTGCTTTAGGAGAGAGGGAAAACACATTTCTATCTATGTCCTCTGGCTCACTCTGAACTTCTAATCACACTGGGCTCAGAGGCTTAAAACATAGGTAGACATTTAATAACTGTTGACTTGGATGGAATCTAAAGCATACTGCCACATGCAGGCCTTCTAGGTAATGCTTACATTAATGCGGCAAAAAAAGAGACCACCTTTTGGGCTCATGATCTGTGGGATGATTTGAGGTGGCTGCCTAGATGCCTCAGAACAGTTTAAAACCTCTGAACTACACACTGTCTGAGGCTTCTCCCAACACTTAAATCTGTCTGGTTATATGGGAACGAAGCACCAAATGACCTAGAGAGAGATGTATATTTCAGGGAAATTGTGACACAGTGGGCATCATATAAAGGGTGAAAGGTGAGTGGGCGTTGCTATGAACAACAGGGCTTATTTGAGGCAGGCCTCCAAAGCCCCCAGGTCAGGAGCCCAGAGGCACCCATGATTCTGCACAGATTGGCTTAGGGTATCAGCTCAGAATTTTCCTCAACTCTCCTTGTGGTTCTCTTCTTCTGGCTGATGGCCCCAGCTCTATCCTGTGGCCCCACCCCTGGTCCTGCCCAGCTCTTCAGAAAGGCCTCTTGTTTGGATGGATGTCTGGTGTGAGGCTTTCATTTGATCTCTGGTCATTGACTCAGCTCTCTGTGTACTCCTGAATCTGCTTCTCAGGCCAATCTCAGCATCCTACCCTCCACCCCGTACATCCCTAACCCTCTACTCAGCAACTCAGACTGCCATATGACTATAGACAGACTTTGAAAAATGAATGAATGAATGAATGAATGAATGAATAAAAGGAAGGAAGGAAGAAAGAAATGGGTGGGAAAAAGGAAGGGGAGAGAGAAAGAGAGAGAAAAGAACGGTTGTGTTTGAGACCTAAAATCAGGAAGGTTTGTCGTATTCCTAAATGATGGCTAAAAATCAGTCTGGGTTGAATCCCCAAGGAAAATATAGATTGGAGATTAACAATATGTGATGGGATGAACACTGGGTGTTATATGCAACTGATGAATTCCTGAACTCTACATCTGCAACTAATGATGTACTATACATTGGCTAATTGAATTTAAATAAAAATTTAAAAAAACAAAACAAAACACAATGTGTACTCAGATGGCCAACATTCAAATCCTGGCTCAGCCACGTACCACCCCTTCTCTGAGCTTCAGTTCCCCATCTCAAAATGGGAAATATTAATACCTACCTTACCAGACTCTTCTGTGTAATAAATGAGAGGGAGCAAACCTAGTGTTTGGCACACAGACGAGACTCAATAAAAATTCATTTTTCTCTCCCTTTGGTAAACCAGTATCAAGAGATGGTCTCCATGATACTTGATTTTTAAACAGCCATTGCAGAGAAAACAGCAATACCAACCTTTTAAATTCCCATTAAACATGTCAACCACAGAAGACCTCATGGGTACGGGAGCCAACAGTTTGGAATAATTAATCAGGTTTACTTTAATTTTTTAGAGGTTCCCAGATTGCAATGACTTAACTGGCTGAATGGGTCCATGTTGGACCTCCTCCTTGGTGGTAAAAGTTCCAGAACTTTGTCCATGGGACCAAGTAATATCACAGCAAATGTGTTGTCATGGGGCTGCACCTGGTACCCCAACTGGTACTGCCTTTTCTCTTTTTATTATGGAAAATTTCAAGCATAAACATTAGTCAAAAGAATAATATAGCCAGCCGTATTTATCCATCACCTAGCCAATCTTGTGTTAGGCATATTCTTACCCACTTGCTATCCTACCAGAATATTTTAAAGCAAATACCAGATTTCATATTATTATATACACATTTCAGTATTTAGTTATACAGAGAAGAACTATTTTTCAAACATAATCACAGTACATTGTCACCTCTAAAAATTATTACAATAATTCCTTAATATCTTTCGATATCTATTTATTTCTCCTCTTCTTCTCTCCACCCCATACCCTACCATATGTAGTTTGTTCATAATCAGGATCCAAATAAGGTCCTAAAAGAGGCGAAAGTCTAGCAAAGGAGAAAGTGGGCGTAAGAAAGAGGTTACAAGATGGTTTGCTCCAGCAGTTGGGTCAATGTTTTAATTTAATTGTTGGCTGTTGTCCCACTAGGGCCCACTGCAGTGTCAGAATGGCGTTTGTTGAGCCCAGCAAAGAGACAAACCATGCCTATATGTACTCCTTAGTCTCAGAAGCCAGCAATTTTGTCTTTAATGCTCCTTTGATGTGTTACAAGATCCTAATTAGGGTAGTTCAATAAATCAGTCCCTTGAGCACGGACACTTCAACATGGGCCTAATTTGCTAAGCACTAGTAGACATTAACCAGTTGTTGGAAATTTGCTGTGACATTCCTCAAAGACTCGTATAGGGATCCTAGGCCCACCCGAGGCCCTGATTCCAGATTCTGTTCCCAAAGGTTGATCTCAGATAGTCCATGACTAATAATACTTCCCCCAGTCCTTTAGTGGATTAAGCTGTTGTTTGCCTAAGGCTCCAGGATAGACAGAGATATGTAAGTGTTAAGTGGTGGCCTCATGGCTCCAAGTTTCCTGTGGTTACTGCCCAGCCTTCAGGATTAATTTGGAGCCTATCTCTGTAGAGAGTCAACTGTCCTGTGCAATCCTCATTCATAACTTCCTGCTACATCTGGCAAGATGCCAGGACACTCATTCTTTGTCTACTAGGCTAAAAGGGAAAAAAAAGAGGAGGTGGAGAATTACAGAGGAAGGAAGGGAATTAGGGATGCCTTATCTTCAGAGAGTTCATCCATTCTTTCTTGGCATAGGATAAGAATTGCAAGTCGGCCCTATTGGCGTCCTGTGTATCCAGCCTGGGATTGCAAGGAAGGGTGTGACACGTTTGGGGAAGAGACACTCCCACCTGATATGGGTTTTGGAACTAGCACCTGGGAAAGCCAAATGATAAGGCCAACATTTTTTTTTTGAGCCTTTTCTAAATGCCAAGTCCTATGCTTATGACTTTAAAGGCCATATTTTATTTAAGTGTCCCTGCAGCCCTATGGCTTTCCTTGGGTAGAAACTGTTATTATTTACATTTTAAAGAGGATGAAATTGAGACCAGAAAGTTTAAGCCCCTTGCCCATGATGCAGCCGGCAAGACGCTGACGTAGTGCCCCCGAACCACCATGCTGTGTGGAGTGAAGCAGGTTGCAGGAGGAGTTTCCCACCTGCCCTGGGCAGCTGCAGGTGTGATGGTTCTCTCGTCGAATCCCCTGCTATGATGGACACTGGGTCATGCACAAGCCCCAACGGGCCAGTTATGGGACTGGCTTCACAAAGTCCAATGAAATAAAATGAGATGGAATGAAGTTATTATTACAGAGGGAAAAGCCTGGAACTGCTCTAATTGCTGTTTAAAAGTAGATGATTTGCAAACTTCAGAACTCTTAACTCCTATTAGCCACATGGGACCTGCTTTCTATCTCATGCCTGATCATCAATACCTGTGGGTCTGTTCCCTGTGGGTTCTTCATTGTACCTCATGTGTATAGTGGTCAGCTTTGTTCTGTGATGTTAGGGGTCAGTATGACTTTGGTCCCTGCCCATACACACCTCTTGGGGACTTACATATATACCAGGCCCTGTGCTGGCTTACAATACTGAGAGAAATGGGCAGCAGTTCCTGCCATTGACGTGAACCCTGCTGAGGACACAGCATAGACTATGATTAGGAGCAAGGGCCTAGGTCAGACTGCCCAAGTTAGGCCCTCAGCTTCATCATCTTAATCTCATTGAGCCTTGGTTTTCTCGTCTATAAAATGGGGACAATAATGAAACTTTAAATGAGATACTTTATGGAAAAACCTGACCCCAGTCCCCAGTATGTAGAGAGCTCAAACAGATATCAGCTGTTATTGTTTCCTGACATCTTGGGTTTACCCTCTTTTCATGACAGCTGGGGTTTCCTGGGCTAGCGTCCCAGGCTCTCCAATCTGTGTTTGGTTGCTGACTCCACAACAACATGATCTCAGTTTTAAACTGGCCTGGGTTTCAAGCCGGTGTAGTAGCTCATGCCTCCAGGAGTCCCCAGCCGGGACAGCTGGTCTGGGTGTTCTCTCTTGGGCCCTGTCCCCTGCCCAGCCTTGTCAGGCACCACAGTGTCCCCACCCCGAGTAATGTATGTGAGGTTTTCTCCAGGATTGGTGACATATTTGACATATTTTTATATCAGCTAAAATATTTTTGCACTTTGATTTCCCCCTCTCAAAACAGAACAATTACTTTTTTCTTTTAACTCGAGTGTTGGGAGAACTGGACGGAATGCCTACTTTACATACTAACTTGATAACGCCCGGCCTTAATGATATGTGTATGAAGAACACAGTCTGTAGTAAATTGGTCTCCCTTCTGCCATCCTCACAAGCTTTGCTTACTCATGTCTCTGTGCCTCTGTTGGCCCTTCCCCTATCCTGGACTACTTTCCTATGTCCACATTTTTTTTCATCCTTCAACACGTCTCAAGGTTTTATTCCCACCGTGAAGCTGTGTAGCCTTCAGCTCTAACTTGGTTTCTTTCCTCCCCGATTAAGTGAAGCACTCATTGTTTACCTGCGATTTGTCACTTTTCACACACTTTCTTATACTCAGATTATTCAATAAACATTCAGCAAGCCTCCTAATATTTTCCAAAGTCTGTGCTAAGTATCTTTCACGTATTTTACCTCTTTTAATCCTTTCAACAATCCTGAGAATAGATAGTTAATATCCCCACAAATATATGCAAAAATTGAAATTAGATTCCAGTAGCTTAAATAACTTGTCCGTTAAGAAAATGAGAAGACACGCCACAGACTGGGAGAAAATATTCGTACCTCACATATCTGACATGGAATTTGTATCCAGAGTATGTAAACAGCTCTTACAACGCAACAGTAAGAAGATAAATAACCCAATTAAAAATAGGCCAGATTTGAATAGACATTTTCCCCAAAAAGATATGTGAATGGCTATTCAGCACATGAAGATACGCTTAACATCGTTAGCCATTAGGAAAATGCAAATCAAAACCACAATCATATGCCATTCCCACCCACGGGGGGGGCTATAGTTGAAAAGACAGATAATAACAGGTATTGATGGGGATGTGAGGAAACTAGAACTCTCACGCACTGCTGGCAGGAACGTAAAATGCTACAACCACTTTGGATGAGTCCGGCAGTTTCTTGAAAAGTTAAACATATACCTAAATTGCAAAAATCTACTCCCAGGTATCTCCCCAAGAGAAATGAAAACTTGTATCTACACAAAGATTTATATGTGAATGTCCATAGAAGCATGATTCATAATAGGTCCAATCCAAATATCCAGCAGCTGGTAAGTGGATGAACAAAACATGGAAATCCACAAAACAGAATACAATTTGGCAATCAAAAGGAATGAATACATGCTAATACATGCTACAACGTGGATGGAGCTCAGAAACATTATGCCAAGTAAAAGAAGTCATGTTCAAATGAGCAGATATGGTGTGATTCCATGTTTATGAAATTTCTAGAAAAGGGAAGTCTATATAAACAGAAAAGGGTCAGTGGTTGTCTGGGGCTGGGGTGAGAATGGGGATTGACTAAAAATGATCATATGGGAACTTCTGGGGGTGATGGAAATGTTCTAAGATTGGACTGAAGTGATGTTAGCACAGCTCTATAAATTCACTAAAAATAATTTTATTGAACGCTTTGCTTACAATGGGTAATGGTAAATTATACCTCAGTAATGATGTTAAAAAAAAAAAGAAGTTCTTGTCCGTGATTGCACACATAGCAGAGTAGGGATTTGGTTGCCCTTCCTGTGGGCTCTTCTAGCTAGCCTTTGTGTTTGTTCTTGCATGTGGCTTGTCTCCTTGGGAGACAGACAACTCTTTGAGAACAGGAGCATGCTTTAACATCTTTGGGACTCCCTCACCGTGTCCTCAATAAATATATGGAACTGAGTTGATAGCACATCATATTTTAATGGGATTATTCTGTAGCAGAAGAAACAACGTAGGGCTGCTATTTCTCCAAATGCTGCTCAGAGTGTTGAGACATGAGGGGGAGATAGTCCATCAAAGGCATGCCGCCTGGAGAACAATGTAGTGACAGGGCTGGCTGACAACGAGAGACAAAGAGCTGTGCTGTTGAACACTGCCCAGAGCAACCTGTCTCTTCCTGCTCAGCCCAGCAGACTGTTAAAAGGACCACAAAAGGCTGCTGGGGAGATGACAAGAGCTTAAGAATTTGCTGAATGTGTTACCCTTGATAGTAAGAGTAAACCCGAATGACCTTCCCGGGACACACAGTAGAGATTATTAACATATAGGCCAGACCTGAGTCTAGGCAGGGAGGTGGAGATACATGTTTAAAGACGGTGCAGTGGGCTCACACATATTTGATCCACTCAATAGAGTTAATGACTTAGTTGGAAATCAATATTAATTTTTTTTCACGATTTGAAAAGGTCTTATCAGGAAGAATTGTTCAGACTTGAAAATGGGCAAAACAGACTACTGTGTGTCCTTTCAGTGGCTTGCTGGGCATTATCTAACGTACCCTATAAGGTGTGCACTTTTCACTGGCTTTCTATTGATTAGGCTACTTTCCAACCACAGGGGTAGCAGTTAATATGTGGAAAACTTGATAATAATGCAAATGATTCTTGTTCACAGCAAAGCAAATGAATTTCATCCAGTAGATAGAGAAAAGATAGCCCCAAATATTACATTTTATTGCTCTTTCAGGTATTAACCAGTTTTGCATCAATTAGCAAATTTATGTGACATTCTTGACTGTCTATAGACATCTCTGTTCTTCAAATTCTCCACTGAAATAGTCTTAACATCTTACGGATTTTCCCATTAATGAGTCAAAGAAAATCTTTGATACATATTCCTTTTATATTTGCAAAAAGTTATGTTTTTAAGTTTTTGAAGATTATACTTTAGCAGTGTGCATAGACACAGTTCAGGTTCACAGTCAAAAATTGTGGACTGGCATCTGATCAGATAATTGAAGGGCTCCCCCACCGCCCCGCCCTATCCCCTACCTGCCTTTAATCCTGAAACTCCCGTTTCTTCTCTATCAGGCCAGCAGCCACCATTCGCTCCACCAGAAATCTCTCTCTAACCTTTAGACTGGGCCAGATGTCTTTGTTCTGTGTGGTCACAAGACTCTCTGGACTTGTTTTCTCAGAAAACCATTATGAGATACTCTGAAAAGAAGTAAAAACCACAGTTGCATACTACTTAGAAAAACAACAGTAAGAATATTACCTCTCAGGGGGGCCTGGGAGGCTCAGTTGGTTGAGTGTCTGACTCTTGATTTTGATTCGGGTCATGATCTCAGGGTCTTGAGATTGAGCCCCATGTTGAGCTCCACACTGGGCATGGAGCCTGCTTAAGATTCTCTCTGTCCCTCTCCCTCTGTACCCCCCTCATGTGTGTGTGCTCTCTCCCTCTCTCAAAAAAAGAAGAGTATTATCTCTCAAAGTCTAGGACAGTTATTTACTATCTTCCTTGTGATAGGGATTTGATACCTTACCGACCTCCCCACCACCACCACTTGACTTTGCTAGGCCCTTAGAATGTGAAAGGGAGTCTATGTCCTCTCCAAGCAGAAGCTTTAAGAGCCCATGTGTGCCTCAGCCACTGCTCTTTTCCTTCTGCCAGGAGGAAAGTATGTCCCAGGTAGGAAGGAGGTGGTTTCTTCAGCTTGCATCTCAGAATGGAGAAGACATTGACTACAGTTGCAGCCAGCATGCAGAGGGCATGTAATGTGAAAGAGAATAAACCCTAAGATGTTTTAAACCAATGAGATTTTGGGATTATTTGTTCCTGCAGCATAACCTAGCAAAAACTGACTAATACAGCTACACTGAAGTAGTTTCAAGTGTGCTTATTATTAAAAACAGCAACAAAAATAACCTAAGCGTTTAGCTCAATACAGAAAAAGAGAGAAATATAAGGGAAGCAGGAGGAAGGTAGCATAAAGTTTAAAGCAAAATTAATTACATAGAAAAGTAGAGAAATGATAATACATTCAAAATCCATTCTTTCAATAGGACCGGTTATGTTGGCAAATTCCTCACAAGTATAATCAAAACAAAAGGAGAGAAAAAAGAGAACCCCTAAAATAAAAAAAATCCAGTATAAAATATCAACAACAAGAAGTGGATTTGGGCAAAGAGATTATGAAACTTTTAAGAAAACACAATGTATATCTCTGTGTTGATAAATTTCAAAATCTAGATTAAATTAATTTAAAAAAATGAAAACACAAACGGTCAAATTTGTGTAAAAGAAGTTGAGAGTCTACATAGAACAAAAAGCATAGAAAAGACAGAAAACATTGTTGAAGACTTACCATTAAAGTACTGGATTCAGGAAAATTTACTGGCAAGCGCTTTTGTATTTTCTTTTTTTTAAAGGATTTTATTTATTTATTTATTTTAGAGAGAGACAGTGTGCAAGCAGGAGGAGGGGCAGAAGGAGAGAGAGAAGGGGAGGGAGAAGGAGCAGACTCCCCACTGAGCCGGGAGTCTGACACGTGGCTCCATTCCAGGACCCTGAGATCATGACCTGAACCAAAACCAAGAGTTGGACGCTTAACTGACTGAGCCACCCAGGCGCTCCTCTTTCGTATTTTCAAGGAACACATAGTTCCTGTGGTATTAAAACTATTAAAAGGGAGGGAAATAAAATCCTCACAATTTATTTCAGAAAACTAGTATAACCCTGACACCAAAGGTGACATATTAGAACCTCAAAAAGAGACAACTATAGAATAAATGTATAACCGTATAAATATAATAATCCTATATGAAATATTGGCAATTCAAAACTGGTGCTATTTTAAAAAAATATACTATGTCCAAGTGACTTTATTCTGGAAATATAAGAAGGATATAATTTTAGGATATTTAATAATATAATCATATTATTGGACAAGGAAAAATATTAGTGCTCAAATAGCAAAATATCAAAAATATTGGTGTAAAAAACATTTGATAAAACCTAAACTCTATTCCTGATTTTTAAAAAACCCTCTTAAAAACCCTCTTAAGAAGAAATAAACATTTTTTAACTTAAGTAAGCATCCTGAAACTAATATCTTGTAAATAATAGCATAAAAATAAGAAGTATTTCCCTCCATGTCAGAAAACAAGAAAAGGATGCCCACTGTTAAGAATTTAAAGAAAGACAATAAGGTAAGAAGCTTAAATGAGAGGTATAAACACTGGTAGAGAGGAAAAGATATTTTTTGCAGAAGATCATTGCCTATCTGGAAAAACTAAGAAAAATCAAATATGCTGTAGAGTAAAATAAGGTCCACATGACTTAAAAACAGAAAAAAATGTGGGGCACCTGGGTGGCTCAGTCGTTAAGTGTCTGCCTTCTGCTCAGGTCATAATCCTGGGGTCCTGGGATCGAGCCCCATAGCAGGCTCCCTGCTCAGTGGGTAGTCAGCTTCTCCCTCTCCCTCTGCCTCTCTCCTGCTCGAGCTTGCTCTCTCCTCTCTCTCTCTCAAATAAATAAATAAGATCTTAAAAACAAAAAATTAAAAAGTCAGGAAAAATTGTGTAGACACACACACACACACACACACACACACAGAGTCGTGTGTGTAATATCCTGACACATAGAGGGAAAACATTGATTAATTTGATTTCAATAAAACTTCTACACAGCAGAGAACACAATAAATAAAACTGACAGGCACATGATAAACTGAGAACAATATTTGAAACCCATCCTAAATATTAATTCTTTTGATAAAGAACTTTTGCACATTGTTAGACACTTTCCTTCATTCAACAAATATTGACTGAGCACTTATTCTTTGCCAGGTCCTTTTGTAGGTGCTTGGAAACATAAATGAACAAGCAAACACAATTCCCTGCTAATGATAGAGCTTACCTCCTCAGGTAATTTATTTTAAAAAATGCAAATACTGATAAAAAATGAAAAGATTTTGACTTCCATTAGCAATTATGGAAGTGTGAATAAAATACTTATTTTAATTTCTCACTCTTTGCATCAGTAGAGATGTTAAAAAATTGGTTATATTCAATGTTGTCAAGAGTATATACTCATATGCTTCTGAGAGGAATATAAATTGGTAGAAACTTTCTGGAAGGCTATTTGGCAATCTCAAGAAGGATGACTAGCAATTCCCCTTCTAGGAATTTATACCAAGGCAACAAACAGATAATTGCAAAAACAACTTAACTACAAGGATATTTATTGCAGAGCTATTTATAAGAGCAGAAAAGTTGGAAACAATCTAATTTGGTATACACACACAATGGACTGACCCATAAGAAGTTGTATTGTAGAAGAATATGTAATAATACAGAAATATTATTAAGTGAAAATGCAGGTTATAGTATATACTGAATGGTTCAATTTTAAATGAAAGAAGTTTATATATACTGCTTTTAGAAAGTTGGAAAGGTAGACATTAAAATATTAATTAAGGTACTGTCTTAGTGGTACAATTTTTTTTAAAGATTTTATTTATTTACTTGACAGAGAGAGAGAAAGAGAGAGAGCAGAAGCAGGGGGAGGGGCAGAGGGAGAGGGAGAAGCAGGCCTCCCGCCGAGCAGGGAGCCTGATGCGGGGCTCGATCCCAGGACCCTGGGATCACAACCCAAGCTGAAGGCAGACACTTAATGACTCAGCCACCCAGGCGCCCCTTTGTGGTACAATTTTAAGTGTTTTTAATTTTCTTGTGATTTAGGTGGTATAGATTTTTTCAATTTAAAAAAGTATTGTTTTTTTTTTAAAGCTAATGTATGGAACAAAGATATGTATATGCGTTAGAGGTTTTATATTTTGTGGGATCCTATTATTGCAGATACATCTCCCAGGTTTTCTAGTGATCCCTTAAGCCCTGTAGAATTCTCTCAGACCTGACGAAAGGCTGCCAAGAGAGACAGGCTCTGATCAGGGATCAGGGCAAAGCAGGTGAGGGAGTTGTACAAGTGTGGTGTTGGAGCCCATATTTACCTACATTTTTGATATTTTGTTTATTGTGGATTTTTTGCATTCATTTGACTTTTAAAATATTGCATTAAAACATTACTTTTCTTGAATGCTGATTCTTTGGCACCCCCCTCCCCTAAATTTTGCCCCCGAGATGAGTGAGGCTCTGCTCCCTGAGAGCCCTCTGCAACCCTCCCCCCCGGCCCCCCCATGCTCCACAAACAGCTTCCCTACATGTCCTGCTTCGGCCTGCCACCCAGCAGCTGCCACTCCCCCCTGGCAACCTAGGACCAAACACTGGTGCTCTGAGTGGAGTGAGGGATGGCAGCAGGCCCAGCCATTCAGGCGGCACTTCCTTTAGCCTGGCCTCTGCGCAGAGCACTTTACCAGCTTGACCTGAATCCTCACAATAGCCTCATAGGTTGGGGAACAGAGATCCTATGTGTCCCTCACTATCATTCTTTTCTCTGAGTAGCAGACTCTCCTAATTGCAGCGGGGCACATGACCATCCAGAGTGAAGACCACATTTCCCAGGCTCTCTTGCAGTCAGGAGTGGCCATGGGATTAGGTTCAGGACAAAGGAAAGTTAGGGACCGTGTCTATAAAGGGGAAGACCATTCCCTTCTTCTCTCTTGGCCTACTTCTTCTGTGCGGCATATGAGTGTGAGGACTGGGGCTGCAGCATCCACCTTGGGCTAGAATGGAAGCCACCACTGAATATTGTGGAGCAACTAGGTGGAAGACCACCTGCTTCATCACCTGGAGTCTCCATAGCAGGCTTGGACTGCTGTGTTATATGGGAGAGAGATAGACTTCTATCTCGTTAAAACCACTGTTATCTCAGGTTTCCTGTTACTTGCAGATCCACCTAATCCTCATTTATTCTGATAGATATTATTAAGTCCCCTGTGTAGATGAGGGAACTAGACTCAGAGAAGTTAAGCACCTTTTTACAAGTTTGCACAGCCATTAAGTGACAGATCAGAATCTGAAACGAGGTTGTCTGACTCCAATGCCCTAGCATTGCTATTAAAGTCCCCTGCTCCAGGAAGATCTCCAACTCTGAACGAAGGGCTTAGAATCCTAGATTTCAGATGCTCATTCCTATCATTTTTCCAGCCAAAGTCCTCAACACTTCTGGGGCTTCAGCAGTTGAAAATGGCTTAGCAGGAGACTAGGAAGGGAGAATAGGAGAACAGAAATTCTTTGCCAATGTCTTCTCGGTTCCCTCCCATACTGTGCTCTGTCACCAGCCCACCACGTGACACCAGCACTGTTTACATGCATCAGGCTTTGGGGATCATCCATCATTGTTTCCTAGGACAAAAGTTACTCTGCTCTTCCAACAATGAGAGTGGTGAGGGTGGGGGCTGGAGGAGGGCTGCCATCTCCATCTCTGCAAATGGTTCAGAAATCCCATCACCTTAAGTTAGTCTCCTGGAAACCCAGTCCCAGCCTTGGAACACTGTGCAGCCCTGTGGCGTTTTGACATTGGATGTCTCTGCATTGTTGAAGTAACTCAGCACGTTGGCAGGCGTTTATCCCCCTCAGGTCAGGGCAATGCTAAAGGAAGTTCATCGCCTCTGCTTCTTCAGTAACTGATGTCTGATGCATCAGCCGAATGCACTTCAGGCTTATAAGCAGTTCCCCCTGATCTACAGGCAGAAAAGCTTTCACCATCTCCCCTTCCCCCATGAGTGACCAGTGTCTCAGCATTAATGCATCTGATGGCACCGAGCCTTGGTGGCCAGAGCGAGGACAGTCGCCAAGCAGGGATTGAAATCACATTTTTATTTACATTATTACTTTTCCACAGCTTGGTTTCTTACAAGCTTTTGATCTATTAGGCTACACTATTTAGTCTAGACTGAATCTTTGAGTTGCTTTACCTTTTCATCCAAGATCATCAAAGAACTTGATAAACCTGTATAATTAATCAAAATATCCATCTATGGTGCCGATATATCAGGTCTAAAAGTGAAACACTGCTACAGGTATGCAGTGTAGAAGACAATTCATACCTTCTCAAGTGTAGACTTTGTTGGTGATTCTCTCCTGAAGAGTAATCATTGTTACTTCAGGAAAGACCCAGAGTTTATCCAACTCTTGTCAGAGCTGGATGAGTCTGGATTCCTACCATAGAATGCAAGTGTGAAACCCAAACCTTCTTGTAAGGTAAACTCATATTATCACTTACACGTGTCCAGTCACAGCATTAATAAATGCAGACTGTCTTGGATAAGACACACATTTAGTCTTTGTAATAGACGTGAAAATATGGTTATGGACCATTGCTCTACTTTATTGTGAATATTAATTAGGTTGCATTTACTGTCAGACTTTTTTGACAGCTTCTAAGGAGTAAATTTTAAGTGGGTTATAATCATTCTCAGAGTGCAAGCTGCCACTTGTGGTTCATGGTATTTCTCCTCCACACACTGATAAAAGAAATGGAGACATGAGGAATCAAAGCAGAACTGGGGGGATTCGTTAGGACAGAAATTCTGATTCATTCATTATGATTCTCCCATATTGCCAGACAACCAGGAAGTAATGGTTTTTTAACCAGTGGATTTTTCTTTTGATGAATAAGATGGGCAGTTTTCTAGCACAGTAGCTTAGTTTTGGAAGAGCAGCTGAAATGTACTACCAACTGAAATATTTCTAATTTCCCTTGTGCTTTCTTCTTTGACTCATTGGTTATTTAGGAGTGTGTTAATTTCCACATATTTTTGAATTTCCCCAAATCCTCCCATTATTCCTCTTTATTTTTATTCCATTAGATCAGAAAACATACTTTGTGTGGTTCAATCATTTAAAATTTATTGAGACTTATTTTATGGCCCAACATATTATGTCTCATGGAGAATTTTCTATACATGTTAAGAAGAATGTATAGTCTCTTGTTAATGGTTGGAGTGTTCCGTAGATGTCTGTTAAGCCCATTTGGTTTATAACATTGTTCAAGTCTTCTGTTTGCTTGTTGATCTCCTGTGTAGTTGTTCTATTCTTAATTGAAAGTAGGATATCAAAGTCTCCAACTGTTATTGTTGGATTGTCTATTTCTCCTTCAATTTTGACCATTTTTACTCCTATATTTTGGGGTTCTCTTGTTAGATGCCTATATGTTTATAATTGTCATATCTTATTGATGGATTTATCCTTTTATCATTATGAAATGTCCTTCTTTTTCTCTGGTAACAGTTTTGTCTTAAAGTCCATTTTGTCTGATATTAGGATAGCCACTCCAGCGATCTTTTGGTTAGTGTTTGCATGGTATAATTTTTCCCATCCTTCTACTTTCAAACTATTTGTGTCTTTGAGTCTAGAGTGTCTCTCTTGAGACAGCATATAGTTGCATCATATTTTTTGTCCATTCTGCCAGTCTCTGCCTTTTAGACTGTTACTCTCAGAGTCCTGAAGAAGAGAAAGCTGCTCCAGCTGGGGAAGATCAGGGGAGAGCTTGTGTAAAAGTAGGATTTTAGTGGGAGATTGAAGAATGAGGACAACTCTGTGGAAAAGATCAGACTTTAAAAGCTGTTTAGACATTTTTACTTTAATTACTTAAAAAGTAAACTTAGAAGGATGGAGGAAGAAGGGTGTGGGGAAGCAGAGGTCTAACCTTGCTTTGTAAAATAGAGTTTTTATGTAATAACCAATGGATTATCTCACTATAAAGATTTATGTTAAGCTAAACAGAAGTAGTGGTACCTTTTGGAATTAGGTTCTCCAAATGAGCCTTAGATTTAAACAATTTAGATGAACACAAGTGTTATGGGCTAAATTGTGTCCTCTTCCCCTTCAAGTTCATATGCTGAAATCCTAACAACTGGGGCTTTAGAATATGACTCTGTTCGGATATAGGACCGTTAAAGAGGTAATTAAGGTAAAATGAGTTCATATGGGTGGGTGCTGATCCAATATGGCAGCTGTCCTTATAGGAGGAGATCAGTGCACAGACATGCACCTGCACAGGGGAAATACCATGCAAGGACACAGAGAGATGGAGGCCAGCTGCAAGCCAAGGAGAGAGGCCTCAGAAGAAACCAAACCTGCTGACTTCTCATCTTGGACTCGATCTTGGACTTTTGGCCTCCAAAACTGTGAGAAAATGAATTTCTGTTGTCTTAGCCACCCAGTCTGAAGTATTTTGATATAGCAGCCCAAGCAAACTCATACAAAAGTATTATAGATGTATAAAACACTAGAGCTTAGCCCGGTGTTAAAGCTGGGAAACAGGTTCAGCCAGGTTGGGAAATAACAATTTCCCTGTTCCAAATCAACGTTTTCTTAAATAGCAGGAAGCTCAGGATTATCTTCCAAACAGTTTGAGTAAGCATAGTAATATGTTCAACAGAAGAACCCTAACCATATTCCAACAACAATTGCTAGGATTGCAGTCTGACTGAACTAGTTTGACTTTCTATCCCATTGTTTGGGCACTCAGAGATCACCCTGGACTCAGAGATCACCCTGGACTTCCCAGACAATGTATTCACTGTGAGTGTCGATTGTTTTTATAATTGGATGTCATCTTTTATAATAGTCCATGTTCCTAGCTGCAAAGCAACCAGAATTCATTATACACATTTAAGCAGGAGAAGGATTTATTGAAGTATATGAGAAAACTCACAGACCTGGGGAGAGGGCTAGAGGAAGGGGAGGGAAGCTCAGCTTCCTGAAGCAAGACCCAAACGCTGTAGAGAGAGTGGACTGTCTGACGAGGAGACCATTAACTCTGCCACTGCCAAGCACAAAGCACCCGAGATTCGTTTTTACTGCACCAGCTTCTGCCACCTGTTTTGAAGCCATTTCTGCAACAAGATCTTCTGGAAAGAAGTCTTTCCCAAGTGTCCCTGGTTGGTGGATGCTTGAATCACATGCTGTGTTCTAGCTGCAAGGGAGGTGAGTAACTTCAACTCTAACTTCTACACTGGGAGACACGGATATGTCAGCTAATAAAGGGAGGTCTTTTAAAAGGTGATGGGCTGGCGAGAATATGAAAATATCCACTGCAGGCCTGGAGTACCCCCTTCCTACTACTACACTATGCTTTCTTCAATGCCTAGGCCACTAAGATGACACAATTCATGTTTCAGTCAGATTCTCACCAAAGCTTTATATAAGATTTCCTAAAATCAACACATGTTGAGTATTCGTGGAACATTCAATAGTGTTTGGTAATAAATGAATAAATGTTGTCATGTAAAGTACTCTTTTCTTAATAAGAACACCAAAAACTCTTAGAACCCAAATTGTTGGATTGTGCGTCTAGCTCCTCATTTTCACACTGCCTAATGGTGTTCTACCTTCTTGCTCAAGAACATAGTTTATCTGTTACGGTGGCAGCTTTGTTTCCTAACAGGAACAATGGGACACAGGATTCTGACAAAGGATCATAGTAATTGTTTTAGGGCACAAGAAGCAAGCTGATAGACGATGCTCAAATATTAAAATGGCCATTTTGCTGGTTGGTGAGGACAAGAGAATATTTCAAGTCAGGACTCTTCCAGAAAAGTATGATCTGGCCGTGGTACAATGGGTATAGCATTTGCTTCAAGGAGAAGTTTTACAAGCATTAATTAATTCATTCATGCTTTCAATATTCTGTTTTAACAAACATTTCTTGAACGCCTACTGTAGGCCAGACACTGACCTAGGCCCTCGCGTTTTGTTCCACAAAGACTTTGTGGTTCCATAGCATGAGAGGTAGGTAAGCAAAACACTGCAATAAAAATTAGAAGTTTTAGGACAGAAATCTACAAGTGTGCTTAATCACACACTGCATTATGATTACACAACAAAAAGTAAATATAACTCTTCCTTTCTTAAGCAGAGTTTAACGACAAAGAAGTCATATATTATATCTTGTCCCCAGTTCAATACAGATCTCCGTTGAGAGTGTTTTGAAATCTGCTGTATTTGCTGTCCTGTTTAAAGATTTAATTTCACTTTGCAAGCAGTAAAATGTCAATATGCACATAGAGCCCATGAGATAGATTTCACATAAATACAAAGGGAAGTAATATGACTATATTAGCTTGTGTACAGAACAGACTTATAATGAGAATCTCTTAGCTCATTTTGTTTCTCATTCTCTCTCAAGCATCTAATCATTTGCAAGGAATTCCAAAACAAAACCACTTATGCTCTAAAATCTTCTGTGAAATCTTTAAGACCCCTCTTCAGAATTCCTCCTGAATTTTATTCCTCTCCCAAGGGTAGCAGGCATCACTTTATTTGATGGTACATTATTTATTTATTTAGTTTTGTCTGTCTCCTGCCCTGCACTGTGCATTCTTTTCTATCCTTTGCACCTAGGACCCAGAAGATGAGCAAACATCTCAGAATGAATGCACAGATAATGGAAGAAATGAATGCCTCCCTTATCAACCAGCAAAGCATGAAGAGCCGTTTTCTAGTTGGCCTACAGGTATAGAAATTAGGCAGCCTTGGTTGGAATCTGCCTCTGCTACTTGTTGGTTTCTGGAATTTGAACAACGCCTATAGTCTTTCTTGGCCTCAGTAGTCACATCTGTAAGATGGGAATAATGAACAGAACACATCTCACGAGGCTGCTGTGAGAATGAAGTGGGACAATATGTGTAAAAGATATAGCACATACTCTGCAAAGCTGCCAGACCTATGGCCGATCCTAAGTGGTGGAAAGAGTCATTGCGATGGATATTCCAGTGGATAATGATGTGCTTTCCTGCAGCAGGTACCCTCACATTTAGGGACACTGGACTTTCTGGGTGGAACACATTTTATATTTGGCTCGTGGCTGCTACTTCCTTTGCCTCATATTCCTTCATAATATAGAATCCACGCCTCTGCCTGTCCCAAATATGAGTGCATCTTTGACCTTTGAGGAGGTAGCATTTTTTCTTACTGCTGTAGCTCAAAATTCTTCTTTCTCTGCCTCTCACTGCCCTGGAAGGGTATGTAATAAAAAAATGCCCCCAGCTTAATTTGAAAACCCAGACTCCTAATCTGTCCTGAAACATAGAAATCTGACAAGCCGGCTTCATTAAATTAAGAGCCCAATATCACTACACCACAAAGTTTGGGGAGCAGAGGAAGCATGTGCTGGTCAGGTGGGAGGTGAGGAAAGGCAGACTCTGCCCCCACCTCTACCCCAAACACAAACACACATGCTGTCTTAAAATAGCCAGAATTATTTTTTCTGTTTCTTCTCCACTAGATGCTCCTTCTGAAATTGGACCAAGTGGAAAAACACAAAGCCCTTCAGATTTGTCCCATTTTGTAACATTAAATTGGGATGAAGCGTGTGATGGGGGTGGGGGTCGTTTCATAATATAGTAAGTGGAACCTTTTAGCTTCAGTAAGTGAGTCTGACTCAGGAATGTAAGCGATTGTATCTCAAAAAAAATCAATATTAAGATGCACAATTGCTCCCCTGGTATCGAAAGAATTAGTTGATCTACATGCTAAATGACAAGCCTCTTGATAACAGGGATTATGCGACCTGCCTTTCCAGCCAAGGCTGCTGGGGACTGTCCCTTAGGTCCCTAAGGCAGAGATAATCTAATTACAACAACAAAGACCAGGTCCATTTGAGGAGAAGGCAACTGTGGGGGTGGGTGGGGGGTCGGAAGGTGATGGTGGGTGTGCAGGACCGTGTTGGGTCTTGTGTTAGCAGGGAGGGACTCATCCAGAACAAAAGCATCTAGGTGGGGAATTGCTGGGGAGTGAGGCCCAGAGGGGAGGGAGTGACTGCAGAAAGGGTGGACAGAGGTCACCTCTAAAACATGACTTAATCTCCACTTCGGCTCCACAAACACTGCCTCGCTGGCTCCCAGACTCCGGCCAGACTTGATGGAGCAAGCAAGCAAGGCTCCAGACATTCAGACACTCGGAGGCCCTCTAGCCAGTCACAGGAGAGAGAGAGGGGCCTGGGAAACACACGTGGGTCTCTGTGACCCAAGTCCTCTCCCTCCTCTGTGAACCTCGCACCGCCCCCAGGACAATAGGTTCCAAGAACGAGGCCCTCCTGGCACGTCCACCTGACCATGGCAAGACAGAAAAATAAGGCCATGTGCCGCACTTTTCAGGGAAATTAGCCCCTTTCACTTAGAGGACTGTCCTCTCTTCTGCGTTTCTGTCCTGCTCATGTCTTTGGTGGTAAATATTCCCTTTTTGAAAAGTTTTGACTTTTTGAGAGGATGGTGATAGTGGCTGGAGGGTCTTTTTGCTTTGGCTTTTGTTTGTTTTCAGGGCTCTTAACCTAGTAGGATAAGAAGAAGTTTCCATGGGTTCCAAAAGTGTTTGTCTCTGAAATTTTGTCAGGTTATGGAAAACAAAAATCATGAGACTGTCTTGTTAAACAGACTTCTTAGCAAAGTTTTGTTGAAATTTTACTCTCGTAGTTTCTTTTATTCTATGGAGAAAAATGGACCCCAATAATCTTTGTTCCTAGTGTCTGTATCCTCTACATCTTACTGCTCCCAAGGTGAAAAGGTGCCTTCAGCAGCCTGCAATTCTAAGGCAATGAGGCACTCATTAGGTCATTAGTTTTCCCATCTTTAGAAGCAGACGGGCCTTTTAATGTAATCAGGTCACTCAGAACTTCAGTGTGTTCCACAGTGTAGACTAAAGCACAGGAGCTCTGACTTTGGTGCAAGGTGGGGTCACAGTCCTGCCTTCTAGGCCTTCTCTTCAAGTGCCCTGCCCTCACCACCTCTAGGGAGCCTGAGTCCCTCACGTGTCCCTGAGCCATGGGTGGTGGGTGTGCGCAGAGAAGTCCTCTGTCAGCCTGCCCATTCCTGGCCCAATGTGAGAGGCCCTCCTTTCCTTTCCCTGGCTTTTCATGAGACAGAGAGGCTGAACTGACCCATCACTTAAAAATAAGATTTCGAACCCTAAAAAGCTGAGTGTACATGAGGCAAACCTTCCTAAGCCCAGGGCAGTGGAGATGCTGGGTGACTTAGAATGATTTGTTTGAGGGGACCTTCCTGCTTATCTAGGGAAGCATAGGTTGTGTCCAGAAAATAGCTCAAAGGTTCTGTCAATATTGTCCCTCAAAGTGGGAAATTAAGGAAAGTTGCCTGGGCAGGCAGTGGGTGATGCCGAGGAAGGGGCTTCGATTATCTACCAGCCGGTTCTGTTTTGCAAACACTAATGCTATAACCTGAAAACAAATTAGAAAAATACGTGAGGAGGACTTAATGATAGTAAAAGATCCTGAATTTTTATTCTTCTTGCCCCCAAGCTCTCACACAAGTTCCAGAGTTTCTCAGAGATGGCCACTGTATAAATAATACATCAATTTAGTACTGTTTTTATTCAAAAATAATATGGTGGTAATTGTTGTGTTTTCTTTTTTGGTAAGAAAACTTGTGGGTTTGTGTTAAGGGGAAGAAATTACTAACACTTTTGGATAAAAACCTAAAGCAAAAATTTTTAGGAATACTATCTATATCTGACTTCCTTGCTAAGTTCCGAGGACTAAATCCTAGAAGAAATGACAGTTAACATCTGCTTGGCTTGAGTAAAGACTGTACTTGGAAGGCTTAACAATCTCTTTCCTTGACTTATTGAAATGCCAAGAATTTATATCAAACTGATTTGCTTAGGCATGCACTTGGGTTGGGTTTTTAGGAAATGCTGCTTTTGTCTGAATGTCACTATGATCGAGTTTTGAAGGAGGTTGTGGCTGAATGAACGACAAGGGAAGAAGCAAAGAAGAGGGGTCCCCAAGTCCCACTTTTTGTCTAACTGTAATAAAATATACATGTACGTTTAAAACTTAAAACTATATTCGCTATTCACCTTGATTCTAACGTCAGTTATTGAAACCTTGCATCTCCACTATTCTTGGGGTACCTAGTTGGGGAGAAAAGACTAGCACAGAGGAACTGACCCTGAGCAAGACTGTGATTGCATACTAAGTTGGGTGGTCCATCAACAACGCAGTTGATAGCTGTGTGGGCCGTGGTAGTCAGGAAGGCTCTGCAGAGAAATGGGTGTTGTGATTTAATTTGATGAATGGAGAGAATCATGGACAGGAAAACACAAAAGAAGAAAGCAGAAGTAAGAAAGACAGATGTGGTTCAGTGGGAAGGTTGAACTGGATTCTGACCCCAGCAGAGGACCTTGTTTGGGACAGAGGAAAAATGAGGTTAGATGAGTAAAATGGGGCCAGGTTGTGGTGGGTCTTCATATCCAAGTGAGTGGCTATTGGTATTTCTCCACTCCTTTGTCCAAGAAAGACATCACGGTGCTCCACGTCCTCCTCCACATAGGTCTCCAGACAGCCACGGACAATTGATCAGCTTTGGTCTTCAAGATGAAATCTATTTTCTGTTCCCATTCCAGGTCTCTATCTTTAGACTTGATATTGGAAATGGGGAGTTACTGAGTGAAGAATAGATGAATGAAGAAGACATGAGTCCCCAAACCCTGGTTACCATTGATTTCAGCCTTTTTAAACCCAATTATGTTTTCAGCTGGAGCTAGGCATGATGAGGAGACCACTGGGCTAGAAATCCAGTTCGGCCACTAAATTCCCCAGTCTGTGCCTCAGTTTCCTCATCTGTAAAATGAAAGGATTGGAATGGGGAATGGGATAAGGTCTGTCCCAACACTGACTTTTTAGAATCCTACGGATGCCAACAGGAAGGCCGCCCAGTGAGCCTTGCTCAGGCCTCCTCCAGGGAGGAGCTGGGTGGCAGTACAAACCAGGCCAGCCGTGCAGGGCAAGAGGGAGCTGAGGCTCTGGCTAACCCACCCACTAAATGAGTAGCTTCTGGATAACTGAGAGTCACTGTCATTAGACACTGTTTGTGTTAGATGATCCATATGGTATAGAACGTGGCTTAGGCGCCTTGACGTCTCTCAGTAGGAAGCCGATGAAAGGCCACATCTGGAAACCGATTTCTCTAAGGATCAAGGCTGGTGGAAAAACTTTGTCTATCATTGTTTGCTTCCCTCTGGAGCACCATGGCTGGTCCTCAGCTTCATGTGGCCAGTTTGGCAGATGTCCCTATCCAAAGGGACTTCACAACAAAGAAGCCTTTCTCGCTAATGATGGCCCTTGCTTTCCTGGTTGCCAGCTTCTTTGGCCTCTGAGGGATGCATTTGGTAGACAGGAGACACGGCAGGATGCGGTCACAGCTCCATTCAAGAGAGCAGGAAATGTGCCCTCCTTTGGGCACAGAACAGCATGCCCTGTAGCCCTGGGGCAGATTTGAGATCATTATCCCATTTGCCATCTCAGTATCAAGAGATCGGTTCTTGGGAGCCAGCTTGCCGGAGGCTCAGGTTACACTTCCAGAATGCAGATAAGGCTGAGAGGCTTGGAGCCATGGTATTTGAATGTCTAGCTAGGCATTTTGCAGGCCCGGATTGGCTTAATTTATTAATTTGTTAGTATTCAGGGAAGAACATGGCAAGGTTCTGTGCTCTCTTTTTGAAATGTGCCTTTTTGCAAGCTCCCTATATGCCCATTCAGGGGCTAAATATGCGAGGCCCCATCTGAAGAATTCAACATGGCAGGAATGACATCTGTCTTTCAATTGGCTGGTTTGTAAAAAGACTCTGACTTGGTGCTTAATAAAATAAACATTTTTTGTCTACTTTTACTTTTAAAATTCATCTTGGAAGCACACAGCTGAGGCAATAATTAAATCACAACACCCATTTCTCTGCAGAGCCTTCCTGACTACCACGGCCCACACAGTTATTCCCACACATGTATTCCTTACTGACATTTTGCATTTTAGGTCTGGGATGCCCAGGAGTCCCTGGCCAGAAATGAGGGGTGTGATTTAAAAAGAGCTGGCCTTGTTTCTCTCCCTTTCTTGAGCTGGGTTTTGTTGCATCTATTCATCCGTCCATTAATCCATTTGTCTTTCCTTCTGTCCGCCTGTCTGTCCATCCGTCCATCCATTCGTGTATCTATCCATCCATTTACTCATTCAGTTGTTTAACAAACATTGCCTGAGGGTCTCCTCTGTGCTCAGCACCGAGTTTACCATGGTGAACACAAGAGACTCAACCTCCACCTTCACATCCGCAAGCGCAGGGCTGGAGGGGGCCCAGTCTCGGTGCGGGAGTGGGGGGGTGCGGGGGAGCTGTGTTGCTGGACACCCTTGAAGGTGTTGGGTTGCAGGCACAGCTGGTTCTCTGTAGGCAGGATGGACTCTGTCTGCATGCACACTGCTTGCTGCACAGGGTCTCTGATCTTTAAAAACAAAACAAAACAAAAAACAAGGAAAATTTTCTTGTGGCCAAGGAGCTTTTGACTCTATCTTCAGGGTTTGTGTATCTAAGCTGGGGCAGAGAAGGATGAACACGGTTGGAGTTGTGTTGACCCTGCTGTCTTCCAGTTGGGTGGAGAGAGGCATTGGTTGGGAGCTGTCCAGCTGGGCACTCACTCTGAGCTGCCCAAGCCCAAGCTTCTCCTCTTTCCCTCACTTGCAGATGTTAATATTTACTCTTCCTTGTCGTTGTTGTGAGGATTGTAGGAGATAAAGTGCACCAAGTACTTAGCACAGGGCCTGGCATCTTATAAGCCCCAACAAACAGGAGCTTTCATTTTTATTTAACCTAAAAGTGAGTTGGGACAGAGCTCTTTTGCTTCCATTAAGGGTTGCTAGTGGCTGTCAGTAACTAAGATTTGGACTTTATGCATTTTACATTTCTTGGCAAAAATGGGTTTCCTTACCATGCTTTCACATAATAACAAGCAATCAAGGCAGGGTTTTAAGCAAAGTAATGATTATCTTTCACATAATAACTTACAGACAGGCCCCAATTATTCCATAATGGACATTAGCATTATGTTGTGTGTGTGTGTGTGTGTGTGTGTGTGTGTGTGTGTGTGTGTGTATTTCTGGGTATAAATATGCTCAGTTCTCCTTAAAATGTTACCTAAAATAGTACCGAATTATATCTGAATAGTCAAAAGTAATATCCGTTCTGAGCACAAGGAAGGGGGGAAGGTAAGGAAGGAACAGAAGAGTTTTCTTTCCTTGTAGACCCACATCTCTGGAAGAGAACAGGGAGGGGTGCCAGGAACCAGAGGAGACCCAGTGGCTGTGTCTGCCATGCAGAAGAGACGCAGGTGTGGCCTGCTTTGGGCAGAGTGGCTTGTGCTGTTCCAGGGCCTAGTTTTCGTCCCTGCCATTGGGTAGCATTTCCCCTGAGAGGCAGACACTCCACCCCACGTGCCAGAAGTCAGCACGTGGAACCCTCTCCCCACCTGCACAAATGTCAGGGACCATATGAGATGGTCTTCATTTTATGAGAAGCCCCGAGGCCCCCTGGAGGTAGAGCTGGAAAGTGAGCCTGTGTGTGGCTCCCCAACTGGGCAGTGCCCTGAGCCAGGCTTCTCCTACCACCTCAGCAGTGGCTTCCTTGACCTGCTTCTTTTTCCTTTTTTCCTTGCTTTCCTCCTAGTCCTCAAAACCCATGAGAGTAGTTACAGTTTTACTCTGGGTGCTTCCCACAGTGTGACTGTATTAGGTTCCCATTGCTACCGTAACAAATTACCACAAAGTGGATTAAAACAATGCACATATATAGTTTCCTTGGGTCAGGAATCAGGACATGGCTTAGTTAGGCCTTCTTCTTGGGGTCTCACAACCCTTCAGTCAAGGTGTTGACTGAGCTATATCCTCATCTGAAGGCTTGACTAGGAAAGAACCCACTTCCAGGCTCATTTGGTTGTTGGGCGGAATTCATTTCCTTGCAACTGTAGGCCTGAGGGCCCTGGTTTCTTGCTGGCTGTCAGAGGGAGGCCATTCTCAACTCCTAGAGGCTGGCTGCAATCCCTCCACATGGCCACTGACTTCATCAAGCCAGAAGAATCTCCAGCCAGTAGACTCCATTAGCAAGACAGTCTTTTATAATATAACATAGTCATGGCAGTGACGGCCATCACCTCTGCCATATTCTGTTGGTTAGAAGCAAGTCATAGGTCCTGTCCACACTCAAAGGGAAGGGATAATATAGGTATGAACACTAGGGGTTGAAGGTCATAGAAGCCACCTTAAAATCTGTCCACCACTGTGGACTCCATATTTTTTCATTTTTCAGAAGGTGTTTTACTTTTTATTTTATTATTATTTTTTAAGATTTTTATTTATTTATTTGACAGAGAAAGGTAGTGAGAGCAGGAACACAAGCAGGGGGAGTGGGAGAGGGAGAAGCAGGCTTCCTGCGGAGCAGGGAGTCCGATGCGGGGCTCGATCCCGGGACCCTGGGATCATCCCTGAGCTGAAGGCAGTTGCTTAACTGACTGAGCCACCCAGGCGCCCCTCAGAAAGTGTTTTAATGGCAAAGAACAGTTGTAAGCTCTCAGCCGCTGCCTCAAACCTAGTCCTTTCTAGATGGACTCCTCACCTATTCCTGGCCTTTCTTCTGCAGGCCCTGGTCCTCAGCCTCACTTCTCAGACTTTGGCCTCCATAAACAGCCTCAGCCACCCTTCCAGCACCATCTTCCTTCTGGTGACCTGCACACAAGACCTCTGACATAACCTTCAAGTCTCCGTTTCTCCCTCAGTCCTGCAGTTAACTCCGAGTCACTACCAGTTCCTAATTGTCTCTCCAATAAATCTGCTATCCTTTCTTTTCTGAGACCAGCTTAGTCTAACTGTTCCTTATCTTTTGTTAGAACTAGTACAGTAACCCCCAGCCAACTTCTCCGCCTCACTGTCACCCCCTCAAATTCATTCTCATGTCCCCACCACCATTTCCCTCCCACACTCTTCCTTCTAGCAAATCCAAAACATTGTTTTCCTTCTACACCAGGCATTGCTCACCCTCCTCTGTTTCTCCATAATGCTCTTCTCCCACCCAATCCCTGCCATTTTACCTGTGTGGAAAACTACTCATCCTTCAAAATCTAGCCAGGATCCAGCAAGATTTCCCTGACTACAGACAGAATAATTTACTCCCCGAACTCCGTCTTTTGATTTAATTCTGCTTATTTTTTGTTTGTGTTTTTATTTTGCTTTTGTTTTATATTCACATACCTAAATGCACTGTGCCTTGCATTTTTGACGTGTTGACTGCTCTCTGCTATAATGCTTGAAGAAAGCAAGTGTCACCTGATTTATCCTCATTTTCATAGCATCAAGCACAGCAATCTGATGCATAGTAAGCAATAAGTATTACTGAGCGGAACTAGTACTTTCAAAATTATTTGGCCAGCTTGGGAAATTTGTCAAATCCCACATGATATAGTGACTTTCAAATTTGGTTTTAGACTTTTAACCTTCAGCATTTTAGAATTCAGTTATCTATTTGATGCAGTGTCTTTTCTACCTCCTCTCCCCTAATCCTTCCTCAGCTAGTTTTCAGTGATCAGTTATGATATTTAATTATTATTATGCTATATTATCAATTCAATATGTAATATAATTAGTTATTATATATTATTAATTATTATTTTCAATTATTATTCATTCTCCCCATAGAGCTCAACAGGAATGAAGAAACCAGCTACATGTTTTTCAGTCAGGAGCTTTTATTGTTTTTCTTTCCAAGCGCTCTGTCAATCCTGCGGCCACAGACAGCATTCCACAATAAAGAACACACTTTTCAAACAGGCATTCCACTCAAAAAGTGAGCATTCAGAGATCTCCAAGTCCCTGGCATTTTTCTTCCCTTCTCCAAACAAGTGGGTCCCCCCAGAAAGAAGAGTGTCTTCACCTCATTGGCTCTCCTATGATGCCATCAATTCTTGCTTCCTTGCAGCAGCAGGGCATGGTGGCCCAGAAGCACCTTCTCTGCGGGAACTGCCTGGCTCCGTGGTAAGGACCAGCACCCCCGAGGGTGGAGAGGGGGCACCCGGGAGGGTGGGGAGGGCACACCCCGAGGTGCTGTTCATGGCAGCCTGGCTCGGCGTGGGTTCTGGAGCCTAACCCCTAACTTCAAATCCTAGCTCCATTATTTACACTCATATGACCATGAGCAAGGTATTCAGCACCTCCGTGCCTCTGTTTCCTCATCTGTAAGATGGGGCTAATACTAACCATCTTCATATGGTCATTGTGAGAGTGTAATAAAATGATGCATGACGCACATAAAACACTTAGAACGGAGTCCTTCACATCTCAACATTATAAGCATTCAACGAACATTTGCTACTATCATTACTTCAGAACTTAATTTCCACTTTTTTGAAAGGACATCAAACAAAGTTTTTCATATTTTCTGGTTTCAAGATGTGAATTTTTAGAAAGGGTATCGAGATGAGAAAAAGAATCAGCTGGTCTAATATGCTTTTTCTGGAGAAAAAAAGTTGCTAATCTACTTTATTCTTCTGTACCTTTCATCTGCATTGTTTTTCTTGTCTAATAGAATGGGCAGTAGCTCCTGCTTCTGCTAATTTAAAAAAAAAAAAAAGACAACAAACTCTCCCAGAATCCTAAATGTTTTTCTGAATTAAAAGATCCTTTCTACCCTCTTATGATAGATTATTTCTTGATTTAGAGTAGCCTCTTCAAGAATAAACTAAATCCTTCCTGCTGTAAAGGTTTGGTGTTTGTTTTGGCCTTGTTCTTCCTTGAACGATGTTAGGGAGGTCTTGATTGGTCGATTTGGGTTTCTCCTTCCATAAGATCCCTTGTAGGGACAGCTGTGGGAAGAGGTCAGGGTTGTGGACGTGTGTTCGAGTCTGGGTTGAGGTGTGGGGATGAGGACACTCTGACAATGTGCTGTGTGGCAGGAGGAGGCATGGAGGAAGGTGAAAGGATACACCCGGAAAGAGTCCCTTAGAGATAGAGCCATGAGCAGTGCTGACAGGTGCGTGATTGAGTGCATCGGGCCATTTTGGACACTCTCCACTCACCTCCTGTTCCCAGGAGGAAGCAGCTGGGGGAAGGGGCCTAATTCTCATGGAAGACCCAATCCACCAAGCTCGTGCTCCGTGCAGGACAGGGCACACTCATGGACTTCGTCTCCCTCCTCAACCCTGAGAAGTTCATGGTATTATGCCTACTCCACAGATGAGGAAGTTGTGACTCTTCAGAGACTACACTACTACTAGGGGCCAGAAATGGGTTCAAACACAGGTCAGACAGCAGAGTCTGTAGTCCTGTATGATGGACTCCTTATAGCTGAAATAAAAGGTTTAAAGCTCATGTACCACTTGGTGCATGAGACACTCAGGCGTGGGAACATGTATACATGGTGATCCTCTTTCTGGAAGTCTTGGGACTGTCACTGTCACGGCCCACCAAGATAATTTCCTGAGTACTTGGTAGTTGTTAAAGGAGTTTAAAAAGATCTGTTAGACAACTTTTCCAAGGAAATGCCGATCAACTAAAATGATTTGAGATAAGAGTAAGCAGATATCGACAGAGACCACCAAAGAGCCAAGAAGCCTGAGGAAATCTGGAAGGATTCTGACAAGTATGAAGAGGGGAAGGGGACAGATTCAGATTTAGGAAGCCACAGGCAGTACCAACACCTGTCACAGAGGTATAATGGTTTATGTTTCTGATCCTTTCATTTAAAGCCAGACACTCTCAAGATGTTGTATGGAAAACAACTGCTCTGGGAAAAAGGGAGAGAGAACATTCTTCAGTAGGTTTTCTTTGTTCTTCACTTTCAAATAGTGAAAGGAAGAAACAGGGGGACAGGCTAACTTCACCCCTCGTGGGGTGTGCGGCTTGATCCGAGTCTAGGTGATGATGTGGAAGAAGGTGTGTGGAAATATCCCCCCATGCATGAGTCGCACATGGATCACACAGCAGCTTCTGGCGTGGAGGGAACAGCAAGCACCCCTCAGCTGTCAGCAGAAAACAGAAAGCCTGGAAGGTCAGAATTTCCAGGCAAATCTCTCACTCTTAAATTTTAAAAAGCCTATTACATTGGTTTTAGCCACTGGCTAAGTTTAGATGATCTCTATTTTATGTGGCAGCTTTGAATCATGCATATATTTCTATTTATAATGGAGTCTATTTTTAGAATGACCAAAATGACCAAAGACTCTGTGTGTCCATCATGACTAAGAAGCTAAAAGCTTATACAAGTGTTGATATTTCTGCTCTCAAACTCACAACTGAGTTACTTAGCTGCTGTATTCAGGGCTCTTAGCAAAATGAAAGGGTGTTAAAAAGAATCCATCAATGAGTCCCAGGACAAAGTTTTATCAGCAAACACAATTTTGAAGTACTAACTGTCCACAAATCAGATGACAATCATAAGTTAAACTTCAATGGGATTGTTAAAGGATGTGTCAACAGAGACACAATCTATGCTTTAGTCAACTAATTAACATGAACCACAACATTCATTCCTTCATTCAACATGTATTTGTTGTAATATTTAAAAATATTTAAAAATTTAAAAGTCCTTATAACACCTTCTCTCAAATTACATAAACACTGGGACCCAGCATAAACTGTTGCATTGAATTTTAAATAGATTTTCAGTGTAATTTATTGGGAAGCTGGGATAACTTCATGGCCAATGTTTTGTCACCATATTACCAGCACCTAACACATATTGGGAATTCAATAAATGTGTTAAATTAAATTGAGTCTTTTTCAATTTAAGCTGTATTCATTGTGTGTTTAGATTTATGTTCACAGGCCTGCAAATACAGCCAGGAATTAATCACTTCTAAACTTTGTGTCAGTGCCTTAAAAAAGCTGCAGTTAATTTCCAATTAAGAATATGAGAGAGGGGAAGCAATTTGACTAATGAGACAGGGAATCACAGCTTTTCTTTGGCTGACCAATGGATTGTGACTTTGATTGAATTGTCTCTGCTGAATTAGTCTGTGACCTGCACAGACCAGAGTCTTACTGTCCTGGAGGACAGTCTGGTGTGGAAAGAATTAATGGGGAGAACACAAAATATCTGACCTCAAACACATTTCTAAAATATGATGGTGTTGATAGTCCTTTTTGTTAAGTTTTGGCCCTGTGTCTTCTCTTTATACTTTTTTATGTTTTGAGGACAGAAATGGCCAAGTGATGATGACTCTTCATCAAAAACTCAGATTTTGCTGGCATTATACATATAGATTGCTTTGTGAGCACTTCCATCTGATTCCAAATAACATACTTTAAGAGGTTTGTTGTCAAGTTTCCAGAGGGAGGTTGGAGATGGCAGGAAGCTCGTCTGTTTTAATTTGATTGATTAGTGACCTACATTCTAAATGGCATACCTCTAAAAACATAGGAAATTACGCCTTCTCAGGTTATATATTACCAAGAAAACAGCTATGTTAGCAAGATACGAATAGGCACGCGGAGTGGCTCGGTCAGTTAAGCGTCTGCCTTCGGCTCAGGTCATGATCCCAGGGTCCTGGGATCGAGTCCCACATTGGGCTCCTTGCTCAGCAGGGAGCCTGCTCCTCCCTCTGCCTGCCTCTGTCTCTCTGTCTCTGACAAATAAATAAAATCTTCTTAAAAGGTGCTATAAAAAAAGAGAGATATGAATAGTTATAAATTAATTAACCATATTAATTGAGTTGTTACTGTGTTCAGCCTGTCACTAGGTGTTTTATACATTAGATCCTCAAATGTTGAAGAAAGAGTGATGTTTGGCTGTCAAGGGGGAACAGGGATCCAGACAGAGAAAGAGAATGTGCAAAGGGACAAGGAAGTAAGGAGCAGAGATTTGGGACTACCCTGTGAGAAGTGGTGAAGACAGAGCGAGTTCTCAGAATGGACGGGAGTTGAGGCGTGGGGGCACCATTGGCCTCGGTGTCTGTGTCTGCCCGGTGACAATAAGACTTGCCTTTTTGTTTGTTTTAAAATGAGGATGAGAGATAATGTCTTTGAAGCCCCTGGCATCTAATAAATACGGGAAAAAAATGACAGTTTTGTTATCCTGTAAGAGGAGCAGAAGATGAATACAGCAAGAATTATGGGGTCAGTTAGAGGAAGCCCTCTCTTTGGACTTACTCCTCTAAGTCCAGATCCCATATTTGCAGACCCTGTTCCGTTAATAATTCCTGAAAGTAATAGTGGGAATCCATTATGGAAGTCCACTACGGGAGTCCAAGTGGAAATCATGCATTTGCTTATGATATTCATGTAGGCTCACTCAGCCATTTCAAATGGGAGGTTTCCTGCCCTTCAATGGGGACAGACAGTTTAGGAAACACTGCTGGGGACAATGTGAGAGGTATCACACATGATTTGCATCATGGGAAGATCACTTCTGCTTCTTTGCTCCTTCATTGAACAGCAGGGTTGCCGTAAGCGGAAGTGTGGTGGGGAGGGGCAGGCAGGGCCACGAGTCTTATGGGACTCGCGTGGCTGCCACGGGACGGTGGTAGAATTTTGGGTTGGTTTAGAGTTAGGAATAGACACTAGGAAAAGTCATAATGTGCCTTTTTTTTTTTTTTTTTTTTTTTTAGTCTGTTTCATTCAGTCAAATCTGTATGGGTTTTTTCTTGATTCTTTAGAAACATCCTGAAGTGAATCCCATCTGTCTGTCTTGCTTGTTGGCGTTGGAGAGCATTTTCTATCCTCTCGGGTATCTGTGGGTGTTTTCCTGGGCATGCTGGGAGAGACTGTCTGAGGGTGCTAACCAACTGCCATTTCGCTCCGCACACTCTTCTAGCCCCCTTCACTCCTCTTGCGTCCTTTGGCTGAGAGTGATGTCCAGAGTGGATGCGCCGTGGAATCAACCCGGGAGGATGGCCACACAGCTCAGAGCTCAGGCCAGCGTTGTCAGAGGCAGCTCCTGATTGTAACCCTATCCGCTTTCCCCTCAGGAAGCCTAAAGCTTTGACCCGAGGAGTCAACCACCTCTGGGCTGCAGCCGTTCCTAGGCGATCCTTATTTGTGCATGGCATTCGAGACCTCCAGATGCTTCTGGCCTGCTCCTGTGAGGACTAATCATGGACAGGAGGGGAGGGTGGGCCATGATGGATAGAATAGGTAGCTAAGGGTCAGTGGGGCTTTCCATTCCAAATGTATCTTTGTTTTCCCTGAGACTAAAAGGATAAATGCCTTCAGGTAAACACTAAAATACTTAATATCCAATTCATGTTCTTTCGACTTCCTTCATGCATAGAAAAAGATCTCTCTTCTTTTCTTTCTCTCTTTCTTGCTTCTCCCCCTACCCCCGTCCTATTCATTACCCCCTGCTTCTTCTTCTCCCTCTCTCATTCTCTCCTATTTTGTTGTCTGGTTTCTCCCCTCTTAAAGAAAAAGGGTAACTTTGTTGGATGGCTGAAGAATGTACCCCCCCCATGTGTTTCCCGTCCCCACACTCCTGGCTCCTTCACCTGGACTCCATTCATGTGGGCACCATTTGCAGCTAAGAGAAAATGTGGAGTAATCCTCAGGTACTTAACCTTGATCCACCTGTTAACAAGGGCCACACTTGTGGAGAGGCCTGAAAAGATCTGGCCAGCAGATAGGGCCCCCACCGGTCTTCAAGTCCGTACAAGCACGCCGGCTTCGAGTGACTTCTCCCTGGGAACGAAGAGGGCCCGAAAATGGAAGCAAAGCCCCATCATCTTCTGCCTCCTTTTGAAAACAGTCCAAATCTCAACAGGCAAGTGAAACCGGGTAGTTTCGGTTCCTCGTTACGCACCTTTGGCAGCGACCCCTGCACATTGGCTTGTTGCTTTCACACAGAATCGGTGCTTTTCTCACTCAGGGAAAGGCCCTGGTGTTTTAAGCCTTGTGTGGATTTTGTTCTGACGCGGACTCTGCTCTTCCATGTCCGTGGCTGCTCAGCTACAAACAAGAGGGGTTTGAAAGGGTAAATGATGCTAGTCACCCCCCTGAGCTCCCTTCCTGGGGCCCAGCTCAGAGCCCCGCCGTCCCCTCCTCCCGGGCTGGTTCCTGAGTTTGTGAAAGTAGCCCTGTCACTTGCCACTACGTGATCACGCGCCGGGCACTCGAACCGCTCTGGGCCCCCGCTGGAGTCTCCAGGTCCAGCACCCGATACCACAGAACCAGACAACTGGGGACCAGTTCAGCCCAAGGGAGAGCCAGGGTGGCCAGGAAACCTAGCTGCGCCGTGTCATTTGCACGAGGGCGTCTCGCCCAGGGGCTACCTGGAGGGAGGCCGAGAGGCATCCACAGAGCACTCTGCTTTGGCAGAGTCCAGCGGGGACCCTTCTTTAAGCAGGGTGCAGAGGATAGCTCTGAAAGAGAAACCGCCGACTTCCAGATTATATGGAAGGCTTTTATTTTTCAAGTCCAGAGCTAGTTCTTTTTGGCAGAAGGTGAGGCCAGATGGCAAAAGCAGATCCTGGACTTTAAGGAAAGCCGGGTGGGCCTAGAGAAAATCAAGCCGAGTGTAATGGGGACACAAAGTAGTGGTTCTCAAAGAGGTAGACTCTGAGCAAACTGCCCTTGCTCAGATCTTTTGGAAGGGCTTGGAAGGCACTGTCCAAGTCCCAGTGAAAGAGGAAAAACATCTCTCCGGTGACGGTGCAGATAAAACGGGGGAAGTGTCCTTTTATAAAAAGATCTGGGCAAGCCCGCGTTTGAACACTACAGTCAGTTCTGTGTGGCACTTGTGTTTAGAAAGCATGAAATCTGTTCCGGTGCAACTGAAATACCAGCGGATAGTTTGAGCATAGCCGTTTTGTCCACGAGAGACACTAGGCAAAGCAGAAAAGGGCCCCCGGCGGAAACGTGCTGGGGAGGGCCACCGGGGCACGCGCACGCACGCACCTCACAGCCGGCGCGCCCCGCCTGTGAGGAAGCGCCCAGCCGCAGGCCGGCAGACAACGTTCTGGCCGCTTCTCAGATAATCCTTCCGCCACTTCGCAAGCTGCAGCCCTTCTGAGAGCTGATGGCAAGTCCCCTTCAAAGAAAAGCCTCGTATTTATTATGGTATTTCTGTATCGCGGCCCCGTGCAGCCGAGCTCTATGCTGAGCTCCGATACCATCACAGGTTAAGGCAGGACCCTGCGGGGGCAGCTCACAGGGTCGTGGATGTAGCTCCAAGTTTAGGAATCAAAGAACGTTGCAACTACACATTTAAAATACCTCTTCTCTGAAAACTCACCCAGCAAGATTTTACGTTGCCGTGGGTAAGACGGTTAGCGGCAGGTTCTGGATCTGGGACTATTGGGCACCAGGCCAGACATCACGGGAAGCACTTCGCACACATCATTGCTGATCTTCACAACAACCCCTGAAGGACACACATCAGCACGCCCATTTACAGCTCAGCAGACTGAGGCTCACAGGGACGAAGTGACAAAACAAGCCCAGGGCCACGTGGCAACTACGCTGTGGAGGCGGGAGTCAGACTCTTCTCGCCCTTGGGGTGCGCACTGAGAAGACATGGCTTGGGCCAGCTGCTTTTTGTCTTCACTGGTTTGCTACCAGCTTATGAATACACCTTCCTTCCCATAGAGCTGCTCCCAGCGTCCGAGGCCCCGGGCTGGCTCCCTTGGGGCTCTTTGCTCCTCTCCCTAACCTCAGGACATTTGTTCCAGTCTACCCAAACTCAGTTTCCTCCTCTTTAAAACCGGCAACGTCGGCCTACCTGCAGGAGGAAAGTGGTGGAAAGCTCAAACGAGAACACAGTATTGCTTGCACATTGTGAACTTTTCTAGGTGTGTTAAAGAAAACAACCAAAAGCAGCTTCCTGAGTATTGCTCCACAAACCAGCAAACGGGGAAGGGCCCATGTTTCTCCTTACACACGTACACGCACACCAAGCTGAGTGCTTCCCTTTTGAGTTGAACTTTCTTCTCTCAGAGTCATCTTTGATGCTTATTTAAGTCTGACCTTGCCCGCATGAATGTTGGGGAGACGAAGACATATATAAAATAAGTGCTATGAAGAGGAATAAAGCAGGGTAAGGAGGCGGAGGGTAAACGAGGTGCCGGTTCATGCAGGGTGGCCCAGGAAGGAAGACCTTTCTGAAGAGGTGCTGCCCGGGCTGAGACGCCATGAAGTGAAGGAATCAGCCATGTGCCATGTTGTTTTCTGGGGGAGAGTGTCAGGCAGAGGGAAGAGCAAGTTTTGGGTGCTGTGAGGATTAAACAAGATTGTGTATACAAAACTCGACCGGTAGCAAGCTCCTGATAACAGGAGATTTACTGACCTAGAAATCTAGCTCAACACAGAACAATGATATATTTTTGAATAAAAGTTTACGTGTGGGGTCCATTAAGGTGGAATAGCACACAGATGCATTTTTTTCATTACTTCCTCTTCAGTTGGCATGTCTACATATCTATATAGTTGATTCAGTATCACAGTTTCATTCTTGTCTCTGGGCTGCTGCTGAGTCTACCTAGTTCTTCTAGAACATACCCACTGTTTTCAGGTATGTTCAGACATCTTGAAACATTTGGGGCCACCTTTAGTCTTGGCCTTCAACCCTTGGCTAAGAGAGTAATGCTGTCAACCAAAGTTCCCCACTTGAAGATGATCCATATTTAATTTTTATCCCAGCCTATCCATTGGTTCTATGTGGCCATTCTATTGCGAGTCACAAATTGAATTGGTATGGATCACAGAAAGCCTTTTGGAGAGAGGAGAGGGCAGACTTGTGGGCGGGGAAGGGAGGCCTGGTCTGTGATGAGTCTGACTTTGAATCTACCCTCTTCTTCACTTACTCTCTCGCTTCTCTTCACCCCCATTCCATGAGCGCTAGAGGTGAAATGCAAGGGGATTCTCTCTGTAGTAGGTATTTCAAGAAGCAGGATGACTAGCCAAGGACCTAAAGTCAGAGAATCAAAAGGACATAACCTTTTGCTTTGGGTTATCATAGGCAATAGATAATGCAAAAGGACAAGAAACCTCTACACCTCTCCCTTCCCTCCCCACCAACACACACGTGTGAGAAAATCATGTTAGTTCACTACCTCACCAAACGTCCATGGTCCATGGGTCAGACCAAGTGTTTCATTGTGACTGCTGGGGGCGCTGGGCACAACCATGGGAAAGCAGCTGGTCAGAAGAGTGAGGCCTTCAGCTGAGAAGCCCCTGGGGAGGAGAGTGCCTTCCCCCCACCTCCACCCCACACCCCTGGAGTATGGGAGAGTGGGTCTCCCTTGGGAGATGTTAACAGCCATGACCCAGCCCAGCAAGGTGGAAGTTTTATTTCATTAGATTGCTCCCCAAAGGGAAATTCTGGTGCCTGGGGCAAGATAGCATTTGTCATTTTGACACCTTTCCATTGCTTGTCAAATCTTAACAGCCCTCCTGGGCCTCTTCACATGTCCTCCTACTTCGAGGTAGCCTTGCCTCTGGTGGGAGTCTCATGGCTGGAAGTTGTTAGGAAGTATTGTACAAGCAGCTCAGGTCCAATTTCTGGAAAATGCATGTTATTTCATTAGGGAGTATAATGAGAAGAACACAGTGTCATGTATATGAGTTTAAATCTCAGCTGCTCGCCCTTCATCTGTTTTGGCCTCAGTTTACCAATTCCATACTGGACTATAAAATGGAGAACATCATAACTTAACCCTTAGTGTTGTCCTGAGGATCGAAGCATAAGTCAGAGTTCTGCACAGGGTCACTGTCAGTCTTTTTGAGATGCCAGTTTCTCTGCTGGTCCATTTTCTCTGCTTATCTGTTTCAGCAGATGGAAACCCTCCTTTAAAGAAGGCAGTAAGCCCAAGGTGCTATGCAGGGAAACAGCCCCTTCCATCTCAGGAGAGATTGAGCCTTGCTCCCAAGGACTGGGTGGCAAGGGCCCCAGGAACATGGTTTGTGGCTTCCCAGGGGATCCCAGGAAGGCTTGCCAAATTTAGCCACAAAACACAAAACAAAACAAAACGGAAAATATTGGGGACATATTTAAAATTCAAATTTAACTGTGCATCCTGTGTTTGACTTAGTGGTTCTAATCTCAGAGGCTCTGATAGCCTCACATTTGGCCTTTTGTGGTCTGTACACTAGTGTTTGTCTTCTTCCTCATCCTAAGCAACGGCAATAAAAGTCCATTCTGGAAGAACTTCATAACACAGCATGTCTTGGTGCCAAGTCTGGCTTCGTTCCTGCCCAGCCGCGGGCTCAGGGGCACAGTCCTAACCTCTCTGAATCCCCATCTCCTTATTTAAACTCCTGGCCTGCCTACTGAGCAGAGTTGTTAGAGCAGCAAACGAGATGTGAGGCCTGATGCTTTTCATCACGTGGGTCGAGGCATTCGTTATGCATGGACATTCTCTGGGCATGAGCACACACAGTCTTCCTCCATTTGTGGAGAGCTAGGACATCTGAGGCACAAGTGGAAAATTTGCAAAGTCAAGACAGATCACAAGGATGAATTCTAATCCAAATAGCAAGGCTGTCATACGAAGGTTAATTAGATTGGTCCGACAGAAAGCTTACTTTTATGATGTTATGTTGGTTGTCATTGCATTTAGGAGGGCGTCAGACACGCAGTGGGGTCCACATAACGTATTTGTTGAATGGATGAATGAATACATGAGTAAGGAATGTCACTCCATTCCCTGTTTCCTTCTCAGTGCTTGCAAGGTCATTAGCATTATTTTTGTCTTGCCAGGAGTTTTCTGGCATAGGAACTGAGCTTAAAGATGGCTTACTCTACCAGCTCACTCTGGTTTGTTGTGCTTCTCACCTGGCATGTCCCCAGGCAGTTCTCTTGGTGGCCTGGGTCACAAGTCCTCAGATTGTGCAAGTCAGAGGGCCCTGATGAGCCGAAACCAGCATTGGCATCCCACCTGCCCACGCCTTTTCTCCCTCTGGTGAGCCCCCTTCCGTATCTTTCCCCTTGGCTTGAGAGGTGGCTCCAATATGAGGACACAAGAGCACTTAGAAAATTGTAAAATTTTTAAGGAAAGCCCATTCTTAGTCCCCATTTTCAGTTACCTCACAGACTAAATGAGCCTTCCAGATCCAGCCTTGGGGAGAGGGGCAATGGTCAATTCTTCTTTTTCTCTTCCAGCTAATAAAGGGACAGCATTTCCCTTCACTCTCCTCTTGTGCCTCCTGAAAAGCTGTATCTCACCCCCCGGTTCAGATTTCCTGACTTCCTTCAACGCGTTTTTCTGATTTCTTTGTTGTCCTCCCTGGGAACGAGTCCGTTTTACAGTTTCTCAGCCACTTTGGTGTGTGTCTCCATTCCTGTAAAGCCTGGAGTTTACTCTCTGGACTCCCTGGCCTTCCACCTTCTACATCTTCTTTTGGTGAATGATAACAATGCAAGAGCTTTGGGGAATTTTTTTTCCTGCAAGAACACCTGGCTGTCTCTGGGCCCCTATTTGACCCTTGATCTCCTTTCTGTGCAGGCTTTTCAATGAATCCCTTAAGCCTGTTGAAAATCCCCTTTCTTAAAATCCATTTTCTTAATTTGACCACTTTTCCTTCTTTACCGATAGCTCTAACCCCGATCAGCCGAGCATGCTGGTCCCAAGGCACACTTTTGTTTTTATATTCTTGTCGTACAAACCCCTACCCCCTGCATGAAAAGCCTCAAATTAGAAGAAACACAAGGCTTTCCTTTCCACAAGCTTGAGAATGGCTTCACTCTGGCTACTTTTTAAGGAACTAGCCATGGAACGTCCACTTGCTTTTGGTTGCCGTAAACCTCTCGCATGTGGGGGCAGACTTTCAAGTTCAAGGAAATCCACAGCATCATTTGTCAAATGATTTTATGCCTAAAAGTCACAAGTAGCCCAAGATGATGCCCCTGCATTTTAGATTTTTAGGTTTCAATCAGGAGGACAAGCTTTAAACAGATTGCTGTCTTCCTTAAAGAAAAGTAGACACGAACAGCAACCCAAAAGGCTCCAGTTTGGTGAAAATTGCAATTTCATACTTCAACAGTTTCCGTCTTTGACAACAGAGTGAGCTGCCTGCCTGTGCCCCCCCCCCCCATTCTCCCTGTCACCTTCTCACACACACTCAATACCATATGTTCACATGAGATGCCCATAAAATGGTGCTGACACTGGGCGGCCGAAGCTCGTACACCAATCTGCTCTTTATGCATCCAACACTTGGCTTTCTCAGGATGTGTCACTTTATTTAAACCCCCGGCCTCTGGGATGCCAGGAGCCAGGAGGCTCTCCAGATGGAAGTCTTATTCTGAAAGCTGTGCACATTTCACATGCAGCAATGCCTGGAAAGTTTACAGAGGACTTGTCCTCACTGGAAGAAATTAATTTGGAGAGCACAGAGCAATCCATACTTTGAGAGGCAAATCCCACCTGCATTTACATAATGCTCCATCACTCTGGAACCAGGGCGGCTGATTGCCAGGTTGGCACGTGGAGGACAAGTGAGTTAAGCTGAGGCCATTGCCCGGTATTTTTCATCAATACCATCTCAGGGATTTTAGTTCATTGAGTTTTTCCCATTTGGGTAAAATAGTCACAATGGAATTTGAGGGGATAGTAAGTCTACGTTAAATTTTTCCGCAAATTTTTCAAAATGAACTATGTTGTCTATTTCTTCTGCAATTTTCTGCTGCTCATTTAAGAAAATCAAGATTGCACTGAATAAGTCTTTTCACTATTCTCCCTCCCCCCATCTCCCCTCACATCCTTCCCTTCAGTAAACTGCTCTTGCTTCACAAGTTAGGTATTTGAGATCACTTTATCACATTCCAGACACAAGAGTATTATTAAGTAGCTTGTCCATCAGGATATTGGATATAAGCTTACAGTATGAGAACACCTACTGCTCTATGTGGATGTCTATAACTCCCCTCGCCCCCAAGGATTCCATGTGTTTCTTTATACTACACCTCATTCCTTCTAACTACATGGAGGTGATATGTAGTGGCCAGTTATTTCTCCTGATTTTCCAAGTCAGGAAACAGGACGCAGAAGGATTAGGTATTTTATCTAATATCATCCAGGAAGTTGATGGCACATGCTCTTGTGGGTGCTGATGTTCTGTTTGGTGTGACACAAATAAGAACTTTGGCGAATGTGCTCTTTCCTTTGCTGGGCACACCTTAAGTGAGTGTGCTGTGCTGCACATAAAGGAACACACTATAAGCAGCATGTGTGCCCTGCATGGGGCACAGACAGACCTGGCAGCTAGCCTGAGTGTGCCACCACCAAACTGTATGGCTCTGGGCAAAGACCTTTTTTTTTTTTAAAGATTAAAAAAAATTTATTTGAGAGAGAGAGAGAGTAAGAGAGAGCACAAGTTGGGGGGGGGGAGAGGGAGAAGCAGACTCCCCGCTGAGCAGGGAGCCCGACGTGGGGCTCGATCCCAGGACCCTGAGATCATGACCTGAGCCGAAGGCAGACGCTTAACAACTGAGCCACCCCGGAGCCCCTGCACAAAGTCTTTTAAGCTCTCTGGCCCAAGTACCCTCCTCCTCCTCCTCCCCCTCCCTCTCCTCTTCCTTTTTTTTTTTTTTTAAGATTTAATTATTTGAGAGAGAGAGAGTAAGAGAGAAATAGAGAGAGAGAGAGAGAGAGTACACAAGCACAGGGGGTAGGGAGGGGCAGAGGAAGAGGGAGAGAGAATCTCAAGCACAACTCAGGGTCTCAATCTCATGACTCTGAGATCATGACCTGAGCCAAAATCAAGAGTCAGATGCTTAACCAACTGAGCCACCCAGACATCCTCAAGTGTCCTCTTCTATAAAGTAAGAGACTTGAAGACAAATGGCCCCCAACGTTGTTTTCAGCTTGCGCCATTTACTTTCTTACGATTGACGTGTGACAGTCAGAGGTTAAGTGGTTTCTGAGAAAGATGACTGAATATCCACTTTGCTGGGGACAATGCCTATTTACACATGACATCCCAGGGCCATTATTTATTTATTTATTTTTAAAGGTTTTATTTATTTATTTTGACAGAGACACAGCGAGAGAGGGAACACAAGCAGGGGGAGTGGGAGAGGGAGAAGCAGGCTTCCCAAGGGGCAGGGAGCCCGATGTGGGGCTCGATCCCGGGACCCTGGGACCATGACCTGAGCTGAAGGCAGACGCTTAACAACTGAGCCACCCAGGCGCCCTCCCAGGGCCATTATTAATAGTACCTCCTTTCATTCTCAAAAATGTCTCAGTTTGAACAATAGTTCAAATAAAATACAGTAGACAGACCCACACTTTTAGCATAGTATCAGCAGAACTGCTGAAGCTGTCATTTGGGCTGCTGGCCTTTCCACAGCAACATGTTCTATGGTCCACCCTTCTGAACAGTTAAAAAGGAATGTGGTGTGGGGCACCGCGGGGGTGGAGGGAGGCTCAGTCGGTTAAGCATCCAACTCTTGATTTCGGCTCAGGTCACTATCTCAGGGTCTAGAGTTTGGGTCTGTGCTGGGCTCTGCGCTGGGTGTGGAGCCTACGTAACAGAAAGAAGGAACCTGCTGTGTCAAATCTATAATTGAAAGAGAAATCTATGTCATTTACTCAACAGTGTTTATTGAGTATCTATTAGATTGTTGGGTATATTGAAATATACATTGGTAGAGATGCATGTTTTGTGCTCCCTGTTCCTGGCAAGCAGGGGCTTCGTGGGTTGACTCTTGATTTTTGCCACTTGGAGTGAGAATAACTTGATCTCTTTATAAATGGAAGTTGGTGCCATGAAGTGGGCAATTTTCTTTGTTAAAAAACCTACGAGACAGGAGTTTTCTTTAATCTTCAAGGAGAGGAGATTTTGGTCCATCTTTGGACAGATTCTCTCCTCTGCAGGGCCATATTATTTTGATTTTCCCCAAATGACTACATGGTAGTGTGTGGGTGAGGCAGTAATCTCACTGAGCGTTAACTGAGGACTGCAACATATGGAAATGTCATCCACTCCAGTCCTAGACGGTGGTGTTTAAGTCTTTCTTTTGACCATGGAACATTAGTACAAACCAGTCAAAGGACTGCAAGCAAGTGGCCTGTGGCAACCATATGCCACCTTCCATCCCCACAGGAGTGGTAAGCTCGGGAAACATTGGTGGAATTGCGTTGCTCACCCAGTACAGAAATTCCCTCTATCAAAACTCTGCCAGGATGTCACGCTGTCTGTCTCCACAATACTTCCCAGTGGTGAGAAGCTCACCTCCTCACAAGGCAGCCCATTCCAATTTTGAATGGGCCGGTTAATGAGAGGGCCTAGGCCCCAAAGCCTGGGAAAGTCACCCTGTAATAATTGAAGCCTGTGTACAACCAGCCTGCATTTTCCAGGATGGCATGAGGAGTTCAGGACTCACAGAGCAAGGAGGTGTGGGGGATTTGTGTACTGTGAAGTTATAGCAATCCATGTTCTCAAAAAAACCCCAAAAAACCCCACAAAAAACAAAAAAACCTCTGGGCATAAATCCAAAAGTAGAGGAGAAAGGTGTCTGAACAAACTGATATTTGAGGCTTCAGTGTGAAAGAGTGGGTATCCAACCAGGACTCCCGAATGAAAATGCCTAGCAGCAATCTCTTTAGTTTCCTGCTGTTTTCTTCTGGATGGATGTACTCTCTCCCGGTGCTCCAAGTGCTGAGTGACCTCCCTTTGAAGAATGGCCTCTTCAAATGTTGCTCGGGATTGGACTCAGCTCTGGGCCACAAGCCGATGCTGCTTTTGCCCTGGAAGAATCCTACCACCATCCCTCATTCTAACCCATGCTCCCAGGCTGTTTGGAAAGTTCTTGAGTAGACATTTACCTGTGACTAATATGCTGATTTGCAAGTCGTAAGCAACCCCTTACCAAGGAGAAAGGCCGGCAGGAATCTCTGTGGAGCTGCCTAACGATACACTGCGCCGGGGGATGCCCCAAAGCCATTAACGAGCCAACAAGACAGACACATGGTTAAAAGGTGAAAAGAGAACCTTAGGGAAATCAACCATTAACATCAGAGAGGGAGAGAAAGCAAGTATGATGTGGAAGAACTGGGCAGGGTTCAGCGGCTCAGCACTCTTAAACTTCTCTTGCGTAGCCTCCAGGTCCAGACAAGTGGGGTCCAGTGCAACTGTCTACTGAATATTTGGGGGCATTTTTGCTTGGCTCTAATTGCTAGTGAGACAGAGAAGCCCCCAAATTCTCAGGCTGGTCATGGCTTGTCAAATGGGTTCAGCCATGTTTAGGACTTTCAAATACTAACTTGAAGAAAGCTTCGTTCAGCTCAAAAGTTGGCGTGTACCATGGAAAAGCAGGATAGATCATTTTAGAGTCTGCCTGATGAGATTGCAGAAGGCCCTTCCTCATGTTCTAATGTTTAATATCATTGGCTCTTGGGAAATTCTTCCTCATGTGAAACCCAAATTATTCCAATGGCAGTTTCAGTCTGATTCATTTTATTAGAGAAGAGGGGTGGAGTGGTTGGCAAAAATCAGCAGACTGGGATAGTCTTGGATTCCTAGAATTTATAGCTGTGTGATTTGGGACAAAATAATTAACCTCCGTGGGCCTTGGTTTCCTTGTCTTTACGCTGTGGATATGCCAATGACCATCACTGAGGGCTGTTGTGAGAATTACATAAGTTAAGTCCAAGGGACTTGCTAGTGCAGTGCCTGCCACAGACTAGCCACTCAGTAAAGAGCAGTTAACTTGGAATCTCTTCTTGAGTGTTCAACATGAATGTCTATTAACTGAGCTATGAGATGCACTGGATGGCAGGCGCTGGAGGTGGTTTTCTTGGGACATGGGACAGAGACAAGTTGAGGGACACTCAGGCACCCTGCTCTCAGTGTCTGGTGGATTGACTCCATCTGGCTGCTCATTCCCTACAGCTCACAGAGACCCACAACAGCTGGGGCCCCGCGTCCCTGTCTTCCCAGGTTCCTCTGGCTTTGCCTTGGTGTGGTTGCTCAAAGTCAGTCAGAAGAGAAAGCACCCGTGTGCCTCTGACCGGCCTGTGTGGTTCTTACTTCCATTTGCTTTAGGCTGATTCTGAGCTGGGAAAAGACATTTGGGGTCAATAATAGGGTATTGTCTATGAAACTAGTACACATAATTTGGGTCCAGAACACACATCATTTATGAACCATCATAGAATTTACACATTTCAACCCAAACTAGGGGCAAGCCATTTCTCCCCCTGCCTATTTTTTTTTCTATTTTTCTCCACTATCTCTCTTCCAGCATGTAGGATGTGATTGCACATTATTTTCTCTGCAACTTCCTACAGCACTTAAATGAACTAGATGATTTCATAATCCTACAGTGTTTTCATTAAAAATGGGTTTAAAAAAAGAAGTTCTGGGAATTCTCAACCTGGTGTTGCTTTAATGGCATATAAGCAGTTGAATTTGAAAATGACCTCCCTGAAACTTCCATTGAGTGAAGGCAAAAAGCCTAAAAATAAAATAACCATGGGAAACTCAGTGCTTGTGAGGTGTTGCCAGTAAAAGAACAAAGGAGGCGAGCAAGTGGTCACGGAGCGTCTAACACAGAATCTGATGTTCGCTGTAAAGAGAGACGTTCTCAACACTATACATTCCTTCCACAAACATCACAGTTTCATAAATTATGATTTTATTTTCACAGCCATATCTTTTCTCCTGAAGGAACTGGAGCTCTGACAATGCAATTTATTTTTGCACAGGACATTATATCCTGTCCTGTCATGATATCGTGTATCTTCAAGGACATGATGTCACACTTCAGAATCAATTTTTCTTAATGGGCATTTCAACAGCCCTTCCGTGGGGGGATAGCGTCTAAAGAACAGTGCGTGGTAGAGGGATTAAGAAAGGAACCCTACCTTGTGGGGGTGAGAAATCTGCTTCTCCTCGGGCTCAATCACATTGAGAACATTCTTTAAAGTCTTACTCTCGCTCAGATTCCCAGCTCATCCATCTGTGAAATGGTATAAAAATTTTTTGAAAAAAAAAAAAAGACTTCTAAAAATTCTCTAGCTCAGGGATCAGCAAACGTCTTCTGTCAAGGTCTGGATAATGAATCTTTTCAGTTTTCAGGCTCGAGTCTGCCCCAAAGTAACCATAGCCCATACATTAATGAATGGATGAGGTGTGCCAATAAAACTTTATTTATGGACACTGAAATTTGAATTTCATGTGTCACAAAATATTACCCATTTTTTGATCTTCTCCAGCTATCTGAAATGTAAATGTAATTTCTTAGCCATACAAAAATAGGCCATGGGCCAGATTTGGTCTGTGGTCTGTTGTTTGCTGACTCTTGCTCTAAGAAACGAACTCTTTGCATATCCAAAACTGCATTAACTACTTTTTTCAGCATAATTCTTGTGCAGCATGAATCACTCAGACTGTGGTTCCTCTTTCATAATGTCGCTAATAACCCAATGAGCAATCATAAAGTTGGGGTAGGATTTTCTCCCCCTCTCTAGAGGCACAGGCACCCTCCTCAAGGAACAGAAAAGTTGAATGTGCATGCATGCACAAGCCTTGGTAGACACTGGAGCTCTACATGGGTAGAAACCATATGTATACATGGTAGGAAGGAAGATTCGGGTAAGAGAGAGGGCTCTTTTAAAAATTATCAGAAGCAGTTGAGTTATGCTCCCTCTGTTTAATAATCACAAAGCCAGACTTACAGCTCTTATCAAACCATTTCGGTGGGGTCTGCATCATTTCACCAATTTCAACAAACTGTCCCGGCGACGAGAAAGATTAGACTGTGTATGTTTACTCTCCGTGCAGCCATGGCTGTGTTCTCGTCAAGAGAATGAGATATGGAAATAGCAGTTTACTTAGTCTGGTCCCTGATGGGTTCTGGTGACAGGAAAAGTTGGCAGTCTGTGCTCAGGTGAATGAAAGTGAAATCCTGCACCCTAGTATCCTTCCCTCTGGAGAAGCAAATTCTTAAAAGGGTGGGGGTGAGGGGTGGCCCTGTGCTGTCTGCTTCAGTTGTAGTTCGGGGTGGTGGTGGGGGGCCAAGGTCTGCAAAGCAGGGAGGGAGGGGAGGCCAGGGTGGAGAACGTCCCATGACACTCTAGTGAGAAGAGGCCCTTGCGAACTTCCTCTCTCACCTAGAAGGGAGACAGAGATCAGAGGGAGGGGCCGATTGCCCACGGCCTCCCAGGGATAGAAGACCAGAGGCCGACCAAAGGCCAAAAGGAGGCGGGTAAGCGCAGGGCCCGGCCAGCACTCTGCACTTGGGGGGTCAGAGACTGGCTCGGCCCCTCTGGGCCACATGATGGAGGGGACTCCTGACCCTCCTACTTGCCCACCCGTGCCCAGGTTCCACTAGGCTCTCCCCAGATACCCTCCTGGGGCGAGCACAGTGGTATGAGTGTGGAGCCCAGTTCCCAGCTGGGGCCTGTGTTTCACTCCCCGAGCCCACAGCTGGTCAGGGCGTGGTGCCCACCAGAAGTCAAAGGGCATGGGAGCTTAGTGCACACTCACACAGCTTTCCACAGAGCGATATTTTAGCAAAACTCTTGGGCCGAACAGGAAACTGGGCAAATACAAAGAAATGTTTTCTGCAGCCTCGGGAGGCTTGTATTACTGCTCTAGAGGCTGGGATGAAAGACAGCCTGATCCCAAGAGTTGGTTGCAGGCCTGTGTCCCCTACTCCTTCCTGCCCCCAGGGTGTGCCAGGGATGGATGACACAGTCCTGGGCCTAGGGTCAGCAGCCCTAGCATCAGTTTTGTCCTCACTTTCCCTCCTTAGGTCTCAGGTGCCTCATCTGTAAAAGGTCCTGTGCTGGGCGAGGTGATTTTGAGACCTTTGCCCTGCTAGCATTCTCTTCTGAAGATAGACAACTCTGCGAATACCCTCACAATTTACTATGGGATGGGAGGATAATGCCAATCTGGAAAGGAAAGGAAAAATTGGCGATCTAGACGCATATATCCAAGGCTTTGACTTCCAAACTCTTCATATGCATTGAGTGAAAAATATTGCACTTATTCCAGGGATTTATATAAGTTTTCTTACTGAATCCTTATAAGAACCACTGGAGAAAATGAAAGCGGTGAGAGATAAATTTACCCAAAGTTATAAGCCAGTAAGTGGCAGAGCCAATGTTTGGCCATGGGTCTGTTTGGCTCCAAATTCCCCAATATGCTATAAGACAAAGATAAGATAAATCAACCTTTCATTTTATTTAAACCTCCCCTTACTACCTGCCCCAACACCCCCAAACCAAACTTCTGTTTTTCTCTCTGCTGCTGATTTTATGCCTTTCTATTAATCTCAGGGGCCAGGGACCAATTTAGTGACAAAGATTTTTTTTTTTTTGCAACCCAGATAGGGATCAGTACTTACAAGATGTGCTATGCTGCCCAAGGAATCTCGACACCTACAGGGCCATTCAATAGGCATAAGAAGTAGCAGAAGGTGGGCTTGTCTAGGGCCACATTTCAAGGCTTTCCCTCTAACTTGGGCTCTGCTTTGTGCTTCTCTCTGTGCCTTGGCTCGAGCTGGCCATAGATGACCAGGACCCATTGCTTCTCGGGCTCACAGGCCATCCCCAAGTGCTATTAAGGAAATACGTTCTCACCAGGAACCTACTGCCAGGAAAGACCAGATGGACATCTTCAGTGTTGATGCACAGTTGTGTGGGGGCACCACAGAGGAAGAGGGAGGGAGGGATAGTCCCAGCCTCAGGGGTTCATGTGTGTCCGTCCACTGACACCAAACGCCTGGTCCCTCCAATCTGTTTCTCGCTGTCACAGGGAGCTGCTGACGGGCTACAGCTGCACTGGGGTCAATGTCAGTGAGGCCCGAAGAGCAGCCTCATGGCCAGAATTGGAGCTCCGCGTGGAACGGGAAGATGGGAGTGGGCGGGAGAATGTGGCTATGGGGATCCTCGGGGAAATGATTCTGTCCCAAGATTTCAGTTTATCTTGGGTGGAAAGGAGTTCTCCTCCAATGGCCGGGCCAAGAATGTTGATGTCACAGGGAAAGGGAACAGAGTTTGATTGTGTGTCACATAGAACTGGGAACAGGCTGCTGGGCTTAGAGGGACAGCCTTATCAATTAGGTAATGTCTGCTAATGATTGAGGAACTGTGTTATGCAGAGCTCCAGCTGTTGAAATGGTAGCAAACATCTGCAAGGGGCACTCATACCTTGTGGGAAAAGGTTTTCTTAGGCTGGATCCCACTGGTTTGAGCTCTGAAAGACTGGCAGACCCAACAGCACCATAGGGCTCCTGAAACAGAGCCACCTGCAGAATTGTGGACTAGGCAGCGGAGGCGGCTCTGGTTGCCATCTTGGTTCCATCCACAGGAGGTAAAAGTATATTTGTACAGAAATGACACAACCAAATTTTCTTCCCCTCGTTCCCCAGCCTCCCTGCCTGCCTTCTTCCTTTCCTCCCTCCCCCCCCTCCCTCCCTCCTTCCTCCCATCTTCCCTCCCCCTTCTCACCCCTCTCCTTCCCTCTTTCCTTGCTCCCTGCCCTCCTTTCTTCCTTCCTCGAAATACTAACATTTAATGATGTCCACGGTATATAAGAAGCTGGGCCAAGTGCTGGGCATGCAAAGATAGCAAGTACCTTGCCCCCAAGGGAATAAGAGCTAGAGATAGCAAATTAATGTGGAAACTGATAGATGTAAAAAAAAGTGTCAAAGAATACAATGGAAGAAGTCTATAAACTCTACCATAGCTAATGCCTGTGCTTTGGAACATGTAATTGATTTTAGTTAACGTTTTTCCCTTTTCTCTCACTCTTTTTTAAAATAATAAAAGATATCATAAGGTGTAAATTTTAAAAAATCAATAAAGTAATCCCCAGTCTCACCAACCACTGGTGGAAATGTCTGAAGAATATACGTGTTATATGTCCATGTATATACAGATACATATTTTAAAACAATTGGATATTACTGTTTGTACTGCAATGTGCTCTTTTGCTGAACATAGTAATGCTATCATTCAGGATTAATACATATAAATGTACCCCATTATTTTTCATTGGTTACATAGCAGTCCATCCATAGAGAGTCCATAATTAACTTGACCATCCCCTGTTGCTAAGAATTAATGTTGTTCCCAATTTGGGAATGATTTTCAAAAAACAGAGCAAAAAGCATTATAACTAAATAGTTACACCTTAGTCGGATTATCCCCTTAGGATAGTTTCCTAGAAGTGGAATTCCAGAAGTGTGTATACACTCTCAAGACTTCTTCTTCTTCTTTTTTTTTTTTAAGATTTTATTTATTTGACAGAGAGAGAGAGACAGTGAGAGAGGGAACACAAGCAGGAGGAGTGGGAGAGGGAGAAGAAGGCTTCCCGCGGAGCAGGGAGCCCGAGGCGGGGCTTGATCTCAGGACTCCGGGATCATGACCTGAGCCGAAGGCAGACGATTAACGACTGCGCCACCCAGGTGCCCCTCAAGACTTCTTGATATATAACCCAAGTGTGCTCCAAAAAGTTTATGTCAAAAGGTGATATTACTCTTTCAATGTTTTCCAATTCAATAGTTGCAAGATATATGTCATTTTTAAATAGACATATCTGTTACAAAATAAAATAAATTAAAAATAACATTTAAAAAATCCAGATATTTCAAATTTATACATTTGATTTTAAGACTAGTATTTTGTTAGTTTTCTTATTTATTATTAAAGTCATGTTTTATGCATTACAGTCACTAATATTTTGTCATATATATTAGAAATATTTTCCCAATTTGTCATTTACTTTTTAGGTTTTTTTTCCTGTATAGGAGTTTTGGTTTTTTAATGCAATGTATTTGATTAATTATTTCCTTTGTGGTTGCTGCTTTTGATGTTATATTTATAAAGTACCTCTCTCCTGTAAATAAGTATAAATATTTACATATACTTTATTTTTGTACTTTATTCCATCTGGAATTAATTTTGGTTTTGGTATGCTAAGAATGTAGCTTTGTGCTCTCCAAATGGTTAACCAGTTGTATAGTATTATGATCAAGTCTATGCTTAAAATTGGAAAATCTGTGATTATGTTTTCCTATAGTTAATATCGTATATTTGTCACTTTTTAAAAATTATCATTGTTAGATATCTGTCTAGGCTTGTTGGTCTTTTCAAAGAATCAACTCATTTCTTAATTGTATTATTTTGAAATCATTAATTTCTGCTCCTATCTTTGTAAAATGTTTTTCCCTTTTTCTCTATTTTTAAATGTTTTCTTTGCAAACTTATGATTCAAATTCATTATTATTTTCATTCTTTCTGCTTACAAACAAAAAACATTGAGACTATGAATCTCCTTATAGTTTGGGCCAAATTCCATACATTCTGTGTGGCGTATTCTAAATAATTTATGTTGCGATTTTCTTTGCTCTCTGACAAAAAAAAAAAAGTTTACAGCTTGTAAGGAGTCGGAGATTTGATTTAAATAATTGTCTTTTTTTAATAAAGATTTTATTTATTGATTTGACAGAGAGACCCAGTGGGAGAGGGAACACAAGCAGGGGGAGTGGGAGAGGGAGAAGCAGGCCTCCCGCGGAGCAGGGAGCCCGATGCGGGGCTTGATCCCAGGACGCTGGGATCACAACCTGAGGCGAAGGCAGACGCTCAATGACTGAGCCACCCAGGCGCCCCCAAATAATTGTCTTTAATTTCCGGTTTACTACATTGTGTCCAAGAGTATGAACTGTAGCTGGGTTTTTGTTTTGTTGTTTTTTACTTCCGGAAAATTTTGAGATTATTTGGGAAAGTCGGGTCCCTAACTGTATTTTATTTTTTAAAAAGGGAAAAAAAGGTTTAAGTTTGGAATTCATTTTACCTGTGTCTCTTTCAAATATTTAAAGGAGTGTTATCGTAATCTGTTTAATAGAGCCCCTGAGCACTCTCTCCTCTACCCTAAGGCAAGTCTCGGCCACAAGATCCTGTTCCCTTTGCCTTGGAGGCTTTCTCCGCCTTGCCTCACGTGATGTGCTACAGTACGTTCTGCACACACGAGGTCTTCCAGTGTCCTGTCCCACGTGGAATGTAGTTCTCTAACGCTGATGTCTCTCTCTCACTTCTGTCTTCAGCAAGTGGTGGAGGGGACAGAAAGGTAGTAAGGGGAGGGAAGAGGAGGGAAAGACTCGGTGGGCTCCTGCCTTCCTCGTTTTGACTGCTCACAGTTAAAACTGTGACTACTACTTTCTTTTTGTTGGAAATCATGAGGTATACTTCTCTTTGAAGTTTCTCTGAATGTATTTATGTGTTCGTCCTAAAGTTTAAATGGATTGTTCCACTCTGAATGAAACTAGTGACGTATTATTAGACAAGCTTAACCTACATGCGTTTATGGTTGTAATTTATTGATTCATCTTAAAACTGCCTTATTCTTTTGTGATTTTTTGGTTTTCTATGTCTTTTTCAGTTTTTTAAATAAAGAATGTATTTCATTTTCTTTTATCATCCTTAGTATGTTTAAATATTTTGAGTATTTAAATATTTCATTTTAAATTCCAATAGCTATTACCATTAAGCTGTTCAAAAGCATTACTCGTTTTCACAAAAGGTGAGGGCAGTTTAAGCTCAGTGTTGTCCACAGATAACCTGTGTGGGTTGCCCTTGGTTCTGTGCTTTATCCGCCAGTGATGGTTGGTTCCTGTTCTTCATTCTATGGTTGAAAGGTGAATTGATGTTCAGAGCTTTCAATCGAGCTTCCAGTATTTCAGGCTTTGCCAATATATCGTTGCCCTACTGAGAAGGCATTCTTTCCATCTGGTTTTATAATACTCTGAAGCACTAGAGTTTCATACTAGAGTGTGAAAAAGTCACAACTCCAAGAACGCTTCCATGGTTCTTGTCATCATCACCCAGCTATCCCTATTTCTGGAGACTTCCATCCCCCAGAATATCATAGACCATTGCCTGTCTTCTTAATGTTTTTGCTTTCAGATGTCCTAGTTTCTAACAATCAGTGGAGGAAGGAACATCGGTTGCTAACACAACTTCAGCAGCTCATAGGTCAACTACCCTATGGGAAGAGGAAGGTGCAGTTGTGGTGAGTTTACATATCTGCGGAGCTCAGAAGCCGGATGGCCCTTCCGAGTTGTCCAGAGTAGACGATGGGTCAAATGGCATTGGATGTGGGACTGCCCTGGGAAGGGCGCAGGATCCTGGGTGAGGCAGCTCTCTTTAGTTAAGGAACTCCATAAAAGGGTTTTCAGCTGAGGACTCTGTTCTGGCAGAGTTCTCAGAGGTTGGAGAATGAGTTCTCCTGTCTTAAAGGAGGATCTGGATAACACACTACAGCATCTAGCTCATCATCCTCTCCTTATTCATGTAAGTTTTGTACATTTTCTGTCTCTTCCCTAGACTGTGAGTTTCACGAAAGCAGAAACTGTGTCTGTCTTGTTCAGTGTACATCCCTTGTTCCCAGCACAATTTCTAAGAGGCTTGTAGTATATATTAGCTGGATGGCTGATAAATGAATATATGACACATCTTTAGGTACGGGGGAAGGGCCCAGGATGAAAGGAGAGAAAGAACTGTAAAGAGGAGAGGAATCCCCCATCTCATAGAAGAAAGGTGTTGTGAGATGTAGGAAAACTATTAAATGACCTTAAAATTCACAAAAAAAGGACAAATTAGTGACCATAGAGTAATTCCCCACATCCACTTGAGAACACAGCTGGAAATTGTGGGAAGAGAATTTATGTCCTTCAAATTCAAAGAGGGACATTAAATAATTCTCTGGTGCAATGACTTCCCCCCTCCTGGGACCCCAGCTCACTATCGTGATTTCCTGACATAGTCTGCATCCACATGTGCCCTACTCACATTGTGTGCATGGCTGTTTGTTATAGTCAATTAAAATGTATTTGTGGTAGATAGATGGGTAGGTATATTCAATAGGTAGATAGATAGATAGATAGATAGATAGATAGATAGATAGATAGATAGATCTCAGCATATCTCAATAATTTGTGCTATTGAAATATTTTGCAATGCCTTGGAGCATCTAGAAAATCAGACTCTGAGAGACTGTCCTAGAATTTTAACCAGACAAGTCCATGAAGGGGCCCTGTTTGGCTTCACTGTCTTTTATTCCCTGTCTCTGGTATGTTCAGTTAGCGTTGGAACCTGGCCCCAGACACATTTCCTTTTTGCTTGTTCTGCTCTCTGGCCTAGACCCTTCTCCCTGAAGACTAACTTGATGCACAAACCAGAAAGAGGCCATAAAACTGGTAAGGCAGCAAAAACTCAGGGAGATTCCCACCTCTCAAAGGGTGCCCTGGGCAGATTGTATATGCCTCACGAGCCGGGAGGCCTGAGCTGGGAAGTGCAGCCTCCCTCTCTGTCTGAGGCTCCTGAGGGTGGGAGAATTGCACTGTGTCCTCCCCACAGAGGGAAATGAATAAAATGGCTTTTCTTAACTAGAAACAGCCTCATCACAAGACTCTTTCTCAGGCACCTGTCTTCCCGGCTCCCTGTGAAAGTGCAGAGTCCCTGGGCATCCATCCCAAAGAGACCATCCCTGCTTGCGCTGCCCCGAGTCCACTGTATATTGAGATCACCCCTGGAAAGACACCATTGTATACCAAGTCTCTGGTTTAATACTTAATCTTCACATGGTCGGTATGTTTACCTCCGTTTTATGCACGAGGATGCTAAAATAAAGAGAGAATGCAATTTATCCAAAGCTATCAGCCAATAAGTGGCTGAGCTGGGATCTATTACTATTATTATTTGGTCATTTATTCAGCAACTCATTTTTGGACACCCACTTGCACCCAGCCAAGGTGCTCTGACATTCCTACAGTCTCTCTGCAGAACGTGCCATCAGCTAGGACATCACCACCTGCCTCCATCTGTTGGTATTGGCAGCATGGACCCTTCAGCCTAAACCCTTTAACAGTGATCCATAGAAGCCCCTGAAACTTCTGGGGGGAGGGGAAGGTTGAAGGATGAGAAAGGTTAGCATTCTCAGAAGTCTCTGCAGCGCTGCAACCGAGTGTGGGCTGTCCTGCAGGCCCCAGGAAGACCCGGCACTGGCAGATCCCACAGTGTGTACCTGTGAGTGTGCGTGTGGAAGCACGGCTGAATCTGTGTGCACATGTGTGTGTGTGTGTACCTGTGTGTGTGTTGTGTTTGCCTACGATGCCACAGGGGCTCCCTAACATGGAAACGGAGCATCTTAATGGTCAAATTTATTTATTTTATTTATTTATTTTTAAAGATTTCATCTATTTATTTAAAGAGAGAGACAGAGAATGAGCAGTGGGGATAGGGGCAGAGGGAGAGGGAGAGGGAGAAGCAGGTTCCCCCCTAAGCAGGAAGCCCAATGCGGGGCTCGATCCCAGGACCCGGAGACCATGACCTGAGCCGAAGGCAGACGTTTAACTGACTAAGCCACCCAGGTGCCCCATTAATGGTCAAATTTAAAAGCCTTCTGGGGGTGCCTGTGTGGCTCAGTTGGTTAAGCGTCCGTGACTCTCAGTTTTGGCCCAGGTCATGATCTCAGGGTCATGAGATCGAGCCCCAGGTTGGGCTTCATGCTCAGCGGGGAGTCTGCTTGAGATTCTCTCTCTCTCTCTCCCCCCTCTGCCCCCTCCCCTCCCCCCCCCACATGCACACGCATGCTCTTTCCTCTCTCTCTCTCTCTCAAATAAATAAATACATCTTAAAAAAAAATAAAGTCTTCTGAGCAAGAAAAGCTTCTCAGGGCCCTACCACACCTGACTCTAAGCCTTTAGAAATAAGAATCATAATAATACCCAAAACACACTGACCACTTAGTCTTTCAAGTACTGCTCTAGGTAACTTTATGAATTGAGAACTTAATGCTTAATTCTTAGGTCAACACAATGAGGCTTGCACTTCTACTACTCCCTCTTTAGAGATGAGGACAGCCTGCCAGAGCCCATGCTCAGGGGCCCTGTGTGTGTGGAAGCTAGGAAGCTGGGCTGGAATTCAGACCTTCCAGCCCCAGAGCTTGTTTTCCTAAGCTCAGCAGCAGCCTGCCCTCCCTGCCCTGCATGCGCCACAGAGCCACTGAAGATGTCTTCGTTCATATGTCACAACTCCAAGATGCAAGGTGATTGTGAGGGCTATAGGGGTGTTTCCCAGGCTTCATCTGCACAAGGTCAAAGGGGTCAGAGTAACTGTGGAAGGTTATTCTGGATGAGGGGTCCAATTAAAATTGCTAGGACTTCCTCTACCTGCTCTTTGGCTATCACCTGGGAAGACAGGTGATGTCAGCCCCAGTGGTGGGGCTGAAGCATCTACAGGACCTGGAGCGAGGAAACCAAGAGGCGAGATCAGAAGTGGGCAAGAACAGAATAATGGGAAGGCCAGGGAAGCCGAAGGCAAATGGAGACCTGATCCTCCACTGAGGCAAACCAAGTCAGGTGTCAGGGGCAGGATGGTAGTCAAGACAGGTTTCCATAGAACCAGGGCTTCTGAAGCCACCGCCTCTCCTCATGGTCCCACCTTCCTTCCCCTTATAGTAGATGGTTGCTTCTGGAAGCTTCTTTTTGTCAGTTTGTGGGGAAAATCAAGGATCAAGACAGGGCTAGGATGTTAAGGGAATAAAAAGAGGAAAATGGAATGAAAATAACTATACTTTTATTTTAGAGAAAATCATACTGAGATTTAAAAGCTTTCTCGATTTTTTTTTTTAATGAACATTTTACCAGCAGCTCTGCTTTATCCCCCTCACACTAGTAAACGGTGAACTGCAGAAAAAGCACCCCCAGTATTGCACAAGATCAGACCTGATCAGACGCAGGGACTCCAGAGCTAGCGGGTGGGGTTTGTCTTTCAGTCCCGCCCCCCCCAAAGTGCCCTTGTACAAGGCACAGCCTGCGCAACCATCCACAGCGGCCCCTCACCGGGCGCTCGCTCTCCTGCCATCTGCATAGCAAGGGAAAACACACGTCCTGTGCGTGTGGATTTATTCATCTTCCCTCTATCAGTAAGAAGATGGAGCTATAGCACATTAAATATTTACAATTATCAGAGACAAGACAGCACACAGCACTGAACCAAGATAAGAATGCAGTTTTAAAATATTTACAATGAACACATCTTGCTCCTTCTGGTTCTTTTCTTTGGCCTGGCATTTTAGGTCTCTGATCTCCTTATTGTATTTTCTTTCCAGGCCCTCTGTAGTTTGAAACGTCTGACAGAGCCTCATAACTAAATCTTAAGAGGACTCTCATATATATGAGAGATATTGGGGAATTTTATTCATGTGCCTCCAAGCAAGGAGACCTTTCTCACCATCTTTTCAGCTGATGTGCGTGTCTCTTGCATATGCTACATATGCCTGAGTCAGGTTTCTGGTAGTTCTGTCACATTCGAATGGTCCTACCTAGAACAGGGCTGGTAGAAGGAGCAGGCATGGCGTCCCTGAGAACCCAAGTGCACTGGGTTGCCTGAAATTTTAAAGTGACTTTAGACACCAGAGTTAACAGTGTGCGGGGAATGGACTGATTTAAGATTCCTTTCATTAGTTCAATCCTAATATGTTACACATTATTATATTCAGAAGCACAACACTATCATGTTTGATTTAAACCTTGACTCTTTGAAAGATTTCACTCTTTCCTTTTAGATCTTCAGAAAACCGATGATCAGAAACAATGGAATTTTGGTGCGAAAGGGCTATATTAGCAATCCCAGGGAGAAAAAAAAAAACTTGTCAGAAAAACAAAGACAGGAAAGATAATTAGGCCCTTAGTTTAACTGTGAAGAATGTGAAAGAAGCTTCAACTGTGAAATATTTGGCTATCCAGAGAGATGAAAGATCTCCAGCATTGCGGATGGGGTGCCAGAGAATTATCAGGGATCACAGGCGTTTTATTGGATGGGTGCCATATTTGACCTTGAAGTGGTGAGGCTGACACTCCATCGTGTCCTGGGGATCTCCTGACGTCCTTGCGCCCTGGCGGTATCTGCCCCCAGGCTCCGAAGGCCTCGACTCTGCGTATGAGCCTGTGCACGTTTCTGGTGTGTATTTATATCGAGGTGGCTGTGTTGCCAAGGAGCTCTGAGAGAAAGCAGAGCGTAGATAACTTCTAATCCACCTTTCTGTGATAATGTGGCGCAAAGTGAAGAGACCCAGGGCTCCATCCCCCTGGTCTGGCATTGCCCTGGGAGGGGCAGGCCCGAGGGGTGTTTTTAGCAAACCCAGCAGACACTGGGGTGAGCTTTTGCATTGGAAATGCTCATGACCACACCAGAGTGTAAGTGAACTCTGTGCGGCAAATAGAAGAGACTAGGAAGGAAGAGAAGAAGAAAGCAACATTTAATTTGTAGGCAGCATGAAATGGATTGGAGTGACCATTCCAGAGATTTGGACAGCCAGAGAATTAGAATCTGGGGACGTTAGAACTGGCGAGGAGCCCAGAGGGCACTGAGAATAGAGAGAGGAAGTCCTTTGCCCAAGATCACCAAGGGAGCTGGCGACAGACAGCGGGGCTGTGGAGCTCAGCTCAGGGCTCTGTGCACCACATCCCGCATCCTCCTTGGCTCCGAGATCACAATGAGGTGCTTTCCCTGTCAACACAAAGCTGGCATAAGGGAGCTGTCTCCTGAGGATTCCCTCCCGGAGAGCCATCGGTTCTACCATCAGAGGATGGGTAGAAGAGTCTGGAGCCCCCCATAGGAATAAAATCAAAGAAGATGTGCAGGAGGACAGTCCATCATATGCACATAGGTTGTATATTAAGATGGAATGAGGGAGGGTGGGCCCAACATAGCTGGCAACAGCCAGACTCGGCCTCGCATCCTCAGCTCCTGTGGCATGAGCTGGTGTGACCCAGCAAGGTTCATGGTGCCTCCATTTCCTTATCTTTAAAATGGGGATCAGCACACCCTCTTCACAGACCCATAAGGCTCACATAAGGAAAGGCATGAAAACCTTCTGTGATAAAAAAAAAAAAAAATGTGCTTTACAACAGAGTTTGGGCTCCTGAGGGCTTGGCCTTTAGGAACTCTTTTTCATTAATAAGCATCAGGTCTGGATAGCTGGCCATTCTTTATTCTTGCCATCCTTGTCTTTTTCTACTTCCTCCAGATGATTTCTCCATCTTGATCATAGCCTGAGCTGGGGAAAAGGGCATAGGCTGGAGGTTCATCAAAATGCCACAGGTGCTGGCTCATGAGCCATGCAGTGCTCCCAGACAGCACCTTCTAGAACAAGTCTTTCTTATTAGGGCCTAAGCAGGCTGCCCTCCATGGTGGAGTGGAGAAGAGCTAGAGAGGTCCCGGCCCTTTGCCTTAAATTTCTGATGCCTGTATCACTTCATGGCACAAAACCCCTCTGGGACAGAATGGTCTTTTCACAAAGAATTTTAATAAAAAATAAGTGGAATAGGAAAAACAATACAGAAATGACTCACAGCATAAAAGGAACCACATTAACAAAGCATCCATGACTAACTGTAGAACTGAGCTCTTCGGGGTTCATGACCCCAGCATCTGAAGTTGTCTTTTTTACCAGCGTTAGGTTTATGAGGTGGTGGGTTGGGTTAATCACCCCGGTTAGCCCAGCCCAACAATCCAACATAATCCTTCACAGGCCCTGAAGGGGCTGTGTTTTGTTTTTCATGGAAGATATTCTCAGAGGTTCTGGCTACAACACACCCCTGGGTTCTAGAATTTGTAGGATTCCTCTGGATCATCTGGCTGATGGTCAGGGTCAGACTGTGGTACCAGTGGCAATGCTGTCCTGGTCTGTGGACATCAGCGGCGCCTTCCTGTGAGTGGACAAACTGAGGAGCCCGTGATTGGGGTTCCCAAGTGCCCAGAGGCCCTGAAGAGTTGGCTGTGCGCCTAGTGGGTAATAGGGGTCAAAACTTGGCCACGAGGAGGGCATCACGGGATAGAAACTGTCATTCTCTGAACACAAACAACATGATCCTGGCTCTGAGCTTTCCTGTTTATGGAGAAGGCCTTCCCGTTTGTAGCCACTTGTCTAACTGCTCCCATGCTCAAGCCCAATCAACTTTCACCTTCCCTGTGAGCCCAATTCAGCTGATAAATATTTAATGAGTGTCTACTGTGTGCCTATAAGGCATTTTAACTCATGTTGACCTGTTTTGAAGCTGAGTAAAGGCCTGGGTCTGGGTTGGTTTCCATATTCAAGGGGAACACAGAAAGGGCCATAATGGTCCCTGGTCATTGGTCTACCAGGAACAGGACTTCATGCAGTGGCTGAGGGACAAGAGACACGGCATGTGATTCCCGACTCCTGGCCATCTGGAGAAGAACTGGTGAGGCCAAGCAACTCAGGGTGTCAGGGCCACAGCCAGGGTCTAGTGCAGGATTGCTGCATCAAAGGAGGGTTCGAGTGCAGGACAGGAAGCTGGGCAGGAGCTCTGCTATATGTATGGAGCATCTCTGAGGAACTCGAAGAAGGTGTGGTCAACAAATCAGTGTTCAGAGCATGAGATCCAGGCCTGAGGTGGCAGGACTGTTGCAGTTCCCACCGGGAGTGAGCTGGGAACAGGGCATAGCTGGGTGTGCTAGTAGAAGCATGGAGACCTTCATCCACAAGGGTCAACTTCGTCTCCACTCACAGCCTTGTTGGTTCCTATCCTCCTTCATGCCACAGCTCAAGACTACCTCCGCAAAACGAAGTTTCCTTGTTCTCTCCCAACCACTGGGACCTCTTCCTCTTCATATTTCCTAAAGAACTTTCCCTCTCTCTCTCTCACTTTGACCCAGAAGAATGTCCTGCCCTATTTCTTCTACCCTGGCCTCAGCTGAAGCTACTCAGAGGCAGTAAAACACTCATTAGACACATCTTGTACATCACACTTCACCCCGAGGTGACTTGTGTCAGATAAAGTACTTCCGAGCTCCTCACCACCAGCCACAACACAGTGTGGGCATCTGAGGTCCTAGCTGGCTCCAGACACTAGCTCAGTGGTTGCTCTGTGGCCGGGAGGCTCGTGGGTCCTCTCAGCCAGCCCAAGAGCAATGCTGGGCTGAGCTCTTCCTTGCAGTGGACTGGTGGGGGCTTTCCTTCTTTATCTGAGATGATACCTCTCAGTTGACTTATTTTTTAAAAAATGCCATTTGCTTAACGATTTTAGAAAGTCAGAAAAGGTGAGAAAGAGTTCAGAAGCAGGGGGGAAAAAGAGAGATTCTACTTGGGAATATTGCTTACAGTTGACATTTGCCTTTCCTCCAGACTGATTCTTGACTTTGCATCCTGTCCACAGAGTGACACTCTGCCAACCAGACATTGTCACCTGCTGGGCAACTCACTCAGGGCTCCTTGGCTCTGTCTGGAAAATCTCTCCCTCTCTCTCCCATCTTTGTCTCCCATCCCCCTTCTCCCAGCTCGGAGCCTTTGTTGACGTTGACAGCTCATCCCTGGGCCATCATTCATCCTGCCCATGGCAAACTTTGGAGAAAATAAAAAACCCTGCTCCCCTAATCTCATTAGAAGGGCTGCAAATTGAATTTAGCCCCTCTCAGTGTCCCCTCAGCTGGCTGTCATTAGGAGCAGAGGCTGGGCCTTGGCTGAGACCCAAAGACCAGCTAACTGAATTTGAGATGCTGTGGTCTTGACAGGCCAAGGGAGGTAATTGAAGAGCCGTGGGGCTCCTGGTAACATTTCAGGCTGGAATTACACTGGGGATCCGAAGCCCCCATCTGCATTGGTGTCGGGGGCACTAAAGAGTCACCCGCTGGGCTTCCAGGGGTCGAATTATTGATAAAGAGATCATTCCCAGTGGAAGGTGGGGGGACAATGGGGAGGCTGCATTTGGTTATGATGCAAAATGGGTGTTATAGGTGGGGGGAAAGGGATACCCTAGTCAGTAAGGGTGGGCAAATCACCCAAAGTTAGAAATAATTTGCAGAGAGTGTTGTCTAATGAAAAAAGAAAAAGGCAGTTTGGAGAGAATGACAGATAAACCTAGAGAATATGAGGAAAAGAAATACTGAGTCTGAAATTGTGGGCATTATTTATGTGTTTGTCTGAATCTTAATATTTTTTTCTTCCTGAATCATTTTAGATTTATTTATTTATTTATTTATTTATTTATTTATTTATTTATTTTACCTCAACAGTAAGCCTAAAGCATAGGGGGACTTTTCTATAATTGAAAAATCGTATTTTTATAAAAAAGAAAGGTATAAAATCCCCGCATGCTCATAATTAGGCACCTAACAGAGGTTCAGGTGGATGTGACAGACACTATCTCTGACTCCTAGGGCCTCCTTAGTTCCCAGATCTATCACAGTGATTTCAATGTAGTTGAAAGTTCGCTGGAATCCTGTTGTAAAGAAAAGGAGACTGACGATCATTAGCCAGCTACTATGTGCCAGGCATGGTCTTCACGGCAACAGAACAAGATGGGCATGACTATGATTCATATCCCCACTTATTGATGAGGAGACTGAGTCTTGAAAAGATGAGTCAATCTCTTGCCCAGGGTCGGGCAGGTGATAAGTGCTGGGACTGAGATTTAAGCCCAGACTGCCCGGCTCCCCGACTCCGGAGGCCTTCCTGGCTTAGCACAGTGCTAGTTTTTCTACCCTGTGTCACTTTCATGGAAGAAACCACAGTGGTGAGCTCTGTTACTCAGAGGCGAGGTTGGGAGCGCAGGCTAGGGGCCAGACAGGCTCATTCCACCATGTGCTAGTCATGTGACCTCGGGCATTTCCAAATCTCTCTGTGCCCTCTGGGAAAATGGGGACTTGCCTCTTTGGCTTATTATGAGGATTAAATGAGCTGCCCAGTGCCTGGCACATTGTATGTGCTCACACTGTGATAGTAAACTGTAATTGAAATTATGATTATTGTTGTAGTGGCACCATGAAGAATGTCTGTTCACTTGCATATCTATTGGCCATCACCCAAATATTAGGCCACAACATCATCAGACCCCTGTTTTCCCTGCCAGACATTCCCTGATTTAGGGTCAGGACACCTCACATTTACATTCATGGAACTTACCCAGAAGTGCAATTTTTGGTGAAGAGTAAAGAACGAACCCAAGGTTTTTCCTATGTTGATTATATCCATGGTTTTTTTTTCTCCAGCCTGCACTCTTTAATGTTGGGTGAGGTAAGACTTCTAGCTGCTGGCTCTCCCATACCTGTTATTGTCAAGTCCTCGCTCCGCATGAAGCATTCTATACATTTTACCTCATTTGATACCCACTTTCATTCCTCTTACGGTATGTTTCATTTCCATTTTTCAGATGAGGGAAGTGCATTTACTTTATGTTTTCCATATTCCATCATGCCTACAGCATTAACTATAGCCTTTCGGTTGATCTAAAATGGCACAGACTACTAAAATATGGGTTTTACTACCTTTGACAAGACTTGTTTCAGTAACTAAAGCCCCCCCCCCCCCGTCTGTCACTGTACATCCCAATGGCATTCAGGCTTCCGATTCAATGAGCACTTGCAGTGTGCCTGGCTCTGGGTTGACAGGCTTTTCCATATTGTCTCATTTAAGTCACCATTAATTCTATGAAGAAAGGCCTATGACTCCTATTTAGGAGATAGAAAGGTGGTTTCAAAACACTTAGGAGGGTTTTCAAGGATCACGCAATTACTAAGTGGAGTCTCAGGGAAGGAGGTCCGGGTAGCCTCTAGCTGTATCACTTCCAGCCCTTTGAGTCATCCTAACCGAGGCCCCGGCATTATGGAGCAGAGATAAGCCATCACCTCTGTGCCTTGCACAAATTCCTGACCCAGGGAATCATGAGCTATAATAACGATAAAGTGCATTTTCAGCCACTAAGGTAGTTACACAGCGAGAGATCACCAGAACAGTGCCTCTCAGAAGGTTCTTGTGAGAAGTGTGAGTTGATACACCTAAAATGCTCAGAGTAGTGCCTGGCACAGTCGGCATTCAACAAAAGTGAGTTATTACTCGTTGCACAGACATGTATTAATCACCAAGCTGTTCTGTAGTCTGTTCTGGCTGGGAGGGACACAGAATGACTGTGACCCAAGCAGTCGGGACCTCATGGAAATTACTAAGGATCAGCTAGAACCTGGTCACACACTGGTGGGATATATGAGGAATATACTTCCCTCCACTCTGGTCCCCCATGTCATTTCTGTCCCTGGGAGAAGTACAAGTCTCCAGCGTCTCACTGCCACGGGATGCCTGCCCGTGTCTGCACAGGCCTGGAGGGGTTAAGCCTGTGGGTGTTGTCCGTCGCTGGGGATGAAAATCTAGCTGCTCTTGATTCCTGGGAAGCACTGATGCCCTTCCCAGGTCGGAGGAGAAACCCAAACTGCGGTTGAGTAAATACAGTATTCTGTTCACTGCATCAATTAGGCTGACCCTAGGGGCTCTGGGAGCCCCCATGTCCCCCATTTGCAATGACAGCTGCCATGCTGATGAATCCACATTGACATGGTAATTAAACAATTACCCAGAGTGGGGCTTTCCTAGTGAGGCAGCTTTAGCAGGGGGAGCCAGGAGCCACGGGGCTGGACGAGGCCTGGGGCTTGTTCCAGGGCCATGAGGTGACCTGCAGTGCCTGGGTCATTCCCAGACATGCCCCTAGGGGCCACCGGCAGGGGCACTGCAGCTGCTACCTCTGGCACTGGTGGCAGGGGTGGGTTGGGGGGGTGCCGCAGGAAGGATGCTGCCCAAGTGTGCTCATGTGCGCTTGCTCTCTATCGCTCACTTTCCTTGGGAAATCCTCAATTGGGTGAAGCCTGAAAGGAATCCCCTGTCCCTTTATGGGGGGGATGGGGTACCTTGTCAACTCCAGACTGGCCTAGCCCTTCCTCTCTGGAAGACTCAGCGACATCCAAGGCAGTGTTGTGCAAATGGGGACAGCAAAGACCAGGGAGCCATGCCTTCCTGGCCTCAGAGGGAAGAGCAGAGAGATCACCCTCCTCAGCAGTCCTGGGGGAAAATGCTCTTTCTGTGAGCAGATCATCACAAATGAGAAAGCCCTGGCCTCTTGGTGCAACCACACAGTTTACCATGACTTGAGTCAACCCTAACCGGCCACAGCCCCCTTTGCGAGAGTGTACACTTGTGGGTCAGGTGGGCTGGGCTCGTGGTCTACTCTGCAACTTAACTGTGTAATCTTTGTAAGCCTGGGCAAATAAAAAGGTCCTTCCGAGCCTTCATTTCCTCCACTATAAAATGGGCTCATAATCACTGCCTTGCCCAACTGTACTTGAGATTAAATAAGATAGTCTATGTCGAAGGACTAAGAGCATTTCACATAACTAATAAATGAGAGAAGCTTACTAATGGTAAGATTCCCCATCAAGATGAGTTCCATCCACAAAAATGATCAAGTTGATTGAATGGCATCTAGAAGACAGACGAAGACACACCTAGAAGTGCCTTGAGATGAAGAGAGTGCTACTCTTGGGGACCTCTTGCAAGTGAGGCTGTGTGTAGAGTGTGCTTGGCAGAAACAAAGGAAGAGAGAAGAATAGCAAATGACCTATTGGGGCATAGAAAGAGGCAGAAGAGGAGTGTCCTGGCTCAGGACGATCAGGCATCACCCCATGAGAGGTAACAAATAAAACATTTATCCACTCATCCATCCATCCATCCTTCATACAAAGATAAACACATATATTATGGGGTTATGATACAGAGGTGAACATAGGCCAAACCAGTGCCTGGTCTTATAAATACCCGGTCAATAAATGAATGAATGAACGAGACGAAATCCCTGTCCTCATGACACTCTGCACAGTGGAGGGTGCTGCCTCTCTTACCTTATGCCTAAGGCAGTTCAGGCTGAACCATGATTTATAGGAGGTACAGAGACATCAGGTGTGCAGTTTTATAAGAAAACTACAAATCAGGTGTAACCTGGTAAGTACTTGCTCAGAGGGACATATTCAGGAGCATAAGAGCTCTCCAGTGGGCAGGTGAAGAAATTCCAGTGTTGGAGTCAAACCTTAGGATTCCAAAATCACAGCTAGATTTAGCAGGGAAAGTGCCATGATTGATTAGTAATGTCTGCCCTAGGCACAGGAATGGAGAGAGAGAACTCACTGTTCATGCTAGCTATTTGTCATCTCAGGTTTAGGCAAGGTCTAAGATATCTTGTAGTAATCGAATTTTGTGATTTTTTAAATAGGGTATTCACTGCATACTGTGAGCAACTAGTGTTACAGTTTGTTCCTGGAACCATGGTTTCGGTTCCATTCCTTTCCCTGCCAGTTACCTTAAGTAAAACCACTCAAGCTCACAAAACCTGAGCTGTCATGCAAAAGAAATGTGACTGCCTTAAGAAAATCCAATTTGATTAGCCCAAGTAGTTAAAGAAAAAAAGTCTAACTTTGTTAATTAATTCAACAAACTTTTACCAAACACCTACTAAGTTAAAAGCCTTGGGAATAAAGAATCCAGCTTCCTCGGGTGGTCAATGTCTACAGTGTGAGTTTGTTGGGGGTGCAGGAGGGTAGAAAGAGGCAGAAATGCCTACAGATACACTCTTAAGTTACTGATTTAGAAGAGACAGTAGTTAGTGAAGTTAAATTCCATAGGACTTCAGCATTCTTTGAGGGAAGCCCAAAAAGTGTTTTTATGGCTGCCGTCATCTATGCTGTGGGAGCTGACGTGGTTCTGGGATCGCGCTAGAGGTTTGAAATTGAGCTCTTGGTATTACTAATCCCCCTTCAGCCTCTGCTGTCTGAAGGAGACTGTGCTGTGCCTGGGAGTGTCCAGGCAGAGGCCATAAGATGATCAGAGCAGGCAGGGATCAAAGCATCCCTTTGGACACACTACCCAAAGTGTGGTTCCTGGACCAGCAGCAGCAGCAGCAGCAGCAGCAGCAGCACCTGGGAGCTTGTTGGAAGTACAGCATCTCAGGTCCAGCTGCAGACCTACCAAAGCAGAATCTGACTTTTGACAAGATCCCTGGATAACTCCTGTGCACACTGCAGGTTGAGAACGCTGATTGATGCAACAGGAATGCCGCTCATGGCCTCTGCCTCCTGGCTGGTCAGAGTAGGCTCTCCGACACCTCTTCTCTCATTCGCTCTCTTTAAACATTCTTCAGTATTCTAATTAGGCCCTACACTTTGTTTCTAGGTTCGCATCCCTAGGTTTGCCCTCTTCCTGCTATTCTGTTTCTTTGGCATCAGGGAGGGCCCTCTGTTGCCACGATCAAGTCTGCAATGGCTCAGCAATAGGAGGGCACTGCATTTACCTGGCTGTGTTATCCACACCTAGTGGACGTCATCCCCTTCAACTCTCTCTGCAAGTTTTCTAGGAGAAAAGAGACAAATGCATTCTATCATGGGAAAGCGAGAGATGGGAGAGAGAGAGAGGAAGGGGCCGGGAAGGCCATGGTGGGAGGGGTGGGACAAGGTGAGGAAGCCAGGAAAGCTAGGAGAGAAGGGGTTGTGGGTCAGCTGGCTCTTAAAGAATAAGTCACAGGGGCGCCTGGGTGGCTCAGTCGTTAAGCGTCTGCCTTCAGCTCAGGTCATGATCCCAGGGTTCTGGGATCGAGCCCCGCATTGGGCTCCCTGCTCCGCGGGAAGCCTGCCTCTCCCTCTCCCACTCCCCCTGCTTGTGTTCCCTCTCTCGCTGTGTCTCTCTCCGTCAAATAAATAAAATCTTAAAAAAGAACCAAAAAAACAAAAACAAAAACAAAAACAAACAAACAAACAAAGAATAAGTCACAGTTACAAACAATGGGGGTCTCAGGTTGCCTGGCTGGCTCAGCTGGGAGAACATGTGATTCTTGATCTCTGGGTTGTGAATGTGAGCCCCACACTGGGAGTAGAGATTACTTAAAAATAAAATCTTAAAAAAGAAAGAAAGAAAAAAACAACGGGATTCTGGTTTTTCCCTCCCATTGTTTTTCTATTTTTTATCATTCATTCTTTGAGTCACTCATTCAGCAGATATTCACGGAGGTGCCAGCTTTGTGGCAGGTTCTGTTTCCCGTGCTGAGGACACAGAGGTAGGTGAACCAAGCCTGAAGCATAAGCTGAGTGGAGAAGACCTTCCCTGATGAGCAGGCTGCAGAGGCCCAAACCTCGCACTAGCCTGGTAGGGAGGCTTGCCGTATGCCATCACTGGACTGGGGCCTCCCTCCCCTCACTGCTGTGCTATCTGAATTCTAAGGCGACCTGAAGTATGAAAACACTCTCTATAAAGTAGATAAAGTGATGGAAGGGTCTTCTGCTTTACCAGATATTTTCCTTAGGATTAGTTTAATGAGGTGCATGCATTCCTGGAGGCTCTGCACACTATCTCATTTAACCATCACAGTCCTGTGAAATTGGTAGCAGGATGAGAAGAAAACTGGGCCTTGGAGAGCTGACAGCACGAAAACTGTGGAGTCAGCCCCCGAACCGAAATCTTTGCTGGCCAAGGCTGCATTCCTGACCACTTAGTGAGCAGAAGACCCAAGGGCAGCCGGCAGCTAGAGGTACAGCGATTGGACACTTCTGCTTTGAGTTAAAATTTTGGAACTGGACTGAATTCATTTGAAGTGAAAATATTTCGCTGGCTTCTAAAGAGGAAGACCACCTGGACCCCTTCCTTCCTAGCAGTCACTCAACAAACATTGGCTGAAATGGATGGTGAGCCTGGAGATAGCCAGGATGGTGAAGGGATTCTCTAGGCCTGGGGGGCCCAGGAAGAGCAAAGTCCACCCTTGAGGCTGTCGGGAACACTCGGCTGGGGACTCGGCTTTATTGGTTCCTTCCCCTCTGTGCAATCCTGGGGACTGTCAAATAAATGACAAGACTCATTTTACAAGTCGACCAGAAGTCTGCAGTGGCGAGCCCAAGCTGACTGCCTATCTTATCTCGAGTCATCAGTCTCTCATTCAGGCTTCCACAAACAACTCTGTCCTGCACTTTGGGAGCAAGGGGCTGAGGGAGTGGGCATTTCCTAGGGCCCTGGTCGATCGTGAGTCCCCAAGAAGGGAACTTGGCCAAGCTGAGACTGTAGCCAAAGCGACAGGAAGGCTCGAGAGTTGAGATTCTGAGGGGGGGCTTCTTGGTTCTGAGAAATGATGGTGACATGACCACTATGACAATGGTGATGATAGGCGAGACACAACTTGGGCTTATCCTATGCTAAGTTCCACCTCTTGGGGGGCATAAAGAAACTGAGGTCTGGAGAGGCTAAGTAAATTTCCTGAGCTCACACATGTCTGTGTGGAAGAGATGAGACTTGAACCTCAGTGTGTTGGATTCTAGAGTTTCTTACCCTCTTGTTTGGGACAGGAAATCACCTTTCTTACAAAACCAAATCACAAAGGCTTCAAGGATTAACTCCAGAAGCATTCCCTGCACCAGCGGAGGGGAACCCGGACCCACCCTCTGCCTCGGGCTCACCTTCCCCTTGAGATCCTCTCACCTGTTTCTTCCTGCCACCCCCACGCAGCTCACAGCAAAGACACTGGCTGGAACTTAAAACAAACAGAGGATAGCAGAACAGTATATAAGAAACAATGAATCAGCCAAGTCTCTATAGAACTGTATGATTTTTCTATCTTAGCGGAACTAGTTCCTCACTCCTAGGGAGCAAAGGGGTGTTAAGAGACAGGGCTCCAGGACCCAACTCCACTTAAATGAGACAGGTTTTACAGTGCAGCAAAGATCCTAGGTTCTGGGGCCAGGAATTCCTGGGCTACAAACCTGACTCCATGACTTCCTGGCTCTCAGATGGTGAACAAAGAACCTCAACCTTCCATGGTGTTTTGCATATGAGAATATGTAAAACAGGAACTGGGGTAGTCCTCGCTTTGTGAATTTTTGGAGGATTAAATGAGACAATGTGCATGAAATGCTTTGTGGGGTGTCTGGCATAAATGTGTGCCTGATAAATGGATTCTGCGATCTGTTTGCGCAAAAAATACTAGCATCTATTTTATACATCGGGCCTCAGCTGAGATTCATTTTAACTATCTTTCCTTTTTAAAGGATTTATTTATTTATTTGAGATGGAGAGAGAGAGAGAGAAAGAGAGCTGGGGGAGGGAAGCACAGAGGGAGAGGGAGAGAACATCCCAAGCAGACCCCATGCTGAGCAAAGAGTTCAATGGGGGCTTGAACTCACGACCCTGAGATCACAACCTGAGCCAAAACCAAGCCTTGATGCTTAACTGTGCCACCCAGGTACCCCCTAACCATCTTCTCTTAAGCTCCTGGGTAGTGTTCTGGTGTTCTTAGAAATCTTACACATTTCTTAGAAAGTTTGTTACTAGCTTCAGAAGTTTTGAGTTATTTTAAATTGGAGCTTTTCCATTATAACTCTTTTAAAGCTTTCTCAATTATGAAATATTTCAAATATACTGAAAAAACTTTCAAAACCAAGAATCTTAACTCAAACTAAATTGGTTCACTCCAGCCCTTTCTCCATGCAGGCACATCTGCTAGGCAAAAGGACCCCTCCGTCACCCCAAGGAAGTCATTCTCCCTTTGCGTTTGATTGAGGAGTAGCCCATCCACTTCCTTGTCTGGGAGATATGGCTACTCCCTACACAGTGCTGAGCAAAGTTGTTTTTCTCACCCTGAAGTTCTTCATCCTCAGTGAAGACCCGATCCTATACACACACAAACAGAGGCACCTACCTTAGGCATACAAGCTGGTAATGTACTGATTTCTGCCTTATATGCTTCTTTTTTAAAAATAGGAAAAAAATGTATTGGTAGCAATAAAGATCAATATTGAATAGTTTTCCATTCTAGGATGCACCAATATTTATTTAGATAAAAGTATACTAACACTTTTAAATTGTTTCTGATTTGTTTGCATTAATAACTAACCTTTGTAATTTCTCATTCCCATTGCCCTAGATAAATATAATATCTTTTCATTATATTTATGGTGTATTTCTCCATACAAAAATGTTTTAATTTAATGCAGTGAAATTTATTAGACTCTAAAATATGGTTTCTGCTTTATTTTTATTTAAGAAATTCTTTCCTATAACTATGTCAAAATTTTTTCTTTGTTTTTTTTTCTAAATGGTTTACTTTTGGGGTGCCTGGGGGCTCATTTGGTTAAGCGTCCAACTCTTGGTTTCAGCTCAGGTCATGATCTCAGGGTCCTGAGATCCAGCCCTGTGTCAGGCTCCCCGCTCAGCAAGGAGTCTGCTTCCTCTCTCTCTCCCTCTGCTCCTCTCTCTGCTTGTGCACTCTCTCTCTCAAATATATAAATACATCTTTAAATGGTTTACTTTTTGCATTTTGTTCTTCAATTCACCTAGAATCTATTTTTGTGTATTATTTAAGTAAGGATCCAATTTCTTTTTATATGAATAACCAATTGGCCCAGCAATATTCATTGAATAGAATATCTTTACTCCAGTGATTTATAAATGTCCCATCTTTAATAGACAATGTTCTAGGAATTTGTGGTGGTCTGTTTATGGCTTTCTAATATAATCCATACAAATTCCACATTGTCCTAATTGTGATGGCTTTATAATAAACCTTGATATCTCTTTAAGGAAAATTCCCAAACTTTCTTCTATTTCAAAAAAGCTTGGATATTCTAGGCCTGTGTTTTTTATCACTTGTAGGCTCAGCTGGCATGTTATGGGGGGAAATATATGTATATGTGTGTGTGTGGTTTACTTGGAATTTCATTGCATTCATTGGTTAAACTGAGGGAGAATTTACATTTCTGTGATAACGATTCTTCTTGTCCATAAAAATGACATACCTCTCCGTTTACTGGAGTTATCTTTCATGCCATCCAATAATGTTTTATATTTCTCTATAGAAGATTTTTGTAACTTTTATTACACTTAATTCTAGCCAACTTATAGGTTTTTTTGATACATTTTTCTAGTATATTTTCTAATTTGTTTCAGGTACATAAGGATATCGTTGATTGTTGTATATTGATCCTGCATCAAGTAATTTTGTTAAAAGTTTAGTTCTAATAGTTTATTTGTAATCCTCTTCTGTATTTTATTTAATCTACAAATAATGGTAATTTGTCTCTTTTATTTCCTAGATCTTTAATTTTTTTCCCTTGTCCTATTTGCATTGGGTGCAACATTCAGTACATGGGGACTAGGAAAGGTAATAACAGGCCTCTTTGTTTGTGCCCAGCTTTACAATGACTATGTCTAATGTTTCACCATAAAATATAATATTTGTCCTTGATTTTTGACAGGTTAAGGAAGTTCTCTTTAATTCATGGTTTGCTAAAGGTTTCATACAATGGCTGTTCAATTTTATCATGTGCTTTTCCTGTCTTAATAGAAGAATTATATGGTTTGCCCCCATTGATCAGATTATCAATTTATATTAAAAAAAGAGTTATTTGTTCCTTGTAAGTTTTGTAAAACTTTCTAGTAACACCATCTAATGCCCTTCTGGCCAAGGAGATTTTTGTCCATTCATTTAGTTTCTTTAAGAGTTCAGGTTACATTCAGATTTGCTATTTCTTTGTCAATTTTCTTAATTTGTATTTTCTAAAAAGTTGAAGACTTCATTTAACTTTCTCTTAAGATTTTCAAAGATTCTGAAAGTCTCTACTCTTTCTGTAGTTATGGCCTCCTTTTCCCTCCTACATTTATTTAGTTGTCCATTTACTGTTTAAACCTGTTGGAATTGGGTTTTATACAACTTGAAACTAAAGGTATCTAACTGACAGAAGGAAAGAAATGGGAAAATATAGTGTACATTGATACTGCTGCAGTTGACTCAGAACTTTTTTCCATGCCACCATGACTTCTTTCATGCTCCCCTTTGCTCTTTATCTATTGTCCTTCAAGATGCGACTAAGCAGTTAAATCCTCCAGGAAGGCTTCCTTGACAGTTGCCACCCCTGGTGAGCCTGGATGTTTTTCTTATGCTTTCCTGTGTAAAAGTATTAATCAATCTGAATAGAAATGATCACTTCTTTCATTAAATTGAATGCTCATCCAGGGCAAGGAGATCATATTCATCACCATATCCTCAGAGGAAGGCAAGTGCGTGGCACGTAATAAGCACTCAACAAATACTTTCTGATCAAAGTTATAAACAGAACAGTATGGCATCCATCAGGAAGAGTAAACTGAGAGCAGAGGTGCTCCAGAGAGAGCACTTTGCACCTCTAAGAAGAGATCTCTCTTAGAGATGAAAGTGTATGCTTTGCATGTGCTCTCAAAGAGAGAACTGTCATTCTCAAACTATAAAACTACAGCAGCCCCTCACCCGCTTAGCGAGGCAGGTTTCCCTTTGCCAGTCTCTTGCCTCCTCCCCTGTGACTCTCTGGCTGATGCTGGGAAGTGGCAGACTGCCTCGTGGCAACAAGCCCTTGGCTGGCACAGCTGGGATGGCCTCTTCTTACTCCAGGTATTATCCCAACATACTCCCCTCCCCTTTCTCTTTCCTACTCCCATCTCTGCCAAGAGGCAAAGAAATAAGGGAAACAGTGGAAAGGGCTTTGGCTTTGGAGCCAAATAGCCTTCAGTTGAAGTCTTGCTTTTATCCCTTCTAGGCCATGCAATCTGGGGCAATTTGCTTCTCCTCTCTGCACCTTGGTTTCTTCCTTTGTAATAATAAGAGTCAGCTCCCAGATTTGTGAAATTCCTGCCTCATGGTAAATGCTCCACAACTTTACTATGCAACATCTCAAGGCCCTCTGATGTTCTAAACTAAAAGTATTTCCCCCTCTGTTCCCCATCTCCAGTCCCAAGATTTGGACATTTGAGTGCCTAGGAAGTTATGTGCACCCACTCCTGAGTCCCCTACAGTTGGCAACTGTATTCAGCAGTGGCATACTGAGCTCTGTGATTTGGGGCCAATTGTTCATTCTGTTCTTCGAGCCACAATCTTATCTGCTGTTCTCTCCCTCTGTGTGTGTGTGTGTGTGTGTGTGTGTCTCTGTGTGTGTGTGTGTGTGTGTGTGTGTGTGTGTGTGTGTGTTTCATTTTCTCTCTCCTTTTCTCCCTTTCTCTTTTTCTTTTTACTTGGTGGAGGAGGTCCCTGGGTAGGAACGTCCCACACCAATTTCATGGTACACTTAATCCTTTCGTTGTTTTCTAGCCCTTACAGGGCAGAAAGCCAGGTGCTCCCCTTGCTCTTCATGGGTAACTTGATTATAAGAATTAAAAGGCTTTGATTACATTATTAATTTTGAAGCTGTGTGCCTCTCATCCAGTAAGGATCCAGGAGAGCCTCAGATGCAGATGGTCTGCAGACACCCTACCTCCGGGACAAGTCACATATCAGATAATCCATAGAACTCCTCGCCTATCTGCCTGGCAGAGTGCGGGACCCTCATAGAACTCTCACGTTGACTTTTGCAACAATCCTGTGAAGCGAGAGGAGCAGGTTCCTTTTATGTTTCAGGTGCTTCCCAGGGCACTGGGATCTCAGGGGCTCAGTTACATAAGTGACTTGCCTGAGGCCACGGCCAGGTAGTTTAGTGGTTACAGCAGAAACTAGAACACAGCCCTGCAGACATTTAGGCTGTGTTCTTTTTTACTACACTATGCAGCATGAATAGCAGCCCATGTAAGGTGATTCTTGGTACACACCAGAGTGTTTTTATTTCTGCAATGAGCACAGACAGGTTGGTACTACACTCCATGGACATGCTTTCCAAAGATGGCTGCAACAATATTCCATCCCATATGCTCTTCTCTAATGTGACTTTGCTACTCCCCCACATCAAGCGGTTGACAACCCTCCCTTTGAGTCTGGGCTACACTTAGTGGCTTGCTTATAGTCAATAGAAGGTGGAAGAGTAATGCTTCATGACACTCGAGACTAGTCAGAATAGGTCATGTAACTTCCTTTGGGTTCTCTTCATTCAGTTGTTCTCCATATGCTCCCTCTTGGAATGTTCCTCTCCCTATCCAGCTGCCATGATGTGAGAATCCCAACCCACATGGAGTGTGGTACCAGTTGACAATCCCATGTGAACACAGCTTTCAAGTCTGCCTAGCCACCAGACATGCTAATGAAGAAGCCTCCAGATAATTCCAGTCCCCAGCTATGTGAGTCTTCTCAGCTAAGGTTCAAAACATTTTGGAATAGAAAAAAGCCACTGCCATATTGGGAGACTACGGGTCTCTTGCATTTCTGCATGTCTTGTAAGCAGAAACACAGACTGTCTTTGGTCCAGATTGTCTTTTATAAGATGCTTATATAGCAAAACAAAACACCCCAAAATGAAACAAAAAACAAAAACAAAAACAAAAAAACAAAACACACACACACACACACACACAGAGAAAAATGAGATTGTGCCACTCTCGGAAGCAAAGGGCAGGTTTGCTTACAGCTTTGAAAAACAGAAAGTATCCTATATAATAGAGATAATGTCTTATGGCAGGCATGCTTACTTCCCATTTTAAAAGATTCAGGTTCCCTACACTTGGGGTTCCTCTCCTATAACGCAACCTATTGTGTGTGCTGGTGTCATCTCCCTCTTCCTATCATGCTGTGGGAATTGTGCCTCAGGGAACTGACCAGAAGAATAATGATAATCAAACTACTGCTATAGCGGTGAATAATAAAGTTTTTTGTCTCTGCCCCAGGAGTCTCGTATTTTCTACCTGCACCCACGAAATTGTGCCAAGCTGGCTTTTAGCTTGCAAGGAGAATAAAAACTCTGAGCCTTCAGAGTTCTTGATGCCCTACTGTGCCTTATATGAATTCATGATCTCCAGAATCCATGAGCATAATAAAGTGATTTTGGGTTTACACTGCTAAGCTTGAGGTGGCTTGTCATGCACCAGTAGATAGACAGATGCAAGTGCAATCAAGACTTATGTCTTTTTGGGGGGGAAGGCTATAGTCTACGAGGAAGAAGTGGACATATATATATAGAAACTATACACAGGGCCACCACACACACGGCACTCAGACATTCTATCCAAGTATCCATTCATGTCCACTAATTCTTCATAGCAGCCAAGGAGATTTTAGAGAAAAAGATTATTGTGGTTTGACACATATAAACATGTCTGATGGGGCGCCTGGGTGGCTCAGTCAGTAAGCATCTGCCTTCAGCTCAGGTCATGATCCCAGGTTCCTGGGATCAAGCCCTGCATCGGGCTCCCTGCTCGGTGGGAAGCCTTCTTCTCCCTCTCCCACTCCCCCTGCTTGTGTTCCCTCTCTCGCTGTGTCTCTCTCTGTCAAATAAATGCATAAAATCTTTAAAAAAAAAAAACATGTCTGATGAGTGGGGATGGCCCCAAAGGAGGCTGAAGACACGGGGACTTAGAACATGGCATGGAAGATGTGACCCAGCCAGCTTTACATCTGGAGGAAGGAGCTGTGTGTGTGTGTATCCAGAAAGCTTCATCTCTAAATGCTGGGATCCCTTGGTGTCCAAGAACCTTGGCGGCTGGCCACACTTAACAGAAGGAAATGCAGGGACAGGGAGTATTGGTCTTGCTGATTGAGGTGAATCAGTACCGAAAGACAGTGGCACCAGGGGCTCAGGATCCCAGGGCTCAGTAAGAGCATGAACTGCGGAGTTGCCAGGACTGTGGCTGTAAATGATACCAGAGACATCGGTGGATTTCCAGCCCCACTGGTGGTGAAGAGGCAATTACAATGACCAATGCAGGGGACTTGCAGCATGGAGAAGCAGCTTGCTGGACAATCAGTCCCTGCAGGTTTAGCCTTGTGGCCAGTGTAAGAGCTTTGTCTCTCCATCAATCAGAATAGGCCGGTCTGTGTTTTGATCTCAAGGGACTGCAAAGTCATAGTGGCTTGAAACAACACGAATGCTCTTGTGGGTCAGTAGAGAGATGGGATGTTGGGGAAGGCTTTGCTGTATACAGTGGTCACTCAGGGACCCAGGCAGATGGAGGCTCTATCATCCTATCACATGCTGTCTCCACACGAGGTCCTAGGATTCACTGTAGCAGGGGAAGAGAGAGCACGCCCCAGCTCTTAAATGCTTCCACCGGGAGGTGGCACACATCCATTTCTTCTCACATTTCACTGGGCAAAGCAAGTCAATAGCCATGGCTTACGTCGAAGTGTGAGGGGTGGAGTATCACCACCATCTCATGAGTCTGAAAGGAGAGGTGGGCTGGATATATGGTCATTAAATGCTACCATAGTATTACGTGGATGTTTTGGAGCTTGCGCCACCTTGCTGGGGTGGTCCCTCTTGAGTGGATAAAGATGGTGCCATCATCATCTCCCTTTACAAGATTAATATACAGATCACCTGAGCAGGGGTCAGCCCCTCTGCTCTGGGACTCTTTAAGCTTCTGAAGTCCAGCATTGCATCATGCTGTTTCATTTCAGCTTTGTGGTGTAGAAGAAAGAGCCGAAAAGTAGGCAACATGCGTTTCCTGACATGCAATGGTGAGTAAGGCATTTCCTGTTCTGTTCTCTTTCGATACTTCCGATTTTAAGCAGGAGAAAAATTATGAACTGAGGCAAAAAGGTCTCTAACATTTCTGGAACATTTGTTAACCTCTCTTTTTAACAAGGAGGAAACAGATCTGTGCCTCAGACTCACGTATTTTTTCCTCATGATATTTATTTTTATCATTACCTTGTATTTAAGATAACAAATATTGGTTTTCAACCTACCTTTTGACATGTTTCCTTTTTAGATATGCTTATTTGAATTTTCAAAAAGAGAGGTGGTTCACAAAAAGCTCTAAGAAAATAATATAGTGTTGGTTGAAAGAGAACTGGCCCGAAATTGCAAAAGTATTAAGAAAATGACTGAGGTTTGGCAAAAGGAGATCTAATAACACCTCCTCATCTTCCTAGGAGGAAAACCATAGCAGGGCAGGGCTTGAATTCAGGCAGCCTGGGTCCAGAATTTGTCTGCTAGGTGCTTAACACTTGCTGGCTGTGCAAACTTAAGCACAAATCATGTGAAGTTTCTGGGCCTTGGTTTTATTATTTATCAAGTGGGAATAATAATGGTGCTCATCTCCATCAGGCTTATGTGAAGATAAAATGCGTTAAAACCTACACCGGAGCTTGACCAGTAACATAGCACCCGTGATTGGCTATTGGTTATGAACGTTACCACTTTTGCTGTTCCCCCCCATGTGCACCTGGTCTGCTTCTCCCCAGCTGTCTTCCTTTTGCAGATCGGGCCAGCTACCCGACTTCACTGAAAGGAGGCATTTAAGTCTCGTGGTTTATCCTGTTTTTTATCGGAGACAAATGTTTTCCTTGAAAATTAACTAATTGAGTTAATGATCACCAAACTAGGCCAAACTGGGTCTGGCCTTCCCTCCAATCGATTATTCCAACAGCAGTTGGTGCTTATAAACAGGCAACTTGGCTGGTGGGCCCCCTTCCCTGCCCCCCAATTCTCTCTATTCATTTCTTTGTTCAATAATCTATTTTACTTGGTTCAGGTGGGAGTGGCAGGCTGCAACAGCTCCTCTCTGTTAACCTGGGGGGTGGGAAGGGTAAAGCACAAGATCTAAATTGCTGGGTCGAATGTGTGAGGTCCCAGGCCCCAGAGCAGTCCCCCTAGGAGCAGAGACAGATACAGGAAGCTGGTGCTGAGCATGTCAATCACAAGGGGATTGACAACCCGGAACAACAGGTCCCAGATGCTCCTGGCCCATGGACCCTCTCCTCAGGATTGCAGCCCGAGATCAGACAGTCCCCCAGAGGCCAGGCCTCCCACTGTGTTTTCTGTGCAAAACCATGTACGAATTAAAGAGCCTGGTTTCTGAGTCATCAACTGTGGTTTTGCGTTCCTGCTCATTTGCTGTGTGACCTTTAGCAAATGATCTGAGCCTCAATTTCTTCATCTGTAAAATGGGAATACTAATACCTATCTCACAGGTGTGTTATAGAAATTAAATGAGATCACTTACAGAATACAGACTAGGCCCTGATCCCATTTCATGATGCTTCACATTGAATGAAAGAATATGAGGTAGAAAATTGCAGTAATTTGGGGTGCCTGGGTGGCTCAGTCGTTAAGGGTCTGCCTTCGGCTCAGGTCATGATCCCAGGCTCCTGGGCTCGAGCCCCGCATCGGGCTCCCTGCTCCTCAGGAAGCCTGCTCCCTCTCCCTGTGCTTGTGTTCCCTCTCTGGCAAATAAATAAATAAAATCTTTAAAAAATTGCAGTAATTTAATGAGACAGTTTTCTATGCTTCCATCCATTCTCTTGGTCAAACATACCTGCCCACATCAAATTGCCACTGATTGCTTGTTTTCCTTTACCTGAGTGCTTTCTTTTTTCTATTTTCCAATATTAATGCCCTGACAATAGCAGTGCTCTCTTTCACCTGAGGCTATTGATATATAATTGTTTACCAGATCAATCTCTGTGTGTCTCTTTAAGCTGTTTTTAATACACAGAAGCATTTCTGGCTTTATCTAGCCTTATTCTGTGGCAGGATGTCTCAAACTGTTCCGCTCAACAGTAAATCCATGGGATATTAATAATTCTCACTCATACAAAAACATAAACATTTGGGAAACACTGTTAAGCAGTTAAGTAGGTTTCTTTACTTTAGGACTTTCCCAAGCCTTTCATATGTTAATACATAAAGAGAATAGGATAGGATTCAGTGTTTCCCAAACATATTTGCCTGTAGAATCTTTTTGCCATAGTGGAGCATTTGAAAGGACTAGGGACTTATAGAACAGTGCTTCTCAAACTTCAGTGAGCGCATGAATCTGCTGGGGGGCTTGTGAAAATGCATATTCTGACTCAGGAGGTCTGGGGTGGGGCCTGGGTTTCTGTACTTGTGACAAGCTCCTAGTGGATGCTGATGTTACTGACTTTATTTTTTTTTTTTAAAGATTTTATTTATTTATTTGGCAGAGAGATACAGAGAGAGAACAAATAGGCAGAGAGGCAGGCAGAAGGAGAGGGAGAAGCAGGCTCCCCGCCGAGCAGGGAGCCCAATGCGGGGCTCGATCCCAGGACCCTGGGATCATGACCTGAGCCGAAGGCAGCCGCTTAAGGACTGAGCCACCCAGGCGCCCCAATGTTACTGACTTTAGACCAGACTTGGAGAATCAAGACTTTCAGGGGCTGTCACATTCATGTTGGAGAATATTCTCTTTACTAGGGAACTCAGCAGAAGAATGTGGTCTCAAATCAAACTATACTCTGGAGCAACAGAAAACATACCGACCCTCAGAGTATCCAGTTCTAGGTGAAACAGGAGAACTGGTCTCAGATGGTTGAACTTGGAGGTGGCATTTCATATTTTTCAGGTCTCTGATCTCTTACCTATAAAATGCACCCAACTTCCACTAGTCCCACAGGTTGCTGGGAGAACGAAATTCACTGTGCCAGAGCACTGTGTAAAATCACCATCACAGACCATCACTGTCAGAAGGTTAAGGCACCTTCACACCTAAGCCAGGCCTTTGTGTTAGAGTCACACTTGTGGTCACCATGACCCCTTTCGTTCTCCATAAATGTATGGATAGGCTACACTGAGCCTGGACTCCCCTGCTTTCCCCCACCAGCCATTCCCTCCCTCAGGGTGACCAGCATGGCTCATCATGTATACTAACAGATCAACGGAGGCTGCCCTGAGGCCTCTGCTGAGAAGGACTCTCTCTGGGCTCTGCAGAAAATAGCTCCTTGGTCAATGAACGATTTCTGCTATGCGTGTTGGAGGAATGGCCATGTAACCCACCCTTGGCCCCAGGACTAGCTCTCCACTTTGCTTATAATCACACAGCCTTTATAAATTGATGGCGCCTTCCCTTCTCATGCCCAGCCATGGCTAGCAGCTCTTTTTTCACCAAAGCACAAAGCCAGCAGGTAGCTATGTGAGAAGCCAGAGTGGCCATAGACCCTGCCTTGCCCTCCCCACATTTGAGTCTGGTCTGGGGGCTCAGGCCTAGGTTCTGGGACCAAAGGGTCACTTTATTCTAGGAGTGCCCTAGAAGGTCCCCTAAGCCTCAGGATTTTCTTCACCTCACAGGTGCCTGATGGCCCCCAAACTGACCTCGTCTCTCTTCAGTTCACCTCAAACATGGGTGAAGTCATAGATAACATGCACAATGCTATCAATCCTCAGCTGTTTCTCTTCCAGCCCATGTCACTCTATATTCAAAACGTTCACATTTCAGTCCGTTGTAGGAGCCCTAGCCTCTCATCTAAGGAAATGCTGCTACATGCTCTCGGTCACTCAGACCAGGAGCCTCATTACCATCACTGATCATCCTTCTCCCTTGCGAACTCACCCCTGGCCAGGCCGCATTCCGTGGCACCAAGTTCTGAGAGGATGGATGCCCATTCGGCGAATGCACCTCACAATTCCCCTTCCCAGAACCACAGAAGGGAACCTGGGGTACATGGGCCTCCAACCCTTCCCTCCTCCATAACTGATTGGCTCAGCCAGGCCAAACAGAGTCCCTTCCATGGGGATTTAGAAGGAGGAAAAGAGAGGGTCATCTAAATGCAGAAGACTTCTGTGGTCTTGTTTTCCTCCGTGGGACGTGGGAATGCAGAGGAAGCCAGTCTCTAGATATAAAAGGAGGATGAAGAACATGAGGGGAAGGAAAGAGGAGAGACAAAGAGTATTGGCTCTAAGCTCCCCTGCCTTGGATTCTGTCAGACATCACTGTACTCTGATACCAAAGCCCCCGTTTTGCTTAAATCAATACCTTGGAATTTCTCAGATAATTAAAAGAATTCTAACCACAGGGTCCTACCAATTCCAATCAAGTAACATGTCTCAAATCTGAGGGTTTATTTCCATCTTAATCAGCTACCCATTCGGGCTATCACCTCTCCACACTTAGGTGTTTGCCAAAATCGCCAAGCTGGGATTCATCTAGAGCGTCACTTTTATAAGATTATTGTTTTTGTAAAATAAATATAAAGACAACAAACATAAGACATTAAGGTCATTCTCCTACTCAAAGAGAGTCCTGATTCCTCATCGTTAAACTGAACTCTTTAGTCCAATATTCAAGGCTCTCGAAGGTTTCCAAAAAATGATCAACATTCACTACTTGATGCACAAGTTTCAAGTACCAGGAAACCCAACATAAACTGGCTTAAAAGTAACAAATAATACAGTAGAGGCTGCAAACTGGCTCACTCCATCCTTCTGATCCTCTTTTTGGATCTTCCGATATCAAAGAGGCTGGAAAGTCAAAGACCCCACTTCCCAGCCCTCCAAGCGCTGGGAAGGAAATGCCCGGCCGTTCTGGAAGCACCTCAGTCCTTCCGTCTGGACCTCATGCCTCACATCTGTGGCCCAGCCTCCCCCCTCAAACATATCTACCTCGGGCATCATTTCTAAGGCCGCATGGCCAAGGCCATAAATCTGTGCCCTTGTTTAGTGTGGCATGTCCTCTCCCTCTAATCCAATCTCCCCTCCGTGTGTTCTCGGTGCTCGCTCATTCGGCTTGACAGCTATTTAATAAACCTATTTGCTTTCCTTTGACATGAGGCAGAAGTGGTGGGTGTTGAAGAGCTGTGAGGCCCTCGTGGACAATGAAACCCTTTCCCACTCAACACTCTTCCAGCTCAGCACAGATAAATTGTGGAGAACTTGAAATTAACCCAAGCTATCTTCTTTTCTTAAGGAAAAAAAACATCACCGGAGACCCAAGAAGCAGAGCAAGTGCAGTGAGTGAAAGGGATGGCAGGAGAAATCACATTTCCTGGCTCCAGGGGCAAGGGTGAGCCCGGATCAGGGGCCTGTGAGCCTTCCCTCAATCTAGCTTTTATCACTTCAAAGCAGGAGGTCTTAAAGGAATGCCCTTTATGACTGATTCTGTCTTCAAAAGCATGAAAGAAAAAGCATATTTTCTTAAGCCTCCTCGCCGGAAGCCAAGCGATTTATCCAAGGGGCTTGAACCACGAACCTCTGCAACCGGGATACAATTTGGTGTGACGGCCGTGGCGCTGGGGCCACAATCAGCCGGCCAGACCGGGATTCTCACTCCACTGCCTGGGAGATTTAGGACTTTGGGCCATTTATCTTTGCTCTCTGAGCCTCAGTTTCCTTCTCTGTAAAGTGAGCATGCAGTTCACCTCACAGGGTCGTCATTAGGATCAAATAAGAGAGCAAATGTGAATATTCTTGGTACGTGGTAGTTGCTAAATGAATTGCAAGCCAGCACTATTTACTTACTGGTTGTAATAATAAGCAAATCTGCTGTCCATCCCATCTCCAGATACCTGTGTATCCCTGCTTTTTATTGGTGTATTGTCTAGAATGTGTTTATTTGGTTTTCCCTTGCATTGGTGGGGCCCAGGAACCGTTTCCTCTATGTTGTCGGCCTTGATCTCAGGGTGCAATATCACTTCTTACATTCCACTATCTCTTTAAGCAAAGCTAGAAGATGTCCAGACCAGGCCTGGGTTTTCTCTGCATAGGGAGGTTGGACTATTGGGCTGCAAAGTGCGCAGTCTCCCCTGGGGCAGGTGAGTCCAGCTGGATGGGCCAGAGTCAAGGTTAGGCTCTCAGGTCCACAGCAGTTACTCAAAACAGCTAAGACTGGGAAGAGCTATGGGTTTGAGTCCAAGCTGGTCTTTATGGAGCAACAAAGATCCAAGCTTGGAAGTTGAAGTTTGGATGGCAACACCCAAGAATAGGGGTTATGCCAACTACCAACAATGATAACTCCAACTCTACATTCAGAGACTAGAGAAATAATACTGGCTAGTACCATGCGCCAGCGAGCCCACTGTTAGCTGGACTAGGTTCAGGGTTCCAGTTATCATCTGGACCCCATATGTTCCAATTCTAACAGGCAGGTTATAGTTGCTTTTGGGTTCTTGGGCATCAATGTCAATTCCCTAGGTCAGAACCCTAGGATGCCCAACAATTTCTGAAAAGTTTATGCATATTCCCCTTTGCTCAATGCATGGTTATCTGAATAAATAGCCATAGGGAAGGACTGGAGAAATTACTACTGAGTATACAATGCTGTAGACTTGCAAAACTGTTCCTCCTGGGGGCTTGACCTATACTTCAGTCAATGGGTTCCAGGTCTGAGAACAGCCAGGAATCTTGAATTTTTCTGGGGCTGTTGTCCAAAGGCTCTGATCACTCATCCTGGATTTCGATCGTACAAATTAACAATGCTTCTGTTGGGTGCCCAGCTATCTCTGCCTGAGGAACAATGTATTCTATCAACCATCTCCATCTCTCTGTTGGTCCATCCTGCTTGGTCAAGTCTCTGCTCTGACCTTGCTGCTTGTTGTAATAATTGTGCCACCTGGCTTCTATTATTTGGGGGTCCTATTACCTCCATTGTTTCAGAATCCCAGTTCTGTAGTGACATCTTTTGATGGAAGCCCTGGTCTATGAAGACAGCCACCACTGTGCTACTTAACAATTCTCGTGCACAGTTACCAACCAGCACATTCTCTAGGCCCTTCTGCAAAACTTGTCAGTTGATGGATTTTCCGACCTTATGAAATATCCGCTCTAGCATGCCCATTGCTCAGAGTCTTTTGATGCTTTCCTCCTTGTCTGTCATGGCAGTTCTCCCATTTCTACTTCACTTAGTGGTGGCCATCATTTTTCTCATGTGTCCAATAGCTACTCTGGGAACATAGTAGCCCCATCTCCAGGATCCTTGCCATGGTGTGAATTCTGGATCGCTGGAGAGTTCCTCATATTAATACACTCTCCTTGATCCAACTTTTTGTTCCTCTCTCTTGATCCTGTATGCTCAGGGCCCAGATGTTCCAAGATCTTCTAGTACTTATTAGCTAGATCCTGCAGCTCCTTGATGTGGTAGATACTTGGCAAATAGCTCCTCTCAGACTTTAGCAGGCTTAGCACCCCTGTGGGCAAACTGTTCTGGGCTTTGACCCTTGTTATTGGTCTTGTTGACAGTAAGGAGGATGGCAAGGGGAGGGAAAAGATCCTGGGTGGGGACAAACATTGTCTTGTAAGATACTTATTTCACTTGTGATTTCTCTATAAACTTCAAGCAAGTTGAGAGAGTGCTATTATTTAATAAGCAGGAGTGGGCTCCTTACAGCCCAGTGGGTTGAGGGCTATTTAGGAGTTCAGGATTCTCAGTAGTGTCTATTCAAGTCTCCCAGGCTCAATTCTCGGGGTTCCCTTCCTTCTAAACCAGACTTCTGGACTCTGTGAAGTCAGCCTTTGAATCTCCACTATTCTTATGATTAAGCTCTGTACCTCATCCTTCACACTGCCCTCTCTCCTTTGGCTACAGGTTAAAGCTTCCTTCAGTGCTGCCCAGAAGGTCCTAGAACCTTCATATCTTGCCTTGAATTGGGGGTTAATCACCATAAGCCAGTCATCACCTTTCTTTAATGAACCCATGCATCCGCAGACAGCCACTCAATTCCACAATCTTTGTGGTAACTACTCCCCTCATTCCACTCAAGCTTACTGCCTAACGCACCCTCTTCCACTGATATCCCAACCATGCCCACCGCCAGTACAACTTTTAACAGTCACACCCTACAGCGTGCTCTTTGTGACCCACCTACCACTAGTAGGTTCTCCTTGCAGTCAATCTCTATCCCCTCACCTTGCTCCCACCTCCACCAAGAGAAAAGCATTGCTGTTTTTCTCACCACAAATTATTTTTGTGAGTTTATTTTGTGAGTCTTTATCACAAAGAAGATAGTCTGCAGTGTCTGGAGTCCGTAATGGTTTTTAGATTCAATCACATTTTTGTATACCTCAGAAATTTTGTTATTGTTAAGTAGTATTCCATTATATGACCGCAAAGGGTACTGGGAACTTTCTGGGGGTGACGGAAATGTTTTCTATCTTAAGTGGGATGTTAGTTACATGATGTAGTAGAGACTATGGTGTGTCTGCCCAGATACCCTGTTTGGGACTCACATGCCCCAGCTGCTGCTGGGATAACCCACATCTGCATTTCTTACTGGGCACTGCCCTCAGGGAGCTGCCTTGCCCAGTTATCTCCCTTGCAGGAGGTTGCCCTAACTCATGTTTATACATTACCTCTTGATAGACTTTTTTTTTTTCAGTTTCTTGCTGCTAAGAATAAAACTGTTATGAACATTCTTGAACAAGTCTGTGGTGTGGACGTATGCTTTCATTTCTTTCAGATAAATACTTAGAAAGGAAATGATGGGTCGTGGGTAGGTGTATTAACAGTTAAAGAATAAGCACTAAACAATTGCCCAAAGTGGCTATAACATTGTGATCTTCTACCAGCAATATATGAGAGTCCCATTGTTCCTTCTCCAGCTGATATACTTTTGGTATTGTCAGTCTTTTAAATTATAGCCATTCAGGGGCGCCTGGGTGGCTCAGTCATTAAGCGTCTACCTTCAGCTCAGGTCATGATCCCAGGGTCCTGGGATTGAGCCCTGCATCGGGCTCCCTGCTCAGCAGGAAGCCTGCTTCTCCCTCTCCCGCTCCCCCTGCTTGTGTTCTCTCTCTCACTGTGTCAAATAAATAAAATCTTTAAAAAATAAATAAATAAATTATAGCCATTCAAGCAAGTGGCTGTGAAGCGTTAATACCTTCTAGTTTCTAATTTGCGTTTTCCTGATGAGTAGTGATATTGAGCACTCTGCATATGTTTATAGACCATTTTTATATTTGGAAAGTGCCCAAGGCTTTAGCCTGTTTCTATTAGGTTATATTTTCATTACTGATTTGTAGGTGTGCTTTATTTATTCTAGATGTAAGTTGGATACACACATTGTGAATATTTCTCTTGGTCGTTGGCTTTTTATTTTCTTGATGGTGTCTTTTGATGAGCAGAAATTTTTAATTTTGATGAAGTCCAATTTATTTATGTTTTTATGGTTAGTGCTTCTTATATCTTGTGTCTAAGAAATCTTTTACCTATCCCCAAATGTGAAGGTATAAAGATATTCTTTATTTTCTTCCAAGAGCTTTCTTGCATTATTTTAAAAGTAAAGTCATTTTTGATGCCACCTTGTGCCATTAAAGCATAAGAAATCATTAGTGAATGTGAATAGTACAGGAAATGGGAAGGAGGTGGCAATGGAGTGGGAGCTGGGGCCAGCAGAAGCAAAGTGGATGCCCAAGCCAGACAAAGTCTCCAGAGTGCTGGGGGCCCCTCCGCCTCTCTAGCTGTAAGCTTCGAGCTGGTCTCCTCCATTAGAGCCAGGGAGGCCAGTTCCGCCTTTTAAAAAGGGGACCTGCAAATGGAATTCACACAGTACCATGACCCTTGGTGTGTAGTGTGGCGGGCTGCAGCCTGATTCGCATCCAAGTGCACACAACACATTCACAGCTGAGAGCTTGCTTCTCCTGCCCTGTCACACTCACCTCTTCCCCACAATTCCGCAGCCTGCTCTCCCTGACGATGTTTTGCTAGGTCGGGCTGTGTCTACGAAGGCACAAGCTAACTTTTGGTTCCTGACCATGCTTATCTGGTGTTTTCAAGGAGATCCGTTTCAATTCTCTGTGACTTTGGCTTCACCCCTTCTTACCTTTGAGGATTGGAAACAGGAGGGGGCTGGTACTTACTGTACATCTATGACCCCCCAGCCCCTTGAATCTTCACCCTGGCCTTTTATCTAAAGCCCTTTCAAAGTAAGATGAGGGAAGCGTATGTCCTGGAAACTGGGTCATTACAAGTCCTGCCCAAACCCTCTTCACAGCAAATCTGCCCAACCCTTAGCCCTTTACTGCCTGGGCCATGGTTTGTGTCCCTAATACTTGAGCTGCAACTGATTGGATCAAGTCAAGTCATATGACCCAGGGTCACATGACCCAGGAGCACCAAGGCTGGCCAGCAATCTTGCGGTGAGTGACCCCATGAAGAGATAAGATTCTCCTATGATCAGATTCTTTCTCTTGAGAATTTGAACTGGGACACATGGCAAGAATTTGCAAATATGCAGTCAGAGGTGAAGCACCACAGAGTAAGAAAAAGGTCAAGGGGTTTGAAGAGAGCCGTGTGTAAGACTGAGTGACAGAGGAGCCAAAACCCTGAACCAAGGAAGCTGCTGGGAGAGAACAGAGCACGAAGCAGTTGTTTAGACAGAACCAGAGGCACCAGGAAGGGACATCAGCCCTAGACACGCCTCTGTTCCGGATTCCACAAACAGATGCCTGCTCAGGAACCCTTTAGCCTACTCTCAACCCCATAGCTACGAGGGATCTTGTGAGGGTCTCTATTTTCATCACTAAACAAGTGAAAGGAAGAGGGGAGAGGTGAGTAAGTTAAAAAAATGAATCCAAGTAAGGAAAGTGGTCACAGTTCACCCTCCAGTAGGAATATTTCCCACATTATGTTGTTTGGGGACATGTTAATGTTACCTCACTCCATTTCTGGTGACACCTTCCCATTCCACTGGCCTGTGAAATGCAGTGAGGGGATATGGGCTAGACCTGTGAGGAAGGTAAATGCATTTTTGATGAGTTGGAGAATCTGTGCCATTGAACAGCAGCTTCCACATTACCAGCTGGGTGCGTGTGTTTTAAGCCAAATCTTTAAAGTGCTTCGTAGTAGAAGTGTGGTAGGGCTGTGGGAGCTCAGAGGAGCTGAAAAGTGATGCTTGAAAATGGCCATCCTGCTGGGATTATGGACAGTCCTATAGCATCTTTGCAAAATTCTGCAGTGTCAATCCTGGCAGTAAAGTGCTTTTTATAAATATCACTTATTAAGGGAGTAACATTCTGATAAAGGCAGTGGTTATTTCTGTCCTCAGAGCAACAACTGCAGAGGATGGGTATTTTCCAGATTGTGCTAAGGGAGCACATGCATGCTCTGGATAGTCAGACTTCACACTCAGTTTTATATATAAGATGAGCACAAGGATTTGGTCAGTAAGGTTTACACACACGCGTACACACACACACACACACACACACCTAAAATGGAGGAGTTATCAGAGAGGCTCACTATCAATTGGTTCATGGGAATTAGATCTTCAGAAGAAAGCTCACAACTCACTGGGGGGAGGGCAAATACCTCAACTGTTCAGTGGAAAAACCACAACAGCATATGCAAAGGAGTATTTTATCACTTTCCTTTATGTTGCAGAGAATCAGGCCATTTTTCTGCCCTTGGTTTAGGGCAAAACAAGGAGAAAGGCCTCAAGCTGAAGGCAAAAGTAAATACTAAGACTCCAGAGAGTCTTATGTCTGTGTGTGGGGAAAGCATCCCATACTCAAAGAAAGTTCAAGCTGGAGGAAATTTGAGCAACCCTAGCCTAAGTCCCTCGTTTAACAGGTGACGAAGATACAGCACAGATATCTTTATGCAAAACAGATTATTGGTTCTAAATTTTGGGGGCAAAGATCATGGATAATGGCATTCTAGCTACAGCATCAAACAGATTAGGTCAAACCCTGTGATAAAAATCACAAATGTAGGTGAAGATCATGAGGAGTCCCTGATAAAGACCGAATGCTGGCCAGTGGCTCCCAGCAGAACACAATTAACATGTTTGTTTACTCTGCTTCTGCTGGAAAGTCTCTATCCCAAACTAGTTTTTGTGGGTTCAAAGTCTAGTACACCACCAACAACATTTATACCATAGGAAGTGTCTTAGAAATGCAGAATCTTGGACCCCAGCCTGGCAACCCACTCACAGACCGACCTGCAACAGGGCCCCTGGATGGCGCATGCATACAGGATGGGGCAAGAGCATGGGTCCTACGTGTTGCCAGAGCGGCTCCTTTTCAAGAAAAGGAAGCATGAGTTCCACCAGCTAAGTTCAGCAGCAAAGGCCACTGCCATGCTGGTTTGTAGCGTTGGCATGTATTAGTTTTGTACGGCTGCTGTAACAAATGACCATAAATTTAATGGCTTAAACCAACAGGAATTTCTCTTCCTGTAGTTCTGGAGACCAAAAGCCCAGAATCAAGGGCCAGAAGGCCTACGCTCCCTGTAAAGACTCAGGGAGAGAGCATCCTTTCTTGTCTTTCTTAGATCCTGGTGGTTTGGCAGTTCCTTGTGTCTGCGTCCCTCCAATCTCTGTCTCTGCCTTCACAAGGCCTACTTGGTGTCCCAACTCTCCGCCTTTCTCTAATTCAGACGCTTGTCATTGGATTTAGGACCCACCTGGATAATACAGGATGATCTTGTCTCAAGATCCTTAATTACATCTGCAAAGACCTTTTTTCCAGATAAAGTGGCATTCACAGGTTCTGGGTGGGCAAACATTTTGGAGGGCTACCATTCAACACACTACTGCATTTTGGGGAGTCAGTTAGGGGGATGATCTCTAGGACTTGAGGGCCTATTACAGGGTGAGAGGGAGGGCTGGATACCGCATTGTTGGAGATGACCTTCCACTGTCAGGGTCCCAATTTGGGTTAAATCATGCAGCAAGGATCCTCGTGGGCTTTGATTATGAGAGAGAAGCAGAAAGAGAGGAGAGAGAAAGACATTCTTTCATAGCTTCCCTGGGTCCTCACTGGAGAAAGAGCACGGAGGACACTAAATTAATTCAGGTTATCCTGAGAGCACTGCACTTTGGGAATGAGATTTAAACATTACTTGCATTAGAAGTCTGTCTAAAATGGATCTCTCTTCTGTCAGCAAAACTTTCCCCTCTTGCCCTCTCTATCTGGGGCCTCCCTCTTCCTTCCAGGCCCTGCCTCCAGCTGCTGGGTACCCAACCACTCCCCTGGACCTGCAGACAGCCGTCCTCTGGCTCCCTCCCCGTCTGGGCCTGTCAGGCCCTAGGGAGTCGGGACGCTGTGCTAATTAGGAGCATTATCACTTTGCCAAGAAAGAACACGAATCCAGGAAAAAGCCTCAGTTAAATGTGCCGGACATCAGGGATCCTGACTGCAGGCAGCTGAACTCTGGTATCTGTTTAACAGAACTCAGAGCTAGAGAGCTGCCCACCCCCCCCCCCCCCACCGTGCTGTGGAGAGAGAGCACGAGTCTCGTCTTGGTCTCCCTTCTCTGTTCTGAATCCCCCAAACCACGGTCAAGGAGGGCATGCACCCATATGACAAAGTTAGGGTTTTTTCCCTAATTGCTTTTAATTTTCAAAAATTTTTTAAAATTTAAAAACATTGAGCATATGCAAAACGTAAAAGATATTGTAACCATTTTCTTAAGCGTCCATTTCGGCAGCGTGAGTACATTCATGCTGCTGCGCAGCGTTTGCCACCATCCACCTCTTGTGAAACTAAAGCTCTGTGTCCTCTAACAACTCCCCGCACCCCCTCCATCCAGGCCGGACCACTCCCTACTTTCTGTCTTTATGGATCTAACCACTCTAGGAACCTCAGGTTAAGGGAAGTCATGCGGTATTTGTCTTTTTCTGTCCAGCTTATTTCACTGAGCGTAATGTCCTCAAGATCCATTCATGTTGGAGCATGTGTCAGAATCTCCTTCTTTAAAAGCCCAATATTATTCCGTTGTGTGTAAATACCATCTTTTATTTATCCATTCACCTATTGATGGACATTTGGGTTGCTCAGGACACAGATTTTTTTTTAAGTAAATATTTACTTTAATTCTGAAACAACTTCAGCAAGAAGAAGGAAAAACCTGAATAGCCTAAAACTGAGTACTGAAAAAAATTAAGGCCATCTTTGATACCCACTGAAAGCAACTCAGCAAATTTGGTAAATGAAAGAAGAAATCGCCTTTCTTTTTTAATACATGCAAAAAGCCCCCAACTTTTCCGGAATGAGAGAAAGTAGAAGAGCTCCACGAACCTACTAGTAATGTTAACAACTGGCTGAGCTATGCCATTTGCACCAAAGAGCTAACTAATTCTCAGAGTCTAAGGGCACTAAAACACCGTTGCCATTCCAATGAGAGTGAATGATTTAGAAGGAACTTTGAGAATTAGGAATCATGCCTCAAGGTTTTGGTACAGTTCTGCATATGTGAGAGGGGCAGGCTTTTTTCAGAATTTCGGAGTTCCTGAGATTTCAGGGAAGTGGAGTCCTTCCTGCAGGAGTCTGATACCTGATTGTCTCTGGGCACATACTTTTAACACTGATTTGTGTATTAAGTAGAAGGCATACTGGTCCTACTATTGCATTCTCTGAAAATTGATTTAAAAAATATCCTAATGGAGGTGTGTTTATTATTTGTCTTACTTTTATTAAGACAACCAATATTTTGTGAATTTCCAGTTGATTAGATGATGGGTAAAAGGATGAATAAGAGAGATGTCTTTCATTTCAAGAAAAATAAAATTACATGTTGTATTTATTTTTCCTGGATAATTTCTATTTTTTAATTTTACCAGTAAAAAAAATGTGAAAAGGAAGACTCATAAATGCTGGGACATGCAGTAACTCAAGTAATGAGGATTCCCCAGGGGGCAATTTGCTACATTCCATCTTGGTGAGAGAAAGACCTCTGGGGTAATGTTGCACCATAAGCAAGGGAGGTGTGACATACACGTGGCCAGTGTTAGTGGTCAAGAGAGGGTATTGAGTCACAGACTGTTGGGCCCTGGGAATACTAAAACCAGCTCCTTAGTGTCCCCATGAGGCATACTACTCAGACTAGTGCACAAAGCTGGGAAATATGGCCCCTCCTGCTAGTCTATCATGCTGTGTTAAATGCACAACCAGACAAACCCCGGCAGTGTGCTCTCCAGAAATAAGCATCTTCCAAGATTTAGATTCCCAGAGCTCAATGTAAGCTTCTTTCTTCTACTTCCTTACCTATAAAATAGCCTACCACCCACCCTGTCCTGGCCTTGTTATTATTCTAAATAAACCCAGGCTTGCCAAAGTCTTGGCACCGTCCACAAACACCAAAGTTCCTAATAATAATTCTCCCAGCACTGTATTGAAAAAAAAATCATTTATCCTATGAAATGATTCTTCAGGCACTTTTAGAGGCCGAGTCTGTCCCCAGAATTCAAAGGGTAGAGAGTCACATGGGGTCTCTATGCAACACTGTAACCATTGGGCTGGATCCAAACTGTCCCTTTAGAAGAGAGCTGCCAGGGACCAGGCGGTATCCAGTGGGCAACAGCGCCAAAACCATGAGCCATGGCTGTTACCCACTTTGCTTCTTTGAGGTAAACCCAAGTTCCCATGTGGAATTTTACCTAGAGGGTGAGTAGTTGGTGGTCTTCACTGGTGGTTGCCTTGAGTTATCAAATTCCAAAATAAAGAAAGCTGGGCAGGAAGGTCAATGTTAGGCTTGAGAGTCTCCTCTACAGACCATTAATTCGATCCTTCTTCCAAGGGGAACTAGGAAGGCATTTCCATCTATGTCTGTCTCCCCAAGGCTCAAGTTTCTTAGGACAAATAAAAACCAGAAAGAAGAGTGTGCAAGCTTTAGCCATAGAGGAATGGGACAGCGGCCCTGCCACCATAATAATTACAAAGTGGTCCCACAGGCTATGAACACCTTCTTTCTGTGACTGGTTGGGAGCCTGAAATGAAGTCCCATCATTTGTACTTTGCGTATGCATCTCTCTGCAGCAACGGACCCAGTCTGGTCTTGCTGTCACTGGAAACAATGACAGTTCTGGCTACCACTTGTTGTCCATTTCTGCAAGCCCATCCCTGTACCGTGGACAGTACAGACATCATCTCACCCAAGAACATGGGCTAGACCCAAATCGCCTGCCTGCTCTGCACCATAGTATCTGAGACGTGATGGCAAGATTATGATGTGAGTCAACAGTGGGACAAAAACATAACAGTGTGTTTAAAAGCACTACTAATAGTCTGGTTGTTATCACGTGGAAAACTTGAATCCAGAAAGGGAGCAATCTTTTGGATGGCATACTGTAAAATAGCTCTACTCCAGATCAGCCAACCTTACATTACTGCCACCCTCCGCTAGCCCCCCCTTCTCCGCCAACACACATACTATCGTATTCTTACCAAACCTCACGCTTTACTCCTAAATTGACCCTATGTGGGTACATTCTGTCTGGGTCTGCTCTTTGGGGGAATGACCAAAACAGAACTAACAGTTAAAAAAACTAAAGTAGCATGAAATGGAGGAAAGAGATAACTCACTCAAAGCACACTCTGCCCCTATGAGCTGTGTGACACTGGGAATCGGCTTCACTCCCTGCTTCTCAACTCTGCATTGGAAAGGGATGATAAGAACAATTATATAAGACAATGCAATGGATAGGCATTTTACAAATAACTCAAAACACTACATTTTTTTTTAAACTTATTTATTTATTTATTTATTCATGAGAGACAGAGAGAGAGAAAGAGAGAGGCAGAGGGAGAAGCAGGCTCCCAAGGAGCAGGGAGCCCAATGCGGGACTCAATCCCAGGACCCTGGGACCATGACCTGAGCCGAAGGCAGACGCTTAACCATCTGAGCCACCCAGGTGCCCTCAAAACACTACATTTTAAAAATTGATTGTACTTCAGTTCTCTCTAAAGTCTAGAACACTTATTTAGTTGTCCAAACAGGAAACCAAGGTAATGTATTTTCTAAACACCACTTGAAACCCTCATTTAACTTTTTATGAATGCCATAAATCATTCATGCACTCTATCACCCATCTCCCGCTCTTAAAAAGTGTCCAAAGAGAAGGTAGGTTTTCTGGGTCCCAGGAACACGAACCTGTCTTTTGCTTCCCAGCCAAGCATCGGCCAGTCCCTTTGTGCTTTCTTCTGGCCTTGTCCGAACACTTGGCAAGGAGACGCTGTCAAGGGGTTGGTCTGTGGGCGATTCTAGAAACATATTTCCTGTAACCTGACTAGTCTGAGACACCGGGCTTCACACTGGGCTTTTCTGGGGCCGCCCCGCCACCCCTATCACCACAGCCTTCCTGCCTGGCAGCTGCAGACAGAACATTCCCCATAGTTAAGGCCCAGTAAAACTCACCTCGTTCACCAGGAGGCTCTGGGCCTACCCTGTCTGATTGCTTTGGAGCCGGCCACAGAGGGTTTGCGTGGCTGGCTGGGGAGGGATTTTTACAATTGAAAAGAAAAAGACTCAGTTGTCAAAGACAAAGCCTGTAGAGTCCTGAGGGATTCCCAAGGGTAGTTAATTGGAAAAACCATTTGCCCCCTTTAACGTCCCTCCACCCACTGCGGCCCCCAGCCTTATCCGAGAGCAGTCACCCTATCTGTAAATGGCGACCATGGAAAATGTACCCTGGTGACTTGGTGTGAAAGATAGGCAAGGCTCCTAAAAAATCTTCTCGGAGGCTTATCACCTTCTTCTGGCTCCACAGCGGGCTCGGGCTCTGGGGCTGGAGGAAACTGCCTGTCTGTGAGCCTAGACAGGGTCTCATCAACAACTGATAAGGGCCCTCTGTGAACAAGCAGGCGCTGGGGGGCTTTACTCGCCTTTCAAATGCCAGAGACAGTTGTAGGAGAAAATACAGGGTCCAATGACCTCCGTGAAGGAGGCCGGGCAGGCCCGCAGGATCAGCCATGCATGAAGCAGGGTGGCCCTCCCCCGACCTGGGAAAGGAGAAAACCTAGGGGTCACTTCACAGGTACAGGGACAAGTATCTGATGGTCAGCAGGGACATCCAGGCACTGGCAATGCTGCTATGCTAGATGAATTAAGCCCAAATACCTCCCCGTCTATTCAGATTCTAAATAACCTAAAAGCTCCTGTAATCCTAAATTCTGTAACCCCCCTATCAAGGCAATGAATATTAAAATGAGGGCCCCCTCATGTTGCAAGATCTTGAGGTTCCCTCCAAATTGAACCATTTAGTGCAACAAAAGATACAGCCTTAGGAAGGAAGAAATCAGATTTTATATTCCAACTCTGCCATCTGTCCATGTAACATTAGATAAATCAGTTTTTCCCAGGAAGATGCAAATATTGCTCAGACTAGCTCTCATCATGTGAAAGGGATTTATAAAGAAATGGTAGAGTGCTATATAAGTAAAGTAGTATTATTTAAAAATGCAATACTTGAACTATCTCCAGTGGTGAGAGTACTTATACCCTTTAATCCTTTGAAAATTGCTAACTCCTATTTAGCATGCTGAATGCAGTAGAGCAAATGCATACTGAGCTCCTTGCACAGAGGAAGCTAACAAGAAGACACAGCTCATTTAAAGAATTAATGGCAGGCATGTGCTGTAGTAAAGAAGCAAACTTTCGGTGATGGGGAAATCTGGCAGAAAGATTATGAAGAAGTCTGGGGGAGAAAGTATCATCTGAGCCTGGAGGCAGACAGTGAAGGAGAAAGCAACAGTGTGAGCTTAAACCACAAGAGGACGGACCAGGGCAGGAAGTAGTCTGGAGGGGCTGCACTGAAAGGGTGATGAACATCATGGGGAGCATGGGGACCAGATGAAGGGACCTTGAACCCAGGCTGAGGCACTCAGACTGTATCATGTAGGCGTGGAGAGCGGCTGAAGATGGGTGCGGAGGAGAGCCGTGCTGCGGCAGCCACCTGCAGCAAAAGGCACAGAAGAGACGGGAGGCTGGAAGAACCACAGGGAGCTGGATATGGAGAAAGGCAGTGCGGGTGGAAAGGAAGTGGCTGCGTAAAGGAGGAGTTTGCTGTGTGTCGAGTCTCTGATAATTCAAATATGCACCATTCTCCTTCCTTTCTGATAAATGGCGGGGGTGGGGGGGGTCACTATACTCAGCAGACATTTTTTGCCTGTGTACTTCCCTAGCCACAGTGTTAGGTCACCCCGCTGTTCCAGGGGCAACTGATTTCCCGTCCTCTGATTCTCCACCAAAGCTTCACACTGGACAGAGGGGGAAAGGGGTCAAAGACCGTAAAAGGAAAAGAAGAATAAAACAGAATGACAAACAACTTGTTATCAAACAAAAGGAAACAATTTACTCACTGAGCAAAATTTAGAAAACAAAACTAAGCCAAGTACAAAAATGAAAATCACAGGTATCTACCAAAGTAGATATCCTTCCAGTATTTTCTATGTGTGTATAAGCACACGTATGTTGTATATGTTTCTTTATTTTTTACAAAGATTTTCTTTATTTGAGAGAGAGAATGAGAGAGAGAGAGAGAGCATGAGAGGGGAGAGGGTCAGAGGGAGAAGCAGACTCCCCGCCGAGCAGGGAGCCCAATGCGGGACTCGATCCTGGGACTCCAGGATCATGACCTGAGCCGAAGGCAGTCGCTTAACCAACTGAGCCACCCAGGCACCTGGTTGTATATGTTTCTATGTATATATTATTTCTGTGTGTATATTAAAGTAGGACAGGCACTGTTAAAGTACTATTTAGGTCCTATTTAGTTCCATTACTAATACTAATATGATTATACTGTCTAGTGCATGGCACATACGAGACTTAATAAATATTTATTAAAGTAATAAATGACCATAAATGACTGATGACATTGTTTCATAAACCGATTTTTCATTTATTACATTCTACATTGTAGACAACTTCCCATGTATTAAAACAATCTTTTAAATGATTACATGATATTATCAATATATGAATCATGCTTCACCAAACCTCATGTGATTGGCCCTTATTTTATTATTAAAGATTTTATTTTATTTATTTGAGAGAGAGCACAGGAGGGGGTAGGGTCAGAGGGAGAAGCAGACTCCCTGCTCTGAACAGGGAGCCCAATGTGGGACTCGATCCCGGGACTCTGGGATCATGACCTGAGCCGAAGGCAGTTGCTTAACCAACTGAGTCACCCAGGCAGAGCTCTGATAGGGGCGCCTGGGTGGCTCAGTCATTAAGCGTCTGCCTTCGGCTCATGTCATGATCCCAGGGTCCTGGAATCAAGCCCGGCATCGGGCTCCCTGCTCTGTGGGAAGCCTGCTTCTCCCTCCCCCACTCCCCCTGCTTATGTTCCCTCTCTCACTGTGTCTCTCTCTGTCAAATAAATAAATAAAATCTTTAAAAATAAATAAATAGAGCTCTGATAAATATTCTTGTAGTTAAAGAGGTACATTCATGATAATATCCTTAGAAAAGAAATACCAGAAGGAGGTGTCCTGGATCAGAGGCGTGCACATTTTTAAGACTTTTGATATCTACCCCTGGCTTTTGATATCCCTATTGACATACCCTCCCAACACCTTACAGTTCATGTCCCTGTCTGCAGTAGACGCTGACTCATTTTCCGAATAGGACAGTCTGACCGTGGATGTTATATTTCCCTTTATCTTTGCCTATTTGATGGGGGAAAAGTTATACTATTATAATTTTCATTTCCTTGATTTCTTAATGACTATGAATTTATCTTTTTTTTTTTTTGCTTTTAGTTATACTTTGTGGGGGTGGATTTCTTGACATACCTTTTAATTGTTTTTCTATATTCTTATTTGTTAAAAATGATATATATTAGGAATATTAACCATTTGTCAAAAACATTACAAATGCAATTTGCAGTTTGTCACTTTGTGGGTTTTTTTTTTTTTTGCTTATGTGGTTTAAAATTTTTATACAATGAATCCAGTGATCTTTCCTTTATGATTTTTGCCTATGGCATCATGCTTTAAAAGGCCTTCACTACCCCAAGATTAAATATTTATCTATGTTTTTCTGGTGTTTTACATCTCAAAGTCATCTGAAAATTATTTTGGTTAGAGGTTTTTTGAGCTCCAATTTAATTTTTTCCAACTGGTTAGCCCTTTGCTCCCATGTTATTTACTGAATATTCTTTATCTAGTGATTTGAAATGCCATCTTTATCAAATCTCAGGAATTCCTTCTGGTGATTGGCATGTCTGTCTCTTTTGGGGCCAGTATTATGTTGCTGTGCTTATTGTAACTTTACAATATGTCTTAACATCTGGCAAGGCAAGTCCTCCTTCATTATTCTTCCTTTTCTAAATTTTCTTTGTTATTCTCCCCTGTTTTTATTCCTCCAAATGAATTTTAAATAATTTTACGTGTTCTAAAAAATAATGCTATTGGAATTTTTATTGGAATTATATCACATTTATAAATTAAATAATCAATAGCTCTGCAATGCTGAGTTTCCATGAAAGAACATGGCTTATGGAAATATTTCCATTTCACCAAGTTTCCTTTTATGTTCCTGAGTAATGTGATGAAGTTTATTACACATAAGTACCACCTTGTTCTCACTGATGTTATTTCTGAGTGTTTTAGATTTTAGGGTTGCCAAGTGGGATTTTTCCTACTATATTTTCTAACTAATTATCACTGTTATATCAGAAAGTTATTATCTTGTTTCCCTGTTACCTACTAAATTATGTTATTAATTCAAATAACTTTGCAATAGATTCCTCCAGATTTCCTGAGTGTGGTGGTTTATACTGTGTCAAGTTGATGAAGTGGGAACTATGTTTTCCAGAATCCTCTTCCCTGTATTGTTCTGAGTGAGAGTTAACCAAAGGAGACATGCAGACAGTATTTGGAATCAGAAGTGAAGCAGCAACCATTTTTCTCTGAAGATTTGCATGGTGAGGTGTGGTGCCAGGCAGACGCAGGGTCACCACGAGCCCCCAAATCCCACAGACACTTAGCAGGAGATGCGGAGAAGCGGTAGCTAATGTGGAGACACAGCTTCCCGCGAGCCTCCCTGTATTCAGGTGGCTGGAAGTGCTCAGCCTCTGAGACCGACAGGCTGGTTGGCGACTCTCTCTTTGATCCTTCAAAGTCCCTCTTGAATTTTCATTTCCCCAATTCTTTCCACAATTGTGTAAGGTCTAACGACTGTAATAAATCTCTTCTATAACTCAGTGGATCTGCTTTCTCGATTGAGCCCTGACTGATTCACTGCAAAAATCATCTTGGAATGTTAGTGCTAACAAGGATCTACTATAGGGTTCCCAGCCCGACTATGGGACTACCAGCGACGTGTGAATTTCAGAAAGAAGCCTGTTTCTCTCTGCCCTGCTCGGTGTTCAAGCCATGCTCTGTGGGCTCTTCATACAACAAAATGGCCCATCAATGCATTTCACAAAACAAAGACAGATTTTCCCCTGACAAATTCTTCTCCCAATTCTGAAATTCACCTTTCTTTCCAATCACACACATGCACCTGTATGTTTTCTGATACTTAATTCGATGAGGCAGTGGGTGGTACTGTAAGCACAATAGCACTGTGGGTTTAGCTTGGAAATAAACTTTCAAGAAACTCGTTTAGGCCAACTTTGTACTTTCGCCAGTGAGCGGAGTAAGGGCAGTGCTGGTGGTAAGAACTAGAGAGTCTTAATTTTCACATCAACACCTCTTTTTAAAGGAGGCAGACAGAGGGGACTTGAACAAGCCTCAACTTCACTTCTGCTCTGGGGAAGCCAGGGGAGGAGCTGAGTGAATAACTTTTTTGTTTTTCTGAACTAGTCTTGTCACCTAAGAAAAAGTTGACAATCCCCTATTAGGGCCCCTTTATGTCATCACCAAATCACTCCTGCCTCCGTAAGAAAAACTTAAGCAGGACTCCAATCTGCTATACAGACATGACCTCACAGGGTCTCAGATATAGGGCCTCATTTCATGTTACATGAATTTTTTTTCCCTTTTTTGTCTTGCCACATGAGAAATCTGCTTTTAGAATGCATGGAGAGGCCTGTCTGCTACTTCTTATTAGTGTAACTTCTGAGAGACCTGAGAAAACATGATTACAGCCATTGTTCAAACAAAGACAAACATCAGATCTAAAAACAGTAAATGCAATGGTTGAGACTATGTTCGCTGCTTTAAAAAATGTCAAAAGAGGGGGAAGAGACTTGATTGCTAAGATGGCTGCTAAAATATTTTAAATGAAAAATGAATCAATACATACAGCCTATGGCTGCCTAGTTTTCTAATTCAGCATTTCCCTGCCTTTAGTTCTATAGCTGATGGAGTTTCCCTAGCTATGTTTTCTCAGTTCTGAAGGGATGGTGGAGGTCAATTGTGTAAATCAGGATTATTGTAGATGGTAAATCAGAAGTCGATGTGTTTTTCTGACATTCTGCAGTAATCTTTCTTGGGAGGAAAATACACATTTTTCTGCAACTTGTTTATCAGTTTTTATTTTGAAAATAAATTCTTTGACATTAAAGAATTGCAAAAAAAAAATTCCTGTGGGAAGAACCACAGGCTGGAAATAGCTTGTGCTGGACTTGGAACTAAGTAACACACTGTGAAAGATAGTGTAATAGGATACATAAGGGTTTGCTAATTGGACTGGAAATTCATGAGGGAGAGGAGCTGATAACTCTGAAGTGATTTGGGAGAGGGAAACATGTCAGCATTAGAATAAAATGAAAATATGAGTCAGCGTAAAATGATTTTGGAGATCATCCATTGTGAATATACTTGGATAGGATGCTACTTTTGGCAAGAGAGCCATTATTTTACTTTAATCAATATTTATAAATTGTTTTAAAAATCTTTTGTCAACTGTCTGGAGTGAGAGTACATTGTGGGTATTTAGTTTGGGCATATTTATGTATAAGAATGTGTAGAAGGAGGTGTATACGATAAGAAAAAACAGCAATGTGTCTTCATTCAAAATAAATGCCCTAGATTTTGGCTGGGTTTTAATATAAATTCTAATACCTTAAAATATACTACAAATGGAGTCCTAGCTCAAAAGGGTGTTAGCTAGTAGCTCTGTGCTTAATATCATCTAACTTCTCAATAAATTAAACAGGAATTTCATTTATATTAAAATTTAAATTAAATTTGTATTTAAACTGTTTTAATTTAAATTTAAAAAGATGTGAACTATAGAACAAGACTGCGTTTTATACCACCAGTGTTTCCGAGACTCTGTCTGTACCACCCAGAAAATGGGGCATCAGTCTTTCCTTCAATGACTGAACAGAGCTGGACTACTGTTTCCATGTGCCTACAAACCACTCTGCTCTGTCCGACATCTTCCTATAGTCAAAGAACAAATGCCAGATGACAGTTGGGTAGAAAGTGTAGGTAAGAAACTTTCATTTCATTGTCCATGAGATAGGTAACCACCACAGGAAATCATTATAGATATGCACAGACATAGGAAGGAAGTTGACAGCTGGTTCGTGCATTTCATCAGTTGAGTACCAGACAGGTGGAATCAGACACAGGGACAGATATCAACTTAACTGAAGAGAGACACATCAGTTGAAAGCCTGGGAATTAGATTGGAAACTGTGTACACCAATTAGCCTGCAACTGTAGATCTGAAATTAGACGATTTCTTAAGCAGGGTAAAAGCAGAGCCAAGGGCGATTCACACACCCAATGTCTAGAAGGATTTCACTGTACTTACGATTTGTTTATGAAACAAATGTCCATTGAAGCTCTATTGTATGCAAGGCCCTGTTTTAGGCAATGACTGAGTAAAGGGAAGAAAACCAACCTTTTTTTTAAGTACTGTAATGCAAAGTAAAAAGAACAATGTAATGAAGACTCAGAAGAAAAGCATAAACCTATGAAATATCTACTATAAGACTCACAATAAAATTTCAGAAAACTAATTGATATATTCAGAGGAGTGCAAGGGGAAATAACCACAATAAATAGGAGCAAAAAAACCCTAGAATCAAGAGAATAAGAGGAGATAAAAAAGTAACAAAATAAGCTGGTATTATAGACTGCAGGAGAAAAAAGAAAAAACAATGAAAACCACTGAAAGTCAGAGATATATAGAATAGGGAATAGCAAATCACCATTTGGATAATAGTATTTACAAGAAAGATGCTTGAATTATTAGATAACTAGAAATATTATGTAAAGCAATAATCAAATATATTATCTAATTCAACTTTTATGAGATGAAGAAGGACCTGAAGAGTAAATGCACCCACTAAGTTCCAGCGAAAAATTATTGAAAATTTGCCTACACTTCTTGGCCAAAAAACTAATGATGTAATGTGTGGTAATTAACATAACATAATAAAATAAAACTTAAAAAAAAAATTACAAAATTTCTATTAGCACGCAGGAAAATCAGTTTCCTATGATAGAACACAAATCAGGGTAGTTTCAAACCTGTCTCTATATAAATTCTAGATAACAATGAAACCACATCTATAGATTTTTGAAAGAAAATATGTTATAACCTCAGAATTTTATACCTAGCTTAGATGGCTTTCACATATGACCAACAGAAAGAAATTTTCAGGGAGCCAAATGTTCAAAAAATTATATGACACATGTATTATTTTTCTTGAAAATAATTGTTTGAAGACATATTACACCATTTAAGAATTGCAACAAAATTAACTGATTAAGTTTGAGATGCGATGGCATAACAATTAAAATAGAGATGCCAACTAGAGGAAAGGAAACAATAAAGACAAGAGCAGAATAAATGAAATTGAAAAGAGAAAAATAAAACATCAATAAAACCAAAAACTGATCTTCTGAAACACTTATTATATTGGCAAACCTACAGACAGGTTGCCAAGGAAAAAAATAGAGAAGACACTAGTTACCAACATTAGAAATAAAAGAGGGGATATCAATATAGACACCATAGACATCAAAAAGACAATATGGTAATAGTCTAACAAGCCTGTGAATAAAAATTCAACAACTTAGATGAAATGGACCAACTCCTTAAAAGCCACAAACTACCAAAACTCATCCACAAGGAAATAATCTAACTAGTCCTATGTCTCTTAAATTAAAAATTTAGTTTAAGCCCTCCCCAAGAAGGAAGCTTCAGGCCCACATCATTTCATTGGTAAAATCTAACCAACTGTTAAATAAGTAAAAGCAGAAATTTTACAGTATATTTTCCAGAAGATAGAAAGGGAGAAAATACTTCCTAAGTCCCTTCCCAAGCATTAACCTGGTACCAAACCAGACAAAGACAGTACAAGAAAACAAACAAACAAAAAACAGCTAAGAACATCCCTTAGGGAATACAGATGTAAAAATTCTTAAGAAAAGAGTATCAAGTCAATTCCAGCCATCTATAAAAGGACTTATGCATCACAAGAAGTGGGTTCTATTGCAGAAACACAATGTTGTTTCAACACTCAAAAATCAATCAATGTAATCTATCACATTAACTGACTAAAGAATAAAAACTACGTGATTATATATTAACCACTACAGAAAAGTATTTGACAAAATTCAACAGAACAAAGATCCTAAGACTAATACATGAGCTTAGTAAGATCACAGGATATAAGGTCAACATATAAAAATCAATTGCATTTCTATATATTAGCAGTCAACAATTGGAAACTGAAAAAAAATTTTTTTTAAGATTTTATTTATTTATTCATGAGAGACAGAGAGAGAGAGAGAGAGAGAGAGAGAGAGGCAAAGGGAGAAGCAGGCTCCCAAGGAGCAGGGAGCCCGATGTGGGACTTGATCCCGGGACTCCAGGATCATGACCTGAGCCGAAGGCAGATGCTTAACCATCTGAGCCACCCAGGCGCCCAACTGAAAAATTTTTTTAAATACCATTTAAATAGTTCAAAAAAAAAAAAGCGAAATACTTAGGTATAAAACTAACAAAACATGTATATGATCCACACCTTGAGAACAAAATCCTGATGAAATATCAAGGAAGACCTAAATGAATGAAGATACCTACTGTGTTCATGAATTGGAATGCTCAACAGAGTTAAGGTGTAAGTCCTCCCCAAATTGATCTATAGGTTTAACTCAACTGGACTCAAAATCTTAGCAGAATTTTTGTAAATTTAGCAGGTTCAGGTTGACTCTAAAATTTACATGGAAAGGTAAATGAACAAGAAACCCAAAACAATTTTGAAAAGAAAGAATAAAGTTAGACGACTCAGAAATAGATCCACACATATATAGTCAATTTATTTTTGATAACTAAGTCTTTCCAACAAATGTTGTTGGAACAATTGAACATCTATATGCAAAAAATGAACCTCAAATTTACCTCACACCTTACACAAACATTAACTCATCAATCATAGATCTAATTGCAAAATAGAAAACCATAAAACTTTTAGAAGAAAAGACAGGAAACAACCTTTGTGACCTGAGTTAATCAAAGAGTCTTTGGATATAACACCAACATGATAAAGACTTTTTTTTTTTTTTTAAGATCTTATTTATTTATTTGACAGAGAGAGACACAGAGAGAGAGGGAACACAAGCAGGGGGAGAGGGAGAGGGAGAAGCAGGCTCCCCGCCGAGCAGGGACCCCGATGCGGGGCTCGATCCCAGGACCCTGGGATCATGACCTGAGCTGAAGGCAGACGCTTAACGACTGAGCCACCCAGGCGCCCCGATAAAGACTTTTTTAAAAAAGATTTTATTTATTTGTCAGAGAGAGAGAGAGTGGGAGAGCACAAGCAGGGGGAGTGGCAGGCAGAGGGAAAGGCAGGCTCCTCACTGAGCAAGGAGCCAGATGTGGGACTTGATCCCTGAGCCGAAGGCAGACGCTTAACCGACAGAGCCACCCAGGTGTCCAGATATAGACATTTTTAAAAATGACTAATTGCACTTCATTAAAATTAAAAGCTTCTCCTCTGAATAAAACACTGTTAATAGTATTAAAATATTTCCACATTGTATTTCTGACAAGGGAATGTAACCAGAATATATAAAGAACTCCAAAACTACACAATAAGAAAACAATTGAATTTTTTTAAATGAATCAAAGATTTGAAGACATTTCACCAAAGAAGGCACACAAATAGCAAATAAACACATGTTAAAATGCTTAATTAACATCATTATCCATTAGTAAAATGAAAATTAAAGCCACAATGAGATACTTATACACACTTATCAGAATGGCTAAATTAAAAACAAACAAACAAAACCAGACAATAACAAATGCTGACAGGGAGGTGAAATAACTGAAACTCAGTGGCAATGAAAAATGGTACAGCTCTTTGGAAGACAGATTAGCAGCTTTTTAAATAGAGTTAAACATACAGTAACTATATGAGTCAGCAATTGCATTCTTATTTACTCAAGAGAAACGAAAACTCTGTTCACACAAAAACCCAATTATAAACATTGATAACAGCTTTATGCATAATAGATAAAAACTGGAAACAATCCAAATGTCCTCAAAGAATAAATGAATAAACAAACTGGTACACCCATAAATTTGAACCCTACTCAGCAATGAAAAAGAATGAGATATGGATGCATGCAACAACTTGGAAAAATCTCAAAGGAATAACGCCGAGTTCAAGAAACCAGTCTTATCATACGATCTCACTGATACGAGGAATTTGAGAAACAAGACAGAGGATCATAGGCAAAGGGAGGGGAAGATGAAACAAGATGAAACTAGAGAGGGAGACAAACCATAAAAGACTCTTAATCTCAGGGAAACAAACTGAGGGTTGCTGGAGTGGAGGGGGGTGGGAGGGATGGGGGGCTGGGTGGTAGACACTGGGGAGGGTATGTACTATGGTGAGCGCTGTGAATTGTGTAAGACTGATGAATCACAAACTGGTACCCCTGAAACAAATAATACATTATATGTTAATAATATTAAAAAAAAAACTAATGTACTGTATGGTGACTAACATAATAAAAAAAAACATTAAAGAAAAAAAGAAAAGAAACCAGTTTCAAAGAAACCAGTCTCCAAAGGTTATATACTGAATGATTCTATTTATATGACAGCTGGAAAAGACAATACTATAGGAATGGAGAAAAGTCAGCGGATGCCAGGGAATAAGGGTATGGATAGGGTTGGACTACAAAGGGAACATGAGGAAAGTTTTTTTTAGATGATATAAGTATCCTGTATCCTGATAGTGATGATGGTTACATAAATCTGTATGTTAAAATTTAGAGGACTGTACTCCAAAAAAATAATTAAATTTATAGTATTATTGTTTTGTAAATGTTAAAAATGAAAAGACCAGCAAATATTATGCAAATAAACAAATAAAATTTACATATTATTACTCAAGTTTAGTCTAGAATGCAAGAATGTTTCAGTGTTAAAACATCTCTAAATGGAGTCCATTATATTAGTACAAAAAGGTGGAAAATGCTCAAAATATATGATAAAATTTAAAACTTATTCCTAATAAAATTCATAATAAATATAATGCTTAAAACTAGGAACAGACTTCCTTAAAGCAATAAAGAATTACTGAAATCTATACCAAACATTTTATATAATAAACAAGAGACATTTCTCCCAGAGCTAGAAATCAGACAGTAGTGCTCATTATTGCCAATATTACTCATGTTGTATGCAAAATTACAACCCGTCAAAGGTCAAGTCCTCTTGAAGCAGATGCTGAGGCAGCACAGGTACAAGATATATCCAGGGGCCAATACCCATGAAGGTAGGGGGAGGAAGCGGGAATCTGCAGGGGAAGAAGTACAAGGCCATGTAGTCCAACAGTCAGACTGGCCTGGAGGTAGCTCCCAAGCAAATAGTGCCCATTGACTGTTCCTCGTGGGCTGAAATGGACCTTTATACCCCATCGCGCTTGGTTGCCTATTATGAGCTGTCCCAGAAGGGTTTTTCTCCTGATAAGCAGGTTCCCTGAAGCCAAGACCGGCCTCGGAGGAGCTGCCGGCTGGAGGCTCTTTACTGCCCACTCTGTGTGGCTGGGCAGGTTGTCCTTCCTTCCTTTGGGGTCTGAAAGGTGCATTTCAAAGTCTACAGCAGGGGTCATCAAACTTTTTCAGTAGAGGGCCAAATAGTAAACATTTTAGGCTTTGCTGGCCAGAAGGAACATGGAGGATATTATGTAGGTATTTATATAAAAACCATTTTGAAATGTAAAAATCATTCCGAACTTGTGGTCATCGGTGGTAGCCAGATTAGGACTGTGAGCCATAGTTTGTGAAACCCTATTCTACAACACAGCCAGTGCAATAAGAGAAAACAGAAGGAAAGAATAATCACGAAAAGTAAAAGGAAGAAGAAAATTTATCATTATTTCTAATGTTATGATTGTCTTTCAGGAAAACCGAAGGAGCAAACTTTTAGAATTCAGGAATATGGATAATTTTAAAAGAACCACAAATTATAAAATACCACAAAACATGGACTAGATCCATTTAAAGCCTGTGGTTCTCAAATTTTAACATACCTCTTCAGGGAGGATTTTTAAATGCAGATTCTGGGGTCCCCGGCCCAGATTTTTTAATTCAGGAGTTCTGGGTTGTGATCCAAGGATCTATATCAAAAACAAGCCCCCCGTTGATCTTAACATAAGTGGTCTGCAGACCATAATTTTAAAAAATTCTGTTTTAATCTTTCATATTAATCTCCTCTAACGTGATGTTTCTTTATCTTTGGGGGTGTTTTAAGTACCTGTAAGAATTATGTGAAGTTATGGGCACTCCCCCGTCCAATCCCACCTGCCTATCAGGGGAGTGGAAGAAAAGCATCTCACTGCCATGGAATCTTTAAAAAATGGGTTTAGTGGGGCTTCACTAGAATAGGAGACTTGAGCTAAAATACTGGGTTACATTCGTTCCAATTTGGAAAGACAATTAGGAGAAATTCTGAAGGGCAGTGAAGTATAAACAGAAGCTAGCCCACAGTGGTAGAAGTGAAGTCTTTTGTGTAGACGCATTTGGGTCCTCAGGAGGCAGCCTTTTCCACCTTTTCCCCCCAACAACCCTTCCCTCTGCCCCACCATTCACAGTCGCAACAATATCTCTGTCCCATCTGGAACCTTGCAATTATTTTTCCAAGCTTTCTGTTCCCAGAGGCACATTTATCATGTGAGCAGAAAGCCCAGGAGTAGAAGGAAGTGACAAATACAAAGGGAAGCTTAGTTGGGGGACAGAAAGGGGAGAAACTTTGAACTTGATCCTAATAATAATGGGCAACATTTAAACGATGGGAGAGATTGGGAAGAGTAAAGGAGTTTTTATGTCAATATAATGTCTTTTTAAATGAGTGAAGGAACATTTGCATGTTTTTATGATTATTACTTGGGACTTCCTTCACATAATCTCACAGTTGACTGAACACTCCCCTCTGACCTCTCCCTCCTCGGGGACCAACTCAGGTTTAATTTAAGCTTTTGTTTCTATCTCTGCCTTTGACAGCAGAGAGATTAGCAGGGACTTGGCTAATTAGTATTTAACTGTTCGCTAATGTTCCAGTGGGTTTGTCGATCACAATCTAGTTTAAAATGGATTCAAAGTTTTCGAAATCTTGAAAAAGGATGGTGTGTCAGAACTGATTCAATTTAAGGATTAAAGGATTAAAGCAAGAATCAGATCTACCTTTATCATCTTTTTAGTCACATTTCCCTCACAAAATGATATTTTGAGTTGGAAATATGCCCCAGTCCTCCTTAGACGCAGGGGCTATGGAATGGGAGTGAAGAGTGAATTGAAGGATCTCCATGGAGACATGCCTTTAACTGGTCTCTGTTTAAAGTAACGCTCCTGTGACAGGCTCCCATAGGCTTCCCAGGTAGCTTCGGAGACACACCAGGAGATAAGCTGCATTATGTGATGTTTAGCCCCTGAAGTTTACTAAGAGATACCATTCAACTTGATTGCCTTTTATTCATTCAGGCAGTCATTCAATAAATACCTTCTTTTCTTGTGCCAGGCAGTGAACTAGTGCTGAGAATACAGAATTAGAAGGATTTGGCCCCTAAAGAAGCTGACATTCTAGAGGGGAGTCAGGCACGTAACCAATTACCATGCTAAACACCATACAGAAAAATAAACTCAAAATGGATTAAAGACCTAAATGTGAGATCTGAAACAATAAAAATCCTAGAAGAGAACACAGGTGGTAATTTCTCTGACATTGGCCATAGCAACATTTTTCTAGATAAGTCTGCTCAGGCAAGGGAAACAAAAGCAAAAATAAACTATCGGGACTTCATCAAAATGAAAAGCTTTTTTTTTTCATCGCAAGGGAAATCATCAACAAAACAAAACAACCAATTGAATAGGAGAAGATATGTGCAAATGATATATTGGATAAGGGATTAAATCCAAAATTGATAAAGAACTGATACAACTCCACACTAAAAAAAAAAAAAATCCAATTAAAGAAGGGGTGGAGAACCCGAATAGACATTTTTCCACAGAAAACATACAGACGACCAACAGATACATGAAAAGTTGCTCGACATCACTGATCTTCAGGGAAACGCAAATCAAAACCACAATGAGATATCATCTTACACCTGTCAGAATGGCTAAAATCAAAAAGACAAAAAATAAGTGTTGGCGGGGTATAGAAAAGGACACTTGTGCATGTTGGTGGGAATATAAAATGGGTGCAGCCACTATGGAAAACAGTATGGAGGTTCCTCAAAAAATTAAAAATAGAACTGCCATATGATCCAGTGATTCCTCCCCTGGGTATTTACCTGAAAGAAACAAAAACACTAACTCAAAAAAATATATGCACCCCTATGTTTATTGCAGCATTATTTATAATAGCCAAGATATGGAAGCAACCTAAGTGTCCATTGATAGACGAATAAGAAAAGATGTGGAGCACACACACACACAAACACGAATATTATGCAGTCATTAAAAAGGATGAGATAGTGCCATTTGCAACAACATGGATAAACCTAGAGCATATTATGCTAAATGAAATAAGTCAGACTGAGAAAGACAAATACCATATATTCCATAAATACCATATGTGGAATCTAAAAAAAAACAAAAGCAAATGAACAAACAAACAAAAAGCAGCATCAAGCCTATAAATACAAAGAACAAACCGAGGGTTGCCAGAAGGGAGTGGGGGTTGGGGGTGGGCAAAACAGACTTCCAGTCATGGGAATAAAAGTCACAGCAAAGGGAATATAGTATGGTGACAGGTGCTGGCTACACTTGTGGTGAGCAGAGAGCCTGAGTATAGAAAAGTTAAAACACTATGTTGTACATCTGAAACTAATGTAACATTGTGTGTCAACTATACTCAAAAAAGTTTTTTTAAACCAATTATTATGCTACATGTGACACAGTGTCTTAATAAGGCACAGCCTGGAGAGGTAGGAGCAGGGAAGGAAGACCTATTTCATGAGACAGCTGTTTAGGAAAACTTCAGAGGAGAAAGTACTTCCACTGGGTCTCAACAGATAAGTGGGAATTTCCCAGAGGAAAAGTACGGGCCGAGAATTCCAGGCAGAGGGAATAAATGGTTTCAAAAGCATAAAACAAAATATAAGACTCAAGAGATAAACAATAGATCGATCATGGGTGTTTTGTATGTCATGCTAAGGAATTTGGATTTTTATTCTGATAGAGCAATATGCTCTAAAGTCAAGACGTGCCACTGAAGTAGCTATGTGATCTTAAGTTAATTACCTAAACTTTCTGAAACTTAAGGCCTCATCTGAAATAGGAGCAACCAAATATCCGAGTGCCAGCATAATGTCTCATATGAGAGAGGTTTCACATGGGACATACGGGAGATGCTTGAATCCTATTACATATAAAAGCTCAAACAAAATAGATGTAAACATAAAAGTCCAGAGGCCAGCATTTCAGAACTGATACTGCAGCCTTCGGGGACCCAGGCTCCACCACCCTAGGATATGGATTCTGTCTTCAGGACCTCCTTATGTTCAAGGTGGTTATCAGAGCTCACTTGTGTTGAGCAGCAAGAAGAAGAAGAGTAAAAAGAAGAACCTCCCAGTGAGGTCAACTTTAAGCAGTCTTTCTAGAAGCCCCATATGACCCTTCCACCTTCATCATACAGCTTTCACGCAGCCATACCTCAATTCAGGAAGTCTACAATATGGAGACTTTGCGGGGGGGCGGCGGGGAGACACATTTTCAACCCAAATAAAACCCAGGGTTTGCTACTTAGAAAGAAAGGGAGAATGGATGTTGGGTAGCCCCTAAAGGTCAATGCCATGGTGCTCGACAGGTCTTGGTTTGATTCCATCTTTGGCAAAAGTTTAGCACAGTTTAAAAGGAAAAAGTAAGTTTTGAAGTCAAACACACTTGGGTTCATACCCTAGATCTGCCACTCATTCACTGTATAAACTTGGGAAGTCACTTTCAACACTCTGGGCTTCATGTTTATCACCTATAAAATGAGGGCAGTAATGCTGACCTCCCAGGTTATAGAATACTGGACACATGCTGGGTACTCAGCAGATCAAGATTCTTTCCCTCCATTCCTCTCTTACAAACCTGACAGAAGTGTGGGGGTCACGCCAAAGTATAGCATTTCAGTCAGCTGTGCGCTTTCATCCTTGGGAGAGGGACACTGGAGCCAGGATCTTATGAGTGAGCCAAAACCAAAGTCAGATGGAGAGTCCAGGTTCAGGATCTGAAGGGGAAGGCAGAGAAGGAGGCTCAAGGTGAAAGTCAAAAGAATGCAAGCCAGAGAAACAAGAGCATAGTGAAAATGTATGGGAGACAGAATCTAGAGACATTCCTGCCAATGGAGAAGCAGGATGTGATATTCCATGGGGTGAGGAAACTCTAATTTTGAAATATTAAGGGACACTATTAAGTAATAGATTATATTACCTAAAGCCTGGACCCCTGCGTGAAATGGACCTGATAACAAATGTAATTCTTAGGCTTAGGATCTGTCCCTGGTAAGCTTCCAGGAGAGGGCTGGGTGGCCCAAACACAAAAGCATGTAATAGGGGTATCTAGGGCCCAGTGACCCTGAAGAAGTCTGTAAACAGCATAGAAAACAAGCAATTAACTTCACGAATCTCTTAATTCCTGTTATTTGGTTGCAAGAAACAGAAGCCCACACAAAGTAATTCCAATAAAAGGAAAGTTTATGGAAAGAATACAACTGTCAATTTCATGGCCATCTAAAATCAGACTGGACTCGGATGGTCTCTTTGGGAACCCACGAGGCCTGGGCCTTATCAGCTAGGAAGGAGGCTACTGCTCTGTCTCTCATTTCCTGCCTCTCTCAGCACATTGCTCTTTCTGCTTACTTAGAATGTCTGAACTCTTCTTTAACCTTAACTGTGTACAGCATTGCCCTGCCATGGTGATTACTCAGGCTCTGACTCCACAAGTCTTTTCAGGTCAGCTGTCCACATCTCACAGCTACAATGTCCAAGTCTATTAAATTCTAGAGGTTGCAAGTCTTCTTAGTTCAATGGAGCCTAAGGATTGTTCCCCTGAGGCTGATGTCCACTTTGAGTCTGATCAACTGTGACTACAGGGTAGGTAGGGCAGGGTTGCGTAGCTCTGTGGACAACCAAGCCTTCTCCTGCCTCCTAAGTTCATGATATGTGTGAACGAGAGTAAGCTCACGACTTAAAGTTGCAGTTGCATGGGTTAGATGGGCCCCCCACTAGCACACCCGGTCACAGCCCCAGGATGGCCATCCCACCACCGCTCCTCCTCCCACCACCAGGACTCCCTTCAACACTACAGCCACCCACCATGATCAGCACCACCCTTGCCACCACAGTCTCCACCACAATCATTGCCACAATTACCATCAGAACCACCACTACACCCCCTACTATCATTTCCTCCATCATTAAAACCATCTGTAGCTTTACCACCCTCATCACACAACTGCTACCACCACCACTATTCCATTATCACCATGACTACTACCACTACCACCACCTCTATCACTACCACCAGTATCACCACCACAACCACCTCCACCACACTTATTACTATCACCATGACTACTACCACTACCACCACCTTCAACATCACCATCGCCACCACCACCATCATTATGATTCCTGCCACTACCTCCACCACTACCACCATCACCACCACTATCTCCATCATTATCACCACACTACCACCACTGCTGCCAACATCTGTAAAAACCTAGGCTGGAAAACAAGGATTCTACTGTGAGCAACCTACTCTTGGTGGAGAGAGGGGGTAAAAGTGTGACAGGTGCCTATGAATTTTCCAATTACATCAATGCCAATAATTCTCCATAATTAGCTAGTCCTGAAAACTTACTGATCTCCCATATCAAATGACCCCAAACTTATCTGATCCTCCATATTCAATCAGCCACTAAATACTATAGGTTCTTATTCCTAATCTGCCTATATCTCTTCCTACGTTTCCAATCCTGCGGCCATCACCCCTCATTTCACAAATGAGTAATTACTGCTATTTCTTAACTGGCCCTCTGCCTCCAATATATTTCCCTCCAAAGCACATTTCATGTCCTGCCAAATGAATCTTTCTAAAATATTGATTTCATTGCTTTTCTACTCTTTCAAAAGAGCCAAACTTTTCCATATAGAACTAAAAGCTCTCAATCCAGATTATTTTTCACATCTTCTATCCTGTGACTCTTCCCCTGAAACTCTGGGATCATTAGGCTGAGTTATTCATTATTCTTTAAACCTAACATAGTCGTACCCATCTCCACTCTGCCACTCAAATGTGTCCTCTACATGGTCTGTCACAATCCTCTGTTTCTATACAAATCCTATTTACTTTTCAAAAGTGGGCTTAAATCAAATATCTTCCATGGAATTTAAGAGAGTCCTCTAACATTAAGGGATTTGGCTTCAAGATGACAGAGTAAATCCCCATGTTAAACTCTCCATCTTCTGAACCCTCAGAAGAATGACAGTAAAGCAACAAAAAGGCATAAACCTATCACAGCAAGTGACTAGAAGGTTACTCATCCACAGAAAAGAGATCATAACAAATTTCAAGAGGATAGAAAGTAGATGCAGAAGCATCATTGCCTTGAAGCAAAACAGGAAATAGCAGCCTTGAGGAAGTTATGGGATCCAAAAGCAGCAGAGCCATAGAACCTCTGGGCTCAGAGTGAACACATACTGGAGTGGAAATAAGATGCAGAGCTGACTGGGGCACCTGGGCGGCTCAGTCAGTTAAGCATCTGCCTTCACCTCAGGTCATGATCTTTGGGTCCTGGGATGGAGCCCCATGTCAGGCTCCCTGCTCAACCCGGAGTCTGCTTCTCTCTCTCTCTCTCTCCCTTTGCCTCTCCCCCTGCTCATGCTCTCTCTGTCTCAGAGGTAGAAGCAGACTCCCCGCTAAGCCAGGAGTCAAATGTGGGACTCGATCCCAGGACCATGGGATCATGACCTGAGCCGAAGGCAGATGCTTAACCATCTGAGCCACCCAGGTGCCCCAAATCTTTTTTTTTTTTTTTTAAAGAAGCAGGTAGGAGAAGGAAGGGAAAAATGAAGGGGGGGGATCAGAGGGGCAGATGAACCATGAGAGACTATGGATTCCAAGAAACAAACTGAGGGTTTTAGAGGGAAGGGGGTAGGGGGATGGGTTAACCCAGTGATGGGTATTAAGGAGGGCATGTATTGCATGGTGTACTGGGTGTTATACACAAACAATGAATTATGGAACACTACTTCAAAAACTAATGATGTACTGTATGGTGACTAACATAACATAATAAAAAAATTAAAAAAGAAGCAGGGTGGAAAACCAGGGAAAAAGTGAAAAGACTATAAACAAAAGAGTAAATATCTCCATTCTTATACAAAGCTCCAGCAGGCAGGCATTTACCTCCAGCCAAAAAATAAGGACATTTTTCTGAAAGAGAAAGAAAGAGAGAGAAAGTGAGGGAAACGAAGAAGGGAGGAAGGGAGGGAAGAAAAAGAAAAGAAAGAAGTTACAATATACCTGAAGTGAAGTAAGGCAACTAACTACTGAAGGTGTTAGTTCCTAAAAGTAAAGCAACCTTCATACTGGCTTTTGGAGGGCCTTCAGAGTAATAGCTCTCCACCTGTTCATGTTAAAGACATGCCTGCCAATAACAAGCCCACACCCATGTACAGAGAATTCCTGATTCATCTTCCTAGTCCACACTTTTAAAAATCAACAAACACTTGAAGGTATCAGCCATTTTAGGAAAAACAGCAGTTTGAAAGAGAAAGTCCAAGAGAAATCGAACATGAACATAATTCAAGTTCAGTGATTTTTTAAAAAATTCTAATCAATAGGCTCAATGAGATCTGAGGAACTGTTTAATCCACAAATCAGAAACAGGAAACTATGCAAATGAATGATCAGGGTACAAGAGAGTAGTTTGGGAAATTAAAAATATGATTGGTGAAATAAAAATTCAATGGAAGCATTGAAGGAGAAGTCTAGAAAACCTGTCAGAATATAAAAGAGTGGCAAAGGGATGAAAAATATGAGCAATAAAGATAAGAGACATAGAGGATCAAGCCAGGAGGTCCAATATCCACCTAAGAGAAGTGCAAAATAAAAGACAACAAATAAATGCAAAGGAAACAATTCTCAATGAAAAAAAAAACCCAAAAAACAAAAAATGAAACTTTCCAGAGCTAAAGATAGATGAGAATTTCAATTTGAAAAGGTCTACAAAATACAAAATGGAATGAATGAAAAAAAAAACCCACCCCTAACATATCATTGTCAAAAATACATATTTTTATTTATAAAGCCAGATAGGAATATGTAAATTTTAAAATATATATAATATGTATAAATTTAGTATTTATAGTCATATATATCTTTAATTAAAATATAAAATATATTGATGGGAAAAGGAGTGGAGGTTTAATATAATATAATACTAATACTAATTATGCCTACAAATAACTCCATAGTGGTTATTTTGATATCTACTAAAGTCCTGTTTTGTTCTTCAAGACAGTTTTGGCTATCTTTAGCTCTTTGCATTTCTTTGTAAACCTTAGAATTAGCTTACAATTTCCACAAAGAGAAAATAAAAATTCTGGGATTTGTTTGGGATTTCACTGAATTTATAGATCATTTGGGTGGAGAAAGAACTCATATCTTCTAACAATAGTTTTCCAATCCATGAACATGGTACAACTTCATTTATTTAGGTCTTCTCTAATTTCTTTCCATAGTATTTTACAGTTTTCTGGATAATAGTTCTGTATATCTTATGTTAGACATAATTCTAGGTATCTGATGTTATTTTTATTCTATTGTAAATGATATATTTCTAAAATCTATACAAAGGATTTTTGTAATATTGTGTAATACTGACATTGTAAGTTGTATATCAACTTACTGATTAATCCATATCTATAGATTCTTTGGCATTTTCTATATACTGTAATACAACATCTGATAATAATGACAGGTTTTTTTCTTCTTCAACATTTTTACTTAAATTCTAGTTAGTTAACATACAGTGTAATATTGGCTTCACGAGTAGAATTTAGTGATTCATCACTTACATATAACACACAGTGCCTCCTTAATACCCGTCATCCATTTAGCCCATCCCCCCCCAAATCCCTCCATCAACCCTCAGTTTGTTCTCTATCATTAAAAATCTTTTACGGCTTGCTGCCCTCTTTTTTTCCCCCTCCCATATGTTCATCTGTTTTGTTTCCTAAATTTCACCTATGAGTGAAATCATATGGTATTTGTCTTCCTCTGACTGATGTATTTCGCTTAATATAATACACTCTAGCTGCATTCATGTCATTGCAAATGGCGAGATTTCATTCTTCATGATGGCTGAGTAATGTTTCATTGTATATATATATATATATACCACATCTTAATCCATTCATCAGTCGATGAACAGTTGCGATCTTTCCATAGTTTGGTATTGTTGATAATGCTGCTATAAATATCAGGGTACATCTACCCCTGTATTTTTGTATCCTTTGGATATATATCTAGTAGTGTAATTGCTGGGTCATAGGGTAGTTCTATTTTTAACTTTTTGAGGAACCTCCATACTGTTTTCCAGGGTGGCTGCACCAGTTTGCATTCCCATTGACAGTGTAAGAGGGTTCCCCTTTCTCTGCATCCTCACCAACATCTGTTGTTTCCTGTGTTGTTAATTTTCACCATTCAGGTGTGAGGGGATATCTTATCATGGTTTGTTTTTTTTTAAAGATTTATTTATTTATTTTGTGGGGGGAGGGGCAGAGGGGCAGAATCCTCAAACAGATGCTCCACTGAGTGTGGAGCCCAATGCAGGGCTCGATCTCACGACTCATGAGATCACAACCTGAGGTGAAACTAAGAGTTGAATGCTTAACTGACAGAGCCACCCAGGTGCCCCTCATTATGTTTTTTTTTTTTTGGTTTTATTTTTTTATTGTTATGTTAATCACCATACATTACATCATTAGTTTTTAATGTAGTGTTCCATGATTCATTGTTTGTGCATTATACCCAGTGCTCCATGCAGAACGTGCCCTCTTTCATACCCATCACCAGGCTAACCCATCCCCCCACCCCCTCATTATGTTTTTTTTTATTTTTTATTTAAATTCAATTTAGTTAACATATAGTGTATTATTAGTGTCAGGGGTAGAATTTAGTGATTTATCAGTTGCATAGAACACCCAGTGTTCATTACATCAAGTGCCCTCCTTAATGCCCATTACCCAATTACCCCATCCCCCCACCCACCTCCCCACCAGCAACCCTGAGTTTGTTTGACTTGTATTTCCCTGATGGTGGGTGATGTTGAGCATCCTTTCACGTGTCCATTAGCCATCTGGATGTCTTCTTTGGAAAAATGTCTATTCATGTCTTCTGCCCATTTCTTAACTGGGTTATTTGTTTTTTGGATGTTGAGTTTCATAAGTTCTTTGTAGATTTTGGATATTAACCCTTTATTAGGGTTATTTTTATTAGATATGTCCTTTACAAATATCTTCTTCCATTCCATTTTAGTTTTGTTGATTGTTACATTTTGTTGTGTAGAAGCTTTTTATCTGGATGAAGTCCCAAGAGTTCGTTTTTGCTTTTGTTTCCCTTGCCTCCGGCAACAGGTTTAGTAAGAAGTTGCTGTGGCCAAGGTCAAAAAGTTTGCTGACTGTGTTCTCCTCTAGGATTTTGATGGATTCCTGTGTCACATTTAGGTCTTTCATCTTTCATTTTGAATTTGTTTTTGTGTATAGTGTAAGAAAGTGGTCCGGTTTCATTCTTCTGCATGTTGCTGCCTGGTTTTCCCAACACCATTTGTTGAAGAGACTTTTTTCCACTGGATATTCTTTCCTGCTTTGTCAAAGATTAGTTGACCATAGAGTTGTGGGTCTATTTCTGGGCTTTCTATTCTGTTCCGTTGATCTATGTATCTGCTTTTGTGCCACTCTCATACTGTCTTCATGGCTACACCTTTGTAGCATAGCTTGAGGTCCAGAATCGTGATGCCTCCAGCTTTGCTTTTATTTTTCAGGATTGCTTTGGCTATTTGGGGTCTTTTGTGGTTCCATACAAATTTTAAGATTGTTTGTTCCAGCTCTGTGAAAAATGCTGGTGGTATTTTGATAGGGATTGTATTAAACATGTAGATTTCTTTGGGTAGCATAGACATTTTTTTATTATTATGTTAATCACCATACCTTACATCATTAGTTTTTGATGTAGTGTTCCATGATTCATTGTTTGCATACAACACCCAATGCTCCATGCAGAACGTGCCCTCTTTAATACCCATCACCAGGCTAACCCATCCCCCCACCCCCTCCCCTCTAGAACCCTCAGTTTGTTTCTCAGAGTCCATAGTCTTTCATGGTTCATCTCCCCCTCCGATTTCTCCCCCTTCATTCTTCCCCTCCTGCTATCTTCTTCTTCTTCTTCTTCTTTTTTTTTTAACATATAATGTATTATTTGTTTCAGAGGTACAGGTCTGTGATTCAACAGTCTTGCACAATTCACAGCGCTCAGCATAGCACATACCCTCCCCAGTGTCTATCACCCAGGCACCCCATCCCTCCCACCCCCCACCACTCTAGCAACCCTCAGTTTGTTTCCTGAGATTAAGAATTCCTCATATCAGTGAGGTCATATTTAACATGTCTTTCTCTGATTGACTTATTTTGCTCAGCATAACACCCTCCAGTTCCATCCATGTCATTGCAAATGGCAAGATTTCATTCCTTTTGATGGCTGCATAATATTCCATTGTATATATATATCACATCTTCTTTATCCATTCATCTGTCGATGGACGTCTTGGCTCTTTCCACAGTTTGGCTATTGTGGACATTGCTGCTATAAATATCAGGGTGCACATATCCCTTTGGATTCCTATAGACATTTTAACAATGTTTGTTCTTCCAATCCACGAGCATGGAATTTTTCCCCATTTCTTTGTGTAATCTTCAATTTCTTTCATAAATATTCTATAGTTTTCAGAGTACAGATCTTTTACCTCTTTGGTTAGGTTTATTCCTCGGTATTTTATTGTTTTTGGTGCAGTTGCAAATGGGATTGATTTCTTTTTCTGCTGCTTCATTATTGGTATATGGAAATGCAACAGATTTCTGTACATTGATTTTATATCTTGCAACTTTGCTGAATTCATGTATTAGTTCTGGCAAATTTTTGATGGAGTCTTTTGGGTTTTCTACAAAGAGTATCATGTCAGCTGTAAATAGTGAAAGTATGACTTCTTCCTTGCCAATTTGGATGCCTTTTATTTCTTTTTGTTTTCTGATTGCTGAGGCTAAGACTTCCAGTACTATGTTAAATAGGAATGGTGAGAGTGGACATCTTTGTCTTGTTCCTGAACATAGAGGAGAAGTTCTCAGTTTTTCCCCATTAAAGGAAAAAGCTGCAGGTCTTTTGTATATGGCTTTTATGATGTTGACTTATGTTCCATATATCCCTACTTTGTTGAGGGTTTTTGTGAAGAATAGATGCTATATTTTTTCAAATGCTTTTTCTGCATCTGTTGAGAATCATACGGCTCTTATCCTTTCTTTTGTTAATGTGGTATATCACACTGAGTGATTTGTAAACATTGAACCACCCCTGAAGCCCAGGTGTAAATCCCACTTGATTGTGGTGAATAATTCTTTTAATATACTGTTGGAATCAATTTGTTAGTATCTTGTTGAGAATTTTTACATCCATGTTTATCAGAGATATTGGTCTGTAATCCTCCCTTTTTTGGGATTTTGTCTGGTTTTGGAATCCAGGTAATGCTGGCCTCATAGAATGATTTTGGAAGTTTTCCTTCCACTTCAATTTTTAGAAAAGTTTGAGAGGTATAGCTATTAATTCTTCTTTAAATGTCTGGTAGAGTTCCCCTGGGAAGTCATCTGGCCCTGGACTTTTGTTTGTTGGGAGATTTTGAGGGGGGGTGGGGTGGATTTTTGATTACTGTTTCAATTTCTTTGCTGGTTATGGGTCTATTCAAAATTTCTATTTCTTCCTGTTTCAGTTTCGGTAGTTTGTATGTTTCTAGGAATTTGCCCATTTCTTCCAGACTGCCCAATTTTTTGGCATATAATTTTTCATGATATTCTCTTACAATTGTTTGTCTTTCTGTGGTGTTGGTTGTGATCTCTCCTCTTTCATTCATGATTTTATTTATTTGCATCCTTTCTCTTTTGGTAAGTCTGGTTAGGGGTTTATCAATTTTGTTAACTCTTTCAAAGAACCGGCTCTTAGTTCTGTTGATCTGTTCTACTGTTTTTGTTTGTTTGTTTCTATATCATTTATTTCTCCTCTAATCTTTATTTCCCTTCTTCTGCTGCTGGCTTTAGGCTTTATTTGCTGTTCCTTTTCTACGTCTTTAAGGTAAAAGGTTGGGTTGTGTATTGAGGCTTTTCTTGCTTCTTCAGGTAGGCCTGTACTGTAATATACTTCCCTCTTTAGGACAGGCCTTTGCTACATCCCAAAGGTTTTGGACTGTCATGTTTTCATTTTCATTTGCTTCTTTGTACTTCTTTTATTTCTTCTTTAATTTCCTGGTTAACCCATTCGTTCTTTAGTAGGATGTTCTTTAACCTCCATGTATTTGTGGTCTTTCCAAATTTTTTCTTGTGGTTGACTTCAAGTTTCCTGGTGTTGTGGTCTGAAAATATGCATGGTAGGATCTCAGTCTTTTAATTTTTGTTTCTCTGGGAAACTCTTTATCTCTCCATTCTGAATGACAGCCTTGCTGGATAAAGTATTCTTGGCTGCATATTTTTTCCATTCAGCATGTTGAATATATCATGCCACTCTCTTCTGGCTTGTCAAGTTTCTGTAGATAGAGCTACTGCAAACCTGATCTGTCTTCCCTTGTAGGTTAAGGACCTTTTTTCCCTTACTGCTGTCAGGATTCTTTCCTTGTCTGTGTATTTTGTGAATTTAACTATGATATGTCTTGGTGATAGCCAGCTTTTGTTGAATTTAATGAGAGTTCTCTGGGCTTCTTGGATTTCAGTGTCTGTTTCCTTCCCCAGATTAGGGAAGTTTTCAGCTATAATCTGCTCAGATAAGCCTTCTGCTTCTTTTTCTTTTTCTTCTTGTTCTGGGACTCCTATGATGTGAATGTTATTATACTTTAAGGAGTCGCTGAGTTCCTTTAGTCTACATTCATGATCCAATACCTTTCTTTTCCTCTTTTTTTCAGCTTCATTATTTTCCATAATTTTATCTTCTATATCACTGATTCATTCCTCTGCTTTGTCCATCCTCTTTGTCACTGCATCCATTCAGTATTGCATCTCAGTTATAGCATTTTTTTTATTTTGGCCCGACTAGTTTTTAGTTCTTTTATCTCTGCAATAAGGGATTCTCTGGTGTCTTCTATGCTATTCTCAAGCCCAGTTAGTATCCTTATGGTTATTGTTTTACATTCTGGTTCAGACATCTTACTTGTATCTGGATTGATTAAATCCCTGGCCATGACTTCTTCCTGTTCTTTCTTTCGGGATGAATTCTTCCATCTTGTCATTTTGTCTGGGTCACTAGTTTTTGTGTGTGTGATTGTTAAGAAAGCCTGTTGTATTCCTGCTCCTAAGAGTAATGGCTATATTAAGAAGAGGTTCGCCACCACCACCACCACCAAAAAAGGAAGCTAGATCCTAGGTGTGCTTTGGTCTGCTTATTAAAAGAAGATAGATCAAGCAACAACACCACAAACACCAACAGCAACACCTAGATCCTATTACCCCTAGAGCTGAAGCTTTACTGCTCTCTATGATCAGTAGACTTGGTGAGGGAGGAGTTTGTGCTCGTCTTCTGGGGGTTGGGCCTGCTGCCCTGCTTCTCAGGAAGACTTGCCCTGCAGGGTGCAGGGGGGTGGGGCTTGGTGTAAGTGGCTCCAGCCTCCCCTGGGTGGTGCTGTTTTGCTCAGTCAAGTCAGTCAGTGCTGATGCGTGGGAGGAAATGGTGCCCTGCAGCTCTCTGGACCAGGAGAAGGGAGTTTGTGACCAACACTCTTCAGGAAGCCCTCACAGAAGAGGAAACAATCACCTTTCTTGTATCCTCAGCTGCTGCCAGATCCCTGCCTTTACCCTGCCTGTGTCTGAGCTGTCCACCTGCCAGGTGGCACAGTACTCCTGTGTTTTATCTCAGGCATGGGGCTGGGTTTCAAACTCCACGTTTTAGAGATCCCCGTGGCATGGACCTGCATCGATCCCCTGGGGGAAGGTCTCGCTGTGCTGTGGGCGGTGCTGGTTTGTCCTAGAATTTGGTTGCGTGACCACGCCATGGTTTGCAGTTTATGGTAAGGTGCAGCAGACAGCTAGCCCAAGTTTTGCTGGCTTCAGGCGGTGTCTCTGTTCCTATGCCAGTGAATAGGGCAGCATGTTGGTGCCACCAGTTCTCTTGTCCCCAGAGAGGTCATGACACCATTCCCTAAGGCTCTCCAAGCAGAGGAACTGCTTCTCCCTATGAGACCTAGGGGATCCTCAGACTGCGCTGCCCAATTCCAGGTCTCTGCCCTCCTTCCCCACCACAGCACTGCCAAACCTGCCAGACTCAATGCTGGCAATGGCTCAGATCTCCAAAGCTTCAGCCTATGCTCTGCTGCTTATAAAAACTTGTGGTAGTCAGTCTTTCTCCTTTTCCCAGTCAGTGGTTTTAGGGAAGAGTTTTTCTTGTGCAATCCACTGTGAGTGATTTCACTCTCTCTCTTTTCTTTTTCACTCCTCTCTCCATAATCAGGGCTCCCTCCCCTCCCCAGCACCTGCAGCTCTTCTCTCCCCCAAATCAACTCTCCAAAGCTTCTACTTTCCATGAGGTGGTCATCTTTCTACCTGTAGATGTGTAGTTTTGTTATCTCAGTCCTCAAACAGATTTCTTGGGTGTTCAAAATGATTTGATATTTACCTAGATGTGTTTGAAGGATGACACAAGCTTAGGGTCCCCCTACTCCTCCACCATCTTATCTCCTCCTCAGTAATGGCAGTTTTAAATAATTTCACCTTTTATTTCCCTTTCTTGCTATTACACCAGCTTGAACCTCTAGACCAATGTTGTATAGAGGTGAGAATAGCAGCATTTTTTGTCTCCTTTCCAATTTCAAAGGAGAAAATTTTAACACCTTCCCATTAAGTATGATTTTGCTGCAATTTTTAGATACCATTTATCAGACTAAGGAAGATTCCCTCTATTAGGTTGCTAAGAGGATTTACATGTGTGTTTTGTTGTTGTTTATCATGAAAGGGTAGTGAACTTGTAAAATGCTTTTTTCCCTGTACTTGTTGAAATAATCATAAGGCTTTCCTCTTTTATTCTATTAATTGATTTTGGAATGATAAAATTATTTTGGCATTCCTGGAACAAATCCAATTTCATTGGAACGTATTATCCTTTATACAGGGTTCAGTTTGCTAATATTTAGTTAGCAGCTATTTTTAAATTTTACATCCATTTTCTGGAGTGAGATTGACCTATAATTTTCTTTTTTGTACTGTTTTGTCCGATTTGGTGTTGAGGTAATACTGGCCTCATAAAATGACTTGGAAAATGTTGCCTCTTTTTCTATTCACTGGAAATGTCTGGGTTGATTGGTCTTATTTTAAATATGTGATAAAATTCTTCAATTTTATTTTTGGAATATTTTAAATTATGGGTTCAATTTCCTTAGTGGTTATCAGATCTCTCAGTACTATTTCAGTTATCTTCAAAATGTTTAATCTTGTCTTTGACTTCCTTGAACATATTAGCTTATGTGTCTTAAACATAAATTCTATATCTGATAATTTTATTATCTGCATATCATGTGGCTTTGTTTCTATTATTATTTTTCTTAGTTTTCATTTGTAGTGTTCAGATATGCCCGGTTGTTTCTTATTGTATGATGGACATTGTAAATGAAAAGCTGTAAAGGCAATTTAGTCTAAAATGATGCTATCTTCCTCCAGAAAGCATATTTTGTTTGCTTCTGGTACTTGGCTGTGCCCTCCCCCCCAGCAATCATTTTCAGCCAATCAAGGATTGAGGTTGTTTGAACCTGGTCTGCTCTCTGTCATGCTCCTATGTGTACTCCCTCCAGCTCTCATCTTAAAACTTTTTTGGTAGGTGCTAAACTCCAATTTTGTCCCCTTAGCCCTAAAACTCTGTCAAAAGTTTTAAGTTTGACAACTTTTAGCTACCTCTCTGGATCTGCAAAATACTTCTAGGGACCAGTCACCTCTCTGAGTTTCCTTCCTCCAGCATCTGGCTCTGTAATTCTCCACTGAAGCCTTCAAACTATTTTTTTTAACATTTGCCCAGTTTTTTTTCTAGCTGTCCTCAGTGATAGGGTCATTCTAAATCTAGACTGGTATTATTGCAAGCAGAACACCTCCATATTACTCAATTTTTAAACTGTATGCTTCCATTATTTTTATTTAAATCAACAACAAACAAAATGAGGAATAGATTTACAGAATCAGAATCGCTGTGGACAAAAGCCTAGAAATTTACCTTTTTAAAACAAACATCCTAAGTGACCTTTGTATATAATAAAACTTGAGAAGCACTTTCCTAAACCATCATCATCCACCAGTAGCTAAACACTGTGTTTGTTTCTCAGGTAAATGAGTTGGAAGTAGAACTCCAAAAATGGTTGGGGTCACAAGAGAGAGTTAGTTTGGGGGTGTGGTCAGGGACCTGGACTCTTGTCAGGAAAAATGAAGATGGGGTGGGGGTGAAGGGTTATGTTGAAAAGCCCTAGTCAGGAGGAAAGACCTGAGTGTCTAGCAAGTGTATTGATGTGTGTACTTGTGTGTAGAGAGACAGAAAGGGCTGTGCTTGTGGGGAGATGCCCCGAAAGACCCAAGTCATGGAATGAGGTCCTGTCCCTAGGGAAATGAAATCTGCTCCCTGCTGCACTTAATACAAAAATCTGTAAGGTGGTAGTTGGCACAGAAATCTACACTGAAAGGACAGATTAGTTCTCTCCAGTTAGCCATAACTCCTTCTGGATATATTTATTCAGTGGCTCCAATAAAATGTCCATGAGAAGTTAATACAAACGAGGCCCCAGTTAATGACAATAACTCATACTTCACAGACGGGACACTATAACAATGAGGTTTGGCAGGGAGTGGGAATTACCCCAAAACAAGACAAAAATAAGCCTACACCCATAATAAGTGTTGGATGCCTTAACGAACAGAACAGAGGGCATTTTTGTTCATAGCCCCCAGAACAAAGCTCAGGGCTACTGAGATAGAAATGGCTACTCATTCATGGCTTCCTGGGCCATGTGCCATATTTGCAGCTAGCCCCTCAGACCCGTCCTTTCCTTGAAGAAATCAACACCATAAACAAAGAGTCCGGCTCTCTCTGCATGTTTGTTTTTGCTATGACTCTCTTGGAAACTGGCTGAGAAAAGCAGGACATTGTTGGACTATCACTCAGAAGCACACCATTTCTCTGACTTGGCTTATTCCTACCACCTGGGATGGGGGAGAAGAGGGACAAACCAGTTTTGGTGTTGCATATAACAGGAATTAGGTGCACTCACACTTGGCTTTGCTTTCTCTTTTCTTTTCCTTTTTTTTCACCAGGATTACATATAGGGAAGAGGTACCATCGTAAAAATCCTATTGAAATTTTTAACTTGTATTTTTCATCCATAGGCAAATGCATTCTCATGCTCAGCGTCTGAGAGAGAAGCAACTTGCTCTGTGTGCCACACAGTCACTGGCCTTCTCCAGCAGCTTACCTGCAGACTTATAGAGGCCTCGTGGGATAAAGAAGGTAATGGACACAAGACCTTACCTGATTTCACTAATATTCATGGTGCAAAATTCTGGGCTAAGGGTTGGAAATCTGAACTTTAATGAGTTAATTTACCTATTTTGCATACCTACAGAGAATTGTGGAAATAAACAGGATTACTATACTAAAGCAGTGTCTTAACCTCTGTCAAAAGGCTGACTGAAAGAAACAGTATTTATGGACTACTGCATAAAGAATATGCACTGTGTTTATTCTTTTGGATATTTTTTAAGTTATCCTTGAATTAAGTCATCTCACTAAAGAAAGCATTTGAGCATTACTATATAGCTCCCTTGCCCCCACCTAACCCTATAGAACCACTCTTGTTGAAGCATCCTTTGTTGTGTGCAATGTCCCTGGCTCAGCCTATGAGGGGAGAGTAGCCAAAATGGTATCAGGTGTGGTGTGGTCTCTCCTTCAAGGATGATGTTCATTAAACAACACTGCATTCTCTTTCTGAAGAAGTTTTTTTCTGGTTTTAGTATCAGGAATACCTGATACTAAAATGTTTTATTGTTCTGTTACTAACATTGAATTAACTGATCTGGTTTCCATTTTCATGTTGATTATCAGAAAGCTTAGGTCTAAATTTGAGGTCCCACAGCATAGAGAATTTGTTTAAAAAGTGAGATTTTCTTCTAGTGTGCTCAGTGTTAGTCCTCAACTTTGGAAATTCCAAGGATCCAAAAGATTCAGAACTTTCTTTTCCTCACCAAAGAGATACATATAATGCAAGAACACTTTCAAGGGGCTAGAAACTCAAAGGTGATGTTATCAATTGCTATTTATGTTACAGTTTATGTAACTTTCATGTGCCCGCTAATTTCTAATAACAGTAGATTAGCATTTTCCCAGGTTACTATAAGGACTTTGAAAAAAAATTGGTATTAATGATATAATACTTCAGCAGGTGAATGTATTATATTTCCCTTAGTCATTGCCATGTTGTTAGTCATTGAAGCTTATTCAATGTTTTGCTGTCATCAATAATGCTGCAGCAGACATCTCTGTGCACAAAGCTCTTCCATAATCTAGATACTTTTCCACAGACCAGATTGCCAGAAGTAGAATTACTAGGATAAAACATGAATGCTTTCAAGCTCTTGATTCATTGTCAAGTTGTGCAGAGATCACTTGAAAAATATTTTTGGAAACATAAAATAAAGTGGTTTGGTGAAAGGGAAAGATGTGTTTTCATGTTTTTAAGGGGAAAACATTCCTATAGAGGTAGATTTACAGTGAAGATAATGAAGTGTGTCCTGCAGAGCTCCTCACTTGCACAGGCTTTCTCCCAGGCCTTGGACGATCACCAGTAACGTGCTCATATGGTCATATGTTGCTTGATTGCTTTGTAAGTGGCTAAAGTAAGACATTTTAACACATTTTGCAAGACTGTTGTCTCTCTCCACTCCATCTTCTACTTTATCACACCTCTCATCAGGTTGGTGGTTTTGAAATATCATGGTCATGTTGGGGATATGCCTAAGGGGAAGATGAATACCTAATTTTGTTTTTATAATATTATATAATTTTTCTTAAAGAGGGCCCTTAAAAATTGTACCAGCTTTCAAGCCTCACAAAACCTGCATCTGACCCTGGATTTCTACTTAAGATAGGCAAGTTGAAAAGTGACAGTATCCATATACTAAACCCTATGGAATTCATATCAAGCAGAGTCGGTTTTGAGAAAAGCCAAGAGCTGTGCTCTGGGCCAACTCTTGGATGCAAGAGCAGGATAAAAGCTCTGAAAACTGTATTTGTTGAAAGCCGGCTTTCCTGGACAGATGGAAAAGAAGTCTGCCAGTGGCTGGGCCTTTGAGAGGAAGAAAAGTCTCCATCAGGATTCTTGCTCTGGATTCCAGGAACAGGATCTGAATTCCTTTCATCTGAGTGGTTGTGCTCACAGTCCTTGGCACTATTCCAAAGATGGGACAGAAGGCAGGGCTCACCATGGCTCCATGCCGGGGCTAGGGCTTAGTGGCATCAAGAGTGCCAAAGGGAAATCAGGAACTGCCCTAGAAGTGGCTGGGATGGTTAAGACCCAAGATATGGTTGACTGGTACCCACCAACTCCATCCTTTAGGCCTTGATTAGGGAAAGGGAGTGAAGAAAACTTATATTCACACACATAACTCTATTCCCTATGCAGTCATTTGTTTTCCCTTTGCTTTTGTAGGACAATAGGTATAGGAATAAAGATAGATTGAGGAAGAAAAATGATGATGGGAGGGACATCTAAGGTCTCTTAGAACTGGAAGGCAGGGAAGACGTACCTAAAGCTAGCCAAAGGGCTAGCTTATGCCTTTGATTTGGGGGAACAGTCTCAATTCTTAATGTTCCTTCCTCTTGTCTTGATTTGGGGTTTGGAACTGATGGAACAGGTCTCTCTCTGCTTCTCAGAGCCCCATCTTTGCTACTGAAAGAAGGGTCGAAAAAGAGAGAAGATAGGATCTGAGTTTGAGAAGAAAGGGTAGTAAGGGGACTAAGGAGGTTGAGAGCCTGGAAAAGGGATCACAGTCTCCACAGAGTGCAGTCACAAAGCCCCACATTCTGGTTTTTGAATTTTGATTCATACATTAAAGCAAAAAGAGACTTCAAGTCTTTTAAGTCAGAACTTTGCATATACAATAATAATCAATAAATAAATTAAAGCTTTCCAGGGACTGATTTCAAAACTCCATTGGAGACCAATCTCCCTTGTCTCCTGCAGCCTGCTCTGCCCATGCCCCCAGAAGCTGGACTACAACACTCCACCACCACATGTGAGGAAGAATCCAACCAGACTTGAAGGATGCTAAATCTCTCCTAGTCCATGGAATGTAATTATCATTAAGGTTGAAAAACGAGGGCGATGAACAGTAGTGGCAGGTTTTTTCAAGTTTACATAAACACTGGCTGCAGGGAGATGGCTGGAACATTGGAATCAAAGCATCCTTGTCACATCAGTGCTTTAAATCTCCAAGCAACTCCTTGAAGATCATCTGGCCTCTGTGAACATAGCAGCTGATAAAAGGCCCCTCTAAGCTCACTTCTTATCTGCTCCCACAAGCACAGACTGCCCTAAAGTAGCATCCTGGGGAACCCAGCCACCCAATGGTGCATGGGAAATGCCTGCAAGCCACAAGACAGGGACAGGCTTCTGGGGCAGTTCCTGAAGGTGTATTGGGCTCAGGAAGGCTTCTGGACTGTAAAGTTGTCCCACAGTAAATCACGCTTCAATCCCCTCCGAGGCCACATTTATTACATTTCTTCAAATGAATTCCTAGGCTACCAACAAGAAGCAAGAGAGCTATGGCATACTTGAGGAGAGTGAAGAGAAAGAGGAGGAATGTGTCTGTGTCCTTTGTCTTAAAGATCAGGAAATCTGTGACTTGAACAAAAGCAAAAACTAGGACTAAGATGTCTGCCCCAGGTCTTGTCCACCAGGGAATTCTCTGAACTCCTTTCATTTTTGAGCAGAATATTGATGTGAGCCTGCATCCTCTGTGGGCCTTGTTTGGTGGCTAAGCTCTCTGACACTACTCTTGAATATGGTGTTAAATCATGAAGATAAACATGAAAGGGGAGGAGGGGCTTCTTAGCCTCAAATCAGCAAGGAACCAATGATCAGTAGCCATGTAGATAGTTCAACTGAGTGATTTCAGCCAGCGAATCCAATTTTCCCTCAATTAAAGGCCATTTCAGAAAAAAAAAAACAACAACCACTATAAATTGCCTAGTATAGTGCCAAGCATGTCATAGTCCATCAATAAATGTTGGTTCCCATTTAACACCTGCCCTGCATTTCTTCACTATGGATGGTTCATGAATCATCTATGCTCAAAGGAAGGTCTGGCATATAGAAAAGCTGTGCCAAGATGCAAGGTTTTACTCCACTATTGAGATCAGTATCATTAGATCAGTTACGAAAATTCACCATGGGAAAATTTCTAAAAATGAGAGGAAGTAAAAACCAGAAGTAATTTCTTCACAATGGTATGCTGCCTATTATTTCTAATAAAAGAATGTGAAAATTTTCTGATGACACTAGCAAAGCAGAATAGAGATGGCACTAGATTTGTCCATGAATCTGAGATTACAACTTGACGGATTCTATTTTTGCACTGTGATATGAATCCTTGACTTTGAGATATTAAATCTGGGATCATGTAAGGAGCTTCATTTGGGCCATCTTCTTACCTTCTTTAAGAACTACACCAAAGCCATACCAATTGTGTGGGTTGCAAACTAGTTCAACCCACTAAGCTAATAAAAAAGCAATGATCATAAAAACAATTCTGAACTGATTTGTCTAGTCAAACAGGCAAACCTTGATTTATTGGTTCATCTACTGTTTTATTAATTTAATATGTTCTAGGAACTATTTTAGCTCTTGGACACAGAGATAAATAAGGCACAGTCTCTAACCTACTGTCTCCCACAACCACACACAAACACACACACACATACATCTATAGGATTTGATAGTCAAAAGGGGAGACAATTCCTATAAAGAATGAATCATAATACCAATCTGTTAAATAGCTTAGCAGAGATTGCCCCAAAGTGCTCTAAGATCGCGGGAGAAAGGATTGTCAACACATCCTTTCCAATCCTTCCCAATAAAAGAAGACTTTACCAAAGAGGTGAACTTTCTGCTGGTCCTTAAAGCAATCAGTCTAGTTTGCATGTCTAAACACCTACTCAGTTAGTCAACCAAACTAACCAAGACCTGATGTCCAGAGGGAAGCTTAATTCTTAATGTCATGCGAATATAATGACAAAAGGAGAGAAAGAAAAGGAGAGGAAGGGAAATCAGAGAAAATGTATTGTCATTTTAAAAGTACCTTCTAAGTTACACTGCTGACTGTACCTTCTTTGGAGATACATCAAGAAGAAAAGAAAACTTTATTGACAAACAGAGAATGGATAGATATGAGATAAAGCAAATAGGGTTAAATATAATTGTCAAAACTAAGTGAGTATATGGTATTTGTTGTACAATTCTTTCAACTTCTCTCTGTGTTAAAATTTGTCATATTATAATGCTAGGGAAGTCACCTTGTGTAAATTTTCCTGAATGATCTGTGCAGTTTTAGATTTTGTTTATCTTTCATTGTTCGTCCACTGCTATTTTTTTTAAAGATTTTATTTATTTATTTGAGAGAGAGAGAGAATGAGAGATACAAAGCACAAGTGGGAAGAGGGTCAGAGGGAGAAGCAGACTCCCTGCTGAGCAGGAAGTCCGATGTGGGACTCCATCCCGGGACTGTAGGATCATGACCTGAGCCGAAGGCAGTTGCTTAACCAACTGAGCCACCCAGGCACCCCTCGTCCACTGCTATTTTAAGTACTCCATGAAAAAATTTTTAAAGGGCTTTATTCTAGTTCTTTTTCCTGGAATCTCCTAGAGAGTGGATTAGAGATTTCATTTAGAAACTAAAAGATTATTTAAACTAGAGCCTACATACTGGTGGCAGCTTCCATTTGATTAGCCTGGAAAAATCTTAACTGTGAATCAAAAATAGGTAAAGACTTTTATTTTAATATGGCAAGCTAAGCACACACGTGTCTCCATTCTCTGCCAAAATCTATTTTTAAATGACATGAAGTATGTAATATAAAAATAAATTTATAACAATCTGGGAAACTGGAAAGGACACCACCAGTAGACCATATATTTTGGAAAATTTCTAGAAATTAAAAAACTAATAAGATCGGAATGATAGAGAAACCAGAGTAGAATAAACTACAACACAAAACAGAGGGGAAAAGCCTGCTGCAGAGAAGAAAGCAGTTTTTCCCCAAAATGGCTCTTCAATCTTCAAACTCAGAGAATGTAAATACAGAACTAGAGGAGACCCTAGCCCCGGGGCAATTCTCAGGACAATTAAGTAAGGGACCGCCTGCTGAGCCCCTGGGTCTGTAGTCCCCATCCACCCCTCTCTATGAACTGGGAGGCTGGTCACAGTGTTTGCCTCCAGGACAAAGCCTTGAGAACACTTCCCCTGGTTGCAAGTCTTCCTTTTGGGGCTGGGAGGACAGGGTGTCCTAACATTTTTGAGTTTGGAAAAAAGAGAAAAGTAGAACAGAGCTCCAAGAAATTCCAGTCCTACATAACAGCCATGCAGGGAAAAGTGGGTAGGGAAGAAATGCAGCTCTCCCAGAAATGAAAACACTAAAGTATTCTAGTACTAGTAAAGTCTTCCTCACCTTGGCAAGCTTATGGGACCCCACTGTGCCTCTGTCCTCCACTCTAAAGAGAAACATGCCCATCAGCAGGCCCAGTCTACAGTTAACCCTTTAGTTGGGGAGAAACCTATTATGGAAACGGATATACACAACAAAGGAAATCTATACCAACTTCAAACACACATCATCCAATATTTCATTTGTAAATACAAATGAGCAACTAAAGATCATCAAACATTTGAGAAAACCAAGAGTGATAAAGAGCAAAGACAAAAAGGCAGAATGACCAATTTTAAAGAAAATGGAATATGTGAAAAATGGAAGAGAAGTTTTAAAATTTGAATTAGCATCCTCTAAAACTTTCAGGAGGATTTGTGAAACAAGAACTAGAACTAGGTGTTATTTCTAAAGCAGAAGTCAAAAAATAAGAAGCAATTGCTCAAAAGAAATGCTAAAAATTGAAGCAATTAAAATTTGGCCATCCAAAGGCCAAACGAGAGATCTGGAAAATAAAGCAATGTCCCATAAAACAGAACAATAAACAAAGAAATGAAAAATCTGACACAAAAGACTTAGGGTATATATTTAGAAGATCCAGCAACTACTTAGTAGAAAAGAAAGAAAAACAGACTGGAGAAATGAGAAACAATAAAAGAAATAATCAAGGATAAGTTTATTGAGATGAACAAAGATTTGGGACTTCACTATTGACCACTAAGCAAAAATAATTAATAAAGATGCTTATCTAGACATCCTAGAAAATCTAACTCATTATAAAATGAAAGTAAGGAATTACTTACAAAGAAACTGGCATTTGAGCAATATCCAACTTTATTTTTACAATACAGAATTCTAGAAGACAGTGACATTATCACTAATGTGTAAGGTAAAAAAAAAAAGCAAATATATCTTCAATTTTCAAAAAATTTATACAAGAAAATTCTTCAGCAAGACAAAAAGTAAAATGAGCAAAAAGGAAGGCTTGAAATCAAAAGCTTGGTGATAAGTAAAAATAATTTAAAATACAAGGCTAAAGGATTTTATTATGGTTATGATCTTGATACAATTGTTATAAAATATTGAGGCAAAATATTAAACAAAATTGAGCAGTCTTGAACTAAAATTAGATATAATTTCAACTAAACGGAAATTTGTGGTGACAGGGAAAGTAAAACAATGGTATTTGTATAGAAAACCCTGTGTGTATTCATTCGTCAATATATCTGAAAGTATAATATTTGTTAACAACTTTTCCGGGGTATGAATGGACTTTCACTTTTACTGTTTACAATTCATGCTAATGGAATTTTTATAGCAACTTTGTGTTGCTTTTATAATTTAAGAAAGTAATAAATACATTTCTAAAGATGTTCGCTAAAAATTTAAGAACAGTCACTGGAGTAATGAAATAATGCTCACCAAAGAAGATATGGAGATGACAAATAAGCATATGAAAAGATGTTCCATGTCATATACCATTAGGTAAATGCAAACTAAAACAATAATGAGATACCACCACACACCTATTTAAATGGCCGAAATCCAAAACACTGAAGTAACCAAATGCTGGCAAGGATGTAGAACATCAGGAACCCTCATTCACTGCTGATGGGAATGCAAAATAGTACAGTCACTTCGGAAAACAGTTTGGCAGTCTCTTACAAAACTAAATATACTAGATATACTCCCACTATATGATCATGCTCCCTGGCATATACCCAAAAGAGATGAAAACTGTTCACCCGAAAACTCACACATGGATGTTTATAGCAGCTTTATTCATAATCGCCAACACTTAGAAGCAACCAATATGTCTTTCAGTAGGTGAATGGGTAACTAAACTGTGGTACATCCAGACAATGGAATATTATTCAGTGCTAAAAAGAAATGAACTACTAAATCATGAAGACATTGAGGAAGCTTAAATGCATATTACTAAATGAAAGAAGCCAATCTGAAAATGCTTCATACTGTATGATTCCAACTACATAACATTCTGGAAAAGGTAAAATTATGAAGACAGAAAAAAAGATCAGTGTTTGCCAGGAAAGAAGAAGGAAGAAGAAAACAAAATTGAAATTATAAGCTAGCAATGAGGGGTAATGAAAACACTACAGTTTGATATCTTTAAAATTTGACCAAAGAGTACTCAAAGAAAAATTAACAGCTTTAAAATAAATAAACCAAGCATTCAATGAATGAAGCTAAACAAACTAAGGAAGAGATTAATTAAAAATAAGAACATAAATTAATAAAATATAAATTATACAAGCCACCAGAGAGGAGTAGGTAATTATAAAATCAAAGGCTGTTATTTTAAAGGTCAATTAGAAAGTTAAAGTTCTCAGAGAAAGACAAATACTAAATGATTTCACTTATATATGGAACCTAAGAAACCCCAACTAAAGATACTGAGACAATTTAAAAAGTTAAAATTCTGATATATTTAGTCAGTAAGGAGAGAGAAAGAGAGCGAAAATATGTAAAATTTAGGAATGCATAGGAAGGTGGTTAAATTTATTAGTAAATACTATATGTGAATTTATAAAAATATAAATTACTAAAATTGATGCAGGTTTGATAGATAAGGCACAGATACAAGAACAACTAAAAAGTGTATTGATTTGGGACAGGGGAGAGACCAAAGTGGTTTTTTAAGCAGAAGTTATCATTGTCTACCTAGAATATACAAGAAACCAATTAAAAAATTATTAGAATTAAAAAAATTTTAAGTAGGTGGCTGGATATTAGAACAAAGTGGAAAAATTAATAGCTTTTCTATATACCAACTCAAAAATGTAATATTAAAAATGTTATTTCAATACTAGAATCACACAAAGACATGATGACCAACAACTCCCATGAACATGATGCAAAAATTTTCAAGAAAATATTAACAAATCAAATCTAGTAACACATAAACAGGATATACAGCATGACCAAGTGGGGTTCTTCCCAGGAATAGCAAGTCTTGGAAAACCAACTTTGGAAAACATTCAGTGTGATTCATTATATTAACAGATTAAATAAGAAAACCCATACGATCATATCGATAGAGGCCAAAAAAAGCATTGGACAAAATTCAACATTCATTTATAATAAAAACTCTCAGCAAACTAGAAACAGAAGATCCCAGATAAACAAAACCTGAGAGAGTCCCCTGCTATCACCAGCCCTACAAGAAATATTAGGGGGATGAAAAGAAGGGACACATGCACCCCAATGTTCATAGCAGCAATGTCCACAATAGCCAAACAGTGGAAGGAGCTGAGATGTCCTTCAACAGATGAAAGGATAAAGAAGATGTGGTTCATACATACAATGGAATATTACTCAGCCATCAGGAAGGATGAATACCTACCATTTGCATGGACATGGATGGAACTGGAGGGGATTATGCTAAGTGAAATAAGTCAAGCAGAGAAAGACAATTATCATGTGGCTTCATTCATATGTGGAACATAAGGAATAGCTCAGAGGACCACAGGGGAAGGGAGGGAAAACTGAATGGGAAGAAATCAGACAGGGAGACAAACCATGAGAGACTCTGGACTCCAGGAACCAAACTGAGGGTTATGAAAGGGAGGGGGCGTGGGAAGACGGGGCAACCGGGTGATGGGTATTATGGAGGGCACGTGTTGTGATGAGCACTGCCTGTTATATGCAACTAATGAATTGTTGAATACTACATCAGAAACTGATGATGTACTATATGTTGGCTAACTGAACATAATAAAAAATAAATAAAAGACATTAGCAATTAAAAAGAAGGAAATATTAGGGGGAGTCCTTCAAGCTAAAAGGAAAACACAACAGAGTAACTCAATTCTCCATGGAGAAATAGTTACAAAAGTAAATATACAAGCAAGTATAAATGTATAAGTGCACAAAATGTATATGGAATGAATGTATATAAAAAAACTAGAAACAGAAGAGAATTTCTTCAACTTGATAGTCTACAAAAATCATACAACTAACAGTACAATGATGAAAACCTGAATGTTTTTTCCCAAAAATATGAAACAAAGCAGAATATCGGCTTTCACCATTCTTATTCAACATAAAGTACTGGAAAGCTTAGCCAGCTTAATAAGGCAAGAAAAGGAAATAAAAGGCATAGAGTTTGGAAAGGAAGAAATAAAACTCTCCCTTATGTCATAACATGATTGCTTATGTAGAAAATCCCAAGGATTCTCTGGAAACAAACAAACAAAAATACTAGAACTAATTGATTTTTAACAAGGTTACACAGAATACAAGATCAAAAAAACAAAAATCAATCATATTTCTATAGCAGGTGAATGTATGAAAACTGAAATTAAAAGCACAATGTCATATACAATCACTCCAAAAATGAAATACTTAATATAAATCTTTAAAAAATGTAAGATACATATGCTGAAAATTACAGAGTTGATGAAAGAAATAAAAAATCTAAATAAATAGATATACCATTTTCATGTATTGGAATACTTAATACAGTAAAGATGTCATTTCTCCCCAAACTGATTCATAGGTTTAATGCAATTCCTGCCAAAAATCCCAGCAAGATTTCTGTAGGTATATGCAAGCTTATTCTAAAATTTATATGAAAATATAAAGGAACTAAAGCAACTAAAACTATCTTGAAAAATTCCCCTTTATAGACTTACTACATAGCTACAGTAATCAATAGTATCTCCCTATTAAGGCTATTTTGAGGATTATAAAAGATAATATATATTAAGACATTAGGTAAGTATCTTGCACATAGTAAGTACCTAACAAAGTGAGCTATTACTCAAACATTTTACATCTGAGGAAGTGACATTTAAGTAAAGTAAAATGCCCACAGTCATACAGATAGTAAGTGTTGGAACAAGAATTTGAGCGAAGTCCCACTGACTCCAAGTCCCAGGTGACTTACCACCGTATTATAAACATCACCAAAAAGAAATTACCTTACCATAGGCCACTCAAAACTTCCCACTCAAATCTTATTTGTCTATGGATGATAACACTCTTGAGATCTCTTCAGAGTATCCCAATTTACAAATATTAGAATCTTTTGTGGCCCCAACTGGTCTGCCTATTCAAGTCATTTTTTTTATATTAGTTTTTTTCCTTGCTAAGAAGTGAATCCCATGGTTATCCTTGACTCCTTCAGTAATGGGACTCTGATAGATATTTAAGGACCCAAAAGTCCCATTCTGTAAAACATAAAATGCCTTGTCCCCTTCCTATAAATGATTCATCACAAGTATTATCCCAACAAGCCTATGATCGATAGGAACATCTTCATTTCTGTGTAAATGACACCCGTCTTCTTGGGCCAGTGCTTTCTCTCACTCCTACACCTGCAGACACTAAAAGAGATTAAGTGGGTCTTCTCAATACATCCCATGAAATATTGATTAAAGGTCTAGTTAAATAAGTGTATTAATGTAGACTTAAAGCACTCAAGTGAGTAAGAACACCCCAGGGGGAAACATTTCTACAGAGCAAGTGAGACAAAAATTGGATACTTTGGAAATGGTGAGAATGTTCCTGGGCACACAGATCCTTTTTGCAATGTCACACAACAAAGTAGGACTTTTATCATATGATCCCAGTGATAAAAGCCTGGCCCTTGGAGAAGAGCTAAGATCGGAGAGGGGAGGGGAAGTTAAAAATGAAACAAAGAGCAAGCAATGACATTATAAATTATTTCTCAGCAAATTCATTTAAAATCATGAAACTTTTTACTCTCTCTTTTTATTTAATCTCCTTCCCATTCCCCTCCCAACCCCGCAAAATAGAAATGAGTCATAATGCCCGCAATTCACTGCCTATGTTTCGTTTCTTTGGGGAAAATCATCTCAGACTTAGCTTTTTCCTATGATTTGGGGGTACACTTAGTCTCTTTTTTAGAATCCAGGGAGACCATTCATATTTCTTTTACTTAGTTTGGGTGGATATAAGAGCTGCAAGAGGTCTTATAGAACTTTTAATCCTTTACATTTTCAAACAAGGAAACTAAGATCTATAAAGGTAAGACTTATCTAGAGACTCACAGTTTGGTAGCACTGGAATCATGCCATCAGATTTTCCAATCTGGGATAGAGGGGGAAAAAATGCTGTCATTCTTCAGAAGGAAAATCTCTTTAGATAAATACCAAAAGTAGAAATATTCCTCTCCCACATCACAGCTCCAACTGTGTACAGAAGGTTGAGAATCTGCACATGGCCACTTTGCTCCCAGTCACCAGGGATCAGAGAAGGAACGGAACACCCCTCAGGGCATCCTGGATATCAGGGCAATCAGCCCTGGCATTTGCTGTGTGTAAGGAACCAGGGTGGATGGGACTGAGCTGGCTGGCCAGGCACGTTGGCCCTGCCTCCCACCCCATGTGCTCCCTCAGATAACAGGACTCTGAGAAACAAAAAGGAATGCCTCAGAGGACCGTTTCTTATGACTTGTTTGGGTACCATCCAGAGACACAGAAAAGAGTTTCCCAGCCAGTGGCCACAAACAAGTCTTACTGTCTACAACCCCAAAGCCAAGCTGCTAAATTGGGTCTAAAAAATTTTTTTAAACAGATTTAGCCCTATTACACTATTATAATACCTCTCACTACATAAATGGATGAAGTACTCCAATTAATAGACAAAGATTTGGGTTTAAGAAGAAAAAAAACCCAGACTGAGTTTAAGAAAACAACAACAACTACAACAACAATATATGGCTTGTAAGATGAACACCTGAGATATAAGGAACAAAAAAGGTAGAAAGTAAAAAATAATTATACATAGAACATAAATATTATTTTTATATAGTCTATGCAAACAACCACATGAAAGCTGGTGCGGCCACATTAATGTTAAACTAGGTAGACTTCAGGTCAAAAAAGTCACTACATATTAAAAATACACTATATAATGATAAAGGTTTGGTTCACCAACATGTATACATCTAAAAATAGGCCCTCAAAAAATCTAAAGAGAAATTTTGACAGAGCTAAAAGGAGAAATAGACAAATCTACAAGAATCTTCTGTATTTTTAGTGTCAGACAAAGGAAGAACGTGGAAGAGAAGACATGAACAACACGATTATATATGCTAACCCACTGACATGTGTAGACAGGGCCAAATGCACATCTTTTATCTTTCAAACACAAGTCAAATGTAAAAAGAAGGGGGGGAGGCAACATATACTAGGTCATAAAGAAAGTCCCAACAAATTTCAAGTGATTGAAATCATGTGGAGAATGACCTCTGATCACAATGAAATAAACTTAAAAATTAGAAAATACCCATATGTTTGGAAATTAGAAAATACACTCCTCAATAATCTGTGGGTCAAAGAAGAAATCGCACTGGAATGAGACATTAAGTTTGAATATAAAGCTAACAAAAAAAAAATCTACATTTAAAAAAGTGTAGGCTGCAGCCAAAAGAATTTTTAAGGAGGAAATTATAGCCTTAAAATGACTACATTAGAAAATAAGAGGGACCTCTCTTGTTTTTCTTGATCAATTCTGCCAACTGATTTTTTTTTAAGTTTATTTATTTAAGTAATTTCTACACCCAACACAGGGCTTGAAGTCATGAACCCGAGATCAAGAGTCGCATGCTCTACCAACTGAGCCAGCCAGGCACCCCTGATTTCTTGATCAATTTTAATAGTCTTCAAAAAAACCAAACTTTTGGTTTTGTTGATCTGCTCTATTGAATCTGTGTTTATTTTATTAATTTCTGTTCTCAACTTTATTTCTTTTCTTCCACTTTATTTCAGTTTATTTTGCTGTTCTTTTTCTAACTTCTTCAAATAGATGTTTAGGTCAAATTGTTTCCTAGTTCCCCCTGAAAATTATACTGTAGCCTCCAAAGGAAGCCAATCTGAGAACCAGACAACATGTCAATTGGTCAACTCAAGTTGAAAGTGTTCATCAAGAATGTTATTCTTTCTAAAAATTTCTATTTTTCTAAGAAAGTTAAAAATAAGTGATATGAAAAGACTAAAAGTACCTTCATCATAGTCTGAAAAATTTTTAAGTCCATCAGAAAGAAATAATAGGGACCAAAAAACCCCACAGAAATATCACTAAAAGGTTGAATATTCCAGGGGCACCTGGGTGGTTCAGTCGGTTAAGCATCTGACTCTCTTGGTTTCAGCTTAGGTCATGATCTCACGGTCCTGGTATAAAGCCCTGAGTTGGGCTCCACGCTCCGCAGAGAGTCTGCTTCAGACTCTCTCTCTTCCTCTCCCTCCGCTCCCCCTACTCATGCTCACTCCCTCTCAGTCTCTCTCTCTCTCTCTCAAAGTGAATTAATAAATCTTCAAAAAAGAAAAAATAATTGTAATATTCCCAAATAGGAAATAGGAAACAGAATTTACCCTTTCTGGCACAGTGGGGTATATCCATGAGTCTACCACAGTGGCTAGAAGTAGCTACCACATTCACTCCACCTCCCAATAAGCATGAAAATAAGATGATTCTGGGGCTCATTTGTGAATTTGTGGAGACAGGCCATCCACAGCTTAATATGACTTCAACTTTCAATCAACTGGCCAGAGAATCAAGTGGAAAATTCCCCACCTATGGCCTTCTTAGTCATTTTCTAAGCTAATGATAAGAATGAGAGGAATCACTAAAAACAGATGAGACCATTTTCCCCAAGCAGATTGAGTCATATCCCTTGACTCCTGAGAAATTTCCAGAGGTGCCTAAACATTGCTAAGTTCCTCCACATCTTCTAAGCAACAAAAACACAGCTTATTGAACTTTGAACAATTGCTCAACCATCCCTCAACCGTATCTAAAAGAATAAAAATATACGCTACTGTGAGAGAAACTGAGAACTCTTAAGTGGGACCACATCCATACCTGTCAGTTCAGCTTTGCAAAAGTTAAACTTCTTTTCTCTTATTCAACAATAAAAACATTCCTTGTGGTCTGGAGACAATTTCTGCCTAAAGGAGGATATGTAACTGAGAGCACAAACAGGGTACTAGAAATCCTGTGTTCAGCTTTGTCACCACCAAATTACACTGACAGTGTATTAGTCAGGATAACTTCACTAGCTTCTGTAACAAATAACTCCCAAGATGGTAGTAGTTTAATGCTGTAGTTTCACCCATGTCATGGTCCAATCAGGTGTCCAGTCTTCGATGTAATAGTTTAGGGATGCCAGTTCTTTTCATCTTGTTGTGTTTCCATTTTCTAGGATTTCCTGAGTCTCCCATAGGATCCTCTGCATTCACCTAGTGAGTGAGAGAAGAGGATTGTGCCCAGCTCAGAATAGCACATACCACTTACGCCCATATCTCATGGGTAGTAACATAACTCTAATCTAACCACAGGTTTAGTAAATGCAGTGGAAGTAATGAGATGGGTGAGCACCTGGGCAATCTGCCCTGGTGAGAAATCACATCATTCAAGTACTCTGGCACTCACTTTAGAATGATACATAAAATGAGGTAGTGGAACAATAGAATCTCTAAGTTCACACCCAGTTCTCGCATTTTGTGATTCTCAAATAGGAGAATATCCCTAGCTTGGGTTCACAGACATGGTCTGCACATAAGAGAAGGTGTTTTACCACTCTGCTATTATCTGAGACTTTCCTTCCACTTCTTGACACAACATTTGTCTTTAGCACTTCTAGTAATGTCCAAAAAAGTAAGGGAATGCATGTGATAAAGCTGACTGAGCCATCAACAGCAAATCAGGGGCCCTGCTAGCCTTAACGTTCCATAATCCATTGTGTCATGCTCCTCATTTAGCAAAAAAGTTGTCCAAGAATCCCTGGGACTGGAACAACCATATGGCTTCAGTAGCAGTTCTCTTATACAGGCTGAGCTTCATGGTTTATTGCTACGGTCATAAGAGAGATTAAGAGGCTAATGATGTTAGTTTTGGTTAGTTTGATGTTAGGGCTTTTCTGAAGATCTCCAAAGTCCGATTTTCTCCATGGTTGGGAAACATTGCTGACATGAGCATAAATGAACAATCTGTCATTGATATGTATCTGACTATTGCTATCAAGATTTGAATAAGCATTTAAATCAATAATAAATTTGAAACAAACTGGTTAACTACCAAATCAGCCCGATGTCATTTCCTTTGGTGTCTTATTTTCTTTGTTTTGTTTTACATTATGAGATGTAAAATGAGAGATAGAGAATATCAAGATGAGAGAGAGAATATCAGTCCTGATGATGTTTTCCACTTTATCATAACAAGTAGTCCAGCTTTGTTGTTTAAATATTCTCAAAGTCGGGGCACCTGGGTGGCTCAACTGGTTAAGCGACTGCCTTTGGCTCACGTCACAATCCCAAGGTCCTGGGATTGAGCCCTGCATCGGGCTCCCTGCTCAACAAGGGGCCTGCTTCTCCCTCTCCCTCTGCCACTCCCACTGCTTGTGCTCTCCTGCTCTCTCTCTGCCAAATAAATAAAATCTTAAAAAAATTTTTTTTTAATTTAAAAAAATATTCTAAAAGTCGATTTGAAGAAAGGTTTAGATAAAATACCATATTTTTCAGTTAGGATCTTGTGATAAAAAAGAGGTAAGTGTATTTGTTAATAGAGATCAGATGTGGTGTTTTCACAGCTAGAACTGTAACTGAGTATCAGAAAAAGAATTTTATATATCAATATTTTATCAAGTGGGGTTATTAAAGGAGATCTTGCAAAAATAATTGCCAATTATCTTTTTTAAAATACTATTTTCATTGTCTTATTTTATAATTTGACCTTAAATAAACAACTCTTTTTATAATATTTGTTTTTGCTACAACAAATATATATAAAGTGAGATTTACATAATAGAATTTTCTTTAGAAGACCCTCTCTGTAGACTGGCCATGTTTCATCAAATTCTTTGCATGCATTACTGAGTATTCTTATAAGTTAACAGTTGCCTGATATCACCTTGGACCAGAGTTGGGCAATTTCATTATGTAAGGGAACTAAAGGACCCTGGTATAATTTGGTGAAATTTTCAATAGCACAAATCTATTTTGTTTTAAGTGTTTTTGTAATATATGCATCTAATTATAGTTGGCCAAAAGTCAGTAATTTAATTCAGCTGAAATTCTCAAATCAATCAATGTATCATGCTATATCATGACCAAGTTACCATTATCCTAAGAATGTAGGGGCAAATTTACCAATGAATAGCATTTATTAATAATCAAAGACTAAAAGATCATATGATTATCCTCATAGAAGTCAAAGAGGATCTTAAGAGTCAATAGCACTTTCTATTAATCTTTAAAAACTATAAATAAAAAGAAGATATTTCCTTAACATAGTAAGGATCAAATTAATAATGAAACACTACAATGTTTGCATTTAAGTCAAAAGCAAGCCAAGGATTCCCACTATCACTACTATTATTCAACACTGTACAGTGACTTTTTGCTAAAGAGATAGGACAAGAAAAAAAAAAAAGAACTAAGTTTAAATATTAGAAATGAAGAGAAAATATCAAGCAGGAGCACATCAACCCAGTGAATGCCATCTCCTTTCCATTTATCCCTGGTGTTCCCTGGATCAGTGGTTTGTTTAAATCATAGGTCTAACCCCTCGTTCCTGAAGATTTTATACTTGGGGTTTTAACATTTTGGTTTTTTAAGTCACTAAGTACTGGAGTTGGGAAATAAACAGATGAGGTACTTGGGCCTGAGTTATCCAATGTGGATCTTTGGAGTACTAGGATTAATGAATGTGATGTGGAAATGGAGTTTTGTGGCTAAATAAGGTAAGCGAATTCTAAATAAAACAGAACTTTTTCCCCTATGGGACTCCTCACAACCACCATGTGCAGCTTTGTGTTTTGAATATCCAGGAAGGCATATAGCATATAGTGTTCCCCAAAGTACCTGACCATGGAGACCCTCCTTGCTCTTTTCCTGAGAAGTGTCTCAGGGGACCAGGGTTCCATGAAACACATTTTGAGAAACAGTCTTCTAGGATTAACCCCTCATTTCACAGATAAGAAACCTAATGCCCAGAAGAAGAAGTGACTTGTTGAAGGTCATTCAAGGACTCCATAGCCAGGCAGGAACTAAAAGACTAAAAGCCATGTTTCCTCCCCTCACTCTCCCAACTCCTGCCTCTCTGGGATGCTCCTGTAACTGCTTTCTCGCCACACCCCGCCCAGTATGATTAAGTGCTATACTAGTTTGGGGTTACTATAACAAAATACCACAGGCTGGGTGGCTTAAACAACAGAGATTTGTTTTCTCACAGTTCTGAAGCTAGAAGTCTGAGATCAAGGTGTCAGCAGGTTTGGTCTCTTCTGAGGCCTCTCTCCTTGTTTCTACTTCCACCCAGTTCACAAACCTAAGCCACTTGACATATGTGCATATGTCTGTGGAAAATCTCCTCTTCCTATAAGACACCAGTCATGTTGGATTAGGACCCAACTCTATGACCTCCTTTCACCTTAACTACCTCTTTAAAGGCCCTATCTCCAAATGCAGTCACATCTGAGTACTAAGTTAGGACTTCAACATATGACCTTGGGGAGGACACAATTCACCCATCACAGGTGCCATTTCTCAGGGTCTTGTAGTGTCCAGTGCTTCTCAGTCATAGTTGCATCTCGCTGAGTATAGACAAATATGGTATGTGTCTGGTATGGTATCTGTGGACAATTTGAGATAGGAACTGTGTTTGTATTACTGTCAAATGTTATAGCTCCCGGAATACTCTAGATGCTTAGTGAATGTTTGTTGTTGAGTATATGAATTACAGAGTCAGAGGACCTGACTCCAAGCCTGTGCTCTACCACTTACCAGCAGGACAACTGCTGAGACAAATGGTGATAATGAGAGCCTCCCATCGTTTTGGTGAGAATTCAATAAAATATGTACCTGGCAAAGTGCCCAGCATATGGAAGGAGCCCCACAAATGTTAATTGAATCTGAGGTTCTATCTTCTTCCCAGATCTCTATAAAAAACTAATTAATAACAGTGATTGCTAATGCTTAGTAATTAAATTGCTTTATAAAAACAATAATAATGAGGTGTGCCAATCTGGGCCACATAGACACATAAAGGATTTGACAACAATATTCCATAAATTTTGTCTCACAGGTCGAAGCCAATTTCACATCTAGGTAATTAAAGTCTTTTAGCCAAGGGGTATGTCTCCTCCCGGCAGGGTAGACACCATGTGACACCTTCTTGGGCAAAGTAATGAACAAAAAAGTGCCCTCTGGGGGTGGAATGTCAGGTCTGTTGCAGGACATTCTAGGTCTCGGTGATACCATTGGCCAAGAACATTTTAAAACTTTGATGTTGTTCAAGAAAAAGATTCCCCTCTAGTTTGAGTCAAAGAGACACTTTTAGGGTAAAGACTGGTCAAGCTCAGGCCATAACAAAAATCTCCAGAGGCATGGAAACCTGTTTGCCCCATGTATGAGTAAGCTATTGTCCCAGTTCCGCTGCATAACAAACTGGCCGATTCTGCTCAGACCTCCTGCTGTGGGGGAGTATAACCAAGTAATAGCCCCAGCTGCTGCCCTTCTGGATCCACCTGGAAGGCAGTGAGGCCACACTTCCAGTGAGAAGCACATTAGGGGCACCAATGCAGACCCACTCCTTTCATAGTGGACTCAAGGACTCCCCATCAGACTGGCCAGAACTTCCTTAGCCCTGTGCTGCAACCTGGGACTCTACCTACTCACTCCTTCCTTCCCTCTTTCTTATACAGAGGCCAGACTTGTGTCTAAATCTGAAGGATCTCCCTACCTTCTCTGTCTCTCTCCTCTTTATCCTTCAACAGCATTTCATCCAATAAATCTCCTGGACATCTATTTCCAACTTGGCATCTGCTTCTCCGAGGATGTGGACTAACATATACCCCAAAGTTTAATCACTTAAAACAATAAAGTTTTCTTTTTGCTCATAAGTTCACAGGTTGGTTGGGTGGTATTTCTGGCCCAGGTCATACGAGGTTGACCTCAGCTGGGCTTGCTCATGCTTCACAGTCAGGCGGTGAGTCAGCAAGGCATGGAATGATCTAGGATGTCCTCAGCTGGGATGCTTTAGCCTTGTTTCACATGATCTCTCGTCTTTGCACTTGTGCACATGGCATTTTCTCAAGAGAAGGCTGTAAGTGCTCAGGCCTCTTAAGATCCGGCGTTGGAACTAACATCAACTTACTTCCACTGCATTCAATTTGTCAACACAAGTCAAAAGGCCAGGCTAGATTGAAGGGTGGAGCAACAGACCCCACCTCTTGATAGGAGGAACATTCTAAAGGGCATGGCCATAGGGTGGGGTAAAGAATTGCAGCCATTCTTGCAATCAATCTCTCACACCCCATTTACCAGCATTATCCCCAAACACACTGCCATGTCTTTGCCAATAACTGCCTTGGCCTTTGGAGAACTGTCCGAGTAGACCTGGCCAATAAGTATCCCTGGTCTCCTCACTTGGGCTTAGCTGCCCATCACAGAGGCTGGCACTGTCCTGGGCAGAATTCCCAGCTAGAGGGAGCCATGTGAATTGATAAACACAGCTTCAGGAAGCTGCTCCTAGTGGTCCAGTCTTCCTAGTGGGGAACTTGAAAAGGTTAACTCTGAGTACAACAAGGAGTCTTTCCTGTCTGTTCCCTGTCACCCCGCATCAGTTTCAGGTCAGGAATGCTAAAAGAAAACAGGGCACATAAGCATTTGAACTCAACCTTACTTTCCTGAGGAGCAAACTGACAATTAGGACCAGGACCTGCATCAAAAAAGAGCAACCCAGCATGAAGTCCGTCTAATTAGTCATATGAACAGAGAGCTTCCCCTCCACTTCCTCTAGAACATACGCTTGTCAGATCTTATCAGGAAGGCTTTGCTCCCTGACATGCTATTGAAAGGGGATTGGGTACAGGTAGCTTCACATTAAAACCATGAGTGCCCCTCTCCAGGCCACAAAACATTCTTCTGAAAATTACTTTTAGATTTATTTTTGGCCTTGTGAGCTGCAAATTAATTTGTGAAGTGAGGCTTTTAATTATGCCTCGAAGATAGACCTATAAAGAAAACCAAGCACATGGTCTCTGGTTCAAAACCCCGACCTTTTTAATACCTTGTCTCATGTTAATGGGAAACTGAGCAAGATGAAGAATTCAAGGTGAAGGCTGGACATGGTCTGCTAATCCTGGGAACTGGATTGTTTAGACTTCTGTACTTTATACTTTTTTTCTCCTTAAAAAGTTTTTGTGTGCCACTGAAGGTCACCAGGCCTGTCATCAGAAAAGATTAGAGAAGACGTACACGTTGCACCTTGATCCAGGCATTACAGAAATGACTTTCCTACTTTTGAGGGTTTGGCCAGACCCAGACCTCCAGGAAGACAAGGCCTGCTGGCGTATGAGATCTTGCTACTTCCTGCATTCGCACAGTGGGTTGGCCTGGCTTTCTGCCGTGTGTCTGTATTTTATTCAAGTGTTAGCTTTTTGGGCAAGTCACATCTCTTCTCTGCATGCAGCTCCTGGCCCAAGCACATTGTGACCACATGACTATTAATGTGATTTGAGTCATTTATTTTCTGTTTGGAGTTCATGCCCATATGTATAAAACTATTCTCTCTACTGGAGCCATGTGCATAGAAGCACGCTTTTATTTTCTCTTTAGACCATTGAATAGAGACGCATATGGCATGTCTAATGTATGGAGAATGAGAAGTGGAATATCAGCTCTGCTACCTTCACATTCCCAGCTCTCTTTCCCATCTGAGAAAAAAATTCCTTTTATCAATTCTAGAGGGCTTTGTTATTTAGCTGGGTTGTAAACTCCTAGCTGCCCTTTCCAAGATCTTCTCTAGGAAGCCTTCCCGGGCAATGCTCCCACAACACTTGCCCCATGCCCCTGGTACTGATGACCTTGCTGGGACCATTCCCTTTCATGCCTGACTCACTTATGTCCTGGAAGACAGAGCCTCTGCTGAGCCTGCTGTTCAGCCCAGACACCTGGAGGCTCACTATACCTTTGCCCAAGGAAGGGAGAGAGGGAAACCACTACACATAAATGAGACTTAGTTATTGCTGCAGCAGAACGGAAGTCCTATATCCTGAAGCTTTTCCATAGCACTGCCCAATATTTGGTAAAAGGAGAGCTGCATGGACATGCCCAAAGAAGGTGAGTTACCCATGTCTGAAAGGCTCTCCTAAGAAAGTAGCCTGGCTGCTGAGACCCCTCAAAATAGCATTAAAATGGAGGTCCCAGGCACTGGCACGGCTTTCTATGTTCTAATCGTGATGCTTCAGCGGTCCCAGAAGAATGATCCGTCTTGGGGAGGGAACTTCTCAAAGAGGTGGTTCACACCTGTTGATCCCATTTGCTGGCCACCCAGTCTCACACTCACCCTGCTCTGGCCTCAGCCCCAGCAACTTGCACAAATGATTCTCCCACAGGTCACCAATCACCAACCTGATCACCAAATCCAATAACTCTTTTCTTTGATGCATTGGCTGCTACAAGACCCTCTTTACTGCCTTGAAATGCTCTCATCTCATGAGTGTGTCCTTCTGATATCCCCCTCCCTCAGAGGGAGTGGCTCTGTGGTTTCAGCTTTTCTCTCTTTGGGACTGTCTCCTGTGCAGTCACTTTCTTTAAAATACTTCTGGGGGCGCCTGGGTGGCTCAGTCGTTAAGCGTCTGCCTTCGGCTCAGGTCGTGATCCCAGGGTCCTGGGATCGAGCCCCGCATCGGGCTCCCTGCTCCGCGGGAAGCCTGCTTCTCCCTCTCCCACTCCCCCTGCTTGTGCTCTCTCTTTCACTGTGTCTCTCTCTGTCAAATAAATAAATACAATCTTTAAAATAAAATAAAATACTTCTGTGTATGATGTGCATGTATGTGTGAGTTAAGCTCAGTCTACACCCTAGGCACTGGTTAGCTAGCAGGGGAAGAATCTACACCTTCCCCACCCCTACCCCGTGTGCCTGTGTAACAAGCAACTCTAACGTTGTTATTTACATCTTCATTAGAGGGACTGTTATTTTGTGCAAGGGCTGTTAACAATCATTTTAAATCAGTGAAAAGGTGGCATACATGATACGTGGTTGGCTAGAGAGATTTTATGAGCTCTGCCCTTATGGAAAGAGGTAGTGTAAGCTCTCTGGCTGACCCTCAGTTTACTACTGGGTTCACCCTGTGCCCATTCCCCCACCGCACACACACACTTAATGGGTGACTCTGTTGCCTGATATGACCAAAAGATTGTTTGCTCCTGGCATCAGAATATCCTTGCATCCATTACATGAAGAATCTTTCAGGTGGGGTGCTTGTCAGAAGGCCTAAGGACAGACAGACCAGGGTTTCTCCAAGCTTGCAGGAACAGGTTGCTTCGCTGTTTGATATAAATGTTCATGAGTCTGTCTGAGGCCTCACTTGCATATAGAAGGTTGTGGGGAGGGGAGAAGGGAGAAATTTACCTACCACTAATGCCTAGAGGTTACTCCAAAACACTAACAACTGTTATCACAACTCCTATTTACATCACTTTGCTCCATTCCAACTCTGGCTGTGGGTCATCTGCACACGGTGTTCTGATAATCACAAACTCACAAACTCTGGAGCCAAACTCACCATCTATTCCCTGACTGTCATGTCTCTCTACATAGTAAAGTCATTCTTCCATCCAAGAAGATCTAAACACTGAGAATTTTCTGAGACTTCTACCTTTCCACCTTCCCTCTTCCTTCCAAATCTCACCCACTCTCCACAAAGACATCTTTGTAACCAATGGTTATCAAGGTTTGTTGGCCCTTCTTTAGAAACTTCTCTCTCCTCTGTCCCTTGTGTGGACCCGGGACCTTGCATCTAGACCACCACCCGCTACTGTGTGTCCCATCCACTATGTCTGCTCTGTCTCTCCCTCCCTTCACCACCATTGGGTTGTCATAAAGCCTGCAAGATTCCCAACTCTCCTTTCCTACAGAATACATCTCTATATGAAAGACCCTCCCTCCTCAATTCATCCTCAACCTGACTCTTTATCCTTGTAGTACTTATGTGATTCTTCTCCTCTGGAATTTCTTTTCACTCATATAAATCCTATTCATCCATCATTTCCAACTGGATCCCACTTAGGACCTCCCAACCTCCTCCTCTGAACACCTGCAATTTGATCACATTCTAATCTGATACTGCTGGGTGTTCAATCATACATCCCCCAAGGGCAGGAGCCAAGTGCTACCCTTCTTTGCATCCTCAGGTGCCCAGCACATGCATAATTTATCGATTATTTACCCAGAAAACATGCTGGTACTTGAGATTTGGTTTTATATAATTCATGTAATTCCAGATTCATATAATTCATATTCATATTAATGTAATTCTTCAAAAATTGGCACTGTCCAATTCTGAATTATCTGGAGGGCATGTCTTAAAGAATAACAATTTCCATACACTAAGGCTACTATCATTTTCCTCTCTTATTAATAAGTCACTGCTGTTCATCTGACAGAAAGAGATGGATGGAGCCATCTCACTGTGATGGGTGTCTTGTGGCCAGCCCGTCACCACGAACTCAAGAGACAAGCATTTGCAAGAGAACTTCCTTAGCACTAGTGAGCAGCATTTGTGGCACTGCACTGACTGTTCTAAGTGAGCATTATCCTAGGGAATGTTAAATAAAGGGAAGGGAAAAATTGTGATGTCAGAAATTCATTCTGAAGCACAGCTAGCTGGCTTCAGAATAGATACTACTGATAGTATCTATAAAACCAAAACGCACAGTAACAAACTATTTTAGATAGTGGGAGAATATTATACATGAAATAAACAGCATAATCCAAAATTATCTTATGGATGATATTATAATATTTCTTATTATTAATGGTTACCATGTATTGGGCATCTATTGGATGTATATATAACACATACTTTACATGTACTATATAATTTTACTCATCACCATAACTCTATGAGATGTGTTTTATTATCCTCATTATATAGGTGAGACAACTAAAGTTCAGAGAGGTTAAGTAACTTAGTCACAAAGGTTCCACGACTAGCAAGAAATGGAACCAGTTTCAAACTCCATTGTATCTGACATCATATTCTTTTGAATGTGTTGTTTATCATTGCTAATGATTGCATTTTTTCAGTATAGTATGAAAGCACATTGAATGTGAGAGTGGTCTAGCTGGAGCATTTATTGCCCTATTGATTAATAAGGTTGATTCATACAGCAAATGACATTAGCACTCAACACAAATTTGTTTTACAAAATAACTTTCTTGACCACCAGAGTTGATTTATTTATTTACCATGACCATGAGTATGTTACTTATCACGACTATGATATTAAACAAAACATATCAGTTTGTCTTAGGTCAAACAAAAATAATAGTTTATAAGTCATAAAAAATAATTATTTAAATAATTATATCTTTTTCAATTTATTCATACTTATTGTTGGTTATAGAGAGAGGTCTGGAACTAAGTTGGTAGACTCTATTAGCAAGACTGGTCTTTGAATGATATTTTTAATGCTTTTTTGGAAATATACATATAGAGCATAAATCATATAGATATAGCTCAATTAACTCTACATGGTTATATCCCCAAGTAACTGTTACCCAAATCAATACACAGAACATTTCTAGTACTTCAGAAGCATTTCTTGTCAATACACCCCCTCTCCCACCCAAGCACTCCTAGGCAGACTACTATTGCCACAAGAACAAGAGGAGACTTTTGCTTAACTTTTCATCAAAAACTACAGATACAAGAAGATAAGGAAATGACATCTTGAAAGAGATAAATGAAAAAACTAGTGAAAATAACATTAAAACAAACAAACAAACCCAAATGACCACTGTCAGAGCCACGTTGAGACAGGTGAACTGTGACTACGTGGAATGTGGGATCCCGGATGGGGTCCTAAACAGAAAAAGGACATTAGGTAAAAACTACGGAGATCTGGATAAGATTTCAGTTCATAATAACGTATCAATAATCATGGTGATGATGCAACAATGTTCGTGAATTATTTGTAACAAATGTACCATACTAATATAAGATGTTGACAATATGGGCAACTTCGTGGGGTGTATTTGGGAACTCTATCCTATCTGTGTAGTATTTCTGTAAGTCTAAAAACTGTTCTGAACTAAAGTTAGGAAAATTAAATAAAGATGAAATAAAGGCATTTCACACAACTAAAAGCTAAGAAAATTTTTTGTCAGCAGACCTGAGCTACAAAAAAATGCCAAAGCAAGTTCTTTAGACTAAAGGAAAGTAATCTCAGATGAAAGCATAGAACTTTAGGGAAGAATTAAAAGCACTGAAAAATGTAAACGTATGGGTAAATTTTTAAAATATTAATTGTTTAAAACAATAGCAATAACGATGTCTTGAGTCTATGAAATATGTAAAGTAAAATATAATAATGGCATAAAAGGTTGGAAGGGGGCAAATGGAATGAGATAGTTATGAAGTTTTTGCATTGTTCAGGAAGATCCCATAGCCACTAATGGAGTACTGATTACATGTGGCATGTGATGACATTCAGATTACTTTAGTTATTATGTGTGGTTGCCTAGGATGACTGCTGGTTGAAGGCAAGTCTTTAAGAGATCAAATGGCCACCGCATTGAGCCATCATAGTATAAATAAAATATAACAAAGACTGGAATGGGCTAGATATTTCTAATAGCCCTGGAGAAGTAACAGAAATAAAATTATAGTCATGGTGATTTAACTCCCAACTCAAGACATGTTCAGAGAATCAGAGAGATTCTACAGCAACCTTAAAAAATGTAATTTCTTATAATCACAGGGCAGACATAGCTAATGATCAGATTTGAACCTGCACTGGGTTACTGAAAGTTGAATAATTGTTAGACCTTATATCATATAGGCTAATTTATCAAGGAGGATATACTTACCCAACTTTCTGAATTTAGTGTGCTAGCTTACCTGGCTGCAAATGGATCTAATATTTTGCTTGTTTAGATAGATGAAACTATAAGCGGACGATCTACATCCAATGAGATCAAGATGCCAGAACTTCTCTGGTATAACGTGGAAGAAGGAATCAAAAAGCTTAGGGAGATGTAAATATTGCAGTGAATTTATTATAGGCAACCTCCCTGTGTATCCTGGGAGGTGTCAGGACATAGTCCATCATGGAATTTAAAAATGCGCTGGGGAGGGAAGAACAAGCATCCTTGAAAAGCTCTGTGGTGGCTGTCCTCTATAGGCTGAAGATATTGCCACTAAAATAGGTGTGCTGTTTCAGTGGAAATGATGGGATTTCAGAGAAATAGTAGCCAAGTAGCAGCACAATGGGTGCAATTGCCATTAATGGGCAGCAGGGTTGGTTCAGCAGCAATTAGAGTGTTTAGACACATAAGGCTCTACGATGGTGGTTAACTGATCGTGGTGCCTCTAGGACTGAAATAGGCTGCCTAACAAAATATTACTTGATTTATAGTATCAGAAAAATTGTAGGTTTAGGAGCATAATTCTGACTTGTGTTGCCACAAGAAGAGATAAAGACCATTCACCCAGTTCACAAACCTAAGCCACTTGACAGACCCAGAGCCTTTGATTTGAGGGAAAAGCAGGTCCCATTGCCATAAGTATGTACTGTAAATCTTTCTCCACACTTTCCCCAAAGGGACCTATGACCATTTAATTAAGTGACAATATACCAGGAAGAGAAAAAAAAAAAAAAAAACAGTAATACCAACTTTTCAGAAGTTATTACACTGACTTTGAGTTTACATTTCACTGTGATCTACTGGTCATAATAGGAGGTTTATGTATGCCTAATGTGGCAAATAGAGCTTGGGTCCTAGTCAGTCTCAGAACAGGCCTAGAGAGCCTGCTCCCCCATCCATGTGGTTATTTCCCAGGTGTTGCATTGTTGGAAAAAACATTAATATTAGAGAACTGGGAGAATATCTTCACTGGCTCCCTGACTTAATGTAAGGGTTTCTATGGGAGGAAGGGCCATGTTGAAAACCCCGGAACCATCACTTTTTACCAAAATAGTAAACCAAAAGTAATGTCACATATCTGGTTGAATTGCAAAGATTAATGCTAGCATCTAAGACTTGAAAGATGCAGGGGTGGTGATTCCTATTCTTCTCCATTTTAACCTACCTTTTTTTGGTCAGATAGAGAATGACTCCATTTACAGAATGACAGGAATTATTAAGTTAATGAAGTGGTATATTAATTGCAATTGATGTTTTAGATGTGGATATATTTACTGGAAAAATGTAATAGAGTCCCTAGCACTTATTATGCAGCTAATGATTTCACAAATGCTTTTTTTTCTTTATTAATTAGCAAATTCAGTCAGAAGCAGTAGCTGATAAGAACAACAATACACCTTTAGCATCTTGCCTCAGGGTTATGTTACCCCTCTTGCTCTTTGTCAAGTATTATCTACCATGTCCCTGATCATTTGGACATTCCAGAGAACATCATGGTGGCCCACCACATTGATAACATCATCTTGACTGGACTTGGTGAGTAGTAAGAGTAGGTATCTTAGATGCCTTAGTAAGACATATGCATTTTAGCAGGTAGAAGGTAAATCCCATAAAAATTCATGAGCCTGCTGCTTGGTTAAAGACAAGTGGAACCGTTTGGTGAAAATGAAAGATAATGTAGTTCTATTTTTGTATCCTTTGGGACTAGATATTCACCCAAAGGATACAAAAATAGAGATTTGAAGAGGTACATGCTCCCTGATGTTTACAGCAGCATTATCAACAATAGCCAAACTATAAAAATAGCTCAAATGTCCATCAACTGATGAATGGATAAAGAAGATGTGGTATACATATGTGTATATATATACATATATATTATATATATATAATGGAATATTACTCAGCCATCAAGAAGAATGAAATCTTGCCATTTGCAATGACATGGATGGAGCTAAAGTATATTATGCTAAGCAACATAAGTCAGTCAGAGAAAGACAAATACCATATGATTTCACTCATATGTGGAATTTAGTAAACAAAACAGATGAACATATGGGAAAGGGAAGAAGAAGAGAGAGAGGGAAACAAACAATAAAAGACTCTTAACAAGAGAGAACAAACTGAGGGTTGATGGAGGGAGCTGGGTGGAGGATGGGCTGGATGGGTGATAAGGATTAAGGAGGGTACTTGTGATGATGAGCACTGGGTATTGTATGTAAGTGATGAGTCACTGAATTCTACTCCTGAAACCAATATTGGACTACATGTTAACCAATTAAAATTTAAATAAAAAAGAAAGAAAATGAAAGATAAATTGATTCATGTTGCTTAGTGGGCCTCTTTACATTTTGAAAGCAATGGGCTCCTCATTGGAATTTGCTACTTCAAGTCTTTTATGGAGTTACCTGGAAGATTGCTAGTTTTTAGAGACCCTTTAATTTCTCCAAGCTGTGATACAAGCTGCTCTGTAACTCTCAGACCTACTGACTTGGCAGATACGAAAGTGCTTGAAGTGTCTGTTGCAAATCGGGATGCTATACGGGCCCAGTGGCAAGCCACAATAGAAAGATTCTACACAGACTCCTAAATTTTGGAACATACCATATCTCATTCTGCTGATATTTTTTTTTCCTTTTGAGAACAACCTCTGGCTAACTACTAGGCCCTGAACTCTTAACTGCAGGACACCAAGTGACTATGCTACAGAATCACCCATATTAAACTTGGGTGTTCATTTGAGCCATCAAGCCATAAATTAGAGTGGTCACAAAAATAACCCATCATCCAATAGTAATGATATATGTAAATTTGCAGGTCTGGAAAGCTCAAGAAAAATGCTTGAATATGTAGTTGACTTAGACTATCTGGGACCGTCTTCAGTGCATCACTACCTCTCCCTCGATCCATTCTATGGTCATATGAGGAGTTACCTATGACCAGTTGTTGAAGAAAGGAAATACTTGGGCTTTTTTACATATAAATCTACATGATAAGTTGGTTCCAACTGGAAATTTCAGCTAATAAAGTTCCATTCTAGGGTGGCTTTAAATACAAGAGAGAAGGGAAGCCTTCGAAAGGAAGTGAGAAAATCTTTAAGGGGTACATCAGGTTGTCCACTTTGCCTGGAAGGAGAGATGTCCTAACATACGAATCTATTTTTATTCATAGGCAGTGTCTAAGTCTCCCAGTTGATCGAAGGCTTGGAAAAAATGAGGCTGACTGCAAGAAAGTACATGAAATAGGTGGCTGACTTACCTAGAATGGATGCAGAGTGTGAAGATATTTGAGTCCCATGGGAATGCTCTGTAAAGGGACTCCACTACAGAGAAGACTCAATATTCGGTGGACAAGATGGCCTGTTCCATGAATGAAAGTTGTCCTCTTTCCTCCGTTACCCCAGTGCTTGCTTGCTCAGTGACCCATACGCAAAACTGCCATGGGTTCATGTACAAAATAGCCAGGTGGTATAGGAAGAGTTGATTCATGGCACTTACCTTCATCCAATGTGATAGGGATACTCCATGGATTCACCTTCTCTGCCCACAGTGCTTCTGCCAACACCACCACCTGTGGAATTACAAAATACTTAATTCACTATTACACTTCTAACCAAGGAACTCACTTCATAGTGAGAAAAATCTAGTAATGGAATCACCCTCATAGAACTTACTGATCTTACAATCTAACCAGCACTCAGAAGCATCTGGCCTGATAAAATGGTAGGATGGCTTACTACAGATTCAGCTACAACACTAACTGGGAGATAAACATCTTGTAAGACTAAAGTACTGTATTAGTTTTTTGTTGCTGCTGTAAAAAATCACCACAAACGTAATGGCTTCAACAATACAAACATGTCATCTCAAAGTTCTAGAAGTCAGAAGTCTGACACAGGTTTCACTGGTGTTATGTCTTTGGTCATCCTTTCCTCCCCCTCTAGGCTCTGGGTAGTATCAGTCCCCTTGCCTTTTTCCAGGTTTTAGAGGCTGTTTACATTTCTTGGCTCATGGTTCCTTTCCTTCTTATTCAAAGTTATTAAAAGAGTCCTTCTCACATATCATTACTCTGACCTTGCCTTTATCATCACATCTGTTCCTCTGATTCTCTTCCACACTCTCTTCTCCTTTTAAGGATTCTTTGGGTTACAGTGGGCCCACCTGAGTAATTCAGGATACTCTCCGTAATTTAAAATCAGCTTATTAGTAACTGTAATTCCATCTGTAATGTTAATTCTTCTTTGCTATGTAGGCTAACATATTATAGATTCCAGGGATTAAGACATGGGCATCTTTGGGAGGAGGGGTGGCATTATTCTACCTACCGCAGATGTTATCCGGCAGGATGTAATACATACTCCGAACCACAGCCAATATATAGCGCTGTTTCTCCATAATACAGAGGTCCAGATATAAAGAAATGGAAACAGAAGGGGCCCCTTTACACTTATTGGCCCCCTTGAAGAATATCCACTTCCCAATCCCAAGATCTTGGGCTCTGATTATTTGGAGGCCTTGGGTTCCCAGGGGATGAAGCTTCCACTAGGAGACACAATATTTCTACTGAATCTGCTTCTGAATCTGTGCTCCTCATGACAACGAACCAACAGGAAAAGGAGGTATGATGCTGGTTGAAGAGTCAGATCCTAATTACCAAGAAGCTGAGTTGCTGCTACATAATCGGGTCATGGAGAACTCTTTAGAACTGAAATTCACTGGGACACCTCTTACTTATTCTATATATGTGTAATGGAAGACTACAGAAATTTAATAAAGGCAATAGCACTGAGACTTCAGGAACTTTAAGAGTGAAACTTTGGATCTTTCCACCAAATAAAAATCCCAGACTAGCTGAAATGCAAGCTGAGGACTAAAAGAACATGAAATAGTGGTAGAAGAAGAAAGTGATAAATATTAACACGGCTTCCAGTTACAGAAATGAGGACTGTAGTAATAACGCACATTTTGTTACTCTATATATTCACAACATTATAATTAATATATCATAATAAATATAGTTGTACACACACACATACACACAATGATTTCTTTTCCTCCCCCTCCATTCCTCTATTATTTGAGCAGGGAATTTGGGGGCTCTTTATTTATCAATTACCAGACCATGAGGAGCCATATCTGATCCTAAAGGGGACAGTTGTATCACCTGGCGATTCCAGACCTTGAAATGGGCGGATATGGACTTTGATATGACTGATGCAACTTTGTGTCTCCTCGTCATAGGAGGGTGAGAGTCTTCATCTGTATGCATAATAGACATGTAAAGTTGATATTGCTTGGGAAATAAATATGGGTAGGAATGTAAGAACAGATACTGAGCAGCAAAAAAGGTGGACTGGGCCAGCTGTTTGACTGTTTGCTCTCAGATCCATTCCCCACCCTTCCGCTGCTCTGATTCACAAGGGGATGACTCTAGCAAATCGTATTTTCAAGGTCTGTTTCTAAAAGGATTCTGGTTAGGCTAGCCCACGCTGGGACTGGCGGACAATAAAGGCCAGTGGAGGGGACAGAGCCACAGCATTTCTCTCAGTTTCTCTCCACTGAGGGTAGCAATTCCAGAAATGCCTGCTTCTTCTCCAGCCACGCTGCTTTCATTGTTGTTCTAGTCCCGGGCACATGACCCTGGTTTCTCCAGTCAGAGGGGCAATAGCAGCTTCTCAATATTGCTAATCTGAGTTGCCTGTGCCCCGCCCCCCCATTTCCTGTTTGGCTTTTTAGCTCCCTCAATCTCTGTGACTGGACCCACATCTTAAATTCCCTCTACTGAGCTATCCAGCATGGGCTGTTTTCCTGAGGAAAGCCTGACTAAACCCTCTTGCTTCTCAGAGGTTCCTCTTCTCTTCACACTGCCCAGTTGCCTCAACTGTGTGCTATGATTTGTCAAGAGCAACATCAAGACCAAAACACCCTTCATTAGATTAAATTACTATATATGGACATTTTGCCACATCCTTATCAAAGCTGAACTGAGGAGTAAGGAAATGTGTGCCCAATAGGCTTTCTTGGTCAAGTTCTCTGAAGTTAAAAGAATTCCGCATCAGCACTCTGCTTCTTTACCTCCCTGTTAAAACCTGTATAATTTATCTATTGCTGCCCTAATATAGCATCTTAAAATAATTAACATTTATTATTCCACACTGTGCCCATAGGTAGAGAATGTGAGAGCAGCTTGCCTGGGTGGTTCTAACTCAGGATCTTTCACTGGGTTGCAATCAAGCTGTTGGGGGAAAAAATAAAATCATCTAGAAGCCGGACTTGGGGTGGAGAATCTGCTTCCAAGTTTAGTTGTTGGTGGGAGACTTTAAGTCCTAGCTCCATGGGCTTCTGTATGGGGCTACTCATAACATGTCAGCTTACTTATCCCAAAGAGAGAGAGAATAAGAGAGGAAAGCTTCACTATTTTATTACCTAATCTTAGAAGAGATATATAGTGTTGGTCACAGAGGCCAACCCTGGTATAAGATATCACAAGGATGTGATATCAGGAGGTGGGTTCATTGAGGGCCATCTTGGAGGCTGGCTACCACAGAACCTATGATCAGTCATTAAGGAAGATCAGTATCCTTCTCTTCTGGATATTTTATATTTAATTTTTACTTCAAGAAAGCTGAGGCTAGGGCGCCTGGGTGGCTCAGTTGGTTGAGCGACTGCCTTCGGCTCAGGTCATGATCCCGGAGTCCCGGGATCGAGTCCCACATCGGGCTCCCTGCTCGGCAGGGAGTCTGCTCCTCCCTCTGACCCTCTTCCCTCTCGTGCTCTCTATCTCTCATTCTCTCTCTCTCAAATAAATAAATAAAATCTTTAAAAAAAAAAAAAAGAAAGCTGAGGCTAGCAGGGGGAGAAAAGAAAATGGAATGTTACAGTGTCAATAAACCTATCTCAACCTTCTGAAGTATCTTTTATTAGGATTTATAATTTTCAAAGGGGAATTTTATAGCCTTTATTTCATTTGTGCCTCACAAAAGTGCCATGAACTTTACCACAATTAACTAAAAGAAAGAAAAATACTGTGAAGAATGTGGGGTTGACATTTTTCTCTACCTTTCATAGATGAAAAAGTCTGAGCCTCATGGGCCTGCTGAGGTTACTGGGAAGGAATCAGGAGAATTCAGTTTTCTGGCTTCTAGTCTGGCAGGCTCTTTACTACACGTTGCTGCTTTATCTTTGAAATATAAACAGATTCCAAATTCATTTGGTTTTTGTTCTAAAACAACACCTTGTGAAGGACCCAGGTTGGTTATTTTTACTGATGTAAAATCACTAACGTAAAATTAGACTCATAATCGGGCCTCATAGATTCTCTTTCCAAAGCAATAGTTAAAGTGGTTATCTCCCTTTTAAGAGGGCCAGCCTGTGTACTTAGCAAATCCATATAATTTATTCTAAGAGGTCTGAGGGGATTTTCATTTTTTGGTTTCTTTTACTCTATAGCCTTTTAAGCTAGAAGACTAATCATTCTGCATTACAGTAAAAATCAAGTCAAGAATGGAAGGCTCTCTGTATCCACAGGCCCCAACATTGACAAGTTAATTGTGCGGGTTTGAGGGTTATTATTATTATTATTATTATTATTTTCTGGTAGGAGAATATTGCTTTTCTCTCTCACCTTGGCTTAGTTAAATAAGAGTTTAACTATTTAAGAACATTAAAGATAGCCCTTCCAAAAATCATCATTGTTAACTTTCATCTACTTGATTTTTTTTCCTATGAAATTCTGCTAATTTAAATAAAAATAAAAACACTCATCAGGATCCAATGTGAAACAACCAAAACTTAAACTAGTAATAGATTAGTAATCTTTACTTATTTATTTGACAGACAGAGAGACAGCGAGAGAGGGAACACAAGTAGGGGGATGGTCAGAGGAAAGGGAGAAGCAGGCTCCCTGCTGAGCAAGGAGCCCGAAGCAGGGCCTGATCCCAGGGGAGGATCCCAGGGGACACAGGGCTCCAGCCCAGGACCCTGGGATCATGACCTGAGCCGAAGGCAGACGCTTAACAACTGAGCCACTCAGGCGCCTCTTTTCTGCAGCCTTTAAAAAGCAAGGTTTGCTTCCACCCACCTCCTCATTTCCCATTGTCCTATCCCTCCCCAGGAAGAAGCAGACAGTACTGACAGGCCTGGCTTGTATGACCACATGCACAGATTGAATTATAAAACTGGCTTTGAGTCATTAGCAAGTATAAAACAGAAGAAAACAAGTAGTGCTTTTCCATTCATGTGATCCACAGTGTCATAAACGCTGTTTGAACAGTGTGTTTGACACATCACATATCACAACGCAGATTCCCCACTCAATTTGGGGCCAGAGTGTTCTATTTCCACAGCTGCTCAGTCTCCATCCTTCAGGGCCCCCAGGCTGGCTGCTCCTTGCTGTCTAGGACCAGAGTTTGATTCACATTCTGTAAACCCCAAATCCCATGGCTAGTAAAGTTCTCCATTCCTCTTTTCTTTCTCCATTCTAATATCATAGCTGTATGGTTTGGGAAATTTAATCCTTCAGAAGTTAGTAAACTTGGAAATAAAACTAAAAATTCATGATGGATGGACACTGAGGAAAGGAAAGAAGGAGGGAAGAAGGAAAGAGGTCAATAAAGAAAGGGCTTAATGGGGTTTTATAGAAAATTGGCCTTACTACTACATGAAGAATAGAGGAAAACCCAATCCTTGCTCTTTAAACCTATCTGAACATTAATAGATCTGGCAGGTCATAAGTGCATACCTGAAATGGGAAAAATGGAAGGGGTTTGCTAACAATCAATATGCCTAAATCACTGCTTTCATGTGAAATCAAGATATGCTAAGCAGTGTTTGCTCTCTGGAAATTAACCAACAAATAATCCTTATGCCAAAGTAATTAGATAATTAATGACATTTTTAAAATATAATATTAATCCTCTGTTGAACAAAAAGCCACCAAAATCCCACCTGAGCTCTGAGGCCAGTTGTTTGGCTCATACCCAACCCTCAATGAATTTGTCATAGGATCTCTGTTAAAGCATCTGCACCAATGGTTCTCAAAAAGAATCACAGATTATGTGATCTGCTTATTTAATATGTAGATTCCCATCCCCCTGCAAAGAAACTTCGCATTCAACAAGTGGGGGAAGGTGAGAGAGGAGCTCCTCTCAGGTTTCTGATAAAGGATATCCTTAGAAGAATGACTGAAAAATCCTTCAAATGTGGTCTACCTCCGAACTTGTTGAAATGCAGAATCTCTGGATTGACCCAGACTTACAGGATCAGAATCTGCATTTTCCTAAGATCCCCAGGTGCTTTGTATGCAAATTAAAGCTGGAGAAGTACCACTCCAGAGTAAGGGTCAGCATATTTTTTTCTGTAAAGGACCAACTGGTAAATATTTTAGGCTTTGTAGGCCATGTGGTCTCTGTCACAACTACTCAGCTCTGCCACTACACTGCAAAAGCAGCCAATAAAACAGGGCTGCAAATTATGGCCCATGGGCCAAATCTAGCCAGTTACCTGTTTTTACACAGCCTGCTAGCCAAGAATGGTTTTTACATTTTAAAGTCGTTGAAAAAAAAAATCAAAGGAAGAATAATATTTTTTGACATGTAAAAATTATATGAAATTCAAATTTCTGTGTCTATAAATAAAATTTTAATCAGAACACAGCCACATCCATATGTTTATATATTGCCTATGCTGCTATTATGTTACAATGACAGAGTTGAATAATTGTGACAGAGACCACATGGCCTGCAAACCTAAATGTTTACTATCTGGCCCTTTACAGAAAAAAGTTTGCCAACTCCAGCAATAAAACTTTATTCATGGACACCGAAATTTGAATTCATATAATTTTCACATGTCACAAAATACTGTTCTTCTTTTGCTTTTTCTTCCCAACCATTTGAAAATGTGAAAGCCATTCTTCGTTCATGGGACGTGCAGAAACAGACAACATCTGAAACCACCTATGTTCTGCAAAGCTTCATTTGGGAAACACAATCCAGGTTTCCTGCAAAGAACAAAAATCTTCTCAAGCAAAGTTTCTGAAGCTCCAGTATGCAACGGTAATCCCATTTCTCCTTAATGAAGTCACCCCTTTGCTGGTCTCAGTTACATGGTTCCAGAGGACTTCCACTCTCCCCAAACTCCAGGGGTAGACCCCTGACTTGGTTAAGCCAATCCTTTGATCATGATTTTGAATTCAAGGCACATGATCCTAAGCCAGTTCCAATGAGTGTAAAGATATTGCCTGGACTCATTTCTCTATAGGTGCTACTGAAGGAGAGAGCCCCTAATGGGTGCATACAAGTCAAAATGTAGCCATGAGACCTGCTGATTGCTATCTTGTGACCCCAGGAGAAAGCCCGCCTAAAAATAGCACTAACAGCAAGAAGCCAGAGATGAGAAACCGAGATTTCCTTTGAGCCTTGGATGGCACTTCACCAGAAGCTATAGCTAAACGATTTAAGTGGGTGGGGTAACAAAGTCCTCTTATTGTTTAAACTAGATTGATAAGGATTTCCCATTGTTGGAAACATAAATTCTTAATTGATGCACATATTATTTCAACCCCCTCTCCTAAAAATTTCAAAATTTCAAATACTCACATTCTATCTGGTCATATGTAAGTCTGCCCCCACCCCCTCAAAAAAGAGCAGATCAATCCTGCAGGTCAGTCAACCTTAAAATCCAAAGATGACTGTTGTCTGTAATCCAGATAACAAGGAACTCTTCTGGAAGTCAAATCCTTATGCCAAGGGCAAGACTCCCAAGTTTTCTTTCCTGCTCATGGCCAAATGAAGCCATGCTGTAGAATTCAGCTTCAAGTCTTAGAGAAGTTGTGTGGTCTTCATGATCATTCCCCAAAAGCCCAATATGTGTGGGCCACAACTCAGCGAGTGTAGTTGCATATATCAGGAAACCAATGATAGATAATGAGAAGGCTCTCCTACTCCTAAGGAGAGCTCCCAATAAAGGGGTCAGTATTAATTAAAAGTCAGCCAACCTGGGTTCAAAGATAATGACCAGCAATGTGACGTTGGGCATGTCACTTCCTGACTTAGCTTCCAATTTTCAATTTCCTCATCCATAAATAGGGAAAGAGGGGGATTTGAGTGACCCTGCTTGTCTTTTCAAACATTCTGAAATGTCTTGATCTGCTGTAGTAATCCAAGCTAAAGATCTCACCTCCAGCTCTGCCCTCTCTGTAAGGTGTGTGTGGTGGGGATGGGACTTGCTAGTGGCTTTTCTTTTCCCAGGTTGCACAGAGTCAGTCGTTCCAGTAGTCCAGTATTCACCTTTGAAAGAAACAACAGGCATATCAGAACCAGAAGTCACCCTTTCTGATTAAGAGTGTGGTGGGAAATTATAAAAGTTATAGATTTCAATTTGGGGCTTTTTGATTATTCACAGATGGCTTCTCAGAAGAGGTCAACAGTTCTTGTCTCTCTTTTGCTCTGGTCAAATCTAAAGCTAGATGTGGCCAATAGGGAGACTGGAATGCCATGAAGAGGAAGAGTTGTTCAGAAGCTTCTTGGGGTGCTTAGTTCAGAAGCATGTTCATCCCCCGTGCCTCACCCTGATAGGTACTGCGGGCCCTGAGTCCAGTCACTCTGGGTGGAGCCAAGAAATACACAAAATTCCTAAGTGCTTTGGATTCAGGTAAAGTTTGAACCACATATTGAAAAGGATGTATTTTTTTTTCCAAAATGTTTAAAATCAACAATAGTTCTAATAAGCTCTTATTTTTTTAATACTTTCAAATAATTTGGCGAATTGGATCATCACAAAAGCCCTGTGAAGTAGACAGTATTTATTATAAAATAAAATTTATGAAATTTATTTTACAATGAAATGATGTACCTAAAAGTGTCTACCACAGGCTTTGATACATTAGATCTCACTAAATGTTAGTTATATAACAGTTATACAATGTAAGAAGCATGTGATCATTTAATAAAAGAGTAATGGTGGCTCAAAGGAGAAGGGACTAACAAGAAGTCATTCTGACTAGTAAAGGCCCTCAGACCCCTACCAGGTATTGTATTCTCTACCCCTGGGTGCCTCCCTACAGTTTCCTTGTTTGTTCCTTTTCCTCTAGACTCACTGAGTTGCCATCTTCTTTGAAGTGTTTTTGGAGTTGTAGAAGAGTGGACACTAAAAGCGATAGGAGATGGGGACACAGAAGACTTGGAAAAAGACAGATAAGAATTCCAACCTATCATTAACTATCAGCAGTCTGATTGATATTAAGTTACAGAAACTCTCTGTGCCTTAGTTTCCTCATCTGTAAAATGGGGAGGATCAAATGAGATAGTACAGGTAAGGTATTTAGGATATTGCCAGGCACATACAAGCACTTGAAATAAGTTAATCATTATTATTATGAGCCATTTGTTTACATGCCAGAGGAAGAAAGTCAATCCAAAAGCAGGACGAGGCTTTGGGGAAAGCAAGAGAGCTGGGGCCAGCATTGGCTGAAGCTAAACACAGTCCTTAAGGACTGGGCTGTGTGCCCAAGCACATCTCACTTAAGAACCATTTACAAACATTCACTACTTAGAAGGTCACTTTAATAATTAGTCTTGCTTTGCTAATTACACTTTACTGATTATAAACTACCGCTGACAACACTGGGGTTGCTGCAAGTGCTAATTTTTTAGCAGCCATCTGAAAATAATAAGTGACTGATTTTGCTGTCCGCCTTTTATCTTAAATGGACAGTGTCAATGGGGTATTGTGGTGGGAATGCAAAGAGGAAACTCTGGAGGCTGAAAGACACTGTCCAGTGATTCACAGTCTCTTTCCCTGTCATTTTCAGCCTGATATTCAGCTCTGAACATAAGTCTGCCACCTCCCCACTACCATCCCCCCATAAATATCCCTTAGGATCAGGAGACAGTTGCCTGTTCGCAGGGAGATTTAGAGGAAGGAAGGAAGGAAGGGAGGAAGGGAGGGAGGGAGGAAGGAAAAAAGGAAGGAAGGAAGGAAGGAAGGAAGGAAGGAAGGAAGGAAGGAAGGAAGGAAGGAAGGACTGTGGTTTGTAAAAATTTTGCTAATAACAACAAACAACCTGTGCTTGAGGAGCCTACTCCACGCTCAGCATTCTACATGCATCGTCTCATTTATGTGCACAACAGTGCAGCAGTGCAGGTGCTAGCACTTCTTCCATTTCACAGCTAAGGCAAATGAGGCACCGAGAGATGAAAGGGAATGCCCAAAGTCATATCGGTCAGCCAGTGACATAGGTGAAACTGGAACCCAGTCAGTCGTGAATAAAACCAGCAAGTCTGTAAGCAATCTTGGACTTCTTTGAAACATTCGACCTCTGTCCCTCTTTCCCCCTCCTTTTTAATGAAACAAACAAACAAACAAACGGGTGGGGGCTTTTTAAAAAGGCAGACACATTTCTAGTGTAATAATAGTAGTCACACCATTTGTGCACATAACACTTAAGATGTATCATCTTAGTTAATCTTGAGACAGTTAATCTTCACGACAACCTTGATTTAAGTATCTTTCCGAACCCATTTTACAGATGAGAGACCGAGGTTTAGGAAAGTGCAGTGATTCACCCCAACGTCACAGAGCTAGTACAGGTCGAGCTGGGAGCTGGGAAATAAAAACTGTCAGCCTGACAAGGGCTGGGTTGAGACTGGCCAAGCTGCTGCCAGACCCCGCTCCTCGGCCTTCCTCTAAGCGCCCCCAGAAGCCCTGCAGCTGCGGCCGGACAGCTTGCGATCTGGGGGCCCAGCCCCCACCCCGCCCTGCGCTAATGGGGGTAAAGCTCCGCCGGCGCCATCCTGCAAGCCGAGTCTGATAATAGCCCTGATTAAATGGCGGGGCAGCCAAGGGAAGGCCCCCGCCGCCGCCAGCGCCACCGTCACCGCGCCGACTGACCGGGGACCGGCAGCGGCGGGGGCTCTAACTTGGCCGTCTGTGTCCCAGCCTCGGGAACGACGGCTGCCGGAGCCGAGGGCGCCGTCTCTGGCCTCAAGTCCTGGCTGGGAACGGCGTGTGTGGGAGGATGGCCCGAGCGCCGCGAGCGGAGAAGCGGGTCCGGGTCAGCTGTTCGCAGGGACCCGACAGCGTCGCCCTAGGAGGAGTCTTTAGGAGCTAGAGTCCGCTTCTCGAGTCCCCAAGCGGTGGAACTAACTAAGTAGAACCGGGCGTACAGCGCTGTTGTCCCCTGTTCTCTGGTCTGCCTTGGCCTCTCCTAGGTGGGAGGTCTGGGACTGACGACCGCCGCAAAGGCTGGGATCGGTTGAAGGAAGAAAACCAGCAGATCCCGGCCCCGAGAAGCGGGAGTGAGCCTCGCCAAGCCCCTTCGCTAGGTGCGCCTCGGCGCTGCTCCGTTGTGGAAAGTAACCTGCTTCCTGACATCGCAATACCTTAACTGGGGTCGCTGCACCCCGTGCGCTCAGCCGGCGCCTGGCACTGGGCGAACCTTTCTCTTCATAGATAGGGAAACTAAGTCTCAGAGCAATCCAGATAGCTCAGATCACACCGCAGGCAAATGACAAACCCGGCTTCGAACCTCCAAACCTTGGCAGTCCGCCTCCAAAAGTTGGGGGTATGCGGGCGGTAAGCCTGTACAGACACCTGCCAAGCAGTGCGTGATCTCCCGGCCCGCCCCGCCACCCCGCCCACCGCCACCCCGCTGGCAACTCTGAGGTCTTCGCGGAACCTACAGATTACTCAGTAATTACCCCCCAGGAAAAGAAAATTACAAAGGCTGCCTGGTCCCGCGGTCCACGTGCGACACCGAAAGACCTTTACTTGGCTTGCCTTCCGCTTTGCGCGCCTTGAAGGTGGACCGTGGGCATGCTACTCACACCAGCCCACGTTTGAAGGAACCAAGTACCCGGTCGCATCGGGCGGAGAACAAAGACATGCACGTGTTCCCGGGCCCTGGGGCTGTTATTTACAAGCAGACCAAGAAAATTGAGCCCTCTCCTCCGAACTGCCTCAGCTTCCAGAACAGGAAACCTACGAAGTTAGTGATAGAATTCGATATGGGGTGGAGGTGAAGATCGGGGAGCAATCGGGTCACACAGTCCGGGGTCGCCTCCTGCTCTACCACGAAGTTATCCGTGTGCACTTGAACAAGTGAGCTAGCCTTCCGAGACTCATTTTCTGCAGCTTTAAAATGGACATGATAATGCCACCCGACTGATATTATCAACATTATATGTTTCTTGGGAAGCCTAGTGCAGAGCCTAGCACATATGAAGTGCACAATAGAAGCTCTTTGTAATGCATTGAAAAACTAGCTTCCAGGACTTGAAATGTATGCAAAATGCCTTCAAACTAGGTGAGTTAGTGGAAAAAAAAAATTCAGTGGAGAGGCCTCCTGTGGGCCTCCAGCCTTTCTAGCACTGGCTTCATAGCACGGAGGCTGAGTGTCTGAGCATCTGCAGGGAAGCTTTCCTCCTGGAGGCACATGGGTTTCTCTTCCACCATAGAACTGAGACCCAGAGCCTCTACAGACCCCATAGAGAAAGCTGTTTCTTACATTCTTTGAGTGCAGGGTGGAAATCGGGGCTCTTGAACACATTTCTTGATCTGATTTAATCTATATCATCCCTAAATCGAAATGGAGGCTTTTTCCAAGTTCCAGAGTTGGCCAGTAGTAATACCTATGAAGTCCTTTGCCCTCGCACCAATATTACACCATTTAATCTTCACAACAAACTCTCGATGTAGATGTTTCCATCAGTAACCACATTTTACAGAGGTGGAAAAGGAGTCAGCACAGCTTGCTCCAAACCAGCGTTTCTGATGCCAGACCTCAACACTTTTCTTCTGCCAGGATTTTTATTAAAGTTGTTTATTCTGCTTTATTTTATTAACATTAAGCCATTATGTCTCCTCATTCATAGAGCTCCGTGTTGAGGAGAATGTAATATATATTCTTCATGTTGGTGCTTTTTTATACATCTCTAGCTGGGCTTTGAAACCTGGAGGGACAGGGATTGTATGCAAATTGTCCAATGCTAATCTCACCCCACCAAGCCAGTGCCTGGTCCAGAATGAATGAATGCCCACAAATAGATGGGACTAGCTCTCTTTGCTCCTTGTTTCCTGGAGTCTTTATCACAATTTCTATTTCTTGTGGTTTTTATATGCTTACTATTGGTGTCTCCCACCAGACTGTGAGTTGCCTGAGGCAGGAATATTAGGGTTCTGATTACTGGTCAATTCCTGGAACCTGGCACAGTATTCAGCCCAGAGTAAGTACCAGGTAATATTGGATGACTGAACAAATATTCTGCATTCTTTATCTTGTGTTAGACGCATACATCTTTGCTCCCTTACGTAATATAGGCTTCAAGTCTGTGGCACATACTCACATGGGGATAGGAACCCAGATCTTACTGGGTTTTTTTTCCCCTCCCCAAGGAATAAGAGGACCTTCAGTGGAAGGTTTCTGGGGTGACTTGCAGTGGGAGCCGGTGGCGGAGACCTTGGAGGACTATTTCCTGCCTGTGTCTTCCCGCACCCTGGTCTCCCAAACCTCCTGACAAAGACACAGATAGATTGTCACTGAACAGCCAGCTCTGGTTCCTGAAGAGGGAAGGCAGGATGTGCCCCTGGAATCACCAGAGGGGACAGGGAGCAGTTGGCTGTTGGAAGACTGGATCATCTGAAATGTGGCAATTGCTTTAAGTTTAATTAGGTGACATCTTCAAAACTGATGCTACTTTGTGGGAGAGGAAGGGCACTGGCAAGCTGTGGTTGCTCATCTGCGGAAGTTGTCTCATTTAATTTTGAGTTTGTCTTCAAACACCTAAGAAACTGAAGCTCAGGAAGCTTGCTGGGGCCACCTGTCTGGCTGTCCTCTCTGCGCGCATGAGTCTGTGTGGGCAGATGAGGACACCTGGCCAACAGGACCTTCATCCTGAAGCAAGGGACTGTCCTCTGTCCACGCTTTCCTCCTCCTAGTGGGAGTTCCTGCTTAATCAGTCCAGAGTGCACCGTAACGGCAGGAGTGATGCTTTCCAAGCTAGAGACTGGCCTCAGAATCCCCGTTCTACCGCTTAAATCAGTGTAATTTGGATCAAATTCTTTACCTTCTTGACAGGTCTGGGAGTAGGGTGAAAGCCCCCAATTTAAGGGTCGACAAAAACCTCAGTAATCGAGAAACAATATTTTAATGCAGCAATTTAAGACATAAAAATTCATGCAAAAATTCATGGTGTACAAAATATTTTAGCTTTAAATAAAGACTGGATCCGTCAGCAGCCGGGCGGGCGGTTGGGTGCGGGAAGACCGGGACGGCCCAGGAGGAGCATTGGCGAAGGAAGGCGGGAGCACTCGTGGAGGAGGAGAAAGGAAGGTGGAGGGGCGAGGGAGAGTGGGTCTGGATTCCTCGCGCCCGCGGTATCAGGAGAAATCTTTCTGTACTGGTCTTAGGATCACTCTGCGAGTTTTGCACCCAACTCTAGTGCACGGGTTCTTCTCTGGTCAGGGGGAGATCGGGGGGGGGGGGTGCGCTAAGAGCCCATCCCTGCAGTTGCGAGCTCCTGGGGGACGAGGATCCGGAGGGTCGAGGCCCTGAGGGAGCAGCCTGTGAGGAGTCTCTGAGGCCCCACGCCTGACCTCTGGCCCCAGGTTGGGGAGGGTCGAGGGGGGGGACCCGCTTGGTGAAAACCGGGGTTGGGGGAGGCCCGGGGTGGGCAAGAGCGGCGGGCACCCACAGCGGCAGGCCTCCACTAGCCGGGTCCGGCGGGGTAACATCGCAGTACCACGGGCCGCAAGTGCCTTTCCCTTCACCACCTGAGGACACGGGCCCTGGAGATGGGCACGTCCTTCCCTAGGCGCACAAGACATCTCTTTTCCAGGTCCCAAGGGCGGGCGCGAGTGTGAAGTCCCGAACCAAAAGCGCGCACACCTGGGGCCAAACAGACGACAACCTCCCGCCTCACCCCTAGAGGAGCTGATCTTTGCCTTGCCCTTAAAGCCAGAACTGGGCGAGGGCGCCTCGAGCGCCAGGCCCACGGGCCTCCGGGGTGGGCCCGAAGGCCTGGACGCTCCAGGCCCGTTCTTGGGGCCTGGGCTGGAGGGGTGCTTCAAGGGGACCATTTGGGTTCAAGAAAACTTAACCCCGTCAGGGTGTGGGTCTGAGCTAAAGCCCGGACTTCTCCCAGGAAAGGCTCGGACTAGCAGCCCTCCAGCCAAGCGGTCGAAATCCCGGGCCTCGCCGCGCGCTCCCTTGCCGGCGCGGGGACGCGCGCTGCTTTCCCCTGGGACGCGCGCTGCTTTCCCCTGGGACGTGCTGCGGCGGCCTCCGAGGGGCTGCGGTCGCCCTCCCCACGCTGCTTCGGGACTTTTCTGTTCCGTAAACCGAATTTAGGAATCCAAAGGCACCATTTCTGTCGCTTTTAAAGCATTTACCAGAAAGAGAGGAAAGGAGGATGAGGACGGGATCTCGGGCCAAGTTCGCGAGTAGCTGCCCTTGTGCCCTGAAGCAGGTCTCTTTTCTCACCTTCTCTCCCGCTGTCACCCTCAGGTGCACGGCGGCGCTCTGGGTCTGGAACCCGGTCCCGCAGCCCTGGCGTAGCTCTCGCTCCTGGTGTTGGCCGCCGGTGAGCGAGACCGGGCGCGGACGGGTCCCAGCCGCTGTCGGCGGAGGATTCTGCGTTAGCATTCGTTAAGCGAGGGATCATTGGCCAAAAGCGGGAAACCAGTTACTTCCTGGGCTGTTCTCTGCTACCACTAATTTTTGAGTTCCGGAGACTACAAATGGGAATTCGAAAGTGTGGAATGTATAGGGAGACGTCTTCCAGGTCTCCAAACTCCGTATAACCAAACTCAGACGTATAACCAAAATGTTTAATTCTTAGGCTCCGAAGTTTAACGGGATGTAAGGAACCGCTCATTATCACCATGTGACTCCACTCCTCTGCGCACATTCCAAAACTGTCTGTACAGTTAACTTGACAAGCGTGAGCGAGAGATACGTCTCTACGATCACGAAGTTGCCGTTCAAAATTTAAATATAACAAAATTCTGTACTTTATTTTACATACATTGGTGTTAAGGTTATGGTTTAGGGGTTTTACACGTTATCTCATGAATCCACAGAGCCATCTTCCAGGCCCTTTTTTAATGTAGATGGTGAAACTGAGGCTTTGAGAGGTTTAGATAACCTACACGAAGTCTTAGGGCTAAAGCGGTCTAAAGTCAAGATTCAAAGCCTTCTACAAGTCCGATTGCACGTTCCCGTATCCGAAAGCAGCACCCGCCCGCCTGTCGTCAGCCTGAGCAGGGCCTGGAGGGAAGTGTTAATGTGATTGCTTTGTTCCAACCCCTGTGGTGGCTTTACCTGTAACCCGCGCTAACACTGAGTTTTGAAGGGACCTCAGAACTTCAGCGCTCTCTGCTTCAGGACGGCTTCGAATCACCCTCTGACAGCATCTCTCTGCCAAGCCCCAGTTCCCCGTTTTTATAGCACCATATTGACTTGCAAAGGCAATAAATCTAACAGAAGGGATGGGGTGCCCCCCCACATAATTATATTGTAGTATACATTTTACTGCCACGGTTTCAACACCAACAAGATACATAGCTTGTTAGGGATCCCCAAACGGCTCACCTCTGGCGCCCGGATTTGTTTAAAGTGGCCTTTTCAATTCCTCTGGTTTGCCTCCTGCCTCCGCGCGCTCATTTAGCTTTTTGTGCTTTCTATTTTACCTTTAATACGATGAATAGTCGGAGTTCTGCCCACAAGAGACTCAGAACTGGGCTACCGCCGTGGCAATTGGAAAAGGAAGCGGAAACTGATTGGGGGCAAGTCAACTTTCCCCTCGCTGGGCCAATTTTTCTAAAAATGTCCCTGTCATGAAATTATTCAAATTCCATTCTAAACCATTAGGATAATTACGAAAAGAAACGATGTTTCCTCTGTGTAGAAAAGTAATGGTAAGTTTTTAAAATTTGCGGTATAATTCCATAAGTTTTGAAAACTAAAACCAGCAAAAAGATCTTCACCACCCATTTGAAGCATATGTTAAGCTCTGGACCAACTATGACATCACCCTCACTCCGATAAAAAGTTAAAAACAAAAAACCCTCTTATCAGAAATCTCCCTTTCTGAGACAGGAAAGGAACCAGTATGTGCCTTACATTCAAGAGGGAAATGTCACTGTTGCATTGTGCTGGGGGACGAAGTGGTCTTCAACAACAACAATGGAGGGTCTGGGTTGTCCAAAAACAGCAAAAGACTTAAAGGCTCAAGAATGGAAATGGATCCTTAGGCACACCTGGTTGGCTTAGCCTCTGTTCTTCCTGAGGTTTAATCTGAGAGCCCTCTGCTCTCAGCCGGCGTTAGCTCTACTATCGATCTCCCGAGAACAGCCCAGGCACAGCTGCAGGGCCATCGGGTGACCGAGACAGTGGCCTGGAGTGCCGGTTCGGCGCTCTGGGGTCTGCCTCTAGCCAGCTGGGCCCACTGGAAAGGAGATGTACCCCTGCCAAGCCTTACCTGGTGTTTCCTTCTCAAAAGCAAATGGAGATACGCTACAGAAACGTGCAAACCCCTTCCAGCAATAAAGTCTATGATTTTACGAATTTCCCCAAATATTTGCACATAGACACTTTGTACCTGGAAACTGATAGCAGAATGCGTTTTTTTTAGTCACTGCATGCAGCACCTTGTTAGAAACTATTGATACACATTGGCAAAAGTGGCTTAAATCACGACTCTCCCAGATGTCATCACTTCACTTTCATAAAATTTCTCAACTTTTTTTAGCTTTTCCCCGTAAGTTTATTTCAGGAGACTGGGGGGCAGGGGTGCAGGGAGGGGAGAAAAGGGCTGGTGGGAAATGCAAGCTGTTTTCTCTTTCTTTTAAATTTTAAGACCCACCAAGAGGCTCCTAATCGCCAGACCGACTGGCTGGAAAGGAGCGCAAATATTTACATGTACAACTTGAGTGTGTGTGTCAGCCTGAGTTTACACGGCTCCAAGTGAAGCGGATTACCCTGCGAATTCGGAGAATTTGAGTTATTCAAGCTGAACAGGGCCAACAGGACGACCCCCATAAGGCCGTGGGAAGTCCTGGTCGCAGCCCAGTTTGCGAAGGCAGAAGAGTCCTTGTCTACCAAGCTCAGGCGCTGTAAATCTCGCACTCCCCCACTGCGTGTCGCGTGGTCCCCGCAGGGTGCCGCGCCCCCCGGCACCGCGCCCGCCCCGAGCCTTCCCTTCGTGGGGGCCCCACTTTGCGGAGTCCCTTTCGGGAACAGGAACCCCGCATAAGTGGCGCACTGATGTGCAGCAGAAGCTGTGTCTCTCCAGTCCCCCTGTCAAGCAGATTTTGGAGCCCAACGAATGAAGGGACCGGCCCTGGGAGCTGTCCCGCGAATAGGATCTGGCCCGTTAGGTGCTGGCTCTGTGGCGCCGGTTTCCGCTCCATTTAGAGATTACCAACTTTCTTTTGCAACTTTGAGCGCGGGGAAGAAAAAGAACGGAAGAAGCAGGAACTCCCCCAGGCTACCTCTGGTCTAGGTTCCCGCACTGGGGAATCTCCCAGAATCCCGCGTCCTAGCCGCTTCAAAAATACCCGCTCCCGACCGCGCGCACGTCCCTTCCGCCCTGGGACTTCGAGACCAGGCTAGGGGAGTCCGCGGCAGCTTGGTGGTGACACTTTTTTCCGAAAGGGCGCCAGGTCCGCGGCCAGTAGCGGCGCGAGGCCGTGCGGGCACCACGCCCGGGGCGCGCCCTCCCTGCCCGGCCCGCGGCCCCGCCCCCGGCGGCGGAATCAGGAAGCGGTGACGTGAGGCGGCGCTGACTGGCTGCGGGCCGCCGGGATCGCTGCCGCCAGCAAATTAAGGCGCAGGGCTGCGAGTGCCCGGGCGCAGTGTCCTCCGCGCCGCGCCTTGCTCGGCACGCCTGCGCTCGCGCTCCCCGGCGTCCGCCCCCTCGCAGCGGCGCCCCACCGGTCGCCACCTTCCTGCAGCTTAGGCCGCTCCGGCTGTTCCCCAGCGCGTGGAGGGAGGAAGGACGCAGAGGGGGTGCGGCAGGACCCCTGGGCTTTGCGCGTCCGATGCTCGTCTCCACCTTCCGGCCGCGCAGCCCGTGGTCCTGCGGAGCGCCCCAGTGTTCGCGCACCCGGTTGAGCCCGCTGCTGGTCCTGTCCTATCCTCTCCGGCTAGTTGGAAGTCTTTGGGGCTGGAGGGCTTTGCGGTGAGGGACAGAGGCCAGTGTGGAGCTCTTGGGAGTTTGGGGCTGACTCATCTGGAGTTGCCGACTCCGCTGAGACTGCACTTGGAAACTTTGCGCTCTGTGTCGGTTTTTGTCTCCCTTGGGGAAGCTGGACGGCAGTTCGGCAGGCCCCGTCCGTGGCCAGGACCGCGCGCTGGGGGCCATGGAGTTCACGGCGTCGCCGAAGCCACAGCTCTCCTCCCGGGCCAACGCCTTCTCCATCGCCGCGCTCATGTCGAGCGGCGGCTCCAAGGAGAAGGAGGCCACCGAGAACACCATCAAGCCTCTGGGTGAGTCCAGAATGTCTGCCGTGGGCAGGGGCGGGGCTGCTGCGCTTCCGTCTGGCCCTCCGTCCCCTGCCTGCGGGAGGCTCGAGAGGGTGGCCGCCTTTCCCTGCTGGTGGCGGCTTCTGATCCTCAGGCCAGGCGCCCGACGCTAGGGGTTGAAGACTCTTTCCTTTTCCGCCCAAATTTTCTTTGGGGACTTCACGGACAGCCGGTTTCGCGTCTCCTCTATGCGCTAGCCACTTTCCCTACCTTTTCGTCTAGAATCCCCATGTCAAGTCGTACGTATGAGAGTGTGTGTAACTTTTTTGGGATAAAAACAGTCAGGGATAAATAATAATTAACCCCTTTTAAGACTCAGCAGAATTTACCAAGCGTGTACACCTGCGTGTGCATTTGAAACCAAGGAGACTAAGCGACTTCACAAGGAACTAGTTGAATTTTGTTTTTCCTCTGACTTCAATCGATTAAGCAGAACCAGCTCCTTAAAACCACCGTCAAGTGCTGTAGAATAAGCCAGTTCTCCCCACGTGAACCATTTTCTTCACGGAAGCTCCAGACTTATCAGTGAGACATCGTTTTATAGCTGCCATCATTTTCAGTGGAGGTTGGCAAAAACATTAGCCAGTAACCATTTTCCAAATTCCTCAACTTTTAGCTATACTGTTTGTTTAACAACCTTTACCATTTATAGAAGACACAAGGCTCAGAGTAAAGGGAAAATAAGGATTATGTTCTCCGAGCACAAGTGAACTGTGTGGGAAAGAAACTGCTGGACTTGAGTGTTTCAAAGTTCCTTTATAATTGACAGAGAAAGAAGTGTTATCATCACCTCTTGGGTCCCTGGGAAATAATTATTCCACATCCTGATCATCTGATAGCCCTAAAATGGTGAGAAATGTCAAATAGCAAACTTAGGGTAATATTTCTTTTTTAACTCTCCCTAGTGTTTTCTTTTTTTTCTCCCTGTCCTTTCCAATACTTTAACATCTCACATCTGAAACAACAATCCTAGTATGAAAGACAAAGTGTTAGAGATGAAAAAGAAGAGGGCCGGGCAGAGAGAAAAGAAAGAGCTAAAATCCCCGGAGCAGCTTAGAACCAAGGAAAGGGAAACCGGAAGATCTCCAGAAAATATAATGTCAAAAATTCTCTCCTCCAAGGTTTTCACTCCCTTTTTCTGGTTCTTCCCACCTGCCCTCCTGTCGAAATCTAAGCCTGCCGGAAAAAATATGGTAACAACCAATGAAACAAAACCCCCAACTGTTTACAGAAATATTAGCCACCAATTTCAAAGTTATATTTGTGAAACTGCCCAACGTTATCCACTCCTATTTAGAGGGCCTCTGAATTCTTTATAAACACCCCCATCACAGTTTGGTAGCTAGCAGGAAAAGAGCGCTTGGGGTTAAAATTCCTGTCAGAATTACAGACAGCAGACTGAGAAACATGCCATTTCCAGCTCATTTCAGTATTGCTTTCTTTTCTGTTTCTTTTCCTGAGAATACCCACCTTCTATCTAAATTCTAAATTATAAAGCCATCCCCTCTCCCCCACCACAAACACACACAGTCTGTAAAATGAACATTCCCTCCCCTGGGCTTTTGAGACAGGCTCTGAAAGAAGCAGAAGGCATTCTTGTCCTTTCCACAGGCCAGTTCAACAGAGCATAATAAGCCAAGGACTCCCGCAAGAGAAACACCTAGAGGTTCTGTTAAGAGAGAATGTGGTACTTTGGAACACGAGAGATGTTGAAGGAGCTGTGGGGTGGGGACTCAAAAGTGTCTTGTGCTTGCCCATTTAAACACACTAAATCTATTTAGAAGAACTGCCTTAGATCACTAGAACATTTCTTAAAAAAATTTTTTTTTAATTGAGATACAATTGACATGTAACATTGTGTTAGAGCAATTCTGTATCATTTTCTTCCTCCTTCACTTTCCAACCCTGACAGTCTTTAGTCTGGGGCTTAGGGACTTGCCTTTTTCAATTGTCAGAAAATAAGAAAATTTCTGAGGTTACTTGTTGATTCCCTATAAAGACCTTACGTGAACGTGTTTCTGAAAATACTCGTTGCAAATAAGATTGTGCCGTGGCATACTTCTCTTTCTTTGAATTTGAAAATAGAAGGCTAAGATAATTAATTTGGTCATCCTTAATTTAAAATGTTACAATGAGTTGGATTATTATTGTAAAAGAAGAAAAGGTAAAAATTCCGTTTCCTGCTTGCCTGCCCCAAGTCAAGGAGAAATATGGGAAATAAAATAGTTTATATGCTATACAGCATTTATATGTATATACCTACATTTAGAACTTGTTTCAATTCCTTGAGGGCACTCAGAACAGAGTTGTTTAGAGATCAGTTTCGCATTGCAGATTCAAGTAGTTTCTTTTTTAAGGGATGCAAGATAATTGGGACAATTACAAAAGTCCCCCTGTATTCCATCAAAGTGACTGGTGTAGTCCTGGGCCCTTATCAGCTGTGGAGGAGAATGTTTGGTTCATAGGCAGTGGTATTCCAGCTTGATGGTGGATGGCGTTCTTTCTACTTTAATACTCTGCTAGCCTGGGGTCGAGGTTGTTTTCCTTACTTCCAGGACTTTTTTGAGAGAAAAATACACACACTGCCCTCAAGCAGTTGTTTCACACTGGTTCCCAAAATGACCTGGGGAGCTCACTTCTGTGATATGTTAGAGTCTTTCATAAGATCTCAGGCTGGGAGGGATATTGTAAAAATGCACTCATATCAAAGCCTAGAAAACGGAGAGCCAGGCAGAGAAGTAAAGTAACTTAATTTTTTTCTTTTAACCACATCCCCGCTTTTCTCCACTTCCCCTCCCCTTTTCATTTTTTTTTCTTATGGAGAGAAGGCTCCGGATGGAAGGGAAAGTTTCTGTCAAAGTAAGGAAGGTGCTGATCTCTTCATTCCCTTGGTCTCCCTGGAGAAAAATCTCGCCTGGTTGTCAGAGAGGCAGGATTGGCACCAGATCCCACAAGCAGTCTGGAACTTGAGAGGGATAACAAAAGGAATATTTGCTTTTCATCTTTCTTGTTCACCTCCTTTCCCTTTATCCACTCCTTATATTTTTTGTCCCCAAAGTGGCTTTCATAATGGTAGTAATAAGCTATTAGTTCTAGAGCTCATTTGGTTTAGTATGTCACTCCAGGGAGATGTGTGTGTGTGTGTGTGTGTATCGAGGGAGATAATATATATATATTGTTGGGTTATCACTGCCTTCCTGGAGTTTCTGACCTTAACTGTTCCAAAGTCAAGTCCAGAGCCTATTTCAGTTGTGTTGTTCTCCTTCCTGTGTCTTTGCTTCACAGTGTTAGCTGTCATCCTCCATTCTCTTTGCCCGCAGAACAATTTGTTGAGAAGTCATCGTGTGCCCAGCCCCTGGGCGAACTGACCAGCCTGGATGCTCACGGGGAGTTTGGTGGCGGGGGCAGCAGTAGCCCATCCTCCTCCTCTCTGTGTACTGAGCCGCTGATTCCCACTACCCCCATCATCCCCAGTGAGGAAATGGCCAAAATTGCCTGCAGCCTGGAGACCAAGGAGCTCTGGGACAAATTCCACGAGCTGGGAACAGAGATGATCATCACCAAGTCGGGCAGGTAGCGGGGGTCTTGGTGTGTGAGGAGTGGGGCGGTGAGAAGAGCGCCCTGGGTGGCCTAGGGTGTTCCCAGGAACTGGGTGAAACCCCACTAATCCAGAGCACTGAGAGAGCTTCGCTTAATGAAGCTTCGCTTAATGAGGGCTTCTTTCCCCTGACTTGCTTTTGGAGAGAACTGTTGAGACGTATAAGCATTCGCTTTCTTGCGATCTGGCCATGAAAAACCCAACTTGGCCTTGATGAGAGGGATGCAGGGACCAGTGATCTTGGGACGCTGCAATCTGAGAGGGCTTTGGGCTGCAGGGTTGGCATCTGGAGGGAAGAGGGAACTCATGCTGGAAGTGCAGGGCGGGCTGCTGGGTACTTGGAGGGAGGCAGGTAGCTTCCCTTTTATTGGTCTCAATTTGCAAAAGCCGCCAGCTCCCATTAAAAACCAAAACTAAAACCTGTGCAGAAGAATGAAATTTGAGACGACCACACTCTGTGTAGGACAGAGTGCTGGTGCTGCAGGCCCCCTGGTGCCGTGGGGCCGGAAGCCCCGGGGGTGCAGGCGGCTCCCCAGGCCTGGGGCAAAGACTCTAAAGGTGGCCAATGGCAGCCCTGGTCACTCCAGCTCTCTGGACCCTGGGAAATACCCCCAGGGTCTCTGGAAACCCAATCCTGCCCTAGATTTCTGTGGCTGGGGCAGAGTTTTCTCTCTGCCACCCTAGGGGTTGGGCGACTCGGTCTGCTCCAGAGACTTTGGTTTGGGAGCCTAACAGGCTTGATAATGTAACCTAAGGTTTTCCCTAATCACAGACCTTTGGGTATTAGAGAACAAAACAGAACTTTTCACCTAGCAATGAGGACTCCGGAAAAGGTGACGCCTAAAATTATTTCTGCTTGGGAGAAGGAAGATCTCCGAATTCACATCTCTGTGGAAACAAAAAAGGGCTTGGGGCCGGGTAGGGAGGGGAGTCGGACCTCCCTCTTTAATTCGGTGGGCTCCTCTGGCAGTATGAGCTGTGGCCGATTCTCTTTGTTTCCCTGTGTCAGGAGGATGTTTCCCACCATCCGAGTGTCATTTTCGGGTGTGGATCCTGAGGCCAAGTACATAGTCCTGATGGACATCGTACCCGTGGACAACAAGAGGTACCGCTACGCCTACCACCGGTCCTCCTGGCTGGTGGCTGGCAAGGCAGACCCGCCGCTGCCAGCCAGGTTTGTGCCTCCAGATTTTCGGGCAGAGCAAAATGCGTCTTAACCCCGAGAGCAGAATGTCTCTGGTTGGTTGCATTTTAAGCAGATCTGTTTGCACAGTGGTGGGCTCTGGTAGAAAGCATTCCAAGCCCAGATGCTCCAGGACTGACTCTACAAAATATCTGAGAAAGGCAGAGTTTGTAGAGACAGAATGTTGTCTTTAATTTCATCTTTCTCGTAATTCATTTCCATGCTTTCCTAATTTCAGTTAGAATATTCATTAGAAATCCGGACCCATTTCATAGGGCACCCATCATTTCTAGTTGGCTACTTAATACCAGACTGAATACAGCTAATGCTGAAGTGGTTGCCCTAAAAATCCTTTTTAGAAGAGTGCATTTTAGTGAAGTGGTTGCTTATAGTAAATATTTTTAAGTAATATGGTTATATCTGCACACAATAAAGGTCATTTTGGTGAAATGTGGTTGTTTTTGACCAATAAAGGACTCAGACATTTTAAGTAAGAAAAGCTAACTTTTGGGCGCCTGGGTGGCTCAGTCATTAAAGCGTCTGCCTTTGGCTCAGGTCATGATCTCACGGTCCTGGGATCTAGTCCCACATCGGGCTTCCTGCTCAGCAGGAAGCCTGCTTCTCCCTCTCCCACTCCTCCTGCTTCTGTTCCCTCTCTTGCTGTGTCTCTCTCTGTCAAATAAATAAAATCTTAAAAAAAAAAAAAGAAAAGCTAATTTTTTTCCCCCTTCTCCATAGTAAGTTCAGTAGATGCATGTAATTCAATATCAGGTTAATATTCTTTTACATGAAACATTACTCAGTATGTTAGGGATCATATATGTTTATTATTATGTTGTTCATTGGTAATAATGTTTTTCAAGAAGAACCCTGTTTAAAAAATCACATGCTGTTTTTTATTGTTTCTGCTTTACCCAAATTAGCCTTCTAGGGGGAAAAAAAAGCATGTATTAGTTTATGCAAAAAGTTGTAGCTGAAGTTATAGGAACCTAACTGCACACTTTAATACAAACAAAGGATATTAGTAGACTTTACATTTAGGGTTCTAAACCAAGACTTACTGTTTTTGACTTGTTTTATGACTATCTAATTTTTCTAATTGGTTAGAAATTCATATCAGAATTCAGAATTTATTTACATGTACAGATTTAGGAACTCTGATGGCTGGTTCTTTGTAAGTATCTAGTCTGGAGTTTTAGTCAAGGCACAGAACCAACACAGACAATTTACACAAACTAGTTCAGATGGAATATTACGCTTACTTAGTCATTAATCACATTACTGAGCTTACAGTATGCTAAATACACTGGAGAAGAGATTAAAAAAACTCTCAGAGTTTTCCATTCCCACAAGAGACTAGGAAGGACATCTTCCCAACCCTTCCAAATCAACATATTAAATAACAAATAACTGGACTAAGAACTTTTTAAAAGATGTTATACCCTTTTTTTTTTAAATTGAGCAAGATTCACCAGTTTCTAGTAGTTTATAATTAGTATTCTTTACTGTTTATTATTAAATAGCTGATTCACATTACTCTCAAGCTTCCTTCCAAATTTTCCAAAATCTTTAAATGAGAGAGAGAGAGAGAGGTATTTTAGCAGATCCCCCCCCCCCCCCCCCCCCCCCCCCCCGCCAAAGTCTTTCCTTTAAGAAGTTGATCGCTCTTATTTAGCATATGTTTTCTTACTATCCGAAGGTTTGGGGAACTGGTGCCGGCCAGCAGGACTTTGGAAATATGAAATGCCTTGTTTATGTTACTAATCTGTTCTGGTTGGAGAAGGAAAGTGCGTACCAATACACTATCTTAACTGAAGCATGTTTAAGCTATTGCTGGAATTTTAAGTCCTGGGGGACTTGAGAGAGGAGGGGCTTCCTGTATGCGTTTTCATTCATCATACTTCAGTTTATTTATATTGATATTAGATAAAAATGTTTAGTGTGTTATAGGATAGAAATATGCTAGATAATTTAAGCAAATGTTCTTTATTATTATTAAAAAATAGCACTATATTTCATAGCTCCATAAGGGAAAGGTGAGGAATATGGGAGGTAATCATTTTTGTATTGATGGTGGAAATTCCTTGTGGTTCTTGTTGAAATATTTATTTCAGATGGAAGTTTACCAGTCAGTTGTTCCTAATCAGAAGAAATAATACTTGACAATATCATTTGATCTCAACAACGGGCAAGACATTATCTAAAATAATGTTGTGTTTTCATATAGGACATTTCGTTGTCTTTAAAGTAACTGATATTTAAATAAGTTAAACTTTATTAATGTGATTCCACATGTTGAATTGATAGAGAAGGGAACATTTCATGAGCTTCTAGGAGTTTAAATATTTTTAAACTTTTTTGGCGGAGTAGGTAGGATGTGCTGGTCAGTAAAACCATTGCACGTGTCAAGTTTTAGCCTCGGAGGGGTGTACTTGAAACAGTATTATGGTTGTGTCATCAAGGAATACTTGAATTGAAAGGCACTTTTGAGCAGTCCTCCAAAACAAACAGGCAGACAAACCCACACCTAAAGCCTTTAAAGTTCTTCTATGGGTCTAGTGAGAATTTCTAGTGCCTTTTTTGTGCTCTGCTTCTGGTGGGCTTTAGCCTGTCAGCATGGGCACTTAGTCCTCTGTGTGACAAAGCATGGCACAGCCTTCTTGGTTTTTTTCCATAAGTACTACAGGGAAAGTACTTGTGACTTTCTCCCCTGACTTTGCCCAAACCATAATATTTATGTTTAATTAAAATTATAAGGAACCTATATAAAATTGAGATATAAATAACCTGTTAAATGGATAAAAGGATTTGTCCTATTAAATCAGGGATATTTCCTTCTCTTTCACGAGTTCTGTAATCTCCCCTGACTTCAGAAAAGCTTATGTTGAGTGGATACTAGGATTAGAATTTACAAAGTGTTGTACTTTGTGTAAACCATCCCTGGTAGAACAGATGGCCAGCATTTAACTGTGAATGAGGAAGAGATTGCCTCGCATGTAGCAGCTGATCAATAAATGATAAATACTTGATAAATACATTTTTCCCATCAAAGGTTCCCCCCCTCAAAAAAAACTGTTTGTGAATAAATGCACTGAATAATTTGAGGTTTATCCAGCTTATTTTCACTGTCATTTAGTGGGCACTTAACTAGATGAAAGTAATAGTATTTAAGATAGTGGAAGGAACAACAGACTGTGATCTGTGGACTATTAAGAGTTAGCCACATTGCTGTATTAAAATTACTTTGTCTTGTATTTATAAACTTCAAACTGAGTCATCCTCAAGTGTAAATGAATGAATTCTCTAAAATTGTTTCCTCTTCAGTTCTTTATGCCTTCATTGCTTTTTAGCAGTATTTATACTAGGAACTATACAATTAGTATAAACTAGTCTGTCTTTTGAATATACTACAACAGTAATAAAATTTTGTATTTTACTGAAGCAGACCAATAGTTGATTAGATGGATGGAAAAATATGCACCTTTTTAAAAATGGCTTGCTGAGCAGACAATAGAAAATTTACTAGGTATTACCCCTTTTAGATCATCGGTACATGAAGAAACATATTTAGATGTTTTAGAGTTATTTTGATAGTGTTAGATTATTAAATTTGAGATTATCTTGGGGCAAATAAAATTCACCATTTATATGAGGTTTTTGTGTTCCTTTAGAATCAGAATATTTTATAACCCACAGAGAACAGAGTTTTAAAAGATGTCTCAATAACATTCTCATAATTTTCTTAGGTTGTACGTACACCCAGACTCTCCTTTTACTGGTGAGCAGCTACTCAAACAGATGGTGTCTTTTGAAAAGGTGAAACTCACCAACAACGAACTGGATCAGCATGGCCATGTAAGTACAGCGCCTTGGATTATGTGGATTCCCTGCGATGGAATGGAGAAGTCACTCAGAACTTCCTCCCTCTCAATCTCTTCTTCCCCTCCCTTTCCCCATCCCATCTTCCATCTCTCAGTTATTCTGTGAGAACATTCATGTGTTGTTCAGGGAACCCTGACTGCTCTTCTTAAGAGGCCACTTACAGGGATGCTGTATGCCATTTCTATGCAAGAGGGTCTGGGACCTTCGTTCGGCACTACGAATTTCCCAAGACTGCAACTACTTTACTACCTGCACCAGCTAAACAAAGGGAATGTGCATTCTGGAGGCTATGATAGTTCTTAGGTGAAACATCTGATTTCTGTCAGTGGTATATTAGATAACACAGTGTAAAGGAAATGGGGCTGACATCTCCTATGGGGATTTCCCAAAGTGTGTTTTGTAGAGCCTGTTCATGTGAGACGCAATAGAACAAAAGGGTTTTGTGTCCAAATAAATTTGGGGAAGTGCTCTTTACTCATTATCTACCCCTATTGTAGAGAGTCTTATGAAGAGTAAAGCACAGAGAAGTCTTGAAATTAAAAACAAAACAATTTGATTTTTTGTCATAAGGAGTTCTTCAAAATATGGAAAAAGAGAAATTGGAATTCTGAGCCCATATCAATAATTAATAGCACAAATAGCCATTGACACAGGCCTTTACACATTTGATAAGACTGCTTTGTAAGGAACTATGATGTTATTCCGTGCTCTAAAAGAAATATTTACATAAAAATTGTTTTAGATTTTTATACTAAGAAAACTTGAGACTTGCATACTTTTTGATGAGAGGACTATTTCTTTTTTTGCCTCGATTTGCCAGAAAGCACATTAGCAATTCATTGGTTGATTCTCTTGGCTTAGATACTTTGATATAATTATTCTCTGTCTTACCCCTTTATTAAGACTCTTGTTACTTAAGGTTTTCATTCTTAATTGGATCTCTGCAATTTAGTAGTTTACGAACTTTTCTCAAAAAGGATGGTTATAAGTAGATATAAGTTAGAGAGTTCTAGCCAATGGTTTCAAATGGTTTGAGTGAAATTGGAACCAAATAAATCACTTTAGGCATTGCCACCACCATTTGCCCACCCATGACCAAATCAGAGTAACCAGGTTAACTCATGACTGCTGGTGGCACTGTTGCGATGTTGCAAATAGGTTAATAGGTTTCTGTTATTTTATGTATTGGAAAAGATAATTGACTTTTATCTCTAAGAATGTTGGGATAATTGTCTTTTTCTGCTTTTTTAAAGAGATGTTTTCATTGATAGATTTTTTTTTTTTTCAGATTAAAAATGATGAAGTATCTGGGAGACATTTTCTGCAGGCCAGATCATTCTTAATGTCATTCATATTAAAATTTCTTGACTCCACTGAAATCTTTGCAGGGAGAAATGAAATTTTTTATGGTTGTGATATTTTCCATATGTGAAGCTTTTATTCATTTATTTTTAATTTTATTATTTTTTAAATCATTGAGGAAAGTCTTGGAATAGTTGTGTTTTTTTATTTTATTTATTTGAGAGAGAGAGCAAGAGAGAGAGCACAAGCAGGGGGAATAGCAGAGGGGGAGAGAGAAGCAGACTCCCTGCTGATCAGGGAGCTGGACATGAGGCTCCATCCCAGGACCCTGAGATCATGACCCGAGCCGAAGGCAGATGCTTAATGGACTGAACCACCCAGGTGCCCTTATGTGAAGCTTTTAGAAGCACTATTTGGGAGTTTCCAGAAAGACTTGAGAATTCATTTTGAGATCAGCTGTCCAGAATTAATGTTTTCCTTTTAATATCGACTTCATGGGTGGAAATAGCACCAAACTGTATTTTAGGAGCTCTGAGTTCTCATCTGATTATGCCAAGATTAGACCTTGGCAGATTATTTAGTCTTAGATGGTTGTTAATATCCATTTTAGCTTTAAAATTTTATTATTTAATATAACCTTTTGTCACCATAAATAATGTGTTCTGAAAACTACAAGAAAAAATTTTTAGATCCTGTGTCGTTCAGCCAAGTCCTTTGAATTAGTTTTGAAGAAGCCCTTCTTATAGATGCATTTTTCATTTTATAACAGGAAAATTCTTTACTTCAGGGAATTTATTTCTTCAGTGAAGCAAAGTTGACATTTCTATTAGTGTTCCTTAGACTTATGAGGTCTTGAGCAGAGAGTCAAGGAGCACTGGGGGCTGAGATTCAGTCTGAGGTTTGAGTCTCTCTGGCACCCCTTCCTGAAGGAAATTGACCTTCGGATGGTGTAAGTAGGGGAGAAGGGATATTATTTAAAGCTTAGGGCTTTTTCCATTGTGTGTGTGTGTGTGTGTGTGAAAATTCTTTCTAACTTGTTAGTACAACATATAATGAATGCCCAGGTTTTTTCTTATATCATTGTTAGATATAAGATAGATCTAAGATATATAAATATATCTTAGATATAAGTTAGATATTGTCACTTTGAGTTTATTCCAGTTTTATTAGTGAGCATAAATATCTTGAACTCCGTGAAATAAACACATTATATAAAGAGATGACTTTTTTTTTTTTTTAAATCTATTTCAGCTCATTTGAAACTCATTTGTTTTAGTGATTCCTATTCAGGCTTGGGACCATAAAAGGATGGCATGTTCAAAATTCAGTACCAGCTAATGCCCTGTAACTTTAAGTTGGCTTACGTCTCAGCACAGGGAGGAACTGATTCTATATTAATCATCCCACAGTGACTAGTATTTAACTCTGTTAAAGTCAGCTAGCAAAAACGCTCATCTACCACACCCATGGTAGCCAAGAAAACAGGGGTGCCGTCAGTTGCAACAACACTGCATGCCATTGACCCTGCTCCTGCCACAGTATGTATCACATGCCTCCCCCGAGAGCCAGGCTCTCTGCGAGGCCCTTGGGATGAAGGGCATACAGTGTGAGCCCAGGAAAGACACACCCAATTTGGTAGATTTAGGTAGCTGTCTGAGTGGCAGGGGGGAAGATGTGGAAAAACTTTCATATCTGAAAGTAAATCTTGTTGCTCAGATTTCATAATGGCAAATCAAAAGACACATGAAAAATACTGCCTTGTTAACCAAAGTAGGCTCATGATTTCTAAGTATTGGGCAACTTTTACTAGCTATAGAATGGAAGATGGTCATCACTCTCATTCATATTTGGTTTATAACTGGAAGCCAGGAATCAATGAAGCTGTCAGAAATAATAACAATAATAATAATGTTCATGTTTACTGAACACTTCCTATTTGCTATGTAATTTATAAGGGCTACATCATCTAATCCTTCCTACAACTCTGTGAGGTATGTTTTTGCATTTGAGAAAACAAGGTTGGAGAGGTGAGATCAGTTGGCTCAAGATGAAGGAACTAGAAAGTAACAGGCTTAGCACTCTGAGGTCTAGTACCACACAGCCTTTCTTAATTCTTTGTATCCACCCCCCCCAACCATAAATAGCAATCTGTCCTCCTAGAATGTATAAGTTCTTACTTTAGAAAATTTAGACCATACATCCTTTGGTCTAACCAGACTAACAAAAAATATTTTAAAGACTTGATTTAAAAAACAAAAATCAACAACCTTCAGGTGACTTTCCCTCCATCATTTTAGAAAGGACCCTTGAAACAACCTATATTGTGTACAGCTGTTTTGATAAAATGATTTCACAACCATGACTCTGCAATACTTATGAAAAGGATTTGCCTTGTGAATGGAAAGGGTATGTCCTAATCTTAAAACTTGAATTCAAAGCTGAGATCTTACGGTTCTTTCTTTGCCTCATTGAACTTTGGCCTGTTTAGCAATATGAATACTTAAAAATTAGTACTTCCCATCTCTTCATCATAGATCATTTTGAACTCAATGCACAAGTACCAGCCACGGGTGCACATCATTAAGAAGAAAGACCACACAGCCTCGTTGCTCAATCTGAAGTCAGAAGAATTCAGAACATTCATCTTCCCAGAGACCGTTTTCACAGCAGTCACTGCCTACCAGAATCAATTGGTGAGTTCAACACTGACCATTCATTTCCTACATAAGGGAAAGATTTAGGAGCTTCTTTCATTTTCTTGGAGAGAAGGGCTATCCCAGTACTCAAAATCAAAGTTCGCTTTGGTGAGTGCTATTGAATATCAGCCACAGAACCTCTAAGCATGTTGAGTGACCATGGCTCAAGGTTAGTAAGGTCTGTATTATACCATCTTTTCTAGAATCTTTATACTCTTGGTCAGTTGTTCATTGCCCACTCTCCCACCCAGATCTGCCCCATCTGACTTCTCCAATTTTTTTCTTGAGAAAATCACCTGCTTCTTTTTCCTCCTTCTGGTAGAGCCTCATGATGTATATAACCATACACTCATTGCTTCACAAAATTTAGAGATTCAGTTTTTCTGCGAAATTAACACACATATTCCAGCCAACTACCCAGACTGCTGGTACTTCAGAAATTTTGTGAAGCTTATTCACCTGTAATTTAAGGTAATTCTAGTAGAAGGATTTTTTAAATGTCTCTTTAGATAATAAACTATAGCATGTAAGCAGTGTATATTTAATCAACTTCAAGATATCTAATTTATAATATCGAGTTTTATAGTTTCTACTTTTTGATATATAGCACATTTCAAGTTTATGTATTTCTTCATCCATAAGGTTTAATCCAACTCAGTTAATAACTATCAAAGTCTTACTGAGGGCTGGGTGCTGGTCACTACTTCCCCATATATTTTATTCTTTCATGGTCAGCATAACCTTGAAGACTGGGGGTCATAGGAATATTCTGTAGTGAGGAAGCTGAGGCGAAGAGAGGATAGTAACTTTTCAGGGTCAGGAAGGACCAGAAATAGAATTCCTCTGATATACTTCAGTAAAAGGAACTCATTCAGTTTACTTGACAAATTTGGTTGTTTGTGGCCTCTCTAGGTCTTTGTAGCTTGCCTTTATTTGGTTAGTTTTAAGGTAGCCAGGACTATTGCCCTCTTTTTGTTTTGACATTGTTATATTTTGGGTTCTGAATGAGTAATTGTAAGGTCATGCCTGATAGATGTTTCAGAGGCCAGAGTGGGATAGGTCAGTCAGAGGAGATCTGGTGTTGTGTCTCTTGAGAAAAGTAAGAAGGTGAAGCTGAGAGCCCAGGTAGCCCTACACAAATGAGGAAATAGGAGCCCAGGGAAGGAATGTGAGCAAAAGGCAGGAGTGGATGTGTGTCTGTAAGCCATAAGCACCTATAATTTCTGTATGGCTTGGAGTAGGTTTTACTTCACCACTGCCATTTTCCTTACCTGTTAACTGGAGCTAAGAACTGCCCAGAACATCTTGGGAATTCCTGTGAGGATCAAATGTGGTGCTGTGTGGAAACTGTCAGGCATCCTATAAATAAGGCATATGGTGACTATCGGACTGTCTCTGGAGTGTTCAAAGTGACAAAACTGTCACTTTTTTGGATTTTAAAATGTTAGTGGCACATTTTTTTAATGAGCTAAATGAAGGCACAAATGTTATCATACTAATCTTAAAGTAAAAGCAAAGTATTAAAACTTTTTGGTTGTCTCTAAGGCAACAACACAAGAGTAGAAACTTTCAGAGAATGACCAAGCTAAAAAGTTGGGTATAGATTGAAGCCTACAGGGGTATAAAACCCTAATACTGTTTCACTGAGAATCTGAAACATTGACATCAACTATCCCAGTTTTTATTCAAGGACACATGTAAAACAGATATAGATTCAGAGAACATTCCTAAAACATTCATTTTACATGAATTGAATTTATAGCTTTTATACTATAAGACATTAGATTTGTACTTCTACAAGAAGTCTGCTGATGTTTGAGAATAAACCAGAAACGTGTCATGTGAAAATTTCATTGCTTTTATCAAAATTCTCTGTAAAGAAAACCAAAGCAAGAATAGGTAAATTGCTTTTTTTTTTTTAAATGAAAATTACAGACTGAAGAAAATTGAAGGAAAGTTTCTAAGAAACTATAGATTTAGTTTGATAGGTGAAGGAGCAGTCCTGAATAAACCTTGGCAGGACCTCTCAGGTCATGGTACACTGGAATATGAGGTTTTATCTCCATAATTGTAACAATAGCTAATATTTGTGTACTTACTATGTGCTGGGAACCATTTAAAGTGAATTGTCTTATTTAATCTTCACAAGGATATTATAAAATAGGAACAAACAGTATTTGTTCGTTGTATTTACAGCTGGGAAAATTGAGGCATGGGGTTAAATAACTCAAGGTGACCTTCCTGGACCTCGCCTGCTCTATTTCTCTGTATATGTAGTTTTCTCCTTCCCTGAATCATTTGAAACTAAGTAGCATACATCATGATACTTTACCTGTCAATATTTCTACAAGTACATACTGACAATAAGAATATTATTTTTGTAAGCACAATGTCTTTTTCACAGCTAAGAAAATTAATAAGAGTTATTCCTTAATATCTTCTAAAATTCAGTTTCATATTAATATTTCCAGGAGGGACCAACAACCTTTTCCCCCTTTGTTTTGTTTTTTTTTTTTAAAGATTTTATTTATTTATTTGACAGAGAGAGACACAGCGAGAGAGGGAACACAAGCAGGGGGAGTGGGAGAGGGAGAAGCAGGCGTCCCGCTGAGCAGAGAGCCCGATGTGGGGCTCGATCCCAGGACACTGGGATCATGACCTGAGCCGAAGGCAGATGCCTAACAACTGAGCCACCCAGGCGCCCCATCCTTTCCCCCCTTTGAACTAGGATCCAACTAACATTCATGGCTTGGGTTTATTACTTTTAATTTAGAAAAAAACTATCTACATTTTTTCTGAATATCTCATTTAATTCTGATACTAGTCTCCCGAAGAAGGCCCTGGGAGCCCCGTTTTATAGATGGAAAAGCAGGTTCAGAGTGGTTAATACATTTGCCCAAGGTAACAAATCTGGTAAGTGACAGAACCATCTTCCGGGTCTTAACGCCTCCTTTGGCGACCTCATGGGAACTAGACTGCAGGCCCAAGGAAGTGACCACTGACAATGTCAAGGTTTTGAAAATGAATTTGAAAATGTTGCTAAATTAAAACAGACAAAGGTACTAATAAACACACATCCTAACATTAGTTGTTCTTCTTGCAAATGTTTATTTCTAATTGAGATTATAAATGGGCTCAAAATCTAGTTACCAGTTCCTAGCTCTCATTCACTGCATCATTAAGTATAAAGATTAATATGATTAGTATATCATTTCATTGCTAAATAACCCACAATAGAAGTGATTAGATTCAGAAGTAATTTTTCTCAATAGATCCTGCTGTGTCTGAATTTATTTCTTTACATCTACCTTTAAACGCATAATTTCCATGCGTGTGTGTGTGTGTGTGCGTGTATATATATATATATATATATATATATATATATATATTTGAAATTCAGGTAATAGTCAAAGATTTCATTTGGTATACTAATAAGCCAGTTTTGCAAATGGTTTAAAACCTCATAAGACCAATAGAAATTCATGTTCAATAAACATATGTGGGATGAATAAATCAGTTTGGGGGTTAGTATTTTCATTAGTCTTAAGCAATTTTCTAAACTTTGATTCTTTCTCAAGCCTCCCCACATCTACCACTTTTTCACAGCTGCACTCATGCTTGTGTACTATTTTCCTATACCAGATATAGAATAAAATAAATATATAGGAAGTAAACATGTACTTAGCATAAGGATTAGAATTTTTCCATGCACAAGAACAGAAAGAAAAGAGAGGAAGATTTAAAAGTTCACATTTAGGATCACTTTCATATCTCTTAAACTTTGGACAGGACTGTTATTTTTATATCTATTAAAAGCCAATTCAGTTTCCAACAGAATTTGTGAAAAGCCTTCTCATTTATTGTGGGTGGTAGTTTTATTTGTAAGTAATGAAAATGGGGCATATTTTGCTATTTCTCTTTTTTTTGCAAGGAAATGATTGCATTTCTTTACATTATTAGATAAAACCTAAATACATTACACTTTCAACAAACTATCTTATAATTTCAGATTTAAAGGTCATGCATTGTTTTTGAGCGGGCCGACCATTGCTGTAGAGTTGAAGTGTAGGTCAGGTTTCATTTTTAAATGCCTTTGGAGAGATCTTTTCCTGATAATTGGAGAAATGGGCTCTGGGGACCAATTTCACCTTGTGGCTGGGCACCCCAGCTGGGTCCAGAGTTCAGCGGTATCACTTGGGATAACGACCACTGGGAGAGGTCCCCCCCACCCTCATCGGTGCCACGGCAGTGTCAAAATCTGCTCTCTGGTTTTGCATACACTTGTGACCTATAGATAAAGGAGATGTTAAGAGTGAATTTTCTGGCTAAGAAATGCATTATGTCCTATATTATTGAGATAACAGATGAAAAAACAGTGGCTGTGTTTTGGCCTGAAGTAGTCGGTGATTTGCATATACACAAAACTGCGGGATTTCTTAAGCATGCAGAGCTGCCCTGTAACGCTTTTTCCTCACAAAATGAAAAAAGTTACTATTTTTAAATGTTGCTTTTGAGTTACAAGCTGTACCTGTAGTTTCATATATATATATTTTTAAACATATTATATTTGGTAGTTGGCTACTTTGGGGATCCTTTTTGCAGTTTCACCGTTGACATGGATGATATTGTCGAACAGCGTTACACACAGGGGCAGGGATTCTGTATTAGGGTCCAGCTGAGATCACTGTCTGTAACTTGGGTCCTTTCTCTCGTCAGTTCGCAGATGTAGAACTTTTTCAGTTATCCCAAATAGTATAAAGGGATATAAAACTGTATCTTCAGAAATGAATTTCTTTCTCTGTTACTACCAGTTTTCATTGAAATATCCATGGAATAAAATCTATGCCTGACCTTTTAAAAATGTATGATTACCTGGAATGTTAAAATCTTGCTATTTAAAAATTATTTTATTTTAAAATTAGAAAGCAAAATGAAATGTTATTTAGGTAAACTCAGGAAGTTTTGCTAGTCCATAACTGGTAAAAAGATGAAATCCTACTTCTCATTGCTTGTCCTTGAAGCAAACTTCAACAAACATTTCTGGGGGTGCTTACTGCTGACACCCCAGTAAACTCAGAGACTAGTGATAGCACAGTGAGCATGGTGGGTGCATTAAGAAGTTTAACTCACAGTCCTTGTGCTGCTACTCGGTACTCCATAAAACCTGTTCGAAATTGTAGTGTTACTCCGGGACCCCCCTACAATTTTAGTAATTAGACATCCATTCAGCTTTATTTCCTTTAACTTCCAAAAGCAGTTATTTTCCCTGGAATTAGATAAAATGGTCTATGGAGAAAGTCTCAAGCTCCATTTCTAGTTAGCACACTAACGTCAAATCATTGCTGTAACTGATTGGTGAATCTAGGTGTATGAGAGTACCTCATTCTATTCTCGAAACTTTGCTATAGTTTGAAGTTATATCAACATGTGAAGAAAAAGAAAAAAAGTTACCAGTGATCTGCCTGGGTATTATGAAAGAGGGACTAAAAAGATACTAGAAATAGAAAATTCCAATGAAGAAAGAAAATTCCAAAGACATCTGAAAACTTGCTGAATGTAATTCACTTTTTCAGAGTGATGGCAGTAATGGTATGTATGGTGACATACCGCTTGAACAACACACACTTGCTGAGAGTGTTTATTCTCTATGACAGTCGTCGTCATATCCTGAACCTATAGTCTTTACCTTTTGGAAATAATGAAGAAAAGCAAATACAATTTTCAAAATCCTTCACAGGGACCAAGCAGATCAAAAGTCCTTTAATCATTACAACAGAGAGATAATACTTTCTGTTCTTTTAGTTTGTAAAGACTCAAACTAAATGATACAATTCACATCTTAGAGGAAAGGGCTGTAAAAGGACTTCTTTCAAAATTACTTTTTCCATCAGATATCTGCCACTGTCTTTTTTTTTTTAAAGATTTTATTTATTTGACAGAGACAGACACAGCAAGAGAGGGAACACAAGCAGGCGGAGTGGGAGAGGGAGAAGCAGGCTTCCCGCCGAGCAGGGAGCCCAGTGCGGGGCTCGATCCCATGAGCTGAAGGCAGACGCTTAACAACTGAGCCACCCAGGCATCCCTCTGTCACTGTCTCCATGCAATTTTATCTATTCACTTTTACATTTTATCTGTTCACTTTTACATTTTATTAATTAGCTGATAGGAATTGAGCTTGAAAGAAGACTTACTGTTCTACCTCAAAGTTTCAGTTTGAAATTTTCATCTGGGTTTGCTTCACGCTTAAATCACTAACACTGCAGTGGATGTGGTGTCACCCTCTTTAGTGGCATGTAAATCACCTTCAGTTCTGGTAAGCTTTGTGTCCCTCTGCTTGTGCCTTGCAGTTTGAAGCTCCATTAGGGCAGGGCCCACGTGTTCTTTATCTCTGTACCATCCAACACTTGGCATAGTGCATGATAAGTAATCCATCCTCATTAAATATTTGTCAATGAATTAATTTGAAAGCACTTTCATGAACCATAAAGCACTTTAGAAATATACGGCATTTTAACCTTTAATTATTCAGTAGAAAGAGACGCAGCTCCTGACTGAGGATTTAAAAACCTAGTTGGTGTTTTATAATCTTAGGACTAATTGCTTGTGCTTTAGAAGATGCTTATGGTTTATTTGGGACAAATAAAAATTTTCTCCTGCATCCTGAAAATGGACCTGCAAAACTAAATCGTAGTCTGAAAGGTGGCTGAAACAGACTTCGCCCTTGAGAAATCCATGGCTATGACCGTGGTAGCAGTGTGCTAGAGAAGGTTGTCTACAAACTCTGGATGGCTACACATTAGAGGCAACCTCTGACGTTCCTGTGTATTTCTTTATATGCGAATTTAAATTAGCTGCTGTTATTCACTAAGAACAGTTTTCTTCCTTCCTTCCTTGTTTATCATGTCCACTAACTAAGCTGAAAAGGAAATTAGTAATTTTTTTTTTTTGGCTGCACTAGAGTGAAAAGGCTAACAGTGAGCATTTGTGAGACACTGTCATGCACTCTTAGAAATTAATACTATCAAATAATCAATCTTATAACTAGTCAGTGTTCATGACAGAAAAGGGGGGTCTCTGGATAGGATAGTGTGGGAAGTTCTATTTTAAGTGAGGTGAGTAGCTTCTTTGCAACTTGTACATTGGTTAGCTCATATTTAGAAAATTCGAAAAGGGAAATAATGCCTTTCTTTTGTAATGAAAAAGGCAATTTTTAGGTGTTAATGATTTAAAATGAATAGCAGATACACTCTGATCAGAGAAAACGTTGTGTTTTGGTGAGAGAGTATTTCAGGCAATCTATAATTGTGTTTAGTGCTTATGAGGAGGACATGCCTCAACTTTATAAACTTTTCTCCAGGCTAAGACTATTTTGTGCATCTCTCTCTAAAGATTAGTGTGGGTTCTTGTTCTGATGCCAGTGAGCTAGGACTCTCTTTAAAGGTGTCTATGGTTCTAATTCAGAGAGTGACTAGCTGTGTCTTGGTCCTTCTGGGTTCCTTTTGGCTCTAATCAGGAATTTTATGAGTCTCGAGTATCTTTTATTCAGCGTTTATTTTTTGCTTCATAACCTAATGTCTGTTTCTTTGGAGGCACAGTGCATATGATTTAATGGATCTTTTTATATTAATACTGTGGGAATTATGGACTAGCACATCTTACTAAATACTTAATCCTTCAGACTGATTCTTATTAAGGAATACTTTTTTTTATATAAGCACAGAGTCTATAAATAGCATTGTATGGGAGGATAACAAAAGACTGGTTGATTCTAATTTGGTCAGATGGAAGGGGAGCAGGGGTAAATCTATATTCTGAAAGCTTTATATCATGTATTTATGTCATGTATTTCAGTGCAGTATTGAACATGAAGCTATTATTGGCCATTTTATCTTTTTCTCCATTATGTTATATATATATATATATATATATATATATATATGTATGTGTATATATATATGTATGTGTGTATATATATATATATGTATATATATATGCACGCCTATAGGATTCACAAATGATGCTGCCAAGTCAGCAGGAGGCAGCATTTCTTCACCTTGCAGCCACACTGTTCACAAAAGGCCCCTTCCCTAATTGTCTCTATCCATTGACCTTCGGGCTATTTTCTAGGACCAGCCAGTCCTCAAATCCCTCATCTCTGAAGCCCTCCCTGACCAACTGTCCCACTGGGCTGTGAATCCTCCCTCCTGTGAACTTCTCTATCACTTTCCACCCTTCTCACGATCCTGAAAGACATTAAGTATTCTTGGGACAGCATGGAAAATGAACAAACTCTTTATTTCTGATTTTGCTTCCTTGACCTCAGAAATGATATTGTTCTGTTACCCATTCATTCTTTTGCAGATAACCAAGCTGAAAATAGATAGCAACCCTTTTGCCAAAGGATTCCGGGACTCCTCCAGGCTCACTGACATTGAGAGGTAATGAGAATTTTCTGTTTACTTTTTTGTCCAGATAAGATAAAGAGAAGAGTGAGTTTGTAAGAACACACTCCTTTCAACGCCCAAGTGCCATAACCCTACTTAGATAGTCTCCGACCCCCACCAGCCCACCTTCCCTTCCACCTCGAAGCCCTGTAGACATGCAGCTGCTTAAGCACTGACAGCTGCTGCACCTGCATCTGTTCCACGCTGTTTCCGAGGAAGTGGTTTCTTTGGTCAGGACATTGACTCAACTGTAAAAAAAAATAGGGTTTCTTCCTTATCAAAGATTCAGTCCTTTTGATGATATTAAGCTGTATCTCTTAGGTGGCAATCTGCAGAGAAATGGAATCTTGATGGCCTTAGCCTTCTGAAGTGGACATTTTTGCTAGCCTGAAGAATATGAGTAGTTTGGAACTCTGAAGCAAGGAGATGTCACTTAATTCAAGGCACATATTTTACGTATGGCATAGACTGCTCATATTTAATAGGAGAGACATCAGGTCTCAGGACCTTTAAGAAGACAAGTGACAATCACAGGCCTGTAACTTACTCCACTTTTTACTTAATTAAAATGGTTTACACAGTGTGAAATCATCTACATGGCGAGTAATGACTACGTTGAGATTCATAGCTTGCCCATAGGAATGTCAAAAAAATGATGTTTTTTTTTAAGGAGAAGATTTTTCAACCTGATCATTTGTATCCCTTACATATACTATGGAACGTTCTGTACTTCTTTTTTGTGTGAGAACATTTAAGTTCTACTTTCTTGGCAGATTTCAATTATACAATAGTGTTATCAACTCTAGTCAGTATGTTATACATTAGATCTTTAGACCTTATTCGTCTTCTGTACTTCTTCTTCTATGTGGCCCAGAGTCTTTCTTTGACAGGTGGTGTACCCTAGCCACCAGAACTTCTGGTGTATTTTACTTCCAGGTCTTTGTGTGATTTCCTCCCCACCAACTGCTATACATTTCTGTCACACTCTTTGTTACCTAACACATGGTCACATCTCCTGAGCTCGGCACTTCTCTCCAACCTTCCTGGAAACGCAGATGAAGGGGTCATTGCATATTTTAGCAATATCTATCTGATCCTTCCTTCAGCCCTCCCAAGTAGCAGAGCACAGCGGGTTTTGATTTGGAGGAAAAGATATAGAGGCTCAGTGAGGAGGCCAGCAGGAGAGGCTGAAAGTGGAGCAGGTGCTGTGGGATTCAAGTAGAAGAGAGAAATTAAGTCACTGGAGAGCTTGACAAGTGGTTGAGGGGGCTGAGATCAGGGAAGGAAACTTGAGCTTGTAGTTGGAAGTCGATTGCAGACTGCAGAGACACACCAAATGGATAGCTCTCCAATGTGGTGGGACATAGGCAAGCAGATAGGCCTTGAGACCCAAGTCAGTGAGAATGTGGCATCAGCAGTGTGGGTGACAAGTAAGTCCATTTACAAAGGCTGCTCTCATTCAGCCATGACCTTTTTCATCTCTTATTTCTGGAGAGCCAGAAGCAGTGACTCCAACTGGATGTATACAGGTGGGATTAGAAGTGAACTTCTTCATTTCAGTCAGGTAGCAGATAAGAATGAAGACAGTGGCTCAGTGGGACGGCAGTGGTGTGTTTTTATAGTGTGTACCTTATCTTCTATCTCAGATTAGGGGGTGAGCATGATATACTGGGAGACAAACTCATGGGTTAGAGTCCCAGCTCTGCCTTGTACTGGCTGAGTGATCCTGTCCCAGCCTCTGTTTCCTTATCGAGAAGATGGGAAAAACAACCCTGCTCCTTCAAAGGTTTATTATGAGAACCAAGTAAGGTGACATTTATGAAACACTTTATAAATCTAAAAATGTGAAATAATAATTATTTTTTGCCCCATCTAAGTGTACTTCTAATAGTCTTAATAAACTACTCCTAGAGTAAAAATAGCCCCTTATTTGCACGTGTGCTCACGAGATATGAGTCCCCAGGCTGACTGCCCTTTAGAACAGCAGATTTGATAATGCATGCAGGCACATTTTCCACTTACTGAATAAGCATCCTGATGTGGGGAGCACTCACACGTCCATGAAGCTGAGTAGCTTTCAATGGTCTGAGGGCGAAGAGAGCATCTTCTGTGACCAGCTGAAAGTTTGCAGGATGACCTAACTAGTGTGAAATTGGCGAAGGTTTTGGATTTCATTTCCAGGTATTTAAGTCTGAATTTTCCCTAAACAGCCTTTGGGGATGGGTCAAATCAGATCAATTGATCTTTAGAGACCTAAAGAAATTAAATTAGTCTGGAGTCAGTTACTGCACTAAACCATCTAGTAATTGAATTGCTCCTTGTAACTGATTGAAAACAGCCCTATCTGTAACAATATAGGGGACTTTCCTTATAAGAGATCTGAGACAAAAACACATCTTTTTATGACATGATGACAGAAAGTACACTTTTCTAGCCTAATTGAATGTGATGTTATAAATACGTGACCTTAATGATTTCAAGTTTCCTGTTCTAGATTTACAACTTCGGTGTGGGACACCCAAACAAAAATGCTTTTGGGACTGGATCTGTTACCTCCAGACTCATTGTTTTATTCTTCTACAATTGCACAAGCTTTTGGGATACTGTATAAGGCATTACAGTTTTCCTGCTCTCATTTTAATGGGTTCTGTTCAGACACTTGAATGTCTCCCATGCTCCGTGTGTAGCCTTACTCTTCAGTGACAGCATCTCCTTCATTTGTAAAAGGAAAACCATCTCATTAGCAAAAGTAGAAAGCATTTTCATTAGACGCTTTGCACATATACCTGTAATGGACAGCTTAGAAGCAAACCAAAAGCCCAAAGGAATTTCTTAATATCACCGAATTTTTAATTATTTAGTTCAGAGAAAGAATTATCTGCTGGTCTGTCAGATAATAATAAACAGACTGTCAGTTGGTGTTTTCTTTTTTTGGGGGGGGGAGGGAGGGCACTTTGTACAGTAAGGGAAAGCACAGTGTTACTTTTGAGAAAGGAAAAATAACTAGGAGGGTTTTTTAATGGTTTCTTCAAAATTAAGTTTCTTTTGTTAGGTTTTTTTGTTTGCTTGTTTTCCCAGAGAGAGTTCATGCTCATTGCAGAAAAATCTAACAAGCAAGAAAAAGAGCATAAATAAGTAACAAATCCCATTTACTCAGAGATAACCACTGGCAAAGACTTATATATTCTTCCAGGTACTTTCCTATGCATGTACGAACATTTACTTCCTTTAAGGTTTACACACATACTATTTTTAATCATTTCCCCTTAATATCAATAGATATATGACTATAGTATACTTTTTAATGGCTGCCTAATTTTCTACTGTGTCCGATCACTTATTTGACCAGTCCTATAGTTATTTAGGTTTCCCACTTTTTATTATTACAAACAGTGCTAGGAGGAAAATATATATCTTAACTCATGTTCTTCATTATTACCATAGGATAAATACTAACAAATAAAAATGTTGGGTCTAGGGATATACTTTTTTATTTTTATTTTATTTTATTTTTTTGGTGTAAAATGGTGGTTTCATTAAAGCATGGGGACAGGACCCGGGGGCAGAAAGGGATATACTTTTTTTATTCGTAATGTTGTTTTTATTGTTAAAAATTTGGGAAAGACCTAAATATTCACTAATAGAAAAATGGTTTAATAAATGTGTATGGCCATGCAATGGAATTTTAAAAAATCATGGTAACATATGCAACATAAAGTTTACCATTTTAATCATTTTTAAGTAAACAATTCAGTGGGGTTAAGTATATTCATAGTGTTGTCCAACCATCACCATTTTACATTTCCAAAATGTTTCCATCATCCTAAATAGAAAATTTGTACTCATTAAACAGTAACTCCTTATTCCTCCTCCCCCAGCCCCTGGTAATGTCTCTTCTACTTTCTGTCTCTATGAATTTGTCTAGTTTAGATACTTCATATAAAGGGAAAGATAATACATGTTTTTAAGGTTTTTTCATACAAACTGCCAAGTTTCCCTCAAGAATGATTGTCCATGGCATGGTCAAGAGTACCCATTTCTTGTATTCTTGTCAAACATAATCACCATCTTTTCATCTTTGCCAATTTGATAGGTGAAAATTTGTACTTTTTCTTTTGTAAATTGGCCTGTTTATGTCATTAGCTCTTGTTTTTTTCTTTTGTTTATCTTTTCTTTTATTGATCCATATAAGCTACTTATATATTATATTAGTATTTTTATTGTTTATATATATTGGAACCATTTTGTGAGTTTGAAATTAGCTTTTTATGTATGTTTTTGATAAATAGAATATTTTATCACCAAATCTGTTTTTCTCTTACTTTACAATTTCTATCTTAAGAAGAGGTTCCCTACTCCAAAACTCTATAAATATGAATATAAATATTCAAGTACAGATTTCTGTCACTTTACTACTTTCTAATTATTTATTTATTTATTTATTTTATTTATTTATTTTTTTTAAAGATTTTATTTATTTGTTCATGAGAGACAGAGAGAGAGAGAGAGGGGCAGAGGGAGAAGCAGGCTCCCAAGGAGCAGGGAGCCCGATACGGAACTTGATCCCAGGACTCTGGGATCATGACCTGAGCTGAAGGTAGACATTTAACCATCTGAGCCACTCAGGCGCCTTTATTTAAAAACTCATACAGTATTTATTTTGGTATGAGATATAAAATAGACATGTCACTGTATATTTTTTTATTTTACATTTTTTAAATTTTATTATGTTATGTTAATCCCCATACATTACCTCCTTAGTTTTTGATGTAGTGTTCCATGATTCATTGTTTGTGCATAACACCCAGTGCTCCATGCAGAACATGCCCTCTTTAATACCCATCACCAGGCTAACCCATCCCCCCACCCCCCTCCCCTCTAGAACCCTCAGTTTGTTTCTCAGAGTCCATAGTCTCTCATGGTTGGTCTCCCCCTCCAATTTCCCCCCCTTCATTTTTCCTTTCCTACTATCTTCTTTTTTTTTTTTTAACCTATAATGTATTATTTGTTTCAGAGTGATAGACATTGGGGAGGGTATGTGCTATGGTGAGCGCTGTGAATTGTGTAAGACTGTTGAATCACAGACCTGTACCTCTGAAACTGTATATTTTTTATAAGTGGTTCCAATACCATCTACGTACTAGCATATTCCTTTCCTACTTATTTATAATTCCCCCTATCATATACTAAATTTTTGTCTGTGGTAGTTTTGTAGTCTCTTTATTGATCTTCCAGTATTGTATTAATTTTTACAAATTGATAAAATATATAAATATTTGATGATACTTAGATATCTGATATGGCAAACTCCAAACCTTTTTCTTGTTATTTTCAAATTTTCTTGATATTCTTTGACATTTATGCTTCCAGTCTTTGGAATCATTTTGTCAAGTCTTCCCAAAAAAGTCATTGAAATTTGGACTGGGCTTAGGTTCAATTTATACAGTAATTTGGGGGAGAAAATTGGTATCTTTATAGCTTTGGAACTTCCTTCTAGGAATATGTCATGTTTGTCCTTTTATTGCAATGTCTTCTTATGTTCTTTAGAAGTTTTGATATTTTCTTAGGCTCATAGCTAAGTCAACTAGAGCTACACTGTCCAATTTATTCAATAGCCACTTCCCACAGATGGCTAGTGAGGACCTGAAATGTGGCTTTTCTGCACTGAGATGTGCTGTAAGTACAAAAAAGCAAACCCCATGATTTTGAAGAATGAAAATATCTCAAGAATAGTTTTAAAATACTGTTAGATGTGAAAATAATATTTTGGACATATGTTGGGTTAAATATATTAAAATTAATTTCACCTATTTTTTTTTAAAATGTGACATCTAGACTATTTAAAATTACATATATGGCTCACACTACCTTTGTATTGAATAGTACTGTACTAGAGAGTTTTTGGGAGGAGAGAGCTTGCTTTTGAAAGTAGAATTTTTAATTAGAAACCTACCTAGTTTAGTCTGTAAAAAGCTATTGATTTCTATATGTCTTTGGCATACTGCCATTTTACTGAACTTTAAAAAAATAGTTTTAGTAGTTTTTCCTTTTAGTCTCTTGAGTTTTCCAGTTAGATTGCTATATAATTTGCAAAAAATGATAATTTTATCTTTTTATTTCTAATAGCTATGCTTTTAAAAATGTCTTTTCCTTGTTTTATTACACTGACTTAAAATTTTTCAGGACGCTATTGAAATGTAATGATGATAGTTGGCATTTTTCTCTTGTTCTTGACTTACTTAACAATGCCTCTAATGTTTGGTCATCATATATGATTTTCACTGGTTATGGGTTTCAGGAGGATATTCTTTATCATATTGAGGCAATACCCTTCTATGCCTAAAGAGTTTTTTGCTATCCTGAATATTAGTTGAATTTATATTTAATGCTCTTTTAACATCTGAGATGATTTTAATTATTTTTCTACTTTAGAACAATAATATTAATTATACTTATAGTGTCTATGTTGAACTATCCATTTATTCCTGGAATAAATCCTGTCTGGATTTTATCTGGTTTTCTTATAATACATTGATGGATTTAATTTACTTCTATTTTATTTAAGACTTTTTATCAATCTTTGTAACAGATTTGACGTTGTTTCTTCTTTCCTTTTCTGTCAGTTTTTGGTATGAGGTTTCTGCTAGTTTGTTCAAATGAATTGAAATATGTTCCTTCTTTTTATTGTCTGGATCAGTTTAAATAGCAAGGAAGTGATTTTACAGTCTTGCCCATAAATTCATCTGGGTGCAGTACTCTTAATGGGGAAGACTTATTTAACTACTTAAGTTCCATAGTCTTTCAGTAAATATATATTAACTTCTATCCCATTTAATGCTTTTTGTCTTGGATTCTACTTTGCCTAGCCTTATATTGCTATGCATTTTCAATTCTTGCTTTATTTGCCTTTTAATTTTTAAAAATCCCTGTCACTACAGCAGTATACCCCTCTTCTCTTGCATCATCAAATATCCTGACATTTCTTTCATGAAGGAAAAAACAACCTTCCCTTGATCCCACTTGTCTCTTCAATTACTACTCTTTCAGTTTTTCTGCTCCGTCTCAAAGTAAAGCTGCTTAAGAGTTGTGTGTATTCTCTTCCCTTTGTCTTTCCTACCCTGCCTTTCAGACTTTCACTCCCTTTGCCACCGTTCCACCCTTGTCCGGGTCACCGGTGACCTCTGCATTTCTAAATCCAACGGTCCGTCTCAGTCCTCGCCCTCCTTGGCCTGTCAGTCAGGTTTGACACTGCTGTTTATTCTCTCCTAGTTTCTACCTGGCTTCCAAGACCTCTCACTCTTCTGGTTTTTATTCTACTCCATTGGCCGTTCTTTCCTCCCCTACGCTGGTTGGTTCTTTCTCTTGTCCTCCCTCTTTAGACGGTGCTGTGTTCTGGGCCTTGGTCCTGGGACCTCTTTTTCTCAGTCTGCACCTACTTCCCGGGTAATTTGACCCAGTTTCATGCCATTATATGCTGATCACTATCAGATTTACATCTCTGCTTCTGGCCTCAGAGTCAAAGATCTGACTGGCTATTTCATTTACTCTTCCCTCTCCCCTAGGGTACCTCAGATTTCACATATCTGGAACAGGGATGCCCAGCCATACTCTTCCACGTCTGCTCTTCCCTCGCTCTTCCCATCTGTGCCGCGGACAGCTGCATCCTTCCCATTGCTCTGGCCAAAAGGCTGGCAGTCATCCTTGGCTCCTCTTTTTCTTTCCTTTTCCACATCCAAACAGTCAGCTAATCCTTCAAACTGTTCAGAGGAATCCAACTACTTCTTATCATCTCCACTGGTACCACCCTTATCTGCAATCCTGTCATCTCTTTCCTAGATTGTTACATTAATTTCCTAATTGATATTTCTACCTCTACTCTTACTGCCCTTAAATCCATTTCTAGGACACCAGTCAGAATGATCTTGTCAAAGAAAGGAAGTTGGACCGCATCACTCTTGCTCAGAGCTCTCAAATGACTTACCTTCTCAATTATGGTAAAATCCCATTTCCGACATGGCTTGAAAGGACCTGTGGAATCTCACCCCAGCCTTCTCAGGTCTGTCTCTGAACTCTTTTTTTTTTTTTTTTTTTTTAAAGATTTATTTGAGAGAGAGAGAGCACGTGTGAGCGCACAAGTGGGAGGAGGGGTAGAGGGAAAGGGAGAAGCAGACTTCCCCCCTGAGCAGGGAGCCAGATGTGGGCCTCCATCCCAGGACCCTGGGATCACGACTTGAGCCAAAGACAGACACTTAACCGACTGAGCCACCCAGGCGCCCTTTGTCTTTTGTTTCCTACTATATCCCTAGATCCTAGAATAGTGGCTGGTAAATAGTAAACACATTATTTGTTGAGTAAATAATGATGTGTATCTACAGAGTATCTTAAAAGCCATAGTTTTTTTTTTTTTTAAAGATTTTATTTCTTTATTAGACAGAGAGAGAGAGACAGCGAGAGAGGGAATACAAGCAGGGGGAGTGGGAGAGGGAGAAGCAGGCTTCCCACTGAGCCGGGAGCCTGATGCGGGGCTCGATCCCAGGACCTTGGGATCATGACCTGAGCTGAAGGCAGACGCTTAATGACTGAGCCACCCAGGTGCCCTTAAAACCCATAGTTTTAAAGATACTCTGTAATTACAGAATATCTGTAGTTTTAAAAATTTTGTGTGACGGTCTTTGTGTTTTAATAGAGAAGTGTAATCCATCTCCCAGTATTGTAATAACTGAACGTTTGGTATTTCTGCTCTCTGTTTAATTCAGCTATTTACTTTACATTTTATTTTCTCTTCTTGTCTTTTGTTATATTTATCAAATTTTTGTCAGGCAGTGGGCTGTATGCTTTACACACTTGATTTTAGTCACTCTTCGAAATAATCCTATAATAAAGAACCATTATTGTCCCTATTTGGTAGAAGAGATAGCAAAGTTTAGAGGGACTGATACTTTATTCACACAATTTGTGTGCGAGCTGAGCCTCACACCCACTTTAGTTTGTCTGAAACCAAAGTCCTTTCTCTAATGTTGTATTTTTTTTTTAATAATTATGCTTTCAAACTCTAAAAGACATAATTGTAAAATTGTTATCTCTGTTATTGTCAGAAACTATACACTTTCTTTTCTCGTAAAATAGGAGATATTTAGTATATGATTCTTCTTTCTACTACCCTTCCTTCAACCCTTAATTTTGGTTTAAATAATCTGGGATTTTAAATCCAGATTTTTATTCATGTGTCTTCTTTATCTTTTTCAAAATTCTTTTGTAAGGATCACAGTACAAAAACTATAATCTTTTAAATTGAATTCTAGTCATTTCATTGTGTACTGCGCATTTCTCGAGTCTCTCCAATGTTTGGAATTGTGTTCTGACTTTACTCTCAGTTGTTGGTAAATGTTAAGTAATTGGCCAGGGGCTCTTTTTCTTGATGAATTCTTGCTTATCCAAGAGGATCTGCTGCCATTATGGTCACAGTCTTTTTCCCTCAGAACTCTTTCAACTGTCCTTCGCCATCTGGCTTTTAAATACTGTAGAATAGAAGCGGGTGCCACAGCCTTCCCTTTTTTGGAAACTTACCTTTTTTCTGCCTGGATAGAATGCTTTTAGAAAATTTTCTTTGAAATTGAGAAATTGTGCCAGTATCTGTCCAGTTGTAGATTTGTGAAAATTAGTATTGACTCTTTAATTAAATGCTTTAAATTGAAAACTCAAGTTGTTTTTCAGCTCAGGCAAATTTTCTTCTCATTCTTTATCTCTTACTCTTTTTGCTTCTAAGTGGTCTGCTCTAGTCAGACCTTCTAAAACTCCTATTATACATATATGACATCTCCTGAATCTATTCCCTGTTTCTTTTATCTATTTAATAATTTTCATTTCCTTAACTTTTTACTCTGGTTTTGGGAGAATTTCTTGTGTAAGACTTCTAACTTGTTGATTTTGTTTTCCTGTGGCATCCAGTGTTCTGGGGACTGAGTTCTTTTAGGATGTGGTGATTATTACTTTGTCATTTCTGAGTATACTTTCCCATCCAGATGGTTTCCTTTTCATGCCCGTTAGTTAGTGCCTGCTTTGTTAATACAGGGTGTTAAATCTTGCTGCAAATTTGAAAATATAAATTATAGACTTAAAATATCTCTCTCTGTTTCTTGAAACAAGTCTGTTTCCAAAGAGAACACTTTTTCTGCTTTTTAAAATTAGTTTTCTTCTGGGGTGCCTGGGTGGCTCAGTCGGTTAAGCGTCTGCCTTTGGCTCAGGTCATGATCCTGGTGTCCTGGGATCGAGCCCCACGTCCAGCTCCCTGCTCAGCGGAGAGCCTGCTTCTCCCTCTCCCTCTGCCTGCCACTCTGCCTACTTGTGCTCTCTCTCTCTATCTCTCTGTCGAATAAATAAATAAAATCTTAAAAAATAAATAAATAAAATTAGTTTTCTTCTTTTGAATTGCTGAATGTTTTGTTAATGTCCAATTACTTCTCCCCAGGACATCTATAGAATGGGATGTCTTGTTTGCTTAGTGTTCGAAGTTGAGATTAATTTTGAATAAAAGCATGTGGATCTTTGTTAAATCTTTCAGGTGCAGACCCAAGAATGGGGTGATAATTTAAATTTATTATAATTTGCCACTGTGGAAATATAATTACTCTGTTTGGGGTCGGGAGTTGTGGCAGGTGGGTGGACATAGCCTTGGAAAGGGAGTTTTCATTGTGCAGTGACCGACCTCATCTCTCAGTCTGCCTCAGCCGCTAGAAATCAGCTACACCACACTTCCTTCCAGCCAGGCAGAGCAGCCTTGCAGCCCTGCTCCAGAGCTAGCCATAGTCCTGGACCCACAGCCTTCAGTATACCATAACCACCCTGTGCTAGCTGAGAGCACTGTGGTGGGATTCCTTAGTCCTCGCCTCCAGCGGCGTGAGAATCTGCTCCCAGTCAGCTGCTCAGAGACTTGCCTTTATTATTAATCTCTGCTGCTCCAGAGTGGGGTTTAGGTAAAGCTCTGACGGAAGCCTTTTCATTTATTCGCTCCCCAGCTAGCTTTCTCCCTTGTACAGTGATGACTGGGCACGCTGCTTGATGCTTCCCTCACTCCTCTCCTGTTTGTGGCTAAAATATCTAAGTGTGCAGTTGGAATTCTACCTGATTTCCTGAGTTTCTCTTGTTTTCTCAGTCATGTCACTGGGACAGAGAATTCAATACATAGGCTTATCTCACCTTATTCATTCAGGATTTGTACTGAAAGTCTCAATAAAATAAGTTTAAAATCCCCTGGCATTGAATAAAACTTTCAAACACATGAAATTTGGACACAGGCCCAGTCGGAATCAGGTCTTTTTGCTCAGAGCTCAAAGCCATCTGTTAATTTAGATGAGGAAGGAAACTCCAGGAAAGTTGCAAATCTAATATTCTGGGAATTGATAGAAGTTTTATGTGCATCACGCCATGGAGCAGCAACTGTTTTGGCAACTTTGCTAAAGAGGTTCATAGTTTATGGATAATTTCTAGATCTTTCATGACGACGTACGGTGTTAAAAAGAAAGTAATGTTTGGTTCTAACACCTCTTAGCTTGCTTGTGGAGTTTCTGAGGCCATAAGGTGTTGGGGAGCAGCACAGGGCCAGTGGGGCCCATCTCTAATCAGGTAAGTAGCTTAGAGCAGGGCGTGGTAAACTGCTGTCTGCCGCCTGTTTGGTACAGTCCATGAGGTAAGAATGGTCTTTTACATTTTTAAATGGTTGACAAAAAATACAAAAGTACGCTTTGTGACATACAAAAATAATATGAAATTAAATTTTATTGTCTATAAATAAAGTTTTATTGGACGGCAGGCACGTTTTTTCAGTTCATGTATTGCACGTGGCTGTTTTCCTGCTAGAGTGACAGAGCGGAGTGCGTCTGGAGGAGACCATAAAACATGTGACGCTTTAAACATTTACTGTCTGGCCTTTTTAGAAGAAGTTTGCTGATTCCTGGCTGAGAGCTTGAAGGGGCCGTGGAAATACTTACAGCAAGGAAAACTCCAACCCAGCAATTTTATGTCCACAGGATGATTTTTTTCCCCTTTCTGGGTTAAAATGAAGAAACTCAAATTCATTTTGAGCTTGTTGACAAAGCTGGGGAGAAGTGATCTCTGCCAACACCTTATCCTTCCTGTCTTTTCAGTGGTAGTTGAGGCATCCTCATAGGGTCATTTTAGCACCTGTAGTTCAAGCCAAAGAAGGATGACAGAGTAGGGCAACAAAGTAACAACCCAGACATGCATACAACCCAGACTGCAGGTCTCAATTATCTATGTTATTTTTATCCATTTTCTAATCTTGTACCTTAACTGTGATGAGTAATTGGAAAACACGCTGTAATTTTTTTTTTTTTCTCTCTGAGCACTAGGAACTTTCAGGGTCTTCAGAGAACAGTATGAAAGGCTTTGGGGAAAGCAGGTGTTAGAAAGACTCCTAAAACATCATCTGGTTTATTGTGAGGGAATTAGAAAATACTTTTTCTAGTATTTTTCAGATTTGCATTTTAAAATGGCAAAGTAACGTACTTGAAATACCTAAGAAGCAGGTACTCAAATTTCAAATAAGTAAAATGTGAGCCACCACCTCTCCACGTAACCTTTCAGTTTGAAGGGAGTGTGCCCGTGCATGCGTACTTTGAAGATAAAAATCCAACAGGAGTTCAAATGAACACTCTCCATTGAAATTCAGGGCGATCGGGCTTTTATGCAACCTCTTAGACCTTACAGCTGTTATCTCTTCTCTCATGCTGAGAATGGCAGCCCTCACTAATACAGGGAATGATAGACCGTTCTGTCATTACTCATTTGCTTTATCTCACAGTGCATAGATCCACAGCAATCTCACGATATGTGAATCACATACTCCCAACAATGTGGCAACTAAAAATAGCTGAAAATCTTTTTGTGGTTCTTTTCGTCCTTAGTGTAGATTCTACTAGGGTGTTTTAGCTCATTTAGTTTCTTTTCCTTAGTTCATTACTAAAGTATTCTAAAGTCATTTGGAAGCATTTCTCTATGTAGTTATGTTTATTACCCAATGATACACATTTAGGTTCATTTGTTTTGTTTTTTGTTTTTTTTTACATTAAAAAATGTAATTTTCTTACATGATTGTTTAATAAGTTATTTACGTGGTTTCAAGACAGATGTACAGAACATGCCTTATTCAGAGATGTCAAGATTCTCTCCCAATCCCCTCCACCCTATTTCTTCCTTCTCCTATAAGTAACCATTTGAAAAAAAAGGACTGTTTATCCTTCTAGTATGTTTTTTAACATAAGCAGATACATATTTATATATTCTTTTCCATTTTTTCTTAAATGTTAACACACTCTATACATTTTCTACCTCATTTTTTTCACATGACAGTGTACATTAATATTATGTGTTGTACATACATACTACATAAGTATAAAATATATATAGTATATATGTAATGTACATAATATTTTTGAATTCAGTTGTTCCATTTTATTGTTTTTTATATTTAAATAGATGAATAAGTCTTTTATGTAAATAATCTCTTACTATGTGGTCTATTTTATTAGCAACCTTTTTTTGGCACTATTATTTTTTGGTATCTAGCAAGGCTTATACTCTTACTCTGTTTTCCTTTACACTAATGTCTTTTAAAAACTCCTAGTCCCCCGTTTCTGATTTTCTGTAAGTCCCCTCCTATGAGCAGAATTGAAATTAACTAGTAACTTCTTTTTTTCTTCCCCCCCACTTTTCCTGTTTTTAAGCATTTGAAGATATAACCCTTTAATCTCAGTTAATACAGATGACCGATAATCTTATTCTACTTATCTTCCTCCCTCATCCTCTTCCCATTCTTGAGAATTTTACTTGATTTACCTTGTCAGAGTATAGACTCATCACACACGTACTCTCTCTTTCTTTTTTAAGATTTTATTTACTTATTTGACAGAGACAGCAAGAGACAGCGAGAGAGGGAATACAAGCAGGGGGAGTGGGATAGGGAGCAGACTCTGCTGAGCAGGGAGCCCGATGCGGGGCTCGATCCCAGGACCCCAAGATGGTGACCTGAGCCGAAAGCAGACACTTAACCGACTGAACCACCCAGGCGCCCCCACATGTACTTTCTTATCACCATGGTTTAATCTTAGTTCTTCAAGTAAATATAGATTTAATGGCCACTGATGCATCGTATGTCATTGTCTCCCTAGTCATTTTGGTTTTCTGAAGCTCATTTTCTGCTAGATGCCTCAAGAAAGATTGTGGGGCCGATATTCCTTGCCTTTTGCCTGAACATGACAGCTTGGGCTTTTATTTGCAAAAGTCAGTTTGACTTGATAGGCAATCCTTGCCTCACATTTTCTTTCCTTCCATATCTTAACTATGTTGTTATTGTGTCCTGATGTAAAACGTGGCTGTCACTCTCTGATGGCAATCTAATATTCTTCCCATTTAAGTGATGTAGTCTTTTTTCTGGAGTGACCAAAAGATTTCCTTGTTTTTCCTTTGTTCTTATTGTCCTTGATCAAAGGACCAAGGGCAACGCCTAGTTCCCAGAAGAGGATTACCTGGACTTGTTGTGTCCCTGTTTCCTTCACTCATAGGTGTCGTTAAGGGATGGAAAGAAGGTGGCATCAGTCCTCTAAAACGTTACTCATTTGCTCCCCTTGTACCTCATGCTTCCTTATAATGAGTAGTTGTTGGAGTATAAACTAAGTCTCTCCCTACACTAAATTGTAGTAAGCTTCTCAATAGAATCATTTTTGAATTAGCAGAAGCTCTGCCGATAACTTTAGAGGCAGAGAGGTGGAAATTCATGGGTGCAGTGGAATGTGAGGATTATGTGGATTTTCCTTCTCTACATCATGGGTCCCCTCCAGACACCTGGCACTTGCATCATTTTGATGGACTCTGTGGTAGAGCAGAATGGATGGCATGCTCAATACTCTCTCCAGATGTCTGACAGTACAGGTATTTCTTTAAAAATTCTCCTTTACCTTTTTTTTTATATTAATATGTTCAATTAGGCAATATATAGTACATCATCAGTTTTTGATGTAGTGTTCAACGATTCATTAGTTGCATATAACACGTAGTGCTCATCACAACACATGCCCTCCATAATACCCATCACCCGGTTGCCCCGTCTTCCCACACCCCCTCCCTTTCATAACCCTCAGTTTGGTTCCTGGAGTCCAGAGTCTCTCATGGTTTGTCTCCCTGTCTGATTTCTTCCCATTCAGTTTTCCCTCCCTTCCCCTGTGGTCCTCCATGCAATTCCTTATGTTCCACATATGAGTGAAACCATATGATAATTGTCTTTCTCTGCTTGACTTATTTCACTTAGCATAATCCCCTCCAGTTCTATCCATGTCGATGCAAATGGTAGGTATTCATCCTTCCTGATGGCTGAGTAATATTCCATTGTATAAATGAACCACATCTTCTTTATCTGTTCGTTTGTTGAAGGACATCTCGTTGGACATAGTAGTTATCTTTTTCTTGAGGTTTGGTCTAGACTGAGACTTCTTTGTGCACTTAGCTCATCTTTCCTCTCCATCTTCACTTTCCCCTTCTCAGGGTATCTGCTGATATGTGGGCTTTCTTCTAAGCATTTGGGCTAGCTTTGGAAAAAAGAAAACTCTGACATTCAGGGCTCCCGAAGTCATGCATTTCATGAAATAGTTAGTCTAGCCTAATAGTTGTTGCCCAGATAGACAACAACATAAATTCTCATATCACTCGTACCTCCTATCTTTGGAGATAGGTATAACCAGCAGAATAGATTTAGGCAAAGGAGAGAAGTATGTATATTGGGAGGAGAAGACTATACTAGCTGAAAAAAATAAGTAGATTAAACTTCAGCCCAGTGAATAAATAGTAAATAATTATGGGTCATAAAGTTTGCTAATTCCCTTAATGTTTCATGATTACAGTGATACTTGAGCATTACAGAGACTCTTACAAAGTAGATTATGCAGTGTCTGTAATGATGTAAAACTGAAATATAATTTCAATGAAGTCTGCTAAAACCAAACCAAACCAAACCAAACCAAACCAAACCAAAAACCCTTCCTTGGATATTAAAGGCAGTGACTATTTAAGAGGCAAACTACTTGCAAATACACATACTAAGGGTAGCAAATGGCAAAAGTTAATAACGACAGTCTCTGCCCTTTGGAGTTGCCCCTGCTCCCAGTGACCCACAATATTCCCCTGGCACCCACTTTCTGTGACAGGAGCCACAGAGCAGGCCAGGGCTTCTGCAATAGGGGAGGACAGAAGACCTCTGTATCACCTCTGCTTGGAGGGACATACCCCAGGAATGTGATGTTGCTCAGAATGAAGAGACAGGAATCAAAGTGTTAAAAACAATTTTATCTCTGAGATTATTGAGCAACATATGATACTCCAATCTTGTATAAATGAAGATGACTTTATTTTTAATTATTGGCATATAGTTCTTTCTTAAGTACAGATTAAAGCATAAGAAAAATATTTTAAATTATATTGTTCATACTGAAGTGTGCCTTGACATTTTGCAGTTAAAACTTCCAAAAAAACACTGAAGCCAAGCTTTCTAGGAAGTATGTATTTTGAGGCTGGAATGATTTGGGGAGCCATCCAATTTATCTATCATTTATACCATTGAAGCAACGAGGACCCAGAGACTTCAAGTGATTTGCTCAGGTCACAGTTAGTAGATGTGGGGGTTAGAACCCAGGGTTCTTTACAAATAGTACTGGACTTTTTCAAAATAGCTATTTTTAATTTTTCCTTTTTATATATTTAAGGATTCATAAATCATTAGCACCATATGAATCTTAAAGATTATCTAATCCAGCCCCCCAGCTGCCTACCACACCCTCATTTTATAGAAGAAATCAAAACCCAGATCCAGATAAGGAATCCGATCATACAGCTTCTTAGGAAAGAAACACTTTTTAAAATCATCTCCAAAGAAGAGACTTGGAGTAAGAGCCTGCATGCATAAAAGGAAAGCAATTTTGTTTAGTAACTGGATTAAAGTCTGCTTTTAAATAAAATCTATTAGTTGAATAAAGTAAAATAATCTGTTGACAACAATCTCAAAAAGGAAGGGGTGGCTTTTAACAGAATTAATTTTTTTTTTCAATTTACAGTCACTGCAATATTCCTTTAACTAGCAAGCTGTGTTTCTGCACTAAAAATGTTAACTCATTTACCCACAGTTTATAAGAGGAAGCATTTATTTTACAAAGTAGTGTTAAACAAACCAGTAAGTCAGGTAGTTAGAGTAGCAGAGTTATTCACAATTGGCTTATACTTGTAAATTGTGCTCCTTTTTTTTTTTTCCTGCTTGTGTCTTTCTGTGTATGAAGGACATTTGTTCCCTACCTCACAATTTACTAAAGTTTATTTAGAGTCCGAGCGATCTGTACTTTGCTTGAGAGCTTTCTTCTAGTTGCCACAGCTGTAAGACTTAGAAACTAAACATAGTAGCTCCCTCCACCCCCAGTGGTCCAGTTTACTTTCTTAAGTTGCTAATGATAATAGAAAACCAGAAATATATATTACTACTGAAAAGAAGAACCAGTAGGATTAAGTGAAATAAATAAATAATAAACTGAAGTCTAAAAGCTTCTAAAAAAATCATTTTGCTTTTCCAAAATGGATTGTATTATATATTTCAGTTTTAAATTAAAATTAATGATTTATAATACATCTCAAGTTGTATTCTCTAAAGTTTTCATTTATTAAGTACTTTGTGGAAGCTACACGTATTGATATATTGTCTTCCAGTAATTTATAACATTATCTGCATAAATCTTTGGGAAAATATTGTGACAAGGAGTTATTTACAAAGGCCCAGGAGGACGATGTAAACCTGAACAAATTGATGAGCAAGAACAACTTTAAATATTTTGTTTCTTATAAATTAGAATTGATTTTAATGGATTTGACATTTTCTCCCTAAACAGTTTTTTTTCCAGGCCTGGAAAAATTGAAATCCTATTTAATTTTCTCCCTGTCATGCATAGTGTAGGATAGTTTAAATGAAGCATGGCAAGTTATAGTGACTGGAAGTCCTAATTTCATCTAAAATGGTCATGATTCTGTAACCAGCTTTAGGAACACATGATCTTGGTACTCAATGATAACAGCAAGAATTTAATTTTATCTATAAACATTTATTGAATGCTTATTATATCCCAGGTACCAATATACGTTCTCCATGTATATTAATTCATTGAATCTTATTACCTTAAGAGCTAGACCATATTAATATTCTCATTTTACAGATGAGAAAACTGAGGCATGGAGAAGTGAAGTAATTTGCCCACAGGCACACAACTCTCAAGTGGCAGAGCTAGGCTTCAAGCTAAGCAGGTGCCAGCAAACATACTCGTAACCATGACACTAGGGCAGTGGTTCTCCAAGTGTGGTCTCTGTGTCAGCAGCATCAGCATGCCCTTGAAACACCCAGGAGGTCATGTTCTCAGGCCATACCTCAGAGCTACTGAATCAGAAACTCAAGGGTGGGGCTCCCCAGTCTATGTTTTGACAAGTCCACCATCAGGTAATTCTGACGCACGCTGTCCTCGTCTGTTTGGGCTGCTTTAACAATAATACCACAGACTGAGTAGCTTAAACCATAGTCCTTTAATTGCTCACGGTTCTGGAAGCTGGCAGAGTCCATGTTTGATAAGGGCCTGCTTCCTGGCTCATCTCAGTGTGTCCTCACATGGATGGAAAGAAGAAGGCCAAAGCAAGCTCTCCCTGTCTCCTCTTATAAGTGCACTAATCCCATGTAGTAGCGCTCCACCCGCAAGACCTAATTGTCTACCAAAGGCCCTGCCTCCTGCTTCCGTCACATTGGGAGTTAAGATGTCAACATGTGAATTTGTGGGAGACACAGACATTCAGTCCATAACACACTAAAGCTTGAGAATCACTGCCTAGATTATTATCCTCTCCTTGTTCAAAGGCCAACAGCATAGTGGTAGAGACAGTCATGCCAACACATGATTGTGATCAATCTAGTAAGTACAGTGAAAGAGGAATGTATTAGGTATAGTGGTGGTGCAAAGGAAAAAGTGAGGAGAAAAGGAAGGTTTTGCTTTTTGAATGCTGAGAAATTTGCATTCTGGTTTCAGAGACAGACGACCGGTGATCAGTTCCAATACTGATAGAGTGTGTTGGTTTTGCTTATCTAGAGTTTGAACAGTGACTTCAAACGGGTCTGAACATTTTGGCAGGATCAACATAATCATTGTAGCTACTCTTTATCTTGCTCACCTTCTGGCTATGATAGTATCTCTTACGTGTATATTATTCTTGAAATTGATGGTTACATAGTAGTAAAAGAGATCTTTTAAAAATACCTAAGTATAATGTACTTTTTTTTTGCCTAGAAAAGTAATTTAGTATTAGATATTTAGAAAGGCCAATAATGGTACTTCAGTAATGGTACCCATTTTATTTATCTGTTAAATCCAAAGGAAGCCTACTAAAGCTACAGTCTCTTGCTTTGGGGATATTAGAGAACTGAGCATTATAAGACACTGTCATTGCTTGTGATACCTAAATCACTTAACCCATTAGGTGAGTCACCCCTTATTTTTCAGGGTACAATATTTTAGAAGTCCTTGCAATAGGGCTTCTAGGCTAAGCAAATTCTTTGCACTTTTCATTCTGCTAGAAACAGGGATTAGACACAAAGTAAACAATGTGGGCTGTCTACTCTTCGCAACATCTTCAAAGAGATGGCCCTGATACTGCACCACTGTTTTCAATCACTTAAAAGGCAATAATTCAATTATGCCATCCTTTATATAAGAACTGCCATTGCTTTCAGTTCACTTTCAGGCCTGACACAAGTAAATCACTTCGATAAAATCCATTTTTTCTCTCTCTTAGAGACGAGAATAAGTAATGATACCAGTGATCTACCAAGGACAAAATGAATATAATGTACTTCTTACAGAAAAGCAAGATATTTCACAAGGCAGTGATTCATTCTGTTATTTGGGAAATGATTTATCTGGGTGTGTATGTGAAAGATGTTTAAGTGCTTTTATATAAGGGTACTTTTAGAGAAGCAAATACTACATTTTGGTTTTGAATTTAAATGCTTGGATTGAGTAGTTTATGTGCATAGGATTGGAAGAGGAATATACCTCAAAAATAGATCATCCAAAATGGGCTCATTGATGGCCATTCTTTTATAACTGTACAAAGAGAAAATGTTTCCTAGGGTATTTGAAGCAAGTTCCTTTCTCATGTGAAAATAACCATCTAAGTTCATTTTAAATATTAATAGTATGACACATGCTCAGACTAAAAAGGACATCAGATTGGTATGTTACACTTTTCATATTAGTAAAGGTTGCCAAGCTTTCTTGACTTTTTTCTTAATGACCCGAGTTACCCACAAAGACAGTCACTCTCTTATATTGTAGTGAATTAAGTCCTTGAGGAAGTGACATCTGCTGTTAAGGTTGTGGGGATCCAACATCACCAGAGTGTAGGCATATAAAGGTTAAAAAATAGGGCAGTTGGCAAATTGATTAATTAGCATCCGCATCATGCCAAATTATCCGTTCCATTAAGTTTTGCATTTTATATATTTACTGTGCCTCTTAGTATATGATAAACTATTTTCATTTCAACAAGTCTAAATCAAAGGATTCAACAAGTCTGTTCAGGAGATTTTTAAAAATAAGTTACACTTTTAAACAAGTGATATGGATTTGCTTAAGCTTAACATTTTATCTTTTTTTTTTTTTTAAAGATTTTATTTATTTGACAGAGAGAGAGACAGCGAGAGAGGGAACACAAGCAGGGGGTGTGGGAGAGGGAGAAGCAGGCTTCCCGCTGAGCAGGGAGCCCAATGTGGGGCTCGATCCCAGGACCCTGGGATCATGACCTGAGCTGAAGGCAGACGCTTAATGACTGAGCCACCCAGGTGCCCCTTAACATTTTATCTTTTATGATAGGTATAATTTTATAGTAGAACTGCAAATAACACTGTAGTCAAGTTCTCTGCTGACTTTAGTATTCTATCACCAAGAGAAAACTTCCTGTTTAGATCTCATTATTCTGTATTAGGATTATTCAGATGGGTAGAATAAATTGGAGACAAATATAATCTAAGAGAATAAAATATTTTTACCTGCTTTAGATATACTTTTATAGGTTACTAAGTACCTCCTATGTGCCAGACTCTGTTTTGGCCAGTTCAAATGCCTTATCATAGTTAATCCTCAGAGTTACAGTTCTTATCACTAGTCCCTGCTTTATTTTTATTTTTCCATAGCACTATTGTCATCATCTAATATGCTTCATATTTTTCTTAATGTCTCTCTCTTTTCCCTCTAGCCTACTCCCCTGTTAGGGATTTTTATGTTTTGTTTATTGCTATATCCACAATTCCTAGAATGGTGCCTTGTTCATAATAAGTACTCAGTAAATATTTTTGGATGAATTAATGGCCCTGTGAGGCTGCTATTATGCTCCTCAATGTATAGATGAAGAGAGATTAAGGAAGTAACAGAACTAGAATGTGAAAATGGTTCTAGATGGTCCAGCTACTCATCTATACATTCATCCATTCGGTAAATGACTTTAAAGCCCATGATATTTCCAATATACCACTCTGCCTTCAGTGCATTTACTATATAAAAAATTGGCATGATAATGACAATTTTTATCATTATAAGGAATAAGTATTGGTGTTAGTTCAGCTGTTTTTTTTTGTTAATTGGTAGGGTATTACTTTCATGACATTTTTATAGTTTCCATTTAATTTTGAATGAACAATATGTATGTTCAAAATTCAAAGGGTATGGGGAGTATATGGTGAAAAACATCCATCACATACCTCTCCTCTGTTCTTAAATTTGCATTCCCTTTGGAGTCACTTGGGGAGCTTTAACAATTACTGAAGCCTGTGTCTCACCCCCAGAGGTTGTGGTTTACTTGTTCTCTTGATGTGGCCTGGGTTTTTGAATCTTTAGAAGATCTCCAGGAGGGACTTTGCTTCAGGTAAAGGTAAAGTAGCAAGGACTAAGTATACTCTATTGCCTTAAATAATTAAGAAACACACGAAATATACAAAACAATTTTTTTTATTATATTGGACATTAGGCAACAAAAGACAGTAATCCCCAAGGGATGGGAATCAAATGAGATGAGCCCTATGATGGCATCAGCATAAGTCTGAGAGCAGATTTAGGCCATGGCACAAGAGCAGAGAATACAGGCAGAGCATGGCAACTTTCCTGAGTTTAATAATCCGAGCTAAGAGTCTGCTGAGACCAAAACAGAATCCACAGGATAGACTGTAGGATAGGAGAACTCCAAAGATCTTTAGGGGATCCCTCTTGACTGTTCAGCAGAGATCCGATTAAATCATGCATCCAAGGAAACTACCAGAGGTTGGGGGGAGAACACACCTGAAAAGATTAGAGGAAACAGTCTCTAGTATTTATACAGAAGTGGGAATAGTGCCTGATCTGACATCTAACAGATGGACTGGAAAACCTTGTGATTTGCAGGGCATTTGATAGAATTCTCAGAAGGTTTTTGCTTCAGTGGTGAGGAAAACTTAATCCTAGACTAAAGAGTGTTCCAATCTTCCCTCAGATATCTTGAAAGCAAGACCCAAAGGATCAAATTATTTCCAGGTAACTTAATTATATCCCAGAACAAAGCTCAAGAATATTTATAGGAATACAAACACATCCAGCACCCAACAAGATAAAATTCACAGTCTGGCATCTAATCAAAAATTAACAAGTACAAAGAGGTAGGAAAATATGACCAATAATGTGATAAATTTATCAACTGAAAATGAAATTGACACAAATATTATAATTACAGGACAAGGACATTAAAAACAATTATTATATCTATGTTATATATTCAAAAAATTAAATAGATGGAAGCTGTCCAAAAGATTCAAATCAAAATTCTAAAGATAAAAACTATAATGTATAAAATGAAAGATACACTGGATGGGGTTAATGGCAGAGTAGACATTGCAGATGAAAAGACTGGTAAACTCGAGACACACAATAGAAACTATCCAAAGTGAAATGCAGAGAACAAAGAAATTTTTAAAAATGAAGCATATTGGTGAGTTAAGAGAAAACTTTAAGCAGTCTAATATATGTGTAATTGGAGTCCCTGAAAGGTAGATGGGAAGTTGGGGGGGTGGGGTGGGAGAAGAATTATATTTAAGTAGTAATATCCAAAATTTTTCCTAATTTAATGGCAACTGAAAACAACACAATCCAAAGAGGCTCAAGAAGCTTGAAGAAATAACACCAGGGCACATCATAATCACATTGCTCAAAAGTATGATGAAGCGAAAATATTGAAAGCAACCAGGGAAGTAAAGACATCACATAAAAGGAACAAAAATAAGGATGCCAGCAGATTTCTTCTCAGAAACAAAGTAAATAGAAAAAAAAAAATGTAAACGAGACAGTGGAGCACCATTTTTGAAGTACAGAAAGAAAACATGTCTGTCAACTGGAAATCCTATACTGAGCCAAAATATCTTTAAAAAAATAAAATGAAGACATTTTTCAGATATATGAAAGCTGAAAGAATTCACCATCAACAAACTATACTACAAATATGTTAAAGGAAGTTCTTCAGGTAGAAAGAAGATTCGATGTCAATCTGGATCTACACGAAGGAATGAAGAGCAGTGGGAATGGTAACTACAAGGATAAGTAGATCAAATTTTTTCATATTATTTACATCTTTTAAAAAATAATTGTTTAAACAAAACAGCTACAATGTAATATCGGATTTATGTAAAAGTAAAATGTTTGACAAGAACAGCACAAAGGATGGAAGGGAGAAATGGAAATATATTATTGTAAGTCTTAAGTATACTTGAAGTGGTATCTTATCATTTGCCTAGTAAATTGTAGTAAGTTAAAAATATTTGCTGTAAAGTAAATCAACCACTAAAATAACAAGAGTAAGTTATAGCCAATAAACCAACAAAGATAAAATGAAATAATAAAACAACCTAAAAGAAGGCAAAAAAAAGAAAAAGGCAAATAGCAGATGAGAAGGTAAGAAGCAAACATAGGGATGATAGACTTCAACCTGGCCATATTAATAATCACATTAAATATATATGCACTAAATACCCCAGTTAAAGGGGAGAGATTGTCAGTTTGGATTAAAAAGCACAATTCAAATATGTGCTGCCTTTTTTTTTTTTTTTTTAAGATTTTATTTATTTGTTTGAGAGAGAGAGAATGAGAGATAGAGAGCACGAGAGGGAAGAGGGTCAGAGGGAGAAGCAGACTCCCCGCCGAGCGGGGAGCCCGATGCGGGACTCAATCCCGGGACTCCAGGATCATGACCTGAGCCGAAGGCAGTTGCTTAAACAACTGAGCCACCCAGGCGCCCCTATGTGCTGCCTTTTAAGAAATGCACTTTATGGGCGCCTGGGTGGCTCAGTTGGTTAAGTGACTGCCTTCGGCTCAGGTCATGATCCTGGAGTCCCGGGATCGAGTCCCGCATCGGGCTCCCTGCTCAGCAGGGAGTCTGCTTCTCCCTCTGACCCTCTTCCCTCTCGTACTCTCTCTCTTTCATTCTCTCTCTCTCAAATAAATAAATAAAATCTTAAAAAAAAAAAAAAAAGAAATGCACTTTATATCTAAAGGCAGCAGGTTCAAAGTAAAGCAATGGAAAAAATATACCATATTTACACTAGTCAAAAGAAAAACTGGAATAGCTATATTAATATCACAGATTTCAGAGCAAAGAACTTACCATGGATAAAGTAGATCATTTCATACTGATGTAGGCATATTGCATTATATTGCACATCACTTTCTTGTGATTTGTAGTTACTGCATTTTTTACAAATTGAAGATTCAAGACTTCAGTGGAGGAAGTACCTGCAGATGTGGCAGAAATTGCAAGAGAACTAGTATTAGAAGTGGAGCCTGAAGATGTGATTGAATTGCTGTGAGCTCATGATAAAACTTGAATGGATGAGGAGGTGCTACTTATGGATGATCAGAGAAAGTGGTTTCTTGAGGTGGAATCTACTCCTGGTGAAGATGCTGTGAAGATTGCTGAAGTGACAACAAAGGATTTAGAATATTCCATCAACTTACTTGATAAAGCAGCAGTCACGGTTTGAGAGTATTGATTCCAATTTTGAAATAAGTTCTACTGTGGGTAAAATGCTATCAAATAGGATCACATGCCCCAGAGAAATCATTTGTGAAAGGAAGAGTCAATCTATGTGGCAAACTTCATTGTTGTCTTATTTTAAGAAATTGTCAGTCATCCCAGCCTTCAGCACCACCACCCTGATCAGTCAGCAGCCATCAACGAGGCAAGACCCTCTACCAGCAAAAAGATTACCACTTGCTGAAAGCTCAGATGGGGTTAGCATTTTTTAATGATGAAGTATTTTTTAATTAAGGTATATACATTGTTTTATTTAGACATAATACTATTGTACACTTAATAGACTACAGTGTAGTGTAGACATAACTTTTATATGAACCAGGAAACCAAAAAATTCATTTGACTTACTTTATTGCACTATTCATGTTACTTTGGTGGCCTGGAACTGAATCCACAATGTCTCTGAGGTATGCCCGTAAAGGGTTTAATTCATCAGGAGAACTTACAGTCCTACATATTTATGTGCCTAATAGACCTTCAAAGTACAGTGCATGAAGCAAAACTGACAGAACTGTAAGGAGAAATAGGAAAATAAACAATTATAGTTGGAGATTTCACTATTCCTCTCTTAAAAACTGATAGAACAAGTAGACAGAAAATGAGTAAAGATATAGAAGATTTAAGCAACTCTGTTAACCAACTTCACCCAATTGACATTTATAAAATGCTCTGTCCTACATCAGCAGAATATACTTTCTTCTCAAGTGCACACAGAACATTTACTAAGATAGACCATACCCTGTGCCAAAAAACAGGTCCCAATAAATTTAAAGGTGTTCAAGTCATACAGAGTATGTTCTCTGACCATAATGGAATTATGTTGGAAAGCAGTAGTAACAGGAAGATAACTGGAAAATTCCCAAACATTTGGAAAATAAATAACATGTCTGAATAACCCAAGGGTCATGGGAGATATCAAAAAGGAAATTAGAAAATATCTTGAACTGAATGAAATTGAAAATATAGCCCATAAAAACTTAAAACTTATAGGATGCTGCTAGAACATAGAGGAAATGTATAGGCTACATTCCCACTTTATTTTTATTTTTTTTAAAGATTTATTTGAGAGAGAGTGAGCAGGGGGAGGGGCAGAGGGAGAGGGAGAATCTTAAGCAGACTCCCCACTGAGTGTGGAGCCCAATGCAGGACTTGATCCCACAACACTGAGATCATGACCTGATCTGAAATCAAGAGTCAGATGCTTAACTGACTGAGCCACCCAGGCACCCCTACATTCCTACTTTAGAAGTGAACAAAGATCTCAAATCAATGACTTCAGCTTCATCTAAAGAACAAACTGAACCCAAAGTGAGTGGAAGAAAGGAAATAATAGACATCAGAATGGAAATAAGTGGAATAGAAAACAGGAAAATAATAGAGAAAATCAGTGGGACCAAAAGCAAAGAAGATTAATAAGATTGACAATCCCCTACCCAAACTGATTGGGAAAAAAGGGGACAAGACACAAATTACCATAGTCAGGAATAAGAGGAGTAATATCACTACAGATTCTACAGATACTGAAAGGAAGGATAATAAAGCAATATTATGAATGCTTAGCTTATAATTTCAACAATTTAGATGAACTGGACAAATTCCTTGAAGACAGACACAAACTACCAAAACCCACTCAAGAAGAAACAATCTGATGATAGTTTTTTTTTTAAGATTTTATTTATTTGAGAGAGAGAGAATGAGAGACAGAGAGCATGAGAGGGAAGAGGGTCAGAGGGAGCAGCAGACCTCCTCCTGAGCAGGAAGCCCGATGCGGGACTCGATCCCAGGACTCCAGGATCATGACCTGAGCCGAAGGCAGTCGCTTAACCAACTGAGCCACCCAGGCGCCCCTGATGATCGTTTTGAATTTGTAACTAAAACCTTTCTGCAAAGAAAACAAGAGATATGAAAGCATATGTCCATTTAAAAAAAAAGCATACCTGAATATGGGTAGCAGCTTCTGGTGTAACAGAAATTAGAAACAAGGCAAATGTTGATCAACAGGTGAATAGATAAACTATAGTACATATAGTACATACTATCATTTGGACAACAGTGCTACTCAGAGTAAGATTTAACTATTTGATATATGCTCCAACATGACGGATCTCAAAGTAATTATGCTGAGTGGAAAGAAGCCAGATTAAAAAAGAAAACATGAGAGAAAAACATAAGATAGGATTTCATTTTTGTATAATTTAAAAAAATGCAAACTGATCTGTAGGAACAGAAATCATATTAGTGATTTCCTTGGTCAGACTTGTTGGTGTGGGGACCAGGAAGCATGAGGAAACCTTTGTCAGGTATGTTTCTTTTCTCACTTGCGGTGGTGTCACTTGTCACATAAGCCCAAACTGGTCAAATTGTACACTTTAAATATGTACTATTTGTTGTATACTAATTATACCTCAATTTAGTTTTTCTTTGTTAAGAGCCCCAGGCGACTCAAGTGGATTTGGGACAAATTTGAGAGTCAAGACAAAAGTTGGGAATCATTGCTCCAGTCCCTTAAATCCCTGGTTCCAGTCCCTTAAATCCCTGGTACAGAGATGACCTATTCTAGGCAGTTTCCTGTTATGAAACTGGAACATTCCAGAAATATTATGCATATACAAACACATATATTCCTTGTTTTAAATCCACAAATGGTAGCACTTTATACCTATATATATCTTCTGTACTTTTTTCACTTACTATATCTTAGAGTTCTTTCCATATCAGTGAGTATGGAATGGTTTCACTTTTTAATCTAGCTGTATGTTAATCTTTTGGATATGGATCCTGATCATTTTGACTACATGAAGTTGGTACTGTATGCTTATTTTAAAACTCTCTTGGAATGGAGATGTAACTTGAGTTGTTGTTATAATTAATTTTTCTTTTAAGTTTACCCTTAAGTCCTCACTTGCAAGCTACATAATATGACAAAATGCTTTCATTTCTGTGAGTATACAAGTTTTCTAGAAGGCCAGATTCACTATGAGTTAGTATTTTTCTCACCAGTAAAGTCTATATATCTATGTGAAATGTTGACAAGTGTTACATTTTGAAAAGCTATTATGACATTTTGTTTTCCTTGTCCCTTCAATGTGAAATTTGGTGTTTGATTTGTTCTTCAACACACAGTTTTTTAAATTACTTATTTTTTTATCCTTTGGTGGTTAATTCAGTGTTAATCATTAGGCCACAGCTATTCTAGAGATGTATACTGTGTAAACCAACCTGCTATCAACATGTATTTTTGGCAAAGAATTCTTTGGCTAAACTCTTGCTGGCCTTTTTTTTTTTTTTTAAACAGCAGCTGGTCAAATGGGCCAATACCAAAATAGTTCTTTTTTTTTTTTTTTTAAGATTTTTTTAATTTTTTGACAGAGAGAGAGACAGCGAGAGAGGCAACACAAGCAGGGGGAGTGGGAGAGGGAGAAGCAGGCTTCCCGCGGAGCAGGGAGCCTGATAGGGGCTTGATCCCAGGACCCTGGGATCATGACCTGAGCCGAAGGCAGACACTCAGTGATTAAGCCACCCAGACGCCCCAGTAATTCTTGTTTTTTAAAGTGAACTGCATTCTTTAGTTGTCAGAGTATGTTTCAACAGGAAGACTACCTTCAAAGTCAAGGAACCAATTTATATGGGGGCCTCAATTTCCTAATGGCCATTTTATGTGTCCTTCACAGGTTTTCTGTAATTTTCAGTCTTAGCAACAGGAATCTCAAAGTGTACATTATCCAAACTACCCAAATTGTCATATACTCTGTGCACTTACTAGGTTTACTAGTGAACGTTGAGTCTTTTTATGACTAATGATATTCTGAACTTCTGGCCAGCATTTCATCAGCTGTTCAGTAAGTGCAGTTCGTATCAGTCAAGTATTTGTTCTATGTTCATTAGCTGATGAAGTCAGAAGAGTCACTGCAGCTCCTCAGGATTTTCACTCACTCATTTTTCAAATCATTAAATTCTGCATTCCTATAGTCTGGTTTCCCAGCTCCTTGTTCACCTCTTTGTCCTCCATGTTGTAGGATTTCCGGGGATTGTCCCTATCCTATCCAGTTATGTTTGCTTGTATTTGCATGCCTGAGGTCATGTTTCTGAGGGGTCTATAGTGGCATAAATATACATGTTTTGAATGTCATCTTTCCCTGAAGTGGGGGGTCTTTGGGCTGAGAAAATGGTTTTACTGAGTAGTTATCCTTCAGACCCATCTCCATCTCCAAGTACTTTTTAGTTTATTCAGGATGTGTCCTTCTCTAACCTAGGGAAAGTGTGGAGAGCCTGATCCAGAAGCATTCCTATGCCCGCTCACCCATCCGTACCTATGGAGGAGAAGAGGATGTGCTGGGGGATGAGGTTCAGACAACACAGAATCGAGGTAAGACGGCTTCCGGGCTATGTAACTGCTGGGAGCAAGAGCACCCAGAACGAGAAAGAAAGGTAGGTGATGAAACTTGTAGTCCTCAGGGTGCACTCTTCCCCCAGAGTATTTCAGGAGTCTCTTGAGGAAAGGATAGCCCCTGAGGCTGATTTTCATACAGTTCATTATTTTGCTTCTGAGTCTTAAGTGATTATTCTGCCTGATGGTTTCCTGTGGTTTTCTAGTGAAAGGACATCAAGCCTCTGAGTCAGGGCTCAGGAGTTACTTGTCTGTGATCTACCACCAAAGACCTGTTGGACTCTGGGGGCAGTCCTTTAGTCTTTCTGAACCCTAATTTTATAATCTGAAAATCGGGAACTATATCTGTTCCTCTTATAAGATATTCTAGAAATATCTTATTAGGATCGATGACTAAAATGACTTTACTTTTTAAAAGATTTTATCTGAGAGAGTGCACACGCGCATGAGCGGGGGGTGGGGTGGGGTCGGGGAGGGACAGAGGGAGAGGGAGAAGCAGACTCCCCACTGAGCAGGGAGCCCAACATGGGGCTCAAACCAGGACTCTGTGATCATGACCTGAGCCGAAGGCAGATGCTTAACCTATTTAGCCACCCAGGCACCCTGGAAAACACTTAAAAAGAAGATTTTCTTAGTGAAGGGCATTACGTACAGGCAGTGGCCCCAGCGGTGACAGTAGGGGGATACTGAAAAATTCCTCTGTCCCAAAGACTCACAAAGGAGCACTTTGCACTTGGGAGTCCAGAGGGTGCCTAAACCTGGGCACAGGGATATTTGTGTGGGGAAAGAGCCCTCTGTCATAATTTTATGTCTCTTATATGGAATAGCATAATCTGTCAAAATATAGGACATCTCTTCAAACTAAATCCAAATGGACTACTAGTAATTAATTATACAGTTGGAAAATTCAGTGTCAACTTTTGTTTAAACTTGTGGATGCTGTGATATAAGAAAAACTTACTCTTGTAATTTGTCAAATATTTAATAAGGAATTATGGAATCTAGAAAAAGAAAAACATGCTTGTGGGTTTTCACAATGCCTTTAAGAACCCAGTAACTTTGTTGAGGCTCATATGTCCAGCCTTCCTTATAAGGATGTTGTAGAGGTCAGGACAGATACTAGCTATTTGGAGCTCCTTTAAAGGGAATCCAGTTATTACTTCCAGGCAGGGTTCTAGTGTTTTGGCCATTCTCTGGGAGCATGTAGGCCATCTAATGAGTTAAGTCTTTTTCTGTTTAGTAAATTCTCTCTTCCATATACGGTAGAAATGATATCTTACCTGGAAAGGTAGCTGTGACTTATGGTTGACATGCTTGTCTTTTTAAATTGCAGATCAATTATATTTTTTAAAAAATCAATCAATCCTTACAGATAATGTAATTCTTGATTCGCACACTGAAACAGAGTTTCTAGTCTAATGAGTTGTTTTTCCTTTCAGGGTCAGCCTTTACAACGTCTGATAATTTGTCTCTCAGCTCCTGGGTATCATCTTCATCCAGTTTTCCTGGATTTCAGCACCCCCAGTCCCTTACTGCACTTGGCACCAGCACAGCATCCATAGCAACACCCATTCCTCACCCTATACAAGGTTCATTGCCACCATACAGCCGACTGGGGATGCCTCTGACACCATCAGCTATTGCCAGCTCGATGCAGGGGAGTGGCCCGACATTCCCCTCATTCCACATGCCCCGGTACCATCACTACTTTCAGCAGGGGCCCTATGCTGCTATCCAAGGACTGCGCCATTCCTCTGCGGTGATGACACCATTTGTATGACTCTTCTAAACCTTGGAGAATCCAGATCCAGAATGTGCAAATGGGTATGGAAATATGGGACAGAGTTGGGTGGGTGGGATGTGGGGTGTTAGAGCAGGAGCTCTCCAGGAGACATGGGACTTATTAAAGAGGAGAGCTGGACTCACAATAAAACCTACCACTGAGGGAGTGCACCACAGACCGGGAGTCATGTGTAGTTTGGGGACAGCTCTTGGGTTCGAGAGAGAATCAGTATAGACTTAGCCAGCCTAAATCCTGCAACCAATAGTATACTAACTTACCCAGGAAATTTCATAACACAGGTCAGATGAATTTTAAGGTGCATTATACCTAGCAGTTAAAAATGCTGTGTCAATGCAGTAATGTATAAAATCAATGTGTAGAGGTTTTCTTTCTGCTTTCCACAGGTCAAAAGAATCTTCCAAGAGGCAATATATATAACATACCAACCGTAATGCATAATGACTAACTTAAGTCCATTTCTCCCTGTAGAAAATGAGAGCCAATAGAGAAATATTTGTAGTGTTGTAGCTTAAGCATGTTTAGTTGTCCTTTGTATTAGTTTGCTTGGGAAGGGGCCGAGATAATGCTGAAGCATCCTATTTTGTGGATGAATAGGCGGTAATGACTTCACAAAGTTCTTTTTGTCATACTGAAGGGCCAGTACCTGACAAGCTCTTTTTCCCAGTCTTGGCTTCTTTCTTCCTAATTCTCTTTCTTGCAATTACTTGCCATTTATGTAGGAAAAACCTTCTATACACAATTTTGAAGCAAGAGGCTCTATGTGTTACATTGTAAAACTGAGGTTTTATTTTTCTGGGCTGCGTTCTAAGTGCACTACTGACTTACTCATTGAGGAACACTTCTAAAGCCTCTGTGCGATGACACCTGAGACTTTCTCTCAGTCTGCAATAACAGGACGGTTGCCCGGTTCTTAAGGGAATTTCTCTGCCATGGGTACCAAAGGCCCCTTCATTTTTACTTCAGCTTTGGGAGATCTTTTGGATGGTAAAATGGACTGGGCCAAATTCTCATTTTTGGTAAATTTGCTTTGTTATTAGATAGCTGTTAACCACTGATTGACAAGGATTTGTGAATGACCATTCTGTATGCCCATATAGCCACCATTTAACCTATGCTTACAAGTTGTGTGTCCCTATATCTGGTTTGTCCTTCTTACTGCTCTATTCAGTGACTCCTTTACCATTTTTCTAGTCCATTATATGAAATCGTATGTCAACTCAATGACCCCCTGACTAAAACACTGGCAGTGCTTGTAAATCAATGTAAAGCATTTATCCTCTTTATTTTGCATTCTTAATGTCTTCTTAAGCCTTCCTTTAGTGTTTAGTAATTAGTTATATTTTAGCTATCTATAATCATTATATTTGGGGGGCAACATATATCTAAGCATTTACAGTCAGGGGAGCATATTTGGCATTTTGCAACAGTTCGTTTCCCTAACAACAGAAATTGAGTAAAGTTTACAGTCCTTCAACTTTAGATTGCTATGAGATACAACCTGTCTTCTTTACAGTGTTCCCCAAAACTCTGTATTAACCTAATTTAGATTTTGTATCTACTTTGTTCTGACTATAAAAGTACTGAATCTGTTAAAAGAGATGGGAAATATCACTGCTGAGAGTAGAGATGGGAGTAAATGCAATATACTGATCACATCAGACTGCATGGAATTCTATTTGGTTGTTCTATTAGGCTTTCCCATACCAAATGCTTCTTTGGGGCATTTCTAGTCTAGGAGACGCGGCATAATGGCAGAGCCTGTCTATGTGATGCCATTGTTGCTGGACTTTGCAATTGTTTTTCTCCACTGTGGCCCACAGTTCACTTATGGAGAAGCATGGGCTGTGCCAACCAAGCATCTCAGATTCCTATGGCAGACACCGCAGGCTAATTTCTAACTTCTTGCATGTTATGCTATAGTATCCACAGGTAGTTTGTTTTCAAACACAGCATAAATAATGCGTTTCTTTAAAAAAGCAGCTGTGACTAATGTTTAAGTATCCATAGAGCTTAGGATAGGGATTTGATACTTAATAGTTGGCCTGTTGCCAGTACTCTTTTTAATACACAGTACTGCTGCTTACGGCAGGAGTAATAAAACTAGATGCTATTTAACATGATGCTACTTGATACTCTGGTAAATTGCTGGTCTACTAAAGTGAATCTGTATCTGAATTTTCTTTTCGATGAGAATGAAAGGATCATTTTAATACTATTTAGACATTTTTCCCAGTTGACGTGTCTTAAAGTAGGTGTTTTATGTTTTTGTTAAATATGGTTTTACACCAGTATTTCCTGACTTCATAATTTGATTTTGTAATTAAGCAGAATAAGGCTAAAAATAAGTAGAGTGCTTCAAGGAAAGCAAAGACTAAGATACCAAAGCATGCTCTTCAGGAATAACACCTGAAATTCTAAATTGGATATATTCTTAAAAGTATTTGGCATTATTTTAACCAGAAATAAAAAGCACAGGGTACATGGAGCTTAATTTGATCAAAGTCACCCTAGCCATGAGAACCAAGGGTAGAAATTTACTCCAACCTGGGTCTTTCTGAGCTATTCTGGTTGTTGATTCTTTCTTAACTCTTTGGGCATTTAAGATTTTAAAGTCTAAAGTCTATCCTACCAAAAGTAATTATTAGAACTAGATAGTGGAAAAGCCAATTGAATAATTAAGAGCATGAGTTACAGTGTATTTGGAATAAATTCAGGGTTTCCCCCCACAAGGTATAGTACAGTATCAAAATACATCGCTGATGTGCAGTGCTGCTAAAAAGAGGCCCTTTCAGAACTGCTTTATCTAACCTGAAGGGATTAATTCATATCTTAGTAGGTTCTGCAGACCTGATTTGTTTTTAAAACATTTATCAATAATGCTGAGTAAGTTCAGTTATTTCTTTTGCTTCTTTTTCAAGTCTTCCCCCTCCTCTGTCCACTCTTAGCAATATTATATAGGTAAAGTATATCCATCTTGTGTCTAATACATCACCAATTATTAGGTTACAAGTTCTATATTAATGAATTTAGGTTGCACTGCTGGTCCTTTTGAGTTTATAACAAAGGTTTGTTGTTCTTCCTAGTAGATGGGCACAGAACGGGAGGTATTAAAAAGATACTAAGAAAAACCCTGTGTAGAGCTCTACTATAGGAGTTACATTAACTTCTGGGGTATTCCAAGATCTTCCCTTCCTCACTCTCATCCACATCTCTGTTACAACACTTCTCCAGCCACAACATCCCCAGCCCCCCATTCAAAAAAAGAAAAAGGACGCCCTCCAAAAGCCCAAGAAAAAAGCATTTTTACTTTTTTTTTTTATGTCAGTCACCATACAGTACTTCATTAGTTTTTGATATAGTGTTCCATGATTCATTGTGTGTAACACCCAGTGCTCCTTGCAATACATGCCCTCCTTAAAAAAGTATTTTTAGAAGAAAGGGATTCCCCATTCCCATACTGCCTATGAATTTTTCAGACAGATGTTAGGATATTTAACCCATTTCTAAATTTCATGGCTTTTCAGGCTGTCTTGCTAATATTTAAGCTGAACTATACTGAGAAAAATGAGCTTCAGATACAATGGATAGAATGACGTTATCACCCCATTAAATATGCAGTCTTGCTTAGCCATGACTCAGCAACTAAAGTTCAAAAAACTCAGTTATGTAATGTGCAGGGTCACATATTATAAGACAAACAATATTTTAACTCAGTCTTCCATTGAGTAAGGAAACTATTTACATTATTAAACATGTATGGAATTGATAATTATTACAAACAAAACAATATTATACCCTAGTTTAGACAAGAAAGAAAGCACTGGACAGAAAAGATTTTCAGCTGGCTCCTTTAGACGGCTTGGTTGGAGGAATGGATTTTACATGTTTTTATATTATTTCAGAATGCAAGCATTTTATGTAAACGAAAGGTTAAAAATTCTTAAACCTTTAGAAAACCATAAAATAATTTCTTCACTAATATTCCATGCCAATTATAAAATATTCTAATATTTATCTTTCTTCAGCATGCTTAAATATGCAAAGTTTCATTTATAAATATTTGATAGGCAAATAATCCATAAGTATTTTTTGGCCCTTCTTTCTCTGTCCCTCCCTCAATTCTAATCCCCTCCCCTGATAATAATAAAATAAAAACATTGGTAAAATAATACATCTAGACAAAAAATACAATTTGTTGTATTTTACTTCTGATACATTAAAATATGTATTGTTTTTTCCTTATTTTCAGAAACCTAAAAGAACGTCTTTTATTTCCTAAAGGATAAAATTGGATATACCCTCTTTAGTAGACTCTATCACAGTTCTATTGTTTGCTGTGTTCATTTGCTTAATGAATTGCGTGAGAACAGTCACTGTAATGAAGTGTGTGTGTTGGGGGTGGGGGGAAGGGCATGGGAAATGTTTTATGAAAAAGAAGTTATAAGCCTAATACTATGAAGTAACATCTAATGAAGTTCTTTTTAAGTGCAATATATTTATTTCTGCTAGAAATGTATTATCAACATTATGTAATATTTGAAGCATTACATGTTATTTGTAAACAGCTTAAAATTATATATTACCCAAAATTGTACAGAAGTACAAATGTGTGATATTAATTTCTTTCATTAAAAATGGTGTGTTTTGATATATATGCACACATTTACACCTTTCATTATCTTACACACTTGCTTCATGACTTTTGGTACCTGTTTCCTCACTTGGAAAAAAAATGGATTAGGTAAGATTAGGGGTCATAGCTGGCCACTCCCAGACCAGACACAGCCAATGGGATTACTATACAGAGTTTGGGTTTTTTTTTTTTTAAGATTTTATTTATTTATTTGACAGAGAGAAACACAATGAGAGAGGGAACACAAGCAGGGGGGAGTGGGAGAGGGAGAAGCAGGCTTCCAGCTGAGCAGGGAGGCTCGATCCCAGAACCCTGGGATCATGACTTGAGCTGAAGACAGATGCTTAACGACTGAGCCACCCAGGTGCCCCTGGTTTTTGTTTTTAATTGTATTTGGAAGCCTATAGAGAAGTCATTGCTCTCAAGTCCCCACTGGTTCCCATTTTCCTACACCTAAATCCCGTTCATTCACTTACTCCACCTGATGAATTCTTAGAATCATGGGATTTTGCACCTCTCTGTATGGAAAGATACTGAAGACTCCATAAAGCTTAAAGCTTACTGCTCATTCCAGCCATGAGCTCTTCGATGTGCTGTAATGGTATTACACAAAGTAGGCTGATAAAAAATAAGATTAGCCAATTTCAGTCTTAATCCTTCCACATGACAGTCCTTCAGAATATTTGACGTTATCATACCTTCTGCTTTCAGAAGTCTGCTCTATTATCCTTAATTTTTTGTGCATGCCAAACACCAACCTTTTAAAAAATCTTTTATTTGGAATAATTCCAAGCTGACAGAAAAGTTGTAAGGACAGTATAAAGAACACTGTATACTCTTTACCCAGATTCACCCATTGTGAACTTTTTGCCCCATTTATCATTTGCATTCACACTGAGGTAGTGCATGTACTACCCCCTACACACACGTAATATATACAGATTGTTTTCCTCCATTTGAGAGTAAGCTTCACATATCATGCCTCACTACCCTAAGTAATTCAAAGTGTACTTCCTAAAACCAAGATGATTCCATTAAATACCCACAGGACAGTCAGCAATTTGGGGACATTTAACAGTGGTAAAATGCTGTGATCTACCATCTGTATTCCAATTTTGTCAAATGACCCAGTGATGTCCTTTGTGGTATATTTCTTCCTTCAGTCTGGATCCAGTGCAGGAGCACATCTTGCATGTAGTTATCACGCTTCTTCAGTCCTTTAAACTGGTACAGTGCCTCAGCCTTTATGTCTCTTTCATGGCAAAATAATTCCTATTTTTCAATGTTTTATAATTTATTACCATTCTTAGTTATCTTAGTGCTCAAATCACCCCAGTATGGTCATCAGGAGCCCCTCAGGTTGGCTCCTGTGTCCTTTTGACATGCCCTAATTGACTTTTTTTTTTTTTTTTTTTTGCACTCAGTTTCTGGCATAATACATTGTTTGAGGCTCATCTTGTACCCTTTCTGGAACCGGCCATTTCTCTAAGGAATCCAGATTCCTTTTAGTTGAGGAACTATATTAGAAACCAAAATCTGGGTGCCAGATGTGCTCATTGGGGTATGTTTGTGTCTAGGCCCTCTCAGACAAGAGAACTGGGAATATATATGTATATAAGCACACACATCTGTGTGTGTGTGTGTGTGTGTGTGTGTACAGGATGTATAAGACATCATGAGTTTATGCTGCTATCTCCAATTCCAGTGCACTCCCATAGGGGACTTCTTTGCCTTGCTTTGCCCCATTCCATATCTGTATGTGTCTTCTTCCACAGTGAGACTGGCTCCTGGCTCCCAACCTCAACATATTTACTCAATTCTACCATATGCCCCAAATAATTTCATATTGCTTCACTCATAAAACTGCAATAAACAAACCTTCTAAAAAGAGTTCAGATTTTGTTTGCAGTTGTTCCCTGCCGCCCCACCCCCGACTAAGGGAATACAGTCAGGTCACATGTTTAGCAGTTACTTAGTGTCTTTTTTATCCTACTATATGGTTATGTCACTCATTCACAATACAACTGGGTTCATTTGTTCAGTTTCTTACAGTTTTTTTTAATAATAAATTTATTTATTTATTTATTTATTTATTTATTTATTTATTTAGTAAGCTCTACACCCAACGTGGGGCTTGAACTCATGATCCCAAGATCAAGAGTCACATGCAATCAAGCCAGCCAGTTGCTTATAATTTTAAGGATTTTTTTCCTTTTCATTCTTACTGATTTTTAAATATGGAACATTAACATGCTTCCAACAAAAAACTCATAGGACTAATAAGAAATTATATCAAGGTTGTGGGATGCAAGATTAATATAAATAAATAAATAAATTAATATAAATAAGTAAATTGCTTTCCCATATATCAGCAATGAACAATTAAAAATTTGAAATTAAAAACATAACACCATTTATATCAGCACCCCAAAAGGGAAAAGAAAATACTGAGGTATAATATGTACAAGATCTATATGAGGAAAACTATAAAACTCTGATGAAAGAAATCAAAGATCTAAATAAATGGAGAGATAGTCCATGTTTGCAGACAGGTAGACTCAATATTGTCAAGATGTCAGTTCTTTCCCACTTGATCTATAGATTCAACATAATCCAATCAAAATCCCAGCAACTTTTGTAGCTATCAACAAACTGACTCTATATGGAAAGGCAAGAGACCCAGAATAGCCAACAAAATACTGAAGAAGAACAAAGTTGGAGATTGAAAATACCTGACTTAAGAACTTGCTCTAAGCTAAAGTAATAAAGATAGTATGGTATTGGTGAAATAACAGACAAGTAGATTAACAAACAATAGAGAGTCCAGAAAATAATCCTTGTACCTTGATGTTGGGAAAATGGTGCACTGCTTTGGAAAACAGTTCATCAACAGGTTAAACATAGAGTTAACTTATGGCCCAGGAATTCCACTCGTAGTCTACACCTAGGAGAAATGAAAACATATGTCCACACAAAAACTTGTACATGAATATTCATGGCAGCATTTTTCATAATAGCCAAAAAGTGGAAACAACTCAAACATTCATCAACTGGTGAATGGATAAACTTTGGCATATCTATACAATGGAATATTTAGGTATAGAAAGAAATGAAGTACAGATAGATACTACAACATGGATGAACCTTGAAAACCAGGTAAAAGAAGCCAGACACAACCACGTATTGTGTGATTCAATTTGTATGAAATAGCTAGCATCGGTATAGTCATAGTGACAGAAGGCAGGGACTGGGAAGGAAGGAGGAATGAGGATTACTGCCAGTGGGTGTAGGGGTCTCTTTTGGGGGGAGTGAAAAGATGGAACTAGTAGTGATGATTACACAACCTTGTGAATATACTCAAGTCACTGAACTCTACAATTTAAAAGAATGTCTCCTATGGTATGTGAATTACAGATCACCGTTATTTTTAAACATAAGAGAAAAAGCCATGCAGCAAATCTTTTATTTCCATTTTTAGCACCCAACTTGTCAACTTTGAGGACTTCCAGGGGAGTAAATCTTACATACTTGTGAGTTAAGAGTGGGCATTCTAGAATCTTCTCCCTGCCTCATTTTTTTTAATCTGTAAAAGAAAGATAATACTGCCAATTTGATAACACTGTATGGCCTTAAGCCCTCCATTTATATTAATTTATTTTTATCCCCTCCTGGTTTTTTTCCTAGAAAGAATTGTAGCTAGTTCTTTGAACTCCCTAGGTGGGAAAAAGATGATATAAATCATTCCCTCTCTACCCTGAGCCTTGATATGGCATTAATTGCTACCTTTTCTAGGACATTTGCTATAACTATGCACTTTATATACCTTATCTTATTTAATCTATGCAACAGCTCTCTGAGGTAGGAACTAGTATTATTTCCATTTGAGGTATGAAAAAGTTAAGGTGTAGAGAAAATTAGTGCTCAGAACCTACATCAGTGAGATAGCCAGGATTCAAATACTGTCTGTACTCATAACTGAGATACTGTGCTAACCCCTCAAATATTTCTAAATTTTAAGAAATTTTTTGAAAGTCTACATTGCCTTTACTGAACCCATATAAACAACCTTAATCAAGAAACATAAAAGCTGCATAACCCTAACAAATTTTCTCTTAGATTACATAATTGTCACTGGTAAATGTCTCAAGAAGAGTTTTAGATTATGGCAAAGAACAGAAGGGAAATTATCTTTTGCGGATAGGTCAATATCCGTGTGGAAGCAGGACTCTGCTGCCCAAAGCAAGAGTCTGGTGGTCTTGATGTAAACACTTATTACTCATTTGGGGATATTTTTCCTTCTCCCTTATACTCCAGTTCCAACTTAGTTCTGCTAGAGCAAAGAAATAATTAGAAAATAGGAACAATGAAGCCCACTATACTAAAAGACTGGACAGCAAGTGGAATCAGGGAGGAATCAGAACAGAGACCAGGGATGAAGTGGAGGCCAGGTTGGGGCTGGGATGAACAGGTTCAAGAGCGATAGGCTTAGCTCATCTGGATTGACAGTGAAGTGTAGCACCTGGAGTACAAGATGGGGATAAACTGTGGGGTAGACTGCTGAGAGGAAGACCCTCAGGGTGGAATCCAAACGCAGCTGGATGCACACGAGGAGAGAAGGGAAGCAGTGCTAAGAAGAGAGCTGGGTACAGGGCACTGTATGACCCAAGAGCCATATTTTTCTTGCTACTTAAGTATATGCACAAATACTAATCAGAATCAGATAAAAGACTTGAATCAGGCCATGTAGTCCAAAGTCTTTATATTCCATAGTCAGGGAAATAAAAGCTAGAGAAGTAAATTGCCCAAAACATATACTGGGCCCAGTACAGTGATATTTCTAGACTACTATGTCATAATCAAAGTTAAATCAATCTAGGATATTATGGGATACAAAACAGCACACAGATGCCTTATATATCTTTGCTGTTTTGCTATGTTTTACATTTAATCTGCCCACACATATTCTACAATTCACTCTTTAATATAGTCTAAGACTTTTGTTCATTAATATTGAATGTAGTAATTCTTGTAATTGTTACTTTGGTGGTAAATAAAATTAATCTTGGTATTTTTGGGTTTGTACATGGAACTATCATCATTCGTTTCAGGGAAAAATAGATTTTGGGGGGTGTGGTATATATATATGTGTGTGTGTGTATATGTACATATATATATATATACACACGTATGTGGTTGTGTATATATTGCTTAAGTCACTTAATGATTACTGAATACCTTTCTTCTCAAATCAGTGTGTACATACTATGCAATTAGGCAGTCTCCCCATGTGGTAGGGCGGTGGGTGAAGGAATTTTCCCAATTAACTCGTGGATTACCCCCTTCCTTTGAATGAATTATGCCTATATAAATCTATCAAGGGCAAAGTGATCTCATTTCATCTAGCATAGGCTTGGTAACAACTGACCAGAGTATGGATGGTGGAAGGAGCTCCAGTTTTTAAAAGGAGAATAAGCCCCTTGTGGACACAGAAAGTAGACTAGAACTCCTAGAAATTCCAACTTATCGTAGGTACCTTTCTCATGTGGATGAAAAGGCAGCCGCATGCAAAGCACTACATATGAAGTGTTGACGTTCAAGCTGTATGCTTCACCGCACCTGGTGACTTTCCATTTTCTCCTATGAAGAAGCACCTGCATCCAGCTAGAATTAAAGCAGGATCTATAAAGTAAACCAATAGCAGCAAACATACTATTTAAAAGTGAATCAATCCAAGGTGTGTAATGGTTTGACTGAAGTAGTTGTGTTATAAAATACACATGTGCAAAAACATTTCTTTTAGTGGAGACAACCTGCGAAAAGACCTTTTAACATATAAAACAAACCAATTAGAAAACACATAGTCACCAAGAAGCACATACCCATAGTTTATCCTGTTTTTTGGAGACAAAAACAGAGATACGTGATTAAATAAAAAAGTTTTTTCATCTTTGCAAATTTATAGAAAGTCCTACAAAAATATAAAAAAAGAGTCCCATTTGGTTCACTCTTTTAAAACTTCTTAATTGAAATGATGAAATCACTAAATAAAATGGCTCTAAAAGAATCTTGGATATGCAGTTCAATTACAGTTGACATAATTATGAGATCCTAAAAACTCTGCTACCATCTTTGGAACTATCTAATGGTGATAGGCTAGATACACACTTTGACACCAATTCCAACTCCTTGTACTGTCGAAGGGAAAAAAAAGTAATGTATAAGAATCTGTGAAACAACACAGATAAAAACCCATCTTTCATGCAGAAAAGTATCAATTAAAGTGAAATTAGTATGTTATCAAATTATAGAGGAAAATATAACCTTTTCAAAATGATGGTTTGCTGAACTACCTCTCTTTTCTGATCCATATAACCAAGCTACATATAGATGTAACTTAGCTATCCACTTCAATTTATATCTATTTGCATAAAGTTAAAACATTTAAATTTGATTAAAAAAAATTACTTGAATCCATTTAAGCAGTCATTATTATTTCAAAAACCAAATGTTGGCCATAATGAGTATCTTTAATAATTTGATATACGAAATATGCAACATAATTATTTTTATGTGGAATTAAATTTGGAGTTCCCCTACATTTCATATTTGGTAAACTGATTTATTACAAGGACAGTGATTTTTTTTTTTTAAACTACCTAAAAAAATTTTTTTAAATTTCTGATTTACAAGTCATTATTGCCATCTGCTGGTTATTTTGTTTCACTGCATTTTTGGGTAAAAATTACCAACTGCTTTCCTAAGAGACAAAGAGGAAACAGATGAGTTTTAGATACAGACAGAATTAGAAATCTCTATGTAAGAGAAACAATTTGCTAAATCACGAGGCATATTCACTTTAAATAGGATATAATATGCAAGAATATATTGTATTATACCAAATTATAATGTGTTATTTTACTTGTCAGTTCATCATAGAATAAATATCAGGCATACTAGTTTAAGTTATTGTCATTAATAAGCATGTAGCTAAAATACAACTCAAATAACTGTCTGTTCAAATAACTAAGTAGGGGTGCCTTGGTGGCTTAGTCAGTTAAACGTCTGCCTTCAGCTCAGGTCATGATCCCAAGGTCCTGGGATACAGTCCCGCATTGGGATCCCTGCTCTGCAGGGAGTCTGCTTCTCCTTCTGCCTCTGCCTCTGCCTCTGCCTCCCTATCTCTCTCCATCTCTCATGAGTAAATAAATAAAATCTTAAAAAAAAACCCCAAAATAACTAAGTAAAATAAGTGACTGCTGTTGGAAGTTATAGAAAGATGAAAATGTGCCATGATTCTATTCAGCCATGTTTTCCTTCACATATACAAATCTATTCCTTTTTTTTTTAAGAGAAACTAGTTTTATTTTATTTACTTAAATTTTATTTTATTATGTTATGTTAATCACCATACATTACATCATTAGTTTTTGATGTAGTGTTCCATGATTATGGACTCTGAGAAACAAACTGAGGGTTCTAGAGGGTAGGGGGTGGGGAGATGGGTTAGCCTGGTGATGGGTTTTAAAGGGGGCACGTATTGAATGGAGGCACTGGGGGTTCTTAGTAAGAAAATGCATAATTATTTATGCAACTGTCTCTCAGTTTTTTTAAGTTAACTAATGAATCTAGCACTCACATTACTGTCTAATAATAGAACTATACAGAAATATAATTTAATGAAAAAGAATCCAGGTTAGCAAAATATTGTAATACTGACCAGTATACCTTTAATATGGTCAATCTAGAGCAAGATATAGGAACATTTTTTTAAATTAAGCATGTATTTTGTTTTAGGTGCTTTAGCATTTTTCAGATGAGAAATTTTAGAGTGGCTAAGTTACTAGCTCAAGGTCACACCATAGTAATCATCCACACATGAGTCCACTATGTAAAAGATTTAAAATGGAACCTGGCATATAGTTAATTATGTGTTGCTATATGCCTGAATCATATATATCCTGCTTCTTATACCTTAAACCCTATATCATGAGTATTCTTCCATATTATTAAATATTCAAATGACTTTAGTCAATTTAGGGATGCTTCATTGCATGAGTGTTCTATAATGTATTATTTGATGTGGAGGTTATTTCTAATTTTCACCAATAGAAATAATAATACATTGAACATTCTTATAAAAATTATATTTTAAATAGAAAAAATGACCAGATTAGTACTTTCAAGGGCTAAACCAAGGGTAAGAATGTTTTATTCTGTTAGTACACTGAGTGATCCAAGAGGCGACTGGAACTTCCAGAAAACAAATAAACAAACTGACCAAAAAGTGTTAACATAGGAAATAGGCAAAATAAACTGAAGGGTAGGAAACCAAAATCAGAAAGTTCAGTTCAGAACTGTACAGGAAAATGGCACTGAAAATGACATCTGGTCAACATTCCAGTAGCAGCCACTCCTTCCTTCCCACCCCTCATGAAAAAAACATAAAGTGTATAAAATCACTTGAATAATCTATTAACAAGGACCCTTAGAGTATCTTACAAATATTCAACAACATACAGCTTAAAAGAAACACACCTATTAAAATCACAGAGAGTTGAGGGATAAACAGATTCATTGGGCAATTTCTAATTTTTTTTTAAAAAAAGCACACATAGCCATATTAATCTCAGGTAGAGTAGGGTGTAGAATTCAGCCAACTTGAAATGTCTATGGGAAAACAGAAATTTCGCAAATAGACCGCAGAAAAGGTAGACAATGTAAATAGACCAATAATCATGAAGGAAACTGAAAGATTAAAGAAAAAAAGAAAGGCTCCCAAACTAGATGTTCTAATGCAAAAAGGTGCAAATCTACCCAGTTCATTTTATGAATCTAATATAACTCTAATAAAAAATAATCATAGCCTTTCACTTACTGTTCTCAAAAATATTAAAATACATAAAAATAAGGTATTTTGAGTTTGCATATTTATTCAGTAACATATTTTTATCAACCACCCATAAATACCTTTCATTTTAAACTCAGTATTGGACAATTTTTAGCTGTCAAAACTTGGACAAATTACTATAGCCTTGATCCTCAATTTTCTAATTTGAATAAAGTTATTTTATGAATTAAATGAGAAAATATTTTAAGCACCAAACAGTGCCAGCACTGTAGAAATTCTCCCTGAAAAAAACTTAGGAAACAAATTAATAACAGTACTTACTGAATTTAAATAAGTGACAAGATGAATACTATGGTCAATAATTGCTTCAGACCTTTAGAGAAGGGGGAATTAATGTGGGCTGGGGCCTGGAAGGTGAAAGAACTCAGATGCTCAGGGAGAAATGGATGAAAGAGCTAGGGGACTAGGGAATAGCTTTCTGGTATGAGTAAAGGGATAGTTATGGAGTCTCATGCTTTGCACCTCACTCAAGATTACTGGAAGATCTGTGTCCAGAGAAGTGGAAAAGGCTGATTGGGGCAGATTATTGAAGGCACTGATGAGCAAGCCAAGGAGTTTACATTTCATTTGTGGGTTATGGGAACCATGAACATTTTTGAAGGATATTGTATCAGGAAAATTAATCTGACCATAATGAGCCATAGATTATCACATGGGGGAGGTGGGGATGAGGGAGTTCAAAACAGATGGGAAGTGAAGCGGTGTGGACTCCAGCGGTGCCAGAGGACATGGAAAACGTCAAGAACTCCGTCCATTTTTGCTAGCTGCTGTGGCATGTTTGGCTACGTAGCCAATGTGACGCCGGGTAGGTCTGGTTTAGGAAGGTGAGAGCACTGAGCACAATGATTCTATGCCCAAGGAATTCTATCTTAGCAACACTGTTGGGACACATACTTTCACTTGTGAAAATTAATAAAGGGAAACCTCATTTCAAATGGAGGCTATAGGCCAGAAGGGGGAGCTCCCTCACTGAGGTGAATTACAGACCACAACCGAAGACTGAACTAGAAAGAATCCTCCATTACAAGCCCTAACAGGAAGGGATGTACATTTTATCTCCCACAAGAATTTTGCTAAGCCAGCAACTCCGCCAATGAGAAACCCTCATCACCCTGCACTCTTAATGTTTTCCAATGTATTTTTGTTCAAAATAACCCCTCCCAACTGTCTCCTTCTCATAAGTTCCTCTCCTTTGCTGTACTTGCCTATCGTTTTGCCCATAGCTTGCATGTCCTGAATTGCATTTCTCTGCTATTCCTTAATAAACACATTTTTGCCTGATAAAATAACTTTCAGTTTCAAGGGCCACATACTTCAAGAATGGATTTATAAATGCCGCCCTCCAAGGGGAAAGGCGGTATCAACTCTAGTGCCAACCCGAAGCCTTGAGGTTAGACTCACCTGGCTCAGCCTTCTCTGCCACATGTTGCCTATGGCCTTGGGCCAATCCCTCTATGTAGGAGACACTTAATGTCCATTGCAAGGTGTTCATAGGAGGGGAGAGAGATGTTCCCAAAGTGGGAGGCGCACCTCTTTCTTCCCTCGCTCTCTTTCTATGGTTCTTTCTTTCAACTAAGATTTCTTTCCCTTTTAATTACTTCCAGACGTGCAACCTTTTGGTAAAAATAACAAAGCTATGCCTGAACTCGAAAAAAAGAAGTAAATCAGAGAGAGCTCCTGCTTCCCCACCAGCCGGACCGTGGAGCCCCACCCGGGCACAGGTCGTCTGGCCCGCAAGGGTGTGCGCAGGTATTTACGTGAGGCAGTGCGCCGGCGCCGCGCGGGGGACGACACGCCTGGGGGATGCACGTGACGCAGAGCGCTGGGGCCGTGCGCGTGGGCTGCGCGCCGAGGCGGTGCGCGGTGCGCGTGGAGGACGCACGAGCAGAGCAGGGAGGCCTGGATCTCACGCCCCGCCCTCCAGGTTTCCCGGTCGTCCTGACAACCAGGCGGCCCGCAACGGCGGCGGGGACGAGTCGTTGAGGCTGTGAGCCGAGTTAGGCCCCTGCGGACCTCGCCCGACTGGGCTGGGCCCTCGCCAGAGAGAGACCCACCTCCCTCCGAACAGGGACTATGAGAAAATGGTCGGGCAGACGAGGAGTAAGCTCAAAGAAGCGGCTTCAGAGCCGGTGCACTCCTCCCGCTCCATGCCGTCCAGGCGGCGGCGCCGGGCCACCGGAGCCGGGCAGCCGGAGATGGAGGAGTCGCAGGCGGAGATGGAAAAGCCACAGCCCCCTTTTCCCGTAGGCGGGGGGAACCTGCCGGGGGGCGCCCGGGACTACTCGCCGCGTAGGACCCGAAATCTGAACGCTCAGAACTGCATGCAAATGGAGGTGGTCGCGAAGACCCTTCTCGGCCGCTTCCAGTTTCTCAGCTGTTTGCTGGAGCAGCTCCGGGACAAGGTGCAGCAGTTGCGGAGACGTCAGGTCAACAGCAGGACCTCTTTGGGCATAGGTGAGCAGAGGAGGCCGGGAGAAACCGTGGCAGGGCCGGAGGATGCCCTCTGATCCTCGGGTTTCAAGTGGTTTGGGTGAGTCTTAAAGATCAGCCTAACAAACAAGCTGGGCAGTCCTAATGACAAGGTCCAAGGTCGGGAAAATCGCTGACAAGAATTCCAGCTCCCTTTGTTCTTGTTTTAAAACATTTTCCAGGGTTTGGGGGCATAGTGATCACCCCTGTGTCACCAACAAAATGTCATTTTGGTCAGGGCAGCCATTTATCGCAGGTTGTAAATATGATAGGCTAGGCTAGTTCTTGGGGGCAGACATGTTCCTCTTGCACCTTAAAGCAAAATTAAGTGTTGGTTTAATTAGTTGAGAATCTTTAATAGTGGAAATAAGGTCAAATTAGACAATATATTGCCTCATGTCAGTACTCATTGACTTTCATTTTGCTGTGGAACTTCACTGCCTAGATTTGGGGAATTTTCTTCTAACTTAAGCACTTGAAAGATTTTTCTTTATTTACATTCTTCGTTTTCTGTTGCTTAAGAGTTAATATAAATGTTGTTGTTTCATTAGAATAAAATTTGAGCCTAGCCCTTGGTCAGACTGGCTACTGATACACGTTGAAACGTAAAGAAATGTCTGCTAATGTAAGTTGTGATTTCTTTTCATCCTAAGTTGACTGCTGATGTTAAAGAACAATGAGTCTCCACATTTGGGGTGTTACAAGTACTAGAGGAATAATAGATGGGAATTCACACTTACATTTTATCAGATGTCTAATTTCGGCAACAGATAACATCCCACATCCAGACTCAGAATGGTCTTGGATACTGGAGCCGTCTTGCCATCCCAAACACAAGCGCCTGAGCACCCATGTCTGGCACACCGAAGGCACTCAGTGAGTTCTGGGTGAAATAATGACTGAGTATATTAAGTGCTGAGGAGAGTTCAAGAAGAGCAAACTAATACTTTAGGATTGGAGGTGGGATATGAGATCAGAGAAGACTTTTAGGAAAAGGTGAGATTGGAATTGTGATATTAAGGCTAACATTTGGATGTGTAAGGCAGAAAACAAGTATTAGAGGCCAGTAAAATGGCATAATTGAAGTCAAAGAAGTGAGAAAACATAAAGGTAAAGTAAGGTGGAAAGGAAGGATACAAAAGGAAGAGGAAGTGGAAAGTCAAGTTCAAAAGGTTGGCTGGGACCGGCAGTGGAGAATCTAATTCAAAACTTGGTTTAAAGAATTTGAATTTCATTCTGTAGAAGGCACTGATTGATTCTTTAAGAAAAAAATTTTTTTAAAGGAGATGAAATACACTTCATATAAAATTAACCATTTTAAAGTGAATAATTCTGTGGCATTTAGTACATTCACAATGTTAGCATTGAATAATTTTTAAATAGAGTGACATCATTAGTCTAACAGTGGTTTGCAAAATAGACTGGGGATGGATGGAAAAAAGAAGCAGAAAAAAATAATTGAATACTGGAATCCAGGCAATAGTGGTTTTAGAGAGGGTGGCAACAACAGGAATGGAGAAGAGAGGACAGAGGTGAGCGTCAATGGAAGCATTTTGTGAGGGCTGGGTACGTGGTGCGGTGGAAGGACAGGGACAGAGAAAGTTTAGCAATGAGGACTGTAGATCTGGGAATTGTCCATGTAGAAGTGAATTGAAACTTTAAGATTAAGATTCCCAATGAGAGAAAAGTGGGCAAAGCAGAGATATTTGGGAAAACCTCTTATACTTAGTTTTAAGAGGTGAAAGGAAAAGGAAAAGTCAGAAAAGCATATAAAAACAGAGTGGTCAGAAGCATGGAAGAACTGGAAGAGTTGGTAATAAAAGATGAAGAAATCCAAGAATCTGGTCAGATGCTACAGAGAGGTTTGAAAAACATAAGAGTTTAAAGAGGCCATTGATGTTGTTAACTAAAATGTCATTGGTCATTTTTTTTTAAAAAAGTTATAAGAACTTAGAAGAAAGAAGCTGGCTAAGAATCTTGTCAGCAAATGGGGTTATGGGTTGGGTGGGGGAGAGAATATGTCATAGTTTGAAGGGCTTTTAGATCAACGGAAGTGTTTTAAGGCCTAGGAGAATTGAAGGCTATAGAGAAAGGTCTTGGGGAGAGGGTGAGATTCAGGTTCCAAGAGAGGAAATAGTTGATGGAGCGAAGTCTTGGAATTTTGAGAAGGGTGGAATTAGAGGCACAAATTTGAGAAGCTAACTGGAAAAGAGAAGAGATACTTCCTTTGCTGAGATGGTAGGGAATAGAAAAATGAGGATTAATATGTAGAGAAATGTTAAAGTAGATAGAAGTTGGGAGTGCTTGCATCAAATGATCTCTGTTTCAGTGAACTATGAGGCTAGGTCACTTTCAGAGGTAAGATTGACAGGATATAGGGGTCAGGAGACATGCTTTTTATCACATCTTTGGAAGAGGCTTTGTGCATTTAGAATATTGGAATCATTACACTTTACCATTTTTTCAGGTGTGGAATGTGGGGTTGGGGAGGGAATGAAAGACACGAATATTTTGAGGATTTTGGGAAGGCTAGATGGGTTTAGTAGGGTATTTGATCTTTTCCCTTTCCTTAAACATCATTTTTAAGAGTTTTTTTTTCTAGTACATGTAATTGTTAGAGACTAAGAAAGAATAGAAATATGGTTGAAATAGGATGGCGTATGTATCTTAAAGTTAATGAAGCCTGACAAGTTGAGAAAGAAGATACAGGTTTAATTTCAGAGGGGTTCAGAGTATATCACGTATTAGAAAGAGCTAAGGTAGGTAGTGAGTATGTACTTTTTCTCCCATCCAAGTACTAACCAGGTCCGACCCCGCTTAGCTTCCGAGATCAGACGAGATCGAGCGCGTTCAGGGTGGTATGGCCGTAGATGAGTATGTACTTTTTCTATAAAGAGCCAGGTAGTAAATATTTTAGGCTTCACAGGTCACATATGGTCTCCATTGCTTATTCTTCTTCTTTCATATTTGTGTACCCTTTAAAAATGTGACAAGCATTTTTAGCTTGTGGACCGTACAGAATCAGATCATGGGCTGTAGTTTGCTGATCATGGTATAAAACAAGCAATTCTTCTGAGAAGTACTGAAGAGTGGTAGGAATAAGCCCAGGATGGTTAGGAATATGGAGAACAAGAGCTGGAGAAGCATGATTGGGAATTTTTTTTCAAAATTATAATTTGCTATTATTATTAATATATTGATTTACATTTATTTTGTTAGTCAAGGTAATTTCTTGAATTTTTAAGAGGCTAAAGTTGGTGGTTTGTTAAAATGACTTGCCGAGTATATCTGGGACAACCATAAGAAATACTATTATAATTTATTTATTTTATATTATAAAATTATATTTATAAAATAGTACTATTATAAAATAGGAGGGGAGGCAGGAGTTTAGGAATAGGGTATTCACTCCTCTGTGATAGTGACAAAAATACTTAGAAAATTATCAGAATCAACTTTTCAAAACTTTATAAATTAACCAAAGGTTCACAACATCCTAAAGAACATGTATTCAAAAACACTACTGCAGTTGTGTAAGACCAGTAGGGTTTGTGGCTTTTTAATTTGGCCTCATCCTGTGCCCCCTTCCCAGTTTTATGGTATCCTTGAAAACAAGCAGCATCCCAGCCACCAGCAGGGACAGACAGTGTTTGCAGCTCCTCAGAAAGACCCATACGCACAGTAGTGTTCCTGTTTTACCTATCTCCACACCCTCTGATAAAGCCTCATGCATAGGGTGCAGACTGGGCGACTGTAGATGAATCTCCCAGGCCAGTAGTCTGGGGGCAATCAAAACTCCATAAATAGGGGTTTTCAGATGTGCTGCTGAGGAATCGACTTCCTGCATTTAACAATTTCTGACGAGCACAGGGAAGGTGGTTTAGAGTGGACCAGCCTGTAGGCTAGAGTCACTTCTGAAAGGATTGAGCTGAGCACAGTGTATATATGTGCTTGTTTTAAAAAATGTATGTAAAGAAATAGAGAATAAGAGGGAGAAGAGAGAATAAAGTGAAAATCCCCCCAAAGGTCAAAATCATTAATAATTTCATCACTTTTTTTGCAAGTTATGTAAATGAAACGTACACTTCCAAGTTTCCCTTTGCTCCTTGAACCCCGCCAGAGGTCAACACTATTCACAATTTGTTTTATGTCAGTTTGTAAATTTTTCCTATTTTATATAGAGAGAATTAGCTAGCCATCTTCCTTGTGTGTGCTCTTTCTTTAGGCATATAAGGGAATGCATTTGAAATAGTTGTTTTAAAGGTATATTATAATAAAGCAGCTTTTAATGACTTTTTGTTTTTGTTTTTCCAGCTGCATTTGTGGGAGTTTTGCACTGGTAAGATTTGTTTCGGTTTTAAATAAAAACATTTGGATTAAAAATTGACATTGCTGTTTGCATACAATAAAACAATAGCCACTTGCTATGTGTATAGAATGTGTTTGTGCACATTCTGTGTACATGTAATTTTTAAAAAAACATGTGAAGCAGAATTTACAAAATGGATGTGTTAGAGGAATAGTATTTAGGAATTAAAATATTTTTGTGTTACCAAAGAATTCACCGCTTTATTTCCTTAATCTTTAGCTTTTCTAGTGTACTTTGCATATTTATTTCATCTTTAACTCTTATTTTATAGTAATTGTGGGTTCTTAGTGACATAAACTTAGAAATAAAGTTTTAATAACACCTGTCAATTAGAAATCAGGTAGAAATGAAAATAAAGCCTCAGCTGTAGGAATACAGATTAAATGAGCCTTTCAGCGTGTGTGTACGTGTACTTTACACAAGGCATCTATTTGTAAAAATTAAAAGTAAAACAATATTTTTCCTCTGATGTATTTTCATTTCTACCTGAACTCAGGAATTTTTACTTTTGGGAAGAGTGGGATCAGATCCTTCTGGGACAGTGCTGCTCTGGCCATTTAGTCTCCGCTGCAGGGAGATTTTGACTTTAGAACTATGGCTATACTGGGAAGAAACATTTCCTATAGCTGTTGTTATCCAGACATATATCTCACATGTGAATCAAGGTGAGTGGAAGACAGGGTTGATACTTGGAATTTGGCTTTCTATTTATTTGGAAAGCATCTACTATGTAAATGAAGAGTAGCATAATTGCTGACTAATTTTACTTATCACTTATGTTCCCATTTTCACTGCCTAGAGCTGTTTTCTTGAGTTGCACTAATCAAATATCTTAAAGTACAGTTCTGTGTTCTTTGGTACTTGCAAGTTGATCCCTTACATGGTATTCTATTTTTAAACTGCTTTAATCTAAAGTAATTTTATTTAAAATTATATTCCAAATGCTTTTTGACAGTCACAGAGGCATTTCTCAAAACTGTTAACAATAGAATCACTTGTGAAACTTAAAAACTTAGTTTTTTAAGTTTTCTCTAAGCTTTGATTTAGAGGCATGGAGTGGAAGGGGCAGAGATACCACAGGAGTTTTAGTAAACAATTGATTAAGATCCAAGGAGTTAAGGAATTTCAGCTGTGTGCTACACTAAATCATGAATGCCTAAAAATATGCAAATTACTAAGCAAATTATAAAATTATCTCATTTATTCTTTTTCCTTTTATGATTTTTGTACTTTAATACTTAGTTAACTATTTTAGTACTGGTTTTGAAATGTTCTTATTCTTAGAATATGGTGCTTCATTTTTTTTCTAGGATACATTTAGTAACACTTTTTGAAAATGATCGTCATTTTTCCCACCTATCATCTTTAGAACGGGAGATGACTTTTCGAACTGAAATGGTTAGTTTCTTATAATAAATTAATTTGTAGTTTAAGAATAGTAAGACTATAAGGTAGACATTTATTAGGAACTGAAATGAATTTTTGTTGAACTGCACTGTTTCTCAAGCTATAACCTAGGTTTATTATGTAAATAGAAAAGGTTTTAGGATTCTTTTACTTACCTCAGTACTCTACTTTTCTAATGCAGACTTCTTTTAAATATAAAAAAGATCAATTAGAATAGCTAGGGAAGAAGGAGAGCAAAGACAACATTTAAGAAGTGGTATAGGGGTACTGAATGTTATCAGAAATTGCTTGTCCTCACCACCATTCATCTCCAGAACTTTTTTATTTTCCCAAACAGAAACTATATCCATTAAACACCCAACTCCCCATGCCCCTGTCCCCAGCCCCTTGTAACCTCTGTTGTACTTTCTATCTCTGCAGATTTGTCTAATGGAGGTACCTCACCCACTGCTTTTTAAATCTCACCCTAATATCCCACTTAATCCTTTGAAAAAATGGATACATTAACATTTGCATGGCATTTAAATTTTTAGTATTTTATAGGTATTATTTCCGAAGAGAGGATGTAAGATATTCTTAAGTATGGGCGCCTGGGTGGCTCAGTTGGTTAAGCGACTGCCTTCGGCTCAGGTCATGATCCTGGAGTTCCAGGATCGAGTCCCACATCGGGCTCCCTCCTCAGCAGGGAGTCTGCTTCTCCCTCTGACCCTCCTCCCTCTCATGTGCTCTCTCTCTCTCATTCTCTCTCTCAAATAAATAAATAAAATCTTTAAAAAAAAAGATATTCTTAAGTAAATTGTGTAGCTGTGGCAGAGTCTGGGCTTTGATGACAAATAATTGGATTCAGATAGCAGGTCTGTGCTTCCTTGTGTGATGGCTAGTCAGTTAACCTCTCTGATTCTCAGTAATCTCATCTGTTGTCTAGAAATAATTCTAGCTTTACAGGATTTTATTGACTATGAAGGGAGATAATGAATGAAGCACATTAACACAGTACCTGGCACAAAAAACAGTAGATGTTATTAATAAAAGTGTATTTGTGTATTTCCTATTTCTCTAAATGTAGACTTCTACATATTAAATATCCTTTCGCTGTAGTATTGTCTTGTCCTTCTAAGCCGAAAGGAACAATCCTTATGTGCAGTCATATTTACGAATCAAAAATATGAGGAAAAGCTCTTTCAGACATCAGCTAAAACAGAACTTCAACTTAGTAGCCACTGGCATTGCTTCATCTGTTAAAACCAAGTCCTTGTAGAGGCATGAATGAGTGTAGAGCTAGAGATTGTTTCTAATGTTTTTGGGAGCATGTATTACAAACAGTGTGGCCCTTTATTTGCTTTTAGATTTTAGGAAGAAAAGCAGGAACTTGATGAAGAAAGTAATATGAAACCACATGCTTTTGTTAATCTCTGAATTTGAACTAAACAGCACTTTTGCTCGCCTAATAAAGTCATTATTTCCTGTGCTGGACTAATACACTAAGTTAATCCCTTTTTCAGGACTGCATTTGTGGCATGAACAACAGTAGTCAATTGATATTTATTTTGACATAACATTTGACATGTGCAGAGCTGTTAGATGGAGCTAGGAAGTAGGTTGCAAGCATTAAGTTCTGTCTCATTTTTGCTTATGATCATTGCATGTTATTTCTTAAGAGGTGGAAAAAAAGTAATTATCTATATACAAAGTTGCATAAGGACATGAAGGCATCTTTATTTATGCCAGAATTCAACAGATCTCAACTCTAGGCATCTCGTAATGTGGCAAAATCAGGCAAAATTAGGCGTGCTGGAATTAAAAATGTATTGTATTCATGTTTTAAGCCATGGTCAGAAAAACTCCTTAAAGCATTTAAGCACCCCTCCCACTCTTTTTCAAACATACAGAAAATATGAAAGTATAGCACAGTGATAACCTGAAAAGGCATGCCTTTTTTTGAGCCCAAGAATGCAGTAGCAAGGAGAAATTAAGAAGTCTTATTATTGACCTTTTCCTTTTATTTGGAAGAAATTGTTCTAAAAATGTTCATATTTAATTACATCAACAATTTGTGCATTTTTAAGGGACTTTATTATTCCTACTTCAAGACCATTATTGAAGCACCTTCATTTTTGGAAGGACTGTGGATGATAATGAATGACAGGCTCACTGAATATCCCCTTGTAATTAATACAGTGAAACGCTTCCACCTTTATCCAGAGGTGAGTACCACTTGGGGAAAAATATTTCTAGAATGATCTGTTTGTGTCAGATAAAAATAGTAAGTACAATGATGTTACAAAAAGGAGGGAACCTTTAAGGTTTATTGATTGTATGTGTCCTTATAGTTGAGCAGAGTATCAAAAATTCCTCTCCTAAATTTTAAAGACCCCAGAAACTATGCTTACATAAAGTCAAAGAAACAAATCTTAGTGTGGAAGTAATGACCAGCATAATTAGAGGAGCCAAATGGGAACGAGCAAAATGTGTTCTAAATGGAGGTGGTCTGTTGGCTTTGGAGACCCTGTGAATGGGCATACTGGTCTCATGAAGGAGCACTGAAAGTTATGAGCAGACCAGTGACCTTGGAGTTACATTAATAGAGCAAGATTTATTTAGGCACATAGTCAGAGGTCTATGAATATCTTCCATAGCTTGGCCTAAAAGAGTATGGATTTTATGGTAGTCTGCAGATTCTAGAAATTGGAACAATGACAAAAAATTAGTAAGTTCAATTTTTGAACTGTTAAGATAAATGCTAATTTGATGTCATTGTATGCACTACTTTTAAGTTATCACAGAATCCAGCACATTTGTTAAAGATTAGTGCTTCTTAGACTTTTCTTATTTTATAGCTTTAAAAATTACTATATTTTTGATTTTGAAATGTTGAAAATTAGAAACTTTGAGAAAATAAGCAAAGGTGTGATCATCCACCTAGAATAAATAAATGCTACGCTATTCTAATTTTTGCTTCAGGGATCTTAAAGCATTGTAAATACAGTCAGTCATCTTTGTTTTGCTTCCCAGTTGAGTTTGCTCCTTTCCCATTCCCGCAAGTATCATCATCATGAATGTAATGTGTTTTCATTGTTCCTTATTTTTAAGGGTTGTTTTATGTGTTTTTGTAAATCTACATAAATGCTCTTATACTGAACAAAATACTCCATGACTTTTTCCTCAATGTTATATTTTTGAATGCTGTGTATATGTATATTTTTTCTTTAATTTTAACCATTTTATGAATTCCAAGATTATACATTTCCCTCCTCGTGGATATCTTTTCCAGGCTTTAAATATAAATAGTTCCAGAACATATGTTCTAGTACGTGTTTTCTAATTGTGTATATGTGTAAGATTTGTTGTAGGATATTCTAAAAGTAGAATTGTTGTGTTATAGAGTATATATTTTGCTGACTTTATCAGATAGTGCTAAATTGCTCTCTGAAGCAAATGTAGCCATTCACACTGCTGTGTAGGAGTATTTACTTTTCCTCATATCCTTATTAGTTTTCAGTTTATCAAAATTTCTGGTTTTGCTCTTCTAATGGGTGTGATATACTGTTTATTTTAATTTGTACTTCCCTTATTATTTGTGGAGCTAAGAATATTTTCATGTTTAATAGTCATTTGGATTTTTCTTCTATCAATAACCTGTATAAATCTTTATCACCACTTGGTAGTTGTTTTCTTACTGATTTGTTGGCAAAATTTATGTATTTTGTAGAGTAATCCTTAGTAATATGTGCTGAACATATCTTGTCTCTGGCTACTTTTTGTTTATTTAATTTTTGTTGAGGTATAACTTACATGCAATAAAATACACCTGTTTTGAATGTACAGTTCGAGTTATACATTTGACACATGTGTAAAACTGTGTAGCCACCACAATTGAGTTATACAACATTTTCATAATTCTAAGAAGTTTCCACGTGCTCCTTTGTGATAACTAGCCTGTCCCCTATTGAGTTGTCTCATCACAGGAGTGGTGAGATGGGACATCATTGCTCTGTTCCTGATCTTAGTGGGAAAGCTTCAAGTTTCTCATCATTAAGTGTGATTTTAGCCATGGGCTTTTGGTAGATATTCTTTATCAAGTTAAGGACGTTCCCTCTATTCATGGTTTACTGAGAGTTTTTTTAAGATCTTGAATAGGTGTTAAATTTTGTCAGTTGCTTTTTCTGGGTCTGTTGATATGATCTTGTAGTTTTTTTTCTTTAGCCTGTTGATATGATGGATTATATTAATTGATTTTCAAATTTTGAACCAGCTTTACATACCTGCAGTAAATCCCACTTGGTCAGGTTGTATAATTTTTATACACTGTTGGATTTGATTTGCTAATTTTTTTTTTTGAGGATCTGTGTTCATGAAAGTTATTGTGTGTAGTTTTCTTATAATACCTTTTTCTGGTTTGGTGTTAGCATAATGCCTCAACAAATGAGTTCGTAAGTGTTCCCTCTGCTGTATCTTTTGGCAGAGATTCTAGAGAACTGGTATATTTTCTTTGGTATAATTCACTGGTGACCCCATCTGGGCCTTGTGCTTTCTGATTTGGAAGATTATTAATTATTAATTAAATTTAATAGAGATAGTCCTATTCAGATTGTCTGTTTCTTTTTATGTGAGTTTTGGCAAGAGTGTGTCCTTCAAGGAATTGGTTCATCAAATTGTGAAATTTATGGGCAAAGGGTTTTTTATTATTCCTTTATTATCTGCTTAATGTCCATGGGATCTTTAGTGACATCCTCTTCTTTCATTTCAGTTATTTGTAATTCATGTCCTCTCTTTTCCTCAGGCTGGCTAGAGATATATCAATTTTATTGATGCTCTCTTGTTAGATGCATGCATGCACATTAAGGATTATGTGGTGTAGAATGGACTCCTTTATTATTATGTAATACCACTCTCTACCCCTGATAACTTTTCTTATTGTAAAGTCTGCTCTGTTTGGAATTAGTATAGCTGCTCCCACTTTCTTTTAATTAGTTTTAGTGTAGACTATCTTACTCCATTCATTTACTTTTAATGTATAGGTGTATTCATTTTTAAGGTTGGTTTCTCTTAGATAACATGTGGTTGGGTCTTCTTTTCTGATCCACGTTGACAATTTCTATCTGTTGATTGGTACACTTATATCATTAACATTCAAAGTAATAATTGATAAAGTTGGATTGATATCTACTATATTTGTTACTATTTTCTATTTGTTGCCTTTGTTTTTTTTAGTGTTTTTACTTCCATTCTTTCTATGCCTTTTGTGGTTTTAATTGAGCTTTTATATTACTGCATTTTCTCTCCTTTTTTAGGATATCAGTTATAATTCTTTTTTTTACACTTTTTGGTTGCCCTAGAGTTTATAATATACATTTATGACTAATCCAAGACCTCTTTCAAATAATATTAAGCCACTTCCTGGGTAGTGTCAGTACCTTATAATAACAAAATAATTGTAATTCCTCCCTCCCAACCCCTGAATCCTTTCTGTCATTCATGTCACCTATACATAAATATATACACATTCATAATTATACATAGTTGAATACATTGTTGCTGTTACTATTTTGAACAAAGCTTATATGTTAGATCAGTTAAGAATAAGAAAAAGGAAAGTTTCTATTTTATCTTCACTTTTCTTTTTTTGATGCTCTTTTTTCTTTATGTAAATGCAAATTTCTGATCTATATTTTTTTTGTCCCCTCTAAAGAACTTTTATACAAAGTCCCTCAATTTTTGTTTGAGAAAGTCTTTATTTCTCCTTCACTGTTAAAGGATAATTTTACATGATACAGAATTCTAAGTTCATTTTTTTTCTCAGCACTTTAAATATAGCAGCCCAGTTTCTTCTTGTTTGAATGGTTTCTGAGGAAAAGTCAGATGTAATTCTTATCTTTACTCCCATATAAGTAATGTGTCTTTTTTTTTCTAGCTTTTTTCAGAATTTTTTCTTTATCTTTGATTTTCTGTAGTTGGAATACAACATTCCTTGGTGTCATTTTTTGGCATTTATCATGGTTGGTGTTCTCTGAGCTTCCTGGTTTGTGGTTTGGTATCTGACATCAATTTGAAGGACTCCTGAGTCATTTCAAATATTTCTTCTGTTCCTTTCTCCCTCCTCCTTCTGGTATTCCCATTATGTGTATAGTACACCTTTTATTGTCCCACGGTTCTTGAATATTCCAGGGTTTTTTTGTTGTTACTGTTTGTTTGTTTTTAAAGATTTTATTTATTTGAGAGAGAGCATGTGTGTGAGCATGAGGTGGGGGAGGGGCAGAGGGAGAGGGCTAAGCAGACTCCCCACTGAGCAGGGAGCCAGAACCTGGGCTTGATCCCAGGACGCTGGGATCATGACCTGAGCTGAAGGCAGAGGCTTAACCGACTGAGCCACCCAAGCACCATGTGTTGTTGTTGTTTTTTTGTTTTGTCTTTTTTATTTTGGCTTTTCAGTTTTAGAGGTTTCTATTGAAATATACTCAGGCTCAGGGATTTTTCTTCAGCTATGTCCAGTCTACTAATAAGTCAATCAAAGGCATTCTTGATTTCTGTTACAGTGTTTTTGATCTCTAGCAATTCTTTTTGGTACTTTTTAAGAATTTCTTTCTTTCTGCTTACATTACCTATCTGTTCTTACATGCTATTTACTTTATCCATTATAATTTTTAACATATTAATCATAGTTGTTCTAAATTCCCAATTTGATAATTCCAACATCCCTGCCATGTCTGGTTTCTGATGCTTGTTCTATTTCTTCAGCTGTGTTTTTGGCTTTTAGTATGCCTTGTAATCGTTTCTTAATGGCTGGACCTGATGTCCTGAGTAATAAGAACTGCCGTAAATAGGCTTTTAGTAGTGTGGTGTAAGTATTCTATAATCCTCTCACTAGGTGTCAGTCTTTTATGAACCTGTGCCTCTGGGCTGTGAACTTCACAAGTTCTTCTCAGGTTTTTTCTCCTGCTTAGGTGCAACAGGATGGCTAGAAGGGGCTGGAATTGGGTATTTCCCTGCTTCCCTCTCTGTTAGGTTCTGATAAAACCTTAGTAGATTGGCTCTAGTAAAATAATTTCTCCTGAGGCAGGCTTTGTTAAGAAGAAGAGAGTGCTCTGGTGTATTTCAAAATGGTCTTTTTTCTACTACCCCTTGCCAAAAGCAGGAGATTTTTCTCTGATATTCGCTGTAAGAGCCTGGTGAGCTCCTAGAAGTAAAACTCATAAATGTGCTGGCATTTCCCCTATTACTGGGTCTCCCTGGAATTTTGACTCTCAGACTTGTCTACCTTATGCCTCCAGCAATTTATCAATTATAGTTTAATTTTTTCCTACTCTCCAACTGCTTCCCGTGGGGGTTTTTGCTCATGGGTTTCTGTTCCACTAAGTTGTGATTCTCTCAATTTGCCTGTCAGTCTCCAATATGGGGAATAGGAGTTTGCCCTGTGACCTCACTATATTATGTATATTACCTATGCATAACTTACTACAGTCTACTTCTGCTATCATTTTACTAGTTCAAATGAGATGCTTACCTCTCTTTACATCTCTTTACTCTTCTCCCTTCATAACATCATCATCTTAAATATTTCTTCTACATCCATTTAAAACTACATCAGACAGTACTATGATGTTTCTTTTAGCCTTCAAACTTATTTTTAAAAAACTCGAGAAGTGAGGTTTATTTTATCCATTTTTAAAATTTCTTCCTTATGTTCTAAGATGCCTTCTTTTATAATTTCATTTCTGTTTAGAGAATTTTCTTTAGCCATTCTTTTAGGGTAAGTCTCCTAACAATATACTTTACTAGTTTTGTTTCATCCTTCATGTAAAACTCCCTTTAATTCTTGAAGACTATTTTTTTTTTTTTTTTTTGCTGGATATAGGATTCTAGGTTGACAGTTTTTTTCTTTCAGCATTTGATAATTATGCTACTTTATTCTGGCCTTTCATGGTTTCTGATGAGAAATCTGTTGTCAATTGAATTGTTTTTCTCCTTTAGATAAGATTTTTTTTCCTTCCTTGTTGCTATCTATCTGTCTATTATTTTTTTAGTTTTCACAAGTGTTCAGAAGTATGATGTTTAAAAGTTTTCAAAAGTGTAATGTGTCTTGGTGTGGATTTCTTTGGTTTTATCCTATTTTTGTTTTGCTCAGCTTTGGTTTCTTCTCTCTTTTCTCTTTCCAAGACTTCAGTGATAACAAATGTTTGATCTTTTCTTATAGTCCCAGAGGTCCCTAGGGAACCTTATTATTATTATTTTTTCCAAATCTGTTTTTTCTCTGTTGCCCAGATTGAGCAATTTCTATTGCTTTGTCTGTGAGTTCATGGATTATTTTCCTCTATCCCTTCATTCAGCTGTTAAGCCCATCCATTGAGTTTTAGTTTTGGTTATTGTATTTTTCAGTTCTGAAATTTTTGTTTGTTTCTTTCATATCTTCTATTTCTTTCCTGAGCCTTTCTGGGTTTTTGTTTCCAGCACATTCATAATTTCTCATTGGAGCAATTATTCTAATATTTTTGTCATCTCATTTTTGGAATCTCTTTTTTTTTCCATTCAGTTTGAGATCCTTATGGTTCTTGATATGATGAGTGAGTTTCATTATATTGGATATCAATGTCCATTCGTTGATGGACATTTGAACATTATTTTATGAAACTGGATCTTATTTAAACCTTAGTTTTACCTGGCTTTCTTTGGCATCACTCCAGCAAAGGAAGGAGGACGTCTGCCATCTTGTTATTGCCAGTTGGGTATTGAAGTCCAGGTTTCTCTCTTGGCCTCTGTTGACCCCAGGGTAGAGGTATTCCTCATTACGTTTGAGTGGGATCAGAGTTCTGACCAACTCCGATCTCTGCAGACACCATGGTGTGGATCGCCTTGTTACCCCTGGGTGATAATGAAAGCCCTGACTCCTCACTAAGCCTCCTCTGACATTACCACACTGGGAAGGGAAAAGGATGACTTATTGCTGGTTGGGGTAGAAGTCCAGGCTCCTTACATGGTCTATACTGACACCATGGGGATAGAGAGCATCCTATTTGGCTTTGTCTTAACAACATCTTAGTGGGTGAGTTGAGATGAATTGTTAAAAGTTTAGAGAAGGTTGAAGTCTAGTTCCCAATTTGACCTTTATTGGTGGGACCATATGGGTTTTTGTTGTTGTTATTGTTGTTTTCTGTGGTATTTGGGTGAGGGGAGAGCTTATTGTTTATAAAATTTTTATGTATTCCTAGGCTGCCACTTTCCTGGTCCTTTAGCTAGAGAGAGCAGGCTTTTGTCAGTCTTTTTTTGTGTCTGAACCCATTGGTGTTTCTGGTTGTCAGGCTCTTTAACTACAAATCTGAGAAAATGAGGCAAAAGGAAAGTCCAGGAGACTCATCACCATGTTGTTCCTTGGGTCCTAAGATCCCTAGGTAGTTTGCCTTCTCTCTACCTTTCAGGGTCTTCTTATGTTTAATTTATATAATTCCCAGAAGAAATAGCAGAAAGTACGTCTACTCCATCTTCTCCAAAGCAGAAATTCGTATTATTTAACTATTTATATATTGTTTTTCATTTTTGTTCTGTTCAAGTTATTTTCTAATTTCCCATTGATTTTTCTCTTTGATCTGTTGGATATTTGGTATTATGTTGTTTAATTTCCAAGTACTTGGGGGCTTCCCAGATTTCTTTTTTCCTTTTTTTTAGAGAGGGGGGAAAAAAGAGGTGGGGGAGGGGTAAGGGGAGAGGGAGAGAGAAAATCTTAAGCAGCCTCCATGCCCAGTGTGGAGCCTGACACGAGGCTCGATCTCACGACCTTGAGATCATGACCTGAGCCAAAATCAAAAGTCAGACACTTAAGCGACTAAGCCACCCAGGTGCCCCCCCTTTTTATAAAATTTCTGTAAGTATTTTTCAATGTAATTTTCAGTAGTAACAATTGTATAGTATAGACCTAAGTTCTAAGATGAAAGAAGCTGTTTTCTGCACCAGCTTTCTTTATATCCCAGCTTACCTTCAGAGACACTCTTCTGTTCTTATTTCCTCTGATGATTATCTGTATGACTCTAGTGTAAGTGCAAAAATTTAAAAGACAACTGATTTCTCGAATCTTCAATTTTAGTTAATGTTGACTTATTCTGTGTGTATAAGATGAGGATTTAGCTTATTACACTAGTTTTAGGGTTATTTTTAGAACTTTAGTAAAATCGCTGTTTCTTGTTGCGTTAATTTCTAACAGTATGTTCTCTTAAGACAGCTAATTTTTTCTTTTTACTTATTCAAAGATAGTGAATAATTAGCAGTTTTCAGTCTCCTTGATGTTATGAAAAATAATCATGATAACTTAAATAGTATCATAAAGGATGAGGCAACAAGGAATCATTCAGTCTTATTTCACATTGTGTAGATACAATATGGAGAAGATCTAGATATGCTTGCAACCTTATACGGTACTTCAATGTTGAAATGAATGTCCATACTTTTTGTGTTCATAAGGAGATTAATTTCTCACCCAAAGCTAAAAGTGTTAAGTTTGGAATAATGTATTTTGAAAAGGCAAAGCATTTAATGCTTAACTATATGCCAGCATGTAAGCTCTAATCCCCCATCACTCCTGCAAGATGGTTATTATTAACATCATTTTATAGATGAAGTGGCCAACATTCAGAGGTTGAAGGATTTACTTCAGGATATCAAACCATAACTTGCAGAGTCAGAATTTGTGTTCAATTCTGACTTCAAAGCAGTGTTTTCTTATTCTATCAAGCTGTGTCTCAGAAAGGAATATAATTCTAGATTTAGCACATACATTTAATGTGGTAAGTTTTCGTACATGGACGATAAATACACAAGAATATATACTACAATTTTTTTGTATAAGGTCAGGTTTATAAGAGTAAGTGATAAAATAATAAATTTATACTTTTTGTATATGGAAAGATGTTTATGATGTTTGGTGATGTGTATTATCTTAGCATCTTACATAATATTATAGGATACTGGATCTAGCTAAGTGTTTTTATATACCAAGGGGCAGACTGGAAGGATGATCACCAAAATATTAAAAAATAGTTAGCTCTGGGTGGTTTTCACTTTCACTTTGAACTCTTTATTTTTTTATTCTTTTCCCAATGATGTTGTGTTATTTTTCCCAAATCTATAAATTATTTAAAAAAAAAAACTCTCAGGCATGAGCATTTTGTTTGTAGTTTTCTATGGTTGTTCTTTTCCCTTGTCTTTAAACTTCACAAAGTGGTTTGCAGAATGGGAAGAATTGGTTAATTAAACCTGCTTGGTCAAAGTTTTAATGGGCACAGGAGCTATTACTCCATATGCAGTTGGTTTTATATTTTTTAGACTGTGAAGCAAATAAATTCAATAAATGAAATGTTATGAAATATTCCTGTAAATCATTGTATTTTCCTATTAATCACCATCATATTTTAATTATGCTATTTACTTATTTTACAGCTACTGTTATTTATGTAGAATCGATCAAAGAATACTACAGAGATGGTGATCATAACAAATTTTTGCAGATGTGCACTAATCAGTAATATACAAATTTAGTTTATTGTATGTGTATATATATATAACTTTAAAATGACTGTTTTCCAAGTGAAATGATTTAAATAAATTTGTCAAAGTTTATAATGTCAAAGGAAACCATCATAAAATAGTATTTTGGAAAAATTATTATTATGAAGATAGGATCTTTTCTTCCATCATCTCTTTTTGTTTTTGTCTCTGTAGGTGATTATAGCCTTCTGTTATCGCACATTTGTGGGAATAATGAATTTATTTGGACTAGAAGCTAAGACCTGCTGGAATGTCACCAGAGTAGAACCTTTAAATGAAGTTCAAAGTTGTGAAGGCATGTTTCTTTCTAAAATGTTGCTGTGTTGTCATTAATTGTATATATGTGCATATATGATATTCATTAAGCTGTCACTGAGTGATAGGTTAGTATTTACTGTTGGGATCAAGATGACCCAGGTAGTCACGGACCTCACCCTCGCAGAGTTTACGCATAAGAAGGGCATTAGTAGTTACAGTCGTGATGGGTATTACAAATAAAATGAGGTTGCTAAGGTTAGGAGTAAGAGAGAAGTGTTTCAAGAATAGGAACCAGAATATTCAGAAGTCCCAAGGCGAGAGAAAACTGAAAGAATGCTAGACTTCTGGGTGCAGAGAGAGAAAGAGAGAAAAATGGTGTGAAATGATGCTGGGAATGTAAGCAAGGGTCAGAAAACAAAAGACCACTTGCTGGCTGAGGATTTTATACTTTACTCATTGAATAATTTTAGCAAGTTAACATTTTAAAAACATTATTTTGCCAGTTATATGGAAAAGATATTAGTAAAGGACAAAAGTGGGTTCAGTGTTGCCAGAGAGGAGACTGTTATTCTCTCAGCAGCTGACTGCAGGACAGATAACTGGAAAATGCAGATACTTGGGAGATTTTGGAAGCAGAAGTGACAAGATTTGGTAATGGATTGATGGGAGGGGGAAAGAGAGTGAAGTCATGTAACACCGGTTTCTGGCTTAAGTGATTGAGTTTCTCCGAATGGTAAAAACATTTTAAGAGTAGCAGCTTTGAATTGCTACAGTAGTTTAAAGTACCTGGGAGACCGCAAAGTGGAGGTGTCAAGGGCTACCTGCCTGGACATATATAGGAAGAAGAAAGTTCTGGTCTAATATAAACTTGGAGTCATCTGTATACAGATGATCATTGGAGCCTTGGAAGTATAAGAATTTCCTTAAGGATTCCTGTATGAGACCTAGCAATTTTGGGGTGGAGTCTTCTGGGTTTTCCACATAAAGGATCATGTCATCTGCGAAGAGAGAAAGTTTTACTTCTTCTTTGCCAATTTGGATGCCCTTTATTTCTTCTGTTGTCTGATTGCTAAGGCTAGGACTTTTCTAGTACTATTTTGAACAGCAGTGGTGAGAGTGGACATCCCTATTGTGTTCCTGACCTTAGAGGAAAAGCTCTGTTTTTCCCCATTGAGAATGATATTCTCTGTGGGAAGCTTTTCATATATGGCTTTAATGATATTGAGGTATGTTCCCTCTATCCCTACACTGTGGAGAGTGGCTAAAATTAACAAGTCAGGAAACAACAGATGTTGATGAGGATGTGGAGAAAGGGGAACCCTCTTATGCTGCTGGTGAGAATGCAAGCTGGTACAGCCACTCTGGAAGACAGTATAGATGGTCCTCAAGAAGTTAAAAGTAGAGCTACCCTACAACCCAGCAATTGCACTACTAGGTATTTATCCAAAGGATACAAACGTTGTGATCCAAAGGGGCACCTGCACCCCAATGTTTATAGTGGCAATGTCCACAATAGCCAAACTATGGAAAGAGCCCGGATGTCCATAAACAGATGAATGGATAAAGAAGATCTGATACACACACACACACACACACACACACACACACACACACACACACACACACACACACACACACACACACACACTGGGATATTACCCAGCTACCAAAAAGGATGAAATCTTACCATTTACATCAATATGGATGAAACTGGAGGGTATTATGCTGAGCGAAATAAGTCAATCAGAGAAAGACAATTATCATATGGTTTCTCTCATATGTAGAATTTAAGAAAAAAACAGGATCAGAGGGGAAGGGAGGGAAAAATAAAATAAGACAAAATCAGAGAAGGAGACAAAATAACCATAAGAGACTCATAACCATAGGAAACTGAGGGTTGCTGGAGGGGAGGTGGGAGGGATGGGGTACCTGAGTGATGGACATTAACGAGGGCACATGATGTAATAAACACTGGGTGTTATATGCAACTGATGAATTACTGAACTCTACATCTGAAACCAATGATACACTATGTGTTAACTAATTGAATTTATAAAATAAGTGAAAATATTAAAAAGAGAATTTCCTTAAGGAGAATATGCAGATTGAGAAAAGAAGAGGGCCTATGACAGAACCTAAGGTGATCCAACAGTGAAGAGGTGTGGTGTGTAATAGAGGAGGTTATTACAACAGCCTGAAAAGGAATGGTCAGAGAAGTAGAAGGAATCAGAAAAGCCAGCCTTCAGATCTTGGCTCCATCAGTTACACCTAAATACCTTTTGGCAAACTATTTAAGTTTTCTGTGTTCTGTTATCTCAGTCAGTAGTAAGAGTATTTTCTTGCTAACTAATCTCATAGATCCGTTCTGGGAATTCTGTGTGATGATTGTATAGCACCTAATAGGCTATATGTGTGCTTACACACACACACACACACACACACACACACACACACATTTATATGTGGGATATATTAAGAATTAAGGTTTTGTCTATACATAGTAATGGATCAAGTAAGTAGGTCATCTCATATGGACTAAAGGTGCTGCTTGAGTTCAGGGGCCATATCTTACTCATCCTAGAGCCTGGCAAAGGAAAAAATAATGCAGTGGGTTTTCTCCTGTAATGCATGCGGTGACTCTCCACAGAGAGTTGTAGATAATGAACAAGAGCAGCATCATCTAAACAAAGTGAAGCACCAGCTAATCATTACAGTATAATAATACCTCAAGTAAAGTACTTCTGTAACTATTAAATAGAGCAGCAATCTGAACAGTGAATGTTTTCAGCAAGTTCATGAACACTTGATTATAAAGCACTGAGATAATTATGCCCAATTGCTTTATAGTCATTTATTCATTAAATACTGAATAATCTGTGTCTTTTTAAAGGATTGGGAGACCCTGCTTGCTTTTATGTTGCTGTGATTTTTATTTTAAATGGAGTAATGATGGGATTGTTCTTCATATATGGTGCATACCTGAGGTAAGATTACTGTATTAAAAGATCTTTCAGTGGGCTTATAAGGACTGGCTGACATTTTCTGATTAAATGAAAAGGATGATTATGAGATGAATTGATTAATATAGAATTTTATAAATTTATTTTTTTCAGAAACGTAGCTAATATTGCACAACCAGAAACTGGAGCTGTCACTAAAATATCTTAAAGGCCAAAAAAATAAAAAATAAATAAAATATCTTAAAGGCCTCTCTTTTATCCTTGTGGGGATTTTTTTTAAACTAATTAAGATTCCTTGAAGTTTTTAACGAGAATACTTCTAGACAATATGTAAAATTACTATAACAGAGGAATCTTTGGTTGGCATTAGTGGCAGATTATTTCTAATCTTCGTGTCTGTAAATGTGAAATTAAGAAAGCAGTAAAAGAAAACGTGTATCACTGTAGCAGACACATTTGATAACCTATCTTTCTTGTTAATAGTACCACAGTTTGGTTTGGGGTAGCAGTGTGTCCAGTCTCAGGTGATAGGTTGAAGTTAATTACGACAATTATGTATTTTGCTTCCCACTCTCCATTGCTTCTTGGGATAGCCATATGAGGTAGTTTTTTCATTGAAAAATACGGTGAAATCAGTCTTGTTTACACCTAGGAAAGCATTTGTCTTTCTCATAAAAGGATAGATTTCAGCTGTCCCTTCTCTGTCTCCTGCTTTTAAACTTAAGTGCGATACCTGGAGCTGCTGCTGTCATCTTGTGACCCTGAGGGAAAGGCCATAAACATAGCATAAGTCTGCCCTAACGACCTTGTGCTGCTGAACCAATGCCAACACTTACCTTTCATTTTCTTGTTGAATGACATAATAAACATCCACGTTATTTAAGTCACTTCTGTTAGGTTTTGTTTCTTACAGCAGAATATATTCCTAACTGATCATCAGCTTTCTTTATAATGTTATTCTTGAACTGCACAACATTTAAAGTTAAAAATCTAGATCTAATCTTTCGGTAAGTATTGAGTTCATATTGGGTTTTCATAGGGTTTATGTCTATGTAGAGATTAACATATATATACACTTCTTGTTTTAGGAAATTTTCAGCTTAAAAATACTAGCATAGTACCAATAAAAAATTGTGACATTTGCAACATTGTACCAGGTATCCTATCCAGCACAGTAAGTCAAGAAAAAGTAGTAGTAAGTATAAAGATTGGAAAACTTGGAAAAAAGAAACAAGTGTCTGTCCTTAAAAGCAGATCACAAGATTTTATGTAGAAAATCCAAAAGAATCTATGGATAAAGTATTAATAAGAAAATTTATGTTACTGAATACAAAAATTAATATGCAGACATTGTAAATCTATACTTTGTTTTTTTAAGTGAAATTTTAAAAGGATGCCATTTAGAAAAGCATTGAAAGCATGAAATTTTTGATAACTATCTGACAAGAAATATATATGACCTCTTTGGGAAAATTGTAGAACTTTTTTAGAGACTTTTGGGAAATCTAAATAAATGGATATCTAAATAAATATAAATAAATCATGGATTAGAAGACAAAATTAAAAAGTTGAGAGTTATTCCAATTGATTTATAGATTCAATACATTGCCAATTTTGTTTGCCTTGGTAAACTGATTTTAAAATTGTTCAGAAATGCAAAGGGCCTAAAATAGTGGAGACATTCTTGAGCAAGATAGGAGGACTTGCTTTAGTAATCATTTCTGTATTATAAAGCCAATATAAATAAGGCAATGTGATTGTGGCATAGGGATAGGCAAGTAGATCTGTGAAATAAAGCAGGTCTCAAAAACACTTGTCCCATTTAAAGACACTTGATGTATGATAGAGTGGATCTTGTACGTCAGTCGGTAAGGACCATTTTCTCAATAAATGGTGCTGGAATAATTGAAAGAGCATAAGGAACAAAGAGAAGTTGGAACTATATGAAAATTAAATTCAAGTTAGATTACAAAATATGAAAGACAAAGTTATAAAATGCTTAAAATGTGATATAGAAGAATATCAGTAACTTGGGATAAGAAAAGATTTATTTTAAACTTAAGAAAAGTTTTGCCATGAAGAAGAAAACTAATAAATTTGATGGGAAGAATTTAAGTTCCTCAAGATATTATACAATAAAATGATAAGCCACAGACTGGGAAAAGATATTGCAAAGCATATACCCAACATAGTATCCAGACATTACAATCATTAATTTGGTGATTTAATTTACTGAATGCTTACTGTGACCAGAAGCAGTACTCTAGGTGCCAGGAATACAATCTCTCTCTTCATGGAATGTATATTCTAGAGGGTAGGCAAAGACTAAGAAGATAGACAGCCCAATAGAAAACTGCACAAAATATTCATGATCAAACATATACCAGAAGAATTCCAAATTACCCCCCAATAAACATATGTAAAGTTGACCACCATCATTAGTTATCAGAAAAATACAAATTTAAACCATGACATACTATTTCACATCTACTAGACTGGCAAAAGAAACTTTTAACCATGGCAGATGGACATATAAATTAGTAAAACTATTTTGGAAAAACTGTGCATAATTTAGTAGAGTTGAAGGTGTAGATGTCTTCTAACTCCACAATTCCTATTTAAAGTATATACATACAGGGAACAAACTTGGTGGTTGCCACTGGGGAAGGGGGGTGGGGATACAGGCATCCAGTTATGGAATGAATAAGTCACAGGGTGGAAAGGTACAGCATAGGGAATATAGTCAATGGCATTGTAATAGCGTTGTGTGGTGACAGGTGGTAGCTACACTTGTGAGTATAGATGTTGAATCATTACGTCGTATACCTGAAGCTAATGTAACATTGTGTGCCAATTATACTAATATATATAAAAATATGTATGTATACATATGCTTAAGAAATTTTGTACATGTACATCAGGAAGTATGTACAAGAATATAACAGTATTGTTTGTAATAGCTGCAAACTGAAAACAACTCAAATATCTAACAACAGAGAAATGTACACGTTACAGTTCATTAATACAGTGGAATACTATACACTATTGAGAATGAATGAGCTATAGCCACACACATCAGCATGGACAAATCTTACAAATATAGTGTTGAATGAATGAAGGTAAGCACAAACTTAAAAGATGCAACTTCCATTTGTGTAAAGTTTAAGAACAGATTAAATCATACTGTCGATATGTGTATAGATGTGGTTATGTTAATAATCACAGAAATCAGGATAGTGGCTGTCTGAAGGAGTATCAAGTGGGGACTCAGAGTGTGATGATCAGTTTTCTATTCCAATGATATTATGCTTTTAGTTACAAGTATGTTCACATTATAATTGTTCAAGGAACTAGAAAATTTTATGTACTTTATTTATGCCTTATAGGAAAATATAAACTCAGTATTTTGAGGGAAAAGAATTACTTCTAGATTATGTTGGCAGGCTTTAAAATGTTCTATTTTTGAAATTAGCTCCTATTCTTTTTTAATATGGAAAATGTTACACAAGACTAAATTTTTTTTAAATCTGTATTTTTCATTGGGAGAGCTCCTCAGGAGGGGATGGTCTTCTCTAAACTGGTTGCACAGTTCTGTAATATCAAATACATTATTAGGCTCCAGTCTTTGAGAAGGATATGTAGATATAAAAAATGTTGGCTGTAAAAGTGTTGCCAAAACCGTGAGGAGATTGGAAGTGATGGCATATGAGAAACAAAAGAAATAGGAATTGGGGGTAGATTTTTTATTTCTTACCTTGGCCACTCTCCCCTGTTGGTGCTAACTTGGAAGGAAGAATAGAAATTTTCCATTTCTCTTCTTTTGGTGGTTAACAATAAAATGGTAACATGCATATCTGACTTTATGAAGTCCAAAATTAATTGAGATCTTTCCCCTTCTGATCAATACAAAGAATTTTAGGACACTTTGCTTCAAAACAGCCCCTCACATCTTATAATTATTATCATAGTTTAGTGCCTCTATTACCCCTCCACAGCAGGCAGTTATTGCTGTTTATATTGTCAAATCTTGCTTAGATTTATATCCACATGATCCTACGTTCTGTAGGCTGCATTTGTTCTGCTTCTCACACCTTCCTCCTCGCAATTTCTTTCTTTTCAAAGACATCCTTTGAATTTTCTTTAGTGAAAATCTGTTAATGGTAAATCACTTCCCATTAGCTTTGCTTGTTCTGAGCTCATTCCTTCTGTTCTTCCATCATTCATGTGATATTTATTGTCTTCCAAGTGTGAAGCTGTGGATACAGTGATGACAACTTACAAAGAAAAGGCAACTTTAAGAAATGGTTCTTAATCTTTGATGATCACCAGCCATTCAGGATCTGAGTTTTGTATTCTGCATGGTGGTTTCTTTGGGACTGAACCAAAGAATGTTTGCAGTAATTTAGACAGTTCAAAGTCACTGCTAAGTGAAACTGCTGGCCTCTTGTGTTTGTGTCTCAGTCACTGAAATCCAATTTCAAAAAAAAACTGGCCTCCAGAAAATTCGGAGAATGCAATATGGACTTTGAAGTCCTGGCCTGCCTGTTAAAAATTTTTATGTTCACATCTTATATGTTTTATTTAGAAAATATTTTAAATACAACAAATTATGAAATTCAGATTACTTTGTGTGTATACTTTGTATACTTGTACATTCAAGATTAAAACATTACATGCATACTTTTGAAATTTTTGCATTATTTTGTATGGGGTTTAGTACTATAGCATTTTAAATGTGACTTCAAATTCTAAGATAATTTTGTAAAAAACTCACTATATTTTTATGAATTATTAATGTATACTCTTTTTTTAAACAGTGGGACTCAACTTGGAGGTCTCATTACAGTATTATGCTACTTTTTCAACCATGGAGAGGTTTGTTTTCTAGAAAATAATTTTTAAGATAGAAGGGGCTCTATAGGAACAAGGAAATATATTCATTAAAACAATATATAATTTGCATGTTATTTAGGGCTTTGCAATATTTTATCATGTTAATATTCATATTTTAATCATGTCTATCCACACTTTACATAATTAGAATTTATGATGTGAAATATCTTGCCTGGTTTTTAGTGTACCTATATTTTGTAGAAAATCCAAATACTCTATTTTATTGAAAAAGGAAATACTGTACTTATTGAGTTCAGGCACTTTATATAAACATTATCTCATTTACTCCCATAACACTTTTATGGAAGGTGGTTATTATCCTCACAGTAGAAGATATGAAATTGAAATTTATAGTTGTTATGTTACTTATACAAGATTCCACATTCAATAACTGGTGAAACTGAGCTTCCCATTTTCCATCTGTCTGGCTCCAAAACCTTGCTTCCTTCTATTACATCATGCCTTTTCAATTACACAAAAAGCTGAATTCAAAATAGAAATTTACTAACTCAGTCCGATGGGATATAGTCCACCTACAAAGAGCTCGTAGAAACTTACTTAGAATATGTTAGATTCATTCAACAATATACTGAGTATGTAACCTGTGCCAGTTTCTGTTCGACAGTGTGTTAGATTCATTCAACAGTATACTGAGTATGTAACCTGTGCCAGATTCTGTTCGATGCTGAGAGGTAGCATTGGAAAGTGAGAGAATATGACTGCTAGCTTTTGGAAACTATATAATATGTTGTGGCATGGGTTACATAGGGTTGGTTGAAGTTTTTATCCATTACGACTAGAAAAGGTAAATAATTGATGAATTTTAGAAAATCAGACAAAGGAATCATAAAAATTATACATAAATATATAAACTTAAACAAATGCATTCATTTACCAGTGTGTTCATGTAAAGACAAAACCTTTTCTTTGATTATGCCAGATGAATTGACTTTCTTATACATACCATAATCCATCTTTTAAAGTTTAGTTTTGGTCTCTTGGAAGAGGAGTAATAAGAGTTTATAAGAGTTTCAATTCTTTCTAGAATTTTAGAGTTCTTGATATAAAACTTTTATAATATTCTCACTCATGTCTTAAAAATAATTAGTTTTAAAGTCTATACAAAATGTCAGTACTTTCATTTATGTATCACATTAGTGATTTCCAAATACTTCCAGGTGTTTTTAGAAACTTAACAGTTAACTCTTTTGAAGGTGTATTTCACAAATTCAGAGACAATTTTAATTACTTGTAGTGTGTGCTTATACTCATTAAACTTGTTATGTTTAAACTCTCTTGGTGTTTGTGAATGCCCCAGGTGACACTTGGTTAGATTTTTTTCTGGGCATACATACATGCCAAAGCCCTGGGATGCCAGGGTCCTCACTGCAGAGCTAGAATGTGGATCTGGTTTTTCAGTTCCAAAATCCTCACCACTCCTATACCTACCATCTTGTTTGCCCTTTAGGTTTCTTATGTTTGGCATTTTTAGGTTTTACTTGCTTCTGGACTTGCTGGTTAATGGCTCTCTACCTAATGCCCATATGCCCATTAAGAGAGCTCCAGAAACTGAGAAGCTATCCCAGGCATTCATAAATTAATGAGTCTAGTATTAAAATTATTAAAACCAACCTACTCATGATTTTTAGATTAATATTTATTGCGATGGAACATAAAGTGAAGTATTTTATTGATTTCAGGCTACCCGTGTAATGTGGACACCACCTCTCCGGGAAAGTTTTTCATACCCATTTCTTGTACTTCAGATGTGCATTTTAACTTTGATTCTCAGGTAATTTTTATAAAATAAATCTAAATAAATTTTAACTTTCTTAAAATATACTTCAACATATTAAGTTATAATTATCAAATTTTGTTTTCCCTTTATTTTTAGTTACTTTAAAAATAGAGTATCCAGTTGAGAAAGTAATCTAAAATTACTATGTAAAAAGTTGCTTTCTATTTAAGAGTCTAGACTACAGGTTTTAGGTCATATAAATTCCTAGAAAGATGGTTTATTTTCCAATTTTTGGAAGTGATTTTATTCTAACTAGTCAGGGGTTTCATGGAATGAAATGTGTTAACCACAACATTTAGGACTGTAGCCTTGAGTACATATGCTATATACTCTGTAGCTTAGCCAGAAGTCACTTTTGTTTGGTAAATATAAGATAACAGAACATAATATATTTTGTGATAATATTACTAAACAACATAAACATTTAAAATTTTGCTTTTGAAAATTTGTATACCATAGTATAAGGATTTATCAAAATCTAATACAACTTTTATTATTTACACAAAATGTTTACAATTCTTTTTTCATATTCTAAAAGATACTAAAACCATCTGTGGTAAAAGGTGTTGGTTACTGATACATCTTTTAATTGTAGACTGGGCAGTTTAAACTTCAACATACAGTAGTTTATAACTGCATTCTAGAATTCTTCTTTAGTCATTGTTTTAATTTTTTTCTTTAAAGCGTTCTCATAGTCGTTAATATTGCACCAACACTTACACTTTTCTTCATTGCTTTTTGAAACCTAAAAGCAGTGGTATGTAAAACTGCTATGGCTCGTATAGGCTATATATTTTGAGATATTGAAGGGTCAGTTCACACTATTTTCTGACCATATTGCTGGAGTATTAAATTTCTAATATGCTTAGTGAAAGGAAAATAAACTTTTATGTTTAAAGTATTGTATTTACTGATAAATGAGATACAATATTTAAAGCCCTAATTAAGATTGTTTTATGCTAAGCATTTTTATAACCCAGGTATTTTCAGTTCTTTTTAATGGGCTTTTAAATTTAACTATATTTTGTTGCCTTACATCAAAGGTAAGGGGTCATTCGATTTCATCATTTTTCAGTTAGCTTTTCTGTTTAGTGATAGGCTACTTTTATGGTAAAACTTACTGGTATCAATTCTCTCTATTAAGGACCTCGATCAGTAATAGAAGGCATTTTATTGCACTCTGTCTTTCCAATGTTGCTTTTATGCTTCCCTGGCAGTTTGCTCAGTTTATACTTTTTACACAGGTAAGATGATTTTAAACTAATTTAAGTTCAATGCAAGATGTACTTGGTTGTTTTTATAGAAGTTTTATAATGTCATTATGTTTCTGACCTAATAGATTTTCAAAAATGTGGAATAATTATAGTTTACATATGTGTATGATTTTTAAAAAATTATGTAAATCTACATTCAGTTAATGGACTGGTTTAGTTAGGCAGATCTTAATGATCAACATGCAAAAGACTTTTTCCTATTTAATTTTTTTATTATTTTTTAAATTTTATTATGTTAATCACTATACATTACATCATTAGTTTTTGATGTAGTGTTCCATGATTCATTGTTGGCGTATAACACCCAGTGCTCCATTCAATACGTGCCCTCTTTAATACCCATCACCAGGCTAACCCATTCCCCCACCCCCTCCCCTCTAGAACCCTCAGTTTGTTTTTCAGAGTCCATAGTCTCTCATGGATCGTCTCCCCCTCCAATTTCCCCCCCTTCATGTTTCCCTTCCTACTATCTTCTTCTTTTCTTTAACATATAATGTATTATTTGTTTCAGAAGTACAGGTCTGCGATTCAACAGTCTTACACAATTCACAGCACTCACCATAGAACATACCCTCCCCAATGTCTATCACCCAGCTACCCCATGCCTCCCACCCCCCACCACTCCAGCAACCCTCAGTTTGTATCCTGAGATTAAGAATTGTTCATATCAGTGAGATCATATGATACATATCTTTCTCTGATTGACTTATTTCGCTCAGCATAATACATTACTCCAGGTCCATCCACATTGTTGCAAATGGCAAGATTTCATTCTTTTTGATGGCTGCATAATATTCCATTATACACACACACACACACACACACACACACACACACACACACACACACACCACTTCTTTATCCATTCATCTGTCGATGGACATCTTGGCTCTTTCCATAGTTTGGCTACTATGGACATTGCTGCTATAAACATGGGGTGCACATACCCCTTCGGATCCCTACATTTGTATCTTTGGGGTAAATACCCAGTAGTGAAATTGCTGGGTCGTACGGTACCTCTATTTTCAACTTTTTGAGGAACCGCCATACTGTTTTCCAGAGTGGCTACACCAGCTTGCATTCCCACCAACAGTGTAGGAGGGCTCCCCTTTCTCCGCATCCCCGCCAACATCTGCATTTCCTGACTGGTTAATTTTAGCCATTCTGACTTATGAGAGGTGGTATCTCATTGAGGTTTTGATTTGGATTTCCCTGATGCCGAGCAATGTTAAACACTTTCTCATGTGTCTGTTGGCCATTTGGATGTCTTCTTTGGAAAAATATCTGTTCATGTCTTCTGCCCATTTCTTGATTGGATCATTTGTTCTTTGGGTGTTGAGTTTGATAAGTTCTTTATAGATTTTGGATACTAGCCCTTTATCTGATATGTCATTTGCAAATATCTTCTCTCATTCTGTCGGTTGTCTTTTGGTTTTGTGGACTGTTTCTTTTGCTGTGCAAAAGCTTTTTATCTTGATGAAGTCCCAATAGTTCATTTTTGCCCTGGCTTCCCTTGCCTTTGGCGATGTGTCTACGAAGAAGTTGCTGCAACTGAGGTCGAAGAGGTTGCTGCCTATGTTCTCCTTTAGGATTTTGATGGACTCCTGTCTCACATTGAGGTCTTTCAACCATTTTGAGTCTATTTTTGTGTGTGGTGTAAGGAAATGGTCCAGTTTCATTCTTCTGCATGTGGCTGTCCAATTTACCCAACACCATTTGTTGAACAGACTGTCTTTTTTCCATTGGACAGTCTTTCCTGCTTTGTCGAAGATTAGTTGACCATAGAGTCGAGGGTCCATTTCTGGGCTCTCGATTTTGTTCCATTGATTTATGTGTCTGTTTTTGTGCCAATCATACTGTCTTGATGATGACAGCTTTGTAATAGAGCTTGAAGTCCGGAATTGTGATGCCACCAGCTTTGCTTTGCTTTTTCAACCTTCCTCTGGCTATTTGGGGTCTTTACTGGTTCCGTACAAATTTTAGGATTATTTGTTTCATTTCTTTGAAAAAAGTGGATGGTATTTTGATAGGGATTGCGTTAAATGTGTAGATTGCTCTAGGTAGCATTGACATCTTCACAATATTTGTTCTTCCAGTCCATGAGCATGGAACATACCCTCTATCTCTATAATCTGAAGATTTTGGTCAAGAAAGGATGCTGTACTTTGTCAAATGCTTTTTCTGCATCTATTGAGAGGATCATATGGTTCTTGTTCTTTCTTATATTGATGTATTATATCACATTGATTGATTTGCTGATGTTGAACCAAGCTTGCAGCCCAGGAATAAATCCCACTTTGGTGGTGGTGCATAATCCTTTTAATGTACTGTTGGATCCTCTTGGCTAGTATTTTGGTGAGAATTTTTGCATTCATGTTCATCAGGGATATTGGTCTGTAATTCTCCTTTTTGATGGGGTATTTGGGCTTGGGATTAAGGTAATGGTGGCCTCATAAAACGACTTTAGAAGTTTTCCTTCCATTACTATTTTTTGGAGCAGTTTCAGAAGAATGGGTATTAATTCTTCTTTAAATGTTTGGTAGAATTCCCCTGGGAAGCCATCTGGCCCTGGGCTCTTGTTTCTTGGGAGATTTTTGATTAGTGCTTCAATTTCCTTAGTGGTTATAGGTCTGTTCAGGTTTTCTATTTCTTCCTGGTTCAGTTTTGGTAGTTGATACAGCTCTAGGAATGCATCCATTTCTTCCAGATTATCTAATTTGCTGGCATAGAGTTGCTTATAATATGTTCTTATAATTATTTGTATTTCTTTGGTGTTGGTTGTGATCTCTCCTCTTTCATTCATGATTTTATTTATTTGGGTCATTTTTCTTTTTGATCGGTCTGGCCAGGGATTTATCAATCTTGTTCATTCTTTCAAAGAACCAGCTCCTAGTTTCGTTGATCTGTTCTACTGTTCTCTTGGTTTCTAGTTCATTGATTTCTGCTCTGATCTTTATTATTTCTCTTCTCCTGTTGGGTTTTAGGCTTTATTTGCTGTTCTTTCTCCAGCTCCTTTAGGTGTAGGGTTAGGTTGTGTATTTGAGACCTTTCTTGTTTCTTGAGAAAGGCTTGTATTGCTATATACTTTCCTCTTAGGACTGCCTTTGCTGCATCCCAAAGATTTTGAACAGCTGTGTGTTCATTTTCATGTTTCTATGAATTTTTTAAATTCTTCTTTTAATTTCCTGGTTGAGCCATTCATTCTTTAGTCGGATGCTTTTTAGCCTCCATGTATTTGAGTTCTTTCTGACTTTCCTCTTGTGATTGAGTTCTAGTTTCAAAGCATTGTGGTCCGAAAATATGCAGGGAATGATCCCAATCTTTTGGCACCGGTTGAGACCTGATTTGTGACCTAGGATGTGATCAATTCTGGGGAATGTTCCATGGGCACTAGAGAAGAATGTGTATTCTGTTGCTTTGGGATGGAATGTTCTGAATATGTCTGTGAAGTCCATTTGGTCCAGTGTGTCATTTAAAGTCTTTATTTCCTTGTTGATCTTTTGCTTAGATGATCTGTCCATTTCAGTCAGGGGGGTGATAAAGTCCCCTACTATTATTGTATTGCTGTCGATGTGTTTCTTTGCTTTTGTTATTAATTGGCTTATATAATTGGCTGCCCCCATGTTAGGGGCATAGATATTTACAATTGTTAGATCTTCTTGTTAGACAGACCCTTTAAATAGGATATAGTGTCCTTCCTCATCTCTTATTATAGTCTTTGGTTTAAAATCTAATTTGTCTGATATAAGGATTGCCACCCCAGCTTTTTTTTGGTGTCCATTAGCATGGTAAATGGTTTTCCACTCCCTCACTTTCAATCTGGAGGTGTCTCTGGGTATAAAATGAGTCTCTTGCAGGCAGCATATTGATGTGTCTTGTTTTTTAATCCAATCTGATAGCCTGTGTCTTTTGATGGTGGCGTTTAGCCCATTTACATTCAGGGTAACTATTGAAAGGTATGAATTTAGTGCCATTGTATTGCCTGTAAGCTGACTGTTACTGTATATTGTCTGTGTTCCTTTCTGGTCTCTTTACTTTAAGGCTCTCTCTTTGCTTAGAGGACCCCTTTCAATATTTCTTGTAGGGCTGGTTTCGTGTTTGCAAATTCCTTTAGTTTTTGTTTGTCCTGGAAGCTTTTTATCTCTCCTTCTATTTTCAATGACATCCTAGCTGGATATAGTATTCTTGGCTGCATATTTTTCTCATTTAGTGCTCTGAATATATCATGCCAGTCCTTTCTGGCCTGTCAGGTCTCTGTGGATAGGTGCATTGCCAATCTAATGTTTCTACCATTGTAGGTTACAGATCTCTCATCCCAAGCTGCTTTCAGGATTTTCTCTTTGTCGCTGAGACTCATAAGTTTTACTCTTAGATGTCAGGGTGTTGATCTATTTTTATTGATTTTGAGAGGGGTTCTCTGTGCCTCCTGGATTTTGATGTCTGTTTCCTTCCCCAAATTAGGGAAGTTCTCTGCTATAATTTGCTCCAATATACCTACTGCCCCTCTCTCTCTTTCTTCTTCTTCTGGGATCCCAATTATTCTAATATTGTTTTGTCTTACCCTATCACTTATCTCTTGAATTCTGCCCTCGTGATCCAGTAGTTGTTTATCTCTCTTTTTCTCAACTTCTTTATTTTCCATTATTTGATCTTCTATATCAGTAATTCTCTCTTCTGCCTCATTTATCCTAGCAGTTAGAGCCCCCATTTTTTGATTGCACCTCATTAATAGCCTTTTTGATTTTGACTTGGTTAGATTTTAGTTCTTTTATTTCTCCAGAGAGGGTTTCTCTAATATCTTGCATGCTTTTTTCAAGCCCAGCTAGTATCTTTAAAATCGTCATTCTGAGCTCTAGTTCTGACATCTTACTAATGTCCGTATTGATTAGGTCCCTGGCAATCGGTACTGCCTCTTGTTCTTTTTTTTTTCAGGTGATTTTTTTCCATCTTGTCATTTTGTCCATAGGATAATAGATGAAGGAGAGAACAAAATGCCAACATTTGGCATTTTGGTAACAACATCTCCAGAAAATATACACTAAACAAATCAGAAGAGACCTGAAACTGGGGGAAAAGAAAGGGAAAGAAAGAAAAATGAAAAAAAAAAAGAAAAAGAAAAGAATATGATCAGGCTGGTGCACAGATGAGTGCTACACACTAGATTTTGGGTGTATTTTGATCTGTTAGAAGAAAGTGCCTCCCAATATTTTAAAGAAAGAAAAACTTATATATGTACAAAAATAAGGGTAAATATGAATGGATGGAATATGACTGTAAAGATGAAAAGTATAAAAGATTTTATTTTATTTTTTTTAAAGATTTTATTGATTTATTTGACAGAGAGATAGAGAGAGCACTGATAGGCAGAGTGACAGGCAGAGGGAGAAGCAGGCTCTCCACTGAGCAGGGAGCCTGATGCGGGGCTCGATCCCAGGACCCTGGGATCATGACCTGAGCCGAAGGCAGACACTTAACTGACTGAGCCACTCAGGCGCCCCATAAAATATTTTATAAAACGAATTGATAAGAAGTTGGTTGAAAAAAGAAAGAAGAGGATTTAAAAAAAAAAAGGAGAGAATGTGATCAGGCAGGAGACTAGAACAAAGCCATACATTAGAGATTTAGGGTATATTTTGGTCTGTTAGAAGAAACTGTATCCCAAAATTTTAAAGAGAGAACAACTTATATATATACCAAAAGTAAGGTTAACTACTATGAAGGGATAGAATATGACTCTTCCAGAAAGTGGTCACTTTTCTGTTCAGAGAGTTGCTGCTATTCTTTTCTTCAATCTCCTGTTGAGTTCATAGGTGTTCAGAATGGTTTGATCCCTGGTGCTGAATTCCTGGGACCAGACAAAATTTAGGTCTCTTGCTCCTCCCCCTCCTATTACTTTAATTCACAATTTTTCTTGTTTATATTTGAGATGATCTCTATAAATTTGCCTGTAGATTTTCCTTTTATCTTAGGAATCATTTTGGATACCAAGTTACACAACATGGTAAGGGCCAATCCTACTCTTCATGGTAAAAGGGCTATCTGCTTCTAATCTAGCTGTTGGCTCTTTTGTCTGAAGGGCAGAATCTTGCTGGACACCATTTCTCAGAGTTTCAATCATGACATTATTTGAGTGAATTTGGGGCCATATCCTGTTTCCCCAAACAACTAAGTAACTAATGGCAAGAGACTGAGCTGGGAAATTAGTTGAAGATTAATTTTGTTGAAATTTCATGATAAGCCAAATTTTACATTAGAACTCCTTTCCACCTAACTAACCATCACTGATAATAATAATGTTCTCTATTGGCAGTGAGAAATTGTGCCAAGAAGGCTTCTGCTGCTAGTTATTTACAAAAATTAAATTATAACCTCAACTTAATTCGTGCTGCATGTTTAAAGTATTCTCTTTGCTTTACTTCCTTATAGTTGGCCCTTCCGGGTTGTAACACAGGAAGTCTGTGGTTTCCATTATTTGCACATGCCAACATAGATTTCTAATGTGCATCACTTCCTTGGAAGCACATTTATTAATCCACTGGTGCTGATGAATCTCTTTAAGTACCTGTTTGGGTAATTTTGATGTTGCTTTAATGATTTTCTCTCCATTCAAAAGATGTGTTAAGCTTTTAGTTTTCTTTTTTGTCTTTTTTTTCATTATTGAGATATAATTGACAAGTAACATTTTGTAAGTTTAAGGTATATAATATGTTCTTTGATACATTATTATATTTCAATATGATTACCACCTTAGTGTTAAACATATCTATTAGGTCACATAATATTTCTTTGTTGTGGTGAGAGCATTTAAAATTTAGTCTCTAAGCAACTTTGAAGTATATAATATAGCATTGAATATTATCACTATGCTGTGTGTTAGATCTCTAGAACTTATCCATCTTCTAGTTGCAAATTGGACCCTCTGTCCAATGTCTCTCTTATTCCCCCATTCCTCAGCTCCTCATAACCACAGTTCTACTCTTCATTTCTACAAGTACGGCTTTTTTAGATTCCATATGTAAGTGATACCATAGTATTTGTCTTTCTCTGTCTGACTTACCTCACTTAGCATAATGCCTTCAAGGCCCATCTATGTTAAATTCTATGTATAAGTAACAGGAAGTCAAAAGTTTACAGAAGAGTTTTATGTTCAATTTCAATGTTTTCAGTGCACAATGCAGTCATCTCTGATTTCAGGAACAAAATTGGTCCAAAGCCTGATCTGATTCAAAATTCTTTTTTGTTTCCTGGAAAAAAAATTTCACCCACCCTCAGACCTACTCACCTTGAGGCTAGTATCTGCAGGATCATGATGAAACCTTTATCTAGAGGGAAGAAGAAAAGAGTTTCACAGCATAATGTTGACTCTGTTGCTTGTATTTAAATGAGCGGGTTCTCTTTTCAACCAGCAAGTCAAATAACATTTCAGCAACTGAGCAGAATTTTCACCCATGAAGTGTTTCTCTTAGCCAAAGCTTATTTGTGATACTTAAGAAAGGTGGTCTAGACTTGGATATCCTAACAATATTGGTCTATGAGAGGTAAGAAAAGTAAACTTAACATATGCTAGACTTCAGTATTAGAGTTTATTTCATTTAATCCTCAAGGAGTCCAGTCAGATGGATATTACAGATAAAGACACAAAGGCTCAAAGATTAAATTAAAATCAAGTCTGTCCAATTGCAAAGCTCCAGCATTTTCCAGTTTATTTTTGTTGCATCTCTAAGGCCTTTGAACTCTTCTCTATTGAAGGTTATACACTTGGCTATATTATCTTACTTCCTTGCTAAAATGCCTTCAGCTTTCATGCAGCATTAATAAAATAAATATGCATTTGAAGGATATTTCTGTACCTTTTGTGAAACTATCATTAATTGAGTGTACTCTGTTATCTAATTGCTTTCCTATATAAGTACCTATATGACACATTTTTCATAATTAGCATCAAGATTAATTTTCCTCTCCAAGTGAATTTATGAACTTCCTTCTGACAACTGTAACTATTCTATTAAATGAGGGGGATTCAACAGGAGACAGCAGAAAGCAACTGCATTTTTATCCTCCTAATCCCTCTTAAAACCTGTGTTCTAGACTTCTTTCTCTCCCACCCCCCAAATTTAGATGAAATCTCAGGAGGTTCCATACATATTCTTTTCCTTTTCATTTTGAAGAAGTTTTATTTCAGTAAAAAAAATTTCTTTGAGATCTTTAAAATTTTGCGTCTTCTGACCATTAAAATGATATATATCCTTTTATTTAGTTCTTGTTTGATTTCCTTCAATGTTACATAGATGTTTCATTAAATTTGTTCTCAGATGTTTCATTAGATTGTTTCCTTATATAGGAAAGCAATTAGATAACAGAGTATACTCAATTTTCTATTTTTGATGCATTTTAAAAGATTGGGTATTTTGTATTTGTTAGGTATATAGTCCTACATGTGTTAATTAGGCAAAGTCTGTTAATTGTGCTGTTCAAATTTTTTAGATATCTATTTTTGTTTATTTCAGTTACTAGAGGAGGAATGTCTTAAAATCTTCCACTTCAACAGTTGATTTGTTGATGTCTACTTTTAGTTCTGCAAATTCTTACTTTAAATATTTTGGTGCAATATTATGATGTGCACAATTGTTAAACATTCTTTTTATTATTATGTAATGTTCTTTAAAAAATGCATCTGTGTGTTTGTGTGTGTGTGTGTGTGTGTTTGTGGTAAGAACACTTAACATGAGACATCTCCTCCTCACAAACTTGTTAAGTACAGATAGAGTACAGTATTGTTATCTACAAGCACAGTGTTGTACAGCTGACCTCTAGAGTTTTTGATGCTGCATAAATGAAATTGTATATGCATTGATTAACAGCTTCCCATTTCCTCCTCTCCACCCAGCCCCTGGCTATCGCTATTCTATTCTTTGCTTCTATGAGTTTGACTATTCTAGATATCTCATAAAGTGGAATCATGCAGTATTTGCCCTATGACTAGCTTATTTCACTTAGCATAATGCCTCATTCATATTGTTCCATATTGTAGGATTTCCCTCTTTTTTAAGGCTAATGATATGCCATTGTATGTGTATGACACATTTTTTAATCCATTTATTCATTGATTGTGATTTAGGTTATTTCCACACCTTGGATACATGAATAGTGCTACAGTGAACATAAGATGCTAATATCTCTTCAAGATTCTATTTTCAGTTCTTAAATACCTAAAAATGTGCTGGATTATAGGATAGTTCTATTTTCAATTTTTTTTTAGAAAAATTTTTTAAAAGATTATTTATTTGGGAGAGAGAGAGAAAGAGATCACGAGCAGGGGGGAAGGGTAGAGGGAGAAGCAGACTCCCCGCTGAGCAGGGAGTCTGATGCAGGACTCTATCCCAGGACCCTGGATCATGACTTGAGCCAAAGGCAGATGCTTAACCAAACTCACCCAGGTGCCCTGTTTTCAATTTTTTTGAGGAACCTTCATACTGTTTTCCATAGTGGCTGCACAATTTTACATATGCATCAACTGTGTGAAAGAGTTCCCTTTCTTCCACATCTTCATTAATGCCTGATGCCTGTTTTTTGATAATAGTCCTCCTAATGGGTGTGAGATAACATTATCATTGTGGTTTTTGATTTGTATTTCACTGATAATTAGTGACATTGAGCATATCTATTAGCTATTTGCATATCTTTATTGGATAAATACCTGTTCAAGTCCTTTGCCCATTTTTTAATAAAGTTGTCTTTTCCCAGAGTATTATGAATTCTTTATATATAGTTTGGATATTAATCTCTTATACCTCTTATCAGATATATGGTCTACAAATATTTTCTCCTATTCTATACATTGCCTTTTTACTCTTGATTGTTTCCTTTGCTGTGCAGAAGCTTTTTAATTTGATACAATCTTATTTGTCTATGTATCTGATAAGGGATAATATCATCAAGAAGGTAAGAGATAATGAGTGTTGGAGAGGATGTAATGGGAAGGGAGTGAACACTTCTGCTCTGTTGGTGTGAATTTAAATTGCGCAGCCACTATGGAAAAGAGTATGGAGGCTCCTTATAAAATTAAAAATAGAACTATCATATGATCTAGCAATTCCATTTCTAGGTATATATCCAAAAGAAATGAAAACAGAATATCAAAGAGATATTTGCACTTCCATGTTTATTACAGCATTACTCACCATAGCCAAGATATGGAAACAACTAAGTGTCAACAAATGAGTGCATAAAGATGGGATATATATATATATATCTCACATACACATAAACACAATTGAATATTCTGCTATAAGAAAGAAGGAAATCCTGCCATTTGTTACAACATAGGTGGACGTTGAAGGCCTTGTGCTAAGTGAAATAAGTCAGGCAGAAAAAAATAAATACTGTATCATGTCACTTATATGTGGAAACTTAAAAAGCCAAACTAGCAGAAACAGACTTGAATGATGGTTACCAGGGTGTGGGGGTGGGAAATAGGGAGCTATTGGTCAAAGAGTACACACTTGGAATTAGAAGATGAATGGGGGTGCCTGGGTAGCTCCATTGGTTAAGTGTCTTACTCTTGATAGGCTCAGGTCTTGATCTCACGGTCCTGAGTTCAAGCCCTGCTTTGAGCTCGACGCTGGGTGTGGAGCTTATTTAAAAAAGAAAAGAAAAAAGAAGATGAATGAGTTTTGGGGATCTAATGCACAGTGAAGTGATTATAGTTAACAATACTGTTTTATGTACTTGAAAGTTGCTAGGGTAGTAGATCTTAAATGTTCTTAGTGCTAAAATTAAATGGGAATTTTGTGAAATAATGGTTTTAGCTAACACTGCAGTGGTAATCACATTGTAATATATGTGTATCCAAACAACAGGTGTACACCTTCAACTCATACAATGTTAGAAGTCAATTATATCTTAATAAATCTGGAAAAAAAGCAACAGGGGAGTCCTTGGTAGAGATTCTAACTATAATAAAAAGGTAAAGTTTTAAGTCCAGTTAGGTTCTCATTATCCATTACCTGGAATATTACCTGGAACCACTTTAAACCTGTCTTATCTACTTTTGGGGGTGATGGTGGGTAGTGGGGAATTTATGCTGAGAGAACAAGAAATGACAGAGGGTTTGAGAGTAAGATTTTAGCCCCAAACTCCCAAATTCTGGGTAGTTGATCTATAGAACTTGTAATAATTTATGCATTCTCTGACTCTGAGATTTGATGGTAGCTTTTGCTGTGCTGAACTTGCTTTATGAGGCACTTGATAATGTGTTGAAGAGCGGTTTGCTGAGCTATTTGTCCTTGCCTATTTTTCCCTACCACCAGCAAGTCAGTTCTGTTAGGGTGGAGATAGCATTGGTACTCTAGTATCCATTGAAGGGATTTGAATTTATAGCATTGTTTTTAAGAAAACTATTTTAAGCTCCAAGTAACTAAGGTATAAGCAAAGGTCTGGGAAACTATAGTCAGGTAAATTGATTATTACTTGAAAGTATTACCATGTTCAGCTGTTTAAAACAAACATCTGTTGGGGATTCTTGAGTGAATTATCCATTGTTTTTGTGCTTACAAATTTTTTGAAATTGTACAGTGAACTACTAACCTCATTACTACTGAATGTTAAATTGTATGGGATTTTTCTCTCCAAAGGCCCAAACTAAAGAATTCCTGGGCCCAGTCATAATAATGACTGTGAATGCAGTCCTCTAAAATAAAAGAAATGGTAATACTGTAATTTGCAGTAGAGCTCTGTAATCTTTAATTTAATAAAACATAACCCAAATAAAATATTGGCTAGTTGGAATCATAGAGCATATTGCCTTTTTACCCTGGCTTCTTTCATTTAGCAATATGCATTTAAGGTTTCCCCATGTCTTTTCATGACTGGATAGCTCATTTTTTTATACTGCTGAATAATATTTCATTGTACGGATATAACACAGTTTGTTTATCCATTCACCTCTTGAAGGACATCATGGTTGCTTCCAGTCTTTGGTGATTCTGTAAACATTTGTTTGCAGGTTTTGCATGCATATAAGATTTTAACTCAATTGGGTAAATACCTAGGAGTATGATTGGTGGATTGTAGTGTAAGGCTGTGTTTAATTTTGTAAGAAATTGCCAATTTTATCAGGTTTTTGGATTTCAGCCATTCTAATAGGTATGTAGAATTATGTCCTTGTTCCTTTAATTTACAGTTGCCTAATGGAATATTACATTTACCATCTTTGCATGTAGTTATTTGCTATCTATATATTCTTTGGGTAAGGTATTTGTTCAGATCTTTTGCCCATTTTTTAAATTGGGTTGTTTTCTTATTTCTGAGTTTTAAGAGTTCTTAGTATATTTTGCATACCAGACCTTTATCAGATACGAGTTTTGCAAAAATTTTCTCAGTCTTTTAATTTTCTTAATAGTGTCTTTTGCAGAACTGAGGTTTTTAATTTTAAGAATGTTCAATTTATTAGTTTTTTTCATGAGTCATGCTTCTGATTTTCTATCTAAAAACTCATTATCAAATAAGGTCATCTAGGTTTTCTCCTTACATTTTAGAAGTTTTATAATAAGTCTGCATTTTAAATTTAGGTCTAAGATCCATTTTTATTTAATTTTTCTTGGCAAGGTATAAGGTCTAGGTCTAGGTTCATCTTTTGTGGATGGATGTCCAAGTCTTCCAGCCCATTTCTTGAGAAGACTATCATTTCTCCATTGAATTACCTTTGCTCCTTTGTCAAAAGTTTAGTTGCTTGTAATTGTGTGGCTTTGTTTCCGGGCTTTCTGTTTTATTGCAGTGTTTAATTTGTCTATTATTTTTCCAATACTATGCTGTCTTGATTACTGCTGCTTTTTGGTAAGTCTTAAAGTCAGCTAGTGTCTAGCTTTTTTAGAGTTTTCTTTTTGTCTTTGGTTTCAAGCAGTTTTTACTATGATATGCCTAAGTGTGGTCAAGTTTTTGTTTGTTTTAATTTATCCCTTGTTGGGGATTTGTAATATTTTATGAATCAATGTTTTATTTCTTCTGTAAATGTTGGGAACTTCTCAGATATAATCTCTTTAAATATAGCTTTTATTTCATTCCTTCATCCCTTTCTGACATATACAGTATAATATATTAGACCTTTACACTGTATGTTCTGTATCTATTATGTTCTTTCACATATTTTTCATCTCTTTAACATTTTATAGTTTTTTCTAAATGTTTTCTTCTGACCTATCTTCCAATTTATCATTTCTTTGGTTGGTTGTATTTAACTTGCTTTTAAATCCATCTTTGACTTCTCAATAGTGATTATTGTAATATTTAGTTATACATTTCACTTTCTATTACGGCTTCCAATACTCTTCTGGAATTTTCAGTATTATATGTTATTTCCTTGCACATATCAAAAGGAAAGTCTATGTCTGATGTGCCAAACATGTTTTTCAGTAGTTTGCAAGCAAAGATTGGTTTTTACATTTTTAAAGTGTTTAAAAAAATAGAAGAAGAATATACAACAGAGATTGTATGTGGCCCACAGAGCATAACACATTTACTATCTTTTTACTTAAAAAATCTACTGACCCATGAAGTAGATTCTATATGGATCTGTTTCTATTGTCATAGTAATAATGTCTTATCTCCTGTATCTGGTTAGTTTTGATGTGGTGTTGGATATTGTACATGAACAATTACAGAGTTAATTTGGGACTGTGTTGATATTAACTTCTTCCAGAGAAGATTAAAAGTTGCTTCTGGTAGGCAAATAAAGATACTAACAATCTTGAATCACCCACATTCAGCAAGAGAATGAGCTAATGCAGAGGTGGTCTTTAGTCTCTCTGAGGGCTGCTTAATTTCTGGTTCTCTCATATTATAGCCCAAGCCAAAGCTTGGGGACTTAGCAGAGATCACATTCTTGGTGTGCCCTGAGTAAGGAGTCCATCGAAATCTCTCAACTGCCTCTATTAGAATCTGCTTCTATTGGAATTGGCAGATGCTTCTGGCATAAAAGCAACTTAAAATGTCACGCTCATCACTGTAGATTTTCATCTCTTCTCTGGTTTTAACTTCCTAATTCTTTTTTGCTTTGTTAGTAATCTGTGGCTTTCATACAGGCTTTGAAATATTTTTTCTAGCTATTCTAGTTCTTAATGATAAGGTTGGTTCAAATTATTTTGATTGTTATTATTGGAAATAAATTCCACTCTTATATTTACTTATGAATAGTGAAGTGTTTGCTTTTGACTTTTTTTCATGTTTGCTTTTTTAATATTTTTATTTCAGATAGCTTCATTATTTCCCATGTATGTTGTGGGGTACATTGAGCCAAACAAATTTCAGAAGATCATTTATATGAACATGGTAACATTTTTAATATTCATAAGTTAAATATTAAAACAAGATTTCAGGATTTAGAAAACAGAACTGACTCTTTTTTGGGGTACCTACTTGCAAGTAGTATTTAATTAATATATATGATGTTGATATTATCCAGAAGGAAAGATTACATTATTATATATCTATATCTGTAATATTCAGATCTATAATAGATGTTTTATGTTCTGTGAAACTTTTAAAAATTTTATGTTTTATTTATTATTGTCACTACTTTTGAAATTGCTTTTTCTCCCCAAGACCTGAGACTTTTAGCACTTTGCATTAATGTGACACTGTAAATTTTGTGCTTTTGAATTTTTTAAATCTTGGTTTCCAAACACATACATAGACTTTAGATAAGAAAACAAAGCTTCGTTAGTGATGGAAATCTTCAAGTAGTCCAACAAAATAAGATTAGAAAATTAATACTTATGACTAAGTCTTTCTTATTATTACTGAATCAATAGAAACAATAGTGCTTTTTTTCTGTTTTCTTTATATCAAGTATCAGAGAAATAAGATTAAATTCTGCTGTATATAAGTTATGGTGTTGAAAAACTTCGAACTTAACTGTGTATTGAAATTCTGTTATCATTTGGCCAGGATCTATTTATTAATCTTATTTATGCATATGAAGTTTATATTAGAAATGACTATGCCTGTAGACAAAGTATGCATTACGCTATATATCTAATAACAATAAAACATGTTTCCTTTCTTCACTTTGCAGGTTTCAGTTCTCCTTTGTTTTGTGTTGATGTTTGGAAATCCAATGTATTTATCTTCTTATTATTCTTCATCTTTGTTAATGACTTTGGTAAGTGTTTGCTAAGCTCATGAAGATTTTTTTTTTTTTACCTGTCAAATAGTAGGTTTACCCATGTAATATAAGTTTAGGAGAATAAATGGTGCCCTTCCCTGATAATTGCTCATGTGAAAAACTTTCCCCAAATAATGCTTTTTTTTCTCTCTCATTCTTGAAAAATGAATACAATACAAAGTTTATCTCTTTAAAGTAATGTCCAGGTAAATATTTTAAAAAACAATCATAAGGTAATGAGACTTACTTTAAAACTATGCCATAATTAATAATAAAAATTATTTATTTCCTTCTACATCATTTCAGTACACTAAATAGTTATTGCAATGACATTACCATTTTCCAAAACATTTTTGGAATGTCTCTGAAATGCTTTCACAGACTGTGGCACATTTTTTGAATATCCTCATTGGTGGCAAATCTTCATCTTTCAAGGGTGGATTTAATTTTTGGAAATGACCAAAGACTTGTGAACAAGGTGGGTGATTAGATCTTGGGTGATCTAGATCTTGATCAAAATATGGTATGACAATAATTAGATTGATTTTCTTGACCATAACTAAATTATCTCTCAAGGCAGTTTGGAAAGAGGAGTTTCAAACTGTTCTGAGCAATGGCAACATGATTAGAATAATGTATAGTCTCCTCATGTGACTTTCATGGGATAACACTCATTTGGATATGTATTTGGAATGGTGGCTCGGTAAAATTGTTTTATTACTTTATAGTCACACGTCTAATATTCACAAGCCAGAACATGGAGTGTTTTCCTCCACTGGAATGTTTCTGGGATATTCTCTTTCCACAATGATCAGAGATGATATGAACCACAGTAATACCAAAATATGGCACTTTTTCATGTATGGTACATTGATCGACTCTTGAGATTATCCCTATATTTTAACATTTTTCTCCCCAAACTTTTCTCTTTGGTCTCATAGTAAGTAATCCCTCCTTTTTCTTTTTCCCCCAAAACATTTTCAGCATTTTATCAGACTTTGTTAGCAAAGTAGAGGACTTGCAATCATCTACCTCTTTTTATGAAAACATTTTATTTTGAAATATAGCACACATATAGAACACTGCACAAAACAAATGTTTTGTATACTTAGTACCCTATTACTAGTAAGTACTGATAAATGAACTGTTATTTGACATACATTCTTAAACTACCATCAAGTCAAAATGAGAACTTTTCTAACCATTCTAGAAGCCCTCTATGTGCCCTGCCCCAATTATAAATCCCCTGCACTGGCATAAAGCAGAAATAACTATCTGGACTATGGTAATTTCTCCTAGCTTTCCTTTATAGTTTCATCACTTAAGTTTCTATTTTTATCTACAGATTTCCCGTATATCTTCCTGGTGTTATTTCCAAGAAATTTATTTTTTAAGAATTCAGGTCATTGAACATGTGAGGGTTCTGTGTTCTAGATTTTGCTCTTTGAATCCTCATGGTGTAGCTTTATGTCTTCCTTTGCATTCTTTATTTATAATACAATTGATCTTTGAACAGTACAGGGAGGGGGTTAGGGACATTACACTCCCATGCTGTTGAAAATCCACTTATAATTTTTGATTGCCCTAAAACTTCTGATAACTAACATTGACAGAAGCCTTGTTGATAACATAAAAATTGACTAACAGTGTATTTTGCATATTATATGTATTATGTACTGTATTCTTAAAGTAACCACTAGAGGAAAGAGAATGTTATTAAGGAATTCATAAGGAAGAGAAAATACATTTACAGTACTGTATTTATCAAAAAAAAATCCATGTATAAGTTGATCTATGCAGTTCAGAACCATGTTGTTCAAGGGTCAACTGTATATTAATAATTGGACCTAAAACTTATACAGGTTTGATCCCTTGGCAAGTCTATAGTATTGTTCTTTCAACAGGAGGCACATAATATCTGGTGCCTCTCTTTTTATGATGGCAGCCATCAGTGCTTAGTGCCAGATCCATTCATTAAATAGGAATTACAAAATGGTGATATATCAATCCTTCACTTACAATTCATATAGGAAAATAAAGTACATGTCTAAATAAAGAAGTTGGGAGGAGGTAGAAAAATATTTGAAGAAATGATGGCCAAAAATTTTCCAAATTTGATGAAAATTATTAACCAAGATATGAAGACTTTTATTGAATTCCTGTACAAGAAACTAAGAGAAAGCTATGATAAGGCACATTATGATCAAATTGCTCAAAATTAGTGATAAAGAGAAAATCCTAAGAACAACCAGAGAAATAAGACATATTAAATATCGAACAGAGGGTAAGGTAAGGATTTTTCATAAGAAAAAATGCAAGCAATAATACAGTCAAACAACATCTTTATAAAATAGGGGCGCCTGGGTGGCTCAGTCATTAAGCGTCTGCCTTCGGCTCAGGTCATGATCCCAGGGTCCTGGGATCGAGCCCCACATTGGGCTCCCTGCTCAGTGGGAAGCTGCTTCTCCCTCTCCCACTCCCCCTACTTGTGTTCCCTCTCTCACTGTGTCTCTCTCTGTCAAATAAATAAATGAATCTTTTAAAAAAGAAAAAATATGGTGCATCTACAGTTCTATACCCAGCAAACATATCTTTCAAAAATGAAGGCAAAATTAAGACTTTATGACCAGCACATTTTCATTAAAATAAATGTTAAAGGAGGTCCTTCAGATGGAAGGAATAAAATATTAGATGTCATTCTGGTTCTACACAAGTGAAGGGCACTGAAAATGAAAGATAAAGGTAAATATGTAAGGTTTTCCTGCCATTTTTAACAACATGGATGGCCCTTGAGGGCATCATGCTATGTAAAATAAGAAAGACAAATACTATCTTTCCATTTGTGTCTTTAGTTTCTTTCAGCAGTGTTTGGTAGTTCATTGTATTAAGTCTTTAATGATTTGAAAGACTTAATTTATTCTTAATACTTTATTCTTTTTGAGGCTATTCTAAATGGGAGTGTTTTCTTAGTTTCCTTTTCAGAGTGTTGTTAGTGTGTAGAAATGCAGCATATTTTTGTATGTTGATTTTGTATCCTGTTACCTTACAGAATTTTTAAATTCTAACTGTGTGTGTAATCTTTAGTGTTTTTACATAGAAGATCACATTATCTGCAAACAAATAATTTCACATCTTCCTTTACATTTTTTATGCCTTTTATTTATTTTTCTTGCTTAGTTGCTGTAGCTAGGACTTCTAGTGCTATATGAATAGAAATCATGAAAGTTGGCATCCTTGCCTTGTTCCTCATCTTAGAGTAAAGGCTTACACTTTTTCACCATTTAGTATGATGTTAACTGTGGGATTTTCAAATATTACCCTTAATATGTTAAGGTAATTTCCCTCTATTCCTACTTTGTTGAGAGTTTTTATCATGATAGGATGTTGAATTTTATCAAATGCTTTCCTGCATCTATTGAGATGATCTTGTGATTTTCAATTCCTCATTCTGTTAATGTAGCATGTTACATTAATTGATTTGCATATGTTGAACCATCCTAGTTGTGAGATAAATCTCACTTAATCATGGTGTATGATCCTTTTAATGTGTGCTGTTAAATCTGGTTTGCTTGTATTTTGTTAAGAATTTTTACATTTATGTTCATCAGGGCTATAGTCTATAGGTTAGTTTTCTTGTAGTATCCTTGTCTGGCTTTGGTATCAGGGTCATGCTGGCCTCATGAACTATGTTTGGAAATGTTCTCTCCTCCTAAGTTTTTTGGAACACTTTGAGAAGGGGCGACATTAATTTTTCTTTAAATGTCTGGTAGAGTTCACCAGCAAACCATCTGGTCCTGGTCTTCTCTTTGTTGGGAGTTTTTTTGATGATTTGTTCAATCTCCTTACTAGTTATATATATGGTCAGAGTATCTGTTTCTTTATGATTCTGTCTTGGTAGGTTGTATGCTTCTTGGAGTCTGTCTTCTATGTAATCCAGTTTTTAGCATCTAGTTATTCGTAATAGTCTCTTATAATCTATTTTGTTTGGGTTTAGTTGTTTCAGATGGGAGAGTATGTGTGGTTCCTTTTATATTAACTTGACCAGAAGCAGAAATTCCATTCTGATTGATTTTAATAATTTATTTTTGAGGTGAAATATTATGTTTCTAAGAATAAGAAATATACAAAAAGTTATATTTAGAAAATGTTACTCTCTCCCATTTCTTCTTACTCCATTCTCTCTATCCTTCTTTTTACCTTGCTACATTTCTTGTAAGATATCTCATTGGTTTTCTGGTTTGCCCATTTAGTTTTTTTTTTTTTTTTGACTAATAAATATTGCATATTTTTAAAATTATATCTCCTCTTATTTACATGAAAGGTAGCATACTATAGGTAGTTTTCTGCACTTTGGTTTTTCTTTTTTTTTTTTAAGATTTTATTTATTTATTTCTTTGACAGAGAGAGAGAGCACAAGCAGTTGGAGTAGCAGGTAGAGGGAAAAGGAGAAACAGGCTCCCCGCTGAGCAAGGAGCCCAATGTGGGGCTCGATCCCAGGACCCTGGGATCATGACCTGAGCCGAAGGCAGTTGCTTAACCAACTGAGCCACCCAGGCGGCCCTGCACTTTGGTTTATCAGCCTATTGTAGATATCTTGTAACAACCTATCCTGGATATCATTCCATATAATTTCATAGAGATCTTCTTCATTCTTTTTATAGTTTCATAACACTGCACTGTGCATTTTCCATAGGTAATTCAACTACTGTCCAATGTCTTGGCATCTAGGTTGTTTCTATATTTTGTATTTACAGTGTTGCTGTGTATAATCTGGTACATTTATATTTTCCTGTTGCTGGAATTTCAGGAATCCTGGCTCACCTTGCACTAACTAATGTTGCAAAATTCCACTCAAAATCTAAGTAATACACAGACCTAAGATTTCAGTTTCTCATAGGAAGCTTTTTTTTTTTACCCCAAACTTGAGAACAAACAAATACTTTACCACCTTCTAGTAATGGTAGGAGGAGTATTCCTAGTAATTGAGTGTCTGTCAGTTCAGGCTGCTATAGTAAAAATACTATAGACTGGATAGCTTACACAGAAATTTATTTTTCACAATTCTAGAGGCTGGGAAGTCCATGATCAGGGTGCCAGCCAATTTGGTTCTTGGTGAGGGCTCTTTTCTTGATTTGCAGACAGTTACCTTCACTATATCCTTACATAGTGAAGAGAGAGACAGCTCTCCCATATCTCTTCTTATAACAGCACAAGTCCCATTGATGAGGGCTCCACCCTCATGGTTTAATTACCTCCCAAAGGTTTCACCTTCCCATATGTCACATTGAGGATTAGAATTTCAACACATATGTTTGGTGGGGAACATAAACATTTAGTTGATAGCACTGAAGGGTATGGTTTTGGAGGACCCCAGCTTTATGCCTATCTCAAGTCCACTTTCTTACCTTCCATAGTCCCAAGTCCTTTTCTACTTTTGATGCAAGCCCATAGTTAAAACTTTATTCTGTAGTTCTCCTTTAAGACTGCCCTAGATTCTCTCCTAATTGTTTCAGTTTTTTTAAGTCATCTGCTTTTCTCTGGCACCTGGAAAATTCATTTTCTTTCTTATAAGTTCACTTAGACATATTTTAAACATTTTTAAATATTTTATGTAGGGATTCAGAGAGGAAGGGTTTTCATGTTAATTTAGACCACTGATTTTGCTGGGTGACTTACATATACCCTTGCATGCACACACCTCCCACATACCATCCACACCCTCAGAGGAGTGGCTTGCACTAGACGTCCCAAGTAACTCAGTGAGGAATTAACTTGATTCTAGAAGCAACTTTTTGGCACACAAAGCATTTAGCTCTCACTACAAGGAAATTTGCCAGGTCCAAATTTTGAAAAATCAACAATTAAGAAGGAAAATGGGTGGTTACAGCCAAGATGGAAGTGGGTGACAGTGTAATTTTTGAAGTGTATCATTCATATAAAATGTCAATTTTATTTAATTGTTTCATTTTATATCATGTGCATTTTAGGTGATAATTCTAAAGAGAAATAAAATTCAAAGATTGGGAGTGTCTGAACTCAACTTTTGGGTAAGTTTCAACATTTTTAACCATTTCTTCAAACTCTTTATTTCTATAAACTGAATACAGACAATATACTTTAAAAATTGAATGACTTATGGTCAATAAATCTTATCAATACCTACTCACATAGGGTGAGAAATAGCCCTTAGCAACATCTACAAGTCTTACCAAGAAATGAGTTCATTTATTTCAGCACTCTGCTCATGACTCTCTTTACTTCTCATCTTGCTGTACCCTTACTGCCTTGCTTTCTAAATTTTGAGTTTCTCTCTTTGGATTTACTAACCTTCTCCTCAAAATAACTCAGTCTGTAGTCCTGACCCCACTTTCCCTTTTTCTTTTCTCTTCATCTGTCATCTATCTGTTCTTCTGCTTCCCACTTTAGACTATTATTTTTGTCTCTGTACCATTTCCCTACAGTTTCCCAGCCCCTTATTTCATCTCAGCCACTACGTAATCTATTTGACTTCTTCCCAAATATGCAAACGGATGGCCCATGTTACCTCTATATTTGTGTGTTTTGTTTCCAAGTTAAATAAGTATATTATTAGATAGGCACTGCAATTACTAATTCTCATAATATTGGATAGATGACATTCCTTGTTTTTCTCTTGGTCTTTAATGTAGATGTATACCTGTTAAAAAATAAAACCTATATTGAAGAGCTATGTGATTACATATGATATATTAATAGGGTAAAACTGAGAGGTTATGGTAAGATCAGGTAGATTTCTATTCAGAATGCAAAAGAAGGAAATGGACAGAGTTGCCAGTTACTCACTGCTGGAGGCTTTTTCCCATCCCTAATGATGAAAATATAGGGATATTTGGGTACTTGAATTATTAGATGACATGCCCTTCTAATACATGATCTATTTACTTCAGAAAAATTGGCAATTTTTAAAAGATTAAACCAAGAAATCAATGGAGAATTCAAAGATCTTCATTTAATAACTGAACTCAAAAGAAAGTCAGAATTTCCATTACAAACTATTGAAAAATGGAAACAAATAGAACAGTGTCCATGGACATTTAGGGAATTGTGTCAGAGCTGCACTAAGAAGATGTATTAAGTATTGTCTTAAGTATTTACAATTCAGACTGGAAAGAGTAAAAAATCAAGCTTTCAACTCAAGAATTTCAAAGAAACAAAAATCCAAGGAGAAAAAAGTTGAGATATAATTAATGTTCCACTTACATTTATATTTTGAAGTTGATATAATTGATATTGTCAGTCTTGTGCAAAAGGGAGAAACAAATCATGTTAGTCATCTAGACAATGCAAAGGATATTTTGCCTTTTTATGGCTTTTTTTTTCATAAAAGAAAGGAAAAGCAAAGATGTTTTGTGAACTAACACTTTTTTTTATAACCCCCTCCCCCAAACCTTTTTTAATCCAAGTAATTCTTTCATGTCTGTGGAATAAAAATTATATTGCGTATCTTACTCTGTATGGTATTTAGAAACCAAAGATCTGAGTGCTGAGTGTTCTCATTGCTACCACAGTGTCCTTGCTTCTAGACCCATACATTTAGATACATATACACACATACATCTAAATATTTGTCTCATTGAAAGTCCACAAGGAGAGGTAAAAGAGAGTGGGGCTGAAAAAATGTTGAATAAGTAATGGCTGAAGACTTCCCAAATTTGGTAAAAGACATAAATCTACAGAGTCAAGAAACTGAGTGAATCCCAAGTAGGATAAACCCAACAAAATCCATGCCAGGACACATCATAAATAAATTTCTGAAAACTAAAAACAAAAAAAAAATCTTAAAATCAGGCAGAGAGAAATAATGTGTTACCTATAAGGCAAAACTGATTTGGATTATGGTAACCTTCTCATCTGAAACTGTGGAGCCAGAAGAAGATTGCATCACGTTTGTCAAACGCTGAAAGAATTGTCAACCACAAATTACACGTCCAGTGAAAGTGTCTTTTAGGAGTGTAGGGGAAATAAAAGACATTCTCAGATGAAAGAAAACTAAAAAAATTTGTTGCTAGCAGAGCAACCCTTAAAGAATAGTTAATGGAAGTTCTTGAGCAGAAGGTAGATGACCAGAAGAAATCTTAGAACATTAGGAAGAAATAAAAAACAAAATAAAGGTTACATAAAGAAGTAAATATAATAAACTCTTCTTGAGTATTTCCTTTCATGTGTTTTCTCTCGGTTTATTTTGTTACTCTGTAGCTAGATGTTTGAATCAAATTTTAACTTATTTTTTCTCTCATTTTTATTGATATGAGTTCTTAAGGCCATGGATTTTCTTCTGATCATTGTTTAAATGACTTTCTTCATTTCTAATATGTACTTTTCATTATCATATTTTAAAAAACTTTGTTTCTCTTTCACTTAAGACTTGTTTAATAGAAACTTTAGGGCTTCTAATTTCCAAGAGGAAGGGCTTTTTGGTTTTCTGACTTTGTTATTCATTTCTAGTTTTATTACCTCATGATGACAGAGGGTTGTTTGTAATATTTTTAGTTTATGTAACTCCTAGATGCTTTCTCTCTGACCTAATGATCATTTTTTTTCGGTGAGTATTTTATGTTTGCTTGAGATGAAAGTGTATCCTTTATTAATGGGACATGTTTTGATAAATTTATCAACAAGATTTATTTTCAACTGTTCTGGTCTTTTATAGCTATATGTATTATTTGCCCACTGACCTATCTTGTATTGAAAAAGTATATTTAAGTCTTTAGGTATTAGTGTGTTTCTATTTCTCCTTGTATGTCTAGTAACTTCTGCTTTATAAAGATGGTTGCAGTGCATAGATGTTCATACTTACTATATTTTCTTCATGAATTGTATCTCTTAATGTCAAAATATGTTTAATATCTAATGTTTGTTGGTGTGAACCTTAGTGATGACAGGATTATAAACTATGACTCCTTATTTGCTTTGGTCACTCTTGTCTTTGTCACCTTTTTGAATCTGTTTCAATACCTCTTCTCTGCACAGCACATGGCAGGTCTTGCTTTGTGAGAATTTAAAGACTTTTATTAATGTCATAAATGTTACGTATATTTTTATTGTATTTACTCTTTCTCTACATATTTCATTACATGGTTCTCTTTTATTTTTAACTTTCTTTCTATATTCAGGAAGGTTGTTTCCTCAATTATTTCATGCTTGAAACTGGTTTTCTATAATCTTTATACCTGAATGACAGATGGGCTAGATCTAAAGTTCCTGGTTCCCACTTTCTCGAGTGTCTTGAAAATTCTTCTACACCGTTGATGTGCTTTTATGTTTCTTTTAACATGTATGATACAAACCAGATTCTCTTGCCCTTCTAAATTATGTGGCCTTTGTGCCTAGAATTGTTAAGGAATTTTTCTTCATTTTTAAGTTTTACTAGGCTATGTCTTGAGGTAATTTACCATACTGGTCAGTTTCCTCAGTACATGGTAAGTCCTTTCCAAATGTAAATTCAGGTCTTTTATGTCTAGGAAGTTTTCTTGGATTGTAGTTTTTCTTTTTCAGGCACTCTAATTATAAATATGTTGCCTGTCTTCTGTTTCTACCACTTTCTCTGATTCTTTAACTACCTTCTTTAATCTCATTTTTATTCTTCTGGGGTTTTTGTTGTTGTTGTTTCTGTCTTCAGTGCTCTTTTGAATTTTTATTTGAATTTCTTCTCCTTTAGTTACCTTGAGATTATCTTCATTTTTCAATGGTTTTCTCCTTTTCTTTAATTTATTTTCTGTATTTAACAAGCACTCTCAATCTTTTTTCTGGTTTTGTCCATTTCTGGTCTTAGTTTTAAATTTTTTTTGGTGTTTTTTAATCTCTGAATGCTTATTTGAGCTTACTTAATTCAACTTTTACTTCTGCATTGTAGGTTTTTTCTGCTTTGTGAGATTTTTATTCATTAGAGCAGAGATCATCAGCTGAAATGTTTGACTCATTTATTTTAACTTATAGAAGGTATATTGTAGGTATTATAGACATCTTTCATCTAATTATTTTGTGGTTAGAGCAGATGTTTTCTAATCCAGGTGCAACCTCTTTTGTCAATGTAACAAGATGTGGTTTTATCAATTAATAATAATTTCCTTCATTCATCTTTCAGTGACAGTAAGTAGTAATTGTTTGTTTTTTGTTTGGTCCTCATTTATTTTTCTGGATACTTAATTTTTCTTTCTTATTTCCTTTTTCACACATTCTCCTAGAGAGTTTCTCTCTTTTTTCTTTTCTCTTCCTCTCTTTCCAGAAGTAATACCTTTTGGGGATCAGAATTTTTTATACTGAACCCTTGAAGTCCCTGCTCTATAGCCCATTCTCCAGTCTTCTCACACATAAGGTGGACTTTCTTTTTCTAGAGTTATTTCAGCTCAGTTTGGGACCCCTCATTTCCCTCTCCCCTCTTCCACATGGTTTTGAGACTCCCCACATTCTCTACAAAGGCTTAGATCAGGACTTGAGGTTTAACTTTGCTGTATGTGTTGTTTCTTTCTATTTACAGGTAACTTGAAGTTTGTACTGTTACCTGTTTTTTTATATTTGTGGTTGCATTGTTCTACTTGTTGGATAAGTATGGAGAGATTTGGATTTAGGCCACTATAATTTTCCTCAGGTTATCTAGAAGTCCACATTTGTGTTCTTTCTAATCAAGGTTAACCAAAAAAGAAATAAAAGACAAACAGAAACCCCCATGTAAGTTTTAGTTTCTATTTCTCTCTTTAAAATGAAAGTTTAAGGGGCGCCTGGGTGGCTCAGTTGGTTAAGCGACTGCCTTCGGCTCAGGTCATGATCCTGGAGTCCCGGGATCGAGTCCCGCATCGGGCTCCCTGCTCAGCGGGGAGTCTGCTTCTCCCTCTGACCCTCTTCCCTCTCGTGCTTTCTCTCTCTCATTCTCTCTCTCTCAAATAAATAAATAAAAATCTTAAAAAAAAAAGAAAAAGAACCAGAGGAAGAGATTTAAAAAAAAAAATGAAAGTTTAAGTTTTCAATTTTCCTTTCTTGAAGAGGGATTTATATAATTTTATTTCCAAAAGAATGGTAGAAGAATTTTTTATAATTTAATTATACTTTTTGATAAAAGGACTTTTCAGCTAGGAAATAATATTTGGAAACAAGCATATAGCTCCTTTTTTCACAGAAATTGAAAAGAAATAACTTTTAAAAAATTCCTTTAAAATTTGTAGAACTCTAGTGTTATATATTTTATAACAGTGTCATCTCTTTCAGTTCTTTGCCTTTAAACAAAATTTTCTAAAGGAATATCCTTTTTTAGACTTCATCATTAATATTCTTTACATGATTAAAATTTTCCTGTACCATTTGTTGATATAATTGAATATTTTAACTGGGTAATTTTTAATTTTTATATTATAATTTTATTTTCTAGCTGATTCAAGTTTGTGCTTGGTTGTGTGGAACAATTATTTTGAAATTTCTGACATCTAAAATCTTAGGTGTTTCAGATCATGTAAGTACTTTCTAGTTAAAGCATAAAAATTCCTGCAAATATGTAGCTAGATGAAAACTTTGAAACCATCTATTTTTTAGAGATTAATTGCCTTCTTCAAAGTCCTAAGGGGTAATTACTGGCTGAGTCAATAATAAAACTGTGCAGTTCAATGATCTTTTCAATCCCCTAAGAAAAAACTGTCAATGAATGCTGACTTAGCCATCCAGGAAAAATACTAATAATATCTTAAGTAGTTTTATGTTTGTATTTCAGTTAAAATACAAATAGGGGCATCTGGTTGGCTCAGTCAGTAGAGTGTGCGACTCTTTTTGGGGTTGTGGGTTCAAGCCCCATGTTGGGTGTGTAAATTACTTTAAAATCTTAAAAAATATTTGTTTAAAATAATAAGTTATTTATTTATTGCAAGTGTTAATATATAAGCAGGCTGTGCTCAGCTTTGAAGTATAAAACTCACAGTCTCAATGTAGTTTTATATATGTATAATTACAGACTAAAATTAAGATGTGACTTGATATTTTTAAAACTTGTAAAAGGGAATTGGGAGATGTTAAAAGTTCTCTATCTTTTCATCTTCTGGAAAATATATGGACCTATCCCTCATGTGTGGTGTGTGTTTGTTTTAAAGCCAATGTCTTACCGAATAGCCTTTGTCTAAGCAGAAGTCCCTACTTAGCTAATCAGTTCAGGGGAACAGAAAAAAGTGCAGGAATTTATTTTTGATTTTTGACACTTACTGTTTGGATAGAAGTGCACATGAATGTATCATACAATAACCTACTCTGAAATGTACTTCATGTAGGACTATCCAATTGGGACCCTGTCTAATGCTGAAATTTCTTCACCTTTAACAAGGGATTATGATACTCTCTGAAAGGTCAAGTGCTTTCACTCTCCAGGAGAATTGAGCTTACATACATGTGGAGGTTAAATAAAATTACAAAATGTAAGGATTTATTCACCATTTATTGCTAGCTCTGCATGGTGATTCCTTAGGTTTATTTGTTGCTGTTCTCTGGTATGTCTGACACATTTTCCTTTTTTCTTTCCCTTTTTGTTCTTAACTTTGCATTCTGTAGGGGCTGTACATTTTACGGTAAACTTTATTGAAGTCTTCTAAGTCATTTATTTATCTGTTAATTTGGTCTGTGCTTTTCTTTTCTGCCTTGCTTCACATTGTCACCCAATTGATTACAAATCTTACACACACACACACACACACACACACACACACACACATCCCTTTGATGTACTCTTAGGTGACTTCCTATATGTAACAGTTATGAGAAAGACTTGAAATGAAAGTGGTTTGGTTAAATTATTATCAATCATCAGGCCTCGTCCAAATTAGAAAAATAAAGTCTAAATTATCCTTGCTACTGGTAGATAAGGGGAACCGTAAATAAATGAAAACCACAGGCAGTTGTTAGGTTTGATATAAAATAATTTTTGTTCCTGCAAAATAATTTGAATTAAGGTTTACATACCAAATATTTTCTTTTTTTGGCCTTCTGAGAATGCAGTGGAAAAATAACTATCTCACTGACATTAGGTAGTAAATATTCAGTAGAAAATAAGTGTTCTACATTGAGTTTTGTTGGTGCTACTTATTTCAAAGGCCTTGGAGATCAAGTAACTAAACCAAAGTAGTGTGCGTAGTTGTAATTCTTATGATGAGTAGCTCTTATGTTTAATGGCTTGAATGTATGTCTGAAAAATTCAACAAGCAACAAAAATTGGAATCTGTGTATGAGGCTTTGTGAAAATGACAACATATAGAAAATTTATTCATGATTTGCAATGTGTAGTGAAAGGGTTAACATGAGACTATTTCCTTCTTAATAAATGATGATTATAAAATCTCATGATTAACTGCATGGTGGTTTCTGCCCAGTGAGTGTTGATTTTAGCTCACTCTTTATATTATCATCTTTATTTTTTCTGACCTCTTTCTTCTTTTCTTTTGATATTTCTCTTTGTTTTCAGTTTTCTTCATAATTCAGTGAATAGCAATGTATAGCTCACTGATTTTTCTTTAAATTTTCTTTGAGGGGCATTTATGTACCTTGGATTATCTCCTTTGTAGACTTTACTAATATAACCAATTATTATTAACCATAATTCTTAGTGTAATTTTAATTTGTTTTACTTTATTGTCTTCCCAGATTCGCCTGAGTGACCTTATAGCAGCCAGAATCCTAAGGTATACAGATTTTGATACCTTAATTTACACCTGTGCTCCTGAATTTGACTTCATGGAAAAAGCGGTATGAATATTTTTTTTTTTTCGTTCTCTACAGGTATGATGGTTTTTTGCTCTTGAGTTTTCCTTTTAATCTGAAACTCACAATTTTTGTTCAGAGACCCCCAACTTTATCATTTTTTTACTATAACTTTTATTAGTCATACAGCATTCCTCACCTGTTTTTTTATGTGTAAAATCAATAAACAGTGACCTCTATCTTAAAGAGTTATTGATGATGATTAAATGAGATAATCCAGGAACAGTGCTGAAAATACTATTTGATCCACAGTGAATTACTGTTATTACAATTCAATTACTTTTATTTTTTTTAAAAGATTTTTTAATTTATTCATTTGAGAGAACAGAGCGAGCCAGAGCATGTGCAGGGGGCAGGTCAGAGGGAGAGGGAGAAACAGACTCTCACTGAGCGTGGAGCCCATGTGGGGCTTGATCCCAGGACTCTGGGATCATGACTGGAGCTGAAGGCAGACGCTTAACTAACTGAACCACCCAGGTGCCCCATACAGTTCAATTACTTTTAATAATCTAGGTCACTTAGAGGTATGGGACTGCTCAGGAAAAATAAATCCAAATTCTTGTTTTGGTTTTCAGAAACTTTAGTTTTATTTCACTTAACACTCCAAATGTTGTAAAAAATTTTAACAAGATGTTGCCAAGAAAGGTATACTACTACTAAGCATATGTTATTCTCTTATCTATCCAACCAGTCATACGTTCACTCAAAAACTATTATGACTACTATTTATTTATCTGTGAGGCAGTTTGCTGTAGGACTGGCTACAAAGAGGAAAATGTCTCTGTTCCTGCCTTCAGAAGTACTTAATTTAGTGACATGCTAAAGCACTCCAACCACAATAATGGGTCTTGAGAATTATTTAGCTGCTGATGCCGTTTTATTGCTTACTCATATTTACAGTAATTACATTGACTGGGTTTCTTCCTTGTTTTTTCTAGTTTCACCAAGGAAAATAATGGAATTTTGCAGCCCAGGAAATGATAATGTAGGGTCTGGGGTTCAGTAAACATAAAATTTAAGAATTAATACTATGTAAATAACAGAAAGATAAAACCAAAAGAAAGGAAAAAATAATAAACATAGCTTATTTTTGGTTTAATGGCTTTTACTGTTAAAATCTTTGGTACATGTGTATAACTTTTTATAATTTTCATTCTTGTATTAGAAGATGAAGGTTGATAAATATATATAATCTTAATGACAAAAACATTTTTACCTTTAAGAAATTTCATTGTGATAGTCAATTTGACATAGATTTTTACTCATTTAATGTAAAATTTAATAATAAATGGCTATTGAAATAATTTGCTTTATTTCAGACTCCATTGAGATACACGAAGACATTATTGCTTCCAGTTGTTATGATGATTACTTATTTTATCTTTAAAAAGGTATTTTAAAAATATTTTATCATTTGCTTTTGGGTTCAAGATAAGGACTAAAGTGGATTAATGCTAATAGCTCGGAATTCCATTTTATATTTAGGATGATCCCATACCCCCTAAAAAAAATTTCTTATTCAGATCTCTCTTTATTTAGTATTACATGGGTTTTTTAGAAAGCCTCAGCAGAAAGGATATTCTTTATTCTTTCCAAAGAAATTTATCAGTTACCCGCTATGTACCATGAACTACATTCACAGTGTTAGTCCACTGGGGCAAATAAAACAGGCCTGCTCCTATCTTGGAACTTATAGTCTCAGTGGGTGTGCAGGGGAATTAAGCAAATAATCAGACAAACGACTAAAGAATTAAAATTGTCATAGGTGTTGTGAAAGGAAAACAACAGTTTGGTATCTTCTAAATATAAAGGACATTCGAGGAAGTCTTGATCCATTTTAAGACATGCACAGGAGAAATCTGTATAGATATTCTTTAAAACATTGTCTGTATATTCACTATTTTCTCAATGAAAGAAAGCATTATTATGAGAGAAAGAATAACGTTCTAAAATACCTCTGGCAGGTTTTCTTGGTCTGGGAGTGGTGTATCTGAAAGCCTAGCTAAAGAAACTGGGTCTTAGTTTTTAGCATTTTTGAACCATCTTTATATTGTTTAAGTCAGTATGTATTTATTTTATACCTTCAAGTAGATAACAATAACATTTCTCTACTACTCTACCAGGTGTGATCCTGTTGAAACTAGTTTTCTTTATTTAAAGTCAAGTTGCATATCTTCTCTGTACAGTTCCAGCTCCCACATTTCTCATTCCTGTGTTTGCACATAAAATGTGAAAAATTTATGAGTGAGGAAGGCATCTGCCTCTACATCTCTGTGGTTTTCCCCTTGATCCAGTTCCCTAGGGACCACTTGGAAAGAGGATAGAGGTAGTAAGAAGGAATGGGTCAACTACACCCAGTGTCCCCTAGGCTCCACCTAGCTCTCCACTAGCCTCTTTCTGTTCTATCATGACAAAAGGTGCTATTCTTTAAGGCTCCACTTAGAGGAGCTAATGCAGGAATTAACTCTTCAGTGGGGAGATAGTGAACATGGGAGAAGATGATAGCTAGATCTACTATTACTATTTTTTTTTAATTAAGATCCACGACTCATAAACATAGTACTAGCCCCCAAACACACCACAGCTCAAACCATGCGTATGCATTAACAGGCATTTTTGTGCATTTGCTGCCTGTGTACACACATGTGTGCACACAGACATGTCCCCATCCCTGCAGCTATTAAAGCTTAACACCTTTCCGTCTCTATATAAACCCCTTCTCTTCTTTGTCCCATTGTGGCTTATTTTTTTTTTACCTCAAGAATACTTCTGATGTTCATTTACTTTTTCACTTGTGTGAAATCGCTTCTGGGAAGAAAGAAGAAAAGCATATTGAATGATTTTTCTGTGAAATTACTGAATCTTAAACTCCTATAAGTGCATATATTCTATTAACTGAACCCCTAAATAGGCTTTTTGCTTGCCTAAGTGATCAGAATCTCATGTGTGTCACTTGAAACATCATCCATAAAAAATGCTCTTGAATGAATGAGAGAAATTAAAAATTCTTTTTTTTGAGAAATTAAAAATTCTAAACTTAGATTTCATTTTAAAATTCAAGTTTCACTATGTATTTTTCATTGTTTATCTCTAAGTTATAAACCACATATTGTGCACAGTATAAAACTTGAAGTTCGCTGTAAATGTTTTACTGTACCTTCAAGTTGCCTAGGATTGAAGGTAAAGACTCTTTGGCCCAGTTAAGCCCCCACATTCCCCTTCACTCCTCCCTTTGTCCCTCTCTCACCATCATGTGGTACATTGTGGTAAGTGCTCTTTGGCCTTCTGTAGGGGTTATTTCTGGCTGAGATAAATCAGAGAAGAAGATATGCCAGAGCTAATTTTATAATAATCAGAAACTTCAGTGAAGCAGGAATATAAATGGCGTGGGTGGGAGGAGGGGGTGGGTGGGGCGCGGGAGAGTTGGGGGGGGAAGGAGAGAGAGATTACTACTTTGCTTGGAAGGTTAAGATAAAATAGTCTCTGAAAGTACATGGAAGAAGCTGCCTCCTTGGTGGAAACCAATTCCCCACTTTCAGCCCACTTCCCTCCCAGTAAAATATAAACTTCAACTCTAATAAGGAGTTGCCCACATGTAAGAGCTTAGAATTTTAGAATTGAAATGGACCTTAAAGATTAAAGAGGGCACATATTGAATGGAGCACTGGTATTATATGCAAACAATGAATCATGGAACACTACATCAAAAACTAATAATATAATATATGGTGATTAACATAACAAAATAAAAAAAATTATACAAAAAAAAGATTTACCCCAATACCCTTTTCTTTCTTTCTTTTCTTTCTTTCTTTTTTCTTTCTCTTTCTTTCTTTCTTTTTCTTTCTTTCTTTCTTTCTTTCTTTCTTTCTTTCTTTCTTTCTTTCTTTCTTTCTTTCTTTCTTTCTTTTTCTTTCTTTTTCTTTCTTTTCTTTTTCTTTCTTTCTTTCTTTCTTTCTTTTTTCTTTCTTTCTCTTTCTCTTTCTTTCTTTCTTTCTTTCTTTCTTTCTTTCTTTTTTTTCTTTTTCTTTTTTTTTTTTTAATAAAAGAGGAATTTAGAACTTCAAGAAAATATTTGCCTGAGGCAGAGATGGGATTAAACTGTTACTGAGGACTCACTTTAACAATAAAAACATTTCTGGGCGCCTGGGTGGCTCAGTTGGTTAAGCAACTGCCTTCGGCTCAGGTCATGATCCTGGAGTCCCGGGATCGAGTCCCACATCGGGCTCCCTGCTGAGCAGGGAATCTGCTTCTCCCTCTGAACCTCTTCCCTCTCGTGCTCTCTATCTCTCATTCTCTCTCTCTCAAATAAATAAATAAAATCTTTAAAAAAAAGAATCCATAAACTTAAAAAAAAACAATAAAAACATTTCTTTCTAGTGAGGGTGTTTATGTTAATGAATCAGAGCATGTTAAATGTCACATAATTCCTTAGAAAAGCTTAATTTATTCTATTCACAGGTTTATCGTGATATTTTATGTGTCTTATCTGCAAACACTTATCTAAGGTAATTATATCATAATTGTTTTTAAATCATACTGTATTCAGTTATTAAATAACTACTGTAATAGCAAATGAATGTATATTAAACCAGCATTTTGATTAAGAAAGGAGACATGAACCAATCTTAGGTGTTCTCTTTAAAAAAAAAAGAATGTATTATTCTTAGATATCTCTTTTATGTTTTTGGACTTGTTTTGGAGATATTTCTATTTGACTTAACTCAAAGTTCAAGTGAATTTAGTTTAATTTTAATATATGACTAGAATTTAAAGTCCATAAACAGAAGTAAGCTAAAGTTTTGCTTTGGCAATTCCTTTTTTCAAATTTCAAAGAAAATAAAATTTTTCTGTGTATTCATGATACAGTTTTTCTGCCATTTTTGTTAAAACCATTTGCTGTATCACATTTTTTGGTGGTTTAAGTGAAGTCACTAACTTCACTGGCACAAATTATGTGAGAAAAACATAAATCACACATTGCTACAGGACTTGAGAGATTGTGAAGAAAACTTCCTTATGAGGAAAATCTTAAATTACATTTTATACTTGTAGATATATGATTAAATTTGATGTATTAATGAAGTTTATTTTTTAGGACAGTTTCAGATTTACAGAATAATTGTGAAGATAGTACAGAGAGATTCCATGAGCCCCGTACTCCATGCTTGTATTTTCAGTAAACAGTTTCATATGGTTGTCAGAAGGACTTAATAGAACTTTATGGTTGAAATGGTTAAATCTTATTTGTTGAAATCCAAATCAAAGGGCTTAATAGACCCACTCTACTTTGTTCTGGTCAGATGGAGCCCAGAGGAAAATGCCTTGACATTGTAAAAAGAGTGTTTTAGAGCTCTGAGAACTATTCACATAAGGAATGCACGAAGGCACCTGGGATATTTAACTGAATAATAGAAGATTGAGAAGTACATGACAGCTGTCTTCAAATATTTGAGAGGGTACAGTGTAGAAGAGGACAGACTCAAGGGGACCAAAGGGTGGAAGATATTTAGCTCAAAATAAGGAGGTGATTACATTCCTAAAAGTGATAGCCTTGTGTGTGTGTGTGTGTGTAGAGCAGTTTTTTAAATTACAAAATAATACATGCATATAGTAATGCATACAGATGAAATAATATTTCAAGAAAAGAGGGAGTGTTTCTGTCCCTTAGATCTACTCCTCACTGGTGCTGATTGTAAATGGTTTGTATGTATCATTCTAGAAAACATTTCCAAAAACACAATATTTTTATAAAAAAATAGAATCAGTATTATTATGTAACTTTTTATTCTTATTTAATAGCGTATCTTGGGTGTCTGCCTAGATCTTCCTCATACTTTGTAGTGGTCTCCACATTTTATTGTTCATCATAATGAGTGATTACCAAGTACTTAGCCATTCCCACAGCAATGGGTGTTAAGATTATATTTATCTTTTTGTCATAACAGCCAGTGCTAAGAGTAATGAACATATCTGTACATATTTCTTTGCATACTTATTTTAATGTTCAAAATATTTGAAATGGGACTGCTAGGTCATAATATGAATATTTATAATTTGATAAATACTGAGAACTTATGCTGAGTTTGTGAACACCAGTATTATCAAACTTTTAACATTTTCTTTCTGACAGATTAAAAAAAAGGAACTCATTTTATCAGTCTTTTTTTTTTATTTTTTTTATTGTTATGTTAATCACCATATATTACATCATTAGTTTTTGGTGCAGTGTTCCATGATTCATTGTTTGTTCATAACACCCAGCGCTCCATGCAGAACGTGCCCTCCTCAATACCCATCACCAGGCTAACCCATCCCCCTACCCCCCTCCCCTCTAGAACCCTCAGTTTGTTTTTCAGAGTCCATCATCTCTCATGGTTCGTCTCCCCCTCTGACATACTCCCCTTTTCTTCCTCTCCTGTTATCTTCTTCTTTTTCTTTCTTCTTAAAATATGTTGCGTTATTTGTTTCAGAAGTACAGATCTGTGATTCAACAGTCTTGCACAATTCACAGCGCTCACCATAGCACATACCCTCCCCAATGTCTATCACCCAGCCACCCCATCCCTCCCACCCCCAACCACTCCAGTAACACTCAGTTTCTTTCCTGAGATTAAGAATTCCTCATATCAGTGAGGTCATGTGATACATGTCTTTCTCTGATTGACTTATTTCGCACAGCATAACACCCTCCAGTTCCATCCACGTCGTTGCAAATGGCAAGATCTCCTTCCTTTTGATGGCTGCATAATATTCCATTGTGTATATATACCACATCTTCTTTATCCATTCATCTGTCGATGGGCATCTTGGCTCTTTCCACAGTTTGGCTATGGTGGACATTGCTGCTATAAACATTGGGGTACACGTACCCCTTCGGGTCCCTACATTTGTATCTTTGTGGTAAATACCCAGTAGTGCAATTGCTGGATCGAACGGTAGCTCTAATTTCAACTGTTTGAGGAACCTCCATACTGTTTTCCAGAGGGGTTGCACCAGCTTGCATTCCCACCAACAGTGTAGGAGGGTTCCCCTTTCTCCACATCCCCGCCAACATCTGTCGTTCCCTGATTTGTTAATTTTAGCCATTCTGACTGGTGTGAGGTGTTATCTCATTGAGGTTTTGATTTGGATTTCCCTGATGCCGAGCGATGTTGAGCACTTTTTCATGTGCCTGTTGGCCATTTGGATGTCTTCTTTGGAGAAATGTCTGTTCATGTCTTCTGCCCATTTCTTGATTGGATTATTTGTTCTTTGGGTGTTGAGTTTGATAAGTTCTTTATAGATTTTGGATACTAGCCCTTTATCTGATATGTCATTTGCAAATATTTTCTCCCATTCTGTCGGTTGTCTTTTGGTTTTGTGGACTGTTTCTTTTGCTGTGCAAAAGCTTTTTATCTTGATGAAATCCCAATAGTTCATTTTTGCCCTGGCTTCCCGTGCCTTTGGTGATGTTTCTAGGAAGAAGTTGCTGCGGCTAAGGTCGAAAAGGTTGCTACCTGTGTTCTCCTTTAGGATTTGGATGGACTCCTGTCTCACGTTTAGGTCTCTCAACCATTTGGAGTCTATTTTTGTGTGTGGTGTAAGGAAATGGTCCAGTTTCATTCTTCTGCATGTGGCTGTCCAATTTTCCCAACACCATTTGTTGAAGAGACTGTCTCTTTTCCATTGGACATTCTTTCCTGCTTTGTCAAAGATGAGTTGACCATAGAGTTGAGGGCCCATTTCTGGGCTCTCGATTCTGTTCCATTGATCTATGTGTCTGTTTTTGTGCCAGTACCATACTGTCTTGATGATGACAGCTTTGTAATAGAGCTGGAAGTCCGGAATTGTGATGCCGCCAGCTTTGCTTTTCTTTTTCAGTATTCCTCTGGCTATTCGGGGTCTCTTCTGGTTCCATACAAATTTTAGGATTATTTGTTCCATTTCTTTGAAAAAAGTGGATGGTATTTTGATGGGGATTGCATTGAATGTGTAGATTGCTCTAGGTAGCATTGACATCTTCACAATGTTGATTCTCCCAATCCATGAGCATGGAACGTTTTTCCATTTCTTTGTGTCTTCTTCAATTTCTTTCATGAGTATTTTATAGTTTTCTGAGTACAGATCCTTTGCCTCTTTGGTTAGATTTATTCCTAGGTATCTAATGGTTTTGGGTGCAATTGTAAATGGGATCGACTCCTTGATTTGTCTCTCTTCTGTCTTGTTGTTGGTGTATAGGAATGCCACTGATTTCTGTGCATTGATTTTATATCCTGCTACTTTACTGAATTCCTGTATGAGTTCTAGCAGTTTTGGGGTGGAGTCTTTTGGGTTTTCCACATACAGTATCATATCATCTGCAAAGAGTGAGAGTTTGACTTCCTCTTTGCCGATTTGGGTGCCTTTGATTTCTTTTTGTTGTCTAATTGCTGTGGCTAGGACTTCTAATACTATGTTGAATAGCAGTGGTGAGAGTGGACATCCCTGCCGCGTTCCTGACCTTAGGGGAAAAGCTCTCAGCCTTTCCCCATTGAGAATGATATTCGCTGTAGGTTTTTCATAGATGGCTTTTATGATATTGAGGTATGTACCCTCTATCCCTATACTCTGAAGAGTTTTGATCAAGAAAGGATGCTGTACTTTGTCAAATGCTTTTTCTGCATCTATTGAGAGGATCATATGATTCTTGTTCTTTCTTTTGTTAATGTATTGTATCACGTTGATTGATTTGCGGATGTTGAACCAGCCTTGCCGCCCAGGGATAAATCCCACTTGGTCGTGGTGAATAATCCTTTTAATGTACTGTTGGATCCTATTGGCTAGTATTTTGGTGAGAATTTTTGCATCCATGTTCATCAAGGATATTGGTCTGTAATTCTCTTTTTTGATGGGGTCTTTGTCTGGTTTGGGGATCAAGGTAATGCTGGCCTCATAAAATGAGTTTGGAAGTTTCCCTTCCATTTCTATTTTTTGGAACAGTTTCAGGAGAATAGGTATTAATTCTTCTTGAAAGGTCTGATAGAATTCCCCTGGGAAGCCATCTGGCCCTGGGCTTTTGTTTCTTGGGAGATTTTTGATGACTGTTTCAATTTCCTTAGTGGTTATAGGTCTGTTCAGGTTTTCTATTTCTTCCTGGTTCAATTTTGGTAGTTGATACATCTCTAGGAATGCACCCATTTCTTCCAGGTTATCTAATTTGCTGGCATAGAGTTGCTCATAATATGTTCTCATAATTGTTTGTATTTCTTTGGTGTTGGTTGTGATCTCTCCTCTTTCATTCATGATTTTGTTGATTTGGGTCATTTCTCTTTTCTTTTTGATCAGTCTGGCCAGGGGTTTATCAATCTTGTTAATTCTTTCAAAGAACCAGCTCCTAGTTTCGTTGATCTGTTCTACTGTTCTTTTGGTTTCTAGTTCATTGATTTCTGCTCTGATCTTTATGATTTCTCTTCTCCTGCTGGGTTTAGGCTTTCTTTGCTGTTCTTTCTCCAGCTCCTTTAGGTGTAGGGTTAGGTTGTGTATTTGAGACCTTTCTTGTTTCTTGAGAAAGGCTTGTATTGCTATATACTTTCCTCTTGGGACTGCCTTTGCTGTATCCCAAAGATTTTGAACAGTTGTGTTTTCATTTTCTTTGGTTTCCATGAATTTTTTTAATTCTTCTTTAATTTCTTGGTTGACCCATTCATTCTTTAGTAGGATGCTCTTTAGCCTCCATGTATTTGAGTTCTTTCCGACTTTCCTCTTGTGGTTGAGTTCTAGTTTCAAAGCATTGTGGTCTGAAAATATGCAGGGAATGATCCCAATCTTTTGGTACCGATTGAGACCTGATTTGTGACCTAGGATGTGATCAATTCTGGAGAATGTTCCATGGGCACTAGAGAAGAATGTGTATTCCTTTGCTTTGGGATGGAATGTTCTGAATATGTCTGTGAAGTCCATTTGGTCCAGTGTGTCATTTAAAGTCTTTATTTCCTTGTTGATCTTTTGCTTAGATGATCTGTCCATTTCAGTCAGAGGGGTGTTAAAGTCCCCCACTATTATTGTATTGTTGTCAATGTGTTTCTTTGCTTTTGTTATTAATTGCCTTATATAATTGGCTGCTCCCATGTTCGGGGCATAGATATTTACAATTGTTAGATCTTCTTGTTGGATAGACCCTTTAAGTAGGATATAGTGTCCTTCCTCATCTCTTATTACAGTCTTTGTTTTAAAATCTAGTTTGTCTGATATAAGGATTGCCACCCCAGCTTTCTTTTGGTGTCCATTAGCATGGTAAATGGTTTTCCACCCCCTCACTTTCAATGTGGGGGTGTCTTTGGGTCTAAAATGAGTCTCTTGCAGACAGCATATGGATGGGTCTTCTTTTTAATCCAATCTGATAGCCTGTGTCTTTTGATTGGGGCATTTAGCCCATTTACATTCAGGGTAACTATTGAAAGGTATGAATTTAGTGCCATTGTATTACCTGTAAGGTGACTGTTAACTGTCTGTTGTCTGTGTTCGTTTCTGCTCTTTGCTGCTTTTAGGTTCTCTCTTTGCTTAGAGGACCCCTCTCAATATTTCTTGGAGGGCTGGTTTCGTGTTTGCAAATTCCTTTAGTTTTTGTTTGTCCTGGAGCTTTTTATCTCTCCTTCTATTTTCAATGATAGCCTAGCTGGATATAGTAATCTTGGCTGCATATTTTTCTCGTTTAGTGCTCTGAAGATATCTTGCCAGTCCTTTCTGGCCTGCCAGGTCTCTGTGGATAGGTCTGTTGCCAACCTAATGTTTCTACCATTGTAGGTTACATATCTCTTCTCCCGAGCTGCTTTCAGGATTTTCTCTTTGTCTCTGAGACTCGTAAGTTTTACTATTAGATGTCAGGGTGTTGACCTATTATTATTGATTTTGAGAGGGGTTCTCTGTGCCTCCTGGATTTTAATGCCTGTTTCCTTCCTCACATTAGGGAAGTTCTCTGCTATAATTTGCTCCAATATACCTTCTGCCCCTCTCTCTCTCTTCTTCTTCTGGGATCCCAATTATTCTAATGTTGTTTCGTGTTATCATATCACTTATCTCTCGAATTCTGCCCTCGTGATCCTGTAGTTGTTTCTCTCTCTTTTTCTCAGCCTCTTTATTTTCCATCATTTGGTCTTCTATATCGCTGATTCTCTCTTCTGCCTCATTTATCCTAGCATTTAGTGCCCCCATTTTTGATTGCACCTCATCAATAGCCTTTTTGATTTCGATTTGGTTAGATTTTAGTTCTTTTATTTCTCCAGAAAGGGTTTCTCTAATAACTTCCACGCTTTTTTCAAGCCCAGCTAGTATCTTTAAAGTCATGATTCTGAACTCTAGGTCCGACATCGTACTAATGTCCGTATTGAGTAGGTCCCTGGCTGACGGTACTACCTCTTGTTCTTTTTGCTGAGGTGATTTCTTTCGTCTTGTCATTTTGTCCAGAGGAGAATAGATGAATGAGAGAACAAAATGCTAACAGGTTTACAACGTCCCCAGCAAATATACTGTATACAAATCAGAAAAGACCTGAAACCAGGGGAAAAGAAAGGGAAAGAACGAAAAAAGAAAGAGAAAAAGAAAAAAAAAAGATAACAACAAAAACAAAACAATACAAAAAAGGCAGAATATGATCAAATATGATCAGGCTAGTGCATAGATCAGTGCCACACACTAGATTTTGGGCGTATTTTGGTCTGTTAGAAAAAAGTGCCTCCTAAAATTTTAAAGGAAGAAAGACATATATGTACAAAAGGGTTGATACAATGAAGGGATGGAAGATGACTGTAAAGATGAAAATTATAAAAGATTTTATAAAAGGACTTGGTAAGATAAGTTGTTTGAAAAAAGAAGATTTAAGAAAAAAAAAAAAGGAAAAAGGGAGAGAATGTGATCAGGCAGGAGACTAGAACAAAGCCATACACTAGTGATTTAGGGTATATTTTGATCTGTTAGAAGAAACTGTACCTCAAAATTTTAAAGAGAGAACAACTTATATATATATGCCAAAAATAAGGGTAACTACTATGAAGGGATAAAATATGACTCTAAAAATGAAAAATAAAAAATGTTTTTTTTTTTTTTAGAAAGGGATTTATAAGATGTTGGTTGAAAAAGGGAAAAAGAAAAATAAAAAAACAGTCAACAAAAATTAACTTTGATGAAATAATGAATCATGGTAAAAAAAAAAAAAAAAAAAGCCGTGAATCTATGTGCAGTATTCCCCTAGCGCCGGAGTTCTCCTATTCTCCTTGATCGATCAACTTGGTCTTGGCTTGCTGGCTGTTTGTGTTGATCTTCTGGGGGAAGGGCCTGTTGCTGTGGTTTCCAAATGTCTTTGCCGGAGGCGGAATTGCCCCGCCCTTGTCGGTCCGGGCTAAGGAAGCTGCTCCGGTTTGCTCTCAGGAGCTTTTGTTCCCTGCAAGCTCTCGGTACAGCTTTGGAGGACCAGGGCAGAAATGGTGGCCTCCCAATCTCCACTCGGAGGAGCTGAGAACTCGGGGCCCTGCTCCTCAGTGTGCCCCCAGAGAAAAGCAGTCACTTCCGTGTCCCCGGTCTCGGGCCGCACTCCATGCTCACCCGGCCTGTGATCGAGCATTGCTATCTCTGGCACCCGACCCCGCGCGGAGTCTCCAAACCCAGCAGATCCCTGCAGTGCGTTCCCGCACCGCTCCTCCCCGGGAAGGAAGGGGAGTCTCCCCGGATCTGCTGCTTGTTGGGTCCCTGCTGGGGGAGCCGTGCCCCGACTGGGCCGCAGATCACAGTTTATGGCAACCCCGAGCTGAGAGCCCGCGACTCTGCTCCGTATCTGCAGCCGGCTTCCCTGCTCTGATACCTGGGAGCTCTGGCGCACTCAGGCACCCCCGGTCTCTCTGTGACCCCAAGGGTCCTGAGACCACACTGTCCCGGGAGGATTCCACCCCCCGCTTAGCCACTGCAGCGACGTCCCTCCGCCGAGCCAACTTCTAAAAGGTCCGATTTTGTGCTCCGCGGATCTAGCACTTGCCAGAAGCGGCCGGCGGAGGCCCCTCCCCCGCCGTCTATCCTCCCGAATATCGCCTCAGATTCACTTCTCCGCACGCCCTACCTTCCAGTAAGTGGTCGCTTCTCTGTTCAGAGAGTTGTTGCTACTCTCCTGTTCGATCTCCTGTTGAGTTCGTGGGTGTTCAGAATGGTTTGATCCCTATTCAGCTGAATTCCTGAGACCAGACGAAATCTAGGTCTCCTACTCCTCCGCCATCTCGCTCCGCCTTCTCATTTTATCAGTCTTGACCAGTCAAGTTTTACATCTTCCAAATGTGTGTGACATATTTACATTTCTTGACCATTTGAAAATTGATGTGTGGGATATTTTGAATTCTGGACAGTAACCTTTTGCCTATTACATGTATATAACATTTCTTCTAGGATATCAGTTTATAGTTTATTAATGGTTTTTGCTTTATAGAAGTTTAAAATTTCTATACAGTCACAACTATACATTTTCTGTGTTAATTTATTGCTTAGAAACACCCACATCAAAATCATTAAATTATTTCCAAATATTTTCTTTCATATTTTTCATTTTTTGCCAAATAAGAATATATTTAAAGCATACAACACAATGATTTGATATATATATTTAAACACATTATGAAATGATTACCACAATCAAGTCAATTAACACATCTAACACATCCATCACCTCAAAGTTACCTTTCTGTGTTTGAGAACGCTTAAGATCCACAGTCTTAGCAAACTTTATATAATATGGTATTATTAGCTGTAGTCACTATGCTGTACTTTAGTTTCTCAGAACTTTATCTTATAACTAAAAGTTTGTACCCTTTGATGAACATCACCCCTGTTAGCCCCCATTATGTAGCCACAGCAACCATAATTCTATTGTTTCTGAGTGTGACTTTTTTCTCTTTTATAGATTCCACATATAAGTGATACATAAAGTATTTGTATTTCTTTGGCCTATTTCACATAGCATAATGCCCTCCAGGTTTATCCATGTTATCACAAATGGCAGGATTTCCTTCTTTTTTTATGACTGAATAATATTCCATTGCTTATATGTATATACCACATAGTCTATCCATTTGTCCATCAGCAGACACTTATGTTGTTTCTGTATCTTGGCTATTGTGAATAATGCGTCAATGAACATGGAAGTGCAGATATCACTTCAAAATAGGGATTTTGAATTTTTTGGATATATTCCCAAGAGTAGGATAGCTGGATCATATGGTAGTTCTATTTTTAATTTTTTGAGGAACCTCCGTACTGTTTTCCATAATGGCTATACCAGTTTACATTTCCTACCAACTATGCACAAGGGTTCCCTTTTCTCTACATCCTCATCAACATTTGTCTTTTGTCTTTTTGATAATAGCCGTTCTAAAAGGAGTGAGGTGATATCTCATTGTGGTTTTGAATTGCATTTCTTTATTAGTGATATTGAGTACATTTGCATTTTTCCTGTTCTTCTTTGGATAAATGTCTCTTCAAGTCCTTTGCCCATTTTTAAAATCAGATTATTTATTTTTTTTGCCATTGAGTTGTATGAGTTCCTTATTTACTTCAGATATTAACCCCTTATCAGATACAGAGTTTGCACATATTTTCTCCCATTCCATAGGTTGCCTTTTCATTTTGTTGATTGTTTCCTTTGCTGTGCAGAAACTTTTTAGGTGATGTCATCCCACTTGTTTATTTTTGCTTTTGTTGCTGGTGCTTTTGGTGTCAGATTCAAGAAATCATTGCTAAGACCCCTGTCAAAGAACTTTTCCCCTGTTTTTTTTTTTTTTTTTCTCATTGGAGCTTTAAGGTTTGAGGTATTGCTTTTAAGCCTTTTAACCACTTCAGCTTAATCTTTGTGACTGGTGTAAGATAGGAGTTTAATTTCATGGTTTTGCATGTGAATATCCAGTTTTTCAACCATCATTTATTGAAAACACTATCCTTTACCCATTGTGTGTTGGTGCCCCTATCAAAGATGAATTGACCATATATACATGGGTTTATTGTTGTGTTCTCTATTCTGTTCCATTGTTCCATGTGTCCATTTTTATTCTTGTACCATACTGTTTTGATTATTGTAACTTTGTGATATAGTTTGAAATCAGGAAGTGTAATACCTGTAGCTTTGTTCTGCTTTCCCAAGATTTTCTTGGAACTTCAGGGTCTTTTGTGGTTCCATATGAATTTTAGGATTGTTCTTTTTATATCTGTGAAAAATGTCATTGGAATTTTGATAGAGATTGCATCTGAATCTCTAGATTGCTTTGGGTAGTGTGGATATTTTAACATAATGTCTTCCAAACCAAGAACATAGAATATCTTTCTATTTATTTGTGTTGTTTTCAGTTTCTTTCATCAGTGTCTCACAGTTTTCAGTGTAGAGGTCTATCTTTTCCTTGGTGAAATGTATTCCTAACTGCTTTATTGTTTTTGATGCTATTATAAATGAGATTGCTTTCTAAATTATCTGTTCAGATAGTTCACTGTGACTGTGTAGAAATGCAACTGATTTTTGTGTGTTGATTTTGTATTCTACAACTTTATTCATTTATTAGTCTTAACAGTTTTTTGGTGGAGTCTTTAGGGTTTTCTGCATATAAGATCATGTCATATGCAAACACAGATAGTTTTACTTCTACCTTTATTATTTTTTAAATTTCTTTTTCTTGCCTAATTGAATGGATTAGGACTTCCAGTATGATGCTGGAGAGAAATAGTAAGAGTGGGCATCCTTGTCTTGTTCCTGATCTTAGAATAACTTTGAGATTTTTCAACATTGAGTATGAGGTTAACTTTGGGCTTGTCATATATGCCTTTATTATGTTGAGGTACATTCCTTTTGTACCTAATTTGTTAAAAGTTCTTATCATAGAGGGGTTTTGAATTTTGTCAAATGCTTTTTCTATGTCTACTGAGATGATCATATGGTTTTTATCCTTCATTCTTTTAATGTGGCATATCACATTTATTGATTTGTGTATATTGAACTAGCCTAGCATTACAAAGATAAAAATCCCACCTGCTCATGTTACACGATCCTTTTAAGGCAAATCATGTTGAATTTGGTTTCTAGTATTTGTTGAGGTTTTTTGCATCTATGTTCATCAGGAGTATTGGCTTACAATATTCTTTTCTTTTATCATCCTCATCTTACTTCAGTATGAGGGTAATGCTAGCCTTGTAAAATGAGATAGAATATATCCTTTCCTCTTAAATCTGTTGGAAAAATCTGTGAAAGATTAGCATTAATTCTTGTTTAAATGTTTGGTAGAATTCTCTAGTGAAGCCATCTGGTCTTCCACTTTTTTTTGTTTTGAAATTTTTGATTACTGATTCAGTCTTCTTACTAGTTTTTTTAAGATTTTATTTATTTTTGAGAGAGAGAGATAGGGAGAGTGGGCGTGGCAGGGGTGAGGAGCAGAGGGGGAGGGACAGGCCGACCTCACACTGAATGCAGAGCCTGATGCGGGGCTCAATTCCACGACCTGAAATCTTGACCTGAGCCGAAATCAGGAGTCGGACACTTAACCCACTGAGCCACCAGGTGCACCTCCTTACTAGTTTTAAGTCTATTCAGATTTTCTATTTCTTCGTGATTCAGTCTTGGTAGGTTGTATGTTTCTAGGAATATGTCCTTTCTTCAGGGTATCTAGTTGGTGTATAATTTTCATAGAAGTCTCTTATGACCCTTTGTATTTTTGTGGTATCAGTTTTAATGTTCCCTCTTTCATTTATGATTTTATTTATTTAAATCTTTTTTTCTTAGTCTAACTAAAGGCTTATCAATTTTGTTCATCTTTTCCAAAAAACCAGCTCTTAGTTTCATTTATAAATGTTTTCTATTGTTTCTTGTCTCTGTTTCTTTTATTTATCTTATGATCTTTGTTTCTTCTTTCCTTTTACTAATGTTGGGCTTGGTTTGTTGTTCTTCCAGTTCCTTGAAGTGTATAGTTGTTTATTTGAAATCTTTTTTTCTTAATGTAAGCATTTATCACATAAAATCCCCTTTTGGAACTTTTGCTGCATCCTGTAAGTTTTGGTATGTTGTGTTTTTATTTTCATTTGTTTCAAGGTGTTTTTTATTTTCTTTTGATTTCTTTGACCCATCAATTGTTGGGGATTAGATTGTTTAATTTCCATGTATTTGTGAATTTTCTCTCTTTCCTACTATTATTGATTTCTAATGTCATACTGTTGTGGTTAGAAAAGATACTTGATATGATTTCAGTCTTAAATTTGTTGACTTGTTTTGTGACCTAACATAGGATCTATTGTAGAGAATGTTCTGTGTGCACTTGAGGAGAATGTGTATTCTCCTGCTGTTGGATGGAATGCTGTATATTGCATTTTTCATTTTCATTCATTGTATTCTTTACCTCTGGATGTTTCTGGTTCTTTTTTTAATAACTTCTAGCTCACTGTTAAACTTGTTTTATTCATGGATTGTTTTCCTGATTTTACTGTATTGTCTATATTCTCTGTAGTTCACCGATCTTAAAACAATTATTTTGAATCTTTGGCAATTCACAGATCTCTATTTCCGTGTTGTGTTCCTTTGATTGTGTCATACTTCCTTGATCTTTCATGTTTCTTATAGCCTTTCATTGATGTCTTCACATTTGTTGGAGCAATCACCTCTTTCAGACTTTAGGGACTAGTTTTGGTGAGGAAAGACCTTCACTTGCAGGTGGGTGTAAAGAGCCAGCTGGGTAAGGTGTGCTGTTTCCATTCCTGGGGAAAGCTCAGCAGTATAGTGCCTGTGCAACTTTATCAGCTGAGGTTAGCATCAATGAAGACTGCAGGGCTCCTCAATGACCAAGGCTGTGGATATCTGTAACGGTGGTGATCTGTTAGGATCTGCAGTGGTGAAGCTGCTGGGGACCACCTGATCTTCTCCCCATGGAGCATATCATGGCCAAGGGGATTCCCCTTGGCACTGGGTTCATCTTATGGATGCCCTGGTTGTAGTGGTGACAGTGTTGTTTGATACGTGGGTGCCCATGGAGCAACTATGGGGATTGGAATTCATATGCTTGCAGAGCAGTGGCAGCTCTGGGGTCCAGCAGCTCTGGCTAGCCCACAGTAGTGGGGTCCACCATTCAGGGACTGAGGCCCAGGCACTCATGGAGCAGCAATGGCTTTAGGGTGTGGGCCCCTGGCTAGCCCACAGTGGTGACAGTTTGTGGGACATGGGTATGCATCAGGTGGCCACAAAACTGGGAGTCTGGGGTGCAGGCACTCAGAAAGTAACAGCGGGCTTGGGGTTCTGGCTATCTTGCAGCATTAGTTTCACACCTAAGGCACTGGTGTGTGGGGAAGGAAATGCTGGCATACGCAGAGCAGCCGTGTCTCTCTAGCTGACCCGCACGGGGCTTGTGCCCAGGGTTGTTGGGGATGGGCAGCCCAGGTTCCAGAGTGGTGCCCCAGCAGCTCCTATTGGGCAGTAGTGCTGCAGTGTCTCCCTCCCAAGGGTTGCTGGGCACTTTTTTACGTGCAAAACACCTTTACTTTGCCTTCACATTAAGTTGATGGTTTGGTTAATAGGTATTTCTGGGTTTTTTTTCAGCATTTTTTAGGTAATTATTGTTTTCTAGCATTGAACATTATAGATGAGAACTTTTATATAAAGTTTTGCTCTCTGGAAATTTATGGAGTTTGAGATACGCATGTGCATATGTACACATGAGTGTGTGTATTTTGTATGTTTATTAATTCATGGGACATTTTAATCTGAACATTCACATCTTCCTTTATCTCAGAGAATTGTTGGTTCTCTTAATCTTTTGCTTTAGCCTCTCTTTTTTGAACATCTGTTATTGCTCTTTATCAATTTATCTGTTTCATTTGTATGTTTGCAGATTTGGTTGTGCATTCACATTTTAAATTAGCTACTAGATTTATTTGCATCAGCAGTTATTGTCAGGGCCTGTCCTCCCTTGCACACAGCAGCTCACCACAGGGTCCTGTTGTGACCAGTAGATTTCAGGACAGGTAAGAAGCCCCCCGCCCCACCCCCTCCATTGGGCAAGTCAGGGTCAAGCTGCAATGGAGACAGAGTAATTTGGTGATTGTACTGCTTTCCTGACAGGCTCTCCCCTGACCAGCCTTTAAAAAAAAAAATTCTCTGGATCTGTGTGTGCCCTTGAATTTCCTTACCTCTTAGTGTCTTACCTGAACTGTGTTACTTTTCTCTCCAACCCCAAAATCCGTAGTAGAAGAAAGCCTCTGCATATAAAACGAAAGTCTTCCATCTTCTTGATGGAACGATGAACCAGGCAGCCCATACCTCCTGTACGAGTCCAACTTGCAGGCTAAGAGGAGAACTACATCGACACTATTCAGGCTGTGTTCACTGCACAGTGCCTAGAGCTCAGTAGGTTCTTTAGACATATACTTTTGTAGAACTAAAAATATTTATATGCTTTACCCAGTCACTTTTCTTCTAGAAATTTATCCTGAAGAAACACTCAAGGATGCTCAGAGTTTTATGTACAAAGATGTTCATGGTACTTATAGTTGTAAAAAATAAAAGCAACTCAGAAGTCCAGCAGTACTTACATCTAAAGCAGTGTATATACTCTGCGTGGCTGAATATTTCATAGAAATTATTTTTCTTTAAATCCTTCTAGAGGTACAATCTCCAGCAATCAGTAAAACCTATTTTATCTTAACCAGAGCATGGTTTTTTTATATACTTTACATAATCCTATATAAATCATGTAATCATGCCTTTCAAATTGCTATAATTTTTAGTGATATTATCTAATATTTTTTATGTTACTGAGTAGTTTAGAGGGAATCAAATTTTTTAAACTTAACAAATAAATGAAGTTTATATATATGTAATCATAATGGACATTCAGTAAATAGAGAATGTTTTTTATTTCAGAAAACAGCTCCTTGAACATGGTGAGGTAAAACTTTCATTTTAATCTCTGCTGCATTTGTGTATTAATTTCTAGTTCAAGGATAATTTAACAAAGGTATTGCCTTGCTGCAGATGCACTGTCAACAGTGGTTCAGTGGTTCAGCACTGGTAATAAATGCTGATCCTTCCCATGTGTTCATCTTTTTTGAATAGTAGTAAGGATTTCTGAAAAACAGAAGGCTCATTTATGACCACAGAGCATAATTAAATTACTTTTATTTATTCATTTATTCGTTCAACAATAAAAGTGTTAATTCCTAACCCACTGAGCTAGTCAGCTTCAGCCCATCAGGGCAGACATCTGTGGCCCTGTGACTGGTGGCCTTTGGCCACACCCAGACTTGATGGGCAATCTGTTACAATCTTAGAGTGTTACAGGATACAGAAGATGGTATAGCAGTGTTTCTGCCCTCAGATAATTTTTCAACAGAGACATGAAACAAATAAGACAACATTTTATATGGTGCTAAATTATTTTGTGGCATATGAAGAGAAAGCCCAGCAGGGGCTGGAAATATGATTTCCTAAGTAAAAAAGCACTTTGAGTTTTAAGGGAAAGGCCAAATTTACAAGAGAGGGCAACTGAATTTGGACCTGATAAAAACAGCCTATAATGATAACAAATATTTTTAGTAGTTACTATGTGCCATGTACTGTGCTATTTTAATTCTCGTAATATTATTACCATTTTGCAAATCAGAAAATTATGTTAATTAGAAGAAAGTAGCTGTTAACAGAGACAAACACTAATATTTCAATGACTTAACTCAGTAAAGTTTGATTCTTTGCTCACATAAAGTTGAAACCAGGAGTTCCTGGTTAGTGGGTGGCCCTACCAACAAGCAGTGATTGAGGAACCCAGACTCCTTCCATTTATAGCTCGGCCATCTGCAGTGTGAGGCTTCTGAGGTCGATGTGCTTGTCTGCGTCACGTCAGCAAAGGAGAAAGAACAGGGAAGACGCTGCCCTGGAGGATTGATGTGCTTGTCTACATCAAGGCAGCAAGGGAGAAAGAACAGGGAAGATAATGCACTAGAGCTTTTGTAAGGGCTGGGCCTGGAAATGGAAATGTAAGCTTCCTGCCCTCAGCCAGACCTCAGGCACATGGCCACACCTGACTGCAGGGAGCTGGGAAATGGAGTCTAGCTACATGTCTAAGATGAAAAGCAAAGAGGTCTTGGCCACGGAATAGAGACCTACGGAAATTAAATAACTTTCCTCAAGTCTGCCACTAATTTGTAGTAAAGCTTGCATTTGAACACTAACAGCCCACTTCCAGTGCCTTCAAAGTAGTAGTCAGAACTTACAGCTTCCTACGTGCAGGGCTTTTGGGGAAGTGATTTACATACAGTTATAATTTCATTCACACAACAACCCGTTGAGGTAAGAACAGTTATTCTGTATATTTTACAGGTGAAAGAAAACTATGGCATGGAGAAGTTGAGTAACTTAGGGTCACAAAGCTGAAGGGACCTTAGCTCTGTGGAACCAAGGCCTATGAACCTAGGCCATGTGGCAGCAGAGTCCCTGCTGTTAATCGTTCTCCACATGCTACCACCTAATGTGAACTGTACTTACGCACATCAGTCCTGTCACATTGCCCAGTTTTACTTAACAGTGCACATTCATACTTTATATTTTATCATATGGTATTTAAAACCCGCTCCTTTTTATTTTTTTAAACCCACTGCTTTTTTTTCTCATTTAACTTTATTTATTTAAAAAAATTTTTTATTATGTTAATCACCATGCAGTACATCATTAGTTTTTCATGTAGTGTTCCATGATTCATTGTTTGCGTGTAACACCCAGTGTTCCCACTGCTTTTTAGAAACACAGTATTCCTTATTTTCTGCCTTCTTTTCTCACATTAATTTTGCTTTCTTATTGTCTTTCATTTCTCCATTTATCCTTATTTTGCCCATCTTAATCTTTTATGTTAATTCTGCATACTAATCAGTTCAGTCTTTATTATGTGCTTATTATACACCAGGTCCCTGCTTTTGTGGAATTTAATGTGTAGTGGAGGAAGACAAAGTGAACAGATAATTATATGTACCTTGACAAAGGAAATAGGTAGAAAAGTAGTACAGAAAAAATGATTAAATTTGTGTGAAGGAGATGGGGTAGTTAGGGACAGATTTTTTTTTTTTAATGACCTTAAAGGAGGAATTTACCAAGGTCAAAGCATGTGCATGTACAAAGAAGGCATAAGGTAGTACGTTACGTTCAGAGCTACAGACAAATCAGGATTGCTGATGCATAGAAAATGCAAGAAGTAGCAGAAAATGACACAGGTTCAGACTGCGATGACTTTATATGCAAAGAAGCTGAACACTATCCTGGACTTTGTTGTTAAGCAAGAGATTAGGTATAATCAGATCTGAGTTGTAGATATATATTTGTCCTGTTGGCCATAAAGAGGATGGTTTTTTAAAAGGTAATCAGAATTTGGGGGAAGAGTTACTTCTTTTAAAAAATGGATTGAGTGATACATGTTGGGGTGTCTGTACACTTCTATGTTCTCAGACTAATAGAACCATGTGGTTGAATACTTTATTGTCTGGAGAGGAAGCATAGTGTAGTGGTTAAAGAAGCAGACTTGGGAGTTGGTTGGCCCCAGATCCCTGTTCTTCCACTTCCTGGCCGTGTGATCATAGCCAGGTTACATTACATCTTTTTGGGAACAACCAAAACAACAGTAATAACAATAGTTATCTCATATGGTGGCTGTGGGATTAAATGGGTTATATGTAAGAGAGTTACAGTACTGCCTAATGTTAAGTTAATCACTGTGTACATGCCCACTTTTAAACTCGTGTACCTTCTGGACCAAGACCTCTGGCGCTCCAGTTAATACTCTGCCTTCTGTTAACTGTGCCAGTGAAGGGTATCTCTGCCATGTTTTCAAGACACCTCCACAACTGTGGTGGAAGGTAGTTTTGACACGGACAGTCTGCCATTTGGACTGGCCTTCTCATTTAGTCTTTGTTTTCTTTATGCTTGGGAGCTGCTACCTCACACTTTACCCAGTTGGGCTCACTTATATCAAGGATGGATAGTGAATAGTTTCCTGAGCTTCTCTTCTTTCCTTGCTTCCAGCCTCTAAAAGATATTGTGAGGATTTTCTTAGTAATTTTTATGTGGAAAGAGGTACTAACAAATTGAGGGTAGGGTAGTAAAGGATTTTGGACTGTGCTTTTTGACTGTAGCCCTCTGTCTTCTACTTAGTAGTTAAAAAGAAAACTATTTGATAGAATAGGAGATAAAATAACTATGGCAAGAGAGGTCCATGGAAAGTCAGTAGCCTGTGAGTAGAGTGGTTAGAGCATGTGGATAACAATAGAAAACAAACATAAGTGGTGCCATTTGGAATGGTCGTTCTGTGTCATTCCTGCACAAAAAAAAAAAAAAAAAATGCAGGGAAGATAAGGAAATGGTGGGGATCTTTCAGATCTCCATATGAAAACAGTCTTTTCAGCCTTTAGATAATAGAGGAAAGTCAAGAAGAATTACTCCTTTGGATTTAATTCTCGTCATATGAGCAGTTGGTGCTAAAGTAGAATTGATGGAAAAAGAGTACAAGTGATTGGATTTCAGAGAGATGATGATAGTCTCATCTTGTGGCTCAGGATAACCCAAGGAAGGCATGTTGGGAGAAGTCAGATGTACGCTTTCATAAATTAGAACCACATCTATGGTAGTCTGTTTCTAGATGCCACATTTTAACAAAACATGGGCAATCTGTACCATGTCCAGAGCAAGGCATCCAGAATTATGACACCACAGAACTAATGATCTAAGTTTCTGAATATTTAGCTTAAAAATAGAAAGCTTTCTAAGAGTGAAGGTGGGATTAGTGCAAAGTCATGAGTACAGCATTTGGATAATAGAGAACTGTCATGTGCAAATGGGTTAGACTAATTTTGTGCAGTTGCAGAGGTGTGGAAATTATGGGGAGACATTGGTTCAGTCTTAGGGAAGATTTTCTAACATTTACAGCTATCCATAATTATAATAGGCACTTCTATGGCATATTCTTTTTCAGGAATTAGTGAATAACCAGTTCATAGATTTACAGAAGAGATCCCCTGCTTTGGATAGATGATTAAAGAAGATGGCCCATGTAATCTACCAGTCTGTGATTTAATGGTCCTAACCAAAAAGACCTATTTAGGTGTGAAGTGTGTTGTTTTTTTGTTCCCTCCACAACATGTCCCCGACTTTGTCCAAGGAGGAGTTTGACTAAAGAAAAATGAAGGATTGATTTTGAAATAAATCTTCCACATCCCAACTTTGGATTCAAGAATTATGAAAAAATTAAATTCCATTTTCAAACATATTTACTTAAAAAGGAAAAACACAGCTTTGCATTCTGTTTTAAACATAAATCAGATATTTCTAATTCTAAAATAACATGTGTTTAAAAAGTGTTAGAAAATTCAGGAAAATCACCATTCAGGAAATAATCTCTATTAACTTTTTAGGTACATATTTTTGTAGCCTTCTCCACCCCACACATGCATGTATATATACACATAGATGGTTTTCACAAAATTGATAATTTTGTATGTACATAATTATACACATTGAAAACTTTCCATGCCATTAAATAATCTACTAACATGTAATCTTTTAATGGCTGTATGCATGTGGGAAATGTGGTAATTTACTTACTCCTCTATATTGGTCACATAGGTTGTTACTATTTTTGCTGCTAAAAATTCACTTCAGTGATCATCTTTGTACAGGCATTTTTTTGGTCTTGATTATTCCCTTAAATTAGAATGGAAATTTAAGTCAAAAGAGTTGGCTCTTTTGTAGCATCTTGATAAATAATGCTAAATTACAGAAATGTACCAATTATTTTAGTGTATGTTTCAAGGCGTCTTCTCTAACATTCAGTATTAATATTTGTCCATTTTATAGATGAAAATATCTTATTATCTTTAATGTTTGAGTATTAGCAAGTTAGAACATATTTAGTTAATATGTATTAAATTTTGGTTGCATTAATTCTTTGTCTATTTTTCTTGTGAAGAATTGGTTGATATTTTATGAATATGTCTGTTAGAAAAGTTTTGTCTGAAACCTTTGCTCGGTGGAACCCCATCTTAATAAAATGGGTGTCCTACTCATCAGTACAAATATTTATATATATAATTCCATTACTTTAAAAATAATCTAGATTATGTTTTTCTACAGTTTTTATTGCTGACTGAATGATATGCAAATTTGTGAAGCATTCCATATTTGTATGTCTCTGTGGCTCACTTCCTCACCTTGTGAGGGTCCTGTTCAAATGCCACCTCTTCATTGAGGCTCTCCCTGATTGTCCTACTTGCAATTGCAACTTCTCCCGCCTGGAACTTCATACCACACCCTGCACTCTCAGTCCCCTTTCCCTGTTCCACTTTCTTCACTGCCTTTACCACTTTCTAAGAGACTATATAATGGATTCATTTACTTGCCATGACTATTTTTGTCTTTCCTTACTAAATGTTCTAAAATGTAAGCTTCACAAGGGCAGAAATTGCTAACAGTTGTTTTGTTCACTCTTGTATCCAAAGCCCCCAGAACAGTAGGTGGCATATAATACACATTTGCTAAATCTTTGTTGAATGAATGAGTAAATATTACCAGACTTATTACTAAATTAAAAGATCCTTGTCCTAATGAATGATAATAGTTTTAATATATATTATTAATTTGAAAATATAATTTTGTTTTGTTTTTACAGCTGATTTTTCACACATTGCAACTGTTAGCATTCACTGTCCTTGCCGTTTTAATCATGAGGCTGAAGTTGTTTTTAACACCTCACATGTGTGTTATGGCTTCCTTGATATGCTCTCGACGGGTAATGTATTCATTTTTGTGTCACTACACTATAGTAACTATAGCAACAGCACTGTAGTTACCACGGCTTTGCTGAGTAATCCAAAATATACAAACACTTGGTTTAAATGATTTAAAAGGTTATTTCATGATCAATTATGAATAATAAAAGCAATTTCCAGTAGCTTTGAAAATTATTCCTAGATTTTAACTGATACTCTTATGATAAGTGAGAAGGTACACTTTCCCCTATGTTAGTATTCTATCCACAGACATAGGCCTTTGGAGTTCAGGTCTGGGCAAGAATTTCTTGGCCCACCCCAACCATCCTCAAGTGTTCTTCTAATGCTAGAGTAGATGCAGGGTAATTGCTCTAGTATTGTCCTGTTTGGCTCAGAGAACCCCTAGGAAAAGTTGTCAGTTCCGGCATTCTCTTACCATTGCTATACAAAAGAGCTAGACAAAGAAGCTAGAATTTGGGGACCAATATACTTCTAGAAACACCTTACTTAGTTTTGATGAAAAGAGTCTTGTGTTAGAATATCATAATGTTCATTTTCCTGATAGGAATATATGTGTTACTGCTAGTGGGGTTTCCATAGTTATTTTAGATGTCCATTAAAGCCAGATATTACAGGATTTAGCTCTAGGATGTTTCACATTTTTGTGATTTGCTAACCTTAATCCTTGTTAGTAAATCAGTACTAGAAGGATGAGGTGTGCTTCTTCCTTTAGTCTTTTGAGGATAAAGAAAGTTCCATTTTTACTAGGCCCTATAATTCCAAAATATGTACTATTTTTAAACAATAGGTGACCACAGTTATATTATATTATTAGTGCATTGAAGTATCAAATGATAATCCACCTTGGTTTAAGTAGCAAGGTAAGAGTTCATTATTGGCCTTATAGCACTCTTGATATAAGAATTAAAAATAAATGGTTTCTTTCATTTCAGCTCTTTGGATGGCTTTTTTGCAGAGTTCACTTTGAGAATGTTATCTTTGGCATTCTAACAGTGATGTCAATACAAGGTTGTGCAAACCTCCATAATCAATGGAGCATAATAGGAGACTTTAATAATTTGCCTCAGGAAGAACTGATACAATGGATCAAATATAATACCAGACCAGGTATGTAGCTCTTTAGTTCTGTGTATAGCTAGGTATTTATGGAAATGTAGAAACAGACACATGCAGTCATTTATTTACTCACAGATTTTGAGCATGCTAATTGCAGTGTCCACCGAGTCAAACCTTTTCAAAAAATAATTTTGTGCCCTCTTTAGATGCCTCCTAGATAATTGTCAAGAATTTTAATTAACATGAGGAATTAATGATTGTTCATAGTTATGTACTGTAATGCTGAGATCATTATCGTATTTTAACCCTAACAATGACAAATCTTCAATAACAAAATTTCACACCTGTGAACAGACCACTGGAGAAGATACTTTTGACCATGGGGAGGTCAACAATGCCCTTTCTATAACTTCAGTCAGTGCTCTCTCATCTAACTCTGTAAAACCATTTGCACACAAGACGAGTTAAAACCTCAGATACTCTATTTTCTTCACTAAATCATTTCAAAGAGATGAGTATAAATTCTACTTGTAAATACTCCAAAATATCATTTTAGCTTACCTTTTTTTCTTCCTGTCTTTATCCAAAACCACTTGAAGCAGATATTTATTTCATTTTTTAAAAAATCTTTCCAGAGAATAAGTATATTCTACAGTATTTTCTATAAGTAATCCATAATCTTGTCCAAGACTATTTTTGAAATTTAGTAATTTTCTGTGGCACAAGTTCTTCACTGTGGCTTATTTAAATTTATCCTGTGACTCCTTGGGGGTGATTTCCTCATTTGCTTATTTGATAGTCACCATTTTATTAATTAGCCATTGTTAAGGTAAACTTTTATAAGCCTCAACTCAGATATCAGGTTTTCAGAAGTGACAGTTCCTCATCACTTACAGCTGCCAGACCAGTTTAATCAGAATTTTAAAATTAATCCTCTGGTGAATTTTTCCCTATAGGAGTATAAGGCGTGGGTGCTCCCTTTACTCTCCCTTACCCCTTACCAGTTATTTTTTCCAAACTTTATGAGGTACCTACTTTTAGAATCTTTTCTTGCTTCTGTCTTTGTTCCAGTGTGTTTGTCTTGGGTTCCTGGCAGAGAGGGCCTACATTTGGCAACTTATCCTAAGACAACTCCCACAAACTCCTCCTACTTCAGTTTTAGACACCTCTTCTTCGATTTTCTTATAAATCTTTTTCATCCTTCTACTATGACTTCCCTCGTGGTTACCACATGTTTATTAAAAGCCACATGATGGGGTCTGGTGGCTCAGTTGGTTAAGTGTCTGTCTTCCGCTCAGGTCATGATCCCAGGGTCCTGGGATTGAGTCCCATGTTGGGCTCCTGGCTCTACGGGGAGCCTGCTTCTCCCTCTGCTCCTGCCCCTACTTGTGTGCGCGCTCTCTCTCTCTCTCTCTCGCTCTCAAAAATAAAATAAAATAAATTTAATTAAAAAAAATAAAAGCAGCATGATGTTCTTTAGTATGGGTGAGACTAATGCTTGTGTTCAGGTCCCCCATGCAGGGTTGTATAGTTTGTGTACTGCATAAGGGTGCTCAGTTGAGAGGACAAGGGGAAACTGAAATCCAGCCCATGGTCTACTTACCAAGTCATGTATTAGTGAGGCTCTGTCAAGTCAAAAGGATATACATTTTCTAATACATTTGGTAGAGTGTATGTGGAGACTTCAGTAAACATAGGAAAGTATCCTATTCTTTCCCCATCTTGTTCATATTTATCTCACCATCAAGAGTGAAGACTGTGCAGAGTATTTCTCCCCTTCTCTCTGCCATAGATGGTTTCTCTTCAGTGAGTCCTGCTTTTGCTGGACAGACCCACATACTTTCTTCCTGATAACTGTGTCCCTGGGCTTTGGGTCCCTCTAACCCACATTTTCTCAGCCTTGGCACTATTGACATTTAGGGACTAGCCTGTGCATTGAAGAATATTTAGCAGCATCCCTTCCCTCAACCCACAAGTTGCCAACAGCTCCTCTCTCCCCCACAGTGTGCCAATCAAAAATGTCTCCAGAAATTGACCATATATATCCCTAGGAAATAAAATCACGTCTGGTTGAGAACCACTGCACTAGCCTAAGAGCTTTTCATCATTAATTACTGAACCTTGTGATAGTAAATACATATTTCTATACTGATTGGCTTACATATCTTCAAATTTCAATCATATGTAAAGATTTTCATTTGAAGTTACATTTAGAATACTTAATTTGCAAGTAGACATTCAGTTATTTATGGTAGATCTGAATGACATGCCTTGTTCTTATTTGTAATTTTCCTATGCTGACTAGAAATGATAATGACCTGGGTGTCTGGGTGGCTCAGATGTTTGGGCATCTGCCTTCGGCTCAGGTCCTGATCCCAGGCTTCTGGGATCGAGTCCCACATCGGGCTCCCTGCTCCTTGGGAGCCTGCTTCTCTCTCTCTCTCTCTGTCTCTCATGAATAAATAAATAAAATCTTTTAAAAAATGATAATGACCTTCAAAACTATATAATAATTTATTATAGAGAAGTGCCAGAGGGTAAGTAAACATTTTTGTCTTCCAAGATACTACACAGTTTCACCATAAAAGATGTAGCATTAGACTTGCCCTTTGTAACAGTCTCTCAGTTCTTGGCATTTTAAATTATTAGAACAAGATATGAAGTTTTATAATTCTTTCTGGTCATATGTGTTTTTGTAGTATTGTCTTTTACATTGAGCTTGAACATGGCAGGAAGTTGTACTGAAGTGGCTGAGGGTCGGTTCTGGTGCCGCCTAGGTGTGTAGTCTTGGACAAGTCACTTACTTTGTTGGCTCTCAGTTTCCTTATTTACAAAGTAAGAGTAACATAGAACCCACTTCATAAAGCTGTGCAAATTAAATTGTTTAATCCTAGTATACTTATTTAACACAGTTCCTGGCACAGAGATAACAGAAGCCAGCTGTCATAGTAGACAATATTGAACAAAGAAAAAGAATAATGCCAATGGTGGTTATTTAAATGTATTTCATCTTTCTTAATTTGAGTTCAAATATTATAGATAAGTAATGATCTTTGGTTTTCTTTAAAATATGTCACTAAGGAATATATCCTTGTTTTTCAGATGCTGTTTTTGCAGGTGCCATGCCTACGATGGCCAGTGTCAAGCTGTCTACTCTTCACCCCATTGTGAATCACCCACATTACGAGGATGCAGACTTGAGGTTGGCAACTGATTGAATATTTCAACCAGACATGCTTACAACTTATATTGACTCCTAAGAATGGCAAAAAATTTACATATGCACACACACACTCTCATCTTCATATTCATGCTGGAAGTTTAAAAATATATAATAACCTTCCAGAAATCGTAATTTGTACCTTTCGACTCTAAAGGAAGCTTAATAAACCTCTGAAAAATGAAAAAAAAAGAGCTAGTTTTTCTCAAAGTGCAAATGTCACGTATTTATGATGAAGCTGTGTATGTCTGTTTGTTCCAGTAGAACTGCTGAGTACTAGTACTAGGAGATGGGATGGATCTGGCCCAGGGCCATAGTTTGCCGGCCCCTGCTCTGAACCCCACAAGCCCCTCCCCTGATTTAAGAAACCATTATCTATCTTACTTGTGGCCTATAACTAACATTTTCTAACAGAAAAAGTACATGACATTAGCTATATTACATGCTTTTATGAAAATTTAGGGTGTGTTTTGCTAGCTAGTTATGAGAACTCTGGTTTTCATTGAGGTATGCAAGCTTTGTTTTCTTTAAATACCTTTAAAATTATTTTAATCATTTTAGTCATTGTCAGGGTAATCTTTTCCTGTTAATGCATCTTTGGCCTATTATTAGAGGTAAAATTTTAAATCATTTAAAGCTTTATATCTGGTTTTGGACATTGAACATCTTATATGTTTGAAATTTTAAGAAATGGCCAGTGCTGGGTGGGGGTTAGGGGCACTGGGTGACGGATGTTAAGGAGGGCACGTGATGTACTGAGCACTGGGTGTTATATGCAGCGGATGAATAACTGAACTCTACATCTGAAACAAATGATACACTATATGTTAACTAATTGAACTTAAATAAAATAAGTTAAAGAAAAGAAATATCCAATGCATAACTGGTAATTATTCAGGATTTCATAAAAACTCGTATTTAGGACCAACTTGTCAGCTGTACCGTACTTTGGTGACTAATCCTGTTTGTCAAGCTTCCTGACTGCTACACTAGATGCCCTCTGTCTGAATGTATGATTTGCTACATTTCAACTTCAATTCATATGCTTTTTGGGTAATTTCAATAGGTGAAATTATCTACCAAAATCTGTTTCCACTCTGTTCACCTTTATCTGAATGTGTTCTGTGAGCAGATTAATTTTATGCATATGCAAAGCAAATTTATATCCTGAACTATTATCCTGCTACCCAGGTCTAGAGTCTAAACCAGTTTATGTCTGTCTGTTCTGGTAAACACTAACAAGCAGTACATATAAAATTCAAACCACTGTAAGTTTTAGCACATGCCAAGTATAAGTAGGAAGGTGGAAACTTCTCTCCAAAAATAATCTATGCTATCCCCAAAACAATTCATGCTGCTTGAGGTCATATATATGAATGCTCCATCCAGTGCTCCATCCAGTGAGTGTTGAGATTTTAATTTACTAGCAAAATTTCTTTAGTCCATTCTATTATGACTTATTAAAAAAATTTTTAACTTGTGTTTTGAATGTAAAGGGCCCGGACAAAAATAGTTTATTCCACATATAGTCGAAAATCTGCAAAAGAAGTGAGAGATAAATTGTTGGAGTTACATGTGAATTATTACATTTTAGAAGAGGCATGGTGTGTTGTGAGAACTAAGTGAGTATGAGCCCTATGCTATATGATATGGAATATCTTTAAGCAACAACTGTTTTACTTTATTACAATAGTTGTGATTCTTTAAGAATTTTTATTCTAAATAAATTCCATTAAAATATTATTCTAGTATTTTATTTAAAATTATTTCATGTAGGAAAGTATCATTTAAGTAGAATCTAATTTCAAGAAACTATAGTGTATTTTAGCTCCCAGATTTTTTCATTTTAATTTAACAAATAATGTTGCTTTCCTTCATACTTTTTCAAATTCTTATGATAATTTGTATTAGATGTATGAAATACAGATTTGAATTTACAGCAGTGTGAAACATTAGCATTTTTTTTACTACAACTGGATAACATTGAAGTTACAAGATTTATGAGAAAAGTTTCAGGTAACTCAAGAAGTCATAGTAATTTAAACATTCCTAACTATAATTTTTAATTTCTGAAAAATCACAAAATTCTAAAATGGTTATCTTGAGGCCTTTTTTTTAGACTCCTTGACCTAAGAGGTTCTTAGTTGTATTAAGTCGAACATTAAGAATTTTCATTTCTCATATGGATAGTTAGGAATTAGATCATAAAACATTTTGGAAAAGTGATGTTCATAAGTTCTAGTGGCTAATTTTAATATGTAATTTTAATACCTAATATATCGAGGAAGAAATGGCATCTTGTAAAAGAAGAAACAAGAACATCATAATGTTGATGTGTGTGTACATTATATTATTTTAAAATTTATTAAGACAAAGTAGACTTCAAATCAAGGTGTATTACCACAAATAAAGATGGACATTTTATAATGACAAAAGGATTAATTCATCAAAAATACATAACAGTTCTAAAATGTGCATATCTAAACAGAGCTTCAAAGTGCACAAAGTAAAAATGTGCAGAATATAAAGAAAAAATAAGCAAATTTTCAATGATAGTTGGGAATGTTAACTTTCCTTTTATTACTGAGAAAATTAGATAAAAAGAGTGTAAGGATTAAAAGATAGAAACATCAAACAGTATCAAATAACCTGACCTAATTACTCTTATAGAACAGTACAGAAAAATACATTCTGCAGCATATACATTTTTTTAAAGGGTACATGGAATTTTCACCAAGGGAAAACATACGCTGGGCCATAAAAATAGCTTCAGTATGCTTAAAAGATTTGAAGTCATACAGAATTAAATTAAAAATTAATAATTAGACATCTAAATATCTGGTAAATCCATACATACTTGGAAATTAGGCAATAAACTTATGGATAACTTATGGGTCAAAGAAAAAAAAACCACAAAGGAAATTAAAAAATAATTTTTTTTTTTTACCTGAGTGCAAAAAGAGGTGTTTTCAACAATGTTGCTGATCTAACTGGATATCTGTACAGAAGAAAAAGTGAACCATGACTCATACTACACCATACACAAAAATTAACTCGACATGGATTACAGAACTAAAGGTAAAAGCTAAAATTAAAAGATTTCTTGGAACACAGAACACTAACCATTAAAAAAAAATCAATAAATCATACACATCAAAATTGAAATCTTTTCCTCAAAAGATGTTAAGAAAATGAAAAGGGAATCTACAGACTGGAAGAAAATGTTTGTAAAGTGCGTGTCTGATAAAGGAGAGATACATATTTTACATGAAGAAATTTTACAAATTAATAATAAATTGACAATACAATTGAAAATGGACAAAAACTTGGGAAGATATACTTCATGAAAGAAAATATGTGATGACTAGTAAATACATGAAAAGATGCTTCATATTGTCAGTGTCCAGGGATATGCAAATTAAAACCACGATGGGATACTCTAACATATACTCTAGAACAGATGAAATCTTAAAAACTGAAATGCCAGATATTGTCAAAGATGCAGATTAACTAGAAATCTCTTACATTGCTAATGGGAATAAAAATGATACAACCACTTTGGAGCAGTATTTGGAGGCTTCTTATAAAAATTTAAGTATATATTTGCCCTATTACTCAGCAATTGTACTCCTTGTGGAATTTAAACAAGAGATATAAAAAAAGCTGTCCATCGAGGATGTTCATAATATCTCAAACTGGAAACATCCAATGATCAAGAGAAAACTGAATAAACAAATTATAGTATATTCATACAATGGAATGCTGCTAGGCAATAAAAAGGAACAAAATACTGATGTGTGAAGAAAGGATGAATCACAAAAATATGCTGAATGAAAGAAGCCAAACACAGAAGAGTACATACTATGTGATTCCATTCTATGAAGTTCAAAATATGCAAAACTAATGGGAACAGAAATCAGAATAGTGGTTGGCTGTGGTGGAACCAGGGGGTAGAGGTGGTGGTGGAAAGACTCTCTGGAACGGGATTGAAGAACTTTTTTTCTTAATGATAGTGTTCACTATCTTGATTGGCATGTTTTTTATATGAGTGTATGCATTTGTGAAAACTCATGGAACTGTACACTAAGATCTGTGTGTTTTTACTTCTGTAATTGTACTCTAATAAAAAGTTACCCTAAATATACAAATAAATATTTATGCAAAGAAGAATTCTTCTAAAATTCTGGGACTTAGAAAATCATTCTACAGCTATCACTAATAGCCTTCTGAGACACCAAGAATAAGTTCTAAAGAAGGAATAGCAAATTGTCTCTCAAGGCAATTCTTTTTACAATATTGGCTTCTTCCACTTTTCTCCACAACTCTGTTCTATTAAGTATTACATACTCCTTACCTAACTGCCTAAGGCTGTGTTAAAGAAAATAATGAAAAGTGCTAATTGGATTTTATAGTTTGGACAAACTGAATTTAGGAGTTATTGGTCTGTCGAAGGCCCAAAGAAATTGAACATAGGACCCATAAGAAACAGTTTTGGAGGGAGTTCAGTTAATATTGGCAAGAAGAGTTTGACTTATTGCTCCCAGAGATTACAGTTATAAGAACTGGGTGAAAACACAGGCACTCTTCACTTTGTGTGGTACTATATTAACTGAAACTTGAGCATGTCAAAATTATTTTTTCTTTGCATGGTTCCATGGAACTCAGTGTCATGTTAATTGAGACTTACGTGAATTGGAACTGGAATTAAGAATTACCGTGGCACTACTTAAAGCAAGGACATAGTTCCAAATGCATATACTTCAATTAACAGGATGCATCCAAAGTTAGGTTTAATGGTATTAAAAACAACCACTTGAAGTCTCTGGGAAATGACATAAAAGCAGGGAGAAACTTAGAAACATTTGCTCTTGAAGGACTTCTCTGAATTTGTGAACTTGCCTGAGAGCACTTCCTAAACCATCCCCTCCCTTCTTCTATTATAGCAGAAAATCACAGCCCACTGGCTTGAGGGGACAGATGGTGACAGATGAGCTGTGAGTAGCAAAGCAGCTGGATATTTGAAGGGGACATTTTAGAAGCAAGAGCACTACAGAAAGACCAAAATCTAAAATCTGAATATAGATTCTGCCTAAAACCTATTCTGCACATGCCTGTGGGAAACCTCTGGGAACTTAGGAAAAGGGCAGGTGGAAACTAGGGCAAGATATCTATCCTTTTTATTTATTTTATTTATTTTTATTTTTTTAAAGATTTTATTTATGTATTTTAGAGCATGAGCAGGGGTAGGAACAGAAGGGGAGGGAGAGGGAGAGAATCTCAAACAGACTCTGCACTGAGCACAGAGCCCAACATAGGGTTCAATCTCACCACCCTGAGATCTTGACCTGAGCTGAAACCAAGAGTCAGGTGCTTAACCAACTGAGCCATGCAGGTGCCCCAAGATATCTATCCTTGAAAGAGAACTTCTGGTGAGATTTGCAAATTCCCTGTGCTTTTCACCATGTACATTTCCCAACTTGCACACACCCTAGGAAGCAGAAAGCAGAGTCATTACTGGTTCAAGGTGTCAGGGCAGAAATAAGGGATAACAAAGCAACTACACATTCTGAGGAAAACCCCCAAAGCAAGGGAAATATGGAGAAGATGGATTTCCAAATATAACTCTGCCCAAATCCTTGGCTGATAAAAACTCAATGAAAATCCCAGGGCTAAAAGAAAGAAGTAGCTGGAATCTGAAAAAAATGAGCAGAGATAGCTGCTGCACAAGACAGGAGATCCAGACAAGTTAATTTTCTACCAGAACAGAAACAAGAAAGTAACAGTCATCAGAAGAACAAAACAGATTCCAGACTCACTGCCAGGTATTTTCTCCAGTGTTTAGTTTCCAACTCAAAATCACCAGACCTGCAAAAAAATGGGACAGTCTGACCGATACTCAAGAAAAAAGTTAGTAGAAACTGATTCAAATAGGTTGAGATGTAGGATTGAGCAGGGAAAGACTGCAGAGCTGCTGTTATGATTATATTCAAGGAATTAAGGAAAATATGTTCAAAGAACTAAAGGAAGACATACCAATAAAGGACAAGATATGATTCTCAATAGTGAAATCAGTGCATCCTCCCTGGAAAAAACGGGAATTCTAGAACTGAAAAGTATAATAAATGAAGGAAAATTCTTTAAAATTCTCAAGAGATTTGAAATGACAACAGAAAAATATCAATGACTTGAAGGTAAATCAAGAAAAAGCAGCCAATCCAAAGAACAGGGATCAAAAAGATTGAAGAAGAATAGCAAAAGCCACAGAGACCTGTGTGTTATTAAGTAGTTCAACATATGGGTAATATAGTACCAGAAGAATGAAAGAAAAGAAAAATGGCAGAAAAAAAATACCTGAAGAAATGTTGGCTAAAAATTTCTTGTTCACTGAAAGCCATTAACCTAGAGATCCAATTAAGGTTAACAAACGCAGCTAGGTTAACCCAAGGAAATCCGCGCCATGGTACATCATAGTCAAACTGGTGAAAAACAAGGAGAAGAGAGAAAATCTTGAAAAAAGCAAGAGAAGAATGATATGATAAACATCTGACTTCTTTTCATAAAGAAGTCAACTGACATTGAAATGATAATTCAAAATTCAGATACACAGGATAGGCTAAAATGCACTGGAAATGGTAAAAGTGTGGATAAATATTAATCACTATATGCACATATATATTTATTCTCTGAAAATCTTTTAAAACCCTGTGACTAGTTAAAGCAAAGATGATACATTATATTTTTGAGTTTATAAGTCATATATATATGAGACAGCAATAGCACAAGCAAGGGAATAAATGAAAATAAAATGTATGATTGTCTAGAAATAATCTGAGTTTAATATTAAGTAAATTGTGATATATTGAAGATGCCTGTTTTAATATCTAGAGCGACACAAAAAAAGGCAAAAAAAATGCATAAGCCAATAAATGAAATAGATGATACAGTAAAACTTTTTGCTTGACATAAAAGAAGTCAAGAAAGAGAAACAATCAAAAAAGAGGAAACAAACAGAAAAAAGGGGAAAAAGCCTAAATCAAACAATATCAGTAATCAAAAATCTGAATAGGGACAAAACACTCCAATCAAAAGGCAAAGATTGGTAGACTGAATACAAAAGCAAAATCCAACTGTGTCGGCTGTAAGACATGCATTTTAAATACAAATACATGTATAGATTGAAGGAAAAGGGATGATATTGTTATCATGTAACATATGAAAGCTGCAGTGAGTATAAACATCTGGAATATTCTAGATAAGGCAAAACTATATCGCGGAAAGATCAGTGTTTGCCTGGGCTAAGTTGGAGCGAGGGGACCAACTGCAGAAGGGCTCAAGGGGACTTGTTTCAGTGCTGGGAATTTTCTGTATTACGGTTATGGTGGTACTCACACTCACACTCCATAGACATTTCCCTGTATTTATCAAACTTTACTCATAAATGGGTGCATTTTATTGTACATAAATGATTCCTCAATATAGCTGTTAAAAATAATAGCCAATTTTGCCTGACTTCTTCCCTTTACTGCCTCTACTGCAAGGATATTCCCTAGTGAGAACTAGTATGCCAGTCAGTCCAATCATATAGCCACCCAAAATAGGAAAGGGTGGAGGAGAACAAATCTGTCAAACAAGAGCTTTCCTTCCTTGCCTTGGACTATATGTTTTCATGCTAATTTAAGTTAGGTGAAGCCCCCAAATGTGAAATTCATCAGGAATTAGAGTAGCTTTCCTTCAATTTGTCTCCTACTACTCATGGGCCTTATGTCTGGATGGTGTTACCACCTAGAAAATGTATTTATGTATATTTCATTTTGAAAATAAATTTTTAAATATGTATTTCTGAATGTATATTGGACCTTTACTGTTAAGTTTAATACTATATTGGTTATTTGGTTAAGTGGAACATGAAAATGCAACATATACTTAATTTCATTTTTATCCTTAAGTGTTGAACTTATATTTTTTGAAATGATACTTTAAAATCTTTATTAAGGGGCGCCTGGGTGGCTCAGTTGTTAAGCGTCTGCCTTTGGCTCAGGTCATGATCCCAGGGTCCTGGGATTGAGCCCCGCATCAGACTCCCCGCTCCACGGGAAGCCTGCTTCTCCCTTTCCCGCTCCCCCTGCTTGTGTTCCCTCTCTCTCTGTGTCTGTCTCCGTCAAATAAATAAATAAAATCTTAAAAAAAAATAAAATAAAATCTTTATTAAATAAATTAGTCTCAGGACGCCTGGGTGGCCCAGTCAGTTAAGCATCTGCCTTCAGCTCAGGTCATGATCTCTGGGTCCTGGGATGGAGCCCTGCATCGGGCTTCCTGCTCAGCGGGGAGCCTGCTTCTCCCTCTCCTCCCCACTCATGCCTCTCTCTTGCTATCTCTTTCTCTCTCTCTCTCACTCTCAAATAAATAAAATCTTAAAAAAAAAACAGTCTCTAAAAATCTTAGAGCTACTTTATAATTTATATATTCTCTTCGTATATGAATGCATTTTTAATATGGATATATATGTGCCTTTTTTTTTTTTAGGCCTGGTTGCAGTATGCTGGAAATTTGGGATGTGGAAGACCCTTCCAATACAGCTAATCCTCCCTTATGTAGCGTCTTGCTCAAGGACGGGAGGCCTTACTTCACCACAGTATTTCAAAATAGTATGTACAGAGTACTAAAGGTTAACTGAAAACAAGATAACCCATCACACTGTGTGTAGAAAGCAATCACTTTGCCTTATTTACATTAATAAAAATCACAAGCTTTAATAAGGGACCCGTAAAAAGAAGATAATAAAAATGGTTTCAAGTTATTCTGATTATTAAAAGGTAAATTATTTCATTGTTTTCCATTGAATGTCAGCCTTATTAAGCTTGTTCTTTAAATGATTAAATCATTTCATACTGCATAAACCAAATGTCCATAAAAGTTCTAAAGAAAAAATATATGTAAAAGAACAATGAAATTCAATAAATGAAAGGTATTATTTAAGTCCTTTTGTATTCAACTGGGTGCTTCAGATTTTCTCTACTGCCAGTATGTACCAGCTCAAACTCTTTAAACCACTTAGAATAGACTAATGCAGTTTCTGAAAAGATACTTCCTTAAAATCCTGATACTAATCACAACTTCTTTACCTCTGTGAGGAAATTTGTGTGTAACCATGTGTCTATTAAGGTTGTGTTTGCTTTTATTAGCCCTCGGGAAAGATCTTCAATAGCTTTTAATATTTATTTTATCATTTCAAGTTAAATATTTTCAAAAACAACTTATTTTGTAATGTTTTGAATCTCTTGAAACTTATTTACCCAACCAGATAAGTTTTTTCTATTGATTAATTCCCAACCGAAGTTCAACAGGTTATTAATCTGTCTTTGTAATCCAGTGGGTTTTCTTTTAACATCCAGGCAAAATAAAAATTGCTATGGTACATGACCAAATTTGGGGGTTAAAACATAATCAGCAAAGAAAATCCAGCTAAATTTATCATATGAGATTTTTAGATCCTAGATCCTGAATGAAGCAAAGGCATTTTTCATCTTGATAGCCCTGTACTCACTGGACATAGTCTTTCTTTCTGATTACCATCTTTCTAATCATCATCTTTCATTAATAACATATTTCTGAATCCTCATTTACCTTTGTTTTTGGATGAGGAAACTGATGTTTTATAAATCTCCTCCTCCAATATAAAACCTATGCAACAATAATGCTTTGAAAGTGGGAAATAGTTATCTTGAAGATGTTGCCAAATGCAAAGATAAACACTTTCTTTGCTTGAGAGACAGTGAATATGCTACTATTTTAATATCTGTCTACTCTAAATTAATCATCTCGGAGTTTTTGTAATTCCCTTATGTTCTTGGTCCTCCACATTTGGGAGAACAAAATGACTTAATTCTATAGGTTAGTTTGTGTATAGTAGGTAGGAGATTATATTCAAGAAAACCAATAAAATTACTTTTCAACTTTTATAATTGTAAAATATTTTAATACAGCATACAAAACATCTAAGAAAGCATGCCCCATTTTATCAGTATTTTCAAGTAATTTGTTTGGGCCTAGGTATGGGGCAAAGAAGGAAAGGAGACTTAACATCTAACATTCATAAAAATTAAAATTCTGGATGATGTTTTCATAGGAAATATTTTAAAGAAGTTGGTAGAATTTTTTTTTTAAAGAAGAGCTGTATTAGCTAATAAAATATTTTATAAAAGTGTACTTATGTGGATTTACACATAGGAAAACAATTAAAATTATTTTCAACTTTTATAGTTGTAAAATATTTTAACAGGATGCAAAGCTGCTAAGAAAGCGTGCCATGTTTTACTTATTTTAACATTTTCAAATAATTTGTTTTGGTATGTGGGGCAAAGACGGAAAAAAGATATAAAACCTAACATTCATAAAATTAACACATTTTCCATGGTGTCGTAAAAAATAGTTTTTGAAGAAGTTGGTAGAATTCAACAACAAAAAGGGAAGAATAGTATTAACTAGTTAAGTATTCCATACAGATAAAATGTATTAATATGGATTGTGTTACTTTCATGTACTATGTATATCTGAAAATTAAAAAAACCCTTGAAGATCCTCTGTGTGTTTTCTGTCTTTTCTCATCCTTTCCCAAGCATACATTTGGACATTGAAATAATTCTGATATGAAGGTAGAAATCACAAGTCCCTGAATTTATTAACTGTGTTTACATCGGCAATAAATCTTTCTTAACCATTTTAAAACAATTCTGCATCATCTCACACAGAAGGCAGTGTACTGTGATGGAAATAGTGTGGGCTTTGTAACCAGATGGGTCTAATTTTAAATCCTGGCACTTCTATTTACTGGGCGTATTACCTACCATCCATTCAAAAGGTATTTATTGAGTACTTACTGTATGCCAGGCACTGTGCTAATTAAGCTTCGTCATGTTGCATGACTGTGAGCTTCAGTCTCTTCACCTGGAAATTAGAACTCACACTACCTACTTGGCAGTGTCATGATGAGGATTAGTAAGATAGTGTGTTAAAGTGTTCAGCACATGTAGCTATTCACTCAACAAACGTTAGTTCCATATGCTCATTCTCCCTGCCCGCTAAATAACCAGTTTAGTAATATCAAGTTACATGGTAGGTTGTTTCATCTCAGAATTTCAAACAGTTCTACATTCCAATTTTAGTATATGTGCTGCTGAAGCGAGCACTCAAACAGTTCTACGTTCATTCTGTGTCAATAAATAGGAATACCGGGCTACCGCTTTTGCTTTGGTACAAATAATGCTATTGGCTTCTTCCCTGCATTTCTTTTATTGTTTACTTTTTTGAAATGTGAAGACTATGAGTGAACACTGTGGGTTGGGTGATGGGAAGATTTTCCTCAGTGCAATGAAGAGTTTTCCTTGGTTTCCTATGATCATATTTATGCACACCTATTTGAAACTATAGCTAGAAGTGAGTTGCACACAAGCTAGAACCATCCCCCCATCTTCTACTTGTCAGAAGCTGATGTATAGCTTCTGTGAATGATACGTGTCTTTTACTTTTTTGCTGCTAATAGACACCACATCAAAAAACATTGAGTACTTTTCATGTAAATTTTAATTTTTTAAAAAAATTGTATTAGAGAGAACCTGAGTGGGGGAGGGGCGGGGCAGAGGGAGAGAGAGAAGCAGACTCCCCACTAGGCAGGGAGCCCGAGGTGGGTCTCGATCCCAGGACCCTGAGATCATGACCGGAGCTGAAGGCAGACGCTTAACCAACTGAGCCACCCAGCGCCTCTCATGCTGATTTTAATAATAAAATTATATTTCATTTGGTATGTGTCTATTATACAAGCAATAGGAACTCATGGAATTTTTGTTTTGAAAAAAATTTGAAAGAAGGAAAAATATTCAAACAAGCACAGTTACTGTCTTACTGTTTTCTTCCAACTTGTAGTCATATTTTGCTTGTTTTCTTTTAACATAATTCAAACAGTCTTAGGTTTTGTTCTTTATACAGACAGCAGATATGGAAATGTTTTACAGAGACTATTTTTAATGGCTACCTAATATCCCATCGTGTATGTGTGGCCAGAGATGATGTATCTAAACCACTGTTGAGCTATTTCCATTTTTGCTACTGCATGTATGTGTATGTAGAACAACACTACAATGAATATCTTAGTGCAGTAAGATTTTTTGATTTTCAGATTATTTCCTTAGGATCGATTCCATAAAGTTAAATTTCATTTAAAAAATGTGGATACCCTTAAAGCCTACAATGCAGGTTGCCTCAAATTACCTTTGCAAAAGAATTATATACACCACCCGAAGTCAGTGTACGACAACGCTCATTTCACAACACCCTCACTGACATTGGTCAGACTTATTAAAATTATTTCTTGCTAATTTGTGACACTCAGAATTATTATTTTTTTAATTTACATTTGTTCCATGGCTTCTGAGGTTGGGTACCTATTCATGTTTGTTAAAAGACTGCATTTCCTTTTGTCTATTGCCTCTTTACATTCACCCACGTTTATGTGGGCCTAGCCCAGCACTGAGATTGTCTGTTACAGGTACTGATTTTTAGTGTCTGTCTTGTCATTGAGCGCTTAGTAATGTTGATGAAGATGCCATGTGAGTTAGTATATTCTTACTACTCTGTAGGCTGGAGATTATGCTTCAGCTGTCTAAAATAGTTTATAATTTGTACCATATTCAATATGTCATGTTTTATATTAAATACCAAGTTTCAAAATCTCAGTGCCTCACCTGTTTAAAGATTCAGTGATCATAATTTCATGGTTGGATACTGTCAACTTTTTAAGTTACGTTTATGTATGAAATTTCTTAAACAGTTATTACTCTAACCTGAGTTTCTCTTAATAGGACATAGAAAGCAAGATTAGTAAATTTTCAACAGTTTTTGGCCTCATGTGAAGCAGTGGAGTTTTATGTCCAGTAATAACTCCCTATATTCTTAATCTTTAGAAATTATATTCTCTGTAGCTCTGTTCATATTCTTTGATAAATCCATTGAGTATTCTCAAAAGAGGTAGGGTTAGAGATAACGGAAAGAAAAAATCTCTTTTTGAAAATTCTTTTTTTAACCATGAGAAACAAAAGGAAAATCTGAAAAGAATAGGTATATAACTTCATGTATAAAAATAAAATTTAGATGGGTCAAGAACTTAGAAAGGCAGAACTTTAAAACTTTTAGAAGAAAATGGGGAAATGTAAATTAAAACCACATGACAAAATGTACAAGTCTGATACTAATTGGTGAGAGCAGGGAGCAACAAGAAATCTCATGAAATTGTAGTAGGAGGACAAATTGGTACAGCTGTCTTGGAAAATAATTTGTTATTACCTAATAAATTTTAAAAGCATGTAGTCCCTGCAACCAACAATTTTACCCTAAAGAAATGCTTGTACAAATATGCAAGGGAAAACAATTACAAGAATATTTATGGAAACGGGGTGCCTGGGTGGCTCAGTTGATTAAGCACCCAACTCTTGATTTTGGCTCAGGTCATGATCTCAGGGTTGTGGGATCAAGCCCCGTGTTGGGGTCCATGCTCAGCACAAATTCTGCTTGTCCCTCTCCATCTGCTCCTCCCCACCGTTCATGCTCCTTCTCTCCCTCTCTCAAATAAGTAAAATTTTTAAATCTTTACAAAAGAATATTTGTGGAGGGGCACCTGGGTGGCTCAGTCGTTGAGCGTCTGCCTTCGGCTCAGGTCATCGTCCCGGGGTCCTGGGATCGAGCCCCGCATCGGGCTCCTGCTTGGCAGGAGGCCTGCTTCTCCCTCTCCCATTCCCCCTGCTTGTGTTCCCTCTCTCGCTGTGTCTCTGTCAAATAAAGAAAGAAAATCTTCAAAAAAAAAATATTTATGGAAGCATTATTTGTACCTGGAGAGAAAGCTGAAAACAGTCTAAAGGGCCACCAATAGACCAAATAAAATGGAATATTGTACAGGAGTGAAAATGATCTATTCATGTATCAGGAGGACTGAATCTCAAATATAATGTTAAGAATAGAAAACTAAGTTATCAAGGGTGGGGTATGTGTGTAAATATGTATGCCACTTATATGTAGCCTAAAAGCAACACAATATTGTTAGGAGATCGATGTGTGGCAAAACAATAAAAACTCAGGCATGATTAATGCAGAGCGTAGGCTGGTGATCACTTCTAGGAGAGAGCGCAATCTAGGAGGGACCGTGGGGTGCTTCAGCAATCCTGTTCTGGTTCTTGACTGGGTGTTAAGTATGTAAGTGTTCATTTTATAGTTCTTTAAGATCTACATATACTTTCATATACTTTGTTTAATATATTCTACACCCTTCAAAGTAGGGCTTTGATATCACATCAGTGGTTCTTAAGCATCAGATCTCTTTGAGTAGCCCTCATGTGCTTAAACAAGCAACAGGAGTTGTTCTGATGACTGAGGTCTAGGTAGCCAAACAAATTGTCAGACTGTAGATTTCAATGAGCTTCCACTCGTGTGCTTTATTAGATTCTTGAAATGGTAGATGATGTGACCATGCGTTTATGGAATAGCACAAACTTAATAGAAATTTTGATAGAAATTTGATTATTTTAAAGTTTTTTGTATGAAAATAATTCACATGCATTAAGGGAAAGTTGGAAAATCCTGAATAGTAGTGAAAAGAAAATATAAGATTTTCTAGTACAGCTTTTTAAAAATTGCCACATATGGTTCATTGGACTTTGAAGAAAGACATCATTCATAGAAACTGTATTACAATTTATAATTCTTTTTTGTTGTCAAGATGAGCAATATAATGGCTTTGTCTTGGCCTTAAAATAGCCTCCATAGGATGAGAACTCTGTTTTTGCAGCCCAGCACAGTCTGTTTGATGGCCTTTGTCTATTAAACAAACACCCATGTTCTATAATATATAGGAAAATTACAAATTGAATTTGTTTTTATTTTTTTAAATGTCAAGATTTTTATTATCCAACTTTAGTATGTTGATTTGGACCTCAAGTTAGGCTCCCTGTTTCTCTTGAATTGTGTTAAATTATTTTTTCGTCTCTTCTGGTAGTTAACTACCAAAATTAGAAAAAATACAAAATGTACCTACTTAATAACACATCCATAAAGAGATGTTTTTTTCCAAAAGAGAAAAACTTCTAGCCTGGGTTTCAGCAATATTGAACAGGAGACATTGCTTTTCTTTGAAATGAGGTCTAATCCAGCATTCAGTTTTGGTACCCCGCCTACGGTATGGATGCAGTGTGCAAGTCTGTCCACATGCACTGTAACGGGATTCTCTAGCTTCAAAGAGCTTAGACGCTAGTGGGTGATAACCACCTGTGACCAACACCCTGGCACGACAGAAGGGCCACTTGAGTAGAACACATCACTTCACAGAAGACTTTTCTCCTACAGGTGCTGCTTGATCTGTATCTTGGAGGTAGGAAGTAACCAACTAAACGGGAGGGGGGAAGGCACCTTTCCAGGTAGGGGTAGCAGCATGTGCAACAGCCCAGAACCACTGAGGCCAGTGGCTCGGTCCCGGACATGCATTTTGGTTCAGTGAAAGCACGGGCATGCTGAAGTACCTCCTGTAAACAGGAGAGAGACCGGCAGGTCATGCAAGTAGCAGGGTTTGAAGGAAGATACGCCTCTGCTGTGGGCAGACAGTACACCCGCCCTTACTCCGCAGTCTGGTGACTCTGGGGCTTTGTTTCTTTGTAAACTGTCATACCTTCCTCACAGAATCGTGACGATCCAACAAGATACTCCACGCGGAAGTGCGTTATAAAGTATTATACATGGGATTGATGGAGTCCACTTTGAATTGGACATTAACAAAAGGAGGCTCTGAAAGGTATTAGTCATCCAAAAGAGCAAATAACAAGATCAGTTTTATTTGGCTTTGAATTATGTTAGAGAAGCTTCTGCAGATACTGACTCTCTTACTAAGCTTGGCTGAGATTAAAATTCATTTGTATCCTTTGAACACATACAGACAATGGCCCTTTTAAAAATTCCACAGAACACCTACAGCTAACTCACTGATAGATTTTGAGATTAATCAAATGAAGCTGCAAAGCCCCTTTATGGAATATCCTGAATTGAACCATGACCCAAGGGCGTAGAAACTGACATCTATACAAAAATAGCACCGCAGTTATTGGGGGGGAAATACCTTGTTCACACAGCTTCATCCAAGAGACCTAGGGAACACAAAGGGGATCTTATCAAGAATAACTTTTTTTAAACTAGTATTGCGTGGCAGCCACAAAGGCACACCACCCCTAGCGTATTCCTCCAGGGAGGAACTTACTGTTCATTTGCAGGAATACAGTTCACTGACGGCCTCTAATCCAAGCGCCTGCAGCTTCTGGCCTGGTGGTCAAGCAGAGGCCCCACTCTTCTGGGCAGTCCTGGCCCATGACAGCATGGCGGGTACGAGGGCCTGGCCATTGCTGCCCAGTGCTGGACTCCTCAAACAGGCAACCTTTTCTCCGAAGCTCCTCACTGAGTCAGCCAAGACGTGGTCAGATCTCCCTTGCTCCCCCTTTCCTGGGCATGGGATGCACCTCGAAGCCCACAGGCTTCCCCAACCAGTCCCACTTCCTCTCATGGCCATATAACCCCTTCCATCAAGCCTCTTGCCCTCCTTTCTCTGTCTCAGCTTCTGTTTCCTGGAGAACCTGGCTAATCTAGGCGGATTGCCAGCCCAAATCCTAGGTAGAGCAAGTTTGGGCTTTTGTTTCAGTCTGACGGGGTGTCTGAGACATTCTGCCCTTCCCTGTGTATGTGGGGCTTACAGATACAGAGAACCTTACTGACTGCAGGAAACCTACTTTCACTCCTTCACCCATGCTAGTTTCCCACGAATTTTCCCAACCACTCAGAGATGGTGCCACCAAGGAAACGCCTCTCTTTTTAGAACCTTACTGGGCGGTTCCCAGGGTAATCCCTAGGAGCCTATCCCACAGGAGCCACTGTCGAGAGAAGGGACCGTATGCCTAGGTGGTTGCCCATCTTTTCTCACAGCTCTGGACCTTCATCAAATTTCAGGGTTCCCCAAACGGAGAAAAGTCCTTTGAGAAAGATAGAGGCCAGGCATTCAAACCATTAAGGCACAGTACGTCCACACTGTGCAGTTATATGAAGAGTTAAATGCTGAAATTTGGTCAGAAAAGTAATCTAGCCAAGTCCAGTTATTTTAAATGAAGAACTGGGCTTTGGTAGAGTCTCTTTAAGATATTGTGAAAAGCAAAACTATCTTAATCTGAAATATAGACTTGTTTATTCCCCATACTTATCAAAATGGTTTACTATATTATAAAAACTGGATTAATTTTTTTAATAAATATGAAAGACCCAATAAAGTTAGCGTGCAGAAATGTTCATTTTATATATACTTAGTGCCATCTGCTGGCTGTAATGGATCATAACATTTGTCATGAACTACCTACAAAAGTTGTAAAGGCGCTTTAAGAGAAAACGGGAGAAATTCCGGGAGAAACAAAAAGAACTCACAGACATGAACTGCACTTGTAGTTGTGATTATGTCGGCAGACAGTAATAGAACAGTCATTCCTGGCTCTTCTTTGCCTTACCCCGTCTGTACTAGGTCTTCCATCTATCTCCCTCCTTCTCCTGCGTCTCCGGAACTTCTCTTCACTTTGGCCCTTCCCTCCCTGTCCAAGATCACGGGCGCTGCCAATATCACACATTTCACTCAGCAATAATGAACTGCTGGAAATCTCCAGCATCTCTTTGTCCCATCTGGACTCACATTGATCCCTTCAATCTAGTAAGATGTCGCTTGTCCTCTCGCTTCCTCTTGCTGCTCATCTTCCCATCTCTGCCCAGAAGTCCCTTCCTCTTGGAATCCGGTCCTGCCCAGCTCCTCCGTGGTCTGCTAGTACCACTCCACTTGCCACATTGTTTGATTGCTTAAAAATTATCTGTTTGCCTTCGGAAGTCTCTTATTGAGCTACACACCACTTAAATACAGGATTTGTGCCTTAATTATTTCTGGGTTCCTCCCAGCACAGTACCTGGCACATACCAGATGCTCAGTATATGTTGCATGAAGGCATAATGTGGAAAATGTTTAGGCTAAAGGAAAAAAATAAAGATAGGGTGGTTGGTGATCCCCTTGGGTCATTTTTTCCCCTGCTTTCTGTCTGTGCTACATGGCTAACTTACCCCAAAGTGGATCAATATATTTTAAATTATTTCTTAGGTAGCCAGTACCCTATTGGATGTTCTAAGGATCAAATACAAACTATTAGGATGTGGATTAAGACTGGGCTTGAATTCCTGCTCTATCACTTACTAGCTGGGCAATTCATTTAACGTTTAAAATTTTTCTCATATGCACAATGGAGGTATTAAGGGGTATCCCTCAAAATGATCTTTTGAAGTAAAAAGTGAGGTAATACACCTAAAACATATAAAATAGAGTAAGTGCCCAGCGGGTTGCTTGCTGTTGTTCTTTTTGTCATTGTTCTTGCTAAAGTCAGATCAGCACAGAGCACCTGCTGAGTGGATTGGGTTTCTATTCTCCACTCAATACTTTGCTTATTCTTCAGGGGCCGTCTGTCCCTTCTAGAGTCTACTATCAACACTTCACTATGCCAATTTGGGAAGCTGTGCTATGGTGTTGTTTCTCTGATGAGGGCTAACTTATATCTTTAATTTTAGGTCATTATGCTAGACATATAAAATGCACACAGCGTAAATATATGATTATAGTTTATCTGGCAAAATAGCGATGGCTATGGTATAGTGGTATTTTAAATTTTAAAATAACTTTGACTTTACTCAGGTGGTCTTTCCCTCCAAATATAAAAAACACAACAATACAACCTTTGGAGTTTGGCTTCTGACAAACTCCTCACCAGTAAAGGCAAAGCAAATTGAAAAAGAGAAATAACTGCTTCTCAAGTGGAAACGAATCTAAATACCATCAAGGGAGGTGAGGTGTTGTGCACAAATTTTACCTAATGTCACAGCCTAGTTGAGTAGCAGCTGAGGGAAGGTGGTTATTTCTGTTTACTCTTGGAAGGACTTTGTAAATGCTTGTCTAAATTTCCATTTTTACAGCAGATGATTTTACCTTGACAGAATCAGAAAACAAAAAGGTAAACAGAAGCAAAAGTTTGTGGCTTGGTTCTTTAATAAGTGGTTCTGTTGTTCTTTTTCCTACCTGCTAGTCCCACTGCCTGAAACAAGGTGAGAAGGAGAGGAATGGTGAAGAAAGATGTGGAGGGAAAAGGAAGGAAGTGATGGTTGACAGACAGCAGGTGTCTAGGTTGCGCCATGTTGGAACAGTTTCCCAGAACCTCTTACTGGGTAGAGCCATGACACGGACATTTCCAGTGGGAAACATGGGCTTTAAGATCAATTTCTCAGATCATCCACATAAGTTGGAGAGTCAGTCTAGCCCACCTCAGATTTCCACATTCTGCTCTTTGTATTAGCCATGGCTTTTACTTATCATAACAGGTGATTCTCTCTGGGCTTTATTTTCCCACTACTACCACCACCCAAGTAAAAACAAACTTAAATTTCAATTTCAGAATATTTTAGCTAATGCCATGGTCTCATCTTAGGTGGTTTATAATTATGGATTCGCATACACTCCTATGAAATAAAATATTCTATGTCAAATACTTTCATACTTTTAAATCTTCTGATACACAAAAGCCCATACTTCTATTCAATAGGTCCACAGTATGCCAGAAGCAGGGCCATCGAGAAGTAGAAAGTAGAAAGAGATCCTCCATGAAGAGACTTTTTGTCAACACCACTCCCTCCTGCGGGAAAATTAATATAGTCACCATAGTAAAGGCAAGAAATTTGGTGTTATAACAAGTTTCTCAACTGAGTCTCTGGAGACATCAGACATTAGAAGATAAATATGAGGATATAGCAAGAGTATACAGAGACTCTCTACAAAGTCCCCTATTTTGTTCTCCAGATCAGAAAAATAGGCAGGAAGGAAATTTCTGCTTCCTGTTTTAGGTCCCCACTATGCTGATAAAGACTCCCATTGCAGAATCTACAGCATTTTGGTGCCTTTACTCTCTACTTACTTTCATTTTCCTTGAGGGTACAAAAAGTGCCTTAATAGGAAAGCAATTTCTTTGCATGCCCGAGACCAAGTTCAATGCCTGGCTTCTCACAAGCACTTGGTAAATGTTTTCAGAATAAATTTATTCAAACAGATCCCACATGCACGGTTCCCATGGAGAACAAGATCTGGACAAATAAGGGAAATCAATGGGGGTCTTGAGATTAAAAGAGAAAAGTAGTGGAGCATCTTACGGTATTGCTCTGATGGAGTCCACTCTTTGAGGACACATATCTAGATTTTCTGTTTGCAGCTGCTTCTCTCCTGCCTGACCAGCAGAACACCTCTCTTGCAGGCAACTCACTCTAGTTTAGATGATTTCTAAGGGGCTTTCAGCTCTAAAAAAGCCCGTGCTCTGTGTATGACTCACTGGCACCCATGCTTTTCCTTCAGGGGGAGGGGGAAGAAGAGAGAAGCAGCTAAAAACACACAAAAATGACAAAATGACCAAAGCTTTTGGATTGGGGTGGAAAATATGTGAGCCTTGGAGTTCTGGAGAGGTCTATCACCACAAGAAATTTGAGGACATAGATGAAATAATGAAAATCCTTATGGTTGAAAAACACAAGCAAAAATGGGTCGCAAAGAGACTGGAGAACAGCATAGGCATCATTTTGAAAAGCAGGGAAGTTTCCATTCAGTGTTTTTTCAAGGTAGCTCCAGAAGCTGAAGTGGGTGATTTCTTAACAACACATTCAGACCCGGAATTCAGTCCAGTTTAACTCGGTGAAGCGTTTGGTAAGGACTCACATGGCCGGTGACAGAAGGAGCAGTGGTAAAGACAAGGTATTAACCACGATTTTTATTTTCTATATTTTGATGCTTTGACATCTGGGCACCTGCTGACCCAGGAGGGATGGCCCCTCTCCGGGTGAGCTAATTCCTGGAGACAATAGGCAGCTACAAGGGCGCCTTTCATGTACACACTAGCCAATCCTTGGCCCTTCCTCCCTACTGCCTGTTTTATATGCTCCCACGATTCGGGCCGTCACGCACCTGCCCTAACCACCAGAGCCAGGGACCGGGCAACTAGGGACAGCCCCTTTACCCCAGCTCCGGCTGCAATTATTCAAACTAACCAATTCCAAATTTATTTACATTTGCTTGCCCATTCCTTCCCATTGAAACCACAGTAAAGCCCCATGCCCACATTCCCCGCCGCTTCCCTCCACCTCCTGATTGGCCTCGGGACTTCCCCTGCAGCCTGGCACGGGGTGCCCCCTCCGCTGGGGGAAGTGTGAGCTTTCTACGTGAAAGTCATTGCCATGGCCGCGTGTCTTGCCACGCACGATTAAAACGAATCCCGAAGGCCCAAATCCCGGACGCTGACCACCAGGCGGTGAAGGAGACGAGGAACAAGGACTGGCTAATGAGCAGGGAGCTGCAGAGACATTCACGGAGTCCCACAGCTCACGGCCCGGCCGTGGGCTCACCAGCAAAGGAGAGGATCCTGCTTCCGGTCAGGTGTCTGCTCTCCAGATTACGGAGATTCCCGGCTACCTCGGCTCGGGCTGCCCCCTTGCGTGAAGCCCAAGTCGATGGCACAGGTCTTTGAAGCGTTTTCTGTTTACCCGCACCCATTTGCTGGAATTTAAAATTCTCTGGAGGAAATCAAATTCCCCTCTGCAGCAATTTTGTGACAGTGTGAGGTGTGTGTGTGTGTGATTCAGTGCAGTTCCTGAGGATGCGGAGCTGTTCCCAGAGATACGATAAATGTCGCATTCAGCCAGACAGGGAAGGTGCTCAATTTAGAACATGCAGGTGAACGGCTGATGTGACATCTTGCTGGTACCTCTCGGATGCAAAGTTTCCCGAGTATGGAAAAGCCTTGGAAAATAACGCGAAATTGCCTTGCCTGCACTCACACGCCAGTAGAATGTAAATGCTTTTTTTTTTTTTTAACTAAAAAAACATTTTGAAGGCTTTTGTTCCACCACAGCATGGCAATGCTACAGGAGCCCAGGTGTGCAAGGATGTCGGTGAAGCACGGTGCACCGTGCGTTTGGTTATTAATGCAGTCAGAGACACAGAGGAAGGCAGAAAATGTATTCTTAAATGATGTCTTCGTGCAAAAGTAAAAATGAGTGACTTGTAAAAAGGTCTATTGAGCTGTCTGCTATGCAGCTGAGGGAAACTGAAATCAGAACTGCCATTATGAGTCTGGATTGACTCAGATCCTCCATTTCAATTTCTTCATGGTGATTAATAATTGTAGGTTGAAGGGAAAGACATCTGACTTCCCCCGGTGCTTTAGCTGACCTGTCTCTGAAGTAGAGAAGATTCAGTGGGACCACGCCCGCGAGCTCCAGGATGCTCATTTTGGAAGTGTTGACCCTTTCAGGGATGAGACACTGTCATTACAGGCCAGTTCTCAGAGATGTGTGGTATATTATTGTTAGCAGACATGTTTAAGAAAGCCAGAAAAATAGCACTCACTGGCATCACTCATGATGCCAAGAATCTGGAAGTCAATTTTAAGGCAAAGTCAGACAATTAAAAATATTTTTAAAATCACATTTCTGCTATGTGCCAGAGACTGGAAGGAGCTCAGAAGGCAGATATAAATTCTCTGCCCTCAAGGAACCTCAAGGAGGAAACAGACATACAAACCAACAATGGAGTATGGAAGAAGTCCCCATTATTGTTTTCACTCTTTTTTTTTTCCTCACAATTTTGCCCAGAATGTAGCACCAGTCATAAGGAATTGGATAACAGAGTGGCCTGAATAAATTCTCTGAGGAACAGACATACAAACCAGCTAAGTATTACAGGTAATGATTCTAGTAGCAGTAGGTTATGTTTCCAGAATGGGAACATAAAATTGGAACACTGGATCATTATGATTCCTGAAAGGTTGAAAGCTACCGATATGCAAATGAGTCACATGCGGACTAATGGACAAAGCAAATCAGATTCCCTCAAAGTCTCTAAAATTCCCATATAACTAGCACTCCTAAAAGCCTACCCAAAGACGGAAGCACTGGGAGAGGCAAGCTGTATATAGAATTCACTAATTGTTGGATATCGGGTATTACTGAGCCTGGCATTGCTGGCCAAGATGAAGTGAGCCCTCAGTCAATCTCTCTCACAAATTGTAACTAAAAACCAATACAAAATACCCCAACTCCTTAAGGAATCTGAAAATTTGGCAGTGGAAGGTAGGTTGGAGAGGAAAGACAAAAATTTAAGAAAAGCCAGTATTGGGATATTTGGGATTATTTTTCCTCTTTCATCTCACTGCTTTGACCTGATAGTGGCGCCAGTTACGGAATGGCACACAGTCACTGACATCAGAATTCTGAGAGAAAACTCCTTTCTTGACCAGAGCAGGAAAGGGGGACCCATGAGCTGAAAAGTGTGCCACACATCGACTTTTTTCCTTTTTTTTCCCCTCCTACCTGTCACACAAGAGTGGCCCCAGTCTGGAACTTCACCGCAGTGGCTGTGGGCCTGAGCCCTAAAGCACTAAGACTAGTCTCTCTTGTCAGAGGAATCTGGCAAAAGGGTTCCCGGTGGTCCAAAGAGTATGGAAGAAGTCCCCATTATTGTTTTCACTCTTTTTTCTCCCCATCTTGCCCAGAACGCAGCACCAGTCATAAGGAATTGGATAACAGAGTGGCCTGAATAAATTCTCCGAGGAACTCATCTTTCTGGCCAGAAGAACCAGCTATAAGTGTTCCTGAGAGTGTGAGGGAAATCCGGGAGAGGTCAGAACTGGAGAAGGGAAAACTCTGGGTCTGTGTACAAACCAACACAACGTCTGGGCTAGTGACGAAGCTGCATATGTATGAAAACAGACCCAAAGCAGCGTGGCCACCACTTTGAGATCTGACCTAATAGTGAAGCCGCGGTCTCACGGGACTGGTGATCTGTATCTAACTAGGCTGATTGGCTGATGCTAAAGCAAGCAAACAAACAAAACCAACATTCTCTAGATTTCTCTCTGGAGGAAAAAAAAAAATAATCCAACAATCTCCAAAGGATTTTAACAGGACCCAGAGTTTCACAACATCGTATCAAATTGTTTGGAATACAATCTAAGGTGAGTTAGCAAAGAACCCGGAAAATGTGGCCAGTTCTCAAGGGAAAATCTATCAACAGATGCCAATCTACTCCAAAACAGTAAAATGCACATTCTTTTAAAGTGCCTAGATAGGCCATGTTCTGAGACATTAAATAAACCGTAGAATTGTTTTTAAAAGCATACCAAGTATGTTGACAATAATATGTATGACCATAACAGAATTAGAGAAAAAAGAAATAAAAACAGAAAGATACCTAGGACGTACCAAAACATTGGGAAATTAAGCAAGGCAATGCTAAATAGCCCACTGGTTATTTAGTGGAAAGAAGTCTCAAGGTAAATAAAGTATTTTTAAATGAATAACAATGAAAACACAGCTTATTGACCACAGTAGGAAGGGCTTAGAGAAAAAAATATAGGACAAAATGCTCATATTAGAAAGTCTCAAACCAATAATCTAAGCTTACACATTAAGAGACTAGAGAAGAATCAGCTAAACCCAAAATAAGTAGAAGGAAGGAAATAATAAAGATAGGAGCAAAAATCAATGAAAGAGAAACCAGAAGAGGGAGAGAAAGAGAGCGAGTGAGTGAGAGAGAGCGAGCCTGTGTGCATGATCATCATAGCAATATCAGGGATCAAAGAGTAGATACCACTAGGAAGAGGAACAGCAGGAGACCCTTGTCCTCGGGGGACCTGGGCCCTGTGGAGAAACTGGAGGTTTGTTGGAGGAGATTATCAGGACTTCGGACCTCAGGACGAAGAGACACACTCAAGGAGGGGCTGTGGGTAGTTAACTGCAGACTCAGAATGGTGCCAGGCTGACGAATGGGTAAAGCCAGGGTCTGGGGGCAGTTTAAAGGCCATGTAGGAGGAAAAACATGGTGGCCAGAATTTTGTTATCCCGAGTCATGTTCAGCCTAGCTCTTGAGGGAGTTCTATTATCTCTCAGGACACCATGAGGCATGACTGTTTATAAGCAGAGATACCCTCAGGGGACATAAAGACAGAAAGTCTGTGAGAAGCCTGACCTGATTTGGCCAGAGCTGAGTTGGAGGCCGGGACAAAGTCAGCATCTATCACCCCTTTCTCTCAAAGGGGCATACTAAGCACAGTTGGGAGAGAAGGTGGCTACCACAATGCCTGGCATTTAGAAGGTGCTCACGACACACTGGTTTCCTCCCACCCCCCTCAGAGGTCAAGCTCCCTAAGGCCATGTGGGAGCTGTCACTTCGTGGCAGAAAGAACCAAGTCCCAGCAGGAGCCAGCAGAACCTGAGGCTGCCAGTGTGGCCGGTCCCTTGAGGAGGAGATCTAGGAAAGGTGCTCCATAGAACAGCCTCGAAGTGGGGGGGGGGCAGTGGACTGGCAGGCGGCCCTGCCGCAACTTGTTTGCCCTCGTGGAAGAGCCTCCGGTAGGAGGGAACAGGTGGGGCCCACTATGGGGCTGACTCCCTGTAGAGAGCCACAAAGACCCCCAGGGGAGAAGACCACTCCAGAGAAGGGGTGAGGGGGCAACAAGCTGAGCCTGGAAACAAAGCCGGAGGAAGTGGGGATTCCGGGTTCAGTGTGGAGGCAGTTACACAGCCCTGGCCCAGCCCAGCCTCTGGGAAGCAGGTGCTTGTCTGTTTCCTCTGAAGAGGAAAGACACTATATGTTTTTTTTCAAGAGTAGTTTTGTCTGTAAATTCTAACTCAGGGGGTCACAGGCCACCGTGGTTGGCATTCATCCAACAGCCAGTAACGCAGAGCTGGTCCTTCCTCCCCACACCTCAGCATCACAGGCCACCACATGGCTCTGTTCTCTGGACATCCGTGCGGGGGTGGGGGTGGGGCAGAGAGGCTGTACCTCCCATCAGGAGGAACTTCCCCAGCTGTGACAGCCCCGCAGACAGGGCCTTCTGGGGACGGGCAGGGCATATGCAGGCCCGCAGGGCGCAGGAAGCAGCCTGGTTCTTGCGCGCCTGTGACACACCTTCTGGAGAGTCCCAGAAATACTGGGGGCTGGAACTCGCGGTGGAGGTGGTGTGAAGGTCCTGCAGATGGCGGCCGAGCAACCGGTGGGTGAAATTTAAATTGTCCTGCTAGTTTGACCTCTTTTTTATCTGCATGATGGAGAAAACTTGGAAAGATAAGGCAGGAACAGTAATGATCAGTAGTTATCATTCACTGGGCCACTATCTTGGGCCAGAACTATGCTTAATGTTCTAACCATGTTATTTACTCCTTATCACAGCCCTGAAACTCTGCCTCCTTCTCCCCCTCCTTTTCCTCACTATACGTAAATGCCTTGATTAAAGGAAACCTAGAAAGCAGAAATATAAATTTGGCAATGAATCTTTTAATTAGACTTTGATATTACAACAGGCAAAAATAAGCTGGTTCTCATTTAAAAAAAAAACAAACCTATTTAACAAAGTCAACACTTGGTAAATATTTGTCGATTCAATTCACGAAATATATAGATGTCAAATGAAAATACATGTGCCCCAGAAATGAAAAAGATTAGTTATTTTTGCCTAGCACGCAGTACCAGAGCAAGGCTGTACCCTAGGCGGCGCCATTCCCGTGTGTGTGTGTGTGTGTGTGTGTGTGTGTGTGTGTGTGTGTGTGTGTGTGTGTGTGTGTGTGTGTGTGTGTGTGTGTGTGTGTGTGTGTGTGTGTGTAAGTGGCGCCCCCTGCAGGAAATCCCTGGGACACCACCTGCGTGCAGGCCACCCAGCAGCCCTGAGTTCATTACAAGTGAAAATGATTTTTATGTATTTTATGCCTTTTTACTAATCTCTTTGGAAGAAGCAGATGAACATTTACAATTTTAACAGAGAATGTTTATTTTAGAACAGAGAAGCTAGATTAAAAGATCAGCTGGGGCCCAGAACACACATATTTTTCCTGTAGATCAAGCCAAATGTGAGACCAGGGACTGGGCCTAATTCATCAGAGCCAAGCAACACTGCAGGCAGGTTGTATGGCACCCACCTACCTTTGCCACACAGCCTGTCTTCAAACGCAAGCACAGCCAGCCAACTGGTCGGAGAAGGACCGGGGCGGGGGGTGGGGGTGCGGGTAAACCAAGGCTGGCTGCAGGCTCGGCACCTCTCTGTGCCAGAAGCCACCTGCACGCAGCGTGGTGCAGAGGAATAGCCATCGTGCCCTGGAGCCATTTCCTTCTAGAAACCAGCAGTGGTGGGGCTCATCCCCAGCAGGCAAGGGCTGCTGTGAGGGTGAGGTGGAAGGAGGAGGCCCAGACTATGGAGGGCTGGGGCGGTACCTTAGTCTTCTCTGGCCCTCAGGGCCCACAGCTGTCTGGTTACTACCACATTGAATGGAATGCCCTGATTCTAGCCCCAGCTCCACTGGGAGGTTCCTGAGTGATCTGGGAAAGTGACTTCTCCTGGAGCCTGCTGCACAACAAACCACTCCAAACTTAGTGGCATGAAATGAAAATAAGCATTTATTATCTTTCACTGTTCGGGTGTTGACAGGGCCCCGCTAGGCAGGTTTGGGTTCTTCTGCAATTATCGTTACACGGTGGCTGGGCTACAGTTCTCGCGAAAACGTTTCCATCCGCATGTCTGCTGTCTGGCCTGGGGAGCCCTAAAGAGCTGGGGCCGGAACCTCTCGGGCTTGTTGGACACCCCTCCCTAGCACAGTGTGGTCCCTCCATGTGGACCCTCCAGCAGGGTGGCTTTGGGGCAACTGCATTTATGTGAAGGCTGCTTCTTACGCGAGGGTGCTCATCCCAGGGGACAGGCAAGTGGAAGGCGTTTACCCAGCCTCACAGGCCACACAGTGACCTGTTCACCACATTGTTTTCCTGGAGGCCTTTGAAAGTCCTGCTCATGTTCCAGGGGCGGAGATGTAGATCCTTCTTGATGGGAAGAACGTCAAAGAACTTACAGAGATGTTTTGAGAGCTCCACAGAGCCTCACTTTCTCCATGTTAACTAGGATACTAATACTTCCTGGAATAGATCTTTGGTGGGGGGGTTAAAGGGGGCTAATGCAGATTAGCACCACTCATGTGGCAGAAATCAAGGCATGTCCAGACATAGCAGATGAACAATTAGAAAAAGCTGTTTCGTGTTACTAATTTTCAAATTGGACCATATTATAATATTTCAAAGGCTGGAAAGCAAACACAGTTTTCTCATTGACATTCTACTCTTCAATAAACAGATCACCTAAGCCGAAAGAATATAATTTCTCCCACAGGATCAACAACAAAGCCATTTTGAATGAAAGAGAAATACAGCCTGTAAGCATTTGTGTTTCTTCCTGAGTTTGCCCTTGATCAAAATAAGGTTGCTCAACATTGCTATGCATCTTGTTAACCCCACTGTCAAGCTCAATGTCTTGCAAATGTTGCTGCTGAGTATGAGTGTTTATAAAGGAAAGAATTTAAAAACAAAAATGAACTGTCATTGGCCTATTTATCATGAAATATGATTGTTATTTTTATTCTACATGTAGCAATAAGACAAGTAAAAAGTTTTCTTTTGATGGAGGCAGGCTGAGTCCGAGGACCAGGGGGTGCCCTCAGGACCAGCCAGGAGGGTGGCTTGCTTCTATCCTTGGCTTCATGCAGGATAGAAATCAAATGCAAGCTGGAGAAAGTGAAAGCAGGGTTTATTGAATAGCATGAGTGACAGAATAGCAGATGGAATGTCTGGGAGACTCAGAAAAGAAAGGAGAATGAGTCTCACTCTTGCTTGAGGTTAGGGATTTATATTGGAAAGGGTACGTGTTCCTCCAGGAATCCAGGGTATTGTCCAGTCAAAGGCAAATGTCAAGTGAACAATAGGTGTTATACCTTAAGTTACTGAAGGTAGGAGTCTGGATGCCAGCATCAGCCGAGGTTTGTTTGAAGCGAATGTGCGGGATCATGTTTGGGATCCAGCTCTTTTTTGATGTTATCAGGTGTCTGGGGCCTAGGACGAAAGTTAGAGAATGATTCACTTTCTTGCTTCCCCCTTGAAGTGGGAACATAGCTTCTTTGGCTTATTCAGAGGCAAAATATAGAACATGAGTAAATGGGGCCTGGCAGGAAAACAGCAGAGACGGAGCCATCCTAAAATGGAGTCTGTTCCGCTTTCCTACCTCACCTTCGCCCATTTCAGTTGTCATATTAATAACAATTCACTCATTGGGCACCTGGGTGATTCAGTTGGTTGGGCGACTGCCTTCGGCTGGGGTCATGATCCTGGAGTCCCGGGATCGAGTCCCGCATGGGCTCCCTGCTCAGCGGGGAGTCTGCTTCTCCTTCTGACCCTCCCCCCTCTCATGTGCTCTCTCTCTCTCATTCTCTCTCTCTCTCAAATAAATAAATAAAATCTTTAAAAAAATAACAATTCACTCATTTATGAGTTAGAACTCTTGGTCGTAAGGATTTTTTTAAAAAATTGTGAGTAGGCTTAACAGAAAAAAGAACTGCAGGGCGCCTCAAGCCCCGGAGTGTTGGAACATGGCCGGACCTCAGGCAGGGTCAGCGAGCCGCTACTGGTAGGAAGCATGATTCTTCCAGATCCATTCCCTCATCCATTCTCTCTCTCTCTCTCTCTCTCCCTCCCTCCCACCCCTGTTCTCACGCTGTCTCTTGCATTCCACTCTTCCTGCAGATTGATTTTTTTCTACTTCTCAGCTGACATGACAAGCAGAAGGTAGCTGCTCCGTCATTTTCTATTTTGAGTCCTCCATTCAGCCGACTTGGCCCAACTAAATTAGACGGAATTCCTGGGAGAGATGCTATGCTTGGCCCTGTGTGGGTCAACGTCCATTCACCTGGGGTGAAGGGTCAAGTCACACAGTACAGCTGCAAGCTCCTGGGTGTAGGTGGGGAAAGGGGGAGCAAGGCCCGGGGGTACTGGTGCGCAGGGAGAGGCACTGCGCGGGTAGCTACGACTTATTTACTCACACATTTTTCTGCTTTCCTAGACGAAAGGGCAGGACTATGTTTCATTTATTTGTTCTGTCCATATCCAGCACACTACCCAACCCACAGTAAGTACAAAGAGCGTGCTGGATGTACGAGGAAAAATTTTACCGTCACATTTACCTATTTATCATGAAATATGATTGTTATTTTGACTCTACACATAGCAGTAAGACAAATAAGACGTTTTCTTTTGATGCGGGCGGGCTGAGTCTGAGGACCCAGGGGGTGTTCCTCAGGACCAGCCAAGAGGGTTCAAAAACAAAACCACCTAGAGCTCGTGTCATGGGTACAGCCTTTGAGAACCTTGTGATAATTAGCACATGAAATGGGACTCTTTGACGTTCGCCTGGATCATTTGAAATGTAACCGAAAGGTATGTGCTAGTGTGTGAAAAACTTCTCCGTATAACTTCTTCTCTTTAATTAATGTCACAAAATGCATTTTAGGTGGGATTCTTTTTGTTTGTAATTAATGGCATAAAGAAAAAGTGCACAGTGATCAAGGGAAGTCTGAGGATGTAGCCTTTGAATATATAGATAGTTTTTAGGCTTATCACCTAAATAATGCTAATATGGGTAGAATACAAGCAATGTATGCTTTAGAAGTCTGTGGGCCAAAGACACACTAGGGCTTTACAAAATCTATTCATTGGAAATGAAAAAGAAAATGATACTGAGAGTTACGGGGAGAAGATCAAAGGCGGGAGAAAGACACGCAGTGAAAATCTAGCATTCGAGCTAGCCCTTCTCAAAGGGAATCAAAATTTTGCACCAGTCTCATTTTAATAAAAGCAACACAGGGTTTTGAGCAAGAAGGGACTTAGGGAAGCATATATTTCATCTTCTCGTAGTAATATTAAGTGACTTGACCAAAGTCACCTCGCTGACCTGAAACATCAAGGGACCAAGATGTCCGGGCATGTGGATGTCCAGGAGAAGTGGCTCATTCTTCCCCCAGAGGCTGCTGTTTGCTGTTTCAAAGGGGAAACTCTTAGCCAGCAGTGATTTAATCTTGTGCAGTAAATGCTGTGGCTTCTGGGACTTCTGTCCTGTAGTCTTGGCAGGCAGCAGGATGCCCTGAAGCTTATCTCTGCAGCTCGACTGCAACCCTGTGGTGTTTGTTCTTCTGCCAGCTACTTTCCTTCCCCACTTTTCCAGAAAGGCACGGAGCTGGGAGGTCTGACACAAACTGCCGATGTCTAGTTTTACGCATCTTCCAGCTACCTTTTCCAACCCAGTCACATAAATATCTTTTCATTTAAGTCTATTCGCCAGCCTGGTGCTTCCCAAAATGGTGGTGTTGCAACCCCCCCCTGCCCCGGGGGGTTGCAATGGGCTGTCAGCAGTAGGGCAAGTCATGTCTTACTAAAAATAGAGTCCCAAAGTCTGCAAACAACTTACTTTTCAATACATAAATTAAAGAGAACTCAAGTTAATCCCTGTGATATGTCACACTCAGTCGCCCTGAATATAATCTCTTGTGAAAGCCCATAATTGTTGGTTGGGCGTGGATAACCGTTATTTTCAAGGAAGCAATTTTTAGCTCTTAAGGGAAACTGCAACTCACGGTGCCTGTCTTTGATGAATGTTCCTCCTCACAGGAGAGTACAGAGTTAAGGATTGGGCAGAATGGCCCCCATGCGCGATCATATCCCAGTCCCGCCTCTAACTAGCTGCCTGGCCTTGGGCAAGTTACTCAGCCTTTCTCTGTTTTCCCCCCAGTAAGATGGAGAGAATAAAAGTATGCCCCGTGTAAGTTGTTGTGAGGATTAAATAATGTGTATGAAAGACACAGAACTGTGCCCAGGTCCTGGTAAAGGTGAGTTTTAGAGTAGCTGTTGCTATTTATTATTGAGAGGCTTTTACTTTTCTGAAGATTTTCCTTGATGTTTTACCAGTAGTTTGGTCTCTGTGCATAAAGAACAAATACTTCATTACTGCGTTGAGTAATGCCTGCACATAACTACATAGGGTGCCTCCCCCTGGATTTCTCTTTTTTTTTTTTCAAGGTATTTCATATCCCATGGGCCTCTTCCTTGGCTAACCCCAGACATATGTCTTGGGCTTGGGTAGCTCCAGGAAAACCGAGATCTGGCACAAGGAGCTGTTCTCCAAAATGTTTCTTGAGTCTCTTCACTGGCTCCTCACACTCATACCTTGATTCATTTCTCCTTCCCTACTTCCCACAGCTTTTCAGTTCTTTCTGTTTCTGGCTGGTCCAGGGAGTGGGGGAGAGAGGAGATTCCTGCTCCGGTCTTCCAAGCTGTAGCAAAGCTGGGTCTGAGCCAGGGGGGAGGAACAGGAGTCTGGGAGGCGAATTCCAGGTTGAAGTTCCAAACTATTTTCCAACCAGCGCTGTGTACTACTGTGCGCTGTGGGTTAAGCTGAAGTCTGTGACAGGTCTAAGTGTTGGAGAGGCTACAGAAGAGAGACTCAGATAGAGACAGTGTCCTGGACAAAAGTCTGCCTCTGATGTGTGAAAGCCACTCTTGGCTTTGAACGGAGTGACATCTTGCCTTTCTTGCTACCTAATTGTTTTTACCTTTTATCACACAGACCCTACAGAAAATAAATTAATACATGTTAAAAGTCCATCATGTAACCAAGGAATACAAATAAAGATAGTTTCTTTCTTCCCAAAGGTTGTGGGGTCTCAGCCTCACCATTGGGCAGAGTCACCTGGGGAGCTTCTAAGAGGTTCAGATGCCTCCCTTTGTGATTTCATTAGTTTGGGTGAGGTCTGGGCACTGGCATTTCTTAAAGGCTCCTGGGTAGTGTTAATGTTGCCAAAGCTCCAGGGATGGGAGCTGGCTGAGGTGTGGTATTCACTGAATGGCTGTGGCCATCCCCCCACACCTTCTTCCCCCCACTTCAGGCTCCAAGAAAAGGGTCAGGTGACACCAAAGACACCTTCCACAGAACTCGAAATCATATATCTGTGTAACCTTTTAACAAAGTTTTATAAATAGTACGTGGTCTATTGTTATCTCCCTCGGTTTTTTTTTTTTTTTTGGCAGTATTTTCAAGGCCTGTTTCCAAGATCCATCTTAAACTGCTAAAGAAGAATTATTAGGGACATTCAAGAGCTATTTCTCCACAATATGACTCCAAAAGAGAGAGAGAGAGAGAGAGAGAGAGAGAGAGAAAGAGAGAGCGAAGGGTAGATTTTGTGAAAATGTATCTCTATTGCTTTTTTCCATTTTTCTCCCTACTGGCAAAATCTGTATGCTTCCTCTGAATGTCTCCTTCACAAATGTATAGGTTATTAAATAATAAAAGAAGACCTTGAAAAAAATGTTTGTCTTCAAAAAACGAAAATGGAAGCAAAAATCTAGAATACGTGCCTGTGGTGTGTCAGGTCCTGAGACACCACCCAGTGTGGACCTAGGTGCTGAGGTGTGCCACCCAGATCCTCCCTTCGGGTCTGTAGGGGAGGGTGGCTGGGGTGCAGGCTGCTGAGGGCTTACTGCTGAGCCCCTCTTCGGGAACTGAGGAATTGCTCTTGGGTGTGTACACTCCATGGAGCTGCCTTGCTCAGCTTTTTCCCCATCCCCTCTCCCCCTTGCAAGCAGCCAGCATCAATAGTTGGTTGGTGTGCTATCAAAGGCTTGTGCCCCTTGCTGTAAGTCAGGATGACCTTGAAGGGCCATCCCAGCTCCAGAGCTCCCTGTTGGAGGGAGTTATGAGTTCCTGGCTTGAGGCCTCTGTTGCAAGCGTGCTGTGGCTCAATTCCTCTTCTGCCCTTGCTCCCTTCCAGGTTCTGTTCTTGAGCGCACCCCCCAACAAACCACCTGCATGCGCCTTTTCACCTCAGAGTCTGCTTCCTGTGCGACGTGACCTACTACAGAGCTTTCCTTCAAGAACGTACAGTCTAACAGAGAAGTTGGATCAATAAATGGGCAGAGACTGTGTGGTAAGTAATACGACAGAAGAGTCTAGGTTACTGGGTGTATAGCCCAGGGGGCGAGGAGAGGTGGGGGACGAAAGTTCCTGCAGGAACTGGTTTCTAAGTGAGGTGTGAAGGATGAGTCAGTTGTTCCGGAGAACTGCCAGGGGCTGGTAGGCACGAGTGGGACAGTTCGAGAGCAGAGTGCGTGTGCAGGTCCAGGGGGATTGAGGGCGCAGAGTATTGGGGCAAGGCAGGGATGAGGCTGGAGAAGAGAGAGAAGCGGGAGAGCACAGTATGGCACAGACCGTGGTGGCCTAATACGTCCTGTTGAGGAATTTGGGAGGCCTGAATGATTTTTTTTTTTCAATAAGGAGCAACATTATCAAATTTGCATATTGCATTCTCTGGAAGATTGATGGGCAGCAAGGGAAGATGCAAAATAACCAGTTTAGGAAGTGCTGCTTAAGACCATGGGAAAAATAATAGTGGACCATGGCCATAAGGATGGAAAGAAAGGAATTTATTTGAGAGACATTTATGAGACAAATCAGTAGGATTCTGTGATTGATGGGATGATGGAAGAGAGAAGAAATAAGAATGACTGCCTAGATAGGGGGACAGAGGGAATTGTGGTGCCATTTACTGAGATTGGGACACTGGACAAGAAGCAGGTTTGGATTTGGGGGTTTAAGGTGCCAAAAAGACATGCCAGAGTGATACCGAATGTGCGGTTGTGGATATGGGTCTGAGTTTCTGGAAGGAGATCTGGACTGGAGACAGAAATATTCATCAAAGAGAGCAGTGGGAATGCTCAGGGAACGTATGTAGAGTAAAAAGGGGGAGAAGCTCGTTTCTGAATCCTAGGGGAGGTCAACATTTAGTGAACAAGAGGGGATTTTAAGGGAGATTGGAAAAGAACAGCCAAAGAGACACAAAAACCAAGTATGTGGGTCAGAGAACCCAAAGGAAGGGTGTGGTCAGATGATAAGATGGAGACTGGGTGGCCTATAAACAACAGAAATTAATTTCTCACAGCTGGGAAGTCCAAGATCAAGGCACTGACAGGTTTGGTGTCTAGTGCGAGTCTCTTTCCTGGTTCATAGACACCCTTCTTTTTGCTGTGTCCTCACATGGAGGAAGAGGGTGGAGGAGCTTGCTAAGTCTCTTTAATAAGGGCACTAATCCCATCCCTGGGGTCTCCAAAAGTTCTCATGATCTAATCACCGCCCAAAGGTCCCACCTCCAAACACTACCACACTGTGGATTAGGCTTCAACACGTGACTTCTGTAGGGACACTCCATAGCACTAGTGAACATTTGCCGCACCTCCTCTGGAGAATGGGCCCAGGGGAATATGGAAGGATTTCAGGAAGCACTTAGGGTCCAGCTACTGATGGAGACTAAGAGTTCCTAGGGATTACTGCCTTCCCTGTTGTGGGATTTCTCCAGTGTTCCTCAGCAGCACTGGGTACAGATCTGAAGTTGGACAGTAACATTTCGCCAGGTTGGTGAGGGAGGAGGACCATGCAGTGGGGGAGATGGAGATCTTGGCAGAGAAGGCTGCAGTGATAGGTGTTGGCACTCGACATGAAATAACCAAGAGACTCAGAGGCATCGGAGGTTGGGTTGTTTGAATTATAAAATGTCGAGGCAAAGCCAGTCGGGGTGATGACAAGGACTGGGCTGAGCCCATAAGAGTGGGTGGATGACATGGAGGGGGAGTGCAGGTCACCGGAGAGAAGGGTGTCAGGGAGCTGAGGGGCTGGGTGTTAGACCGGTGTGGAAGTTCCTCAGAACAGTGGAAGGAACTGAGCAGATTGGGGCCAGGGCTAGAGTAAGTGCCCATGGAGGACAGTATGATGAAGAGCAGAGATGCCTTGGAGTTCAGAGGAGCTCTCCAGGAGGCAGAAAGGAGCTCCGGGGAGAGAGAGTGGCCTCATCGGGGAATGAACCTGTCGCAGAAGAGGCCTCTGGAAAGAGCCGAGGGGTGGAGACTACTGAGAAGAACTGAGTGTATCAGGGATGGACTGATGGCCTCAGGGAGCACAAGGTAAGGTTGGGTAGAGGCAACAGTTTAGGGGAGAGAGGCAAACTTGTGCAATGCATCGAGGTGCTTCCCCTGGAACATGGAGACAGGAGTCTAGGTCAGTCAGTCCCCTACCTGATCGGTGGCTGGAGCAGCTGAGAGACTCAAGTCTTCTGGCTAGGAGTCAGCAGAGGCCTGCCAGATGCAAGCAAGTCCTGGCCCAAATCAGAGCCTGGGGGTGGAATTCATTGGCTCTCAGTATTTCTAAGGCCCCCTGGGTGTGAGGGTTGCTCAGCATCCTTCAGGGAGGAGTCTGCTCAGGTCTAGATAGATCTGTGGGGCTTTGAGAGCCAGGAGCCATGTTGGGGCACTCTGGGCATGTCATTCTCCCATCATTACCTCATTTATTCACTCTTTAGTCCATTTATTTATTCCTGAAACTTACATCAGCTGTTTCTTTCCTTCCTCATTCTGAAAAGGATTTAAGATGTTCCTATTAGCACCTACTATATAGCATATCAGTCACATAGGGTTTCAGAAATATGCTATTCCCCATCAGCAATGCCTTCTCCATCTTTCCTTCTGTTCAAACAAAATCTATTCTTCCAACAAGGCCTAGACCCAGTTTTACCTCCTCCCTGCAAACTCCTCAGTCATGTCAGCCGTGGTCTCTTCTCTTTGGGGCTCTTTCAGTACTTACACTCTGGATCACATATTTTCCTATATAACTATATTTCCTTCTAGCTTACCCTGCCTCTCTGACTAAACTGTAAGCCCTTTGGGCTTGGAGACTTAGTATATGAATTTTTAATGTCTCTAATGTCTACTAAGGCACTGAGGACATAGCAGGCCCTCAGTAACAGGCATTGCAGTTTAGAGAAACATGCATCTCTGCACTGGAGTGATTTTATTTTTTTAATAATGACATAAGAGTTTTTTTTTTTTAAAGATTTTATTTATTTATTTGAGAGAGAGAGAATGAGAGAGAGCACAAGAGGAAGAGGGTCAGAGGGAGAAGCAGACTCCCCGCTGAGCAGGGAGCCCGATGTGGGACTCGATCCCGGGACCCCAGGATCATGACCTGAGCCGAAGGCAGTCGCTTGACCAACTGAGCCACCCAGGCACTGGAGTGATTCTTGACGAAGCACTGTAACTAGGACTAATAATGCACTCCCCGAGTTTCTGAGGAACACTCCATTTAAGCATGAACAGTTTAAATTACAAGGTCAGCTACCAGAAAGACGGAAGATAAAATTTGAAAAGCAATAAAGTAGCAATTTGCATTTGTTCTCACCAGAGACTAAAGGAATACATTATAACACAGTGACAAGTTAATGTTGGAGCTTTGCTGAAAGTTGACTGTTACATAGATAGACTTTGTTGCACCCACCCATTTTAGGCTTCTGGGAAGTGTGCTGGGATTTTGCAGGTTCTTCTTGTTATGAATTACTGCTGAGAAATCTAGAACTTGCCCACAAGACACTTCTCCAATAAAGAGATCAAGTGACCTAGTCCAAGGAAACAAGAAATAGAGGCCACAGTCAAGATTCTCCTTTTGGTTCACTCTGTGGGCAGGGAGTGAGTGGGAGGAAATGGGGGAAATCTGAAAGTTTTAAAGGGCCCTTAAAATGCCAACGTAGAGAAATAAGGAAACTGGTTCTCAGCAGTCTTCCCTTGACCAAATTTTGCTTTTCATTGCTCATTTAACAACGTTTCCTTGGGTGCTTACTTTAATATTGTTAAGCTTTATTTTCGGGCATTTACTTGTCTTTCTCTATTATTTTATGCTTTTTCTTTATTTTATGCTCATTCCCCCTTTTTAATTCCCTCTCTCTCCATCTCCAAAGTCTTTATAAATTATTTTTTTGGCAAAAGTTTTTATTTCAAATGCCCGAAGTGTAGCTTTTAGTCAGAAAAGGATTGGGTTTGCATCCTGGGGAACCAGACCAGAGATTCTTCACGAGTGGATGCTCTGTTGGGTTTCTGTGTTTGGAATCTGTCTGCCTTGGCTCAGTATATCTATAACATCACATAAGGAAGGGCCTTCCAGCTGCATCGGTAACTCTAGAAGCACATTACAGGTGGCCACTAACTATAATGCTTAATCCATATTCATTATAACCTTGAATTGATTCATTGGATCATGATTGCACAATAGTTTTTAAAATGCAACTTTCAGTTTGTCTTTTTTTTTTTTTTTTTAAAGCATCCGCCACTATGTGGCAGGCACTGGCCTAAGGATACAGATATGAATACATTGCATTCCCGGCTCTTGTGGATCCCACAGTGATAAATGCAAAATGAAATCTGGCATGTAACCTTCCATGATTGTTCTAGTTTCTGCTCTACCACCCACCCTGTGTGAAATATACTTTTTTTGGGGGGGGGGATGGAGGGAAGAGGAGCGAGAGGATATGCCTACTGTTTTATCCAGGTTTAATGACCACCCAATGGGCATCATTTGTACAGCATGTATGGGAAGCAGGAACCTCAGGGGAGGTCAACTGCTCAGATAGCTGAGAGGCTTGAATCACACCCAGTGTAGGACTGGTCCAAAGAGCACACAGCTATGCTTGCTTTTCTGTGCTCCACTCCCTTGCATCCTCACACCCACTGGAGACTGTCAGCCTGGCCTCTGGGAGGACAGAGGACCTACCATCCTCCTCACATACCATCCATTGCTTTGAACATTTATTGAGCAGTTACTCTGATGGAAGTAATTGTTAGACACTTCACATACATTGTCTAATTTAATTTTTACAAAACTGTTGGATAGATGTTTTTATTACCCCCATTTTAAGGACGAGGAAGTTGGCCAAGGTCACAGGGCTGGCACGTGTCAGCGCAAAGCTGGAACTGCGGCCTAAAATCATCATGTTTTTTTGACCAATATCCCACACTGCCCCTCTCTGGGATTCTCTACTTGCTCTCTAAGAAAAAAAGAGGTCTCATCAGTAGCGGTGGAGTTGATCAAAAGCCACTGGGTGTCTTAAATATAGTGTGCCTCTTTCAATTCAATTCAACAAACTTCCAGAGCCAGGCTCTGGGTTAGGTTCTGCAGGACAATATGAAATTGAATAGAAAAGACTGTCCTCTAGAAATTTGAGACTGTTGGAGACAGCTAGAACAAGGTGACTTTCAAGTGCACTACAGAATGCAGGGTTTTGAGTCATCATTTGATTATGTCATTTCCTGCACTCATTTATTCATCCATTCATTCAACATGTATTTTCTCTGGTGAAAGGTACTAGTTGAAGGGAGGCAGTTCCTGAATCCAGCCTATCATGTAGGGGAGACAAACAATCCAGTAGTTCAAATACTGAACTTCCTTTTCCAGGTGTTATTCCAATCATTAAAAAAAAGTCCGTCAAAAGTTATTTGTATTACCTTTAACAGACACTGAATAAGTTTTTTTAAAATCTAATTAATAATAAATTCAAAATTAATCCAAGAGAGCAACACTGGATCCACCTGACACACTGTTTCAGAATTCAAGCATTCCCTGATATCACTTGCAATCATTTTTTTTTGAAAAAGTGTCTAAAAATAGTTGTTCCCTGCTCCAATAAAAACAACAGCTGAAATCCTAATTCACAAAATACAGAGTATGAGGGATTACCAATTAGCATGGCAACATTTTTTTCCCTTTACAAAAGAATTCGCTGATCGTTAAAAAGGCGTAACAGAGAATGAACGCCAGTATTTAACTTCCCTCATAAAGACATCGCTCAGTGGAGAAACTGAAGGGTGAGGATCCATAGCCACGTGAAGCCTCTGGAATTACAATGGAAACAATCAAACGATGTGATCTGATTTACAAAACTGGGACTTAAGGACAACTTTCTGGAACAAGCCCACTGGACACCGCAAGGTAGGGAAACTTTCAGTTAACCATAAAGCTGTAGGGCTTCGTGCAAAGAATTTGGGAGTGCGGTGGAATAGAGGGAGGAGGGAAACGGGGCTTTGCCTGGTTTTCTTATTCTTGCTGGGCTTCCTTTACTCACGCATTCCGTGCTCTGTGAGAGAAAATACGTTCTCAACTAAAGTTTTGTATTTTATCAGCAAATAAGTCACGAGATTACAGCGCTCGAAACTTACAGAACATACTTGTTGATAATCTTCCCTTCTCGGGCCGTTCAATTTGATCACCTTCAACCTGGGCTCCCAGCCTGGTTTTCACTTCATTGTAACGTGAGGCACACACTTACTTGTGCCTCGACGCTTATCACTCTCCCTGAGCTACTTTGCTGCCATTTTAAATCAGGTTGCACCGTCGGTCGCATCAGTGGAGGGAGCTGCCCTGGACAGCGTTCCCGGTTGCGAGGCCACACAGTGCGGAGTCAGTGAGACCGCGGCTTGACTTTTATCCGCCCGCCTTCCAGCGGCCGGGCCCCGAAGGCTGCAGAGCGCGCGCACAGCGCCCCCGGTGGTCGTTCCCGAGCGCCTCCTCCCCGGCCCAGCCCACCCCCGCGACGAGCCGCCTGGGCCACGCGGGCTTCGCGGGGCTCGACGCGCACCCTGAATCGGGTCCGAAACTTCGCCAGCAGCCCCCGCCCCGAGAGGGCCCTTCCTTCTTCCCAACCACTCTCAGAGGGAGGGGCGGCCGCTCCTCGAAGGCATTCAGCGCCCAAGCCCCAACAGAGCCCTACGCGGGCCCGGAGCAGGGTGGGGGTCGCGGGGCCGCCGGGCCGCCGCCAGGTCTTCCCCCGCCCGCGCCGGAAGTCCGCGCGTGCGCGCTGGCCGGCCGGGAGCGCGCGTCCGGCGCGGAGGGGCGGTGGGGGCGGGGCCGCGGCCGCTCACGGGGTGTCCCCGCCCCCGCCCCCCGGCGTTCCACGGTCGCCGTGACAACCGGAGCGGCGGCAACCGCGGCGGGCGCGCGAGTCCGGCGCCTCCTCCCGGCGGTACCGCCAAAGCAAGCAGCCGCCGCCCGGCCTTGCTGCTCTCCCCGCCTCCCGGCCCGCGGGGAGGGAACGGCCCGCCCTCCGCCCGCCCGCCGGAGAGTGAGCGGCGCCCGGGCCGCCCCGCCAGCCCGCCGTTCCCCGGCCGCCGTCCGGGCGCGCGCAGTGAGCGGGCGCGACTATGCCAAGATGGTCCTGCAGGCGCGGAACAAGCATCGGGAGGCGGCCCCCAAGCCGCCCCAGCCGCCCCGCGCCTCTCAGTCGCCGCTGAGGGGGGCGCCGGACGCCGGCGCCGGGGAGCCCGGGCCCGAGCGCGCGCCCCGGTCCCCCGGGCGCAAGGGCGCCGCGGGCAGGAAGGGGCCCCGCGCCGAGCCCGCCGCGCCTTCCGCCGGGGGCGGGCTCGGGGGGCGCCTGGTGGCCGGGCTGCGCGGGGCGCTGGGCCTGCGGCGCGCGGGGCGCGGCCGGACCTGGACCACGCTCCTGCTAGGTGAGCAGCCCCAGAGCGCGGGCGCCGCCGGGACGCGGAACTTTGAGGCGCGGGCCCCTCTTCCCCTCCCCTGTGCTCCCCTCCCACTTCCGCGCCGCTGAGCCCCGCCGCCGGGTCCCCGCCAGTTTGCAGCCCTCTCCGACTTTTCCTGGGACGTCCTCACCTCCTCCTCCCCTCCCCCTCCGCCTGGCTCAGCCTTCCTCGCTCCCTTCCCGTCCGCTGTCTCTGTTTAAGGAAAAAAAAAAAAAAAAAAAAAATGGCCCCGAGATCAACAGCTGCCCGGCCTGGCGGCGAACTGACAGGTCTGCGCTAACGAGACTTGGGCGCTGCTGATTGGCGCGGACCGGCCGCCTTCCCGTTATCTCGGCCCCTGCCGGGAGGATGGTTTGCTTTGGGTTGGAAGCGGTTCCGTGGAGCTCAAAGCAGAAGCACGTTCTCTATCCTAGAAAGTTGCTAAACTTATAATTAAATTTTAGCGTGCTTTTTTCTTCTTGGCCTCAAACACCGCCGGTGGCACTCTGTGATTCCTCTGGGCACGTCACTTTCCAGGTTGTGTTGTGTTTTGGGCACTGGCGCTCTAGTCCTCTCTTCTGACCTGGGAACGTTTGGTGTGGAGGGCTCCCCTCCTTTTTCGCTGCCATGCACCAAATGGATGATGTGCAGCGATGTGCTGAAAAAAATAAAGTTGAAACAGTCACAGGATGTGGACCCACTTCAGGTTTCCTTTGATTGACATTCCGATAAGGCGAGTTATAGCAGTTTGGATAATGGGCCTAATTTTTCTAAGCCAGTAAAATGTTGTAACACCGCCTTTCCTATATAATACCATTAATGGGCTTTGGCTACTGCATTATTTAACTATTGGTGATTTATGCACAATTATCCTTTCAAATTCCCTTAGTGGCCCAAAAGAATTTGGATTTCAGTATAGGCGAAGGAATAGGACACAGCAATTCGGCTTCCCCTGACATATCCACCACTAGAAGCCACTCCGTCATAAAAGGCCAGAGTCATCTCCGTGTGTGTGTGTTTTAATGGGCTCAGAAAAGTTGATATTGTTATTTGGGTACTTTTATGTATTGTAGATTCAAGCCAAGAAAAATTCAGTATTTTCAGTATATTCCTCCTCTTTTCAGTAGCGAGCTTGAAAAACCTTGCCAGCGTGCAGGTTAGATAAGTTCACCTTGGGGAGGCAGCATGGTACAATGGATGAGACAGGCTCCAAATCCTGTGCGGAGTGGTTGTTTGGTTTAAGTTTCAAATTATTTCCTTTGTGAGCCTCTTCCTTCTCTGTGACCTGAGATTATCACCTCCCCTGCTTACTCCATGGGCATGTTCTGAGGAGTAGAACTAAAAGGGGTGGCTAATATATGGGATGGCATTCTGTGTCTAAAGCCTTTAACAAGTTTTTGTTGCTATTATAAAAGTGCATGCATAATACTGATTTGTGACAGAATGAAGTTGCATTTTTGTTGAATGGCTAGCATAAACATTAACCACTTCATAGTGAAATGTGGAAGGGCACCACTTCTTTTTCAGGGAGGTTACAGTAACACCCGTAGGATAATCATCTTGCCGTTTTCTCGTAATTGCATTTACTTTGAATCTTCTTTTATTGGATGGCTTAGCTTTGGATTTAGTGAGCATTATATTTAATGCTTATACCTAAATACAGTTTTGTATTAATAGAACAGTGTGGCACTTTACTTGACTTACCCCCTTGGGCATTGGAAAGAGGTACAGTGAAGGAGCTGTCCCACATTTTTGGGTGTACTCTGGACACTGGTCATTGGATGGAGTTTGGATGATTTTCTACATCTATAAGAGGCCAGCTACAGGATTCTGAAGAATGATCAGAGACATAGGATGTTTGGTTCTTCCTCTTGCCCTGTACCCTTGGGTCCTGCAGAAAGGAGCAAAGTTTAGACATTTTTGAAAGCTTCCTCATTCCCTCTCTTATTGCCCTTCGCAGAATGAGCATGAGTTGAGCTGACATCATACAGGTCTTTAGTGTGGGATTTTGCTATCACAAAAATGTCTTCATTTATGTTTGGGGAAAAAAAATTTTACAACCTGAAGCTCCCTGATAGAAGCACACATCTTTAAGAGTTAGAAACTGACTAGAGGTTCTCGGTTCGGTTTCCTTCATTTCCTCCATACGTGCTAAGTTAGCACTGATGAGCTTACTACTTACCACGGTGGCCCTTTCTGCTGTTGGGCAGTGATAAGCACTGTTAAAAAAATCTGCTTAACAACATACATGTTTTTCTTATTTTTGGACATTATTGGCTATTTATTTAGTGGTAACAGTCGTAAAGAATTGTTTTTCAAATGTTTGTTTTTTGAAGTGTCAATCCAATAGCTCCCTACACATCAGTCAGGAGGAGCAGCAATATAGTAAAGAAAAACCATGATGCTGTTTTTCTCCAACTTTATTCACCATAACTCACAGTAAGCAATACAATTTACATTAAACCTGCTCACACTTCTGAAAGTGCGACCCAGTACATTTATGCACGTGTCTGTTTTACTCCATTTAGATATGTTGGTGTCCTGGCAGGAAACAGATTTAATAAACGGACTGTTTTCAGAAGTGAACAGTTTTAAGGAACCCATAAAAGACACTGAAACACCCATGACTGTCAGCATTCAGAAGGTGCTACCACCTCTGGGCCTCCAGGGGAAGGGGAGCTTCATCAGGAGCTGACCCCAGGGAGAGCTGTGCTGTGGGAGCAGGATCTCCCAGGAAGAGGGGCCCCCAGACCCTCTCCTCCCACCCTTTGCTCTCCAGCTCATGCCTCTCACTGGCTAACGAACTGGAACCCCTCTAGCAAGGGACCCAGCTGAATCATTCTGTAGGGTTGGGAATAACGCAGAGAAGGGAGGAGAATGGATTTAGAGAAGCAATGGAGATCAGCAAATATGTGCATATACTTGAAACACGTTTCATGTAGCAATACTTATTCCTGTAACGTACAGTATACTCTGATTTCCTGTTCTGTCCTTTTTAAAAGAAATGCTGTTTATTAACTCTTGAGTTTTATGATCTAGTATTATAGCCTATGGTTTGAAAACACTGCCTTAGAAGAACTGTTTTCTGGTTCTATACCTGTTTTAAACTAGTTGGGGGCCTGAGCAAAAGCAAAGCATTTAGCTTCTCTGAGCCTCAGTTCGCATATATGTAAAAATGGGAGGACTGGATTAGACTGGTGGCTGTTAAGCTTAGCAAAACTGGACCAGAGTCACCTGGAAGCTTTAAAAAATCCTGATAGCCAAGCCACACATCAGACCAATTAAATTAGAATCTGAGGTGGGGTGAGGTGGAGGGAAGTGTCAGTAATTTTAAAGTCCTATGTCCTGCCTCTGCTTAGTAGCAGACTGTCTAGCATCACGGAACTGACGTTCCTATATGGCAGTGACCCCCTAGAACTAAGGGCTTCTTGCCTTCCCGCTTTTATTTATTTATTTATTTATTTATTTATTTATTTATTTATTATAATTTTTAAAAAAGATTTTATTTATTTATCTCATAGCACAAGCAGGGGGAGTGGTAGGCAGAGGGAGAAGCAGGCTCCCCTCTGAGCAGGGAGCCTGATGTAGGGCTCGATTCCAGGACCCTGGGATCATGACCTGAGCCAAAGGCAGACACTTAACTGACTGAGCCACCCAGGCACCCCTTCCCTCTTTTAAGGCAGGGGCACAGTCCAGTTTGCCCGTTTCTCCTAGTCTCTGTTGTTTTCCCAAAACTGGGGCTGTGAGTTGCCATTCATCATCTGATATGGCTGTTATTTTAAATTAGAGTTTCTTGTACCCATGTCTGTTATCAAAAGAGGGAAGTAAAAAGGATAGCTGGAGAGGGCTCTGTGTTTCAAGGAGAAATGGGAGGAGTCTTTTCCTTTGTGGAAGTGAAGAATGTGCATGTTAAACATGCAAATAAAGCATGCCCCTGGTGAAAGACTACAAGGTAAGATGTCATTTACAAAACATAATGAAATTGTAACCTGAATATGGAAGAGAGAGATAATGAAAACTATTGTTTTTTTCCCTTACATCTGTCCTGCTTGACTCGTTTATGTTACCTGTCTCGTTCCTAAGGTCAATGGCAACTGCTGTAAGTGGGTTCTTTATTGGTAAAGCTTCTCATATGCGGCGTGATGACATTTTGGGTTGAATAATTCTTTGTTTGGGGGGGGTGTCCTGTGCATTATGGGATGGTTAGCAGCATCACTGGCCTCTACCTATTAGATGGTAGAGGTACCTCCCCAGTTGTGACAACCAAAATATATGTTGGTCTCCATATGTTGGTAAATGTCCTTTGGGAAGCAAAAATGCCACAGTTAGGACCACTGCTTTTGTTAGCCACAACTTATGGAGTGTGAAAGCCCATATAATGGGAAACACATATGACTTCTTAGGGGCAGAAGGGGTGAGAAAGTGGGTGGAGGCAGAGGTTGAGGCTAGGTGTTAGCAGTGGGGCTGGAGAGGAGGCAGCGTGGTGTGTTTCAAGTAGCAGAGGCATCTCAGAACTGACCTGCATTTGGATCTTATTTCTACACGTAAAAGCTATAGATCCCTTAATATCTGACTCTTGGCTACCTCCTCTTTAAAATGGGGATGATAAATACCCGACATGGTTATATTAAAGAATAAATAATACATGTAAACAGCAGCTTTATTCATGTTCACCAATTACTGAATGCCTGCTATGCCTGATGCTAGTTTTGGGGGGTAAGATGGAAGACAAGACAGCTGTAGCCTCTGTCTCTGTGGAACCCCATTCTGAAAGGGTCAGGGACAAATAAAAAATAATAGTACATTGCAGTAAGTCCAGTGGAGGAAAGAAAAAAGTGGCTGAGATAGAAAAAACAGGAGATACCCACTTTAGAATCAGAAAAGTCTTTGGGGAGGTAGCCTTAGATGTGAGCCCTAAAGGCAGAGAAGATGCGCACTGTCTAGAGGAAGAGAAAGGGCAGTGTGGATGTGGTACACAGCATTTGCTGAGGTAGGCCACAGCTTAGCGTGTCCAACACGACAGAGGCATGAACCAGGTCTCCTTAAGGAGCTTGGGTTTTATTCCTCGTACAATGGGAAGTCACTGAGGAGTGTTGAACAGGAGAGTAACATGATTTAATTTTTATTTTGAGAAATCTGCTTTTGGGAAAATGGGTTGTGGAGTACAAGGGCGGAACAGAGAGAAACCGGGGGGACGCTCTGGCAGGGATCTGGTAAGAGAGTTATTGGCCGTGATGAAGGGGCGTAGATTTGAGATCTGTTTTGGAGAGAGCAATGGTAGGATTTGCTGGTGAATTGGACTTGTATTGAGGGAAAGGGAAGAGCTATGAATAATTTCTAGGTTTTGGCTGCTGTTATGGGAAAACAAGGTGGCATTCACTGAAATCGTGAAGACTAGGGGCATGGGTGAGGGCATAGGTTTGAGAGGAAAGATCGAGAATTCTATCCTGGACATGGTACCTTCGAGACATTTGTGAGATGTCCCAGTAGAACTGTCAAGTGGGCTGTGGGAAATAAGAGAAGATGTCAGGATGGAAACAAAATAGGACATCCCTAGCAAATGGGTGGTATTAAATTAATGGGAATTGATAATAGCATCTTTTACTGATACTGATATGCCTGTGTGGCAGGCATAGTTCTAAGTGCTTTAGATTTACTCATTTATCTTAAACTCATTTCACTGCTAACTCAGTCCTGACCATGACATTGTGGTCATCATACCTGTTTTATCAGATAGAGGATCTGAGGCACACAGATGTTAAATAACTTGCCCAAGATCATCCCTAGAATGTGGAAGGCTTGGGATTTGAACCCAGGCAAGGTGGCTTCAGAGTTCATGCTCTTAACTGCTATGCTGTATTTTACCTTCTCTAGGGTGAGTATAGCAAAAGAAGAAATGAAGCCCCAGGACTCAGTTCAGAGAAACCTCCAACATTTAGTGCTCAATAAGTGTTAGCTTTCTTGTTTCTTCCTTTAGGGGAAATAGAGAAAAGAGGGATCATGCATAGAGATATGGGAATAAGAAGTGGAGAGGACATATTAGCTGTGGCATAAGGGACAAGAAAAGCTGAGGAACTACGAAGGCACGGGTACCACTGGGCACCTTAGTGGGATGGCTTTCAAACAAACACTTAGATACAACTGAGCATCACCTCTAAGGGTGTCTTAATATATAGATGTTGGGCCAGTACATTTCCCTGGAAAGCCAGTGAATGAAATGGGAATTTGGGATTTAAAGAGTTTCTTCAGTGTCTAAAACCAGTTTTTTTCTTTCTGAAATAGACTTCTGGTTAACTCTAAAGAACATTTATAATCATTTGTTATTAAAATAAACAATTAGAAGGGTTCTGAAGATGCTATATTCATGTGTGCTCAAATAACAAATGGGACGAGTTTGGATTGTGTAAATGTAAGGATATATTACCAATTTGTGATTGACTTTTGGCCTATAATACAGCATCAATACTGAAAGCAGATAAAACTTTATTATACACATGCGTATTTGGACGTTGCTAAATTTTTGAACTATAGCTGTTTTTATAACTTTTATACACTAAGCCTGTTAGGCTGTATTAATGTTTCTTAAAGTTTATGGTAATGATTTACATTATCACAGAGACTGTAAGTCTGTGTGCATGTTTCTAAGCAGGGTAGCTTTAGGCTTTATAATTTAGGCATAATTTATAATTATAAGCTAATTTATCTTTTACCATCAGATTGTACTTTCTTCCAGGGAAGAGTTTGCTAGTTTTCTTTAGTTACCATTCTAATGAGTATTAGTCATCAAAGTTAGTAAAACTTACATCTATTTCTAGGTCAAGACCTTTATGCAGCTGTTTAATTCTGTAAAAGGCAGTCTCATTTCATAGGAAAGATCACTTCTCCATGGGTGAGCTTTCATAATTCAAGAATCAGTGAAAAGGAATAAATTTAAAAGTGGAAGAATTGATTTTTTTAGAGTACATAAATCTACAACTATTGTAACTTTTTTTTTGCTTCAATACTATTTTTTATTTTCTCTATTCCCGCCCCCCCCCGAATACATTTAAATGAACAGCTCACATATCTTCACGTTTGTCTGGCATATTCCTCCCTGTTTGACTTCCTTTCCAAAGTAACCAATTGTCAGGTATCTTATTCAGGTCTGTCACTACACATGATCAATGTTTGGGCAGCATTTTGTAATTTTAACTTCTAGCGGCAAATGTTAACATAATAACCTAGTCACCAAGATCACTCACAGAAGTTCTGTTGTGATTCGTTGTACTGACCAAGGATAGGGTGAGTTTTTCTTCTAGTTTACAGTAGTACCAACTGTATCTTAAACACAGTTTATAAATTACTTGGCCAATTACTTTTGGAAAACTTGCCATCTTGACAAATTTTTAACTTGGGAAGATAGTTATAATTGAGAAGAGTGAGATAGTTATAATTGAGAAGAGTGAGGCTTTAGTCATATTTTTATACAACTCAACTCAAATTTGCCTAAAGTGCTACTGCTCTGCACTGGATTTGTCTATTACTTCCTAATAGTAATCACTGCTTTTTGTAATGCAGCTTTTCAGTGCTTCAATTGTCAAACCTCAGAATCTTTTCTCCACATTTTAATAATAATCATAAAGTACTTATGTAACTAGCACAGTGCCACTGTTTTCCACTACATTTAAAAGTTTTTTTTAATAAGACCTTATTTCTCATTCTTTTGTCATCTTTGATCTCCACGGAAATATCATAAAAAATCTAGAACTGAAAGGTTACTGGAATTTTACATGTGAAGAAAGTAAAGTAGGCCAGGTGAATGGCCTGACAGCATTAGTGAGTTCACAGGGGGTGGTTTGAGATTGAAGTTAAGGTCTTTTGGCTTGTTAAGTATATCTGTCAAATTGTCGGTTTCAGATCTCTAGTTTTAGGCAACTGTCAAAAAACCATCAAAGATACGTTAATGGGGGGTGCCTGAGGGGTGCTGTCGATTGAGTGTCTCACACTTGGTTTCGGCTGGAGATCTCAGGGTCATTAGATGGAGCCCTCCCTTGGGCTCCACACTTAGCACGTTGTCTGCTTAGGACTTTCTCTGCCCTGGGGTCCGCCAAGCCCCCTCCTCTGAAATAAATAAATTTTTTTTTAAAGACACATTAATAGGAAAATGACCTCCTATATTCTTAAGACCTGATAACTCTTGGCAAGAGTACTACTTTGCTGGCTTCTGCTTATTTAGGGGAATCACTCTGTTATATCCTTATGGTCAAACTGTTAGTCTCCATTTTGTTTTTCTTAACTATTTTATGAAAACGACTAGATTCTGAATTATTTTTGATTGGTTGTTTGGCATTAGTATAAAAACAGAGTAAAATAGTAATAAGTGGTATCATGGTTTTCTTAAGGGTAAACTGTGATATCCAAGGGCAGTTTGCAATTTGTGGGGGAATCTGTAACCTGAAGATTGGAATGGGTTATTGATTAATGAACTTGTTAAAATCTCTTGTCTGGGTTTGTACTGTGTATGTGTGGATCTTTTTTTTTCCCTCTCTAAAGAAGAGATGCAGCTTCTACACTTTTTCCATTGGGTTTACTAAAGTTTTGCAGTTTTGCTGTGATTGCTCAGAAGCATTTAATGGGCTAGCATATTATTTTGGGTCTGTAGTTATCTAGCTGCTTGTACTTAAAACACTGTAATGCCTTTTTTTAATAAGGAAAAAGCTACTTTATGAAAATTACTAATGTAGGTTACTGTTTGATTTAGAAATATTTGTGTTCACATTATGTGAGGACAGGATTTTAAAGGAAGTTAGAATTTGTTGCTTTAAAAACCCATATGCTGAGCAATTGTTCTATTAAGTATTCCCTACTTTAATATATGTATATGCATAAATGTTTAAAAGTGTGAAAATTTACTTTGTATATTTCTCTGTTTAGAAGCCTAATTATATTCTTTTTGAGGGTGGTGATACACATTTTCTATGCTCTGTTTTCGTATATTCATTTTAAAATAAGACTTTGTCCTTGATTTTTAAGTTACTTCTAAAGAGTTTCCTTCCGTACGTGAATGCATTCTTTTGGTTAAATGTGCTTATTAACATTTTCATGCCCGAACTTCTTGTCCAAAGGACATCAGTGGTCAGAGTCACAGAATCCAGGCTTTCCTTCAGTATTAGTGCATCCCAATCATGTGATCTTGCACCTCCTAGGAAAATAAGAGTCATATTTGACTTATGAGGACTCCTGGATCTTTTTGCTTAATATGTGAAATATGTTTTGTAAACTGCAACTAATAAACAGATATTAGACATTGTCATTGTAATTGAGAGCTTCCTAATTTTTTCCTGTTATAAGGTACTGTTTTGCTCAATGCCAAATATATGGAGGAGGTTCAAATGAACTAAAAGTCAGCCTTGCAGCCATAATCACATAGACCCCTGAATTCTAGATCTTAGTAGTAGTGTCTTCATACATGACTGAAATTTAAAGCAGTCATGGTTCTTAGGACTCAATATCTCTAGTAATAAATTGAGTACATTTCTTTTTTTCTCCATTCAAAAAAGAAAACAAATTAAAAGGACCAGACCTACAAAGACTTTTAGTTTGGGGAGCAGGAAGATCAAAATGAAAACAGAGAATAACCAGGCAGGCATCTTGGAGAGTGTGAAGCCTGAAGTATTGGTAGTGATTGTAGCTGTGCAAGGTCAGGAAGTGCGAGGGATAGAGGTAACCAAGTAAAAACTGCTTATTCACTTTTGGTAAAAATGAGGCTCCCAGAGGCCAAATTACTTATAGTCATAAAAAATCCAGGCACTATTTCTTTTTAAGAGTGACTTTCTTGCCAGAGGAAGTAAAAAAGGAGTTGATTTTTAATTTTAATTTTTTCCCTTTCTTAATCATTGCTTTCTGCTGTGAAGATTTTGACAATTTCTCCTTCAGAGTATCTTTTGAATTAATATTTGCCTTTTCCTGATAAAAATTGCTAAAAGTGTAGATTTCCAAGCCCCAAGTGAAAGCTTTTGAATCGGGGTCTTTGAGAATGGGGTGCAGTCTTAATATGCCTCTCCTAGATTAATGTTCTTATCCCTAGTTGAGAACATTAGAATCACCCCCTGTGCCAAACCTAGCAGTGTTCAAAGCTCCCAGGTGATTCCGCTGTGCTGTCGGTGTAGACACATTGTCTTAAAAGTGTTTATATATCATCTGAGGGGCCTTGATAAAATGTGTATTTGGAGTTAGGCTTCTGGGGTGGGACCCGAGAGTCTGCATTTCTGACCAGCTCTCAGGTGATACAATTACTGCTGGAGGACACTTGGAATACAAAGAGCCAATCTCACATTAAATTTTGTGAACTATCACCTACATTTTGTTCCAGTCATTTTTTGTACCAATGATAATTAACCTTGACTGTACATCAGAATCACTTGTGAATTAAAAAAAAATCCTGGGGCGCCTGGGTGGCTCAGTCATTTAAGCTTCTGCCTTTGGCTCAGGTTATGATCCCAGGGTCCTGGGATCGAGCCCCGCATTGGCCCTTGCTCAGCGGGAAGCCTGCTTCTCCCTCTGCCTCTGCCCCTTTGCCTGCTCTGCTCTCTCTCTCTCAAATAAATAAATAAAATCTTAAAAAAAAAAAAAATCCCTGGAGTTTCAGGTTTAGGAGCTCTGGATGAATACTCAAATACCTCTAGTTTTATTTAGTGCCACTGATAATTCTAATGCAATCCCAGGATTTAGACCGCCGTGACTCTGTTACTGTGTTATGATGTATTCTCTGAAACTTGCTTTGGTTCTTTATTGAGTGGCTCAGTGCTTCCCAGCCTTTTTCACATCATGGCACACATAGAAAATGAGAATATTTGTGTGGCATGGAGTAGGGAAGTGGTGTCTTCAAAGCCTGGAGGTTACTGGCCCCTGGGGACGCTAGTCCTCTCATTCTTAGCACACCAGGCCTCACTGGTTGAGAAGCTTTGTTAACTCGTTTCCTGGTGTTCATGGAGCTCCAAGGCCCAACACACTGTATATGTAGTGAGTGGGCCCTCAATAAATGTTGTCTTTGTTATTGCTTTTATCACTTATATTCTGTACTGTGTTAGTTATGGGAATTTTTTTTTTCATGTTGGAACCCAGGCCACATACAGCTTTCCTGTAGCTGTCTTCTTTTCTGGCTACCCACCATAAATCCCCACCTAAGTGGTAATCATGGCTTCAGCCCTGTCCCTCCCTCCCATCCCACTTTAATAGACCCTGCCTTGAGGAGGTCATTACTAAATGGCAAGAACCATCTGGAGCCATGTGGTTCTAATTCGAAACCTCCATTTCTTTCCACTGGGACAGAATTGCCTCCTCTCCCGTTTGTCGGCATCTGATGACTTCATCTTGTAAAAATATTTATATGGAAAAATGTATTCTAAGTCCAAAATGACTTGCAAAACTTAATACAATTTATTCCTAAATTGAGGTTAATCCATACTTAAAGCATTCTAAAGAGTTTTAGCCTTTCTAACCCTTAAGTGACAAATGACATAAAAAGAGGTTAAGGATGCTCCCCTTAAATCTATTGGACAAGGTTTCCAAGTCAACCTTGACAAGCTCTATACTCAACCCCTTCCTAATATTACTAATCATTTCTTATTGTTCTCAAGGGTCTATTCAGAGTTTAAAAGTTACTTTCCAGAAGGAAAAAGGCACCAGTAAATAGTTTCGTTGTTCCACATCAACAATCCATCCTGGAGAATGCAGTCAATTTCTAAATGTGCAGGTTTAAGCATCTCATCTAGTAGGCATTAGATACTTGTTGACTTTAGAGCACTTAAAACTCTCAAAAATCTAGGTGCTAGAAAGAAGACGGGAGCTGAGCTCGTGGTGTACATGACTGTTTTCTCTTTCTTAAACTGGTTCCTACAGAATGTCTTTTCACTTGTTACTTCACTACATAGAAACTGGCCTCTGTTTCATTCTAGGTACTATAGGGTGGGGTGGGAGATGTGTCTAATTTGCACTAAGTAAGTGGGGACTTGATTTTTGGAAAAAACAAAACAAAACAACCCCACAAATCTATTACATACATACAAGTGTGTGTATGTGTATCCATCAATCAAAGCACATTCAACTTAATTATATAGACATGATTTAGATTATTTCAGTTTCCTCCTTAATTATATCAGGTTGTATCCATTAATTCAGCAGACATTTGAATTGAGCTCTGTGCTCAACTATGTGCTCAGCTTTGTGCTAAATACTGTAGTATAAACTTCAGTAAAACATTGTTTCTGCCCTCAGGGAGTTACATTCTAGTTTGTTTAAAGGAGATTCTAATAATAGGAGAAGAACAATTTTCAGTGAAGAGGCTGTTCATCCCATGAAACTGAAAATTGATATAATGTGACGTATAATCTGGTACAAAATTTCTTTAATCAGAAAGTGGTAGGAGGGTCCAATTTAGTTTCAGAGTGTTGGTAATTTAGCAGCTTCCAGCAAAACATGAGTCTTTCAGAATTCTCAGCCATAGGATTGCAATCTTTTGAATTAGATTACAGAGCAAACCTTTGCTTGAACACTTTTTTCTTATGGGATAGGCTTGGATTTTTGAAAGTTTTTTTTTTTTTTAATGTTCTGATTAAAAGAAAAAAAACCGCTATATTTACCACTGTCCCTTAGAATGACAAAAAATAGCATATGTATTAAAATGGAAAAAGGGGATTATCAATTTTGTGACACTCCCCAAAGACTCTAGATGGGGTTGATAATCACTGGACTAAATTTTTTTTTTAAAGATTTTATTTTATTTTATTTTGACAGAGAGAGACCCAACGAGAGAGGGAACACAAGCAGGGGGAGTGGGAGAGGGAGAAGCAGGCTCCCCGCCGAGCAGGGAGCCCGATGCGGGGCTCCATCCCAGGACCCTGGGATCATGACCTGAGCCTAAGGCAGACGCTTAACCGACTGAGCCACCCAGGCGCCCCATCACTGGGCTAAATTTAGAGAAAATAGTTTATAATCTTTTCGGTAGGCAAGAAAGCAAGAAAAGCTCTTTAGGGGTGCCTTTAGGAGTTTTTGTCATTTATGTCTTTATGCTTAAATTATATGCTCACAAGGCAGTATCTGCTTTACTGGGGCTTTCATTTTCAAATAACATATATAGATATACACAATGCACACTTATTTCAATTTTGAATAAATTAAAGCATAACTATATATTTTTTCTTTTGGGGGGGCAGGAGGAGAGGGGGAGAAGGGCAAAGGGAGAGGGAGAGAGAGAATCTTAAGTAGGCTCCATGCCCAGCATGGAGCCTCACACAGGGCTCAATCTCAGGACTCTGAGATCATCTGAGTCGAAATCGAGAGTAGGATGCTTAACCGACTGAGCCATCCAGGCTTTACATTTTTATATAAAAATGGTAGTTTCTATAAAACATACTGCTTATATCAATAGATGAATTGTAACTTTTCCTCCCATTTATCTTAAGAAAAAGAAAAGGAGGGGACTAAGACACTTTAGGGTAAGGGGAAGCCTGGCTTTTGTCTTACTACCCTCCCCCCATCCTCCTCCAGAGGCTATGGCGTGTATGGCTTTCTTGTAAGAGTTCTTGCCTTCAACTTCCCTTTCTCTGTTTACTCATTTTGTTTACTTGTGCAAGTTACTCATTAGTTCTGGAAAAGCACTTAAAAAGTATCTGGCATGTAATAAGAATGCAAATGTTAGCTGCTTTATTATTATTACTACTAAATTGAATGGAACAAAGGAATTAAAAATACTGGGCAGATTATGAATTGACCCTGGAGGTTATGAAAGAGCTCGGTTCAAATGCCTGGAACTCTAAGAATTGTTTAGTACTTCAGCGATTGAATTAAAGGAAGGCACCAAAGGCCACTTGGTACATTTGTTCTTCTGAGGAATTGTGGTATTCTGAGGAAGTACAGAGGTGATGGCCTTGAGAAATCCTATTTATCAGTCTAGAGTTGTGAAGGTTAAAGGCTAAAAGCGTATGTGAAATACATTGCCAATGAAGTCAGTTGGAGACCAGCTGCCTTCTTTTACCAGAATTACTTAGTATTGTTCTAGAAGTTTGTTATTGTTGTCAAATGAGAAGAAGAAACTAGTAGCAAATTTATAATATAGGAGCAAAATTATCATTTTTAAATAATATTGTTCAAAATAGAGGATTGAAGATGATAAGCCAAAAAACTATAAGAATTAATAATAGTTTAGTAAATGAGTAAAAAATAAATATATTGCAAAATAAATAAACTTCAAAAAAATACATTAACAATATCTAACAAAGTATAATAAAAGATTTCATGGCTCTTAGTAGAAAAAATGTTAAGCTTACAAGAAAGACTTAAGAATTATGAATTAACTGTGTAATAACTATTAATTTTCCTGATACGATTTTTGTCAAGGCAATTGAAAAGGAAATTGAGTAATTGAACCTATGTTTATGGGTATAAAGATACGGATTCATATCATTAACATGTGGATTCTTTCCAAATTAATTTATAAATGAAATCCCAATTATAATCTCAAAGGGATTACCAAAGTATGTGTATCAAGTGTTGTGTATGATAAAGATGGCATTTACATTCTGTGAGAGAAGAATGGTTTATTCAGAACATGATAGATTATTGAGAAAATAAAACCCAAACTTCATTATTGCAGGGTGAAGTGTTTAAAGGCAGAAACCAAAAAGGAAATGGATGGTAGATTTGTCAACAAGAAAAAATCTAAAATTTGAAAGATCAAAGTACCATATATAAGCAAATGTCACATGACAAAGCTAGTTAGATATTTGCAGTTGTAGTGATCTAGAAAGAGTAAGTTTTGTCTTGTATAACCATTAATATCTCCTAGATAAAGTGTATTTTTTAATTTTTAAAAATATAAATACTTCTTTAAGAATAAGGCAATAAGATCTAGACTGGTTTTCATTTCTAAGAGCATTTTCATAGTTCAATTCCTCATTAGTTATTTAATCAGAAGTCTGCAATAAGATGAATCTTGTGGCATAAGAAATTGGTATTTTCTGGATTCATCTTAATATGTTTTTTGTACTTGGACAGAAAGCAACTATTGATTCTCCTATGAGACTGATTTTATTATTAGCTTGTTTTCTCTTCTTTACCTTTCTTCCTTTTACCCTGATGAGAAAAAAAAACAAAAACAAAACAAAACTCTAAAGGCTTGAGATATAAGGGAAGCCATTTTAGATTTCTTTCTAAGTCAGCATGACTGTACATAGACTTGGTTTAAACCAAAAGCCTGATTTATGGCCTGCCATGCATATGTTATACACCTGCTCTATAAATGAGTAGCCTGAAGGAAAACCATCTTGTCTTTAAGATACCGATCAATGCTCCTACTCCCTGTACTCCGTGACCTTAAAACTTGTGTTGCCTGCCTGTGTGCTAATCTATAATCTTTTGAGCTTTTACAAGTTGTAAAAAAGTATATAACCCTGTGAAAACTGTTTATTCTACAAAGCACTTTCTTCCCTGTGAAGAGCGTGTTTCCTGGGCAGCTGTCCTAACTTGGCCTCCAGTAAAACTCCTCTCTTACTTTTAGAGATTCTAAAATGTTTGCTTGTTTTGCGTCAACAACCCCTCCATCTCTTCCTTCCGTCTTTATTTATTTCACTTTAAATTTGTTTAAAAAATAGTAAAATTTATCACAAAAATCCAAATATTGCAGCAATATATAAAAAGTGGCATGCTCTCATTTTATTCATCCCCAGTCCTGCACCCCAAGGTCACCATATTTCTTGATTCTAGAGTTACTTCTCACTGCTGGTTCTGTCCCTCTGGCAGTTCTATTTGTGGAAGTTTCCACCTGAGGTTTCCTTGTATAGTATTTGGCAAATAATAGGTCCCCATTTTGTTGAATGACTCAGTGAATGAAATTTGTAGATATATGCCTAATTCTTTTATAATTCAGGCTGTTGGATTTTAAGCATAGCCCTGAGGTTTCTTTCACAGAGTCAGTCTTCTTTCCCCAATTGCTAAGAGTCCAACATTACACATCCCAAATGCTTATCTTTATAATGCTTTTCTCTAAAGTGAAAACATTTCTTTATGCTAACATGATTTAAATTTCTTTTTTTCTTTCAGCTACCTTTGCAGCAGTGTTGCACTGGTAAGATTTTTCTTCCTCTGGTATATTTTATGCAGATGTTTACAACCCACCAAAGCTATTTCCCATAAATATAAAGAAATAATTTCAGTATGATAAGGATGAATATATATATTACATGCAACACAATAGTCTGAAAAAGTAGTTTAACTGATAAATCAAGGTCAGAATAATGTAATTTTTTAATAAAAAAAGAGATCCATTATTAAAGAGGTTATATTTGAGACTGTATTTCACTTAACGTTAACATAGTGTTCATGTTGAGAGGAAGATTAATTTTTTTAATCTTCTGGATAGAATGAAATATGAATTTCATTAATCGGACATTTCTGAAATGGTAACCCAATGACATTTATAATTCAATTTATAATTGTATTGTACTTGACTGAAAATATTCTCATTCTGGTTCATTCTAATTTTAAAATCTAATTTGAATGTGTTTCCTATTAGAAATTTTAGTAGAACTATTACAGCATACAGAGTGGCAAACAGATATGGATACCACTGTATTTGAGTTTTATTACAAAATTATGTGCAAATTTCTGGATACCTTTATTTTTGCTTGTAGAGTTTCTTTTAAAAATAATACTTAGTATAAGCATCAGCCCTTGGTTTGTTACCCTTTTGTGTCTGCAGGAGCCATATAACACACCTCTTTGAAAATGATCGTCACTTTTCTCACCTCTCAACATTGGAAAGGGAGATGGCTTTTCGCACTGAAATGGTTAGTTTTTATGTGATATTTTCGGGTTCTAAAAACTTTAAGCTTTTTATCATTGAAATTTTCAAAGAAGTACGAAATACAAAGAGTAGACACCTCCCCTTGCCTATCCCCCAGCTTCAACAACTGGACACAGCCATTTTTCCTTCGAATACACCTCCACGCACAGGAAACCTCAGACATCATATCATTTCATCGGTAAATACTTTCATGTGTCTCTCAAAAGAAAAGAATTTTTTGTTACCCACAGTTCTGTTGGCAAACTTGAAAACAATGAACAGCAGTCGCTTGATATCATTAAATATCAATCGGTGTTTACATGGCCGATTGGCTTTTTTTTTTTTTTTTTGTAGTTGGTGTGTTGGTAGGCTTGAATCAGGATTCAAGCCATGTCTGTACGTTGTGTCTAGTTGATGTGTCTCTTAAGTCTTTTAATCTGTAAATTCCACTTCCCATTTTTATTGTTTTGCTATTTATTTATTGAAGAATCCAGGTTATTTGTCTTATTATAGAATTACCCATGGTAATTCATGTTCTTTATTATGTTCCACTGTCCCAAGTTTCCTGAAAATTGATAGATAAGGGACTTGATAGCTGAAGGCTCATTTTGTTTTTTCGGCAGGAATATTTCATAAGTGGTGTGCATGTATTGTACCGTACAAAGAGGCACACCATGTCTGGTTGTCTCACTTCTGTGATGTCAAGACTGATCAGTGGCTTTAGGTATTGTCACGTTGGTTCTTCCATTATAGCCTAGCCATCAGCCTGGGTTAGTTAATTCATTAAGATTACCAAGTGGTGATTATCTAGTCTATTATGTTTTCCCTGCATTTGTTGACTGTAATTCTTCTGTAAAGAAGAGTTTTCCCATAATACTTACTTGTTTCTCTGATGTACACGTCACACAGGTAAGACAATGCTTGATTTTTTCTTTTTATTTACTACTTTCTAGAAAAAGGAGTTGGTTTCCTAGCATTTTCTTCTGGTAACCAGTGGGGTGCCTTCTTTTGCTGTATATCATTATGATCTGGTAGATTTTAGCAGGTTTTATAAACTTACCTGTCTTTAGCTGATGAGAGCCTTTGCTGCTGACTCTGTGTCCCTTTGATGTGACCTCATGAGTATTCTGTAGCTTTCTTACTTTCTGGTACTATTAAGACATTCCTGGGGCGCCTGCATGGCTGGCTCAGTCCGTTAAGCGTCTGCCTTCGGCTCAGGTCATGATCCCAGGGTCCTGGGATCGAGCCCCGCATCGGGCTCCCTGCTCCATGGGAGGCCTGCTTCTCCCTCTCCCACTCCCCCTGCTTGTGTTCCTTCTTTCACTGTCTCTCTCTCTCTCTCTGTCAAATTAATAAAATCTTTACAAAAAAAAAAAAAGACTTTCCTCTCCAGACCTGGTATCATCCAGTTTTCCAAGGAACCCCAATTCCTTTCAGTGGCAAATGGTATTTAGAGACCACAAATTTGGTGCTAGAGATGCTTATTGCTACTACAGTTGACCCTTAGGACAACAAGGGGTTAGAGGTGCTGACCCCATGCTGTCCAAAATCCACATATAACTTTTGACTCCTCCCAGATTTAACTATTAATAGCCTATTATTGACTGAAAGCCTTACCGGTACCATAAACAGTCGATTAACACATATTTTGTATGTTACATGTATTATATACTATATTCTTTCAACAAAGTAAGCCAGAGAAAAGAAAATGTTATTAAGAAAATCATAAGGAAGAGAAAATAAATTTACACTACCATACTCTATCGAAAAAGTCAGTGTGTAAGTGGAGCTGCATGGTTCAAACCTGTGTTGTTCTAGGGTCAACTGTATTTGATACTAGATTGGCCAATGTGTCCAAGCCTTTTTAGTAAACAGAATTAAGAAACAGTTTTTAAATTATTAATTTATATTCATATTTTAAAATTCAAATTTAGGATTAGATAGTTACTTACTTTGTTTTAAATTTGTATCTTTACTGCTAGCCCAGGAATCTTGGTTTCATATTACTTATTTTTGTGGAATAAAAGAACCAAAGGTACTATTAAAAATAAGAGAATTGAAAACATTTTAAGACTTTCTTACATTTCTTTTTGACTTTAAAAAGGATATATTCCATTAGGATGTATAGTAGAATTACTATATCTTAAGGTTATTTGAAATCTTCTTCCAACTTGATAGTTAATTTCTTATTTTATTTTTATTTTGATATTTAGGGATTTAAAAATTTTCACTTTATAATTAAATAAGATGTTTACGTGATTCCAAAACAAACCTACAAAACAAGATAGGTTGTGGTGGTTTTCTACGGCTGCTATAACAAATGTACAATAAACTTAGGTGGCTTAAAAAGCAGAGATTTATTCTCTCAGAGTTCTGGAGGCTAGAAGTCTGAAATCAAAGTGTTGGCAGGGCCACGTTCTTACTGAAGGCTCTAGGAAGAATCCTTCCTTGCCTCTTCCTAGCTTCTTGTGCTTTCTGGCCATCCTTGGTGCGTGTTGGCTGGCATTGGAAATGCCATCACTTCAAGCTCTGCCTCTGTCTTCATGGGACACTTTTCCCATCGTCTCTGAGTTTAAATTTCCCTCTATTGTAAGGATACCATTTATATTAGATGACCTTATTTTGACCACATCTGCAAGGAACCTAATCCACATAGGTTCACAGTCCCAGGTTCCAGTGGATGTGAAATTTGGGGGGATATTATCCAACCTAGTACAGTAGGAAATATTTTAAAAAATAGCGATAGGAAAGCTAAACACCATAATATCAAGAATCATTTTTTCCTTATCTATAAATATTGGGCATGCAAATCGCTTTCATATTTATGAGCCTTAAATCCAGTGTGGAGTTTGACAGCTGATGGGTGCTGGCTACTAGAGCAGCTCTAGGCAAAATTATATAGAAGGTGAGCACCCTGTACTGCCCCTTACACCCCCTCACGAGGGGAGCAAGTACTGGTACTTGCTTATGTTTTGGTCCATGTATTATTCCAACTTCAGTATCTGTCCTAATTCCCTCAAAATGAGAGTACCACTACTGTCCCCTTCCCCTATCCACACAGCGTCAGTCCTCCAGGGTTCTGACCTTATTCTGAGCTGGAAGGAAGGAAAATCGTCTGTAAAATTAGTTGGCATCTGAATGTAACTTATATGTAATATATCAACATGTAGCCTTCCTAATATATTTATATTTTTACATGTAAATCTGGAGGAAAGAAGATGATAGCACCATTTTGGGGATTCAAATGGGCAGTAGGGGGAAATATTTTTGGCTAGGGGAGATTTCTTGGATCACGGTAACTTAAGTTCATGGTAAACCACTCACTTGCCCTGTTCATAAGATAGCCTTTTCTAACACTTAAATTAGTATAGGATATGGAGTTTTCTTAAGTTACATAGGTTGTCTGAGTTATGTATATTACTTTTTAAATGTTGAAACTATTTTTGAAGATATTTTGAGTTCAATTATTTTAATTAAGACAAGGTTATACTAAAATATGTAGTTCTTTTTTATAACCTAAGATTGTATTAGTGATCAGAAACCATGAGAATAATTGTAACTATTATTTGCTTGATTGTTTTTCAAAAACAGTGTAAGTTTTTTTAAGCTGGCAAGAGGCATAGGAATTATGCATTTTTTTATTATAATTATAACTTATCCTTGTTTCAGGGACTGTATTATTCCTACTTTAAGACTATTGTGGAAGCACCCTCATTTTTGAATGGAGTATGGATGATTATGAATGATAAGCTGACTGAATACCCCCTTGTTATTAATACATTAAAAAGGTTCAATCTTTACCCTGAGGTAAGTTTTTCAATTGTGTTTTTTTTTTCTTTTTTTACTTTTTTTAAAGTGTTATTTGCATTAAATGCTGATTCTAAATGTGAGGTGTAATTCAATATATTATATTTCATCTAATTTTTAAAAGAAGGTGTGTATCTTTTCTTGGAAAGGAATATGGAAAAAAGATTATTATTAATTTTGGTGGGCTTTAACTGATTTCATGGAAACTGTTATGATTGCATGGTCTAGAAAATTTGAAAACTGTCTAGATTCGGTGTGTAGAGATTATAGCAAGGAAGCACCATTACATGTCATTTGCCAAATAATGTTTCTTCCCTCTCGGGGATTCTTTACTTAATTGAATGCTCTTTTTTTTGGGTGGAGTGGGGAAAAGGTGCGGTCCACCCAGGAGGTGAGGGAGGAAGGCAGTGATATCAGTAACTTTTTTGGCCTCTCCTTTACCATCCCTGCCTTCATTTGACACATCCCTGAGCATTTTCCAGGGCCAAGCTGAGATGTGACTTCTGCAGCCACATCCTCCTTGACTTGATATGAGGGTGATCTTTTAATACGCTGTCCCTGTGACTTCCCCTTCTTAGCTTGCTGCTGTTGCTAGACAGCACGTCCTTGTGCCAGGGCCCTGGCTGCCTTGGTCTCTGGGGATCTCAAACCCAGGCTCAGTACCTGGACTTAGCAGGCCTCTCAGGCATTTCCCATTGAATGAGAGAAGTCCAGCTTCCACCTAAATCGGTGAGTTAGCCGATTGATTAACGAGGAGATGGAGGTAGAGACAAATACATAACCACCAAAATTCAGTGTTGGTTTCCTGATGTACTGCTTATTGAGTACTTTCTGTGACCATGTACACATTTACTTTTATAGAAATGGGATCACACAGCAAATATTTTTTTATAAGTGCTTTTTGTCTTTTAGAATATTTATAACAGTCTTCCTGTGTCATCTTTTTTCCTCAGGATCAGTTTTAGTGGCTATATATGGTCTCCCATTGTTTATTTAGTCCATCTTTTGTGAAAATATTCATTGTTTTCAACTTTTAAAATATTCTGAAGCTGCCATAAGCATCCTTGAAGCTAAATCTCTGTACATATCCTTAATGTTTTTTAAACTATAAATTTGTTGATGTGGAACTATTTAGTTAAACAGAATATATACTTTAGTGATTTTGGTACGTGTTGCCAAAATGCTTTCTAGATAGGTTATACCAATCAAAATTACCATTGGCAGTGTTTTTGAAAATGCTTATATCCCCGAATCCCTGCCAGTTTGATAGACAAAAAAATTAAAATCACATGATATATTTTGTTCATTGCTGTATATGTGTATATATGTATTTCATTCAATGCTGTGCATTAAAAATGCATTTTTAATTTTAAAAGTAATTGCTTGCTTATGCCCTTTGTCTATATTTCTATTAAAATTTGTAAGAGCTCATTTATTACATACTAGATATGAATACCATGCTATATAGGTAAACATTTACCCCCAGCTTTTTGTTTGCCTTTCAACTTTGTGTATGATCTGTATGTACTTTTTCTGTACAGAAATGCCATATCTATTCACATCTTGAGAAATTAGATCTATTCAAGAAGACAGAATATCTGTTTGTTCAACTCTTCTTTTATGTACCTTAGTAGAATTTTATGCCTTTTGAAAAATATAAATCTTGTGTGTTTCATGTTATATTTTATTCTCACCCATGGGTGGAGAGTTGAAGACTGACCAATGAAGAATCTGTGTAGGGGATTGTGAGGCTTACTTTACTAGATTTAATGGGAGCTAAGTAGATGGTAGAGGAAAGGAAAATTTGATAATTATCAAGATATCTCAAAAAATTCTAGTAATGAAACTGTTGATGATAATACCTTTTCTCTAAAAAATCTAAAAAATGTCTCTGTTTTTAAAAAATAGGTAATCTTAGCCAGCTGGTACCGGATTTATACCAAAATAATGGACTTGATTGGTCTTCAAACCAAGATATGTTGGACGGTGACCAGAGGAGAAGGACTCAGTCCTATTGAAAGCTGTGAAGGCAAGTTTCTTTCCATGATATTGTCCAGTTATTTATTGGAGCACATTAAACTTACTGCAAACTTAGTGATATAAATAACCATTTTATTATGCTTATGGATTCTGCAAGTTAGGAATTTGGGCTGGGTATAGCAGGGTTGGTTTGTTTCCACCATGTCAGAGGCTGCTGCTAGACTCAGGTGACTTGGGAAGACTGGAGAAATTAATGGAGAATGCTTCACTTACATTCTAGCTCCTGGGCTGGGGTCCCTGTGAGGCTGGGCTCAGTTGGGACTGTCAACTGGGACACCTACATAATGCCCTTTCCATGCTTTTGTATAGCATAGTACCTCAGGGTAGTCAGGCTTTGCGTGGGCTCCAAGTTGGACACTGCTTGGCCTCTTCTAGCCTTAGAAGTCACATGGTATGGCCTCCGCCATCGTCTGTTGAGGCAGTCACAAGCCCAGCTGGGCTCAAAAGCAGGAGTAGAGACCCCCTGTACCTCTACAGAAGGCGTGTCCGTGAGTTTGTAACCCTGTTTAAAAACCACCACAGCTACTGCCATGTTCTCATCTTTGTTCTGCAATAGGGTCACGTGTTCTAATGGGAACCAAGGCAACCATTTAATATCTGTGCCATTTTCAAAATAAGCACATTTTAATATAAATTGCCAGACACACAAAGTAATTTATAGTTAGAACATGTTTTTTATTTTTTTCTTTATTTTTAAAGGATTGGGAGATCCTGCTTGCTTTTATGTTGCTGTAATTTTTATTTTAAATGGACTAATGATGGCATTATTCTTCATATATGGCACATATTTAAGGTAAGACCATTGATTGAGAATATTTTGGTATGTGTTATAATATTATGTACTAAAATAATAAAAATAGTGAGATAAAGATTAACTTGCAGTTCAGTTTTATAACAATGTTATTTCTAATACATCCAGATACAAAATTCTTTCCTATTGGAATGATTTCACCATTGGCATAGTCAGCCAAACTTAAAATAATTTTAGATGCTCAGATAATGGTGGGGATATTGGATAAATTTTAAATATTCACAGGCTTTTGAGCATAAGCAGTATATTGTTTACACAAAATATAAGGAAAGGACCACTCATTATCAAATGGTGTTAATGGCTGTATTTTGTTGACATTAAAATGGAAATATATTCTATACAGATATTTAATATCTGACCTGATTAACTTCATAGTCCAGCAATATTCCTTAAACTAAAAAGATTGAGAAATTTTTAAAGAGTTTTTATGTTTCTTTTTCTTCGTTTCTTTTTGACAGTTTGTTACATTGTATACTTGTTTGAACTATTTTACCTTGAGAGTATCTTTAGAATTTTCTTTTTTTTATTGCTTACTGATTTCTTGTTAGTACAGAAGTGTGAGCATAGGTGTATGATTTTCAGTTTGGGTTAATGAGTTTGAATCTGCTATTATCCCATTAGCTTTGCTTTGGAAGTATGGCATTTTCAGCTTAGAACCACAAAGATTTACTGCAACCCTAGCTCAGTGTTTGAGCAGATAACAGTTACTTGATAAATATTTGTCAAATGAGGAAGTTATTAGAAGATCAATTTAGAGTATATTTACATATAGATTTAAGATACTTTGATGCTAATATTTCTGATTTAGCTATAAGAAAGTTCATTTAATTATGTAACTGGGGGAGACTGAAATGAAAATGCATGATTAAAAGATGAGGTGGAAAATTTTGTTTTTGAAACAAGACACACAGATAACCAAAAGTATATGGTAATCAGAAGAGGAAGCTGACTTGAAAGAAAGCAAGGCCAGTGTGCCTTGTATCATGATGAGCCAAAGGTCTCTATCTTGGGGGGGGGATCTATCATTCTGCTAAGTACTAATGGATAGCTTTACTACATTTGGGAGATTTGATTTTGAGTAAGAGAAGTTAAAATATGGAACATGGCAATGTTGCCAAATTACTGATCTGTAGTTATGCTACTTTTTGAAAGAAGAATTGAGATGGAAAGAAGACTTTCTAAACATTTATTAAACATTCAGTATCATTTTCTTATAATGCTTGTTATAACCATCGTTTCAGAGGCCAAAGATAGAACATCTGCTGCAGAGAGCATGATGTTCTGGTTTTGATTGAGAGGTTCTAGGTGGTTTGGGCCCTGACCTATAAGATTTCTCAGTCTTCAGCCCCAACAGTCCCCAGACAGCAGTTTTCTCCCTGCATAGGAGATACATGTGCATTTGTCCAGTCAACATAAAGTACGGACCGAGTGGCTTCTTTTGGAGACGGTGTGCTTGGGTTTTGAAAGCATGTGGTGGGGTGAGGTGGGAGCTGGAGGTGGTGCTAAGTGTGTGTCAGTGGGAGACAGACAGCAAAGATAAAGGGCTTATAATGCTGGGGCAGGAGAAATTTGTTCTGTGTGGAGGGTTGCTTTACTGTGCCTTGGAGGGTCAGAGCGTTTTGGATAGGTTGGGGAGAAAAGAATCCCAGGGAGCGGCAAAGGTGGACATCCTGGGACGTGGAAAGCGGATTGGTTTTGCTAGGATGCAGATTATTGAGGGCTGTTGTAGAAGAAGACTGAATCAATGGGTTGGGCTGGTTGATAAATGACCTTGGCTGGTTTGAGACTATTCCAAAGCCAGGGAGAGAAATCAGAAATTTCACCAATAGAGGGACAGGATTCAAGCTGAACTATCATCTCATGAGACCCTTGACTTCACCTGTCACTGAAGTTAGCCAGTGACTACTTGAGCGTGCTGTCTGCCCAACTGCAGGGTGATTTTAGAATCAATTTAGTGGGTTTGGATCAGGATTTTTTTTTTTTTTACATGAAAAAGAAAAGATTATAAACATAAATAACAGAGTACACAACATTTTGTAAGATAGGCGTTATTTAGAGAAACTTCTATTTATTGATTGTATATACATGTCTACATGTGCATGTGCTGAGTTGTAGTGTAAAGTCTCATTTCTTGTAGTTTGAGTGTAAAAAAAATCTGTAGACCACTGCTTAGGGTAGCAGGAGGGAGTGACTTTGCTTTAAAAGCATGTGAATCTTGGGCACCTGGGTCGCTCAGTCAGTTAAGTGTTCAACTCTTGATTTTGGCTCAGGTCATGATCTCAGGGTTGTGAGATTGAACCCCGAGTCTGGCTTTGTGCTGGCTGGGTGTGGAGCCTGACTAAGGTCCTCTCCCTCCCTCTTCCCTCTGCCCCTCTGCTCCTGCTCCTTCACTCTCTCTCTCTCAAACGAAAAGAAAAAAAAAGGCATTTGAGCCTTTCCAAATAGCTGTTTTTGGTTTCTCTTCTTGGCTCCGAGGGATGCAACCTGTTTCAGCTTTACCCACTTGACTGCTCTGGGCCCTAGCTGGCCCTTCGGGTGTCCTTGACCCTTGGACCCCCCAGGGTGGTCTGCCTTTTGCAGCTGTGCTTGGATGTAGACACTGCAGTGATGGCACATTTTCATTTCTCTAGCTCTCCCTTTGCTCTGTTTGCGAGTGTTTTTTTTAACCCTGAATAATCACTTTAGCTCTATCCAAACACATCCTAAACTTGTTTCCTCCCAGCCCCAAATGAGCATCCAGTTCTCCTACATTATAATGCCCCTTGTATTCTAGGGAGCCTTGACTATTGCACTGTGCCTTGAGGGCGGGTGTGTAAATTAGATTCCAGTGGTGATCCTGGTTTATATTGTGTTGAATAAAGTCTTCTGTCACTTCTTTTCTATCAGTCTTTTTCATCATATTTTAAAATGTTCTTGACATGAGTATTTTTTGAGGTCTCAAATTGCTAGGTAGTTCTTATTGTTTTCTTCCTTGGTGGTTAGTTTTGTCACCCTTCTAACTTTGTAAAGTGGGACGAAGCTGCAGACTTCTTAACATGTGGGTTAAGAATAAAGAGGAGGATATCTATAATTGTGGTTAGAATCTTTTTATAAGTTGTATTATATAAATTTACAGGCAGATTGAGTATGACATTTTTACTCCAGAAGTATATTTCTTTTAAAATAGTACAGATATAAGCTTTCTGAAGTCAGATAAGCCAATCCATTTCACGAAAAATGCAAGTGGAAGAGAAAATAGAAAACACAGCCAAATGGTGAAATGGGGCTGGGCTGCCAAGCTCTGACATGAGGAGATGAAGTCAGATGTTTTTGCAAACACAACCTATTTGTGCTGTACCTCTTTTTCTGGAATTCTCAGTATTTTGGTATCTTTAAAAATAAAAATTAAAAAAATAAAACATTGTTAATTATTTTCTAAAAGCCATGCTGTTAATTCATGATTACAGTTATTTATTTTGTAAGATGCCCTGACATATCTCAGCTACAAACAGTTTCTGGAGGCCAGTTTTGTAAGACTTGGTGTGGGTAAGTCTCTATTCTGCAGGGAGCAGGGTTCCCTGAGGGAACCTTCAGGGACCGTTAGGAGAGGGAGTTGAGCTGCCACGTGTTGGAGTAGTCGTGTAAAGCAACAAGCTAAAAGTGAAAGAGTTAAACCTTTTATTACTTACTATGATGGTGTAACAAGATTCTAAAACTGGAGAAAATACAGACTCCCCCTTGTCCATTTCCCCCCATGGAATAGTGCCCTGGTTGAGAATCGAGGGATCAGTGCAGACATGAGGGTCATCTCATTGTTGAGGAAGCCCTGAACAAAAGGTGAACCTTTGTAATTGTCTGTGGTTGGGCCTCAGAAATCATATATGGGTTTTTAATCAGGAGCCCAACTCCCTAGGGCATTAGTAGGCAAGGTCATGAGCTAGTCCTGGGATGAATGTAGGACTCATTTGGCAGGGGAATCTGAAGAAACGTAGTGTGGGCCTGGTCCTGACTGTCCAGCAGAAATATTGTGAGGGGAAGAGTTGTCCCCTGTTTCCAGATTCACCACTATGGACCCTGGCTCTCAAGAGCATACTGAAGCAGAACGATTTCTGTAGGTGAAATGAGTGTCCTTAGCTGATGCCAACAGTAAGGCATGTAGAAGCCAAGACAAAATATAGACAACAATCTGTCCAGGCTCACTGGGGCTTTATTCTCAGGTTAAATAAAACATGAGGATCTGGGCATGAGTCAGTACTTGATTCTGGACTGACTGCTTTCTGTTGTTTGGTGTACATCTGTCACCTTGGCATTTTCCTTCACTACCCAGAGTTCTTTCATTGCTCTCTTATAATGGGATCCCTTATGCCATATCCTATGTATTCTACTTTCTTGGTTTATTTTTTCACTCTGGTGCATCTTCCATCTTCTAGAAGTCTTTGAGAATGAGTGGATGGGAGGTAATTTTTGAGATCATGTGTATCTGAAAATGACTTTATTTTGTCTTCATGTTTGATTAATAGTTTTGCCGAGTGTTGAACTCCAGACTGGAAACCACTTTCCTTCAGAATTTTGAAGGCATCACACTATTGTTGCTTGACGTGGTGCTGTTCAGGCATTCTTTAGTTATTCGGATTTCTAAATTTTTGTATGTGACCTTTTCTTCCCTTTCTTTTCTGAAAGATTGTAGAATCTTCTCTTTGGTCTCCATGGTTCTGAAATTTCATAATATGTCTTGCTCTAGATCAGTCTGTTCCCATTTATTATCTTAGTCGTGTGAGCGTTGTTTCAGTCTTGCACCTTATGCCCTTAATTTCAGGGAAATTTTCTTGGAGTATTTCTTCACTTACTTCATTCCTTCTGTTTTCTCTTTCAGAACTTTTGTTATTTGGATATTGCATTTCTTGATCTTCTAATTTTCATATATTTTCCCATTTTTAATATCATTGCTCTTCTATATCCTAGGAAATTTTGTCGACTTTATTTTTCCAACTCTTCTATTCAGTTTTTCATTTGTTATCTTCTAGTTTTCAAGAATTTTCATTTGTTCTGTGACTGTTCCTTTTTTTAAAAAAATAGTATTTTATTTTTGTTTCATGGATTTAGTATCTTTCTCTCTGAGGATATACTAATGTTTTTTTTCCCCTCCCTAAATAATTTGGTATCTTCTAGTTCGCTTTTTTAAATTTTTTGGTCTATACCTACCATGTTAGAAGTTTTCCTTAGCTGTCTGGCCATCCTAGGCTGTCATGATTGAGATTGGAAGACAAAAAAGCTGTATGGGAGCTCCAGATCGTGGGTGGAACCTGTTAACATTGAGTTTTTATATAATTTGAATAAATGATGTGGGAAGAACTTAGAGTGACTGCCAGTTCTTTGGTTTGCCTTTGGATATAAAAGAAAATTTAATGTAACAAAGGTTTTTCGGGGTTGTAATAGGGAAGTAAAGTGTTTCATAAGTTAACTGGAATGCAGTATTATAGAATTTTTAAGAAGTGTCTGGGTAGGAGGGAGAACACCTAGATGAGTTAGGAGACATTGTCTTCTGTGTGAGAATACAATAAATTAATGCTTGCAAGGCACCTAGAAGAATGCCTGCTTTCAGAAAATAGTTTTTAATTGAATGAAGTGAATAAATAAATTATTGGAAAAAAAACTTAGCTCTTGATTACTATTTACAGAAGGCACAAAAATAATATATTATTATTTATCACATAAGTTTTATTAGAATTTTACCAATTTAGGAAATATTTTTTCAGTGGACTCATCTGAAGCATTTCCTCTGCAGATTCCACTTTTTCTTTTCCAGATTCTAAAGCTTATTTGTTTACTGAAGAAATATGTATCTAGCACTTTAAGAGGTAACTCTGAGGAAACAGAGTCACAGGAAAGTTATGGATCTCTCCTAGCGGTCAGACTTGGGCAGCAAACAGTGTGGTTAAGTGTCATTTGGTAAGATAATGACCTAAAGAGGGACAGGTTTTAGAGAAAAGATGCCAATATTTTCAACCAATAACTTTCATCAATTTATGCATACTGAAGAGAAATACTTATCTTTTAAATATTCATATACAACTGTTAGACCAAATGATTAAAGATGTGCTAGAAGGCCAAGTTAATAGAACATTCCAAAAGCAAAAAAACAACAAAACGAAACAACCCACAGCAACAACATGGAGCTGAAAAAGTTTGAGCTGGTGTTATTCATGGCTTAAGTAAGACATATTTTTAGCCAAAAATCCAGGCTGCATAAACAGTAGTGCTTGATTTTTTAACAAAGCATGAACAACAGAAAAATCTCAAATAAAACAATGGAAGCAAAGCAAAATTGTCATAAAGAATAAGAAGTTCAACTTTGTCTTAAAACAGGTATGGGAAGGGGGAGGTGTCTATTCATTGATATAGAGAATTGATATGAAAAGCTACTCTATTCTGCCACAGAGTCTAAAAAGGACACCGAGTCACTTCATAGAGAACTTGGGCTGGATCATGAGAAGAAAATAGAGAAATTGGTTATATTAACTATGACTATTCACTCTCACTTTTCAGGATAGAAAGTGGGGGGGATGTTAGTAAGCAAAATTAAAAGGAAGGTTTGGCATATAGACTAATCTACCATGCCTTCAGGGCTTCTGGAACACATCTAGAAATAAAGTAGTTAAAAATTCTTTCTGGTATCAAAGAAGCATGAACCTTCAATGACCAAAGAAAATAATAGAGTAGAGTAGAAAGTCAGAAAATGAATACATTATGTTCTGTGACTGGTTTGTTCCTCCTGTGGAAGAAAAGGCATTTTTCTGATGACTAGCTATGTCTACAAAAGAATAGACAGACTTTTCTGACAAGAGCTGAGAAGCCATGGAGAACAGAGTGGAGGCAAAGAAAGGTGAATATTCAAGAGGATGAAGAGATCAGAGACAGATCAGAGTGGCCACAGTGATGCAGAGCAGCAGACGTTAAATCTAGAGAAGGTCATAAAAAGGATAATTAAAAAGTTCTCAGAAAGCCTCCTCTGTGCAATAGAGGGAATGGAAATGAAGAACAGGGGACCCTGGATCCTGACTCTGTGAGTTAAGACTCTAGACATGCCCTTGACGAAGGATAACAGCTGTGAATCATGGAGAATGAGCTGGAGTATTAGGAGAGAACTTCTGTGAGGAGGCAAGTGAGAGAAATGAGCTCAGAGGAGCAGACTTCCACGAAGGGTCCCAGATGGTGTCTGAAAGTAGCAATAGAGGAAGCTTCAGCCTCCCCTCTGGGCCTTGAGCCATACAGGAGCGTGGTGGCACGAGGAAAGGAAACTTCCTCTCAGAGGAGGGTAAGGTTTCGTGGTAGGAGGAGAGGAAGCATCTGGGCAGAGGCTTGAGGGTTCCTGGAAGGAAGTCGCTCACCACGGAATGGAGGTTCTTGAGGGCACAGTAGAAGGTCTGGATGGGGAGTCAAGCAGTGTGGTGGTTGGGTCATAGTAGGGGCTCCACTGAACACATGGCACTGATGATGAGCAGGAGCCTGTGTCCAGGCCAGTGATCAAGGACTGCAGTGGTATGAGGTGTGGTGTGTTTGACTGAAAGTGCCCCCTCTCCTCACGAAGGAATGCCAGCCAACTTTTGATTGGATAGTTTTTATGTTTTCATTGACTCCTCAGATACCTTTTGACTCTGTGCCATAGACAAGGCACTATGCGAACTACCAGGATGAACTGGGAAGTTCACAGTCTAGTAAATAAAATCTTCTGTTTCTTGGCCCTGGCAGACAAAGAGTTAAATTAAAGACATTAATTAGTTGCCTGTAACAGACTGGAAGGACTAAGCTGAGACCATGCCTCGCCTTCCTGATTGTCATTCTTGTCCTCACCCTTACTTTCTGTGGCTTTCTTTTATGCTCCAGAAAAGCCAGAGGATCCATGTATAAGTTTAGGGGAAGATGCTCAGCTCTCAGCAGGCCTGCGGGGCATTTCTTCATCTGGCTAGCAAGGTGCTTATGCCTTACATCTCAAACTTGAGCCTGGAATTCTCTTAATTCAATTATTTCCACATTATTCTCTCATTTTCTCTTTCATAAGCATTCATACAGCAAAAGTTATTTAATTTAATTCACTCCAAGAGTTATTTAATAACGTTTTGGATTAACTATGATTACTTTTTCTCCTTGAATGTTGAACTTTGTACGTTTTATCATTTTTTTGGTAAATAGAGGTACAAGTGCCAGTGATTAAGCCTACCAAAATATGATTGATTTGAATCCATGTTACTTAAAGATGTGAGAAAGAAGAGAATTGTAAATTATTAAATGTCAGAACTGAAAAGTTTTAAGATCTTTTACTCCTTCATTTTATACCTGAGGAAATCGAGGCTCAAAAGGTGAATGAGATGTGTGAGTAAATGTGCAAACTTAGACTATTTTAAAATTTGCACAGTGGGAGCTTTCAAATTTTCTGACAGTCGGTGGTAATATTGCAGAAGAATCTTTTTTTTTTTTAACCGCTAGGGAATGCTGAAATACCAACTGATCAACTGTAATGGGGAAAAAAAAATCAGTCTTAAGTTTTCTGATTATTACATCTTTTCTGTTTAGCAAACTCAAATGACCTATATGATAGTCTGTAAGGACTCGAGGGAAAGGAGGTAAATGCTGGGGACACTGTTTTAGATTTGTTGCAAGTCACACCATTTCAAGATGACTGTAAGTCAGATATTTCTTGTAGATAAGCAAATTTTGTCCTCCCCTCCTAGCTATGCAGGGCACGAGAGTGTACCCGAAAATCTGCCTCCCTGATTAGGTAAGCAAAGCTGTCTGTGTTCGTGGAAGATGCTGGGCCATAACGCATCTTGTGGTTATTTAGTTTAAAGAGAGTGATGTCGCACTGATTCTGCCTTTGGGAAAATGTCCAGTCCCTGAGCCCCACAGGCTGCACGGCAGGCCAGTAGTAGGGGTGGAGGACTTGAGCAGGCCCATCATGAGATTCGGCTGGGAGATTGGATGTGGGATTCTTCTGTCCTTGCCCTCTTTTTACCCCGTCCCTGTCTTTACGCTGCCGTTAAAAAAAAAATTGAACTTATAAAATTTCAGTTTTGACTCTTTTTCTTTTCAGGGTATTTTTAAAAGGGAATTTTACATCAATTTCCCAAAGTGGTGGTGGTGGTGGTGTTTCTCGGTCTCTCTTGTGTAGGGTCTTTTTTGGATTATAACCAGAGAATGAGGTGTCTTTCCAGCCAGGTGTTCCAGGTGCTATACAAATCACGTATATTCTCTGTATGGTCAAAGTACCATACAGATTTATAAAATCGAGCCTACTGATGATCTCATTCGAATCCTTGGTATGTTTTCTTTAGCTTATACGACCTGCCAAAGTCTGAAAGTGGTAAAATACTATACTATGATCAGAGTTTATCATATCCCCATATTTTTAGAAGTTTTAGCTCTAGATATCTGGTGGCTGTATTGCTTGTCCGTATCATTTTTATTTAAAGAAATAGAATTGAATAAATGGAGAGAGACATACTATCCAACTGAATGGGCAGACTTACCATCATATAAATGACAATTCTTCCAAAATTATATGGAAATTTAATGACATTCTGATCAGAAATCCAACACTTTTGTGTGTGGGGGAGGGGGCACTGGTTAGAATGACCTAAAAAATGTTAAAAGAATACTTAGTTAGGGGTGGGGAATTCTCCTTATCATATGTTAATATTACCATAATGCTACAGTAATGAAGACATTGTGATATAGAAAATATAGAATTAAATTAACAGATTCTAGTATTATGAGAAATTAATATATGATAAAGGCTGAATTTCATTACACCGGAAAAAGGAATGTTTATTTGATAAATGGTTGTTAGCATAATTGGCTGTTTCAAAGAGAACAAAATTAAGGCTTTACACATACATTTCTCTGGGTGAAAGATTTAAATGTAAAATACAATGATACTGGAAGATATTTTAGAACACTGTGTCATTCTGGGGTAGGAAAGATCTTCACAGACAAGACAGGAAATGCAGAAGAGATAAAGGAAAATATTGACATTTAACTACATGAAATTTAAAATTTCTTTTTGGCAGAATACACCATAACACATATCAAAATACTTAATCACACATATAACAGTCAAAAAATGGATACCCTTAATCTTTGAATAGGGAAATAGACAATCCAATGGAAAAATGGACAAGAATGTAGACAGGCAATTCACAGAAGAGAAAATGCACATTGTCCCAAAACCCATTAAAATGATGCCCGTATTAGTAGACAAGAGGTACAAATCAAAATGACAGTGAGAAAAAAAGTTTCCACCTACCCAATGGGCAAAATATAAAAGGATCTGGACACATCAGATGCTGTGTTCTGGAGAAGCAGACACCTCATACACTGTGGTGGGGGGTGTGTGGACTGGTATGGCATTTTCCGGTTCATGTTCTTTGACTTGGCAGTCTCACAGTTAGGTCTGCCCTATAGAAATAAAAGCACCAGTATTTATGTGTACAAGGATATTTATTTTGACGTGTTATTCTTACGGTAAGAAATTAAAAAATATCTATATGTTTGGTAATAGGGAAAGGGCTGAATAATTTGTAGTACATTTGTACTATGCAATGTTTGATATCTGTTAATAAGGATGCCTTGGGTTATGTGTATTGATTAGGAATAATCTTTATAATAGATGAATTAGAAAAGGAACAAATTTCAGAGAGGTGTTAATAGCATGATCACATTAAAATAGGGGTATAGAGAAAGATTTGGGAGGGTGGACACACACACAGATGTTATTATTGATTATCTTAGGTGAATAGGATTGAGAGAAGGGTGGCAATGAGGAAACGGATTTTTAAAATATATAGACCTTTGCACTTTTCTGCCTCGTTGGCATAAGTTCAAAACATTACTATTTATTTAAACCCATAACTCACACTTAACTTATCTAATGTCTTATGACTTGCCATGAAGCCTGGCGTTGGCCTGTTGGCTGGCCTTTTAAGAAGGCGTGCTGGGCCTCTAAGGGGAGAGCCCTGACTTCCGCTTCCTGGCCTGTGTGACTTTCTGGCTCCTTTATCTGTCCCTCTCATTTCTGTGATTCATCATTTCAGCCATTTTCTGGCCAATATGCTATTTCTTTGCCCCTTTATATCTCATTTGTGCTAGACCAGGTTGATAATCAGTGGAGAAAACGCACAGTTGTTCCATTAGTGTCCTGTGAATGTGTGGTCTTCCAGCTTCCCATGATCCCTTTAAGACGGCTCTGCAGTCCTTCTGTTTTCCGTCGTTACCTCTGTCCTTAAATGCAAGTGGTATTTCAGACAACCCCCTTCCTCAAACTTCTCTCACTGCCATCTCTTCTCTAGAGCAGCACAGAGCTCAAAATTCTGTAGGGAAAATGGAAACTCCATAAACTCCTTTCACTGAACATGCAGACTTAACCCTCGTCTTGTGCCAAGGCTGACTGGCCACCTGTGCTGGGGCTGCCAGCCCTTCTGGTCTCCTGGGAGGCCGGGAGGGATGCAGAGGGGGTGTGTGCTCGGTGCATGGATTAGCCCAGCCATCTCCTGTATCTCCTCCATGTTTCCTCATTCATACATCCCCAGGAGTAAGTAGCACGGCCTAGAATACCTGTGTCTGATTCCTTGTTACCTCCCTGGCTTGTCGATGTTCTACGCATGCTTGTGTAGAAAGAAAGAAGGATATTTGGGTAAAATCAGGAGAAAACAGCATGAGCTAAAGAGAGTGGAAGATCTCAAGAGTAAAGTTGAAAGAAATGATGGAACAGACCTAAAACAGCCTTTCTTTCCCCTATTCAGATGCCTCTGGCTAGGGTGGGAGGAAAGTGGGAGACCCATATTACTCTTACCTAAGCAAATGAAGGTTTAGTTGTTCGGATGGCCAAATCTACAGCGTTGTGATTTCTTAGCTAGAGTTAGAAGCCTGGTGGTCATATTTTGATATTTGTGTTCTTTTACAAGTTTTTAGAAACAGATGAAAGATAAAACTTTGTAAACTAGTGTTCTCCAAGCATGTTCTATAGGAGAGTAGCTTGGGATGGGGCTTGGGAAATACCGAATTAATTAACTCTTAAATGTGCTGGCTTGCTTTTTGAATTTCCAAGTATGGTGTTTTCTGTCTTTATGACCACAAAGGCTTTTTCTGCACTTCTCTCCTCTTTCCTGAATGTATATCATGTGTCCCTAGAAAAGTAGTTTGAGAATTGCTAGAGGATACAAATAAATATGTGGCACTAAAAAATAAAAAAATGAGAGAGAAAGAAAAAGATCAGGTTGCATGATGCCTGGTAACATGACTAGTCACAATTTTTTATTCCCCGTCTCTGTGGTTTTTTTTGTACATTTTGAATATGGAAGTTGACTTTTTAAAAATGAAACTTATTTTGACTAATAATACTATAGATACTTATTTTGTAAATAAGCATAGTAGAGTTCTAGTGTGGCTAACACTGTGTAGAACTGGAAGTTTATCTTATTATATTATTTCAAGGTTTCATTAGGATTGACCTGGATTTTTGTTATTTGAGTTATGGTTTTTATCTTCTTTTCCAGCGGCAGCCGATTAGGAGGACTGGTTACAGTGCTGTGCTTCTTTTTCAATCATGGAGAGGTAGGTAGTCAACAAATACTTTCAAAATCTTTAGGGGATTGTACTTTTAGAAATACAAGTTTCTTCTTTAAGTAGTCAGTCAAATATTTTAAAACATTCTAGGAGATTTTACTTCCAGAACTACAGGTTTCTTTTTAAAATTCAATTTCTTTAAATTTAGTCTATAGTAGCATTCTTTAAATGTTTGGTCTTATTTTCATTCAAGTTTTACATTAGCATTTATTTTAAGTTAACTTTTCATGAACATTATTATCTTTTCTGTGATATATCTCTTAGTGATTTGACGTAATAGTGGGTCTGTGTCAATTCTTTATATAATTTAAAAGTTCGAAAGTTTAGCTAAAATAGAAATAAGTCAACCATGGATAAAGTTAATTTCCTTGTGTGGGGATAACTTTTTGTTGTAGGAGCCATAGAGTGTGTTTCTATTTTAACGCATCTTATTAAACTTGGATGTATTTTTAAGTCTTCTTTGCAGAATATTATATTATACCTGTAAACTTGCACATATCCAAGGGTTTTCTAAAGAGAACACTATCGTAAAAAGTATTGACTCTGGATCCAAGCTACCTGTGTTCAAATCCTGGCTTTGCTGTTTAACAGCTCCGAGACCTGAGCAAATCATTAATCTCACCTGCCTTAGTTTCCCCTTTGTAAATGGGTGTAATAATGGTACTTATCTCATGGGATTATTGGCGAGTTTAAATGAATTCATAAGTGTAAAGTGCCTGGAGCAATGTTTTGCACATAGTCTAATTGGTACTTGGTGTCCCTTTTTCTTAGGAGAGTTATTTTAATCATGCCAGTGAGTGGTTTATGTCCCAGAAAATAGTTGTGAATTGTTTTTTGCTTTTAAGTTATGTAACTATTACTTTGTGTTGTTATTATTATTAATAACTTAGTTTAGATTAAATTCTAATAGACATTCAGGATGCCACTGAAATCCTTCCACTAAATCAATTGTAGTTGTAAATGAATTTTTATTAATATATCTATACCTGGTTTTCTTTCATCGTAAATCTTGTATGAGAGAAAGAGAAGAAAGGTCAGCTTGTTTTGTATGAAGTAACTTAATCCTTTTATGCATTTATAAACTCAGTGTGTATAATATATTGAATATGCATATGTTATAAAGCCCCAAGAGTAATCATACTAAAACTTAACTATAGAGTCAAGGTTGAACTTTTTTTTATTGTTCAGTGGATTACTAATGGATGTTGAACTAACACATGCTTAGTATTTAGAATCACAGAAATTTAAAGCCAGAGTGGCCTTACAGATTAGAGCCTTTGAGAAAAATCATTGCATTATGGTTTGGTTTGCTTTTGAGGGAAAAAAAAAATTTTTTTTTTTTTTTTTTTTTGCCTCTTCTTGACTGTGGATGCTTCTGAATGTCATAGTGTGGACCACAGAACATGTGGAGGCACAGATCCTGTGAGAATGACCTAAGAAATCGGAAGTGACTACTTAACAGTGAAGGAAAGGAGCACTGAGTGTTCATAATAAGAAGTTGGAGGAAAGAAATTATAGAAAAATTTGAAGCCAAGGTGCAGTTTTAAAGATGGCTCTCTGTTAAGCAGAAAGGTCTACTGTATTACCCTCAGTCTAAATTAAAGGTTGTCAATTCCTGATCTTATGTTTTTCTTATAATTTTGATACTCATGTAGCATGAACATCATTCCTTACAAAGTCTTTTCAGTTCATACCAATGAAATTTGGACTATTCAGTTCATTTTTCAGGTTGAAAGTCTTCTTTTTTTTTTTTTTAAATACCTTTCACCTACTTAGTGTGTTTAAACATGCTTAGACATCACTTTCTACTTAGGAAAGGGTAGACTAAATGTGATTAGAATTAGGATTGCAGTTTTTCCGAAATGGTCAAGTAGATAATTGTACTTTATATCAGCAACTTAGCTTTCGAGTAGAAAAGTGACCATTTTGAGTAAAGACATTAAAATTGAGAGAATAAACTGTAGTTTTGGGTAAAATAAGGGTGAGAACTTAAGTAACTAAAACCATTTTATTATAATTTAATAATTGTTTTGGTTTTCAGACTATGAGATTGTCAGACCCAATTATTTTCTGAATTTTAAAAACGTTGCCCAAAGCATATAATTTTTATATGAGGGAAGCATCTACTCTGGTAGTACCCATTCACACATTTAGTGAACTTTTTTGGAGCATCACAATGTGTACTCACTGAAATTGCTGGTGGGTTACTAATTGGTACTTGGTATCCCTTTTTCTTGGGAGAGTTATTTTAATCATGCCAGTGAGTGGTTTATGTACCAGAAAATAGTTGTGAATTGTTGCTTGCTTTTAAGTTCTATTTCTATTATTCAGTTTGCTCTCTATTTGAGTCTAAGATAGAATATAATGTACTTTTGAAAATATTCTTTCACTCAGATGGTTTTACAAGGGAAAATTTTGGCCTCAACAAAAGAACTATAAGATGTGTGGTAGAAAAGGATTAATCAAATGATTTAAAACAGAAGTTGAAAACCTTTAAATCTGGAACCTGTGAGGATGCAATAAAGAACTCACTAATTGCTCATAGTAATGATCAATAATATTGAGGTTATATATTTCATAATAAAAATTATGTCAATGTTTTCACTCATCAAGCTTTTTTATTAAATGTTGATTCTGTCCCTATTGAGAATTATTGCTAAGAGGAAAGCTAACAGTTTTACTCTGCCTTTGAAATCCTTCCTTATTATACGATCAGATGTGTGCACCTAGGGCTTGATGCTGCAGGATTTTTCGCATGCTGACTGAAAAGCATTTAGAAGAGTATATGAAAAAATGAAATATAATATTTTTCTTTAATTTTCGACTTAAAAATTCATTATATGTGAAGTTATTTGTTTAACTTTTTCATGATGAGATTTTTTAAAAGTTATTACCCAGCATGATTGATGGTGTTTTATATAAAACATGCGCACAGATAAAAAGATAGTCACATTTATGAGGAGGAAAGTCCCCCCCTTTTTTTTTGAAACTAAAGTAAGTAAATCAAAATAGTATATGAAAGATTTGCCTTAGAGGCATATCTAATTAACCTTTTTTTATTACCCGCAACATATTTCTGACCCATATTAGTTTCTTAAATATTTTTGAACTGAACTGAGATAATGTACATATAAATGTCTGTGTTCCTAATTAGTTTTTGACATAGTTATGTTATTTATGTAAGATTTGGAAAACTATTCCTAGTACACTTTGAGAACAGTCTCATTAGTCCTTAGAATGCTCTTGTACGATAGATAAGTAGTAAATAATAATATTCCAGTTTGCCTAATAATTGGAAACACTAAAAGGTTAAGTGTTTGGCTCAAGGTTGTGAAGCAGGGATAGGATTCTAAGTTTTGATTAACCAGTAATCTCTCCAAACTTCTCTCAACACAGACAGCTCTTAGATAGGGGAGTAGGATTTCAAAGATAATAGCACAGTTTATCTTGTACAAGTACAAAGTACAGAGATCTTTCCTTGCTAATTTGTGAAACTTGTTCTCTTCCCTTTCTCTCTGTCTCTCTTCCTTTCTTCTTCTTCCCTCCCTCCCTTCTTGCCTTTCTTTCAGCCCTTTCTTATGAGGGTCACATTTTGGCCAGGACACTTATTCTGGGTCTTCTTTTAATTCAACTCAATTAAGACAATGTATACAGAGGGCTCACTGTATGCCAAGTACTTGTAGATGCTGAGGATATGTTGATATGTCAGTAAAACAAAGATCCCTCTCCTTGTGGATAATCGTGAAGGTGGGACCACTTCTACCTAAGGTGGGGGAATACTGGCTTATTTGGGGAGCAGCAAGCAGACCATTGTGACAGGAGCAGAGAGTGAAAGGTGGGATGTGGAAGGAGCCTTTTCTGTAGTCCCTGTTGGTCATTGTAAGGTTCATTTGGAGAAGGTGGAAAGGCCATTGGAGAGTTACATGCAGAAGAGTGATGCGGCTTAAATTATTTTTTACATTAATTTGGAAAATAGTATGAGTGCAAGATGCATTATTTATTCAGACTAATGAGAGATGTGCTTATGGATTTGTGAATTTACATTAAACTTGCATTAACTCCAAAAGGCCCCCCTCCCCCCAAAGAGTGTGCTGGTCTTAGATGGGAATGTATCTATTGCTTACATGAAAACTGCCTATACTGTAGTAGAACTGGCCTTCAGCCCCCTTCATGACCTGGGCCCTGCTGGGTCTCACCACTGTCCAGGCTGTTTTCTTTGCTTCAGTCCCACCGTCCTTTCTTCTCTAGTTTCCAGAGGGGACTACTCCTTTTCCTGCCTCAGGGCTTTGGTACATAGTTTCCTATGCCCTGTATAATTCCTTCCTTTTTTATCTCCTAGTCATCCTTCACATCTGGATATTTGTTTGGGTTTCAGTGATATTTTTCATCCTACACATCTGGGTTTCCATCTGGTATAATTTCTCTTTGGTCTTAAGAACTTTATTTAGCATTGTGGTGAAGATCTGGTGCCAACAAGGTCTCTTAGCTTTTGCCTGTCTAAAAATGTCTGTATTTTGCCTTCATTTTTTGAAGTGTATTTTTGCTGGATAAGAATTCTAGGTTGGTAGCTTTACCTTTCAGCACTTTAAATGTCATTCAGTTGTCTCACCGAACATCTTTGTTCCATGGGTTGATTTTTTTTTTTTTTTATGAGTTTTAGAAAATTTTTAGCCATTATCTTCTCTTTAAATATTTTGTTTTTCCCATTTTCTCTCTTTTTTGAAGATTCTAATTCCGTGTTGGCCACAAATCTTTTTGGAAAGCATTCATAAGTGCAAGGTTTAACACAATATTATAGTTAACATTAAGCAATATAAAGCAGTATTATAACTAATGAGGCCGTGTAGCTTTCAGAAGTGGGGTAATTTGTTTTAAACCTAAACATTATCCCAACAACAATTTATGACTGATCCTGCAAATATCAGCTCTAGTCAAAACTCTTGGAACAAGCCTTAAATATGATCTGTTTGATACTAACTATAATTTATAATTCAGTAGTTAGTTGTACTCCTATTTCGTTTTACCTTATGAAGAGAAGTATATTAGGTGATAGATTTCTAATAGTATAAGTGAGCTATTTTGAAAGTAGAGCTTGACACATGAAGCTGCCTATTACTAAAATTCCTTGGTTTTTTTGATTCTTGAGTAAATGATTTAAAATTCAGGCTTTCCTAAGCAGACAGAAGGAGCTTGTTCTTGTCAATACCTAAGCAGTATTATGCTGCAGCATTATTCAGTGCTTTGAAATGTGTGCTAAAAATTATGTACTTTAAGAGGACACTTTAAGTAAAGTGAGATTTTCATTGAGTTCATTTTCACAATTCAGGAATGTCTTGTATTTTGTCTGAGTGCTTCATACAGTGGTGTAGCCCCTTGTGAAGGAGTTCGCACATTTATTCCCTTCTTTAATTCCTAAATTTGAGGACAGTGCCTTTAGAAGGCATTGGCGTTTTGAACTGTCAACCTATTATAATTAAAGAAAAATATTTGTTGAAACTTAAGGTATGATTAAAGCAACTCTGTTTACTGTTTTCAAATTACACGGGGTCATCTGGACCAGCAATTATGTTTATAGCAGCTCGAGTAAAGCACATTGTGTTATTGGAGAAACAATAGGAAGCATTTTCACGTATTTGCGTTCATTCACCCTTAACATTGTAGAGGCAAAAGATCTTGCTCTTTGTTTCAATTCTGTAATTTAGCCTTCTCATCCAGCTTTACAAAGGATGTAATTGAGTTTGAGAGAATTGAGTGCCTTCAGCTATTAAAGGAAAGAAATTTCTAAGAGATGGCACCATGGTTAAAATTGGGTAACAAAATAAGTGTGAGTGAACAGTCTGTATGAAGAAATTCTCAAACTGTACACTACATTGTTTAACTATTTGCTTCTTGGTTTTTGCACAGAGATTGATAACTTTATAAATTGTGGTTATATATCTCTACTATCAATCATATTGAAATTTCTAGTTAATTTTGTGAACTAACAGATTTTTAAAGTTGTATTCCAATAACAACAAATATACATTTTAAAAAAGACTTTTTCAATCTTTTCAGAATTCTCTTGTGTGTATAGTTCATTTATAAATAGGTATCAATGTTAAATCTCATAGAGGATAGTGAATTTTGGTTAAAAAGAGAAGTAAATTGGCTCAAACTTTTGTAGCAATAGTAGAAAGATCTAACAGTCTGAGGTAGAGCTAAAATAAAGGAAAGGCTTATTTCCACTGTGGTCTTTGTAATTTCATATCGTCTTTAACTGCTCGACTTGAAAGATGTGATGATTTCTTCTAGTGTGACTAGCTTAGTCGGGGTAATTAATATCAGATTATTTATATTTCATCCAATGCAGTGTCCTTTAATTGAAAGATAGACTTATTAATTTATTTAGTATAGATGCAGAAAAATGGGAGTGCTAAAACTGGGATGGAATATTATTTTTTTAAAGATTTTATTTATCTTAGAGCATGCACGCGCAAGCAGGGGGAGGGGTGGGGGGGAGAGAGAGAGAGAGAATGGGATGGAACATTACTTAATTAAGTCCGAAGTGAGTTCTTCAGTGGAATTGGTACATGTCATTTTAGGACTTTGGTTATTTTTATTTGATACTTCTTCCCCTTTTAAATTTTTGCAGCCCAGGGTAGCTTGGGCAAAGAAGAAGTAAAAACAGAAATGGAGTGCTCTATTTTTTAGCAGCATTGTGAATAGAAATGCTAACATTGATGACTACAAAGAGTTTTGAAGTATTGGCTTTGGAGAGGTTTGCTGAAATTCAAGTGGATGGACAAATTAAGTGGTTTATACCACCAATTCCAGTGAAATGTTTTTAATTTTGTCAGAACATTTTCTTGCTGGTACTTCCCCTACTTTCCTTTTAGGCTCTAGTTGAAGTTTTTTGGTATTTGCTGTTGACAGTTCATGTTAATATTTCACAAGATCTTATGCACAAGATCTCTCAATAATGTTTCCTTCTCACTTTTCAGTTTTGCTGTTGGTGGAAAACCTAGCAGCTTGTTTTCCAACATACCATTTAAATTGTGTGTGAAAAAACTTTTTTTGTGTTTATGAATAGCTGCTTTTGATTACTGTGTCTTACTTAACAAATTTAGCAAAGAGACCATACATTATGAATTGTGTTTTCAGTGCACTCGTGTGATGTGGACACCACCCCTCCGCGAAAGCTTCTCCTATCCATTCCTCGTACTTCAGATGTTGCTTGTGACTCATATTCTCAGGTAACTTTGACTTATTCTTAGGTCTTCTCTGTGTTTGTTTTGCGTTGAGTAACTTAAGCTAGAATTTTTTAAGCTTCCTTAATAAAAACAGTGTAATGAAAAATTAAGATGATGTTGCTATGTTGAATTCATGGTTATTTTAAGGGTGTAACTTCAAAATATTTACTACCAAAAACATTTCCTTCATCTGCCCTCCAGTCTTCTTCCTTTTTTCGTAGTGGCCCACAGAGCTGCTCAAGGAGCAGCAAATTTGCTTTCACTTCTACCATCTCAGCTTTCCCACATCATTGTCTGCCACCACCACAGCTTCCCGGAAGTGGGCAGGAGGAAGGGGGATGACGGATGGCAATGGAGTGTAACCTGTACGATATAGTCCTTCAGAGGAAAGAATAGTTTGTAGAGTAATTATGGCCGGGTACGTTAACGTGTAATTCTTCTTCCCATATTTGCTTAGTGTCCTCGAGCATCAGATAGTAGGCATAGAAAGAAACCACTCAGGAGACCGGAACTATACTAGGAAAATTCCTGCTGGAAATTCAGGATTGGATTGGGTTCTCCCATGTTCATCTAGCCTTCAGCTAGAGACTGCACAGAGATTCAAGCACCATACGAGTGGAAGAGAATAGGACCGAGAACAGTTCTCTCCCCTTTCTGTTGACAAATCCTGAGCTTGGACAGATGCTGCCTTGATTCAGAGGGTAAAAATAAAACAAAATGGGGACTATGGGGGAAAAAAAACGAAGCATGATGAGAATCTGAAGATGGCTCAGACTAAGAACTCCCTTTAAGGATCTGCGGAACTTAGGAGAAGCTGGTTGAAGTCTGTTACACCAAACCCTTTGGATGGTCCGTTTCCCCCTGTGATGACTTCAGGACTAGAGTCATTATGTGGCCTTGTCTCTTAAGTAGTGTTTCTAGACAGGCCTCTCTCTGAATGTGGGATGTATTAACTGCATTAAAAATTGTGGGTTTTTGGACACGTGGGTGGCTCATGTGGTTAAGCCTTTATCTTCAGCTCAGGTCATGATCCCAGGGTCCTGGGATTGAGTCCAGCATCGGGTTCCCTGCTCAGTGGGGAGCCTGCTTCTCCCACTACCTCTCCCCACTGCTTGTGCTCTCTCTCTCTCTCAAATAAATAAAATCTTTTTTTAAAAATGTGGTTTTTATCTAATAAATTGATTTCATAGCTCACAAATAGGTTACCTGGATTTTAAAAAGACTTGATTTAGGGGCATGAATAGCAGAGGGGGATGTCCTTAGAGAAGGGATACTTATGGAAGTAAAGAAAGGCATTTTGTGGTGGTGCTTAGTGCCCCAGGTAGGTTTATCCTGAGGAAGGTTTCTTTAAGGTGCATACCTTGTAGCTTCGAGATGTTGCATATACACTTCACTTTGTGAAGGTGTTAGGTATGTTGGGGGCTTCGCATTAACTCAGTGATTTAGGAGAAATGTACTTCTTAAAACTAGAATGAAAGATAAAATTACCTCACCTTCCTAAAAATCCCCTAAATTACAAGTCAGGATCCAAGTGAAGCCTCTTAAAGGTGGCTCCAGATTGGCCCCTGGCCGCTGCCACCTCTTCTCTTTTCTGTGTCCTCCCTGTGCAGGACCCCCTGTCCCCTCGCATGTTCCATGGAGTCGCCCTCTGCTCGGCCCATTTTCTGAATTCTCCTTGTCTGCAGAATACTGCTAACACTTAGAATATGCCGCCTTCTCTGCTTTTTTATAACATCCTCTGTCTCTCCAGATGAAGCCTTTGGATGTAGCATTAAATATGTTTGATTATGAACTCACCAAAATAGAGTTTGACAAAATTCAATGGATATACTACTGACCCAGTTGCCCTCTCTCTCTTTGGCAAGCTTTGTTTTTACACTAATGATGGGTATTCACTTTTCATGGAAAGTTGTTGTAGTTAAGTGTCAGGAAGTATAATTTCTAACCCATTGGTTCATTTTATGTCTGGTGTATGTTATAACCAGATCATGTTTAGAGGTTCTAATTTGCAGCAGTTTGGGCCCACACTAGAATAGCTTGTGGTTAAATGTACTCATATTTATTTTCTCTTCCCAAGGGCTACAAAACTTTATAGAGGAAGCTTGATTGCACTCTGCATTTCCAACGTATTTTTCATGCTTCCGTGGCAGTTTGCTCAGTTTGTACTTCTTACTCAGGTAAGGTGCTTATATTTTTAAGCTGAATTAAGCTTAGTATGTTTGATTATGTGAACTCATTTGTATAAAATTATAGAACTGAGATATTATATGATTCTAAGTCCTAAAATGTTTTTTAGTTAATACTTTTAAACAAAATTCAGGGTAGGGAAATATGTGCAATTTATTTATTAGTGAAAGTTAATTATTTACTTATTAGTGGACTGCATTTATTGAATTCAAATTGATAAGAGTACTTTGTTATTCAGTATTGTTAGTGTACGTAAAAGAGGACTAGTGCTGTAAACTTAAGTATTTCTCTTAAATAAATGTACTTCTTTTATGAATAATGCTGTACGTTCTTACCCATGGGATAAATGCACATAGGATTAACATAGGACAAATAGCTAAGCATTTCTTATTTATATAACTCCTCTACCAATCTAATTTATCATTTTTCTGTGTATTCTTGCCTCCCTTTCCCTTCAAATAGAGGTGTATGAAGCAAGGTGAAGGTGCTTGCTGAGACAGGGAGTAAATTGTGTGCCAGTCTCTCTCTGTGCTGTTCCCCACCCCCACCTACTTCTGCTTCCTCACTATGCTGGCCATATTCATGTTCATCTAAAGCAGCTTGAGAGCTGTTTTGCAATCTTCTGGGACATGTCTTGCTTGAGACATGAAGTAAGATCTGGGTTTGAGTCCTAACTGTGTCCACTAGCTGCTTGACTTGGACAAACTGCTTAGCTGTGCTTAGTTTCAGTTTTCTCATTTGTGAGATAGAGAAAATAAAAGAACCTGCTTTTTTGGGTTAGGATCAGATGAGGGAATGTATATAAGACTTAACACATTGCTGGTACTTAGCAAGATGTCAGTAAGGTTAGCTGCTTTTATCAGTATTTTTAAAAAAGAGTCTATTTGTACTTAATTCTTTCTTTGATCTTACCTTTTAGACTCCTTTGCCTTCTTTAGCGCGGTGACATTTTAAATGTTCCTGGTTAAAAATGTCCCTGAAAAGAAAATGAAACAAAAAAAAGTCTCTGAAAGGCACTTCTTAAAGATTCTACCTTTGTAGGCCTGCTGTGTATTGCTTGGCCCTGGGGTGGAAAGGGAGAGTTCCCATTGCTTCCAGCTAGGGGTGATGACCTGATTTTTGGGGGGGTGAGTGGAGGAGGGTGTTTCATGGAGTGAGGGGCTTATGTTGAATAGCAAGGCACACTTCCTCACAGCTGTTGTGTCATATGAGTCTCATTCTTAAGCAATGCATGCTCCCCATGGATAAATCTGGGGAAAGGGAAATCTTGTTTTTCTTGCTAATGAAAAAATTTGTCATAGATTGTTTGAAGGTAAAAAACTTAAGGAATGAAACTTAGGTTATATGTTTAAGTATTCAACTACTTTGCAGTTTATACCATGTTTGTGTAGTAGGGAAAGCATGGGATTTAATCTGAGTTGCTTTCTCCATGAAGAAGGGTGGAGAGGCATTGTTTGACATAGTAACTACATTTTACTCTAAGGGGTACATTATCATCATTTAATCAATTAATTCACCTAAATAACTCCAGTACTCTTTGAATTTCTGGTCAACACCTACACAGGTTTCTTCAAAACTGTAAAGAAAGTTAAAAGTAGTGAAAGTACTCCTTCTAATTTGAAATTTGGTAAATTTGATTACAATGAACACTTGAATATTTACATAAACGAAAGAACACTAATGGAGATTCTTGTAAAGAGAGACTAATAAGCAGAACTTAATGCATTTTTACACACACATGCATTACATAATTAATTTTGAGTTTAATGTACCTTTCCCAATTGTGTATTGTCGTATCTTATAATTAAATTTTCATATTTTTTGATTGAGCAAAGCACTTTGTAATTGTACGTGTTGACAGTAAAGTCACCCTGACATTAAAATGAATATTGTTTTGAATAATCCACAAAGTAGATTATTCATATGGTTAATTGAGAAAGCTGCTCATGGAAGAAAAAAATCAGTATTTGCTATATTAATATATTGACTATGTTCAATAATAATTTGGCAGTAAGAGGGAAACTAAAGAATTCCCTTTGAATATAAATACAAATCAATGTGACAAAACAATAAAAAATAATCTTTTTTTCATTCTTAGAGCTATTCATTATATATGTAATTTTTATTTGTAATTTAACTTCTTTTTAAATTTCAGATTGCATCATTATTTGCAGTATATGTTGTGGGATACATTGATATATGCAAATTACGGAAGATCATTTATATACACATGGTAATGGTTTAAAATTTTTTTTTCCATTTAGTTTGACCTTAAAACAGACTCTTGATTATTGGTATTTGTTTTGCACATGGTTGAAGCTAGTTGTAACAGGATTCCATAACTAAAACAAGTGTCATTCAAATACTATGATATAATTAAAGGCCCTGTTTTAAGTAGGCCACCCAGAAAATTTTAATTTGGGTCATAGTATCTGATTTGAGATTGTTGTGCCTGACTTGCTTTAAGTAAAAGAGATAATTCATGAGAGAGAGAAACATGGAATTGTATATTATCTAGGAGCCTTCTGTTAAAATGAAGCAGAATGTTTGTTTGCTGAGCACCAACTATCCAGGCATGTGGGTCATACCACAGAATAGAAATACAAAGATCCCAGCATACGTATTAATCACATTTTGGTAGAGTGGAGGAAGGCAAGAGGACAGAGGATAAATAATACACACAGTAAATGGGCAAATTATATATAGTATGTTAGAAAGTAATAAAGGATGATCAAGAAAAAGGAACAGAAAGAAGTCATGGTACCCCAGGGAGATCAGGAGTGCCAGTGTTAGGGGGCAGGGGATTAAGATAGCAAATGCGGTGGTGAGGGCAGGTCTTACTGAGAAGAGGAGAGTGTAGCAAAGATTGGGAGGAGAGGGAGTAGTTAACTAAGTAGATATCATGGAGAAGAATATTCTAGGTTGGTGGAACAGTTAGAACAAAGGTCCTAAGACTGGATGGTTGATTTTGAGGGATGTTTACCCTTTAAAAACATGTCTTCTCTTTGTCATCTTTATTATTGAATATTAGTATTGTTTTTAAGTTTTGTAAAAATGGTATCTGTTTGTGAGACTTACATTTTTACTTAGGTTTCTGAGATTTGGATGTTATTGGAGTTCAGACAGTTTCTTTCCTTTATATTTTCCATGTATAAGTAAATCACAATTTATTTGTCCGTTTTCTTGTTGAAAGATGTTTAGGTTTTCTTTCCTCTTCTTTTTTTATTTTATGAATAACTGTACATTGTCACATATACCTCCTGAGGCATATATATCAAGAGTTTCTCTAGGGTCTTTACCAAGTAGTAGAATTCCTGGGTGGTAAATTATATACATGTTCAACTTTTTAATTTAATCTTGTATTATTTTTCAAAAATAATTGGACTACCTCGAACAGTAATGTATAATATATAGCTCATATTATTGTACATCCTTTTTTATCTTGTCAATCGGGTGAGTATAAAATGGTATCTTAGGGCCTTAATTTGCATTTTCTCTGATTCTCAGTAAAGCCGAAGGTCTTTGATATGTTTATGGGCCCTTTGTGTTTCCTTTTTTGTGACATTCCTATTTTTGTGACATTCCTATTCAAATCTTTTTACCAGTTTCTCTCTTATATCCAAGAGAAAATGGCATCTGTTTTATTCACTGCGGTATAATCCACTGTTTTCATTATTTATTTTTATGCTTTTATGCTTGACTTGGTCCTGATTTGGCCAACTACTTTAAGCTGGCTTCTTTGTCCTTTTAACATATCCTCAAGTTTTGAGCACTTCTTAAAAGAAATTAATTAAAGCTAAGCTTCATCAAATGCTTTTATGAATCCGTCTGCATGATCCTGTGTGTTTTTCCCTCTAATATGTTACTGTAGTGAATTACGTTAATTGATACTCTACATTAAGAAACCTTGCTTTTCTGGGCTAAACACAATTTTTATATATTGCTGGATTAACTTTGCTGCTGTTAGGATTTTTAAATCTTTGTTCATGAGTGGGATTGGACAGTAATTATCCTTTTTTTTACACTTGGCTTATTTTTTTCCAAACTAATACAGCTTTTTTTTTTTCATTGCATTGCAGTAAAAATCAGAATAGTTGGTTAGCATTTAGAGTTGGTCAGCCACATGGCCACGTAGGTAACTATGGATGGAGTGTTTGACTCAATTACAGTTATAAAACTACTAAGATGACAGAGGTTTAGTTTGTAGTAGGACCTATCTTGGGTGAATGGTTTATGTTTTATGATTTGACTTACTATTGAACTATTTTCTTACTGTGAAATACCTTCTTTCATTATCACTTTACAAATTCCTAAATCCCTATAGTTACATAAAGGAAAAAAATAGAATTGTTTCCAAAAAGGATTTTTTTTCCATTTTTTTATTGTGGTAAAATACACATAACATTTACTATCTTAATCTTTTTAAGTGTACATATCAGTGGTATTAAGTACTTTCACAGTGTTATACACCACCTACCACTACCATCTCCCAAACTCGTTGCATCTTGCGAAATATACTCTCTATACCCATTAAACGATAACTCCCTATTCTCCTTCTTCCCCTCCCCCCAGCTCCTGGAAACCCCCACTCTGCTTTCTATGTCTGTGATTTTAACTATGCTAGGTACCTCATGTAAGTGGAATCGTGTAGTGTTTGTCTTTTTCTTAATGCGTTATTTTACTTAGCATAATGTGCTCAAGATCCAGCCATGTTGATGCAAATTGAAGGATTTCCTTTTTTATGGCTGAATAATTTTTGCATCGTGTGTGTGTGTGTGTGTGTGTGTGTGTGTGTGTACACACACATACCACAGTTTCAATATCTATTTATCCATTGATGCAAATTTGTGTTGTTTCCACGTCTTGGCTTTTGTGAATAATGCTGCAGTGAATATGGGAGCACAGATATCTCTTTGAAATCTTGTTTTCATTTTCTTTGGGATTGCTGGATCATATAGTAGTTCTAATTTTAATTTCTTAAGGAACCTCCATACTGTTTTACACAGTGGCTGTATCAATTTACATTCCCACCAACAGAGAAAAAGGATTCCTTTTTCTCCATATCCTCCTCAATATTAACCTCTTGTCTTTTTATAGTAGCAGTTCTAACAGGTGTGAGGTGATGTCTCATTGTGGTTTTGATTTGCATTTCCCTGATGATGAGCGATGTTGTGCACCTTTTCATGTACCTGTGGGCTGTTTGTGTGTAGAAAAATGTAGAAAAATAGAAAAATGTCTATTCAGGTCCTCTGCCCATTTTTAATCAGATCATGTGGGGTTTTGTTTGTTTTTTGGCTGTTGAGTTGTGAAAATGACTTACATATTTTGAATATTAACTCTGTCTGCTAGACGGTTTGCAAATATTTTCTCCCATCCTGTGGGTTGCTTCTTCCTATTGTGGGTCATTTCTTTTGCTGTGCAGAAGCTTTTTATTTAGGTTGGTGTAGTCCCACTTGTTTATTTTGCTTTTGTTGTCTGTGCTTTTGAACTCGTGCAGGACTGTCTGCAGCTGGGCTGGTGTGTGAGGGATGGGCAGCTGCTGTTGAGATCAGAACTGAAATTCACTCGAAATAACTCAGTTTCCCATCGAAGAGTTCTCCTGGGAGTTGCAAGTCTTGGGAGAGTCCCGAGTTCCCAAATAGTTCCATCAGACAGGTTTGGGCAGTGTAGCTGTTGTCTAGGTGAGAAGACAGATTCCTGCCATTTTTCCAGAATCCTCAACAATATGATCATTTCCTTTGATGCTGTAAAGGCATTTGATAAAAGTCAGTAGCTCTTTCTGATTTTAAGATCTTAATCAAATGAAAATCGATGGATATTTCATTGAAATTTTAAATATATGCATATACTTCAATTCAAAAGCTAGTAGCATCACACAAAATGATGAATCAATAGAAATATTCCCATTAATGGCAGAAGCTTAACAAATGTGCCTACTGCCGTGCTTATTACTTAAGTTTGTTGCAAGAATATTAAATAATACAGTTGACTAAAAAGGCTTTCGAAAATTAGAAAGGAAAATGAAATATTGTTTGTAGGTGATATGATTTTGAATACCAAAAAAATCCAAAATTAATTACTACTAGAAACAATGAAAAAGTGTATTCATTTCTGCATATTTAACATAATTTTTCTGTATATAGTCAGAAAATATGATGAGAAAAGATTCCTGATACAATAGCAACAGAAATAATATACTTTGAAATAAATTTAATATGCAGGATCCATATGAAGAAAATTTTATACTCTGCTAGTGAATGTAAAGGAACACTTAAAGTGGAAACGTGTTATTTTTGGATGTAAAGATTCAATAGTGGACAGATAGAACTCCAAATATGATGTGATGTACATTATTGAATAAAGCGTTTCTAATAAAAATGTCAGCTTTTGAAACTTAAGCAGATCCTAAAATTCAGATGGAAATTCAAATATATGGATCAAAAATAAAACTTCTAGAAGAAAACATGGATTATTTTATTTTTAAAAGCTTTTCTAATAATGGAAGATCTAAGGGAAATGAATGATAAATTTGGCTAACATAAAAATTTGGAAAATAACCATAATGCAGAAATGCTACAGAGATAAAAATGAACTCGGAAAAATATTTACAATGTGTTTGCTTGATAAGGAGTGATGTTTTCATAACATATAACGAGAGCTCTTAAAATAACTGAAACCCAGTAGAAAAATGGCTGGTAGGAATAAGCAATTCAGACCCGCAACAAAGACAGCAAATAGAAGAAAAGATGCTCTGTCTCACTGAGTATTAAAAGAATGGAAAAGTGAAACAATGCAGCAGCATTTTTCTTGTATGAGATTGTCAAACATTTTGAAGAATTGGTTAGAGTGTGCATCAGCAGGAGCCCTCATGTCCTACTGGTGGAAGAGTAAATTGGTACAGTATTTTTTATGGCAATTTGTCAGTATTTTTTCAGATTTCAAAATGTGTATACCCTTAATCTATCAATCCCACTTCTAGTAATTTATCTCATGAGTGTGTTGACATGTATATAAGATACATACCTAAGGATGTTTATCATAGCGGTGTTTGTAGTAGGAGAAACAAAATAACAGCAAAATAAAGCTGGAAAGTACTTACCTGTTCAGCAGTATTAGGACTGGTCAGTAAATGATGATATGACTCTAGAGTGGTATACTTTTCTCAGCTATTCAACAGAATGAATTAGATTGGTTTTCATATGGAAAGCTCTCTGAAACAGAGTAAAAGCAAGCAGTAGCATAGCTTATGGGCCAAGTTTCCATTTGTGGTTTTTAAAAAATACAAACTAGAATTTGTACTTGTGAATGCGTGGAAGGATGCACAGGAAACCGTTGATGGTGGTAGTCTTTTGGGTTTTAAGTGTGGGATGGAACGTGGGCTATTTTCATGGTATATCCCCTTTTGAACATCACGGGCATGTGCAATTTTCAGAATAAAAATCACTGTCTTTTATGTGCATTAATTATATTTTTCTTGGATTTTTCCAGATTTCTCTTGCACTTTGTTTTGTTTTGATGTTTGGAAACTCAATGTTATTAACTTCTTATTATGCTTCCTCTTTGGTAATTATTTGGGTAAGTGTCTCTTAAGTACATGGCTATTTTTGAAACTAATCGTTCACCAGTTTTTAATCACTGGCTTGGGATTTTTGATAAGAATCATGGCAGGTGTCTTACTGAATCCATGTGTATGTAATAGAGTATTCCAGTATCCCATCCCCAGGAGGAAAGAAACACAAGAGTTAATATGGGAAAACATAGCACCTTGCCTTATACCCCTACTTTGCCCTTTCTCTTTCCTCGTCTTTTCTGTCGCATGAGTTTTGGTCCAGGGTTCATTTTAGAAAGGTTTTTTGCTTTCTTCTTTTTCTTGTTTCCTCCCCTTTGCAGTTTTTTTCCTATTCCTGCTCCATTGTCTGACTCCCTTGCCTCCCTGTGGCATCTCGCAGCTGTCTCTCCTGGTTTCGCTGGGATCAGAGGCTTGGGGCCTTGGGTTCTTTTAGTTTTTTTTACTCCTTGTGTCTATTTGTGTAAAATATTTAGATGGTTTAAATCAGGTGATGATTCGGTTATGTTTTGCTAAATCACTGCAAAGAGCAGATTTAGATTATCGGGAGACTGTCTTCTAGAATTAGAGCAAACAGTGAAAAGTCATCTAACTCCTTCTGCCACTTTTGGCAGGATGACTTTGTAAATATAAGTCTTCCTACATTTAAGGACTTAGAGATGTGGGTATGCCTTTTTTATTAGTAGGTTTCACCATTACACTGTTTTGCTAACCTAAGAGGAAAAAATTACTCCTATATTTAAAGTGCACGTGCTTTAGTATTAGGCTGTTTTCCTGAAGAAAAAAGTATATTGTACTGTCTTAATTGAACTATATTCTGCTTCTTGAATAATCGTTTCAGTTACCCAGATTATTTTGGCTTTCTTGACTTCTAGAACCCATGAACAACTTGGGAACTTCCTATTTCTTTGTCCTGTTTCACAAATAATATTTAAGATCCTGTTTCCCAAGAATATGCCTCTTCCCAGTCTGGACTGCTACCCTTTTCAGGTTGTGTGGTTCAAGTGTACTTAGTCACAGATATTAGCAGTTAGGATATGAGGATGTGGGGTTTTCAGCAGTGTCAAAGAAATCATTAACTGAGTTGCTGTACTTTGAGATTAATGATAGTTCTTATAGTCAGTGAATTCTGTTTATAATCAGGAAATGTAACAGTGCACTCCGTTCTATATTTACATGTGTACACAGGCAAGACCTGCTATTACTTAAAATACATCACTCTTAATACTTGTATTCAGGTGCCATTATCTAACCTAAGTACATATGGCAGGAAACTTCAGTCCAGTACCTACAGTGTATCAGCTTTTCTTTTAGGTGCTTGAAAGTAAGGTGTGTCTTGGGTATGACTTAAGCATATTTATGTATATTTCATTATTTGGGTGTCTACACATAAATGATGCCAACAGTTACAGAATATAGAGAATGTATGCATATTTAACTATAAACACACATTTGCCTATTTTTGTTTGTGGTCATCTCTTTGAAACCTCAATCTTACCACTTTTTGTGTTCCCAGATATTCAGAAACTTCTGAAAAGATTTAATTTGGGGTCATGTATTTATGTTTTGATCTCCAATCATATTTTTGCCAAGTTTGAAGTAGATTTAGCTCCCTGTAGGTTCTATACTTGGTAGTCTATTCATTTCCTAGAGAGAGAGAAAAGATTTGGTAGAGGAGAAATATTTAGTTGATCCATTAAAAACTCATTTGTAGTTTATTCTAAGAGTTGATCATTTTTAACTTAAGGAAAATCTTATAAGACACCTGTCTAAAATTCTGAAATTATTATATACCATATATAATAGTACACACACATATTATATACTATTATATATGATACTGCTTCTGAGGTAAATCAGGGATGTAAAATCAGTCATAGAAATTTATATATGGTAATTCTGTTTTCAATTTTACAAAATCACTAACTGATCTAATCTACTTTGGATAAAATGGGGCTATTTCTTAAAGTCAATGAGCTTGTGGTGATGCTATGTGGAACATTGACAATGTGCTGAATTTGAGATTCTTGAGAGTCTTATTATTTAGAAATGTTTTTTGATACTTGAATTTATGTATATAAGTATTAACTGTATGCTATGTTATTTTCTCCATGAAGGGTATACTGGAAATGAAACCACATTTCCTGAAAATAAATGTATCCGAACTTAGTTTATGGGTAAGAATCAATCTATTTGAATGCATAAGTTTTTCCTTTTCTGAAATAAATATATCATCAGTTTTATGTTTTACTTTTAAGGAAATTATTCTTATGTAATGCAGGAGATCTAACAGGTTTATGACATAATTAGGGCTCAATTTTCCCTTTTCATGTGGCAAGTTAAAATTAATATTGGATAGGTGAAGAATTCTGGTTTTACTTATTTTATCACCCATTTTTTTTTCTGGGGAGCAGTGCATATGTAAGAGACTGTTAGTAGAGGGGGAATGTAACTGCAATTGCTATGTAAATCTATAAGATATATTAATTTTGACAGTATCATATGTGTATAATTTTATTTTTGGTGATAGCCCCTTGATTTTGGATAACATTCTTTAAGCTACATTGTTTAGCATTTTTTTCTTGGGTATGTAAATAATTCTTTCACATGTGATTAAAGCATTAATTTTTTTCTTCCTTGGCTATGTCTAAGGAATGTTTGTGTGAAGCATTAGTTTATTTTTGTTTTGTTTTGTTTTGTTTTCCTTTTGTAGGTTATCCAAGGATGTTTTTGGTTATTTGGAACTGTCGTACTCAAGTATTTGACATCTAAAATCTTCGGCATTGCAGATGATGTAAGTGCATTTTTTGCTTAAACTTGAAAGACTTGTAAAGAATCAAACAGGCTAAGAATGAATTACTTGAGTTATTAAAGTACCACTGTTTAAGCCAAATTCTAATATGACGTCTATTCACTTACTATTTTATCTATTTACAATAATAGAAAGTAAATGTGACTCTGTGTATAATCTCTATTCTCCAATATTAATTTCGTGACACAATTCTGTTATTTTAATCAATCTTTCTGTATCACAAAGATTTTAAAATTTTAAAGCAAGAAAGCTCTAAAGACTTCAACTCAAATTTTAAGGTCCATACAGGCATTTTTCTCTGGTTTCTTTATAATCTCCTTTGGTAACACATCAGTATGCCATCTTCAGAGCCTCTCAAACTATAGACCGTATTATAGTCTCATTCCCCCAACCCCATTTCCTGGTCAGTGCTTGTGAAAGGTTTATTTATAGGTAATTTAATCCATTTAGTCTTGTTAAGAGAAGGTTTTTTTTGTTTTGTTTTGTTTTGGTGTTTTGTTAGAGAAAATAGGATGAGAAGAATTCTGCTTTATAACTTTAAAGATTCTTCCTATCCATAATGTTGCTTTGCCTATCTTATTTTGGTGTTTTTGTAACACGTTGATTAAATTTAGAAAGGAAGCAGCACAACCGCCAACACAGGAAGCGTAAAGCAAACCACATATTTTTTCTGTAATTTATCTTAATCGGCTATCTTTCCTTCATCTGTAATAGATTAAAGCTATAGTTTTGAAACTGGGTTTTGTGAAGTCCTAGAATTTCCAGACTCTTCTTTGGGGTCTGTCTACTTCCCGACCTCCTTGGCAGCCCCTCTGTTACCCAGGGCAGTTTAGCTTTAATTTCTTATACATTGGGCAATTATGCAGTTTTTCATTTGAACAAGGGAATTTTTTGCTTAAAAAAGATTGAAAGCAATTGGTTGTTCATTGGGTGATCTACAACCTGTGGAAAGACTTTTTAAAGTAGAAAACTATAGTCTAAAGTTACTTATTCACTCATTCAATATGTACCTGCTATGTGGCTGGCGATAGAATGCATCCTAGAGATACAGAACCAAGTAAGACATGGTCTAGTGGGAGCTCGGGAGATATATAATGTAATAAAGGGCTGTGATAAAAGCAAGCATAGAGTGCTGCAGGAACACACAGGAGGAGAGTCGGGGAAGGCTCCTGGAAGTCTGCTGAGAAGAGAAGAGCTACACAGTGATAGAGTCAGTGAGGATGTCTACAGAAAATGAGCAGGAAGAAAAGGGAGACAGCCCAAGTTGTAGGTGAATGGAATCTGTCTCCTCACTGGGGGGAGACAAACCAGTTAAGGTATTGATTTGGGTTAAAGTGATGTCATTTCTGTCACAGCCTGATGTTGTAGCAGGAGCAAATTAGAAGTAATTGAATTGCAACTTCAGTATTTCTAGAAATCTGTAACACTGATCAAGGACATCAGCTCACAGATTCTGAATTGTGACATTGGTCAAAGGAAGAGACTGGCAAAGCCACACAGCCTTTATGAAGCATTTCCGCTCATCCTTCTCAATTAAGATCAATAGACACTTCTCTGTTCTTTAGGAACCACGTGAACAATTTCTCAGTACATCCTGACTTCCCATCCCTGCTCCTGTCAACACTCTTCTTGGTAGAAGTCTGAGGTTGTTTACCAGGGAAGCTTAGTCAGTACTCAGGGACACACAGTTTACTGGGGGCTGGTAACATAGGCACCTTCTGCCTGACCCTTATCAAAATTTCAGACTCCCAGAAGGAATGTGGGTGCTCCACAGAAACCAGAGTGTTTTAGGTACAGGGAGCCACTACTCATTCTCACTTGGAGTGGTAGGAGCCATCTGAAATCTAAGTTCCCTGATGCCAGCCAAGCACCAGCTTTGCAGGTGGATTTTTCAAGGATAGCATCAGACCCGCTACTAACTCTCGTCTTAACATCAAGTTTGCCCCATCTTTTCCTCTCTTCCATGCCTTCTTGGGTCTTCCGTGAATCTGCGTACCACCACCCAGCCAGTCATAGGTTTGCGGAGAGTCTGGGCTCCGGGATCCCTCAGCCCATGTGTGCAGCTTTCCAGGCCACCAGGGATGGGAGAATTGATGTACCCCCTTGTTGGTTTTCCCATTTCCAGAATCTCTGTAAAGTTTCTAGCTAGTCTGCCAGTCTGCTGTTCACTGCAGGAATAATGCAGTATTAGGCTGGCAGAGCATTTCCTGCTGTTTGATACTTTTATTAACAGTGCCTCTGAGCAGAGATTAATTTCGCTCCCTGCCCCCAAGCAAGTCGGCACCCTCCTGTAGCAAAGGTTCTGCTTTTCATGGCCAGCCACACCCTGGTGGAACTCTTGGGCCTACCGCCCTGGGGCAGTGGCAGTGCTGCTGATGGTGGATGGGGGCAGCCCAGGCACCCGTGCCACAGACACCCACTATTTCCATTCAGAATCCATCAGCTTTTGTGGGGGTGAGTGCTTCTCCATTTGTTTTCTTTTTGGTGAATTTCTAAAACGTGATATGGTTGTTTTTGACAGTTTTGTCCAATTTTATAGGTGTCATTGGGGAGGGAATTTGTCAGTTTCCTCCTCCGCCATTGGGAAGTCCCCGTTTTCATTGATTCTTGAGTGTTGATCCAGCCTTGTATTTCTTGGACAACTTCACTTGCTCACAATGTATTATTCTTTCTATATATTGTTGGATTTGGTGGTTAATATTTTTAAGAATTTTTATCTATATTTATAAGGGATATTAGTCTCTCGTTTTATTTTCTTACAATGTTTTTGACTGGCTTTGGTTTCAAGGTAATGCTAGCTTCCTAAAATCCTTGGGAAGTGTTCAATCTCCTATTTCTTTTTTTAAAAATTAATTTATTTGTTTTAGAGAGAGAACGCGCGCGTGTGTGTGTGTGTGTGTGTGTGTGTGTGTGTGTGCGTGCGGGGCAAGGGAGGGACAGAAGGAGAGAACCTCAAGGAGGCTCCCCACTGAGTGTGGAGTGGGATGTGGGGCTCCATCTCATGACCCTGAGATCATGACCTGAGCTAAAATCAAGAGTGAAGCCGTCAGGGCCTGGAGTTTCGTGAGAGAATTTTCTGCTACAAATCCACTTTCTTTAGGAAGTTATTGGTGGTTTATGTCTTTGGAGGAAACTTAACCCATTTCATATATGTCATCAAATGAATCATGTTTTTTAAAAAAAATTATTGTAGGATTCAGTTTAGTGAAAATTCCTATTAAAATTTTTGCATGTATGTGAAATGGTCTTTTATGTTCTTTTATTTATTTTCCTTGTTTGGATTCAGAATCAATATTGTGTTAGTCTCTTATCAAGAGCTGTTTTTTGTTTTGTGTGTGTGTGTGTGCTGTTTTTCCTGCTTTCTATTTACTATATTAATATTTTCAAAGTACCATCCTTTTTTGAGTCCTCTGGTTTTGCTGAGTTTCTCTTTTTCACCAAATTGTGTCATCCTTGTTTCTTATGTCTTTGTGCTTGTTATGCTCGAGGGAAAGTGCTTGGCTCTTTTGTTTTCAACCTCTTTTATTTTCCGATAAATGCATTTAAAGCTGTAAATTTCCCTACTAGTAATACTTTTTTCTGTGTCTTACAAATTAACTATTTTGAGATTTTCTTTGTAGTCTGAAGGTTATTAAGTTTTATGTTTTTTAGTTTCTAGCCAAAAAGATTTTTAAAGCCATTTCTAGTCATTTTACAATTTTATTGCATTTATGATTAGAAAAAAAATAATTTGTATTACATCAGTTCTTTGAAATGTATTGTATGGTCTGTGAACATTTAAAAAATATTTTACTTATGGTCAAAAGTAACATGTATTCTCTCATGAAGTTTATATTTTCCACGAGCATATTAATAATATTCAGGTGTTATGTTAACATCTGTCTGCTCTTTCTATTTTAGAGGGAAATATTTAACATTTCCAGTGACCACGGTCAACTTACCTATTTCTTCCTACGGTTTTTTCAGCTCTCTATATACTTTGAATCCATACTGTGATCTACAGATATGTTCATGATACATATGACCTTGCTTTGCCTTTCATTTCATTAGTGTATAATATCATTTGTTGTCTCTTTTCATATATTTTTTTGCTTGAATTTAGTTTTGTGAGATGTTACAATTGCAAACCTAGATTTCTTTGGTTCAGTTTATCTTATTTTGTTGTCCTCTTCTATTTTCAACCTTTCTACATACTTTTGTTTTAAACATGTCTCTTGTGGACAATATAAATTTGAATTTTTTCCCTGAAACCCAGTTTGAGTGTCTGTCCTTTAATTTGCGAATTTAAGGTCTTTACATATATGGCAGTTACCATTATATTGGGACTTATTTCTTCCATTTTGTTTGAGAGTTTCCATCTATTTTACTTGCTTTTTTAGATTTTTTTCTCCTTTTCATTGGATTGTTTTCTTATGCTATTTAAGGCACTGTATATTCTCCCTTTTGATTTCTTAAACTTATCAGCATACACTTCTTCCCCAACAAAGTAAAGTATTTTGGAATTCTTCAGCACATTCCCACCACCCCTTAGTTCCTACTCTCCCTGAGCCCCCCTGCTTCGTATACGTATCATTTAGGATTTTAGCTATGGTTTGTTTTATATAATTTCCCTCTTTTTGTTTGGTTCTTGCTTTTTTACACAATAATGAATTAAAAATTTGGCAAATGCTTTCTCATTTGTTAATTGCAAATGCTTCCACCTTCCTCACATGGCTTTTTGTGGGAAGTGGATGGAGATGATGTGAGAGCACTTGCTAGCATGTAAAGAATTACGCAGATAATTGATCATCATTCAAAGGTGGATTTTATTCCAAGGCCTGCCCATTTTCTACTTATTTCAGTCTTTTTTTTTTTTTTTTTTTTTAAGTGGGCTCCATGCTTAGCATGGAGCCCAATTTGGGGCTTGAGTTTACAACCCTGAGGTTGACCTGAGCTGAGATCAACAGTCAGATATTTAATTGATTGAGTCACCCAGGCATCCCTCAACCCCCTTTTCAGAAATCGATATTAATGTTTTCTTTTCTTTCACTCCATTGCACTTTGTCCCTTAGGATTGACAGATGTCTGTGTGTGTTACCAAGCCTGCCCCTCCTGGTAGGCTCGGGAAAAGGAGATGTTGTATAGTGTATTTTGTCAGGCTTAGCACACTGAGCAGGGAAAACCCACGGATAAAAAGCCTTCGGTGTGTTGATGACGGATCGTGGAAGGCGGGTGTTGCTGGAGCTGTCATTTGCCAGCAAGAGAAGGAAGAACCATGAGGTTGCAGCGCTTTAACAGAAGCAAGCCTGGCATGGGGGAACAGCGAGCTCTGCGACAACGTAGTGAAAGCTATTTTTAGATACTATTAAGATTGAAGTGCGCTACTACAATGTGTGGCGTAATCTAATGGTACCTCACTTTCTTCCTTTCTAGGCTCATATTGGCAACTTATTAACATCAAAATTCTTCAGTTACAAGGATTTTGATACTTTATTGTATACCTGCGCAGCGGAGTTTGACTTTATGGAAAAGGAGGTAAGATACAATTTCTAGTTTTCCTTCCTCAAGTTTTGGTCTATTCATTTTTCATAAAGGGCGCTCCTGTTATCTCAGACTCTCCTCTGTGCTGTTACCTCAGTGGGAAGGAAAGGAAAGTGATGGTTTGGAGGAGGACATTCCTACTTCCGTTAGTATGGCATCCTGAAATGTCTGGTCTTTTCTCATTTTGATAATTTAGAAGCATGCATTCAGACTAGCGATAGTGTTTCGGATGAGTAAACACAGAGGCACTTCAAGTCGCCTTGTCTTTTTTCCAAAATTCCAAGTCTTTTCAGGGATGGCATTAATTCGGTGCCGCTCCCAAGCGCTCACATTTCCATTCACTCAGTGGTTGTTGATTTGAATAATCTCATTGCTTTGAAATATCATTGAGTACAAGTGTTTCATTCCAACAATGTTTTTCTTTCTAAAACTATATTCAGATGTTTAAAAAGAAACCAGAGAGTAGTGTGGGGAGTTGTGAGGTGGAAGTCTGCAGTACTACTTGATGTTCTCGGACAGGCGCCTCTCATTTGATTTTCTGTCATGGCTTACTAGTTCCTAGTGGTGTGCTGCAAAAAGATGTTGTGAGGACCGAATGAGATATGTAGGGGAGTACTCTGATATTTTAATGATATTTTGTATAAAATATTATTGTGCAGCAATCAGTGAGCTGGTTTGGTTCAACAAGCATGTGTATATGTATGTGTGTCTTTTTTAACACCACCCATGTGGCCCCAATTTACTATTCTATTTTATTATCTGTGAAACAGTTTCCTTCAAAGGTATATGTGTGTATGTCTCACACTGGTCAACGATACCCTGTTTCCCCCTTCATCCCCGCCGGGTGGTTCCCTCTGTGTCCTGAGTTAAAACCAGGGGATGATAGTGTACCACACTGCAAACTCTTATCAACCAGACATTCTGAATTGAGCATGTCCTGCAGATGTACTGTTTACTCTAGTGACCTGTCAGTCTTCATTCCCAGGTTCTGGCAAATTTTGACACATAGTGACTAATAAATAGTGTATGAATGATAGTGTTGAGCCCACTGAAAGAAACTAAGGAAGTGTGTCTTCCAAGACATTCAAATGCATGTTCATAGAAGATCAAGACTCTTTCAAGCAAGTGGTAAAGGAAATAGAAGGTAAACATCGGCAGACCATTAGGATATGGCAGAAGTCCTTTGACATTATTGAGGATATTCATGCCACTATAACCTGAGAGTATGCACCATCAGTTAGATGATAGAGGAAATTTACTGAAGCATAGCATGACTTTAGTTAATTTGAAGAAGATAGCAAAGCTGTTTGCAGTCTGCTATTTCACATCTCCCTAGGTAGCTTCACAGGGCCTGTGCTGTAGAGACAGTATGGTGCCAGTTCAGAGAAGGCATCCATTGTATGATACAGCCATACACTGGGGAAAACGGAACAGTTTAACATGATATTATACTGATATGGAAAGACATGTATAATGGGATGAACAAAATGGTATGACTTTATTTACCTATAGTTAACACACATAGAATAAGGTGTAAGAGAGCAAAATTTTAACAGTGGTTTTTGGCTGGAGAGATAATAATTAACTTTTTTTGCAATTTGCATCTTCAAAATTTTCTGCAATAATAATATTTCAATTGTATTCTGCTTTAAAGTAAAGTAAAAACAATGAGGGGGATCTTTCCTTTCTAGATATGGAAATGGTTAGCAACACTATTTAAAGTACAGGGATACTAAGACAGGAACACTTTTATGGCCAAAAATAGACAATGCTTGGATAGATCCATGTGTATGTACTTAACTATGTTTATGTGTATTTACTTAATATGAAATGAAGAGAGAAGCACAGATAAATAGTTAAAAAATGCATTATTTCATAAATATTATTTGAAATAATGGGATTTGGGGTTAGGAATCAGGTTAAAGCCTTGTGTCACATTATGCAATAAACTTCAATTCAGTCAATTAATGTGTCAAAATTAAATGAAGCCTGAAAAATAAATTTGAGAGACATTTCAATGAGTATTAGCTTCATTTTTTAATAAGCATAATCGCAGTGCAGAGCACATATGAGGATGATTAATAGATTTGACTGCATGTAACCTAAAACATCTGTACATTAAATATTATAAAAATTAAAAAGCAAATGACTAACTGGGATGACTCTTGCTATAAATATAACAAATGAAACTAGGGATTAATGTAGCGAGTATAGGAGATTGTCCAAATCAGTAAAAAATTACCGAGGACCCTTACCCTTCTCCACCACCAAAAATACATCCCCACTCCCACACACACATGTAGAAATGGGGGAAGGATATGAACAGACAACCCATTGGGGAGGAAATGCTGATAACGGATTAACATGTGAAACTGGTTGTTGTCTTTATTTTTTCTGCATTTTTAGTTTTTACCATGAGCATATATAACTTTTATGCTTCGAATAAAACCAAACATTCGTAGAAAAAGAACTTGTAATTCTAATAGCACACACGCATGTACACACACGCATACCCCTCTCCCTGTGTGGTTTGTTTCATTTGCATTTGTCCTTGCGCATACACTCTCTCTGATGGATCTTTTGGAATTGAGGAAATTGTATAATTTTGTTCCCTTTATATTAATACTTTTATATATTAAGTCGAGTCCCTTCTGTTGGTTTCCTGCTGAGAGTTATACTGATTTTAATCACTTCTTGTCCCTCCACTACTTCCCCCCATTTCTAATTTAGTGTAATACTATAATCCGTGACATTATTTTACTTCGCGTATACTCTGACCCCACTGTAGGAGTCCCATTGCACGTTCAGCGTCTGCACACGTAACCACTCATGCTGTTCTGTCCCCTTTATGCCCTCGTCCTTGTTGCAGTTCTGTAGGTTGGTGTTTTTAATGCTGCATGTTCTGCGATTGAAGCCTCTCCTGCCATTTCTTGATTGGGTGAAGCTTGCTCTGCAGTGGATTCCTCAAGAAGGGCCATAGGAGCCATAATCCCTGAGTTTTTACATGTTAAAATATTTTATCAGTGGCTTTTATACAGGAAGGTCTGGGTAGATGCAGAATCTTCGGCTCAAGGGGTTTTCCTTGACTGTCTTAAATAAATTACCCCACCATCTTCCAGCCTAAGTGTTACTGTCAAAGTTTGATGCTAATCTGATTTTTTCTTTTTATGAGAAATATTAAAAAACACCTTTTTTTTTTTTAAAGATTTTACTTATTTATTTGACAGAGAGAGACACAGCGAGAGAGGGAACACAAGCAGGGGGAGCGGGAGAGGGAGAAGCAGGCTTCCCGCGGAGCAGGGAGCCCGATGCGGGGCTCGATCCCAGGACTCTGGGATCATGACCTGAGCCAAACGCAGACGCTTGATGACTGAGCCACCCAGGCGCCCCTAAAAAATACTTTCAAAACAAAGTTTTGGAGGGGCACCTGGGTGGCTCAGTGGTTAAGCGACTGCCTTCGGTTCAGGTCATGATCCCAGGGTCCTGGAATGGAGCCCCATATCGGGCTCTCCCTGCTCAGCAGGGAGCCTGCCTCTCCCTCTCCCTCTGCCCCTTCCCCTGCTTGTTCTCTCTCTCTCTCTCTCTCTCTCTCTCTGTCAAATAAATAAATAAAATCTTAAAAACAAAAACAAAGTTTTGGAATATAATTTTAAAATTGTTTGAATTCTTTGTTAAATTTTGTTAAATACTTTAAACGCAATTTTGACACATTGCCTTTTTAAGGTAAACCCTATATCTCACAACTTTTCTTACATTTATTGTTAGTTGTTATTAGCAAATATCTAAATTTTTGAAAATAAAATACTTTTGGTTGTATGATTTTTGATTAGGTTAAGACAATTACAAATTTACAAAATAGAAATAAATGTATTTTAAAAGATTAAGTACTGTGCAAATGTTTATAAGGTAAATAGTAAAATAAAAACAAAAAATCTCCTTTTAATGGGACTTCTAACTGTGAAGTACGCATTTGGGGTTAATAAATTATCAAAATTACTTTTCTAATACAGAATAACAAGCAAGAAAAGTGGGCTAATTAGAGGGAAAGTCAGAAAAGACTCCTTATATTTTGTAGGATTAAAATGTACCAGTGTTTTTTTAATATGGTTAAAGCTAGATTTTTCTTGATAAACATATTTGGGAAAGTGTACATTATTTAACTCAATAATACAAGATTATTTTTATGAGGGTAAATGTTGGTGGTAAGCAAATCAATTGCAACTGAGAAATTTCAAGCCTAGAGTTGTTTAAGACTATGACTTCAAATGATTGAGAAATATATAAGATTGCAATGTGTAGGGGTTTGTTATTAAATGTTTCTGTGGTTCTTATTAAGAAAAGGTAAAAATGTTTTTATTTCTTTTGTAAACATTGGTCATTATTTTGTGTGTGTGTGTGTGTGTCTCTTGGGATGATGGTTAAGATTTTTATCCCCCACCAAATGTACAGGAAAAGCTCATGCCATTTAAAGGAGTTCTGCTGACCTAGGCGAATATTAAGTTGAGTTCTCTAGTTAGAAAAGTAGTGTGCAAAGAGGGAACAATAATCTTTCCAGTCCCAGTCACATTTTATACTTACAAGTGTTTGGGGACTGTGTTTATTTGTTTTCAACTCAACATTTTGGGGAAGTTTGTTTCTATGGAAATGCATCTTCATTTTTATGATGGGAGTGAGTGGGTATATTGGATGGACCCTAGATGGGTGAAGGCTCTGTTTACACTCCTTAAAATTCATTTTGTTCATTATTTAAAATGAAATTTTGTCTGAAAATCATATTTTCAAAACATCTCTTTGAATTTCAGACTCCACTGAGGTATACAAAGACATTGTTGCTTCCAGTCGTTCTGGTTGTGTTTATTGCAATCGTTAAAAAGGTAGGTCTGTCAGATGAGATCGGGCACGTTCAGGGTGGTATGACCGTAGAGAAAAATGAAGGGGGGGAAATCGGAGGGAGAGATGAACCCTGAGAGACTATGGACTCTGAGAAACAAACTGAGGGTTTTAGACGGGATGGGGGTGGGGGGATGGGCTAGCCTGGTGATGGGTATTAAGGAGGGCACGTACTGCATGGAGCACTGGGTGTTATACGGAAACAATGAATCGTGGATCACTACATCAAAAACTAACGATGTATTGTATGGTGACTAACATAATAAAATAAAATTTAAGAAAAGGTAGGTCTGTCACTTAAGAGCTCTTTCTTTTTTTTTTTTAATTAATTTATTTAGAGAGTGGGCTAGAGGGAGGGGCAGAGGGAGAGAGAGAGAATCTCAAGCGGACTCCCACTGAGTGCAGAGCTGGATGCAGGGCTCGATTTCATGACCCTGAGGTCATGACCTGAGCCAAAACCAAAATGCTCAACCGACTGAGCCATCTAGGTGCCCTTTAAGAGCTCTTTTTTTTTTTAAATTTAATTTTATTATGTTATGTTAATTGCCATACATTACATCATTAGTTCTTGATGTAGTGTTCCATGATTCATTGTTTGCGTATAACACCCAGTGCTCCATGCAGAATGTGCCCTCTTTAATACCCATCACCAGGCTAACCCATCCCCCCACCCCCCTCCCCCCTAGAACCCTCAGTTTGTTTCTCAGAGTCCATGTCTCTCATGGTTTGTCTCCCCCTCCGATTTCCCCCCCTTCATTTCCCCTTCCTACTATCTTTAAGAGCTCTTTCTTATAATAAAGCACTTTCTCGTTTCTACCTAGTAGTTAAGTATATTAAGTTACATGTTAATCTGACACAATGTTTTATATAGATTTGTTGAAACATATTCTGTATTTTCTTATTCCTAGCCCTTGGTGAACATTTACAAGCCTTAAAAAAATTCTACTATCTGCCAGCATAAAATAGACCTAGGAAAAGGCTCGGGTTTTGGTAGTCATGTATTTTTGAAAGACATGATCAAAGAGACCATATTGACCCAGATACAGTTATTTTTGTCTTTGTAAACTATTACTGACTGACTTTTAGCTTTATGTAATATTTCACTAAAATATTTAATATATGCCATTCTAAGTCATCTGTGCATTGCTCACAAACTCCTGGATCGAGTTTATTGTTATTGATCAAAAAAATAGACTATTGATAATGTATTACCAACATCGATAAAATTGTTAGACTCCCAACTTGGCTTTGATAATGAAATTCTAAGCCCAGATTTAAATCAGGTCAGGGAAGTTCCAGTCTTTAGCAAAGAGCAGGTACGATATTCTCTTTTTTCTTTTAACAGTTGGTGAATTCTGTAACTGCAAGTGTTTTAAGAGAATGAATAAAGATTAATCTATAATCAAAAACCAGATGATAGACCCTAAAGGTTTTCTGATTTGTAGTTAGTAATTTCGGTGTTAACACAGTGTTATATATTTGTAGAATATTCTGTACTGTAATTATTGTTCACATTATATATTTGTACTCTCCCTGAACATATCACATGTGTTATTGCACCTGCTTATTTGACAGCCCTATAGGGGATATTATTATCTCCATCTTGACAGATGCAGCTTTAGAAGATCAGAGAGGTTGTTGCCAGCCTCACATCATGTCCATTAAAAAGCAAGGGAATAGCAAGAATCAAACTCGGCACCTTTCCCCCCTTATTGGGTGTTGTGTCGTGTTCAGCTTTGTAGTCCCACAAGCTTTTCAAATCTAATGAGTTTTAGTCAGTCAGTTTCTGCTCTGTGCCAGACTCTGTGCTTCCTTTGCCTTTTGCATACTTTATGTGGGTGTGCACCCAGTAGGTAATCAAAGAATACCAACGTTGGCAATTCAGAATGCATTAAAAAGACAGCAACCTGGATGGCTAGAGATGATGAAAACAATTACATCAGGTTAAAAAAGCTGAGATGTTTGATTTAAAGAAGGAGGATTCAAAGGGAGAATGGATAACTATTTTCAAATATTTAAAAGCCTGCCACTTGGAAATAAGATTACACTCATTTTGGCTCCTTAGAATCATGGCCAATTCTAGGGGGAAGGATTTTTGACCAGAATTGATCTAGACTGACTAGGAAAGTGTTACAGACTCAAGCAGCAGTTGGGTGGTTCTTCTAAGAGCTGGATGAAAACCTGTCAGCAGTATTATAGAGGACACCCACACTGGGGATAGGATTCAGATCAGATGACCTTCCAGTTGCTGCTAAATATGCACACTTAGTGTTTGGTTAGTTGTACTTATCAGTCTCTGAGTTCTTTGTCCAGGTATGTGTATATATGATTAAGGAACGGCATTGCCAACAACCTTGGCATGGTGGAATTCTGAATGTGAATTGGAAGCCAGAAAGAAGGTCAGGTTTCAGGGCTTAGCAATGCCTCCTGGTTGTTGTCCACCTTCTGGGAGATCATTTAATCCATCTGAGCCTGTTGCTCATTTACAAAATGAGGATAATACAATCTACAGTACGGGGCTGTTGGGTATTAGATATGGTCAAGTACTGTATAAATGGAAGAGTATCGTGTTATAATTATTTCCTGAGTTATCTCTTAGCTCCATACTTCTTATATTTTTAAGTAGAAGTTTGAAAGTTTAGAAGATACTTTAGTTGAAATTTTGTTTTTCCCAACACAGCTCTTCTAAAGTGTTAAAAAATCTATTTGCAGATTATTAGTGACATGTGGGGTGTCTTAACTAAACAACAGGCACATATAAGGTAAATATGCTATTAATCATTTTGTTACATTATTAAGTAGATATTTACGATGTATTTTTATAGTTCATGTTGCACTCAACATTTGATAACTGGTGTTTTCATTCCTCTTTGCTGTTCTCATTATTCCCTATCTGTGCAGAGCTCAGAACATCACTTATTCATACTTCAAATTCCATCCATACACTCCTACGGTAGGCCTACACATAATCTATATGTGAAGGACACAGCTTTGTGCTTCAGTTTAGCAGGGAAAATAAATTATTCTGTTGATGGTTTTAGGACCAATGGACTGTCTTTTGAGAGAAGAGCAGGAAAATATAAAACTGATTCCATACTTCATGTTTTACACAAACTAAATTTCAGATGGAGCAAAGATTTAAAAGTAGGGAAAAAATAAAACCCCAATATTAACCAAGAGATTATTTTTAGAATTTTAGCTTTAGAGAGGCCTTGTTAAGTATGACATAAAACCTGTAAGCTAGAAGGAAAGATTGAAAAGGCTGACCAGATAAATATTTTGGTTTGATAAGATACTGTGAACGTTGTTCAAAGAAAAAGACAAATTGGGGAAAATATTCCCAATATACGACAAAGGACTAATGACTGGCATACATAAGCAACTTCTACAAATTAATAGGAAAAATGCTAAAACCCCATTAGAAAAATGAGTGAAGGACACAAAGAGGCAACTGAGAGAAAAATAAATTCTCATTTTTCTCTTTTCTGCTACACTCATGTCCCATGGACCTGCCTTTTGCTCTTTAACCAGGGCGGCTTGTTTCCTGCCTCTGCAGTTTTGCCCTGGTTGTGCCCTCCGCTCCCCACAGCCTGGCTCTGCATGTGGCCCACTCCTTTAATTCTTGTTTAAACATCACCTCCTTCAAGAAGGCTTTCCTGACGATCACTTCTGAGCAGATTCCTTGTCTCCTAGCTTGTTATTCCCCATTATCTCATGCTTTATCTTCTCTCTCAGCATTTATCACCCTTTATACTTGAACACTGGTGCACTGCCTGTCTCCTGTGGCACCACTATTCTCCCCCACCTCTCTCTTCTCTAGTCTTGCTGTCTTTGGAGTTAGCCCATTAAGGACCTTCCTGCTATGGGTCTCTGTACGGTCTTTCTGCCTGAGGGATGCTCAACCTCAAACTCTCCACTCCTTCAGGCCTTGCTCACATGTCACTCAGTTGGTGACCACATGGATTGACATACACCTTCCCGGTCACCCAGCATTCCTGGCACCTTTTGCCCTGCTTCCTTTCTCTCCACAGTACTTATCACCATGTGTCTTTTGCTCATTTGCTTTTTGTTTTCTCCCTTGACTTATATGTAAGCTCTGTGAGGGCAAAGGTATTTTCCTGTCTTATTTCCTGCTGTATCTGCAGTGTTATTAGTGCTCAATGAAATTGACGATGGGTGGGTTTGTGCCCTGTAGTCCCGAGGGGTTCATTTTGGTAGGGCGAGACAGATGGTAATCAAGAAACCAGTGAATGAACACCTTTGAGGAGATAAAACAGGGAAATGGAGTAGGAGTGATTATGGAGAGGGGCACTGAATATGGGAGTCTCTCTGATGTTTGAGGGAGTAAGATTAGTCTTGTGTGACTGGAGCACAGTGACCAAGAGGGAATGCGGTAGACAATGAGTTTCAAGAACGAGAAGTAGGAAGAACATGTGCGGCATGGTAAGGATTTGAGAGTTTATTCTTATTACAAAAGGAATCCACTGGAGGGTTTTAAGTAAGGAATTGGCATGACTAGATTACCATTTTCAAAAAATTGCTGGCACCACTGTGATGATAATCGAAATGGGATGGCAGGGAAGGGGTGGTGTGGGGTCAGAGGGAGATGTAGGGAGGGTATATGGGCCTTTAAGCATGTATCCTTTCTCAGGAAATTAAAACTGTCAAGCAAAACTAAAGTGGCTATTGGTATATTCCATAGCCGCTGCTGAAAACATCTTTTATGTGTGGTTTCCTAAATGATCTCTAGCAGCTGCAGTTTATGGGGGAGCTCAGGGACCACTGGTGATGAGAAGCAGGGGTATGGAAGTATGAAGGCTTCAGGCTTCCCTTCACTCCCTGCTTTGCCAGAATATCCCCAGGGAGGTATCTCATACACCACAGTGTGCCTTTTGTTGAGCCAGTAATTATCCATGTAGTCAAATGTGCACGGTATGCAACATTGTCATTAAAAAAAAAACAACAACTGTCTTTTAAAACATTGTGGCACCAGTTTCAGTTCATAACTGTTAGTTATTTTTATTTACATATATGTGTCCTTGGAATATTATACAAGTTGTAAAACTCATATTTGTAAGATAATGCAAATAGTTGAAGTAAGTGCTTCAGTAATGATTCAATAGTAGTATTTCTTATTCCATTTCAGAAAACACCAGTTTGATCATGGAGAGGTAAAGACTCAATATTACTAAAATTTTCTGTATATTTGGACTTTTCTTTCTAGTTCCAGTTTTTAAGTATTGGTAATTGTCACTCATCATCTTCAAAATAGGTCTGTGTGTGTTTTTATGAGACTGTTACAAACACGACCATTCATTTGTTAAAACAGTTAAGTAGGAAGCTCATTTGGTCTGTTCTGATCATCCTCAGGATGATCTGGTTTATTGTGTGAATGGTTGCTGCTTCCCTCTCTTGGTGATGCCACCTGTTTTTCTTTCTTCCTTCCTTTCCCTTTCCCTTTCCCTTCCCCTTCCCCTTTCCCTTCCCTTGCCTTCCCTTCCCTTCCCTTGCCTTCCCTTGCCTTCCCTTCCCTTTCCTTCCCTTCCCTTCCCTTCCCTTCCCTTGCCTTCCCTTGCCTTCCCTTGCCTTCCCTTCCCTTTCCTTCCCTTCCCTTCCCTTCCCTTCCCTTCTCTTCCTTTCCCTTCCCTTCCCTTCCCTCCCCCCCTCCCCTCCCCTTCCCTCCCCTCCCCTTCCCTCCCTCCCTCCCTTCCTTCCTTCATTTTTGTTTATTTTTAATTAAGGTATAATTGACATGTAACATGATATTGGTTTCAGATATACAACATAATTAATCAGATGTTTGTACATTGTGAAATGATCACCATAATAAGTCTTAGCTAACATCCATCACCATACAAAAAATCTTTTTTCTTGTGATGAGGACTTTTAAGATCTACTCTCTTAGCAACAGCATGGTGACTGCAGTTAATAATACGGTATTGCATATTTCAGCCTGGTTTTGATGGCTGTTCCAAGGCAGAGCTCTGGGATCTCAAGCAGTTATTATTTTTGATTACGACTTTCCTACCTTAATCTGATGGTAGCACCAAGTTTGATTCAGAAATGTGGGCTTTATTAACTGCAGGCTTAACTCTGAGCAAAATTCTAAAACCACTTACGGTAGTGGCTTATAATTTTAGCTTCTAATAAGATAGAGAAGTTTGAAAGTGAATTTTAAGACTCGTTTATTTCAGAAATCACAATATTGTTACTAAGAAAAAGCACCCTTTTCTGGATATTCATCTTTTTAACAATATATTAAACTTCACAAATAGTAGGAATGAAAAAATATTTTCTCTTTCTTTCAGCTAGTTTATCATGCATTGCAACTGTTAGCATATACAGTCCTCGGTATCTTGATTATGAGACTAAAACTCTTCCTGACACCACACATGTGTGTTATGGCTTCCTTGATCTGTTCAAGACAGGTAAGGTGGTGGTTATATTGGCGTTATAGCTGCTATGGTCACTTTACCCCTGCCTTTGTTATTGAATGGCCCCCTAAAATAATACTGAATTACTCAAAATTCTTTAAACTGTTGTAGTGAAAGTTCTTCATGGTTTTGTATTAACCTCTCCTAAAGGGCAAAGGCCAAAGCAGGTCATGTATTCTAAAATAGTCTTTGGCATACAATGAATACTCAAGTAGTGTAGGCTGAATTCATGAGTGATTACTACAGATTTTGATAGAAAACAGAGCTTCATTGTAGAAATAATTTTTTTGTTGTTTTGATATTCCTACCCCAAAGAATTCTAACCAGTGATTTCAAGTTGCAGGTACTTTCAAATAGATGTTCTTTTTCGGTATCAAGCTTAAAGAAATTTTTTTTTCATTTGAGTATACATTTTTATGAACATCCCTGGCTTGACTTTTTAGAATTTAGTGTAAGCCATTTTGGTTATTTGCTATTTATTTTTCCTGGCTAACTGCCTCCTTGCTCTGTATCCACAGATTTATGCTTCTACACGGTGTCCCCTTTTCATCAGACCATTGGCCAAGGTGCAGCAGCAGTCGCTTTCTTAAATTTAGCAAATATTTACTAAGCATCTACAGCACGCTCTAGAGATGAGGGTAGAATGGTAAATAGAAAAGTCAAAAAGCAAAAAAATATATATATATATGCCCTCAAAAAGCTGGATCTGGTTCTCCAGACATAGAGAACTTAAGGGGAGAATGAGCGGGACAAAGTGTTACTGAGTGTGGACTATTTGAATGGAAAGATCAGTCAGCCTCAAGGTTCCCAATCGGAATGGTGGTGTTGTGTTAGAGAGGCAGCGTTTACTGGAGGCCAGCTTAGGGATGAAGCCACTCTCCCTGACTCCCCCAGGCTGGGACAGGAAAGGAGGCTGATGGGAAGCCTTGCATCTTAAATCCCAGCCTGCGCCATGACTGAAGATAGAGAACCTTGCCCCGGGGAAGGTTTCACAGGTGTGGGACCTCTGCGAACACATGGGGGTCCACCCTCAGAAGGACCCTACACCTACTTGGATATTCTTCTGTTGTTCTTTTGAACTTCTAAATAATTTTTGAACAAGAGGTCCCATATTTTCATTCTGCATTGGGCCTGGCAAATTATGTAGGTGGTGCTGGCTTTACCTGAACCTGGAATTAGAACAAATTGAGAGAACTGCTTCTTAAATTATGTCCCACCCATGTAAGGCTAATGGCAAAATTCTTTTAATCCCTCTGGTCATTGTTTCTGGAACTTTTTCTTAGAATAATTAGTCCTTTATCTGGGACTCTGCCAGAGACTGCATTCTCCTCTGGGAAGAACTTTTGTTTATTGGATGCAGGCTGCTTTGTACTAACAATTATCAGTGTATTCTTCATTTGGTTTCAGCTGTTTGGATGGCTCTTTTGCAAAGTACATCCTGGTGCTGTTGTTTTTGCTGTATTAGCAGCAATGTCAATACAAGGTTCAGCAAATCTGCAAACCCAGTGGAATATTGTAGGGGAGTTCAGCAATTTGCCACAAGAAGAACTTATAGAATGGATCAAATACAGTACTAAACCAGGTAAGTTTCCCCCATAATTTTATATGCCACAGCAAAATCTTAAACCCACATTACTTCCAATGACCTTACTCTTTCTAAGTAGTGCTGCTTCTAGATTATTCAGAAAAAGAGAGATGTCAATCTTACTTAAATGGTTTGCAAAGGAAATGTTATATTTTCTTAGTAACCTATTTTGCTTTCTTCCATAAATTCTAATGTTTTTTCAGAATTCATCCAAAGTTTTATGTGGCATAATTTAAAATAATTTTTGTTGTGCTTATTTTCCTAATGAGTTTTTAATCTTAGCCTTGCACATTCCTTCTTGAAATGAACTCAAAATATGACACTTTATTCAAGGGAGATTTTGTTGTTATCTGAGTATCAAATGACTGAATTTTAAATCATTTCCTAGAATTCCTTGGTGCTATAAAACTTTCCTAGCCAATTCATTATTCTTTCCTAGAGGCAGGACAGATTCCTAAGACATTACAAAAACAAACAAACAAACAAACAAAGCCCCAGAAATCCTCACTGATGAAAGGAGGAGGCTCTAACTTCCAAAGAAAATGGTTTACCCAAGCCAGGGGGCTGATAGCCATTTTACCAGCCAGCTGACTTCAGTCTGGTTCTTCCATTGAGTCTTTTAAGTCATGAACCTCTCTGGGCCTCCACTTTCTCACCTGGGAAGCGACCGAGTTGACCAGAAGGAGACCCTTGTAACCCTCACTGAGTGTCTTCCTGAGACCGTCTTTCCTGCTTTGCAGACGCAGTGTTTGCAGGTGCCATGCCCACAATGGCAAGTGTGAAGCTCTCTGCGCTTCGGCCCATTGTGAATCATCCGCATTATGAAGATGCAGGGTTAAGGTTAGTACACAATTCTCACATCACCCAAAACAAATTTCTCACACAAATCCTGAGTGAGGGAACCAGTAAAATAATGAGTGTTTCCAGAAGGCTGCAGTGAATGGGGATTTATAGAATTAGGGGAGAAAACAGTGCTGAAATAAGAGGGCCAAGTCAGATACAAAAATGTTTATTGGGCAATAAAACTACAACGTTGGGGGTTCTCTTCTCTACGAGGCAGCAAAATGAAATCATAGCATGTCTGTCTTCTACAGGTGAAGTGAATTGCAAGACAGCCAGGTCCTTATTAGTCATCATCCTCCTTAAGCTCCCCAGAAGATTCATGAGCCTCTATCTTTTATTAAGGTTTCCTTTTGGCTATTTTTCTTGAATTCTGAGGAGTCAGTTGATGGAATCCCATTCAAAGATTTGAATTTATTCTGATTTTCACCCATGTAGCCTACTAGAATGGTCTTGGTTTTTGTGTTTTATATTTTTCATAAGTTAGAGTTATTGTGTTCTCTTTGAAAAGGACATAGATTTAATTTTCATGCAATTTCTGGGTTAGGTCAAGCTATTCATTTCCTAAGTGATTGGGTGAATCCTATTAATCTGTTCTTTTGTGTAACAGTGACACTTCTGTTTTATAAATAAAAAATCTTTTCACTAAAAATCAATTTCAGTAAGCTTATTTCCAGAACAGTTGTGTTGAATAAGTTTAGTTGTTGTTTTTTTGTTTCTTAATCTAGGAATAAAACGGAGAGCCGTGAATGCCAGTTCTGGCTGCGTTCAAAGTTGGGACTGCGGTGTAGCTGTAACGTAGGCGGGTAGCCGTGTTTATGTGCGTCCACGCACAGCAGGCCTTACTCTCATGTATGACAGGGTCATGGAGAATACAGAACAAAACCAAGCAAGCAAACAAACAAAAAGACTAAGTTTGGAAATGCAGGGATGCATTAAACTGAGCCTCTTCTCCCAGGACTCTTATGCTATGCTTCTACCTTTTTCTTTTGACCTCCCCGATGCCCCTGAGCAGGAACTCTGTGAAGCATGTTCTCTTGACCTGACTCTTCTGTAGTCTTTCTTCTTCTTTCCATTCAGTGCTCTCTTCCAAATAGATTGATTGCATCCTTTTAATCTTGAAAATCTTCTGCCCAATTATTTTTCTTTAAAGAGCCAGAACGAAAATAGTTTACTCAATGTATAGTCGAAAAGCAGCTGAAGAAGTGAAGCGGGAATTGATAAAGTTACAAGTGAATTATTACATTCTAGAAGAGTCCTGGTGTATAAGAAGATCCAAGTGAGTATTCAACACAGTTAATATTTTATATTCATAAGACATGAAAATTAATTCAGTCTTATGGCAAATGCTTTACTCGTCATATATGGGGGATATATGTAACTTTCAGCATAGTATAAATGGTAAAACTTTTTAGATCATTATTTGCATTGGAATTTTTTCCTTTCTGCTCATTACAAATGTTTTTTTTATAATGATTTGCATGTGTACACTACCTTAAAGGTATTGTATTGGCACTGACAATTTCCCAAATTGCTCATATTTGCCTTTGATGTTTTTAAAAACTTTTAACTTAAAGTCGGATGTATTTTCTTTTAAAAAGACTTGCAGAGTCTGCAACCGAATAATGGCGATTCTCACTGTAATGAAGTAAGGCAGGCAGCTGAGAGGGCCTCCTTTGCACGTGCCACGTGTCTGCACCGTGTCCATGAGGGACAGGCCCCCCGTCCCAGCATCACCTCAGAGCGACCCTTCCTTCTTGCTGTTCCACATCTGATTTGAGTGGGGAAATAATTAACTTTACTGTGACCCACATTCTCTTGGGTTTATAGTTTGAAAAACTGTTTCCACTCAAGGAAGTCCATTAAGCATAGAATAGCAAAAGTTAGTAAGCTCTGCAAAACAAATATGAATTGTGAAGTTGACTGTTTAGAAATCTTACACCTGGGTGATGAGACAGCCGATGACAGGAGCTTGCTTTTAAAATACCAAAGCATTGGCTCCATGAGGATCACAGACATGAGAAGTTCATTACAGATCAAGAGTATTTTATGGAATACTATTATTTTTAAAATTCTCACTTCCCTTTAAACAGAGGCCTTTGGAGGTTGCTGTGTTTGTGGCTTAATCATACTTACTCACCATGTATTTCAGTGATACACAAGGGTGTTAAGACAAAATTATTAAATATTGACTCAGGAGTGAGAATCGTTTTGTGATGCAGTAGCTGTCCACATTGCCCACAAGGAAACTCAAACAATTGTTGATTATTGAATGATTTTCCTATGAATGGGTCCCAGGTGACTTGAATTGAATCAGGATCTATACAAAATGTTCTTGTTCTTAGAGTCGTAATTCAGAAAATGTTTTAGTTCCTTATAAACATAAGAATCTCGCTTTTAATTAACTTTGTTATATAAACTTAGGACAAAAAAGCCACAAGCATCTCTCATAACAATTTTATGAGGACATCGTAATGTAAATGAATGGTAGGTTGACATTTGCAGTCAGGAGAACATAGTTTCTTGACGGAGATTTCCACCCACATTGTGATCTTCTTTTATTGCCTTGGGCTTCACTTTCTAGTTCAGTGATCAGCCTGAGACACCTATAGGTTACTGGAACATAAAAATAATGCTTTATGACCTTTCTGTCCCCAAGCTAATGATGAGCCTTGATTCAAGATTCTTCATTTTTTTTCTAGACCGTGCATAGTGTTTTGAATGTGTGGGAATTGCAGAGGCTGGGGCACTTTGTATTCTAAGATATTGATGGAGCTCCTTGGATTTGCCTCACTGTAGTGGTCTCATGTTCTGATGGGCAGAGCACTGTTTTGTACACCAGAAGGGCTGAAAGACAAATTTAGGAAGTATGGCAATCAATCTTGTACACTAGACAAGGTCAGCAGTGAATTCACTGACTTTGGATCATTTCCATTTAGCGCTCATTTATGGGCCCTAAGACTGAGAATCTGGGGTGGGAGTGTGTGCTCGATTTCCCCATCTGGAGCTTGACTTGCCCCTGTGTTTTTCCAGCATGGAGAGGAGGAAGCTAAGGGAAGTGACTTTCTCTAATCTATTTTCCTCAGTAACTAAAAAAGCACTCTCCATCTACTGCAAGATTTAAGCTGATAATAAATCTCAGGAAATTTTAGGCAGGTGCACTCTGCTTAAACCTTGAAACAAAACACAAGCTGCAGTTTCTGTTCTGCCAGGGAAGCAAATCGGGGACTGAGGCAGGAGAGGAAAGGGAAGAAGGACTAATATTTAGTGCAGTAGGAAAACTGAGTTTCTTGACAGAAGGATCTTCTTTAATACTTTGGACTCCACTGTCCATTTCAGTTATGCCTGAGACATCTGTAGGTTACTGGAAGAGAAGAGTGTGTCAGAGCAGGGGGAGGAAGTAGGGACTCAGTAGGAGAAGAAAGGGAAGAGGGACTCAATATATATCTAGCACTTAAACTCTGCCCAGCACATTGGTGAGCACTGCATTTGTGTGATCTCAGCACCAGTGGGCTTTAATTGTGTAGCTTGATTATTCTTTAAATACTTGACACCACGTATTCAAATACAAGTATGAAAATGTACTCAAATGCAAGTTGTAGATGAGTTTTTAATTATCTACTCTTTTATTCTCAGTTCTCTGCTTTCTTTCTCATTAATTCCAATAATAGAGTTGACATACAATTAAAACACATGAATTCAGAGGAAAATTATTCCCATTTTCAGTAATGCTATTTAAAGATCTAGCTGGCTGGCTCCTGGAGAAGCTTCTGGAAACTGGATAAGGACTACAGGGTGTTACACTTAGGCCAACAGAGCTCACAAAGGCAGCTCTTAGCCTTCTCTTTCTCCTGAAAGCAGGTGAACCCAGGAGCCAGGTAGTTTTCTCTGCCCATGTGTTGTGCTCTCTACTGCCCACAGCCAGCAGTGTAGTCACAGTTGGGACTCAGCATGTGTGAGAAAATTAAGTGGTAGAGAACCCAAGCCCAATCTTACTGTCATAAGTACTCAAGTGTTGATAGAATCTGGCGTCAGGGAGGCTGTGCAAAAAATGTGCCCTCTACACTCTTCTTGAGAGCACTCATTGGTAAAACCTTTTGGGAGATAATCTGACAGGGGCAAAGTGAAAATTGTGTAGCCCTGTGATGTAGCCATAGTGCTGCTTCTAGAAATTCAGCTTGCAGAAAGGTACCGGCACAAGAATCTTTATATCAACATCACTTTACAACGGCAAAATGGGAATCAGAATATCCATCCATAACACAGTGGTTCATTAATACATGGACGTACTAGCAACTATTCAAAAGAATGAAGTAGATCTTTAGGTGCTGAGGTGGAAAAATGGCCACATTTTCTTGTCAAGTGAGGAGTCCCAAAATAATCTCATTTTTGTAAAAGCAACCCAGGGGCATCTACATATATAAATCCATGCCTATGTTTGTATGCACTTGTGTCTGAACTTGGATGAAAGAGGCCTCGCAGAATGTGTGCTAGATTGTGTACACAGGCCACCTCTGAGAAATGGCATTGGCAGTGACAGTGACTTTCATTTTTTTTCTTATTTTGATAGGCCTATATTTTGGCACTTTTTGGATGGTAGTTAGCTTTAAATTGAAGATGTTATTAAGAAAAAAGCGTATGTACTCCTGCCATGGTGCTTGCCTCGTGGAGAGCAGGGGAGTGGGGCTGCCTTTGGGAATAAAAAGGACATGTTAGAAGTGGTTTTTTCTCTTAAAGTGAAGCAACCATGACAAAACATAAGCAGTTGCCAATTCTCTATAATTTTTCTGTGTTTTGTATTTTTCTCTTTTTTTTAATTTCTCAAATAGCACATAAAAATTGTGAACTCCCTTTTACCTGTTTTGTTTTTATTGATATTTTCGAAGAGTTCAGGCCAGTTGTCTTCTAGGAATGTTCCATGTTTGGATTTGTCTAATTCCTTCCTCATGATTAGATTTAGTTGAGCAAATTGTGGCAAGAATATTAATTACCCCAGAGGGGTTGTATACTCTCCATATGTCACTTGAGGAGGTAGAGATCACTTTGTTCTATCATTGGTGATGCTAAGTTTGATCACTTGATCTTTAAGGGGACAGATCTCCTTTAGAATTAATAAGAAATCTGTGGAGATACTTGGAGGCCATTTGTTTATCCTCTTTCTCAACAACCTTTCACCAGATAGGTTGCATCCAGTTTTGATTCTTGCCTGAATCCGTTATTACATTGGTGATTATAAAACAGGTAATATAGATTTGAAAGCAATGTACCAGGTACTGAGTAGTGGGGGGCAAGGATGGATTTGATAAATAATAATTAATAAATGGACCTAGAGCTCTTGGCTATCTCAGTGGAAAAATGAAATCTCTACCTCACACCATACAGAAAAATTAATTTCAGATGAGTTATAGGTCTAACTGTGAAAAACAGAACTCTAAGACTTTCATGGAAGACACAATGCATATTCTCATGATATCGTGATAGGGAAGAATTCCTTACACAAGACATAAAAATCACCATCCCTAAAAGAGTGACATTTTGGAATATAAGAACAAAAAAATCTTCAATGTAATAAAAGCCAAAAAAAGGAAAAAAAAAAAGAAAAATTTGTGAACCTAGTGAAAGCCAACAGTTATATCTAGAACACTGCTTTAGATTGAAAATAAATGTTACGGGGCACCTGGGTGGCTCAGTCGTTAAGTGTCTGCCTTCGGCTCAGGTCATGATCCCAGAGTCCTGGGATCGAGCCCCAAATTGGACTCCCTGCTCTGTGGGAAGCCTGCTTCTCCCTCTCCCACTCCCCCCTGCTTGTGTTCCTTCTCTTGCTGTGTCTCTCTCTGTCAAATAAATAAAATCTTTAAAATAAATAAATAAATAAATAAATAAATAAATAAATAAATAATGTATGTTATAGTTATCTGCAGAAGTTATTGGGACAAATATCATACAATGCCAATTTTACTTCTGCTATTCTTTATAAAATATATTGCTTTTAAAATTTAATTGTGCATTTAGCTAAAACATGAGCTGAACACCACTGGATTTGCTTTAAATTGACTCATTCTAGGAGACAGTAGTGGGAAGTTGCATAAATGTGACCTAAGCATATCTGCCAATTATAATTTTCAAGTCAATATAATACATTAACCTCTTACTGTGTGCCAGGCACAGTGCTAGCTAGATACAATCTCTCTCTCTCTCTCTCTTTCTGTAAGTCCTCATGACACACCCACGTCATGGGTATTCCCCATTTGACAAATATGGGGAGAGACTGTGTGAGCTATCCAAAGCCACATTCTTGCTAAGTAGCTGAGGCAGAATTTAAGCAAGATCTCTCTTGATCAACTGAATTCATGTATTTTTGTATGTCTTTTTCTTTTTTTTTATAGTCAACTTTGCTGTATTCACCTTGTTCTAAAGAGAATTTATGGCAGCTTAAATAAATATAATAGGATTTTTAAAACTAACCTAATTTACATAGAAAAAATGAAATGGGGGCAGGAATCTAAAAAGTGTGCTTTGCTTCATCTGCCATATATAATGTACTTTAATTTTTACTCTCTACCTTAATTTCTCTAGGCCTGGGTGCAGTATGCCTGAAATTTGGGACGTGGAAGATCCTGCAAATGCTGGGAAACCTCCCTTATGTAACCTCTTGGTGAAGGATTCCAAGCCACACTTCACCACTGTATTCCAGAACAGTGTTTACAAGGTCTTAGAAGTTACAGAAGAATGACTGCTGCCTACAGACCTACAGAGAAGTACATCAGTAATGGTTTTAATGTTTTGCTAATAACTCATGCCTTGTTTTTAATTCAAATCCCAAAAACTTTTATAGGTAACTGTTTTCAAATAGAAAACATTTTGTTTGGTCAATTCAAATGTCGTTCTGATTGTAAAAATACTTATACCTTAATTGGTTACTATTTCAATGCAGCCCCTTAAAATTTGCTATGCAAATGAGTATATGTTTGTACCTGACTTAAATATTTGTGCTAAAGTGAGTGAGCAAAACTACCTGTAAAAGAAATATGATGGGTCATGACAAGGAAGGCATGAAAATATCGTGAGTTCTGACCGTTGTAGGGGCTGATTTTAGTTCATGGACTCTTGGTGCTCCTTGCTTCCTCTTCTGCCTCTTGTTCTTGTCATTTGGACGTCTCCGTGACTGTCGTAAGCTCCTCAGTCATGTTGGGCCCCTGTCATCAACTTCCGTAAGAGCAGATGGGGCAGACATGGGTACTTGCTATGTGGACTTACCTGTTTCACTTCTTCATGTTCTTTTGTTTCTTGTTGCTCTTGTTAATGAAGCATTTCCTGCCCATGACTACTCCAGATTCTTGGCTCTAGTGATCAGGACAAAATTCCTGCAGTTACCAACCATGTGGCGTCAGCGTGTCTTCTTGCTCCCCTTTCTCCCTCTTTCTCTCCCAGCATTCTTAGTCAAATAAGTGTCATTTACTCGTTTAGTTGCTTCGAAAGCACTTATTCTTGGTTAAAAAAAATTTAATGGCAATTGTGTATTTTTCTCGTTTTTAGTATTATTCAGATGTTTATATTTTAATACCTTTAACCCACTGTAAAAATTTTTCATGTTTAATTATAGTTTTAAGATCAACTATTTTGAATGACCCAAATATAATGCATCTACAAACTAATGTGTATTTGAGTAGACATAAATTACAGCGGAACAGTAGACTGTAGTATGTGTAGTTTTTCTTTTACTAGTAAGATACAATAAAACATGACTAATTTTTCTGTCAAAAAAGTAAACGCATAATGAGAAGTAAATGGAGTTTTTATATTTTACTTTTTAAATTGCCTGTCTTTCGTAAGACAAAGCCTTAAGCCTTATGTTATAATTTTGATCCCCAAAACGATAATTTCAGTACGAGGAATGAATACATTCAGCCTTCCTCTTTATGTTTTTTTCCTTCTTATTTATTTTCATTTTGAAAGATTCCCAAACCTGCTCTGAATTCCTAGTATGAATTTTTGTTTCTTAGAAGTTAATTTGTGTGAAATGAGATTCTTCAAAACAGTGAATCCTCATGGTTCTGAGAAACGGTTTTAAGATTTTAAAGTCTAAGCAAACCATGACTCCGATGGACTACACATTTAATTATACAGTGTTCTCTTTATTAACCACAGGCAGCTTAACCTCATTGTGGACTGTCCTTGAGACCTGAGTCCTCAGGGATGGTTTCCGGTGCCCACTCCTGGGAGCCACTGAAGAGCTCTTCCCTTTCCGCCTTCTCACCAGAGCCCAAGGACAAGCCTGGTCTGGGGGAAGCACTAGCTTGCTTAGAGCAGACAGCTGCAAGGACAGCGTGGGCTGGCGAGCGCGCAGCCCCCAGCCCGCCCCGCACGCAGCCCGCGTTTCCCGGGAGCCTCCTCTGGCCAGAGCTGCCATCAGTGTCTTCGGGTGCCTGCCCCCTCCTCCTCGCTCGCTGGGTGACTTTTATTTCTTGGGCTTCTGCCAGTTTCAGAAAATAGGGAAGCAGCTGGGGAGTCGTGGATTAGGAGTAGAATTTGAGCAATGATGCAGCAATCCAGAAAAATGGCAAGAGGGCACTTGAGGCCGAGGTGGCTGAGAGTCGCCGTGGGCGGGAGGAGGGAGGCGCGCTCCGCTCCATGTGAGACTGTTCACGGAAACGTGGCTGTCTCACACACGCAGCCGTTCCAGGTTTTCAAAAACTGTGCTTTTAAAGTCACTCTCTTTTCTCCCCACCCTCCAGTCATTCCCTTCCTGAGGAGTTCACATGTGATGATTGGAAATTCTGTACAGGAAAAACACTAAAATACCGTTTTGACTGTTTCATATGCTGGGAAAGGTTGAAAGTGGTCCAATTAGGTTGTTCTTTTTTCTCCCCATAAGAATGCTTTTGTAATGATATTTATTAATGTAACTCCACCAGCAAGCTATGATTATATTTTAGGCCAGTCAGTTAAGAACAGAGGCCTTGGGCTACACGGCACACTCAGCCTTGGTCACATCTGGTAGCAGCCGGTGCTGTAGATGATCAGTATCTTTTATGGCAACATAGAATAGCAGTAGTTTCCATACACGTGACAAAACAGTATTAAAGCTCAGTATTTTACTCATTTTTAGCATTTAAAAATATTTTTTTGCTTTAGTGTGAGGAAGGTAAGGATGGCAAGGAGGTGGTAAAAATAGCTCTTGCTGTCACATATGAAAAAACAAAGTGGGGGCAGTATTTCTATAAGCAGAAAAGCCTCTAAAAAACGCTTTGCAGGAAAAGTATTGTATTAAAATAGGACAATGATATTAAGGAGAACATGAAACGCTGTATCAGGAATAAAGTGATATCACATAGAAGTATTGTATTTTTATGAATTTTATGCCAGTTGTTTTACATGTACTATGTATGTTCAATAAAAAAGATCATGAAAAATCTAGAAAGTGTTTTTTTTATTGTTATTTTCATTTCTACCTTGACTCTAACATGTTCAGCCTCATTCTGTAGTTGGATGACCGTGAACTTGGTGTGTGGCAGGCTGTAGTTCTCAGCGATGGGGGAGGGTTCCGACAGAGGGGTCCTCTTCCCTGGGGCGGCGTAGTACTGGGGTTTCCCATACTCTTCTTCTATATTTATGCTATTACACATCTACATTGCTTTAGCATTTACATCAAGGGACACAATCTTCTTTAAAGCCGTAGTTTGGGGATAATTTTAGAGTTACTGAAAGTGTTTCCTCATACATTAAACTATAGTGTGGTCTTATGATATTTCCTAAATTATATCTGCATGTTTTTGCTTGATACAAGCATTAGTTTTGTCTGTCTATCTATCTATCTATCTATCTATCTATCTATCTATCTATCTATCTGGAGGAAAGACAGTTTAGCTTAGTTCATGCCTGTATAATTAATTTCTTTACACAGAGACACCTTCCTTCTCTGACATCTTTGGGAGTGAAGTGTTTCTAATCCAGTGGTTCTCAAATTTCGTGTGCCTCAGAATCACCTGGAGCGTTTGTTAAAACACAGGTCGCTGCACCCCACCACAGAGGTTTCTGATTCAATTCGCCTAAGGTGGTGGGGTGGTCTGGATGTTTGTGTCCCCCCACAATTCATATGTTGATATCCCAACCCCCAAGGTGATTGTATTAGGAGGTGGGACATTTGGGAGGTGATTAGGTCATGAGGGTGGAGCCCTCACGAATAGGATTAGTGCCCGTATAAAAGAATCCCAAGCAAGCTCCGTTGGACCTTTCACATTGTGAAGCTACAGCTACAAGTTGCCATCTGTGAACCAGGAAGAGGGCTCTCACCAGACACTGAATCAGCTGGCGCCTTGATCTTGGACTTTCACTCTTTAGAACTGTGAGAAATAAATTTCTGTTGTCTCTAGGATAGCCCAAATGGACTAAACAGATGGGTCCCCAGAATTTACGTTTCTAACCATGTCTCAAGTAGTGCTGATGCTCTTGGTCCAGGGACCACACTTGAGAACTGCTCTGATGGATTGCAAAAGACTATGTGGATGACTGGCCTCTAGAGGGCGTTCCTTCTTGACAGCATTTATCCCACAGGACAGGCTACACGGTCCCTGTATTAGAAACTGAATTTGGTAGAGTCCCCTCTTTGTCTTTTAGGGGGCATTGCTTCACAGAACTTGCAAGGAGCAAAGACCAGATCAGGTAGGTTTTAACCAGAACGTTAATGCAGCTTATTTACATTGTGTTTGCTGAACAGGTGGCTTAAGATCATTTAAATATTTTAAAACCGTAAACTAGACTGGGCTTCAAACAGTTTCTTTTCAGTTCAGAAATGGAAAAACGAGAGAAATCCTTTAAAATCGAACCTCCTTTTGTAAAATTACTTTGTCTAGAAGAAAATGGATAAATTCAGTGATGTGTGTGGGTTTTAAAATTCCATTTTTCACTTTATTACCTTTGTTTGGCCCCAGAAATCTTCAATCTTCTCCCTCTTTTAGAGAGCAGCTAAGGACCAGCTTTGAGTCATGGATCACCTGTTTCTCTCTTCTGCCTTCCCTTTTTCCCCACAACTAGAAGTTTCTTATTTAACTCAGTAAAATTGTTCCCTGTGCTGAGAAAAGAGAAGCTGCTTTTTAACTTCATTACATTCTTGATTTGGTCTTTATTTCACAATACTATATCAGTGCAAATACAGTTTTACATTTGGAGTTGAAAAGGACATTAAGGTATAGGAAGGTCTTGAAAATTCTCTCCTTTAAACTTTCCTTCCATGAGAGAGATTTTTAAAATTCTGAATGAATGTACAAGTTGAAGTCTTTTTCTCTTAAGATTTTGAGTCATTGTAGTGTAGGTAAAAGGTAGATTTTTCTTTTTGTGCAAAGAGATTAGGATGGTATTGACATTGGCTCTGCTTTCAAGGCAGTGTTTTCTGTACTCCATTATCTCTAACTCAAAATCCTAATTTAAGTAAGCAGTGTGTTGTCAAAATGACTTTCAAATAAATGGTAGTGCTACCAAGCATTGTGTTTACACAGGCATGTTCTTTTTAATTGAGCATAATATCATTTCATTGATTTTTAAGTACCTGGGCTTTTTTCTGTATGCAAATTTAATACCTTGAAAGAAAGTTCAATGTAGCAAAATTAAGCTCATTCAGTTTTTATGCCGATTGCCCTTAAAGCTTTAGTACTTAGCCATTTCTAAAAGCATAGAAATGAAAGTAAGAAATTTCCATTTTTAAGTAGATTTGGCATTATGCCATTAAAACTTGTTTAAAAAAAAGAAAAGGTGCCTGAAGGCAAGCTCTTCAGCTTGGTTTTATCGACACAGTTCACACCTCTGGCTCTGCCCCAGGGTGAAAATGCCCTGCTCACTGGCCAGGCCCCTCAGGTCTCCAGTCTTGGTATCTGCTCACTGACAAGAGTCCAGATTCAGAGGCCTCCCTCTTGCCCTAAAACGATCCTCCCCAGGAAGTGCAATTTGGTAATTCTTCCAGCCCTTTAAATCTGTGATGAATTAGACTTTTTCTGAGAAAAATGGCAGTCATTCTCAAACTCATCTGCACATTGGAAATTACCTGGGGAAGCTTCAAAAATACTGAATCCTTCCCGCCGCCCCACCCCCCCACCTCCCGCCCCAGAGTTTGGGATTGAATCAGTCTAGGGTGTGGCCTAAGATTTGGAACTTTTAAAACTGCCCAAGTGATATTTTAGAACCTGGCTTCCCTGCCTCACTCCTGGACCCACCCTTTCCACATCTCTTCCACCCAATCAAATTAGAAATGGTCAGCAAGTTTCTCTCACGTACACTCTCTTTTATTGAGGATGATGGACTATTTCTATTTTATTAATCATGGAACCTCATGCTGAGTAGACTCCATAAGGAAAGAGCGCTCTGTTCAGGTAGAGATCCCTGCCACGGGAAGCATAGGTGCCGCATAGCATAAACCCTGATTAGAGTGTCAGTGAGAAATGGATATATAACAGCAAAAAAAATAAGGAATTTGCTCTAAAATCACTGACAATTTAATATTAGTGTGGGGAATCGTGGTTCTTCTCTTCCCAGATGCTTTTTTTTTTTCTTTTTCCCTGGACTGTACTTTCTTGATCAGTTTCACTTCAAGATGCAACTTAAGTGTCACCTCCTTCGTGAAGCCTTCCCTGACAGCCTACGCCTTGGCTGAGTGACCTGCCCCCCACTGCCCATGCTCCTATAACTCCTATATTCCACACATTGAACATGACTTTTTCTATTGCATTGTGTCCTGATAGACTGGACTTCTATCTTACTACGTTCTGAATCTACAGTGCCTCCTAGCATAGTTCCTGGCACATAGTAATGCTTAATGATTTTTGAAATAAACCACACTTCATTCAACAATGCAGTAAATTCCATATAGCACTAAAAATTATTTATGTGAACTAAAAGAAATGGAAGATTATGTATTCTAGCTGTGGAGATGAAATAATAAGGACATTCAGAATATCTTCAGATGACATTAATATCATTTATAGGGAAAGAATATCCTTGACAAACAGCAAAACAAAAATTAATCTCAAGACATATTCTGGCTAGGTACCTTGATACATTCAGACATGGCTAGTAACCAAAGAACTATTAGAAAGCAATATGAAACACACAGATACGTCTATCTCCAGAGGAAGGACAATTGGCCTGGTTTAGGTTGTGTGGCTGTCCTGGCCACATTCATTGCTGGCCAGGAAGCAGAGAGCTCTAGGAATTTGGTTAAAGTATGAGAGAGGAAATTTCCCCCAAATGGGGAGCAATTGATGTGTTGTTGCTATATGAGGATATTAGACAAAACATGACAGTTACACAATATTGTCATAATTGAGACAACTAAATTGGAATCCTGGCTCCATTTTTACCAACTTTGTGAGACAAGATATGTCTCTTATTTTGAAAATCAGTTTTCTTGTCTTTCAACAGGATATGCCTCCTATGGTGATAATTAAAAACAGGAGAAATATGAATTCACAAATACACCAAGAAATTTTAACATACCTCTCTTAGAAATTGAGATGATAAGCAGGCAAAAACAGTCAGTAAGGATATACATAGTTTAAGTACTAGGAAAAGGAATGTTGATTTAATGATCATATTTAAAGCAACTGCACCGAACAGGTGAAGAATACACATTCCAGGTAAGCGTGTAGGACATTTCTAAGAATTGACAATAGAACATGAACTCCAGAAAGGCATGAATTTTTGGTCAGTTTTGTTCACTGATGTTAACCCAAGCACCTAGAACAATGCCTTGCATATATGAGTGCTCAATACTTGTCAAAAAAAATTGATCATATGTGGAACCAAATAGCACTTTGAAAAAAATTACTGATTGAAAACCCCTTATGTTAGAAATTAATACAAAATAAATAAGTTTTAAGTAATCCATGAATAAAAAACTCCGAAAAAATTTGAGGAAAAAACCATAACAATGATATACCACAGACAGCTTGTGGGGTATAATTAAAGAAGGTCTAGAGGTATACTTTTTTTCCTATTTAGTCTAAAATGCACATATTAAACTAAAGATGAATTCAAATATGTATGTCAGAAATATAGACAAAGAATAGCAGCATACCCTCTCCTCAACCCATGAAAGGAAATAACAAGCAGAACTCGGATGAAATAGAAAACAGAGATCAACAAAGCCAAAGTAGGTTATTTGAAATCATTCATAAGACAAAATAGAGGAGGCATAAGAAATTAGGATTGGCAAATTACTGAAGCTGCGAAGAGTAAACAGATAAAGGGGATATTATGAACAATTTTGTCAGTAAGCTTGAACACTTAGATAAATGGTTAAATTCCTAGAAAAATACAACTTAATAGAACTGACCCAAGAAGAAATAGAAATTAGGAACAATTTCATTGCCAGCAAAGAATTTGAATTAATAATTTTAAGAAACATCTGCCCTCAGAGAAAACGACTTAACCTAGACAGTTTTACATGTTTGTTCTACTAAACTTTCAAGATACTGATGATTCCAATCTTATACAAACATCCAGGGAATAGACAGAGAATTCCATTTTTTAGGTGATTGTAACATTAATACCTACAGCGGAGTGGGGTTAATGCAGTAAAAGGAAAGTGCAGGTTTATTACATGCAGGAACAAAGATTCAAACAAGAACCTAAGAATTAATTGGACATAAGACAGAAAAATACCAGGTCTCAAATTGACCTATAATTTAATCAGCATCCCAATAGGCTTTTAATGGAGCTTGACAATTTGAATGTAAAATTTTTATGGATGCACAGTTCAGACAAGTCTGAAGAAGGACATGACATAGGGGAATTTTTTCCTACCAGATAACAAGATTTATCACAACAGCTGTAGAAGCATTGGCCCAAGGATATACAAATTGACTCATAAAAGAGGATAGCTCAAGAACAAATGAGCACGTATTTAACAAATGAGGCTGACAACTGGTTATCTACATGGAAATTAATGAATTGTTTCCTTTCCTCACATCATACATAAAAATAACTTTGCAAATAGATGAAAGACCTAAGTAGGAGAGAGAGAGTACTAGAAAACCTAGAAGACAGCATAGGATAATATCTTCATGTCCTCAAGGAGGAATTCCTCAAAGAAGGACTTCTAAAACAAAAGCTAACAAAAACCTATAGAAGAAAGGATCATTAATTCATTAGGGTTATTAACTTCTGTTCACTAAAAAATATGAAGAAAGTGAAGCAAGCCATGATGTGTAGAAGATACTTGATTAGTATCCAGAATAAACTCTGACAAATAGTAAAAAACATACAAAGAACTCATTAGAAAAACTGGCCGAAGACATAACATTTCACAGAAAAAAAAATGCAAATGAGCCAGAATCGTTAAAGAAAATCCAACCTCTTCATAATCAGGGAAATGCAAAGTGAAACCATAATGATAACATTTATAACACGACATTGGTTTAAGAAAAGTACACACTGGAAAGTAGGTGGAAAAACACAGTCCTTTATTCCCGGTGGAGGGTCACCATTTTGGAAATAAAGGCATTACCTGATAAATTTGAAAATGTACACACTATGACCCAGTTTCTCCATTCCTTAGACATATACCCCAGGAAAATTCTTATACATGTGCATCAGGAGACATGTCTAAGAAGGTCACTGCCGAGTGTTCGTAATAGCCAAAAACCTGGAGATCATTTGCTCATGCACCTGGAATAAATAGTAGAATAGATAGACAGATAAAGTGTTCTACTGAATATGTAAAATAGCAATAGGCAACAACTTGGATGACTCTCAGGGGATTATCATTAGGCCAAAAATATCTAATTTGCAGAACAATACATGCAATGTGAGTTTATTTAGGGAACGTTCAATAACATGTGAAGTTAAACAATCTATTTTTAAGGGCCTGAAACATGGTAAAATACAAAGAAAATCCAGTGAATAATAAAGACAAAATTAGATTCATGGTCATCTCTCAAAGGATGGAGTGGAAGATGGGGTACACTGGGGTCTTCAAAGTTGAAGGTTATGTTCCTTGATATTGGGTAGTGGGTATGTGGATGTAACTTTATTATAATTATTTATACTTTTCTTTTTTTTAAGAGAGAGCAGGGGGGAGGAGCAGAGGGAGAGGGAGAGAGAGTCTTAAGCAGACTCTACACCCAGTCTGTTAGCCTGATGCAGGGCTTGATCTCACAACCCTGAGATCACGACCTGAGCTGAAATCAAGAGTTGACGCTTAACCAACTGAGCCACCCAGGCACCCCTGATAATTATTTATACTGTAAACATTTTATAAATATTCTTCAACAAATATTCAATAGTGGAAAAACAAGTAGACACTCTCAGATGCTGATACACATGAAAAGAACAATCCCCGATAGGTGCGGCAGGAAGTGGAGAAGAAATCCTCAATTTCTCTGGCAATCACAATTTGTAAATAGGATTTCCCTTGACACTTGGTGCCTGATGGACCCTCAGTTCAATGTGAAGGGACAAGAGGGATGAAGGAAACAGGTGTCTGATTTAAAAGGCCAGCAGTGACCACTCAGGATAACAAAACCACAGACTGTTAGAAGGAAGTGTTGACTGGCATGGTTGAGGACAACCTCTTTTTACAAATCAAGAAACTGAGCCTTGAGGGGGGGAAGTCGATTTGCCTAGCTCACACTCCTACTCAAGTAGGAGAGCTGAAATTAGAAAGTAGCTCTCTGGGTCCCAGCCCAAGGCACTCTGGTCACCTCGGGAAGGTGGGAAGAACATGGGCTTGGGAATACATTGAAGTTGGGTTGGAATCCAGGCTTACAAGCTCAGTTAGCTCTATGAGCCAGCACAAGTCAGTTACATTCTGGAAAGCCCAATTTCCCCCTGGGTAAAAGGGGGATTAGAAATCGTGCCAGTCCCCTAAGGCTGTTGCATGAGGTACTGTATGTGAAAGTTTTACAGTCAGAGCATAATCAATGCCAGCTGCTTCTTCTACCTCCTACCCATGATAGCAGCAGAGGAGGGGGCTGAAATGATGTGACATCATCAACTCCGCCCACGCCCAGGCACGGAAGCCGCCTGCCGCCCAGGAGAGCCAGGGCCCCGAGCTTCTCTGGGTGTGCTCGCACAAAGAGGCGCACATTGGAGTTTCTAGTTCAGTGTCTTCTTCGTGCTCCTTGCTTCTTATTTTTGAGACTTAAACCAAATTTCTTTCTGGTTCCAGATGACAGGACATTCAAGTTACATTTGTGCAAACAAAACAATTATTGTTGTTTCCCGTTTACTCCAGACACGCAGAGCTTTTGTTATCCTGGAGAGATCCCTATGGGAACCAGAAGAATCAAGCTGAACTAAGATTTTTTGCCAGGATCAATTTCCTGAAGTTGGGAGGCTTTGTCATTCACAGTCTGTTTGCAAAGCATTTTTTTTTTTTTTTGGATGAACGACTGATTCCTTTATTGGTTTCTCCCTTCACCCAACCTCCCATTGCCTGCTATTTCATCCCGACTTTGAGATCTTACCCTGGATGAAAAAGAATTGCTATCTCTCTGCCCTAGGGGGGCCACTGGGAGGTTGGCTGAATGTCCATAATGAATGTTTTATTGAGGCATGCCTGGGTCACATTCTGGCTATGTAATCTCAGACAAATTAATTAACTTGTGAGCTATCTGGAAACTATTCCTCATGACAACTTAGAGGATGTCATTTCTTTTAGTTTTTTCTTTCTTTTTTTGGGGGGGGTTGCAACTTAGTGTATACATATTGAGTACCTGCTGCATTTCAGGTGCAGCAGGTACTCAATATGAAAAAAAAAAAACAAGTCGCATTCCCTGCCATCAAGGAGCTGGAGAATGAAGTTTAGGGACATGCAAGTTTCATCACAAGCGGACTGGTCGGCAGCACAGGCACTGGAGTGGGTCCGAGCAGGGTATGCAGCCTGGGTCTGCCAGTCTCTAGACAAGGCTGCGTGAGTTTAGGCAAACGCAGTAACGTGTCCAATTCTGTTTTCCTGTCTGTAAAACAGGGATACTGATTCTTCAGTCTGGGTGTGAGGTTTAAATGAGATCATAGTTTTTGATCAAGTTACTGCCAGCTCTCTGTGCTCAATCTCCCATTTACTGTGAGAATAAACTCCGTCTTGGGATCCTGTCACCCGCGCCATTGTTAATCATGCTGGCCTTTCTACTACACCGACATCTTCTTCCCTCTCACTCTTCTCTCCCCGGCCCCCCGGAACTGCACTTTAAAGACCCCCAAATCCCACTAACACAAGATGCAGCACGTCCTGGACTTCCCCCGAGGTTAGCGGTGAGGGGAGGGCTTGCCTTGTGGTACTGTCATCAGGTCCCCGTTTCTACCTTGGGAACTTGTTCACAGGCCGAGCTTCCCTCCTTGGCCCTGTGGTTTGAACATTTAACCTGACATCTGCCCTGCTGACAACATTTTTAATGTGTAAACCCCTGTAGTTAACTGTAGGCACAGTGTTGTACCCCAGAGCCCTAGAACTTGATCTTGTATAACTGCTGATTAATAATTCCCAATTCCTCCTCCCACAAGCCCATGGCAACCACCACTCTCTTCTCTGCTTCTATGACTTTGACTATTTTAGATTCCTTATATAAGTGGAATCAGCCAGGATTTGGTCTTCTGGCACCGCCTGATTGCACTTAACTTACTGTGCTCAAAGTTCATCCATGTTGTCAAGATGGCAGGATTTTCTTCTGTTCTGAGGCTGAATAATATTCCATTGTATGTATATACCACATTTTACGAATCCACTTATTTGTTCCCATTTTAGGCTGTTTCCACTTAGTGGCTGTTGTGAATGCAGCGAGCCCAGGAGGGCTAATATCTCTTTGAGATCCTGATTTCAGGTGTTTCATCTAACCTTATCTGGGTGATCTATTCCAAGAGGGTTTCATGTTCCTAATCAAACACGTTTGTTAGGTTATTTTTTCCCAACCAGAAGACCAGAACTCTCTTTGAAATGAATTTTCTATCAAGCTCAAGCAGCAGAGAGCTTCAAAAAAAGAACATCTCTCTCCCTTTCTCTTCCCTTAATCATAGCACCCAGCATGATGAGCAAATCAGGGTGGATCTGCTCGCTAACCATTTCTAATGCTGAAAACCTTTGAGGTTTTCTTTTTTGTACTTTTTCTCCCAGATGTCTCTCCAACCCCTTTGGAATAATTTCTTTCTGTTCCTCTTCGTTTTTCATTGAGAATAGGAATAATTCATCCAAACATAAGGAGAGAAAAAAGGCTTTTTGGGAGAAGGGGGTGGGAATCAATCCTCTGTCAAAATAGTCTGGCTCCACATCTGCCCCTTTCACTCAGCCTTTGCTTAAAGTGGGGCCAGTTGGGTACGATGGGCTGGGGCTCTGCTCAACAGAGCATCTGTCACTCCCAGCAGAGCCAGGGCTGCCTTGTGAGCTCACAGGAAAATGACTAAGTGATGACAGAGAAATGGCTGCCAATTCCAAGTAGATATTACCACCTCTGAGGATGCACAGTATTGTCTTTTCAGATGGCACTTCCACAAGGAGCTTCCTTTCCCTGCAGAGACTTATGATCTGAAGATTTGATTCCTGTCCAAATGCCCAGGCATCCACTGATTCCTAGAGTTGTGGAGTTTTACACTGGGAAAGAATTTTGATGACGAAAGGCCAAGTTGAAAGCTGTGAGAATCGTTTGGGAGGGACAAGAAATTCCCAAAGAAAGTTTCAAGAATTCCAAGTTTTCAGGGTGAGTGCTGAGGGTAGAACACTGGACTGATTCCAGAAGACCGAAGTATTAGTCTCCGCTGTATTGCTCTGTGGGATCTTGGGCAAATTACTTTACATCTCAGGACTTTAGCTTCCTCATCTATAAAGTGAGGACGTTGAATAGGATCAATAATTTTCAAATAAAATGTGTTCTGAGGATCCAGTAGTCAATAAGTTGGAGGAAATGCTGGGATAAATTTCTTAGAGTGCTTTAGTAATGACTTTCTCAGAAACTTTAATAAGTTACTATGCACCACAACTTTCCAGGACAAGGGTAATGTGCAAGTTTTCATAAGCAATCAAAAGCCCTTTAGAGTAGGTAGCAGTCAAGCCACTTAATGGCTTTATTGGTATGAATGATACTTGTTCTGAACATTTAGTTGCATAGCTCAAGAAGGTGAGGAGAAGCTAGAAGAATGAGAAGCACGAGTTCTAATGGTACAGAGAGTGAGATCATGAGAATAAAAATCCATATAAATGAGGATGTGAATTAGAAGGAGAGATGGGCAAAAGGCAATGTGATTCATCTTCACTTATAGGAAGGGCTTGAATGAAGAGCTGGAGGTCATGGAGAACCAAGGGAAGGAAGAGCGACTTAAAATTTAAATAGTAAGAAAAAAATCTTACATGCTTGCTCATGGCTTTGCCAGTTCCCGTGCTCCTCATGCGTTTGTGAAGCTCCGGATTTCCATCTGGTATCATTTTCCTTCTGCATGGAGGACTTCCTCTCACTTCCTGCAGTGCAGGTCTGCTGGAGATGAATTCTTGCAGCCTTAGTATGACTGAAACGTCTTTATTTGGCCCTTGTCTTGAAATGCTTTTACTGAGTAAAGAGTTGTAGGTTGACAGGCTTTCGGTACAGTGTTTTCAAGACATTGCTCCATTGTCCTCCTGCTCTCAATATTTTCAGGAAGAAATCTCTGTAATTCTTATTTTTATTCCTCCGTAGGTCACTTGTCATTATTCTCTAGATGTTTTTCAGCTTTACCCTTTATCATTGTTTTTAAGCAATTTCATTGTGTTGTGTCTTGGTGTGGTTTTCTTAATGGTTTTGTGTGTGCATGTGTGTGTGCGCATGCTTGGAATTCATTGAGCTCTTTTCATCCATGGGTTTATAGTTTTCATTGAATTTGGAAAATTTTCCATTATTTCATCATTGAAGGACTGTATTTTCTGTCCACACCCCTCTCTCTAATGTCTTTTCTGGAGACTCCAACTACCTAAATTTTAGGCTGCCTGTGACCATCCTGCAGCTCACTGATGCTGTTTTCATTTTGGGGGCAGCAGGGAAGAGGGATTCTTTTTACTCCCTTTCATTTGGATCATTTCTATTGCCACGTGTTTGAGCTCATTATTCTTTTCCTCTACAACATCCAGTTTGCCAGGGGCACCATGTAGAGTATTTCACCTCTTAGACTTCACAGTTTTCATCCCCTGAAGTTCCACTGGGGTCTTTAAAAAATATTCTCCATGTCGCTACATAACTTCTGACCATATTGGAATAGTTATAATAAATGCTTATTAAAGCATTACTAATGTCCTTGTCTGTTTGTTCTACCATCTGTGTTAGTTATGGGCCAGTTTCTGTTGATTGATCAATCCTCATTGTGGGTCATATTTTCTGGCTTCTTTGCATATCTGATGATCTTTGATTAGATTCCAAACATTGTGAATTTTATCCCGTTTAGTGTGGATTATATTTTATATCCCTATAAATATCCTTATACTTTGCTGAGGGATGCAATTAGGTTACTTTGAATAGATCTTCGTGGGTCTTGTTTTTGTGATAATTTTTGGTGGGTTCAGAGCTGTGCTCAGTCTAGGACTACTTATTCCCACTATTGAGGCATGACTTCTCTGGGTACTTTCCCCAGTGTGCCATGAATTACATGTTTTCCCCTCTGCCTGTTAGGAACAGGCTCTGTTCACAGTCCGGTGTGAGCACTGGGCACTGTTCTCCAATCCTTCCAGATGGTTTCCCCCCAGCATCGTGTAGTTTCCTCAAATGTATATACTGCTCACTGCTGTGCTGGATACCCAAGAAGGACTCTGGCCAGACCACTCTCTGTGCAGTTTTCTCCTTTCTTGGTACCCTGTCTTACCAGCTCCAGCTCCCTTCTTGTCTCCAGACTCTCAATTCATGGAGTCCATCAGGCTTTATCTGGCTTCCTCCTTCTTATGCTCCAGACTATAAATTCTCTCAAGGTAATCCATGGCAATTATAGGGCTCACCTCATTATTAGCCATCTCAGGGATCACTGTTCTTCATTGTCTAATATCCAGTGACTTGAAAATCTTTGTTTCATATATTTTGTCTGCTGGTTGTTGTTGTCGTCATTTCAGTAGGAGGATAAATTTAGTTCCTGTTACTCTGTCTCAGGTGGAAGCAGAAGTCTTTAACTTAAAAATTATAGTAGAAATTTTAATTTGAGTGTGAGGAATGAATTTTATTTTTACTCCCACTATTAGAAAAACAAAAAATCCTTGAAAGAGGAGACTCAGGAATATGTGGGAGTCCTCACGCTTGGAGCCTTAATAAAGGATACAGGTTGAGAGGGTGATCTGTCTGGGACATCTGTCACCCCATTCATGCCAGGGTTGATTTGGCTGCTCTGGTTGGCCAGGCAGGTGTCCCCGTCCTTCCTAACTGCTGCATGTACATACCTCCCAAAGCTGCGTGCTTGATCCAAGAGAACAACCATGCCCATGGAGGAAAATCGTTCTTCAGTCAAGGATATACAAGTAGCCATGCTCTCAGTCAAGCTCACAAAGACCATTTGTAGAAGAACGTAGTGTAGGCAAGCTCCCAAAACTCCAGACACGTCCAAATGAGGCACTGAGTGTGGCAGTCTACCTTTCTTAAATAAAAAACAAAATACAAAACAATAAAGTAAATAGTATTTGTTATGGATGGTTATTTATTAAGAATTCTTTCTGATGTATGTGACAGAAAATAAATTCAAGCCTTCAGCAAAAAGCATTATTAATTAGTTTAACACTTTTCTGGAAGGTCCAAGGAGTTAGGCCAGGCACATCTGTTACTCAAGTTTTGAATGATCATTCCAAACCCATGTCTTCCCTTGACTTGAGGGCCAAGACAAAGAGAATAATCCTCTCCCCAACAGAAGTAATGAATGGCTGCCCGGGTCATGTGAACCCTGCCAGACTGATAATCGTTTCCAGGAAAATGATGTAAATTACTCTGATTTTTTAATCTGGATCTTGTTCTTCAGCCTCTCCACACTCCCCTCCGCCCCCCAGCCCCATGATTGACAGTTTTGCTAGAATCACACATAGTGGGGGAGGGATACTGTGTAGTCAGAAATGTACCCGTGAAACATGAGGGAGCTTTATGAGACGATATTGCAAGATTTCTACCTACTCTAAAAATTCATGATTCTAAGGACCAAAATGGTATTGAAAGGATCTGAAAAATATTTCAAAAACTGTAGGACCACAGATGACACACAATAAATTGATTTCCTCCCTGGGAATTCTTTCTTAAGGTTTTATTGTTTTTCTGATTTTTAAAATAATGCATGTTTATTACTGAAAATTTGGAAAATCAAGAAAATGTCACTACCCAAAGAAGATCCCTGGTAACATTTCAACATATGTCCAAATTGTTAAAGAACTTGATTGATAAGAGTTAAAAGAAGGCATACCTGAATAAAGACTGTGGTAATTCTCCTGATCTTTCATGCATATAGACCAACTTGAATACCAAATCTTGGCGTTTATGCTCCTGGTAACAGTAAGCAGATTTTTCAATTAACTATGGCATATGAGCACTCTTGAAGGTCTTATTCCTCTAATTACTTACTAGTTGCTGCTTTGCATTTTGCTTTATTCAATAAAAATGCACATCATTAATGTCTAGTCACTGCTGCTGCACCCCGCATTGCAAAGCTTCACCAGAATACACATTTTATCTTGACATATTTCTGAAGGATCTCACATACAAACAGGAATGGTGAGGAATGGACTGAATGGGGCCTATAGTTAATTTTGTGTTAATTCTACTCATTCATTCCTGCATTCATCATTTATTCAACAACCTTTTATTGAATTTTTACTACGTTCCAGGTACTTACAGGGTAGTAGAGAAATAAATGTAAACAAAGCACTGGTGGGTTTTTTTCCCCTCATAGTTTGAAGTTTAATGGGAAACATGGAAAGAAATGTCAGTGAAATAATTACAAACTGTGATAAGTGCCATGAAAGAAGCAAACGGAGTGTTGAGATTTATAAAATTTAGATCACGCAAGGCTCTTCTCTGCTTCTAACTTTCCATGGCTCCGCACTGCCTAGGCAAGCCTGCCAGCAACCCAGCGTGACATTCAAGGCTCTTCACGGTATGGACCCTGCCTGAAGTTCCCTCTTCCATTGCCCCCAACACTCAGGCACACATAAATATTCATCACTCCCTGGATGTGTATGTCATGTCAAGGTGCGCAGGGTTTGACTCGCTAGTAATGGAGTGTCTTTGAGGGGTTCCAAGCAAGGCAGTGACACGAGCTCACACAAAGTATGCTTTGAATGGTCACCGTGCACGGCGATGTGTGCAGGAGGACCTGGTCAGGTGGAGGCATGAGCACCTGTTAGGAAGCATTGCCAGGGGTGCAGCAAGAGGATGGTGTTGCCTAAATGTTGGCGGGAGTGACAGAGCTATGAGAGAAGGACGTGATCCATTCTCTCCCACGCGGTCAGGGCTTGGCTGTGAGGGTGAGGAGACAGCAAGTGACTCCCACCCTCCTGGCCTTGAAGAGGCTGGTGAGCTGCCAGCTGAAGCCGTAGAAGTGGCAGTAAAGCTGTGTTAAGGTAGTCACGCTACTTAAATCAATATATAGATTCTTCCAGGGGAAAGTCAGAAATAATTTCTTCCTCTGGGGTTGGTCGGAGTCTTGCAAGAGCAGTATCCAGACTTCCTGCCGGTGGTGCTCTCACATCAAAGGATATGGCAAGAAAGATCATTTAATAAGTCTCTAACCTGGGGTCTCACAAGGGTGGCCCACAGGCTGAATCTGGCTTCCAGACCGATGAGCGGATTTATCTTGCACTGTGTCTTAAAACTGGGTATTTCCCCCACAGAGTTTCTGATTTCCATCTTCTCTTTAAAAATAAGATCTGTTAACATTCTCATGGGACAATTGGCTGGAGCTGAGGGGAGACTCTTTTCCAAGGGCATTTCCACCCCTGGCTCATGACCGGATCCACTACTCGCTAACATCTGTCAAGATGGCGGGTTGAGGAGTTCCCATCTGCGGCTTGGTAGAAGGGCCCGTGTGTCCCACGTGCCGGGCCTTCTAGGCCGAGCCCCAGAGCATGCAGGTGAGGTCGGAAGCACGGTCACCCTTCCCGGATGGCCAGGGGGGCGTGGCTCTCCTCCAGGAGCTCTAGCAGGTGCCCGCCTCCCTCTGGGGCACGCCAGGGAGCATGCGCGGTGCCTTGGTCCGGCTAACAATGAACGCTAACAATACTACTTCCAATACTATTCATAAGAACAATTATAGGGCACTTACCATGGTCCGGACACTCTGCCAAGGGCATCACGTGGATACATGACTCCTTCAATGAACCTGAAGGCAGATGTTATTATTCCCATTTTAAAGATGTGAAAACAGGCACAGAGAAGTACCTTGCCCAAAGTCACACCATGGATGATTGATTAGGAAGAGGGAAGAATCTAGGCTAAAACCTTGGTGCCTACCCTTGAAGAATTTTTTGACCCATAGTATATTTTTAAATAAAAATCATTCCTGTTTTATCTATTTCTTTGAAGGTTAATAATGCATATTTGGAATTCTCTTCAAATAGCTGCATCTGTCTGGAATGGCTGGTTAAGTCCAAATAGTGTGCCCTATGCTTTCCTATCCTGCATTTTTGTGCACGGGTTTCTCCTGCATGGGTTATGGTTCCCTCCTCCTCCTCTTGCCCATATGTAGGTCTCTGTCCTGGAAGCTTCTGGTAACAGTTTGCATATGCCTCTTACAGGTGGCATGGCCACGGGGTCTGAGGTTGTCTTGATTTAAAATATTTGGTCCTATTGTTATGCTTTCTCACAGCTTGTGTTCAGAGCATGGATACCTGATTCATAATATAGGCCCATGGTGTGTGTATAGTCCTTTTAATTTCTGTTGAGGGTTTAAAAAAATTGTATGCAAGTCTCCCTGATGAGACAGTGAGGTCCTAAGAGCAGAAACTGCATCTTACTCATGTGCATGCTCTGGCCCACCTTAAGTGATAAAGAGCATTGTGTGGAGTGGGCAAAGTCTGTCTTGTCCTTATCAATGTCCTTCTCTCAATAGCACGTTCAGATCCCTTTCTCTCTCCCCATCACATCAGCTTGCTTGAAATAGTGGGAAATCATTCTGAGCTGTCAGAGACTGGAGACAGCTTTGTGTGCTATCTCCTTAGGCACTTACTCTTCAATTGGCATCAAAGGCCTCATCCAGAAGCATCCATATAGACAAGGTCAGGGAACAGAATCCAATGTGTAGGAGGACAAAGTGCGTATTAGAATGAATAACCATGGCAGGTTCAGAGCAGAGGTTCTGAGCCAGGGGGGATTTCCCCCCTTCTCTCCCACTTAAGGCAACGTCTGGAGACATTCTGGGTTGTTACAAGTTGAGGAGGGGTCTCTACTGGCATCTACTGGGGAGAGGCAAGGAATCCTACTAAATATCCTACAGTTCGCAGGACTGCTCCCCACAATAGAATGGTCAAGCCCAAAATGTCAATAGTACTGAAGTTGAGAAACGAAGGTCGAATGGGTTTTCTATTGCCTCTATAACAAATTTCCCACAAATACAATGGCTTAAAATAACACACAATTTTAATCTTACAGTTCTGGAAGTCAGAAATCCAAAATGGGTGTCACTGGGCTAAAATCAAAATTTCAGCAGGGCTGTGTTCCTTGTGAAGGTTCCAGGGGAGAATCCACTTCCTTGCCTTTTCCAGCCTTTAGAAACCACCCCCATTTCTTGACTTGTGGTTCTTCCTTCATCTTCAAAGCCAGCAAAGGCAGGCCAAGTTCTCAGCTGCCAGGTGGCTGGTTCTCCCTCTTCCACCTAAGGACCGTGTGATTACATTAGGTCTATCTGGATAAACCAGGATAACCTCCCTATTTTCAGGTCACCTAATTAGCAACCTTAGCTCCATCTGCAGCCTTAATTCCCCTTTGCCATGTAACCTACCATTCTTGTAAGTTTGGGGATTAAGATGTGGACATTTTTAGGGGCCATTATTCTTCCCACCACGGAGAATTGCCCTTGTCCTATAACTCAAATGCATTTACTGGCTTTATCAAAACCAAGTTGCAGATAATGCCCAAACACCATATGATTTTAAGAGAATTAAGTGTGGACAGCTCAAGACCTGTAAATCCCTTTCAGTTATAGTTACTTATTCACCAAGGTCTGCCGAGGACCTCCAATGACATTGTTTTCTGAGCAGTGGGAGTCTGGGCTCGATTACACCTGCCTCCCTGTATGGTTGCCAGGTGAGGGGCTTACACACAGGGATTAATAGCCAAATGGAAATCCATATGCATCTTCATTAAGTGCCAGATGCAACAACTCCCAGTACAAAAAGATAGTAGTCCAAGAGAGACTTCACTCCTCTCCCAGAAAATTAAAGACACCAGCCTAAATTTCCTACCAGTTATAGGCAGAATGAAGGTGCAAGGGAAAAAGCCCTGGGGGGAACCTGGGGGGCTCAGCTGGTTAAGCAACTAACTTCAATTCAGCTCAGGTCATCAGCTCATGGGTCATGAGACAGAGGCCCGAGGTGGGTGCTGTGCTGAGTGGGAAGTCTGCTTGAGATACTCTCTCCTCTCCTTCTGCACCTCCCCGCTTCTCTCTCAAAATAAATAAATTTTTTTTTTCTTTTAAAGAGAAAGAGCCCTGGCTGGGCCTGCGCAGAGTTGGAGGCCCCCTGCCCAGGTGTGCCTGGCACAGGGAGCAGAGCGTGTGTGCATGCATGAGTGCTCCGGGCTGTGACCAATCAATGACCATTGTTTGCTCCTTTGTATCAACTCAGAAAATTAGGTAAGAAAAAGCGCTAGCATGAGTTTCGGCAGCCTGTTAGAGAGTTACACTTACCCTTAAGAGGTATGTTGGGGGCACCCGGGTGGCTCAGTCGGCTAAGCGGCTGCCTTCGGCTCGGGTCATGATCCCAGGGTGCTGGGATTGAGTCCTGCGTTGGGCTCCCTGCTCAGCGGGGAGTCTGCTTCTCCCTCTCCCTCTGCCTGCTACTCCCCCTGCTGGTGCACTCACTCTCTCTTGCTCTCGCTCTCAAATAAATAAATAAAATCTTTAAAATAAAGAGGCATATTGGAATTTGGGGACTTTTAGCACAAGGATTGGGGTTACTGATAATGGTATAGAATGGGTAGTGGAGAGAGTACTGGTGTTGGAATCAAAAGACTCTATGGGGGGCGGAGCAAGATGGCGGAGGAGTAGGAGACCTGGATTTCGTCTGGTCTCAGGAATTCAGCTGGATAGGGATCAAACCATTCTGAACACCTACGAACTCAACAGGAGATCGAAGAGGAGAGTAGCAACAACTCTCTGAACAGAGAAGCAACCACTTACTGGAAGGTAGGACGTGCGGAGAAGTGAATCCGAGGCGATATTCGGGAGGATAGACGACGGGGGAGGGGGCCTCCATCGGCCGCTTCTGGCAAGTGCTAGAGCCGCGGAGCACAAAATCGGAACTTTCAGAAGTCGGCTCCGCTGAGGGATGTCGCTCCAGTGGCTAAGCGGGGGGTGGAACCCTCGTGGGACAGTGTGGTCTCAGGACCCTCGGGGTCACAGAAAGACTGGGGGTGCCTGAGTGTGGCAGAGCTCACAGGTATCGGAGCGGGGAAGCCGGCTGCAGAGACGGAGCTGAGGCACGGGCTCTCAGCTCGGGGTGGCCATAAACTGTGATCCGCGGCCCAGTCGGGCCACTGCTCCTCCAGCAGGGACCCAACAAGCGGCAGAGCCAGGGAGACCCCCCTTCCTCCCCGGGGAGGAGCGGCGCGGGAGCGCACCGCAGGGATCTGCTGGGTTTGGAGACTCCACACGGGGTCGAGTGCCAGAGACAGAAACGCTCGGTCACAGGCCGGGTAAGCATGGAGTGCGGCCGGAGACCGGGGACACGGGAGTGACTGACTGCTTTTCTCTGGGGGTGCACTGAGGAGCAGGGCCCCGAGTTCTCCGCTCCTCTGGATGGAAATTGGGAGGCCACCATTTTCATCCTGGTCCTCCAAAGCTGTACCGAGAGCTTGCAGGGAACAAAAGCTCCTGAGAGCAAACCCGAGCAGCTTGCTTAGCCCGGACCGACAAGGGCGGGGCAATTCCGCCTCCGGCAAAGACATTTGGGAACCACGGCAACAGGCCCCTCCCCCAGAAGATCAGCACGGACAGCCAGGAAACCAAGACCAAGTTTACCGATCAAGGAGAACAGGAGAACTCCAGCGCTAGGGGAATACTGCACATAGAATTCATGGCTTTTTTTAACCATGATTCATTAGTCTTTCAAAGTTAATTTTTTTAACTGTTTTTGTTAATTTTTCTTTTTCCCTTTTTCAACCAACATCTTATCAATACCTTTTTTAAAAAAACATTTTTTATTTTTCATTTTTAGAGTCATATTTTATCCCTTCATAGTAGTTACCCTTATTTTTGGCATATATATGTAAGTTGTTCTCTCTTTAAAATTTTGAGATACAGTTTCTTCTAACAGATCAAAATATACCCTAAATCACTAGTGTATGGCTTTGTTCTAGTCTCCTGCCTGATCACATTATCTCCCTTTCTTTTCTTTTCTTTTTTTAAAAAAATCTTCTTTCTTTTTTCAAACAACTTATCGTATCAATTCCTTTTATAAAATCTTTTATAATTTTCATCTTTACAGTCATCTTCCATCCCTTCATTGTATCAACCCTTATTTTGTACATATATGTCTTTCTTCCTTTAAAATTTTAGGAGGCACTTTCTTCTAACAGACCAAAATAAGCCCAAAATCTAGTGTGCGGCACTGATCTATGCACTAGCCTGATCATATTTGATCATATTCTGTTTTTTTTTGTTTTGTTCTGTTTTTGTTTGTTTTTATCTTTTTCTTTTTCTTTTCTTTCTCTTTCTTTTTTCTTTCTTTCCCTTTCTTGTCTCCTGGTTTCAGGTCTTTTCTGATTTGTATAGAGTATATTTGCTGGGGACGTTGTTAACCTGTTAGCATTTTGTTCTCTCATTCCTCTATTCTCCTCTGGACAAAATGACAAGATGAAAAAAAATCACCTCAGCAAAAAGAACAAGAGGTAGTACCGTCAGCCAGGGACCTACTCAATATGGACATTAGTACGATGTCGGACCTAGAGTTCAGAATCATGACTTTAAAGATACTAGCTGGGCTTGAAAAAAGTGTGGAAGTTATTAGAGAAATGCCCTTTCCGGAGAAATAAAAGAACTAAAATCTAACCAAATCGAAATCAAAAAGGCTATTAATGAGGTGCAATAAAAAATGGGGGCACTAACTGCTAGGATAAATGAGGCAGAAGAGAGAATCAGCGATATAGAAGACCAAATGATGGAAAATAAAGAGGCTGAGAAAAAGAGAGAGAAACAACTACAGGATCACGAGGGCAGAATTCGAGAGATAAGTGATACGATAAGACAAAACAACATTAGAATAATTGGGATCCCAGAAGAAAAGAAAGAGAGAGAGGGGCAAGGGGTATATTGGAGCAAATAATAGCAGAGAACTTCCCTAATGTGGGGAAGGAAACAGGCATCAAAATCCAGGAGGCACAGAGAATCCCTCTCAAAATCAATAAAAATAGGTCAACACCCCGACATCTAATAGTAAAACTTACGAGTCTCAGAGACAAAGAGAAAATCCTGAAAGCAGCTCGGGAGAAGAGATATGTAACCTACAATGGTAGAAACATTAGATTGGCAACAGACCTATCCACAGAGACCTGACAGGCCAGAAAGGACTGGCATGAAATCTTCAGAGTGCTAAATGAGAAAAATATGCAGCCAAGAATACTATATCCAGCTAGGCTGTCATTGAAAATAGAAGGAGAGATAAAAAGCTTCAAGGACAAATAAAAACTAAAGGAATTTGCAAACACGAAACCAGCCCTCCAAGAAATATTGAAAGGGGTCCTCTAAGCAAAGGGAGAGCCTAAAAGCAGCATAGATCAGAAAGGAACACAGACAATATACAGTAACAGTCACCTCACAGGCAATACAATGGCACTAAATTCATATCTTTCAATAGTTACCCTGAATGTAAATGGGCTAAATGCCCCAATCAAAAGTCACAGGCTATCAGATTGGCTTAAAAAACAAGACCCATTGATATTTTGTCTGCAAGGGACTCATTTTAGACCCAAAGATACCCCCAGATTGAAAGTGAGGGGGTGGAAAACCATTTACCATGCTAATGGACACCAAAAGAAAGCTGGGGTGGCAATCCTTATATCAGACAAATTAGATTTTAAAACAAAGACTGTAATAAGAGATGAGGAAGGACACTATATCATACCAAAGGGTCTATCCAACAAGAAGATCTAACAATTGTAAATATCTATGCCCCTAACATGGGAGCAGCCAATTATATAAGGCAATTAATAACAAAAACAAAGAAACACATTGACAACAATACAATAATAGTGCGGGACTTTAACACCCCCCTGACTGAAATGGACAGATCATCTAAGCAAAAGATCAACAAGGAAATAAAGACTTTACATGAAACACTGGACCAAATGGACTTCACAGACATATTCAGAACATTCCATCGCAAAGCAATGGAATACACATTCTTCTCTAGTTCCCATGGAACATTCTCCAGAATTGATCACATCCTAGGTCACAAATCAGGTCTCAACTGGTACCAAAAGATTGGGATTATTCCCTGCATATTTTCAGACCACAATGCTTTGAAACTAGAACTCAATCACAAGAGGAAAGTCGGAAAGAACTCAAATACATGGAGGCTAAAGAGCATCCTACTGAAGAATGAATGGGTCAACCAGGAAATTAAAGAAGAATTAAAAAAAATTCATGGAAGCCAATGAAAATGAAAACACAACTGTTCAAAATCTTTGGGATACAGCAAAGGCAGTCCCAAGAGGAAAGTATATAGCAATACAAGCCTTTCTCCAGAAACAAGAAAGGTCTCAAATACACAACCTAACCCTACACCTAAAGGAGCTGGAGAAAAAACAGCAAATAAAGCCTACACCCAGGAGGAGGAGAGAAATAATAAAGATCAGAGCAGAAATCAATGAACTAGAAACCAAAAGAACAGTAGAACAGATCAACGAAACTAGGAGCTGGTTCTTTGAAAGAATTAACAAGATTGATAAACCCCTGGCCAGACTTATCCAAAAGAAAAGAGTAATGACCCAAATCAACAAAATCATGAAGGAAAGAGGAGAGATCACAACCAACACCAAAGAAATACAATTATAAGAACATAATATGAGCAACACTATGCCAGCAAATTAGATAACCTGGAAGAAATGGGTGCATTCCTAGAGATGTATCAACTACCAAAATTGAACCAGGAAGAAATAGAAAACCTGAACAGACTTATAACCACTAAGGAAATGGAAGTAGTCATCCAAAATCTCCCAACAAACAAAAGCCCAGGGCCAGATGGCTTCCCAGGGGAATTCTATCAGACATTTAAAGAAGAATTAATACCTATTCTCCTGAAACTGTTCCAAAAAATAGAAATGGAAGGAAAACTTCCAAACTCATTTTATGAGGCCACCATTACCTTGATCCCCAAACTAGACAAAGACCCCATCAAAAAGGAGAATTACAGATCAATATCCTTGATGAACATGGATGCAAAAATTCTCACCAAAATACTAGCCAATAGGATCCAACAGTACATTAAAAGGATTATTCACCATGACCAAGTGGGATTTATCCCTGGGCTGCAAGGCTGGTTCAACATCCACAAATCAATCAACGTGATATAATACATTAACAAAAGAAAGAACAAGAATCATATGATCCTCTCAATAGATGCAGAAAAAGCATTTGACAAAGTACAGCATCCTTTCTTGATCAAAACTCTTCCGAGTATAGGCATAGAGGGTACATACCACAGTATCATAAAAGCCATCTATGAAAAACCTACAGCGAATATCATTCTCAATGGGGAAAAGCTGAGAGCTTTTCCCCTAAGGTCAGGAATGCGGCAGGGATGTCCACTCTCACCACTGCTATTCAACATAGTGTTGGAAGTCCTAGCCACAGCAATCAGACAACAAAAAGAACTCAAAGGCATCCAAATTGGCAAAGAGGAAGTCAAACTCTCACTCTTTGCAGATGAGATGATACTGTATGTGGAAAACCCAAAAGACTCCACCCCAAAACTGCTAGAACTCCTACAGGAATTCAGTGAAGTGGCAGGATATAAAATCAATGCACAGAAATCAGTGGCATTCCTATACACCAACAACAAGACAGAAGAGAGACAAATCAGGGAGTCGATCCCATTTACAATTGCACCCAAAACCATAAGATACCTAGGAATAAATTTAACCAAAGAGGCAAGGGATCTGTACTCAGAAAAGTATAAAATACTCATGAAAGAAATTGAAGGAGACACAAAGAAATGGAAAAACGTTCCGTGCTCATGGATTGGAGGAACAAACATTGTGAAGATGTCAATGCTACCTAGAGCAATCTACACGTTCAATGCAATCCCCATCAAAATACCATCCACTTTTTTCAAAGAAATGGAACAAAGAATCCTAAAATTTGTATGGAACCAGAAGAGACCCCGAACAGCCAGGGGAATATTGAAAAAGAAAAGCAAAGCTGGCGGCATCACAATTCCGGACTTCCAGCTCTATTACAAAGCTGTCATCATCAAGACAGTATGGTACTGGCACAAAAACTGACATAGATCAATGGAACAGAATCGAGAGCCCAGAAATGGACCCTCAACTCTATGGTCAACTCATCTTTGACAAAGCAGGAAAGAATGTCCAATGGAAAAAAGACAGTCTCTTCCACAAATGGTGCTGGGAAAATTGGACAGCCAGATGCAGAAGAATGAAACTGGACCATTTCCTTACACCACACACAAAAATAGACTCCAAATGGTTGAGAGACCTAAACGTGAGACAGGAGTCCATCAAAATCCTAAAGGAGAACACAGGCAGCAACCTCTTCGACCTCAGCCGCAGCAACTTCTTCCTAGAAACATCGCCAAAGGCAAGGGAAGCCAGGGCAAAAATGAACTATTGGGATTTCATCAAGATAAAAAGCTTTTGCACAGCAAAAGAAACAGTCCACAAAACCAAAAGACAACCGTCAGAATGGGAGAAAATATTTGCAAATGACATATCAGATAAAGGGCTAGTATCCAAAATCTATATAGAACTTATCAAACTCAACACCCAAAGAACAAATAACCCAATCAAGAAATGGGCAGAAGACATGAACAGACATTTTTCCAAAGAAGACATCCAAATGGCCAACAGACACATGAAAAAGTGCTCAACATCGCTCGGCATCAGGGAAATCCACATCAAAACCTCAATGAGATACCACCTCACACCAGTCAGAATGGCGAAAATTAACAAGTCAGGAAACGACAGATGTTGGCGGGGATGCGGAGAAAGGGGAACCCTCCTACACTGTTGGTGAGAATGCAAGCTGGTGCAGCCACTCTGGAAAACAGTGTGGAGGTTCCTCAAACAGTTGAAAATAGAGCTACCATACGATCCAGCAATTGCACTACTGGGTATTTACCCCAAAGATACAAATGTAGGGATCCGAAGGGGTACGTGCACCCCGATGTTTATAGCAGCAATGTCCACAATAGCCAAACTGTGGAAAGAGCCAAGATGTCCATCGACAGATGAATGGATAAAGAAGAAGTGGTATATATACACAATGGAATATTATGCAGCCATCAAAAGAAATGAGATCTTGCCATTTGCAACATGGATGGAACTGGAGGGTGTTATGCTGAGTGAAATAAGTCAATCAGAGAAAGACATGTATCATATGACCTCGCTGATATGAGGAATTTTTAACCTCAGGAAACGAACTGAGTGTTGCTGGAGTGGTGGGGGGTGGGAGGGAGGGGGTGGCTGGGTGTTAGACAATGGGGAGGGTATGTGCTATGGTGAGCGCTGTGAATTGTGCAAGACTGTTGAATCAGAGATCTGTACTTCTGAAACAAATAATGCAATATATGTTAAGGAAAAAAAAAAGAAGAAGAAGATAGCAGGAGGGGAAGAATGAAGGGGAGTAAGTCGGAGGGGGAGACGAACCATGAGAGACAATGGACTCTGAGAAACAAACTGAGGGTTCTAGAGGGGAGAGGGGTGGGGGGATCGGTTAGCCTGGTGATGGGTATTAAAGAGGGCACATTCTGCGTGGAGCACTGGGTGTTATGCACAAACAATGAATCATGGAACACTACATCATAAACTAATGATGGAAAGTATGGTGATTAACATAAGAATAAAAAAAAGACTCCATGTTGTGCGGCCGGCTCACCTCTGCCCGGGACAACTGCCTCATACAGCCTTCCGGGGCCTGGGGAGGTGGGGCAGTCCTGCCCCTGCGGTCCCACAGCCTGATGTCCCAGCCACCTTCAAGTAGGGCAGGTGCATGCCAACTAGTAGCCCCTCTAGAAAATGCACCCGGGGATCAGTGGTGTTATTGTAGGAACACTGTAGGAACATGGTGTATCTGGGCACTTGGCTGGCTTTTGACCGTAAGGCCCTTGTGCCGGCCATGTCACAGAGACCGCTGCTGTTCTTTCTTCTTGGGTTGTCACGTGAGCCCAGAGAAATATCCTCCTTTGCAGCCAGCAATATTATTTGAAAGAAAGTCTATAACGAGCATGTGCTTCAAATGAAAGAATCAGGATGGTACTGCCAGAGCCTTTTATGCTAATGTTCTGCAGGGAAGCAGCTTGAACGCTGCTTTTATGAAGGGAATGGGCCCCACGGGGTGGGGAAATGGAGCCTGCGGGCAGCCAGAGGTCTCCTGTCTCTTCGCCTTCAATTTACAAGCAGCCGGGTGCCAGCCGCGGTTGGCAGGGGCCGTCGGCACAACATTGGTGTTGCCAGGGCTGGCCTCGTGGGCTGTGTGGGCTGGAGAAGTGCTTTCTTTGCATCCTGTGGTCTGCCTGAGCCTGCTTTCCCTGACTCCCTTTGCTCTATCTGGGTGTGAGTGAGCAAACAGAGCAGGCGCCGAGCGTCCCCGCAGGGATGGGGTGAGACAGGTCGCGCTCCCGCTCACAGGCTGGGCGACTGGTGCAATGGCTGGGCGTCACTGGCCCTAATAACTGCAATGCTGTCAACTGGGATGAGGACTCCCTAGGGCTCTGGGTGGACACTGACCTTACCCCCTTCACAGATAACCTCGTTGGCAATATAAACAGCCTTCTTCCAAGTGGGTGAATGACCCAGAGCGGGGACAGGAACCTGAGGAGGTGCTGATGTTGCCGTCTGCAGCATGTCGGGCCCCGCCCAGAGTTTTGGCAAAGGTCCAAAGCTCCCCATGTGCACCCACCACCCTCCCTGCACTATACGAAAGCGTATTCCTTTCCTGTTGCCTCTGTAACCAATTACCATAAACTCAGTAGCTTAAAACAACACATTACTATTCTCTTACTGTTCTAGAAGTCAGGAGTCTAAAAGCTCGACATGTTGGCCAGGCTGTGTTCATTCTAGGGGCTTTAGGGGAGAATCTATTTCCTTGTCTTTTCAGAGTCTAGAAGCCGCCTGTGTTCCACCCTCTGTAACCTCTTGCTTCCACAACTGTCTCTGAGCCTCCTGCCTCCATCTTATAAGGACCCTGTGATTACACTCGGCCCCCCTGTATAATTTAGCACAATCGCTCCGTCCCAACATCCTTCACTTAACCCTATCTGCAGAGTCTCTTTTACCATGTAAGGTAGAAGATTCTGGGATGAGGAGGTCGGCTCATCCTAGCACAGGAGGACGGCAGCCTGTGGTGTGGGAGGGTGAGACCACACAGAGACCCTGCCCCTTCTAGCCCAGCAATGCCCCGCTTCTGGGCGGTGGCTCCAGTACCATAGCCTGGGCAGCCCCAGCTCAGCTTGCTTATCTAGGTCTATGCTAGCAATGCTCCATGACCTCTCTCCTGCACCCCAGGCTGCTCATCCGACCTGCTGGCACGTGACTGGGCAGCCCTTCCCCTGCCTTCTCTTTCTTCATCACCGCAACTACTAGGTTGTGCCATTTCCCTGCTTCTAACCTTGGGTTCTCTTTTCCATGTCGAGCTTCTCCTTGTGGCCTTCCTCAGTCACACATTTCCCCCAGAAATCTCATCATGGTCCTGCAAGTTTTGTAAAGTTGAGCATGTTAATGTTCTAACAGAAAGGCAGGTGTAGGCCATCTCTTGTAGTGGGAGATAGAATTTCAGGGCAGCAAGTACGAAGAGGGATGGGCTCCCAGTACTTCCTTCTGTCCTGGGGGCAGAGGGTTGGGCATGATGAGCGGGGGCCGAGAGGAAGCATAGTCATTGGGACAACTCGGGGAACGAGAGAAATCTGTCATAAGTGGGGGTGCCTCAAGGAAAGACTTGCCCAGTAGGATTTGAAGATGAATTGGGAACCCCTGGGGGGTGCTGACAAGGCCTCTGCTTAGGAAGTGCTGTCTCTAGGCCAGAGGAAGCAGCCACTGCTTAGGACATCTGGGGACCAGGCTATGAACCCGAGATGACACTTGAACCAACCCGAAGAGAAAGATGGGATCCTGGGAGCCCAAGCTTAGACTGGAGCTGGAGGTGGTGGCCAGGACGGACCACAGAGAGGATGAAACACCCTGACGCAGGCAGGATTAGTGAGCGGTCTGGGCGTCTGCAAATTGCCTGCTTCCACCGTGGGTCCCTGTCTCATATGACATAAAAGCACTTTAGCTCTCCCTCGATCTGGCAGGACAAGCATTCATCCCGCGGGGAAGGAAAACACTTTCAGGGGCACGATGGGCATGTTTGGGTGTGCAGGACACGGGGAGAGAACGAGGGGTGTCTATGAACAGTCTAGTCCAGGTGGTTTTGGAAAAGAGAGCAGTGGGCCGTGGCCGGAAGAGCATGGAGGGAGAGTATGGGATGGGTTTGGTTTGGAGGATGCTCCAATATTGTTGGAAGTGAGCCAGCAAAGAAGGCAGGGGAAGGGGAACTCCCCAGCGAGCAGACAGTGCCATCACAGATGCCTTGCCTCCAGACTCAGAGGGACGCTGTGTCCCTTGCCAATTTGTTATTTGCTCCCCTAATCTTTCTCAACACAACACACTTCATTAAAAACAATCCTTGAGGATCTCCCTCCACTTCCTGTGCAAATATCTTTCTTTTTCTCTTTCTCTCTCCCTCCCTTCTCCTTCCTTCCTTCCTTTCATCCATTCTGAAGCTTAACTATAGATAGTGTGTTGGCTCCGAGGGGTTCTGTGTATTTCGTTCTATTTTTTGCTTCGATCTTAATCTTTCAGTCATATTTTCCCTAGATCCTGATTCCTTTTTTTTCCTGTTTTTGTCATTGTTTCATTGAATGTATTTTTGTGATTATGATCTAATTGTGTGTGTGTGTGTGTCTGTGTGTGTGCGTGCGTGTGCTGTGCACTAGGTCTAGAGACCTAAAATAGCTTTACTCATTAGGAACTGGTTAACTGCTCTTGGACAAGTTAAATAACATCCCTGGATCTTCTTTTCCTCACCTGAAAAATGAGGTAATTACACTGCATATTGGCTTCTTGTAGCCCTAATTTCTTCCTTAATCAGAGGGAAGCCCAGAGCATTGATGGACCTCCTTTCTTCCGAGGCGTGCCCAGGGGCATCACTGGACAGCATCTCACTCCCTCAGTGATTAGTCTAAATCAGGAAACTTACATTTGCTTTAGAGAGTTTCTCCCCTTACTAGAGGAATAAATCTTCGACCATCTGTATTATTTTCCCGAGGCTGCTGTAACAAATTCCCCAAAACTTCCTAGCTTAAAACCACAGAAATGTTTTCGCTCATCATTCTGGAGACTGGAGTCTGAAATCGGTATCAGTGGGTGGAAATCAAGGTGTCGGTAGGACTATGCTCACTTTGAAGGATTTGGGGAGAATCTGTTCCTCGTCCCTTCTGGCTTTTGGTGGCAGCTGGCCCTCCTTGACTTGTATGCTATTCTAGTGTCTGCCTCTGAGGTCACATCGTGTTCTCGCCTTCTCTGTGTGTGACCTCCGGCTGGGCTCTTTTTGCTCTCTTCCCCGGCTACTTGTGATTGCATTTGGAGCCCACCCTGATAATCCAGGATAATTTGCCCATGTCAAGATCCTTAACTGAGTTGCACCTATAAAGAATTCTTTCCTTATGACATTTACAAGTTCCAAAGAATCTGATATATTTGGGTGACCATTTTTCAACCCATGACACCACCTTATACCAGCCTGGCTAATGGCCATCGGCAAGCAAGGGAGAGGAGTAACTGCAGTGCCATTTCTAGCCTCTCTCTCATCACAGCTGTCGCCTTTGTGAAATCAATCCCGGAGGGGGTGCCGATAACTCCTGACATTCTTGGAGAAAAATGCACAGCACTTCCCCAGGCAAAGAAGACAGAGTGTGTGTCCACGGAGCTGGAGTCTGGGCTTCTTTTTGAGGGCACCATGAAATCCACAATGCCCCAACATTGGGGCTGATAAGAGACAGATAATCTGTTCTAAGAATGTTTTTTCTTTTGTTCTTTTCTCTTCTAGGTCACTGTCTAGAGAGAGAGTGTCATGGGAGGGAAGAAACGGAAGACCCAATGCCATGGACAACTCTTTTATTGTAAACATGGAGCCTTCAGATCCAGGTCCTACCAACCCCCAGAGCTCCTCTCCCTGCCCTCTAACTCCCTGCACATGGCTGAATGGTCAGATTTTTAATAAGCATTTTTGAATTGATATACATTAACTAAAAGTCCCAATCTCAAAATTTGCTGCCTGTATTTTTCCCTGTATGACATTGGGCAAATCACTACCCCTTCCTAGACTTCAATTTGCTCATTTGTAACTTGAAAGAGGATGGACAGTGAGGGCAGAGGCAGGAAGGGATGTCTAGTGTGAAAAAGACTGTATAATGTAATGCAGAAACCCAAGCTTGAGAACCAGGCAGACTTGAGTTAGAAACCTGATTCTGGCACTCTATTAGTCACCATGCTCTTGAGCAGGTTGCTTTTCTTCTCCCAAGTCCTGGCTTCTCATCTGTAAAATGGGGGTTACAACTGGTGTGGAGACTGTTATGGGTTGAATTACATCCCTCAAAAAGATACACTGAAGTCCTAATCCCAGGTACCTGTGAATGTGACCTTACTTGGGAACAGGGTTGGTGCAGATGTAATTAGTTAAGATGAGGTCTACTAATAGAGTAGGATGACCCCTCAACCAATATGACTGGTGTCCTTATAAGAAGGGAAGAAGACACATGGGGAGAAGATGGTCATGTGACAGCAGAGGCAGAGATTGGAGCAATGCATCCACAAGCCAAGGAATGCCAGGGGCTACCAGAAGCTTGAAGAAGTAAGGAAAGATCCTTTTCTGGAAGCTTCAGAGGGAGCATGGCTCTGCCAACACCTTGATTTCAGACCTCCAGCCTCCAGAACTGTTAGAGAGTAAGTTTTTGCTGTTTTTAAGCCCCCCCCCCCATTTTGGGGTCATTTGTTACAGAAGCACCTAGGAAATTAAAACTGTTGTCATGCCTGCTTAGGCTCCTCTTGGCTGTAATGGTTTCTTGGGCTTTCATTGCTTCAATGACCTTGACAGTTTTGAAGAATGCCGTGAGGTATTTTGCAGAATACCCTTCTATTAGGATTTTTCTGATGGTTTTCTCATGATTACACTGAGGTTATGGAATTTTTGGAGGAAGACACAGAGGTAAAGTGGATTCTCATTCCATCATATCAAGGGTGCATGCTATCGATATGATTTATAACTGTGGATGCTGATATGATTTATGACTTGACCACCTGGCTGAGGTAGTTGGTCAGCTTCCTCTACTGCAAAGTTACTCTTCCCTTCCCCTTTTCCTACTGTGCTCTCTGGAAGGAAGTCACCATCTGCAGCCCACACTTAAGAGATGGGCATTGTACTGCACACCCTTGAGGGTGAAATAACTACATACATTATTTAGCATTCTTCTGCATGGGAGATTTGTCTCTTTCCTATCGATTAATTTATTCAATCATTTTTCTGTGAGTATGGACTCATGGATATTTATTTAGTACTGTGGATTATGATCCAACCCTATTTATTTTGTTGCTCAAAGTATTTCAGCTTGACCACGGGGGCTCTTTCTTCCCATTAGCACAGCCCCAATCACTGTGGGATTTTTTTCCTTCCCAAGGACTTCCTTATTTCTGGCATATGAGATGCTCTAGGTTCATCTTGTGTATTTCCTGTCCTGGTTCTAGAATCAGCCATTTCTCTAGGGAGCCCTGGCTTTTTATTTATTTTTTTTTAATTAGAGGTTGGTATTAGAAATCTCTATGTGCTTGTTGCCACTAGTGTGTCATTGCTTCTAGTCCCCTTCAGCTGAGAGAGCAAGGAAATATATGTGGCTTACTAACCGTGTTTTTAAAGTTGCTCTTCACTTTAGATTTGGTGCTTCTTGGATTCCTCCTCATTATACTCCTAATAGGCATCTAGCCCCTCTGATCGTTGGGTCCATAAACAGGAAAGGTCCTAGTAGAACTCACATAATGAATGAATCTGAATGGACATTCTTTCTTTATCTTAATGACCCATGTTTGTCAAGCCTGGATTCTCACGCCCTCTCCGGTCCACCTCATAAGGTCCTACCTTGGGACCTTGATTCATGTTGCTCCTCTTTCCTAACATGCCCAGCTGGGCTTTGACTTCTGTTTCTCCACATTTTCCCCATTCTTCTGGGTCCAACCCAGGTGGTTGCACGGTGTGTTCCCAGTATCATAATTCATCACACTGTACCCCTAGGACTGGCACACATTTTTATGAAGGCTGCATTTCAATAAAACACTTACTTAAAAAGATATCTTTGATCCAGGTACAAGACATCAAGAACTTTGCTTCCGTGAGGTTGCAAATAAGCTTCATGATACTAAAAATAAAACTTATTCTTATGCTTCAGTTAAAATATGTTGGCCTATAAGAAACAGAAACCCCGTGGGGCGCCTGGGTGGCTCAGATGGTTAAGCGTCTGCCTTCAGCTCAGGTCATGATCCCAGGGTCCTGGAATCGGGTCCCACATCGGGCTCCCTGCTCGGCGGGGAGTCTGCTTCTCCCTCTGCCTCTCTTTCTTTCTCTCTCTCTGTCTGTCTCTCATGAATAAATAAATAAAATCTTAAAAAAAAAAAGAAGCAGAAACCCCGTCTCAAGCTGGTTTAAACAGGGACTTTTTTACCTCAGGAAACAGGAGGTGGTGAGGTAGGCAGCTTCAGGGACAGCTGACTTGGTGGCTCAGTGATGGCACTGGACACTGGCCATGTCCGGACATCAGTCTCTTCCTGTGCTCCCCCCGAAGAGCAAAGGAACTTTCTAGCAACTTCCTCCTTTCAAAAAATCTTCCCTTCACACTCCCTCAGGCACACTTGAAGAAGAGACGTGAAAAATCTTTGAATTTTGGTATTGGTAACAAGACTGTCACTCTTTTCTGAGGAAGGAAAGCTTTTTGGGGGCTCTACTCTGCCATGGCTTCTGATATTGTTGAAATCTGGTTGGAATGGCCATAAGACTGGTAGCCTGGAGGAGGAGAAGGTGGGCAGTGAAGGGTCAAGCAGTGGCCTTTATGAAGGAGGGCTGCACCCCCCTGGTGCCCTGCGGGGATTATCATCAACAAGGGAACAGCTTCAGCCCCCGGCCCAGGCTGCACGGTGGGTAAAATTGATCCTGGCCTCCAGCTCCCGGTCCAGGATTTTGAAGGCGGTCGAACAGTGCCACAAAAGTGTTCTCTCAAAATCATTTAGCACCATTCCGATTTTATATTTTCTTTGGTGATTAACTGGTTAATATCTTTCCCCCTACTCTGAGAGCTCCCCAAGAGTAGGGAACATGTCCATTTTGCTCAGCTTTGTATCTCCAGCATCCGGAACAGTGTCTGGAACATATAGGAGTTCAACATCATTGGCTGAATCAATGAATATGGTTGGAAGGACATGGGTTTTTTAGATCAAGCCAATGTGGTTTCAATGCCCAACCCAGGGACACGTCAGCTTCCAGCTATGACAGGCTCACTTAACTTCTCTGAGCCTCTGAATCCCCCACCGGCAAAATGAGGATAATGCCACCCTCCTTTTAGAAGAGCTTCACACATGTTAGCTTGCCCCTCATTTTTCACTCCCCTGACTCCCAAACACCCCTGCAGGTTGTTTCTTTATGAATCAAATGGGGACCAAATGTTTATCTCATAGAATAGTTATGGAAATTAAATGAAGTAAAACGTACAAGAGGAGGTGCTTTGTAAAAGCTTGTGTTAAAATTACGATAATCATCCTGTAAAAAGGAAGGTAGAAGAGCATTGAAGTCAGCGTCCACCTCACAAGATTATCCAGAACACACAAGACTTCTTACCCTGCAATCGATTTTGCTCTGTGTCATTTGAAGACCTGAGTAGCATTTTTGGGGGTTGATCTGCTGTATTTAAAATTTTTTCTGTATTGCTTATATGTTTGAAATGTTCTGTATTCTTGCTGCTCTGGCATTTAGGGCCGTATTCCGGAGAGACTGCCCCTCCCTGGGCTAACTAATTCCTCCAGAGAGCAGGTGACTTCCCCTGAGAGTGCATCTTTGATACACAAACCAACACGTCTGGAGCCCACACCCCCAACCATCACCTTCATCAAACTCCACACCAAGCCATTATTCCCCTTGCCCTAAACCACCCCAGGGCCAAGTTCTAAGGACACCTAGGGACCACCCCCATAGCCTAGAGCCTGCTGAGATTATTCAAACTATCAAATCCTAAACTATTCAGTGCCTTGTGCCCACCTTGCCTTGCACCTTCTCTCCCAGGAAAACCCCAGTAAACGCTCTGGGCTATGTTCTCCCCTCTCATTTCTTTCACCTCCTGACTGACCCCGCTGCTTCTCTGTGTGGTCCTGCATGGTGTGGCATGTCTCCTGTTTCTTGGGATCTGTGAGTATAGACTTCCTGCTTCATGACAGTCATATCTGTGTTTCTATGTCTTATCAGACTTGATTAACACAAATCCTGAGTGCATTTTAACATAGAAACGGACCCCAGAACCAAATGTTCTCGGTGGGGGTGGGTGCCTGTGTTAGAGAAAGGAAAACAAGAGAGCCCCCTCCCATGTTCTGAGAGGACACCCATGGCAGAGGCTGCCTGGGCAGTGGGCTCAGAGCCTGGTGACCCGGCCTTGAGAATCCTCACAAGGCCGGGGCTTGGCCAGGGAAAGGTTCATGAATTTCATGCTTATACAGTAAAGAATGTCCACACCCCTCAGAAATAAGTGGAAGAGATATTATTTAATGCCCTGGAGACTTCACTAGAATCAAATCTGCAGGAATTTCCAGTAAAGGAGTCAGGAAAGAAAATATTTTGTTGAGCACCTATACTGAGTTCTGTGCCAGGGACATGGCAGCCTTCTGGAGAAGGTGCTATTTAGCCTCATTTTACAAATGGGGAAACTGAGGCACACAACAACAAAGTCCCTTGCCCAGCTTGTAAGTGGTGAGACCAGCACTGGGATGCAAGCGTGCTGCTTCAAGGCCTCCCTGACCCCAGCTGCCTATTGTCTCTAGACAACAGTGCTATCTGTCAGACACGTAGGGACAAGGGAGCCCGAGGTCGCCATCTTCTGGGTGTGAGAGCAAAGGTGTGATGAGGGAAGGCCCTCTACAACGCTCTCAGTGCTGCGTGAGCCTTCCCCAGGACGGTGGTGCAGAAGCAAGGCCATGGCAACCCTTGTCCTTTCTCTGGGCTTTGTTGGGCCCTTTTCCCAGGCTCTCCCAGGGAAGCCCTCCTCCTGCCCTCCCACTACGTAAGCCCATCTTGAAGGCAGGGATGGGGCGTTCCCCGAGGGCCGTCTGTGTGCCATATGCCACACGGGGCTTCTCTGAAGTTTTCATCACCATCACCGGGACTTGGAGGTGGGTTTTCCTATTCCCGTTCTGCAGGTGGGAAAATGAAAGGAAAAGCATTTCACTTGGGCACCTGATGTTAAACACAGCCCTGAAGTAGTTGAGCTGGACTCAAGCCGGATCCTCCCACTTCCCGTCCCAGTATGAACAATGGCAGAGCCGGCTCTGGCATCGGTGGGTCTCGGGGAGCCCGGGAGCTTCTCCACAGCCCCAGCTGCACTGCCATGCTGCGCTGGCATGCTGATGTTAGCCTCAGTTTCCCTGCTCAGTCCTGCCATTTCCTGCTGACTGGAGCCCTGTCCTGAATGCATGCCCCGGTCCCTGACCTCCTCCTTAACTCCTTTTAAGAACAAAAAAGTCGATATATTTATTTAATGCAGTGAAACGAGTGTTCGTTCATTTACAAAAGCCAGCCAGGCGGTCCACCGGTCCAGACAAAAAGAGTACATTGAAGCAGACATCTTCCCTCCAGAAGGAAGGAAGGAACAGCACACCTCTCTGGGAGGTTACAGTTTGAGGAAACCCACACCGAATATGTCATAATCTGCTCCCCAGCATTCACAAAAGCACGTATTCATTACGAAAGAAATACGTGTTTCTTGTGGAAAACCTAGAAAATTGAGAAAGGCATACAAAGAAAATCTTATCATCCCACCACCTAGTATATAGGTATCTGTGTGCGTATTTACAAAATTCACGTTATACTATTTATTATATACTACAAAGTAGATATAGATACACACATAACTGGAGTTATACTGTTTATAATACTGGCATCTAAATGCCTTTTGTTAACATCCTTTTTAACGCATAGTAGTAGTATTTGGTGGAAATCGGTACTTTACCCCAAGTTTGGCGTCCTCACAGTCGCCGTGTTCGGGGATCCGTGGGCTCTTTCCCATACGCTACCGCGTCAGCCTGTCTCGGTGTAGAGCTCGGCGTTCTGGCAGGCCTCCCTGGGGACTGCGACACAGCCTGGCCTGCGGGGACCCCTTTTCGGAGCCCCCCGCGACCAGGAGCTGTGGTAGGCGGGCAGGAGTGGAGCCCGGCACGGCGGGGGGGGGCGGGGGGGGAATGGAGGGGTGGTGGGGGGGTGGTGAGGGGGTTCGGCCCGTGGGAAGGGGGCTGACCGAGCTTCTCCCAGGTTTTCTTCCTGAGGGGAATGGCAGAGCCGGCCTCCTGGCGTTGACACGGAAAGGAGCACCCCGGGAAAGAAAGATGGATCGTAATGTATAAGGCCTGGGTCTTCGTATGTGTGAGCTCGTTTGGGAGAACTCCTCATACCACAGAGAGTTCGCCCCCACCCCCGTTTTTCACCTTCTAACTACTCCCACCGCGGGTGCCCCCCCTCCCTTTTCTCCCCCTGGGAGCGGCTCTGATTATTTCTTTCATCCTCTTCAACTCCTTGGGCACGGCTGGCCCCGGGCGGCTCCAGCCGGGTGTCTGCTGGGAGGACAGCCGGCGTCCCGGCCCCTGCAGCTGAGAGGCTCCGGCACAGGAGGGACACATACACCCCTGGGGATGTCCGCTCTCACCTCCCCGCTGGGGGTCGAGCAAGCCTCTCAGCCTCGCTGGTGGAAACGGGGCCCCAGACCTAGAGGCAGAATCTCAGGCTGAATCCAAACCTGTCTTTTCACAGGATCCCAGGCAATGCCTGTACACACCGGAGTTCGAGAAGCCCTGTCCTAAGGGAGAACTTTTTTTTTTTTAATTTAATTTTATTATGTTATGTTAGTCCCCATACATTACATCATTAGTTTTTGACGTAGTGTTCCATGATTCATTGTTTGTGCATAACACCCAGTGCTCCACGCAGAACGTGCCCTCTTTAATACCCATCACCAGGCTAACCCATCCCCCCACCCCCCTCCCCTCTAGAACCCTCAGTTTGTTTCTCAGAGTCCATAGTCTCTCATGGTCCTAAGGGGGAAATTCCTTCAAAGAGCATTGCTGCCCTACGCTCCAGGGTCTGATTCGAGGGATGAGATCACAGGCTGCAAGGGCAAGCAAGCCGCTGAGACCTGGCCCTGCAGCTGTATTCCCAGTCTGTCCTCCAGCCTGGATTGGTCTGGAGACCCCAAGTTGAAGGGAAGAACACAAGCCATTCTCCAAGGGGCAAAAGGGGCCTCCGGCTGTGGCGCCCCCTGGCTGCTCTGTTAGGGGAGAGTAAGGACCAGCGGGGACAGTGGCTTTGCACACGCTGAGTAACAGGGTGAAGCTCGGATCCTAGCTGCGTTTGGAATGACAGCCCAGTTCTGTTCGGTAAAGAAGCACAGTGACTCTTTATCGCTGGGTGTTACAGGATTTCAATAGCAGGAGCCAGCCAGACAAAATGCAAGGCATTGTGAGCGGGCCACGCTTTGCGCAGCCCCAAGTCCTATCATAACAGCCATTGTTCACACAGCCCCCGCCTGGGCCCCACCTCCTTCCTCAGAAATACTGTGGGACAGGGACATGGGTCTATTCATCTCTTCTCAGGAAAAGGGGGGTGAAGCAGTAGTAAACTCTGGGGTCTGGGAGGATGGATGGGGAGGGGGAGATGAAAGGGGGCCGCAAAGGTTGGACAGAAGGTGATGGTGAGGGTTGGTTAGTGCACAGACCATGGCGGATCTGGGAAGGGATGTGGGGGGCAGTATCAATTAGTGTTGCACTGGGGCCTTGAGGAGCCAACAGCAAGTGGAGGGCAGGGGAGGGCCGGGAAAGGCTGCTGCTGGCCCCGGCTATGAGACAGGATGTCAGGAAGCCTAAGTTCAGAATCCGTGTCCCACTTATGGCTACGTGGCTTTGGCATTTTGTGTACCTTTCCCGAGTCTTATTTTCCTTGTCTGCAAAATGCAGATACTGACATTTGCCTCAGAAGGGGATGCGGCAATGAAATTAAATGAAACGAAGCATAAGAAAGTACCTAGCGCAGCACTTGGCACAAATCATGAGTTCGGGTTCAGAAAGATGTTTCCTGTTGCCTGTCAACGAATATACCATACGCTCAGCCCTGCCAGTTCTGTGATGCCTCTCTCCTCTGAACCTAAGAAAGGTTCAAAGCGTGATTCCATAAAGCAGCACGTGGAGAGGGGGCAAGGTAAGGCTGAGGTCAGTTAGACTACTGCAATCATCCTAGCGCTAGTTCATAATGGTCTGAGCTAAGGCAGGGTGTGTGGGACTGGGGAAAAGGCAGCGATTTTAAACAGGATCTGATGTCACCAAATTTGCATTTTAGAAGAATGACTTTCAAGCGCTGTGAATGACTGGGCCTGTATTTTCTCCCCTTGAATTATTTTATTGTTCCACTTGAATTGTTTTATTATCCAGTCTCTGTCTGATTTTTGCCTTCACCCATTAATGAAGGACACTTTCCCCCCTGCATTTGCCAGAGGGCGTCACTCGGCAACAGATCTGTCTGCTACCACACAGGGTGGCAAGATGGGCGGTCTTCTTCCCATGGTCATCACGGGACTCATTTTCATGGAACCCTGCCCCTAGAAGCTAACTAGAGTAAATTGTTCATGTGACGTCTGGGGTTGCTGAGGGGCGCAGCCGCCTGGTCCCTCCCCAGCTCTCCAGCAGAGGATGCTAAGGGGTTCCAGACCCCTTCTCAATTTCATTTCTGGCATTCCCCCAGGGCTTCTGAAATTTGCCTTTCTTCTGCTGACTCCTTGCTCTTTAATACAGGAAATTCACCAGGGATTTATTTAATAACATTCTAGTATGTGCACCAGATTATTTGGCCAGTTGGCTAGTTGAACTATCAGTTTTAGCGTCCTCTTATTTGATTTCCTCACTAACTTCTTTGTTTTGGTGAGGATTAAGATAATTCAGTATATTATAGCTTCCGATGTTATAAATTTTAAAGATTAAAAGTTTTTAGTAAAACTGGCTGAACTTTCTGCATTTGGAGTAGACGCGCGTCATTTGTTTATTCATTCCACAGATTTCTGAGTGCCTCCTTTTCTTTTTTTTTTTTTCTCATTAAACTTTTGTTTTAATGGGTCTCAAAATTCTGTGACAGATTTTTGGTCAAGTTGTTTCCATTAAAAAGTACTGATTTTAAAAACTAATAACTTAAAACTGCCACACACACACAAAAAAAAACATGGTCCACAAAACATTCTCCTTTCCTTCTGAAGGTTTTACGATGCATTGTTATCATTAACCAGTCTTTTACTATTAAACTTAAATGGCCAATTGACACAAACAGTTCTGAGACCGTTCTTCCACCACTGATTAAGACTGGGGTGGCAGGTATTGGGGATAATATTCATTTAGCCTTCTGAGCTTTCTGGGCAGACTTGGTGACCTTGCCAGCTCCAGCTGCCTTCTTGTCCACTGCTTTGATGACACCCACAGCAACCGTCTGTCTCATGTCACGAACAGCAAAACGGCCCAGAGGAGGATAGTCAGAGAAGCTCTCAACACACATAGGCTTGCCAGGAACCATATCAACAATGGCAGCATCACCAGATTTCAAGAACTTGGGACCATCTTCCAGCTTTTTTCCAGATCGACGATCTATTTTCTCCTTCAGCTCAGCAAACTTGCAAGCAATGTGAGCCGTGTGACAATCCAGCACAGGTGCATATCCAGCACTGATTTGGCCTGGATGGTTCAGGATAATCACCTGAGCCGTGAAGCCAGCTGCTTCCATTGGTGGGTCATTTTTGCTGTCACCAGCCACATTGCCACGACAAACATCTTTGACAGATACGTTCTTGACATTGAAGCCCACATTGTCCCCAGGAAGAGCCTCACTCAAAGCTTCATGGTGCATTTCAACAGACTTTACTTCAGTTGTAACATTGACTGGAGCAAAGGTGACCACCATCCCAGGTTTAAGAACACCAGTCTCGACTCGGCCCACAGGGACAGTACCAATACCACCAATTTTGTAGACGTCCTGGAGAGGCAGACGCAAGGGCTTGTCAGTTGGACGAGTTGGTGGCAGGATGCAATCCAGAGCTTCAAGCAGTGTGGTTCCACTGGCATTCCCATCTTTATGGGTTACTTTCCATCCCTTGAACCAAGGCATGTTAGCACTTGGCTCCAGCATGTTGTCACCGTTCCAACCAGAAATTGGCACAAATGCTACTGTGTCGGGGTTGTAGCCAATTTTCTTAATGTAGGTGCTGACTTCCTTAACGATTTCCTCGTATCTCTTCTGGCTGTAGGGTGGCTCAGTGGAATCCATCTTGTTAACACCAACAATTAGTTGTTTTACACCCAGTGTGTAAGCCAGAAGGGCATGCTCACGGGTCTGCCCATTCTTGGAGATACCGGCTTCAAATTCACCAACACCAGCAGCAACAATCAGGACAGCACAGTCAGCCTGAGATGTGCCTGTAATCATGTTTTTGATAAAGTCTCTGTGTCCTGGGGCATCAGTGATGGTCACGTAATACTTGCTGGTCTCGAATTTCCACAGGGAGATATCAATGGTGATACCACGTTCACGTTCAGCTTTCAGTTTATCCAAGACCCAGGCATACTTGAAGGAGCCCTTTCCCATCTCAGCAGCCTCCTTCTCAAATTTTTCAATAGTTCTTTTGTCGATCCCGCCACATTTGTAGATCAGATGACCAGTAGTGGTAGACTTGCCCGAATCTACGTGTCCAATGATGACGATGTTGATGTGAGTCTTTTCCTTTCCCATTTTGGTTTAGGTTGAGCGGTGGTTTTCACGACACCTGTGTTCTGGCGGCAAACCCATTGCGAAAAAGCTGAGTGCCTCCTTTTCATAAACGAACTCTCTTAACTGAATGCAAGACTGTTTTGGACTCATCCTAGAACGCAGGCTGGGATCACTATGTCACAAGGAGGCCACTGAGCAGGGGGAGCCACTTGCTTTAGAATTTCTTAAGAGATATTGCTTCTTGAAGAATTCCATTAATGTCCCTGGTGACCCTTTTCTTATTTCCAGATCAAAATCAATAGTCATTATTGCTCCTTGGGTGATAAATGGGAAATGTTCAGGAAGAAAGATGGCCCTCCTCTGCAGCTATAACAGGTGTGGGAACTTGGACGTGTTTCTCTAGTAGGACCTATGATGCTGCTGGCAAGTGGGCATTGTCCACAGACCTATGTTCTTTGGATAAATGACCTGATCTGGTCTTGTCTGGCCCTCCAGCTCCTGGCTTTGGGGCCCCAAATAGCCTCAAGCCTTTCCTGAAGATGGGGACAGAAGGTACACTGTGAGTCATCAAGTGCCAGCATCTCCTGTCTCATTTGGGGATCCAATTCTTGCAACCTTCCCAGCTACCACTTTGCTACTCCCTCCAGGGCATGTCTTGGGGCTAAATTCTTCACACATCCCTCCTCCCATTCACCCTGCTTTGGAGGCTTGTCCACTAACCTCTTGGCCCTTGCAGCTCTGTCAGGACAACGGCCCCTTTTCTTGGGGACATCTGTTGGTCTTGATAATGGATTGAAGTTCTGGGCTCCATGTGACTGCAGCTCATGTCTCTGGGATCTTGAGACTCTTTACCTTCACTTAGAAGGGTCTCACCCAGGCCTCAACATCCCATAGTGGGAAGGGATCAGTGTCTGTCCTGGGCTGAAAGATGACAGGATGTGGTTTAGTTCTGTCCTTCCTAGCAGTAAAAAAATGCTATTTTTTTTTTTTTACCAGCACCATGATGTCCTTGAAGAAACCTCGTCATTTCCTCACATGGCCTGGACTGGAGAATTCTTCAGTCTGGCATGGATTTTCCTTTGGGTGACTTTTACCCTAAACTCCAAACCTCATGGAAGCCTAAAAAATACCCCAAAGATTCAATTGTCTTGTTCTCTCTTCCCAAAGTGCCAATCTTGCCAAACTCTCTATTATTTATTCACAGCTTCTTCCCGAAGTTTGTAGCTCAAGGCATCTGACAGGTAGGAAGGAAGAGGAAGAAGCTCATATGAGCATAGTTTCCTAGGGAATCACTCATCACAGTTTGATAACAATTATGGAAATGAACGGTTCGAGTCAGACAAGGCACTGTGATGTGCTCAAGTCAGGTCAAGGAAAAAGGAGGTTATTATAAGGATAGACATGGAGAGAATTGAACAACTGTCAGGATCCAAGATATCTCCGTGGATGGGTTCCTCCAAATTGTGTTCTTGCTCTCTTTCTCTGTCTCTCTCTGTCTCTGTCTCTCACTCTCTTTTCCCCTTCCCTTCTCATGTCTCTGTTTGCATTTCTCTGCACACCTGTCCCATCGTCCTTTCTCTGTCAGTCAATTTCCTCTGCTGACTCATGGGTCTTATTGTCTTATGGGCTTGAGATGGTCCGTTGTGTCCTCTCTCGTGTGAATCCTATATCGTGAATTTGGGTTGCAATTCCCACTAAATGGCTTAGCCTCTTGGCCATAGTTTGTGGATCAGTGTGTAGATGAGCCCCCATGGATTGGGGGGCTACCTTGGTCTAATCTGCTTGGTCAGGAGGTGCTAGGTCACATGGTGCTAGGCCAAATGTTGGCCTAAGCGTTAAGTGCTGTGCAGGACAGTGTTCCTCAGAAGGGACTATGGGTGTGGCAGGTACACTGAAGTGGGCCCACCCCAGCATATATTCTTGCTATGGTGAGGATTTGAGCTTTTCTCTTTCCATTTCAAGTAAAGGTGGAAGAAAGGTAGTTCCCAGGAAGGCGGACTCTGGAGGTGCTGAGAGCACAATTTTTCCCCAGAAACAGCCTGATGACTTGTAAGCAAATGCCACCATCCTTTAAAAAAAAAAAAAAAGTGCCAAGAACCTCCAGTTATATCTACCGAGCATAAGCCTTTGTGGATCCTGGAATCTGGAGCAGGTGGGGAGGGAGGGTCAATAAGCATTGTTTTTCCTTTAATTCTTATCTAACTTGGCCCAGAGGACAATTTGGCTGGGCTCCCATGAGCCAGTATCCCTTTAAATTTTTTTATTGTTATGTTAATCCCCATACATTACATCATTAGTTTTTGATGTAGTGTTCCTCCCATGGGCCAGTATCAAGAGAGAAGCAAAGGCAGTTGCCCTCTGTTTTACACCTGTTAAGGAGGCTGGGGTGGGAATGTGTATCTTGGAAAAGAGCTAATAGAATCTGGATGGGGAGCAAAGGAAAAATGTCAGCCCCCTCTCTTTCTCTTGGTTTGGGCTGTCCACTGGGTGCAGAAGTTTTTGTTTTTGTTTTTGTTTTTTTTTTTCATGCTCCTCTGTCTCATCGAAGCAGCTAACTCCCTGCCATAGGAAAATCCATCCTGGGTCAGTGCTTCCAGAAACTGGCTGGGTATATCAGGCAGGGCAAGCAAAGGGCTGGAAGAAGCAACTTCCGGAAATTGAATGGCTTCTCCCATTTCTACACCCTCAGAGTCCTCTCCAATCAGTCTGCCGATGGGGGTCGGAGAGAAAGCAGGAGAAAATTCAAAGGCAGTGTTTATGGATCATGGTAGGAGGGTGTGTGTGACTCTTCTCACAATCCATTGGCCAAAACTCATATGAACAGAGTTGCCTTTGAGAGAGGCTGAGAAATATATAGTGCAGCTGAGCCTAGGGGCAGCACTGCAAAGGTATTGGTGTGCAGCTGTATATGCCACAGCCAGGATGTCTCATTCTAGAACTCATTATTAGTAGGCTCTCTTGCTTGCAGGTGTAAGCCACATTTATTTGTAATAAGGGTGTTTTATTCTCCCTTCTGTCATCCTTTGTTTTACTTTATAATCTGCTCAAAGCTCTCATGAGGAAAAGAGAGGCTATTTTTGGACCTCTCAACTCCAACATTCGGTGCATGGCCTTGGAACACTGAGAAATAGAACGTAGGAGTTGAATAACAAATTGGGAGGAGATTTAGACTTTAATTTTCTTTGAACCTTAAATCAGAAGGGGAAGAGAATATGCTTTTGGACTTTAAATCCTTTGGACTTTACTATCTTTGGACTTTAACTTAATCGTTGAACTTTAATTCCTTCCCAGAAAATTCATGATGAGCAGGGGTTGATACTCAAATTTGGAACATGTTGTAACTGGTATTTTATTGCTTGAGTATTTTAACATCATTTCATTTCATTGCAGAACATACAATGGTCTATATTTTTTATTTTATTTTATTTCAAAGATTTTTATTTATTTATTCATGAGAGACAGAGAGAGAGAGAGAGAGGCAGAGGGAGAAGCAGGCTCCCAAGGAGCAGGGAGTCCGATGCGGGACTCAATCCCAGGACCCTGGGATCATGACCTGAGCCGAAGGCAGACGCTTAACCATCTGAGCCACCCAGGCGCCCAACGGCCTATATTTAGAGTGCCCATATAATTTATCACCCAAACTAGGATAGTTTTGAGAGAGAAAGGAGGCTCTATTAATAATTAAGCCACAACCACAGGCACGAGCCTGGACTGTTCTGGGTGAAGTCGGATGTGTGGTCACTCTAGCTTTACTGAACACAGTTGAAAGACATAATTAGGAAAGGGAAATGGAATAGAGAATGAATTTCCAGCAATGTAGTAGATTTAATTAATGAAGACTTTCTGACCCACATAAAAGCCCTCCAGGGATCAATTCTAACTCGTCCACCAGTGGTCCCAGGAGGATCCACGAAGGAGCATAACGAGTCAGGGGCCATCCAGTCGGGCCAGAGGAGCTGCCATAGGTATTTCAGATAGAGGGGACTCAGTGCAGGGAATTGAGTGCACAGGTGTTGGAGGACAGAGGGACAGAGAGAGAAAAAGGGAGGAGGAGTAGAGAGATGAGTAATGACAAGAAGCTGCTACCGTCCCTAAGACTGGGGGAGCAAAAGTAAGAGGTAGAGTCATCCTGGGAGACCATCCTAGGATCCAAGCTCCAGGCAACTGAGGAGAGGTCCAGCCTGGATGTTCCTAATAACTCTAAGGAGAGGGTGAGCCTGGTGCTTGGGACAGGAAGAAAGCCCCCCATTCTCCCCAGATTGTGTTCTTCCTTCCATTGTCCTGCCCTCTGCAGACCTTACCTGACAGCAACCAACTGCCAGGGGAGTCTGGGAAATGAAGCTTGCAGAGTCCCAGCCCCTGGATTAAGGGTAGAGCCGAAGGGTGGGCTTGGAGCTGAGAAGCAGTAGGGAGATGAAGGGCCTACATGCAGTGGATGGCACTGGGGCCGTGCCTGAGGAAAGAGGAGCAGAAAGGTCTCCCCAGAACTTCTGATCTTCTTCTCTGAGTATGGCCACGCTCTGCTGACCACAGCTTAATAGCTGAGCACAAACAGTTTGAGAACAAACAGTTGAGGAAAGTCACTGTGGTGGCTGCTTCTCTATTCCTGATATTTCCTTTCACATGGAGATGTCACATTCCCAGCTTCTCTTATTTATTATTATTTACTGGCACCTGCTCTATTTCAGGCACCGTTCTGGTCGTGAGGATGCAACAGGGAATAAAATAGACAAGATCCTTATCTCATGGCATATGCAGGCAATAAACAATAAACAATAAACATAATCAATAAGTACACCGTACAGTATATTGGAAAGTGATAAATACGGATGCAAAGAAAAAACCGAGGACAGTGAAGGGGGACCAGGGTTGCTGGATCAGCACTTGCGGTGCTGAAGAGTGTGGTCTGGGTGGCGTCACTTAGCAAGCTCCTTTGAGCACACGGGGAGTGCTATTTGTTGCTGACACTCAGAATCCCAACAAATGCCCTAGCTTTTGAGGGGAATATTGACCATTCTGTTCCTCAGTCTAAGCAATCACTTGTCCCCAGTTCCGAACATGCTGTAAGACTATGAACCCAGCCCCCAGCAGAGACAGGTTTAATCCCCTCCTGAGGTGTTATTTGGAAGCCTCAATCAGAATTGCCTATAATTAGTGCCTTACCCAGCTTTGCAAACAGATGCCTATGGTCCCTTACCCTGCCCACCTCACCCTGTTTCTGATTTGCATCCAAGACATTGGTAATGGCTGGTGCTATTGGCAAGCAAGTCAACACTGTTTTTCTTGAAGACAACAGTCCTCAAAGTGTGGTCCAGAACCATGGAGGGCCATGTCTTCCAGAACCTTTCAGGGGGTGGTGTGTGAGGTCAAAACTATTTTCCTAGCAGCTCTAGGATGCTATTTGCCTTTTTCATTTTCATTCTCTCATGTGTACGGTAGAATTTTCCAGAGGTTACGTGGCATGTAATAGCACAACAGATTGAGTGCAGAAGCAGATTAAAATACTCCTTTTTTTCCCTAACTACATATTTGTGTGAAGCCTGATTTTCTTTATACGTTTCTATCAAAACAACATATTGCAACAGATTGAATGCAGAAGATATGAAAATCCAGCTGTCTTCTGTTAAGCCAAACTTAAAGAGATTTGCAAAAGTTAAAACAATGTCACCCTTCTCACTAATTTTTTGGGGGGACGGTACAGTTACTTTCTATATAAAAGACATTTATGTTAATATTGATGAGCTTATTATTGTTACTCGTAAATGAATTCATAAATATTAAATATTTTTTCACTTTTAATTTTTAATGCAGTAAATATCAATGAATATAATCCACATAAACAAGCATAAAGGGGTCCTGAGACAAATAAGTTTAAGAAAAGCTGTTCTAGAGGGCTTTGATGTCATATCACACCCACATGTTTTTAGAGCCCCCAAAATACCTCTTCAGAGACATCCTTCCTTGTGTCCAGACATCACATAAATACATGGCCATCCTTGGGTCCCTGGGTGGCTCAGTTGGCTAAGCATCTGCCTTTGGCTCAGGTCATGATCTCAGGGTCCTGGAATTGAGTCCTGTGTCAGACTCCCTGCTCAGCGGGGAGCCTGCTTCTCCCTCTGCCCCTCCTCCCACTCATTCTTTCAATCTCTTTCTCTCTCTCTCTCAAATAAATGAATAAAAATCTTAAAAAAAAATACATGGCCATCCTTGTCGACTTTTGGATATCTACACGCATGCAGAACTAATTTTGACTAAGTCTATCCGCTTGGGGAAAAAATGCCATTAATCCAGACTGGAAAAAAGAAATTCGAGCTATCCTGAGTTTACCTACCAGATATCTGAAGAGTTGCAAGGTGATGAAGTTGTACTCTTAGGCGAACACATTTGTCCTCAGGTCAGACCCAGGGAAACTGGATGGAGGTAAGCAAGGGGGTGGAGCCCGCACACTTCCAGCCCTGAGGCGTGTAGGCTCCTGAATTCCGGCCCACGGAAGGGATGCCCTGATCTCCCAGAACCACAGTCACCCGAGGTGCTTGCCATTCATATGGAGTTCCAGGCTTTCCCAGAGCCCAGTGAAACAAAATCTAGGGCTGGAGATCTAGCAATCTACTTTTTTTTTTTTTTTTAAACCCTTGGGTGATTCTATGAGATAGGTTTTTTGGGGACCATTTGATCAGTCTCCTTAAAGCCAATCACGTAGTTATGGGGATGTGTGGGTTACACGCTGCTGGCCCCAACCATTTCTCCCAGTTACCTACTCTGGGCTCAGATCACACACCTGTGGTGATTAGTTCTTTGGGGGTTAGGGCAGCACCATCTCCAATGTTCCTTATTTACATGTAAATCTCCCGGGGAATGCTGCATTCAGTTGCGCTCTGGGAGTAACATCTTAGCAGGTGTCTTATATACCTGCTTTGCTCTGAGGGATGAGGAAGGGCAGAAAGGATGGGGACAAGGAAGAAAAGGAGACTTTGGGGAAGGATACAGAAGTGAGAAAAGCTTAAGGACTCCAGGCCCCCTGGAAGGCAAGAAGAGAACAGAGGATGAATATTGATTTCTGCTGAACTGACTCCCAAGGCTCTGTGAAGGAGCCAAGACGTTTCTGCAGATTTTGAAAAATGTTGGCATCAATATCCCTATTACTGGATGCTAATGATACATGTTGGCTCTGAATAGAGAAGGAACCCAGAAGGATCCTTCAACCATCTCGGCTGTTTCTTGTGTGTAACTGACACCCAGCTGATACCTATCCCCCTGTTTCCAGTCTGGTTCCCTTCTCTGCACTGTTTCCTGAATAATTGTTCTAAAGGCTTTTGAAAGACAGTTTTAGAAACTCCGTTTATTGTGAAATAGAACACACATTCGCAAAAGTGCACAAAACATAAATCTATAGCTTAACGAGTAGTTAGAACATGTTAAGTGCCACCCAGAGCAAGAAATAGAGTGCTGTCCATCCCTCTTCTGCATGCCCCCTCTCAAAGATAGTGCTTCCCTCCCCACAAAGGTGCCCCGGTCTTAGCTTTTATAAAAAGTAGTTTTCTTGCTTTGCTTAAGAATTGTATCATCTATGTGTGCATCCCCGAACACAGTAGTTTAATTTTGGCTGGCTTTGAATTTTATATGAATCGAATTATATATAGTATCTTTTGGTATCAATCGTCTTTACTTTTATGTTATGTTTTGAAAGATTTTTTTTGTGTTGTGGTAAGCAGCTGTGTTTTTTTTTTTTTCATTTTTGTTACTGTAAAGTATCCTACTGTGTGAAATATACCATCATCTGTTTATTCTACTGTTGTTGGGCATTTGCTTTGCCTCCAACTGGGGTTCTTATAATCAATGCTATTATGAATATTCTTTCACATATATCATAGTGCATATAATGACACTCTTCTGTGGCATGTGTACTCAGGCATGGAATTTCAAGGTCATGGGGTATAGGCATCCTTAAGTTTACTAGTTAAAGGTATATAATTTTCCGGAATGGTTGTACTAATTATTCACCCACCGGAACAGAATGAGAATTTCTGTTGCTCCATGTGCTCACCAGTCCTCGATAGTTGTCAAAGTTTTACATTTTTGCCAGTCTGGTGGGTGCATATTATTTCCCTTTTGTGGTTTAATTTACCTTCTCCTGACTTAATGGAATTAATCATTACACCTGTTTACAGGCCGTTTGGACCACCTCGTTCCTGAAGTCAAGTCTTGCCCATTTGCCTGTCTTCCATTCTTTATTTCTTACTGATTAGCATGAGTTTTTATATAATCTAAATACTTGATCTTGCTCAGTTATATGTGTTGCAAACATCCTCTCCCGGTCTACAGCTTGCTTTTTCACCCTCCCTATGATGGCTTTCGATGAACAGTTTCTAACTTTAAGAAATCAAATTTATTGCTCTCTTCCTTTATGAGCTGTGGTTTTTGTTTTAAGAGCTATTTCCCTATTCAGAGATCTTAAAGATATTCTCCTACATTATCTCCTTAAGGTTATTTTCTCTTCACAGTCAGATCCATAATCCACCTGGAACCACTTTTGCGTGTAATCCACTAGACTTTCATTTGAATTTTCTCCCATGTAAACACCCAACTGTCCTAGTATCATGTATTGGAAAGAGCACCCTTTCCCCATCCCTCTGAAATGCTGCCTCTAGAATAAATGAAGTTTTCCAAATGCAGGCATCTTCTGGACTCTTTTTCTGTTCCATTTGCTAATTTGTCCACCCTGGAGACCATACCACAGCCTTTACTATTATGGCTTTATGATAAGGTTTGCTATCTGGTTCATCAAGGTTATCCATTTTTTTCTTCTTAGTCAAGAGTGTCTTGGATATTCTTGGCACTTTGCATTTCTATATACATTTTTAGAGGCACCTCATCAGGCTTTACAAAACTCCTGGTGAAGCTTTGATGGTCATTGTATTAATATTGTACATCAAGTAGAGAAGAATAGATAATTTTATGATATTCAGTCTTCCAAACAGTAATAATGATATATTTATTTCTATATTTATATTTCTACATATTATATCTCTCAATAATATTAAAATTTCTCCATAGAGATTTACACATCTTTTATAAATTTATTCCTGGAAATGTCATCCTTTAAGTCTCTTGTAAATAATAATTTAAAAGTTTAATTTTTTATTTGTTGCTGTTATGTGGAAATGATACAGATTTTTGCATATGGAATTTGTATCCTGTTACCTTATTAAACCTTGTGGTTAATTCTGATAATTTATCTGCATATATTATTTTGTATATTGCACTATACATATATATCAATAATATTGGCTTTTATTGTTCATTATCAATCCTTATACCTCTTATCGAAGATAATTTATTTTGCTTGCTTTACAGCATTGGCTAGGATCTCAGGACAATGTTGAGTAGAAATGATGATGCTAGCATTGTTAACTCATTCTTTATTTTGAAGAGAACAACCTCAAAGTTTCATCATTGGATTTTGGGGTATATAACCTTTAGAGTTAGTTAGGAATTTCTTTTTATCTCAAGTTTGTGAATTTTTTTTGTTATGCCTGGATGTCAAATAATTTTATCAAACATTTTCCCTGCTTCCGTTAAGTTGATAATACATTGTTTAATCATTTCATCTATTAGTGTAATGAGTTATTGAATGATTTTCTAATGTTAAGCCAACTTTGCATTCCTGGAATGAATGCAACCTGGTCACAAGTGTTAGCCTTTATTTTTCTGGATTTGGTTTGCTAGTATCTTATTTGGAGTTTTTGTATTTATTTTCACGAAAAAATTGGCTTGTAATTTTCCTTTTTGTAATGTCTTTGTAGGACTTTGGCATTAAGTATTGTAGTCTCAAAAGTAATTTTAAAATTCACCCTTTTTCTAGTCTCCTGAAGAGTGTGTAACATTGGGGGTTGAACTTCCCAGTGAAGGCATATTTTTTCTTTACAGTACTACTCAGATTATCTGTTTCTTCTTGTCCATTATGGTAAGTTTTCCCATCCATGTATATGTTCCATGTTCCATTTTTTGGCATAAGCTTAATCATAGTATTCTTTTATTATCCCTTTATTGATTCCAGGACCTACAGTGATATCCTTAAAAAAAAAAGACACTGCTTACTTTGCCTTCTCATTTTTTTCCCTTTGACTAATCTCACCAAAGGTTTATTTTTATTATTTTTTGAATGAGCAGAATTCTATCTTTGTTGAATCTTTTGAGTCATGCTTATTTTCCATTTCCTTAATTTTACTCCTACTCATTATTTCCTTCCTTAGCTTTCCTTTGGGTTTATTTTGGTGATTTTTTTCTAACTTCATGAAATAGGTGATTTGTTCATTGTCTTTAGATTTTTCCTCTTTTCTTTTAAATATTGTTTTGTCTGTATCCCACACATCTGACATGTAATTTCATTATCACTCAGTGCAACTGTTTTCTAATTTCCATATACTTCCTTCTTTGACCATAAGTTATCGAGAAGTATATTTCCTAATTTCCAAACATATGGTAACTTTCTGGTTATTGTTCTGGCATAATTGCATTATGATCAGAGAAATTTGACTGTATGAGCTCAGTCTTTCAAAAGTTTTGAAGACTGCTTCACTTGTGCTTTAAAAGCCTGATTATTCTGAGGGTGTTAGGGTAAAGCGCTTTCTGTGTTATTCACATTGTTCAAATTATCTAGATCATTTCTAATTTTTGCTTCAATTACTGGAATTAAGTGTGATAAAATTCCCCATGAGGCTAGGGGTTGGCCTATTTATTTTGTAGTTTTGAGCACTTGGCAAAATAGATATTTGAATCCATGTTGTTAAATGCACAGAAATTTAGAATTATTGTATCATCCTATTGAACTAAAAGATTGATCATTTGCAGTGTCCTTGTTTAACTCTACTAATGCTTTATACCTTAAAGTTTATTTAGTCTTTGTTAACACAGTCCCAGGAGCATTCTTTTGGTACTGTTTGCATTGAATGTCTTAATTCCTTCTTTTACTTTCACACTTCCTGTGTCCTTGTGTTTTAAGCATGTCTTTTGTAGAGGACAGTTTGTTGTTTGTTTTAAATCCAGCCTGACAATCTTTGATTATTAACTGGAGCGTTTAATCTGCTTACGTTTATTACAGTTACTAACATATTTGGATAAAAATAACCCTGCCATCTTCCTCTGCACTATTTGTCCCAGCTCTTCATATTCCCCTTTCTTTCTTTTCTTGCCTTTCTTCAGACTGCTTGAGCCATTTTATCATTCCGTTTTCCTTCTCTTTTAGTTCAGAAGCTACATACTTCTTCGATTCTATTATTTTACAACATGCCTTCTGGAAATGACAACATGCATTCTGGGTGTATCTATGGCTAATGGTAATCTATATTCTACTCTCATTCCACGTAATTCAAGGACTTTTAATCAATTTCACTACCTTTAGTTTTCTCTAGACATATGCTCTTGTGTGTAGAAATGGTAATACTGAGTCACACCTCCTGGGAACCTCTTAGAGGGTCCCTGAGCAGTCCGAAAATCATGAGACTACACAAGCCAAGGCGCTGTCCACGTTAACATTTTACAAGCATGGAGCTGCACTTCTAAAATGTTAACTGGACCAGCCCTGTTGTGGATAATGCATTTTTTAAAAATGCAATTGCAGAGCAATGAGGCATGGGTTTTTCATGATTCCCAAGGCAAGGAGGTTGGGGCCTAAATGGGGCTATCTCCTTTTAATCAAATGCAATTGAAAAGCAGTAGGGAAAACGGGGAGATCTGCATATCAAATGAGATATATTCAGATGATGATAAAAGAACTGCAGTTGCCAGCAGGTCTGTAGCTCACCTAAGATGATTCTAGAAGTACCGAATCACTTTACTTCGTGCTATGAGTGTTTTGGTTTTCTGTTTCCTCAGCAGACCCAGACTTGTAGCCCCTTTCCATACTGTGCATGCAGAGGAAAAAGCAAAGTTTTCCGTGGATGTGTGTCCAAAGTTGTCAAAATGAAGGGAGGAAGAAAGTTTAAGCTGCATGTTTGTTTGCTTTAAAAGGGGAGACAAACCAAAAAAAAAGGGGGGGGAGACAAACCATATGAGACTCTTGACTTCAAGAAACAAACTGAGGGTTTTGGAAAGGGAGGTGACTGGGGGGATGGGGCAACCAGGTGATGGGCACTAAGGAGGGCACGTGATGTGAGGAGCACTGGGTTTTATACGCAACTAATGAATCACTGAACACTATATCAAAAACTAAAGATGTACTATATGGTGGCTAATTGAATTTAAATTAAACAAATAAAATAAAAGGGATACTTTTTTTCTCATGATTGATTTCAGATTAAAGCCATTAAAAAGGTGTTGCCACTTTCCAGAAGAAAAATGGTGGGGCATGTTGCTTGGTGAAATCAAACTTCAATTAAATTATGCTTCACACAAGCCCTGAAAGCAGAGAAGTTTTTACCATTCATGTTTAATTTGGTTCCGTGAAGTGGACACACTTATTTCTATAGCACGGCTAAATATATTAAGCACACTTACTCTTGTTATCCTAAATTTTCACCCGTGCCTGAAGCTATGAGATAATGTAACCACAGACCTCTGTGACACCTCGGTGTAGGCAGTAAGCATCTTTACTTGGCATAGCGCCTTGCTGACTTCTCTGACCCCACTTGGGTGTCCACGGCTGTCCACAGTGACATCACAGTACTAAGCTTCTCATTTTCTCCAGGAGTTCGAACTGTATTTCTCGATTAGGAAATGTTTCTCTGACTTCGTACTGATAGATGGGGAAGTTATCAAGGGCAAATGACTCAGTGTTAAGTCACGAAGTCATTGGTCCCCTGGGGAAAGAATTTCAGAAGGTCTGACTCTCTTGGTGTCATTAAACCATTCTGGTCTCGGCACTGTATCTAGAAAGAACCTGCAAGATCCTCTGCTCCAGCCTTATTCTGTTCGCATCTTTCAGATGAGACGATGGAAGCCCAAAGACATTAAATGATTTTTCCCAAGGTCAGAAGACTAGTAACTACCAGTGTTCCCATAATGTTTAAATTGGATTTCCCCAAGCTTAGCAGATATGTGGGAGATGAGGATTCCAGAATCCACACCAGTACAAAGCAAGCTTCATTTTAGCGGCACCTTCTCTTATAGCAACTTGAGCTGTTATCTCACTGATGTCCAGTCTTCTTGGGGAATGAGAGACACAGCATTAGGGCAAACTACAAAATCGCATTCCCAGTTTCTAAAAGAACACAAAGCCCCTCACTCCACTCTCTCCTTCACTGTCAGACTCTACTGATGGATGAGGTAGGCATGTAATGACTCTTGCAGACCAGAACTTGACAGAGATTGAAAGCATCTGTCAGGAGAACCCAGGCCCCTGTTTTGCCACCCAGGACACCTGCCAGATTTTGCTCTGTTAATTGGCTTCCATGCAGGCAGCTATTTTAGCAACGATTCTGTGTGGGTCTTCGGTGGCACATCCTGATTTAAAGTGGAACGTTGAAAGGTACTTCTTGACCACTCAAACTGTCTGGGGTTGCTCACATTTAGCTGGCTGGACAGAAAGGGAGGCAGCCTTCAAAACTATTTTGTTGACATAAAACTAGATTATTCAGTCTCCTCAATTCAGAGAATAATTCTGAAAGAGATGGTGACTGAGGAGGCTCATTTCTGCCTAAGGACAGAAGGAATTGATAAGAGAGTTTGTGGAAAAAATGCCACTGTGACCTTAAACATGCAGTTTCTGGGTTGACACCATAATGAGGAACGGAGTGCTATTAAAATATACTGCACATTTTAATGACTCCACTAGCACGGTAGGCCAAAAAAAAAAAAAAAAAAAAGACTTAAGCTCAGAATAATTCTGGGAAGGAGGATTTTGCCAAGGAGATTTTAATGTCAAGAATGTATGTGAGGCTAAAAATAAGGAGCTCACGTACATTCCAGAGCCGTGGGTGGGGATGTATATATAATCAAATTAAATTATGCCATTTCCACTTATGAAAAAATCTGATGGCAAAAATTGACTAGAAAACATTTAGTCATATTTCACTTGGATTAGGCTTATACATACCAAACTCCAGACTTGTCAAAATAAACCCCACCAGCACTTTCTGGACGAGGTGTTAGATAGCCAATGGCTGCAACGTGCAAAACCGATAGAGAGCTTACGGGAACATCGTGCCTGGAAAAGCCACAGGGACTCAGCTTTCAACTAAAGAGAGGGTTCAGAGAGGTCAGAGGGGAAGAGGTGACTCTGCACGGTGAGGACTGGAGCCTAGAGTGGCCCAAATGTGGAAAGCCGAGGAAGGGGCTTTTGGGGAGCCAAAGACATGTGAAACCCAGGTCCCAACTCTCGGAGACTGGAGGTCTGGTGCCCATGACTTTTTAGTATTATTATTTTTTCCCATCGCAGAAAGTGCCCCTCAATTTTAACCTTCCTCTAGAGGGCCAGCGTTGGGTTCTTTTGACAAATCATTGATTGATACAACAGGACTGTAAGGTTAGTTGCTGCCAACACACCCAACTGCAAACTGAGGCTACGCGCAGAGGAGACCCAACGTACCTGTGCCTGGAAATGAATTTGTTGCCATTTCAAGGACAAATATCTTCTTGGCTACAACTGCTGAACTGCCAATCCAAAAATGGGGGGAAAATCTAGGCTTCAACAAGTCTTTATTTACGTCTTAAGTTGTAATTAGAAGACTCCTGTAGTACAGCTGTACTTCTTTAGTCCCCTCTGCTTGCCCAAGCCTGGACCTTGGGCCAGAGATGCCTCTGTCCATTGGGTTCTGGTGTTGACCAGTGGGAAGGACGGCTGGGAATCACGGGGAAAGAGGGAGCATCTTTCCTGGACGGCATGGATAGTTGGTGACCTCACATTGGCCAGTGCTTGCTGATGCAGGCGACACACACTCCTTAGGATGCTTGCCTTGTGCATCTCCCAAGTGATGGAAGGAACAGGATAGAGAAGTCAGCCCAAGCTCCATGCACACACCCAGGTTGGTGACAGGGATCCAGAATTGCTGACGGGGCTCAGCCTAGCAATCCTACTGCCCCAGAGTCTAGACAAGTTCTGGCTTGGATAGAACCTGCATCTCGTGCCTCTGAGTTCTCTCCTGGAATGTCATTCTGGAATCCCGTGATGTTTGCTCCCTAGAGAAAGAATAAATCAGGGTGGGAAAAATAATTTGACCTGATGAAAAGGGAAGTAAGGATGTTAAACAGTAATAGTTATGGAGGATGTATTGAGGATCAAACACTGTTGTAAGCACTTTGCGTGTGATACCGCCCCCCACCCTCCCTCCCCCCCGCCCCCACACGCACCTTCCTTCCCCACCCCTCACAGCCCTCCTTCCCAATGGTCAGTACCAGAGCCTGGGTAGGCACTGCTACTAGCCCCATTTTATAGGCAAGGACACTGAGTTTTATGGAAATTAACTAACTTGCTCAAAGTAAACACATAGCTATGAATCAGCAATGGTAGGATCTGAACCTTAGCCACGGGCATCAAACCCCAGCCTTAAACCATTTTACTATTCTATCTCCTATGGATCTCTTCACCTACTCTCCGTAGCTTATGCAGTAAAACAGCCTCAAAAGAGCAAAAATGAGTAGTTGTGGGAGGGATCTAATTTCAGCGTTGGTACTTATTTTTCATATAACCTCAGTAGTGTCACTTACCTTCACGAGCCTTCCTCTGTTTATCTATCACACAGTAATCATGCTTTGGGTGCTGCTATCCCCACAGCATCGTATTGAGGAAATTCACGTTGGGAAGCTTTGAACAAAAGAAAGTTCTTCTATGCATGACCTGATTAAGATGGTTGCTATCGCAGGTGAGGTGGTGGTATAGGAGAAAGAGCATAGACCATGACCTGGACCTGGGTTTGAATTTGTCACACTAGCAAACCTTTCTGACCCTCAAGCATCTCAACTATTACCTGAAAAGACACATGTTGGAGTCCAATTACAGTGGCTATCTGCACTGGCCCAGGCAGCAGTGCCCCTTACCTGCAGGGAAAGCAGATGGAGCTGCTGAAGACACAGTAGATGAGAGAGTTGATGGCACTATTCAAGGCTGGCAGGTTCTGAATGATCACAGAGGCATAGACACGTTCCTTGGTGTCCGGAAGAAGACTGAAATTGTCCAATATGTCGAAGAAGAAGTATGGACTCCAACAGCAGATGAAGGCTGGGGAGAAGAGAGCCGTTAGCACTGTAGCAGACACAGCCGGGGGGCTTTCAGTGGTGACCCCAAGTCGAGCTCCAAATAGGAGTTTCCTTTGCACCTGAGATCTCTCAGAAATATTTAGAACATTGTGTGTTAACGTTAATGTCATGTTTACTCACACACACGCACATATACATGCATATGTACACAGCCCACAGGTACGTTGCCAGAGTTGAGTGAATTTGTAAAGGGAGGGTTCGATTTGACCCCTGTTGTGAGTCCTACTGCAAAGGTTGGGAACTGCTCGGCGTGGCCTCAGCTTCTCATCCCACATAGTGTGGAAGGAAAACCAGCAAAACTCTTTGAGGACTCCATGAGAAAAAAAACAAAAGAACAGGAAGCATTTTGACCGATAGTGACTCCTGGTTTTAGGGTATGACAGGGGGAAAAGGTGGTGCCTAATGTTTTCAAAGCACAATCTGGCTTCATCACAATGTTCTTAATTTTCTTTTCCTTTTCTAAGTCAGCCACTCCAGAAAATAGCTGCCCTCTACCCCTCTCCACGTCAGTCTGTGTGTGAGCCCCTGATTCTGCTTGTCTCCAAATCCTCAGAGGAAATGGGTGGTAGGTGGGGAGATCCAGAGTATGATAGTGAATTTTATAGGTCACCTTGACTGGGTCAGGGGTGCCCAGATATTTGGTGAAACATTATTTCTGGGTGTTTCTGGATGAGATGAACATTTGAATTGGTAGACTAAGAAAAACAGACCACCCTCTTCAATGTGGGTGACCCCCTTCAATCCCTGGAAGGCTTGAATAGAACAAAAAGCTGAGTGAGAGAGGATTCATGCTGTCTGCTTGACTACCTTTTAGCTGGGACATCGTTCCTCTCCTGCCTTCCTTCACACTCAGACTCAGACTGGAACTACACCATCGGCTCCCCTAGGTCTGCAGAACCTGGGACTTCTCAGCTCCATAATCACGTGAGCCAATTTCTTCTAATAATTCTCTTTACATACATGTATATCTCTTCTTTCTCTGGAGAACTGGACTAGTACCTACACGCACCGAGGTCAACAGCCTTGGGGCTGACTAGAAACGGACGTGTCATCTTCCGCTTTCTTGCTACATCCTCTCCACCTTCCCTCTCCCCCTTTCTCACCCATAGGACTTTTCCTCAGAGAAGTCAGGGTTCCTTCGCCATCTGCTTGCAGGGGCCAACTTTCCCCTGTAACTGTTTGACCAGTGTGTGTTTAATTCCCCAGGCCTTGGCGATGGACTAAAGAGGAGCAACTGAAACACAAAGACCACTGAGCATTCTAGGCACTGGCAGTTAAGCCTAGCTTGGCCTAGAATAGTGGTTCTGGGCCATGAAGGGGCAAAATTGCCTTTTGGTTGCATTTTGAAAAAAATGTGCATGTTTATGTATGTGTGTGTGTGGGGTTGGTGGCGGATCTGGTTTGCCCGGGGACACTAGTCCTTCTGTGTGGGGCAGGCTGTCCCACCCATGTCCCATCCATCCTTTGACTGTCCAAGTGAGCATTTTTGTAGCAGAGAACTCTGTTTATAATTACTCCAGTCTGGAAACCTAACTCTATTCTGTATATGAACGCAAATATTTTTAAGAAATGGTGAATTTTCCAGAAAGGCAATTCCTTTGCAAAGGGAGGAAAGATTACTTTTTCTAATTTGGAACTTTAGCAGGATTTATTTACCTGCTCAGAAAATCAAGTCCCTGACAGCAATGCTGCTTTATTTTCATGTCTTCATGAAAACACACCTGTATTGATTTTCCTTTGTAGCTATTACTACATCTAGCTGCCTACTTCATTATTCTTCTAGTGTAGCTGTGGCCAAGTGTTTACATATTGAAATCTGCTCTGTTTTATTATACGTTATTTTCTCTCTAGTCCTCCCTTATGTTCTTACATATTGATCTTTTAAGACTTGTTAGGTAGATAGTATTAATTACACATTTCATTTCAGGATGGTGAAGGGGCATTCCAAGATATCTGTTATAGGAAGGGCTGGTTTGGTCTGACTGGGCTGTTAACACTGGCTGACCCTCTTGGGGGGGCCTCTCTGCTCTCCGACTAAAGGACCCTCAGGGTCTGAGCAGATGGTTCCTGATGACAAATAATTATGTTGGCTCTGGACCACATGTATAACATTTATCTTCTGACTCAACATCCAGGGGATGTGTATCTCTATTTCTGACCGTCAGCAAAGGCAAGAGAATCTTTGCGCTACTTGGTCAGCTGTTGGGAAAGGACTGTGAGCCGCGGTGGTTGTATCCGCTTTAGCCCCGGCTCTGCCTGCATTGTTGTTTTGCGCCTCTGTCCTGCTGGCTGAGTCCCTCTGCGCCTGGTCTGTTTGGCATTTTGCAATGGCGTCTCAGAAAAGGTGAGATTGATTATTTCTGTGATCTGATACGCAGCTAAGACCAAAGGCCTGCTTTCTTAGGCCTCCCAGGAGCTGCCAGAGGGGTAGGGAAGGGAGTGTTTGAGCTACATAAAAAGAAAATCGCACAAATCCCTTTCCTTCTTGCATATCCTAATTCATTTGTTCCCAGAAAATATTAACGAAGCACCTAGTGTATGTGGGATCCTATTTCAGGCTTTGGCGATAATAACACAAGGAACACAAAAGCAAAAGTCATTGCTCTCACGGATTTAAACCAGTGCCGGGGAGGGGACGGATAATAGGCAGATCAACAGATAAAATGTTCAGGTAGAAGTGGGAGTAGGAAGAAAAATACGGCCAGGTAAAGACTAGAGGAGGGCTATTTAAGACTTGTGGAGGAGGCCTGGCTGAAGAGGGAGCACTGCTGGGAAACAAAATGATGTGAGGAGGGAGCCAGGCTATCTGGAGCAGAGTATTGCAGGTGGTGGAAACAGCACGGGGTCCCCCAGGTGCAAACAGGTGGACATTTTGAAGAACTAGCAAGAAGACCAATGCAACCGGGATAGAATGAGCAAGGAGGAGAGCGCTGGGAGTGAGGCTGGAGACCTGGCCAAGGGGTAGATCATACATGGTAGAACTGTAGGGTTTTATTCCAATGTAATGGGGAGCCAGAGGTGGGTTTGCAGGATAGTGATGATACCTGATTTGCAATCTTGAAAGATCACATTGGCTGTTTTGCAGAAAAGGAATAAAGAGAAGACCAGTTATAATGTTCTAGGCAGAAATTTGTAGAAGCTTTGACTAAGACAGGAGTTGTATAGATAGTGAGGACTGGTTGGGTTTGAGAGCTATTTTGCAGGTAGAGCCTTCAGGCCTTGCTGATGCACTAGTCATGTGGGATGTCTGAGAAATAGAATAACAACAGATAGATGACCCTTAGGTTTTTGATAGAGACACTGGGTGAAAGATGGTGTCATTTACTGAAATAGGGACAATTGGCGGAAAAGTTACTTTGCGTGGGGGAAGAGAATATGCCAAGACTTTCGGTTTGACATGTTGACTATGATAAGCTTATCAGAAATACAAATCAAGATCTCAAGTAGAAATCATAAGTAGAATTTCCAAGCAAAGGAAGTGTTCTTAAAAAGAGAAACAGATTACATGTTGCTTACAAGTCAAGATGAAGATTGAGAATTGACACTGGCCTTTTAGAGGTTGTGATGACCTTGAAGAAAGTGGTTACAGGAGTGACAGGAGAGAAAGCAGATGGAAACGGGCTCCAGAGAACGAGAGGTAAAACGTGGAGGAGTTGTGTTAGAAGAGAGTGGTGAAGTGGGTCTGTACTGAGGAGTTCACCAAGGGGCCTCCTGCACAATATTTACATGCATACGATCCAGTTAAGGGGAGACCTGTTGGGGAGGGGAGATAATGAGAGGGCTGAAATTCTTGAGGAAGCAGCACGGAATGGGATTCGGGGCTCCAGCAACCATTCTGGGCTTAGACAGAGGCAGTGCCAGTTGATCCACCGGAATAGGAGAAAAGACAGAGCACATTGTAGAAAGGCAGATAGGTCGATGGATACGAAGCTGGGAGGATGAGGGAGTTCTAGTCTGATAATGTGTTTTCTTAGTGAAATATGAAGCAAAGTCATTAGCTAAGAGGGAGTAAGGGGAAGGAAGCTTCGAAGGTTTGAGAAAAGCAAAGAATACACACCAATGTGACACATATTATGTGCTCTAGAAATACCGTTTTTTTCCTAAGATGAAGTGATGTTATGGGTCTTAGGAGTAGAGAGAAAGGGGAGAAGGTCAAGTAGCCATTAGGGAGGGATTTGTAGTGACCCTGCGATTAAATATCCAGAAGAAATGGAATGCCACTTCTGTCTTTCTTTGCTCATAAACTTCAGCCTTAGGGGAGAATATGTCTCAGAGAATGCAGCAGGGTCAACTGGGTAATTGTGAGCATCATTCAGCTAGTTATGACTTAATCAACTTTCTCCAAATTATCCACACCCCATAGTCTTGGTGGGCAACTGTAGTCCTAAAGGGAAGGATTGGGAACCACCGGTCTGCCCTTGAAGGAGACACAGGTGGATGGATAAATTCCACACATTCCTCTCCAGTCAGACAAAGGTAGAGTGCCTGCAGACAAATTCCTTTCTTGTGCGGGCTCTCCGCCACCAGCTCCTGGGACAAGCTTGCTTTTGGAATGTTCACACAGTTCTGCAACACAAGGAGGGACTTCGCTTACCCAGAATGATGACAATGCCATACTGGATGGCTTTGATTTTTGCCTTTGAGATGAGCCCTCGGTGGTAACTGGTGCACAGCTTTCCATCTGGAGATAGAGAAGGGGGAATGGTGAAATGGAGTGGTGTTTTTGCCAATAGGAACATCACAGATTAGATCCACAGCTCTCATGGGACCACTTAGATCCTGCTCACCTCTGCCTGGGAGGACCTCCTTGGGTATTTTCAGAGTAAAGATGGTTTTGGGCTGGATGCTTGAGACTGCTCAGTTTGCAGCTTAATATAAAATGCAAATGCATTGGGACATCCGGACTCTCTCCAGAGTCTTGGCTGAATGCCCTGAACCAGCCAAACTGGAATTAGCCTTGTGACCTGGAATTAGCCAGGGGGCAATGCTGAGCTACCCATCCAGCCACTTCAGGAACTTAGGGTAAAGCCATTTTCTTAGAATCGTTACGCCAGACTAACTCGTTCATCTAACTCAGAAGATCCACTCTCAACAACAGCTCAAGCCAGGGATATGAAAAACAAAACAGAACAAAACAACCTGTCCCAAGTAGGAGCCTGGATATATAATCTAATTCTACGTGGGCTGTTGTTTGATGGTAAACACACGAGGGGTACATATACGAATCTACTAGAGAATAAGCTTGATGGAGGCAGGGACTTTGTTTTCTTCACTGCTGTATCCTCTAAACTTAGTGAGTGATTAATATATATTTGTTGAATCAATGAATACAAACCGCTCTCTAGTTAAGAGGTAGTGGTAAAATAAAAGTTGATTGGGGTGGACAGAATTCAGAGTGATAGCTCTTAGTAAAAGGAGTGTGTAGATGGTACATTTGGGAATGGAGATGTTGGACGCAGGGTCCCTTGCCACTGCGGAAGAGTTTTTTCACTGTCAGAGCTTCTGCCAGGCAATATGACGCCTTTGTGAAAACTGGGAAAAGGTGCCCTTCCTGTGGACGTCCGCAACCTTGCCCCAGCACACCCTTAGCGAGGGAAGCAGGGAATGGGATGCTAGTCCCATGCACCCTTAGCTGGATGCCACTGATTGGGGCTCAATGAGCACGACCCTAGCAGTGGCCCATGTCAAAGGCCTACCCGGGGCACCTGTCATATGGGGCAGGATGGTTGTACACTGCTGTGCTTGCCTGTCCTCACTACAGTGTTCACATTCCACATTTGAAATTTATTTTAATCCCATGGAAACTGGTCTGAAGTTTATCTTTGCACTATTATTCTAGACCGTCTCCAGTCTAATCCAGCCCAATCTGACCAACATGCCACATCTGCCAAAAGATAAGGACTGAACAGAAGAGGCTAAGATAAAGTTCCTGTTCTCTAGGAGGTTTCAGTCCAGCAGGAAAGGTCACACAACTGTCCTAGGTGAGGACAAGCCTGGCTGACAGGAGGGAGAGGAAAACCGGCTGTGAGGGAGAGAGCCATCCCCCATTGTTATGCGGGAAAGGCTGCAGGGCAGATGCAGAGAATCCAGAGGTGGACCTGGGGGGTTTGGGAGTGAGCCTGGGACAGAGACGTGAAGCAGAGCGAGTGTCCTCGCCGAGACATGGAAACCAGAAAATGTCAGATATAGTTGGACCATGGGGGAGTCACCTCACTTGGCTGGAGCCTAAAAGGATATTGATTTTCAGCGCGGGGAGAACTGAGGCCGAAGTGGAAAGATCTAGAACGTCTTCCCAGGGAGTCTGGGCTGAATTTCTGAGGTGACTGCAAACCACTGAAGCTTCTGAGTCTTTCCACAGTGTGAACATTTACTCACTGGAGGGGACAAGCGGTTATCAGGAGTAGTAGGAAGAAGCTTTTATGTTTAATAAGCGGCAGTGGTAATTATAACTGGTGTTTTCTTTCTTGATGTGTACCTTGTGAGGCCACTCTTAGGAACTGTTAGGGCTTCAGATTACTCTGTGCATTTCACAGGACCACAAGACTTCACGGCATAAGGAAGCAAAACGTTGCAGAAGCATTTACAGCAGCGGTTTAAGCTGGGGGCAGTATTGCCCCCGAGGGTTACATTTGCCGATGTCTGGACACATTTTTGGTTGTCTCAATGTGCTGGAGGAGCGGGGGCTGCTATTGGCATCTAGTGTGTAGAGGTGAGGAATGCTGCTAAACATCCTTAGATGCACAGGAGAGTAAAACAGAATTATCTGGTCCCAAACACCAATAGTGCCAAGGCTGAAAAACGCTGATTTCCATGGTGGTCTCCTGGGAAGGAGACAGGCTCCAAGGTCAGACCTGAATATACTTTCCAGCTCTACCAATTACCAGCTGTGTAAACTTAGGCAACGACCAACTGTTTCCAGCTTCAGATTCCCAGTTTAAAAAACAAGGCATAAAATACCAAACTCAGGCTTTTTTTTTTTTAATTTTTTTATTGTTATGTTAATCACCATATATTACATCATTAGTTTTTGGTGCAGTGTTCCATGATTCATTGTTTGTTCATAACACCCAGTGCTCCATGCAGAACGTGCCCTCCTCAATACCCATCACCAGGCTAACCCATCCCCCCACCCCCCTCCCCTCTAGAACCCTCAGTTTGTTTTTCAGAGTCCATCATCTCTCATGGTTCGTCTCCCCCTCTGACATACTCCCCTTTTCTTCCTCTCCTGTTATCTTCTTTTTCTTTTTTCTTAAAATATGTTGCATTATTTGTTTCAGAAGTACAGATCTGTGATTCAACAGTCTTGCACAATTCACAGCGCTCACCGTAGCACATACCCTCCCCAATGTCTATCACCCAGCCACCCCATCCCTCCCACCCCCAACCACTCCAGTAACACTCAGTTTCTTTCCTGAGATTAAGAATTCCTCATATCAGTGAGGTCATGTGATACATGTCTTTCTCTGATTGACTTATTTCACTCAGCATAACACCCTCCAGTTCCATCCACATCGTTGCAAATGGCAAGATCTCATTCCTTTTGATGGCTGCATAATATTCCATTGTGTATATATACCACTTCTTCTTTATCCATTCATCTGTCGATGGGCATCTTGGCTCTTTCCACAGTTTGGCTATGGTGGACATTGCTGCTATAAACATTGGGGTACACGTACCCCTTCGGGTCCCTACATTTGTATCTTTGTGGTAAATACCCAGTAGTGCAATTGCTGGATTGAACGGTAGCTCTAATTTCAACTGTTTGAGGAACCTCCATACTGTTTTCCAGAGGGGTTGCACCAGCTTGCATTCCCACCAACAGTGTAGGAGGGTTCCCCTTTCTCCACATCCCCGCCAACATCTGTCGTTCCCTGACTTGTTAATTTTAGCCATTCTGACGGGTGTGAGGTGGTATCTCATTGAGGTTTTGATTTGGATTTCCCTGATGCCAAGCGATGTTGAGCACTTTTTCATGTGCCTGTTGGCCATTTGGATGTCTTCTTTGGAGAAATGTCTGTTCATGTCTTCTGCCCATTTCTTGATTGGATTATTTGTTCTTTGGGTGTTGAGTTTGATAAGTTCTTTATAGATTTTGGATACTAGCCCTTTATCTGATATGTCATTTGCAAATATTTTCTCCCATTCTGTCGGTTGTCTTTTGGTTTTGTGGACTGTTTCTTTTGCTGTGCAGAAGCTTTTTATCTTGATGAAATCCCAATAGTTCATTTTTGCCCTGGCTTCCCGTGCCTTTGGCGATGTTTCTAGGAAGAAGTTGCTGCGGCTAAGGTCGAAAAGGTTGCTACCTGTGTTCTCCTTTAGGATTTGGATGGACTCCTGTCTCACGTTTAGGTCTTTCAACCATTTGGAGTCTATTTTTGTGTGTGGTGTAAGGAAATGGTCCAGTTTCATTCTTCTGCATGTGGCTGTCCAATTTTCCCAACACCATTTGTTGAAGAGACTGTCTTTTTGCCATTGGACATTCTTTCCTGCTTTGTCAAAAATAAGTTGACCATAGAGTTGAGGGTCCATTTCTGGGCTCTCGATTCTGTTCCATTGATCTATGTGTCTGTTTTTGTGCCAGTACCATACTGTCTTGATGATGACAGCTTTGTAATAGAGCTGGAAGTCCGGAATTGTGATGCCGCTAGCTTTGCTTTTCTTTTTCAGTATTCCTCTGGCTATTCTGGGTCTCTTCTGGTTCCATACAAATTTTAGGATTATTTGTTCCATTTCTTTGAAAAAAGTGGATGGTATTTTGATGGGGATTGCATTGAATGTGTAGATTGCTCTAGGTAGCATTGACATCTTCACAATGTTGATTCTCCCAATCCATGAGCATGGAACGTTTTTCCATTTCTTTGTGTCTTCTTCAATTTCTTTCATGAGTATTTTATAGTTTTCTGAGTACAGATCCTTTGCCTCTTTGGTTAGATTTATTCCTAGGTATCTAATGGTTTTGGGTGCAATTGTAAATGGGATCGACTCCTTGATTTGTCTCTCTTCTGTCTTGTTGTTGGTGTATAGGAATGCCACTGATTTCTGTGCATTGATTTTATATCCTGCTACTTTACTGAATTCCTGTATGAGTTCTAGCAGTTTTGGGGTGGAGTCTTTTGGGTTTTCCACATACAGTATCATATCATCTGCAAAGAGTGAGAGTTTGACTTCCTCTTTGCCGATTTGGATGCCTTTGAGTTCTTTTTGTTGTCTGATTGCTGTGGCTAGGACTTCTAATACTATGTTGAATAGCAGTGGTGATAGTGGACATCCCTGCCGCGTTCCTGACCTTAGGGGAAAAGCTCTCAGCCTTTCCCCATTGAGAATGATATTCGCTGTAGGTTTTTCATAGATGGCTTTTATGATATTGAGGTATGTACCCTCTATCCCTATACTCTGAAGAGTTTTGATCAAGAAAGGATGTTGTACTTTGTCAAATGCTTTTTCTGCATCTATTGAGAGGATCATATGATTCTTGTTCTTTCTTTTGTTAATGTATTGTATCACGTTGATTGATTTGCGGATGTTGAACCAGCCTTGCAGCCCAGGAATAAATCCCACTTGGTCGTGGTGAATAATCCTTTTAGTGTACTGTTGGATCCTATTGGCTAGTATTTTGGTGAGAATTTTTGCATCCATGTTCATCAAGGATATTGGTCTGTAATTCTCTTTTTTGATGGGGTCTTTGTCTGGTTTTGGGATCAAGGTAATGCTGGCCTCATAAAATGAGTTTGGAAGTTTCCCTTCCATTTCTATTTTTTGGAACAGTTTCAGGAGAATAGGTATTAATTCTTCTTGAAATGTCTGATAGAATTCCCCTGGGAAGCCATCTGGCCCTGGGCTTTTGTTTCTTGGGAGATTTTTGATGACTGTTTCAATTTCCTTAGTGGTTATAGGTCTGTTCAGGTTTTCTATTTCTTCCTGGTTCAATTTTGGTAGTTGATACATCTCTAGGAATGCACCCATTTCTTCCAGGTTATCTAATTTGCTGGCATAGAGTTGCTCATAATATGTTCTTATAATTGTTTGTATTTTTTTGGTGTTGCTTGTGATCTCTCCTCTTTCATTCATGATTTTGTTGATTTGGGTCATGTCTCTTTTCTTTTTGATAAGTCTGGCCAGGGGTTTATCAATCTTGTTAATTCTTTCCAAGAACCAGCTCCTAGTTTCGTTGATCTGTTCTACTGTTCTTTTGGTTTCTAGTTCATTGATTTCTGCTCTGATCTTTATGATTTCTCTTCTCCTGCTGGGTTTAGGCTTTATTTGCTGTTCTTTCTCCAGCTCCTTTAGGTGTAGGGTTAGGTTGTGTATTTGAGACCTTTCTTGTTTCTTGAGAAAGGCTTGTATTGCTATATACTTTCCTCTCAGGACTGCCTTTGCTGTATCCCAAAGATTTTGAACAGTTGTGTTTTCATTTTCATTGGTTTCCATGAATTTTTTTAATTCTTCTTTAATTTCTTCGTTGACCCATTCATTCTTTAGTAGGATGCTCTTTAGCCTCCATGTATTTGAGTTCTTTCCGACTTTCCTCTTGTGGTTGAGTTCTAGTTTCACAGCATTGTGGTCTGAAAATATGCAGGGAATGATCCCAATCTTTTGGTACCGATTGAGACCTGATTTGTGACCTAGGATGTGATCAATTCTGGAGAATGTTCCATGGGCACTAGAGAAGAATGTGTATTCCATTGCTTTGGGATGGAATGTTCTGAATATGTCTGTGAAGTCCATTTGGTCCAGTGTGTCATTTAAAGTCTTTATTTCCTTGTTGATCTTTTGCTTAGATGATCTGTCCATTTCAGTCAGGGGGGTGTTAAAGTCCCCCACTATTATTGTATTGTTGTCAATGTGTTTCTTTGCTTTTGTTATTAATTGCCTTATATAAGTGGCTGCTCCCATGTTCGGGGCATAGATATTTACAATTGTTAGATCTTCTTGTTGGATAGACCCTTTAAGTAGGATATAGTGTCCTTCCTCATCTCTTATTACAGTCTTTGTTTTAAAATCTAGTTTGTCTGATATAAGGATTGCCACCCCAGCTTTCTTTTGGTGTCCATTAGCATGGTAAATGGTTTTCCACCCCCTCACTTTCAATCTGGGGGTGTCTTTGGGTCTAAAATGAGTCTCTTGCAGACAGCATATGGATGGGTCTTGTTTTTTAATCCAATCTGATAGCCTGTGTCTTTTGATTGGGGCATTTAGCCCATTTACATTCAGGGTAACTATTGAAAGGTATGAATTTAGTGCCATTGTATTACCTGTAAGGTGACTGTTAACTGTCTGTTGTCTGTGTTCGTTTCTGCTCTTTGCTGCTTTTAGGTTCTCTCTTTGCTTAGAGGACCCCTCTCAATATTTCTTGGAGGGCTGGTTTCGTGTTTGCAAATTCCTTTAGTTTTTGTTTGTTCTGGAAGCTTTTTATCTCTCCTTCTATTTTCAATGATAGCCTAGCTGGATATAGTATTCTTGGCTGCATATTTTTCTCGTTTAGTGCTCTGAAGATATCTTGCCAGTCCTTTCTGGCCTGCCAGGTCTCTGTGGATAGGTCTGTTGCCAATCTAATGTTTCTACCATTGTAGGTTACATATCTCTTCTCCCGAGCTGCTTTCAGGATTTTCTCTTTGTCTCTGAGACTCGTAAGTTTTACTATTAGATGTCGGGGTGTTGACCTACTTTTATTGATTTTGAGAGGGGTTCTCTGTGCCTCCTGGATTTTAATGCCTGTTTCCTTCCTCACATTAGGGAAGTTCTCTGCTATAATTTGCTCCAATATACCTTCTGCCCCTCTCTCTCTCTCTTCTTCTTCTGGGATCCCAATTATTCTAATGTTGTTTCGTCTTATCGTATCACTTATCTCTCGAATTCTGCCCTCGTGATCCTGTAGTTGTTTCTCTCTCTTTTTCTCAGCCTCTTTATTTTCCATCATTTGGTCTTCTATATCGCTGATTCTCTCTTCTGCCTCATTTATCCTAGCATTTAGTGCCCCCATTTTTGATTGCACCTCATCAATAGCCTTTTTGATTTCGATTTGGTTAGATTTTAGTTCTTTTATTTCTCCAGAAAGGTTTCTCTAATAACTTCCACACTTTTTTCAAGCCCAGCTAGTATCTTTAAAGTCATGATTCTGAACTCTAGGTCCGACATCGTACTAATGTCCGTATTGAGTAGGTCCCTGGCTGACGGTACTACCTCTTGTTCTTTTTGCTGAGGTGATTTCTTTCGTCTTGTCATTTTGTCCAGAGGAGAATAGATGAATGAGAGAACAAAAGGCTAACAGGTTTACAACGTCCCCAGCAAATATACTGTATACACATCAGAAAAGACCTGAAACCAGGGGAAAAGAAAGGGAAAGAAAGAAAAAAGAAAGAGAAAAAGAAAAAAAAAAGAAAAAAGATAAAAACAAAAACAAAACAATTCAAAAAAGGCAGAATATGATCAAATATGATCAGGCTAGTGCATAGATCAGTGCCACACACTAGATTTTGGGCGTATTTTGGTCTGTTAGAAAAAGTGCCTCCTAAAATTTTAAAGGAAGAAAGACATATATGTACAAAATAAGGGTTGATACAATGAAGGGATGGAAGATGACTGTAAAGATGAAAATTATAAAAGATTTTATAAAAGGACTTGGTAAGATAAGTTGTTTGAAAAAAGAAAGAAGATTTAAGGAAAAAAAAAAAAGGGAAAAGGGAGAGAATGTGATCAGGCAGGAGACTAGAACAAAGCCATACACTAGTGGTTTAGGGTATATTTTGATCTGTTAGAAGAAACTGTACCTCAAAATTTTAAAGAGAGAACAACTTATATATATATGCCAAAAACAAGGATAACTACTATGAAGGGATAAAATATGACTCTAAAAATGGAAAAAAAATAAAAAATGTTTTTTTTTTTTTAAAAAGGGATTTATAAGATGTTGGTTGAAAAAGGGAAAAAGAAAAATAAAAAAAGTCAACAAAAATTAACTTTGATGAAATAATGAATCATGGTAAAAAAAAAAAAAAAGAAGCCATGAATCTATGTGCAGTATTCCCCTAGCGCTGGAGTTCTCCTATTCTCCTTGATCGATCAACTTGGTCTTGGCTTGCTGGCTGTTTGTGCTGATCTTCTGGGGGAGGGGCCTGTTGCCGTGGTTCCCAAATGTCTTTGCCGGAGGCGGAATTGCCCCACCCTTGTCGGTCCGGGCTAAGGAAGCTGCTCCAGTTTGCTCTCAGGAGCTTTTGTTCCCTGCAAGCTCTCGGTACAGCTTTGGAGGACCAGGGCGAAAATGGCGGCCTCCCAGTCTCCGCCCGGAGGAGCCGAGAACTCGGGGCCCCACTCCTCAGTGCGCCCCCAGAGAAAAGCAGTCACTCCCGTGTCCCCGGTCTCTGGCCGCACTCCGTGCTCACCCGGCCTGTGATCGAGCGTTGCTATCTCTGGCACCCGACCCCGCTCGGAGTCTCCAAACCCAGCAGATCCCTGCAGTGTGTTCCCGCACCGCTCCTCCCCGGGAAGGAAGGGGAGTCTCCCCGGATCTGCTGCTTGTTGGGTCCCTGCTGGGGGAGCCGTGCCCCGACTGGGCCGCAGATCACAGTTTGTGGCCCCCCCGAGCTGAGAGCCCGCGACTCTGCTCCGTCTCTGCAGCCGGCTTCCCTGCTCTGATACCTGGGAGCTCTGCCGCACTCAGGCACCCCCGGTCTCTCTGTGACCCCAAGGGTCCTGAGACCACACTGTCCCGGGAGGATTCCACCCCCCGCTTAGCCACTGCAGCGACGTCCCTCCGCCGAGCCAACTTTTAAAAGGTCCGATTTTGTGCTCCGCGGCTCTAGCACTTGCCAGAAGCGGCCGGCGGAGGCCCCTCCCCCGCCGTCTATCCTCCCGAATATCGCCTCGGATTCACTTCTCCGCACGCCCTACCTTCCAGTAAGTGGTCGCTTCTCTGTTCAGAGAGTTGTTGCTACTCTCCTGTTCGATCTCCTGTTGAGTTCGTAGGTGTTCAGAATGGTTTGATCCCTATTCAGCTGAATTCCTGAGACCAGACGAAATCCAGGTCTCCTACTCCTCCGCCATCACTCAGAGGCTTTTTTAAACGGGGCAGAGGGAGGGAATCTTTCAAGCAAACTCTCCACTGAGCGTGGCGCCCCACGCGGGGCTGGATCCCGTGACTGATCCCACAACCCTGAGATCATGATCTGGTCATGACCAAGAGTCAGACGCTTAACCGACTGAGCCACCCAGGTGCCCTGCACCAAACTCAGAGTTTTGAAGATAAAAATAAAATAATGTATTTAAGATGCCAAGCCCTATGCTGAGAATGTCAATTCCCTTATTAATTGGGATAAATAAAGTTTTAATAGTATTTCAGGATGAAGATGAACTGCCTTTACGGATGTGAACAGACGGTATTACTGCATTTAGATTGTTATCTGTATAGGAATTATATACATCCAAAAATTCTCCCAGAAGGATTTTACCCAGGGGAGGCAAGTAAGAAATACAGCTGACCAAATTATATCCTTTCAAAATATCCCCATTTGCTGGAGTAACAGCTGGCTCTGAAACAATATGGTTGTGAAGACTTGGTTGGTTTTTCAGAAAAGTTCTTGAGAATGACATTTGTGCTCTAACTTTTTAAAATGGAACCTTGCAGTACTTTCCACAGGGCAACTGGGTGACAATATAATCAACTACTTGCCCTTTGATCTCCCAATGAGATCAGTGAAAAACGTCTCTAATCTGACCACTCTAGGAAATGCAAAGCCTCCAGCTTCTAAAGATGGCTCTTCAAAGAGAACTGAGCTACAAAATGCCAGTAATTCTCCTTTATTGGGAGATAAAAGGATTATTTCCACCCAGGCCTTGGTGCTGAGCTGGAGCAAAAAGCAGTTAAATCCAGCCATCCCTGCGAATCAATAGCTGGGGTAGCCTTGAGGCAGCAGGTCCCTTAGATTCGGGACTGGAAGCAGCATGCTGCCTTAGGCAGTCTTAGTTCACGGATGCATCCCTAGTGGGGGCCCACACTGTCCATTTAGTCTCCAAGGGGCCAGTTCCTGCTCCTTACCTTGCCACGCTTCATGCCCCTTGCTGAGCCACTGGGAATCCATTGTTTTTGTGAACTGAGTGCCTGAAGGGGAGCAATTGGTGTCCTGGGATTTTTAAATGAGACAGAATTTATTCCTGGTCGGGAGGGGACTATGTCATCTCTGGGCTTATAATGAGTGCAGGTGATTTGTTTGTAACAAGGAAATCTACCTGGGGATGTCTTAAAATAAATATTTTTTCATATGTTGGGAAGTCTATGTATTTCGGGCTGATTTTAAAAATTTAAAATGCCTGAATTGTAAAATTTTTAAAATTTGAAATTGATTTCCGATCATTGATAACTTGTTTATCTACAAATGTAAACTCAGTGTTAAATATTTCTAGTGCATTAGGTCTCACCTGCTTAGCTGTGGGATTTTGACCACTACCTTCCCTTGGGGTTTTTTTTGACCCTCTAACAAACCAGAGGTCATAGCTAGCTATGAGGAGGTATGACCTAACTCGCCTACCTCACAGCTTTTTCTGTTCCTCAGCTCCTCAGCTCAGGTAGAACCAGGAAGCCTGGCAGACCTAAAATAACCGTGGCAGAGACAGGTGAGCTGCCCGCCAAGCCTTTTCTTTTCAGTAGCGTGTAGTCATATGACTAAGCTCTACCTATGGGAACATGGGAAGAATCCATGGACACTGTTCTCAGGCCTGGCTCAGATAAACCACCTGACTAGTCCTCCTCTCTCTTTTCCTCCCACCCCTGACTGTCGGATGTTGATGCTGAGAGGATCTTAGAGCCATCTGTTAAGTGCAGCAGAATCTTCATCCGCTTGAGTTTCTGAATGACTGTGTGGAGCAGGGCCCTTCCCTTTGACTTTTACTGTCAATTGGACTTTAAACAAGAAACAAAGTTCTACTTTGTTAAGGCTACTGTATTTGGGGGTTTCTTCGATATAGCAGCTAGTATTTCCTTAACTGAAGCAGAAGTTGGTATCTCATATGCAATACTATCATAACAAAAATCAAAAACGTGGCAATGGCCTGTGGGCTAGCAGCAGGTGGCAAGGAAACTGATATTGGAAGCTGGGACACTAGAGATCCATTTCATAGAACCATCTACATACGATGCCTGGGAAGTCAAATTGTGTGCTTACTACTGAGCCTGGAGCCCATAGGACAAGCCTGGGTTAGCAGTCGGGGCTCTCCAGAAAATGGAACCAATAGGAAATACATAGAGATATACATAAAAGAAAATGTATTATAGGAATTAGCTCACAAAATTATGGAGGCTGAGAAGTCCCACAATTTGCTGTCTTTAAGCTGGAGAACTAGGAAAGCTGGTGGTATAATTAAGTCCAAATACAAATCATGAGAACCAAGGAAGATGTTTGTGTAAGTCTGAGCACAATGGCTGGAGACTCGGGCAGTCAGTGGTGTACATCCTGGTCCTAGCCCAAGGCCCCAGGAACGGGAGTGCTGATGTCTAAGGGCAGGAGAAGATGCATGTCCCAGCTCAAGCAAATTTACCCTTCCTTTGTCTTTTTGTTCTATTCAGGCCTTCAACAGATTGGATGATGCCTACCACACTGGTGAGAACATCTTTACTTAGTCTACCAATTCAAACGCTTCTAGAAATGCCTTTCAGATACCCAGAAATAGTGTTTTGCCAGCTATCTGGGCATCCCTTAGCCCATTTAAGTTGACACATAAAATTAACCATCACAGTTGGTAAATAGAGTTAATAGTGTATGTTGATCGCTACCAGCTGTGTTTAGCAAGGTATTAGAAAAAAGAGACGAATTCAGACAAGAGTTGGTTGGTTTATGAACAAAAATGACGGGAAGTTAAAGAAAATCTTACAATTTGGGATCTCATAGAGTTGCAAGTGTCCATTGGTTTCTGGCCCCTGATAGTAACAGATACATACTTTGCATGACCTGGTGCAAATTGGGTGAAAATGTGAGTGGAGCATTAAGGCAAATGTGTATACCTTCTAAGTGTGCAAGTCTTATGCCATTGGAGCGGACCCTGGTCCCCAAATTAAGTTATAACACTGAGAAGTTTTAACCAGCCGAAGACCCATTCAGAATCATTCCTGAGGCAAAGATGAGACTAAGGATGTGGCCTCCTGACTACTGTTTCAGATGGCTTCAACCTAGCTTCCATTAAGTTAAAGACAGGGATGGCATGAGGAAGAAAAGAAACAAGTCGGACCTGAGAATTTTATTAAGAAAGACTTTTTGGACATGGTTCCTGGCACATGAAACTGACTGAAAGCAAATGGATCAGAAGTCTACTATGTTTTTGAGGAATGATATTGCCAAATAAACCATGAGCTCTATGTCTTTTTCACCACTTTGAAAGATCAGGCGTTAACATTTTTACTAATCCTGTGGGTAGAAAATTGTATCTAACTGAGATTTAAATGTGCATCTTCCTGATCATCAGTGAGGTTGAGAATCTTAGTTTTGGCCATTCCTTTTTTTTCCCCTTCTGTGAAATGCCTGTTTGTGTATTGTTCATTTTTTTCTATTTATCTTTTGTTGTTGTTGTATATGATTTTTAAAATTGAAGTATAATCGGCATACGATGTTATAAGAGTTTCAAGTGAACAACATACTGATTCAACAATTCTATCCATTACTCAGTGCTCACCATGCTAAGTGTGGTCACCGTCTGTCACCATACAATGTTATCACAATATTGTGATAACATTTATATATTTTATATACATAAAATATATATAATATATATATTTATATATTATATAATTATAATATATAATTATATTCCTTATGCTGTACTTTTCATCTCTGTGACTTTTTTATTATATTCATCTTTTTAAAAAACTCTTTTTTAAATTGATTTTTAGGAGTTCTTCATACATTGTGGATACCAACCTTTTCCCAGGTCTCTGTGTTGCAAATAACTTCTCCCACTTTGTACTTGACTTTTTAAATATTAAGAGTCAAATTTATCTATCATTTCTTTTATGATTTAACATAAAAGATGTTGTTTGGATCTTGTTTAAGAAGTCCTTCCTTATCCCAGTGTCGTAAAGGTATTGCCCTACATTTTCTTTGAAAAGTTTTATATATCCTGAACATACAGGAAACCTCACGCAAAACAGAGTCAGAAGTGAGGCGCTCACTCACACGTATCACTCCCTGCAGCCTGCCCAACGAACAGAAAGAAGAAACAGAATCGTTTTGACAAGGGAGCTCACTTTTCACACACGAACTTGTCTCCTGCCTTTAAGAAAAGTAAGGAAGATCCCTCCCTGCTCCAGCACCAAAGCACCAACCACCACCTGCTGCCGGTGAGAAACCACCACCACCTGGAACTCTCGTTCTCCAGTGACCTTTTGTTCAGAACAGCCCTCCCCAGTTTCCTCCTAAAACCTAATAAAAGCTCACCTTCCCTTCTTCTCTTTGGACTTGCCTAAGGTTCGCCATGCCTTCTTGTCCCGAATTGCAATCTCTCTGCTGTTCATGAATAAATTCATCTTTTACTTAAATAAAATTGTTCTTTGCTCTGCTTAAAGTTAACAAAATTACAGTCTCCAATTCACCCGGAATTTGTTTTTGCCTATAAATTGAGATAAAGAGCCAGTTTTATTTCTTCCCCTATGATCTTCCGACATATATCAAGTTTTCATATACGTGTAGGTTCTGTTTTGAGGTTTTTAATTTTCTATTTGTCTATTGCATTTGTCTATTGTGTCACTACCATACTCTATTAATCACTCTGACTTTATGATAGATTTTAATATTGAATACAGTAAACCTCCCCTCCTTTGTTCTAGTTCTCCAGGAGTGTCGTGGCTATTCTTGGCTCTTGAAATTTCCACGTATATTTTAAAATTGGTTTGTCAAGCTCAATAAAATGTCCCGTTTTAATTTTGACAGGAACTGCATTGATCTGTAGACTGTTGGGGAGAATTGACAATCTTCAAGCTATTGAATCGTACTATCCATGAACTTGTTATAAGCTTCATTTATTTATATCTTTCTACTTTTTTTTCCATGAAGTTCTTTATGTCTTTTGCTAAATGTCCTTATAGGTAGGGAAGCCATTTTGCCTACATTTTCTGATGAAGAAAGGTACTCAGAGCAGTTAATGGGCTTATCTCAAATTCACTTAGCTCGAAATGAAGACGACTCTAACCCAGTCCCTAATCCAAAGCTTTTTTATCCACCTCATTCTGACTCACTTAATTTGAAACATGCAGTTTGGACATGCCATGGATCGTACCACGTCTCCCGAGCCACAGCGGCTGGACGCAGTCATGCGCAGATAGGTTTGCGCATTCTGTGGCCGCACCTCGGCATCTCCCGTCCCTATGCAGTTAAATGCTCTGTTTTACAGAAGTAGATACCCCTGGGCATCAAAAGCATGCCTGTTTATGAAAGATTACCTACAAGATTGAAAATCTCATCCCCACCACCTCTTGCTTTCCGCACTTGTTTGTGGGAAAGTATGTAGATCATTTATTAAATAGTTCTTTTTCTTTTCTTTCTGTCCGCCTCTGAGGTAGATAAAACAGACATATTTGCCGGTAAGAAGAGTGGTTCATAAAGGAATGAGAGCTTGGATTTTTGCCGCCTGCATTTACACAGTGTGCTTCTGTTCACACTAATCATTGCCGGTGTCCCCTTGTTGATGAGCAATAATCCTGGCAGGCTAACACCACCGGAGATCTATTTACCAGCCAACTCCTCAGCAGCCTGGCTGTAATAACAAATAGAAAATCAGGTAAGTTCCATTTATGAATCAGATACAGAGAGTACATGGGCTTTTGACACTACTATCTGCTCCTCATTCTAGAAGGGGCTCACTGGTGTTAATATGGACAACTAAAAAAAAAAAAAATAGCAGTAATGGAGATGTAGACTTGTATTAAAGAATAAAAATTGACTGTAGCCATTTCCACCTTTGGGGAGGGTAATAGCATATTGTATACCAGTGGGAAAACTGCCCTCTATGTGGCTTTGTACTATTTCAGAGACTGGAGGACAGGGGAAGCCAGTAGTTTAGGGACTGGAAAATCTAGTCACAGGGAGATATGGGGGACTCTGGAGAGAGACAGAGCCCAACCATGGTGGTGAAAAGCCTGCTGGAAAAGGGTGCGGGGCAGCTGATAGGATGTGGAAACCTTTCATCACCTCGACATTTGCTCTATTTACTCTTGGGAGTGATAAACTCAAGGAAAGTGATGTGGATCCCATGCTTGCTGGGCCAGGAGCAGAGCGAACAGAAGAGCACTCGGAGGTGGGTAGGTGAATGTGACAGCTCAGGGGGAGAGCTCAGGACACGCCAGCCTCCTGCAACTGGCAAGAAGCACGGGACAGGGGTTTAAACCAACCTGATTTAAATCTGCAATATAGGAAGACCTCAGCCTACCGAGATAAAATTGGGCCCTTGACCAGTAGTGGCCACCTTTTAGATTTTAAAGACTTCAAATCAAAATACTTTAGGGGCTGGGACCAGAATAGTGCTCTCAGGGCAAAACACTAGGAGCCAGGTGGAAGAGAAGCCATGCCAAAGAGCCAGGGTTTGGGTTTTTTCACTTTGAGCTTTTTTTTTTTTTTTTGGTCATTTACCACCTCCCTTTCCTCAGTATCCTTTCTGAGAGGCAGCCTGGTATCGGGGAGAAAACAGGCTTTCTGGTCAATCGTATGTGCTTAACCTTCACGCCTGTCCTCCATTTGTAAAAGAGATGATAATGCGCCTTGCAGCACTGTGTACGGATTCAAGAAGATACAGTATGGAAAGAACTTAGTGAAGTGGCTGGCAGGAGAGGCTCTGTCTGTTCCTCTGTCTTGTTAGCTTGTGTTGATAGACTGAATAAACAGATGGATCATGGCCAGACCATGTATAAAAACAGAGCCCTGACCCACACTCTGCAGCAACCAGGCCAGTAAACCAATCCATTATCTATAGTAACCAGACCAGAAGGCCAACCTACTGTGTACAAGTCAAATTTGTAATAAGTCAGTCTCTCTCCCCCTGTCCAGTAAGACCTGTAAAAATCTACCCCAAACGGTCAACACTTGATTAATGACTGACAGTTTCTTCAGTTTTTGTCCCTGTTTTCAACTTAAAACCAATCAGAAGAAGCCAAATATATACCCCTAACCAACCACATGGTTGCCATGCTTCTACTTAGCTTACCTGCAGCTTCCCAGCCAATAGTCACCAGTCAGGGCACATCTGAAGTCTTCCCTTTTTCCACTATAAGGCTTTCCCCCTCCTTTGCTTGCTTTTGAGTCTCTGTCAAAATGTAAGGCATGGTGGCTGACTCCCTTGCGATGACTCTTTCGCAAGCTCTGGATAAATAGCGTTTGTCTATTCTCATTTGGTTGGTCTTCAGTTATTTCCACAGGGTTTTTTTTTTTTTTTTTTCTGATTCTCCCTTTTTATGGACTAAGTGTTTGTGTCCTCCACAAATGCTTATGCTGAAGCCCTAATCCCCAATGTGATGGTATTTAGAGATGGGGCCTCTGGGAGGTGATTAGAGTTAGATGAGGTCATAGGCGTGGAGCCTTCATGATGGGATTAGTGCCCTTATAAGAAGAGACACCAGAGCAAGTGCTCTTTCTCTCTCAATCTCCACCTACCCCCGTATGAGGACACAACAAGAGGGAAGTGGCAGCCATCTACAAGCTAGAATAGGCTCTCACCAGGAATAGAATCAACCAGCACCTTGATCTTGGACTTCCCAGCCTCTAGAACTGTGATAAAATGAATTTCTGTTGTTTAAGCCACTCAGTCTATGGCACTTTGTTATGGCAGCCTGAACAAAGAAACCCCCCTTTTTACTTTGTTCCCCTTCAAACCCAAAGCTCTGGACCTTCCCAAACCTCTGGTCCCACCACACTTGATCTGTCCACCATCAAATCAGGGTCATGCACTCTAAGTGACAACTTGATCGGTATATGCTTGTATAGTGCACATTACTCAACCCAGGCTACAAATGTACTGCTCCTGGGTTCTCCTAGAGATAGTACCTTAATGAAAAAGGATTGATTCCATTGGTTTGAATTTCAGGCATCATAGAAGGCTCAGCAGGGAGATATCTGAGGGCAGGCGGAGGCATTTTTTGTATCTCTCATATCAACCTCGGGGTACTTCCCTATTGCTTGTAGCTTCTGCATCCTACCTATATATCAGGACACATCTGATCTTGGTCATTACCCATTCACTGAGAATGTAAGTTTTGAATGTTTAAGGATTCATCAGTTTAAGATATATCTATGTCTACATATCTCTATCTATCTGTCTATTCATCCATCTGTCCGGCTAGCTATAATCTGTATATGCACATACATATTCTAATATTTATTATATATTCATATATTTATAAAAGTGATATCACTTTCTCCTTCTTAATCTAATACCTAATAGACATCTTTCTATTGCGATAAGTATACTACACAATACTTTTTACAGCTGTAGTATTTGATTGTATGTCTATATAATTATACTTGATCCCTCATTGCAGGTATTCAGAACTTTTCCCATTTTTCCTGATTATAAACAATGATTCTTATACTTTCTTTCCGTTCTCTCTCTCTTAGATTTAAATCTTTAAAAAAGTTTATTTCCTTGTGGCGTATGAGGTAGGACTATAGTGTATTTATTTCCAAATAAATTGTCTCAACAACACTAATTACCGAACAATCTCTACTACTCTATCAATTTGAAATACTTTATCATACCTTAAATTCCTAAGGTTTCCTTTAGAGTTTCTGTTCTGTTCTAGTCCCACTTCATGTAATTCTTTGATAGGGATACCCTATTTCAACAATTATAGTATTTAATGTATTTATTTGATATCTGATAGAGGAAGGACATCCTCCTCCATTTTTTTCAGACAAATATTCTGACTTTTAACCAAAGCCACTCACAATGAATAAAACGAATGCATTTGTGTTTATTCTTTAGGATTGCTCTTGTTCTTCTAGAAAAACCAAGGTGCAGAGACTAGACTGGTGTGAGGGAGTCTGTGTGGAGGATCTGCATGGAAGACGGAATGAGTCACAAGTTGAATGATAAGTATTCCATGGGTGGAAAATTTCCAAGCAGCCTGCACACACATCTGGGCTACTGTCGTCAGTCACTGTGGGAGTTGGCTGCCTAAAACTGTGTCTCCCACTGGAGGAGAGGTTGTCAAACCTGGTTGCACATTAAAATCATCAGAAGAGCTTTCCCGAAGTAACGATGCCAGACCTCACTCCAAACAGAGTGAATCAGAATCTCTCAGGCAGTGGTCTCTGGGTATGGGTGCATTGGAACATTTCTCCAGGCAACACTCTTGTGTAGCCGGAGCTACTGGACGCTTCCTCTAGCCCGAAACCATGCTGTTGATTCATTTGGCATTCCCAGGCCTTTGTACTGCTGCTGACATGTGTCGGACAGAGCAGAACTGAACTGAAATCAGATGAAGACACCCAGACTTACACGTCTCTACCAATTTTCCTAGAGAAGGGACACAGATGATTAGTGCCCACTTGGGAATCTTTATGACTTTCCCTCCATCACACTGGGAGAAGTAGCTTCAAAGGGGAGAAAAATGAGCATGGTCTTGGTCCAGTAAAGGTACTAGCTCAACAGTCTGAAAACAGGAAGCTTCAAGACCATTTAGGCTGTCTCCGTATTTTAAGCTCATGAAGGCCAGAGAGGTTAGATGACTTTGCAAGGTGGCACAGCTCTCAGTGGCACATCTGGAACAGAAACCAACCCTTTGTATTCCAGACATCCACGTTATAGCCTGCTGTCCTCATGTGAGTGCGTGCGAGAGAGTGTGTATGTGCGGGTGTGAGAGACTGGGTGTGTGAAGGGCTGCATGTGTGCATGCGTGTACTAGGAATGGGAGGAGGTGGGGGGCCTGAGCAGAGAACTAGTTGCATTATGATAAATAGAAAACCAGGAGCCCTGGCCCCTCTCTTTCTGGCACGTGGTTCACTGCGTTCTCTCCAGGTTGGTCCCCGGCAGGTGCAGCAGTGGGGGCCTGGGAGGCAGGGTAGGCCTCCAGGGCCCAGTGCCTGCCGTGGGGGAGGTGCCCCGCACTAAGGTTTACTGAGGCAGAATTTGGGGAAGGGCTATTGTGAGGGGTCTCAGGCTCATTCTGGGGTGAGATGGTGTGTTGGGAAAGCATTGATCATCCTTTGCCTGGCTTAGGGTCCAGAATTTTTCTGTGGGTGGATGGCAGTTTTCTCCATCTCTAAATTCAAGCCAAGTAGAAATGTCTATGCTCACACATCACTGAATGTGTGCTCCTTGGACAGACCTCTTTTCACCCCAGTGTCTTCCAGGGTGTTCCTCTTTGCCAGGCCTAAGAAACCGGGGCAACCTTTGGATCCTGGCACCCAAAGTCTGCCCCCCCCCTTTCTTCTTGAGTCTTCAGGGAGGCCACATGGAAGAAGCAGTACCTGCCAGGAGAGCCTTTGGTGGGTCTGATCTGCTATTTGGGTCCTGATAGAAGAGTGCAGGCTTGTTGTATTCAGGCAAAACCCAAGCTCTGATTTGCTAGAGAAAAACCACTACAGAAGCAAAATTACCCAAGAGTTGGCTAATGCCAATTAGAGACTTACCTGAGCAGTTGGAGATCACGGTCTCATGGGCTTTGCTCTTAATCCAAATGGTTCGGATCACAATGGCATAGATGGCACTGTGGAAAGGACCAGAAGTAATAATAACATGGCTGGTGGGTCCCTACTGTGAGGACTGTGAGGACACAGACAGAGGACCACTCCCAGTTACCTGAGTGTGAGGTAAAGGGGGGGGGGTCTCTAAACCATGCCTGGTCCCTATCCTTGCTGATTATAGAATCCCAGCATGTTACAGCTACCTCTTTTTTAACTGAGGAGGCTAGAATTTGGTGAAGTGAAATGGTTCTCCAAGATAACTCATATGGTTAGAGGTAGAGCTGAGATTAGAATCCAAACTCAGGGTTTGGGATCGGAAATATTTTTATTTGTAACCAGCTTTACTGCTTGCTGCTTGTATGACCTTGACCTTAGACACTCTTTAAGGTGGCCCCGTGATTCCTGCCTCTGGTATTCATGCCTTTGTGAGATCCCCTCCCCTTGAGTGTGGTGGGAACTGTGACTGGCTTCTAATTCATGCATTGGGCTGAAGGTGATAAATGTCTGTGATCATGTAAGATTGTAGTGCCTGTCTTGCTAGTGTCTCTCTCTGTTGCTACCATGAGTCCTACAGTAGCAGAAAATTAATTCTGCCAAGAACCCCTGGGAGCCTGAAAGAAGATCCTTCCCCAGTTGAGCCTCTGATGATACCCCAGCCTTGGCAGACACCTTGTTGGTTGCCTTGCTTAAGCAGAAGTAAGCCATGCCCAGTTAAGCCATGTCCAGACTCCTGACCCACAGACCCTGGAGATAATAAATGTATGTTGTTTTAAGTCACCAGCTTCATGATAATTTGTTACCCAGCAATAGATAAGCAATATACTGACTGATACAGGCTGAATGTTTGCGTCACCACCCCTAAATTTATATGTTGAAATGTAAATGACCTCGGTGATAGTAGTAGGAGGTGGAGCCTATGGGAGGTGATTAGGTCATGAGCGCTCATATAAAAGACACCCCACAGAGCTCCCTAGCCTCCTCCACCATCTGAGGACACAAGGAGAATTTGGCTGCCCAGAAGAGAGCTGTCACCAGAATCTGACCATGCTGGTGCCCTCTTCTTGGACTGCCAGCCTCCAGCACTGTGAGAACTGAAGTTCTGTTGTTTACAAACCACCCAGTCTGTAATATTTTGTTACAGAAGCTAAAACAGACTAAGGCACTGGGCCTCTGTTGACACTAAAATGGAGTTAATAACACAAACTTCTTATGAATTTTTTTTTTTGGATCCAATGCGACAACATTGAAAATGCCAAGCACAGCACTTGGAAATTAGCAGAGACTCAATAAATGCCATTTTCTTTCTCCTCGTTCTTCCCCATTTTTCACGTAATATCACACCTACTGTAGTATGACATAATCTATACCTAACAGGAAAACAAAGTGTTAATGACTCAAAAGTATCAGGAAATTTTGTCTTTTGTCCCCTTTGATAAATATAAAAATTTATACTCTTCTTTAGTTAGTTATGTGATGCTTCCAATATATTAACAACCTCAACTAAAAACTTTGGGACAAAGCGTTGCTTTACTTTAGAATAGCATAAAACTTTCCTCTTGAGATTTACTGGTTAAAACAAAATCAGAGGTCTGGTCTGCAGTGGCTGACAAAGCACTAATTGTTTTTAATGATCTTTAGAATATAACCTAATTAATGACTGTGTTAAAAACTTTCTGCTCCTTCTTGCTTTTCCCATTCATTCTTGCTTAGTGAACCCCTCTGAGTGCTCCAGGTGAGCTTGGAGTCTTTTTGGAACATCCCCAGTTCTTCGCATATACCTGCCCAGGGATTTTTCTGGGATTTGCATGTCTACATTAAAGAAGAAATGAGGAAAAAATTACTTGTGAGCCTATTCTTTACCTTAAGTTGGACATTTGTTACAGCAGAGAAACTTTTTCCCCAGGTAAATGAAATACAAGGAAAGGTTACAACCAGTATGAAACATTAACTATATATTACAATTGCAACCCCAGTGCTAAATCAATCAATAATTCAAATATTTATTGGCCATCAGCCATATACACAATGGAAAATTAAGGAAGGTCTTATGTGTTAGGGGTTTGGGACTAAGTCATCTCTGCCTCATCTCCTTAGGACCCATCGGGCAAGGGGAAAGCAACTCCTAATAAGTAGGGTGTCCCTTTATTACCCAAATCAGGCCACTGCTCAGAGCAGAACAGTTATGCACCAGAGAAGTCTCTGAATTGTATTTATCTCCTTCTTCTTCCTTGTTTCTTTCATCAGCAAGTTCTATGATCTGTCCCTTCAAAATGTTTCCATGATTTGTTCTTTCTTCTCCATTCCTGCTCCTCAGCATCAGTCCAGATCCTTACAACCTCTTTTTTTTTTTTTTTTAATATTTTGATGGGGTTTTCTTATTGTGGTAAAACAAACATAACAAAATCTACCATTTTAACCATTTTTAAGTGCATGGTTTGGCAGCATGGAGTACATTCACATTGTTGTATAACCATCTCCACCATCCATTTCCAGAATTTTTCATCTTCCCCAACTGAAGCTTAGTACCCATTAAAAGTATTCAAGAAGGCTTTGTGAGTGTTCATATCATCCTCATACAGGGCCTTACAAATCTCTGAATCTTGTCTGTGGTGGTCATGTCCTAAAGATCAGCAGACCTATACATAGCCCATTCTCAGAAACAGAGCTAAAGAATAGCATCTCCGCTCTTTTGTTTTAACTTCTTCCATGTCTTCAACCTATTTCCATTCTCCCAACAAATGAAGCTTTTCTTCAAGCTTCTCAGAAATCTGAAAACTGAAAGATCATCCAGATTGAAGAAAATATCCCTTATCTGTAACTGGCTGGCTAAGTTCTTGATTTTATGGGAGACTATCCAGACACAGACCCATTTTCTCTCATTTCCTTTATAGAGGCAGCTCATGATGGGGGTAGAGTGAGAGGCAAGGCAGAGAAAGACCTTGCAGGACAGCCTCAGGAGGATGCCTGCACCTGGTTCCTTAGTCCTGGCTCAGCATTATGTGTCAGAAGTGTCCAGGAAACAGAACAAAACCTTTGCTTTTCCTATGAGACACAACAGACAGCATTCCACTCAGACTGTAAGTGCTCCACCCCTGCGGGACTCAGCACAAGGCTGGGGACTTCATGGATTACAATCTTGAAACCATAGACATTCAGAGCCAGAGGTGATCTAAGGCTCCATCTCTGTTTCACATTTGGGGCCTGAGAATTGTGTCCAGTTGTGCTCTGAAGGTCTCATTAGAGGTGAAGCATTGGGAACACGGGTAGGAGGAGTTGGTGTTCACTGAACAAGGCCCTTTTCTCTCTTCTCCCAGCAGGGGCATTAAGGACACTCCCTAGTCAAAAGTGTCTCTCTCCTTATTAATTAGTTCATTTCATTATATGTATCTGAGGACTTACTTTGTCCCAGGCACCTGATGAGCCATTGTGAATACTGTAGCAGAAAATACAGACTTCTGACCCTCATGGAGCTCACATTGTATTTGTGGAGATAGATAATAATAAAATGAGGACACAGTAATATATGCTTAAAAAGGAGCAACTTCTATGAAGATAAAATGTAGGGTGAGACAGTGTATAATAGGGGCCCTGACTTGTTCTGGGGCTCAGACTTCAGGTTTGAGAGATTCAGTGATTTGTCTGAGTTCACACACCTAGAGGATGGGTCCTCTGACTTCAAGAGCTGTTAATCAACTTGTTAACAACCTTGTTAAGAAGGGCGCACAAGCTCCTCTGGGGGATGTATTGGGTTATGTATGCTATATATGGTTCTAGTTATTTCCTGAATGCCTTCTTTGATTCCTAGACCAGGTTAGCATCCCTGCCGTGGGTCCCCTAGGGCTTTCTATTTACCCGACCACAGCACTCATCACAGTGTTATAACTCCTTCCTTAATTGGCTGCCTTTTCTATTATACAGGAATATTCTTAAATTCAGACATCATGTGTGTCTTGTCATTTCCGTATCCCCCTTACCAGGTCCAGGGTCTCACAGAGGGTGGGTGCCCTATGGGTATATGGGAAGAGGCAAGGGGTCAGGGACTGAATAGTATCTCTGTATGTAGTTGGGCTCTGGGAGACATGAAGGCAGAACTAACTTTGGGGGGAAAATGTAAAAACAGCTTGATACTTAAGAAACTAAAAAAAAAATCTGAGAGTCCTGATATATGCGGTCCATTGGCACCATGTTTACTGGGCTCTCAGGACAGAGAAAGTCAAAGGGATGCCTTTGCTAACTCACTTGGTACCACTGAAATAACTGAGATTTCCTAATGGTCCTAGAAGAAGAGTTCACTCTGATGACTTCGGTAGTTCAGGTGAATTCACTGATGTTTGGAAACAGCAAGTATGGACAGTTGGGTATCAGGATATTTTTTGTAGCAACTTACAGAAAACTCAAATTATTCTAAGCAATCAGGATATTTCTTATATCCCATAATTGCAACTTCAAAGGGTCAAAGCTGAACTTGAGAAATCTGCATTCTTTCCATCCTTTTTTCTTTTCAATGTAGGTGTCTCCCTGAGTCAGATTGAAGCAGTTCCAGGTGTTAATCCTGGACACCTATATCCAGAAGCAGTACCCAGAAGATGAGAAGTTGGCCTCTCCTAGGCTTGTTTCCTAAGAATGGGGAAATCTTTTCCAAAAGCTCTTCAGAAGACATTCCCTCACATCTCATTAGCTAGAATTGGTCACGTGGCCATTCCCAAACCATTCACATACTGAGGGGAAGGGCTGCCAGGAGTGGCTTACTGTGGAATGGATATTGGAAATCCCATCACAAACATCTACCTTAACCTAGCAAATCAGTGAGAATGGCTTCTCAAAAGGTAACTCTTGCCACCCCTCAGGTAACACCATATGGTATGTCACTTCCTTTACTGATATGATGGATCATTCTCCTTGACCTTGGACCACATGCCCAGAGACAGTGCTGGCCAGACCCCTGGGACCCTTTTACAAACCATGGCCTTGAACTCTACTGGGCTGTACCAACCTTAGCATGGGACTTTCCCACAGTCTGATCTCCATTCCCCAAGCAGAATGAATGGACTTTTTTTTTCATATAACATGAATCAATGCTCCATGACAATGTGCTTTTTTCCACTTATTCCTTTGCAATTGTTGGCCATGGATCTTTTATGCCTCTATCTTTATGTCACAGAGATAAAAATGATAGAAAAATGAGAAATCAATTAAGTCACAAGAAAATAACTACTGCTAAAGTAAAGCAATTACACCAGGGCTGATAACCTCCCCAGCAACAGTTAGACAGTTATGTCAAGTAAATTTTGAAATAACGGAAGTTGTATTGACCCAGAAAAACAATGTATTGCCTTTACTGTCAGTCACTATGGTTTCAAGTCCTGGGAGCCTGATTTAATTAATGATGGAAGAGCTAAATCTTTATTCATACACAGCTCTCCTAGAGTTTGCCCCATACAATACAACTCTTCCTTCCTCTCTCCTTCCCTCCCTCTCTGCCTTTCTTTCTCTCTCCCTTCTTTCCTTTCTCCCTTCCTTCTTTCCTTTCACATATATGGAGGATCTACCATCTGCCAGAAACTGATCTAGGCTCTAAATAGCCAGAAATGTCCATATTAGGTGTGTGTGTATCAGAGTGACATGGCACTCTGTCCTGTGATTGGTGCATTTTATTGGTCAGACCTGCATTGTTCATTCACTCCAACATTTACAGAGTGAGCATTAGGTACTGGATTTGGAATCCAGAAATTAAGAGACAAAGTTCTATACTCAAGAGATACAGCCACACAAGCAGGTGATGACACTACCACGAAGCCTTCATGGCGACAGGGATGAGCTGAGCTTGGAGGCCATGAGTGAACACCCGAGGCACTACTTGGCCTAGGACCAGCAGTGGCCGTTCTGTGTGGAGTTGGTATGTGGGGTGAGACATGCAGAATGTGAACGGGGTTGCCAGAAGCAGGGCAGCAAGGCAGGGTGAGTGTGGAGGAGTGTTCAGGCATAAGGAATGATGTGCACAAAGGCACAGGGGTGAAAAGAGTGAGGGGCATCCCTGTTGGTTATACCTGGAGTAAGAGCTGAAAGGGAGAGCATCAGTAGCTCCCCTGAAATAGCTAGGGGAGCTTTGAGAAAGACAAGACATCGTCTTATGGGATATGACATGTATATAAAGTGACAATAATCAAAACAATGTGGTATTAGTGGCAGAAAAGCCAGTAACTTAGTTATTTGTGTATTCTCTCCTTTCTTCATTATGGCAATCCCTATAAACTGAAAATAAAACCATATTCAAGATGAAGAAGCAAATGACAAACAAAGGACATATTTGCAACATATAAAAAAAGAAAAAGGTTATTGTATAAGGAGTATGTCTCATGATAGAGAAAAAAGAAAATAAAAACAAAATGAAGAGACTAACAAGTTCAGAAACAATGAGAGTATTTAGAATATAAATATGCATATGATAGAATTGCCATTTCATACCATGTAGAAAAGATAGATTATTCAATATTCAGTAAGTGGTGTTGGGGCAAATGATCTGGCATTAGAAAAGCAGATTTAAGTTAGATCTTGAATTCATATGTAACATCGAAAGTAAATGGTATTGGGGCAATTGGAAAATCGAATCAAATGCTTTTTTAAAAAAGATTTATTTATTTGAGAGAGAGAGAGAGCATGAACAGGAGGGCTAGAGGGAGAGGGAGAGAGAATCCCGAGCAGTGCTGAGTGCGGAGCCATCGCAGGGCTCGATCCCAGGACCCTGAGATCATGACATGAGCCAGACCAAGAGTCAGACCCTTAACTGACTGAGCCACCCAGTCACCCCAAATCAAATATGGTTTTTACAGTGACATTTTTAGGGGCGCCTGGGTGGCTCAGTCGGTTAAGCGTCTGCCTTCAGCTCAGGTCATGATCCCAGGGTCCTGGGATCGAGTCCCACGTCAGGCTCCGTGCTCAGTGGGGAGCCTGCTTCTCCCTCTCTCTTTGCCTGCCACTCTTCCTGCTTGTGATCTCTTTCTCTCTCTCTCTCAAATAAATAAATAAATAAATAAATAAATAAATAAAATCTTTAAAAATAAAAAGATAAAGTGACATTTTTAGGGGTGCAGAGTCTGCTTGGGATTTTCTCTCCCTCTACCCCTCCCACTGTGCTCTCTCCGTCTCTCTCAAATAAATAAATCTTTTTTAAAAAAGTGAGATTTTTAATGTACTCCCAACACTGAAATTATTTTCCAATAACTAAAATAATAAATCATAAAAACTTAAAGTAGAAATAAGCATGTGCAAGGGGCAATTTCCTAAGAAAGAAATGGAAGGCAGCAATGTAAAGAAAAGCGTGAGTAGGGGCGCCTGGGTGGCTCAGTCGTTAAGCGTCTCCTTTTGGCTCAGGTCATGATCTCGTGGTCCTGGGATCGCGCCCTGCATCTTGGGATTGAGCCTGCATTGGGCTCCCTCCTAGGCGGGGAGTCTGTTTCTCCCTCTCGCACTCTCCCCTGCTTGTGTTCCCTCTCTCACTGTTTCTCTCTCTCTGTCGAATAAATAAATAAAATCTTAAAAAAAAAAAAGAAAAGCATGAGTAGATGTGAATACATTACAATGTGAAAGGTCTGTGTATTATAGAGAAGCTTTATACATTTCATTCATATTTCCACATGCATTTATATAAAGTTTTGCATAGTGCTTTCCTATGATTCTTTTAACTTTTTAAAGAATTTGACTTTCTCATTTCTATTTTTTGGTATTCATGCAGTCTCCCCTTTTCACATTTATGCCAGTCTTATTAACTAAAAGCAAAATAAAACCATATTCAAATGGCAAATGACAAACTAGAGAAATACCCTCAACATACGGAAAGAGGAAAAGTTTATTATACAAAGACTGTCTTTAAAAATAAAGAAGAGAGAAAATAAAATTGAGAGAAATGGGTAAAAGAATATGAATAAGTAATTTATTTAAAAAACAAAAATGATAATGCACATCTTAAATTTTTTCAACCTCATCTGTAATGAAAAAAATACAAATTAAAACAACTATATATGTATTTTTTGCCTATCAGTTTGGTAAGGATATATACATATATGTATATATATATATATATATAGGTGTGTTTCATGCCTGAAGAACAATGAGGCATGAGGCATAGTTAATAAAGTGAATGAACACCTAATCTGAGTTGTCTTCTTAAGCTTGGAATTAAGAGTTTAACTTTACCTAAAAGAACTATAAACAACAGAATCAACTTCAAGTGTCCAAAATGTGGTTAAGAAAAGAAAGAAAGAAAGAAAAGAAAAAAGATGAACTTTAACTCTGAGAGAGATAAAATTGTAGCAACTTATCCCAGGAGCTAGCTGGCAAACAAATTCTTCACAAGATTCCATCTGGGCCTGGTCTTAGGTCAAGAGGGAGGAGGAGCTGAGAGGGCTGGAGGATTCCATATCCCCCAGAGAGGAGCTCTTTCTTCATCAGGAAGAGCCTCACCACAGAAGATTGAAGGTCATGACTGAACAGAGACGAAACGCTTCAGGGAAGCTCGAGGTCGGTGGGGGGTGGGGTGGGGGGGGAGGTCACTCTGTATCTTCCTCATTCTACCACAGCTGGGAGCAAGGAACTCCAGGCAGGATTTAAGAAGGCTGTACTTTGATGAAGGCTGAGTGCAGCTTTTGAAATCATCCCTTTCATCGTCATATTATACCTGGCTTTTTCCAAGGGCACTACAAGAACACACAAGCTGGGCTGTAGGCAAGTCTGAGAGGTCCTGATGGGAAGGAGCAGCTTGAATCGATGGGGGAAGATTATGGACGGGGAAAGAGCCACATGACGGATCTGGCCAGACAGCGCATAGGGAGCCATGGGGTCGACATACTGCATTCACCCTGCTGAGCAGGGGTTTGGACTGATTTCATGAGCTGATGGGAAATCAATCAGGAGAAAACAAGGACAAACCCTGCCCACTGAAATCGATGCGTCAGTTGCCTGTGAAGGACGTCAGGAGCTGCTTCCCCCCAGATGCTCACCCCTGTGACTAACCACCCTCCTCCTCCACGTGCCCCTTCCAACGATGCTATGACTTACCTTTGACTGCTTGTCTAAATAACCGTCATCTTTTCTCCAGGATTCTTCCCAAATTAAGCTTGGTGGAGAGGAGGCAGTACGTGGAAATAATGTAGACATCAATTTGTCAAGTCAGCAGAGAGGACTGACAATCTACAGTCTCAGCAAGGCTGCTGGGCTCGCTATGGGATCCCTCTCCTGCCCAGCTCGACCTCTGATGGAGAGCAAGTCATTTTGCTCCTTTTAGCTCTAAGCCTACTTTTGTGAAAAATTCAGGGGCTGGCCTATGCGATGGATAACATTTTTCCAGCTGTGGTATTTTATGAGACTAAAGATGAACACAGAGCAAGAACACAGGAGTCCCATAATGTCAGAAAAATACTTGAAACGTATTTAATACACTTAACACATAATTAAAAAAATGTGCATGAAAACAATGAGATACTTTTTTGAAACCTCTATGTTTGGCAAAGATTTCATAAAGAAATGATTTCATAAAGAAACCTTCCATTGGGTCAGGGGAAGAAAACTCAGAGCTCTTTTTCTGCTGTTGGCAGGAATACACCTTTTCTGTAGGGCGGTTTAAGAATATGCATCAAAATTTTAAAATGAGCATCATCTTCGATCTAGCAATTCCAGTAGAATGAGTTCTGAAGGAATAATCAGAGACTCATGAATAAATTTAAGCACAAGGATTTTTATCCCAGCATTATTTATACTATCTGAAACCAAAGGCTGATGTTCCTTCATCCGGGACAAATTATGGGACACACCATGGCCGGCTTGAGGACACTCCGAAGGGGCAGAATCAGCCTGGCCATGCAAACACTCAACACGCCAGTATCTCCCTCAACCACCCACCCCATCCACCCAGGCGGAGCCATGTTGTCAGAGGAGATCCTGCCTCATGACAAGCGAGACCCTGCCTTTCCGGGCAGTTGTGGTCTTCCTGCTGAAAGACCATCTGTGGCCACCATTGGCTGTGGGACAAAGGGAGCATCCTATGGCTTGGTTGTTATGGCCCTTTATAATCAAGGCTCACCCCACCAGAAGGAGCTTATTGCCAACTTCTTCCCTCACCCACTGGCATGGCCTGCCTGTCCTTGCCCTGTTGCCACACTTACTCAGACCCCAGTCACCCAGAAACCTGCTTCCTTCCCACCTTTCCCTTCTCCTACCTGAATTCTTCCCTCCTTCAATGGTTGCTTCCCAGAAGTGTTCCCTGCCATTACCTGACCTCACTGCATGCACTTTCTAGCATATTTTTGTGTGTGTATTGCCTTTTTTGCTCAGTTTTGCTTCAAGTTTGCCTATCATTTCAATTATAATATAAGATCTCTAAAACTGGTACCATGTCTTATATTTGAAAGACTACATGCAAAAGGAGAAAGAACAGGCTATGAACTCAGAAAAACCTGTGTTTAAATCCTGTGTGATATTGGGCAGGTTACTTAACCTCTCTGAACCTGAGTTTTACCATACATAAAATGTGGACAACGGTAGTTATTTTACAGAGTTGTAACGTGGTTACTGGGATCATTGTTAGCCACTTAGCACAATGCCTGCTCCGTAACACATGCTCAGAAAATGTTAGTTCCTTCCTCCTTACTCTACTTTGGAGAAGTTGGGCTTAATACATAGTAGCTTTAGATGAAATCTTACGGTCTGGCCACTTGTCTTAAGGACACTAGGAACAATGAGGGGCCTTGTAGGGGAGGAGAGCAGGAGTTGGTGAACCAGGAAAGCCTCTGTGTGAGTCTGGCCTGTTGGCCTCTTACCTGATGATTGTCAGGGGGATGAAGTACACCAGGAAGGCCACGATGGTCATGTACAGGGTCCAGTAGGAGTCATCAGGCCATAGCGCCCAGCACTGCACTTCACTGTTAGAGAGTTTCCTTTTCCCAAATATGATCAGGGCGGGAATGGAGAAAAGGAAAGAGAGGCTCCAGGCAATCACGATGAGGACCTTGGCTTGCTTTTCTGCTCAAAGGAAAGAGAAATTGGATGATTTGTCCATGTAGACATCAAAGTCACCCAAGATGGGGACAGTATGAAGGGTGAGAGAGAGACTGAGAACAGTGTCCACCTTTTCAGTGGGTGAGGGGCATGGCCATGTGGTCGGCCAGAGAGGGAACATTGTAGAAGTTTATCTAGTTTGATAGCATGAGCGTCAAAGGAACAGATCAGCGCACAGGCAATAATGGAGGAGAAATGGGTTGGAAGTGGTCCAGGGAAGTAGGAAAATGTCTATACCACCCCCAGGCCTTGAAGTTCTCAGAAGGAAGGCTGAGAAGCATCCTCTTCCGAGATGTTAGGAGAACCAGGGATCTCAGGAGGCAGGAGGGGGAGGGAACCTACCGTCGTGTGGTTGAGAATATAAGGGAGTTTTTTCCTGAAGGAACAGAGGAAAGTTTTGGGTGGAAAAGAAGCCGTGGGAGTTTGGGTGAGGAAACAAACACAGAGCAGTCTGGCATTTAGAGAGCAACTGAGGATGTTTCCTCTCGACCACAGCGATGAGATGCGTGCTGGGTTTCTACAGATCCTGCTCATGCATGGTCTCCTTCTTTCACTGGTTAAAATTCAAATTTTGTCTCCCTCTGTAGGTCCTAGAGCCTGGACTTTTAAGGGTGATCTGCAACTCCGGGGCCCCACTCAGATTCCACTGGATGGGTTAACAAACATTCACTTTTGAAAGAGATGGGCATGGAAAGAATCAGATTAAAACAATATGAAACTCTGCGAGGGTTGCTGGAGTGGAGGGGTGTGGGAAGGATGGGGTGACTGGGTGATGGACTTTGGGGAAGGTATGTGCTGTGGTGAGCGCTCTGAATTGTGTAAGACTGATGAATCACAGACTTGTACCCCTGAAACAAACAATACATTATATATACATTTTATTGTTAATAAAAAAATATTAAAGAGAAAGAATTAATCCTACCAGGGTACTAAAAATGTTTCCCCAAAGTGTACCCAGGGCAGATGCTTGGAATTACTTTTCTCATACTGGTGCTGGGCTGCACTGGGAGAAATCCCCAGTCTCAGGTGCCTCCGCAACCGGGTGTGTGGCCCGCAAACACAGAGGTGACAAGACTGTTGGCCCTTTGGCCAGTTAAGCCCGCCTGCCATGGGTGACTGCTCAGGGCTCAACACTCAGGGATAGAACAGATGAAATGCAGTTTCAGTATTAGGTGGGTGGTCTCCTGTTAGCTCCAAACCGGCCCATGTCCCCCACCTGTAGAAAGGAAGACTTCCTCTTCCATTTGCTCTTGTCCAATTCTGTACTTCTGTCTTAGCTCTCTTTCATGCATCACATATACCTTTTTTGTTTTTGATAATGAAAGTTACACATGATAATTACAGAAATATAAACAAAAAGAAGGAAAAAGAGTCCATGATGGCACCCCCCAGAAATAGCCAGCCCAAATTTTGATAATGCATCTGTATGTAATACATAGATTACACGTATAAAAATGAGAACATAATAGGGGCACCTGGGTGACTCAGTCGTTAGGCGTCTGCCTTCGGCTCGGGTCGTGATCCCGGGGCCCTGGGATCGAGCCCCGCATCGGGCTCCCTGCTCAGCGGGAGGCCTGCTTCTCCCTCTCCCACTCCCCCTGCTTGTGTTCCCTCTCTCGCTGTGTCTCTCTCTGTCAAATAAATAAATAAAATCTTAAAAAAAAAAATGAGAACATAATATACATGCTGGTTTTCAACCTTATTTTTTCCCTGGAAAAAATTTTTATGACTGCCTTTTTATGTCAAGAAAGTCTTTGTCAAAAAATTTTATGACACCTTTTCATGTCTGCATCTATGCAAGCGGCATTCAGACTTTTTCAGGCAGTAAAAGCCCTTCATCAAATATAATTGTACTTTGAGCCCAGTGCAGAATGCCAGAGTAGCTCAGGTTGAGGCTGGGTGACAACCAGAAGCTTCCAGACCTGTCCTGGAGCAGATCTACAGAATGAGTCCTCCAGGGCCAGTGTGTGAAGTGTAATTTAAAAAGCACTGATAGAAAATATTTTTCTATGGTTACACTAAATTCCAATTTTATCGATAGCCTATTATTACTTAAATTGTTTCCAATTATTACAAATAATTTATGTGTATCTCTTTACAGTGCTGTTGCCTTAGGATAAACTCTGAGAAACAGATTTTGGCAAATATTATTAAATTTCTTCCAAAAGTGTCTACAGCTTATGGCCCCCACCGGAAGTATACAGACAAGCCCATTTCTTTGTACTCTCCCAACACTGAGAGGATCCTTCCTCTTCCTCTTGCTATCTCATTGATAAGATTTTATATCCAAATGTCTAATCTTGCAGTTCTTCAATTAGTGGTCAAAAAGAACATTTCCATATATCATCCGTTCATTTTTCTTTGTTTCTTAGTAACTTGTTCCTGTTCTTTGCCCGTTTTTCAATTGGTACATTCTTATTTCTTTGCCAGAGTTCTTTAGAAGAAGGATATTATCCCTTTGCCCTTTGTATACAAATATTTTCTATTTGTCATTTTGCTTAAGTATGTGTACAATGTTTGTTATTTGTATGAAGAGTTTTAAAGTTTTGATGTAGTTTAAACTATATTTATTTCCCTTACCGTTTCTGCTTTTGGTGTTATTCTCAGAAAGATATTTCCCTCACAAAAATAAAAACTTTTACCCATACCCACACCTTTTCAAATTTAAAGTTTTTACTTTTCAATCCAGCTGGCATTTACTTGCGGCAGTATGGCAGATGTAATATTTTGTAAAGGGCTAGACAGCTATACTAACGCCCTATACTGACTAATTCCTTCTTTCCTAACTGATTCGATATTCCATATGCTTTACGTACATTATTCTGGTTTCAGTATCATATTGCTTAAATTATCAAAGTTTTATATTATGCTTTAGTACCTGGAACTACGTATTTCTCTTCATTATGAGTAGATGTTTTCCTAATTATTCTCATATTTATTTATCCTAAAGAGTCTTAAAAATGTCAGCTTCTCTGGAGTTGCTGGCTGAGGAAACTACCACTTTAGTAAAAAGCAGTAAACAAGCAGTAAGATGTGCCCCACCCCTTCCGTTGGTTTAGTCTCCATCGCCCTGTGTCTGCTTGGCCACGAGTAACTTCGTGTGGCTTCTGTCAGCTCAGTCCTCCATAGAGAAGCTGTGCTGCCTGGTGGGGAATCTCTGCTGCCTCCTCTTTGTTCAGTTGCGTGAACCCTAAGCCCTGCCCCTCATGGCTGCCTTTAAATTCCGATGAGCTGTAGCACCGAGTGACTCTAGTATAGGGTTCCCTGTTCTTACCTACCACCTCACCCCAAAACTCCTACACCGCCATGCCACCTTCCTGGGGGGTGTGGCTTCCGTGTGTCATCAGCTCCCTGTGTGCTGGGAATTCCGTGAAGATCTGGTACTTGGACAGCTTCTTTCCTTGGCTCCCACCCAGCTGCACATCTCCTTTATTTCTAGGTTTCCTCCATGACTTCAGTGGGATTGGGCAGAGAGGAAGGGAAAATGGCTAATGTCTCCTTCCAAGTTTTCATCTTTCCCCAAAGCTATTGGAGATGATTATTTTGCAAGTGCCCTCCAACGAACCTCTATTAATTTTGTAATGAGGAAATAAATTGCTTTACATCTTTAAAAGAACGCTATAATATTCATTGCTGCCCTTTCTGTAATTTAGGACCCTATTCATAATATTTCAGTGTCTCCTAGAACTAGTCATATTTGCCATGAGCTAAAGAGTTGAGATAGATTATATATACACACATACATATATATATATTTTCTTTACCTAATGAATATGGTGAGATGGTTAACTGACCGTGTTTCCCTTTTGGCTATGGATTCCCTAAGCCTCCACCTCTGGCAAATGTCTCGGGACGCCCCTCACATTTCCTTATACCTAATTTCCCTTCACTCATATTTCTGTACCTTGAAACACTCCGGTGTATGCGTTTTTTTGTATGTCCCCACTCAATCCTTCCTGGGGCCTGCTGGGCATAAATAAATAGATGAATGAGTAAGTATATCACACTTTTGTAAAGATCATAAAATGTCTCTCCCATTTCCCTTCATCGCACTCCTTGCTTCCTTCTTTATCATAATCACTGGGGCAATGGAAATGCCCAGAAAGCTTGGTGCTGGTCACATACTTCACACACACACACACACACACACACATCAAAACAAACAAACAAAAACAACCCTAAGAAAAGCCTACAAAACAGGTGTAAATTCTATTTTTAAACTAGTTTTAATTGTGCACAACACATCAGTATACCTTCTAGTATGTAAGTCCCTGTGATCACTATGGCTAGTCCAAATTCCATCCCCAGAAGTGAGGACTGGTGGGTGCCTGTCTTTGCAAGCAATTGTTTATTACTTTTTCTTTTTTTTATTGTCCATGGCTATCCCACCTCCCCACTGAGAGGCAGGATATGCTGTAGTCATAGATACCTGAACTACACCCAGACCGTCTTGGGTTCAAATCTTGCCCTGCACCTACTAGCTGAGTGATCTTGGGCAAGTTACTTTAACTCTCTGAACTGTAATTTTCCAAACTATAAGATTCAGATAAGAATAAGACCCATCTCACAGAGAGGTTGTAAGAATTAAAATGCTTAGCATGCTTAAAGAACTTATAATCATGAGTGGCATCTAGCACTCAATCAATAAATCTAAGCTACTGAAACGTCTACATTCCTCCACTGAGGGAATTCCTATCCTAAGCAATGCTACAATAAAGAACACACGTGCATACATGCATACATGTGGGTGTTCGTCCAGAGAAGATACCAATAAGTAGGATTTCAAGGTCAAAGAACTGCACATTTTATATTTTAATTAGATGTGGTTAACTTACCACTCAAAGGAACTGTGCCAATATTCTCTGATATATTCAGTAGGATCTGATAACATTAATTCTACTTATTCTAAAGTTCTGCTTGTTAATTTTGCTTTCTTAGTTGTAAACGCCGCAGAATGGTGTTCTGAAGGGTTATCTATTTTCCAGTTTGGCTTTTGTCCCATTTTCCATGATATTTGATTGCACCCCATCTTTGTAGTCAAGATTTCGTATCAGTTCCTCATCTTAAAAGTTTTCACAGGCTCCTTGGGAGACTGTGGTACAGATCACCAAACATTGGGTTCTTACTTGCTTTCAGGGGTCATGGAGGAAAGTTGGCTCTGTCCATGGGCAGAGTAATGGACAATTAGTCTTGTGACTAGGTACCCACCATCCCTCCAAGGGGTCTTTGCTTCCTAGGACCCCACCCTGTCTCTCCAAATCCAGCACTCCCACTACGAGGAGGAAGAGACCTCTATCCTTGCTGTCCGTCTGGCAAGGGGGAGGACAGAGGGAAAGTAAACATGCAGTGATGAACACTCCTCTTTGTGCTCCAGAAATCACCCTGCTGATTTCCTTGAGTCCTTCTTGCTCTGGGCCTTTACATGATCTATTTAGGAAGCACTCTTAACACTTCACCCATATTACTGTAGTGTTGTCTGTGGGTATTGTAAGCTGTGTGGTTTCAGCCTTTCCTCTGACCCATCTGCTTTCTTCTTCCGGAGATTCCTCACTATCACTGGATCAAGGAGAATTTTACTACTTTCCAGTATGAGTGTCAGTTAAAAACATCTTTCCAATTATCTCTAAGGTTTGGAAGTAAAGAAGGCAAGGTGCTTGTTTCTGGAAAATGAGCAAGTTGAAGTGGGAGTATTCATTTCTTGAGAGAGGTGTATGTGTCAACAGTGTTCTAAAGGAAAAAACCAGAGGCATTAGGGTCAAAGTAAATGGCCACAGAGTGGGTCCGGCAAACTGCCTTCCCTAGGAGCTCTTGACCATCCATGGGTGCCATCCACATTTTCCTAGGCATCCTGCTTCTTTTTCTACATCTTTTTGGACAATCAGACCCATGAAGTAGAAAGAAAGTAAAGAAGAAGAGAGTGGGAGGAAGAAAACCATTATTAAGAGGACAATATTAGTGAAAACAGTCCTACCCTCACCCAAGGATGATAGCCTTACAAGATAGCCCTTGGTGGAGCCAACTCACCTCCTTGCAGGAACTTCATAGGGTAGACAATGGCATGATATCTGTCTATGCTGAGGGACACCAGCACATGGGTAGAAACATAGAGCAGCACAATCTGAAGACAGAAACAAGAGGAGGTACATGACTTCATAGAAATGAGGGAATGCATATCATAGAAAGAAGTGTTTTGTGCTATTTAGAAACCCGTGCACTGAATCTAGGGAGGGATGAAGTTTGGGCTAGGGAGAGAAATGACTGACTCCTTATGTCAAGAAGCAGATTGCTGTTCATGGAATTGGACTTGTCATTGCTAGTGGTGACCAGTGAGGATGCTTCTACGCTCACCCTTCTTCACTCATTCACTTGGCTTCTTGGATACCACATCTCAGGGTCAGTCTCTCTTCACATCTGCATGGTACATTTGTGTGTAATTGACTTTTAAAGCTAAGCTAATTTTCCCTGTCACAACTGACATTCCAGAATAATTAGAAAGAAACGTTCATTTGCCATTTATCAGTGTGAGTTGAGAGACAATGGAAGGCATCTGGTTTCCAGGAGACCATGTGTGGTTTAGAATCATTTATCATCATCTGCGTTGACAGTCCCAGAGCTCACTTCCTCCTCCACTTCTCTAGCAGAGCTGTTCATTAGGGTCATTCCTTGGGTCCCTTCTTCCTCCTTCCCACCACATCTCTTATTAACCCTGCCCAGGCCCTTTAATTATCCTAAGCATAGTGTTATTTGTAGAGTTTGCAGAGAAGGAAATTGGGATATAAGAGGTTAACATCTCTTACGTGAAGAGCATAATCAAAATGTAATTAGGTGAAATCTCTCTGAAAGGATGAATAAGGTGGAAAATTTTGGGGTAATGTTGAGCCTCATTTCTACCAAGAGTCCAGACATATCTCTGTTTTGTAACCTTTGGGCCAGTTCCAGAGCCGGGAAGAGTAAATCAAACACCAAAGTGTAAGGGTGAGTGTCTGAATCTCTTCTAAAATGAAAGAGAAATACCATGACTTTGGTAATAGCTTTTGTCTGAATTTATACCTTATTGTTCTTTCCCTCACTCAGACAAATAATAGTCAACTATATTGTTGTTCTTTATTATTTTTATTTCCAGAACAGTACACAAATGCATCCCAGCACTAACATTGTAGAAGGTGCCATAGGGAAGCAGTTTTCTGAGGGCTGATTAGAGACTGAAGGTTCTCCTGAGGGATAAAAGAAGAGATTCTCCTCTTGCTAAAAAGGTGCTATATGGATGTCCAAGTTTAACTAAAAATAAATTAGACAACTGTCTTCTTAGAGAAAACTGGGATTTCTATGTGTGGTCCAAGAATTCAGAATTACTACAGCTGACCACACACAGCTCAGGAGGTGGCATTCAAGGAGGATGGGAAAGAAATCTCCCAAGGGCAGAACTCTGTGGGATGGAATGTCATGGTAAGAAGATCACAATAATCTCAGCCATCTTTTGCTGTGTTGAGTGAGGTGGCCGACACAAGTTCAGAATTTGGAGCAAGAGGAAAGTACAAAAAAGAGTGCCTGGAAGAGCAAGCAACATTAACAGAAAGAGACGTATTTTGAGACACAGTCAAAAACAGTAGTTAATTTCAAGGGTCTTCAAACATCTAGGCAGGGTAAAAAAAATTAAAGGTTACATAAAAGAAATGCATTTCAAATTGTCATGCCTCTTTTTTACAAAAATAAAATGCCAGAAAACAGCATAAAAACATGTTCAGAGTTTTGAAAGAAAAATTATGATCCAAGAATTTTGTAAATATCATTTCTGTGCCAAGGCACAGAATGATTTTTCTTAGATGTATAAGAAAGAAGAAAGCATAACATCACATAATCTCCTGAAAATCTTCCGTGAGGAAATATTTCTGCTGATTGTGCATTGTTTCAAAATTAAGAACTCTAGAAGAGGGACAGGATTGAATAATAACAGCTATGATAAGCAATGAGTCCAAAAAAACCCCACAACATGTTTACAAAATAACTATGAATATAGTTAGGAAACATTCCAGGGACAAATCTGGGGAGTTGAGTGAGAGGAGAGAGTATAAGGAAAGACATCATGTCATATATTTCCATTTGGACATTTTAGGCATTTCTTTTGTTTTTTACTTTGATAGAGACATATTAAATTTAAAAATTAAAGAAAAGCTATGATAGTGAAATAAAAATGGAGAAAAAATAATTTATTAGCTTCTTATGGTAACTGTAACAAAATTTGTGGTTTAAACCAACATAAATTTATTCTCTTACATTTCTAGAGACCAGAAGTCCAAAATCAGTTATACTAGGTCAACATCAAGGTGTTGTCAAGGCCACCCTCCCTCCACAGGCTCTAGGGAGGTTCCTTCCCTTTCCTCTTTCAGCTTCAGGTGACTGCCAGCATTTTTTGATTTGTGGTCACACCCATCCCATCTTAGGTCTATGGTTACAATGCCTCTTCCGTCTGTCAAATCTCCCTCTGCCTCCCTTTTATAAAGGATACATATGATTACATTTAGACTTATTAAGATAATATCTAATAATCTCCCCATTTCAAGATCTTTAACTTAATTACATCTGTAAAGTCCCTTTTTGCCATATAAGGTAATATACATAAATTTCAGGGATTAGGATTTGGATTTGGGGGCATTTTTCAGCCTATCACAACTAATAACCAAATAGAAAGGAAAAAACACGTAAATAGGAAAAAAATTAACCGAAAAGATTAAAATGAGGTGACTTAAATAACACCAAACACTATTTGTCTCAATAAATATAAATGGCTTAAGCTCCTTGACTAAAACAAAGACTATGTACAAAACCCTTCCCCAAGTCTAACTGCATACTGTGTTGAAAACAAACCTCTAAAACCAAATGATTATCAAAGTTTAAAAATAGAGTGATGGCCAAGGACACACCGAACAACTAAAACCAAAAGAAGGCATCTATTACAATATTACTACTAGATAAATTAAATTCAAAGCAAATTGCACTACATGAGACAAAGGGATTCTTTTTATTGATGAAAAATACAATACAGGGGCGCCTGGGTGGCTCAGTAGTTAAGCGTCTGCCTTCGGCTCAGGTCATGGTCCCAGGGTCCTGGGATGGAGCCCTGCATCGGGCTCCCTGCCCAGCGGGAAGCCTGCTTCTCCCTCTCCCACTCCCCCTGCTTGTGTTCCCTCTCTCACTGTGTTTCTCTCTGTCAGATAAATAAATAAAATCTTAAAAAAATATATGCAATACAAAACGGTGATGGAATATTAATGAACTTATATGTGACAAGCAACATAATATTAAATATGTATAACTAAAGTGTTCAAAGATTTACAAAGGATAAAACACAATAATACATAGATAGAAAAAATTAAACACACTTTAAAATAATACACATTACTGTAAAATATCTAGGCAACATTTCAAAACTGGTCCTAAACTAAACTACCAAGAAAGAAAAAAATCCCTCAATAGATTCCAAAAATTATACAACTTATATAATTTGCATATTTAAAACAACAAGCAATAAAAGCTGAAATTAGTATCATGTTATTTTTTTAAAATACCACTTGGAAATTTAAACACCCTTGTAATTAACTTGAGTCAAGAAGGAAATCAAAGTACAATTATAGTCAATTCATAAATGTCAACAATGAAAATTCTACACATCAACAACATATGGGGTACCATTTGGAGAACAGATGGCAGCTTGAGGACATATGTCTGAATTCTCACTACCCCACCCCTCAATTCTGACAAAAATGACCTAGGAAATATAAAACTAAGGAAAATCTTGCAGAGAAGTGAGACTTGAATGTAGCAAACTTAGGAAATTTTTATTTAGAAAAATACCAGATTGGATCCATGTAAAGGAGGATCCCTGTATTGACTTTAAAAATTAATATACTTTATTTTTTAGAACAATTTTAGATTTAGAGAAAAAATAGAGCAGATAGTACAGAGAGGTCCCACCCCCTACCCCCCACTTTTCACTATTATTAACGTCCTTGTTTAGTGTGGTTCATTTGTTAAAACTGATGAACCAATATCAACACATTATTACTAAAGTTTTACACGAAGCTTTACTCTTTGTTGTAAAATTCTATGGGTTTTTGACAAATGCATAATGTCATGTATCCACCATTCGTACAGAAAAGTTTCACTATTCTAAAAATCCTCTGTGCTTTACCTATTCAATCCTTCCAAATCCCTAGCAACCACTGATTTTTTTACTGTCTTCATCGTTTTCCTTTTCCAGAACATCAAATAGTTGTAATCATACTCATGTAGCCTTTTCAGACTGACTTCTTTAACTTAGCAAAATGCATGTAAGATTCCTCTGTGACTTTTCCGGGCTACACAGCTCATGTTGTTTTATTGCTGAATAATATTCCATGACATGGAAGTACCAAGGTTCTTTTTTTTTGTTTTGCTTTGTTTTTAATCCATTCAGATTTTGAGGAACGTCCTGTTTCTAATTTTTGACAATTCTGAATAAAATTACTATAAACATTCTTGTGCAAGTTTTTGTGTAAATGTAAGTTGTCAGCTCAACTGGTTATATACCTAGGAGTATAATTGCTATATTGTATGATAAGGGTATGTTCAATTTTATAAGAAACTGCCAAAATATCTTCCAAAATGGCTGTACCATTTTGCACTCCTACAAACAGCACTAGCATTTCACATCATCAGTTTTTTGGATTGTAGTCATTCTAATAGGTATGTTAGTGCTGTCTCGTTCTAATTTGCAATTCCCTAATGCCATATAATGGTGAGCTTCTTTTCATATGCTTGTTTATCCTTCTATCTTCTTTGGAAAAGTGTCTGTTCAGATCTTTTGCTCATTTTTAAGTGGGTTGAATTTTAAGAGCTCCTTGTATATTTTGGATAAAAATCTTTTATCAAGTATGTGTTTTGCAAACATTTTTTCCCATTCTGTGCCTTGTCTTTTCTGTCTCTTAACAGTGTCTTATGCAGAGAAGTTTTAAATTTTCATAAAATCCAACTTTTCATTTTTTTCTTTCATGGATTGTGCTTTTGATGTTATATCTAAAAAGTCATTGAGAAACCCAAAGTCCCTGATTCTCTCCTATGTTATCTTCTAGTAGTTTTATAGCTTTGCATATTTCATTCAAGTCTATGATCCATACTGAGTTAGTTTTTGTGAAAGGTGTGAGGTCTTTAGTCAGATCATCATTATTATTGTTTTATGTGGATACCAGTGACTCCAGCAGTATTTCTTGGAGAGGCTATCTTTTCTCCATTGAATTATCTTTGCTCCTTTGTCAAAGATCAGTTGACTTTTAGTGTGCATTTCTTTCTGGGTCTCTACTCAGTTTCACTGATCTATTTGTTGATTCTTTTGCCAATATGCTGTCTTGATTTAGCTGTAGTTTTATAGTTAAGTCTGGAAATCACATGGTATCTCTCATCCAACTGTGTTCTTCAGTGTTGTATTGGCTATTCTGTGTCTTTTGCCTGTCCACATAAACTTTAGAGTTTGTCTATATCTATAAAATAACTTGGTGGGATTTTGATTGAGATTGCTTTGAATTTATAAGTTGCTTTGAGCAGAACTGACATTTTAACAATAGTCCATCTTCCTGTCTGTGAACATAGAATATCTGTCTATTTATTTAGATATTCTTTGATTTCTTTCAATGACGTTTTCTTCACACTGATCTTGCACATATTTTGCTAGGTTTATACCTAAGTCTTTCATATTTTTCATGCCAACATAAATGGTTATTGCATTTTTAATTTTAAATTCAAATTGTTCATTGCTAGAATATAAAAGCACAATTGTATTCTTCAACCTCATTATTTTTATTTTCACTTAATAAGCCCACAGATTTTCTGTGTTTTGTTTTGTTTTGGTTTTTCTGTCTATTCTTTCTGATTGTCTACATAGATAAGCTTGTCATCTGAGAACAAAGATCTTTCCTCTTTCCCAATCTGTATACATTTTATTTCCTTGTTTTGTCCTGCTCAGTTAGTTGGGACTTCCAGTATGATGCTGAATAGGAGTAGTGAGAAGGAATATCCTTGCCTTGTTCCCAATCTTAGGAAAGAAGCATTCAGTCTCTCACCATTAAGTATGAGGTTAGCGACAGCTTTTTGTAGATGTTCTTTACCAAGATGAGGAAATTTCCCTCTATGAAAAGTTTATTGAGACTTTTTAACATAAATGGATATTGGATTTTATCAAATGCTTTTTCTGTATCTATTGAAATGATCATATAAATTTTCTTCTTTACATTTTTGATTTAATGGATTACTTTGATTTTTGAATGTTGAATCAGCCTTGCATACCTGGAATGAATTCCACTTGGTCATGGTATGCAATTTTTTTATAAGTATTTTGGTTCAATTTACTAATATTTGTTGATAATTTTTGCATCTATGTTCATGAGAGATATTGGTCTATAGTTTTCCTTTCCTGTAATGCCTTTGTCTGGTTTTGGTGTTAGGATAATGTTGGACTCACAGAATGACTTAGGAAATGTTCCCTCTGCTTCTATGTTTTAGAAAAATTAGAAACTTATTAGTAGGGGCACCTGGGTGCCACAGTAGGTTATGCATCTTCCTTTGGCTCAGGTCATGACCCTGAGTTCCTAGGATCGAGCCCCATATCAGGCTTTCTACTCAGCAGGGAGTCTGTTTCTCTCTCTCTCCCTTTGCCCCTCCCCTCATTCATGCGCTCTCTCATTCTCTCTCTCAGAAATAAGTAAAATCTTAAAAAAAAGAAACTTATTAGTATAATTTCTTCCTTAAATATTTGGTAGAATTCACCAGTAAACCCATCTGGGCCTGGTGCTTTCTTTCTTAGATTATGAATTATTAATTCAATCTGTTTAATAGATATAGGTCTATTCAGAGCATCTATTTTTCATTGTGTGAGTTTTGTCAGATTGTGTCTTTCAAGGATTTGGTCCATTTCAAGTAAGGTTATCAAACTTATAGGAATATAGTTCATAATATCCCTTTATTATTCATTTAATATTCATGGGATCAGTAATAATGACCCCTCTTTCATTTTTGATATTGGTAATTTGTGTCATCCTCTTCTTTTCTTGTTTAGCCTGGCAAGAAGTTTATCAATTTTATTATCTCTTTGAAGAACCAGTTTACAGTTTCATTGATTTTCACTAATGAATTACTGTTTTCATTTTAGTGATTTGTCCTAATTTTTATCATTTAAGACATTCTGCTTGCTTTAGGTTTACATTGGTCTGCTTTCTCTAGTTTCCTAAGGTGGAAGGTTAGATGATTAATTTTAGATCTTTTTTATTTTCTAATACAAGAATTTAAATGCTATGTTTCTCCAAAAGCACTGTTTTAATGTCCTATAAATTATGATAAATTATTTTTTCATTTTTTTCTTCGACCCACGTGTTACTTAGAAATGTGTTGTTTAATCTCCAAAAACATTGAGATTGGACAGCTAGCCTTCTGTTTTACATTTTTAGTTTAATTCTAGTTTGGTCTGAGAGCATAATTTGTGCTATTTCCACTCTTTTACATTGTTAAGGTGTGTTTTATGGTCCAGTATGTAATTTCTCTTGGTGAATGTTCTCTGTGAATTTGATAAGAATGAGTATTCTGCTTTGTTGGATGAAGTGTTCTATAAATGCCAATTAGGTCGATTTGATTGATAGTTTAGTTTACTTCAACTGATAGCTATTTAGTTCCACCATATCCCCGCTTCTAAGTACTGGCATAATTTATTTCTCAGCAATTGCTAGAATAAGTAATTGATAACATTTTTCTAAAAGGAAGCAAAATTTTTAATAAGAAATTAAAATAAATTTTAAAAAATTACCTCTGAGAAAATACCAGTTCCAGATACTAATCAGGGCTCTTTCATGTCGACTAAACTTTCAAGATTATGTTCAGAGCACAAAAGATTTTTAATTTTAACTATTCTCTACCTATTTTCTGAAGATGGAGTCACTCCACTTTCAAGGTCTGAAAATGATAGAACAAATGAAAATCATAGATGAATATAGATGCAAAGATTCTATAAAACTCTACTAACAAATGGAATCTTGTAGGATAAGGTTTTCCAAAATTGCATTGTGCATCTATAGAACTACAATAATTTAGACCTGGAGTATGGGCATAAGAATAGAAATATATTAATGGAAAATAATTTTAAGAGCTCAGAAACAGCACATCAATCCTAACACCAGTTATACAACAGTTCATTCTTTCTATACTTAGTTGATGTACCTTAATCCATATTATGTACATATATAAGGTATTAATAATACAATATATGTATATGGTACATATGTAATATTTTACACCATATATTTTACATATATATGTATATATATTTCCATTTATAATTTTTACATCAAAGCATATTCAACAGGCAAAGTGTAAATGTCTTTAATCTAAAAATAGATATTAACAATTACTGAGAAAAAAACAAGTATCCCAGTTATAAAAAAAAAAATTGAAAAAGGATAATAGGCAATTTAAAGAAGAAGAAATTCAAATACCAGTAGATATTTTTAAAAGTCCAATTTTAGGTGGTAATACAAGAAATACAAGTTAAAACAATCAGAGATAATACCTATTTTCTAACAATCTGTCGACGTTTTTCAAAAAGAAGAGTAGCCAGTGTTGTGTTAGTTTGGGCAGGGGGGGGAAAGGCAAAAAAAAAAAAAAAGAATTGACAAATTTCCTGGAGATTATTTAGACAGTGCTATATATATGCTCTGAATATTTGTATCCCACCAAAATTCACATGTTGGAATCCTAATGCTCAATTTGATGGTGTTAGAAGGTGAGGTCTTTGGGAGGTGATTAAGTTATGAGAGTGGAGCCCTCATGAATGAGATTAGTGCCCTTATAAAGAGGCCTGACAGAGCTCCCCAGCTCCTTCTGCCATGAGAGGGTATAATTTGAGGTCTACAACCGGGAAGAAAGCCCTCCATCTGACAATTTCTGGCACACTGTTCTGGAACTTCCAGCCTCCAGAACTGTGAGAAATAAATGTTTGTTGTTTCTAAGCCACCTTCTCTGTGATATTTTTGTTACAGCAGCCTGAATGGACCAAGACAGCCAGAGTAGGTCAAAGGCCTTCACAATGACCCCAAAATTTTACTTAATGTTTGAAATGTGAACATTTATATTCTTACTAATGTTATTTTTGTTTTATTTATATATTTATTATTTTAGCAAAAAAACAAATTAAAAAATCTTACAAATTATGCTTGTCCTTCCAACTAGAAGGAAGCGAGCAGTTTGTTGTGTAAAGGGCTGGGTTCTATATTACTTTCCTTATGAAGAATCCAAGACCTAGTTTTGGTGTCAGTTTGTCTCATCACATTTGTAAGGTGCGACATACCTGCAAATAGCGGACCACTTGGTGAAGGAGATCAGGTGCCAGAAAGTCTTCAGTGAATCGCCAAATGATGTCTGTCAAGATGTTAATCAGACCTGTGAAAGAGTCTAACAAAAACACACAAGTGGTTAATTTTAGTATCTTTTGAATTTCCAGGCCTGCCACAGTAGAAATGAATTCCTGCGGAGATTTTTTTTTTCCCCTGATTTATCAGGTGACCATTAAGGAAAAGTAAGCCAAGGCAGGAGTCCATTGACTTTTATTATTGGAGCTTCTTACCACTCAGATAGAGCCACCTTGGGAGGATTTTGGTAATGACTAAAATGATTTTGGTAATCATACAGTTGACATTTTAAGTCACAGAAGAGGAATTTTAAGGGGGTTTAGATCCCTATCCAAACAAGGACTGTGTGAGGATCAATAAGGGCAAAATTGAGAAAAGGAAAATATTTATCTTCAAGAAAACCCTCAAAATTCCCCTTTTTGTATCGTTATTTTACAATGTGGACCTCTTATTACCTCTCTACCATCAACAACTTCCCTCCACCTCCACCCCAGTTTCCTTTTCTTTCTTCTCCTTTCCCCTTTCAACGTCTGTCCCTGGAAAAAGTCAAGTGCATGATCTATCAGTTTAATCAACTTAGTTGGTTAAACTACAGAGGAACTGAGGCCAAGATTTGAGACCAAGGTCAGAGATTTTATGCTCCTGTGGTTATCTTTACTCATTTCTATAGTTACAGATTGTACGTTGTGCAGATGTCTACATCAGAAATGGTAAAATATACTATATGTCTTGAAGCTCCCTCTCACCCTTCCATGACCGATATCACTAATTGATCATGTGATTCAGAATCTTTCTCAAAACAGTGCTGGAGAGATTCTCTGCTGATTATTGGATAGGGCTGGGACTTAAAACAGGAAAAATAAGAATTCATTGACTTAGGGTCACTTTCTTAGAACATGGGCTATAACACTCTGTCAAGGACCCAAGAGACAAGGCAAACTCATTCATAGGGTGGCTCTTAGAAGTCTGGAGGAAGTGTTGGTCCTTCCTAGGCAAGGAAATGGCTGAGTTGCCCTGACAGACAGTGGAAAAAAGGAATAAAAAGACCAAAGGAAGTGGGCATGTTGTAATGGATATATTATGTGAAGCCAGAAGACCCACCAGGGAATTATATTCCATGGAGGGCTCAGAAGACACATCATTCATGAAGAATGTCCTGGTGAGAGGAACCCCAGCATGACAAAGATGCTCATGGTGGCTTCCTACTGTAAGCCAGAGTGGATGGTAGGAGAGGTGGTCATAGAGCCAGGTCTTGTAGAACTATAGTAAGTATACACTGTAATAGTTCTCCTAGTCCTTCCCCAAAGGGACCTATGGTCATTTATTTGAGTGACAGTACACTGGGGAAAGAAGAATATACAGACATTTTGAGGACTATTAGACACAGGGTCTATGTTGACATGATACTTGGCTACCTGAAATGTCATTATGGCCCCACTACAAGAGTGGAATCTTATAGGACCAGGTAACAAATAGAATTCTAGTTGAAGTAGAATGGTTCGCTAGATCTGCAGACCTTTCATTGTTCATTTCCCCAGTCCCTGGGTATTTAATTTGTATTGACATACGCGGCAGTTGGAATAACTCCATATTGGGCTCCTCATAATAGTGGCAGACAGTAAGACTACTCATTTGGACAACATGATGAATTACCCCTTATTATGGTCAATCTAGCTATTGTTGTATTTGACTGTCCTGGAATTACCAACAATGGAGACCAACACTGAGCCCCAATATAACACTATTTCTTAAGACCAACTCGCTACCTTGTGAAAAGTTGACTACATTGGGTCCTTCAATACTGCAAAGGCCAGCTATCCATCTTCCCAGTGGATACCTATTTTGGGTATGAACTTGCCTTCCCTGACCTCTGAGTTGTAGTCAACACCATTCACTAATCTCTAGAGGATTTCTGATTGCTCAACTGGAATGGAATGCCACACAACATAATATCTGATCAGGAGACCCACGTCCTAGTGAAGGGGATATAGGCTTGAACCACTGATCGTAGAATCCTCTGTTTCTATCACATAGTGTACCACCCAGGAGCCGCTATCTTCTTGGAGCACTGGGATGGACTACTAAAGGCACAGATAAGGGGCCAACTTAATGGCACTCTGAAAGGATGGAATGCCATCCTTCAAAATGCTGCATATGCATAAAATCAGAGCTTCCTTTATGGTGCTGTGTTCACTAATAGGAGGTAGACAGACATCTGAGAACCAAGGGGTAGAGACAGGAATGGCCTCACTAAACATCACTCCCAAAGGAGCCCTGGGACACTTTGTGCACCTCTCTGCTCTGCAGGCTGGAGGGCCTGGTTCCAAAAGGAAGTACAAACCTGCTAAGGGACATAGCAAGGGTCCCTTTGAGCTAAAAGTGATGACTGCCACAAGGACTCCTTTGTCCAGGGACTAGCAGTCGAGAAGAGAAGTCACCACTGTGGCCAAAGTCAGTGGCTGTGATCAGCAGATGGTGGTAGAGCTGGGTTTATACAATGAAGAAAGAGAAGAGTATGGGTAGAAGACAGGCAGTTTACTTCTCAAGTTATGATTGACGGCAGTAATGAATGAATGGGGCTAGGGATGCTGGGCATACTGCAGCAGACCCTCAATGAAGAGTTGTGCAGATTATGCAGGCTCTCGGGTGCCCTGTCCTTCTGCGGTGGGAGGGTGATAGGGGCTGAAACTGAGTCTTTATTCTTGTCATGAAGACGTGCACCCTGGCTTCAGGCTGCACAAAGACAAGGCAAGTGGCAGCTCTGTCCTGGATGACACATGAACTGTACCCTCTAATAAATTGTTCAGATCAAAATTTGAATCCTGCCTTTGTCGAGAAACACTGCTAGCTGTTATGGGAGAGGATTCTATTTCCGTGCAACTCTACTCAGACAGAGGAGTGGGCAGAACCTCAGTCAGAAGTAAAGGGTTATGTGTTTGGTTGGATTCAGGCTCTCAGAAAGCTGAACAGCTAAACAACAAAAGAAACTTCAGTTTTGGAGTAGGCCACTCGTAATTCCATTTCCAATAGTTTATTTTTATTGCTGTGTTTCTGTTAAAGAGAAGTAAGAAGTAATGAAAACTGAAAATGACACTGTCACTTGGTTAATTACTTCTGTGGACCCTGGAGAATGAAAAGAGAAAGGAGGCCAGCGTCCCGAGCAGGTAGGGCAAATATAGGTGCTCAAAGCACATTTATCAAGTAAATTGTCACTAAGGTTTGGAAAAGGCATTTATGGCTTTGTAAAAATTAAACTTTTATTTAGAGATAATTAAAGACTCACGAGAAGTTGCAGAAATAGCATAGAGTCTTCACGTACCGGTCACCCAGCTTTCCTTCTGACATGGTGACATCTTATATAACTAGAGTTGACTTTGTTGTTCAAAGGACAATTATTACTCTTAATCCAGGTTTCTGTACAACTGAGCTGGTCTTAAGGAATGTTACTAAGCAGTCATTATATCCTTGTTAATATTTTAAGTATTTAAAGTATCTTAAGATTTTTTAATCTAACCAAAAACTATGAGGTAAGTTCCCCATTTTATAGATGGGTAACTAAGTGTGATTAGAATCTTTTCTAAGATCTTATAACAAGTTAGAGGTAAAGGCAGGCTTTTAACCCAGACTTGGATGTCTGTGTCCACAGTCTTCACCACAGTACCTGTGTGTTTTTCTTTCCTTTTCTTTTCTCCCTTTCTAATTCTCGTTCTTTCTGTTCTCATATATTCCGCAGACCAATATATAGGCATGATTCTTCCTCCCATCCCCTCGTTCCTTTTCCTGGCTGCCCTGATTCTTCTCTTGCCCCCTTCTATTTATAAGACCACTCCATCCATAGAATTTGCCTTTATTCCTTTAGAGAACTGTGATGGTAAGTCTTCCTTTTCTGGATCTTCACTATAAACAGGATAAGCTTCCAGCTTAGCATAAAGACCTTCCACAATCTGACCTTGCCTACCTCTTGCCAGATACCCACGCGACATTTTTATATTGAGGACCACGGTGATCATACATTCGTGTTTTCAGATATGCATTCCCTCTTCTTGAAATTGCCTCACTCCAGGTATCAGTCTGTTGAATTCTTATTTACCTTTGAATATCTAGCTGACATGTCCCCTTTTCCAGGAGCTTCCCTTGGCCATTCACACAGTAGAGGCTACAACTAAAGGTACTTGGCCCTCCCACTCTTATGCCCAACTGTCTCTTCCTTTTTGTGTTTCTGTAGATAACAATTAGACCACTGGCAAGCACATGGGCACTACAACAAAAATATCAGAGATTAGGGAAATCTTGTAGCAGTCTTGGGGAGTCAGAGAAGTGCTGAGGAGGTCAGATTTGAGCAGGGTCTTCAGAATTCTGAGTTGGGACCTGAAACCTCAGGAAGCATTTCTTGGCAGGAATCGACTGGAGGGATGAGTGGAATGGCCATTGGAGTTCCTTGGATCTTCTTTTTTGTTGTACTTATTCTTTAACTAAAGAATAATGGGGAAAATCTCTAAACTTATGTTTCTCAAATCTAAGTGATTATATTAACAATTATAATGTCCTCCAGTAAAATTTCTTTTTTTCCCCTGGAGCTCAGTCTGAAATAAGCCCAGATCTGGGAGTAGACTATCAATGGAACTGGGCCCCAGAGTTTGTGGCTATTAAGCAAATACTGCTCTATCTGATCAGTAAAAAGCTATTTAGTTACCTAAGTAATTGAATACATTGCAAATAAACCTTTCTTAAATGGTAATTAACAGGACCTTGGGAACAAAGGGTACACTTTAAAGGCTTAATCACTTCCATGCTATTATTCCTCCTTCTTAAAATTTCTTCAGTGAGAGATCCTAGGAAGCTGCAATACTCAGAAAAACCAAAACAGGCTCACCACAGGCTTCATTGCTCCTTTGATGGTCTCTAAGAAACCTGAGTGTCGGTTCCCAGTTGGAGCATGGATATGAGTGGAGTGGGGAGAAGTCAAGAATGAGGGGACACCTGAGCTGAACCTTAAAGGGTCAGTGAGGATGGGTCGGGGAAAAGCAGGTGAAAGACACTGATTCTAGGCAGAGATGACAGCATGAACAGAGTTATGGCATGAAACAACATCAGTTTGTGATTGTCTTTCAGAGAAGTCTGAAGTAGGAGCTTCCAAGGGCAAGAAACGGGGCTGGGGAGACAAAAGTTGGACCTCTTAGGGTCTCGTGTGCCAGTTAAAAGAGCTTGTGCTTTTTCCTGTGTACTGCGGGAGCTAGTGAATGTTTAATGTGTTCAAACACCTGTTTCAAATAGATTTCTCTAGTCTCCTTTGGGGGATCAATTTGGAAGGTCCAATGCTGAAATCACACTATACTTTTAGGGAAAGATGCAAAAGTACGGGAAAGAGATAAGTGGTACCTGGTGTATGTCAACTAGGAATTGGGATAGAGAGAAGGGTGCAGATTTGAGATATACTTTATAAAGTAAAATAAGGAGGACTTAGTGTTTCAAATGTGAGATAGAGCAAGAAGTCCTGGCTTGGGTGTTCGTGGTAGATGGTGGTGCCTCTTGAGAATACAAGAGGATAAGCTCGTTATATTTGGGTTGTTCCCAGTTTTTGGCAATTCCAAATAAAGCTGCAATGAATATTCATGTATAAAATTTTGTGTGAATGTAAGTTTTCATTTCCCTAGGGTAAATACCCGGGAGTAAGACTGTTGGGCCATAGGATGAGTATATGTTGAACTTCATGAGAAACTACCCGACAGTTTTTCAGAGTGGCTGTACCACTGTGATCCGTACCCAGAATAAATGTCTGAGAGATGCATTCTCTCCTTGTCGGCACTTGGTATTGTCAGTATGTTTTATTTTAGTCATTGGGCTAGGTGTGTCATGGTCTTTCATTATGGTTTCCATTTGCATTTACTTAATGGTTAGCCATGTTGTTGCTATGATCATCCGCAGCCCCTATGCTTCACATTCCTCTTTGAGTGCTCTGTCAGGGTGGGAGCTGAGGTGTGGAGGGTTTTAGAGCTCCAGTCTCTACTTTCATCTGCCCCCGTGTTCCTGTAACACGGTTGCAGGTTGTTGCTCAGTGCTTGCTAAGCTGGAGGTTGGAGGGCTCTCCTTTGTCTTGGCTCAGCCTTGGTCTGACATCAACCTGTGCACCAGGGCCTTGGGGTTGGGACCTTCTCGGGATCCCAATTCCTTCCCCACCATGGCATTCAAACTTCTGCCTCATATCTATGGTGGGTCTTGTGTGGGAGAGAGTTTTATGCCCTTTCCCTAGTGGTAGGTGACGTTCAATGGAATTAGTAGAATATCTTGAACCAGCCATTTTATGCCCCCATCCCCAAGAGTTGAGGGCTTTTTATTGGTTGTCTCTATGTCTTTCCCTGTGTTCTGGGGCAACAGTCTTTGGTCCCACAGTGGCCTAAAGTGTTGAGACAGGTGACTGAGCAGGAGGGCATGATTTCGTACCTTTCCTGAGGGCATAAATTAAACCTTTATATATACCTGCACACCATCTTGGTAACAACTCCTTAACTCCGCCATGGTAGAGAGGAAGCAGCCATAGACAACCCTTTAACTGAATGAATATAGCTGTGTCCCAATAATACTTTATAAAAATAGGCTGCAGGCTGGATTTGGACTGAGGGCTGTAGCTTGTCAACCCCTGACCTACAGAATAAACTACAAATTGTGACATTTGGAGCCTTCCTGTGTACCTCTTAGGTCTGATCTTTTCTTGTGCTCCTGGAAATTTGTACCATAAGAGAAACCCTTTCAACCAGCACATTAATACTGACAGCTGGTTAGTTGATCAAAACGTTGGTTAAAAAAAGGAAGCACACTCACAAACCCATCTTAAAACATTTTAATAGAAAACATTAATGTGCATGCATTTATCATTTCTTTAATGTAGGGCTAAGACTTTTATTTGATTTTATGCATCATCTTTCTCTTGTGTGCATAAAATATATCCGTAATGCATCTTTTATTATTTCCAGTTTTGTTTTCTTTTAATTGGAGTGAGAACTTGAGATATCAGCATAGCAATTTGAGGCAGAATCTCACTGTAGGGATTTTTATAACCCTCTTTCATTCTTTTATAGTTCCAGTCCCTGTGCTTAATTCTATTGCTTCTTTTAGTGACTCAGAAAAAAAATAGTCAAGTCTTTCCAAAGTATCCAACTTAATTTTCACAGAACAACAACACTTTAACGTAGTTTATATTAATTATATTATTTTAATAATGAGTACAACTGGCACAAACTGGTTTGGGAACAAACACCTGTGACTCATATAACCCAAGAAGTGGGAGCAGAAATGGATGACTTTGTAGGGACTATCCTGCTAGTCATGGGTGCGAGTTAGTCAGGGTGTTGGCATGAAGAAGATGAAGCCAAGAGACCTTACATGGGAATCCTTTACTGTTCCTTGACCATTCCCGGCTGTTCACTCTGCCAGCCCCTTTCTTTATGTTGCTCCCCTGACTTGGGAGTTTCTTTATGCACCTCTACCTAAAGAATATCCTAACTCCTCTAGGTTTAGTTCAGGGTTACCTACTTTTTGAAACCTTTTCTGACTACTGGGATTGGCTGATTGCCTTCTCTGGACCTCTCCCTACCTTGCTATCAAAGTATCTATAACAGATTAACACATTTATGTTTTGTATTTCTCTCTAATTCTGCTATATTAGGAGAGGATAAAGATTATATTTTATGCACTGTCTTGTCTTGGACCCTAACATCTTTTTACATGGTAAGGGCTTGGTAACTTCCCGTGTAATGAATGACGACATTGTTATTGCTATTGCTTGATCGGCTGCCTCAGCAGAGGGTTTCACAGAGCAGACTGAACCCCATTAACTATCTCCTTCAGAGTAGATTGAGGTAATGGTTATAGAGTCAAGACGCTGGAAGGGGGAATATGATTGGAAATTTTGATCCCCAAGCAGGTTTTTTTTTTTTTTTTGGTAAATTTTAGAATTTTTTTTTAGAGAAGGAGAGAGAAAGAGAGAGGGAGAGAGGGGCAGAAGGAGAGAAAGAAAATTAAGCGGGCTCCACACCCAGCGCAGAGACCAATGCAAGGCTGGATCTCATGTCCCTGAGATCATGACCTGCGCTGAAATCAAGAGTCAAATGCTTAACCGACTGAGCCACCCAGGCGCCTCAATCCCCATGCAGATTTCTAAAAAAGTGATCTAGATTCTGAGATCTCTGCTAGACTGCAAGCTCCTGGTTAGCAGTGGCTGTGCCTTACTCATATTTCTAGCCTCATCCCTTTTCAGGGTATCTTGCAAGATACTCGCGCTTGCAAGATAAAGGAGGAAATGTTGGTGAACTAAACAGATTTGTAAAGTCCTTGAAAATGCGATGCCACTATTGTAAGATTCACCTCACCTAGAGAACATGATGAAGCACCATTTCTTAGATTCCTATTTATTCTCAGCTGATGTTCATACTTTCCCATACAGAGAAGAACTATGGGAATAATGAACACTTAGCAAGCTGAGTAACTTTTTCTTGGCAAGTGAGTAGCATGTGAACATTTGTCACATTGGATAAGGGGACCACTGAATACAAACAATTTTAAGGAAGACTTTGACATTTCTGACAATGTAAGATTCTTTTAGCTTCAACTATGGTGTTATGGATGAGAGATGCCCTGGTTTTCCTGGAGTACACTGTGGATAGGATTGTCCATGGAGAATCTCCAGGGTATACAATGTTTCCAGCTCAACACAATGTCTTTAGTGTTGTTGTTTGTTTTGTTTTTAAAGCAAGGGAGGTGATAATTGTTTGCCTGTGGTTGGGCATGAAATAGCAATTTTTGATATTGCTAAGCATCCTTTTCTCCCCCCCAACCCTTTCTTTGGAACAAGATTTGAAGACTTTATGTGAAAATCTGTTTAATGATGGAACTTGCATTGCTCAACCTGATGCCAGGTAATTAAAATTTTTTCTCAAAAAAAGTAAGTTCTTGGGTCTCTAAGTTTTAGACTCATTTTACAACTAATATGATCCTGGCACTGTGCCCTTTGCCGAGATTAAGTACTGGATGAGCTTAATGGCCCACTCCCCAGCTCTTTATTAATCCTGGGAAAGTGGCCCGCACCTCAGTCATTACTGCTCAATTAGGTAAATAATCATCACATCCATTCTCATTAGACCACTCTCTCCACAGAAAGCTGTTTCTGAGATTTTCATTTAGTCTTAATAAGTCATAAATGCCACTAGTATCTCCCTTTTTCCATTGGTCCACTAAACAAATACAAATCATGTATCTAATTAAAGGAACCCAAATCCTCCTAAAACCTATTCTCTTTGCTTCGGTTGTGTGCAAAAGCCAAGAATCCCATTATATGAGGCCAACTGGCTAGCGTGGGTCATTGGTTATTGCCGGGTGGTGAAGAACTCTTATACTTAGACGTGCAAATATCAGGTTCAGCAAGCGCATATGTTTTCTTGAAGTGGGGAAAAATAAGTCATCAAGTCACTACTATTTCTTCTCCTTCACTGTTTTACTGGGAAATTTCTTGAGGCATGGCAGTACATAATCATGATCACACAACATGAGGCTCAAACTGACTCTGAGTGTAAAAATATAAGACATGGACAACTTGTCTCCTCCTTTAATGAGAGTTTGTTTTCCTAGTAAGAATGGTCTTCCATCAATCCCATCAATGGTTTTGGATTTTTAAAAACCCAAGTGAAGGAGAGAAGAGTTCCATATATAGTTATCCAAGAGATGAATTCTTTGAATGTCTTTTTTTTTTCTTTGCAGTTCTTGCCCAAAGACAGCTGAGTTGTAGCAGGTTGGCATGCAAGTAGTAGATTGCAACAAGAAATAGTTAGTTCTCATTTCATCCTGCTGCAAAAGGGCACAGGCTGATACATAGGGAGGTGAGGCAGACAGAGATAGGCTGCTCAGATCCCTCTTGAAGAACGACCTCCCTATCCAGCTGTGAGAAGTGTGGTTTGCTGGCATCTCCTCGCCATTAGATACCCCAGGATCTGCCTCAGCTTCCTAGTTGAGATCACACTATTAGTAGTACAAGTCCTGTCAATGACTGAGCAAGGTGCGAGTAGAAGGGTCTCGTCATTTCCATCCAGCACGGGAATCCTATAATGAGCGAGCAGAAACTGTAAGATTGTCCTTATGTTCTGATGGGTCCTCCTGCCCAGTCTTGCTTCTTCCTTTTTCTTTTCATAGATGTTACATCCCCTCCCCCATTTTTGCGTGCCTTATTCTGTTTCAGCATCTGTCTCCCAAAGAACCTGACTTGCAACAGGAGGTAGGGCAGGAAGGGACACATGACCATTCATTGTCTAGGGATAAAAGGCTGCCTCTTTGCATAATCTAAGAGTTTAGCTCCTAGCGCAGTCCCAAGCTCCTACCCAATTTTCTGGAAGATAGTTTTCTGGAAAAAATGATAACTAGAATGTTCAGCCTTTGTTTAAACTAGATCTACAGTAATGACTGTCTATCTTATTTTCTACAATGCATGCTCATTAATTTATGTTAGTTAATGTAATACATTTGGCATCCACTAACAAAACAGTGTTGATTAAATTAACTGATTGGCTTACAGGGTGAATACAACCAAGCCAATACTTGAGAGAATAGAACACAAAGAAATACTGGTTGTGATGAATGGTTCCAAGATAGGACCATTATTTGTTGACAGAGATGCTGTTTGTGGGGCAATTCTTTGTTGGGCTAGACTGTACTGTGCATTGCAGGAAATGTGGCATCCCCAGATTGTATGATAATTCCAAATGCCCAAGCCTTTCTAAATGCCCCAGGATTGCCTCCAGTGGAAAATCACTTGTAAAGCAAGCTGAGGTGTTCAAGGTCAGAATTATCTAGAAGAGTCTGAACTGCTGCATAATATATTAGGGCCAAGTGAGTTGTCTGTGTTGAGTCGGGAGTGGGGAGGATGGAGCCGAAGCCCAGAGGAGACAGAAGATAGGAGCAAGCAAGCAGAGGGGGAAAGCAGAAGCTAATCACAGGGTCAGAAGGAAGCTGGAGGATTTGGGCCACCGTTCGGTCACTAGAACAGCAGAGTGAGACAAAGCAATGCCCAGAATAGTTGGTGATTGCCCAGATAATGGTGATTGATGAAGGCAGAAACAGGGATCAGTCTGGGAACAAGAGAGCCGGCTGGGCTTCAGACTTGTACGCATACACTGGACTCTGTATTTATTTCCTTGGAAGAGGCTTGTCTCAATGTGTCTTGTAAGGCCTTGGCCTCATCTTTCTAGGTGACACTCACCTTTCCCAAAAACCAGTTCTCTGAGTCTGATCTTGCCACTAAGGAGGGTGGAGACAAATTTTGGCTGACTGCCTTTGTGCCAGGCATTGCTTGGGGCTATTTAACATGCGTTGGTTTATTTAATGCAGTGTTTGTATGAGTATATCTGGGCCCAACTCTCTAGTGTACACGTCAATAGAATTAGTGACCATTCAGAGTCTGCATTCAACTTTGGGTTCAGTGAAATTTGGAGCGTAAATTGGACTTTTATGTATTTCTAACTGAATAGAAGAATTCTAATTAGATGAAACGTTTCAGCCCAAGGTGCAGTCTAACTATAGACACTCAGAAAAATCACAGAATCTTAGAGAAGCAGGAACACTATCCTTGAACCAACATAGAGACTTCTGCATGTGGTAAGGATTTACCTCTATAAACAGTAGAGGCCAGCCAGGTCAGACATAATTTACATGTAATCTCTTTCCATCACCATAGCTCTCCATTTATATATATATATATATATATATATATATATATATATATATATATATGTCTATACACACACACACATATAACTGTCTCAAATAATAAAATTTCTGCATCTTGTGGTCATAATGAGGATTAAAGTAAGCAAAGCACAGAAAGCCCACGTGTCAGTACCAGTCACAAAGGAGGCCTTGAATGCACGGCACCTGCTCTGCTCAGTTCCCCAAGGGAGAAATGAAGCCACGAGAATGTAAAGCAGTGTGTTGAAAGCCACACAAATGATAAATACAAGAGCCAGGACTCAAACCCAGGTTACCTAGTCTCTTATTTTTGTACAACTTTCACACTAAGAATGGCTTTTAAAATGTTTTAATAATTGAACAAAGTTACAAGAAGGAAAACCTTTTGTGGCACAGGAAAATGATATGAAATTCAAATTTCAGGATCCACAAGTATATTGGAAGGCAGCCAGGCCCATGTGCTCCCATATTGTCCATGGCTGCTTTCCTGCTATACCAGCAGAGCTCTGTGATGGAGTTCAGAGGGCCCCCAAAGCCGAAAATGTTTAGAAAAAGCTAGCTGACCCTTCTCTACACCTTAGACCCCTGATCCTTCCATTAGGCGCAAGTGCTGGTGGATCCAGATTGCTTGTGACTTTGCCAAATCTTCCGGTATTCTTGAGGAATTATCAAATTGCCACGCAGGTTGCACTGAAGTGCTCCCTGCTGGCTGACATCGGAGAGTTGTGAAGGTAACAGATGGAAACAGATTCCTTTCTTTCATCTTAGCAAAAATCCAATCTCACTCTCTTTCATGTTCAAAGCATTTGATTAATGAGGACATGAAGGGGGAGAAAGAACAATCCCTGCTGTTGCGCTGGGCTGGGCTGCCAGTGCAGCTGCCGTCGGAGCTCCTTCCCCCCATCACCCCCAACCGCGTCTGACAGGTCTCGGAGCACCAGTCCTGCCCCGCCGCCCAGGCTGCGGACTCCGAGGCTGACCGCGCAAGCTCTGGAAGGAGGCACCTGCTTTGCACCTGCTTCTCCGCTCGCTGGCTCTCTGGTTTTGGGCAAGGCATTTAACTGCTCTCAGCGTCGGTTTCCACGGGGCCAAAATGGGAGTAGTGCAAGCATCTGTAGCTCGGGCAATTGGTAGGATTACACGAGAAAATATATGCAGAGTTTGTCCGTTTGTTTGTTTGTTTTGCAGAGAGTTTGCTGAGTGAGCATTCAGTTAATTTTAACTATTATTATTATTTTGTGTGCCTATTTGTCAGCAAGGAAGAAGCTCCTTTTCTGATCTCAGTGAAAACGCCCTGGAAGGTGTTTTACAGACATTTTTTAAAAAGTAACACAAGCACACAATATGCAATTCAAGCAGTACAAATAATAAAAATAAATGTCTCACAAAATGATGTGTCCTGGGATGTTCAATGCAGTGCTATTCATAATAGCTCTAAACTGGAAAGTACCCACATGCCCATCCCTGGTAGAATGGAGAAATACATTGTTCTATATTCACACAGTGGAGCCATTCAGGAAAGAATGTGAAGGGTCTACAATATGTGTAACAATGTTGATGAATCTCTTGAACAGAATGTTGTGTGCAAAAAGAGCCAGACATGGGGTGCTTGGGTGGCTCAGTTGGTTAAGTGTCTGCCTTCAGCTCAGGTCCTGAGGGAGCCTGGCATCAGACTCCCTGTTTCTCCCTCTCCCTCTGCCTGCCACTCCCCCTGCTTATGCTCTTTCTCTCTGTCAAAAAGATAAATAAAATCTAAAAAAAAAAAAAAAAAAAGGAGCCAGACTTAAAAAGCATACATACTGTAAGGCTCCATCTAGATAAAGTATAAAATCAGGTGAAGCTCACCTTGGTCTTTGGGGTTACCCTTGGTGGAGGTGAGGGGTGGTGACTACAAGTTGGTGGAGGGGGGTTGGGAAAGGCTGGTGGTGCTCTGTTTCTTGATTTGGGTGCTGGTTACATAGGTGGATTCAGTCTGTGAACATTCATTAAACTGATATTTGTAATGTGTGCACAGGATTAGAATTCATATTTCAATATAAAGAATAAAATCTAAAAATAAAAAAGGCACCCTCCACCTACTCTTGGCTCCCACTCACTCAGCTCCTTCCTCAGAAGCAGCCACAGTTACGATCAAGCAGAATAACCAGAGCTAGTCACTGAATGTACAAGCACATGTCTGCATGGATATCTTGTGGGTAGTCCTTTCTTTCTTCTTATTTCTGGAGAGCAAGTTTTTGTTTTATTTCCTAATAGCTTTATTTTTAGAGCAGTTTTAGGGTCACAATAAAATCGAGCAGAAGTACAATGAGTTCTCCTCTACTCCCTGCCCCCACATATGCACAGTCTCCCTTATTATCAGTCCCCCACAGGAGTGGTGCATTTGTTGCAATTAATGAACCTACACTGACACATCATAATCATCCAAAGCCCATAGTTTACATTAGGGTGTTTTCTTGGTGTGTACACCCTAGGGGTTTGGACTAATGTATAATAAAATGTAACCATCATCACAGATAGTATCAGATCGAGTATTTTCACTGCCCTAAAAATCCTGAAAGCAAGTTTTGATGGGCCTAGCCCTATGTCCAGTTGACAATCTGTTACAAACACAGATCTCAGTAGAAGGAAGAAAGAGCAAAGGAGATGAAAAAGAGCCTGAATGCTGGGTAACCCCCCTAGACCTGGCAAGATTTCTGCAAACGATTGTTGAATTGTCAAAGTGAATTTAAGTGCTTCAAAACGGATGGGCCTTCTTCCTAGTATTGGGTTGGCACCCAGATGTAGTTATCTCATATCTTCTTTGTGTTTGAAACTCTAGGTATCCCTTTGGGCAGCCCTAGTCCTAAGCCTATTCATGATGAGCACTCGGCCTGATTTGTGATTCAGAATAACATCCATCTTTTCTGTGAAACCATTTTCCTCATCCTGAAGCTATAACAATGTCTGACAATAGGATGGGATATTTGAAATCAGGGCCACCATGAAGCCATGGGAAGGCATCCTTGTATTTCTGGCCTTTTATTCTGTCTCATCCTTCTGGCTGGTGCCTTTCTCCTGTACTTTTGGCAGCATCAACAACCCCAAATGTTATTCATCAAGACACACTGCAAGTTCCATTTCTCCAATAGGTTCCCACCATGTTTCCCTGGAGGACTCTGATTTGCATCACTTCATCTAGCCCTTCTTTAAGTGGTCATCGGTCTACACTATTGATTGCAGCCTACTAGGCTTCAAATACCATGCCATGTGCTAGAAATACTATAAGGAAGCAAAGTCCATTCCTGTCCTCAGTTTGTTCACATTCTAGAGTCAAAAGGAGGCATGTAAAATAATTTACCACGTTATTGCATGGTATCTGTGCCAACGATGGGGTGACTGATCAGATCCGCTAGCGTAGGATCCAAGAGGACAAGGCAGGCTTCACAGAGGTACCCCTGGAGCTTTGTATCTTGAAAAATTAGCAGTGCTTTACTAGAGAGATCACAGGAAGAGAGCAGTACGTGTGAAGGCATGGGAGTATGAAGCACCTGTTGTCATTCATCATTTTGAGTATCAGTGCATTTACTAGTCTTTCTAACTAGACTGTGGATAAGACTCGTAACAGCCTGCTCTGTTCCCCTAGTCAAGTTCTAGACACTAAAATTAGAAACAAAAGATTAAGGGCAAACACAGGAAGAATCTTTTTAAAAGATTTAACTAAGGGCCTAAATTTTACACATTCAACAAATTTCCATTTTTAGGATGCGAACTTCTCATCAGACTTGGAATATAAAGGAAACCTTCTTCTTCTTCTTCTTCTTATTTTTTTTTTAAGAGAGAGAGTGCGAGTGGGGGAGGGGGAGCAGAGGGAGAGGGAGAGAGAGAATCTTAAGCAGACTCCATGCCCAGCACAGGCCCAGACACGGGGTTGGATCTCATGACCCTGAGATCATGACCTGAGCCGAAATCAGGAGTTGCACCCTTAACCGACTGAACCATCCAGGTGCCCCTAAAGGAAACCGAAAGAGATGAAACAACTTCAATTGGAGCAGTTTTTATAATCAGGGTCAAACTGTGATTAGCAGCTTGTCTTTTCTGTACATTCTGCCTTGTTCAACACTCCATGCCTGGGTCCCCAAGGCTTGGCTCTCCAGCACTCAGGAGGATGTGAATTATTTTGAATGTAATTGGGCTTGGCCTGTGACATAGTCACTATCTAAATCCACTGTTTGCTTCTTAATTGCTCTGTGACCTTGGGAAACTTACCTAGACAGCTGGGTCTTTGTTGTACCTTATAAAATTGAGATAAGGATACATACTTTGTCAAGATTAAATGCTATAAGTGTTTCGAACATAACAGGCTCTCAATAATGTAAGCTTTTCCTTTCTTTCTTCTCCTTAGTTCCTTTTCTATCCCCTTCCCTCTTTCCTTGGAACATTTAGGAAGAAATTTTGGAAAGAGTGAGCCTAAAAGTCGGAGAATGAAGAGATTCTGAGCAGCTGAAAGAGATTTTGGGACAGGTAAATGGATGGGTAGAGAGGAATTTTAAGACATTTTGCTGTGTTTCTTGCAATTTAACTCCACTGATAAATGCCATTGCCTCTGAGAGGTCTCCTTAAGACTGAAGTTGGGTGTTTCTTTGGAACAGGGCATCAGGCTGAGACTGGCCACAAGGTGGCTCAGCTTTGTTGGGGTGCACACATTGCAGAGGAAGGGTAGAACATTAGTAATCTAGAAGAAGAGAAGGTTCAAGGTCATACTCTTGACTTTAGTGTGTGCCTGTCATGCATTCCTTTAAGGGCTGTCACCTGGGAAAAGCATTAGACTTCAGATTAATATGTGGCTGGCTAAGGGCCTTTTCTCAGTAATATCTTGGAGCTTTCAAGTAGCTTATCCCCATAACTAGAGGGGATTATGCAAAGATCCTCTGTCCATTTGACAGGGATTCAGGCACAGTGGGGAGATGGGTGCAATGACCCAAGCTATGTCTCCCGGACCTGTGTCTATGATTCTATAATGACTCACTCGGATCCTTCTCTATGTCACCCACCCCACTCCCGGGCAAGAGAGTCCCAGTGTCCTGGGACTTCAGCCCACCAAAACCAAAGGGCTCTCAGTTGCGAACAAATCTGACAACTAATTCTCCAGCGCTAATGGTTGAAGCCACTTATTCTCTCAACAGCACTTTCATTTTAGTGGGGGCATCAAACCTTGGCCCAGGAGGGACTCTTTAATGGAGGGATTCCAGGCAATATGGAATGCAGACAGGAACAGAATGGGCTGGCAGCTTGCCCAAGGTCACACAGCATGGTGGTGGCAGAGCTGTAAATAAAACTCAGCTGCCTCAACTCCCAGTCTCACACGGCTGCCCCAGCCTGAGGCTGCCTCTCTTTTGGTCAGAACGGGGACTTGCGGCCCTATTCTTGAATTGTGTTAGTGACAGTGGCCTGGCCTGAGTGTGAAGAGGCTGTGATGTGAGACCCAAACAGTCCTCCCTCGCTGCCAGAACCCAGCATGAAGAACAGGAGTGTTGAGGAGGCTTGATCAATAGATACTATGCAAATGCCTAGAGCAATAACATTCCCTTCCATTACCAAGCTAACAGTTCCAATGAAGAGCGTGCCTAGATTCTGACAGTTTTATTTTTCCTGGTTTGTCAGATGGAAACCAGGGTCTGACTGATGTCCACATGAAAGCATAAAAGGTACATGACTGGCAGAGGCCCAATTCCTTTTTCTCTGAATTAGAGGCCCTTGCACCATGAGCTTCCAACAGGCCGGCTCTGTGCACATCAATTATGTTCTCTGGCTGAGAGCCTTGCTGAGTAGGAAACATGCCTAGAACCACGATGAGCCTCATTTGTGATGCAGCCCCCATAGCAAGGAAGCAGCGCGCATTGGTCCCCACATCCCCTCCCTCCTTTCCCTCTTCACCTCCTCCCACCTGTCGCCGCAGCTAAGGGATCCTGGAGTCGGAGGATTTGTTACACTTGTGTTTGTAGTGTACAAGAAAAATCACATTCTTCATCTTCTAAACCTGAAATTAATTGCTAGTATAAACTCCGACTCTGTTGGATGTCGAAAACTTAATTGCAGTCAATTAAGTGTTTACTCTTCCCCTGTCTCTAGAGTCCTCTTTAAGCTCTAGAAAACTTATGCAGCATCAAGCCGTGTGTGTGCGAGTGTGTGCGCGCGTGCGCGGGCATGCGCGCGTGCGTAAGGTCTGGTTCTAGGTGTCTTCCCTTATCCTCACTGGCGTCTACTAAGAAGTGCCCAATCCCATCTTGCATTTGGTTGTCAGCAGATCAAAGTGATGCCTGCCTCGTTCCCACCGCACGGCCCCTTTTGGCCGCTGGCTCTCTTCTCTTGGTTGCTCCGAATACGTTCCTCTGTCCCTGCACCAGGATGCAGGGCAGTGTCTGCAAACTGCATGTGGCTATTTCAGGCTCTCTGCCTACACACCCACACAGACGTTTCTTCACACTTTCAGTGCTGGATGGAGGGGGGAACCCAGTGCTTCACTCATCTCCTGGACTCTCTCTTGAGAAAGTGGGTCACAGACCTCCTTGCTCTTGAATTTCTCTGACTTGTAGCTCCCCTCCCGTGTCCCCCTAATGTTTGTCCTGTAGCGGCTCAAGGCTCAGGGTCCCCTTCTCAGCAATGGCCTGATGATGTCTTGGCTCTTTTCTCTTGCACATGCTCCTTTGCCTTTCCCATTTCTGGATCCAGGTAGCCTAGCTTTTCAGCTTTTCTCCCAAATCACTTGAAATTCAAAAGCCAAGAAGTAGACGATTTTTTGTTTTCATGTTCCTTTAATAAACCTTCGTTATGGCAGTAAAAGCCCCATGATATAGTTGTCCAAATGGAGGATTATGTAGTGATAGAAATGCTAAAGAGGAGAAGGGGAAGAACACCTCGGTTGAGAAGCAAAAACATCGTACGGTTACATTAGATTTTTAAAACTTGCTTGCAGTTATTCTCGAACAGAGCTCCAGAGAAAATTAAGCCTTAAGGAAAATGATTGGAGTTTTCATTTTCTCAATGTTCCCAAGGTTGATGGCTTCCCAAAGTTGCCAAAGGCAATTCCCCAGGGTAATTCTGGATGCACAGGAGAAAAATAATTCATTAAATCAATGGATGCTTTGTGAAAGCGATTCTCAAAGTGTGATCTGAGGACACCCCTAAGGGCCCCTGAGACCCTTGATCTATCAAGTCAAAACCATTTTCATAGTAACACTAAGATTTTATTTGTCTTTTTTACTTTCTTCTCTCATGAGTATATTATGGCCTTTGGAAAATTCCTCTGTTCAAACATAAACATCTGTGTACACACAGAAAACAGGTGTATAAAGATTTCATATGTTAGAAATATCAGATAAATAATATTATATAGCTTTTAAAAACATGAGAATGAAACAAGGGATTCCAAATTTGATGAGATTAAAAGACAACTATAACTGAGCAGATATATTAAAACAAGAACAAAATTGAACTTTGAGAAATGAAGAAAAATTACATGATAATTCAAATTAAAATCTCAATAAACATTCTAAATAGAAGATTGGAACCAGATGAAAAGAGAATTGTACGCTTGAAGATAGGTCTGAAGAAATTACCCTGAAGGCAAGGGAGATAAGGAGATGGATCAAAGAGAAATTCAGACACATAGTGAACAGAACAAGAAAGTCCAGTGAAAATCTCATTGGAGTTCCAGAAGATGATAAAAAGAATGGAAAAGAGGCATTATTCAAAGACACAGTGGCTATGACTTTTCTATAATTGAAGGATTCCAGTCCTCAGATATAAGAAAACTGATAATGTCTGGGTGTTAAATATCCCATACAATTTTCAGACAACATGCAGATTTAGGAGGAGGAAAGAGTTTGTGTTATCTTGAATCACTAACAAAACAGAGTTGTCATTATGAACAGAAGGCCTTGGGGATCAGGGCTTCTTAATGGAACTCCCAGAGTTTCAAACGCGAAAAAGTCTTGGGGAGACTTTATCTGAGTCCAGGTCAACACTAGGAAGAAGGCCTGGCCATCAGACTTCACTGTGATGGTTCAACGAACACTTGTTGAACCCTTGCCAGTTTTCAGGAGAGTCACCCAGCCTCAGGACTCCTTTCTCCCGCCTCCGCTCTCCCTTGTCCTCTTAGCCTGAGGACTCCTCCCCCTTTGTAGCAGGTGGCCAAACTGCACACAGGACTAGGCACATGAACACTTGCTCTAAGAAAAGAAGATAAAAGAAGTACCTACAATGTAAAAACACAAAGTATTTAAAAAAATATATCAGGCAAACATTAACTAAAAAAAGATGCTATTGCTACATCAATACAAGATAAAATCTTAAAAGCTAAAAGCATTACTGAAGATAAAGAGAGTTACTGAATATTGATTAAAAGTTTAATTCACAGGGAAGACGTAGCAATTCTAAACCTGTTAGAAAAAATAAAGTAAAAAATAATAGAACTATTGGGAGACATAGACAGATGTACAGCCATACCTGCAGATTTTAGCAACTTCTTTTTGTTATTTATAGATCAAGTAGATAAAAAATCACTAAGGACAGAAAAGATTTGAATTACACAATAAACAACCTTGACCTGATATAAATATATAAGTAATGCTCCTCAAATCTGGAGAACACATATTTTCAAAGGCGCACAGCACATTATATAGTTGTTATGCGTTAGACCATGTGTCAAGTTTCATCCAATTTCAAAAAATTGGATGAAACTCTAAAACCTACAAGACATTAAGCTAACAATAACAAAGACATAATTAGACAAGCCTGGCCTTTTGGAAAATTAAAAAACAGACTTCTAAATAACAATTTGTCCAAGAAGAAACCATAATAGAAATTATAGATTGAATAATCATAATGAGATAGTAATGAAACTAGTATCTGTCAGAACTTGTGAGAGGAAATGAAAGCACTTTTGAGAAGTTACCTTTAATCCCTAAAAACTTATTTTAGAAAAGAAGAAAGTATGAAAATAAATAATCTGAATGTCTAACCTAAGAAGCTAGGAAACGGTGGAGGTGGTATTACTGAAAGTGGCAGAATAGGGAACGCCATGGTTCCATCACTCCAGAAACTCATAAGCTAGCAGAAATCTCAGAATCAACTTTCAAAGAACTCTGAAATACAGTTAAAAAATAACCTTACAACAACCAAGGGAAAGCCTAAGAAATTGCTGCATTGCAGTGAGAGAGTGCTATGGCATTTTAAATTGCCTGCTTGCCATACCTGACTCCTCAGATCAGTAGTGGCCATAAAGACACTGGTGCAGGTTGCTAGGGCCAAGGGAGCAATACAAGTCCTATTTTCAAAGAGCTGTGGTTGTGTTTTGACCTGTCTGGCAGCTCCCCTTAGCACTGGTATAAAGTGTGCCTTCATTACACCTGTCCTTGAGAGTGTTCCCAGTTCTCGGAGTGTTCCAGGACTGAAGAGCTTCTCCAAGTGGCACTTGTTGAAGACATTTAAAGACAAAGGTATTGAATACAGTCGTATGGAGAAAGGAATAATAATAGGGACAAGCATAGATAAATCAAAAAGCCTGGGAAAGAAGATATTTGGGGGAATAAAGGCTTTCAAAAGCACCCATGAGTATAGGTGCTCACACACATGCTCAGGGCGGCATGAATTCTCAGACAAGTCCGGAGGAAACCTTATAAAAGCTTTCACTTCTGGGAGTCTCAGAGGGAGGGAGAGAGACAGAAAAGGTCAGAAAGAATATTTGAAGAAATAATGGCCAAAACTCTCCTCAATTTGAAGAAAGACATGACTTATATATGCAAGAATCCCAGTGAATTCCAGGCAGGGTAAACTTATAGAGATGCACAATAAGACACACTATAGCTAAACTGTTGAAAGCCAGAGAGAAAGACAGAATCTTGAAAGCAGTGGAAGAGAAGTGACTTGACATATACAAGGGATCCTCCATAAGAATAACAGCATATTTCTTTTCTGAAACTATGGAGGCCAGAAGGCAGTAGAAGACATATTTAAAGTGCTGAAAGAAAAACTGCCAATCAAGTTTTATATCCAGCAAAACTGCCTTTTAAAAAAAAGAATGAGAAGTGAAGATATTCCCAGATGAAAAATGAAGAAGCACCTCACAAATGGACATGCCCTAGGAGAAATATTTCAGGCTGAAATGAAAGGCCACTAAACAGCGACTAGACGCCATGTGAAAAAAATAAAGAACAGTAAAGTTCAAGGCAAAGGTAAATATAAAAGCTAGTATTATTGCACTTCGGGTTTGTAACTCTTCTTTTTTTGTTCAATACAATTATTTATTTATTTGTTTGTTTATATTAGAGAGAGAGTGCATGTGCAAGTTGTGGGGAGGGGCAGAGGGCCTAGCTTGGAGCCTGGTGCAGGGCTAGGTCTCTGAGTCGAAATCAAGAGTTGGACAGTTAACCAACTGAGCTACCCAGGTACTCCTGTTCAATATGATTTAAAATGCAATTGCATACAGCAATAATGATAAATATATGTTAATGGACACACAGTGTATAAAGATGTAATTTGTGACGAGCAACAGAAAAAAGGATGAAGTTATAAAGGCACAAAATTTTTGTACACTGTTGAAACTAAGTTGGTATTAATTTTCAAACTTGATTGTATGAATTATCACAGTTACAAAGTTAAGATGTTAATTGTAATCCCATGGATAACCACTAAGAAAAATATAAACTAAAAACCCCCAGAGAAATAAGAAATTATAAAAACTATACACTAGGAAAAAAAATCAATTATTCCTAAAAGGAGGCAGTAATAAAAGAATTCAGGGACAAAAAAGCTATAAACAGAAAACAAATTTCAAAATGACAGAAGCAAATCTTTCTTTGTTAGTAATTACTTTAAATATAAATGGATTAAACTAATCAAAAGGTAGAGAACTGATAAAAATCATTATCCAGTTATATGTTGTTTAAAAGACATTCATTTTAGTTTCAAAGACACGAATAGGATGAAACTAAAAGAATGGGAAAAAAAGCCAAGCAAATAGTAACCAAAAGAGAGCTGGTGTGGCATTACTAATTCATTCATTCAATAAATATTTATTAAATGACCCACTATGTGCCAGACACTCTTCTAAGTGTAGTGAATAAAATAGATAAAAAAACTTGCTTTAATGGAGCTTACACTCCAGTGGCCATTATTGGATATATTTGAAGGTGAGACAACTGGATTTCCTGATAGACTGGAAATAGAGTGTGAAAGGAAGAGTCAAACATATCTCCAAGGTTTTTGTCCTGAGTAATGCTAAGAATGGCATTGCCATGAATTGAAATGGTACCACATCTTCTAGATTCCACACTTTCTAGAAACCACATTTTCTAGATTCTCCTTCCCTGTAATGTTCCAGGTTAGAATTTTTCAATGAGAAATTTGAGAAGCAAAAGTGAAGAGAAACCATGCTGTCAGTAGGCCATAGAAAGCACATGTATAGGCAGCTGCAAGATTTACAGTGGCTTCTCAGGCTTCTGGAAGAACCTGTTTTGCTTCTGAGGTTGAGACAGCTGGTGGGAGATTTGCCATAGAATCTGAGAATTGCTGCAGTTCTCCAGAGAACATTTGAGAGCCACTGGCTTCTTGGTCTTCATTCTTCCAACTGTGCTCACATTTGAGAAAGCACCCATTTACCTACTACATTTCTTTATTCCCATAACAGAGTGACTTTGATTTATTGACAAATCTGGACTGATACAGATGGGAAAGGGTCCAAGCAGAGTAGGTTTAGGGAGAGAGGATCAGAAATTCAGCTCTGGATATGGATTGTTTGAGACATCTTTTTGTGGCAAAATCTAGAAGGGTTGCATATTCACGTCTAGAAATTAGGAGTAAGGTTTGGCCTGGAGATATAAATGGGAAAGTTTGGGCGCCTGGGTGGCTCAGTCGGTTAAGCGGCTGCCTTCAGCTCAGGTCATGATCCCAGGGTGTATCAAGCTCCATGTCCGGCTTCCTGCTCAGTGGAGAGCCTGCTTCTCCCTCTCCCTCTGCCTGCCGCTCTGCCTACTTGTGCTTTCTCTCTGTCAAATAAATAAATAGATAAAATCTTTAAAAAAATTAAAAAAAATAAATGGGACAGTTATTGGCATATAGATGATGTGTAAAGTCATGCTGCTGTATGAGATCACTAAAGAAGTAGGTGTGGCTAGGGAAGTGTAAAGGTATGAGAATCAAGTTCTGGGACACCCCAAATTAAAAGGTCAGGGAGAAGATGAGAAACAGGGAAAGGAAACAGGGAAGGAAGAACCAGTGGGGTAAGATAAAGACCAGGAGAGTATGGTGTTCTGAAAGGCAAGTTTGGAAAGTATTTCAGGGAGTGGGGAGTGATCAGCTATGTCAAATTCTGCTGACAGGTCAATCAAGATGTCTGAGAACTGAACATTGCTTATGTTTACCATAAATATGGAAGCAGAGAAAAGTAAAAATTTGAGAAAGAAGGAAGATCAACTGTTTGTTTTAAATTTTTTTATTGTTATGTACATACATACATTACATACACCATACATTACATCATTAGTTTTTGATGTAGTGTTCCATGATTCATTGTTTGTGCATAACATCCAGTGCTCCACACAGAACGTGCCCTCTTTAATACCCATCACCAGGCTAACCCATCCCCCCACCCCCCTCCCCTCTAGAAACCTCAGTTTGTTTTTCAGAGTCCATTGTCTCTCATGGTTCGTCTCCCTCTCCGACTTACTCCCCTTCATTCTTCCCCTCCTGCTATCTTCTTCTTCTTTTTCTTTTTTCTTAACATATATTGCATTATTTGTTTGAGAAGTACAGATCTATGATTCAACAGTCTTGCACAATTCACAGCGCTCACCATAGCACATACCCTCCCCAACGTCTATCACCCAGCCAGCCCATCCCTCCCACCCCCCACCACTCCACCAACCCTCAGTTTGTTTCCTGAGGTTAAAAATTCCTCACATCAGCAAGGTCATATGATACATGTCTTTCTCTGATTGACTTATTTCACTCAGCATAACACCTTCCAGTTCCATCCACGTCATTGCAAATGGCAAGATCTCATTTCTTTTTATGGCTGCATAATATTCCATTGTGTATATATACCACTTCTTCTTTATCCATTCATCTGTCGATGAACATCTTGGCTCTTTCCACAGTTTGGCTATTGTGGACATTGCTGCTATAAACATTGGGGTGCACGTACCCCTTCGGATCCCTACATTTGTATCTTTGGGGTAAATACCCAGTAGTGCAATTGCTGGATCGTATGGTAGCTCTATTTTCAACTGTTTGAGGAACCTCCATACTGTTTTCCAGAGTGGTTGCACCGGCTTGCATTCCCACCAACAGTGTAGGAGGGTTCCCCTTTCTCTGCATCCCCGCCAACATCTGTCGTTTCCTGACTTGTTATTTCTAGCCATTCTGACTGGTGTGAGGTGGTATCTCATTGAGGTTTTGATGTGGATTTCCCTGATGCCGAGCGATGTTGAGCACTTTTTCATGTGTCTGTTGGCCATTTGGATGTCTTCTTTGGAAAAATGTCTGTTCATGTCTTCTGCCCATTTCTTGATTGGATTATTTGTTCTTTGGGTGTTGAGTTTGAGAAGTTCTTTATAGATTTTGGATACTAGCCCTTTATCTGATATGTCATTTGCAAATATTTTCTCCCATTCTGTCGGTTGTCTTTTGGTTTTGTGGACTGTTTCTTTTGCTGTGCAAAAGCTTTTTATCTTGATGAAATCCCAATAGTTCATTTTTGCCCTGGCTTCCCTTGCCTTTGGCGATGTTTCTAGGAAGAAGTTGCTGCGGCTGAGGTCGAAGAGGTTGCTGCCTGTGTTCTCCTTTAGGATTGTGACGGACTCCTGTCTCACGTTTAGGTCTTTCAACCATTTGGAGTCTATTTTTGTGTGTGGTGTAAGGAAATGGTCCAGTTTCATTCCTCTGCATGTGGCTGTCCAATTTTCCCACACCATTTGTGGAAGAGACTGTCTTTATTCCACTGGACATTCTTTCCTGCTTTGTCAAAGATGAGTTGACCATAGAGTTGAGGGTCCATTCCTGGGCTCTTGATTCTGTTCCATTGATCTATGTGTCTGTTTTTGTGCCAGTACCATACTGTCTTGATGATGACAGCTTTGTAATAGAGCTGGAAGTCCGGAATTGTGATGCTGCCAGCTTTGCTTTTCTTTTTCAATATTCCTCTGGCTGTTCGGGGTCTCTTCTGGTTCCATACAAATTTTAGGATTATTTGTTCCATTTCTTTGAAAAAAGTGGATGGTATTTTGATGGGGATTGCATTGAATGTGTAGATTGCTCTAGGTAGCATTGACATCTTCACAATGTTGGTTATTCCAATCCATGAGCACGGAACGTTTTTCCATTTCTTTGTGTCTTCTTCAATGGAAGATCAACTGTTTTATCATCATCAAAAACAACATTTTCTGTACTCTTTTTTTCAATGCAAGGCCTTACTTCTTTATATAGCTGAAGTCCACTGTGCATATATAATCCTCTATCTCGCTTTTCATTTTACTTTATGAGGTTTTTTCTATACTATTACAAATTTATTATTAACATTATTTTTGATGGTTATATTCTTTGACAGGATGTAGCATATGTTATTTATCTGTTCCTTCAATATTGGACATTCAAGTTGTTTATAATTTTCTGCTGTTATAAATAGCCCTGTGATAAAAATCTCTTTGCAAAAAGCTTCATCAGCGGTTTTAGATGACTTCCCCAGGGTAGATTATCAAAACCTTCACTGCTATTTTTTTGAAAAAGAACATTTTTAAAGCTCTGTTTCAGGCTTTTGAAATTAACTCATTAAACAATACTTTTCACAAGATCCATTTTGTTTTCTTGAGAGCCCAAGGTTAAGAACTCCCACTTTTTCAACTCTTAAATTCCAATAATCACCCAATTTATTTTTTGGGGGAAAGAAGGAAGGCTGGCATGACATTTGTGGGGAACATATGTATAGGACCCAAATATATATTCACTTCTTCATTCATCTATTTATTCATTCACTTATTCCTTTATCGAGGTCAGCAAAATAGAAAAGAGGGATAGGGCTCTGGAATAAGAAATGAGAGGGTTGGCCCTGCTGTGAATGGTGCAAGTCGGCCTTCCTCCAGGGTGTTTTTTTTCTCTGAAACCTCCAGGGCCTCCCCACGAAGTATGGCCATCTCTGTCCCTATGCATAGCTATGCATGGAGCTTGGGAAGGGAGCATAGTAATCCATGGACTAGTCCTGGGCTTCACAGGACACTGGCAAGGCTCAAGGGAATGGAAAATTGGAGACTCACTGAAGTTTTACTGGTCACCTCTCTTTTTTGTTTACCCTACATATATTTCTACTGATGACAGTATCTCAATGATCCTTTCCCCAACCAGGTCTTAATGCACATGATTTAGGTAGTGTTAACCCCATTCCTCCCACCAAGTGTGGACTCATGACCCAGACCTGGCCAACCAGTGTAGTCCACCCATAGCCAAGCCTAGTGCTGCTGGGGTCCCTTGTAGAGAGATCCTTCCTAAGAGAAAAATACAATCATTAAATGGGCAGAGAAGAACAGGAGAAAACAAGTAAGGCCAGCGGGAGATGAAAGAGAACACACTTGAAGGTGGACATTGGTTTTCAAGAAGAATGAAACCTAATAATTGCTATGAAACTTCATGGCCATTTTGACCAATTTGCTGAGAATCACTGTCCTCTGAGGAGATGCTCCACCTCAATCGTGATTAAAAGAAATGATAGATCTAGTCTCAGATTTGAGCAAAATCCACATAATGAAATACTGCTATTTCAATTTCCAGATCTCCCTTGAGAACACACATCTATAGTCAAGCCATTTTCTCTCATGACTTTTGAGTGCATATGATTTTCCTAACACTAGCCAACCAATTTGAAAAGAATTATTTTTTCAAGTAATAGAGGCTTTCTTTGCTGACTGCTCCTCCAAGGTTGTAGGTTTGTGGGACAGGCTAGGTTTTGAAGAGACTATCGGTTGTAGTATATTTAAAGCTTGAAATGTGTTTAACTTTAAGAAGGTCCTCCATATTTTCTATCTTAATGAGTGCCATCCTATCCTCCAAGCTGTCCAAGACCTATCCCTTGAAGTTAGATACTTCCTGTTCCTCCATTTCTATCAGTTTTCATCAAATTCTAACTCCTGAATGTTTTTTGAATTCATCCACATCTACTTCTATTGCTTGGTTTAAACAGCAGAATTCCCACCTTTTGTCTTGCATCAGAATCATCTGGAGAACTTTAAAGAATATTGGTACCCAGGTGTCACTCCCAGAGATTCTGATGTAATTGATCTGGAGTGGTATTCAGGAATCTGCAGTCTCAAGAGCTCCCCAACTGACTCTAATATCCAGCCAGGGTTGAGAACCACTGGATTTGAGACTAATTTGAGATCCTTATCATCTTTTTAGGATTATGAAAATATTCTCCTAAATTGTCACCTTGAGTCCTCCAGTCTGGTTCCTTCCCAATCTGTCCTCCACTCCACTTCCTGGGAAATCTTTTGGGGGAATGGGTTTCCATGAGAACCTATCCGGTTGTGTTGCTCTCATGACTGTGACCCTTCTGTGACCGTAACCCAAATGCATAGCTGGAAACACAACCTCATGGTGGGCTATCCACCCCCATCTCCTCAATATCAACTCCTATGCTGTTCCCTTCCCCGTTTATTCTATGGCTGTACCAAAGCAGTCTTTGTTATTCATAAGAGAAATATCTTACAAGACAGTTGTGACACTCTATTTTCTTGGATGTTATGTAATTTCTTTCCCTACATGCAGTATATCATACCTGAAAAATTTGTGACTTCAATGACTATAAATGCAGAACTAAGGTAATTTAAATACCAAGTACAAGTACAGTACATTTTGCCATGAAAATAACCTCCATACAATTTTGTATTGCATCTTTATAGTAACATGGACCAAGAATGATGAATAGGTTAAGCATTCCAGTAGAGTCCACATTTGTACAGAGGTGTGATTAAGGAGTCCTTAATTACAAGTCCACTCCTGGGACACCTGGGTAGCTCAGTCAGTTAAATACCTGCCTTTGGGTCAGGTCATAATCCCAGGGTCCTGGGATCAAGTCCTGCATAGGGCTCCCTGCTCAGCGGGAAGCCTGCTTCTCCCTCTGCCCGCGGCTCCCCCTGCTTGTGCTCTCTCTCTCTCTCTCTATCAAATAAATAAATAAAATCTTAAAAAAAATTTTTTTAAGAAGTCCTCTCCTCACAAAGCCCTGTTATCTAAATTCTGCAAAGGAAAAAAATATTTCCTAAAATTTCCAGCCAACTTTTATTTTTCTCCATATGCCATCAAAGCCTTAATGGTACTTTTGCTGTGCATGGGTTCCTGTAAAGAGTCAGACACCTGTTAACACTGTAAGTTCACCATCATTTGATCATTCATTTATTGTATTCTAACTGGATGAGCAATTTTTGAATTCACTGAGGCAATCATTAAAACGGATTCACGAATCGCCTTTACTTCTTTCTAAATGCTGTGCTCATTGTCATTCAAACTTTAACAAATAGATGAGTTCATATTTCTCTTTGTCATTGATCCACAATTTCTTTTTTTCTGTCCAAGAACTAATAATCTCTCATTCTTTACAGCCACCACAAGCATTGGCAGTTAACACCCCTTTTTGTGCCCACTCTTTACAAAATAACAGCTTCATTGTAAAAGTGTGCATGTGTATTTGCAGATAAATACACAAAAAGATGTTTAGTAGAATGTGACTTCTGGGTGGTCAGCTCGTCTCATTCACTAGCTGAGTGATGTACTTTGCACAATAACCTTAAATTGTGGATGAGTCACATCCAGCCTCAGTAAAATTAAAATTGCTAAAACGTCACGGACTTCTGGTATGGATACCCGCAGAGTCCAACACCCACCGTAGAATTCTGGTATGGATGAACAGAATAGTAGGAAAGCAGCCCTGGGAATTCTCACTCAGTTGCCTGGATGATGAGCCAGGATAGACCGTGGGGTTTTTCTCATGTCAGAGATGGAGCTGTACTTGTATTCAACTTCTTGGGTCTCAAGCAGGCAGCTGGCTTTCCTGAACAACTATCATAAATAACTCACATGGAAACCACCCTGCCTAATGCCCAGGCAGTCCTCTTCTCACCCCCCACCACTTCCCTTCCCCACCACTGATAAGCTTGCCTTATCCCTTGATAAATAAGAAAGGTGAACAACTGAAGGAGCTGGGTCTCTTTCCTGGGGGGTACACTCAAGACCTGCCCCAGCACTTCCCAGGGGGAGAGGTTAGAGAAACATGCTCTTTTTTACTGACACTTGTTTTGCAAATTTCATCAAAAACTCTGTTACCTATAACGTGTCAGGTGAACCTGAGCCTTCTTATATGATAAATTTTTAGTGTCACTTAGGAATTCTGGAAAGAGAAAAGCCAAAGCTTCACTTGTTTATATAATGACACTACTGTGCCCCATCCTGTCTTGGTGCCCCTCTCCCTTTGCACGTTCTGTTCTTCTGCCTATAATCCCTTCCTCTACTGACCACCTGGAAACCTCTAGTAGGACTTCAAAATCTGTCTGTGCAGTAGGAACCCTCATCCCTTGGCCCTCATCCAAAGCAGAGAAAAAGCATACTCTCCTCCTTGCTACTGACAGGTGCAGCAGACCTAGGCAATTCTCAGTACTGAGGCATTATTTTCCAGGATTGGCTCATCCTAGGAGCCAAGGTTTACCACAGCTGTGTATTTTTTATACACAATTAATTTTTTATTACATAAGTAGTAGTAAATTCTAAAAAATTACAAAGTACCAAAAAGCTAAATATGACCCAGAAATAAATACTTCCTAATGTTTTCTTGATACCATTTCAGATTTTATTAAGAAGAACTGGCCTGATACCCTACTAATTTCTTGAAACCTACTTTCTTTCCTTAGTAGGAAAACATGGCAGCTCATTGTTATTCTTATTTGCATTCATTTACTTAGTGGCAACATTAAACATTTAAAATAGCCTTACTGATAAATTGCATTTCCTTTTTTATTTTACCTCTTCACATATTTGTGCTTATTTCTTTATCTTAAGTATTGATCTTCTTCGTATTGATTTGCCAGAAGTCTTTATTTGGTGAGTGTATTAACTCGTTATCAGCTATGCAAATACTACTCATATTGTAAATATTCTCATTTATAATTTTATTTTTTACTTTTCACTTTATAATTTAAATTTTGTGTTTTATATCTTTTGGTCAAACCTGTTAGTCTTTCTTAATAATTTCTGCCTTGATGTCACACTTAGAAAAATCCTTCCTCACCCTAATTATTGAAATTTTTTTCCTAAAAACAATTTCATGTTTATATTGGTATTTTTGCTTATTTAAGTAAACCTCCTTCCTTTTCTTCTTTCCTCTCTTCCTTCCTCCAGCAAATGCTTTTTAACCCGTCAATTATTTTTGACGCTACAGAAATAGCAGTGAACAAAGATGATACACTTCCTGTCTTCATAGTTAATATTTTAATGAGAAAAACAGATAATAAGCACAAAACCCAAATAAATACAGATTATCATGTTACAGAGTGGTAAGTGTTATAACAAAATATGGAAGGGGTAAGGAGCTAGAGTGGGATGGAAGTGTTATATAAGTAAGCCAGAAACGGCCTCTATATAATGGCTCCTAGCTTGCTTATTTCTTCACAGCAGGCTGAGATCTGAGCTCACTGGCACCAAACTCAAAATTTTAAATCGAATTATTTTAAATATAGCCCCAATAAACAGCTTTTTAGCCATTGAAAATCTGCCTGCTTTGTATACCCTGAAACCCTGTCCAACATCTGCTATCCATAGATAAGATAAACTCTGGTGCTATATAGACCTCAAGCTGATGTTGTCAATTTTGGGGCTCCCTGCAGTGCTGCTGAGTGGCAGCATCTAGACACATAAACCTCGATTCTACTCCCTGCTTGCCCTCCTTTCCTTCTGAGCAGTAACCCTTGTACCATAGCCTCTGGGTCATGTTGCCATGAAGAACTTACATACAAACTTGTCAAAGTAGCACCTAAATAAAGCTTGTGTGCATTACTGCCACCTTGTGGTCATATCTTTTTCATCCATTACCCCTGGAAATCCCTCAAACCCTCTATAGGGTGCTGCTATTTTACTTACGGGCCTCCCTGAAGAGGGAACACCGAGCAGAGATCAGGAAATAGCTTTGGCAGAAGACAATTCAAGTCAGAGGGAAGAGCAAGCACAAAGGGCTGTAGGCAACTTGGAAATAATTCAGCTAGTTTGCTATTATTAATTCTCTAATTTTGTTGTGGTCAGAACAGATACACTGTATGTTCTGAATTATTTTAAATTCATGGTAACTTCTTCCATTGATTAGTGTATGTTCTATCTTGGTGTGTCTCATGCACATTTAATTAGGATGTTTATTCTGCTTCTGTTGAATAGAATGTTCTAAGAATGTCAGTTAGGTTAACTTGATAATTTGTGCTATACTTGTTTTTTGTTAATAAAATAATAAGTTTTTATTAATAAATTAAACAAACAAACAAAAACACCAAGGTCTGTGGGCAACAAGGACCATAGCATGTGCCCAAAAGCAGGAGCATCAATCGGTCACTGTTTGTTCAACCACCACCCCCATTCATTTCAAAAGCAGTTTTCCTATATCTTAAAGTCTTATGTATATTTGCTTTGCTTCTAGCCTTTCATTCTGTTCCTTCACTTTCAGTTCTTAAGCTTTTTTTAAGATGAGCAGCTACATTTTACTTACTGTTGTCCTTATAGAAAATTTCTTGGAAAATATCAAGAGTGTATGTTTCCAGATGTGCTTTAAAATAATATCTGCTAGTTTTAAATTAAAAATCCAGTTGGAGTCTTCATCTGAATTGCATGAAACTAAAATTTCAATTTTGGGATAACTGGAGTCTTTACAAGCTGGTGTATTTTGACCAGAAACATCGAATGGATTTTCAATTATTAAATTTTCTAAATGTCACTTAGTTAACTGTTCATATAAGTCACTACATTTATTTCAAAGTGGATTCACATGCACTTTGTGTTTTGGTTGCTCTATGAAAATTTAATCTGTAGTTTTTTTATTATATTTTCTAGTAGGTTATTGTTAGTATGTAGGAAAGCTAATTCCTTTTTATATTTGTTGGTTTTATAATCAGCTATTTTAATTAAATCTCTTATTAGGCCCAATGGGTTTTCCAAACAATCTTGCATTTTCTTCTTAGATAGTCACATCATTTACAAACTGATAATTTCACTCATTTTTTTCACTTACATCTTTTATTATATTGTTTTCTTATTGGATTGCATTAGCTAAATTCCTTAGAGAGTTTCCTTTTGAACTGCAGAATCTTTGTATGTGTTCATTGATTTTTCTATCAGAGGTTGGTGTATTTTTTCAAGATGTTTAAATCTTGCAAAGTTCAAGGATACATCTCTTCTCTGGGATCGAACATATTTTGACTCTTTTATTCACAAGGAGATGGAAATTTCAGGAAACAAAGAGGCAAACAGAGTGCGGTCAATAGGTTTTGCTTCTCCTTTATTCCCTCTTAAGTCTAAGATAAAGCAGACTCCAGAGATGACCTGTATTGCCATAGCCCTCAGCAGGATGGGATTCTTGTGGGGCCTGGACCCTGGGGCTGACAAGGCTCCCTGGGAGAGGATGCTGTGTTCAGAAGGGTTGTACTTAAAGCTGAACCTCTGAGGGGGGAATGGGTGACAGTTCTTGCCAAGGGTTGGTGGTAGGTGAGTGGACGCCCTGATCAATTTCTTTAGGTCAGAAACTATGAGCACACAGTGAAATAGAATCTCACTTTCATTTTTCTCTCGGGAAGCAGAGGAACAAACAAATCTCTCTCTTGGGTTTAACAGCAACATAAAAAGCAAGCAAAAAATGTTTTCTAAACAAAAAGGGACTGTAACAAAGAATTTGCAGACATTTTATGTTGTCTCTTTGCTATTTGCCCCTTATCTGGGAAGAGGCCCACAGAGACTGTGATTAGTCGCCACGGTCTCCAGGCCTGTGGGCTTTCCTGTGACAAGACACTCGGTGCACGTGGCTGTCAGGGTCTCAAGCCTAGCAGAATGGTCCTTCCTGAGGTTCTTTCCTAACCCCAGCCTTGGAATGGAGCTTATTTCTTTCACAGACGATATTACACTTGCTTAACTCCTTGGATCATTCCTGAAAACCCTTAGGTGAGCAGATACAAGTTGAGGGAGAATTTTCTCTAGTTCCATTTGGCCAGATCAAGATCCAGGTCTTTGTAGAGACTAAGGCAAAAGTACTAGCCCCACTTCGAGCCTTTGAGTTTTGTCAGGGGTTGAGGCCCTGTCACATCACTCTAGTGGGCATTACCCCCCCCAGAATTGGTTCTGCCACATGCACCCCACTCTTACACCCCCAGCCCAGTGCAGTCCCCCTCCAGTGTGCCTCTTTCACCAGTATGGACTGGGAGGTCGCCTATGAGCTGATGCTCTGGGACTGGGTCTGGTGCATTGCTTCCATAACTTATACCCAGAATATCCTTTAATTGGAGCTCTTGGTTTTCTGAGTTCTGGGATTGAGAATGGAGTCTTGATGGGGATGCCTTTCACTTGCTACAAAGGCAAGTTTCTGTCTTCTCACATGCTGGCTTGCCATGTCGCCTGCTCTGAATCCGGTAAGAAAGCCCTTTTCCTTTTTTTTTTTTTTTTACCACATGGATAGCACTCTTTCCTATCATCAGGGATGCAGTTTTTATCTTTCCTTCTGTATTTTTGTTATATTATTTCAATGAGAGTGTTTTTGGGGAGGGCAGGTAAGCTCATGTAGGCTCAGTTAGCCAACTTGAAAGGTAAGACTCTTCAGTAGTGTGGTGAGGTGCTCCCAATCCACGTATTTATAAGCAACTCTCAGATCCAGATTTTATAAAAATAAAAATGGTTTCTGAGATTGGCTGAGCCTATACCATAAGAACTATGTGCTATTCATTTATGCCATAGATTCAGTCATCCATTCAGCTACTTGCTTATTTGTTCATTCACTGAGTTACTTCACAGCATTATTGAATATCTTAGTCCGCACTGGAACAAGATACTGGAGGGGGGTGGTTACATGGACCTACACATGCAGTAAAAGGCAGAGACACACACACACACTCACTCACACACACACACACACACACACACACACACACTTTATTTGCATCAGTTTCCTGATTTGGATGTTATATTAAAATTATGCAAAATGTTATGCAAAAACCACTGGGGAAACTAGATGAAAGGTACAGAGGATCTCTCTCTACTGTTTTTGTAGCTTCCTTCAAATTTATTCTCATTTCAAAATAAGTTAAGAATAAAGCAAACAAGATAAACATGATTCTTGCCCCCTTGGAGATCACTATTTATCAATGAATTGTAAAAAAAAAAAAACAAAAAACAAAACTGCACATGTGTTTGAAGATTGGCATCCATTTCCTTTTTAAAAAAATAGATTTCATTTTTTAGAGCAGCTTTAGGTTCATCGCAAAATTGAGAGGAAGATACAGGGTTTCCAGACACCCCCTGCCCTTGCACATCATAACCTCCCCCTCTAGCAACATCCTGCCCCACAGTGGTGCACTGGTCACAATCCATGAACCTTCGTCGACACATTGTTATGTTCTCACACAAAGTTCATCATTTACATTAGGGTTCACTCTGGATTTAGACATTCTCTGGTTTTGACAAATGTTTATAATGACCTTTATCCACTTTGCAATGACATACAGAATCGTTTCACTGCCCTAAAAATCCTCTGTATTTTGTCTGTTCATCCCTTCTTTTCCCCTCACTCCTGGCAACCACTGATCTTTGTACTGTTTCTAGTTCAGTTTTAAAATAGAGTGGTTTTAGAATAGTTTTATCTTTCCCAGAATGTCATATAGTTGGGAGTCACACAGTATGTAGCCTTTTCAGATTGGCTTCTTTCACTTAGTAATGTGCATTTAAATTTCCCTATGTCTTTTCATGGCTTGATAACTCATTTCTTTTTTTTTTTTGCACAGAATAATATGTCATTGTATGGATGCACCACAGTTTATTTATCCGTTCATATCCTCCCAAGGGACATATGGGTTGTTTCCAAGGTTTGACAGTATGAATAAAGCTGTTATAATAATCCATGTGCCGGTTTTTCTGTGGAAATAAATTTTCAGCTCCTTTCAGTAAACACCAAGGAGTGCAATTGCTAGATTGTGTGGTTAAGAGTATGTTTAGTTTTGTAAGAAACTGCCAAACTGTCTTCCAAAGTGGCTGTATCATTTTGTATTTCCACCAGCAATGAATGAGCGTTCCCATTGCTCCACATCTTCACCAACATTTGATGTTGTCAGTGTTCCAGATTTTGGCCATTCTGAAAGGAGTATCATGGTAACTCGTTGTTTTCATTTGCAATTCCCTAAAGCCACACGATGTGAGCCATCTTTTCATATGCTTATTTACCCCCTGTATATCTTTTTTAGTGAGATGTCTGTTCAAGTCTTTTGCCCATTTTTGAAAAAATATTTTATTTATTTGTTTGACAGAGAGACACACAGGGAGAGAGGGAACACAAGCAGGGGGAGTGGGAGAGGGAAAAGCAGGCTTCCTGTGGAGCAGGGAGCCCGATGCAGGGCTTGATCCCAGGACCCTGGGATCATGACCTCAGCCGAAGGGAGATGCTTAATGACTGAGCCACACAGGCACCCTGTCTTTTGCCCATTTTAAAAATCAGGTTGTTCTCTTACTGTTGCCTTTAAAGAGTTCTTTGTATATTTTATTGATGGGCCTTTATCAGAATGTGTCTTTTGCAAATATCTTCCCTCAGTCTGTGGCTTGTCTTCTCATTCTTTTGATCACCTTCCTTTTTATTAACAAGCTGGTGACAACAGTTAGCTGGTATAGTGTAGGAAACCCCCTCACCACTGGGTTTTGCCCTCATTCTGGGGACCCTATTACGAGGGTTCTGATTATGAGCACAGGATCTGAAATGTCTTAACTTGCATAGAACCTGGTTCCACTGTCTATGATGTGTGCAACCCGGCTAAACTTGTTCATCTCTCTGTCCTCAGTACCCTCCATCACAGCTGGAGATAAAACCAACACTTATCCTAGGGTGGCTGTCAAGATAGAATGAGCCAATACCAGTAGAGGATTTAGTGTTGTTGAGGGGACATAGTAAATTCTTCAAAAGTGTAATTATGACATTCATGGTGACATCCTCTTTTGGCTTTAATGTCTTTGTTACTAAGTTTTAGTCTTGCAAGCACTTTCTTTTTTTGCAATATGAGTGGCTTCAGGAATAGTTAATGAAAATTGTGTGTGTAGTCACCTTTGGCAGTTGGCGGGCTAGGTTTCAGAGCTCCCCTCTCTTTTTATTCCTTTCTAAAGTGGACTTTGAATGTATCATCCATTTGGTAGTTTGGTGACACTTGTTGTCTACTATCATTAGACATTCTCTCATCCAACCCCATTAGCATCAGACATGCTACAAGCATATTACCTACTGTACTGTCTGTTTTATAATTTTCATATACTACAATGATAATAATAATAATTACTCCCATTTTTTATCAATTGCCTACTGTAATGCACACACTTGTGCTAAGCACCTTGCATACATTTACTATCTCATTAATTTTCACATATGATCATCCCATTAATAAATGGGAAATTTGAGACTTAGTTAATTGACTTGCCACATTCACCTGGTTGGTGAGACATAGAGCTGGGATTTGACCCCCAGAATCTGTTACTGCTAGTTCCTAACCACTAGGTGCACACCACCATCAAATATCCCACTTAGAGAGTCTCAAAACAGTGCCCCAAAACCACCTGAGTAAGAGTAACTTTGAGGGAGTTGTTAAAAAAAACCCAGCTTCCTGGTCCTACCCAGACCTGTTGAATCATGCTGTCTGCTTTCTCTCCCTTTCTGAGCACACCTTATTGCTGCAAACATTTTACACTCTATCAGAAGAAATAATCTTCCAGCTCCTGGGAGCAGAGAACAGATGCCAGGAAGTGAAGTTGTGTGGGCTTATGGGTAGAACTGAATGAGTTTATATCCAACAGAGAACAAAGGCTGAAAAACTCTAGGGAAAACTTATATAATATGCTTTCCTTCTCTAGAGTTCTTGGGTTTATTTTTCTGAGTCTGTTTCTGTGGCAATATGGCTACACTATTTAGAGGTTTTCCTTTATGCTAGCTACACCATTTTTTCCAGATCTAGTTATAGAAGGTGATGAAAAGAAAGTCAACTTTAATTGTTTTTGGAGAAACAAGTTAGTAATTCAGGTCTGGGTGACTTTGAGGGCAGAAGTCAAAGTGAAGGTATAATGGAGTTTTCTTGATAATAACATATTCTTTAAAATAAAAGCCTAACTCCTCAGTGTGGGAGGTAGATGGGTTTTGGTTCAACCAAGTGGATAAGATTTCTCTGTGACATCTATAGAAATTAGGTTATCTTCTTCAAGTGATTGTTGTAAAGACAAAATGAGATATATTCACAATAGGGCATGGCAAACTGACAAACATTCATACTATTTTATTACAATTACTATTATTATTGTTATGAACTATAACTGGTAAGAAATGTTGAATAGATCAAGTGAAAAAGAAGTCTTTTGATAAAGAATTTCAGTGAAGATTTGAAATAGAAATTCCAGTGACCCATTCCTGCTTTAAATGTCTGCTAAAGAATGGTACTGGCACAAAAACAGACATATAGACCAATGGAACAGAATAGAGAACCCAGATTTGGACCCTCAACTCTATGGTCAAATAATCTTCGACAAAGCAGGAAAAAACATGCAATGGAAAAAAGACAGTCTCTTCAATAAATGGTGCTGGGAAAATTGGACAGCCACATGCAGAAGAATAAAACTTGACCATTCTCTAACACCACACACAAAGATAAACTCAAAATGGATGAAAGACCTCAATGTGAGACAGGAATCCATCAAAATCCTAGAGGAGAACATAGGCAGTAACCTCTTTGACATTGGCCACAGCAACTTCTTTCAAGATACATCTCCAAACGCTAGTGAAACAAAAGCAAAAATGAACTTTTGGGACTTCATCAAGATAAAAAGCTTCTGCACAGCAAAGGAAACAGTCAACAAAACAGAGAGGCAACCCACAGAATGGGAGAAGATATTTGCAAATGACATTATAGATAAAGGGCTGGTATCCAAGACCTATAAAGAACTTCTCAAACTCGACACCCAAAAAACAAATAATCAAGTCAAAAAATGCGCAGAAGATACGAAAAGACACTTCTCTGAAGAAGACATTCAATGGCTAACAGACACATGAAAAAATGTTCATCATCATTTGCCATCAGGGAAATTCAAATCAAAACCACATTGAGATACCACCTTACACCAGTTAGAATGGCAAAAATGGACAGGGAAAGAAACAACAAATGTTGGAGAGGTTGTGGAGAAAGGGGGACCCTCTTACACTGTTGGTGGGAATGCAAGTTGGTACAGCCACTTTGGAAAACAGTGTGGAGGTTCCTCAAAAAATTAAAAATAGAGTTACCCTATGACCCAGCAATTGCACTACTGGATATTTACCCCAAAGACACAGATGTAGTGAAAAGAAGGGCCATATGCACCCCAATGTTCATAGCAACAATATCTGCAATAGCCAAACTGTGGAAAGAGCTGAGATGCCCTTCAACGGATGAATGGATAAAGAAGATGTGGTCCATATATACAATGGAATATTACTCAGCCATCAGAAAGGATGAATACCCAACTTTTACATCAACATGGATGGGCCTGGAGGAGATGATGCTAAGTGAAATAAGTCAAGCAGAGAAAGTCAATTATCATAGGGTTTCACTTATTTGTGGAACATAAGGAAGAGCATGGAGGACATTAGGAGAAGGAAGGGAAAAATGAAGGGGGGGAAATTGGAGGGGGAGATGAACCATGAGAGACTATGGACTCTGAGAAACAAACAGCGTTCTAGAGGGGAGGAGGTGGGGGGATGAGTTAGCCTGGTGATGGGTATTAAGGAGGGCACGTACTGCATGGAGGACTGGGTGCTATACGAAAACAATGGATCGTGGATCACTACATCAAAAACTAATGATGTATTGTATGGTGACTAACATAACATAATAAAATTTAAAAAATGTCTGCTAAAGAGAGATAGATAATTGCAGACCATCTTATTTTGTGCCATTTAAAAATTTGCACCCCCTTCATTCTGTATATAAAGGATGCTTTGTTCAAACCCTCAGGCTCTTGGAGTCCTCAGGGAGAGCCTCTCAGTGTGATGAATCTTCACGTTCTGAGAGGACCTCAATCTGCTGGATGGTATTTTGGATCGGGTCCTTGGGGAAAGGACACTTCAGTCCCAGTGAAGGTCACAGTGATGATTACTGGGCAATGGGACATTGCTCTGTTATTGTAAGTCATTGGGGTCAAATGTGTTACTATTTCCTAGAAATAGAAACTGTGCTGTGCTTGGCTGATACAGGATTCCCAGGAGTTCTCCATTCAGGAGTAAATGAGGCGCTCAGCAGAGAATAACCCCGTTCTGCAAAGCGGCCTTGGGCGGCATCCCCGGAGGATTGCTTCAGCCAAGATGGATGGATTTACTCTGACTTAACGCGCTCAGAGGTTCTGGAGGGAGTAGTGCTTTTTGCTCCCTTTGAAAATGTTAATTCAAATTTGGTGACCATGTTTGCAATTTGGCTGGGAGAGGCCACTGTGAGGTCGAATAATGGGACTCACTCTTCTGGCTGCAATGATTTTCCCCTCCTCTCCATCTGGCTGATTCTTCCTTATTCTTTAAAAGAGGAGACGACATTTCTTGCTGCACTGTACAGTAATTATCTGCGGCTTCACTCCCTTATCTACCCAATCTCCTGCGTCATTGGACCCTTGTTGTTGGAGTGACTCAAGTCTGCCATTTTTGTCCATCCACCCTGCTGCTTGCTGCCTGGCTTTGGGCATCCATCACCTCTCACCTGACTTGCTTCAGTGACTGTGTCTCTCATCCTGGCCCTCAAACCTGTCTCCACCCTTGAAAATCGAATATGTCATAGCCTTGCTCAAACCTCTTACATGTAACTTGCAGGAAAACTAGAAAATCCAGAGAAGCCAAAAACAAACCAACATAAACCAGAAAATAACAAGCATGTAAAACCTTTCCATCCAGACGTAACAACTATTAACATTTAATTGCAGAGGTTTTTAGACTTTATTTTCTATTTATATGCATATGGTGATTTTTTCCAAAGTAGAATTATACTGTATATATTGGATTTTAACTTGATTTTTTTTACATGACCACATATCAGAGCTTATTACCCTGTAAGTGGATTTTTATCTCCATTGTTCTATTGTATTTCATTATAGGTATAAATTATTGTTTCTACAGCCAATGACACCGCTGTTTTCCTAATTTTTTTCACTTTATAACATTGTAAATTGTATCTTTGTTTAGAGACCATTACACCCATACTTAAATAATTTCTTGGGAAATTTTAATAGAATTATTAAGTTAATGGTATGTATGTTTATATATATATTCTTTTTTAAATATAATATTTGATATTTTCAGTTTACAACTGTGTGAACCAATTATTTATGCTTATTTGTATTTTAATAATTTCAGGACTTCTATACTATGACTTCTTCAATCTCAGGTCTTTAATTCTGCTCCAACTCTTCACTGGTTGTGGCATACCTTTAAGTTTATTTTTTTATTTTTTTTAAAGATTTAATTTATTTATCAGAGAGAGAGAGAGCATAAGCAAGGGGAACAGCAGGCAGAGGGAGAAGCAGGCTCCCCGATGAGCAAGGAGCCCAATGTGGGGCTCGATTCCAGGACCCTGGGATCCTGACCTGACCCAAAGGCAGACGCTTAACCCACTGAGCCACCCAGGCTTTCCCTTTTAAGTTTATTTTTAAACATTCTATAATAATGCCATGGTTTCTAAACCACTGCATATCTGCATACATCATTTTGTTACCTTCACACACAAAAGGTAACTTGGCAGCTTCTGAAATCCCTGGGCCACGAACTATTCCCTTAAGACTATCCATGTCTTCTCGAAGTGTTCTATTGTTTGGTTTTGCAAAGAAATCGAAAGTTGCTGTGGGTATTATCAGCAAACAATTTTGTTCCACCTAAAATTTGGGGACTTTTCTTTAACCTTTTTAATTGCAGTACTTACACATAAAATATATATTTGTCGAGTGAATGCATAAAAATGCTTTGCTAAGATGTGACTCAATGATGGTGGAGGTGGGGGTGGCGGGTCTTTTCAATTACCGTGTCTAGAAATGATGAGCCCCTGGAACCTGTTCCCACAAGCCTCTCTCCCCTTTTCTTTAAGCTCAGGGAGAATTTCTTCTGTTATAGGCTTGATTCTGCTTTTCATTCATTTATTCTTGCTTCTCTTCCAGGAATACTCTGCTTTCTTCCATTCTTACCTCCTTTTACTTTGTTTTGACTTCCTTATCCTTCTCCTCATCATTCTAGAAAGGTTTCTTAAATTTTCCTTCCATCAGTGGGTAGGGCTTTCTGCACCATGAATTGGGCAGTTTTTGACTGTTGCCTCGAGTGTTGTTGGATGGTTCCCTCCCCACTGTGGCTTCTTTCCTTTACTTGCCTTGCTTATGACACTGTTCCTACTTAATGCCTTCTTATATCTTTAAATGACACCAAGACATTTCCTTGAAATATGTTTTTTCTAGCCACTGAGGTATAAATTTTCCAAAGATATCTTTTTCTTCTGAGCCTTCTAGATATTGTTTCCTTTGTCTTGGTATAAAGTGTGCTTCTATAGTTATAAATTATTTGATGGCTTTGTTATTTTTTTCAGGAAAACACCGGATTTCTTTTCAGATTGGATGATTCAAAGCAGATATGGCAAATGAATTACTCTTGCTCCTGCTCTGTTCAGCATATGGTGAACGAATAATACCCCTTCCCAAAATGCACTGGGAGGGCAGGTCAGTGTGCCTAGCTCCAGGCCAATTCCAAGTTTCTGATGGCTGTCTAAGGGAAGTCTTCCCTCTTCAATTGCCTGGTTCTTTGGGACTCTTAATTAGTTAGGTATACACACATTCTCCCCCCAGCACACACCCCACCCCATAGAGATGTCACATATATACACATGTATACACACACATGTGCACACACACTATACACACACCACACATACCACTTGCACACACACACCATGCCACACTAGTATGCACACACAGACACACAGACACACAGACACACACACACACCCCACACACAAACCACACACAACTCCCAAGGTAGCACTGTCACCAGAGGACTTCTCTCAACTCACACACCCAGTCCCACTGGTAGGACTACCCATTACCCTATATCCTGAGTCTGCTCCTACATCCTAACCATTTTCCTCCTGGGGACTTAGGAGTTCTTTCCAAAAGTAGTTAATGGCATAATGAATCCACTGTGCTTGTCTCACAGCCTGGCCGTGTCTAAGGACGAGCTTCTCTTTGTCCAGTGGGTCATATCAGGCCACAGATCGTCCCTCTGTCTTGCATTTGTTGTCAGTCTGGTTTTGCGAGACGAATCTAGGTATGGCTTCCGGGGCTCCTTGGCTCCGTGTTTCTCCGTGCAACCCCATCTGCCTTATCAGTAGTATCAGTTCCTCTCTAGCTCTGACATTAGATTGTCTGTCATGGGTGGTTTTAACAGTGCTGGGAGTTTTTCACTTTTCCCCAAATTTTTGAAGTGAGAAGAGGGGACAGATTGTGGGGAGGGCAGTGAGACAGGCACAATCCTGAACTGCAAGTCCATCTAGATTTTTGGCAAAAGAGATTGGAAACAATCTGTGATTTAGGAACATGCTCTGACAGCAGTATGAGAATACATTTTAAATCCTCATTAAAGAATTAGGTATGAAATAGATATTTATGTAGTAAGGTGATAGCTGTATGAAAAATCCCTTTCTTGTTTCTCATAATATTTCAGAAACTTTTTAACAGCACATGAGATAGAATGTCATCATTATCCAGGGACAGCGCGTTATCTTTTTTTCCTAGGACCAATCTTTTCTAGGTCACCTGCTGCTTCAACATAGCTCTGAACAATCTAGCATGCTAACCATCTGACTCCATTCTCCTCACTAAGTCATGAGAGAGGAAACAGATTTGCAGCAAGTTATGCCAAGCATCAGCATGGAAATGAAAGGAGAGGAAAAAGCCTCCCTGCCCTCTCTCCCCTGAGAGAGGCAGGCCTGGGGCAGGGTGGCATTTGCATGCCCAGCACATGTGCTCTGAGAGCATTTATCCTTACTCCAGCCCTCTGATGATCAGCCATGTGACGGTCCATTTTCCACGCATTACATAACACACCCCCCCATGCAGTTACTAGGTATTGAGTGCTCATCCTCCCCTAGCATCCTTATCACATGCCATGGGCTCTGGGTATACTCACAGAGCAAACTCCATCTTCCACCTCTTTCTGCTCCCTGCTGACCCTGGACACCTCGCCTGGCCAGCAGGTCTGGGAGGCTTGGAGGTCAGACAAACCTGGATTCAAAGGAGGACTGTGTCATTTTTTGTCTAATAGGCTCTTCAGATTACATTATACACTCTGCATTCCCAGGGTGTGAAAGTAGTCTCTTCTGACGGTGAGACCCTAAGAGCCCTACTGGGCTTTTGAGGGTACACCTTACTTTGGGGCATGGCCAGTGCAGAGCAAGAGTAGAAGTTCTGTACCAAATGGTACCTCCCCAGAGACTGTCTCTGGGGTTCCTAGGGCTTACATTTGGATCCTTTGTCTTCTCAACTACTTCTCAAATTCTCAGGCTTTTCATCCTCTCTTCCATCTCCCCCTCACCTAAGCTGCTTTTAGAGAGAAGTAAATTTCTTGGAAGATTTCCTACTAGAAAGCAGGAGGCCGCTCACACTATCACCGCTTCTTCCGGGTTTTCTATTCTTCCTTTTTGGATTTAACCGATGTCCCTCTCATTCCGACTGTGGCTTTACTCAACTCTCTTCTCATGGTGGTACATCCTAGAGCTGCTTCCACTAACGTCCCTCCAAGCTAAATGTGGAGTTTTTCCACCCAGGTGCTGAGCCCCTCCTGCAGAGGTCCCAGCATCAGCATGCTCCTGGGGCTGAAAGGTGAGCCCACCGAGTCTCTAGACTAACAGAATAGTTGAGGCCTATGCTGTCTGCAGTAGCGCAGAGATTCAGAGGTTCAGGCTACTCTGATCGAAAGAACCCGACATCTCAACACGTGGCCTCCACACTCATTACTGAAAATGGAGAGGCAGACAGGGTAATCTAGGGCTTCATGCATGGCTTCAGCCTGGAAGTGACATAAACACTTCCATTCACACTTCATTGGCTTGAGCAAATTACATGACCGCATCCAGAAAGGACAGATGGGAAAAGGAATGTAGTGGACATATGACATAACTTCTGCCAAAGTTTAAGATAGGGCCACAAAGAATGTTCTGTAAGACTGACTGACAATTCCTTGGTAGAGGCTCCAATGATAGGAGGGTTTTCTGACTCTTTTAAATTCTTCAGTGTGTGGGTGCCTATATAATCCACTTGGGCCTGACTGGCTGTCAAAAAGAGGATTTCTTGGGCGCTTGGGTGGCTCAGATGGTTAGGCGTCTGCCTTCGGCTCAGGTCATGATCCCAGGGTCTTGGGATCGAGTCCCGCATCGGGCTCCCTGCTCCTTGGGAGCCTGCTTCTCCCTCTGCCTCTCTCTCTCTCTCTGTCTCTCATGAATAAATAAATAAAATCTTTAAAAAAAAAAAAGAGGATTTCTTTGGGAGAAGGACTTTCTGGAACCATATTCCCATTTGCTTAATCCAAGAGCAATGCTGGCCTGGGACAGCATTGCCTTTACATGCTTGAGTTTCTTGATTTTATTGAGTTGGGTCTTCTTTCTTTGCTGCCTTTCTAGCAGCCCAAATTACGAGGCCATTATATCTCTGCTCTATTCTGAAGCATTGACCAGGCAGAGGGGGACCTGCCACAACCTGCCGTGGCAGCCAGACTCCTCTAGCTCTCTCACATCAGGTGTCCTCAATTAATATTCCTCCAAATAGAAGGAGCACAATGGGACTTGCCATTTGTGTTAATCAGAGCACACATCCCCACTGTGAATTGTACCAGCCTGGAGCTTCATTTCAGAGATCACTGCTGCTTGCTTGAGATGGGAGGTTTGTGGTCCGAGTACAATTTCTTACGGACATGCGTGTGGTCTTATGTCCTTTGGAATAATAGCTCATCTTCATTCATTTGGCTCCGGGTCTCTGTGGCATTCCTTGATGCATAGCTAAATCACTGGGTAGCCCACTACCCATCTAGGCCTGACCCCAGCTCTGTTTCTATCCCTGGTCAAGAACAACTAACTGGGTCTTGGGTGGGGAACGCTGTGGACCTCCATTTGGTCAGCCTTGGAGATCATATCCCAGCTCTGCCAAGTGGGCATCTACCTCTGAGTTCATCTTCCTATCATCTTTGGGAACTCTAAGAGAGTTTGGTGGGTGCTCTAATGTACAGAGGTCTTATGGGGCAATTTTTATGGTTACTTCTGAAGGGCACCAGAGACTGGTCTTATTCTGGACCCGTGTATCTATTTGGCTTTGACACAGAGATTCTTAGCCAAATACCGGCACATTGCCTAATTCCAGCCATCTCAAAGATGCCCCACCTCCTAGGCCCAGAGCCATGTTTCATCTTATGCACACCTTGTGTGGTCCCCTCCTCTTGGATCCTGCCTGGGCTGTGACTCATGCTTGACCAATGGGACGTGGCAGAAGTGATATTTCATAACTTCTCAGCCCGGGCCATATGAATCCTAGCAGCTTCTACCAGGTGCTCCTGGAACCCACTGCCCCCCTTCAGTAAAGCTTTGGAGAGGCCATGTGAGGAGGAACCGGGGAACCTGCCTAACAGTTCTTGCTAATCTCCCAGCGGCCAGCCAGCATCAACATGCCAGCCTCTGAGCTGAATCATTAATTGTTTAAATATACGTTTTTTCTTCTAGAAGTTGTCATTTGGAGATGGGATAAGGATGGGCTATGAAGGAGGAATCTGAGAGGCAGCTCCATCTGACATTATAGCCTGATTGCTTTATTTTCTCTCTCAAAGATTTTTGGGCATTTGGCCCCCACATCACAAGACTATGCTAGCAAAAACCACAAATGTGCTAACTCTTTTAAAAGATGTGAATTCATTCAGAAAAAAAAAAATGGAGTTCTATGTCGTAGATTATTAAATTCACAGTGGTCATCTATTGTTCCACCAAGATGGGTCTGACAATTGAAATTCTGTTTGTTTGGGGGACCAGCGATGTAACTACTGATCACGGAGGCTTCCTCTCTGCCCAGTCTGTGCTTTGTAACAACCATCAGAGACCTGTGTCCTTAAAATCACGCCTCCTCGCAATCCATCTCCATCGCAGACAACAGCTAATGGGGCCAGGCTGCTCACATGGATCTCCTAGATAATGTAGAGGGTTTTTTCCCCCCCATTTAGATTTTAATAAAACTAGCAGATGGGAATTCAAGCTGTAACATTCAGCAAGAGAATTAATATACTGAAATGTGACCCTTTGACAGATACTCAAATGAGTATAAGGCTATCAGGGCAAGTGACCGGAGAAAAAAATAATTATGGAAGGAAGGAAACTGGAAACAGAACTGAGATGATTATATAGTCCTTTGAGAAATGAATAAAGGACTCTCTCAGAAGTAATTAAGTCTCCTTCTTCTATCCACACATTGTATTTTGGCTTCAAAGCTTAAACACATTTCTGTTTAAGTTGCTCCTCTGCTCAAAGCCTTCAGTGATGGCTCAGTGCCCTGATTTCTCACCCTCTGGCTCCCAGTCCCAACCCACCCCTAGAGCAGTGGTTCTTCATTTTGGGTGTGCTTTCAAGTCACTGGGGACCTTTATAAATGGTGGAGGCCTTCTAGTACACACAAAAATAGATCGGACATTATAACCGACATGTGTGTTAATTATATCACTGTGTATATTCTATTACACCCACCAGACAGCTTCGGTAATGGGTTTGAATGTTGAAAAGATCAGTCTGGCTACAGTGTGAAGAAAGGACATAAAGCAAAACAACAACAAAAGAAAACATGGCAAGTAATGCGAAGGGGAAAGTAGAATGGAGAAGTCAGGGAGTTTCAGATGGGTATCTGTGGCTTCAGACAATTAGTTAAATTAATAGTACTTAAATATATACCATATGTTAGCACTCTGCTGGGTGCTGAGTACAAAGGAAAAGAGGTTGTATAAAAACAAAATGAAACAAAACATAATCCTTGATCTCCAGTGGTTCACAATACAGCGGGAGAGATAATATAAGCAAGCAGCTGTAATACAAGGCATATTGTGAAAACTGAAATAGCATACCAATCAGTTTTAATGGGGAAATAGAGATCAGATCATGTGGCAGATGTTCGTGGAATAATTCACGAGGAAAACACTGTTACCTGGGTCCCACCCTAGAGATGCTGATTTGACTGGTCAGAGTAGGCCAGGGCATGGGTATTTCTGCAAAGTCTCTGTTGACTGAAATGGGCAGCCTGTGCTGAGAAATGTGCTCTGCGGTCTTACCCACCCTTTCAGGCAGCTGTGGGGCAACGAAAACCATGCTCCTCCCACAAACCTGGGTGCAGGTCTCAGATCTCCGAAACAATGACAGCAGAGAACAAAAGCTAAAATTGCTTGAGCAGGCTCTGTGCTAGGCACTTCAAGAGCATTGTCGTAGTATTTCTCAACCCTGGCCGCATGTTAAAATCATCTGGGGAACTTTGAAAAACTACTAATGTCTCACTTTGGCTCCAGATCAGTTGGATCGGAATCTTTGGCGTGGGGCCTGGATATTAGTGTTTGGGGTTTTTTATTTTTTTTAACCGGGCTCTTGGACTTGATTCCTACCTGCAGGATGCCTGAAAACCCCTAGCCTTGGACACTATAAGGTGTTTCTCATGTTTATATTTATAATCCTCCCCTCCTCCCTCCTGTACGGAGTCCCTGCTTTCCAGCCAAGCAAGCCCACCGGCCGTCTTCTCAGAACACCACATACCTCTTGCCATCCTGTTTTCTAGCCAGCACAGCTCCCGGCTTATCTCTTTGGGAGACCTGACCATCATTGAAGATCCATCTCTTCCAGAAAGGCCTTTCTGATTTATTTTATGAGAATATAATTTCAGCTTCTTTGAAAACCTCTTAGCTCTTGCTTTTATGTAATTTTTTTCATGACATTGCCCTCTGTCTGGTGTCATTTCAATTAATGACTTTGACTTCTCCCTGCTACACAGAAGTCCCACAGTGAAAGACTATTTCCTACTAATGCCACTCTTCTCCGCCAGGTCTAGCTGTGGGCCTTGTGCGCGGTAGGTACCAAATTAGTACTTACCAACTGAATCAGGCCACAGACCAAGGAGAGCTTCTCAATTATCTAGTATCAGGCCAAGCAGAAAGCTCTTTCTCTTATTGGCTAAAGGACTTCTTTTCAAGCTTCTGATTATTCATGGCCTTTGAGACTCCAATATAGAAAGTACAGAGGGCTCTTTAGTCACTAATAACAGAGTCTAGAAATAGGTAATTCACAAACAGTGGATTTCTTTCCTTCTTTCCTCTGCTTTCTCTCCTCTCCCTGAAGGGAGGTTGTGGTATAATCTCAGGCTCTTGCAGAGAGCACCAACAGAAGAGGGAATCGTCCTTCCCCCACAAACCTATCGTATTTGTCAGGTTCCGTCCGAAAGCAGCCTTTCTAGGAATCCCAGGTAGGAAGGGTTTTGGATACAAGGAACTAGAGACGTAAGGGGGTTCAGGAAAGCTTTGGCTCGAGTTCATAAAATCAAAAAGCACCTGAGTGGCTAGATAGCAACTTCAGATGACCTGAGCCGCCTATAGCACCAAAACAGGTGGTCTTGCAGGAGCTCACGGGGAGTCTCTGAGAACTTCAAGTATCTTTGTAAGCACTAGGAAATCAGGGGACTTCCAAGAATTAGGTTAGAAAGCACTGACGTTAATCTCATGTTGGCCATCTGCTCATTCATGCTCTGTCAGACTCGCCGCTGGTGAACTAGTCTGTCCTTTGTATCTCTATTGCAGATATCCTGCGTGTGTGCTCCTCGCTGGCAGGATTTGACCTGGCAGCAAATGGCAAAAATGCTTCTGGGAAATGTAGGCTTCGCCCCTGTGATGCAACAGAAAATCGAGAGAGAGGCAGTGGCATCGTTGAATTAACAACAGGCAATCTGGCCAAATGAACTCAAGGTAGGTCAAGACAAACTTATTTGGAGGAAGACTTAGAGGGAGGAAAGTGAAGAGGTAAGAAGAATGGAAGTGGAAAAAAGAAGGAAAGCCTCAGAAAAAGTTTCTCCTGAAAGGAGTGTATGTAGCAAGAGGAAAGGTGTCTCTGAGGAGGACTCTGCTCATCCCCAGGAGCTTTAGAGGGTGGCCTTCTCAGGTGAATCTGCCACAGTGTGTGGTTTAGTCCTCAGTTCAGCAGGTCCAGAAATTGGGCTTCTGATCGACAGCCACCCCCCAAAAAACTCAGTTTCCTCTAACAGCCCATTCGAGACACAGAGAAGCAGTCATCACAAGGTGGCTTCATGATTATCCCACCGGAGCAAGAACTGGCGCTGGTCTTAGAGACCCCCTCCCAGCCTCCTTGACCAGTGTGTGTTTAGTATCGGCATCCACACTAGCCTGCTGCTGCACAGGGCCAAGCACACTGCTCGCTTGCTCACTCTCCTCCTCTGGCACTTCGCACATCCTGGTGCATAGTAGAGCCTCACTGAGTTTTGGCTGACTGAAGATCTATATAATCATGGTGAGGCCTGATGACACATCTTTGATTCAAAGGACAGAGCACCACACTAATGACCTGATTCAGTGTGTCTCTCTCCTGGCCAGTAGTAGATACCTAATTGCATCATTTCATTAAAAAATTTCAGATTGTTAGTCTCTTTATATATCTATATGTGTCTGCCTATTTATATGCATACAGATATGAATATATTGATATGTATATGCAGATACAGGTATATCACATATATCTGTATATATTATAAAGTGTATCTTGTATACTATAAATCATCTGTATATATTATATATAGTTACATATAGATATGGATATATATTACATAATGTATATACCTAATGTATAAATATACGTATCTATATAAAATATACATATCTATATATCCATGCATGGATTATTACATACTATATTATTGTGTTACATGTTTAGAGGATTTAATAGCACTGGTTAAGCTATAGTTAGCTATTTCAGTGGGTCTAGAAGACCCTGTCTTTTCCCATCATGGATTGGTTTAGTAAATCCAATTTTTAAAAGGGAACCTCTCTTCCCTCACTGGTTGGATATTAAATGTTTTCTTTTGTTTCTGTTATTTTTTTTTTAAGTCAGATGATTTCACAAGGAATTGCATGTGTGGTGTGAGAGAAGGACAGGACCATAGCATGCCTTCACGTTTGCTCTAAGATTCTGCAAAGACGTGTTGGCATCACCGACAGGGAAAGCTGGGCAGGAAGAAGGGCAGTTTTAAGGAATGTCAAGGAAACAGTTGGATATAGAGGTCTGGAGTACTGTGGTTTGCATTGGCCTTGAAAAGTATAAGAATGCATTTTAGACACAAGTGTTGATTCCTCGAGTTTTCAATGACCAAATTGTACAAAAACCTTGGGTGTTCAGGAGGACACAATGAGCTCACTGTGGACGAAGAAGTTGATCAGAGATCACGCCCAACCTCTGTCTGTATAACAGTGACCACACTGTTAAGGCCCAAGAAACAGTAAGCCAAAGAAAAGGGAATTGAAAGTCACGGAAAGTTGTCTAACTTTGTTTAATGATTAAAATCAGGGACAAACAACAATTCTTAATGTTGAATTTTTGGCAGAGTTCATCAGGGATGGAGCCAGTAATTGCTGAGCCAAGGACAGTTCCACAGGACAGAGTTATGGTACCTGTCTGTATATTAAGTCACTCTGCTCCAGGGGTTCCTCAACGTGTGACCACAAGGACTCCCTGAAAAGATGCTTGGGGGCTCTCAATCCTCTTTAGAAGAAAGTGACAACCTGTGACTCTAGGTTCTTCATGCTTGCATCCCTCACACTGGGGAGTGCAAAAGGCACTCAAGGATTTTTGACAGGCCATGTACCCTCTCCGAGCTTCATTATCCTCTCTGGAAAATGAGAATATTTATCTCATAAGGCTGGTATAAGGTTAAAGGGATGATATTTGTTAACATCCCGAAGGTTAGTGATCACCACTCACCTATCTACATAATTATCAGGGAGACAGACACGACTGCAGCTTATTTGATCTGTGTAAGTTCTCTTGAATTGAATGGAATAGCTTACTTTATAATTTTATAAATATTATTTTCCTCTAGCAGTGTTCTAATGTTTTGAATCTTCAAAGATATTCAGAAGGCTCCCAACTCTTGGGCAGAGTCTACTCTGCCATGTTCTGGAATCCAAGTTGCCCAGCTACCCCACTCCTGAGTCCTGAGAAAAATCTCCTTTTCCCTTCTGTTAACTAGAAGCTCATGAAGTTTGCAACTCCGTTTTTTTCGGTCCCCTTACTATTTGTAAGCAGGCTACCCTCTCCAACATCTACTTCTCCTTCTTTCGGTAAGAACCCCAGCTTTTAACTCCAAGTATCCATCCCATCTACTCAGCCCATGTGTTCTGGGGAAAACTGAATCTCTAGGAGTAAGGCATTTGACTTCAGTCTAAGCTTCTTGGTGTATTTGCATATTTTCTTCACATCGATTAGTTCAAATATGAGCATATAGCTCAAGTTAGGTCAGTGAAGTGCATGAAGAGGTGTACCAAGCACTGCTGGAGAGAGTGCCTTCTTGTACTTCTAAGAAGGCTTCTGAAAGTCACAGACTTTCTCCATGCCTGTGGACCAGTGTTCCCCAGGAGTCATTAGAAGACATCTGCTATGGGTTGAATTGTGTCCTCCCAGATTTATTTGTTGAAGTCCTAACTCAGGGAGTGCCTCAAAATATGACAGCATTTGACCTAGGGCTTTTTAAAGAGTAATTAAGGTAAAATGAGGTCATATGGGTGAGACCTAATTCACATGACTGGTATCCTTGTAAGAACAGGATATTCAGACACAGACATTCACACACACAGAGGAAAGACCATGTGAGGACAAAGGAAGAAGACAGCCATCCCACAAGCCAAGGAGAGGCCTACACTTGCCTACACTTTCCTCCTGAAATTCCAGCCTCCAGAACTGTGAGAAAATAAATTTCTGTTGTTTAAGCCACCCACTCGGTGGTATTTATGGCAGCCCCAGCAGACTCTGACAGCATCCCATAACCAAGATAGGGAACAAAGCTTAGGGGGTGATGCCTTCTACCATATCCGAGACAGGGTCCTTGGTGCCATTGCTGAATTGCTAGAGCAAATCAAGCCCAAGGATATTCTGCCACTGAACTTTGCATGACAAAAGGTAAACTGTCCCCTTTCTTGCGTTATTGTTTGAACTCTCACTTATAACCAAATACACCACTGTGCCCTTAGCACCTAGAATCACGCCTCATCAGCGTCAGTGCTTAATAATATTTATTGAATGACTAAAAGAAGGAATGAATAAATAGTCACGTATGGAATTGTAGAATGTTGACCTGGGAAGCCCAGTGAGGCAGCGAGCAACAGGGGAGTGAGTCAACCTTCTAAATACATTCCACTGGTCATATTCCTTCTGTGTGGGTCAGAAGCCACATACTACCATTATGAAGCAACAGAGCTAATTCATAAAAGTGTTGGCTCTCATTAAAGCAAAAGTTGTTTAGTTATTAAACAACTATCTAAAGATGTAAAAATTCCCCTCAGTTTTTACAATTGGGAATTCCTTATTAGAAGCACAGAACAATTAGAACCAGATCACTCTGGCCTCTTAAGTTCAACCAGCTAACCTCTTCATTTTTAGAAACAGAGAAACAAAGACTTAGTGAGGGTAAGTGCCTTTCCCAGGTCACAGAGTGTGCTAATGGTGGTGTGAAGGCAGGGAATGAAAAGAAATCCAACTTCAATAAAGAAGAAAAAGCTTTCATTCCTTTTAGTTAAATTATTCACAGAGTGATAGGAGAATACCTTTTTCTTCTGCTTAAGAGAAACTGATTTTCTTTATAAACATAGACCTTTTCTTTTCAGAGTAGGGAACAATGATGGTATTGTGTAGCCACCGTAGGAATAATCTAAATGAAAAGCATGTGCATTTATTCAGATGTTAGCCAATTAAGCAACTTCTGGTGGAATGAGTGAGTCATATAGTAGAGAGATTTTGTGGCACTAAGTAAGTAGAAAAAAGCACACAAATGTCAGGGGGAAAAAAAATCTAACATTAAAAAAACTTTAGTTCAGGAAACACTTTAATTTTAAGCAGTGTGTTTTGTGATAATTTGCATTTTAGGAACACTTTGACAATATGGCATAAAAGGTGAAGGAGGAACCAATAAGACATTAGAGAAGTTGCAAAAAAAGAAATACTGAGAAACTGACAGAAATGAAAGGCACTGGGTAATATAAAAATAAATATTTTGAAACTGATCATTGGAAAAGCAACTTTTAAGAGACTTTAAAAATAATAAAAAGTAGAGGTAACACTGCTAATAATGGAATCAAAATCAAATCAGTGATTAGGAAAAGCTTAAATAATCCTTCCCAATGTAAAGGACTAGAACCAAGATTATTTAAATAAGAAAGAGAAACCATGGTTACTGACATATGGACAATTAAAGCTCCTGAACAAAAGATCAGGATAAATGGAAGATAATCAATATTCAGGCATAAACAAAATGAGCCAAGAAATCACTTTAATCTGCAGATCCAAAAAGCTTACTTGGCAAAGAGCAGAACTGATCAAACAGACCAATAAATAGATATAAACAGATAAAGGTATGAAACCACATAGAAAAAATCTAGAAACAAACAAAAATTTGATAACCTATAAAAGAAGAAAACTCTGGCTGACTTTAGACTTCTCCTTTGTAGCATAAATTGCCAGGAGTCAATGGAGTAACATCTATGGAGATCTGAGTTGTGAATTCAAGATTTCTATACCCATCTATATTGTCATTGTGTTGGAGGCAAGAGGAAGATTTTTTCATAAATGGCAGGTGCTCAAGACTCCTATCCACGTACCAATCTGGAAAGGAGAAGGAATTATGACTCAAGGTACTTCAGAATATTGTGAGCTGTATCAAGTAGAGGGACCAAGAATGAGGAAGCCAATTGCTGGTGAGCATGAAACATTCCAACATAGAAATACTTGTTGATAATTATTGCAAGCATTGACACAAAGCAGAAGACAAAGACTATAAAATATTTTTACGATAACATTTTATCAAAATGCTTGGCCCAGTGTTTGGCAAATAAATGCAATAAAAATAAAATAGATGAACTTAATATTAATATCACATAAATAAAATTTAGAGCCAAGTGGATAACTGAAGCTAAAAGGATTATGTGTGTGTAATATTAAGCACACAAACCTATATTAAAGATACACTAGTCAGGAGCCTTTAGAGTCCAAATAACAAAATGTTAAAATTTATAAAATAAATACTGATTTAAAAATATTAGAAGATGAGAGAAAGTATGAAAGTCTGTAACAGCTCTTTTAGTCACCCATGATGCATCAAATAGGTGAAATACATGAAAATACATGAAATACATGTATGAACATGAAAATAGAGAATATTTGAAGACAGTAATTAATAAGGGCAAATTCAAAAAGATAAGCACAAAGAAGGGACTGAATATACAAATGGACAATGACCAGGCTATATATAAAAATAGAACTCTGACCCACAAACTGCAGCAACCAGCCCAGGAAGCCAACCTATCACCTGTAGCAACCACTCCAGAAAGCCAAACAATAGCCATCGTAGTAATCTACCCCAAGTCGCTGGGACTTCATTGATAACTGACAACTTCTCTAATTTTTGACCCTGCTTCCAACTTAGGACCAAACAGAGAAAGTCAAATATGCACGGCTAACCAAGCACATAGGATGGCATGCTTCTAGTTAGCCTGCCTACAGCTGCCCTTGCCAATAGCCTCCCATAAGGACACAACTGAAGCCTTCCCTTTTTTATATTATAAGGCTTTCCCACCCTCCTGCCCACCTCTCTGTCGCTGCCAACAGAAATAATGGTGACGGAAAACCTGCTATAGCAAGCTCTGAATAAACAATTGTTTGCCTGTTCTCATTTGGGTAGCTTTTTCTTATTCCCACAACCTTAATTATTATGTCCTATGTTTTAGTATCCATTAAATATTTTTCAAAATAAGTGATTGCATGTGAGACCTCAAAGATGCCCTTAATAAATTCCAAAGAGCAGGAATCCTTCCAAAAGTATTCTTTGACTGCAAGGCCATAACATTCAGTATGATTTACAAAATGTTAAAGAAAATAGAAATTCACCTGGACATTAAAAATAGAAATAACCAAAAACCTCCTAAATGGCTATTATGTGAAAGAGGAGATAAAAACTTCAAAACTGAAATGTCTTGGAAATAAAAACAGTAACATTGTATCATATACACATTTCTGAATTCAGAAAAAAATTCATAGTTCTAACGTTTTCATTATGAATGAGGATTACAAGTAAGGTCATCAAGAGGGCAACACATGTCATTCCTGACTTCCCCCTCACAAGACCAACTAGCAATTGTCCATAGACAAGACATGATCATGAAGCACTCTGCTGGACCACGGACCCCAAGAAGGACTGCATTAGAAGGGTAAGAGCAGTGGCTGTACCCTGACTGCATCACGCCTCACCCAGGAGGGCATGATGCCACACCAGGAAAGCCCCTTTGGGGCCTACAGTTTCTCCAATGGTGGGGGGAGATCACTGGGGAAATCTGCAGAGCTTGACCACTGGGGATCAAGTCCAAATAGAAATCCCAGATATAGTAATATCATACAATTCAATAGCCAAAAAGAAATAATCCACTTAAATGATGGACATAGGACCTGAATAGCCATTTTTTTCAAAGAAAGTATTCAAGTGGCCAAGAGGTTCATGAAAAGGTGCTCGACATCATTGATAATCAGGGAAACACACACCACGATGAGCTATCACCTCATACATGTTAAAATGGCTATTATCAAAAAAAAAAAAAGAAGAGATAACAAGTTGTTGGTAAGGAGAAAAGAGAATCCCTGTGCACTGTTTGTGGGAATACAAATTGGTGTAGCCACTCTGGAAAGCAGTATAGAGATTCCTCAAAAAATTAAAAATAGAGCTACTCTATGATCCAGTAATTCCACTCCCGGGTATATATATATATATCCAAAGCAAGTGAACTCTCTATCTTCAAGAGATATCTTTACCCCCGCGCTGGTGACAGCATTATATATAATAGCCAAGACATGGAAACAAACTGTGTTCATTAACGACTGAATGGTATATATATATATATTTTTTTTTTTTGAACGTTCTTAACACACACAAATTCTAACTATATGAGGTGCTGAATGTTAATGAAACTTATGGTAATCATTCTGCAATTTATACATACAATATATCATTACTTTGTCCACCTGAAGCTTACACATATCATACACCAATTTTATCTCAATGAAGTTGAAAAAAATTTTAAAAGTTAACAAATGAGCAGAATTAAATAAATGAATTAAGTATGCAACTCACAAATCCAGGAAAAGAGTGAATGAAATCAGCAGAGGAAAGTTGTAGTGAGCTCCACATATAGCCTTAGACAACTCAGCACTCCTGGTCTCACCTCTCTTGCTGAAACTCTCAATTTTCTCTGTTGTCAGATAATTAACAGGAGAGTTTTGAGGGTGGAGAATTCCTTAGTTTATCAGTAAATTGCTCTCCAAGGAGTGCTTTGAGATAAAGCTAATTTTCTTTACTAATATGAGAAGATTTGGCCCTATCAGAAAAAGGAGGTTATTTGAATGTGTGCCAAAAAATATGTTTTCTATCTTTCCTTTGTTGAACACTCAATGGGAGTTATTCTCATTAGCTCCTCTTCTTTATTGCATTTGAATAAAACAGACAAGTCAGTCTTGAAGATGATAAATGACTAATAAATTTTAATTGGCACTTTAGCTCATAAAATATAAACAGTCATTAAATTCATCCAGAAAATTGTTAGAATGGAAGTACTAAAAATTGCAGCATGTGCCAAAATAGCAGCTTCAATATCTTCTGGTTTCCTTCCATTCTTAAGACTAATCCTATAATCAAAAAATCCTAATGGTATATATAGAGAAGAATTAGTTAAGAGTTTTTTTTTTGAAGGGGTCAGAAATGTGGAGAGGAAGTAAATTAAAACATATGAGAACAGACACACAGACAAATGGACTAGTAGAGAGAGCCCAGAAATAACCCCCATGCCATGTATATATGGTCAATTAATCTACGATAAAGGAGGCAAGAATATGCAATGGGGAAAAGGCAGTCTCGTCAGTGAATGGTGTTGGGAAAACTAGACAGCTACATACAAAAGAATGAAACTGTCCACTATTTTATACCACATATAAAAATAAATTCAAATGGATTAAAAACTTGAATGCAAGACTTAAACCATAAAACTCTTGGAAGAAAACACAGGCAGGAAGCTCTTTGACATCAGTTTTAGCAATATTTTTTGGACCAGTATTCTCAGGCAAAAGCAACAAAAACTAAAATAAAACGGGATTACATCAAGCTGAAAAGCTTTTGCACAGCAAAGGAAACCCCTAACAAAACAAAGGTAAACTACTGAATGGAATAAGATATTTGCAACTGATTTATCTGATAAGTGGTTACTATCCAAAATATATGAAGAACTTACACAACTTAACATCAAAAACAAACAAACAACCCAATTAGAAAATGAGCAGAGGACTTAAATAGACATTTTTCAAAGAAGACATCCAGATGGTCAACAGGCACATAAGAAGATGCTCAACATCCCCCATCATCAGGGAAATGTAAATCAAAACCACAAAAAACCACAATGAGGTATCACTTCACACCTATCAGACTGGCTATTATCAAAAAGACAAAAAAATAACAAGTGTCGGTGAGGATGGAGAGAAAAGGGAAGCCTTGTGCACTATTGGTGGGAATGCAAACTGGTGCAGCCACTTTGGTAGACAGTATGGAGGCTCCTCAAAAAATGTCAAATAGAATCACCATATGATCCAGGAATTCCAGTACTGGGTATTACCCAAAGAATATGAAAACCTTAATTTGAGAAAATATGTGCACCCCTATGTCTATTACAGCTTTATTTTCAGTAGCCAGGTTATGGAAGCAACCCAACCCAAGTGTCCATTGATGGATGAATGGATAAAGATGTGATACACACACACACACACACACACACACACACACACACACACACACACACACACAAGGCTATTACTCAGCCATAAAAAAATAATGAAATCTTGTCATTCACACAACATGGATGGACCTAAATGAAATGAAATCAGGCAAAAAGACAAATACCTTAATGATTTCACATATATGTGGAATCTAAAAAACAAAACAAACACAACAACATAGAAACAGATTCATAAATACCAGAAACAAACTGGCAGTTGCCACAGGGGGTAGGAGTTGGGGGCTGGCCAAATAGGTGAAAGCCATTAAGAGATACAAACTTCCAGTTATAAAATAAAGAAGTCATGGGGATGTGAAGTATAGCATAAGGAATATAATCAATAATATTGTAATAACTTCGTATGGTGAGAGTTGGTAACTAGACGTACAGTGGGGACTATTTTGTAATGTATAAAAATACCAAATCATTATGATGTACACCTGCAACTAATAGGATAACATATGTCACTTATACTTCAATTAAAAAAAACATACAGATGCAAAATTAAAACACTTGTTCCATTCAAATGTTCTGGTAAAGGTTGTGTTCTTTGTTTTCACAAATATATAAGTGCTGCTATAGTCATTATGGAAGAAACAGATAAATTAGGTTTCTTCTCCAATACACTGGCTAAGGTGGAAGAAAATTCTCCTTTTTAAATAAGCAAATTATACTTGAATAGGTGCACAAGTATAACAGATGAACAGTGAGAACGCCTGCCCTCAAGGAACTGGTTATGATTCTCTAACTATTGCAAGCCAGCAAAGCTTTTGTTTTCAGAAACCTTTTTAAATAAGGATCAGTGTGGATCTATGCTGGTGGCATCTAGAGCATTTGTCTCATGACATTTCCCATCATCTTTTAGTCCTGGGGGACCTAAAAGGACATCAGACAATTTGAAAGCCACAAAAGTGTCTTTTGTGCAGTAAGTCCACTTCTATAAACTGTCCTAAATAAATAAAAGCTCGTAAGATTTAATAGTGAGAATATTCATTGTAGAATTGCTATAACAGCCAAAACTTGGTGGGGGGGGAGCGGTTAGGGAATGTAAACAGTCAACAATAGGAGTTTATTAGCTTAATGGGACAATCATCCAATGGGTCACTGCAGTGTGCAGAGAGTGTGCCAAGATAAAAGGTCAGAAAAGAGCATGACACTCTGGAGGAAGCATTCTCAAAGGAGAGCAACAGCTAGTCAAATAGAGATTCGTTGTCTAAACTTCTCAGTTCTCTATGGAAATTAAAGTATGGAAGACAAGCCATGCCAGAGACTGCCACTTACCTCTATTCTCTCATTCTGCCTTAGGAAAAGAACTCTGGGTTTCTTCTGGCCAGTGGACTCAGGTTAAAAACAAAGAAAAACATTCCCTGCTTTTTCTTCAGTTAGAGATGGCTAATGAAACACAAGCAAAAATTAATGGGTAGGAGTTCTAGGACTGTCAGTTAAGAGGAGGACAGATAGCTGGCATGGGCTTCTCTTGTCTTTCCTCCCCTCTTCTTCCTATTGACTAGAATTTGTGCATGATGGCAGGAGTTCTAGCAGCCATTTTGAACCAAGAGCCCTCCATACGATGAACCGACCTTGAGGATGGAAGTCTTTGAAGATGGAACATGGTTCCCTAGTGATAAGGAAACACAATATGAGCCCTGGATTACCTGTCTCAAGAATTCTTTACATAAGGTAAAAATAAATCCTTGTAAACTTAGGCCACCATTATCTGGATTTTATGGATGTGCAGCTGAATCTAATTCCAACTGATTTACTGACTAAATAAATAAAAGACCAAATAGAAATCAAAATGTTCCTCAAAGAATAACTCAAAGCTACTGGTCTATAGGTAGGAGGCTATTCTCAACAGGTGAGTGATGATAGAAATACTATTTAGTGAAGGGCATTAGTATTGCCTTACCCAGTTATAACTGTTAGAGCATATTTTTCTCCCTCAAAAAAGCCAGATAAAATGTTTCAGAATTTAGTTTTCCAAATATTTGTGGCCCTGATGATGTCAACTGAATCTGATGATTTAAGAATATGTTTATATGAAAAATTTGGTCATCCTTCAAAGCAACACTTGCAACCCAAAGCACATCTGAGCTAAGAACACTGTCCTGAATAAAAGAGCAGAGCAGTTGAGGATTGCAGGGAACTTCAGGCCTTTTGGAGAACTTTTGCTCTTTAGCAAGTGACTCGAAGGATTTTAAATTAATCATTCCCTTCATTTTATTTCAATGAATGAAACAACCAGAGTGGTAGCATTAACAGCTAGTGTTTATTGAGCAATTACTATGTGCTTCACACTGTATTAAGCACTTCATTGATATTATCTCATTTACTGCTCTCCATAACTCGGAGAAACATCTCTACTTTTTGGGTTAGGAAACTGATATTCAGAGAAATTGACTTTTCCAAAGGCACAGAGCTAAGAAGTACAATTGTTGAGATTCATACTCAAGTCTGAACAACCTAAAACACTGGCAAAACAAAATGTTCATCCAAAGACGTGAGTTTGTGGAAATTTTTACGTACTTGAAAGAGGGATTTTATATAGTGGTTGATAGAATATACTTTGAAAAGATCATATCGCAGGGCGCCTGCGTGGCTCAGTCGTTAAACGTCTGCCTTTAGCTCAGGTCATGATCCCAAGGGTCCTGGGATCCAGCCCCACATCGGGCTCCCAGCTCAGTGGGAAGCCTGATTCTCCCTCTTCCACTCCCCCTGCTTGTGTTCCCTCTCTCACTGTATCTCTCTCTGTCAAATAAATAAATAAAATCCTTAAAAAAAGACCATATCTCCATACAGAATGATGATTAAAATGATCTAGCCCTTTAAAGAAGAATTAACACCTATTTTCCTGAAACTGTTCCAAAAAATAGAAATGGAAGGAAAACTTCCAAACTCATTTTATGAGGCCACCATTACCTTGATCTCAAAACCAGACAAAGACCCCATCAAAAAGGAGAATTACAGACCAATATCCTTGATGGACATGGAAGCAAAAATTCTCACCAAAATACTAGCCAATAGGATCCAACAGTACATTAAAAGGATTATTCACCATGACCAAGTGGGATTTATCCGTGGGCTGCAAGCCCGGTTCAACATCCACAAATCAATGTGATACAACACATTAACAAAAGAAAGAACAAGAATCATATAGTCCTCTCAATAGATGCAGAAAAAGCATTTGACAAAGTACAGCATCCTTTCTTGATCAAAACTCTTCAGAGTATAGGGATAGAGGGTACATGCCTCAGTATCATAAAAGCCATCTATGAAAAACCTACAGTGAATATCATTCTCAATGGGGAAAAGCTGAGAGCTTTTCCCCTAAGGTCAGGAATGCGGCAGGGATGTCCACTATCACCACTGCTACTCAACATAGTATTGGAAGTCCTAGCCACAGCAATCAGACAACAAAAAGAACTCAAAGGCATCCAAATCAGCAAAGAAGAAATCAAACTCTCACTCTTTGCAGATGATATGATACTGTATGTGGAAAACCCAAAAGACTCCACCCCAAAACTGCTAGAACTCATACAGGAATTCAGTCAAGTAGCAGGATATAAAATCAATGCACAGAAATCAGTGGCATTCCTATACACCAACAACAAGACAGAAGAGAGACAAATCAAGGAGTCGATCCCATTTACAATTGCACCCAAAACCATAAGATACCTAGGAATAAATTTAACCAAAGAGGCAAGGGATCTGTACTCAGAAAACTATAAAATACTCATGAAAGAAATTGAGGAAGACACAAAGAAATGGAAAAACGTTCCATGCTCATGGATTGGAAGAAACAACATTGTGAAGATGTCAATGCTACCTAGAGCAATCTACACATTCAATGCACTCCCCATCAAAATACCATCCACTTTTTTCAAAGAAATGGAACAAATAATCCTAAAATTTGTATGGAACCAGAAGAGACCCCGAACAGCCAGAGGAATACTGAAAAAGAAAAGCAAAGCTGGCGGCATCACAATTCCGGACTTCCAGCTCTATTACAAAGCTGTCATCATCAAGACAGTATGGTACTGGCACAAAAACAGACACATAGATCAATGGAACAGAATTGAGAGCCCAGAAATGGACCCTCAACTCTATGGTCAACTCATCTTTGACAAAGCAGGAAAGAATGTCCAGTGGAATAAAGACAGTCTCTTCCACAAATGGTGTTGGGAAAATTGGACAGCCACATGCAGAAGAATGAAACTGGACCATTTCCTTACACCACACACAAAAATAGACTCCAAATGGTTGAAAGACCTAAACGTGAGACAGGAGTCCATCAAAATCCTAAAGGAGAACACACGTAGCAACCTCTTTGACCTCAGCTGCAGCAACTTCTTCCTAGAAACATCGCCAAAGGCAAGGGAAGCAAGGGCAAAAATGAACTATTGGGATTTCATCAAGATAAAAAGCTTTTGCACAGCAAAAGAAACAGTCCACAAAACCAAAAGACAACCGACAGAATGGGAGAAAATATTTGCAAATGACATATCAGATAAAGGGCTAGTATCCAAAATCTATAAAGAACTTATCAAACTCAACACCCAAAGAACAAATAATCCAATCGAGAAATGGGCAGAAGACATGAACAGACATTTGTCCAAAGAAGACATCCAAATGGCCAACAGACACATGAAAAAGTGCTCAACATCGCTCGGCATCAGGGAAATCCACATCAAAACCTCAATGAGATACCACCTCACACCAGTCAGAATGGCGAAAATTAACAAGTCAGGAAACGACAGATGTTGGCGGGGATGTGGAGAAGGGGGAACCCTCCTACACTGTTGGTGGGAATGCAAGCTGGTGCAACCACTCTGGAAATCAGTATGGAGGTTCCTCAAACAGTTGAAAATAGAGCTACCATACGATCCAGCAATTGCACTACTGGGTATTTACCCCAAAGATACAAATGTAGGGATCTGAAGGGGTATGTGCACCCCAATGGTTATAGCAGCAATGTCCACCATAGCCAAACTGTGGAAAGAGCCAAGATGTCCATCGACAGATGAATGGATAAAGAAGAAGTGGTATATATACACAATGGAATATTATGCAACCATAAAAAGAAATGAGATCTTGCCATTTGCAACGACATGGATGGAACTGGAGGGTGTTATGCTGAGCGAAGTAAGTCAATCAGAGAAAGACATGTATCATATGACCTCACTGATATGAGGAATTTTTAACCTCAGGAAACAAACTGAGGGTTGCTGGAGTGGTGGGGGGTGGGAGGGATGGGCTGGCTGGGTGATAGACATTGGGGAGGGTATGTGCTATGGTGAGCGCTGTGAATTGTGCAAGACTGTTGAATCACAGATCTGTACTTCTGAAACAAATAATGCAATATATGTTAAGAAAAAAAAGAAGAAGATAGCAGGAGGGGAAGAATGAAGGGGAGTAAGTCAGAGGGGGAGACGAACCATGAGAAACGATGGACTCTGAAAAACAAACTGAGGTTTCTAGAGGGGAGGGGGGTGGGGGGATGGGTTAGCCTGGTGATGGGTATTAAAGAGGGCAAATTCTGCGCGGAGCACTGGGTGTTATGCACAAACAATGAATCATGGAACACTACATCAAAAACTAATGATGTAATGTATGGTGATTAACATAACAATAAAAAATTTAAAAAAAATAAAAAAATAAAAAAAGGTGCAATGAATGTTTGTGAAAAAAAAAATGATCTAGCCCTTCCTAAACTTTGGAACCATGACATCTGGTTTGCCTTTATGTAAATCCTGAGGCTCCCCAAAGGATTTGAAGTAGACAAGTCTAAAATGGGTGAAATATATCTTGAGTAACACTGGCTCCTTCCCACTCCTTGTCATCTATGGCCCCCAGGACCCTTCTCTTCTACGAGGTCTCAGACTCTCATTCCATACTGGGAAGGAATGAGCAAAGTGAAGGGTGAGATAGGTTTTCAGAGTATTTTCATTTTAACAGGCTTCCAAGAAATGGTTATGCTGTGGCAGACATTTCAGCCAATATCAACAGGTGTGCAAGGCATTGGGATGGGGCAGGAGGATTCCTGGCGTCCCATCCTGCATGGGCAGTTGTCACTAGTACCAATGCTGGGGTTCACGATGCAGACTAGAAATCCAGCCAGCTGGTCAGCTACAAATAGTTTTAACTGAATCGTAAGCACTTTCAAAATCGTTTGAAGTGTATATTCAGCTCTTATATTCTTCTACCTCTAGTGACTCCTATGCTCTTGCTCCATCAACCCCCCTCATTTATTAAATACATTGGCACCAGGGTCTCAACTTTGCTCCATCTAACCAGGCTCCTATTGTCCTGAGGTGTTGCAGTATGTCCACAGACCCCTCGCCCACGCATAGGCCCCTTGGAGAGGCCCACCCTGTGACGATTAAAAACTCACAATTGGAAGAAAGACTGCCTGAGTTTGAATATCTGGTCTACCCCTTACTGCATGACCTAGGGCAAGGTCTGAATCTCTTTGAATCTTAATTTTTATGCCCATAAAAAGGGGATTATGGCAGAGTTAGGTCATGGGACTATTGTGAGGATTAAATCAAATAATTTACACAAAGCATTTGGCACAGAGCCTGGTACGCGGTAAGAATTTAATAGAATTAATTTCCATTATGGTGGCCCTGTTTACTAACAACTTTCCAGGTGACAATACTCTACTCCCCAGTACAAGGGACACACTGAGTTATACCATCTCTGCAACATTCACCTGAGAATATCTTGGCTCTTGAACACACACTCACTTCTTTCCAGCTCTTTTATTCAGCGGCTATCACTAAGCCCACCTTACCACTCTGTGGCAACCTATCATTCCTTAACTCTCCACTCTCTCTCGATTTTTCTGACCTGCCTGCTTTCCTTTCTTTCTTTAGTCATGGTCTCTGTGTCCAACATTTGTGTCATCCCCTTGACAAGAAGTTTAACTTCCTTGCTTTATTGTGTTCCCATATTGCCAGCAAAACCTGGCCATGGGTTAATTTAAGTATCTCTTTTCTCATTCTTATATGTTGGGACTTTTGCAGTAATCCACATAAAGGGCAGTGGTGGCTCCAACCAAGCAAGCATGACAGAGGATATGCTCAAGGATTTGCTGAACATCTTAGCAAGGCATCCAAAGCTATTTATGGCTACCCCTCATTTCTTTCATCTAGGACCTCCAATCCCCCACACTATGTTCTGCCCGTTGTGAATCACCTGTAATCCTCTGAGGCACCTAGCTATTTCCCTCTGTTATTACCTGAATATTTGTGTCTCACCAAAATTCAGGTTAAAGCCCCAAACTCGCAATATGACTCTATGTGCAGACGGGGCCTTTATGGAAGTGGTTGGTCAGAAAGGTAAGGCCCTGATCTGACAGGATTAGCAGCTTTATTAGGAGACACTAGAGAGCTTGCATTCTTTCTCTCCATGTGAGGACATAGTGAGAAGGCAGCCCTCCGCAAGGCAGGAAGAGCGCTCTCACCAGGAGCCAACCCTACTGGCACCCCATCTCACACTCCCAGCCTCCAGAGCTCTGACGATATAAATGTGTGTTGTTTAAGCCCCCCAGTCTGTGCTATTTTGCTATGGCGCACTGAACAGACTAAGACATGATGCCAAAAGAAAAACACCTATAAAATTATAGCTGTATTTATGCAAATGTCTTGGCAACACAGGGACACACTAATAATGCAGCATCTTTATGTGAGAACAACTCAATCATGCTGAGTTTAAGCCAGCAGCCTCTGTTTTAATACCCTGATAGGGCCAGTGTCTTGTCAGTGATTTTTCCTCATATCAAGAAGCCTGATACGTGCTCCTCTGAAGGAAGAATTTTAATGATAAGCAGATATAAGGATGGGGTGCTTTTGACTTTTCTCCTTAATCTTAGGGGTCATCTGATAATCATGTAGACCAGGTTATGTAGGTTGGGCTTGATATCATCAAGAAATTTCCTTTATATTTTCATTTGTATTATTATTGCTCCTGAGGCATATAACATTTCAACATTTTTGGTTTCAAAATGGTTCAATATAATGGTCTATAATTTTCAAATTATAATAAAGGAAACTGGAGAAGAAAGTCCTAACATAACATCTTTTTTTTTCAAGAGAATGCATCTGAAAACTTTGACAAACATGCAATTTGTTTAAACCATTATAAATGATAAGCTCCCCACCCTTGCTCTCACTCTCCCCAACTGCACCCAAAAAGCTTAATATTCCTTTCACATATTTTAAAAATATTTTATTTATTTATTTGAGAGAGAGAGAGAGAGAAAGAGAGAGCGCGCACGTGTGTGTGCACATGAATGGGGAAGGGGCAGAGGGAGAGGGAGAAGCGGACTCCCAGCTGAGTAGGGAGCCCGATGTGGAGCTTGATCCCAGGACCCTGGGATCATGACCTGAACCGAAGGCAGAGATACCCAGGTGTCCGTCCCTTCCAATACTGCAAGTGGGATTCATAACATGGGGTGGGCTAGAATTTTATCGTAGCATAAGCTTTTAAAATTTTGATTTTAAGATTTTATATATCAGCAGCTATATGCCCGTGTGGTTTGTTTGATCAGCATAGTGCTTAACAAGAATTGAGTTTGAATGCCTGTAGGTGGGGTACGCATTCTCCACTTGCCCTGGGGGTCCAACTTTACCTGTCCCTTCCCTGGGCTCTTTCACACAGTTGATCCTGAAGGCATTTGAGATGGCAACTCCTGTTCTATATTGAGGTGCTGTGTTTTGTAAATAAACCTTTTTATTGAAATAAACTACATAAAGTACACAAATCATAAGCATATAATTTGGTGAGTTATCACAAAGGGAACACATGACGTAATTACCATCAACAACAAAAAGAACATTATTAGCGCTAGAATCCTCCTCTCTTCGGTTTTTTCCCCTAAAGCAAATGCTAAGACAAAGATACCGGCACCCATGCCTTAAGAAGCACAGTGAATATCTGAATTTCTGACACACACATACAGCTTCATCGGCCCTCTTTTGGTTTGTGTTTCCTTGTTTTATTATTTTTTATCCTTTTATTTGACTATCCTTTTACTTTCCTTTTAAAATTATATCTTTATATTTAAGGTATACACCTTTTATAAGCAAACTGAAGTAGGTATGTCTTAAACCTACTCTGGCAATCTTGCTATTTTGTGTGAACTACTTAGTCCACGTACACTAAATGCAATTATCAATATATTGGAGGTTAAATGTACCAGCTTATTTGTCCTACCTGTTCTAATAATTTTAGCATTCTGCTCTCTCCTTTCTTAACTTTTATGGTGCTTTATGAATCTGTCTGTATTTTGATGTCTTTCAGGATTTTGGAAAAACTGTTGGTCTTTATATCTTTAAATATTATTTCCGACTACTCTTTTATCTTTTTTGGGGAATCCTTTTCCCTGGGCCCATGTGTTATTTTCTGTCTGTATTTTCCATCCTTTTGTTTCTTCATGCTTCAATCTTATTATTATTTTCTGACCTATCTTCATGACCTAACTTGATTTTCTCTGCAGTTATGTTTAATTTCCTGCTACACCCATCTATTGTATTTTTAGCTTCTGTTATTTTACATTTTCTAGTTCCTCAACTTGGTCAAGCTTTCCTTTCTAAGAATTCTTCACTTAAAATGCTCCTGATCTGACCCCTTGAGTTTTTCCAGAAAGAATTAGCAAATAAAAAACAGATTTGAACATTCCTGAGAAATTAAGCCCAGTTAATGCGGCAGACTATGGATTAGACTAGAGCACAACTTTTTAACAATAGATGGTGAAATTTCAGTGATTCACTTGTTGATTATTTTTTGCAACACTAAACTCCAAGCTGATATCCTTGCCACCTCTAAATTCTTGCCCTCTGAAAGAACACACAGCTCTGTAGAATGTGGGTTACAACACAGTAGTTAAGAAAATATAATGAAAGTAAGTTATTACATCCTCACCCAAGGATTTTGCTTTTCAGCATTTGCTTCATTTCTACAGTCACAGGGATGAAAAGTGGGGCTCCTGTTTGCAGTAAAGATTGAAGGAGTTTTCTTCCATAGGTACCACCTCTGACCCAAGCTTCTCTCACCAACTCTGTATTTCTCAGTAGTGCCTTTGGTTCTCATCCTGGTCACTGTAGCCCAGCTCAAGAGATTGGAGAATTTCAGGTTATCAGCAATGAATGGCTAAGTTTTTCTTGTAAGTTAAGTGCCATGTTTTTCCTATACTGTGGCTCAAGAATAAATTCCCAAGAACTCCCCATTGCCATTACTGCAACTGAGAGTACAGCACAGGTTGAAATGCACCAAACAGCCCATTCTGAAGGTCATCCACCATTGCTCCTTGTTAGCACTTAATACTTAAAAAATTTTTTTTTGCATTTTCCCTACATTTTGATTCAAATTAAACTCACATCACAGCCATCTTGTTCCTAGAGCTCAGGATTCCAAGCCTGTCTTAGGCTGGACCCTCCAGGAATCCCACCTGTCCACTCTCTTCTTTGATCTATAGAATAGGACTCTCTCCTTGATTATGTTTTCCTTTTGTTTTGTTTTATTTATTTATTAGAGAGAGAGAACAGAGGGAGAGGGAGAGAGAATCTCCAGCAGACTTCCAGCTGAGCACGAATCCGATGCTGGGCTTGATCTCAGGACTCTGAGATCATGACCTGAGCCAAAATCAAGAGTTGGACGTTCAACCTACTGAACCAGCCAGGTGCCCCATGATTATGTTTTCCTTTTGAACATGACCCCTATCAGTTTGGGCTCTACCCATCTCTGTGAGAGTTCTTATTTCACAGGTCATTTTTAAAGTTGAGAATATTTCACCACTCCCCCTCTAAGTGTGATGCATTCACACTTCACCTGTGCTGGACGTTCCCCCAATCCACATTTAAACATCCTGATCCCAGATATTATCTTATGTCCTTATATCGTGCCCACAAGTGGTGTTACATATCACTTATTTTTCAAAAACAATGTCCACAGACTTAAATCTGCAAAATACTCTATTACTGAATAGAGATAATTCTGGTCCATTTGCTGGGAAGTATTTTTAAGCTCATAATATGGTATGATACTGTACTATCACCTTAGTGAACTACAGAGGCTGCTGCGTAGAGGAAGGGTGGAACTCTAGAGAATCCCTTGGTGTCACTGATAACGGTACTTTCAAGTGGGCTTTATAGTGAGTGAGTTATTTTTATAATGGAATCTTATGGATATATAGATGTGTTAAACTTGCTGAAAGAAACTCCAAATATGGGTTTTGTATCCCTATAGAAATTACTCTCGAATTTGCTGATGCCTTTTCGACTGGATAGTATGCTATTTCTATTGGTAAAATAATCGAAAGCGAGGAGCCGCAGGAATTTTGCGCACAGCTAATTCTCTCCCACCTGCACAGTTACTTACCTGTGATAGCCAGCTGAGTCACAAAGAAGGTCATTCTTGACTTCATCTTCCTCCTCCACATAGAGAACAGCACCATGGAGTTTCCAACAATGGTGAAAACAAACAGGATCCACAGAGTTATCAACTGCTCAGTCTGTGAGAAACAAAGCAACACAAAACCAGTGTACCAGTGAGAACCAGGGTACTTTACAGAACACAAGGCTCAGGCTTCGCTACTGGAATGTCTTCCTCCTGGTCGCAAATCCTCACCTGTCTAAGCTCTATTCTCAAGAGAACAGAGACACAGTGGTCCTTATTTACACTGATGGCAGTGTAAATTGATGCAACCCTTAAAAGAAATCTATTTGGAAATATATGCCAAGAGACAAAAGAATGTATTCTTTGGCCAAGCAATTGTTTTAAGTCTCTGTGAAAGAATTCAAGGTGTGAAAAAGAATACTACAGTAGCAAAGATGTGGATATTTATTGTAAGAATGAACTGGAAATTGTTTAAAGATAACAAGATAGTTAAATAAATAAAGCACTTCAGTTCTGTGAACTATTATGTAGTCATTAACAATGGCAACCATGAAGATTATATAGCAACATTAAACATGCTTATACTATAACAGTAAGTGGAAAAACATGGTAAAATTATATATGGGGTATGATTATAAGTCTGCAAAATTAATACATGTAGAAAAAAGACTGAAGTAGACTAAAATGCTAAGATTGGGTATTTTAGGGTAGTGTGATTATGGGTTATCCTACTCTTTTTCTTTTGACATAATTTTATAACACAGTAATACTAAAGTTTCACTGAGTAATACATAAATAGTAAATAATGGGAAAAAAAGCAGGAATGCTACTCATTTAAAATGCCAAGTCCTCTGTAAGAAGTCTTCCACAATTCCTTCAAATGGAGCTTTCCATCTGTTGAAAAATCCATGGCCCAGAATAAGCAGAGGCCCAGGGTGCTGGGACAGGCTGACCAAAGAGACAAAGCAGAGCGAGGCCACGGGTGAAGACAATGGGGCCAAGGCGATCCAGAGGCAAGCTTGAAATCAAAAGCCAAGACACGTTAGCCCAAAAGGTCTGGGCAGAATGCTGGTAAGAATGCACAAGTCTAATATTGGAATCTGAAGTGCTTCTCTTATTCGGTGGAGATAAGAAGAGCCTGAAGATTCCCACTGAGATGATAAAATTTCATGTGTCAACTTGGCTAGGCGATAATGACCACTTGCTTGGTCAAACAGTAGTGGAAAATGTTGCTCTGAAGGTATTTTGTGGATGTGACTAATATCTACATTCAACTTGAGTTTAAATACAGCAGATAACCCTCAATAATATGGGTGGGACTCATCCAATGAGTTGAAAGCCTTAAGAGCAAAAGCTGAGGTTTCCCAGCAAGAATTCCTTAAGAAACATAGGAATCATGCCTGAGTTTCCAGCCGGCTGTCTCCTTTATGAATTTCAGACTTGTCAGGCCCATAATCACATGAGCAAATTTCTTAAAACAAATCTCTCTCTCTTTCTCTCTCTTGCCTCTCTCTGTCTCTGTTTCTATATTCCTATTAGCTGTGTTTTCTGTGGAGAACCTAAATATACTCTCTAAGTATCTGAGACATCACAGTAGCACTTTTTCTTATATTAAATTAATTTTAAGTTATGCAATAACAGATGCATTAATTCTTCTTTAAAACCTTAACAATTCAGGGGCGCCTGGCTGGCTCAGTTGGTAGAGCATGTGACTCTTGATCTCGGGGTCATGAGTTCAAGCCCCATGCTGGGTGTAGAGATTACTTAAAAAAAAAAACCTATAACAATGCAGATAAAGCTCAAAGCTCCTTTGCCACCACTCTCTGTCTTAATCAACTCCTTCTCCCAGAAGGTAAGTATCATTTTGATTACATTATCTTTCCAATCCTTTGAAAAATACTTTATAAGTGGATGCATGTGCATACACACACACACACACACACACACCCATAGCAAATAAATAGTATTGTGTGTGTGTGTGTGTGTGTGTGTGTGTGTGTGTGTGTGATTAGCAATTTGGTATTCACTATACTCTGTATATATTGTGCATATTGCTTTTCTTCGGTCAGCTGGAGAAATTGCTAAGTAAAAGGTGATACTTTCATACAGTGCAGTAAAATATTTCAGTTAAAAGAAATGGATTAGATTTGCTAAAACAAAATATGTTGATGATATAGGGAAGATTCTAGACTGAGGGAGGGGAGGGAGCTGGTAAGTGTACTGAGTCAGCTCCATACTCTGAAGCCACGGTCCTCCCCAAGCATTCCTGGGGTTCCCTGGCACTGCCAGGTGGAAACCTAAACCTGGTCTGCCAGGTTCCAGGGCTGGGGCAGTTTCTCGTGATTTCTCCTCCAGCCCTATCCTTTCTAGAAGTCCAGGCTGAAGCTAGCATCTCCATGAGTCCTGTACTTTATCAAACTGATATTTTGGTTCTCCATCTCAGATTTACAGATGGGTTCCTGAGTCCCTGGGAAGGGGTCAGAGCCTTGAAACTGCAGATGGTTGAAGTTAGGGGGCATTGTGGTAGTGTTGGGGGGCAGGGTGTGCAACTGGAGGCGGAGGACCACAGGGTTGACAACCTCTGCTACCTTGAAAGGCACAGGCGGCAGATACCTCCAGCATGCTTACTAATCTCACATTTGGAGAACAGTCTTTGCTCAGTGCCAGGTTCTATACTTTTTCTCTGGTCCTTTTTTGACCAGATGGGTCACCTTCTTCTGGAAGATTCATTTCTCTAGCAGTCTAGCTATGGGTGACCTAGAGAAAGCATCAAGAATGGAAACTATTATGAAAAGGGCTAGTCTAAATGGAGTGAGCGAGTGGTTTTAGTAAGAGGATTCTCTCCTTCAAGATAGATGGACAGTTGTCAGGAGCAGATACAGCAGGGGAGGCCTTTGATGTGCCAGAACGATGTTCTCCTTTCAGCAGCTGGTGTGCAGATGGTGGAGCATAAATAAGCGGTTTGAACTTGGAGGACCTGCCTTTTAAAACTTTAGAGCAACCTGGGGACCAACATGAGAAACTAGGTGGCTTAGACATCTGTTGGCAGAAGGTCTCCCTGACACTGTGCTGCTGATGGCTGCTACAGTTAGCGGCCAGTGTGGAGGATGAGGCACCTATGTCCCCAGTATGGTCCTAATATAGTGTGCTATCAGGGAGGGTGATGGGGTCCTGGGAGTGTTTATGGTTCAGGAAAAGATAAGGAGACCCTAGAGCAGATGGTGCGGCAGATATGGGCACGCAAAGTCCTGTCAAGCCCTGCTGAGAATACAAATGAGAGACTGTCCAAGATTTTCTCCTGTTTCTTTCAGGAAATCTGTTTCACAGGGAGAAACATTTCGACGCCTTAACATAATTTCTTTTTTCAAATTAGAGAACACTGTGTCGTGTCCAGCAAATTTTCTCAGCCTGGGCGATGGTGGTGTGGGGGGGTTATTTCCACACTTGTCCAGGACTCAGTTGATTTCTGTTGAGCACTTTCAGCCTCAGATGAAGAAGAAAGGGAAAAGGTAGAATGTTTGTGAAGTTTCTTTGTCAGATTAGAAATCCAGATCTCCACGGTGAGTGGGCAGAGAAGGAGGCACACTACTCTGCTGGTGGTGGTGGGGTGTCAGAAAGGTGGTGGATACCGGGCTGTTTTCCTTACTGAGACTGTCTTCACCAGCACCACCTACAGCTCTCCTCAGCGGCCCAAGTCCCTTAACAGGTTGAAAGCAGCTGGCCATGTCTCTTCCATGGAGTCTGTGGCATTCGGTGGACTTCCCACAGAAATCTGCCCCCCACTCAGCCTCCTGTAATGGAATCCCCTGGGGCCGGCCTCCGCTCACTGCTTCTCCAGGGAGAGACTCTTACTTCAGATGAGAGAGTAAATGAGTCTCTCTGCTCTGCCCTCAGAATGTCTTAGCTACTCTATACCTTATAGAAATTCCTCCAGTTTTGCAGCAGGTGAGGTCAAACTTCCCTATTTTCTACTTCCGACACAGAACTTTTTTCAACTAAAATTATACCCTGAAGGCCTTCAGGATGAGAACTGGAAGGAGGAGGAGATTTAATCAACCGAACTCAGGTAAATTTGAACTAAAATTTTTTCCAGAATGGCTCTCTCCTCATGTTCCCCTTTCTTCACATAACTAACTGCCTGTGGTAAGTACAGTGAAGCCTCGTGGCCAGAAAAACACCACTGAAGTGGGTAAACGGTTTGCTTTTCACATGGCGCACTGGTGATTATGCTGCTGGCACCGAAGTTCAGATTTCCAGAAATCAAGTTGCTCTGTAATGGAGGATGCCTCTGGCCTCTCGGTGGGCACAGAGCGGCTGTGTTCTTCGTCTTCGTGCAGCACAATTCCGACCCAGGCATCCAATATCTTCAAAGTAGGCTTGGAGCTCAGATCTGCTCTGCTGGGAGTACAGAGTGACAAACACTGCAAATCAAATTATCCTGGTTAGATATACCAGTGAATTGGAAGTCGGGCCTCAGGAGGGCTGGCAGAGTCAGGTGTTAGCTTGGCTGAGCCTTTTTCTTAGAAGCTTGCAGTAACTGTGCTTTGGGCTGTGAGACGCAAGGCTCTCTGTACACAGGTCAGAGTCTATTCTCCTTGGGACTGGATGATGTCTATAGGGCAGGCTGAGCAGGTCCTATGAAATTAGTCCCCCTGCTTTATAGTTCTCTATTTGAAGACAATCTCACCTCAGAGGCTTCAGGAAATTGGAAGATGGAAGAAGCTCCCCACCCTCTTCTTGCTTTCTGGAGTCTTCCTAAGAGCCCTGTTTATTTATTTGTTTATTAATCCATTCACCATCAATTAATTGTCTATAGTATAAGGTGTTAGCACTACATCATGTAGAGTATATAAATTATACCCGGCCAAGTTTAAATCCTGTTTCATCAAGTAGTACAAGGGGCATTAAGTATGCAAACACGTACTTGAAGGATCATTTATTCATAGTGTTCTTACCCATGCACTCACAAACACGCAGACACATACAAATCCCAGGGTGATACGAGGATTTGGAAAATTATGACAACGGGAATTTAGGAAGCAAGTTCAGAGGCATTTGAATATTACAATCAGGTGAGTGATTTGTAGAAAAGTGGGTAGGCTTTGAAACCAGCCTGACTTGGGATCAGACTCTTTGCTACTCCCTAGATGTGTAATACATAGGTAAGGGATAACCTCGCTGAGTCTATTTTTTTCATTTATAAAATGAAGATAAAGATAAAATTTGCCGCAGGACACTTGTGATGGATAGATTTGACAATGAAAATGCAAGACTTCTAGCTCGGTGCCCAATGCATTGTATATACACAATAAAAACTGTTTTTTCCCCTTCCTTAGTTTCTTGCACTATGTGTGGGTTTGAGGAGTGATTTATAAATAACTCTCAACCTTTTCAGGACGACGTTTGAATTCACCCTGTTCATCCTATTTTCAGTTCCAGTCTGTTGGTATTTCACCTGAGCCTAAAGGGCCCTCCACCTTTCCCCCAGGTAGGGGTGGTGTCCCAACACAGGTCCCAAAAAGCTATTGCAGAAATATAGTTGGGGATTAAGTGCCCCCTAGTGGTCATGTGAGGCAAAATTCCAGCCAGATGCTCAATACTGAGTAGAAGTAATGGGTGAGTTTGAAATTTTTCAGTGACTCAAGACTAGGGCGTTTTCAACTCAGTTACATGGTTGTAGGCATGACTAATTGGTTTTCAACCTCAAAGTGATGAGGCCAGGTAGTGACGTCATCTCTCTGCAGAACAGAAAATGAAGCCCTGGGATTTAGAAGGATGAATTACAGCATTCCCTGGATGATGCTGGTGCTGCCACAGGGCCGATACTTGGGGTTTCACTCCATAGGATAGGCTTCCAGGGCCAAAAGGATGCCTCTGAGGGTGGGCATTAGGTCTAGGTCACCACTTCAGGCTCGCATTCCGTCTTCCCCATAGAAAGTGCTTAATAAATGTCTGTTGGGTGGATATACAGTTAATGACAAGTGAAAGGGTACTTATAAGTACCACAGAACAGGTTATCTGAAATGGGAATTATCTCAGGAAATACCAGACATTTAGTTGGGTGACACTAGTTAATGCTGGTTATGCCAGACTTGTCTGAGAGTAAAACACGATTTATCCAAATTCAAGGAATGGTGATCCTCTTTTCCGGAGGAGTCCTGGAAACTGGAATTAAAAGTGTAAAGTATCTTTAACAATTATAGGGTAAGTAGGAACTAATATTATTGGAGTGAATCCCATTAATCTAGCACCTGACTTACTTAGTTTGTCATGTACAGTAGATGCTTAGTAAGTGTTTGTTCTTGATTGATTGTCATGGACCAAACATTTGAGAAGCTTTACATATTGCTCACAGGTATCACAAACTGACGAATGAGATGTCACTGTCCCCAATTTTATACATAAGGAAATGGGGCTTGTGGAATATGTGGTTCATAAGCAATGTAGGTGGGATGTGAACATAGCTTTACTTGACTGTAAAGTCCCTGCCCTACTTACTAGAGTGGTTTTCTGTTCCACTTTGGGGTCAGGATTGGTGAAGCTGACTCATTTACTTTCAATTTTCATTCATTTTCCTCTGACCCAGAACTTGTCTGAAGCTGGGTTTCTGGGGCTGGGTCAGTTTCATGACTGCGTCCAGTAGGACTGAGTGTGTAAGGTCAATGCTCCATATGTGTTTGGATGGATGGACACTGGAGCAGTGGAAGGTGCCCACACAACTGTAGTCATAAATATCACACAAGATGCAGCTGCATCATCTGTCCCAGGAATCACAGAACTTTCTGTACCGCTTACATTTTCATGGCTCATTTTATGATTATTGTTATTTTTGTGATGTTGAAGATGAATCTCTCGAACACAGGAAGGAGCAAATATATCTTACTTCCCGAGAGAGGAAATGAAATCTCAGAAAGGTTATGATTCAGCCTCAGTTCTCAGGGAGCAGCCGGCAAAGAAACTCTGCTCTCCTGTCACTGAGACTCATATGCCGCCTGTCATTCATAGCACGCAGGCTCTGAGGCTGCTCAAAGCTCTATTAATTTGCTTAGGTGGGCTGCAAATATCCAAGGCAAAGATCTGAAAATGTCTAATTCCACTGAGGCTGAATCACCACGCAATGCAGGGAGCACACAATTCAAAGCGAGGCAGGTAGGAACAGACTACAAAGCTTTGGATTCCCGAAGCTGCTTAATTAGACTTGAGGAATGAGATCCATTGAGGGCTCTAGAAACCCCTGGGCAGTAACCATTTCTGCACGGTTGGGAACCTCTCATTTGGGAGGTTGTCCCACCTTCTCTCCATTTCTCACTCTACCCGCTGCTTCAGGGACACTGCCAGGGAGTGGTCGACTAGAAGGCTTGGTGGTTAAGACTGGGCTTGCTGCAGAGCACATACTTTGGCTTCATCCCCACCACCGCCTCCTCCTAATGATGCCCCTTTTGAGAATCTGCAATTTCACCACCTTCCCAGTAACCATCTGGGAGACACCCGTGCAAATACAGTTGAATTACTGTCATCAAACCATCTATCGGCATTCACCTTTCCAAACTATTTTACCTAGAACTATGGGAATTCCATCTAGGATTACCCAGGATAACTTTCATTTCTAGTACTGTTATCAGTTATGAAAAGATATATAACAAGACTTCTAAAATAATTACTATTGCAAAAAAAGAAAATTATATAAAGCTACATGTAAGTCTGGATGTTAATTCAAATTTCAAATTTTTTGTATGGCTTTTCATATCATTTTAACAGGGACCCAGGACAGGGATATAGATTGCACTCTCTGACTAGGGGCTGGTGGGACTAACTGACAGGAGGCCTCCTGCTTGAAGAATCAAGAATGTGAATGAGATGGAAGATATTGTCACAGCCCGGGTCTGTTGAGGTTGACAGCATGGCCATGGACCAAGCCAGTCCCAATGAGTTATGGACCTAGAGTCATTCTGTGAACTCCCTTGTAGTATATCGGGGGGAAAGGCATTTGCCCTGAGGGGAGAACCTTGGCATCTATCTATCTATCTATCTATCTATCTATCTATCTACCTACCTATCCATCTACATGTTGGTATAGAAGTGATACTCAGACCAGAAGTGGAAAACTGTCCTTGAAATCATGTTGTTGTGAATACACACGTACTGGTTTACATTCTGTATAATCAAGTTCAACAAACATTTATTGAGAATCTAGTTCTAAAGTTCAACATAGTTTGGAGATAGAAGGAAGGCCAAGACAAGGAGCTCATGGTCTGATGGTGGAGGCATAAATGTAAAAAAAAATAATTCACTGTGAGCTACGATAATGGAGATTTTGTAGAACTCCAAAGAAGGGACATGCAGTAGAACTTTAGGAAAGACTGGTCATGGTTGGTCAAAACGTATATCCTGGAGAAATTAATATGTGACTGAGTCTGAAAAAATTAGTAGACATAGCCTAGGAAAGAGTAGGGTGCCTGGCAATAATGTAAGTGAAGGCAGAGGTTGAAAACTTTCAGGTTAGTGAGGACAGATAAGGGCCACTCAGGAACATTGAGTGTGGTCACAGAGCAATGCAAGGCTTAATAATGAGAAACTGGACCTGTGTCCTGAAAACCAACTATTTCAAATGGGCAAGGTCCATCCTAGGTGTCTGTCCTGAGTTAGAAGAACTTGCTACCAAAAGAAGAAAAGAATTCTCCATCAGCAACCTTCTCTAGTTGTCTTCATTGCTTCAACTGCCTTTGCCTTACCTCTCAATACGACCATCACGAGTAACTGAAGACAATTTTATCTTCTTCAATTTGGGACTGCACAGGGAAATGATTCACCCCCTAACATTTATTTCTCAGTTTAGCCTCTAGGACATATTAAATAACTGCATCAGCTCTTTCTATTCTAACCAGAAAGGGTTACTTATTGGTCTGGAGTGTTTTATCATTACTGCCATGGGTTATATTTCATGTTTAATTTGCAATGTTAATTTCCCACTGCCTAATTGTTCTCATTTCAATCAGGGTTTGGTGCACGAGACTGCATTTGGATGGGACTGTCTGATTCAGCTTTTTGGGTACTAGTGAATCTTCGAATTCTACCTGCAACAGAAATGCCAGTGCCCCATATTCATTTCAATGTGAGTCCCTTCTTGTGATTCATTCTTGGATCACAAGAGGACCTCTAGATTAATCACAAATAGGGTGTATTGGAAGTTTTGGGCAATTAAATTCTGGGATTCCATCTGAATTCCCATAATAGACCAGACCACAGATATTAGAAATCATCTGAAAACCCACTGGGCTGCAAGTTCAGGTAGTAATTATTAATGTTTGTTGAATAAACGAATGAAGCTCCTCCTATGTACCAAGAACTGAGATTAACATTTAAATTTGCTATTTGAGCTCTAGACCCTTGAAATAGAAAACTAACATTTGGATAAATTAGGTCCAAATCTCTACAACATAGTAGAAACTGAATAATTACTATGTAATAAAAATACCAAAAAACTATTCTTCTTGATGATCTACTACATAATTAAAAAAATAAGCCGCCAGGGGATGCCTGGGTGGCTCAGTCAGGTAAGTGACCAACTCTTGGTTTCGGCTCAGGTCATGATCTCAGGATGGTGGGATCCAGTCCCAAGATGGGACCCATGCTCAGCATGGAGTCTGCCTGAGATTCCTTCTCTCCATCTTCTCCTCCTCCTGCTCACATGCGAGCGCGTTCTCTCCCTATCTCTCTCTAAAATAAATAAATAAATACAATCTTAAAATTCTATTAAAAAAAAAAAGCCTCCAGGAATTTGTTTTCTGTTCTAAGGGTACTAATAAATGGGGGAAAGTTTTCAAGGAACCTTTCTCCCTGGGAGCCGATTGCAGTACAGACTCTGAGGACTTCAATCTGTACTTTCTAGTCCATCCAGAAGGCTCACAATCAAGTAGCTAAAAGAAACCAGGAGGAGCTAAGCAAACGAAGAGCAGGAGCAGACGTGAAGCCAGGTTATGGAATAGATGAGAATGGGTAGTGGGAAGGGCATGAAAGGCGCTCAGGACAAGGATTCCAGGGAGATCGTCCTGAACTCTTGGTGACTTCATTTTCAGGGCACCTAAGTTGGGTGGTTGGTCAGGAGAGTATAAATGGCTAATTGTTAGTTTGCACCCAATTCGTACAACTGGTAGTCTGCCTTGGTTTTCATTTGTCCTTTGGTTCCCTTGCCTGCATTTCTGGGTCTCCTACATGTTCTCTGAGTCTTGCAAGCCTCCCCTGCCCAGGGTAGGACACTAGTCCCTCCACCTCTCGCCAGTCATTCCATGGGAGCCTATCTGAGGCCTGCAGGTGCAACCATCTGCCTAGATGCAAGCATCACCCTCATCTGAACCTCTTGGATTTTGATGGGGTTGGCCACATCACCTTGGGCCTATGCTCAGGAGCCTCAGTTACCCCAGCAGGGACCTGTCCCCTAGAGACTGGTCCTCTAGGCTGATGCCTGCCTCTGTCTAAGCCACCTTCCTACTATTCTCTACTTGCCATGGAAGTCTAAATACACTTTGTGGTTCAGCCCATCCCAATGATGATAGAAAAATGATGCAAATGATTGGAAAAGTCGATTTTCAAAGAAACAGATAACTTCCAGGTCGCGTGCGTAATTCAGGAATCACTAACAAAATCTCAATTGGGGGCTGGAGTGGGGAAAAATTACAAGGGGAGTGATATGGGAAAATGGAGAAATAAAGAAATGGGGGAATTCACTAAATTCCTGAATCCAACTGTGGCTCTGAAAGTGTGTAACCATAATTATTTAAAGACCACATCCCTCTCCCCCCACACCTGGGTCATTACTAGAGAGATGCTGGCAGCTCCCCAGATCTTTTCATGTGTGAGCCTCAGGGGCCAGGACCTTCTCTAGAACTCCTCCTCCGTTTGGCATATGCTACTGTCACAAAGGTGTCTTGCTTTCAGATGCCTTTTAGAACCTCCCTTGAGGTTTCTCTGCAGAAAAAAAAAAATTGATCCTTTCATTTGTTCTTATGGAAATGCATCAATTTTCTCAGTTTTTGTTTCCCTTTAAATTTTTATTTTTGGCTCAGGTCGTGATCTCAGGGTCCTGGGATCTGGCCTGAGTCGGGCTCCTGCTTCTCCCTCCTTCACTCCCCCTGCTTGTGTTCCCTCTTTCTCTGTGTCTCTTTCTGTCAAATAAATAAATAAAACCTTTTTAAAAAAATTTTATTTTTAAACTTAGGAAGTTTTTGCTCATCTCAAAATCAGTCTGATAATTATACTTTTTTTCTAGCTATTTTGTAAAAACTTAGTTCCAAAATCCAACTGAAATTGACCTTACAACCTCACGTGATGTGAGAATCATCACCCACCCACCTACCCGCTATTTTTATTGCCAAAATACGCATTCCTTCTTACTGATTTTTGCAGTTTCTTTGTAGTATTAAGTTCATTTATGTACAAGAATTTTATTTTCAGGGCAAACCATTTGTTATTATTGATCTGTCAAGTATTGTGCTAATTCTGAAATGTTTTTGCTTAATGCAGATTTACATATATTAAAAGCTGATAGGGAAAAATCCCTCTTCCTCATTAGCATTTATATTAAAATCTCTTAGTTTTTCTCACCTTTTTTTATGAGCTTTTGAATTATTTTGTCACAATAAAACAATCACATTGAAGTTTTGACTAAAATTGTTTTAAACATTATAAGGTAATTTGGGGAGAACTGACAACTTCACAAAATTTAATCTTCTTATCCTGAAGCACCATGGTTTATTTGTTCAAATATTTTCTATATTTCAGTAGCGCTTAGCGTTAAGAATTAATGCTATCTTAAATTTGACTAGTGCTTTCCAGTTTGTATTTTCATGATGCTTCCACAGGCCAACCAGGAGCTCTGACTTAGATATCCAGAGATTACAGCTCTGTCCTGTCTCTACCATTTACTGGCTTGTGTGATCTTGGGAAGATCACTTTACCTTTCTGGGTCTCATCTGCCCAAAAAGGTGGTTCTGTTAGGTTAGTCCACAGGCTCCGTGGGAAAGAACATGATGTAGCATCTTCTGAGGTGTGTTCCAGGGACCACTGTCCCCATGGCATATTGTTAGAGGTAACGTCCTAATGTTCTGTGATCCAAAAAATTTGGGAAATTTTGATTAAGCAGAATTAAACTGGTTTCTTTTCTGTAAGACTTCTCAGAAACTTAAATAGGCTAATACATTATATATGATGAATATAATAGTTGCTCCTTCCCAAACTTTTTTGGCCATAGTCCTTTTTTACATGCTTAGCAACTCACATAATTAGAGTTCTGTGGAACATCTTTAGGGAGTTCTGTTACAGTGGAGAATGCATGTGCTTCTGAACCAGATGGCTCGGTCCACATTTTTGGACAATCAACTATTGTGTGAACTTATCTTCAATGCGCCTCACCTATTCTCTCTGTAAATCAAGGATAATAATGCCTGTTTCAGAGTTGCAGGAGTTTCATTCACAGTTCTGATCACCAACAGCCCCTGACTTTCCCAGAGGGAGGCTGTTATTTTCTTGCTCCATTGATACCAGATCTGACCATGAACTTACTTTGGCCAATGAATTGTGAGAAGTGATGTGTGTCACTTCTGGGCAGAAGCTAAAAGAGTCAGGGCAGAGTTCGTTCACCATTTTCTGTCTGTCTGTCTTCTAGTCCTGGTATTAAGGCAGCCTGTGTGGAGATGGAGCTTCCATTAGCCTATGTCCCTGAGTGACTACAATAAGCAGAGGCTCCTTGTTAACCTGTAATGAACACATGACATGAGCAGGAAATAAACATTACCGTTTCAACTTTCTGGTAATAGCTGGTTCTTTGTTACCATGGCATAATCTAGGTTAACCTGAGTAATGAAGGAGTAAATAAAATAATCGATGGAGAAGACAAAGTGCTTGGCAGTTAGCATTCAATAGATTATTCTAAGTTTTATTTTGGGCAAATAGTTTCTGTATTCTTGAATACTTTTTGCATTTTTATCCCTACCTAGGCGAAAAAAAAAATCCTCAAAAGGAACTAAATGCATTGGAAAGAAAATAAAATTTATCCTCCGTTGAAAGAGTATCTTCTATTTGCATAGATTGCTATGTGTTGCCGAGGGCAATAGTCCACAATTACTAGATGAAAGGAAGGAAACTTGCATTTGGGCCCTAACAATATTCCATTTCATTTTTTTATTAAATTATGAGTTGTGAATAACGGTCCTTGAGCAAAGACTTCAGTTCAGTATCTGTACGTGAATGGAATTCTTAGTGCCGTGGGGAGATCTCTGATCAGATGCAGAGTCGGGAACACTGCAGGCCAGGATGAATCAGGGCTCCAGCCCAGCAGAGGAGCTGGGCAAAAGCCTTTGGGAGCTGAAAGAAGAGGAATTAAGGGGGATCCTCTTAGCCTTTGCTGCTGCTTCTTCAAGGAACCCCAACACTCCTCTAGACCCTGTGATCTTCACTCTCTCTGCCCAGGGAGCTCAGGAGAGGAGGGGTTTGTGTAAGTTAAGCAAGATCCTCTTTAAAATGCAAATAGCCTTGGAAGGTTAAGGGGGCTGAGGGGAGAGACACCCCAGGGAAAGAATTCCTTTACTCTGGAAGGCTTTTATGCTGATACTTGGAATTAGTTTGTTGAGGAAAAGTGTTTTTAGATAGAAGGAGGACTAGGGAAAAGAGGGAGAGAAAAAAATTTTGAAGCCGAGCATGCAAGGTCCAAGCTGAATGCCTAGACCGGCAGAGAAGAGAGCAGGCAGAGAAGACAGCAAAGGGAAAGAAGTAGCCCTTAGAGAGTGTGGGAAAGCTTAACCTGGTTCTTGTTTGTGTCAAGGTTATGCTTCCTTCTTATTCTTCTCCAACCACCTATTTCTATCTTGGGAGAACGGTCTCTTTCCTTCCAAAAATGGAACACAAATAGGGGAGGAATCCCTGGAAGTTTCTGCTTTACTTACCTTTGGCAAAGGGAGAATAATCTGGGTGGGTAGAGAGTGTGGGAGGGTGGAGAATTTGGATGGGTGGAGAATCTGGGTGAATGGAGATTCTGGGTAAGTGGAGAATTTGGGAGAGTAGAGAATCTGGGAGAGTGGAGAGTGTGGGTGGGTGGAGAATTTGGAGAGTGGCAAGTTGGAGAGTAGAGAGTGTGGCAGGGGGAGAACCTGGGGGAATGGAGTATTTGGGAGGGTGGAAAATCTGGGAAAGTGCAGAGTGTGGGACAGTGGAAAATCTGAGTGGGTGGAGAATCTGCGTGGGTGGAGAGCTGGAGAGTGGAAAACCTGGGTGGAGAATTTGGTGAGTAGAGAATTGGGGAGAATGGAGAATCTGGTGAGTGGAGAACTTGGGTGAGTGGAGAATTTGGGAGAGTGGAGAATCTGGTGAATGGAGAGTATGAGAGAGTGGAGAATCTGGGAGAGTGGAGAGTGTGGGTGTGTGGAGAATCTGGGAGAATGGCAAGTTGGAGGGTGAACAGTGTGGGCAGGAGAGAACCTGGGTGCATGGAGTATTTGGGAGGGTGGAGAATCTGGGAGTGTGGAGAGTGTAGGAGACTGGAGTATGTGGGTGGGTAGAGAATGCGGAAGAATGGAGAATTTGGGAGTGGAGAATCTGGGCAAGTAGAGACTTTGGGAATATGGAGAGTGTGGGAGAGTGGAGAGTGGGTGAGTGGAGAATTTGGGAGAGTGGAGAATCTGGGAGTGTGGAGAGTGGGAGAATGGAGAATGTGGGTGGGTGGAGAATCTGGGAGAGTGGAGAGTTTAAGGGGCAGAATCTGGGTGGTGGAGAGTCTGGGAGGCTGGTCTTCAAGGGGAAGGGCATCAGCCCTCACTCGCTGCTCACCCACTCTCAGTTTGGAGGGAGCCTCACAGGAGGTTAATGGGTAGAATTCCTCCATGACTACCTTCCTCTTTTTCTCCCCCCAAATCCATTTTCCACATGAGAACTGGCTCCTTTGTTGCTTGATCCTACACTGAAGTAGTCATTGCTCGGCTCCCCCAGCAGAGCTACGTGAGGCGAGAGCCGGCATGTGAGATGTTCTGAGTTGCACAATATGGAATTGGTTTCAGGTTCCAGAGCCCATGTCTCACACTTTCCTTGGTTGTCTTAAAGTGTCAGGAATCATATCCTTTTACACCTTAGGAAGAACAATAGGAAATCCTCTTGTTGGGCCGTTATGAAAAAATGACCTAATGTTTTGGGTAGTTTTTTAAGCTAGTATTTTTAAAGTGCTTTTAGCATTTTTCATAAAATTACCCAAGTACTGTCATTATCTGAAATGTGGAGAATCATTCTGAAAAATTCAAGGCTTTTTTTCTTTGGGAAAGGGGAGAGACTTTTTCTTACTCAGAAACATATAATCCAGTCTGAATCAATGTTTATAAAACCCTCTTCAGTGCCTCTTTAACAGCAGGATGAGAAACCTGAGCATAGCCAGCCCCTGCACCACCCAAATGTGGGATAAAAGAAAAAGAAATGTTTATTTGATTTTTCTGTGGCTCACTTTTAAGACCTTAGCTTCAGAACTCCAAACATACAGTTTTGTACCTTTTTTTTTTTTTTAAATCTATTGGGAAAGTGTTCAGCTCAAAAATAAAAAAGCCCACTTAACGGTGGCTTAAACAAATAAAGTGTGGTGGTTTTTTTTCATATAATAAGAAATCTGAAGGTAGGTTACTGCTGTCTTTGATGCATCTAATTTGCCTTGGGTTTTCTCCTGTGGTCATAAAGTGGCTGCTGCAGCTCCCTGCATTGTGTCAGAATTCAAGGCAGACAGAAGGGAAAAAATAGAATGCCAGCCATATCTTTCTCTTTTCATTAGAAAAGGAGAAAATTTATCAGCAATCTCACAGACTTCCAATTAAGTTTCCCAAACTGAGTTACTTTTAACTGCAGGGGAGACTAGGGCAGTGAGTATTTAGCTGGGAAAGTGAGAAGGGGGTTGAGATTAGCTATGGGGTCAACCAAAGGAGCACTGCCCATTCAGCATCTGTTCCTGAGCACACCTTCATCTTCTCCAGGCTCATCCAATGCCTCCTTTCACAGCTGTTGATGTTCTCCAAAATTTGGAAGCATCATCTTTATTCCTCACCAGTACTACCTTTATATACTTAAGATTCGTGCTAAGTGGCTAATGGTTGAGGTCTACTTGTAAAGTAGAATAAAGAGGTACCTAGGAAAACATTTACAGAGCTGTGCCCTGAATTCTTTGTCAATATTTATGCCTATTAAGTCCACAATAGGGTCTATTCACTCTTCAAGACTCTCTGACGGTCTAATCAGGGCTAGCATGGCTGTTGGCACTGGTGAAACTAAGTGGAGTTCTGGTCCTCATGAAGCAAAATTTCTAGACATTATGAGATAGAGAACAAAGGTACAGATGTGTCATATGTCATATAAGCTGAAGAAGACTCTCAAGGAGATGACATTTGAGCAAACACCTTTGTGACGTGGGGCCTTCATTTTTCTGTCCATTTTGATCCATAGTTGCGGCTTTTGGAGGTTCATCCATCTTAAACTCTTGATTCTGTAGTAATCTTCTAAATCTATATCTCATTTCAGGTGCTCCTGGGGCTTCCGCTATACTTCCATTATGCTGTCACTTGGGGATTTATGATTTTCAAATGAAACAAATTTTGTTGAAAATTAAACTCACAATGTAAATCTCTAGATAATGAATTTTTTATTAAGATATAATTTCTACAGAGGAAAATTCACCCTTTTAGTATATAGTTCTGAGAGTTTTGACAAATGTAACCATCATTACACTCAAGATATAGAACAGTTCCATCATTCACAAAGATTCCCCTGTGCCCTTTGTAGTCAGGCTTCGGCTCACCCCCAGCCCATGGCAACCACTGATTTGTTTTCTGTCCTTAAAGTTCTATTTTCTCCACAACATTACATAAATGAAATCAAATGAATTCATGACAGTTTGTAGCATTTTGAGTCTGATTTCCTTTCACTTAGCATAATGCATTTGAAATGCATCATGTTTTGTGTATCTGTAAGTTTATTCCTTATTATTACTAGCTAATATTCCACTGAATGGGTGTATTACAGCCTGTTTACCCATTCTCCAGCTTCAGGATGTTTGGGTTGTTTCTGCTTTTTGGCATTTTTAAATGAAGGCAGTCTACCTATTGACATACAGGCTTTGTGTAGACGTAGGTTTTATTTCCCTTTGGTAAATGCCCAGGAGTAGGAGTTGGGGGTTGTAAAATAAATATATGTTTAACTTATAGGAAAAGGGCAAAATGTTTTCTGAAAGGTCTTTACCATTTTTCCATCAGGAATGTAAGATGGTTCTAATTGCTTCCCATTCTTGACAGTGCTCGACACAGTCAGTGTATTCTTATTTTAGCCCTTCTAATAAGCGTGTGGTGGTATCTCATTGTAGTTTTATTTTGTAGTTCACTCATGACTAAGGAGGCTGAACATCTTTTCATGTCCTTATTTACCATCTATGTATTTTCTTTGGTGGTATGTCTGTTCAAAATTTTGCTACATTTTATTTTATTTTTATCTTTTTAAGAGAGAATGAGAGAGAGAGAGAGAGAGAGAGAGAGAGAGAGAGAGAGAGAGAGAGAGACTGTGTGAGCGGGGGTGGGAAGGGCAGAGGGAGAGAGAGAGAATCCTAAAGCTTGGAGCCCAATGCAGAGCTCTAGCTCATGCCCCTGAGATCATGACCTGAGCCAAAATCAAGAGTTGGACACTTAACCGGCTGAGCCACCCAGGCGCCCGTAAAACTTTTGCTACTTTTTTAAATCAAGATTTTTTTTCTGCTTATTGAGCTTTAGGAAATTTTTATATGTTCTGGATAAAAATTACCCATTAGATCTGTATATAATTTATAGATATTTTTTCCTAGTATGTGATTAGCCTTTTTCTCTCTTAATAGCATCTTTCAAATTATAGAAGTTCTTAATTTTAATAGAGTCCAATTTATCAAATTTTTCTTTCATGGATTGTATTTTCAGTGTTGTATGTAAGAAATCTTTGCCTAATCCAAGGTCACAAAGATTTTCTCCTAGATTTTCTTCTAGGTGTTTTATTTTAGGTTTTACACTTAGGTATATGATCCACTTGGGGTTAAATTTTATAGGGTATAAAGTTTGGGTAGGGGTTCACTTTTTACATGTAGCTATCTACTTGTTCCAGCACTATTTTTGCTTCTTTCATTGAATTTTACTTTTGTCAAAAATTAATTGACCATATATGTGTGGGCCTATTTCTTTTCCATTTCTGTACGTTTAGCGTTCCCTCAATACCTCACTGTAACTTTACAGTAAGTCTGTAAGTCACCTCCCTTTCTTCTTTTTCAGAATTATTATGGCTGTTCAATTTCCTTTGCCTTTTCATCGACATTGTGGGATCACCTTATCAATTTTAACCCCCATGTCATCTTCCTTCTCTGCCTCAGCCAACCCTCTCTGATTCCCCAAAACCTTCATGACCTGACATATGTACTTCCTTTCCACTCTCGGACAAGACAATCCTCACCTGAGCACCAACACCTCTCCTTCGGGCATCAGAACTGACTCTCCTTTCCCAGGGTCCCCTCCCTGAAACCCATCCGGGACCCTGCAGCCTGATTAAGCTCTCTAAAATCAGTTTTCACTGTTAACATTTTTGTTAATAAAACTTTAAAGATCTTCTTGCCTGTAAGAAAAAAATCCATATTGTTTAGTCTAATGATCCCCTTGGGTCTTTTTACCTAACTCTAGTTTTTTTAAGATTTTATTTATTTATTTGACAGAGAGAGAGAGAGAAATGGAGCGCGTGCATGAGTGGGGGAGGGGCAGAAGGAGAGGGAGAAGCAGGCTCCCCGCTGAGCACAGAGCCTGATGCTGGCTCCATCTCAGGACCCTGAGATCATGACCTGAGCCCAAACCAAGAGTCAGACACATAACCATCTGAGCAACCCAGGCACCCCTCTTCCCTTTTCTAAGTGACTATATGCTTTTCCCTTATAATTATTGACTAAATGTCTGGTTCCCCATTAGACAGAGCTGTCTGAAGGCAAGGTACCTGTTTCCTCCATCTCTGAACCCCCAGTGCCTAAAGTAATACTCGGTCAAGCCAATCTGTGATTCTCAAATTGATAGGGTAAAAGGGTATGTAAAATATGGGGAGGGAAAGAATATAGTTTATTTTTTTATTTTTTTAAAATTTATTTATTTATTTAAGTAATCTCTACCTCCAACGTGGGGCTTGAACTCATGACCCTGAGATCGAGAGTCACATGCTCTACCAACTGAGCCAGCCAGGGGCCCCAAGAATATAGTTTAAAAAAATTATATTCTGCATTACTACAATTATACTTTGACTTATTTTTAGACATCATATTTATATTTTAAACTTAAACTGAGTGAGAAATATTTATGTTTATCTATAGGTATTAAGAATTTAAAAGGCTGAAGTCACGTTAGTAATATTTGTTGAATTAAAGCATTAGTTTACTAGCCCATCAAGACAGTGATACATCCTTCCTGGTTTCCTAGTACCTAGTATAAGGTCTTCTCCTGAGAAAGCAGCTATAGTCTCACTGCTCACAAGACAGACACATTTTCTGCTTACAGTGTCCAGAGGCAGCAGACAGGAATTATGTGGCTGCTTGATTGAAATTCTGGTAGACAGGGCTGAATCATTCACCCCATTGCAGCAGGTCCTATTGTCCACAGATGGTGCCCTTTGCCCTCTGTACCTTGCAGAAGATCTCTATAGGTGAACTTCTATAATCAGGTGTCAGAACACATAAATGGAGACCAGGGATGTGAATGTTAACATTGTGCCTTTCCCAATACCTGCCTGATGTCTTGGGGTTCACAGGTGGATGGTTTCCAGGCCTTAGATGTGGAACCAGGGCTGACACCATGGAAAGGAGTATCATCAGACTTTGGACGTTAATTGCTTCAGGTCTAAAGATCTGTTTACACAGCCTCTCCTGCTATATGGCCTTGCTGTGGTGTTGAGAATTCCCCTAAATCACGGTACCTTTAAAATCCAATCCCAATGGCTTGCAGAATAAGGATTAAGATTCCATCCACTCTAATATGTTCACATTAATTTATTGAGACCTTAGGAATAAACTTGTGACACAGACTCTTTCTTGATATGCTCTTTCACTCCACAAAATATTTATTGACCATTTACCTACTCTGTGTCAGACACGATGCTATGGAAGTGGGATCTAGAGTTACCCTTCCGTGACTGAAGTCTAGTATGTGTGCATGTATGTGTGCGTGCGTGTGTATTCATGTGTATATGTCATGTAACATATTGGGGTCATGAACATATTTAGGCCAGGCTGAAGAACTTAGGTTTCATCCTGTAGAAGGTGAAAATCAGGCCAAGCTTTAAAGCGATACACTATGTTCCCCACACTGGGGATGTTCAGTGAAGCTACATTTCCCCTGCCCATCACCTAATAAATTCTTGCCAATGGAATCGAGTTGAAGTCATATACCAGTTCAGGCCGAAGCAGGTAAGATAAGGCCAAAGCCTTCTTCCTTGGAAATAATTTTGTTCTAGAAGGCAGAGTTACAAGTTGACCTGCTTGCAACTGGGATAATTGAGAGAAATAACTTTTGATATGCTAAACCACCAATATTCAGGGTTTAGATATCTTTTATTTTTTATTGTTATGTTAATCACCATACATTACATCATTGGTTCTTGATGTAGTGTCCCATGATTCATTGTTTGTGCATAACACCCAGTGCTCCACGCAGGATGTGCCCTCTTTAATACTCATCAACAGGCTAACCCATCCCCCCATCCTCCTCCCCTCTAGAACCCTCCGTTTGTTTTTCAGAGTCCATCATCTCTCCTGGTTCGTCTCCCCCTCCAATTTACTCCCCTTCATTCTTCCCCTCCTGCTATCTTCTTCTTTTTCTTTTTTCTTAACATATGTTGCATTATTTGTTTCAGAAGTACAGATCTGTGATTCAACAGTCTTGCACAATTCACAGCGCTCACCATAGCACATCCCCTCCCAATCTCTATCACCCAGCCAGCCCATCCCTCCCACACCCCCACCACTCCAGCAACACTCAGTTTCTTTCCTGAGTTTAAGAATTCCTCATATTCCATCATATGATACATGTCTTTCTCTGATTGACTTATTTCACTCAGCATAACACCCTCCAGTTCCATCCACGTCGTTGCAAATGGCAAGATCTCATTCCTTTTGATGGCTGCATAATATTCCATTGTGTATATATACCACCTCTTCTTTATCCATTCATCTGTCGATGGGCATCTTGGCTCTTTCCACAGTTTGGCTATGGTGGACATTGCTGCTATAAACATTGGGGTACACGTACCCCTTCGGATCCCTACATTTGTATCTTTGGGGTAAATACCCAGTAGTGCAATTGCTGGATCGAATGGTAGCTCTAATTTCAACTGTTTGAGGAACCTCCATACTGTTTTCCAGAGTGGTTGCACCAGCTTGCATTCCCACCAACAGTGTAGGAGGGTTCCCCTTTCTCCACATCCCCGCCAACATCTGTTGTTCCCTGACTTGTTAATTTTAGCCATTCTGACGGATGTGAGGTGGTATCTCATTGAGGTTTTGATTTGGATTTCCCTGATGCCAAGCGATGTTGAGCACTTTTTCATGTGCCTGTTGGCCATCTGGATGTCTTCTTTGGAGAAATGTCTGTTCATGTCTTCTGCCCATTTCTTGATTGGATTATTTGTTCTTTGGGTGTTGAGTTTGATAAGTTCTTTATAGATTTTGGATACTAGCCCTTTATCTGATATGTCATTTGCAAATATTTTCTCCCATTCTGTCGGTTGTCTTTTGGTTTTGTGGACTGTTTCTTTTGCTGTGCAGAAGCTTTTTATCTTGATGAAATCCCAATAGTTCATTTTTGCCCTGGCTTCCCGTGCCTTTGGCGATGTTTCTAGGAAGAAGTTACTGCAGCTAAGGTCGAAAAGGTTGCTACCTGTGTTCTCCTTTAGGATTTGGATGGACTCCTGTCTCACGTTTAGGTCTTTCAACCATTTGGAGACTATTTTTGTGTGTGGTGTAAGGAAATGGTCCAGTTTCATTCTTCTGCATGTGGCTGTCCAATTTTCCCAACACCATTTGTTGAAGAGACTGTCTTTTTGCCATTGGACATTCTTTCCTGCTTTGTCAAAAATAAGTTGACCATAGAGTTGAGGGTCCATTTCTGGGCTCTCGATTCTGTTCCATTGATCTATGTGTCTGTTTTTGTGCCAGTACCATACTGTCTTGATGATGACAGATTTGTAATAGAGCTGGAAGTCCGGAATTGTGATGCCGCCAGCTTTGCTTTTCTTTTTCAGTATTCCTCTGGCTATTCTGGGTCTCTTCTGGTTCCATACAAATTTTAGGATTATTTGTTCCATTTCTTTGAAAAAAGTGGATGGTATTTTGATGGGGATTGCATTGAATGTGTAGATTGCTCTAGGTAGCATTGACATCTTCACAATGTTGATTCTCCCAATCCATGAGCATGGAACGTTTTTCCATTTCTTTGTGTCTTCTTCAATTTCTTTCATGAGTATTTTATAGTTTTCTGAGTACAGATCCTTTGCCTCTTTGGTTAGATTTATTCCTAGGTATCTAATGGTTTTGGGTGCAATTGTAAATGGGATCGACTCCTTGATTTGTCTCTCTTCTGTCTTGTTGGTGTATAGGAATGCCACTGATTTCTGTGCATTGATTTTATATCCTGCTACTTGACTGAATTCCTGTATGAGTTCTAGCAGTTTGGGGGTGGAGTCTTTTGGGTGTTCCACATACAGTATCATATCATCTGCAAAGAGTGAGAGTTTGACTTCCTCTTTGCCGATTTGGATGCCTTTGAGTTCTTTTTGTTGTCTGATGGCTGTGGCTAGGACTTCTAATACTATGTTGAATAGCAGTGGTGAGAGTGGACATCCCTGCCGCGTTCCTGACCTTAGGGGGAAAGCTCTCAGCTTTTCCCCATTGAGAATGATATTCGCTGTAGATTTTTCATAGATGGCTTTTATGATATTGAGGCATGTACCCTCTATCCCTATACTCTGAAGAGTTTTGATCAAGAAAGGATGCTGTACTTTGTCAAATGCTTTTTTTGCATCTATTGAGAGAATCATATGATTCTTGTTCTTTCTTTTGTTAATGTATTGTATCACGTTGATTGATTTGCGGATGTTGAACCAGCCTTGCAGCCCAGGGATAAATCCCACTTGGTCATGGTGAATAATCCTTTTAATGTACTGTTGGATCCTATTGGCTAGTATTTTGGTGAGAATTTTTGCATCCATGTTCATCAAGGATATTGGTCTGTAATTCTCCTTTTTGATGGGGTCTTTGTCTGGTTTGGGGATCAAGGTAATGCTGGCCTCATAAAATGAATTTGGAAGTTTTCCTTCCATTTCTATTTTTTGGAACAGTTTCAGGAGAATAGGTATTAATTCTTCTTTAAATGTCTGATAGAATTCCCCTGGGAAGCCATCTGGCCCTGGGCTTTTGTTTGTTGGGAGATTTTGGATGACTGCTTCCATTTCCTTAGTGGTTATAGGTCTGTTCAGGTTTTCTATTTCTTCCTGGTTCAATTTTGGTAGTTGATACATCTCTAGGAATGCACCCATTTCTTCCAGGTTATCTAATTTGCTGGCATAGAGTTGCTCATAATATGTTCTTAGAATTGTTTGTATTTCTTTGGTGTTGGTTGTGATCTCTCCTCTTTCCTTCATGATTTTGTTGATTTGGGTCATTTCTCTTTTCTTTTGGATAAGTCTGGCCAGGGGTTTATCAATCTTGTTAATTCTTTCAAAGAACCAACTCCTAGTTTTGTTGATCTGTTCTACTGTTCTTTTGGTTTCTAGTTCATTGATTTCTGCTCTGATCTTTATTATTTCTCTTCTCCGGCTGGGTTTAGGCTTTATTTGCTGTTCTTTCTCCAGCTCCTTTAGGTGTAGGGTTAGGTTGTGTATTTGAGACCTTTCTTGTTTCTTGAGAAAGGCTTGTATTGCTATATACTTTCCTCTCGGGACTGCCTTTGCTGTATCCCAAAGATTTTGAACAGTTGTGTTTTCATTTTCATTGGTTTCCATGAATTTTTTAATTTCTTCTTTAATTTCCTGGTTGACCCATTCATTCTTTAGTAGGATGTTCTTTAGCCTCCATGTACTTGAGTTCTTTCCGACTTTCCTCTTGTGATTGAGTTCTAGTTTCAAAGCATTGTGGTCTGAAAATATGCAGGGAATAATCCCAATCTTTTGGTACCAGTTGAGACCTGATTTGTGACCTAGGATGTGATCAATTCTACAGTATGTTCCATGGGCACTAGAGAAGAATGTGTATTCTGTTGCTTTGGGATGGAATGTTCTGAATATGTCTGTGAAGTTCATTTGGTCCAGTGTGTCATTTAAAGTCTTTATTTCCTTGTTGATCTTTTGCTTAGATGATCTGTCCATTTCAGTCAGGGGGGTGTTAAAGTCCCGCACTATTATTGTATTGTTGTCAATGTGTTTCTTTGCTTTTGTTATGAATTGCCTTATATAATTGGCTGCTCCCATGTTAGGGGCATAGATATTTACAATTGTTAGATCTTCTTGTTCGATAGACCCTTTGGTAGGATATAGTGTCCTTCCTCATCTCTTATTACAGTCTTTGTTTTAAAATCTAATTTGTCTGATATAAGGATTGCCACCCCAGCTTTCTTTTGGTGTCCATTAGCATGGTAAATGGTTTTCCACCCCCTCACTTTCAATCTGGGGGTGACTTTGGGTCTAAAATGAGTCCCTTGCAGACAGAATATCAATGGGTCTTGTTTTTTAATCCAATCTGATAGCCTGTGACTTTTGATTGGGGCATTTAGCCCATTTACATTCAGGGTAACTATTGAAAGGTATGAATTTAGTGCCATTGCATTGCCTGTAAGGTGACGGTTACTGGATATTGTCCGTGTTCCTTTCTGATCTATGCTGCTTTTAGGCTCTCTCTTTGCTTAGAGGACCCCTTTCAATATTTCTTGTAGGGCTGGTTTTGTGTTTGCAAATTCCTTTAGTTTTTGTTTGTCCTGGAAGCTTTTTAGTTCTCCTTCAATTTTCAGTGAGAGCCTAGCTGGATATAGTATTCTTGGCTGCATATTTTTCTCGTTTAGTGCTCTGAAGATATCATGCCAGTCCTTTCTGGCCTGTCAGGTCTCTGTGGATAGGTCTGTTGCCAATCTAATATTTCTACCATTGTAGGTTACATATCTCTTCTCCCGAGCTGCTTTCAGGATTTTCTCTTTGTCTCTGAGACTTGTAAGTTTTACTATTAGATGTCGGGGTGTTGACCTATTTTTATTGATTTTGAGAGGGATTCTCTGTGCCTCCTGGATTTTGATGCCTGTTTCCTTCCTCACATTAAGGAAGTTCTCTGCTATTATTTGCTCCAATATACCTTCTGCCCCTCTCTCTCTTTCTTCTTCTTCTGGGATCCCAATTATTCTAATGTTGTTTCATCTTATGGTATCGCTTAATCTCGAATTCTGCCCTCGTGATCCTGTAGTTGTTTCTCTCTCTTTTTCTCAGCCTCTTTATTTTCCATCATTTGGTCTTCTATATCGCTGATTCTCTCTTCTGCCTCATTTATCCCAGCAGTTAAGTGCCCCCATTTTTTATTGCACCTCAGGGTTTAGTTTTTACTGTTGCAGAACCTACCTTATCCTGCCTAAAATCAGCCGTAGAATCTTATTTCTTTTTTCTTCTTTCTCTTTTTGTTTCTATTTTATTAGGAAGTTCACACCTTTAACTTTTCTCTGATTTCTTGTTCACATCTGGTTAAAAAATAAGAATGCTATTTTAGAGCCTGCTAGAGCTGATGGTAGGTCAAATGAAATCATGTGACAGTGTTATGGTGTTGACAGTAAAGGGCTGACAAGTGTAAGGGACCCATCATTTTTAGGCGGTCAGCAATATTGCCTGTTAGGAGAAAAAAAAGAAAAAAAAAAAGAAAAAAAAAGAAAAAAAGAAAAGAACCCTGATGATTACTTCTTAATGATTTCATCATGAGTGTGCGTGGTTTTGCCATCTTGTGGCCCAGAAGATCTCTTTGCCACAGTAGAAGCCCATCCTTTCTTCCGTTGGATAGGGCATAATTTCCCATCTCTGTAAATAGCCCTTCTTGTAGTGGTCCATTAAGCTTGCATAGATAAAAATTAGACATTATATCAAGATGATAAAGTAAGAAATGGAATCTTCTCTTACTCTACATTTTTCATGGTCTAATTGAAAGAAGAGCAACAGCTCAATTCACCACCACTGGGTGAGGACTTAATGTATATTAGAACTGTCCCAAAGAGCTTCAACGGCAGTGATATCCTTCAGAATATTCAGAAGTATAGATAATGGTGGCTCCTCAACTTTCAGGAAGTAGCTTTAGTAAAGAGTGAAACAATTAGTTCCTGGGGATCCAACATCTAACAATTATTGAACACTTTAGGCCCTTCACCATTCTTAAAAGCTTCACAAGAATTCCATTACTTAACTCGTCACAAGAACCCTCCGGAGGACATTTAATTATTAGTGTCATTTGTTGGATATGGAAGCCATGGCAGAGGTAGAAGGGAACTGCTCAAAGTCGCACAGTTAGATAGCGGTGGCACTGGGACCTGACCCCAGCACTCTGGTTATAGAGGCCATGCCTCACTAAAATGATGGGGAAGTTTCGAGAGCCTGAGTTTACCTGTGGATGACTAAGCTACTTCTGCCATCAGGTGGGCTGAGCGGTCCAGAGAAAAGCTAAGTTCAGTTATAGAACAATGATATGACATTTCTTGACACTTGAGTACATGGCTCCACACATTCTTACCCACTGTATCAACAGGAAGTTATTTCAAGGAGGACAGGGTGACATTTTGAAGCATAAATGGATGTGGGCCTTCCTACTCTTTGATAAATCCTTCCCAGCTCAGGCAGCCGGAGAGCTCTGCCGCATCTGCCCTCAGGGTATAATCTTTAGCAATGTAGGCAGCGAGAAACAAGTGAGTGTCAGGCTTTCAAAAATAAATAAATAAATAAAAGCCTCACGGAGGGTATCTTAACTACCTCGAAAAGAAATGGCTTTTTTTTTTTTTTTCCTGGCAAGAGGAGTGTCTTTTTGAGCATTCAGAGCAGAAAGCTTGGAATAAGAAATTTGGAAGAATACAGTGCAGCCAGTTTCCCCTTGATAAAGAAAGGTTGAGGGAGCCGGCAGATAGAATGGTTCAACAGTGATACAGAATGTGAAGAAGCGTAGACACTGATGAGAGGATATCGTATTTCCCCTTCCAAAGGCTTGCACCAAAAAAAGGAAGAGATAACATCCACTGAGTTTGAGAGCACAGTACTAAAAGGGGGCTGAAGTCCACTTACTGCATAGGAGCGAGGGAATGGCAGGTTCCCCATCTATCATGAGGCGGGAGTGGTACAGATATGGTCGCCATGTGGGTAGAGAGAGCACTAGAGACAACGCCGCTGTTTCCCACAGCCCAGAGCTGGGAGGGAGGCAGGTGAACTTTTCATTCCTAGTAAGGACAAACAAATTTGGCTGCGATTGAGAGGGAAAGAGGGAGATGTGAACACCCGTGTGCCTGAAAGAAATGTGACAAAAATACTCTGCCTCAGGAAACAGTGTGGTCCTGACCTGGGCCAGACAGGGATCCACACAAGGGTCTGGAACAGGGAAAACCGCTTTTGAAAGCCAGACAGCACTTTTCAAGCTGACACCAACTTGCCCAGGTCTCTCCCCAGGTTGGACCCCCTCCCTTACCCCCATCACACACATGTGAACACACTATAGAGGCACCATCCCTAGAGCTTAGACACCTTCCTTGAGTCAGAAAATGGGAAAACCCTTCATAGGCTGAAAAACTGTAATTCTGAGTTCACTCGGAATTAACTAAGATTATGTTTCCTGCCCTGAGATGTACTAGTACTGCAAAGAGAAATTTAGTTGAGCAAGTTTTCCTTTCTCACAAACTACAGTGCATAGCTTGGGAATTGTCTGACGCCCCCGTAGAGCCAACCAGTAATATCTGTGCCTTTCTCAATGACACAAAGTCAAACTGGCCATGATAGAGCTTACCCAGTAAGGGAATGGAAAGTGGAGTGCTCGGTCAGCACAGCACAAACAGGTAGTAAATAGCAGACCTTTAATAACTATTTAACTGAGCAAAACTAGTAGTCATTTCCTTATAAACAGCCACATACTCAACCATATGAATGTACTGAAAATGAACATACCGAGCGAAACTATGTAGAAGACATAAACAAATGCATGATGTGAATGCCAGGCCCTTGTTGTAATCTGCAGGAGATAACATGGGGAGGTCAGGGACCTCAGGAAGTAGATCAAGTTCTTAGAAATGAGTTGTCAACCAAAATATACTGAAAACAAGCAAGTCTACATAAGCTTTCTCAATTGAGCTCCTGCTAAAGCTCCCTGTGAAATAAGCGGGACAGGAATCCAACTAGAATTTGCTTTTGTTATATTAAAGGAGGAAAGATGTGTTAAGAAAATTAATAGCAAGAGAGTAGGTAGGAGGCTACACTAACAAAGGCAAAAAAAACCCAAACTGTGTCCAATCACCCTCAAGCCCTTAGAAGCAACCATTTACATATCAACAATAGTTAGACTAATCACCTATCATTTGTAGCTTCCCACTGAAGAAGATTCAATAAAAGATCGTCATTAGGTAATATTTAGCAGTCTTGGTTCAAGTTTCTTCCTTCACCTGAGAGTAATAAAAATGAGTTCATTTGCATTATTTTATAATTTCACCAGTTTACTAATTCAGACAAGGTTCTCTCCCAGTTACTTTGAATTAATTTTCTCATCATTAAAAATTAGAGATACGGGAAACATTGCTAGCACATTCACAGGCAAAACGAAAGGCTAAAATGAAGAGTTTCGTCTTTGTCTTCCACTCGGACAGGTTCATATTCACGTCCTCCATTCACTTTCTGATTAGCAAAGTCCTATCCTCCTTGGGAATTTCTGGTAGAATTTGGTACTGGAATTTGGTACTGGAATTGAGGTGAACTGGATGGGAACTTGAAATTGGAAACTATGAAGGAAACCAGGGCTTGAGCTGGGAATCTTGAACCCAGGACCGCACAGGGTTGGTCACATGAAGCCCATGATAGAAGAAGGGGGTGGTAAACTCTCCGCTGACCTTCCTGCCTATATCCCAGGGCATGCTTAGATAACAGATCAGGTTAGAGCAGTGGAAGTGGGGGCAAGAATTTGGGGGCGGAAATGGGAGGAGGGAAAGGCACTAAGCCTGTGGAAGAGAAAGCTAACCAGATCCAGACAGGGATGTCTTATTTCCTGCCAAGAGAGCTTTGGGGTTCAGACAAGAACTCAAGTGCTAGGCAGGAAAGACAGAAGCCCAAGCATGCAGACCGAACAAGACCTCTGAGACTAGTAAGGCTACAACATGGTTGGGTACGGTTTCCCAGGGCTAAATCGGATACTAGGTACTAGTCTATGGCACCACAACTAATTCTATACCCCACCCACTGGAATCCATAACTTACTTTGGTCACGTTGTCTTGGAAATGGGATAAGGATGATTTGAATGTTCATGCAGAGAAGGACCTTGCTTGGCAAGTGCAGTGGGTAGAGAGACAAGGCAGGGCAGGGGCTGCCCTGTGGAGTCATGGTTAACAAGACCCCCACCTCCATCACTGAGAAAGCAAGCTTTCTGACAAAATACTGGCAGTTGACAGAGACAGAACACCACACTTCATTAATGTAGTAAATGTTTATTGAGTATGCCTAGCATGGTGCTGGCTTCTGGAGAGAATACGAAACAAAAATCATTCAAGGGGCTTAATGGCTATTATACATCTTCTGGACACATATTGAAATAGCAGTTGAAGACAGGTGGATTAAGTGGCAAGAAGGCAGGTACACTCAAAGGAGAGATGAGTCAAGGGTGGGGGGGCTTCATGGAAGAAGCAATTCAAGAGGAGACTTCAGAGTGGGTGGAATTTAGATCAATGCAGATGAAGGCGGAAGGCAATTCCAGATGGAAAAACGCACCACAGTGTGTGAGAATGAAATGCGATACGTCACAGAAGTCATTTAGAACGATTCCTGGCACCAAGAAAGCCTACAGCAAATGAGATGTTAGGCTATTGTTGTTGCTATTAATTCTGCTACTTTTACTGTTGACACGATTTTTATTTTTATGATATTTTTACTGCTTTTGGTAAAGAACAGGGATTAAAAGGACACATTTGGGAGATAGTAAAGAGCAGTTCAGACTTTCTTCTTGAGAAGTATGTGCAATAAAAGTCTCACAGTGAACAAGGGTTTGCATCAGAATTGTTTCTGGATCCACAGTGTAACAGAAGTGCCCTGTTCCAAGAGGACCATGGGAAAAAGTTACCCTGAAACATTGAAGCTCGGTGCCCGCAAACACCACAGACGGCCTTGTAACTACACATCACTGTGCTTTAGTCAATGATTGCGTGGGTCAAAAAATGAAATGGAACATCCTAAGCTCCTGGACAAACAGTCCCTCTCTTTTATCTCCTTTTCTTGTCCAGTGGTCTAGTTGTTTGAGGGCAAACATGAGTAGGCATGAGACAGAAAATGATGTGATTCTCTTTAGTACCTAGAGAGGATGTTGCTAGGACAGAATGAAACACTAGTAGAGAACAAGCAGGGGTTTGTCTGAACATTCAAAATACCCCTTAGGAGCTGTATTCAAAAAAGGGCAAAAGAGATTTCAGTGGAGAGTGATTATCGCTTGCGTCTCAGAACGACTGCCTTATTGCCGATTAGTATCCCTTTTGCAATGGCCATTCTCTCTTCGTTCCGTTTGCTGCCAGGTTTTATAACTATCAAAGAGGCTGCAGAGGCAGTGTCCCTGAGAAAGAGTGGTGTGTTCCCTGGGTACACAAAGCCTGCTTCTCCAACACAGACTCTCTAGATCCACAAGCTGATTCCATAGAGAGGATGTACCCAGTCAAAGGTAAATGGCAACCAACTCCAATTTCAGTGTCTATTTTCTGTCATGGAGCTGGGCAGCGGGGCTGTGCGTGTGCATGCATCAGGAGGTGGTTCTGAGGGACTGGGTCCCGTGGAGCCAGCCTAAGTGACTTGTTCAGCCTCTGCTTTGCTGTTTTGTCTCTTGGCTTTTGAGGAAGGCTAGGCTGCCTCCCAGGATTGCTCCCTGCTGAAAGTTTTATTCTGAGTGTTTGCAAAGAAGCAAAGCTCTAGTAAAGAGGTAGATGTTACAGTAATTCTACTTTGTGGAGTAAAAACCAAATCATTTCAAGAACACCCAGAGGATTAAACAAACAAACAAACAAACAAAAACAGCTTGAATTTTTCTTGAAGTCTTTTCCTTGCTGGTCTAAAAGACCAGTCTGAGGGGCGCCTGGGTGGCTCAGTCATTAAGCATCTGCCTTCTGCTCAGGTCATGATCCCAGCGTCCTGGGATCGAGCCCCGCATCGGGCTCCATGGGAAGCCTGCTTCTCCCTCTCACACTCCCTCTGCTTGTGTTCCCTCTCTCGCTGTGTCTCTGTCAAATAAATAAATAAAATCTTTAAAAAAAAAAAAAGACCAGTCTGAGACCTGGGAATTATTGCCACGACTTAACGCACCTCCAGGCAGCGTGTGAAATATCCTGACATGCCTGCATTCTGATGCAAGAGGCAGAGAACTTGTTTTCCAGATGCCTGGTTTGTTTCTGACTACAGTCTTGTAGAAGAGGGAACAGTATTAGCCTAATGAGGATCGTTTCCTCAGGGTGACCCCTGGATGTTTTGAAGGTGAAATTCACCAAAGTCTGATTTACTCATTTGTTCTAGGAAGCAACTTGTTGCAAACTGTGGCACCACAAACAACAGTCAAAGAATCTATTGCTCACTGACGTTCAAAGCACAGGATCAAAAAAAAAAAAGTGTGGTCTTTCCTTCCTTACTGCTATGTTTCTCCTTGCACCAGGCACTGTCCTGGGGGATGTGGGCTCTCCACACTTATGATGTTCCTTGCAAAAAACTGACAGCAATAACCCCTACAGGAAACAGACAACATTTCAAGCACTATTATAGAATTAATTAGAAGTGTTTTTACCTAAGGAAAGGGGGGGAAACAAACAAACAAACAAAATCATCCATTCTGCAGCCTCTTGGTTAAATGCTACTCAAGATTCACACGTTTTCAGCAGCAGCAGAAGAAAAAGACCAGTATTCATAAGAAACTACAGTATAGGTCCTTGCACAGTATGAAAAACTCCTTGATTTAGCTCATCAGGTTTTTTTTTTTTCTGTTATTCTTTTAGTTAAAGAAAACAAACTATACCCATTCACGGTATTGGCAATGATAGTTTAGCTGGGTCTCTTAAATTCCACTTGTCTCATTATTTAAAATCCTTTTCAGAGTGGAAAGCAGGAAACGTACCTTAAAGGAGTAGTAGAAGGAGCCCCACTCCTCCCCTTCCACCACTTCCGTGAAAGTCACCGTTTCCGTGCAGAGGACTGGGGAAGCATCCAGGGTCTGTGTGGTCCCGCTGGAAGCGTCGGAGTCCGGGCCGCGCTCTGTGAGGTTGGCTGGCATGGCTCAGGTGGACTCGAGCCTGGCTGTCCCGGCGCCGGCGGCCCAGGAAGAGTCCAGCTCCCCTCTGAGCGCTGCAGCTCTGCACCTGCTCTGCCTCCCAAGGCTTCTGCCTGGAGCTCGGCTCAGCAGAGGCACGGAGCCCTCCCGGAGCCCACCTCCCTGAAGAGCTCTGCCTGATGCCTGCGAGGATCCATGTGCTGCTCTCTCCTCTCCTCAGCAGTTATGATCTAGGAGCCGGCACAGCCTCTTCACCCCACCGTCCCGCCCAGGCCCGGGGCCTCAACACAGAGCCCGTGGGAGCCCCCCCCCCCCCGCCGCCGCCGCACGCCAAAAGCGATCCATATGGCTCCAGAGACAGGACTTCCTGCCCAGCTAGGCTTTCCCTAACTTCCAGAATGGACCCCCACTTCTGCTCCAGCTTCAACAATACAGGAACTTGGACTCAACAGCAGACTGATTAATTCAGGTCATGTTGGCTCTTCCGATATCAGATCATAATTATGCATTTGCTTTGGCTGAGCTTGCCTTCTGACTTACAATACTCACCTAGCCACTTACTTAGTAGCCTGTACATTATTTCAGTAAACATGAGGAAATAGCATATTTGTATTTCACACCGTGGTTTACTCTAGATTTTCACAGGGCACTTCTCAGAAAAGCCTGAGGTCTGTGTTTACCAATAAGCTATGACCTTTGTGTAGTGACTGGGAGTGGTGCCTGGTAAATACTCTTATCAGCTTGATGTTCTTTCATTTCCTATCCAAGCAACTCTGTGAGGTAGGCAGGGGATGTATCTTTATGTTCTCATTTTACCCTAGAAAAGACTGGCTGTCAGAGCTGAAATGACTTGCTCAAGATCCCACAACTGGTGATGGAAATGAGGTAATAACTCATCTCTTCAGAAATTGCTGGACAGCAGTGCCTTGACATTAACATATATTGATTTGCATCACATTTCAAAAGCCTATTGAGGCATGAAGTTAACACGAGTAAGGGTGAACGGCCAGGTGTAAAACAACAGAACTAGGCTGCTTGTATTGCAACCAAGCATAACTACCTGATTACTTACATGGAAAGTGCTCCAAATGTGTGCAGCCATTGGTTCATGACACCTGGTGTAAGGAGTAGCAGGTTAGTGATGATCATAAAAAATGGTGGCCCACGTGAAAGTAATTGGGAAAGCTTTAGCATTATCTGCAAGCCCAGAAGAATATAGAATGCTGTAGATGAGAAGATATTAAGTCTATACTGAAGGGGCAACAAATGTTCCTGGTCTGACCTCCTGAACTCGGGCCTGACCTCCTGAACTCAGGAAGGTCCTAAAAGCTTCTGCCTAAGTGTCAGTCTTACCTTCTAGAAACTAACTAATGAGCTGCTGAAACAGAACAAGAAACATTTGAGGAAGATGCCTGCATAGGAGTCTCAGAAAGTGCCAGAAAGGGTGCCTGAGTAGCTCAGTCAGTTAACTGTTTGCCTTTGGCTCAGGTCACCATCCCGGGGTCCTGGGATCAAGCCCCCCATTAGGGCTCCCTGCTTAGCAAGGAGCCTGCTTCTCCCTCTCTCTACACCTCCCCATTGCTCCTGCTTTCTCTCTCTCTCAAATAAATAAATAAAATCTTTAAAAAAAGTGCCTCCACCTCATTATAATTTTAAAATACTCCTTGGAATATTTATCCCAACTCCTAATAAAAGGAGCCTGCTTTCCTTTGTTCAGGGAGACATGACTTTGGAAATTATTCTCCATGATTTCCTTGTTTGTACAAATAAAGTTGACTTCGTGAGGCTATGCCTCCTGGTGTTCTCTCTGCCTATAGTGTGCCAAGGAGTGGATCCCCTTTGGTCCAGTAACAAGGGGCAGCAAATAGGAGGGAGCTATCCAGAACACTGGGTACGCCATGGGTTCCAAGGGGAAAGAGTCAAAACAGGACAACCGATAGCAAAATGAGCAAAAGAAATTCTGACTGGCAATAAACATGAAAAGATGCTCAGTCATATTAAAAAATTAAGGAAAAGCAACTTAAAACAATAAGACAAAGTTTTTATCTATTGGCATAGTTAAAACTAGGGTTTCCCAAATATTGACAAGGATGGAAAGAAATGGATGTATTTTTTCAGTTCTACAAGAGTTAGTTGACACAGTCACTTGGAAGAACAATTGGCAGTATGCAGTAAAGTTAAAATTACATAATCTATGATGCATCATTCCATTTCTTAATGCTGGTAATTTTCCATCTCTATCTGGGTTATTTATGTGTATTTAATTTAGGGAAGTTCATTGCACTGCACACATAGAACGTATGTACTTGTTCATAAGTATATTTTACTTCAATAAAAATTTATAAAAAGAAATCTGTGAAAAATTTCTGGGAAAGGGCAGCAGCTGGTTAAGTCATAATGTGGTGAGGATGGAGAGAAAAGAGTAGATACCATAATGGACAGGGACTAGGTGGAAAGAGAACTTTCTGGTTATGTTGTTTTCTCTCTACTCATGGTCCAGATGGATCATGTTTTTGACCTGTGGCCACCCAAGAGAAACAGTTATGTGTGTGTACAAGGAGACATTGGAAAAGATGCCTTTGCAATACTGTTTAGAAATGAATCAGAAGCAACCTAAAATTCCAAGTGACAAAATCAGTGAGAAGCTCCAAACTGGAATCTATCTACAGGCTCATCAATAGTAGACCAGGTAAATAAATTTCCACATAGTCACACAATGAATTATTATACATCAGTGAGAATTAATAATTTGTAGCAAATATAACAGATTATAGATTAAACTCACAAATATAATATTAAAAATAATACTTTTTCATTTATATTAAGTATAACTATATATGTGTGTGTGTATACACACACACACACACACACACATATATATATATATATACAGAATAACACTATATCACAGTTGAAAGGAATGGTTGTAGACAAGATGACAAGCTAATATGGTATGATGACTAGTTTGATGTGTCATCTTGACTGGGGAGTGAGATGCCTTGATATTCGGCCAAACATTATTCTCAGTGTGTCTGTGAAGGTATTTCTGGATGAGATTAACTTTTCAATCTGTAGGCTGAGTAAGGCTGATTGCTCTCCTTAATGTGGGTGATCTTCATCCAATCATTTGAAGGCCTGAATAGAACAAAAAGGCTGATTCTCCCATAAATAAGAGGGAACTCCTATCTGACTGCTTTGAGTTGGAACACTGGTCTTCAAAGGCTTTGGGCTTGAACCTAAAACATTAGCTCTTCTCGAGCCTCAAGCCTGCTGGCTTTTAGACTAAAATTACACATCAGCTCCCTGGTTCTCTAGCATGCTGACTACAGATCTTGGGACTTCTCATATGGCTTCTAGGTTCTCACCTGAATTCATCCCTAGAGATTCCACAAAAATGAGAGGCATTGATGGATCCCAGGACTTAACATGAAACCATGAGACACCTGCTAGAAAGGCTTAAATGATAAAGATGGGAAATACCTTGTGTTGGTAAGGATGGGTAGGATAAAGAACTACCATACACTTCTATGGCAATGTAAATTGGTACAAGCACTTTGGAAAACTTCTTGGCAGCATTATCTAAAGCTGATCATATGTGTATTCTATGACCTAGCAGTTTCTCTACTAAGAAAATACCCAACACAAATGAAGACTTATGTTAATCAAAAAATGTAAAGATGAATAGAGCAGCTTGTTTCTAATTGCCCCTAACTTGAAACTACCTAAGTACTCATCAAGAAAAAAGTAGACAAATAAATTGTGGTGTATTCATACCATGGAAAACATACCAATGAGAATGAGTGACCTGCCACTATAGGTAAAAAATGCACAAATCTCACAGTCGTTATTTTGAGTTATAGGGAAGTTAGACACAAATGAATACACACCGTTTGATTTCATTTACATAAATTAAAAGCTAAGGATAGTGACTGGAATAGGCTAGGAGGGAGCCCCTGGGCTGCTGGTAATATTCTCTTTCTTGGTCAGGGTGACAGTTACATGAGGGTATTCCAATTATGAAAATGCTTTCAGCTAAATACACTTACCATCTCTGCGCTTTTTTGTGAGAAATTTCTGGATGTGGGTCAGAGACTGGTTGGGTCACAATGTGATGAAGGCTAAAGGTGGGAGGGGAAATCTAGAACAGGCAAGGGCCAGGTGCCATGGACAGGGATAGGCTGAGAGGAAGCTTTCTAGTTGTGCCTTTTTTTCCTGCACACATTGCCCAGGTAGATTATTGGTTGGCCCATGATTACAACAGAGCAGAAAAATGGCAGCAGCAGTCCCAGAGTCTGATCTGGGGTGATATGAGTAGGTCACAATACATGAAGATGGGTGGTCTAGTCTCTGAGTCTTTCTTCTTGCCCATCTGTGTTGGGCTGAGATCAAGGTGCTGGCCAGGATTGGGGTTTCATCAAAGCCTCAAAAGAGGCAGGATGCACTTCTAAGCTCTCTCATGCTGTTGGCAGAATTCATTTCTTTATAACTGTAGAACTCATGGCACCTGTTCCTTCAAAGCCAGTAAAGAGAGGAGAGATTCTAACAACATGGGTTCAACAGTCTTATGTAATCACATATATGTAATTGCATACATCCCATTCCCTTTGCCTCATTTTACTCAAGAGGAGGGGATTACGCAAAGGCATAAATTCCAGGAGTCAGGTATCATGGTGGCCGCTTTCAAGTCTATCCTTCATACTACCCCACGGGTTAAATGTTTATAAGTGAGGGAGGTAGCTTTTAAGAAAGAGGAAGGTAGAAAAGAGCTAAAAGTTTAAGGTGTACCAACTGGAAAAATGGATATAAAAATAAATTGTTGGAAAAAAACACTAAAGAGATGTTTTGAATTGCAAAAAAAAAAAAAAGATTTAGATAGAAGGCAGGTAAGAAACTCTCAGAAGGCATTAAGAGTGATATAAGGAAAAGAATGAGAGAAAAATAGTTAAGGAATGTGAGCAAAAGAAGTACATATGTGAACATCTGTGTAATGAGTCTCAGAGGGACATCAAAAATAAATGCAAGGGATTGGACAACAAAATTTATAAAACATTTTCATTTACAATTCTTTGGAATTCTTTGAATTTAGGAATTTAATATTCTTAGGAATATATTTAACAAAAGATGTAAAATACTTCTATAAAATATTGCTGAGAAAAATGAATGAAGACACCGAAAAATGGAGAGCTATACTAGTTCAGGGATTAGAGGATTTAGTGTGGTTAAGATGTCAATTTTTCCCAAATTGATCTGTAGATTCAATGAAATTCCAGTCACAATCAAATCAAGTTTTTTTGGTAGAAGTGGACAAACTGTTACAAAAATATGGGAGTGCAACAAACCGACACTATCCAAAGTAATCTTAAATTGAAGAATGTTGGAGGTTAAGAATTTACATAGGGCTACAGAAATCAAGATAATGTGGTAATGAAATAAGGACTGATGAATAGCGGCACCTGGGTGGCTCAGTTGGTTAAGTGTCTGACTGTGGATTTCAACTCAGACGTTGTGAGATCAAGCCCCACGTCAGGCTCCTTGCTCAGCATAGAGTCTGCTTGAGTTTCTCTCCTCTGCCTCCCCCCTGCTCCTTCTCTCTCTTTCAAATAAATACATAAAATCTAAAAAAAAAACCAAAAAACAAAGACTGATGAATAGCTCAGGACAAAACATTATATGTGCAGAAATAGACCCCCATTTATACGGATACCTGATTTTTGACAGAGGTACCAAAACAATCCAATGAGTGAAAAGTATTACCAATAAATGGTGCCAAAACACTGGATATCCACATGGAAAACAAAATGCACCTTGGCCTTTATCTCACACCATGTCCCCAAATTAATTTGGGATGGATCAAGGCTTCTATAAGCTCTTAGAAGGAAACATAGGAAAATATTTTCACAGCTGAAAATGTCAGTCCTTTAGCTTTATTACTTAGCTGTTAGCCCATAACAATGACAATCACAAACCCAGCAAGTAGTTGTGGTATAGTAGAGAAACTGGGCCTTGATGATCCAATAGTGCTGGGGGGCTGACACAAGGCAGCGCCTGCCCAATTACCTGTAGAATGACTCTATCCTGTTTTGAGAGCTCTAGCCTCTGCTAGGTATATCTTAGAGGCAGCCTAGCAATCCCCACCTTGCCACCTCCCTAACACAAACCTTAGTAAATGGCTTACTAACAGATTGCAAAAAGTGAGCTTCAAATCTCTATGTTCCTTATAGAAACTGGGAGTCCTCTCAAAGAAAGCCCTATATTTTACACGTTCAGTGCTCATCAGGGTAGAAGTTCTCAGTCCTGGCTACACACTGGAATAGCCTAGGGTGCTTTATAAAACACTAATGCGTGGATGCCAAGGTTCTGATTAGATTGTTCTGGGCATTGGGAGTGTTAAAAGCTCCCCAGGTGATTCAAATGTGCCTCCAGAGAAGAGAAACCCTGTTTTAGGAGGACAGCAATCTCTAGCGCCCAACTCCCAGTGGGAAGTTTTTGCTGCCTGCCCGTGGCATTCATTCTGGGGCTGCTGTCTTAACTAGCTCATCCTGCCAGGTCCTCAGCCCTGAGGGATGCTTCTGGTGTTCCTGGGACCCACAGTGAGCTTGACCTCATTTCTGGGCTCTACTTTCTCACGACCAAGTTTGAGCCGCTGGGCACCTGTAGCTCCGGAGAGGGAGGGAACTTTCCCTTAGCTTTCTCTTTGGATCTCCAGAGAGTTTTGCTCTCTCTTTCAGAGCACCCAGAAGTCATAGTTAATCTCCCTTTTGGAGACACTCAGACACGCAATTTGGATCCCATTTCTAAGACTTGCCTTCCTTAAAAAAAATATGCAATGAGAGCCTGAAAGGAGAATTTCCAGGTAAGGAAATGGGTAATGAAAGTACAACTAACTCTCTCCCTTAGATTTTCTCTGCCTATGGGGGTGGTTTGGTAATTCATTCTGCCTTTCCAGCCTTCGGGAGGTGAGTGTCAATTTAGTTCCTGTACCCGAGAATGTACCAGGTCTTGGAGGGAGGCATCTCAGTAAAAAGGGACCAAGGCTTGGAGATATGAAGAGAGAAATTTGCACAAACTGCTAAGAAACTGCTTTACAAGGTAATTTACTCCTCTTGTTCATGGGGCACGGTCAGGCTATGGGGCTTTGGAAGAGAAGTGGTGTCTGGGAGAGTCTTACCTTTTATTTTTCTGGTCCCTCTGTGTTCCTGGTACGTGCCCAGGGATGTGTCCTCTCCAGGTGCCCCCCTCCTGTCCTGGTATATCAGTCAAGCATTCAATTTGGAGGATGGCACCTCACATCTGCTCTCAGCCTCTTCCCTTTCTAGATGAAGGTCACCTTTCCCAGGTAACTGGCTCCCTTCTTCATCTCTTCTATGAAAACTTTGCTCAGGGCGCCTGGGTGGCTCAGTTGGTTAAGCGACTGCCTTCGGCTCAGGTCATGATCCTGGAGTCCCGGGATCGAGTCCCACATCGGGCTCCCTGCTCAGCAGGGAGTCTGCTTCTCCCTCTGACCCTCTTCCCTCTCGTGCTCTCTATCTCTCATTCTCTCTCTCTCAGATGAATAAATAAAATCTTAAAAAAAAAAAAAAAAACTTTGCTCAGAATCAGTCTCACATCAGCCACATACCCCTTGAAGTTATCTGGTAGGGGCATTTATTTCTTAAGTCACAACCTTCCTAAGATGAAAAGTGCTGCCTCTGGGCCAAGGGTTTCATCTTCAGTGAGCAGAATGATGGAGAGGCTTGGAAGGAAGATGCTCAAGGTTCCATGAATTCCCGCAACTTCCTGCTTCATACAGTTATCATGGGAACCCTGGCTATGATACTCATTTCCTTGAACAAATATATTGTTTTTCTATAATGCTTAAAGTAAAGGGTTCCTAAACTTTGGAGTAAAAACTATAAGCAAAATATTTAAAGTTGGTTCTTGTATACGTACTTTTGATGGTCAATGGGGTCCATCTCCATGGGGATGCCCTTCTGCCTCATTGCAGTTTGGAAGTCTGAAGGTTTCTCTTTAGTCCTATGTAAATGAGACAGAGAGTTTGGAGCTCCCAGATATTTCCTGACCTTCCCAGAACTCATTCATTATTTGACATTTTCACGTATTGACTGTAACCACAGAGTCAGAGTGAATCTGGATCCAAAGTTGGCTCTGCTACTTCCTTTCTGTGAGTACATGGACACCATGGAGCTTCTCTTTTGTTCTCTGTTAACAGGGATGACAGTCGTGCCTATCTACATCACTGGAGAATTAGATGAGATAGTGCTGACCCATTATGCTAATTGTCTTCCTTCTTTCCTTCTTCATTATGACTCTTTTGTGTGTATAAATTTTCCTGGGCTCTTTGTTTAGTCTCCAAATTCCTAAAGGGCAGAAGCTGCCCCTTTTTTTTGTGTGTCCTACGACCACACTGAACCTTACCTGACCCTGTGAGAAAACAGAGACATTAACCATTTCTTTGCATTCCAGAAACAAATGACTGCAAGTAACCATTGTGTCCCATATGGCTCAGATCAGACTCATGGATGTCCCCCTGTGGGTCATGGCCAATTATAACAAGGCCAGACATAGACCCTCCAATTCCCTTTCTTTGTTTCATAAATGGTTAGCTAAACTAGTATGCCACCACTGATCGATTGAGAATAAAATGCTAGTTAAACAAATTTTAGTCAAGAGTCTGTCCTTTCCCCAGGCTGAACTTCAGCTTCTCTCAGCTTACAACCTCTCCTTAACAGCCCTTCACTAGAATGGGCCAGCCCCTCAAGAAAACATTTCCCCCTTTGCTATCAGACCATACCATTTCATTCACCCCACTTCTCCACGCCTATTTCCAGCCTCAGAACACTCTTAGTGTCCTAACCCTTCAGATGCTTGCACATCTGGTGGGGGACATTGTCCCTATGATAATGGTCCTCTTTCCCCTGTTGCTGTGGTGTCCTTCCCCTCTGGAACAATTCTTTCAAATTAAGTCTTTTCTTACCTGAGTCCAAACTGTTCAAAAATTCATGCTGTATTGAATTGAAAATGTTATTGGTCAGAAGAAACAATCTCTTGAGCTATTGCTAAACGAAGTATACATTATGTCAGGGGCTCTGGGGACCTTCGTGGTTTGGTGGGAGAGAACAGACAATAAAACTCTCCAGGCTGAATCACGGAAGGAGTAAAATAATATAAAAGCAGTAGGTGACACAGGCAGAGTGCGATTAATCTCCAAGTGAGTATTAAGGAGAATTAAATTCCAAGTTTAGAGGAAGATCCTACTTCTGAGGTTTAAATTTGGGTTGGTTTCGGTGTTTTTATTACTTTGGACGAAGCACGAAACTTTTCTTTTTCCACCAGTGTGGGAAAAGGTGGCTAAGTGTGGGTTCAGGACAAAGGGAATTAACTTCCTTCCGCGGGATTTTGATCCTCGGATACCAGAAGGTGCCATTGCCTGCAGACACTAAATTTCTCAGGGTTGAGGTGATAATAGACAGGCCACCTCCCATGCCCCATGACTTCTGTCTCAAAGGAATGAGCTGACAGTCTAAGCTTGCTGTTGATACAATGTCGCACACGGTATCTAAGTAAGATATATCGCTGCCGCGCTTGTACCTTTATTCTCTGCTGCGCGCTTGGACCTTTATTCTCTAAGCGCCTCTTTTAGAATCTGTGTGAACCTGGATTGGGTAGATGAGTTTTAATCATAGAGATAGGAGGTAGGAAAGGATATGGGGGAGGGAAAAGGGGGAATTCCACCTAATCGCTGTGCTGGGAGCTTGACATTTGTCACACCATTTAATTCCCAGAATTTTACTTTCAAGAGCATGCAAGTTTTCCCCATTTTAGAGGTGCAGAGAGCTCCTGGTAAAAGAGAGCTTTTCAAGTAGAGACACGGAATTGGAAACAATCATTGACTCCCTACACTGGTTAATTTCTGTAGTCCCTTTATTTTTGCCTTGCATTCTGAGGGGGTGGTAAGGGCTCGGAATCATTAGTATGAAATAATAGTATCCTCTGAGGGGAAATTTCTTTGAAAGCAGAGAGAAATCCTTGGGATCCTAGAGAAAAGATAAATGCAGTAGTACATCTGGTAATTGCTTGTTCTAATAGGTGCAAGAGGTTACACATGTTATAATGAGTAAGAGGTATTATCCCTAAAGAAATGGAATGCAGGGCTCTATTTTGAAGAGGACACCAGAGGAAAGGGGATTTAACAGGCCATGCTTTTAGGGTTGTACTTTTCTCATTATAACAACAAAACTCGCCTACTCTAAATACTAACCTGAAATGCAAAGATACAAATGATATGAACTGCTAATGCACTCCTCAGTTCCCCAGTGAGATCATACTATGCACTCTGCTTACCATTCTGCTTTTTAATTTCACATATTTTGGGCTTTTATATCAATAAATATAATGGCTATTTCTCTGTAATGCTAATATGTGATGTTCCCATGATTTTATTCATTCCTTCTCATATTAACTGAGATTTAAGTTATCGTGTTAGTGGCCCAGCCAGGAGAAGGGAGCAAGTGAGGAAAGCAAAAGGGTGTTTGGCTCTTTTTAAAGGAGCTTGCCTAGAAACCTCCCCCAGTGCCTTCCACTTCTATTTCTTTGATTCTCTGGCTTCTCCTGTCTGCAGGGAAAACTGGAGACATTGTCATGCCCCGTAAAACGAGGGTTCTTTAAGTTCGTCAGTTCAGCATGGAGGCTGAGTTGGGAGGTAGCAGTCCCTGACATGTCGGCCTTTTTTCTTTTCCATTAATATCTTTGCATATCTTCTCGCGTCCTTTTTTTCTTCTGTTTCTGAGTCTTTGGCTTTAGGTCTGTCTGTAAATAAGTTTATTTATTTATAGGTTTTATTTATTTATTTTTTTGTGCAACGTTAGAGTGTCTTTGCTTTAATGAGACAGAGGTTTAACCATTTGTGTTTATTGTTAAACATTTTGTGTTTGGTCTCGTACTCTACTATCTCTTACCTCTGTTTCTGTCCTTTTCTATCATTTTCAGTATTTTTTTTAGTTTTTATGTCATCTTTACATTTTTTCCTCATCTTTTTAAAGTTTTCTTTAGTTGTTTATCTTCTATAATGTGAAAGACATACACATTTTTTCTTCTGTTAATATACACTTTCTATATCTTCAAATAATTTAATTAAAGCTCAGTTTGTTAATTTATCAACACTGGAAATGAGACATCGTTTATTGAGTTCCCTCTGTGAAAAACAGGAAAAAGACTCACATACATTCCCTTTCACTCTCTTCTGCCCACTTCTTCATAAAATTTTTAACTGATATGCGCTGGAATTTCTGATGCAGTAGAGAAGTTAAATATGGTGATAGTCTTTCAAGAAATAGAACGTGCATATTTCATCCAGACACAATATTTTCTGGATCAATTTATACATAATTTGATTTTTAAAATGGATTTGTTGCCCACCAACAGCCCTGTATCTTACTTTTGTGTCTGTGAAGTCTATATTTTGATTTATTCCTCAATTAGATGAAGAATGTCTTTAAGTAATTGCTTCACAATTTGCTGCCCAACTCTTTGTATATATTTAAGAGCAACTTTTCATTGTTTTCCTACATTAATTATAACTCAACTATATATAAATTGTTTTTTGTCATCAAATGTTGTGGAGAATAAGTCTAGGACATTATTTACTTACTAAATTAAGTAATTAATTATTGCTCTTTAAGTGATTCCTTCTACCAAATGCTACATGTAGACTTGTTCATTTATCTTTGAAATGCAGGATTTCTTGGAATGACCATTTTTCACTAATTTTGACTTGATGTGATAAACTCTCTAGCTCTACATAGTTGGTGTAGTAAAATAGTTAAGAAGAAAGACTTTGGAGACTTATATGACTGTAAGTTTTGGTTCTGGGACTTACCAGCTGTGGTCTTAGGTTCAAAGTAGGGTCATTGTGTCATTTGCTGTCCACATTCCTGACACTTTTGAGGATGAATGGTGCCGAAAGTAATTTACATTCGTTTATGGATGTACCACAGGAGTGAATCAGCATTGCCCTAGGCAAGCTGGAGATATGCAGTCATCTTCTTCTAAGGATCATCTGTAAAATGAGCATAATTATAGTGTGGGCTTCCTAGGGTTATGATGATCAAACAAGTTGCTGTGTGTGAAGTACTCAGTGCAGCTGCAGGGACATTGTTATCTGGTATCTTGTCAATGGTGGTGCCATTTATATTTAAAATTCTCCTCAGGGGTGCCTGGGTGGCTCAGTGGGTGGCTCAGTCGGTTAAAAGCCTGCCTTTGGCTCAGGTCATGATCCTGGGGTCCTGGGATCGAGCCCTGCATCAGGCTCCCTGCTCAGCGGGAAGCCTGCTTCTCCCTCTCCCACTCCCTCTGCTTGTGTTCCCTCTCTTGCTGTCTCTCTCTCTCTCTCTCTCTGTCCAATAAATAAATAAAATCTTCAAAAAAGTAAAATAAAATTCTCCTCAACTAAGAGAAAATGTAAATAATAGCCTTTAACTTTGTTTTATGCTGTTCTCTCCTGCACCCCTCAGAACACTATTATCTTTTCTTTGGCCCTCATTTTATGTCATCCATATCTATCGTCTATTTTCTGATCACATTAATCTCTTTCTCCTTTTCCTCTGCATTGCCCGTAATGTGTTCAGTCCCATTCTGATCATCACTAAACTACTCTGGGTCTTCATTATTTTTTGGTCTTTCTAATAGCATTTACAATTATGTAATGGCATTGTTAATTCCTTGAATTGTTTCTTTAGCACTACCACCTCCCTTTTAATTTAAGTCTCTCTTTTTATACTATCCTTTCATTTTTTTATATACAGTTAGGCTCAGTTTCTCTACTTGTAAAAGGGGGTATAATATCAACATTATAGGATTATTTAAGGATAAAATGATGTAAAGCACTTAGAACAACATTTGGCATATAGTATTAAACAATATATTTAACTAATATTATTTTTATAGAGCTCATGCATTGTTGAAAAAATCCTGCAGCTTTTTTCTCCTATTTCTTAAAGTAATTTTTTTTCAAAGTACTAATCTTTATTTTTGCCTGTTTATTTTTTTTAGAACTTTATTTTTTTTTTAATTTATTTATTTTGAGAGAGAGAGTCAGCATGAATGGGGTTGGGGAAGGGCTGAGGGAGAGGGAGAGAAAGAACCTTAAGCAGGCTCCAGGCCTAGTGTGGAGCCTGATGCCAGGCTCAATCTCATGATCCTGAGATCATGACCTGAGCCGAAATCAAGAGTCCAACGCTTAACTAACTAAGCCACCCAGGCACCCCTTTTTTTCAGAACTTTAAAGCTAAATCCACATTGTGTCTTTCTAAACAGTTTTATTGTTTACCATAAAATTCACCTATATGAAGTATATAATTAAATTGACTCTTAGTAATTTATGGAGTTGTGGAAACATCACCACAATATTGATTATTGTAGCTTTATGGTAAGTATTGAAGTCAGGTGGTGTTAGTCCTCCAACTTGTTCTCCTTCAATACCGTGTTGGCTATTCTGGATAATTTACCTTTCCATATAAACTTTAGAATTGGTTTGTCACAAAATGACAAATATCCACAAAATGACTTCCTGGATTTTGATTGGGATTGTATTGAATCTATAGATCAAGATGGGAAGAATAGACATCTTGACAATATTGAGTTCCTACCCATGAACATGGAATATATCTTCATTTATTTAGTGCTTCTTTGATTTAATTAATCAGAGTTTTGTAGTTTTCTTCATATATATCTTTTACAGATTTTATTAGATTTATATCTAAGTATTAATGGAGGGACTAGTGTAAATGGTATGTTTTCATTTCAAATTTCACTTGACATTGCTGACATATAGGAAAGGAATTGTCTATTCTTTTGCCAATACAGTAGAGAGGGGGTAAGAATATGGCCAGTCATCTCTGGGGCTTCTCTTTCTGCACATGTTCTCATACTTTTAACCATTTTATCTGATACCAAGTTATGAGAGTATCCTAATAAAAGGATGACCCCTAGAGGTACAGACTTCTCTTTTAATTCAGGATGAATCAGCTTCATTTGTGAGAATTTGAGGTAAAGACAGTGTTTTTCAAACTTGGATAGACTTAGAACCACCTGGAGAGCCTTATGCATAAACTGTGCCTGTGATCCACCTCCAGAGTTTGTTGTAATAGTCTGGGGTACAGCAATGGGGGCTTTTAAAAGTTCTCCAGGTGATTCTAATGTGGAGTCAAAGTTGAGAAACACTGAATTAAAAAAAACAATGTTCCTGTCGGTCTTCTGTATGTTGAGCATGGATAACCATACTCCTACACATTAGTTGGCAAATAAATTGGTGCTTGTCTCTCCTGTGGTATGAATGCATGGGCACATAACCTCAGATTGTTAAGTCTGTGTGGGCATGGGTGTTCACTCAAGTCAGAGGGAGAAGGCAGTGCAATTAAGCAACTGTCTTCTCAGAAACTGTCTGAGACATGCTGAAAAGAGGTACTTACTTTTCCTTCAGCCAAACCTCTCCTCAAAATTTTCCTACATGCAGTGGGTAGATGGACAGGAAATAATGCCATTTTATCTACATTGCCCCCTTTCCTCTACTTACTTTCCATAACACTATATTGGCGGTTCTCAAACATTAATGGGTTTCAGTGGCACCTGGAGAGTTAACAAAGAATAGAGAGGGGGCGCCTGGGTGGGTCAGTTGGTTGAACATCTGACTCTTGATTTGGGCTCAGGTCATGATCTTGGGCTCCCCTGATGCAGGCTCGGTGCTCGTTGGGGAGTCTGCTTCTCTCTTTATCTCCCGCTGTCCCTCTTCTCGTATGCTCTCTTTCTAAAATAAATAAATACATCTTAAGAAAAAAAAAAGAATAGAGAGGCTCAGGCACATTAAGTAGGTAAAGGCCTGGGCCTCTTTATTTTACAAAGATTCTCAGTGATTCTGGTGCCTATCAAAGTTCAAGAGTCACTGCGCTGAGGCATTTTCTTGGAAACTTTAATTAGTAACAGTCTCAGGGAGGCGATTTGTGTGCTGTTTTTTTGATGCACATTCTGCTGTGATTATATTTAGTAGAAATTTCTTGAGTTGTTATCGTTCTACTTGATTTTTGTCTGGAATGCATTATACATATAAACACTAGGCACAATCAAAAGCATAATAATATGGGACAACACTTCCTGAATACCTGAGACTTTACTCACTTAATTTGTTCTTGCCAAAAAGTCTAGAGATGCTATGATTACATATTGTTGTGTAACAAACCACTGCCTCCAGATTCAGTGCCTATGCTGTGAATGAGGAATTTGGACAGGATGTAGCACAAATGGTTTGTCACCACTTGGTGATATCTGAGGTCTCCATAAGCAGACTTGACAAATTTGGGTAACTTAAATGGCATCAGGTTGTAATATTTTAGAGACCTTTATCCTCACATATTTGGCACTTGAGCTGGGATGACTCTAATGCTGAGCTCAGTCGGGAATGTTGACCAGAGTGCCTACACGTGGTCTGTCCATGTGGCTTGGGCTTCCTCAAAGCATGGCAACCTCAGGTTAACTGAATATTTTACATGGCTCAGGGATCCAAAAGTGAGTATTCCTATAAGTAAGGTACAACCAGATGGCCTTCTATGGCTTAACCTTCAAAATCACGTAGCATCATCTCTACTATACCATCCTCTACCGGTTAAAGCAATCATAAACCCAACTAGATTCGGAGGTGAACATAGACCCTATCTCTTTACAAAATACTTTGTGCTTTAAAACCTCCACAAGAGGGAAAGCAGTTTGTCATGGGTAACCTGGATTGGCTAAACTTCAGTGTGAATTCTCTTAATTGTTTGACAAATAACCCATCTTACTGTAAATAACACTAAAGTCTCATGTGCATGATTCGATTCCAACTAGTATAGTCTTATTAGCATTCTTCAATTAGTTTTTATTTTTAAATGTTATCATGGACTCAAGGCTTACTTACAGATTAATCTTATTCTAGTGGACCATAATTATTATTTTTCTGGCCACCTTTCTGCTGTTTGAACGCTCTGTTGTGTAAGCATCTCACGTCTCTTACTTATTTGTCACTATACTATCTCCAGATTGTCTGAATAGATCACCATCTTCAACCACAAATTGTCCCGGACCCATCTTATTTTCCCATCCCCAGATCTAGCACCCTTATCCTCTAGGGAAACTGTTATTCCCTTTAGGGGGAAAATATAAAGATTGAATGCAGGGTCTGCTTCCAGATGGAATGATGCCAGGCATATCAGGGTAATTTCAGTTTCAGAGTAAACGTTTTTCAAAGTCTTCAGTTCATGTCAATGATTTCAATTTTTACTTTTATATCTTTATTAAATATAAGAGCTTCTTAGTCCATTATTTTCTCTTATCTGAACTGCCAGCTTCTCTCCCTCTCCCTTTTCTCACATACGGTAAATTTATACTAGAATCAAAACATTATACTCTATATTATCACACGAAACTCTGTTTTAAATTATAATGCTGAAAGAATCCTAGAAATACTGATGTTAAGTTACATTTGGTGAAAACAAAATTAATAAACCCAATCTCTTGTCACCTAAATAAGAGAAGATTCATTGCTCTAGGCTTGATTCATGCTGTTATATCAGGTATCTTGTATATGTCAGCAGAAAAGGAGGTTCTGTCTGATTCCTGAGGCCACCTAGACTTCCCCAAGAACATCCTTTTGCCCCTGCCATTTGATCTGTAGAAGGCATCCAAGAGAGGCAAAAAGAGAGATTAACACTCTGAAGGGTAGAGTGATAAGGGGATGTACAATCCCTGATCTCAGCAGCTCCAACCAGCTAAAAAGTTTCTATACTACCAAGTGAACCAGCACTCAAAATGTCCCTTGGCAACATAATCACTGGATCATATGAAGAGATCAAACTGCTGCCCCAATTCCTAGCAATCAAGGTAGTTAAGTCAGCTATTGGCTGGATGTTGGATATCTGGGGAAGACTTAGATGGCTGTTATGACCCTAGTTAGTATAAAATCAGAGAGGGAAGGTAATAGTAAGTGAGAATTATGTCTCACCCAAGAGATAAGGAGTCTAGGATAACAATGGATTCCTCTTCTTTATGTGCTAGGACACTTCTGGTTATCTGTTTGGCTGAAAACCAAAGCTATTGTACTATTTTCAAAGACTCCCTCCCCAAGGCAGATGACAGTGCCAATGTACCATCTCAGTGATCCAGAAGGCAAGATATCAATGCCCATGTGTGTTTGACTAGGGTAGGAGTGGTGCAAAAGCATTTGAAATAGTCCTTAAGGATCCCTTACTGCCTCCTAGCTCACTTGCTGTGCTTCTTCAGTAGTCTTTTCCACCTTGGTTTCAAACTACATCCCCAGAACTCAGACCTATACCCTATACTCTCATGTTTACTACTGCTTGGTTTGGCTCCTCCAACTTCCCATTCATTTCCTGACCTTGCCCCATCGGCATCTTGGCTTTGGATTATGAATTAGGTTTTGGGAATCTGCCTACACCCTCTTTCTTGGGATGCTCTCTGGACCATGATGGATGATGAATTCACAGTGAAGCAGAATCTGGGGCAATAGCAAGGGGGATTCAAATTGTCCCTTCCCTTTACTCTCTATCAGTTAGAATGCTAAATATGTGCTACAGTGGATCTGGCCTCTCCTTGAAAGCAGCAGCTTTCAGCCACCGGGACAGACTCAGGGCCCCAGAGATGGTATGGAAAAAGCACTTGATGATGAAGAAGAGTCAAGGAAGAGGTTGTCCACAACTTGAAGTCACCATGGTTGTTAAACCTTAGCATATACACATTGTGCTTAAACTCAGAACAAAATTTATAGCATGAAAGAACAGTTGAAGGGAGGAAAATGGCTATTTATTGTATTTCTTATATAGTTGAGTACTTTATATGTTGAGTACTTTATATGTGTTATCTCTTTTTATCTTCAGAAAAGTATGTTGAGGTAGATATTGGCCTTCCCGTTTGACAAATGAGGAAATTGAGGAAAGAGTAATATACCCAGGAGGGTGTAGACCTGGGATTTGAGCCAGGTAGTCTGATTGCACGCCCACAATTATGCTGACGTTCTGCAGGGGCCTAGGTGGCTTCCCTGAACTCTCCTTGGTTAGATCTCACTTGACTCATAATTTGAATATTCTCTTTTTGGGTGCTTCAGAACTTCAAATACCATAAAAAGCCATTCCCAGGGAGCCAAGAAGCCTGTCTGCCAATAATGAAACATTACTCACGACAGGTAGGTACCCCCAGGAACCTGGTGTCAGAGGCAAACCCAGTTGAGTGATGTGGCTTCTTACGAACAAGGTCTGTTCTTGAGCAGGCAGTGCTGAGAAAACCATCTTCATCTGGCAGGCTTGTGCTTGCTTGTCGTGGTTGTGAAATATAATCCACGCTTAAAACTTCTTAGCCTGTGGGATTTCTCCACTGGAGATTGTCAAATTAGGTCTTTTCTTTTGGGTCAGTCAGATGCAATGGCAACAAGCCAGCCTGCTGCTGGTGGCTCTTTGGGGAGATTGCTGTTAGCTCAGATAGATGAGTTCTAACATCGTATTCCAGCAATGTCAAGTTGTCTGCTACAACTTTAAATTTGTAATAGCAACTCAGATGGGAAAAATGAAACTTTCTTTATTATACAAATCAACTTAGTTCATGAAATACTATTTCTGCTCTGTTTTTCCATTAAAAACAAAACAAAACAAAAATAACCAGTCTTTCCATTTCAGGGTAATTTGTTTTAAACTCAGGGTCTCTGAGTTGTTCTCTTTCCACTTCTTTTTCTTCCCATTTCTCTCATGCCATCACTTTATCAGTCTGCTGGGGGGTTGTGAATCCCTGACTGCATTCCAGCTCTTAATTCTCAGCTGTCTTCTGGGCCCCTTGCAAACTTTCTGAGTCTCTTCCAAAGCCTGAGATGGGTGATCTCACTATGCCATGCCCCCTTACTAACCTGTAGCAGTCTACCTTTCTTGGTACGAGGCACTTGACATGACTGTTTCCTGAATGGGTTCCAGACAGGGAGTGTGGAACAGGCCTTTCTGCATTTAGGTCCCCAAGCCTATTCTATCCAACCTCCCAATAATGGGTCAAATCTGTAGGAAAGGGCCGTCGGGATTCAGACCCCAACATTAACATCTATTGTGTTGCTATTTCTAATCCTCTGTAGAAAAATCTTCTTATCTTCTCTGTGTACAGGGAGGAAACAATCATTAGGTAGAATTCTCTTCCTGCCTTACCATATAAATTGTAGGCTCTGAATCCATCAGAAATTTCTCAAGAATCTGGATCCAACAATGGAAAGCTAAGGATCCCGGGATTTGTGGGGTTTTTGCTTCTATAGTTTCACAAGAATGTCACTCAGAGATTCAGAGACTTGTTTGTTCTAAGCTGTATCTGTGTTGTCAAAGAGGGTGGAACGTGTAGAAAAGTTATTGCTGTTGCTCATTTGATGGTGTACTGGTTTTAGGATGCCATGGACTGCAAGGAGCAGAAGACTCAACTCATGGAATGTTAAACCATGGAGATGGAATGTTTATACCACAGAAGGCTGGATCTGGGCAGTATCAGACTGGGTCTGGTAGCTCAACAAGGCCACAGGGGACTCAGGCTCTCTTGATCCTCTGTACCATTGTATCATGTTGCCAGTGTCTCCCTTCCTGGTGATGAGATGGCACCCAGATCCCTAATCATCATATCTTCACATGTCAGGGTCCAAAGCAGAAAGCAAGGATGGTGGAGGAGGGTGTTCTTATCTGTCTCTCTTTTCTGAAAAGAAAATATTTTCATGACACCCATGCAAGTATTGACAGTTATCTCTTCACATCTTGTTGACAAGAACAAGGTCATACAGCAACCCCTAGCTCTAAAATGAGTGCCTGGCTTTTAAGGACTTGAGAGTGGCAGGCAGCAAGGAAGAAACGTACTGGAAATGACTGCAGAGAAGCTGAGTTGGGTAATGGCAACAAGAAAGCCCAGGGAAGAAGCAACCTCTTAACACTGTGTCAACACATTCTCCTTCCTTATGTCCTACCTGGGCACATTCTCCACTCTCTGTGCCTGTTATCCTTCCTACACCCACTGAGGGTACCACCAATGGATCATGCATGGCACTTAGGCCCGGTGTGCCCTATTATAGCCTTAGTTTTTTTCCTAAAACTGTAGTATAATGAGAAATTGACCATTTGGCTTAAAAGGTAAAATCTAGATTTCGTTTTGGAAAATTTTGAGAAAAATTTAACTCTGGCTTTAGACCACTTTAATTTGAATCTCCAGTGCACTTCTTCACAGCTATCTACCTTTGGCAAGTCAGATGTCTCAGCCTTGATTTCTTCCTAAGTAAAAGGAAGACAGTGAGGCATATGCCAGGGTTTGCGAGGATTAAATACAAATGTGTATTTAGAGCACCTGGAACATCATAGGTGCTCAGTCAATGTGAGTATTAACATCAAATGATTGGTGTGCTCTCAGGATCGGGAGGAAAGGACCCCTCGAAGGTACTGGAAGCGAGGGGTAACTCACAGAAATGCTGCTGATTGTGTATGCACCTTGGGGAACAGGCAGGGATAATCAAGAGGCAAGCTGGCATTCTGGATACAGGGACAGCTAGAGAAAAAGTGTGGAACTAAGAATTCGAAAAGAAGATTAGAACAAGAGTGGGGATGTCGGGGTGTGAGTAAGGGAGGCAAAGACTTAAAAACTAAATGCTGGCAGATTTTGTAGGGTCCTGAGTGATGCGCTAAGGAATCTAAGCTTGACTCTAGGAAAAAAAGAGGAACTTGAGATTTTTGAGCAAGGAAGTGGTATGGTATCACCCTGATTTACTTGATAGAAACTCTTCTTACTTTATTGTAATATTTAAAGATAAGATTTTAATTGATAGCTGGCTACAAAATAGGTTTTGATTGGCTTGTTCTCAGGAGCACCTTTTGCTCTATGTCAAGATATTGCTAATGTTGGATATTTAAGTTTAGATAGTTGGATGATACAAAGAAACTGATTATTACAAAAGTGTAAAACAAAACAGGGCATCCTCCTATGTGTGCCTTGCTGCATTTTTTGTGTATAGTTTTTGTATGTAATTTGGATCTAGTTTTGATACTGGAATTGACCTACATTTGGAGGACTCTGGAACCAGATTGATGCAAATCCCAGGTCTGTCACTCTTTGATGTGTGATCTCGAGAAGTTATTTAAATGATCCATGACTCAGTTTCTTAATATGTAAAGCAGAGACAATAATAGCACCAACTTTTACATATATGAAGTACTCTAGAATAGATAGTGTGTGGCATTGTAGGTGCTCAATACATATTATGAGTAGTGATTGTTCAACTTAATTTGTAAATATTTTTTGCTCCATCAATCCTCATTTAGCAACAGTCTCAGTTGCAACAAACCTTGATGTGATCTGGCTGGAAAGGAAAAAAATGTACATTTATGGAGCACCTGCTATGCACTAAATAACATCCTTGCTATAATTACTTACTAAAAATTTAGGATGTGGTGGGAATTATGTCTGGTAGTTATACATTATTATTTCCATTGTGCTGATAAGGAAACTGAAGGTCAAGGAGACTTTTAAGGAGTTCACCTCCAGTCCCATTCACCTAGCTAGGTAAGAGAGAGAATTCCAATTGAAGTGTGTGCAATATCGAAACTCAAGTTATTTCTACCGAGGAAATACTGGGTACTATAGAAAACATTGTGTTCTGGGGGTTAGGAGGTCCGGGTACCATTGTGAGCACAAGTCCTTAAGGACTCTGTAATTTTGTGAAAGTATTTAATTTTTCTTACACTGTTTATAAAAAGGGATATAATATTATTGCCCTCCTTGTTCTAGAGTTGATGTAAAACTTAAATGAGGTAATAAATGTGAAAGTGCTGTAAAAGCATTTTGCTACAAGACAATTGAATGGCATTTGAGTGAATGATATCATCTTCATCATCACTGACAAATCTAGGGAGTAAGTGGGAACATTTTAAGAGAAAGTGCGAACCAAGTGTGAGTTTCGCACCAGGCATTTCATATCTCGGCTGCACACAATTCTTTAGGAAGTTAAGAGATGGAGGAATTAATGTATTGTTATACAGTAAATCGGGACATAATGGAATGGTGTGGAAAGTAAGATAGGTGAGACTTCTGAAGGAAAAAAACACCACTGACTTAGAATGTCATTTACCCATAATTTGGATGAAATTAGTTTCTCTGCACAGCTGACATCTGATTATCCACATCAGTTAAAACTTCAAGTGAAAAACTCAATTTTATTTTGTGAATCAAAATATGGACTATGTTTTAAGAAGTAACATGTGCCAATAATTAATTTGAGCTGCTTAGAACATTTTGAAAAATTAGAAATTTATAAACATAGAACATACTCACGTATCTGTTGTAGTTAAGGACCATATGTTGCCTGGATAAGAATTCATTAATCTCATTTTTTTCAGTTCTTTTCTTGTAATGGGACTCCCATCACTAACCATTTGTGACCGTTCTCTAGATCCATATTGACTCAAGTTGCTCATTACAGTGAAAATATCTTTTGGGGGAGAATAAGTCAAATATGTATTATCTATTTATTATATCTAATTATATCTTATTTAAAACATGTAGAAATTGTGGGCGCCTGGGTGGCTCAGTCGGTTAAGCGACTGCCTTCGGCTCAGGTCATGATCCTGGAGTCCCGGGATCGAGTCCCACATCGGGCTCCCTGCTCGGCAGGGAGTCTGTTCCTCCCTCTGACCCTCTTCCCTCTCGTGCTAGCTCTCATTCTCTCTCTCTCAAATAAATAAATAAAAAATCTTAAAAAAAAACATTTAGAAATTGCAATAGGGTACCTTATGTTTTCACAATCATATTGGAAGCATGGAGTCCTCCTTATTTTGAAGTTGTACTGTCTGACCCCTGGGACCATCTCCGTTATGGAAAAGAAAGGGTTGACTGGGGAGCAGAGCGGATCTTTCACACACATGGAAATATTGTTTATCATACATTCACTATGCTAACATATTAATAGAGCATACATGTAGGAAGATCTATATTTGATTCATAACTTCAGTTTTTGGGGATTCTCATAACTGAGCCAGTTGAGGAATGAGGTCTCTAATCAGGTCTAGAATTTAAAAGAGAAAGAGAACATAACTACATTTTGGAGATAGATTATCCTTTTTGCTTCTAAGAAGCTCTGAGTCAAGAAATCCTCAACAAAGAAGCAATTTATATAATTTAAGACTGAAAAGAACAGTTGTAGTTCTGTTCCCTTTGTCTCCTTAAGGCTTCTTGAAATGGCAACTGCCTCCTTGAAGCTTTAAATACATGGCCAGGACGATGACCAGGTCACAGATACTTTCAGTCCCATCAGAAGGATCCTTGCAGTAACAGCATCATGAAGTGTGTTATGATGAATACCATCAGCCTCCTGGCCTCAGGGCTAAGGGGTCTTTCACAAGGAACTCCACGGACTGATGGAGAACTGTTCGTTACAGTAACTCCCAGGAGAGCCAGATAAACAATGGAGGCTCCTCAAAGGAGCTAGTGTGTTACTTCCTTTAACCTCGTTCTACCCGCTTAGATTTTTGCAGTAATTCTGGCACCGTCCTCCAGTGTCCAGTTCCCATTATTTTCCTTTCAGTACTTCAATTTTTTTTTTATCCCCACCAAACAAAAGGAAGGGCAAATAACAATCTCCTTTATACAACTAGAATCAACTGGAACAATCTTGCTAGATATGTTTTTCCTGAAATCTGAGGGGAGGGGAAAATAAAATGCCAACTCAGTATACAATTATGAAAAGACAAAAATCATCATTTTTTTGCAATTTTGCATGTGTAGCATACTTAGAAGATCCCAAAAGGTTCCAGAAAGAGGGGATCAGGTAGTGTGGTTGCACTCAAGAAGAATCAGGGGTGTCATGGGCGTGTGAATTAATTTGAGAACCATACAAGACATATCTAAACACAACAACTGGTTCATGTAGTAACCATGAATTCCATAATTAGAGCCAATACTCTGCTAAGGGCTTTATGTGCACCGTTTTATTTTATCTTAACGACAACTCTATGAGGTAGATATTAGCAGGGAACTGATGACCAGAGAGAGTAAATAATTTGTCCAAGGATGCATGAATAGTAATGGAGAGGCAGGATTCATACCCAGCTTTGCCTGACAGGAGAGTTCCTGTGATGAACAACGTGGTGTGATGACCAAGCTCTGCACAGATGTTGCCTTCTCCTATCCCCTCCCTTTCTTTGCATGTTGTGGGTTCCTGGATGGTGTGCTTGGTGAGGCCAGGGACTGCATCTGTCTTCTTTCAAGTGCATCCCAGCACTATAGCCGGAACCTGGTTGTATTGGTTGAATGAATGAATGAATGAATATCTGAGCTTTCTTAAGGTCTTTGAATAGAAAAATAGTTCAGAAGGGTTGAACTCTGAATGCGAAGATGACTTCGGAATTCCTCAACCAATTAATTTCATGTATATTTTCCTTTTTATATATGCTCTAGAGTGATAGATAATAAAGATCTATGTCTGGATAAACTTAAAACAGCTTTTTAAACAACTGTAAACATTTTCCAAGTTATAAGAAAGTTTCCTGTGCGGTTTCATTAGCAGTTGTTTTTTCCTTCCTGGTACATACAACGGTATTTCTTCTAATCGACTGGTTCCTAGAGTCCATGACTTATTATCCACACAGTAGACAGGATGAGTTTTTAAAAACTCTTAAATCAACTGTTTTCCCTCTCCTGTGCATCCTCCCTAAGTGGCTTCTCCTTTCACTTTGAGTGTCCTGAAAGCCTTTCCATGACTCCTGCCGCCCCAGGCATTCTGCTCCTGCTCTGATCTCATTCCCCACCTGACCCGGAGCCACCTTCCTTCCAGCACCACTGGCCTTTTTGCTTGTCTCCGCCAACACGCCAGACGGGCTTTAGCTTCGGCACCCCTGCTGTCTCTTCCCTCCACCTGCAACTGCTTCTTTCACAGATGTTCCTCAGACTCCTATCATTCTGGTCTCTGTCAAACTGCTCCTTTTTCTAGAGTCCTTTTTGATCATTCTCGACATCCCTGCCTCACCCTGTCTTCTCACACAACTGCATTTCTCTCTGTAGAACTCATGATTCTCTATCTTCCAAGTGTGCATTATCTGCCATACTCCTGCCTTTCCCTCCCACACCCCCTGAAATGGAAACGAGACTTGGTCTGCTTGGCCCCTGGCTGGATCTCCAGTGTCTAGAACAATGTCCAACACGGGAAGTTTAGAATAAGCCCTCACTGAACTAGTTAGTGAATGGATGAGGAGATGGATGGATAGGCCTTCTCGGAGGCCAACACAGGGCCGTGGGAATGCATGATACAAGGGTGGAGTACTATGGGCCACTGTATCGTTGGAAGGGGATAGCATTCAAGAGGCCAGAAGGTGGATGTACTTTGTACCTGAGGCAAGTTCTCATGGTCAGCATGCAGAAATCCAAACCCATTATCTGGTTCAAGGGGCACTAATAATAGGAGGTGGAATTTAAAAAACCCCAGGAGCTGCACAGATTGCCAAACGAAGATGGTAATGAGAAACAAGGGCTTCTTAGCACCAGGAAGCCCAAAGCTTATTCCTTATGAGAACCGCCGAGTTGGGGAAGGTCATTCTGTCTTGCTATTTTACTCCTGTAATTTTTTCCCCAAGCCTATTCTCCTCTTCTTTGCTCCCTTATCTTCCTTTTCACTCTCAGAAATAGGCATAGAGCCCTATTATTTGCAGATACTCTTTTTTTCTTTTTAAAGATTTTATTTATTTATTTGAGAGAGAGAGAAAGAACACAAGCGGGGGGAGGGGCAGTGGTAGAGGGAGAGGGAGGAGCCTGCTTCCCCGCCGAGCAGGGAGCCCCATGCGGGGCTCGATCCCAAGCCCCTGGGATCATGACCTGAGCAGAAGGCAGACGCTTAACCACCTGAGCCACCCAACCGCCCCTTGCAGACACTTTTGACAGGAGCTGTGCGCAGGGGACTTTTGCTGATATTGTCAGCTTCAAACCACCCTTCTGTGCCCAACTTTTAACCAGGACTGCAAACCCCATTTCTGTTTTCACAGCTGGCTCCTTGTTGCTTCTGCCACCAGGGGGAGCTAGAGGGAAGGTGGGCAGTTCCTTCACCTCTGCCACCAGGGCGAGCTAGAGGGAGGGACATGCTCCTTCACCTGTTTCCTGTTTCATCCCAGCCACTCCACAGCTACTGTTTGTTCTGGCAGCGGCAGCCAAGTTCTGGTGGCAGTAGTTACCCACATTGTTGTTAGAAGCAGCCTCATGGTAGCCTCCTCAGGGGTCATGGTGCTGGCCAACCTCGGCCCCACTCAGGGTTTGAATCCCAGCTCCACAGGGTGTCTCCCACGGGTCCCTGAGGTGTCACCCCACACCAACCCAGCAGTGCCCTCTCACCAGAGGCTTCCATCGCCGTTCCTCGAGCCCCCCTCCTCCCAGCATCTCAATTTTGGTAATCCCAGTCCCTGGCCCTGGCCTCCCCACCCTAGAGAGAGTCGCTTGTTCTTGCAATCACAACCCCTACAAAACCTCAATGTCCTGGTTTGCGTTTTCAGGTCTCCAATACCTAATTAACTATCCTTTGCATTAAATCCTTTTTCTAAAAATAACCAATGTGATCACTCACTACCTCCTGACTGGATACTGGCTGAGACACACCTGAAGGAGGGATAACTGGTTTCTGATGGAGAAGGAAGGGCTTCTCATTTTCCCATTTCAGGTTGGCATCAGAATTGCCCTCCCAAAGGAGATCTGCATTCTAATGATATTCAGATAACATGGTTAGTGTTTTTGGGGGGGGGCGGGGTTGGAATTAAAATCTAACAGATAGAGAATACATGTTATAAAATAGATGATGTTAAACTATGAGAACTATAAAATAAAACGTTCTGAATTACAGAAGTTAACATGATAATAAAAGGAATAGATGTGCAAGGGAATCCTAAAGGAGATGATTCATACTGTATTATTGAAAGAGCTAAAAAGGAATCAGATGTAATATACCTTATTATTTCAATTGTATGTGGGAGTAGAAAAGGGCAAGCAGCAATAAAAATATATTGCACATTTTGTTTGATGGTCAACATCAATAGCTGCAGTTGTGTATTTCATATGGGTAGAAAAATCTCAGCTTCTTTTTTCTCTAAAGGCTCTAAACATGATAAAGATATTTCATCTTTATATCCAGTATTCAAGGAGCCAACAATCTAATTGTTCTTTTCTTAAACACAGAAACACAATTATCCTTTTATTGTTCTAAGTCACTGGTATTATATATTCATTTTGGAATAACTAGAAGATACAGATAACCCCAAAATAACATCATCCAGTGCTAACATTACTATGTTCTCTAGTCATTTTTCTACGTGCTTATCAATTTAGGTATGTATTTATATGCCTATTTGAACAATATAAATGTTTATAACCTGTTTCTTTTCCTAAAATATATCATAAATATGTTTTCCTCATCAATAAATATCACAAAGTAGTTATGTCAGCTTATTGCCTGTTTGCTCTCAGATTCATTCCCCATCTTTTCCTGCTCGGTTCTGAACTGCAGTTACACATCCCAGGCTCCAGTGCCTCTAATTTCCAAGTAGATTCACCAGTGGGAGGAGGAACTGGTGGGAGATTGGCAAGGATAAGCTGGGGTACTTCTCTGCCCTTCTCGTGGGTTGAGCGTTACTTCTGACAGCAACTCGTCTCTTCTTTGGCTCCAGCAGTAACAGGACAGCCCTCTCCTCTGTGGAAACTTGCTCTGGTTCCCACTGGGGCCCTAGCTTCTGCAGAAACGTCTCAGTTTCCGGTTCCAGTGACACCACTTCCTCCCCGTCATTAGACCAGGCATTGGGGTATGAGGAGCTTTCTGCTGTTGCTAAACTCTTTGTTGCCTCATCATCCTCTGTTTGCCTTCTCGGCCCTTTCATCACCTCTAGAGAACCGATTCCCTGATGGACTGTGCCTCTACTGCTGAGAACTTTCTCTGTGTTTGGATGTTCCCTAATATATTTATTTTTTAGATTTTGTTTTAATTCTGGTATAGTTGACATACAGTGTAATATTAGTTTTAGGTGTACGCTATAGTGATTCAACATTCCATATAACACCGGGTGCTCATCCCCACAAGTGCCCTCCTTAATCCCCAACACCTATTTCACCTACCCCGCCCCACCCCTCTGGTAACCCTCAGTTTGTTCTCCAGAGTTAGGAACCTGTTTCTGGGTTTGTCTCTCTCTTTTTTTCCTTTGCCCATCTGTTTTGTTTCTTAAATTTAATATTGCTTCACTATTCACCATAGGATGTTTCAATTACATGCCATTATAGACAAGGCTACAGTGAATATCTTTTGCCCGTTAGTCTAACCACATCTTTATGATCGTTTCCTAGAGACAAAATTGCCCTGCCACAGTGCACATACTTTTCTTTTTCAACCAAACATACATGTTTTCTTGTTAGTCATTTCAGGAAGTTCTTCTAGTATTGTTGGCATTATGTTTTGTTATTTATTCACTGGTATTTAATATATTTTGGTACTTCTATAAATTGGATTTTGTTTACTTATTACTATTATATTGATTTTGTACACTGCTTTTTAATTACTAACTTACTGAATTCGTTTATCAGTTGCAATAGTTATTTAGTTGTGCTTTTGCAAGTTTCCCAGGTATAAAATGACAGCATATGAAAATCACAGTAATTTTGTCTCCTCTATTCTAATATTTATAACTCTCAGCATTTTCCTTACTTTCTTCTTTTGCTTTTTGTAAGGATGAAGATCTTCTTGTATTGGCTAATATAGCCAAAGCAATATTGAATAATTCACTTACAGCAAATAATCTTTTATCCTTCTTGACTTTAGTGACACTGTCCTTAGTATTTAACTCTAGGATAGTTAAAAGTAAAAAAGGATAACCCTTTTACTGTTATTTTTCAAGTACTACTTCAGTATCTTTTTTTACAGTTTTCATTCTTTGATCCATTTAGATGAATTAATCGCCTTCTGCGAATTGCCTAATGAACTGCCCAACATTAAATTATACTTTTATTTATGGAATAAATCTTCCCTGATCATTGTGCCAATTTGCCCGTTTGTTCTAAAATCTATTCCCTGCCCTCACCCTGCTCTACTTGTTGACTCTGGAGGTGACCTTGCAAACCACGTTTCCCAGGCTCCCTTGCAAACAACATTTCAATTAAGTTGGGCTCCTAGGTTCTCTGCATTTTGCCAAGTACTCAGTATGCCTTTTCATCTGAAGATGGAAGCTTCTCCACATCTCATGGAATTTTCTTCTATTATTTTTCTGTTTACTGGTTAGTTCTGCCTCCTTTAAATAATCCTTCTCCAATTCCTGTTATAGGTGAATGAAATCTGGTCTTTTTGTCTGTGTTTATTTTGATATATTCACCACATTCATCATGTTTCTTTTTTTCCTAGGTTCTGAGAAAATTTCTTAAGCCTTTCATCCAATTAACCAATTTCAGTTTTTAAAAAATATGTTTTATTAGTCATAGCCTCCATGATATTTTCACAATAATTATGTTGATCATCTGAAGACAGTTGTTCCTTATCCCCGATTTGTAACTTCTCATAGATACAAGTTTCTCTTGAATCTCTTTGAAAATATAAACCAAATCTGTTAACATCTATTTTTCTTTGCCTTTCTCTTTAATGAAAGGCCTTTATTTGTATTTCTCAGAATGGTCTCCTTGTTTGAAACTATTGAATGTTCCGATAGATTTGCAACCTCTCCCTCTAGTCATTTGCTCTTATGGGGAGAGATACCATACCTATTTTTTTTTCTACAGATACCATACCTATTTTTTTTTCTCCTTCTCTACAGTTGAGAAGGATTCAGCCAGGTTGTTAGATACCTGTTCAATTGTGTTGTGCAGACAAAGGGAAAAGGCTTTATTCATGATGTGTCTGTTTTATTCTGTGAGAAAAGAGATTGGGTTGCCTGTGAGGTGCAGGAAGGTGTTTCAGTAGGAAGCACTGGCAGGCTGCGCAGCACATCTCTGCTTGGTTGTCAGCCGGGGGCAGGTCGTTGCTTCTGGAGGGTACCTGAGTTCCTTCTCTTATCTGCCATGTGGCCCCTCCTCCGGTGATATTATATTAAATCCCTTTCATGTTTTAGATCTCTCCCACTTCCCCTTCTGCCACATCTGCCTGACTCCAGCTGGTGCATTCTTTCTGTTTTCAAGACCTCACATAATCGGATATGCCCACTTGGATAATCCAGGGTCATCTCCTTATTTTAACGTCTGCTACCTTAATTACACTTGCAAAATCCCTTTTGCCATTAACAAACCATATCCACAGGTCTAGGGGTAAGAGTGCATATATTCGTGGGGGGCCTTTCTGTTACCACCAGGCTCTAAATTTCCACTTGTCCTCTTTGGGTGAAGGGGTGGTGCTGCTTCTCATAATAGTAAAGACTGTATTTGCTGTGAGCCTGCTAGGTTGGGCCAAGTGCTTTATAGTCAGCATGACATTTAATCCTCAAAATAGTCCTGGAAGTTAGGTATACTATTTCCTACTACCAACCAGAAAATAAGACTCCAATGATGGAACAAAGAAACAAACAGTTTATGTTCCTAATAATAGTAACGATAATAGATAATGCTGTGGGTGCCATGGAAGATAAGTCTTTGAGGTTGGCTCAAACTCTAAGAACAAATGGCTTGATCTAAAGTGGTTTTTTTTTTTTTTTAAGAGTGTCATTGTGATGAAAAGTCTAGCACTATCTCTGAAAAACGAGAGGAAACCCATTCATACCTAGGAAGGAAACAGCAGCACCAGTGAAGCAAAGACAGAATTAGGGGACTGAGCAATGAGGTCACCAGGCTGCAAGATGAGGGCAAGAAGGAAGGGGTCGTCCTCAATGAAGGCACTACAGCGCTGAGCTGGTGAACAGAAACCGTGAGTCAGAGTGTGCCCCTTACAGGTGCCTTGTAAGGGGAGGGGTGAATACCTGCAGAGGCTTTAGGGGTGAATACCTGCAGAGGCTTTAAGGCATCAAGGCTTAAAGCTGGATGTTTGGAACTTGCCAGAACCTTTCCTTCTCAGGGCACCTTTTGTGGAATCCCTTACCCATTGCTTGAAGTAGCTGATACCAGCTTGTAGCTGATATGAAGCACTCCCTTGGGATGACCCTAGGGATGCTATGAAACTAGTAAAGGTATACCAATTTCCTAAGCACTTATGGGGAAACATAAAAAATAATATGCAAAACAAACAAGAAAGCACAGACCCCTCAGGGCAGCTTCTTGAAACAATCCGTGGAAAGACTCTGTCTCCAGTAGCACAGTAATCTACGTAGAGGGGAGTCTTTTTGCCATGATATTTCCCTTACTTCTTAGGAATAACAGAACTGGGTCCTTGGACTAAAGCATAAAACATCTGAACTACTTCCCCTTTGCTGACACCCAGGCCGGGTCTCAGAGGAAGCCAGCCATGTTGCTAAAAGACAGCAGGAGGCTCCCGTCTCCACTGGGCATGAATCTCCCAGAGGTAAAGGTAGCAGATGGGAATTTGAATTCGAGAATACCATGTCAGGATCTGACTTTGAGCATTCCCAATTAGTAAGAGAGGGAAATTAGTTCTGGCTCTGTGTCTTCTTAATCAGCAGAGTGACTCTGTCATTAAAATTGTTAAGTAACATATTTTCAAATGAATTGATAATTAAAGGAAGGAAGAGACGCAACTCCCCTGTCCTACCCCGTCCCGCTCCCGCAAAAGCAAAAAGAGCAAAAAGAATCTTGAGGGTTATAACACATTTTTCTTGTTTTGTGTCACTTTTTTTTTTTTTTCCTGAGGAACCAGCCTGGTTCAGGACAACAAGTGCTCTCTGTAGAAGTCCCAGCACCACGAGGCTGAGCTGGATGATCTAGGACAAGTCATATGCCAGCCTTAACTTCATATCTTTATCTGTAAATATTGATCCTTCTCTTTCTTCCAACCTGTTTAGACACAAACGTCAGCTGTATTACTCAGATGGAACTGGCAGAACTTAATATAAGACTCAGTACAGCGTGGGGATCAATAATAAGAGCTGACTTCTACAGCATGACTACTCACCAGGAATTGTTCCAACCTAGAAGTTCCAAACGTCCTCATTTCGTGTCATTCACAGCAACAATAATTTTTTTATGGCACATCTGGGCCAAAAGAGATACCCATTATATCCATTTACTAAGTAGTTAGGTCTCAACAACTTAATATATATTTATGTCCTGACAACTTAAGTAGCCATTTGAAAAAAAAATGATATACATAAATTAAAAGATAATACTTTTATTTCTCTCTTAAGTAACATAATTACTTATAGTGGGACGTGTGTACCTGTTGGGTGCTGCACAACTGTTTGAACATAGGAAATAGATTGGACACTGCCACACCCCCCCACATTGATTTTTGGGTGGGACTTACTTTTTTGCACAGCATTAACTGAAAACCCAGCTTTGTGAAGATATATCTTTACCAAAAAGAGTGCAGTGGGATCTAATGTTGAAACTGTGAATGACTTGGAGCAGTAGTTCACTCAGTGTCGGACAGATGTCCGGTATCACCACATTTCCCTTGAAAATTTTAAATGTCCCAGCAACCCTCTGTGATTTTTGCCCTGAGGCCCTGGGGCCCCTCAGCACACTGGATAGGAATTGCCGATTTAAGAATTTTAAATGCTTTAACTTATTTAATCCTCATGACAGCCCTGTGACTTACTGTCTCTATTACTATTCCCCGTTTTGGAGATGAAGACATTAAGGCACAGAGAGGTTACGAAACATGCCTAAGGTCACACAGCTTGTGGAGTCAGAATTTGAGCCCGTGTGTTTTGGTTCTAAAGTCCATACACTGCACAAGCTCACAGGTTAGGGATCAGGGAAAGTTGTCTCCACCTCTCAGGATCTGTGTGGGCTTGGGATAGCCAAGTGACCCCTCTAGGCTTCAGCATCATTTTATTTTATTTTTTTTTTAAAAGATTTTATTTATTTGTTTGACAGAGAGAGACCCAGTGAGAGAGGGAACACAAGCAGGGGGAGGGGGAGAGGGAGAAGCAGGCTTCTGCTGAGCAGGGATCCCGATTCGGGGCTTGATCCCAGGACCCTGGGATCATGATCTGAGCCGAAGGCAGACGCTTAATGAATGAGCCACCCAGGTGCCCCCAGCATCATTTTCTGATGAAAGGGGATACTAACAGTTGTCTTAAGGATTAAATGAGAACAAGATGTGAAGATCTGAGTTTAGTACTGTCACTTAAAGCTGGTAAAATTTTGCAGAAGGTTTCATTTGTTCATTGTGTTCTTTTTTCTTCCCTCAGTTTCCCATAAGAACTTTGTAAGATGGACATCAGTTTGAAGGACCCAAAGCCCAGAGATAATTCGGAGGACATTGCAGTGAGCCTGTGGTTAGTTGCTCCAAACCTAGCCCTAAGCGTATGGGTCTCCCTGAGTGTCCCTTATCCCCTCCTGCTCACTTGGGCCTCTGTGAGAGACAGCACGGAGCTTTAGGGGGAGGTGTTCCCTACCAACACATGGTAAGACTGTGAGGAATTGATAAGAAAAGACTACTTTGATTAAAAAGCTTTATTTGTCTGTTGTTATAGAGAAAGGCAGAGTGAAAAAATTGTAGAGTCCTCCTCATCTGACAAAGTAGAACAATATAGTCACAGGGCCGTGGGAAGTTCCACCTATCCTTTCATAATAGGTAAAAAAAAGAACAACAAAACTCAACAAACCAACAAACGTCTACTAATTCAAACAGGAAGACCTGAGGGAGAAAAAATTTTCCCTTTCCCCGCACCCCAGCCAATTTCTTTCTGTTCCAGTCTACGACTGTTTTCTTCAGACCATTTTTACACAAGAGCTCAGCTCGGGCAGCAGCTTCCCTCAGAGCCCACGCTCATCTCTGGAGCCTTTCTTACCCGTGAATTCCAATATGCTGTTTTAGTTAGATGAGCAATGGTTTGGGTAGCTGTGGGCTTCTTCTCTGGGCTGCACAGAATGGTTTGATGGAGAGAGGTTAATTGTGAAGTGAAGCCAGTCACCCATTGAGTCTCATGTGAATTCCGCCATTGAACAGGTGTGCAGTCCCGCGATCTCACCTTTATGCATTCCCATCTCCTCATCTCTAATCCTGGGATAATGGTATTTCCTTGTCATTGTCATTGGGAAGATTACCTTTGATAATAGATATGAAGATGAGGTATGTAGCAGACATCGGATTGATGTCGTCCCTTATTGTAAACCTTCTGTCCATGTTCTCTCAGCTCTAGAACCTTGTTTCTGTTTTCCTATCACCTCTACCCTCTTGGTATAATATGGGAATTCCTAGGCTGTTTTGTTCATGTTTTGCTTTTTTCTACTTAAGCATTTATTTTCCTTATAAATATTTACCTTGTTTTCCCTAATACTAATATATAAATTGGTTTCTGAACTTATCTTAAAGAGTTTGCATGTGCTACAATTTGCATGGAATGTACTCATTTGGTTCCTTCTTAATGCAATGGAAACAGACATCAAGGACTTGCTAGAGTTATAAGGACATAAAAGAAATAACAGAAAGGAAATTAATGAATAAATCCAAATTATCTTTCAAAACAATTTCCCCACACAGCAGGTTTTCTCATGCCATCTTTTGTCCTTTGGGGATGGATAATAATTAGAAAGTTTTGTCCTAGAGCATTTTCCTGTTGCCTTTCCTTCTTTCCCCAAGAAGATGCAATCTTAAGCCTGAATGAAACTTGCATAATTTAATTCTTAGCAATAACTGGGGGACATTGTGGGCCTTGATAGCAGAGATTGATGGAAGGGAGGATGGTTGGAAGCTAGCCTCTCTGTTATGGTGCGAGTTGAGTTAGAGCTGGTGGGTTGGTCCAGTTTCAATTATTTAAATACAAGAACAGGGACCTGCAGTTAGGATATTTGGCCAAGATGTGGCAATGGTGTGGCTCCTGGGTGGCGCTGTGGCATATACTCCAGTAATAAAAATATTGCTAATACAACAGTAATGTTTACTCTATGCTTTCAACATTTTAGGTATTGTGTTCAACACTTCTTGTGGATTATTTCATTTAAATGTTCTCAATCTGAGAACGGAGCTATGATAATTATCTTCATTTTATGGATAAGGATATTGAATCACAGAGCTAGCAAGTTAGAGGGCCAAAATGGCTCTCTACTTTCACATGAGTCTTGGGAAAATCTGGAAAAACAAAATAAAACCTCCGCCTAAGCTCATTTTTAGAGACTTTGGTCAATAAATTGGGGTAGAACCTAAGCGTGGGAATTTTAAAAGCTCAGTGAGTGACCCATTGCCATAATTTGCCTGAGAGGCAAGGATTGGGGTCTCTAGACACAACTTCTGATTTATCATATCAAGTAAACATTCTACTTACAAGATGCTATCTTAATTCTGATCAAATTATGCTATTTATTGGATCCAAGAATTTTTTATTTCCTATATATGCTAATAAAAGGCTTATGTTAAAAAACAATCAGCTCGAAAATTCATCCTTTCATTTATTCCATACATGATTGTTAAGCACCTACAATATACTTGACTATTCTGGGGCTACAAAGACTTTAAAAAAACACTATCCTTCCCAGAAGGATCTCTCAGGCTAGTGGGAGAGCTTGAAAGAAATGAGAATATGATATACTGAAATTTTGAATGGACTTACTTTTTTTAGGTTAAAAGATGTATTGAACATGTACTCGGTGCTGGCCGCAGGAAACGTTTAGCGAAATAGGGATGACTGGAACAGTCGCCTCCTCGGAGCTCACATTCTAGCTGGAAAGAGCATACACAATAGACCCAGAGTCAAAATGCCGCATGACTCATCGGATAATAGTTATGAAGCAGAACAGTGCAGCCCAGCAAAGGGACTATCTACCTCTAACCGCGGGAGTCATTGAGAGGGAACTTTCAAAGCTGGGTCTTGAGTAAGCATCTGCTATGGAATGAGAGAGAGGAGGAGAGGAAAGGCATGACTTACAGGAGTCGTGTCATGTCCCAGGGCATGAATTGTTTACAATTGTCCAGACTTCTTTAAGAAGTGGTGAGGATTTCACAGTTGCCTGGGTGTAGGGTGGGTTGCCATTGCCAGTGGGAGAGCCCAGTGAGAAACCCATTGTCAGGAGGAACCCCACAGCCACCCAGAATCAGCTCAGGCAAGCTGCCTTGGTGATTTCCAACCCAACCACCAGCCAGTCTGAATGGGAATACCAGTGCTGATCCCTTAGACACCTGGGGGAGGGAGGGTAGGAATGGTTCTCTCCTCTACTGGATAGTAACAGCTAACGGCTGCTATATATAAGGTCTGGGTCACAAACATTTTATGATGATAGCAACCCTGTAAAGCAGGCCCTTCTTTCATCTCCACTGTAGAGATACGGCAATTGAGGTGTAGAAAATCAAGGAACTTCCTCGACATCACGTAAAGAACTAAAGCCGGGATTTGAACCTGGAAAGTTTCACTTCAGGATCCACATGCTTTACCGCCATTATTATCACTTTTGTTAATAGTTGTATGTCACCTGGCCTCAGGTGAGTGCTTCTGGCTAATCACTTAATGTACAGTATCGCTTTAAAAATCCAGTGGAGTCTTATTATCCACCCCTACTTAACAGATGAGAAAACTGAGGCCCCAGATTACATGGGTGGTGTGTACACATGATGTGAACCATGTGGGTCCTATGGCAAAGCCTTTGCCTTGAACCACTGCAGGATTTTGCCTCTACTCAAAAAATGACCAAGGGACCTAGGGAGGTGCGATTACCCAATTTTCTGGGTTTTATCTTGAGCTAGACATTGTGTGTAAAGAATAACCTATCCTTCAGTTTCCAGCATAGCTTCTGAGGAAGAAAACAAGACTGCTTTTATCACATACTAACTGCTTTGATCTGTAATGATCTCATGCGGTCATTAAGACCCTCCTTCCCCTCCCTGAAGTAATAGGGTGATAAGAAAGAGAAGGAGAGAGAGGAAGGAAGAAGGAAGCTGCTCAGCTTTCCTTGTCTGAGCATGGATCTCTCCCACTGGGTCCCTGTCCACACCCCCACCCGCCCACCCCACTGATTCCTGGAGCAGGGTTTTTGTCCTTTCCTTGGAAGTTCAGGGACAGTGAGACATCACTGGAGAAGAGTCCTGGATGTGAGGGTGTTTCTACAGCTAGAGAAAAGTTGACTTTCAGGAGTTTTCAGAAGACTGCCTCAGGTCCAGAACCCGCCTTTCTCCTGCACTTCGTGTAGACGTGGTGGGCTGTGGTGCGTTGTGAGGGGCGTTGCAGGCCCACAGTACAAAAATGCGCAAATACTTCAATTTCATCAGGAATTAGAGATTAAAACATAGATGAAAGATGGGTCTGTTGTTAGTACTTGAACTCTGAGTGAGAGAGAAGGGAGGGTGGGGCTCTGACAGCTAGCTCAGTTGGAATTGCAATAATCCTCCATGGATCCCATCCCAGCCAAGCTCCACTGGCACTGAACACCACTCACTATTTTAATTCAAAGTCAAAAAAGCTTAGGTTAGTTACATTTCTTTTTCTTTTCTTTAAAAAGACATTTTTTGAGGTAAGTGCCTGATTTCACTGGTTTTATGAATACAAAATGCTTAAAAAAATGCCGTGCCAAATAATTTGAGGAGGGTGGAGGATTATGTTTGTCAAAGTCAAGTTACACTCGGGCGCCTGGGTGGCTCAGTTGGTTAAGCGACTGCCTTCGGCTCAGGTCATGATCCTGGAGTCCCGGGATCGAGTCCCGTATCAGGCTCCCTGCTGCTCAGCAGGGGGTCTGCTTCTCCCTCTGACCCTCACCCCTCTCATGTGCTCTCTCTCTCATTCTCGCTCTCTCAAATAAATATACAAAATCTTTAAAAAAAAAAAAGTCAAGTTACATTCATGGGCTCTTCCATCACTATGGCCCAGGGGAACAATACTGTAACTGTTGCCTTAGAGAAGCCTATATAATGATGCCTGTGATTTCCCTGTTGGCCCTCTTTAGTCCTGCCATGATGGTGGCCAGTTCTGGCACCCTCCTTCCAAGGAAGAGTTTCTGGTCAGGCATTCCCAGCTCCTGGCTGGGCTCCTGCTATATAAACATTCAGATCAATTGGAAGCATGGCACAACTCAGCCAAGCTGGAGCTTGCTGGATCGTGCTGGATCGTGCTGGATCGTGCTGGATCTGGGAGCCCAGATGCCTTTTGCTGTGACACCCCGGTCTGTGGTTTGGTACCTGTGCTCTCGTGCTTGCCGAACCCCATGGCCCAGGATAGCCAGGTACCCTTGCAGAAGCCTGCCCCTGCAACCAAGTCTCTCCACCCAGGGGAGCTTATTGTTCTAGTTCCCTTGGCTCCTCTGTCTTTCCTGACATCAGCCTGCGTTAAACTCCAGACCTGCATCCCAAAGAGGCTAGCATCTCCCTGAGGCCAGGGACTCTTTCTTCTGCCTATTCTGAACACTTACTCTGTGTAGTGCAATGTTGGTGAGTAGTAAATACATGGACAGATGTTGTCACAAATTATTTAAAAATTAAGGTTAATTCTAAAAAAATGACATCAAAGCACATTCCAATTCTGTCATTCCAAGAATCTTTTCTAATAGCTTTGCTTCTGACAGTCTCAAGTATATTGGTCTCAAATATATCTATTCTTACCTAACCGGTGCACTTTCGCTTTGCTCCCAGCTGTTGTAATCGTGGGGGACAAGGTTGACAGCCCCCCACCCCCGTGTTGCATCCATGGCTGAAGCTGGCCCATGGCTTAAAGAGTTTGAAAGAACCAGTCCATACTTCTCTAACACATTTGCAAGTTGACTCTGAGGCTCAGGTACCCTAAACAGGACCCCATGAAGAGGTTTCACATCCAGGAAATGACTTGATAGGGTTTTCCATTTAATGATTCTGGAAAACTGACAACTGTTGGCTTAGGGCTTGGTTGTCCAGCATGTCAGACTCAGTGTAATCAGAGCAGTGGGGCTCAAACAATGCTCTAATGAGCCCCTACTCTGTGTTTCCAAATTCTTGATTTTTATTCTTTTCATCCCTGAGCGGTGGTGTGGTTGACCTCAGAAAAACACTGGTTTCCTCAACGTGTAAAGAATATTTTCCAGTTCGGAAGAAATTGTTTTTTACATAAGTACAATGTAATTTGGTTCTATAATGGGGCATTTAAGCTTTGGCTTGTTCTTTTTTTTTAATTTCATTTTATTATGTTATGTTAATCACCATACATCATTAGTTTTTGATTAATTTTTGTATTCTGCACAGCAAATATTGGAGGTCTCTCATCAACCCCTTCCCCTTTTCTTCAAACAGATTCTTCTAGTTTCTCAGAGTTGCTTAATATGGTATTTGCAAAGATGCACACCCTCACTCCTGACAAACTTTCAGGCAAAGGAAGATATGCACTTGACAAGGGGTAAAACCCTGCTCCTGACATATCAGAGCTCCCAGTCAGATGGGGAAGAAAGACATGCGAACAAAGCAGCGCCGTGCAGGGCAGTGTGGGGAGTGCTCTTAGGGGCCATGAGAACTAGAGGAAAAGACTCTTTGCTGGGGTCATTGGAGAAGGCAGTGCACAGAAAAAGGCACTTTGGTGCAACAATAAGAGGAGGGAAGAAGTATCAGGGGAAACCTGATTTGCACACGTAACCCCATAAGATTTTGGTGGAGGGTATCACAGAGGCCATGTAGGTCAGTCTTCCAATCCTCAGCCACCACCAGCCACCACTATTTCTTTCTTTTTTTTTTAAGATTTTATTTATTTATTTGACAGAGAGAGACACAGCGAGAGAGGGAACACAAGCAGGGGGAGTGGGAGAGGGAGAAGCAGGCTTCCCGCCAAGCAGGGAGCCTGATGCAGGGCTCGATCCCAGGACCCTGGGATCATGACCTGAGCCGAAGGCAGACGCTTAACGACTGAGCCACCCAGGAGCCCCCACCACTATTTCTAACACCCAAATGCCCCCACCCCCAAAGTCCCTACCAGCTGCTTGTCTGTTTGAACCCCTCCTTGGTAGTCCTACTTCGGCAGCCCTTCGTTCTTTGATAGCTCTGTCTTATACAGGTGTGCAGCCAACCGCCTCTGCAGTAGCAGTCTGTCTGTCCTTCCACTGCACGGTGGCCCTTCAAGTATTTAGGGCACATGGCAGGTCTTCCACAAATCTCTTCTCTTTGTCTCTTTTGCAGCTCCCCACGTGGCAATACTTGGACGCCTTTTCCATCTTGATTGTCCGCCAACAAACTGGCTTCAGTTCATCTGAGTAAACTGTTCATGAGTAGGTTCCAGAACTGAACCCTATCATATAGCTAAACACACAGTGGGACTATGACGTTACGTTTTTCAGGATATCCCATGAGCCCAAGACACATCAACTGTATGGGAAACCACATAGAATTGTTGATTTCTACAGAATCTGCAACCAAATAAGCACATGGCTGGCTGTTAGAGAATGGCTCCCAGCTGATAATGGTGATCCGAGAGGAGCCTGATTCTACCCTGTGATATGTTAATGATCTCTGCTTCTCATGCTGGGCAGCCAGTCTGACACCTACCCCCTCCCCCCCCCCCCCCCCCCCGCCCGCCCTGCCAAAGTCTCTGGTCATGGTTATTAGCTCAGCATACCATTGCGGTCCATGACCCAGTCATTAATAACAATATTGACCAGAACAAAAATGAGGACATGGCAAACCATTAAAGACCTTGTTTTCTCTTAAACTGTACTGTCAAAGATAAGGACATAGACAGACTGTCAGGCCGAATAGACAACTTACTTTGGACATTTCCTTTTTATGAATTGTGCCCTCTATGTTAGATAGTATCTGTGTAAACTTCGGAACAATTTATTTTGATCAACACTTTCATGCAGCTACTGTTTCAGTTTTTATTGCAAGAAAATAAAGGAGATAGGGATCAGGCAGTTGGGGTATTTTGCTAACTGAATGTTTATTGGGACAGTCTCCAGCTCTCTGTCATTTGGTGCTTTCTTATAGTATTCTCTATAGTAACCTTTTATATCAAGAGGGAACACAAGTTCTTAATGGATTTTTGCATTTCGTTTCTTACCGAGACTAGAGAATGATTTTTAAAAGTTTCATTAAAAATGTGTTTCTTTCTTCACATAAGGAGGTATATGAATAGAACTGTTTTACCAGACTAAAATTTTAAACTTAGGAACTGAACTATTTATTTTTCCATTGTGGACGAAGAGCTAATTTCCTTGACTATATAAGTACCCCAAAGGAAAGGAAACAATGTGATCTGCTCTAGACTTCTAAAGCTAGAGGGATTTATATGTATAAATATATATCACTGTGTATAAATATAAATATGTATCACTATGAATTTCCCTTTCAGCACTGCTTTTACCTGCATCTGCATCCTCCACATTTGCTATGTCATTTCTTTATTATAATTGTTTTATATTTTATAATTTCCATTGTGATTTCTTCTTTGACCTAGGTACTTCTCAGAAGTGTATTAGTTCATTTTTACTTATATGTTTGTACTTAAACTTTTTAGCTTGATTCCATTATGATCAGAGAACTTAGGATGAGTGATATAAATTTTTTAAAGTTTGTCGACATTTGCTTTGTGCCCAACATATGATTATTTTTGCTTAAGGTACTCGGTGAACTTGAAAAGAATGAGGAGTCTGTCATTGTTGAGTGCATTGTTTTATATATGCCACTTAGGTCAATTTTTAAAAATTTTGTCTCTCAGATCTTGTGTAGTCTTACTAATTTTTAATTTTCTTATTCTATTGGCTTCTTATGGAGGTATGTTAAGGTCTCCTGGTAAGATATAGATTTAAATTTTTCTTTTTTCCTTTTATCAGTTTTTGCATTACACACTTTGAAATTCTCCACATTGTTTTTTAAAGGAAAAGCAAACAGAGAGGACCAAATGTACCAGAGAATAAATCTTATGATAAAGACATTGTCATAAAAAAAAAGATGGTTTACTGATTCAAGTACAAGTGGAATTCAATGGAAAATCAGAAACAGAGCCAAGTATTTGGGGGAATTTAATGTAAGATAGTACTACGTCCATGTGGGAAAAGTTAGATGATTAATAGAAGGTGCTCGAAAACCAGATCACAGGGTAAAGAACTATACATCATGCAAAACACAAGGATGGATACCAATGGAATATAAGTATTAAGGGTCAAATATAAAATAATAAGAAAAAAATGTAGGTTATCTTTCTGATTTCAGGTCAGATGAATATTCCTGGAGAAGATCTTAAAAAATAAAGCCCACAGCATAAAATATTACGAGTGGATGATATCAAAGCTGGAATTTCTGTTAAATGAAACCATCAACAAAATTATTAGACAGGCAATGGACTGGAGGAAGATATTTGCCAAATTTAAGAGTAACAAGGGATTAAAATCTAAACCCTTGAAAGGATTCTTCTAAATCATTAAGAAAAAGAGCACAAAAAAGAAAAAGTGGACAAATAACATGTATACTCAAATCTCAGAAGTGAAAAATCAAATGGCTATGTGAAGTGATGGTCAAATTCACTAGTTAAACAGATCAATGTGAAATACAACAGTTATGAGCTGCTGTATTAACCCTGTTACACCAACAGAAGTAAATAACAAGTATTGATAAGAGTGAGAGGGAATGAACCTCAGGGAGCGCTGGTGAAAGAGAAAAAAAAATGTGAGCAACACGAAAATCAATTCAAAAGTACTTGTGAAAAAAAGATATCTATATATTTGTACATACATACACACATACACACACATACATAAATATTATATATATCCTGTGTTCCCAGCTAAATTTTTACATAGATCCATCGGGAAAGTGCATGGCAATATTCATTATGACCCTGGTTGTGATAAAAACGTCCTGAGACGATTTAGATGCCATTTCTAGAAGAATGGATTATCATAATGTGATGGGCGATTACTGGGGAAGGAGGAACAGGGCAATGAGATTAGAGATCTAAAGGGAGCAAATTAATAAGAAAAAATCAAAAGAAGTGACAGTTTTTCCAAGTGTGTGTGATGTCAATTAAGGTTCCATGAATTGAGAGAAGTGAGCTCTGTACTTACAGTACAAACCAAAGAACGACTCCAAACACCCTTTGACTTGTGTCTTTGCATCCTGGAGTCAAATTTGTTAAAGAAAGTTTCCTTAAATTGGATTGTTAGGTCAAAGAGAATATGCATTTTACATTTTAGTTATATTACCAGGCTTCTTATCTCTTTGCTGTTTCAAAATATTTCCTTACATAAGACTCATTTATTTATATTTCAGGTTGAATTTAGAGTGAATTGATCAAGTTTTAAAAGAAACCCATCCAGATGCTTATTAGAATGAAATTCCAATAAGGAATCGCAACTTAGAATTACATTGAATGAATAGCTTATTTTATGGGTGATTGACCTATTTTCAATCTGAGAAAAAATTTTATAAGTGTAAAACTAAGAAGAAATCATGATTGAAAACACTGAATGCGAATAATGATTTTTCTTGGATAATGGAGCTAAGTGTGCTTTTTTCCCCTTCTGTCTACTTTTCTGGGTTTTCCAAATGTTCTTTAATATGCATGTTCTACTTTTATAGTGAAAGCATTTATTTAAAAAGGGAATCATCCAGTAATAGGGCCAGGAGGAATGGCTGTTTCCAAAACTTTTTTTTCCCCATTTAATGAGACGAGAGATTCAAGAGCTGCATTTTAAATGTCAGAAATTATTTATCAAAGTTGGTTGCCATGATTAGAGTTGTAGAAAAATTGATATTATAGTTTTAGGTAAGAAAAACTACTTTCCTTATTTATGAAGTCATCTTCTAAAACCAAATGGGTCTCATTATGTGGCATGGTCCCTGAGGACAGTGTTCCCAAGGTTCTTTTAATGAATCATGGCACCAAATGGTTCTTTTTTTTAGTCCTAACATATTGAATGCTCAGAAATTCCCCAAAGGCAGGAGCAATCTATTCTTGCTAGAAGACATCAGTACATCTTGGCAGAGGGCTGGACCACAGAGATCTGTGCTTTTCCATAAGTAAAGAAGGAGAGCCCTTTGGGGTTAACCCTTACTTATTAAGAGAAGAAGGAGTGTATCAAACATCTAGTTTGCTAGCTCTTTCTGAACAAGTTGGAATAACCATTGACCTCTGTGACCACATGGAAGCAGGAGGTGATACATCTTCACTTCTGTGCATGTCAATGTCGTTCTAACTCTACTATCTGTGATAATAAAGAAGGAGGGAGCTGGGAGGACACACAGAGAAGGAGAAAGCGTATGGACAGGTTGTAGTGGGAAGCTGAGCCAAGGAATCCCGGGCCTTGGCGCTGCTCTGTGGGACCTGGGAGAATAGAGGGCAGTGAGTCAGCCATGTGATTGGTTTCTCCCATGACATTGTTCTGGAGGGGTCTATAGGAAGCCATTACAAGTGAAGTTAGAAGGCTCTCAGACAACTCTTTTAGCTGAGATGAGCAGAGTATGAAATTAGAGAAAATAAATTTTGGACTTTAACAAGCAAATGTGGTGTTAATCTTTGAACTTTCATTTCTTTCTGGAATTTGATTAAGGGAGAAGTTTTAATAATCAGATTCAGGGTGTATCTATCTGGTTGGCATTTTATTCATTTGTTTTTATTGCAGAACCTCTGATATGCTGGGTGGACATAATTTGGCATGGGAAATAAAGAGCAAATTTTCAGGCTTGGGAGTTGAATGGCCTTGGGGTTGTATTAATTAATTAACTGTTCTGATCAATTTCTGAGCTTTATGGAGGCAGATTACATATTGCCCATCAGCAGTCTCATGAATACACAAAGATGCAGATGTTAATGCTTGGGGAGGGGCCTAATTAAGTGAGAGTGGGTCTTCCCTATAACCCTGTGATGAACTTCTCCCCATAGGAAGCAGCCACACTCCTAGTTGACCAAAAGCTTAAGCTCAATGGACCAAGGTAAAAATAAGCTAGGCGATGTGAGGGGATCTCTCCCTTCATGTAGGGTGACATCCATTCATGTGATACTTCTGGCCTCTGAACTAATTACTCTGATTGGCAAGTTACATAGGGGAAACATGCACAGTCTCTCCCTCTCCCTTCCCCTTTGGGAGAAGCTTCTCTTAGGAGCAACCCTTCCCTTTGCTCCTTCACATTGTAATCCTTACCCCTTAGCAGGACCAAGAATCCATAGGAAGTTCCAGGAGCCCCGCTCTGGTCCAGTATTGCTTGTGTTGGAATGGGTACCTTTTTTTTTTTTTTAAGATTTTATTTATTTATTTGAGAGAGGGAGAATGAGAGATAGAGAGCACGAGAGGGAAGAGGGTCAGAGGGAGAAGCAGACTCCCCGCCGAGCAGGGAGCCCGATGCGGGACTCGATCCGGGGACTCCAGGATCATGACCTGAGCCGAAGGCAGTCGCTTAACCAACTGAGCCCCCCAAATGGGTACCTTGGGACTGTCTTGGGAGACCATCTTTCTGCAGAGAGCATGGATTCTGTTACTCTCCTCCATGCTTCCCATTTTAAATGTGTCTATTCCTTCAGACTCCTTCCAGGGAATTGCCTATTTGGAATCCCGCTTGACCGCAGACATAAGCTCTGTTCTCCAGCCTTGCCTCTAGTAGCCATTTCCAGTAATAAAGGCATTTTGCTTACTCTTTGACTTATTTTTCAGGTTGAGTGAATCTTAGCACCTGGGTGTCACTGAAGACTACTTGGCATGTGAACACGGGGGTCCTGGTACTGTTGCCCTGACCTCTGCCTTACAATCACCATATATTTTCATGGCCATTATCTGAATTATATGAATCTCTTTCATACTCTCTGGGGAAAGGGACTGGTCAAAGAAAGTCATCTAATAGTCTCTCAAGTGTGTATCATCATCTGCTGGTTTACAAGCTTTTAAGCAAGGTACCCACCAGGCGTAAATTGGTGATGTGAAGGGGATGTGGCCCCCATCCAGGGGAGGGGTCAGCTGCAGCCAGACTGTGCTGGCTCAGGAGGGAGGGACTGTGGGCACTGCTTACAAAACTCTGCACTCAGTGACATCACTTTAGTCGCTTGAAATCAGCAATGATTTGCCCCGAAGAAAATGAAAAATGCTACAAATCAGGACTTCCTTAAAAATATTTTGAGATCTGTCTTACCAGCAACTCACTTTCTCCATCTCAGATATTTCCCCACCACTTTTCTTATTAAAGGGTGGAAGTAAGTATCCCAAACCAGTGTGGAATTGAGGGCAGAGAGTTGTGATTTTATCTAGTTAATCCACACCCTTGAACTCTGAAGGAGACTGAGGGGCTTCGGGGGAAGTCGGAGACAGGCCCTGCTCTTTAGGCCTTTGGAGAGTGTCCCCTTTTTCAAGCAGCTCTCCCCCTCCATGCTTCACCTCTCCATGCTCACCACCTTTCTCTGGACAGTCCTCTTCCTATATGATAACAGTTGCCGAGGAACCCTCCCTCCCCATGTCTAACCAAATCCAGTTCCAGTCTACAGCTCTGTGTTAATGAATTTTCTCTCTGTTTTGGTTTGCCTTTGTTCTGAAGAGGGTAGGAGGTCTTGTTTGTTGTGGGGAGAGAAAGTAACTGGCCTGAATTGCATGTTTGCTTTATCCACTAGTGGGGCCATAGCTGATTTTCTCCTGGATCACCTAAAGGAAAACACACTCAGCTACCATGATTATGTATCTTCTTCCAAAGAGAAACCAGAGTTGGCTCATTTGGTTGTACTCAGATTCACATATTGGCAATGACATTGAGTCTAAATCTTGGCCTTCTGCTGAAGATACAATAGCATCCTTCTTGGACCATCCTTGTTACAAAGGCCCATGCTAGATGAATCATCAAAGGTGGAGGCTTCCTCATCAAGATTTCCTTTCTATGCTTCAGTTTAGGCATTTTTGTCTTAATGACTTGTGTTTTACTCTCATGATTTGGGGCTCGCAGACAAACATGATGGGATGCGGCAGGTCTCTTTCATGTTAGCCAAGAAAACAAGCAGATTTTGTAGGTTTTAGAGCTCTGACTCAGTTATTTAGGGTAAGTCCCCTCCTTAGCCCCACGAAAGGAATCACCCCTAAATAATAGCCTCTGCAACCTTATGTTTAGAGCATTAATTTAGCTTCTGCTCAAGCAGCCTCTGGGAAGCTGGAGGAACCTTTTGGAAGAGAACTCTACCGTAGCCCCAAACTTACTCATTCACCGTTCTGCTAATCCAGAGAGTGAAATTAAAATACAGCTTTGCCTGTAAAGCCCACTTTAGTTTATCCCTAAGAATTTTTAGGAGGCAGACACTTGCTAAAGATTAATACTCAACATGAAGGGGATTAAATACTTACACAATTCCAACAGTAAAGAGGAGATTAGGAAAATCATTCTACCTTTTGATTGTTGGCTCCCAACTACCCCTAGTATGTTGTTTGAGGCTGATGATTTAGTTTTTGATTTATACAATGTAAAGAAACTTTTTAAAAATAGTATTTACCTTTCCATGAGGCAGCATAGTGTAATAGGTAAGGACAGGGATTTTGGTGTCACTTACCTGTGTGTGAATTTCAGCGCAATTACTTCCAGCTGTGTGATCTTGAGAAAAATTACTTAACCTTTATGTGTCTCTATTTTCTCATCTGTAAAAGGGGGTACTTTGCCTCATAGGGCTGAATATTAAATAAGTTAATATTTATAGGGCCTTTCAAATGGTCGCTACATATAGTAAGGGCTATGCAAGTGTTTTTGAAATACATTTAAAAAATAACACAGGTAAAATTTGTCTGGAAATTATTTTATGCCCCTGAGCACTTTTTTTATGCTCACAAGACACACTGAGAGGAAATAAACATAAGATTTGGACATAAAGACTATTTGACCCTCTCTTGACTGTGCAGTTTTTTACATTGAGGCATGAACACAGGACCCCACTCCAGGTGAATTGCTAGCTCCCAAGGAGCCCCCCATCCTGAAGAGGATTGGAAAACTGCTTCTGGAGTCTCAGTCTAAAGCTTCCTCTCTATTCATTGTGGGTTCTAGAAAAACAAGGTAGCCTTTAGGCCCACACATCACCTGTCGTCATCTTGTATCTCTCAGAAATATTAATAATAGCAGGAAACTTGAAATTCCCAGCTATTACATTTAGCAACAGAGCCAATACCCAACATCCTTTATGACATTTAACAGATGAGGAAGCTGAGGCTCATCCATGTTAATGATTTCCTGATGCCAGCAGGGGAATGTGCTCCAACAGAATCTGTGTCTCTGACCTTTCCGCTTGCAGTCTCGTGATCTCCCTCTGCATCATAAACTGAGCTGGAAAAGAAAAGTTGGACTTGGCGGTGACATTGTCTCCGGGGAACAGAGACGATGGGATGAGGACCTAGGACAGGACCCAGGAAAGGCATGAGTGGAAAATTTTAGACTCCCAAACCATTTTCCAGATGTTCTCAACTGCTTCTTTCCTATATTTACCCTTCCAAAGGAAAGAAAGTACAGTTTTGATGTCAGTGAAAACAACATCGATTCAGCTTCTTGGTTCTTTCCATCTGCCAAGCGATGGTGAGGTGTCTTGGGATTTTGCCTGGGGTGTAACTGCTTTTTAAAGCATGATTCTTATAAAAAGTATTTTTCGGTGGCCGCATTACTCTTCAAAACCACCTTCACACGCACACGCACACACACATGTATGCACACTTAAAACTTTAGTTTTTTTAAAGATATTTATTTATTTATTTCTCAGAGAGAGAGAGCACAAGCAGGGAGAACAGCAGGCAGAGGGAGAAGCAGGCTCGGGGTGGGGGCGGGGCAAGAAGCCCAACTGGGGACTCGATCCCAGGACCCTGGGATCATGACCTGGGCTGAAGGCAGACGCTTAACTGACTGAGCCACCCAGGCATCCCAAAACTTCAAGTTTTTTCAAAGTCCTGCCATTCCCCATGGATAACTGGAACTCCCTGCTTTCCCCCGGTTTGGAATTTTGGCAACATTGTTTTATTCTGCCCATCGAGTTTACTCTGCTTAGCTGACATCATCAGCACTTGCTTTAACTCTGTATTTTTATGTTGTGTTTTTCAAAGAAAGTTGACACTGCGATTGATCAGTGATTAGACACAAGTGCTCTATCAAGCAATGTTGTAAATTCCAGTTTCTGGAACGTTATGGATGGTGAAACGCTGGATGGCTGCTTTCCACATGCAGCCTTGCTAACGTGGTAACACGGTAATGGGTGGTGGTTTACAGACGCACCGCTGGACCCCCCGGACGCAACAGTGGCATCAGTCAGTATGCATTTGCATGGCCAGACAGTGGTGACTGGCGCGTCACTTCTGATCATTCTGTGCCTTGTCCTTACCAGTGGCTAAGTATTTTTATTATCACCTACCCTGGTAAGCGACCACCTACGTAGGCCATAAGACCTAAGAGGTCTTAGGTCTTATGGCCATTCCTCGACGTAGAGAATGAGGGGAGGATCCGCAGGTGGATCTCCAGGTCCCACCTCCACTCTGAATTTATCCTCTTTTTATATTGCCTTCCTCATCATATTTCAATTGCAGAAAGAGTCCAGGGGTAAAAAAGGTTTTGAATCAGTGCTATGAGTAAAGAGCGCAGCGTTGATTCAGAAGATCAGGATAGAGCATCTGATGAGACAACTAGAGACACTTTGGGGAAACTATGTATGTCCTGAGGCTTGGTTTCTTGATTTTAAAAAATGAAAGAGGTTTGACTAGGTGATCTCCAAATTCTTTCTCCCACTCTAACTTTGTGCAATTCACTGGGACTAACTGAAAAGCACTTCATATCAGCAGCACACACTGTTATTAATGATATAGACAGGAACATGAGAAGGGAAGGTTGGTTCACAGAAGTCCACAGAAATGATGGAAGGGAAGCACAATATATGAAGCACTGATAGGTATATGTATGAGTTCTTGATATATAAAGATATATATATGTGTATCAATATATATATATATCTTTATATATCAAGAACTCATTAACACAACGGGACCATTTTATAGGCGAGGAAACAAGGCTGCATGACCACATGTGGCCCGAGTGGCCAAATCACCCCATGAAATATTAGCAAATTTTGTCTCAGTTTTCCTTGTTGACTAAGAATTCAAGCAGATAAAAGGGTTGATGCTACAGATTAGAATAGAATCCTAGAACCCAATGCATGAAGTTTGGTGAAGTGCTTAGGTTTGGTCTCTGGGAGAAATCAGGACAATTGTTTACCCTGACTTGCTGCAGACTTTCCCACGGGTGAGAGTGCTAAATTCCCAAAATTTTGTCCTCAGATGGTTAGGCTGACCTGAGAGTCTCAAAGACTTGCTTAATGAAGATCAGGGGAAATAAATAGTGGAATCTTACTATGTTAGGGTAGGACTTTAAAAACCTGCTGAGATCTGAGTTTTCAATATTTGCTTCATTCAGGGGGAGAACTTCAGAATTTCTACCTTTATGTTCATCCCTGTATTTTCTCACCCATTGGGAGGAATAATTGCTGAGTGCCAGGGGCTCAGGTGTGAGCTTTTAATCTTTCAAAAGGCAGTTAATATCCAAAACAAGATGGCACACCACTATGGAGATAATGCCTATGCTAATTGTTAAAGGAAAATGATTCAAAATTTATCTGGCCAATTATGGCAACATCCCTGGTTCTTCCAGAAAATCACTTCCATAGAACTCCGTGGGACTTACACGAGGTAGATACTGGCCAAGCGACAGGTTCCTCCGAGTGCAAATCAAGAACTCAGGCTAATTGATATGTATAAGAGAAGAGACAGCTCTTTGGAAATTCTGTGATTTAGACTTTTCCTTTGATAGGAACGTTTTGTGGGAGGAAAAAAATATCACTTCATATTGGTTGCACAGAACTCATTTACTTCACTTTTGTGCAGTGATTTTTCATTTTTATGACCATAAATTATTGAGGTTCTTCTGTGGCCCGAAGGTAAGAAGGGGTGGTCCTCGGGGAGCCAGGTAAACAAATACCCTGCTGGTTAGCAGGAGCTGCCCCATTACTTTGTCTGAAGTTCCTCAGGTGGGCAGTTACCTTATAATTTCATTTTAGCAGAATGAGAGTTAAGAGACCTTGATGTGAGCGTCTGCTCCCTCCCATCATTTCATCAGAATAGCTTTCAGTTTGCAAGGAGCTGCGTGAGGAAAAGGAGGAAGAGTGAACTTCAATTCCTTGAAGGTAGTACACATGTTGTAGACACCAATCCATGGGATCAGGAGAGCTGGCAAGTAAGCAGGTTCTTAATAAAACCACCGTGTGTGCTATTTTGTTCAGCTCTTCGTCTTGACCAATTTTCTCTTTGCTTGTGAGGAGAGGTAAAGGGCAGCGGAATGGAAGGAGCAGTTAGTGAGGTGTGGGAAGACTCAGGTTGGAATATTTGTCAGAACCTCAGAACTGCTCTCCAATGTGGGCGGGTAGCGCGTGTAGTTTTCACGACCTCACAAAGTGGTGGTGAGAAAAAATGAAAGAATATCAGGGACAGTGCTGTTGAAAGTGAATGTTCAGCATTAGTGATTGTTACTTGTTTCTCTCTTCTCTGCTTCCCCCTGCCCTTGAGACGGAGGAGCTGAGATGAAGAGGTCAAGTTTCAAGGTTAAAGTTGTTTTACTGCTCAGTGAGACCGGTGTGGAATCTCACTGCCTGATGGACAGTCTCTTTCTCTGGAGTCCCTTAGTTCCACTTGGTGGGAGGTGAACTCTAGAGAAGCCAGCTCAACTCTGTTTTTATCTCTTTGCCAATGCTTGGGTACCACTTAGGCCACAGGCACTGAGACAGTTTCAAATAGAATTTGAGCGTAGTGTTTTTCCCCAGACTGCTGAATTTTTTATGGATGTGTGTTTTTGGTACAAATGTTTGTATTTTCTTAGTGAATCATTACATTCTCAAACAGCAAGGGTATTTGGGAGTTCTAGATTATGTATGTGAAAGCTAAAAGACCAATCCTGACCATTTTCAAAAACAAAAATAAAGTTTCTTTGCAGTACAATGAATGTTGGCAGATCAGGGAATGACTCCTCACAGTGACTGGTATTAGAACCAGAAAACCTTTTCCCTCGCAACTGCCTAAGAAAGTCGGAGACTGCATGCACTTTAGAAAAAGATTTCGAAGAACTGTGATGAGTAGAGCATTGACCATGGGCCATGGAACCATAGATCATTTCTTTCGGCAGATGACCCTGTCAGTACCCTGCCCATAGACCCCGGCCTGCCCCACTGTTACCCAAAGAGAGGTTCTGTGCTGCCCGAGGGTATTTGCTGTCCGCTGGAGTGTGCCCTGCACCCAGCCATCCCCACTGCATTGCAGGTTGGGAATGCCAGATGGAGTCCCAGGAATGACCCTGAACCACAGAGTAATGAGAACAGGTGTCATAAACTGTAGAATCTAGATTGTGGATATATGGGCATTAAAGGCACAATCTGTACTTTTCTGAATGTTTGAAAATGTTCATAATAGCATGTCGAATGGGATGGTGTTATAGAAGACAAAACATGGGAGAACATTCACCATACGTTGTTCAGAAATGTGAAGGTTACAAAATGGTATAGACAATGATCACAATTTTGTAAATTATATATATATATATATATATATATATATATATATGTATGTATAAGCGCACACACACACCTAGAGAGAGGGACATAGAGAGAGATATTTATATGCCACTTTCAATACTACCTTTACCTGTATTAAAATATTTCCAGAAGGACAAAGAGCAAAAAAGATAGCAATTGTTAGCTGTGGGTTGTGGGCGTTCAGAGAATTAAAAACAATTTTTTTAAAAGCAATTTTTTAAAAATGATTTCTCTGTAACTTCCAGATACTCTACAATGTATCAGTTTATATAGTCAAATTTAAAAACATATTATTTACAAATTGTGTTGTGAAGAGCATTTACTGATGGGTAAATAAAGCTATCCCTAGTTGTTTTATGATATGATTACAACCGAAAAACCACCTATGTGATTTTGAGGGTCTTAAGAGAGGATTTTATTGCTGGTAAGGGGAAACAGGGAAGAGTCTATTGGGAGTTAAATCATAAGAGTGATAATGCTTAAATGCTGCTCTTTGAGATATGCTTTTACGAGGAGTTTGTATTTTTTAAAAAATTCTTAAAGCTTTTGTATGTCCCGATTTTCCACAAGTACATTGATTATTTTTATAAACAAAAAAACATTCTCTTTTAAAGGGAGAAGGTCTAGGTTCCTATTCTAGGCCCAGCGCTTTTTGCATCTCTGCTTATCTCAGGGGACTGTCATCAGTTGCAAATGTATCAGAAAACACTCTTTATAAATGTCGAAATAAAGAAATTATAACATATATTAAGGTAGTTTTCCTCCAGCTTTTCAAACTCAAGAGATTATTTTAGGCATTAAGAATGGGAGACTCTTATTACCCATAAAATCTTCAGGCTCTACTGATCCACCTTTCATGAGACTCATTTTTCATGGACCAGGCAGAGCATAACAAGCTTCATATGTCACTCCCTGAGTTGAAGAGCAGTAAGACTCCAGAGCAAGGGGAGAATGCTATTAATCTTGTGCACGCCGGGGCTCTCTTTATTCCACACTCAGAAAGCGGAGCGACAGCACTCGGTGGAAACATGTAGATCATGTAGATGGGCTTTGAAGTCACTATGCAGACGAAACTGGGAGTCACGCTCCTGTCCCCGAGTGTGTGATGGCTTGACTGCCTGACGTCAGCGTTTTCCCTCTCTCTAGCCTCATGCCCATTCTTCATCGAGCAGAGTCGGTTTGCCTACTTACTTGATTCTGGGCTGGCCTGAATACTTTGACCCATCAAGGGTTGTACAAGAGATGTTGCGGCAGCTTTGGGGCCATCCTTTAGGAGGGTCGGCAGTTTCTGTTGCTTCGCTGTTGAAGCCCTGAGTTGCGTGTAAGAAGTCCAGGTTAGTCATCTGGAAAATGAGGTCATGTGTAGGAGCACTGATCTGCCCACCATGTGACTTTCTTCTACTAGAACCATCTATCTTTCTTCCTCTGCTATGGATAGGAACAGTGAAGTCATCCAGCTCTGTTAGTGACGAGGTTGGCAAGTTTCCCTTCTGTTTTGAGAGTGGCATTGAGAGGAATACAGGGTTCGGGATGCTCCTTGGGCACCAGCTCTCAGCTGCATTCCCCAACCAGCCTATCCGTGATCGGGCTCTTGCATTCTCCATCTGTCTGACTATTTCGTCTGATTTCTCAGCCTAGAGGTGGAGATCAGGGAAGGGGTTTGATCTATTGTCATCCCCTCCAGCCTCAACACTTGAGGATTTTATGTCTATGTAATTAGGGAAAAATTGCCAGGATGGAATCTAGCATGGATGCCTTGTCATTGATTTTGTCTGCATTGCAGGGAGTCATTTACATTGTGTACAGATGTCTCCAGGTCATCAGAATATTCTGATACAATTAACCCTGCCATGGAAGAGCAATCGACTCCAGAGTTTTAGGTAGTGGGCAAAACAACACGTGCATTTTATCCTTAACATTAATGGGAAAACTGCTATGCTGCTATTAATGGAGAACAAAGTTCAGGTTTTAAGCTGTTAATATCAATAACGAGTGTTGGTAATTACATACTGTAGATAATTATAATCTCTATCATTATGCAATTAAATTTAAAAAACTTTTGAAGTGATAGGGATTTAAGTAAAATAGTAACATCAGTGCCAGCCATTCTGCTAGTGTTGTTTTGTTTTGTTTTGTTTGTGCAAATTACAAGTGATGGTTGAAATGTATCTGGGACAGAATTTTGTAACAAATATTATTAATTATATTATTAATAGCAAATATTATTACTTACATAATAAATTATAAATGAAAATATTATTAAAGATAGAACTCCATTTTAACCTTAAAAACTGAAAAATACATAAGCAAAATTTTATGTCACATGCCTCTGAGCTGACTACAACCAGCTTCAACATTGTAGAAGGGAAAAAAATCCAGCTGTGTATAATAAAGTGGGTGGTTTATAAATATGTGCGACTTTTGTGTGAAAACTTGGAAAGATAGCAAAAGAATGGATGCATATCTTTGATTATAGCTTCTGTCACTCTTTGTCTTCTTTCATTCTGGTCAATGAGTTACTTGTATTGGTCCTCCATATTCATTAACTTTTTAATTGTTTAAATCTCTGTTCATTTTCTAAATATTCTGGGAAGCTAGCCCACTTTTCTCTCCATCATTACTTATAATCCCTGCATTTCTGTGCTTGTTTCTTGAAGATAAGTTTCTTGAAAACTTTTGACAGATAATAATGATGATGCCAAAAGTATTTTGATGAGCAATAATGTGCTACCCTAAACAGTCATTGTTTTATGTATATAATCCCATTGGTATTAGGCATTAGGATTGGAGTCTTAGTAAGGTCATGCAAACTGTACAAGATCATGCAGTTATTAAATAATGAAACTGGAGGGCGCCTGTGTGGCTCAGTTGTTAAGCATCTGCCTTCGGCTCAGGTCATGGTCCCGGGGTCCTGGGATCGGGCCCCGCATCGGGCTCCCTGCTCGGCGGGAAGCCTGCTTCTCCCTCTCCTTCTCCCACTGCTTCTGTTCCCTCTCTCTCTGTGTCTCTCTCCGTCCAATAAATAAATAAAATCTTTAAAAAAAAAAAGAAACTGGAATGCAAAACCTTGTTCCTCTGATTTGAAAGCCCATGTTTTTAACCACTAGATAATATGATCACCACAGTTTCTTGAAATTTTACTCTGGATCCTGCATGGATCATTTTCAAGTCTCTTTCTCCTCTGAATCATCCTGGTGTGGGGCCATTTTGCCTTCCCTTTAAGTAACAGAAGCTGTAATAGGCTCAGTAGATGTTTTCTCTTTCCTTTTCTACAATGTACATTTCCTTGCTTCCATTTACACATAATCTGCCAAATAGAAATTACTTCCATTTGTACTTCTTTTTCACTTCTCATTCTGGTAATAAACGAAGTTCTTCATCTGGGGGCCAACAGTTAATTTCTCTGCTTGCCCTGCATCCCATGCCCCCTGTAGCTCTCTTATCAGGGACTTGCTCCATTGATTAGTCTATATCCTCCCTGCGTGTTTCTTGCCAAGGGCATTTGAAGGATCCTCTCACATTTAAAATAAAACAACCCCCAAACATAAAACCTCCTTCAACCCATGTTTGTATCTAACTACTTCCCTACGTCTTCCATCACAAGCAAAGAGTTTTCTAAATATTCTGTCTCCCTATCCTCCTGCTGCATCCATTCCTCAGGCTACAATAATGAGGGTTAACTGCCCCACCCCACCCTCACTGCCCCATGGCATTGTTCTTGTTTATTAAATCAGATGGGCACCTTTTTGAACTTAGCTCATTTGCCCTTCAGCACTATCTGGCTCTGCATATAACCCACCCCAGAAAATTCTCTCTCCACATCTCCCTCCATTGTGCAAAACATTTTTGTGGTGTTTTTTTTTCCTGTTCTCTAGATGCTTTCTTTCTCCTCAGTAGACTCTTTTGTCTCTGCCCATCTCTTAAATGTTCCTACTACTCATTCTTTCACAGCCTTTTCGCCTTGTCCCTTCTGGGTGCGTTTTTAGTACACTTACCACTTTCTGTCTACACCGCCAGACCCCTAGATTCTAGCAATGACACTCAACCCAGTCTCCCTGCTTTTGGTCTTGCACTATTGGTCATTCTAAAATGTGAATCTAATCATATCATTTCCCTACTTAATTCCTTTAATGGTTTCTTTGTGAACTTGAGTGAAATGTAAACTACTTCCCATGGTTTAGACATGTGAGCTGGGCCAAACTAATGTTGATTGACAGAGTTATGGGTTAGAATTCCAGCAACATGGCTGGGTCCCTTGGAGCTGACGGCTTGTTCGTTTATGAAAGAATACTACTTGTTGCTGATTTAACTTGTAATCCAATTTCCTATTGTTATGAGTTAGAGTAGGCTGGGCTACCTCAACAGATAGGCACCACATACAATTAAAAAAGTGTATTTCTTCTTTACATTATGTTTGAGTTGAGGCTTCCTGTATGACAGGCAGCACTCCCCGATTTGGGGACACCCTCCCCCGGGGGCCTCATCATTATATGTATCCAGCTGACAGAATGGTAGAGAGTATGGGGAAACTGCCAGAAACTAAAGTGCAAAATTTCCACTTTCATTCTCTTCACAGTAACTATCCACACCGTCATACCTAGATGAAGTGGTTAGGAAATATAGTTCTATGGTTGATACAAAAGGAAAAATAAGAAGAATTACTGAGAGCTTGATATGTGTCAGACAGGCAGGTAAGTCAATGGTTGTGGTTGGACGTGAGGCTCACTCTTTTGGAAGTATGGGCAGGATGCAGTGGAGATCTGGGGGTGGGGTGGGTGCAGTGATCGTGAGGGACAGGTTGTGTGAGCTTATTCTCTATCATCTTCGTTCTCTCAGGAGAGAGGCTGCATGACCTATCTTGTCATCCCATAGTCAACATCACATATTGTTTGGCTCATCCTGCTGCCCCCATTTTGTACTAGGCAATTGGAAGAATGAGACTTTTTATTAAGAAAAACATGTCTCTGAAAGAGTCTGTTAAGTATAGCTGATTGAAATGGTAGGAACCTGTATGCTCTGCTCTCTGAAGAATTTAACTGGAACTCTGACTCCAGCCAGCGTGAAGCTCTCAAACCAGGAAATGAGTCAAAACTCTACTGGGGATTTGCTCTCCTTAGCAGTAATTGCTTCTGAATAGAGAAACACCTTCAAATTTTTCCTTGGGTATATTTATCAACAAGGAACTATCCCTGGAAGTATGGCTCTTGCAATCTTCCATTCTAAGGCAACGAAATGTTAGCATTTAATAATTACTGCTGGTAGGGGCGCCTGGGTGGCTCAGTCGTTAAGCGTCTGCCTTTGGCTCAGGTCATGGTCCCAGGGTCCTGGGATCGAGCCCCACATCGGGCTCCCTGCTCCGCGGGAGGCCTGCTTCTCCCTCTCCCACTCCCCCTGCTTGTGTTCCCTCTCTCGCTGTGTCTCTCTGTCAAATAAATAAGTAAAATCTTTTTAAAAAATGTTTAAAAAATAGTTACTGCTGGTAACAAGAAAATACAAACCTACCTCTTACCACAAAATTGGGGCTGATCATTGAAATTGTCTACCTGAAGCAAACCAGTGTAGCGGGCATCTGCAGCAGAAGCAAATGCTTATGTAATATGAGAAGAGTTACTTACTAACCTGGTTTGTGCATGTATAAAGTGGAGCTAATAATACCAATCTCACCAGATTGTCATGGGGATTAAACAAGATACCCTATAGGAAAGCACTTTGGCCAGAACAGATTCTGATAAAGGTTAACTCTGCCCTCCTGTCCTCTCTCTTTCCCTCCCTCCTTCCTTCCTTTCTTCTCTCTCCTCTCCTCTTTCCTCCCTTCTCTTCTGTGGAGAACTGAGATTTACAGGAGAGGACCATGGAGGTCTAGAGGGAGGGGGGACTGACCCCGGGGACTTTGAGGGAAGGAGAGAAAAGTCGCCGGGCAAAGGGCAGGCAACAAGTGAGGGGGACAGGGGTAAAAGCTATAGAAAGAGAAAGAGAGAGAGAGAGAGAGAGAGAGAGAGAGAGAGAGAGAGAGAGAGAGAGAAACAAAGAAAGAAAGAGGAAAGAAGGAAGAAAGGACAGAAGGAAGGGTAGGGGGGAAGGAAGTAGGGAGGGAGGGAGGGAGAACAGAACAGGTTTTTCACTTAGAAGGTGTCCCATGGCCACATGGCACTGAAGAAGTCTGAGGGTTGAAGAGGTCAAAGAAAGACAGGGATGGGGGCACCTGGGTGGCTCAGATGGTTAAGCGTCTGCCTTCGGCTCAGGTCATGATCTCAGGGTCCTGGGATCGAGTCCCACATCCGGCTCCTTGCTCAGCAAGGAGCCTGCTTCTCCCTCTGTCTGCCACTCCCCCTGCTTGTACTCTCCCTGGCAAATAAATAAATAAAATATTTCTTTTAAAAAAAGAAAGACAGGGATGACAAGCCTCCCACAGTCAGCTCTGTGGCTGAACCTAGGGGTTCCTCCTGGCTGAGCTGGCCTCACATATTTTAGTGTTTAATGAGGAAGAGCCAAGCAGGGTCTCCCCCACAGCCCACCCCCAGACTCAGGTGCTCTACCTTCTTCCACATCTCTTTTTGGAAAACATTCTTGTTGAGGAAGTTCTTTATCATTCCCCCCGGCCACCAGTTTGACTGCCATTCTTCTATGTATCTTTTGATATTCCACTTAAATGTCCTGTGGTTCGTGTGACTGATTCTTGCAGGTGTTCCCCCAGAGCATCCTGTCTGTCCTTTGGATATGCATTTATTAGTTCAGTTCAGGCCAAAAAGCACTTGTGGGGTCTCCCATGTTCTATGCACTGGGCCAAAGGTGGGTGTGGAAACGACTGATACAAGGTCTCAGTCCCAAGGCCATTGCAGTAGAACATACCAGGTATTCCCAAAACCCAGTTCCTCTTGGACAATTCATATCAGAACACGGGGGGACTGTGTGTTCAAAATGTATATTTCTAGGCCCTACTCACAGGTATTCAAGTAAAGGTAAGGCTTGGTCATCTGTAATTTAAAAAGCTCTCCCAGATTATTCTGATGAGCATCCAGGTTTGGGAACTTCTTAAAAGGTGAAGGGAAGGGAAGAAATTTAGAGTACTCTCTCTGATGGGGTTTGGATTGATGGTGTTCTATGTTACCAACTACAGCTGGGTCCAAAAACTTCAGAGAACAGTTAGGTGAACTTACATCTTACTGTATTGTCTTAAAGGTGACCTTCTGTTTAAGGTTCTAACATCTGGTCTGGTTAAGTTTCAACATGTAGAGAAGGTGGGTGAGCAAGACCCTGACATTGACACATAGACCAATAGCCCAGGTGAAAATGACACAAAGACTTTAGGCTTCTCTTGGCTTTGGCTCCAGTGCCTGGAATCTAGCTGGCTTACCTCCATGACACAGAGCCTGGCACTGAGGACTGGGCTGTGGAGATGCCTTCCTCTGCCTTCTGTCTGTGGCATCCTCTCTGCCTACACCCACTTCATTTCTCTTGCTCTTGCTCCTTCCCTCTTGGAGTCGGGGCTTTAGAGCCCAGGCTACATCCTGTGATGTTCTGCGCCACCCCTTCTTTACCTAGGATAGAAGCACTCTTGGCTCTGTGTGCAGCCCCATTCTTGGTGAGAGACTCCTCCTTCCAGCCAGGCAGACAGTGTCCTACTAGGCAGACTAACCTCCTCCCACCACTACTAGAAGAGAGGACTTTCTATACCTCTGTCTTTCGCTGTGTTCCACAGAAGGCTGTTCTGCCACCAAGTGACTCCTGACCACCGTGGGATGGGGAGAGGCTGAGAAACTGTGCCTGAGGCCTCTTGCATGTCTCTGCAATGGGAAGCACACCCTTGGTGGGTTCCCAGAGAAGCACAGAGCTCTCTAAAGCCAGCCAGCTGGAATAAGAAGATTTTAGGTAGAATGGGGCATGGAAGCATTAAAAGTGATTTCTTTTCCTTTGGAGAGGTAGATGCCACTCCATAGAATTGGAGTTGAAAACTCTGCTCTCAGATCCTGAAGTTGAAATCCTTCTTCCTGAGGTGAGACTGACTTGGACATGTCTAAAGTCAAAGATGGACATCCCCCCACAGGAGATGGGAAGATGTATAAAACAAAATACATCAGTGCAAAAGGAAAACCCATTTTCCTGAGAGATTTAATATAGATCGTTTAAATCATGGCCAGAAGGGAATACCAGGATCCCAGAACGGTACAGTCTCAAGAGCCAAACATCTACAATAGCCAGAGACAACTACATTCTTTGAAATACACTGGGCAAGAGGGTTTGATAAAAGCCTTGGGCTGTGCCTTTGGGACAAAGCTAGTGCCCTTGTGATGGGTGGGTGGGTGAAGCCAAACCTCAGATTCTAGGAAACCTTGTCTGTTTCCCTCTTATCATTCTGACAAAGAAGGGAAAACAGGTGAAAACATTGGCAATCATATTAGTTTTGTAGGGGGATTATGACAAATGATCACAGACTGGGCGGCTTAAAACAACACAAATTTAGCTTCTCATAGATTTGGATGTCAGAGTCCAAAATCAAGGTGTCAGCAGGGTCATGCTCCCTCTGAAAGCTATAGAGGAGCATCCTCCTTTCTTCTTCCAGCTTCTGGTGGTTCTAGGCCTTCTGTGGCTTAGAGAGCATATGCATATTTCCTTCCAACCTCCTGGTCTTCTCTGTGCCTTTTCCTCTTGTCTTTCCTCTGGTCAGAATGAGGATGTTGGTCATGGGGTTTGGGTCCATCCTAATCCAGGATGGTTTTATCTGGAGATCCTTAGCTTGATTATAACTGCAAAGACCCTTTTATCCCCAAAGGTCACATTCACAGGATATGGTGGACATATCTTTTGGAGGATCATCATTGAACCCACTACAGCAGCCTTTGAGGACATGTCTCCTAAGATAGCATCGAAGCTAGAACTCGAGGCCTGTTTCATAAAATGGTGCAGCTCACAAATTGACTCTGGGTGCTACTGCTGGTCTAGGTGGTCACTGGTCCCCTTCCTCACTTGTGTCAGGTCCTCGAGTTCACCAAACCCCTTCTTACCTTCGAGTCTTTGCACTTTTTGCAAGGAAAGCACTTGACTACCTCACATCTAATGATTACCTCTTCCCAGACAGACCCTCTCTGTTCACCGTGTGATTTTTTTTAAAAAAGATTTTATTTATTTATTTGACAGAGAGAGCAAACACAAGCAGGCTGAGTGGCGGGCAGAGGGAGAGGGAGAAGCAGGTTCTCTGCTCAGCAGAGAACCCAATGCAGGCTCGATCCCAGGACCCTGGGATCATGACCTGAGCCAAAGGCTGATGCTTAACTGACTGAGCCACCCAGGCGCCCCCACCCTGTTATTTTTTTTTATTATGTTATGTTAATCACCCACCCTGTTATTCTTTAATCGCAACTGCTGCTTGTTTCCTTTGGAGCACTGACCACAATTTTCAATTATTTTCTTGATTCTTTTCTCTCTTTCCCACTAAATTGAAGTGACAAGAGGGCAAGAAACAGGTCTAGCCTGTTTACTCTACATACCCAACAGTAGACACAGTGTCAGGTGCTCAAAAACTACCAGTTGATAGATAAGGATGGAATGCATGGAATGAATGAGCACGTGACATCATTACCCTCCTTGTCTGCACTTCTTCCATCCTTTCTTGGACTTGACCTTCCCAAATGATTATCCAAAATTTGATTCTTATTCTTACCAAATCCCTGTTAGGATGATAACTGACAGAGGTCCTTATGCTTCTGCTCTTCTGCCTTACACCCATATCTCTCTGAATTTTGTTGGAATTGAGAACAACTAAGCAGTTGTTTGGTCGCACCAAGTACCTTGGCTGTAGTGTTTTGTGGTCTTGACAATTTGCTCCAAGGAAGGGCATGACGACTAAGAGGGAGAAGAGGGCATCGCTGCAAGGACAACAGCCAAACCTTTGAGATACAGAGGTAAAGAGAGGTGAGAAGCTAGCCAGCTCCCATGTGCACATTGGCTTCTGAATTTTTCCTGCTGAAATGACAGCACCCCATGTAGCCTTAGGCTATAATACAGTACCACACTTGTGTGAAGATTCCTTTATCAAAGCTTTCTTCTTCATTGTCTTTATAGAAATGATATATTCTCACTGTGAAAATTCAATCATTATAAAAATGTATACGGATGAGAATTAAAAAAAAAAGTCATCCAAATTCTACCACTGAGTTCATACAATGAACATCAGTTAAACATAATTCCAGGCAGTTCTCTGTGTATATATACATGAGGAAGGGTCTATGGTTAGGTAAGTAGTCTGAGAAATAGTTTTCATAACAATGGGATGATACTTTATGTAATATAATATTTTTGGTAGGAAGGTATTAAATTTAATTTTTACATGAATTAAACAGAAGGAAAACAAGCTGATTTGAAGCTGAAACATTTGCTGAATTTCAGTAATTTTTTTTAATAAAAGAAAGAATAGATTCTAGAAGATGCTTCTAAGAACAAGGGAAAATTATTTAAAGTGACATCAGGGGGGCCTGGGTGGCTCAGTAGGTTAAGCCTTGGACTCTTGATTTTGGCTCAGGTCATGATCTCATGGTTGTGAGATTGAGCCTTTGCATCTGGCTCTGTGCTGAATGTGGAGCCTGCTTGAGATTCTCTCTGTCTCTCTCTGTCTCTCTCTACCCCTCTCCCCGACTTGTGCTCCTTGCTCTTTAAAAAAAATAAAATAAAATAAAGTGACATTAGGAACTATTGCAGTTATTTACTGTTCAATCTATATTTAAATGAATCCATGCTTTCCACCAGAATGTTTCCATTCTGTATTTCTTTATTTGGGCACGTAAGGGGCTATATTCCTTAAAACTTGTAAGATTCTTGGCTTTAATTTTTTTCATACACAATTAACATTTATCACCTCTTCAGTTGTTCTAAATTACACATATCAAGTAGCCGTCTCTTTCCCAAACAACTCCATCTTGAAATTCTTCCTTCTCATCCCCCAATCTGTATAAATTGCTCTCTCTACATCCATAAAACTGTTACTTTGAAAGCTTTCGTTTATTACTTTCCAATTTTGGATTCACTGGTTTTAAAGTTACCATGTCTTCCTCTTTCTTAATTATTTTCTTATTTTGCTAGAGAATATTTTCAACCAACTCCCCAGTAATGAATGGGGGAAGAAAAGCATTTTTGAGTCACTTCATATCTGAAAGAGTTTTTTGTTTGTTTGTTTGAATGATAGTTTGGCTGGGGTTGGACTCCATTGTTTTGGGTTGTCACTGGGCTATTTTATCTAAAGACACTACCTAGAGACATATTTCCTCTCGGGATATTCTTTTGCATTATTATTTGGAAATTAACTCACTGGTTGTTCTTTATTATTTCAACTAAGGTCTATTTACATACAGTTTGGTGAACTTTAACTATTATATACACCCACACAACACTACCCAAAACAAGATAGAATATGTATGTCTGTTCCCCCCAAAGTTCTGGGCTCAACCCCTGCACACACTTGCTAGAAGTAGCCACTTTTTGATTTCTAACACCATAGAAGAGTTTTGCTTATTATAGTACCTTATTTAAATGAAATCACACAGAATGTACTCCTATACCTAGCTCCTTTTGCAAAGCATGTTTTGGAGATTCATTCATGATTATTGCATATTTCAGTAGTATATTTCTGTTTATTGTTGAATATTTCTTTTTTTAAAAGGTTTTATTTATTTATTTATTTATTTAGAGAGCGTGAGTGGGGGGAGGGGCAGAGGGAAAGGGAGAGAGAAAGCAGACTCCACTCACAACATGGAGCCTGATGCAGGTCTCGATCTCTTGCCCCTGAGATCATGACCTGAGCTGGAATCAAGTCTGAGGCTTAACCACCTGAGCCACCCAGGAACCCCTGTTAAGTAATATGTCATTGTATGAATATATTTAAATTTGTTTATTCAGTTTCTTACAGATAAGCATTTGGGTTGTTTCCAATTCTGGAATATTGTGAACTAAAATAATATTCCACTATTTTATTATTCAGCCATAAGAAGCAGAGACTCTTGCTATTTACAACAACATAGATGGACCTTGTGTGATACTATGTGTACTATGTGATCACATTTATATGTTGAATCTAACAGAAAAAGAAGAACGAAAGAAGAAAGAAAGAAAGAAAGAAAGAAAGAAGAAAGAAAGAGAAAAAGAGAGAGAAAGAAAGAAAAAGAAAAAAAGAAAGGAAGAGAGAGAGAAAGAAAGAAAGAAAGAGAAAGAAAGAAAGAAAGAAAGAGAGAGAGAGAGAAAGAAAGGAAGGAAGGAAGGAAGGAAGGAAGGAAGGAAGGAAGAAAGAAAGAAAGAAAAAGTCTGACTTCATACATAGAGCAGATTGGTAGCTGCCAGAGGAGGCAGTGGGAGTGGGTTGGGTAAAACGGGTGAAGAGGGTCAAAAGGCACAAACTTCCAGATAAAAACAAGTCATGAAGCTGTAATGTGCAGCATGGTGCCCATGGTTAATAGTGTATTGCTTATTTGAAAGTTGCTAAAAGAATAGATCTTAAAAGTTCTCATCACAAGAAAAAAAAGTTATGTGTGTTGATGGATGTTAACTTGACATATTGTGGTGATCATTTCATGATATATACAAATATCAAATCATTATGTTGTACACCTGAAATGAATATAAGGGTGTATGCCAATTATATCTCAATTTTAAAAAAGAAAACTGAACAAGGAAAATTTTCAAATTTTCTCAAATATCCCAACTCTGCCTATGTTCATGTTTAGAAAATAAACTTCAAAATGTTTTATGTAAAACAAGAGCAACAACAAAAACCCTGCTAGGACCGTTCTTATAAAAAGACTTTTTGTGCACAGACGTTTTTATCTCTTTTAAGAAAATTCTTAGGAGTGAATTGCCCAGTCATAAGGTAGATGTAAAGATAACTTTTTTAGAAACTTCCAAACACTTCTGTAATATTATTATCATTTTACACTCCCACCAGCAATGTGGGAGATCTCAGGTATCTTTCTTTATATCTTTGCTAACCTTGGATCTTCAGTGTTTTTAGTGTAGTCATTGTAGTAGGTATACAGTCAGATCTCCTGTGGTTTTAATTTGCGTTTCTGTGGTGATGAAATTGAGCATCTTTTTTATGTGCTTAGCATTGGCCATTTAGATCTCTTCTTTTGTGACACATCTGTTTAAGTTTTTGCCTATTTAAAAATTTTTTAACTTTTTTTCCTTTTAGAAGGTATGAGATTTTTAAGCTAAATATATTCTGGTTACAAATCCTTTCTCAGGGGCGTCTGGGTGGCTCAGCTGGTTAAGCGACTGCCTTCGGCTCAAGTCATGATCCTGGAGTCCTGGGATCGAGTCCCACATCGGGCACCCTGTTCAGCAGGGAGTCTGCCTCTCCCTCTGACCCTCTTCCCTCTCATGCTCTCTATCTCTCATTCTCTCTCTCTCAAATAAATAAACAAAATCTTTAAAAAACAAACAAACAAAAAAACAAGTCCTTTCTCAGATATACATATTTGGAATATTTTCTCCCTGGGCTTCATTGCCTATTCAGTTGCCAATAATTTTTTTAAATTTTTTATTGTTATGTTAATCACTGTACCTTACATCATTAGTTTTTGATGTAGTGTTCCATGATTCATTGTTTGTGCATAACACCCAGTGCTCCATGCACAACGTGCCCTCTTTAATACCCATCACCAGGCTAACCCATCCCCCCGCCCTCCTCCCCTCTAGAACCCTCAGTTTGTTTTTCAGAGTCCATAGTCTCTCATGGTTCGTCTCCCCCTCTGATTTACTCCCCTTCATTCTTCCCCTCCTGCTATCTTCTTCTTTTTTTTTTTTTCTTAACATATATTGCATTATTTGTTTCAGAGGTACAGATCTGTGATTCAACAGTCCTGCACAATTCACAGCGCTCACCATAGCACATACCCTCCCCCATATCTATCACCCAGCCACCCCCTCCCTCCCACACCCCCACCACTCCAGCAACCCTCAGTTTATTTCCTGAGATTAAGAATTCCTCATATCAGTGAGGTCATATGATACATGTCTTTCTCTGATTGACTTATTTCACTCAGCATAACACCCTCCAGTTCCATCCACGTCATTGCAAATGGCAAGAGTCATTCCCTTTGATGGCTGCATAATATTCCATTGTGTATATATACCACTTCTTCTTTATCCATTCATCTGTCGATGGACATCTTGGCTCTTTCCACAGTTTGGCTATTGTGGACATTGCTGCTATAAACATTGGGGTGCACGTACCCCTTCGGATCCCTACATTTGTATCTTTGTGGTAAATACCCAGTAGTGCAATTGCTGGATCTTATGGTAGCTCTATTTTCAACTGTTTGAGGAACCTCCATACTGTTTTCCAGAGGGGTTGCACCAGCTTGCATTCCCACCAACAGTGTAGGAGGATTCCCCTTTCTCCACATCCCTGCCAACATCTGTCATTTCCTGACTTGTTAATTTTAGCCATTCTGACTGGTGTGAGGTGGTATCTCATTGAGGTTTTGATTTGGATTTCCCTGATGCCGAGCGATGTTGAGCACTTTTTCATGTGTCTGTTGGCCATTTGGATGTCTTCTTTGGAAAAATATCTGTTCATGTCGTCTGCCCATTTCTTGATTGAATTATTTGTTCTTTGGGCGTTGAGTTTGGTAAGTTCTTTTTAGATTTTGGATACTAGCCCTTTATCTGATATGTCATTTGAAAATATTTTCTCCCATTCTATAGGTTGTCTTTCGGTTTTGTGGACTGTTTCTTTTGCTGTGCAAAAGCTTTTTGTCTTGATGAAATCCCAATAGTTCATTTTTGCCCTTGCTTCCCTAGCCTTTGGCGATGTTTCTGGAAGAAGTTGCTGCGGCTGAGGTCGAAGAGGTTGCTGCCTGTGTTCTCCTTTAGAATTTTGATGGACTCCTGTCTCACGTCAAGGTCTTTCAACCATTTGGAGTCTATTTTTGTGTGTGGTGTAAGGAAATGGTCCAGTTTCATTCTTCTGCATGTGGCTGTCCAATTTTCCCAACACCATTTGTGGAAGAGACTGTCTTTTTTTCCATTGGACATTCTTTCCTGCTTTGTCAAAGATGAGTTGACCATAGAGTTGAGGGTCCATTTCTGGGCTCTCGATTCTGTTCCATTGATCTATGTGTCTGTTTTTGTGCCAGTACCATACTGTCTTGATGATGACAGCTTTGTAATAGAGCTGGAAGTCCGGAATTGTGATGCCGCCAGCTTTGCTTTTCTTTTTCAATATTCCTCTGGCTATTCGGGGTCTCTTCTGGTTCCATACAAATTTTAGGATTATTTGTTCCATTTCTTTGAAAAAAGTGGATGGTATTTTGATGGGGATTACATTGAATGTGTAGATTGCTCTAGGTAGCACTGACATCTTCACAATGTTTGTTCTTCCAATCCATGAGGATGGAACATTTTTCCATTTCTTTTTGTCTTCCTCAATTTCTTTCATGAGTATTTGATAGTTTTCTGAGAACAGATCCTTTGCCTCTTTGGTTAGATTTATTCCTAGGTATCTTATGGTTTTGGGTGCAATTGTAAGTGGGATCGACTCCTTGATTTGTCTCTCTTCTGTCTTGTTGTTGGTGTATAGGAATGCCACTGATTTTTGTGCATTGATTTTATATCCTGCTACTTTACTGAATTCCTGTAGGAGTTCTAGCAGTTTTGGGGTGGAGTCTTTTGGGTTTTCCACATACGGTATCATATCATCTGCGAAGAGTGAGAGTTTGACTTCCTCTTTGCCAATTTGGATGCCTTTGATTTCTTTTTGTTGTCTGATTGCTGTGGCTAGGACTTCTAATACTATGTTGAATAGCAGTGGTGATAGAGGACATCCCTGCCGCGTTCCTGACCTTAGGGGAAAAGCTCTCAGCTTTTCCCCATTGAGAATGATATTTGCTATAGGTTTTTCATAGATGGGTTTTATGATATTGAGGTATGTACCCTCTATCCCTATACTCTGAAGAGTTTTGATCAAGAAAGGATGCTGTACTTTGTCAAATGCTTTTTCTGCATCTATTGAGAGGATCATATGATTCTTATTCTTTCTTTTGTTAATGTGTTATATCACGTTGATTGATTTGCGGATGTTGAACGAGCCTTGCAGCCCAGGGATAAATCCCACTTGGTCATGGTGAATAATCCTTTTAATGTACTGTTGGATCCTATTGGCTAGTATTCTGGTGAGAATTTTTGCATCCATGTTCATCAAGGATATTGGTCTGTAATTCTCCTTTTTGATGGGGTCGTTGTCTGGTTTTGGGATCAACGTAATGCTGGCCTCATAAAATGAGTTTGGAAGTTTTCCTTCCATTTCTATTTTTTGGAACAGTTTCAGGAGAATAGGTATTAATTCTTCTTTAAATGTCTGATAGAATTCCCCTGGGAAGCCATCTGGCCCTGGGCTTTTGGTTGTTGGGAGATTTTGGATGACTGCTTCCATTTCCTTAGTGGTTATAGGTCTGTTCAGGTTTTCTATTTCTTCCTGGTTCAATTTTGGTAGTTGATACTTCTCTAGGAATGCACCCATTTCTTCCAGGTTATCTAATTTGCTGGCATAGAGTTGCTCATAATATGTTCTTTAATTGTTTGTATTTCTTTGGTGTTGGTTGTGATCTCTCCTCTTTCCTTCATGATTTTGTTGATTTGGGTCATTACTCTTTTCTTTTGGATAAGTCTGGCCAGGGGTTTATCAATCTTGTTAATTCTTTCAAAGAACAAGCTCCTAGTTTCGTTGATCTGTTCTACTGTTCTTTTGGTTTCTAGTTCATTGATTTCTGCTCTGATCTTTATGATTTCTCTTCTCCTGCTGGGTTTAGGCTTTATTTGCTGTTCTTCCTCCAGCTCCTTTAGGTGTAGGGTTAGGTTGTGTATTTGAGACCTTTCTTGTTTCTTGAGAAAGGCTTGTGTTGCTATATACTTTCCTCTCGGGACTGCCTTTGCTGTATCCCAAAGATTTTGAACAGTTGTGTTTTCGTTTTCATTGGTTTCCATGAATTTTTTAATTTCTTCTTTAATTTCTGGTTGACCCATTCATTCTTTAGTAGGATGCTCTTTAGCCTCCATGTATTTGAGTTCTTTCCGACTTTCCTCTTGTGATTGAGTTCTAGTCTCAAAGCATTGTGGTCTGAAAATATGCAGGGAATAATCTCAATCTTTTGGTAGCAGTTGAGACCTGATTTGTGACCTAGGATGTAATCTATTCTGGAGAATGTTCCATGGGCACTAGAGAAGAATGTGTATTCTGTTGCTTTGGGATGGAATGTTCTGAATATGTCTGTAAAGTCCATTTGGTCCGGTGTGTCATTTAAAGTCTTTATTTCCTTGTTGATCTTTTGCTTAGATGATCTGTCCATTTCAGTCAGGGGGGTGTTAAAGTCCCCCACTATTATTGTATTGTTGTCGATGTGTTTCTTTGCTTTTGTTATTAATTGCCTTATATAAGTGGCTGCTCCCATGTTAGGGGCATAGATATTTACAATTGTTAGATCTTCTTGCTGGATAGACCCTTTAAGTAGGATATGGTGTCCTTCCTCATCTCTTATTACGGTCTTTGTTTTAAAATCTAATTTGTCTGATATAAGGATTGCCACCCCAGCTTTCTTTTGGTGTCCATTAGCATGGTAAATCTTTTTCCACCCCTTCACTTTCTTTCTTTCTTTTTTTTTTTTAGATTTTATTTATTTATTCATGAGAGACAGAGGGAGAGAGAGAGGGAGAAAGAGAGAGAGAGAAAGAGAGAGAGAAGCAGAGGGAGAAGCAGGCTCCCAAGGAGCAGGGAGTCTGATGCAGGACTCGATCCCAGGACCCTGGGATCATGACCTGAGCCAAAGGCAGACGCTTAACCATCTGAGCCACCTAGGCGCCCCACCACCCCTTCACTTTCAATGTGGGGGTGTCTTTGGGTCTAAAATGAGTCTCTTGCAGACAGCATATCGATGGGTCTTGTTTTTGAATCCAATCTGATAGCCTTTGTCTTTTGTTTGGGGCATTTAGCCCATTTACATTCAGGGTAACTATTGAAAGATAAGAATTTAGTGCCACTGTATTGCCTGTAAGGTGACGGTTACTGTATATTGTCTTTGTTCCTTTCTGATCTATGCTGCTTTTAGGCTCTCTCTTTGCTTAGAGGACCTCTTTCAATATTTCTTGGAGGGCTGGTTTCGTGTTTGCAAATTCCTTTAGTTTTTGTTTGTCCCGGAAGCTTTTTATCTCTCCTTCAATTTTCAGTGAGAGCCTAGCTGGATATAGTATTCTTGGCTGCATATTTTTCTCGTTTAGTGCTCTGAAGATATCATGCCAGTCCTTTCTGGCCTGCCAGGTCTCTGTGAATAGGTCTGTTGCCAATCTAATGTTTCTACCTTTATAGGTTACATATCTCTTCTCCCGAGCTGCTTTCAAGACTTTCTCTGTGTGTCTGTGACTCATAAGTTTTACTATTAGATGTCGGGGTGTTGACCTATTTTTATTGATTTTGAGAGGGGTTCTCTGTGCCTCCTGGATTTTGATGCCTGTTTCCTTCCCCACATTAGGGAAGTTCTCTGCTATAATTTGCTCCAGTATCCCTTCTGCCCCTCTCTCTCTTTCTTCTTCTTCTGGGATCCCAATTATTCTAATGTTGTTTCATCTTATGGTATCGCTTATCTCTCGAATTCTGCCCTCGTGATCCATAACTTACATGCTTTTTTCAAGCCCAGCTAGTATCTTTTAAATCATGATTCTGAACTCTAGGTCTGACATCATACTAATGTCCGTATTGAGTAGGTCCCTGGCAGACACTACTACCTCTTGTTCTTTTTGCTGAGGTGATTTCTTTCATCTTGTCATTTTGTCCAGAGGAGAATAGATGAATGAGAGAACAAAATGCTAACAGGTTAACAACGTCCCCAGCAAATATACTCTATACAAATCAGAAAAGACCTGAAACCAGGGGAAAAGAAAGGGAAAGAAAGAAAAAAGAAAGAAAAAAGAAAGAAAAAAAAATACAAAAAGAAAAAGATAAAAACAAACAAAAACAGAACAAAACAAAACAAATAACAGAATATGATCAAATATGATCAGGCTAGTGCATAGATCAGTGCCATATACTAGATTCTGGGTATATTTTGGTCTGTTAGAAGATAGTGCCTCCTAAAATTGTAAAGAAAGAAAGAATTATATATGTACAAAATAAGGGTTGATACAATGAAGGGATGGAAGATGACTGTAAAGATGAAATTTATAAAAGATTTTATAAAAGGAACTGATAAGAAGTTGTTTGAAAAAAGAAAGAAGAAGATTTAAAAAAAAAAGGGAGAGAATGCCGTCAGGCAGGAGACTAGAACAAAGCCATACACTAGAGATTTAGGGTATATTTTGATCTGTTAGAAGAAACTGTATCTCAGAATTTTAAAGAGAGAACAACTTATATATATATGCCAAAAATCAGGGTAACTACTATGAAGGGATAGAATATGACTCTAAAAATGAAAAATAAAAAGTTTTTTTTTTTTTTAAAAAGGGATTGATAAGATGTTGGTTGAAAAAGGGAAAAAGAAAAATAAAAAAAAGTTAAAAAAATTAACTTTGAAAAACTAATGAATCAGGGTAAAAAAGCCATGAATTCTATGTGTAGTATTCCCCTAGCGCTGGAGTTCTCCCATTCTCCTTGATCGGTAAACTTGGTCTTGGCTGGCTGTTCGTGCTGATCTTCTGGGGCAGGGGTCTGTTGCCGTGGTTCCCAAATGTCTTTGCCGGAGGCGGAATTGCCCCGCCCTTGCCCGGTCCGGGCTAAGCAATCTGCTCAGGTTTGCTCTCAGGAGCTTTTGTTCCCTGCAAGCTCTCGGTACAGGTTTGGAGGACGAGAGTGAAAATGGAGGCCTCCCAATCTCTGCCCGGAGGAGCCGGGAACTCGGGGCCCCGCTTCTCAGTGCACCCCCAGAGAAAAGCAGTCAGTCACTCCTGTGTCCCGGGTCTCCGGCCCCACTCTGCTCACCTGGCCTGTGACCGTGTGTTTCTATCTCTGGCACCTGACCCCGTGTGGAGTCTCCAAACCCAGCAGATCCCTGCGGTGCGCTCCCGTGCTGCTCCTGGGGGGGGGGGAGGGGGAGGAGGAAGGGGAGTCTCCCCGGCTCTGCCACTTGTTGGGTCCCTGCTGGAGGAGCAGTGGCCTGTCACCCATCACAGTTTATGGCAACCCTAAGCTGAGAGCCTGCGCCTCGGCTCCGTCTCTGCAACCGGCTTCCCCGCTCTGACACCTGGGAGCTCTGCAGCACTCAGGCACCCCCGGTCTTTCTGTGACCCCGAGGGTCCTGAGACCACACTGTCCTGCAAGTGTTCCACCCCCCACTTAGCCAGTGCCGAGACGTCCCTCAGCGGAGCCAACTTCTAAAAGTTCCGATTTTGTGCTCCGCGGCTCTATCACTTGGCAGAAGCGGCCGACGGAGGCCCTCTCCCCCGCCGTCTATCCTCCCGAATATCACCTCGGATTCACTTCTCCGCACGTCCTACCTTCCAGAAAGTTGTCGCTTCTCTGCTCGGAGAGTTGTTGCTATTCTTTTCTTCGATCTCCTGTTGAGTTCGTAGGTGTTCAGAATGGTTTGATCCCCATTGAGCTGAATTCCTGAGACCAGACGAAATCCAGGTCTCCTACTCCTCTGCCATCTTGCTCCGCCTCAATAATGTTTTTTTTTAAAGCAAATTATTGAGGTGATATTGTCATACAATAAACTGTACATATTTAAAGTGTGCATATTGATAAGTTTTGACAATTCATGCACCCAAAAAGTCATCACTACAATGTAGGTAATATACCTGTTACCCCCCAAATTTCTTTGTGCCCTCTTGGAATGCATCCCTTCAGGCAACTCCCTTCCTCAGGAAACCATTGATCTATTTCTGTTATTATAGATTAGTTTTCATTTTCTACAACCTTATATAAATAGAATCATAAGGCATTAAAAATTTTTGTCTGTTTATTTCATTCTAGTTAACTATTTTAAGATTCATTTGTGTTATTGTATGTATCAATAATTCATTCTGCTTTACTGGTTTGTAGTATTCTATTATATGAATATACTGCATTTTGTTTACTGTTCACTTTTCATGGATATTTGGGTTGTTTTCAGTTTGGGCTATTACAAATAAAGCTATTGTGTACACTCATAAAAGTCTTTGCATGAGTATATACTTTCTTTTCTTTTAGGAAAACACCTAGGAGTGGAATGAGAGTTCCAGCTCCTTCACATTCTTGCCAAGGCTTGATATATTGAGTCTTTTTAATTTCAGTCATTCTAGTAATTATTTAGTGGTATATAATTATGATTTTAATTTGCATTTCCCTAATGACTAATGACATTGAACATCTGTTCTCCAACTTTGTTCTTTTAAAAAGTTGTAGAGATGTTCTATGTCCTTCTTTTGCATTTCCAAGTGAATTTCATATTCAGCTTGTGAATCTCTACAGAGTTCTTATTGGGATTTTGAGTGGGATTGCAGTAAATATATAGACTGATGTGGAGAAATGACATCTTAAAAATATTGGGTGTTCTGATCTGTGAACATGGCATCTCTCTCCATGTGTTAAGATCTTCTTTAATTTCTCTAAGCAATATTTTGTGGTTTTTCTGCAAACCTATCTTTCACAATTTTTGTCATGTGTGTGTCCCTAAGAACTTTGTGTGTTGATGCTGTTGTTAAATGGTATTATTTTAACTCAACTTTCTGATAATTTATTGGTAGGATTTAGGAATAAAATTGATTTCTGATATAGTTCTTATATTCTGCAAACTTGCTGAAATTTCTTATTGAATCTAGTAGCTTTTTATTATAGATTCCATAGGATTTTCTTTGTAGACCAACATCTTCTACAAATAAGACAGTTTTACTTCTTTCTTTCCAATCCTGATGACTTTTACATCATTTTCTTGCACTAAAACCTCCAATGCAGTATTAAATAGAAGTGCTGGTAATGGAATCCTTTTTTGTCGTTAATAAACTTTGGGGAAAAATACTCAGTTTTTCACCATAAAGTGTGATATTAGTTGAGGTTTTTCATAGGCGCTCTTAATAAGGTTGAAGAGATTCCCTTCCATTTCCACTTTGCTGAGAGTTTTAATTGGGAATGGATGTTGACTTTTGTGTAATGCTTTTTCTGTATCTATCAAGATGATAATATTTTTTCCTTTTTTATTCTTTTAACACAGTGCATTACATTAATGGGTTTTCAAATGTTAAACCAATCTTGTATTCCTGGAACAAAACTGACTAGATTATGATGTATTACCATATTTATATATTCTTGGATTCAATTTTCTAATTTTTAAATGACTTTCTTGCATCTGTGCTTATGATTGATGTTAGCCTGTAATTTTCTTTTTATGTGTTTGGTGTTCGTATTAGAGGAAGGCTGGACTTACAGAATGAGACATCTTCAATTTTTTGGAAGGGTTTGTGTTAATTTTTTAAATGTTTGTAGGAATTCATCAGGGAAGACTCTGGCGCCTAGAGATTTTGTGGGAAAGTTTCAGTACAATCTTGTATAAGACTGCTGAAAATAGACCTACTTCCCTTCTTTCCAATCTTATGGGTAAAATGTTCAGTCTTCCAACATAAAAAGCATGGTATTTTCTGGAGGTTTTGTTTTTCATAGATTCTTTTTATTGTAACTGAGAAAGTTTTATTTATTTTCTTTCTTTCTTTCTTTTCTTTTTTTTTTTTTTTTAGAGGGGAGGTTGGGAGGAGCAAAGGGAAAGGGAGAGAGAGAATCTTAAGCAGGTTTCATGCCCAATGTGAAGCTCAATGCAGGGCTTGATCTCACGACCCAGAGATCATGCACTCAGCCAGAATCAAGAGTTGGACACTTAATTGACTGAGCCACCAGGCACCCTGAGAAAGTTTTATTCTATAAGTAGTTTGCTGAAGTCTTTATCATGAAGGATGTTAGGTTTTATCAAGTGCTTTTTCTATAGGTATTGAGATATCATGATTTTTTCCTTTATTCTGTTTATTATAGGAATTGTATCAATTGAGTTTTAAAATACTGAACTAACTTAGCTTTCCTGAGATAGACCCCAATTCTTCATGGTGTATTATATTCTTTATATACTTCTAAGTTAGATTTCCTAGTTAGATTTAGAATTTTTGTATCCATGTTTCTTGAGGATATTGATCTTTAATCTTTTTTTTTTGTTGTAATATTATTCCTTTGTTTTAGTGTCAGATTCATGTTAGCTCCTTCAAGTAAATTGAGAAATGTTCCTTACTCCAATATTTTCTGAAAGAGTTTGTTTTAAGTAATTGGGTGGGGAGCTAACTGCCAGAATTTTAGTGTCTTTGTTCTGTAGCTGCTCGATTTCCTGAGGCAAAAACATGATTTTTTTTTTTTTAAAGATCAGACACATAAATGACTAGTTTACATGAATTTTTCTATACAGCCTGACAGGAGTATTGACAATTACAAGTTAATATCCCCATTTGCACAGCCCACACTCCTGTTTTTACCTGGCATTTCCAAGTCCTGTGCTTCTCTGTACTTCTAGAGACAGAATAGCATCTTTGTGGGTTTATCTTCTCTGCATTTACTAGATGTGGGCTTATGTACTCTATGCCATCAGTTACAGCTCTTCTATTCAGTTTCTTTCAACCAAAAATTTTTTGGTGTTTCTTTCCATGATGACTCCTAACTCTAGTCTCTTATTCAATTATTAACTCATACTTTTAAATTTCTTTGCTTTTATTTAAATGTTGTCTTTGGAAGATGAGGAAAATTATATTTTCCTACAGCGTCCACAACAATATCTCCTAGCCCACATGCTCTTCTGCATGGTGATCTTGCTACTCTCCCATCAAGAGTTGGTATGTAATTCCCGTCCTTTTGAATATGACCTGGCCTTAGTCACTCATTCCATAACTCAAAGAATTTAGCATAACAGATAGAGTGTAAGTTACAAGGCTAGTTCACAAGAAACAAGGCTGCTTTTGCTTTGGTTTCTTGGAAGGCTCGCTCTTTAGATGCTCCCTCTCAGGACTCTCCCACTTAGAATCTGTCCACCTGCACTGAGAAACCCAAGCCTCATGGAGAGGTCATGTATAGACACTCTGCTCATTAGTCCCAGCTAGCCTAGCCTCCTCGTCATCCCAGCCTCACTAGTAGACACATTAATGAGGAAGTCCTCAGATGATACCAGCCATTCAGCCATTTCATTATTAAGCAGTCTTTCAAGACTTCCTGGGTAGCCCCCAAATATTGGGCATCAGAAAAAAGTCACTTCTGCTGCTTCATGTCCAAATTTCTGACTCGCAGAATCCATAAGCATGATAAAATTGTTGCCATTCAGTGCTGTAATTTTAGGGGTGGTTTGTAACACAGTGACTGAACACCAGAATGAAGGGAGAAAAGGCTACATGTACTTTGTCTTTTTGATACAGGAGCCTTGTCAGAGCCTTTCTGATCATGACAGTTTCCCCAAAGCAAGATATTTTGGAAGTAGGACACAGCTGACTTCCATGAAATGGCAACTAGATTGGGAGTCTCTGGTTTTAGTTCTGATTCTAACTTGCTTGTTGAACCTGAGCAAGTCAATTCCTCAACCTGGCTCAAAGTATTCATCTAAAAGTCTAGATCACTGGGTCATGTGTTGTACATCTTTTGTTGACCTTTCTAGGTATGCCTTTTGCCTCTGCACTCGGCTCTTTTCCCTAGGAGGTTGACTTTTATAAATAACATGTATAGATCCCTTGACTTTCTGATTCCCAGTCGGGTTTGGCCTATGGGGAGCCCTAGCAGGAGATTGGAAAAAGGGAAGAGAGGTAGGTTAGGTGTTTATTTTCTTAACTCCCTCCTTGTACTATTATTAAGCTGGTCTTGTCCATCAGTTGAGTTCATAACACTTTCCAAGTTGGTAGTCTCCATATAAGCCTTCTTTAACATGCAAGTCCCCTTATTTATTCAGGCTTAGGGGGTACTAAATGCATCTCACTATTACTGACTCCAAGGTACTGCATCATCCTTCATCATTTCCCTACATATTTCCCATGCCTTTGCCAATTAGTGCCTTTTAAAAACTCTGCTGGAATTATCCTATTTTAGACATGCCATCTGTTTCTTGTAATGAACTTAACTGATACATTTCAAATGATCTTTGGTATTCCTACTATATATAACATTTTATAATTCTATGAAGAGTCTTTTTCAGGCTTGGTTCTTTAACATCGCAGGACCATTTTAACAAGAGCTGCAATACTCCTGAACAGATATATAGAATATTTTTTCTACAAGCCAATGCTTACATGGCCTGAAATTACAATAGCCATTCATTTTCTTCATTTACTTGATTTTTTAAAAAGGACCTAGAATTGACTTTTTCTGTGTTGCTCCAACTGAAGTTTAGTTTTTTGACAAAGAGAACATTCACATAATAGGCAAAGGTAAAATTGATTGTATTAGTGCCTGTCATTGTCAAAGATAATGCCCTGTAAGTGGTAGTGTGGTTGAAAGAGCGTGTTAACCATCTGTCCTTTCACTGATATCCATAGACAAAATGAAGCTTTGGTTGCTTTGAAATTGCAAGTGCTATTTGCGGTATATTTCAGTTCGTGATTCTGAATATGCATTCCTCTTAAAATCTTTGTTAAGAAAGAGTGGCCATTTATACAAACATGTTTAAAATCAAGTGTAAATTCCCAGAATGTTCAATTTTAGGGTTCTCCTTGTGTTGGGATTATATTTTATTGATAATTGCTTGAAATAAGTTAATCATATGTGAAAGCATAGAAATCTCTTTTCGGTAGATATATAGTTGGATGGTAAAATTTGATAAAAAAAAATAAGGAATATAGGGGCTCCTGGGTGGCTCAGGCATTAAGCGTATACTTTCGGCTCAGGTCATGATCCCAGGGTCCTGGCATGGAGCCCCGCATTGGGCTCCCTGCTCCGCGGGAGGCCTGCTTCTCCCTCTTCCACTCCCCCCTGCTTGTGTTCCCTCTCAAGCTGTGTCTCTCTGTCAAATAAATAAATAAAATCTTTTAAAAAAATAAAGAATACATAAGAGAGAATATAATCAACATCGAAGTAGTGTTCTCTATCCTTGAGTCATCTGATGATCTGTCCCCATGTTAAGGTACTGCTTGTTCTCACTGAGATCAAGTTCTTAAGAGAGCAGTTGCTTTCATCTAATGGTTTATATAGTATAGAAATTTCTCTTTGTCTCAAAATATAAATTAATAAAATAATAATTAGAATTCAGGGCACCTGGCTGGCTCAGTTGGTTAAGCATCTGCCTTCGGCTCAGGTCATGATCCCAGGGTCCTGAGATCGAGTCCCACATCGGGCTCCCTGCACAGTGGAGAGTCTGCTCCTCCCTCTCCCTCTGATCCTGCCCCTGCTCATGCTTGCTCTCCTTCTCTTTCACTTTCTCTCAAATAAATAAGTAAAATCTTTTAAAAAAATAATTAGAGTTTAAATTCTTAAAGACATTTTCCATGCTGTGAAAAAGCAAATAGGAAATATTAAGCAAAATTATTAAAAATTATAATTGAAAGGCTTCATTTAGTATATATTTATATCAAAGATCTTATCCTATAAGCAGAGAGTGAATCCTATTAATTATTTTGTAGGCTACAAAGAAATCCTTGGTAGCTTCTTCAAAGTCAAAACATAAAGTTATCATTTGACCACAATACAATTAAGCCAATATTTTAACCATATGGAAAATTTAAAGTTGTTCTCTTAAGCAAGTGATCATACACTATAATAAAATGTCATCAAAAAATAATTCATACGTTTTAATGATGATAAATTATAATTGGAAATAAAAACAAATTAAGTCTTAAGAAACTAATAACCAATTAAATTTAAGGAAAGGAAAAATAAATAATACATGATATAGTAGATATTAATAAATTAGAAAATAGAAACAAAGAGTAGAATTGACAAATTTATATAGCAGCTGTATTATTGAAAATACTGCCATGAAAATGCACTTTAAGGAAGCTTATTGATTATTAAGCGAAAATAAGATAAAGCAGTAATATACCATGATGGAGATAAAAAGTGAAATAGATGTATTGTCACGCACAGGGCTTTAAAAAGATAATAGGAGTCTATTACAAAGAAATCTATAAAGCAAATTTGAAAATTTGGATTAAAGTGATATTATGTTTTGAAAACACAAATTACTAAAGTTTATTTGGAAGTAGAAAACCAGCAGGGACTGAAAATTATGAAAAGAATTGCAAGTGTTGTCAATTCCAACCCATAAAATGTTCAGGTACCCATATACAATGTATACAGAAACGCATACACAAACACACACCCAAAAAGCTGGTAGTTATGCACAGAGATATTTCTGACAACACGATGGAAAGTTAGCTTTTAGTTTTGTACTATGTGAATATTTTTCATGTCCATGTATTGCTATAAAAAACAAACTTGAAAAATAAGAATTTCTCAAATTGGGGTTCTTTGGAGCCCGGGAAATACTTAGATGCATTTTTTGTGGACTTATTAGTCCTTTATGATATTGATTTTAATGCGTTTATTAAATTTTTGATCAGGTACAACTTTCATATAGCTTAAAATTTTTATAAAGGTAAATAATGAAAAAGTATTTCCACTACACATTTCTCCCCACTTTCACATCAATTTCCAAAGGTTCAGATGGTCATTTCAGAATTTCATTACGCTTATACAAGTTATTACAAATAGAAATTCTTTCTCTTCCCTTCCTTTTTTTACACATATTATATACATTGTATTTCACCTAGCTTTCTTCGCCACATTTCTCATGGAGATATTTCTATATAGTGCATAGAAAGAGTCCTTATATTTTTTTATAAAACTGAATAGTATGCTAAGGTTTGAAGATATAGTAATTTTAAGAGTAGTATCCAATATAGGAACACATCTGATCATGTAAGTCTGGACTTGGCATACATTCTTTTAGATCTAGGTAAACATATCCGCTATGTGCCCTCCACTTTTTCTTTTTTTTCCCCATGGGACAGTCAAATTGGTATCTTTAGGGACCTGACAACTCTATCTTTACCTCAGACCCTCTTCTTTAGAGAATGGGAATGTACTCACAAGTGTAGCTAGGAGAACTGATATATATATATAAATATTTTCCATAAAGAAAGTAAGAAACATGGCAGATTCATATACAAGAAAGAAATTTCCATTTTTAACCACATGTTGAAATCTGAACCAAAAGACAGAGTTCATGAAACAGTCATAAAAACTGACCGTGTATTAGACCACAGATGAAACATCAGTTAAGTCCCCAAAGTAGAAAGTTACAGACAATATTCTCTGGTCACAACAAAACTAGAAATTAAATATTGAAATAGGAAAAAAGTCAAAACAAGTATTCCTGGAAAATTATGATAACACTTAGAAATCAGAATAATACACCTGGAAATAAAAATACTTTTATTGATAGTTTCCTTTGGTGTGGTTACATTTCTAAGAAAATATAAATTAGCAAATTGACTCTAGAAAATGTAGAAATAATCCTAAACAGACTAATTGCCACAGAAGAAATTCAAAATGTTGTTATTGAGCTACCTCTAAACAAAAAGCACCAAGTTCAAATAATTTCACAAGGGAATTCTAACAAACCAGTAAGGAACTTTATCATTTAAAGCCATATAAAATATTCTAATCCAGAGCATAAAAACAGAAAGTTTCTAAATTCTAAAGCATGCATAAATATTGTTTTAAAAATCCTCTACAGGGCGCCTGGATGGCTCAGTTGGTTAAGCGACTGCCTTCAGCTCAGGTCATGATCCTGGAGTCCCAGGATCGAGTCCCGCACCGGGCTCCCTGCTCAGCGGGGATTCTGCTTCTCCCTCTGACCTTCCCCCCCTCTCCTGCTCTCTCTCTCTCTCTCAAATAAATAAATAAAATCTTAAAAAAAAATCCTATACAGATAAAATTACAAGTCAATCACAATTATACATATAAATTTAAAAATTTAAGGAAATGGAGAGTACTTCAAAGGAATTAATAAAGCAAGACCAAGGAGAAACAATTTTAGAAATGCAAGAATTAATTAATATTAAATACCTGTTAATAATCAAAAAGGAAAAAATCCCTTTTTATGGATGAATAATATTCCAGTGTGTGTGTGTGTGTGTGTGTGTGTGTGTGTGTGTGTGTGATGTCATTTTTATCTGTTCATCTAACTAATATAATGCTGTATGTTAACACTGGAATTGAAATAAAAACAAAGGGAAAAAATCACAATATTATCGCTATTAATTTTGAAAATGTATTTCATGTAACTCATCTTTTCTTGAATAATAATAATAAAAATTATCCATGGTTCCTCAGCACAGTCCTATGTCATAACATTATGAAATGTATCCCTTAACTAACCACTTTTCATCACACCCAATGCTAACACTCTATCACTCTCTCTCCTCAGTTGTTTGGTCCACCGCTATAACCTCCTTCCTGGTTTTTGTGTATCTCTTGCCTCTGGAATCCATTGTTATGTACTAGAGTATATTTTGTGAAATAAATAAGAAAGTTTTGCTCCCCAATTTAAAAATTCTTTGATGGTTTTCCTTTATGCTCAGCATAAAATTCATGCGCAATGTGATCTTGTTCCTGTTATCTTGAACTACCTTCCCGAAGCTCCCCTGTGCTCCCACCATCATGGCTGCACTGATCTTCCCAGAACACAGTTCAGGCTCATTTCAGCTCTAGGGCTTTTTTATTCATAGGGAGTTCTCCCTGGAATATTTTTTATCAGTCAAGTTCTACTCAAGTGTTGCCCTCTCACGAAATTTCCCTGCCTACCCCCTTAAAAAGCTTTCTTCTCTTGCCCAGAGTCCCTCTTTACACTATTACACTGTTTCCTTGTCTTCATAGAACTTCAATCTATCTGAAATTGTCCAAATTATTTGTTATGTGTTTTTCTCTTCCAAATAGAAGGAAAGCTCAATTGAAACAGTGTCATTGTTTTGCTGCACTGAGGTCAGAACAATGGCATTTTGCAAATGTCAGGGCTGGAGCATGGGATCATAAAGTTATTTGGGCTGTTTTTTCTTGAGGCTTGCTTAGGACCCCTTCAGAAAGTGGCCGTTATGCAGGCGATAAGGCTTGCTGGAGCAAGTAATGGAGAAATGTAAGTAACAAAATGGTCAAACAATAATCCTGATTTCAAAAACACAGTATTTAAAACCCAGTCTCCTAAAAAATATTAAAAATAAATGCAAATTCTGGAGCATGATAATCAGTAAATATTTTTAAAGTTTTTGAACAAGTACCGAAAACCTCAACACAAAAGAAATTTCCATAGCAACAAAAGGTTTAATGAAGGAAAAAGAAAAACAAAACCCCTTTTTTGTAGGTAACAAGTGTTTTGTGCTTGCATATAATTTTTTCCTGCTAATAAAACCATCCTTTCATTATTTGTGCACAAAAATCTACACCATATTTTCTTTCCCCACTTACACTTTTTAAAATTTTTCTTCTTTCTTTCTTTCTTTTCTTCCTTTACACAAATTGATGAACAAATTAACGTGTCAGGAGAACAGGACTAAGGTGTTGTAGGTCTCATTCTGAACCATTTCTATCAGGTCTGATAAATGATGGTTTTCTGTGGGAAAGCATTTCCATAAATGCGGTGGATTTTTAATGAGCCAACTACAGGGCAGGTGGATGAAACACCTACACACATTGGATGTACATATGTATGTATATGTATACATATGTGTGTGGTGGGCATAAAACAAATGGGCTTTTTCTTTTTTTTTCAAATTTCCCTATTACAACCCATGAAAGTCTCCTGGGATGTATTAAATAATGACAAAAATCACAATAACTACTCTTTATTGAGCTATTCTATCAGGATATGCATTCTTCTATAACTGCAACAATTCCATGAAGGAGGGAAGAAAGAAGTTACATGATGCGCTCAAGGTTACGAAGCTGACATTACTGAACCAATAAAGCAAAAGAACCCATGTTGACCCCGTGGCCACAGTGACTGCTCTGAGTTGAGAAGCCTTAGCAAAGTAGCTGCCAGCACTGTAAATGCAGAGGCTTTTGGAAGTATCTCCAGTTCTTTTAAATGCTTTTCTTGCTCATTTGCTGATACTTGAAATTTTTTTTAATTGACTTTGTTTTTAAGAGCAGTTTTAGGGTCTCGGCAAAATTGAGTGGGAAGTGCAGAGAGTTCCCATATATCTCCTATTTCCACATGCTGAGCTTCTCCCACCATCAATGTATCCTCCAGGTGGGAACCCACACTGACACATCATAATCATCCAAAGTCCACCATTTACAGTTGGGTTGTACATTCTATGGGCTTGGGCAAATGTTTAATGGCACAAGTATCCACCATTATAATGTTATGAGTGGTTTCGCTGCCCTAAGAATCCTCTGTGCTCTGCCTTATTCATCCTTCTCTTCCCTTTAACTTCTGGCAACCACTGATCTTTTTACTGTCTCCATAGTTTTGCCTTTTCCAGAATGTTGTATTGTTGGGAACAGACTGTATATAGCATTTCAAATACTCTTCTTTCACATAGTAATATGCATTTAAAGGTCCACCATGTCTTTTCATGGCTTGATGGCTCATTTCTATCAAGTGTTGAATAATATTCCATTGTCCTACTAAAGGACATCCTGGTTGCTTCCAAGCTTTTGGCAACTATGAATAAAGCTGCTATAAACATCCATGTGCAGGATTTTGTGTAGACATGTGTTTTCAAAGTAGGAACTATTTCCTGCTCTTCAGAATACTTTTCCTACTCATTTTGCTGGTGCTCAGAATTTTTCTAAGGAATTTTAATTTTGTAATAAAGAGACTTACAGTGCAAAGGCTTCTGGCAGAGGTGATGCTCTGGATTCATACTAATGTAGACATGACTACATCTGAAACTTTCCTGACAGTAGGTGTTGGGGGCAGCTGTGTATCTAAAATAAAATTATAAAAGAAGTTTTGAGAAATTGCAAAAATGTAAAAAATGTGAAGAATGTGCATCATCTTGAATTACACACTTACTCCTGTATGTTACTTGATTTGTTGCTGTGGCCAATTGTGTTTGTTGCAATTACACACATACTCCTGTATGTTATTTGATTTGTTGCAATTGGCCAAACCTTGGGACTCTGTCTCTAGAGTCTGTTATTCTTTCTTCTTTTCAAACTCCATGATTTTTAAACTTCCTTCTGGCTCCCACACTCTCCCTGAACAAATGATGCATTGGAGTTGTCTTGTGTTGATGCAAAGATAGAGAATGCTCACATCCACATTCCCTCATCTCAGGAAACATGAGCCCTTCTTTATATTTAAAAGAGGACATGTCAAGATGACTTTAAGCTCTTTTATTTTGAAAAGGTTAGTGTGATTTATGTATTTGAAAAGACAGTACAGGACCATTGCTGCAAGTCTGTAGTGCTCACCCAATATTATTGCACACCACTATTTCCCAATTGGGCATCCAATTTTTTGGGTTTGGGTTTTTTTTTTTACCAGGGAGATTTCTTTTTTTATTATTTTTTTTAAAGATTTATTTATTTTAGAGAGAGAGAGAGAGAGAAAGAGAGAGCACACGGGTGGGGGCAGGGGGTAGGGGCAGAGGGAGAGAGAATCCTGAAGCAGACTCCAGCTGAGTTCAGAGTCCCATGGGGCAGACGCATGGGTGGAGGGGGATGGCTTGATCCCAGGACCCTGCGATCATGAACTGAGATGAAATAGAATTGGCTGCCTGCTTAACTGACTGAGCTACCCAGGTACCCCAAGAAAATTTCTTTATAATGGTGAATTTGATAATACACAGTTCTAGAGTGGGGCCCCAATCACTGGACCACAGGGGACAGTAAGGGAGCAGGTCTGGAAAAGACCAACAAATTCCAGGACTCCCTTCACACTGGTACCAACACCAGGAATGACCTTGTACCTTCCCTGAAGCTCAGCCCCCTCACTAGTTCAGTCACAAACAATGTTGCTTTTAATCATTCAGTTTTGGCCACTGAATAAGATTCACCATGATGACAGGATTTTAGGCTTGACATTTTCTTCTTCACCTCTTTTGTTATATCCCACAGGTGTTGTTTTCTAGCATCTTTTATAAATATATATATATCTATATATTCAGCATTTTGATATTTTTCTTTCAATAGGCAATCAAGCTCTTTAATTAAAAAATATTTATTTTTAAAAAAGGGAAATAAATTTAAAATAGTCCATTTTCTATATTGTGATTGGGAATAGTATCCACTGCTTGTACACCATGCAAGCTGCAAACTGTGGGCTATGTCTACAGTTCATTTGTTCTCTTGTCCTCCTAGTAGTTTTAATTAGGATAATCTGGGATTTTACATCCAGATTACCATCATTAATAATCATGTTAATTACATTTATTATTTTTCAAAAAATTTGTTTTTTCACTCTTACCAAGCTGCAAAACCATATTAAAGCTGTTAGGAAAAAAAAATGTTACCCTTGGATCTTAATCCAGATTGTCGTGGTAGGAACAGGAAATACTTGTCAACTTCGGTTTCTTTTTTGTTTGTTTGTTTTGTCTGATTGTTTTAAAGCAACATGTTATTCTTTAATTAAAAAAAATATTTGGGAAAAAAATATTTGGGGTGTCTTGGTGGCTCAGTCATTAAGCGTCTGCCTTCGGCTCAGGTCATGATCCTAGGTTCCTGGGATCAAGCCCCCAATCGGGCTCCCTGCTCCGCAGGAAGCCTGCCTCTCCCTCTCCCACTCCCCCTGCTTGTGTTCCCTCTCTCGCTGTCTCTCTCTCTGTCAAATAAATAAATAAATAAATAAAATAAAAATCTTTTCAAAATATTTATTTTTAAAGAAAGGAAATAAATTAAACCATGGTTCTTATTTGTAAATTATAGCTTGGCTGAGTATAGAATTCTTACCTCTCAAAAGGTATGCAAACCTTACCCTCAAAATCTCATAGGAAAGTTCCATTTTCACTTAGTGTTCAGAGCAGTAAAGAAGAAATTTGGCTTTATCCTGAGATTTTTTTCCCCCTCTACAGATTTTTTTTTCCTGTTGAAAGGCAAGACTTTTGTTCTTTTTATTATTAATAGCATCAGATAGTTGATGATCCATTTCCTGGTAAAGATTCAAATTTTTCTTCAACTTAGGCAACTTTTATTCAATTATTTCTGTGATTTTGCTTTTCTTTGTGCTCCATTTCACCCTCTGGTGTGACATATATTGTGTGTGTTGGAGCTCCTGGATCATTTTTCCTTGTCTCTTGTCATTCTGCTCATCGTTATATTTTTTTTAAATTTAATTTTATTATGTTAGTCACCATACAATACATCATTAGTTTTTGATGTAGTGATCCATGATTCAGTGTTTTCATATAACACCCAGTGCTCCATGCAGTACGTGCCCTCCTTGATACCCATCACCGGGCTAACCCATCCCCCCACCCCCTTCCCCTCTAAAACCCTCAGTTTGTTTCTCAGAGTCCAGAGTCTCTCATGGTTCGTCTCTCCCTCTGATTTCCCTCCCTTCATTTTCCCTTCCTTTTCCTAATGTCCTCCGTGCTATTCCTTATGTTCCACAAATAAGTGAAACCCTATGATAATTGACTTTCTCTGCTTGACTTATTTCACTTAGCATAATCTCCTCCAGTCCCATCCATGTTGATGTAAAAGTTGGGTATTCATCCTTTCTTTTTTTTTTTTAAAGATTTTATTTATTTATTTGAGAAAGAGAGACTGAGAGACAGAGAGCACGAGAGGAAGAGGGTCAGAGGGAGAAGCAGACTCCCCGCTGAGCAGGGAGCCCGATGTGGGACTCGATCCCGGGACTCCGGGATCATGACCTGAGCTGAAGGCAGTCACTTAACCAACTGAGCCAGCCACCCAGGCACCCGGTATTCATCCTTTCTGATGGCTGAGTAATATTATATTCTTATCTTTATCCTTTTCTTCTGAATTCTGGGACCATGCTTTTAGCTCAGCTTTTCTCAGTTTCTCAGTTTCCTTCATGATCCAACTTGCTAGTGACTGCCTCCAAAGTGTTTTTAAAAATGTGTCAATTGGGTTTATTATCTGAAACAATATTATCCTAACATTGAATATTCTTTTCCTAACATCTTTTTGCAATGCCATCTGAAATATCATTGAAAATATTAATTACAAACATTTATATTTATCTTAATTCCTTACCTCTATTTCCTTTCTCTTGAAACCACTAAATCTTTTCATCTCGTGATTTTTATTTGTTTATTCTTATATACAAGAGCAGAAAGGAAATGTCACAGACATGCTTTTTTGTGTTATGTACAACCTAAAGGTAGACCCCTTCTCCTACACCTCTTCTCTATCCTCAGGAAGGCATGCAGGCCAGATATAACTTCAGAGTGAGATCCATGGTCTTCAACCCTGGTACACTTCTTAAATCAAGATCAAAGTCTTTTCCTTTTACAGCCCACTCTTGACTCCCCTATCCCTCCTAGCTCAGAACACTGCTACCCTTGTGTATGGTAATGGTAATATGTAAGGGCTTTCCATTCCCATTCCCCATCTGCCTACTCTCCAGAATTTCCAAAATGTGAATAGTATCCTTCCTGAGATCCAGAGATCTCTATTCTATTTTCTCGGTCCCTCTGATGCACATGAGTTAAAGAGAAAAGCACAACACGGGTGATCAAATTATCATCCTAAAGGGAAATCCCCATGGCTCCTTGTCCTCGAGTGGCCCTATAATCAATTAGATGTCTCACCAAATTTTAAGCTCTCTGTAACCAAATAGCATGCATGGGCCATTTCTCTGGGGTTCTACATTGGGATTATTTGAGCTGCTCTGAATAAGCCTCTAAGGTGATGTTTTATCACTCTCCTGGCCTCATCAAGTTTTATTTTTGTGTCTGTCCATATGTTTGTCCATCAGCTTCCTGTTCCCAATTTAATGACAACTACAATAAGAATTATATTTTCTTGCTGACTTCCAAGCTGCTTGGAAAATGTGCCAATCAGCTTTCTGCATGGACCATTGTTTTATAATTAGTCCAGGGTTATGTTCCATTGTCGATGTCACTGTTCACTGACTGCCTCCTCTTTGATGCTATCATTGTTCCCTGGTAGACCGTCCTGGGCACACTGTTAAGTCCTGTTTGACATTATTCTCTCCTGGTGAATCATCCTGTTAAATGTATTTGGCAATCTCATCCTTAAACAGGAGCTACAGCTCTCTTCCCCCATCCTACTTTACCAAAGTCTTTTAAGCAAAATCATTTCACTTTCTATTTTCTCCTCTCCCTTAGGGAACTTATGAGTCAGAAAAACCTGAGCTTAGAGAAAGAGGTTGGATGGGGAGGTGCCTTTCATCTTCTAGACAGAATGAGCTGTAGAGAAATGGAAAGAGAAGGGACAATGTGGGAAGGAATAAAGCTGATGGATTTTCTGCTTCTTGAGAGCTGGGTTTTTATAGTTTGGCATCATTATTTGATTAGACATGTAGGAGATTTTCAGATGATCAGACTTCTTGTAATCAAATACGAACAAAAGAACATTCCAGAGCCAGATTAAAATGTTATTTTGGCCCAAAAAAAGCATGTTTGGCTTATCTGTGTTGCAGTGCCCTGGTGCAAACTGGCAGACTCATTGAGTTTGTACCCAGGAGAGTTGGAAGGAAGCAAGGAAACTGACCTTTACTGAGGGCCTTCTTCATGCCACACCTTCAACATGCCTTCTTTCTTAATCATTCTTGACCCTATGTGGTAGGGTTTTCTTCATACAGTTTACAGATGAGGCCCAGAGGTGTTACGTAATTTGTTCGAGGTCACAAAGCTGGTTGGTGCCAGAGCTAGGATCTGAATTTTTTAATTTCCCAATTTTGTGAGTTCACTTTTCTCTCAATCCTGTTTCATTGCATTAGTGCAGAGGTCAGCAAACTATGGTCCACGGGCCACATTGGCCCACTACCTGTTGCTGAAAACATCCTCACACCCGCTCACTATTGTCTTTGGCTACTTTTGTGCTCTAAAGGCAGGATGAGTGGTTGTGACGAAGACTATATAACCTACAATGTCTAAAGGTTTGCCAGCTTCTGCATTACAGCCCCTGTGCCATGGCCCAGTGCTTCTCAAATTTTAATTTGCGTTCAAAACACTTGGAGATCTTGTTACAATTCAGATTCCGGTCCAACAAGTCTGAGGGTGGGCTGAGAGTCTGCGGCCCACATTGCTGCTTCCTGGGCCCTGCACTGAGTAGAATGGAGATAGTCAGTAATGGAACAACCGGAACAACTGTCTGCTTTTCTCAGTTTTTCTGGGCTGGAAGCATAAAAATAGCTTCTCTGATCCCCTCTCAGGTGAAAAAGTGTCAACTGTCTGACTTGTGACTCCTTCAGGGAAGACTTAGTTAGCAGTAAAGGCCCCACCACTAATCTGCTCTATGTTCTCAAGGAAGCCAGAGCAGTTCCAGCTTTCTTCTTTGACTACAGTACACCTGGGGTTCTCAACCCCAACTACACATCCAGATATCTTTGAGAGCTTTGAAAACATTCTGGTTCCCACTCTCAGAAAATCTGACTTAATTGGTCCAGAGCAGTGATTCTTATTCTTCGCTTGACATGGAGAGTTTTAAAAAATCCTAATGTCCCAGGGGCACCTGGGTGGCTCAGTCCGTTAAGCATCTGCCTTTGGCTCATGTCATGATCTCAGTGTCCTGGGATCAAGCCCCATATGGGGCTCCCTGCTCAGGGGTGAGTCTGCTTCTCTCTCTCCCTCTGCCCCTCCCTCTGCTTGTGTGCTCTCTCTCTCTCAAGTAAATAAATAAAATCTTTAAAAAAAAATCATAATGTCCAGGTCAAACTCAAACAAAATATATAGTGATCAAAGTTAACATCCCAATCATGAGACAAACGGAGATCCTGAGCTGCCTGCTGTGATGTACGGAGGACACAATATGACTGTGATATTCCTGCCAAAAAAGGCATAACCTGAATTTAATCATGAGGAAACACAGTAAACTCAAGTTGAGAAATATTTTAAAAATGCACAATGTACTGTACTCTCTGAAAACCTCAATGTCCTTCATGAAAGACAAAGGAAAATGAAGGAATAGTTACAGATTAAAGGAGATTAGGAGGTATAGCAACTAAAGGCAACAATGATGCCTGAATAGGAAAAAAAAAAATGGTACAGAGGACACGACTAAGAAAATTGGCAAAATCTGAATATGTTCTGTGCATTAGATAATAATAATGTGTCAAGGTGAAATTTCTTGATATTGATAACTGAACTGCAATTATATAAGAGAATATTCTGTTATTAAGAGAAGTACACTGTATAGGTTAAAATGAAAGGGGCATGATGCTTGCCACTTACTTTCAAATGGTTCGGGAAAAATTATATATATATAAAACATAAGAGACAGGAAATAGTTAGCAAATGTGGCAAAGTAATAGGTGGTGCACCTGGGTAAAGGCTATATGAGAATTCTCTATGTATTCTTGCTCCTTGAAACTAAATCTGTGTGAAGTGTGTATGAGAGTACCTTGTATCGTTTTTGTAATTTTTTTGTAAGTCTGGAATTATTTCAAAAACAAAAGCTAAAAAATGCAAAGTAAAACAAATTATTTTTTTAAAAAGCGACCTGTGTTTGGAATTGGCCTACCTGGATGGTTATTAACTGTGCAAGTGTAAAGGCTAGCCATAAGGGAAGAGAGTGATCCATGACCATGCACAGATGCTGCCAAAAGCCCCTTTTGGCGTTGTCCATCTGGTTTACCACTGTTGGGTCCATGTGCAGACGTTTGATAATCTGTGCCCACACACCCAGGCCTGGGAGTATAGTTACATAGGACAAAGTGACAAGGACACAGAGGGAAGCTAAGCGATGCTCTACCACCTAGCACAGACAGAGGAAGGAGGCAGAGTGCCTCTGCTTGTGGATGGAAGGACTGCTCTTGCTCATTCCAATCTTGCTACTTTCAGAAGAACACCACTCACAAAGTCTCCCTGTTAATTCCTTGGTTCAGGCACGAGGGCTGTCTGAATTCATGCCATGTGCAGAGCAGTGTGAGTATCACAGTTGAGAAGCTTGACAGAAAGCAAAAGGAAAAACGTGCAGAGGAACTGGAGGACTTTGTATGATTTCCTCCACCTTTGCAGGCCCCTGGAATGCAAATGCAAACAGTGTTACTGGGAAAGCAGTGTGTCCCCGAGCCCCTTCCTATGGTCCTCTTGCCATCACTCTTACCTTTGGAAGTGTTTGTTTTTCATGTGGTTACTTCTCACAGTCTGAGGACTTCTTGTTTCCTCTTCTCCTTTTTCTTGGTGATTTGGTCACAATGTGGACAGTCACAGCACCAGGCTTGCCAGCACTTCGGCACCTGGCTGGTAATTCGGCCCTCCCCTCCCGCCACTCCATCCACGCCCATGCATGGGTTCTGGATATCTAGGCTCCCAACGCCACCACTGTATTGGCCTCAAAACACCAGACTGCTGTGAGTCTTATTCCCTAACTTTCCCCCAAATTCTCATTTTTGACTCCTTGTTTTATCTTTTGCTTTCAGCCCCACACTTACTCCCTGGAAAAATGACAGCTCTTAGAACTTCCCTAGCCATTTTCAGGGGAGGAAAATAAAGTACAAAGTGACTAATTTATGAATGTCACACAATTAGGAGGTGAAGGGGTCAGGATTGGACCCACCCCTGGCTGACCCCAGGTCTGTGTGTTGTACTGCATTCTTCTTGAAGCAGAAGTTCTCTCTTCCACTTGTATTCAGAGGCATAATATCCAAGAAAGGCATCTAATGGCTTCTCTTCTAATTCATGAATTAAGGAACCTAAGCTCGTGTTTGCCAGGGTTACTAAGGTTAGATGAAGAGGTGCCAGGATTGAGAGGAAGGTTGGGTATGTTTTCTTCTCTTCACTGCAGCTGACTATTCCTCTGGAGTGTACAGAAACAGAAGGGAGTGATGCAATTCCAATGAAAACATACTATCAATATACCAATGCACTATGAGATCATTTGAAAAGGAAACCCCATAAAAGATAGTATTAACATCTTTAAACAAAGTCAACTCTCCCAAGAGATTCTGTTCCTCTCATGTCTGGACACTGGGTCCAGTTGAGAGCAACTCACCTGCTGAGAAAAATAGAGACAACAGAATGCAGCTTGTTGCTTTCAACCTAACCCTTGTGGCAGGTGCCAGAAAGCTCTTCTCCAGCTTATTTGATTTCAGTGTCTGACGTCTATTTCCAGTTGTGAATGCTGAACGAACCCCTTTCAAAACCTGTGCTGCCCAAGCTTATCCTTGCTTTCAAAAGGCTGAACCTACTCCTCTACACATGGTCACCTCGCCGCCTTCCTGCAGGAAAGGCCCATGGACACAGTGAGTCTGAAATTCTCACCATCTGCTCCTCCTTGGGAAGCCTTCTGATCCTTTTTTTGGGGGGGGGGTCTGGAGTTGCCCATTGTCTCAAGAAGTGTTTACTCCATATGATCCAGTCTCTTAGAGATAAAAGTGTTAAGCCTGAGGACAGTACGGACTTGTCTGAGGTCAGACAGCTAGTAGGTGACTGTGCTGGACTTAAGCTCAAGTCTTGACTCCCTTACCAAGCCTCTTGTCACTACATTGTGCCTTTGAACCAGATGGTTTCAAAGGAGTGGCGGCCTGGTAAGTCATGCCTCAGGAGTCTAGCAGATGTGAGTTAAAGCCCCAGCCCCACCACTGGCTGGTGTGGGACACTGAGCAAATAGATTAGATGTTTTCTTTCCTCAGCTCTAAAATGAGAATTGTGGTCCCTAACATACAAGGCTGCCAGGATAAAAGGAGATAATGTATGAAAGTGCCTGTACATACAAAGTTGCTCAAGAAATACAAATATCTGCCTTCACTTTTCAAAAAATGCCTTGTCGTGGTCAGCCTTCCCTTCCCTTTGGTATGCGTGAGCCTCTGCAAAGGCAAGTGGGGAGCCGGGGTCTTGCATGCACATGGAGCCCACGTAAGCCTGAACACCTGATTCATTTCCTAGAACTCAAAAAAATCAATAAAAATGTTCTAAAATTGAAAATAAATAAGTAAATTTCAACTGTGCAAACAAAAATTTTTGGAGGCCATAAAGAAGTTTTAAAAGTTTTAAAGTTAATGTTTACCTCACTTAATTCAAAGCAAGTAATAGAATCCCACATCCTTTCATTATACAGAAAAGGAAATAGAGTTGAGGTTGAAAGTCTTACTCACTACACAATGCTAATTAGCAACGGAACTGAGACTAGAACACACATCTCTTGATGTCCAGGCCACCCACCTTCCAGGCACTGTACATGCTGGAACATACGTATGCTTCGAGAAAAGTATTTGCATTTTAAGAGAATTATTTTACCCATAAGATAACCAAGTTGGGGACATAATGAGATCCTGTCCAGTGGACTTTTATTATTTAACTCTCAGAGTCAGATTGTACGTCGTACGTCTTCGCAAATGCTCTTGTCATCCCTTTATTCATTAATTTCCTGTGAATCTTCATGAATTTGTTGCTTTACTTATTCAATAAAGCACTTTTTTCCCCTAAAGACTTGCAAGCAACAAGCATATTTCACAGTTGATAGAAACTAAAACTCCCACCAACTCTGCCAGCTTAGTTGCTATGGTGATAAATGGTTTAAGAAAGTCTCATTTATTTGAAAATATATTTAGAAATAATTGAGCCCCTTGAGAGCAAAATGTCCTAAATTCTCTCTGCGGTAGTGCTTGATATGTTTCCTTCAGGGACCAATAGCCTTTGAAGGAAACTTCTCTCCATCATCATAGCTCAGTTGCTTGTGTCTGGGTTCCACGCCTGCTTGATTGCCTCTTGGGCTAGCAGGCTTGTCCCAGGCTCTGTGAACACCCTCCTTGCTTGCACACTGCCCAGTATTAAGATGTTACTCCTGGTGGAAGTTTTCCCTGTAGCGACAGTGGATTAGAATTTGATGTTAATTAGACAAAATGTGATTAGAGCAGAAATGAACGCCAGAAGGCTGAAAAAGCAAACTGGGAGAGAACCGTGGGTTAGGGACTTGTTACCTGGGCGGTGGTGAAGGGGCCTGGGTAGTGCGCGTGGACGTAATCCTCTGAACACCCTCCTGTTCTAAAATAATCCTTGCTCTCCCTCTCTGTTTTCATCCTATTTTATTTTTCCTTCTCTTCCCCTATGTTCATCTGTTTTGTTTCTTAAGTTCCACATAGGAGTGAAATCATATGGTATTTGTCTTTCTCTGACCCTCTTGTTTTGCTTAGCATTATACTCTCTAGCTCCATCCACGTCATTGCAAATGGCAAGATTTCAGTCTTTCTGATGGCCGAGTAATATGGAGGGGAGGTGGGTGAGGGCATGGGGTAATTGGGTGAAGGGCATTAAGGAGGGCACTTGAAGTAATGGGAGCACTGGGTGTTGTATGCAAATGATGCAAATGCAAATTATGCATCACTAAATTCTACCTCGGAAAATAATAATACAGTATATATTAATTAAATTGAATTTAAATAAAAAAATAAAATAATCTTCACTCTTTTGAATTTCCTCAATAAGTGGCTGCTAAGGTCCCATTAACTATCATCATCATCATCACTATTAAGGAATAGTAGGTCCATTTGACACCTATGGCTAATAATTTGTTACGGACCTTCTATGTTCCAAAACTCCACTTACATGCATTATCACTTTTAATCTTACGATACATTTATGTGGAAAATACTATTTACATGCTCACTTTACAGATGAGGAACCTACGATTCAAGGGGACAAGCAATTTGCCCAAGGTCACAGGCACTGGTATTTGGGCTAGAATCCAAATGTAGGCCATCTGGGTGCTAATGCCCTGCACTGCCCGAACATGAGCTTAAGGGTGTGAGCCAATTTTCCCTAATCCATCTCTTTCTGAAATGAGCAGACTCTTGAATTCACTATCGTAAGAACTAGGATTCCCATCCCTGTGATGAACAGCGGTAGGAGAAACCCTGATGCCTTGAGGTTCTCAGTGCCAGTCCACAAACGATGACTGGGCACTTAGCATAACATGTGGCTCTCCGTCGGGCTTAATGCGGATCCATATCCTACTTTCTTTAGCTCCCTTTTCCAGGTATTGGGAACAGCAAAGAGTGACGGTCCTCATCAGGCGTCTGCGGCGCTAACGTAGCACAGGCTGCCGAGGTTCAAATCCCCGTTTTACCACTTACTGGCTGGGTGAGACTTCTATATGCCTCTGATTTCCAACTGCTAAAATGGGGATGATAGTACCGCCCGCCTCATGGGGTGCTCTGGAGGATTAAAGGACATGCATAAAGCTATTAGAATGTCAAGTCCACAAAGCCAGACCCTTTTGTTTATCCCCTGCTGTGTCTCCAGATCCAGCACACTATCATCACTTGGTAGATACATATTGAATCAATAAATGAGAACGTTTAGGACAATGAGCCCACAACCAACATCAGCCTTCATTAGTCTCAGAGTACCAGAACCTCATTTCTACAGTACTTTTTGTCCCTGCTCCCTTCTTACCTCATTTCCTTGAATTTCACATTGGAGAACTCACACCCAACTGCTCATGTCCAGGTTGCAGCCCCACTTTTGTTTGTTTGTTTTTTTTTTAAAGCTACTGAGAGTTGGGGTTTGTTTGTTACTGCAGTCATCCCAGCCTATCCAGACAGATTACACCTGGGAATGCTGCCCACTTCAGCCCTGGGTCCTTAATGGGCTTATCTACCCTACTGGGCACAGGAATAAGTCAAAACATTCTTTCCTTTTTCCCCTCACGGAGACTGATCCTAAATCCTTGCCAGAGTTCTTCCTCCTCTTATATCTGGCCCAACTCTTCCCCAAAGGATTTAATAACTGGTTACATGGAAACCTTATGTTTCCAGGCAAGTTTTATTGGCCTACCCTGGATGGTCTCTGAATTTATATACAGTTAAGGATAACAACTTTACTTTTCTTTTTCTCAGCATAATTTAAGTTGTGAAGCAAGGACAAAAGCTGAAACGTTCACTGGGAATTATAATCCCAATGTTCTTTGAACATTTTGAATTTATATTGAAACATGGCCAACCCTATTATGATTAGAAGTGATAACTCTACATGATAACTGAAAGGAATTGAGGTACCTAATTGTCAGCACTAAAAGCTACCATGTTTTCAAGAAGATGTCAGTTATTTTTCCTGGCCAGAACTCTGTAGAAGAATTTTTCAAATGTGGAGCAGTTTGCAGTAACATCTGGTCTTCTGTTTAGTTGAACAGGGAGCTTTCTGTAAACATTTCCCTCTGGCTTTTTGTTGCCTGCCTCTTCCTGATCGCATCTAAACTTTTCCCATGCAAACCAAACCATGCTCCTGGGTGTTTAACAAATTAACATAAAGAATCAGGCGGAAGTTCATTTGTCTGTCACTTTGTTTTCTTACCCAATTTAAAGAAAGTGATTTTTTTCCCAAGTCTTCCTGAAAGCTGATTTTAGATTTACCTCTGCATTTAAGAGAAAAATCCAAAATGCTGTCTTTAGCATACTAGCACTACCATGGTGTTCTCCAGACCCTGGGGAGGGGCTTGGGGTGATGCAGCTGCTAGTTCAGCCTCTCCCACTTTCAGGTGAGTGCGGCAGTCCAGGTGCGGCTATGAAAGTGAACAACCTGCGAAGGTAACCAAACTCACAACAGTGGCCTCTTTACCACCTGGCTCTATGCTGCTGAATGGGCTCACACATCATTGTGTAGCCAAGGGGAAACCATGGGACCATGTGGCAGAGGAAGGACAGGGCACTGGTTCCTGTCTTAGCCTCACTGAAGCTCTTGTGAAAGCCACAGAGTCCAGAGTCCCGTGTCAATCTACAGAATCCGTATCTCCAGGGATGAGAGCAACTATGTAACTTAAGGGCACCTGGGTGGCTCAGCCGGTTAAGCATCTGCCTTCGGCTCAGGTCGTGATCCCAGGGTCCTGGGGTGGAGTCCCACATCGGGTTCCCTGCTCAATGGAGCCTGCTTCTCCCTCTGCCCCTCCCTGGCTTGTGCTCATGTGCTCTCTCGCTCTCTCAAAAATAAATTAATTAATTAAAATTTTGTTTAAAGACTATGTAACTTAAAATTATTCCAGGTGGTTCTTCAGGGCAGGCTGGCCCTGACCCACTGACAGTGGATTGTTGGAAATAGCACCAGCCTTGGAAGCAAATTGCTTTCAAATTCTGTTTCCATCACTCAGGAGCTATACATCTTTGTTGTATACATCCTTGTATACATCAAGTTCTTTGAATAACTTTTCCTGACATAAATCTGTCTATTCATTAAGTTGTGAGAAGAAAAATTTTAAAATAAAGGGTATGTGACAGCAAGTAGTATGGTGTCTGACACACTGTAGTTGTACAAGAATATAAATCCGAGTTTTTATTCAGCAATTTTATTGAATGCTACCAATAACAATATCACCACCACCATCATCATCATCAGTGGTAATAGTGGGAGATCTGGTAGTAGCAATACTGATTACTCTGTACCAAACGTTGTCCTAAATGCTCTAGGTATGTTGTCGTACTTAATCTTCATACTGTCATTTCATTCTCTAGGTGTGGAAACTGAGGCATGGAGGTGTTAAATATGTTGCTGAATTTCCACGGGTAGTAAGAACTGAAGCTCTGGAGTAAGTATTTGGCTCTAAAGTGTGAGACCCCACCGACTCCCGTTGTGCTCAGCTCGGAGTGTACCACACAGCCGTGCGTACCAGTGCAGGAGGTGGAGAATAAACAATAAACAAATAAGAAATTGTAAAGAAGAAAAAGCTAAGGGAGGATAAACACAGGAAGTTGGAATGGAGAATAAAGAGGTGGGGGAACGGTACTGATTTCCAGAGATAGGAGAAGTCATCCCTGAGATAGTGATATGTACCCTGGGACCAGAAGGATGAAGGGGAGGGGCCATGCATCAAGGTTGGGAGTAGCATTTCAGGCCCAGGGTATAACCGTGCACACTGAAGCCTTTGGGCTGAACAAAACTCAATGTACTTGGGGATCTGTGTGGTCGCACCTTAGTGTCTGAGGGGAAGAATGGCACAAACTGAGACTGAAGAGGTGGGCAGAGGCCAGGGCATGTAGAGGTCTTGCACACTGACATAGGGAAAGCAAGTTTTATTTGAAAGGCAGTGAGGAGCTGAATGGTTTTAAGCTAATTCATGCTTTTAGAAGATCACTCTCATTGCTGTTTAAAATGCTTGTAAAAATGGGGCAAAAGAGGAAGTGGAGAAAGCAATTATGATATTACAACAGTGGTCAGTTGAAAGGTGATGGTGATTTACAGTAGGTGAGGCGAAATTAGAAGCCTCCTATTGAACATATTAAATATGTGGTGATTATAATAAATTTAAGAAGTGATACCAAGGGGCGCCTGGGTGGCTCAGCTGTTTAGCGTCTGCCTTTGGCTTGGGTCATGTGGGATCGAGCCCCACGTCGGGCTCCCTGCTCGGCAGGGAAGCCTGCTTCTCCCTCTCCCACTCCCCCTGCTTGTGTTCCCTCTCTCACTGTCTCTCTCTCTCTGTGTGTCAAAAAATAAATACAAATGTTTAAAAAAAAAAAAAGTGATACCAAGTAGACAAGTGGATATCTAAGAATAAAGCTCCAAGAAGAGAATAAATGTAGAAGTCAAGAAGGTGGAGATAGTATTTACAGCCGAGGGGAGTGAATGCAGTGTCCTGAAGAGTGGGTCAGGAGAGAGACTGAAAAAGATGAACTGACAGCTGGAAAGGCCTGAGATTCTCCAACCTTTGGAAGGTTGGCAAAGTTAAAGGCCCCAGGAGAAAAGCAAGGGGAATCAGCCATAGAGGTCTGAGGAAACTCAGGAACATGAGTAAGAGAGAGGGAGAGAAGGTATGGAAGCCATAGGAATTGTCGTTCGCATGGACCCTGCTGGGGGGTGATGGATGATGAGAACAGGAAAACATGCATTTAGTTTGAAGAACCCGGTGATCTTAAAAAATAGCAGTTTCAATGCAGTCCCAAACAAATTTCAGATTAGAGCTGTTGGAAGAATGAATGGAAGGAGGTAGAAAGATGGTGTCTTAGGAATTTGGGGTATACAGAGGATCTGAGAAATGGGACAATAGCTGAATGGCATTGTGAAACTGCAAGATGTTTTTCTTTTTGCATTTCTTTCGTTTTTTTGTTTCTAAGATGGGAAATACCAAAGCCTATTTGGACACTGGAGAGTATTGTCCAGTAGGGAGGTCAGCAGTATAAGGAAAAAGAGGGAGGTACTGAAGGAGCAAAGGATGTTTTGGGGTAGTAGGGTAGGGGCTCCAGATCCCAAGTGTGAGCTGAGGAAGAGCTCTGCCTCCCCAGAAACTGTGAAGAAGGAGAAACTGTAGAAAGATACACTAGATCTCTAGACCTGTTCATTGTACAATGAGAAGATCTTTAAAGAGTTCACTTTTTTTTTTCCCAGAGAAAAAAGAGGTAAATTTTACAAGCTTGGAATACAAAAGGGAGAGGAAATTTGAGCATTGTGAAAAGAAAGAGATGTGAAATAGTCAGTGATGAACAAGCAAGAGGCAGACCACCAAGAACTGAGTAGGACACTTACTTAGGGCAGAAAGTCCATCTGGAGCTAGTAATTGCCAATGTGCAGAGATAGCAGCCTGCCCACTACGTGATTTCTCTCCGGTAGTGCTGGCCTCCTGGAGACAAGTCCAAGAGTGACACCCTTATAAGTTCATCCAGATTTTTGGATTTGTAAAGGGAAGTGTGATGGGGGATGGTAAGCAGGGAGTTTAGAGTAGTGTAATCTCAACTGAGTATAGAGGAAAATGAGGAGAGAAAGGAATTTTGGGTAGAAGACAATGGTGTTAAGAATAGATAAGAATGGGGCACGTGGGTGGCTCAGTTGGTTGGACTTCTGACTCTTGATTTCTGCTCAGGTCGTGGATCTCAGCATCGTGAGACAGAGCCCTGGGTTGGTCTCCACGCTTAGAGCAGAGTCTGCTTGAGATTCCCTTTCCCTCTCTCTCTGCCCCTCCCACTTGTGCTCACTCTCTTTCTAAGTAAATAAATAAATCTTTAAAAAAAAAGAGATAAGAATAAACTTCCAGTTATAGAATAAACAAGTCACAGGATGTAAGGTACAGCACAGGGAATATAATCAATAATATTGTAATAACTCTGCATAGTGACAGATGGTAACTGGACTTATGATGGGGATCACTTCATAATGTATAAAAATATCAAATAAAAATGTCACATCCCTATGATGTACACCTAAAATTAACAAGATATTGTATGTCAATCATACTTCAATAAAAAGAATTAATTTCTTTAAAAAAGAATGGATAGGAGGAATTGCCTTCATACTTTATAAATAGGTCCTCCTATATAAGTGAAAACATTTTGAGTATATATCCTTCATACATGCATGAGTATTTGCTTATTTAACATTTATATATACTTACTATGTTCTAATACTGAGCTAAGTGCTTTACAAACATTAAATCTCTTGAGCTTCGTAACCTTCATAGTAACTCCATGAAGTAGAAACTGTAATTATATCATTTTACAAATAAGAAAACTAGGCATAGAGTAGTTAGGTAACTTTCTCAAGGCCACACACTTAGTAAATGCCACAGGATTTGACTTCATGGAGTTGCTGCAGAGTTCATGCTCTTATTTGTGTGCATAAAAGTAATCTAATGAATTATTCCCAAAAGATCAAGGAAGGTTCTATCCCTTCCTTGATAGCACAGATAAAGGATGTCTATCTCTTTCTAGGGAGGTTGAGAAAGTTTCGATAGAAGATACTATGTATGAGCTGGGTTCTTGAAGATCCTGAAGGAGTTTGCCAGACAGTGAAAATGCAAGGACAGGGAGAAAGGGCATTCTGACACAGGAAGAAATACTCAAAAGCCAGAGGCCCAGACAGCATGGCCTGATAGGGCTTGTCTGAGGAATTTCCCTATGATCCAGAGACCATCCTGTTTTAGCCACAAAGATTCTTATTTCCGTGTAGAGAATTATGTAGCATTGTCGATCCATTTTGTTTAATTTTTTATTATAACTTTTTACTTGCATTCCATCTAATTTTTTTAAATTTTATTTTATTATGTTATGTTAGTCACCATACAATACATCCTTAGTTTTTGATGTAGTGATCCACGTTTCGTTGTTTTCGCATTCCATCTAATTTTGACAGGGGAAAGAAGCAAGGGGAAATGTGGGTTGCAGTGTTCCTGAACATGGCTGCCATCCTCAGAGGTTTTGCCCAGCATGGCTCATTTTTGGATACAAAAGGGTTAGATGACAACTGTTCGATACTAGCTTTGGGAACTTGAGGAAGCTACTTAACCTCTCTGCACTTCAATTTTCTCATCTAGGAAATGAGAGATAATAATACCTTTACTGCAGGCTCATTGTTAGATTTAAACACTATTACACATGTAAAGTACCCTGCCGATTGTATCTCTCCACCCGAATCAGAAAAATGATGATTATTATCATAATCATTGTTAGTACTGGGAACCACTGGAAAATAAACCCAGAAAAGGACTTTAAGACCTTCTGGGCAAGGGAACTTCCAGGGACCAGCTTACAAACGGATGAAACAGCAGGTGGCCTTCTAAGCAGGCTGAGCGCACTGCCCCTCAGTGTCTTGGTTGTAAAGGAGATAAGCCATCAACGGGTTCCTTCAAGGGCAAAAGTGCCATAGCTGAAAAAGACGGAAGTCAGAAAATTGCCTTCATCAGGAGCATGGACTGCATTTGGTCTGTGGAACGAATTATAACCAAGTTCCTATTATGTGTAGCACACTCACTCCAGGCATTTTTTTTTGTGTCTGACTTCCTTTGAGCCTCCAAATAATCGTGGAAGGATTAATCCCATTTATCGATGAGGCAACGGGGCACAGAATGCCCCAAGTCATGGCAGCAGCAAGTCACAGCCCCAGGCTCAAACTTCTGACTGTAAGCCTGTCTTTCCGTGGTGTGAGTGTGCCTCTTCTGCCGTGGCTCTCCCAGTGTGGTTCCCAGAGCAGCAGCGACAGCAATACCTGGGAACTTGCTGTAAATGCAGTTCTGGGGCACCACTGCAGGCCTACTGAATCAGAAACTGGGAGCTGGCCCAGCAATTGGGTTTTACCAAGCCACCTGGAAACGGACTATGATAAATGGGGAGTCAGACTGCAAGGGCAGCAGAAAAGAGGGTGGAGGAAGACTTCATAGGAAAAATGGATTCTGAATTAGGTGGGCACAGCCGGCTAGGGAAAATACAGTTTGAACTTTGGAACATCTGGGGCTGGAAAACAAAGAAGCATTCAAAGAATGATGGTGACACGTCAGAAGGATGGAAAAGTCGGTTTGAATGAGCTCCCATTGGCCAAATCAGGAATAATTGGAATATCAAAAAAAAATTAAAATAATAGGGGCTCCTGGGTGGCTCAGTCGGTTAAGCCTCTGCCTTTGGCTCAGGTCACGATCCCAGGGTCCTGGGTTGGAGCCCCACATCCGGCTCTCTGCTCAGTGGTGGGGAGCCTGCTTCTCCCTCTCCTTCTACTGCTCCCCCTGCTTGTGCTCTCTCTTTCTCTGTCAAATAAATAAATCTTTAAAAAATTAAAAAATAAAAATAATAACGGGTTATAACCCATTTAATAATAAGTATAAAATTGGAAGCCATAAATCCCTATGGATACAAACAGGTGGATAGATTAAAGGTTTGAGGAAAATGAGATATTGATATCTCCAAAGTGCCTTCCCCCAGGAATACTTAATTACAAAAGGGGGAAGAATCCTCTTTCCCTTCTTTGGCGGGTGGAGGAGGCTGAAGCGGTGCTGGGCGCTCTCCCCCTTCCTGTCCCTCCAGCCACCGCCCCTGGCCCTCTCGCGCTGCGCGGTCTCTCTGACACAAGACTGCCCCGGCCCGGATATGGCTCGTGGACGGCCGAAGATTCAGTCTCAGCAGCAAATGCCAAAAAGCAAGCTGGACAAAAGAAGAAATGAGGACATGAGCAAAAGACTGCTGCCAAAGCTGCCTTATTATTATACCTGCACTGCTTGTAGGACACCAATGCCAGACTCTAAGACCTTCAAGCAGCACTTTGAAAGCAAGCATCCTAAGACTCCACTTCCTCCAGAATTGGCTGATGTTCAGGCATGAAGTTGTTTACAGGTGAAGTCATGACACCTTTGACTCTTCTACTGTCTCAGACCTTAGGTAAGAAACCTGCAGCTGCTTTTCCAGAAAACTGTTGATCAGCAAAAATAAAGGAGCTAGAGAAACATTCATTTTTAAGCTGTTCCTTTTTGGGCTTCATGCAAAGACAATTCTGTGTAAATGTACAGTTGACTCTGATTTGGAAATCTGAAAATCAGTCCATCCTTGTTATAAAAATTTTTTTTTACAATTGTAATTACATTGATGTTCACATTGTGTAAAACAACTCATTTAATAAAGTAGTACTTTGATTTTACGACAAAAAAAGGGGAGGGGAGAATAACATTACCATGAAGAAGTCTGGCAGACATAACCTCAAGCAAGGGATCAAAGTGAATGTAATTCATAATGGGACGAGGGGAAATGATTTGCCACCTGATAGAATACACTGAGAAGAACACAGCATCCCTTCTGTGCTGGTCCTTCCAACATTAGAAAGCTCAAATGTAGTCACAAGGAAACATCACTCCAATTGAAGGAATCTACAAAATAGATTGGCTTATCAACTTCCAGTGTCAATGTCCAAAAAGGCAAGGAAAGGCCAAGAAACTTCTCCACATTGAAGGAGACAAAACAGACAGGTGTGATTCTGACCTGGATCTTTCTGCTATAAAAATATTATTAGGACAAAAAAAATATTATTAGGACAATTGGCAAAACATAAATAGGGTCTAGAGTTTGGATTGTGGTGGTATGTGAGTGTTAATTGCCCAATTTTTATGGGCATTTTGTGGCATATAAAAAAAGGCTCTTGTTTGTATGAAATATAAACTAAAGTATTCAGGGATGACGAGGCTTCAGGTTGGCCACTAACTCTCAAATGGTTCAGGGAAAAAAGTTATTTATGACGTACTTTACACTTTTTTCTAGTGTATTATTATTTCAAAATAAATAATAAAAGATAAGAAAGATGCATAATTTAGACAGATTTAATAATTAAGCCCTGGGGTTTGGGGTTTGCCTTCCTTACTGCCAGTGATGGATATTGTTGCAAAAGTTTTTTAGGTACATAAACACAATACATTTAGTTTATTATTATTTCAAAGAGATCGCACAACAAATTAAAAACAAATTCCTAAGTTTTAAAAATGAGTTCTTGTGGCTTGGGAAGAATTTTATAGCAGTACCATTACACTCAGACTAAAACTCAAAATGGTCTGCCTCTCAAGTAATTTACATGGAAGTGAAGACAATGTGTTCTGGAAAATTATTAGATTGACTCAAAAAGTGGTTCTAGGGGCACCTGGGTGGCGAAGTCGGTTAAGCTTCCGACTCTTGGTTTCAGCTCAGGTTGTGATCTCAGGGTCGTGGGATTGAGCCCCATGTCGGGCCCCAAGCTGAGCATGGAGTCTGCTGGAGATTCTCTCTCTCCTTCTGCCCCTTCGGCTCCTGCTTTCTTTCTCTCTCCCTCAAAGAAATAAATAAATCTTAAAAAAAAAAAAAAGTGGTTCTAATGTGGATACAGCCTGGTGTTGAAGATGCATGTGAAAAGTTTGAAACAAATCATTCTATGAAGTACAAGAGTGAAAAAAACCCCAATGTTCTAAGTGAATACACGATTTTCTATAGTTACTTAAATACATAGGCATATGGTTGTGTAAGTGAGTTGATGGACTAAAAATAATGAGACAATTAACTAGTTAATTACATTCCAAAGTTTTATGTATATAAAAAAACCTAAAAACCAAAAACCTCTGAGGGAATTTTTCTTTCTTTTTTTTTTAACATTTTATTTATTTATTTGAGAGAGAGAGCCCGAGGCACAGAAGGAGAGGGAGAAGCAGACTCTCCGCTGAGCAGGGAGACCCATATGGGGCTCTATCCCAGGACCCTAGGATCATGACTTGAGCCGAAGTCAGACGCTTAATCGACTGAGCCACCCAGGAATGCCTGAGGGAATATTTCTATCAGAAAAAAAATTGGAAGTCACCTTACAATTGATATCATGTTATGTTTGTGAATATATGGGAATTTTAGAGCATTGTTTAGGATATTGTAAGATGACATGACACCTGTGTTCCTTGATTTGAATAAGTACACAGTAATGTAGTAATTGTAATTACAACACAGAACACAAACTAACAGGAGACATCTTGGTGAAAATATAGGCTCTGGGGTCAAATAGACCTGTATTTTGATCTCAGTTCAGACTCTTACATTGAGGAAACTGCCTCACTAACCCTGTTTCCTCATCTATAAAATAGAGCTAGTAATAGTCTCTACTTCTTGTTAATGGTGATACGGTTAAATGAGAAAGTACATATAAAGCTCTGGGTGGAATCCTGGCACATTATAGACCCTAAGTATCTATTAGTTATTATCACTATTGGCTTAAAGTTGTGGGGCAGCATATTCTTTCTTTGTCCCTTTCTATAGTCTGTCTCTTATATTGTAGTAGACTAGTCCTGTAGCCAAGGCATCTAAGAGGAGAAAATCAGAGCTTGAGAACCTGATGGAGTTGTCTGTCATCATGCAGCAGACAACCTTCAAGCTTGCCGTCAATGAGATTCAAATTCATATCAGAAATGGTAGCTCTCTGAACATGAATACAAACATTATCTTTTCCCATTCTTAATTTTTTAAAAAGACATGGTGTCTTAGAGCAAAATTATAGCATTGTGTGGTGAAATTTATAGCATATTTAGCTGTAACTTATCTGACAACTGTAGCACGAAGAATGTGTACATAAATGGAACTATCTTGTTAAAAAGGAGACGGAAAGAAAGATTCTAATTCAAACCCTGGAGCCACGTTCCCAGCTTTATGACCTTAGAAACATGATTTCACTTTTTTTTTTCACACTGCAATAGTTAATTTTATTTGTTCAAGGGCTCATATTGCAAGCATTAAACCAAGCATGGGCTTTGATTTTGTGAGCCCAGATTCACCTATTTAGGAAGATAAAAGCAAACTGTGATCCATGTATATGGATGAAAAACTAAAGGCTCACAGTTAATCATATCATAGTTTTAAATTTCTACAGCCTAGAAGCCAGAAGTCACAGATCTTTTAGGTCTTTCTGGATGTCCCACAAGGTATCTGCACTTTTCTTGAGCTGGGCAACCTCATCATCCTTTAGCTTCTGGTTGATCACACTGGTTAAGCCCCGAGCGTTCAGGATACATGGAAGGCTCAGGAAGACTTCGTTCTCAATGCCATACATCCCCTTCACCATTGTTGACACTGGATGAATCCTGGATAGATTTTTCAACATGGATTCAATGAGATCAGCCACACTTAATCCAATAGCCCAGTTGGTGTATCCTTTTAGCTTGATGACTTCGTAGGCACTTTCCACAACCATCTTATGCACTTCCTTCCAATTTTCACTGTCGTTGTCTGTTCCCATTTCTGGATTCAGTTCCTGAAGAGAAACGCCTGCCACATTCACTCCACTCCACACAGCCACACTTGAATCTCCATGTTCTCCCAAAATCCATCCATGGCAGCTGCTGGGATGAATGCCAAGTTTTTCAGCCATGAGATAGCGAAATCTAGCAGAATCCAGATTACACCCACTTCCAATTACACGGTGCTTGGGTAGTCCACTTAGTTTCCAGGTAACATATGTGAGAATATCCACTGGGTTGGAAACCACAATTATGATACAATCAGGACTGTACTTGACTATCTGCGGAATAATGAATTTGAAGACATTAACATTCCTCTGCACCAGATTGAGCCGGCTCTCTCCTTCCTGCTGGCGGACTCCTGCAGTCACCACCACAATCTTAGAATTGGCAGTCACAGAGTAATCTTTATCTGCCACAATTTTAGGTGTCTGAAGAAATAAGCTCCCATGTTGCAGATCCATCATTTCTCCTTTGAGTTTATCTTCTAAAACATCCACAAGGGCAAGTTCATCAGCCAGAGACTTTCCCAGAATGCTGATGGCACACGCCATACCAACTTGTCCAACACCCACTACAGTGATCTTATTGTTTGGGATGGTTGCCTCTTCTTCTGCAACTGGTGCAATCAGTTTTTCCTTAAGAGTTGCCATTGTGCCCAGAGAGAACCCGCGGGGAGAGTCGCGCGAAGAAGACAATGTTAGCTGCGTGTGTCTCCTCGGGCGCAGGATCTGCAAGGCACGATTTCACTTTTTTGAGCAACCATTTTCCTTATTGGTACAGAGGGAATAATTATACCCACCTATAGGACCCTCAAGAACACAAAATGTATGTGGCAGTGCCTGGTGGTTCTAGAAGAGAGTAAGCATTCAATACATTGGAGGCCCTCAGCTTTTTCTTCTATATGTGACCTTGATTTAAGTAGAAAACTCTTTTGACACCACATAGAAAGATGAGCTATTTCAGAGCAGCTTTAAATTCAAGAATCCGAGATAGTCTATTGTCATTCCCTCTATCTCAGCAACCCATATCAAATGAATTATAATATTTTAATATCAGGGACATGAAAAAGGAGTGAGGTCTATTAGCAGGTATAATTCAGATGCAAAGGTAAAGCAACAGCAAGTGTCAATAATCAAAGTCATGATCATCATAATAGCAAATATTAATTGAGCACTCCCTATGTGCCATTATGACTTCACTTGTAATAATTCAATGAATGACTACACTAAGCTTCTGAAAAGAGTTAGAAGTTCTGATGGAGAACAGGTAGCACAGCATGAGTTTGGGGCTTCCTGTGGAAGGCTGACTGGCCACATAGAAAGGCCCTTTAAAGTAAAATTACCTTCATAAATTAATGAGTGTTGAGGAACTGGACCTCAGCCACATAGGCTCATAAAAACACTCTCACATATAGCCCCAAGTTAATTGGATTTGGAAATGCTGATTCAGACTTAAGGAAAAAAAAAAAAGAATTTACAAAAGTCTGATGAGCAAATCAGAATCACCATGTATCCATTTGCAGTAAGAAAGAAGTGTCAAACAGAATAGGTTATCGAGGTCTTCCTGACCGGTACATTCCCTCCCTATAGGCAACTCTGTAGAAGAAAGCCAAATAAAAATTAGGATGATGCGGTGAGTGAGGGCAGTTTGGCTGTTGATTGGCATTGGACCATGTTAGTCCAACACATCCATTTCCAGTTGGGGCCAGTCCTTCCAGCTGGGCTTGGGGTCAGGCAGACATTCACAGGATTTACTCTGCCAGATTTGCTTCTGTGACTTTCTATTTGCTTCTGACTATTTGGATATAAAGTTGATTTAAGTTAATTCTGCCTCTGTGAACTAGGATGTTTTCATAATGACGCTTCATGTTACTGTCCTAATGCAGGGGTTGGCAAACTATGGCGCACAGGCTAAATTCAGGCTGTCATCTGACTTTGTGATGCCTGAGAATGAAGAATAGTTTTTTACTTTGTTAAATGGTTGGAAAAAAACCCTAAGAGAATAATAATATTTTGTGACATGCAAAAACGAGATGACATTCAAATTTCAGTGTCCATAAACAAAGTCTTACTGGAACACACCCACGGTCATTCATTTTATGTTTCGGTCTATGGAAGCTCCTTCCCTGCTCCCATGGCCGAGTTGCATAGCTGCCATGCTGACCTCGTGGCTGGCAAAGCCTAAAATATTTACTGTGGTGCTTCACAGAAACAGTTTGCTGACCTTTGCTCTAATTCATTATTTCGATTTTATTAATTAGCCTCTCAAAGAGTGACCTCATTTCTCTTACATTCTCTACACTAGGCAGCCAATTTCCACGCAGCTTACTTCAGGCTGCCTGATTTTATTGCCTTCGAATCTTGCTTAAATCTGGAGCTGGAAGATAAAATTTAATGATTAATTGCTTAAGTGTCATTTATTGAGCAGTTATTATGTGCTAGGAGCTTTGTGCAATGCTCTTGTTTCACCCTCAGTGTCTCTCCGTGTGATAAATTTTATTACACCTACTTCTAGGAATGAGGAAGCTGTGGCCAGAATGTGACTCTCCTCCGGTGTACCTGGGATTATTGGTGGAGCTGGAATTTGAGCCGAGGCCACCTGACTCCAACCCCTGTTTTCCTCTTTCCCATCACACTATCATCTCATATTGAGCAACCCAAAAAGGAAGTTAACAATCCATTTTCTGGCAAAAATACATTAAAAGATAAAATCGGGTTTTATTCATTTGTATGTTCAATACAATCTCAACAAGTTCATGGCTAAACTTTTTCTATATCGAGAGTGACTAAATCAGGGGCGCCTGGGTGACTCAGTTGGTTGAGTGTCCGACTCTTGATTTCAGCTCAGGGCATGATCTCAGGGTCGTGGGATCAAGCCCCGCCTTGGCTCCATGCTCAGCAGAGGGTCCGCTAGAGATTCTCTCTCTCCCTCTCCCTCTGCCCCTCCCCCTGCCTAAACTCACGCTCTCTCTCTCTCTCTCTCTGAAATAATAAATAAATAAATCTTAAAGAAACAGAGTGACTAAATGAAATGTTGCAGCAGAGCCTAGGCAGATAATGCAAATAGGTGACATGGACCACATGTAGGAAAAATCGTGTGTTCCATTTTGTTTCATTTTCAATTGTTTAGTTTCCTATTTTTATACAGACAAGGATATAAAAGCTATTATTTTTTTAAGATAAGCAATAATGGGGCTTGGGAGATGCAGGCTTCCAGTCATGGAATGAATAAGTCACCAGAATAGAAGGTACAGCATAGGGGACATAGTCAAGAGTATTGTGATAGCGTTGTGTGGTGACAGGTGGTAGTCACCCTTGTGATGAGCATAGCATAACATGTAGAGTTGTCCAGTCACTATGCTGTCCACCTGAAACTACTGTAACATTGTGTGTCAACTATACTCCAATAACAAATAAATTAATCAATTAATGAATTAAGTCAAAAAAATTTTAAATAAAAAAAAATTACAAGAAGCAATAATGTAAGCACTGGGTGTGTGGTGACCTAAAGGAGAGAGATGCTCCTCGGAACCAGTTAGCTGCTGCTATGAGGAAATTTAGAACCAGAGCTTCCAGGTCTGGTTTTTCAAGGGAAGTCAGTAGAACTGTATCCCCCCCTCCGCTGAAGGCAATAAAATCAGGCAGCCTGAACTGTATTTCGTCATGAGCATCTTAAACACTGGGCAGGCCAAAAAACCCCCAATCAAAAACACCACATGCACACACATGCACACACACACACACACACACAACTATCTTCAGGTGGAATATGGCGGGAGGGCTGCCAGGCTCTAACATCTGGGTGACAATTGGTGGTCCACCTGTCATCGGTAGCCTTCAAACCTCATTGCTGTCAGGAGTGTAGGCTCCATATCAGGATTCCTGCTCATATCTCCATCTACACAGACAGGGGCTTTGTTCTCTCCAGGGTCCTCTGAGGGTAGAGGCAATAAAAGTCATATATGAGGCTTTAATAACCCAAATGGCCCTTTTAGCACTCAGTTCCATCATAACAGTTGTATCTAACGGGCTTTTGATCTCCCTCAGAGTACGGCCTCCTGATTAAAAGTCTTTTCTGCCTTTTAAAATTCCTCATTTGGCTTTGACGTTCTGTGCCAGCTAATTTGGCCAGCTTTCTCCACTCCCTTCTCAAGTCCGTGGGGAACACAATGAGCCTGAAAAACAATGTGCTTTGTCTCATTTGTGTTCTCCCTTTTCTAGATGTCTGTATTCCCATCAAGGGGTTGATGCAACCCATACATAAAAGCCACTTGTGCTCCCTGCCTTGTTGGAAAGCTTCTTAATAAACCCAAGTGTTCATTCCCTCCCCTCAATTATTTAAAAAATTTTTAACAAAAATAGTAAACCAGTTTGAGCTGGAACAAATCTATTTTTATCGCTACTGAATCAGCATTCAAAATATCTTTTGAACTGAACCTAAACACAGCCAAAATTTCATTCTCTTTGAGACTCTGATTCAAACCATTTTTGAGAAGGGACCTTAAATGGGGCTTTCAGTAGTCCCCCCATCTCTAATTTAGAAACTTCCAGGGAAGAGCTTGAAAGGTGCAGAGTGTGAACTATGTGCTTATTCCGTGGACTTATCCAGGAAGATATTGTGCCACGGGGAGTAAGGGAGAGGCCGGTCAAAGGAAAGGGACACCCTGTCACCAACACCCTGTCACCAGGCGAAAGGAGATGGGAAAATGAACGCAGTGGACAAAACCAGTAGTTTTGGCTTCTGTGCATTTGCAGAGGAATGTGAGAGTGTCAGGAAAAACCCACCTGTCCTTATTCAAAAGCTTGCTGCTTTGTCCATTATCACTACCCCCTCTCCACATAAAGATGAATTATTCAAAACTTAGTGGACAGGAAGGTGGGAGTCTGGAGTGGTTTCAGGAAGAAATTTCACTTAAACTCCATTAAAGGCAAACATGATCAAGTCCAATCAGTGTTTCCCCCCAGCCTTTTCTGGACTGACCTACCCTTCCTCGTGCTAATTCCCAGTGTTCCCTGACTTTCTTTCATTCCTTTCCCTGACATCCCTAGTTCTTTCCCCACATATCATCCACACTGGTTCATTATTGCCTGTCCCTCTATTATACAGTTCCACTTTAGCTCGTCCAAACGGATAACTCTTGTTTATAGACCAAAGAAATGTAATTATAATACAAAAACCAACAAGAATTGGGTGATGTAATGAATTCATTTAATAAACAATTCTTGTGTATTAGAGTGTACAAGGCATTATGGTAAGCACCGTGTAAAATTCATAACATGAACTCTGCCTCTGATAATTTTATAGTTCAGTAGGAGAATAAACATATCTGGAGAGAAGATTATGACCCAAATTAGACATTGGGTAAAGGTACCAGATAGGTACAGATCAAGTACTGCAGAAACAAATTAAAAGTTTGTGAATTTTCTCAATGACCTTCCCTCACTGTGAACATTTACCCTGCACTTAATCTTTGGTTGAATCATTTCTTGCCAGGATTTCTGCTTCTAACAACACGATAAAACAAAGGGGTACCCCTCATTGATGATTCTGAATGCCTCCATTTTTCTGACTATAAGAGGAATAATGTCTTCTCCAGAGATTGCCCCAGCATGCAAGATGGAAAAAAACATGCATTTGACGTGGCAAAAAAAAAAAAAAAAAGCCCAGTGCGAATTCTGGGTTTGGCACTGGATAGAGTTATGACTAGTAGAGCCACTCACCGATCTTACCTCGCTCCTCTGAAAGCCATCTGTATGACGAGGATAATAGCAGAGCTGTGATCAAACACATCAAGTGAAAATGTTTCAAAATGTATAAAGCACTGAGAAATATGAATATAATAGTAAGTATTATTAACATAACTAAACGAAGAATTGGCTTAAACACAACTGAGAAAATAAAACCCGAGCCTTAATCAGCAAAAAAAACTGCAGAAACATGGGTGGGAGAGTCATCATTCTGCTCCATTTGGAAGGGCCGCGCTTACATTTCGTTGCCTTTATCATCAGGACAATTTTGTGCTACACATATAATTTTCCTCCCTTTGTCAGAACTGCATACAACATTTACCCTTCTGAGAACACTCAGGGTACATAGTGGTTTTCCCATTTGTAAGCTATCCATGAAGACTCCTTCTCTCAGGCACAGTTGCTTTTATGAAAGGCAGAGGATACGAGTCTGAAAGAGGCAGTGGGCAGATAATAACAGAAGTAGTGATAATAATAATAAGGCTTTGTCTATATGCAATTTTTTTCCTTAAAACCCATGTTCTGGCTACATAATACTCTCTTGTGATCCTGAGTAACTAAATAAGTCTAATATATAATGGGTTTTTTATATTAATCAATTGAAAGAGGGTAGGAAATAATGCAATAACTATCACAGCAGTACCTTGTGTACTTAGAAACTGTTATAGGTAATTGCCACTGTACTACTATCAAAAATCTTATCAGAATTTGAGCGAAATAAGTCAATCAGAGAAAGACATGCATCACATGACCTCACTGATATGAGGAATTCTTAATCTCAGGAAACAAACTGAGGGTTGCTGGAGTGGTGGGGCGTGGGAGGGATGGGGTGGCTGGGTGATAGACATGGGGAGGGTATGTGCTATGGTGAGCGCTGTGAATTGTGCAAGACTGTTGAATCACGGATCTGTACCTCTGAAACAAATAATACATTATATGTTAAGAAAAAAAAAGAAGAAGAAGAAGATAGCAGGAGGAGAAGAATGAAGGGGGGCAATCAGAGGGGGAAATGAACCATGAGAGTTGACGGACTCTGAAAAACAAACTGAGGGTTCTAGAGGGGAGGGGGGTGGGGGGATGGGTTAGCCTGGTGATGGGTATTAAAGAGGGCACGTTCTGCGTGGAGCACTGGGTGTTACACGCAAACAATGAATCATGGAACACTACATCAAAAACTAATGATGTAATGTATGGTGATTAATATAACATAATAAAAAAATGGAAAAAATAAACAAAAAACAAAATCTTATCAGAATTTATCGCCTAATACAATTTATAGTCTTTTACACCTGGAAATAGTATCAAGTATATATCAGGCTTATCTTATTTTGATTTCAGTCCTCCAAGCCAGAAAGTTATTTTTTTCCCCCGACTTTTAATGTGCTAAAGGAAAAGCGGATTTTATAACTTCTCCCTCTGGCCTGTTTAAATATTTAACAAAGAAACTTTCCCTTTAGTCTTAATTTTACTTTTGGCCATTTTCTTTTATATTAGAATCATAACTGAGGAGAAGGAGTAATGGACTGCTATTATCTTTAAAATAACAAGGAATACATCCACAGATAACGGAATTATTCATCATTTTTATTCTTTTTTTTTTAAGATTTTATTTATTTATTTGATAGAGAGAGACAGCGAGAGCAGGAACACAAGCAGGGGGAGTGGGAGAGGGAGAAGCAGGCTTCCCGCTGAGCAGGGAGCCCGATGCGGGATCCCAGGACCCCGGGATCATGACCTGAGCCGAAGGCAGACGCTTAACGACTGAGCCACCCAGGCGCCCTCATCATTTTTATTCTTCATATTCTTCTTGACTCTTCTCCCAAGTTCAAAAAAAAACTCAAAATAAAAATATTGCTATCATTTATCTTTCTCTACTCTCTCTGACAAGGTGTGGGTAAACCAGTAGTTATGCCCTCGAAAACTCCCAATTCTGTTACTTCCCTAGCTTCAGCCATACTCCTTTCCAAAGCCTACATGGCCTGGCTGGGGTAGATACGGCACTCAGCATCATTCTGGGGCGTGTGTGTTACCACTTCTTTCCCATTTCACAAAAATGGACTAATGGCATTACTTCCGGTAGGTAGCATGGTCAGGGGTGGGGGTAGGGAGAGGGAGAGATTCTCTGTCTCCAAAAAACAGGTATAAACTGGATAATATTAGTAAAAACAAAAATTTCAGGGCATAGGAAATTGACAAAAGGCAAGCAACAACTTGAAAAGGTTTACTCAGGAATAATTGATGCTCCATTGGTAAATAATGGCTAAATAAAAGGTATTTCAATAGAAATATAAGATATTCTTATAAACAATAAGACCACCAACTCACATTGGTGGCCTTCTTGCCACATGACCGTTTCCCACCCTCCCATGCTTAGGTAGTTAAAACCTACCACTTCACCAGACAAAGAAATTAGATTTAGTTTGGAGTTGGTTGCAGGGCCGCTAAGAATTCAAGAAGAATACAGGAAGATTTTGGTAAAGAGAGCCAAGAGATCTGTTGAAGAACAGATACTAAAGGTTCCATGCATAGCTGGAGGACTGCCAGACTACACCTGTGTACGTGAGACCCCAGGGGACCCAGCAAGCTTGGAGAGACGCGCAGGCGTGCTTTGCCTTTCAAAGGCATATTTCTCACATTTAGGATAGCTAAAATGAGAAAGACCAATGATACCAAGCTTCGGCAAGTCGTGGAGCAACTGCATTTTTAGTTGGCGTGTAACACAGTGCAGCTACTTTGGAAAACATGTTGGCAGTTTCTTAAAAAGTCGAATGTGAACCTACTATATGACCCAACAATTCCACTACCCAGAAGTAATGAAAAACCGTGTCTGCTGATCAACTTTATACAAATGTTTATAGCAGCATTATTCATTACCCCAAACCATAAAGAGCACACATGTCCATAAACTGCTGAATGGATTAACAAAATGTGAGATATCCATAAACTGAATATTGCTCGGTGATAAAGAAAGAACTACTACCAACTACTGAAATCCTAACAACAGAGATAAATCTAAGAAGCCCCATGCCGAGGGAAAGAAGCCAGTCACAGAAGTCTACGTTCAGTATGAGTCCATTTATATGATACTCTAGAAAAGGAGAAGTGATAGTACCCGGAAGCAGACCAGTGGTCCCCAGAGGTCAGTGCAGGAGGCCTTGACTGACTGCCAAGGGGGAGCAGGGGGCTTTGTGGGGGTGATGAAATGTTATTAAGCTTGAGAATGCTGATAGTTGCATGGCCATATACATTTACAAAAGTCTTCAAACTGGGCATGTAAAATGGATGAATTTTATTGTATGAAAATTATACCTCTCTAAAGCTATAAAAATATGGATTAAAGATTATTATCTTTTTCCTAATGATTTCTGTAAATGGAGATGTCTAGAGACCTCTGATTTTTGGCTTTAAGTACCTCTTTATAATTTCTGTATTACTAGTTATTATTACTATTCATTCAGTTCTTTTCAGTTCCTCCTTATGCATCTCTGAATCCCTGTTCAACAAACCGTAACAATGCTCATACAGCACTGGACTAATACCTGCATCTCAGACATTTTATTTTATTAATATTATATGTTGCAAATTTCATTTATTAAATGCAATCATTGCTGGCATAATTTATTTATGACCTGCTGTGAATCTTTAAACTTTTTCTTCTGTAGTTTGTAAGCATTATCTACTTTATAAAATATATGTGTAAAGAATATCTTATATTTCTATTGAAATACCTTTTATTTAGCCACTATGTTATAGCATTTGGCTACCTTTCTTGAATTCAGTTTTGCCCAATTCCCAATAGAATACCTGTGGGAATTCAGGAAGTTATTATAATTTGTAAATACATCTATGACTAAGGCTGACAGTCAACATATTGCCAGACCATAGGGAGCATTTTCATGAATTAAAAACATATGAAAGAGAAATGAGAATTAGAATATGAAAGAGACATTGGCATATGGCTTTCACCTAAGGGAAGGCAAACATTCTTGCCTGAAGTGTAAAATATAAAATTTCTCACCTGCTAACTTTGCCTGTGGATCAGAAATGCAGACCTTTGTCATCCAAAAGTAGGAAATCAACCTCTCTATTACAGTAAATTATTATTTTCAAGTAGTGAGAATTGTTCCCCCCCTCACTCCAAAATTTCTCTAGTCGAGTGGCTTCAGAGATTGTGCCCCTCAGAAAACAATGAGTCAGGTAACAATAGCTAAGCATGGTGATATTTTGCTACATTGTCTCTTGGAGGGAAGTGCCACAATGCATCATGGGCATTAAAGGTTTTTGTACATCCTATCAACAGTTTATGTCTTCTAAGAAGAAGTAAAGAAGTTTTTAAATTACAACTAATTAGGCAAAAGGAAAGCTAAGCCACAAAACCCAACTGTCGGCAAACACTAGATCCAGATTATCCTTCCTTTTCTCTTTATTTTGAACACTTGGAGGAAATCATATCATAGAAATGATTTTATGAATAAAACAAGCTTTAAAAAGCAGGGACATGAAACCATTACAAAAGAAGAGATGAAATAAAGACAGAAATTCAAAGGGGAATGAATGTTATTTAAAAAAAAAAACACTGGATAAACAAATTAATACCTGAATTAAAAACCTCTATTGGAAGACAAAATTAGAAATTCAGAATCTTGAATAAGGGACATAAAGGTCAAATTTAAGAAGCTGTCTTATGGTAGAGGAAAAAATGTCAAAAAAAAGAAAGAAAAAATGTTAAAGATAATAGTAATGAGAAGATAGTGAATGGAAATCCAACTTGGGAATTATGAATCTCTCAAGAAATAAATCACAACCATTGAAATAGGAGCAATAATCAGAAGATACAACTAAAGAACACTTGGCTTGCATTGAAAATATAGCCAAGTGTACAGATGTTGTAAAGAAAATGACTGAATTCCATGTGTGCCCTAAAAAACTGACTTGTGAAGACATAAATATTCTAGTGCATTAAAATAAATAAATTAAGAAAATAACAATAGGATAACACTACCCATCTGTTAGAATAGTTAAAATGCACAAAAGCTGACAATAGCAGAGTTGGTGAGGATGCCAAGAAATAAGGAACTCTTGTCCGTTGATGGTGGGAATGAGAAATGGTACAGTTACTTTGGAGGACTGTTTGTCAGTTTCTTACAAAACTAAACAGTCTTAACATATGATCCAGCTATGGAACTCCTAAGTATTTATCCAACTGATTTGAAAATTTATGTCCACACAAAAACTTGCCCATTAATGCTTGTAGCAGCTTTATTCATAATTATCAAAAATATCGGTTTATTATTGATAATACATATACCATATTAAATGCTAAAAATGCCTTACTAACATAAAACATGAGTAGGGGTAACTAGGCACAGGGTACGTGGTAATCCTGTAGTATATTTATAATGTTGTTATAAATCTAAAACTGTTCTAAAGGTTTTAAAAAATTAATTATTTAAGTGAGAAAATTTAATATTGATTTAGGATTCTACTTCATATAAAGAGATTAACAAAAAACAATGGAGCAAAATCAATGCAATTTTAAGGGGGAAAGATGTTTCCAAAATTTCATAGCAGATGTGATGTTACTTCTGTGTAAAGCAATTGTAATTTTTATTTAGGTCTAAGAAAATATAATGTTCAAATTCATTTTTTCAAAATTGTCACTCAAACATATACTTTGGTTAATAGAGTTAAGAACTAATGTAAAAAGGGGTGTCTGGGTGGCTCAGTCAGTTAAGCATCTGCCTTCAGCTCAGGTCATGATCCCATGGTCCTGGGATCGAGTCCCACATTGGGCTTCCTGCTCAGTGGGGAGCCTGCTTCTCTCTGTCTCTGCCCCTCCTCTGCCTGTGCTCTCTCTCTCTCTCTACTAAATAAATAAAATCTTTAAAAAAAAAGAATTAATGTAAAGAACTCAAAAGTAGGAAAATATCTTTAGAAAGACCTGGAGAGTTCTTTGTCATGCAAATTTATTCTTGATACAAAGTAATTATTGTTACTATAATTACAAAACATTAAAAATGTAAAAAATATTCTTGAGAGTATAAGAATGTAATACAAATAATAATTTAATACTAGAAATCTATGCTTAAATATAAAATTGTAATCACAGAATCTGTGATGTTAAGAGAGTTCTGATTAAAAGTAAATGTGCACTAATTTCCTTTCCATACATAACAGTGTTTGAATGGATGCTACTTCCCTTGTGATATCTTTTAAAAAAGATTTTGTTTATTTATTTGAGAGAGAAAGAAAGCACACAAGCTGGGGGGAGTGGCAGAGGGAGAGGGAGAAGCAGGCTCCCCACTGATCAACGAGCCTGACTATGCAGGGCTCCATCCCAGGACCCTGGGATCATGACCTGGCCAAAGGCAGACGCTGAAACTGACTGAGCCACCCAGGCACCCCCCCTTTGTGAAATTTTTAATCATGAATACTAAACACTGGATTTTCATTAAAGGCAAAAGTAATCTACAAAAAAATTATAACTTTCAAAGTAACAATGGAAGAGAGATATTCCACAAGGAAGACAAAAAGGAAAGAGAAAGAAAATTAAAACAGGGATATAAATTCACAAAATTTGTGGTCAAATACATCTTGTGACAATAATTGTAAATGGGTAAAAATTCGCTAATAAAAACATGTTTTTTAAAAATATAAATATACACTGTCTATAAACAAAACACATGTAACAAAATGGCAGAAAAGTTTAAAAGAAAGAAGGATTAAGGAACCACAGATAAAACCAAGGACAACTAACACAATGTTGTACATCAATTTTATCTCAATTAAAAAAAAAAAAAACAGGGAGAGTAATGTCACTATCACTGGAAAGAGAATTCAAGGCAAATTTTACCAATTGACAGTTTAATTTGCATTGATAAAGAGAAAACATAATAACTATCCATATTTACACTGGGAAATATGTAAAACATAATCTTAGAATATGGGGAAATTGGGAAAAATAAATGTGTTGGAGGAAAACATTACCACATCATTCATAGCTTTTGATTGATTAGGGCAGCAAAAAAGAAAAAGAATGTTATTATTAATATTGAGGCCTCGATTTGTGCCAGGTATTATCAGTGCTTTACTTTCATTATCTCATCTAAAGATCTGTGTATATGTATGATTAGCCCCTTTTTGCAAATGACACTGAGACTCTGAGATCCTGAGTAACACACAAGCCTCCATAGCAAGAGAAAAGTAGGGCCTGGGTGTAATTGTGGTCAGCTACACTTCAAAGTCTGCGCACTTGACTCTAATGCTCTGTGTAAATAATAGAAACAATAATGTAAGCATGTGTATTCCTAACTTTGTGTCTTTCAAGCAAGTTCCTGAGTCTATGAGTAATTGTAAGTGATGTAAGGCTTTAATAATAAATAATTATTACAAGTAGTAATAAATAATACATAATACATAAATAATTAACAATAATTACATTTGTGTAACATAATGGAAAAAGCATTCTTAGAGTTTATTAAAAATTAAGTAAATAAAATTAATCCACCAAGAAGAAATATTTATAGAAATATCCTATGGGGTGCCTGGGTGGCTCAGTCAGGTAAGCATCTGCCTTCAGCTCAGGTTATGATCCGGGGTCCTGGGATCCAGGACCTGTTTCTCCCTCTCCTGCCCCTTCCTCCACTCCCGCTCTCTCTCTCTCTCTCTCGCTCAGTCTCTCTCAAATAAATAAATCCTTCAAAATAATAGAAGTATCCTAGAATTTGGGGGCAAATGTAAAATTAAAAAGAAAAATAGAACAAGTCACATCAAAAAAATATGATGTAGTCAATTTGTAATTAAAAATTAAAATCCTAGGGTGCCTGGATACCTTAGTAGGTTAAGCATCTGCCTTTGGCTCAGGTCATGATCGCAGGTTTCTGGGATCGAGTCCTGCTTCAGGTTCCCTGCTCAGCAGGGGAGTCTGCCTCTCCCTCTCCCTCTGTCCTTCCCCCAACTCATGCTCTCTTTCTCTCTCTGTCTCGCTCACCTCTCGCTTTCAAATAAATAAATAAAATCTTTTTTAAAAAGTAAATTCCTAGCTTTTAAATCTTTCCATTATTATCTCAAAAGAAACAATATAAATCCATTAGCAATTTAATTTGACATATAAAAATAGTTATAAATGAGAATATGTTTTTAATATATTGAAAAACATAAAACCAGAATTTATAAACCTAAGGTTGATTCACTGAAAAAAGACAACGAATAACAAAATTGACATAATTCTTTCAAGTGTGTATGAGAAAAAGATACAAGTACAGCAAATGAGCAATGAAAAATTAGTTATGCGGGAGATTGAAAGCATTTAGTGTGTGTAATTATCAATGTTTTGGTAATATATTCACACAATTTTGATGAGATGGATTATTTTCCAGGAAAATGTGAGTTTTAAAAATTGAGTGAACTAAAAAGCATGAAGATACCAAGAACTGAGAAAGGAATTTAAAACATTCTTTAAAAAAGCTGTGTCCAAATTTCCAAACTCTTTAAGTTAATGTATTTAATCTCCTCTAGAGCAAATAATTTATGAACTGTCCCATATAAAAATGATTAAATGTTTCAAATTCATCTAAAAAGAGACACAAAATTAATTTCAAGTCCTGTCCGAAAAAAAGGAAAACTACAGAGCTCTTTCATCTATTAAAAAAGGTCTTAAAAAAAGTCTTAAATAGAATAAATAGAATAATCATAGCAAAATTTTAAATGACTAATCATGACTCAGTTGGCTTCATTCCAGAAATACAGGGATCATGGAATACAGAAAACCTACCAATTTCTCATCATTTAGTCAAAAGATAAAACTATTTGATTGGTTGCATAAGTACAAAAATATCTATAAACCAATTGAGAAAAACTTAAACTAATATCCATCAATCATATTTAAAAATATAACACAAGTGATTCCATAGAATCCAGAAACAGGACAAGACTGAATCATCTCAACATAGTCATTTAATGTTGTTTTTATATTTCCAGCCAAAACTATACAATCAGAGATGAGACATATGGTGATGGAGACAAATTATCATCATTTGCAAGTTACATGATTATTTACCCCTCTATAGCCCCCGCAAAAACCTCCCCCAGAATCACATGTTAAGTATGATTACAGTTACACATATAAAAATGTAAAATCTTTCTCATATTTTATTAAAAATTGGAATGGAAATTATAACAAGAAAATCCTATTTACAGTAGCAATAATGTATTTAAAAGCTAGAAATAAATTTTAAAAGGAATGTTCTAGACATATATAAACTACAAAATTTACTAAGGGACATAAAAGGAAACTTGAGAAAATGGAGAGACATATCTTGCTCTTGAGCACTGAAAACACATTGATTATTTTTATGAATTAATATGTAGATTTAATGTCAGTTCACTCAAAATCTCAACAAGACTTCTAAATTGACCAAGGAATTGTTAATTTCAAAAAAAAGAGTAATTAATTCAAAATATGGTCCAACATTTCTTATATGTTTATATTTCTTTAAATTTTGCTCTAAAATGTATTACATTAATTCAAACTTCAAACTGATTCTTAAGCCAGTTGTTTTTGCTTGCTACTTAATTTCCTAGTTGGAAATTTTCCATGCTAGACTACACATAAATTGGAAAGAAAATCCAGGAACATTTGATTCTGGTCATAGAAAGGGTCGATTATGCACAATGAACGGCACACAGGGGAACAATGTTCAACTTTTCACTGTGTAGCCTGGCAAATTATTTAATCTCTCCTGTCCTATAAACTGGGGATATACCTATTTGACTGGATTCATATGGTGATTAAATTAGATAGCATCTACAAAATGTACACCACAGAATAAAGTATAGAATTCATACCTGATCATTTTTTTTAAGTAGGCTCCATGCCCAGCATGAAACCCAACACAGGGCTTGAACTCACAACCCTGAGATCAAGACCTGAGCTGAGATCAAGAGTCAGATGCTTCACTAACTGATCAAGATTCGGACGCCAACCGGGCGCCCTTACGAATTTTTTCTCTTCTCTTTTCCATTTCAATTTTCCTCTCCCTGTAGCCCAACCAGCAAGTCTCTTGCCTTCACTTCCTTTATTATGGAGAAGCTGTAAGGTCAGTGTACCCACCAGCAGTGATGACAACAGCTTAGGCAATCATAATCATGCGCCCAGGAGAAACTACCAGGCAAAGAGTCAGGAATCTAATTCTAAACACCCCACCACTTAGCTAAGTGTCTGCGTCTGAAGTATCTTATCTATAAAGTAAAGGTAACACGAGTTACTTCTGTATAGTCAAGAGATTCCATACCAGATGATCTTTTAAGGTGTGTTCAAGATTTATGATGGCAGAAAGATGTGATGATGACCTGGCTCTGCCCCTTTTTCTAGATTTTCACTCTCACTCTGTCATTGACTTGGGTGCTTTGATCTAAGGTAAGACCTACCAGAGTCTTCTAGAAAATTTTCCAGAGTCATGACTTCTCTGTCCTGTGTAGTAGTCCTGCAGATTCCTTTTTTTCCATTCTGATTCTTTTCCTGACAGTCTCAGATCCTTGGCCTGAGAACTTGTATAGGATTTTGTGAAATGCGATCAAATATCAAGGACGATATGAAACAAAACCGATTCTGTCACAAGAACAGCAGAGAAGCTATCAAATTAAGCTCTGGGTGATAACAGGACATCGGTCTTAGCTTACCTGTTTCCAGTGCCAGCAGGTAACAAGATTCTTTATGGCTCCAAAGTAAATGCCAAAGCAACGGCTGAGAGCCAAATTTAGATAGATAAGGCAGTTGCACATATATTGGGGTAAAGTGGTATTGAAAATGAAAGAGAGCTCTCCTTAGCAAGAACTAATGCTCTGTATTTGTTGGAAATATGTTTTTCTTATGTTCTGGTGGAGCCATTAATGAGGGAAAGGGACAAGGAGTCACCAGCTAAATCAGAGAGCGAGAGCGAGGGGTGGGGCAGCTGGGCAGCTGCTGAGGTCAGTAGAATATACAGAACAATGAAACATGGCAGCACTAGACTGTCTTGAGAAAGTAATGAGGTGGAGCAAAATGTGTTGAATAGACCTCCTTTTGGGAAGATTATGGGGTGTGCTCAAAAGGAACACTTGATAGGCAGCTTGGGATGGAGATGAATGTGGACAGTTCCCAACTGGATGTCAAAGAAGCCGCTCATTTTTAACACGATCAGAATAGAATCTTGTCCTCACTAACCTTGCTCCCAGTCTCTCCCACCTCCGTAATCAACTCCCCATTTATTAAGCCCAGAATCTAATCAATGTTCTTGATTTCTCTTGATTTTATTGTCCATACCAAATCCATCAGCAAATCCTTTTTGCTTTGTCTCCAAAGCATCCAATGTAATCATATACTTTCTGTGGTCTCCATGCTTACCAGACTAGTAATTTTGATTAAGCATGTGGAAGGGCCTTTTTGTTTTACATACACACACACACACACGCGCGCGCGCGCGTGTTTTTTTAAGCTCTTTGGAACATTTTGAAGTTTTCTTTGAGGTCTACTGATTACATGATCAATTCCATAAATAATTCATATGGAACTGAAAAGATGTTATATTATTTAATATATACCTATAAGTCCCACATTATTAAGTTTTTAGACGTCTATGCTCAGGAACTTTTTGTCTGTCATCTATCTGTATCTGTGAGAAGACTGGTAGTCTTCCATTTTTGGTGTTGGTTCTACTTCTCTTTCCCCCATGGTTTCTGCTTTACGAAAACGGATGCTGTCACTGAGTGCACAGACGTAAACAATGATCACATCTTTATCGTAAACTGTAGCCTTTAGCAGTATAAAGTGTCCCTCCTTGTCTCATCTGATACTCTTTGATATAAATTCTACTTTGCTAACAAGATTGGGACCTCTACTTTCTTTTTCTTTGAATGCCTCTGGTAAAGTTTTGAGCATCCTGTTGTTTTTAACCTTTGTGAATAATTTATTTTAGATACATTTAAGGAATCAAGCATAACACTGGGTTTACTTGGTCTGAAAACCTTGTTCTTTAATAGGTGAGATAATATGTATATTTACTGATACAATAACATCTTATATCGCATGTCTGCTTTCTTTACTCTTTTGTGGGGAGGAGTATTTGTGTGTGTGTGTTTGTGTTTAGAAAGGTTTTGTTGTTGCTCTAATGGTTACAAATACCTTTATTTCGTGCCCTTAGTACTCTCTTTCTTTAGGTAGTGTCACCGGTCACCATTATGACCATTGCTGAACTTACTAGTAATCCTCTTCTTTTCCCTTCCTTCTCCCTCACTATACAATTCTAGCCCCCTAGTATTACCTTAGTGTTAATAAGGGTTATTTGAAGATATACTTAACTTCTATGACCATGTTTGTCAGTTTAGAGGTATCATTTTACTCCCAGCTAATACACATAATGCAATCGATAACTTTCTTACATTTCAATTAATCATTCCCTTTTGCTTCCACATTTTCGTTAATTTTATTATTTCTACATTGTTGGAGTATAAACATTTACATATTTTAGTCACCAGATATCTATGTTTTAATTCAATTTCATTCTTTCTTTGAAGTCTTTTGGTTTTACTAGGATATGTCTCTGTGTTGAATGTTCTGGGTTGTGTTTCCAAAGTATGTGACGTGCTCTTTGAATCTGAAAATTCAAGTCTTTTATTTTAGAAATGTTTCTTGAATTATGATTGTTTAATATTTATTCTGTTCCAGTTTCTTTGGTGTCTTTAATTATATGAATATTTGATTTCCTTTCCTTGACTTTTATATGTATTGCTTGCCCTTAAATCCATTTAAAATTTTCTTTTTAAAAAGTTTTCTTTACCTTTCTCCTTTATTTCCCATATTTCCCTTATTTTATTTTCTATGGTGTCCAGTCTTTCTTGTGTACCTTCTCATTTTGTCTTCATTTCAGAATTTTCCATTTAAGTCCTCTCCTGTGTTAGCTCTCCTTTTGTAAATTTTGGTGGCTTAATTTTATCATTTTCTGTTCATCCAGTTCTGATTTTTGCCATTTCTTAAAGCTCCAGTCATTTTTAAAAAGTTCTTTTAACTTGGCTTGAAATATGGGTAACTGTTTGTTTGTTTTGTGGTTATGTTTCTGGAACATGCTCACCATCTATCAGAATGCTATTCAGTACATTTTTATCTATTTTTCTTCTTGTGATTCTGTATGAAGTTATGCCCTATTCCTTCTTTGTTTCCATGTTCAAATGATAAAGGTTTTCCCATGAGGGGAGAGGATGGGCCGGAATGATTTCCCAGCTTCAAGCGAGCAAAGAGGACCAGCACATGGTCTCAGTGTATGGCCAGCCTCCTCTCTCTCAGAGCTGGATCCGGTTCAGGGCGTTTTCTACCTCCATCCCTGAGTTTATGAGGGATCAAAAGGCCTCACCTTCCAAGGCAGTGCACTCACCTTTAGATAGGATAATTTTCCTGTTCAGTATTTCCTGGGGTCTCCTTCCTCTGGGCCACTCTTTCCCTGAGCTCTCTGTTGTTGTCTTTTGCTCAATTTTTATTCTATCTTCATCCCTAGGCTTAGTTTTTCGGGGAGCAGACCCAGACTGTGACAGTACGGATTGTGTGTATCCACGCGCAGCTTGTGCCCTTTCCCACGCTTTGGGCCCCATGCAAGCATTCCCAAGGTTTGCCCGTTGTTTTACTAAAACTTCCGTCTGAGGGACTTCCCCTCGCCGCCTGCTATCCTGGACATTCCATTTTGTTGGAGATGATCTGCAATGACTGAAAGCTACATCTTTATCATGATGCCACTGTTTCAGTGTGGTAGTTCAAGACTTAAAGCAGGTGCCTTCAACTTCCAGCTTAAAACCCTTGAAAGTTTCCCACATCAAAATAGAACCCCAATTCTTTACACCTGTCTACAAATTCTCACATGATCAGGCTCCTACTAACCTCTCTCACTTCATTTCTTTAAAGATTTTATTTATTTGTTTTTGAGAGAGAGAAAGAGAGAAAGAACGAACAGGGGGATGGGGCAGAGGGAGAGGGAGAAGCAGACTCCCTGCTGAGCAGGGAGCCCGATGCAGGACTCAATCCCAGGACCCCAGGATCATGACTTGAGCCAAAGGCAGACACTTAACAGACTGAGCCACCCAGGCGCCCCTCTCTCATTTCATTTCTAATTACTCCCCTTGCTCCCTACACCCAGAGCCACTAGCCCTCCTTCTGCTCCTCAGACACACCAGCTCATTCCCTGTTGGGGTCTGTGCCCGGCACAATGTCACCACAGAGAGGTCTGCCCCATCCTCCGACCAGAAGCAGCCACCCAACCACCCTTGCTCTCACTGTGCTAGCCTAATGATCGTCCCATCCCATCTTGTGATCTGATTCTATTCCTGTTTATACATCTGTTCACGTTTTGTCTCCTCCATTAGACTCTACCCTCTGGGAGGGCAGAACTGTTCTATCTTGTTCACTGCTCTATCCCTGGTGCCTAGAACACTCCTTGCACACTGGAAGTCAGGAAATATTTACTGAGTGAACAAGGGAGGAATGGGAGGAAGGGAAAGATACCTAGGCACAGTTATGAGTATTTTGCTTTGGACTCGAAAAAATACAAATTTACATTGTACTTCAGTCACCTATTAGCTTTATGACTTTACGAATCTCTCAAAGAATCAGATCCCTAAAATATAAAACAGGGAGGAAATAATATCTCTTTCCACAGTATTCGGGAGAATATGAGATAACATATAGAAAAGCACTTAGCAGAGGAATTGATATAAGGAGAGTTCTCCTGTCTTCCCTTTTCCCTCTCTCTCTCTCTCCCTCCCCTCCTTCTTTCCCCAATCTCTCCTTCTCTTACTTCTACAAATGCCAAGTTAATGAAGACGCATGTCTTTATGGCCACTCTCAAACATGGAACTTCTTCCTCAAGAAGACATCAGACTAAAACTTCTGGCACAAAGAATTCCCTGTGCTTGACCAGGCGTGTGGGGTTCTCCTGGACTCTGCGCTTGGGACGGCTGGGATGGCTTCGATGTGGTTGTCATTTCAATCCTGGATAATTCCACTAGTATATGAAAAGGTTCATTCTGAGGCATTGCTCTCTTACAAGACAAGTAGAGGAAGAAAAATAGCGGAGGGAAAAGGCTTCTTTCTGAATCTCTTGAACCATTTCTCCCTTACACCTAAAAGTCATTGCATAGCAGTTCAGTTAGCAGCAAATACCCCAAACATGTCATCCTTTACACATTCTTTGATTTTGAAAGTTACTACTTCACTGGGCAGTACTAGCACATGTGATAATGTCTTGCTAGAGGAGGCTGAGAGCATTAGAGAAACTATTGCCAGGCTGAGCTGCTGTGGTCTCAGGAACAAAAGTATGAGGCAGAAAGTACTAGGAGACCAGGTTGCCATTTTAGAACTCGTCCTATTATTTTCTCTGATGCTGCATAGAACACTCATTTGCATAGTTTAAAACAGAGGGGACAGTTGTAAAAGTTTTCCTGTGCCCTGTTTTTATTTGCATTGCTATTGCCTTCTCTAGTTTTCTGAGCTGGAAATTTAATTCACTTGTTTGTCTCCTTCCACTTTTATGGACAAATGTATTTGGAGCAATGAATTTTCATTTGCTCATTCTCAGAAATGCCTATCGTGGATTCTGATATGTAGCATTGTCATTTTTAATAATTCTGTAATTTCAAACTGAGGGTTTTAGAGGGGAAGGGGCTGGAAGAATGGGTTAGCCTGGTGATGGGTATTAAGGGGGGCACGTACTGCTTGGAGCACTGGGTGTTATAGGAAAACAGTGAATCGTGGATCACTACATTAAAAACTAATGATGTATGGTGACTAACATAAAATAATAAAATTAAATTTTAAAAAAATTCTGTAATTTCAGGGGCTCCTGAGTGGCTCAGTTGTTAAGCATCTGCCTTGGGCTCAGTTCATGATCCCAGGGTCCTGGGATTGAGTCTTGTGTAGGGCTCCTTGCTCAGCAGAGAGTCTGCTTTCTCCCTCTCCCTCTGCGCTTCCCACCCCCAGCCCCTGCTCATACTCTCTTTCCCTGTCTCTCTCTCTCTCAAATAAATAAATAAAATCTTTTAAAAAAAGATTGTATTTCCCTGTTCATCCAGGAGTTTTTAATAGCAAGTATTAAAAATTCCTAGGTAGAAGGGATTTTCCCCTTGTTGATGTTAGCTTTGGTTTCTAAGTGAATTCCAGTTCTACTGCATTGTGATCAGAGAGCATTGCTTACATTACTTATACTTTATGGGGGTTACTGATATTTTCTTTGTTTCTCAATATTTGATCAGTTTTTGTGACTCTGCTAAGGACAGTTGAGAGAAATAGGTAGTCTCTATTATTGTGATGCATGTTTGATATGTATCCATACAATCTACTACCCATTATATTGTTCAGATCTTCTATCTCCTTAGTTATTTTTGTTCTCTTGATCTGTCTTCTACTGAAAGAGGAAGAGTAAAGCCACCTTTTATTAGTGAGTTTCTAACTATGTCTCCTTGACCTTTCTGTGGTTTTATTTCATAAAGGTGGTTGCTATTTTATTTACGCATATATATATATTCTTGTATTACATCTGCACTGTGGATTGTAGCTGTTAGCACTAAAAAGTATCCTTCTTTGTCAGGTCATAGATTTTGGGCTTGAATGCTTTGATATTAGCATTGCTACCTGCTCTTTTTTTATTCCATTTGCTTGGTATTTGTGCGTCCATTACTTTATTTAGAACTTTTCCAAATCATGTTGTTTTAAGTGTGTCTTTTGACACAGAGTTGGGTTACATTTTGCAACCTGAATTGAAAATCTTATATGATTATTGGTACTTTTTTTGTTATGACCAATATGTTTCATCCCAACTGTATCATAATATTTTATGATTATGTGTGTTTTGGTTTATTGGTTATCCTTCTTTCTCTAATAGATGTGTATTTCTTTGCATACATGTACAAAAATACAATATATACATTTGCTTTTTTATAAGTAATATATGATATATACTTACGTGTATGTATTGCTATATATGTCCTATTTGGGATATTCAGGAAAATTTGTATTTTTCTTCTGGTAATTACCTTTGTATCTATACTTTTTTTTTTTTTAAGTAGGCTCCACATCTAACATGGAGCCCAATGTGGGGCTCAAACTCACGACCATGAGATTAAGACCTGAGGCGAGATCAAGAGTCAGACACTCAACTGACTGAGCCACCCAAGAGTCCCTGTATCTATGCCTTTTTAAATGCCCTTAATCCCCTTTTTCTTACTTGGCCTTTTACTACATGGTGTATCAAGGTTTTTTGGTTTTGTCTTTATATCAATCAATACCACCTATTAGCATATAACAATGAGTTTTATCCACTTTCCTCTTTCCCTCTCACATCTCCTCCCAACATCTGCATTGTTTCTGCTTTATCACAATCTCCCACCTCACCTCCACCTTCACTTTATTCTTAAATATGTATGTGTGTATTTTGTAATGCTCACTCCAGTCCTTTTGCTGAGCATTCCCCAGTCATCACTGTGTTGGATGAAGTTCATCCCCTAGTAGATTTCTCAGGAAGATGTGATGGGCTCAGCATTCCCCAAGTTCTTGCAGGTTAAAAACGGTTTACACATCCATTGATGTTTGGAGGACAGCTTGGCTGGACATAAAACATTTGGTTTCACGCAGTTTTCTAAAAGTGGTGTTCCATTGTTAATTTCCATGCTGATTTTGAAAGGAAATTGTAACTCTAATTCCTTTGCCTTTGTAAATATTTATCTTTTTTGCCTGGAGACCTTGAGGAATTTATCTCTTTCTTTTGAAATCTCATAGCTTTACTGGGCTATGTCTCAGAGTGAATCATTCTTGTTTAATCTTTCCAGGTACTCAGGGAGCCATTTCAATGTGTAGATTCATATGTTTTGTTTCTATTTTTGTGGAGTTTTTGTGAATTATAATTTTAATTATTAACTCTGTTTCATTATTTTTTCCTCTTAATGTGTTCCAATAATATGAATATTATTGTTTCTCTGCCAGTCTTTCATTTCCATTACTTCCTCTTGGATTTTTAGTTTTTATTTCATTCTTTATGCCATTTTAATTTTTTGGTTGTTTTCCTACCTTTCTTCAATGCCTCTTATTAAAATTGCATTTGAGTCTATTCTCCCTTGGGCACCTGCTACTTCTTTTTTCATTTCTAAGAAAATGTTGTCTTTTTCTTCCTCTTCTTTCCCGAACTCAGTCACCTCTTTTGTATTTTTCCCTACATTTTGTCCATTCTGGTTTAGGTTTAGAATTTTTTATTCTAGGTGGTTTTTCATCTCCTCAAATGCTTGAGTACATTAAATCCTTTTTAGACTAATATTTAAAGTTATATTCTGCCCCATGGTGGTTGTTTTTAGGGTGTTTTCTTTACTTGACATACATGACATTTCATTTGCTTATTTAACTTTTTAAAAAAGATTTATTTATTTGTTTTGAGAGAGAGAGAGAGAGAGAGAGAGAGACGGGGGAAGGAGCAGAGGGAGAGGGAGAGAAAATCTCAAGCAGACTCTGCTCTGAGCATGAAGCCTGACACCAGTCTCCATCCCACAACCCAGGTGCCCCTCCTGTTGCTCTTTTTTATGTTAATATCCAAATAATTCGCCATGCTCATATGCCTAGACAGTAACAATAGCAATAAACAAGCCCACTAAAAAGGATTTCAGGATTATTTGTACTTCTCACCCCGCCCCTTCTTACTCTCACCCTGCTCAGACAGAGGGGATGTGTGTGTGTGTGTGTGTGTGTGTGTGTGTGTGTATACATATATATATATATATGTATGTATTCAGATATTTTGTTTATAATTTACTTGCGTCAGTTCTTTTGGATTAGTTCTTTCTTTTTTACTCTTCAGTGTGGTTATGATATTTATTTCAAATACAATTGGGTTGGCTTGTTTCAGGCTGCTTTCAGTTTTAAGATCCCTCCTCCCCTGTTATTATTGATTTAGTTTTATTATTTATTTGACCATGTAAAACATTTCTGAAAGTTAAAATGCCATGAGATGTATGTCATTCCTAGACCACCCCCATTAGGTCTCCCTCATCCCTTTGAAGGTAACCTACTTCCTTGTGTCCTGGTTTATCCTTCCGTGTTTTTTCATAAAGACAAGGAGATATAAGTATAATTTCTTTCTATTCCTTCTCTCTTACACAAAAGGTAGCATAGTATACATTCTCTATAGCATTTCGCTGTTTTTCATTTACAGATACCATCTGGGAATCACTCCGCATCAGTTCATAGCGATCTTCCTCATTCTTTTATGGAGCCACAGAGGACCTCATTGTGTCTCTGTACCTCAGTTTACACAACCTGTCTCCTATTCTTGGACATTCATGTGGTTGCCAGTATTTTTCAATGATTAATGCTGCAATGAATAATCTTGAGCATGTATATTTTTGATTGTTGGAGGTGATCTTCCAGGTAAAGTTCTAGAACTGAAGTTGATGAATTGAATGCTAAATTTTATTAGATATTGCCAAAATACGGCGTTTTGCATTCCCACCAGCACACACTGCCTGCAATGACAAACTGTTGAATATTTGCTTATCTAATGGATTGGAAAATGATTTCAGTGTATTTTTAAATCTTACTCTGGGGCAAGTTGAAACTCATTTCATGTGTTTAAGGGCCATATTTTTATCTTTTTGTAAATTGTCTGCTCATGTCTTTTGACCATTTTTTTTATAGAATTTGGGGGATTTTTAAAAATTCATTTTTTTAGAAGTTATTTATCAAAGAGGGATAATATGCCTTTATCTGTAGTCTAGACTGCAAATATTTTGTTCCAGTTTGTCATTTGTCTCTGAGTTTGCTTATGATGTTTTTGTCTTGCAAACATTTTTTGTTTTTAGGTAGCCAAATTTAAATCATCTTTTCTTTATGTGTCTGAAATTTTAGTCATAATTAGAAAATCTTTCTTATACCCAAGTTAGAGAGAGATTCATCTGTGCTTTCTTCTCGTACTTGCATAGGTCTGTGGGGCTCATTCTTTTGTTTTAATTTATTTTTAAAATTTTATTTTATTATGTTATGTTAGTCACCATGCAATACGTCATTAGTTTTTGATGTAGTGATCCACGATTCATTGTTAATTTAGATTTCTGCTCTATTTGGAGTTTGTATGTACATATATCGAGTGGACCTAATTTTATCTTTTTTCCAAATGGTTACTCGTTTGCCCAACACCATTTATTTAGAAAACAAAAAGTTAAAGTCATGTCAGGGAACTTTTTCTGTAAAAGGCTAGATTGTGAAGATTTTTGGCTTTGGGAACCTGTGCTCTTTGATGGTACTACCATGGCCTAGCAGCGGCTGCAGGGAAAATGTAAATGAAAGGGCGTGGCTGCGTTCCCCTCAAACCTCATTTACAAAGACAGGTGGCGCATCTCTTTGAGCCTGTGAGCTGTCATTTGCTGAACTCTTCTCTGTTTTATTGCATTTGTTTGTCTGTCTAGGCAGGAGCCAGGACTACATTGTGTTAAGTATAGAAGCTTTGTAGTATGTTTTGATATCGGCGGGGGCTAATCTCCACTCAGAGCCCTATTTGTTCTTGAATTTATTTTTCTGTATAAAATTTAGCACCAACGTGACAGGCTATAAAAATTGAAAACTCATGGGAAATTTTATTAAAAGTACATTACATTTAAAGTCAAATCAGTCTCAGTTCTTTGCCTTATTTGTCTCCTGTGCTTTACCTCTGTTGTTTTTGGTACTTAGGAAAATATATATTTTCAGTGTGAAGGTTCCCATTGTATGAACACTACTTATGCTGCTTTTAATCTCCTTTTTTCCTTTCTTATCCTTTTACTCTCTGATGTTCAGTTTCAAATAGCATCTGTTGACTCTACCTATGACTTATACTCCGTCAATGATGTTATTCTATTTTCCTGTTTTCTGCCCCTTCTCCTCACATGTAAAAAATTTTATTCTCCTTACTTTGTCAGAATTAATAATATTTAATATGATTTTAAATCCATGTTCCATATTGTTTTAGTCCTAGCTGTACCATTAAAAATATATTAAATCCTCATTGGCTATCTTTTTACTGAATTTTTTTTAAGATTGTATTTATTTGTCAGAGAGAGAGCGCACAAGCAGGGGGAGCGACAGACAGAGGGAGAAGCAGGCTTCCCCCAGAGCAAGGAGCCCAATGCGGGACTCGATCCCGGGACCCTGGGATCATGACCTGAGCTGAAGGCAAACACTTAACCAACTGAGGCACCCAAGCATCCCTTTACTGAATTTCTTCCAGTTAAGTTTTGTTTGAATGAAGACCATACTTTAATAAATTGCTCAGAAAGTGCAATATTCATGTACAATATTCACCCAGTGAATGAAAGAAACAATGAAAAAATTTCCTTTCTCAATTCCTATAATGCAAGTCTTGTTTCCATTCTAAGGTAGAAAACATGATTAATTATTCCAAACTGTAATATAGAAATAATACTGTATTTTGGGAACCTTTGCTACATATAGGTCATCTTCCTGAAATACCCATTCCTGCATGTCTGGTGGAGCTGGCACCATTCAGAGTTCTATTCCTTGAAATATATTTAACCTACAGTGAACACTTAGCAAGCAGAGATAAGCAAACAAAATTTTTTAGAATGTGAACTGCTCAGAGGGAAAAACCACTAAACGGCATCTCAAATCCTAGACAAATACAATGCAACATATGAATGTCTTAGGTAGTGGTTCTCAAGTGTAGCAAAATAATGTTAGGCATGATGCAAAGTTCTGATACTAATTTCCAATAATTTCCTTTTTGTTAACTCTTATGACCGTCCATGAGAAGCCTCTGGTATAAGGTGTCCCCTGCCAACAAGCCTGGCATAGCATTATCCACAGGAAACTGTTTACATGCTGGTCCTAGCCATGGACCACGAATGATTCTTTCTCTTATATTCCATTCCTTGGGCTGTAATGAGACCCAGAGTAGAAGACCCAGAGAAGCATTGCTTCCCAGAAAGAATCAGATATGGAGAACAGGCGTGGTGCACCTTGAAGGCGTTCAGTGAAAAGAAAGAAAAGAAAGAAAGAAAGAAGGAAGGAAGGAAGGAAAGAAAGAAAGAAAGAAAGAAAGAAAGAAAGAAAGAAAGAAAGAAAGAAGAAAGAAAGAAAGAAGAAAGAAAGAAAGAAGAAAGAAAGAAGAAAAAGAAAGAAAGAAAGAAAGAAAGAAAGAAAGAAAGAAAGAAAGAAAGAAAGAAAGAAAGAAAGAAAGAAAGAAAGAAAGAAAGAAAGAAAGAAAGAAAGAAAGTTAAGGATCCTGGTAACATGAAAGAGAAACAAGACACACTGCCCATTCTTCTGCCATCCTTCCCTGTCCATTAAAGAAACTGCACAGAAGAGAGCATAACAACCTCCCAGAACAGGATGATCCCAAATATTAAGCACTCTCCAAATTACAGGTAGGGATAGAATAAAAATTAAGATCTCAAACATACAAACTACTGCCAGAAAGTCAGAAAATAGAAATTTCTGCTGATGCAAAGGCTCTTCACAAAAGCATTCATTCCCTGTTTTTTTTCTAATAATCATCTCCATCCCATAACCTTTTATTACCAGTCTCATGAGAAGCCTTGACGATTCAGGTGTCTTTGAATATGCCTTACAAATAATAAATAGCACATCCAGAATCTCTGTCCAATTCTATTAATAAAACATATGAGTGATTCTCAGAAGGTAGCAAATTTTATGATCACTTCCACATACTCTCTAATCAAATTTTATTTTTTCCAGGTTTGAGCAACCATTCTTTTCCTGCAATTTTAATGAATGGAGAATTGCAGCCAAACCTCGCATTCTACTGAAGATATCTTCAGTAGTGTTTTGACTTTTTTGGGGATAAGGCACTATTTCTGAGGATTCTCAAAAATAATTATGTTCTAATGGAAGACTGGGGCCTCCTTCCAGCCAGATCCTACCCGCTAGAGAACCAATAAAGTAGAGCAGCCAAGTGAAGAGCAAACTCATCATTCATGAAGATCCAATAACTCCTAAAGCACAGAGTTCCTTGGGTAACATTCAAATGGTAACACCCAGGAACATAAAGGATAGCTCCTGCATTCTCCTCCTAAATTCAGGCCAAATACAGAACTTGGCACAACCTCACAGAAAGACTTATCTCTGAAGAGACTCTGAGCTCTCTTACCCAGTTAGTTATGCTAAAGAGCATAGTCTGTCCTAAACTCTCCGGGCACCAGCAGAATGGACAGGGCCAGAAAAAGATGGCTCTCTGTTGCCTTTTCTATGTCAAGAACATACCTCATGTAAGCATGGCCAAATGGATGTCAGCGACTCATTAATTGCACCCATCAGAAAAGTCGTTCCTACACTGGGAAAGAGTAAGTCAGGGGGAGCTCAGCATTTATAAACATCACCTTTAACATTCTCCATGTGGAGAAGGTAGAGAAAAATCTCTGCTATAAAGAAACATGAAAAAGAAGGGACAAGTATTTCCCACTAATACATTCCTACCAGTTGCTACAGTGAGTACACACATGAACACTGCGTGCTCACAATCACATATGCAGAGTGAGACTTCCTGAAATAAATTGCTGAGCGGCATCACAGCAAACTCCAAGTCACCAGCAAACAAACAAACAAACAAACAAACAAAGTAAAAAAAAAAAAAGCGCCAAATATTCAGCTCTGCTGTTGAGAATGCATGGGCGACTCGAGAAATGGAAGAAAACTTCACTTTTTTCCAGATGACCCCAGACTGCTTATTTCTTTTTCGAAATTGTGACTCTCGACAGGTTAAGAGTAGGCAGTTTCCCACTACTCATAGCCTGACTTGAAATGCAGCCAGGCCAAGATCCATCTTAAACAGATGGAATTGAACACTTTAAACATTTGAATATTTAAAGCCTGCATTACCCCAGATTGGGAGCCCTGTGTGTTATTGACATACTAATTTCCAGTTCTACTGAAGCTACCTTTCCAATGAAGAGTTTCAAGGGCACTGGCAGAGTGCTGGGGAGTGGTTGTTCTGATGAGCATGTGTTTGTTCACTCATTGCCTTTCTCATGTGCCAGAAGTGGCTGGAGAACTGCAGCAGGGGCCCTCAGGATCTGAGATGGAGTGGATTGCAATGGGCTGGGGCTGGATCCTTCCTCTCCCCTTCAACCCAGGCCAAAAAAAAAAAAAAATCAATGAGTTGTCATGGCAACCAGATTTGGAAGAATCTGAGGTGGAGGCCGGAGGGCTAAAACATGCCAAAACAAAGAAATAAAATCTGTCCACGGAACAAGATAATTCCAGAGACAGTCACCTGGGGGCTCAAATGAAATCTGATTCCCGTCTTAGTGAATTTCCATCTTGATTTTATCTTTACTATTTTACCCTGTTCCCAGATTTCCTCTAACAGCATCAAGACTCTGATAAGCTAAGGAAATTGGTCTTGATTCCTGCTTGCAAACCTTTGTCCTGGGGGCTCATAGCTCCTAGTTGCTTGCTTGTAAAGCACCTGACTCCCTTAGCAAGCAAGTTACCCACACTGAAATTCAGAGCCACATTGACCCTGGCTGGCCTCTTTAAGACCTTTCAAAAATCTTTGCTCAGGGTGTTTCAAATACGTGTAGAGAAACAAAAAGACAGAGGATTTGATTCAGAAGTATGAGCATTTAAACTGCATGTATCCCAAAACATTTCAGTTTGGGAAAGTGTAGGTGGTGTCGATACTAAGTTACCTAATAAAAAAAATGTTTCATGAAAAATAACTTTCTAATTTAAAACGCCAATCATGGTAGGACTCTTTCACCAGCTCTGCTTGCTAACTGGTCAATTAGCAAATACGCAGATACCCACTTCAGGGTAAAATTCTTTTTGCTCTGAATGCCATGCGCTTCTATCTCTGCATCTCCATTCCTGTTCCTTTAAGATGGAAACATCACTGATACCTATTGCTCCTGCCAGGCCTGTGCAAAAAGTCTAGAATTTAATCATTAAATAAATATTTGCTGATCACTTACCATCCTTATGTAGGCAGCTGGGGATAGAGAGATGAGTAAGATCAATTTTTGGCTATCCTGTAGATGGATATCTCACCCAAAATTTCCTAAAAGATTTGCATCCTTTTGACTCAAAGATTCTGCAAATCATACAACAGCAACTCTCTTGTCCACCATTGTAATACTTACCCCAGAGTTTAGGGAATGAGAAGACACCAGGTGGGACTCAAGGCTGAAGACCATATTCCCTATGCTTAATCGATATCCTGAAAGAATCTGCTGCTTACTTTACTCCCTCGTTTTCTATCTTGCAAAATGCATGTCCTGCGACATTTTAAGCCTTCAGTTAAGATTAAAGTCCTCTGGAGCAAGCAAAAGAAAACTGACAAATCCTATGAGAACAAAACATTTTCTTTTTTCATTCAAATTGGCTATCAGAGTCTCCACCCCAAAGACCTGGTTCGTGTAAGGTGAAAAGAATGCTATGTGCAATGAACTTTCGTTCTGAAATTAAACAGTCCTAATAAAAGGAAGAAAATCCATCAGGGTCCAAGGGAGTTGACATGGGAAACTGAGCTGGTTTTTAAGCCGATTCTCCTGTCTTGTACATGATTTAACTGTAGAGAAAATCAATGGGATTGTTTACTTTTTTGCTCAGATTATCTTGATATTTGGTCTGGCAAGAGATCTTCAAGCATTAGGAAATTACAAACATATTAATATGTTGAAGAGAAAAATCTGTCAAGTCTCCAACATACCCACGTGCAAGTGCCTGCCCATGACCCTGAGACCCTAGGGGTTATGCGGCTCAACTTTGAGAGCCGTGCCTGTGACTTACTTGATGGTGTGAACCAGAGCAGCGCAAACCCCTCCCAAAGGAGACTCAGAATCCTCTCCTTGACAACTTGAATGATGCTCTTCAGAATCCTGCCTTTCCACTTCAGACACAGAGACCCACCAGATTTTCCAGTGAGAGGCACAGTATCTCCATCTCCAGGTATTATGGGCTGAAAGTGCCCCACTCCCCTCAAAAAAACCCATATGCTGAATACCTCAGAATATGACTGTATTTGGATATAGGCTCTTTAAAGAGGTAATTATGAATAAGGTGCAGAGGGGAAGACCATGTGAAGCTACAGAGAGAAGGCCATTTTTGGCCAAGGAGAGAGGCCTCAGAAGAAACCAACCCCGCCGACACCTCACCCTCAAACTTCTACCCTCCAGATCTCTGACAAAATAAACTTCTGTTGTTTACGCCACCGAGTCGGTGCTTTGTAATGACAACTCTAGCATACTAGTATACCGAGCAGGCAAACAATAAACTCAATTTTTGGTTGTTGTTTTCTATTTTTCAGCTCTGTGGTTCTTCATATTTTGATTAACAAAAGCTATGTTATATTACACTATAGATAGTTTAAGTATATATGACTGACACTTAGGAAACATTTGGTAGAATTTTGAATAAATTAAAAACAGAAATAAAATACATGTACCAAAACTTGGTTCATGGAAAAGTGTTAATATTACAATGAAAAATAATAAGCTATTTAATGATTAGTAATTGGAAACTGACAGACTAACATGCTGAATGAGATGCCTGAGCAAAGTAGTAGTAAAAATCATTATCCTCCAGGTAAGGCAAGTAATTATTTTAATAGGGTTGAGAATAAATATTGCAATAAAATTTCCCTTTTTTATATTATTCTTTATTTTGGATTATAGCCTAACAAAACAATATTTTTCAACATAGGTATTGCTATGCTGCTTACACTTAAAACATATGTGGGTATAGGGTGATGTGAAAATTTGCCCGAGAGACAAGAAAAAACTGAAATCTGAAATTCTACCTACTCAGAAACAAAATATGTAATTTCATAAAACACACAAAGCAGAAGTAGAAGTTTTTAACCTGGAAATTTTGAATGAGCTTTGATGTTTTCATGAAAAATGTATGTGTATGCACATGTATATGTTTCTAAGGAAGGGACCTAATAATCTTTTATGTCTCTTAGATAATAGCCACTTCCTACGATGAAGAACTGTCTACTTAAAACATAACTCTACTTGTTTAAAAAAGGCCTCCACAACTTATCAAGTTTCGATGACAGCTTAGAATTGGAAAATCTGAGATTCACCAAATTCTATGTTGTACGAACACTTGTTAAACATAGCGTCTATAGATTTGGATAGGGATGCGCTGCTGTGCTAGAGATGCAGAGTGTGTGTTTATGAGCATGTGTTTGCAAGATAAATTCCGTATCTGTCCGCCATAACTTCAGTGTGGCCCTGCCCAATGCCTCCAGGCAGGTATCAAATAACAGACGACACAACTTTAAAGCCACAAAGCCCTGAGATATCATCTCCAATTGTTACATTTTACAAAGGGGAAGAAGGGAGATTCAGAAAATGGAAATGTGCACGGTGAGAGCTGGAGTGAGCAGACCCCTACTTCCCTGATGTCTAGCCAAAGCCCTCTCGCTCATGATGTTAAAGGACTGGACAACCTCTTCCTGCTACCACAGAGAGAAGTGTGTTTTCACTAGACTTCAAGGTGTAATGGCTACCAGGATTTATTCTGTAGGTGAAGGGTCCTCTTGACAGTACTGAGTAAAGCAAAGTAGTACAGAATGTTTGCCGAACAGAGTAGTAGGAGATTTGGCGGAGTAGAGGGTGTTTGGTTGTCAGCACAGTTTCTGGAACCAGGACCACCTGCTCGCAAGCACCGGCTCTGTCACTTGCCATTTGTGAGGTCACAAGCAAGGGTCTTAATTTCCTTGTAGAAACCTGTCTCTCCTCTGTAAATTGGGGATAATAATTGTGTCTGTCTCCTAAGGGGTGTCCTGAGATTTACATGAATTAGTAAACACCAGGCCTTTAGAAGAGCACTAGGCTTACAGTACAGAAGGATTATGCTTGGGGTGAGCTCATTCTCTTCTCTTCCTTTCCTCTTAGGTGAAGTCCTCAATGAAGCCTGTTTGGAAGAGAGAAAGAGACCTTTGCAATGACTTTACATGCTGAACTTCATCTGTCCCCTGCCATTAATTCTGCCCCCCGCCCAACACAATTCCACAATTCCACATCTAGCAAGGGACTCAATGGGACCTGTACTGGAGGAGAAAATACCTTGATTTGCAGATTAGCTGCGAGTTTCCTGAGCTTATCTTTCTCAGTAATCTTACAGTTCAAAGTATGATATGGCCTAGGATAAGCCTCTCTGGTGTCTTCATAACATGTTAGCTATTCTAAACTTCTTAGATTTTATGTAATACAGAGGAAGAAACATAAATTCTTCACTTCTTCTACCTTTATCCTTTTTTTTATCCTTAGCCAACATGTCTTCAGACCCAAACATAAGAAGGGCAGTTACTGTGCATTGACTGGATAAAAGCCATTCCAACATCCCTTGCTTTCGTCTACAATCAAATTGGGAAAATGAAAACACTCTACCCCCAAATTGCCAGCAGTTGTGGTGACCACGTGTCCTGTTTCTGGCCAGTGAGATCTGAGATGGAGCCTACCAATCAGATGCCTTGGAAAGTTTTTTTTTATTTTTTTATTTTTTAGATTTTATTTATTTATTTGAGAGAGAGAATGAGAGATAGAGAGCACGAGAGGGAAGAGGGTCAGAGGGAGAAGCAGACTCCCCCTGAGCAGGGAGCCCAACCCGGGACTCCATCCCGGGACTCCAGGACCATGACCCGAGCCGAAGGCAGCCGCCCAACCAACTGAGCCGCCCAGGCCCCCGGAAAGTTTTTTTTAAAGGATCGGGCTCAGATGGCATATTTTTCAAGCCCTTCGCCACCTCCTTATCCTCTTCCCTTTCTTTTTTGCCTGAAACAAAACGATGTCTAGAAGTGAACCCAACATCTTGTGATATCAGGGCAAAAGCCACGTGCTGAGGACAGCAGAGCAAGAAGATAGAATAAAAAACCTTGAATTCTTGATGACACTGTTCAGCTACAATGTCAGCCCTGAAGGGCTGGACTTCTTGGGTCCAGGTCCAAGACCCTTGGACTTCTGCTCTTCTATGAGACAAATAAACCCATTATTCACATTTCATGCTGCTTGTAACCAAATATAATCCTAAATGATATAATAGACATTCTAATTCAATTAACTAAGAATAAAAGGACCCAAAGAAAACAATTATGCAAGATGTGTGCCCTCTCCAAACCACATGCTTTGTAAAGCCTGGCAGAAGTGGGGAAGACAGCAGATGAAAAGTTTTTGCAAAGTTATAAAACTTTCTTATGACTAATGTAGGGCATCTGAATGGTTATTAAGTGTATACCTCAATATACAAGACATAGTAAAAATAGCCCTGTGGGATCCTACATATGTATGAGGAAAGCTTGAAGTCCCAAGCTGCTTGTCCTATTACTCTGGAGTCTACCTCTTTCTTTCTTTCTTTTTTTTTTATTTTTAATAATAATTTCTAATCTCCCATTGGTCTATTTATTATGTATTAGTTGTTATTTAATACAACGGGTCTCCTGGGAAGGGGGGAAAAATCAACCTAAAAATAAGAGTTTTCCAGGAATAGAAAGAGATAGTCACAATAGAAAAATACCAGCGGGAAATAGTCTTTATATTATACAGCAATTAAAACTTTCTAAACAAAAAAAAATTGTTTTTAAAGACACATCATAGCTGGAGAACTGGCCAAAACTCAACATGTTTAATGAGATACAGATCAGTGGTAAGAACAAAGGAAAATCCAAGTTGAAGGATTAAATTTCTCTCAAAATCAGTCACTCAAACATGTGTACCTATGTCATAAAGTGTTTCTGAGTTTAACGTATACTCCAGGCATTAATCCCCATCCGGAGATCAGAAAGGCTTCATTTGCCACATTCCAAACTGAAATAGACTCCTGTACAGCACTGTACATACCTAAGAACAGCTCCTAAAAGTCATTAGCAAAGATTCTTTGTGAGTAGAGAAATCAAAAGACAAGAATCAAAAGGCATAAAGATGTCAACTACCTCTTTCTAAACCATGAGAAGAGTAGATATAGTAATATGCTTATATGGGACTACCTGCAAAATGGTTGCTTACAGCTCCCTCTTGGTGTCATAGGAAGAAAAATCTTCACAATAACATTTTTCAATTATTTTAAAGCACAGAACATTCACTTATGGCCTACTATGTGCAATTCACAGTGCTAAGGGTTGAGCGTGCCAAGATGGAAAGACTCAGGTCTGATTTTAAGGATTCAATTTAAGAGTTGTATTTTTCCATACAGCACTGTAATTGTAAATAGAGGAATATATATGTGTGTGTGTGTGTGTGTATGTGTATATATGATATATACATGTATACATATCAAAAATTGTATAAAGATACTATTTTATTAAGTTGAAGGGAAAATAATGTTAATTAAATGTTAATGAAGCTCCTCTTCCCACACCAGGACAGTTATGTCTTCACCTCAACTCCTCATAGAAATCCTGGCCATAATTTCGCTCAAAGCCCCAAACTCCAACTTATACTGATTATATATAATGCACTAAGGAAGGCATTTTGACTATTGCTGATATATATAAAAGTATCAGTTTCTTATGTATTTATTTTGTAAGAAAATTAGAAAGTTTTCTAATCAACTGTAATTTTTTTTAATTTCCTTAGGTATTCCTGATAGACCATTAAATCATCAGCAAAATTAAAATAAAAGCAAAGCAAAAAAAAAAAAACCAACAAAAAAAACCTCTCAAAATTTAAATTTGCCCCTGAAAAAAACAATACATTATACGTTAATAAAAAATTTTTTTAAAAACTTAAATTTGCTTTATTTTCCTTTTTCTTGTCTAATTTCTTTCATTGGGCAGTGCTGGTAAAATGGCATCAATGACTGGGATGATAGTGTCATCCTTGTTTTATTCTTGCCCTTAAGGGGAAACCACTTGCAATATCACTAAACAAACAAACAAAAACATAGGCTCAACAACAGATGGACTCTCTAACTTTTCACCAGATGCTAAGGGAGAGAGAGAAGAAGAATGCAGGCCATACGAGTTTGAAATATCTACAAATCCAAATGTCCTTGTCACTCAAAGGTAGGTGGAATTCCAGTAGAGGCAAGCAATTCTATCTGAATGGCCCCTTTTAATCTTCTCTAGCAAATCTGAGTTGGGTCTTAGAGGGACATAGTGTGGTGTGACTAATCTTTCCCCAACAAAATGAAACAAAACTCTTACCATTGACTTACTACATGATTTTGGATAAGTGTAGTACTAATATGTGTAGTACTACTGAATTTATAGTACAAGGTTTTCATGAGTGCCTATGACATATACAGCTCATGACTTATCCCCATATCTGATCTTTGATACTAACAGCACCTCATCTCCAATAATGTTGTTTGACTGGAGGAATGAATAACCTTTAACTCCTGACCTTGATTGTTTTTTTTTTAAGAACTTAGTTGATTTTTTTTCTCTCTCATTGACAGGTTTCCTCTCAAACAGATTAGTAACTCATTATCTAAATATATATTAGTTAATAAGTTGTTGAGAAGGTGGAAGCTTTGTGGCCAGTTTTTAATAGAAGATACCATCCAAGGGCGCCTGGGTGGCTCAGTTGTTAAGCGTCTGCCTTCGGCTCAGGTCGTGATCCCAGCGTCCTGGGCTCGAGTCCTACATCGGGCTCCCTGCTCAGCAGGAAGCCTCCTTCTCCCTCTCCCACTCCCCCTGCTTGTGTTCCTGCTCTCACTCTCTCTCTCTCTCTCTCTGTCAAATAAATAAATAAAATCTTTTAAAAAAAAAAAGATGATGCCATCTGTAAAACAATTAATTTATAATTTGCCCTACCATTTTGTATTCCACCTTTTTAGGTTACTTAACACGAAAGTATATTACCACCGTAGAAATCACTTGTTACATAAACGGTTTGGTGGTGCTCCTTTGTCATCCCACCAGGTCTCTAATTTATATGTTGAGTGCAGTATATTCTAGTAAAGTGACTAGTTGGGAATGCAGTTATGTGCATTACCTTGCCACTATAATTCTTGAAAATATTGTCAGCTTCCTGAAATGTCAAACAATGCCATTTAAATTCCAGTGTGCAATTTTCACCTTATCTATAAAAGTATCCTGAGACAAGAATTGAGTGGGACCAAAGTCATAATAATTATTTTCTGTAAGTAATGGATAGTGTATAATATATATCACCCTTCCAAAATGTCAGAAAATTTTGCTTTTACTTTGATCAGTGCAGAGTGTAGTTAGAAAATCTGTCAAAATTATTTCATTGACTATGTTCCTTTTTGGAGAAGTCAAATTATCGAGGCATTCGAAAGGAGAGAAAATGAGGGTTATAAAGTGCCAGATAGCTGTTTATAAAGCATAGAGAGTCTACTACATTTAAATGATTTAAATCCTGCATTTCACACTAGGAACTCAAGTTCAACCAACAGTTTTATGCATTAATTCTTTGAAAAAAAAAATGGCTTACCTAAAAACTAACAACTGGTTTTCAAAATTGGATTGTAAAGAGCATTGCTGTTCTTTGCTTTGGACCATAAACTAGAAACTAAAACTCATTTACTAGAAGAAAAGGTGAAATTATATATATATTATATGTATAATATATATATATATATATCCCTACTTAATTAATGCATTCATTCATTCATTCAGCTAACATAAGCATCTCATATATGCAGGGTCCTGTGCTGAGTGCTAGGGATACAATGTGAGTGAGAAGGACATGGTATCTGCTTCCATGGAGAGAACCCAAAGATAAACAAGTAAACAAACAAGCAAAATAATTTCAGGTTGTTATAAAGGCTACCGAGAACCTAAACAAGCGAGGATGGATACGGTGACCTACTTCATTTACCATGAGCCATGTTGGTATCTAATTTACCTGTTCACCACTCTCTGAAGAGGTGACATCTGTCCTGCCAATGAATTAATTTTTTTGCTAAAATTACTGAGAATTACTTTCTATTGTCTGCAACTAAAGTTTTCTAATTCTTATGCTTCCTAGAGGGGAGAATGGAATACAACCACAAAAATCAGGCAAACCCGGAAATGTCCTCAGTCAAATAGGTAGCCATTATTTTACAAAACCCATGACATTAAAAATAATAACAATTGAAATGGAAGAAAAAAACCTCTCTAGAAAGATCATGATAATTCTGCATTTTAGCAGTGATTTAAGAAAATAAAGACAGCATTTCCATAATTATTCTTAAAAGATGTAATGACACTAATTGAGCATTGATATGCATATCAACTTGAGACAAGGACATAATGAGACACAGAACAGGAATGAAAAGAGAAGGTCCTGAAAACATCTTCCGAAACATGATCCAACTCAGGGGAACAGGGGCTGCAAGGGAGAGGCAAATATGAGCTATTATGAACTGAACACATCATTGACTTCTTCTTGCCTCTAAAAACTAACAGTGATTGCACCAATCAAAGAAGGGGGGATCTCAGGGATGACTCCTGTCCTAGGCAGGCCATGACCAGAGGAGACTTGATTGCAACATGGGGACAGACGCCTGCCAGGAAGATTTGATGACATAGAAATAAAGCTTCCTATTGTGAGTATCAAGAGCCCAGTACCCACATCCAGTAAGTGAACCCATTAGTTGGAGACAATGAGGAACCGAATGGGTATTATTAGGAATCAAGTCAACGAAGGAGAAGACAAACAAAACAAACTTTCCCCAGCAAGGAGAAAGGACAAAGAGACTTAAATGAGAATCAATGATAAATACTAAAGATACATTGAAAAAACAGATTGGAAGGAAGAAATAAAACTCTTTTTTTCACAGATGGCATTGTTGTCTATATGGAAAATCCCCAAAACTCAATAAAAAACTCTTGGAACTAATAATATTAAATTATAGCAAACAAGTATGATAAAAGATTAATATACAAGTTAATTTTATTCCCATACACCAGCAAAGAACAAATGGAATTTGACATTAGAAACTCAAAAATCAATGGGAAAACAGTATGGAGATTCCTCAAAAAGTTGAAAATAGAGCTACCATACGACCCAGCGAATACCCAAACCAATTGCACTACTGGGTATTTACCCCAAAGATACAAATGTAGTGATCTGAAGGGGTACGTGCAGCCCAATGTTTATAGCAGCAATGTCCACAATAGCCAAACTATGGAAAGAGCCAAGATGTCCATCGACAGATGAATGGATAAAGATGTGGGATATATATATACAATGGAATATTATGCAGCCATCAAAAGGAATGAAATCTTGCCATTTGCAACGACGTGGATAGAACTGGGCCAAATAAGTCAATCAGAGAAAGACATGTATCATATGATCTCACTGATATGAGCAATTCTTAATCTCAGGAAACAAACTGAGGGTTGCTGGAGTGGTCGGGAGTGGGAGGGATGGGGTGCCTGGATGATAGACATTGGGAAGTGTATGTGCTACGGTGAGCGCTGTGAATTGTGTAAGACTGTTGAATCACAGACCTGTACCTCTGAAATGAATAATATATTATATGTTAAAAAAAAAAGAAGATAGTAGGAAGGGAAAAATGAAGGGGGGAAAATAGGAGGGGGAGACAAACCATGAGAGACTATGGACTCTGAGAAACAAACTGAGGGTTCTTGAGGGGAGGGGAATGGGGGGATGGGTTAGCCTGGTGATGGGTATTAAAGAGGGCACGTATTGAATAGAGCACTGGGTGTTATATGGAAACAATGAATCATGGGACACTACATCAAGAACTAATGATGTAATGTATGGTGATTAACATAACATAATTAAAAAAAAAACCTAAAAAAAAAAGAAAGAAACACTATGCCATTTATAATAGCACCCCCCAAAAAAGACTATACTAGGTATAAATCTGACAAAATATATATTATATGAGAAAGACTACAAAACTATGATGAAAGAAATCAAAGAACTTAGAAACTAGAGAAATATCCCAGGGTCATGGATAGGAAAACCAATATTATCAAGATGTCAGTTCACACCAAATGTATCTACAAATTCAATGCAATCCCAATAAAAATTCCAGTAAATTATTTTGTGAATATTGACAAATTTGTTCTAAGCTTATATGAAAAGACAAAACCCAGAATAGTCAACAGAATATTGAAGGAGAAGAACAGTCAGAAGACTGACACTATCTTCAAAACTTAACTAAAAAGCTATGGTAATCATGACACTGTGGCTTTGGCAAAAGAATAGATAAATATATCAATGGAACAAAATAGAGAGCCCAGAAATAGAACCACATAAATATAGTCAACTGATCTTTGTCAAAGGAGCAAAAGCAATACAATGGAGGAAAGACAGTTGTTTTAACACCTGGCGCTGGAATAGGTATTCACATACACACAAAAAAGTCTATACACAGATGTTACGCTTTCACGCATTTTTCATTGACAAAAGGAAGAAAACACTAAAAATAAAAGGGAGGATTAAGGTGATGTGTTAATTCTCTTATCTAAAGTTCTTGGCCTAAATCCTGGAGATTATATTCTCTCAAATTAAAGTGATGTAGGTAGTGTCAGAAACAGGAAAAATTCTGCTATCAGGATTATTCTGGGATTTTAGATTTTTCAGGATTTTTTTCTGTTGAAATTATCAGAGATTCACAAATTAATGTAGGAGAAAGATCTTCATGGCTCAGGTGGGAAGCGATAAGAAGTGTGGCAAACTAGATAATATAAGTACATAACATAAGTACATAAACACAAATTCAATTTAAAAAATATGTGCCATAAGAAACACCATAAGACATCATCAGGGAAATGCGAAGATATCACCTCACATCTGTTTGAATGGCTATTATAAAAAAGACAACAAATAACAAGGCAGGGATGTGGAGAAAATGGAACCCTTGTGCACTATTGGTGGGAATGTAAATTGGTGCAGCCACTGTGAGAAACAGTATAGAGGTTCCTCAAAAAATGAAAAAATAGAACTGCCATATGATCCACTTCTGGGTATATATCCAATGGTAATGAAATCACTATCTCAGAGACAACTCTGCACCCCGCCCCCATGTTCACGGTGGCATTATTTACAATAATCAAACCATGTAAGCAATTTAAGTGCCCTTTGACAGGTGATTGGATAAAGAAAAGGTGGGCAAAGAAAAGAAGAAAATCCTGCCACTTACAATATGGAGGAAATTTAAGGGCGTTATGTTAAGTGAAATAAGTCAGGCAGCAAAAGACAAATACTGCATAATCTCACTGATACATGGAAGCTGAAAAAACCAAACTCATTGTAACAGAGATCAGATTGGTGGTTGCCAAGGGTAAGGGGGTGGGGGGTGAGGTAATGAGTAAAGGTGGTCAAAATGTGCAAACTTCCAGTTATACAATAAGTAAGTTCTGGGAATGTAATGTATAGCATCATGACTATAATTAAGCATACTTTATCGTATATTTGAAAGTTGCTAACAGAGTAGGTCTTTTTTTTTTTTTTAAGATTTTATTTATTTATTTGACACAGAGAGAGATAGCGACAGCAGGAACACAAGTAGGGGGAGTGGGTGAGGGAGAAGCAGGCTTCCCGCGGAGCAGGGAGCCCGATGTGGGGCTCGATCCCAGGACCCCGGGATCATGACCTGAGCTGAAGGCAGACGCTTAACGACTGAGCCACCCAGGCGCCTCTAACAGAGTAGATCTTAAAAGTTCTTATCATAAGAAAAAAATCATAACTCTGTGAGGTGATGGATGCTAACTAACCTTATTGTGGAATCATTTAACAGTATGTACATATATCAAATCATTACGTTGTACATCTTAAACTAATACAAAGTCATTTGCCAATTATATTTCAATAAACTTGGGGAAAAAGGAGAGGAAAAACAAACAAGTGTGTTGGACACTGAAATTAAAAATATAATACTATTTGGGGCGCCTGGGTGGCTCAGTCGTTAAGTGTCTGCCTTTAGCTCGGGTCATGGTCCCAGGGTCCTGGGATCAAGCTGCACATTGGGCTCCCTGCTCCACAGGAAGCCTGCTCCTCCCTCTACCACTCCCCCTGCTTGTGTTCCTTCTCTCGCTCTGTCTCTTTCTGTCAAATAAATAAATAAAATCTTTAAAAAAATAATAATACTATTTACCATAATATTAGCTAAAAAAGAAGTATTTATGTATAAATCTAATAAAACATGTATAGGACTCACATACTAAAAATTATAAAATGTTAATGAAAGAATTTTTTAAAAATCTAAATGAATGGAGAGATAGAAATGCTCATGGTTGGGAGATTCAACATAGCAAGGATTTTAGTTACCCTCTAAATGATGTACAGGTTTAATGTAATTCCTATCCAAATTCCAACAAGGCTTTTTGTAGATATAAACAATATTATTCTAAAATTTACATAGAATAGAAAAACCAGCGGAATAGAATAGCTTCAATAATTTTGAAAAAGAAGAAATATAGAGGAAGAATTAATCTATCTAATTTCAAGACCTGCTCTATAGCTAGAATAATCAAGATGGTGTGGTATTGGGGCTCCTGGGTGGCTAAATCAGTTAAGCATCTGCCTTCGGCTCAGGTCATGATCCCAGAGTTCAAGCCCCACATCAGGCTCCCTGCTCAACAGGGCGTCTGCTTCTCCCTCTGCCTACTGCTCCCCCTGCTTGTGCTTTCTCTTTCCCTTTCTCTTGCTCTCTGACAAATAAATAAATAAAATCTTAGAAAAAAAAAAAAAGACGGTGTGGTAATGACAAAAGGACAAACATAGATCAGTAGAACTGAATAGAAGTCTTAGAAAATATTTCCAATAGGCTTTTGACAAAGTTGAAAAAGCAATTCAATGGAGGAATGATAATTAAAAAAAAAATATGCTGGAAGAGATGGACATCCTTAGGTGACACATTTAGCTTCTATCTACACTTCACACCTAATACAAAAATTAACTCAAAATGGATTACTGCTTTAAATGTCAAATGTAAAAATTTATTAAAAGACAGGATAAAATTTGTCATGATCTAGGGCTAGGCAAAGAGTTCTTAGACTTGACATCAAAAGCATGATCCATAAGAGGAAAATCAGTAAATTGGACTTCATTAATATTAACAACTTTTTGCTCTGTGAAGTATGCTGTTAAGTGGAAGAAAAGACAAGTCACAGAGTGGGATAAAATATTTGCAAACCATATATATGAGAAAGGACTAATATCTAGAATTCTCAAACAACAACAACTACATAAAAAACAGTCCCATTAGAAAATGGGCAAAAGACATGAAAGGACATTTCACTGAAGAGGATATACAGATGGCACATAAGCACATGAAAAGATGTTCCGTGTCATTAGCCATTAGGGAAATTCAAATTAAAACCACAATGAGATATCACTAAACGTCTACCAGAATAGATCAAATAAAAAATAATGACAGCATCAAATGCTGGCAAGGATGTACAGAAATTAGATCACTCATGCATTGCTGATGAGAGTGGAAAATAATCCAACTATTCTGGAAAATAGTTTGGCAGTTCCTTAGTAAACTAAACATGCAACTACCATATGACCCAGTGATTGTACTACTGGGCATTTATCCCAGAAAAATAAATCTTATATTCACCCAAAAACCTGCACACAAATGTTCGTAACAGCTTTATTGATAATAGCCAAAAACTGGAAACAACCCAGATGTTCTTCAGTGAGTGAACAGTTACCAACCGATGGTACCTCCATACCCAGGAGTATTTCTCAGCAACAAAAGGGACCACATTATTCACAGGCACAACAACTTGGATTAATCTCAAGAGAATTATACTGAATAAAAACATACTAGTCCTAATAGGTTACATACCCCTTAATGTAACATTCTCAAAATCACAAAATTATAGAAATGCAAAGTAGTAGCTCTTGGGGGTTAAGAAGGGAAGTGGCTGTAAAGCTACAAAGGGCAGTATGAGGCATCTTTGGGACACAAAGTCTCTATCATACCTTGACTGCATCACTAACAATATCCTGGTTGAGGTTTTGCAATACGTTACCATCGGGGGAAGCTGAGTAAAAGGGGTACTTAGGATTTCTATTATTTCTTACAAAGGCATGTGAATCTATAATCATCTCAAAATAAAAAGTTTTGGGGCGCCTGAGTGGCTCGTCGTTAAGCGTCTGCCTTCGGCTCAGGTCATGATCCCAGGGTCCTGGGATCGAGCCCCGCATCAGGCTCCCTGCTCAGCGGGAAGCCTGCTCCTCCCTCTTCCACTCCCCCTGCTTGTGTTCCCTCTCTCGCTGTGTCTCTCTCTGTCAAATAAATAAAATCTTTAAAAAAAATTAAAAAAATAAAAAGTTTTATCAAAAAATAATTTACTGTGCTCACCCACTCTCTCCTACCCAACAATTCTTCTCCCAAGTATATATATACTAAAAAGAAATGAGAGGTAAAATCAAACACGAGACGTGTACAGGGATGTTCATAGCATCCTTTTTATAAGAGCACCATTTGGAAACAATCCAAATGCCTAGCAGCAGAAGGAGAGGTAAACAAATTGTGATATAGCCATACAAAATATTACACAGCAATAAAAAAAGAACTATTTCTATATGTTCCAACATGGGTGAATCTCCCAGATATAATGATGAATTAAAGGAGCCAGACACAAAAGTGTACATACTGTATAAGTCCAATTTCATGAAGTTCAAGATCAAGCAAAGTAATTGACAATGAAAAATGTCAGAACAAAGGTTACTGCTGAGGAGGGAGGTGTTGATTGGGAAGAGGCACAATATCTTTATCTTGATCCAGGTAGTGTGAAACAGATACACCTAAATGTCAAAATCCAAAAAATTGCGCCCTTAAAATTGTACCTTTGTGCAAGCTACACCACAATCAAACAAATTTAAAAGATGCCAAATAATTTAACATAGAACAAACCAAAAATACTGTGCTAATCAAATAACATACCTCTGTAGCCTCCGGTGAAACTGTATATAACCTGTGGTCTAGAAGAATTTTTCACCTCAATTTAGAAATACTATAAAACACAAAGACAGCTGGATATCAGGAATTAGACTAGAAATGGGGCCATCAATCTTCCATCCAGCAGTTGAACCAAGGGCAGTAGGCAAGTAGCACATAAGGAAACAGATGCTAGGACCAAGAACAATTACCCTCCCTGCAGTAAGCTCCAAGATGGGATAAGCCTCATATACAAGCATGAGAAAATTAACAACAGAAAAATGGAGCCTACAAACAAACAAAGAACGAAACAAAAAGCAGTAAAAGGAAAAGCAGAGGGGCGCCTGGGTGGCTCAATCGTTAAGCGTCTGCCTTCGGCTCAGGTCATGATCCCAGGGTCCTGGGATCGAGCCCCGCATAGGGCTCCCTGTTGGGCAGGAGGCTTGCTTCTCCCTCTCCCACTCCGCCTGCTTGTGTTCCCTCTCTCGCTGTGTATCTCTCTGTCAAATAAATAAATCAAATCTTTAAAAAAAGAAAAGGAAAAGCAGAATTCATTCTAAAGACTTGAGAGAAAATCCCTGAATGTGATTCCTCATTTGAACTAGAACGGCAGTGGGGCGGGGGGGGGGGGGGGGGGGGAGTTTCACCTCTTAGCATTACTGAAAAACCTTGACTTTGGTGAAAACACAGTCTTATGAAAAAAAAGGTTAAAAAGCTACAAACCAAAGTTAAGAAGCAATGAAGCATATGAAAAAAATGAGCTGGGTCCTCTAAGGAACGAAAGCCAGAAAAGTAAGTATGTAACAGTAAGCCATAAATACATCATTGGACCTGGTGAAGGGTAGAAATAACATAGTCGCTGATACAGAAGACAACCTGAACTGTCCTCTAAGAATGCAGAGACAAGGACAAAGCAATGTAAGTGATAAGGTCTCAAATGGAAAACAAAACCAATGAAAGCAACAGCAACCGACAAAAACCACAGATTCAATGTAGAACTATAGGTGTGATTCAGGACAAAACCAGGATGTTATAAAAAAGCAATAAACACATAATTAGACAAAATTCACCAATAAAAAAAAATGAACCAAAAAAAATCCAATTCTGTTATATGCAAACAGAAAGTATTAAGCATGTACTAGACCAAACTGAGGAAAATAGATGCACACCGAACTATACGCAGGCTAAATATTTAAATAAGCTGGATTTATTTTAAAAAGCTCTTAGGTGCTGTGACCATCCTTAGAAGTGGTGGTAGCTCGCAAATCAACAATTCCTCCGCTGTACTTACCTTTCTCCATCCCAGGCTGGGCAGAAGCAGCCAATGGGCCCACCTGTGTTCATAACCAACCAATGAGAATTGACTCAAGGGGACGGCAGATTTGGTTCCATCCCTTGAGAGATAAAAAGGAAAGAGAATATCTCTATACCGGGAATATTTGCAGAACTTTTTCTCCCAAATTATGTTTGTAGGCAAGGAGAAGGAAGAATAAATAGGAAAATACATGGTTTGACTAGAACCCAAGTATCCAGAGCTCTTGAGTGACAAGGACTAGAACAAAGATGCTCTTTTATTTTTTTAAGATTTATTTGTTTATTTTAGAGAGAGAGAGAGAGAAAGAGCATGAGTGTGGGGAGGTGCAGAGGGAGAGGGAGAGAGAGAATCTCCAGCAGACTCCCAGCTCAGTGCAGAGTCCAACATGGGGCTCCATCTCATGACCCTGAGATCATGACCTGAGCCTGAGCCAAAATCAAGAGTCAGGCGCTCAACCAACTGAGACACCCTGGTGCCCCAAAGATGCTTCTGTTGAAAGGGTATAGACCCTACATCTCACCCCCAGATATACATACACATATCATGTACCCGTTTACATTATTTAGGGCCAAGAGAGGTCCCCAGGGAGAATTCAAGGGAAAAAAAAAAGGTCACAAACGCTGTGAACCTCGTGGCCCAGCACATAGAGATATACATGGTAGATTAGAGGGAGGTGGTAGGGCAGTGGGGATGGCAAGTTCCAGCAGAATCCAAGAGGGGAGCTGGGCTGGGCAGAGGCAACCCTGGGGGAGAACACCCTGTAAGAGAAGGGGAAATTCACACATGAGCCATAGCCGGCACACTTGTCTGAGCCTGGAGTGGGGATCTAGATATAACATGTGGCCAGCCAGGTGCTAGAACTTATCCAATGTCAGCTTTCCTGGCTGCCTGAGTGACCCTGTGGTACCTGGCTCTGGGCAGGTGCATACGATGTATGACCATCCTGGGCACTTGGCACCTTCTCAATGGGACGCATCTTGTATAAGAATAAAAAATAAGGGGGAAGCTTTGTCCTTTTCACTTGGAAAGGGAGAATCATCCTTTCATGGCACCACGGGGATTGAAATGACAGCAATGAATTTTCTTAATAATGTGTGTACCAAGATGCCATGGCAGGTGGTGGATTGAGGTGAACGGGAATCGAGATGAGGGACTGTGAGAGCAGCAGTAACCACTAACCTGCAGAATGCTGCTCAGAAGGACAAACCCAAGGTCCTGGGACAGGAAGGCAAGCATCATACACAGGAAGCAGGCCTGGGAACTCTTAAAATCTGGGAGGAAGAAGTCTGTAAATAATTGCAAGGCAAGTAGGTGGTTAGGGGGATTAAGAGCATCCTATTTAAGGTTATGAATACATTTTGTCATTTAAACCCAGGTTGGCAAAGCAAGACACATACTAGTTACCCTACAGAGATCAATGATCCCAACTTATCTCCCCAAGTGATGCTTAAATTTTCATCATCAAATGTATTTTCCTAGGGTTGAACATTACCATCAGCCCAAAGGCTGATTATAATTGTAGAAATATTGCAAAGGGGAGTAAGCATGAAAAACAATGAGGAAAATAGGAGTCATTTATGTGAGAATTATACTAGATTAAAGACGGACATAAATCTTTGGCACTGCTCTTATCAAATGGTGGGACCTGTTTAACCTTTCCTTGACTTCTTTGACCAAAACTGGATAGCCAAACTAATGATACACCAGTTCTGGGCCTGGCCTTGAAAAAAAGCTAGTAACTGCTTTCTAAGTCACCAGAAGTCTTGAGTGGGCATGCAAGAAATCCAACTACCCGACTGGAGATATCCCCTAGAGGGCCCTGAATCTACATAGGGAATGAGTTGAGCCCAGCTTTCAAGCCATCCCCACCCAAACCACTGCTGTGTGGCTGAAGTCTCTTGACCCTTCCAGACTAGACCAGCTGAATATCACTGGATCACCCCAGTCATGACCATGTGAAACAGAATAACTGCCCAGCAAACACTTGACTGAATTCTTGACCCATGACATTGTGAGCTACAATATGAAGGGTTGTTGTATTAAACCTACTAAGTTTGGGGGATTGTTGCATAGCAATAGATAAATAGTACAGTAGAATAGGTTTCACATGCCACATAGTCCACCCAAGTCTACCCAACACCCTCCTCTTGCCTCACCGCCTCCTGGGGTTTTTCTGTGTGTACACTCATTGTGTAGATTCTCCTGAGAGAATATAGGCTCCATGTCTTGGAGAATGCCATAGGGATGCGACCAGGAAGCACAGAAAGAGCTCCTTCAGTGGTAGAGGAAGAAGGCCCTTAGCAGGGCTGCTTTATTCCCCTTCTCAGAACATTCCCTGAGATCTGCCTCCGTTTGCACGCACCATCTTCATACAGGAAGGTCCTACCTTGGTTTCTGAATGAGCAGCCCCTCAGTTCATAGTCTGCCTTCATCAGTTAGAAGAGATGAACCTGTCTGATGAGACTGAACAGGTGAATCCAAAAAGCCCCAAACATCTAGATTATTTTTGGTGCCTATTATATCACTCTTTATTCTGTTGAAAATAGCTAACATCTATGCAGGTCACTTTCTTAGCTATAAATTGGAAATAACAACATCTACCTTGCTGGTACTTCAGGACTATGCTAAGATTCAAATGAGATGATGTGGGTGGAAGTTCTTTGTAAACTTTAAAATGTTGTGCACTTGCAATCTGTTATGATCATTATCATTACTATTCAGGAATTAGTAAATTACAGATAGTGCTGGGACATGTGGGCTTAGCATTGTGTGATCTTAAGCAATTCAGTTAACATCTTAGCAATTTTCTCATCCCTAAAGTAAGTGTTTACTAAATAATATCTAAGGATATCTCCAGCTTGCAAATACTGTGGCTGTGATTTTTAAGAACCCATGTTTGGCACAGGCAAGGTTGTGCACGTTGTTCAAAGACAAATGTGACTCTATTGTCACTGGCTAAAAATTCATAATATGGTTGTTAAGTCGTACTTCAAAAACAAATAATACTTCAAATTAACCTTTTAAATACAAATTCCCTGGAACCTGAATGTCCTTGATGGGAAATTTGCCAGCTACTAGAGCATAATGTGCCAGTGTCTTCTGTTTACCCCTCCAGATCCACTCTCTGCTCTGGCAGGCTGACTTGTATGGACCACATCAATGTACTCCCTTGCTTCATGACATATGATTGGGTTCTGCTAGTCTAGAGGCCCACCAAGAGGTGGAGGGAGAGAGAAGAGAGAAGTCAAGGTATTTATTACTTCTGCTTCCTCCCTATGGGGTCATCTGGAGATGTCTGTTCTCTTGACCCAAGGGCACAGTGTCTCTCAAGCCTGTCCTCTCCAAAGACACTATCCTTCCAAGTTATGTAAAGTGCTCTCTGCCCTTGCCTCTTTGCCCTAGGCTCAGATGTAACTAAACCTGGAAGACTTCACAATCCGTTTGTGGGCTAGGCAGCCTCCAGGATGCCCCCCTTACTCTGTGATCCTGTTTTATAGTAATCGCATCCTTGTAGAATCCCATTCTCTTGAACGTGGGCTGGATTTATTGACTCACTTCTAACAGAATACACAGGGGATATAGAATGACACTTTTGAGACAAGGTTATGAAAAGGTTATGAATTCTATATTGGCCATTCTTGCTTGGATCCCTTGCCTGGGGGAAGCTGGCTACCATGTCCCAGAACAACCGGAGAAAGCCTCATGACATGGGACTAAGGCCTGCCCACAACTATGTGAGTGAGCTGGAAAGGAACCCTTTTGTCTCCAGTCAAGTTTTCAGATGAGACCACAATGCTGGCTAATAGCCTGACTGCAGTCTCACAAGTGACCTTGAGCCAGAGACAACTACCTAAGCTGTGCCTGAATTCTGACCCACAGAAACTGTGAAGTAATAAATATTTGTTGCTTTAAGCTTCTGGGTTTGGAGGCAATTTGTTATGCAGCAATAAATAACTAATACACCTTGTAATTTCCCAACATATTGGCAGCACCTTTGTAAATAGTCCTTTAATTGTCTTCTTCAAATTATTCTAATTTGACTATGCCAGATGTTTCCTGCTGGGATCATAAATAAAATAATATTTCCAGGCATCTAAGTAAATTAAATGCTCTTCTCAGGTTCATTTCCCCTAAGGCATGAAATGAATAGATCATGATTGAATACAGAAATTTCCCTAACTCTTTGAGACCTCTAGGTCCCTTGAAAGATTCAGACTTATTTTCCAATGGTGGTAGGTGGGGAAATTTGTGTTTTTAAGGATTTAAAAGAAAATCAGCTCCTTAGCTTTAAGGTGAGAGATGGAGGTTGCCACTTCTTTTCCAAGAACATCCAAAAGCACTGGTGGGCAGCACATCCAGGCTAACAGACTTTGGATTAAATGGCTAGCAAGTGGGTGGCTCCTTCAAGGACTTCTTCAAGGACCCAGTGTCCCAGGCATGGCTGCTTAGATAAGAGGAAGGAGAATCTTCTTCATGGAAACCCATCCTCCTTTGTGGGACTTCACAAGCCTTGGTAGCCAAGATGTCACTAAAGCTGGAGCAGCTGAGAGACATTGAAAAGTCAGAGGAGCAGTGACAGTATAAGGTGGTGACAGTGGTAACAAACAGGGTTCTTTAATTCTTGGTAGTGAAAGTCAGACTGCCAAACCCCTCGCCTCATTTCCTGAACCCTCTCCATGGACACCTTAGACTACATAAGGGTTTGGGTTTTGTTTTCTTGATAGTCCAGGTAAGGTAGAAATGGGGATCAAGTCAATACTTAGTTAAATTAAGGACACTTTTTTAAAAAGTAACGTTGCTTGCACTTAGCAAAATGGGAAATAATTGATGACCTGTTATAATGAAAAAAAACCAATGTGATTACTGCAGAAAGTTCAATAGCAGAAGGAACCTCCCAGGTGCCTCCACCTGAAATGTGACAGGGACCCCAGCAGCATGGCTCCTAGCAAACTTCACTGAGTGATCACATCCATTATGTCAGCAGATTTCTGTGTGTGGTCCAAGGCCAGGCTTTGAGTAGTCCCCTCATCGAGGTGTTCAGCACATTCTTGCCAAATAAATGAATAAATGGAGGGAGGGATGTATCCCAAGGCTGGATTGGTGTATGAAACCACAGTGTCAGAGTATTAATTTAATATATACATATATACATATATATTTATGTATATACACGTACATACATGCTATAGAAGTAGGAACTCAAAGTTGTGAAAAGAATATTCTCTTCTGCAGGTATTTTATATATGCCAAGATTGATAATAATCCAGTGGCTTGCAGAGTACAGGAGTGGAGAAAGGCTGTTCAAATGAGTCAGCTGTTCAGTGATATTAGCTGAGGGGGCTCAGCACTTTTGCCACTGCTCCTTCTTCTTTTCCCTCTTCTTCCTCTTCTTCTTCCTCCTCTCCTCCTCCTCCTCTTTCTTCTTCCTCTTCTTTTTTTCTTTTTTTACAGTGCTGGCCTTGACAATGGAATTGGAATATAGCAAATCCTGCCTCTTGCTGCGTAGTGCTTGAATGGTCACTGCTCCCATATTCTCCAGGCTTCTCCCTTTTCTACACTTCCATGGTTCCCTTCTCCCCTTTCTGATTGGGAATTTCTTTATTTAAAGATATTCCCTGGTCCACATTCCATTATCCATGATTCTGAAATCCCCAAAGATCTGCAAACCAAAAACTGTGGTAAATTTAGGGCAAATCTGACCTGAAATAACATGAAGCTATTTATAATCTTCATTTATGCATCCTGGTGTGAGATTCATACTTCCACTGCACAAATATTGATGATTTTCATGACACATTATGCTAAGGGTATTACATAATACGTGCTACATGCATTCTTTTGTAAAAAACAATCTGAATTTTGAAACAAATCCTGCCCCTAGGGTTTCAGATTTATTAAAACCCAATCTTCCTAGCTTGGAAACTCTTCTGTCTCTTTAAGATGACTTTGCACTTATCTGCCTTGATCATTTCTTTGTTGATTTTGAGGTCTAACTCTCAGAGAATCATTTTACTTGCCCTGTTTATCAGTTTGGGGGAACTCTTCACTGTAATCCTTATGAGCTGATAATTGGGAGCAAGTAGAAGATCTGTGCAGAAGGAGAGGTGGGGTGTTTTTAAGGAGGACGGGGAGAGGAACGTCTTCAGGGCTAGCTGAGCTTCCAAGGATAAGGAAAGTCCTTTCTTGGATAAGGGGACACCAGGGTTCCAGGCAGAGAGTAAGCACGCGGAGGCGTGAAGCAGCACAGGGTGCCCGGAGAACTGAGAGCAGCTGACTCACCGTTGGGGCTGGGAGAGGTGACAAGAGGCTGCATGACAGCTGACCCTAGGAGAGTGGAGGGGAGTGACTCAGGGGTTTCTCATAACAGACGGAACTGTGATCCAGAAATCCAAGCAGTCAACAGTGCAAAGAGAATACACTGGAGGGAGGTGAGGAAGGGGCAGGGGGCAGGAAAGGCCCTTGCTCAGGGGCAGGGGGCAGGAAAGGCCCTCGCTCAACTGCAGAACCAAGGCAGTGGGATGCAGAATGAAAGAAAAGAGAAAAAAAAAGTTGAGAACAGAGAATCAAAGGCTGTAATGTTCCATACCATGGGGGGAGGGGTGCATTAAATCAAAGTCCTTTGATTGTTGCTGGTCGAGCAAAGTTCACTAAGGGAAGGTCAAGTTTGAAGAGTCTTAACAGCCGATTGCTCCTTATTTTGAAATGAGAAAAACTGAATCTTACCAGAGTGGAGGGGGCCAACCAACACACAATGATGGGCAGTGCATGGAATTTGAGGTTGGCTGACCTCTTTATTGTAACCTGGAGTAAAACAGTTCCCCCCTTTAAACCTTAGTTTTGTTATCTGAAAAGCAGGGACAGTATCATCGTCATGGCAGGATTTGTGGTCTCGAATGCACACTGTAAGTAAATGAGGTTATGCATGTAAAAATTTCTGCCAGGTACCAAGGGAACAAATGACTACCAATTACATCCGAATGAGCAGAGAGGTTAAGGGTCTCCCCAGGGTTGCTGCGCAGTGTCAGACATGGGATTCTGATAAAGGATCTCTGCTCCATCCCGAATACCTCTGGAAAGAAGGCACCCTGGGCTTAGCCTAATATATAGCAGGGGACAGACAATATAGAGCATCTTGTCTGCACCATTCTGCTTTCTCTTACAGAATTTACCATTAGTAGAAGATCATTCCTTTGTCTTGTATAAATTTTTGTCCACATGAATCGTAAGTACAGAATCAACCACCAGCCTTTAAATGTGAAAGAGATTTGGCAGAGGGAAATACTGCAATTAGAAGTCTACTTGACAGGATAAACAGATACAATTTCCTTTAGGGTGTTTTGTCTCATTTTCCTTAGGTAGTTAACTGGCTACGGGCACTGAGAGGCAATTACTTGATTCAATAAATGATTCCCACTCCACGTTGTGGCTGGCTATGCATACGATTTGTTTATTTTTTAAGTTGGCTGGAAAGTCCTAACTTATGTCTCTAATTGGTATCAGCTGTTTTGTATGCCCTGTCAAGCTCATGGTATATCAAGAGCATTTCTTGGTCAGCAACAGGGCTCAAAAATGGCTGAGCCCAAGTCACTGCTGATGACTTCATACTGTCATTGACCAGCTGGATCTGAAAGGCCACTATGTATTTGGCGAGCTGGTATTCACTCTTTCTCGCCTGCAGAAAAGACAATCTCATGATGTGAATGCTGGACAGGCAGGGATTACAATTCTGCTCTGGCTACTTATTATCTTAGTGGCCTCTTGAAGATTGCTGACTTAACTTCTGCAGTGTTAGGGATCTTACTTTGGAAATATAAAATGAAAATGATGATACATTTCTTGTAAAGAGGTAAGCAAGCTGGTACATAGTAGGTGCTCAGTTAATGTGATGTTTCCTGCCTCGGACAGACAGAATGCGAGGGTTTCAGTTGTAAGAGCCCTAGAACTTCCACTCATTTACAATCCTCCTTCCCATCCCTCTCTAGGTCTTCACAGCCTGCTTCACATCTAAAACCCCATATAATCTTCCTTGAATCCTATATTTGTGCAAGTAATTAGTTTGGCTAATTTTTTACTGAGACCACTTAGATGAAACTTCTACTGGTTGCTTTATTTTGTTTTGTTTTAAACCTAAAACAGGTCCATACTTTTGGTTCATATACTTGTTTTATACTTTCGGTGTAAAAACTAAGTAGCAGGGTTACTAGGCCATGAGTTCCTTGTGTTGGAGACTCTCCTACCTAGCTTTGCACATCCCATCTTAGCACAGGACTTAGCACATGTAGGCGTGTAGGAAACATCTCTAATTTGTGTTATCTGAGGGTTTTGAGGGTTTTCCTGTCCTCTGGCCTCATGGCTGCAAGCATGTCCTCCACTCCACTCATCAGGAGTCACTTACCACATGTTTTGCTTTTAACAGTTCTCGGATTTTTACTTTAATGGCTCTGTTCCATTCAATAACCTCCTAGTCTGACTCAGCAATTCTCAAATGACAACAAAATGCTCTCTAAAATACATTAAAAGTTTATCTCTGAATAAAACTTAGGGTAAGAAAGTGCTTAAAAAACAAACAAAAGACATGCAATTTAAAGTGTTGGCTCAGGGACACCTGGGTGGCTCAGTGATTAAGCAGCTGCCTTCGGCTCAGGTCGTGATCCCAGGGTCTTGGGATCCAGCCCCGCGTTGGGCTCCCTGCTCAGTGGAGAGTCTGCTTCTCCTTCTCCCTCTCCCCCTGCTTGTGTTCCCACTTTTGCTGTCTCTCTCTCTGTCAAATAAATAAATAAAATCTTTAAAAAAAAATAAAGTGCTCAGATTGCAAATACACTGGAGGTGGCTTATTGATGGGAAATGACCCAAGAAAAGTAAGACCAACTAATTCTATCCTCTCTCTTCTTCCATCGCCTTCCACACAGTTTTGGTATGCATGTGTAAAAGTAATAATTGCTAACATTTATTAGCTGTCAATAGGTTAAGACACTAGGAGCTACTACCATGTATCAGGCCCAACATCAGTGTTTTGCGTGTTCAACTTATTTGTTCCCACAATGATCTCATGAGGTTCAGTGCTGTTGTCTCCATTTTAACTGGTGAGGAAATTGGAGCACAGAAAAGTTAAACAACTTGCCCAAGGTCACAACTAGTATGTTGTCCGGACAGGATTTGAACAGAAGGAGTCAGATTTTTAAGCCGAAGCAGCAGGAAGAGTCACTGTTACATATCTTATCTAAAGAATACAAACAGATAACATCCACCCGAAAGGCACACCTTGTCACGGACTTCTAATAAGAAGTACAACCATACATTCCAAGGTCAAACGGGAATTCCCTTCAAATGAAGCTGCAATGAGAGTGACCACACTTCTTCCGCAACACAAAGCTGGAGATAAGAAAAAGATTGAAAATCTCTACTATCATTATAAAAATTATGTAAGTAGTTAACATGTGCATAAATACTAATTTGAATTATATACTTATAATTGTATTTGCACATGTATGTGAGTACATTTGTGTATGTGTGTGTACCCATACTTATCAGGATATATGATGACAAGCATATAGATACATATGGATATATAGGACATGCCTCAGACATCTATATATTCATCTTATGTCCTACACGTGTCTGGGGAATATAACTCAACCTAATTTAAATATGCCACTCCCAGATTCTGTAGCAAACATCTCGTGTTCACCTCTTCAAGTACTCTGCGCTTACCTCTCATTACAGCTGCCTCTACAAGGCCCGGTTCTGAACAGCCTTCCGCAAGTTCCTTATAGATGTGGCCTGGTATTTTCTGGTTTTAGGCCCCTCTCACTTCCTAGCCTTTGGCATCTCTAGAACAATGACCACTCACACATGAAATCTGGGGAAGCCGACGACTTGTCAAACCACCCTGACTGATGAGACTGGCAGCTAGCAGACAAAAGCTTTCCCCTTGCTTATCCAGACCCATCATTCTGAGATCCATTTTATAGGTTTTCCCAAAGGCTTGCGATATGAAGGGACTGGTCATCCACTGGGTGGCCAACTTCTGGTTGCAGGCTTGTGCTAGGGTTCCCTCCTTCCCTCCTTTCTTAGCTCGTCACTGGCTTCTGCTCTCTTCAATCACATTCTCAGATAAAACTACTCGTCATAAACTTTCACCTCAGATTCTGCTTTGGGGGACACTAAGCTAAGACAGGCATTATTTAACTTATATTTTCTTTATTCAACTATTTGTTTTAATGCCAAAGTACAGTAAAAATTAGAACTTCAACAAGTCATGTTGCACGTTTCATTGCCTGTCAAGGGTCATCATTTCAGTTTATAGTTTTTAAAAATAAGAACTTTCCATAGTAAAAGGTTTACAGCCTGGGAAACATTTATTGCTGGCCAGGAATGGTCTGGTGATTGGAGTCAGGGAAATAGTGATTTGTGTCACATGTTTCTGGAAAACAAATTGAAGTCATTTTCTAAGCCAGATTTCAGTTTCAAGAAAAATTATATGGCATTATATACAAGTCCTGGTGGGGACACTATGACTTTCAAAAGCCATGCATTTTACTAAATATATAACATGCCTATGTGAAGTATTAATAGGGGCACTGTTGACTCGTTCCAAATGTTTAAAAAAAAAAAAGAAGAGGAAGACGATGGATGCCTGTGGAGTGATATATTGTGGTTCCCCTATCAAGCGGCAGGTTTTTTTGCTGAATCAAGTTCAAAATCAGAATACTTCTCTGCCTAGCAAGCAAGCTAAGCCATTTCCAAGTGGCTATTTATAATTTGGGCAGTGGGGAAGGAGAAAAACAGGTCAAAATGTCATCTTGAGGCATCTTGGTGATCAATCATTTAGGATCTTCCAGGGCAGGGTTTCTCAACCTCAACACTATTGATATTCTTGGCTGGATAATTTTTGTTGTGAGGAGCTGTGCCGTGCGTTGTAGGATGCTTGCAGCATCCCTGGCCATGGCCTACTGGATGCCAATAATATCACCCACACCCAAGTTGTGACAACCAAAAATGTCTATGGACCTTGCCAAATGTCCCCTGTGGGACGAAGTCACTCCCAGCTGAGAACCACTGGCTTAGGGCAATGCAGATGCTGATTGGCTCATGTGATGGGATGCCTTACAACACAGAACAGAGAGTTCAAAGTCTTTGAAAAGGTTCTTCTGAGACAGTTTAAGATAGTGAAATGATCAAACCAAAGCAAACTTTACTAATAGCCAGCATATGTGGATTGGGCAAAGATGAGTAGCCTAAAACAGTGGTTCCGCAACTTTAGTAGTGCCTGAGTCACCTGAAGAGCTTGTTAAAACAGATTCCTGGACCCCAACCCCAGCGAACCTGATTCAGTAAGTCTGATGTCTTGATGAACCTGATTCAGTGGTCTAATAATTTGTATTTCTCACAGTCTCCCAAGCAGAGTTGGGGGTTTATAAACCACCCTTTAAATAGCCTTGGGTTAAAAGTTAGAGGATCTCAACTTTAGGCAATTCACTTGAACTGTATTGGTTTCAGTTTCAAGTAGAATGGGATAGATACACAGACATATAAGCAACAAGGGGAAGAGGGGCCAGGATAGTAATATATAAAGAAGACACTGGGACAACTAGGGAGGTCGAGATATATTTGTGTTGAAAGTGATGCCATGTGGAGTCCCACACTAGATGTGAACTTCAAGCCCAATTCATCTCTGATGTGATAACAGGCACATAGTAGGTATTTACTTCAGATATTTCAGTTATGGTATCTGCACCCAACAACACTTTTCAAATCAAACAGCCCACCTCTGCCCCTGCTGAATGCACAGCCCCTTCTGAATGCGAGATCTCTACGTCTGCCACTGCAGACCAGACTACAAGTGGGGCATGGGAGCAAGAGCAGTGAACTCACTGGGTGGCCGACACATGTGAGGAGCGGGGAGCTAGGCCAATCAGGTTATCTCCTTGAGGAGTATGACCTTTAAGAAATGAACCCAGTGAGAGCCATCAGTAGTGGGAGTTAAATCTAATGTTCCTGAGAAACTGAGAGAGTCCAGACACCATGTAAGAAAAAAATACATGGAGTCAGAAACAATGAGTAATTAGCTCATATACACATATATTCACACAGAAATGGAGATATGTGGTTGTCAATAGACACTTCATATCTTTACATGGGAAGCTCCTTCCTGCTTTTCTGTCATGGATCAAATATGCCCCAGGGAAGCAGTCTGTGACCACTCAGGCCAAGGTCCCCAACCCCCACAAGCCATCCTCCATCATGGTCTTCCTTTTAGTTTCTTCACGAGATTTGTCACTGCTGTGTGTGATGGCTAATTTTATGCGTCAACTCGACTGAGCTAAGGGATGCTCAAATAGCTGGTAAAACATTATTTTGGGGTGTGTCTATAATAGCGTTTCCAGAAGAGATTAACATTTGAGGTGGCAGACTGCGTAAAGAAGATTGCCTTCACCAGTGCTAGTGGGAATCTTTCCAACTTATTAAGGGCCTGAGTACCACAAAAGGATGTGCTCATGGATAGACCACTGAGGTGGTTAATGGGTTTACAGGTGTTCGTATATATATTAAACCCATTTCTGTTAATTGAGTCCCCACCTATTGGGACCATATTGGTGGGCAAATGATCCAGACTATTCCAATCATAATAGCCAATTCCTCTGTTGTGCCATTACTTGGACCAAGGGATGAATGTGTGTGATGATTAGTTTTATGTGTCAACTTAGCTAGCCTAAGGTACTCAGTATATAATTATACACTAAATCAATATGTAGCTGTAAAGTTATTTTATAGATATGACTGATATCTTAGATATCAGCTGACTTTAAGTAAAGGAGATTGCCTTGATAATGTAGGTGGGCTTCATTCAATGAGTCGAAGGCCGTAAGAGAAAAACCTGGGGTTTTCCAAAAAAGAAATCCTCTCCCAAGACTGCAATATTAACTCCTGCTTAAATTTCCAGCCTGCCAGACTGCCCTACAAATTTCAGACTTGTCAGTACCCACAGTTGGGTGAGCCAATTCCTTAAAATAAAACTCTGAAACACACACACACACACACACACACACACACACACACACACACACACACACACACGTATTCTGCTTGTTCTGTCTCTCTGAAGAACTATGACTAAGCTGAATCAATCAGAATCCTTCTCCAGGATTTTTAAAAATCTTTCATCTCTGATTGTGAATCCTCAAGGATGTGGTAGAGCCCTGAGCAAATGCTCCACATAGGATCATCCAGTTTGAAAGTAATGAAGCCCCCATGCAGGGATGCAGAGGCCAGAGGTGGAGACAGATTCTCAGCAGACAGAGAGCACCCGAGCCCTGTTCCAGGGCTTTCTGAGGTCAGCTGTAATCCCTTTGTTCCTGTAATTAGTTTATGTGGGCAGCAAACTTTCTGGCTTAAGCTAGTTTGAAATGAGCTTCTGTCACTTTCAAGCGAGTTTTTGGTATTGGGAGGAAGTCAAGACTGGGGTTCAGGTTCTGTTTCTTTCTGGATGAGCCTCTTGAGAACACTTGGTAGGAAGATATTAAATCTTTGCAGGTCGTGGGGAGTGATGACTACACTTGTTGTGATTTCCCATGTAGATGAACGGTATAGGTGCAAACAAACATTGTTTTGGGGGCACTTGGGTGGCTCAGTCGTTAAGCGTCTGCCTTCAGCTCAGGTCATGTTCCCAGGGTCCTGGGATCAAGCCCCACTTTGGGCTCCCTGCTCAGCGGGAAGCCTGCTTCTCCCTCTCCCTCTGCCCCTCCACCCCTGCTTGTGCTCTCACTCTCGCATGCTCTCTCTCAAATAAATAAATAAATAAAATCTTCTAAAAAAAAAAAAAAAACCATTGTTTTCATGCCTATGCAAACACAACAGATAAATTTATACTTCAGCCGGGGCGCCTGGGTGGCTCAGTCGTTAAGCGTCTGCCTTCGGCTCAGGTCATGATCTCAGGGTCCTGGGATCGAGTCCCACATCGGGCTCCTTGCTCCGCAGGAAGCCTGCTTCTCCCTCTCCCACTCCCCCTGCTTGTGTTCCTGCTCTCGCTGTCTCTCTCTCTGTCAAATAAATAAATAAAATCTTAAAAAAAAAAATTTATACTTCAGCCATACTTCCTTGTAATTCACTTTACCACTTCCACTTTCTCTGCTTAAATAGCTCATGTTTATATTGTACGACCCCCACTATTGTCACAGCTGATTGGAGCAAGGCTCAACATCTTACCCAAAGAGAGGCATGTACCATGGCCAGTGCCCAAGCACATACGAGCTCTAGCTCCGAAAGATGGGCGGGGTGGATCAGATTCCATTCTTGGGAATTTGGATATAGACAATTATGAACCTGAGTTAGATGTAGGGCTAGATGGTAAATCAAATTTATGATGTTGAGCTGAGGACACAGCAATTCAAAATACATGTGTCTAACCCACAAGAAAGCAGAGCAGGGGAAGAAGATGCCAGTTGATAGAGAGAGAAGCATTTAGCAGATGTGCAGTGAGAAGCAGGTGCCGTGCAGTTGAGTGAGTTCCAGCCCTGTTCTCATGAGGTGCAATGATGCTGAGCTCCCTGCCAAGTAAAATAAAGCTTTCTTTATCGGAGTTATTCTGAGATTATCCTCTGTCTCGTGCAACCACACAAGGCCACCTGGAACATGTTCACTGTGATTGGAAAGTGCTTATCACGGGAAGAGCCCCAGACTGCAACACTTTAACTGGAAACAGACAGGAAATGCTTTTTAGATGGCAAAGCTTCTTAGTAAGAAACATCGACTTGCAAAATGTAAATTCCAAATCATCTGTTAACATTTACTGAGAACAAACAACTCTCAGAGACCTTATTTCTTAATTAAATGATTTCTCCCCCTGTGAATACAGAGCTGGTATTTTAGATAAATATAATACCGATGTATGTCATTACATAGTCTGTAAATCTCATTTTTGTGGGAGGAGGAATCTTGGGGAGGTAATGTGTGCAATGTGTACAACCTTGATGGTGGTGATGGCTTCACATTTGTACTTACCCCCAAATCCATCAAGTTTCATGGGGCAAATATGAATGGCTTTTTACATGTCATAAAGTGGTTAAACAATCTCAATTTTGCTATTGTACATTTTTTAAAGGAAAAAAACCCATAAATGATCTCATTTTTATTTTTATTTATTTACTTATCTTTTAAAGATCTACTCTTTTTTTTTTTAAAGTAAGTTGTATGCCCAATGTTGGGGCTTGAACTCAAGACTCTGTGATCAAGAGTCGCATACTCTACTAACTAAGCCAGCCAGGTACCCCAACAATCCCATTTTTACTATTTTTTTTATTTTATTTATTTATTTGAGAGAGAGAGAGGGAGAACACGAGCAGGGGGAGGGGCAGAGGGACAAGCAGACACCGCGGTGAGTGGGGAGCCCTCTGAGGGGCTTGATCCCAGGACACTGAGATCATGCCCTGGGCCAAAGTCAGACGCTTCAGTCAGTCTGACTGACTGAGCCACGCAGGTGCCCCAATAATCCCATTTTTAAATGACAATAACATTTAGGACACAATAGAGATTGATAAAAACTATAACCAGATTTTTTGAAAAGAAGAAAAACCAATGTGGTAAAAAAGGAAGAAATTGTCCCAGTCTAACAGGAAAGTGAGAAGGATGTTGAAATAAACCAAGGGCATTAAAAAAAAAGTCATGCAAATCCTATAACAGGTTGTGTTGTCATTTTTTTCCCCAAATAAGGAATGCAAATTATAATGTCAGCCCAGCGACATAACCTGGGACTAATCAGAAATCAGCATTAACCTGCACAGCTTGGGAATGGCCTTCTCATCAGGCACTTAGTATATGAATGTCTATTTGTGCAAGATGAATGAGTGCAGGTGCCATAATAAGGCCATGGCATTTGGTTATGATCATGGCCCCTGATGACCAAAGCAATCCATAAATTATAATTGAACTATAACTGAGAGCAAGCAGCATGTGACACAATTCATTCCTGCCACCTCATTCTAAATTCAAGCCTAGAACTGTGAATGCAGGAGCTGAAAGGCCAGGGTGAAGGTTCTGTGAAGAAAACTCTCCCTACCTTCAGCTTCATTTGTGGCTTCTAATCTGGAGGTCTCGAGGATCAGAGCTTTACACAATTACCACTAGTGGACAAGTTTTCCTAGATTTTAGTAGGGGTCAAAAATGTTAGTCAGCAAAAATTGTCCATTCATTCCTTTATATATTCCATAAACATTTTCTTGTTCTTTAACTGTGCACTGGAAATTGCTACACAGAGGCTCATAGTCTCACGAAGGAGCAATTACGTACAGATAATCTAAGACAATGGGCAGTAGTGTTAGAAGTATACCCACAGGGTTCTACATAAATTCCCAACAGGGATTGTGTAAAACAACTTGAATGGGTCAAGGAAGCCTCCCCAAATTTGATGGACACTACCGAAGCCAAGTCTTAAGAATGAGCAGGTGTTAGCCAGCCAAAGGAGGGAGTGAGACATTCCAGGTTCAGGTACTGAATGAGTGAAATGATAGAGGTGAGACCGTGTGCATACAAGAAAAATTCATACAGCCTTTCGCAATGCATGAGAGTGCTAATTTAACTCGACCTGTCCAATGTCAATTACTATTTTAAAAACCGAGCACCTATTATGTACTTTGGTACTTAGAAACTGCTGGGGTGACAAAACTGAATAAGGCATGAAGCCCATCCTCCATGAATTAACAAGCTTAGAAATATAATTCTGTAGCAAAATGAATTAAAATAAAACACAAAAGTCACCATCACAAAGATATGACAAAAGATCTGTGGAAGCCCCAAGGAAGAGGTAAAAACTCAGATTGCTAACGGTTTTTTAAGGAGATGACTTTTGAGCTGGGTCTTGGCAAATTGCAGAATTTCTCAGGTGAAGGAGTCCAAATCCCAGGCAGAGTGAAACTGGAATACTCATTTTCTTGAAGGAGATAAAAAAGATTGGAGCAGTGGATTCTCCAGGGGAGGCTTGGAGAGGTTAGTAGAACCACAAACTAAGCCTTCAAAGAAGACCAGGGAGTTTGTGTTTAAGTGATGCTTGCATAACCCTACTAGTATGTGGATTTTATTTTGAGTGGCTTGAATAGAGGTGTGGATGCAGATTATGGGGGGAGTAAAATCTGCCCTACTCCCTCCCCATGGTTTGGCTCACCACAGAACTAGAGTGCTCTAGAGTTCTGGAAGCATCCTTCCCCAAGAAAGACAATTAGAGCATGTGCCACAAAGCAGCCTGGTCCCACAGCACCTCACCTGGTTCCAGAGGGTCTCTGGAGTTTCTCACCACTGTTCCTATTTCTCCTTCCACCAAACAGGTCTTGATCATAAACCCCTCCTTACATGGTAAGGTAAGAGCAGTAAGAAATAAACCTTAAATCCAATGATCTTCTCTCCCAACAGACCCCAGGAAGTCAAGATGTTGTTATCAGTCATGGAGTGCCAGGGCAGTGTATGCTGGGACATCTAAGGGCTTATTGGGGCAACTTGCAACAAAGGGAGGAAATATCTGTAATTGTGGGCCAGCCAGGAAACCTGATAGGGATGGGGACTTGTCCAATGTCTAAAAATTTTGATGAGCTCAAATATGACCCAGGCAATTCCTGTTTCTGAGAGGAATCTAGTGTGGTGGGTGGAATAAGACAGAGAAAAGAGTCAGGCAGATCGACAGATTGTGGTTCCAGGTAGTATTCCTTCTACTTACAAGGCAGCAGTTTGTGAAAGATACGATGATCTAGGGGCGCCTGGGTGGCTCAGTAGGTTAAGCATCTGCCTTCGACTCAGGTCATGATCTCAGGGTCCTGGGATCGAGTCCTGCATCAGGCTCCTCACTCAGTGTGGAGCCTTTCTCTCTCTCTCCCTCTCCTCCGCCCCCCACTGCTCACTCTCTCTATCTCTCCCCTTTAAATAAATAAATAAATAAACAAATAAATAAATAAATAAATAAATAAAATCTTAAAAAAAGAGAGAGAGAGGGAGATGGGTTACAACTAGTCCTCAAGGAGAGGAAGGGGTTATGGAGAACCAGGCAGCAATGCAGGGACCTCGCATGCTTCTAAATTGTGGGCCAGGGTGCTAGTCTAAGTAGGGATCAAGAGTACTTATCAGGGAAACTGAGGCAAAGCTCCATCTTGAGAAGTAGACTGGCACAGGGCAAGGAGAAAAGAGAAAGTGGGCTGCTACATATTGGTGGCTTCAAACAGGCCCAGAGCCTGCTCCTGCATGACAGATCTCCGGATGACAGACTCCATGAACTTGTGGTTTGGGAGCTCTAATGGGATTTCTGTTCTGATTGGGACTATCTTTGGGGATGGACGGCCCTGGGTCGGGGCCTGCCCTGGTGGGCGTGGGCATACCCTGCAAGGCCTAGGGAGAGTCCCAGGGAAGGAGCAGTGACCTCAGCATGCCATCCAGGTACAAGTGTGTAAGCAGGAAGCAGGCTACTGACAGGGAGCCTGTCTCAGGGACAACCACTGCCTGCTAAACGGCCGCTCTGAGGCACCCAGCAAGAATGCCTGGGGACACAGCCCAGGAGTACACAAGGAAGAGGAACGCGAGGGCTGAGCTGCCGTGCCCTGCTCAGATTCGTTAATTCCTTCTTAGCGATTCAGAGTGGATTTTCCAGTCTACAGATTAGTCACAGCCATTGTTTCTTCCCCTTTTGGTTCTTTTTGTTCAGCCTCTGGGTACCATTGCTTATCCAAATCACAAATGAGGAGGAAGAGAGATGAAATATTCTGAAAAAATTTGCATTTTTTATAAAATTTGGAACAAAGGAGGAGTGGTGACCCATAGCTGAAATGACTTTTTCTGGCATAGAGCACCCAGGCAGAATCACCCCCATGAATGGCCCAAGGGTTCACAACTTATGAACAGTTGTTGGCACTAGCATATGGGGTCGACCAGTGGGGGAGACCGGTGTGAACCACTGGTGGGGCTGAGATGCAGTGAGGTGTCTGGTATTGCCTATCTATTGTTGTGCAACAAGTCACCCCAAAACTTAGTGGCTTCAAACAATAATAATTACTTATTATCTTATGGTTTCTATATGTCAGGAACTCAGGAGCCGCTTGACTTAAGAATTCTGGCTCAGAGTCCCTTATAAAGTTATAGTCAGAGGTCAGCTAGGACTGCAGTCATCTGAAGATTGAGTAAGGCTGGACGATCTACTTCCACCAAGATGGCCCACCCTCAGGGCTGGCAAGTTGGTGCTGGCTGTTAGTGAGAGGCCTTACTTCCTTCCCTAATGGGCCTCGCCACAGAGTTCTTACAATATGGCGACTGAATTCCCCTATAGTGAGCAATCCAAAAGACCCAGGTGGAAGACACAATGTCTTTTATGACTAGACTTGCCAGTCATGTGCCATCATATCTACAGTGGTCTACTAGCCCCCAGACCAGCCTTGCTTCAGTATGGTAGAGGGCTACTCAAGGGCATGAATATCAGAGATGACGATCGTTGAGATGGGGATCATGAGAAGCTGGCTACCACAGTTTCTAAGTATCCCATAAACTGTTACCTCCCTACCATTCCTCTGTGACTTTGCATGTTCCCTTTGCCTGGAAATTTCGGCTGCTTTTTCTTCTCTTTCAAGGGCCAGCTCAGTTTCCTTTCTCTAAGAAAGCATTGCCAACACTTGCAGACAGCACTTCACACATATATCTATTTTAAAGCTTGTCTGTCTGTGGACCTGTTAGTCTGCTGATGGCACTTGGGACTGGCATAGACTTGGCACTCAATAATGCTGGATGAATGGATGAAGGAATGAATGCTTATCATCACATCAAAAGGCATCTGTGGCCTATAATTCTTGGTTGCCTTCTGAGACTTCAGGATCGTCCTCAACTGTTGTTGTAAACCAAATTCTCTCATATGAATAGTTGAGAGGAGTAGGGAGTACATGGTATGTCTTGGCTCCATGCAAACTTTGCTGGGCATGATCCTCCTTACAAGTTTCTCAATTATAAAATTCCAAGAGAAGCATATGATCATAAAATTTGAAAGTTACCCAAATATTATTTGCAGGATTTTATTTTTAGATATGTCCTTGTCTCACCAAATGTTATCAAGTAAGCCAAATAAATAAGAGAAATTATAAAGCAAGAGAACATCAACCATAAAAAGAGAGAGGGGTGGGGCAAACCATGAGACAAAAGCGATCAAATGAAGTAGATAATGGTTGAGGTGGGGTATCAGAATTGCCAAATTTGAAACATAAATTATTTTCAACTTGGTTATAGTTCTTCAAAATATGCTTTATTTAATTAATTCATGAGAGGATCATGATGAATCTGCAACTTACGAATTGCTTTTTAGATTTTTGTTCCTCCAAGTGTGTGGGTAGAGTCTTGACTACGGTTTCCTGTTTAAACTCTCTAAGTGAAAAAGCCTTACTCAGCAGTTGACAAAAATAAGTTTCAAGATAATGAGAAATGGTTGGGGCAAAGGGGACTCCTGAAGAGAGTTGATTCTGGCTGGGCCCAGCATCTGAGGACAAAGCATACTTAATGATCCAGACTGGAGTGTCCTGGCTCACCACTGAGGCACCATCTTGGTAGTCAGTCCACTGAACCCTGTGCCGAGATTCCTGCCTTTGAGGATTTTGGCTCTCCGTTACTGTGAGTGCCTGTGAAGCCATGGTACAGGCAATCACTCTAATGCAGGGGCAGCCACACTGAACTCCTTGGGCAAGTTTTTTAATCTCCTCGAGCCTCAATTTCCCTATCTATAAAATGCTATATGCTCCATAGGATTGGTTATAGTAAACACTCTAAGTTTATTAAATATACTTAAAAAGACATACCCCTAATGCTCTATGCCTTCCCTTTCTCTTCCCAGCTCACTAGTCCTTCTCTCCTAACACTGCTCCTCTACCTCAGATTCCTTACACCTGGCTAGCATTTTCTAGTAATCATTTCCTTTAGGAAGCTTTTCCTGGTTCCCACCCTTTCCATGAACAAGTTTTCTGTGTTTCTTTGAAATTCTTAGCACTGGGTACTGTATATGAATGTTCATGATATAGAACTGTAGTTGCCTGTTCACTTAGCTGTATTTACCCATTAAATTATTGTCCAAAGGGCACAAATTATGCCCACCTTGCTCATCATTGTATTGCCAGCACTAAACCTAAAACATGATCTATTGTAGGAATTCAATGAATGTGAAAAGAGCATAAAAGAAAAGCAGGAAGGAAGGGGGGAAAAAGGAATAGGGGAAGGAGGGAGGGAAGGGAAGAAAGAAGGAAAGGAGGAAGGGGAGAAGGCTGCAGACAAATAGTTGGTTCCCCAAGCCCTGTTTTCTAGAAACAGCAGTCCTCGGGAACTGTGCCCCCCACCCAACATACCTGCACTACCCAGATTTTACAGAGACCAAAAATATTAAGCCAAAGGAGAAAGCGACAGAAATTGGATGAGATGGTGCCAGCAGGAGATTGATGGTACCCTCGGGCTGCACGGTCCTAACTAACAGAAGCCACCAACTGATGGAAGGAAAGAGAGAGCACATCATCCACCATAGGGAAACTCACGTACCTTCACAGTCCCAGCACGACTCCTGGATCTCCTGTGGGGCTTCCTCTTCAGGTATGTGGAGGGGACCTCAGAGTTGCCTAGAGCAGCACCAAAACAGACAATAAAAAACAATTGCTAATCTGGAGAATGTTAGTCTTCCATATGTAGTAGGAATGCCAGCTCATAAACTCAGGTGTGCCAAAAAAAGAAAAAAATGCATCTCTTTATTTTATAGAAGCCAACCCAATTTTCTTCTAGCATTTCCCTCATCCCAGGCCTACTCTGAAACTTGACCTGAGTCATCTTCAGGGTTAGTGGTGATGGGTCTTTGGTTCTAGGCATACCTGGTTTACGCTGGAGCTGCCCATCTTCCCTGTCTGCTTGGACCCATTCGTAGCACCTCTTGTGGCCTTATCTGCCAAGACACTGCAGATAGTGTTCCTTTCTTGGGTCTTGGCCCCTCATGAGGATGCTATCGGCAAGCCAAACTGATCCCCACTGTTCCAGAATTGCCTCTACTCCACCGTTCTCTTCCTGCAGCCCAGGTCTTTGTGGACCGTGGGAGGGCATGGGTGAGCCCCACTCTTCCTTCTGCTTCTCCGGGTCACTTCACCTCTAGCACTAAATACCCTTGACCTCTTCATTTCTTCCACAAACCCCTAGACTCTTCATAAGTGCTTCTAAAGGAAAAGCAGGGTATTCCAGCCAGTGACTTGTGCCTTCTGCTCAGCCACAGCCCTTACCTGTGCCCATGAAGCACAGAGCAAACAGCTTGCAAAGAGAAAAAGGGAACTCAGTGAAGACAAAACCAGCAAAATAAATTAATGTCTGAAAATATTGTCCAGTCATACAAAGTCCCCAAAGCATGAGGTTAATGTGGGGTTTTTTTGTTTGTTTGTTTGTTTTTTAGAGATTTTATTTATTTTAGAAAGAGAGAGAGTGTGCACACAAGCAGGGGGAGTGTCAGAGGGAGAGGGAGAGGGAGAAGCTGGCTCCCTACTCAGGAGCCCGATGTGGGGCTCAATCCCAGGAACCTGGGACTATGACCTGAGCCGAAGGCAGACATTTAACAGACTGAGCCACCCAGGCGCCTCTTAATGTGGGTTTTGACACCCTGTGGAGATGGAGCGTGGGGAGGATGGTGATTTCCCAAGACACCACACATAGTCTTCACCGGCTCTGTCCCCAAAAGTGGGTTGTGATGCCCACTTTTGGGCATATGTGGAAACCATACACATAAACCTAGCCAACCTTGCTATTCAGGGGCTAGACCCAACTAGGGGGCCAAGCAGGGTACAAACAATGGCTACATTAGCTCAGTGTCTCATGTGCCTTCTGCCGGCAGGCAGCAGCCATTTGGGGGCACCTTGCTGGGAAAATCTACCCCTTTACACCAGCTGAGTCCATGTATTTATGAGTGAGCGAACCTTTTTTTAGCCGCGTTGCTTCAAAGAGGCCGAGTGTTACCAACTTGAGAACTATGGTTATTGATCTCTGCCCTTTACCCAGAGCTGATTGAGGGATGTGTTTTTCTTTTTACATCAATGTGCTAGACAGCTCTTGGTGGGAAAAGATGACAGATGCTGATGCTATTGCCATCTGAGTGTGTGAATACGCCGCAAAGCCTGGGAGTGCTTGCTGGAAGGGACAAGTGTGTGAGCATCTGTGTACGTGCATCCCCCCACACACAGCCACTCACACACTCACACACATACACACACACACACACACACACACACACACACACACACACACACACACACATGCGGCCTCACTGGATTGGTGAAGGCCTAAGCCAGGATCAACCTTAGCAAGTCTTGTTCAAATACTAAAAAGTATATTTTTCTGGCTTCCCTCTTTGTAAAATGATTCCTGCTTTTCAGGACTATTTTCTCTTTTGCCTTATGTTATTGGCTTTCTGAAGAAGACAGCCCAAATAAAAAGCAATCTGTTGCATTTTCATCACAATTGATTCTGTCCATCTGCTTAATTGTCTGGTTTCTCAGCAAACGTATACATCTTTTAGCACCAGCATCAACCCCGGGCCTGGCCACTGGAGGTGCCTGAAATGAGAAAGTGCTTTTAAATTTAGAACTTTTGTCTTGGAGACATCTAGTATTAGCCTAGAATTACTTCTGGTCTCGTGTTAAACCTGTGTTTGGCTAATGTCTGCTATGAACTGGATTCTTGGTCTAAATGTCTTATACTCTTCACCAGGAAGTCGTGAAATTGAAAACATTTTCTTTAGGGAGGTTAAAAAATGTGCCCGGGTCATCCCATCAGTAGCAGAGTTGGGATTCAAACACGCCTCTTCCTGAATCAGAGGCAGCTTTGCCTTAGTCTCCCCCCAAATTTGGAATTGTTGTGTTCGTGAACTTGAGAGCTGGGAGGTACCTAGAGAACACCCAACCTCTTCAACCTTTAAATGAGGAAGCTGAGGACCAAAACATTAACTGATTTGCTCAGTGGGGTCCTACAAACAGTTTCTGGGTAAGCCTGGGTCCCACTCTTGGACTTATAACAAATAGTTATCTCTCCCCTGCAGAGGGCAAGGAGCTCCGCCAAATAGCATGGTGCATATAACAGGTGGAAGGTGGGGTCTTGCTCTTAGGCAGTCATTACCTGCAGAAAAATAAAGAAGCAATAACAATGAAGTGCTGTCCCTGAATGCTTCAGGAGTGGGAGGGAGAAGGGAGATGTCATGGAAAGGCTTCTTGTCAGAAGTTCATTTCAAGGGGTGCCTGGGTGGCTCAGATAGTTAAACGGCTGCCTTTGGCTCTGTCCCTAGGCTGACAGATTCCAGGGTCCTGGGATCTAGTCCCGTGTCGGGCTCCTTGCTGAGCAAGGAGCCTGCTTCTCCCTCTGCCTGCCACTCCCCCTGCTTGTCCTCTCTCTCTCTGACAAATAATAAAATCTTAAAAAAAAGAAAAAAGTTCATTTCAAGCTCAGTCTGATGAGCAGAAGAAAGCCAATCACCAAGGACTTTGCCTCAGTCATGATTCAGGTATCTGTTCCTTGTTGGAAGAGCTTTGTTGTCCCAGATTTAAAATGGGATAAGAGATTCCTAATAGCTGCCCGGACGTGGGTGAAACATCCACCACTCTCCACTGATGAAGGGAGAAGGTTGTTAGGCGGACAGCATGCTAGGAAGCTACTCTTGAAATTCTCTCTTGAAAAGAGGTGGCTTTGTGTGATCATATTTAATTCCGGAAGTACTCAAGTAAGAGGGCTACACAAAAGGAATTTTCCTGTGGATGAAGCTGAATTGTTATAAACAGTAACATACCTGATATCTTGATTTAAAATGCAAATAAATTTCTGGCAAACACACATCTTGATCACATGATTGACCAGATAATCACCATGTGTTTCTACTTCTATGGCTGACCATATGGGAGGGCCAGGTAATCATCCTGCTTCGATGTTCAAACCCCTTGGAAAGGCTCCAGACTGTGTATGAACTTCCACTCCCCACTAGACCCCTCCCTGGCATCTGTCCTACCTCTCTGTGCTCCTAGGCTGACAGATGTTCTGTACAAAAATATTAAAGTACCAGCCAGGAAAGAGGCCCTGGTCATAGCTTAAAAAATTTTGCTTTGCTTATTTCAATAAATAATGTGCACTGTATACTTGATGAGCTTTTTCAATTTTTAGGATAACTTCTATAACTTTAGAGCAGTTCTTAGTGTTGCTGAAGAAAACACAAATCTGAAAGATTTTTAGATATTCATTTTAATAAACAAGAAAAATCCTGAATCATTCGGTGCAGTACTTGGTGCTGGCAAGTGCGTGCTGCCCAATGATCCCGCTCTACATTGGACACCAAGCAAGAATGCCTGAGCTGGAGATTGGCTAGCTGCTCCCAGCCCCATCTTCTCTTGGGCACATAGAAGCGAGTACATTTCCTGGCCTCCCCTGCAGTTCAGTTGGGCCTGCGTGATGGGGTCTCCCCAGTGGGCTGTAGGAGGAAGCAGCGTACCCGACTTGCAGACAAGGCCATGAAGCCCCTCGCACGATCCTCTTTTCTCCCTCTTTCCCTTTTACTGCAACTCCGGAGAGCCATGCACAAGAGAGCTTCGCTATGTCATGAGATGTGAGAGCGTCTGTTCCTGCAGCATAGCCTCGCCCGCCCTGACCAGTCCTTTGTGTCTTCCTGCCCCACCACACATGACACAGCTGGGCTGGACTGTGGCTGCTGCAGGGGATGCCCTGGGCACTGCCCGATCCCTCCCTCAGGCCGCACTTCCCTAGCTTTCAGCAGTGGTGCCTGCTAAGGGCCCACAGCTGAGTCCTTTCCCAGGCATTTCCTCCAGCCAAAGGGAATCATTGCCTCTCCCCAAATTACACTCCCCCCGCCCCATTCCAAGAGCAACCCTATCCTATGACTGATGGTTGAAGGCCTATAAAGGCCTTGCCTCAGTCTGAGACCCCCCTGCAGAGCCATCCCAGCTCTAGAAAGAGGGCATTTCAGAGAGAGCTAGAACAGAGAGGTGGCCCAATCCGAATTTTCCCAGTCACAGAATACATTCTGTTCCCTCACCTCCTCAGACCTGCTCCTCCCCAGAGCTCTAAATAACCAGCCCGGACAGCTCTGAAAAATGTATGTAACTGCTGATAAAGTCTAGCCCAAACATCCCTCTCACACTGTGCTGACTCATTTGCCCAAAATATGCCTGACCAGTGAGGCAGAAATAATGATTCTTACTGGCTTTTAACCATCAAGCTCCCCAGCTCTATTTCCCTTAGTCCTAAGGGCACATTCTAATTTGGTACAGAAAAGGGGGGAAAAAAAGCGCACCTGCCAATTCCCATCCTGGAAGGACTGGAGAAAGGAAATGTATGCAATTATGTTAAAGGTCCATGTATTTCTATGAAAGTGTCATTCACAACCTCCACTCCCACTTCCCACCCGCCATCACTCCCATCACCATAGACCTGTCTTAACCTAATTGCATCTTGGGGTTATGCCATTGTCCTATATTAAAAGAAATAAGATTAAACATCACTGCAAAAAAGGAGATTAAGAATAACATCTTCTTTACAGAAACTTTCAGAAATCCCTTTCTGCTTCATGATGGGGAATAGCTTAGATGGACAAACAATTGATTTAACTCATGTTAGAAATATTGCCAAAGGTGTCATCGATCCAGTTTCCCCTTCCCCAGTGGATTTGAGAAAGGTTACAGCCAATGTTTGCACCCTATTTGCAAGAGTGTAGTTCTTTGAGAGACACAGTTTTGTTTCACGCTCATTTCTGGTTCCATTTGTATTAATATGCCTCTGGTCCTTTTCTTTGTTGTCTGCTTTTATCTTGTCTTAGTCTATCTTCTATATCTCTGCATGATGCCAAAATACTTGGTGGAAAAGGAAAGGGCCTACCAAAAATTTAATGATCACTCTATTTGAACTCTTTTCTGCCTACTTTTAGGTAGATAAGTCAAATCATCTAAACTTAACAGCAAGTACTCTCGAGGTGAGGGCCGAGATATAGGAACATGCATTTTGGATCCTCGTGTGCAGAGACCAGAGGAAGAAAGGAAGAATCAATCTGCATACAGTCATCACACTCCCTCAATACACACCTCCACCCTCCAAAATCATATCACCTCTGTTTTCTCTTACACGCGACTGGTGTCCAGAAAGAACTGATACTCTTGACGTGCTCTTTTTAGGAATTAAGAGTGAGAACACAGGTGCACATATTAATCTGTGTATTAAGGGATGCCTGGACAAGCTTTTAGGTATTGGCACTGATTCATGCATTTACATTAATTCTCAATTGAAAAATGGAATCCAATGGGGCGCCTGGGTGGCTCAGTTGGTTACGTGTCTGCCTTTGGCTCAGGTCGTGATCCCGGAGTCCCGGGATAAAGCCCTACATTGGGATCCCCACACAGTGGGAAATGTTTCTGCCTCTGCCCCTCACCCCGCTCATGCTCTCTCTCGCTTTCATATAAACAAAATCTTTAGAAGAAAGGAAAATGGAATCCATTGAGTCTGTCTTGATGCCTTATCATTTAGAGCTAAGCTGTGCTCTGCACTTGTGTTTTTTTTTTTTTAAGATTTTATTTATTTATTTGACAGAGAGAGAACACACACAGGCAGGGGGAGCAGGAGAGGGAGAGGGAGAAGCAGGCTCTCCGCTGAGCACGGAGCCCAAGGCGGGGTTCGATCCCAGCACTCTGGGATCATGACCTGAGCTGAAGGCAGATGCTTCACTGACTGAGCCACCCAGGCGCCCCTTTGCATCTGTTTTTATATCTTAATAGAATAATTTGGAAAATCTAGGATCATAGAATGCTAAAGGTAAAAAGACCTCTGTAGTCATAGATTCCAAGCATAAAGGTGTGTATGTGGGTATATGTTTTTTAAACTTAGTTGCAAAATTAGCATGTACTTGATACCAGAATGTCAAATTGAAAAAAAAAAAAAAAAGAATGTCAAATTGCCCTAACGTATGAGAAGTAGAATGTAAATCCTGTCACCTCTACTCCTACTTCCCAGAATAAGCGCCACTTATAGGAGCTTTCATTCATTTGCCCGTTCATTCATTCCACAAATATTTATTGAGCACCAATTATGTATTAGGCTCTGTAGATCAAGACAGGCAGGAAAAAATAAATAGATATACAAAATAATTTCAGTTAGTTGCAAGTTCTACAAAGACAAACAATAACAGTGAGCTAGAGTACACTCCTTGTAGAGTGACAAGCGAGGTCTTTTCAGACAGAATGTGACTACATGGCAAAGGAAACAGCAAATGCAAGGCCTACAGGCAGCAGTGTGCTGGGTATGTTCTAGGAACAGCCAAGGGGCCAGTGTAGCTAAGGAGCTCGAGGAAGAGGAAGAGTGTATGAGATGAGATTAGAAATGTCAGCAGCAGGCAGATTTTATAAGTCCTGCAGACAATGTAAGGAGATTTGTTTCTTTTCCCGGTGCCGGAGAAAGCAGCTGGGTGGTTTTAAATGGGAGAGTGCAACTTTAATAGTCCAAAAGCTTTATGGGTGGGCAAGAATGATCTAGGGGGAGGCCTGAAGATTAATTTTCAAGGAGGCACCACCTAGAGGAAAGATTTACTCTATATGATTGTTTCTGTAGCATTTATGCTAGTATCTGTTTCCTATTGCATTAAATCCTACAAGAGTATTAATAGCAATAAAAAATAATAAGCTGGCCTAGCAGATTCCACAGGATGTACCTCATATGTCATGCTGATACCTGAGTTCACAGGCAGAGTAGCCAAATGAGGCAAAGGGACAATGACAAGCAGACTCGCCTGTCTGCACCTCTAAGACAGCTTATGCCTGTTCTTTATGCAGTAACTGGTAGCTATTTATTTTCTTTAGAACAATTTTATTTTTAAATAGTTTAAGGTTCATAGAAGTATCAAAAATACTTCGGAGTATTTTAGTATGGAGAATTTTCATGAACCCTTCACTCAGCTTCTTCCAATGGTAATATCTTACATAACCATGTACCTGTCAAATTACAGGTCATAACCAAATACATGTCAAAACCAGGACATTGGCATTGGTAGAATACTGTTAGGTGCAAGCCTTATTTGGATTTCACCAGTGTTTACATGACCTCTTCTTAAATTATTTGCTTGGAGGGAGTATATTGTACTGTGAAATTTTATTCCATGTGTAGATCCCAGTTACCATCACTACCATCAGGATACAGACTGATCTATCACCACAGAGAGATGGCTCTGTGTTAACCATTCATTAAATCTGTCGTTGTGTTAAAAGTCAGTTTTTGTTTTATAAATACACCAAACCTGGGCAGGAAGAATACTTCTATTTTTGCTTCTTTGTCTACTTAATACAATGTTACTAGACCCTTAAACACCACAAACACATGAATATTTACACATTTCATGAGTTATCACACAAATCTGGAAAGATGATGGATTCCGGAATATTAAATAACTGAATGTTGGCCGTAACATGAGATCTGGTTGTGTCTAAGATCTTTCAAACCCAAAGGGGTGTTCATAAGACTCCTTTTTTACAATCAACCCTCACTTGCAAAAGGAACTCTTCATACCTTTAAACAAAACAGACCCCCGCCACCACTGCCTCCCCCACACACACAAAAAGAGAAAAGTTCCACTTTATTGACCCTTGGCCTACATGGCAAAATCTTCTCAAATTTGTTCACAATTTTGATAGAGTCTGTTAGCATTTTTGGAACTTTGGGTATGCTTTATTAAAATCTTATTATGATTAAAAGCCTTATCCATGGTTTTGTGATCCAAGAGATGAGAACCTACTGTGTGCAGTCCACTATCCCCTTGGGTCCACCATCTTGATGCATTCTCTGGAAATCTCAACCTGAGCTCCAGGTTCCCTTGGTCCTTCCTATCCTTAATAAAATCCTTTCTTCTCCCAGAAATATCTTGTTTGCTCACAATTCCCAAAATGTACCTGTTTCTGACTACATGGATAAAAATTCAATATATATTTCATAGAAGCAACACTTGCCCACCTGTATCAGCTACTCCATATACATTACAATGAACAAAAATAAGCATATACTGTTTTAGTCATCATTTTTCTTTTATAGCCATCTTTTTTTTTAAAGATTTATTCATTTATTTTGAGAGAGTGAGAATGAGAGAGAGAGAGACAGAGACAGAGAGAGCACATGAGAGGGGGGAGGGTTAGAGGGAGAAGCAGGCTCCTCGCCGAGCAGGGAGCCCATGCGGGACTCGATCCCGGGACTCCAGGATCATGACCTGAGCCGAAGGCAGTCGCTTAACCAACTGAGCCACCCAGGCGCCCTATAGCCATCTTTTAATACATTTTATTAAATGGATCCTGCTTTCAGACCTTTGATGATGAAGTTGCCACACATTGGCAACTGTGTGCCCTCTAAGCAACACTTGGGGATTTTCTGATAGTGTGTTTGTGTTCTGGCCCAAACAAGATGTTCTACTCCCAACTTGATTTTTCTTAAGCCCCAAGACATGGCATTAGCCACTCTCCAATGGTCTTTATTTCTTTTTAATGACAAATAATATTAAAGACCAGATTTGGGCTCAGACTGTTCCACATGCATAATGGGGACAAGATAGCACATGTTTCTTGGCTACTTTAGCAGCAGAACTGAAGAGGGCGTTTCTTTCTAGGCACATGATTTTTCATTGACAGGACTGAATAACTCTCCTTTTTGCTACATGTAGTCTGTATGAATGGCACTTTTGGATCATGGCAATGCACCCCAGGGTAACTGCAACAGCCCTACAAACTAATATTTCTAATTAAAATATAAAATGACTACATTTTGTTTCCTTTTCCTTCAAAAACACAGAATAATATTATATCACTTTCTCTTATTATTTGCTTTTGATGATCACTTAGACCTTCTAATTTACTCTTTTAGTATTTGATATATTATTTTTAGACTTTTTGTGCGCATATGCAATTCAGATGCTTTCTAATAGTGTAGTTTGGTGTTTGATTTTTGTTTCCTTAAAATAGAATCATACTCTTCAAATTGTTCTGCAAATCATATACATATATAATAATAATAGTCCTTTTTACTTAACAATGTACTATGGGTTATGTACAACATCAGAACATATAGATTTAAATCCTCTTACTTTTAAATATGCTTTCTTTCAATAATTTATGATCATTATAATGAATTCTAAGATGTAGAAAAATACCAATTAAACCCGAAACTTAACTGCTTAGAAAAAAATTGTCAGTAACCATCTTTTTCTCTCTCTCTGCATATATGCAAATGGCGGCATACATTAATTTTTTTTGAAAAAAATAGAATGTCAAGGAAAAAATAGTTTAAGTGATTCAAATAAAAACCAGAGTCTTTATTAGTTGATGCACACCAAGGAGAACTTGAAAATCAGGTTATTCCCCAGGTCAAACAGTGATTGGAGTTCTACAGGAGAAGGAAAAGGGAGGGATATGTGTCCCCATGGCTTAGCCTGGATTGCTTTTTTCTTTCTTTCTTTCTTTCTTTCTTTCTTTCTTTCTTTCTTTCTTTCTTTCTTTCTTTCTTTCTTTCTTTCTTTCTTTCTTTCTTTTTCTTTCATCTCCACCTGCTGCAAAAATTGTGGCTGCAAGAGGTAAAGAATGTTTAGTTTCTCTTGCTTCTTGCTCAGGATCACTGATAGAATCCTATTTGAGCGACTGTCGTAACAATTCTTTCAAGAGCTATTTTTGTAAACTTTGTGGTTTGTCAGGTTTTGAAGGAGGAAAAGGAAAACAGAGAAATAGCAGAAGGGAAAAAGAAGGAAAGGAAGCAATGGTCAAGGCAAGGAAAACAGGAGTCTTTCATATTTCATTTAGGGAGCTCAAAACTGAAACAATTAATAAACTGTATATCTGTTTCTTCACAACAGAAATATTTCCTAAAAGATTCTTGCTAAAGCTAAGGGAATCCATAATTTTTAAAAAAATGGTAAAAGTTCAAAAAACTAAATTTTTCAACTTGTATTCATTTTATTTTTTTCTTTTAAAGATTTTTATTTATTTATTCATGAGAGACAGAGGGAGAGAGAGAGAGAGAGAGAGAGAGAGAAGCAGAGGGAGAAGCAGGCTCCCAAGGAGCAGGGAGCCCAATGCGGGACTCGATCCCAGGACCCTGGGATCATGACCTGAGCTGAAGGCAGACGCTTAACCATCTGAGCCACCCAGGCGCCCAACTTGTATTCATTTTAGAGAACACTGATTGCATTCCTGCAAAAGATGAAAAAACTAACATTCTCACATTTCCTCCCACCACTTTCCCACCCACATTCTTATTGCTGTTACATCACTAATTCTCACAATAACTTTGCCTAGGTCTACAATCAAATAGATTTTAATTCTCACCCTCGGGGCCTTTACCATGAGTTCTCCATTTTTGAGTTTTTTTATTTTTATTAATCCAGTAATAAAATAAAATTTGAGAATTTTTTAATAAATATTCCCTCATTTATTTTTGTTTTATTTTTTGCTTTCATCTAAAATGTCATAATTAATCATTTTATGTGAGCATAATATTCTAGAGCCACAAAAGGCAAAACAAAATGGCCTTCTAGAACATATTTGACCAACAGAACTCTCTACAGTGATGGAAATGTTCTATATCTGTGGCAATTGAGCCTTTAAAAGTGTGGCTAGAATGAACAAGGAATTCAACTTTTCATTTTTTTAAAATTTCAATTAGTTAAACTTCAATGGCTGCATGCTGTTAGTTGCGATTGTCACAGAGAGCTCAATTCTGAATGATCATATGCAAGACTATTTCCTTGACTGCGGCAGGAAAAGCTTTCTTAAACAGGACACAAAAAGCATGAAGTATAAAAGAAAATGTTGATTATTTGTATTCGTAGTGGCCAAAAACTAGAAACACATTGAATGTCAAGGGTAGGATGATAAATTGTGTATATCATACAGTGAAATTTTGTTAAACGTTTCACAAATATAGAATTATAATTACATGTAATAACAAAGATAAATCTCGCAAATATAATGTTGAGGAAAGCAAGGTAGACATAAGAGAAGGATTCCACTTATGTGAAGTTCAAAGATGAGTGAAACTAACCTAGCATATTAGAAATCAGAATACCAGGGACGCCTGGGTGGCTCAGTTGGTTCAGCAACTGACTTAATTTTGCCTGGGGTCATAATTTCAGGGTGATAGAATTGAGCCGCATCAGGATCCACACTCAGCACAGAGTCTGCTTAGGGTTCCCTCCCTCTCCCTCTGCCCCTCACCCCCACTCGCACATTCTCTTTCTCTCTTAATAAAAAAAAATCAGAATCCTAGTTACCTTGGAAAAGGAAGGAAGGGGTAGTAATCAGGGTGGCCATGAAGTAGGCTTTTGAGATGTTGGCAAGGTTTTATTTCTTGATCTGATGCTGATTACACAGGTGCTTACTTCATGATACTTTATGAAGAGTTACATTTAGGTTTTGAATACTTTTCACTGTGTCTATTATTCTTCAATAAAACATATTTTTTAAAGATTTTATTTATTTATTTGAGAGAGAGAATGAGAGAGAGAGAGAGCACATGGGAGGAGGGAGGGGCAGAGGGAGAAGCAGACTCCCTGCTGAGCAGGGAGCTGGATGATGGGGACTCGATCCTGGGACTGGATCCCGGGACTCCAGGATCATGACCTGAGCCGAAGGCAGTCGCTTGACCAACTGAGCCACCCAGGCGCCCTTCAATAAAAAATATTTTTAAGAAAGAGATCTTGAACCCCAGAGAACAATTGGAGAGTGACCATTTCTTTTCTTTTCTTTTTTTTTTATTTTGAGAGAGAGAGAATGCGTGTTTGTGCTGGGGTGGCGGTTAGGAACCGAGAGGGAGAGGGAGAGAGAGAACCTCAAGGAGATTCGCTGAGCGCAGAGCCTGACGCAGGGCTGGATCCCATAACCCTGAGATCATGACCTGAACAGAAATCAAAAGTCGGAGGCTTAACAGACTGAGCCACCCAGGCACTCTAGAGAGTGACCACTTCTTAATTAAATGCTTTCATTCTTTAAGTTGTTTGCTAACACTGGCAAGCATGCATGCATAAATAAATATATACATAAACAAAATCTCATTTTTATTTGGTAATGATTTTACTGAATTTTTTTTTTAAAGATTTTGTTTATTTATTTGACAGAGAGAGACACAAGCAGGGGGAGTGGGAGAGGGAGAAGCAGGCTTCCCATGGAGCAGGGAGCCCGATGCGGGGCTTGATCCCAGGACCCTGGGATCATGACCTGAGCCTAAAGCAGATGCTTAATGAGTGAGCCACCCAGGTGCCCTGTTACTGAACATTTTTATTCATCTTCTGTGAAATGCTTATTCATAGCCTTTTCTCACTTTTTATGGGGTATTCCTCATTTTCATAATGATTTATGAGAACATTATACTCTAAGGATATTACCCATCTATCTGTCAATCAGTTTGCAAACATTTCCTTGGTTTGTCATTTAATTTAGAATAGAATTTTGCCATGCCAAAGTTTTCATTTTTATTTCTATTTATTTAATTTCATCATATCATTTCATTAATGGTTTCTGACCTTTTTATTTGCTTATAATAGCTGTCCCATGCCAAGAGTATAAAAAAAATCTGCCTTTTTCTGTAGCATGATCAGAGTTCCATTTTTAAACACTTAAATATTTCATCTATCTGGGATTTATTTTATTTACAATGGGCACGATCTACGTCTTTTTTTTTTCTTTGTCCTTCTAAATGCCAATGGTCCAACCAACAACATGTGTTGCATACATGATTCATCTTTTCAGCACCAGCTTGATTTCTATTTACATATATATGCATACATTTTATGCATGTGCATACATCAATGCCTTAGACTCCCTTAGATACCTGGGTTTGTGTCTAGGTTCTTTATCAAGTTCCACTTATATTATCCAGTCTTGCATCTGTGTCGTGATGATTTAATTACAGAAGCTAATTAGCCTCCTTCAATCACTGAAAAGGAAAGTTCACAATGGCAGGTTTTGCCTCATATTCTGGCTTCTTCACTCCCAGGCCTGGTGCCCTTCCATGTGCCTTTCCCCATGGCATCTCATCCTTTATGTCCTCTCCATGTGGTCTCTCTTTCCAGAAGGGTAGTCAGATGTCTTACATGGTGCATGGCTTCCAAGCACACAGAAGTGTGCACTGTCAAGTCTTTTTAAGGCATAACCCTCTAAGTGGCACCACATTACTTCTGCTGTGTTCTATTTGTCAAGCAAGTCACAGGCTGGTCAGATTCAACGTGGGAGTGACTGCTCAAGGGTGTGAATAACAGGAGATGTGTCCATTTACTGGTATCTTTGCAGACCAGCTATATCGGTGGACATCTTGGTCTTGCTCTTGGTCCTGTCTACATTAAGAATGTCGAGTTTTTCACTGATATTTGTTGTTGGTTTCTAGCCTTTATCAAGATAAGGAGGGATCTACCATACACAGAGGTTTGTTCTGTTTTGTTTATCAGAATGAATGCTAAATAGTGTCAAATATAATTTGGAATTTCTAAAGATAATCCTATGGTTTCCTCCTTTAAAATATTTATGTAATAAATTCCATTAATTCACAAAATTCCTAAGCTTGAACCTTTCTCCATATCTGAAGCAAACCTTCTGTCCTCATCTGTTCAGGCTACTATAACGAAATACCGGAGACTGGGTAGACTATACCCTATAGAAGTCTATTTCTCACAGTTCTGAAGGCTGGGAAGTCCAAGATCAAGTCAGTGGCAAGTTCAGCATCTAGTCAGGACCTGCTTTCTGGTTCATAGATGGTGCCTTCTCACTGTGGCCTCACATGGTGGAAGGAGTTAGGGAGATCTGTGGGGTGTCTCTTGTAAGGGCATTAATCCCATTCATGGAAGTTTCACCCTCAAGACCAACGCAGCTCCTAAAGTCCCACCTTCTAATACTATCATCTTTGGGGGTTAAGATTTCAAAATATGAATTTTAAGGAGACATAAACATTCAGACCATAGCACTCTCCAGGGTCAAAGTGTATTATTCTTCAATATACTGGCAGATTCCATTTGTTAGCCTTTTGTTAAAGAATTTTCCCTTTGTGGTCATGCAAGAGACTGACATATAGTTTCTTCAATTTTGTAGCACATTCCTAACTCTTTCATTTTACGAATAAAGGATATGAGGCCAGAGAGGTGAAATGAGTGTCTCAAATTAGTGAGAGAACTTGTATTAGAAATAATGCCCTCAATCTCCAATGATTTCCTACTATGTGATGGTGTCAGTGTCTCAAAATAGTCAAGGGTTATCTGTTTGTTTGTTTGTTTTGGTATTCGGACAATTCAAAAAATCTTTAGAATTATACCACTTGATGAAAGTGTCCAGCATCACCCAGTTAATATTTATTAACTATAAGTTATTCAAATAGGGTTTACATGTAACTCATCTTCTACCAGAATCTATTAACTTCTGCGTATAAATGGATATAATTAACTCCCTTAATAATAGCTTTAGTAGGGGCTTAAATAGCTCCTTTTCTCCTGATTATTAACCCACAGGGATTCCCAGGTCATGAGCCCTCTCTAGGTTCATCCAATTAAACTACAGAGTACCTAGACTGGTCTCACAGTGTTTTGGGGGTACTTTCTGCTACAGGGGGCCTGTCTCCTATTCTTTCCCCCATCTCGTCATATCCATGATTGCGTCGAAGGCCCCTGAAAGATGGCAGCCCACGTGAGTGTCTCAGGACTGCTATGCCTCTGCCAGGGCTACTATTTCTAGAATTACTCCAGAGCAGCAATGTTGAAGTTCCAAAGCCTTTCTGTCATGTTGGTAATATTGCTTGGGCCCACAAACAGCACCGCATATACCTTTGGAAAATGTATCCTGTCTGCGGTCCAAAATCAGGGAAAGATTCTAGGCTGTGTCATCCCCTCGGGGAATGCTCCCCACCTCTACCCTCACTCTGCTAAAGCCTATGGTCCCCGTGCAGGTCTGTGATGAGGCACCCATCCCAATTGTTGATCAGAGACTTTGGGGGCACATCTGAAGCTAACCTTTTGCTCAGAACGGGTCCTCTACTATGAATGAATATGTTATTTTTGCATGTATTTTTTTTCTAAGATTTAGGAGCAAGGAGAGAAGGAAGTCTGTGGAAATAAATCTGTGCAAACCCAACAGGAGCATAAAGAGGCCTAACTGTCTCCAAATGCCCCTGTAGAACCCCTCTGCACGTAAAGTAGAGAAGTAGGCAATTATATGGTGATTTCGCTCCACAGATTAAATTACACAGATCTTCAGACTAACCCCCATGCCTTTAATGAAAAAGAGATATTTTGAAATCATTCAGGGGGCTGTGAAGGTACACACATGGAGGCTTGTGTGAAGAATCTAAACAGAACACCAGCAGTGATGGTAACAAAACAGTTTCAATCTATACAATTAAGCTTCACGCCTTTTGTTTAAGATTTTTATCTAAAAGCCAAAGGCAGAGAGAGAATGTAATGAAATTGATGATTAATTCAGCTAAAAATTGGAAGCGATTTTGCCTTTGAGTGTTTTAAATATCAAAAATAGTTTTGACATCTTAAAATGTCAAGAGGGAACTAGGTTCCTTAAGGAAATATTAGAATCATAACAATGTAGAGAAGAATTGCTTGACCAAGAAGCTTTGAGAGGAGACCAGCTTATTAGGTATTGGAAACCATTAAAAAGAACCACTACTTTAAGGAGTGTGGTACTAGCCCTCCCAAAAGATGCCCCACCCTCAGAATTGCATGGAAACACTATATGGAGACCAAGCAACACAATAAACTCAATGATAAAGCTAGCTTTTCACTATACTTGAGGAGAATGGATTATTTATTGAGCAATTTTACAACAAGTCAATAACAGTTATAAAAAAAAAAAAAAGCATTCACACTTTTAACAAGACCAAAATAAACCCCAGGCCTTTGCACTGCTGTTCCACCCACCAGTGTGCCCTCCCCCTGCTTGTCTGCCTAGTAGACTCCCACACAGTAACATCTCTGCAAGCAACTCACATTAACACTTCCTTTCTGGTTTCTTCTTAATTTCCTTCAAAAAACACATAGATATATTTTATTCTCTACTCGCACTTCATGTGGGTAACTGTCTTGTCACAAATACAGTACCCCATTATAAGAATTTGCACTCCCCTAAGCAGAGTGTTTACTCATTCTTGTAACTTCAGCAAGCCCCGGCACCTTAACCAGCATCAGCCATGGAGTAGGCATTCAGAGAGCCTTTGATGAATGAATGGCACATCACCATAAGGAGTAATATTGCACACGCTGAAATTCCAAGCATGACTTAACAAAACATTTGTGAGGAATAAGTTTTGAAAAAATAGATTACAGAAGTATATGTACAATTAGATTATAGCTATAAAAGAAGAAGGATGACTTTATAGACTCAAAAATAAAACCATAAAAGTATAAGTTTATATTAGAGCAATTAAAATATTTTCCCTTGGGTCACCTGGGTGGCTCAGTTGGTTAATCATCTGCCATCGGCTCAGGTCATGGTCCCAGGGTCCTGGGATCGAGCCCCGCATCGGGCTCCCTGCTCAGCAGGGAGTCTGCCGCTCCCTCTTCCTCTGCCCCTCCCCTTGCTTGTGCGTGCTCTCTCTCTATATATATATCTGTGTCAAGTGAGTAAATAAAATCTTAAAAACATACATTTTCCCTCATTATCTTTCCAAATTTTTTTTTTTTTTGTAATAGCATGTCACCCGTGGGGTTAACGTGACTGTCACAGGATGTTAGAATGAGACTCTTCTTGTGAATGGTTTCAACAGAAACATCAATCCAATAAACATCAGATTATCACGACAGCGTACAGACCTGTCCATCATTCTCAAATGCAGAATGTATAAAATTAATAAAAATCTCTCAAATTTTGAATAGTTCAATGAGATCAAAGGTATATAAAGTATTAGAAAAAAGCTTTGGAGAAGAGTTTGATGAAATGGGTTTTTTTTTTGTTTTTGCCTTTGTTTTCTTTTTGGAGAGACATGTTGTCTTGCTGTGCTTCTTCATACTCCTCTTCAGGGAGCGCGTAGGGCTGTCAGAGGGCAACATTGGGCCATCTGCCTAGAGGCCTGCAGGGCAGTGGTCCTTGGGGTAAGTTGCCTCCAAGGTGTCCATTCAGACACCTGAGACGGTCCCCTGACACCAGGAGACACAGAAAACTAGTGCTTGATTTACAACTGAGAAAGGAAAGCCAAGCGTGGGATATAGTCTGAGCCTGCCCCAGAAATCCTGAGGAAAAGAGAAGGCCCAAATAGTTGCTTTGTTGAGATTAGACAGGTCTCCCAGGGTTTAGAGGGACGAGGGCTATATGAATTTCCCCACAGTGAGAGAGAAGGGTGGACATTAAGCTGGAATGGGATCGTTGAGGGTCTTGTCCCATAGGGCCAGCTGAGGGTTAAGGACACAACAGAGTGGAGCTGGAGGGGGTGGTGGGAGTGGGGATCCTACCTCCAGTGACTGAAGTCTGACAAAAGAGTCTCACCTAACAGCTCAGATTCCATTCGTTTCTGCTTGAGTCAAGGAAACTGCAAGAGAAAGGGTCCCGACAGGAAACCTCTGAAGGGTCCTCCAAAGTACTTTATGGGAGAAACAGAAAACATCTTTCACCAGATGTGGGGCCTGACCCATAAAGCACGATTTCCCCAACCTAGAGAGAATCGTCCTCTTTCTTGGGTCGCCTGGGTGGCTCAGTTGATTAAACGTCTAACTCTTGATTTCTGCTCAGGTCACCATCTCAGGGTCGTGAGATCGAACCTCTCATCAGGCTTCGCACTGGACATGGAGCCTGCTTAAGACCCTCTCTCTCCCCCTCCCTCTGTCCCTTCCCCCAACCCCACACCTCACACCCTCTCTCACTAAAAAAAAAAAAAAAAAAAAAAAAAAAAGAATTTTTCCCTTTCTCTTCCTTTTCTAGGCCTTCCTGACCAGCACCTTGCTTGAGAGTAACAAAGTGGTAGGGAAGTGGGCAGCACCACGCTCCCTGTTCTGGGAGGCAGGTCCAAGTTAGCAGAGGGAAGAAAATGTCATAGCAAGTTAATTTTGGCATTTTGATGATTAAAAGTTGCTGAACTTCGTATATTCTGAATTGAGCGTGTTTGTTACTTAAAGCAAATGTTGCGTTATTTTGTAAGAGGACGGGAAAGTCAGGAGCCTGCAGGAAGAAGATTTCTACAGGCAAAAGATTACCACCAGGGGATAACATTTAAAAGGATGGTGGGGGATAAAAACTCATCTGTGTTTTGATTCCAATCCACACGTGGAGCTTGTTCAATATGCCAGTTGCATTAGGAAAATCATTCAGTCTCTTTCTTAATACCCCAGTAAGTCATAAAGACTAGTTGTCCAGGTTGAAAAGTTTGTTCACTTTTTATTTTTATTTTCAATGTTATTTAGACCCTCTTGAGCCATGGAGCGTCCTACGCTATTTCATATGCCTTTGGATGAGAAAGCTTGGATCATTGAACATATGGTGTGGAAGGAAACTCACAAGTCATTGTGTCTTACCTCTCATTTTGTAAATAAGGAAACCTATGGCATACATATACAAAATATATCTCCTTTAAGTGACTTGCCCTCAACAGCACTGATGGTTAAAGGCAAAACAACTTCTGACACGCCACACTTCGTTTCCAGATCTGCTCCAAAATTTCCACGGCCTCCTGGAGTTACACCCCCGATCTGAGAGGGGTCTGAAAATAGAAGAGAAGTGGGCAATTTCCTAACAATGCTAATCAGAAGTTACTGTCTTCACTATGAGAGTGTCAGAGAGGGTCTTACAAAGCAAGCTTTTAGGGCATGTAGGAAGTTAATTACCTTCCTTTATAATTCATTAGTCACCGTCCTTGTAACCTGAGGCTGTTTGAAATACAACTTATATTTAGTAGCAGGGATTCAGAAGACTTTGGACATTAATATGTCCAAGAGAGCCTCTTTCATCTAGTTTATTATGTTTTCCTTTGACAGGCTTAAATGACTTTTAGAACTTATCTTTGTCTTTAGATAAAAACAACAAAACAGCTAGGATCACAGAGAAAGAATGTTTTGATTGCAATTAATGATTATCTAATATATCTCCTTTAAATGAACATGAAAATGGAGCTTACATATTTAAGTGACTTCCTGAGATAAAATGGACTAGACTTTCAAATCCAGGATTGAAGAAAGCGTCGTGTGTCCTCAAGCAACTCCCTTAACAATCTGCTGCAGCATCATTATATGTACCCATTGCTTTAGGGCAAAATAGTATGTCATCTAAGGATTTTGCAAAATGCAAGTATGTTACCTGGAATGTGACATCAACATTTCCCAGTATTCCCTAAAGAGATGGCATGATGGAAAGAAATGGCAACCAGGACAGAGACCTTTGGCTGGGGTTGGGTGGGCGTGGTGATGAGAAACCTTCTGGGCAGCAGATTAGCTCAGGGCAGACTGATACAGCATCCAGCGAAGCAAGCAGAAAGAAGACATTGTTTCCTAATGTGCCCCACATCATTAGTCATTAGGAAAATGCAAATCAAAGTCACAATAAGATGTCACTTCACACCCACTAGAATGGTTATAATCAAAAAGATGGGCAGTAGGTGTTGGTAAGAATGTGAAGAAAATGGAACTCTCACACATTGCTGATGGGAGTGTAAAATTGTGCAGCTGCATTGGAAAACATTTTGGCAGTTCCTAAAAGTTATAGAGCTACAATAGGGCCAGCATTTCCACTCCTGGGTATACACCCAAGATAACTGAAAACTTATATCTGCCCAAAAACTTGTATCTGAACATTCATAGTAGCATTATTTACAGTACCGATAAGTGGAAACAACCAAATTGTCCATCGATTGATGAATGGATAAAAACACATGTGATATATCCATACAGTGAAATATTACCCTGCCAAAAAAGGAATGAAGTACTGATTCATACCACAGTCATGGACGAAACTTGAAGTCGCTATGGTAAGTGAAAGAAGCCAGTCACAAAAGGTCACGTGTTGTATGATTTCATTTATATTAAGTGTCCAAAGTAGGAAAATTCATAGAAAGTAGGTTAGTGGTTTCTAGAGACTGGGGAGTGGAGGAATGTGGTAACAGGTAACAGGTTTCTTCGGGGATGATGAAAATATTCTAGAATTACACAGCAGTGATATTTGTGCAATTTTGTAAACTAAAAGCTATTGAACTATGACTTTAAAGAGGTGCATTTTATGGTATGTGAATTATATCTCAACAAAAATATTATGGAGTTAGATGATGCAGAGCAGAGGGGATGAGTGCAGAGGCAAAGTCCATGTGTAGTGGAAAGATCATGGATCTCAGGCAGAGGGGATTTCCTTAGACTTCTCAAAGGTCTAAGGAAACCATTTTAACAAGGAGGCAGCATAGGGTTTCAGAAGCAGGAGTATGGAAATCCTTTTCCAAATTGTTCTATTTTCTCAATAGAATAAAATCAAAGTCATCCTCTAAGAGTGAGGTGGAAGAAGAAGCTTGGAGAGGTTTGAGAAGGGAGTGTGAATTAGTCCAGTACCCTTGGGAGAATGGGAACATGATGTGACAACAGCCTACCTGAGGTTTGTGGTCACACATTTAAAGTGGAATGAGGTATCTTGATTTCCTGTTTTTCTCCACCCACATTCAGCCCACTGAGGCAGGTGTGGAGTAGGTGGAGACTGAACCATGGTTGGCATTTTCCAAGTGAGTGTAATGTAATCTTGAGATTGTGCACAAGAGTGATTATAATGAGCTATGGAATTTAAGTGGAATAATGAGGGACACAAGGGTGTGAGGAGGTTAACAGAGAAAATGTATTCAGGGTTCATGGCCTGAGTGCTTTAAGGGGTTGAAAAATGATCAAGGTGGGGGTAATAGAAGAAGTGGGCTGGAAATTTAGGAAGTAGAGACTGTCAGAATTGGGATGATGGAAATTGAGACTGTACAGTTGTCATTAAGGACAGCGTCTAGGGTTTATCTTTGGATACCAGTGGCTGTGATAAGGTGGAGGACAAGATCATTATACCATGGAATCAACAAAAGGTGATTTAAAGTATTGCTGAGCCAACGGGTGCCTCAACTTGGACAGTGTGTGCTTGGAGTAGAAAAAGCACATGGTTGAGTCTCCCTAGCACTGGAGAAAATGTCCATTGAAGACCACAGATCTGGGGGTTAGCAAAGCAGTTCACTGGAGTTTGCAAGTTAAGGGATCCTAGGGTGGTGGTAGGACAGTTCCGGTGAGGGTGCCCACTGGGTCTAGACTAGACTAGTTTTCAGCTGTAGGAAGAGGTGCTAATGGACTGAGCAAAATGAGGTCAGCCAGAGCTGAAGGGTCCTAGATGAACGTGTGTATGTGGAATCTTCACTCTTTCTAGAGGCAGGTTCTGACTCTGCTTCTTTCCTCCCGTCCAGACACCACATTTCATCCATCCATTCCATTTCACATTGTTTTTATTTATTCTTATATTTGGGATTAAAACACCAGTTCAGCTGAAGTGTTTTGAGCTTGAAAAAAGTAACTTGTGCCAGTTGGAGGGAAAAGGTTGTCAAATTTAGGCTGAAGTTGTAGGCCTGGTGGGCCTCGATGTCCTGCATCCTGCACAGCTGTGAGGACCCCGGCCACCAGTTCAGGAGTAATAAGGGAAACCAAGGGACTCATTCTTTTAGCAAATATAAAGGAGTACGTGACTGCGTTCAAACTCTAATGAATCAAAACTAAGGACAAAGGGGGAGAGACAGAAAACAAGAAAGCATTTTGAAACATTCTTAAAATGCTCAGTCCCCATAAAACATTTAATCACAACTAGGTTGAAATCAAGGCTTTCCCACATCTGGCTGTGTGACCTTGCGCCATTTCCTTTATCATTTTGGGCTTCAGTTTCTTTTTAAAACTTACTTCAGTAACGTGTTGGAGTTCACAAGACAAAGGTACTATTGGCTTTATGTTTAAAGGTTTTATTATATACAATCTCATATTTTAAAAATTAGGCAGAGGGGCGGCGTGGCTGCCTCAGTCAATAAAGCATGCAACTCTTGATCTCGGGGTTGTGAGTTTGAGCCCCACGTTGGGTGTAGAGGTTATTTATTTATTTATTTATTTTTAGAGGTTCTTTTTTTAAAAAGTAGGCAGAAGAGGAAGAGTACTCCATTGTTTTGCAAGATAAATGTGTCACATTGTTGCTTTCTTTGCAAATTGAATAATCTGCTTCCAAAATAGAACTAAACTCTCTAAATCCGAATGCTGGCCTTGTTAGACCTTTATCTCGTTAGCCATCTGAGGTTATCTCTTACATTAAGTTTGGGATCTTTCACTCTGGCACTTGAAGTAGTAATAAATAGGGATGGTTCAGAGGGCAAAAGGAGGGTGTTTGTACCCTGACAGACTTCCTTTGTTCCTTTGGGTATTTGGGGTAAACATTGGTAAGACTGTGGTGGGTTCAGGCTGTATGGAGGCAGGGAATAAAACTAGATAATATTTTAAGATTCCCTGCTTTGATTTTGGAATAATGAGCAAGAATTTTCATTCTTATGTGTTATTTCTGGAAGATGCCTTTTCTGCTGGTGTCTGGCATCTCCTTTAGAGCCTTTTTGTTGATGAATTGCACACATCAGGTAATGACGTTCAATTTGTCACTGTTCTGGACTCACAAGGCCAATGTTTTAAAGGAGGTCTTTATTGTTGCTGTTTCAGGCACAGGAACGTGAGAGGGACTAGAACCGTGTGCTCAGCCAAATGGACCACTGTCCGGTCAAGTAGGACTGACTCTAACAGTGAGTCCACGCGATGCTCATTTCCCTAGTTGGCTGAACGTGGCAACCAGACCCTCAGCAGGAAGTTTACTCCAGTGTTCCACAACCATTCTTGGAAGAAGGTGGCTTATAAGTACCCATTTGTGTGTTCAGTTAATATGTATTAATCTTCCAAGGGGCCCCTAGTTACTGGGTACTTTTCCCAATTAAGACAAGGTAGTACCTGTGTTAGAAAGTGGGCCAGCATTTCCTATTCATTCAGTGCTTGGTATTTAGGCAACATCTTCTTTGAAAGAATTGAAATTTTCACATATGTTTCATTTAATCCTAAGATCATTGTTTTCCAATTTCTTGAATCAGCTAGTCTCTTTAAGAGGCAAACTATCCAACCAGATCACCAAAGATTCCACTCAAATTAATAAAAATAACCACCATAGAGTATCATTTATTAAAATAGCTTTGGTTGTGCTTTCTCTACCTTCCTCCTCCTACTTCTTTTCACAGAGGTATCCAGGTACTTGGGGTTTCCTGATGTTAGGAATTTTGGTAGAGCTGAAAGCAAAATGACTCCCAAGTAATGGTTTTTCCTGAATTTGTAAAAGTTAAAATCCTTTGAGGAGATAATGTTAAGTGTCCCAGAAGGTGACCATAGGAATGGAAATTTTTGTTTTTTGATTTTTTTTTTTTTTTTTTTTTTTTTTTGAGGGCAAGGAAAGAAAGGAAAGATTGCCCAAGGTTGCGGAGAAAAAGAGATCCTTTTCCCTCAAATAGGCCTGGGCTTTCTCCCTTGCAGGAGCCCCTCTGCGAGGACGGCTGCATAGTCCATCTGGGGAGGCTGATCTCACCCAAGTGTGCCCGAGAAGATGCTGAGCTCGAAGGAATCATGTGGTGTCTCCATAGTAACCAATGGGGGCTGTGGTAACAAAGCAATGTTGTGGTGTTATGGAAAACCCCAAGAAACTTGATTGACTGTTAGAGTAAGAGAAGGTGGCAGTTGAATAATGTCTGAAGCTGAATTTTGAACACTTTCAGAAGTGGGTGGAGCTCAGATTCAGACCTGAAGTGATGTCAAGGAATATATATAATGAAATACTACTCAGGCATAAAAAGAATGAAATCTTGCCGTTTACAACAACGTGGGTAGAGCGAGAGAGTATAATGCTCGGTGAAATAAGTCAGTCAGAGAAAGACAAATACCATATGATCTCACTCATATGTGGAATTTAAGAAGCAAAACAAATGAACAAAGAAGAAAAGAGACAAACCAAAAAACAGACTCTTAACTATGAAGAACTGAGGGTCGCCAGAGGGGAGGCGGGTGGGGGGATGGGCAAAATCAGTGAAGAGGAATTAAGAGTACAGGTATGTACTGAGTGACCTATAGAATTCTTTACGCTCTTTTATTGATGCTGCTGCCAGTGTATATAAAATAATTCGGCTTGTGAAATAGAAATTTATGAAGAGTAAGAGAGGTGGGTGTTAAGGACTGACAAAGCAAGAGTCTATACAGTATGGCACGTGTTACAGGGGTGAGCTTTTGTACAGGCTTCAAATTGAGTTCTCCTTTGATTATTCACTTGTCTGTGAAAGTGGTTTAGAAAACCTTCCAAAGATTCGTTTTACTACAAAAAGGAACAGACTTTCTGGGGTCTGAGGGGATTCGTCCTTGAAGGGGACGCTCCAGTCAGCAGGGGGTCGTGTTGAGCGTTCTGCAGACAGAATTGTTTCGGATCTGCAGCTTCCTGGGAAACCTTCCCGCGCTTGAGCCTGCTTCGAGCTGGAGCTGGTGAACCATTTTCTTTGTGGTGCTCGCCAGACTGGTCGGGGCGTGGGTCGGTCAGGTCGTGGGTCCACGGGGCCAGGGAGCAGGGCGGACTAGAATTGTTAAATCACTATATTGTATACCCGAAAACTGACATAACACTGTATGTTAACTATACTGGAATTTAAATTAAATTGTAAAAAATAAAAAAATTAAATGATGTAAAGGAAAATTATGAAATGCAATTTTCTTACACATCTATGTTTGTGGGCTAGGATTCGTTCCTACTACACTAACTTGCATATAGCTTTTCAATTTTCAAAATTATTTCCTTACCTTAATTACTTATGTCTTAGAATAAATATAGGAAAAGGCGTTATTATCACCCTTGTTTTAGAGATAAGAGAACTGAGATTCAGAGAAGTGGAATAATTTCCCTAAGAAAACATAGCCGAGCAGTGGCAGAGCCAAGAATCAAGGTTAGATACATCTGCCTGGACTAGATACATATTATTTTCAATACGAAATGCTGTCTTTCTAATAGGGAAATGAATACCATTCACTAGGTGCTACTGAGGAGATGGCTGGAGTTATTTAAATATAACTGAGTTGCTAACTTAAGCCACATTTAACAATAACAAAATCAGACCTCCATCATAGGTTGTCAGTGTCCTTGTGGGAGAATTTCCTCGGAATTTTCTACCCAGCTGCTTTGAGACCCAGGCTCCTTCCCAGGCCCTGGGCGTTCCTGTCTTCCTCAAGGAAGCTGCCCCTCTTGGTCTGTCCCTTCAGGGTTTCACCACAGCTGTGCAGTGGCACATTCTCCCCAGGTCTCCCCTTCCTCGGCTGTCCCAAATACAAGCACAGGGCTCTATTCTTCCCCGAAGGTGTGACTAACCTACAGGGAAGGAGTCAGCTCATGACCACTTATAACAGGTTGTAAAAAAGCTTATACATTTCTTATAGCAGCGCTCCCCACTCTCTTAGCATGGCAGTGTGACCTCTGAAACCTAATATCTTCAGTTATAACTTTGCTTCCCGGGACGCGGCTATTATCCAGGTAGAATATTAAGGGCCATCACTTCCTCACTGTCCATCACTCTGCCTTGGCTTTATTTCCCACAGTGTCCAACCTAGATTTCATGGCTCATCATTTCCAATCTTACCCTGTCCCTTCATTCTCCTTTCTTCTTATTTACCTAATAAAACACCAACCCTCCATGAGCCCTGCATCCTCCTCTGCCATGTCTACACCAGCACAGCTGAACAAAACAGCTGAAAATATTGGATACGATATGGTACCTGCACCAAATCTCGCAGCCTAGACGATTGGCTTCACCATAAATCCACAACCCCCTATATCCCATGAGCCTTCAGTTAGGCCGATCGATAAGCTACCTTTCTCGAGTCTTCGAATTTGCTCAAACAAACAAACAAACAAACAAACAAAAAAAAACGACTTCTTACCTTCTCCCCTCTCCTGACATGTTCCAGGCTCCCTTTTCGCCCCCTCTCTTAGATAATGGCCATGCTTCTTAATTCATCCAACCAGTGCAACACCATAAGCGCATGCATCCATTTCCTCCTTCTTTCCCTCAGTCCCAGGGAGGAAATGTCCCTCTTCCTACCAAAGGCCCATGCCCCAGGTCCATCCCTTCTGTCTTCTGCAGCCATTATCTTTCACTCTCCTGCACGACCACTTCTGTCTATGAGGAATCATTCTTTTCAGATATACTTAGAATTGACTAAATCCCATCTTGATAGATGGCATGTTCTCCCTCCCAACTCCCTCTGCCCTCAGAGAACTTGCCATTGCCTCTCTCAATACCACAGCAAAACTTCCAAAGAAGTTGTCCGTATGCACAATATTTCTACTTCCCTACCTCCCATTCTCCAAAGTGCCGCCCACTACCTTCTGTCAAAACTTGCCAAGGTCAACAACTACTTTCTGGTTTCCAAAATCAGGGCCCAGTTGCTTCCCCTGATTTCCTTTATTCCTTCGGCAGAACTCAGTCCCACAGATGACTCCCTCATTGCTGAAGCACTTCTCTCTTAACTTCCTTTCCAGCACGTTCTCCTTCCACCCATCTAAAATGTTCTGAGAGTTTAGAGGGCATTCAGGTCTTGTTCCAGATCCTACCATCCATTAAAAAAAAAACAAAAACAAAACAAAACAAAAAAAACTCTACTCCTACATCATAGACAGGGAGGGAGGGAATTTAGTCATAGCCGACTGAGGGTCCAGTAAATCCAGAGGGGCTGGCCCAACTTCCCTTGATTTCTTGAGCATGGATCCTAGCAATTATGTCAGATCAAGTGGATAAAAGTCACACTTCCTTTTTATGCAGTGACTGACACCTACTCTATAACACATGAGTCTGTCATTTCTGACCATCTGTCATGACTGACGATCAGTGTTATGCCTTTTAGCATTGTCATGACTAGTTCGGGAATCCAGCCTCTCCCTGATCTGATTTTGTGGCTTAGCCATTAGCCATTATGAAAATCAGAGTCAACTGAGTCCGTCCTGAAATAGTTTGCTGTGCCATATGGCCAATAAGAAGATTATGATAACTGATGCTTTTAAAATACATCTTGGCTTTGACTCTGTGTGGCCAATGAAATCATTTATGTTTTTTTCAAGGACGAATACTTGTGCAGGCCCTGGGGGAGTGTACTTCATAACTGACTTCTCATTGAGTTATGTCTAGGAGGGCTTTCTAGTCTTTTAAATTTAATTTGCATGCCTATAAAATTTCAAACTTCAGATTTAGAAAAATGTAGGAGGTAATACCTCTCCCATTAACTAAACTTATTTAGAATCATGGTATATGACAATATCCTCAGCAATAAAAAGAAACAAACCACTACGTGCAATAACATGGATGAATCTCATATGCATCATACTAAGTAAAAGAAACAAGTTTCAATAGCTCATGTATTGAGTGATAGCATTTATATGATATTCTGGAAAAAACAAAAGGGCAGGGAGAGAAGACAGATCAGGAGTTGACAGGGCTGGGGGCAGGAGTGGGGTGGGGGGGTTATTGACCACGAAGAGGCATGAAGGAATTCTCTGGGATGATTGAATGGTTCTGTATCTTCATCATGGTAGTGATTATACAGCTGTGTGTCTCCTCTGGTACGTTTTATGTGTCAGCTGGGCTAGGCTATGGTATCCAGATATTCAGTCAGACATTAATCTAGGTGTTATTGTGAAGGTATTTTGCAGCTATGATCAACACTTACAATCGTTTGACTCTAAGTAGAGTAGATTAGGGGCGCCTGGGTGGTTCAGTCAGTTAAGTGTCTGCCTTTGCCTCAGGTTGTGATCCCAGGACCCTAGGATCAACCTTGCATTGGGCTCCCTGCCAAGCAGGGAGCCTGCTTCTCCCTCTTCCTCTGCCTGCCACTCCCCCTGCTTGTGCTCACTCTCTCTCTCTGCGTCAAATAAATAAATAAGATCTTAGGAAAAAAAAAAAAAAAGTAGAGGAGATTATCCCTGATACTGTGGGTGGGCCTCATCTAATCAGTTGGAAGGCCTTACAGAGAAAGTAGAAATTCTGTCTCAAGACTGCAGCATTAATTCCTGCCAAGGTTTCCAGGCCGACAGCCTGCTCCTGTGGACTTTGGCTTTGTCAGCCCCCACGATTGTGTGAGCCAATTTCTTGAAATAAATTTATCTATCATCCATCTCTCTCTCACTCTCTCTCACTTCCTCTCTCTATCTATCTAAATATGATCTCCTACTGGTCTGCTTCTCTGAAGAACCTAACTCATACAATGTGTATCAAAAATTATAGACATATTCACCTAAAATGATAAATTTTACTGTATGGAAACTATATCACAGTGAATCTGATTTTTTAAAAAAACTGATTCGTAATATTAATCCAGATTGTGTTCTAGGATGTACAGAGAGAGCGTATGCGTGTGTGCACAAGGGTGTGCAGATAAACATGTGTGTGCCCGTGTGCATTGCCCTGTGTGCCTTTGCAGGTATGTGTGTTTCTATGAGGACTATGAGGAAGGTGGTAGAGTTTGAAAGAAAGTCTTTAATCATGCAAAGTGGAGCAATGAAAAGAAGTTCTCTGTCTGCAGAGGGCTCATGAGGAGGTCATTGCCCAACGAAAGGACTCAGCCCCAGTGCAACAGGACACCAGTCGGTTTCTGTCAGGGTACTAATGAGGCCTCACACTTGGCGAGAGAAATCAAATTAAGAGCTTACTGTGATTTGTTGACTACTCCCTATTGACAAGAAGAGGCATCTGTGCCAGGCAGTTCAATGTGAACAAGGTGAATTAAATAGGGTGACTGCCCTCGATGAGCTCACAGTCCAGAGGGGAGCATAATTCCACAAATAGCCATCACCCTGGACACAGAATGGTAAGAGACATCAGCCAGATAAAGAAAATTCCACAGAATGTAAAGGCAGGGGCGTGGAGAGTGGGGTCTCATATTTGAGTGAGAAGGTCAAAGAGGACTATGCCAGGTTGCATGTCAGCTGGATCAGGAGAGAGCAATGTTTCCAGAAGCAGAAAAGGGAGGTGGGGAAGACGGTATTTTGGGAGGAAAAAAAAAAAAAAACAGTACAAAAACAAATAAATAAATAAAAGTGCAGATCTAGGAAAACATGGACTTTAGGAACCGGGAGTTCCAACAGGGCCAAAGAGACAGTTAATCCAACTTAGTTATTAATTCAATAAATACTTGTTGAGGGCTTCCTATGGGTCAATTTGGCTAGAACATAAGGTATATATATATAAAAGAGTAAGAGAAAAACTGGAAAAGGGAAGGTTAAGGTGAAAAACACTGGATACAAATCTTTCATTAAAAATAGCTTTAAAACGTTCCGCCTCTAAATGAATAGACCCAGATGTGAAAGGGGTTACCCTGTCCCTTAAGATCTAGTTAAGATTTGCTCAAGCCATCAATCCATACCCTGTTAAATGCCCGATGGCTTTCTTGAGGCATTTGCTAATTCCTGAGTGCTTAGTCATCCTCACTTCTGGCTCTGATTTTCTACCGCCCTTAAATCCTTGTTTTCACATTGTGTCTTGCAGCTCTTCTGTTATGTGTCTTCCACACCTCTCCACCCATCCTTTTTCACGTCCTCAAGAACCAGGCTCCTGTAAGTTTCCACTCATTCTTGCATCATCCATTTCTCCCTCCCTCCCCGCTGTATTATTTCAACAATGCTATAGAACCTTCAAACTTGAAAACCCGTATGTCTTGCTTCAGCTGCTGGCCAAATTCTGTGCTCCTGTTCGTGGAAAAGTATTCAGTATTTGTCTGTACTCAGTGTCTGCACTTCCTCACCTCTCTTTTTGCAATTTAAAAAATGCATGCAGTATAAAGAAATGATAACGGCTGGCCTTCTCACTGGGGTGCCCTCGAATGTCAGCATCAAATGTCCGGGTTTTTAGAGAACATGAATGCAAATAACCCTATGTCTGAGGCAGGGCGGTGGGGTCACGTCTGTGCGCCAGCGATCTGGAAGCAGCCTAGCGAAGGCATCCTGAGGATTTCCATCCTATTTGTAGACTGGCACTAAACCCTCTTGTTCTCGGCCCCTCACATGGTCTCACGTCTCCTATTCTAGTGTCTCTCTTGTCTTATTTTTTTTTTTTAGAAACAAAATCTTTCCTTCTTCTATGGGGCATGTTTGAGAAGGCTAGAATTGTCATCTGGCTTTGTGGAAAGTGAAGAGGAACCTGCTGTCTATAGAATTTCAAGCCAGTCCCACGCTTCTCTGGGGGGAGGCACCTAGAGCTGAAGAACAAGAAGCTGCTATCACCCATCAGGTGGAAAAGGCAAGGTCAAAGTCCTCTGCTGGTGTCTGGAACATGATGCCTGAGCAGGAATTCAGGGCTGCCGTCTACAAAGGTGCTACCACCACCCAAGTGTCTAGCAAACCCAGGAGGAGACATGCCTTCTCCCCTCCCCATCCCTTCCAATCTCCTGCTTGCCTCCCCTGGGCAGCATCTTCCCTTGGTTCTTCCAGGCCTTCCAATAACTTTATAATAAATGCCCTGTATCAAAGTTCTCTTGTTTGAATATCCTGGAGTGGTTGCCATTCTCCTGACTGGATACTGCCATGAGCATTCTTCCCCGTCCCAGCCACTCCGAAACCAGCACCGCCGTGTGAGTCTCCGCAGAACTGAGTGCTCTCCGAAATGAGCTTGTGTACTTTTGTTCACTTGTTTATTGTCTCTCCCCACCCCACCCCACCCCCTCCACCGGAAGGCAAGGGTTAAGATGGTAAGAAGCTTCTATTGCCTGGTTCACCCTTGTATCACTCAGTTCCTAGAATAAACCCTGCCTCATAGCAGACATTCAAGAACTACTTGTTTGAAAGAATGAACACACGTGAAAATGAGCCTTAGACACTTTTCTTGGTTTCCATTTTAAAAATTATCAACAGAACACTTTTGGCCCTATGCACCATGGCCCGATGGTTTGGGGGAGACAAGGGGAGACGGAGGAAGCTTACAGCTTAGACGTCCCTGCGGAGCACAACTACCCAAATGCATCCCGCTGAAGAACAGTGTCCTGCTCTCGGGCCCCTACACCCACCTTCAGCTCAGGGCTTCCCTGCGTCTCCACACCTCTCAGTGCTCCCCATTTGGTAGACGGCCTCCCATGCACCTTGCCCCCTCTCTGCAATGGGGAAGCAGCAGCAGACAGGGTGGATTTCCCCACCAATACAAACTACACTTTTTGTCTTAGAAAGCAAAATACATTGATTTCAGTGTACAACAACTTAAAAAAAATCATAGTTTATTGCTTTTAGGTAGATACTAAATTAGGAAGGTGTCCTCACATAGGGAGAATAGTGGCCTGTAAGGATAGTCTCCCCTCTTCTGAATCAAATAGTACCTCTGAAGGGTAAAAATAGAAAATAAAGATCCCTGGCTATTCTTTCACTGCCTATGCCCACTCCAAATTCAAATCCAGGCAGGAGGAAGAATGGTGGGCACATTATGTGCCACTCACGCCCTCCACCTTCCGGTTTAACAAAGAAAACTCTTCCAATTCAAAAACGATTTCCGAAGCCAGCAAAATGAAACTCAGCGAAGGGTGTGTGTATTTACGACTGTTGCACATCCTGATAGGAGATACAACATTCCAGACCTAATCCGAATGCACATCGCTCAGAAAATGCACGGACTTGGGAGGTCACCTTCAGACAAGGGCGGAGCCAGTAGCTCCCTCACCGCGGAGAACGAATCGCAGGACTGGCCATGGCCAGGCGGCTCCCGGGCAGGAGGCGTAAGTTGGCAGAGGTGATGGAGAGGGACGGAAGCAGGGCAGAGGAGAGGAGAGAAAAAAAGAGAAAAGAAACTAGGGATATTTGAATACCGTCAGCCGTCACAGCAGGTACATTTTGCTGTCTTAGCTGTGTGACTCAGCCTGGCCGCAAACAAGCTAAAAAAGGCAGCGACGGGGCCGGCTGCAGAGTGCGTATTTTGGGTCCCCTGCCCTGCCCACGCTGGAGCTCCCGGGGCTGCAGCTGCGCTTTCCCTAAACCAGGCACCGGGGGCGGGCGCCCCCAGGGTCCAGTTAGAGCCGCTCAGCTCAGAGGCCCCCGGGAAAGGGGGTGAGGGTGGGGGGCACTAGCTTATTTGCACAATAGTCCTTACTCCCGTCCTCAGAGCTTCCGAAAATGAGAGTTGAACATCAAGTAGAAAATCTTGTTAATCAAACTCAGACGCCTTGCTTAGCCAAGGAACCCGAGCAAATGAGCCGCTGCGGTAATCAAGTTCCAATTCTTATTGGAAGGCAGGGGCCGACTGCGGGAGAGAGTCGAGGTGATAAATGTGCGCGAGTCTCCCTCTAGTGGACGAATGGCATCACCTTTCCCTCGCAAGACGGCCTCGTCCCGGCGAACCAAAAATTCACCAACAGCCAGAAGAGAAGCAGCGAAGGAAGCAGAACACGTGTTATTATGACACGCAGTTCAGTCTTCATTTCCAAGGGGCTCTCTTCAGTGGAAAAACAAAGCTTAGTTGGAGTTTTTACACATCATTTGAGAATTTTTACCTTTAGCGTGTTTGTTATTCATCAGTTGAGTTTGACTCGGTGTCTCACCGTAAGGAAGAGTCCTTCTAGAGAGTCTGCTCCAGCTATTCTTGGCTTTCAGTAGGAAAACTTGAATCTGTGCAATGGCCTTAAAAAGAGTTTTGGGGATTCTGAATATAGGTATATGTGCACATTTGTAAGTGCATGTGTGTGTTTGTGGGTGTATTTGTCCTTTTGGATGAAAGCTTACAGACTGGCAGTTCATGGGATTTTCACAGTATCTGTGGCCTGAGAAATAGTATAGAGCACTGATGAAAACTCTCACTTCACGGGAAAAACTAGCCACAGCAGCAATAGGGTATTTAGGCTGTAGAGTCGGAATGCCTAAGTTCAAATCCAAACTGAGATTCTTTACGAAAGGAACTTAATCTCTCCAAGCCTCAGTTTCTTCATCTGTAAAATAGGAATGATAACAATAACACTTAATCCACTGACTTTGTGCAAAGATTAACTGATACAACATACACAATGCACTTAGCAAATTACCTGGCACATAGAGGAACTCCTTTAACATTTGTAAAATGTTAGGTTCTTTAAAATCCCAGTGTGTGTATCATACACTTTCCAATAATTTTATGATTTTTTGGATGAGGTAGAAGGGTCATTTTTGTCTTTTGATAGGAAAATGTGTAATTTCTTTGAAATAACCTAAGTATCGAGGGTGATGAACTAGATTATAGAATTACAAAATTATCTAATTTTAAAGCAAGTGGAGATGTGAATTATCATCTAATCATATCCCCTTCGATGCCATTTTATAGATACAATAATCAAGACACATCTTGAACAATGACTTGTCCAGGTCACCCCAATTCCAGGACCTAATTCTGAGTTGGTTTTACCATAGCTCTGATAGCTCTTTGAGCCTTTGGCTCAAAGCCAGTATTTTTTTTCCCCTCTGAGCATTGTGTATCACAGTCTCCTCACTGTTTATCTTAGTTTTATGATGCATATCACATTATATTTCTCTTTTGGTCCCATTAGAGCATAAACTTCTTAAAGACAGGAGATATGACCTTGCATCTAATAGAATCAGACAAAATAATGTTTCACAAAGGAAACACTAGATGGTACAAAGGTATTGGAAGGGCACCTATTTCACTGATGAACTCGAACCTGAAAAACTCCAGAGGACCTAAGAGAAGCCCATTGCTCATTGCTGACACTTTCTCCTGGAGTCATCTGGAAACAATATGAACTATAATCGGCCTGTAATCAGGGCCAACAGCACAGAAAGGTTAGAGGTGGGCTGTGAGAAAAAAATCCAAAACCCATTCACACCTTGGGGACAGGACTCTAGAAACTCAAACGGGCTAAAGAGGAGATTCGAGCCTGAAAATAGAATATATGGCAGGGATTTGTTCCTAAGACCATGGTTCCTTGATCTGGTTCCTAGATCAAGACCCCAAGTGAAAGAACAGAGCTGACCAAGTGCCAGGCTCGGTCTACACATCTGAGATTGGATAGGACTGAAGGAGGGGGTGAGATCCCCAGCCTTGCAGATGAGAAGCCATGTGGAAAGAAGTCAGCGTGTCTTCTACTGCTGTTTCTCAGCCTCTCTTCCTTACTGCACCTCAAATTCTGCCGTGAGAGGAGAGGCATGGCCACACTTTCATGTCTTCATGGAGCAAGCGAGGGCTGTTAACCTGAGCTGAAATCGTCCTTTGCCTCCCGCGAAAAAATACACTAAAAAGGAGCCCTAGAACACTGTGTGTCTGAATAGACGATCTGTAGGTTTCCCAAGCTTCTCAGAGAGGTCTGTGACTGAGAAGGGGTGAGTGGTAGCTGCCCTAGTCTCTCAAGTCCCCACCGCTCCCCCAAACCCTCCCAGAGGAATCTTATTCCTTTCCAAGTCCTCGGAGTGACATTTTTTTTAGTCCATTCCCTGGGCCATCTTCCCTTTTGTCATAGGCCAGGACCTGCAGACACCAGTGTCCTACAGAGGATTCTCCAAACATGCTGCACACCCAATGTTATCAGAAGAGGATGCTGGATGTCTGAAAAGGCAGTCTGCCCGAGCAGACATGTAAAGGAGCCTACATGATCCTGAACCCAAGAGAAACTCATGAAACACAGTGCAAACTTACTGACCTCAAAGTGTTCCTTTGACACAGTAGATACGGTAGCTTAAGGAAAATTCGGGGTAATGTGCTTGCTGAGAATCATGAGGCAAGAGTCGTGATTCATTCATTTTCAAATCAGGTTTTGACCTTGACAGAGGGCCGAAGCAGCTTACTTCATTTTAACTTTAAATTATCTGGAGACCTGCTTTTCAATAGCTGGACAAAATAGATGCTGTGTTTGTGTCTTTTTGACCAAAGAAACTCCCATTCCAGAACAAAAAGACATCATCAAGTTTCCACTGCGCAGAGAGAGAGAATTCACAGAGTGTTGTTTGAAGTGCTGGGGCTAATTAAACACCAAAATTTATCTGAGAGTAGCAAGTGAGGGAACAATTTGTTTTCCATGGGATTTATCTATTCTCGTCTTTAGTAAATTGCAAATGTTACTGCAGTGCACAGGTCCCAAGAGTAGGAATAGAAGAGCGTACTCTGAACATTACCCAGGTTTTATTTACCCAAGTGAACAGCTTTTGAAATAGGGCATTTGGGTCTCCTCAGGTGTTAGATGCTCACAACAGCAATATCACTCTTCCATACACCCAGTCTCCTGCACAAAATCCACCATGTCTCAATGAAGAAGAAAGGTAAATGTCAGTGGAAATAAGGATGATTCCTAGAGATTTGGGGAGAAACTGTGTCTCCAAGGATGCTGGTGTGGATGGTTGATGCCTCTGAGAGACACGGCCGGTTGCCTGCTAATAGCCGTTAGCTCTATGGTACCACACAACCATTTTGTTCTGAGATGTTAAGGAAAAAAATTACATTTTCAAACTTTGTTGAAGCTAGGAATGACCACAGGACACCATCAGGCTGCTGAGATATAAGCAGAGTATGGGAAATTTTTCCCCAAAGCTGCTGAGTCAGCTAAGATGTGCCTTTTGACCTTCGCTCTTCCTCTTATTTCTTCCTGGAATAGACACAAGATGTGGAAAGTGAAGTAGGAGACATGCATGGGGACAAAATGCACAATGTTAGGAAAAAGGTAGAAAGTGCTTGGGTCCTTGGTGGCATCATGGAGTCTCCTATAAAGCCTAGACTCCCTGACTCCAGTCTTTGTCATATACGGCAAACGACATACTTGATTATTATGATGCACTAAGTAATGGAGTTTTCTCTTACTTGCAACCAAATGCATTTCCTGCAGATGCAGTGTCTCAACTGTCCTGATGATTTGAGGCTCCCTAATTCCCCTGAAACTTAGATGCAAATCGAGAGAGAGAGAGATGGAGAGATGTGTAAAGCTATATTTTTCTCTCTTGATGACCAAATTGAATTACGCTACATTTTTGGCCCTCAGTGAAATGGAGGCTCAAGAAAAAAAAATTATTTTAGAAACAACTGAAGGATTTTTTTTGCAGATTTGACTTTATAACTTCTGAAATTCATATATGCTACAGAAGTGCAGTATAACAAACAGCTTAAACACAATACCAGAAAACGATATTAAGTTCATCAGCTTTCACATTTAGAAAGAGACCCTTACTGGCGTGTCTTCCTCCTGAGGCCCCAGCTGTCCTTCTTCACTGTTGGAGGGCCCGCTTTTACTCTCTCTACTAAGATCTTTCTTCTATCTTCCTTTTTCTCCATGTCCCAGGGTCATAAAGCCTTGTAATGCTAGCTGACCAGGGTAAACATTCAAAATTCCTATTAATGTATTTGGTAGCAACTTAGCCTCCTGTGTTTTATCACCTTCCATCTCTTCCATTTCATAGTGGAAGAATTATTAATACGTTTCCTTGGACCGAATGAGCAGTCTTTGGGTTCTCCACTTTAGCTTTGCTTTGACAACCTCCCAAACCTCTGATTAATTTTTTAGGCTTTGCTCAAGGTCAGAGTTGGAGGGCTTTCCTCCTCCCAACTGTGACTATCTGCACAAAGTGGTGTGCAGGGCCGGGAGGCCATGCTGGAATCTTTATTCTCTTACATTGCAAAGTAAGCCACATGGAAGTTAGAGGGTTTTCCCCTCTTTTATTTTTTTAATTTATTTTTTAAAGATTTATTTATTTATTTTAAAGAGAAACAGAGAGAGTGCTTGAATGGGGCTGAGGGAGAGGGAAAGGCAGAGAATCTCAAGCATACTCCACCCTCAGCACCAAGCCTGACTAGGGGCTTGATCTCACCACCCTGAGGTCATCACCTGAACGGAAATCAAGTGTGGAGGCTTAACCCACTAAGCCACCCAGGCGCCCCTCCCCTCTTTTAATAGAGATATTCATGTTGACCCTGGCAGCACAAGAAACCCAAATATCAAGGATTGTGAAGCACAGTTTAAATGGTGAGCATCACACAGAAGTAGTTATTTAAACTCAACTCACCAACTCGGCGGCAAGAACCAGAGTTCTCCCCCACCCCCACAATCCCTTCACTCCAGCAGCTTCCTGGGGACGGTGGCTCGTTCCCTGCCTCAGTTCCCAGAGGGTCAGTGGTTCCTGGCTCAGGCATGAGCTAGCACCTCTCCTGTACAGCGACTCCGATTTCCCCTGTCTTCCAGGCCAGAGCCTCTCTTCCCGTTGAAGTTGCCAGTTGCCTGACAGCCACCGTCACTGGACTGGATCCAGTTGATCCAAACTCTGCTCTCACTCGCTATAGTCCTCATGTGTGTCCTGGGCCATTTGCTCAGGAAGTGGGTGTGCACCTTGATAAAGTGTCAGGGCAGAGCTGCTGCAGGGACTCTGCCATGTGTGTTCCCCCTAAGATACACACGCGTGAATGCACACACATATCCCGCGTGCACACACGTACACACACTCACACCCTCGCGCACACATACACAAGCACACATCCACTACCGTGCAGAGGTTGGATGTCCTGCTCCAGGCCCATCACTGCCTCTCTTGCATCAGTTTACTTCCCACCCTGACTCTTTTCAGGAAATATTGCAAACCTCCAGCACCACCATCTCCGCTAGGAGGCTGTGCAATGAAATGGTTGAGACCAGGGGCTTGGAAGCTCATAAGGTTGGGCTTACCTCCCAGCTTGCAGCTTTTTAGCGAAGTGACCTTGAAAAGGTTACTTAACCTTTGTGAGCTTCAGTTGCCTCATCTTTAAAATGGGATTAATGGTTATCCATGTGATTCTTTAAAGGATTATACAAGATGATATCGGTTAAGTACTTAGTACTAGGGCTGACTCCTCATAAGTGTTGATAATTTGGTGTTTCCAATAATGGATTTCTTCCTATTGCAGTTAACTCAGATTCTGGGAAGCCAGCACAGCACACACACACACACCCCCACAGAGTTGTGCTGCTCGCTGGTCTCTCTTCAGTGTGGACTAATCCCTCCCCAGCAGGGTAGGTCCTATGGCTCCTTCTATCCACACCCTTAGTAATTCTTTTTCTTGGTCCCTTTCACACCAAAATCCAACACAACATGTGAAAAAAGGTAACAAACATTGTGAAGATGTCAATGCTACCTAGAGCAATCTACACATTCAATGCAATCCCCATCAAAATACCATCCACTTTTTTCAAGGAAATTTAGAACAAATAATCCTAAAATTTGTATGGAACCAGAAGAGACCCCGAATAGCCAGAGGAATATTGAAAAAGAAAAGCAATTTCTTGGACTTCCAGCTCTATTACAAAGCTGTCATCATCAAGACAGTATGGTACTGGCACAAAAACAGACACATCGATCAATGGAACAGAATCGAGAGCCCAGAAATGGACCCTCAACTCTATGGTCAACTCATCTTTGACAAAGCAGGAAAGAATGTCCAGTGGAATAAAGACAGTCTCTTCCACAAATGGTGTTGGGAAAATTGGACAGCCACATGCAGAAGAATGAAACTGGACCATTTCCTTACACCATACACAAAAATAGACTCCAAATGGTTGAAAGACCTAAACGTGAGACAGGAGTCCATCAAAATCCTAAAGGAGAACACAGGTAGCAACCTCTTCGACCTCAGCCGCAGCAACTTCTTCCTAGAAACATCGCCAAAGGCAAGGGAAGCCAGGGCAAAAATGAACTATTGGGATTTCATCAAGATAAAAAGCTTTTGCACAGCAAAAGAAATAGTCCACAAAACCAAAGACAACCGACAGAATGGGAGAAAATATTTGCAAATGACATATCAGATAAAGGGCTAGTATCCAAAATCTATAAAGAACTTAATCAAACTCAACACCCAAAGAACAAATAATCCAATCAAGAAATGGGCAGAAGACATGAACAGATATTTGTCCAAAGAAGACATCCAAATGGCCAACAAACACATGAAAAAGTGCTCAACATCGCTCGGCATCAGGGAAACCCAAATCAAAACCTCAATGAGATACCACCTCACACTGGTCAGAATGGCAAAAATTAACAAGTCAGGAAACGATAGATGTTGGCGGGGATGCGGAGAAAGGGGAACCCTCCTACACTGTTGGTGCGAATGCAAGCTGGTGCAACCACTCTGGAAAACAGTATGGAGGTTCCTGAAACAGTTGAAAGTAAAGCCTCCATACGATCCAGCAATTGCACTACTGGGTATTTACCACAAAGATACAAATGTGGGGATCCGAAGGGGTACGTGCACCCCGATGTTTATAGCAGCAATATCCACAATAGCCAAACTGTTGAAAGAGCCAAGATGTCCATCGACAGATGAATGGATAAAGAAGAAGTGGTATATATACACAATGGAATAGTGTGCAGCCATCAAAAGGAATGAGATCTTGCCATTTGCAACGACGTGGATGGAACTGGAGGGTATTATGCTGAGTGAAATAAGTCAATCAGAGAAAGACATGTATCATATGACCTCACTGATATGAGGAATTCTTAATCTCAGGAAACAAACTGAGGGTTGCTGGAGTGGTGGGGGGTGGGAGGAATGGGGTGGCTGGGTGATAGACATTGGGGAGGGTATGTGCTGTGGTGAGCGCTGTGAATTGTGCAAGACTGTCGAATCACAGATCTGTACTTCTGAAACAAATAATGCAATATATGTTAAGAAAAAAAAGAAGAAGAGAGCAGGAGGGGAAGAATGAAGGGGAATAAGTCGGAGGGGGAGACGAACCATGAGGGATGAGGGACTCTGAAAAACAAACTCAGGGTTCTAGAGGTTAGCCTGGTGATGGGTATTAAAGAGGGCACATTCCGCGTGGAGCACTGGGTGTTATGCACAAACAATGAATCATGGAACACTACATCAAAAACTAATGATGTAATGTATGGTGATTAACATAACAATAAAAATTAATAAAAAAAGGTAACTCTGGAATATGGAGTCTTGGTTCCCCTCAGTTAGGCTGGTGATGCTCTGAGGGGCAGAGCGAAGGGGCGCTTACCATGCTGTGGAGGGGAACGTCAAGCAAACAGAGAATCCACTGGCACCAGGCGGTTTACAGTAAGTCTTCTGAAGAAACACAAAGAAAAGGCATGGGATTCGGACCAGAAAAGGCAACCATGTAGTGGGACCACTTGAGATGCTCTTTGAAAGAAAGATAGGATTTTAACATGCAAAAAGTAGATGGGGAAGGCAGTCTAGGCAGAAGGTGAAGTAAGAACAAAATGTCAGAGATTGGAAATTATGGAGCATATTCCATTTGGCTAAATCAAGAGGTAAATTTCTGGCCTTTCAAAGTAAAGTTTAGCCTTGGTTAATGTCTAGCTAGGCCTTTGTCCTTTATGTCCATTCATGACAATGGAGGCCAGGGAAAGATCCTTTTGGGAAAATGTAGAAAAGTTGGAAAAAAAACCTGAAAAATCAGCCTAGAGACCTTGCCTGATTTACTCTATGGAGTCTGTACTGTTCCTATAAATGGGAAGTCCTTATAATGTGTCCCTATGACCCCATTTTGATACATACACATGATCCTATCTATCTATATGCATGTGTATGGTATGTGTGTTGTTGTGAATATATACATTTGTACACACAGGTACAAATATGTGATTGGAATTATATATGCCTATGTATTTATCTCTGGTTGGTAAGACTATGGGAAATCTAAGTAAAGATCCATAATTCTAATTTTCTTTCTTTCCTCTTTCCTTACTTAGCAAATACTCAACGAGGTGAGCTTGTTTGGACAAGAAGCCCAAGTATGCAATCAGTGGAACTTTAGAAAACAAAAACAAAATGGTACCTTGTTCATGTTAATAGTTGACTTGAAAAAGTCAGGGAAATTGTGGAAGGTAACATTAGCTAAATAAGATTGTATCCATAGCAGAAAGATGATATTAATGCACCCCCTCCAGGTTACATTTTCAGAGCAGACCCATAAAATCTTTAAAAGTTGATTTTAACCATCCCCCTGAGATTTCCTGCCAACTAGAGGAACAAGTCGAGAATAGAGATCCTAAGGTTATGGGCCTCTGTTCCTCTTCCTCCAACCACTTCCCAGCCCCACTGCAGGTCACCACTGACTCCTTGGGGACAGAGGAGAGGAACTGAGTCAGTCGTCATCTAGTTCTCTAATGTTCTTGCCCATCTCTGACTTAACACACCTGAAGAACAGTGCACCTGCAGCTTGGCACTTCACTCAAAGTATCAGAGCAGTTTTGCACAGAATGGTATTCATTGTTCGTGTAGACAGAGAGACAATCAGTGAGTTAAAGAGATGAGGACAGAAAGATGGGAAGGAGACACACCACACATGGCCCTAGAGGTATTGGTAAAGAGTTTAGCTTTCTTCTAAATGTAGAAAGACGGCATTAGAGATTCAGAGCAAGGCAGGGCTACGATCTAGTTACGAAGGTCACTCTTGGGGCGCCTGGGTGGCTCAGTCGGTCAAGCTTCTGTCTCTTGATTTGGGCTCAGGTCATGATTTCAGGATCATGGGATCAAGCCATGCATCGGGCTCCACGCTCAGCATGGGGTCTGCTTGCCCCTCTCCCTCTGCTCCTCCCCCACCTATGCTCTCTCTAAAATAAGTAACAAATAAAATCTTATAAAAAAAAGGTCACTGTCACTGCTTTGTAGAGAATTAACTAGAGTGAAATGAAATGGAAGGAGGGGGATGAGTTTAGTGAGTGGTCTAGGAAAAAGATAATGTGTTAAGCTCACACACATACATGAATAAATACGCACCTATATATGCATTCATACATATATACATACCCATGTAGAAATATCTATAATTAATGTATTTCTGTTTATTTGAAATAAAATGGCCACCATACTGTGGCCTTATGTAATTCTTTTTCCCATCTCTCCTGAAAAATCACTTTTGACAGGTGTATAATATTTCATTAAACAGATGTGTCACAGGTTATCAAACTAATTTTTTGCTGTTGGTCATTTCTTTCTAGTTTTTATTGTTAAGGATGATACTTTAAGTAACATGTTTGCCAAAAGATCATTGAATATGTCTCTGGCTATTTCTTTAAAGTTAATTATTGAAGTGCAAATGGGTTAAAGGTTTTCTTTTTAAGGGTTTTGACACAGAATGCCAAAGAGCCCTCCACAATGGCTATTCCTTATTTATACCCATGTCAGAAGTGTATGGTGATGCCCAACTCCACATACTCTCCCCTTATGATTTAAACTTGCCAAGTTAATGGACAGAAATATTGCAGGAATTTCAAGTAGTACTTCTTTGATCGTTAATGAGGCTAAATATATGTTTCCCTTTCCATTTATTTTTCTGGGCATTGTCTTCAAGTAGAGCAGAGAGTTAAGCATGAAGGTTCCTTAAATTATGGACATAAGAATGTAAATCATACACAAAACTTGGTGCCAGTCCATAAATTCTTTGTGGTTTCTTAAGTGATTTCTTACATCTACCTGACCTCTAGGTTGCTACATGCCATCCTACTTGCTGAGCAAATCTGCAATGAGTGTAAATAAAATTAAATGCTTTGAAAGTTGGTTCAAGTCGCTATCTGGTATGTGAAATGTGGTACTTAACAAATGATCCTACAACACCCTTGTGAATCCCATGCTGGTCTCACTGTAAAATTAATTGAACAATTAGGGTTTGTGGCTCTCTAGTGGAGGAAGGAAACTCCAATTTTCAGGCAAGCCATGAAAGTGAGAAAGCATCATCTCCACGAGACGTATTATGGAAAACGGCTCTCAACGGCCATCCTCACGATGGCAGGTACCAGGATTGCATGAGTTCAGCCATGGAGCCAGGCGGTCAGCACCCTTGCTTAAATGTAACCATGGCTTGCTACCTGTCAGAAGAAAGAAGTCATGCTCACTTTTTATTGGCAAAACATTAAAAATGTGAGAACTTAGAAAAGGTTTATAAGTTAGAGGACATAAAAGCTGGGAGACTGGTAGTAAAATAAGTGAACAAATTTGTGGTTTTCATTCCTGAGGTTTAGTGCTGAGCTTTTATTGACTCGGAAGCAAATAGGTAAATCATTCGATGAAGTTCTAACTTGGGAGTCTGAATAGCTTTTGACTTTCATCCTGCTCAGCCTAAATTGTGGCAGGAATGAGGTTGGTAGGTGTGGGTTTCTTTTAATAAATATGAAAAAGGTAGAAATCCCTTTTCTCATTTTTTAATTTTTATTTTTTTAAAGATTTTATTATTTGTCAGGGAGAGAGACAGAGACAGAGAGAGCACAAGCAGGGGGAGCAGCAGGCAGAGGGAGAAGCAGGCTCCCCGCTGAGCAAGGAACCTGATGTGGGACTCGATCCCAGGACCCTGGGATCATGACCAGAGCCGAAGGCAGATGTTTAACCGACCGAGCCACCCAGGCGTCCATCATTTTTTTTTTTTTTTAGTTGAATCCTGTGACCTTGGAAACAAAACAGCTGAAATTAATGTAATTATTATTCCTTTAAACACTAGAGAATCATGGGTCCCAAGACCCTACCATAGCCCTGGATTAGGTGTCAGGATCCAATCTCAGCCGTTGACACTTCACACCAAGGCACTGTGCTCCCTAAGGACGTTAGTTAAGCAATGTCACCCCTCACACCATGTCTGTCAGGGGAAAGTACACGGTACTGGGATTATTTATCTTTTTCCTCCTGGGGGAATGTAATAAAGTAATGGAGTCTTAGAGCAAAAGAAGAAAGAGGAGGTAACATTTATTAAGCACCTTCTGTGTGCCAGGCCCTCTAGTTGTGCTTCATATGTTGTTGTATTTTTTTTTTTTCCCAGTTAACTCTCATAACAATCCTCTGAGATAGATATGGATATCGCCATTTTCCTGATGAGGAAAGTAGGGCTCAGAGAAATTAAGGAGCAGGTCCACAGCCTCAGAGCGAGAAGTAATTTAGATCTGTGTGACTTGGACGACTACAAACCCTCTACTGCCCATTGACATTCTGGATTTCAGGATCTGGAGAAAACTCCCCCTTCACTCAGGGAGGAGGGGAGAGGGGAGCAGGAGAGCCCAGTGTGCCCAAGCCCAGCCTGAAAGGCCTTGACATACGGTTCAGCTGCACCCCTGTCATGTGTGGGTGAGGACGTGCAAGCCCAGGGACATGGGCCAAGCTTCCTAGAAGCAGGGACTGAGATGGGGATTGGTGAAGGGATGCAGGCTGGGGAAGGGAAGAAACTAAGCACAGATGTGGTTTGGGGCTCCCAGCTGAGAGCCAGGACCAGCTGCCTGCTTGCAAGAGACCACTGTGGATGCCCCAGCCCTAGGGGAGCCTCTGAAGCTGACACCATGTGGAGCAGAGCCAAGCCATCCTCACTGAGGCCTGCCCAGACTCCTGACCCTAAGAATCATGGGCAATGTCATGGTTTTGTCTTCAGCCAGCCACTAAGTTTTGGGTGGCTTTCTTTGCAGTGATAGATTGTAAAAACATCTCCAAAGCTGTATCTGATGGGGAAAGAACATTCCCTAAAGCCAAATCTGGTTACTGTCTCTAGCAAAAGTGTGCCTATCCTGAGGAAGAAAATAAATGTTAGATAAGTGTACTCCTAATCCCATTTATCTATGTCACCCACCCCCCCACCCCCCGCCTCCCCTCTGGCCACCGCCCGCGTGTGCTCTGTATTTAGGAGTCTGGGTGTTTGCTGTTGTGGTTTGTCTTCTTTGTTTCTTCCTCGGTTCACTTGTCTTGTTTCTTAAATTTCACATACCAGGGAAATCGTATTGCATTTGTTTATCTCTGATTGACTTATTTCACTCAGCATTATACTCTCCATATTTGTGTGTCTGTGACCTTTGTCTGTGTGTGTCCCTGAGCCTGTGTTCCTGGCACATGCCTGTGGGTGTGTTCCTAGTCTATGTACATATCCGTGTGTGTCCGGTGTTCCCACGACTGTGCACCTGCTGGGCGGGGAGGTATGTTGGTTCTATGCATCTCCCTGTATGTCTGTGTATCTTGTGCCCCTGGGATTGTCTCCACGTGATGTGTGTCCTGAGTCTGTGCATGTGTGTTTCACTATTTTCTGTGTGGGCCTCTGGGCTCCTCTCTATGGATATTTCAGTTTTGAGGACATTCCTCCTGTTCTGTGGTGTGTCCCCCAAAGACAGGAAAGAAAGAGAAAGAAAGAGAGAAGGGAAGAAAGAAAGAAAATACACGTTTGAATCTCTTGGAGAAAAGACCTTGGACCTGCTCCTTAAAATTTGCCTTGACTCCCCTGAAAGCGTATCTCATTACTTTTGTATTCTGTCAGTCATTTTTCCTGAAATCCTACGTCTAGGATGAGGCCATCCCTTGCCCAGGAACGAGTATCAGACCACCAAATGCTCGGTCATAGGAAGTTGAAGCTCCAGCGGGTGTGACATGCGTCCCATGGAAATGCTGAGGGATAAGTGATTACATCTTGCTCCTCTCAACCTCGACCCTTCCAACTCTTCCCCTTTCTGAAGGCTGCTTATGTGACTTCTTTTTAGATTTCAATTCTATCTTTCAGTGAACTCCTTTGGTGCTTACAACCAGAGAGCCTTAACTAATACGTAAATTCTGAGAGAAAGTAGCCTCAGAATATAGTTCTGATTTAGCACAGGAGGAGACTGAGGCTGTGGGAAGTTGAGTTTCATTGTTCCAGGTGTGTGGGCAGAATCAGGGCCCAGGCTTTCTGATGTTCAGCCCAATGCATTTCCTCTGTTCCAAAGGAGAAGCAAGTCTTGGGATAGAATTTTCATTTTTTCAGATGGGGAAAATGAAGCCAAAGCCTATAGAGGGGGCGTGCTGCCATCTTCAGGAAAAACCCAGACCCTGAGAGTCGGCAAGCCTCAATACTGAAGCTATTCAGTGTCCAGTCTTCTCTAAAGAGATGCGCCATCTGTAACTGAAAAAAATCTATTTATTTTATTTTTATTTCTTTTAGAGAGGGAGAGTGTGGGGAGGGGCAGAGGGAGAGGGAGAGGGAGAGAATCTTAAGCAGACTCCATCCCAGGACCCCAAAATCATGACCTGAGCTGAAATCAAGAGTCAGATGTTTAACCAACTGAGGCACCCAGGCGCTCCTGTGACTGAAAAAACCTAAACTACTTACCAAGTTAAGTAGTGACCTTATGTTTTGAATCATTAGTAAAGAAATACATTTGCCCCTCCCAATTCAATTCTAAAAATTAATGAGAATTTAGCTTATAATAAATGAGTTAATTGGGAAAATTATTTGCCCTACTTTATAGAAGGTCTCTGTAGTGAGACTATAGGCCCTGGAGTACATTCATGAGATGCTCTTAAAACCCACATAACAAAATGATTTACAGTCCTAAGCCATGAATTAAAAGCTATGGATCTATTATTCATAAAATGACTTAAATTAGTCAAGCAATTTCTGCTTTCTTTCCCCCCTCTCATCCCTAAGTTACTGGTGTTTTTCTCTATTTTCTCTGTTGAAAAACACTTTTTCTTTGATTTCTCCTTTCTTTCTTTGTCAAAAACACATGCCCTTCAAACTAGAGACATTTCCTATTTTCCACAACATATATTGGTGTTGAGTCTATCCACACTGCTTATGTTTTTATAGTCTCTGGCTATACTAGTTTTTCATTTCTGAACTTTTACAGCACTCAGATTCTGGCAATTAAATATAGTTTCTTACACTGCTACTTCCCACCTGTGCTTTCAGCTTCAAGATTACATTTTCATGGTTGGCAATAAATCTTTTTCCATTTTTTGCATGTCTCATAGTTCACACGGGGTTGTAAGACAAGACATTTTTTTCTTCATTCATTCATTTCTTCAACAGCTATTTATGGACAGTCTTCTTCGTCCTAGGGATGGTTCTCAGCTTAGAGCTAGCAAAGATGAAGATGATGCATTACAAACCAATCAATGCCTCTCAAGTCTTTATCAATTCAAGTGTCCCATCACTGAAAAGGGGAATTCACCAACAAAGGCATTATGGAGCCTGAGACACATCCAAGTGACGCATTCTAAGAAGAAAATTCACAGAACGTGACAATAACAAGTGAAAATACTCAGGGTCCTTGAGCCTCACAGAGGTGGAAAGATTCAGGCTGGGAATCTGAAGACAGGAGCTTTGCTTCCAGTTCTGATAAGACCAGTTTTGTGACTGGTCCAAAAGCAGACGTTCCACTCAGCCTCCCCAAACTCTGGTATCTGAAAACCTGGGAAGATGGACTAGACATTCTCGAAGACTCCCTCCAGTTCTAAGATTCTGGGAACAAAGAACAAGGGAAAATTCTTCCAGTTTCTAACCAGAAACAACAGGATAAAATTAAGAACATTAAAAGTAAGGGTGGTTGTGGGAGATAGTTCCCCTTAGTAAGAACCTAATGGAATATCGAGTTGTTCTCAAAGGGGAGAGATTCCTCCTTGGTTAAAGAAATTTAAAAATAAATCCTGACAAATCTCATGGCATATACTGCCAGCATCCTAAGAAAGCCTTTGGAAACAAGTTAAGAATATAAAGGAAGGAAACAGAGATGAATGGACTTTTTTTCTTCCTGGAATATCTATTACTGCATAAAAGAATTTTACTAGTCCCCAGAAGTATACCATGCTTTGCTTCTTAAACAGAATCAAAAGAAATGAAATGATGGTAGAATAGATTTGCAAAGCGTTCAATTAGAGTGACAAATTTACAAATAAACCCTTTTTCCACACAGGACAGCAGCTTCAAGACATCAAGTATGTTTGCTGTTTTGTACCGCACATCAGAATGTTAACGAGACACAGGAGTGAATAATATGTCAACATAACGATAAGCCTGAGTGACAAAGTAATCGAATATGAGGAAAATATTTTTGGAGCAAAGTGGTAACAGCTGCAATAAGGCAGGAGATAAATTGTACAGGATCCATTTAGCTCAGGAGACCCAAGTGAGAGGGGGAAAAAAAAATGCAGCAGCAGGAACCAAACATGAGCTTACATTGTGTCAAAGTCCAAGGACTGAGGAAAACTCTCGAGATGGCAGAGGAAACATACAAAGGAACCAAACTCAACTCAAGAAAGCAAAGCCTATTTGAAGGCATATACATTATTTGGATCATCGAGGAATCACACAGGGAGAATTAATGAGTCAGAACAGAGTTGAAACATAAGATTTCCATAATGTTATTTTACTCCCTTTTCAAAATTCAGTGTTCTTCCTTGGAAAAATGTATGGTGCGTCCCCATATAGCTTTGGAAGAGAACTTGAATAGATTCCAAAGAGGCAGAAGTCGGGAAAATTAAAAGTAGATGTCCAAAAACGTGGCCTCAAGTGTAGACAGCTGTGAAATAAAGCAGAGGTTCGAAAGCCTCCGACGGTAAGAAAATACATTCTCAAATGTACCAAAGCTCTGTTAACATAGAAAGGAGACAATGCGAACGTTACACCTTCATGGAATTGAATTCAAGTTTAAACAAATATCAAGGTGGTTAGGCTCTTTAAGTAAAGTCAGAAAATTCAAACAGATGACTCCCTGGTGACAAGATCTCAGACAGCTTATCCATACGTGTATTTCATGTCTGCTGGCCATGTTAACTTCTCTATTTGTCAAATGACCAGCACTGACTTAGGCGGAGAGTGGTAAACTTTAACAAAGATGTATAACTCATGCTGGGACCTGTGGTTGAATCGAAACAAGTGTACAAAAAATAAAATCTTGTGGAAAGATAGAACATTCTCCCTCTGTTTTCCCCTGACAGGGATTGTTTTAAAGTAGCATACATTGAAACCAAAGTTGCTTTTTTTTTTTTTTTTTCCTAAACCGAAGATTCTTGACATGAGCAAAGAAAGATGATGTGAGTCCAGGGGCAGGGGTTGGATGGCCCAGCCAAAGCATGGCCCTTGTATACAGGACACAGCTCTCCCGGGATCTGGGGAAGATACATACGGCACAGATACCTGGACATACAGAAAAACTGGGCAAGCAAAAAAACAAACAAAAATGTATCCTTACCAAAATACTTCATATGTGTCCTAGGTCTTGCATTTCATAAAGTTTTCTGTGGATACCATTACCACCATTTTCCATACAAGTAAACTTAGATCTGGAGACATTTCTAATTTAATCACTATTGCCACAGCTGGAAAGGAGACCTTCATGCAGGTCTTCTGACACCTAGCCTAGTGCCTTGTCCGTTCTACCACCTTCCTTCTATCTTGATCCAATGGAGTCTCTGGTGGAGAAGGATTGAGACATGATTTACTTTAGTAAAGTAGCCAGTTACTTGCTGGAGAGCTTATATAATCATAATTGAAGAAGTCTCTTTCCGGATATCCAGAAATGTACTGAGTCAGGCAGGGGCACAGGAAAGAATTGTCTCTGTGCTGCACCTAGAGGACATTATGTGGGTAGGAAAGAGAGAAGAGGAAGGAGAACTCACATTTATTGAGCCCTAACTATGTGCTAGACACAGAGCTAAGGGCTTCACATGTTATTTCTCTTAATCCCACCCGAGGAATAGGTCTTAGAGGCTCCATGTTAGAACGGAGAAAACTGGAAAATCACAGAAGTCAAGGAATATTCATTCCCAACATTTCCTAGCTAGAAGGCAGTGGAGACCGGATTTGGAAAAGAAGTGGGTCTGACTTCAAAACCCAGCGCTGTGAATTGTGTAAGACTGTTGAATCACAGACCTGTACCTCTGAAACAAATAATTCATTATATGTTAAAAAAAAAAAAAGAAGATAGTAGGAAAGGAAAAATGAAGGGGGGAAATCAGAGGGGGGAGATGAACCACGAGAGACTATGGACTCTGAGAAACAACCTGAGGGATCTAGAGGGGAGGGGGGTGGGGGGAATGGGTTAGCCTGGTGATGGGTATTAAAGAGGGCACGTTCTGCATGGAGCACTGGGTGTTATAGGCAAACAATGAATCATGGAACACTACATCAGAAACTAATGATGTAATGTATGGTGATTAACATAACATAATAAAATAAAAATAAATAAATAAAATTACAAAAAAACCCCACAACAAACCTCCAATGCCATGTTCCCTCACACCATGCATATTTGAGAGTTACAAATTACAAAAGGCTCTTGCCTACGGAATGTCACTTGATCTGAAGCACAGGGCCCTCTGCTCAGAGCTGGACTGCAGAGTTGGTAGAGGTGGTGGAGGCAGTCACCTTACTCTCTCCCTTTAACCAGGGATAAGAGGAAAATCTGGTTTGGAGAGGAGAAGGCTCTGGTGGCTTCTCCTGAAACCAGGATCTGAGTGCCGATGTAGAAGAGGGAAGCAAATTGTGTCATTGAACAGACTCACCTGCTCCATTGGGCCACGGCCATACGATTGTTACTTCATGACATGCTTCCTGTGTCAGCAGCATATGCTATACACACATTTCAGAGTTTATTACAAACAGCAGGCTGGATCCTGTGGGGAAGAAAACATTCTTCAGTGTAGGGTATACCATTCTCTCTTCAGGCCATGACAACTGCTGCCCTAAGCCCAAGGACAGAAGAGTAGCCCAAAGGCAAAAATGTTCACCAGTGCACAACTGGAGATTATTTTCTTCTTGGGGAGGGGGGCGGTTGGGAGAAACCATCACACTGAGCTTTATGGCTCTGTAAAGAAATGCTAATTTACTCAATATCCCTGAATAAGCACAGACAGAAGCTGCTGTTCCCTCCCTCCGAATTTTCCCACCCACACCCCCACATCTACCCACACACTATATTGTGCCCATTAATGAAAAAAAAATGAGAAATTAGTCAGTGATCTGCATAGATCAGAGAAACAAAGGATTTTTCTGAAGGATTAGATTAATTAATACTAGCTGTTGTAAAAATCTCAATCTTAGTAGCCTAACACAATAAAAATTTCTCATGTATATCATAGTCAAATGAAGATCAGATAAGGCAGTAACAAAGGGGAGACTCTCTCCCTCCACTAGTCTGGTATCAGAGGAGGCATGCTGAAACCACAAGATTTAATAATTCAAATAAGATGCAGAGTCTTATAACATAATGACCAAGATGCCCAAGATACAATCGGAAATCACTTGTCACACTAAAACCAGGAAAAATCTCAATGTGAATGAAAAAGGGCAATCAACACATAACACCAAGATCTTACAGATGTTAGCATTATCTCACAAGGATTTTCAAGCAACCATCAAAAAAAGTGCTTTAGTAAGTAATTACAAACAGACTTGGAACAAATGAAATAGAAAAAAAAAATCTCAGCTAATAAATGGAAGACATAAAGAAGAACCAAATGGGAAATTTAGAACCAAAAATACAATAACCAAAATGAAAAGCTCAACTCAATGGTAGAATAAAAAGGACAGAGGGAAGAATCAGCGAAATGGAAGATAGAATAATAGAAATTACGCAGTCTGAATAACAGAGAGAAAATACACTGAAATAAAAGGAATAGTCTTTGGATATAACAAAATATCTAATATTCATATCATGAGAGTTTCAGAGCAGAGGAGAAAGAGGGCAGGGCTGAAAAAATTTCAAAGAAATCACAAGTAAAATTTATCCAAATTTGGCAAATTATATAAACCTAGATTCTTCCAGAAAATTATTGGACCCCAATGAGAATAAATTCAAAGAAATGCTCACTAAGACCCATTAGCGTCAAACTTCTAAAACCAAGGACAAAACATCGAGAAAGCAGTGAGAGAGAAGTGGACACCCTACCTACAGAGGAGAAACGATTGACATGAGAGCAGATGTCTGTCAGAAATAACCAGGAGGAAGAGGTGCCATAATTTGTTTAAGTGCTGAAAGGAAAGAGCTTATCAAGCCCAAATTCTACATCCAGGGGAAAAACATCCTCCAGGCTTGAAGGAGAAATCAAGACATTCTCAGATGAAGGAAAACCAAGAGAATTTGTCACCTGCAGACTTACCCTGGGAAAATGGCTAAGGAAAGTTCTTGAAACAGACAGGAAATGCAAAAGAACAAATCTAGGAACATGGGAAGGACTAAAGAACAAGAGAAAAAGTAAATGTGGGTAGGTATCATATGCTTTCTTTTTCCTCTTGAGTTTTCGAGATTGTGTGTCATGTTTGAAACAAAAATTATAGCATTGTTTGATGTAATTGTCAACATATGTAGAGGAAATATTTAAGGCAAATGGGAAAGGATAAAGGAAATTAAGATAAGATAAGACTTCCACACTTTATATGAACTGGTAAAATGTCCAACAGTAGTAGACTGTTGGTAAGTTATGTCTGTATAATATAGGACCTAGAGAAATAACAAAATTTTATACAAAGAGATGCACTAAAATGTACTATAGATAAAATAGAATTCTAAGAGAAGTTTCAAGTAACCCACAGGAAGATAGGAAATGGAAAAAAAAACACAGAGAAATAAAATGACAGACCAAATGTTAAGCTGTTTATCAGAATCTTACTTCATATACAAAAGCTGATTTTCCTTTGCCTGCTGAACTAGACCCCTTGCTTTAGTGATGGGCTCCCCTTGCCTGAATAAGTAGCTAAATAAGAGGAAAACAATTCTCCTCATACCCCAATCCATACCCACTTTTCACTGTCCCCAGGTCATAAGTAAATTAATAACTCAACCTACTCCAGAGATCATTACAAAATGTTTTAGAAAAGTGCTGTGATACTATACAAGCAGGACCACCAGGGGATCCAGTCTCTCAGCAGTGAAGGTGTAAATAAACTGGGTAGGAGAGCAAGAAACAGCCATCCCAGCCAGCTACAACTCCATGATCTCTTACCTAAAAGCATAGCATCTACCAGAAATCCGCTCTTTATTATCTCAAGTACATATATTTATATATTTTACCTAAATTCCATTTTGTTTCATTTCTTTCTCCCTTTATGGGTTCTTGATGGTGAATTTTCCAATTTGGTTTATAGCTGTAGACTAACAGTGAAAGAAAATAGAGTATAATGTGGAGATCCCAGACCTGGAACAGGATACAATACTTGATGTAACTTGAGCTGTCTCCTTGTGGGGAACTTCTGGGTGCATTTTCTTCCCTAAGGAGAACGGTTACATGAGAGCATTGTTTTTGAAACACAGGAGGATACATATGGTGCTCGGGCTCATAAAGGGATTGAGTCATGGTAAGACAGAGGTTCACTTCTCAATTCACAGGAAGCCAATGAGACCAGTGGTTCCTTTTCCATACTACCTGAGAGCCAGAAAGGAGTTTAACCCAATCAGGGCTCCCAATCAAAAGACACTGGAATAGGTGAGAAAATATTCACAGTGGTGGTGATAGCGAGAGTCCAGCTGTCCAGGAACATCAAGTGTCCGAAGGTAACAGCACAGAGTAACCAAGTTCTATAGCAAACATCAGAGTAAGCATGTTGCCTTCTCCCCAAAACATATTGTTTTAGATAGCTCAACATGGCCACCATTAACTTTATAAAAAGAGAGACAGGAGAGGGGAAGAGAAAGGAGGAGAAAGAGAGATAAGGAAACAAAGCCGATTTTAAAAATTAGGCTAGGAAAAAATTGGGGTATCATTATTGATACATGAGATTTACTGAAGCAAATAGATCAAAAGCCCACACAGTTTTTGTGGGACGTGTGTTATCAAAGAAACCATGATTCCGGGCTTAAGACCTTCTTTGACAGTTTAACCCTTGAAACAATCTTTGGGCAACCAACCTTACACAAACAGAAAATGGGCTCTGAAAGCCCTATAGCCCTCAAGGAAAGCCTGCTCTCCGATGCCCACTTCAAAGTAGAAGAGAAAAGCATTTCAGAAAGACCTCCCTGAGGGTGGCACCAGGATCCACGGTGTTCCTTCTACAGAGCAGAAGCGGGGCTTCAGTGAGAAACTTCCAAATTAGGTGACCTTCACAGTGCCTGCCCAGCAGTATTCCATCATTACTATGGGCTAGCCCAAGACAAGTGTCTTCTTTTGAATGGGAGTTTTGCTGTTACCCTTCCCATGTTCCATTGTTGCTTGTGGAGTGTGCGAAGTTCAAATGACTTATTCATAGGTAACTGTTTCACTGGGTCATCTAGACCCACGGAGAGGCTTGTACACCACACAGAGATCAAAGTTGGCTTTGGTGACAGTGTGGAACTTTAGTTTCCTCCCTTGATGAGGACGTTGAGTGTATTTTCTCTGCGGGAAGAATGGCAAGACAGATACCATCTTTGGTGAACAGGAAGGCAAACCATGGCAGACTGGCTAACTGTTAACCTATAACCTATTTCCTCTACTACTTAAACATACAACTCATCTACACCTCACAAGCTCCCTCACAGTCAAGTGTGTACAGGTGACTGAGTTCTCTCCTATGAAATGTGAGCAGAAATGACGTGAGTTCCTTTCAAGCTTGTCCCCCAGAAACCACCCATGCATCATCCCTGATGCCTTTGTCTGCTTGCTAGGTTCTTATAAGTGAGCACAGTAAATTTTGAAACAGCAGGAGAGAACCGGGGTCACTGATTGCCATTTGCCCATTACAAACCCTCATTTTGAACTCCATGTGAGTAAGAAATAGACTTCTCTAGTCATTTTGCATTGAGTCATTTTGTATTTTGCCATTTTTTCTTTACCACAGTTGGATTTACCCTAGCTAGAAAAATCTCTTCAGCATTAAATATAGAAGATTAAATCTAAAATATCATAAACATATGGATAATAACTCCACCAAAGAGATTTATTTCTTTCACCAATATCTAGGCATCAGCAGGATGCTGAATTTAGGCAAATTTTATTCTCAATTTTCATACTCCCTACTTTAGCATCATATATATATATATGTATGTATGTATGTATTGTATACATATATATACTTGCAGAGCTATTCTCAGTAAACTGACAGATTAGCCTCAAGCAGCATCTTTATGTCCAATCTGGGGTTTTCTTCAGGGAGTTAAACCCTGCAGAGAACCACACCAATCATTGGCATAATGACTCAAGACAGCAGAATCTACATCCGTTGCCACATTCTCTCCCTGGAAATTTTTCTGGGCGCAAGTCACACGTGTTGATCTAGCAGAAAATTCAATCCACTTCCTCACTAAGACAGAGTAAATTCACAAGAGGTAAATTTTTTCCCACAAGGCAGAGACACATCAGTTTGTAAAAAGAACAGCTTGGATGTTCTTCCTCCCTAAGGAGTGCACATTCCCAGAAGAGTGGGGTGCTGGTGAGGGGAGGTCTCCAACTAGGTTCATACTTCAGAGGTGGGGAGAAGCACTGTCCAAGTCCATGCTGTTTTGCTGATACCTTCTGGACCATTACAGGGAAACGGGGCATACAAACAATGTGAGGGTTTTGCTTGTCTCTGTGAGGACTGCCTGACCTAGGAAACTCTATGCATACCCTGCCCTCAAGGAACTGAGGAATAAAGTTACCCGCTGAAAGAGATTTGAATTCTGGGGCACCTGGGTGGCTCAGTCGGTTAAGCGGCTGCCTTCGGCTCGGGTCATGATCCCAGGGTCCTGGGATCGAGCCCCGCATCAGGCTCCCTGCTCAGCAGAGAGCCTATTTCTCCCTCTCCCTCTGCCTGTCTGCCACTCCCCCTGCTTGTGCTCTCTCTCTCACTATCTCTTTCTCTGTGTCAAATAAACATATAGAATCTTTAAAAAAAAAAAAAGATATTTGAATTCTGAGCAGCAAAACCCACCAGGTCTTATCCCTATTTCTCCTTTTGAGTATCTTGAGTGACAAGAGTTCTGTTGCTCCCTTTCTGCCACCCTAGGTTCTAGAGGCATTCGATGCTCCGTCCTCTGTGCCACCTTCCTCCCCTGCACCGAATACACCCAGTGGTATTCTGTCTCTTCTTCTGTCTTCCCCATTAGACTGTGGACTCCTCAGGGACAGGGATTGAGTCAGACCCATCTTTACACACTCCATACCAGCTCAGGGAGGGCCTAGTGGGCACTAAAGAATCAAAAAGTGGAAACCATTTGTTGTCAGTCTGGATAACTAGAGCTTCTCAGATTTCTTTAATAAATCTCCCCAGTCTTATTTCAGGGCCCAGTCATAGGATTGCTGAAAAACACAATTTAACTTAAAAGATTCAGTTTTATGCATAAAGCCCAATGGGAAATTGTATGAACTTGCTCAGGAGAGTGGCGTTCGCATGGAAGGTTCTCCTGTCTTCTTTCCATGGTCTCAGCTGTTCATTTGGTTGAGACCATCTTCATCTCTCACCAACCCACAGACCTGGGAACTCCCCACTCTTACACCCCACCCCCCATGCCCCATTACTGGAATGAATCACCCAAAGCCCATCTGATTTAAAAGCATCCCATGCTTCCTAATTGGCTACAGATTAAAGTACAGACTTGAAGCTGAATATATTCTCAAGGCTTTAACAGCCACAGACTTGCAAAGATTTTCTAAAAACACCTTCCCCCAACCCCCCCCACATTTTAACATCTCTGAAATCAGTTTGTGTCTTAACATCTCGGGCAGCCATGTGGTGGGAGTGATACGGTTGCTGATGCCTGAGAACACACAGCAGAATTTGTAGACGGGGTGCTGGCAGCGCAGAGAAGGCCCCCGAAACCACAGCGGAGCACCCCTTCAAGAACACCTCGTTCTCAGAGCTCCTGGGGGCACAGAGGACAACACTGTACCAAATGCACACGTGGCTGGGGATGCTGAGAGTGGCGGGGCTTGAGGCATTCTCAAACCAGCTTCTTCTGCTTTTTTGTCTTCTTTCCTACTTCTGCACGAGAATAACATATGATGTCCAATTCTAGGAGAGCTCTATCAATAAAATAAAGTCAATATATTGTGTTGCTATTTAGCTAGCTGGGTTTTCTTTCTGGATGGAGCATGAAAGCATATCGCATCTCACAGTAGATAGTGTTTTCAGATTTGGTTGAAATGGCATCTATCAATCTCATCATAGTATTAATTCTTCCTCTCTCTTTCTGCTAACCTTTTATACAAGCCAGTCCTCATCACCAGTGATTCCTGGATCACTACACTTTTTGGCCTTTTTTTTTAATCCAGGTATTGTACTGGAATTTTGTTATCACTAAACTCCACCTGTTTTAGAAAAGTGCTGTGATACTATACAAGCAGGACCACCAGGGGATCCAGTCTCTCAGCAGTGAAGGTGTAAATAAACTGGGTAGGAGAGCAAGAAACAGCCATCCCAGCCAGCTACAACTCCATGATCTCTTACCTAAAAGCATAGCATCTACCATTGGGCCACGTGGTAGAACAAGTTTTTTTCTATTTCATTTGTTCCAAGTCTGTTGAAATTTTAACCATTCTTCAAATGCCAATTTAAATGTAACCTACTCCATGAAATCTTTCCCCTATCACTCATTTACTGTGACCTCCTCCACTCTCTATAACCCTGCATTGCTTGTGCATCTGTTACACTTCAGATACAACTTGAAATCTTTCTATGGCCTGGGCATGGAGCAATGGTAGGCACTTTGGAATATGTTGTCCCAGTTAATCGCCACAACAACTTTTGGAGGTAGGAACTGGCCTCCACTATTCAGTGAGTTTACCTGATATTTAGAAAGAGCAGTTGACTTACATTTTTTCCTAGATCAGTAGGTGATAAACATGGGTTTTTTTTGGCCCAAATCTGGTTTACCATTGAGCATCAGCTTCCTTTTCTCCAAAGCCTGTCCTCCCCATCTACTTGCATTGAATTTAACTGAATGCGAAATACAAAATACCATTCAAAACTAAATTTTCTTGATAATAATGTCCCAAGTTCACCTGAAAAACAAGCTGAAGCATTTTAAAATTCACTTTTTCGTTATTAGGCCGATGTTCTTTGTTAGAACCCATTTGTTCCAGAAAAATTAAAATTACGTTTCATTGTAAGAAAAGAATCATTGAAGCTTAGCTTCAGAAATTCCATAATTATTTTTCTTGTTCCTTCTGTTATTTTCTTACATAAAATGTAGAACTGAAAATTTAGCAACAGCCAGTTTACATTCCCAGTATTAAAACATAAGAAAGTAGAATTCTCCCTTGTGCTTATGGAAGAGTCAGCTATGGAAACACATAAAAAGCATTCCCTGGCACGGAAGAAGAGAGAGGACTTGCCTTTTCCCAAAAGCGGAGCAGGAGGAAGGCAGAGCAGCCAGCATAACCTTGAAATCCAACAGACCTGCCTCACAGTTCAGGCACTCCCTAACTTTGTGATCTGCGGCAAATTCCTTCACCTTGTTGAACATCAATGTCCTCACTCACAGAATGAGAACTACATCACAGTATCCTTTTGGACCAACTGACAATAGTACCTAAATTAAAGGCATTATTAATTATTATTATTATTATTATCATCGTCATTATTATGTAATGTTCTTAATGGAACCTTTGGCCATATCCAGGAAGAAGACTGTGACATCATTTGATTTCCATTTAAAAAAAGAACCACCTCTTGCTGCTGTGTAGAGAATAGATGACAAGGGATCAAGAGTTGGGCAATCAGACAAATCATGGCAGTTTTTCAAATAAGAGACTGTGGTAGCCCGTACCTGGATCATGGCAGTGAAGATGTTTCAAGTGTCTGCAGTTGAGATGATTTTAGGAGATAGAATCCATATAACATGGTATTGGATTCACTGTGGAGGATGTAGAGGAGCAAGGCATCAAGACTAACCTCTAAGGCTATAGCTTAGGCACTTGGGTAGACGGTAGTACCATTAATTGAGTTGGGGGAAGACTAAGGGGAAGTGGGGAGGAGGTCAGGTTGGGGGTGGGAATAAAATACAAAATTTAATTATAGAACAAAGTCCACTTTTATAAATGAATAGTTTTTAAAACCAGAATTCACCTTTTTATTTTAATTTGGTGATTTCTTTATCTCTGTCCACATCCAAAATGTTGATCCAAGTAAAGAGTGTTTTCTACTCCTCTTCCTTTGCCCTGTAGGTGACAGGCAATATTCTAGAGATCTTCTTATCTGCATGATTCCTTCCCAGAAACCTTTTGGATTTTCTTCCCTCTTGCAGGCAGTCAGTACCTCGGTAGTTAAGTCAGCCATCATGCCTGAATCTTGAAATTCTCCCTACAATTTTCCCTGAAGAAGTAATCGTTCTGATCCAGGAACTTAGGTACTCAGAGTGGGTTGGCTCCTTTGTCCTTGGAGGCAGAGACTCCTTCTAGGGCCCGGAAATTGTGATTGTATCACCTGTCATGTTAAAGCACTTCCCAACCTCATACATTGCTCTGCACCCTCTTAGAATCTCTTTCACAACAACACCCACATTGTTCTGTTTGACAAACTCTCTCCTGATTGATTTATGAACATAAATTCAATTGTTACCTTATGGTCACTGTAATCACAGTTGTAATTTCTAGTCTGCCTTGCATTTAGAGTAATCACCATTATAACCGACATCTGAGTGTCTTAAGCTTCCCCTCGCTGAAATTGTCCAAGCAGAGTCAGTCTAGAGGACCATGATGGATGAAAGGATGACCTCAAAGTAAACTTCCTTCTCTCACATTCTGTGTATTTTACATTTCATATTTTGCAAAAAAACAAAAGTGCTCACTGATCACATGGCTGCTATAATTCACTAAAGCTTTGTAGTACCAACCACGTTTTACTTGATCTTATTCAGCCAAAAAGCTGAATAAGCAGAAACGGTCCCAGATTTGCGATGAAAGAAGCTATTGCTGTCACCTTTTATCTTCCACACACTTCTGCAACACACATAGGGAGCGGCTTGTATTAAATAAGCATCTGTTAAAGAGGTAGGGTGTTGTAGCAGAAAAGGCTAGAGTATTGAATTATTGTCCTCATTCCGGAACCTAAGTAGCTAACTGAATTTGGACAGGACACTGCACATCTGTGAGTCTCAAACTCCTCATATGCAAGATAAAAGGGTTTAACTAGATCAGGGTTTCTCAACTTCTGCACCATGGACACTTGGGGCTGGATAATTCTTTGTTGTGGGGGAGTGCCCTCTTCATTGCAGGATGTTCAGCAGCAGCCCTGGCCTCTACTCATTGGATGACTTTAGCACTCCCTGTCCCCAGGTTTTGACAGCCATAATGTCTCCAGACATTGGCACCTATCTTCAGGAGAGCAAAATTATCCCAGTTAAGAGTCTCTGCTCCAGGTGACTGTATGAAGAAAATGTACGTAGAAAAAGAAATGTAAACCAGGTAGCATCCTACCACCTCCATTAATGTCTACTATAAAAAGTTTGTGGGTTTTTTTGTAACTTAAAGATAAGCACTAGTGGAACTTTTAAGTGGATATGTACCTTACAAATCACTACAAAAAATAAAAGCAAATAAAACCCACCCCTTACTGAAAATAAATAATAAACATTAATAACAAAAACAGACTATGCAGCATTACATAGGCATTAAACAAGAACTCAGAGCATGTCGTAAGACAATATCAGATCAAACACGCCAGTTATGACAGTAACTTAAATGGCTGAATACATCTATCAAAAGACAAAGACACTCAGAAATAAGTCAATCAGAGAAAGACATGTATCATATGACCTCACCGATATGAGGAATTCTTAATCTCAGGAAACGAACTGAGAGTTGCTGGAGTGGGGGTGGGGCTGGGAGGGATGGGGTGGCTGGGTGATAGACATTGGGGAGGGTATGTGCTATGGTGAGTGCTGTGAATTGTGCAAGACTGTTGAATCACAGATCTGTACCTCTGAAACAAATAATGCAATATATGTTAAGAAAAAAAAAAAGATAGCAGGAGGGGAAAAATGAAGGGGGGGAATCGGAGGTGGAGACGAACCATGAGAGACGATGGACTCTGAAAAACAAACTGAGGGTTCTGGGGGGGGGTTGGTGGATGGGTTAGCCTGGTGATGGGTATTAAAGAGGGCATGTTCTGTGTGGAACACTGGGTGTTATGCACAAACAATGAATCATGGAACACTACATCAAAAACTAATGATGTAATGTATGGTGATTAACATAACAATAAAAAAATTTGAAGGAAAAAAAGCAAACACACTCAGATTGTTTTAAAAAATAAAATTGAGCTATACGCTGCCTAAAATAACAGATCTAAAACAAAATGACTTGAAGTTTAAAAGGAAAAGTATAGGCATTGACTTATCTGGCAAAATAAATAACAAAAAAATTGAAATGGCAAAATTAATTTCAAACAATCTAGAAACCAAAGCAAACATTATTAAAATTGAATAAGGAATATTGTTCTATATTAATAAAGGTTATAATTTAGGGTGAAAATATAAAATTAAGATGAAAGGCATAAACTTCTATTCAACCAATAACAAAACATATAAATATATAAAACAACACAATCACCTCTTATTGCAAGGGAATCCAAGAAGTAATTTTTAGCAATATCTAGGTGGCAAGCCAAATAGTATTGAAATACAGCCTCACCCACGGCCTAGCAACTATTATTGGTGGTGGACAGTGAGCAGGTGGAGAAGCTGCTGTTTTAAGAGTGAAGTTGCTGATGAGTTGGCTTTCGTAAATATGACTTAAATGTAGCTATATGGAAAGCAAGAAAATACAATTTCTACCTTTGTAAAGGAGAAACTGATTAAGATAATGAAGTACGTTCCAGTAAATTTTGTTTGACCATAGCAAGTCAAATATTTCCTGTGACCTGAAGTATCATTCATTCAGGAAAGAAAAAACAGGCACATAGAAGGCACCCAATGAATCATATTAAAATACATTACACTGACCAATCTTTTTTAATAGAAGTCCACTATGTGGTTTCCTTATTAATTCAGGATAATATTACAGTAGCGTGAATGATTAATGTCATTTGATGAAGGGTGTCATTATGCAAACTAGAATTATTTCTTTATCGTTTAGTTCCTCACTTTAAAACATGACAGCAACATTTGATAAGCACCTATTTCAACAAAACAATTCATGCTTGACAGATAAAATACATGCAAATAAAAAATATACAGCAAAAACTGAGACAAAAAGGCAAAATTAATTTATAAAAACACAATAATGGCAAGAAAACTTAGTACAATATTATTTGTGTTTGAGTGATAAAATATACCAAAATCAAATAAGGATGTAGAAATTTTGAATAGTATAATTGAAATGATTAAATGAATTAATACTAAATTTTATGAGTTAGATAATCATTTCGTAGACCTATAAAATAATTATCTTAAAACTGATGGCCTATCAAACCAAATATGGGTCTCAATCCATTTCAAAAAGTTCTAAATGTATAAACTCTATTATTTGATGTCAAGAGTAGAACTATAAAATATAAAAATGAAAAAAGTAGGAAAAAAAGCCTAAGGAATTAGGCTTTTGAAATGAAATGAAATTTCATTTCATAAGAAATGAAAACTAGAATTACCGCCTTTGGAAGATAGTGAAAATGAGCATATCACATTTAAAAATATCCGTGATAAAGACTTGCGACCCTGCTGATGACAGAGCGGCTGGTATGGCAGTAAGCTGTGATGCAACTGAATGAAGGAGGTGCCATGACTCTTCTCAGGGGTCTGGTAGCAGCCCGCACAGGACACAATTGCTGGAGGAGAGAAGTGCGGAGTTAAGCGCCATCCTGGGTTTCTTCCTGGGGCATTTCCATGGAAGTGGAGACAGTGCAGAGCCAGGTCTGGTTGGGGGAAGGGAACAGTGATTGGGTCACTAAAGTATCTGGGATTGTGGGTCGAGGGAGCTGAGAGAAGGCAGCTGTTGAGGAGCCCCAGAAGTCATAGGGGCTTCCATCCTTGGCAGAACCTTTAACTGTGCAAGCACTAAGCAAGACTCAGGGGGCCTACCAGAGAGCAGCTGCTGGTGACCGGGGGATAACAGGGATTTCTGAGGTTACACAGGGGCCAGGAGACACTGAAGTTCTGACGCACCAGAAGGGAGAAACCTTGGTCAACACCCTAGGCTTTCCACTGAGACTAGAAAAGTTCACTGAACCTAAAGATGGGCCAAATTATCCAGACTTATGTACAGAGGAAAAATTAAAAAAAAAAAAACAGAAAAGACCATCCAAGATCTATGGGACAATTGCAGATGGTCTCATATATTTGTGTAATTGGAGACAAATACATATTCGAAGGGATACTAGCTGAAGACAGTCTAAAATACGTGAGATGTACCTAAGCTACATGCACAGAAAATCCATAGCTTTATTCACTTGAACTACCTTTAAGTTCAACTAAATTGCAGCAGACATAGTACCAAATAAGTTTTCCAAATACTCCCTTCCATTGCGTATCCTACCTGTGGTTACACTGAGGCTTTGTAACTACTCTTGGCCAATGAACTGTGAGTGGATGAGGTTTCTCTCCAGGACTGAGGCCGTTAGGAGACTATGTCCCCCTTCTTTCCCTCTTCTGCTCTTCCAGTAGCCACCACAGCTAGTCAGATGGCAGAACTACAAGGTGGAGGAGGGCTGGCCAATTCTCACTGGACTTTCCACATATGACATATCTTTCAGGTTCAACCCCTGGAGTTTGTGTGTCCTAGCAGCATTAAGTACGCAATTCTAAAAGTTATAAGAATACAGTCAGAAAAAAAGCTGGAACAGTAAGAAGAAAATTATAATAAATAACAAAAATAATACAAGCATAAATCAATGAGTTCAAAAGAAATAAAAATGAACACTTTTCTTTCCAATTCTTAATCAAATAAATCTAATCATGAATAGATATAGGACATAAATCAACATTAGTATTAGTTTCTTAGGGCTGCCATAACAAATGACCACAAGCTAGGTGGTTGAAAACAGAAATTTATTCTCTTAGGCGTGGTGGCTAGAAGTCCATAGTGAAGTTAATAACAGGACCATGCTCTCTCTGAAGACTCTAGACCCTTCCTTCAGGTTCTGGTGGTTGCTGGCAATCCTTGGCTTTCCTCGGCTTACAGCTGCACAACATCAATTTCTGCCTTTATCATCACATGGCCTTCTTTCTATGTGTCTGTGTCTTTGTGCCTTCTCTACTTCTTATAATGACCCTGGTCATATTGTATTTATGGCCCTCCCTAATCCATTGTGATCTTAACTAATGACATCTGCAAAGACCCTATTAACAAGTAAGGTCACATTCACAGGTACCTGGGGTTAGGACTCCAACATTATCTTCTTATGCAACAGAAGGGAGACAGCAATATGAAGAAAATTTGAAAACTATTAAGAGACTACATGAATGATTCTAAAAGGTACTATGAAAAATATGCTTCTTAGGTAGTGCATGGTGGGGAGGGTGGGTAGTGGTAGAGATCCAGAAACCAAGTGAAAAGCTGAGAGGCTAAAAGACTAAACAGGAATTTGGGTAGTCTCATGGTACTGGAAAGACTAAAAGTGGAGGTGGGCCTGCAGGGAAGGTGAGGCCATTATAAATATATCAGGATTTTAGCTGCGACCCTCCCTACCACACGCTCCAAGAGCTACTCCCTAGAAGTAAGGACAAACAGAAAGTGCACGTGCCTCCCCAAAACCTAAAGTCATGGCAATGGCTGCTTGCATTAAGGTGATTTGCCTCTATTCTATCAGCCTGCCAAAAGAATATTAAATCCACTCTGGAGGAAGATAAAATCTTCCAGAGCTCCGTATTACCTTTCATGGATAATGTCTGGCATTCAAATTAAGAGGCGTGCCAGGAAACTGGACCAAATGACTACAAGGCAAAAGGAACAAAAACATGGAAGGGAAAGAGACCATAGGTGATCACAATACTGAAGTTATCAGACACGGATTTTAAAATACCTACAATGAATGCATTCAGGAAATAGATGAAGAGATGCGTGATTTCTTCAGTGCACTAAAATATACGGAAAATTAAAATTGTAGGACCCTAAATAGGGCAATACTAAAATTAAGAATTAAGTAGATGAGTGTAACAACAGACAAACCAGCAAAGAGGATTAAGCAGCTGGAAGGTAGTCAGTAGAAAATATGTAAATTGCAAACATAAAGAGTGGAAAATTAAAAAGGGCAAGACTCAAATGGCACATAATAAAAATGCCTCCATTGTACAATAGGGATCTAAGATGCAAAGAAAGATGGAGCAGAAGAAATACGTGCGAGAAAACTGTCCAGGGATAATCTGAAATTTATGAAAAATATAAAGCCACAGATTTAAGAATCTCCAGAAACCTAAACAGGATAAATACAAAGAAAAGCACACCTAGGCACATCATAATAGCAAAGAGAAAATCCTAAAAGCTGCCAGGGATAAAGGACACACAACCTTCTGGAAGCAGCAATAAGACTGACACCTGAATGTTTAATAGAAACAATGGAAGCCACCAAATGAGAGAATGGTATTTTTACAGTGTAGAAAGAAGACACCTGTCAACTTAGAATTCTATAGCTAGCAAAAATATCTTTCAGAAATGAAGTAAAATAAAGAGTTTTGACCAGCAAAACTAAGGAAATTCATTCCAGCAGGACCCTACCTACATGTGTATCATATATAGTTAGTAAAGGGAGTTTATCAGGCAGAAGAGAAATAATCCCAGATAGAAGCAATTAAAAGTAGGAAGAAGAGTACTAAAATGAGAGGAATGTGGGTAAATTAAATGAATATTCCTTTTTAGTAACAATAGTAATGTCTAATGAGGATTCCAATAAATGTAGAATTAAAGGAACTGGTAACAATAGCAAAAAGGTGGGAGAGGCATAAATAGATCAAAGTGTTTCAAGTCCTTGTATTATCTAAGAAGTAGTAAATGTACTAATTATAGGTAGATTCTGTTAGATCAAGGACGCATTATAGGTAGCCACTAAGAGAAGAATAAAAGAATACATTACAGTACAACTAATGGAAATAAAAATGGATTTAAAAATACTAGACTGATACAAAAGAAGGCAAAAAAGAGAACAAGAATAAAATAGGGTAAATAGAAAACTAACGGTGAAATTGTATATTTAAATCCAAATATGTCAGTTATTGCATTAAATGTAGATAGACTAAATTACCCAAATTAAAAAAAAACCAAAATACAGATATATCTTACATATATATATCATCCATATCTATATAAATATAAATATATAGAGAGAATATACCTTATCTTTTAAGAATATACCTTAAACATAAGAACACAAAAATGTTCAAAAGGATAGGATAAAACACATACAACCACGAATACATATATTTTTAAAAGGTTGGCATTGCTTTACTAAGATCAGACAACGCAAATTTTAAGGCAAGAAATATTTGAGATGAAGGAGACATTTATGATAATAAAATTTCAATTCAACAAGATACAAAGTAACATAATTCAACAAGGAGATATAATGAGCTATAAGTTTGTATGCAGCTATTAACATAGCCGTAATTATATACCTGCGGAAAAGGCAAACTCTCCCATATGCAGCAACCTGAATGAATCTCATAGACATCATGCTGACGAAAGATCCAGACATAAAAGAGTATATACTGTATTATCTCATTTAGATAAAGTTCAGAAGCAGGCAAAGCAACTCTGGTGAGGCAGGTCTGATGGTGAGTTTCTTCGTGGGTCCAGCAGGCACTAACTAGGAAGGGGCTCGAGGGGACTTGTGGGGTGCTGGCAATGGTCTATATCCTGATCCAGGTGAAGTATGGGTGAGATGGCTTTTTAAATACTCATGGACATATGCACTTAGGATTTCTTTACTTTACTAGGTACATATTATGTTTCTAGATTTTAAATTTAAAAAGAAAAGAAAAGAAACACTGCACCAAAAACTAATGATGTAATATATGGTGATTAACATAACAATAAAAAATTAAAAAAAAAAGAAAAGAAAAGAAAAAAATATATATCTTCAAGAGACTTCTAATGTGCCCCAGGCTTGAGAGCTACAGAGCTGTTCTGTACTTGACACCTGGCTGATGTCCTTATTCTTCAAACCACCTGCTGTCTGGGAGGCGCCTCCTCCCAACTAGACTAACCGCACCCTTGGCCACCGAGGGCATTTTGGACACTCTGAGTACTGAGTACCACTGGGCAGAGCCTTGCTGATGGAGACTCCTCATCTAAACATAGATCCAGAATCCCACTCCTTCTCTGATCCATGGAATTTTATAGCCTGCACTCCACTCATAAAATTCTTCCTCTAGAAAATACTAGACTATATCAAACATATACCCCATTACATCAGTTTCTCTTAAATGAGCCTCAGCTATTTCCTCCCACAAAGGGCAAAAACCTAGTGTTCTAAGATCTATATATGTACTAAGTCTCTACAACCTTTATCTGGCCCCAAGATCCACAACTAAAAATATCACTTTCTTCTCTCCCATCCAAGTTGACTCCTTTTCTCGTTCCTGATCACAGACCCCCATTCCTAATTAGTCACATCGCTTTGAGAATGGGCAGACACAGCCTGATTTTAACACCAAGTGGTGATAAGTCTCCACTTCTGACCATGGATACTATAGCAATCATTTGAGGAGCAAAGGATTTTGTTTATTGTATATAGAAACCTAGGAAAATGCCTCCTTGAGAACAGTGTAATAACCGATGTGCTTATTTTGCAAATGTGGGAAGCATTGCAAACATGAATGCCTTGGACTGGTGCAGTGATTGGACAGATCTGGCCCATCTTCAAAGACGTGTTTTCTCTCTCACTCGCAAGCAAAGGATTCCAGCAGAGGTGGACCAGTTTCATGCATTGATATGATTAACGCACTTACTGATGCATATGTTTGCTGAAGGTGCTACTGGGTTCTCTCTCCCTGTGCTTGAGAACAGGGAAGTTTCCTGGAGAAAAATGTGCTTTGTGTTTCTGCTCAGGTTTATTTATTTATTTTTTTACATTATGATAAATTGCACTGTGTTTTGGGAAAATGAAATAGTACATGTTAAAAGAACAACAGAGTGGAAGAACACAATATGGGAAGCAGCTGGAGCATCTTAAGATAAAAGGGGGAAATAGAAATGACAGAGTTTTAAGAAGAATTAATTTCCTCTTCATCATCCAAACAAACAAAAAAAATGTATCTGCTAGGATCCATTGGGAGAGATGAATGTTTGATAATGCTCATGTTCAAAGTGGTTTGGCATGATAGATGGGTATCCAGTCCCCACCACAAAAGAGCACCGCATCCTGAGTAAATTATTTTTTCTTTCTGTGCCTTGGTTTCCAAATTTGCCAAAACAGCATGATAAGCATGGAAATGATCCACATGGAGGGCTTCTATGTGCCAGTCAGTGTTCTAAGCAGTTTCCATATATTACCTCATTTAATTCTGACAGTGAGGTGAATGCCATTATCATGTCAGTCTTACAGATGAGCAAACTGAGGCACGGAAGAGCTAACTGATGTGCGGATTCAAACCTAGGCTGTTTGCTCAGTGTCTGCATGCTCCTAAGTGTGAGACACCTCACCCACACGGCCACACTCGGGCTTCTCATCCTGTGTTCCCTGAACATCACCTGTGTCCTTCCTGCCTTGGGCTCTCCTCTCTCTCGTTCCTGTGGCTGCAGTCTTCCCCTCCCCTGTGCCAACCTCTTCTGATCTGCTTTATGGACTCCTATGCTTCCTTCAAGTCCTGGAAAACTATATTTCCTCTCAGGAATTTTCTTGACTTCGCTGGGCACTGTTCAGTCACTCACTTTCTATATTCCCATGCAACTTAATAATGTGTACTTCTGCTCTAGTGTTTTGTCGCTCAGCAATACATTGTTTTATGCACGAATCTGTCTCACTTGCCAGATTATGGCTTAGACATTGGGTTTCTTCTCTACTCGTCCAAGGACTCAGTGGTACTACCCAGAGCACTGTGTTGAGAAGGATTCTGAGGCCATATTTGAGCTCACCAGGAGAATGTTGAATGCAGACTTCCTAAGGGCAGGACCTTCCCCGAATTTTACACTTTGGTATCTCTAGTGCTTGGCTCAGTCTGAGTATACAGTAGACACTCAATTAGTATTTATCTGAATGAGTGGTCCATGAACAATGTTACGGTAAAGGAGGTGAAAGTGGTGACATTTGTGACAGATATTTTACAACCTTCTAATTGTCTCTGAATGCCACAAGGGCAGAGACCACATCTTCTTTATCTTAGTATCTTTGATGTCTTATTTAGTGCACTGAATAAAATGTTAATGCTGTGTAAGTACATGATTGAGAGAAGTACCTTAAAGCTCAAAGAGGCTATACTAAGGCAAGGCAGGGAAGAGAAAAACCAAGCCACATGACTCATTCTCTCTTCTGTTCCATAATGAGCCAAATGGAACACGGCAGAAAGTCTTGTTTTCTGTGGCTAAAGATGGGTGTCCCTGCATTGTGAAGCAACAGCAGATGTGCTGAGGGTGGGACTAGAAAGGGAGATGGCACCCACCAGAGGGGGATGGGTGGGGGCGAGCCACACCTCGTGTTATTGCTGTCATCTCTGATTCTCAGGACTATCTTCAGCTCCCTTGCCCATTTACTCTTGCACCTCATCTCCTGGTGGGTCTAAGTTTCATCCCCCAAAAGGCCCTCTTTAAGTCCTTTGGACACGAAGAATCGTTATTTAATTCTGTTTTGAAACTCCTTTCCCAAATTGTCACATGACAAGGAGAGGAAGCTTGGTCCTAAAAATGATTACTATTTTTTTATAATGAACCAAGTCCACGTGGGAAGTTTCCCCCTTGCCAACTTGACATCCACATGCCTGTGCCTCCTGTGGAAGGATATCCTTACTGTTTATTCACTAGCTGATCTTGATCCAAGCCGTTGCTTGGAAGGCACCAGAAAGTCTAAACAGAAAAGGTGGAAGACGCAAGGGAGAAGTGGCAAAGGGGTTCTGGACAATGAAACAACACCTGAGCGACACCAAGGGCCAAGTGCACATTACCCATCTCCAAACTGTGCTGGTGATGTAAGTGGTAGAGCAAACAAGCCTGTGTGCTCTAAACAGGTTCTATTTTCAGACCTGCTCAAATAGCTCTTCTGAGAAAATGTGAACAAGAAAAGTTTTGCTCTTCACAGGAAAAAAAAAATGGAGTGTGACTTTTTTGGTTTAAACTGACTTGAATTGGAATGAATTAACTTCAAACTAATTTGGTGACATTTTTTGAGGTGTTCTGGGAATGTTTGAAGTATCATAAAACCAAAGATAGCTTGAGGAAGGAAAGTGTTTCCTCTTTTCTGATCTCACCCTGGGACTTTGAACAAACTCACTGTGAAATCTAGAGCACAGATTGTCCAGTAGAATTCTCTGCAATAATGGCAATGTTCTACATTTGCACTATCCAATATGGTAGCCACTAGCCACACACTCCCTGCTGAGCATCTGAAATATAACTAGTGTGATTTTACTTTACTCTTTTCTTCAAAATGAATTTTACAATCTAACCAGGAGAATTTTCTTTTTCCCCCTTAGCATACACATTTATCTACAACTCCAACCTTCAGACCCTCAGGATTTTGGTGTCATGAGCTATACCTGACCAAGAGAAGTCTATACAGCCCTACCTAGTTTTTAAATTTGTATTTAAATTCAATTTAGTTAACATATAGTATATTATTAGTTTCAGGGGGTAGAGTATAGTGATTTATCAGTTGCATATAACACCGAGTGCTCATTACATCAAGTGCCCTCCTAATGTCCATCACCCAGTTACCGCATTGCCCCCCACCCCGATCTCCCCTCCGGCAGCCCTTGATTTGTTTCCTAGAGTTAAGAGTCTCTTATGGTTTGCCTCCCATATTTTCATCTTATTTTATTTTTCCTTCCCTTCCCCTATGTTCATCTGTTTTGTTTCTTCAATTCCACATATGAGTGAGATCATATGGTATTTGTCTTTCTCTGACTGATTCATTTTGCTTAGCATAATATACTCTAGTTCCAGCCACATTGTTGCAAATGGCATGATTTCATTCTTTTTGACAATGAATATTCCATTGTGTATATATGTGTGTGTGTGTGTATATACCTCTTCTTTATCCACTCATCCGTCAATGGACTTCTGGGCTCTTTCCATAGTTTGGCTATTGTCGACATTGCTGCTATAAACATTGGGGTGCATGTGCCCCTTTGAATCACTATTTTTGTATCCTTAGCCCCACCTACTTTTAACTGTTTGCCTGGAATATCCTGAACCCCTAGTACCTGCTACCTATCTCTTCAAGACCTAATGCTACCCAAAGATTTTTCCTAACCCTTACCACTTCATTGCTCTGTCTTGCTCAGCCACTTATTTTGCTGTGATCACTGTCCCTTCTCCACTATGACCCCTCTCTCCCCACTTCCTTACCTTCGATTCCTAAAAGTAGCCCCTGAAAATAATCTTCCCCAGCCCCTCATCTTATACAAGGGGATCCTGAGACACAGAGAAAATAACTGACTTGCATCAACCCTCATTACTCCCCCTTTAGTCAAGGCTCATCTCCAGTGCCCCTCTTCCCTGCAAGCCTCTCTCTGATTGTTTTGTACCCGTTGATAAGTCCTTCCTGTGCATTCCTTTAGCATACTGCCAAAAATATCCATTTTGGAGCAAAGTCTTATGTCGTTCTATTACTCTTTTCTTAATGAGAATGTAGAAGTCCAGAAAATAGAGACCATTCTTTCAACTGTCTTTCCACACAGTGTTGTGCATCAAAGTATCTGTTCAATAATACTGTTGAAAGATAAAAATGACAGAACTCGTCCTGACTTCTAAGAGACTAGCATGTACCCTAAAGGGAAAAAGAGTAATCACATCATTTCTCCTCCTCTCACATAAACTGTGGAAGAAAAATGTTTTCTTAATTTGCCTTTCTGTTTAAATGGCCACTTTTGATAGTCTATGCCCGAGCACATATTTAAAAATTAAAATTATGAGCCAACCTATGAGCCCGTCAATTCAATTTGGCAAGTATTTATTAAATTCAAAGACCTTCTACTATAGTTTAAAGGACAATACATTCACACATGAAGGAGATTGATATTAATATGGCAAAATGTAATTTAATTCAAATGCTTATTAAATGCCCACTATGAGCCAAAAAAATGTGTAGCTCAGAGCTATTCAAGGTTGGTGGCAGCAAAAGTTACAAAGGATCACTTTAGTGATGTGGAGAGAATTAAAATAGCCTTTATCTGGTGGTAGAAAATAACCAGGCTAACACCAGGAACAGGATGAAGACTTGTCAGTTACAGGAATTAGCTAAGCAATTGTGTTGATGCAGTAATGCATGGGATCTGCATAGACTTTGGCCAGAGTGGAGGGTATTTACTGAGAAAGGTGAGGATTTCACTATTTGGGAAGTATGGGCCAAGCAGCCCTGATGGGGACCCGAGACTGGGCTTGACTGCTCAGGTGTTGGGGAAGCACACTAAATTTCTGAACTGCCGAGGGGTAAGTGGAAGCATCAGTGATATATGGGGTAGAGGAAATGACATATGCACCAATTATCGTTGTTCAGCAGCAACAAAGAACAAGACATTGACCCATTTTAAGAATAATTGTGAGACAGGAAACCATCAAAATCCTAGAGGAGAACACAGACAGAAACCTCTTTGACCTCAGCTGGAGCAACTTCTGATTAGACCCGTCTCAGGAGGCAAAGGAAACAAAAGCAAAAATGAACTATTGGGACTTCATCAATATAAAAAGCTTCTGCACAGTGAAGGAAATAATCAACAAAACTAAAAGGCAGCTTAAGGAAAGGGAGAAGATACTTGCAAATGACATACCTGATAAAGGGCTAGTATCCAAAAATCTATAAAGAACTTATCAAACTCAACACCCAAAAAACAAATAATCCAGTTAAGAAATGGGCAGAAGACATGAATAGACACTTTTCCAAAGAAGACATCCAGATGACCAATAGACACATGAAAAGATGCTCAACATCACTCGGCATCAGGGAAATACAAATCAAAAGTACAATGAGATATCACCTCACACCTGTCAGAATGGCTAAAATTAACAACACAGGAAACAACAGATGTTGGCAAAGATGCGGAGAAAGGGGAATCTTCTTGCACTGTTGGTGGGAATGCAAGCTGGTACAATCACTCTGGAAAACAGTATAAAGGTTCCTCAAAAAGTTAAAAATACACTATGACCCAGCAATTGCTCTACTAGGTATTTACTCAAAGGATATAAAATACTGATCTGATATATATATATATATGTATATATATATATACACACACACACACACACACACACACACACACACACACACAGTGGAATATTACTCAACCATAAAAAGAATGAAACCTTGCCATTTGCAACAAAGTGGATGGAGCTAGAGTGTATTATGCTAAGCGAAATAAATCAGTCGGAGAAAGACGAATACCATATGATTTCACTCATATGTGAAATTTAAGAAACAAAACAAGTGAACACAGTGGGGAAAAAGAGAGGCAGACCAAGAAACAGACTCTTAACTATAGAGAACACACAGATGGCTACTGGAGGGGCGGCGGGCAGGGGGATGGGCTAGATGGATGATGGGGATTAAGGAGGGCACTTGTGTTAAGTACCGGGTGTTATATGTAAGGATGAATCACTGAACTCTATGCCTGAAACTAATATTACCCTACATGTTACTTATTAGAATTTAAGTAAAAACTTGAAATATTAAAAAAAGAGTAAGACTGTATCGTTTTATGGATATGGAGAGTTTTAGGGAAAGAATGAAAAATGATTCCACATTTGGGGGTTGGGAGAAGGAAAGGATATCTCACTGATGTATAAGAATTAAGAAAGGCAGTAAGGAGCTAATGTGGTAAGAACAGGACGTATTGAGTGAGAAAGGATAATGAACTTTTAGATAGAGATGCACAATTAATTTCAAAGTAGGAAACTGGAAGTAGAACTAAGTGTGGTTGGTGCCTGTATTGTCTGCATGGAGGTTTCTGGGATTTGTCCTGCATAACTGACCACCCCACCCCACATGTACGCGGGCAGGTTAAGGAATGCTGTGTGTGAGACTTGTGTTGCATAAGTGACCTCGGGAGCCTGGTCCGTTGACATTAGCTGGCCTCCAGGTCAGAACTGGCCCTTCTGGTCTGGACGCCAAGAGCTATAAAATTTGCCTTGCATCCCCTCGGGCTCCAGGCCGGGCTGGCTTCCCAAAATGGATCCAGAACAGGAGGCAAACATATATGGCCCGGGCTCCTTGAAGGTGTAAAGACATGATAACATAGGAATGTAGCTCGCTCCAAACTGTGCATTGGTGAACAAATGTTTAACTCCATACCCCGTCATTTGCCTATAAATACAGCCCTTTGGGGGATGGTCAGTTGGAAGTCTCACCTGAGGGGAGGATGCTCCTCCCAGGCCTCTCCATCAGGATTCCAGCCTGGCTGTCTTCACAGGGCCTCCCCAGCCAATGAAGTTGGATGTTGTAAGTACCCAGGTTGATGTAACTTTGTCTTATTCTCCTTTACTGCTTACTATTGCCCTCATCTATGTGCAGATTTCCCTTTTCTTCTTTCTATTTTCATAAGGTTTTTACTTTGTAATATCAGTTAAGTGTTTTTTCCACTTCGAAACTGAAAACACAGCTGTTGTGAATCTTTTCTTTAGAACATCCTTCCTGGTCCTTTTTCTCCTTCCTGTTTCTGTCTATACCACTCTAGCTGAGAGCCGAGAAGGCCCTGTCAACCTCTACTGTTACAGTTCACCAGAGAACGCCAGGCAAACACCATAAATCATAATTTGTTACCCTAGTTGAATCCAAGAATTCCTTGGTTAGGACTTTCAGTCATTTCTAGTCATTTATAAACACTACTTTGATAACCCTGCTGGTGGTTTCTAGCCAGTCTTTATGAATGTGAAAATGACACAGGTCCCAAAGTAGTATCTGATAGCTCAGTGGGTCTGGGTTTTTTGTTGTTGTTTGTTGTTGTTTTGTTTTGTTTTTCTGGGTTTGTTTGTTTGTTTGTTTTTGTTTTACTGCCTGTAAAATAATAGCTTGGAAGAGAGCAAAGGAAAAATAAATCTAAACTCTAAGTTATGAGAATATGTTGGACCACATCCTCTCCCTGAGAGTATGACTGGTTTGGCCAATAATCTTTCAGGAAGTGCATCAAAATGCAGCAGGAGTGAATTCTGATTTTTTTTTTCTGACACAGTATGAATTGTTAAAAAATGGAAAAACACTGAGAAATAAAAAGTATAATTCACCCATCATCTTTTGCCACTGACTGGAAATAGAAAGTTCTATCCTAAATTGTTCTAGAAATTTTTCATACCCACAGCATGCCTAGGTAAAAACAGCTGGATCATGCTCAGGATGTAAATCACAGCAAGACTTTTAAGTGCTTATTTTAAAGGTCACAGCTTTAAATACTGTTTAGAGAAGCTGCAGTGAGAGGTAGCATGAAAAGGAGAGCCAGGGTAGAAACAGGAGTCAAGGGGACAGAAGACTCCAAGTACTGCTAAGTGAGGCCAGTATGACCATCAGGGTACACACAGGCGAAATTCAAACAATGATTTGTAGAGCAGTTGTATTGTGAAAATCAAATGTGGACGTTTTTGCCATTATTGGTAGGAGATGAGCTGGAGAGTACTAACTTCATAACTGCTTTGAATTGTGACATTTATATTCCTGTAAAGTCACTTTAATCACTGAGCTCTCCAGAAGTTTCTTTATACACTCCACAGATTTTACCAGGAAATACATTTGATTCTGATCTTGTTACCCTAATATATAGTATTCCCAACATGTACAAGACAAACCAAACTCCCCTCCCCCTGCACAGCTTAGGCGATCACTCACCACCTGCTACTATTTCCCTTGTCTTCTCCTCAGCTCCAACGCACTCCCATCACATAAACCCTCCACACCAACCATGTTAACGTGCGTGTAGTTTCCCGACCAAGTAATGCTATTTCCCATGAAGGTATGTTCTCAACGTGGTTTTTTTGCCTGAACCCTACAATCAGGGCTCCAGTGTGATGTTCAGTCCTCCAATAATGTGCAGGTGTCCCCCAGTAGATCCCGTCAAGTTTCCTTCTGCATTGTTTAGCCAGGTGGAGCTATTGCCCTCTACCAGACCAACCCCGACACGGCACATAGGACTTGACGTCATAAAGTCAATTCCTAGACCCCCAACCTGGGGACACTGGAGCTCGACTGAGCTCTAGCATCTGTGGAAAGTTCTGGTGTACCTGACCACAGGCTGTACTGTATAGAGCTGAGAGAGGCCACCTCTCAGAGAGAAGCAAAATGAACCAGTCAGGCACACACTATCTATATGGCAGAGCAAGCTTATAGGGTGAGGAGGGAAAGAAGAATCCAGGTTTAATCCAGTAAAATAGAAGTCAGAGAAACAATATGATCCGGGAGGCTAAAAGCACAGCCAGAAACAGCACCTCAAGAAACACCCTGGAACTGTGGGTATCAGTGAGACCTGAGTTAGAAATAGAAAGACAAACTCTATGGGTTTGAATGGATTGGATTAGAGAGTTGCACATCAGATTATCCACTAAGCAGCTATAATTTTAGTTCAAGCTCAGTGTCTCAACATGCACGGTGATTATCTTCCTTTATGTCCGGCTGATTTCCAAGAGCACGTATTTTCCAGTGATTATGATACCTCTCTTGAAACTGATCTAGATGGAATCCCAAAGAAAAGTTATCATATGCTAACTTTTTCAAAATGGAGTTTAACATTACATGTTGTCAGAATTCTTAAGCTCCAAAAAACTTGTTTCCTTAAATATTATGACATAGGCAACTTTTTTTTTTTTTATTCCTGAGCTATAAAGAGAAACATTTTTGGAGTTAGGGTAGACTGGCCAAGCCTCATATTAAAGATTAAAAGAAATGCAAGTTTAAAGGAATGTAAGCGTCAAGGAATGTAAGTTAAGCCCCTCAGCTCATGCCAAAGGGGTGTTTTCCTTCTGGTGCTAGTTCAGTTCTCTAAGAAGGTAGAAGTGCTTTGTTTCAATATTCTGATGCAACTTTGCCAACAGAAAAAGTGATCCTTGATGTCAGATCAATATTCCATATTATCTCACAATGCTGAAGATGTCCTTGATGACCAGCTTTACAAGCCTTTACGTGGAGTCCCTGCAGAAAGAAGTGATTGTCATCCATAATTTGGTTCTGCTGAATGGAAACACTTTTGATAGACAGAAGACACTTGGCTTAATGTCATGCTAGTTCTTTCAAGGGTTGGCATCTTGGCATAGCTGCTCCCAGGTTTATGTGGATGCATAATTGGACCAGGGTTAGTATTGAGGATTAAAAATTGGATTGGAAAAGAGGAACATTCTATTTCTATTGGTAATATTTTATTATCACTCCTTCAGTTATTGGTTTGAAAATTATTGTCAGTAAGTCGGATAAAAACAGGCCAGCTTGGTGATGTGACAGATGAAACAGAATTTAGAAAGGAATTTGGTAAAATCAATCCAGAATAATATTAAATTTCAATTTTATTATAGACCACTATCCCCTCCAAAACACTCACATATAGGATATACTTCTGGGAGGACCTGGGCTTACTGAAAATTGAGAATAAAGGCAGATTAGGGGGAGCTATCCATGACTCTGATAAACAAAATCTTAGAAACAAGATCTCATCTGATATCTAGGAGATCCATTTTCCCAACTTCATAATCTATAATCTTAGGAACTTTGCAGATCCAAGTCCCTTATCTTGTTTGGTTTGCAGATAACATTAGTGATCAAGAAGTTCAAATTTTAACACATGGTTAATGAAGACTTTCTGTCCCCAGAATGTTGATATTCTGTTGAGCCCTCCCTTCACTAATTTGTTAGACCTAGTTTTGTAGGTCAAGTGTAATTATTCCCCCTTTAAATAACATTTCCTCTCTTTCCTAAAAACCATAAACCAAGCAGTTAATGGGATACCCTCTTCTCCTTCCAGCCTCTTATGCCAGTTGCTTCATGAGCAAAGGACAGTCTGGTGGGTCTTAAGTTAATACTTAATTTAAGGAGCAAAAAGTCTTTAAGTATGACTCTGCCATACTTGGTCACTGTTACACTTCCTTATCACCTTGAGAAGCAATCTGTCAGAAAGTGATTCAGTAACCTACCATCTGTCCGTGTTGATCCTTCCCTTGCCTCTGACTTGGTGAAGCTACACTGACCCAGGTTACTGATGTCTTTACTGAGCTTGTTCTTTAACAACAAGGTGATGATCAGGGTTGGTGGAAATAGTTGTGACAGATTAACAATAACTCTTGGCAGTGAGAAACAGAGCTTCCTCTGGCCCTGGTTCCTTTTAACTTATATCTTAATGATTGGATCCTATTTTTAGTTGTGGTTGAGAATAGGTATACATTCTTTTCTGTTCCCAAGAATGTGTACATTCTTTTCTGTCTCTGCTATTTTTATCATGATAAAATATATATGGGCCCCATATATAATTTGCATTATTATCTGATCATGGTCAGAAAGAATGGCTTAGGATAATAGCCTTAAGCCAAAATCATTAGGTTTGGCAGACATCCTCCAAGATTCAGTAGATTTATATTCACTTTTCTAATGGCGGATTAAATTATTTAGTTATACCCATAGTACAGTTTTACAAGTATTTACCCTGAAGGGTTCATCAGGAAGTAAATGCTTAATGTCAAACTTTCAATTTTGTACATAAAAATTCCTGGCAGAGTGCCTGACGCTCCATAAAGAGCCACTGTCATGATGTTAAGGTATTGATGATGGTGATGGTAACCATGATGGCAGCCAGAGTGATCATCAACACCCTTTGAATATTTCATGTACTGCCTTCCAAAGAGTGAAAAACCCATCCTACTGAAAGGTACACTTGAAGTATCAAAATTAGTCCTCTCCCCAAAAGTTTAATAATATGTCTTTTATTTGATAACAATGTCATCTTAAATTCTAGAACCACCTAGTAGAAATGGCTACTGTTTAGTTGGCTTCATTTTTGAATGGCTTATAAAATCATTCTCTACAATCAGATCGACTTGTAATCAGTTTCTGACAGCAGCTAAAGATGCATCTCCTTAGATGTTTTCTAGAGGGATTTAATTAAAAGAATGACGCATCTTTTTCAGCCAAGAACACAGACCGCCTGGCCTAGATCTGAAAAGCAGGAGCGGCAGGAGACTGCAGGCAGGTGGAGTCACCTGATGGGGAGGTGGAGGGGAGCACCTGCACCCCCTCACTGAGGGCCACTCTCTCCGAGCAGCAGAGTGAGAAATGACAGCAACAGGGAGTGTGAGTTACAGAGATGGACGCTCTCCCTCTACCAGGCCCTGCTAATAAGTCAGATAGATAACAGAACTGAATCAGCTTTATCAGTGCAATTTTTCATGAATTGAGCAATTAGTTTCAATGACTACCACCGGATACAAATTCCCCCTTCTGAGCACTCCTGGAAATGTCTAAATTATAAAACAAGCACTATTATCATTAAATTGTGAAGCTCATCACCTCCTCAGGCTTCACCCTGACTCTGCCCACACTGCAACCTGGCATTGGGTGAGAAATGCTCTCATGAGTCACTCACAGCGTAACTGCCACCTCTCAGCCACCTGCGGGAAAGTCACGGGCCAGCTGTCATGGATTAGCTATCTGGCCTCCTCTCTCAACCTCCCATTCCACGTAGCCTAATCCCGGTGGCGCAGGAAAACTCAGTCCTTTTTGGTGCCCATCCCCCATGTCTTTTCTTGCATATTCGCATTTTTCCTGTCTTTTAGTCACACAAAAAGTCTCTGTGGCCTGCTCTTCTCAGACAGTCCTTTGGATCACTCAAGTACTTCCCTGTGTAATTCTATCTAAATTGTCCACCTGCAGTGTTTAAACAATAATTTGGTTTCTTCACCAATTTCCATATACCCCACATAAATTTTAGACACTATTACTTAATGAAAGGTAGAAAGGGCTAAGAAACAAACATTTATGAAGCACTATTTTCTGTCAGGATTTCTCTGAGGCGATACACCTTCAAGATTGTAATGGGGATTAAATCAAACCATATTTGCTGTCTCTATTACATCCGTCTCACTCAGTAGAAAAAAGGCAGTCAGGGAGGTGAAGCCACTACGCCGGTTCACAGAACTGATTAAGGATGGCACATAGAACAAAGCCCAAGTCAGCTTCATTCCAGAGCTATGTTCTGGCAGTACATCTGTGCTCCAGACACCTTTATGAGCACACACATCACCTGGGGGCTTGTTAAAATGCAGATTCTGACTCAGAAGACCTGAGGTGGGGCCTGAGGTTCTGCATGGGTGACAAGCTTCCCAACAGGAAAAGGCTATTGGTCTGCAGGTCACCAGTTGAGTAGCAAGGCTCTACAGTGCTAAGCTCAACTTTTTTTCACAGAAAAAAAAATGGCCATCCTCTGGCCAATCTAAATGCCACAAATCCCACCTTGGTCAGTCAAAATGAATGCATACCAACTTCACGGGAACACAGAAGAGGTAGCGTAGTATTTCCTAACGTGTGCTCCTTGGATCATCTGCACAGAATTCCCCAGAGTGCTTGTTAAATGCAACTTTCTGGGTATCACCTCAGCCCTTGGGGTCCAAAATTGTGGGAGGCAGCACCTGAGAAGCTGTACTTATGACAAATTCTGCAGGCCCTTGTCATGCACATTCAAGTTTGAGAAGAAGTAGAGTAGCCTGAGCACTGAGAGGGGAATGATGATCCCGGAGGCTTATGGAGAAAGACCTGCAGACAAAGGAGCTCAGATGGCATCTCCGTGAAGGCCAAGAAAGCTTTTCCCTTTGTGGTGTAAAAGTGGGATTAAAGAGAAAAGAGTGAGTCCTGAAGTTTGAGAGTTGGAAGTGGGCCAACGGACTAGGTATTTTGACAAGCCCATCAGCTAGGGGATCTCAAGGAGACTATTCTCGGCCCCTTAGGAGGAGGGAGTCACAGCCTCTTTACCTGCTTGGATAAAAACTGGACAGATAGTAAATATTGAATCGACACATGCTTGAGATGCTCTTCTGGCAATGCTTGTCATGCAGAGGAACAGAAATAAGCTCTTATTTGTAAAGCATTTCCACCATGTGTGTTAATACCCATGACATAATCTGCTCTCACACATTGCTTCAGAGGGTGTATAAAGGCAGGGATTATTCATTCCTAGCTCACAGGCGAGCACACTGAGCCCCGGGGAGTCGTAGTGATGCTAGAGCCAAACTTTCAGTCTCTAACACAGCGAGTAGACTTTTCAACCAGTCCAAAAGCTCCCGGACATGGCTTGTGCATTAAAACCACTCAGGCCTACTGAGTCAGAACTTTTAGGAAGGGGCCTGGTAATCTGCATTTTTAAGAACAATTCCATAGGTGATTCTTATGCAATCAGTGTATGGAACCATGTTTGGGAATCACTCAACTAGAATATATGGTATAAAAAGAGCTTCCTTATGACTCAAAGGGTCATATGAAAAGAGAAGAAGCCAAGGTATTGAGACCCTGTGACCCCTTCTGAAGATCAGAATGGTAGCAGGAATGTTCTAGGGTCTTCCCTGCTTGGAATGATGAGCTTAGAAGTAAGATTCTATAACTGCTGCAGGTGGGAAACTTCAAGAAATTCTCTTTTTGAAAAACTGATCAAAAGAAAGCATACCTCAGAACATAGAAGGTTTTATTAGGAAGACCTTCAAGACTACGGGACAAATGTAAAGTTCTCAAACCATAAGATACGGAGAAAGAGCCAGTGCTGAGTTTAAGGTGAGTTCTTGCTTTAGTCCTTACTAGTGGTATGGCTTTGCCCAAGTCAACTGACCATCAAGACGTTCAGCCACATTCTCTCCAGAACATAAAAAAGTGTGAGGAAAGATGAGAGAAGATGAGTGAAAGCACATAATATGTAAAATAGATGCACCTTACGTGTTAGCTGGAACTGAATCTGAGGTTCCTTCGTTGAGTGGGCTGGAGATAAGAGATAGGAAGTAGAAGATTTCCCGCGGCTGCTGGCAAGATCCAGGGTAGCTCAGACTCTAGGATCCGAGCCCTTCTCTCAGCAGATCCGGCCTTCCTAATTGACATACAGGGCAGCAAACTGAGTGGTGTGGTGGTGTGATTGAGGAAAGTTCCTCAGGGATGCAGTGTCTGAAATGTCATAATTTTATCATTTAGAGACTACTCCTTGAAACATCTATTCTTGTGCTTCTCTTTGAGAAATGAAAAAGCCCCAATGAGCTGACTTTTTTCTAAATTTTAATCATCTGTTCTTTTGACCAGAGGAACCCCAAGAACATGTGTGGGAAGAATGGGTGGCTCAGGAGCACTGTGGAGAAAGGATGTGGTAAGAGAGAAAGGGGCCCAGGAAAGGGAGGTGAGGGGTGCTGAGGCCAAGTTCTGCCAGCTTCACATTTCCCACACCATACATTTAGCAACATGGTGTGGGTAGATCAATTTCAAGTACCACTAAAGGGGAGGTTTGTTACCAGAAAAAAATCTTGTCTGACAATGACATCACTCTCCTCAGATGGAGCAGGTGGCCCGTATGAGGGGAAACCTATATCATAGGAGCATCCTTAAGAAGGAGACAGATGCTCCTTATCAGAATAGGGAGAATTTCTTTTAGTAAGGACAAAATACATGATTCATATGAGACCAGTCTGTGTTGTCTCTTGAAGAGAACAAAGTCTCACTGTAGAATTGTGTTTGCTTATAGATAATTCATCAGGGAAAAGCAACATAAATATAAAAATATGCTCAAGTTCATTAGTAATCATGGAATTGCACACCAAGTCACAGTAAGAAACCATTTTATATCTACAGTATTGGCAAAAATTAAATTCTGACAATACCAAACCTGGTACAATTTGGAGCATAAGAAACTAATCATTCTCCTGGAGAATAAATTGGTAGCACAAATTGGATTGTTTAGCATTTTCTTATAAAACTTTACATGTGTATCCCCTAAATCCTAGCATTTCCACTCTAAATAAATACTTACATATGTGCAACAAGATGCATGTAAAAGAATGATCATAGCAGAATTATTTTTAAAAACAGAACCAGAGCAATCCAAATATGATGGATAGGAGAATGGATAAACAGCATGGATGAATCTTTGAAACATAATGTTGAATAAAAACAATAAGTTGCAGAACACTAAAGACTATTTGATCCTATTTTCATAACGTTCAAATACAGAGACAACTAAAAATTACATTGCTCAGGAATACAAGCAGTACATAGAAACAACTTTCAAAAAACAAGGAAATGATAGTATCAATACAAAATTCAAGGTAGTTATTACCTAAGAAGGAGAGAGGGGAACTAGGTCAGGGGAAGCGATATATTCCATGGTATTATTAATGTTATGGTTTTTTTCTTAAAAAATAAGTTTATTGATCTAAAAAATGTAATACCGTTACCAATAAAAACCAAAAGTAGAGAATGGAGACCATTCTTTTCTATTTTATCATTGAATCAAAAACATGTTTTTGGATTATACAAATCATTACCAATCTAAGTATGACTTGGCCACAGTAATCCATAATGTTAGTTTTTGATATGGTATTGGGTCATCAAAATTTAAATCATGATTCAAATTCATATTAATATTATAAAGATTCTTTTGTATGTTTCAAATAATTGTAATAACAAATTTCATAAGGTCACATTCATATTTGTACATGAATCCAGATAGCTCCAAGTCTCTGTTTATTTTATTTTATTTTTTTTAATTTTTTATTGTTATGTTAATCACCATATATTACATCATTTGTTTTGGTGTAGTGTTCCATGATTCATTGTTTGTGCATAACACCCAGTGCTCCATGCAGAATGTGCCCTCTTTAATACCCATCACCAGGCTAACCCATCCCCCTACCCTCCTCCCCTCTAGAACCCTCAGTTTGTTTTTCAGAGTCCATCATCTCTCCTGGTTCGTCTCCCCCTCTGACTTACTCCCCTTCATTCTTCCTCTCCTGCTATCTTCTTCTTTTTCTTTTTTCTTAAAATATGTTGCGTTATTTGTTTCAGAAGTACAGATCTGTGATTCAACAGTCTTACACAATTCACAGCGCTCACCGTAGCACATACCCTCCCCAATGTCTATCACCCAGCCACCCCATCCCTCCCACCCCCGACCACTCCAGCAACCCTCAGTTTGTTCCTGAGATTAAGAATTCCTCATATCAGTGAGGTCATATGATACATGTCTTTCTCTGATTGACTTATTTCACTAAGCATAACACCCTCCAGTTCCATCCAAGTCTCTGTTTAATACCTGTTTTAATTCAGTCTCTTAAAGTTATTCCCACCCCGAGTGAATTTCTGGGAATCCCTAAGAGGTGCCTTCTGTGTATCCAGAAATATGTTGGCACTCACCTCTACTATCCACATGGGCCAATGGCTTCCGCTGTCTAGTATGGGCTTCTGCCTCTATTAATGATCCCTGTTGATTTTCCCTGGTTGCCTCAGTTCTCATGGGGTCATGGAGGTTCATCAGTTTTTTGAGAACAGAGAGGGGGAAGGTTATTCTGGTATTGTTTGGTGCCCACTCTAAAGTGTGGCGGAATCTACTGGGCTAGCTCTTCCAGCTCAGATCCAGGGCCCTATCTTCTCCTACATTGCATTGTCCCAGAGTGACTATGGTGCCATTGGCTCACTTCCTGTTCCCCAGCTCTCAGCCTCCTTCTGGGAGCCTCATGCTGTAATTGGCTCAACTTGCCACCCTCCCTCAGGCCGAGTGGACACTCTTTCAGGAGCACAGTGCTCACACCATGCCACCTGACTTCTGTTACCATTTCTCCCATGCCCCCACCAATCACCCTGGATGCAGCATAGACACAGAATTCAAACTTTATTTTTTAGCCATTCTCCTGTTCAACCTCCTATACAAATCATCAGGGTGAAGAGATGTGAGAGAGGAGATCACCCCAGCCAAATTCAAAACCATTTTTACTCTGTGTCAGTCCTTGTTGCAATTAAAAAGGAAAGGAAATTCTGTATCAAAACTGAAACTGAGAATCATACCATCTGAATACCAGGGATGTCAGGTAGGATTTAATGGAGAAAAGAATGGCTTGAGGAAAGAATGGGTGAGCCCACGATGTACCTTTCACAAAGGATGGTGTGTGTGGGAAGGAAGTGGAATAGTGCTTCCCACAGGACACACCTAAATATGACCAGCCACAAAGGGGGAGGAGCTAGAGGCGAAGGCAGCCTACTGCAGAGTTGATGAGAAGCAAAAGATAATAGCGTCTCCAGAGAAGCATCCCAAGGCTAGTATGGGAAGTACCTGATTGCAGCACTCACTCCCAGCTTATTCCTAGGGCAGAGAGCATGCTAAATAAAGCATGACAGTCCCCCCCCGCCATGGTCATGCCAGGTACAAAAGGGGCATTGCCATCACCCAAGGTAACTTTGACTTGAAGACAAATTCTTTGAAGTAGAAGGATTCTTGCTGAGCTGTGCCTCTGAATCTTGTTCTCTTCCTAACCCCAAGAGACAAGGCTCTTTAAGTAGAGAACATCTACACACAAAGTCTATCTAAAGGTCTAGCTAAAGTTTCTCTCCGGTCTTTGTCTGGACCTGTATTCTTTGATAAGTACCCTCTACTATTTCTGAGTAAAATCCCCTCATCTCCCAAACTGGAAAAGGGATGCCTCACATGATAAAGTTGAGCAAAGGAAGAGAAATCCTCCAACATGGTAAGACTTACTAAATCAAAAGAAATGCCATACCAGTCAAGGCTGAGTGCCATGCTGCAGTGGCCATGATCTCCTCTTGCATGAACACCACTGACCGTTCCAGGTGCTGCCTCCCCAGATCTACCAGAGCTTTCACACCGAGACACCTCTTCTCATGGGCTGCTCCAACACTAACGTGGGCCCATTCCTGCAAGACAAGAGACTCCTTGAACGGCTGGCTTTGGCTAAAGAACTCACCATCCACCTCACCAAAAACGTCTTAGAACTGTAATCCAAGAACCCATTTCTCTCTCCTCCTCCTCCTGCACAGGTGTCAGACTTCATGGTTGAAGCCATTTCCTGCCTTCTCCTGCTTCCTCTCCTTTATCCTTCACGTGGATTTCCCCTAGCTTTTTTAAAATATCTACTCCTGTCTTGGAGTGTACTGAGCAGAGAAGCTGAACCAACCCACACATGAAATAAAAAACATTGAAATGTATTACATTTTGAGGGAACCTGCCTCAGTATAAAAGGGCTAACCCAAGACCAGGCAATGCTGCATTCAGACCATACATACAATTGCTTAAAACATTTCTTTTTTCTAAGTACTTTATTTATTTATTAGAGAGAGAGAAAGCACAAGCAGGAGGAGGGGAAGAAGGAAAGGGAGAGTGAGAAGCAGACTCCCTGCTGAGCAGAGAGTCCAAAGTGGGGCTTGATCCCAGGACCCCGAGATCATGACCCCAGCCGAAGGCAAACACCCAACTGACTGAGCCACCCAGGCACCCCTGCTTAAAACATTTCTAACGGAGAGAAATATTCTGAAGAATAGAACCTGTCAATCTGGCTCACTCTTGCAGAATTTGAGGGGAAAAGATGGATATTGAATATATAGAGAATAGATCCAAGAGAGCCAAACCAATACATGCGATAGAAGAAACCTAGAGGGAGAAGATCGAAGCAATAGAGAGAATTAATGATTAAAGAAATAAAAAGACATACCCCTAGGCCTTGAGATCAAAGGGGTCATCCTCCTGCTTCAGATTCTATAATTCAAGCAGCATAAGAAACAACAAGTGCTGAAAGCTCTATTCTTAGTCATCTGAAAGCTCTAGAAAGAAGTGGTTCTAGAAAACTCTACCATAAATTCCAACCTCTACCGGTCGTGTTCTTCATAAGCTTAGGAGCAAAGAACAAGACTCAAAAACCTGGATTAAGTTACAGCAGATTCATCATTCTAAGAGAGTGGAAACCTAGTTGCAAAATCATCTGTTAGTGACAGAGCATGATCATCAGGTACCGGCTATCAGGTCACAAAGAAACGTCTTGATATGATATGCTTCATCCGTCTGGAATACTGGAGACTGACTTTATATGGATTTTTTTACAAACTAGGTTATTATTTTTTTAACTTTATATCAAAACTCAAAGGAGATCCTCTTAGCTACCTGTCTGATAAGACTGTCATGTCAGTGGGACCAGAATATGTGACTGATTACTGAGAGATAAGGCAAAGTGTTCAGTACTGAAAATGTTATCACCATAATTCACTCAGTTCTGCCCAACCACACAATATTTATATGGCTATTTGTGTCATCAGGGTTATATCCAAATCGGAGTTAAAGTAGAATCCCACCATGACATTTCCTTTTGAAAACAGTAAGATATGATATACTCGGTATTATTTGCTTCCAGAAAACAGGTCTAGTTGTTAGTCATTGGTGTCTTCGTTGCTCATATCTTATACGCAAGTGAAACTGATCGCCTTTGATGGGCAGGAGAAACAGGAGTCAGCGAACAGATTGCAATTTCAGGTTATCACGCTCTAGCTATTACCAATAGCTGTGAATGCAAAAACTGTATTAAAACATGTGGTCTCATTTCATGCACCATAGTACCCATGATCATTCTGTTAAAGGCCCTGGATTCTGATTTTAATAAATTAATCACTCTCTACCTCTTTATAGAATATATTAAAATCCCATACTATTTGGTTTGGGAGATAGGCAATTATTCTGGTGAATCAAATATCCTCATTAATAAATACCGTATAGACACACTACATGAGCATTATCTATTTTCAGAGAATTAAAGTAAAATCAATTCAGCACTAAAATAATCATGAAAAAAGTTAATACCTTAAATGTATACACATTGTTCCTGTGTACACTTTTAAAGTCCTGATTTAATTTTTTTTATTTTTTTACTGTTATGTTAATCACCATACATTACATCATTAGTTCTTGATGTAGTGTTCCATGATTCATTATTTGTGCATAACACCCAGTGCTCCACGCAGAATGTGCCCTCTTTAATACCCATCACCAGGCTAACCCATCCCCCCACCCTCCTCCCCTCTAGAACCCTCAGTTTGTTTTTCAGAGTCCATCGTCTCCCATGGTTTATCTCCCGCTCCGACTTACTCCCCTTCATTCTTCCCCTCCTGCTATCTTCTTCTTTTTCTTTTTTCTTAACATATGTTGCATTATTTATTTCAGAAGTACAGATCAGTGATTCAACAGTCTTCCACAATTCACAGCGCTCACCATAGCACATACCCTACCCAATGTCTGTCACCCAGCCACCCCATCCCTCCCACCCCCCACCACTCCAGCAACCCTCAGTTTGTTTCCTGAGATTAAGAATTCCTCATATCAGTGAGGTCATATCATACATGTCTTTCTCTGATTGACTTATTTCGCTCAGCATAACACCCCCCGTTCTATCCACGTCATTGCAAATGGCAAGATCTCATTCCTTTTGATGGCTGCATAATATTCCATTGTGTATATATACCACTTCTTCTTTATCCATTCATCTGTCGATGGACATCTTGGCTCTTTCCACAGTTTGGCTATTGTGGACGTTGCTGCTATAAACATTGGGGTGCACGTACCCCTTCGGATCCCTACATTTGTATCTTTGGGGTAAATACCCAGTAGTGCAATTGCTGGATCTTATGGTAGCTCTATTTTCAACTGTTTGAGGAACCTCCATACTGTTTTCCAGAGTAGTTGCACCAGCTTGCATTCCCACCAACAGTGTAGGAGGATTCCCCTTTCTCCGCATCCCCGCCAACATCTGTCATTTCCTGACTTGTTCATTTTAGCCATTCTGACTGGTGTGAGGTGGTATCCCATTGAGGTTTTGATTTGGATTTCCCTGATGCCAAGCGATATTGAGCACTTTTTCATGTGTCTGTTGGCCATTTGGATGTCTTCTTTGGAAAAATATCTGTTCATGTCGTCTGTACATTTCTTGATCGGATTATTTGTTCTTTGGGCGTTGAGTTTGGTAAGTTCTTTATAGATTTTGGATACTAGCCCTTTATCTGATATGTCATTTGTAAATATTTTCTCCCATTCTGTCGGTTGTCTTTGGTTTTGTGGACTGTTTCTTTTCCTGTGCAAAAGCTTTTTATCTTGATGAAATCCCAATAGTTCATTTTTGCCCTTGCTTCCCTTGCCTTTGGCGATGTTTCTAGGAAGAAGTTGCTGCAGCTGAGGTCGAAGAGGTTGCTACCTGTGTTCTCCTTTAGGATTTTGATGGACTCCTGTCTCACGTTTAGGTCTTTCAACCATTTGGAGTCTATTTTTGTGTGTGGTGTAAGGAAATGGTCCAGTTTCATTCTTCTGCATGTGGCTGTCCAATTTTCCCAACACCATTTGTGGAAGAGACTGTCTTTTTTCCATTGGACATTCTTTCCTGCTTTGTCAAAGATTAGTTGACCATAGAGTTGGGGGTCCATTTCTGGGCTCTCGATTCTGTTCCATTGATTTATGTGTCTGTTTTTGTGCCAGTACCATACTGTCTTGATGATGACAGCTTTGTAATAGAGCTGGAAGTCCGGAATTGTGATGCCGCCAGCTTTGCTTTTCTTTTTCAACATTCCTCTGGCTATTCGGGGTCTCTTCTGTTTCCATACAAATTTTAGGATTATTTGTTCCATTTCTTTGAAAAAGGTGGATGGTATTTTGATGGGGATTGCACTGAATGTGTAGATTGCTCTAGGTAGCACTGACATCTTTGCAATGTTTGTTCTTCCAATCCATGAGCATGGAACGTTTTTCCATTTCTTTGTGTCTTCTTCAATTTCTTTCATGAGTATTTTATAGTTTTCTGAGTACAGATCCTTTGCCTCTTTGGTTAAATTTATTCCTAGGTATCTTATGGTTTTGGGTGCAATTGTAAATGGGATCGACTCCTTGATTTGTCTCTCTTCTGTCTTGTCGTTGGTGTATAGGAATGCCACAGATTTCTGTGCATTGATTTTATATCCTGCTACTTTACTGAATTCCTGTATGAGTTCTAGCAGTTTTGGGGTGGAGTCTTTGGGTTTTCCACATACAGTATCATATCATCTGCAAAGAATGAGAGTTTGACTTCCTCTTTGCCGATTTGGATTTTTTTTTTATTTCTTTTTGTTGTCTGATTGCTGTGGCTAGGACTTCTAATACTATGTTGAATAGCAGTGGTGAGAGTGGACATCCTGCCGCGTTCCTGACCTTAGGGGAAAAGCTCTCAGCTTTTCCCCATTGAGAATGATATTCGCAGCTTTGCGCAGTGGCAGTATCGTAGCCAATGAGGTTTATCCGAGGCACGATTATTGCTAATTGAGAATGATATTCGCTGTAGGTTTCTCGTAGATGGCTTTTATGATATTGAGGTATGTACCCTCTATCCCTATACTCTGAAGAGTTTTGATCAAGAAAGGATGCTGTACTTTGTCAAATGCTTTTTCTGCATCTATTGAGAGGATCATATGATTCTTGTTCTTTCTTTTGTTAATGTATTGTATCACGTTGATTGATTTGCGGATGTTGAACCAGCCTTGCAGCCCAGGGATAAATCCCACTTGGTCATGGTGAATAATCCTTTTAATGTACTGTTGGATCCTATTGGCTAGTATTTTGGTGAGAATTTTTGCATCCATGTTCATCAAGGATATTGGTCTGTAATTTTCCTTTTTGTTGGGGTCTTTGGTTTTGGGATCAAGGTAATGGTGGCCTCATAAATGAGTTTGGAAGTTTTCCTTCCATTTCTATTTTTTGGAACAGTTTCAGGAGAATAGGTATTAATTTTTCTTTACATGTCTGATAGAATTCCCCTGGGAAGCCATCTGGCCCTGGGCTTTTGGTTGTTGGGAGATTTGGGATGACTGCTTCCATTTCCTTAGTGGTTATAGGTCTGTTCAGGTTTTCTATTTCTTCCTGGTTCAATTTTGGTAGTTGATACATCTCTAGGAATGCACCCATTTCTTCCAGGTTATCTAATTTGCTGGCATAGAGTTGCTCATAATATGTTCTTAGAATTGTTTGTATTTCTTTGGTGTTTGTTGTGATCTCTCCTCTTTCCTTCATGATTTTGTTGATTTGGGTCATTTCTCTTTTCTTTTGGATAAGTCTGGCCAGGGGTTTATCAATCTTGTTAATTCTTTCAAAGAACAAGCTCCTAGTTTTGTTGATCTGTTCTACTGTTCTTTTGGTTTCTATTTCATTGATTTCTGCTCTGATCTTTATTATTTCTATTCTCCTGCTGGGTTTAGGCTTTATTTGCTGTTCTTTCTCCAGCTCCTTTAGGTGTAGGGTTAGGTTGTGTATTTGAGACCTTTCTTGTTTCTTGAGAAAGGCTTGTATTGCTATATACTTTCCTCTCGGGACTGCCTTTGCTGTATCGCAAAGATTTTGAACAGTTGTTCAACAGTTGTTCAACAGTTGTTTTCATTTTCATTGGTTTCCATAATTTTTTTAAATTCTTCTTTAATTTCCGGTTGACCCATTCATTCTTTTTAGTAGGATGCCCTTTAGCCTCCATGTATTTGAGTTCTTTCCAACTTTCCTCTAGTGATGGAGTTCTAGTTTCAAAGCATTGTGGTCTGAAAATATGCAGGGAATAATCCCAATCTTTTGGTACCGGTTGAGACCTGATTTGTGACCTAGGATGTGATCAATTCTGGAGAATGTTCCATGGGCACTAGAGAAGAATGTGTATTCTGTTGCTTTGGGATGGAATGTTCTGAATATGTCTGTGAAGTCCATTTGGTCCAGTGTGTCATGTAAAGTCTTTATTTCCTTGTTGACCTTTTGCTTAGATGATCTGTCCATTTCAGTCATGGGGGTGTTAAAGTCCCCCACTATTATTGTATTGTTGTCAATGTGTTTCTTTGCTTTTGTTATTAATTGCCTTATATAAGTGGCTGCTCCCATGTTAGGGGCATAGATATTTACAATTGTTAGATCTTCTTTTGGATAGACCCTTTAAGTAGGATATAGTGTCTTTCTTCATCTCTTATTACAGTCTTTGTTTTAAAAACTAATTTGTCTGATATAAGGATTGGCACCCCAGCTTTCTTTTGGTGTCCATTAGCATGGTAATGGTTTTCCACCCCTTCACTTTCAATCTGGGGGTGTCTTTGAATCTAAAATGAGTCTCTTGCAGACAGCATATTGATGGGTCTTGTTTTTTAATCCAATCTGATAGCCTGTGTCTTTTGATTGGGGCATTTAGCCCATTTACATTCAGGGTAACTATTGAAAGGTATGAATTTAGTGCCATTGTATTGCCTGTAAGGTGACTGTTACTGTATATTGTCTGTGTTCCTTTCTGATCTATGCTGCTTTTAGGCTCTCTCTTTGCTTAGAGGACCCCTTTCAATATTTCTTGGAGGGCTGGTTTTGTGTTTGCAAATTCCTTTAGTTTTTGTTTGTCCTGGAAGCTTTTTACCTCTCCTTCTATTTTCAATGTCAGCCTAGCTGGATATTGTATTCTTGGCTGCATATTTTTCTCGTTTAGTGCTCTGAAGATATCATGCCACTCCTTTCTGGCCTGCCAGGTCTCTGTGGATAGGTCTGTTGCCAATCTAATATTTCTACCATTGTAGGTTACATATCTCTTCTCCCGAGCTGCTTTCAGGATTTTCTCTTTGTCTCTGAGACTCATAAATTTTACTATTAGATGTCGGGATGTTGACCTATTTTTATTGATTTTGAGACGGGTTCTCTGTACCTCCTGGATTTTGATGCCTGTTTCCTTCCCCACACTAGGGAAGTTCTCTGCTATTATTTGCTCCAATATACCTTCTGCCCCTCTCTCTCTTTCTTCTTCTTCTGGGATCCCAATTATTCTAATGTTGTTTCATCTTATCGTATTGCTTATCTCTCGAATTCTGCCCTCGTGATCCTGTAGTTGTTTCTCTCTCTTTTTCTCAGCCTCTTTATTTTCCATCAGTTGGTCTTCTATATTGCTGATTCTCTCTTCTGCCTCATTTATCCTAGCAGTTAGTGCCCCCATTTTTGATTGCACCTCATTAATAGCCTTTTTGATTTTGACTTGGTTAGATTTTAGTTCTTTTATTTCTCCAGAAAGCGTTTCTCTAATAACTTCCACACTTTTTTCAAGCCCAGCTAGTATCTTTAAAGTCATGATTCTGAACTCTAGGTCCGACATCGTACTAATGTCCATATTGAGTAGGTCCCTAGCTGACAGTACTACCTCTTGTTCTTTTTGCTGAGGTGATTTTTTTGTCTTGTCATTTTGTGCAGAGGAGAATAGATAAATGAGAGAACACAATGCTAACAGGTTAACAACGTCCCCAGCAAATATACTCTATACAAATCAGAAAAGACCTAAAACCAGGGGAAAAGAAAGGGAAAGAAAGAAAAAAGAAAGAGAAAAGAAAGGAAAAAAAACCAAAAGAAAAAGACAAAAACAAAAACAGAACAATACAAAAAAACAGAATATGATCAAATATGATCAGGCTAGTGCATAGATCAGTGCCACACACTAGATTTTGGGCGTATTTTGGTCTGTTAGAAAAAAGTGTCTCCTAAAATTTTAAAGGAAGAAAGACTTATATATGTACAAAATAAGGGTTGATACAATGAAGGGATGGAAGATGACTGTAGAGATGAAAATTATGAAAGATTTTATAAAAGGAATTGATAAGATAAGAAGTTGTTGGAAAAAAGAAAGAAGATTTAAAAAAAAAAGAAAAAAAGGGAGAGAATTTGATCAGGCAGGAGACTAGAACAAAGCCATACACTAGTGATTTAGGGTATATTTTGATCTGTTAGAAGAAACTGTATCTCAGAATTTTAAAGAGAGAACAACTTATATATATATGCCAAAAATAAGGGTAACTACTATGAAGGGATAGAATATGACTCTAAAAATGAAAAATAAAAACTTTTTTTTTAAAAGGGATTGATAAGATGTTGGATGAAAAAGGGAAAAAGAAAAATAAAAAAAAGTTAAAAAAATTAACTTTGAAAAACTAATGAATCATGGTTAAAAAAAGCCATGAATTCTATGTGCAGTATTCCCCTAGCGCTGGAGTTCTCCCGTTCTCCTTGATCAGTAAACTTGGTCTTGGCTTGCTGGGTGTTCGTGCTGATCTTCTTGGGGGAGGAGCCTGTTGCCGTGGTTCCCAAATGTCTTTGCCGGAGGCTGAATTGCCCCGCCCTTGTCGGTCTGGGCTAAGCAAGCTGCTCGGGTTTGCTCTCAGGAGCTTTTGTTCCCTGCAAGCTCTGGTACAGCTTTGGAGGACCAGGATGAAAATGGTGGCCTCCCAATCTCCATCCGGAGGAGCTGAGAACTCAGGGCCCCGCTCCTCAGTGTGCCCCCAGAGAAAAGCAGTCACTCCCGTCTCCCTGGTCTCCGGCCGCACTCCGTGCTCACCCAGCCTGTGACCGAGCGTTTCTATGTCTGGCACCCGACCCCGTGTGGAGTCTCCAAACCCAGCAGATCCCTGCGGTGCGCTCCCGTGCTGCTCCTCCCGGGGGAGGAAGGGGAGTCTCCCCGGATCTGCCGCTTGTTGGGCCCCTGCTGGAGGAGCAGTGGCCCGACTGTGCCGCGGATCACAGTTTATGGCCACCCCGAGCTGAGAGCCCACACCTCGGCTCCGTCTCTGCAGCCGGCTTCCCCGCTCCAATACCTGGGAGCTCTGCCGCACTCAGGCACCCCCATCTTTCTGTGACCCCGAGGGTCCTGAGACCACACTGTCCCGCGAGGGTTCCACCCCCCACTTAGCCACTGAAGTGACGTCCCTCAGCAGAGCCGACTTCTAAAAGGTCCGATTTTGTGCTCCGCGGCTCTATCACTCACCAGAAGCGGTTGACGGAGCCCCCCCCCCCCACCGTCTATCCTCCCAAATATCGCCTCGGATTCACTTCTCCTCACGTCCTACCTTCCAGTAAGTGGTCGCTTCTCTGTTCAGAGAGTTGTTGCTACTCTCCTCTTCGATCTCCTGTTGAGTTCGTAGGTGTTCAGAATGGTTTGATCCCTATTCAGCTGAATTCCTGAGACCAGACGAAATCCAGGTCCCCTACTCCTCTGCCATCTTGCTCCGCCAGTCCTGATTTAATTTTAATACATCTTTTAAAATACATTTTGCTTTTACAAATGTTTTTAAAAATTTGGATCTTGAAGAAAGAAAAGGAGGAAGAGAGTGGAAGGAAGTATCTTATGATTTGTTAAGATAGGAGCACTAGCTACTCCATTTTCATAGGAAAAATGGGAAGAAAAAAAGAGTACTGAAATGAAAGCATAAGCAAGTTCTCAGTAGGAAATGTCCCTATGACTGCCTACCAGCCCAGAGGACTTCAGAAGGGAATGGCCCACTAAGGAAGGGAAAAGTCAGGCTCTCCTCTGATGAAATATTGTAGAAGAGGTGCCATCTTTGCTACAGGAGTGACCAGAAAGGAGGCTTGATTTGGGGAAGCCGTGCTAGGTGAGTAGCACCAATGTCCCTGCTGTCTCTCCCTCTGATTGGTCAGTGCCCGGACTGCACCAGCTATGAAATAGTTTGAATATCACTCCTGTGTCTGAAGAGCATTGAGGCCATTAGCCAGGAGGCCAATGCAGCTTATTCACCACATTAAACTCTGTCAAATGCTTTAAGGGGCAGATAACAGCCAGTTGAAGCTGGCTGGCATGAAGAAATGAAATGGTTTACATAGTGATGATCTAGAGGAGGGCTGGCTCCCAGGCCATTTGCCTGTTACCCCCTCACCCCCATCCTCATTCCTGAGCCACCTCCCCTTCAGGTTATCAACAAGGTGGCTGGAGCCATATTTGCCCTCTGCATGTCCATAGCATCCTCTACAGGGAGAGAAACCACTTATTCCTCAGGCTCTGTCTAAATGTGGCAAAAATTTTCTCAAAAAACTTGAATAACCTTCCACTGGCATCTTTTTGGCCTTTGTTGGTGTCCCATACACATTCCTGTAGCAATCCCATGGCCGTTGATTGGGTTAGGCCTGGGTTTCTGAACTAATATTCCCAGCAATGACAAGGGTATAAAACCAATGTTTCTCATACTTAGGTGTGCCCTGGAAATCTCCTGGAAGATCTGGCCCCTAGAGCTTGTGATTCAGTAGGGCTGGGGTGGAAACAGAGAATTTGCCTCTCCAAAACTATAGTTTTAGAAGAAGCTTATTTTTTTCCAGGTGATCCAGATGCTTCTGGCCCCAGGATCACTGTTTGCGAAACACTGATTAGACCAATCAAGAATGCAGATTATGGTTCTAGAAGGGATTCTGCAGTTTTGACAAGCTCCCACATGATGTTGATGTTGCTGGCCCATCGGCCACCCATTGAATAGCACAGGCTGGGAGGCCTCCTCACAGCCTCTCATCCTTAGTCATGTCTATTCCCCTTTCCGGAGCACACTCTCCCCACCACCAACCCTCTGCCCAGAATCCTTTGTAGGGTGAGCATTTCCTTCTCCTGAACAATAAAGAGAGAGTGTACCTGACAGTAACCAGCAAAGGGGAAACCTCTATTAGACAGCCCTGAGGCCCATCTTTGGTAGACCCATCACTTTCTGGGGTGATTTCTGGGCTTCAGGTGTAGGGGAAGCAAAGATGCATCAGTGTGGTACTATGGTCCGGGCATCTTAGATGGAGGCAGCCTCCTCCTGGCTGAATCCTTGTTGTCAGGTTAACCAGTAAGACTTTCTTTCCAAAGGTCAGTATAATCTTGAGTGAAATGACGGAGAACTTTTTCATTTCAGTAGCACCCTTCTTGAAAAAGGCTCAATCACACGACAGTGAACATTGCAATTTATTAAAAAAAATCATGATGTGAGTGATCTCTTTACTCCTAATGCACTAGTCCTGGTCTGGGAGGGGAACCTGTCAGCTAGGAGTGATGTAGGAATTCATCACTGTTCTCAGCCTCCCCTTTTGCCTATTCTTTGCTTAAAATGTTTTATTTAGGAGCCACAGGAGACAGTAGAAATGAATCACCTGCAAGCCCTCTCTGATGGCAATGAATCACACTCCCGAGAAATGATCCCGTCTAAGGCAGGCAGAGGGGCCAGTGCAGGTAATCACAGTGCAATTATAGCATTAGGCTGAACAGCACTGGGCCAGGCCAGATGATATATGACTTTTCTGAAGGAGAACAGGGTTAGAACACTTGGCAGTGATGGCAAAGACCTCCTTCGATCATCAAACATCACACTGGATTTTCTCAAGAATGAGGTGAAGCACTTCCATGAGGCTGCTTCCACTGCGTGGTGTGCTAAAGCAATCACTTACTAAATGGTGCAGGTCAAAGAAAGAGAAAAATAAACCTAGAGAAGACCTGGTGATTGTACCCTTTGGCCTGCCTCCAGCAGTTTGAGAAACCCCATGAGCAAGAGGAGATGGAAACAGAGGAAGTGGATGTTGGCTGATAACACGTGTTGAGGAGAATGGCATGAAACATCTTGGCCCAGTGGCTGCTATTCAAGAGTAAGCAGAGAGGTCAGATGTCTGGGTCTATTGATTAAAATTCCAGCAAAGCGGGAAGGGCTGTAAAGTTGGCTGTCTAAGTGGAACCAAAGGACAGCGGAAGGCGGAGGGAAAGAATGTGAGAGGAGTAGGTGGGGATGTTGATAGCCAAGACGGGAGCTGGGGTGAGCCGGTCTCCAAAATTCGGTGCTGCTTAATGTTCAGTGGGGGGCGGGGGGGGGGGTAGAGGGCGCATTTGATATATTTAGTGACTGTAATCAATTCTGCGTTCAGAGAGCTTAATCTCATGGAGAGTGGCTCTCTTACGAATGGCCCTATTGAATATGAAAGACAAGGCTTTAGCACAGCCTGAGAAAAGAAGGTTAATAAGGCAAAGCAAAGATAAATTGCTTGTTCTGTTTAATAGTGAAATGGGAATCTTGGACATTTAATAGGAATTAAGGGCCCAGGGATTGAGAGGGAGAGAGGAGAAAGCTCTCGTGGGGGAAGACAGAAGAGTCAGCAGCGTGGTGGGAAGCCAGCTCCCATAAGGAGAGACATAGTGAAAGTTTTCTGTGGGTTAGAGAATGCACATAATGTATTAAGAATAGTGACTCCTGACAATGCAACTAGAAGCTTCCTGTTCTGTACTGTAATCTCCCTAATATCCCCAAATATTTTCAATAGAAGTCAATTAGATGCAACCTGACTTGTATTAGTAATGGCTTGGGGGAATAATTTTAAATGTGTGGTTGTCCATATTTGGGTGAAGTCAGTCTCTCTCTTACCCCAGCTGCAGACGTATGAACTGATGGATTACCAGAAGGAAACAGGAAATCTCTGATGGAGGCAGAGGACTGATACACATTTTCAAATTATTAGCTACATATAGCTCATTAGAGGCTTTAAAGAGCCTTCTGGCTTGTTTTAAGTAAACAAGATTCTCAGTACCCTTGGTGGTATGAATAGCCCTTACAATTTTGAGAGTTATATGCTTAAGTAGTCAGAGGGACTCTTCATGGGTGTCTCACTGAAATGACACACTGTGTTCATGTCTTTAAATAATGAGAATGGGGAAATAACTGTCACCCAGGCTCCAGCCTGAAGATAGTCTTTCTCTAAACCTAATAAAACAGTTTCCGCTGCCACTGGGTGGGTAGAAAGGGAAGCCGTGCTGTCTGTCGAAGTCCAGGGTGGCAGACAGTGTCCTCGGAGAGACAGGATGCTTCAGGACCAGGCAGTCCTGGCTACCAACAGCCAGGACAGGTGTTCTGCAAGTAGCCTCAACTGCTCCATTTCAAGAGTGAATGAATGAACGGAGAGGAACAGAGTCAAGGGTGGAGAGGATCCCGTACAATGACTAGGAGAAAGGACCAGGGGAGAAGAGGAAAGATAGAAACCAATGAGATCCAAGGAAACAGAAGAACCAGGCAGAACAGAGGATTTTACAGTTCTCGGTGGAGACTTAGCAATTTATGTCAGAAGCTACTATGTGTCATTTATAATGTGTTATGTGTAATTTTCCTTAAATTATCCGTATAGTGAATTATGTATATAGTTCTTATTCTAGTACCAAAATATAGGTTCTGTCCATTTCAACAAATCACCTGTGCTGCTATCATAAATGCTTGGGTTGCAGAAGCCCTCCGGGTATTGATGTAAACAGACACGTTCCGGACACTGTGGCTTATACTCAAGTCCCACCCACCCACATGCGTAGATAGGCACATTATTGTAGAAGATTTTTGGACTCAAAATGAGCATAAAAGTTAGCCTATTTATTTTAGAATCCAAACCAAAAATACAATGTGATACACACACACACACAGAGAACAACTCCATATTTTAAAAATTGAGGGATAAAATGCTAGTTAAAAAAAATCAAATATACTTTGTGGAAATTTCAGTGCCAGTATGTTTTGCTTCTTAAAATGATTGCCTGCCTTTCTTTAGTGAGGAGAGATTGCATTGAGGAAATTACATTTTAAGAGAATCTGAACCTCGAAATCCTAAAATTAGCTAGGGAAAGTATTGCTGAGTATATTTTATCAGGAAAGATTAGATAAAAGAAAAATATTCTAGGAGAAAAAGAGAACAAAGGAAATAGACAAAATACAAGTGGCTAAGAAACACATGAAAAAATGTTTAAACTCACTACTGAGCAAGAAATGTAAATGAATACAAAATACCATTTTTTCACATCTCAAATTGGCAAAGTTTAAAAAGAATGAAAATGCCTATTATTGGCAAAGGCATGGGGAAACTGGCTTTTTCTGGTGCTCTGGTGGGAGTAGCACATGGGCAGCCTTCTGGAAGATGTGTTGGCCTAAGTATCAGGAACCATAAAATGCACATATACTTTGGCCCCATAACTTTACTTCCAGGAAAGCTTCCCAAGAAAACAACCAGATAAGAAAATAAAAGATGTCCATTGCATCATCATTCATGATGATTGATTTTTTTTGTTAAGTTCCAGCAGTAAAAATTATTTCAAAATGTGATGGTACACCAACACAATGAAATATACTCCAGCCACTCAAAATAAAGATGGGATTACATACATGTTATCGACCTGAAAAAATGTTCACAACATATTACTATGCAAACAAGCAGGTTACAAAAGAGCATAGTATGATATCCTTTCAAAAAATAGTAAAAACTAGAAAGTTTTACACACACACACACACATATACACATGGGGAAAGAAACAAAAGAAGAATTTGCACCCAAAGGTTAATAATCGATGGCTTTTTATATCTGGGAGGTGAGATTGTGAGGGGTTTTCTCCTTATGATTTATCTGTACTGTCTAAGTTTTCTATAATGAACATAAATTAATATGTTACATGTATAACAAAAAAGAAAAATAGTACACTCTTTCACTTCCATCAAAAGGAGATTGGATTATTTTGTAACTAAATTAATGTTATTATTATTTGCGATTGTTTTTCTTAATAACCACAAAATGAATACCAATGCTTTTTTATCTGTGACCTGTATCCACATGGGTCCCTAAAAGGCTAAGCCGTTTTTCTTCTTCACAGTGAACCTGCAGGAGGGCTGAGGACTGCTGTGTTATAAGTGAAGAAAATGAGGCCAGACAGGCAGTGACATTTTCTCTCGGGTTTAAGGAAGAATTAGAGGCAGCTCTGAGAAAAAAAAGAAATGCAAGACCCCAGACAGTTGTTTTGAATAAAAGTTGATTTCCCTATGAATGTCAGTGGGCATTCTATCATATTGAGCCTCGACAGAGTGTGCTATTTGGTCCCCCCAAAATATCCTTCCTCTGGGTGTACAAGCATCTTCCTTGAGGTGGGAACACGTATGTGTGTGGATGGCAAGATGCTGACATGTGCATTATGGTTCATGTTGGACAGATGCTCAGGTTGTCCTCTGAGCCCAGTCTGTCCTTAGGAAGAGATTATTCTCCTTCTACCAGGGGAAAACCTTCCCAGTAGGAAGGCTTTAGCTGCACCAGGGAGAAAAAGAATATTGACTGGGACATAACCAGGTTTGGCTCTTAAACTCCCAGAGCCTTACCTCCTCCATAACTGAGGAAGGGAAAGAAAACTGTGACTGACTTGCACGATGCCAGGCTCCTGGTAGGGACTAGCAAGACTAGCTGTCTCTCCCCAGACTTCCACACTGTCTGTGACTTGCCCATTCTCCTCCCTGCAGGAAGCTGTGGTCCGCCCAGCCACTGCTCACATCCACAACTCCAAACCCAGATGCGAGCTCAGCCAAGGAGCACGGACCCCAAAGTCATGAGGTTGAAGCTTCAGGGCTCTTCCTTGCAGGGGCCCATTGGAGAGCTGAGAGTTCTGCTGAGAGCTGTAGAATGTTCTATGGGACATGGGAAGACAGGTTACAAGCAAAAAGCTTTCCGGATAAGTATCCCTGGTAAATTGCCTGGTAAGATCTCAAAGGGAAGAGACATGAATCTCCAAGATCCCAGTAATCTGTTGTGATTTCTTTCCATATTCTAAATAAATATTTACCTTTATATCTAATTACATGTTTGTGTTCTTGTAGTTTTTAAGAGGCATCCCCAAATTGTATAAACTCCGGGCCTCACAAACCCTGGATCATCCCTGAGACCTTCGTTTACCTCTCTTACCATCCCCACCTTGGCTCCTGCCTGAAGTAACAGCAACATTTATATCCCCAAGGAAGTCCACTCAAATAAGGAACAGTTCTAAACGAGACCAAATACACCAGTGGAGTTGCAGGGCCCTTGAACTCCTCCTGCTCCTGAGGTCCATTTCCACTCCCTGGGACCGCACAGAACATGTCCTGTCTCTGACGCTGGTTTCCAAGCCTCACACGCCAGCCTTCAGGCTTCTTTCATCTACTTACACCCTCCCTAGTGTGCTGTGGCCCCTGTTCAGGTGGGCTCAGAGCTGAGCCCAGCACGAGAGGTGTGGGCTGACTTACCAGCACACAGCAGGCATCTTGTCCCCACCTCCCGTGGTGCTGGGCACTCTCAAAGTAATCACCCTAAAAGGTCAAAATTTTCCCAGAGGAAATAATGGTAATGAACTCCAGTGTGACATTTCCAGGGCCAAGGCTGCCTCAGCCTACACACTACCTATGCGTTAGAAGACAGCTGTTCCCACACAGACCCAATTCTACCTGCCATAGGGAAGGTCGGGACTAAGGTAGGGTACAGTCAGGCTCTAACATGGTGGACGGTGACCAGCCTGTGGGCAGGACCTGTGCCCTCAGGAGGAGATGCCATCTTTGACTGTCTCCTTTGGGAGCCTCTGGTTTCCACACCACCTTTATTCGGTTCCTTTCATTGTGATCTTGACAACAGTCATGACAGTGCTTTCCTTCAAGTTGTTGAAAGGCGGCTTTTTGGCTTATGTGCTCAGAGGGAGAAGTTGCTTCCTCTGCTTTGCCTACCCACAGTCCCCTCCATCCCCCAGTCAAAGGAGGAATGAAACCTTAATGTCTCCTAAAGAAGTTCTGGAACTGGGAGGGGCTCTCTTGAAATCTTTCCCTCAGGATTTCCTAATAAATAAGGATCCTCTGCTGATGTCATGCAGGGTGTTATTCCAGAAACTAATTCTGCAGTAGGGATAGCATAATAGAGCAGGCACGACCCCAGACATGGCTGAGGTGTAGTCAGGCTGCCAATGCTTCCAGTCTTCACCTATCAGCTCTGTGACTCTTCAGGTCACCTACACATAAACACACACCACACACACACACCTACACCATACACATACCACACATACTACACACACCACACACACGCCACACCATACATACCACACACACACATACACCACACACATACACACACACGTCATACACACACCACACAGACATCACACCATGCACACACCCCACACCCCCCACACACACCATACACACACCATATACAATACACACACCACACCATACATACCATACACACACACCACACATACACACTACACACACACCACATACACACAGCACACACATACCACATACCATACACCACACACCACACACACACACACACATACCACATACCATACACCACACACCACACACACACACATACCACACCATACACACACACATACCACATTCTACACACACACACACACACACACCACACACCACACACTTGTACTGCAGTTGGCAGCCTGTGGTGGACTTTCTATCATGGTGCAGGCTGCAAACTGAGGCACGGACATAGAGCTAACAGAGGCTAAAATAAAAATGGTGTTCCAATTGAAACAAGCCAATGCAGGCAGCCCAAGCAGTTTCTATATATATATTTTATACACTGCATTTATCAAGTAAGGAAACCTTAAACAAGGGAAGCTATTTCTGACATTTTTCCACCCTGCTTGCTCTCCCCTGTGAATGTAACTTGATTTTGTCTTATGTCGGCACCCACAAGTTAGAACACGTCCCAAGCCAAGAGCCTCCATAGATATGACTCTCTCAATTACTCAGAGCCTGTGATGTTAGTGCAATGGAATCACACCATTTGTGATTTACCTTGACCTGTGAAAATTCAGATTAACTGGAAGAGGATAACTGCTAACAACAGTAAAAGGCTAAATTTCAGTTTTTGGAAATAAGCCAAAATCGATTAAATGGGCAGATTGGTTTTGACAGCTCATAGTTTGAGTGTCACGAAATAAATAACACTGGTTAATATGTTCTGTCATGGAAGACCAAGCAGATGATATCTCATGCTTTTTAGGACTGACTGAAGAAGACTGTAAAACAGAAAACTAGAACAACCATTAAACAACTACTTGCTCATTCCACCCAGAGCCTAAAGAAGTCCAAGTGAACTGAACCTACTCTTCACTTTGTTTCATTCACCTACCCATCCATCCCTCCAGTCACCCCCAAAACCACAGTTTGCCAGCCAAATGAGATAGCACAGAGTTATTCTGTTGTTTTGACAATATAGTCATTTTGTCAATGTCTGACACATAAGACATGCTCAATAAATGCTGCTTTGGCCATTTTGTCTCCATGGCTTCCATGACTCAAAAACATGTTCATTCATTCAACAAATTTTGTTTTAGTGCATTCTATATGCCAGGGATCTATTCTTATCACCATCACTCAACAACAAGTGAGACAAAGTGCCTTCTTTTATAGACGTAATGATGGGGAGGGGAGGAAGGAAGAAGAGGGGTAAGGAAAGGAAAGCAGAGAGTTATCAGTCCGTGATCAGCATTATACAGAGAATAACTAGGATGCGGTGGGAATAAAAAGCAACAGCATCGCTATTCTGATAGGATGTTTAGAGTAGACATCTCAAAGCTGGTGACATTTAGTTGAAATCTAAATGAAGAGCCATCCATGCCCAGACCAGGAGGAAGCATTCCATGCAGAGTTAACAGTGAGAGTGAGTGCCCTGCAGTAGAATTGAGCACTGCCTGTTCATGGAAAAGGAAGAAGAGCAGTGTGGCTGAGATTTAGATTCATTTAGATCAGTGCTGTCCAATGTAAACATAATGCAAGCCACCATACAGAATTTAAAATTCTCTGGTGGCCATATATATATTAAAAAACTGGTGAAATTAATTTTAATAATAGATTTCACTTCACCCAACATATCTAAAATATTATTTCAACATATAAGCAATATAAAAATTACTGAGATATTTTCATTCCCCTTTTTTCATTCAAAGCCTTCAATATCTGGTGTATCTCAGTGTGGACCAGACCCATTTCAAGGGCTCAATAGCCACATGAGGCCAGTGGCTTCTGAATTTGACAGGGCAGATTTAAAAGTTTGTAACATAGGATAAAGAGCTTGGATTTTTACTCCAAGCCACTGGACCGTTTGAGCAGGAGAGCAATATTACCTGATTTACATTTTTAAAAGGTCACTCTTTGTGGGATGCTTGTGAAAAATGGACTAGAGGGGGATTAAAGGAGGAGAGAAATGGAAGTTGGAGCTGGAGCTGGGAAGCGATTGGGCTGGTACAGTGAGGGAAACTGGTGGCTTGGACTGGAGTGGTGGAGGTGGTTAAGGAGATGGAGAAGCTGGATTTGGCATGCGGATCCCAGGTTGGCATGATATGTAGGGTAAAGTCCTGTGGATTACAGTGTTGAAATCAACACTTCTATGTGTATTGGACCCTCTGCCACACTCACGTAAATGACACCGATCTTCAAAATGTTGTTCTATCATATTGCATAATGCCATGAGGATTCTGCTTGTCATTGCTGAGTGAAAGAGTTCCAGTAACAGGCCAAATAAGAATGATCCATGCAGAGGAAACAGAATTAGAGCACAGGAAGACTTAACACTGAGAGTGGAACAGGAATAAGAGGAAAGTTCAGACTTCACTAGCACTGGCCTAGAAGTTTCCTTCCCAATTGCCTGCCTACCTGAGGCCTGCTGTGGAAGCCTACATTTCTTAGGGTCCTGCCCCTGCCCCATTTCAGCTCTGCCCAAATCACTGCAAATATCTCCTACTATTTTTTGTTTAACTCACTTCCAAAAGAGGCAGCAGCAAGCAAATAGCCCAGCCTCCCACCCATCTCCAACCTCAGCTTTTGCCCTTCCCAGTCCCTCAGACAATAAACCTCAAAGGAGACAGGCCACAGAGGCAGAAGAAAGAAGGGAGCTGCTCAGAGAAACTTCTGGGCAGTTACGGAAACATACAAGTGGGGAGGAAGCCAGAAAGGAGCAAAAGCAGAACAAAAGAACCGATCTAAATAGTCCACAGAGCAAAAGGCCCCATGTTTATAGAACACTTTACAGCTTGTTACGGGCCTTCCTATATTTGCCCCATTTAATCTTCAGGAAGAACCTGAGGTAGACATTTTTTTAGAACATTTTCAAGAGAGGAGCCGACTCATCTGAGATCACACAGCCTGAAAGAAATGGAACCAGGGGCTCCAAATCAATCCCTCAGTCCCATTACACCCATGCCAAAGTAGGAATAAGTCCACATGGCCATGCTGGGGAGCCAGCCATGATCAAGCAGCTGTGAAACACACAGGGAAGCCGAACACGCCAAGGATCAGTCTTCCATATTGAGCATGTAAGTCATTTAGGTCATGCTCTGTGGACACTGGGCATCTTTTCCTCATTTATGTTTTCTTGTATTTGAGTTTCAGACACCACACTTTAATAAACGAAATGCTGGTTTGGACCAAGGCTATTAGTAGCATCTGGGATCAGCCATCGAGTGGAGAATCTGGCCAGGGCAGGATGGAAAATGTTTTCCATCATAGTTTATTTAAATATTTCCAAGTTAAGTTGACCACCTTGAAATGCCATGGAAAGACAACCAAAGACCCAAATGGCCTAAAAGAAAAAAACAAAACAAAACAGCTAAGATACATGAGCTATTTATTTCCTTTCATTTGTATTTCTTGTCTAGATCCAAATAGAAGATTTCTAACACAGACTTTCTCTGCCCTGTTTCCGTCACAGAAGTACCCTATGAAAATAAATTAACATCAATCCATGCAGCATTTACCAAGGATGAGGCACTCGTCTAAATGTTTTACATTTAATCTTAGTAACAACTCTTACAAGTAAGGCCCTACCATTATTCCCATTTTACTTATGAGGAAAAAGAAAGAAGAGAAGGGAAGGAAGTTGGTAACTATGTTTATTGAGCACTTAGGACAGGTTTTCCATTGAGGGGAGTGTCTTGTACACTCCGAGTTAGCTACTGAATCCTCCCACAGTGCATGGAGCCCTGCTATCCACACTTTACATGTGAATAAACTGACTCAGAGAGGTAAGCCCCTTGCCAGAATTCATAGGTACATATATTAGAAGCAGGATTCAAACCCAGGTCTTCCCAGTACATTCCTCTCCTGCTGCAAGAGAGCCTTGTGATTAGGGCATCTCATATAAAACAATTCTGTGATGTGAAACTGAAGAACATGATTACATTTTGGTGTATGAACAGCATGACTCTCCCTTCTTTTGCCTTTTCATTAATCTGGCTCACCACTCTGTTCATTTGGCAGCTTAACAGGCATTATCGAGTGCCTCATGCACACAGAGCACTTGTACATCATTACCTTCCTTCTGTCTCTTAAAATCCACCCCCAGCTTGGTCATGCCCAGTCTGGGAGGATACTATGCAATAAGCTCAGGCCTAACTGCTTTGCACAGCTGAAGAGATGAGGGGAATATTTATTGACTGCAGACTATCCATCGGGCTCTAGCCCGATGGCACTAGCTATTCATCTAATACAACAATCCCATGAAGTAGGCACTTGATATTCATTTTATAAAAATAGAAACCGAGGCTCAGATAATTCAAGTGACAGAGCTATAAAGCACCAAATCTTAGTAAAATGATATATATGCTCCTTTCAATTGGCTACCAAAGTTGATTTTCTGAAAAGCAGGACATCATATTTGTCAAATGCCATTACCCAGAGGTCTAAATATGACTCTGTACTTGGAAATTATATATAGTTTTTGAATGGGGCTCTAATGTGGGACATTCCTAAACAAACTTCCTTCCTTCCTTCCTTCCTTCCTTCCTTCCTTCCTTCCTTCCTTCCTTCCTTCCTTCCTTCCTTCCCTCATCTATTCATCAGATATTTTCAACTCCTGATTTGTACCAGCCATTGTGCTGGAAACAGGGGATGTGTGGTGAATAGAACAGTCTTGTACCAAAGCTGGGTTTTGAACTTTCCATTTACTCTCCCTTCACTTCCAAGAGCACATGGTCAAGGGCTACGCAGCAGCTGCTGTTCTGTCTCCAGAAATTAAGCAGGATATAAACCCTCCTTCCATTTTCAGACAGGGCCTTTTGACTTCATATCCCCTCTGTAAGACCATTTACTCTGACATTTATTCATGCATCCATTTATTCACTCAACCAACATTAATTAAAATGTATTAAGGGCCAAAGAGCAGTATAATGTAGTGTATCTGTAAGCTCCAGGGTCAGGCGGACTAGACTTTTCTCTTTCCCAGCTATGCAAACTCTCCAAGGCTCCGTTTCCTCCCCTGTAAAATGGGGCTTATAATAGGACCTCCTTCATGGACTCGTTAGGAGGATTTAATTGCACACAGAGCACCTAACACACTCAATAAAATGGTAGTTGTTACTATCTTTGTTACTCTTATGTGCCACGCACTTAATCAGACAAATCAGGCAAATCATAAGATCAGACAAAATTTACAAAGGGACCTTGAGGGGCCAAACACCACCTAGGCAGTATACTGCATCTGGCAAGTCTGATGCATCCAGTAGCCTTAAAGCACTCCAGCGTGTAGCCACTTCCGTTTTTACCCGAGTGAACATTATACATAATTGATCACACTGCAGAACCCATACCTGAGAAGCTGTTAGTTCAATAATTCACCTTGTCTGCTTGCATAAAACGGACGTGACTCTCACAAGCTGGCTGAAGCATTCATTAGTCTGGAGAGGCGGTGCTTATCTGAGGGTTCTAAAAGAAGTAGCCGGAGGATATCCCCGCACTGGGAAGCGGGCAAGACCAGCCCTCCACACAGTGCTTTGGCAAAATAGACTCACAATGAATATCCAGGAAGGACAGCTTTCAGGGGCAGGGAATGAATTTCTCCCCCCAGAACGGGGCATGCGCTCTTTCAGCTCATAAGGATAAAACTTAGCAAAGGACATTGCCCAGAGAAAGAATTGTTGCCTAAGGAAACTTGAAAGAGAATACCAATGTTCCAAGTGGGGTCAAGTTACTCATTTAGATGTTAAATAATAATGTAAATATAGGTGAATGAAATGATTCCACAGCTTTAAACTCTATCTTTGGGACAGATAGAATGGTCAGGGAAGAGGGGTGAAAACTGATACAGGAAACAGGAAACAATCACAGATGAATGACTTGAGAATGGGAGGAGAGTCTAGAAAGCATGGGCCAGTTTTCATTTGCCCTCCCACCTGCAGTCAGTGGGTACTTTTGCAGAGGGTCATTCATTCATTCCCCTAATCATTTATTTGTTGAATATATTTTTCTAAAGATTTTATTTATTTATTTGACAAGCAGAGAGAGACAGCCAGAGAGGGAACACAAGCAGGGGGAGTGGGAGAGGGAGAAGCAGGGCTCCCGCGGAGCAGGGAGCCCGGTGTGGGGCTCGATCCCAGGACCCTGGGACCATGACCTGAGCCGAAGGCAGACGCTTTACGACTGAGCCACCCAGCCGCCCCTATTTGTTGAATATTTTAAAGAGTAAAATTTTTTTCCTCTCTCTCTATATATGTATATATATATATGTATGTACATTTTTTGTGCAATAGCCAAAAAGAACAAGAATTATCTGAGTAATAGAACTTCAACTGACAAAAGCTCTAAACCTAAAATAATTGTAGGCAGAGACTTGCAAGTTCCCCATCAGGGCAGTGAGGGCATGCTCCAGGCTGAGGCTCTAAGAGACACGTGAGTTTCCTACAGTCCTCACGTACTTCTCATTCACCAGAACCTGAGCATGACCCAGGTACCCTCCAGCCTAAGTCTCAGATCTGAGACCCCCATGGAGCAGGTCTGAACCCGACCTACAACCCGAAACCAAGCCAGCTGAGCCCAGCAAAGCACCACAGAGTCACGGCTTACTCATAAACCTGTAAGTAAGAAATTGCTATTGCTTCTACGGGAGGGCTGGGGTTGTCCATAGCACAATTGTGGCAAAATCTGACTGACACAAGAAGTTAAACTCAATTGATAATTGTGCTCACATTCATAGTACACAGAGCAGGGCGGGCAAGTTAAGAAACTTCCCTCCCTCAGTGTTGCCTGAATATGGCCTGACGGTGCCACTCATTATAGAAGTAATTTGAAGTCCAGAAATCAGGATGGCATTCCCATGTGCTATAACCCGGGAAACCCTGGATAATTATTTACAGGTGTTATTCACTTCTTCATTAATATGAATGCTGCCACTGGGACACCTGGGTGGCTCAGTCAGTTAAGCGTCTGCCTTCGGCTGGGTCATGATCCCAGGATCCTGGGATCGAGCCCCCACATCGGGCTCCCTGCTCAGCGGGGAGCCTGCTTCTCCCTCTGCTTCCCCTCCCTCTGTGCGCTCTCTCTTTCTCCCTTTATCTGACAAATAAATAAAATCTTAAAAGAAAAATACTAATGCTACCACTTATAAAGGGCCCACTGCCAAGTCTTTTGCATACATTATTTCATTGAAGCCTCAAAACAACAAAACGAGATCGTTATTAAGATTATCCTCATTTTAGAGAAACTAAAGCACAGAGAGGTTAAGAAAAGCATCCAAAACCACACACGGGTCAATGGTGGAGCCAAGGTTTAAATCCAGACTGTCAACTTCCAGAGTATATTAAACTGTCACTTTTGGAATCCATGGGGCTTACAGAACTGTTCACACCTCCCTACCTCTCATCCAGCCCTAGCCATAGACCGATCTTCCACCTTCTGTTCCTCCTCAGGCCTCATTGCATTGATTCAGGATCCTGAGGCTGGTTTGAGGGGCCCATATGTAAACTAATCCCAAGTATTGTCCTTATGTAAACAAATCCCATGATGACTCAGAGGTGGTCCTGCTGGAGGCCGGAAGGTGGGTTGTGAGCTAGGAACCTCCTGTCAGCCATCTGGCTCTGGGCTATTGGCTGGCTTCTTCCTTACCTTGGTGGGTTCTCACAAAAACCCCACAGTTGTTTTTTACCGTGAGCTTTCTTTTCCTTTCCAGGAAAGGCTATGTTTCTTATTTTTTTCTCTTTAGATTCTCAATACCCCTCGCCCCCACTTTTCTCTGACTTCTCTTACAACTTTGTGTGTTTTCCTTTGGTTTACAGTCTTTGCTTTTACTGCCCTCAAAATTCCTCAAGGGCTTCTAAAGCCTTTTTATGTTTCTTCCACATCTCAGGATGCAGTGAAAGACATATTTCATTCAGGTGGATCCAGCATTGTACTTGGAAAAGAAACAATCCCTTCTGAGATTGTTTGACCAAAAAGAGAAAAGAAAAGTAAAATCTCTGGATGATAAAAGTAATATGTGTTCATTGTGGAAAAACTAGAAAACATAGGTAAGTAAATATAAAAGCTACCCATAATTCTTCCCTCCTGAGATTACTGCTCTTGGTTGATATGTTAATATTTTGATATATTTCCTGCCAGTCTCTTAAATACATTTTAACATAATCATGATTTTACAGTACATGAAATTTAGTAGCTTGTTTTCTCACTTAATATTATAATGTAAACATTTTTTTCCCAAATCCATAAAAAATTATTAGAAAAATGCCTGCCAAAGCATGCCAAGGACCACTGGACTCTAAAAATATCCCACATACAAAAAATACGGGGACCGTGGTCAAACACATTTGAGAGAAAATGTATGTGACATGGCCCCATCTTGGAGATGTATAGTGGCTTATTTAAATACCTGGAAAGCCGTGCAGTAAGAAATCTGTTTCATTTTATTTACTGGGCAATTCCCAAAGAGGTTAGAGCATGCATCCCATGTTTTGGAGGAACAACTATTAAAGTCCCACTAAAGTAGTGTTTTTTGAGACCAGATGAGGGTCCTGGGGATTGCTAATTGGGTGCCCGTGAACTTCTCACTGGAAATCAGTTGGTGTTAAATACTTAGGCCCCAAAGCTCTAAAAATAAGCCATTTTCCTCAAACCCTACTGAAAAATGGGGTGCCTAGTTGGCTTCAATCAGTTGAGCATCCGACTCGTGGTTTCAGCTCAGGTCATGATCTCATGGGGCGTGAGATCAAGCCCCGAGTTGGGCTCCACACTCAGTGTAGAGTCTGCTTAAGATTCTCTCCCTCTGCCCCTCCCCCAACTTGTGCACATGCGTGTATACACACTCTCTCTCTCTCAAATAAATAAATCCTTAAAAAAAAAAAAAAACCTACAGAAAAATCTAGTCACAGTTAAAAGAAGAGATGTAAGGACATATGCTTTTCCAGATTCAGGTCAAATTCCTAAAGAAGACAAACCAAACTAACTCCTTAACCCATTTCAGTTTGTACTGGACACTCACACACGGCCAGGCCTCTGCTGGAGCCCTGGTTGTTTAGTTTCTCATTTCACGGTCTTCATACTCCTGTTCAGTACATATTGTTGTACCCCTTTTACGGGTGAGGAAACTGAAGTTGAGCGAGTGTATGAGACCGACTCAAGGGCATGGGACTTCGGTCTGAGAGCAGCACGCTCTCCACAGCATGGCAGCTGGCTCCGGCCAGTCTCTCCCAGCAGCCCGCAATAGGCACGGGAGCTTCCGATGGAAAAAACAATGGTGGTCTGGAGCTAAAAGCTTTCATCCTAAAACAATTAGCCATCTTCTTAGTCATCATTATGGCCCAGCACAGAATGAATCTTTCTCATTCTTATCCTCTTGCAGCATCTTCCTCTGAATGCACCTCATGTTCCTGCATATTTGGATTATAAGCTAAATCTCCTTTTCAGTCTCATACATTAAAAGCATTTCACTTAATGTATTGAATTTCAGCCCTTTTTGGTACATTAGAAGATGCTAGGAATGCAAAATCAGGCATCCATTTTAAGATAGAATACTGAGAGGTAGCTCACAGACCATCTTCCCTTTAAAGGAGAGGAATTGGAAACAGAGTTTGCATGCTTTATGGGTTTCATGAGGGAAGGATGAAGAAAAGGAAATGAGAATTTATTGACCTATCCCAAGTCAAATGCTCTACATGTTATTCTACTTAATCTTTAAATCCATATATGAGATGGTTACCATGAACCCATTGTACAGATGGGGAAACTGAGTCTCTGAAGACACTACCTGTCTAGATTCATGCGTTTAGGGAGGAGTCCATCCAAGAGCTATACCAAGATCTTCCTGAATTTAAAGCCATATGGTGGCTGTCACAACCATCTACCACTTGCAAGAGAAATGACTCCAGATTCAGCCCCTGGCTAAGGAAAGTTTACTTGACCCCCAATCCTGGAGCAACAGGATTGACAGGAAAAGAAGCAAGGTAGGAATTCTGTTACAAGGCCTGGGACAACGCTGTGGGCTGGGTTGGAGGAAGCAGGCAAGTTTTCGGGGAGGTCCAATGTCAGAGGAAGGTCAGCAGACCTAAAGCCTAGGATTCTTCTGATCTCTGAGTACAGCATGGGACTGGCCTGCAGGGACCCAAGCAAAGCCAGCAAACTGGAAACAGAAGTGCTACAGGCATGAAAAAGCATGGGAAGTAATGCAATCAAATATTAAAGTCCCAAATAATCGGGTAAGAGAACCCATGTAGTGATGAGATTGTGGGGGTAAATCAGAAGGAATGGATTCCTAGCCATGAGCTACATAATTGAATCTTGGATTTCAAGACAGGCTAAAACTGAGGATGTTATTTTATTGATTTCTGCTTGCTTTTGTAGTTATTTGTTTGGTGCATTAATGAAGAAACATCTTAGCTATTTCACATATTAAATTCCAGTTTTGGGGGCGCCTGGGTGGCTCAGTCGTTAAGCGTTTGTCTTCAGCTCAGGTCATGATCCCAGGATCCTGGGATCGAGCCCCGCATCGGGCTCCCTGCTCCACGGGAAGCCTGCTTCTCCCTCTCCCACTCCCCCTGCTTGTGTTCCCTCTCTCGCTGTGTCTCTCTCTGTCAAATAAATAAATACAATCTTAAAAAATAAATAAATAAATTCCAGTTTTGTTTACCAGTTTTTGATACCTAATAATGGATCCAATATACAAGACAACACATAAAAATAATAGAGCTGCAATTCATCACCTCTCTCTTCTTTTGTGTCAGGAAAAAAATGTCCACGTGGCAGGACCTGCAGTTATAGCAGCTGCTCGTATGGCCAGGAGCTGGCCTGGTTATGATAGGGTTTACTACAGGAGAAATGTTGTTGGATAAGACTCAAGTTGCCCCCTCTACCTCCTAGGACAGTTACAGCTAATCTGGACCAATAAATTCTAGAATACAACCTCCCTTCACCTAGCCAGTGAGACAGAAACAAATGGTGGGAAGAGGTGCATTCATCAACTCTGAAAAGGGACAAATTCTATCCTAAATAGAGTTGTGCTCCAGCACCTTCCCCACCCCCAGTCAAGCATACTTATATCTTATTAATGTTTTTGAGGCAAACTGCAACCTCACCCTGCCCCAAGCAGATAATACATCCTGTTAGGGTCAATGTGGCATTAAGCATCTGTTACTGTGGGCCATTCATAGGTGTGTTGGCTGGAGGGAGGGGAGATTCAATAGGGAGCTTATGCTAAGGAAGATGGAAAGGTATCAGTCTAAGAACCAACTCCACTAGACTGGTAGTAACAGTCTGATGCACGGTGTTGAGAAGGATTCTAAGGCTCACTAGAAAAGAGTTGCTCCATTAGCCATGTCCACCATAAGTGCTAGAAGTTGGAATGGTGCCAGAGTGTAAGTGTCATAACCAATTCAGGAGCCCTCTGCTATTCTTGGATATCTGGAATGCAATGCTGGTGGGACAAGCCCAGTGATGATCTGTGCATGTGAGAAAAAGAGGAAGTTTGGGAGAAAGATGAATCCTTAATACTTTGAAAGTCACAGTCCACCTCGTTCCTAAAGACCCCCCACACGGCAGGAGAACAACCACCTGAAGTCATGATCCAGTAATGAATGGTACTGAGCTGATGGAGAGAGCCATGTGCAAACCTCAGTGAGGGCCTGCTCCCCAGGACAGACGGACGGACATGAGAGACGATGGGCTGTAGCCCAGAGCCGTAACCCTCCGACTGCCTTCTAGCCTGGTTCTCACTGGGCTGCCTGAGTCCTCGGAAGAGAGGGCTATAAGGGGGAGGACAGCCAAAGAAGAATTTGGACATGAAAAGACACAGGTAGTGCTGCTCTGTGGTTCTAAGAGTATGGCACTCTTGCGGATGACAGAAGTTCTTCCTACTCTCTTGCCATGGGGCCTTTGGACTGGAAAGGAGAACCAACTGGGTGTCCCAGAACAGAGAGGAAAGAGGCATCACAGTAGTAGGAATGCCAGTACCCAGACCTGTCAAAATGGAGATGGTCACCATGGCAACTGGTAGTCAGAAGGCCACAAAGTAGAAGATCACAGTGAAGGAGTTACCCCAGGAAGTCTCTCCTCTGAGGCAGAGAAATAGCTTTGGAAAGATCTTTCAAGATCTTCCAGCAGGAACCAGTCACGAAGTGGTATCTGTGACTACCATTGGTGATTTTGTTGTGCCCCAAGGCCACGGACGCGGAAATCCCTGCTTCCCAGCATCTCTGTCCCCACAGCCCTGGTGGAGCACTGCTGTGTTTTCTGTCCTGTCTGCTGCTCTGGGGCCAAGCCTGTACTCAGCCCAGACTTGTCCATCCCCCTAGATTTCTAGAAGGGCCTCTCATAGTTTTCTATTTCTCTCTTTCCCAAAAGCCCTTGCCTGAGGTGCCTGACCAAGGGAGTCAGTGTGTCCCTCTTAAACTAGTGGGAGGAAGGAAAATACTTCACAGAGCTGATTAGGAGCAGAGCAAATGATTCTGTGGAAACATTTAATTCGTTCTTGGCAAGCCAGGCTATCAGTTTGGAAAAACAGAGCCGCTGTGTGATCATCCAGCAACAAGAGCCACGCTTTACTGTTCTCCTCCGGAAGCCTATTCATTGGGCCACTGAAAAAAGAAAACAAGAACTAGAGAAAGGTAAAGCCAGCCTTCTCTTCAGCAATCTGGAAGTAATGACAAGCGCTGTGAGTAACTAGTGTTAGCAGGATGGGCAGGGCAGGGAGAGAGCTGGCTCCAGACTGGTGGCCTGGGTAAGCAATCAGCCTCTGGCCAAGCATCACGAGCCCTACCCCAGGGGCTGGGGGTCGCCCTGGCCTCAGCCCGGCCTGGGAGAATTCTGAGCATTGACCCTTCTGGGACTCTTTCTTCCTATACTTGAACATGATCTCTTAACTCTAGAGAACAAACTGATGGTTACCAGAGGGGAGACAGCGCGGGTGGGGAGGGGGGATGGGTGAAAGAGGTGAAGGAGATTAAGAGCACACTTATCATGATGAGCACTGAGTAATGTATGGAATTGTTGAATCACTGTATTGTACACCTGAAACTAATATAACACTGTGTGTTAACCACACTGGAATTAAATTTTTTTTAAAAAGAAAAGAAAATGATCTTAGCTCCAAATGGAAGCCTGGTAACTATTAGACCTCCTTGCTTCCCTGCCTACCATGAAGGGAAAGTGGAATTGATTTACTCACCACTCATGTGTCATTGCATTCAGAACAGCATTGTCTGGTGTCCAAAATACTTGCGAATGCCCCTGCCAGTGGGCCCGGTGGTCTGAATCCAGTAAGGGACATTCGGAAGGCTTAACACAATCAGCAGACTCACAGCCTGAGGGCCCCACCTCCTCACTTCAAAGGGTAGGCTCTGTGAAGGGATCAGAGTTCCTTTCCTGCCAGGATCAGACCTACAGGAATCAACCCAGCCCTCCAGAGGGTTGGGTTCCCTACCAACTGAAGGGAGTGCCACGTGACCAGAAACACGTTCCCTCCCCGTCTCCACCCCCACAGGAGCTTTGCATTGCTCCTGCCCCTATGGCTTCATCTGGCAAGAAGTGAGTGGCCAGCTCAAGTTCAGGCAGCCTGACAGTGGCAGAATCCATGGCATTGCCCCAGACACTGGCCATGTCCAAACAGGCCTTGACTGAGACCACCAGCCCTCTCCAGCTCACCCTCCATTATCTAGCCTCCAGACTACCCAGACTGTCGGCTTCAGCGACGGTCCTCCCAGACTCCTGCCTTCAGCCAGGCCCCCTGCTTCCAAAAGGGACACACATGATGCAATGGTTGCCCCGGTTCTAAGAACTGCCAACACAGAAGGGAGCAGAGGGAGCAGGAGGGAGCTACCATGTGCGCACCCTGGGCGCCAAGCGCCATTAGAGACCAACACATCCAGGTGCAGTATTGGCATACGTCACTTTAGGAGAACGATAGCTCCATTAATTTATTCTTTTATTCTTTTGCTGCACTCCCAGGTTTGAGCCCCTGCCGTGTATGTTAAGATCGTGAATGAGCACACAAAAATGGAAAGAAGCGGCCCTGCTGTGGAGGATTCAGTCTAGAAGAAGAGAGGCACTGCCTAGCCCTAGACAAAATGCCCTCCCCCCGTCTGGAAGGGACTGGGCATCCCCACCGACCCCTCCTCTGTCTCTGGAGCAACCAGCCTCCAGTTTACCTGGGGAGGTCCTCGGGAGCGGGGCAGTGGCGGGGAACACGGGTGCCTTGGCCAAGCCCAGCTGTGGCTACAAAGGCCAGTGCGTGCGTTTCATTGCTGATTCTACAGGGAAGCCGCTGGGGAAGAAAAGCTATAGGACAACAGGGATGGGGGAGGGCTGGTTACCCGTCATTTCCCTGTCCTGGTCACTGGTCGGTGCTTCCCAAAAGTCCCCCCCCCCCCCGGATGGTTTTCCACCATGTGGCTTTGCTTTCTGAACCTTATTATCTCTCCAGCCCCACCTCCCGAAGGCTACTCGTCTTCTCCTCAGCTGTGGGCAAGAAAACCCCTGCTCCCAACCCCGGCGGCCAGTGCCCCAGCCCAGGTCAGATCCTTACTTCTATGGAACTAAAGAGCGTGGAAGGGGTCGATTAGGTGAGGGCCAAAAGAGAGGCTTCAACCAGCCAGCTAGTAAATGGCAATGAGAGGATGAGGGACAGAAAAGAAAGAGAAAGATGTGAGGGAAAGGCAGCCAAGAAGAAAAGTGAGAGACTCCCAAAGAAAGCATTGCTATTCGGCGAGCTTGTCTGGAGCCAACCCTGCTGCGTCATCACTTTCTTCCCCATAAAAGGTGTGGAAAGCACTATCTCCTGTTTCTGGTTTCCTGTGAGATTAAGCTGAGGCAACAGAGATGGGAAGCAGGCTGGGGGAGGGGGGAGTGGTGGGGGGTGGGGAAGAACACGTGAGGACAGAGGCCCTTTATTATGAAGCCTGGGGGATGGAGCACTTGCCATAAAAGTTTCCATCAAAACAGCCTTGTGTGTGCACAATAATGTGGTTTCCTCATTAGTGGTTTTTGTCTGTGATAATTAAGCCTCAATTCCAGATAACCATCCCTACCTTGACATCCCCCATTCAGTTTATGGATGGAGAAGTGGGGCTTGGGGAAGGGCGAGAGGGGGACAGAAGAAGAACTGAACCAGCACCACTAATTTTCTGTGGGTGGCTGTGACGACAGGGGTGGGGCTGATGGAGGGCTGTGGCGGGGCGGGCAGGAGCACCTTCCCTGCGGAGCGAGCCGCTTCCAAGGTCTGTGCTGTGCGGGACTTCAGTCTCCCAATGAAAAGACTTAAGCCCCCCCCCCCCCCCCGGCTCCAAGGGAAGTTCAGTAACCCCGACATCCCGCAGTATGTACATAGTCAGATCCTGGAGATGTCAGAGAATTTCCCAGAAGGCTCTGGCTCGCTCCAGGTCCATTTGCTGGGAGCCCCGGCTCTAGCTTTTAAACTTTCAACACCTCTTCACGGTCCCAGCTTCTGCACTGCTGTTGTCACTCTGTGGGATAAGGCCCAGACCTCCCTCCCAGGTTCACCTGCGCTCGCGTATTCCACTGTCTGATGGAGGCGTGAAGATAATACCAACTCGGCCCCAGAGCATCTTCCTGTTCACATCCCACCTGGGCACCATCCCTCTTTTAAGGACTCCTTTGACTACCTTTAACTCCCAGGGCACCACTCATGAATTTCCATATAAATTTTTATGTGGAATAAATGATATCTTTGTTTTCTCATTTCTCTCCCACTGAAACCAACCCAAAGGCTTATCATTTCACACCCACAAGGTCCTTTAAGGAGTCTTCCCGAATAAAAAGGCCATCTAATAAGAGATAAGAGTGCCTGCCTTGGAGTTCAGGATGGCCACCTTTTCCCTACGTTATTATCCAATTTGGATATTTTCTAATGACCGGTTCTAGTTCACTAATCCTGTTTTCTGTCATGTCTATCTGCTTCTACCTTAGAGGTCATAATTTTAGATATTCATCTTCTTAAGCTCTAGAATGTTCAGTTTAATTTTTTTCAAATAATTTTTGTTACTCTGGTAAAACTTTCAAGCTTTTCTATTTTAAATGTAGAATTCCAAAGAAACTTCATTCTCTCTCTCTCTTTTTTTTTTTTTTTGTCGGAAAAGGGGAGGGGATGCTGATCATTTTAATCTAGTCATAAACTGAGATGAATCTGGGCTACTTTGCAAGTTTTGTTAGGCTTAGTCTACTTCTTATTCACTCTTGTTTCTAGCATACAGCTCTTCCGGGTTTTTTTGTTGTTGTTTTTTTTTTCTTTTTTTAAAGAGCGAGATCAGGAGCAGGCAGGGTAGGGGGGCATGCTGCGCAGAGGGAGAGGGAGAATTCCAAGCAAGTTCCTTGCTCAGTGCAGAGCCCAATGCGGGGCTCAATCCGGCAACCCTGAGATTATGACCTGAGCTGAAATCAAGAGTCAGACACTTAACCCACTGAGCCATGTAGGCACCCCCAGTTCTCTAGGGTTTTTAACTGAGTCTAGTGTGTTGTCAGTGACTCTTAAACTTGACTGTTTTCTTTGCACAACAAGCCTACTATTCAGATGTTTTTATCTTATCTCTAATTTTTCATTCCAGCCCCAAAGACCACAAAAAGCCCCAGTCATTTGTCTGTCATCCATTTTTCTCTTTCTCTGCTTGAGCCCAGGTGGATGGTCAGCCTCTTGTTCTTGCCCAGAATCGGACAAATGGCCACAGGCCAAAAGTGACAACAGACTTTAAGCTCACTTCTTGGTGGTTCTGACCCCTCCAGCCTCAACCTTTCAATCCTCATTGCTTTAGCGGATCCCCACTGCCTTTAAACTAATTATTCTTATATTTTATCATGATTTTTTTACTTGTTCTTAGCAAAAAAAATTGGTCTCGCCCCTCCCATTCCATCTTACATATAAGCAACATTCCAGTCATTTATTTTTATTATCATTTTATTTTTCTTTCTGGTGTATCCATGTCACCTGAGTTTTCCCAAATTATTTAGCATATCAGGAACATCCATCTATTTATTATCCAAGTAATAATATGAGAAACTAGGCTACATGCCTGAAGATAATATGGCCCATTTTTGAATAGGAATGTTCACAATCAGTAGAGACTATGGAACACAAACAATGAATCATGGAACACTACATCAAAAACTAATGATGTGATGTACGGTGATTAACATAACAATAAAAATAGAGACTACGGAAATTTTTCTCCAAACAAAGAAACTCTAACGTTCTAAAATTATAGTTTTCTTTTAAAAACTTAGAGTTAAGATCAAATTCTTAGGCCAAGATCTGATACATTATTTTAGAGCCTCCCTTCTCCTTATACACCCATAACTGTCTACCCCGTATCAGCCATTTCTAGAAGTTGAAATCTTTGCTACAGTATGAGAATAATGCAGCACTGATAAGGAAAGAAGGGTTTGCTGTGAAGAAATTATCTTCTTTTTCTGCCACAAACTGCAGGGATTGTATCACGTTCCCTTCACATCCATTTTACAGATGAAAAGTGAAATTCGGAGAACTCAACTCATTTGTCCAAGATCAAATAACCAACAAATGGTGGAGCGAATAAGTGGTCTGTCTAATTCTGATACCTGCAAAAAACATGCAAATCCAGATAAAGGAACCAGCATCATCTCTGCACTGGTTTCTCAGGGTGATAGTGTAGGCGAGAGGTGAGCTTGATAGGTTCGTCTATTCTTTTCTGGAACCATCTGTTTTCTCACTTCTCCTAACATTGAAACCTATCTGAATGCCTCGAGCATTCCAAATGTGGATTTCCTAGATGTCTTTTTCTCCCCCACAGACAACACAGTTTGTAGGAATCTGAGGGCTCCATGAGAAAATAAATACACGTGCAACGGACACAAAGATGCAGCATCTTGTGGGTTCAGGGGAGTGAGAAGTCATACCAGAGGGGAATGCATATTTATTGGGAAAATTTTTCAGTTAGATGACCCATCTAACAACCACAAGCTCTGGAGTGACAGAGTAAGAAATGACCCTATACCAGCCTGCTTCGGTCCCATGAGACACCTGGAAAGTGAAGAAGGGAAAAAAAAAAAAACAAAAAACATTCTGTTCTTATGGTGGCAGGAAGAAAATCTCTGGTAGGAGAAACCTCCAACAATTAACTTCCTTGACCATGGGATGGAGATTTCTTTAGAGGCAGTAGCCCACTTCTTGTCAGTGGTGAACATGAGGCATTTTGCTGTCATTTCAACATTTGTAGATTTGAGCTGTCTGAATTAAGTCGATGATTGATGTCTAGAATAGTAATAGCATTAATATCTCCCAATTTTTGAGGAATAACATGCCACTATGTTAAGCAACTTGCATAAATTTTAAACCAACCTTCCCAGTAGGATTAGAGAGCATTATTTCTATTACACAAGAAAAACAGGCTCAAAGGAAAGCTACTTGCCCAAAGTCACATAGCTCTTAAAGTCTAAATGAAGTCTATGGCTCCAGAGTACATATTCTTTTAAATTCTTACGTTCTATCTTTCTACTCAGGTTTTTCATAATCCTCTGTATATAGGAGGAGGCTTACAAAAGGTGACCTGCTCACTTTTGAAATTGTCTAGGCATTGATGAGGTTTGTTTAAGCTGATTTTTGAAATCTGTGCAACTTTTGCTAATGTCTTTACCACCTTAGAAAAATCACCTACAATTTCTTCTTTTATTGAGTAATTATTTTTATTTTTATTTTTTAAAGGTTCTTATTTATTTGAGAGAGAGAGCACAGGCAGGGAGAGCAGCAGAGGGAGAGGGAGAAGCAGGCTCCCCAATGAGCAGGGAGCCTGATGAGGGACCCGATCCCAGGACCCTGGAATCATGACCTGAGCCAAAGGCAGATGCTTAATTGACTGAGCCACCCAGGCGCCCCTTTTATTGAGTAATTTGAAAAGCCAATTTCTCCTGGTTAAATTTTTCAGTGACGTGACCACTGCAAAGTCACAATCAAAAGCTTTTTTGCCTGGGATTTTTGGAACTACTCTATTTGACCAGCCTTAGAGGCCTATCTCATGGAATAAACACATCTGCTGGATACTACTTTGTACCTCAGTGTTACAGAAGTGAGCAACACACAATCCTGGGCCTCGTGGAGCTCCTAATTCATTAATTAAACTGGAGAATGATAAATCTGTATTAGAGAAATTTGTTGGTGCAATTGGGAGTAGAGGAAAAATGACACCAATGTCCAATTCAGGAAATGAGAGAAGCCTTCCTTAAAGGAATGCTTTAGAATTTATCTTCCATCAAATCCTCAGGACTCAGATAGTTGGTGTTAAATTTTCTTCACCAAGAAGAGACAGTGCTCCCTTTACTTATCTGGCAAGAGCAAACCCATAATAGGCATCAACTTACCCATCTGCTGAGATATCAAAAGCCCCAGGAGAACCTCTCTCCCCTTAAATTTATACCAGGGTAGCTTCCTCTATTCACCATTTGGATTTTATTCCACACTAACCTATAAACACCCTGGGAGAGATAAGAAATGATACCTTTCCCCCCCAGAAGCTGGCAATCCATGTGAAGAATATGAGAAAGATCTGTGGTATGATAAATACTAATAGTAAGTTCAATTGATCTTGAATTCTAATCCTTCCATTTAATTGTTGTAGGATTCTAGGTTTGATATATCCCCAGTCAGATCCTCGTTTTCCTCATTGTAGACAAAGAAACACAGTTGCACAGTTCCTCTACTTTATTCTTTTCTTTTCCTTTTTTTTTTTTTTTTTTTTAGAGAGAGAGAGGACAGGGAGGGGGACAGGGAGGAGCAGAAGGAGAGGGAGAGAGAGAATCTCAAGCAAACTCCATGCCCAGTGCAGAGTCAGAGGTAGGGCTCCATCTCACAACCCTGAGATCATGACCTGAGCTGAAATCAAGAGTCAGATGCTTAACGGACTCAGCCACCCAGGTGCCCCTCCTCTACTTGATTCTTGATGAGGATCAGAGAAACAAAGGATATGAGAGCCCCCCTCTGCCTATCATTAGGCAGAAAGAGGAGACTCAGGATGCCCGAGTCTGAAAGCAAGAATTTATAGATAGGGGATCATACAGTCCCCTTACCTCATTATAGAAATGGTAATAATGTCCTTTCTAGCACATCTGTATGTCTGAAGCAATCTACACTTCCCAAGGCACCTGAGACCCCCATCCTATCCTCAATCTGCAGCCAAGGGTTAATTAGACTAAGAATGAGACTTGACCCCACAGTGGCAGAAGCAATCAAAAATATTTCTGGAATAATTAGATTCTGCTCTTGGAGATCTGAAAGAGAAGTTGAGAGATTGAGTCAGAAGAAACTGACTCCCTAATGTCAAGAGGTAGATGGAGGTCAAATAAGGCTACATTGATTAGGGTCTCTGCAGGAAAACAGATGGCACATTCAAATCAATTATTTTAAGGACAGTTTTTAAAATGGACTATTTATAAAGGTCTGGGCGGGGATAAGGAATAATGCAGTATCTCAGGTCTAGTCATTGCGGACACCATCACCAACAAAAGGTAGGAAGGAGCAAGAGACGGGACGTCACTAGAATCTGGAAAGAGTTGTGTGGATACAGCTATGTGACCTTCAGTTGGCAGATGAGAGGAACTGAGAAGTAAGTACCTGACCTTATTCTGTTTATTCTCCCCAGACTTTTTGGCCAGTCCTACATAATAGCCAAACCCAATCTAAAGCCACATAGAAAGGGAACCCTCTGGTGTAGACTTCTGGAGAAAAAATAGGATGAGAAAGAATAATAATGCACGTAGAAGGCAAATTGAGTGCAAGACTAATCAAAAGTAGCCAATTGGCTAAGAATAGCTGAAGGGACGAGAGATGAAGAGATGCCCTAACAGACGGTGCAGCCGATAAAGAAGAGCCTCAGTTGCTGTTTCCAGATTATGTGCTTCCTTTTAAACCCCTTTTACTGGCTCTGACTTAGTGAGTAAATCCTTTAGTCAAGCACTATTAACCAATGCTCTACTCCCTGTGGTAGGCGGTTTCAGACATGGCTCCCAGTGATCCCTGACCCTTCTTGTAATACCTTTCCCTGAGATGTGGGCTAGGCCTTTGTGACTTGCTTCTAATACACAGAATACAGCAAAATTGACGGGAATCCCACTTTTGATCAAAGGCCAGTTGGGAAGCGTAGACTTCTATACTCACCAGGCTGTAATGAGAAGCGTCACTCCCCTGTTGGGTGATGTTAGGGAACTAGGACATTCCTACCCCCTGATGGTAATAAGGAGCACCCCCTCTGGTGTCAGTGGAAGCCATGTGGGGAGCAACAACAAAGGGTGCCCTCTCTGAGCCTGGTGATATCAGCAGAAGGCTAGTGGGAAGCCTGAATTCCCACTCCTGCCATCAGTAGCCATGAGCTGCCCCTGCACCCAGAGTGTCAGTAGGGGCCAAGTGAAGAGCATGGACCAGCACACACACTGGTAGGAACAAGAGAACTCTGTCAGTGCAGTGTCAGAGGAAGCCAGCTGCTAGGGACTGAATCATGTCCCCCCTCCATTCATACACTGAAGGTCTAACCCCCTCTACCGTCTAGGCCAATATCTATTTCCCCTTGCTTTGTCTCTGATTCTGGCGACTCAGGGTCAGCTGGGGCATGGCTGGGAAAGTGGCAGGAGAATTACAGCAAAAGTGACAGAAGCCCTTCTTTACATAACTAGTGCTATTTGTAGTTTACTTCCAGCTGTAGAAGCATGTCGAGTATCCAAATTCCAGCTCTTTCTCATGGAGCACATTAATGGTTTTGGTAGAGAACCAACCCTCCAATCCCAACCTAGCAAGGACTCCGCACAGCACACCTCCCTGGCTGACCCCTTCAGTGTCCCCTCAGCGTCGTCTCTGAAGCACTATACCCCTGCGAGCCCCATGCCCTGGGTCCTGCAGCTGGAAAATGACCCACTAGGGCTTTCATTATAAAGCATAGCCTCTCTTTTCTCTAACTGGACAGGGCAAAGAGGAAGGCAGAGTTTGTCTCTGATGTCCTCCTTTTTGACTCCCTGCTCCCTCCCTCACTAACATCTGTGTTCCCATGTCCCATTGGTCTAGAACTTACTACCTGTGCTTTGGTACCCTGAATAAGGAAATGAGTTAACCCAGCTGTCTTCAGGTTCCATGGCAATGTCTGCTGATGGCTTAATCCTCCTCACCTTCCTCCTCCCTCAGGTAATAAACAGGATGCTTGAACTCAGTAGAATATCTACTTCCTGTGGACCATACTGTTGGGTCTTCATAGTGGCTAGGGAAATCATGTGACTCAAATGGGCTTTTTAATTCCTGGCTCTGCCATTTATTAACTGCATATATTTGGGCAGGTCATTCCAACTTTCTAACCCTCATTGTGCTCATCTGTAAGAAGTGAGGGCTCCTCAAATGGATGATGCACCTACTATGGCCCAAAGAATGCTAATATACTGTTATAGAGGGTTCCAGGTCACAGTCCTAGGTTCACAGCCATTGAAGGAGAAGTGTTCTCTGGCAAACAAAAAAATGATTCATTGCTGTATCTAGAATTTTCAGTTTACTCTGATAGGGACTTCGGCTTCCCTGTGATTCTCCTGGCACAGGCCTTCCCAGGCACAGCCCAGGGCATCTAGGGATTCCTGGCTATCTGCTTCCTCATTGAATAGATTTTCATCTGGCCCCATGTGAGGATTTTGTCCTCCTATGATCTATGTCTACATTTAAACACATTTCTGTTTTAAACATCCCCAGACCTGTGGGATCTTGTTCTAAAAGAAGTGAGTGATAAACTCCCCCATATCTTCTATATATGTGCATATATATATATATATATATATATATATATATATATAATCTCAAGTAAAAAAAATCAGACACCCTGACTGCTAGGAATTTGTTTCTTGAAAATAACAATAGACTGCCTCAGACTTTAAAACATCTAATTTGCAAGTGATCTATTTTTATAAAGGGCAGAGAAAGGGTGGTGGGGGGAAGTATACAATCTCATTAAAATTCTCATGACAATTTAATGAGGATGGATTGTCTTCATTTTACAGTTGATGAAACAGGGGTTCAGAAAGATTAAGCAACTTTTTCAAGGTCACACTACATGTTAATAGGGAACCTGGAATATAAAGCTAACTTTCTCTAACGGCAAATCCCATGCTCTTGGCATTGGCTCCAGGAACCCCACTGATGCCACTGGAAGTACACAGGAGTGCTTTGAGTAGGAGAAAGAAAACAAAACAAAAAACAAAGAGTCTTCAAAGTTTTAGAAACAGAAAAGGATGGGAACAGCTAAACAGTGACAACAAAAACAGAAGGGACTAGACCCAGAGGACAATCTCCCAGGGAAGGCAAACGGGCTTCTGCTATTCCTGCCCACCTCTACCCCAAGCCCTTGCATAAGGCTCTGCAATTTGTTGTCACGTGAGTGAAACATACAAATAGCTGCGGGAACAGAGCATTCTGGGAAGAGGAAACAGCCAAGTGCAAAAGCCTGGACGTGGGAACAAGTCTGGCACCTGGAGACAGCGGAGAGGTCTATGGAGAGCTGAGTGTCTGGAGCAGAGGGAGTGGGGAGAGAGGAGTACAGGAAGGAATCAATGGGATCAGAAAGGGAGCCAAGAGTCAAAACATACAGGCTTTTGTAGATCCGAGAAAGGATTTGGGATTTTATTCCAGCTGAGATGAGTAGTTGCTGGATTTTGAAAGGAGGCAGGCCATGCTACGATAGAGCTTCTAATGGTTTACTCTGGCTCCTACCTTCGGGGTGCATTGGGTGGTGGGGGCGTGGGGATTGGGGGGGCTGGGGAGAAGACAAGTGACGGTAGGAAGGGAAGGCCATCAGCAAACTCTTGACAGTCTGGACCAGGGCAGGAGTTGTGGGATGGTGAGAGACGGTCAGATTTGGGATAGATTTTACAAGTACGGTTGACAACAATTCCTAATGAGTGGAATACAAGGTGCGGAGAGTATGGTGTCGGGATGGCTCCCAGCTATTGCGCCCTTCATAACTTCTCCACCCACCTTTTTGTTCCGGCACCTCTGGCCTCACTGCACTTTACCTCTCCCGCCCTTTCTGCCCCAGGCATTTGGGGACCTGTGGAAGTTCACACCACAGGGGCAACTTTTGACCAGTGGTGGTGGGGCACAGGTGGATAACACGCACCCTCTGTGGAGAGAACTCCCTGAAAGTGAGGCCCCGGGGGAGCCCATAGCAGTAACCAGCCCAGCCGTACGTACTCCCTCGGACGGGATTTCCCTCTTTCCATTTGACTCTTCCCAATCCTTTACTACCATTCCCTGAGTTCCCTTCTCAAAATAAACTTCCTCCAGGCATGCCTTGCCCGAGGCTCTGCAGCCAGCCGCGTCTTCTGTCCTCCATTCACCGAAGTGTGAGAGACCGTGAGGGGAGAACCTCGAGAGGAGAACGGACATAGAGTTCGGCTGTTGTGTGAGTCGCCGTCTAGACTTCCACATGGAGATGGCGAGCAGGCAGCTGGACGGCTTGAGTCTGCAAGTGAGAGCACAGAGTGCAGAAGGGACCAGACTCCTTGTCTTCAGTGGCCCCTGTGTCGGGAGTGGCAGGTGCCCCCCACATTCACGGACTTACCCATAGGACGAGTGTCCATCTCCCACTGTGCCCATGGCCGGTGACCCTTTTCCTGGCCCTGCAAGGGCAGCTGAAGAAGATGACAGCAGCATGTCCTGTCTTGGGATGACAGCTCCCTGTGCCCGCCTCACTGAAGTCTACCGCCAGCAGATACCATGTCCTCACCGCGGAGAAGCATCATCACATTTGAATGAAATCTTGTCGTAAAACGTCAGCGTGGCCACCTCTGCAGAGGGACCGCGTGGGATGGGATTCTCTTCCCTCTGTTAAGATCCCCCCTGAGGTTTCTGGGAAGGAGAAAACAAAGTGAGATGAGGGGCAGTTAGGGGAGGCGGAGAGGATGAGCCGCTGTGTTCCCAGGAGCACCTGTGACAGTCCGGGCCCCAGCCCCCAGCCTGAACCTCGCTCACACTGACACTGCAGAGACAGGACATGGCTTTTGTTTTCACTTCCATTTAATTTGCCCAAATGAAGACTGCAATTACTGAGCAGTTATACATTCCCTTGTGCTTCAGGGATGCTGTCCCTGGCACCTTTGCCACCCCCATTTGGAAAATTCACCCATAAAAGCATCAGACTTGCCTGCATAGTATGTGGAAATCTGCAAAGTCATCCTTTGTGCAAGGGATAAAAGTTCACCCCAGGATACCGATTTTAATAAGGCTTAATTAGACCAATTTGTAGTAAGCTGAGGTTTCCACTTTGCAATTTGACAAGCAGCTTGAGCTGCCTTACTACGTTTTTATGTTCAGGAATTTCTGTATATCAAACAAAAGGTCGAATGGAACATAAAATTCTCTCCAAAAGACTCCTAAAGGAGTAGTGAATTTCTGTCGCTTTGTGTGTGTGTGTGTGTGTGTGTGTGTGTGTGTGTTTTAGAATGTCTTTATTGACGGTTAAAGGGTGATCTTGGGTAGCCATGGAGTCCAACCCATCACTGAGGTCCAGGAGGGCAGATCAAACTGGTCCCCCTCTGGTGAAAACCTTGCTACTAGCTCATGGCCCTCTTCCAACAGAGTCAGGGAAAGACTTCACAGTCCCCAGTACAGCACACAAACAATAACTCAAATTCACTTGGCGTTCCCTCAAGAGATAAGCTTAGGGATGGCAAATAAATTTTATATATTATCCTTGGATTGATTGAATGACATTATCTTTAAGACATGACACAAAGTTGATTTTACTGAGTTGCACGTTGATGCCATACCTCTGGACTTTTATCCAGGACCCTTAGAAGGAAAAGTTTTGCAAAATTCACTCATATGGCTGTAGGGAAATAGTTGGGGCCACTGTTCATCAGAAGTGGGATGTGAATCGGGACACAAAATGGAGAAAATGGAATAATTTTTTCTTCAGTGAATGCTTGACATCAGAAATTGTAGACATTCTACAAACAAAAACAAAAACAAAAACAAAAAAACAGAAGGAATGTTCTACAACCAGAAAACATTTCAAAAAATGTTTCAAAGGGCATGTGGCAAACAGAGCCAGTCTTCTATGGAGGTAGGGTCTACGTTGCATCTACATTGCTGGGGCCAACAGAATGTCCTCCTGCGCTCTAACAATCTTCCCTTCCAATCTGACACAGTGCCTTCAATACCCACATTAGAAATAGATGACTGCTTAAAGATGTTAAATGCCAGAAGACTCACAAGAAGAAAATGAAAATATGGTACCTAAACTGATAAAGCATAGACCTCAGAGCAGTTTAAATATATTTTCTACAAATTGATTCTTGAAGGAGTGGGAACCAGGTCAGCTGCATTTTTTAAAAGTGCCAGGAAAGAACTAGAACATGAGATCGTGCCAGGAGGGCAGGCCAATTTGAAGGGGGACCAGAGAAATGGAGAGAGAAGCCTGGGAAAACTCCATTTAAGGAGAGGAGGAGAGAAGTAAAAAGGGACAAAACTGAGAGGTGAGAGGAAGGAGCCTCTGTTGAAGGTTGAAACAGGACAGCTGGTTTGAATTCCTGGTGAAAGGTCTCTGGAAGCTACACTGTGATCTGTTTCTCTTAGAGGAAGCATTGCCATTAGGCCTGCACTCTCTAACCCAACTGCTGGGATCTTTGGCTGGAAATGCTGAGATCCCATGGTCTGTGAGGAAAATCTTTCCTCTCTCTCTCTACTAGGGAAGAAGCCTGAACAGAAAGAGCAAGGCCAGCCCATCCTACAGGCTCAGGGGACATCTGGCAGGACCCCTCCCCAGACAGGTACACACCGGTACCCATGACCTTGGGTGGCTTACCTGGGGCACCTGCTCACACCCATGGTTCAAGCACCAAGGAGGACCAGGCCCACATGATCCCTGACATCCAGCCAGCTCAGGCCATAAGGAGGCCAGTCCACCAGGAAGTTGGCTCCTGTCTCCAGCCGCCTAGACACCTGGATGACAGATCACAGCTTTGAAGGAGTTCAGGGGAGGTTTTTAGACATGGGGACTCTGTTCCCCTGTGTCCCCTGTGAAATGCCTGAAGACAAAGTGTGTCAGGCCATGAAGTTCATAGGATGAGAATCTCAAAACTGGATTTTATTTCCTTCCATTTGTCTGAAGGCAACATAGATTAAGCTGCATCTGCGTGACTCTTGCATGATGCAGCCCCTCTTGGGTTGTGCTGCAGAAAGGTACACATGGTGGTATCTGTTGCATGTTTGCTGTTTACCTCACAGCTTCACCTGTCTCCTCCTAGGCTTCTCTTCCTCTACACTAGAAAGGATTGTGCACTTATGCCTGGAGAATCAGAAACAAGTGAAGTCACATGCATTACTGATGAAAAGATAATAAATGTTGTTAATGTGAGAAAAATAATATGCATATACATTATTTAGACAGATATTTCCACACATTTGCTGTCACGAAACAGATAGTCCAAATGAGCGAGTCATATGAACAATAAATCATGGAACCAATTTCAAGGAAAACGAGTTTTGCTTGGGGAATCGCATTCAGAATGTATGCACTTAAAGTCAGCTAAATGTGAAAATTTTAACATTCAATAAATTATACTGGGTAGAACTTGAATCCAATGAAATATAAAATTCCCCAAATTTGAAAACAATTTTTATTTTACCCATGTTATTTTAAGACAAAAAATTAAAATGTGTATCTGCTCCTTGATATTTGTCCCCTCAGAGTAAAACCAACGGAAATAAATAGCAAATTCAGAGAGAATTAATATGGAAAAAGCCTTCCTCCCTTACTGCCCTCTCTATTCCCAAGCAAAAGGGTGAAGCTGATGGGTCCACTTTGATCCTCAGGCATGGTTGGGCATAGCAAACACCTCCCAGCTCAGCTGGACATACCAGTTCCTCTGGGATGCTCCTCTGGCTGCCATCTTTATCTCCTTTAACCAAAGCAACCCAACCAGTCTGTGGCCCAAGCCAGTGGAAGAGCAAAGAAGGGCAAGACAATCATGACATGAATTATGGGGGAACTCAACAGGCAAACCAAAACTGGTCTAAATTCACCTGTCAGGACCTTTGAAGGGGATAGCCTAGCATATTAGCAGACCATTGGAAGGATTCTCCCAGAAGCATCTCAGAGAATCACAGAATTAACATAGCTGTGTGGATCCATCATGGAAATGAAATTGCTCGGGCTGAGCTGCTCCATGAAAACAGATATTCCCCAAACGTCATCACACGAAACAGAGTGGAGCATGCTTTTCAGCGTGATCAAGCAGCCTGTCGTATGTCCTCCCTGAAGTTTTCGGGGTGGACTGGAGTGGCAGATGCTGTGGCTAAACCTGTCTTTTCATCTTCCCTTTCTTCCCACTGCAATTTCCTATCATAGCCAGTTCTGAGAACAAGTTAAGTGAACAAAGAGTTGCCTAAGACAGGGTCCCCCTGGTCTGGCTCTGTCTTCAGGAGGGCAATGGGAATTCATAGTGAGGATCCTTCGATTCGCCTTCTTCCAGAAGTGTGCAGGTGATCCAGCAGAAACATCTCCCATCACAGGCTCCCAGAGCAGCCTGCTCAGCGCAGGGAGGGATCTGGCCAGGCTTCCTGCTGCCTTCCTCACCCTTTCATGCCTGCTTCAGCACCCAAGCCAGAAGGAGCTGTTCAGGATCCAATTCTTTACATTATATGTCGGAACATGGTGAAAATGGCAATATAACAAATGGTATTGACACTTTCGGAGCCAAAGTGAAACTTTTTCATCACCACAAATATTTCCTAAAGCCCAAAATTCCACTGCTGAAAGAACCCCTCAGAATTACTTAGTAAGCCAAATTCCAGTTGGAGGAAGCAAAGAAGTTTATGTCAGCTTTTAAAGCATAAGCTGGATTATGACATAATGTGGCTAAAACATGACAAGATTGTTCCAACCAGAACTCTGGGTAAGCTATGTTTTCCAGGCTTTTTACCTGTTGGTGTGACCAGAGCTGCTGACACTGGTGGGCCCAGTGTTTGGACCCTAAGCCTCCCATATCCTTACCATCAGACCACAGCCAACTCAGTAAAAGCTGTGGTTAAGTGTATCTGCCTTGGACAGTCTGTAGAAGCAACCAGTGCCTGCAGGGTCTGAAAGATGCCTCCTCATTATACAGTTCAAGACTGAAGGTCCCAGAGAAGCCGCTTCTCTCTTCCTTCCCTCTCTGGATACTCAGAAGACACATCAAAGAACCTCGAACACTCCTAGGTGCAGGAAGCAAAGAGGGCTTAAAACAAAATGCTCAAATTTCCTCAAACTGTGCTTATGCTCACCCCGTTAGAAATCAAGGGAAGTTTGCAAAATCTCTCAGAGCGTGTGAGCTACATTGATGCAACTCAGGAAAGTTCTGTGAATTTGTTATACCCGCCAAATACCAAAAAACCTGTTGTTCTCTGCACGCCCAGGCTACCTGCTTATTTTTCTCCTTATCCATGCAGTGACTTGTGCCTTAAAGTGCACCATCCCTGCCCACACACACACACACACACACACACACACACACACACACACACACACACACACACACCTCTTTGCATAGAGCCTGTTCAGCCTCATAAGGAATAAGTAGAGCCTACTTAGCTTAGCAAGGCTCATCCGAGGAGTCGCTTTCTCTGGCAAACCTTCACTGATGTACTCCCAAATAGAAAACGTCAAATTGAACTTCCTGAGGCTCTACGGCCAGCTTAGTTTTACCTCTGGTTTACCACAAATCACGAGACCTAGACTGTGATTGTCACGGTCTTAAGGCCCATGTCTTCATCTGAATGCTCAGAATGTTTATGGAACTGAACCAAACACAACCTAAAGAAAACAAATTTTGATTTACAATAGAAATTTCTGTAAATCTGCCCCCCCCTGCCCCGTGCCCCTGCCAATGTTCCTTATGTGACAGACCGGCATCCATTGTTAGCACCCATCACTCAAGCCAGAAACTCGCCTGTCATTCAACCGGTTACAGAGTTCTTCCCTTTTTATCCTAGTTTTGGGGGCTCATCACCTGGACTATCTCAGAGACCTCCCACCTGCTCTCTTCACTGAGAATCCCACCTCACTCCACTCACTGAGACAAAGCTCTAGTCACAGAAGTGCTAGATGCAAACAGCCCTGTATTTTTACCCCAACCCAGACAAATGTTATTTTCTGAATGCACTGTGACATTAAGCACTTTGGGAAGTACTGCGACAAAGAAAAAAACTCAGGCTTCTGGGAACGCACAGGAGGCCCTCCCTTCACTGTGCTTTATTTATGCTTTCTCTTCACACCACACCACTTCTGGTGCAGCCTCGGTGCTTTGTTCTCCCTGTACCTGGAACACACTTCCCGCTTTGCTTAGCCAGGCTCACTCTGAATTCGCTTTTAAGGCTCATGTTTGTGTGTAGATTTCCCATGCTCTCCCCCACATTAATCTTTTCAAAGCTGGCTTGCTCCAAATTAATCTGAAAGGGAACTAGAGTAAAAATGGATCTCATGCAAGGGTTTGTCGTTCAGTTGGTTTAATGAAGCCCAATATAGCAAAATGGCTCTAAAGCCCAAAAGGCCCCCTTAAAGGACTAAACGTCTGGGTTCTTAATTCAAAGTCAACATAATCAACAGCACTGGTTTCTTTTCCTTCTTTGTTCATTCTTAGCCGCTTGAACATTTTCAATTTTCAGAATTAAAATCCTGGTTTCTGAAAAGGCTTTTACTTCAGGATTTAGATTGGAGACAATTCTTGCTCGTTCCTGAGGGTTATGTTTGGAGGAGATAGCTAATTAAAATGTCTTGGCACCTGTCCCCTAAGGCATTTTCCTTCTCCCACACCAAGAGCCTTCCAGCTCACATCTTTAGTATTTGTCAGATCCATATGAATGTCAGTGACAAAGAGCAGAAAGGCAACAGAAACTCAACAAGGAAAAACTCCACACAGAGCTGTTGCAACCATGAGGCTTGGCTTGATTTTATTTATGTAAGAAAAATTTATTGACTACCTACTAGGTTATTTTTCATAATTAGGGTATTTATGGGTGTTTACAACATTATTCTCTACACCTTTTTATATGTCTGAAACATGTCATAATAAGAAAACATTTTCCTGTCAAAATGGTTTATCCATGCTCAACAAAAGCTGGGGAAGAGTCAACCACTGGGCTTTTCTCATCTCATTAGGAGATGCCCTTTCCAAGCTGGTGGTCAGACACTCAGGCAATACTCAACCACTTAACAGGGGGAGAACTTCCACTTGAAGAGTTGACGATTCTCAACTTTTTCGCAAATAATTGCTGTTGTCAACATGCCATATTCATTTTTCTTCCAAGTTCAAAACTTTTCATTCAAAATCTTTAAACATTCCTATTTTCACAGGGAGAGGGGAAAGGACTTACTTTTACTGAGCAGCAACTACATGCAGTTGGAATCATAATTGTGATTGTTCTTCATCAAGGGCATTTGTCCCTCGTCAAGTTCAATATTCATAGCTAATAGCATAGTTAAAATAGGGATTCTATATGTGTAGATAGAGTGATATTAACCCATTTTTTAATTGTATATATACCATGGTGCCAACATGAATTGCTAGCCTGGGTTATATATATTAAAGAGTGAAATATAACATTTTCATTTCAAATTCTCTAACTCTGCAGGAGTTTAGCCTTGAGAACCCATTGAAAATATCCCATGTGAATAAGATGAGGCCACTACCATCAAAGCATCTTGTTGATCTCCATTATGATCAATCATTTGATAAAATCATTGCTCATCTATAGCCCATGGCCAAAACCAGAACATGGCAAACAGACCATTTGGCTCATTTCCCCATACTCCCCCATCAGGGAGCTGCCTGCCTGGATTAGTAGGCCTGAATAACCCTCTGCCCTTTCTGCCTTCTCTTTCTTCTAGGATTAGGAATGAAAAAAGTGTACAAACTTTAAACTAGCCATGGACAGAGGACATCACACAAACTTGTAATCAAGCCACCCAAATTGCCAGAGTTGGTCCATGAGGAAGAGTCTTCATCTCATTCACCATGGTCAGACACGATTAAAAATGCTGGGATATGAGGCTATTAAGCATTACCGGGTAGAGTCACTCACTCCTTGGATGACTCATGAGCAGTAAATAACCATCCACAATTTTTCCTGCGTCCCTCTTTCATAGAGAGAAAACCCAGAGTGAACTGGAAAGGAATTTAAAAATAATCTAAAAGAATTAAAGATAATCTAAAAAGGAACCTATCAGGAGAGGTCCACTGATTTGCCCTAACCCTCCTTTCATTTGGAAATACATGAGATTATAAATATAAGAGTTTTGCAGACTCCAAGTGTCCCAGACTTCTGTGCAAGTAATCTCACCAGAGGCAGGGCGTCTAGTTTTCCTGATTCTTAACCCTACCCATAGGCTACCCAGCCTCTTTGTGTTACAGATGAGCAAAAGTGTGGCTCCAAATGCTTAAACAGTGTGGACAAGGTCACAACTATATTTGGAACCCAAGTCCCCTAAAAAGCTCTCTTTCCAAGGTCAGTGCTAAAGCAATGACCGGGCTACCTCGCATTCCAGATATTAAGATATTTAGGACCCATGGGAAACAATAACAACTACATTCTCTGGTGCCCCAGCCAGTCAGTATTATACCCTGTGCTTTAGTCAGTTTACTCAAACAACTAGAGATGTCCCAGTAAAGAATCCAAATTAATACTTAAGCTGTGATGAATATAGGTAAAGGGAACATAAATGTTGTAACAGGCAATGGCAATATGCTGATTGTTAAAAATTTGGGGATTTGCTCTTGTCTATTAATAGTACTCTATAAAAATTAAGTATTGTAGGTTACATAAAACATACCTAAATAAAGCTGTTATAAAATTGATGAGCCCAAAGTCAATATGGCTTATTTATGAAGTATAACACAGCACACCTTGCAAGAGAAAATGCCTTGTTTTAAGTATTAAGCCCTTTATTTACTACACTGTAGAACATAGTATTTTTAGACATCAGTGGGTTTTGTCTTGTTGACATTTTCACTTATTCAACTGAAAACAAAAGTCAGGAAGCTCACATGATGACCAGTAGTAAACTACCAGTAAATTAGAGCAAGTACAGAGACCAGATTTGTTTGGCCTGATGTTAAATCAACTGGTCAGTAAAGGCTTTCCTGCATAATAATTATGACATACTAACAGTCACCAAATAGCACTGGGCTAGGAATCCTCTAGAAATAATTAATGATTTTCATTTACACATAGAATAGTCACACAATGTAAATGGCTTACATCACTCATTGTATTTGCCCACCCTAAATTGCTCTAAGATTCAAAGAAATGGCTTCTTTCTCACATGTTGTGCAAAAGTTTCTCCAAATATCTGCTCATGCTCCATAAAACTAACATGTCACCCAACCATTCTTTAATCTCACTGTGACATATAAATGGACACATCCATCATACACACATGTATAATTAGGTGACTCAAGGAATATGCAAAGATGGCAAGAAACCATTCAATTCTTTGGTTATGCTCGACTGACAAATATATATTTCTTGGCAACTAGCCAATCGGTTTTGGAAATAATATCGGTCTATGACCCAATAAAGTCTAACAACCTATCCCTTGCTTTCCATGCACCATTAGGGCCTGTCACCAATCACCAGCCATCTCTCTCAGGCACACATTCCTCTCCTTGGAAGCATGAAATGCCCCTAGATAATTTTGCCCTTCTCCAGAGAAACACATTTTCCACACAACTGCAAGTCTTGATTCAAAGCTCAAATTAATGCAGGCAGGCAATTTAGGTTTCTTAGAAAACTTCTTAAAAATGACAAATGTATGTGATGTTAAGGCCATCCAATATGTCTGCATGCTGCCTTATTAAATTACAAACACCTGGTTTATTTATACAATGTATCCAATGGCTTACAGGTTAGGATCCTAGAAATAATACATGTCTTATAGCAAAAAATATACATATAATAATCCACCTATAGTTTATATAAATGATGAAATGTTTCTGAATATATCTATCTATATATGTACACATATATACTCTGTGTGTGTGTGTGTGTGTGTGTGTGTGTGTGTGAAGAATCAGCACACAAATACTACAGTCCTTCATTGGCTCTTCCACTTCAGTGTCAAGGACACCAAGTTTCAAAGTCTTAGGAGCAGAACAAAGGTCACCGCTGAGGACAAAGGACTGGCTTGATGCACCTTCCCTTGTGAAGGACCAAGTTCGCTGGACAGTGGCAGCCTGCAATGCACGGCTTATTGCATGGACCGATCTCATTCCAGTTGTCACAGGTCTTGGGACATCCTGGGCCGCAGGTATCATACACAGCCCCGTGCTTACACTGGGTGGCTGAAAAAAAAAGGGGACACGGATGAGACGTGCCAACGTGGCCACGTCAGTTCAACCTCAGCCCAATGCCAATTCTGCATGCTCATGTCACCCGCTGCCCCAGCCCTTTCACAGCACAGATTCACTTTTGCATTTTAACAAAGGAACAACCGACCTCCGACCTTCCTCAAACACCTTGGGAATCACTGGCACCTGAAAAAACAACATCAGAGGTCCACCTGCTGGGCTAGCGAACTTCAAAATAAAATAAAATGGAGAGCTTTTTATTCCCAAAGAAGACAAACTATCCATTAGTGAAACTACCAGGAAGTCTACGAGGTTATTTGGTTATTGAGAATAGTGTGAAAATTCAGCTCCAAATAGTGCTTAAATCTCAAGTTGTGATGAGCTTTTATTTTATGCAACTACATCAATATTCAAACACACAGAATTACACATACAGAAAAAAAAAAAACCCTGCCAAGGATACGTGACAAATTTTAATCATAGTGATCAATTTGAGGCAAACTGGAGCAAGAGTGGGATAAAAACCAAGTAAGGAAAAATGAGATGTGTAACCTGGGGAGACGGAAGTGTGTGGCTGGTTGGCCAGAGAATATAAAAATGATGATCTAGCCAAATCACAACCCATTTGCTATCTTTGTTTACTTAGAGCTAAAATGATTCTGACAGTTCCTGAAAATTCATGAATAGATTTGTCAGAAAAAATACTGCAAACATTCTGGAAGTTTTATGACATATAAACTTTCCTATCTGAATTATTTCCAGTGACAGCCAAAGAGGTCCCCCCTCATTCTCATGAATAGGAATGTTGACACATGTAGGAATGTAGAAGAGGGACTTTCCAAGAACACTACTAACAATCTAACCTTCATCTGACATCGCTCCAAAGAAAATTAATAACAATGGAAGATGATCCATTGAAACACCTCTACTACAGTTTATGCAGTTTGCAAATTAATACCTCGTAAAGAATTACATAATTATAAAACTGAAAAATTGAACTGATTTTCAAGCAAGTGCACCTTATGCTCAATCTTTCAAATTAGATATTTAGAGTTACCATGGAACGCTCATGTTTGACCATATCTAACTTATAATAAGCTAATAAGAGCTCTCTCTGTCCCGAGATCTGATAGCCAACCCCTCCCTTGACTGTTTAGGCCTGGGAATGATAACAGCCTCTCTGTTATGAGCTAGGGTATGATATAATAAGAAATAAATATTTAGTCTTTGTCCCTAGTTCCTGGCACAGAGCTCCTAAAGTCTGTGGAGTAATAAGTGTCTTTGGTATGCTAATGACATGACTGGTGGCTAGGGGAGCCCACACAGCTTCAAGATTGCGGGCTGGTCGCCAGAAAGACCAAGGCATAATTAGAGGGTTGCAACTTTCAGCCCCACCACCCAATCTCCAGGAAGGGGAGGAGGGGGTGGCTATTGAGTTCATCACCAGCGGCCAATGATTTCATCAATCATGCCTGCATAATGAAACTCCATAAAAACTCTTAAATGACTAACAACAAGGTTCAGAAAACTTCAGAGCTGAGGAACATATCAAGGTACTGGGAGGGTGGTGTCCTTCCTCCACTGGGACCGAAACTCCTGTGTCAGGACCCTTCTGTGCCTTGTTGTATGTACCTCTTTTTCTGTTCATTTGTATCCTTTACAATAAACCAGTAATAGTAAATAAAGTGTTTTCCAGAGTTTTGTGAGACATTCTAGCTGTTAAGTCTGAAAGGAAAGGAGGATTGTAAGAACACCTCTCTCCCCCTACTTTGCAGCCAAAACAGACAGAAGTGAGGGTAACCGAGGGACCTAATACTTGCAACTAGCATCTAAAGTGAGGGCAGTCTTGTGACACTGAGTCCTTAAGCCGGCGGAATCCGATGCTAACTCGGTGTAGTTAGTGTCAGAATTGAACTGAATTGTAGGGCACCCAGTTGGTCTCTGGAATGTTGGGAGAATTGGTTAGTATGAGAAAAACCCACACACATTTGGTGTCAAAATATTGTGAGTAAAAACAGTTCATTTCTAGGGCACTGGGCTTTTCTTTGTTATTTTCCTATACCCTATTTATTCCTTTTCAAGAAGTCCATCTATTAAACTCACCTCAATTAGTAAATGTGAGTGTGCCATTTGTTTTCTGGCTGGATCCCAAGTGATACAGTAGATAAGTAAAAAATTACTACTACTCGTTAATTCTACATTCCCTAACCTTACCGCTACCATGTAACTTTATTAAGTTGCTTCAGCTTTTCATAATTTAACTTTATTCTTTAGGCTACTTGGAACCTCCTCTAGGCAAGCCTGAGACCCACCCTCTGCCTTGATCTAGTGCCATTATCTAGCTTGATGAGTGTTAACTACCATCCACCCCATCTGCCCCTGTTCTAGACACTTCCCAACTTTTTCTCCCATCTCTCTTACCTGGATGAGCTGTCCCTTGACTGTATGCTCAGAGCACCTGCTGCCCCCCTCCATTCCTGCGTTTGCAACATGCAATTATAGTCATAGGTTTCCTTGTCTTCTCTCTCTCTCCAACCAAATCTAGGCCACTAGAGGGAAAGGCTATTTTGTTTCTCTATTTTCAGCAATAGTGCGCTGTTTAACATGTAGTAGGTAGTCAGAGGACTACTGAGTGATTGAATGCATTGGTATATGGATGAGTGAGTCGGCAGAACATAACTCTTCCTTTAAATCTTACTTGCTTTTCTGATAATCTTTTGGCTTTTGACAGATCCCATCAAAGTTTTTTTCTCTTTTAGTGGCTAACAGAATACCCTATATTTGTTTATGTCTAATAATTTGGAAACATCCTAGCGGAACAGCATATTCATATACAATAACTATATCCCTGTGTTGTTGTGTTTCCACAGACCAATGGTGTTCAAAACTGAAAATTAGTATCATCAGGGAGCTTCCTGATGCCTGACATTCCCCTCCCACCCTGCAAAAAAAAAACCCTAACCCAGGTAATTTTCCCATGCAGTCAGAATTGAGAACTTATCCTATATACAACCCTCACATTTATGCTTCAATCACTGCGGAGACTCATGCCTTTTTAGCAAATGAGAAAGCAACTATGTCCAAAGTGGAAGTAAGTGCACAATGGAAGCTCCCAAACATGTTGGGAGCTTCCCAACATCTTCCACCTAAAACTCTACTGGCGCTCTTCTGCAGTCTCAGACCGCCCACACTCCCTTACTGATGGATTTAGGTCATCTACACAAGCATCCTTAACTCATCTCCCTACCACCTCTCTGCCACATCTGCACCCATCCTTGACCTGCCACTCTGGTTTCTGACCCATCTCCTCCAGGAACTTGCTCTATTAGTTGTCCTTCTCATTGCACATTTATCTTCTTCTCTGTTGGCTCCATCTTCTAAATATTACAAACATTTTCAGATCAATGCTAATCTTTGACAAAAAAAGATTCCTTAACATATCAGACTTATTTTCTTTTTCCTTTTACCTCTAAATCTCATAAAAGAGTTTACAGTCATTTTATTCAATTCCTCTGCAATTAATCAACATTAGTGACCTTTCTCACCTACCACTTTACTGAAGCAGTTACCACCAAAATTTTCAGTAGTGACTATATCTACTGATACACTGGTTGGCCCCATCCTCCCATAACCTCTCCACAAATTTTTTGGCCTTATTGTGCACTTTGTCTTATGACACTGAACTCCCCAGTTTCTAACACCTTGAGAACACCTTCTCCCCTGGGCTTCTTTGCCTACTCTCTTCTTCCCCTTACATTTTGTCTTCTCTCTCTCTCTCTCTCTCTCTCTTTCTATCAGCTACTACGGTGTCATCTCTAATTTCTAGTTCTGATTCTCTTCCCAAGCTCATCATTTTCCAAGTCTTAATTCAAGCGGCACCTCCTCCAGGTAGCTTCCTGGATCTCCCCCAGAATATCCTTCCTCCCTCTGTACCCCAGAGCACTTTTCATGTTACAGTTATTTGTTTATTTGTTTTAATCCCCAGTTCTAGTGCAGCTGTAGTTCTTAATCAGAGATGCTTACAAGAGTCCCCTGAGGATCTTTTAAAAGGTGTTATTCCTCAGCCCCATTCCCTAAAGATTTTTGCTCTGAGTCTACAGCGGGACTCTTTAAGAGTTCCAGGGGTGCCTGTCATAGTTACCAATGACAAGCACCCCTGGTTGAAGAGGGTGAACTGCTGAGGCCCTGATCCTGTGGGCAGAGTCCTTATCTACCATGACCCAAGGCTCTGGCACAGGGCCAAGCACCGAGGAACAGCTTAATAAATGTTAGTGCTTGTTGGATGATGATTTAATCTCAATGATGCTCAATCCATCATCTCATTTCCCAGTGTGGATTACATTTGGTTGGCCTGGAGTTCATTTTCCACTCAGCTGCTTCCAGAAAGCCTCTTTGAACTCACTTTACCCTCCAGATAATTTGCTTCCCTTTAAATCTTGCAAGATCATTTGTAGGATGAAAACTCGATAGAATTTCCTCTTCCTCACCTGTTATTCTCTCCTTTTCCCACATGCTCTACATGAGCTCTCTCATGTCTCCTCTTCTCTCTGACCTTTCAATTCTTCCTTCTAGCTCTACCGCTTCACTTACTGATGCTCTGCTGTGACAGTTCACCTTTGACTAACTGAACACTGATTATTTCCTTCACAATCTACGGCTAGAAAGTAGAATGTAGAGAATGAAGAACTACTAGAAAAAAAGGGGGGGATCTTTTCTCATGGAACAAATACCACTTGCATTTCAGTTCAAATTAATAAACCTCTCCCACATATCTGCCATGTGGTGGGCATTCTCTTAGGCCAGGGAATCAAATGTGAATAAGATACCATCTCTGATCTCCAGTTACAGGAGTCTGGGCATACAACCAAAGAGGTGAAGGTGACATGTAAACAGATTCTTAATAAAATGCAAAGAAGTACCATAGTAGATCATGAAAGCAAAGTACCGTGGAGGAGTAAGAAGGAGACATCAACTCCATGTTGATGATGAGGGAGCAGAAGGCTAGCTGAGGACAAAGCAGAAACTGACACCCTACACCCTCCGCCCCCATGGGATATATGTGACATTCCTCAGGCACTCCTGGCTGCCCTAAAGGAAAAACAAATGGTTAACTGATAGAGATCACAGTCCTATAGGACAGCAATCTCCCTCAGTTTACAAATGTCCTAGTGATTTACAAAGAAGAAGATTTCTTGTCAATAACCTAACTTCCAGAGACCCATAACGCAGTTTCCTGAAGCTCTAACATCACCCTCCCCTCCATAAAACTGAGGGAAGCTGAGGCAGAAGGAAATGTAAATAAAAGTGAATTTCTTCTAAACCTGAAGCCCATTGACAAGGACGTGTGATAGGAGGAATGGAACATTCCTCCAGGGAACTCCCAACTGTCTTCCTGTTAGTGTCTCCTTAGAGGAGAAAACAGCCTTGGCTTGACAATAACCAGGTCTCCAGTATCCTGAGAGTCTTCTTTGGCATACGACAGTCCTTCTGAGCACCCCCTTTGTCCTCACCTCCCTAACTCCTGCGTATATAATCAGCCACTCCTCAAGACCACAGTGCAGCGGCTCTTTCTGCCCACGGGTCCTGTCCCCGGGCTTAAATAAAATCACCTTTTTGCACCAGAGACGTCTTAAGAATTCTTTCTTGTTCGTTGGCTCCAGACCTCACACCACTGAACCTCACCTATATTCTAAAACTTGATCATTGAGAGTAGGTCAGCGTCAAGGAGGACCTCAGAGAACAGAGCCCACTTAGGTCTTAAGAGGTGAGTAGCAACGGTCAGACAGACTGTGGTGGGAAGAGTTGTCCAGGAAGAGAGAAGAGAGAAGGGCAGGATGTGGGCAACAAATAACTGCCTGGCTCAATCAGGGAACAAGGGTCTCAATTTGGTAGGTGGGAGCACAGAATCTGAGGAGGGAGAGACGGGGAGACAAAAGTAGACAAGTAGGCAGGGGCTCTAAGTCTTGGCAAAGGGGAATCTTGGAAGGGTCTTAGCTGGGCGATGACATGATTAGGTTTGCCTTCAAACTGATCATCAACTTTTATATGATCCTAGAAAGTGAATACTGACTCGGACCCTGTTTGACCCTTCTGTGAATTCGAAGTTATTTCTAAAATATAACAGGCAAAAGGTAGTTTTTTAAAGCCTAAATGTGATCAATATGTACATATACATTTAAAAAAGGATTCAGCTGGTTAAATTAATTTTTTTAAAAACCAGCAAACTACTAAAGTGATTAGGGTTGGCATGCATTTATTCTCAAGGGGGCACACAAGCAGCCACTGGGTAATGCATACAAGCAGTATTACGTGTTACTTTATGTGGTAACCCATAAAAGCGCTAGGTGTTGGCTTTATTAATAAATTCAATAAGCATGGCTCTGTGCCCTCTGGAACTCAGCTGTCTCCATGTCCCCCTACCGGGTGTTGAAGATCACCATACTAACTTTATCTCCTAAACTGTTACAGGAGGCATCCAGTAACTGGCCAAGGAAAAGCTCACTGTGTATAATGAAAGCAGTTGCTACAGCAAAGGGGCTAGGATCACCTGGAATTTGTAGAGGAAAAAAAAAAAAAAACAGAGGAAAAGGCTCACAGAACCCAGCGGACTAAATGATGTGCTACAGAAAGATACACGCTACTTTGAATATCCCAGCACCTTTCCCTCTTATAAGATGTATTACTGAAAGTGCAGTGACAATTAGCATCAGGCACAGGGAGGTGGCCAAAAAACCGTTAAGGATGGTGAAGTGAGATGCAGGAGCAAGATCAGAGCAAAGTTAGCAAGTAACAACCATTAGTGACAAGACACAAATGAATAGAAATTGGAGAGATCTGCATAACAAATGCTTGAATAAATTCATTGATGCTTATGTAAATATGCAAATAAATATATATTCATACTCAAATATATTTTTCCAATGCTCTTGCAGCTCTGTTTTCATAATGATGAACAACAGAGGCTGTAAGGCAAATTGACCTGGGTTTCATTCCCAACTTACTCATTTTGAGCTCTATGACTTGCAGCCAATCACTTAAATATTCTAAACCTCAATGTCCTTACCAGTAAAATGTGGGTAATAGAATGTTACCACATAGATTATAATGCAGATTTAAGATAAAATGTCATAAAAGTACTAGTATAGTCCTTGGGGCAAAAGAAGTGCTTAGAAAATGGTGAATATTAATATAAAGGGTCATTATTAAACTTTTATTATAGACCTTCATGATGGCCCACTGCCAAGTGTATTGTATTCGGTAATTCACATGCTAAGCCTCAGCGCCCTCAGTCCTTTCAGCCACACATACACTTCCTGCTGGTAGTCATGATAGCGTTAAAATCCAGTCCAGCCTTGCAAATGTCATTTGCTCATTTCAGGGTTTCTTGCCTGGCTGGCTTCTTATCTGTTCAACTTCCAAGCTCTTTATTCTGGAAAATTTCTCTTCTCTGTATTAAGTGGCCTTAAGTGCTGTCATAAGTCAAAAGATCTGGGAGCTAAAAACAAGGAAAGAGTATCCTTATGGTCTTCAGTATTTCTGATCAATTGGAACTGGATCTACTGAAAGATGCTGCATGTCTCTGTAAATTTATTTTTCATGTACCAGCTGCCAATATGTGAAAGCTTAGTGTGTGTGTGTGTGTGTGTGTGTAAGGGTTCCCTGCAACTGCAGAGTTATACTTCACTCAGATGGCTCCATTAATTTTAAGTGGTAAATGGAACCTTTCAAGAGCCATATTCCTTGTCCATCAGAAAAGTACTTTTAGCTCCTAAGATTCGGTCCCTGAAATCGGGATCCTGGGGGAAACGTGTAGTCCTCAAATGCAGTGTGCGCACCCAGATGGTGCTACATAGAGCTCCAGGCCAGGAAGAGAGTGTTCCTAGACTCTTTATCTAATATAAGCCTTACCATAGCACCACCACAGCTAATAAAGTTTATAAGGTTCTGCAGAGTTCTAAATCACAGAGGATGGAAGCATCGGGCTTGCCTCCATATATCTTACTCATTTTCTGGTAGATTCAAGGGAAAGAGGACTCAAAGGCGAGAAAGGGAACCAGGAGTATTCAAGATGAACTGAAAGGGCTGGTCCCTCAAAAATATCACCTTCATTATGCTACCCACCCCACACTGATACGTTAGGTGAGAGGTAAGCCATTTCCTCTTATTTTTTAGAAGCCTCAGCCACACCTTACTATTGCGATAGGGAAACTGAAGGACTTCATAAAAATCTACTTTCTGCTCCCTTTCCTGCTTCTATTCTTGCTAGGACCTGCACCTCCCACCCTACACATGTCTTAATGTAAGTCCTCCTTGTAAGGGATGAGGAGTTAACTATTTCTTTGGAGTCTTCCAGCACAATAGGTAATGTCTAAGGAATTATGGGGCAAAGTCATCATGTGCATATTCCAGACCACTAGCGCTAGACATCTCAAGGATGCCAAGACACCCTGGTTCCAGGGAATAAGTGACTCATGATGGACACCTAGACCCTGCCCTTGTTCTGACCAGTTCCTATATGCCTGAGAAGACATGTGCACCAGACCACAATTGTCAGTAAAGACTCCAGACCCCACACAAAGTTGAGACTCATCCTCCATTCCCTTTCTGAGTCTCCCAGATGCTCTGTCTGTATCTTCTCTATATATACCTTCAATAAACTCTGCTCTCACTTCCTCCTGGCTCATGTTTGCTTTCCATCCTGTGTGAAGCCAAGGACCTTCTCGGTTGGTCTTGCAGGATCCCCTCTGGGTCCTCTGGTCCAGCCTGCCGGCATTACTATGAGTTATTTTTATCAATCAATACTCCTTTGAGAAGGGTGGCATTGACAGAGAGGCACTCTTGCTGTGGAAAGTGAACTCAGATACAAAGATCGGACTTGGGTTTGCAGAGGAGAGAGAGCAAATTCCAAAAGGAAAGTCAGAAGAACGTAAAAGGGCTTGGTGCTTTTCAAGAACACAGACTAGTGACTTTGTCAAGGGGCAGCTTGGAGAAGTTTTAGTAACCCCAAAATACCTGGCATCCTACCCCCTCAAAGCCACCCAAATAGGCATAAAAATTAACTCAGTGGTTTCTTTTTCTTTTTAATTATTATTTTGTTATGTTAGCCACCTTATAGTACATCATTTAACTCAGTGGTTTCAACTCTGGCTGCAGGTCAGAATCACCTGAGAAGGTTTTGTTTTGTTTTGTTTTGATTTATTTTGTTTTAAGATTTTATTTATTTGAGAGAGAGAGAGCACATGGGGGGTGGGGTAGAAGGAAAAGAGAATCTCAAGCAGACTCCACACTGAGCATGGAGCCTGATGTGGGGCTCAATCCCAGGACCCTGAGATCACCACCTGAGCCAAAACCAAGAGTCAGACACTTAACCAACTGCCCCACCCAGGTGCCCCTCACCTGAGAGGTTTTAAAAGCTACAGAAGGCCAGTTAAAGCAGGCTGTTTGGGCATGGGGCCCAGGCACAGGTTTCTGGTTTATTTTTTAACCTCCCTAGTGACTCCAGTGTCCAGACAGACTGAGACCCACTGCTCAAACAAGACTGGAGGCGCCTGGGTGGCTCAGTCGTTAAGCGTCTGCCTTCCGGCTCAGGTCATGATCCCAGGGTCCTGGGATCGAGGCCCGCATCGGGCTCCCTGCTCAGCGGGAAAGCCTGCTTCTCCCTCTCCCACTCCCCCTGCTGTGTTCCCTCTCTCCCTTGTGTCTCTCTCTGTCAAATAAATGAATAAAATCTTAAAAAAAAAAAAACAACAAGATGGCCTTGCACTGAAAACACAGCTTCAATGCAATTCTTCTTGACCCTCCTTCCAACCAGATGACCACTTGCATCCTCCACCAATATAGGCATTCTAGAGTTAGTAGTGCCACGAATTGCCTTCTTTTCTAATAGGAGAGCTATGGTTATTAGGATTGGCATAGAATTAGTAACAACTCCAGTCTCTTCATTCCAGGCAAATCTGCCCCTTTTCAGAAAAATGTTGGCCAACACTTGAAGTAAGTGACAAATATTCTGTCATCTCATCTTCAAATCTAAATAGCAGCAGCTGCTTCTATGAGTTGGACACTCTTCCAGATGTTTCATATATATATATATATCACCGATGCTTATCACTCTGTTTAGTAGATATTATTGTAAAATTCCAAACCAGAGCGGGAATCTCTCTTCTTCTCTCCCCGTACACTGCCTCCATCTTAATCCAAGCCACCATGGTTCACCACCACTACTGTAGCAGCCTCCTGCCTGGTTACCTGCTTTCAATTTTGCCCCAGCCCATCTATTCCCCCCCATGGTAGCCTGGACACAGGGTGATCTTTGGAAAGCAGAAAGAGGCTTGCTTAAAGCCCACCAGTGACTCCCACTCCTCTTAGAATAAAGGCTACCCACCTTCCCAAGACCTGAAAATCCCTGCATGATCCAGCTCTTGCTTCTCCTCCACCCTCATTTTATGCCCCTCTTCCCCTTGCCCACTGTGCTTGAGCCACACTGGCTCCCTTCCAGTTCAAGAGCATGCTATCTTAGTCCTACTTTGTGGCCATCAAATACATTTCTTCTGCATAGAATGCTTGCCCTGACTCCCTTCGATCCTTCAAGACTCAGCTGAAATGTCACAGCCTCAGAGAAGCTTTCCCTTGTCACCACCTAAGGAGCCACCCACTCCCTCTCCATTTGCTTTCTATTGCTCTGCCTTATTTGCTTCCTTCATCCCACTTAACATACTTAGCAAGTATTTGTTGTAGAGTTACGATTTTTGTCTGGTTCTCCTTTTGGACTGTGGGCACCTCAATGACAAGGGCTTCTACTCTTAGAGTCACCAGAGTACCCGCTGTGCTCAACACAATGCCCAGCACTTAGCCACTGGGTAAGAAATAGTTCTCGAATGAACAAAGAAGTCCATTTTCCAGATTTCAAATAAGCCAATTAACTTGCCGGAGATCAAAGAGCTCTAACAAGGAATATAGAAATCTCTCTCAGAGGCAAAAGAACATTCTCCTAAGGTTTAACAATCCTTCTCTTTCAAAAAAAATCACACTTATCCTGAAGACCTTAAATGACTGTAATCATCATGAATCTTCTTTGCTCCACACATAACCTAAGCCCCAGCTGTGACTGTCCACGTGCTAAGTACATCCAGCTGGTAGCTTGAGGTTGGGAGGATTTTGCAATAGAGGAAATCCTTAAATTGTTCAAATGTGCTTCTCACAAAGCATTTTTCTTAAGTGCTTTCTATCCTGCCTAGTGGGAAGCCCTTGTATTTTATCAAGTTGCAATCTAGTTGGACTACTGATGGAATTTCCCTTTGGCCAAGGGGGGATGTGGCCCACATCAGCAAGTCTCTTCCATTGCTATTTTGGGAGCTGTAGGGAACTTCTGATGGATGGATACACTGGGAATTTCTCACCTGCACAGTTCTGCTGAGGCTCCCAGTGGACACTGATGCCCTCTCTCTGGCAGGCCCGGGTATATGCCAGGAATGACTCGCAGTAACAGTTTTTATGGACTGGACATTCACACATGTCTGTCACGCAGGACCTAAGGAACCCAACAGAAAGAAATGAACATGTAAAAATATCAAATTATCACACACCCTAAATATGACTTGCAGAAAGGGGTGGGTGGGTGGATGTCAAACCTTGACTGGCCATTAAAGATTGCTATTTTAGATCGGAAATCTAAAAATGGCATAAAAGTTCTGCATGAAGCCTTACTGGGTATCTCTGAACAACGTGATATTAGGTTTCTTTTCTTCTAGAGCAGGACTGTCCAAGAGAACTTTCTGCAATGATGGAAATGTTCTACAATCTCCACTGTCCAAAGCAGTTCTACCACCCATATCTGGCTATTGAACACTTAGAATGCATCTAGTGTGTGTGAGGAACCAAATTTTTTATTTGATTTAATTTTAATTAACTTAAATGCAAATAATCAATATACCTAGAGGTTACCATGTTGGAAAGGCAGCTCCTAGGCTATCGTCACCATCAAAGTGCTGTCATTTTATGAATAGCTCTAAGAATCATAGTTTCTACTTCAATATAACCAAAATAGTGACCAACTTGATGAAAGTATAAAATCCCAGGATGAACCATGAGAGACTATGGACTCTGGGAAACAATCTGCGGGTTTTAGAGGGTAGGGGGTTGAGGGGATGGGTTAGCCCGGTGAAGGGTATTAGGGAGGGCACATAATGCATGGAGCACTGGGTGTTATAGGCAAACAATGAATCACGGAACACTACATCAAAAACTAATGATGTACTCTATGATGACTAACATAAATAAATAGATTAGATAGATAGATAGATAGATAGATAAAATAAAATCCCAGGGCTTTCTGAAGACGTACAATTAAGATTCACTTTTGCAGTCACTTGGAATCTTAAGTTTTTTGAGAAACACTGAACCTCATTCTTTAGAATATGGGGTGATAAATTCCAAATAAAGCAAAACTTTCAACTCCTCATTAGACTGAAAGATAAAGAAGATTGAGCCAAGGTCTTCAAAGCTTAAGTTTAAATATGGAAATGATGGGCCAGGACATCAGAAGAACTGAAACGGACTCAAATGTAAACTAACAAATTTTCAAGCACATTAACCTCCAGGACACAGTAATGAACTTACGTTGGTATGTCCTATTACCATTTACAAAGTGCTTGTGTCTGTCACTGAGTGCTACATAGGACAAAACAGAGTCCCTATTTTATAAATAAAGAGGCCATTTTACAAATGAATAGATGGGCCCAAAGTCCCATTAAAAAGTGGCAAAAGAGTGAATTAAATTACATCCCCCCACACTCAGGCTCTTCCTTTTATGCCATAGAACCATCTTCATCTTCACCTTCCAGCAAGTTCACTCCCTCCCAGTTTGGATTTGACATTTACGCAAGAGACCTTCAAGATTAAGAACATTAAACTACCCTTATTTTTCTTTTCATACTCTTGTTCAGTGAAACCTCTTCCTTATAGAATCTAATTCCAGGCTGAAAGCAAAAACAAATAATAATAATAATAATAATAATAATAATAATAATATTCAAGATTACAAACAGCACAGATGATCTTGAAAAGTGACCAGGATGTGATAATCCAATGTGAATACACCAGCATTTTCTCTTGGTGTGGGACGTGTGTACACATCAGATTACAGAGAGTGGCCCGCTAGCTCTGTGTAAAGGCTGGTGCACTGCCTACTTGGAACAAGAATTAGGTGCCGAAACCGTATTAAAGAATCAGTAGACTCACCATGTACACGCAAAGTTACTACAGCCCAACCCTCAAGAACACAGCCTTGGAAATATGAACTAACAGGGGCAAAAGAGCAACTGTACTGAAACCTGACAAGCCTCTTCCATGTCATCAAGTGAGAAATTATCTGATGACTGATACTTAAGACAGAAAATTATTTGATGACTGATACAGGACAGAAAAACAGATCTCTCTCTCTCTCTGAAATAATAAAGACTGTATTTCCTTTTTTTTCTAAGATTTTATTTATTTCAGAGATAGAGGGAGAGAGAGAGAGGGAGAGAGGGATGGGGAGGAACAGAGGGAGAGGGACAAGCAGAGTCCTTGCTGAGCCCAACGCGGGGCTCGATCCCAAGACCCTGAGATCATGACCTGAGCTGAAGTCAAGACTAAGGTCTAACTGACTTAACTAACTAAGCCACCCAGGTGTCCCAAGACTGTATTTCTTAATACCTCTTCCCACTCGCATTACAGAAACCCTGTGAAATCATGCTCACTTGCAAACCCTTTCCTGCACCAGACACAGTGCTGTGTCTTTAAATTCTTGCAGAGCCTCCAGGCTTCCGAGAAAAGCCAACTAAAGCCTGTTCTTAAAACGGCCTCTAAACATCTGAGGACCAACACTCCTCAACACCACTGCCTTTGCTGTTTTCATTTTCGTTTCAGACCAACCCACACCCATCACACTCCCGCTCAGCTCAGACTTCACAGCGAGGCTTCGGCTGCTAGAGCTAACCTCTCATCCTGCCCCTGGCCTCTCCCTGGGGACTTCCCTGGCCCGTGCGGTGCTGGTCTCTTGGGCACGGGTCCCACCGACGCAACAGGGATGCAGTGGGACCGAGTGGGCCCGATGAAATGATGGTCCTCGTGTGGGAACGAGGTGGTCTCCGCGTGAGGAAACACATCCTCTGATCTGAAAGAACAACTATATCGACTCCGTAAAACTGTGTGGACAGTAAACAGAATTTAATTGGTTTGGGTGAAAGAATTGTTAGTGAACTTTTTCCTTCTTTTCTCTTTCTTTCTACTGGTTGTCTTAGGAAGCTATTTATACGATTTAAAATAAACTAGGGACAGCTAAATCCAATTCACCGAGACTGTCGAAAGAAAATGTGGTAAGCCCATATTTAATGTGGAAGCCCACATTTAACAACCACCCCACATCTGCCCTCCATCTCCACAACAGGCCACGCAGGGCACACACGCAGTCCGCAGTGGATCTGCCCTTTAAAACAAAGGAAGATTTGAGCTAACTCTATTACTTGGCACTCATGAGGAACAACACCACCAGAAGAAAGAACAATTGTCAAAGCCACCCTTGGCAAGGAATATTTCACATATATTAAAGGCTTGGGAGATGTGTTTTGTCACAGAAGTTAAAACTACAAGATGTCTTTTTTTTCCACTTGTCAAGTTGATACTTTTTTTACACCAGATCATACCCAGGGTTTCTGACAGAATGGAGAAAGAGAGGGTCCCTACTCAGCTGGCAGAGTGAACAACTCTTAGCTCTTACGTCGGGCATTTTGCTACCGTCGGCTTGTATGGGGACTATCTCATTTAGCCCACACAGCGACGGGGTCTGAGGCATGTCTTATGACCGGCCCACTTTTGGGGAAACTGGAGCTTGGAGGTGTTAGCTTGCTCAAGGCCACATGGCTGACTTCGGATGTGGAACTGCAAAACCAGGACTGTGATTCAGGTCTTTCTCATCTCCATCCCCATATTAATAACAACTGCATTAGAAGATCTTTCTAGGGAGCAATTTGGCAATACTAATAAATAGCCCTAAGGAAGCTCCCTCCTTCGGCAGGGAAATTTCACACCCAAGAAAATAGTAATGCATGTGGACAGAGACTCTGTACACAGGGGTTTTCATCATAATGCTATTTAAAATGAAAAAGAGAGCAGGGGGATAACCTGAATTGCCTGTAACAGGAGCTAGTTAAATATATCTAGGTGACCTTTATACCCTGCAGACATGTTTTTTAAAATATGAGGAAACATTCCAGCAGGATTGATTGAAAAAAGCAAAGCTGTTTCAGTACCGTGTGGTCGCACATAAGAAGACAAAAATAACTGAAAACAGATATGCCCAAATGTTCACAGCAGTCAACGCAAGGTGGTAGAATTGTGGCTCTTATTTACTCCCTATCTGTATTTTCTACAATAAACACATATCATTTTTCTAAAAAGATAAAATCGGTGTCTTTTTAAATTGACACAAAGAGTAACATGAGACATATTAGTATTTCAGTCAGAATGTAGGGACTAGAGCGAGAAAAATAAAGCGTAAAGAATGAGAGGAAATTAAAACATCCATTCGTAGGTCTTAGGTCATTAAATATTTCTCCAGCTAAAGTTTCCCAGTCTGTGTATCAGAGGCCTCCTGACCACAGGCTTTGATTCTATTCACTGGGTGTTATCCTCAGACTCCCACCTCATTGGTCAACTGATGCTACGGATTTGACATCCAAATGGTTGGAATGGATAATGGGATAATTGGGCACGTGTCTGGTGGTAGGGATTTATTAAGAAAAAGGAGCTTATTAAGAGAAGAGTAAAAGCATCCTCAAATGCACTTCAAATTTCAGGGAGGGGTGAAGCTATTGTGATTCAGGTGTTCAATTTGTGTTTATCACACTTAATAGTTCAGTATGAGAAAAATCTAACTTATGACAGTGGAGTTGAATTTTTATGTGGTAATGGAAGAGTGTTGTTCTTTCCTTAGTCAGTATGCGCTGATACTGCACATTTATATTCGTTTTATAGAATCTATAGGAGAATGTTAATCACTTTTAGTAGTTAGATTTCTGGCTTTGGTTTCTCTGTTTTCATGGCATGATTCTGTCACAGTCATGTTCTGTTCGATGTTGAGTTCCTGCTCAAGAAACACAGGCACCCATTGCTCCAGTGGGAAAACACAGGCTGCATTATAATAGAGCTTTCCCAGGAAAGCTCTACAGGTAATGCAGAATCATCACCTGCCTATGGAGCCCTTTGAAGCATGCCTTCTGTCACAGGAGCTGACGAATGTATCTAGAAATGATGTTCTGATTTCTCTGCCCTGCTCCTGGCAACTTGCCTGACAGCAGAGAGGTGCAGGCAGGATTCCTGCTCCTTGGGGCTCACACAGCCGTGCACCGCAGTGATGTAGAGAGAGGATGCCAAGAGCTCCCGCAGGCTCCTCCCAGGCTGGTGCCCTGCTAGGCAGCCCTTTGTCACACACCAGCTGCCCCCTTCTCTAATCATTTCTTGTACGGGTGTCAAGTCTCAGTAAGACTCTTCGAAGGCCTCTCCTCACTGCGTGCAGCACCGTACTGGTATGGGAACCCACCTGGGGTCAGCTCCCTCCCTGAAACCCAACTTAGCACGATTTATCCGCAGGGGAGCCCCCATCAGCTTCTCCCCTCCATTAGGTTACAACCGCTACCTCCTGCAAAGGCTCTAGAAAGAAGCCACTAGCTACACGGAACTGTTTAAATGGAAATTTAAATTCATTACAATTAAATACAATTTTAAATTCAGTTCCTTTGTCACACTAGCCACATTTCAGGTGTTCCATGGCCACTGTGGTTAGGGGCCACCATACTGGACAGTGCTGATTTACACAAGTTCCATCCCTGCAGAAAGTCCTACTGGATGGTGGTACCAAGAGTACAGCTCCATCTGTGTTAGGAAACCATTCCTCTTCTCCCCAGAGAGATTTACAGATGTTGGGAGATCAAGATCAGGCTCACTCTGGCTCATACTGGGCACTTACAGAGAAAATTCAAATTCATAGTCGCTAGCGGTCTAAATCATCCCTTTTTCTTCCCCACTCACATTCTCTTACCCAGTCACAGGGAATGGCTCGTTACCCCAGGCTTCCTTCCACCTTGCCATTCCTGCTTTGACCGTTTCCTCGTCTTTTTCCGCTGGAAGAATCTGATGTCTATCCTTTAATAAGGACTCAGTTCAAACTCCTCCACAATGCTACCTGACTGGCCCAGGAAAAGTCAGCCCCTTCCTTCTGGGTCCTATCCCTTCTACATCTTTATCCTGGCACAGACCCTCTGAATCCTAATTACCTCTTTGTCGGTTTGAGAGGGGGGAACTTGTTCATCCAGCCAAGCACAGTCCCTTGAATACACAGCTCAGTAAATATGGTGAATCATCACAAGAGTGAATGAGAATGGCCTGATGACTTTTGACCGGCTTCCATGGAGTCACAGTCCGACCCCGATGTCTGAAGAGTGTGAATTCTGTCTTTGCCCCTCCCCCCCGGCCAGTGGCTAACACGGCCTGCCCCCCATCCCCCGCCGCGGGGTGGCTCACCACAGCAACCTCTGAACTATGCTGCTTCCAGAGGAACCTTTCATCTTCATTTTGAACTTCTTGCACCCCTCTCCTGTATCCTAGGGGATTTTCTTTTTAATTTAATGAATGGCAGAACAAAGGATCTGATCGGAGTACTCTGCTTTAATAACACATTCTTCAGAAAAGCACATATTCAATATTGTAAGAACAACCTATAGCTCTTCACGTTATTAAAAAGGCAAGCCTCCAAAGGCTGCTAAAATCAAAACATCAAACATCTCTCTGCTTCCTAGCAACAGCATACCAAGTGGTTTTCGCTCTGCTTTTTCTGGCATGCAGGCCACCCTTGTCAGAGAGGTAAGTGTTCATGCGTTTGCCACCCAAACGGAGTTTTGAAAGACAGATATGCTAACCATCAGGAGCTCTCCACACGGATTCTGGGAGAACAGAAGGGCAGGCCCGGAGTAACAGCAGCCTGCCCCATCCGGGGGCCAGGGCCAGAGCTTGGCTTTTTCCCTCCGCCACCAGGAAGGGTCTTTGGCCGGACTGTGCTGTTCTGTTTGGAAGCCAGCTTTCCTGAGAGCAACAGGAACATGTTGCTAATCCAGAAGAGGACTAGAAAACGTTGGGTTCAGGTGGCTTTCCTTGCCCCGTGTATCTAGAAGTTCACAGAAGCAAGTGAAAGCATCTCAGGCTTGTTAGTGTATGGGCGTCCGTGCGGAAGGGGGAAGGGAGAGGATTCGGGAGACAGTCCCGGCTGGGCGGGCAGAAGTGTGTTTAACTACTAAGAGACTATTAAGAAATTCGCTTACACTTTAATCCTTGAAATTCTGCCCTGACTTCCCTAACCTGAACTGCAGAGAAGTAACTACAGGTAGTAGCCATAAGAAGGCATAGCCATGTCACATTATACCTAATAACTTCATGCCTAACTCAGTAGTGGCTACCTCTGCTCTTCTCAATACTACATGGGCACCCTCACCAATTCACAAAAAATCCCAGCATATTGGCATAAAAAACAGGGACAAAAGATTCAATAATGGGAAACCGGAGTTTGCTTTACTGAGTTGTTAATGGAAGGGGGTGGCGGTGTGAAAACCTGCAGAGCCAGCCAGTAGGGAGTCCAGGCTGCTCCCTCCAGATCCTTCCTGAGCCAGCCACAGTTTGGCACCACGGTGGCTTCAATATTAGTGAGAATATTTGATATCAAATCTTGGCTTAAATGTTGGCTCTGTGGTTGCCTAAGTTCCCAGGACAGCACCGCAAGGCCAGGTATTTCTGGATGAGCTTACTTATTTCACAAACTCAATCTAAGGAGATGGGGCAGGACAATCTGGGAGTCTAGCTGTTTCTCTGGTTGTGGATACTGCACTCACCTGCAACCCAGACTCATCTGATCCCCACCCCCACAGACACACAGACATTAGACCTTTGGCCCACTCCTACGTGTTAAGAATGAATTCATTGAGCCCTTTTTGTTTGTGGCACAGAGGGAGGCACAGACATGAACAGAGATGGACACACCTTCAAACTCCAAATGACAGAGCAAAGGCTGTTATGGGCAGGAAGTTAGTGCAAATGGGATTCGGAGGACTAAGTCCAGAGGGCTTCACACAGTAGGAAAGACACGGGAGCTGGGTCTTGAAGGATGTGTAGAATTTTGCTTCATTCCAGAATGAGGAAAAGGAAATTTCAGGCAAAAGGAGAAGTGTTGAGTCTCCAAATCACCAGATCTCAGATTTGATGGTCATGTGGTCCAACCTCCATTATTAAAAAAAGGGGCCAAAACAGAGTCCCTGACAAATGGTCACACAACCTGTTGCCGAAGACTTCGTTTCCTCACACAGCAGCCTGGCAGGTCCTCTTGTGAAGACATTTCTTTCTTCTTGGGATCCAAATCCTCATCATCTCCAACCTGAACTCACAGGGGTGACACGTGGAGCCACCCGGAATCAGTCAGCGAGCCCGTGCCCTTGATGACACTTCAGTGATATTCCCCAGCTCCACCGTCAGCCTCGTGTGTTCTTCAGCTTCTAACGTCCGGTGTCCTTCCCCCTGTAACTGCTCTCTCTCTCTGCCTCAACAGGAATAAAAATCCAACTACCAAAGTAACAGGGAAGAGCCTACCAAACCATTTTGAGAATTATTCACAATGAACCTCTTTTCTGATCGCCTGCACTCTATTCCTGTCATGTATACATTTGCTTACTTGTATGTATGTACTTCCAACTTAAAACCTAAGGGACTCTACACTTTTACCTAACATACCTTCTCCAGATACTGAACAATACTGATTGCTTTAACCCTCCAGGGTTAAATTCCCCAGGAGGCAAATGGCACTACCTGCATGGCAGAAGCTAGAGTGGCATAGGAGTTCCAGAAATGGTCCTCAGCCTTGGACACCCTTCTAAAGCTAGAGATTGTTTGGTGGAATGACATAGGAGGCACAGAGACCTCCTCTAAAGATAGAAATGCTTATGATTTTCCATAGGTGCTAATTTTAACAGGAGTCCTTAGCACTTGCTCTGAGCAGAGACCAAACAACCATCATGCATGTTCTGGAACCTAAAATATTTTCTCCCTTGACAAAGTCATCTATCAGACCATATGTGGACACTATAATCCCCAGGCTCATAGTTAAGTTTTCTTGTGCCTTAGGGTGGGGGAAGGTGTGTGCACCACCCTGCTCTTTGCCCCAGGCCCAGGGGCTACAACTTCAAGGAGGACAAATCCAGAGACTCCACAACCCCTAACATGGTTAGAAAATACTCCTCTTGGGAAAAATGAGATATCTTTGCTTGAGTATGCAACACTGGCTCCACGGAGGGGAAAAGCTGGCCATGATTAGCAAACATTTGCTGGGTTGTCACTCTCCGAGGGAGAAGTCATTATTTCAGTTTGGGCAAAGATGTCTCACAAGCCAGCCAGGGAAAGGGGAAGCCTGGTCACTACCCCCCTCTAGTGGCCGCGAGTTAGAGTGCCAAGTAACCTCAATTCTTAACCCAGCATTTGCTCCTTACTCCACTTTGGGGGGCGGGGGGGGGGGGGGCAGGCTGGCTGATAAAGCAGAACTTAAAAACGGCTGCTTGTCAGAAAATCAATCACTTTTCTCTTAAACATGTTCAATTCATCACCGTCACGTTCACTGTAAAACAACGGTGAGGCTGGTCGGTGGACTATATCCCCGCATAATCTAAGAGCCCCCTGGGCACCTGCCACAGAGGGTAGATGATCTGAGGCACTCCCTGCAAGAGGGCAGGTGAGGTGGGGCATCAGTGGGAAAAAGCCTACGCTTTTTTGGTTTTCGAAAAATCTCATTTTACCTATGTACTGTTACCTAGCTTGACCTACTTTGTTTTTGCAAAGAATCTGAAGTACAAAAGACTACCAGACCCTTCACCTAAGCAGGAGGTACCATATCTGAGGTGGTAACATAATGAGAGCCAAAGGTGCCGGTCATGTTACTGCTTCCTAATTAGTAAAATGGCAGAATCATTACTGTACTAGTATTCTAGGACTCTAGGTCTAAATGGACTTGTCCAGTGCTCAACGAGCTCTAAAAACTAGGTGATATTCACACTTGGAAAGACCTTCCAGAAATGAGAGGGGTACCTTTACTGAGAAAATCTTCAATATCTCTTCTTTGTGGCAAGCCCACCTCATTATACTTCTACCCCCAACATAGATACACATCACCTTTGCAACCGTTCCATTCAACACGACAAATATCACTGAGTGTCTGCTGTATGCGAAACAACAGGTTGGGCTCAGTGGGGAATCCAGAAGGAAAGAAAGGCCTGCCTTCAGCTTGCGACTTGCACAGTGTCATGGGGAGGGCAGGGTGAGACTGAGGAGGGCAGCAGGGCACAGGCGGCACAACTAAGGAGGCTCCTTCCTTGTGTCATCTCTCATGGGGTTCTCATGAAAAGTAAGTGAGAAAACAGACTGCCCAGCTGTTAAGGAGGAGAGAGAAATTAATCCATACAGGGGCATGAAGGCTAAGAGGTGGAAGCCAGGCAGAGAGCAGGGTCTCCTCTCTTTGCCCAGCCGGAGCTCAACATGAGAAGGGTGCATAAGTGGTGCTTTGTTCTTTCTCTCATTTGGGGGTGGCACCCCCGGGGACTTCCAGCCCCAGCAGTCCCCTGTGAAATCTTGCCATTCGTGGCCCAGCGTGCCAGGACAGGCATGCGTGTCTGGACCACGGCTGCTGGCTGAGAGGCAGGCCCTGGGAGTGGTCATGAGGGGCAGTGAGGAAAATCCATGAAAGTGAAGGCATCAGCATCTGGAGGCCACACCCTGGCCATACGCGGCAGCCACCACCAGCCCAGCCGCTTCAAAGGGGCCAATCTTTCCAGAGGCCTTTTTCACATTAGGCAGTGGAGGGCTGCCAAGTCCACAAACCCTCCACTACATGTGTTAATAAAAGGGCGGCAGTGGTGGACCCGCCCTCAGAGGACTCAGTGCTGTGGTGAACTTTTTCAGATGCTGGGTGCCTTTCATCAAGCATCTGCCGTGCCTTTGGCTCCACAATAAACCAGTATTCACATCCAATCGCTGCCCTAGGATGGGGTTTTTGCACTCCGTACTCTATGCAGCTTGACTGTACAGGGAAAACTCAGTCACTAGACCTAAGAGAAGCATCCTTCCCTGGGGCCCACCCCACTCCCATCAGTGGGCGATGGTACGTGGCCATTCTCAAATTACGGAAAAGAGGTGCAGGGACCAGACATTCCCCAAACCCAAACCATAAACACCATGGGCCAACCACCTTCTTGTAGCTTCCCTCCCTCTGTTCAAATGACAGCATCCAAATAAAAGTCCCAGAGAGATGAAATGTGAGGCCTATTTCCTAGAAGCAATATTCCTGAGAATATTGCTTTGAAGGCCCCAGAACACTCAGAGCCTCAAAAGTGGAAGAAGTGGGGTTAGGCAACATTCCCTCAGTACCTACTCAGTACCAGGTGTGTTGCATATATAAGCAAAATTTATAACAGGAGAAAGAACTAAGACCCAAAGAGGTCAAGCAGATTTTGTGTTCTTTTTTTTTTTTTTTTTTTTAATATCACACAGGTAATAAGTGACAAAGCTAGGTCCGTGTTCTCCGCCCTACAAAACAGTGCCTCATATGACACATGCTGTTCCTTCCACCCCCTTCTCCTGGTTAGAACCTACCCCTCCTTCAATATGCAGGCCAATAGCTTTCTCAGGGGAGCTTCTGAGATGCCCAAGCTAGACGAGGTTGCTACTTGACATCCTCATGGTGTTCCTGAGTGGCCCTTGTCACAGCCTGCAACTCTGTTCTCATCTGATTGATCCCTCACTCCATCCACCTCTCCACGCTCCAGAGAGGGCAGGTCTTGTTCACCATCTTTCACCAGCTCTGGTCAAGAGGAGATGCTCAAAACCTATTTATCTGAATGAATCACTTATAGATGGTTATAAAGTCAAGTCCAGATAAAGTGAATTCTAAGATGACAATGAGCATCAGATGGTTCGATGACCTGAAGAAGTTTCAAGGAGGAGTGAGCATCCCATGGATTTAAGTACAACCAATGGCCAAGAGGAGTAAGATCTGGAAACAGGCCACTGGGTTAGGCAACCAGGAGTCAGTGAGGGCCCTGGTAGGAATAGTTTCATGGGGTGGGGATAAAAGCATGGAAGGTGAGAAATATGTGAGACATTGAGTGAAGGCCATTCTTTCAGTAGGTTGGCAGTGATGAGGAGAGAAATGGAATGACAGAATGCAGGGAAGCCAGGTGGAGCACTTGTGTGTGTGTGTACACGTGTGTGTACGTGTGTGTGTGTGCACACATGTGTGTTAGGGTCAAAGAGACTTGGACATGTTTGGCACCAAGCAAAAAGAAATCCAAGAGAAGATGTTGAAATTAAAGAGATGAAGGGGTTAGGTAACTGGGAGACTAATATCATGAAGAAAAATAGGTAAACATGGGGTCACAAATGTAGGAGAAAGATTGTCCTTCTCTTCACTTACACTTGCTAGTAAATCCCTGAAAAAAATTCCTGGAAGAAAACACACACACGTCCTTTTGTTTATACACAGCAGAGTGGGGCAAGGGGTAAAAAAATCAAGGCTACATTCTAAATCTGCAGTTGGATGAGGATCAATGACCCAATGCAAATACCTAGCAAAGAAGGGGGTAGAATTAAAAGAAATTTGCAAATGGCGTTTCCAGGTGAGGAAGCCCTACAGATGAGGGACAAGATTCCCACCTTTGGAGAATAAGAGTTCCACTCTCCCAGTCCATGACCTTGGAGACCCATAGCAAATGAACCAAAATAAGACTAAGCCAGAGTTTTAATCAGGCAGAAATTTAGTGCTGGAGAAATTAATTGGTTCTTAGCTCCTATGGAGAAAAAAACAATATGGCAGGTTTCTTAAACCTTAATTTTATGATCTAAAATTAGTGGTGGGACAATTTTCCCCATCAGAGGACTCAAAATTTAGAAACCACTTCTTTGCCGGGGGGGGGGGAAGATTTTCTAGATTCTTTCTTCCTAAATATTTTAAGGCTCCCATCTGAATAGTAAAAGTCTTAACAGCAACCACTGTGGCAATCTATCTTGGTTTAGGACAGAGTGCTCAAAAATCCTACCCATAGGCTAGATGACTCATAAACAGTCACCAAATAATAGACTCAAGAGTCTTAAAAGACCTTAGTGAACATCTACTTGCTGCAGGAAATCCTTTTATAACATCCCTGGCAGATGGTCATACATCTGCATCATGTCTGTGACAACAGCTCAGTAGCTTTTTAGGAATATCACTCCTGTGATAAACAATTAAGCCTTCTATCTCTCAGGAAGTTTTCTTATATATTAAAAGAAAACGTGTTCCATAGCTTCCACCCATTTTCTCAGATTCTACCTTCTGTTCCATTGTGGAATTATTCTATTCTATTCCAGCCACCATATGATATCCTCTTCAAACACATTACAAAAAGTAAAAAATGCTCCATTTAAAAGCTAACTTTTGGGGAACTTCCAGAAATACGGCTATTATACCATTTTGTACTTCCTGTGCTTTTATTTCTTTACACCTAGCAGCTAAAGGGCATTCAAGTTAAGTATAAACCTTCTTTCCCTTTTATTTAGTCTTTCAACAAATCTCTGCTGAGCAGGGCACTGTGTTCACCCCCAAGTTAAGGGTAAAGATGAAAAAGACGGGGTTTCTACTCCAACTACACAATGTGCTAAAATAAATTGTAATAAAAGGAGGAAATCAATGAGTGCTATAAAAAGCAGTTACAGTATTACCAGGGGAGTGCAAGGAGAGAGAGAGAGTATTCTGGCAAGGAGGGGAGGGAGTGAGAAGTTAGAAAAGATTACAAGGAGGAGGTTTCATTTGAGTTATATCTTAAAAGAAAGAGCTGGGTTTACCCAGACAAAGAGGAAGGAAGGGCTTTTCAGAAAACTCATATTTTAGAAATACTTTTGTTTGAAATGCCACGTGTGCCATTTGCAAATTCCTGAGCATCAAGAGGAGGAAGAAAAGTCTTAGGAAATCACTAGAAAGGTAGGTTGTGCTCAGATAATGGACTGCCTTGTATGCTAGGCTATGAAGCATGAGCCTTATTTGGAGATCAGAGGAGTCACTGACAGATTTGAGCAGAAAAGGGATAGAGTAGAAAACATAGCTCAGGAACGTGAGCTGATAATCGCGTGTGAAGTAGGCTGGAGGAGGTGGAGATGGAGAATAAAATGGGGTGAGGGTTGGGGGTCAGGCACCTATTGAGGGTGACCCCACCAGGGGTTACAAGAGGGGAAAAAGAAAAAAAAAGACCCGACCAGGGATTTATCGGTTTGGCGGAGGGGTGGGGGGTTGCCAGCAGAAACAGAGAGGAGACATAAAGCACATGAGATAGAAGAAGGGATAATCTGTAGGATTTGGAAAAGGATCTCATGTCGGGGCAAAAGGGAAAAGCAAGGGTCACAGATGCCTCTGGAGATTTGAGCCCAGGTTTAAAGTCTGTTAACCAATAAGGAATGCAGAAGTAGGCTGACAGCAAGGAGGAGTGGAAAGAGAGACAAGGAGCTTGTAGTCCAACATCCTGAGTTTCTGCTGGAACATCCAGGCAGCAAAGGGGTGGTAAATGTTTAGCAACCGGCTCCTGGGGAGTTGGGGAGAATAGAACCCCAGATTTGTAGCCTGTGCCAATTTGCAGGGCATAAATTCTCCCACGGTGGCTGCTTGCAGGCTACCAACATGACATCCCAGATCACGAAGCATGGTGTTGGGAAGAGATTCTAGCAGCCATCCCCGGAGAGCCCCTGGAAGCCAGCCCCAGCACACCACCGGCCCCAGTTAACAATGTGGAACAGGCGCTGGAGAGGGCAGACATACATTCCGCCAAGAGGATTCCTTATTTTTCAGTAAACAAAATGCAATTTCATTTTTGTGAGACAAAGTTAACTAACACCATGGCTACAGGCAGACTTGAGGATCCCTACTGATGTGTTCTAACGTCAGCCAAAAGTCACAAATAAATTATCTCATTCTCTGTTACCAATGTTCATGTAAACACCATAAAAATGAGTGCTGACAGCAACCAATGAGTTTATGCTAGTTTGATTTTTCATAATGTCCTAGGAAGATTCCTCCTTTAAGATTTATTATTGTTTTGCCTACCATGAAATAGTAACTAAGTGTTTTGCTAAATCAATTTAAAGGTTGCTTTGTTTCATTGCCACCTTTGCAAGTACCTCTGGGCTGTCTACTGTTTTATAATGGCTTGTAATAATGCTGCTCAGTCAATCATGGGATACAATTTGGCTTAAAAAAAACCCATAAACTACTCTTTATCTCTTTGCAGGTTGTATAAAAATCTAGCAACATGACTGATTAATACTGGGACCGTCAGTAATGCTATGAGGTTGGTAAGGCATCGGAATAAGAAAATGAGAAGGTGAGAAAAGTGGATAGCTCATATAAGCACAGTGATTGAAAGTCATGCACTGGGGAAGAAGATAAGAGGAAAGAGGGAAAAATGAGTGGTCAAAAAAGATTTCACTATGACTCAGCAGTGAAAAATGGTAATTTCTCACCCATGTCTTTCCAGCGATAGCACAGATAACATCATATGTTTTCTTCCGGACACAGCAGCGAGTCAAGTATTTTTGTGCAAACACTTCTTATAATAATACTTAGGGGAACATAAACTCCTCATTCCTCACATAGCAGCCAAATGATCTTTTAAAAATACAAAATAAATCAAGTCACTCCAAAGATGCCTCATCACATTAAAAATATAATCTACATAAACCCTAATTATGGTCCACATGCCCCTGACAATCTAAACCCTTCCTGCTTTACATTTTCAACTCTATTTACCGCCTCAGCTCACTACCTTCCAAGAAGACCTGACTGCCCACCATTCCTTAAATATGCCAAACTCATTGCTGCCTTTGGCTGAAACAACCTTCTGTGTTCCTAGAGCAGTGGCTTGCACCTTCTTAACTTTCAGGGCAATTATTAGCTCCTCAGACATTCCTTCTCTGACCACAGGTATCTACAACAATCCCCTACCTCCACTCCACCACCCTCTCTCAAATCTATTTAGTTGATTATTGCTTTAGTTTTGGTTGCATTCCCCAGCGAGGGTATAAGCTTTGTTGAAGGACCTTGTCTGTCTAATTTCCTGCTGAATCACCAGCACAGTCACTAGCATGTAGAAGGTGCTCAGCAAACATGTGGGGAAGGAACAATGCTCCCACTCCCATTAACTGGACATATTTTTATGAAAGAAAAACAAAAGAATGACTAGTCCTGTCTCCACCATCCTATCCTCCATTATGTCTAAATATAATGTCCTGCCACCATGAATGCCACTTAAAGTAACATAGCAGCTTAAATAATTTAAATACATGGACTTGGGATCTTGCATAGGACCACAGATTGGCCATTTTAAAGAAACACAACCAAGACTGCATGTGCTGACTTTTCCATGACATACTGAGAGCAACCCACAGTACTTTCCAGGAAGCCTTGCAATAAGGTGAGGTAAACATGAGTTCCCTTCAGTCACTCATTCCTCTAAATAGCATTTACTAAGCAACTACACAAAGACATTGTGCTGAGAACATTGTGCTGATATACACATGGGAAGTCAAAATCCCCATCATCAAAGACATAAAATAGAGTGAGAGAAACAGATATAAAAGGAATTTTGATGCCAATATATTATATTTGTATATAATACTATGTATAGTATTATATAGAGTATATATATGTATGTACATATATGTGTGTGTATGTATACATATATATAGTATTATAATATATAGTATTATAACAGAGAGATGAAGAAAGTCCAGAGAGACAGCAGAAGAGAGAATGATCAGTGGAGTTAAGAATGTGGGCAGTGGGGTGCCTGGGTGGCTCAGTCAGTTGAGCGTCCAACTCTTGATTTCAGCTCAGGTCACAATCTCACGGTTGTGGGATCGAACCCCGAGTCAGGCTCTGTGCTCAGCAGGGAGTCTGCTTCTCTCTCTCTCCCTCAGCCCCTCCCCCAGCTCATGCTCTCTCTCTTTCCCTCTCTCTCTAAAATAAATAAAACTTAAAAAAAGAGAATGTGGGCAGTATATTTGAGGAAATTTCATCAAAGGGAGGGACCAATAATGGCCAATGAGCTCAGTCTTGCGTGAGTTTGAAAGGCAAACAGGGGAAAGAAGAATAGCACGGAGAATAGCAGATATAAAGCCATTAAGTCCTGAAATGACCCCACCTACTTAGGGAACTACAGTTAATTTTATATGGCATGAGCGGCTGCATATATGCAAGGAAGGACCTTGGCCTTATCAAAATACAACAAAGAGAACATAGACAGTATAACTAAAAACTAGCTATTTACAAAAATAAGGGCAAAAAAGACTGTATAATTAAACAGAATCCAACAGTACATTAAAAGAATAACATATTAAACCAGGAGCATTTATTTTAGAAATGCAAGGTTGGTTTGATATCAAGATATTTAATAATATAATTTTTCATCTTAATAGATGAAATAAAAATAACTATACATTCATGTTGACAGATGCATTACAACATATAATAAATTAAACATTTATTCTGGATTTTAAAACTTTATAAACATGGTAAAACTGAAACAAAAGGATGTTTCTTTAACACAGTGAATGGTATCTATCTCAGTGTAAGAAGTCAGAATTATTCTTAGTGATGAAACATTAGAGACATGTCAGTAAATTCAAAAACAAAGGCTGCCTTTAATTACTATTATTAAGTAACAGTATTATAAAGTTATATCCTCTAAAATTACACAACAATGGAGTGCCTGGCTGGCTCAGTAGGTAGAGCATGTGACTTTTGATCTCCAGGTCATGAGTTCGAGCCCCACATTGGCTGTAGAGATTACTTAAAAATAAAAAAATCTTTTAAAAAATTAAAAAATAAAACTACACATGAAGACAAATAATAGACAGATTTTAGAAAGAGCAAAATTATACTTGGCTTGCAAATTATATGATTGTCTATAATTAAGAAACTTCAGAAAAAGAGAAGTTCTAAAAACAGCTTTATTAAATGCCAGCAATAGCTGCTTAGGAACTATCCTCTACAAAAAGACCCAATTCACTGGGGCGCCTGGGTGGCTCAGTTGGTTAAGCGACTGCCTTCGGCTCAGGTCATGATCCTGGAGTCCTGGGATCGAGTCCCACATCGGGCTCCTTGCTCAGCAGGGAGTCTGCTTCTCTCTCTGACCCTCTTCCCTCTCATGTTCTCTATCTCTCATTCTCTCTCTCGCGAATAAATAAAATCTTAAAAAAAAAAAACAAAAAGACCCAATTCACAATACCAACCAGTCAATGTGAGAGAGACCAGACTTAGAAAATGCAGACTCTCTATAAAGCAAACAACAAAATGTACTTGTATAAACAAAAAGACATTTCCTGGGATAATATAGCAGACTTTATTTTTATATTAAAAAATTCTCCTTATGTAAGCATTCCTGTGATAAAAATCAAAATACTAAATTTGAAAAAAAACTGTTTTAAATCTCTTTGGCTGCCCAGTGAAAGCTGGGGTGCAGAGGAAGGGTTAGTGTTCATTGTGGGAGAGGAATGCATCTGAGGGAGGAGGGACAGAAATTGGAAGCACGAAGAGATAATGACGGTTTACACCAAGGCAACAATGGTTGCTAATGCAACCAGGAAAATGGATTTTAGATATGCTTAAAAGCTTCCATCAGCATGATTCAGAAACTGATTGACTATTTGAGCATAAGAGTTAAAGAAGAGAGAAGAAACAATGACTTGTACGCTCAACTAATATTTGCTGAGTACCTTTTATGTGTCAGGCACTAAATGAGAGACCTGGAACCATGGATAATTAAATGAGAACATACATTAATTCAGCATCCTTCTAGGAAAGAGAATGCATTAAAAGATATAAGTCTAACACACAAAAAGCCTACACATATTTCTTCAAGTACACACAAAAATAAAAATTCAATCTGGAACTTTATTAGCTGGAAATTATGAAGAAATTATGCCTTCGAATGAAAGCATAGCTGGAGGAGACTCTCAAAGTGTTTAATGAGTGGAGAAGAACACAGACCTTCAGGGAATGGCAGATGCAAAACTCATCAGTGACTTTGGCTCAGACATAGCAAACTCGGAGGAGCCAGAATCATAATCCAGAGTGAAATTTAGAAGTAGAAGAGGATCCAGGCCTCTGGACCACTGGTTCTCAAACCTGATTGCACCTTAGAATTACCAGGGAGCATTAAGCAACAGTGATACCAGGGGCTCCAGGCTGCAGGAGATTCGGACTTAATTGGCCTGGGTGTGGCCCGGGCACCAGAAAACCCTCGGGTGACTCCCCTGTGCAGCTCTAATGGAGACGCGGATGATCAGATCGTCACCACTCGCTAAATCTTGGTTCATGGTCTAGATACGTACTGCAATCAGCCACTGCTAAGAAGTCCCTATATACTAAGAGTTCACAGATCCCACTAGACCCTAATTCTCCATAGGAATCCTCCATCATAGTAAACTCACTTTTTTAAAATAGGGGAACTAAGATACAGAGTTTTACAATCTTCTACAAGCTAATTAGCTTTTCTAACCTCAAAAGTTTTAAAAGCACATGATAGTCTATTGATTTTCCTCCATCTCTGTTGTTTAAATAAAATTGGGGGGTCAAAATAGAATCCTACTCCCCCTAAAATTTCATTAAAATAATTTTTACTTAATTTTATAAATACTGGTCGGCATTGTGCTCTTATAATTTTATCCTTCCACACAATAGTCCAGAAAGAAAGAATACGATATTAAAGAATGAACAATAAATACTGATTGGAAGAGTTTCCGTGCACTCTGAGAACATTATATTTGCCCATTAACCTTTACACAAGAATCAGGTAATTGCAGTGGCAAATGTTATTTCAGACCTTTGATGAAAATCATCCCTGTGTACATATCATAAACTCAGAAAAAAATGAACACTCTGGGTCATTATTAGAAACTCCAAACAAAAGAACTGTAGTCTTCTCTCTCAAAGCTCTGTACTCATAATGTCTTTCAACTGAAAGTCACTACAAAACCAAAATTCTCAAAGGAAGTTAAGAGTTAAGGGCAAATAACAGGGCTGCCTGAGATTTCTTGTTAGCAAGACTTTCTCTCCAATGAAAGCACTTCTCTGGTGTCTGTGCGCAGGCAAATTCACTAGGCGGCTGAGGGTCCAGTTGAACTCAGTGCCCGGGGTCCTTCTACTCAAACAAGCAGCCTTGACCTGCCTCACCTGGGATCTGTTAGAAATGCAGAATGTCAGCCCTACGCAAAACCTATGAAATCAAACTCTGTGTTTTAACAAGATCACGAGGGATCGGAACGTGCATTGAAATTTGAGAAGTATTAGTTCAGAATAGAGCTACGGAAAATGCAGTCAAACAGCAGCTTCAGCATCATCCTGGAGTTGGGTAGAGAAACAAATTACTGGGATCCTTTCCAGACCCACTCAATCAGATGCTCTGGGCGTGGGGCCTAGGCCCCAGGAACTGGCTTTTTAACTATCCCTACAGGTAATTCTTGCACACAGCCAGGTCTGAGAAGCAGTTGTCTTGAGCAGGTTTTTGCTCTGCCCACCCCTACCTCCAGAGCACTTACTCTCTACAAATTGATAGTTTGGACCGAGACCAAAGGATGAGAAAGAGTTAAATGCGAAAGAAAGAGAAGGGATTGCAGTTTCAGAAAGAATGGTCCATCACCCATCATCCATGCCACAGCCTGAGAACTTATCATCATCCGATGATGGGCCTTATGTTTTCACTCCTTAGAATTTTAGAACAAAATGATAAATCCAGTGGTTTGAAATCTCAGTCTTAATTTATTTTTGCAGAGCCTAACTTTAATTTCTATTTTTTTAAATAAAAAGTTTGGGTCCTGCCCCACTTTCCCACCCCTATTCCCACTAAAGATTTCTGCAGAGTTTTAAAAGCAAATCTTCACAATGATGGAAATCTTTTGATGCACGTTAGCTCTAAAATACTCATATTGTCATTGCTGTTGGTAAGTTTCATTTTTTTCCCCATATTTTCATGGTGATTTCACTGTATGGTAAATGTAGCTGTATCCCTCAAGGAGTTTACTGTGTGCTTCATTGACTCGCTCCCTCTCTCAATAAACATGCATTGAGTGTCTCCTCTATGTGAGGCCAGGGGTAGGACACTGGGCAAGGCAAACCTAGTTTCTCTAGGGGCCCTTATGGGGCTTCCAGCTGGGCAGGAACAGCTAAATATTCAGACACTTAGCATGTTAAGGACTATGGTTAGAGCTACCAAGAATGTTGCAGGATGGACCTCCTCTGAGTCCTAATCCTGAGGTAGAGCGCACTGATGAGGAGGATGAAACTCGGTCTGGGAAGTCAGGGATGGAGTTTCTGAGGCTGGCCCTTGATGGAGAAATGATTTCTTTCTTTTAAAATGCTGATACCTGGGGTTTCATTAGCTCCTTCCAATTCTGTCATTTCCTTGCTATGAGACAGCAGTTAGCTTTGTATAGAGAAGAAAAAGCAGCCTGTCACCTTCTCTGAGTGTAGCAAAAGCCCTTGTTCCAAATTTCTTTGGTCCTCCACAGTACTCTAGAGTTGACACACTGCATTGGATTCTATCATAGATTCTTAGTAAAATGTGATTGTTATTTGATTGAAAAGTAAAAAAAGAAAACTTGTTTTCTCCTGTAGTCCTGTGTGATGCTCAAGGAAGAGCAATCAAGCTTAACTTAGAGTTGGTCAGTGATAAGGGCAAGATCTGTATTTCTTCTTTACACTAAATGTTCTCCTAATGAAAGCTGACTCTATGATTCTTTCTTGTTTAATATTCATGACCTAAACTCTCGGGAGTCAAGGAGAAAAGTGAGTAAGAATGCAAACAAAGAACAAACTTCAAGAGTAGAAGACCAAAAATCAAGTCATTTTTTAAGTATAAATAAACTTAGGAGAAATGGAAGGAATTCAGTTGGAAATTATAAACACTGAGAACTTTTGTACAATAAAAAGTAAGGAAACCAAAATATTGAAACTAAAATACCAAATACTAACTCTGTATCCCTGGGCAAGTAACTCAAACTTTTATTCATAATGAAATATTTCAAACAGAAAAGAACAGAGAGTAATATAGCAAGTAGCTATGTACCCAGCACTCAGAATTCACTAATGTTAACATTTTGCTGTATTTGTTTTAGGTTTTTAAAAGGAGGAAAACACTAGAATTATAGTAGAAATTCTTTGATCTCCTCTATCCCTAATTCCATTCCTCTACTTTTCTTCTCTAGGCAAATGATTATCCTTTCTTTACAATAGTTCTATATTTTTACTATATATAATTGTAACCATGAATAATAGGTGGTATTCCTTTATATTTTTAATTTTACACAAATGGTACCACACTGTGTATATCTCTCTTGAACTTGATTTTTCTACACAATATTGTGTTCTGAAAAATTACGCATGTTGATACCACTACATCTAGATCATTCACTCTAATGTGCAATATTCATTTTTTAATGACATTCACTGAACCAAAGACAATAGAGTTTTCCAATGTGGGGTGATGATTAAAAATAATTCCAAGTGTGTATGTGTCTGTGTACATGTGTATGTATATGTGTTTGCTATCTTTTTGCTATATATTTTGCTATCTTTTTGAAAACTTAAAAAAATAATTATATTGTATGTTATGTCAATCTTTGGAACATGTTGAGACTTTCTGGAGTCTAATAAATGTCACCTTCTTTTTACAACATTCTATGTATGCCATAATAAATGTATACTCCATTTCTTGAATGCAGAGTTCTATATACATCCATTAAATCACGCTTGATTCCAATTGTTCAAATTTCTATATTCTTATCAATTTTCAGCTTGACCTATCCATTTCTTAGACTAGTGTATTGAAATCTCTCCTTATGATTAAAGATTTGTCATATTCTACTTATAAGCTGGACAATTTTTGATGGATGTATGAAGTCAATGTGACTGGAAACACACATGTGCATGACCGTGGCGTCTTCTGACATACTGTTTCTAACTTTGTACTTTCACTTTTTTTTGCCTTTAATTTTATCTCATATTATTGCTATAATAGCCTTCATTGGTTAGTGTTAAGGATACATATTTTTCTGTCCCTTTACTTTCAATCTTTCTGTGCCATTTATTTAGGTATTCCTCTTGAAAACCACATATACCATATATAACTTCTTTTTAGAAATCTAATCCTAGAGTCTATAAATTTTAAATTTTTCCAATTACTGATCTGTTTGGATTTTTGTCTTCCAGGTTTTTATGTTTCCTATTTATAATGGTTTTTCTTCTTTATTTCCCTATTTCCTACCTTCTCCTCTCTTTAGGACAACATAATGTTGTTACTGTCCTACCCAGCAATTCCATTACTGGCTGTTTACTCTACAGAAACAATGAAGATATAAGAAAATATTTGTACATGGAGATGTTCCATGAAGCATTATCTATAATGTTGATCTAGAAACATATGTCCAAAAATAGAGAACACGACTGAAATATTTTATAACCATTACAAATGTTTTGCAGCCTATGTAGCATAAGGAGAAAATGTTGCATGACGTTCTGTTAGGAGGAAGAGCAGAATACAAACTTCCATATATTCCATGTGTATGGCTACATTGCAACCATGTAGACATAATTTGGTGTTTGGCAGAAAGATGTTCAGCCCATCTGATTTCTTTAGGCAGCATTGCCCTTCTTTGCTGTGGGTGCTATGTGGGTACCCTGGCACGTGGGATTTGAACATCTGACTCATGCCTTGCTGCTTTTAACTCTCAGCAATCCTAACCAATGATGTGTATGCTCACCTAGAAAATTCTCCGATACTCACTGTATTAGTCAGGGTTCTTCAGAGAAACAGACCTAACAATGGATGGATGGATGGATAGATAGATATGATAGATAGGTAGATGATAGATAGATAGATAGATAGATAGATAGATAGATAGATAGATAGATAGATGATAGATTAAATAGAGTGAGCGAGAGAGAGATTGAGAGAGATTTATGATACTTACGGTAAAGAACTGGCTCACAAGATTATGCAGGTAGCAAATTCAAAATCTGCAGCATAGGCTGCAAGCTGGAGATACAGGGATGCTGCAGTTCATGAAGGCAGTCATGCTGGAAGGATTCCCTCTTTCTTTGAGGGAGGTCAGTCTTTTTCTTTTCCTTTTTTTTAAGAGTTTAATTATTCATTTGAGAGAGAGAGAGAGCATGCAAGCAAGGGAGGGGTAGAGGGAGAGGGAGAGAGACTTCCAAGCAGACTCTGCAATGAGTGTGGAGCCTGACGCGGGGCTAGGTCCCACAACCGAGAGATCATGACCTGAGCCAAAATGGAAAGCAGGACGCTCAACTGACTGAACCACCCAGGCACCCCCAGGCTTTTTCTATTAAGGCCTTCAGCTGATTAGATAAGGCCCACATACGTTACAGAGAGTCGCTTCCTTTACTCAAAGTCTACTGATTTAAATGTTAATCTCATCTAAACTATGCCTTCACAGAAACATCTAGAATGTTTAATCAAATATCTGGGTACCATTGCCTGGACAAGTTGATGCACAAGATTAACCATCACACTCAGCTTAACATTATACATTCATCCATCCATCCAGCAAATTTTCATTGAATAACAAATATGTGCCCGTCGTTATCTCCCCGCTTACCACCCTCCCACCCATGGGGAGTCTGCTCTGTTCTTCCCCTTTGAGTGGGGAAGGCTCTGTAAAAAAAAGAGAAGATGCAGATACGAACAGCACTGTGCAGAGATAGTAGGATAATTTCTTTTAAATTACCTTTTATAACTCTAAGTTTTATCTTGTTTTGTTTTAATAAAATGGAGTAAATGAATTCAAGGCTTTTTTAAGAAAAGAAAAAGTGGAAAAACCATAACAAAGAAATGCACCGAAGGTAGAAATTTAGTTCTCAGGGATTTTCAGAGGTTTATGCTTAAATCTTTAACACAAGGAATAAAAGTTCTGGAAATGCTTTTTCATCCCCTTAGGATGGCCTGCATTTATTACATTAGCAGAGTGTCCTTTTAACTGGCCTTACAGAAACCTTTTGGATGCCAAATTGGCAGAACGTCTTCTATCTCAACCTTCTGGTTTTGGGTGAAAAATGATTTCTGAAGCAAGTTTGGCTCCTGCTGTGCAAAGACTTTTCAGAGACCCACAGCTTCCAAGGTATTAAATAACAGCCAGCAAGAGTGAAAATTAAAAAATAATAGTAAACAGGGCAATCATAACAATACTTCAGAAAGCCCTTCCTCTAGTTATCATAAAGGTCCTGGGGTTAATAAGATAATGATTTCATTGCTTCTCTTTAAAGAGACTGACTGTCAAACGTGATTGTCAACCTAACAGCTTACTTGCCTGTTTCCTATTACTTACGACTTTTTGACCCTGAAGGGGCCTGGGACAAGATATGGTCTCTTTATGTATCTTTCTGAGGAGCTGAGTTCAGTGCTTCTGACTCAAGAGACCCTTGAGACATCCTGATAAGAATGTGAGCTTAGTACTTTTGACTCCAGTGGCCTTATAAAAATGGCTGTGACGAGTAGAAAGAGCACAGTTTTAAATCCAGAATTACCTGAGTTTCTGAGGTGCCCTTGCCATTGATGAATGAGGCAATTTGACCTGAAGCTCTGACATTTTACTGTATCATAGATAATTCCCCAAACGTAAGGGTAAATGAGATTCTGCTTGAGAGGATATAGATATGCATTAATTTTCAGACTCTGCCCCTCCTGCATGTAGTCAGTATTATTGTCTATGTAACAATAACAATACCCCTTAAGGAAAAACAATGACTTGAGAACACTAATTGATTTTGGAAGTTTACTAATGCATGATTGTGGGACTGGGATATTTTTGCTGTTGTTGTCAGGTTTGAAAAGTCTCTCTTAACTTCCACAATTCTGTAATTATGAAAAGTGACTAATTTAGAGAGACAAAGAAAATGAGCTATAGAGATCTGATACCTGACAAGTTTTCTTTCTTTGTAAATATAGGAACAAGTCAATAAACTGAATAATTCAAGACAAAAGGCAGATGGAAAAAACTATATTCCATTTTAGAAATCCTTACTTTATCCTCACCAGAAGGAACAAGGCATCCATCCATCCATCCGTCCATCCATCCATCCATCCATCCATCCATCCACCCAATATTTTGCTGTACACTACCATTGCCTACTACTAGTTAATGAGATTATACCCATGAATAAGACAGGAAGGTTCCTATCCTCATGGAGTTTATATTCTACCTCATTTTCATCAACGCAAAATGATATGAGTTATTCATTTTTTTAAATGGGAACTAATTCCATCACATAAAACGATACTGAACATCAATAACTGTCATGGAAATACAAACCAAAACCACAATGAGATACCACTTCACACCCAAAGATTGGCTATCATCAATGACAAGTGTTGGCAAGGGTGTGGAGAAATCAGAACCCAAATTGACTGCCGGTGGGCATAAAACTGGCATTCACTGTGGAAAACAGTCTGGCAGTCCTTCAGATGACGAAACATAGAGTTACCACACAACCCAGCAATTTCATTCTAAAGAACTGAAAACAGTTAATCAAATAAATACAAGTGCATGACTATTCATAGCAGTACTATTCAGTACAGGACAATGTGGTACAATAGCCTAAAGGTGGAAACAACCCAAATGTCCATCAACTAATGAATGGATAAACAAGATGTGGTATAGTCATGCCATGGAATATTATTCAGCCATAAAAAGGACTGAAATACTGATACATATTACAATGTGGATGTACCCCGAAATTTATTACTAAGTGAAAGCAGCCAGTCACAAAAGAATACGTATTGTATGGTCCCAAGTATACAAGATTGCCTGAGATGGAGGGTGGGATGAGATGGGGGGGAGGGGGTGATAACTAAAGCATACAGGGTTTCTTTTTGAGGTAAGAAAAATATTTTAAAATCAACTGTAGTGATGGTTGCACATATCTGTGAATATAACAAAAAACACTGAATTATACATTTAAATAGATGAATTGTATGTGTATGAATTATATCTCAGTAAAACTCTTTAAAAAAAAAGAACGAATTTCATGGCCATTTTCTCAAGAGATCAGTCACCTTTCTCCTAAGGCAATCATCCTATTTCTAAATATCTGTGCTCATTTCTCTGTACTGTTCCATTGTATTAAAGTTATTTGTGCATATGTGTATTGTCCCCTGCTGGAATGCAAACACCTGGAGGGCAGGATTTGTATCTGCTTCCTCTTTGTAACCCCAGAAGGACCGAGGACAAAGCCATTTACATGGTAAGCACTTAATATAGTTCTTAGTGATCAAACCATTGATTGGTTCAAAATTAAGAATTATTTGATTAATTGATAATTGGATAATTTTTTAAACACATGGCGAATGACAATCTCTCTCATTTCCTTGTTTTCCTGTTTTTAGTATGAGAGTATGATGACCTGAATCATTACTTGGACCTCTGCGATCTGGCCTGGACCCATCTCTCCAGCCTCATCTCACTGACCCATCCTCTGCCTATACCCGGCTTCCTATCAGTTCCTAAAACAGGCCTTGTTCCTTTCTACCTCAGGACCTTTGCACTGGAGTTCTTCTCACTGCCCTTACCTGATTCATGCCCACTCCTCTTTGGATGGCAGTTTAAGGCCCCCTTCCTCGGAACACCTTCCCTATGGCCCAAGACCACATAGGTTTATATTATAGCATCTCACAACTCTTTTCACTTTTTTTAAAATCACACTTGGTACTTATCAGAGTTTGAAATCACATTTACCTGTGTGATCACTTAATGCCTTTCTCCTTGCTAGACTGTAAACTCAGTGAGGACAGAGATCCTGCCTCTTTATTTATTTGCTTATTTATTTATTTTGCTTAGGCATTCCCAAGCCCTGGGACCTACTAGGCACGTGGGAAATACTTTTGAATGAATTCATGAATTGGGTTCTTCATGGTCAATAAAGAAAAACAAATTGCAGAAGAACCTCAGTGCTAATAAGAGCAAGACTTCATAAATCCGCAGTTCACATGTTGAATCTGGTTTCAGGAGCAAAAGTCAAAGGAACAATGAGAATCCAGAAATGGAACTGCTGGACACACTCGGGGGTCAAAAAGTCAAGTAGTGTAGCCCTTGGCTGGCTGAACGGCCGCACAGCCTGAGAGGTAAATCCCTGGGGCTTTGTGCCCATGGTGATGGAAGTGACCTCCCAGAGATCCTGGAAAAACACATGCCTAAGTTGCTGCTTGTTGTGGAACTTATAAGAGGAAGGGGATGAAGCGCATGGCCACATGACGACAGCTGCCTAAAAATGGAAACCCAGGTTTCTTCTGCAGGCATCATCTCCCCTAGCTTAAAAACAGAAAGGCAATAAAAATGCCAATTGTGTCAATAAATGCTGTCAGTAAGAGAGAAGATGTGCCAACACTCATGCACAGGAACAGCTGCAGTGACAAACCATTAGAGGACTCCAGCAGGAGAAGAAGAGACTGGGACATTGCCCAGACTACATCCCAGCAGCAGGGAGGTACGGACAAAAAAGAGGGAACCTACGGGGGAACCCTGGATTGCAGTTGGGTAATTAGGCCCCTCACCAAGCTGTGTTCTGGGACACTTTGGGAAGATGACCAGTTACCATGAGACCATGTTCGGTAACTACAGGATACTTTAAACTGAGCTTCTTGTTGGAAGTCCATAAAATAATACAAGCAAAACCTTTAGCATACTACCTGGCACATGGTAAAGAGTTAATAAATGTTAATTTTTTAAATTGTTACTATTATTCAATTCAAGGGGTGATATTTCATTGTACAACTTGCTACCAAACTGCACAGACAATATTTGTTCCGGTGTACTGAAAGCATTCTAAATGGTTAAAAAAAAAAAAAAAGTACGCTGATCAAAATAAATTCCAGATGGAGTAAAGATTTAAAATAAAATAAATGAAACCATAAAAGTACTTAAAAATTTATGTATGTTTTTATGCAATCTAAGGGCAACTAAAACCCATATAAGCGTAAATACAAAAGGAAAACCCATAAACCACAAAGAAAAACACAGATATATTTGACTACTAAAAAAGGTAACACTTGCCTATGATATAAACTACTAAATCAGAATAACAAAAACAAATGAGAAAAACTGCAGCATATTGTGAAAGGTTAATATCTTTAAAATCAAAAGAACTGGGGCGCCTGGGTGGCTCAGTCGTTAAGCGTCTGCCTTCAGCTCAGGTCCTGGGATCGAGCCCCGCATCGGGCTCCCTGCTCGGCAGGAAGCCTGCTTCTCCCTCTCCCACTCCCCCTGCTTGTGTTCCCTCTCTTGCTGTCTCTCTCTCTCTGTCAAATAAATAAATAAATAAATCTTTAAAAAAATAAAATAAAAAATAAAAAATAAATCAAAAGAACCCCCCCAAATCAGTAAACCAAGATAAATACCATTAAAAATGAGAAATCAATTTTTACCTATCATTTTAAAAAGAAATTTTTTCTTTGTTTTTGAATTTTTTAGATTTTTGTTATTTATCTTTTCATGAGTTTATTTTTTTCTTTCAAGTTTTCATTTGTTTTAATTAAAAATACTGTTAGCGAGGTTTCTTGCTCACATATTGCTAGTTAAAATATAAATTTGTCTTAGCCTTTCTGGCGGCAGTTGAGAAACATATATGTATATGTATATACGTATCAAAAGTACTGTTTGACTAGAAATTTGTATGCTGTTTGACTAGAAATTCCGTTTCTGAAAGTTTATCCTAAGGAAATGAAGGTAAGCACAACTATTTAGCTGCAAGTTGTGTTCATTGCAATGATACTTAAAATCATTATTTAAAAAACCCTTAATGCCCAACATTGGCAGAACGGTAACATGAACTGTTATATCTCTATGTATATGAAATGAGTTAATATTTGTAAAGCAACTAAAACTTTGCCTGTCATATAATAAACTTTATGTAACTATTAATAAATGAAAACAAAAATAACTGAGTATATAAGAACATTTCCTGATGTGGAAGGATGTGAATAATATATTGTTATAAGGTGAAAACAAAGGTTATAGTGGTATACACAATATGATTTGCCTGTTGTAAAGTAAGTGTATATATGTGTATATGTATACATGTATGCCTCAGAATAATAAAAAAAGGTTATCTTAATGGAGTTATTTTTACTCTCTACATTGTCCGTGTTTCCTAATTCTTCTGCAGCATTTATGAAATGTGTGTAATACACTTTTTAAAGCATACTGTTTGAATTTTAACTTGCTAAAAAGGAAAAATTTCATAAATCTTATAAACTTTCCCAAGAGTTTAAATGTAGAATTTATAGAAACCTTTCTATAAATTCTATTTAAAAATAGTCATATCCATTTTTTAGCAACCATTTAGATAATACAAGATTTTTTTTCTTTTAGGTTCATTTCAGAATTGACAGAAATTCCCACAGACCATAATTTTGCCTTAAATTATTTTCTCTTCAGAGGGCTGAAAGCGGTGTTAACCTGTGAGCTCCACACAGATTACCAGAGAATTATTTATCATCATCCAATGCCAGCTGAGATCCAAACCAAAGTCTTGAATCCAGATTTACTCCACCTTGTTATCCCCAAATGAGATTTATTTCCAGCAGACCACCCGACTGCCTCCAAATGATTGTAACATTCAGGCCTCAGCCAACCAATGAAGTCTTTACAATCCAATTAGATCAACAGTGAATTCCATTTGATTGCTTGTGCAGACAAACCATATTCATAAAAACGGAACTGGGGGACAAATTAAACTTGAACAAAAAGATCTGATGCACAGCCACAGATAGGTAAAACCTCAGGTACAGCTCACCAGGACAAAACCTCTGCTAATAATCTAGAACTGAAATACTATGCTACCAAGTCTCTGATTTCCCATTTAAAATTCTATGAAACAGCGGGAGAGTCCATAAAAGCTTAAGAAAAAAATAACAAATAAAAAGCCGTCTCCCCTCAATAATTTTCCAACGAGCTGTTAACAGGATCATGTCACTGAAAACTAATTTAAGCATTAATCTTGCGTATGGAAATCCCAGCACTTTACTTTCTCTTTGCCTTGCTCTCAAAGCAGGTTCAGCCAGTAGCTTGAAAGGAAAACCACTGAGCCAGAAGGACTTTTTCCCTTGGAAACATTTTAAGAGCAAAAGCAATCTTTATCTCTCCACATACGTTTGAGAGTCCTTGTTAGTCCCTCTTATACCTTAACCCAGAATTCTACCATCATCCCACTACCCTAAGATTAATATTGTTCTACTCCTAATTCTTCACACTCTTATCGGATTATTCAAGCTGGGTGCATTTCTCCCTTCAAATGATAAGTTTTTAAATTAAAAGACAGCATGCAGTGGATCAGGAAGAATAGCTCTGGAGTCTGAGGCCAGCACCTTTGGCTCCCACAGGGAACTTCCTTCCCAGATGCAGCTCATCCAGGGTCTCCATAGGATACAACGGAACCTTTCCACCCTACATCCATTTGTACCGATGCTTCCAAATATCACAGGAACATGCACTATATAAAGCCTGAAAGCACATACAACAGTGATGAGGAAAGTGACAAACATACTACTTCTGTGATTTCCAGACCAGCAGGCCAGCTGTTGTTCTCATCACTACATCCTTTCCTCAACTCTCCCGAGGCTTTGCAATCTGGCACTAACCCTCAGTGCTGCACTAATCGCACCGAACAGGAAGCAAATGCTAACCTGTACATCTACTTTCCTTCTCTCCCTGCTGCCCGACACCCTCACTCCCAACAAATACAGACACTGAGGGGGTGGGGGAAGCAGGGCGGGGAAGGAGCAGGGAAGTTGTTGGAACATGCTGGCCTGGGATTGGCAATTCAAAGCAATAAGACCTTGGCACTTATAAAGCCAGCTGTCCTTTGCCCGAGAGAAGACCAAGGACGATAAAAATGCAAACTACAGAACAGAGCCAATGAATACACAGCCAGCAAAATCCACTGCGCAGGAGAATCAGCAGAAACCTTGATACTTGGTTCAAAAATCAGGTCACTGCTTCAAAATCTCATCAGAAGCATGATTTTATTTGAAACTTCTAGGGCAGCGGAGGGTTTTCCTTGGATGGCATTTTCCACCTCACTGTATAGTGACTGTCAGCAGATTCTACATAACATTAAAAACCAGAAGGATCAAGAGCAGCTCCTTCATTCTGTGAGGATGAAAAAGAAGCCAGAGCAAGAGAGAGGAAACAACCCATTGGTATTGGTTCACCACGAGAAAGTCAAATTTTGAAAGAATCCTTTTAAGTGCTAACACACTTAAAGGACTAAAGAAAATGAATTTCTAAAACCAGGTTGGCAGCAGGCATCTGGCATGGAGGAAATTTTAATCTTGAGGCAGAAGTCATAACTAGTTCAGCTTTGCCTCCCCCAGAGCTTGACCAGTACCCACCTACAGTGGGAGACTCGATAATTTCTTACAGAGCTAAAATCTCTTTACTACTTTTTGTATCATGCCAGTCAAGAACTCTGAAAAAGGATACCAAATGAATAGGGTAGCTCTCGGAGGACCTGGAGAACTGAGTCAAAGTAGAATCTGTACTTTAATTGTGATGCTTAAGTTTATGGGTCAACTTGTCTAGGCCACAGGGTACCCAGATATTGGGCCAAACTTTATTCTGGGTGTTTCCGTGAGGGTGCTTTTGGAAGAGATTAACATTTAAATCTATAGTCGGAATAATTCAGATTTTTCTCCCTAATGTGGGTGGGCCTATCCAATCAGCTGAAGGTCTGAATAGAGCAAAAAGGCTGACCCTACCTTGAGTAAGAGTGAATTCTTCCTGACTGCCTTCCAACGGGGACATTGTTCTTTCCTGCATTTGGACTTGAACTAAAACACGGCCCTTCCTGGGTTCTTGTGAGCCTGCTGCCCCTTGGACTGGAACTACACCATTGGCTCTTCTGGGTCCCCAGCCTGCCAACTCATCCTGCAGACCTGATGGTTCTGTTTCTCTGGAGAACCCTGACTAATATACCACTCCACTCAAAAATCATAATCCAGGTTGAGGGGGTATAAAATAGGTGATGGGGATTAAAGAGCACACTTATGACGATGAGCACTGAGCAATGTATAGGCTTGTCGAATCACTGTATTGTACACCTGAAACTAATATAACACTGTAAGTTAACTATACTGAAGTTAAAATTAAAAACTTAGTGAAGTTTTAAAAACTCATAATCCAACCTCTCCCATACCTGCCCACTCTTGCAAGAAATAATTTAGGCTCCGTCTAAGACTAAGGCCATCTGGTAACCCATACTGGGGTAAAAACTCAAACTATATAATACTCAAGGGAGTGTTCAATGTTTAAGAACATTCAAAAATCCATGGGGATTGTCAGGGCGTTTTTCTTGTTCCAACCCAGGAGTTTGGCATCAGGTGGAAACAACTCTAAATTTCATGTTTGCTATATAAATACCTAAAAATATAGACAGAAACAATGCAGTCAAAAGGTACTCTCCTTTTCTCCACTGATACTCAGGACCCCTGATAATGTTATGGAGAAACCCTAAAACAGGGAATATCACCCTTAAGTAAGAGAGTCAGCAGCAAATACACTATATGCCACTCAACATATCATGTTGTTCTCTAGCATTCTGAAGATTGGTGACCAAGAGAAGGTAGTGGAAGAAAATTAACATGGAAACCGAGAGATCTGGTGTGACCTCAGTGAACGGGTTGGTTCCAGATTCCATTAATAAGATGACTTCACATTCACGGAACCATAATGACAGTGTCCTCTGCTGGTTTTACGTGCCTCCTTGGCTTATCCAGGGTTATGATTCAAGGCCATTTCTAATAAGCCAAGCTCATTTCATCACACTGGAACAGCCAAAAATGTACAAATGTAGGACCAATATGCCAGAGATTAGTAGTTGGAAAGATGAATGATTTCCATTTACCTGTCAAAATTGCTGTTAATAATTAGACATCAAGAATCAGCACAGGCCTTCCATTGATACTTTTAAATCTCTACAAAATCCTGTAGATCCAGGACCATAATCTGAAAAGGGTTTCTCTTTGTTCTGTTTTATGTTATTCCCTATCACTACACTGGCAAATAATATATAACATTTTTTCTAATTACAAACATTTGTTGAGCATTTATTATATCGCAGCTTTGTACTAAGTACTTTAAATACATTTTATCATATAACAGTTACAAAAATCTTATGAACTAATTCTGTATTATGTGTACTTTATAAACAAGGAGTTTAAGGCCTAGAAAGTTTTAGTCATGTTCCTAATGACACACAGTAATGGTGCACGCAGGGTTGGAGCCCAAATGGTTAGACAATAAGCCCTCACTTTTACCTATTAAACCAAAACACAACACATCAAAGAACCAAAAGTATACAACCTTATATGTCACACAATTTCTAACAAAAATAAAAACGCCTGATATGACATGAAATGGAGTCTCATTGGAAGAACAATCCCAAAACATCAAGAGCTGCTCTAGATTTATTTTTTAAAGACCAGAACACACAAGAGAGGAGAAAAACACCTGGACCAGAGTTGGTGTCATATTGCTATTTTACTTCCGAAAAAAAAAACTAAATCTAAGTCCAAATTACATAACACTCCAAATGGCTTACTTAGTTGCTTCTGCTCCAATTTAGTCTCTGGAGAATGTCAGCCAGAGCCATGCTCAGAGGTTTGGCAGAAATTATAAAGTCTGAGAGAATTAGCATTCTAATGTCCAGAGGATACAATGACAAATCAGTTTGAGAATGCTGCACAGTTAATAAGTCATTCAAATTGGCATGTCCCAATCGAGAATAAGATGCTGCACGTTGAGTTGCCACATCTACTGCTAATATATGTTAAAAACAAAGACTTCTATAAAGAAAAGATTTATTCTAATCATGACGAACCTCTCCTGCATCAAATAACTACTGAGAGCCTCCAATGCAAGGAATGTCATGCTAGGAAATGTGAAATATAAATGTGACATAGTCTTCGGTTTTGTGACACTTAACACCCTCTGCTCAAGGAGGTGGGACCTGAGCTGAAGAAAGGAGAAACAGTGACAGAGGATCTAAATTCCAACTCACGTCCACAACAAGAGGCTGGGTAGTTTGGTTATCAGCCAGTCAATGGAGTAGTCAATTCATGTAGGAGTTCAGAAAAAAAGAAAAAGTATGTGTCTTTGGTGGACAGGGAGAACTTTAAAAAGTCATGAAATTTGAGCTGGAGATGGAAAGGTGGGTAAGATTTGGAGAGATGAGAAAGTAGATTCCAGGCAAAAGGCCTAAGCAAAAGGCCAGAGGCACAACAGAGCAGGGCACACTCAAGAGTTTGTCAGTCGGCTAGACCAGAGTGTTTGGAAAGTAAAAATTGACACCACAGAAATACAAAGGATTATAAGAGAATACTGTGAAAAATTCTATGCCAACAAATTAGACAACCTCGAAGAAATGGATAAATTCCTAGAACCATACAATTTTCCAAAATTCAATCAGGAAGAAATAAAAATCTGAATAGACTGATTATTAGTAACAAAATTGAATCAGTAATCAAAAACCTACCAATAAGTAACAGTCCAGGACCACATAGATTCACAGGTAAATTCTATGAAACACTTAAAAGAAGAGTTAATACCTATTGTCCTCAACTTATTCAAAAAACAAGAAGAGGAAGGAAAGCTTGCAACTATAGTCTAGAAAGCCAGCATTACTCTGATACCAAAACCAGACAAAGACACCACAAAGAAAGAGAACTACAGGCCAATATCCCTGATGAACATAGACGCAAAAATCCTCCAACAAAATGCTAGCAAACCACATTCAACAATACACTAAAAGGACTATTCACCACAGTCAAGTGGAATTTATTCTGGGGATGCAAAGATGGTTCAATATTTGCAAATCAATCAATGTGATATACCACATCAACAAAATCAAGAATAAAAATCATATGATCATCTCAACAGAAGTCAGAAAAAGCACTTGACAAAATTCAACATCCATTCATGATAAAAATCTCAACAAACTGGGTTAAAAGGGAACATATTCCAACATAATAAAGGCCATATATGAGAAACCCATAGTCAACATCATATTCCATGGTGAAAAACTGAGAGCTTTTCCTCTAAGACCAGGAAAAAGACAAGAATGTCCACTCTTGCCACTTGTATTCAATAAGAGCGAAGTGTTTATTTTACAGAGTTTGTGGGGTAGAGACTGGAGCAATCCTTACATGCCAAGCTAACGAGTTTGGACTTTGTCCATCAAGTAAGGGAGCCACTTAAAGAGTTTTGATGAGAATACCAGAGAGGTCAAAGCAGCACCTGAGTGTGGAGTTCAGCAGGCAGAGAACGTTAAAGGAGAAAACAGTCTAGCAGGGGGCACGTGTGGAGAAGCCTGGAGCAGTAGTGCAGGCTCACGGAGATGAGGGCCTCACTGTGCCCGTGAGTGAGAAAGGCATGTAGAGGAAGGCAGTGATGCCGGTCAAGCCCTATCTACACACACACTCGGTGCCTAGATGCTTTGTGTTCATGTCCAGTTGGGTTCTAACGACCACCCAAAGTAGAGCTCTTATTCATCCCATTTCACAGAGGAGGAAAGCTCAGGAAAGTTACCCAATCACAGAGCCAGTAAATGGGAGAAGTGATATGTGCATAATTTCTTAGGATAAATCAGCAGAGGTGGTAACTGACTGAAGAGGTGTGAAATGCAGGATAGAGTCAATTATGCCTAATCACACCCACAAGGTTTCAAGCAGAAAAGACTAAAGGTCTTTCCTAATCAAAATATGAACCAACAGGAGCACATAAGAAAGTTGGGTCCCCTTTCTAGGGTAGTTTTCTCTGTAAGTGTGTGGAGTGTGCCCCTGACAGAGGATTGCATTCTGTTTGTTCCCACCCAGGCTTGAAATTAAGCCCCATAAGCCTAGTTGGCATAAGCTTTGGGTACATAGTCTTGTGGCACCTGTGGTCAAGTCCACGTGAGTATTATATTGATAAGAATCAACAATACCTTCTGGAAGATAACTTGGGAGCTGGGAGACTGAAGGCCTGAATATCAATCCACTGCTTCTGGGACTGGGCCACCTTTGGAAAATAGGTCTGCAATCTAATCACTCCCCTCTCCTTATCTGTTAAAGTTCAGCAACGAGAACTGTCTCAATGCTCCTTTGGCTCAGGGACAATGTTAGCATGAATGAAATAGTGTCTCCGATTCACATGGAAGACAGTTGATCTACTCACCTCAAGGCACATGGACCCTTTAGAAAGGACATGGCAACCTTTCACCTTTCTTAAATAGGACTGTGAAGTAAACATGCACTTTGTCCCTTAAATTGCCTCATACTCTAGAAGTCAAAAAGGGACTAACTTCATCTTCATTTAAGAATCCACATATTACAAATTATTTCATCTTCCACTGGAAAAATAACTTGACTCATGAGTCAAAGATCAAACTTCTCATCACTGGTGAGTCCAGACACTACTGATTAGCCCTCTGTGGTGAACCTGGTTACTAAGCATAAATATGATTGACTTTGACAGGTCCTCAGGTGCTTTTAGTTATCTTCCAGTGTCACCTTGAGGGAAGAAGAACAAAACCCAAATTGAACTCTCTTAAGAAAGACCAAAGCAGGACAAGAAGGCATGTATTATTCCAGTGGCACGCTCACAATCTGTTGCCGGCCTCTGCAGACGTACGGGAATGTGTTCAGAATTCACACAACATGATGGCCCTGACAGCCCAATTATGCACAACATGCCTCAACTTGCAATTCATCTGTGAGATGAGATTCACAAAAGACAGGCAGTTAGGAGCAAAAATGACTCTAACACAATTGTAAAGAGCTAAGAACCCATAGACACAAAGGCATACTGTATTACTTACCTCTCTCCTCTCCATAGAAGACATGTACCTCCTTCTTTTATATAAAGTACACATTCCTAGCCAGTCATTTCTCCATAGGAGGTGATTCATAATTAAGATAAATCCAGATCAGTGCACAAAAGAAAGCAAATCAAGCTACATGGTTCATGAAGTAAGGGACATCTCTGGGAATCCCACAGCCCTGAGGCCGTGCACATATCAGCTCTCTCCATTCTCCTTTCCAATCCAAAACGTGTTTCTGAACATGACCAACTCCAATTTTTCAGGTTGGGAGATCCATGATGGTGACATCTCCTTTCTCCCACCCAGGCAACAGGCCAATGGGGGGAAGACAAGTTTGCCACAGGAGGCCAGGGAACTAAGCATATCCAGGAGCAAGTAGAGTGTTATCTGAGCTCATTGTTGGTCTCCCCAAACACCACTGCACAATTATACTTCAACCCCAGAGGCAGGCTATTTGGTCGGGTTGAATTATACAAGGGAAAGTGGTCCTGAGCATTCAGGAAAATATAATCCACATGTCTCAAAAGAAAAAAGAAAAGGAGAGGTTGTGTAAGAATACAAAAGAAAGAAAGGAAGGAAGGAAGGAAGGAAGGAAGGAAGGAAGGAAGGAAAGAAGGAAAAAGAGAAAGAAAAAAAAGGAGAAAAGAAAATTGCTTAACAAGCCCCAGGATTAAAATAGCCCACAATCACCATCATTCACCTAGAGGCAGAGTTCAGTTTAGTGCAATTCACTGTTCCGCTCTTGAGAATTCTGAGTCCCCCTGGCATATGCTGGAGTGTGGCGGGTGTTTGAGAGGGACATAAACCTGAATGGCAAAAGGCCCTTCCCTCAAGAGATTGTATCTCTTGAGGAAAACTGTCCTATAGAGGAATAATGGTAATATATCCAAGACCAAATGGAATTAGTGCATAAAATGGAACAACCAAAGCATGAGAGGCGCAGGGGAGAAAGAATCAATTTTAGCTCAAGAGAATGCTTTTAGGAAGGAAATGTCCTTAAACTGAGCTGGAACAGGGAGAAGCAGGGAAGGACAGTCCCAGCAAATGACAGCAAACAAAAACGAAGGCATGTTCATGGGAAAGTACCAAGTGCCCTCAGGGGTTGCCAGATTGGCTGGAATAGAATGTAGGTAAAAATGAGCAAATCTCAAAACATAAGGTATTGCCAGATGGCATGGAGCCTTGACAACCACACTCAGAAACATGAACTTGATGGAATAAATTAATAGAGTCACTAAGCACTTCCGAGCACCACAGATGGGATATACTAGGTCTCACTGGTGGCCTAGCACCACAAGCTTCTGGATGACTTTAGAGTGCCCTGGGTGGGCCTGCCCTCTGGGAGGCTGGTGCATCTTTATTGTTAAAATCAGCCCTCATGATTCCTTCTCTTGAAGGTCCTAAGAGGCCTCCCGTTCCAGCAGCCCTGCAGACCTGTAAACATGTCACCCCTCTGTGACACCTGCATTCTAATCAGACATACTTTTTCATTTCTTCCTTTCCTTTGAGGGGAAGTTATTTTAAAAAATCAATGTGCTTCCAAAAACTTTTTCCAAGCACAATTCAACAGGAATCCCTCTTCCCAGTGCCTAGAGGAGGAATGGGAGAAATGGTGGAGTTTCAAGTTTATGTGATGGTGGCTTATCGCTCAGAGCTTACATTCAGAAGAAAACAATCTTCGATTCAGCTTAACTAGAAAGGGTCTCAGGCGCAGGATGGAGAGGCACTGAGAGAGATGGGTAATGTCTCCTTTCTTCTGTAGAATACTGAGCTTCAAAACATACAGTGACGAGAAATGGTGAAGGTAGGGAGCAAAAATGCCAGGTCCACTTAAAGCCCAATGCTGGATTTTCAGTAGTTGGACACTAACTGAATATAAGGGCACAGTTCATTCTCTCAACGTCTATGTTTATTCTATCGTATTTCAAATCCCTATTCCCAGAGGTGCTGCTTATGTCTCAGGAAGTTTCTCTTCTTCCTCACAGTAAAAACCCAAGGCCGTGTTCACTCTCTGTAAAGCCCTGTGTTTCTGCACCTCTTCTCTCTCCCCCCTCGCTCCTTCTTCCTTGGATACAGTGACTTCCTCAAACTCTCCAAGCCCCCTGCACTCTGCCTGGAAGGGGTTTTTCCTAAATTGGGGCAGGGCTCACTCCCTCCCTCCCTTCAGGTCTCAGCCCCAATGGTACCTTATCCAAGAGGCTTTCCTTCACCAAGTTATATGAAACACCCCCCAGATTTGGCATTGTCCTCCATCTCTTTCCCTGCTCTGTGTTTCTTTGTAACACATGAAATCACTTCATCTGTTATATAGGTATTTGCTTTTTGTTGCCATCCTCACCACCGCTCCAGGTTCTGAGAGTAAAAACTCTGTCTGGGTCACAGGCGCATTCCCTGAGCCTAAAAAATCCCTCGTAGAGGTGTTCCTCATGACACATTGGCAGGAATTGTGCTTCAATAGGAGTACAAGTATGCTAGAGAGGGAGCAATAGAAATATCCAACTCCCTTCCTCAGCTAAAAGATCACCCTGAATTACGTTGTCACCTCTCTCTCTCTCTCTCTCTCTATGTGATGAGCCCCTGATTGGTTTAAACCAGTGGTTCTCCAAGTGTGGTCCTCTGACCAGCAGCATCAGCACCACCTAGGAACTTGTTAGAAACTCTCAGATCCCACCTCAGATCTGCTGAATCAGAACCTCTGAGTGTGGCATCAGTAATCTGTGTTTGGGTGGATCCTCCAGATGAGTCTCCAAAGTTTTGAGAACCACTTGTCTAAGTGAATCAACTCATGTGATTTTCCCAACTATGGTGATTGGTTTAGAGATGGGTACAAGACTCAGAACAAAGGAGATGCATGAGACCTACTGGGGTTTGGGGGAGAAGAGACACACCCCTGTCTGCATAATTTTTCTGAAGTTCTAAGCAAGAAGAATTTGGGGCAGGGGGACTATATTCCAACACAGAGGGACTGTGGCAGGAACTGGAGAAAGCACAAACCCTGGTAACCTCATTTAAATTCTGGATCAAGCCACGAGTGAAGTGGAAAATGCCCTGACTTTTCAGTTACATGAGTCAATTAATCCTCGTTTTTACAGGTTAAATACATTACTATTGAAACTAGTTTAATTGGGGTTTTCTTTAGATGCAACTGAAAAAAAAAGATCTAATTCATACAAGGGGAGCAAACTTAATCAGCTAAACTTAATCAAAGACAGCTAAAACATAGGAAATAGAGGATGTCATCGAAATGCAAAGAAAAGTTATCCTGCCACTTGAATATATACGTTCTTGTACTCTCCCCGAGCTGTGGTCCCCCACCACCCAAGGCGTACCTGGGGCCCGAGACTCATGTAGGAAGGGTCTCCTACCCAAAGCTGTAAGCAATACTAAAATCAAGGGAAAGGAAAGAGAATGAAACAAAATGGGTGGTTAGCTGGCCCAGCGAGGCAGGGAATGAGTTACTATTACAAAGAACTGAAGGACAGAGCCTGGGAATCAGAAAGCAGGCAGGAGTGGGCCCAGTGGGGAGTAAGTGGTGTGGCCGGCCGGCCAGGCCAGATGCATGAGCTGGGCTGGTGCCTGGGCTACTTTTCACTGTCATCTTGCAGCTCAGTGTCTGGGAAGACCCTTTTAAGAAGGCATGGAGCAAATACAAATGACCTTACAACTCACAAATATGAGCTATTTCACTGATTCGTGTACAATTGCTTTGCCCTGTTTCGGTATCACCAGCCGCTTCAAAAATGTCTGTTAAGAGACTTTCCATCTGATGTAAATAATGGAGAACAAGGCCAGTAACTAACAGGTGACCAACCCATGAATGGACGAAGTGCCTTTGCAGAGTGTGACAGTACACCGTCCACCCCGTCAGTCAAATCCCAACTGTCCCACAAAACAGTGACCTGGACTCCTCCTTTTCTCCACATAGGAAAAGAAATTATTCTATCAAAATATAGATAATTAAAAGCCTCAATGTGCTATCAAGCCTTTCATGGAAGCACTGAGACTAAAATATTCAACAACACAGTACAGAGTGTGTAAGAGTGGAAACCAGCATGGATCACACCTCAGTGTACACACAAATCATGTGGGAACCCTACTGAAATGGCACATTCTGTTTCAGGAGGGTGAGAGGAGGGACTGAGATACTGCATTTCTAACAAGCTCCCAGTGCTGCCGGCCCAAGGATAACAAAGAATGACACGGGTCTGCAGCTCGAGCCGGAGTAGTGGTGCACAAATGTGTACTGACAGCATGACCACGGCCTGGCGTGCGCGTCTGTGCATGTGTGCCCGAGTGTGTGCCCGCTTACACAGCAAAGGTGTCTGCATCGCTCCAGATGGGCGCTGCAAAGGAGCAGGGTCCTGACTCCAAGCATATCGCAGTGAGTAATGCAAACCCCTGCCCTGGATAGAACAGATTCAGCCAAACGGACTTCCTTGAAGGTGAAGAGAAAACCCATTTTAGTCTACGGCCATACCACCCTGAACATGCCGATCCCATCTGATCTCGGAGGCTAAGCAGGGTCAGACTTGGTTAGGACTTGGATGGGAGAAAACCCATTTTAAAGCTCCACAAGAGGGATTTATCTTCAGGGGAAATACGATTCGACACATGACATGACTGAATCACTGACAGGTGAGATTCTGCATCATGGCCTTTATTACATTGGGAATATAACACAGGAAGTACACAGAGATCCTTAGGACAGGCACATGGTAGTTTGGGGGATTGGCTACATCAGCACTTTAGAGGTTCATGAATGTGGCACAATACTCCCTGGTTAGGCCCCTCTCTTCCTGCCTCTTAGCTTAGTTCACTGCTACCCACCCTTTTGCTCTCAGCTCACGTAACATTTGCTGGGGTGAGGGAGTCATTGTCTGATGCATGTGTCTCCCTCTTCCCCTACTCACACACACACCTACTGGGTCTGACCCTCCTGTGAAATGATCTGCTTATACACCAAAGTATTCCTTTATAGCACATACATATATCATAGCATATTTATTAGTGAGGATATTGGATCACTGTCTTTCTCATTCACGAGACTATAAGCCCCATGCAGACAGGAGCCATGTCTATCTCACTCACCAATGTAATCCCAACACACAGCACTATGCCTAACACTTAACAGGGTGCAAAAAAATATTGATTAAAGAGCTGAAGGGAGAGAAAGAGGGAGGAAAGAGGCAGGATAACTTAACTGATGCCTACACAGATAATTCCCTGTCATATGCACAGGAGTGCATGCATTTTTCTAGAAAAAGGACCTTAGCTTTTGTTAGATTCTCAACAAGGACTGTGGCCTCCCAGAAGTTCAGAATCACTGAGTTACCAGTATCACATCAGTCAGAACATCTTAAGCAAGATGTGAAATAAAAATCAGTTTCTTTCTTTAGAAATTGCTTCTAAACAGTCTTTAAAGGCAAAAAGAAGAAAAAAGATGAAAAGGTTAGAAACAATAGGTGCAGAGCACTAGAATCAAGCACTGCCATTCCATGATGAACTCGGCCTTTCGCACTGGGATCTGGCACTAGTGGATCTTAGCGCTAGAATTAATACTGTGGGCCAGAAAAAAAATTTGAGTAGAAAAATGGCCACCATTTTGAAATTCACGTATTTCTATTTAAAAGACCAATAGGATGAAATTGGTTTATTAAAAATTCAGCCAACATAAACTATAGCACAATGCTTCCAAAGCCTGAGCAGATAATTCTGCTTAAAAGAAAAGAAAATATTTTAAAAGAAGAAAACACCCTTTGAAATGAAAATAAATTGTAGCACATGTACCATTTGTAAAACCCAAGTGTTTTTAGCTCAGTTTAGAAAATGGAGAAAATTTAGGGTGGAGGACAGGGGATGAGGAGGCACTATTATCAGATTATGATGGTAATGGTCAAAAGCATAAGCTCTAGGTCAAATATATTTGGTTTCAAGTCCTGACTGCCTCTATTTTGCCTGGTGACCGTGAGTGGTATGTTTGACTCCTCCATGCTCCTGCTCCTCATCCACGCAAATGGAACACTACATGCAAGCAAAGCCCTCAGAGGCCGCCTGGCCCATAGTGAGCACTCCAACATGTAAGCTCTTACTCCTCCAGTTATTGTAGCATTGTCCACTATTATTAACGTCGTAATATATTATCAGACACCCTCCCCCCGAGTTTCCGGCCCATAATGCCTGTCAATCAATGTCAGCTAACACGGTTGCTGGTACCTCCTATTACCAAAGCCCATGGACTCATTATCTATAGTAATACAGCCCTCTGTTTTCAGTCAGCTTCTGGATCTGAAGCTTTTTATCCCCTCAAGTAACTACCAACTTCAGCTTTTCTGCAGCCCTTATTTGCTCTTCAGGCCAATAAATCCTAATGGTGGCCACAAAACCATGGGTCAGTATCTGTTTAATATCTTTCCTTCCCGGCTTTGATCACAAAGACAAAATGAAGACTCCAAATTCCTGGTTTTCTTTTCATATGGAAAAGCTTTCAGGGGCTCTGAAAGGTCTTCTGGCCCATATTATTTGAGCAGCTCAAATGCATCCTACCTTCAAGCTCACACATGGGCCATTTGCTTGTGATGCAATGAACAAACCAGCTTGTCTTCTCTCTCTTTTAAAACTCCAAACACTAGGTAAGGCAGTAAAGATCATAGGGAACTGCTCTTTCATGTTAAAAGAATTATTAATTCCAGTATCGCCACCAGATTTCCCCATTTCCTTGCAAAGCATTTATTTCTCTACTCTCTGTGCCCATTGACTGGGCTCTTTAAAAGTCTAACGCCAGTAGAAAGGAAACAGATTTTTACAGATACATCCTGTCGGCTGATCTGGGCACACAGTCCTCGCCCCTGTCTCCACGTCTGCCTGAGGACGTTGGGGAAGAGAGGATTTGGGCAGCCCTGCCTCTGCACAGGAACCCCGGGCTCTGATCCTGACCAGCAACAAAGCTGTGTTGTATTCAGCCCTCCCTCTCCCCTCACTGGCTGGGCCCTGGGTCCTCTAAAAGTACCCGGGGTGGTTCCCTGCACTGGGCTCTCAGTGAAAAGTATCTCAGTGACCAGGAGAACTCTGACTCTGGATTCTAATTATGACTCACAGATAACCTAGCAGAGCAAACCCAGCACTTCTGCTTGGCCTGGCCTTATAAACAAGGAGGCAGTAAGGCCAGTCCCCTTTCACTCACCAAAAAACACATAAAAAGATTTACTTTGGTGTTTGTACTTTGAACTACACATCAAGGAAATGCCACTGAACTCCCATTACCACTTTGGTCTAAGTGGGCATACACTTAGCTCCTAACCCCTAAGCCACGGACCCACTCTGTATTCTCATCTCTAACGTTTAGAGATAGACTGTAGAGGATAAACACACACACACACACACACATCATAATAAAAAAAGTAAACTTGTTGAGTAGACAAAATCTCAGAGAATTGAGTCCCTCGGGGACCCATAAACACCTGGAAGCAATTCTTCCTATAATTCCTCCACCTTGTACAGAAGTTCTCCAGGTGTGGTCCCTGACCCCCAGCATCACCTGGGAACTTGTTACAAATGTACATTCTGAGGCCCTGCCCTGGGCCCACTAAATGATTCTAAAATCTGCTAAAGTTTGAGAGTCATGACTTAATGCATACAATATATAATAGGTGTATAAAAACTAATAAGTAATTGAATGATGAATAAGTGAAAAGCTTCAGCTTTACTGAACCACTGCTCAGAATAACCTGCTCCAGTTAATGGCTGAAAGACCCTATGTGTCCCTTCCATTGTCTGATGGATGGTGGGGCATAAACTATAATGATCCCACTGAGGCCTCTGCCTCCTGACTCATGGTCCATACCCCTCATTGTTTATGACCCCGCACCGTGGACGCACCGTGGAATATCCTTCTCCTAGCCACCTGTGCCAGGCTCTTGCTGGCCTCCACAGCTTTGAACGTGCAGGCTCCTTTGGCTGGAACCCCTTACTCCTCTTTCTGTGCAGCTAAACTCTACATATGTTTTTGGTTTCAGTTTAGGAAGTCACCTCCTCCGGGAAGCCACCCCCTGGCAGATTCCGACAACACCGTGTACATCTTCTTTCAAAAATGCATCCCTCCCTACCTACAGTCCTGTTTACTTGTCTTGCTCACTCACTAGCCTGATCCGCAAGCTCTGTGAATCAGAGGACTCATTTATCTTGTTCACTGCCCTATCTCCAGCACCTTGAACAACGCCCAGTGAATTATTTAATCAATCAACAGTGACTATAAAATCATCTAATTTTTTTACACTAGATAATATATATCTATTTTCATTTATTATTTATTGATTTCATTGACTCCTAGACATGAATAATTGACCATAAGCTTAGAAAAGAGGACTGTGGATACATAAAAAAAATTCATCATTTCCTTCCTTAAGTAAACTGCCCCTTGGTCTTTTTTTTCCACCAATATACACACTTCTGAATTTATTTATATACACATTGCCCCCTCTGAAAGCCTGTGTGTGAAAGCCTACTACTCCTTTTACTTGCCAGGCCAGAAGAAAAATAAGATTGAATATTAGATTTCCATGTAAATAGAGAACAGTATGTAGGACGATCCACGAATGCAAAAGTTACATCTTACTGTGTATTTGCACGCTCTCCATTGATTTTAATTTCTGCCAACTTGATTAGGAAATGGCCAGAGAATCCTGGAGAGCCATCAGACCCAGTACAGCCCTGCACTCTGGACTGAAGCCCTGTTGCTGCTCCCAGAACATACGAGGACCACCATGACACCTTTGAGAAGCCCATGATGCTGCCAGGACACCAGCTAATTTTACAAGATTCTGCACCTGTCCTTGTGGTTTCACTGAGCCACACAGCTGTACTTATGACACATCAAAGTTCCAACCCATCTGTATGTGGCCTGATGGAAGCCTGAGGACACCTGTCTCCAGGCTCTCTTGATTCTGAGTTCTGGCACCCAACTGCACATCCTGATTTTCCAAAGGATAACCTGAAACAACAAGGCTCAGACCTGCCCTCATGAAGGCCACTGTATCTTACTGGTGACGTGGCCAGCAAAAGTAGAATCCTTGGTCATTCCATCTGGGCTTTACAACAGAAACATCATCCAGCCTCATGAGCAACCTGTTGCTCTATTTCATAATGAAAAACACTGCAAGTTCAGAGGTGCTAAGTATAAAATAATGACCAAAACATATGAGCTTCCAGGAGCCTACAGTTTAGTAGTGATAAGGTTTTTTTTAAAAAGACAGGTATAATACATGTGTCAAATCTACAAAGATAAGAGAAGTAGTCTAGGACCATGGAGTAGGGAGAGGGAGCCCAGAATTGGTGTAGTCACATCAAACTGTTTGAAACAGTTAAAAAAAAGAGTGCTCATATTATATTTTCTGTCAGTATTTAAGAAACAGTAAATCCAAAGATAAGTCAAGATTGATTTCTACATATAGTAGTTGTCTATTGCTGTGCAACAAGTTTAGTGGCTTACACAACAAATTAAGTAGCTTAAAACAACACACATTTACTATCTCAGTTTCTCTAGATCAGAAGTCCAGGCAAGGACTCTGCTCGGGGTCTCACAAGGATGCAATCAAGGTGTTGGCTGGGGCTGCTGCTTCATCTGGGCCTCAAATGGGCAAGGATGTGCTACCAAGCTCATGTGGTTGTTGACAGCATACCCATCACTTTTTTTCTTCCCCTGACAAGTGTGTGTTTTTTTAATTACTTAATTTATTTTTAATTGAAGTATAATTGACATTCAATATTATATCAGTTTCAGGCTACAGCCTAGTGAATCAACATTTATAGACATTACAAAATGTTCACCACGATAGATCTAGTTACCATCTATCACCATACAAAACTATTACAATATTATGGATTATATTACTTATGCTGTACTTTTCAACCCCATGACTTATTTATTCTACTTCTGGATATTTACCTGAAGATAATAAAAACGCTAATCCAAAAAACTATATGAAGCATTATTTACAAGAGCCAAGATATGAAAGCAACCTAAGTATCCATCAATAGATGAATGGATAAGGAAGACGCAATGGAATATCACTCAGCCATAAAAAAGAATGACATCTTGCCATTTGTGACAACATGGTTGGACCTAGAAGGCATTATGCAAAGCAAAATAAGTCAGACAGAGAAAGACAAATACAGTATGGTTCCACTTATATGTGGAATCTAAAAATCAAAACCAACCAACAAACCAACAAAACGAAACAGAAACAGACTTACAAATACAGAGAACAAACTGGTGGTTGCCAGAGGGGATGGGCTTGGGGGAAAAGTGGACTAGGGGAAGGGATTAAGAGATACAAACTCCCATCACTTTCCAGAAGTGTGAGTCATGGCAGCCTCCTTTCTGGTCTTCAAACTGACCACACCTTCCCAGCATCGGGGTCTGTGCCTTTCCCCCTGCCCTGGCTAGGCCTCCTCACCAGTCCTTCCCACCTGCCATGGACTCCACTCAAAGGAGAGCTACTTCTGCAGCTTGTCCCTGTGCACCTAATTCAACATTGGCCTCCCCCAGCCCGCCCTATCTCCTCCATTACTATTCTCACAGTTGGCGGTGACCTTGTTTCTTATTTATTGTTGTCTGCCCACACTAGACTTTGGGTCCTCTGAAGGAAAAGCTTTTGTCTCTCTTGCTCAGTCCCAAATCGCCAACCTACATCAGTACCTGGCACACAGCTGGTGCTCAGTTGAACATTGTAAAAGGAAAAAATTAAGTAATTAATGAAATCTTCTTCCAAACATCATGGCAGAGCAGGATATTTAAAAAGCTGAACGGACAGCGAGAGACTCTGAGAGCAGCCATGGACCAGGGGTCCCATCAGGCTGGCTGCTCAGGCTCCATGGGCAGCCCTGAAGGAGTCTCCTCATCTCTCACCTCTCAGTGCCCCAGTTAGCTCAACGGGGAATAGAGAAAACACTACCCACGCCAGACTTGCTCTCGTGGATGGAAAAGGCCTCGTGCTCATCAATAATGAAAACATAAGGAAGCTACACCAGACTGCCTCCTGCTTACTGAGAAGGAATTAAGACCTCCCCGAAGCAACCAAGAGAAGTACTACAAAATAATCAGTGTTTTACCTGTGACAATGACACTCACTGAAATGTGTTCAAAAGCCTCGTCTAATTACATCCCAGGATGTAATTTTCTGAGGAGAAACACTGCAGGATTCTAGGAAGTTTATGCTGAAAATAAACTCAAAGCTAAAATTAAAATCAAACTGAAATTAGATTTAACCTTGAGCCAGGCAGGCTGTGTAGTGAAGAATTCACCTTGCCCAAAAGTCTGGCCCTGGACTTCGGCTCCCGGGGGGGTGATCTCTAGGCCCCTGGAATGTCCTGCCTGTCAGGAGTATTGTTTCTTGCCTGGGGACTTTGGACACCAGACACTAACAGTGTGATTATGATGGGGGCTTTGGGCCACATCACCACAGTCCCAACTTCCAGAGGAACCGGACACTAGAGGCACCAGCATGACCTCTGGGAGGAGCTGCAGACCAGAAGTCAGCCATGCGGGTAGCAGGTGGTAGGCCCAGTAAAATCCTTGGACATCAAAGGCTCAGGCGAACCTCCCTGATTGGAAACACCCGGTGAATAGTGAATGTTGCCAGCAGGGTGGCCAAGAGGCGTTAATGCCAGTCCATGACTCCATGGGAGATGACAGCAGAGGCTCATGCTTGGACCTCTCCTGGACTCTGCCCTGTGTCTCTTCTGATCTTAATATATGACCTTTCCCTATAATAAACTATAACCATGAGTATAACAGCGTTTGTGAGTTCTGTTAGTCCTTCTAGCAAATTATTGACCCTGAAGGTGATTTGGAGAATACCTCCCAACTGGTGGGGTCAAAAATGAGGGTTGTCTTTTATGGACTGTGCTCCCTCCACCTTTATAGTTGGCTAGCTGTACCATTGGCCCAAACTCTTCAGGTAACCTACCTGCTAAGACAGGTATTGTTTTTCTTTATTTCTTCTTTAAAGGATACTGTTTCTCTTTTTGATATGAAAATTTAAACATGAGATGACTTTAGACTTGGATACAATGATGTCCCAAGCAACACTGGACCTTTCCAAGTGTACTCATATATATATATATTTTTTCTGCGTTAGCCCCAAGAAAATTGGACTAACCAGAAAGGGCCCTTCTGAACTGAAATCCAGGCACTTAGAAGGCCGTTGAAAACCTTTCTTTTGGGTTATGTTGGTGGAGCAAACAGGAAAGAATCTACCTGTGGTTGACATGGAAAAGAAAAGATGTAAGTGTTCAATGAGGCTTAGGTTCCAACCTGCCAGAAGGCTCGGGGCCAGCGACAAGGCAGAAAGGGTCTGACTCCTCAGGGAGAAGACTGAGGGGTGCCAGGGCATAGGGTCAGTTTGCCATGGCAAGATCACCCATCAAGGTCAGTTGTTGTGCCTCTAAAAGAGGAGGCTAATTTGAAGTCCTAAGACCAACTGAGAGAGACCAACACAGAAACGTCTGTGGATCAAAACACTATGTGAGAAGATGGCAAAGCCAAACCCTATCTGAGAGATAAAAGAGGAACTGGGAGGTCCAAATGGCTTTCTTTTTTCTTTTTTTTTTTTTGAAGATTTTATTTTATTTTATTTTATTTTATTTTATTTTATTTTATTTTATTTTATTTTATTTTATTCATTAGAGGGAGACAGAGATAGCGAGAGAGCATGAGCCAGGAGGAAAGGAAGAAGTAGGCTCCCCGATAAGCAGGGAGCCCAGGACCCTAGGATCACAACCTGAGCCAAAGGCAGACGCTTAACTGACTGAGCCACCTGGCACCCCTCCAAGTGGCTTTCAAGTGAATTGTGAGTAGGCAGAGGTAGTGCTGAGCTCCAGAGGCAGTCACAGCAATAGGCTCACACAATAAGAAGTGCTGACAGTTCTTGGAACATGGAAGGTGGACCAGAGGCTCTGCCTGCCCTGACCAGTATAGACTGACCAGTCTATTCCCTGATAGGACAGAGACGCATGCACACTCTGACTGTAAGTGTGTAACTGAGTGTGGGGATAAAGACCTAAATGGACTTGGAATTAAGGGTAGCAGAGGTCACATATCAGAGAGGATAAAAATGGGAGAGAGGCTAGCAAGGGAGCTGAGACACATTTCCTTCCAGGGGTGACTTCCAGGGGTGATGCTGGGTGAAATACAAAAGGGTAGAAAAGATATCCCTCATTCCCCAGGGAACCTAAAACCCAATGCTGGAGAGCCAACGGCAGTGCAACATAGCATATGTTAAATAATGATACACACAGTCAGCATATCTAAGAAACTAAAGAAAGAACATTTATGGTGGCGTGGGATGAGACTTTAGCTGTACCTTCTGCTTAAATCAATGTAGAAAATGGGGGCATCCCAGGAAGGGAATGACATGGACCCAGAGGCAGGAATGTGCATTGTATATTTAGATACAGTAAAAGGAGTAGCCTAGGGCAGAAGTGAGAGAGAGAGCAAGAGAGCACACTCATGAGTAATAATGACAGTATTTGTCTTTCTCTGATGGCCTTATTTCGCTTAGCATAATACCCTCTAGTTCATCCATGTCGTTGCAAATGATAAGACTTCATTCTTTTTGATAGTTGAGTAATATTCCATTGTATGTATATAACACATCTTTATCCATTCATCTGTTGATGGACTTCTGGGCTCTTTCCATATTTTGGCTGTTGTGGACATTGCTGCTATAAACAAATGGGATTTATTCCTGGGATACAGGTGGTTCAACATCCGCAAATCAATGTGATACACTACATTAATAAAAGGACAAGAACGATATGATCCTCTCAAAAGATGCAGAAAAAGCATTTGACAAAGTACAGCATCCTTTCTTGATCAAAACTCTTCAGAGTATAGGGATAGAGGGTACATACCTCAATATCATAAAAGCCATCTATGAAAAACCCACAGCGAATATAATTCTCAATGGGGGAAAAACTGAGAGCTTTCCCCCTAAGGTCAGGAACGCAGCAGGGATGTCCACTATCACCACTGCTATTCAACATAGTACTAGAAGTCCTAGCCACAGCAGTCAGACAACAAAAAGAAATAAAAGGCATCCAAATCAGCAAAGAAGAAGTCAAATTCTCTCTGTTTGCAGATGATGATACTTTATGTGGAAAACCCAAAAGACTCCACCCCAAAATTGCTAGAACTCATACAGGAATTCAGTCAAGTGGCAGGATATAAAATCAATGCACAGAAATCAGTGGCATTTCTATACACCAACAAGACAGAAGAAAGAGAAATTAAGGAGTTGATCCCATTTACAATTGCACCCCAAACCATAAGATACCTAGGAATAAATCTAACCAAAGAGGCAAAGGATATGTACTCAGAAAACTATAAAATACTCATGAAAGAAATTGAGGAAGACACCTAGTAACATTTTAAACTTTAAGGGTGGACTTGTAAGGGCTGAAGTCTGATAGGTGGTACAACTGAGGTGTCTACTGCCACCTGGTGTCAGCATACCTTATTGACAGATTCAGAGTGACTACTCATCCTGAAAGCTTAGTGTGCCAAAAGAAAAATAAAAAGAAAGGCCTATAATGTCACACTTTAAAATGAAGATCTCATTTGATTTAGGATCCTAGTTCTAATGGTAATTTGAGACAAGTTATTAAAAGATGTAAAGAGAAATGTTCCCAGCATGTTCTCTGAAGCAAGGGAAGATTGAGTTGATTTTAATTATAGCATCACAGTTAGTTTTATATGACTTTCTCACACACAAACAGACACACAAAGTCTGTACTCCTTGCCTGATCTCTTCTCTTGTTTTATAATAAATGATTAGTTTCCTTCCCAGGAAAACACAAAGTGGGTCATCCACAAAGTCTGTGATCTTCTCCTGGAAGGAAGCCACTGTCAGTCCCGGGACGCCAGTATATCCAACAACACTGTGCTATGGAGGTTCCAGTGTTCTCCTGCGCTCCTCCCGACTCCTACCTCCCAGTACCTCTGCGGGAAGGACACATCTGTGAATCCTCTGGCGTTACTTCAATTCCTTACAGCTGTACAAACCACTGCATGGAAAGAAAAGAACATTTCCTAGACTGGGAATCCCCAGACACTTTCCCAAACCGAACAAGTGAACAGTTTTTGCTCTGATGAATTATATCCCATTAAGAAGAACAGAGAGAGGAAAACAGTCCTGAGACCACTGTGGTCTATAAATGCCTGGGCTTTGCTGCAGTTCATAGCCATTTTTCCTGACTTCTCTGAAATGTGGGCCGCCCTGACTTCAGAGCCCTGCTGTACTGGCAGGTTACGCCTTCTTGTAACTATTTTATCCGGGATTTGGGTCTGCATTTGGGAGAAAGCCCATTGCCGATGTTTCACACACAACAATGTGGTCTTCTCTTTCCCGGGTTTGACCCACACAGCCCGATCCGCCTCCTGGCTTCTCCCTGCCCAAGGCTTCTCATCAGTGTGGTCCAAGACAGCAAGTGGGGAGCAGATTTGATGCTGGTTGCTGAGGATCTCGAGGGAGGGTTTGGGTGGGGGACCGTCTGCCCATTCCTCCTGGATGTCTCAGCTGGCATCTGGGACATGAATAGAGAAGGCAACTTGAGGCCGGGAAAGTGAGGTGAACATGAGAAAGGAGAAGAGAGGCATGAACATACTCGACATATTCCCCTCGGGGGAGCCCGTGCATGAATCCAAATAGAATTCAAAGGACTTCACATCAATTTTTACACAGTACACTACCTCCCTAGCTACCAGAAATTTCTCTGTAACATACCAGTGAAGGAGAATGCAAAAAATTATTCAAGGAAATTATCTAATTTAAGGACAAGTCATTTAGCAACTCTAGGACTTTAGATGCATTATCAATGCAGCCAGCTAAAATTTTTACGTGATTTGTAATTAAATTATCTTGCACCTAAACATATTCAATTACTGAATTAAACCAAATTATGCTGATCACAAAGCTAAATTAATATTTAATTAAATATTACATTTTTATGCCAAATGAAGCCATGATGGGTAGAACTGATTTGTGAGGAAAATTAGCAAAACTGAAAAAGTTTCCCAAAAGACAAAACAAAAATCTTGGCTAATTTCTTATTCATTTATCAAGTTTTTCAAGTCTTTAGACAATAGACAATTTACTATTTAAAATGCTGAACTAGATAAAAGACCAAAATAAGAGTTTTAAATCCTAGACATCTCAAAAGTAAACTCTAATTCAGAGAAATCAGAATTATGACTTTCACTTTATAAGAATAGTTATCTCCTATTTATAACAGAATTTGCCCTGTGGAATTTATCACATGATTAAGAAAACCCAAAAAAGGTAACATTTCCTCAGAAAAATATCTTCTTTGTTCTCTCCCTTCTCCATGTCATAAATACAGTGCTGCTGGGAAGGCTGCATTTGTATGCTATGTGACCTTATTCTTTGTCCTTACAGGAAATACTCATATTTCTTTGGAGGGTGAAGGGAAAATGCAAGGAATCAAGTTCATACACAATTTATGTATATGACTTTTCATGATATCAAGGCAAATCCTTGATTCATAAATAAGATCACAGCCACAGTCATGTCTATGTTTTCAGATTCATCTTAGAAATTTCACCAATGACATCAACTATACAGGCAAAAATTTACATGGGTTAAATATCATATGATTACCACTTTCTTCTTTATTCACTTTAATATTATTTGTCATGAACATGTATTACTCTAATAAGACAAAAAACACGTTTTTAAAAGGGATCGCAATGGACTCTTGTCTTCTACCATCTCACTCAGTGTCACCAATGAGAAACAGTTCATTTTTAAATTGTTCCACGGATTTATCAGCGAGAATCTATCTAATCCGTTCTCCATGATAAGAGCAGGAGAAGATATGGCCAATCAGAAAGAGCAGTGCCAGAGCTGGGGACAAGAGTCTCCGGGGGAAGGAAGGGACACAGGACAGGAGCCACTATGCCAGCACTAGCCGTCTCCCAAGTACAACATGGCACTGCCCGTTGACCTCAGTCCTTGGAGGAGCTAGCCCACCAGGCAGTTACTGTCATACCCATTCTACAGGTGAAGAATCTGAAGCTCAGCTAGCCACCAGGGCCACACAGCTAGAAAGTGGCAGAGTAGAGACGAGGTCCAACTTGATATCACCCAACACATTCTCTGTCCACTGCTTCTTAAAGCCTCTCTAAGGTTTGGTCCTCATGGGGGATCCCCTGGAAACAAAACTGCCTTTCCATGTTGACCTTGTTCATTTTCTTTTTCCTGCCACACGGATGCTTGAAAGAAAGGAAGAAACCCTGGATCTGCCCAACATTGGCCCCCCTCACTTGAAAATGCACGAAGACACACTCTTGGTTGGGGCATGAGATCATCAGCAGGATGTGTGACAGGCAGGATTGCCCAGCTCCATTCTCTTGAGCTCCCCTGCTTCCTCTGGGAAAGAGTGGCTGGCCACGGGAGGGTGCTCTGCCACCACCCCATGCGCAGTGGAACATGAGCTCACCTCCCACCACATCCCGTGCTCCAGTCCTTATCGCAAAGGTCCCGGGAACATTCTCATAAACTCCCCAGACTCTGCACATCAAGCCCCTAACACAAGCAAGCACCCCCACTGTGCTGCTGTGGAGGCTGCAGCAACTTCCGAGGGCAGAGGGGGAGCATCTGCCTGGCCACCTCACAATTCCGCTTCTCTCTGTTCGCGTCTGTGTCATTTCTCACGACTTCTGCCAAGGTGCTCATCAGATTGCTGTTTGCAGTCCAGGGATCATAATAGGAAATAAATCGCCACAGGGAAAAGAAACAGAAATTTGCAAAAAGGGACTAATCTCTGCAGGCCTGCTCTCCAATTTCTGTTTTCAACACACTCCTCTGAAATGGGATAAAAATCAAAGGTGTAGACTGTTGGGGCCCTGGGAGAAGCACAGCCTTTCCTTTCTATGTTAGACAGAGAAGGGTCTAATCCAAACCTGCAAATGGGGCAGAGGAGCTTCCAAATGAGTCTTTATACTTGTTCATTTAATTTAATTGATAGAAGAAACCACAGCAGCCATCAATTAATTACAGAGCACTTGCTATGCACGTGCACTGATGTTCATAATCTCACTAAATCTGAATTACAACTCTCTAAGGTGGGTTCTTTTATTATCCCCACTTCACAGATAAGCAAACTAAGGTTTAGAGAGCTTAAATAATTGTTCAAGGTTGTAAAGCTGGGCTGGATTTTTAGCCCCATAAGACCACAAAGCTCTTACTTGCTATGCTCTACTGCTTTCCCTCAGACCTTCAAGTGATGGGTATTCAGATCCCAAACGAAGCCTGGTTTGTTTGTCCAGCTGTTTAACTCACTCCAAAGTCTTACATTAAGATCTTTCAATTTCAGTAGACAAGGGTGGGGTCAACCTAGGGGGTGGTACAGGAAGGAGGAAGAAGGGAACCCAGAGAATTCAAATTTATAACAGGAAAATGGCTTGAAAGAGCTAACTGTAGGAGTTGGAGCCAAATGGTTTGGCAGACGCAGCCATGTTCAGGATGCGTGATGACAGGGACAGTCCTTTTTCCACTCCACTTTGAGCTCTCTTTATAGAACTTTATCTTTTATGTCCAAAGATCAAATAAAAAAAGATCACATTTAACGAGAACTAGGGGAAATAAACTGGTGGCAATTAAAAAGTAAAAATAACTTCTCTGTGGCTTCAGACCACAGGAGCTTTCCCATTTTAAGAGGCACAGGCAAATCACTTCAACAAGGCCTTTTGGGCTGCATCGTCTCATGTTTCCTCCCACACCCATGGTGGTTAAAGTTATAGACAGTCATAGCTCTTGAAACCGTGGAATTGTGTAATAAATGGAAGTACAACCCAGCCAGACTCATCAACTCACAAATGCAACCTTGCAGCATGGAAGAAAAGGTTATGGAACCCATATTCTCAATGAAAGACTTTCCTTCTTCAATCTTCGAGCCTTCTTTCTACTCCACCCTGACTTTAGATGCAAAGTCTGAGAGTTGGCCAAGACCCAAGGAATTTTCATTTCACTGCCTTGTTTTCCACTTGCAGATTTGTTGGGGCTAGACAGTGAGGCAGACCTGAACTCTTCCTCAGGCCTTAAATAACCAGGTTCACTCAAACATCCAAAGGCAGCCAGAGTTACTTGAGATTCCCACCTCTGCTCTATACCACCACTATGTAGGCAGAATTCGGGAAGCACTCCTCAACCTTAGAGTCAAGCCAACACCTAGAAAAATCACCAGTTTCCCAGTGAGCCTGCAGACACAAAAAAACAGAATGACCTATAGGCGATAACTCTGAAATACTCCCTGCAATTTCTTAATTTGGTACATAATGTGGGACTGAGTCAAGATAAGATCTGACTCAACACAAGAAAGAAAAAGTGTTTACCATGTGCACTGGGGGCCCTTGTTTTATATGTCAAGAAATTTCATACACTCTGTTTCAAGGTTGAGTCAATCCTTGGTCTCTAATCAAAACCCATCCCCCAAAGCACTGTACCTACCGGTAGAAAGTGGCATAGTCCACAGTTGAGTGGCAGGTCTGAAACTCCCAGGATTTGAGTTTCTGGCATTCTCGATGAGCTCGGAGCTTTACCTTCACCGTCCCTTGACACAGTTCAGGCACTGGTTTTCTCTGAGGTCTGTTGCAGAACTCATTGGACTCTACCCTCCAGGACTCAGCAAAGTCATCCACATCAAACTTGAAGTTTCCATCTCCACCAATTAAGTCATCACGCTTATGTCCATTGTAGTTGCCACAAAGACCACAGAGTTTGCCCTTGAGATGGGGGGCAGCCATGACTTCAACAAAACTGTCTCCATCCCAGGATATTTCCAAACCTAGAAGAAAAGAAGAGGAAAAGAGGATCAACCACTCTTAAATCCACCAATAATTCCCAAGTGCATGTATCCTTACATAGTACATATGACTAACCTCTAACAAGGAACACTAAGGGTCTATCCAAATTCTTGGTTACTGTTTAATCACACCATATTAAATTTTGTATTACAGTACGTGAAACACTTTTGGGGGCTCAGAATTTTTAAACTGTATAACTTTTGTCCTTATATGGTACCTCACATACCCTGGTTTGACTTGTAGAGGACCACTCATTGACCATGTTCTTCTTAGGTTTATAGTTTTGCCCTTTTCTATAGTAATTGTGTTGATCCATCTTGTGCTTTCATTTATCCAATGGCAAGTGAAATGTGGAAATGGAAAGATAACGAAGATGATAATTTTTAATGTAATTTTTTCTTTATCCAAAAATCCCCCATGTAATTATACTAAATGTCAAATGAAAATATCTAAATTATTTGTTATAGTGAAACTATTAAAGTAATAAATATATAGCTTCTGAATAGATCCTCTTCAAAGGAAAACACTCATATGGAAATGTCTGACATGAAAACGTTTGCCTCCTCATCATTTTACAGACATCCCCGAGACAAGGATGGTTGTTTAATCAATGTTTCCTAGGGTAGAGTTGTTGTGGAACCCTTCCAGTCTTCACAGCCCTGAGCTTATCATAAAATTCAACATTTGAGGAGGCACTGGAGGCTACGAGGCCATGTAGAAAAGTTCCTCATGTGCTAGAAATGAACCAGCAGGGCAGAAGCACCTTGTTCACCAAGGAAATAATCTTTGCTCCAGAAGGTAGAGAACAGAGGCTCCTCTTAGTTTGCTGAACACTGACCATCTAATATGCTAGAGGTTTTGTCTATAAACATTCATGTTTTTTTCAGATATGTGGCCCAAGACTTCAAGATCCATCAGCCTATGACCCCACTGAATAGTGCCATTTCTATGTCACTTATAGACAGCTAGGTTATGCTGTCACACACCAAAGATCAGTCTGACTAGAAGGTCACATCAAATATCAGTCTGACTAGAAGGTCAAGAAGAAATGTCCTCATACAGTCCTGATATTGTGTGTGAAAACGCTGTCCATTAGATAAAGCCTTTTCGAGCTCAGTCCAGAGCAAATGACACACTCTCCTGGTCAGAGCTTTTCTTTATGTCTCAAATGTGTGCTGGAAAATTTTCTTACTGTTTTCCTGATAATACCCTCACAGGGCCTGAGTTTCCCAGAGAATGGATGGAGTAGGTACCAGTTCGGTGACACGAACACCAGGAGAACATCTACAACAAGTTGGTGGGCATTTCTGCCCTGGTACTTCTCCTTATTCACTGTCACTGTTTCCTAAGAGTGGCAACCCCAAGAAAAAGTCCCTTTTTTTAACAAAAAAAGAGAAAGTTTTCCGTGTGTGTTTTTTAAATCTTACCCTCTTGGGTTTCTAACAAAATCTAGTCTTTCATTTAGCCTGTTCTGAGCCTCTGAAAAAAGCAACATGACTTTCCTCCCAGAAGACCTTGCAAGATTTGGCTGGTGAGAAAATGTTCAGAAGATGCTCAGAAGTTGGGGGATGAGGCAGTGATAGGAAAGAAGAAAGGGGCGGCAAAGGAGGGAATGGATCTCGTCTGGATATAAAATTGGCATAAGACGAAATCAGAGTGATGTAAGATTAGTAAGAAATGCCCAGAAGTAGGATTCTAAAGCCAATATTCCTTAAGTCTGAACATGCTCCAAGAGGAGAGAAGGCTAGCCAAATAGCATTCCTGTGAGTAGGCCACACAACTGCCACAAGAAAGAGTTACAAATCCACTTTAGGGAGTTACTGATAGAATAAAACAGTGGTCTGAAACTGGGTTTCTCAAGAAATAAACAGAAAGGCCCATAAGGAAATCACTGTATGGCAAATGAAAGGAATGGAAGCATTCTTAGTCCAAGGCAAATGGTAGAGAAGATTTCTTGGTTTGGAGAAGAGCTGGATTCAGAAAAGCAATTAACTAGAGTTGGGTAAAGAAGCAAGGAAGAAGGTCATAAGAAAGTCTCTCTTAGAGAGAGGTAAACCAAGAAATAGATTCTTAACTGTAGAGAACAAACTGATGGTTACCAGAGGGTAGCAGGCGGCGGGGAGGGAGTTTAAATGGGTGGTGGGGATTAAGGAGGGCACCTGTGATGAGCACTGAGTGTTGTATGTAAGTAATGAATCACTAAATACTACAACAGAAACTAACTGTATGTCAACAACTGGAATTTAAATAAAAATTTGTAAAGGAAAAAAAAGTCTCTCTTAGGAGTATTTTGGTGAAGAGAGTAGAGCAATGGGGCAAGGCGATCAGAGAAAGGACACACTGAGAATATCCACACACTGGACTGACCTCCTCGATGGATCTCTGTGAGACAATGGTGTCACCTCCGACAACCACAACTCTCCTATAAAGAGATTTATATTTCTTCATACCCCACCATCTAACACGTTATCTGGCACATAGTATATACTCACTAAATGAATGAATTACCCTGTAAATTGACACACTGAATCTGGAAAGCCAAAGAAATGGTGAATTTCATGCTAGTTAAGACACTGAAATAACAATTTTGAAAAAAGACAAGCAAACTATAATATGATTTGTAATACACTCTCTAAGGTATAGAAGAAACATGACCTCAGAAGCCTGTAGCCAGGCAGCTGCCCAGCAAGAGAAATGAGGGAATAAAATCAATTCCATATAACATTCTAACTTTTAGAACATACTTCCAAAGACTTTCCATGTTGCAAAATTTTCCAAACTGCAAATCTCTTTCCTAGACAGTAGGCAAATACTATTCTTCCAAATGCCACAATGGTTGAGAATTTATATCCAAAGGAGTTCCAACATCATTACTGACAATGATATAACAAATTTGAGACTTTGGGCAACTGAATTCATCGGAAATCAACTCACAGTGAACAAGCCAATCATTATGTTCTTTTCATGCAATGGATTGGTGGTCCGTGCAGGTTTGGGAAGATGCAGACCCACTGTTTCTAGTAAACTCTTCTCAAAACTCTTGACCTCTCAGTCACAAAACAAAACAAAACAAAGCATGGTCCCCACAGTAAGGGAATAATTTGTAATTCACTCTCTTTTCCTCCTCTTTTCTTTGTTATTAGGAGGATTTTCAATGGACCAAATCTAAATTTCATATTGTATAGGGATGACTTACGCAACTATAGATGCCTTTGTCTATGGCTATATCATATACATCTGCGTTTGCATGATTGTCATTACCCTCTACATAAGTAAAATCCATGCAAAGTAAATTACAATAGAGACAGGCAAAATAATGAATAAGTTGTAACTGAAAAAATTGCTCTTCCAAAAGATATTTTAAATAGGCATCTTATGAGAGGAAAACCTTGTGGCAGGGGTTGGGGCTAGTCCTTTCTACAGCTGGGATGAGGTTCCCCATTCCTCTGCATGGGAAATTAGGTAGAAATAACTGGCAGAGTCAGGAGGCCAAAGCCAAGGCACACGTCCCAGCTGGGATGAGGTTCCCCATTCCTCTGCATGGGAAATTAGGTAGAAATAACTGGCAGAGTCAGGAGGCCAAAGCCAAGGCACACGTCCCAACGTGGCTACTGGTGGTGTAAGCAGTAGCCACGTTCTCTCCTCTGCCTGAAACACTTTCCAATTATCCCTTTTCACCAGTGAATGTTTTACCAACTTGTTTTTTACCCTTCAAATGTGTAGCCAGGCTCCAGACCACTAGGGGTTTTTTGTTTTGTTTTGTCCTGGGGGGGGAAGGAAGTTGTTTCTCTTTTGTTGTTGTTTTTGTTTTGCTTTGTTTTGTTTTTTTTGTTGTTGCTGTCATTGTTGCTTTTGCTGTTGTTTACTCAAAGGACAGAGGAGGTACAAAATCTATATACACACCATAGTGATGCTTAAAAATTGATGGTTTTCTGTTCAGATTTTATACCAAAGGAAAAAAGAATAAGAAAAAATATGTGTAGTCTCCAGGTTCATAAAGTATAGAACTCTACCAAAAGCAAAATAAAAAACCACACTCCCACGTGCTAATGCCTTTGGTTGGATCTGACGTAACTCTCTCAGGTAGAGTTGAGGAAGTGAACAGATGGCAGAAAGGAAGTATTTTTAAATTAATCACTAAGAGCCAAGAGTTGGGGTAGGAGTGTGATGGGGGTGAGCAGTGCTTTCTCAAGCTACTAAGCCTGCTCCGTGCCCTCTGTACCACCCCGGTTGTTATTAGGTAAGCAACTACAGCCTAATCCCACCACGTGGCATGGCCACCTGCACTCTTCTGCCAAATGATTCCGTCATGAAGTGCTGAGTTCATAAACCACAGGGGCAAAGAGTCATTCCTCCCCTTTTCCCATCTGCCAGCTGCAGGCTTGATTTAAGCTGTTATTTTGAAGAAAGGACCCTCTGATCATGAGTTTATGAAATTAAAAAGATAATCTATGGGAGAAGAACATTCCAAGGATATATTGTAGTATTTTAAATGGACAACCAATAAATGATAAAAAGAAAATAGCCCTCAGGGGTAGTACAAACTGAGATTGGTTTGGGGAGAAGACTAGTGTCTGGAAATAGAATTGTTCCATTCCAAGGATAATCTCAACACAAGTTTAGAGCCCAGAGGAATACAGTTCTTCCCTCGGAAACAGAAAGATTATGCTATGGGAAATTGTTCAACTGGGTATTACGGGCATCACATAACTTACTTGCATCTTGGAAAAAAGGAAATTGTAAAATCAAGTTCAAGGCCTAGAAGAGTTAAATTCACTAATCTAATTATGGTGTTTATGATCTATTATTATTTTCTTAGCAGCCTCAACCTTTCACTCATTTTTACAGTGTGGAATCCTGACAAGAGGACACTTATTCCATAAGGTATTGCCAGCCATGGGCAATACAGTATCAAAGCTCCTAGACTGTTAGCAATCTTCCAGGATCCAGGATCCCTCTGGGAATTGGGCTGTGGTTGACCAATAATTTCCATATCAGTAGAATCCATTGTGTTCAGCTGGCATGCAAACAGATCAGCAAGGTGCTTCTAATTACTGCTCTGTAATAATGAGTCATCTTGTGCACAATTTACGAGGAGCCACAAACTGTTGCTTTCTTTAAAGAAACAAGCTGAGGCCTACATCTACAGAGTGACAAGTCATTTGACTAAAACAACAGGTGTCTGAATTTTCCGAAGAGGACTAATCCCTCTAAAATTGAATAAATAGAGCTCTTCACACCTGCTACTTTCAAAGTGAAGCTGGGAGTCCCTCTCCCTTTATAGAATGCTCCAGTACATTAATATTTAACTTTTTCTCACTGAAACCACGTTATGCTCTTTAAATAAAAGCTCCCTGGGCTTCGCCTTGGCTTCCTGCCTTTGTTTAGCTAAGCTGGCATCCCATAAACTCGGATCAATTTGTCAAATATATTTTGGCTTGAACTGAAGCAGTTAACAGCGTTCTGAAGGTACAGCAGAGAACAGTCTCTACAGTTCCTCTGAAGTGCCTGCTCTATCAAATCTTTCCCTTTTGGGTCCTTATTATCTAAAGGAACTGGAATGCATTTGATGCTTTTACAGTTACATTTTCATCGATATAAAAAGCAAGAAATATGGTGATTTCCTCAAGTATCATGCCGACAGAAATAGCATACACCAGGAGAATGTGCGGTTCAATATCGAATTGACAAACAATATGGATTAACCAAAGGCAGCGTGGAAGGAACCAGACATGATATAACTGAATGTGTAAATGGGCTGAATTCATTCTTTGGGGCTGATTCTGAAAGGCAGACGTCCGCTTCTAAGAAGACTCTTTAGGTAGTACCCCACAGGCAAGAATGTGAGCTTTCATTGGGCCGCTAGTAGTAACCTGCTAGCCCCTATGAACAGCTTGGTCTCGAGGGGATGTGTCTGTCCATGGAGTGGAAATACAGAGTCCAGTAGGCCACAGGCAATAGGGGATGCTGAGCAAGGGTAGCAGCAAGCAGCTCCACGTACCCAAGGCTGGGGGAAAGCACTCTCAGAGTGCTCTAAGCATCCTCCAGTGGGGCCATTCGTTCTAGACAACCACTAACTCAGCGAGCACCTTCCCCAGGGTCAAGAATGGACAGGACTGCTGGTCACCCAGCCATGCATACTCCCATCTGCACACCCACACATTTGTGGTTTACTTTGGAGGATTCCCCCCTTCTTGGACAGATGCTAACAAGAAAACACTCTTTCTCACAGATGTGAAACTGCACATTACTGGCTGAGATGGGAGAAACACTGACAATTCTAAGCCGGACATCAAGGGCCTAACATTGCGAGAAAACATGAGAAAGAGGTTATTTGGAGAGCAGAAATGCTCTCCAAATAACCTCTTTCTTTTTGGACCGAGGATGTCAGCAGATTGCAAGACTGGTGTGACCGACACCGGACTGCAAGGCTTCACGGTGTGCAAATTTCTCCCACTCTTTTGTGCCATCTTGGAGGTGTCCCTTCAGGGCCCCAGTGAGTGGGGATGAGGCCATGCCTGCAGTCGGAACCCTTGTCTGCCTCCACATTGTCTTCAGCGGAAGAGGCAGAGCGCTGAGGCGGTGCTGCTGTGCTGTGTGGGTTGGTGAGGCAGAGGGGTGAGCCAGGGGGACACAGAAGCCCACCTGCTTTGGTCGTCACTTTCAAGAGGTAGCCATCCAGGTCGATGTGGAACTGCGGTGCCTGGCAGGGCAGCGCAATGCGCGAGCCATTCCAGCGCACGGTCAGGTGCTGCTGGAGGCTGACGGTGCTGGCACCCAGCACCAGGTCCACCGACTTGGTCCAGGAGAAGGACCGGGTCCTGCGTGCGTCGTTCTTCACCAGCACCTGGAAGGGCGAGGCAGGGGAGGAGCAGTCTTTTGTCAAAACGTACTGACACGTCCCCTGAAAGTTAAATGTCCGTCCGTCAAAAGTGTTGTAGTGGGGATCTCCGAATACCGTGCAAACGCCGGGCTCTGCGGATGAGTGAGAGACAAAAGCAGGTCATAAACTGAGTGAAGGATTCAAAGAGAAATCAGGGGTCCCTGCAATATTAACTTGGAGGGGGGCACCCGCCAGGTAGGGGAGGGCCTTAGCAGAGACGCACTAGTGGAAATCAACTTTAAAAAAAAAAAAAAACAGTTTGGTTGTTTTAAAAGTCTGGGCCAAACGTCCTAGGACGTGCAATACGTTGGGTGCTTTTGCACTTAAAAGTTATTGATAACACTTCCAAAGTTTTAAACCATCTCTATTTTGGAGCCTTGATATGCTTCTATGGTCTTAATATAAGGGATAGAGAAATGAAACTAAGATAATTTTTAAACAGAACTGCCCTTACTTCAGAACCCATATAAACAAAAACCAGAAATGAATAAAAGGCAGCAAAATAAATGACAATACAGCAAGGCAATAGTATCATTACCATTTAACTGATTCAAAAAATGTGGAAATATGCTATTGTAAATGTTACTTATGTTTTTTTAAGGTATTATATTCAACACCATGTATTTACTAAGGACAAATCAATAGAATTGCTAAACAGACACATGTCTAATACTATTAGTAAACAAAGTACTGATAAAATTAATAGTCTCTATGTTTTTTACAAATACAAGGTTCCTATATTTTGATCTGTGTATCAAAATCTAAAATTGGATAAAAATAAATTGAATGTGTAAATGAGCTGAATTCATTCTTTGGGGCTGATATTTAATAATCATTTAATAAATCATTTAATAAATTTAAGAAATTCCAAGGCATTCATCACTTCAAAATACCATTCATTCAAATATTTGTGAAACCCAGGTAAAGTGTGACACTGGGGGCATCTCAGAAATTGTTATAGAAAATTAAATATTGTTTCTTTTTTTTAAATGATATTTGGCATTGATTTTTTTCTCCATGTAAAGATATTTTATCTGTTTTCAGGGAGGCATGGACAACCAGGAAATGAGGACTTCATTTAGATAAAGGAGCCCACATGGTAAAAAAACTATAATAAAAAGATCAATTTCCAGTCAACACCAGCACAGGTTCAGAATACGAAACTATCCTATCAGCAACTGCTCTGAATATGTAAGAGAAGAATTAAAAGTCAACACAGAGGAAGGATGTGCCAACTGATCTGAAAGGACCAATGGGTTCCAAGGCAAACATGTGCTTTTAATTTCTAAAGTGTTTGGAGAATAATGTTGTTTTATGTTATGATACATTATGTCATTTCATATGTCAATTACATTTGACTCCATATAAATCACATGTATTTGGAATTTGGTAAATTATTTGTTCTAAGCTTTCCTTGTCAATATCTGATAGACATCCAAAAAGATACAGTTTTTGGTGTGTAGGACAGTTTCAATGAACAAATGCTTTAAGGAATACATAAAAAGCACTACTTGAGGTAAGAGGGTGGAAGAAGTGGGTGGGGGAGAGAAGCTCTGAGAGCTCAGCAACAAAATTTTTATTTGCCCTCCATTTCTATTCCCTTCTTGTCCTTTTCTTGAATGTTTTTTCCTTGTGATTCCAACTTTACTGTTTGTTGCTTCACATTGGACCCCACCTCCACCTTCCCAATCGTATATCCACCTCCAACTAGTATTCCCATCTATCTAACCACTCCATAACACATGTCCCAGTCCTTTCTCCATGCAATTGCTTTCAAAATTGTCCTATCACATATTTCCCTCACAGTCTAACAAAAGGAATCTTTCCCTGGCATGAAAATGGTGTTTCTTGGTTGACAAGGGGCAAGGCAGTTCTTTGGGACACCCCGAGTAGCATCAGGAAAATTATAGTTCTGAGTTAATACTGTCATGTGCCACAAAAAGACTGTTAACGTGACCACCAGATGCACCAAATTCAAGACAAGGGATTTTTTCAGAGTTCTTAACTCTGCATACTCAAGAAAACCCAGAACAAATCAAGGCTTTTGAGCTTTGAGCTTGAAACAGATGGAGCTGAGCCTGCAAAGGCCAAAACCCTAATGAAGGAGCTGAGATACTCCTGAAGAAATCCTCTCTCAGCTGGGAGCAGCACAGGGAAAACACCTTCTGCCCAGAGTCTGAAGTGGCAATCTTCTCCTTGCCCCAGGGATAATCCATGGCTTCTCCTGGTTTTCTGACAACAACTGCATCCAAATTATCATTACCAAAACCAGGAATAGCTAGCACTTACCGAGAATTCACTACCTCCCCTAGTACTCTTCTCCATGCCTACCGATCCATAAGAAAATGGATATTTAGATTGTCTCCTAAAATTAAACAAATAGCTAAGCACTTGGTAGTAAATCCGTAAGGTGAACTATTACCTCGCCACTGAAAAATTGTAAGAATAACATTTGCGATTGAGGAAACGCTTATGACATGTTAAGTGAAAAACAGAAAACAAAATTCTGCCTACAGGATAACCTTTTTTAAAAGGTTTATTTATTTATTTTAGAGAGCGAGAGCATGGAAGAAGAGGGAGAGAGAGATAATCTCTCGCAGACTCCCCGATGAGCACGGAGCCTGACGCAGGACTTGATCTCACGACTCCAAGATCACGACCTGAGCCAAAACTGGGAGTGAGACACTCAACCAATTGAGCCACCCAGGCACTCCTGTCTATAGGATAATCCTAACTGTTAAAATAAATACACAAATACACACCCCAAAATTGTCAATTTCTTGGTGGCAGGACCACGAGTGATTTTGTTTCTTCCTTTCTTCCTTTTGCTTTTCTGTAGTTTTTGTTGTTGTTATAGTTTTGTTTTGTTTTGTTTTTTTAAAGATTTTATTTATTTGACAGAGAGAGACACAGCGAGAGAGGGAACACCAGCAGAAGGAGTGGGAGAGGAAGAAGCAGGCCTCCCGCCGAGCAGGGAGCCCGATGAGGGACTCGATCCCAGGGCCCTGGGACCATGACCCGAGCCGAAGGCAGACGCCCAATGACTGAGCCACCCAGGCGCCCTACAGTTTTGTTTTTAAGAGTCAAAATGTGGGCACCTATAGATAAGGCCAGTTATATGACCAAGCAAATCCTCAAAGAAGCAACAGAAAATATACTGCCTACAGTGGCCCTAGGGAAGCCTGAGCTTACTCATAACTGGGCAGAAAGCAATGAAGGACATCCCAGGGAGACCAGGCAAGGGAAATCACGTGTAACAGGGCTGTCAGGGAACATATTTTTCAAGGGGCCCTAACTTGTAGAAGAGAGGGGTTTGGAGATCAGAATGATTTTTCTCTGTAACAAGATAGAAGAGGCCAACAAAATTTCATGACTAGGAAGATGCTTGAGAATTATGTGTTACATTTGGGGACATTTGTATCATGAGTTAAAATAATTTTGAAACCTTGGCCCTTTTTCCTGGCACCTCTAGGTCCCTGTGCCAGATCCTGCAGGAGCAGTGAACACATGCACTGGAGAATGGCTTGAAGTGAAATGGCTTGAAGTGAGAATCTCAGGGTCACACAAAATCTGCCTAGCTGGAGAGGAAAAGAGCTAGAGAAACACTTAAGGGACACAAATGAATGTTGTAAGCTCACATATTTGTGTGTGCATGTGTGTGCGTGTGTGTGTGTATTTTTTTTTCCAGCAGACCCAGTGAAATGAGCTGCAGTCCAAAATGTCCAGATGTCCGGTCACACTCTTCTGGAAAGCTTGGAATGATAGTCCGAACTAGACAAACAGACCATTCTATAACTAAGTTTGTTTGAGTATGTGTCAGGGGATAGAGAGAAAAATTCCAATTTACAAGTAGTGGTACATTTTTTCATAGTCCTTTAAATCAAACCATCAAATGCCATTTTTGTTTTGGTTTGTTTTCCTTATATGGACACGTCTAAGCATAAAAAAAACACTAGAAGTATATAAACCCAAATATTAAGAGTAGTACTTTTTTTCTCTTAAGTAATGGAATTATGTGTGACATGTATTTTCCTCTTTCTTGTTTATATGTATTTACATTATTATTTACATTACATGTCATTATTTACAGTGACTAGGTATACTTTTAGAATATGAATATTTGTCTTAAAAATGAAAAAGACTGGATTAAAACACAGTGCTTTGATGTTACCTACTTTAATAAGATTGCTATGAGGATTAAGAGAGTCAGGATGCTTCTAAAAACATAATTCCAACATTTTTCTCCTAACCTCATCAGGTACATGTATTTCTGCCACAAGTATATTTATTCTAATGAAATGCCTTCCTTCTGAGAGCAGTGATTATTCCCAAAACATCCGTCAAAGAAAATTAAGGGGAAATTATACAACTCCATGTTATAAAGAAAATAACAGAAATCGAATAGACTCCAAACCCTCACCCCCAAAACACAACCAAACAAAAACAGAAAAAAACAAGTATCATTCATGGTTCTGTGACCAAGAAATAACCACTGTTTACAGTTTGGGAGCTGGGTGTGTGCGTGTGCATGTGCGTGTGTGTGCATGTGCATGTATGTGCTTGTGTGTGTTTTAACATAGTTAAGATTATCCTATACATGAAATTTTATTTCCTCTTCACTTAACATGTCATAAGATATCCCCCGTCATTAAAGTCACTTTGAAAACATACAAAATGACTTTCATTCTCAGTCTTTTAATTCTGCAGAAGACGGTCTCTCCTACTCACGGTACCACAGCACCACACAGATCAGCATGTGTCCAGAAATGTTCTAACCACGAGAAAATCTCAGATAAAAAACACAGCTTTAAACTTTTCTCAACACAAATTGCAGGAAAACAGGTCCTATGGGACTTGGAGTCACCAGGTCATGCAGGGAACCCCAGGTGGGTAAGGTGTGTGATGATGTGCCAAGTTTGAGTCAAGAACCAGGAAAGGCTGGGATTAGACACACTGCCCTTAACACAAGCCCTTATGCTGCTCCAGCACATGATGTAAGCCTCTGACATAGAAAGGCTGTGAGTGCCCCAGCAGGGACTGAACTGCTCCCCGCACGAGTCTCTGGCCTCACACAAAGGTGTCCCTGACTGCTATCGCCCCACAGGACCTGAGGGCCAAGAGATGTTCCACAAAGTGGCACCTGGATTCCTAGAAGATCTTGCATCTTTGTCTTCTGAAGTAAAAACTTAATCTAACTTTACTGTCTGAATGGGTGGGGTGGGGGGGGACAGGAAGGGGGTAGTGGGTCTCTTCCCACCAATCTATAATTCACCAGAGAGACTTACAAATCTACATACGAAAAACTCGTTTTTAAAAAAAGTTGAGTAGGCATCTGAAATTAACATATATCTTTTTAAAAAGTTGAGTAGGGATACCATTAAGAATGTAAATTTCTTCTCACATATTTTCCATATACTCACCAACTCCAAACGGAAGAGCAAAGAAAGCAGCCCCTACCTTCAAGATCTAATCTAAAATAAATCTAACCCCAAAGTCATGGCTGACTTCCTAGGGCCTCCCCAACTGAGCCCAGTGCTACCCTACCTCTTACCTTTGTTCCTGGGGTGGGGGGGGGCATGCACCTGTCCCACACTTCACAGTTCCCAGTGCATGGAACCTTCACTACCTCGTTCAAATGCCAACTCCCCACAGCACCTTCCCCAACACCTCAGCCATAGACATTTCTCTTTCCTCAAAATCCCAAAGGCAAAACTGACCACATAGCTCAGATTATCTGGGACAGTCTTTATTTCAAATGCTCTACCCTATAGATAGACACATGATGTTTTTCAGTTTGAGGGTTAAAAATATCATCACCAAACCCATCGCAGGCTTATGATAAATCAATTTCTTCCCTAACTTACAGTTAAAATGTATCCTTAACTCCTAAACCAGGCTTTAAACTCCTTATATGTAAACTTTGCTCCCAGAGCCTGGCACCCTGCCTTGTAAATTGCAGGTATATACCTATATATTACATGGATTCATCTTGGCATTACTCACAACGATGCCTGCTATAATACATACGAGGTATCCGTAAATATTTCTTGAATGAATGGGTTAATTAATTAAAGAATACATTTTAGTAGGAAAAAAAACTGCCCACACTGAACTCACTAAAATAGCTAATGACTAGCATACAGCAGGTTATCAACAGGATTTTATTTAATCAGTTAACTAATTGGATAATTAATTAATGCTCTCAGAAAAAGGAATTAAGGCTGCAGATGGAATTAAGGTTGCTAATCAGCTGACCTGGAGATGGGGAGATTATCCTGGATAATCCAGGCAGGATGAACGTCATCACAGGGGTCCTCGTAAGTGAAAGAGAAAGGCAGGAAAATGAGTGTCACAGTGACACAGCACGAGGTGGACTGAACTTGCCATTGCTGGCTTGAAGATAGAACGGGACTTCAAGCCAAAAAAATGAGGGTGGCCCCTAGGTGATGAAAAAGGTGGAAAACTAAACAAAACAAAACAAAAAAACGAACACAGATTCTCCCCCAGAGCCTCCAGAAGAACCGCAGCCCTGCTGATACCTTAAATTTGGCCCATTCAGAACCATTTCAGACTTCTGACCTTTAGAACAACATGTGTTGTTTTAAGCCACTAAGTTTGTAGTAATTTGCTACAGCAGCAATAGGAAACTAATAAACTTAGCAATAGCCAAGAAGAGTCGTTTAAAGTAACTACTTTATGCCAGGCACCATGCCAGATGCTTTCCATATTTTCACTATCTCCTTTAATCCTCACTACTTCCCTGCACACCGTATTTCATTACCCTAATTTCTTAGCAATGAATTCAGAGAGGTGGCCATGGTGCCCATGGTCACGCAGCCAAAAGCAGTGAAGACAGAGTCCAACCCAGGCTTTGCAGCTCTGAGGCCAGTGCCTTCCTCAGCATCACTCGATGCTTCCACCGATACCCTGTACCACAGCATCCTACACAGTTGCTGTTAACTAGATGGGACCACAGAGCTCTTTGAGAATCTGGAGAAATGTGAAGACACTCTTCCTCCCAAATGCACACAAGTGCATCCACTCAGATGTAGAGGTTCATGACCACTCTGTCCCAAGACTGATCAAGGAATCCATCACCTTCCATTTAAGAACACTATCTAGAAGTTAATTATAAACTATATTATATGGTTCTCTTATTTGGTATGTTTATAGTTCATCTCCCCAACTTCATTGTAAGTTCCTAAATTCAGGGTCTATACCAGCTTTTTACCCATTTCCTCTACAGTACCTTCCAGAATACCGGAGACTCATCAAACTTGTTATAGAAGATGCATTTGTGCCACTCTTGCCATCCAAACTCTGACCTTAACATGTCTGCTGTCTACAAACTAGAAATTCTCATTTATCACTTAAGAGAGCTGTGCACCTGAGCTGAAGAGGTGGGCTTCACATCTTTAAGTTAATCTAGCTTCCAGCTTTAAAGCCACTTTAGAGCTTTGCAAACATTAAGTATGTTGCTTTGAAGACAGTTCTGGGTTTGAATCCTAGTCTTGCCACTTAATGACTACAAAATCACGCACAGACTACCTACATCCCCTCCGTCTATTCGCCTGTAACATGGGTCTAAGAACAACTACATTTCAGGTTGGTTATAAAGATAAAGACAGCATTGCAAAAGTGCTGAAATTATTACAGACACCGAGAATGTAACAGATGCTAGTTATTATTAGTTTTATAATTGTTATATGAATCCAGACATATACAATAGACATCCACTGCTGGCTAAAATAGGGCTGAATAAGACTGTAACATACACCTAAAATAGATTTGTGGAAAAGACAACGTGAGTTGAGTCCATCTATAAAAGATATATAAAATGTAGATTTGGGGCTAGCATCGAGTAAGCCTTCTAGGCCAAAAGAAGAATGTTAATCAAGTCATGTGGCAGCTTGCACAAGAAGAGCAGAGACAGATCGGACCAGAGTGGGGAGTTACTTCGGGAGATGTAAGACACCCAAACTGCCTAAGTAAATTGGCCTGAGATTTATTGCCAGCCTGAGAAGTTTAAATGTATTCCAAAGAACCAGCATTCCTTAATGTGTTTCCTATGAAACATCAATCCTGCCTGTTGCTCTGCCAAAATAAGTAGAAATAAAAAAAATCTCTGCAGCTCAAATTAGTTTGGGAGGTACTCCATACTCCATCACCCTCCTTAAAGTTTACCCTGCACATTGGCATATAAAGGGCTCTGCAAATTCTGCAGCAAAGAAACATATTTGAGTTTATTTGACCCAGCATTTCCCTCATGTATTGAATCACGGAGCCATGTTTTGAAAATATTATTCACTACTCTTCCTCAGCACTAGCGTTTTATAAAACAAACTTTGAGAAACTGCAAGAGACAGTGAAGGCGGCCCTTGCAAGTTCTTGCGAAGGCCAGTGGCATGCAGGAAGGGCTGAAGGAGAAAAGACCGAGGTCAGTTGCAGGCAAGAGGATGAAGGATGGCTGCCATGGAAATGGGAAGGAACTTATTTATTAGAAAAACAATACAAAGAGACAATCAAGCAAGCAGACTTGATGACTGATCAGCAACATGGGAGAGAAATGCCAAGAGCATGAGAAATAACATAAGGCCCCAAACCTGTGCAGCTGGGGTAAGGGGGTGCCAGAATTCAGTCAACAGATAGAGGCTGGAAACAGCCAGTCATTTCTCCATCCAACTCCCAACGCTGAGAATCAAAGGTAGCAACTGTTAACTAAAATTCAAATGCAGTACTTTGAAAGAATGTGGTGTCCCCAAAAATTAGAAGCTGAGATTTGCCATATCAGCATCTTGTCAAGAAGTCATATTAAGGCCCTCAGAAATCAGAAATCAGAAACCAGAAAGAGAGAGGAGCTACGGAAGGGGTGCTGTGGAGGCAGAGCCATGAGCTCACAGGATAAAAAGGTGAAAAAAGGAGAAGAGATACGTGTTCTAAGGACAGGCGTGGAAGGGCAGAGCAGAAGAATGGAACGGTGGTTGGGGGCAGAGGCGGAGTACTAACCAAGAAGGAACTGTGATAAGAAGAAAGAATGATAGTGTTCATAAATTAAAACTTCACATCAAAGGGAACTACATAGCGCAGCTAATGAGTCACTTCTCCAAACTCCCAGGGAAGGCTAAACCTTCAAGTATTGTAACCCAAGGGATGGGAGGTTAAGTGATCTCATAAATGTAGGTAAGTTTTTAAAAGGTGAGCAAATATAATGGCTCTCTAGTCATGCAGGGAGAAAAGAAACTGGCAAACTTCATATATGTTTGGAGGCAAGCCTCTGAAACAAATAAAAATGTAGTCAATGGAGAATAATAGTTCTTAAAAGTGTTGGCTTAGGAGTCTCATGAAGCCGGGTATCAGCTGCCCACACCCTATTTAATTTCTCAGACCCTCAGATCGCTCATTTGTAAAATGGAGATTCTACTTCATGGATCATTGTGAGAATTAAATGTTAGGATACATGGAGAATGTTTATCACAACACGGACTGACACGCACTTACATTCAATAAATGTTTGCTGGCAATAGGAGCAATTTTAGTGGCAACAGAAGTAAAAATTTTTGTTATTCTTATTTTGCTCATAGTAGACATGACCTCCAGAGAGGAATAAATCTGCCTCAGTTTTGCATACAGTAATCTGTAATTTATTATACAGTATTATCTATAAAGTGTAATATTTGTTTCAGAGTCTGCATTGTCTGGTCACTTTACTATATTTTAGATGTACCATTGCTAAGGGGTTTTGGTCACCAGTTTTTTCAGTAACAACTAGGTATATGCCTCTTTCTTGAAATTCAAGATGGCAGCCTTGACTAAAAGTACCAGATGGCTAGTAATCAATTTATATATCTTTTTCTGTTCAAAACACAGTCTTTCAAAATTAGGCAAGAAAGAAACTTTTAATTGAATGATTTAATAATGGTGCATTTATATTAAGAATACTTTCCCAAGCATAAAGGCCATCCAGGGAGGCCATATGATGTGTGAGAACAAATATTGGACTAGAAGGTTAAAAGAGAGAGAGAGAGAGAGCAGGTTCTCAACCAGCTCTTCCAGTTAATACTACCAGGAGCCGAAGTTTCCTTACCTGAGAAGTGAAAGGGCTGACCTCAAAATTAAGGTTCATTCATTTATACAATCCCATGATGCTGAAATGGTGATAAGTTTGAGTGACAGAGCAACTCTGCCCTTCTTCCTTACTCCTGGTGGAAATTCTACAGTTATTTCAAGTTTAAAACTATATATATTTTAATATTGTGAGTAAGAAAATTTGGAGAGGTCTTCGCCTTAGCACTGAAAATACCTAAGGTGCAAGAAGGGGGGAGAAAGACCTAGAAAAATGAGTGGACATGGAAAACCAAGCCGTTTGATTTGTCAGTGAGCACAGAGCATACCAAGTACCACTGCTCTGCACCTGAGCAGAGGTGGAGGTGTCACCGGTAGAAGAAAGCCTGGGCACTTGAGCAGGCATTTCTTCCAGGGTGGGGTGGAGGGAAAAGCTCTGAAATTGGAAACTCCTCCTAACATCCTTCTCCAATCTCTAATCCCTACCATCATAAAGCCCTCCCGACCTTCTTTTCCCTTCCTAACTGCAACTGGTTGTTAAACTGTACCAAATGACAAAGAAGTCAATGGTAGATCTTCTGGCCAGGCCCTGGGGCCTGATTTCATTGCAGGAACTCAGGCTCCACACTTAACTTGGGCGTTCTTCTTAACCACTAAGCCTCAGTTCCTCAGCTGTAAAATGGAACTCATAACATTATTTGACTCTAAGATGGCCGTGAGGATCAAATAAATAGGATCAAAAGAGATAGCCCACGACAACGCTTAGACACAGCAGAAGCTAAATAAATAATTAGCTGCTGCTGCTACGACTGCTGTTGCATTTCTTGCCATTATTATTTGACGATGAGGATGATGATGAGGAGGAGGAGGAGAAGGAGGATTGTTAACTAAAGAGTCAGAACTTAAGGAGTACTAACACCCTGTAGGAACCACAATAGGTGGTGGATAAAAGATGACCCCTAATAACCTCAGTCTCCTCTTTCAGCTTTGCATCAACCCACGGACAGAAAATTTAAAGTAATAGTACCCCTTAGAATAGAACAGCATATGAAACAGAAAACAAACTGGTGTCCTCACGCCCCTTCCAATGCTGCTGCTGCTGGGGTGGAATTTCCTAGCCACCATGTATGACACCGTTGGGTTTTATTTGCCACCTCTGTCTGCTGGTTGGGCCTCAGAGCAGTGACAAACCCACCTACAGATGCTCAAGCAGAAATTTCAGTGGTCACTTAGCTTAAGACCTCCTTGGCAGGGCTAATGTCAACACCACAAATTCTTATTCTACAAGCATCTTGAGCTGTGGTTTCAAATTTCCTTGCTTTCCTGAGTTAAGGACAGACCCGTGGTGTTAAGGGACCTGGAGTTGCTTACAGTCTCGGGGCCAGAAACCTTGCTTAAACACAGAATTACTAATTTGCAGAACCTCTTGTCAGTGGAGATTTCTCATAAAATGGGCCCCGAGGTGAGAGTTTAGTTAAATTGTTGTTGCATTCCCCCTCCTACCACAACTCTTTAATTGGAGATACTGGTAGGCATGCCTGGGGAGCTAAGTAAGATGTGCCCAGACCAGCCAGGGCAATTCCACAGCACCCTTGATGGGTGCATGCAGCAGGAAGGGGTCCTCTCGGGCACCAACGTGGTGCACAGTTGGAAACTAACCTGGGGGGGAGGGGCAGTTTAAAAAGTCAACTGGCAACTGTGAGCCTCCTTGCACCCTGAGTTGCTGAAATCTGATATTTCCTATTACTTGTGGGATGTGTAGCTGAGGTTATTTCAATTAAATGCACATCTGTGCTCAGTATACCCTACCCGCTTCTGTGTTAAGTAACTGTGACCTTTTGTTTTGAGTTGGGACTCTGATGACTGGGGCTAATGTAGCTACAGGCACAGCTTAATGAATTTATGGGGTCTGGGTTTGGGCATCCATATCTGGGCTGCCTTTCGCTGCCTCTGGTCCTGTACATGGTGAAGAGATCAAATTCTCTCTCATGGTCAACGTCTCTCTGTCTCTGTGTCTCCCTCCCTCCCTCCTTCCCTCTCTCCCTCTACACACACACACACACACACACACACACACACACACACACACACACACTCACACACCTCTCTTATCAGTGAAAACTTTGCCACTAAGTATTATTTCCATGGCTGAAAACAGACATTCTGCCAGCAAAGAATTTATCTGATTCAGGTCTCTTTGCTGGGAGGCTTGGTCGAGATTTCACCTACTGCTTGTCAACTCACAGTAAGAAAACATTTTACTTAAACCAAGTGCTATATGCACAACAGACAGTGGCCTTTTTGGCACCCAACGCATAGTCCTGTGACGCCCAGCCCAGGCAGAGTGGGAGCCGCTCTAGGCTACAGCTCTTACTTTGGCAAGAAACAGCATTTGCATGAAAGCTTTATAAAGTTTGTTTAGCTTACTTCAAATATTTTATTTTAAATAAATCACCCAAACCAAATTTAATTCTTTTCATTTGGACAAGGAGAAAGAGAGAACGTCCATGTTATTAAAAGACAACAATGCTTTTCATTCTTCCTTCAGGTCTGATTTTAACATGACTTTTTATTTTTGTCGATTTTGATGGAATCATAATTGCCCTTTCAGATCAACCCCAGGAAGATGGTGCTACTATGGGGAGTACAAGTTTGAGCCTCAACTGTTGCTTTTTACCTACTGAATTGTAAATTACCACTATCACTGACTATTACAAAGGGAGGCCTATAGAAATGTTCTACACATTTATTTCAAGCTTCCTCTTTGCTGTTCTTTTCAGAGGTCTGCAAGAGCCCCAAACACTACCAAGATGGACTAACCCAGTTGACAAGGCAGAAATTCTGTGGGATTTCAGAAACAGACAATCCAGTGTCACCTCTGCTGGAAATAATGTGACATTCATTTAACAACAACAGGTAATAAAAGTAAGTTTTAGAGTATCTGAAGCTGTATAATCAATCCTTTTCATCAGTGTATGAAACTATATATGTATCTAAGTATTTATTCTTGCCTCCTTCCAAAAAGGATTGGGAGTAGCTTACAGGCATACATACTAAATGATTCAAAACACATAAAGGTAGACATATAAGGTGAAGTCGGGAATAAGCTTATTACCCAAAAACTACCTGCCATTAGAGGTGGGCTACAAATTTATTTCTAGCTTCCTAGCAACTAAAGCAAAGATGGTGAATTTTAACCAATCAAGATTAATTATGCCTTTATCATTTTTTGTAGGGCTAAGCAATGAAAATCTGAACACACTCAATTACATCCAAAGACTTCTGGTCTGCCATTTTTTACCCCAGCTCTAGGCTCCTATTTCATCTACTCACTGTGTGTTGAGAGTAAGTTACTGCTACTAGCACCACAGGTGTTTATTTCTGCATTCACCCATGCTGTTATCTCTGTTAGGAGTACCAATGGTTCTCAACCATTTGTCCTGGGGAGAAGGGTGTAAATCACCCCAGGAGACATTTGGCAATGTCTGGAGACACTGTTGATTGCCATAATCTCTGGGAGAGAAGTGCTACTGGCCTGTAGCTGATAGAGATCAGAGATGCTGCCAAACATCATACAATGTGCAGGATGCAACCCACAACAAAGAATTTTCTAGTCAAACCATATAATACTGAGGTTGAAAACTCTGTAGCAACTAATGGGGTGTGTATGGGTGTGTGTGATTTTGTTTGAATAAGATAGAAATCAGTCACTTTTCTGTTTTAGAAAACACTAGCCTTCGTTTGAACTTCAGCCTTCATTGGTCTGCTCTAGAAACCCGTATGTCAGAAGAGCTTTCGTAATTGACAGAGTAGGAAAAAATGAGCCCAAAGGTTTGTTCTGGATCTTGGATATAATGCCAAAGGAATTTCAAAATAGGAGATCTTTAGGCAATAGCTAAAGGACATCAGAATAAGTCTACCTGATGTGTTAGGAAAATCGGGGCATTGCTTAAAAAATCTGGAAGTCATCCCATCTCTTAACTCAATCTGAATAAATAAACCTTGCCAATAGAATGTGTTTTATAGCACTGATGGAAGAACTGCTGGAGAGCAAGAGAGAGTAAACAGATGGAAAGAACACCAAAGGAAATTGAGAAATAGCCATCTGATGATATCATGTAGATTGGACCAAGAACCACATGCCTGGGCTCTTCCCGCACTGACCTGCTGGATGCAGGTGCACAGTCAATGGTCTCCCTGGTACCCTAACAGCTGGATGATTTTCTCCCTTGCCAACTGCTCTCTTAGAGACAGAAGTCAGGCTCATTCCCATGTTTTACAAATACAATAGTTAAGACGGCTGGTTAAAAACTTGCTTTGATTTTTGTCATGCCCAATCCTACTTTTTTCTTTCTTTCTTTTTTTTCTGACAAGCTACCATTATTCTAGATATGAAAAAAAAGGCTAGCTCATAGTGGATAGACTAATAATGAAATGTGACTTTTCTCTCAACTATCTCAATAATCATCACCTTCATTCTTCGTTCACTTCATTCACCTTCATAAAGTCGGATAATTCAAGATTTGGGCTGTTTATGCACAAGACTGGTCATGTTTTTATTAAACTGATAAGCAGTGATCCCACCTGACAGCACTGTGATTAGCAGATGTAACCTATCTGTGTTCATGCAAATTGAAATGGTTAGCTAGAAAATTTTAAGGGTTCCTTTGAATTCTGTGTCTGCTTCAATAAGGAAATACTTTCTAGAGAAATGCAAACATCTTCACTGACATGGATACAGAGGAGAACCTCATAAACTTAAATTCTACTGTGCTCATCCAGGAAGGAAGGAAGCTGGACCTAGCCTCCAAACCATCCGTAAACAAAGTTTCCTCAGAGAGTCTCTGGGAGGATGATTAAATGTAATAATTTATATACCATTTGAAATCAACTGGTGTGTTAATCATGGGTAATTCTTCCTGCACTAACTGCGGGGCTCTACTAAGTCATACTTGGTTGGCTTCCTTTGAGTTATTTTATGTACAGCATTCTCTTTAAAGAAAAATTATTTTATTAAAGCTACAGTTTAATTTTCATTAATTCAATCTACATTTTATCCAGTGTATAATGTGTAATTATTTAATAGCTCTCTGTCTCAAAAAATAGTGAGAGAGATATATAATAAATATATTTATTACATCTCACATACATATCTATTGTCCAAAAAAACAAAGCCAAGATAACTTTTAGCTATATGATTTTAAACATGTGGAATGAAAAAACTTGTTTCTATGTGAAAGCTGTTTTCAACAATTATCAAAGCCCACTTCTCTAAGGCTAACTAGTTCATAAAATACTTTCTAATAGATTTCATGGCTTTGTTAATCCTGCTTATACAATAGAACCAATTTGATAATGACATTACTAATACTTCTCTTTTGATGAAACACTTCAGACAGCTATCTGCCTACAAGAAATTCAACTTCAGAATTAAGGACTCACACAGACTGAAAGAGCAGGAATAGAAAAAATATCCCATGCAAATGGAAATGAAAAGAAAGCTGGAATAGCTATACTCATATCAGACAAATAGACTTTATTTTTTTTTAAGATTTTATTTATTTAGGGGCGCCTGGGTGGCTCAGTCCTTAAGCGTCTGCCTTCGGCTCAGGTCATGATCTCGGGGTCCTGGGATCGAGCCCTGCATTGGGCTCCCTGCTCAGTGGGAGGCCTGCTTCTCCCTCTCCCACTCCCCCTGCTTGTGTTCCCTCTCTCGCTGTGTCCCTCTCTGTCAAATAAATAAATAGAATCTTAAAAAAAATATATTTTATTTATTTATTTGAGAGAGAGAGAGAGAGCACATACAGGTGAGTCAGGGGAGAAGCAGAGGGAGAAGGACAAGCAGACTCTGCACTGAGTGCAGAACCCCACATGGGGCTTGATCCCACAACCCTGAGATCGTGACCTGAGCCAAAATCAAGAATCAGATGCTTAACCGACTGAACCACCCAGGTGCCCCCAAAATAGACTTTAACACAAAGACTACAATAAAAGGCAAAGAAGAGCATTACATAATGATAAAAGTGTCAATCCAGAAAAAAGATATAACATTTTTATGTTAATGTTATGTTTATTTATTTTAAGTGATTTATTAATTTATTATATATGCACCCAAGATAGGAGCACCAAAATACATAAAGCAAATATTAACAGAGCTAAAGGGAGAAATTGAAAGTAATACAATAATAGCAAAGGACTTTAATATCGCATTTTCATCAATGGATAGATTATTCTGACAAAAAAATCTATAAGGAAACATCAGCCTTAAACAACACATTAGACCAGATGGACTTAATAGATATATGCAGAACATACCATCCCAAACTAGCAGAATACACATTCTTCTCAAGTGCACATGGCACATTCTCCAGGATAGATCACATGCTGGGCCACAAAAGTCCCAATAAACTCAAGAAAACTGAAATAATATCAAGCATCTTTTCCAACCACAATGATATGGAACTAGAAATCAAATTACAATTAATTATAAATTCCAATTACAAAAAATGGGAAATGCAAAAGCATGAAAACTAAACAACATGCTACTAAACAACCAATCAGAGCAATCAGAGCAATCAAAGGAAAAATCCAAAAATAACTAGAGACAAATGAAAACAGAAATGCAACATATCAAAATCTACGGAATGCTGCAAACATGGTTCTAAGAGGGAAGTTCATAGCAATACAGACCTACCTCAAGAAACAAGAAAAATCTCAAATAAACAATTTAACTTTACACCTAAAGGAACTAAAAAAAATAAGGACAAACAAAGCCCAAAATTAGTAGAAGGAAGTAATAAAGATCACAGTGGAAATAAATGAAGTCAAGACTAAAAACACAACAAAAATGATGAATGAAATTAAGTTCTTTGAAAAGACAAACAAAATTGACAAACCTTTAGCTAAACTAGCCAAGACAAAAAGAAAGGGACTCAAAGAAATAAAATCATAAATGAAAGCGGAGATGTAACAATTGATCTCAGAGAAATACAAAGGGTAATAAGATACTACTATGATCAATTATATGCCAAACAAACTCCTAGACATCCTGGAAGAAATAGATAAATTCCTAGAAACATACAATCTTCTAACACTGAATCAGGAAGAAATAGAAAATCTGAACAGATGAATTACTAATAAGGAAATTGAAACAATAATTGAAAACCTCCCAACAAACAAAAATTCAGGACCAAATAGCTTCACTAGTAAATTCTACCAAACATTCAAAAATTTAATACCTAGTCTCAAACTTTTCCAAAAAAATTGAAGAGGAGGAAAAGCTTCCAAACACATGTTATGGCTAGCATTACCCTGATACCAAAACCAGATAAGGACACCACAAAAAGAAAATTACAGGCCAATATCCTTGATAAACATAGATGCAAAAATCCTCAACAAAATACCAGCAAATCAAATGCAACAATACATTAAAAGGGTCACATACCACAGTCAAGTAGGATTTATTCCAGGGATTCAAGGATGGTTCAACAACCACAAATCAATCAATGGGATACACCACATTAACAAAATTAAGGATAAAAATAATACAATCTCAACAGATGTAGAAAAAGCGTTTGATAAAATTCAACAGCGATTTATGATAAAAACTCTCAACAAAGTGCATACAGAGGAAATATATCTCAACATTAAGACATACATAACAATCCTACAGCTAACATCACACTCAACCATGAAAATCTAAAAGTTTTTCTTCTAAGATCAGGAACCAGATAAGAATGCCCCCCTCACCGCATAGTACTGGAAGTACCTACCCAAAACAATTAGGCCAGAAAAAGAAATAAGAGCCATCCAAATCAGAAAGGGAGAAGAAAAACTGTCGTTATTTGCAGATGATATAATATATATATATATATATATATATATATATATATTTAAAACCCTAAAGAAACAACCAAAAAAACAATTAGAACTAATAAATGAATGTAGTAAAATTGAAGAGTATAAGATCAATATACAGAAATCCGTGGCATTTCTATACACTAACAACAAAACAACAGAAAGAAATTTTTTTTTAATTTTCACATATAATTGCTTCAAAAAGAATAAAATATCCAGAAATAACTGTAACCAAGGAAGTGAAAGACCTGCACACTGAACTATAAGACATTGATGAAAGAAACTGAAGACACAAATAAAATGGAAAGATATTTCATGCTCGGGCACCTGGGTGGCTCAGTTGGTTAAGTGACTGCCTTCGGCTCAGGTCATGACCTGGAGTCCCAGGATTGAGTCCCGCATCGGGCTCCCTGCTCAGCAGGGAGTCTGCTTCTCCCTCTGACCCTCTTCCCTCTCGTGCTCTCTATCTCTCATTCTCTCTCTCTCAAATAAATAAATAAAATCTTTAAAAAAATAAAAATAAAAAAGTTTTAAAAAAAGATATTTCATGCTCATACATTAGAAGAATTAAGATTGTTACAATGTCCATATTACCCAAAGCAATCTACAGATTCAATACAATCCCTATCAAAATACCAATATCATTTTTCACAGAACTAGAACAAATAATACTAAAGTTTGTATGGAATCACAAAAGACCTCAAATAACCAAAGTAATCCTGAGAAACAAAAACAAAACTGGAGGTATCATACTCCCTGATTTCAAACCATACTATAAAGCTCTAGTAATCATATTTTTGGTACAAAAACAGAATACAGATCAATGGAACAGAACTGAGAGCCCAGAAATAAACCCACACATATATGGACAATTAATGTATGACAAAGGAGCCAAGAAGATACAATGGAGAAAGGACAGTCTCTTCAATAAATGATTATAGGAAAACTGAACAGCCACATGCAAAAGAATGAAACTAGACCACTACATTTCACTCTACACAAAAATTAATTCAAATCGATTTAAAGACTTGACTATAAGACCTAAAACCACAAAATTCCTAGAAGAAAACATAGGCAATATGCTCCTTGACATCAGTCTTACTGACATCTTCGTGAATCTGACTCCAAAGGCAAGAAAAACAGAAGCAAAAATAAACAAATGGGACTACATCAAGCCAAAAAGCTTCTGCACAACAAAGGAAACCATCTTCAAAATGAAAAGACAACCTACTGATTCAGAGAAGATATTTGTATACCATACATCTGATAAAGGGTTAATATCCAAAATATATAAGGAACTCGTACAATTCAACAACAAAAAAACAAACATTTTAAAAAAGGGGCAAAGGCTCTGAATAGACATTTCTCCAAAGAAGACATCCAGATGGCCATCAGGCACATGAAAAGATGCTCAACATCACTAACTATTATGGAAATGAAAATCACAACCACAATGAGATAACACCTCACACCTGTTAGATTGGCTATTATCAAAAAGACAAGAGATAAACAAGTGTTAGAAAGGGTATGGAGAGAAGGGAACTCTCATCCACTGTTGGCGGGAGTGTAAATTGGTGCAACTGGTGTGGAAAATAGTATACAGATTCCTAAAAAAATTCTACCATATGATTCAGCTATTCTACTTCTGGGTATTTATTTATTTTAAAAGATTTTATTTATTTATTTGACAGAGAGAGAGGGAGACGCAGTGAACACAAGCAGAGAGAGTGGGAGAGGGAGAAGCAGGCTTCCCGCTGAGCAGGGAGCCCAGTGCAGGGCTCGATCCCAGGACCTCGGGATCGTGACTTGAGCCAAAGGCAGACACTTAACGACTGAGCCACCCAGGCGCCCCCTACTTCTGGGTATTTATCTGAAGAATACAAAAACACTAATTTGAAAAGATATATGCACTTCTATATTCATTGCAGTATTATCTGCAATAGCCAAGATATGGAAACAACCTAAGTGTCTATTGATACGTGAATGGATAAAGATGTGGTATATTTAGACAATGGAATAGTACTTAGCCATAAAAAAAAGAATGAAATCTTGCATTGGTAACAACATGGATGGACCTTGGGGGTATTATGCTAAGTGAAATAAGTCAGATGAAGAAAGATAAATACCACATGATTTCACTCATATGTGTCATCTAAAACAAACAAACAAATAAAATAAAATAAAAACAAACTCAGAGATACAGAGAACAGATTAGTGGTTGCCAGAGGGGAAGCAGATGGGGGAGGGTGTGTGTGTGTGAAATGGATGAAGAAAGTCAACTCTATGGTGATAGATGGTAACTAGACTTATGGTGATACTCTGTAGTGAATACAGATGTCGAATTATAAAGCTGTACTCATGAAGCTTATTAAACAAACAAATAAATAAATAAATATATCAGCTGTCTCAAAACTGTATGAATTTGAAAAGGATGAAAATGGCAGTTTGCAAGTCACATGTCAACATGTGTGGATAACATTGATCTTGTTGCTACGCTCTGTCTAAATGATTAGCAGTGCAGTCTCAGCCAGTTTTCGGAATAAGCCATGTTAGAGAGACCCTTCAAAAACTCAGCTTAAAAATAACAGTATGGCCAAACCACTGCCAGTCTAAAGACCTCGCTTCACTTCGCCAACAGTAACACTGGATGTGCACAGGTGAAATGGTAAAGAGGGTGAGGGTGGGGAGAAGGAAGGGTAGCTGTTTGGCTTTATAATGAAAGAAGGAAAATCCCTCCCAGATTATGTACCTTGTTTGTCTTACTGGATATCACCTTAACTGCTATGACTGCAGATGCTATTAGTTAAAATGCATATTAAGTTATCTGGTCCTTCTTAAATCCTCATCAGACCACTTAACTTCTAAATTTCTATTAGCAACAATTTCTAATGGAAACATCTCAATTTTGGCCTTCTGTGAGAGGGTTACAATTGACTTAAAGTGTCCGGAGGAAAGTGGGGTGATTCCATCCCATACTGAGAGACACAAAATGTGCCAAACCTTACACCACCATTTTTCTTGTTGAATTATAAAGTGTGAAACAAATATTAATAGCAATTTCCAAAGGAATAAACTTACTTTCAGTGCAAATAGGACAGCATCCTTTTCTGTTGAGAATTTTACCCTAATCAAGAGGGAAAGGAAAACAAACAAATTTAATGTTAAGAAACAGGGTCTGCTGAGGACAAAACTCTTTTTTTTAAATCTAATACCAGTTAAACCAATGAAATCAGTCCAAGCTGTATTTGAACTTGATTCCCAGACAGTGATGATGGTGGCAAAAATGAACTTTGAAATATCAGGTTCTGATGCAGGCAAAGTCATTCAGAAAGCTTTCCTGTTCTTATCCTCTGAGAAATATAATATCCGAGGGGCTCACTGGTGTGATTTTTCTCACATGGGGGGAAGATGGAGACAGTCTGGATTCAACCTTTTCATTGATATCCAAACTAGCCCTCTAGAGACAAAGCATACACACATAAAAATGGGAATCATCTGTCAACCTCTCGATCCATGTAAGGTTTTCATTCTGTCTTTGCTTGTCAGAGGGGCCCAAACAATAAATCATATCCCTAGCACAGGCCTATAGATATGGACAATATCTGTGCTACAGAAAAAATTCAGTCAGATTTCTTCTTTCAGAAAGTGGTATGCTATCTATGTTAAGTCACTGTTATGCAGTTAAAGCCAATGAAGCTGAGGGTTTTGAAATGCTGAGTAATTCCCCATTACCTTTCTGGAAATACAGTGTAATCTCCTATATTCCATTTCTTCTAATTTTTTTTAATGCATGGCATTAAAAGGAGGAAACGTATTCTCAGGGTCCATATCAGAGAATGTCATTGTCTTGTCTCTGACTCAATGAGACTCACAGAGAAGAAGAAATGTGGTCAATTGCCACTAGGGGTCAATTGCATAAAGAATAGATTTAGGCACTCAAAAAAAAAAAATACAGACTTTAAAAATGCTGGTTGATAATTGAAGAACTAGAACCACGTCTCATTCATTTTTGCATCAGCCAGGCCTAAAATGGTACATTAAAGACTATGACAACTTTGAAAGAGGCTTAAAACTCGGCCCCACTCAGCCCTCCCTGGTTTGGGGCATTATGACCTATTTTCATTGCCTAGAGTTCGATTATCTATTTCTATTTGGCACAGAGGGCCCCCTTCGGTTTCTTGTCACCAAAAGCAGTTGAAGAAAAGATCAACTGAGGTCGGTTCGGGCTGATGGAGTGGTGGCCCCAGGGGAGTGCAGTAAAGTGCTCTATCAGGAGGAGGCAGAACTACTTGAACAAAGGCCCCAACAAAGGGTGACTATATGATCCCCTACATCTGCACCTTGGCAGAAACTGCCATCTCCCTTCTGAAACTGAGTGGAGCTGGTAATCTCACTGAATCACATAAGGAATAAGTCAAGCACAAGCTATGAAGTCTAGGCTCCCAAGTTCTATGTAACTAGCTGTGGAACTCTGGACACATTGTGACCTCACTGGTAAGAAGTGTCTAGTAATAGCACCCAACTCAGAGGGGTGGTCTCAACATTAAACAGGGTAAGTCCTGCAACTATAGGGAAAGTCTCAGTATGTATCAGTGATGATGAGATGGCAGTGTTATAAACAACCTGTCCCCACTGGAACCCCTCACAGCCCTTCTCACCAAAGGCGCTCCTTTTCCTCAGGGCTGGGGATGAGGGAGGGGTTGAGGGAGAGTGGGGTCTGTCAGGGAGGATGGACAGGAAACCCTTCTTCAACAAGGCACACATACTTCTGGAAAAAGAGATGAGTAGCAGTCAGGAAGGATAGAGCAGGGAATAGAGTCTGCTTCTTCAAAAGAAAACACACACACACACACACACACACACACACAAACACACACACACTTTTTTAAATTTCCCCAGGCAATGCAAAGGAGGGGAAATAAGCATTTAACAGGATTTCCATAGTAGAACTAAGTTATCTTCCAAAGTCCTTGTGCTGGCCCCTGAGGAACTGCTGGAAGGATGCCTAGAAACAGAAACATGCCCTTGGGGCAGGAGCCGGGCAGGACAAGCTTCCACAAGACCAGGAGGGGTGAGGTGGGGGAAAGGTCTGCACTTGGAGAGACGGATGCTCCTGGCTCAAATGAGGTTGTCAGAGAGGAGATGCTGAGATGCCGCTGACATGAAGAACATTGACCTCCCCACAGCAAGAGGACAATGAAACCCATCAAGCCTGCCACAAGCCGGGGGACTCCAGTCAAGCTGGAAACCCCACCACGGCCTGCTGAGGCTAGTTACTTGAGCCACCAGGTTGGCACAGCATCCTGTTTTTGTCTTGTAGAATAAGGAAGCCCATTATTACCAACATGTGCTGCCTGAGTTCATTAACAGTGAGGGTTCCCCAAGGACTGGCATAAATGATGTGATCCCATTTTTCCCAATGAATATTTATAAGCAGACCATGTTCAAGTCTACTTATTGTATCTCCTTTTTTTTTTCTTTCACGGGAGGTTTTCAGTTTTATGTCTGAGGCTTTTTAAAGTAAGACTAATTAGGGTTGTTTTTTTTTTTCCTTTTTTTTCTCCTCCATTCAGTTGTGCAATAGCAACAGCTGTTGTTTTTTTCGTGCCTCATTTGGCACTCAAGTAAAAACAGCAACTTTCTGTTTATAATAATAACAGATGTGAATAAAATTAAAAGCTGTCTATAAGAGAGAAGGGAGGACATGCCCTGAATATATGGATATATTTTTTTCATTCACTGGAAGGTATTGAATAGGTTTGACATTTTCCCAAAATGCATAAAACCTTGAGAGGTTTCAGGTTGCCGAGGTGAAGTCAATGAAGCTCATGCTTTAGAAGATAATGGCAGCTTTCTTCCGAGTTCTGGAACTGTGCGTTTCTGAAAAGAGATATTTCCATAGGGGCACTATTTCCATTTGGGGCTACGACAGAGTCCAGGGTTAGGGAAGGAAAACGCAGTAAAGGGGTCGGGGGTGTCGCTAGGCCGCCAGAGAAACCTCTCGGGGAGTTTATTACTAAACGACTACATACTACTTTGAAAGACTAAGGGAAGAAATCCCTAATTTGAGAAAAGAGAAAGAGAAGAGAAAAATGGGAAGGCTGTTCAATGGAAAACCCAACAAAAGGAACAAGAGAGCAGATCTAACAGGAGCTGGAGACATTAAAACAAAGGAGTGGGAAAAGTCAGTGAGGAATAAGGGAGCTGGGACAAGTGAAAGGTTAAGAGCTATTTTCATGCGAGACTAGAATTTCCCAAAGGGGCCTTGCAAAGGGGGTTGTGGCTGTCCAGGAACCTGGAAGTATCAGTGGATCTGGATTCTGTGTTCAGAAGATGGCATGTAACCATGGCACATGTAGGGTGTTTCCCAAGACCTTAAGGTAAAGAAAAAAACCAACCTGCATTCCAGACATACCTGGGGGCAGCTGCTGATGGGAACGCACTGCTTCTTTCGACACTCTGTCTTGCCTTTCACACAAGCACAGATGGTGCAGTTAACAGAGGACCACATCTCTCCATCCTATAGGAGAGAGCACAGGATTCTGCTATCAGCTGGAGGCTGATGGGAGCTAATCCAACACGCTGGGATTTCTCTGCCAAGAAGAGCATTTCTTACCCTGAGTGAGGGATCCATCATCAGACTAAATTACCCTGAGATGTCTCTGCGATTGGAGGGTGTGTGTGTGTGTGTGTGTGTGTGTGTGTGTGTGTGTGTGCGCGCGCGCCCTCTCCAGGATAGAAAAAGAATTCTTGTGCATCTAACCAAACCATATTTGCATCTTGCTCCTCCTGCATTGTTTACTTAGCTTCACCCTTGGAGGGTGTGTGTGTGTGTGTGTGTGTGTGTGTGTGTGTGTGTGCGCGCGCCCTCTCCAGGATAGAAAAAGAATTCTTGTGCATCTAACCAAATCATATTTGCATCTTGCTCCTCCTGCATTGTTTACTTAGCTTCACCCTGGAAGACAAACATGAATTTTCATATATGATGCAGTAGCAAAGGTCTAATTTTCCTGTTTGATAGAACTGAAATGTTTAAGCTGTCCCAGACACCAACAGTTGAGATGTACAAAAGTGGTTAGTTTGTTCCCAGATGTGACATGGTTCTGGACTACATAGGACATGAACATGCAAAGAACAGAGGCTAATTCAAAGGACTCTCATTGCCCAGGCAGACACCTGATCAGCAAGCCATCTAAATATGTGGAGCCCAGACAGAATACTCCAAGATAACGTGTTCCTGCCTGTCAGATCCTCTGCTCCCAAAAAGCTGGTTAGCACCTTGGAACACATTTTCTAACCCAGAGAAGGCTTTTTGAGGAATATTTTTGGCTCACTGAATTTATAATATGCAATTGCCAAATACCCAGCCACAAGAAGCCCCGTTCCTCTAGAGAATGTACAGGGATGCATGGCCTAGCTTGTGGAAAAGTAGATTACATTCAAAAGAGATGGGTCTGAAAACAAAACAAGGATTCCTTCCTGGGTTTGTAGATATAAGCAGCAAATTCTGTTAAAAACAGAAAAACTAGCTCAGATTTTGAGGATGACTGCTCCTTTTCCTCTTCCTTCTCATTTTTTGAAGCTGTATTAAGGACTTCTAGAGCTTTTTATTTCTCAGGAGAGAAAGAACTAACTGAATCTGTCTTAAAGGACATCTGACTAGTCCAAATTCTCTGAGTGCACATTTCTAGGACTTGGTGTTTCAAAGGTAACTCTCTGCAAATTATTTTAAGCCTCATCACATAAAGGAACCTTTGTATAAGGGGCCTTGAAAGCTCTTTGCACACAATACCAGCATGAGAGGGAGTCTATTGCATCCAGGTGCTCGGGAAATGGAGGATGACTTTATGTTAAAAGGACACATGAGTGGCTCTGAGAGCCTGGTGTAAATACAACACACACATGACCCCCTTCCTCTGGGCATGACCCATCATGTCTTCTTACTGATTGCATAGGAATCAAGACTCTCCCTCCAACTCTGTCAATGCAAAAGGAAATCTGGCTAAGTGCAGGATGAGGAGGAGCTTCCACGTCTGACTTGATTCCGTGGTTCTCAGTCTCAGGAATGTCCTGAGGTGGCACCTTCAGGTACAGAAAGACTCCCTCCACCCAACAGACCAGATGGAAAGCCCTTTGGACAAAGAAAATAATCTTCATTCTGATGTTTACATGGTCACTGCACAGCTGCGCTAACAGAAAACTATGGGTAGCAGTTGACGAGTAGCAGATGGTCAGTGGCCAACGCTGGTGGCTCAGTTGGGGCAAGACTCTCTCACCTTTGCTCAGCGGCTGTGCTGGCATCAATATCCTCACCTGAGCATCTTCCAAGTGAGAAAAGTCTCTCTTTGAAAAAGAAGCTTTGTGAAAAATTCTAAAAGTATTAAGCTACAGAACCATCAGGATCTCGGAAAGGGACACTGAGCATCTCTAACTAAATGAGATGCCCCCAGTCATTAGGGCACCCAGAACAGCACTGTCTTCAACTCAGTCCCAGTCACTGGCCCTGCACATGTGGTGATCATGTTTCACAGGCTTAAAATACTTTGTAAAGCAAAAATAAAGCCAAAAAAAACCATTTTTCCAAACAGTTGCTTCTCTGCCCCACATGTATTTGATCTTAAATATATGTATATTTAGTATTGCAATATAAATAATTACATTTGCATACACACACACACACACATGACATATGTGTCTACAAAATATGGATTACTCTGGTCTGCCTTTTGTCTGGAGCTTTCTACATTCCCGTATGTAGAAAGTGGTTCCCAGGCACTTGGCTTGTGACATACCCGGAAAATCTTGTTGCCAAACTTGCACACCTTGATGTCCTCCGGAGGCATGCGCAGGAGGCACTCTTCACAACACATCTCCTCCCCTCTGACGCAGCCACCAGGGTGGGAGCACTTCTTCTTACACACCACGGTGGAGTCCTGGGGGCCCGAGGGCAAACCAGAAATTAAAAATGTTCTCCATCTCTACCAAACATCCCACCTGACCCTCCTTTTAACAACCCACAACTAACTGCTTTAAAACATATTCTGAAGATATCACACTGTAACTTGTTGCAATAAATCTCTCTTTCCCTTCAAAATGTTATTTGTTGATGGAGGTATCTGGACAAGAAGATGAAGAAGCTATGAGAAGTGTGATATACCTTCGCTACCTTCCAATGTCTATAACTTAATGTTCAAGAAACTTCTGGTTGCACTCCAGCCAGCGTGTGGCTCACCAGTTTCCTTCTTCCTGCCCTTTTCCTCTTGCACGTCCTTCATGAACGTTGCTCTCTCAGGTCTCCTCCAGGGCTTTATGCCACCTTCAGGGGGTTTAGCATAAAGGCATAGTATCTAATCAAAAAGTAAACATTAGGAGCTGTTGTTCCTCCTCAAGGTGAAATTCCTTAGTGTGTTCTATGTTCACAGAAGAACTGAACAAGCAAGTCCAAAACTGGGCCTGGGCTCTAGGGCTCCTCCATAAAGGATGTAACCTTCGTCAGACCACTTACCCCCTGAGAGTGATGAGTTTATATCTGTAACTTTAAGAGGTATGGCTTGCTTTCTAAAGAAGTGGCATCGCATGAACAAAATAGCCAAGTAAGTTGTGCCTACTAATTTATTCAACACACTGGAGAAAAATTCAGAGCTGTTCAAGAAAAGTAAACTTGTTTAGTTCCCCAGCCAACAAGTTTCAATTTTACCGGAGTAGGTTGTCAGCTGGAATGAATGTAAGAGCAAAACACTTGTGAGACTCGGTGGCAGGCAGGGATGGAGGAAAGCAGTGTCCCAGATAGATGGGCAATACCCTCACAGTGTGGAGTTACTGGGAGACCGATGACAGGGAAACGAGACCAAGCCCTCTCTTGTTAGTTAGCGTTGAGAGAGAACTCACTTAAACAGGTGTGTCAATCAATGTATGTAACTTCTGTAGCTCCTCTGTTAATCCTATGACTTCAAGAAGTACTCCTGGTATTCATCCACTATACTCCTACTGACCTATCCATCTAAGATTAATATGACAATGAGATAATCCTTTTAAAGATGGCATTAGTTGTGTTTTATTTTTAAGGTTCTACCACATCAGATAATGGGTAGGATTTAGCATTGGACAAGACCAGTTCATTTATTAGGTATGTTATCTTATGCAAATCCATCTCCTTGAGCCTCAGATTCCTCATCTTCAAAATGGAGGTGAGAGTACCTACTTCTCAGGTTTATCGTGCGATTTAAATGAAATATGCAAAGCACTTGCCACAGTTTCTGGCACATAGAAATTATTATAAGTCTACTCATAAACTGGGAAAAAATATGTTGCCAAGCTGCACGTCTTGATTTCTAGTTTGAAAACAGCGTACTCCCTAGCTCTCAAGTAATACATACTTCACAGTAATAGATTTCCCACCTTTCACTACACACACACACACACACACACACACACACACACACACACACACACGGCATGCATTAGATCATATGGCTGGCAGTAGTTTAAGCAATGAGAATACAGAGATGGATGGATGTGCTTCTGTATACAAGGAGTTCACAGAGCAAATGGAGAGAGAGGACCACGGGAACAAATAAATTGCAATATAATGTAGTAACCAGAATTAGTAGAGGTATAGAGGTAACAGAAAAGAGGGGTAATTACCTACCTGTGTGAGTCAGGAAAGCCTCCCCAGGGGACGTAACATGTGAGATAGGCTGTTGTGTAGGAAGAGGAGTTTGCTAATCAAACTGAAAGATGAGGCTACACTCCAGGTGGAGGAATCATCAGATCTGAAGGCCCAAAGACCTGAAACCATACTGTGCTCAGAGTACTATTAAACAGTTTCCTGCACCTGCCATGGCACTGGGTGGAGATGCTGAAGAGGGAAGCTCTAAGCAGACAGAAAATAATACTGATTATCCAAAATGACTTCAAGCATCCAGTTTTCCAAAGATGACTGTAAACGCATACTCTGAGAAAAGACAACCTCTTGAAGGAACAATATTAATTACACTTTTTTGAGCACGGGGACATATTGCCTAATCTTCTCTCAAAAGAATCCATGAGACCCAAAGCACTGCAAGCATAACAGATTCTCAGTCTGCTCTCCTGCAATTAAGAGAATTGGGGATGTGGTATGTTTCATCAAAGGTTCAGTACCCTCAAGAGGAAGCTAGAACCTGTAAAATTCCTGGAGAGGAAGAAAAGTCTGGAGGATGGATGCCAAGGCAAACAGAAGGAGTGGCTATATGTTTAGCATAGGATAGTGCAAACGACGAGAGGAAGGAGCCTGAGGAAAGTATTCTCAGTCTTCGGAAATACTCAGTGTCAGTGCCAAGGAACAGACAGTTCAGCCCCTATTCAGCCACCCCCCTGAAGGAGTGCATGCTACTTAACAAAGCATGCCTCAAGTAATCAGGAACTTCTGAACTCTAATCCTAGCTACTGACTCATAGCTGACATTGAGCAAAACTCCTCTCTTTCCCTCTCTAGCGCTTTAGCTATTAAAAACAAAACAACAACCATCACCACCAAAATGCATTATTCTAAATTCATTTCACACAGATGTTTGGCTTAACCCACTAATGAATGATCCTAAAATCTCCCATTAAAATGGTTCTCTTCTTGGTTTTAAAAATAAATCACTGCATAAGCACAGTCAATTAATGTGTGATGTGCATCCCTTTAAAATTCTGGGGGCACCTGGGTGGCTCAGTCGTTAGGCATCTGCCTTCGGCTCAGGTCATGATCTCGGGGTCCTGGGATCGAGCCCCACACTGAGCCTCGCATCGGGCTCCCTGCTCCGCAGGAAGCCTGCTTCTCCCTCTCCCACTCCCCCTGCTTGTGTTCCCTCTCTCGCTGTGTCTCTCTCTGTCAAATAAATAAATAAAATCTTTAAAAAAATAATAAAAATAAAATAAGATAAAAGAAAATTCTGGAGCTGTGGAATTCATTCTTTACCAGTCATTAGACCTCTGGTTGCCTTTGGAGAAAAGCAAGCAATGCCTCAGGTAAGAAATGGTACAATGAACAATGCATAAATACTCTCTTCCCAAACTATCAGGTTTATCTTTGTGATAAACTATAAATCCACGCTTTTCTTTCCTCTTGAATGTGATTAAAGTCATTTTTAGTGCGAGGTGTGTCAGAGAATTCATCTTTGATAGTTAGAGCCAGAGAACATTGCCACATCTATGTGTCTGATTTTAGAAAGTACCTCAGGATAGCCTCCTCAGACTTTAGTTCTCACCTCTGGAACCTAACTTGTAGGTCCTGGGAAGATAACAGTGAATTGTAATTTGGGTCCTATGTTTTAACTTCCTTGTGACTTTGAGTATGATCTCAACTAGTAAAATGGCATTGATAATGCCTCGTTCCAGTAAGTAACACATTGTGTTACTTGTAACACATGGCTATACTGTTAACAATAAAACCCCGGGGTGCGTGGGTGGCTCAGTCCTTAAGCGTCTGCCTTCGGCTCAGGTCATGATCTCAGGGTCCTGGGATGGAGTCCCGCATTGGGCTCCCTGCTCAGCGGGAAGCCTGCTTCTCCCTCTCCCACTCCCCCTGCTTCTGTTCCCTCTCTCGCTGTGTCTCTCTCCGTCAAATAAACAAAATCTTTAAAAAAGAAATAAATAAATAAAAATAAAACCCCAACTGCATTTTTGGACCGCAGCCCCTCAGAGCCACATTACCTGGCAGGTGCATGCAGTGCAGTTATCGTAGAGAAATGAAGATCCATTGTCATAAACGTCACTGCGAAAGAGGCAGCTTCCAAATGGGAGGTCAAACACTTTCCTCTGACCTAGAGGGAAGCAACAGCATGGTGTAAGCAAGATAGAAGCCAGGATGTCCCACTTTGTCATCAACAATTACATCACAGGGCTGTTAAACATTTTCACAAGAGCAGGTAAACCTGGTACACAAAAATAGCCCTGGGTCAGATGTTCCCAGGGAATCCCCTGGGGTCATAATGTAGAGAGCTTTTGTTATAAAGGGTTTGATTCCACACTGAATCTTTTAAGTTCAACAAATCTTTATTACCATTATAGTGAACCAAGATGACCAGGTCTATGTTGACCTGCCCTCATGGAGCTCACAGTCTACTGGTGAGACAAACCCACAAAGAATGATTTCAACACAGTAATACGGTAAGTTGTGGAAAGAAGCCAATATGGGAACTGTAGGGACAGGGAGGTCAGAGAAGATTTCTTAGAAGATGTAATGCTTGAGCTGCATTTTAAAAACAAGTAAAATTATCCAGAAAGAAGGTACTGGCAGGGAAGAGGCAAAAGGAGTCAAGATATCCCAAGAAGAACTAGAATGAGCGAAAAGAAGAACCAGTGATATTCCATCTCGGTTGGAGATGGCAATGGCAAGTCCACTGGTATAAAGGATGGCACTAACTCAAAATGTGCATAAAGGCAGAATCCAACCCACATGCCAAGTGCCCAAGCTTTCATAGGCATCGCACCTCTGTAGAATTAGCTTGGTTTTCCCTGATGTGAAGATCTGATTGGTGACCAAAAGGGCCATAAAAAAGCAAACCCAAATAAAGACTACAATCCAATTTCCTCCTTTCTTTCAGTATATGAGCATCTACTCCCTGGAGCATACAAAAACATCCCTGACAAGTTACTTGAATCAAGGACTGAGTTAAGAAGTCAAAGATTCATAGTCACTCATTAGATTTACATCTATACTCTTTCTTCTTATAAAAAGATTAAAAGCAATCTCTATTTATCAGAATGCCCAGTGAAATGCTGAAAATACCTATAGGCACATACTAAATGCTACTCTCAGAATTAGAATTGTTGGAATTACCATCAATAGGAGTCAAGAAAAATTCTATCTTCCTGCTAGAGTCAACTTCAAGGCTAGAATACGTATACATATAGAATTAAATCGTTTAGTTCTTACTACCAGAAGTAAACTTGCCTCAAAAGATGGCAGTAAATTATAACCTGGGTCCCACATATGGACCCCCTGGTGACCTTGAGTATTTCTCCAGGCCTCACTTAGGTCACTTGTAAAATGGTACTAATAATGCCTCCTTGCAATAATACACGGCCCTCTCTACCTACAATTCTGATACTAGAGTACATAACCAAAATCCCTTTCATGGTTAGACAAAATTTAGCTAAATGACTGTATTTTTGCACCTAGCAAGTACTAATAACCCAACTAAGATGGGTATTCTTATGTGTACACCAAGGTCCTGAATTTCTTGAAACTTGTGAGAACTTAGAGACTCAATTAGAGGATTACCTGCAAAACACAAAATTCAGCCTTTCTCTAGTTCTTTCTTCTAGGCCCTGAAGGATCAGAAAGCTGTGTGCAGGCCACCCACCCCATTAGAATCACTTCTGTCGCATCACACCTTGGTTTTAAGATATTCTGATATAAGCAACATCCCTAAGCATATCTTTTTTCTCTTTTGTATTTACTATAAAAATGATGGTGATGTCATTTTTCACTGCTGTAAACAGTGTCCTCTATATTAATCTATCAGAGATGTTTTTCTATCCTTCAAGAATTAAAAATAGCTGTTTCAATTCAGCAACTTTTACAAATGTGATAACCTGGTTTGCCTTTTCCCAACTTTTATCTACATGTGTTTCATGTATCCTATAAGAGGCCTTAAATCCTTTGGCAAGAGGCAGGATATAAATATATAAACATAGTCAAGCTTCTTTCTCCACCAATCAAAATACATCTTCTTTATGGCTGAGTTCCACATGACCTCCTCAGAGGCCCTTTTACCTCTTAGAATGAGCAGCCCCTTCCTGTGTTCCCACAGCTTGTAGCTTTTACTACATTTATAGTACTCAGTACTGTGGCATGGCTGAATGAATGAATGGTGAACAAATGGATGGATGGATCGGTGGATTGATGATGCATCAGTAGATCACTGAACAAAAAGACTCTTCAACAAGTTTATCCCCCTGAACAAATGTGAACAATTACCTAGATTATCACCCAATAAAATATAATTTTTACCTAAAACACTGATGTAAAGCTTTTATCACAGAGTTTAGCATTCATTACACACCCGCCATAAGTGGCAGATAATGAGTATTATCATTACTAGCAGTAGTAAAATTCCAATATGATCCTAGGCTGTGTCACTCTGAGAGGTGCATTGGGTGTTCAATGTACACAAACCTCTGATGGGTCTCTTCCTTGAAAATGAGAAAGAGAGGAAGAGAATGTTATAGTGCAAAAGGCAGAGGTATGTCATATAAATGAATCCTAGTCAAAGGAATATTTAACAGCAAATTGGTGTCCAACCAGCCAAAAGTCTAATTAGTCTAAGATTTCAGGATCTAGAAAGTATTCTAATGTTTACTTTTTTTCCTTTCTTTTACCATGTGGGTATGTTTCTTTTTACCCCTGAGGAACACAAAATCTTACCTTAATCCCAAAGTCAGCATGGCCAAAAATAAGATAAAACATTCAAAAGAGTGGTTCAGAGACTCCATATACAGCCTAATTTAAGCCATTTCCACATTATTCCACTGGGGTTTAGGTCAATCAAAAAAGGTCTCATTTGGGAGAATTATGATTTTCAAGTTTCCTAAGACTTGCCGTTCCTTTTGTAGTCTGTCTTATGACCACAAGTGGACAAAAAAAGTCTGCATTCAATACAACAGCCATTGCTCATATGAGAAGTTTCTGAGCTGACTCAGCACATCCACGGTACGGGCTTCAAAGCATTAATCAAACCTACTTATCTTCAATGTCAGGCCCCAAATGTCACTTGCTCTGTGATGACTTTCCTGCTTAGACGGAATGCTGTGTCCACCACGACCAAAAGCATAATGATTTCAACCACAGTGAACTCGCTAACTCTGTGCCGGTGTACAAGCACACATTGGCAACCCAGGAAGCACATATCTCAGTGGAAATGTCTTTAATCAGGCATGTCTAAACAATTCTTCTTTGTTCTTTTAATTATTTCATAGTTACTTAAAAAGTATGTGCGTGTGTGTGTGTGTGTGCGTGTGTGTGTATACATGTAGCAGGAAGGTACACATTATTAGATGAAGAGATGGCAGAGAAATCCCTCGAAGAAGAGAAAACTGCCTTCATTTAACAAGATATTTTTAGCTGACCACTTGGTTGTAGAAAGACAGACTCAGGCTTTCGCGGTGATAAGCTGGGAATGAAAAACATCCATCAGCAGGGTGTTCTGGAATTAACAAGAGCAAACTATGATGGAAAGGAAAGAGGAATCAAAAAAAAAAAAAAGGGGTGTGAACAATAACTGATAGGAGGCTGGGTCCCAAATAAAAGATAAACAGTGATACTCTCCCAAAGACAAAATAGTTAAAACCTTTGAAGAACAAAGGGAGTTTAAGGGTCCATTTCACGTTGTTCGCTGTCCTTCTCTTTAATCACCCTCCTCATTGGCTGCAAGCCTTCAGTAAAATCTACTACATGAGCCTTGATTCAACAACACCATAGAATGTGAAAAGACTGGAGAGTGAGTATCCCTGGAAGTACAAGATGATGTTAAAGGAGGAGGAGGAGAAGAAGAAAAAGAAGAAGGAGAAGGAGGGAGGAAGGGAAAGGGGAAGAAGAAGAAGCAGCAGCAGAGGCGAAGGAGGAGAAGTTATTATCTGAGAAGGAGAAGGAGAAGGAAGAAAATAAAGAGAGAAACAGCAGGAGCAGAAACACAAAGCCAGTGGTGACTAGGAAATGTGTTAACTTCCTCAAGGATCCCTGGAGATTTGAGTGGGGTTGCTGGGGGATTCTAGTGGGAGATGTTCTATTGTATTCATATGCTGGGTCAAGGTGCTTTTATTTGAATCTTAGTCTGACCTCTACTAACTCAGGAGTTTGAAGATCGCGTGCAAGAAGCTGACGTATGGATTATAAACAAGTGCCAAAGGATCCCTTGCTCTAGAGACTCTCCATCACAGGCTGTCTCTTTTCAGTTAGCAATGTGTGTGCCACTCTCCGCATCCCCAGGGAGGCTGAGCAGCAGCAGGTTAAAGCACAGGCTTAGGAATCACAGGGACTCGTGTTCAGGCATCAACTCCATAACTCACTAGCTGTGGCACCTTCTACGAATCTACTCCCCTCTCCTGCAATAATACTAATCAGAGCACCTATATTACATAGCAGAATGATATATTTAGCACCTATACAGCACAGCTTCCTGAGAAACTTTAATGAGAAAAAGCATATAAAGTGCTTTGCATGGTGCCTAGGACATAGTAAATGCTCAACAAGAAATGGCTAATCCTCTTTTGTTGGCTATTTTTCATCGTTCCTTTCCAAACCTCTTGCTTTTGGTGTTATCCTCCGGCCTGTTTTTGCCTCTAAAAGTAACACTGGTCTATGTTCTTCCATATGTTAACTTCATATGCCTTTAAAATACTAGTCATTTCTACTGATCATCATATGTCCGAAGAAAGATAGTTTCTTCAATACTGTTCTCTCTATCAGGAGCTATTATCCCAGGTTGTCTGGTGAACCAGGTTTACAGATACAGGGGAAGACAAGACAGAAGAAACCCCTGTAGATGGGGTGCCTGGGTGGCTCAGTCAGTTAAGCATCTGCTTTCGGCTCAGGTCATGATCTCAGGGTGCTGGGATCAAGCCCCGCATCGGGCTCCCTGCTTCTCCCTTTCCCTCTGCCTGCCCCTCCCCCTGCTTGTGCTCTCTCTCTCTCTGTCAAATAAACACATAAAATCTAAAAAAAAAAAAAAGAAAGAAACCCCTGTAGAGAACTCAGAAAAGAGATAAACTCCTATAATCAGAAGAAGCAGTTATTCCTAAGAAACCATGAACTAGGACAACCTGAGAACCCCAACAATGTGAATGAAGACTCTCAGCAGAAACTCCCAAGAATAAATTACATTGTTTTTGACCTGAAAGCATTCACTCACCCAAACATTTGGGGCAGCACTGTCCTGGGGGAGTGTGGCTAAGGTGCTGAGGACAGGAGAGAATGGGACAGACTTCTCTCACGCACTGTGTCCTGCCTCCCTGAAGAAAAGAGAGAGAGAGAAAAAAAAGCACATTTAGAAAAGTAAGTGCATATATATATATATATATATATATATTGTATAATCAAGATGTCTGGAACAAACCTAGGGCCTTCCCTGGTATTAGGTCCCTGGGGTGACTACTCACATCCGTGTAATTTCTCCCAACTCTCCATTTATCTTCCCTGTCGGCCACACGAACTACATCCTCAAAAAGACTGTCCCTGAAGAGATTATTACAGCATCACCTCTCCCCACCCAACACCACTTTTATTTATCTTTTTCCTCCTCAGGACTAGCCAACCATCTCAGTTTGCCTGAGATTAGAGGCTTTCAGTACTAAACCTGGGAGAGTCTTGGGCAAACCAGGACAAGTTGCCCTCTCTTTCCAACCCCGAAGCAAGCAATCCCCTCTGGATTTTACTGAGAATTCCTCCTCTTTCAGACCCCCATCTTTCTGTAGGTTCTGCAGACATCTTCCTCCAAGAATACTTCCCTTCCTGTCACTGCTTAAAGGTGTTGCTAGCATGACTCAATGAGGCTTGGATTTAAGGAAGGTAGCCAGACTGCTGAAAATGGATATGCTGAAAGCCAATATTCAGAAGAACCATTTCACTGAATTCACTCAGCTAACCAAACCTGTTTGTATCATAAGTACACGGCAAATGATGATTGATAATGGAAGGAATGGCAAAGGCCCAGCTGCCTATGGGAGAAGTTCTAGAGCCTTCAGATTTTTCCCTGCCCCTCATTCTCTGCCCTTTCCTCTTTTCTGACACCCTTTCTTTCCTTCTTTACCTCAGCACGCCCCTACCTCCTCTGGCCATTAATCTCTCTCCCCTCCCACAACTCGAAGATGCAGCATGCCTACTCCCCCTCCTCGACGCCTCACCAGAGGCATCTGTTTTTCCAGCCTCAGCAACTTGTAATTGAATCTTCAGAAAGCTGGGGCAGGGAAAAATAAAAAAAAAGTGATTTCCAGTCAATTTACATCCAACACCCTTGTAAGGCTCATGTGAAAACTATCCTGTGCAAAATGAATTTCTACCAAATTTATGAATAATTAATTTTTTTTTTAGAAAAATCAGTAGATTTGGTAAACAGATCACTAGGCAAATGCAATTTCAGTGGATTGGCTTCTCTGGGATTTGAGCTAGAAAGCAAACTAGTAGACCCTCAGGTACCCGCTGTATGAAACCGGTAATTTATATCTCAAGAGGCCTCAGGAAATGAGGAACTCACGCCTCAAAGAAGGGAAAGATTCCCCGAGGCCTTTCCTCACACCTTCTCCAGCACTCTCTGCAATAACACCAGACGTTAGCCGTCTGGGTCATATTCATGCCCATTCCCCCGCATGGCCGCCGTCCATTGTTCCTGCTCTCCCTTCCTCGTCTTGCCAGTTTTGTAATTACTGTTTATTTTTTGGTATGAGTGGATGAAAAGGGCAGGGCACATTATGTCTTTTTAAATATTTATTATTTTTAAGCCATTTTCACATTGGATTCTTCCCCAAACCAATAGAGAACATGCAAAAACACAACAAAAAGCTCTTCTGTTGTTTTTACATTATTTCCAGACCAGCAAGAATCACTAAAAATCTCCTAAGAATCCCTGGCTGTTTTCTGTGAGGTTCCTCACTCCATTCTGCATAATCCTAAAGTCAGGCCCTTCACCAGACTTCGGAGGCACATAACCTGAGTCTGGGTCAGACTCTGAGGTCTGCCCTAGCTTATACATAAGCCACAAAAGCTAAACCTAGAGGGAAGACATAATGCTTCCCTTAACTTTTATTTGAAAAAATTCATCTGCAAGCAACTTCCTAAAATCTTGAAGCCTCAGGCCACATGAGGCTGCCTGTGTGTTGGCTTCCTGTAGGTGCACAGAGAACATATTCTTTTCTTCAATATTCTCTGTTCCCGTTGGAGCAGCATCTATTTTTCAAGCATATTTTAAAATTAAAATTTTTAAAAAATATTGCATAATTGCAATAGGAGTTAACTTGTCCAATCCTTCAGAAAGCTGGCAAAAGATTATGTGGTCTCCAGTAATTTCCCTTACACTAAGGTCAAAGAGCAGATTTTGCATACATAATACAACTGCAGTTTGTCTTTCCCAAGAGCCCATTAAAGTAACTTGAACTCCAATCTGGGTTTGCTAGTTTAGTCAAGTTTTATTTTGTTTGGGTTGCAGTATTGTGGCACAGCCCAAGTCCCGAGGCTGCATTCCAATTAATACCACCAAAGAAAGTGCCAGCCCTTTTCGGCTCACAACCTGCTTCTGTGATTTCAACTCAGCAGGGAATCTGGTTAAACGATGAGATGTGGCTGTGCTGCAAACTAGGAAAGTTAAAATAGTAGAAGTAAACATTTCGGTTTCTAAAAATGTACTAATTCCTACTGTAACTGCACTAACTCAGGCTCTATCAGATTATCCCAATCTTTCTAACCGGCTTCCCTGCCTCAGCTCTCTTGCACTAACCCATACTGGAAACTTCAATATGTCCAGGACTCCTTTCCAACATCCATCCGTCATTTCATTACTGGATCAAATATATGTTTAAGGTCTACATATGCTGAGGAGACAGCAGTGAATATAACATACAAAAATCACTTGCTTTTTGGAGCCTACGTTACCATGGAGTGTGTCCCCATGCCAAACTGGAGGATGACTTACCACCGCATTCGGGATAAAATTCAGGCTCAGTGTCCATTGTAGAAGCAATTATAGGCTCACTAAAATCGGTTTCTTCTTCTCCTGACATAGACCAACACTACATTTCTCAGACTCTCTTGCGGTTAGGCCTTATGACTAGGTTCTGACCAAGAAGAGGTGGACAGAAATAAAAAACACGCTTCTAGGCTTGACCCATAAAAATGTCTCATCTCAGTGCTCCACACTCTCACTTTCTGTCTCTACTAGATGAATGGAGGGGATATCAATAACGGTACAAGATGGGAAGAGCCTGCTTCCGCTTCCCTGAGTCACCATGTGGAAGTCTATCCACTAAACACTTGCAATGAACTATTAAATGAGCAAGAAATAAATTTCATTGCATTAAAATACTCAGATGCATTAGATCTTTATTAACCACAGTTAGTCTGCTTTGTCAAGATACCCCACAATCTTCTCTCCCATCTCCTTTCCTCACCATACCAACCCGGAGAGGGGGGTCCAGTGTATCTTCTTTATTATCCCCAGGCACATCTGTGGCCTGCCATCTTCTTTATATGTACCTCTTTCCCTCTCTCCCCCTGTCATTGACTCCTATAAAAATCCTGCTTTGTTCAAGGTCTATTTCAAGCCCCTTCTCACCTGTGAAGCCTTCTAGACCCCTTCATTTCCCAGTGACCTGCTCATCTTTCCATATCTTTTTCATTCTCATATGTATTCCTGTATTTTTGACACATACATAGAAGTTTAACCCTGCAAGATGATACTGGTTTTGCCTCCAAGCTAATATCCTTCAGGAGAGAGACAGACTGGACAAAACATCTCAGTAAAAATTTCTTGAATGAAAGGAAGAGCCACCACACAGGATGAGCTCGAGAATCTCAATGAATTTCTCAAACCACTTTGAACTACAGGATGCTGATGAGATGGTATAGTTTCAGGGCTGTCTGCATCTGCTTACCTTGTATTTCCTTGGGTTTTGTACATGTTAGGTACTAACTAAATGTTTCGTGGTGCTGGTATATCAAAAAGCAACACTTAACGTCACCTTATAAGCTGGCAGGATTCCTAGGACCCCATGTGTTTTGTTAAATGTTTGAAAATTTCTACATGGTCAAAATACACAAGGATTAATGACTATATTCTCATGTGGTCAACAAGGAAAGGAATGCTAGGAACTTCCATAAGTACTGGAGAGTTATGATTTCCACCATTTTTCCTTAGTTTGTTCTTTAGAGGTGGTCATTTGTTCCCACTGCATATCCTAGTGCTTCTCCGAAAGTAGCTGTTTTTAAAAGAAAGACATGAAACTTGTCCCAAGTCTATTTACCGCCCCCTTATTTTTTTGTTTTAGCTGATCCAGTCAAGAACACAATCGTTTTGCGTCAAAGTTTACCCCAGAGCAGCAGTCTTGCTGCATAATAAAAATCTATCTTCCTGAATATAGTAATGAGTGCAAGATGATAAAACCACAGCCATGTGCATACAGGCTTCTTCCCCCATCCCTGAAGACCACTGAGAATTGAGGGCTGGAAACCACACTATAACATGTGACATAGCGCTCATCCCTTGACCAGGATGCAGAGCTGGCTCCCCAACAGGAGGCATTTCTAACCAGTTAGAACCAATCCACTACATTCAGCCACATTCTAGAGGGATTTTTTTTCCCCCAATGTTCATTCAATTGTTTGAAGGGAATGGAATTCTCCATTGATTCTAGATGAAGGTGAGAATAGGGGAGAAAAAACCTGGCAGAGCTACTGTAGGGGAGAAATATATCTTGAGTGCAAAGAGTTTATATGTGCACCATGATTCTTATACTCATAATAGCCAGGGGTGCAAAGCTGACTTGTGAATAGAGTAACCACTCTGAATTGAAAATTGGTCAAAAAACATCACAAGAGAGAAAGGATGTCCTTAGCCATGCCTCTCTTTGACCTGCAATTTTTTTTTTTTCGTAGTTTCAGAGCATGACAGTTACTTCCAGGGGTAAAGGTCTTGATCCTGGCCAGTGCAGAACAGAAAAATCAAAGCAAAGATGGCCAGTAGGTGAGCTGTCTGATGGAGGGAGCAGGAGTAGAGTGGACAATGGGAGACAGGATAGCCCAAATTGTAGTGGGTGATGAGCCTACTTTAGAGAGAGAAAGCTATTTATAGACATGCATACACATACATGGACACATGTGTACACATATGTACACACACGATATTGACATATATGTACATAGCACTGTGGTATAATAATACAATGGGTGTGTTTGTGAGAGTTACCCACTAGACCAGGGTCTTTCAAGTTTGTCATTAATAACATTTGGGGTCGGGGTTCCTGGGTGGCTCAGTCAGTTAAGTGGCTGCCTTCAGCTCAGGTTGTGATCCCAGCGTCCTGGGATCGAGCCCCACATCGGGCTCCCTGCTCGGCAGGAAGCCTGCTTCTCCCTCTTCCACTCCCCTTGCTTATGTTCCCTCTCTCGCTGTGTCTCTCTCTGTCAAATAAATAAATAAAAATTTAAAAAAATTTTAAAAAGATTTAAAAAAAAAAACATTTGGGGTCAGAGAAGTCTCTGTTTTAGAGGACCATCCTGTACCTTGTAAAATATTTAACAGCATCCCTGGCCTCCATCCACTAGATGCCAGTAGCACACTTTGTCCCCTGTTGTAACAAACAGAAATGTCTCCAGACATTGCCTAATGTCCCTAGAGGACAAAATCACTCCCTATTAAAGACCACTATCCTAAACCAATGTTTTCTCAAGCCACAGCCCAGGAACCTGCACTTTCAATAACTTTCCCAGACAAATTGGATGCTACCGTCCAAGGCACTGCATTTTGCAAAATGCCTCACTGACATGAGCTTCCAGCAACGAGGTTTTGAGGCTTATTTATCTTATTGGTTCCTCCAGCAACTAGCACATGTCACAGCTTATCACATGTGCTCAAGACATGCATTCTGAATGATGGAGCACATTTCTCATGTGGGGGAGTTCTCTCTGAGCCATGAGCCAGGCCCTACTTCAGATCGCTGGTGGCTAGAGGCCACTTTACTCAGGCTTGTGAAGGAAGAGAACAGCAGGAGCAGAGGCAGGGGTGGACTTGTGATTGAGGTTAATGGGCTGGAATTCACCAAGGGGTCTGGGCTGAGACCACGGGAGGCTTTACCATCACAATCTTTCTACTCTAAGAATCTGAACATTATGCTACCCATGGGCTTACATTTCCAAGTGATAAAATACAACTCAACTTTGATTCTCTATACACAGAGTCAAGAACACATCAGCAAAGTTTGACCAAGATACCTATTCTGTCCCATAAATTCTTGAGCCATCACCCCTGAGAAGTGCCCCCTGGACTGACAAAAACAAAAGCCTTTTGTCCTTCATACCTATTCAAAGAATCATGACCTTTGTCTCGAGAATCAAGCCTAAAACAAATTCCTTTTATGTTTCCCATCAATTTTAATGTCTCTAAGCCCAATTGTATTGTTGTTCATAGTATTGCTTTGGTTTCCTATTGCTGCCATAATAAATTATCACTCAGTGGCTTAAAACAATACACACTCAGTATCTTACAGTTCTGGAAATCAGAAGCCTGAAGTCGGTCTGGGCTTCAATCAACATGTCAGCAGGGCTGGGTTCTCTCTGGAGACTCTAGGGCAGAATCTGTTTCCTTGCCCTTTTCCAGCTTCCAGAGGCTGCAGGCCTTCCTTGGCTCTCGGCCTCCTTACTTCATCGTCAAAGGCATTAACACAGCATCTTCAAAATCTCTCCCTGACTTGGACCCGCCCACCTCCGTTTTAAGGCCTCTTGTGAGAGGGCCCATCCAGATAATCCAGGATAATCTCATATCAAAATCCTTACGTTAACCACATCGCAAAGTCCATTTTTGCCATGTAAGGCCAGTCGCAGGTTTGGGGGATTAGAACATGGATATCTTAGGGGCCAGGGGATCCATTATTCTGTCTACTGCAATTATTGTTTAAGAAATGTGCGGTCCCAGACATAATATTTTAGTCCTTAGGTGACTGTGAAACACTAAAATAACCCACTCTATCCGCCATTCCCTCATTGAAAAAGCTAGTTTTTCCCTTTTTTTTTTTTTTTTTTTTATCAGAAAGAAAGAGGTAGCTAAGAATCTCAGTTTAAATCCTGGTCATGTGGTTGCTGAACTGAGCAAGTTCATGCCCACTTTTTGTTTGTTTTTCCTGCGCTCTTCTCTAGTTATTTCACTACACCTTTCAGAAGGTGATCTCCAACCCAGACAATCTGAATTTCACATCTCATGCACTCTCTCTTTTATTGTCATAGGCCATTCATATGCCCTAGTGGACAGCTCAACGTCTTGGGTGTTCCTAAAGTAGGAAAGCTGTTGTGTCGTCCAACAGACCTCTTCAGCAGCAGCACGCCGGCCATGCTGGTGAGCACTACTCCCCTAAACTCAAGCTCCCACCAAGCCATATGACTTGGCTAGTCACCCTCTGGCCTGTGCTGGCAAGCCCTGGAGGGACTTCAGTGTCCTCTGGTGGCCAGACAGACAACTCCCACCGAGTTTTACGGCGTCCCTCATATTCAAAGACACTTGCAGAAGAATGCCTGTCCTGGCACCCCCCGGGTTTGCACGGCATTGCAGCGAGGCCTCGGCCCACTGGCAGGACGACGGGCCAGGTCCCAGCGGCTATGGAGACAGTGCTGGGCTTCGAGCACACCAAGACGCAGAGCCAGAGGTTAGAATTTTGTAAAAGAAATATTCTTAAATAAACAGGTGATGCAAATATGTTTACTATTATTCTTAAATAAACAGGTGATGCAAATATGTTTACTATTGTTCCACTAATGCCATTTTAGAAGGAGGTTTCTGCATTGTGTTTGCCTAAGCCTCCTATTGAAAGGTAAAACTCGTCTATATTCCTCTTTGAGTCCTTGCTTTTCGCGCTGTCTTGTCACTCACCTGAAGGGCAGGTTGTTGTTTCTGTTTTTGCTTTCTTGTGTTTTTGCTTTGGAAAAGAAAATTTCGAAATTCTTCTTCCTCCCCAAACCCCGCTTTGGCACGCAGGCTGACACACCAACTGCTGATAAGATTGGGATATGGTTTGAGGCAAATTCCAACTGGTTCTGGGTTTCCACAAATATTTCATGGCATTCTTTGTCTATTTTAGAAGCAGGAAGATAAGACCACCCTATGGGACCACGCGCAGAAGAGACCTCCGGACAAATGCCCTGGGAACTGAGGGGTGGGGGACAAAGCCCCAAGAGTCAGAATAGATTCGCCAGCCCTGGTTTGTTTGGTGTCTGCGAGCAGGTGCTGAGGGATGGCTGGAAACCTACACGATCCGCCCTGAGGAATGTGATACCCCTTTCCAGGGTTCACTGGGCGGAGAGGTAGGGGCTTACCCATAAGGCCCTGAGAATCTGGCCCTGCTATGCTGGAGAGCATGCGTGTCCCCCCTCTCTCAAACAATCGATACATAAGCAAAGAAATCCACAAGAGAACAGCCTCCTAATATTTCAGATTCCCAGAGACCTCACAGACCACCCTGGTTAGAACGCTTCTCAAAATGCCACCCCCCCCCCCAAAAAAAGCAAAAGCAAAAAAAATGAGCCCTTTTCCTTTTCTTGCCATTTTTTATCAGAGTTCAACCTTTCATCGTCATGTAAGTAGTCAAAGCTGTTACAAGCCTACTGCTGACACATCAAACGTTTTATCTGCAGTCTGGCCCACTTCCAGGGAGATGAAAAGAACAATCATTCAGAACTCACACCTCCCATGAGTTACGAGCCATTCCTGAAGGGAAGGAAATAACACCAGTGTGGAGGAGAAAGGGCATTTTTCATATTCCTCAGGTTGTCTCCACCATAGCAAAGCTGGAGATGCACTGAGGAAGAGGCCCCATGAAGGCCTTTGATGGGGGGCAAGGCTCTACAAATACTGATCCCCAAAGACAGAAACCCAAGCATCACTGATGAACTGTTTCTCTGAAACCTTTCAGTTGACTTTGAAGTTTGGCTACCAAAAATAATTGATGTACGCTACCTGCTTTGCCCACTGTTTTATTTTGTTTCCACAGTGTTTCATTTGCATTTATCACTTGCCCCAAATTAAGCTGCGATTCACTGGAGGGAGAAGCCATGTGAATATTTCCTTTATCCTCCACAAGGGCCTCAGTCTTCCTAGCCCCACAGCGAGGCCACAGTAACATCAAAAGTGCTTGGTTTTCACTTAAAACCTACCTGCTGGGTTGTCAGCCAGAGCTGAAAGTCAGTCAGATATGTTTGTGCTCCAGTGAGGTTTCCTAAGGCACAAAATTATCTGTTGTCTTCAAATGAATTAGTCCTAAGTAAAATGTACCTGGATCCCCGCAATGTATTGACAAAATTATACTTTACAAGTCCTTGGGATATTTCCTAAATCTGGTACGCTTGAACACACTACTGAAAAACAAGATTACATTTTCACTTCATTTTTAACTTCTGAATAGCAGTTGGTTAGTCACAGCATTTTGGCTTTTGTTTGCCCATTCAACAAACATCTGAATTTCTACATGTTAGACACGGTGGTCTTTAAATGAAAAATTTCAAAATCTTCATTCAATATAAATTACCCTTACACAGTTCTCTATTTTGTATCAAGTGACAATCTCCTAAAATTTTAACAAAATCTTAAATGTTGTAAGTAAAATATGAAGGAGTCCTATAAACATCCTGACCTCAATCAAGGGACCCTATGAAGGGAGACTAGAGGTTTCTGGCACCATTCATTCAAACTAGTGGTGCCCCTGGGTACTGGTCTTGTCAACCAATTCAAAGTTTGTGTTCTGAGACAAACAGGCTGCAACCCAATCTTGGCAAGCTCTTAGGATGATCATAATCTAGGCCAAAGATGATCAAAGGAAAAGAAGTGTACAGGCTGTTGGAAACAGCTGCGGAGGGGGTGGGGGGGGTCCCAGTTTGAGCCAAAGTTAGCATTCAGACATGTCTGGGCAAGTCCAGTGAAAGGGGGAGGTTCACCTGCTTAGCTTCTCATGAGAAAAAAATCCATCCCAAGGGAGGAAGAGATGCAGCACAACACAACCACCAGTTCCTGAGCCTGATTTCAGAAGGAAGGCATTGGTGCAAATAGGACTTGGCATCTGTCACTCGAGTCACCCCAAGTTCTGTCATGGATGCCCATTTGGGTCCTAGAGGAGAAAGATGATGAAAGGAAAGCCTCAAAGAACAGCGTTATTGAAACCTCTGTGACATATTCAAGTGCAGGCCCCTTCTAATTTGGGATTCCTGTGATTGAGTAAAACCACCCCAAAACAGAAAGTGATATTGGTCCCTCCCACTTCCCCTCCACACCACTTTATCAACAGAGGCTTCCAGGACGTTAGCGGTGATGCACCATCAAAGAGGGTGGAAGTTGAAAGTAGTAGCCATGCTAGGTGGAAAAGCAAGGTGCTCATGAAATGGCAGCGGTGCCAAACAGAGGAAACAAGGGCAGACAGACACGGTAGGAGATGGACTCTTACCCAGTCCAGGAAAATGATATTTCCTCTATCATGAACTCTGACCTGCTAGGAGGACTGGCCATCAGTGTCCAACACTAGACAGTATAAAATCGCCACCTAATAGACAAGGCATGGGTATACTGTATTCTCTGACAAACGAATTCATATACTGGTCAAGTAGAAAGCAAAAGTGCTTGGCCTCTTACAGAAACAATGAGTTATATTTAATCAAGCTTCTCCTGGAATAATATCAGGCCAGGTTCAGAAGCACTGTCTGGTGATCTTGGCCAGAACATGTGATCAAGAGGCCAGAAGGGGGAAGGTACCTCATTGAGGCAGCAGCTGGATGGAACGCTTGCCTGGTCATGTACAGCTCTGTGACTATGACAACACTCTTAGCAACCACAGACTTTTTTCCCAAGAACGATGGAGAACCAGGACCGGACAGGTCAAACCCTTAACCTTATTGAAAGGAATGGATAAAAGTTCTACCAGAACAACACAATTAGTACCTTATTTCAGAAAATGATACAGATAGGACCGGGTTCAGGACTGGGTTTTTTACACCTAATAGCTAGGACAGAAGTTCAAGTGCTTGTCAGAACTTCCCTCAGTGCTTCAATGGAAACCAAGGATAGTCTCCTTGGAACTCCTAAGAAGCTAAAAGAAGAAGAGTGGAAGGCCACCTTTAATTGGAAATCAAAGGAAAGGCAACCCACTTAAAACAGCTGTCAGGACTTTAGTGGTGAGTGGACCAAACAAAAGCCACTCAGAACCTGACCCAAATGCTCTCCGAAGACCAGTGTTGAAGGGAAAATCTGGGGGGGGGGGGGTGGAGAGAAATGTCTAGGACTCAGGGAGGCAGTAGAGTTCAGAACTATCCACCATTTTATTATACCAGGCCAAGTGGAAGGTGATGGCAATGTCTTGAAAACAGGCAGATTAAGTGAAAGCCTGCATACTGAAGGCAGACCCCTTTTTTTGACCAAGAAATCCAGAAAAATCATATTTTAAATTGATAGATGTTACTTATAAAAAGCCTCATCCATCAGGACTACAGTTTGGTTACCAAGTTCATAGAACTGATAAACAAGTAGCTCAAAGTATATGACCACCTCATTATCAGAACATTGCTAGTTCTGATTGGTTGAATATATTTGTGATCAGAACAATGCCTGGCATATTCACAAGTGCGTAGACTATGGATATTGCCCTTGCAGTGAAGTATTTTTCTTTAGTTTTAGTCAGGACATAAAATTTTGATTTGTGCTAAGTAGCTATCTGATAAGGTCTGTTCAGGGGCTCTGGGGATGAGACTCCAAAACCAAATGTCTCCAACTCCCTCCAAAAATTGCTAAGGTGGAAAATACACTTAACATTTATGTTACATACATATTTTATTAAAATGCACTGTGTGAACATTCATGCACAATGAGTATTTTGTATTTTTGTTCTAGGAAAGTGTTTCCAGTGGCCTAGGACAGAGCATATGATCTCCTGAGCCTCTTAACTGATCTGGCCTGAGATGGCCTTTCGGCTCAATTCTTGTTCCCTCTTTTGCAAACCCTCCCAAGCAGACTCTAACTTTGCAATCACAAGTGGCCCACTTCCCTAGGATCAGTGGTGCCTGGAAAACGGTTGCTGTCATTACAGCAGTAATAAAACATGCCATGGTGGGGAACTTGAGCAACCACAAGAAGATAAGGATTCAAAATCCATAGTTCTCAAAGGCTCTAATGGGTTTGACTTTCAAAAGCAGAAGAGTTCTCAAAACTTGGAAATAAAAGGAGCAGTGTGAGCACCAAAACTGTTCATAGCAAAAATTGTAAATGACTCTATTCTCAAACATTCCCAATTCCAAAGGGTACACAGGAATGGAGGAAGAGACTCTCAGTTATACATGTATCCCAGTGTTGTGGGCAAAAGACTGCAAATCTTTGTAAAGAGGCCATTTCTTTCATCTAATACTTCTACATAAGGTATTTGCATTGAAATATGCTCAAAACTCCAAATATGATCTATTAGAGTTACAGAAATAGCAATATCCACGAATGTGGAAATGATACTAAACTCCAGATACTGGGTGATGAATCAAGAATCAAGGGAAAATGACTTTTTTAAATGTTTATGAAATCCTAGTCCATGAAGACATGAGAAGAGCTGTGCCTTAAACTCAGTACAAACCAGGAAAATTTCCAGATTCTAAATCAAGAAGGAAAACTGGGAAACCACATGACTCAAAGGAACAAACCCCTGGCATTAAGGACTCCTTCGGACTCCAGTTTATTACTTTGTACTGAAGTTACTTAACTTCCCTAAATTTCAATTTCTTCATCTGTAAATTAGGAAAACAACAGTACCTCTGTGTCACAGAGTTCATGCAAAGAATAAGACGATGGAAGAAAAGCTTTTAGCCCAGGGCCTGGCGCATAGTAAGCACTCATTAAATGTTCGCTCTTACAAATATTTAAAGTCAAATTAATTTTGAATCCCAGCCAGCTCCATAAATTAATAAATGAGTGGACCTTGGGCAATTTATTTAATCTGAGTCTTGGTTCTTTTATTACCAGACAATGCCATTTTTCCCACAAAGCTACTGTGAAAATTTTATGAGTGAATGTGCTTCAAGTGCCCAGCACAGCACTTGAGCTATAAAAGTCCCTGATAAAAATGAACCTTCAGCCCCCTCACCTCCACCCTGCTCTCTTTAGGATCAGCCATTCAAAGTATGTTTCAGTGGCCAAGAGAACAGGGCTGTGAAAGGTACAGGGCTGTGGTGACTTTTCCTCTGAATTAGTTGGAGAACATTTGTGTGTTCCTTGGCACAAGGAACACATGGAGTAGTCTTTGTGGTATACAGTAGTATATACATCGCCCACGTATTTGCATAAAGTTTCAAAGCACTTTCTTGATACATGCAGCATGACAGCTGCTGTCACAATATATTTATGTAAGTTCTACACAGATTTTATAAAATAAACTTGCAGATGTTTGTTTTCCTAAGGAGGGGTATGTTTGGGGATTGACGGGGATAATCATTTCATCTCACTATAGAAAGTAACACACGCGGCCCCCCTCCCCCGCTCGAGTGCCACAAATGGGCTGGTGGGCCCTGAGAGTAAGTGAGGCAACCACACAGATCCAGGAAGTCACTATATAACCATTTTTTTAATGCTTGTTCTGTAAAAACCAGCACTGATGGGCACCGTAGCCACAATCCATCTAAGGTCTAGTAGGAAGAGTGAAATGGATGGCTGTGACTTGTAGCACCCAGAATCCCTCAGGCGAACTTATCATAGCCCCAGCTGGCCGTCCATCTTTCCATATGAAGGAGTCAGTCAGATGTGAAAGGCAATGACAATTCCTTACCAACAAATGCCAACGTTTACCTCAGTCTTCTTTCAGAGCACCAGAAGAATTGTCTGGATTGGCCAAGTCGTTCCCTCAAAAATAGCAAGGTAATTTATACTCCGTTATCTCCTACAGCATTTCCTAAACAAGTGCTTTGTGGAATCCTGTTTTATAAGAAGTCACTAGGGTTTCCATTACATGACTTCTACAAAGAAATGAGTAAGGCTGTGTAAAACAAAGTTAAATTGCTTTCTTTATTGCAAGACTTTTCTTATCCTTTAATGCATATGGATATCCAACAGGAAGATTATTGGTATGGTGTTTCTCAAACTTACCCGACCATAGAACCCTGTTGTCGTGGCGTATGGTACAATATAATGAGGAACACAATTTGGAAGGTGCTAGTCAACTTCAATTTACCACTGTACACCTGTCCGAAGTTTCTACAATGATAGGGTCTTTCCTCTTTGGGGCAAATTTCTCGGCAACAATTTTTGGTTAAACAAGTCCTTATATTGAGCAATCGGTATTCCTTCATTGAGCAAGCAATTCTATTCCCCAAAGCCTTCCCCTCCCATAAATGCTACATTAAATGATATGCTCCTCAAATTCAATTTAAGATTATATTTTTAGAGATTCCTAAAACCACTCTAACAATGGTTTGTTTGAAGGATACTGTCAATACAGGTTATCTCAGGATTCCTGTTCATTTTTTTCCAGGATTATCTTTTTTTTTTTTTTTCCAGAACCGTTACACATTTTACTATAGAAGAAAAGAATTCTTGACTTCAACATTCCATAAACCAGGTCACCCTACCAATATGTGGCATTTCTGAAATATTTATAAATACCATAATATGAAAACTCTACCTCCCACATCCTCTGAAAATATAGCTGACTACAAATTCCCCAGGCAGACGATGTGGGATATGTGGTTTCCATGGCTTTAAAAGGGGTATTTGTAGGATATGCTAAGGAATATTTCAGCCATGTCTTCCTCCGGGGCTTTTTTGTTTTTGTTTTTTGCCTAGCAAACTTGCCCCTCAATATCTGCCTCTGGGTGGCCCTAAAAAAGTGACACATTGTAAACAAATAAAACCCTGATAGATTCCTCAGTAGGTGGTAATGGAAGAAACAAACATTTAGAAGAAAGGCTTGTTTACCCCTGCAGCTCCCTTTGGGTAAGACCTCATGGGACCACAAGTGAGGCCATGACAGTCCTGGCTAGGGGAGGTCAAGGAGCTGTGTAGACTGAGTAAAACAAGGCAGGAGCTTTGTGGATCTGGCAAGGACACCAGGTTGGAAGCAGTCAGAAAGATCAGTGCCCTTCCCAGTGTTTCAAAGAGGCAGGGATCAAAATAGCAGGAATTTCAATCTCTAGCCCCTTATTTCCCTCATATTGAAATTTTAAAAATATCAACATTATTTTTTTTAAATGTGAGAGGTTTGGGGGCACCTGGGTGGCTCAATCCCTTAAGCATCCAACTCTTGACTTCAGCTCAGGTCATGATCTCAGGGTTGTGAGATCAAGCCCCAAGTAGGGCTCCACGATGAGCATGGAACAGGAATGGAGGAAGATACTCTCTCTTTAAAATTCTCTCTCTCCTTCTCCCGTTGCCCCTCCCCCCCAGCTCACACATACGTGTGTGTGCACGCTCTCTCTCAAAATAGATTAATTAATTAATTGTGAGAGGTTTGAAGCAGCTTCTCCATTATTTTCATTTTTATCCATGACCTTCAATTTTGTCTCAACATAAATGTATAATTTTATATCCACAGTCAAGGGCTGTGTCCTCAGTGCCTACCACGATGTCTTTTTCTAATAAATAATTACAGCTTTTTTTGATAGACTGCAATACCATTGGGTAATCTACCTTCCCCACCCAAAGTCCTAGCAAGCAGTTTCCATGATCTTTCCATAATTAACATTTTATTGCCCACTTAATATTCCACTATGTTGAGAATATTCTTTATGATGAATTCATAAACACTTCTCCAAATTCTAATTCTCTTCAGCTTAGAAAGGTCTCATACAGAATCACTCAGGCTAGTCACCACAGCCCCAGCTGGCTGTCCATTTTTCCATATAAAGGAGTTAGCTAGATGTGAAAGAGAATATAAATGTGTCCATAACTGCACACAGGCTCTTCTCTTATCCTTCAGGTAGGTGGAGCCCATGGTTGATGCCTCCTCCCGGGCGGACAATGTGAATATCTTGGAGCCTCTAGATTGTAGGCCAGCAATGATATTTTATGGGCATTTCTAGACAGACACACAGGAACCAAAGGACAAGGTAATGCTAAGAAAACTGGGAAAAAGGCAAAACATGATTTGCTTTATACTTAAACTAGACATGGATTCCTAATTTGGGCTATATGTGGAAAGCCTCACTTAAAAACTAGTGGTTTTCAAAGTTTTGACCTCAGGATCCCTTTACAGTCTTAAAAATTATTGAACCCGTCAAAGAGTTTTTGTTTACAAGGGTTATGTCTATCTGTCAATATTTACTGTATCAGAAATTAAAACTGAGAAATTTTAAAAATTTGTTCGTTTTAAAAGGACAAAAATCCATTACATTAACATAGACAACACATTTTTATAAAAAAAATCTATGCCATCCAGAATACCACAAAACAAAACAAAAAAATCAGTGAGAAAATTGACACTGTTTTACCTTTTTGCAAATCTCTCTAAGCTCTGGCTTAACAGAAGGTAATTGAATTTTCCTACTTGTTTCTTTCAATTTATTGCAATATGCCGTTTTAGCTGCAGTATATAAAGAAAATCCAGCCTTATACAGATTTGTAGTTGGAAAATAGAGGCAGATTCTAAGAGCCATTTCATATCATTGTGGATACTCTTCTTTGATACTATACCAAAATTCAACAATCTTAAAGGTTGGTTGCAATGCGAAATTCAAAACCATATCTTGTACTTTAAGGGGAAATTTTCCCCATGCATGATTTTTGTAATGCTATGTATTGGTCATTTGGAAAATATTGATTTAGGCAGATCTCCCTAATGTTGGTGTATTTCATTATCGAATACCAAAAATAAATAATATTTATTAATGTCATCTTTTATCTCTTCATAAGTCTTTAAGTATTAGAAATATATCAAGCACATAGTGGTAAATACAAGTTTCCCAAAATTCTAATTTTCACATGAAAGTTCAAATTTTTATCACTGATGATTTATCACTAGGCCGCCATTTATTTTCTTTAAAGTGACACACTCATTTTTTTTAATTTTTGAGAAAATGTCTGCCAAATGTCAAAGTCTGAATAATTTGCCTGTCAGTCATTCTTTCGAGTAAAAATGGAATTCCATGAAAAAAATGTCTGGCTCAGCTCACAACTCAAATAAACACATAAGTGTTTTTCCTTTAGAGATATCCACTGTATTTCAATATTCAGCAGTATTTTTTTGCACACTTCCAATGTTAAAATGATGTGTATTCAAGGGTAAGAGTTATTAAAAACATAATTCCTTCATTTCATCAAGGACATTTTTAAGTAAAAATGGCTTTAAATTTTTTTTTTAACTAAAAGTACATGATGGTGACCAATACAATGACCACTTTGGTGCCATTGCCTTGATCCACACTAAGGAGCTAGCACTTTTACCCACCATCAGTATAAATGTGAACATAGCAAAAAAGGCAAATAATGTCTTTGTATTATGATAAAAATCATTTTAAAGCTCATGAACCTTCTGAAACAGTCTTTAGGACTCCCAGGGGTCCGTGGATTACACTTTGAAAACCGCTGACTCAAATACCTTGACTCTTACATTCTTGAGGTCTACCTCCATGAAGTAATTCTTATAACTATGATAAACAAACCAAAGTATAGCAGCGCACTTGGGTCACAAAAATGAACTCTATGGTCCCAGGGAAACACTGTACATCATCACTTAAGTTGGCAAGTTCACTTAGTGGACTGTAATACCATATGGACTACAGAGTGGAAAAGGGATAATCACCACCACCCACAGAGCCAGCTATATACGGGCAATCAAAGCCTGAAAACACCAGTTTTGTTCCAGTAAAACTGTCAAGAATCCATATTAGTCATTTACACCCATATTTCCAGGTATTCAGTAGAAAAAGAGAAAGCCTTTTGTGTGGGTAAAAAAATGCAGTATAAACCCAGGAGGCAGGACTGAGAAAGAGCAGATGCTTGTGTCTCCAGAGTTTGTACTTTTTCTCTAAAAACACATCTATCATCAACTTCAATCTAGAAGACCAACAAAGTACTTTTATAAATACACACAGTGCCCATTTTCGTTTTAGTGACTCTGAATTCTTGGTAATCAATCTGATGGCCATGAGACACCAGCTAACCCTCCTCCAATATGCTCTAGTCGGGGTTTCCTCACAAGATGGTCATTGTCTTGAGTGAACCAGGACCTACAAGAATCAGACCTGATGTGTTACAGTCAACAACATGGCATTTTTAGCTACTTGTTTAGAATTTCTATCTAAAGAAAGATAAATGAGAAGTTTCCATATCTCCCTCATTTCAAAACCCCAGAAATCTTTGCATTAAGTTGGCTCACAAAGAAGAAATAATCCAATGGAGAACCTGTGATTCATAACAATGATGGCAGCTGGAGTGTCTCATAGACCAATAAAGTCATCCTTTGACTCTACCTGGTCCTGTTACCTTACCACTGCTCCAAAAGTGTCTACCTAGAGCCATGGCCCTGTCCTAGTTCCCAGACCAATAAGGGCAAAAGAAAGTAGGGGGTCAATCAGTCTCAAGCCTCTACCTTTCCATCTCCCCAGAGGTACCTGATACTAGATCACCTTTCTTGCTAGGCTGGGCCAGGAGTAATAGTCTAATGCTAAACCCAGTGTAGGGGATCTGGAATTGTTCCTGAAATTCCAAGACTTTTTGAGCCTTTACCCCAACACCTCCTGGTCTTGGGCCTCCCCTGCCCTCCCAAACTCCCCGGAGCTGGACCCGCTAACTGATAAACCCTGTTTCAGCCTCCAAACAAAGGTAAAACCCTAACAGGTAGGTCAGAAATATCTTGGCAACTCTACCTCCAGAGCTTTTCCTTTTAGGCACTAGCAACTCATGAACACACTCTAGGTTTTCTCCTACTATTTTCTAAATCTGGTTTGTAGATAAACATGCCTGTCACCTGAAATTAGTACTAGTCTCCCCTCTGCCCTCACCCATCGTGACTCGTCCCTTACGGCTAAGCTTCTGCATGAGCCCCTCTTTAATCACTGAACACTTATTCTTCCTAGCATCCAGGACCTAGAATCACTTCTTTTTCTGCCCCTGATCACCAGGCTAAGGGGCATAAGCTTCCTTCTTGTAGGCAAAACTTCCTAAAGATGATCCAGTCCTTGCCTCCTGGGATCTCTCCACCTCATCTCAGGCCCCAAGCACTAGCCACCTGTCTGAAGCTGAGCTGTAAAGGTTTTACTGAGCTATGCCTGCCCCTCTGCCTAGCTGTACCTCAATTTTTTGAGCCTATCCTCTGCCTCCTCCCCTACAGCTGTCACATCTGAGAGCCACCATACTCCCTAGACAAATAGAAACACATGTTCAGAAATCAAAGACAGCATTTCATAATATCATTTCAAACATTATAAATCACTTAACTAGAAGGCCAAGTTAAAGTTCATGCTTTCACTGGCAAACCATTCTAGTGGGTATATATTTTTTATGTTTAGGGGGAGCAAACCATTGTCAATCTTATTTATAAACAGCAATTAAATACAATTTGTGTGGAGTCTACAGATCCATTTTATCTATTCATTACAACAGAACCCTTGAGTCACTGCTTACAAATTGCTATGCCTTTATATCCTCCACAGTTCTGGAAATCCTGCATTACCTAACCCTAGAGAAGAATCAAGAGTCAAACTCTTGACTACAGTTTTTCTAAATATCTTCCCTGAACACCTTCATCAGACTTACCGGAATCATTTGCTAAAAACGCATATTGCATCAAAAGGAGGCCACCTTGCACCAACTCTATCAGAATCTGAGTGCAGAGCCTGGAATTTTGATGAACACGTCCATGTTCAGGATTTGTATTATTAGCAGTATTAGTATGTCACATATCAGGATAATAGGTGAATAAAGAGAGAGACATGCAAAAGAGCCAAAATCATCCTCAACAATCACTCCAAGAAATCTATAAGCAATATTTTAAATTGATGAATCAAAAATGAGGATTACAAATATTATTGAGTGATATGGAGAAAGATATCAGAAGAAACAGCTGAAAGCACTGGAATTGTTCACTTATGGGTAAAAAGGATACAGGGTTCCACCGGGGTACTATTGGTTTTGTTATTAACCTTTAGCACCATCTGATTTTTCTTCTATACTCACATACTAACTGAATTAAAATGAAAATATATTACATATAGAGAAAATAAAATACTCTATTATTCAGACTCCTAATTTATTCAGATTAGTGTTTCCATACAACTCCCATTAACCTGTGGTAGTAAAGTGGCACTTCTTGGGAAAAAAACCATAGGAACCAAGGATGTTGTTTTTTTCAATTTTGATTTACTTTGATAGAAGACAAAATATATTCCAACGTATTATTTTAACTGTTAGCTTGGCTGTCTACCTACTTCTTCAAATGATTAAAGAAATTTCACAGAAACTTCCTCACCATTAAATTCCTACAAGTGGTCAAAAATGAATTCTAAACATCATAACTTGGACCACTTCAAATTTGCTGCGTAACAGCCACACAATTCCTATTAATACGTCACAGCATTTGGGATACTTGGATATTCTCTAGAAACTCTTGTAATTTTTCCTTGCCCATTCCTCATGTTAAACCTGTATAACAGGGGTTGAAATTCCTATGCTTAGGGTCTCAGGAGATATGAGATTATTTAGGAGTCAGTAAGGGATGGTGGAAGTTGGGAGGTTATGTCGTCTGGACAAAGACAGAAATACGGAGAGTCGGAGAACAGGAGAAACATGGGAGAAGAACCGCCAGCTAAGAGAAGGGCTAGATTCGAAAACTAACATCTCTCCCCACCATGGCAACAGTGATGCCCCTCCACCAGCAAAAGAACACGGAAAATTACATACCCCACAGATATCAGATTTGTTTCCTACACTGAGTAAGCTCCATTTTTTCATCCCAGATCCATCACACGTCATCAGTGCCAATCAAGCCTTACAACGAGGAGATGTTCTAACTGAAGGGTCTGGGTTCCCAGCAATGTCTGAGGACAAGCCGTCGGTGGCAAATTATGACAACAGTGGGCACTGGTGTAAACAGGATAAATGATTCGTGTATCACTCAGCCAATATTTCTGTGGTGTCACCAGGGAAAATGTGAAGGCCTCCATACAACGTGAAGGAGATTAACTGGATGCTTCCAAAGTGAAGCCACTTACTTGAGAGGACCTTTCTCATATAAAGTGCAGCCCACCTTCCTTAGGTTATACCTTTCCACTGTGGGCCCCTCAGTCTTAATTCATTTTACTGTTAGTTTCAAAGAGCATTCCAAGTTGGCTCAAAGCCCCTCAAATCACATATCACCGCTTGTGACAAGAATTATATTACCATTCACATTGGACTTCCAAGGGGAAGCCCAGAAGGGTGATTCACATTATCACCACAGACAGCATGAGACAACTACTGTATCTGAGATAAAACTCTGGGCTATTACAGGGAAAAGGCAAGGGATGTTTGAGCATTTTACCAACATGATAGATCCTTTTCTGCCTCTTCTCCTGGCCTTTTATTTTTGGCAAATGTTAAAGGGATTGGTCCATTCAGTCATAATCTTGTTAAGTGAAGCCAAATCTAAATTACCCTTGCAAGCTATTTCTTCTTCGAGCTGAGCAGTAGATCTCAGAAAGCTGGCTATGACAAGACTCCATTATATGTCCTGTAGAACTTTAAAAAAGATTTGAGTTAAACACTGAGTTGGAGTTTCCTAATTAAGAAAACTTTCGTAAGAGAGTTCAGATTCTTCCTCCCATGTTTTAAAGTCCCCACTGCCTTATGGAATTTAAGAGTTACCTCTCCTAGAGGCCATGAAAATGGAGAAAGAGGTTGCCTGAGTAGCTCTCTTCACTGTGAATTCCCCCAAACCTGGCACGGGACAAGGGAAAGCAAAGCATGGGACATGATCCCTAGAAGTAGCCCCTCACAGAGCACACCCAGCAAAACAAGCAGGAACAGTGACTCCTACTAAATGGGAATATTTTCAGTTACAAGTCTATAATATTTTCAAAATTAAAGCAGCTCCCTGAGTCCTGTAATTGGGAAAGAATCCCTAAAAGGCCCATCATTTGATGACAGGGCTCTGGGAGTTTCTACACAGGTTGGACAGCTTTCATTAATGCCCAGATGACTCTAGAAGCCATGATTGATAAGCACCATGGAGCAGAATAATCATTAAATTTTTAAAGATTCATTATACCACCTGTTGCGCACTAGTACCCCATAACTGCCATCACATCTCAAGAGCAACAATATTCCACAAGAAAGTAAGTTCCCTGATGGCAGGGGACCCACCTCTTGTTCACTATTACATTTCAAACTTCCGTAGTATCTGGCACTCAATAAATATTCAATGGGTGAATGAATGAATGCCCCAAATACAAAGGATGAGTATAGCTTAGACAAATTGGCATTTTCTTGGAATAACCATGTCCATCCGTAAGAATAAATTATGAACAGGGGACCCAGGTCAGTGAGAAAAGAATGCTAATCCAGCGCCCTCGGTAAAGCATGAGAAAATGAATGCGAGAGTCACAATTCAATAAGTTCTTTGAAAATTTGCTTTGCAGCCAGACTTTGGTTCCAGTTCTAGCTCAGCCACTTAATTCTTATGTGAGTATAAGTATAATTGCTTCAACTGAAAATGGAAATGCTTACCTCTGATGATTGTTGTAAAAACTAAGCAAAATATCACCTAAACATCATGCACAGTCCCTGACATATATAAAGCCCCATAAATACTACTTCTCCTTAGGGCCATGACTGTATAGAATTGTTCATTTTGATTAGATTTAAATTCATTAAGTCAGATTAAAATCTTTTAACTGAGGGAATATCTAGAATCTAAAAAAAGAACATGCTATTACAAAGGCACACAAACCAATTAGTCTCACTTAATTAGATAAAAGAAACCTTCATTACAATTGATCATTCAGTGTTGCCAAAGAGTTCAGAGATAATAAACATCAGTGGCTAGAACTCGTGTTAAGGAGCTAGTCATGCTAAAATACTTTTCCAACAGTTTCAAAAAATGTTTAAAATCCTCTTCCCATATTTCCATCAGCTTTGTCCAAATAAAGAGCCATTTCTTCCACAAGCTTGTGATTCTACTGCATCAAGGTTTGTGAAACATATCTCGCTACATCAAACATAAGTATTTATAAAGCAATTAACAAACTGGAATGTAAAGGGCCAGTTAAACTAACCCTGTATTTGTCTTAAGTCTCTCTCTTTATACACACACACACACCTATAACATAAGCGTACGTGTGTGTGTGTGTGTACACTCTTTTTTTTGTTTCCCCCCAAAGAAATGTGCTCTTGAGAGAGGAGGGATAATTTGATTTTCCTGTTTGGGAAATGCATTTATAAAAGGTAAAATCCCAGTGGAAGATCCATACCGACTGCAAAGTGCACTGACAATAGCTTTGTCCTCATTTTGCCCATTACTGACTGGCACTCTCTCCTGCTGGGACTCTGAGCAGTAATTCTGGGTAATTCAGTTCAGTCATCCTACCCCTCAAGTTCTCTCCAAGGACTTCTCATTTTATCTCCGCGGTTTATTTTCTCCTAGTATGGCTCACAGACCACAAGCATCAGAATAACGCAGAGTTTGGGTAAAACTCAGATTCCCGTGGAACGCCCAGATCTTCAGAATCAGAATCCCTGGGGTAGGGCTGAGGAACCTTCAATTTTAACAAGCACTGCATGCGATTCTTAAACAAACTAAAATTTGAGAACTGCCTATCTGCATATGCTTCCAAAGGTAATTGTCATCTATTCCCATGGCCTCAGCCATCAGACAGGTTGGAAATCCTGGTTGACTTCTATACCTGGATGTCCAGGAGACAAGAGAAACTGAACACACTTGCCACCGTCCCACCCTCAAATCCATTTTCTCTTCCCCAGGAGGTAGTATGATCAGGTTTTCACTGCTTAAACTTCTCAGTGCCTCAAGATCCCTGCTCTCAGGATAAAAGTCGATAAAGAAATCCCCAACTACTTCTCTCTTCCTCTTGCTTCCACTGCCCACTGCACTCATCCTAAACCATTTCTAAGATGTTTCATGGTTGCCCTGGTCCCTGAGCCTTTGCACACGCTGTTCTTTCTGCTCTTCCCTTCCAAATTCTTCTTTCCTCTGGCACACCCACATTCATTTTCCAGATTTCAGTCTGCTGTTACTTCTTCTGAAAAACTTAAAGAACAGCTCCTTTTTTTCCTTCCCTCCCCAAGCAGCAAAGGTCAGTTCCCCTCCTATGTAGACTCACTGGCACCTTCTACTAGTCCCTGGGCACCAATCACTCATGTGCAGAGCTGCCAAGTACTTCACCCCATTTTATGCTCCTTGCTATACTGTTCTGTAATTGCTAGTTTATTGACTTCCATTTTTCACTACAGCTCCATGAAGCAGGAACTGCATCTGTCCTATCCACAATGGTGCCCCCATGTGAGGCACAAGGCCCAGCACACAGTAGAGCCCCATGTGTATTTGTGAAATGAATCAACGACCAAATGAGTGGTCCTTGCTGCCTAAACTCCCCTGAATATGAGAAGGATGCTTTTGTCCCTGTGACATCACTCCAAGGAGGAGACTAAATTCAGTAACATCAGGCAGCATTCCATGAAGGCTGAGTGAGCTCATCCTCCAAGGACTTTACTGGGGCTCAGAGTACAAATGACATAGATCATAGGGGAAAAAAATGTTTTTAACGCGTCTTGGCTCCCAGAAGTAAAATCTGAAGGGGCTGCTGAGACAAGAGTCAACCTTGGATAGCAGAGCCCTTGTTCTTGGTCCCCTGACCAGAGAAAGGCTCCTGGTCGGCTAACATGCCTTCTAACCCTAGCTGTCCATACCATGTGATTTATGAAAGGATTAAAACTCAAGTCTCCATTGTATACAAGCTGTTTGGAAGTTGGTGGGGGGAGTGATGCTCTTTTTCAGTTTCTCCAAAGCTATATTCTAGACACAATGATGCAGTCCTGCAGGCATCTCATTTCCAAGGAAGGACATCCATTCCAAAGACTGACTCTTCCATGGAATAACTAAGTTAGATGTCAACCAGACCATCCATCTGTGGGGCTATTGCTCCTCAGTCCTCCGGAAACCTGCAGCTTTCTTTTCCCAACCTGACCACTGGTGAGGATTTTACAAGCAGATCAGGCTCTGGGGTCTTTCCTGCCACTAACTCGTATTTGCACCCATCAGACCCCTTTCCGAGTCAAGGGAAGCAGCACACTTCAGTTCCAACGTGAGATAAGGAACACAAGGCATAAAGCCACATGGTTTTTGTCTTTTCTCTTTTTCAGTTTTGTTTGGTGATTTTCACCTCCTGGGACTCTGTCTTTCATCTTCCAGATTTACAGGGAAAAAGTAAAACAACTTCCAAGGAAAAATTCCACTGCAACATGGTTTCTCTGCAGCATGAAACATCTCAGGAAGTATTTCCGATAAAGTCAAGGCAGACCTGCATCAAAAGGAATCCGAAACTTGAAGTGTTCAACAAGTGCGAGCCACATTTAGGATTGTAAGTGAAATCTGGAACCCGTCTTGGTGTCCAGTTTCATCTCTAAACTTTTGCGAGGTGTGCAGAATTTTGCCAGGGCCTTTCCAAGGTGATGGTTAAGATTCAGACAGACTTTCTAAATGAGGATCTGAAGGTGATAAAACGGAGCCCACCTTTAATACTAGATCTCTGCTTGCTCAGGCTAACTTTAAAAGGCTAGAACCATCTAAAACTTCTCAGTATGTGCTAACGGTGAGATTTCCCTTTATATTTTAGGGCAGTGGGGGTGGGGAGTGACAGGAAATAGCAGATTTCCATTTGGTTGCTAAGAGAAGAAATGTTCTCTTATATTCCCAAGTCTCTTCTTTGAAGTCAACCTGTTTTTCTGCACTCCATAATTTGAGCCTTCAAACAAGTATTTCTCTGTTTTCTCCTACCAAGGCAGGCAGAAGAGCAAACTGGGTGTGGATACTGGTGACTTCGAATTTGGTAAATGCAGCTCAGGCCACCGTGGTTTTGTTTATCCCAGCACCCACAAGATAAGTAGTGGATTTCAAGCTGCCTTGAAGTAAATGCTCCCTTCTCCAGGACTCATTCATCAAACAACTAGTGGCTTTCGTTAACAAGGTGAAGTACCTTTGGTGGAGGCACCCAGCAGAAGAGACTGGATCTCCCAGGAGAGAGCCACATAGATGGCAGTGAGGTTAACATTTCAGAAATAGTAAGAAAAACATTAGGCATGCAGCATTCTATGGCAACAACAGCTGGCTAGCCCTTTTGCTCAGTGGTTCTCAAAGCCTGAATGACAGCCTCAGCATCACCTGGGAGCTCTTTGCAATGCAAATTCTCAGGCCCTGCCCCAGTCCTTACTAAATCTCTGCCTCTGGGGACCAGGCCTGGCAACTGGGGTTTTAACAAGCACTTCAGAGGATTCAAATTTGACGTTCCCTGCTTCACTCTGTGGTTCCCAAATCCAGCTAGCCGCTAGCACCACAAGGCAGTGTTTTAAAACTTTCTGATCCCAAGGGCTACTTTCTATCTAACTGAAACAGAATTTCCCCAAACTCAAATGATCAGCCTGCAATACAGACCACTGACTAACTCACATTGCTCAAACCAGCACAGTAAACAGACAACCTCTGGGGAGTGCCTGGTGCTCTACTGGGAAGCTGACAATTTTCCAATTCCTGCTTTACCTGGTCTCTGTAAAGTCTCCCAAATCCCTTCTGGTTTAATATCAAGTTGATTTCTGATTTAAAATTAAGTTGATTTCTGTTGTTTGTAATAAAACAGCAATAATACTGACGAACACTAACGTTTTACCTGAAAATTCTGAATTTGTAATAAATACATATTAAGTGATAAACTGCCCGTTGCTTTTCCTAAGAGTTGGAAGACTGCATTTGGCAGGAGAACTGCAAGACGAACAAAACTGTTTTGTCTGAGCAGGAAGTTACACAGATAAAACTGGAAAATTGGGAACCACAGAGGACAACACATTATGAAGGATTTAACATCCAGTATATGCAAGGTGATAAAGACACACCCCAATCACTTTGAGTAAAATCAAGTGTCAGTCCACATCCAGATTAATTCCACCCCAGAAACTGAAAGAAATTGCAGAAATGATCTTAAAATGCAGTCAGTAATCTCAGAATCATGGAGAGCTGAAAAAGTCCCAGAGAAGGGACAAGGGCAAACACTGCCCTCATTTTGAAAGAGAAGGGAATGCTGAATTTTAGAAATTTCAGACCAGTTTAATAATGTTCTTTAATTTTTCAGGCATTGCATCAAACAGGTAGGTTTGAACATACAGAAAGTAAGTAAAGTGATCATAGGCACAGGTAATCATTATTCAAGAACCAATCACAGGGACGTCTGTGTGGCTCAGTGAGTTAAGCGTCTGCCTTCGGCTCAGGTCATGATCCCAGGTTCCCGGGATCAAGTCCCACATCCGGCTCCCTGCTCTGCGGGGAGCCTGCTTCTCCCTCTCCCTCTGCCTGCCGCTTCCCCTGCCTGTGCTCTCTCTCTCTGATAAATAAATAAATAAAATCTAAAAGAATAAAATTAAAAGAAAAAACCAATCACAGTAGAAAATGCTCCCAGGTCTGTTTTATATGGTCCCTGGGGATCAAAGGATATTTGAACCATGCTGTCTCTTTATTTCAGTAAGGTAACTGGCAAACATCCCATTACTTTCCTGGAGAAAGGATAAAAAAAATAAGTGGGATGAATGATAAACACCACCCAAAACCGAAGTTTTCATCTATGCGATAAATATGATCAGGGGTTAGATTATGGTCCTGAGTTTTCTTTAAAAGACTTAAAACTTTACAGTGTTCTCATGGGGTGGGAGTGGGGGTCCGGGGGAGAGGCTAGCTTTCTAATCTCATATCTGAATGAAATAACAAAGCCCAAAATGTTCCTGTACCTGCTCATAAAAATGCGTGTTATTTTCCAGGAGCACTGGGCCCAAGGTGGGGCACACCCTCAGAACTCTCTGCTTGAGCCCCATTGCTGGGAGGAGGGTCTAAGAGTTCTAGACTCAGAAAGTACGCCCCCCTGTTCAGCCCCACAGGTTTGGAGCACTCCGTCTTCACTAGAAGCCCTCCCTGGTCAGAAATAGCCGACAGCTGGGAAGAACCAATATTACTCCAATCAATCAGAGTTTTCATGTGCTCAAATGTACATATCCCCTTTTGAACTTTTTCATTTCTGCTTTTTGCATCTCACCAAAGGAGAGCTGACAGTGCTGTCACAGAAGCCACTGCTGAGGTACTTTTATCCACCGGTATCTATAGGTTATTAAGGACAGTGAGCATCCCTCACTCACTTCGGATTCCCTATAGGTACAATTCTCATAGGAAAGGACTTATTTCATAAATATCAACATCAATCTTAGTAGGTATCACTTTTATACCTCTTACTGTGTAATAGGCACTCTTCTAAGCACTTTTAATAAATCATTCAATCTTTTCCAAGACTGTGAAGTATTATCATTATTGTCCTATTTTACAGATGAGGAAACAAAGGCACAGAGCAGTGAAGTAACTTGTCCAAGGTCACACAGCTCACTGGGAGTGAAATCTGAATTCAAACTCAGTTCTGACTCCAGAGTCTAGTTTTTTTTATCTTCCATGCTATATTCAACTGCTGTATATTTGTCCCTTAACCTGAAAGAATTTCAGCACACATTCAGATCGATCTTCAGAGTACACCCAGTCATGATATATACGGAGCATGAAATGAGAGGTTCTTTATTGATCACATGGAAATTCAATCTTCTGTTTCCCTTCTAGGGAATAGGATACCACAGGGGATAGAAATGCTACTTCCTAGTGGGGATATTACTGATAAGAAAACAAAGCAAACTTGTAAGCATCCTTTTAAAAAGAGAGAAATACTGAAAATATGCGAGTAAGCTAAAGTTAACGATAAATGAAAATGAATCATTCAATTCTATTCTTGCTCATATAAAATACACAGATAGTCTCTCTATCGTACTGACTTGACTCTTTTATTTAGTGAACATATAAACCATTTATAAAGGCTTTCAGAGGACCCTCACTTCTCAATATCATTTTCCTATAAGAACTTAATTTGCCCAAAGAGAATTCTTAGACTAGGTGTTTTCAGGGCCCAAGTCTCCCCAGATGTGAGGAAATTTCATGCTCCATGGTACTAGCCTCACACGGTACTATACAGTCTAGCCAGGAGGCTCTACAGACCAACAGATGAATGGGCTGCTTTGGCCCAAATTCATCTCATCACAATGCCACCTTCAAGGGCCATTGAAAGGGGATCCAGGGCTGCCTCACACATTCACAGAGCACAGCATATCTTATTTCAGGGATACCCCTCCTCATTTGGCCCCCTACACATTAATGTCATCCTGTGCATTTCAGGAAGATTCCCATCTGCTGCCTTTTCTCTGTAAACAGCAAATACCACTCCACATCTCTGACTGCACTGTCACCTCCATCAAAAAGACTGTGACTCTTCCAAAACCAGCTCCTCTTGACTTTGCTCCCTCTGGTTTGTTCAGTCTCTACTTGCCTTTCCCATATTCTCCCACATTCAGGAGAGAAAAAAAAAAAAACCCCATACAACATGCCTTTTTTATAGATGCCATAATCCTCCCTTGATCGAATTTGTTAGCTCATTAACTCATTTCATCCACCCAACAAGTGTCACATGAGCACTAGTATTTGTCAGACATTGTCCTAGGCTTTCAATGACATGGGATAGGAGACACAGTCCATATCCTTATGGGACTTGCAAAGTAATCTGTGGACAATGAAATCACCCCACCAGACTATAATCAGATTCACCGGTATGTGCAATAAGAGGAAGGAGAGGGAACTCTGAAAAGCCTCTAAGAGTTTTAAGCAAGAGAAAGGTATGATCAGATTTTGATTTTAAAAAGTTAATTTGTAATAAAAGTTCACAGCAGCTGCCTTTTGGCTATAGGCAATGGTTATCAATGGCTGCTATAACTCTAAGAGGGAAGGTTATTGAGAAACTGTAAAATGGATAGATCAGGCTGACAACCCCTGAATCCAATCAAACTTGACTTCACAAAAATAGGTACAACCAGACATTAGGTGCCTCCTGATGGAAGTTCATGATATCAACTACGATGTATTCTTTCTAGAAAATCAGACCTATGTCTGATCAATCCTCTAGATAGAACTATAAATTTCCAAAGGATAGAAGAACACATTAAATGACACTATGGGAAATTCTAGTATATAAACAATTTGATTTCTTTCACAAGTAAATTATAATGACAAAAAAAAGAGGGAGATGGAAACTTTGAATTAAGAGAAACTTAAAAGACATATAAGCCAACTGTAATAGATGGACCTTGTTTGAATCCAAACACACCAGTTGTACAAAATGAAAAAAGAGAGAAATTTATATGCTGACTGAACATTCAAGTTAACATTAAGGAATTATTGGTAGCTTTTTAAAGGTGCAATCATGTATTGATGCTTTTTATTTTCATAGGAGTCCTTATCTTTTAAAAATGCATACTGAAATATTTACAGATGAAATAATCTTAAATTTAGAAGGTGCTTCAAAATAATCCAGTGTATATGAGGAAAGTAGTTGGAAGTCTAGACAGAACAAGATGGACAATGTGTTGATGGCCATTGATGGTACATAAGGGCTCACTACACTATTCTCTCTACTTTTGAATATATTAATTTTTTATTATAAACATTTTGAGAAAACAATGTAGGATTTTGGTAATGCTTGCACAACTTTAAATTTGCTTTCAAAATCATTGAATTATACGCTGAAACCAGTGAATTTTATGGTACGTACATTATATTTCAATAGAGGTGTTTTAAGAATCCAAGAGAAGAATAAAAAATAAGAGATCTGCCTATGAAAAAGTATAAAATAAAAATAGCAAAGATAAAAAGACTAGTTAGGAAACCTTCATTGGAGCTCAACTGAGTGATGACAAGCTTGAACTGGAATGGAAGCAGTGAAGATGGAGAGGAATAGATTCAAGAAATATTTACGCTACAAACTCTACAGGGCTTGGAGGATGGTGGGAGGTGGGAAGTGGGGAGAAGGAGAAGGTGCAGAGTATAATTCCTGGGTGCCTGGCTTTCAAGTGGGCAAAGTGCTGTGTTACTTGCTGAGACAGGGAACTGCTGAGAAGCAGGGTTAGTGGGGTGCTGGTGGTGCTCCTGAGTTCTGTTACGGTACCTGAGGAATAAACCAGCAGATGTGAGCAAGGGCAACTGGAGCCCAGGAGAGAGGGCGCAACACAGTGTTCTGCTGGCAATTTCTAGGTCTTGAGTTCTTTTCGGCCATGTCTGCCTGCTAGTGAGCCAGGGTTTCAAAGCTGAGAGACTGGGGATTCCAGAAGTCTGACAATCAAGAAAGATGGCAGTAAAAGACATCACTCTTTCAGAAAGTTTGAGCTAATAATTTTTAAAATACAGTTTAGAAACAATAGATTGTAAATTTTTAATAGTGATTCCATTTGAGACCATCTTTAGAGAAGAGAATTAAACTCAATTTGATGTACTCTTAGATTGACAGTTTTGATTTTTCTTCTCTCAGACTTTTTTTAAGCTTGTTGTTCATACTTCTTTGATCATTTTATTTGGTTGTGACCGTTGTTATAGGAATACCTTATTGGTATAATTTGGTGCTGGTATATTTTGTTTATTGGCATATTATCAATATTTTCTTTGATTTTATTTCTCTCTAGGGTTTTCCTACATGGGAGCATCCACAAGCATGTAGAAGGAAATGGTGTCTGGTTTTGTGTGTGTGTGTGTGTGTGTGTGTGTGTGTGTGTGTGTGTGTGTGTGAGATAGGAGAATGAGGAACAGGAGTTTCAGGACATCAGCTCTTTTTCTGGCAGACAATTTCAACAAAGGAAAATTAAATATGTCATAAACTGGAAAGTAAGTCCATTTCTTTACCTAAGCCCCATTTGCCTTATGATTAATGCCAGTTCCTTCAAAACAGCAAATTAGATTTCTGCCTATGTCAATTTTCAAAGTTCTTGAGAGTATATTCTTTGAGGTTTGGGAGCTATTTTTGTGAGATATTGTAAGAGACTGCATTGAGGACTACCATTTAACTGGGATTTTTAAGGCTAAAACCCCTCATAGGAAATCAAACTAAAATGAGAGCCATCTAGTCTCCATTGAACTTTTAGCCTTTGCCATCTTTTTAGCTTACAGAAGTTTCTTGTTCCCAGTCCTCCTTTGTACAACATCTCAGTGCAGTTTGTATTGGAAAACTGACTTCTCTTACTTCCCTCTTATTAAGTTTCTATGCCCCTTACCAATTTCAACCTAATAATTTGCAGATTTCATTTGGCTTCATTTATTCCCATTGTTGCTATTTCGAGGCCTTCCCAATTGCTGCATGACATTCAACTCTGGAAGCATTCTTGGGGTTTTTCCTTTCAATTAAATGCTTCCAGAAACAAAATTTCAGAAAATGGGTTCACCCTAGCTGACTCAGATCTGAAAGCCTTTCCAAAGAGATTTTCACAGGGAAAATATTACTGGCTTTAAACCTCAAGCGGTGAGTTCTGGGCTGCACTTTGAATTTGGCTTTCATTTTTCATATCTCCAGCAACGTAAAAATCCCAGCAAAGTAACAGTCTTTTCTAAGAAGGGCCCAGATCTCTGGAATGTACTTGTTCTCTTTATCCAAAGGAATTTCAAGGTACGGTGTAAACTTGCTTTTCTTGCCCTGACCAACTGAAAGCAGCAAAGCTCTTATTTATATTCTGGTTTAAAAGGTTTTCCGTTAATGGAAATTTTTACTCATCTTCCAGAAAGTGGTATGAGGATGAGTGAGCTCAGTCTATTGTGAAACTTTGCATATGTAAAATATGCTTTTTATTTCCTTCCAATGACACCTTCAGAGGCAAGCAAATGAGTTTCTAATAAATTCTTAAAGGTACATTCCCTGTCCTTGCTACATGAAGTGTGGACCAACCACATCCTTTTCACCTGGGAGCTGGTTAGAAATGCAGACTGGGGCTTCACCCCAGACTTACTGAATCAAAATCTGCATTTTCAGGATCCTCAGATGATTCACATACACATGGAAGTCTGAGAAGCACACCAACAAGAGTCCAGGTGGTGTTGCTGCTGCCACTGTTGACCAGACCACAGTCTTGAGATGCCAGAGTCTAGAAAATGGAAGGAGAAAAAGTACAGTGGTACTGTAGAAAAGAGATGGCCAGAACGAATCTCTAGAAGCAAGACAGCAACATCAGGCAACCGTGGACCCTGTTAGGTAGAGAATTTGAGGAAAGGTGCTTTGGAGGGTCAGTAGAAGAAAAAGAAGTTCTGGAGGAAGAGAATGATAATGAGGGCCTTTCATACATACACATGCACACATGCACATATCTATGTACGTATGTGTGTGTATGTATGTACAATTCCTAATTTCATAACGATTTTGTAAGGTATACATTTTCAGCTTTTTTTTAAGATTTTTATTTATTTATTTGAGAGAGTGAGCAAGAGAGAGAGAGAGAGCAGGAGCAGGGGGAGAGGAAGAAGCAGGCTCCCCACTGAGCAGGGAGCCCAATTCGGGGCTCCATCCCAGGACCCTGAGATCATGACTTGAGCTAAAGGCAGACACTTAACCAACTGAGCCACCCAGGTGCCCCTCAGCTTTTTTATAGAAGAAGAAAACTGAGGCTCTTTGAGTTTAAGGAACTTACCTAAAAATCACATAAGAAGTCAGTAGTGTGCTTGAATTCAAAGCTAGACTTAGGGGGCACCTGGGTGGCTCAGTCAGTTAAGTGTCTACCTTCGACTGGGGTCATGATCTCTGAGTTCTGGGATCTATCCAGACCCACACTGGGCTCCCTGCTTAGTGGGGAGCCTTCTTCTCCCTCTCCGTCTACCACTCCCCCTGCTTGTGCTCCCTCTCTCTCAGTCAAATAAATAAATAAAATCTTAAAAAAAACAAAAAACAAAAAAAACTAGACTTAGCCAACTTCCAAGCAATTCTCGGAAAAAAACTGTTCTCACTTTACCGTCTTCCCACAATCTAATGATTAAGTGATTAATCATTTTAATCTCTAACGGATAACCTTACTAGAATTAGTACCTGAATAAAAAGAAGCATAAGATAAAATCTTGTTCTCAAAACAAAAACAAAAACAAAAAAACCATAGATATTCAGTATAAATTGAAATTTTTTAACCAAATTTTTTATCAAAAATTATACTTTAAAAAAAGAGATTCCACTTAAAGTAGTCACAAATCTCTCATATTTAGAAGGCATTTTCTAAGTTACTTTATTCCGAATATCGAATTACTATTTAGGAAAGACCCACTAGCCCGAATGCAGGTCAGTCAATACCAGACGAACAAGGTCAATTAGTGGAATCAGTAAAAAGAAAGGAAGTTTAACAAGGGTATGGTAATTATTCCTGGAGCAAAAGTTCACATTTTTTAAGCATAGAATATCCTCCTAAACAAAACTTTAGAAGTTCGCATTTAAAAGTAGTACAGCATGTAGTTACATTGTGAAAGTCATGAATGTAACCCCAGCAGAGATGAATGAAAAAAATGAACATCCCTAATGTATTAGTGGATACTTGTGACAACGTCATTCATGGGTTTAATAAGTACTGGATCTCAAACAACTTAAATGAAGATGGTTTACTCTGGAAAATCAGGACTGATGACTCAAAGAGTAGCCCTATTAATGTCAAAGGTCCATGATGAAGATAAGTGTAATTAGTGCCAATAAAATTGTTCTTATGAAAAATGAGAATAGAACAGCTATGTTCCTTAAATAACATTTACATAACAAGTGATTTTCAACATGTAGGTATAACTAAATTAATAAGTTAAACTTTATTAAAGGTAGATTTTAACTATCCCATCTATACCCCAAAAACTATTTTTATTCAAGTTGACCCAAAAAATTTCTGTTGAATTTTCTCATTGAAAAAAAATGGAGGGAAGCCTCCCTAAGAAAATTGCACAACAATGTGATAAATAATAACAGTGAACTATGTACAAAACGCATACAGAGGAAGGAGCAGGTAATTGGGGTGACCAGGGAAGGCTTCTCGGGAGATGACATCTGAGCTAAATTTCAAAGGTAAACAGAAAAGGAATTGAAGGAAAACACTGCAAACATAAGAAACCACATGTCCTGAGTCACAGAGGGGACAAGACATGGCATGCTCGAAGAAGTGTATGGTTTATAAGACATGTGAGAGAGGGTGGATGTAGAAACATATTTTCAGCTGGAAGAAACTTTTACCTGCTGACCCTGGGGCGAAGGTGGGAGACAGAAACATAGCATCTTATCAGAATTACCTGAAAGGTCACCTTCCTTCTAAAATTGGGTTATTTCAACAAAAATACTTGATGACCATTTTCTTGCTCTTGAGTACAAGCAACCAGGCAACACAGAATCACAGTACAAGCCTAGAGGTAAAAGCAAAGTGATGCTCTTAAAGAAAAAATGGGTCAAGGAATTTCTAATTTTCTAGAAACAAAGCCTGAAAACTAACTGAACAGTTCAAAAGAGGAGACATGGAAATCTTAGCCTTAGTTGAGAGCAGTTTTTTCCATCACATTTCTCTCCAGAAAGGGCAACCAAAGATAATGACTTCTCTCACACATTTATAAACTTTGTGTAGGGATGCACATTTTTCCAGCCACGGGACACTCTCACTCTTCTATTATATTTATTATATTTATTTTTTATATTTCATTATATTAAGCACTCAGTGTCATTATAAAGATAGTAATGATATTGTTAAATAGCCAACTCTGCTATTTGCAGGGGAGGGGGCAATAATTAACACACTTGTCTTGCACGCAATGACCAAGGTGGCCCTTACTAGAGCAAATGGAAAGTCAGTCCCCCTTCCACTAACAGAACACCTTCATGAAGCACAGTTTGGGTCATTTCAGAAAAGTTATTTCATCTCCTTTTCCAGTCCTTAAGAGTTCAAAAAAAAAAGAAAAAAAAATGAAGTCTTAAGCTCAGAGCCTTCGATAATAAATACATTCAAGAAGTCTGCTTTCATATATAATTTCACTCCTAATAAAACAGAATTGAATGGATACTTCCTTAACATGATCCTCTATCAACCCAAAAACCAACCCCATGCATAACAGAGAAACACTGGGGATATTTTCATTCAATTTAGGAAAAAGATGAAGACATCCACTACCACCAGTATCATTTAACATTGTTCTTGAAGGGCCAGTCAGCAATTGTATAAGAGAGGAATTGGAACATATACACATTTTACAGAGGAAGTAAAAATTATTATTGTCAGATGACATGTTGGTTAATAGGGAAAGTCCAAGCACGACCGCAATAAATATATCAACCAGATGCTAATTAGAACTAAACGGACTGTTTAAAACTGGATAAAATTATAAGAAAATTCTGGAAAACTATGAAAAGATGAGTAATATAACATTAAGATAAAACAATCGAATACTAGGAAAAAAACTAGGAAAAATATTTTTTTGATCTTAGAGAGGGAAAGTCCTTCCTCATAGTGACACAAAATCCAAAACCTAATAAAGGAAAGCTGAATGAATTTAACTACATAAAAACTAAAATATTCTGCATGAAAAAATACTCAGAATAGGCAATAAAAAATTGCAAAATGTAACACATATCACAGACACAGGGCCAGTCTCCTTAATTTATAAAAGCCCTTAGACATCAATACAAAAGATCAACAAGCCAGTAGAGAAATAAATGATACTTAACAAAAATGGAAATATATATGGCTCAAATATCATATTTCATCAATTCTAAGTTTGCTTGTTATATGTTAGCATTTCTGAAATCTGGATGAGTCTTATAATCAATGGGTCCTTAAAGGTGATGAATTGCAGTCCATAAAAAAAATATTAAACTACACTCATAGGGAGAGAAAATCAAATTAAAACTACAATGAAATAATATTTTTCACCAATCATGTTGACAAAATAAAAGTATAAAAATACTCTATTAGCAAGGAACAGACCAACAGGCACTCTCACACACTGTGGAGGTAAAAATCACTACAATTTCAATGGAGAGCGGCTTGGCAATATCCAAAAACAATTAAAATGTACACTTTGATCCAAAAACTTTAGTTCTAGGAATTCATCCTAAAGAAATATTTTTACATATGTGAAATGAAGTATGTACAAATATGTATTAATTATATCATTGTTTATAAAATCAAAAGACTGTAAAGAATATATACTTACATCCATAAATAAATTACCCTATACCCATGAATAAATTATCCTCTATCTATAAATGGAATAAGATGCAGCCATTTAAAATAATGAAGCAGTGCTTAAATACATTGATTTGGAACAATATACAATATATAATTAGTGGAAAAAGTAACATATAACACAGTATATAAAATACTGCCATTTGCAAGGGTAATAGGTATATATAAATGGAAATGAATATGGTTATGACTGTATATGCATAGACTATTTGTGAAGAATACACAAAAACCCGGTAACTGAAGAGACTGAGTGACAGGGGTGAGTGGGAGACTTAATTTTCACAATCTATCTTCTTGTACCTTAGAAATGTACATGTGTATATGAAACATATTCAAACAATTAAAATTTTAATTTTAATGCAATATTTATAAAGTTTCTAACCCCCTTAAAAGCAGGGCATAGAAAGATTTGAGTATCACTATCACAATCCCTTCATTATATGGAGAAGAAAATTCATCTATGATTAAACAACTTGCCCAGAATCTATCCTGGCAGACTATTTCAATGTCCTTTCCAATGCTAAGGTTCTGTTTTTACCTTATTTTATTTATGTTAAGGAATACGGTGAATTAGATATAGGAAGGCATAGTTTCATCACCACTCATTGAATCCTGACCTAATCTAGGAAAAAATCCTCAGAAAATCACATTAAGAAGGTATGTTAGCAGATAAGGCTGCATCCACTCTTAAACAGATGGAAGAGTCAATGTGCTTAACAAACCTCCCTCATTCTGGTCTGTTCTCCATTTCTCAAACAAGGGAACAATCACATAAAACATGAACTGGTTTCTTTGTCAATGTGCCAATTTGCACTAACGGTCAAACTATGGCCACCAAATTCTTGAAGTTCTCTCCAGTTGCATCCCAAAGAAGGAGGGATAAATTACAATATACAGGTGTTCGAGAAACATCACTGTTTCCAAATAATACACCACCACTATCAGATATCTGGGAACTCATGATGAGTAGTGATATCCATCTGCCAAAACTACCCAGTTGCTAGTTAAGCATAATATATCAGTGACCCGACTTCAGGTTAGGGTTAGGGTTAGCACCTCCTGCTCCGAGCAGCCATAGCACCACCCAAAGAGAATATCACAGATTAGTAATTTTAATGTCCGGAGTACTCATCAATTTAGCTCTGGCTGTTTGCTTTTATTTGCTTTCTGGTTTTATTATTCTTCCTCTTTTACTTGGCAAATGACAGAGTTTGGTAAGGTCTCCTTTCCAGTAAAACCTAGCCAAAACTACATGATGATTTTAGGGATTCATTCATGCACTATAAAACCTAAGCCTTACTTAAAAAGACATAAACCAAAATCTCTCTCAGAATTTAAAAACACTTCATATTTTATCTATATTTTCCTAGGGCTTTTAAAGTGAAATTAGCATTATGTATATGTTTTTAAATAGAGAATACAATTATTACTTCAGAAAAAAACTATTATTTTTATTCAGATCATATTTTGGCCATTATCCTAGTTGTTACAGTACTTTATTTACATAAGACAAAAAATGGGATAGAACTCTGTAGTTTCTAACTTCATAATAGAAAAATAATATATATTATAATATCCAGAGTTGCTAAGCATGCAGGAAAACACACCTTTATTACATATACTAAGAGCTAAAGTGTGAATTAAGAGAGCCTCTGTGTAACACAAATTGGCAAAGCATAACAAAAAACTTAAGAATATTAATATCTTTTGACCTAGCGATCATATTTCTAAAAACGTATTACCTTAGAGAAAAACTTAAGGACACAAGAAAAGATTTAACCTCAAGGGCTTTCCTAGTAATTAAATAAAATTAATTGATAAAATGAAATGCAAAAGTAACATAAAATGGTTCTGAACAGTTTACAGATTCCAGAACGGTAGAGGAAGGACTACTGAAAATTCACACCACCATAAAGCAATGAGAAAAATCATCAAAATTATATCATCATTTTCACAGCTCTAGAGAATAAAGGCTTGCAACAATCTGAAGAGTATTTATTAAGGAAAAATAACCAAATCCCGATAAGACCAGCAAGTTTAATGGCATTTTGACTTACACTAATCTTGTCCCTCTCTACCCAGCTCTACTATAGCCTTGAAAGCCAACTGTCTTACACCTACAGTGGCCTAGCAGCCACTAGAGTGAGAAAAATGGGTTTGGAGTTCCCCAAATATCCCATCCCGAGTATCTATCTCTATTTCATCTGTCTGAGAGCTTACTGGAAAATTTCACTCTGAATTTATCTTTATTTATCTCCAACTCAAAGCTCACTCTATCTTATCCCCAAGGCATTTGTTAAAAATGATCAGTAGTAATTGTTTAACATAGCAGCACCCTAAAGCAGCATTACCAGTTGGGGTTAACAAAACACTGACCAAAAAACTTAAAAGGAAAAGTTGAGGAATGGTTATCTATATGGGATTTTGAAAAGATCCTACATAATCCTCGGAATCTAGAAAGCCACACACATGTACAAGACAGTATGCATTCCCAGGAAACACCTGAGAAGGCTTAAATCTCTCACATCTGACTAACCTTGAGGCTTTGCACAATCAAGAAGTTAAGGACAGGGTAGTGTTGTAAACTTCCTGCTAGAATATTGAAAGCATGCTCCAACACACACACAGAACCCCTTGGCAAAGACTGGGAGACCTATTGGTTCAAGACACTCAGGGAAATCTCTATCCAATCAAGAGCTGGCAACTAAAGTAAGCAGAGATTCATTGGCCACACATGACAAAAAATACAGACTTTACAGAATTAGTCCAACTAAGTCACCAAATAAACAAAAAGTAACAATAACAACCACAAAAACAAACAGCAGTAACAACAAACCCTGAAAGAGGAAATCTAATTTTCAGAGCCATTATATTGCATTATTTAAAATGTCCATTTTTCAACATCAACAACAAAAATGAGACATACAACGAAGTGGGAAAGTGTGGCTTACACACACATCTACACAAAAAGCAGGTAATAGAAATCATCCTTGCTGAAGCTCAAAGATTATACTTGTTAGACTTTAATTCAGATATTATAAATATGTTCAAAGAACTAAAAGAAATCATGTCTCAAGAAGAAAAGAAAGTATGAGCATGGTGTCTCATTAAAGAAAGAACATCTATAAAGAAAAATTAAAAAGAACCAAATAAAAATACTGGAATTGAAAAGAATAATAATTGGAATAAAAAATTCATTATAGGGGCTCAAGAGCAGATTTGAACTGGCAGAAGAAAGAATTGGGGAACTTGAAGACAGATCAACTGCCATTATCCAGTCTGAAGAACAGAAAGAAAAAATAATAAATAAAACTAAGCAGAGCCTCAGAGATATGTGTGACACCAGGAGCTGTCGCAAATACAAATAATGGGAGGAAAGAAGAGAGAGGAAAGGGCAGAAAGAATACATGAAGAAATAATGTTCAAAATTTCCCCAAATTTGATGAGAAACATTCATCTACACATCCAGGAAGTTCAACAAACTCCAAATAGGGCAAGATTAAAGAAATCCACAAATATATAATAGTCAAACTATAGAGAGACAAAAACAAAGAGAGAATCTTCCTTCATTACTCATCACATACAAGGGATCGTCAATAAAATAAGCTGATGATTTCTTATTGGAAACCAGTAAGGCCAGAAGACATATGCCAAGTAATAAAAGGAAAAAAAAAAAAAAGTCAACCAAAAATTCTACATACAGCAAACTCTTGTTCAAAACAAAGAAGAAATCAAGACATTCCCAAATAAATAAAAACTAAGAGAATTCACTGCTAGCAGAACTACTAAATAAATAGAAATACTAAAAGGAGTCCTTCAGGGTGAAATGGAAGGGCATTAATCAAATCCACATGAAGATATAAAGGTCACCATTAAAAGTAACTATATAGATAAATATAAAAGACAGTATGAATGTATATTTTTCTCTCATTCCATTTTTCCTAAAGTATTTAAAGGAAGCTGTATAAAACAATAAATAATAAACTGTGTTGATAGCTTGTAACTTATAGAGATGTAATCTGTATGACAATAACAGTAGAAAGGAAGAGGAAAACAGTTATATTGGAACAATGTTTTTATATACTATTGAAATTAAGGATGGCATTAATCTGAACTAGATATTTTTAAATCAAGATGTTAATTACAATCTCCAGGAAAACCACTAAGAAAATGACTATGAAAATTTTATATATATATATAATTATTATTTCATATATAAAGAATATGAAATTACTATATATATATATGGCTAAAATATATCTACTTAATAAAAAGAAGGTAGTCATGGTGGAATTGAGAAACAAATAAAAATTGACAAACTGAACAGAGAGATCGAACAGGAAAAAAAGAGAAAACTCAAATTACTAAGATCAAGAATGAAAGCTCATTGCTACTGACCATAAAAAATAAAAAGGATTACAAGAGCATGCTATGAACAATTGTATATTAACAACCTCAATGATCTGCAATGAAATGGTCAAATTTCTAGACACACACAAACTCCTGAATTAAGATTCATAAGTAAGCTTATGAAGATATAAAAAATCTGAATAGATCTCTAACAAGTAAAGAACTGAATCAATAATCAAAAAACTTCCCCTGAAGAAAAGATCACTCCCAGATAACTTCAGTATTGAATTCTACCAAATGTTTGAGGAGAAATTAACACAAATCCTTTACAAAGTTTTCCAAAAAATAGGAGAGAATACTTCCCAGCTCATTTTATAAAGCTACTATTATCGTGATCAAAAACAAAAACATCACAAAAAAAGAAAACTATAGACTAATATCCCTTATAAATATAGACACAGAAATCAACCAAATACCAGCAAACTGAACCCAACAACATATAAAAAATATAATACACTATGACCAAGTAAGATTTATCCCAGAAATGAAAGGTTGGTTTAACATACAAAAATTAATCAATGTAATACACCATATTTATGAAACAAAGGACAAAAACCACACGATCATCTCAATAAATGCACAAGATACGTTTGACAAAATCCAACACCTATTTACATTAAAAATACTCAATGAACTAGAAATAGAAAGGAATTTCCTCAACCTGATAAAGGCATCTACAAAAACAGCCACAGCTAACATCATACCAATGGTGACACAGGTTAGCTGATAAAATGACAAAAGAATAACTTTACAACCACGTCCAATTCTTTGCCCAACACTTAATTTTAAAAAATCTTAAGCCTTCAGAGAAGTTGCAAGAATAATACAATGAACACCCACATGCCCTTCACCTAGAAACACCAGTTTTTAGTATTTTGCAATACTTTCAGGCAGAGAAAGAGACTTTTTTCTGAACTGTTTAAAACTCATTTGTAAACATCCTACCCTTAATTAAGCAATTAAGCATGCACCTCCTAAGACTAAGAACACTTTCCTTTTTCCTTTATAACCACAATGCAACTGTCACACTCAGGGAATTTAATATCAATCAGTACTATCATCGAAAATACGGTCTATCTTCAAATCTTCCCAATTTTCCTAATAATGTCTATTAAAGGATTTTCTTCAATCCAGGATCTAGTCCATGCTCATGCGTTGCATTTAGTTGTCATGTCTCTTTCATCTACTTTATCTAGAACAGTTGCCCAAATTTTTATTTTCCTTCACAACACTGACATTTTTGAAGAATCTGGGCCCAGACTGAATTTGGATTTGTCTGTTTCCTCATAATAAGGTTCAGTTTTAACATATTTTGTTGGAGTACTACATAGGTAATGTTTCAACCATTACTTAAGAGGGCAGGTTTGTTTCTTTAGAATGGTGGTGCTATTTCTTCATTTTTGTGCAAGCATTTTTTGTGGGTAAAATATCAAAAGTATGTTTACCAAAATTCCTCTGCATTAGTAACTTCTCAGAAAAAAATCACAGAACAGCAAGTCCTAAAATGGCCATGACTCAAAGGGTCAGTTTACAGTTCATAAAGGGATAAGCAGTATGAAATCCATACATTTATACACATTGAATTCATTATTTGATTTAGACAAATCTCTGGAGATTTCTTAATTATCAGCTCCTCTTTTCACTGAACAGACATGTGTCTATTAGTTGCAAACACAGTAGAGTCTGGGGTGTAATACACTAATACACTAGTGAGGCAATGGTGAGCCCTTTCTTGACCCCATTATTTAAGATCACTGTCCACCCCACCCCAACACATTTTCTCCACCTTCTCTGTTTTGCTTTTCTCCTTAGCATTTTTCACTCTTTGACATACATATATTTCACTTTTTCTCCCGGTTGTTGTCTACCTTGCCCGCTAGAATGCAGGCCTCATGAGGATGGACATTTTTATTTTTCTAGCTTCACTACTGTCCTCCCAGCACTTAGAACAGTCAGGCTCTTGATTCCAGTAGGTCCAAAGTAAAAAGTGTTATTACATGAATGGGTGAATGAATGAATGAATGGTTTCACTTCCTGCATTTAAATATGCCAAAGTCAGTGTATGTGGGTGGTTCAGTCGGTTGAGCGGCCAGCTCTTGATTTCGGCCCAAATCATGATCCAGCCCTGTCGGACTCCACACTCTGCAGGGAGTCTGCTTGAGGATTCTTTCTCTCTATCCCTCTCCCTCTGCCCCTCCCCCTGCTTATGTGTTCGCTCTCTCACTCTCTAAAATAAATAAATAAATCTTTAAAAAAATATATGCCAAAGTCACAGGGGTAGTAAGAACTTGGGATTATTTGAGCCGCATAACTCCTTTTCAAATATAATTTGATCAAGCTGTCTTTAAACTCATCTCTTCTCATAGGTTTGTTACAGAAAAAAATTACAAATGGGTCATTTAGTAGATCAGAAAAATGAACACAATTATTAACCAAGTTGTGACAGACAAATATAAAACTCTTACAGATCTTGACCATAAAGCTCTGGATAGGATACCTTCCACTAGAAGGTTTGGGAAGGTCTCCAACTTGCTTACAGCCAGGGTTGCCTTTGAAGTTTTGAGGAAGTGGGAGAAACCAAAGAGGTATTTAAAAGAAGAAAACAGACAGTTAAAAAAAAAAAAAAAGAAAGAAAGAAACAAAACAAAAGGACTGGAGAATAAAATGAATTCTCTATGGCCTCCCTTCCTTCCCTCCACCATGTCTTTCCATCACCCCCAAGCCCCCCAGGCTTATGCATAGTTTAACATCAGCCTTTAAAGTACATTTGCACTCATTCAATGAGGACTGTGGGAAGGTCATAAAGAAAACAGTCAACAGACTGGATATCATCTTCCCATCTAGATTATAAGGTCAGAACTGAGGGTCTCAGAAGGAAAGCCTCTTCACAAGAAAGGAGAAACTGATTTCAGGGCAAAATATCCTTTCTCTGAATGAATTCAAAAGTTCTTGTCAAACTATATCTTTTGTAAACACTTGAATGGTATAAACCAGTAAGTATGGTAAAGCCTTTTTCACATTAATTAAAATTTGAGAGCATAAGAATTATTACATAATAAAAATAAGGTTTAAGAACCTTCCTATATTTGATTATTTTTTTATGGAGGGATGACATACCTTTGTAAAGTGTGAGATTTTTGGTTTTAATCCAAAACTATCTTACCAAATTTTAAACTAACCACAGGACCTCCTTAACTTAGAATTCTAAATTCTCATTCACCAAATGGCACATTCTCAGCATGTAAAACCCATTGTGTTCCCAGCACCCAGGAGGGTAAAGGGAAGTCAAAAGGGGATTCATTGCCTAGAAACTTCAATCTTGAGTTTTGACTCTGAAACTGTTGACAAAGGTTTGATTTCCTCTCTGGGAACATGTAAGAAAATGGTAAGAGGCCACTCCACTGCTAGAAAGAATGACTTAGTGTGAAATATATTTATGGAAATTGCCAATTTTATGTTCAGGGACTGAGAGCAGACAGGGAGAGAGGAAAGAGGTACTGAGAGCTCCTTGCTAACCTCCATACTACAAGTTAGAAAATCCTGACAGCCTCTCTGATACCACACACTTCCCTCCTGCTGAGGCCTTCAAAACTTCACCTTCTTGGAGAAAACACAAAAAAGACAAAAGGAAGTTTTTTGGCTTCTAAACTAGACTGGCCTTTCCTCTGAAGAGCCAGGCAGCCGCTGCGCCAGACTCGGGCTTCTGGCAGGGCTCTCTGCAGCCGGAGGATCACATCACGCTGTTTGGCTGCACAAGCCCATGGTTAGCGCTGCTCCCCACACGAATCCAGCCAACAACAAACAGCCCTTCTTACCATTCAGCCTTGACCCTGTGCACATGTTCACAACATTCTCAAGCACCGTGCTGAAACTGGATGGGAAAGATTTGTTTGAAGATTTATAAAGATAGAGGCGGTAATCCAACCTGCCTCCATTAAATATTTAAGTTGAGAGTTCCTAAATTTTGAGAGTTCCTAAGTATCTACTTCCAAAGAAGGAAAAGCATTTAAGAACTCTGCTTGAATTTAATATGAATCTGCTCGGACATTCCAACAAGTCACCATTTAAAATCGAGCAGGCTCTGTGTTTGAGGGCACTGACCAGACTCCCCCTGGGGTCTAGTTGACCTGGACAACAATGTAAAAGTCTGTTAGTGGACATTCCAAACCAGAAAAAAAGTTAATGCAGGGGCGCCTGGGTGGCTCAGTTGGTTAAGCGACTGCCTTCGGCTCAGGTCATGATCCCGGAGTCCTCGGATCGAGTCCCACATCGGCGGGGAGTCATGATCCCGGAGTCCTGGGATCGAGTCCCGGCTCGGCGGGGAGCCTGCTTCTCCCTCTGACCCTTTCCCCTCTCATGCTGTTTCTCTCTCTCTTTCTCTCAAATAAATAAATAAAATCTTTAAAAAAAAAGTTAATGCACAGATGATTTGATTGTATTTTCCAAATTAAGCAAATTAAGCTACTTATCTTGAGCAGGGTGGTATTCAGAACTTTCACAAATTTTAATCAACTGTTGGTAAATACTATGATTGGAATTCTGCATTCTTAGAAATATCAAAGGCTTGGTATTGTTCATCCATTTATCCCTCAGCAAATATTTGTTGAGTGCCTACTATGTGCTAAGCTCTGTTTTAGATAGCAGGAATACAGCATGAACAAAACAATGTCCCTGCCCTAACGGGGCTTGTATTCTACCAGGTCAGTGGGAAAAAGAGAATGATAGAGAAAAAAACAAACTTATCAGATAGCAATAAAAAAGCTCCAGGAAAAAACAGACAAGATCAATTTGATAAGGAGTGTCAGATGGCAGAGCAAACAGGGTCACCTGGCAGCAAAACAGGGTCGCCATTTTAGATGGCATTGGTGAGGAAAGACCTCACTAAGAAGGCGAAATTCAAGCAAAGACTTGAAGGAGATGAAGGAGCCAGACCTGGACATCTGGGGATGAACATTCCAGGCAGAGGGTTCCACAAGTACAAAAGACCTGAAATAAGAGTGTCTGACATGTTTGAGGAATCGCAAGAAGCCTAGCGTGTGTGGGACGGTGTATGCGAGGGGGGAGCATCGGAAGGTAAGTTGGGGATGGAACCTTAGCTTTAACTCTGGAAAAGAAAGGACACCAATGGAGGATTCAGAGCAGAAAGAGGCAAACCCTTAGAAAGGATTATTCTAGCTGATAACTAACTTCCATTTTTTACTTCACCCTAGTTTCTTGGCACAATATCAATCCAGCAGACCGCAAATAGAATATCAATATGGCATGTAATGGTATTGGGCAGGAGGGAAGGTCCTGTTGAGTGTGAATATGGGACCTGCTTCTTCTGTACCTTTCAGCATTGGTTAGACCTGTGCTGTCCAATACGGTAGCCACTCCCCAAAGGGCTATTGAGTACTTGAAATGTGGCTAGTCTGAAATAAGAAGGGCTCTAAGTATGAAATACACACCAGAAGGTGAAAACATAGTATGAAAAAAGAAAAAAAGAATGTAAAATGTCCCATTAATATTTTTATAATGCTTATATACTGAAATGATAATATTTGGGATACAATGAGTTAAATACAGTGTATTATTAAATTTATTTCACCTGTTTCTTTCTTATTTCTTTCAATGTGGCTACTAGAAAATTTAAAAATTGCAAATGTGGTTCACTTCTGTTTTCATTGGACAGAGCAGGGTTGGAATGCTGCTAGAACAGTGCCTAGAATTTCCCAAGGTGGCTAAGGAGACCTAACAGCTCCTTTAATGAAGAGAAAGAATGACTGAAAGCACTACAACTAAAAATTATTCAGCTCTGCAAGAAAGGGAGACATCTACTAAGTGCTGTTAGTAGGCAGGACACTTTGTATGTACCATCCCATGAAATCCTCACAGCGGTATGGGACTTCTTTTATTTAAATAAGAAAAAAAAAATGGGAGTGGGGTAGTTTGGGGTTCCAAAGCCCTAAATTTTCTTTGAAATCTCTGATTTTATTTCTACAGCAAGAGGCAAGAGATCCTTATCTTTTCCGTTTTGCATAAAACTCTTCCGAGATGGATTAGCTTTGTAGGTCCTGTTTGCTATGGCATATTTAGATGGCAGAAAAAAACATAAGGTTCCTGGATATTTTTTGCCAAGAAGAGGTCCCTTATTTTATGAATGAAGAAAGTGGGGCTCAGGGGTATATTCATTTGCTAGAGGAGCAGAGCTGAATTAAATCCCTACCCCCACTGACTCCAAAGACTATGTCCTCCCACCAGAGCCCATTGGCCAGATCCTCGGTGGATTATACAGAACTCACCTGTTATATCCCCTGACTCTATTAATACTATGGTTATGGCTACCCTACCCTATGGAAAACTCAAGCCTCTTCTGTACCAGCATTTGGACAATACCTGGGATGAGAAAGAAACAAGAGTTAACATGGAGAAGGAAGCAACACTTAACATCTGCACAGGTCTCAAGGAACAAATACAGCTGGAAAGGCCAGGGGACTCTCCTTAGAGAACCTCAAAACTCTTCCAGAAAACCTTCGATCTCATACTATTTGGTTTTATACTAATGTGGAAACATATCAAGCCACTGAAATGCCTTTCCATCTCCGAGCAATGAATCCTAGGGTCGTATAATAAACTACAACCTACGTATTCAGCAACATGAGTGAGAGAACCCAGCCACTGGAGTTCTCTATTCTATTCCTGGCTCTCACTACCATCTTATTGTACTGTCTTACCCTTATCCTGGGGGGAAAAAGAAAAGCTTCCTCTATTTCTATCATTGTTCTAAACAAGACCCACAAATACATTTCATGAGTGAAGACCTTCATGAGATCCAAAATGGATGAGAGCCTCTTCCTCCTCATTCTAGACTTATTGGAGGAACCAGACATGTTTTGATATTTCAGAGAAGCTTTATGACTGAAGAGTCAAAACTAGCTTATCTTTCTAGTTTTTTAATATAACTTGTGGTAGAGCTACAATAATAGGTAGATTTTTTTGCATTTCTGAATATAATTTATAATAATATTAACTATTTAAAAATACATGCGACTGTGCATTTGTCAAAACTCATGGATATGTATAACAAAGGGAGTGAATGTAACTATGAATAAATTAAAATTAATGCATTTTTTTAAAAAAAGTAAATTCTAAAATGTAGTGATGACCTGTTATTATATTAGAAAAAATAATCCCATTAACCTGTATTTAGAGTCTATCAAATAACTCGCTTCCTGGGAGAATTAAGAGCTTTTCTGAGTCAGGAAATTATAGAACTGAAAAGGTTCTAACAAGCTCTTGTTTTACTTATGAGGAAACTGAGTCTCAGAGAGGTTAGCGGGAAGGCTCTGGGTCACAAAACTGGCCAGTGACAGAAGCACGACAGGACCCGTTCTCCTCAGACTGGCCAGTGATCTTTGCCCACAACAATGCCCCCTAAGGGAGGCAGAACACATCTGCATGCTTTAAAACTATCCAGAGCAATATAGTAGCAAAGGCAAAACTTTTAAAAATACCAAAAACTTCATTGCCACTTTTCCTCGCACTTGGTCAAATGCTTTTACTTAACTGATAGAAGTTTAGAGTAAACATCCAGTTTGGTTATAAATGAAATCTTGCTTCAATATATGAAATTTTTGCACTGGAAAAAAATCCTTACAGCCTGATGTTTTTCTGGCACGCGTTCTGTTCTTTCAGTTGGTGTGCTTAGTTATTAAAGACAGCTGTGTCCATTGTTGATGAATATTATGGATGCTGAAAACCTAATAACAAAACCAAAAATTCTCAAGAGTCCCCTCCCTCTCCTTTTCTTGAACTTGAAACTGAAAAGAAACACATTTTCCACCAATGTCAAGAACTGTCACTCCTGTCATCTACCAATCACTTTCATAAATTCAGATTGGCGAGGGAAAAGAACCCTAAAGTCAACACATCCCGACAACCAAAATGTGGAAGTACATTAAAACTTGTTTTGTCAGATTAAAGCATGAAAAAAAGTAAGATGTGTATTGGTATGAATGATGTGGTGAGAGTAATTTTTCATACTCATTTTGAAATTAAAAAGATGCTTTTCTATTACTGAATTTTCATTCTTAAAATACAACCAAAGTATACCACCGTATAATGGCTAACTGCTTCTATTGATATTTGACTACATTACAAATTTATATTTAATCAGACCGAAAATGAAACAGGTACCTTTTTCCCCCCTCACTGAAGAAAATGTCATGGACAAACCATGGCCTTTCTTTTGGTTCGTTATGAGTAACATTTTTTACTTGTGTTTAACTCCAGCAATATTCAGGGGTTTAAAAAGTCCCCACATAGGACATCTGGAACAGAATACTGTTAATCACGATCACATTGTCTGATTCTGATGTGTATCACGGAGAACAGAAGAGGCACTAGGCAAAACAGCAGTGCAGAGAATTACGTGATAGATAACGTTTGACAATGGATATAACTCTGGGTTGATTATACATTTCATGGTGCTCCTTGCACAGAAGGTTCATCCAGATCCTGGAGGCCTGTCCCCTTTCCAAACAGCAAAATCTGCTCAATATTTCAAGCTGGCCCTTCTAAACCACAGTAAGAATTTAGGTGGGTTTACAAGGGATGATTCACTGCACTGACTCAGGGTAGGCTCAGAGATGGGCTTTAGAAGACAATGTTGGATATGTTCGGGGGAAATATTCTTCTGTGTGTCTGTGGTCCAGTATCCCCCAATCTTTGGGAGGACAGTGGCTCCCTGCGATCCAAACACATTGTTGCTTACATGAAACAAGTGGTACCATTTAAAATTCCACTCAAAGGGAATGGTGGTAATTGAAGCCATTCACAGGACCACAAAAGCACTGCCACCCTCCAAAGCGAACAGTTGAATGACATTTAAAAGGTGCCAAAATGCGTAATCAATTCATTCAAAAGATAATTCCCGAGTATCTAGTGTGCACAGAGCTCTGGGCTGGTTATTCAAGGAGAGACCAGGATGGCAATGAAAGTGAATTATGCTACTTTACTGAAACAGGCTATCATGCCAAGATACTGATGAGAACCAAAGCAGGATAGCTCCAGGAGGACTGGAAATGACAGGGAAAATGGAAGCAGGAGGGAATGGAAAAGAGATGGGAAAGCAAATGAAGGGGAGGGGGAGTCATAAAGCAGAAACAAGAAGACAAAGAGAGGAGCAAGACCCATAGTACCGATTTTTTTAAAAAATTAAGTTCTCATGGTGATAATGGAGAAAAGATCAAAAACGTCTGGAAATAGTCTAAAGTATCACAATGCTAATATTTTATTCTATTTTGTTGACAAAGTGGGATATTTCTTTTCACTTTTATTAATGCCTGTTTCCTTTCCCTTCCTGCCACACCACAGGGAGATACTTTCTGACATTTGCCCTCCCATGAGGCTGAGGACTCAGAGCTCACCCCATCCCCACTCCTACCTCTTCACACCGCCACTCAGATGTCTCCTCACCAGTTTTTTTTAAAATGCCTTAGATTGCATTCTCTTCCCTCTACAGGTGTATCATAAACCCTTCACGTCACTATGCTCATTGAAAGAAAAAAGTGAATATGTAGCTTATTGCCTTCAAGATTGAAACAAAGTCCCAAGCAGGAAGGTAGAAGGTTCTAGATCATATAACTCATTTTCAAGAACATGGATACTCAAATCAGAAAGTGTAAGACCAGGCATTTAGTCAAATATTTACTGTTTCCTATGTGTGAGACACTGCACTCAAAGGTATAAGGCACATTATGTCTGTCCACAAGAAACAAAATCTGAAACACAGAAGGAGGGAAGGTGGGAACAAGAGCCCCGATGGACGAACAGGCCTGGAAAGCAGGGGGGGTCCTTCTCAGTCTGAGCCAAGAGAGAAAAAGAAAGCTGTGAGGAGATAGAAAGGTGCGAGGGGGCAGAGCCATGGGGTAGGGAGGAGGCACTGTCGAAACCCAAAGAATAACTACACTTTAGCCTGGGAACAGGTACAGAAGATCACTATCTCAAAACGAAGGGGTCAGAGACAGAAAGAGAGGAGCTGAAATCAAGAAAGGTCTTGGACTAATTAAATTTGGGAGCTAACAATATTGACTCACTTTTCTCTTTATTAATATATTTGGATCAAGATTTGAAGAGAAAAGATTGGAAGAACACACAGGATTTCAGCAAACTCTGCCATTATCCAACATGCAGTATACACACTAAGGTCAAACTACACACACAGCATTTTTCTCAGTGTTTTTAAAAACACACCTAATGTAACTAGGAGATTAATATCCTAAATACGTACATAAAGTTCAAAAGAACTTTAACCACTCAATAGAAAAATGAGAAATAAAAACATAAGTTACAGAATAAACACAATTGACTAATTGATGTATGAAAACTGTTCAGTTCCAGAAGTCAAAGGCCAATGGAAACAAGGTTCTCAAATGGAAAAACAGTTTTGGTGCAGGGATATATACACCTCTGTGCTATAGATTGAAATAGAAATTAGGACATCACTTACCTGAGGTGTTTTAGCAAAACACACACACACATACACAGCAGTGTTTGTATCCCCAACCCACTAATTATACGTCTATGAATTTAGCCTAAGGAAACAATCAGAGAAACAAAGAAAGATTAATTCTCAAAGATGTTTGTCATGTCACTCATTAACAGTGAAAACTGAAAACAGTATTAGGTTTTTAATACCAGAAAAAGGCTAAATAAATCATAGTATACTGATGGAATACTATGTAGCCATTAAAAATATTTTTCAATTTTCAATGACTTTTTAATGAAATGGAGGTATGTTCACAATATGATGATAAATGAAAATAACCAAGATGCAAAATGGCATATAGGATGTGATCCTACCTAATTATATAACTATAAGTAAATATGGAGAAAAAAGATTGGAAGGAAATATATCAAATCATATTAACAGTGGTTATCTTTGAATTGTACAGTTGTTTCTATTTTTCAATCCATCTGGGATTTATATAATTATCATCTATCTTAGAGTTAGCAAATATTAGCATTTAATATCATCTTAAACTTTGCACACAAAAAATGTGCTACATGATAGTTTGTTTTGGGGTTTATTTTTAATACACCCAAATCAAAAGACTATAATTGTCTGGAGATAAAAAAATGAAATCCCCTTCATCTTTGAGCCCTCGGTGCCTAATATATTGTGTCTAACACATAGCAGACAATCAGTTAAATGAATAACGACTGACTGGCTGTAGAGACAAGTGCTGGAAAGATGGAAGGAGGAATGGCTAAATAGTTGGGATATTCTTCAGCATTTAGTAAAATCAGCATCTTTCCTGGGTTTTTCAGAGATAAAAAGGACCCATCACATGACACAACTTAAGAGGAATAAAAGGGAGAGGAAAAAAATTAAAGGAATGATCTTTGCAAGGATAAATGGGAGGAGATTTAACCAACTGAGCTCATTTTCCTGCCAGCTCTCAATCTCTATTCCAAACTCCACTCGATTATGTACATGTGCCCGCTTCTTAGATGAACAGTAGAAAGCATCTGCTCAAACACAATTATACACTTGCTTCATTCTACCAGGAGGATGGATTTCTACTCACAGAACCACTGAACCTTGTGTCCAGGTGAACCCAACTCCTCTACATCATCTCCAAAGAGGGCTATCCCAAATTGCTGCTTCAACTCTGTTGGTGATTACTGCAAGGGACAGATGGACCCCATTAGATAAACATTGATTTCTATCCATCTTTAGAAGCAGAAGCAGTGAGAATGGCTCTATCCTAGCGACTCTCACATTTTCATTGTATATTCATAGTTCCTTGGCGAGGAGACGCACTATAGATCATAGCATCTCCATTCCCCAACTGACGTGAGGGTAACAGATACGGGTTCTTCATCCACTCTGGCATCACAGTGACGTACACTTAGGCTGAACGCCCAAGGCTGAAATCTGGTATGAGTTTAAACTTGCTTAGACTTGTGAACTTCTGAGAGGGGAAGTGTAATTCACACTTTTATTGTGTTTGTACCTCTTGCACCAAAATTGGGGTTCTTTGTAAATGCTCACCTCACCATTATTTCTCCCTCAAAAAGTCTGGTTGCTCTTCACTCCATAGATTCAAACGGCATTTCCCACTTCCAAATGTCTACAATCATACATAATATCTCAAAATTACACTGGTTGGTCTGGGGGAAGGAGGGTAAGATGGGAGAGAAATGACATGTGGCTTTATAATCAAGCAGTTCAAGATTTCAATTCTTATTAGCTCTTTGATCTTAGGCACGCTATTAAACTTCTCAGAATCTCACTTTCTTCATCAAAAAAAGGGGGCTAATGCCTCCCTAGATTGCAGAACAATTTTGAAAATTAACGTTAAATCATTATATGTATCTGGCACAGAGTATACACAGCAAAAGCAGCTATTATTAACAATAATTCCTCTGTAAATAAATCATTCACTGATCTCTTTTCAAACTATGTGTTTTCCTATGAATGCTCAAATGTCATACAAGAAATTTCCTTTCCAACCATTTTCCCTAATGGGCTCATTTTTAAAATGGTGCCTCCCTATGTAGAAAAATAACTTTATAGGCTGTTTCAGTTATAAATTATATAAAGAAATAAGCATAGGGAAGCTTAGAAACTACAAAAAAATAAAGATATATGTAGGGATTAAAATCCAGTATTTGGACTGAAACCACATGAGGCAGGGCTGAAATAGGATTTAAAATATACAATAGTTACTCCCAGTCTTTTTAACATCAAAAAAATTGAGCTTCCTGTTGATTTCAGGAACTCTGTTGAAAGTACTCAACTAGTAACATAGATAACTCATCTAGGCTCATGAACTCTTTAAGACATGCCTTGGAGCCCTTGCCTCACTGTTCCCACCAATTCTAGACTAGTATACCATACCAATGCAAATCAAGACCTTACAGTGAAAAACCCACCTTAAACTAGATGCCCCCCAAACCTCCTAAATATCTTACCTTTGCCTTCTCCCTTCTAAGACATAATTTTAAGGCTCTGTCAAGGTAATGATCAATAAACACAGTAAGCAATACACTTGGTTTTGCTTTATAAACAGGTCATTTTGGTGATATTTTCAAGAAGCAAGAATTTGACACTCCCATAACAATACTTGTACATTTATGGATTCAATCTAAAGAGAATGGCATTAAAATAGACCTTTCAATGGTAGTCATAGCTGACAGATCACAGCTGCTCAGATTCATTCTAACATAAAACACCAAGATTCAGAACTTCATGGTCTAGCCAAAGACAAGTATGGCACCAGCCACTTTCCTAAACAAGTAGGAGTCCCCTCCTAGTGGTCAAGTGCTAACCAGACCCCAAAGAAAAGACTCTTTTTTTCAACTGACTGTTCAAAACCAAGAATGTTTTTGTCCTCAAGGTAATGGTACATCCACAATGCAAAATAGAAGACTGCAGCAATTATCCCAATATTTCAGACTACTTTGAAAACTATTCCGTGGGCTTGGGGCCCACACTATTTAGACAAACTGCCCACATTAATCCAACTCACTTGATAATTGCTCAATTCTCCAATTTATTGCCCAGATGTAGCCAAATTTCTCCCTGTGGATAAGGAAGATATAATGACAGCCTGGATCTAAAATGTGCCAAATTGCACATATTACAACAAGTCAGGGAGAGGCCCTATGAGAAGGTTCAAGCACGGAGGGTCCCAAGTCCCCATGCAAGAGGAGCAGCAGTGTGGTTGGGAATATGGGACTTGGATTGCCGTGGCATCATGTGACCACAGAGATGAGGAGATGTCCCACTGCTTCCTATTATAGGGAAGTGCAATCTGAAGCCAAACATGCTGCAACAGGGAGAGGTCAGACACGTCTCCCCCTTACTTCAGGGCAAGGTCAACTCTGAGGGTACAGAAACATGCTCTCTTTCCAAAGCTCTGCCCTGAACATTGGCAAGTGCTTCCTGCCACTGCATCTTCCTGCTGCCATGAGTAATAGGAATCTTTGAGGCTTAAGGAGCACTTTCCAAAGAAGACATCTCCAGGGAAGTCATCCGCATTCCATACAAAGCAATTTATTATAAGTGCTACAGCAGCTGAACATAAATCCATCTTCCTTTCTGAGCTCATCTACCGTGATGTGCATCTCTCTATTCCCTGCTGAACTTGCAAAGACTAAATGTGCAGGGGGAAACTAAAGTAGCAGAGTGGGGAGAGAGGCAATGCGGAAAGAAAGGAAGATCAAAGTAAGTGGTCATTTGTTCATGAATTCAGCAATTATTATGCATGCCCGCTTACATATCAAGCAGTAAGGATACAAACCATTGTACCCTGGTGGAGTTAAATAAAATCATCACAAATTTTTAAAAAATCTAATTACGAATCATTTTAAATGTTTGGGAAGTTAAGGTACGGGCTGCTCTAAAAGGTTTAGCAACATGACCTGATCTCACCTTGAGAAACAGATCAAGCTTCCCTAAAGAAGGAATGTTTGGGCTTCCAAATGCGGGATGAGTGGGTGTTAGCTAGGTATGGGGGATGACAGGGAGAAGAAAGGAGAGAAGAAAAGGCAGCCCAGGTAAATAAAGGCCATGAGGTATTAGAGCAGTACTCCTCAAATTTTATCTGGCAAGTAAGGACTCCTGAGATCTTATTAAACTTCAGATATCAATTCAATAGGTGTGGGATAGGGCTTGGGATTCTGCATTTCTAACAATCTCTCACATGAGACCAACACTGCTGGCTGGGTCCATACTTTGTGTAGTGAGGACTCTGAGGATCTGCCCAGAGGCCAAAGCAAAGAGGACATGGGAGGGCCAAAAATGAGGCCAGAGAGATTGGCAGAGGTCGGCTCATGCTAGGCTGTGCAGAACATCTTAAGGAGTTTGGTCTAAGAGGAGCAGGAACCATGAAGATCTCCATTTGCTTTGTTCTCTCCAAATAACCTTCCGAGGAGTTTCACTTTCCCTGGGAGACAGCACTTTGCAGTATCTAAAGTGTAAGTGAGAGCAAAGGTGTTTATGGACTTCATGGCTTCTAAGAGCCAATAAAGTACAGCTCCTTCATCACAGACAGCCCATTAACAACCCATGTTTATTAGTAAAAATCCTCTGAACTTAATACGCCTTTGTCAGCAAAGTAATTGATCTTGGCCAGTTAATTTGGCTGGTTTTGCAGACTGAGGACTTGCCACTCTTTAAAGAATATCCTACAAACTCTGTGGGCTTTACTCCCTTCAGTAAGGAATTTCCAAGAACGCTGAGCCCAAAGGGTTCTTAAAATAGTTTGGTAAAAGAGAACACAAACATCTCTCATTGGCACCTTGGTCTTTAGTCTTACAAGTCTGTAGACATCGGATTTTACAGAAATGTCTGTGCCAACTGCCGCCATCCTGTTCCCTGAAAATTTGACTGAACAAAGGCATACAGAACTGTGTGCTGTCCAGTTAGGCAGGTAGTAAAAACTCAAGCTTGAACAAAAAAAGAAACAGATGTGTGCTTTAACCAATGCTTGGTATACTTTATAAACAATACTTTGCTTCTGTGTTAGGAAAGAATCGTCTTCTTTCCATTTTAAAATGAATGTAGGACTTATTCACACTGAACACATGCCATAAGGAATGCACTCCAGTATGACTCAGCCAACTCTATGGAACAGCCAAAAGAACTCGAGTTTTCACCTGCCTCCCCATTAGTATTGGGACTCTGGAGAAGTAATTCTCTTGGCTCTCTTATTTATGTAATGGGCAAATGGGGATTATATATAGTTTAACAAGTGATAGGAAAGCACTGCATTTTCTACGTGAGACATGATGATATTCACACCTAAAAATGTTAGATGCTCTGCTTCTAGAATGAGTAAGAGCAAGAGGTTGTGAAATCCTCTCCAGATATCTTCAAATGTTAGCATGTTCTCAACTGTCTGGAATGCCATATATACTGTCCTGACCTAAATCAAGGATGTAAAATCATGCATAAGGCATTTGTTTCATCATCTAAGGCATCCATCTCAAGAAGATGAAATGTCTTTCTGGTGGTCTGCCCCTGTCACCACATCACATAAACATGGGTAGACCAATTTTCACACATTTGGAGAGTGTAACTAAAAGGGTTGGATATAAAATATAAGCCACATGGTACATGCAATATTTCCTTGAGAGAGAGGAACACCTCAGAGAGTTGGCAAGTCATCCATCAGAGATGGCTAACATACACTAGGGAAGCTTTGCTTGTACATGACTCCTTAAGGCGTCTCCCAGACAAACAGAAATCTAATGAGAATGGGATATCTACATACAATAGCCATTCTCCTAGGCAAGAAGGGGCTGGCCAGCTCAGAAGGGCAGAATTGTCACTGGAAGAGAAGAGATCACTGGGTTGTAATGTACTACGTCACAAGACAGTAATATAAAAGAATGCTAACATCACTGAACACTCACATTGCTAAGCACCAAGGTTAGAAAGACATGCATTAGGAGACATGGCTCTTTCCCTGATGGAGCACACGGTCTAACACGGACCAAAGTAAGATAAACCAGTAATCATGCTACAGCCTGCTACCTGGAAGTGTGTGTGTGGGTGCGTGTGCGTGCCTGTGTGCGTGCGAGAGAAGGAGGAAGCAAAAGATGGCGGGCAAGCTAGCCAGTGAGAGCCGTGAGCCTCGGGAACACAAATGAGAAAACGTTGCTGCCACTCTCTGGGGAACAAAGTGGTCAACGAGTTGCAGTGGGATGGTGATAACCAACTCTGAGAGCTCAAGCACTCACCAGGTGAAGAAGAAAAAGAAAGGAATTCCAGACCAGGCAGCAGCAGTAGGAGCAAAGGAAAACACTGGTGCTCCAGTGTTCTAAAGATGGGTATATAAATATATACATATAATACATACACATGCACATATATACAAACATACTCAGAGATATAAACATATTAATGTGCTGAGGACGCCTGGGCGGCTCAGTTCGTTAAGCGTCCAACTCTTGATTTCGGCTCAGGCCATGATCTCAGGGTCGTGAGATCGAGCCCCTCATCTGGCTACACACTGGGCATGGAGCCTGCTTAAGATTCTCTCTCTCCCTCTCCCTCTGCCCCTCCCAGCTCAAGTGTGCATGCTCTCTCTCTCTCAAAAAAAAAAAAAAAAAAAATTAAAGTGTAGTTTGTGTGTGTCTAGGTACCATAGACACACACAAATATGCTGTCGCTGACTGTGTTGCTGCCCCGTCCCCGTCCTCCCACACTTAGCACATGAGTGTGCACGCCAGGCTTCCAACTGCCGGCACCTATGTTTCTTCCTCTTGCTGCTGGAGGCCACTTTGTCACCTGAGCGGCAGCCTCAGAATGGTACCCAATCAGCAGCCCTCTGGAGCAGATGGGAGTTGCTGTAAACATATCTCCTCTTCCTTACCTCTCAAGCAGGAAACTCAGAGGCATGAATCTCACGCCGGCTCCCAGAGTTTGCCCAGCAGGAGTGCACCCTGGCTGAGCACACGGTCTAACACAGACATCCCCTTGGTGTCTTGTTGGTGACATCTTGGTGACATCCCCTCCACTGGCTGCCTCCCCTCTTCATCTCATCACCCCACTCCTCTGCCAGCCTCCTATCTCCCACGGAAACGACTTACATGCAAATCCTTGTCTCAGGGTCTGTTTCTGGGAGAATCCAAACTTAGACACGGACATGTGTGGGTTTGCATTTCTATTTATAGGCATGTTTATATAGACTTGTATATTTATGTGACTATATACACTCATAGATATAGACGCCTACACATGCAAATATATACACACACAGATACCACATACATGCTCAAATGCATAAATGTGTTTGTATCTCTCACAGGATAGTATTGCTTTCCTTTTTACTGAAGCACATGTTATTATACAAGGTCTTCTTTTTTTTTTTACAGAACAATCTATAGCCTACACCCCTTCCTATAGCCTCCCCAGCAGAGCATTTAGCCTCACACTGGTCCTGTCCAAAGCCTTTGTCCAGCCTTGCCCCCTCAGTCAGCAAGATGACACCTCACTCCTCCTAGCACCTTCCATGCCAAAGCTTCCAAGCCTGCTGCTGGGCAGCACCATCAAACTCTGGGCCTCATGGTCCCAGGGTCAGGCTGTACATTTGCAATATTACTTCTAAGCAAACATCTGGGTCACTACTCTCAAAACAGGACTGTTTGCTACCAAAACACTATCTTTTTTTCTTTTAGTGTACTACATCAAAACATGACAAAGTGAAAGAATATAAAAAACCAGGTTATTTTAATAAAAACTACAAAAAAAACAAACCTGACACTTCAAATTTTTATATTTACGAAAAGAAAAACTGCTCTCACGGCTCTCCTCACAGGCAAACCTAGGCACAAATGTCTTATCCCCAAGCGAGAGCTCCCTCCTCTCTTCTTACCCTATTAGCTTTGAGACTGACATCAGGAACATAAGAAAAAGCCATTCACTGCTTATGTGCTAAGGGTGGCAACACAGAGAACTAGAAGGAATATGGGATTAAGAAATTAGGAAATTAAAATACAGGAATATAAAAAAGATAAAGAGATTTGGAGAAAACTCGCTAGCAGGAAAGCTTGGGCGAGAAACATCATCCCTGGATTTTTATTTCTTCAATTGAAAATGACTTCCAGGGGCCTGAACTTGGCCCTCAGGTATGTTTTGTTCAGCACGTTGTGTGCTTACAAACACGTGAAATCTGAATACCTTGAACACATTTGAGTTTGTGACCCCTATATGTATAGTTTCTAAACTCATTTCCCATTCCCGACATTAGATAACTTTGTGTGATCATCATTGGAAAAAACTGCAGGAGACTGTCCTCTTGCCACCTTCTGAATTTCCTCCCCAAGGAGGCTCACCTGCCTGATCTCAGCACACCTTTACGGGGAAGACAATTCACGCAGGTACATATTTAAAATTTCCTACTGAGGGGCACCTGGGTGGCTCAGTCAGTTAAGTGTCTGCCTTAGGCTCAGGTCGTGATCCCAGGGTCCTGGGATTGAGCCCCACTTCAGACTCCTGCACGGCAGGGAGTCTGCTTCTCCCTCTCCCTCTGTCCCTCCCCCTGCTTGTGCTCTCTCTTGCTCTCTCTCTCTCTAAAGAATAAGTTAAAAATCTTTCCAAAAAAAAGATTAAAAAATTAAATTTCCTACTGAAATGTGCCTTGTTTTTCTTCAATTTACCCAAAGGAATGAGATTAACTTAAAAAATTATCAGAAAACTTTACCAATATGGAAGAAATAAAATTAAGAAATAGGCTTGTTATAAAGGCTTCTTTATGTAAGAAATAACATAAAGCTATTTAACCATAATTAGCAAAGGAGAAAAACTGACAGTTGAGTCTGAATACGCAAACTCCTGTCCATCTTCATCAGGAACTCACTTTCATATTTTTGTATATTATTATAGTATTATGGGTATTATACATCTCATATTACATACCTTTTATATATCCCCTCTCCCTCCCTTCCTTCTTTTCCTTCTTCTACCCCATACAAAAACCATCAACCTTGGTCATGTTCACTTTAATGTGTGATGTAGGGAAAGGGAAAGATTTTAGAAAAGATATGTAGAGAAATGGCAAATGTTGTGATTCATGATGATCCACATATGATTCTACTTTAGGATACTGGCGTTCTCCGTGTATATTTTTTTAATATTCTGATATGCATACTATCTGTTCTTCATTACAAAAGATTAAAAAGTTATAAAAATATATGGTTGTACTAACTCCCTACTATAAATAACTTGGAGCACTGATTAAGACTAGACTCCCCATCATCACCATTACCACCATCACCAGTAATGATCTTACTCCAAATCTGAAATAAATTAATTAAAAAGATCCTTTTAAAATTATGGCATACACCAAGTTCCTTCTTTCATTCCTAAGTACTCGGAAGCTATCCTTAGTATATGAATCACAAGTCAACAATTCTTAGAAAGGCAAGTCTACGGCTTTGTCTCACTAATCCCTACTCTGCTCTGAATGCACAGTTTAGTACCAATTTCCTTCTTTCATTCCTAAGTACTCGGAAGCTATCCTTAGTATATGAATCACAAGTCAACAATTCTTAGAAAGGCAAGTCTACGGCTTTGTCTCACTAATCCCTACTCTGCTCTGAATGCACAGTTTGGTGCCCATTTCCTCCTGTCCATCCCCCAGTGAAAATGACCAAGCCTCAGATCAGGTTTTCCTCACCCTACAGAATATATTGAGGCAAGCTGCACTTATCCCCCTCTAAGCAGAGGGGGATGTGACTGCACTGAAGAACTCAACAGCTACCTCAAAAAGAGAATCCAGATCTTCCCAAAGAAGAAGCAGATGGAGGGAAACCAGCTTTTCTCCCTCACTCTTTAAAACGAGTGATTTTCAACCAGGTGTGATCTTGTTCTCCAGGAGACATGTGGTAACGTCTGCAGCTATTTTTGGTTATCATAACCGAGGGGGGTAAGTCCTACTGGCACCTAATGGGCTGTGGCCAGGGATAATGCTAAACATCCTACAATGCACAGGAACATGCATTCCCAATGCCCCCACCACAAAGAACTACCCAGCCCAGAACTATTGGTCAATAGTGCCAAGGCTGAGAAACCTGCCCTAGAGCGATGAGCTTTTTCCTTGATTCCATGTCAGGAGGGAGAGGAAGAGAGACTGTAAAGAGAATCAGGGCTGTTCTTGGTGGATCCCAGCCATGATTCAGCAGAAGGAATACCCTTAGAACATCCAGGGCAATACTTACAACACAGGAACACCTGGTACATTTGTTTCCTTCTGGCTGAAATTCTTCCCCTTCTTGGTACTGCACACCCTCAAACACACAGCCTGGAAGGTAAGGAAAAGTTTAGAATTAGGGCAGTAGCCTTTGCTCAGCTTGACACTATGCTTCTATCCACTGCTCATCCATCCTGTTTATCCACCTCCCACTCCATTTCTACCTAGCAGACTGTCCTCTTTAACCAAAGGACAAGATTGATTCATAGTTAAAAAAAAAAAAGAAAGAAAAAAAGAAGTACCAAAGATTGACAAGTGTCCAGAAACCTGAAGATGCTAGAAAGCAAAGATGGTGAAAGCCAGGTCAGCCCAGGGGGGAACACTGCACAATGGTGAGCCCTATGAGTCTAAGGAGCTCATCATGACCACCCTGACCACAGCCAGGGAAACGAAACCCAGAGGGGCTGGAAGAGGCAAACAGAAGAAGGCCAAGAGAAGTCAAGTGACCGAGCAGAAAACATGAAGAGCTGTCACTTGGTGAATATTCAGGAATTGTCCAGCCTCTACCAGGCTCTTTGTACCCCCGATCTCACTCCATCTTCACAGTGAGCCCACAAAGTGGGGACTCTTGTCACTGTCTCCATAGATGAGGGAAATGTGGCTCAGAGAGAGGAAGTGACTCACCCAGTCGGCAGGTGCCAGAGCTGGAACTCAAACTCAGCTCTGATCTGCCAGCTGAACCACACAGAGGGTCAGGCACCATGGCAGGAAGGGGGAAAGGCAGGGCAAGAGATGTCACACAGTTTTTCAGACCTATCCTATGTGCTATTAAAGAGGTTTAGCCACCAAGTTTGTCTAAAAATAAGACGAAAAGCCCAGGAAGTGTCTCCAATTCAGAAAGACGCTCAGGACACTGCTGTATTCTTAAGGAATCCCACAAATACCTGAAACACAGGCTGGCCAGTCACCCCGTGTCAAACAGGCTATGAAAGGACTGTCAGCTAATGGCAAAGCCACTTTCCTCGGGACCATCCTCATAAGGTGTTTGTCAGAATAGCTGAGGTCACTTTCCACACAGTAGACAGTGTTGGAGCCAGCACAGTGGTGCCAAAAATCAGCAAAAGGAGCCCTTGTGAGAGACTGACACATGCCCCTGAGAGTAAGTATTTAAGTCCTGCCAATTGAAGTCATCAACAGAACCCACCAAACTCTTGAAGCTCGTGGTACCTGGTAAGGGGAAACAAGGATTACCCATAACCAACTAGTCTGGCTGCTGGACCCATTCATTTTAAATCTAGATATGGAGCCCTTTGTCCAACGGAAAGACATGGAAACAAATGCTACTGAGTCTGAAGTTGAATCACTGAGTGCAACTGTGATTTTAAAGTCTACCTGATACCCACAGCCAGAGCTAGCAACCAACCGCCTCTTTGCTGTTCCCACTGACACTTAAGTAAGCTTGGGTCCCTCCAGAGGCTATATCCCAGCCTTGTTAATAATGGCAGGTGCCCAGATGTCTCTTTCCAAAGCATACTTCCAACAAAATGTCTTCAATTCTTTCATATATGTTTGCACACTGGTTTTGTCATCCAGTTTGCCAGACATATTAACCACAACAATCTACATCTGACAACTTAAATAAGGGAATTTTAAACAAGAATTCTTCATAAACTGTTCCCATCACAACCCACCACCCTTGAGTAAAGTCAGACGAAAGGAAAAAGCAGACCAGCAAGAATGCCCTGAAATCTGTTTCAGGAAGAAAGTGACCACAGACTGTACATGTTTGTCATTATGCAGAATACCATTCTATGATCAATGACAGATGCCAGTCCTTCTGAATTACCAAGGAGAATACCCTGTGGCTTCCCTCAACTGTCCCTACATAGACTTGGCGGAGTCCTCCCTCCCAAGACAAAGGACAATACATTCTGGGTGTGGCCTCTTCTGAGTCTTCTGATTTGCACCCAAAGGTTGGCCTTTGAAATCAAAGAGAGGGAGCAGAGTTGATTCTTGACCCCGTAACTAAAGGCACAGAGACTACACAGGTGCCAGGGGGCTACCATGTGGCACTGACATGCTAACTTTTAAAGATCTATCTCCCAGGGCATCTGGACCCAAGCAGAACAATTGTTATGGCATGTGTTTGGGGCAGGGGGAGGAGTAGGTAGTGCAGTATGGTGGCCAAGAAAGAGAAGGGGCCAGAGCCTGACCCCACCTCATGGGCCTTGGGAAGGTACTTATTCTCACTGGGTCGAATTTCTTCCTGTGTGAACTGTGGACAGTGCCTCATTCCTCCCTGGACGGTTGTGAGGGCTGAGTGCGGCAGTAGGTGTAATCATAGAGTTCAGCCTTTCCTTCCTGGAAACTCAACCAAGAGCCAAATGAAAGAAGCAATTGCTCAAATATGACAACTTCAACTGCTGAAATAAATTCACTCAGCTATTTGTATACCCACATTTCCAAAGGCAGCCTAAAAACATGATGATCTCATAAGTAAGGAAGAATGTTGCATACGCTGAGTTGATTCTGTACCAATAAAGCAACAGTCTCTTCAACGCAACTGAATTCATATTTAAGAGTTACAATGATTTTTAAATCTATATGGCATATAAAATTTGCTCTGTTATCCATCTCAAGCTTGCCGGTGTATAGGAATTATGTGGGAGGCCTGGATTCTGCCCTCAGAGATTCTGATGGAACTTGTCTAAAATGCAGCCAGGGCATCCAGCTTTATTTTTTTTTTTAAAGCTTCTCTGGTGATATTAAAGTGCAGCCTAGAGAACTACTGATCTAACTTCATAAGGACCCTTTAGGCATTTAAGAGTATGGTTACATAATACAAAGCACTTAATGCATTCAGAGGCAAAAGGCACTCAAACAAACTCTGTTTGATAGATACAAAATAATTGGATTATGGAAAGAATTCTTTTACTCTCAACCAGTTCTTGGCCTTCTCGTAAGCTCATCTAAGAACACAAGCTTCACAGAAATCCCAGTGTGGAAAGGAAGTTTGGCTCAATCAAGACCGTCCAGGGAACTCAGGAAGGTTAGAGGTAGTGGAGAGCAACTGTCCTCACTGTCATTTAAAGATGAGAAAAACTGGACTCTCTGGACGGGACTCAGGTCCAGACGTGTCTCAGACTGTATGGGGTAGGGGAGGGCAAGTAGCTACCTGCAAAGGGAGCAGGGCTCATCTTTGCAGAGCATCCCAGCATGGTACCTGAGCCATTCCCCAGGAAGTTTTGTAGAACAGAAGGCCCTTTGGAGATTAATCTCAAAAGCAATGAGTACTAGTTGTCAGTATTGCCTCCAGTGAGGAAAAGCACTCAGAGTAAAACCAAAACTCAGAACATCTGTCTGAGAGCATGGGCCAGGGGCTTAAAGGATCAGAAAAAAAAAATCTCTCACCTCAAAATCCCTGGGCTCGTATGTAAGGGCAAGAAAAGATGCAGGAGGCCTTTGTAATCCTGTTCCGAAAAGTGAGAGGAAACACTCTAGCCACTGGAAAGGAAAGATCCCTTTGCTGTCAGCTAGGCAGTGGGGCCCTCTTAAAAGACAGTGGGTCCAACTTGTTGTACCACACCGAAAACTGAGACCAGCAAAACCCTAAGTTAAATTCACTTAGGGACACAGCTCTCAGTTTTCAGAAAACATCTGGTCACCTCATCACCAAGGCAAGTTCTAGCCAAGATACTGCAATATGAAGCAGCAAAAAGACATTTCTGGAAGCAAGAGAAAGCCACAGCCTCTCCTTCCAAAGTAAGCATTACCTGTGACCCTGTGGAGTGGAAAGCAGGCCTCCGGAGCCTGAAGCATCCGCATGCCAAGACCTACAGCACATTGCATTCATCCTGGGCACACCGGAGAGTCCAACCGGACATTTCTATGCAAAGGAGTTTGCTCTCTAAACCCATGATGTACAAAGACACAAAGGGAGACAAGCTCCAGTCCGGAGGGGGAGAATCCTGCATTCTTGGAAGAGCACACAGAGATTTCACAGTCATGTGCTGTAGCAGGGAGCCTGGCAGGCTTCCCTTCCCACGAATGTTACCTGGACAGGTGGGGCAGCACGTTCCCAGATGCTTGGAAGGATTTTTACAATGAACAACACATCGCAGCTCAGACTCTGTGACAACACCTTCCTGAAAAACAGAATGCCACAAACATGTCAGCCCGGAAGTCCCACTGAGGAGTGACTCACTTTGGGAAAGAAACCAAAGGAGTAGGGGAAGAGTCCGGACACCAAAAGTGCAAAGGAGGGTGGGCATCAGGTCCAGAGGACATGGCACCAGTGAGGTCCCATCTCCCCAGCTCACGGCCTGGATGCTTTCAAACTCGGAGCACAAATCCTGTCTTGACCCTGACCTCAGTCTTTCTCTTTGGCCCAAAGTTCTTTCTTTTAAATCTAGTATTTAAGACCTTCTTGCTGTCCGTCAGTAGCTGACAGAGTCTGGCTGTTCATTCACAATTGTTTTAAGTTGTCAACGCTGACTATATTTTCTATAATTGTTATTACACTTTAAGCCATTAATGATGAAGCACAGAGTACATGTGTAACACCCCAGGCTAGCATCTGGAGACCTAATTCATTTACCACCCTTCTAGAAATATCTAGACTAGCTCTGCAATCGTAGAAATTTCACTCTGCCTCACATAGAGAGCCTGGTTCTCAAGCATCAAATGATGAGATTAGATAAAACTACTTTAAAGTTCATACCATATATGGAAAAATAGAGCCTTTAGATCTTAATAATGAAATCAAGTGATTCGTTTCCAAACTGATCTTGGGATTCTAGTATTTTAATGTCAGTTGAAACATTTTTTTGATTAATTTTCAGAGTTGGCCTTTGAAGAATTTTCTCCATATTCTCTACCCATTTTATAAATGGATTTGTGTGTTTGTTTAATTTTGTTTTGCAGGGAGGGCTAGCACAGGCTGAAAAAAATGTTAACAATGTGACAACTAGATAATTTTCTTCATCCTGTCTGCTACCATATTATCTCAGGCCAACAAGGAAAGTTATATCCTAGATGTCTTCATATTTGTGAGGCCTGAGGATTCCACTCCCAGAGGAACTTATTGTGGTCTATATCACATTTGGGAAAGAAAAGAGCAACTGTCAAAATATCACAATCTACAACATCAAAAAAGGAGCTGTGCTTTAGTTACATAACTGAAGCAATGCAAAAAGCTATGGCCCCAGATCAATTTCCCTTTCCTATCTGCAATCCAGATGGAGGATTCAGAATTGTTCCCAGCATGAATTTCCTGTTTGTGATCTTCAGATTTTTCTCTTTAGTAAGAAAGTAAAAGTGGAAAATAAAGGTAAATTTTTCACCATCGAAACTCTTTTGGTAGGAGGATTTAAGAAAGCAGCTAGTTTTACAGGGGAGGGGGATGGGGGGATGGGTTAGCCGGGTGATGGTATTAAGGAGGGCACATATTGAATGGAGCACTGGGTGTTCTATGCAAACAATGAATCATGGAACACTACATCAAAAAATAATGATGTAATGTATGATGACTAACATAAAAAAAAGAAAGAAAAGAAGAAAGAAATATCAAAAAAAAAAAGAAAGAAAGAAAGAAAGAAGGTAGAATTCAACTCAAATGGAAATAAACCAGGTTGTTTGACTAGCTGTTACCTGTCTGGTATCTAATCCTGCCCAGGCCATGCAGCCTCTACCAGGAACTGTCTTTGGTGATGCTTACCATCACCCTAGGAGATGGTACCATCCTGGCCGCACAGGAGATGACACTGAGAGGTCCAGAGAGGAGAAGAAACAAGCTATGTGAGTGGCAGAGCCTGTATTTTGTACTCACTCGCCCCACTCTCTCCTCTGTTACTGCTCTTGTGCCCTGAGAAGGGAAGGGCTTAAAGAGTTTGCAATTGTGCCATTCTGCAGAGGAGGGTCTTAAAGGAAGCCTTCCCTGATAGGTACCAGTAAGTGGCTATTTCCCACATTCACGGATGAGCTCTCATTCCCTAAAGAAGGAAGAAAATAAGCAGGAGTGGGAAGGTGCCAGAGGAGTAGAGAAACAGCTTTTATAACTACCTTAGAGGTTGGCTTTTATGACCATTGAATGAAATGATATTTCTAAACTAGCTAGCAGGGCTTAGGCAACATTTTTAAAAAGGAGGAGAAAAAAAAGGCAAAGTTCATCTTTGGTAGGTAGAATCGCCTCTCTGGGCTCTACTCTCAGTTCAGCACTTCCTGACTCCTAGGGCTGTTGGTCGTTGGGATGGCTTCCAATAATAATGGGATATTCCTGCATCATTCTCTGTGGGCTTGATGAGTGGCTGGTGGCCAAAGATGATAGGCAATAGGACTTTCAGTGTCAACACTTGAAAATGGCTTCATGTGTTACTGAGTCAACAAAATATTTCCTCCCAGATAATAGTTTTCATTTAATTCAAACAAAGTCTTCATCTGAAAGTAGCAACATTCACCATGCCATTTGAGGTCCATACAATTTGAGGATCTTCAAGATCTCTGGCCGTTGCATAAAAATGTTATACTACACTCCAAAAGGCAACTCCAACAAGGTTGTCTCGCTTAAAAGACAGTTTAACCAGGGCTTCCAGAGTGCCCCTATCAGAGTGGAAATTTCATTGGTCAAGAAGCAGGGTGTGAGTGGGGTGGTGCAAATTTTAGAATGAATGTGGACTTTTGATATTATTAAAACTCACTGTTCTCATCTCTTTGTTCCATGAAGCTGGTTGAATCTATAACCCAGAACAAAAATTCAACAAATATTTATCGATTCACTTAATCTATTATTTACATCTGTTCTACCTACTGCTTATTTTCACAAATAATTTGGATTTACTACACAAATGAACTGAACATTTAGCCAAATAAATAACTGACGATCTTTCGAGTGAGTATGCCCACTGTGAGTATGTAACAGCATGGCTGCTTATTAGTCAGATTTTAGTAAACTAAATGTCAGCGTATTTTAGATAAGATCCAAAAGAAATATGCATTATCACACTAATCTTTCTTTCCCCTTTATTTTTTTTAAAGATTGTATTTATTTATTTGAAAGACAGAGACAGAGCATGAGCAGGGGGGGAGGAGGCAGAGGGAGAGGGAGCAGACTCCCCGCTGAGCAGAGAGCCCGATTCGGGGCTCCATCCCAGGACCCAGAGATCATGACCTGAGCCAAAGGCAGACACTTAACCATCTGAGCCACCCAGGCGCCCCTTTCTTTCCCCTTTAAATGCAAGAGCATATCCTGGAACAGTAAAATGGGGCTAAGAGTAAAATGATTTAACAGCATTTTCTCTATAGAGAATTTTTAAATAATGTCAAGATTAGATGAGCATTTTTTTAACTGAGTATTTCCTTAGAGATAAGAAAAGGAGTTTGAACATTGAGATTCCTCATTTCTCCTTATCTTGCTCTATTGAAGACCTGTAACAACTAGAGTCACGCAGAATCAGAACACTTCGCAGGGTGCAGCAAGCACCAACCACAGTGGGCTCCTTAGGAACTGAACTGGTGGTTCTCACATTTGTCAGGTTGAAATCATTGAGTTTACAGTGCACTAATTGCTTTGATTTAATAAGCTTACAGAATGGTTCCAGTTCAAAATGTTTTTAAATCAAAGAAGGAAAACATACATCCTCTAACAATACCTCTTTCTGCTAACAGGAATTCAGGTTTTGCTCAAAGTTGACTCACAGGAAGACATGAATTTTCCCCAAGGACATATATATCTTCCCAGAGATTTTCCAGGCACAATTTAACAATGGTGAACAATTCCATTGCATGTTTCTGGAAGTGAGTGCTATATAGTATCTATCCTGTACCTGTCTTGTTATGGTGAATGTCACAATAAATATGTATAAGGATACAGTGATACAAGTATGCATTTGGGGACTTTTTTATTTGTTTTTGGTTTTATTTTCGGTTTGTTTTTGGTTTTGTGCTCTGCTGTCTAAGAGATGTTTCTGAGGAAGACTTTATCGGTTCGTTTTCCATGGAGAGGAAAATAGACTTTACCTGGCACTGACGTAGAGCACAGGGTTGTGCAGGACTCTGCCATCTGAAGGAGCTGTTATAGGTATTTCCTTCATAGGTGCAACCTAAACAGGAAACACAGAAGCAGGAAAAAAGACCAAGAATGAACGTGTACTTCCTTCATCTTTGGAGCAAAAAAAGTTAGGTATTCTAGGCCAGGACTAGCGATAGTGGGAACAATCATGTTCCGTGGCTATTTTCTCCAAAACACAACTATGCCTTCTAAATATCCACTTGGTTTTCACTTACATTAATTATTTGACTACTGATAAGATTAACCTCCCAGACTGTGTTTTCAAATGGAAAAGCATGGATTGATGAACTCTCCTGGCCAAAATGCATGCATGACCTCACAATTTTATTTATGCCTAGTGAAGTAGGAGGAGAACCAGGGCTAAAATCACCACTGTGCGAGGAGATTTTTCATAAGACTTAAATGAACAGAAAACTGTGAAGGTTAAGAGGGAAGTTTAAAACATGATAGGAAATAAAAGCAGAAAATTAAAAATAGGAAATGATTGCAAAATTCTATACCCACTTAAGACCCTTGACAAGCTACTGTCCTCACCAGATGAAACCTTCCCAGTCTTGCTTCCCAGTTTGAGAGCTATGATTTCACATTTCACTTTGATTTTACTTTTACATAGTGAACTGGATTAAGAAAATCCGAAACTATAAATGTATGGATTATCACAAATTAATTTACTAGCCAAAACAGAAGTCATGCTCATTCATTTGTAAAAACCGAAGTAAGTCAAAGGCCAGAGATCCTCAAAAAAAGGAAACAAGCTAGTTATCTCAAGTCCCTGTAGAAAGAGCCAAAGAAATAATGGTGCCAGGATCACAGCCTAGATCTTTATTTAGCTCATCCAAATATCACCCTCCATCCCGTGTGTTACACTTTCAGGGAAGATGCACCTGCCTATGCCACTTGCCACTGCATATGAGATTATTAGGAGTCCACCAGGCGAGGGGATTTACAAGTCACAGTCTGATTGCTTAGCCCAAGGAGTACAGAAGCTGGAACACACACATAGAATAATGCACAAATAAAAGGACCTGGCTCTCTGTACCAATGAATGATTTCTGGCAAGCCAATCAACCTCAATCCACATCAGTTTTTCTTGTCCCAGATACAGACCAAAGACTCGCCCCCTTCCCTGAACTCTTTTCGGTATTGCTGTGGTAAGAAAATAAAATAAAATAAAATACCCTCTCAATACACACAAATAGAATACTAAAGGACTGAAGAAAATTTCAAGAGACATTTTCATAAACTTGGAACCATGATCTGAATTCCCAGAGAATTATGAATGATTGAAAAGAGTGCAGTAACACTCTTCTCTCTAGTTGAACTACTACAAATCAAATTACTAAAGTACACAGCTGATTGGAAACATATTAGGGAAATGCTTTCACTATATATTTTTTAATTTCCTTTGCATGAAGTGTTACAGTGATAAAATGTTCAACCACAGGAACCCCTAGCACACTACAAATACTTAAGCCAAACCAAGAATGAATACAGTAAATTTTCAACAATGAAAACCAATATAAAACAATTTGGGCTAGCATAAATCTTACTGAACAAACACACTTACAATAGATGTGCCATGTGCATGTCTGATCCACTAACACAGACTCACTTGGATAATAAATAACTTGTTCCGAGAGATGGAGGTGGGGAAATCGGAGGACCAAATCCAATTCATGTTAAGTCCAAGTAAATATGAAATGCCTGCCAAGTCTGCCAGTGGAGTTTCCAAATATGTTCTATATTTTCATCCTCTGGATTAAAAAAAAAAAACTGAAAGAAAGGGTGATTTTCTGCTGCTAATAGAGCAAGCAAAGATCTTGCCTTTTTTTACTTTGGAGGAGGAAGTACACTACAAGACCCATACAGACCAGGCAGAACTGCAGGCCAAGGGACTGTTCCTGCAAAATGCCAGGTCATGTGTGAAGGGTTCCCAGGAGTAGAACAGGCCTCTCTGGATTATTCCACTCAATATGGGATAAAAGGTATTCAAACAAGTGGCCCATGGTGCAGAGAACTCAGCAATGCTTTCTCCCTCAAATAACTGTCAGCCTGAAGGCTGGCTCCTCCATCTTGATTTAACATCTAAAGACCAAGGTCAGACTGTGAAGTGCTCATTGCTTAACTGCCCCTGTTCATCTATCAGTCTACCACACCTGAGTCTGTGTATCAGATTTTCCCAAATGTTGAATGAGTCTGAATGACAGAACAGACTTAAAAACATCTCTGTTAATCTCTTTAGCAAGTATAATCCACACCTCTTCCATTTTCTACCTACCTCGCCAACATCAGCTAGTACAGAGTCCCAGTATACCAAACATTCTAACAGATGGTATATCTCAGGGATTCTTGGGGTTAAAATAATTTTTAAATGGACATTTTCACTGCTCTTTGGGTTTCTGTTCTAAGATAAACACGTTATTTGATGCAAGACACTAACATGAGCTATGTGAAGACTTACATATACATACAATCCAAGAGAACCTCGTATTTACTCCAGAATTACCTCTTATTTTCTTTGCCACCAACTTTATGCTGCTAATAAAGCAGATAGGCAGTATCTTCCCCCTCTCTTCACTGAAACCCCAGAAGAGGAGTATACTAAATATCTTTCTTATTGGCCCAGGGTAGAAAGAGAAGCAAAAAAATATTTCCATCATACCTCAAGGCGGTGCTTCTCAAACTACCTCTAGTGAAAGACCAGTTTGTTTTATTTTTCTTCTTCCAATCCAATGTGGACTGCTATCTTCATAAAGCATAATAAAAATGAATTACTAAAAAAGTTCAATTTAAAAGACTAAGACAAACTATAAGCTCAATTTTTTGTATTATATGTAACAGGCATAAAATTACTCTGTCAAATTATAATAACCATTTCTAGTTGTTTACTCTCTCTTTCTGTACTTAACTCAACGTGGACCAGCAATGTAGTCTATAGACCACTGGCGACCTAGAGAGTGCATTTTGGGTGGCACTGCACTGGGGGATGTGGTGCATGGCAGGGGGGACAACCCCAAAAAACAATCAAAACATTTCAATCTTAGAGCTAGAAGCAAACTTACAGATAATATACTTTATCTCCTTCATTTCACAGATGAGAAAATTCTCACAGGAAGATTAAAGTGGCTTGGTCAAAGTTAGAAAGCATTAGGTGTGAAACTAACACTAGAATCCATGTCGTGCATGAAATCCACATGTTCACACCCAGTTCTAGACAGGTGGTATTATTTGGGCACTTTCTACCGCATAATATCCTTTGCATTGAGAACTTAGTGACCCAGACTGAAATTAAATGACAGCATATTCAGGAACTAAATGAAAGAGTGGGTCCATGGGGTAAGCAGAGGAATGGTCAAGCAACCAGTAGCTTTTCCTTTTCCTTTTTCTTTTTATTTAAACATTTTTTTTAGATTTATTTATTTATTTATTTATTTATTTGAGACAGCGAGAGTGAGAGAGCACAAAGCAGGGGGAGCGGCAGAGGGAGCAGCAGAGGGAGAGGGAAAGGCAGTCTCCCCACTGAGCAGGGAATCTGATGCCGGACTCGATCTCAGGACCCCGGGACCCTGACCTGAGCCGAAGGCATACACTTACCAAATGAGCCACCCAGGTGCCCCTCCTTTTTCTTTAAATATTTTTAAGTAAACTTTTGACAAGGGAATTTATAAATATTCATTAGTTTTCTTCTGGTGACAAAAAGTTGCTCAGATTCCACAAGCTTCAATAAAACTATCCATACTGCAGCAGGAGGAAGTAGTTATTTTCTGATAAAACCACTACAATATATATTGAGAACCAATAGTTCTCAGTCCAGGGCAATTTTACCTTCTTCCCATCCCCCACGCTGGAGACTTTTCATAATGCTGGAAGGTATTTTCAGTTGTTACAAGTGGGGCCGATAAGGGTGTTACAAGCATCTTGTGGTAGAGCCAGGGATGCTGCTAAACACTCTACAGTGCACCACAGAGGATCAACCAACTCAAAATGTCAATTGTGCCAACACTGAGAATCCCTGATCAAAACCATCATACCTCCAAATAGCTCTTCTCTACAATACTAAAATAATACAAAAACAAGCCTAAACTAGCTATATTTCACTTATGCATGTATTTTTTGGCTTTTTATATGTTAAATATTTTCAGGGTGGAATAGAATTTCAGAGCTTTTTTTTTTAAACATACACACTCTTGTAGAGAAGCCTGGCCTAGTCAACTAGTCAACTCAGAAAACACATGGTAATGGTAACAGGAAGTACACAAATAAATTGAATCCACAATTAAGCAATAAAACTCATTTTTCCTATTAGTTGTGACCTTTTTCAGCAGCCACATTATCCCAAGGGAGAAAGAATACCACACATTTTCATCATTCTGTTGTTAAAATAGCTGTTAAAAATCATCAGGACCATAAAAAATGGCATTGGCCTTCTAATAAGCCTTAATTCCACCTGGTCTCACCCTAAAAAGGCTTAACCTTCTCATCTGTCAGGTATCCATTAGCCTAAGAGCAGAGAGCTGGATCTCACCATTACCAACAACAACCCCCATCCCCCATAGGCACCTCACAACAGAGCCCCAGCCTACCTTTCCGGCCCTTTCCTTTCATTCTCGCAACTCCATTTAGGTCCCTGGGATTATCCCCCTTCCCCGATCATAACGAACTTGAAGGCTTCTTAAAGCAGGTTCAATGTCTTCAACCTGGGTTATCGGGCTTCTGCCCCCAGCATCCCACTGAAACATCACTCTCTCTGGCTACAGCTGCCTACTACGTACCCAATCCCAAGGATACTCAGTCTTTACCTTACACAAGACTTCTCTGTGGCAGGCTGACATTTCCCTTCTCCTATCCTCCCCTCCCACAACACACACACCTTCTAGATGTTCTCTTTCATTACCTGTCCATTCTCCATCCTGCCTCCAACTAAGCTGCTGGTTGTTTCCCACCTGAACTACTACAACAGGCTCGCTGATTGTTTCTCTTGGCTGGGATAGGGGCCTTTTTCAAGCATCCTCCTGCGCAGCAACCAGTGTGTGCTCTTTCAAATCTGGGTCTTCATCTCATTCACACGCTTGCACTCTATCAACGACTAACGGTTCACAGCCTGGCTGAGGTGTAGACGGATACCCATCCCCAACCTTTCTTCTCTACACCAACTGGATCAGGGCATCTGGAAGGAGGAAGTGGGAGAGGATTTAAAACCACTGACCTTTACTATAAAATTCAAACTTCTTAGCATCTATCTCTCTCAGGCCTGGCCTTGACTCACTTTTTCATTCCCTTATCCGCTATCCCTAAACTCCCCACCCTGCAGACATGCCGCACTTAGAACCCCCCAAATGTGTCCAAAAGATCTCACCCTCTGATTTTGCAAATGTTGTTCCCTTCTTGAAAAACCCAGATCTCATCCGTTCATTCCATCTCTATCATCCCCACAACAACATTTAGGTCACCCAGGCTCTCCTTCTTTGCCTGGCCAACTCCTCCTTCATGACTCAACTCAAGGCCATGGCCTCTGGGGGGCCTTCCTAGAAACTTCCCCAATCAGGGTATGCTCCTGTGCTCTTTCTTCATGTGTATGCAGCCTTTGAAATGTCCCTTTCCAGGTCTCTTACAGTACTTTGTGTGTAGCAGGTACTCAAGAAATGTCCAATTTCACTAGGAATACATAGTAAGTACTAACATGCAGCTATTCCTGTAAACCACAGGAAAGGAATTTTGAAAAGATGACATCCCTGGACCTCCTGTCTCCTCCTCTTGGCAGGTGGACCAGTTCAATTCACTATTCCACTTCCAGAAACAGTAAACCTTTCCTGGAGCAACTCAGATGTCAAAGCCTGTTTCTGTTAACACTGACTAATGCTACCACCCTCCATGGACCAGGCAGGCTAGGGCAGAACATAATGAAGGAAAGTCCTTGAGCATCTAGCACCTACCAAACCTTAGAAGGGAGAAGCATATCAACACTTTCCAGGTCCCCTCTTCCCATACTGTGCAAGCCTCATGTTAGGTTAATTTTCAGGAGGGTGCCTTTTCTTTCCAAAATCCATTTTGGTCCCCCAAACTTGTTTTGTCTTTTGTTGGGGGGAGGGTGAGCATGCAAACTGTCATACTCACTTAAATTAAAGAGAAGTTGGGGTCTTTGAAGTCAGTTCATGACACATGGTAGAGGGAAGCAGAGCAGACTGCACTGCCATGCTTTGCTACTTCCAGGCCACCTGATCGGGTACCCCCAGCCCTGAGACTTCGCCAATAAGCCCCAAATTACCCCAGTCCAACACAATTTTTTAATGAAGCATTTTTCAGACACTGTTCTCCAGAAACATATGGAAGTATAATCAAGAGGGATAAACATAAAATATGACTAGCCATTCTCAGGCTTATATCGTGTCCTTAGGAGTTCATTTTTAAAACAGGCTTTTATTACTCTCCAAGGCTGTACCTACCATGAATCCTGCAGGCAATTCTGCTTATTTTTGGCTAATGGGAATTTTATAGTCAAACCATTTCCTCAATCCCCAGAGAAAGAATCAGCCCCATGAACTGAGTTCTTAAAGCGCAGTGTGTGCCCCCCACAACATTCTTTTTCATGGCTTTTTGGTGTTCCAATTAGAAATTAAGTATGTGATTGAAATAAAATAATCAACAATAGAAAAAGAAATAGCAGAAAGCAATTTTACTTAACTTTTGATGGCTTTATGAATAAAATCCCAAATATGCAGAAATATTAGATGAGTACAGGTGATTTGCAAATTCAACTCACTTCACCAGTATAAAGGAACACAAAATCTCCACGTGACTTATGTGGATTTCTGATCTATGTGTTTATTGGAGATTGTAAAGTGAGGAAATTGTGGTTTATAGAGCCAGTCTCATAAGTTCATAAGATTATAATATATACAATATCTGGCATTGATATTAAGGTAATAAAACAGATTCTGTGAGCCACAAATAAATTAGGCTTCTATGCAATAAAATATGCTTTCAAACTTTTAGTGTAATTAATACAATAAAGGAAATATGCAATGCATTAAGGGAGAAAAATGCTTGCAACAACTTTCTTATATGAGCCACATCACCCATCACTCCTGCATTTGATCTGTTCTTACCATAAACTCTTTTTTTATTTAAATTCAATTAGCCAACATATAGTACATCATTAGTTTCAGATGTAGAGTTCAATAATTCATCAGTTGCGTATAACACCCAGTGCTCATCACATCACATGCCCTCCTTAATGCCCATCACCTAATTACCCCATCCCCCACCCACCTCCCCTCCAGCAACCCTGTTTGTTTCCTATAGTTAAGAGTCTTTCATGGTTTGTCTCCCTCTCTGATGACTTCCATTCGGTTTTTCCTCCCTTCCCTTAAGGTCCTCTGCTCTGTTTCTTATATTCCACATATGAGTGAAACCATATGATAATTGTCTTTCTCTGATTGACATATTTCGCTCAGCATAATACCCTCCAGTTCCATCCACATCGATGTAAATGGTAAGTATTCATCCTTTCTGATGGCTGAGTAATATTCCATTGTCTGTATATACCACATCTTTATCCATTCATCTGTCGATGGACATCTTGGCTCTTTCCACAGTTTGGCTATTGTGGACATTGCTGCTATAAACATTGGGGTGCAGGTGCCCCTTCAATTCACTACATCTGTATCTTTGGGGTAAATACCTAGTACTGCAATTATGGAATGGAAGAAGATATTTGCAAACAAGATACCATAAACTCTTCTGAACATGGGAGTGCTTCTCCCTCTTGGCTGAATTGGCACTGCAATGGCTGGCCGGCCCTTCTATCTTCAGCACCCCATTGTTAAACAGCCAACACCTATCGCTCCTCAGTAGGCAAAGGAGAAAGAACTGAGTGGATCTCATATGGAGCAAAAATGGAAAATGAATAAAAACCAGGAGAGACTGTCCTGTGAAGTTATCAGACTGGTTTTCTACTGTGGGCAGGCAAAATGTCACTAGAGGTCATTTCCAAAGGTGGGTTCCAAAAAATATTTTCAGAAATATTAATAAAGAATCCTCCAACAAGAGAAAAGGAAAGAACAGAGAAAATAAAAATCACTGCATAATTATTACGGGTGAGGCACTGTACTTGGGAGTTTTCACATGTGATTTCATTTTATCCTCACAAAAAGAATTCTAGGACAGAAAGTTTTACCCCTAGTTCTTTGAATGAGAAATCAAGAAGAGCTAAATTACTTTGTCCAGGTCATATAGCCATTCTTTTTATCTTGCTCCAAAATCCATGATCCATTCATTATTTGGTTCCTGCCAGGCGCATAGAGGAAGCTTAGAACATGGCAGCTTCAAAATTAAAAATGATATGCCTGGGGAACATGACATGCTGCGTTTTGGTGATACTTTAAAATCATGTTCCAGTGATGTCTAAAAACTAATATTATAAAGTAAAATGCAGGTTTTGTGGCTGAAGAGGCAAGACCTGATTTTGTGGGTCTATGTTGAAACTCTGTTCTGAAAGTCTTTACCTTGGGCTACCAATCATGCCATGCTTTAGGCTTTTTGAAGCAACAAATAATAAGGGATCAAAAGATCAAATTCAAACATCTAAGGTTGGATTCATGCATTTTTCAAAAAGGGAACATGTTTCACAGTTTGGGGCACACAGCAGCAATCTAAGAAAATAAGATTTATTTGAAGACAGCCAAATGCCAACAACTTCATAGGATAAATTATGGTGGCCACAAAGAGCAGTGAATGGAACCCTCAGTTTCCCCACAGTAATTTCAAGGACATGAGTGAAAATCTCTTTGACTAGCATGAAGAAGAAATGAGCTATATACAACACACATATGAAATGCCATCTGTGTGATTAATGAATTGCACTGCACGATTTTTACACTTTGGGAAGCATATTACACAGATGTAACCTTTATGGTTGATTAAATAGGATGTTTAGGGCTTATTGCAGAAAAATTGTCAGAAATATCCTATCACCCCCATTTTTCTTTTACTTTTTATTTTGAAATAATTATAGATTTTCAGGAAGATACAAAAAAATATTTTTCCATGCACCTTTCACCCAGCCTCCCCCAATGTTAACATCTTGCTTAGCTATAATACAATATCAAAATCAGGAATGGACACTGGTGCAGTCCACAGAGCCTATTCAGATTTTACTGGCTTTACATGTACTCCTGTGTGTGTGTGTGTGTGTGTGTGTGTGTGTGTGTGTGTGTATCTATGCAGTTTTATCACATGTGCATCTTTGTGTAACCAACAAACATTCAGAACTGTATTATCACAACAAAGCCCTCTCAGGCTATTCATTTATTAGTATACTCATTCCACTTGTAGCCTTCATGCTAAGCCTGGACAACTGCTCATCAGCTATCCGTCTCTATAATTGAGTAACAACTCAAGAATGTTATATAAGTGGAATCATACAGTATGCAGCCTTTTGAGATTGGCTCTTTTCTTTCAGAATAATTGTTTTGACATCCATGCAAGAAGTTTTTGCATTGATCAATAGCTTATTCCTTTTTACTGCAGAATAGTATTCCACAGTACAGATACATCAGTTTGTTTAACCATTCACCCACTAAAGAACATGTGGGGTGCTTCCAGGTTTTGCCTATTATGATTAAAGCTGCTGTGAACATTTCTGTAGAGTTTTGAGGTTCACACTCGTTTTCATTTTACTGGAATTGCCCAAGAGAGCAATTGCTAGGTTATATGGTAAGTGTATATTTAGTTCTATAAACCATTATACTCATGTTCAGAGTAGCTGAATCATTTGCTATTTTTACCAGCAATATGTAAGAGATTTTCTACATCTTCACCAGCATTTGGTTTAATTGTGCTATTTTTTCTTTAGCCACTTTGATAGGTGAGTCGTAATATCTCGCTGTGGTTTTGATTTGCATTTTTCCTAATGGCTAATGATGTTGAGTATCTTTTCATGTGCTTTCTTGCCATCTGTGTATGCAATATGGTGAAACACCTCCTCATATCTCTTTCCCATTTTCTAATTAGATTTTTTTGTTCTCTTTACAAGGCCTTCCCCAAAGCAAAAATATTTACTGAAGTTTAATTTATCAATTTTTCCATTTTGTGGACAGTGCTTTTGGTGTCAAATCTAAAAATCTCTTTGCCCAACCCTAGGTCCTACTGATTTTCTCCTATGTGCTTTTTATACATGTTTTAGAGTTCTGTGTTTCACATTGAAGTTCATGATCAATTTTGAATTAATTTCTGTATAACATATGAGGTTTAGATCATGTTCAGTTTTTTGCCTGTGCGTGTCGAATTCTTCCTGCACCAGATGTTGAAAGGGTCAGTCTTCTTCCATTGAATTGCCTTGGCACCTTTGTCAAAAGTCAGTTGTGCATTTTGTATGACTCTATTTCTGGGCTTTCCATGCTGTTCCATTGATGTATACGTCTATCCCTCTGCCGATAGCACATCGTCTTTATTACTGCAGCTATATTATAAGTCTTGAAAATGGGTAGACTGATTTCCCCCTTTACTCTTGTTTTTCAAAATTGTTTTGGTTATTCTAAGTCTTTTGCCTTTTTATATAAATTTTGGAATAAGCTTGTCTATGTTTACAAAATATCCTTTTTGGGCATGCCCCTTTTTATACCATTTAAAAAATTGTTTATATGGGAAAATCAGGCTTGATGCACACATCACCTAGGAGCCTCTCCCCTGCAGGATGAAGCCTGCCTGTGTTTGCCAATTACACTTTTAGAAAGTATTTGTCAAAGAGCAGTCCAAGGACTAAGGGCATCCCTTGGGGTTTGGGGGTGGGGGGGGGTCATAAAAATGCAGATTCCTACAGCCCATCTTTTTCTTTTTATCTGCCACCTCTTTTACCTGGGCTCTTTTTTAGAAGGTTTGAGCTGAGCTTCATTTGCGTGGGATGATTTTAGGACTGTGTGGCCAGCAGAAAAGGTGTCTGATTAAACAGCCCAAACATATTTGCAGAGTTGTCTGGGAGGCTGTGTGTGGCCCCCCTCTGATCTCATGCCACGAAAACTGAGGGAGGTCTTCATTACATTTGAAACATGGGTAGATAAGGGCATTAAAGAGAAAAATTCAGCTTCTCTCTAAAAACAGGACAAAACTGAAAAAGACCTTCACCTATGGGCAGAAGCTGTAGAAGAGATTGCCAAATATCTAACAAGAAAAGCAGTCACTGATGGGCATGATCATACTTGAAGAGGGCTGAGGAGAAATCGCCACCAGCAGAGAAACCCGCACCTCATCCAACATGGAGTTTAAGGAGAGGGGCTGAATGGGAGCTCTATCAATCACCTGTACTTCCTAAACCCTAAAACTGTGGATTTCTGGGTTTTAGCCTGTTAACAAAGGCTTATCTTTTAAAATGTGTTTCTTTTGTTAGTGGTATTTGTTAAAAAGAAGAAAAATACTGAACACCTAACATGTAGTCAGTGGTGTGCTGCTAATGTTTAATAATCAGCTCTACAAAAGGGAAAAGCCCTGATTTTGTAGGGTGTTCCAATTTCCAAGGTGTAAATACTCCTACCACGGTCAATTTTGAACTACCAACATGATGTCCCTGAACTCTTTGTTGGGAAGATAAGCACTCCCACACACCACTGTGTAAAAACTATGTATTTTAACTTTGGAGGCTATTGGGTCTGTGAAGCCTCTTCTTTTCCTAAGTACAGACCATGAACATTTGGCTAGAGTCCAGGGCATTTCATTGGCATCAGAGGTTATGCTGTTTATTCTATATACCTAGATAAGTAACTTAAGAACACCAACAGTCACATCTTTTCAGTTATGACATTGCATCTGGCCCTCCTCCTAAGCCTTTTCCTATATACAAACCCAGAATTTATCCAAAAGAACATTAATTCCAGTGGCTTCCAAGCCTGTTAGACACCAGAACCACATGGGGGCTAATTAAGAATACAGATACCCAGTGGTAACAACCTAAATGTCCACTGCTGGGTGAATGGATAAACAAAAGATATTATACACACACGATAAATTCTTATTCAGGCCTCAAAAAGGAATGGAATTATGATACACGCTACAACATGAATGAACCCTGAAGATATGTTAGGTGAAATAAGCCAGTTCCAAAATGACAAATGTTGTATGATTCCACTTCTACAAGGTATCTGGAAGAGGCAAATTCACAGAGACAGAGAGTAGAATAGAGGTTATCGGGGGCCAGGAAGGGAGAATAAGGAGTTACTATTTAGTGGGGATGAGTTTTAGCTTGGGATCTGATGAAAAAGTTCTTGAAATGGATAGTGGCGATGGTTGCAAAACAATGCAAACACATTTAATGCCACCAAAGTATACATTTAAAAATGGCAATTATGTTATATATATTGTACCACAATAAAAAAAAAAAGTATAGATGCCTGGGCCTCACTCACTGGAAGTTATGATTCATTTGGTCTGGACAGAATCTGAATATCTCGTATCAGCCCTGGCAATGCTGAGGCACATCTAGGTTCAGGACCTCTGTGTTTTACAGAAGACAAAACCAAGGCCCAGAAAGAGGTGGCTTGGCAAAGCTCAAGTAACTAGAAGTGACAGAGCTGGGAACTGATTCTGCACCTAATTCCAAGTCTAGTCCTCTTTCACTTCATTCTTCAAATGACTGAGAATTTCTATGCCTATCCTCTAATCCACAGGCCTCAGAGCACAGAATTTCCTTGTTTAGATGCCTGAAAATATTACCCTGGCTTTTGCATTTAGGTCCTCAGTGTGGGCTTGCTTCTGGACGTTTCAAGCTGTTAGCTTTGCCTTCGCGGCCTCATCAAGGTGGCCATACCACAACCCCCAGAACCCAAAACATCAAAAACTCAAAGTGCATTTTTAAATCTGATCCCTCTACCTGCCCCAGGTAGGGCTCAGAGAATGCCCAGACATTCTCAGGTAGTCAGAGGGCTGCCTCATGTGGTAAACATCAGCTGGTCAATGCCCAAGCATGTCTGCAGATAAACATCTTGAGCCCTTTAACCACCAAGCTACTAGAAACATAATTAGCTGGCTCCAGTGTAAATAAGCTCATCTGAGTGAAGGATGCACTCGAGTTCATGGACATACCAATGCACTTCGTTCACCTTCATTATCATCAGTACTGCTAAATGTCAGCCTCTGCAGCAGACAGATTTCTAAGGCAAATACATATTAGCTCTCAAGATGAGATTCCTCTCAAAAAGAGAACCTAGAACATTTGATCTCAAAAGAAAAAAAGAGCCAGGTTTTTTCTGAAGATAAAGAGAGTAACCTCTGATCAAAGCCCAATAAGAATGGTTATAATTGCTGCATGATGATCATTTTTAAAATAAAAAAGAAATGCACGTACATTCATGCGTCTTCATAAATAGATACATGTCACCCATATAGACATACTTTCAACTTTGCAGTTGCCAAACTTAAGCAGCAAATCAAAGAGAAGCTGGACAGGCGTTGGGGGCTTCTGTGTCAAATCATTTCTTTCCTGTAGTTTCTAATGATGCGCCCCAACTTTCCACTCAGAACCCCTCACTTTATTTTTTTTCTTGGTCTGATAGCCTCCATGAAACAATGCCAATCGAAGCCCCAGAGGAGATCAGAGTGTTTTGATTCCAAGACATTTTCAGATGATAAGCATCACTATGATTTCATTCCTATAGTGAAATATAAGACAGGAGAGGGGGAAAATCATCTTCAAGTGCAAAGAGGTTTTATTCTTCATGGCGGGCAAGTTACAAGCAGTCACAGAATAGTTTTAAGAGCAGCTGCAGAAAACTCAAAGCCAAATTAGAGGTGTGTTCTATATGTTGTGATAAAAGGAAGCAGATAATCATATCAAATTGATGGTCACTAGGAAATCTGAAGTCATCATTGCATAGTACTATTGGGTAACTTTGCACAAGACAGGGAAAGAGCTACCAAAAATTACACTGAGGTTATCACCAAGTCTGTTAACACTGAAACACACTACAGTCAGTACCACATAAAAATACACAGAGGTGTTGGTGATTTTAAGGACTTTTTTTAAGCTCTATGGAATTCAGTGAAGAAACGGTAAAGTATCAGGAATCTGGGACTAGTTTATAAACATTCAGCCATTTTTCCTTCCTGTTTATACATTGTTATTCTCTCCCTCGAATTCTTACTCAACTGTTTTAAGCCATGCAGAATTCCAAAAGGACTTAAGATGTGTTAAGATGCATATGACTCAATAGTAATACACTAAATATGCAGTTGACTTTATGAGTACTAACTAGGGAAGACTGAAATTTGGTCCAAATTTTCCTATCTTCCTCCTACTCCCCTTTTTCCAACATATATTCAGTAGGCCACCCCTGTGTGCCAGGCAGTGATCACAGCTGAGAACACTATAGTCGCTGCCCTCACAGAACATCCAGTTTAGTAGGTGTTATGGAAAATCAAAATGTTAAATCACAATTGTGCCCCCTCTTAAGAAGGAGGGATACTTACTTTTATGGCAAGTGGCTGTGGAGTCAAGGAATGATGCCTGAAGTGTGAGAACTGAAGAAAGGGTACAGGTTAACTACATGACATCGGATGGAAAAGCAGTCCATGCAGAGGAAACAGCATGTGCAAAGCCCCATGGCAGGAAGTGGGCACAGAACACAGGGAAATGATAAAAGGTCTTCTATCTGGAGAAGTCCAGAACAAGAGAAGGATAGAAGGTAAGCAGGAACCGGACCTTGCAGGGCTTGGTGGCCACCAGACCAGAGGAGGAGAGAGAACAGCCAAGAGTTGGCATTTGTTAGCACTTACAGTGTGCAACACAATCTGTAGGCTATCTTCTAGCCCTAAGCACCATTCTCCATAGATGCTTCTACTTGCCATGCATCTCAGAACTGCTCTGAGTATGGGTGTTAGAATTCTAAGATGGACCCCAAGATTTCTACTCCCTGATATATCCACCTGTGTAATCCCCTGCCATTGACTGTGGGCAAGACCTGTGAATGTGATGAATGGCACTCCCATGATTAGGTTATCTCGCCTAGCAAAGATAAAGAGATTTTACAGGTGTAATTAACATTGTTAATCAGTTTGACTTTGAGTTATTAAAAAGAGAGATTATCCCAAGTGGGCATGACCTAATACGTGAGCCCTTTAAAAGGGTCTATAGGTCAGAGAGATGCTCTCCTGCTGGCCTTGAAGAAGCAAGCCATTCTATAGCTACAAGGAACTAAATTCTAACAACATGAGCTTAGAAGATGACCTTGAGCCTCAGATGAGACCCCAGCCCTGGCTGACACTGAATGCAGATTTGTAAGACCCAACTAAGTCATGCCCAGAAGCCTAACCCATGGAAACTACAAAATAATAAACGAGTGTTATTTTAGGCCACTACATTTGTCATTACTTGGTATGTACCAATAGACACTTAATAGACCGTGCATCAGCAGCTGAATGGTGAGAACACCTGTGTTCTAATACAGCTGTCAGACCCATACCTGATTAAAGCACTTTGCCTATGATACAAAAGGGGGACCAGGGCCACCAGCCTCCTCCACTGAATGAGAACATCCTCAAATTGCCCACTTTAGAAAAGTGAAAACTTAGGGGGTGCCTGGGTGGCTCAGTCGTTGGACGTCTGCCTTCGGCTCAGGTCATGATCCCAGGGCCCTGGGATCGAGCCCTGCATCGGGCTCCTTGTTCCTCGGGAAGCCTGTTTCTCCCTCTCTCACTCCCCCTGCTTATGTTCCCCCTCTCGCTATGTCTCTCTCTGTCAAATAAATAAATAAAATCTTAAAAAAAAAAATAGAAAAGTGAAAACTTATGCATCCGAGCCAGCAGCAAGCCTTGGAAATCTAATCTTCTAACTTAAAGGCAACCACAAACTCTTCACTTAAACTGCCTTCCAAAAATCTTACAGAATTTAAAAAACAGAGGCTCTGAATAAATGGGTTGGGACAAATCTGACAGGGAAAGCTGATTTCTGTTTTATGTTTTCTTACTAGTTTTAACAACTAAAACAGATTTTTGTAAAGTATGATTTTAATGTTAACAAGATTTTTTTAAACAAATAGGGTTATTTTTATTTAAATGCCAAAATAGCCTGGTTTATATTATGGGAAACCAATCTATGAAATATAACATTTTATACATCTTTTTTCAGTTAGAGAAAAAGAGGGAGAAAAATAAAGCCCTCTAATTCTGTTTTGTTATAGGTTTTTTTTCCCGTTTTTAAAAACCTATAAACAACCCCCACTCAAATTTCTGGGGCTGAGTAGATAAAATTAGTTATAATGCATAAAGTTAAAATATATATGCAGGCATTCCATTAATCTAACAACTTTCATCAAGAAACATATCAGAAATTCTCCTAAGCTCAAAATCATGGTAAAAATAACAGTGGCCCTGCAATTGAGTAGTTCAATGGTGGAATGTTTTTCAAAGCAAGGCAATTTCTTGGGATGTTTTAAGTGATATGTTAGGGTCTCAGCGTTAAAACTGCTAGAAGTAAAGCTAATGGATACTTCCGTTTGGTTAAAAATGAACACACACACACACACACACACACACACACACACACACACACACAGTCTGCAGAGGCTGGCTCTAGGAGGATCCCCAAGAATCTGGTAAATGGTTATCTCCAGGAAAGGGTACCAGCTGGTCAGAACGAAGAGGGGGAGAAAGCCTTACTGTGACCTTAGATGCTTTGTGTAGTTTTAATTGTATGAATCCATTCTCTATTAAAAATATTTTAAGAAAGCAGGCACATACATACATATATACAAAGGACTAAAGCTCATCTAAATTGTCTCACGGGGGCACTGCTGCCGTATAAACAGTCGTGGATACTAAGGAGGAAAAAACAGTTAAGTTAGGGGTTCCCAAAAAATGTCAGTTAGTAAGAAAAGCCACCGCCTCCTAAGCCACATGTTGTTTTCAATCACCTCCACAAAACTCCTCTGCCCACATACTTCCTCTGAAATTGCAGGCCAACCCAGGCTATAAAAGCCCATGGAGGGAGAAGGGGTGTGGCAAGGCAAAGAAAAACTCGAGGTCGGTATGGCTCTCTCTCCTTTATTTCTGGAGCCCTCCTGATTCTCCAGGTCTCTCCTCCCCCCTTCTTATCTCACAAGCAGTGTGATACCAGGAAATAGAAGCACTGGGAGTCTAAGTCCCCTCCCCCACCACTCAACAACTGTGGGATCTTCAACATCACTTCATATCCCTAAGCATCAGTTTCCCAATCTGTTAAATCAGAATAATAATAACCATTCCCTTGGGGCTAAATATAAAAATATCTATAAAAACCTAAAGATTGTGATTTGTCATTCCTTCCAAAATCTTCTCTAACTATAGTTCACAGTATAGTTTAAACGACCGTTAGAGCATTAACCTAAGGACAGCTCATTCCTTATTTGGGATGTGAAAGCTGGGGCAAATTGTATCTGGGTAAATCACATATAATCATTACCAAAGAATCTGGTCATGTCTAAAAGAAAGGAAAACAGAGGTTGAGGAAAGAGTCACTCTTTTGTTTGGGCAACCATCAGTGCACCCTTAGGACTGCCAAAAGAACTTTGGTTAAAAGCAAACAACCAGATTTGCACATGGCTAACAGCCTTTCCAACTTAAAATGTTTAAACAATAGGACAATTTACTCTGTCAACATAAGGAGGGTGACTATTTTTAAATAATTTTTTTTTAATGTTCATTCCTATTATATGGTAAGCGGCTGCCACCCTCCAAACAGCCACAAAGCAGTATTATAAAAGGCATGGTCATCTTCCAGGTCACTCTCCAAACAACACTGAAAAGAAGCCCTTATTCATGACCTCGAATTATATAAAGGCAGCCTATAGTTAATAATGTTCAATCTTTTACCATTATTCATAGTTCCCTTTTACTTTGGTCAGTAATTGGTCTATATAAATGAGCCCAATCTCCCTTAAAATTCTCCATGCATGCTGCACTCTCCAATCTTTATTTATCAGAGCCCAGGATTGTTGGCCTGATTTTAGAAATCAGTATGCAAATATTTATATTTTGCCTCTTTCCTTTCATTTCATGAAACATCATAGGATATTTTTTAAATCAAATATAAAAGTTAAACTATTAAAAAAAAATGCAACCCATGGGATCACGACCCATAGAAAAATAAGATAAAGCACAGAGAAATCAAAGACAAGAGAAGATTGTGGAAAATAAATCCCACTTGACAAATGAAAGACTATTCTCTTATATCTTTCATCCAAGTATTGCAGACAATTAATATTTCATGTTCTATATGAAAAAAAAGGATGGAATTTGACCCATAAATGTTGGAAACACACCTTATTCATTTACGATCCACTAATAACAAACATACATTCAGATAACAAATACATTATTGTTCATGAAAGAACCCCAAATTAAAGGGTGAGTCTAAGTCCAAGTAAATACAGAAAAGCTGCCAAAACTGTGTTTGTCTCTCAATGATCTCATCTGTTTTCATCAAACAATATTGAGTTTTTTCAAATTAGATTAATCTTTGCCCTCTCGTTAGGCTATTTGGATGAAATTTATAACCCTTTTTACATAAAATAATCTCAGAAGTACACTGAAATACCTGCTTGAGAAGAACTAGTTATAATTTACTTACTTTTCTGTTTTAAGGAATATTTTGACTTCATAACAGTTAAAAACAATCTGGTAAGCTGTGCCATCCCATAAATACCTGGCATGTAGATCAGTAAATACTTGGATAAATGAATGAAACATATAAGCAACCTAATTGAAGCAAACAGGAACACAAATGCATGCATGCACACACACATACACAACACACACACACACACACACACACACACAACCTTCCTAAGAATTCTTCTGAAAATATTAATTTTGATATTTCCGTCTGGAAGCAGATCTATCCTACAACTTACTTTTCAATAACAACATCTTTTTCAGAGGAAAATAAGTCGAAGCCATGACAGGATTCTATTACATTTTTATCTGATCCCTTCTCTCTCCCCCAAACAATCAACAAATCAACAAAAACTTATGCCAGATTTGTTTTAATTCAGTGGGTCTAAAGGAAATCCCAGAAACTGGCATTTTATCAAGTTCCCTAAATGATGATGAGTGGCAGATAATGTCTAAGAACTATTTCATGTCTCTGGGTGTACCATGACCTGCACCTGGGAGCTTTCCCTTGAACAGCCCTCTTTGGATGTGATGAATTCCTTGTTCATGCAAGTGAGCCGCCCCTTCTGGAAAGCCTTCCCTGCAACACTCCCCAGTCCCGTGCACATGGGCGGTCCTCCTTCCCTTCACTCTGGCACACCTTCCCTAAAGAACATCCCTACTGGACACTATTCCTCTGCCCCTGGGTAGAGCAAGGTTCTTGAGGGCATGGACACTCTCTGGCTGAGCCGTGGGTCACTGACACCTCGGCAAATGAATGATTTAACTTCTCTGGGCCCTTAGTTACTTCATATGTAAAATGAGAAAGATAGAAATTACCTCCCTGCTGTGAGCACTAAGTGGTGAGTGTAAACCAACTAACACAGTATCCTGCATGGTGGGAAAACAAGTCCCTTCAGCACTACTACTCTGAAGAAAATAGTGAGCCTAAGGTCTGAAAACTAATCTTCAATTCCACACCTCACTACCCAAAGAGGGTCAAGGACACTAACTGGAAAGGCAAAGCCCATGGCTGTTACAAGCCTTGGAGTCAGAGCTCTTGGGAGATACAAGCAGGTTCCACTTTTAATCACACTGGAAGGTGATCATGTATAAAAGATTGTGTTTTCCTATAGGAACAACATCATCAGGAATGTGTGTTCCTCATCAGCAGCCTGGCCTCAAACGAAGAATGGGAATAACTTGTAAAGACCCTTAAAGAATGGTCATGATCATAAAGACCAAGATCCAATAAATATAAACGTCTGTAATTATTTAAAGGAATGAAATTAGGCCCCACATAATCATAAATAAGCTATGAACACTAATTACAGAAGTGGCCAAATATATGATGGTGCACATAGAATAAAATATGGGCACAAACATAGACATTGCATAATACAAGATTTTTATGTGGTCCAAACTTCTTTAAGACAGGCCAAGAAAGAATGAGCTGATAATATGTCTTCTCCTCTCCATACTTTCCACATATTAGAAGTATCAAAACAAAAAGTGATAACCTCAGAGCACTTTCAAATGCTTCAAATGTGGACTACACTTGATGATTAGGATGACAAAGATACCAAGAATGGTATTTCTCATTGAAAGATCATTCTTAGAAATATGAGGCAAGGAAAACATTTCCCCCTTTCTTTATCTAGCCTCTGTTCTAAATTTAGTCGATTCCAAACTGCAGTTTGCCAGCACTGGGCCAAATTCTGAGAAAATAGTATCATTCGAGTCTTAACTTGTTGACAATTGTCAGTGCTTTCTAGAATACACTGAAAAGCACGAAAGCAATTGATAGCCCTCAGCTAGGTTCTTCACACTTGCTACCACTTCTCACCGAACCACAGAAAGGGGAAGGAAAATAGCCCCTGTAACTAGGGGAGGAAGTCCAGAACAAGGGAAGAAGGGCGATACGAGTGTCCATGTAGCAGTCGAAAATGAGGAATCAGCAGGAGGAGGAGGGGCAAGGTTTGAAGGCTAAGGTAGCCAACATGTCTCAACGTCGCCGTGTGTAACACTCACTCTCCCTCCTCTCGCCCAACACCTCTCAGGAAGAAAGGGCCTAAAAACTGTGAGGGCAAGAGGAAAGGAACTGCCTTGGAAAAGGCTTGCCTTTTTTGGAGCCCACCGAGTAATGTCCTTTTCAACTGAACATTTGCACACCTCCCCCATGGCACACTGGGTTCCAGGTTTCTGTCCTTAAGAAACATACACATGTGTGCATAACAGTCATGGCAAGCTGGTTCCCTTCTTAGCAAAAAACCAAAACTCTAAACATCAGTGGGGAGATGTTACATAAAGTACTGTACATGTATGCTATGGAATCCATACAAGGGTTAAAAAACATGAACTGGCACGGGAAAGTTCCTAAGTCCTACTATTGTTGAAATACTTTTAAAAAGCAAACTGTAAAAGATGATGTAACATTTAATTCCATTTGTGTAAAAATAAAACCATACATACGAAATTACGTACATATGTATATGCATATATGTGTGAATGAATACGTAATAAACTGAAGAAGGTCTGGGAAAGACCTAATAAACTGAAAAGAGTTGTTATTTCTGAGAAGAGTGGATTTTTGTAGTTCAAATAAGACTTTTTTCCCCTCTTGTTTAAATTTTTTGGTATGATAATGTATTAATGTAGCAAGTATCAAACTGAAGTTAAAATTATATAATTATGCTAGAAAGGGAAAGAGGAAGAGAGAAAAGTCCCAATGAATGATGGGAGATGGGTAACCAGTTCTGGGGGATCGAGCTCTCCCCCATTTATTACACAATTGAATAACTGGGAACAAATTTTGATAAACATTCACCAGCACTTCAATTTTGAGTTATAATTTCTTGGTCATTATCTATTTTACTTTATCTCTTACACCATCATTGTAGTAATCTATAATTTCCAAAAAGGAGGGGACATAGAGTCAGAGAAACACGGTGGCCTCACAGCTACAAAGGTCAAGGAGAGTTTTCACCTCAAAGTAGTTATCAACCAACAGCCTGTAAGTATGTCGTTCTCATTCCTTCATCAAGAAGGCTCACCCTCTGTGCTCCTGTCCTTTCTTCATCTGGTAGCAGTGGTTCTCAAGCCTCAGCCCCCATGAGAGGCCCAGTGGAGACCTGGAAATGCAGACTCAGGGACCCAGGCCCAGGGCTTCTGATACAGCAGGCCTGCAAGCCTCCTGGTGAGACCACACTCTGTGCCCCATCTCCAACATTTTCTAGCTCTGTGATCTTGGGAAAGTCACTAAACCTCTCAGTGCTACCATTTTTTCACTTGCAAAATGGGGTTATGATAGTACCTACCTCACTAAGCTGTGGGGATTTCATGCCTGGCTCTGAGTAAGGATTACCTGTAGTAGCTGCTCTTATTTTGATGAAGAAGATGATGATCTCAGTTACTATAATTATTAGGGGGCAAGGCCCAGGAATCTACATTTAACAGGTGATTCTGTAGTCCACTGCATTTTGAGAATCACTGCTTACACTCCTGAGTCCCTCAGGTAGGAGAAAGGACAGACAAAAAACAATGCTCAAGGGAAAAGTCAAAGCAGCTAGCCAGCTTTCACTACTGCTTCGCCCAGTTAGCAATGCTGGATTTCACCTTCCTGCATGCCTGCTGATGGTAGAAGGGTTCTTCCAGAAGGGCTCTCTCTGCTGGGAAGCCTGGTAGGTCCACACCCTCCACCCATTCCATCAGGTAGGATACGCGTTGCGCTCACCTCTCCAACAGGCCTGACCACACTGTGGCCTAATCTGTTTGGTGAGCAACTTTAGAATGAGCCTTCGGTGGTACCCCTGAATGTAAATGCCCTTCAAAATACAGATGAATTAAGTCCATCAGCTCTCTGCTTACCATGTATTAACTCATCCAAAACCAGACGCTCCATTTCTTTGCTAAGGAAAATTAATTGCCTATTATTCCCTGATCTGATCAAAATTATATGACCCTGAGACAATCTTGCCTAAACATCATTCTGCTCTAAAACACAGTATTATCAACAAACTTCTCATTAATACGATTCCTTCCTGAGTCACCCTCCTTGAATCGGAAAAGCCAAAACCCCCAGTGTTGGCATGGAGGACGCTGTTTGGAAGAGGACTTATGAGAAACGGCTACCATCTCTGAATTTCTGCTGCACACTAAGGGTTTGTTGTTGCCCCCCTGTGTGAACAAAGGGCACAAGAGGGTTAAGGAGAGGGCCATCCAGATTCCTTTGGAAACCAAATCCAGAATGGTCTGTGGGTTAACGCTAACATCTTCTCTCTACCCAGGTACTGCTCCTTTGATTCTCCCTTTCCCGTCCTTCCTTCACTGTACCTGCTCTTTGGTTTCAGCTGTTTGGCTTTAATCTTTCCCAGTGCTAAAATCCAAGATACGACCTCGATGCCCAAAAATGGAGAATGACCCAGTGAATGGTGATACCTTCCCACAACAGAATTGTATGCACTGGGTGTTACACGCAAACAATGAATCATGGATCACCACATCAAAAACTAATGATGTATTGTATGGTGACTAACATCACATAATAAAATTAAATTAAATTTAAAAAAAAGAATCATACGTACCCATCAAGGGCGAATATTTCCAAATAAGTTGAAAAGATATTATGCCCTGAAGTTAAGTGGAATTTTTTTTTAAATAATGCAACATAAGTTCTAAGATATTAGCTAGATAAACACTTTTACACAGAAAAAAATACAGAAAGAAATACACCAAATATTAACAATTGTAACTTCTGGGTGGTGGGATTATGAGTAAATTTATTTTCCGCTTTCCCACAGTTCAGACTATTTTTCAAAGCTTCTTCTATGAGCATATGTTACTATTCTGATCAGAAAAAACATAAACCAGCAGCTATGAGCAAATACAATTGTGTCCCTTAAAATCAAGGAGACAAATTCTGTGTGATGGAGTAGAAATAGAGAAAATGAAGTAGGTAACTCTAACATCAACCACCAGAGCTTGAGAAATCTGACGCATTCATGAGTCTCTCTCACCAAGGACCACCTCAGGGCAGGTTGGGGATTTTGATCTCCCCCAAAAGGCTGACACCACTATCAGAAAGAGATCTCAGGACACTGAATTCGCTGGTCTATTTTTGGGCCCAGTTTAATTTGAAGTAGCTTATCTTCTTAAGCCCAAAAGAACACTCAGGAAATGGATGTGTCTTGGGTGTCTCTTCCCCTTAGAAGATTAGGATAATCAGAGATGAGTAAGAATGATGATGCAGAAAATAGCAGGACAAGCAGGAAAGACCGTGACACAGTACAGCGACAGGAAGTTCCCTTCTGTGTCACAGTTAATGGGGAAACGAACCAAAAGCCTTGGGCATGTTCCCTTAACACATGACACCTCCCTTCTGTGGTAGCCAACTGGCCTCTCACTGGCAAGGCAGCCTTGCTAATCACGGAAAGATAAAAGATGGCAAATAAGCAGTTTAAAAATGAAAGAATGAAAAGAGGGGCTTCTTTAAGGTGAAACAACAGTAACTTGGACATACATTGGCTTGCTAATGTGTTTTCGCTGGAATCACTTTATCTGACCATCTGCTTGGGAGATTCCTGACAAATGAACATTTCAGCCCTTGCACTGATAGCTCCCGGAAGTCACATGGGTAAAACATCTGACTCCCATCTCACAGGAAGGGGGTGATAGATAAATGGTTGACTGAGAAGGCTCTGAAAAAATATCATCCACCCTATTTGTCCCTGTTCCGAAAGTCTTCAGAAGGTATGTTTTTTATAGTCAAGCCCAACAAGTATTTAAAGAGCACCTACTATACTTACATTAACTGAGAAATGCTTACACACCAGGCACTGTGTTAAGCACTTTGAATGGACCTTTCCATTCAATTCCCTCCAATGCAATTAATTATCCCCATCTTATAGGAGGGAACTGGGGGAGACAGATTCCAAGTCTCCACCTGTTCAAGTGGAAATGTTGGTGTATGCTTTTTCCTGGGCTGCCATACTAAATTACCACAAGCTTGGTGGCTTAAAACAACAGACGTTTATTCTCTCATAACTCTGGAGACCAGGAGCCCCAAATCAGGGTGTTGGCAGGACCACACTTCATCTGAAGACTCTAGGGAAGAGCCCCTCTTTGTTTTCTCCTTCCTCCTGGTGACTCCAGGTGCTCCTCGGCTTGTGGTGGCATAACTCTAATCTCTGCCTCTGTTGAGTTTTATTTTGCTTTTTTAGTTTGTAATTTTTTAACAATTATTATAATTTTCTACAATAACCATGGTTATTAATATGTAATTGGGCATTAATTCTTGAAATGGGATTTTATGTAACAGTGCATTTTGAAAAGTTCACAGGATCTTTGTTCAACACTGAGACTTTTGGGTTGTCATTAGAAACGGGCTTTAGAATATTATGGAATATTAAGTCATAGAGATGAGTGGCTCACCCCAGGAATAGAGTCAATGGTACTGTAACAGTGTATACTTGTATGGTGAGAGATGGTAGCTACACTTGTGAACATAGCATAACATATCGTTTGCAAACCACTATGCTGTACACCTCAAACTAATGTAACCTTGTGAGGCAACTATACTTCATTGAGAAAACATTTTTTTAATGGGCTTTAGTTAGCCTGGTATCTGTAGAGTTCTTCTGAGGGTTTTTTAAACCTTCCCACCATCCAAAAAAAAAAAAGAAAAAGTGTATATTCTTCTGGGGGATACAAATCACCTGGTACTAGGTCAAGATCTAGTTTAGTGGTTTCCCCATCCAGACTGCACACTAAATCTCTTGGGAGCTTTTTATTAAAAAAAGGATGCCTAGGGGCATCTGGGATACCTCCCCAGAGAAACTGAATCGGAGTCCCAGGAAACAGAGCCCAGGTACTTATATCTGCCTCTCTCATAATATGGTTGTCTTCTCTGTGTGTCTGTCTGTCTCCTCTTCTTGATGTAAAGACACTAGTCATATTGGATTTGGGGCCACCCTCATCCAGTATGACTTGATCTTCACTAATTACACTTCCAAAGATCCGATTTCCAAATAAGGTCACATTCTGAGGTTCCTAGTGGATGAGAACTTTGGCAAACACTGTGCACCCCGGGACTGCAGGATGCTGGCATGGCCGTGTGACTGCAGAGCCCACATCCTGAGCTACGATGCTCTCAGTGCCTCCTGAGACCCCACTCTGTTAGACACTATCCACACACATGCTAGGTGATGTCAGAGTATGATCTGGCTCCCGTCCCCGAGGAGCTAATGATTTACTGAATGCAAATGAGGTGATGAAGGAGGAAAAGTACATATCGGAAATACCTCTGTGGACCTCGGTGTGCCACAGAAACATGGAGGGGAAGGGACAAGTGATGGCTGGGGGCCTTGAGCATCTGGACCCATGGAGAGGAGAGGCCTGAGCTGAGGCCAAGAGGCAACACCACCACGAAGAGCATGCTCAGGACAGAGTGCATGCCCTGGAGGACCATGGGAAATGAAGTTGGTGTAAGGATACTTTAGAGAGGTTTCAAAGGCAAGGGAAGGAACTCTGATTCAATTTGGAAGGAAAGAAAAAATTAATCGGGGCCAAAATGATAAAATTCAGGCTTAATTTAAAGACTCCTCTGGCAGAGTAAGGCAGGGTAAGCGTGCAGCCTGGAAAAATGGCTGACACTTCTTGACAAAATAAGCTGTGCGCATGTGTGTACCAACACCCAGGGGCATCATGTTCGCATCTTCTCTGTCACATTTCAGCAACTTGCCTTAGAAAGTAAACTGAACCTGCAGATGTTCACCAAACCTTCACCCCTCTGTTAGGAGAGTCCCCGTTACTACCAACCTCCCCAAACTCACACAGACTAGCTTCCCTCCCAACACCCACTTGCACCCCAGCCAAGAGCTGAGTGAAGAGGAAGGTGAGAAAAAGAGAAATAAAAATGCCAAAGCAGCAGCCAGAAGAGAAGGCGGCCAAGACATAAATCACCTTTGCACCGCTCACAACAGGCTCCCCTCTGCTTGATGGCGAGGGCACAGTCTCTCGACAGCACGGGGCACTTCTCTCTCTTACAGGTCACTTCCTTGTTCTAGGCAGAAAGAGACAAGAGACATTTGAAAGAAGCTCCAAACAGAACCCCCCGAACGCTGACACATGCCTGAGGTTTTGCTAGCCTCCCTCTTCCGATCTTGCTTTCATCTTGGCAAGAAACACTCATGCGAGCATTTTGCTCTCTCTGGAACAGAAATATTCATCCAGAAACACAGGACTTTTGAGATTAGGGGCACATGAGAGAGGAATGAAAAGTCCCCTCTTTAGAAACCAACGTCACTTAGATAACTGAATGCCGAGACCAAAGCTTTCTCCCACTCTGTTCTAAGGTTTCTTTTTAGTACACACTACAGAAATGATAATATTTGTGTAAATCATATTTTGCCCATTGGGCTACCTGGGCCAGGACTGCATCGTGAGAACAAAAATATTTGCACACAGCCGTCCAACAATCCTTAATAGTAGAGTGCATTAAAATGCAGCAATCTAAAGTTCCAACTCAAATAATGACAAAGTTGAGTATTGAATCAGCTCAGTAAGAGAAAAAATAATATTCCCCATGCCAAGCAGAGACACAGTCGTCAGTGTTTTATAGCCATGGGACAGCTGCATTATATTAGCACTTATGCTAATGAAGTGTGGTGAACATTTGCATCTTCGGTTTTATCCTGAAAGGTTAGCTGTTAAAATGTCTCAGAGAAGATCCAAACATGATGTATATGCCTGTTTATACACAGGCTAGATCCACGTGTGCCGAAAATACCATGTCACAAAACTTAACAAGATTTGTAAGTTTCTTCTATATGCTATATGCTAGGTGCTATGGCTTTCATTCCTATTAAAATTCTCTGAGATAAGTTATATCACTATCCCCAGTTTATAAACAAGAAAACTGCTGTTCAGAGAAGGTATAAGACCTGAGTAATCGATTCTCTTCTTTTCCCCCTTTTCGGTGTCTTTTATGTGAGAAGGGGGCCTCATGGAGCTAGCCTCATTTACTCCTACAATCCTGTGGTCCTCATCCTAAGGGGTAAATCAGGACCCCTGTGTGGTACTTCACAAAGACTGGCACTGTTGCCCACCCCCTGTAGCTCAGATCTGATGGAAACTAAGGGCCAGGCCTAGATGTTTTCCCAAACTCCCCAGGTAATTCCAATGTGCAGCCAGGGCTGAGAACCACTACTCTGCAGAGAGCATTCTTGTGCCCGGTGAGGCTGAGATGAGTTCGGGAGCTGTCCACAGTCACTCAGTGATGGCAGACGTACCATCTGAACCCAGGTGTCCCAGCTCCAAGCCCTCCCAAGTTGCCCTTTCCTCACCCTGTCCTTTCATAAGGGTGGTAGAATCAAGGTTCCCTGCAAGTCACAGCCCTTCAGTGGATTCTCATAATTTTTCTTAAATTACAAACATAATGCTTAGTATGGTCACAATTCAAATTAAAGAGGTCTGTTTAAAAACTAAGTGTCCCTCCACTACCACTAAAGTAATCATGAACAATGACCAGGTGTATATGCTGTTTGGCATTATTAACAGTGACTTCATTTGGCAGAGTACAGTTCTCGCAAGCCGTCGTTTGATACCGATGCCCCGCCCCACCCCAAGATGTCTGTGAAGTGAACATACTTTCTGAGCAGAACATCTGTTAGCATGGCTCATGCAAACCTGGCCGCAGCTTCGGGGAAGGGCCATCCCCAAGTGCATTTCCTCTCTGAAGGGAAAAATCCTCAGACATGGGGAGTTCAAAGCTCTAAGGGCAGTCACAGTGGGTGACAATTCGGGGTCTGATAAATAGGAAGATGTACACTTTCTTAAATATAGGAACTCTTTGCTAAATTAGAAACCTGGGAGCCAGTCAAAATCCATAACAGGATGCCCAAATTCACAATAAATAGCTTGTAACTACAGTCCAGCACAAAAGTTATTCCAACCAGATGGTTTGTAGCTTCCCATCTGGGTTTTTTTTTTTGTACACACACATGTACACACGTGCACGCACACACACACATACACACACACACACCCCAAACCTAAACTTTAGTTGTAGGTTTAGTGGGGGATTTCCCCCCCTTCTAATAACATTTGGAGTTTTTTTATATTCTACCAAACTGCCATATCTGATCATTTCCCTGGTGTCTAGTTGGCATGGATATGAAGCACATGCTTAGAATCCCAGGACCTCGAAGAAAGTAAGAAAAACTAAAGAATTGCTCATAAGAGGCTGATTCCTCTGTCTCCTTAATTGAGTCCAGCAGCTACAGAGTAAATTTAAGCACAGGTTAATTAAGACCACTTGCTTTGCTTTCACTGATTTTGCCAAAAGACCAAAGCACTGGGCTCCAGCCAGGGGCTCTGGTGAGAAGTGGCGTACACAAAGCCATGCCTGCAGGAGTCCATCTCTACCGGCCTCCTCATCCGCCTGTGAGCCAAGTGTCCTCTGCTCTGAAGCAAGGCCAGGGCTCATTCGGTTCACTTTTCTACTCAAGAAACCTTTTCTGGTGCTGATTCATACTTACCAAATACGTTCTATGTCCAGGGCTCTGCGCTAAGAATTTTACACGCATTATTTCGCACACATGCACGCACACACACACACACACACACACACACACAAATCCAGATCACCCCCATTTTACAGATGGGGAGCCAAGGTTAAGGTTCTTGCCCAGGGTCACACAAAAGGCAGATTTGGAATGCAAACAGAGGTCTGCCTGGCTCCAAAGGCAAACATTTAAATGCTGCACTTTGCTACTTCCCAGACACTCAGGATACGGACAAGAACAAAACAATGTCCTGGCCCCGAGACCCCAGGGGAAACTGGTGCCTCCCCTGTGGTGAAGCGAGCTCTCACAGGAGCTGTGTCATCACCAACCGTGGGAGGGTCTACAAATACCAGCTGCTTTCTGGTCATGAGGATGGTTATGCCACTGGGGACGCAGAGAGGTAGCTGTGCCTATCATTCCTTGAAAGCCAGACTGCCATCCTTGAACAAACTGTCCAGAGGTTCCAGCTTGGGTTTGAACCTCCCCAAATCTAAGCAACAGAGAGAATGGTAGAAAAGCAGTGGAGAAAAATGTCAGAACATTCTAAAAAAAACGGACCTAGCCGGTGTATAAGAGTAATAAACCTTATCACATTTTTCATTCTCAGTCTCTGTCTCCCGGTGTTTATCCCTTTCTAGGGTCAGCCAGCCTGTGATTTACCTGCTGTCAAAGGCGTCGGCATTATTGCCTCCTTTCTGAGAGACCAACTATATCAAAACCCAAAACACAGCCTCTGGAGGCACGTGAAATGAAGTGCCAACATGCAAAAATAAAAGGGGGGCATAGGGAGTAAAAAAGAAAAAGTCTACATGGCTGGCAACAAAGCTCTATAAGGTTGTGAGCCAAACCACAGCCTCAGCCACAGCCAAGTTCAAACAGGATTCCGGCAGCCAGCTTGCTGTGCCTGAGATCTGCCACTAGGTGGTAGCACAGAGTTCCCTGGGCTTCGGAACTGGGACCATGAGACCCGCTAGGGGCTCGCGAACATTCTTCAGCGTCTGGTGTGGAGGGGCATGATCTCTCACTGAAGGGGGGCAGGCGCTATAGAGAAGATAGCCGATCATCACTGTGAGATTCTCCTGTCTGTTTTCTGCAACTAGAAAAAAAAATGTTTTGACATGCTTTTTTTGTTCTATTTCAAGCCAATGTCTCGAAGATATTTTTTTCTAAGATTCTTCCAGGACCAATCCTATTATGAAATATGGAAAGTATTACCTGACCTTTCACTTACATTTAAGAAATAATAAAATAGAAATCTGGAGAGGAAAACACAGCAGCTAATAGGATGAGACTGATCAGGGAGAAATGTCAGCTGGCAAATACTCTATTTTTAGACTCTGAAACAGCATCACAAATCTCTTGAAATAAGAATAAAAACAAAAATACCTGGTGCCCTGCCTGCTGAGACTCCAGGGCCGTGTTAGGAAGGTGGCAGACCCCACGAGTCTCTTCCTCTAGAAGATGGCATTATTTTCCTTCCATCCTTGTCTCTTATGAAAGCAAAGCCTGCCTTGGAGGCAAACAGCTGTCATTTGGCAAACTAGCAAATTCTAAGTGCCAGATCCTTTTTCAGAAAATCAAGAAGGCTGCGAAGTTGTTATACTTCTTTCTGCCCAAATGAACCACACTCAGTATGTCAATGAAGCCTACAGACCAGGTTGTATCAGAGAGGAGATGAAGGGGTTAACAGTGGCTCTCTTCCTTAAATTAGAAACCCTGCCAACTTTCCCTTCCTCCTCCACAGATGCAAAGCTCCCATTCTCATATCATCACTGCAGTCTTATTTGGGGAGGGGCTTATAGATTGTGATGCCCTCAAGAATCCCCCTCCCAAACTGCAAACCTCCATGGGGGCGAACCCATATTAACCCTGAATGGTCTGTACCCTTCATCATCGGCTACTGTCCGGGAGCTGGATGCCCAGCATGACCACTCTCAGAAGTATAGGTACTTAGCAGTGAAGTTCTAGGGCAGCCAAAAAAACGCAGGACGTGACACCCGGGCCATAGTACTCAGTGCTGCTGGAGTGAGAAATCATGCTACAAGCTTCCCCTCTAGTCTCCAGAAACATCTACAGTGTTGGAGGCAACAAGATGTCAGACATTGGCGGGTCACACAACAACTCCTGTGTACCTTCTGGCATCAAGGGAGAATTTCGCCTTGACTCAAAAGCCATCGTGGTCAGTGAGCACAGATAGGACACAGTGACCCTTGATCGAATTATTTTTATCAGTGAATTTATCTGAAGTCCACACACGATGATGGTTCACTATTTGAGAGTCTGGAGACTGCTCACAGAGGAATTTGTTTTTAGGAATACCAATGTCTTGTGTCAAGCTTCCCAAGGAGGAAGGTGATCCGACATCAGCACGTGTATACTCCGTGGAATTTCTAGCCTCCCCATGCATGAAGTCAAAGAGGTCAACTTTTCCTTGAAGTTCCCCATTGTAAACCAATTCCAGCCCCAGAAGAGCCAAAGGGAACGTTATGGTGCTTTTGAACGCAGGTCACAATTTCTCCTAGGCAATATTATAAAACTTCTCATAAACAGAATAATACTTCATGTTTACATAGCACTTTTCTTCTAAAGAGCTCTGCAGACATTATTTCATTAATCCTCACAGGTTTCTTAAGATCCGCAGATGGTGAAATGGCACACAATAAAGTTAAGTGTCTCAGGTCCCTCAAAGAGCTAGCCAGCAGTGGACCTGGGAACACAACCTGGTTCCCAGGCCTGGATTAAGGGGCCAGCCAGGGAGGTTAGTTGCTAAGGCACAGCATTAAAATTTATGGATGCATCATATTAGAATTAGGTTAGCTCCTACTCGACTATTGAGATTTTAGGAATAGATTAATATGTAGCTGAGCTAGTCTGGAAATTTTCTGGAAAGAGGCCATCTGGGTCAGACAGGCGAGGTCTCCTGCCCTTGTTATAAGGTAACCTGTTAAAGGTGCCACACAAGGGCTGGACCGAGACTTGGGCAAACAGACCTGACTGCAGAATGTCACAGTTCTAGAATACAGAGATGTAGGCAAAGGCTGAAAGAAAAGACCCAGAAGGGACAGGTTCCATTGGTTGTCAGTGGCTTTGATAAATGGGACCTAAAATATAGTGATTCTCTGGAATATATGGTCAGGGGAAATCCTTTGCAAGTGAGCATGAGCACTCATAGAGGAGACAACACAAGTTTGTACCTGCTCCAGCCTGTCTCCTTTGGACAAAATCTGTTCTTAATCTCCGAGAAAATAATCATTGGGAGGGTGGGGGGGAACTGAGAGAGTTCAGTGGTTGCCAGTAGCAGTATTAAATTTGATTGATGATTTATTGTTTTAATTAAGCTTTTACTTGCTTGTTCTTTATTACTGATAGTACAATTGACTTCCCCATAACTCTTGCATAGAATGAGCTGGAAGAAAAAAAAAGAAAAGGCAGTTCGGTCCACTACAAAGCCTTAGTATACAAGATGAGGCTCTGAGCCATATCTCTCAGCTCAATGAAAGTAGGGGGAAAAATGGAGAGAGAGAGAAAAAATTAACAAAACCATTTCTAAGGTGAAGAAAAGGTGTTTGATAGGGAAAATGACTCAAACTTCCCAGCCAGGAGAATAGTCTCCCAACACCTCTTTTCTCTCCCAATCCAGTGAGGTCCTAAGATAGGTACAAGAGGTGGGGGATGTCTGAGGTCTGTAGGAGGTGTCAATGGCCCTTGCTTTTAATGTAAATTAGCATTTCCAGATCTTTCTGAACCCCCAACCTCCACCACTTTTGCAAATCCCTTCCATAGCCAGAGCAAGAGAGCTGATCCACTGCTAACCAAACAATGAAGTGGCATATAGTTTTCCGGGCAGGTTGCTGAACTGTTAAGAATAATAGCACCTGGCATTTACAGAAAATCTCCTATTTACCAGACTGTGTTAAACATGTTTTATGTATTGTGTCCTTTTTAACCTTTGCATCAAGTCTCAGGAAGGTACCAATTTACCCCTATTTTATGGATAAGAAGACTGAGGCACAGAGAATGTTAATGACTTACCCAGGTTTACACATAGCTAGGCAGGGCAGAGATTCAAAGGCAAGACTAGCTGATACCAGAGAAGGTGGTGACTTAACCACTATGCTGCACAGCTTGGTTCAGAGGCTAAGATGAGCCGTCTCTTCCTCGTCACTAGGAATCTAAATGTTTGCCTTTGCTAAGCACTCCCCATTTTCAGACCATTATAAACCTTAGTGGTTTATGGTTTCGTTTGGATCACATGAGTAAAAATAGTGCATTTTAAGATAGACAGATTAAGTCTCTGGCTTAAAACTCAGAACGGGTCTCAGTCTCTGAGGACCTGGTCATTTGCAAGACAGATCAGAACCTAGATCCAAAGCCTCCACGTCCTCTCATTTCTTCCTGGATTTGAGCAGGAGGGTGCTTCTCGTGGGAGGCTGGCAGCCTCCAGAGGCTATCCTTTTGGAGTCTAGAGGTAAAAGTACCTTGCAAGAATATATTTTTGGAGACTTAATGTGAAAGCATCTTGCAAGGACATCACACAATTCATCGTGCTACATCTGGGAGTGTTATTCTTTCTTCCTCCTGTCTAGGCTCAGCAAGCCTTTACCCCAGAGACCCAGACCCTGGCAAATGACGCCTACCCCGGCCCGGCTAACAGTGCAAACTCTGAACAAAGCTGCTCTTGAAGCTCAGCCATTTAGAAGACTTTATGAAGCCCACTGGGGCCCCCCGATTATTTTGCAACAAGTCATATCCCATGAAGAAATTCACTTCTCTGCAACACAAAACAGAGGGAGATTAAAGAAAATGGCAGGAGGGGCAGGAAGGGTGGAGAAAAGAAGTAAGACCCCCTGCTGTTCTGTCTGGCCAGAATCGTGTCTTTTAGTACCCATGTCCTCTACAAAGACGATGTTCTGATGATATATGGCCCTAATACATCACTAAATGACAGTGCTCTCCTGATATTGTACCTTGAAAATATGACACGTGCCAGCAGAAGCAACGGGGGATTAATAAGGAGGCCTTTTTATATTTAACTTACCTGACATTTCAATTCTTTTTTAATGGGCTTTAGTTTGTTGGAAGGGATTGTTTGGGGTCTTATGCTGTTTAAGGATGTAGGTCTGGCTTTTTCTTTTGCCTTTTCAAGGAACTCTCAGAACAAAGAAACACAGACCATTAGAATGTCCCAGCTACTCAAGTACAACTCTGATTTAAAACAGGGCAGTGTCAAACAGCTCCTCACTCTGTTTAATCATATTTTGAAATAGAACCAAAACACTGGAGATGGCAGAACACAAAAGAAATAACCACCAAATAAAAATAGTAGCCCAAAGAAAGTAGCACTGCCTGGTTTTTATTAGACTGTACATTGTCTGAGCAAGGGGTCGGCTGGCAGCTCCACGCTCATGGAGCTATAATGGATGGAACACAAAGTAGCCAGTTTGGACCACTGGACGCCGTCACAGATGCAGCTTTGACAACTCGGGCTCCCAGAAGCAGGACGGAAAGCCAGAAGGTGGACTTTGTCCCCTCCTGCCAGGGAACAGGAGCCAGGTGTGTGAACTGAGAGGAGTAAAGGTGGCCATCCTTTCTTTATTTGACCCCAAGCTTACTCCTCTCCCCTCCCCAAGCAAAAGGGAATCAAAGAGCTGGGATGTGGGATGGAGCCGGTGCTCCAGAGAAAATGTACACATACTCCTGACCGGGGGCGAGAGGGGCTGGAGTCCTGCAAAGCCTCAAACACAAGCGGTCCAGCCACGTCTCCCAACACCTCTGATTATTTTACATCGCTGTGTGCCCTTCAGCACATTTAGAATAATGAATCCGCTTCTTCCTCCACCCGAAAAGAAAGCAAAAAGGAAAGGGGAGATAAAATTCTATGAACATCTGTATGAACTTCTGGTGAGTTCTTTTACTCTCCAGATGATGGGAGCCCAACTCCAACCACCAGCAAGACCTATGACACAGAGGGCAGAAGCCAGCTTCCCACCCTTTGGGGGACAGCATGGAGCTTGCCCACCAGGTTGGCAGGGGGACTGGAGAGACTGAGGAGTGAAGGTGAAGGAGTTAAAAACAATAATAAAATCGGAACAACTTCCATCGGAAAGGCTGCAATATGATGTTCAGGAAGGATAGATGAAGATATGACTTCGGCAGTGCCTTTTCTGGCCCACGGCCATGTGAAAGCTGGGCTCCCTGGCTATACAAAGGGGCTGAGAACTCAATGAACCCTTTTAATTGTGCACATAGATGATTCTCTGCCAAGAAGGAACATGTCCGAAATATGCACGCAGAATGTGTTAGACCCCATTTGAGTCCTGCCTGGGTGACTGGCGGTGGCAAACCATGTCTTCACGTGGCCAGCCCTGAAAGGTGCCCCCTCATCAGCACACGCTGCTGCCTGCATCACCCACAGTGGGTGGGACCCACCAGGGCCTCAAACGCCCCCGACTCCTGTGGGTCAACAACAAGCCACTGAACAGATTTTTCATAGGACAGAACAGAAGCGTTTTCACAGGTTGCCCATGAAAGCCCGCGCACTGTTGGGAGCTACAAAAATACCTTCTCTTGACAAGTAAATGGAGCTGACATCACAGGGAAGAAGCAGGGTGGAGGGGCTGCTCGCAGTCCATCTGTCATCTTGACAAAGTAACTTTCTGGTCACTAGTGAGACACTTTAAAGACATCTGCACAATTGACCCCGACCACCAGCAATCACAGAGGCTTTCAAAGGGACCCCTGGGATGGCAGGCTTTAGAGCTGGTTCCTACCATCCTGCCTCCGGATAACGGTAAGGGCGGCGTGATGCATCGGGTGCTGGAAAGATCCCTGCTCCCAGGTTGTCCTCACAGTGATACTGACTACAGAGGGTGTCCAGTGAGCCTGAGGAACATCAGATGGGGGAGCAAAGGGAAGCATGGGCCCTCTAGCTGGCTGGAACTGAAAAAGCCAGCCCCAGATAGCATTCCCATATGAGGACAATTCTGTGAGCTAGGGTTGGTCTGACTCATTCACCAGGGCCATTAGCAGCATGTTCTCTTCACCAAGGCCTTCCCAAGGGCCACGTGCAGGTGTCAGAAGAAACTAGAGGAGCCACAGATTTATTTCATAGGTTTAGAATGCAGTTTGAATCCACTAGCTTTCATTTTCAATTCATTAAACAATCAACAAGTGCAAACTTTGCATATAATCCACGTTTGATTAAGATGTTATAAAGAAATAAAAGTTGCTGGTCTTGCAACTGTAAAATGTCTTAGGTAAAGTATAAAAATACCAACATACTGAATTTTAATTCATATTCCAAAACCGATAATGATCATGCTACCAAGTATGAGCAGTAAGAGCTTTTAAAAAAAATAGCTTTCTATAGGAAAAATTTTGTTTTATAATTGTTATTGCTTATAATTATATATTTTACTCTGACTATATTATTGTTCACTGGAAACAACTTTTCATCTTTTAATGTATTTGTATAATTTCCCCAGCAATCAGACTTGATATGCAAAGTCATGTGAGCTATGAAAAAGGCAAATCACAGAAAAAGCAGAATTTGGAGTAGAAAGAAAATTTCATGATTTACTTTTGGTGGTTGGAATTAGTTAGATCTTCAAATTATGGAATCAAAAAAATTAAACACAAATAGCACATCCTCATTTATTTGACCGATAAGCACTGACGGGGCCCAGCATTCTCTCAGGCCCTGGGGGTACAGCATGAACATCAGATTCGACATCCTCACATGGCCGATATTCTAGTTGGGAGACCTACAGGAAACCAATATCTGCATGGTAACAGGCACTGACAAGGACTTCAGAGAAAATGAAGCAGGACAAGGGCACAGAGTGACAATGTGTACTGGGGAGAATGGAATCCAGTCAAGATGCTTTCTCTGTTTACATCCTTACCCTAGGTGATTTTATGCAGATTTATGGCTTAAAAACCATCAATATGCGGAATGTTCCCACATTCATGCTCCCAGCTCTCTCACCCTTCAAGTGCAGACTCATATCCGAATGTGCCCATGGATATCCAGGAAGCACCTCCCACTTAAGATGGCCCAACAGAGATCTCTGTACCACCCCTCCCGCAAATCTTTCTGACCCTCTACTAAGGAAACATTTGCTCTGAGACCAGAGTGAGGGGATGAGAATAGGTAATATATTGGATAAGTGTGTTCCAGGTACAGGAAAGAACAAACGCAAACACCCTTGTTGAGAGGATGTTGTGTATCATGTGTGCTGGGAGCCCAGGGGTGAGGTCGGAGCACAGTGAGGGGCAGAGGGATGCAATGGAAGGGGAGGCCAGAGGCAGCATCAGGAGCCAGATCTGGGAGGGCCTTGCAGACCACAGTTATACTTCAGACTGTGTTTCGACTGAGATGAGAAGTTACCAGAAGGTCTTTCATAAATAACTGAAATAATTGGATATATACTTTTAAATGGTCGCTGGTTGATAATATATCATCCAGAGGCAAAAAAAAAAAAAAAAAAAAAAAAAAGGTGATCATGGAGGTAGTCAGAAATTCTCAGGTATATTTTCAAGGTTTTGCTGTCAAGATTTGCTAATAGATTGAACATAGGGTATAAGAGAAAGAGAAATCAAAACCCCCGTGGCTGACGGCCTGGGAAAATGGAACACTGCAGTTGACATTGCTGGCTGGAAAGGACTAGATTTGGGGGAGGGGTGGGACAGAGATCTCTGTGGGGGGCCATTAAGTCAGAGGTGCTTCCTGGACATCCATGGACACATTCAGATAGGAGTCTGCCCTTGACGAGGGAGAGACCTGGGAGCATGAATGTGGGAACATTCAGCATATCGATGGTTTTTAAGCCGTGAATCTGTATTAAAATCACCTAGGGTAAGATGTAAACAGAGAAAATGTCTTGATTGGATCTTTGGGCCCTCCAGTATTTAAAGTTTGAGAAGATATGAAAGACCCAGCAAAAAAAAAAAAAAAAAAAAGTCCAGGAAAGAGTAGCCAGATAAACAAAATTCTTATAAATCCATCATGCAAATGCTAAGAGAATACTACACATGCAAAGTCCTTACACACACGCACACACACACACATACACCTGTACCAAATCACTGCCTGGGATTATTACATGAATCCAGTGACCACCAGGGGTCACCTTCTTGCAGTACCTGCCACCATGCCAGATACCTAGAGACCAGGATACTTCAGGATGGACCCGTCACTGTCAGCCACTGAGGCTCAGTAGATGTTGTCTTGGCCGCTGCTGTGTGCTTCTTGCCCCTACTGCTAATAAACTCCATGCCTGCCAAGCTACATCTCTGAGGAAGTAGACTCAAGTTTAGGAAAATTCTGACTGGCTGGAAGAGTTGACAATAAGACCGATATCCCCAACCAACAAGGCTCAGACCCACCAGAGCCTAGTGATCAAAGTCTAGCTGAGTATTAAGGAAGAGTGTGGGAGGGAGAGAACATTAACCCTTAGGAGTAATGGAAAGAAAAGGAAGGGAGAAATCCTTTAAGTTTTCCTTCTCAGTTACACTAAGACCTAGAGCCAAAGCCCTGAGATGAATAAAGTCCACAGTCAGACCCTGCTTTCAATTTCTGATCCCAGCAAATGTGGCTCAAAGCTGGGAGTGTGATCTCATCTATGGCAGGGTAACTAGGATAGAGGGATCTAGGGAAGAGGCCTGGACTCGCAGACAGGCGCTGGCCAAGAAGCAGGGAAGCCAACACCCCACAACCACTTTGGGGCTCACTCTGGAAGTAAGCGAGAGGCAGAGAGGCCAGCAGAGAAGCTGGAGCTAAAGATATGTTGCAACTGTGGGATCTGTACTCCTCTCTGTCCTTTCAACAAAGGATTTCCTTTCCAGATATTGCAAGGCTCTTAAAGTTCCCCTGGGCATCCTCTCCACCAGGCTCAACGATATCAGCACATCATCATTAGCAGAAAATATTTACTAACCCCCTACCTGGGCACTCGGCTCTGATTTAAGCCAGCCCTTTAGCTGTTCCTATCCATCCTTTTCTTGACCCCTTAATCCTTATCACAAATGGCCTGCCCCCTGGCCTTCCACCGGTTCTTCCAACTCTGCATGTGCCAGAGGGCTTCCCACTGGACACCCCATCCCTCACATGTCTGGCCGCCATGGTTTCTGTAGGAAGAACAACCACCCCACTGTAATTCTGTTTGTGTGTCTCATTATCAGGCCGAAACCAAGAATTAGAAACTGAAACTGAGGAAAACAAGACAGAAAACTTGAGGAGTGGTGACATCATGGAAATGCTGAGCTAATAACAGAGAAAGAAAATAACATGGTAAAAAATAATAAAGATGGAGATGATAAAGGTGAAACCCTGGAACAATGGAATGCCAGGCCAATTAAAAAAAAATTTTTTTAAGGATTCTCATTAAAAGTATGGGAAACAGTTTAGCAATGCGACCAGAATTAAGTGAAGGCAACAGCTCGACTCTATGTTCTCCCTGCTCAAGGAAAAGATGGTGTGAGCACAAATGGGGTGGCATAAAGAGAGAGAAAAGAACTCAAGTTTCCCAGAATAGTTCTGTTCTGGATGAGGAAGGTACCTGCTGCACAGATAATGGTTAGCAGAAGGAAACAGCTTCTATTATGGAGGTTTGGGAATGGAAGGGGTTGCGGTGGGATGTCTCCAAACCCCACCTCATCTGGTCCTCCACTCCTTATCGACTACCTGTTTCCTCCGGATGCTGCTGGATCCCAGCAAATAGTCCGAAAACCCTGGCTGTTTTGTCAAATTGCTACATCTAGTTGGCTCATGCTGAAGAAGCAACAAACATATGTCACATCAGCTTTATCCTGCAGCTGCTGCCCATCACAGAAAGACCAAAGAAAACAGAGTGTATCCCTGTGGGAATCCATCATACAAAAAGGCTGGCAGCAACCCAGAGGGTCAGAGGGTCAGCCTGTCCCACCCAAAGGCGCTAGTCAGGACTCTACCTAACTGGACCGCAGGGACTCTTAAAAACCTAAAACCCGGGGAAGTTATTTGCTGGGTGTCTCTCACTCACCCCCCTCACCCCGGGTGCTTTCTCAACCCTTGTGGTCAGGAAACATTCTCTGAAAGATACCTCAGTGGAGTCTACCCGGGCTGGTGCAGGATTCCCGTACTTGAATCATAGTTCCAATTCTGGCTCATCTGCAGCGTGAGCTGTGTCTTGCTTTACTTTTCTGAGCTTTAATTATTTCACCTGTGAAATAGGTTTCTTGAGAAAACCTACCTACCTTAACTCACAGTGTGGTTTTGAAAAAACTGAAGTTCAGGCTCCCCCTAATTTATGAACACAGTATTTATTCATAAAATCATTGTTAAGAGGTGCTATTCTAGGAGCTTCGAACAGTAGTGAGAAGTCAGACACAGTTCTTGCCTTGAAGAAGCTTAAAGTCCAACAGGAGAGACAGCCATGTAAATAATCAACAAAACTTCAGGGTAGGCAGGAGTAAGGGTTATAACGAGAGTGACCAACATAAGTCTTTGAAGAACAAATGATTAATTCCAATCGGGCGACTAGAGGAGGCTTGAGAGTGAAAGGACGTGGAAAGAAAAAGCAGCACTTCAATAAATACCATTAACCTGCAAGAGAATTGTGTGAAAGCCCCCACAAAAACAATAATCTATAAATGGGAGTTGACCCACTGTTAAGTTTTGTACCAATAACAGAACTTCAATTGTCCCAAACCCCTCTTTAACATGTTGCTTCAACGAGAAATTTACCTATATTTATGTTTCTATTTATACATCCTTCCTTCTCTTTCCACTAACCTCAGTTGGAAAGAGTTTTTCAAAAATGGGCCTCCGTGTAGAATGACTGGAAGAGTTTATTAAAAATGGAGATTCTCTGGTCTCCACCAGACCTTGGTGTCAGAGTCTCTGGAGGAGAATCCCTGAATCTGCATTTTTAACAAGCTCCCTCCTGGTTCTTAGGCACATTACAAACTGAGAGCCAAGGCAAAATCCTTACCACTGACTTGTTAGTGTGAGATAACATAAGCAGTCATGTTGAAGTATCTGGGTGAGGACCAGAAGAGGGAGGGGCTGCCAGCCATGGAGACTCAATTGCCTGCTCCTTGACACCAGTGCCCAAAACTCCGCTTGAAGGGCCCCCCCCACACGCACACGACTACTGGTTCAATCCCACGTTCACACTTTTATTTTAGACTCTAGTGATAGAAGGTAGTTTGCAAACTAGTTCCATTATCTTATGTTACACTAAATACATACATATTATGCACGCACGTGCACATTGGTGTGTGTGTGTGAGGGTGTGTGTGTATAACCTATCACAGTCAAGGAATAATAATTTGTTCTGATTAATCAAATATTCCAACCAAGAGTTAATATCTGTGGCTTACATTAGTTCATCAAGAACTCTAGAGCAATATAAGCTATCTAACTTCAAAACTATCTGGAACATAATTTAATCTTTTTGTTCATTTTTTTAAAAAGTGTTTTTCCAATCTCACAGTGCCTCAGGCCACTATTAACATAAATGCTCAATAAATATGTGCTGAGTTTAATGACCATCAATCATTTTCCTCCTTCAGTCCTGCAACTCAGCTCCCACGTTCCCTGCTGAGCACACACCGTGTCCTGTGTTCCCTCTCGTTGGCACGAAGGTGAATGCTTCCCTCTCTACCTCCTCTCCACCCCCACCACCAGAAGAAGGGGTCTGTGGATATACAGAGAGCCCGTTAATTCAGAGCTGGGGTCCAGAGATTGAGAGGTGTTCCTGTTTCACTATTTCACCACATTTTAGGTTTAGTTTATGATCCCGGTGTAAATTCAGCCTTAATTTAAAGGCCCCCTCATTCAGATACATTGCAATAACCTGTTCAGAGTAACTCTCTCCAGTAAGAAAGTCTTAAGATGCTCAAAGTATGAATTAGGTTGAACCACAAAAATTGCTGTTTCTTTGATATTCACCAAATATCAAAATTTTCATACACTTCAACCAAACACCAAAATCTGGGAACTGTATGTGTCTGTCACTTGGCCAAATAGTATGTAAATTACTTTAAGCAAGCTTCTCTTTGCCCTTGTCCAGTGTATGGTTTATACAAAACAGGAAAAAAAAATGTGCATGTTTTTAATAAATCCCAACTATTCCCCTACACGCACACATACAAGCACTCACAAGAACAAGGAAGGCTGCTCTGTGGGACATGCATGCCCAGCACATCCCAGTAAGGAGAAAGAAAGGCTAGTTCGTACAAAGGAAGCCACCCCTGGATTAATGAGACTTGAGAAAAGGGCATATATCCCTGCCCCCCTTCCCGGCCATCCAGCTTTTCCCCAAATTCTGACTTGATTCACCTCGTAGGGGAAAGGAATTTCCATCCCAGTGCTCACCTATGTGCTAATGGGACTGGGAGCTGACCTCGAGTGAGTCCCACCAGGCACAGAACCATTGTTTCACCAGTGCTTGAAAACAGGAAATCACCACATCTCAATTCTAATCGGCCCTGTTCCCCACAAGAAGCACAGACACAGGTACATGGTGAGACCCTAAACTGTTTTGGCATAGCAGATCTCCGGCGGGAGAATATCTGATTAAACGTTCATGTCCTCTCATTCAGAAAATAATGTCCCCCCGGAGACCAAGAAACACGGCTATGTGAAATGTCTTGATGCTACTGCCTTTACACTATAAATCCACAAGGCAAGAGAGACCCAGCAGGCTGTGAGAGCCTCCAGGATTTGTGAATTTCTGAAAATAAAAGGGACAGAAAGAGGCAGTCAAACACGGCACAGCCAGACTTTACCAGAGGCAGAAGCGTCAAGCACCACAGACCACGGACACAATGCAGGTGCATCCGACCCAAGAGTGAGCAATTGTCATATCTTGCCTCAGACACTTCTGCTTAATGGGAAAATAAAATAGCAAAGGAATCCCCACCCCCCGGTATTTTCCAATAAGAAGCTCTAAAAATAAATATGAAAAAGGATGCAAATGTCATTACTTTGCTCACTAAAAAGGAAGCAGTGAGGGGTGAAAGGAACCTTAATGCCATTGCTGGGGTCCACAGATTTCTCAGAGAGAAACCTAGGAAATATAGGTTCAAAAAAAAAGAAAGAAAGAAAAGCAATGTTTACAGAGAAAGAGGGAAAAAATTAAGATAAGGAACCTAAAAATGCCTCTCAGTGAGGCCCAAAGAAATACAAGAAAAACTTTGGGCCTTCTGGTCTTCGTGCCTCCTTTCTGTGGACCAGGGCTGGTCGCCCGATCTCATCTTCCTGAGGTCACCCACAGCGGAGAGGGCCCGCAGCACCAGCCGAGAGACCCACCGCACATGTTCTAAAAATAAGATGCTCAGCCTACGCCTGACAGCCTCAGAGGCCATGAAAAACCATCCAGCCAAAATCTATTTATCTGACCAAGAATACAAGAGCTATTTTGGAAATGCCTGCTTTTATAAGTTAAAATGGGCTGACTGTCATCTCTATTATTTTGATTATTACTGTCATTCTCCTTGAAGTGTCTCTGGGGCATCATCACTCATGCTGCAGGTCCTCTCCCAGAGTCACTTGACGGTTATTCCATCAAAGAAGGGCATCTGGGGAACACCGTCTCATCAGTGGAGATGTTACTTGTCCCACCCTCTCATTTTCTCTTGTTGAGTTACCTGCGTGAAACCTTAAAACTGCCATTCAGGTTACAGACCTACCTTTGAACTTCTCATTTGGCAGATCTGGGTTAGTACCACCCATTACCTAACATTAAAAAAGAAGAAAAAAAAACCTCATTACACTACACGACATGTACACACAATAAGGCCTTTGTCCTTCAAAGAAAAACATAATTTTCAACAGACTCAGCTTCCAGAAGCCAAGGGAGCTAACATCCAAAACCCAATATAAACATTAAGGCTTGTGTCAAGGTTTTGGAGCTAGCCTCACTGGAAAGGGGAGGAAATGACCGGCTGGGGCAGCAACAAGGATGGGGAGGCATTTTTCATTGTGACTTTTGAAAGCAAAAGTGAGATAATCCCAGATTCTTCCCTCTCACACCTCCTGTACTGTCATGCACATTGCTGCATTTGACAGCAGGATATTCTCTAAGAGGGAATGTTCCTTTTGTCACAAAGGAAAGCCGGTCTTAATGTCTATAGGACTCTAAATTTTCAAATGTGAGTACATTCCTTTGAAAGGGAAAAATGTGTTTCTGTAATGATTATTTAGGATGTCTTTTATAGAGAGGGTTGACCTTCTGTGACAAACTCTCTGGGAGAATCATGTTTTGGAACTTGGAGTTCCATTCTAGGGGGAGCTAGCCCAAGTGTTAACAACCCAAACTATAAACAGGAAACTCCAGGCTGACTCCTACTCAAGTCCCAAGGTTGTGGACCTCTCACTGAAGATACGGAGCTTGCAGAGATGACTGGACGAGGTTCTTAGACTTTCAGACTTCATCTCATAAGACATAAATTCACCCAAGTACCTACACCACGACACAGAGCATGCTGGTGAAGAGAAGGCGACGGCACACCCTCAGAGCAAGTGATGAGATCATGGGTTGCAAACATTCAAAGCTGCATGGATTTGTAGGGCCCCCGAGTCCAAATCCAGTCACATCAGTGACTCTGGGATTAACCTGGAGAGGGAGAGGCCCCACACCACAGGCATGCAGGAGTGACTGTGCTCAGTCAGAGAGCAGGACTCTGCACACTCTCAGATGGAGGGGCCTCACAAGGGCCAGGCTCAGCAGGTCCACTCAGTAATTAGGTTTACATCCTTGCCTCCCACCTGCCACCTCCTGATTCAATGGCAAGTGCTGAAAAAGGACAACTAGGCCTCACTACGAACGCAACGTTGTGATCTATCTGTAGATGGGCACCCACCAAGCACATGAGCCTTGGAAGATGCAAAACAGAGCAGCCATCCATCTTGCTAAGTCCCAAAGACGACCAGCGTTTTCCATCTTCTATCAGAAAAGATAGCAGTCATGTCTACTGAAGTTCCTTGTCTACCCTGACAGAAGTTCACAGTAAACATATTTCACAAGTGTCGACAAATATTGAAATAAGAACAGTCCATTTCATCACTTCTTAAAAGCATTGCATCGACAGTCATAGTGGCAGTGGCTATCGCTTCAAAAGTGCTTACCATATTCCAGACCCTGTTCTGAGAACTTTACATGCTTGTTGTTGTTGTTGCTGTTGTTTTAAAGATTTTACTTATTTATTTATTTGCGAGAGAGAGAGAGCACGAGCATGCATGGGGAGAGGGGGAGAGGGAGAAAGAGAATCCCAAGCAGACTCCATGCTGACCTTGAGACCATGACCTGAGCCAAAATCAAGAGTCAGACGCTTAATTGACTGAGCCACCCAGTTGCCCCGAGAACTTTACACGTTTTCACCCACAGTTCTGACCAAAGCCCTATAATAAAGGCAAAGAGATACAGAATATTAGGCAATTCACCCAAAGCCTTACAACTATTAAGGAGTAGACATAGGAATCACTACACCATTGTTCCTAAAAAAATATACTTATTAAATAATCTGCTAAAAACTGGTTTATGGCATATACTTCACTTTCTTCTATTCAAATTCTTGCCCTTAATAATTCCATTTATACTCTTAACAAAGGCCTTTCACAAACAGTGCATTTAACCCACACACATCACCTCAGTTAATGCCTCCAGTCAACAGATGAGGGTCTGCATGATTATTCCTCTTTAGAGGTGAAGCTGAAGGGTGCACACACCGTTGTGACTTGCCCAGGACTCACAACTAAGACTCAGAGAGTACAGGACACGTGTTCAGTGATGCCCAGATAGCAGGTGGCCCCCATGAGACTTGAACCCATAATTTCAGACACCAACGCTGCCACTCCACAGCTGTACTTCAATGACAAAGCAGATATTAAACATTTAGTGAAGGAAGAAAATATTTTTCCTGAAGATCTAACTAAGGGATTAAATTATATTATAATATTTTTTAAAGCACCATTAGCAGTTTAATAGAACAAACTTGAAAGTTTATAATGGTAAGATTTTATATTAGCCAGACTCTTTTATATTGTTGCTCAATAATAATAATAATTAAAAAAAAGCCTCAATGTGGCCTTGTCCATTTTGCACTTAACTATAGAAACATTCCAAAGATGTTTGGAAAAGTATATTACTTTTATCCATGAAATTAGTTTTGTTTTGGTACCTTTTAAAATTTCATGTGGTATTTATTCACTTTTACTAAGAGCTTTCCAAATCAAAGTAAATTTTCAAAATCCCTACAGCAATCTTAGTTCTGGATTTCTATCAAATGGGGTTCCAGCAAATTCCATCTATGATGAACTCTATTCCATGTGAAAACGTACAGCAGGTATTAGGGAGGTGGACACCGTCACTGATTGTTTCCAATAGTCCGATAAGATAATGAGAAGGTTCTTTCTTTGATATTCTAGAATCTTCAGTCTAAGGCTGCAATATTTATTACCACTGGTCTTTCTATTCTTCAAACATCTTCAGCCTTGGTCTGCACTTTCCCGGTTCTGCTCCTTCTCCTATAACTACTTCTCAGTCTCTGTCATGGGTTTCTCCTTTTCCTACCCTTCCCTTAAATATAACCCTTCTTCTAATTACTCTTGTAGGCCCATTTCTTGAAAGCTCCACGTAGACAAATAATTTATTCCCAACGTGTTGAAGTGTATTTCAATTCAGGCAGTTAACAGACGTCTCTGTCCTCTGGTCCTGATTTCTCTACCAAGCCTACTAGGCTCTTCTACCTGGAAGGTCATCAAAGCCAACTCATCAGGTCTAAACTCATTCTCACACACCCACATCAGTGACCTCTTCTCTTCCTACATTGTCTATACCACCGGTAGAACTCTCGAAATTCCCTCTAATTCACCCCATCTCTCACTTCTGCCATCTGTTCTATTGTCAAGTTCTATCAACTTGGGCTCTAAAATTCCCCTGCAAGTCTAGGGGTCCCAGCACATTGATAGACTTTTTTAAGGGGAGCTACCCAATTTTGACTATTGTATAAAATTTGTGCTACCACTGAGAACACATACTATCATGGCAATATCTAACAGATGCAATAATTTGCCAAATGAGTCATGCAACAATAGAGAGCAAAAATGGAATTTTGAAAAGGCTGCTCTGGAAAGTAAACTCTTCTATTCAGGTGGCAGCACCCTGCTCTAGAGACACCAAGTGACTAGCAAAGTGACTGCTACAGAGACACCCTAGCATATCACTCTACCATAATGACACTGCATTTTACTCCTGTCTTGCTGGGTGTGGCTTGGAGTCTTTTAAACCACATATTCTAGAGCTGGAAGGTGGTTAAAGAAATTCAGAAGAGTGAGCAACATTGGTTTACCCCCACGTCTCCTTCCATTCCCACTGCCCATGCTCCTTGCTCTCACTGGCTTGCTGCTTACTCTCTCCTGACCTCGCCTGACCTCTCTCAACACATCCCCGGAGGCTGTTGTCCAAACTCCAGCCTCTCCACACCTGAAACATGCCCACGGAAAATCCTCGAGGCACTTACAGAAAACACATCTGATCGTGTCATGTGGCTGCACCAAAATAGGAAATCCTCCCAATTACATGAGTGGAACTGATCTCATTATTGCACCCAGCTTTCTAACTCCAGCTTCTACCAGAGCTTCGGGCACTCAGGACTTGGCCCCCTCCACAGTCCCCAGGCACACACTCCTCTGTGCCTTTCCTCCAACAATGCCTTGCCAAGACCAGCTTTCCTCCACCTGTCAGGGTCCCAGGTAATCCAGTCAGAACTCAACTGCAACTCCCTTAGTACTTGGGTTCGAGTCGATGATAGTGCTTTTTTCTGTCACTCCTGTGGAACTTATTTATGCCTGGGTCTTTCTCCCCCATTAGGCTGTAGGCAAGAATCTGTCCTGTTGGTCTTTGCTTCCCCGAGGTGCCCAACCAGCACAATGCTTCAAACACAGAAAAAGCTAAAAATAATAAAAAAAAAAAAATGGAAGGGGAGAATGAAGTGTGGAGAGAAGGAAGAAAGAATAATATTATTGAAATTATAACCTGCTATCCCTAGTGCTTTGAGTAGTGTTTTATAGAATTAGATCTGGGAATCAAGAGGTCTTAAAATATACACTCAGCTCATTTGCTGATCTTAACGAAGTTCAACAAGCACACTTGACCTCCCGGCACTATGAAAGGTGGTGTTATTCGTCTTCTTTTTATCACAAAGGAGTCAATATACCATCAGCTGGACAGAAGTGCCACAAAAGAGGGTGCGAAAAAGTGATATCCTTTACTGGTGCCACAAATTTTTATTAATTCACTTTATTTTCCAACGTTTTGCCTTGCCTGACTTTTCTAACTATGTCTTCTTCTTCTGCCTCACCATATCCGTATCCCAATCAGCAGACGGGCTCCCCTTCCTCAGCATCATTTCCTACACTTAAAACACAGTTTACCACTGGTGTGCACTTGAAAGGCCAGAGTCTACGAATGAAATGAAAGCGTCTTTGAAATGGGATGGGATTGGGAATGGGGAAGGGGAGCACACGAGTAAATAGGCAGCAAAAACCCACTCAGGTCTGGAACAGGGTTGGGAGACTTCCACGAGGCGGGCCAGGAAAATCCCCAGGCTGCCAGACCACTAGGCAGTTTTTCCAGAATTACGGCGCTCCTGAGTCCCAACTCTATCCCTCTGCCAATAAAAGTACAAGTGAAGGTGACCCCACAGGCATAGAGATGTAAATACTCTGCAGAAAAACGAGGCCCCTCTTCCATGGAAAGTTTTTTTAGTGTTTAATGGAGAGCAAGGGGAAAACTTACACCAGGGCTCGCAGACCACTGGACCAATAAGGAAGCCGTCTAGATCAGCCCAGTCCAAGTCTGGAGGGACAGAAAAGCCCACAAATGTTCCTGACTTAGCCCTGTTCATTCATAATGATGGGTGGGCTTGGCATCATTATCCCCATGCTTTTTCTTCTTTTTTTTTTTTTTCTTCCTTTTCTGATGAAACTTTGCATCCTACTCCATGTGAGGAAATAAGAATTTAAACAATAATGTCATCATCAACAACAACAACAATGAATCATTCTAGAGAGCTCACTCCACACCAAACTCTGGGCCAAGCCTTCCATGCGGCCGCTCACTTCATTCTCATGGCAGCTCTCTGAGTTTCGTATGGACGTTCATCCCGCTCTCCAGATGAGGAAACCAAGCCTTTGAAAGGTAAGGCGACCTTCCCAAGCTCACCACCAGTGAGTGACAGAGCCTAGATTGGAAACCAGGCCTGTCTGATTCCAGCACCCAAGCTCTTTGCCAAAATATGATGCAATGCCAGACAAAAGCTGCCTGAACTGTGGGTCTTCCTTTGAAAAGCCCCCCAAATTCCAGACTTGGTGTGTGCTACAAGACCAAAATCACTCTAACCGCCCCCAAAGAGAGCCTGTGTCAGCTTTGCAGAGGTTGAAATAACTCTCTGAAGCCCTTGGAAGTATTTATAGGCGTTTCTAAACAGTAAACAACTAGTAAAGGCAAATTGGTTTAATGGAGAAAGCACTCGATTCACAACCCCGTCTGTCTCTTAGGAATGGTATAACCTCAGGACATTTGCTTGGCCTCTCTCAGCCTCAATAAAGCATGGGTAGAAATAACTGCCTCAGAGCTGGTACTGGTGAACTTGCCAGCACAATGCTATAAATAAGTTACCTCCCCTTAACTCTGCTCTATTGAATACACCATTTTGTGGAAAAGCAATTAATCAGAACACCTTCTAAACAGAAAATAAATAAATAAACAAATATCGATCACTTCCTTAGTGAGCATCAAAAGTCTAAACATGATATGAAACAATTTTCAAAAAATATGGCAATCTGTGTACATGTGCACATATTAAGGGCAGTATCTGTCTGAACACATCTAGACTACTTCATATTTCCTCTTTCTCTCTCTCTCTCCCCACCCCCAACTCACACACACACACACACACACACACACACACACACACAAATTGAATCCTGATACAACATTATCTCCCTCATTCTCAAACATGTGCCTAACACTTGTTCAGAAAATAGATATCTACTCTCTAGCCAGTTAACTTAAACAATAAAAAAAAAAATGAGGATTTTACAGAGATAAGGCACCCCAGAGAACCGAAGATGCTGGTAGCTACTTGTTTAGTGACAGAGGATTTTTGTGAGTAAAAAGTAGAAGACAGCAGACAAAGTCTCCTCTGTTCTCACCACTTGGTTGACTCCAAGATAGGTGGAGGCCCGCTTCTTGTAACACCAAATTTCACATTGCTTTTTATGAGCAGAGGGTCCATTTCTACATTGCACCTCTGGATTTAAAAGAGGAAATTTAAACCTCAGAATAATGTTTTTTGCTGAACAAATGTATGCCAAACTAAGCTCTGACAGACTTCTGGTTTTCTGAGTCCTGGCCCCCAAAGTTTTCTCAGGTTTCCAGTACCAGGCCGAACTCACTGGCTTGTCCTGCTTCCTTCTATGTGACAGTTAGGTGGAAAAGGACAAGAAGTAGGAGCACCACCTCCCAGGCACAGTTGGTGGATTTGGGGATGCCCAAAAGATCCCGAGAATTGGTCTCGATTCATTATATGAATGTGACTTATCACCACACTCCAAGAAAGGCACACCCATGTGTTTTCCTAGGCATTCTGGGGGGAAAATTCCAGCAGAAAGGATGGGGGGTGGAAATCATACAAAACAGCAGTAAGTCTGAGCCTTTTCTTTCCCAGCCCCATAAAAAACCATTTTTTAAGGTGGGGAAAAGCCACGCTTTGCTTTCTAACTAAACAATGGAGCACTTGCATCTTTAAAGTGCCCACTGGATTCCCTCAGTTTCATGACAGTGGTCCAACTTCTCACCTTCCCCTTGAATAGATGAACTGAAGCTTTTTGACTCCTACACTTTAAAATTATATCCATCACCAGCTAACAGACAGGTTATTCTTGGATCACAGCTGATTCTGGCAAGATGCTGGGCCTTAGCAGATGAGGATAAATGAGAATACAATTATTCAGTTCTGCTTGCCATAGCCACTGCATCCACTGTCATCTTCAAAATTCCCACAGAAATGAGCTCATTCCACCTTTAAAACATTTTAGAGCTTAAAAGTTTAAATCAGGCCAAGTTGATTTTGTGGGGTTTTTCAAGCTTTTACACTGTAATTATATACAGGACTTTGTGCCACCTATTTCCTCCCAACTGTAACATTTTACGTCTTTTTTAAGCATACGTTGAGGTTAGCTTTTTTTTTTTTTTTTTTAGTTCATGTTATGAAATAAGATATGAGCTTGTGCTTAGCTTTAAGCACCTTTTTGCCAAAAGGCTGGACCAACACAAACTAAATATGACTATTTTCTTTATCCAAAGTACAGTTTTGACTATTACATACCCTCTTAATGTACATACATAAAACTAGCTCACAACTAAAACTCCCTGCAGGTCAACTGAGATCATAATGAGATTTTCCTTTCATATAATGTGATTAACAAATGTTAGCTAACTGAACTCCAAAAAAACTCAAAAGAGAAAAACAAAATAACTCACGCAGTACCAAGAAGTAAAATAACTCAACAATCTAATTTTTTCTTGCTTTTTCACATCTTTAAGCAAATAGCCTGTTCCACTCGATTATAGGGATGTGCTCTAGAGGCAGATGAAACCGAGAGCTAGTTCCAGCTCTATCTACTAAAATATGAACTTCACAAGCTAGGAGACTCCTTTGGCCTCAGTTTCCTTGTCTGTAAAATGGGGGTAAAGGGCTTCAGAGGATTTTTGTGGAGGTTAAATGAAATAATGCAGGCTTAGATAAGTGCCAACAATAGAAATGTTGCTACCACTGATATTATCTATCTGCTAAATATGGCTACCTTCCAAACTAAGTGTAAAAATGCCAACCCGCCTCACAGCAGGCTGGGGTGCTTTGAAATCCTTGTTCTGCAGTGGATCCCTTGGAAACTTACAAGGACACACACAAATACAGAATGGCCAATCCTCTATTCCTTCTCAATTTTATCAAGTCATTACAAATGTTTGGGAAGCACTAACTATGACAGCTGGGGTCCCATAATCCTACACCCCTGCAAGGTCAGGGTAACGTATCACTGGACCTTTTGGCTCCTGAAAGAACTCTGAGGCATCTTACAAATAACAAGCGAGGTGGATTGTCAGAGTCGCGACTTCACCTGTTAAGAAAGGTTTTCTGACAGCTCTCACTCAAAGCAGATACCTCTAAATATTAGATATAAATGAACCGATGGTCCTTCTGAACTTAATCAATACTTTTCCAGGATAAATAATCATTCCCACTTGAATTCCAACTCATTCATCTTTTCAGATTCATTCTTTTAGCTTCAAAATGGCAGGATTCTAACATCTATCTTATTATCAGTAAGGCTGTGCTTTCAGAGAAAGGCACTATTTTCCACCCTGAGGAGAATACTGAGAAGGTGGATTGCTCTGTATAGAATTTTTCATAATGTTACTTGGGAACAGTTTGCAAACTATATGTTTAAACTTCATGAGTAGCAAGACTGCTGAGGAGAAAAACAGTATTTTCACATGTGGAGCTCCAAGCACATTTAAATTTTTCTCAGGAATTCCCACACCCCCCCCCCAAAATCTTAAGAGATTAAGATAAAATAATTCACTCATATTATACAGGTAAGATCAATGAACGGAGAAGGTTATCTCTCCCTCTCCACCACCCCCCGTCCCCCACACACACCGCATTTGTAAATATAAAATGCATACAAAATTTAAACACAAAGTTTCTTCTCAACAGGTCCTTTAGTAAAGGATCACTAATTAACATGGCAACTCATAAACAAAATCCAAAGAGCCCCTCCTCTTGGCTTTTATTAAGGCAGCAATATTTACCGTCTCAGCAGACGTACTGCATTTTTACTTCTGTCTCTGTTGATTCCCTTAGTCTTCAGAACCTGCTAATCATTCGATACAGGTATTCACCTTCACTCATTTATCATTTTGCAACATTGACCTCACCCCTTGTCATGAAAAGTTTGGGTAGTTTAAACCCAGATGGCTTGGCTTTCCCCTAAATTGAGAAGACTCCCCTCCCCAGTTCCATACAGCATGTTGATCTGATAACTAGCAGTCATCTATCACTTTGGGGGTTTGCATTTGACTGCCTGAATGTTTTTCCAGCAGGGTTTTGTGATGTGTAGTTCTTAACCAAGTTTTGCCAATGGCGATTGGCACATAAAACACTCTGAAGCAAAAATTTTGCTCCTTGTGAGTCCCTATTTCATCTCAGAACTTCTTGTTCATATAACTTAATTTCCCCCATGTGGTTACACATTCGATCTTATCATTAACTCCTGCACTAAAATAAATTGCAACAAATTATGCTTTTGAATCTATTAGTCACTGCCAGTGTTAACTAAGCAGCCGACAGCCAAGTGTCATTCTCTGTTAAGGACAGAATGTCTTTTCTGACTCATGCTTCCAGATCAGAACCATAAAGACTGTTTTTGAGATCTTAGGGTATAAAACAGGCAAAGAAATCCAAGATTACATCTTGTCCTCAGGTTTCTTCTTTGTGACTGTCACCTCTCTTACCCTTTGTCACATACCTTATCCCTGACCTTTATACCTAAATGTGATCTCATCATTTTCTCACTAAGATGATAGAACCAAGGCAGAAAGTTTGATGGCACCTATGATTTGGTGGCAACAGCCATTCTGGGAACTAAGAGTGTCAACAGTAATTATCACTGAGACAGTGCTGTACAAAGTCCATCTTAATTTTTTTTCTATAAGGATGATGTCAAAAATAAGAATCCTAAGCCTCATGAAACATAAATTACCAAAGTTAAATTACCAAAGTTATAAAACTCAGAAATCCAGCTGAATTCAACTCACCAGCTATGTGCAGTTTTGTAAGGACTAAAAACAATTTTTAAGATCTGGTTATATGATTATGTTTAATGGATTCACCTTGTCAAAGGGAGTAATTGACTTCACATTACCTGATCCCCATACTTACCAAGCAGACACACATTATACAAGGATTGTCTGTGATAAATGGAATCTGGAGGACTTCACCTTCATTTTCACACTTTGCAACAGAACCTGAAGTGGAAAAAAAATCAATTTAAATTTTGTTTAATGGTATTATTGCAAACATTTAATTTTACACTAATCCTTTTTTGAAGCAACTACCAAATTCAGAAATCCCTAATGAGTTTTAAATTACCAAACTCAACAAAAACAAATTTCCCTCCCAAAAAATATTTTAGTTTTATTTGAAGTTTTAAAAAAAGACTGTCATATAGAGATAGATTTTCTGCTCTCAGACGGCTTAAGCACAAATCCAACTATTTCACTGAATCTTTAATAATACTCCTCTTTGATGAAGGTATTTCAACTGAACACATACCCCCATATGCAAAAAAAAATTTCAAAGTGGACATTAGGGCTGAACAAAATTCAGGACTGCGTCAACCAACAGGCCTTTATATGAATCTGCCTCAGATTGTCTTGAATTTAAATCACTTTTTGAAACAATCTCTCTCCTCTTCTCTTAGAAATTGACTTAATATTTTCTTTTCTGCACCAGGTGTCAGTAAAGTATGTCCTTCAGAATAGCAGCTGAGGTCTTCACCTGCCTGAAAGCCTACCATTATTTTATTCTGCTAGTACTACCCTTTTTAAATATGACAGTTTCTTTAAATTCAAAGCCTGGAGAGCTAGTGCTTTAAAAAGCACTGCGAACACAGAAGCTATATTGGAACCTTACAGAGTGAGAAAGAAGGATGTGCGGAAAACGGTGCGAATTTTTTCCTTGATATGCACTGGAGGAGAAGAAATCAAAATAGGGTTTGAGGAAAACAACAAAAATGCAGAAATTTCTCAAATTCAAACAGAAGAATTCCTATCATCACTATATTCATGTTAACAGCCTCTCGGTCCTCCATCCCTTAACCTACTGACTGCCTTCCCACCCCTTAACACGGCGGACTTCGCTTCATCCTCATCCGCCAGCGAGTGGTAGGCGCCAAGGTGCTCGCTCCCCACCCTCCCGTCCCCCGGGCAAGCCAGCGCCTCCTCTCCCAGGTACTAAGCCAGCGTCCCGGAGGGCCGGTCCCTCCCGCCCCCTCCCCTACCTGTCAAGAAGGAGGAAGCCAGAGACATGGGGACCCCCGAGCAATTGAGCAGCAGCAAGACGCAGCAGGTAATCCCGGGCGAGCGCCGGCAGGGACGCTCAGCCAGAGCCCTGACGCCGGAGAACCAGAGCATCGTCACCTGGAGGGAATCCCGGGCGACTGCAGGTCCCGCGCCGCCGCCTCTGCTCCGCTACCGCCGCTCGCAGTCAAAAAGGGCTCTCAGCCGGCTAGTCGGGAGACAGTCCGTGAAGGAGGGAGGCGGGCGCCCGGGAGCGGGGGGGGGGGGGGGGGAGGGGGGAGCGAGGGGTGAGGGGCGCCAGGGAGGAGGGGTCCTGCGGCCAGGCTCCTCCAATGCGGCTTTTTTTTTCTTTTTTCTTTTCTTTTTTTTTTTTTTAGGGATTTGCTCGCAGCGGCTTAGTCGTCCGCCACCCTACGCCAGAGATGGGGCCGGGAGGAAAGGGATGTCGGAGCAGCCGGAGATAGGCCGAGCAGAGAGGCTGCGCTGCCGACTGCGCACAGCCGCTCCGCCGCCGCCGCCGCCCGGGCTGCAGCTACTGCCCGGGGCGCTGCCTCTGCGGCGGCCGCCGCGTCCTCCACTTCTGCACTCCCCACCTCCCGCGGGCCCCGCCGGCTCTCCGCCCGGCCCGCGCGCGCGCTCGCTCCCGCGCCCAAGACAGGGGCGCACCGGCCGCCTCCCGGAACCCGCTGGGGGCGCCCGGGCGCAGGAACCCCGCGCCCCGGACACGTCTCAGCCGGGAGTCCAGCCGGGCGTCCAGCCGGCTCCCCAGCCCCTCGCGGGAGGCCGCCAACCCCGGGGCGCAGATCCGAGCCGGGCAGGCGTGTCTCCACCGCCCGGCGCGCTCGGTGCCTCCTCCCTTTCCCCGGGGAACCCTCCCCTAACAGGGGATGCCACACCACTCCTGCTCACGCCGGGGTGCCCCAACCCTATGAGAAAGCAGAAAATGGGGCGCAGGGGCGCTTCAGCACCCTGCTGTCTCCCAGGTGCCCCCAGCTTTGGGAAGGGGCGCAGGAGGGGCCCAGCAACTTTTCACTCCTTGCTTTGCTTCCCTCTGGCGGGGGCGCAACAGCGGACTGCCGGGCTGAGCGCACAGAGGGGCGAGGCGCCTTCTATACCAGTGTTCTGGGCTTATGTGTCCGCGCGTCCTGACTCTAGGGAGGACAGAAGTTGAAACGACACGCAAGGTCGATTAATAAAAGCACAGAGGCGAACGCTTTTCGCCCTTAAAAAAGAGGAACAGTCGCTCCAAGACTCCTCCCTTCCAACCTCCGGCTCACTGGGGCGGGGAGGTGCTGTTTGACTAATCATTCATTCACCCGCGAAAGAGGGAGGGACCTGCCGGGCGGCTAATCTCTGGCGGGAGGGGGGGGGGGCGCCACGGCGGCCTCGGGAGCTTGGAGCTCTGTCGCCGTCGCAGCCTGGCTGCGCCCTTCTTGCCTCTGCAGCGCTGGGTGTCGGCGAGCCCGACCGCACGCCCCGCGGATAGCCTCCGTCCGAATCGCAGCCTTCTGCCCAAACCGTACCACCCTCTGCTCAAAGAGGGGTTGCAATGGAGGAGGGAGGGGAGAAGAATTTTTGTAACCAGATTGCGAAGGCGCGGGTTGGCATTTAGGGGACGTTGGGCAAATGTTGGGATCTGATAATCAGCTGTCCTCGGAGTTCACCTTGGGTAGCCGGCTTCCTATCCCCAAGGATGGAAATCAGGTCCCGCGTGCGCCGATCCTCCCGACAGATCACGTCTGGGTGGATCCAAAGGGCAATCTTCGACTAGCCAAGCACTTTTCTCAGCAGGACGCACCTAACAGTCTCCCGGCAAAGGCGATCGTTTTCAGTCTCAGAAACTATACCTTTAAAAATAAATTAGTCTGTTTGCTAACCCATTTAGTCTAGTTCCATCTTAAACCCTCCATGACTGGGGGTGAGGTGCTGTTTATCTGTTTTCATGTTTTAACGCAGCAATGCCAGAGTCCCCACACACCAAGGAGCTGATAGGAGCACCGCACCTTGCTCTGACATGGAAAAAATAAGGGAAGGGAAAGCTATCATTAGCTTAGCACGCTCCATTTCCCTCTCAAAACAGATTTTGAGTGTAAAACTTAAAAGAGAAGAAAGATTACGTGTGACTGGGGTTTTTTTTCCCCCCCCCTCAGATGACTACCATGGCCAGGCAGCTTCCTGAAAATCAGAATGTGTTTAATGTGTTTACTAACCATAAAGAAAGAGATCGTAAAAAAACAAAAACAAAAACCCTCTAAACCCAATCTTACTTTCCAATCCATAGTGACTAATTAAAAAATAAAAACTTTTATGACTACAGATCAGTACAATCAGTTGAAACCACTACCTTCTCAATCTACAAAGATTCTCTCTTAAAGATGTTACTCACAACTTAACTAGGGAAAACGGAATAACAGGGAGGCTGAGAGACCTTTTATCACCCCTGACTTGAGCAGTAGATCTGGATAAACACACATTATGGAACTGGAGGAAATCTGAAGAGGACGTGGGAGTTGCTCTGATGTGCCTTCCTCCCTGGCACCAGCCACACATCCTCAAAGGTTTGGGTGACAAAAGTATTGATGATGGAATCTAAGTGTGTGTGGCATTTCTCTAACCAGGGGCACGGTGCTTTGGGGTGCATTGAAACTCTCCCCGAAGGAACAGATCCAAAAACCACCTGGAAAACATTTTCATCTGCCTGGAAGTTTACAAATGGGAGAGATGTACAGAAGCCTTTGGCAAACCTGTCTCCTCTTCCTGTTTGTTCTAATCAGCTGCCACCAGTGATTTCCCTTGCTGCCTTTTCAGCAATTGGGGCCTACTTCTAGAAGAGCATCCTTCTCCCCGAAGGGCTTATCAGAACGTGTCTGCACACATTCGCTGCTGCGGCCACCACCCCTTCAGCTGATGGTCTCTCAGCTGCCGACTGGTCTCTGCCCAAAGCTGAGATATTCCAGGGTCAAAAAAGAAGGAGGAGGCCTCTGAATAACACAAAAATCTGCTTTCACAATTAAAACAAATGGTGGTACCATCCAAATCCCAAAACTCTCTTGACTGAAATCAAAAGAACACAGTGTGTGTTTGGCTCTGTTTATAACATTTTTAAAGGAGAAGGAGATAATGGGGCTCAAAGACCATTGTCTAACTCAGGGCCCATTCCACTCGCAGTTAGACAAAGTGCTGCCTCATCCTCTTTAAAATAAAATATTTAACCTAATCCGACTAAAAGGAAATCAGGCCTGTGGTACTTGAAATTCTCATCTCCTTGTGAAACTATGATACTGAATTTTCAGTGAAAAATCCAACCAAATATATAATTTAGCACAAGAAATTGCATCAGCTCAGCTTCCTAAAAATAGAAATAAATAGATCCATCAAAAAGGCAGCAGGGTAAAGGAATTGTGATACCAACCACTAGGGAGGGCCAAAAGTATTCCATAAATGTGCGAGGGTTTTGCTTTATAAAAGACATCAGGCTAGGCATTTTCGAGTTGATCAGGAAAAGTGGTGGTGCTACTAAGAAGCTTACCATCTAGTGAAGGAGATAAAGCATGTTTGTAAATGAAGGTAGGAATAAATGTAGTAATTTCCCCTTATCTGCGGGGAAATAAAGTCCAAGACTCTCAGTGGGTGCCTGAAACCACAGATAGTACGAAACCCTATATATATACACACTATGGGGTTTTTTTTCCTATACATACCTATGATAAAGTTTAATTTACATTAGGCACAGCAAGAAATCAACAATAACAAAAGAGCAATTATAACAATATACTGCCATAAAATTATGTGAATGTGCTCTTTCAATATATCTTTTCATACTGTACTCACCCTTCTTGCAATGATGTGAGATGATAAAACGCCTCTGTGATGAGATGAAGAAAGGTGAATGACGCAAGCATCATGAGCTAAGTTAGGCGGCTAATGAACCTTCTGATGATTCGTAAAAGGAGGATCCTCTGCTCCCAGACCTCGGCTGACCACTGGCATCTGAACCTGCAGAAAAAGCCAAACCACGGATAGAGGGCCATTACTGTGTAAAAGGAGGAGATAACAGGCCCTGCTGTGGAAGTTTAAAGAAGAAATTAAGCTTCCTGGAGGAGGTAGTACAGAAGCTGAGCCTTGCAAAAGGAGAGCTTTAGTAGGTGAAGCGCAACATGGCAAGAGTAGAGAAGAACAACCAGGAGACACACAGTTTATAAAGAGAATGGGGAGTAATCACTCAAATGGCTCTCTCTGTTGGCTGAGCAGGAGCTGTGGGCAGCCTTGGAAATCATGAGGAATCTAGAGGCAGCACTTAAAGATTCTACCCCAGATAAGCAACATGAAGTTTGCCATGGAGTAAGTGCCTAATTCTTTTTTTTTCTTTTTTTATGTATTTTTTATTATTATTATGTTATGTTAATCGCCATATATTTACCCCAAAGATACAAATGTAGGGATCCAAAGGGGTACATGTACCCCGATGTTTATAGCAGCAATGTCCACAATAGTCAAACTGTGGAAAGAGCCAAGATGTCCATCGACAGATGAATGGATAAAGAAGATGTGGTATATATATATACAACGGAATATTATGCAGCCATCAAAAGGAATGAAATCTTGCCATTTGTAGTACCTAATTCTTTAAAACAACCAGACCACATTTCTTTATTTTTTTAAAGATTTTATTTATTTATTTGACAGAGAAAGACACAGCGAGAGAGGGAACACAAGCAGGGGGAGTGGGAGAGGGAGAAGCAGGCTTCCCGCCGAGCAGGGAGCCCGATGCGGGGTCGATCCCAGGACCCTGGGATCATGACCTGAGCCGAAGGGAGACGCTTAACGACTGAGCCACCCAGGCGCCCAGACTACATTTCTCTAGAAAGGAAATTATTCCTGCAGGCATATTCAGCAGTCTGCACAAGTAGCATTATTAACGATGATATGGGAGAGCACCATTTCCACCTGCATCTGTTTGAAAGGGTTCAGGTGATGTGATGCATAATACACATGAATCAGTTTCTCAACCTCTGTAGCAATGGCTAGATGATTCTTCTTGGGATGAAAGGAGAAATGCTGCTTCTAACTATTTTTTTAAGCACTTAGAGATCATATAAACCAACTTCCTGCCCTTTCACTTTAAAAATGAGAATCTGAGAGCTACAAGGTAAATGATGTGCCCAGGGTCACTCAGCTAGTTATGGCATAGCCCATTTTCAGAGAGTTCCTCTGGTTCTTGGACATGGGGCTTTCTGTTACAAATGTTCTGCCTTCTTAAGTCATAGGAATTACAGGAGAGCACCACTGGATGTTTTAGATACAATGCAAATTAAAATTACAGAGTTGACACAATAAGTACTCAAATATCAATTGAACTGAACTGGCACCAACGAGTTCTAAGACAGTAAAAAGCACACCACAACCTAGCTCATCGGTTGTACAGTGAATGTGCTCTTAGATCACTAGACTAAATGTTAAAGAACTGCACTCTCTTCTAGGCTTTGCTACTGGTTTGCTTAGTTTCTTGTCCTTCAGGAAAGGGTGCCTACCATCGCAGCCAGTGAGAAGTCCTCCAGATTCTGCCAGAGGGCTCTCCTGTCATTCCAAGAAGTCAGAGGCTCTGAAATTACTTTTTCGTAGGGGAGGGGAGAGTGGGGACAATGACAAAAGCACCATTATTGGTCTATTTTATTTAAATGATCAATATTAAAATTGAATTGCTAAGTCGTTAACCTGATCTTTTTCTCAATTAATTATTTCTCCATTATTTGTAACCTTAAGGTTCTTTTCATATGACTATACTCACTAAAGAGCTTATCCATTTCTAAAGCAGGGCATTTTGGTGAAGATGATAGAACTGAGGCATTTTTAGACACAGTTGCATCCTAATAACAAAATCACTATTTGTCTGTTTGTTTTATCTCTGAAATAATATTGCAGTATCTTAAGTCCCCTTCACTCCCTCCCTGGCTCTCACCCACCTCTGACCTTACCACAACCGCTGCCTCAAGGATGGTGGTACACCATGAGCAACGAGGTAAGGTGTGCCTGTCTCACATAGTACTTACTCACTTAAATATCCATGAGCCAAAACACCCACATTAGAAGAGCTATTTTTCAAAGATGTTTTCTAATTTCCTTCAATATCTAAAATATCTAATAAAGAAATCATTTTGATATTGGAGATTATAAAAATCAGATATAAATTTGACTCCATCACTAGGTAGGCACCAGGGTTGCACATTTATAGAGAATAATCTTTGAGAAAAGGGTCTTTTTCTCCACATTCTCTCTAGGAAATCACTCCCCAAACCCGCTTTGCCCAGTCACCAGCTTCACTGGCACCAAAGCTGCAGCCCTATCTGTCTATCTGGAGTGGTGGATACAGTTGAAGGAATCGCAACACAAACTTCAGGCACCAGGATATTAAGCTAATGCCTTGCTCATTTTGTGCGAGGTTTTACGAGCTCTCCTACGAGACTTTAAATCAATCTCATTTGGAGTAAACATCAACAGAGCAGAGAAAATCACCATTGCCTCAGAACTGTTTTTCAAGATTATCTATAGGCTCGGAGAAAAACTGTTCAATACTACCTACCTAACAATGGATGCTAGTTAACACATATGAGACTGGCAGGGACTCCTGGCTGTCCCCCAGTATCCATTCTTCCTCAATACAGAACCCCTAATTTGTGCAGTGCATATATGGCTTACCAGTAATAAACACCTCTTTCCTCAGCTTCTCTGACAGGTGGCGACCCCATGATGAAGTTCTGGCCAATAGGATAGAATGCAAAGTGTCTTGGGGAGGGGGCATACTCTTCCTTCTTCATGATGGCTGGAATATAAGCATAAATAATGCTGCTGGAACTCTAGCAACCACCTTGTCCCATGAAAAGAGCTTTAATGAAAAAAAAAAAGCTTTAAGGACATGGAAGAGCAAGAAAGAAGAGAGAAGATTAAACTCGGATATGAAATGCAAAATGAGCCCTTGGACTCACTACCTCTGACTTTCTGAACATGAAAGGAAAGCAGTGTCTTTTTCCGGCCCTCGTTAGTTGTATTTTTCCTTGTTATTCTCCACTAAACATACAATCTTCTGAATAATTTACAACTGAAGACAAAGAAAAAGTGCCCAATAAAAAGCTAAATGTATTAATCTGATATTTAAAGATTGAAGCACTTTCAGAGCCAAAGAACAGATCCAGGATTTCAATCAGCCATAGTGCCTGTTTACTTATGTCTAGTGAGTTTTAGGAAATTCAGGGTAACTTATTCTTTCTTAAAAAAAAAAAAACTTTTAAACATTTGTATTCATAGCAGCATTATTCACAATAGCCAAAAGGTAGCAAGTGTTCATCAATGGATGAATGGGTAAACAAAATGTACTAGATACATAAAATAGAATAGTATTCAGCCTTAAAAAGGAATGAAATTCTGACACATGCTACAACCTGGATGAACCCCAAGGACATTATGCTAAATGACCTAAGCCAGTCACAAAAGACAAGTACTGTGCAGTTCCACGTGTAAGAACCACCCAGAGTAGTCAAATTTATAGAGACAGAAAGTATAGAGCGGTAACTGCCAGGGGCTGAGGGGAGGGGGGAATGGGGGTTGTTTAATGGGTAGAGTTTTAGGAGATGGAAAGAGTTCTGGAAATTAGTTACATAATGATGTGAGTATACATAACATTACCGAACCGTACACGTAAAATGGTTAAGATGGTAAATTTTATGCTATGTCTATTTTACCACAATTAAAATGTTTAAGGTAATTTTTAAAATAACTTTTATATTTTCTTCTTCATTACCGAATTATCAAAATAATTGGCCCACAAAGTAGGAAATACAGATTATCAAAGAAAGAAAATGTTGTACTGGTTTAGTTTAGGTTTTGTGTGTGTGTGTGGTTGTTGTTTATTTATTTTAAAGATTTTATTAATTTGGGAGAGAGAGAGAGCAGGGGGGAGGGGCAGAGGGAAAGGGGCAAGCAGACTCTCTGCCAAGCAGGGAACAGGACATGGGGCTCGATCCCAGGATCCCAGGATCATGACCTGAGCTGAAAGCAGGCGCTTAACCGACTGAGCCACCCAGGCGCCCCTGTTGTACTGTTTTATAATCTTATTAAAGTGACTGGCTTTGTGCTAAGCAGTCTACATATTACCTCATTCAATTCACCCTACGAGCTTATGAAGCAGGTACTATCATTAGCCCCATCTTATGTTTGAGTGATATTAAGCACAAAAGACTAAGTAAATTGTTCAAGGTCATACAACATGGAATTGGTTGAGCTAGAATTAAGATCCAATTAGGCTGGCTCTGGAGCCCATGTTCTTCTTAAGTTATGTGAATGTTTTTGTCACTAATTATTCTTTGGCTGCATCATTTTAAGTAATTATATAATATTCTATTTTCTGAAAGTACCATAACAGATTTTTTAATTATTATTGTTACGTTAATCACCATACATTTACATCATTAGTTTTTGATGTAGTGTTCCATGATTCATTGTTTGCGTATAATACCCAGTGCTCCACGCAGAACGTGCCCTCTTTAATACCCATCACCAGGCTAACCCACCCCCCACCCCCCTCCCCTCTAGAACCCTCAGTTTGTTTCTCAGAGTCCATAGTCTCTCATGGTTCATCTCTCCCTCCGATTTCCCCCCCTTCATTCTTCCCTTCCTGCTATCTTACAAAGGTACCATAATTCTCTTAAATAATCTTCCATCTAAGTTGTTTCTGGTTTTTGACTACTATAAGAGATGCCTGATTGAACATCCTTTTACTATTCATATTTATTTCCTTGAGGATAAATTCATTAATTGGCAGAACAAAGGCATGTGCATTAAGGCTTTTGAATGATATTTTTACACATTCTTTTTTTTTTTAAGATTTTTATTTATTTATTTGACAGAGACACAGCAAGAGAGGGAACACAAGCAGGGGGAGTGAGAGAGGGAGAAGCAGGCTGCCCATGGAGCAGGGAGCCCGATGCAGGGCTCGATCCCAGGACCCTGGGATCATGACCTGAGCCGAAGGCAGTCGCTTAACCAACTGAGCCACCCAGGCGCCCCATTTTTATACATTCTTAATCAAGGATTATTTTCCCCTTTGGTCTTACAAATTTTATGTGCCAGACTGATGTACTTGCACGTCGTCAGGAGCTCTAAGCTATTTCTCAGAGTTATCTTAATAGATGTTTGTAGATGCAGAGGATATACAATTAATTTAAAGCTTGTTAAAAATAAAACACAGTCCATTGACTTTCTAGACTTCATTGATTGTGTGGTGTAAATATTTATTTAAGGAAATCTTAAAACAAATAATAGTGACTTACTTGACCACTATCAGCTTCAAGGCATAATATCAAGTGCCTGTGGGCTGCAAGATAAGAATCAGTTCCTCCCATTTTCCCCCTCACTCTCTGCCTAAAAGCATCCTCTTTCAACTTGAATTCACAGTAGCTTTTCCTTCCCCAAGCCATACTTTCCAGTACATCCCATCAGAAAGACAATAATCATATTAATGAACAATCTCAGCATCTCTCAGAAGGCAGCAAAATAAAAATTTCCAGTGCCCAAGTTTTAATCCATCAAAACTATCCCATTAACTAGAGCTTAATTTATTATAGTAGTTTGCTACCCAGGAGATTATTTAGTGGTCATTACAGAATAAAGGAAACTAATTTCACTAATGTGGGAAGCATTCAAAGGGAATTCTTTGAAACTAATCCAATGACTTAGTATCTAGTCCTAGTTCTGCCACTTGACATTCTAATGATTTGAGGCAAATTAATTAACTTTGTAAGGCTCAGTGTCTCCATCTAATAAGAGGGTGAAATACCATCACCTCTGCTTGCTTGTCAGGATTGAATGTGAGATCATTTTATAAAGTGCTACATTAAAAAAAGTAACTGAAAACTAGAGATTTGGGATATGAAAGGACCCTCAACAAGCACCTAATTCTACTCCATTATACAATCTCTTCAACCGAGGTTCAAATAAATTAAGTAACTTGCCCAAAGCTGTGGGAGACGTGAATTTTTTCCAGAAGAGCAAGGACCTTCTCTGGGAAACATTCTTCAAAATACATGGTTTTACTGAGGTTTGCCAATCATTATTACCCCCCTCCCCACTGCCCCCACCCCCATACACTTCTTACAAACAGGGAGATCATATGGCCCAAGCTGGGCCAATTATAACCACTCATCCTTCTGACTGACCACTTTCATTGGCCCAGCACTGAAAACATGACCCCAGCTCTTCTGGATTTTTCAAACTTGAGCTGGAGTGGTGGGGTGGGAGGGGTACCTTTTGCTCTCTGCTTGAAGTCCGCCATATAGTTGGCCCTGAATAAATGTTGGCCAACATAAATATTATTGACAATAATAATTGCAAAGTTAATATACTGATATCTAAGTACTATAGCACCTGCTATAATCGATACCTCAACCTAAAGCACTAAAGCTAATTTGGGAAAAAAAGACTGGTCTTGCCGGACCTCTCAGATCCAGGACAGAGATACCAGGAGCCTGCTTCCCCACTCTGGCGTCTACCCTTATCTTCACAATCCATATCAGTCTCTGCACACCTAGGAATTCATTTTTAAGGGTGTTCAAGGCAGTCAATCCACATATATTGAAAAACTACTGTGTGCATAACAGGTACTCTGTTCCCATTGAAGTAACCATACTTTTATTTTCTTCTTGTTACAGTTGCCATAACTTCCACTACCCTACTTTGAGACATTAATACTCTAGAATATAGAGAAATACAAGGCAGTCACTTATATTTAGCTATTTAAATGTATATATTTTATTTGTGTAAATGGGAGGGATTAGGGGAGAACCCAACACCTTCACTGAATATTTTAGTTGATGTGGCGGGGGCGGGGGGATCAATTCCAAACAGAGGATCTAGTTCCACTGCATTTCTCCTCCCCAGTGAGGTTCAGGATGGAAATAATTGCCGGGCATTAGCTATTGTAGCACTAACAGATGCCATTAAATGGACCCCAGACAAAACAAACAAGTAAATGGCAGACTATTTACGGGTCACTTTATTCTTTACTGCTATAAATAGCTTGTCCTTTGGGCATCATAATAAGTCTTTGCTCTGTATCACGTGCGAATGTGTTACTTTTTGCTACTCAACATCTGGACACTCTGATAAGCATAAGCATAAATGAATTCCCAGATCAGAGTGATGTGAAAACATGCTTCTTCATTTTAAATCACTGAGTCTACCGCTCTACTCTTCCATGTAGTGAATTCCCTAGATGGCAGAAGAGTCAGTTTGAAAAACCTGAAAAAGTGGTAAGTGTAATTTTAACAAATTTTTCTTTAGTGTCATCATTACTCTCCCTTAGAGTTTGGAAAATAATTTCATGATGCTAAATTACTCTTTGATTGAAAGCAAAATTCCTTCAGGTTTATCTAGCAGTGAACACTTTATAAGCCAGCCTAGGTGAAGGAATAGAATATTCTGGTACATTCAGTGTTCTAGTTGATAAAATATTTTAGATGGAAAATATATATACTGATTCTCAAAGCATTAGGAAACAATAAAATATAATTAGTATGCCACAAATTAAATTTTTATTTTCATGATTCAAAGGAACTTCAAGATCTTCAAATTCCTTGAAACTCAAAGTGTGGTTGCTGAACCAGCAGCATCTGCAAACCCCGGGAGCTTGTTAGAAATACAGAAACTCAGATCCCGTCCCAGATTCACTGGATCAGAATCTGTCTTTCAACAAGGTCCCCAGGTGAACAATATGTACCTTAAAGTTTAAGAAGCACTGTTAGTAACACGGGATGGTCAATTTAAACATGACTTTGTAGCATAAATATAGCATAAGTGTGCTCAAATGTCGATTAACTGATAGTGTTTTAGTTGGTAAAAACAAGACAGGGCACTTTGTTTTGTAGTTTATCTACAATATTAATTCATTCAGGTTGGCTTGAATGAATAGACATAGCCTAATTTACAAATGGACAAAGATTTGGGCGCTGGTAATAAAGATCTAGCTCACTTTTGTATATGTGAATATTTCTGCCATAGCATCTTTACTTGAGGAGTCCAGATTTTCAAAACAGTAGCTCAAGGTAAGCAGCATTTGTCATGTGCAAACAGAAGCTCTTCGTGACTGTTGATCCTGTTGGGTCAACTCAATTGTATATGCTTTTATGCTTGGGAAAGGTGGAAAAATAATTTATTGGATACTATGTTATGTGATATATATGGACTCTGGAATGTGAAGGGTGCAGGTTCGGAACAATTGTGTATTAGATTCCCTAACCTACTTTGAAATGGGGATAATAATGCTGATGCTATCTTTCATGTGGATAAAACGCAATAGCATGTCCCAAGCCACTAACTCAGTACCTGGCACATGGTGTGGCCTTAATGTGACATTTCTACATTTCTATGTGTGGAGTTTTGTCATATTTTATTTTGCACTGACCCCCTTTTAGAAATAATGTTTTGAAATGTGTTTCAGAACTGTTGTATCTAGGGCAGAAGCATTTAAAACCTGTACCAGGGAGGAGCTCATGAGCACTGGAAGCCAAGGACGGCGCGCGTTGCCTCGAAGGCCCTGTAGGTGGCAGCACTGAGGCCACCGGAGCGCACAGCTTGAAGTGGCGATTTAAGAAGCTCCGCAGAGGCCCAGCCTGTGGTTAAGCCCAGTCATCTGCATGAACGTGCAAAAAGTTTGCTCCCACGCACGGAGAAACTGTTCTTTCCACTACCTGTCAAGATTTCCTTTTCGCTTCCCTCCCAGTGTAACTTCTCTGCATGTGTTTACATTTGATTGGCTTCTCTATTACGTTGTCTGAACTTAACTCAGAAAATTGGTCTTCCATTCTCTCTCTGATCAGCATCATTTGATTCACACCCAAATATTTTAGAATGGTCTTTTAAGAGTGGCTTCTTCCTCCTCCTGGCCACCCTGGGGCACTCCTGCTCCCATCCTCACTCAGTTTTTGACAGACCATATATAATAAATTGTAAACCATATATAATAAATATCATGCACATTCTATGCACGTTAGGTACTTTTACTCACTTAATCCTAAAACCAGGCCATGAGATATGTAGTATTGTCAGTAACCTGCTCAAAGTCAAGACTGTAACGGTTCAAACACAGGCATCCTGGCTCTTGAATTGGTGTTTTTAACTCCACACTGATTAAAAGCCATCAGGTAATTGCCTGCAAACTGAAGAGATCTCAAAAAGGAAATAAGTCTCTACTCTTCTGGAGAGTTCCCCAAATGCAGATAATAACTCTTCTGGCCCACAGATAGGCAAGGTAATGGGCTCAGCAATGGCTTAATATGGACTTTCACCAAGGCAGTGGGAAGATGAGAGAGGCCGGGTGTGACAGAAGACAGTGAGTCCATTCAGAAGCGTGTTTGGAAGAGCAAGAGTTTCCTTTTCTCAGGTCCTGAGTAAAGCCACACCCAGTCCGATTACTGTCAAGTCCTGACCTATAGGGTTGACTCTGTCTCCTCAATCCCATCTCACTGCTAAGGGAGACCACTTCTCTTACTTTCCCCAGGGAGATCTAAAACAAAGGTGGAGTGGAATTAAATACTTCCTTTTATGGTCTCTGGAATTCAGCAGACCAGGGTTCAAATTTGTATTTCTGTACTCACTTGAGGATATGTAACGTCACTGATGATAAACCCATTTCCTTGTCTGTACAGTGGATCTCTTGGTAGTACCCAGCTCGGAATAACACAGGATAACCCAGGCAGAGCTGTTCACACGGTGCCCAGATGCAGTGAGAGCTTCACCTGGGTTTCTGCAGTAAGACTCGCAAGGGGCTTCCATTTCCAGCTTCTCTCTGGTCAAATCAGAGACTGCACTCCCCTGCCTCCTGCCAAATCAATTGCTCTGACATAGAGCAGCATGCTGTCATTCCTTTGCTCACAGACCTGCACTAGCTTCCATGGCTTGGAAAAGAACATTTAAACTCTTTACACTGACTATCAGAGTTTGCTCCATGGCCCTCTCGCATCACCGGTACAACCAGTGTCCTTCATACAGCTTGGTTGTCGCCAAGCTGAAGCACGTGCTGCACCCACACTGGCCCCCATGGTTTTCCTCTTCTGTCATTCCACTGTTGCTGTTCCCCCTGCCTCGTCCTGTGAGTCCTGTCCTGCCCAATACCATAGCCACGGGCCACCTGTGGCTGTCTAAATTAATTAAAATTAAATGTAAAATTCTCTCCTCAGTCACACTAGCCACATGGCCGGTGCTCAATAGCCACACATGTTAGACAGCACAGATTACAGCACATTTCCATCAGTGCAGAAAGTTTAATGAGACCTTGCTGGCCTAGAGCATGTGTCTAAATCCTAACCATCCTTAGAGATCAGACCAAGTGTCACTGGTGCCCCAAAGCCACTTCTGTGCTTCCCCAGCTGCAAGTTCTCATTCCCAGAGCAGCAGAGGTTCTGCTGGCCATGACTCACCCCACTGACTGGTTACCACTGAGACAGCCGCCGTCCCAGGCCACATGTCACTTCAACTAAAGCAGCTCTTTGGTTTCTGAGCTGTGTGTGGTAGATGGGTGGGCATGGAGGCTAGAAGCACCAAGGGATAGGAAATTTAATATTGGTTTTACATAGGAGCACCTACTATAGCCCAGGCAGTTTTAGGTAGTTTACATACACTGTCTTATTCGACACCTTCAACTCAGTAAAGTAGATATCATGACCCCTACCTTAAGGATGAGAAAACTAAGAACACAGTGGTTAAGAAACTCACCCAAGATACGGTATGCTTGGTATGCGAACATACCAAGAAATAATCAACCCAAATGCAGAATCCAGATCTTTGTGACTCAAAGTTGGGGCTCGTTCCATACACAGGCAGACCGCCCGCAAGCTTGTTGTGAGGCTGCCTTCATTGCTTTCAAGCTAATAAAATGATTTCAGGCAGAGCTGGGGGGTGGGGGAAGAGGGTAGATACACCTGAACAAAGGAAAACAGTATCACGAGCAGACTGTCCAAGCTTTTATTCATGTAAATGCATTACCTCATTCTCATCTCATTTCTTAATTCTCTAAAGTCCCAGAAGAGGAAGATTAAGTCATTGTGTGCATGTGTGTGTGCATGCACGCCTGTGGGTGGTCTTAGTACAGGTATGCAGGGTACAGGAAGAGAAGTTAGAGGCCATGAAACAATGAAATGACAAAAAAAAAAGCTTTCAATATCTCTTCATTGATGTTTGAAAATATTTTACACTATTAGGTAGAACCATAGGAAATCGCTGTATTTGTAAGTAAAAAGGTTGCATACTAGCACTTTCTTATGGTTCAACCTAATAATTTTTTTTATCAATTATCCACTAGTTTATCAATTTTACTCTCAATTTTTATCAGTTAGAAACAATGGCTATTTAGGGGTCTTAGCCTTGAATCTAGCTCAATCCAAGTATGAATGCTTTAAAATCTCTATCAGACACATCTGGGCTACAGAAGTGGTTCCCTCTGCCTGCAACCCTCCGGGACTTGGAACGGTGGGGGGGGGGGCGGTGGAGGGGAGTGGGGAAACCAGGCTACTTTCTGAGCCTTCAACACTATGGGAGCCATAAATCATCTAAGTAGAGATATAAAATCCTCTCAAGGAGACTGAGAGGCTGCCCCAGGTAGCTCCTTGAAGAGGCATTAACATATCTAAGGAAAGAATGTGGATCTCAAAAGGGGAGAAGTAGGGGCGGGGCTTGGAAAAGGGGGACAGAAGCTGGTCCTGGCTTCCTGGCTCGCAGTGATATCTGGCCTGGTGGAGACAGATAACAACAACGCCATTAAAATAAGCCAACTCAGCTCCCTTGCAACTCTGGCTTTCCTTGGGGATTTTTCTGCAGGGGAAGGAATTCCTTGTCCTCAGCTAGCCATCCCTAAAAATGCAGCAGTGTTCTTAAGGTTGCCGAGAAACAAGGCAATTCATACCCCAGGCTTCCATGCATGTTCCAGTCTCTCCCAGTCTCCTTCCCTGGACAATATCTGAATCACAATGGTCAAAATGAATGTTAGTCCTACTTGTGTAGGAACCTGGTATAGAAGCAGAGAGAAAGTTAAATTCCCAGAATATTTATGTTAAAGGGGAGAACCTATGATTCCAAATGTGTTTGGCTAAATTCTTATGTCTATACCACAGGCTAGTACCTTGTGACATTTCACTCCCTATTAAACTGATACCCACAGTTTAAGGGACACATTTAAGCAATCATCACGAGCCAAACTACCTTGAAATGTTAATCAGCCCTGATCAAAGACAAAAATGAGAGTGAGGAAAAGCCTACCTTTGTAAATGTGAATGGTCACATGCCCTCCTACACAAATGGGTTACTTCTGACCCACAAAAAACAACTCACTTTAAGATACAAGTGTACATAGAATTTTTAAAATAGTGTATGATATTTATTTTAGCTATCTTTGCAAAAAGACTTTGAAGTCTTGTAAGAAAAATCTCCAGAGGTCCAAATCCGTTTGTTTAGTGATAAATTGTCCTTGAAATGTGGAACTAATGTTTCTGCTCATTTCATTTAATATTTTTAAAAGCTCTGTGGCCAAATCATCTCATCTTTGGAACTTTCTAAAAGTCTAGAAATAACTTTAGAATTTAAGTAATGCATTTCTGTTAACATTTTTCTTTATTTCGACTGTGATGTTTGTAATTTGGTTTCAAAAAATACTCATGGGGGGCCTAGGAGCAGCCTCAATCAACCAACTCATATTCCTAGCCAAAGAACAGATCATTTAAAATATTTGAGAGGTCAAGATGGACCTGTAATAAAAATACGGAAAAGGCTGCTTTTTGTTTTTCAGGAAAATGTGAATAAAGGGGTCCAGCAGCTTGTGTTTTTTATAATGCCCGACTCCAAAAAAACTCAAAACATAAGTGAATGTTTAAAGTCTGGTTAATATTCAAAAATAACCTCTGAACAATATGGTCCTCCTTTGAAAGATGAAAAAATAAATCCCAAGGAAAGGAGCTGACTTGGCCAGCAAGGCCTTGGTTGATTCCAGCTGGCATCCTCGTCACTCACTAGAATTACCTGATGGCACCTGGAGGCCTGGGATCCTGCCTCCAGCCTGGACCACTGTCTCAGTCCCCATTGCCACTCTTCAGACCGTCCCTCAAGCTGGTCCATATTTGCAGACCATTAAGCAGAGATTGCTGCTGATGGTCAGATCACGGATGACCATGAAGATGGACCAGAAATGACCTGCTCTCTTTTAGAAGCAGCAATTCCCCCATTTACCTTGCCCCGGGGCACTTCCGGCCTCAGCATTTAGCACTGTCTTCACAGAAGACTGTAACCTATTCAAGGGGTAGGGGCAACAATTTAGTATCTTTTCATCTCCCTGTTCTAAAATTGAGGTTGTCATAATCCAGGACAAAAGAAAAGTGGACTGGGGTGCCTGGGTGGCACAGCCAGTAAAGCATCTGACTCTTGGTTTCAGCTCAGGTTGTGAGATCGAGCCTTGCGTTGGGCTCCACGCGGAATCTGCTTAGGACTCTCTCTCTCTCTGCTCCTCTGCCCCAGGCACTCGTGCTCGCTCTCTCTCTTTCAAATAAATAAATAAATCTTTTTTAAAAAAGTGGATTATTTGGAAGCTTGAATACCAATGGACCTCAGGCAGAATAGACACCTTTAACTTTTCTAGCCTCATGGCAATTTAAATAGATATTTGTGTGGACAAAGTTCACTAAGTAAACCAACCTCCTAAGGTTTGTTTTCATTGGAGGCAAAAAGATAGACAGTTGTAGAAAATGAGTGAGGCCAGCATCATACTCATGTAAGTTGTGCTCAGAAGGGCCCCACTCTTGGTTTAATGCTCTACTGTTGAGGTCTTGGAAGGGGCCACTTTGCATTTTTATTTTGCAGTAGGCCCTGCAAATTATATGGTTGGTGCAAACAGTGAGAGAATCCACACTTATTCTGGGGGGCCTTCTGAGTCGCAAACAGAAGACTTGGGTATTATTCCCACATCCTTTGACTTCAACTGGTTTCTCACTCAAGGCTTTTATCATCAGCATATTCTCCAACTAAATAAGGGCAGCACAGTGATAGTGCTCTTAAACAAAACTGTTGATGATGCTGTAAATGCACACAGTCATCTTCATTAATATAAAATATCAGCAAACAGCCAAGTAAGTTGTTTCTGTGGTCTACAGTCAATTCAACCTCATATTTGAGGGTCTAGTGTATTCCAGGCATTGTGTTTGGCACTGGGGGTAGCAAAAAGGAAGTGATCGCAATCTTTGGTTTCAATGGGCTTCCATTTTAGTTGGGAGAAATAGATAATAAATATAAATGAATAAGTCAATACACGTTGAAAGATGATTGACTGCAGGAAAATAAAGCAGAAAAAAGGCAGTGGAGGTGTTTTAAATAGGATGGTCAGGGAATAACTTAACAAGATGATGCGATGTGAGCCAAGCTTTGAAGGAAATAAAGGTGCAGGCTGTGCACTCACATGGGCTGAGAAAGAGAAGGTACACAGACTCTAGGGTAGGTGCACACTGTTGGAGGAATAGCAAGAGGGGGGAAGGAGTGAGAGGGGAGGAAAAGATGAAGGCATAGAGATAATAGGAGACTGATTTTGCACCGATTTGTAGCCTGCTGCAAAAATTTTACTCTGAGCAGGCAGGGAAGTGATGGCAGGGTTTAGAGCCTGCAAGGGACAGGATGGGATGGACCAAGACTGTTCTGGCTGCTGTGCGGAGGGGCAAAAGGCAAGTGGGGTGAAACCAGGAGACCAGATAGGAGAGTATGGCAACCACGCAAATAGAGGTGCTCAGGGCTTGGACCAGATGATTGGCAGCAGAGGCGATGAGAAGTGGCGAGATTTGAAATTTACTTGGAAGGCAGAGCTGATGGGACTTCCTGAAGGGCAACCACGAATAGTAACAACCATGACAAAAATATTAACAAGATCTTAGACCATATCCTTCAACCAGCCTAGTTTCTGGCCAACTTGAGCTAACAACCAACGTTAGCTCAGTCCATCTTCACAGTAACCTTGGACAAAAATTATCTGCATTTTGCAGATGAGCAAATAGGACTCAGAGGGCTTATGTAACTTGCTAAGGACACTAACTAGTAAGCAGAGCAGACACTGAACTCTGTAAATCCAAAACATTAGCAGGACATCAGGGTGGGTGGACACTAGACTGCAGAGTTAACTGAATAAATAAATAAATAAATAAATAAATAAATAAATAAATAAATAAAATAAAAGAGAGCAAGAAAAGTCTTATATGGACTGTGAACTTTCTTCTCTGTTTACTGGCTGAAAGGGTTGCTAATGGTGAGTTAGCACTGGGGTACCATAATGAACTTTGTGCTGGGAAAATGAGACATCTACCAGGCACTGATTTAAGAGAAATGAGCTCATCTCGTTCTTTGAAGAACTTTAACAACCATGGGATTACACCAGTAGGGTAGAACTTGAGCCAGAGAGATACCCACTAAGGTGGCTTCAGACCAGCCACTTACACAAAAAGCCCAGAACTGCCCCTGGGGTTGTGAGGAATGGGAGGCAGTGAACTACATAAATAGCTCTAGAGTTGATGAGAGGCTTTGGCCCCGGGGCCTGAATGGACTGAAAGGTATCTGCCATCCAAAAGGGGAGGCACAGGGAAGGGGGTGGGGAGCTGTCAACTAGAGTGAAGGATGGGAAAGGGGCTGGGAAGGAAGCCTAGGAGCCTGGTTAGGAGAGGCGGTTGTAAAGTAGCTGGTTCATCTTTGCCAGTCTACCAGGGCCCTCATCAAAGAATGAGATGAGCACATGTACTTGTGGGGGGACCAACACCACTTATGTCCGCACAGTTGATTGAAAAGTAAGAGCTTGGTATGGGGGACGAGGAAGGAGACATGGGATGCTTCTTAAAAATAAATAAAGTGAGATGATGTTCTGGTTACAATGCTGCACAGCAATCTACCCCAGAACCTGGTGGCATAAAATGACTTTATTATGCCTATGGATTCCATGTGTTGGGAATTCTGACAGGGTACATGGCAGAGCTTACCTTTGCTCCATGACATCTGGGGTCTGACTAGGAAAATACAAAGACTGGGGGGGCAAGGTGACTTGAAATCTGTGGACTGAAATCATCTGGAAGGGTCTTCACTCACATACCTAGTAGATGATGATGGCTACTGGCTGGGACTTCACTTGGGACTACTGGCCAGAACCCATGACCTGGGTTTCCTCTTAGTGTGGCAGCTGCACAAATGGCAGATTTCCTACATGGAAGCTCAAGATTACAAAGGTGAGTGTCCCAACAAAAAGGGTGGCAGCCATGTTGCCTTTAATGACCCAGTCTCAAAAATCTTGCAGTCTCTTTTCCTGCACTTTATTGGTTATAAGCAAGTTACAAGCCTACATAGACCCAAGGGTAAAGGACAAATGTCAAAGAATTTGTTTGCACATTTAAAACCACGGCAGAGGAGCTTAAAATATCCTGGCATTTGGTAAGCCTGCACTTGTGCACTTATCCCAAGATCTGGGAGGAGAGGAGAGGGTGCAATGACCTGGAGGGGGTGTCACTCTCCAGCAGGAAGTGCTTACATCTGTTCTCTGCTCCTTTTCCTCTGGCCATCGCTCCCCCTTACTTGTTCTCTGAAACCACATGGATTCGCCCTGCCTAACTTGGTACTTTGCGAGGACATTACTTTCCAAATGGTTCATCAGACTCCACAAACTCATGCTTACGTTCTCTTGCTCCTTTATGCAGATGTGTATTCTTCCTTGCCTTATCACAATCATTAGAATTCTGGATGACCTGAGTTTGAATCCTAGCTCCAGAAATATTGAGTCATTTGCACAGATGGCTTGACCTCTCTGAGGCTCAGTTTCCTCACCTACAAAGTAGAAGTTTTGAATGATTAAAAGGGATGATGCTTGGCAGAGAAAAACCACTCGAGAGTTGTAAACTCAACCTGGGCTTAAACTGCCCAAAATAATTCTCTCTTTTTTCTTAACAAGTTTCCTACTCCTTATACTTCGCTCATATGCCTGCACCCTGACAGGCCATAGTCACATCCTGACCCCAAAATCTTCTAGGTATGTGGCCTTGGGGTGTGCCTTTATCCCCTTGAGCCTCAGTTTGCCATCTGTGTACACTGGATAATAACACAGGACTCAAGGGTATTTGGGTATATAAAGTGAAATGATACATAGAAAGCAGCACCCCAGACCAGGTTCTTGTGAAGGTTAATTCCATTCCCTGCCCCATTCCCCCTCCCCGCCACCGTACCCCCATCTTTTTGGCTTTGGTACTGCTGTGCCTCACTGAAGTGGGCAAAGTTCAGTCCACTTAAAGATTCAGAACTCTCTTTCCAATTCCATCTCCTGGGCCTCCTTCATCAATAATCATTCTCAATTTCCCAGTCTCCCACTATGAAAATTCCAGTACCTGAGGCTTTTGTGAGGGGAGGTTGCTTAGAGATAAAATGATCTACAGGATCCCCGAGAAGAAAGTGGAGAGGACAGCCCATATCACAGTGGGCTGCCTTGCCTGGAGGCCTGGGTAAATACCTTAACCAGGCCTGACTCCAGCCCCCTGGTGGGGAGGCTGACACCCTCGGGCTGAAGGGAAAATCCCTCTTGCTGGATGACTGTTACTCAACTCCCAGCCTTTGTACTGAAGGAGCAAGAAGGGCACTGTTGCCAAAGCCCAGGGTTTTCTCATTCAGGACTAAACAGAGCATAGCGTGACAGCAGCTGCCGGGGTGTGACTTCCCCCCAAGGGAAGACAAGCCTTAAAAAATTCTGCCCCTAAATGGGGTAGGCCTTAAGTGATCCCAGCCAACCTTGTAGTGTCTTTGCTCAAATACCCATGATAGTAGCAAATGTGGTCCCTGGCAGCCCAGCAGAAATCATTCTCCCAAGTAACTGTCAGTTTTCCTTCTTCTTCTTCTTTTTTTTTAATGTAAGAAGAAGTTATTTGCAGTGAAAAGAATCTGAATGTTTACATTCCTTAGACCAAAAGGGGAGACCCAGGTCTTAAGAAAAGGCGAGCTAGAAAGTTAAATGGGCATCCTCTTCCCTGTTTCTTCTTCCACTGTCCTCTAGGGAACGCTGTGGGGTTAAAGATGGCGCCTTTTTTTTCCCCCCACATTTCCCCTGTCTGCATCAGTTCATCAACTTATGCCTTCAACAAGCATTTAATGAACATCTATTCTGTGCCTGGCTATGTAACTTGGGTCACATAAAAATGAATTAAACAGGATCCAGCCTTCAAGATGCCCCATGCATGTTTTGGTGGGAGATAATGGGATGGCCAGATACATGAGAACAAGTAAATATCATCAGGCATTCGAGTGTTGTGGTAGGGCTTGAGAGCACAGCCACACGGGAGCACCAACAGCTTCTGGTGATGAGTGAGCAATGGACGAGTGGGTGTTTGCTCCGTGGGAAAGGAGCAGGAGGGTGTTTCAGCAAAGGGCTGCATGCACAAAGACATGATGCAACATGACCCTCGGAAGAACCACAGGTCGTTAGATGCACGAAGGACTTAGCTGGAAATGTAGCTGAACTCATGGGCTAGGCTGGAACTTGCCATGCTACAGAATCTGGGCTTTCTTCCAACCCTCAAGAGAGCTGCTCTTCCAAATTAGAGCACCTGGCAGGCAACTTGCTGTCAGCCACACCCAGGGACATGAACCTGGTGTTTCCTCAGTTTCCCCCATCTGCAAAACATAAAATCATTGATTCTCCAAGTCTTTGCATGGCCAGGATGAGCTCCACAGAGACCATTATGTGGTTTCCAACTTTCATCTGCTTTATTGGTTCAAGAGTGAAAACATTCATTTATTTTTATGGGACACATGGGCTTGGGCTTTTTTTTTATTATTAAAAATAAAATTCTTGAGAAAAATTCAAAACTTTGGTTTCACAGCTTCCTACAATATTAAGTTTGGATTCTATGTCCCTCAGGCAAAGCCAGGAGGAACTGGTCTATGGTGATTGACAATACACCACATGGGTTTCTTATAAAAAAAAAAAAAAGAATGTGTGCATTACTTCCCCCACCCTGCCCTACATGTTCCCCCCAAAGAAAGACTCGTGATTATTTCACTTTCCTACTGTTCAAGGAGCTGACATCTAAGTAATGAGCTGGCCAGTGGTGGAATAAATAAGGCTTAGAGCTGGTTGTTTCAATCTGTGACCATCTAGGATGTCCAGTTTAACAAATAAGAAAATACTGCTTAAAAAGAGAAGGGAAGAGATGTCTCACCCCTCTTTTTCTTTTTTGAGTATAGTTGACATACAATGTTACATTAGTTTCAGGTGTACAACACAGTGATTCAAAAACTTCCTACATTACGCTGTGCTCACCACAAAGATAGCTCGCATCTGTCACCATACATTGCTATTACAACATCACTGACTCTAGCCCCCTCTCGCCCCTCCTTCTTAATTGTTCCTACTTTTCAATCAAGGGATTCCAAAGTGAGACTTGATGTTTTTCATGCTAAGGTAGACCTGTGTCTGAGTTTACTCTTATGAGGGAGTGAAGGGTAGGAGTGGGAGTATGGATGCTGTACTGAAGTCAGCCCAAAGTGGTAGGAAGAAGAGTAGGCTTTGGAAAGAGGTGAGTTTGACCAAGCAGTTAGGTAACAAAGGGGAGTGGATCTTAAACTGGGGTTCAGGAAGACCTTGCATCAGGACCACCCACACTGCTTACTTAGAATGGATGTTCCTTTGACTCCAGCTCAGAGTTACTGAGTAGAATCTTTGGGAGTGAAGTAGAAGAACCTCCATTTTTGACAGGGTCCCACATGAAGTTGAAGAATTATCAGGAAAGGGAGTAGGTATTCTGGTTCTGGGTTCAGACAAAGAGCATTCCAACCCAGGCATCATTGCTACTCACTAGCATGTCACCTGGGAGGCCTCAACTGTCCTATATTATCAAATTAATGATAGTACTACCTGTATCAGTGGGATTTGGTCAGCTGCAATAAACAGAATTCCCAATAGTGTCTTTAATAATAAAAGCATCTGATTCTCTCATATAACCAAAAGTCTGGAGAGAGTAATTCCAGAGTGGTCTGGTTCTACAGCATGGCACCCCCGCTGGCCCTTCCTCCAAAGCTGCAAGATGGCAGCAAAAACACAGTCCCTCAAACTTACACACTGAGGTCACAAGAAGAAAGAAAAGAGTAGCTGCAATAAGCTCTCCCCACAAGAGTTTCTGTCATTGTACCTTGGGAGAACTTACTGTACATGTCGTTGATCTGAACACAGCCATCTTCCTAGGCAAAAGGCTGAAGAAAAGGGTCCCAAGAAAATGGAAACTCAGGTCCATGATAGGCTTCCTGGGGGGCTTTTGAAAAGGATTATTTTCTCTGAGACCTGGACATCTTCACTACCTGAATAAGTTGGCTCAGTGAGTAAGGAAGAAGAAGCCAGGCATGACTGAGAAACAGGTGTGTTTTTCCTCTTAGTCAAGAACCATGTAGCAAGCCTTGTGTTTTCTTTTTTGTTGTTGTTGTTGTTGTTTTACGTCCCTTTGTGCAACTCAGTTGTAGCCATTAAATAGTTCCTTATGTCCTAGTCTAGAACCTTGACTTCCTATTCTATTTATATTGTATTATATGTGTTGTCATTACTGAAAGATGGTTTGAGCATGGATAAAATAGGTAAACACACAAAAAAACCCTGAACAATATGGAGAATTCAGGAATAAGAGTATGTTTGTTCTGCTGTAACTCCATGGAGCTACCTCCCTTACCTTGAAATAGCAGTTGGTTGCCATTGTTCTGAAGAGTTTCATGGATGGGGCTAACAAGAATGAACATCAAAACAATCCACACTCAGGGCCTCAGCCCATCCCATCTCCACATAGGAATGGGCTTAGAGCCAGGGCAGGAAGTAGAAGATCAAGGTATTGGTCTAGTGGACCCACTGGAGAGGGAACTGTGAGCAATTCTCTTGGGGAGCCACAAGGCTATCACTATGAGATAACCAGTCTAGACTTTCTTCCAATGGCTGGGAGACACACCCCCTCCAAGTGCAGCCCAACAAAGCAGGCCGCCCCTTTGCCGTGGCTTCCCAGCTGCTGCCACCGTGGAGTTGTCAGGAAATTTGTGATAATTCTTTTTATTGATCATCTCTATTGATTTTGTCTATGGCGAAAATATACTGCAGACACATTAAGTAGCTATTATAGGCAAATTGTCTCTTAATGAATTGTACCAACAGACAGGATTTTACATTTAACCCTAACTCGGATTTTGACTTTCTAGTCACTGAATGATCATAGAAGGGTTAGATTCTAGTGCAGAACCCAAGCTGACATTTGACCGTGGTCATTTTCCTGGATACTACTGAGGAGTGCTAAAACCTGCCCAAATGAAAAGTGCAGAATACTATCTCAATAGGAGAGGAAATAGATCATTGAAAAAAACATGCAAGAATCAGCCCTGTGACTCCAAAGCATGCAATTTTAGCCATTTTTCCAAAATTTAAGTATTTTCCAGCTGGTTTCTATATTTCAAAATGCCAGCAAAAAAAAAGGGGGGGGGGTTATCACTTTAGATAAACCCCCATCTTATCCCACATCTTAAAAGTAGGTTGTTGCTTTTAAGAGGCTGGAAGAAAGCAAGACTTTGTGCCTTGTCAAAGTGTGCTTCTTCCTCCTTCATGTGTTTCTGTTTTTGTTTTCTCAAAAAAAAAAAAAAGACTGTGTACATGTGTGTGCCTGTGTGTATGCGTGCATGCCTGCATTTTGGCAAAACTGTATTCAGAAGAATGTTTGGAAGCTTAAATCTAATATGCTAAGTGTTAGCCAACAGCAAAAATTTCCAACTCTGTTATCACATCCCAAAAAGAGGGCTTGAACTGGAAGTGTCACTTTGTGGTAGTCCTAGCAGATGCTCAAAGGATACTCTATTACCAGAAGCAAGACTTTGACTATTATTATTTTATAATGTAATGGGCAAAAATCACAGTAAAAATGCTATCTCTGATGGGAAAATGCTTCTTTGCCAGACTCTTAAAAATTGTAATTTCAACAATTTGGCAAAAAAAGACTGTATTTTTGACACAAATGAATTATGACTACAGGCAATAAATAAAAAGGCCAATATCCCAATTGTACTTGAGCTTTGGTTTTGAGGGGAACAATCATTTAGGGCTGGTCAGATGATAAAACTGCACTTTCCTTACACAATATACGGGAAATAGAGTAGCTCTTCCAATCCTCACTGGCCAACACTCCAGAGTCCTTTGGTGCAGATTCAAATGAGGGTTCCTCTCCAAATCAATAGAACCTAGGTCGCTGCTTAGATCCCATGCACTGAACCCTGACTGTAGGTCAGGCTTTAAGCTTACAGCTTTGGTCCTTCTGTTCTTCTGTCAGCAGAAGCTTTATTCCAAGGCTGTTTTGCCTTTTGGTTACAAGATGATTGCCTATAGCAATAAGTGTTCATATGCTTCCTGCTTCACACTTCCAGGAGAAAGAAGGAAAAAAAGAAATGAATGCTCTCTCCCATCATGGGAGGCAAATCATTCCTGTCTGTATGGGTCAACTCAATCTTGTGCCCTCTTCTAAGCAAATGGACATGCCAGGGAAAGGCCATGGACTCCTTGATTTACACAGGTCTGGACATTTCTTTGGAGCTGAAGATAACGTGGACCCCTAGACTAAGACTAACCTGGGGCTCTGTTCAGAAATGAGGAAGTGGATGTCAAGTGGGTATTCAAAGACATTCGCTAGACAATCTTATTTAGTGCATACTATGATCCAATGCCTTAAGGATGACTTTGATTCATGAGGAAATTGAGGCTTAGAGTTATTAACAAATATGCCCGAGCTTATGCAGCTGACGCAGGGTGAAGTCTTGGTTGGAACTCAAGCATATTAAATGGTGAAAGCCCTTAACCTCATCACTCTACTGCCTTCCTTTAGTTGGAATGTTACAGGGCTGTGAGCCCAAAGTTTTCCTTTATAAATTCTTATCATTTATGCCACAAAGAAATAGCATTTTCTATTAGTCATATGGGTAGCAAAGAAATATAGGCAAACAGGATGTCAGCAATCAATTCAGTTATCTATTACTGCTTTTACTTATCTATTGCTGTACCTCAAAACTTAATGATTGTTATAGTAAGGGATAATTTTCAAAATATGGTACAATCATGACTCTCATACAGATATAAAATGAGCATGTGTTTAAGATTTTATTTAAGTCAATGTTAATTGAATTTAAATTAAAAAAGGAAAAAAATTAAAATAAAAAAAAGACTTAAGTCATGAATTAAATGAGGGAAACAGGTAAATGTTATATGGATTCAAAGAAGAAGGCAAAGAAACATAAGTTTATATGGGGTAAAGGGCTGTTGAAATGAAGATGAAAATGGGCATAACATTAACTTCTGGCGGGGAAGGGCAGCTTGTTCATCCACTGGACAGAATTCATTTACATGTCTATAGACAAGAATTATTTTGGATTGAGATCAGTTGTCAACAATTTACAGAGTTCTGAAATAGCTCCCATGGAATCAGAATCTGATAACTTGAGAAAGAGTGTACTCTACACAATGTCATTTTCTACTACAGCACATTTTTTTTCTATATACCACTAATACTTAGTTTCTCATAACTTAATAATTTGAACAGGACTCAGCTAGGCCAGTGGCTATGCTGGCTTCACCTGAGACCACTCCTGTGGCCGCAGCCATCTGAAGGCTTGACTGAAGCTGGAGAACCTAGCCAGTTGGTGCTTGTTCTAAAATTTGTACCTGCAGGATTTTAATTTATGGTGGTAACTGAGTCATGACACAGAAAGGCTAATACCATTGAAAGAAGATTTTTCACTACTTACATTTCACATGAGAAGGGGGCATGCCACACCATGCAGGGCTCCATGGGGAAGTACCAGGTTTTGGTCAGAAAGCAAAAGCAGGAGCAAGAAGAAAGCCCCGTGCCAAAGCTTTTATTGGGATTTAGGATTGGCCACTTTGAGTAATTTCGACAGGCTTTGGCACCTCAGGGCCTGTCCCTAGCTATCTGATAGCTGCCCTTGGGGTGATTTAGGGCAGGGGAAATAATGGCTTGGAGTGGGAGAATGAGATAAGCAGGTAGGTGGCGAGTTGGCACTGAATCAAGCAGGCTGCAAAGGAAAGGCATGCTCTGGGCAAGCTGACCACCACCTCTAGGAATTAGCTGGCCATGGGAGGGGCAGTGTCTCCCTAGGTCTGAAACCCCTGAGATGTCAAAACATTACAAAATACAAAAAAATAAAAAAAACATGACTGACAGTGCTGCCATCTGCTGAGGTTCCTCAGTTCTACCACACATGGCCTCTCATTCTCCAGCGGGCTCAATGGGGCTTCTCTACATGGAGAGATGATTCCAAGAGGGAATGTAGAAGCTTGCAATGTCTCTGGAAACCAAGACTCAGAAATGACATGATGTCATTTCCACTGCATTCAGTAAGTCAAAACAAGACACAAGGATTGCCCAGGCTCATGAGCTGGGGAAGAAGAGTCCACTTTTTAATAGGAGCCACAAACAATTGGCAGCTATACTTAATCTATCCAAGGAAACCTATCATATCACTCACCAAATTATATTAAAATTGCCTGTTGATATGGCCAACTCATACAATGAACAATAAGCTTTTTATGGGCATACCATACTTTATTTATCTTTGTATCCAAGGGCCTGAGATAAAATAAACACACTTGTCCAAAGCTAATGGGTGGGGAGATCATTTAGATAGATGGAATTAAATGAGCAAAGACAGAGAAGCAAGAAAGTACAACTACTCACTTTTAAGTTCTCCAATTTAATGTATGATAGATGGTAGAAAACAAAAGTTATAAGAGCCTTATAGTCAAGACAAAGGATTTGGACTTAGTTTTGGGGAAATAGGATGCCATGGAAGGTTTCCTAATGAGAAAATAACTTACCACTATTTCTCTAAGTTTGCTTAAATTAACTGGTGGCTCTACTGAGGGACCAGTTTAACTAATTATTTGCCATAACAAAGAAAAATGCTAGAGGACACAGAAGGGCCACTTTATCATGCAAGGGAGTCAGTCAGTTGTCTGATGCATTAACCTCATGGCACATCAGCACTGTTACAGAATGACCCAAGTCAAGTTGGTCATTCAGTCATCCCACTTGTTTGGGTTGATTTCTTTAGCCTCTACTAGAAAAAGGTGAGAACTACAGATCTCTCATATCCTCAGGAGCAGCACATTACAATGAAAGTAGGTCTTTGACCAAAGTCTGCCTCACCAACAAGCAACTATTAACATGTAGGCACAAAGAGGTCTCGGAATCTGCTCTAGTAAGCTCAGAAAAGTATCAACTCCACACTCCAGACTCCTTGACAAGTAGTTTGCTTAAAGGTTTTACTTGAGACAAAAGCCACAGTGTTCTAGCAGTAGATCTTAGCTAACCTGAGTCAAATCAAGCCACATAATCCCTCCATATGATGGCCAAATCCAGGGTTGAACAAGAATCCGGGGTTTAGGGTACCACCAAAAAGAGTACTGGGCTCTGGGCTTTCCATATTCTTATGTCTCTTACATGCAAAGGCAGAGGTACTCTACGTTATTTCTAGCCAACTCATATATTTTGTATATACCACTCCTTTCATAGATACATGTACATGTGTTTCTATTATTTATGGTATTTAACAAATGCTCTAGTCTACATTTATAAATAGCTTTATTGGGGTATAATTCAGTTGTAAGTATACAGTTAGATCAACTAGTGTAGATTAAAACAGGATCCTTGCAGCTCTTTTGTATTAGTGATCTATTCCTGCATAACAAATTACCCCAAAACTTGATGGCTTCAAAGACATTTATTAGCTCCTAGTTTTGGTGGGTCAAGATTCCAGACACAGTTCAGTGGGGGTGCTCTGCTTCAGGTCCTCTCATATGCTGCAATCAAGGTGTTGGGTGGGTCCATATTCACCTCATAGCTCAACTCAGGAAGGAGCAGCTAGCTTCCCCTAGCTCAACTCAGGTGCTGGTTGGCAGGATCCCTTTCTTTGTGGGTTCTTGGACTGAGTGTCTCAGATTCTCTATGTCTGGGGGCCACCCTTACTTCCTTGCCATGTACACCTCTCCCACATGGCAGTGGCAGCAAGACAATGCTTGCAAAATGGAAGTCACAATCTCAAAGTGACATCTCCTCCCTTTTGCCGCTTTCTCTTTGTTAAAGGAAGTTGGTTCAGCCCGCATTTAAGCGGAAGAGTTTGTATAAAGGGAAGAATAGTGGAAAGCTGCCCACCACACCCTGTGTTAACTTCCTGGAGACCCTTGATTAGAGTTTTTCAAATGTTAACCAACCACCTCTGGTTAGGTAGCTTTGATTGGTAAGTAGTCCAATTTGGGGTATAGAAGGAAATTAACACAAGTATTTATCACCTGGAAATCCATGTTGAAATATTTTAAAGTCAGTTATAGAAAATATAACAAGCACTGCTACCCTCTTTATCTGGCACAAACCATATTTGTACCAGATTTTATTGAAAATCATTTTATTTCTCAGTATAAGTTCCCTATGATCACTGACCTTTTTGTTAAGTGTTTCAGTTTTAGAGGCCTTGGACAGGACTTAAGTTTGTCTGGAGGAAAGGCAGGTTAAGGTGCAGGAATAAATAGGCCCTAGCCTTAGAAAAGTTGGATTTTTTAGTATTATAAAAGGTTTACATCAACAATGAGGTGCAACACAAAGTTACCATATATTTATTGAATTTACCAAAGTTGTATCTGGGGGGAAAAAAAAAACAGTTGTTAATGAGATCATTCTTTCCAAGAAAAAAAGCCAAAATACGTTTGTCTATCTTGAGTGGAAAGGAAAAAAAAGAATAGCCGCATTATTTCTGCTGAAAATAATCCACTCCTTCTTGGGTATTGAAAAATACAAACTGTATATTTTGACAAGAAAAAAAATATCCTTATTCAGGATGTAATTTTTAATACCTGACATAGAATTGATAACTTCTGTTATGTGACTTGGTTTATGCAATAAAATTTTCTTTCTGCAGACAAGCTTTCAAACAAAATTCTTACCAGCCTGTACTGTGAAGGGTGGTATTGGAGAAGATAATGAACTCCCACCCCTGCACCAGATGAGGTTTCTTGGAAACACAGGACATTTGTTATCCATTGCTTTATTCAAATATGACTTGGATAGAAAATCATTCTTGGGGTGCACAAACCACAGAAGGCTTTTGGATGCAACACAACCTCCAAAAATTAAATGATTCCAATCTTGCAAAGTTTCAGTTGGATTCATGTCTTATAAAAGCCATTTTTCTTCAGTTTGGTAATTGCAAGGGCAAATCAACAGTGTGGGCAGAGCACAAACTTTAAAATGTGTCATCGGGCAGCCAAACCTATAAAAGGTCACATTATTAAGGCAATGTATAGCTCACTCGTGTTATTGGTAAAATATTTTATTCTAACAACAATAACAAACTTGTAAAGTGGCTCAAATGAAAAGCAAAAGAAATCATTCCCATCAGCTTTTGGAAGAACAGTACTGCCACATAACCAGCAATAAGATGAAGATTTCTATTGTTTTTTATATAATTGATAGCATCTTGATTCATGTCAGACTGGCCATTAAATAAAATTCATGTCAGTCTATCACATAAAAATACAACATTTTCTTCTGATAACCTCATGAAGTCAAGGCATTCTCTGGGCTTGAAGCTTGTTCTGATGAGAAACAATAAGATCTTTATGTGGCTATTCATTTTGTGGTATAAATAACTAGAGTCCCAGATAAGAAAATTATATTTACAGCCTCACTTTATTATTTTAAAATTGTTGTTTTCCTCCTTAAACAAGTCAGCTGACTCTGGATTGCTGGAAATCCCTGCACATTCTATCATGCCTGGGTCAGCAATATATTCTTGGCTTCAGAAACATTCATGTTGAAAACTGAACATCTGGCCTTCCCTTTCTATTACCTCCCCACCCCACTCCCCACTATTTCTCCCCCAAATAATCAGCATTCCCTTCTTTGCCTCTCTGGCTTGAATAACATTTAAAACTTGAATTTGGTATGTATTGTATTTATCTGTTTCCGGAGCCAACTGAATACTAGTTCCAGTTCTGAAAATCTCCTAGCAGTGCCATTTCCTGTTACTCCTTTTTATAAACCACTGAAAATAAAGGTTATTCTGATGGGTTGAATCAACTGGTCACTAGTACAAGAAATTATATCCTTGCCCAAGGTCAGAACCCTTCTTTTTTCCTGCCTATCATGGATATTCTTTAAGTAGACCTAATGAAATTTCTCCCATGGTGATGTTCTAGCCCTGAAGTTCTTGGAACCCCAGAACCGAATGAAAAATACAAGATGTATATGAGATATATGTTCCCCTTTTCTTGTCTTTAATCAGTTTCTCAAAATGATCTATAAACCAAAGATTTTAAGAACCACATTTCTAAACCAAGAAGATTAGTCCCTTAGAGAAGCATCCAAACACCCTTCTTGGACTACTGCTGGTTCTTGTGGGGCGTGAGGGACACTGCTCAGTAGAGACAACACTGCTCAGTAAAGACTTGCTAGGTAAAGCATACAGAGCAGGTGTACTGAGTGATCCCACAGCATTGCCAATGCATCTGAGACATGCAGCACCTACTGGAGTGCAGAACATAACCATGGTGACCTGAATTCCATTTGATCCTCCACATTCTATTCTTTTTAAATATAGATCATTCTTTTCTTTATTATAATGTAAGATTCTTTGATAATTCTTGCCTGTCCAGTTGAAGATGTCTTTGAACAGAAAGACCTAAGTTGTACATTTTTTTCCTGACTCTCTAGCAAAACATTTTGCCGCGGTTGTTGAAAAATATCACACACATTGAGGTCTTTGTAGCAAATGGTAATTAAATGTTTTAAGAAGTGTACTTTCCGCAGACTTTCCTAGAGTCACTGAGATGTGAACAGAACCCAGAAGAATTTGTTTCTGCTGTTCCATTTCAAAATAGGTTGAGAAGGGAAATAATGACTTTTTAAGTGGAAGTGAGCTTCAGCTTTTAAGAGACGCTGTAGATTTTTGAGGGAAGGAGGACATGTGTCTGGGATCCAGTATTCCCATGTGGTTTCTAGTTTCTAAAATTTATCTCATGTGTTTTAAGTGTTTGGTATAAATTTTTATGAGACTTCACATTTCCATTCAATGTGTTAAGATTTAGATTAAGACCAAACTTACACACCTTTTTCTTACTTACGAGCAATTAAATGATATAAGAAAAAAAGTGACTTTATTTACAGCACCAATAAAAAAGATTGGCAATGTTATAACTCTAACTTTAAAATTGTAATTTTTAAAAACATTTTTAAACTAACTTTTAAGACAAACTGACTTTTTTTCAAGGCAAGATCCTTGGAACCACTTGGTGAGTATATATTGAATATTTTACTTTTTCCTGTGATACAGCAAGAAGTTCATCCAAATAGAACCATGCCTCCACCACATAAATCATTCAGAAGATCTGGTAACTTTCCATGTGATTCAGTTAAATCCTTTAAATCTCACAGGAGAATTTACTTGCTTTTGGCATATTTCACCATATTAGGAGGAAAACCAGTCTCCAGGGACATGGTGGTTAATGAGAATGGGCCAAAAGCAGATGTCCTAAACTCAGTTTTGTTAGCTTAGGCATTTTCAGATGGTGTTTCTCTTGGTCGAGAGTTCCTGAAGAAGTTTCCTTTCTGGGTCCACAATACCCCCTAGGCCCCACAATGCCTTTAAAAGGATAGAACCCTTCCTCTCATAATTAAAGACAAGACAAATGCAGAGGAAAGTTAAAATGTCGAACTAAATTCATTGGCACTGAGCTGAAAACCCAATATCAGACTTGATGTACCTAATATCAGACTTGATGGGCTTTGAGGGCAGCAGAAAGAGATGAAGTGAAATGAGGAAGAGAAGTGAGCAGGCCTCTTGCTGGGAAGTAGAGAGGCTTTGGGAGGCAAACCAAGTCTTCCCACCTCTCAGTTTTGCCTAGTCCCCGTCTATTTGTGCATTCTCTCAGCTGACATGGAAAGCCACCTTCTGGCGGTGGTTGGTATTTTATGGGTAATGCAAATGCTAAACTGAACCTGAAGCCAGAAGCTTTTCTCATCCTCTATTTCTTTAAGTTTCCTTATGTAAACATGAATCCACAAGGCCCAGGAGAGAGGTGGCATGGGCCCTAAGAAGACTACAGTGCGTCCAGCAGTGTTAAGATCATCACACACATTTTGTTCAAGAAACCATTCCTTCACATCAATGGAAATGGAATGGAGGAGGCAAAATCAGGGACTGGATGCCAAACATTATAAACTGTACTGATGCCACAATGAAAAATGGTATCTCCTCTGAAACACTTCACATACACAAATCTGTAAATGACTAACTGATATAAATATAAAGTTTCATGAATTTGAGGGTAAAATTTAAAATTCTTATTGGGGCTCTCTGCTGAAGGTCATGGCAAAGTCTAGTCTCTCCCATGATCAGTTTGATCATTGGTCATCTCTACCCTAGGGGAGTTTGAAGCATCTGTATTTCCAGACTGGAGGAGGAAGGACGTAGGGTAAAGAAGGAAATAAAAAGTGTTCAGAGAGTGGTCGCTCACTCTGCCTTCATTTGTAATCTTAGCAGTTCCTGATAAGCTCTCCTACATTTTTTTATGTGCCAATTCTTGACATAGAAAATTTCCCAGCACAGAGCTACATAATTTATTGAATTTCTACATATATACTTGCTTTAAAACTCAATAGTTCAGCTAGCTAGCAGAGAGAAGGAAGAAAAGCTATGCATTCAGTCTAACCTGAAAGGAGCATATTATGGATCACTGAGGGGTGATCCTAAGGCTCACTTGGGGCTCATTCTTTCTTAAATCAAAAAACAGACTATATCTTAAAGTCTGTATGCAAAGTATCAAGTTAGATATAAGGTGCTTTTGGCTAAAGAGGAGAGAAAAGATAAAACAGTCCTATGAGAGTAGATACCAAGGCATGTCAAAGGGTATACTGTCAACTTTTCAACTGAGTGTAGGTCAATGAAATACTCCAAGCCTGCAGCTGTGGCCTGAATCCATGGCTCCAAACTTGGACAGAATGGCTCCTTCCGAAGTCAGCACTTAAACTAGCCACCCCCACCACAAACCCAGCCCCAGATGTTGCAAGAACTGGATTAATCTAAGGTCTTTCTAGCCTCCCACTGAGCATACATATTTAAATTCTGGGACTCCAAGCCAAAATTCCCCAGTGGACCACCTTATACTTCCTTAATTGAAAAAATAAACAGTTCTGTAGTAATGGAGAAGGGCCCTTTTCATAGAAGTGTCTTTGATGTTAAGGCTGCTGTAAGGATACATGTCCCCATGCCTCTTGTGAATTTTAACACCAAACTCAAGGACCCCAAAACACAAGGGGGCAACCAATAGTCAAGAACAGAAGTGTTTTCTATAAAGGCAATGGATGGGTAATTATAATCATTCTGACTCCAGTTTAGGGGAACCAAATCACGGGGAGACTAGGGCATTGGGGAATAACAGCTGGTGCATTCAACCCAAAAGGCAGAGCTCAACATAGTGATGGTGTGACTGCCACATACACAGGTTATTGCTTCTCCTCTCTTGAGGTGGTGACAACCTATGACATTTTATTTTATTTTTATTTTTATTTTTTAACGATTTTATTTTATTTATTTCCCAGAGAGAGAGAGAGAACGCAAGAGAGGGAACACAAGCAGGGGGAGTGGGAGAGGGAGAAGCAGCTTCCCACCAAACAGGGAGCCCAATGCGGGGCTCGATCCCAGGACCCTGGGATCATGACCCAAGCCGAAGGCAGATGCTTAACAGTTGAGCCACCCAGGTGCCCCAACCTATGACATTTTAGCTACTGATGCTGATCCTATGGAAGGAGCCCATGGTATGTTATTGCCAACCTACTATTTTTCCATTTTCTTTATATATTGCCATCACGGGTGGGAGGAAATAAGAGTTTATCAATATTTCCTTTATGTTTACTTTGGTGGGGAGGGAAAAAGCTAGTACGTACTTATATATACCAGTTTTCAGTTCACTGGTTTTAAATAAGCATGACAACCTAGTTGAATGTTATTTTCTCCTCTGTGCAGAATTCTTTTGAAGAAGGTGAAGAACACATATCCTCAAGGTAAAAAGAACCACCCTTGTGTGTGGCAAAATAAGAACTGTGGTTATATAGAATTGACACCTAGATGGACCAACTCACCACCTGCCCACACCAACAAACTGAAAATGCATAAGTCGAATCTGCTGGTTAAAAGCACAGGTGCTCAAGTTAGATGGGCTTTGGTTCTAAGCCTAACTTCTGCGACCTAGGTGGGCAATTGTCTTCAGTCAGATTCTTCCAGAATCAGACCGTGAACCAAAGACTCAAATTCAAATGACTTACTTTCAATAAAGAACTCCTAGGAACAAATGGTAAAAGTTTGAGAAGCAGACTAGGGAAGAAGAAGCAGCTGAGCAAAGGTCTAATTTTACTTAAAGACCAGCCTCAACCTGATCCCTGCAAAGGTCTGAAGGGTAAATTACACCCAGAGTTTGTCCAGAGGCAAAGGAAGCTGGGCTTTTGTACTTGAGCATCAAACATCAGCTAGTGGGTACTTGGGCACTGGCTGGGCAACTATGGTAGCCCACGGGCAATCCTCTGAAGAATTTTGCTGCTACCTGCCATTAGCAGCAAGACACACCGAAAGGAGGGATGGATGCCCAGCACTAGCAGAAATGGCTAGAGAGGATTTGGTGGGGGTACAAAGAGTGTCCATTACTGGGACTGGGCAAATTTCTTAACTTCTCTGAGCCTATTTTCTGTCATGTAAAATGAGGATACAAGTAACAAACCTCAGAGAATTGTCATGATCATTAAACGGAGGTACCACATGAAATGCACAGAACCTGACACGGGGTAAGTGTTCAATTAAATATCACCTAGTTTCTCACTGGGTTGTCAACTCCACAAGAGCAGGAGAGCATCTCCTTCATTATTATTGTCTCCCCACTCACTAGAAAAGTGCCTTGTACACAGGAGGCATTCAGTAAATATTTGTGTAGCTTTAAGGTAAGAACAACATCACAGGGATGCATGAGACTTTGCCAGAGACAGAAAACTAAATTCAGGTGGGATTGGACAGTAAGCTTGTAGCAATTCAAAAATTCTATGTTGACAACAGAAAGAAACAGAGTTCTTGTGTGGGGAAAGGTAGGTACAGGAGAGGGATTAATTGGGACTTACTAAAAGGACTTTCACTGGCAAAAATCAAAATCATTTTTTGTCCTGTTTTGGTATGGGCCCAGAGTAGAGAGGGTCTTTTGAGTTGTCTTCAGTTGCTTTGCATTCCCAAGCCTCAAATCAGTGGTCCAACTTCTTAGAAACTAAAACAGACTTGCCTATTTTAGCAATTCTCAAGTTTTTTGGTTCCAGGACTTCTTTACATTCTTAAGAGTTACTGAGGACCCCAAAGAGCTTTAGTTTATGTAGGTTATAGCGAGCAATATTTACCATATTAGAAACTGACACTGAGAAAATGTTTAAATCTTAGTTACCTAGTTGTAAAATAATAATTAGATGTTAGCATAGGTAACATATTTTTATGAAAAACAACTATATTTTCCAAAACCAAAAAATAAAGACAGAAAATAGTGGCATTGTTTTACATATTTACAAATTTAATGTCTGGTTCAATAAAGATAGCTAGATTCTCTCTGCTTCTGTATTCAGCGCATTGTGATATGCTGTTTCTGTTGAAGCCTTTAAGACTTCATCTTCAAGAAGACCCTGACTGACCTCTTTCAAGGGCCACATTTCCAAACTCCAATGACTCCTTCTAAAGCAATAGTTTGCCAACAAGTCAATCTCATCCAGAACGATTTTCTGTTGTTTGTCCTCTGTGTCCAGGACCAAGTGGTTATGCAAGAGAATTTTATCACCTAGGCCTGCCTTACAATTCAACAACACGGACATTTGGAGAAGGGAAAGAACAATTACCAGACAGTCTGCAACCAGCCAGAACACCATTGTATGGGCCAGGGTGCTCTGCTGAGCATCTGTTCATGGGATATTAATATAGCCATAGCATGAGAATAAGTTAGGGAAGCTTGGGGTTAAACCAAAGTCAACAGGTTTCTTTATTGCAGGGCTTTTCAAATTGGGAAGAGAGCACATTGTGTTTCCCAAATGTGTTCAAGAATGAGACCCTTTTTCACCAAGTAATTATCTGCTTAGTTTGAAGAACACATTTTGGAAACACTAACATAAACTCTAATGGCTGAGACTGGGTGTGGGGGCCTCAAAATCTCCTAGCCCCGTTGAAAAGCCACAGACTTGAAATAATTTCTAACAAGCGTTAAGATATTTCGGTGCTCTCAGGGTTCCTTCTCCAAAATTCCAAAAATTCATTAGCCTAGAGTCCATCTGCAAGGTTTGGGTTATTAACACCAAAGACTGAGCCAGAGATGAAGTCTACAGCTAGAGAATATCAGAGGGAAGTTCTTTCCTACGCCTGAACATCTTCTCCCACATACCTCCATGGCCCTTCAACCTCCCTCAAGTCTGCTCAAATGCCATCTCCTCATCAGACCCCCCTTTTACCACCCAACTTAAAATTACAGCCCCACTCCCCAGCACTTCCTATGCCCCTTCTCGGCTTTGTTTTTTCCATATCACATCTCAACTGCTAATATACTGTATAATTTACTCCTTTGTTTTAGGACAGTCTCTCATTACCAGAACGTAGGCTCCACAAGGGCAGACATTTTTTGTCTCTTCTGTTCACAGTTCAATCTCTAGATTTGGTATTCTAAATCTAGTACATTGTCTGGAACAATGCTTGGTGCAAAGTAGTCGCTCCGTAAATATTTGCTGAATGATTGAACGAGTGGATCAAGAAAGACAGGATGTTCGGTTTTTACTTGAGGTTGTGGAGTATATTTTATATTGCTTAGTCTTGCTCCTCTGTCCTCAACGTCTAGATCCCAGGAAGTTAGGCAGTTACCAAGATTACACTTTGATCCTTCAGTACTGCCCCACCTCAAGCCCTAGACATCACTTTGGTGTTTGGCATCGTCGGGGTGAACAGCAGTAGCAGTAGCCTCTGCGTTACCAAGGCCCTCCCACAACCCCCCACAAAGATGCCAGCTTGCAAAAGTGTTAAGGAGAATGGGGAAAATATTATTTCCATTTCCATACAAATAAAAATCAGATATAAATATGGAGATGCTGCTCTGGGCAACAGTCATTGACCATCAAGAGAAGGTAATGCAGTTTACTTAACATTCCCCAAATACTCCATATTTAGCAGTATTTGCTAATTTTTCTGTTATAAACAATTTTAATGAACATTTTAGAATATGACTGTTACACATTTAGTTTATGTCTTTATGGAGCATACTTAAAAGCATATGTACTGACTCCCACTGTAAACATTATCTTGTGATTATTTTCATTAAGTCTAATTTCCTGTGTTTAAATATTCAGATCTAAATTTTGAAAGAAGTTTCATTCTTCCATCAATTTGAATGTTACCATGTACAGTTCAACCATGAACATTTTACTTTATATTGAATATTTCTACAAGTTCTTTATTTTTGGTGAACTTTTGTAGTTTTCAATATTATAAACAAGAGGTGACTTTTCAGGCAGTTAATCATATAACACTTTATATTTTATATATTTTCTTAAGTAATATATATTATGAATTGAATTAACAGTCTCATAATTTGCATTTATTTCTTGGCTAAACTATAATAAAACTGTAAGTAGTTCTTCTCAGATATTGCAAGGTTGCTCTAATCTGAAAATACAATCATTATTTTCCAAAGTCTGCTGATGACTTTGATGAATTTCAATAGGCTCTATGGTATAATCAGCACATCCTTGGGTCAAAATGGTAGGGATAAAAACAAGAGGGACAAAATGTCCTACTTTGGATCAGCAAAGGCCAAATGGAAGATGTTAAATTTCAGCTAGGCATCAAAGGATACTTAGGATTTGCTGCCAGAAGGAAGGAATACAGATGGTCTTTGTGCAGCTGCTATGTTCCATATTTTTCACTGCACCATTTGAACAGGTGGATGGTATGATCTCACTCTTCTAGCCTATTTTGACTCGTGTTTATGAATTTCTTATCCAAATTTTGCTAACACTGATTAATCATCTTCTCACGAAAACTTTCTCAAATGCAAAGATTGGATCAAGTGCCATTAAATCACTTTCCTTCTTTGATCAAATTCTATACCACACATTTACACCTTTTTCAATATTATTCCCATTTTCATTTTTCTCCTACTGAATATTTTTATCACATTATATTCCTTGTAAATTTTTAGATTTTGTGCAACATATTTTTAACTAAGATACTATTATATGCTGGGCGATGACGGGAATATGTAGTAAATAAGACATACTAATTCCTGCATTCATGGAACTTAATACTGAATCATTAATCAGGGTTTCATAGTTGTCTAGAAATAATTTCAGAGTAATAATCTCTGCTTTTGTGAGCCTTCTTTTTGAAGCCACTATTTCTAACAAGTTCAGTGTTTCTGGGTCCAATTTTGAGATTTAATTTATTTTTTAAGAAGACTTGATTCTTCTTTGTTTTTTTTAAATCTGTATCTTGCCATGTGCAATTTTAGCTGTTGACAGTTTTATTTCATGTTGATTATGTCTACCAAGTGTAATTTTTTTCCTGAGCCAATTCCCGCAGTATCCAATATGACCAACATATAACCCTTTAAGCAGGTTTTCATGTATATTTGAGTTTTACCACTTGCATCTTTAGGCATTATCAGTTTTATTTTGTGTTGATTATTTCTGCTGAGCCAAAAATTTTCCCAGCAACCTAGTAAAAATGTCCTTTGGGTCAAATATGTGGGATCAAAACTGCAAAATATTTAAAAAAAAAAATCCTCGAGTGAAACAGTGTAGCAAAAATTGTGATTCAAGACTTTGTACTTTGGAAGAGATGCATGACAAAATATGAAAAGTAGCACCTCCCATACTCTAAGGTGCACACAAATTACCTGGGATCTAGATAAAATGCAGATTCTGATTCAGTGAATCTGGGGTGGCCCCGATCCTTTGCTTTTCTAACAAGCTCTCAGTAGATACTAATACTGCTAATCCCCAGGCTGAAGAACAAGGAGTTAGACTACATGTTTTGTGGTCCTGCAGGCTGGAGTTCAAGACCCTTGCTGGCCCCTAAACTTCAGGAACTTACTTAACCTCTGAGTCTGGTTTTAGTCATTTGTAAAATGGGATGATAATACTATTACCTATCTAAGAGGTTTGTTGTCAAGATTAAATAAGATGATTTCTGTAAAAAACGTAGCACAGCGCTTCCCACCTAGTAAATAACGAATGGTAACCCTTATTAACTGAGTGGTAAAAGGTACATGAAAAACATACGGGAGGTTTCAGAAATGAATGGTAAGTGGCCTGGCTACTCAGAGTGTGGTCGCTGGACCAGCAACATCTGGGAGCTTGACAGAAATGTGAAATCTCAGACCCTGACTCAGACCTACTGTAAAAATTCCTTGGATATTTGCGTGCATATTATAGTTAGAGAAGCAAGGGCACTGAATTTAAAGAAAGGGGGCAGGAGGCAAGTCTGAAAAGGTATCCCAAGGACTGTGTAAAGCAGCTGACTTGCCCATGGAGGACTTTGAAAACTGTTTTGCAGGGCTGTGGGGTGAAAAATACCCATCCTTCACCATCCACCCCACACATATTCCCAAATCAGGCATTGTTAATCAATCAAGCACTCTTTCCAGCTGGGCCTTGGTTAATCTCAAGATCCCTATCTACACAATGCCCTGGGCAACGTCTTATCAGTGAATTCAGGGTGACAGAAATGATAATTTGCCGGCACTGCATGAGACCATTTGGAGCCATTAAAAAACCTTAAAAAGGAAAACATGAGAATATATGTAAGGGCTTAGATTCTGAGTCTGACACCTGGCTAAACACTCAATAAACAGGAGTCAATTACTTCTACCTAGCCTAGCATCTGTGCCAACATTTTCTCCAGACAGCGAGTACATGAGAAAATTTAGGACAGTGTATTCATATTTTGGGGTGTTATAATACCCTTTTATTGTGAAATGATGGAAGGAGTAGAAAATGATTTCTTTTTAATTCTCATATGGCAAAATTAAAATTTTAGCAACTCCATGTTCCCTTCATGACACCGTGAACACCTGGAGGTGATTAGAGCCTGTATTTCTGGGGTCTGGGGGTACTGGGGTCACTCAGGCTGGCCAAAAAGGCCTAGCCAGAGCGGAATGGCACTTCTTACTGTTCTCCTTCTACTCGCCGCACAATGTCTGCCTTTGGACAAGTGTCGATGAGAATATTTCCTTCTGCAAATGGCGTGCCTTGTCCCTCTCACCACATTACACCAGAGTTGACTCTGTGCTTATAGAAGTACTGTTGACAAGTAGTGGGAACCCGTGGCAAGTCCAGCGATGGTGGTGCAGAGCCAATATGGGGGAGTAGAGTCTGACTGTCCCCATGAGGCACAGTCTACTGAGAGTCTCCAGAGAGTCTCCTTATTAGCAACCCTCAGACAGAGGCTAAACTGGGTGGGAGGAGCAGAGTCCAAGGGCCTGGAGTTGAAGAGGGCTGCTTTGCACTAGGTGACCTGAGAGGACTTTTCCAATGCAAGCATTAGACTTTTGGACACAAGTGAACTGTTGGCTACGTTTTCTGGATGCCGCATCACGCCAGGATACCCTGAGGTCCTAGAGCCAACACTGGCTTTGACATGCATGTGCTCCTGCTTCCAAGATCTCAGCTCTCCCTGAAAGTTCACTCAGCAATTCTGAGACCAAACTGTCCTAACAAGCTAAAGAACCAAAGTCTATTGAGGTTTACACCTCCTCCTATTTAAAAACATTTTGTATTCATTGTTTTTTTTTTGTTTTTTTTTTAGGTTAAACACAGGAATCTATGTGCTGTAATACACCACCCACCCCTTCTTCATACACTCCCTGGTGTTATGTATGCAATTGCACTGCCCTCTGAATCTAGAAAATTAATATGCAAATGGAAGCAACAATAATTCCATATAGTGACATACAGTGTTACGTGTAATTTTCGGACTGGTTTCCTATTGGCAGGACAATCCAAGAGAAAAAAGAGAAGGGGAACCAGAGTTCAGAGCTGCAGCGTGTGGGGCTGGAACAGGAACCCCATTTAATACCACACTGTATTCCATATTTCCAATGGGGGACTCACCCTGACATCTTTTTGAATACCCAACTCACCCAAGCTCATCATTAATTCTCTTTCAAAGTGTGGTATCAACAGACTTTGCATACAAACATCTCTCAAATAATGAAGGCTTTGGTTCTACTGAATTACTTTGAAACAGTAGCCCTTAAAAACATGATTAAAAGTTTCCATTGAAGTTTATTATTAATGAATAAGGTTTTGTACTTATGCATATGAGGCCTTCTACAGAGAAGGATTTCAAATTCCTTTCTAAATGAGGCCAGGGATAAACATAACCACTTCCCTTCATGAGTAGACACACTAGAGCTGGTGTGTGTAGCCATTAGGGGCCATGACTTAAAATGTAAAGTAGTTTAACCTCTTATGAAAGGCTTAAAAAGAAAAAGAAGAAAAATGGTGCTCCCCACTCCCAGCTGGTTTGTTGTATTAACCATGTCTTTTGTTTTCTGTATTCTGATGCTTTGACATCTGGGGCCTTACTGACCCTGGAGAGACTGCCCATCCCAGGGTTAGCTAATTCCTAGATAGGAACAACTCACCCACGAACACACTTTTCAAATGCACACCAACCATTCTAGAGCCCACACCTCCAACCGCCCCCCTTTATCAGGCTCTCCCACTCCAGGCCATGGTCCATCTAATCACCTCAGGGCCAGGGACCAGACAACTAGGGACGGCTCCTATGCCCTTGAGTCCACTGCAATTATTCAATCTGGCCAATATTAAGCCTGCTTACCCTGTCTTGCTTGTTCCTTCCCACAGAAACCACAATAAAGGCTCTTGTCTGCGGTTCTCTCTCCCCTCTGCCTTCCAACTGACCCCAGTTCTTCTTCAAATGCCCCCCTGCCCTTTCCACCCCCGATGTGGCAAACCCCTTCCTCTGGGGAATGGGAAGAAACTGTCTTTTCAATGGCAATCTTCCTCCCGATCTGTTGACCTGAGCGTACCTCAAATTTCCTATGAATGCACTTTATGACTATTGTTGAACACGTATCTACATAATCATGACAGTCCTGGAAACCTTCTCTTACCAGGTGAGAGCAGCATATCTCCAGGTTTTTTATTCCCCAGTTCTTCCGGAGGGCTCCCATAATCCTCTGTTTCCCCACCACCTTTTCTCTGTGCCCTATCTGCCACCCCTTCCCACCACTCCCCTGCAAGGGTGTTTCGTCTACCTTCACTAGGCAACACAGTGACGTTCACACAACTTAAACTTTCAACACCTCCCAGGAATTCCTTGCCCCACTTTGAGAACCACCCTCTGAAGCTGCTCACTTCTGTTACTACTTCCGAAAATGTGGAGTTTATTTCATTTTATTTTTAGCAGGGATTATGGAGATGTGGTTATACCTCTTCTTCCAGAAATTCCTTTGAGGCTTCTAAAATGACCTCCTCTCTATGGATGTTGAGGATTCTTGGATTGGTAAAGAAAACACTTCCCTCCCTCCTTCCCCAAACAATTAATTTCAGACCTATTTCCCTGAGAAAGAGACCAGTGTGAGTGAGCAAAGAGATCCATTTCCCTCCATCCCTAATCCCATCACTTTTCGGTCCTCCTTCAGGGGGATTTGGTAACAATTTTCCACACAAAGAGGACCCGCTTTCACATTCAACTTTATGAAGGCCACATAAATGCTTCCAAAAGGTACACAGAAACGAGAGATTCTCCTGCCACCAGACTTGAGACATGCAGGAAGATGCTCGGCTTCAAACCGCACCCCCTCTAGTGGCCCACACCCTCCCCCCACAAAAAAAGAAAGAAGGAAAGATTGTTTCCTAATTATCCAGTGCCAAATCTCTATCACAGGATCTGGACGTCTCTGAGGTGACCTTCACATACAGGTTTCCTCTCCTCATCTATGTTTTTCTAGCTCTCCTCCCAACCGCCCAACAGGGTTACCTATTTTTCTGTAATATTTCACCTGAAATAGAGGCATTGTGCAAATCTCAATAAATACAACTTGATAATATGGAATAGGAGAAAGAAGAAAACAAAAGAATTGACTTAGTCACTCACTGTTGCAGGGATTTTGATTGAATCTGGGTTTGAACTGGGAGACTAAGGACTCCCACAGGACAGTATGTCCAGTTTAGGGGCTTGGTATTTCTGGGAAATAAGGCCCTGCCTCTCTCCACATGCAGCACTGGAACTGGGAATCTTAGAAAATGATTCCTTCCAGTCACCCGAGGCAGATGTTCTCAGGACTCCCCCCATGGCTCTGTGCCCCTCTTAGCTCAGTGCCTCTGGACCAAATTGCAGTCTCTCAGGGAAATGCACCTGTGTTTGTCTGCTGGTAGGTCAAACTTGGTCGGTCAAAAACACAAGGGAATTCATGTCACCCGTGAAGAGCTCCCCTGACCAGACCAATGGGTGTTGATGTAAAAATACCTCAGCTCCCTTACCTCTCCGAGGGAGCACACCCTGCCCCAGGATGTGCTCCATTCTGGCTCCCAGAAATCCACAGCAGAACTGAGCTTCGGTTTCCCGCAGTGGGAACTGGCTCGACAATGAGCCCTTACCTTGGCTTTCTTTTCTTCCCTGTCTCACTTCCCCACTCTCCCACCAGTGTTTCCTGGGATCACCTCTTTTGGAGTCCTTTGCATAGTATCTGCTTCTGCAGGGGCTCAAACTAAGACCATTTGTGAAAGAGATCAACCCCTTTGTTGCAAGTTCTTTTCAGAATAAGATGTGAACTTTATTGGAGTCCTTCATGTACATAGTTATTGTACATCTCACCGTGTGCTAAGCTGTGCCTCTGACTAGAAAGAGAGGCTCTTCCTATTCCTAGTCATCCTGCACAGTAAAGAGCAACTGGGTATTAAGGTGAAAAGCCAACCTCCAGAGTCAGAGTGCTGGAGAAACTAGTGCACACTTATACATACATGTATGCGTATATAAATAAATATAAATATAAACATAAACATAAATACAACTTGCCCAAAAGATACATCCATATCCTAACACCTGCTAGATGTGCAGTTTTGAGTAATTTATTCTCCAGCCTTCAGTTTCCTTATCTATGAAATGAACATAATAATTGTCCCTACCTTAAAGGATTAAATGAGATAACTTATGTAAAGCACGTAACACACCATCTGGTGCAAAGCAAATACTCAATAAAAGTCAGCTCCTCTTATTGTTCTTGTACTTTCAGTTTAAATGACTCCTCCTTAGGGAAGCCTTGCCTGACCTGAGATTCAGTCTATCTCATACGTTCTCACAAATTCCCACACAGCCCCTACTATATATATACATAGTATGTATGAAGACTGTATGTATAATATATGCATACATGTATATCTTCAGTAAGTAGCACAGAGCTATTCACATAACAGGTGCTCAGTAATGGTTGTTGAAGGAGCAAATAGGTAAGTAGCATGGGATCCCTGCCTTCGAAGAGTTATAAAAATTACTGGCAAATGTGGACAAATTCATGTAGAATTAGACCCTTACGAAGTATTTCACTCCTTCACAACACTCCACAAATAGTTACCCAAAAAAGAGCCCTGCCTTGGAAAAGCTGCAAATCGTTCTAGAAGTACTGCTGTGTTCAGGTCACCGCCTGCCTCCAAAGTCTCCCTAGAGAAAACACAATAGTCCTTTTACTTTCTACTCAGCAGGATCCCCTCCAGAACATTCTAGCACTTATAAGAAGCTTTCATTCACCATGATTTCCCGCTAAAGAAATCCTAGCTCTGTACTATTAACAACTTTTCCTTAGTAAACTGAGGGGAGAGCGGGGGACAGGAAGCCTACTATTTCCCTGTCCTCAGCATAGAATATTTCTCCTGTGCTCTTTTGCCAAAAGTGCCACTCGAGAAAATGTAAGAGGGGAACAAGAATTGATTATTGCCAAGATAACCATGGATAATACCACCCAACTAGGCCACACACTCTAGAACACAACCAGAGAATCTGCTTTCCAGTTCTTTCCTATTCGATAAAGACAGATCTACAAAGATATAGCCTGACTTCTACGGAACACTCCATTATTTGGACATGTCACTTTAACCGTGGCCACCCTGCTTGAGTCACTGGGTCATCTGAAGGTCGCAGAGAGGGGTAATTCCTTCTCCTCCCTCTCTGTACAGAGGAATGTAGGGGCACCAAGAAAGCAACGCCTGTGTCGGAGTCCCTTCCGTGGGCACCCTGGCTGCAGACCACCTCCCCACCTCTCTCCCTGACACCAGACGGCTCCAGATGGTAACCATTTCCATGTTTTCCCAGTTAGGTTTGGAAATGAACCAGCGTCAGCATTCTTAATTCTATGAGCAGACACTATTGAAAATCCCATTTCTCTGTAATGGGATTATCTGGGGTCAGCTTCTGCCATTTACTTCTTTCGGTGCTTCTCCCCAGCCCCCACCTTGGTGCCCAGGCTTTCAGATGAGGAGCTGTTGGGCACCCCTCCGCCGTGGCAGGGCACACGATGTGCAGAGGAGGAGGAGACTGTGTCTTGCTTTACATTGTTAAAAATGGTTTTTCTGATTATAAAAGCTGTGAGTGAAAAATAAAAGCTTCCAAAAAGGTATGAAAGCAAAATAAGATTAGTCATTTTCTTACTATTCAGAAAAAAAACCCAACTCACCAACCAAAAACCCATTACCATTACCATTCGATGTCATTCTTCCAGGCTTTGATAATGCAACATACACCATACATATTTTCTTTTGTTCTTTCTATATCCTTGCAAAATTGGGACTGTATAAACAATGGATCTTGATAAATCTCCAGAAGAACCTTCCCCAGTTTTTTAAGCGGTTTTAATCTCTACAGCACAAGTGCAGTGTTAAATGGCAAAGGTGAGAACACAGCCTGAGGTAGGCTCTGCAGAACACAAAGCAAACAGGTACAGCCTGGCTTCTGAGCCAGCAAACCTGTAATAAACCACTGGAGCCTTCAACTTACTAGCCCCGTGTCCTTGGGCAAGTTATATAACCCCTCTAACCCAGAGCTTCTTATCTGGTGCACAGAAAACGATTAGCCCATGCCTAGCAAATAGGTAAAGATCCAAATCACGTTAATACCTGTCTCCTAAATAACAATGTGGTGCCCAAAAAGACTTTCATCATTTCCTCTGGCTAAACATTTCATTCTTAAGAAACAAAGGTCGATCTATATGATAATTACTGATTCTAGTAGTCTACTCTGGCTGCTATTACAAACTAGCATGGACTGGTGGCTTAAGTAACACATTAATTTCTCACAGTTCTGGAGGCTGGAAGTCCAAGATCAAGATGCCAGCTCATTCAGTTTCTGGTGAGGGCTCTCTTCCTGTCTTAGAGATGGCTGCCCTCTTGATGGGGCCTCACACAGCAGGCAGGGAGAGAGAAAGAAAGGGTAAGTTTTCTGATGTCTCTTCCTCTAATGATACGAATCCTATCAGAACAGGGCCTTGCCTTTATGACCTCACTTAACTGAAATTACTTCCTTAGAGGCCCTATTTCCAAATACAGTCACATTTGGGGGTTAGGGCTTCAACATTTGAATTTGGTGGTAGGGACACAGTTCAGCCCATGACACTGATTAATGCTATTAACAAAATAGTACTTTAGTCTTATGGAGAAAAGCAGTGGTATCCTTTTAGCCTACAGTTGAGGTGAACGTGTAGAGAAAGAAGAGGGCAAGTTGAGGGCTTCCCACTGTAAGGAGAGAAGCACAGAGAATCTACTCCCACAGGTAGATTGGCATGTTCTTCAACGCCTTTGTCAATGCCCAAAGAAAAGCACAGTTTACTTCTGCTGACTCCAGGAGCAAGTCCTGAGGTGAAAGCTCTCGGTTTTAGAGCCTTACGATTGGGAGTGGCTTCTAGCTTCACGTTGGGAGAGGTTTCTAGTTTCAGGAGTCTTCCTTGATTTAGATGAAGAAGAGATAAAAAGGATATTAAGGCCCTTTTAGAAAATGAAGGCAACTCCCTCCTCCCCAGCTGTGGGAGGGATTTCCTCGTATTGCAGCAGCTGGATGGTGAATACCATTGCTGAGGAAGACAGAAATTCATTGTAACTCCAATGTGATGCATCTCGACTCACCTGTTCCTGTGTCCCACCCTTCCAGTCAGCCCTGGGGACACTGGTCTGACCCCCTGCCTTCAGGCCAGCCTCTCAAATGCAAACCTCTGATGGGCTCAATGTATTCTACCTGCAGAATGTGAGGGAAGCTTTGGCTCCGGAATCCCACTGACCATTTCCTCTTCATTTTCTGCATAAAGAAGGTAGGGTCATTTCCTGAGAAATTTCACTCTGAGAAATGACTCTGTCTATAGAAGATCTCATGTGGTGGGAACTGTGCTTAAATTTCTCAGTGGTTCCTGACTTCCAGATTTTGCAGACAAAGAAACGTATCCTGGGGGATTCTCAGAATTGTCAAATGAGTACATGCTCTCATAAAAGAGGGAGCGTTTTAAATTAGGAAGAAGGTATTCCTAAAATAAGTAAGTCTTTCCCACAAAGGGCCTTAAACTTAAAAGTTTTTTAACTTTAAACTTTAAAGGTTAAACCTTAAACTGGCACATGGTTAAGTACTACAATCATTTTGCCACAGATGATAAAATAGCACCAAGATGGCACCAATCCACCGATTAGAATTTTGAAATGGCCTTTTACTCTGTTCTTCCTTTTTCTCATTTTTAAAGTTGGTTCTATTCTGCTCTGCAATTATCTTCTCACTCTGTATTCCTCCCGTCCTCTTGTCTCTTTTGCACACAAATTCATTGGCAAACCCCACAGGATCAGTGGGTGGTAGACAAACAGTTGTGGTCAGAGTTGAAGGGCATATCAGGTCTGGACGAGGAAAATTATTTCTGCACCTTAAGCCCTGCAAGCCTCTGAAGTGATTTATGTGAAATAAATTTACTTCTTCCACACTTGCAAGTTACAGGAGATTCTAAGCTGTCTAAGTATACAAATTTCATCTCCATACCCTTTGGCTTGGCACTGTGTCTGGCCCAGAGTAGGGCTTCAGTAATTCCCTGCTGAATTTATATATGTTGAATGATTATTCATTCATTCACCTTAATTATAATTATTTTTTCCTTCTGATCCCAGACCTCATTCAGCCAAAGAGACCTCAAAAGAATTGTGATTAAAAAACAAAAACAAGGGGCACATGGGTGGCTCAGTCGTTGAGCGTCTGCCTTCGGCTCAGGTCATGATCCCAGGGTCCTGGGATCGAGCCCCGCATCCAGCTCCCTGCTCCACGGGAAGCCTGCTTCTCCTTCTCCTACTCGCCCTGCTTATGTTCCCTCTCTCGCTGTCTCTCTCCATAATAAGTAAATAAAATCTTTAAAAAAAACCAAAAAAAACAAAAACACTAATTCAAAAGAATACATGCACCCTTATGTTTATTGCAGCATTATTTACAACAATCAAGATATGGAAGCAACTAAGTGTCCGCTGATAGATGAATGAATAAAGAATATGTGATAATATTATATATAAATAACATAATATATAATGGAATATTACACACCCATAAAAAGGATGAGATCTTGCCATTTGCAACCACACAGCTAGACCTAGAGGGTGTTATGCTAAGTGAAGTAAGTCAGACTGAGAAAGACAATACCATATGATTTCACTCACATTTGGAATCTAAAAAACAAAATAAATGAATAAACAAACAAAAAACAGAGTCAGATCTATAAATACAGAGAACAAACAAACTGAAGGTTGTTGGAGGGAAGAGGGTGAGGGGATGGGCAAAATGAGTGAAAGGAAGTGAGAGATACAGGCTTCCAGTTATGGAATGAATAAGTCACAGGAATAGAAGTCACAGCATAGGGAATATAGTCAGAAAATGTAATAGCATTGTATGGTGATAGATGGTAAGCCACACTTTTGGTGAGCAGAGCATAAGGTATAGAGAAGTGGAATCACTATGCTGTACACCTGATTTGTGTCAACTCTACTCAAATACAAAAAAGGAATTTTTAAAAATATTTTAATTAAAAAAAAAAAACAGGTGTGCCTGGGTGGCTCAGTCATTTGGGCATTGACTCTTGATTCCAGCTCAGGTCATGATCTCAGCATTGTGAGATCAAGCCCTGTGTTGGGTTCCATGCTGAGCATGGAGCCAGCTTAGGATTCTCTCTCTCTCTCTCTCTCCCTCTGCCCCTCTCCCTTCCCCGCTTGCACGCAGGCTCTCTCTCTCAAAAAAAAAAAAAAAAAAATTAAAGAAAATAAAAATAAATCTTAAAAAAAAACACAAGAATTGATTGGGACCTAACCCACTGCCATCTCAGTTACACATTGCTATATTTTATTCTCAGAAACAACACAATCCCAGAGTGACAGGGCTTGGAAGAGAAGGCAGCCAAATGGAATTAAGAGAGCAAATGCTGACCAATATTTCTTCCTTTGCCGAGACTTCTTCCTCCTACTCTCCTCTCTGCAATGGACTGATTCATACAACATAAATGCATGTTCATAATAACCTCCATCTGTGGACCAATTCATATCATTTTGTGAACTTCAGTATCTTGGCACTTTACAGTTATTTTTAAAATATTTATTTAAATAAGCTATATTTAGGGTGCCTGGGTGGCTCAGTGGTTAAGCTACTGCCTTCAGCTCAGGTCATGATCCCAGAGTCCCGGGATTGAGTCCCACATCGGGCTCCCTGTTCGGTGGGGAGTCTGCTTCTCCCTCTACCCTCTCCCCTCTTATGCTCTCTCTCTCTCTCTCTCTCTCTCTCTCTCAAATAAATAAAATCTTTAAAAAAATAAGCTCTATTTAGACCTTTCTTAGCAAAAGGAAAATGAAATAATTAAAAGGTCAATAAAGCCAGTGCAAAGATTCACACTAATTACCTCAAACTTTTATCTCCTTAGAGATTGAGAATTTCAGATGTATAATAAATAAAACATTGAAGGCTCTGGATTCCAGAGGTCTCTGTAACCAACATTCTCACTGACTAACATCCTGAAACTGGATCATCACCTCGTCACCTTCTTCAACCAAATCACTGAGTTGATGCAATCCAGGAGAATTTAAGAACGATTGTTTTAAGAGAGATCTGAAAGAAAGATTAAACTTTCCACCTGATTTTTCCTTATCACCAATGTAATACCTAAACAATAATGGCATAGCAGTCCAACTTGTACTAACTTAAGCAGAAATGACACACTTTGGAAAGAAACTGGGAGACCTCTTAAGACCAAAGGGATGCTGAAGGACTAGATTTGGGCAATGGCAGGAACCAATGAGGTTCCTAATCCCTAAAGGACCAGGTGGTAAAAGCCATGTGACCAGGATCACCAAATACCAGACACCTCTCCTGGCTCAGCGCCTTTGAAATATTTTCTTCTCTATCGTGTTATTTATTGAATAGTCAAAGTCCCAGAAATAATTTCTGATTGGTCAAGCTTAAGTCATCTGCCTGGCCCTAAGATCACATGCTTGGCCTTTAGGCCCTTGAACATAACAATGGGCAGTAGAGAGGAAGAATCTGGACTCCCAGATTCCATAATGCGAGGCACGGTCTTAGAATCACTCTCATGTTAACTCACATTCAAAAGGGCATTCCTCCAAAGATTGGAAGGTTGGGATGACAGTAAGAAGGCCAGGGGGTTTGGATATTAGAAGCTAAGAAACAAGAAATGTCTACTAGAATTGCCTGTGAGAATAGAAGTGTTCCTCTTTACTTTGACATTGGTATGATGTCAACTTAACCTAAAATACCTGTATATATTTTAAAACTTCTCTCAGTTTGGGGAATCTCTTTCAAAACACTTTCCCTAATAAAGTTAATTAAGAACATGTTAGATTCAAGCACCTACTTCCTTTCTAAGATGATTTTTTAAAATCAAGTTAAGGTCTCTTATTCTTATTAATAAAAGCATGTCACAGACATATCTCACAATCACTCGCTCACTTCTTCCCTTGTTCCTCTCCGGTTTCTAATACGAGGAGGAGAAAATGCACCACATAGTGATGCTTCAAAAGGAAAGACACTCTGCCCATAGGCAATAAGAAATCTTCCTTTTAGGATTAGAAGAAGAGGAAGCAGAGCTGCCAGAAGAGAAAAAGGAAAAGATGTGAAGGTATAAATGGAAGCTGGTTGGTATCCAGCTACCACTGGATATCTGCTATGTGTCAGACACCGTATGTGCTTATCGTATTATTATCTCCAAATCACAGATGAGACAACAGACATTCAAAGATTTAAACCACCAGATGAATGACTGAACAAATGAACGTGATGTTGTGTAGAGTTAAGGGGTCACAGCATCTGATGTGCCCAGGGCCCACATGCTTGGCCAAATCTGGTCACTGTGCCCCTAGCCAAATCTAGAGAATGTTGTGTGCTTTGCTTCCCTGCCCACAACTCTGCTACCTCTTAGGGCCCATAGTTCTTCTCCAAACTCTAGAGCAAGTGGCTCCAAACTTAATAGGCCTTTACTCTCAAATCTAGCCAATCACCTAGAGCCACGTTATCCTGGGTCACCTGAGTATCATTCAGCAACTGAAAGATGTAACATACATGACAGGTCTATCTCCTCTTCCCTGCCAGAAAACCAGCTGAGAAATCTTACCTCTCTGCCCAGCCGACATCCTGTGATCATCCTTCTCATGTCAGTAACCATAATAGGTGATGTTGATTTGTCCCCCTGATAAGGTCATGACCATGTAGGGTGCAGAACCCGGCCCAATGCCTCACATGCGTAAGGCACACAATAAATGTTTGCTGACCAAAAACCAAAATAAAATAGCGATGATGTTCTTTGGACTTTGAGTATGGGATGACTTAATATTGTATAGGAGCTACTTCCCAGTGAGAATATTCTGCCCTATCTAGCTCCATCTTCCTCAACACTTTGTGTTTCTAATTCTATAATGTGTCACCCCACACCTGCCCAGAGGATAACAGAACCACATCTCAGCTATGTCCTGAAATCAGTAACTTTTATCACTACAGAAGCAATGGTGTTCAGAACAATGACCAAAAGATGCAGCAGTATTAATTGTTAATGGAATACTTTCATCATTTTGTTCTTCCTAGGGCAAGGAATTATATATTCATTGTGAGTTGAAACAAAGGTCTTTCTATTTAACTCCTACTTGAACAGTAATTCAGTTAACTGGAACACTTAACTCTCTGAGCATTCTGGTAAATCAAGGCTTTACTGTCCTATTCTTGGACAATTTTTCCCTTTTTACATCTGCTGCATTTTTATGATCTTCATAAAGCAGTATGCTGCTTTTATGGAAAAAGTCTAATTATAATAACTTACATTTGTACATGGTTAAAAAGCAATCTCTGATAGCAATCTGAAATGAAGACAGCCAGGCGTTAATGTCCCTATTATATCCGTGATTAAATTGAGTCTTATATGATTAAATATGCCTAGGTTCACAAGACAGATAAAGAGTTCCCATCCATTCATTCAACAAATATTTGCTAAGTACCTACTGTGTGCTAAGTGCTGTGTGGGGTTCTGGGGTGCAATTATAAACCATATGGACAGCTTCTCCTCTCTCACAGAGTGTCTGGCTCTGTGTCTTGCCATTTCCCTATCCCTTGCAGGATCCCCACCCCTTGCCAAATAAATTCCTTACAGGCCCCTAAAGAGTCTGCCCAACCACACAAGAAAAACTGTGTTTTTCTTTAAACATTAAAAGCATTTAAATTTCTTTAGGAGAAGATGGCTGAACACTTCTCCCATATGAATGGTTTAAGCATCTCTCAGTACAGTGGGGCCAGGACTTTGGGTTCCTTACCCCCACCTTCAAGGGGGAGTGAAGTTTAGGTCACCAGCCACACTGTGCAGTCCACTTTGTCCAGCTATGAAACCCTTGCTCTTTCTGATATCAGTGGGTCATCCACCAGGTAATAAATAGACTTGTAAAAATGCTGGAAGAGAAAAATGCTGAAAGAGAAATGCTTAAATGTGGTACTTAGAATCAACATTACCTCCACAGTTATCTTTCAAGACCAATCCAAAATGTAGAAATGTAGATGATGTATGGTTATATTTGGCTATATTTGGGGAGATGAGATTTGATTCTTGACCTACTGAAATGTGGAGAATAACAAAATATGTTGAAAATTCATATTACTACAACTTCAACTTTCCCTTTCATCCAACTTTCCCTTCCATCCAACTCTTTCCCTTTCGTCCAACACAACAAGCTAAACACAGTACATCAAGTCATTCAAATTCCCTCTTCCTTCCCAAGAGAAGCTTCTGGAGCCATTTTAGTAAGCAATGATATTTTATCAATAGTGGATCTTGGAAGGGTCCAGGGAAGACAGCTGCAGAAAACTGATGGTCCAAGGGTACAGGTAGTAGAGAAGTAGCCCAAGCCAACTACATATTCCTCCTTCTGGCCCTCTAACTAGTGGACTTCTATGGTCTTGGATCATAACTGAGACATCTTGTTCCCAGACTTTGGATACAGCTGGCCTGTACCTGCCTGCACCTGTGGCCTCTCTAGCCTGGGCAATCATCCCAATGCCCCTTTCAAGCCATTCTTGATGTCCTTGCATTTGTGTTTATCTCCCTGCTTCCTAGATTTCTGGCTCCATTCCTTATGCTCTTACATGTGACCCTTTTGATCAGCAACTCACCAGCTTCCTGGTCTGAAGATTTAGCCTTCAACTTCCACCTCCCCCAAAACATGTTCTCAGTTCTATTTAATTCTTGGTTGAATTATCCTTTATAGTCTGAAAAAAAAAAAAAAAACAGCTCTAGTCCTGGCCCCAACAAGTTCCCCTGGACAAAGCATTCTTAATACTTTACTGCTCTCTTCCTACTAGATCTTCTTCCTATCCCTAAAACCTAAGCTAACCTGTAATTGTGCCAAACCAAACAGTTTCAGGTAGAAATGATCAGCTTCAGGAAACAATGAAGTTAAATACAGTTCTAATCACTGGAGTACTATGTGGAGAGTTTTTCACTAAAGCCAAGAGGACAGAGTGATTTATGATCTACAGCACCCTGAACAGGACATCGCCACTACAGCTGGTGACGGCAGTGTGGCTGCGCCACATGGCGCAGGGAGGAGGACAGGTGTGCGAGATGTGATCAGACAGGCTTCCTGTATTACCTGCTCTAAACTCTGCCAGGCATATGAAGACAGCCAACAGACACAAACAGCTCAACCACCCCTCCAATAATCATGGCAAAGGGAGCGTTCACCAGCACAGAGGACTCTTGCAACCTGGCTTTTAAAGAGGACCCTCTGGCTGCAATGAGAAGGGTGGTGGAGAGGGGGAGCACAGAGGCACAGTCCTGTCACAAGGAGAGCAGACAGGAGTGCCCAAATGGAGCAGTGGCGTTGGGAAAAGGAAAGACGGTAGAAATCAAGAGATCCTGCAAAAGCAGAATGGAAAGGTTTTCATGGCGAAGGAGAGCAGGAAAGGTGAATCCCAGGTCTCTGATTTGGGTAAATGTGTGAATGTTGACGGCTTTAGCTCTAATGGAGGTTGGGGGCAATGTGGTGCTGAGTTTGTTTTGGGACATATTATGTTCAAGGCCCCGGAGGGACTTGGAAAATGTTTACATCATCAGAGATCTCTACCTGAGAGTTAAAGCACTATTTCTTTATAACTTGATAATATAGTATCAAGACAAGGGTGCCTGGGTAGCTCAGTCAGTTAAGCGTCCGACTTTTGGTTTTAGCTCAGGTCATGATCTTGGGGCCCTGGGACTGAGCCCCATGTTGGGCTCCACACTCGGTGAGAAGTCTGCTTGCAGATTCTCTCTCTTCCTCTGCCGCTCTCCCAACTCGTGCTCTCTCACCTCCCCCTCTCTCTCAAACAAATAAATCTTTAAAAAAAATATGGTATCAAGACAAAGGAAACAATATCATATATATTTCCTGACAAAGTTGCTTTCATAGGAGAACTGCTCTATGAACTCACCGGAGTATGAGAAAGAGATAACAAAATAATGGATAGCATAAGGTTTTAGGCAAAGAATATTATGTTCCTTGTGAACTATAGAAAGGGGTGTGTGTGTGTGTGTGTGTGTGTGTGTGTGTGTGTGTGTGTACATCTGTCTGTCTACATGTGTCTGTAGGGCCAGGACTAGAAGGGGTCTCCAAAAACCACAGTAATCAAGACAAATAATTTTTTCTCCATCATTTTAATGCAATATTTTTTAAAATAAAAATTAATACAAAAATACATAATAAACAAAATATCAAAGTTTTAAATGAATACAGGATCAGTTACAGCGCCATTCCATGCTGAACTATTTTGGAACCTAAAGCAAAGGAAAAATCAGTAAAATTAACCCTGCCTCTATTTATAGTTTTTTATATTCTATTCATCATGGGGGGGTTGCATTAATTTTGATTTTTAAAAATATTGCATGAAAATGTTATTTATCTTGATGTGTGTATTTTTTGGTACTCCTTTAAATTTTGTGCCCAGGGCAAGTGTCTCCCTCACCTCCCTTTAATCCCGACCGTGTGTGTGTGTGTGTGTGTGTGTGTGTGTGTGTGTGTGTGTGTAGTGTGTGTAAATGAGAGAGAAAGAATGAGAACAAGCACATCAAGTCAAGCAGACTTTTACAGAAAATTTAAGATTCTTAGTATGTGCTGTCATTCTGCCCCAAGCAAAACTTTTAACCTCAGATTTCATGCTGTCCATTGTGGTTGTCCAAGATACAGATATAGGGCTCAAGACCACATTTAAACACCAGCAGTCTGATACAATCATCTTTAAGCACATCAGTAGTGTTAAAGAGTCCATGGCCTTCCTTCTACCACCCAGCAAACTATTCTCAAAACTGTGCTGCCTGGATCCCAAGAGGACCTGAGCTTCTCTTCCCAAATGGGCCCCTCTTTTATGATCCTTAATTATCAGAGGCCACATAGGTACTGGGGACACAGGACAGAGCTGGCTGGAATCAGTGACCGGCACTTCGTTGGGCCCATCACAGTACAAAGGCTTCCCCATGTCGACACATCTTTTACTGGACGCAGGAAGTAATACAGCCACAGGCAAAAAAGAGTGGCTCAGATCACCTGAGTTGTGCAGATCATCTGAGAACATGTGGAAACATGTCCAAAAAAACAAGGCTCCAGCCCTTCAAGGTCAATGATAGCCCAGAAGCAGAGTAATAGAAAGGAAAAGATGGCTGCCACTACAGTGGCCAGAGAGAAGGCAGCACATTCAGGACCATGTGGCAGAGCAGAGAGGCGCTGGGTGTAGAAAAGCAAAAGGCTTGGAATCTGGGCTCTCCTCCCTGCCTGATGGCTCAGGCTGAGATCTCCGGGTTTCAGAATGAGGGAGCATGAGACTTGTTCCTAGTCAGCTGCCCTTGCCCAGTATGACATTGGGGGCAATCTAGATTGACACTTATGTCTAGACAATCAAATGTCACCGACAGATTGGATCTCAGTGACACGGGCCCACGTGGGAAAGAGACCATCGGTCCTCTAAACTTCATCCATTCTGAGGTGGTGTGTAGGAAAACGAAAGCAAGCCTTTTGACTTTCTAAAACCATTTGACACATTTCCCAGATTCTGAAGGTCAATTCAGCTGAAATCTGAGCATCCACAATTTGGGTGTTGCGTTCAAAACGGCTAGATGACTCATCTGCCAGCCGAATCAACTATCATGACTGTGATTTGCAACTAGATAATCAAAATGGTTTTTGAGACTGTCTACAGGAATGGCTTCTGCAACCTTTGCGGTGCCAAGTAATGTTACATTTGAAAAGAGCCTGTCAGGCTGCCAAATATAGATTCACCTCATGGTTCAACTTCTTAACACAATTATACTCCTTCAGAATGTGGAAATCCTTAAATCACTTTAATTTTGTTTTAAATGTCGCCTTATTTTATTTGTGGGGGGGTCTTCAATTATTAGCCCTGCATGTTCAGTTTTATAAAAAAAAAAAAGACATGCCATGATTATGGAAAGGAGGTATTATAAGCCCTCCACCTGTCAGGTCATAATTTGAGAAGTAGCTAGGGAACTGCAAGGGAAAGAAGTAAAAAAGATCCAGATGAAATCAACCAGCCAGCTTAAGACTCCCTAGAATAGAATTTAGAGTGCTTTCCCCTGTGCCATCTGAAATGGCTTGAGAAATGGGATTTCCAACCCTTCATTAAAAATACATAGCAGCCCAGTGGGTCCAGTGTTTATATTTTTTCCCTGCTGGAATTTCCCTATGCAAAGTTTTATCCAGAATCATGTAGGAATCTGCGCTAAATGAATGCAACTCACTACTTCCTTAATACCTTCAGATCTGAATGTGCAGGGCTACGTTGGGTTCTTTTACTTTATGTGTTTACTGGGCCTTGATTTTTCTTTAGAGCACTTCTTTTGGTTTTTAATTATATATTCATTATCTGCTTGCTTGGTTAATATCTGTCTCTCCCCTTGAACTGTAAGCTCTGTGACTGCAGGAAACCTATCCATTTCGTTCACCACTTATATTATTAGTTTGCTAGGGTGGCTGCAACAAATTCACATAAACTGGGTGGCTTAAACAACAGAAATATATTATCCCATAATTCTGGGGCCTAGAAACATATTATCCCATAATTCTGGGTCCTGAAAACAAGGTGTTTGTTCACAAGGCTGGTTCCTTCTGAGGGCTGTGAGGGGAAGGATCTGTTCCAGGCCTCTCTCCTTGGCTCCATAGATGGCTGTCTTCATGTTCACATGATATTCTAACTATTCCTTCACATTGTCTTCTTTCTACATGTATCTGTGTCCAAATTTCCCCTTTTTAAAAAGATACCAGTCATATTGGATGGGAGCCCACCATAAAGACCTCACTTTGATTAACTCCATACCAAGTGTATCTCCAAATACAGTCCCATTCTGATTCCAACCTATATTTTGGGATGCAATTCAACCCATAAAATCACTGCATCCCCAGCATTTAACAGTTGGCACTGAGTGAGAGCTCAATAAACATTTGCAGAATAAATGAATGAAATGCCCACCAATTTAGCTCAGGGCCATCCCAAAAGCTTGGCCAGTGTAAGAACCCATTATAGGCTATCTTGCTTGACTGAGAGAATGGAGAAAAGAGGCAGAGCCCAGGCAAAGGATTAAGCACATCTAGGCATAGCCTCAGTTTCAGACTTTCCTCAGCTCCTTAGTTACCTCTCAAAAAGGCAACACTGGTGCTTTGCCATATTGAGCTTTCCTGTTGCATTAGCAAGCAAGACTTTCAGCAACAACATGATAACAAGGCAAACCACCCGTGTTATATGTCAGTTCTGTACATGTGAAAATACATTTCACTAACAAACAAAATTATCTATCTGTATTGTTTTAGTGTGATCAATATTCTCTAACTACTCACATTGGACACACGATCCACAAAAAGTACAGCTTTCCTGGGGCTTATATTCAAGTCAATTAATTTCAAACCTATAAACATTTTACTGAATGACAGCCATGAATAGAGAACAGAACTTTACACTTTGGAGTTTGGTAAAAATGAAAAGTCAAGACTCCTGCTTTCAAATAGCTTATAATTGAATGAGAGATTAAATTGTCTTCTCAGAACATTTGGTGACAAAGGAGGATGTGCTCAAATACAGAGCAGAGGTATAAATGGGACATGATGTGGTAAGGAGGATCAGAGAATAACTAGTAGGCAAAAGATGAGTTTTCATTCCACAAGCAGAAATAAAAGGGAAAGGATGATACTTCTAAGGGAACAGCATGAGCAAAGGTAGAAATAAGATGAGCCCAGCCTTAGTAGGTATCATAGGTGATATAAAGATGAGTTAGAGCTTAGCAGGGAAATAAACTATGGTGAGAGAGAGAATGGGATGACAGAAGATGGGGAGAGAATGGAGAAGGCTTAGTAAGTAAGAGGTAAGTCTTTGAGATAGACCTTAAAAGAAAGTTGCGTTTTCAGAGAGATGGAAGCAGGTCAGTCAAGGCTAAAGGAACAAATTGATGACAGATGGAGAACAAAAGCACAGAGAATGCTTGGGGAACTACAGGACCCCTTTCTCTCATTTTTTTTTTTTAGCAGACTACATGATGGAGAAAGTAGAAAGGTAAGTTGGAGCTCACTGTAGAGGGCCCTGAGGACCATATTGAGGATTTTGAATCAGATACCGTAAGAAAGTGGAGCCAGGCAAGTTTTTGAGTGAGGGCAGGCAGGCCTATGGTCAGCAGTTCCCTGGACAACAGTGCATGCGATGGACTGGAGAGGTCAGGGGGTGGGCACCTAGATTGCCTCAGGCCAATTCCTCTAGAATGTCACCATCACATGGACATGGATGTTTGTTTTGCTCACTGCTGTATCCTTGATGTCTTGGCCAGTGCCCACTACATGGCAGGCATTCCACTGATTTTGGATTTTGAGCAGGAGCTAGGAGAGAACCTTCCTATGTGACCATGAAGCTATGAAAATGTGAGTCCATATCCACTGATACTCCTGGGTCCCTCCTCATGGCAAAGTTGATGGGCACACAGTTAGAGAACCACCTAAGAATCCTGAAGCCATTTCCGGTCTCTGCTCTCCCTGCATTCGATTGTGAGAACCAGACTTTGGCCCAAGCTTGCTTGAGTTAGGTTTGGTTACTTAACCGAAAGAGCACCACCGTCACTCTGTACAGCCCCGCCTCAGCTTAACCACCTTCATTCAGTGAGAGGTCTTGAAATCAGTGCAATGACAGCTCCTGTGCATTGTTCCTAGTTCTGTCTCCTGGAGCTATGCAGAGAAAGTGCACTTGCTTCTTTACTTAAAGGTGGCTTTCATAGTGTGTGTGTGTGTGTGTGTGTGCGCGTGCGCGCCTTCTTCTCTTCTACAGGCTTTCATGGTGTGTGTGTGCGTGCGTGTGTGTGTGTGTGTTCTTCTCTTCCACAGGAAAGAGGCCCCAGTTCTTCCCATTCCATCTCTTCAGATAATCCAAATCCTGGCTGGTCCTCTTTCAGTAATCTCCAGGCTGTCAATATACCTTTTAAAACCTAGTGCCCAGAGATAAGCACATGCTTTCAGGAGTGGTCAGACTCTGAGGTCCCCTTGAGCACCATTATTCATTGGTGGTCACTGTAACTCAATTTACACAGCCTGAGCCTTATCCTAACACACTGTTGTCTCACGCTGATTTAATGTGTTGTCTCATAACAACCAGGTCTTTTGGTTTCCTCACCTGTAAATGGGTTGGGAAGGAGGAAATACTGACTTAACTTTTCTCAGAATTTCTTTCCCTTATGTCATGATATGATTCTAAGTACATGACTGGTCTTAATCAAAGATTGTTCTCCTGGACGTAGCCTTTTGTCCTCTTCCCCGATAGCCAGAACATCCTCTTAAAGACTGACAAAAGATTAACAAAACCCAGGGAGCAGGAGATTCTGACCAGGAAACAAAAATCCCTGATAGATTCCAAAAATTGCCTGGATAGTAGGCAGCTTTTGAAATGGCTTTCAATGATCCCCACTTTGTGGTATTCACATCCTTGTGTAATTCCTTCCACATGAATGTGGCTGGACTAGTGGCTTCAAAATCTATAAATGGAATCCTACAAAAGTTACTTCCAGGATTGGGTGATAAAAGACAGTGACTTCCATCTTGCTTGCCCTGTTTTGTTTTCTTACTTGTTGCTCTGATGGAGTTTGGTTTCTATGATGTGCACAGCTCTGTGGAGACACCACATGGCCAGGACTAGGGGTGCCCTTCTTCCAAAACCCACCAAGGAATGGAAGCCCTCAGTTCAACAGCCACATGTATGAGCTTGGAAGTGGGCCCTGTTCCAGTCAAAACTTGAGAGGACCACAGCCCTGGCCAACACCTTGACTGCAGCCTGTGAGAGACTGGGAGCTTGAGGACCCAGCTAAGCTGTGCCTGGATTGTTCACTCACAGAAACTGGGAGATAATAAATGTCATTATGGGAAATTCATTCCACAATAAGCAACAATTAATATACTTGGCATATGTTCTGCTCATTAGGTAACACTACAAATTACTTGAGCTGGAATTTCACAGGATAATTTTTTTCACAATTAACTTTGATAGCAACTAGCTTAAGGAAGTAAGATATTGAAAAGAAGATGCTTTTCCTCAGAAGTCGACAGCCTCAAATCTCATCCTTATTTACTCCCCACCTCTATTAATGTACCAACCATCCTGCTTGTTCATGATGTAACCTCTTCTCCTCTTCTTGAGTTTATCTGCTCAAGGGATCCTCTGTTGTCTGCTACAGATTCAAGTGTGTTTGCCATTTTTCCAAGCCTTAGAATTAAAGCCCTTGCAGATCAAGACCATGTCAGGTTCAGCAATTATTCTACCTTCTGTTCTGGCATCATATTTAATAGGTTCAATCACATGACATTGCCCATATTTAATTTTTTCTGACCTACAAAGATGGCCATTTCATATGGTTCAACTTAACACCTCTTTGATATTGCTTACTGTTCTGTGTTATCATTCTTTTTCATGTTTCAATCTCTTCTTCTAGACTGTGGCAACTTTAGGGAAAGAAACGGTGATTTACCCATGTTTGAATCCCTGGCACCTGGCCCAGTAGATGCCACATGGCAGACACCGACAAAAATTTCAGAATTGAATTGTTGATTTGTTTCCATTATCTTGTGAAGCAATTAATTATTCATCAATTCAATAAATATTTCCAAAGAACCTGAGTGTCAGGACTGGGCTAGGTGCCAAAGTGACAGAGATGAATCAGTCCCTGTCCCTGAAGTGCTATCACCTAACAGTAGAGAGATATGTAAATAAACAGAAAATTACAATTCAAAATGGAAAGAGCTTAAATAAAGGTATTAACAGTGATTTAAAAGTCACAAACAGAGCTAATTATATTTAGAGTAGAAAAGTGTCTTAAAGGAGGTAAATTCACAGCTAACAGAAAAGTGACTGATGTGTCAGTTCCCAGGCATGCCCAGAGGGCAGGGAAGTTAATACCACACAGGCTTCCCTCAATCAGAGGAAGACAATGTCCCAGCCTCCTTTCCTTCGGGGGACAATTCCGAAGACTCTTCTATTTACTTCCTCAGAGGTCCCAGCATGATGGAACCCCTAGTTAACCTGCTCAATAATACACCCTTTAATGTACTAAAAACCATCGCATTGTATGCTTTAAATGTGTGAATTGCATAGTATTCCCTTAAGAATGTAAGAAAAAGAATAAGCTTCCCTTTATCTGTTCCAATTATATCTCAATAAAGCTATTACAAAAAAAAAAAAAAACCCAACTCTTTATGGGCTGTCCCTGATTTACACTCCTGCTTCCTGAGGTCACCTCCTAAATCAACCACCTACACCCAAGTCCTTGACAAGTTCTGTTTTAGGCAGAACCTAAACTAGGGCAGGCCCATATAATTGCTCACTGAGTCACATTTTCGTTCCTCCACTGACATTAATTGAGGATGCTACAAAAACAGTCTTACGGCTCGTGCAGTGGAGATATTGCCAGGAAATACGTTTGCCTCATCTTTTTTTTTATTTTTTTTTATTGTTATGTTAACCACCATACATTACATACGTTTGCCTCATCTCTTGATGTCAACAGATAAAGTCCCGTATTCGTGTCTCTCAGTTTGAGGGCTCTAAAACTTTGCCTCTACACCACGGAGGGGCTTTGCTTCAGCCACTAGGAAATATCATCCAATCTCAGCTTGACTAATGCAATTAAGTAGGACATGATGGCCTATAAATGTGGGCTCTATTTTTATCTTTCAGTCTTGACACCGTATTTAAGTTTATTTCTTCTTCAATCCTGATTTTCTAATTGTGTTGAATCATTTTATCGTACACATTTCTTGTAATTAGCCTCACATTTTTATGGATAAAATGAAGCACAATTAAATTAAATAATGTTACTTTTGTCATACCTTTTAATGAACTGTTCAGTTCTTCAAAAAAAATAACACCACAATTACAAATTTTTTAATTATAAGAGTAATGCATGTTTCTCGCAGGAAACATGGTGCATATGGAAAACTGAGAAAAAAACTGCCATAATCCCACCAGCCAGATATAAACCAAAATGTATTAGTGATTATGTACTTCTAGTCTTTTTCTTGTATATATGTTATTTACCAAAGTTAATTTAATTAATTCATTTCATTCCCTGTTTTTTTCCACTTAACATTATATCGGGAAAATATTTCTTTCTCCATCTCTAAAAAAGTCTTTCAAGGGCACCTGGGTGGCTCAGTTGGTTAAGCGACTGCCTTCGGCTCAGGTCATGATCCTGGAGTCCCGGGATCGAGTCCCACTTGGGCTCCCTGCTCAGCAGGGAGTCTGCTTCTCCCTCTGACCCTCTTCCCTCTCGTGCTCTCTATCTCTCATTCTCTCTCTCTCAAATAAATAAATAAAATCTTTTAAAAAAAAAAGTCTTTCAAAATGATTTTTGTGTCTCCAGAATATGTATGTCATAATTTATTTAACTATCCTCTTATATTGGGAATTTTGTTATTTGTATATATACCTCTATGTATATTACTAATTATGTCCCTAGGATAAATTATGAAAAGAGGCATTACCGAATGACAGTGTACAAATACTTTAATCCAAAAACCCATAACAATTTACAGTCTTATCGGAAATGTAGGAGTATGACCATTTCCCAACCTCTCACCAATGTTGGGTACTATCTTTTTAAAAAACGTCAACTTCATAATGTACTGCTCAAAATTAAGGAGTCCAACTAAAGAGAGTGGACCCCTCTGCAAGTCACTTTCTCTTAAAATAACCCCTCCCTATAAGTTCTTCAGCTTCTACTTAAAAGCAAAAATATTTGATTAGATAAATACGTATTGACCATCTACTGGTGTAAACAAGGTCCTCGATTCTCAGTTTCTTTAGGCAGTACCAGATGAAATTTCTTGGCTCATGTAAAAAGTAAGACTTTGCCATGTGCCTGGGAGGCTCAGCATTACAAATACAGCCAACAAGAGGAAAATCCACAGCTACACATTTTGGTGCCCAATGCCACCATTTGTCAGACACTATTATAAATAATGTCTTTGAGTGTTTTAGAAGTGTGCACTGTGCCTGGGAGGTGGGACATATGTTAAGTTCCTCTGGAGTGTCAATTTTGAAATGAATTCCAATGACAAGGTCACCACTTCAGCTAGACTTCTCCTCCCAGAATGGCAGCTCTGCAGGAACTCCCATAGTCCATATAGAGGCCACCACTCGTGGAGGGTGAGAAGGTGAGATGAAAACAAATCTCCTTCTTTGAGGTCTATGTCACTTGGAAAATAATTAACTTTAACAGGTGGTTTTGACATCTTTGAAATCCTGGCTTTAAGGTAACCCATAAAAGGACAATTTCAGTTGAATTAAGTTGCTACAGAAAAAGAATTTTCCCCCAGACAAGGGCAATCAAGCAACTCGTCAGGCAAGGCTTCGCTTGGGAATCCAGAGTACATTCCAGTACCAGCCATTCTCGGCCAAGAGGTAAGAGGTGGTGGGATGGGGATGGCCTTCGAGCTACATCCCATTGCCTTCCTCTTCTCGGAGATCCATTGTGCTAGTCCACTGTCTTCCCCGATATGCTCCAAACTTTGGGCTCTCCTCTGAGGGGGACACATAGGGACCAGGTCAGATTTCCTGGCTGGAAACTCAGAGGTGATGGCTATTGCTCTTACACAGGCCAGCAAGCATGGGCCCATTCTGGCAGACGTGGAATCCATTCCCTCTGTAACACCCAGAATCCCAGAATCCTCTCTTTGTCTGGCACTGGTTCATTTCCCCCACTTATCACCCCACTGCACAAGCTCACGTGTGCACGCACACACGCACCTACACGCAGTGAGTCATGTGCCCAGTAGGTTCTTTTGCGTAGGAACTTACTGTTTGGTTTTCCTGAAATTTAGTTCATTTTTCATTCCTATTTTTTCCACCTTTTAGCATCATGATAATGGGAGGGACTAAGGCAATTCAACAGATGCTTCACCATTCCTTTGGTTTGTGTATTATGCCCTTCAAAAATGAAGAAAATTCACATTACTCAATGTCTACCCATGATATAAATAAATGTTTTATATGCAGCAGAGTATAATTGCTATGCTCCAAGTTAAATTAACCCATTTTAAAACTTTACAGGAAACATGTTGATTTTCTTTAGATTCCCAAGAAAGAAAGACTGAGAAAATAAATATCTCCACCCTTCTACAAAGTATTAAAAAATAGCACATTTTGGCACAATTTGGATTCAGAGAAAAGCCAAAAAAAAAAGAGTTAGCACATGAACATATAGCCATATATTTTTGTATCCCACCTTCTTCCCTAAAGGATTTATCATGGAGGAGAAGAAAACACACCAATATTATGGCAACTTTCACCTCAATCTGCCAGGGTTAAAAGGAAAAACCCAATCCTCCTTTTGGATTTGGGTTTTTAGGACTTTATCTTAACCACTCTCCAAGACTGTGAGCAGAAGTTCAAGGAAACTTAAGAGAGAAAGCAACCAACTCAAGATTTTATGGGTCAAATCTAATTTATTTTTTGCCTTAGGATTCACCATAGTGCAAAACAACTTCCCCTTAACTGCCCCCAAGTTTTGCCCACCAAGGAGAACATGCTCCATTCTGGAGAGGAAGTCACATGTACTTTTTTGGTATGTTTTTCACATCATGAAACAAGCAATCTGAACTTTAGGGCAGGAGCCACAAACAGCCAACAAAATGGAGTGAGGCTATGAGTCAAGAGGAGTCATGAGTCAACAGCAGAAAGGCTGCCCCCATCCTGAGTTGATCCCGCCAGTAGGTGTTACTTTAGCCATTAATCTGGGGCGCTCCATGGATGGAGGATGGTCCCTTCCTGCCAAGAAGCACACAACAAAACTCCAAACCAAACTGAAATCTACCAGTTCTGCAAGTCTCTGAACACAGAGTTGGGCCACTAAGACAGGATGCAGAGCTTGCCTGAGAGGCCTGACAGCAGACCTACCTGGCTGGAATAGCAATGGAGAGCCTCCTGGTCACCACTGCAGGCCACTTCACTTCATCATTTAAAGTGGCTTTTGGCATTGGGATTAGTATGATTTAATGCAATCACAACAATAACCATCCTCACCTACTGTCTGAGGCCACCAGAGCCCATCCAGCACTGTTTATTAGCTTTGGCTTCATACCCCATGATCAAGTTCTTTTCAAGCATGCTTTCCTTGTCCTCGTTTGGTTTTACTTCTCTCCAAAGGAGCTTTACCCTCTAGTTTAAGGACCCAAATTCCCCTAGTTTCCCCAATTAAAGCTTGTGTTTTAGGAATTCAAAGGACTCAGGAGCAAAGAGAAACTTTCTTACTGACCTGCTGTGACCACCATATTGAAAAGGAGTTCGCCAGTCTGATTCCTGTACAATTTGTTACTTTGTGGTCCTCGAGTCTACGGTACATGCAAAAGGTCCTCCTGGCCAGCAGGGGGCGGTGCAATCTGTCACCTTAGGACAATTGGCTTGTGGATTATTTGCAAGTTGCTTTCTTGTTCACTGACTCAGATCTATACCTCTAACTTCCCCTTCCTTCCTTTCTCACTCTCCTTCTTTTTCCTGAGGTTAGAGGCTTAAAAAATGTAAAGATGTCCTCAGAGATTATTCATGCCAGACATCAGCAAGCTTTTTCTGCAAAGGGCCAGACAGTAAATCTTTTATGCTTGGCAGGTTATACAGTCTTGCCACTGTTCAATGCTGCTCTTGTAGCTGGAAAGCTGGCTGGATAATATGTAAACAAATGAGTGTGACTATGTTCTAATAAAACTTCATTTACAAAAACTGGCAATAGGCAGGACCTGCCCAAAGGTGGGACTCCTTATAATCTAATATCCTCATTTCTTCTTCCTTTCTTTCTTGCTTTCTTCCTTTCCTTCCTTTCTTTCTTTTTTCTTTTTTTTCTTTCTTTCCTTTTATCTTTTCTTTTTTTTAACAAAACAGAATCCCAGAGAGCTCTACTGATTTGCACAAGGTCACGTGGCTAGTAACTGAGAGAAGGAGGAGGAATCAAGGTTTCTAGACCCCTTTTATAGAGCTCTTTATTCTCTGTGCTATTTTCTATAATGGGATTTTACCCAAAAGGCCTGAAAAAATCTCTTAGGTGTCTGTGATTGGCTAAGATCTATCAAACACCGACTGAATGAAAGCACTTTACTACTCACACAAAATGGTACAGAAACATGATGCTATAAATACTAACTTCCTTGATTCTGGCCCCTGGGTTGGCTCACTCACTGACTTCACAGTAGACAGAAGCAGTTCTGGTTCTAATGCCTGTACAGATCTCTTACCTTTCTTGTAGTTCACAAATCCATATTATATCTTAAACTATGATCATCAACGTCTTATCTATTTCCCAAACTTTACCCTGGTCACAAGAGGACAAGATGAGAGAGAGTATGTGGAAGCATGGGATAAATCCAACTCCTCCCCACTGGAAAACAACTGAAAGAATATGCTCCCCTTTCAAATAGCTTTCAAATAAACTAATTTGCCCTATTATTAGATGAGTACCACTGTTTGAGAGGTATCATGATGAAGCAGAAATTATGTTGTCAGATCCTTTTTGTGTTGTGTTGAGTTGTATGGGTTGAACTAGTTTTCAGAGACTCAGTGTCCAGATGTGAATAGTGGAAGTAATGGAATTTTCCCTAAAGAGCTCTTACTCAGATTATACATAGGATGACCATATAATTTATTGTCCATACCAGGATACTTCTGAGAGTAAAGGGAGTTCCGTTATTACTTATGCTAGGTCAATAGGCAAAATCAGGGATGTGGCATACGGCCACCTAAGTTACACAACATGGTGTCTGGCACAAAGATATTTGACAAATCTTAGTTTTCTTTCTCTTCCTTTTTCTCAAGAATCCAAGCAATTCTACAGTAAGATCTTTCTCTTCTGTTTCTAAATGTACTCCAGTTGGTCATTCGAGCACTCTGACTGGACGGTGAAGCCCCCATTTACTAGCCGTAGGTAACACTCCCCCTCCACCACCCCTTTCCTAATACTACACAACACTGGAGCTGTGTGATCCACACACCCTGCCTTGCTCACACTGCCCTTCCAACTTCTCTGTGATACCAACGATGTTGGGGGGGAGGGCGGCAAGGGTGGGGGGAGATGGCATTCATTATTCTGCCAAAAGCACAGATGGTAATTTGAAACAACAACATTCCTATTTGGGAAGGAGAAACGTTGTGCTGTGAATACAGCTTATGAAAGCATAAAGACTGAACGCCTTGGATGTGGCAAAGGGCCGCATGGGGGTTTCTGATCAGTTCAACCCATGTACACTGCATGAACTCACTTAGAAATAATAAAGCCTCTATGCTCTCTCAGTCTTGTATTTGTCTTAAACTCAGGCCCACCAAATTGTGCCAAATTATGTGTTGTTCAACTTGCACTGCCCCGAGAACAGTAAGCTCATTTTGCAAGTTAACTGTGCCGTATTTGTAAGATTTCAGCATTTCAACCAGGAGTTATCGACAGAGAAAGGGAAATAAACAGATAATTTTTCAGCCATTTTTCACTTCAAGCTTGAATCCAGGTTAAATTCGTTCATGTCCCTCTGTGACAGTTATACACACGTAGGCAGAACTCACGCTACACAGTATATTCTATGTATGGGAACATGGAAATAAAGAGGATTAAGATAAACATCATGCATTGAATTTCTGAATTTTGTGTCTATTTTAAGACAGAACATTTTGGATGAACTTTGCTTTCACTCCATAGAGTATCCTTTTTTCTATATGAAAGTGTAATTTGTTCATTTCTATTTCAAGCTAGCTATTTTTCCCAGGCCAAGAAAATAATCATAATTTAATAATTCATTGAAATGTTACATATCCAATAGTTTTTAGAAGTTTCTTCCCCTTCTCCCTCCACTCTTCCAATCCCCTCCAGTATCAGGCACTAAGGCATACACTGTGGTTGGGATTTTGGAGTATGGGATCAGATCCGAGCGTTTCTACTTCCTACAATGTGGCATTGATCAAGTTCCTTGATGCCTCTAAGCCTCAGTTTCCTCATCTGAAAATGGGACTAATGATAGTTCCTACTTCACAGAGTTTCTATAGGGATTTTTTTTTTTTTTTTAAGCAGGCTCCACATTCAGTGCAGGACCTGATGCGGGGCTCAAACTCACGACCCTGAGATCAAGACCTGAGCTGAAATCAAGAGGCAGATGCTTAACCGACTGAGCCACGCAGGCACCGTTGTAAGGATTAATACATGCAGAGTACTTAGCAGTTTGGCAGGCACATGGAAAGCAGTCCAAAAAGGCTGGCCCTTACTCCTTCCCCTAATGACTCAGCGCAGTCGCCTCCTCTCCTGTACAACCTCTCTCTCCTCTCTCCCTCTCCCTTCTGTGGTAACCAGAGTTCGGGGCCTCTTTGCTGCACCCCTGCACTGGGGCAGTGGTCTTCTCTCCAGTTTCTGTGCCACCGATCTCATCCCACTTGCCTAGCTGTTCTGTGACCACCTACCAAATGTCTTCCTAAACGAGCATTCTCATTCATGCCGCCTCAAAAACAACTCTGAAGTCTCTCCATTCCTATGGGATAAAATTCAAATTCCCCAAATGTGACAATTTAACGTCAGGCACGCCAATCTCCCTTTCCAACCTTACCTTGATCCCCAAATATGAATTACTAATTGCCTCCCATACCCCAACAAGAGCCAGACCCTTCTCTGCTGCATACTTTTCCTTCTCCAGGGACCATTTTAATTTCCCTTCCTCTCTAAAATTTTGTCTACCTTCTCCATCATCACTGACTCTTCCCTACAGCAAGTGCACTCTGTTTACTATTGCCATAGCTCATTTGGCACTTAGTTATAAACTATTTTGTGACAGCTCTATGATCAATGGACTTAGGGGAAGCCAAGACTATCTTTTAGATTGTTCTAGATCTCTGTCACTTCCACAGAGTAGATGCTCAATAAAAAGTTTGTTGAATGAATGAATAAATTAAGAGAAATTAAACTACAGAATCTAAGAGATCAGCATTTCACAATCTAAGAATCACACTCTGATAAAGGCCCTAACTTATTCTTACTGTAATAAACTTTTCTGCACTATAAATGCATAAAATGCTATCACTCATAAAAATTATATTGAGAAATATGATTGACATTCTTTTGAGCTACTTCTTGTGGATGAATATTTCAGAGAATTTGGTCAAATCCAAAATAAATGCAAAAAAAAAAAGCTATACTTAGCTATCATATTAAACTCATTTCAGGGGCACAATCCCCTGAGATCAATCTTACCTTTTACTAACTTTCCAGGGAACAAAGTCCATTAAATGATATCTAACCTACATATACCAACCCATCAAATATAATAAGTTAGAGATTCAAATGGATCTTCATTTTCTAAATATAAACAAAATACCTCAAAGCCCCCTTTAAACCAACATTCATCGCAAAGGCAAGATAATTTGCTATGCATGGAGAAACTTGATAATGTCTCAACATTGCCCAAATGTCTGAGACATATGCTACCCATCAGACCCCCAAAAAATGTTTAAATGCATCTGTTTTTACTCAGAGCCCCCTTTTACATCTTTATGAAGTGAGCAAAACTGAAAAGTCACAAGGAATAAAAAGACGGTTGTAACATACACAGTACTAATCGCTTAATCCTCTTACTAGGACCCGGGCCGTCAGGGCCAAGGACGGTAATGCCGATGCTAATACACGCTGTCTGCGGGAGCTGTCACTGCCACCCGTGTCCCCGAGGTCTGTGTGTCAATACCGGAGGGATTACAGAGAGACAAAGTACGTAACTGAGTAACGTTTGTGTCCAACGTGGATCCCGTTTCCCTGTTTGTCAGTGAGTGCTGATGGAGCCGGGAGGACAGGGATGACACCAGCTGAGCCCTCTGCAGGCAGAATTCCTGTTCCAACACAAGTAATAGTCCCAAGAGTCCAGAAAGAACAATGCAGCGGACCCGAGCTCCAAAACAGCAGGGCTCACTTAGCACATACTTCAGCAGAGAAGTTCCCCTACAGGTGAAATCTAACAGGAGAAGGTGTTGGCTTTTAAAACATCTGGGTGTTTGGAAACCAAAATTCAAAGACCACCTCCATCGCTGCTGGAGCCAGAGCCGTCCCACTGCCGGCCTCGGCCTCCCCCCGCTCTGTATGAAGAGCAATAGGAAGAACAACTGCTCAGATTTAGTGAGACTCAGGGAAGCAAAAGAAGCAAATGGCCCTGGTCTGGTTCCTGCAATTCCTGGAGACGGCTTGCAAGGTGAGGAGGCAGAACCCACTGTTGGGTGGCCCTGACCTGAGGAGTGGCACAACTCTCTCTCTGCTTTGGCCGGGGATGCCCAGGGTAGGTGTGGCACCATGCTTGGCTCATCTTTATTTAAAGACTGCCATCTAAAACCCCAGTTCTGCCCCACCACACCTTCCTGAAAACCTCCATTCCAATCCAGCTGGCATTCCGAGACAGAACAGATTGGGTCAAGAAGCCAGTCTTCACTGGAGTGAAGGCTGATAACAGCTAGAAGAAAAACAGGGAGGCAGTGAAAGGAAAAACTCCTCTCACCTATAAGCTCTATGACTTTTGGGGCCTCACCTGGAAAGTGGAGATCGTCATGTCCACCACCTCAGTCTAGTGCCAACACTGAAGGAGATGATTTATGTAAAAAGTACCTGGCATTGTTTCTAGAACTTGGTAGCCACTCAAAATTAGGTGATTAACATCGTCTTCCTGAACACAGAGGAGTCCCAGAACACGAAATGTTTAGGGACAGTGAGGCCAGAGGGGCTGGTCTTGGACTCTACCAGATCCATGGAGCATAAGAAAAAGGCTGCCAGTCCCACAGAAAGAAATACTCCATCAATGCCTTCACAGCTGCTCTGACAAATAGGGGCTTCGTTTTCCACATTCCCCCTGTAGGACACAATGTCACTTTAGCAGGATGTAAGAGGCCTTAGCCACAGCCCTTTGTGCCTCGACAGAGATTGGAAAACACAAAGGTGAAAGTTGGGGGGTTCTCAGTCTAACATAGCAAGGGTCCAGTCAGCTTTTCCAGATACTTTTTTCTCTTACATAACAGAAAAACGTGCTGGGAGGCTCAGTGCATATCCAGCTTAGGGGAGGGACAAATAGATTAGGGGAAATTTCCTGCAGGCATTAACAAAACTGAGGCTTACATTTGCCCAAAGTTTGCTTTCCATCACACTGTTCAATTTTTAATGTGACAGAGAATACCACATGTTAAATTTCTTACTAAACACACTGTGTATGTTCCAAACCTCCGAGGACCATTCCAGGCAAGGGAGGTGGTAAAAGGAAAGACTTGGGGTGAGCCCTAGTCCCTGTGAGTACTGGGAATAACAACCTAGACATTCAGACTTCAGTGTCTCTAGTTCCCTAACTTGCCTGATGGTCTCTGAAGATTGTCCTCTTTATGCCCCCGATGAAGTTAAAGGACACAGTGTCATGTAAAGATTGTGAGAAGCCAGCACCTAGAAATTCGATAACAGTCCCAGATGGTCTTTGATCCTCCACTAGGGTTCACATGAGAACCTGTGCTAGACACAGATTCTGAGCCAATTTTTGTGAGTTATTCTTGTTACACAATCCAACACTGAAGCACCTCCCTGACTTCATTTCTCACTACTCTCCCCTGGCTCCACACAATCCAGAGCCACACTGGCCCCCTTGATATTCCTTGAAAATGCATGCATGCTCCAACCCCAGGGCCTTTGTACTTACTGTTTCCTCCACTCACAACACTCTTCCCCAGATATATGCATGGCTTGTTTTTCACATCACTCAGTTTCTGCTCATTGTCAACTTCTCAAGAGATCTTTCTCAATCACTGCAACTTACATAACGCCATCAGACCTCACCACCCTCCATCACTCCTTACACTTCAGTGTTTTGCCCTACTTAGTTTTACTTCCCAGCAGTTACTACCTGATATGTTATATACTCATTTGTATTTTGTTTCTTGTCTGTCTCTCTCATTGATATGTAAGTTCCCTGACAGCAGAGGTTTTTCTTATTCTGTTTATTGTTGAATCCTCAGTTACTACATTTGTGTTTGGCACTTACTAGATGCTCAATAAATATCTGCTGAATAAAGAAAAGAATAGAGTTCTTCATATCAGAGGATGCTAGAGCTGTGAGACTTGTAAACTACTGGTTTCATCCTTTGTTTCATAGATGAGGAGGCTGAGCCTGCTGAAGGGAAATAGCTTACCTCCAGCCAGTAAATCTAACAAGTTGGGAGGCACAAGAGGTGATCTGCATAAAAAAGCAAACATATCTAGTGTGGAGAAAAAGTTCTGGCCAAAAAGAAAAGTGAAAAGGAGAAAGAAAGGAAGGAAGAAGGAAGGGAAGGAGCAAGGATAGCTACACATTTTACTGGCTGAACAAGAGACTCTGGAATCCAAACATGTTTAGATAAGGCTGAACTAAGATTTTGTATCTAAAAATTACCTTGCAAATTGTATCTCTTGCAAGTAGACGGTCCACATTTAGGAATGGCCCCTGAGAGGTCCAGCTCTCCATTCCTCACTGCGGTGCAGTGGGAATATTCTAACAGCTGAGGTTTATCTAAAGAACAGTTATCATCTGGGTTCAACTCTCCCACCTGCAGCAGAACTCCTCATGCTAGACAGAGAAGGGGAAGGGGGAGGAAAGAGATATTGAACTAGGCACTATGCCAGGGGCTTTCAAGGATCTCAGTTCATTTTCATGACATTCCTGCGACCACTTTACAGATGAGAAAACTAAGTCTCAGAGGGTTAAAAAGGCTCAAAATCCCCTAGTTGATCAGTGGCAAAGACAGGACACTAACTCAGGTAGTCCAATTCTAGATCTCACGGTTTTTCACTCTACTTGGCTGTTCTCTCCAATGTGTAAAGAACTTCAGAGGAGAAAACTTCCCCATGTGTGTTTTCACGAGCTTTTTTATACCCACCCTGAGGCAAGGTTGAGTCACCAGTCCTCTTTAGGCACCTCCGCTTTCACAAAAGGATCTGATTCCACCACCCAATCATTAGTCTGCAAAAACATTCAGATTTGGTGACACAGAACACATGTATCCTTCAGTATCCCCAAAGCCACTTCTAAATAAACATACAATCCAAGTAAAAACAGCGCACTTGCTGCGTAAGTGCAATTTTGAAACTCCTGGTGGAGCAGGGTCCAATTGTTTGGGTTTGCCTGGGACTGAGGTGCATCTGGTGATTTTTGGGATTTTCAGTCCCCAAACCGAGAAAGTTCTGGGCAAATTGGAAAAAGTTGGTCACTCTACCCAACACCCACCTGCAAACCAGACTATCCCTCTTAAGCCTCCACCCCATGAAGAAATTCTAAGGCCACTACTTTCCTTATATAACAACTTTTGATTGAAGCTCCATTGATAAAAATGTCATTTATGGAAGATGGATTAAAACATAGGCATTTTATTCATTTCTAAATTTTAGCTTTTAATCCTGGATTCATTGGAGCTCTAGAATCCATTCATTTATGGAAGATGGATTAAAACATAGGCATTTTATTCATTTCTAAATTTTAGCTTTTAATCCTGGATTCATTGGCACATACAAATATGTGCCAATGGACCACATTTGTTTAGTGTTTTCACATAATTCTTCTCAGCGGACTGTGCTTTGGTATTTTGCCTTTTTGTGATACTGAAGAGACCACAGAAATACTATTGAATTTAGCAGGGAGGAGGGGAGTCATGAGGACAATGGTCACTACATGATCCAGTGTCATCCTTAATCTCCTAGAGAATTTATTTCAGATTTAAGTGCCAGGGAAATCTCTGTCTCCCTTGAGAAACTGTATTTTCTATGGTTTTTTCTTTATGAAAATTAATATATACCTGATCTTGTTTCCCTTTTTATTTTGACCAGTAGGCAACTAATTGCCAAATTTGTTGTTCAATAGTAAATATTGTACAGGACTCTTTTGTCTATATGTTCACATTTTAACTTACTACATTTTCCAGATTTTAATTATTTATGTAATATAACAAGGTGATAGGTGAGAATAAGATCATTGGCATACTTCATTATAATTTTCAGTTTCTCCTTACAAGTGAAGTGGGTATTTTCTGGGGGATTTAAAGTTCATGCTGGAATCTGTCAGAGAAAGGAGAACTTCTGGTTCAGCATTGGAATGGGAATTTAAGACAAGAGCCAGCTGAACAAACATAGAAATGATTGGTTCACAATTTCCTAATTTATTTCAACATTTGTCAACACCTTCTATACATTACCTAGGACAGGTAGAGAATACCCAAGTGAAAGTTTCATGGCTCCCACCCCTAATTCACTCTATTCACATGATCTCAGGTAAAGTGGGAACAGACTCAATTCCTGTTGATCAATAGGTGACAAATAATCTGCCTGAGGACATCTGGTTTTATATTCTCAAGTTACCAAAGGGGCAGCCTGGTACAGGGCAGGTGATGGGTTTGGAATGGACTCTCAGCCCCAGTGTTTGTCACCAGTGTGACCCTGGGTATGTCATCTAAAGAGTCTGACTCTCCATTTTCTCTTTGGTAAAGGAGGAGTAATAATGTCCACCTTAGAGAGTTATTCGGAACACTAATTAAAATCACGCATATGAAAGCATCTCCCCCCCCCACCCCCCACTGCACTGTGCTTGGCATATAGTGAGACCTAAAAAAAAAAAAAAGGTCTTCGTTGTTACTACAGAAAAGTTAATCCTCGGACTGACAGGGTTCACACTGTCCCTGGCAGTGACTGGAGATTTTATCATAAACCTCTGGCAGCGTTGCCTAATATAACTTTGGCCACTTTTGCTCATTTGTTAAAGGATACTACACAGGCCCAAAGCAGGGGCCCCACATTAAAGCGGTTACTATGGCGGGTCACTAGGGTTCTTTTTCCCTAGGCAACAATGAAACTGCATTAACAAGCATTCACCAGGGCAAACCATAGGCAAGGAACATTAGAACTTTGCAAAAATAATAAACTCTTAAAGAGATACACTGCTACACAGGCTAGCCTTTGGTGATTCTTGCTTTTTGCACATGCTAAGCTGGCTGGAGCCCAACCATTAAAGCAGAAGTGTGCTCTGCAACACGATGTGTGTTCATCCTTGGATACCTGAGATCCAGCCTATGAGAAGTTGCAGATACCTCTCAGATTTTGTGAGCTCAGGACACATTGCCTTGTTTGGTCCCTCTCACCTCCTGCTCACTTCCTTCCTGTCTCCACTCAGCATCCCACCCTGACTGAATTCGATATTCTGTGAACTTTCCCACCCACCACCCTCTCCAAATTCAGGTGCTGAAAGAGGCAGAATAAACAGAACTGATTACAAATTTAGCCCCATTCTTCAGATCCCAGATTCCAACCACCAGAAACAGAGAGACCAACAAGGAAGAGCAACAAGGTCACAGCTCCTGAATCACCAGTGGGAAGTGTCAGATGCTTCTGAAATGCTCCACACTAGAGAGAGGGAAGGGATAGTGCCAGGAAACAGAATGGCAGAGTACCTCCAATAAGTTATACTCCAGGGTGTGATTTGAACACGAGGAGTATTCAAGCACAGATTCTCAGAGCTGACTCTGAGAGGTTGTCTGGACCAGCCCTGATCTGATTTATAAATCAATCTCAGAAAATTTTTACTAACAGAGAAATGAAACCCGCCTGAGGCAGCCCACACTCCCTTTGCAATAACTATAATGTACAAACTGGCCTTCCTTTGTCACACTAAGCCTATGCAATTTCTCCTTCATATTGAAACTATTTATGTATTTGATGAGCACCTGTTGTGGTCTCAGGCTTTGGGCAAAGGGGGTGAAATGGAGAATTCCAAAACAAGAGACACATTCTCTGCCCTGGTGAAGCTTATAGTCTAGACGGCGAGACAGACATTAATCAAACATGACTGATGGGTATGGGATAAATACTCCAAAGGAAAGAGAAACGATAGTTCCGTGGCCTGGTGCCACTTAGGCTGCAGGTAAAGGGGCAGGGGAGAGGGTAGCTGGAAATGCTCCTCAGCTCTCACAGAGAGCTGAACAATAAATAAAGAGTTAACTCTTGAATGCGGGTAGGGACCAAGGACATGCCAGAAAGAACAGCTTGTGGCAAGAGGGATTTGTAGCAGGAGGGATCATGATGCACTCAAAGAACCAAAAGATAGCCCACATGATTCCAGTGTAAGGCAAGTGCAGGAGCCAGAGGCGATGCAAAGATTTCTGTCTTTATTCTCAAACGGCGGGAACAATTCAAGGTGTGTGTGTGTGTGTGTGTGTGTGTGTGTGTGTTGGACCCAACATCTGCACGTACTCAGATTCCTGCCTCAATCCTTTCCCGGACCCCTGGCTGCTTACTTTCAGGGAGCCTTGAATGACACAGCCAAGGGAGCTGCCACCTCACTCTGAGCACTAGCCACTGTCTAGGCCCCCCGACTGCATGCATGTCAGTCAGCAGCCTAGGCTCCTGGGTTGGCCCAGCCTGGTCACTTAGCCCCTGTGGAGGCTCTGTCTCCTCCTACCACTTCTTGGATGAGAGGAAACTCCATGTCTTAGGACTGTTGTCTGACTTGTGTGGGAAATGCATCCTTAGGAGATGGGAAGGAATCAACAAATAAATTCTTTCACCTTGCTTGTCCTCCCTTCTATGGATTGTCAGGAGTGCCAGTGGTTCCACATGGCCTGTTTGGAGATGCTCAGCTGAACGAGCCACTGCCTGTGTTTCTTTGTGGAGCTGTAGCTAGTCTCATGATCACACCATCACCTCATATTTTCTTCCCTTTTTCCCTACCTTACTTCTCTTCTACCTGGCTCCTTGTCCCAGACCTCCAACAAAGCTTTACTTCAGGCTCTGTGTTCCAGAGAAACTGTATGTGGACGACAGGATTATGTAGATGTGTGTGTGTGTGTGTGTGTGTGTGTATCTGTGACTGTGTATATGTACATGTGTGCTCCTTGGGTGTATCTGGTGAGGAGGGAAGGAGACGGAACCATGACAAAGTCATACAGAGTCAAAACATTCATGTTTTGAAAAGGTTACATGTGGTTGCATGTGGTAAATGGAATGGGGTGCTGAAGGCAACGGCAGCCCTCCAGGTGAGAGGCGATGTTGACCTCCTGTTCCCCATTAGCTCTTTTCATGTCCCAAGACAGCATTCACCCACCTCTGAAGCCTTCTCCTCTTCAGGTGAAATACTTGAGCTCCTTCACTTTACAACTGCTGTGAGTTTTCTCAGCCTCTTGTTCACTCTCATCTGCATAGGTTAGCTTGTGAATATTCCTCTTAAAATGTGTTGTCTGGAACTAGACGAAATAGTCCCGGTATCCTCTGGCCAGCCAGAGTAGAAAGAATTGTCAATTTCCTTCTTCCAGATGGTGTATTCCACCAACATGGCGAAGTGCTAAGCCACCATTTCCTTTCCAGTTGTGCTTCAAGTCATGGAGCCACACCACCAGTCCTGTCGTCAAAGAACATCTTGCTCGTTCTCCGCCTGTATCCTAGTTACTGCTATTTTTGTTGTTGTTGTTTTAACTGACATGTTGGGCCATGTATTCATTCCAATCAAATTCCATCCTATTGCTTTTGGTCCACTGCCCCAGCCTGTTGCAGTTTGAAAGGAGATATCGTGTAATGGTGAAGAGCAGGGGCCCAGAAAGCAGACAGTCCTGACTCCAATCCTGGCTCCTTCTCTTATTAGGTATGTGATTTGGGGGGTATTGTTTTAAGTTCTCTAAACCTAAATTTACTCATTGAGGAGATGGGTAGAAAAAGGGTACTGTTGTGTAAGTCAGTTTCTGTTGAATAATAACAAACATTCTCCAAATTTCAATGGCTTACAGCAACACATTTATTTTTACACTCATGGGTCCACAGATTGGCTGGGATTCTGGCAACGAAGGTTGGATTCAGGCTTCCAGTTGCATTCGGATCTGCTTCACCTAAAGTCCAAACTGGTACCTACGCTGAAGGGCTAGACATTCTGGAGCTTGCTCTTCATATCACAGTAGTGAAAGCAGATCACGGTAGTGAAAGAAACCAAGGCAAATGCCCCAAAGTCATATAAACTGCTCTTTTTGATGTCTGCTAATATCCCATTGGCCACAGCAAGTCTCTTAGCCAAAGCTAACATTGATAGGGTGGGAGCTTATACTCTGCCTACACTAATACTGCAAAGTCACAGGGTATAATCATCCTTGGGCTATTTTAAGGAGTACTTAGGTCAGGTCTGTGAAGTGCTTAGCACGGTGCCCAGGCCAGAGCAACGTGAGGTCATTGCTAACCCATCATCACAGTTTGTTCCAAAGCTGTCACCCAGCATTCTCACTGTTTTTCCCAGAAATGGGCCATCCATAGACACACCTGTCCTCTTTAACAAGGCAAATTCTTTGTCACTGATATAATTCATTACAGTCTGGTGCAGAAAAGGAACAGCTCTGTAACTCCGCCAGGAGCTTGGGGAAATGAGCAGTAGTAAAGAAAAACAGCCAACCCCATATAGGCAGAGACTAAATGAGGCAGTTATGCCTCCCTTAGGCTCCTGTGACATTGAGGACCCCTTCTTGTAGAAGAAGGATGTGTGTCAGGGAGAAAGGGCAGGCCTTTGAAAAGTTCAAGAATTTTTCAGGAGAATTTTGCCACTAACGGGATTAAAAAAAAAAAAAAAAAAAAAGGCAAGCTTCTTATATATCACCTAGATGACCCTTTCCCAGCTGGAAAAGAGGAGAAAACTGGCAAACTGGCAGAGAAGAAAAAGTGACTTATCGCCCAGACTACAGTGAGCCTTCTCTCACCAGCTTGTTTTGGAGGGATCATCTGAGTGTAAGCACTCCCGGATGGTCGAACGGAAATGTTTATGACAAGAGAGCAATTTCTCAATACAACCTTCACTCTTGTATTTATACAGAAAAAGTAATATGTAAACATACGAAAAAGCGCTCACTCCCAATAGTCTTCGGGGAAATGTAAATTAAAACCACAGTGAGATACTGCTACACACTGAGCAGATCGGCTAAAATGAAAAAGACAGACAATAACAAGTGAAGGTAGGATGTCGAGCAACTGGAATTTTCAAACACATCCCAGTGGGAGTGCAAATTTACACAACCACTCTAGAAAACTGTTGGGCAGTAACTCTTAAATCTGACCATACACACACCCTATGATCCAGCAATTTTACTCCTAAGTATACACCTCTCAAAAATGCTTACATATGTGCACCACCAACTAACATGTACAAGAATTTTCAAAATAGCACTGTTCATAATAACTCCAAATTGGAAACAACACAAAAGTCCATCAACAGCAGAATGGATGAAAAAGTGGTACATGATGAAATATACTATGTATCTATGAAAATTAACAGGGTACTTTACATGTATTTCATAAATAGGGGTGTATTTCATAAATACAATGTAGAATAAAAGAAGCCAGATGTAAAAGACAACACAGTGTATGATTCTATTTATATAGTTTTTGAACAGATTAAAAATAACCCCTCCTGTTAGGAGGGATAATAATTATCTATGGAGGTGAGAGAGGGGTAGAGCTTGGCAGGGGATGCAAGGACCTTCTATTTCTTGACCTGGGTGGTAGCTATACTGGTGATTTGGGCTGGATCATATCCCCCAAAAGATATGTCCACCCAGAACCTCAGAACATGACCTTATCTGGAATAAGTGTCTTTGCACATGTAACTAAGGTAAGGATCTTGAGAGAAATCACCTGGGTGTCCTTCTAAGTGACAGAAAAGGAAAAAAAACACAGAGACATGGAGTGGAGAGGGCCATGGGAAGACTTCTGTGAAGACAGAGGCAGAGATTGGAGGGAGGCAGCTGCAAGCCAAGGAATGCTTGCAGCCACCAGAAGCCGAAGAGGCAAGGAAAGATTCACTCCAAGAGCCTTCAGAGAGAGTATGGCCCTGCTAAGAATGTGGATTTCGGACTTCTGGCCTCCAGATGTGTGACAGAATACTTTTCTGTTGTTTTATGCCACCATGTTTGTGGTAATTTGTTATAACAACTCTAGGAAACCAGTACAGATTTTGGTCCTGAGGAGTGGGGTGGTGGTGTAACAAAATGCCTGAAAATGTGGAAGTGGCTTTGGAATTGGATAATAGGCAGAAGTTAAGAGTTTTGAGACACAAATGAGAAAAAGCCCAGGCTGCCTTGAAGAGATGGTGGAAATACGGGCTTTAAAGGGGATTCTGGTGAGGTCAGACTAGCAGTGAAGGGCAAGGAAGAGAAATCTTCTAACCTCCTAAGACTACATGTATCATCATAAAGAGAGTCTTAAAAGAGAGGTAAACATTAAAGGTACTTCTGGTGAGGAATACGTTTTTAGAAACTGGGGGAAAAGCAATCCACGTTATAGAGTATGAAAACACTTGGCTAAATTGAGTTCTACTGTTGGGTGGAGGGCAGAACTTGTAAGCTGTGAACTGGATATTTATTTAGCTGAGGAAATCCCCAAGCGAAGTGTAGAAGATGCAGCCTGGTCTTTCCTTGCTGCTTACAGTAACATTCAAGAGGAAAGGGATAAATTGAGGAAGGAACTGCTAAGCAAAAAGGAAGTAGCACTTGATGATGTGAGAGGTTCTTGGCATATCCAGTCGCAAAGGATGCTAAGATTAGGAACTAATACAACAGGCACGCTTGCTTTGTGATAATACATCAAGCTGGTGTTTACAAGTTATACATTTTTATGTACATTTGTTATATTTTTTTAAAGAGCAATACAAGTTCATGGTGGGAAAATTAGGAAATAGATAAGCAAAGTAAGAAAAATTTTAAAATTAAAAATAAAATTAAAAAATTTTTCATTATCCATATTTCTAATCTCTAGAGACAACTCCTGTTGACATTTTGTTTTATGTGCATTAAGATTTTCTTCTACACATTTTTATATTTCTACATATATTTTTGCCAAAATGGGAAATGTCTTGTCACACATTCGGATTTATTGGCTACTTTCCTCTCCATTGGCAGATAATTTTCCCAATAAATATACTCCTATAGGATCACTCTCCTAACCCTCAAGGATAAGGAAGATGGTAAGTGCTTGGGAGATTTATACAAATTTCATAGTAGCAAATTTTATTTTTTATTTCATTCAAATGTCTTTTTTTAATTTATTAAGGAATATAGATATTTATAAAGTAAAAAAAAAGCCTATTCCTTAGGGTAACTTATTTAAATTTGCATTTCTTTGATTACAAGCAATATGAAATACATTTTCATATGTGTATTACCATTTCTGTTTCTTCACCGTAAAATGCCTATTTATAGCCTTTGTCTCTTTATTTCTAATATAGTGTTTATTTTTTCTTATGAACTTGTGATGATTCTTTACATATTAAAGACAGTAATTTCCTGTTTGTCTCAACTTATATGTTATAAACATTTTTCTCGGTTTTGCTACTTGCTTTTCATTTTGTTTATGATAACTTTTTTTTAAGATTTATTTATTTTTGAGAGAGAGAATCTCAGGCAGTCTCCCCACTGAGCACCCTGAGATCACCACCTGAACCAAAACTAAAAGTCGGAGGCTCAACCAACTGAGCCACCCAGGCGCCCCTATGATAACTTTTTTATGCATAATTTGATACTTATGTAGTTACCTATCTACACTTCTTTATAGTTTCTGCCTTGGGGTTATGCCTGGAAAGACCTACCATATACCCAGATTATACGAATAGTAAACTAAGGTTTCCTCTGGGTTTTTTTTTTTTTTTTAAGATTTATTTATTTGTTTGGGGTGGGGGGCAGAGGGAGAGGAGAGAGAGTATCCCAAGCAGACTCAGCCCTGAGTGTGGAGCCTGACACAGGGCTCCATCCCACAATTGATGATATTATGACCTGAGCTAAAACCAAGAGTCCAATGCTTAACCGACTGAGCCACCTAGGCACCGCCCCTCTGGTGTTTTTATGGTATATTCTATCTTTTTTGATCTTCCTAGTATTTGTTTTAGTGTATGGTGAGAGGTCAAGGATTAACTTATTTTTCTTACGTAAAAATTATTCCAGCATCATTTATTGGATAATCCTTTATACACATTATTTTAAAATGCTGGATTTTTTCCCCCCCAGATACTAAAAATAGACATATCCTTGCATTTGGGGTCTATTTCATTATCTTTTCTATTCATTATCCCATCTATTCTACACGTTTATTTGAATGCAGCTTTATGTTACAATTTACTGCCTCCCACTGTAAGGTTCCCCTACAATTTCTTCCTTTTAAATATATTTTTGCTATTCATGGGCATCTCTTCTTTCAGATAAATTTAAAAGTTACAAAAACAAATCTATTTGCATTTCAATTGTCCCCTTATCTGAAGGGGATACGGTCCAAGACCCCCAGTAGGTGCCTGAAACCGTGGATAGCACTGAACCCTATGTATACTGCTTTTTTTGGCAGTATACATAGGCACAGCATGAGATGAACAGCAATAACTACTAATAAAATAGAACAATTGTAACAATATAGAGTAATAAAAGTTAAGTGAATGCACTGTCTCCCTCTCAAAATATCGGCCTGGACTCACCCTTCTTGCGCTGACGCGCGATGATAAAACGCGTACAAGATGAGACGCAGGCATCATGAGGTAAGTTAGGCGGAGATTGACCGTCTGATGATTCGTCAGAAGGGGGATCATCTGCTTTCAGGACCGCGGTTGACGGTGGAAAATTGAAACTGCGGAAAGGGAAACACGGATAAGCAGGTAGTACCATAGATTAATTTTGTGAAGAACTGCTATCCTCTTACTAAATACAGAGTATTCAGGAACAGAAATGCTGAGCATCTGGGGAAACAGTAAGAAACACAACTGTGTGATTGGAGAGAAGTATTCCTGTAGAATTCTGTAGAAGCAGAGAGACAGGTAACACTGGATCTTTAGGTTGTGGCCTGACGGTATTTAGGTTTCTCTTGGAAGCAGTATAAAGCACTTTCAAGGAAAATTAGTCTCACAAACACACATACACTAATGAAAATGGAGAGACGTAGAATGCAAGAGACTGGGGGCTCCTGCAGTGGTTTAGTGGTAAAAGGACTAGGAAGGATCACAGAAGTCAGGACCGGATGCCTCTGCAGGTGTGAGGGAAGAGAGACGACGCTCTTGCGATATTGCTGAGATGGCAGGCTCATCTGACCGGGAGAAGCTGCTGCCAGCCACAGAAATCAGGAAGTCAGGAAGTAGCTCCTAAAAGGCAAAGGAGATGCCCAGCTCGGGTTTAAACAGGCTGAGATCAAGAGATGGTGCGACTTCTAAGTGGAAACATTCTGAAACCAATCATAGATCTGGAGCTTCCTGAGGGTGAGGATTGCAGAAAACAGAGAACATGGTGCACAGGGGACCTTTGATAAATGTATGACGTTGAACTGAACAAGTGGTAGGTTTAACAGGATGTGAGAGCTGAAAATCATGTTGCAGAAGAGGAAAGTTTCAAGGAGTGTCCCTAAACCTTGTTGAATACCATATCTATGGGACAGAAAGAAAACGAAGAGTCAGAAAATAAGCAGATAAAAACAAACCAGCAAGCAAGCAAACAAGTGGGCAGGATGGTTGTGATTATGAGCAACATTGCTGAACATCATCTAATGATGATTCAAGGTGAACACAAATGCACAAAGGTAGGTTTTAAATAACTTTATTTGATCCCTGTAACAATTCTGAGGGTGGGAAATACTAGAATGCTTCCACCAGCAAGAAGTGGCTCTAACTCATCTAAAATTTGCATAGCTCATTTGAGCTACATAGCTTTTATTTAAGGACATGACTTCAATTCTATAGGGTCAGCAAGAAAGAAAAATATCTAACTAGTGTTGTCATGGGTAGGGAAAGACTAGTCATTGGAATGTTTGGAGTGCTCACTGGAACCTGTAGAGAACCGAACACCTCATGGCTTATCATTGTTGTAACAGGCTGTATGCACAGAATATGGTGAGCAATTTAAGGGATTTTCAAGGGTAATCTTGACTCGACATGATTTTTGCCTTTGACAATGACTTCCAGATTTAAATTCTTTCATGACATACGACTTCACTCTAACTTGGTCCTTTCATATAGTTTTTATCATGTCATTTTATTACACTCAAGTTGTCATGACCCCATTATCTGAGCTTCACCAAGAAGAATGTCTAGGTAGAAATCTTACACAGATCACAGAGATGGAAGGGGTGCAACTGGGACCCTCACTGAGATCTGTGGCCCACAGACCTTTCCATCACTGCTGCAGGGAGAGTAATATGGTGGCTAAAATAACGGATTCTAGAGTCAAACTCTCTGTGTTCAAATCTTAGCCCTACAACTTTTCATCTGTGTGATCTTGGGCAAGATACTTAATCTCTCTGAACTTCAGTGGTCTCATCTGTAAAATGAAGCTAAGAATAGTACCTATCCCATGAAACTGTATTTAGGTAATTGTTAAATGAGTTTGATATATGTGAAAATCTTAGAACACCATTTGGCTTATTATAGATCCTCCTTAAATACGAGCTATTAATTTTAATTAGCACTCCACGTAATTTTCCATCTGGTTAAGTAATTAGATAATTTACTCAAATATATACAGCTAGTAAGTGGCTAACCTTAGACTCATAGGCTTCTTGATTAATTCAAAATTTTGTCTACTATTTTATACTTGCTCAAACTTTGTGTATAGTCAAAGTATTGAGCTATGTCTAATTTGGGTAACAATATATATTTGGCAAAAAGCAAGGACTGCTTCATTTAATTAATTTCATTTAATTTTATTTTGTGCAGGCTTTCTGTGAGGTATGTTTGATATATTTGTACACACACATACACAAATACATGATTCTATATGACTGACATGTTATTGATCATGCCACTAAGGATTGTTCTAGAGCCCCTAGGAAGAATGAAGAGCCACCACAGCCAGTCAATCAATGACACGGGCCCTCTTGTACAAACTTCCAAGTTTGAAGAATGAAACCAATAATGAGTACCATTTATTAGGAGCCTATGGTATGCCATGGTATGATAAGCTCTTTATAAATATTTTCTCTAAAATAAGTCTCATCATTCCTATTTTATAAAGGTGAAAAATGGGGCTTACGGAGGTTATATGACTTCTTGAAAGTCAACCTACTAGTAAGAGATGAAATAAGTAGCCAAGTCTGGGTCTAATACCAAAGCCCTTATTTCTCCCTTACTCAACCATGCTGCTTCAACCAAAGCTAACAGAAATTAAAGAAGAAATTAAGTGGTTGAGATTTAGAGATGATGAACTACCATAAAAGTTCACTCTTGTGAACTTTAAAAGGGGGAAAGCTAGGAAAGCTAGCCAGTTGAACATTGGTTAAGGGAATGCTTTTATAATGAATACATGTTTTCCTTTATTTTTCATGTTGTCCCAAAACAAGAGAACAAAGGGTCAACCCAAGTTCATGGCAGGTAAATTTAGGGATTAAAAAAAGAAGAAGAAGAAAATATTTTTTGCCCCTCAGCATGGAGCCCTTCTATGGAATTCCCATATTTTCAGAGTCCAATTTCAGAGCTATAGTTTTTAAAGGCATTTGGTTTGATTTAATGCCCAACAACAATGCTGGCTGTTACCGGGCAAAGATTAGAGTAACCCAACCACCCGCTTCAGGGCTTCAGCTGGTTTCTGCAGAAGCCAAAGAGGCAGTTTTCTTCTTCCTCTCACTCTCACCATCTGCCCCAGAACCCAAGAATCCAGAGGTCCTCTCACTGTCTTGTGGAGCTCCAAGTTCCCGGCAGGGCCAGTGTGTCACTGACAATCCACCTACCCAAGGCCAAAAGACTCAGTCCCCACAGAAGTAGCTAATCCAGTCATTGAAGGGTTACCCAGTCCAAACCCCCAGCCACAAAGTGAAAACAGAGCAGGGTCTTTGTTTATTGATTTGCCTAGGACCCTCTGACTGGCAAAGGAAGAAAAAAATAACCCGGCACAAAATAAATGTTCGATTTCTTTTATGTAAACAAGATCAGGACCAACTTGGCTGTACAAAGCCATTCTTTGCATGTAAAGCAAAAAATAGCTCCCCTGAGGAGGAAGGAACCCAAGCCCTACTCAGCCTTCTTTCTCCACCCTTCCCCCAGCCCTTTCAGTTACCACTGCTTTTCTGCCAATGAATGTCTTATTCAGGGTCCCTGTGCGGGAGTCACTGCAGGCAATGAGCTCACCCCCTCCCCACCACCCTATTCAAAATGTTTTCTGATCAAGATAAAGGCTATGGAGTCTATGCTGAAAGTCAGTATTATTGCAAATTATCTCCATAAAAAGGAAAAACGTTTATCCAAAAATCTCAGTCTCCTATTTCTTTCTGTGGGGCTCCAACCAGTCCCAAACTGCTTTTATGTGGGTTTAGAAGTGGACCAAAGGGAGAACTTAAAAAAAAAAAATCCAAACTCCTTTTTTGTCGAATACTCAGATGGTAGATGGCAATTTGGATACTAATCCCTTAAACAAGGATCTCAAAAACTTAGTTCACCTTTTGGGACCAAGGAAGTTAATACTAAATCCTTGTTCAATCTTTATTCATGCCAAACTCTAGTGACTTAAACAAAACATCTGCCAACTTGGATCACATGACTTGACTTCACTAGCCAGTATATCTATGGATAGGAACATTTTAAGGAAAACAAAAATCTAGCTGAACCCTCACCCAAATCTCAACGCCAACACAAACGAAAACACTCATATTTCAGAAGACCTGATTTCCTGTGGAAAGGGGGCTGCTTTCATTTTTATATAGGTCGCATTTTCTTAGTGCTTTCAAAATGAAGCCTGGACAAATCTCTCTTGAAAATCTAGTTCCCTTACAGTCCAGTGACACCAAGCCAACTGGGCATCAGGCATTTAGGGGAGAGGGTATTTGTAATGCTTCTAAAGCTTTAACTGTTAGGGAAACATTTGGGCTCGTAAGGTTCCCACATTATTGAGGTACTCAGTGAATGCAAAGAAGATGGGAAAAAAAGGATTCCTGCACCTGATGCACTAACATTTCTCCCACTGAGAACCCAAATTCTGGGAGAAGACCCTGAGAGCATTAAAATGCCCACTGACTAAGGTTTGCAGGTGCAAGAATGTTTTTCCTGGATGTACTCTACATGAAAAATCCTCCACAAGAACGCATGGGGTGCTCATTAGAACAAAACTGGGACCATGGTGGTGTCAATACCATCTTACCGTCCTGATTGCTATGGTTTCATCGCTTGGTAAGGAATGCTCCAGGAACTGAGTGGCCTGGTTATTATACAGGATGGGAGGGGACATAGAGGCATACCCTCTCAAACGTAATCCTGCCCCCTCCCTACGGTTCTGGTTTCAGGGGAGAGCTCTTGGGTGTGGAAAGAGGCAGGTGTAAGGAACAAATGAGCAAGTCTTAGAGATGCATATGCAAATTCCTAGTACCCTAACCATACAGCTCCCCCAGGTCTCGAGTGAACTATGGAAACTCAACTTTTCTATCTAGCAATAAGAACCACCTAAGAAAATGAGGAACAAGAGCTATTGACAGAAATAGGTCTTCACATAGGGATGCGTTTATAGCCTAACTTATTCCACAAATTATTGGAGGTGCAATGACTTCATCTCAAAGGCTCAGATGAGGCTCTTCATAATGGTTATTATCTCAACTCAAGTAGAGGATTCAAAAAACATAGGACAAAATTAAGGAAGCAATCAACACCACGTCAACAGGCCCCACCTGCCTGTAAGTCTTTGGGTAGAAAATGCTCTGGCGGTTAAGACTTTTCTGTATTTGGTATTTCCACTCTAGTACAAACTATATGCCACAGACGGTGCTTCTTGTCACTTACTGTGGTGTTTGCCTTACCCACAGGCTGTAAATCAACTATCTGCAAGGCCAAGCTCATACAAGGTTTACCAGAGGGGAAGGATGAGAATTACCATGACATGAAAGGAGAGAATTATCAAGGGATATAAAGCACCCACCCTTCCCTATCAAAAAATTACAAATCTCTAAGGCAATTATTAGGAGAGAGGCTAATTTGAATTAGAAAAAAAACTGAATTTTAAACCCTATAAAAAATAGATTTTCTTTTTTAGAGCAGATTGAGGTTCACAGCAAATTCAAGCAAAAAGTACAGAGTTCCCATATAACCCCTCTGCCCCAACACACACACAGCATCTCCCACTATCAGCATCCCTCACCAGGATGGTACATTTGTTTAACTGATGAGCCTACATTGACACATCATCATCACCCAAAGCCCATGGTTTATATTAGGGTTCACTCTTGATGTATATGCTATGGGTTTTGACAAATGTATAATCACATGTATCCACCGTTACAGCATCATACAGAATGATTTCACTGCCCTAAAAATCCTCTGTGCTTCCACTATTCATCCTTGCCTCCCCACTAGCCCCTGGCAACCACTGATGTTTTCACTGTCTTCATAGTTTTGCCTTTTCCAGAATGTCACATAGTTGAAACCCTACAGTATGTAGCCTTTTCAGATTGACTTATTTCTCTCAATAATCTGCATTCAAGATTCCTCTGTTGTCTTTTCAAGGCTTGATAGCTCATTTCTTTTTAGCGCTGAATACTATTCTGTCCGGACATACCACAGTTTATTTTTCCATCCACCTACTGAAGGACATCTTGGTTGCTTCCAAGTTTTAACAATTATGAATAAAGCTGTTATAAATATCTATGTGCAAGTTTTTGTGTGGACATAAATTTTCTATTCATTTTCATAAATACCAAGGCATGTAATTGCTGGATTGTATGATGAGAATTTGCTTAGGGGCACCTGGGTGGCTTAGTCAGTTAAATGTCTGCCTTTGGCTCAGGTCATGATCCTGGGGTCCTGGGATCAAGTCCCATATCAGGCTCCCTGCTCAGCGGGGAGCCTGATTCTCCCTCTCCCTCCGTCCCTGTCCCCCTGCTCATGCACACACACACACTCTCTCTCTCAGATAAATAAATAAAATCTTAAAAAAAGAATATGCTTAGTTTTGCAAGGAACTGCCAAACTGTCTTCCATATTGGCTGTTCCATATTCTATTCCCACCAGCAATGAATGAGAGTTCGTGTTGTTCCACATCCTCATCAGCATTTGGTGTTGTCAGTGTTTTGGATTTTGGTCAGTCCCTAAATAAGTCCAGAAAGTTTTTCTACAAGTACATAGGTAGCAGTGATAGAGAAAGAGCTTTGCCAATTATTGGCTATGCAGGAAGGATGGTTTTTACAGAGAATTTAGAATTATTGATTTCATCAGGGGTGAGGAATAGCCTTGGAGATACTTAGTACAGCACAGTGAAAGACACACTCTCTCCTCTAATTCTCCTTGCACCCCCTGGACAGGGAAAGACTGTACCCCTACTTAATATATGAGAAAAATGGAGTTCAGGAATTTGCCAGAGATCAAACAGCAAGCTAAAGAGCCAAGATGTGACCACCAAGCTGTCCAACCCGCAGATCCAGCCACACTGCTACTACCCCACATTGCAGAAGGCAGATAATTTTTGCCTAAATTACTTTTCCTCAAGGATCAATTTCACTTGCCCTCCCAGGACCTTCACTGTGAAGGGAAGGCTGTAGTAGGTGATCTCCAAGGACCCTGTAAACTCTAGCACTGCCAGAGGCTTAATGTGATTTTTAAGCCAAGATGGGGCGGGTTTCACAAAACTGCTTAGGTAGAGAAAACCGCCTTTATAGCTCCACCTCTGATATAACTGTGAATTAACTGCCTTGATTTTCCCATTTCAAAAAAGGGACCTGTACCAAACCCACCACTTGCTTCTCTCCAAATATATCCTACATTCGTTCCTGAGAGACATATTTATAACTAAACAAAAATGAAGATTGATTATAACGTCATGAGAAAAAGCAGGGAACAAACTATTTTGCCAAATCTAACAAGGTTATCACTCCTGTTTGAAAGTGTTCTTTTAAAAATGCTGATCATTATGCACTAAGCAGAGGAATTTAGTCCAAGGCAAAGTATAAGGAATGGGTTGAGTGCCTCAGAATCTCTGTCTTCTTCCCCTCTTTGAAGTATGGGGGCTAGAGTCTCACTAGCCCCCCAGGGGCAGAGTGGTGCCAAGAGCATGGGTGGTAAATATTTAAATTCGGTGTCAATTGACTTTTAATCTGCACCAGACAGTTTACTACACTTTGAGAAAAAAGATGGCCAAGATAATATAGTCCTTGCCCGCAAGAGCTCCTGGTCTTTCTTGGAGATCTTTGTTTCTATCATAACACATATAACTAATGACTTTCATAGCCCTGGAACACTAAGATAAATGATCACAATGTTTAGTTATATATAATTCATATTCTGGAGCTATACCTCCACCACTTTCTCTCAATCTCTCTCTCTCTCTCTCTCACACACTCTTTTTCTCTCTCTCATAGGGATATATGTTGAAATAAGGAAAGCAAAGCCAGCGTATCTCATTCACAGTAAGAGTGAACTAGCAATGATGATCTTGGCTTTCTTTAACTCATAATAAAGAAGGAATGTGTTTGAAAATGTGTGTACTTTATTATCAGATAGGACTGACTTGCAACCACCAACTAATGTATCGACACAGCAGTACACAGAACATAAGATGAGCCTGAGAATCATTGGTCATGTGGGAACTGAGGCTCAAGTTCAGGTTGCCGCATCCTGCCTTGCAGGTTGTAAACTGCACAACTCCAGAGGATGCCATTCACATAGCCTAGGATGCGAATGATGCCCCCGGAATGTGTAATGAGATGAGGCTGCCCAGACTGGACTTTAAAACCAGCTTGTAACCTCTCACATAACCACTTTGACCAGACTAAACTTCCACCCCACAACCTGGGCAGATGAGGCTGCCCAGATTGGACTTTAAAACCAGCTTGTAACCTCTCACATAACCACTTTGACCAGACTAAACTTCCACCCCACAACCTACTCAAGCCTTTAGGATAACTTGGTTTCTTACGAAGCTGGGATCTTTAAGACAGAGTAGGATCCATCTCTAGAGGAGGAGAAACAAAAGGTAAGAAGGTATGTCTCCACCCCATTGTTTTCTTTTGTCAAAGGAAAACAGTAATCAAAACCTAGGGCCGATCACATGGAAGGGCTGTATAGCACAGCACTTGCAAAACACCTCACAGGTGCTGGAGGCACGGGAGTTCTGGGGTGCAGGCAGTGCCACAGGCCCCTTCTAGGGACAGCAGGTAGCCCCACCTCTGCCCTGGTGACAGTGTGTGACCTGGGCCAAAAGTAGTTCCAAGAGGTTGAAAGGGATGCAGGATGTCTTGACTTTGTCAGGGGCTCTCCTATTCATTAAAGCTCCTTTAAAGACAGTGTGTGAAGAGGGTTTATGAGTCGGGTACGCTGGGCTGTCCTGTGAAAATGCCTCCCCCTCCCCTGATAAATAAGCCCAGATGTTTTGGGCACCTTTTTAATATATCCTCATCAAAGTTTCCACACGGAAAAAAGCTGTTAGAAGTAAGTGCTCCTCATTCCCCGAGAAAACTTCCCAGTCGTCATGGCTGCTTCCATTTCCCTGGACAAGCTGCTCCAAAGTTATTTCAAGATGGCAGCAGTAGAAAGATGGATTACCTCTGTCAACAGGGAGTCCTAAAGTCCTGCCATTCACTGAGCAAAGAAACGTGTGCCTGCCATGGGCGGCTGATAAGGGAAGTGGACACAGGATAAACTTCAGCCCAGCCAGCTGACAAAGCTCAAACACAGCCTTTGAAAAAAACAGCAACTCCCGGGCCTCTGCTTTGTGAAGGCAAAGACTGCGGGCTTTGTTCGATTACCAGGCTGTTACCGTCAGCGGGAGGCATGCAATCCTGAGCGGCTGTTGCCTTCTGCAGAGACAACAGGACACTTTCCTCATAGGGAACTAGAAGCACAGGTTGTCCAAAAAGGGCCTTTCACCTCCAATGCCTCACCTCAGTCCCTCAACCCCACCCCGTGAACCTCTCTATTCTGATTCATTTTAAGGAGCAGGCCATGATTTGAAAGTGATGGACTTCCCGATGTGTATTTCAGAACTGGATAACCCCTGACACTTATTGGAGCAGTGAGTACGGGCTTCATTAAGAATAGTAAAAGTTTTACATGCAAAAATCTCATTGAATCTTCACAACACTCTGGTGTCATTAAGCACAGCATTTTATAGATGAAGACATGGAGTTATAATACGGTGAAGTGCCTTGCCTAAGCTCACACAGTTAGTAAGCTGTCAGTCCAGGATTTGACCCCCAGCCGGATGGGTCTGGTTTCAAGACCAAATCCTCTTCTACTAAGTGCACTGCTTCCCTTGCCCCTTCTTAGTCTATGGAAAGAGGTCATATTGAGAGAAGCTTCATAGCTTGCAAAGGCTTTGGAAGCCCTTCGCCTGAATTACAGGTTTGGAGAATCATAAACTGTGCATGCTCCAATGCAATAAAATAATAACCATGTGATGCTAATAATAACCATGTCTCCTTTCGGGAGTCCCTTGTGTCTGTGCTTGTCCCCTTTCAAAAGACTGTCCACTTTGCTCGTTCCTATCTTATCTTGGTTAATCAAGCCATATTTTACTTTTCTCTGGCTCCTATAAAGCCCTCCCCCACTAGATAAGCCTCCCAGGGTTCTTTCTCTTTGCCATTAGTCACAATTTCCTAATGTTGAGCTTCTGCCAGAAGACAGAGGAAGCAGCTCCAAATGCAAGTGATTAGCTTGTGTGTGGGGCTTTGACACAAAGTTTTGGTCACTTACAAAGGCAAACACAGGGCTGGCCCAAGGGCAGTTGCTTGTCATTTTCCATCACTGAAAAAATGCAAATCCCAGTAACTAGTTGCTTCAAAACATCTAGTCCCCTCACTTCTGTGGGGATAACGAGGCAGACATCTGAAGGCAGTTACTGGATCTCCACAACATTCAGGCCAGTCTAAGAGCTCAACTAATCAAGGCAACGTGCACATTGTTGAGTGCTGTTTTCTAAAGAGCAGTGACGGTCCATTAGAACCAATCATCCAACCATACAGAGATTTACAAATGAAACTTGTTATTCCTGTGCCATTTCTTTAACAAACATTCCTCTCATTGCAGTGCAAGGTCCAGAGCCAGAGCACAAAACTGCACAGGAAACTTAATGAAAACTGCTATCAAAAAGAGCAGTTTTGAATTGGATTTAAGTACATTTCTCGAGTGGCCGTTATTTTTTAACAGGCATGGAAAGACTCTATTTTTATCAATGGCTTTCTATTTATCTCTGGGACTTAAATACCTTATTTACGTATGCATTCCTTCAACCAACATTTCACGGAACACCTACTACGCCTTGCAAGACAATAGGAATGCCAAGAGAATACACTGAAGCCCATTGAGGAGTTCACTGTCCCATAGGGATGACACACATTGTCTCAGGAAAGATTAGCCAGGTTATGCTGCAGTGACATACAGCCCCAATATCTCATTGGCCAAAATTAGCAAAGGTTCTCGTTCATGTTACATGGCCATTGTGGGTCAGCAGGAGCCTAGGTTGATGAAGCAGTCACCATCTTTAACGTTGCCAGTCAACATGCTAGAAGAAAATGTCTGAAAAGCCTTGCAAAGGCAATGATATGCTCCATTCCAGAAATGACACTCATCTCTTCCATTCTCAATTCATTGTCCACAACTAGTCATTGGTCCCACCCAACCATAAGGAAGCCAGGAAGGACAATTTTCTACCTTATAGCTAGATTTGGGAAGATCCAGAAACATTTGAAGAATAGTCCTAGTGAATACCACATACATGTTAGCAGATAATTGTGATACAATAGGGAAAGTGCTGTAATAGAGAAATAGGAAAAAGAGGGACCAATAAACTCACAAATTTCATGGAGTAATTACAAAAATTTCCGATAGGAGGTAGGATTTGAGTTCAATGTTGAAGGATGAAAGGTGTCTTCCTGGGGAGCTAAGATATGAGCATTCTAGAAAAAGAGGCATTGCTAAGGCAGAGAACAGGAAAACACCTTTCACTGGACGATTGGAGGGAAATTCAGTGCGGCTGAAGCACCACATCTGGGAGGGGAGGAGAGAGGGGGAGCAGGGGCGAAGGCAGGAGGCCAATTGTAGAGGATATTTGCCTTTCTTAGGCGTTTGGTCTCACCCGGCAGGCAACAGCAGATAACAGAGTGTCCTACAGGGGAGAGTTGTACAGTGGAGCGTCAGGAGTATGTTTGTTTGTTTTTTAGGGAGATAACACAGAGAAGCACAGATGAGGAACTGGATGGGAGAGGGAGGCCCGCTAAGGGGCCGTGGCTGTAATTCAGGTGAGAGACAGTGAGCCCCGCCTCTGGCCTGCCAGAGAAATCTGAGATATAAGAGGCATTTCTGAGGAAGAACTGATAAAACCCTAATGTTTTCTCATGAAAATCATTGTTTTTAATTAATTGGGGGCTGATGACAAGGAAACCTCCAAGACCACTTCAAGGCTGCTGGTTTAAGAAATGAGGAAATGCTACACCACTCCCAAGACAGGGAATACAGCTGGAGATGAAAAGCTTAGAGGCAGGAGGATGATGAGCTCAGATTTGGACATGTTGAACTTGAGGTGCCTGTGGAGATTCAGGTGGAGGTGGCCACTGGAATATAGGGCCCCGGAGTCTAAATCCATTAGGAGATATCAATTTCTGATCAATGCAATTTGCAAATAATGCATGTAGTTGGCAGCTGAGCCCTGCTAATACAGTGTCTCCTAGGGAAAACTGAAGAGTTAAGTGCAAATATACAGAAACATTCGGAAGTCGGTTTTGTTAAACATTTAAAAACATATGTATATGTGTAGTAAAAGCTCAGGGGCAAAAAGTTTGGGAATATCTCATCCATCCAAATGCCCTGAGAAAATTCTTCCAAAATTTCAGTTAATATCTACCCCCATTGAAGCAAAAAGTTCTTGCCTAGGAAAATGTAGATAATTTAGAACAAGGAAATGTATATATTTCACTCAGACCTGATTTGATGTTTAACCTGAGGAAAGAATTTTGAAACCAAACTTTTAATGACAATTATAAGTAATCAATGCAATTTTTTAAGTGACTAATCAAGTTTGCAGAGTTTCTGCAAATTTGGGTGGCCATCTGTAGGAATTTTCACTAGACTGGGTTTTTTTTTCCTTTTAAGTTTTAATCAAATTGGCCTAAGTCAGCAATCAAAGTTTCCATGTTACCGTGTAATGTATAGGGTAGCAAGTACACTGGGCTCCCACAAGCTCCAAAAGAGATCATTTAGAAGGCCAGAGGGAGAAATCTGAACTCTCATTGTCAACGTTCCAAGAGATAAACAGAGCATTATAAGTCGTTCTGAGGCAACGGGATCAGGGTTTTTAAATAAATCATATTAATATGTGAATAAGACAAGCATTATTCTCTTCTTTCAAAATTTAATAGAACTTTTGTTTTTGCCAAGTAGGAAGGTGACTGTTGAGCTGTGTGGCTAGGGAGCACATCTCAGACTTTCTGGTCTTGCCTCTCCTGTGCATGCCTGGGTTACATCTGCTTTCTAGGTAGTTAACCCTGACTCCTGGGGTCAGTCCACTTCAGGCCAGCTCAGGCAGTCCCCAGGGGCTAGCTACCTGTTATGGCAGGAAAAAGAAAAAAAAACAAAAACGAAAAAAAACCTGTCTTCTGGGAGGCAGACCATCTAGGAATTGGTAACAATCCACCCATTTCCAGAAGTGAGAGGAAAAAACAAACAGGTTTGATTCAATGAGGCTATTTTCTAAGTTTGACTTTGTCCTAAGCCCAGGCGACTGACATGGAGGGGTTCAAGTCTGCATTCTTTACATGCAGGCCCACACAAAGAACTGCGCATCTGTCTAAACCTACTTTTCCCTCCCTTGCTAATCTATTATTCTGAAAAGCACTGGCTTTCAAACTTTGGGGGCCTGACTCACACTAAGAAATACATGCAAATATCACCCAAACAAAAGTTTCACAAAGCGGCATTTGCCCGAACAGTGTGTGATGTGCCTGACATTTCCCAGTCTGTCATGTTTCATTTAGAAAGCCCTGCTTATGTCCTTCTAAATGACTCATGACTCACCAATTGATTTTGACCCACAGTTTGACACATAGTATTGTAGAGTATCCCTTCCCCAAATATACATTTAAATCTACATTGAAGAAAGCAAATAACGTTGGTAATGCTTTGACACTCTCAACAAGTACATGAAACTAATGAGTCTCTGAGGTCATCTGTTCGGGGCTGGTTATCTCCCATTTCCCACATGGACATTGAGCAGATTCCAGTGGGCCTCAACTCTGTGGAACCATCTGTTGCTTTTGAATGAATTTTCACCACCGGCATGTTTACTCTGTTTGGCCTTTACCTTCTCAAACAGAGCCCCACCCTTTATCCATTCAACTTTAAGCTAAGAGGCACTTGACTTCACTGATCCTAGACTAGCACTATTCAGCAGAACTTTCTGTATTGATGGAAAAGTTCTAGACCTGCACCGTCCAAAATGCTGGCCACTAGCAACAAGTGGCTAGGAACATTTGAGATGGGGCTAATGAAACTGAGGAACTGCCTTTTAAATTTTATTTAATTTCAATTACTTAAACTTAAGTAGTCATGCCGTAGTTAGTAATTTTCATAGCGAATAGTGCCAACTCTAGATAAACCCTCAAAATATGTTTCCATTTCTTCAGTATATATCTTCCCCTCTTATTGCTTACAGTTAATTGCACTGACATCACATTGACTTTGTACTCTTTACACATTACCTCGTTACTTGTGGTCCTTTAAAATCGTGTTTATGGACAAATGATTCAATCCATGCGTTCAGCGCTCTCCGTTTTCCTGCCATTTTCATTTTTTAAATGAATTTTTCCTTTTATTTCCATCATAGCCTCATCTTCCTAGACCTTTCAACATATTCATTTTTGCAATATAACTTTTTTTTTGCAATACAATTTGATGCTTTTTTTTTCAATTTAAAAAAACCTGAACACTGGGGCACCTGGGTGGCTCAATTGTTAAGGGTCTGCCTTTGTCTCAGGTCATGATCCCAGGGTCCTGGGATCTAGCCCTGCATCAGGCTCCCTGCTCAGTGGAGAGCCTGCTTCTCCCTCTCCCATTCCCCCTGCTTGTGTTCCCTCTCTCGCTGTCTCTCTCTCTCTCTCTGTCAAATAAATAAATAAATCTTAAAAAAACAAACAAACAAACAACCTTCACACTAATCACAGACTCAGTATGCCAGGTATGGGCTGGTGAACAGGCAGTAGTTAAGACTGAAGTGACCAATCCCAAATGTTGTTTGGTGGTGGTAGGTAGTGTAGACTGGCTTTGGCTCCGGACTGTACCTTTTTGGCATCTATATGTTGGAAATGTGTATATTTTGTATCTGAAACTGGAAAGTATATAAGTAGAGAAACTACCATACTTGAACAGAGTGATATGTTGGGGAGTAAAAAATGATCTTTTAAGAAGACGCTTTCCACCCTCTAGGGAGCTTTTGATTGAGGGAGGTAGACAAACATAGGTAGAAGTAACTTCCCTATGAGACTCCTCAGGAGATGACGCTGTGAGAGTGGTATAGTATTAAGGGTATTGGGGAAAGAAGAGTTCTGAGTTGGGAATGGAGGTATTAAGGGTTTCTTAGAAGAGGTACCTTGTAAGCTGGGTCTTATGGATTGGTGCTTATAAGCATTTGGGGACAGGGAAGAGCACTCTGGGCTAGGAAACATAGTTAAGGGAGAATTATAGAGCTTGAGTGTGTGGCCTGTTCAAAGAAAGTTAAGTACTCTCGTGTCTTAATGTCTAATGTGTCTAATCAGGCCTGCATTTTAGGAAAATGCATTCATCCACAAATATTTACTTTGGACAGCAAGATAAAAATACTTAGTTAGAGGAAAATAAAGCTGGAGCAGGGAGGTCAGCTCCTCGAGTAATGAGATAAACTCAGTGAGAGATAACCACCCTCTAAACCAGGAGATGGCAAACTGTTCCATGGGTTGTATCAGACCAGAAATATGTTTTTGCAACTAAAGTTTTATTTAAACACATTCACATATTGCCTATGGCTGCTTTCATGTTCAATAGTTGCAACAAAGACAGTATGTATGACAAGCAAAACCCTAAAATATTTACTATGGAGCTCTTTCAAGAAGTTTGTCAACCTGGGGTCTAAACTAGAGTAGTGGAAGTGGAAAGGGTGGAATGCATACCAGGGAAATGATAGCAGCAAAATCTACAGGATTCAGAGACAGATGGCCCAATGGGATTCATTGACAAGAGAAGTTTAATTCAAGGGGTCTTTAGGGTCTCTCACTGGGGAGACATAAAGGAAAGCAATTTTACTAGCTAAGATAGGGATGAGAAGAAGACAAGCTAGGGAAAAAAAGGTAAGAAGTGATGTGTTGTTTTTGAGGCACCTGTGGCACACACACACACACATGTGAAGATGAACACACTCATCTCCTGAGCCAAGGAGAGATGCCACAACTGGACAGGTAGACTTGAGAGCCATCCACCTAGAGTCTAGAGGTGGTGAGAAGATGATGGACCAAAGAGAGAAGAAAGGAGAGAACAGGAACAGACAGAAACCTGGGAGGACATGTCAATTTAAGCATCACACAGAGAAAAGAGAACCAGTGAAGGATTCAACAGAAGGGTAGCAGGAACAGCATGGCATTATGGAACTAACAGGAAGCAAAAAACATGGGAGAGACGATTGGCCAGTAGAATCAAAAGCTGTCCTAAGAGTCAAACTGAATGAGGATGTTTTAGAGGCAGTGACTGAACATATCAAGAGCATCACTGTTGGTATTTGCAGACAGAATCCAAGGAATGAACAGAAGAGAACAAATTGTGACAGCAAATGAAGACTAATCCTTTGAGATCTTTAGCTATTGAGGAAAGATAAAGACCAGCTGGAAGCTGGAAGAGAAAGCAGGTCGAAAGAGGGCTTTCTTGAGGAGAGGAGAGCTTTGGATAAGCTTATTTTACACAAATGTCAATAGACTCTGGCATGAAGACATTTCCCAGACTTTGGACAGTTTACAAATCACTCAGAAGCCTTTGTTTGCTTCCTCTGGAACATACATCACTGCTATGGTCTGAAAGGTGGATGCTTCTGGAACCCAAGCACAAGCTAAATGAAATGCTCCTTCTAACTCAGCCATGTTGAAATTTACAAGGTTGAGGAGAGGTTAGTATCTGGAGTCTTTGGCTTCCCCCCCAACTGGAACACCACTCTTTCCTAAGCCCAGAAGGTTTGTCCCCAGACCTACCTTTATGGGGCCCAGGGTTGCGGCTCTCAGGGATGTGCCTCTTCCACTGCTACTGTCTTTGAACCATCGATTTGACATTTAATTGCTGATAGCTTTACCTTAGAGAGAATGAAACAGAAAACTAAAAACTTTCAGGTTTGTGGGAGGGGAAGAATGAAGGGGGGGAATCGGAGGGGGAGATGATCCATGAGAGATGATGGATTCTGAAAAACAAACTGAGGGTTCTAGAGGGGAGGGGGATGGGGGGATGGGTTAGCCTGGTGATGGGTATTAAAGAGGGCACGTTCTGCGTGGAGCACTGGGTGTCATGCACAAACAATGAATCATGGAACACTACATCACAAACTGATGTGATGTATGGTGATTAACATAACATAATAATAAATAAATAAATAGATAGATAGATAAATAAATGTTATATAAACCCAAGCTCTAATCACTGCTTTGAATTACTCATTATAACTGCTCCCATGTATATTTGTGATGGATGTGTTAATAAACTTCTGTTTTTCTCTTATTAAAAATAAAAAAAGAATACTTTCAGGTTTGGAACCAAGTGGTAAAGAAGGCAAAATGGAGAGAGAAAAAGCAAGAGTCTTTTGTGTCATCATTCAGTTAGTGATCAAACTATGCCTGGAAGACACTCCACCACCGATCTTCTGCTCATGTAAAATATCTCATGCCCCTACTGCGTAAGCTACCTTGTATCACGGTTTTATGATGTTTGTAACCAAGATCATTCCTACCAATATAGTTTTTTGTTTTCTTTTTTTTTTTCCTCTTTAGGAAGCAATGTCTGAATGAAAGAAATTATCTCTAATCATAGAAATTTAGGCCTTTGAAGTCGGGGAGAGTATTTTTAGAACCTTTCAGAAGCAAGGCGTATTCCATCTATATTCTTTGTTCTTTTGCCTGCCATCCTGCCTGTGCCAGGCTCTCCTTCAAAACTCAATTCACTCAGCACCTTGTCTTTGAAGCCCTCTCTGAATTCCCCCTCTTCCCTTCTCCAAAACAAAGTAGATTTTCTCCCTCCATGCTTTTGGTGTATACAAATTGCATATCATGTTGCATTTTTTTTTTTACAAGTCTGTAAGACTCCCAACTCCCCAGAGGCCAGGTTGTTATATCATTTTTTCCCCCTGTATCTCCAGTGCCCCCCATAAAAGTACTCAATAAAAGTGTCAAGGACTGAACTGTGTCCACCCAAAGTTTATATGCTGTACCTCTGAGCCCCAATGTGACTGTATATGGAGGTGGGGCCTTTAAAGACATAATTAAGGTTAAATGAGGTCATAGGGTGAGCCCTAATCCAATAGGACCGGTGTCCTTAAAAGAAGAGGAAGGGACACCACTGATACACAGGAAAGGCCATGTGAGGACACAGAGAGAAAGGAGTCATCTGCAAGCGAGGAGAGAGACTTCAGGAGAACCCAAGCTTGATGGCACCTTGATCTTGGACGTCCAGCCTCCAGAACTGGGAGAAAATGAATTTCTGTTGCTTAGGACTCCCAGTCTGTGGCACTTTGTCGTGGCAGCCTGAGCAGATGAATACAAAAGGAGTGCTGAATGAATGAGTGAGTGTCCTTTAAGAAAGATAGTTCACCTTGCCCCGTAATGGCTGGGACCAGGCCCATCCCTTCTCCACAGAACTGTAATGGTCGGAACGAAACGTCACCGAGGTGGCTTCTCCGTGGCTGAGAGGCAGAAGGGGTGGAATTTGCGCGTGGGCCCCCTCAGCGTCCCGAGTGAGGGCAGGAGAGAGAAGCCATCCTCCTCTCCCATCTCACTCCCTGAGGCCGGGGGCTGAGAGAAAGCCCTGTCCTCCCCTCAGAGGTCAGAGGGGCTGCTCTCTCTCCCATGGTGCCAACGCCCATGTGTGTTGTGTGTGTGAGCAATCCTGCGTGTGGGGGGAAATAAACACCTGGCACTGAAAAAAAAAAAAAAAAAAAGAAAGATAGTTCACACATACATATTCATCTGCTGCTATTAAGCACTTAGGTGCTTCCACTACTCCAAGAATATGATTTCAACACAACTCTGACAAATTAGTTTTATTTTAGCTAAGAAAAGGAAGAAAACAACCTATCTCTTTGCCATGGAAAATAAAGAAAGATATTTTCTCCTTAAGTCTTTCCATATCCCTGACTTCTGACTTTTTCTCACTTAGGTTTGCTTTACGCAGAGAATGATGAACCCAGTGGAGACCTGGGAACTATACACAAAGAGGAAATACGACCAAAGAAAGGGGTCGCTTTCATCTCCCATGAAAGCAACGCTGTTTTTGTTGATACATATGGAAAAAATCAGGGCCAATTATGCATTGTGATTTGGCACTGGGGCTGCAGGCTCCCCACAGGCCTTTTCGTTCTTTCCACAGATATACCATTACAGTCCACGGGAGCCCCTCACCCTCTGTTACTGGCAAAGCCATTCCTCAGCGAGATGGACTTAGCCAGAGGCGTCTCTGTCACTGTCAGAATGGGCTTCAAGCGCAAAGAGCGTTTCCTGTCCGTTGACTCTAAGGAAGAAGAACCGTACTTGGTCAAGGGAGAACCAAGTTAGGCTCCCGATGGAGACAATCACACACTGTTTCACACAGCAGGTGTGGGCACCCTTGTCTTGGCACCCTCTCAAGCCTCAGGGAACCCTTAAAACTGCTCCAGCCTCCTGGTATTTCACCAGCTGCTTATTTCACGTGGGCTTTGGGTTGATAATGATTAATCCCCTTCTCTAATCTCCTGGTCTAAATCATTGATATTGAGAATTTTTGAAGTGGAGAATATCAGGGTGTTAGTAGACCTGGTTCTGGACCTGCTGTTTGCTAACTTACTGTATGACTTTGGGCGAGTTCCTGCCCCACTAAGAACCTCAGTCTCCTCATCTATGAAACCAAAGGGTTGGACTGAGTGGTCTCCCAGCTGAAACCATCTCCTGGTTTCAGCTGCCCACTACAGTAGCCATTAACCACACGTGGCTGTTTATATTTAAATTAATTAAGTGAAATTTAAAATGCAGTTCCTCAGCCTCACATTTCAAGGACTTTAATAGCCACCATGTGGCTAGTGACTCCCATGTTGAACAGCACAGATAAAGCATATTTCCATCATTGCAGAGAGACCAGTTGGACAGCCTGGGTCTAATGCTCTCATTTTATCACGACTTTAAACAGATAATTTCGTAGCAAAGCCTGACAGTTGAATAGTACTTTTGTGTTTATTGTGTATTTCAATACATCATAACATTTTTAAAAAGATTTTATTTATTTATCCGAGAGAGAGAGCAAGCGCATGAACAGGGGATGGGGGGCGGGTAGAGGAGGCAGAGGGAGAGGGAGAAGCAGATTCCCCACTGAGCAGGGAGTCAGGACCCCCAGAGATCATGACCTGAGCTGAAGGCAGACGCTTAACCAACTGAGTCACCCAGGCGCCCCTTCGATGCATCATAACTTTTAACCACCCAAAATAGGTAGGAGAGGTATTACTATGCCTGCCTTGTCAGATGAGTACCCTAACTCAAAGAGTAAATGAGCTCAAACTCCTGTAGGGTCATGCTGCTGATGACCACAGCGCTTTCCAAATCCAGCACTCTCTCTAACACCTGGCACCTTGTCACAGGGAAAAGACGTATGTGGCCTGGCTAAGGTCCCTCCAACCCATGGCAGCACGGGAAATAAGACCCAGCCATTAAGAGCGGATCTAGGGACACTGTGCCTTAGTTTAGATTTTACCTCCGCATGCCCTCGCTGTGGGACCACAGACCAGTTATTTAACGTCTCCGGGCTCCTTTTCCCTCATCTGTCAAATGAGATTGGCAAGAGTACCCACTGCTTGTGAGAATTACAGGAGCAGACACAAATGAAGGGCTTAGCTCAGGAAGTCAGGCACATAACAACTGTTCACTAAAAGCTAGCGACTGTGATGACTACCGTTAGCACTGCCTTTATTCTTCTCCAGGACTGCACTTCCTCTCAGCCCCCGCAGACCCACTGACAGCCCTTGCACACTTCCTGCCAGCTTATCTAAGGAAAGACGCCACTCTTACACATGGACAACAGCTCCCTTTTTTGAAACTTACTGAGAGATTTGGCCTCATAACCTCCTGTGGCCACGAGTTCCCCGGATTAATTACAAGTTGTTTAGGAAGAGCTCTCTCGGAGGGATTGGATTAATCCGCCTGGGCAGCGTGCCACAAGCAAATGGCTTTTCCCATTTAATTTTTCCAAAACTCTTTGGTGCCAGGAACACATCATGTGTCTGCCCCCAAGGAAGGCCTGGCCACAGGAGGTGCCACCAGGGCATGCGGATGAGGGGCGGGGGTGGAGGGCACCTGCAGAGCCTCCTGCAGGGTTTCTCCTCCAGAGCAGGGTCCAACAGCCCGAATGCAAAGCTGGCTCTGCCCAGCGTGCATTTCATCTTCTGGGAAAGGCACGGTAGACACGTGTCCCCCAGTGATGACTTTTCCTTCCCTGTCCCACCACAGTGGAGTGCCGCAAAGAACAATATTTATGCCGACGGAGCCACAGAGCATGGGGGGCCAGGCTACAAAGCCCGGCTCTCTGAGAGCTTAGGAGGTGGGGGGCTGCCCCCGAGTGGGCCGGCACGGCACAGGCCTGAGTCCACAGGTGTTTCCGCCAACCCGCCCATGCTCTCCTGGGGCCCAGCCAAGGATCCCCAAGTAAACAAGGATCCTTCAGCCATGCTTCATTTCTCTAGGAGCCAGGAATGGAACTGTGGTCAGACCCTTGGTGTCTCTCGAGGCAAGAAAATGAAGTGCTTTTGCTACAGGATGCAGCCATGGAGCATCATGGCACACGAGGGGTGGCGCCGAGCATTAACGGGGCCTGTTTGTGGAGTCTATCTGCTGACTACCATGGAGCACCTCAACCCAAGCCGCATGCACACCTACGGGGAAGAGGCACTCACTCGTTCATTCGTTTGTTTGTTCATTCATTTATTCAACAATAACTTCCTGACCACTTGGTCTTGGGAGGATTCTGAGATAAGTAAAATCCAGTCGCTCTTGCAAGAACCTCAGAGAGCTGTGGGAAGTAGAAAGGAGGAAAGAAAAATGAGGTGACAGTAGAGGAAGTGCTCAAACTGAGACCCCAGCAGAGGGCTAAGAGGCCCACACAGGTCCGAGGGAATGACATGGGAGCTGGGTCTCAGTGGCTGACTGAGAATTTAGAGATGCCGGGTTGAGGGAGAGGAGCTGTCGGGGAGATCTCTTTGTGCAGCCTGGTCGAATACTATACAGACTTTTGGTCCAAAAGATGGGGAAAGCCTTTGGTGGGCTGTGAGGAAAGGTGTGATGTGATCCGAATGCTGTTCTGTCGATAACACATTGTTGAGGGGAAGGATGGGAGCAAGAAGACCGGTTTGGGGGGCTCTTACAATAATTCAAATGACAGACGATGTGGGCTTGTTGTATAGCAGACACACTATCAGTGTTGGAGGAAGGACACACGCAGGCATCATCCCATCCACTCGTGATATTCTTTACCATCTGGCCAGACAAAACCTTCTCCCTCCTTCAGCAAGGATAACCCTCAAGTAATAGTTAGAGCCTCTATCTTCCTATTCCTTGCTCTAATTTTCCTCCAAGTCTTCAAATAGCCACTAGGCTCGTTGAGTTTCCCTTCATAGCATGCTCTCGGAATCTAAGAGCTTTGCAGAGTGCCTGCTCCATCTCTGGGGTAGTAGGAACCCCATTCCGTGGAATCAAGGGGACCCTGCTTCGGAGAATAATATTGGATCAAGCCAAACTTGAGCACAGGGGAAGCCTAAAAATCCCCACAGACCCAAGCACTGCTCTGAGGCTTCAGTACGAGAGATAGGGAATGACAGATACCTAAACTCCACGGAGAGTACAATAGATGCTATTCTTTCCGGAGTTCTTAGGAGAGACCCTAGCTGACTTAGAGCAGACTCTCTTTTGTTTCATTTCTCTCCCTTACATGGTGAGCAGTGTCCTTCAAAGGAAGCATTTAGAGGAAAATGTCTCCACAGGCCTGATCCTTTTCTTTGAAAACATAATAACGCTCAAGAATGACAACAATGTAAATCACCAGAATCATTAGGCAGAATCTCAATGAATTAAAATTGCTTACATCAGGGGAAGATTAGGTCAGCTGCCTTGAAGGGAACCAGAGAGCTGGGGTTCGCTGACTCCCAGCCTTTCAAAAGCAAATATTGTCAGAGCTGCACCATCTCGGTAGCCTGGATAGTCAAGCCTGATAAGCCCATCCTTGTCTGGAAAAGAACAAATTACCCTGCCACTCAGGGTCCAAGACCCCTTCACTACCCAGCCCACAAAGACAAATTACCCTGGAAATGCTGATAGGATTGACCCTCCAGAAAGCCTAGGTCTGTCCCGCAAGCATGGGCTACCTCTGCTCATAAAATTTGGGTTGGAGGGGACAGGGCTCCCATGCAAGTCCAAGATGCTGCCTCCTGAGAAAAGTTACATTCAAATGGCCAAGCAAACCCAGGAAGGTCTGAATGCCCCAAGGGGGAGGGAAATCCTCGGAAAAGCAAAATAGAGCCATTATGTCTCAGGCCTAGGAAAAGCCTGAGAGATTCTAGCGCCTGAAACGAATAACAGGAAAAATATGTCAGATGTGCGGTTGTGGCATAAATCATGAACAAAAACACAATTATCAGACTCCGGAGAAGCAGGAGGAGTAGTCGCCCGAGTACGATTCTCAATAACTATTGAATACAATTTCCACCGCCCCCCAGGGGCAGGCAGTTTGTAACCACGTTTATTTTAGGATGTCAGGAGTGATTGCCCTGGGAAGCTATGGTGTACTCTTTTTTTTTTTTCCCATTTGTAATAAAGTAACATTTATCTCCAAGAAATTGGGACTTGATTCCTTCTGAGAGTTACACATAGTCCAGACCGCCAGTGACCCAGACGAGGAAGGAGAGAATGGCCTGAGGGATTAAATGGTGCAAGCCCCCAGCTGGGTCGGAATCCCACCTTCCATTTCCTGGTGTCCTTCCTCCTCGCAGGCGAGCCTTGATGTATCTGATTTGTGCTTCATGATTTGGGCCCTCCTTTGCAATCTCTCCTGACCGGGTGAAGCAACCCCCTGGTGGATGAAAGCGCAGTGCTTAATGCTTGGGTTGCGGGTAAGACCGCCGGGTTCAAGTTCGAGCCCCACCGCTTCTTAGTTGAATAGTCTTGGGGAAGTTGGGTAATAACTCCGTACCTCCCCTCCTTCTCAATAAAACAGGAATAAAGCAGTCGAGAAGATTAAATTAGATCATCCATGTAAAACCACTCAGCTCTCATGAAATATCTGCAGAATGGAATTAAGAATAGACTAGAGATGAGGAGAAGGAAAGAACAAGGGTCTGCATAATGCATGAAACGCAAGCCTTAAACCCCTGGTCCCTGGATAATCAAGAGCTGACCTAGTAAAAACGGTAGTGACTATCCAACAGCAAACCATTTTCACTTTGGAGAGAAATATTTTTATATTTTAAAAATTAGCAAGAGAAAATGACTTAAGATGGGTAGCAATCCAGAGGGTCAGTTATCAACTGTCATCAAAATAGAGGCAAGTGACTCAAAGCAGCCCAGGCAGAGAGAAATACCTAGGAAAGATTTATCTGCAGCCTCTGAGCATGGCCATTCTCTGCTACACGGCAAGGAATCGTCTCGGTCCATCACAGGGAATTTAAAATAGAGGATACAGGAGCCAGCCTTCTCAGAAAACGAGAGACCCAGAATGGAAAGGTCCAACAATTCATTTTTATGATGTTACATGATTCTCAAATATTATTTAAATAATAACAGCTCAATGAAGTATCCCCATTTTACAGATGAGGAGATTTGAGGCTCAGGAAGGGACCAAAAGTCATGTCACCTGTTAGGTGGAAAGGCTGGGATTACACACAAGTTTGTCTGACTTCCAAGCCAGTGCATCCAAACATCGGAGGGTCACTAACCACACACATGTGGAAAGAGATATCGATTAATCTACTATGCCCATTAACAAGTCAGTCTTTCGTTAACAACAGATGGAAATGATGGTAAAGCGACCTTTATTCTTCCTTTACTGGGTCTTCCCCGCCCCCCCCCCCAGTAAAGCAGTTACCCTCGGGCATGTTTCTGTGAGGCAATTTGAGGTTTCAGTGTCCCATAATGTCAAGCTGCCAAGCAGAAAAGGAAAGCCAGTTTTAACAATGCATCTCATTTTTCACCTAATTAGTACCAACACACTTAGGGATGTTAAGGGTGAAGTCTGAGCTGTCAGCTGCTGGCAAACACAAACCCATCAGTGTAAATCTCATCCCGGACCGGGGAAGGGGGGGGGGTGCGTTTCCCCAGTTGAAGGCTGTTTTTCTTGGCTGGGTGGTTGACAAAGCAGGGTCCCTTTCCTTCTATGTCTCTGGTTCTGGGTGAGTCTGGTGCTGCCTCAAACAAGGCTGACCTCCCTTCCAGCCTAGGAGTTTCTTGTGATCCTTTACACCCAAGAAGCCTGGCTCTGAGGGAGTGAAGGGACAGGGCCACCCCTTCTTTCGCCCGGGGAATAGAAGCTGCATTATATCAACTGTCCACCACTATGGATTCTCCCTGCACTCTATTTACAAAATGGAAACAGATGAATTCAATCAAACATAAGCCCCCCGAATTATGGCTTCCTTTATACCTTGTGGTAAAGGAATTTATACATAATTGGCACATGATTTTCTCCAGTGGTTTCAAGTTGTTCCCAAACGTAAAAAGGAACCTTTCAGTTTGGGAATGAGATGATTTTGTTTCAAACCAATCCATCATGCCTTCCAAAGGCAGAGAGAGGGTGGTTCGGCTGAGCGAAACCAGGAAAGCGGCCAGGGGTCGTGGCCTCGCTGCTTTAATTGGGGCAGATGGAGGCAGGCGGAGGGTCAGTGAGAAGAGCAGCACAAAACCTCCTTTTGGCACTTGTGCGGGTTCTGGGGAGTGAGACTGTTACGTTGGAGATGGAAAGCCATGGACTCCCCCACATTTATCACTGCAGTCTGTTACTGGACCATGAGATACAGAGGTAAGTCCTCCCCCTTTGCAGGTCAAGGTCAACCAACACCCAATGACTCCACCTTTTACAGACTCTATAGATCAAAAACACCCTCCACCAGCAAAAGCCAATTGACATAATTGGCTGGCACCAAAAAGCAACGTAGTCATCTTTCAGCTATGTTTACCCAAATCTTTAATGAGAGTCAACATAGAAAACAAGGAAAGACCACTCTACATTTGGCTTTAAAAAGCTGGGTTTGGAGCCTGAGAGGTCTTCCTAAATTACTATTAACACAGTCAACAGGTTAATATGTGTTCAAGGCTTCATCCAAATGGGGCAGTAATGATCTGATTACACTAAGGTAAACAAAAGGGCAATTGAGCTCTCACCCCTGGATCAGGAGGCATCTTAAAAGCTCTTTCATATTTATTTTCCACAATTTAGCAAGCTCAAAAGGGAAATGTTCAACTTCGTTAGAGAGGATTGTTTACATGTTGTGGAAACAGCAGGTCACTCCAGGTTCTCAAGGCATTAAAGATTCATGTAGGATTTTTACGGAGGTCTTAGGCCTTAATGGTTCCACCTGCAAACTTCCCTCAGAGACGGTGGATACAAATTTGGGACGATAGAAGCACCATTCGATGAGAGAGAACATCTGCCATAACCTGTTACAAATTTCTGTTTGGGGGCAAGGAGGCCTTTGTTATCAAGAGAGTCTGGATCAATTGTGAACCCATGGTCTTGCAAGCGCAGGACATCAAATGTGACTCTTTGGGATGCTACACTGAGTTTGGTTCCTCTCTGATCCCTCTCCCAGAAAAACACGAGCCAGGAGCTCTGGTCCACAGAGGAGAGTAACCTGGCAGGAGCCCAGGCCAAATGTGCATCCAGTAGTGAAAGCCAAAGGGCTCAGGGTCCTGGGAGAGCTTTGTAAGAATATCACTGAAATTAAAGCCTGGACCATGGGCCCGGCTGAAGGTAGTGGGTAGGGACCACTGGAAGCAGAGCAGTGGTTTGGAGATTATGAGACAGCCCCTGAGAAGGAGCCCCATGACCACTATTTATGAGACCTGTGGCACACAGCCTCTAAGATGACCCCCCAATGATCACTACCTCCTGGTATTACAGCCTCGTGCAACACCATCCCGAGAGTATGATCTGGACCTAGTGACGAGCTTTTAACCAATAGAAAATGGGATGCTATGAGATTCCTGTCAAAGTAAACCAGAGCCAAACAGAAGTTAGAGCAGTGAAGGCAAACTTTATTTGGGAACTACTGCAATAGAGGAAGAGTGGTCTCACTTTAGAATCGGGCACGATTCTAAATCCAAGAAGGACAAGTGGGGATTTTGGCCATGGCACAGGATGGCGATCAGTGGATGGAAAATGACTAAGAGGAAACAAGAGGAATGAGGGGCATCTGGCTAACCTGACACAGCAGAATTCTTCCTGAAGGCAGGCCAGGCTGATAAGATATGGAGGGTTGGGAATGAGGAATTTTACCAGTTATCAAGAGTGGTCCGATACCAAGGGTAGAGGATTCTGGCTAAACTGACTCCATAGGATTCTTGCTAAACCTGGAGTAAGCAGGCCAAAGACAGAACCAAGTTCTGCACTTGAAGGACTTAGAGGAGCCTGACTCATGTTAAGTCAAGTAAGGTCATTACAAAAAGAGGTGGCTTCTGCCTTACCCTTCTTGCTCTCCCATGTGCTTGCTCTGATGGAATCCAGCTGCCATGTTACGAGATGCCCTATGGAGAGGTCCACATGGCAAGGAACTGAAGAAGGACTCCAGCTGAAAAAAAGCGAAGAACTGAAATTCTCCAACCAGTAGGCTTCAAGGAACTGAATTCTGCTTGGGCGTGGTCCCCCCCTCAGCCTTCAGATGAGACCACAGCCACAGCTGACACCATGGTGGCAACCTTGTGAAAGACCTTCGAGGCAGAGACACCCATCTAAGCCACACCTGCCCTGCAGAAAGTGTAACATAAATGTTTCTGACTTTAAGCTGCTAGGTTTGGGGGGTAATTCATTACACAATAAAAGAAAATGAATACAGGGCCTCTATGGTCCCAGATGGAGAGGACGTCACTGAAGTTTCTCGTGGGCACTAGGACTTGATCTTCAGAGCCTCTGGGCATCTAGAGGGCGGCTGCCTTAGTTGTCGGGTGATTCCTTCATTTGCTATGGAAGCACATGAGCAGGAGTCCTGCTGTAACTCACCATCATTAAGCAACACAGCAAATCACAAAGGGCACACAGCAATTGTGGAATAGCAGTACAAAGCAAAGGGAACAGAGAGGAAAACCTACCAGGGTAGTCTCTGCAGATAAGTTTTACGACCGAAAAGAACAGAATCCATGTCCAGGATAATAACAACCAAATGGAAGAAACCCTTAGGGTTTACAAAGTGTTTTATATCTGTGATGTCCTCTACCCCTCACAAACACCCTGCAAGTTTCTTCTTGGACCTGGAGGGATCATTTGGAAGGATTAGTAGAGGAGCACAATTTCCCACATACCCAAATCAGAAGGATGGTCCTTGTCTATTTGAGGAGACTGACCTCTTTGACCAAGCACAAAGCTTCAGGTGAGGAAGGAAGGGGCTGCCTGCCTAGCCAGCTGGATGGGCTGCATCGATCCCAGCCAACACAGAGAAAGGCCACAAGTAAGTCATACTCACACCTGTACCCCAGGGCAGAGGCTATTTCCGAGTGTGCCGATGAGGACATTACAATTTGTGGAGCTTGTCCAAGTTAGCACAGCCGGGACATGGTACGTGTGGAAATTGGGCCCAGATCTGACATCACACCCTGTGGCTTTTCTACATCCCAAGCTAAGTTGTTGACCACTTAGCATACAAGTCCAAGTTAAGACCTCTTCCTAAGTTGCCCAAGCACTTTCCTCCAGGCCTCAGCAGTAAACAAACGAACAAGGAGAATAGGAGAATATTAATAAAGGGGCTTCCGCATTTGGAAGTCTCTCATACCCTCTGATATAAAAGATCAGGATGAATAGGCATGCCCCTCATTCCCAGTCCATGCTCTAGCTGAAGCTAATTGTTCTTCCTCTTCTCCACTCCTCAGTTCCAGTCAACCCCAGTCCTTTGCCCTCCAACACATGGAGCAAATCTGCTTCTTCTCTCCTCTACTGTTTGCACGGCCGTGGCGCAGGTGACACCCTCCCTCCGCTTGCCGGCTTCATAACCAGCAACCTCATCTCTGGGCTGGGGCCTTATCCACAGAGCGAATCTGTCCAAACCCAGATCTGACCCTACTGCTTGTTTCTTTCAAACCCCACAATGTCTCCCTGTGTATTACAGGATGAATTTCATCTCTTTAAATCACATACACGGTCTTCCATGGACGGTCTGACCACCATCCATCTCAGCAGCTCAGCTCTGCCCCCTCCTTGCCCCCTTGTTTATGTTCCAGCCATGGCTGGGACAGCTTCTGTTTCCTCAAACAGATCATGTTGTCCCACGCTCCAGACCTTTCCTAGAACTGTTCCCTCAATGGGAACCACCCCTTTCCTCTTACACACTTGACTAAATCCTATCCCATCCCTAAAACCTAGACATCTCTTCCTGCCCCCCCTTCCCCTCTCCAATATAGTCCCTCCTTCCTCCGCGCTCCCATTATACTCTCAGCGTCCATCCACCATCACATCACATTATAGCATCATCCATGTATGTGGCCTGCCTCCCACGCCAGCTTGGGGCAGGAGCCTGCGCAAGGAAGGAAGCATGCACGAGTGGCCAGGGTGCTCGTATGCAAAATAAAAAGACAAGCAAAGGCGTGGGTTCACACACTTACCTTGGACACAGATTCCGGCTTGCTCACTCACTCTTTTCTCAGAGCAAAATGTTCATACAGCCATACCTAAGTGGCAAAAGATAAAAAATAAAATTTTAAAAATCCTCTTTCTGGATTCAAATCTAGCACGACTGAGGGAGCCCCAGGCGATGTGAGGGAATGTCAGGCTAAGCAGCTGCAGAGATATGGGTGTGTTTCTCAGAACGGTAATGCCACCAAATGCCCCACTGAAAAGCGTTTGAGGTGCAAATGGATTTGTAAGGGCCCTAGTATTGTCTCTTTCTGGGGGAAAATAAAAGCATTTGCAGGTCAAATAAATTTGAGAAATGCTGCATAATTGTATATTAAAAGCTCTGACACGTTCTGAAGTTGTTGCTTTTAAAAGGTGTATAAATGTCTTCAATCTAACATTCCCCAAATACATGTGATTATGGCCCATCCCTCCCTGTGTCTCTTTTCCACACATCATCATCCACAGTATTCCCAGTCTAAGCACATTTTAAGAAGTGCTAGTTGAATGAAAGTGTGTTTAAGCTATAGAATCAAGCAGACCCTGGTTTGACTCTGCTCACCAGGTTCTAGCAGTAGGTGCAGCTCATTTGAATATCCCAACCTTCCTGAATTTCCTCACCTCTGCAAAAAGCTCAGTAATGTCCACCTGGGGGATTGTTGTGAGGATTAAAAGAGATACTTTAAGTTAATCACTTGACACTTGGTAAGTATTTAGTTGCTAATTCAATTTCTTTCCCCAGCATTTCCTTACTTTCCCCCTAGGGCCCTCCCTGTAGGGCCTTAAACCCTCTGGTAAAGAGGTAAATGTCAACTGCAGGATTACTTGCTTTTTAGGACACCAAGCAAGCAAACACCAAGCTTTACTAATTTTTTTCTACTAAACCAACCTAAAATCGTATTTACTGCAGGCAATCCAGCAAGCCCTCCTGTTCAAACTGACTAATCGTTATTTCCAAATAATGACTTCTTTTGTGCCACAGATATCAGAAGACCATGACACAGACAATAAAGCAGAATGTCCTGGCGCCCGTGAGACGCTCAGTTATAAATTAGCTCCCCAACTAGAGAACTGGGGCCACCAGGGTACTATTCAGAACACACAGCACACACAACCTTCATTTTGTTTCTCTTCCTTTGAATAAAAATGTGTCTGATGCTTCACCTACAATGAAAATATTCTACAAGCTGTAAAAAACAAAAGTAATAACACACTTCATAGGCATGCATAACCATGAGATAATTGTGCTTCTCAGTTCGTTGATGTCACCCCCCCTCCCAACGGGGGTGTTATAATGCATGCCTTGTTGTGTGGTAGTTCCCCAAAATATTATTCGTAGGAGGTTTATAATAACAAAGCATTACCATAATAAATACTGGTCACAAGAGTCTTCTATCAGAGAAGCCTACTAAACTTGCTCACATTCCCTACCCTTGAATCAAGATTAAATTTCACTTTTTTAATCAAAGATTCTAAATCCTAAGAACTCTGAACCTTGAAATTGATACCCTTTTTAGAAAGAAAAATTAGATCGGAACTGTCAGAAGGAGAGATCAAAATGACAGGAGGCAAATCAGATGACGTGCGTGTAAGAGGTTTTCTTTAGTTCAGCTGTCAGGGAAACACTGAAGCGTCTTATCTCCCCAAAAGCCCCAAAGCCACTGTCCCAGGCCAGGCAAGCCAAAATTGTTTTAAGAAAAAATAAAGGCACAAAAGGTTTCTTAGGAAAGTCACATTTAAAGTGTTACTTAAGCCCACATCTTCGACCAGTAACAAACAGGGGACCGGGATGGTAGTAGGCAAATGAGAGAAGAAATTATTTATACTAAAGATCAAATCCTGTTAAAAAGAACTCTAAAGAGACCAGGGTTGTTTAATTATTCTATCCTATTACCCTATCAAATATTCTTTCAAGTAAGTGGGTCAGGATTTAGACCTTGGAAATTTAATTATTATACATAATTTCGTTGGAGAAGCATTTGTTAGAATGTGATCTGACCTTCAGCTTTGATTGAAAAGAGAGCGTATTTTTTAAAAAATCCCTCTATAATGAAGTATTGGTGACTTCTTTTGAGGGGTCACTGTCCAAAAGTCTCTCGGATCATTTAAAATTGACAGTGCAGCAGGGTTAAATCTGTAGTTAAGAAAGATGTGACATAGAGGTTTTTAAAGCTGTTGTGTTCTGAAAGTTAGCTGGAATGCCACTTGCCTTCGCCCCTACAAGAAAATATTCAGAAAGGGTTTGCACACAGGCTCCCTGTCTTTGTAAGGAGTACATAGTGATCCTGGGAGAATGAATGACTGGCCCCAATTCTTTACTCTCCCTTGCCCTGGCCTCGTCATGGGCCAAGTGTACTTCCCTAGCTGCATCAGGAAGGGTTCCATCAGAGAAGCAGAATCATGATGAGGGATATGCTGGATTTATTATAGGACTGAGACCTTCTGTGATCTCGGGAGTGAGTTAAACAGTCCCTTGAAGGGCATCGTGCTTGCATCTGGTGCCAGGCCTGAGGCCAGCAAGGCCAGCACTTGGGCAGAAAAACTGTATGCAAAGCAGGGCAGAGCGATGGCCAACCAGAGCCCACAAGAATGCGCTAGTTCCTACATGGGTGTCTCACTGCCTCCAAGCCCCCTACATTTAGGCAGATCCGCAGAAGAGTTGATGCATTCCTCCTCTGAGCCCCGCCCCGCGCCCCGCCCCCCCGCCCCGGCCCCACTTGGAGCTGCCCAGGAGTCCAGCCCATGTTTCAGAGCAGCTGAAGAAAGAAAGCCTGGTGGAACCAAAGGATCTGTGGGGTGGCTGCCGCCCACACCAACAAGGCAAGCCAGCAGATGGCCTGTGAGAGCAGCAGCAAGAGATCTGACCCTGGCTGCACTTCCACCGTGCAGAGAGTGTGCCCATTTCCCCTGTGGGGCCAGCCCGATTCCCGAATCATGCAAGAAAGGCCATTCTGAGAAACAGAGCTCCAGCTTAGCTAAGCCACCACACTGCCCCAACTTTGAATTCAGCCCTATGACTTGCCTTGACCAATGGCAAGAAGTGACGGCATACCCGTTCGATGTCCAGAACTTCAGAGACCTCAAGTTCTGCCGGACCTCTTACGCAGAACTGAAGAGTCGCAGAGCGAGCTCAACGCAACATCAGCAGCCACGGCCTGAAGCAGAGGACTCCAGCCAAGCCCCAACTAGATGAGCTAAATTGCCACCAATCTGCAGATGTGTGAGCAACCGCAGAGATGGTTATTGAAGCCCCTGGGTTTGGGGAAGCAACTGATGCAGACCCAACTTTACTTGATGATTAAGGACCCCTCTCCCTACCCATCACCCTCAGAGCCTGAATTTCCGCAGTTGTACCAGGCCCCTGCTGCCCACGAGCACATGCCCACGATGTGAGGCAGCAGAAACCCCACAACTGGAATCCAGCCCACTTGCCTGATTTCAGGGCACCCTCTTTCCAAAAACAAAAGAGCACCAATTCAACATTAAACCTCAACTATTGCCACAACAGAACAAAACCTTGAGAAATACAGTGAAAGCAATGCACAAGTCATGCATAGAGACAAATCTAAAATCTGATTGAGGGACGTGAAAAATGGGAAGAGACACGATGTTCCTACTGGGAAGAATCAGCATTGTCAAGAGGCTAGTCCTCCAAATTAAATTATGAATGTCCTGTAATTGTACTTAAAACCCCAGGGGGGTTTGTGTGGGGAAAGCCTGCTAACATTATGAGGGAAAAGAAATGCGTGGGAATAGCTGAGAACTACTTTTTTCCAAGGTAAGGGAAACACACTTGGAGCCTGGTGGTGAAGGCCCTTCTGGCTCCAAGGACGCCATGAACCCTGGCTTCAAAGACCTCCACTTCTGTTTCCTCTCAAGGACATGCCAAGGCACTCCTTTTAGAGACTCAATAAAAACTGATGAGGTAAGCACATATCCACAAACACACAAATAAAAGTTGTGTGTGTGTGTGTGTGTGTGTGTGTGCGCGCGCGCACGCGTGAGTGTGTTTGAATTTCTTGTTTTAGGCACGCCTTTCCATTCTTCGAGCTACTTCAAAAGCCTAGAAGTTGGGATTTGTCCCTGGACAAGAGAGAAACCAAGAGGCAACCCAGTGGCTTCCAAATACACCCTTGATGGTGCAGAAGCTGTCAAGTGCTTGGTGGTGATTTAGACTCAAAACAGATCACTGCCCAGGCCAGCGGGCGAGAGACTGATATGAAAAGTCTCAAGTTTTGCAGCAGATCTGAGATGGACAGAGCTGAGGTTGGTTAGTTTGGTCTTTCAGAAAAAGGCTTCATTTGCACTCAAAAGCCTTCTGTTTCTAACCATCAAAGCCCTGAGTATCAAGGATATCACACACCAGCCCCCTAAGACTCACCTGTGGGTTTTCCTGACTGCTAGGCTCTTCCTTATGTGAGCAGCATCAGCTACAGGCTTTTGAGTCGAAGGCCACACCAACCGTGATAAGATTTTGAGAGAGAGCTCAAGCAAGCAAGTTTACATCAGCCAACAAATAGTCCCCAGCTCCTTCTGTGGGCCAGAGCCAAGGGCAACTCAGAGAATAATGATGGGGCTGCTCCCAAGAAAGCTGCAGCCCAGAGGGGGCCTGGAGCTGGAGTGAGGATAACCAATGCGGGGCTGAGTGTGGTGAGTGGGGTAGTTCAGTTAGGGAGAGGATTCAATAGTAGAAAGTCCTGGGTTTAAACCCCTCTTCCATAGACCATTATCACTGTGAGCAAACTACCTGGCCTCTTAAGAGGCTCTCCTTTCCACCAGCAGAAGTTAGGTAATCCTGGTTCCCACTTGCTAGATCCTCCTGGGATTCAGTAAGAAAGTTAAGTAAAGCCCTTTACACTGTGCCTGACACACAGTAGCACTCTGTAGATGTTTTGCATATAAATGATTGTTGAAAACAATGTTGTTACGTGCTGGGCTGTAGACACTTTCAATCGGCAGCAGCGGGTGGGATTGGGGCTATTGAATGAGCCTAAGGAGTTGGATTAGACTTCTCAAGAGGAGGGCATGTTTGAACTGGAGCTTCAAGACTGAAGGGGGTTTCAACAATGCGTGATGAGGGAGCGCTTTCCAGGATGAAGAAAGAACAGGTGCAGAAGGGTAGAGGTGAAAAGTGACATAGAGGAGGCTAGCCCAGGCTGTGGGGTGCCCGGTGTGCCGTGGTGAGGGGCGGGGGCTTCATCACATAGGCAATGGGGTGGTCATGGAAAGGTGTAAAGTAGGACTGATGACATCCTGGTCAGATAACATCCATTTCTTATACCAACTTTCCCTTCTAAAGAAAAAAACTTCAGAGAAAAGTAAGTGAGGGACGGCTAACAAGCAGGCAGCCCCAGAGTCCACTCGTCCATCACACTTCGGATCCTGTACAGCCTATTATGCTCTACTTTGTGGGACCTATTCTTCCCACCATACCCTGGCCAGGCAAGCCTGGTTGCCAGGCTGTTCCATTTTCCCAAAGCCCCTTCAGGTATAAGAAAATATTTTTCCACTGGGAGTCTACTAAATGTCATGTCTAATTTAATCCTAAATACATTTCCACAGAAAAAGGAGTCAGATGAGTAAACCTCTCCTAAGTCCCTGATTTCTTGTTTCCCTAGCCCTTCACCCACATCTCCGTTCCATCTTATTTTTTCTTTCTTTCTTTCTTTTTTTTTTTTTTCTTTGTAAGGAAAGTAAAAGTGGACAGGGGAGGGGAGGGGACAACTCTGCCACTTACTGATTTGTTTTCCATCCTTAGCCCTGGATTTCTTTCTCTCTGACCTGCACTGAGACAGGACAGATGGAACAGTGCCAAAGGGAGACTAACTTATTTATCTTGAAAGCATAAATTACCTCCAATTATCAGAATACCAATCATATCCAAGTAAGCACCTCTGCCTCTCCTTAAACCTCTTGGTTTTCTCAGCTGCTCACTTAAGTTTTCGCAAGATAGCAGAAGGTCAGAAAGTCAGGGACAAACTTAGGTTTGCTGTAGACCTAAGCCCCCTCCCCATTCCACCTCTGTTTTCTTCCCTGCTCTTCTCTGCGGGTAGACCTTCAATGATTCCAATCAGAGTGACATGGTGGGAAGAGCCCTGGTTAGGAACAGGAGACCAGGCTTAGCATGGGCTTTGCCACCACATTCCCATGGGAAGCCACCCTCTTCTTTCCCCTGAGGCTCACACTCCACATATGTAGGACAAGGGAACTGAAAAGTTTCTCCCCCAAGACCCCTTCCCATTCTCACTGCCATGATTTCAAGATTCCAACTCGAGTTCACCTTTTGTTTCTGAATCATGCTCAGTTTGATTTCAAATAATTTATTAAAGCCTCCTTGTGCTGTATGCGTTAGCACAGAGCTACCTGAAGTGTGGCTATGGACCCAGGCCAGTCTGCAGACTGTTACTGATGAGATAAGCTGGCAAAGTTGAGAGCAAGTGACGGAAACTTTCTGGCAGTTTGACATGGCTGTGACATCCACATGCATGACAAGCCACCTCGTTGGTTGCACTTGCCCAATGAGTTGCATGTGGCACGAACTGTGTCTGAGCTATATGCCATAGGAGCATATATAAACAGAATGGAAATCAGAAAGAAACAAATACTCCAACCAGGTGTCAAGGTCAGCATCAACAGTCATAAATCATGTTGCTAGTTTGTACCGTTGATATGATGTGATGAGGATGGTCTCTGTTGTCTTCGTCCCAATAACTCATAACCCCAGTCTTCTCATGAGAAAAAATATCAGACAAATTCCAGTAATGGGACATTCTACAAAATACTTGCCCACTGCCCCTTAAAACTGTCAAAGTTATCAAAAAAAGGCAAGTCTGAAAAATGCCATAGCCGAGAGGAGCTAAGGAGTCAAGCTGATTAAATATAATGTGGTATCCTGGAGGGGATACTAGAACAGATAAGGGACATTAGGTAAAAACTAAGGAAATCTAAGTAACCATGCACTTTAGTTAATTCATTTCTTAAAAAGAGAAACAAACTGGTCCTTACCACAGATAATTTAAGAAGAATCATTCTAGCATATATTAATTTATTTAATCCTCCCAAAAGCCCTGGGAGGTATGGAGAGTAAGCATTATGGTTGGTATTTTATGGAAATTTTGACTCCACTTCTCTTGACTTCTATTGTCTCTCTTGCTCTTACCCACTTGCTTTTCTGGGTACACATTTATCCAACTTTAAGCTATTTTTCTGATTAAAAATAATATGCTTGGTGTAAAAAAATAGAAAATATATACAAGAATAAAGAAACAGACTCCTTTAAAAAAAAAAATCACCAATTATTTCCCCAATCCATAGCCAACGGTTGTTAAACTTCAGTCTTTTTCTGAGCACCTACCATTCCTAAGTGCGAAGAGGAGAGAGTGGGTCCCGGAACTGAGAGAGACAGCAAGCAACCCCCGGGCAAAGAGGGTCATCCACCAAGAGATCAGCAGATGGGACCTCCGCTGGAGAGATATAGCCAGACTGCTGGAAAAGGGAGGGGACAAAGTGAAGGAGCAACCTGACGGTCCATACACAAATGAGAAGGTGCTCCTTGAGGTGAAGGGGCTGCAAAGGCAAGGGAGAGAGGGCTAGACAGTAAAACAAGGCACTGGAGGAGGTGAGAGGGGCGGGGTCAAGAGCCGTGGTGGGGGGTGGGGAGGCAAGCATTAGAACAAAGGACTGGATTCCTCAGAAACGAAGTGAAACAAAGAGGAAGGATAAAAATACAGGGATTTCTAAAGCACAAAGGACACTTCAAGTCAAACGACCTCATCTTTTTTCGGCAAAGTAGGATATGAGGTCACCTACTACTGAGGAGGGGACAAAAACACAATCCGAGTTTAAGTGTGAAACATTTCTCAGCTGTGTCCATGGGCAGCCGCTACACTTGAACAAACTGTGGAGTTGGCATTGGTGCGCTTTCAACCTTGTGACAGCAAACCCTGAAAGGAAGCCCCGTAGTCACCCGTGAGCTTTCCCAAGCTGGGCACAGATTGCTTCATCAGCCAAGAGTTGAATTCAACATTCCCCACGTACAGAGTTGTGTGACTCAGCATGAGACAGACTTTTAACCCTCATTAGCTAGAGGATGAAGTGATATCGCACCGTATGATATTCCAGTGAGGAACCTGAGGTCATGAAGAACATCAGAACCCACTACAAACAGAGAAAGCAAACCACAGTGAGAACGGAGTTCTATAAAATGTTGACTAGAGGCCAGGAGGAGTTATGGATGTGTCCCGAGGAGTAAAGAGGAGGGAATCCTCCGCTAGGTCTGGTAGCCACTACTACCATCAGGATGGTATGCCCTCTCCCCTTCTACCTTGGAAACGAGCCCCGATTTTGTCGGGAACAACAAGATGCCCAGCCAAAAGACTATATTTCCACCCCTCCTCTTCAGGTGGAATGGCATGTGGCATGGTTCTAGTTAAGTTATATAAGCAGAAGTTGTTGGACGAAGTTACCAGAAAGCCCCTTAAGATGTGGGGATGGGAGAAGGAAAAGGAGGAGCGCGCACTCAGCCATCTCCTGCAGTTTCTCTCTTTGTCTACCCCCTTCATCCTCTCTAGAACATGAAAGAGATGCCAGAGGAGAAGGGCGGGGCGCAACCATTGCTCTGCAGAGAAGAAAGCCAAGAGATCACCAAGAACCTGGACCCTGACATCCTGAGCCATGGTTCCGAGATCAGCAGCTGTGTGCCTCCAGACTGCTCATTGTCAAAGAAAAATAGGACCAGTAATTTGTTTAAGGCTCTGCTTTTGGGGGCTTTGTTCCTCCCAGCCCAATATAATCCCCAGTCCACGGACTAGGCAACATTTCATTTCAATCATTAATTTAGAAATAGTGTGTCAGATATTTGCTTGTACTTGAGTTTCACGTAGCAAATGCCCCTTGAAAGAACCAGGCCATCATTTAGGGGCTTGGAAATCTTTTTGTAGAACTGAGTGTTTTGTTTTGGGGGTGTCTGTCTTTGCTGTAAAGCGAGCTGACCTACATGCACAACATCCGATAAGCATGAAGCAGCCCAACTGGTTTTATTAGTTTTCCTTGGGCTTTGGTCTAAAAAGGCTTCTTGCTGAGTTGATTTCACCCCCGATAACTTCCTTCACACTCCACTTCCTAATCGAAAAAGGCCCACATCAGGGGTAGAGAAACAGAGACCAATCCTTTCCCACCCCTCTCTTGGGACTCCTTAGCTCTTTACTATACCGCTGGGCTGGCTTAGCAAAAGCAATCTGATGTCCAGAATTTCCTGGCAGCCTTCCATGAGTCTGTCTGCCTCATCAGAAAACTCCAATCAGTAAGTCTGTGGGCTAAAGGGAGTCTGATCTCACTGGTGGTGTTGCCACACTTTTGTTCTTTTTCTGATATATTCTGTATTCATAGTGGTTTTGTTCCTTTTCAGTTCTGAAAGCTGACATGATTTTGGAAAGTGAACCGTGCTTCGCTAAATTCTGGCCCATCCCCCGCCTCAGGTGAAACTCTCTAAGCCGTTAAGCTTCAGGTAAATCTCCCCAGAGGAGGGCTTTTTGTATTAGATTCCAAGAGCTACCATTCCTTACCGCCTTGATTTTAAAGATTTTTTATTTATTTTTTGACAGAGAAGACACAGTGAGAGAGGGAACACAAGCAAGGGGAGTGGGAGAGGGAGAAGCAGGCTCCCCGCAGAGCAAGGAGCCCGATGCGGGGCTCGATCCCAGGACCCTGGGATCATGACCTGAGCCGAAGGCAGACGCTTAATGACTGAGCCACCCAGGCGCCCCACCGCCTTGATTTTAAAACTGTTAGTTGCAATGTAGCTTTTCTAAATTAAAGCAAAAGGGGAAGGCCAATACATAAAACCAGTAAAAGCAGGGTTGTTCTCATTAAAGTGTAGGTGGGTGAGGGAAGGGAAGAGGTGTGTGAGGGGAAAACAGCTGGGAGACCCTGCGGATTTACCATAGCCTTTCCCCAAGGAAAACATCCATGCGGATCCTTCAAGGAGCCCTGGGATTCCAAGGAACACTGTCCAAAACCCATTTTGCCAGTAAGCCCAGAGTGGCAGGAAGAGGTTTCATCGCTGTCTTTAAGATAAGGAAGCTAAAGGCAACTTGAATCCAGGACACTGGGGATGTGGGATGAAAAGAGTCTACTTAAAACCTCCCCTCCATTCCAAATCGTAGTGATCATTTTCAAGCCCTTTGCATTTTGTCTGGATTTGTCTTCAATGGGCTCGAAAAGCTTGTTGATTTGCCAAACCTAAATGGACTTGGATCGTTACTATAGCTCCCTAGCATTTTCTAAGTTGCAAAGTAATAAGCCTGTGGTATAGGCGGATGAGCCATATTATATGACCCACAAGCAGTGATTGCGAATTAGGGACTGGATTAAGGGACACGTTCTTTGGGGTTAGGGTTAAGGTTAGGCCTTTGGGGTGAGGTCCTTAGCGTAAACAGAAGGTATTCCCTCGCCCACAATGCCAAATTCTATTCATGTGTTCTACAAGACACAAGACAAAAGGCTCTTATCCACCAGAAGCTCAGTTTCCTTATCAGCAAAATGGAAAGAGTAATCCCAGGTATTTCCTAGAGTAGCCCTGGGGGCCAAAGGAAATAAGGTCACAAAGTTCTTTGTGCCCAACATACCCTAGAAGTTCAATTTCCTGTGTCCTTCCTTCTATTTGCCTTATAGGGCAGCAGGAGAGGACAGGGTGGACCTGCTCTGATTAATTTAAGAAAGGCAGAGTAGTGAGTGGTTGGCACCCCCGGGCTCAGGACCACAGGTAAAGCTCGGCCCTGGGCCCCCACCAAGCTCTCCAAGCTCAGAACGTCCCAGCTCTTCCATCTTCACACACACCATGCTCTCTTTCTTTCCTCGGTTTGTTCTTTTCTTTACTTGTCAGGTCGCTGGGAGGGGCCCCTCACCACTTGCAATGACCATCTTTGCTCTGCCTTCAACAACGCAGCTTCCATTTCATTCTGAGCGTGCTGGCTCCTTAAAAAGGGGTTCCTTTGACCAATAGCAGAGTTGAATGTGAGAGTGAGGAAAATGTTTCCCCTTTCCTGCTCTGATTTGGACCCATTTTTGACAGAGTAGAGAGTCCAGGACCCCATGTGGCATCGCCTGCAAACTGTGGCCAAGAAGCCATTTATTTCCACTCAGGACTCGTCCTGCAACCTGAAAATCCCACCACAAAGCTGTCTTCAAATTACCCCAGTGGTTAGAAGCTGCATTACTTTCAGATCTGATGGGAGTCCACCAAGATTTTGGTAGCAACCAGTGGAAGAAAACCCCCCGATACTGTCTACCTCCCACTCCATCTTGCCTTTTAACACTTCTAAGGAAGTTTCTCTTCTGTCTCTTGCCAAAAACTAGTGGTAGTCGTAAGAGAACTAATATAGTTGGATTTCCTCTTTCAAGCCTGGCCTCATGCGAGACACTTGACACTACTTTAACCCACGCCATAGCCCTTAGGGCCAAGTATCATTATCCCCATTTTAAGTGAAGACACTGAGGTTAAATGCTGCAAAGTTCATCATTCAAGTTGAGCTTTTAGAGAGCGGAGCTGTGCTTTGTTCACTTTTGTCCCCAGACCACAGTTCCTGGAATATCGTGGGGACTCTCTCAGAAGGGTCAGCTCTCTGGGTACAGGGATGGTGACTAAGATTAGGAACCCAGGCCAGGAGTAAGGTGTCAGGGAGTGCGCTCAGGCTGACGAAGGGGAAGGTCTGGAGAAAGGCCTTCTGCGTGGGGCGTGGAGCCTGCTGTCTGGCTTTCCCCAGTGATGGGTTCGAGGTTGCAAAGGGAAGCAGGCTTTAGAGTGGGAGGGAAACACCCGAGCTTGGATTCCCATTCTGCCGGTTTACAATCTCTGTCACTTTTGTCATCTTATATGATCTCTTTGAGCCTTCATTTTCCATCTGAAACAAACAGAGATAACAATATTTATCTCAGACAGTCATGAGTATTAAATGAGAGAACATATGTGAAATTTCCTAGCCCAGATCTTGGCATACAAACGATGCTCCATAAACACTTGTTTCTGCCTTCCCTTCCCCCACCAGCCCAAAGCATCAACTGACTCTTTATAAGGTGACAGGTTTGTACTAAGTACCACCACAACCTCCAATGTTCACAATCTCGATGTCTTTATGAAATGGTACAGTATCTAGAAATGACGATTTAAAAAAAAAATTCAGAATACTGAAACGAGAATACGATACAGTGGATTACTGTCTTCATTTCACGTCCCCCCCCCCCCGTAATTGAAACCACTTTCAAGTTTTATTTAGTACAAAATTAATTTCACATTTTCATCAAGGAACTCATGTGGATCCCAGGGTGATTCAAATTTTCCAATACAGAAATTCATAGCATTCATTACTGGTATTTTTTAAGACAAAAGAGTTTATGCCAGAGGAGACCATTTTGGTCCTGCTGTATGAGCAAAATAAAAAACTTTTTACATGACACTTCCAAATTTAGGCTTGACATTAATGTTTCATAAGAGAACTGATTAAAAAAAAGTCCTCATCAGTTACCCAGCCTCAACTTTCTCATTTCCCAAATAAAAAGCGCAATTTCATTTACCTTAGAAATGAACTGGCTTCCTCTTGTCCTCAACCCAGAAACGACACTGGGCTTGCTTGTCAGGGAGAAATGCACATTATGTCAACATATGTGGGTGAAGTTCTGACCACGGAAACCGGGACAGTTGGCGTCCTGCGCTTTCTTGCTGGTCCAGGCTACCCGGCGCGACCCCGGGACAGTTCACAGTGGCTCGAGCGATACCTCGTGGCATCAGGACAAGGACCCACCTAGGCTGGATTCTATCCCAGGCAAAGAAAAGCAGAGGCTGTGCTTTGGGACATCAGTCCTACGCATTTTAGGGAGCACTCGCTGCTGTTATTCTCCAGGACATAAGCTAGGGTCAGAAAAAACAGCCAAACTGGGGCAGGTGAGCGGGGGCCAGTGGCCAGAGAAAGGTGAGTGGGTGCCTTCTGGACACCCCTGTGCCCACGCTGCCTCAGCATGTTCCCACTTGTCCTGACCCCAAAATTCCTCACCTGCCTCTTTCTGGTGCTGGAATCAAAACCATCGTCTTTCCTAGCCCTGCCCTAGGCCCTGGGAGCACCTCTCAGCCATCCTTGGGATGCAGTCAGCCTTCGGTTCCCTAGCACTTAGGAGATCTGACATTTGTGCCCAGGCTTAACACTCTTAGTTCATGGTCCCTCTCTTTTTTTGAGGTAAAATTCCCTTGACATTAAAGGTAAAATTGAGGTAATTTGGGGTAAAATTCCCTTAACATTAAAATTCACCATTTTAACCATTTTAAGGTGTGCAATTCAGGGGCTTTTAGTAAATTCACCATGTTGTGCAACCATCACCACTATCTCATTCCAGAACATTTTCATTATCCCCAGAGAAACCCTGTCCCTACTAAGTAGCCACTCCATATTCCCCGCTCTCCCCCTCCCCCCCCGCCCCCAGCTCCTGGCAACAGCTAATCCACTCCTGTCTCTATGGATCTGCCTATTCTGGACAATCCGTCATAAGCAGCACTTTTGCCTTGGGCAAAACCATGAGAAATGAAGTTCAGAAGAAGGCCCAACCCGTTTTTAAGATATCAACATGTCGTCAACAAAACAGTAAATTGCCCTCAGAGTAGAGTGCATGTATTTTGTTCTATTATCTCATTCCCTAAAATCCATCTGTGGCATTGCAATAAACCCAGAGTCTTAGTCAACAGCATGCATGCACGGATAGCTGCATGGGTCCAAATATGTCCCTGCGCATGCATGTATGTCACCGTACATACACGTTCTGTTTACCCAGAAAGGTGACGTTCCCTGGTCTCTGCACTGAAAGGCCTTGCTACTGTCAAATGAGAGGTAGCACATTTTGAGACGGGCTAGTGAGAAGGGCTCTCGATTACAGCCTGGCATAGTGGGAAAAACAGCGCCGATGGATTTGGGCCAAGTCACTCTTGCACTTGGGTCTCATGGACTCTGTTCCCCTCTCGATCTATTCTCTGTGCTCCTAGAAGTTCAGGAAGGGGGCTGTAATGCACTGATCTGTCCGAGGCTTCCTGGCAGCACTAGGGGAGCACAATACGGTTTTGTAGAATCATGTTCAAAGGTCAGCCCTACTTGTTAAGATTCTTAAGGTGTCTGTTTCATTTAAATCAAGTTTTGTGTTTGTACATGTGTGTTTTTTAAGGGAGAATGGAATCTCCTGAGAGAACAATCCCACTTAAATTAGAAACACGTGGGGGCATTCAGTAGGCCAGCTCTGTAAAGATGTGTTATTGTATCTTACGTTTATAGGAATTTTACTCACAGACAAGGCCACATATGAATTATAGGATCCTCTGGTGCCCAGGCTACCTGGTTCTTCCCATCCTGATGGAGTCGTTTAGATACAAAAACTCTTATCCTCTCCTTTAGGTAGAGATAAGGAAGAAAAATCTATTATAAATTAAAGAGTGGAACATTAGCTAAATATTATGGGAACACTTATGAAACATTTCAGTGTGGCATCACACTTGATACCAAAAAAGTGGAAAAGACCCAAGGTCTGTGTGGACCACGTTGCTTTCAAAAGCATTGGCCTGTTTTGCTTTCGCTGTAATAGCACTGTCCACCTAGAGGCCAAAGACCCGTCTAAATTTGAGACAGATTTAGAGACAAGATTAATATTGTTCATAGGACTTTCTGCACTTAAAATTAAATACATAAAACTATATTTCATAGGCTGTTCACAATTACTGCTTCTTCCCCTGCCTTCCCAAAATTGCTTTATCACATACGTCAGTCTAATGGGCTAGGGAAGCAGGAAAAAGAAGGAAAAGAAAACCAACATGTATTGACTGCTTTGTCCCTATATTAGGTTTTACTCTATTTGATCTCATTTTTATTTCTTACAACTACCATGTGGGGCAGATAGAATTCTCTCCATTTTACAGATGAGAAAACTGAGATTCAGAGAGATTGAGTAATCCATCTGAGCCCACATAGCAACCAAGAACGGGAGCTGGAATTGGAAGCCAGCCTGGCCCAACTTTAAGAATCACATAATGCTGTTGGTGTTTGACCAGAGGCTCCCAAATACAGTGGGCGGCGCCAGGCCATCCTGCTCTAGTCCATATTCCACCGCTCTCTGGGTAATGCTGTGAAGAGCCAAGAATTCTCAGGGCTTCACTCTCCCCAGTGGTGTCATGGCAATAACACTGTCTGTCCCTTCTGCCTCTCAGGGATATCATGAACCTCATATAAGGAAATTTATGGTAGGGGACAGGGGAGAGACCTTGGGATACAAGATTAAAGTAGTTGTTAATAGGGTTTTGTGATCTACAGCTCTCCCCAAAGTGGGATGCATGGGATCCTTCATTGGAGTATGGGACGAAATTAAGCATTTAAGCTTCTATTTATATTTCATTTACCTTTGAAAAAAGAAAAATATAGCTATTAATAATAGTAGATGTACATAGTTTATCGGTAAATTTACAGATATTAGGAGTGGATGCCCCCCAATTTTTTACTGATTAGGAGCATGATCAGAAAAATTTGAAGACCACAAATCTATATAATAAACAATGTATATCCAAAAGATTGTGATATTGTTAGGGGCATATGAGTAGTGGCGGCTCTAGACACATAACGAAACTACCGAAGTGAGTAGCTCAGAGTTCTAATATTTGTTTTTAATCCCCAAGCATCTCAGCATAATGGAAAAACCATAAAAGTCACTTTTTTTCTTTTTTGTCTTTTAATGGATGAGTTGAATTATTCATTATCTTAGTTCAAACACGCGGGCGTCCTTGGTCTACATAAGGTGACCTTTTGTTTCACTCATTCATTTAGTCATTCGTTCAGTTACAATGCCATGAATACTCATGAGCCCATTACTCTCTTTAAGAACATGAAGTATATTTACCTCTATTTATCTATGTGCCTATTATCCTATATCCTGCCTTCCCACACAGAAGTAACTAGGATCCAGAATATTATGACTATTATTCCTTTGCTTAAAAAGTTCAATCAAATATATATAAATGCCTAAATAATAAAGTGTTTGAACTTTATAAGAAGAGTGTACTGTTCTAAGAAGTCACTTGGGACTTGTTTTCATTTAATATTATACTGACTGAAATCCATACTGTTGTGGGTGGCTGTAGGTCAGTCCATTTCACTGCTGTGTCATATTCCATCGTGTGATTATACCATAAGTTATTCATTCGTTTCCTTGAGGATGGGCATTTGGATTATTTCCAGTTCTCTGCTACTAAGAACAATACTTCTTTGAACATTCTTATACGTATCTCCTGGTGCTCATACATAGGAATTTCCTACAGGAAGTGGAAATTGGGGGCAGTAAGGATATGTGAAGGTTCAATTTAACAGAATAAAACCGCATTATTTTCCAGAGCAGTTATACCACAGGTTCACTTTTTTAGCCAATTTATTCAGTTTTCTCATATGGGAAACCTGACTAAAATGATTACCTTACCGGTACTGGTGAAGATTAAAGTAATTAAACAAGAAAGTACCAGCACCCTTTTTAGAAAACAAAAGACTGTCAATAAATGAGTGTTAAATCTCTTTCGCCGGGTTAGCTTAAGACTATGCCTTGTGCAGAGCCTTCCTTCCCATCTATACCCCGAGGGAGCTGGAGAGGAGGGACCCTAAGCCCACTACAGCTCTAACACTTTGTAAGTTGGTGACAAACGCTGGACCAGTAACCCCTCATGGCAGGTTCCAGAGGCTTAGCTTTACAGTGGGATATGCTTTCTCCCCACCCTGGTACTTATTCCCTGGTCTGTGGAGCAGATACTCATTGGAACTCCTGCAAAATCGGGTGACAGATGACAGGTTCTTGGTGCTAAATAATGGTTGCAATTACAACAGGAAGAAAACAAAACTACTGATAAAACTGTACTTGGAATGAAATCCAAACTCTCTCCCAAGGTCATGTGTAACCCATCCTTGCTGACCTCTCCTGCCTCAGCCCTCCCTAGCGGTTCACCTCTTTGCTCTTCGGGCCACAGCTGTTGTTCTTTTTTGGTTCCTGGAACACTCCAGGTTACTCTCTGCCTCAGGGCTACTGCACAGGCTATTCCTTCTGCTCAGACTGCTTTACAGCCCGCTCTTCCCATGGATGGTTCTTTCTCATGCTTTAGCTCTCTGCTTAAAGCTACGTGCTCAAAAGGCATGTCCTCTCCTACCCCACGTGAAGTAGTTTCACCCTTCCTCCAAATATTCTCAGTCTCAGCCTTCGGGGTCTCCATGACATTTGCCTACATTTGTGGTGATTCTATATATATTTACCTGTTTACTTTTATTTTCCCCTTTCTCTACTAAAATGTTAGCCCTATGAGGGCAGAATCTATCCATCTTAATCATTCTTGTACTCCCCAGCCTCTAACACTGTGCCAAATGTTAGCTGAATGAATGGATGTATTAAGTGTCCACTAGGCATCAAGTTTTACGTAAGCCATTCTACGCATGTGACTGTTTTTCATTATCTCAACAACCCTGTGACATAGCTATTATTAACCCCATTTAGAAGGTAAGGAAACAGGCTTATGGAGGTTAAGGAACAGCTCCAAAGGCTCACTTCTAGGGAGTGGTAGAGCTGGGATTTGAACAAAGATCTGACTTCAAAGTCTGTGCACTTCCCACTGACTCATGAAGCCCATAGGGAAAGGTATTTAAGGAATCCAACTGATGTCGGGTGGCCTTTTCAAACTGCCAACCCAGAGTTTCCCTGGGAATTTCTCATTTTCTATGCTAAATCTCAGAGCTGTTAGTTTTGCAATATTGCACAACATACTGATAGAAAATGTCACCTGACTTCTTTATCTGTTAAACAAACATTAAGAACAGCTATTTGGCCAAACTTACACTATTGTTCCCGCATCTATCACAATACAGTATTACTTATCAATGGAAAACCATGTTCCCAAAATGTCACAGTAGGACTTTAAAAGTTAAATAGACCCATAAATCATTCTTCCAAAAGCAACAAAGCTGACCTCTTCTTTAGCACTCAAGATATTTAATCTGTAAATTATTTAGCTTGTGTCATTTCTTTTCCCCAAAGTTTAAATAGTAAAGCTGCTATTTTCACTTCTTTTTCTTATTCCCCAAGTAATTAGGAAGTAGCACTCTTCAGAAACACAGGCCGCAGTTATATTTTCAATAAATAGATTAAAAGAATAGGTTTCCTTGGCCCATGGACATACTGTACTCTCACTCAAGGGACCCAAACACCAAGGGAAAATGGTTAGAATACAGGTAACTTCCAATTTTCAGGTATTAGTGGGACAGTTACTCTTCTGTGGGTCATCATTTTAGAAAAGACTAGAGTCATACCTTTCTGCCAACCACAAACATCATTTCCCTCAAGATTTAACTAAAGATTGTGTGTCCACCCCAGGAACTCTCACCTGGACTAGTCCCAATTCCTGCTGCTTAATTTCATTCTCAACACCTACAGATGACACTCATACCACATTATTAACTTTGGGTTTAGGTGCTACCTTTTGTTTTTGTTAGTTCCAAAAGTTTGCTGTGTGAGTAAATGTCCAGTCTTACCATATTTAGATGGCAAGCGTTTCAAGTGCCTGGACAACTTCTTCTTATTCTTTTGTGTTCCACACATGTCTATGAATGCATACATTCAGTCTTCTATCCCTCCAGCCACTCCAGATTTCTTCAGAGCAACTCTAAGGTTTTAGAAATGGTGGTAGAGGCTCTTGAAAGATATACATGCAATTTGAATTCAATCAAACTGAAGAGATACTAATTCAATATGTATAGGAAAAAAACTACAGCATGATGTTGACAGCATTTGCCTCAATTAAGGTAAATAGAGTTCCTTTACTGATTTTTTCTACATTTTCAGTAAGAGTATAGGTTTATCTTATATCACAGAAAAGCTATTTTAAACCCAATCTAATCTTTAAATTGAAAGAATGAAGTCAACTGGGTATTTACCCCAAAGATACAAATGTAGGGATCCGAAGGGGTACATGCACCCCAATGTTTATGGCAGCAATGTCCACAATAGCCAAACTGTGGAAAGAGCCAAGATGTCCATCGACAGATGAATGGATAAAGAAGATGTGGTATATATACACAAAGGAATATTATGCAGCCATCAAAAGGAATGAGATCTTGCCATTTGCAACGACGTGGATGGAACTGGAGGGTGTTATGCTGAGTGAAATAAGTCAATCAGAGAAAGACATGTATCATATGACCTCACTGATAGGAGGAATTCTTAATCTCAGGAAACAAACTAAGGGTTGCTGGAGTGGTGGGGGGTGGGAGGGATAGGGTGGCTGGGTGACAGACATTGGGGAGGGTATGTGCTATGGGGAGCGCTGTGAATTGTGTAAGACTGTTGAATCACAGATCTGTACCTCTGAAACAAATAATGCAATATATGTTAAGAAAAAAAAAAGAAGAAGATAGCAGGAGGGGAAGAATGAAGGGGGGGAAATCGGAGGGGGAGATGAACCATGAGAGATGATGGACTCTGAAAAACAAACTGAGGGTTCTAGAGGGGAGGGGGTGGGGGGATGGGTTAGCCTGGTGTTGGGTATTAAAGAGGGCACGTTCTGCGTGGAGCACTGGGTATTATGCACAAACAATGAATCATGGAACACTACATTAAAAACTAATGATGTAATAATGTATGGTGATTAACATAACAATAAAAATTAAAAAAAAAAGAATGAAGTCAGACTTACAGAACAAAGAGGCAGATAGAAGTACAGTGAGTGAGCACTCAGATAGGACTTAAAAGTTTGAATCTGAGTTGGGACTTTGCCCCTTACTAACTGCGTGATCTTTTCAAGACTTGGTGTCCTCGTCTATAAATTGAAGATGAAAATATCTCCTTTATAGAGTTGTTCTGAGGCTTATACGAGATAATGTGACTGAAAATGCTTTACAAGATTGTAAAAAGCAGTAAGTAATGAAAGGTATTATTACTTATGTTGTGAATTGGGTCTAATTTCAATTGGCCAGTGCTGGAAGTCAGACCTATTGCAGACACCACTAAGCATATTATGGGATTAGGAGGCTCAAGGCCAATTATCCACAACAGTGGTTTAAATGTTTGGTTCTTCCCACCCCATGGATGTCACAATTTGGTCCAGATGAGTGAATGTCAAAAATGTCTTACCAATTCAAGTGCCCTCCCTACTTGAAATTAAGACCCAGGCATTGGGGCACCACAGAGGGTGGGTTGGCGATCCCTTGGACTCATGTTTCTTTTGTCTTTTTCTGGGCTAGGATAAAATTACAAAGATCTATTTTGAATTTATTCTCTTAAGTCAGGGAAACTATAGGGAACACGTTGACTTATTTCTCCAGTTCATAAAAAAGAAAAAAAAAACCCACAGTGGAGTCTATATCTAAGATAAGATGGTGAACTTTGGTTTAGAGGAGAAAAAAGTTGCATTTCTACCATGACCAAGTCTCAACTTCCCAATATCTTGTATTATTCCTCTTCTAAAACTCCATTAATAGTTTTGGAATTTACTGTACCTCCTGCAAAGCTCTGTGGCAAATATTCACTCCACATGTCACTTACCTAACTATGGAAACAAACCCTTCAGAGCATATGCTAATGTATTATTTCCCGTCATTCTAAATTTCTATGCACCAAGCAAAAGAAGTGCATTTCCAAAAGTACTTGACAAAGGTTGGCTGAAGTCAAAACTGACCAAAGAACTGCCAAGTAGGTCACCAAACATAAGGCATCCCCACCTCCTCTGAACCTCAAGTTTTCAAGCATCCTCTCCTCTCTCTCTCTCTCTTTCATTAAATGGAAAGAGAACAGCTGTTAGAGTCAGATTACCCTGGGTTCAAATTCTGACTCCACTTATAAGGTTTATGGATGTGGGTAAACAGGTTGGCTTCTTGAAGCCCCAGTTTCTTCTTGCTAGTAAGAATACCTAATGTACAAAACTGTTATGAGGATTAAATGAGATGATTGTAAAGCATCAAGCACGATGCCTGGCACATTATCAGGCTCGATGAATGCTAGTTTCTATCTCCCCCTCCTTGGCCTACTTCATGCTAGTTTGAGCACAGCACATGTCCTGATTGTACATTCATCACAAATTCCTGGACCTCTGGCACATCCAATGTTCCAAGCATTCAGAGGTAATAAACTGGAGGGAGCCCCCAGGGCTGTGGGAAGCCTGGCTTCCCAGCCCCTTAGGCAGACCACCTACTGCTGCCTGAAAGCAGCCACCCTGTGAGGAAAGCAGCTGCCAGATAGAGGGACAGGGGATGGGCCTCCATCTGTACCTCCAACCCTCTTGCCTCTGTGCACAGAGCGCAGCGACGGTTCCCCAGGAGACACCAGGGAGAGGTTTCAGTGTTTCAGATGACATAGCAGCCTATGCTCTCTGACCCAGATTAGACTCAAGCCAGAACCAGCTCACCCGCCTATGTCACCAGCAAATGATTTTAATTCACTCCCAGGAGACTGTAAGGAACACTTGAACCAGGAACACGTGTAATCTGGCTGAGCCCTGCAGTGAGCATTCATAAGGCTGTAGGTTTCACATGTTCCCCTAATATTTCACTGGCCTGTCAGCCCCAGCTTGCCTGTGGGAGCCAGGCTGCACATTCAGCACTCCTGGGTCCCTGGAAAGTTGGGGGAGCGAGAAATGAGGAGGAGGCTGGAGGAGACTCCAAAGGCAAGAAGAAAGGAAGGCATACTTCAGCCCTGACACAGTGGTTCTCAGAGTGTGGCCTCCAGACCAGCAGCAGCAAGAGCATCACTGAGAGCTTGTTGGAAATGAAAACTCTCAGGTCCTGCCAGGGCCCTATTCAATCAGAAACTCAGTGGTGGGGCTCAGCTATTTGTGTTTTCACAAGTGCCCCGGTGAATCTGATGCATGTGATAGTCTGAGAACCACTGACCCAGCTAAATAATGTTTAGGTAGACTGAAAAGTCTAAGTTCAAGGAGAAAAGCAAGAACCCAGCAAGTACAATTGTGATAAAGGAGAAAAGCTCCAGATTTGATCCCGAGGCCTTTGTCTGAATTCTAACTGCAATAATTGCTAGCTGTGTGATCTCGGGCAAGTTGCTTCACTTTTCTGAGCCTCACTTTCCCTGCGTGTGAAACAGAGGTAGTTAGTTAGACCTCCCCTGCAGAGGAGAGATAAGCTCTCCACAGCTGGCTTGGTGTTTATAAGCCTTGTTCTTACACCACTACATCACACAGCTTCTCCCGTAGAGCCTCAGGTCAGGCTCTCTCAACCTTGACACTATTAACATTGGAGTCTGATCATTCTTTGTTGTGAAAGCTGGCCTATGCATTGCAGGATGTTAACAGCATCCCTGGCCTCTACCCACTAGGTGTCTATAGCTGCCCAACCCCATTGTAAAAACCAGAAGTGTCCCCTGGCATTGCCAAATGTCCCCTGAGGGGCCAAATTGCCACTGGTTGAGGACCACCGCATTAGAGTGTTCAGATGCAGCAGAAGCAAAAAGCAAGAGCATTGTATTCCAATTAGAACTAAGATCCACAGGCCAGTTTGTCTACCAACTAGATATCTGACCTCAGATGTAACTAGTAACCTGAGCTTTGATTCCTCACCTTCAGGATGGAGATTAGAACCATCACAGGGATGGGGTAAAAGCGAAGATTTGTCATATAAAAGATGCTCAACAAATTTCCATTTCAATTCACAGAGAAAATCTGATCTCTGTGCTTTTGATTTAACTACTAAGAGGCAGAGTGATAGAGGATACAAACTTCAGATGGCCTCTCTTAAATTACAAGGTAAAGGACAGCCAGACTCATGAAATAAAAGGAAGGCAAGCGAAGGTCAAAGAGGAGGGCTGGGTCTTCACCCTGCTGAGCCTGGCATGACAAAGCACCTCTCTTCAGGAAAAGGACAGGAACAGGCAACTCTTCGGACAGGTCATATGACAGCCCACTTCCCTAGCCCCCCCCTCTGAAGCCTGGGGCCACGTTCCCAACGGATTACTTGTTGTACCGGTCATATTGGCATGGCCGAATGAGAAGCAGTGAAGAAAAGGGAGTGGTTAAGAGCTTGTGGTCTGATTCTCACAGACCTGAGTTCAAATCCTAGGTCTACACATATTGGTTCTGTGAGTTTGGCCAAATTACGTACACTCTCTGAACCTCAATTTCCTTATTTAAACGAAGAGACAAATAGTAGCCACCTGAGCGTCTTAGCAAAAAGCTCTATGAGTTCATGTGTGTGCAACACTCAGCACAGTGCTGAAAAGGTATCATAACATTACTGTATCCGAACCAAAAGAACTATGATCTTTGTCACATCATCACATGGCCAGGCTCAGGGCAAGTGTGCATGAGAAAACTATCTCTTAGCAACAAGCACAAAAATGATACACTGCAGTACAATGAGAACTGGTTCTGCATTTCATTCTCCACCATTCAGTCTTTTCAAGATCATTCTGAGCCTCAAGACTGTCCAAGCAGAGAGGCTGTAGCTTTTGCCAAGCCCTAAAAGATAAGGCACAATACAGCTTGAAAAGAACCCTTTTGAGCAGCTGGGTGGCTCAGTCTGTTAAGCATCCTGATTTCAGCACAGGTCATGATCTCAGCATCGTGAGATTGAGCCCCACGGCAGGCTCCATGCCGGAGCCTGCTTAGGATTCTCTCTCTCCCTCCCCTCTGCCCCTCTCCACTAGTGTGTGTGTGTGTGTGTGTGTGTGTGTGTGTACAGAATGACAGAGAACAAGAGAGAGAGTCTTCTTGAACTCAGTAACAATTGGCTAGAATGTCTCACCTCAAGGACAGGAAGGAAAAACCTCTCCCCATAATATCATTTAGAATTCACTTACAACAACACGGCTCAGTGTGTTATACACACTACTCATTTTATCCTCACAGCCATAAATTGAGGTACATACGACTGTAGTCCCCAATTTATAGATGAAGAAACTGAGGCTGATAGGGCTAATTATGTCTATATCATATTAGGCAGACAGAGAACTGGCCTAAATAACTATTTTCCTAATTCTTAGAGAGATTTTCCAGCCAGTCTCTGTCATCTATTTCACTGTCTAATATTTTCCACAGTCAGAAGAATTATCTTCTTCTGCACTTTGTTCAAGTTGCTCCGAGACCTGATTTAGGGAGGTGAGAGGTGCTGGGCTGAAGCCCGGGTCACCGGCTGGATTTATGGTCTCTCCCAAGCATCTTTATATCCAGGCCAGGGAAAGAAAGTCACAAAGCTCTAGTTTGTTGTCCCGAATGTCTGTACCACCAGGCTGGAGCCCTTGGCCTGGATAACGCCTCTGTGATTATGCCTGAATGGCAGCTGGGCGACACCTGTCTACACCTTGGCCATATCTGGCTCCATTCCAGGGAGCTGAGGCCCTCCTTTCCTCTTTGAAGGTTACCAGATGTCACTGATTCACACACTCTTCATTTTTAGAATCCCGGCTGGCCATAAATGTAATGGCTCTGAAATCTGTCCATTTATTCTGGGTCTGCATGGACTGAGCCATCAACAATCTCTGGACATCTTGGGTGGTTTTTCAGACATAGTTTTATTTTGCTATCCTCCTGAATTCTCTAGAATCTAGACACCAAGACTACAATGAACCAGGCTCTGAAAATTCTCCCCCTGGACTCTCTTCAGTAGTTTCCTGCAACCATCCCAGTAAGGGTTTGCTGAAAGATTATTAGGTTCATAATCTCATGGCCCTGATTAAAGGGTAAATGATAAATTTTAGAGGTCATCTCTAATTTTCTTGATAAAGTTCCCTTTATCCCTTTAGGGATACTTTAGTCCCTTCTAGCTCTTTTCTCTTCAGAAAAAAATAAAATCAACTCCCGCCTGTGCCCCAGTGTGAGTCCACCTGAAACCATTTAGGACAGCTCATTAGGAAGATGCTTAGTCAGGGATGGAATTGGAGGTGGGGTAGAGATGAGTAGGTGACTGTTAGGATTAGCTTCTAATGCAAAGACTGGCTGGGAATCACTTCGGCCATAAAACTTCCACCTCTTAAGCTTAGTCCCCTTGTCAGCAGGAGAAACCAAACAACAAGCATGCTTTGTAACTGGATTCAAGAATGCTGTGTCTAGGGCATCTAAAGGATCTGGGCCCTGAGCCCCAGCACTCACTAGGCAGTGGGAATGAACATAGAGGAATTGAGGAACATGGCCTGTATTGATCCCTAATCTAGTAAAACTCTAGCTCATGCTAGAACTAAACTTGTCTCCAAGGTTTTGAGCAACATTTGGTCTTACCATCTTTTCCTCTCCCAAACACATCTGGACGGCTGGGCTCCAGGCTAAGTGGGAATGAAACAAACACTGAAATCTTGCAGCCGGAAAACCTGTTTATTTTTATTTGAAGGTCTTAAAAATTGTATCCGGGAGGAAGTGTGGTCTAATTGTGAAAATTGTGAATGATCCCTAATATCCTGGGTTCTAGTCTCTTTTACTGTTAGTAACTCATCATACAAGACCTTGGGTGATTTCATTTAAACTAAACATGGCCTAATTTTCCCAGTGAGTCCTAAGACCTTAGAATTAAAGATGTTATTCATACACACGTAAGCAGCTGAAATGGAGAATTTCATCCTGGGCAAGGCGCTTGAATTTATGACCAAACTTGGCCAAGAAAGAGATGGAGGTATTACTTTTGGGGAAGCAGCATCACCATCCTGGATTTTACAAAATGTCTACCGGGCACCCAAGAATTAATGATTTGGTTCTCAAACTGGCTTCAAAGACATCCCCCCACCCAGAAGCCTTCAAAGGCAGGTATGAGTATTGATGAACAATTCCCAACACTTCGAAAAGCCCAGTAGAAACTGTATGTTTATCCTTGATGAGACTAGTCAGGCACACTGTCTAAACCTCTAACTTTCTTTGATTTTAGCTGGAGCAACAAACTCATCTGGTAACAGTTGTCATATTCTGAGCAGAAGATCTGACGCAGTCTTTGATTAATAAAAATCCAAAAATAAATCTTTATTACTAAATTAAGTTTGTTTGCTAGGCCAAAGCATTTAAAATATGGGGTCTATAAGGAAAAGAATAATTTTAAAATGGTCCCCGGTGCAGATGTTTGCTCACTGGACCATTGGGGTGTGGGTTTGTTTTGAGGAGGGTTGGGGAAGTGGGGCAGGAAGCTGAATACTCATGAAAGAAAATAGAGTAGCCAGCAAACAACCCACAAAACTTTAATAAATTAAGGGTAACCAATTATAGCACCATCTAATTGTCAGAGAGGTTTTTGCTGTGATAATTTCTTTAGGCTTCATTCATTTATCACTTTTTCTTTAACTCAACCAGAAGATGGAAAAATAATGGTTCTCTCAATAGGATGCTCTCAGGGTGTGAAACCCTAGGTACTTCCACGGTACCTTCAGGTGTGTCCTCCTTCCTCCAATGAGCCCCTGAAATGCCGATTGACCACAACTTGATGGTTTGTCTGGAGTGGTAATCGGGAGGCATTCTTTTTGTGGCCGTTTCTTCCCCATGGGTACAATGCATGGCTACAACACATTGTTAAAACTTATAAGAACAATACATTGCTACCAACTTAGAAGAATTGGGCTACTTGTTGATCTACATTACTACTCAACACAAATTTCACACAGGCACAATTCTGCCAGAAGGTGGGCTGGGTCTCCTGGCAACCTGAGGAGAAGGCCAGCAGATGCTTATTCTCCCCAGAGCACATATTCCAGACATTGTTAATCAGCCACAGATCCCAATAAGGATCTCTCTCAACACTGCAAGCCAGGCACTACTACTAATTGAATTTCACATAAATTTTATTTGCCTACCCAGCCTTAAGACGAAGAGATCACTTAAACTTAAAATATCACTGTTGGGAGGGAGGAAGACATAGGAGTATGGGCCCACAGTCACATTAAATTGGTCTCAAATCCCAACTCAGTCACTCAACTAGCTCTGTGTGCTTGGGCAAATTATTTTGCCTCTCTGAGTTCTGGCTTTGTTCTCTCTTAAACAACGATTATAGGGGCATCTGGGTGGCTCCATCGACTAAGTGTCCAACTCTTGATTTCAGCCCAGGTCATGATCTTGGGGTCATGGTATAGAGCCCGGCATCAGGCTCAGCACTCGGCAGGAAGTCTGCTTGAGATTCTCTCTCTCTACTTCTCCCTCTGCCCCTCCCCCCACCCACGCTCTTTCTCTCAAATGAATAAATCTTTAAAAAAAATAACAAGGATTATATCATCCACCAACAGGAATACTGTGAGGATTGAGAGAACGTTCCAAGCCTGGCAGCCCAGTGCCTGGAATTTTGTGTGTTTAACAAATGCTGATTACCTTTCCTGCCAGTATTAATGACAAAAGGAGTTCAGCACCTTACCTAGAACTCCAAATTCTCTTTGACTCTTCAACTCCTGAGTATACTGGATTTAGCTGACAAGCAACGATATGAAAACGGCAATACATAAACTCTATTGTGAATTTAAGGATAAGTTGAAGAACTAAACACAGACGGAGAGACGCCAAACATTAAGTTTTATGGGTCAGCTTTGACCCTATACAACTTAGTATACAACCAAGTATTAACAGTCCTGTTGTGCCCAAAGTAGGCACTAAACAGATGGTTAAGCCTCTGAAATCACATACATATACCACTAAAGCAGAGGGGAGAAAAGCAATTAGGGGGGCAGAACTGAGAAGACCCACCATTCCCTTGACCATTTCTGGCCAAAACCTTTGTTCCAGGTCCTGTGACAGAGAATCATCTGCCTCGGCAATCCAACTTCACTACGCAATCTTCTTCTGCTTCCTTCCTCTGGAATAAATAGAGCTTGTCTAGAGTCTGTGTGACCTGATTGTCCGTGCAGATACCAGCTCCCACTGAACTCACAAGCATTGAGGGGAAAAAAACCAAAGAATCAACAAAGAGAGAAGGCTACTACCTTGATCTATTTCTAAAGAGCAACCCCGCTGGTTTTGAGGGGCACACAGGAGCTGTGAATGTAATTATGACCAACGTTAAGATTAAACCCATGAATGATTTGGCTTGAGCTTTTGCAAGAGATCGGAATTGTGTAGCATAGCAGTGTTTACAGGTTTATAGATCTGCCTGGGGCGTCTGACGCCCTTGACTATGATTTATTATTACAGGACAGAGATTATCTCAGACTGGGCTGGAAATGGATCTTGGCTGAGTTATTTACTCACCGGATGCAATGTGTGAGAGTTGATGGCCTTGTTTCTCAATTTGTCAGTTGTAAAGGGAGTCCCCAAGGCTCGATTTCAGACCCAGTATTGTTTATATAGCCCAGCAATAATACATCACATGTGGCAAAATATTACAAATTCATTTCTATGCTGATGATATGGCTCATGCATAATAGCAGCTAATGTGCTTCTCTTTTTAGTTGAAATTGCAGCTAAGTTTCTAAAGGCACAAAGGGGCTTTTGTGTTTTGAAGCATAAAGAAGAGAAAGTATATGACAGTTTTTAGAAGGACTAGTGAAGAGTTTGATCTGCCTCGGCTGCCATCTGTAAGAGTCCCATTATAGCAGTTACGGTCATTATAATACCATACCATCTGAAGATATCTGTCAGGATTTTTAATACTATTATTATTTTATTATTATTATTATTATTTTGGAAGCTATGGGAAATGACTTCCCATTTTACTGTTTGCATTTAGGTGATGGGAAAGGAATAATTTGAAGGATGATTTCCACCTGGTCCTTTATTCAAATGGCTCACACCAACCATATGGAGACAACACTCTAGCACATACACTGCGTGCGTACCAAGGGATACACTATGCTTAAAACAATCTCCGCATAAATCAACTCACTGTGGGTCACAACAAACTGCCTGCACTCTGTCTCTGAAGAATCTTTAGCAGAAAAAACACCAGCATGTTTTAAGGAACCGAGAGATGCCCCAAAGAGGCAAAAGCTGCCTTTGGTTTCTGGATTTGGACTCTGAGAATGCAAATCCTGGGCATCTTTCTCAAGAAAGAGCCATGCCTTTTAAATAAGATTTCATGCTCCAAGACACTAACGAATTAAAAAATAAACAAATAAAGCGGCAGCCTCCTCAGGAATTTGGTATGTTTCAAATGAATATTTACAAAAAGGGAAAAGGACAAAGCCATTTCATAGCTTTTTTTCGGGCGTGTCCTAGCTCTACAAAGCCCTACCTTTCCCCACACTGAAAGACAGCAAGTAGCTGCTTGGCCACGGGTAATTTGGGTTTAATTGTGTTTGTTTAAACCATACATTCCACTCCCAAACTGTAAAAAGGAATCCTAGAAATCTCAAAGACTTGAAAAGTCTAGAGCCTATGTCCTGTTTGCCTTCTCAAAGGAAGATTCCCAGGAAAGCTTCATTGCAACCTGTGTGTTAACCTCTGATATCTTTCTAACACACTCCAAATGCTTAGCAGCTCCTCATTTTAAAGCATTATACAGAAGATCAAAAGATGCAGACAAAGTGCCTCCAAGCAGTGATATCATAGCCAATTGTGAGAGGAGGTGAGTCAGAGGAAGCAAGAAGGGATTCCCAAAGCCTTTCCTCTCATTGGCATATGGCCCAAGGTGCTTACAATCATTCATTCATTTGTTTTTTCAACAAACTTCCACTGAGCACCTAATATATGCTGAAGAGAGAAAGGTACAGTAGTGAGGGTACAGGCTTGAAAGTTGGTGGACCTGAGTTCAATAAATGGCTTTGCAACTTTCTAAATGAGTGACGGTGGGCAAGTCACTTAACCCCTTTAAGCCTGACACATAGTACGAGGTCAGTGAAGATATGTCAAAGAAATAACTAAGTTTTTGTTCCTTAATCTGTAAGCCACGGCGATCAGGCCCTACCTTGTAGGGGTGTAGCAGATCTGATGAGAAAATGGATGGATAGTGCTTTACTAGTAGGAGTTCTTTCCTAGTAATTGGTGGTCTCCGACCTTTGATCTCATGGGGAAGGCAGACCAGGAAATCAACAATTATTACTCTCCAGTGTGATTGAAAACCAAAACATAGTCGGGGGGAGGAGGCACCGGTGGTGAGATTCAGACAAGGTTCCCAGGGGAAACTACCCTAGAGCTGCTTTAGAAGGCAGGTGAAACCTAGCCAGGCACCAGAAGGGAGGAACGGCATTCCAGACAAAGGAACTGGAATGTATAGAGGCAGAAGCATGTGGGCACCGCGTGCCCTGATCAGGCTGCTCGGTATGGTTCGACGTTGGGGCCTGAAGAAGCAGGCCACGTGCACGGCTGCCGGGTCTCACAGGCTCACAGGAGGAGCCTGAACCATGCCCCGAAAGCTGGGAGCTATGAAGAGCACATGAGGACACTTTGGCTCTTCAATTCAAACCAAGTGACAATGACGGAGGCTGTGATGCTGTGATTTATAAGAAGACATACAGATCTGATATTCATCCCCATTTCTAACTGAGAGCTCCTACAATTATTGGAATTTCCTAAGTGACAAGAGCAGTAAAGGCGTAAATGAGATGACTTGGGGCTGGTTGGCAGAAGAACCAACCATGAGATTAGAGGGTTAGAACTTTCTATCCCACCCCCTTTACCACCAGGTAGAGAAGAGGGGCTGCAGGTTGAATCCATGGCCAGAGGCCAATGACTTCATCAATCACACATATGTAATGAGGCCCTCATACAAATCCCAAAGGACAGGGTGCAGAGGGGTTCCGGGTGGGTGAACACACAGAGATGTGGGGACAGTGGCACATCAGGAGGGGACATGGAAGCTCCGTGCCCTTTCCCCAAACTGTGCCTGAGGCAACTCTTTCATCTAGCTCTTAATGAGTCACATCCTTTTATAACAAACCAGTAATCTAGTGAGTCAAATGCACCTTCTGAGTTCTGTGAACCACTCTAGCACATTAATTGAAGGAAGGGGACCATTAGAACTTCCGATAATCTACAGCCAGTGGGTCTCAAGCGCAGCTGACCACCTGGACTTGAGACTGGCATCTGAAGTGTTGAGGGGGCACGGAGCACGGTCTTGAAGGACGGAGCCCTAACCTGAGGGATCTGATGCTGTCTCCAGGTACATAGGGTCAGAATTGAGTTGAATTGTAGGACCCCCAGCTGGTGGCAGGTAGCTGTTTGCTTGCATGTGTGGGAACCTCCCCCCCTCCCCCACACACACCCCGACACAGGTTGGAATTGGGTGCAGAATCTTTAGGAGCACAGGTAAGACAGAAACCTGCCAGCAGGAAACCAGCCCCCCCATCCCCATTGCTGCTGGTCAGTGGGAGGTTCCAGGAGCCAGCTCTTACAGAAGCCACCAGAAAATCTGTGGGAGCCACCAAGAAACCTACCACTCCCCTGAAGCACTCAACTGTAAAGGACTTGTGAAATCTTCGTTTTCCTATTCACAGCCTAGGCTCTTCAGTCCTGAATTCCTGAATGTAATGGCTAATCCCATCTGCTTTCACATTTTCAGCTTTTCATCCAGGAGCCTTTTATCTTAACATTTTACCTCTTCTGCTTTTATGTTTTTATCCTTTTATCTTATTAGCTTCTAGCCTTTTATCTTTTATTCTAAATGTTACCCATTTTATTTCATGTCCCTTATCTTATAAAGATTTTAAATGGATTTTTAACTAATACTGCATTCCTTTTCCTTTACCTTTTTTTTTTTTCTCGCCTTGATGGCAGCGTTGTAGCTATATTCTCCTGGTAACTTTCTAGCTTCCTTTTATTTTAAAAGACTGCCTTCCTCCCTTTCTCATTTTCCTCTTCCTCCCCCATCTTTGCCTTCTTCCTCTTCTTCTATTTGACCCAGTTTGTATTTGTTTTTTTAATGTCTGAGAAGACAAATGCTGGTCGGGAAGGAAGGGTGGTAAGAGGCTGCCCGTGGACAGAGGAGGCTGATGTCCTCCTCAGGGCACGGCCGTGCCTCCCCCAGGCTGCTCAGCCACCCCTGAAATAGAACCTGAACTCTTTTCCCCCTACCTGCAACCCACACCCCGCACCCCCAGCTCCACCAATAACTTGCTGGGCCCTTTAAGGCCTGGATTAAGAGAGAGAAAGGAAACTTGCCTAAGAGAATAATGGGCTAACCCCTTCCAGGGTTATGGTTCTGTGACAGAGTATACACACACGAGTTACTGCTGTAGTTCTTCTTTCTGACATTGTATCCGTCAGACCTTCTGGGCAGTTTTGCATGTGTAGAAGCAGTGTGAGTGTGTGTGTGTGTGTGTGTGTGTGTGTGTGTGTACACATGTATGTGCATCTTTCCTTCTTTAAGAAGATGAGCTTATACTGTACATACTATAAGGTAATATGCTTACATCATTTACTTAATTACAATACATTTCCACATCAGGAAAACTCATCCAACATGATTTATTTTTTAATTTTTTTTACTTCAATATGATTTTTAATTCTTATCCCATTTTATGGGTGAACTATAATTTGTGTAATTCCTGTCATGTCATTTGTAGATACTAGAACCAATACAGCAACCAACATCTTTGTGGCTACACTTTTGGGCACACGCAGGATTATTTCCTTCAGTAAATTTCCTAGAAAGAGTCTTCCTCAAGACTGTACATGTCTTCATGTGTTTTTATATTGCCTAACCGCCCTGCCTAACACAAGAAGGTTGTGTCAATTTCGTAATATCAAAAGTACTGGTTTCTAGGTATGAGGCTGATTATTCTTTTGAATTATTCTTTGTGACCCTCGCCAATGTGATAGCTGAAAAGTGACACTGCGTTTGCATTTTGTAGATTCCCCATGAGGTTGAAGATCTCGTACGGACACACTCCTGGCTCCAACGTCATCCCTTCCCAAACTGCTTTTCCCAGCCTGAACTTTGGAGTATTGCCCTGAACATACATTGGCCGACACTGAAGAAAAGTCCCACAACATGTGTTTGTATGCACTGTAAGAATGTTGTGAAGGGTTTGGGTCACTATGAAAAACAATGTCTTTCCTTAGGACCCACTTTAGTACTAGGAATAGCTGTGCTTTTTATGAATATCCAATTTATTTTTATCTTACTGATACCACGGAATGTGCATTTGACTGCGTTGTCTTTTTATTTTTTTTTTCTTCCAGCAGCAGCTAGAAAGCTCAGAGCCAGTTTTCCTCCAACCTCCAGCAAGTTTATTCCACATACCTGTTTGTGTACCGACCTCACTCTTGGCTCCTTTTCTTTCCAATCCTTATTTCCCCTTTGTCATATTTTCTTCATATTTCAAATTGGATTGCATCTTGTTGGGCAGGCATGTATGCAATGCTGGGCATAAATAAATAAAACATGGTACTCTCTGAGTTGACGGGGGCTCCTTGTGGTTGGTGCCACCCCAGTGCCTTAGCAGTCACTGATACGGAGCCCGCGTGGGGCTTCCCAGAGTTCTTCACATCACGGTGAACATTGAAAATGATGATGTTGGTACAATTACTGACGTAAATGGAGGAGATGCTCAGAGGCAGAGGAGATGGCTGAGGGGTCCTATCCCACCCTGTCCCATTCCCCAAGGTGGAGAAGACATTCCTGTAGCCCTTTGGTGGCACACATTCAGCCACAGAGGCACTGGGCTCGTGGGGAAAAAAATACCTCACAAAAGTAAAACTAATAAAAGTAAAATAAAAGTCATTCCATTTTTGTGCCTACTTCGAAAGCAATGCTGTTTTCCCCTCAAAGAAATGTTTATTCTGTAGATATACTACAAATAAAATAAGAACAATTCCCTGTATGGAGATAACCTATGGACAGCTGCTACCTTTCCATCCTTTCTGGAATTTGTGCCTGCCTATCCCTTCTTCCTTCCTTTCCCCCCATGTTCCTCTAATAGTATTCACTCTCTCCTCAGAGCCTAAAGGGGGCATTTTCTCCTCATGGAGCTCGTGGATTCTTTGGCTCTTCATCTCCTCAGCTAACTCCTGGCTATCCCTTTCTCTTTGCTGCAGGCTCCACAAACTCTGCCCCTCCCCCCAATTTTTTCTCAGCAGCATCCACCTTCTCCAACTCTTAGTTCCCTCTCCCATCAAGACTGGCATCAGAGTAGGACTCAGACAACTAAATTCAATATTTTTGCTCTCTCGCGGGGGCAGAGGTGAATTAGAGGTTCACCATACGTGTTTCACTTTCCTAGGCACACAGCAAAGCCACCTTTCCTAACCCACATGCACCCGGGTGGGGTGCAGGACTGCATTTCACCCATGGAATGTGAGAGAATTGGCAAGGTCACTTCTAGGCCAGGGAGCTAAGAGTGTGTGTTTTTTTCCTCTCTTTCTCTCTTCCCTCATCTACAGCCAGATCATACCAGGGCAGCTCAAAGTCCCATTCCCAAGACGGCAAAGCCACAGAGTGGGAGGAGTATGGATCCCTAAATGACTGTATGGAGCAGAGTTCCCTACTAACTGCATTAGATGGTGGCATGGTGGGGAAATCAACTGTTATAGTCTAAGATCACTGAGACCTGGGGAACTGTTTATTATAGCAGTTAGCATATACTAATTAGCATATCCATTTTTCTTGTTTCTAAAGAAAGAAAAAATAGGCCTTTCTAACTTTTTTATAGCTTGTTCTTATTAATCACAGGGGAACAAGATCAAAAAAAAAAAAAAAGCAGGAGAGGTTTCAGAATTATCAAATTCTTAGAACAATGTTTCCCAAAGAGTGGTTTGTAGAACAGATTAGGGAATGCAGAATGAGAAAAAAAGAGGCTTCCTTGCTGCAGGACTTCTCAGAGCCTTTAATATAAAGCTGTACATTGTGATTCTCCACAAGGGGTCTCTGTGGAACAAATTTGTCTCAGCCTGAAAGACTGAAGATCAAATCTGAGAACACAACAAGAACTGGCTCCTTTCAGATGTGAGATCTGTACCTCTGAGTACCTTTAGATGCAGAAATTCTATTCCATTGGAACTCTGCTATAGTGTAGAGTTCCTTCTAAAACTGACCTTCTAAGGACTTCTTACTCCCCAGAAGAGGAGCCAATCCAGAGTTGACTGTTCCATCATCTGCCTTGTCATCATGCACCAAACCCACCAGTTTTGGCAGTGCCTCTCCCCCAGCATAAGCAACAGGCCCCTCCCACTTCTGAGCTCCTGCTACATGAAACAATCATGGCCTCTTTCTGGGAAGGCAGTAGAAATGACCGTCTCTGACTGCTCAACAGCTACTACCGTTGAATAGTTGATCAGGTACAACTAAAGAGAAGGATGGTGAGGAGCATACCATGTGTGGCATGAAGGGAAAGAGTGAGAAAAGACCATAGAATGGAGGAAACCCAATGAGGAAAGCAAACAATTGGAGCATGTGCTTAATGATAGTCCAGGGGGGCAAGATGTGTTTGTGTCCAAATTCCATATGAGCATATAGGAAGCCAACTGCCTACAAGCTTCCTGGCAAACAGAGTTGAGATTTACATAGATTTCTGAAGGGGAGACTGTCTGAACTTGCCCTGAATCACATTCAGCTGAATGTTGTAATGCTGTAGTCCTCAGGCCTCAACAGCAACTCCAAATGTAACACCTGTCTCTGCCTAAAATCCCCAGACTCCATCCCCAAGGGGGATCACAGAGCACAGATCTCAGCAGACAAGACTACTTGTGAGATACTTTTAAGACACACTACACATGCATTTTAGGTTTTTGGAAGATTGCTAGCACCAAGGCCAGGAGAGGCCTCTGTCAGCTCCAAACCAGAAGGAACCACTGTCATCCCCAGAAAGGAAGCAGAATGAGGCCTGACCACAGGACTGCAAACCAGTGGTGCTCACTAATGACCTTTACATCTATAAACTAATGAAGGGACAAATGCCAGCTGATGTTATGGAAGTCATCCAGCACCCAGGATCCTGGACTGCTCCTTCCTCTGTGTTTCCCACAGTACCAGCCATACTGGAGTTCAACAGATACAAGTAATTCAATAATCAATAATCCAAAGAGGTGAAAGTGGGATAGAACACATGCAATAATGCATTTATGATCTCTAACTCCGACTCAAGTAGCCAACAGTCTCTTTTGTTCACCCTTGGTTTCTTCACTGTATCTCCTAAGTGTGTTTAATTGTTTGCCAGCATCATGATCTCCTGGGTACTTTTTTTTTTTTTTTTTTTTAGAGAGCGAGCGAGCACGTGAGCAGTTGGGGGGAGAGAGAGAGAGAATACCAAGCAGGCTCCATGCTCATCATGGAGCCCAGCGCAGGGCCCAATCCCACAGCCCCAAGATCACAACTGAAGCTAGAATCAAGACTCAGACACCCAACAGACTGAGCCATCCAGGCACCCCTCCTGAGTACTTTTTTAAAGTGCAATGCCCAGGCCCCTGATGAGACATTTCAAAGCAGAGTCAGAGAGGAGTCCAGGAACCTGTATTCTGAAAACCCTGCCCAAGAGATGCTTCTGTACACACAGTCTGAAGAGTGCTGCTCTGGGGTCTGCACTGCCAGCAGTCACCCCTCTCACCAAGAATGAACTGCAGCCGTACCCCACAGGCTCACCTGCCCCGCTTCCCTGAGAACACCAGAGCTACCCACTGGCACTCCCCGCACCCCGCCACCAAGCCAGTGGGCCCTTGCCTCTGAGGCAGAGTTGTATCCTTCCCACTCTTGCCCCAAATCCCTCCTCTCCTGCCTCATCCAGGAAATTGCTCAATCATATGTACTTCAACCCACAAGTACTGCCAAATGAGATTCCCGTCCTGCTGCATCCATGAGGACCCTCAGAACATCCCCATTCTTTGGAGTTTTTTCCCCCTTTACAACCAAATCTGTTAAACCTACTGCCTGCACCTGTTCTCCTCATTCTCTACCTCCTACTCACTCTTCAATCCTCCACCGTCAGACTTCTCCCCACACTCTACTGAATCAAATCTGCAGCATTTGTCATGAAAATAACGATATATTACACCCAAAGTGTACTTTGCTGTTAATAAAATACTTTCACACACATTTTGCCATTTGGACTTCGTGACCCCGTGAAAAAAAAAGTATGTCAGATCTCAGAGATTCCCAGACTTCAGTGTACATTATTGTGCCACCTTCCCAATTTTTGCCGTATCTATTGGCCCCGCATTATTATCTACTTGGTGTTTTTCTTAAAATGACTCACATATTTTAACTTGTTTATTTTGAAAGAAAAATGTATGTAAGTGGAGAATCAGTATCATTTGTCATAAATAAGAGGAACTGGTATAAAGAAATTCAGTGAAAACAAAATAATGTGATTAAATTTTAAAGTCAAAGTGACTCTGGCCTGTGGGATGATAATCAAAGGTAGACTTCTGAACCCCTTGGGAAAGTCAGCTCTCTGGATTCCCCACTGCTCCCACCCAGGGTGTAGGAAGCCTAAGCCCTACTGAGCTCCCTTATGGCCTTTCTGGGTTCACAGAGCCTGGTTTACTTGCAAGTGGTCAATATCAACCCTTTCCCCTCCCCAAATACCAGGTCTTTCCCAGGACCTAGACCCAGACACAGCGCCCCAACCACTATCCAGCCTGGTGGGGGGGGGGGGACAAATCACCACAGCTGTTCTCCCATAAGGATCTCAGCAGATCCCAGGGCCTCACTCACATCCAGTTGCCCACAGGTTTCTACCACAGCCCCAGGAGAGGCAAAGAATGAGGGGTAAAGGCCCCCTTCAGGTGGCCATGTTTTTAGCATCTCTTCTATAATTCTAGTTGGAAACCATCACTTGCCAAGGCTTTGAGACCAAAGACCATTCACACCTTGTTTAAAAATGACATCATCATCATTGGGTGCCTGGGTGGCATAGTCGGTTGAGGGTCTGACTCTTGGTTTCGGCTCAGGTCTGATCTCAGAGTCATGAGATCAAGGCCCCACATGGGGACATGGGGCTCCACATTCAGCATGGAGTCTATTTGAGTTTCTCTCCCCTCTTCCTCTGCCCTTCCCCACTGCATGCTCTCTCTTTCACTGAAATAAATAAATAAATCTTTAAAGGTGAGATCATCGCATACATTTGATTGGTTATTATCAAGAAAGAAAGAAACAAAGAAAGAAAAAGAAAGAAAAGAAAGAAAGAAAGAAAGGAAGGAAGGAAGGAAGGAAGGAAGACGGAAAGAAAGAAAGAAAGAAAGAAAGAAAGAAAGAAAGAAAGAAAGAAAGAAAGAAAGAAAGAAAGAAAGAAAGAAAAGAAAAAAAGAAAGAAAGAAAGAAAGAAAGAAAGAAAGAAAGAAAGAAAGAAAAAGAGGAAGGAAGAAACAAATGTTGGTGTGTACGTGGAAAAATTAAAACTCTTGTGCATTGCTGCTGGGAATATAAAGTGGTGCAGCCACTGTGGAAAATAGTATGGTGGTTCCTCAAAAATGTAAGCATAGAATTACCATGAAGCTGAGATGAAGCTGGAAAGATCCAGCAATTCCTCTACACAAAAGGATGGAAAGTAGGGTCTTGAAGAGCTATTTGTAAACCTGTATTCATAGCAACATTATTCACAATAGTCAAAAGGTGGTAACATGCAAATGTCCATCAATGGATGGAATATTATTTAGCCTTAATAAAGAATGAAATTCAGATACATGCAACAACATAGTCGAACCTTAAAGACATTATGCGTAGTGAAATAAGCCAGTCACAAAAGAACAAATACTGTATGATTCCACTTATATGAGATACCTAGAGTAGTCAAATTCATAAAGACAGAAGGTAGAAGGGTGGTTACCAGGGGCTCTAGGGAGGGAGAAATGAGGAGTTATTTCTACAGCTACAGAGTTTCAGTATGGGATGATGAAAAGTTCCAGAGATGGATCGTAATGACGGTTGTACAACAATGTGAATGTATTTAATGCCACTGAACTTCATACTTCAAAACAGTTAAAATGGCAGATTTTCTGTTATACATATTTTACCACAATTTTTAAAAAATGAAATCAGCAGTTACATGTTAGAAAGGTGTTAAAATCAGATTAGCACTGAGTTGAGACTCTCTACTTGACCAAATCAAGACTGAAATTGAACTGGAGAGCAGATAAGTTTCCTACCATGCGTTTCAATATTATCGAAGGTCACATTCCAGCATCTCCAAAACCACCAGTAAAATGTTTACCAAGTTTTGAGAAAACACTCTAATAATATCTTATACACTCGATACGCAGATAAGGACACTGAATCCCAGACACAAGAGATATCATAAGTGAATTTCCCAAGGTCACACATAGTCAATGGCTTGATCTAGGTTGTCTTGAGTCAGCCCCAATAACTCCTAGTGGTCCTTCCCACCTTCTCTCTTTTCTTCTCCTTTGGTATCCAAGACACTGAACCCTTTTTGTTTTACTCCTACCCATTTTTCTTTCTCTACTTGTTTTTTTGTGATGAAAAACAATTAATAGACTTTATATATTTAAGCAGTTTTAGGTTTACAGAAAAACTGAGCTGAAAGTACAGAGAATTCCCGTATGCCACCCCTCCCCCCAGTTTCCCCCATTAGTAACATCTGCATTAGTGTAGCACATTTGTTATCATTGATGAGCTAATATTGATACAACATTATTAATTAAAGTCCATAGTTTACAGTAGGGTTTACTCTGTCTTCATACATTCTGTTGGTTTTGAAAAATGTATGATGACTTGCATTCACCATTACAGAATCATACAGAATAGTATGATTCTGTTTCACTACCCTAAAAACCCTCTGTTTCTTTCTCCTTTTTCACCCAAGTCAAACAATTCCCCCAAAGTTCTGATCCTGATCCATTTCTCTTCTTGTTCCAGTCTCTCCCTTGGGGGATCATTTTCATCCCCACATTTTCAGGGACCACTTCCATTCTGACAACTCCCTAAGTTAAACGTCTGCTGGCCTGCTGCACATCTCCACTTGGATGTCAGAAGCAAGCCAGCTGTGTACTCAGCCCCCAGCCCCTGACCACCTATTTCTCTTAATGACAAGGCACCCTCCTAGTTACCTCATCACCCTGGAATCAACTTTGACTCTTCCTTCCTTATCCTTTGAGGCAGAGGCCTTAAAAAGAGGGGGGAGGGCACCCAGTGACAGGTTGGAGTCTTGTTCGTGATGAGCTTAGACTCTCTGGCTGCAGGAATCTGTCTTCAAGTCCTCTGACCCATGCAAGGTGAATGGCAAAAATAATGACCTGGTGAGCTAGCAGCCATTTTCACAGAAGTGCTTCTTTGTAGTCAACCTAGCCAAGACCTCTCCCTCTTTTTTCACTCTTTTTTCACATCAAACAGGTCTTCCCCTCTCCAACCCCCACCCCCTGTTGCCTTTGATGTCTTCTCTAACCCAGGTCTTGGCCACTGGTGGGAAAGAAAGTCAGGATGAGACCAGATTCACTGATCACCAGTAGAGTGATGGAGCTTATTCTCTGTGGTCAAAGCTCAAAGAAGCCATTAAAAGTTTCTTTTAAATATAAACTCATCAGTTTAATAAAAATGTACTGTACAATGCTCACTATAACTTAATGTTTGCCCTCAAGGAGTTCACTGAAGAGTTGAGGAGAAGCTTATGTAAATAAGTCATGAAAATTAAGTGTGACATGTATAGTAATAGAAATTTTACAAGTTTAAAAAAAAAAGAAACTTTACAAGTTTAGAAAAAGACAAAGGAGTGCATTGGGTAGAATTGTGGCCAGGTGCATGAAACAAGAAACTGCCAACAGTGACATCAGCAAATCGGGGTCATTTTTCTCAAGTAACAAGAAGTGCAGAGGTTAAGCAATCTAAGGCAGGTATAGAAGCTCCATGAAGCCATCAGGGACCGAACTCTTTTTATCATTCCCCTCTGCTGTTCCTCGTTTGTGACTTTCATCATCTTGCTTGCAAGATGACTGCTTGCATATCCAGACACCAACTATGAGTTTGGGGCAGGAAAAGCAGAAAAGGGTAAAGGTTAAAAGGTATGCACCAAGTGAGACTGTCCCTTTTGACCAAGAAATAAGAGCTTTCCTAGAAGTTCCACCCAGGAAATATAAGCTTCACATATATTTCATTAGCTCGAATGGTGTCACAGGGCTGCCTTCAGTGCATGTGAGCCCAGGAATTCCAGATTGTAAGGTGGGTGCACTGCTGCATGGAAGAAAATTTAAGATCAGTAAAAATGAAGATCTGGGACCAGCCAGCCATCATATTGTGTGGATACTCCATCAGCTCTATGAAGAGATCTACATGGTGAGGAGTTAGGGCACCATGCCAACAACCAGCCATGCAAGTGAGGCATCTTAGACTCTGGTGGCTCCAGCACCAGTCAAGCCTTCAGATGAATGTGGCCCAGCTATCACCTAAATGCAGCCTCATGAGAGACCCTTAGCCAGAACCACCCAGCTCAGCCACTCCTGAACCCCTAACTCTCAGAAGCAGTGTGACATTTTAAGGGATGATTATTGTTTTAAATCCCTTTCTCAGGGCAACTCATTATGCTGCAATGGATAACTAATATGGAAAATAAGAAAGAAGAGATGGAGGGAACATGGGTTGAGCACTAGTTGTGCAGGTGGGAGACTGCTTGTAGGTAGAGAGAAGGCATGCACAGCTCACTGAGCCAACATGGTGTGGTCATGGGAGTTGGAAGGAACACCACCACTTCCGTCTTGCTTCCATCTATTGCTGGCATGATAGCGGTGGGGTGTTGGGGGAGAGAAACATGAAAGAAGCAGGAGACGAATGCAAGGGCTGGATCATAAGTGCTCTTGAAATTCTTCTTAGGTATCTTGGTTTTATCTTACAGGCAACTGAGACCCAGTAAAGGTTGTTCGGAGGGGATAGTCATGATAAGATTATATTTGAAAAAGATCACCCTAACGGTAGTGGGGAGCACAAATGAGACACAAGCTGCCTAGAACACTTAAAAAGAAGATTCTGTTTGTACACTTAGATGTTCAATTTTTGTCAACCATATAGCTTTTAGGTGCTTTAAGTTTTGCAGAGATCATGGACTATTTCCGCAAAGTTTTGCAGAGATCATGGACTATTTCCACAGGACCCGAAAACAATAGAGTATTTAGCATCCTTATATCCAAAATGCAAATAGGGGACAATGGGCAGAGTATACCTGCCTGGGTTCTGGACTTAGACTGGGACCTGAATCATACTCTGCTACTTAGGCAGCACCTCACCATGGGTGACCCTCTGAGCCCCAGAGCCCTTGCCTGCAAAATGAGGATAGTAATGAAGCCTCCCACGTAGCAGTGGATAAGCCTCAGAACTATGTAAAGATCCCAGCAAAATGCCTGGCACATGGAAGAATATATTTAATACTCTTCTGTTGATAATTTTACCTTCAAAAATGTTTCTTGAGTGAGATGGATTGGGCTGAGTGATCCATTTTACAGAGGCAGAAACCAAAACCAAGATGATTAATGTGTACAGCGGAGTTAGGATTTGAATCTGGGTGTCTTGCCTGTCAATCCAATGCTACTCTACTCAGCCAACACACAGCCAAGCAATCACGCTGTCACTTCTTTTGGGGTGGTAAGAGTAAGAGTTGAGAAACACTTATGAAAGATGAAATGAATAACTAAAATAAGAGCAAAGGATTATTTCCACAAAAATGATCTTTAGTCTTCTCTCCCCTGCTTCCAACTTAAAAATCTCCAGTCCAACTTTCTTTATTCTTTGCTCTTATTCATAATGTGCCCTAAGGCAGCTGACAGAAAATGATACACTTTTCTGAGAATTAATGTCCTTTTACTCTCCTAATTGTTGAGTAAGAAGAAATCAGCACTTGGTTTTGTCACGTATGTTACAGGTACATTATTTTAATTCAGAAGAAATTGAGGACATAACATGTGCTGGTTATTGGGTCCTTAAAAAGATACGTAAGCCAGGTCTCAGCCTGGAGGAGTCTAGTATTTATAGTGGGAAAGTCAGACCTTGAGCAAATACCTATCATGCCAGATGGTAAGCCCTACCCTAGAGGATAAACACCCTGCCCTGAGGAGCCCAGACGAGGGAACAGTTCGGTCCGTTCAGAGTGGAGGTAAGGAGGACGGATGGCCCCTAAAGTCATAATGAGGGCACCCTGGAATTAGGTTTTGAAGAAGGAGTGGAAGCTCACCAAAAAGAGAGGCATTTGAGCCAAAGGGGGTTAGCATGAGTCATGTCCAGGGGCATAGATAGGTAAACTGTTTGGGAAATATAAAGTATTTTGGCACTGTCAGAGGGAAGGGCATACAGGCAGAGTGGGAAGAGATGAAGCTGTAAAGAAAGGCCCTCACTAGGAAGGTTAGGCTTCATTTTGAAGGCAGCGGGAAGCACCTGGAATGTCTGTAAACATTATGTTCAGCTATTGGACTTTGGAAGAGGCACCTCCCATGGGCTTCTTTCTCTGACCACTCGTCTGGTCTTCCAGTACTGGGGTTCTTCACACAGCAGGCACCCGCGGGGAAGGCGAGTATCCAGTCTATTAGGGACTGAGTCTGTCTTTCTTGTGAGCCCACTGGAGTCACAAATGAGAAATAATGTGAGTGAATTACATGACCAAAAGACATTTAATCTGGGCCAAATCCATTTGGTCATGAGGGTGATTTATCAAGAAAGCAAACCCATTGCCAAGATAGAGGAGGAGAAAGCACCTAGGTTGATTTATGCTTGCCCAGCAGAACAGCAATGTCACTGCATTTCACTTTCCAGCCGGTCACTGCTCCCTGGCCACTTGAATGCCCCACGCCCCTGCACAGGACTACGTGGAAATGGAACAGCACCTTCCAGACCATGGCACCACACGGATAGCACTAACCAAGCAGAAAGGCTCTGCAGTTCACAAAAGTTGTCCCAAGTCTCCCCTCCAACCTGGGCTCGTAATGCAATTGCAGCCCTCATGGTGGCCTCGTCTGGGGGCCAACCAGGGTGCTCCACAGAGACACCAGGCGCCACGAGGACTGAAGATGTTATTTATCACCTGTAGCTTACAGGGTTGCAGGAGGAGGAAAACCTAGAAAACTCCAAGCATCCCATGGTTCAAGGAACACCCTGCCCAAATATTATTCTGCGCCAGGCGTTTACTGCCCTTCTCCTCTGTGCTCTGGATTCCGGCTCTGGGGCATTGCCATGCCCTGTGGGAGGAAGCCCCTGGTATCTCCACCAGCCCATCCAGCCCTCTCAAGTGACATCGGACCCAGCCAAGGAGCATACCAATCTCGCCGGCAACAGCCGCCTCACTACCCAGGAGACACATAAGTATCTCGGGGCCAGGACCTCACCCTGTTTTGTAACATAAGCACTTTCCACGCAGGGTGCATAAGTCGAGGAGGGTCTGATTGTGGACTCCAAATAGTCCCTATCGCCATGTTATTGTAGCCTCCCCTTCTTCCTCCTGATTACACCACTCAACATAATCTACAGCCTTCAGCGATAAACCTGCTGGCGCTCAATTTATAGGCAAACAATTCCCGTCTCTTTTCAGCCACTTATCTTTTCCAGCAGTCAAAGAAAAACTATATATAGTGTCTCTCTGGCGTCTAATTCTCTCTCTCTCTCTCTCTCTCTCTGACACAAGGGAGACATCGAGTTTTCACGTGGGGTAAAAGAGCTGAATCTAGCTTCTCCCTGGCACATAGCAAATAGCTGCGCACCGGGGCAGGGCGGGCGGGTGATGCATGACTGCGTGATGAGCCCCAACACACAAACTCGGATGTGATAAAAGCAGAATCAGTGTTAGCAAACAAAACAGCAATGATACCAATTAATAACAGTAGTCCTTTACAGAAACACCGCTTCTTCACGGGGCTTGGTGTCATGGAAATGGCATGAGAGGTCTGTGCGGTATTTTATTTATTAAGCAGTTTTAAAATATCTGATCGCATTCCTGTAACAATCCTAGAAAGCAGGCAGAGATGAGAATTAGCCTCATTTTTAGATGAGAAAATTGATCCAGCATATCTGCTTGCCAGTGGTCCTAGCACTACTCAGTAGGAAAGAGAAGGATAAAATGGGCAGGTTTCTGACATTCAATCCACTGCTTTTCTCATTCACTCTTTTGTAGTTTTGTCCACCTTAGGCTAACTCGGTTGTACCCACGCTCAGTTACATCCACACATCTGCACCTAACTATAAGTACTCAAGCAGGAGAAGCCAGGAAAAGTCAAAACATCTCCCTGTGCCAACATTTATAATATTCTCTATCCTCTACGTAGATGCAGTTAGTCACTGCTAACAAGATGTTTTTAGCACTGCAGAAGGAAAGCTAGAATTAATCAGAAGTCAGCAAAAGAAACCTTCGCTCAGTTGAGTATTTTCTGCTCTCTACTTTTGGGGAAAAATATAAAATCCCCAGAAAACAAGTAGATAAACAGGGCTTTTTCAAGGCTATGCCCCAGATTACTCAGCTTTATTCCCAAACCTGCATTTTTAGTCCTTTATCCTACGAACAGAAAGTGAGCATCCCATTTGCTATCCCTTCACCTACTGAAACAGGAAAGAGATATGCAGTTTAGGCAAAATAGCATCAAGAATTAAAAACTACAAGGGGTTTTGCTTATGACAAATTAAAAGAACAAAACTCCCCATTTCCCAAGTGTTACAGGTAATCCAAGTTTTTCTCTACAGGACTTTTGGAGGTTTTTACAAAATTTTTCAGAACAAAATGTAAAAATCACTCATCATTGAAAAGCACCTGCCTATTATTTTTAAATGTGTGGTTTTTTTTTTTTTTAAAGATTTCATCTATTTATTTGGCAGAGAGACGGAGCACAAGCAGGGGGAGTGGTAGGCAGAGGGAGAGGGAGAAGCAGGCTCTCCGCTGAGCAGAGAGCCTGACTCAAGGCTTGATCCCAGGACCCTGAGATCATGACCTGAGATGAAGGCAGATGCTTAACCAACTGAGCCACCCAGCTGCCCCTAAATGTGTTTTTATTTTTTTTTATTTTTTTTAAAGATTTTATTTATTTATTTGAGAGAGAGAATGAGAGAGAGAGAGAGAGCATGAGAGGAGGGAGGGTCAGAGGGAGAAGCAGACTCCCCGCTGAGCAGGGAGCCCGATGTGGGACTCGATCCCGGGACTCCAGGATCATGACCTGAGCCGAAGGCAGTCGCTTAACCAACTGAGCCACCCAGGCGCCCCCCTAAATGTGTTTTTAAAGACTAGACTTATTCTTTATCCCAAATTCCAGATCAAATTCCATCAGAAATGCTACAATGACAAAATGTTTCATTCCCAGCCTTTAGTCCTGGACCTATTTGGTTCTAACAAGACTTCTTACCAGCAACACTTCTTGCACATGGATTGTGTTGGGAATCCTGTGTCATATAGGTCCAGGAAAGAAAGGGTTCTGACAAAATGTGGGGACAAATTCCAGACATATGAGGTGCTCAACAAGGGTGTGTCAGATGGAGCACAGAGCCACATGCAATTCAAGAGTAAGGAAAGCTATTTTGACCCAAAACAGGAAGAGAGCACTGGGGACCAGACAGAAAGATCTTGGTCCTCGTGGAAGAGAGAAGCTAAGTGAAGTCTGCCCTTGGAGCAGATGACACAGGCTCTGCTCTGTTCTTGAGGAGCTCATGGTCTAACGGAATGAACCACCAAGCTGATAAGTACCATGCATGTGAACAAAGAATGACCAGGCTCAGGAGGGGTTGTAAGTGAGCCTGCCTGATAGTGTAGTTCAGGCAAGGTATCGTACGTGAAGGTGACCCCCCCCCCAGAGTGGAGACTTGCAGAATTTTTCTAGCTAGAGAAGGGCTGGGGAATCACTTGAACACAGTTAAAGAGATTGCAGTGGGTTGAATGGGGGCCCCCAAAGGTACACCCACATCCCAGGCCCTGCAACCTGGGAATGCAGCCTTTTTTGGAAAAGATGTAAATGAGTGAAGGATCTCAAGATGAGGTCATCCTGAAAGATCTGAGTGGGTCCCAAATCCAATGACAAGGGTCACACAGAGGAGAGACCCCCAGAGAGAGGGGAGGGCCACGTGAAGAGGGAGGCAGAGATTGGAGGGGTGCCGCCACAGCCAAGGAACCCCTGAAACCACGAGAAGCTGGACGAGGCAGGGAAGGATTCTCTCCCAGAGCCTCAGAAGGGAGTGTAGACTTGCTGACACCTGATTTTGAACTTGTGGCCTCCAGAACGGTAAGAGAATAAATTTCGGTTGTGCTAATGCTTGTGGCAGCCACAGGCCACGAACGCAGGGGTGTGAGAGGAAGACTGGTCCTGGGCTCTGTTCCCCGTGGCCGGGGCGGACCCCTGCGGGCTCCAATTTCCCAGACTCCTGTGCTTTCCCGTGGGCTCAGCCGACAGGAGGCGCTTGGCGGGGGACGGAGGGTGGGAAGAAGGGAAGAGCCAGCGTATTTCTTCCTTCTGCCTCAGCCTCCAGAGGTATACCTCCAGTAGCAGCCATGTCTCTGCCTCGGCTCCCACACCTACCAAATAGCATCCTGTGATCCCACATCTCCCTGGGTCATCCCAGCCCCTGGTTCTAAGTCACGATAGTTTCCAGAAATAAAGAGCCCAGTGTGATTTGGACACAGGTCTTTTTCGGGAAAGGATGGGAGAAGAGTTTGAAAGAGTAGGCCACGCTGGATTGGGCTGGGCGGGTCCACATACACAGAAAGCCATCAGGGCACCAGAAGCAGAGCTTTGAGGCTCCTCTAACAAAACAAAAATCTCAGCAGAAGTCACGGGCTCTTATCCCCGACTCGACATCTACTGGTACCCAGCTTAGTCACCATGAAGTCTCCAGACAGTTCCTGGCAGGGGACTGCATTACTTTGTGAGGGGTGCCATAACTGGGTGGCTTAAACAACAGAAATTTACTTGCTCACAGTTCTAGAGGCTAAAGTCTGAGAGTTTTGGCAGGGGTGGTTTCTTCTGAGGCTTCTCTCCTTGGATTGTAGATGGCTGTCATCAACCTGTGTCTTCACATGGTCTTCCCTCTGTACCTTTCCAAGTCTAAATCTCCTCCTCTTATAAGGACAGCAGTCATATTGAATTCGGGTCCACCCCAATGACCTCATTTAACTTAATTATCCCTGTAAAGACTCTGTCTCCAAATACAGTCATATTCTGAGGTAGTTGCGGTTAGGGACTTCAATATATGAACTTGGAAAGAACACAAACCAGCCCGTGACAGGGATTTACGGATCCATGGCAGACAGAAATGGTAAGAATCATGGCGTCCCCAATAGGAATCAGATGTAACCAGCAGGTGTTCAGTAAGAAACAAAGGTGCTGGGTGGACTTAGGGGTACCTGGCAGAAACTGGAAGGTGCTCGACAGGTGCCAGCAGCCTGCCCGGCAGAAGAGGCCAGAGCAGGGGAAAAGAAGGAAAAAGGAAGATGCCTTGCGGGATCTGACCGTATGGACAGCTGGACTAGCTTCTGGGAGCACGTGAGAAGCCAGCAAGCACTTCCAGAAAGCTGGAGTTGAGATTCTAGTGGCTGTTAAGGACGAGAGTGAGCAAAACAAAGTTTTGCATTATTAATGGGATTTTTGTGTACCCCCAGGTTGATAAAATCTACAAGGTAAAATCTGTGCATTTTGAAAGGGATAAAGTTCTTCCTACCAGCACACCCTCCCCACCACAACACAAACATACACAGATGGTGTCTGGCCTCCTTTACACAGCATCCCTGTGGAGATAAAAACAAGAAAGCAGGGCCCACGAGCAGCCACTGCAAGGGAAGACAAAATCAGACAGCGGCAGCGGGGACTTGACTGGGGGCCCGGTTCAGGCAGAACAGCTATGTTTGCGTGTTGGCCACATGCAGACGTGCCGCAGCTCTAGGACCATAAGCCTATGTCCAAGGGAGCCATATACACGTGCTTTTGCAGATGAGACGCAATTTATTAATATGAGACTCTGCAGGGTGCATAGCAATAAATTGTAATTCGTGAAATTTATAAACTGAGATAGCACTAGTGAGGGTCCTGTGAATTGTAATTCTCTCCACCTGACAAATGAACTGCTCCGAGCAGCAACAGCGTCAGCGGGGTGAGAGAAATAAATCAGCCCGCTGAACTGGGGTAAGAAAGCAAACAGTTTTATGGGTCTACGGATCTTGAGAAATGTTGATTAAGTCAGATCTGGAATCCCCCCACGGTTGTTTTACAAGCGGCTTTATCCTGGAGACCCCCCAGGCCTCCCCATATTAACCACAATCTCCCAGGAAAAACGGGAAATGAGTTATACCGTGTTTGGGGTAGGAAACAAAAACATATTTCTTTATGGTCTTGGGAAAAGGTTAAGTCTGACCATCCAAGGAGTCTTCTGTGTTTCCAAGGTCTGTATTAGAAGAAACCTTTATGGGAGGTTTTCCACAACATTGATAACCTTCAGTTGTGGGACCCATTGTGTGGGAATACATTTAGAATAAGCAGAACTCATCAGAGGTTAGCCTCTGAACTCACAAAGTATGGGTTTTACTCAGCAAGGGCAGAAAAAAGAGAACGTGGTGGGCAATATTAAACCAGAGACACTTGAACAAACTGCTTTTAATTACCTTTGTGTCCTAAGAGAACCCATTTGCTATCAAATAACTAATGTGCTAATGACAATTCAGTTCGTCCATTCTAGGAAACAGTTTGGTTTCAACAAATGGTCACATTTATTCTGAACTGTGGCCTTCAAATTTAAAATGTCATGTATTCAAGCCTTATATTCCCTCTAGTTGATCTGAACTCCCAGACAGGAACTATTTAACTCAGAAGTTGAGTTGCAAGAAACAGCAGGAGAGAGGTAGCAACTCTGGAGAGGCGAGGGATAGGAGGACCAACATTGATTAGCCACCCATGTGCCAGCTGGTATGCTCAGGCTCTCCCAACCTTCGAGAAGCTACTACCATCTCCTTTTAGACAGAAAAGCGAGACTCAGAGAACTGAAAAAGGCACGATTGAACTGACAACTAAGTTTACACCCTTTCCTTTCAAAGTTGAGAACCCTAGAATCTTCCAGTTGAAAGAGTTCTCTCTCTGCTACCCACCCTTTCTTTCTCCCGACAGATGCAGACCCAACCCCGTCCCAGACCTAGATTACTGTGTCCCTGGTTCTTGACCACCTCCAGGGAAGGAGCAACCACCTCCTCCCTAGGGCGAGAGGCCCAGGACACGCGGTCTGTGGCGCCCATTTAGCAAGGTCACCAGGTTTGAACAGAAAGAGAAGGTGTTGGGGCAATGCTCCTCATACCCCATTTGAAGTAGAGCCCGCAAGGCCCTGGGAATGTCCAGTTTCAGGAGCTGGCTGCCTGAAGACTGAGAAAAGCAGGTCACATCGGCGCTGTGGGGCAGACCCTAACAATTTGTTGCAGCTGCGGGAAACTTCTGAGATGTCTTTCACAGAAGCCCTGGCTCCACCAGGAGCTGCCGCGTGTTTGTGGGGCTGCAGGGCACTGGCAGACCCGGCTCTGTCCCGGCTCCCCCCGGGGTCTGGCAGATAAGCAGCCACAGCCATGAAGCCTGACTTCAAAAACAGATCCTGGGGATGGCCACTTCCTGAAAACACACATTTCCTAATGTTGTGCAAAGTCTGGGCTGATCACCACGGGTGCTGCCACCTGAGCGGAAGCCAGGAGTCATTGCTCCGGTGAAAAGACTTACCTGGTCTGACTCTCCTCCTCAGGGTTGTGGCCAGGGGCTCCTACGTGAGGGTTCTCCAACCATCCCTGTGGACTCATTCCTAAACACATCCACCATCATGTTACCCCCCAGCTCCAAATCTTTCTCGCTTCCTCTCAGCCTAGAGCAGTGTTTGAATGAAGACACAGATCTCCTGGGGTTCCTTTTAAAATGCAGACTGTGATCTCCTAGGTCTGGGGTGAGCCCCGACTCTGCCTTTCTAGCAAGCTCTCTGGTGACTAGGATGCTTAGTCTTCGGACCACACTTTGAGAGGCAAAGACCCATACCGCAGGTCCCAGATTCCTAAACTGGGTGTTAAACACTCTGGCCCACCTCCTTCCACCTCCCACTACCCTCCTAACCTATTTTATCTCCCCCCCAACCTACTTCTGCTCTGCTCCAGGCAGACAACACCTAGCCCCCGGGACCCCTTGCTCAACCCCCTGCGGGGTTCCGGGCCTACCGTTTCCCGTGCCAGCAAAGCATGCATCCTTCTCTTTGCTTTCCGTATCTTTCTCCCTTGCAACCCTAGCCTTCCCACAAGGACCATTGTCTTCCTAACAGGAAGAGCTGCTTTCCAGAGTTGTGGCACACAAGGGAACCAGCCCCGCTTTCTCAGGAAGTATCAAAACCAGGGATTGTTTGGGAGACAAAGACCTGGACCACCTCCCTCCGTATGAAGCAAGCCCAGAAAACTGCCCCGGGCTGGCCCATCATTCTCCAGCTGGAAGCCCTGCTCCATGATGGTCATTTTGGAAGCAGCAGACTTTAGCTATGTGCCACTATTTAGGGACGAGAGCGCTTCATGCGCTGAACGGATACAACACTGTGTCCGAGCATCCAGCGGACATAGGTAGAGTTGAATGTTCCTGCTTCACGCTGGTGAGGCCAAATACCAGCTGATGGAAAGTGGATCGTGTACTTTCTAGAAAAATACTTTGTACCGTCTGATATTTAATTGGGAAATGTACTCTTAGCCATCCTTTGTTTCGATTTAAATATTCAAAAGCCTCTATCCTGACAAAGCCCCCTAAGAAAGGCTATCTGAGGCACTCCTTAATTTTCCCTTTTTGCTTCCAAACAGTGAAACTGCAGCCAAAATTTTCTGGTTATGGAACCTCTTCTGATCCTGATATCTCACGGGCTGTGGAAATTATTGAGAACTGGAATGAAAATTTCCATCTTATCTGCCCTCTGTTATTTGGCAGGGAAGGGTGTGGTGTTAAGAGTGTGCAGTGGGGCTTAGGGGAGGTTTAGCTTTGCAGAGACTGCAGTGGGTTCTCTCTTCCCCAGCTTTGCTGTCAGTTGTTTTGAGGGAAATGGGTAACCGGATCTTAGAATCCCTGGATGTGACGAGATAACATTGACTATAGGCAATTCTATTTACTGATAAAAATAATATATAGTTTTCAAATAGTCCCATAATGAGTCACTTCTAAATAGTCAGAAATACGTTTCCTGCAATTCTTCTTTGAGACTTGAATTAATAGTTTTATAAAATTACTCCCCTCACAAAGGTAGTCTATTGAATGCACATAGAATTAGCAACACGGTCTTAAACCTGCCGCAACCTAGACTTTGGGGACCCACCAGATATGCATCAAAGTCCAGAGCATATTCTCTAATAAGAAATATATTCCACTTCTAGCTCCTCTTCCTGAAAGTAACAACAACAAAAAAAATAGCATAAGAACAAGAGTTAGACGAAATCTATCAGCAAGTTTCCAGATTGCCAGATCACTGCCAAAAGCCAAACATCCCACATCACTGACAGATGTCGCTGAAGCCTAATCTAAAATCGTGAGTGAAACTGGGGACTCCTGAAGAAAAAGTAAAGTAGACTTGAATGCCTCATCTTGCTCTGCCACTCAGCTCTGTAACTTTGGGCAAGTCTTTTAAACCCTCTGAACCTCAGTTTCCTTATCTGGAAAATGGGATTAACAATTGCCCCACCTATCTTGCGGAGTGGCTCTGACCGCCAAATAAGATCATCCCCGAGCAAGCACCTTCTTAATTTACAATGATTTTAATGCCATGTAGTTGGCAGGCAGTGTCTTCTGCTGACCTCTTCCCCTGCTGCCCGCCCAGCCCTTCCCCCATAGCTTGGTGACTTCTGTAAAGGTGGAAGTGGAAGGAAGGAAAGCGACCAGTATTTTAGAGGAAACAGAATCTTACCCTGTTTCACCATGTGGTTCTTTAAATCTCTCTCTTCCATTTTCCTCACTGAGTCCCCAAATTCTCTGGTCCTATCTTGTTACCTTTCTCGGTAACAGAACTGACTAATTCTAATTAGTCTGGACAACTTATCTTTCCCCCAGCCCCAGGAAGTGGAGGCTATCATTGTGTTTCTAAAGGCTCTCTGAAGGGAGATGATTGGTTATCTTCACCAAATGATGGAGAAGGGGACTGAAAGGAATTCTAGGGCCTCCTCCAGGACGAGAAAGGGCTAGAGACCTGTGTTCCCAGGCAGAAAGGTTCTGAAAGCCCTCTAGGAAGACGGCAGGGCCTCGGGGAGAAATTACAGCCATGGCAAAGCTCTGCCAAGAGAAGGCAGAGCCACCAGCCTCCAAGGATGATGAGGACCTGGCAAATGAAACACATCCACGGTCACCTATGTGGACCCAAGACCAGAGGGCCATCCCTGAATGTGCCGGGTGGACATTCACAGGAACTGAGAGTAAGGGGGCATTTCTGGAAGGTCTGAGACTGAATTTCCCACCAGCCTGGCAGGATGGCTACAATAGCATATCAAATTTAATTTAGAGTAATAAAAGAAATGTGACATTTCTTATGCCTGATCATGTGGCATAGAATTCACACGCCTGTTGTTCTTTCTGGGACATTCTGGCAGATAACTCTGCTTTCTTTGGATGCTCCAGGGTTTGGGGGAAACGGTTTTAAAGATCAGCATAAGCTCTTTCTGAAGTTACCTTCTGCTCCCACCCCCAGTGAGAATTTACCCAGGGAAATACCAACCGAGCAAGTATTTCCTTCATAACTTGAAACTCAAACCCTGAGTGGCCTGCCTCCCCTTCACTCACACAGATTTCTCAGCAAAGCTTTAGTGGAAGAGAATGTTTGATCTTTCCTATATCCAAAACGTTACAAACAGTAAACACATCAAGAAACAAATATAAAACATCATGACTAGCAAGCACTGTCCATGGTTCCCAGGCAGGAATGAATGCTGAACTGCTACCAACTAAACTCACAATTTGGAAATAGATGTATCATTGTCCATATTTTACTCTGAGGAAACTGAGGCCCAGAGGTATTAACTAACTTGCTAAAGATTTCAAGCTATTAAGTGGCAGAGCGAGGACTAGAACCCACCTCTGCGTTCTGTTCTAGCGGGTTACGTAATCCCAATTATCTGCCTTCTTCAGCAAGATGCTTCTCTGTCAGTGTGTGTGCGTGTGTGTGTGTGTGTGTGTGTTGTGTGTGATGTGTGCGGGCGCACGCGCGCATGCTCTGCTGCTGGATGTAGAACAGAGAGCACAGATTTTTAACTGTAACCATTGCCATATTTGTTTAACTCTGGGAGGAGAAACTATGAGCTCCAGTAGGCGTCCGCTGAGCTACGGCTGAAATGTGCCCATTGCTGATTTAATGTGATAATCAGGGGTGGGGGCCCTGGTGACAGACTGTGATGTATTGGCTGTTGTTCTGCACTTTGATGTTCTTTGGAATTTGTCAAAACTTCACTTCAGCACTCCAGAAAGTGCCATGGCGTCATCTGTCCCTCTCTCTGACCGCAGGAGCAAATGGCAGGGGAGTGGCTGCCACTTGAGTTCAGGTCAGCACCAGGTCAGAAAGTGGCAGACCTTTCCTGAGGACAGCCGGCGGCAGCCGCTCCCCAGGCTCACCACCGCCCACCCAGAGGATTCCTGTCTCTGGGGGATAAACATCTTTGCTGTCCCCAGCTGAAGAGGGACTGCAGATCCCTCCTGTCTCAGCTCAGTCACGGGGCTTCTGGAGAAAGGAATCATGTTCCATACCCTGGGTCATGGGGGATTGAGCCACAGGCAAGGAGGAGGGCTTGGAATGCAGGGGGCACGCCGGCTGAGCTTGCTACCTCCAGAATGCTCCCTCTCAGGGCCGGGAAGCCGGCAGCATGCAGCCTCAGACCCCAGCCTCCGCCACGACTTTTGGCCACCAAGGTCACGGCAGAGGCAGCAGCAGACAGGAGGGCATGCTGATGCTCAGGTTCTCGCGGCCAGATGAGTCAGCCTGGGTCTCGCCAGCTGGAGAGGGATGTCTGTTTCCCAAGGCTGGTCTGGGCAGCATAAAGATTTTGGAACAATGTTGGCAGCCAGCACTTGGGACCTGTACAGCCATCTTGAGAGCAGCTGATTTCAGAAGGGTCACACTGTCCTAGAGGTGAGGAACGGCAAATTTTGGTTGCCCCAACTCTCCTGTTGGAGGAGAGAGTGGTTTGCCTAGAAAACCCCATCACATTATTGGGTGACTTCATGTTGGCCTCTTGAGGACACTGGATATATCAGGTAGAATCTCAGTGGGTCCCTGTTACTGTGACATTGGCATCCTTGTTCTAATCTTTCTGGAACAAGGTGATACCACCTCTACAGCCAACCCTCAAGAAAATCAAGAAAAAGCCATGTAATCCTTCATTTTATTTTTAGCTCTCCAAATCTTAATTCCCACATCTATAACATGAGGTTTGTAAAGTTCTAACCTAGGGAGTTGTCTTAAGAGTTAAATGCGACTATGTACATTAAAATATTTCAGCACAGTGCCTAATGCATACTAGATGCTCAATAAATCTTCATTTGTCCCCTTCTTCCTTGTCCCCTCCCTTTTCAGGATCCACTGTCACATTCTCTAAATGTCCAAATTAAAACGAACACCATTTTATAATAACCAAAGCTTAGGAAAGATGATGTGATGTTGTCTACCATGACAAAGCCAGGGATTCAGTGTGGTCTTGAGAGGCAGCAGGATGCTTCCCACTTCCTAGTCTACTGTTTGAAGCCACATTATTGTCCCCCAAGCTAGGGGCAGAAAATTGTGCTGAGCCTTTATGGATGGTGCCTAGCTAGTGAGTGTGACTGTTATTACAACTCATGGAGGCAAAGAGGCAAAGATTTAAAGTTATGAGGCTTGGACAGCCCAGACGTGGGTCTGCAGGAGAGAGAACCTCAGCCCAGAGAAGCCATCAATTTCCCTTCCACTTAGGCTTGAAGGAGGAGCTTCCTTGCCAACTTCAGGGACCCAGAAAGGGCCACTGCTCACTGTAAGCCAACAATTTCTGACAGGGAAGTGGCCTCAAGGGTCACCTGGGATTAACTACTGGGAAATGATTCCAGAAAGAGGCCACAGACATCGAGACAGTTTGGCTCCCTGTGCTGAGAAAGTGACGTCAGCCATGCAGATAAATTCCAAAGAATCTATCCCTCCCCCCCACCCCCCACGACAATGCTTTACTAGCTTGTAAAATGTTCCTAAGCTCTTTCCATACTGACGACTTCTGGGGGCTGTCCAGGGCATCCTGGAAAATTACAGCAAGAGGGTGGCTTTCCAATTCTTCCTCACCCAGAGCCTAATTTCTTTTAGACTTAGTCTAATTTCTTTCCATTCTATCAATTCTTGTTAAATGCAGAAGCTTGTTCTAGTACTAATGTTGAATGCTGCTCAGAGTAGCCTGGGAAAATTACCAGTCTCAAGGTTCTGATCAGAAGATATACTACTGGATTTGGATGATGACTGCAACATTGCAATTATTACAATTTTCCTCTTGAGTTCTCACTAAGTTGTTTCTCAAGGTCTGCTTATGGGTACTTGTGTATACATTCTACAGACTAACAAACTGAGGTATAATCTGCTTATGGGCATTCAGCAAAACAGCTGCCCAATCAATCTAGAAGTCATGCTTCCTTGCTCCCGGACCTCCTCACCATCCTTCTTTAGGAAAAGAAAGAGACTCAAGAGATCAGACAAAGGTGGGAAGAGAAGGGTCTAAATTGAGCAGGAGTTCCCTTGATCTACCAAGCCCCCCAGTGTCCTGAAGGGAGCTCTTTGAGAGAAGAGATTTCCATGGGGTGGGGGGTGTATGGGAACCAATCAAATCCAAACAATTTGCTGCCAGCCCAGGTCACTTGATGGAGAAGGCAATCTACTTCTACAAAGAGCTTTTGAAAATATATAATATTTTCTCACTTTTTGCTGACAACAGAGCTATGACTACAGACTTATTATTGCCATTTTCCAGACAAGGAAACAGAAGTCTGGAGAAGGTAACTTGCCCAAAGTCATACAGCTAATAAGCAGTAAAACCAGACCACCCGGCAACCCAGCTTTTCTGAATCCAAGTCCACTGCTCTCTGCCCTATATTTCAGAAGTTATTACATGGAGGAGTTAGCCAGAGCTTGTATCGGTGGATGGCAAAGGAAACATTTATCAAAAGAGATGTGACTGTGCACTAGGGGAGCTGACTTTTAAAAGAACATTCACTTGTCAGCTCCCTAAACTATTCACATAAAACTCAAATGGCAGAGGGTTCTAGGATAGCGATCACCTAAGGATCCTACTCTGGGTTAGGAGAAGTCTTAGAAGCCTTTCTCTGCCCAGACAACCCCTTAGGGCTGGTGTCTGTCCAAGATAGGAGTCTCATGTTCACTTTAATATGGGTCCATGATGGGCCCCAAGACCTTGAACCCTAGAGCCTTAGAGGGATGCCCCAGGATATTTCAGCCCTCCTGAAATCCTAGAATCTGCTCTAAAAGGGTACAAACCTAGGCCTCATGTTCTTCCAGGATCTTGCAAAAGACCCAGCCTCCTGTTCTCTATCATATTCTGCACACATAGAGCTGGGCCTCCAGAGGTAAAGTGGGGATACGACAATGTCCCCAGGTATCCACTCCAGCCTAGGCTCCGGCTTTGGGAGCCCAGTCTACAGCCAAATGGCTTGCCCTGGCCAACACAGTCATAAGCAGAGGCAATCACACTCCAAGCTAAAAAGGCGGAAAACCAGTAGGCAGGGAAACTGTTTTGTCATCCAAGGACAATAAAGTTTATGTATTCCCAGATGTGGGTCCTCCCACTTAATCAAAGCAGAGGCCCATTCCAGTGAAAAGAGCTTTTCTCCAGCAAAATGGAAAGGCAGCTTCTTTAGGGCTAAATTTAGACTTCACCCACAGGGGAAGGACTCCAGTTCTTCAGGGCTGCCGACAGAACAAGCAAATGGTTCAGTGTCCCAGCTGGCCACAGCCAGCTCCAGAGCTGAGCCAGTATGAGTCTGAAATGTTCCCAGCCCAGGAGTGTGGGCTGTACTGTCCCTGGGGCTAGGCTCTGCCCTCAGCTTGATCACAGCTTAGAGGGTATCCAGCTTTGGGCATTTGGCTGGTGTGTCATCTCTATTCACCTACTCTGCCAAGGGGGCAGCCACTCGATGCTCATTACCCCAAAGACTGGGGCTCCAGAGGATTCAAGGTGCTAGAAGGCCAAACTTCTGCCCTCAGGCATATTCTAATGGTATCTTGGAGATCCAACACTGAAAAGGGTGATGCTTGGCAAAATGGCCAAATTAATATACAGAGCAATATACAGGGTAATATGGTCCCAAAGAAGAGAGAATAAATTACTCATGGTCATGGAAGGCTTCAGTGGAGGAGTGGGAGTTTTTCTCCTGCAGCAGGGCCTCTTTCTCCATCTAAAGCTTGCAGTGTCCTCTCACTAAGTCAGTACTTTTTCTAAATGGCCCAAAAGCAATCATGGCAGAATACTGAGAGGCTTGCCCTGTTTTGGGAAAAAGTTAGTGTGGTCCCTGCCAAAGAAAGCCAAACAAGTTCCATTCATTTCTCTCTTTGGCCAAGTAAAAAGGAAGGTGGAGGAAAGTGACATTTTCCCAAAGGCATCAAGATCAGGCTTCCCATCCTTAGCTCTCGGACAGTATGTGCCAGTGTTCACCCATTCACTATTGTCAAATCTAATCACAACTTTGTACCAGGCGGGGCTGGGAAGACTTGGAGGGGGAGTGATAACAGTAAAAATGGACTACATCCTTCTCATCCAGCATTCCTGTAGATATGAATCAAGGTTCGCTTAGAAGGTGAAATAAGATGAAAAATACACCTCCTGAAACAAGTCACATTGCACACAGACACAGTTCTACCTCCTGAGAAACCTCTTGCTGACACAGCCAATCACCACCTTCACTGTGCTCTCCTGGTCCTGCACCCTTAGCTCAGTTGCAGCACTTATCCCTCTGTAGGGTCATTAATGGTTTATATTAGCCTCCCCCAGAGACTAGGTACTACTTAAAAAAAAAAAGTGTCTTGATCTTATTTCCTTTTGAATCTCCAATTCCTGGCATACAGCAGGCCTTCCACTGACATTAAATGAATGAATGCATTGAACGAATGAATGATACTCAAATGTATAAACCATCTTACTTAAATATCTCGGTGTCTTTCTTAATAAAAGAAGTTGGTACGATTCAAAGATTAATAGAGTTCCATGAAAAAGAAATGGTATTCCAGATCTTTCCCCAACTATACTCACTAGTTCTCATTAACTGAAAAGAACAAAGCTACCTTGTGTATCTCTCTCTCTTTCTGCTTCCCAGAGGAGGCTACCCTGCCTTACTCTAATGTGATTCCCCTGGCAGTAAATTAAAACAGTTTATCAAAGACCCAACTGTACTCACTCTCTGCATTGAAGCCCCTCAGCAACTTCCCAGCCTATCTGTCCCTGCACCAATGATATGGCTACTAGTAGGCACTATGGGAGGGAGTTCCTAGACATACCAGATAGACTCCAGAGATCAGTTTCTTTGAAGAACTCTCCCCACCAATCCTTATATGAAATACATATAGTGAAAGTCAGAAAACAGAGAATACAGGTGGGAGAATTCCCACTTAAGGAGTGGGAGGATTCTCAGATGACCTAATCAAGCAAAACAATGATCCTATCTTATAATATCAATGCCAGGGATATAAATAATCAAAAGAGAAGCATGCCTGTGTTATCGTTTCTGAGCCACAATTTGTTCTGCATTTTGCCCAGTCAACCAGGAAGAGAGAGAAGGTATCCTTTTTTTTTTTTTTTTTTTTAAAGATAAATTGCATGGCAGCTAGACACAGCCAAAAGACGCTTGGGCTACAAGGCAATGTATCGAACAAGAATACCGGAGATCGCTGAATGGAAGGGTTACTAGGATGGACGTGTGTGTTTCCTGTAACAATAAATATAAATGATTATACATTACCATGATTGAACTTCAACTTGATGTTTTAAGACATTGGACTTAGCTGATAGGAACTATTGCCCTCTACTGGATGGAATGTCACAGGAATGTCATGATTGCATATTTGCTGTTGCCTGGATGCTTTCATGCTTCCAGGGGAGAAAAGGCCATGATGGTGGCAATGATGAGATCAATGATGGCAGAAGAGGAGGGAGAAGAGAAGAGAGAGAAGGAAGACATAATAACTATGGCATTGGGAAGAATCCCTTAGATTTATACAGCACTTTAGTTAATCTTAGAAAGGGTGTTCACACAAATTGTCTTACTCGAGCTTCACAATTTTCACAATTATCCTGTGAGGATGATGGTGTTGCAAATGAAAAGACTTAGCAAAGATGTTAAACCATTTGCCTATAGATTCAGAGCCAGTAAGGGGAAGAGCTGAGATTCCGACTTGGGCTTCCTAAATCCAAACCCTGGAATAATTTTCCTTCACTCTACTTATTTGGTGGGTTTTACTTATATTTTCTTCAATCTACATTTTTGGGAAGAGTTTCTAAAGTCTCCTTTATGTGTCAAAGACATAATTCATTCATAAACATTTATTATACACCTGCTCTGTGCCTGGTCCTCAAGCTATAAACTGGGGAACAGCAGAGAACAAAACAAAGTCCAGCTCTTGTGGAAGGGGCAGTCAGCAAACATGGGAACAAATCCATAAGGATCATGAAGTCAGAGTAATAAATGGTTGGGAGGCAAAGAAACAAGGTGAAAATGTACAATGGCCCCAAAGTGAGAATGCAAATAGTAAATGACAAGTTTTGACTGCTAGTATTTTTAGAAAGGTCACCTCTAATGGCAGAGCACCAGCCTTGGTCTTCCCAAACATAAGTCCAAAAATCATTGGTTGATATCAGAAGAGTGACCTGGAAATGGGCATTTGCCAAGACACCCCTTTAAGAAGCCCCTGAAGTATACAGGTAGGAAAGAACTCCTCTAGAAATGTGTATATTTTTCTATTGACAAAGATTAAGAGAGCCCGTTTCTAAAATATCTCTATGACTGTTATATATTTAATTTGTCCAACCAGTTACATGACTTGAGCACCTTTTTTTATAATACCCCAAACCTATAAACAACCCAATGTCCTTCAACAGATGAATGGTAATACAAATTATAGAGCAACCACATCATGGAATAGTATTCAGCAATGAAAACAAACAAACTATTGATACATGCAGCAATTTGGATAGATCTCAAGGGCATTATACAGTGTGAAAATAACCCAATCCCAAGAAGTTGTACAAGTGTATGATTCCATTTGATTCCATTGACACATTTTTGAAGTGACAATTTTGTAGAGATAGAGCCTAGGTAAATGGTTGTCTGTGGATAGAAGAGTGAAGGAGGCTATGGCTACAAAGGGTGGCTCCTTTGTGGTGACAGAACAGTTCTGGAACTTGATGTGGTAGAGGCTGTATGAATCTATACAAACTATAAAATATCATAGAATTACATACAAAGACATACCAAAAAATGTGTACATGTACTCTCAAATACAGAAAACAAAGTAGCGGTTGCCAGAAGGAAGATGGATGGGAGAATGGGTGAAATGGATCAAGGAGATTAAGAGGTATGAACTTCTAGTTATAAAATAAATAAGTCCTGGCGATGAAAAGTACAGCATAGGAGGTACAGTCAACAATATTGTAATAACGCTGTGTAGTGACAGGTGGTGACTATGCTTATCATGGTGAGCACTGAGTAATGCATGGAAATGTTAAATCAATATGTTGCACACCTTAAGCTAATAAAACACGGATGTTAATTATACAAGAATGAAAAAAAGCAAAAAAAAAGTGTGCATGTAAAAACTGGTGAAATATGATAAGATTTATAGTCTAGTTGATGGTTTTGAGTCAATTTCCTTGCTTCATAATGCTCTGTTACATGAGAGGGCATCATTGGAGAAAGATGGGTGATGGGTACACTGGACGTTTCTGTTCTACTATTACAATTTATTGTGAGTCTATAATTTTTCAAAATTAAAAAAAAAAAACAACAGAAGAAGAAGAAGGCCTCCTTGGTACGACCCAACTGGTTCTGCTGTTTCCCTTAAAGAGGAGAACCCTGGGGTCCTTGTCTTTAGAGGCGTGTACAGTGGGCAAATAATCTGACAATGATGAGATGCCATATGATTCGCAGGAAACAAAAACAGAAGAAATCAGGATTCACGATGAATACCGCGTTTTCAGATATAACAAAGTTCTGCCCTGAAAATTCACCCCACCAACCCAAGACCCAATCAGCACCCTGCAGTGCAGAAAAGAGTGCAGGGAAGCACCAGGCTGGGACAGATCCTTCAGCCTTGACCTCCCTAATGCGGCTTCTCTGTGGTTCGTAGGGCCCAGAGCTGGGGCAGCAGCGAGAGCAGCTGTCGGCCCCACTCACAGCAGTCAGGTGGGAACCATGGGGGCTGTGGTGGCTCAACATGGAAGCTGCTCCAAGGCTGGGGACACAGTGGGAAGAGCCAGGAGAGGGCATGGTCTTGGGCACTTTGGGGAGCACTCAGGGGAACACTTGGGTGGGGGGCTGGCACTGCTGCTGGGTTTGCTGGCTGGACATCTTGGGAATTCAGTCAACTCCGAAAGACGTATATCTTTATTTTGGATTAGATAGCTCTCAGGATGATTCCAGCCCTAATATTCTGCATTTCTGTGAGTCACCTAAGCTAATCGAGTCACTGTGATTCAGCACTCACTTGTTCTCTTTGCCCTCAGCTTCCTGGCAGGCAAAGTGAAGTCACTTTTTTGTGTACCAAATATTTGACACTCATCATGGACAACTTGTATTATTGACTATGGTTTTATAAGTATTTTGTCCCACAACTTGCCAATGAATTTCCTGCTTGCTTATTCTCAGAATTTGTAAACAAACTTCCCTGATGACAAACCTGAAGCCTGCCAAGACAGAACATGGAATGAGCAGGAAGTTGATCGGCAGATCCCAGCCCCCACAGCATGATCAGCAAGATTTCCAGCAAAGCACTCAGCCCTGGAGGGTGAGGGGGCTCTCTGGTTTCTCTCTTTGCTGAGGCCAAAAAAGAGCACAGGTAAGTAGAGAAGGACCACCTGGCGTGAAAGACAAAGCCAGTGGCTTGAGACTTTTTGGGGAGCAGGGGACATATGATTTGCAAAAAAAAAAAAAAAAGTTATTTTTCCTTTCTGTTAAAGTTGCCAAGACCTGAAGGTGCTATTGTTATTGCAGATAATACTGTTGTTTAGCTAGAAAGTGCAAGAATGAACCATTAGCATGGAGCATTTAGCAAAGTGATGATTATAAAATGAATAGCTACATACCAATGGGAGCGGGGAGGAAATGTTGTCTAATACCAAAAAGAAATCCTCTTAAGGAAGAGATAAACATGACATTATGATGAGCCGTTGGAAAAATTGCCCCCAGGGATGAGCAGGTGGCCTAGGAGTAAGACCAAGACAGCCTTCAGCTGCCCTGCCTCCTAGATGAGCAGGAGCTTGGGAGGCTTGGGGCAAGGACAGTGGGAGGAGGGAGAAGAAGAAGAACCTAGAATCTGCGTAGAAATTAACATTGCTGAAAATTTCTCCAGGGTTGGAACAATCTACAAACTTCCAAGAACATGAATAACGCCCCTTCCCCTAAAAAAAAAAAAAAAAAAAAAAGTCTGAGTCCTAATCCCTAGAACCTGTGAGTGTTACCTTATATGAAAAAAAAAAAAAGGAATCTGCAGATGGGATTATTCTCCCAGATTTTCCAGATGGTCCCTAAATATAATTGCATGTATACTTCTGAGAGAGGCAGAGGGAGATTTGACCACAGAAGAGAAGGCAATGTGGCTACAGAGGTAGAGATTGGAATGGTATGGCCACAAGCCAATGCCAGAATCCACCAGAAGCTGGGAGAGAGAAGGAAAAAACTACAGCCTCCAGAGGGAGCGCAGCTCGGCTGACACCTTGACTTGAGTCCAGGGATGCTGATTTTGGACTTCTGGCCTCTAGATCTGTGAAAGAATACATTTCTGTCATTTTAAGCCATCAAGTTTGTGGTCAATTTTTATAGCAGCTACAGGAAATGAATACAATAGCTGACCTCAATTTTGAGAAATTTGCTTTGCTGTTCTGATAAATAATCCCTACCATACTGCTAAATGGTCATATCAGCTTTGCTTATAAAAGCAAAAAATTGGAAACACTCTAGAATTTCTATAAATAGCAGTTTAGTTTAACAAATGATGCTATTTTGTTAAGTGGTGTACTATACAACTATTAAAAAGAAATGGCAGAAGTATGTTTGCTGACATGGCATTAAGTTCATAATACACATAGTATTTGAGTAAAAACGCAACACCAGTTATGTGCTAATTTTTTCAGATTTAAATTTTGATCCATTTGGAAGTTATCCTGGCATATGTCATGAGGTACAGAGATAGCTTTATCTCTTTCTGATTGGCTATGATTTTATGATCTGTTCTAATACCACTTATAGAGTAGCACAGACTTCCTCCACTGATTTCCCATACATTCGATTCCTATCTACTGAGGCTTATTTTTGGACTCTTCAGTGTATTCCACTGATCTGTCTGTGTGTTTTCATGCATCACTACCACATCAGTGCTATTTCTAAGTAGTTATAATTTAATATCTATAGGATGACTTCCCTCACTACTCTATTTTTTTCAGAATTTTCCTGTTCTCTTATAAAAATTTTTATTATTAAATTGTAGTTGACATACAGTGTTATATTAGTTTCAGGTGTACAACATAGTGATTCAACAGTTCTATACATGACTCATGCTCATCATGGTAAGTGTAGTTACCATCTATCATCATACAATGTTATTACAATATTATTGGCTATATTCCCTTTGCTGTATTTTAAATCTCTGTGAGTTATTTATTTTATAACTGGAAGTTTCCTGCTCTTCTTGGTTGAGAATTACCTCAGCTATTTTTTTAAAGTCCTATAGGTTTTTTGTTATGATCATGTTAAATTTATAATTAGTGAAAATTGACCATTAGTGAAAATGGTATTCTTCCCATCTGAGAATTGGTATGTCCCCCGATTTGTTTGTGTGTATATGTGTGCACATGCATGCTCTTCAGAAGTGATTTTGAAGTTTTCTTCCTATAGTTTTTTAATCCTTACGAAGTTTACTCTTAAGTATTTTATCTATTTTGTTACTATTAAACATGTGATTTTTTTATTATACTTTCTAACTTTGAAAGCTATTTATTTCTTTTTATTAACTTTGTACCCTGATATATTACTAAATTTTCTCACTTTTTGGTGGTTTTTCAGGTATGTTCTTGGATTCAACAGATTTATAATAATATCTTCCACAAAGAGTGATAGTTCTATTTCCTCCTTTCTAGTTTTCGTAGCTATAATCTTTCTTATATGAGTCTATCAGTGTGCACCTCCAGTACAATGATAAATAATAGCAGTATCTATATAATATTCTTGAATTTGGTGAGAATGCTCTTAGCATTAAGTATGATACTAGCTTTTGGGTTTGAGATACATGTCAATGAGGTATCTGTTATTAATTTATTGAGTGTTTCATTAAGAATGGACATGGGATTATGTCAAATGATTTTTCTCAGCATCTATTAAAATAATTTTTATAAAAAATTATTTTTCTTACATTAATACAATGAATTGATTTGAAAATTTCTTAATATTGAACCAAACTTGCATTCCTAGAATACCTACCTAGATATAATACATTATTGTTTTAATTTGCCATTGAATCATGTTTCTTCATATTTAATTTAAGATTCTAGAATAAATGTTCATAGAAAAATTACTCTTTAACTATTTTTTGTAATCTTTTAAGGCTTTTGGTATCAACATAATGTATTTTGTCAAACAAAATTGGAAGTTTTTCTTCTTTTTCTATGCTATGGAATTATTTAAAGATTATTTAAATAATATTAAATAAATTACTTAAATTTGTTTAAAGATGTGGTAGAATTGCCCAGTGAAACCATCCAGGCATAGTACTTTTGTGGTGGATTACTCTTTGACAGCTTTCTCTATCGGAACTGATTGGTTTGGATTTTCTTTCTCTTCTTGGGTCGGTTTTGGGAAAATTATATTTTCCTGGAAAATTTTCCATTTCATCTGGGTGTCAAAATTATTTGCATATGGTTGAACAATACAGTCTTTTATTATTCTTATTTGCTCTATTTCTCTTACCTTTCTTTACTATTTCATATTTATATAGAAAAATAGGAAAATTTTTAAATTTAACTTTTAAAAGGTTTTAAAAATATGACTCACCATCCAGAACCCATAAAATAGAATGGACAAATTCTGCCATATAAAGTTAAAAAAAAAATCTTTGCATAGCAAAAGTGCTATAAGCAAAATCAAAAGTTTGACAACAAATTGAGGTAACATTTCCAACTTACATAATAAATCAAGAATTAATATCCTTATATATTTATGAGATATGTTTTAAAAGCTTTTGTAAATACAAAGGGAAAAAACCAACAGCCAATAGAAAATTTACCAAAGGATACAATGGAAAAAACATTACATATGGCTCTTGAACGTAGGGACAGCTGCTTGCTCACTCATAAGAGAAAGGCACATTAAAACATAAGTGAAATACCATAGTTTAGACATATATTGGCAAAATGTAAAAGTCTGAGTACATGCTCTTTGTGCGGGGGTGGGGGGAAGCTGGGGGAAACAGTTACACTCATATAGTGCAGGTGGAAGTAGAATTTCATAAAATATTTAAGCAGGAAAAGTTGCGTGTCTCCAAAAACCAGGAAAATGCTTTGACCCAGACATTCCACCTGCAGAAACAAGCTACATTTCCCAGATTGACAGGCAAATGCATCCTCTGACACCATCTCTGCTTCCAGCAAGTTCCACAAACTCTCACCGGATGGGGACAGTTTTCACACAATGGAGGACAGGCACCACAACGTGCTGACAAAATCACACTTGCTGATGTTGGCCAGAATATTTCTTACAGCTGGTTCTCTTTCCTCAGGATCTCGCACCTCTCAACAGACCTTGCTATTCGATCACACAACACAGCACCTCTGAATCCAAATGGCGAAAAACCACAAATGAGACAGGTACTCCCACCATGGACTGCTCTGAGATGTGATATGAATTAAAGTCACCCTTCCCCCCCCCACACACACTTTTTAATTCAGACCCTCTATTACTTTTTTTCAGACCCTCTATTAATTTTGTTACTCAGGGGTGATTACCCCAATTTTTCTAAATTTTATTTAACAGTCTGCCCTTCCCTTCAACTTTATGCCATGTTTCTAGAGAAGGCTTTTGGTTGAAAGTATCCTCCTTCCTTGTACTTATGAGTCTGCGCACACTGTCTTCCCTGCTTTCTCATAATTCCATGTTCTTCATGGCAATAGGAAAAGTGACATGAACTCTCTTTACCAAAAATGGTCATGATCCTAATATAACATAACCCATTTCTATCACCTTCTGCACTTTCCCCCCAGATCAGTGCAGCCCTCCCTGTCCTCCTGCTCTACTACTGGAATAAGAAATAATCAGAGATGCAGTCCCGGGCCCATAAGAAAGGCAATGATCAAAGGGTTAACCCCTTTCCTCCACAGAGTGAAGCATTTTTGCTGACCCAGTGTGAGATGGGTTGGCCCAAATTCGATTTAACTGCAGTCAACAGGAAAGTGGGAAGGAAAATAGGATTTCACAAACAAAGCATTAAAAAAAAAAAAAAAAAAAAAAAGGAGTCCATGGCAGGAAATAATTATTTGGGCAATTGTTCACTTTGTGAAGGGGCTGGCCTGTATGAGTATCTATCAGGATGCAATGCTGTGTCCGGGGTTTCTCCGCAGCACCCTGTCTGGTCTAATTAGTTACAAAAGTGGTTCTATGGGCTGAAGAAATCTGCAATTGTGTTGGATTTCAGGGGAATGAACACATATGTCATTGAAGTGGAGTCTGGCACTAGCTTATTCTGGTGAAGCCTCAAGTGGCCGGCCAGAATGGAATCAATACGAAAGGAAGCTCTGAATGCCAACAGAAGTGGTTTACAAAAATAATTCACTGACCATTCCATCTGCCTCGGATTAAGCATGTTAAACGGTTCAGTTCAAGTTAACATTTCTAATATATAGATATACATAAATAAACAAAACCACATATTTTTATCAAATATTTGCGTTTGAAAACCTCCACCGACACACACGGAACTCGAACTGAGCTCTTTCATCTAACCATATATTTTCCCCTTTAGAACAGTTACACTAAAAACATGTAATCTGAAAAAGAACTTGGATTGTTCCATTAGAGAAGAGTAAACCCCCTTTGGAAAGGAAAGTGAAAATAATATTTTCAGAATGAAAATCCCTCAATCTGTAAAGGAGTTTTAGATTTGAGTCTCAAGAAGGTCAGCCAAAGATTCAATTGACATGGGAAACAGAGGGGGTCTTGGGGAACCCAAGCCTAGCAGATTGGTTTATTCACTGTCCCAACAATGGGTGCTAGAACCAAATGCATAATCTGCTGGTGTCATAAAAACATCAATTTGCATGTAAAATCCATCAACTGCATCTTAAAATCACATAGAAGGTGACATGATGTAATAGACAGATCATAAATAAAAGATGTCAACATATATTGAATACTTGCTAAACTAAATCCTTCTCATGTAATTGTTGCAACCCACCCTATGGGGTGGGTATTTTATTATTACCCTTATTTAACAGATGTGGAAACTGAAGCACAGAGTGGTTAAGTAACTTGCCCAAGGTCACAAAGCCAGTGAATACACAAAGCCTGGAATGGGACCCAGGATCTGATTCCAGATCACGCTCTACTATGCTCCCTCATGTACGTAAAAAAGGCAAGAGAGGGGGCGCCTCGGTGGCTCAGTCAGTTAGCATTGGACTCTTGATTTCGTCTCAGGTCGTATGTCTCAGGTCATAATCTCAGGGTCATGGGATGGAGCCCCACATCAGGCTCCATGCTGGGCATGGAGGATGCTTGGAATTCTCTCTCTCTCCCTCTGCCCCTCCCCACCCCACTTGCATTCTCTCTCTTTCTCTCTAAAAAAAAAAAAAAAAAAAAAAAAGGGGGCAAGAGATTGGGGATAAACAGAAACCCAAAGCAGTTTCCCAGAGCAAGTCCTAGGAACAGACAGAGCAAGATTCAGCAACTCATCTGTAGGCCTTTACCTCCCCTTTACACCCCCATATCCACACCTCCACAGGGTTCTAAAATAAAGAGGGCATAATGGGATAACTTTAACATTCCATCAGGAAAAGGAAGCTGGCTGCTTCCCTGGAAACGAATCCCCAGGCCCAGCTAAAGGATGGCTTTGCAGAATGTCAAACTCAACCCTGCAAATGAACGTGTCCTGCCAAGTCAAGTTTAAGCCTTAGTGCTTTGGTGCCCCTGTAGGGTCACATGGTGCGTGATTTACTTTATCTAGTAAAGAAGTAGAGAGTGGAACAGGAAGGCAAAGGCCTGATGATTTGTGAGCACCTACCATGAGCTCACACGATTCTTGGTGTGATAAGCATTTTCCCAGCTCACCTCATTTGAGCCTCACACCAAATCCATGGTTACAGATGGTGAAACCAGAGCTCCGAGGTTTAAGTGGCTTGTGCAGAGTCACACAGGCAGGAAGTGACAGAGCGAGGATTTGAGCCGGGCTCTGACTCCAAAGCCCTTGTTTGCCTGGTGATGCCTGGCAGCCCTGCCACCAGCCTCAAAGGCCACTTTGTGCAAGTTTGTCAAAGGTGCCCTTGCTCAAGACACTTTTCTACCAACTGCCAGGAAACTGTCGTAATCATTATAAAAATGTACAAGATGAATGGCTGCCCGTAAGGGGTAGCCCTGATCCTGGACAATAGGAATTTAGGTCCCCAGCATGTTCTCAGTGTTGGGTCCCGTTGGCCCCGACAGAGTGGACCCCTTGACTGTAACCCTCCTACATGGGCAGAGGCACGTCCTGCTTCGGGTGGTGTGGGGTGTGAGCTCATGCAGCTCCTGTTCAAGCTGAGCAAGACCACGGAGAGTTTCCAGCACTCAAGGTAACGGGAAATGTTGCGCAAAGTAGGTGAAAAGCCTTGTCTAATATTTCCATTTATCTACTTTGTCTGTCTGAATAAGTGTCATTAATTCAAACCATTTCAAAATGGGGCTTAATGATGTGTGAGAGCGGAAACCCCCAAGCGCCAGGCCTCTCCACACCACATCCTTGCTGACGCTATCTCTTGCTTGAAGCGATCAATTGAACCCCAGCAAATGCGCTGTGAATAGTGCAGCTAACCTGACCGCTAATGCGCATGTGTCTGTGTGTCTGCGGCAGGGGGAAGAGCGGTTGAGAGAGGCAGCCAGGGCTCTTCCCAGATGCATTTCCCCGGCCTGACTTCCCTTCCTCCCCACAGCGACCCCTCCTTCTCAGAGCCCCCCACTTTGAGACCACAGGAGGGACACTTCAAAGGAAGAAAAGACAGATGAGCGTGATTTTCTCTCTAGGAAATACCCCGCAAATCAACTACTTTGCCGACTTCTCGCTGCTAATGCGGTTCGTAGAGACAGCAGAGTTCTTCCTGCAACACTGGCCAGCCTCTCTAATGCTGCAAAAATCCCTCAGCCAGGAGGAAAACCCATCCCTTTCCAAAAGCAAGAGAAAAGTCTGAAAGCTTAGCAACGCACAACTTTAATATTTTGGTTGATAACATGCCATGAACTCAGAGTATTTTCCATTTCCTCTTTGTCATGTTTCCAATGATTTCAAAGGTCTTTATTGAATCTATCAAAATCTAAATATGGTAAAATTAGGTAACTTTTTTTTCTAAAAAAGTATATGCATCCAAATAAGTCTCATCCTCTTCATAGCAGATTACTATATGAGACCTGGATTTATTTGAGTGCAGCCTCTCTCCCCACTTTTCCCCAACACACACACACACACACACACACACACACACACACACACACACACACACAATCAGTTATCTGTCTGTGTGAGAAATTCCCTTGCAATTGCGTTCAATGCTTAGCTCATCATTTTTTAATCTTCATGATTGCATAGTATGATTTGTGGGAAAAGTCCAAGAAGATGAGTGCTTTATTTCAAAGAAATAATCAACCTGGAGTATAGTATTTGAGGGTCAAAATTAGATTGCTCTAGAGCAAAAAAAAAAAAAAAAAGCTGATTTTTATCACATGGCTTATAAGTGGGCTCTGCAAGCTATTTCAGGGCTGCAAGTACCAACATATTCTGAGCAGACTGAAGCATCTCCAGCTAAATGGATACTGAGGACATTGTGAAACTTCAAGGAACCTGTTTCCTCACTGGCAAGACCGAAAAATTAACAGCTGTCCCACCTGCCCCACAAGGCCCCCTGAAAACCATTTCAGGAAGACATGTTTTTCCAGAAGTCATGTGCATTCTAGTCCAATACCCAAAACATATCAAAGCATAGCTGTTCCAGTCTGAGCACCAAGGAGGAGGGCAGAGCCCTGCCTGTTTAACCCCTGGTACTCAAACCCTCCCCACATGTCACCCATCCCTGAGGCACCTTTGTGATCTCCTACCCTCATCCACAAGGAGCCCAGCATTCATAAATCTAAGCCAACTCTAGAGAAGTCTTTGTTACCTGTGAAGCCTGGGATAAACATGAGTCTATTGTCCCCAGCTTGCTCAATTAGCCACAAGGTCCATCCTCTGTAGATGTTTATGGTCACTGATAAAATGATAATCATTTCAAAACATTTGTCTACTGGTTGACCCTGGCCCTGACCTCTAGCAACTTACTGGACATAAATTGTCTTTCTAACAGTTACCACTGTGGTAGGCAGAATTTTAAGATGTCCTCCAAGATTCTCATCCCTACACGTCGAATCCAAAACTAACTGAGGCACTCCCCATCCACAAGTCACACCTTAGACTAATTACATCAACACCTCAGGAAGGTGAGGGTCAATATGTTTTAAACCTCCTAGGTGACTCCAGTGAAAGCCAAATTTGGGGACCACTGTGATCTGTGGTTGGTTAGACATGAGGGTAGAACAAGATTTGACTAGTTGGGAGAAGGCTTTATCTCCTGGTAGAACTCAAAGAAAATGCTCAAGAGCAAAAACTCATATTCAGGTGTTGGTAGGTTGTTCCGATGGAGTGTATCTCCATTGTTGGATTGCTCAACAGAGAAAGGCACAGACATTATCTGTCTTGAAAACTTTCAAATCCCCCAGGATTTATCAGTGCACATAGTTGGTGCTCAAAATGTTTATGAAGATCCTATCGTTCAGTGATTCTCAGTTCCACTTGGAGGAGTGTGGAAATACTGCAAAGTTTCCTAATGTAAAAATCAAGTGCATTCACAAAAGAAACAGGCCTTCTGCTCACCTTTGCCAGGAGCAGGCTTTCGTAGGACATAGAAGGTTTTTTCTCAGAAATGAGGAGGAGCGTAGTGTGGAAAGACTGTCATTAGACTTTTCCTTAAGTCCTTGAGCCCTTATGGAATTGACATTCTACAACGTGGGATAATGGCAGGTTTTCCTGCATTTATGAGTTTCCAGAGAGTGTTTTAGAATCCTCACATTATTTTGTGTATTCTTAATACTTGGACACCAGGGCAGGGTGGAAGGGAGGGACATTTGTGCTTCTGGTGACATACTCTGTTGAATAAGGCCTGTAAGATGCATTTGCTGGCTAAAGTGTGAGACCTTAGATACCAGGTGGATTCAGTGTGATCACTTTCCAGAATCCTTCCCACATGAATTGCATCCTTGGGCCTTCTCTGCTCCTCCTGATGTTGGCATGATGAGCTGGCATTCTCAATTGCCTGGAGTTTTTCCCACATTCCAAACACCTGAGATTGCCCCTCTGTGGATTCTCTCACAGTGACTCCAGTGAAAATTCTAATGGGAGATTTTCCCACACTGCCAACATGCAAGTTTTCTCTCCTGAGGTCAGTTTATGGCTGAAGCTTCTCCCCACGGTGGCCCTGTGGATCTCACAGTCTCATGAGCACATATGCTAATCACATTTTGAGATACTCTGAAAATGTAAGTTATTTCAAGTGTCCTTCTACTTCAAATGTGTGAATCTGTTTTTATTTGGCCAATGGCCTAGACAAATACCATTAGCATTTTGAGCATAGGTTGGCACAACAAACTTTTCCATAAAACGTTTTTTGAACACACAAACAGCACTTTGTCAGAGGCTTTCCCTGCTGCTATTCCCTGGCCCAGGAACCTGAAGCTCAAGCCTCTCAGCTGCCACTGTGCACTGCTTCTTTGCAGCCTTTAAGCTTAAAGACCACCAGTAAGCTTAAAGGGAAATGCAGACCTGGGGAAGCAATGTCTGGGGAGGGTAGTCTGAAGATAAAAATTGTGCAACTAAAAGGTTTCCACAGTTAATGCAGCTCTTTCCCACTGCAAAAGGGTACCTTTAAGAGCTGCCATTTCCTTTACATTAACTAAAACTGGACACATCTGTTGAAAGAAGCGTGAGAGGAGAAGACAACAGCTATTATGATAGTCGGGCAAAATGAGAGTTGTGTGTGTGCGCGCGCGTGTATGTGTGTGTGCACGCACGCATGTGTGTGCCCATAAACCACTAAAGAAAGTGCAAAGAGGCGAGCCTGGTGGAAAGAGTACCATGGAGTTGCTGTCAGTTATTATTTATACAGCATCATAAATGCATGGCTGTCAAAGCCAACGGCCATCTTACTTAACTGCTACCTAAGTGCTGGCAATGCAAGACCTCAGAAGAATGACTCTCCTATTTAATATTTAACCAGATGCTTCCATTTTTGAAAATATACTTTGCTCCTTGTGGAGGAAGGAGGGGAGGCTGACTTTCAACTTCTGTGATGTATGGACTGTTGTTGGAGTAAGAGAACACCAGGTTTTGTTCTTCTAACTTCACTGTCAATATTTCTATCATGTTGGTGAACAGAGCATTTGTCTACAAGTTTGAATCACTCCCCTACATTATTATATTCATGAACATGCTGACGAAATAGGCTAAGGTGTAGTTACCATGATCCTATAATGGAGATGTGACAACTAAGGCAGAAGGGGCAAAGCAAACCAAAGGAGAGATGGACCAGAACCTGACTTTTTTTTTAGGGCTTGAATCTTAATGATATCACAGAAAGGCCACGTTAGCTAGACTGCTGAAGTCCCCAAGAATTTACCCAGACTACCAAACGGACACAGGACTGCCAGTTCCACTCCATACACTGTGATGGGAAGGATGGGGGGTGTCCGTTTTACCCTCCTACAAACTGGCTGACTTCCCATCTCTCTTCCTTGAGTTCTCCCTCTCCCTGTCTCAGGCACACCCGTTGCTTCTCCATCATTTCCTATGCTTGCCCTTCATCTCTGGGCCTCCTCCAAGGCCCTAGAAAGTACTCTCTCAGACACCACAGCCATTACTGACCATGCATGAGACCACATGCTCATGCATCACCAGGTCCCCTCTGGAAACCAACTTAGATGGCTATCAGTTCATCAATACTGCAGCCACAGGTACACAGTGAAGAGACACTAGGAGCCTCTGAAGTTCACCTGCCAGGATGCCCCTTCCCCTGTTCTGCATCATGAAGAATTTACTGTTCTCGTGGCTCTCTATCTTTGCTTCCATCTGAGTGTGTGGCCAATCTCTAAATGGCTGTGAGCCTCTCTGCCCACGATGAGGGTACACATGGAAGTGGTCAGCCCCTTGAAAGGCCCTCTATTATTCCAGCACTGTTATTGTTACAGGCCGACTGTCAAGCTCTTTCTCCCATATCTCTCACACATCATTTCCTCCTGTGCCCATATATTTTAAATGAAAAATGCAAGGACAATAAGACAGTCTGAGAACAAGAGAGCAATATCCCCAAGAAGGAAGACTGTCTGTTCTTGTTGATCTTGGTTTACTTTAATCTCACCTTTGGGTCTCTTTAATACATCCCACCCTCCTAAAGGGAAAATCAGAGAGACAGAGGAGGTTTGAACAATGAAGCATTTCTCTGCTCCCTTCCCCACCTCCCCCATCCCACTGCCCCAGACCCCCTAGGGCCAAGAACGACTCCCATGCTTCATGAAATTTCAGATGATATTGAGGGGGATGTCAGAATGACTTCACTGGCCGGTACAGACAGCATCTGTATGGGCTCCTGAGGGAGACAGGCTCGGACACAGAGCAACCCCTTGTGCTGGGGACGGCATAAGAGGGTCCCATTATCTGCAGAAGGGATGTGAAATTGGAACAACTCCAGCTGAGAATGCAGCAAGCCACACCATTTACATGAAATATACGGTGTTGGGTCCGCCACAAAGCCGACTGGCTTTGATCTTGGTGAACTTTTGAATCATGTGTGACTAAAGAATTCTTTACAAAGAATTATTTCAGCTTTCTGAGTTAATGAAAAGCCAGCCCGCAGAATTTATGGAAGCAAGAGACCAAGCATTAGAGGGAGGGGAAAAAAGTCATAAAAAAAATCCCCAGGAGCCTTTAATGCGACAGTCCTCATGGTCTGTGCGGATCTCTAACTCCACATTTTTCTGTCAGATTTATTGGGTTTTATTGGAATTCATTCTTCTCAGCATTGGGGTTTGTGGAGATAATCTTAGGGAGAAAAATGTGTCTGAGGCAAAATGAACCAGATTGATGAAACAAAATCAAGGAAATAAGTCCCTAATTGTCAGGCAGTGATCAACCTATGTACACAACACGCCATGCTGCATTACAAAACCAGCGTCACATAAACACCACCGTGGTCCCCAGGAGGAGGTTACCAGAGTCTCTGTTGCCTGGGATCAATTGCTTGTAACAGACGTGGCAGAATTCTACAAAATCAACCTGCCATTTTTATTGTGTGAAGTGGTTCTGCTTCCTAACCTACTTCATGGTAGACAACATATTCTTGGGGGAAAAGAAATATGGGAAGCCAGGGGAAAGTGACCACTTAAAAGCAGAGTGCATGTGTCTTCTGACATGCATAACATCTGCGCACGTTGGCCGGGAATTTGCTACAGAGCCATCATCCAGACAGTAAATCATAGGATGTGTACAAAGAGAAAAATTAGAGCAAAAAGGTTAAGATGTGAGTCATCTCAGATGTGGGAAACCATTTCTCTCCCAAGCCTGAGCATCATTCACTTTCATTTATCCTTTCCCAAGATTTTTCTTTCAAGAAGAGATTAAAGACAGCAGTGATCTCTGAGAAGTTTTCATTCTTTACGCTGTGGTAATAATAAATCTAATCCCTTTCGCTAGTTATCTCTCTCAATGAAAAACATTTTATCCATAAGCTGTCCTCTGGATAGTGAGAGAGTAGTGCTTGGGATAATTTTTCCACTACAGGGAGGCAGACTGGTGCCGAGGTTAAAAGCCTGGTCTCAGCCCCGTGCCACCTTGGTTTGAACCCCCTTCCTAGTTAGTTCTCTCCCTTCCCTGGGGGGCTCTGCACTTAAGAGTTATTCTCTGAGGTTCAATTTTCTCATGGGAGTAATGATAGTGTCTCCCTCCTCGGGTTTTTATAAGGACCAAATGAGATAATAGGTACTAAATGCTTTCTGGTACACCGTAAACCCTCAATAAATATTAAATGACATCCTAAAACTAGGTGCCTTGAAAAACTGATTACAGATTAGGTCCTTTTTACTTACTGTAAGAGGCTTTCAAATTTGAGGAGGAAAAAAACATGCTATTTAAAAAACGGAACAACTGGAATGAAAATAACATCCACTTATTACTCTAACAGAGCTTTCAATTTAACAAACTCCCAATAGCTATTTTTTAGGATATACCTACGTGAGGGCATCATGCCAGATAATCTGATGCTCATTATCTAATTTTAATTCTCAGTATAAACATTTGGAGGAGATAGCTATCTTGTAGCCTTGAACACGTTCGGTGAGGTTATGTGATCGGCTCACAGTTGCAAGGGTAGAAGCGTCAGGGTTTGCATTTAAACTCAGTTTTTTTTTTATTTCAAGTCCATACTCTTTCTAGGCACTTGATTCCTACTTGGTAATATTCAAAATTCAAATTATTGTATGCATAGACTTTATTAATGCTAATAATAGCTGATCATATTATAAAATAAAAAGTGGAATCATATAATCTGCCCCTTAGACAAATACACATGCCTTTTACAAATCAGGGAAAGCAAATGATGTGCCTCAAGGGCAACTAGGAACAATTACACACAGAATTAAGAATATTCATCATTAAGGGTTGAAATTCAGAGAAAAACTAAAAACTAAGTCAGGGAGTTGAGATGAAGATCAGACAGTTCTACTAAATCTTCAAGAAAATAAAGTGAAGGGCTTTTGTTTTGGGGTTTTGGGGTTTTTTGTTGTTTTTGCTTGGTTTTGAGGGTTTTTTTTGTTTGTTTTCAGTCATTTGAAAAAGAAAACCACAAAAATACCTTCTCTCCTTAAAAATGTCCTATCGATAACTTGTGAATTCTTTTCACTGCTGGTTAAAAGTATTATTAAAGGGCCCTGAGGGCTTTTTCTTTTTCTTTTTCTTTCCTGTCCAACATTCCACAAAATAAAAGAAAGCTAATCTATGAGGTCTTACTCTCTTCCTATACCATTTTTGAAAGACGAAATGTCCCCATGCCGAGCCATACTGAATTCATAACTCATGCTTGGCATCTCTTGGAAAAAAAAAACAAATTCCCTCCTGTCAGTGCAGAGGAAAGTGAGCAGCTCTGACAGAATGAGGCAGCACCTCAGTAGACCCGTTCCCTCTACTCAAAGCCAGACGCCAGAGTTTGGGGGCTGTACTGGTTTACTAGGGCTGCCACACAGGGCCACACAACTGGGGAGCTCAAACAATAGAAATGTGCTATCTCACAGTTCTGGAGGCCAGAAGTCCAAAATCAGCGTGTGACCGGGTTGATTCCTTCTGCTGGCTGTGGGGGAAGGATGTGTTCCTGACCTCTCTCCTTGGCTTGTAGATGGCTACCTTCTCCCTGAGCCTCTCCATGTTGCCTTCCCTCCAGGAATGTTTGTGTCCGAATTTCACCTTTTTATAAGAACAGCAATCAGATTAGGAACCTGCCCTCATCTGGGATGCGCTTATCTTAACTAATTACATCTGCAACGACCCTATTTCCAAATAGTCACAGTCTGGGGTAAGAATTTCAACATATGAATTTTGGGGAGACACAATTCAACCCATAACACTGAGTTATGGCTCTAAAATTTTACCTGACGAAGGTTAGCTCTAGTCACTAAGAGGATGAGTTAAGTATTAGGCAAATAATGTCATGCCCATTAACGTACTTTCTAAGAGCTAATTATTATACAAAAATAGGTGGTGTTGTCTCTATAAGCTCCTCACAAATTATTTCCTCTAAGCAAGTAGATTCCCAACCAGTGTAGTCATAAGCTCTAAAATGGCACTCTGACACCAGACATGCCTACCTTGCTTTAGTTGAATTTCTAACACCCAGAACTAAAAGGAGGAAGGAGCAGGATTGGGGATGGGAAACCAGTAAGATAACATGCAGACACATTATTCTGTTGGACTTACAATCCATCACTAACACAGACCAGTATTTCCTACTGGGAACTAAGGCTTGGGGCTTATTCTAAGTAATTCATTTACAATTAGGGTATTAGAATCAGCTCCATGTGGCTTTCTCTGGCTGCTTTTCTCAGAAACCTCCCTCTGCTCCCTTCTACCAAGACGAATGACCTGCCTTTCTCTGGCCTTCCCAGCAACCTGAGTTACTCAGGCACGATGATTATTGGGTTACTGATGTGTCTCCTTCAGAAGATTATAAGATCTTTAAGGGAAGGAGACCATGGTTAATCTCTACAGCCACAATACAAAGACGAGTACAGTAAAGATTTGCTAAATGAAAGGAGTGCAGTAAGTGTTTGCTGAGTTAAAATTGGATAAACATGGACCATCTCAACCTAAGAGGTGGCGAATAGCTGGCTGTCCCTACTTTATAGAGAGGAATGGCCAGCCCTTATTTTTTCTGAAGACACCACATAGGGAATACACAGAAAGGCTCGGGAGCTACACTGGGAATGCCCCCCATGCTGGGGGTGGTGCTGGCTGTTTACACCAGTCCCTTGCTGGCAGGAGCACAAGTGACATATCCAAGAGCACAGACCACAGCTGACTGCCTGGTCAAGATGGAAAGATCACTTTAAACAATTTGAGTCTCTTTTAATCAAAAGTACTATGGTTTAATCCTTGTCCTCCTTTTCTTGAGCTATCTTTGTTGAATCTCTAGCCAAAGTGCATAGTAAAAAATATATATATCTCTTTTTGCAATAGTTTATCTTTTATGAGAATTTCTCTGTGGCATTCCCCCCTATTTTATTTGGGCACATTTGGTTTCTCCCAAAAGGACTATATTGGCTGGCATTAGGAAACTTTAGAAATGTGTTTACACTAAAACACTCTTGAAATTGAATCTTCAAGATGACCCAAGTCTAAAGGGACTGTTATTTTATTAACACAACTCTGTTTTCTCTAAATTTGCTTTTGTGAAACTAAATTTTCTCACATGTTAAGGTTGGGTCAGGAAGCAACAGACAAACTTAAGTTAACTCCTTATCAACTGTAAGCGATGCCAAGGTGGGAAACATCGACTTCATTTGGGTTCCCATCTCTGAATTAGCTCAGCGTGTGACCAAACTTGTGGTAGCTCGATTTAAACTGCCTTCCAGAGTGCTCTCTTCAAGTGTCTTCTTGAGCTACCTTTGCATCCAAACTCAAATTCAATGGAAAGAGGTTCAGAAAGGTATCCCAGGATCCCAGGATGATGTGTTCTGCCTAAGGAATCTAAGTCTTAGTTTGACAACATTCTTTAAGCTGCAAAAGAAAAGAAAAATTACCTCCTTATTCAGTGGCCTTTGCATCAGAAGAACTCCAAGCACTTAAGAAAAAGGATCCCTTTCACCTCTCATGTGCTTCGTTCTGTATGTGCATTGTTCTGGGACTACGCCCGCAAGGCTTCACCTAGGGAGAGGAAAAGACAGCTATGGTTATTTAACACGCAGTCCACTGCAGTACAGACATACCCCTCTCTTGCTCCACGGAGGACCGTATCAAGAGTAGATGTGCAACCAGAAGATAGAGAGCTGAACCCCTTCCCACCACCACCCCTCCCACCCTCCCACTGAACACTGGTAGCCTAACCTAATGTTTACAAAACTGAGCTCTACAAACCACTCCATTGAGCCAGGCTCTATCCATGGAGGAGATGAGCTCTTCTTTTCTTTAAGATAAACCTGATCTTTATCAATTCTCTATTAAATTCAAGAAATAAGGAGAAACTCTATGTATTAGTTTCTTTTTTTTTAATTATTATGTTATGTTAATCACCATACATCATTAGTTTTTGATGTAGTGTTCCATGATTCACTGTTTGTGTATAACACCCAGTGCTCCACGCAGAACGTGCCCTCCTTGATACCCATCACCAGGCTAACCCATCCTCCTACCCCCTCCCCTCTAGAACCCTCAGTTTGTTTTTCAGAGTCCATAGTCTCTCATGGTTCATCTCCCCCTCCAATTTCACCCCCCTTCATTCTTCCCCTCCTGCTATCTTCTTCTTCTTCTTCTTCTTCTTTTTTAACATATAATATATTATTTGTTTCAGAGGTACAGATCTGTGATTCAACAGTCTTGCACAATTCACAGTGCTCACCATAGCACATACCCACCCCAATGTCTATCACCCAGCCACCCCATCCCTCCCACCCCCCACCACTCCAGCAAACCTCAGGTTGTTTCCTGATATTAAGAATTCCTCATATCAGTGAGGTCATATGATACATGTCTTTCTCTGATTGACTTATTTCACTCAGCATAACACCCTCCAGTTCCATCCACGTCGTTGCAAATGGCAAGATCTCATTCCTTTTGATGGCTGCATAATATTCCATTGTGTATATATACCACTCTTCTTTATCCATTCAACTATCAATGGACATCTTGGCTCTTTCCAGTTTGGCTATTGTGGACATTGCTGCTATGAACATTGGGGTGCATGTACCCCTTCGGATCCCTACATTTGTATCTTTGTGCTAAATACCCAGTAGTGCAATTGCTGGATCGTATGGTAGCTCTATTTTCAACTTTTTGAGGAACCTCCATACTATTTTCCAGAGTGGCTGCACCAGCTTGCATTCCCACCAACAGTGTAGGAGGGTTCCCCTTTCTCCGCATCCCCGCCAACATCTGTCGTTTCCTGACTTGTTAATTTTAGCCATTCTGACTGGTGCGAGGTGATACCTCCCTGAGGTTTTGATTGGATTTCCCTGATGCTGAGTGATGTTGAGCACTTTTTCATGTGTCTGTTGGCCATCTGGATGTCTTCTTTGGAAAAATGTCTGTTCATGTCTTCTGCCCATTTCTTCATTGGATCATTTGTTCTTTGGGTGTTGAGTTTAAGAAGTTCTTTATAGATTTTGGATACTAGCCCTTTATCTGATATGTCATTTGCAAATATCTTCTCCCATTATGTCGGTTGTCTTTTGGTTTTGTGGACTTTCTTTTGCTGTGCAAAAGGTTTTGATCTTGATGAAATCCCAATAGTTCATTTTTGCCCTGGCTTCCCTTGCCTTTGGCGATGTTTCTAGGAAGAAGTTGCTGGGGCTGAGGTCAAAAAGGTTGCTACCTGTGTTCTCCTTTAGGATTTTGATGGACTCCTGTCTCACGTTTAGGTCTTTCAACCATTTGGAGTCTATTTTTGTGTGTGGTGTAAGGAAACGGTCCAGTTTCATTCTTCTGCATGTGGCTGTCCAATTTTCCCAACACCATTTGTGGAAGAGACTGTCTTTTTTCCATTGGACATTCTTTCCTGCTTTGTCAAAGATGAGTTGACCATAGAGTTGAGGGTCCATTTCTGGGCTCTCGATTCTGTTCCATTGATCGATGTGTCTGTTTTTGTGCCAGTACCATACGGTCTTGATGATGACAGCTTTGTAATAGAGCTGGAAGTCCGGAATTGTGATGCCGCCAGCTTTGCTTTTCTTTTTCAACATTCCCCTGGGTATCCGGGGTCTTTTCTGGTTCCATACAAATTTTAGGATTATTTGTTCCATTTCTTTGAAAAAAGTGGGTGGTATTTTGATAGGGATTGCATTGAAGGTGTAGATTGCTCTAGGTAGCTTTGACATCTTCACAATGTTTGTTCTTCCAATCCATGAGCATGGAACGTTTTCCCATTTCTTTGTGTCTTCCTCAATTTCTTTCATGAGTATTTTATAGTTTTCTGAGTACAGATTCTTTGCCTCTTTGCTTAGATTTATTCCTAGGTATCTTATGGTTTTGGGTGCAGTTGTGAATGGGATAGACTCCTTAATTTCTCTTTCTTCTGTCTTGTTGTTGGTGTATAGGAATGCCACTGATTTCTGTGCATTGATTTTATATCCTGCCACTTGACTGAATTCCTGTATGAGTTCTAGCAGTTTTGGGGTGGAGTCTTTTGAGTTTTCCACATAGAGTATCATATAATCCGAAAAGAGTGAGAGTTTGACTTCCTCCTTGCCAATTTGGATGCCTTTTATTTTTTTTGTTGTCTGGTTGCTGTGGCTAGGACTTCTAGTACTCTGTTGAATAGCAGTGGTGAGAGTGGACATCCCTGCCGCGTTCCTGACCTTAGGGGGAAAGCTCTCAGGTTTTCCCCATTGAGAATGATATTCGCTGTGGGTTTTTCATAGATGACTTTTATGATATTGAGGTATGTACCCTCCATCCCTATACTCTGAAGAGTTTTGATCAAGAAAGGATGCCCTACTTTGTCAAATGCTTTTTCTGCATCTATTGAGAGGATCATATGGTTCTTGTTCTTTCTTTTGTTAATGTATTATATCACGTTGATTGATTTGCGGATGTTGAACCAGCCTTGCAGCCCAGGGATAAATCCCACTTGGTCATGGTGAATAATCCTTTTAATGTACTGTCGGATCCTACTGGCTAGTATTTTGGTGAGAATTTTTGCATCCATGTTCATCAAGGATATTGGTCTGTAATTCTCCTTTTTGATGGGGTCTTTGTCTGGTTTTGGGATCAAGGTAATGGTGGCCTCATAAAACGAGTGTGGAAGTTTTCCTTCCATTTCTATTTTTTGGAACAGTTTCAGAAGAATAGGTATTCATTCTTCATTAAGTGTTTGGTAGAATTCCCCTGGGAAGCCATCTGGCCCTGGGCTTTTGTTTGTTGGGAGATTTTTGATTGCTGCTTCAATTACCTTAGTGGTTATAGATCTGTTCAGGTTTTCTATTTCTTCCTGGTTCAGTTTGGTAGTTGATACATCTCTAGGAATGTATCCATTTCTTCCAGATTATGTAATTTGCTGGCATAGAGTTGCTCATAATATGTTCTTATAATTGTATTTCTTTGGTGTTGGTTGTGATCGCTCCTCTTTCATTCATGATTTTATTTATTGGGTCCTTTCTCTTTTCTTTTTGATCAGTCTGGCCAGAGGTTTATCAATCCTGTTAATTCTTTCAAAGAACCAGCTCCTAGTTTCGTTGATCTTTTCTACTGTTCTTTTGGTTTCTATTTCATTGATTTCTGCTCTGATCTTTATTATTTCTCTTCTCCTGCTGGGGTTAGGCTTTATTTGCTCTTCTTTCTCCAGCTCCTTTAGGTGTAGGGTTAGGTTGTGTATTTGAGACCTTTCTTGTTTCTTGAGAAAGGCTTGTATTGCTATATACTTTCCTCTTAGGACTGCCTTTGCTGCATCCCGAAGATTTTGAACAGTTGTGTTTTCATTTTCATTGGTTTCCATGAATTTTTTTTAAGTCTTCTTTAATTTCTTGGTTGACCCATTCATTCTTTAGTAGGATGCTCTTTAGCCTCCATGTATTTGAGTTCTTTCCGACTTTCCTCTTGTGATTGAGTTCTAGCTTCAAAGCATTGTGGTCTGAAAATATGCAAGGAATGATCCCAATCTTTTGGTACCGGTTGAGACCTGATTTGCGACCTAGGATGTCATCTATTCTGGAGAATGTTCCATGGGCACTAGAGAAGAATGTGTATTCTGTTGCTTTGGGATGGAATGTTCTGAATATGTCTGTGAAGTCCATTTGGTCCGGTGTGTCATTTAAAGTCTTTATTTCCTTGTTGATCTTTTGCTTAGATGATCTGTCCATTTCAGTGAGGGGGGTGTTAAAGTCCCCCACTATTATTGTATTGTTGTCAATGTGTTTCTTCGCTTTTGTTATTAATTGCCTTATATAATTGGCTGCTCCCATGTTCGGGGCATAGATATTTACAATTGTTAGATCTTGTTGGATAGACCCTTTAAATAGGATATAGTGTCCTTCTTCATCTCTTATTACAGTCTTTGTTTTAAAATCTAATTTGTCTGATATAAGGATTGCCACCCCAGCTTTCTTTTGGTGTCCATTAGCATGGTAAATGGTTTTCCAACCCCTCACTTTCAATGTGGGGATGTCTTTGGGTCTAAAATGAGTCTCTTGCAGACAGCATATTGATGGGTCTAGTTTTTTTGTCCAATCTGATAGCCTGTGTCTTTTGATTGGGGCATTTAGCTCATTTACATTCAGGGTAACTATTGAAAGGTATGAATTTTGTGCCATTGTATTGCCTGTAAGGTGACTGTTACTGTATATTGTCTGTGTTCCTTTCTGGTCTATGTTGCTTTTAGGGTCTCTCTTTGCTTAGAGGACCCCTTTCAATATTTCTTGTAGGTTTCGTGTTTGCAAATTTCTTTAGTTTTTGTTTGTCCTGGAAGCTTTTTATCTCTCCTTCAATTTTCAATGATAGCCTAGCTGGATATAGTATTCTTGGCTGCATATTTTTCTCATTTAGTGCTCTGAATATATCATGCCACTCCTTTCTGGCCTGCCAGGTCTCTGTGGATAGGTCTGTTTCCAATCTAATGTTTCTACTATTATAAGTTACATATCTCTTCTCCCGAGCTGCTTTCAAGATTTTCTCTTTGTCTGTGAGACTCGTAAGTTTTACTATTAGACGTCGGGGCGTTGACCTATTTTTATTGATTTTGAGAGGGGTTCTCTGTGCCTCCTGGATTTTGATGCCTGTTTCCTTCCCCACATTAGGGAAGTTCTCTGCTATAATTTGCTCCAATATACCTTCTGCCCCCCTCTCTCTTTCTTCTTCTTCCTGGATCCCAGTTATTCTACTGTTGTTTCGTCTTATGGTATCGCTTATCTCTCGAATTCTGCCCTCGTGATTCAATAGTTGTTTATCTCTCTTTTTCTCAGCTTCTTTATTTTCCATCATTTGGTCTTCTATATCGCTAATTCTCTCTTCTGCCTCATTTATCCTAGCAGTTATTGTCCCCATTTTTTATTGCACCTCATTAATAGCCTTTGTGATTTTGACTTGGTTAGATTTTAGTTCTTTTATTTCTCCAGGAAGGGTTCCTCTAATGACTTCCATGCTTTTTTCAAGCCCAGTTAGTATCTTTAAAATCATGATTCTGAACACTAGGTCTGACATTGTACTAATGTCCATATTGAGTAGGTCCCTGGCAGACCGTACTACTTCTTGTTCTTTTTGTTGAGGTGATTTTTTCGTCTTGTCATTTTGTCCAGAGGAGAATAGATGAATGAGAGAACAAAATGGTAACAGGTTAACAACGTCCCCAGAAAATATACTCTAAACAAATCAGAAAAGACCTGAAACCAGGGGAAAAGAAAGGGAAAGAAAGAAAAAAGAAAGAGAAAAAAAAGATAAACAAAAAGATAAAAACAAACAAAAACAGAACAAAACAAATAAAACAGAATATGATCAAATATGATCAGGCTAGTGCATAGATCAATGCCACACACTAGATTTTGGGCGTATTTTGGTCTGTTAGAATAAAGTGCCTCCTAAAATTTTAAAGAAAGAAAGGCTTATATATGTACAAAAGAAGGGTTGATACAATGAAGGGATGGAATATGACTGTAAAGATGAAAATTATAAAAAATTTTAAAAGAGGAATTGATAAGGTGCCTGAAAAGAGAAAGAAGTGGACTAAAAAAAGAGAGAGAGAAAGAAAAAAAAAGGGGAGAGAATGTGATCAGGCAGGAGACTAGAACAAAGCCATACACTAGAGATTTAGGGTATATTTTGATCTGTTAGAAGAAACTGTATCTCAAAATTTTAAAGAGAGAACAACTTATATATATATATATATATATATATATATATATATATATATATATATGCCAAAAATAAGGGTAACTACTATGAAGGGATAGAATATGAGTCTAAAAATGAAATATGAAAAAAATTTTTTTTAAAAAAGGGATTGATAAGATGTTGGTTGAAAAAGGGAAAAAGAAATATTAAAAAAAAAAAACAGTTAAAAAAATTAACTTTGAGCTTTTTCCGGTAGTGGAGTCTGGAGAAGACATGCAGAAATGGCACCTTGCAAGGGGAAGGAAAAGAAGGAAGAACAGGTCATCAGCCTTGGACCTCAGGTAGCTGAAGGAGAAAATGTGTTTGGTATCTGCCACATCTTTGCATCCTTCAATGACACTTTTGTCCATGTCACCGATCTTTCTGGCAAGGAAACCATCTGTCGCGTGACTGGTGGAATGAAGGTGAAGGCTGACCGAGATGAGTCCTCTCCCTATGCTGCCATGTTGGCTGCCCAGGATGTAGCCCAGAGGTGCAAGGAGCTGGGCATCACTGCCCTCCACATCAAACTATGAGCCACAGGAGGAAATAGAACCAAGACCCCTGGACCTGGGGCCCAGTCAGCCCTCAGAGCCCTTGCCCGCTCAGGAATGAAGATCGGGCAGATTGAGGATGTCACCCCCATCCCCTCCGATAGCACCCGCAGGAAGGGGGGTCGCCGTGGTTGCTGTCTGTGAACAGGATTCCTCAAATTACTGTTTTCTGTTAATAAACTGGCTTTGTGTGAAAAAATTAACTTTGAAAGACTAATGAATCATGGTAAAAAAGCCATGAATTCTATGTGCAATATTCCCCTAGCGCTGGAGTTCTCCCATTCTCATTGATCGGTAAACTTGGTCTTGGCTGGCTGTTTGTGCTGATCTTCTGGGGGAGGGGCCTGTTGCCGTGGTTCCCAAACGTCTTTGCTGGAGGCGGAATTGCCCCGCCCTTGTGAGTCCGGGCTAAGCAAGCTGCTTGGGTTTGCTCTCGGGAGCTTTTGTTCCCTGCAAGCTTTCCCTACAGCTTTGGAGGACAAGAGTGAAAATGGCAGCCTCCCAATCTCCACCCCGGAGGAGTGGAGAACTCGGGCCCCACTCCTCAGTGCGCCCTCAGAGAAAAGCTGTCAGTTACTCCTGTCTCCCCGGTCTCCCGCCGCACTCTATGCTCACCCGGCCTGTGACCGAGCATTTCTATCTCTCGCACCCGACCCCGTGTGGAGTCTCCAAACCCAGCAGATCCCTGCGGTGCGCTCCTGCGCCGCTCCTCCCCGGGGAGGAAAGGGAGTCTCCCCGGCTCTGCCGCTTGTTGGGTCCCTGCTGGAGGAGCAGTGGTCCTCCTGTCACCGATCACAGTTTATGGCCACCTCGAGCTGAGAGCCCGCGCCTCAGCTCTGTCTCTGCAGCCGGCTTCCCCACTCCAATACCTGGGAGCTCTGCCGCACTCAGGCACCCCCGGTCTTTCTGTGACCCCGAGGGTCCCGAGACCACACTGTCCCGCGAGGGTTCCACCCCCAGCTTAGCCACTGGAGCGACGTCCCTCAGCGGAGCCGGCTTCTAAAGGTTCCAATTTTGTGCTCCGCGGCTCTATCACTTGCCAGAAGCAGCAGAGGCCCCCTCCCCCACCGTCTATCCTCCCGAATATCGCCTCAGATTCACTTCTCCGCACATCCTACCTTCCAGAAAGTTGTCGCTTCTCTGCTCAGGGAGTTGTTGATATTCTTATCTTCGATCTCCTGTTGAGTTCGTAGGTGTCCAGAATACTTTGATCCCTATTCAGCTGAATTCCTGAGACCAGACAAAATCCAGGTCTCCTACTCCTCCGCCATCTTGCTCCGCCCCTGTGTATTAGTTTCTTATTGCTGCTATAACCAATTACTAAAAACTTAATGGCTTAAACCAACTCAATTTATCATCTTACAGTTTTGGAGGTCAGAGTTCCAAAATCAATTCCACTGAGTGAAAATCAAATTGTCAGCCGGGCCACAGTTCCTTCTAGAAGTTATAGGGGAGAATCGGATTTCTTGCGTTTTCCAGCTTCTAGGGGCTGCTTATGCTCCTTTCATGACCACTTCCTCTATCTCAAAGTGCATCACTCCACCTCAGTTTCCATATTTCCATCTCTCCATGACTGTGATCCTCCTGCCTCCCTCTTAAAAGCATTCTTGCACTTCTATTGGTCCCATCTGGATAACCAAGGATAATCTCCCCATCTTAGAATTCTTAACTTAATCACATCTGCAAAATCTCTTTTACCATGTCAGGTAACATATTCATAGGTTCTGGGGATTCAGATATGGTCGTCTTTGGGGGTACCATTACTCATCCTACCTTACTCCATGGAAAACCTAAGTTTATTCCATCACACCTATAATGAAACATTTTTAGTTCTCTTCTTGTACTTCAGGATAGAGTTCAAGAGCTTCCAGCACCCTTCATGACCCCATCCTGCTTACTTTGCTAGCAGTTCAAAGTGACTATTTAGAGTACAGATTCAGAGCTCAGCAATCTGAGTTTTTATGAGCTACAAAACATAGGGCAGGTTATTTGACCTTTCTAAGTTTTGTTTTCTCATCTGGAAGTGGGAGAAATGATCATCTATCCTACAGAGCTACTGGTGAGGATTAAATGAGATAAATAATGTAAATTTAGCCTTGAGCTGAGTTCCTGACACATAAAAAGACCAATAGATGGTAGTTAGTCCTAAAAATATTATACATCAATGAAAAAAAAAGACAAATATTTCCACCCTTGTAGAGTTCACATTCTGGTGAGAGATATACACACACAGGAAATGAAGAAAAAAAGAAAGAGAGAATAGAACAAGTTAGAGGATGATATGTGTTCTAGAAATATTTACAAGAGCAAGATTAGGGAGACTGGGTCCTGGAGTGGGAGGTCCCGTTGCAATTTCAGATGAGGGGTGGGGACCAGTGGAAGCCTCATGGAGTAGGTGACCCATGAGCAAGTATTTGAAGGAAATGAGTGAGTTCACACTCTAGGCAGAGGGAAGAGTGAGTGCCATGTCCCTAAAACTGGGAGAAGACCACATTTGAGGTACAGCAAGAAGGCCTGAATGGCTCAGTGAAAAAGAATGAGAGTAGGCCAGTCTGGATGGGGAATGCTACTTAAATAAACTCCTTGGAAAGTTACAAGGATCCGAAGAGCCTCATAGACATGTTAGAGACTTTGGCTTTTACTCTGAATGGAAGAGGAAGCCACTGCTGGGTTTTGAGCAAAAGAGTGACATGCTCTGAATTGTTTGTGTGTGTGTGTGTATGTGCATATTTGGGTTTTTTTTGTTTGCTTGTTTGTTTTGTTGTTGTTCTTGTTAGAGACATTTCATTTAATCTAACATTTCTAGGTGTCATATGTTTGCCATAGTGCTGGAAATTAAAGTTTTATGTTACTTTATAAACATGTTGGTAACTAATCTCTAGCTTAAGCCCTATCAAATTAGTTCATGTTTAATATGGCTTACCATTTTCAAACCAAATTTTACCAAAAAAATTATTTAATGTAGTGCACCCTCCCCCTTATTGTTGGTATATTTATCCTAGAAAATAGGCAGGAGATTTAGAAAAACAGAGAAAAATAAAAGGAATATATATTACAGGTTCCAAAGCTTGAGAAATCTTACACAATGATTCATCTGTAGTGCCTAATTTATACTTCTTGCTGATATGCTACCCGACTGACACTAGTGAGGGTCACTAGTGAGTGTAATAGTGAGAACTGACACAATTAACTGAAAGATTTTGAACAGTGAAAAACTATGTCTGAAAATTTTATTTTATTGGCTTATTTTATAATTATTCATGTATTAGAAAAATTTTTCTCAGTAACAAAGGGTCTCCAAATAAGAAATTGCAGCTATTACATAATAGACTTTTCTTTTAAACTTGAGGTATAGAGATTAATTCTTTTTTTGTCATCACCTGCTTAGTTTGTGACATAGATAAAATTTGCATTTTAATTTAATTTAATTAATGTTTTATGGGAAAAATAATTATATTTTTAATATTATATAAAATATAAAATAATTATATTTTTAAATATTTTTTAAAGATTTTATTTATTTATTTATTTGACAGAGAGATAGCGCACAAGTAGGCAGAGCGGCGGGCAGAGGGAGAGGGAGAAGCAGACCCCCCAGCTGAGCAGGGAGCCTGATGTGGGACTTGATCCCAGGATCTTGGGATCATGACCTGAGCCAAAGGCAGACGCTTAACCAACTGAGCCACCCAGTGCCCAGAAAAAATAATTATTGATTCAATTAAATATTTGCTTTTTTCTTGAATATTTACACAGAATAATGTAGTTTGTAATAAGAGTTAAATATCAGATGTATATTATCACTGAATCATTTTATTTATTTATTTATTTGTTTATTTATTTATTTTTACTACTGCTAGGACCACAACTTATCAAGAAGATATCACTGGCTGACTTGGGCTTTAAAAGTATCCTTCTGACTGCTTTGTGGGGAATCCACTGGAGGGAGGTGAGAATAGGGCAGGGAGACAGACAAGGATTCTAGTAGTGATGTGCAAGAGATATGGCAGTGTCTCATACCAGGTCACAGTGGAAGAACTGAGAAGGGGTCAGATTCCAGGTATATTTTAAATATGGAGCCAATAGAATTTCCTGATGGAATGCATGTGAGGTGTGAGAGAAAGAGAGGAATCAAAAATATGCTTAATCTCTAATATGGATGAACCTTGAAAATATCACACTGGGTGAAAGAAGCCAGACACAAAAGGTCACATATTACATAATTTCATTTATATGAAATGTCCAGAAGAGGCAAATCCATTGCTACAAACAGTAGATTAGTGGTTGCCAGGAGCTGGGGAGCTGGAGAGAATGGGGAATGGTTGGTAATGGATAAAGGATTACTTCTGGGGATGATGAAAATATTCTGGAATTAGATAGTGATGCTTTCACATTATGAAAATACTAAGAGCTACCAAATTGTACACATTAACATGGTTAAAATGATGAATTTTATATTCTATGAATCTTACCTCAAATACAGGAAAAAAATATCTTGTAGTATTCTGGCTTGAGCAACTGGAAGAATGAAGTGGCCATCAATGGAGGCGAGGAAGGCTGTGGCTGGAGCAGCCTAGTGGGGGGGAAGATGAACAATTGAGTTTTGGACATGTTGAGTCTGAAAGGTCTATTAGGCACCCAAACAGAAATGTCAGAAAGATAGTCTGTAGACAAATTTTTAGTTTGGAAGAGCATTTAGGCTAGAATATTTACATTTGAGTGTTCTTGGCACAGAGATGACATTGAAAGCCATGAGACTCAATGAAATCACTAACGGTGCGAATGTAGATAGAGAAGAGGACTAAGAATTGAGCTCTTAGAAAATCTGCAGTTAGGAATTAGGGGAAAAAACAGGAAGCTGTCAAGGAGACAGAGAAGTAATCAATGAGTAGGAATCAAACCGAGAGATTATTCTTATCTTCTATCACTCTCTCATGTTTACCTTCTTGAGTACACATAAAGGTCCTGGTCAGTGTCATGATAATGTCGTACCTTAAAGAGGCTTCCTACATGCTGTTCTCTGTAACTAGAATGTCCTTGCTCCTTTCTCACTGGTTAACTCCTTCTCATCCTTCAAAACTAATTTCAAATATCACGACCTTTAAGAAGTCCCCCTTTCTCTTCTAGTCTGAGTTAGATGCTCCTCTCTTGCGCTTTCCCAACCCTGTATGCATAATTTACCATAGTCCTGTATACCCAATGGTAAACCCAGCCTACATGTCTATGTCCCCCTCTACTACAAGCGTATGTCATTATAGCACACTTAGCATTCAGTCCAGCATTTAGCACATAGAAAGTAACTAAAAAATATCCGCTGAATGAAAGACAAATATATAAATGCCTTACTTGACTCCATAGAAATGTTCTTAAGAAGTTAAATGTACAGGGGCACCTGGGTGGCTCAGTCATTAAGCGTCTGCCTTTGGCTCAGGTCATGATCCCAGGGTCCTGGGATCAAGCCCCGCATCGGGCTCCCCGCTCAGCGGGAAGCCTGCTTCTCCCTCTCCCACTCCCCCTGCTTGTGTTCCCTCTCTCGCTGTCTCTCTCTGTCAAATAAATAAATAAAATCTTTAAAAAAAATGAAGTTAAATGTACATCAAAGTGCTTAGGAATTTTTCATATTCATAATCCTCTGCTAAACGAACTGGATAGGAATGCTACTTAAATCAATTCTGTGGAAAGTTACTTTATAAAGCAAAGAATTCTACTACAAAAAAAAAAAAATCACCTGCAAATCAGCTGTTATTGAAAGTGTATAATTCTATACACATATTTGGGATTCTTATTTTATTCTAATAAAACAAATTTGAGTAGATACTTTCATATTGCATTTTTACAGGTACTTTCAAATATACAATTATAGTTGGATGTTTGGGGTAAAATGAAATCTAAGAACAACTGCCAGAATATTTATAAATAAAGTTCCCCACCTTTAAAATGGGGAACTGGGACCAGCACACTATGTAATGTCTCCTAAGGGTATAAACTATCAAATGAAGAATAGTTAAAATTATACAGAGGCAGTTAATGAGAATTAAAACATTGTGCTCAAGTCTTTGCATTCAAAAAAAATAATAAATCAAGAATCTCTCAGGAATTTTTTTATCATGTGAAAAAAATTCTCTCTCAACTTTAAGAAGTTTTGTAATCTTATTAAAGGAAACATAAACTCTGACCCTTTAGTCATGTTTAGAAAAAGTAATTCCATATGTTTATTAAATTAGAAAAGGTAATTATGTCAGAGGCCAAACACGCAGAAATAAAGACAACTCTAAGGGAAAGCCACTTCATGATCATCATTTTCCCCTGGAGGGGGACCATGAGAGCAGATTCTAGAAAAGGCAGAAGAGATGACTGAGGTAGCTATGAAGGAATTCAAATTTTGGATCTGCCGTTTAAAGGAAAATAAAATAATAGGAAATATTAGGAAATAATAGGAAAATAAAATAACAAAATTCTTTCAGTCATTGCCCTGGCATGGCCCTAGTACCTGCTATTAAACCTTCCAGCTCTCCTGGGCTTTATGGCCTCCACTCCTGTCTCCACTTTTCTACCTTCAACTTCTGAGGAGTGTTTGCAGGAGAAAAACAATTTAACAACTCAGGGTCTTTCATCTAGATTTGCTACAAGCAGAGTTGAGTTACAGGCTGACTTGGGGAGTATTCCGGACTTCTTTCGGTCTCTTGGTATTTACCAAACATCATTCAGTGAGGAATGGGCAAGCTAAGTCCAAAGCTTGTCGCAAGAGTGTTACGTTACCACCTCGTTGCTTACTGAATGGGATTCAGCATAATCTCTCTCAATATAAAGCTTGTCTTTCGGACGGATTCTGCAAGGAAGAGGTTTAACGGGAACAAAAGAAGGAACACCTTGAGAATCAGCCTCACCAATCCCCAGCCTCCCAAATACCTCACTCAGGCTCTCAGCCACGTGCACCACACGCACAGCTGTGACACCTAATTATGTAGCCACTGGAGGAATTATTTGTCCGAGTCAGTCACAGGACTGAACTGGCAGAAGGCTGCTGCAGGCCAACCTGTTCACTAATATGCCTTCTCCTGACCGAAAACATGCAATGTGATGTAATCTTCTTAGAGTGCCTGTTGTTCGAGACTTACAAAGAATGTTAGTTTGCATGTGTGGTGGCTTTTAGTCTATGCACCTAAAAATACATCGGAGATTTTTTTCCCTTCATGTTAACCCTTCACCACCCACATCTCTTATGAGATTTCAGGCCCCAAGTCTCCCTGTCATTTTGAACATCAAAATCTTTTAGTTAATTTTCTTGTCAAGCGTATTTTTTTTCCTATGCAGTGTGTATATAAACAATAGCCAAAATATACAGCACTCAGGAAAACATATGTGAAAACATGTCATTATAAACACTCACTCCTCAGGCCAGAGTCCAGGCCCTGAAATTCAATAACATGTCAGGAGGCGACTCCAGAGCTGTGGTCACACCGCTTTCTAACATGTAAATTTAGCTGTCCCATCCTAGGAGGCTTCCAGCCTCAAACCAATCATCATGATGAACTGGGTCTTGTTTCAGAACTTCAAGATCATTATACTTATTGTTTTCTGTGCCACATGCCCTAGAAATCACCCTGTTCTAAAACTGAATTTTAGTGTATGTTGCTTCATCAACAAGAAGCATAAACCAGGGCGCCTGGGTGGCTCAGTTGGTTAAGAAGCATAAACCATGCCTGATGCAATTATTCCTTTAATCTACTAGTACATCTGTTCCATGAGGGCAAGAATTCAGTACCTGGCAAATGTGAGGTCTGTACTTAGCAGATAATAAATGAGTATGTCATACTAACATGAGTCAATCTTAAAAGGTTTCTCAGGCTTCCAATATTCTGAGTTTTTGCACGAGAGAGCATACGTATACCACAAACTTTGCACATGAACCTGGCAGTATCATTACATCATTGAGACTCTTATTAGACTTCTCTTTCTTTAAGGAAGGACCTAGGTAAGCCTTATGTGTCTTTTTAATGCCTTACCTGCACTAGCCACAACCAATCCTGGTGTGGGCTAGAAGGAAATATTTCACTTCCAAAATGCTATGATCAATGACTAAATTGTGAATTTTGTTACATTTATCTTAGGTTGAGGTCTTCATCTCTGCACAAAAAAGTTGCGTAGAAAGGAATGAACTGATGAAAACAAGATCAATAGAAGTAAATAAAGAATTTAGATGTTAAGCTTTTTTCACTTGGCAAATGGGTTGTGGCTTCTCCATCTTACCTTAAGGTAATAAAAGAGCATTTCCCTAAAAGTGTGCAGTAAATATGTTTTTCAATAATTTCGATTACTTTTTCTTTTCTTTCATTTCAACTTGTGAACTCTTTGCTATAAGAAAAAAAAAAACCTTGAGGACCTCTATTAGTCATTTTGATAACTTTGTGTTTGATAGCTGATATAAAGCACAAATGGGTACAGGTAGAAATAATAACAATTGCAATACTTATTTGAACAACAGGAAAAGGATTCTCATGTTTATTGTTGTCTTAGAAAAATAACCATAGTGCTTACTACTTCTAAAAGAGATGGAGCTGGTGACTTTCTTTTATAATTTGTCCAGAAATTTTTCCTTCCATAGGTATACCACTTGAAATTCAAATATCCAGTACAAACACGTAACTATAAATACATCTACAAAGTAATAGTATTGTCTTTTAAAAGAAAGGCAAAACTTAAATATTCCCAACACAATCCTGTTCTTCACGGAATTCAGCTTGGGAGGAAAGCCTTATTTTCTCTATGTAGCCTTCCCTAACAACCTAGGAATTGGTTACTATTGAATAATATCTAATATGTAGAAGACATAAGAATATATCAACACAAGAAAAAAAAGAATATATCAACACTATAGCATTTATCATCCTGTGTTTCATGTATTTCTTCTATGCCTTTCCCACCCCACCACCCAAAGTGGATGGATCCCTCATCAAAGGACAGACTGTCTCGCTCATCATTTTCATTCCCAGTACCTAGCAGCGTATCGGAACAACAATAATAGGTCTTGACAGATAATAGATGAATAAATGAGCAAGCAAATAAACTAAAAGTATTTCAATTGTGCTAAAACATTTTTTCTGAAACTCTTTTAAAAACTACCTTCAGAACCATTTTCGCAAAGTATCCAAGCAAATGATTCTCATTACTTCATAGGCACATCACATGCGTATATTGAATTATTTTCCACACTTTATTCATAAGACATGATTGTGAGGTTTCCACAGTGGAATTCTTCCTTAAGAGGATGAAATTAATTGAGAATATCCAATAACTGTGCTTCAGGATCTGAAGGCAGCATTGACACCAGAATCCTCTTTCTCAAGAGAATAACCATGATGCCTCAGGGCCACATTTATCTCCATGATTTTTACCATCATTTTATAGACATACTTAATGACAGAAAATGCTTACCACTGTTCTGAAATAAGCTAAGTCCAGCAATGATGAAGTCACACTATGCTCCCCATAGAAAATATAAGCAAAGCCATAAAAGCCAATAGAGCAATTTGTATGATGTCCCTGTCAACTCGTCTCTGACTCAAAGAGAGAAGATTGAGAACTTATAGGTGATGAATCCATCCCCTTTTGTGAAGGATCTAATTAGAAAAATCCATGGTTGCCTCAATAGCAGAGTTTTAATATTGAGCTGGAATTCCCCAAAGGCCTCAAATGAGAAGGTTCTGTCTCAATGCCATTGCAGTCGTTGGCAGGAATACCTTTTCAGGGAATTCAGGACTAGGCAAACCTAACTCAGTGCTGAGAAAAAGTCCCCTTTGTGGCACCAGTCTGAGCACAAGGACTTCCACAGAACATGACAGCTGTTTGCACAGAGAATTCCACAGAGAGTTCACAGAGAAGTACAGCAGAGTGTAACTTAATAGACTGCATTAGTGTATATTTTTTGTGTATTATATATACATGCATATTAGATTATACTCTAATCTAATATACTAATGGCAGAGGTCAAACTGAACTGCTAAGACGAAGAAATTGGCTCCCTAACAAAGCCTATGTAAAACCAGCCTTGGACAACAAAGCACAAGCTCACCTACACACATATATACAAGGGTGTAAAGAGACACATGTCCTGCAGTGGCTACACCTGACGCGTATGACAGATATCTCTGTGTCTTGGCTCCAAGAATTGAGAATCCCTTGAATTTTTAGTAAGACCACATTTAAGAGTTGCAGGGAGGGAGGTGACTAACATTTCTGGAGTGCTGGAGTCTTTGTTAGGGGATTCATTAACACTAAATCATTTTCACTTTCCTGTACAGACAATGTTGTTCTCACCTTTGTAATCCTTATTTATGTTGTCTCCATAACATGGAATATTCTTATAATTCCTCTTCACCTGGGTAGCTCCTACTTTTCTTTTAAGATCTGCCTGTCGATTTCAGTTATCACCCTATCGAGAGTGATCCCTAACATGCTCCCACACCCCCAGTGCTGGGCTGCTTGCTCATATCTGTGCTTCCATAATGCATCCCTCTGTCCCAGCCCTCACCACTTTACACCCTAATAACCACTCTTGTGCTTCCCTCACCTGCTCAACTGCCATCAAGGATTTTTGGCTTACTTATTGTTGCATCTTTGCACAATGCCAAGTATTATGCCTGGCACTTAAAAGAAGCCTAGGAAATGTTTGTTAAATCAATAAATGAATGAACTTCTTCATTTGTTTAATATTATCCATAACTCTGGTATCAGTTTCCCCAGCTTGTGAGAGAAGAGGTTGAGCTTGCAAAATTGTTTAGGTTGTCCAAGTTCACAGAGCTCATTCAGAGGATTCACACTCTGAAATAATTAGAGAGCAAATTGTCTTCCCTTTGCACCAGACTAAGAGATGGAAAGCAAAGACAAAGAGCATTAACTCTTTTAAGTGGACATAAGCAGCATGCAGGACTGGTCTTAAAAGAGAGAGACCCACACAGTGAAGAGCCCATTGACCAGGAGACCCTGTTTACCTCAACACCAATTCCTCTCCCAGAAATACCTGGGATATTTGGCTAACTCGATGTCGAAGATTGAAGACAACTAAATATAGGGCCAATAGTCAGCACAAGTTCAAAACTCCACGACAACCAAATCTAATTATAATAAAAAGAAGAATGAAGTTTTGCTCAGTCTCTTTAGTGTCCAGATATTAATTTGTAGTCACAGAGAACAATATTCCACTCCCAATATATTCTGATATAAAAGTTAACACCAGAATCTTCACATTTCAAGATGGTACAGTAAAGACACTTCTATCTCCTTATCCTTTTAAAAATAATCTCCAGACGGCAAATAGAATAAGAAAGAGAAACACAAACTCTATCTTTAACAGTATTAGGAGACATCTCTAACCTTATTCTATATTATACACAGAAAAAGGATTGCCCCAAAGGAGTGCAGGAGGGTTAGGCTAAGTGCCTTTGGATGGCTCTGTAGATGAGAAGCAAACTGAATCATTCTGTGGAACTCTAGAAATGCTCAGGCATTGAAAACACCAAGAAGGCTGGGGCAAAGAGAATGGCGAGAACAGGGAGGTTATCTGAAGTCTATTTTAGGGTCAGTTATAACTCCAGGTTCCACCCTTATCAACAGCAATCCTCCCCTGACCAGAGATAAGTGGTACAGTCCCTGGAGAAAGTGAACTAGAAAAACTCCTGAAGAAAGGACCCAGACACTCAGGACAGCAGATTAAAAATATAGCCATTATATTGTAAGTCTGAGTACTGAATAGTGATACCCCCAGTTCCCTTTCCCACCCATCTCTGAACACCAGTCGCCAAGTTTAAAACTCTAAGGCAGGAGATAGAGGATTTTCCTCAGACGTACCATCCCCTCAAAAAGATTGATAGCTACTGACATCTGAGTCACCAGTGAAAAGGCCAGTTAGCAACTGACCACACGACAGAGAGGCATGGTGGCATGATGCGTACACCATTTCCAATCACCTTTTTAGTAGCCCACTTTTAACATAGGAAAAGACAGCCAAGGATACTAGGCAATTGAGGAAAGCTTCCAAAATGAACAAGGGAGACCAAAACGAATAAGCAAACAAAAGAGAACTCAAAAATAACAGAGATACTGCTTGAAGCAATAGAGAATTTCGAAGAAACCATGAAACATGAACAGGTTGCTATATAAGGTGAGTAATCAGAGAAGAAGAAGAAGAAGGGGCTTTTGGATATTAAAAATCTAATAGCTAACTATTTTTCATCAGCAAAAAGTTAAAATGTCAAGTAAAAGAAATCTCCCCAAAATAGGACAAAAATTGAAAGGACATAATAGAAAAAATAAGATGTGGATAAGAAGCCCAATTTCCAGAAGTTCTAGAAAAGGAGACTAGAGAATGTAGCAAAAAGAAAATTATCAAAGAAATAATATAAGAAAATTTCCCAGACTCTAAATTGGAAGGGCACACCAAGTGGTCAGAATAATAAAAAAAGACTCTCACCAAGGCATGCTATCATGAATTTGTCAGATTGCTAATAAAGGGATCTTAAAAGCTTCAAAAGGGACTGGAAAATAGAGTGACATCAGACTTCTCATAACAATATTAGAGGCAATATTAGGCCTGAAATACTGAATGAAAAAAAGATTGAGAATTTTATACCTTGGCAAATCATAAATCAAGTGCAAAAATAAAATAATGGTAGTTTAAGACATGCAAAGTTTCAAACATACCCATGGACATTTTTCTCAGGAGCTTACCAGAGGATACATTTCACCAAAATGAGGGAGTAAGCCTAAAAGAGAGAGAGAGAGAGAGAGAGGGAGAGAGATGGGTTTCAGAAAACAGATGATACAACAGGCTATATAGCAAGGGAGGGGCTATTTACAGGATAACAACGGGGCAACTGGCCCAAAGATAGTTCTCTTTGGAATAGGAAATGAGACAACTCTTAACTATAGACAGAGCAAAAAGTTATTTAAAAAAAACCCACAGGAAAACGAATCATGACATATAATTTGGCTTAGCTGATATATGTGTGCATATATCACTAAGGAAGAATATAACCAAAAATTCTGATATTACTGCACGTAATACCAGGTTCTGTAGTCCGTGGTCCAAGTGCTGGTCATCATCACAAACCAACAGCAGGAGGTCCAGGGAGAGAATGCAGAAAACAGCCTTGAAACTGGTGAGCCTCTGGTTATATACACCTCCTCTAATAATGCTTACCAAATAGTTATTGTGTAAATTGACGAAACAGTGAGTTTTAGAATCGAATCAACTATGTATGTATTTCTCTTTCTGCCAGAGAACAGTTTCATTAAGTATGCAAACAACAGACATGCTGAATAAAAGATAATCTGCAGAAATTATTCCTCAGCAGTCCTCAAATCCTAAAGCTTATTTCAATTTGTTACACTAATTTTTGTTATACTTTTTTGGCATCAAGCTTTTTGAGCCTCAGAAAATATGGAGAGCTGTGTTTTATTAAGTGTCTGTTTTGATCCAGTTACTTTACAAACCATCTATTTTCATCCTCATTCACCATCATAGGAAATTATGATTATAGATGAATTGCTTAAAACAAATTGTTTAAAATAACAAATTGGCTTAATGATTAGTTAGGTAAAAATCTAGGCAGATTTTTTTTTTGTATATATTAGTCATCTTGTTGTATCATTAAGCAGTTTTGGTTCTCTATTCTGAGTTTTTATGCATTTTGCAGGTTTTTTAATTTGGAGAGCAAACCAACATTTTATGTGTGTTTTTACATTTTTGTCTGTTTTCCAGATCATTGGTTTTCAAATATTGTATTTACTTTTAACCAATTCTGCCTACTCTATTTGTCTGGCAATATTTTTTGTGAGTTTTAAATTTTTATGTCCAGTTCTAAGTAAACTGATTGAAAAGTAAAATGGTTCAGAAATTCTTGTTTCTGACCAGTAATTCACATATTGAGGATGTATGTGCATCCTCAAATGATTTTCTTAATTTTAATTAGATTTTTAATTTTTAATTAATTTCCTTTAGATATTTTACCACTTTCTAAGTATTTTGCTTTTGAAATAATTTAAACACATTTTCTGGCAGTTATTCCAACTTTGCCTTTTTAGAAATTGCAAAATAGAAAGATCTGTACCATCTAGATGTATAGTAATGATCTTGAGAAAAAGGCACAACAATGCCTACCAGAATGCTCAAGTACCAAGAAATAGTCTAAACAAATATTCCTTACCTTTTTATTCCACATTCCATTTTTAAAAATAACCACATGAGTGGCCTTCTCAGGAATATCTAGCAAAAACTGCAAAATATAAAACATTTTAAAAATGTGTGGAAATAGCAGCTACAGAGGCAAAATGGACACTCTTTTTGTTGATATTTTGCTTTTATTAACTTTGTCTTTATTGGGCTTTTAGCTTTATCTTTTATTTTTAACTTCATTGTCATAAATGACTAAAAATAGAAATTTAAGGAATCTCAAAACAAAGAAGGCATTAGAGTCCATGAAAAGTTGCTAAATCATCCTAGAAGTCACAAAGCAAAGATTTTAAAACAAACATTCTTTTAAAAATGCTTTCACAAGTGCCTTAAAAGTTGCAAATAACTGATACGTGAACAGAGGCAAAAAATACCAATATTCAACCAGTTGGTCATTTTGACATATGAATTGGCAAGTAAATAATCTGTTTCTGTTGCCTCTGGTATTATCAGGTTACGGGTGAGAAAACTGAGAGTGGGAGAGTATACATAACTTGTCAGCTGCCACCCAGGTAGTAAGAACAGAGCAGGGACATGCATCCATTGACTCTTGTTGACACAGCTCACGCCCACCGGGCTTCATCTCCTAGCTCTGCTTTTACCCTGCGTGATACTCTTAATGCCTGATTCCAGAGGGCTTGTTGAGTGAAAGTAAAGGGGGAAATCTCACGTCTAAGTATTTCGTTTCCCTTTGAGTTTTAAAAATAGCTTGATGTTGCCAGAAATTAGAATCGTTGGTTAAAAATGAGACTGAGATTTTACATGAATTTCATATCTATTTTACATATCCCTGATCCCGAATCATCAAGATCTGACTATGCTGGCAAATATGACCCCTGAAACATACTGGATTCTGAACCACGCCTTTCTTCGCGGTGAAGCCCAGGCACAAAAAGAAGTGTTGTTATCTGGGATAAGTGTCTTCTTTGGACCTGGTTCCAAAGTGGAAGAGGGATTTCTTTGCCAAAAATGCCCAGGCTGCATCCAAGTTTCTTGGACTGTTTCTTGATTTATCAAATCAGAAAGATTTTTAAAAACAGGCAATGTATTTTGGTTGAAACTAGTTCATTTCCCTAATGTTCTAGCTGTCTGAAGGTTGTAAATACAAAACACAGTACATACTCAGTACAACGGCACATGCTTGCTAGAGAGGGGAAGCCCCTGACTAAAATAGCAAAGCCATATATAAATAGATAAATAAATACTGAAATATCTTTAAATAAAGTAAGTTAGATTTGCAGCTTAATTTCTTCCAATCTTTTTCCCCTTTTAAAATATTCAATATATGTGTGTTTATAATGCTAGTAAACAAACCTTGTTTGGAAATTCATAATTATTTGGCTAATTTATCTTTTTTTTCCAGAAATATCACTTAGAAATATTTAAGAGGGGGTGTGTGTGTGGAGGGAATGAATGAACGTCAGTCACATTACATGCATCCTCTCCCTTCATCCTCCCAAAAATCTTGTGCACAGGGAATTAGTCTACCCATATCATAGATGGGACGGAAAAGTTGAGACTCAGAGAAATGAGTCTCACAGGTCGGAGGTGCTGGAACAAACTTTGAGGCCTGGGGCTGCTATTCCAAAGCCCCTGTTCTTCCAGCATTCAGCACAGGAAGGGAAGATTCTCAAACACCTTATTAAGGTCTCTGAAAAAAATTAACTCAAGGAGAAATTCATGTTAAAAACCATGAGTGAAGCCTAAAGTTCACTTATCACGCTGTGAATGCAAACGCATTCAGTCTTTTCTTGAGATGACCCCACGAAGTGGGAGGAAACCTAGGAATTAAGCCTACTTGCCCTACTGGAAATCCATCTCAAGCATATTGATTGGATACTGCATTACACTTCAGTCAGCTTTTAAAAAGTTAAACAAACATTGGCATGTCCCACAAATCATAGGATAAATGTCTTTCTCCGACTGACTTATTTTGCTTAGCATAATTCCTTCCAGTTCCATCCACATCATTGCAAATGGTTAAGATTTCATATTTTTGATGGCTGAATAGTAGACCCTTGTATATATATATACCACCTCTTCCTTCTCAGGCCTCTTTTATAAAGGCACAAATCCTGGGGCCCTCAAAACCTAATCATTTCCCAAAGGCCTCACTCTTAATACCAGCACCTTCGGTGTTAGGTTTCAACCAATGAATTTTATGGGGACACAACATTCAGACTACAGCACTCTTCTTTTATCTAATTAAGAACCAGCAAAAGAGGGAACAAAGCACACATATCAGTGAAGTGACCCCCGCATAGGGTTTCAATGCTCTATCAAAGGATTAGTATCACTCTTCTTTCGCCCCAGACTCCTACATGGCTCTGCACAGCACTGCATCTCATCTGATTTTGCTGAAATTTTTGATATGTTGTTCATCATGGATTTTTGTATTGATTTTTTAAAATACTGTATTGAAATATTATTTATCTTAATTACTGAGGTTTTTTTTTTTTTTCTTTTTAATCCCCTCCGGTATTTTTACCTGACACAAGTGCCTCACTCAAGTGCCTGGTCCTATTCTTATGGACCTCTACAGAAAGCTTGCCAACCCCTAGCTAGAATGCAGAAGAAATGAACACAGTTGTCCTTCTACTAAGAGATAAAATCAGCAGCCATTGGAAATGAGCTTGAAGGAAAGGCAAAGAAAGATAAAAGCATAGTGTGTGTCTTGTCAGCACAATACTATGGTTAAAACTGTCAGTTGAGCCAGATGGAAGGGTTAATGAGTCCCCTCGCTCTCTGCTCTGTAGTCATCCACATGCTTTTAGCCCTCGTTGGAAAAAGCAACAGGCCTAGTGCAACACATGGTCAAGTACTTGTGGGAATAGCTCACAATGTAGTCAAGTGTGGTGCTATCAGACACAGCACAGCTAAGCCTCTTTGAGCAAACCCAATGTCTTAACCCTACCAGAAGATCTATCACATTCCATGGGATTTCCTTGAGCCTCTAAAGCATCTAGAGGCAGGGTGTGCTGGTTTATCTGTTTGCCATACTACCAGTACTAAATTATTGCTGAATGAATGAATGAGTGAATGAATGAATGAATGAATGGGTAAGTGGGTGGATGAATGAATGAAAGATTAAATAGCAGAGGCTCTGTAGACAGAAGCCCTGGGCACAGATCCCACCTTGTGTGACTTTCGGCAACTCTCTGAAGTTCAGTTTCCTCATCTGTAAAATGGAGATGAGAATGATAACTATTTCACAAGGTTTAGGAGAGGATCAAATGATAAAATGTTCCTAAAAGTGTTTCATAAACTGTAAGAATTTAATTTAACAAAAGATTGTATTGGTTTAAGTGATAACTAAGAAAAATGTTGAATGCTCTGGAGGGTATTTTTGGAGAAGGAGAAACTCTTTGGAGCCAAAATAAAAACAGTGAGGGAAGGTCATGAATGATTAAGGGAGGTGAGTGTCTGCTACTGTCTATGGAAAACAGAAATCAAAACATAATTCCCTGAAAACAGAAAAATGAAGCTTTCAAGTACTGAAAAAATCATGGCAACAGACCATGGTCATCATTCCTGCATAATGTGAATATGTTTCAGATTATGGATCTAGTTTACTCAGGACATAGTCAGAATCCCCCAAAGCCGTCATTTTCTATTTTGAATGCTTTTCCAAATATGTAATATTCAAAATAAATGGTTAGATGCCACACACACAAAAAAAGAGAGCGCTCATGTTTTTAATAGCTTGTGAAATGCAGCCATGGGCCTGCTGGTTGGGGTTGAAAGGAAGTAGCCCATAAACAACTCCATCAAGCGTGACAGAGCATGTTTGAGCTAAGTTTCACACAAAGGAAATTCTTCCATAGTTCCAAGTGCCTGGGTCCCTCACACAAGATCACATCCTACTGATAGAGACATAAGGCCTTTTAGGAAAGCCACAATGATACCTCGTAGCCATACTCTCAGGGCTGAGAGGTATGAGGTTTAAGCTTTATAAGAAGTGTGGGATCTATTTATTGCTCACCTCTGAAATGGTTTGATAAAATCTTTCCTAACAGTCTTATAAGGTTAGCGTTTGAATGAAAGCTTACTGTGAAAGGGGACAATTTCAGTTTAATTTTACTTTGGATCAACTGAATGTACATAGGAAAAGGTGTACCTTTTGGAGAGGGGAGGGGGTATAATTCGTTAGATTCCTTCTTCTGGTACTTAGAATTACCACACAAAGCAGTTACATAGTCGACTCAAATCAGGTAGGAGATTCCCTAATGAGATCTAATGAAATACAGTCAAGTAGGCAGAGAGAACTAAAAGCTAAAATCTGTGTTTCCTTCTTCGTCCATCCGGTCATTTACTATATGAGAGTGTATAAGTCCTTCAGTATCTCATCATCTTAGCCATGACCTCGAATAAATGGGAGTCATGGTTCTCATCCTCTGGAATAATTCAACCTGGCTCGTTATCAACTTACGGCTCTTCTCTACCCTCCAAGATGAAGGGGAGCAACTTGTCCCTACTATGTGACTCCACCTTCTGGCTGCTGTTGATTGGTCCAAGGGGACCCAAGTCATGGAAATCAGTTCCTGCAAAATTTGGATCAGATCTAAGAGAGAGTGATTTTCTGCCACCTGGACAGCTAAACAGGGAAGACTATTCTGTAAGAAAGAGGAAACAAGATCCAGGAGAGGCAGAGAAGAGAGGCCAAGAGGGCAGGAACTTGGGGGTTTCTCAATGCCCCAGCTGCAAAATCTCTTCTTCAAGGCCAGCTGCCTACTTCAGAGTTCACGGAGTTCCTCAATCATGAAATTAATAAAATCACCTAGTTTGAACATGTTCAGGTTGGGTTTCTATAATTGCAGCCTAAAGAGCCCCAGCTAACATATTCCTGTAACATAAACCCCCAAACGAACTTAGGCACTACTGGTGAAGCCCACCCCCTGAGCCCCCCAGCCTTCTTTCTCTGTTTGCTGAGTATATCAGATTTATAGATTTGAAGGCTAAATAAACATCTGACCCCATTCCTTCAGCTTACAGATGTAGGACCAGAGAAGTTAAGTGACTTGCTCAAAACCACTTTGCCTATAGTGGAAGATTCATGGAAAATTTCTGTAGCCACAGCATCTTAGGCGTAAGTCTTAGGGTTTTTAAATTTTTATCTCTATGCCTCTCTCTCTGCAGATAACTCTGTTTCAGTGGAAAAGAGTATGCTCTAAGAAACTTGATTCAGGAACTTAAGAGGTTGGAACACAAATCCTATGCTACAAGTCCAGATACCACAGGGAGATAGTATGCTATGTTGGGAAAACATGGTTTGGGCATCTGACTGCCTGGGTTCAAACCCAGCTTTACCACTTATTGGCAAGGTGACCTTGGCAAGTTAGTTAAACTCCTCTGAACTACAGTTTCCTCCCGTGAAGACAGGGATGGCAATACCTATCTCATAACGTTGATGTAGAATGAAATGAAATCACATCTGTAAAATGCCTGAGACACCACCGCATAAGGTTGGCTATTACTTTTATTAAAGGGCAGACCATCCTAGCAGACAGAGGGAAAAGAGCTGCTCATAAGACCTTTCAGCTTCACTGGGTTTCCCTTATCAACAATACCCTCTGCCAAGTCTGAGAGGAGCGACAGCTGCCCAGTTGTGAGACAAGAAAGCAGACTCATTAGAGATTAGGGAGAGCTTAAAAAGCCACCTGGCGAGGCATTCACAAAACTCCCAACTGCTCCAAACAGACATGTGTCAAAATGGGTTTTGTGCTTTTAAACTGTTCTCTTTTTCTGATTTCTACCTCCAGATGACTAGAGGACTTGTTCACACCCTGGAGCCAAATCCTTTCACATAGATGTTCAGAAATACTCCTCTTACTTCATAGCATTGATATTTTAACTATCTGAGAAATGTATTTCTCAATTTGCCCATCCCTGCTCCTTGGGTCTTCATTTCTAATGTCAAACAAAAGCTCTCAGGCACTCCTTTTCTCTCTGACACTGACAGAGAAAGTAATTTAGCAAAGTGGGTATTTATTTAAGTGACTGGGCGTTGATTTAAATGCTAGTGATAAATCTGTGGATCTTGCTCTAAAGACTGTTATTCTTAGTAATGTAATTGTCATGGATCATAACTATAAGACAAAGTATAGCTTCAGCCATTCTGCTTGTTGCAAGAGGATGGAATGTCAAGAGATGTTTTGACTATGGAGCATTTCCTGGAGAACAGAGAACAATAGACCCTTCTCAACATGGGATTAAACACATAGGAAAACATGTCTTGAAATCTGGTGGAAGCATGGATCTATTAAGGCATCACAGGACTGTGTTTCTTTCTTTCCTCTCTTTCAATAGCAGTAACCGGCATTCAGTTCATAACACTCAAGGATACCCCACCGCCTCCTGGCATAGCTTTGCTTTTTGTTTTGCTCCGTGAACCCACCACATTTTCTGACCTCCGTGTCTTTACATGTGCTCTTCCTCCTCTTCTAAACCCCTTCCTCGGGCACCTGGGTGGCTCAGTTGGTTAAGCGACTGCCTTCGGCTCAGGTCATGATCCTGGAGTCCCGGGATGGAGTCCCGCATCGGGCTCCCTGCTCAGCGGGGAGTCTGCTTCTCCCTCTGACCCTCTTCCCTCTCGTGCTCTCTCCCATTCTCTCTCTCTCAAATAAATAAATAAAATCTTTTAAAAAATAAATAAATAAATAAACCGCTTCCTCTTCTCATTTACTTCACCAAAACTTAACTGATTATTCTTCATTCATCAAGAATCAGCTCAACAACTCCTTCTTGGAAGGTTTCCTTGAAAGTCCCAAACCGGACGGGGATCTCTACTCAGGGCTTGCAGACCTGTGCTTCGCAATCACCACACTAGTAATAGTGGACACATATGTCTGTTGTCCCAGTGGGTGTGCATTCCTTCATGCAGGGCCATTCATCTCTGTACAATAGATGCTCAATAGATATTGTCCAATGAATGACCGAATCAGTTCAGAAATCAACGAATGAATGGCCTTTATGTCAAAAAGAAATGAAGATACTATTTCTTGTAACTTATACAAACTGGGAATTTTCTGCCCAGCTGAAAGTGCCCACTGGATTTATGCAAGCCAGAGCAATTGCATAATAGAAAAAAATTCATTTTTATTTTTGGAAAATAGTTTGTTTTAGAAACAATCTGAGATAACAGATCATATTTTCTGCCTTCTCCTGTTGTTTCTTATTCTCAAACTATTTTCAGAAAAACAGGATATTACTTGCCTCAGAGGTTATTTCTTTTTTAAGATTTTATTTATTTATTTGAGAGAGAGAGTGCACACACAAGTGGGTGGAGGGACAGAGAGAGGGAGAGGGAGAAACGGACTCCCCGCTGAGCAGGGAGCCCAACATGGGGCTCAATCCCAGCGCCCTGGGATCATGACCTGAGCCGAAGGCAGACACTTAACTGACTGAGCCACGCAGGCACCCCTACTTATTTCTGATCATGATCCACCCCCTCCATCAAAATGCTTAGTCTTTAATTGGTAGGCACCAAAGAAAATTACAATACCCCTCTTTCCCCAGAAAATATGTCAAATGGGTAATAAGCCATAGGAGCAAAGAGGAAAAATATTAAACTGTCATCATGAAGGTCTTGTTTCGATTCCTGTATCTGACACAACAGGGAAAGAGGAAAAGAATCACACTATTCATATGATACATATGTGTTCATAGGGTTGTTTTGTAAGAGCCCACCCTAAACCTTCCTCTGATTATACAGGCTGATAAACATGAAGGAACAACATGCTATCAAAATGGAAACCAACCTGAAAATATTTAAATATTGTACATGGAAATTACACAGATTGGCCCATAATGACCATTCTATAGTCCTTTGGCAATATGGTAAGAAAAATTAAAAAGTAGATTACCAGTTTTCTTAGCAACAGTCCTGCTGATCAACCTGCAGTTCAGGCTCACGAGAAAGGCTTCCTGTCTCCATGGTGCACTAGGCTAGCCAGGTAGGTTCTTTCTCTGCCTGAGTCTCCACTGTAGTTAGGCATCTGTCTGAACCCTTGCACACTAAGACAACTTCCCTTGCTCATTAAATGCCTTCTCAGAGGGAGACATTGCAAAGTCTTTCTATAGGCCATTCCATAACATTCTAATCAGATCTGGGAAAGCCTATGCGCCAGCATCATGTTTCAAATGACAGTCTTCCTTGCTAACACAACATTGTCTTCCTCCACCGCACACCTTACCTCATTTCTTCATCTGACACATTGTGGGACAGTGTGAAAGGGGGCAAACCTGATCCAGGACAGCCAGTCAAATTCCTTCTGTTTAAAAGAACTGGACAGGAAGGGACTAGAGAATAGCCAGTTAAGACATTTTCCTTTGGAAGGTCCCTCATAATGCTGTGGGAAATTTCCAAAAACACTTTCTGATTCAAAGTGTTTGGGAAGTGACTTAAAACTTTTCCTTCCTTAGTTTCCAGAAGAAACGTTGGGGCAACGTGGCGGAATGAAGTGGCCTTGTGTGCAGTGTCACTCTCCAAGTTCCATTTGGAAGGGCAAGCGGGACCATGAACACGTTGGAAGGGCTGGAGGGGTGTGAGGGGAGTGTCTTGAAGTGGATTTGTACGACTTGCACAATTTTATTTATCAGGTGCAATTTTATGCAAAATGTTCACCATTTTATTATATTATTATTAGATAATTTGTAATGGCAGCTGGGGGGTGGTAATGGGAGCTAATAAAGCCCTTGAAGCCACTGCTGAGCATTGCCTTCCTCAGTCAGGGTCATCCTTTTTGAGCCTCTGCTCCTAACCTGTAAAGCGGACATCAAAAACAATTAAGAAGAGTTCTATGCCAGACCCTGGTTTGGAGGACAAATGACACTTTACATTAACTAAATATTTATGCTCCACTGAAGCCCAGAAAGGATTGAGGTGGCTCACGGTGAAAGACAAATGCACAAGAGGTCTGTGGAGCCGTGAAAGCAGGGTGAAAGAGAAAATTCCAGTAGAAGGGAGAGGGAGCCAAACCACAAAGACTAGAGCATGCTTCTTACCCGGGGATCTTATTACAAGGCAGGTTCTGCCTCACCCGGTCCTCAGGAGTGGAGCCTGAGGTTCTGCATTTCTAACAAAGACCCTGCGAAGCAAATACTGCTGGCCCAGAGTCTACATTATGTGTAGGTTGGAGGAAGCTAATGTAATAGCATAAAAAGATTACTCCACTGCCCAGGTAATTAAACCTTTCTGTAAAGTGCAGTGTGGGTCCTAATACAGAATTGCATTATTTTTTTAATTTTATTTTATTACGTTATGTTAATCACCATACATTACATCATTAGTTTTTGACGTAGCGTTCCATGATTCATTGTTTGCATTCTAGTATCTTTTTAATTAGAAGAAAACTCTGAGGGTATCGGTGTGTGTCAAACAGTCCTCCCCTCTAAAGACTGCTTTCCGCCCCTCTGCCTCTCCCTCCTCCCCCTCGGAGGCCTTCCAGACCTGACACTGCGAGCAGGAAATCTGATGTGCCCGACACATCTTTTTAAATGATTTCGAGGAAGAAGAAGCAGGCTGCACAGATCCTGGAAATGCATGATGTAACCTTTTACGTTCAGAGAAAAGGCTGTCCCTAATTCAAGCCATATTTCGCCCAATGAAGTAGACATATTTGAAACTGGAAAACGTCCAAAGAAAATATGGAATTCAATATATTTCTGCAAGCCTTGGCCTTTGCCTTCTTGTGGCCCGATTACCCACCTGTGCCTGGCGTGGCCCTTCCTCTTGCCTCATGCTGGACATCTCCCAATTCTAATTCCCACTTGAGCTCTCCAGTGAGGCATCTGTTGGGGAGAAATCTATAAAGCACTTAAAGGCTGTTGAGAGCTCCCAGGAGTCAGGCCGTCTGCTAAAAGCTGTAATAGATTATCTCATTTAACTCACTATAAGGACTATCCAGACAAGGATATTCATAAAGATGGAGCGCGTTACAAGGCCAGATGTCTATTAGGTATCACAACAGAGATTCCAACTGAGGTCTCTCTAACTCAAGATTTCTCAAGCCTCAACACCATTGACATTTTGGACCAGATAATTCTTTGTTATTAGGGGTGTCCTGTGTGTTGCATGCTATTTAGCAGCATCCCTGGTCTCTACGTACTTGATGCCATTAGCAACCTCTCACTCTAGTTATGACAACCAAAAGTGTCTCCAGACATGGCTAAATGTCCTCTGGGAAGCAAACTGCCCTGGTTAAGACTGTTCCAACCCAAAGCCTGAGAGCCTGATAAATAAGGATAAGAATTATTTTTCAACATTTTATAAGGATTCACCCTATAATGGGCTGAATTGTGTCCCCCCAAATTCTTATGTTGAAGTCCTAATCCTTAGGACCTCAGAATATGAGTGTATTAGGAGACAGGGCCTTTGAAGGAGTGATTAAGTTAAATGAGCAGGTTAGGATGGTTCCTAATCAAATCTGACTGGTGTTCTTTTAAGAAGAGGAAATTTGGATACACAGAGAGACACCAAGGATGCATGCACAGAGGAAAGACCATATGTAGACACAGAAGAAGGCAGCCATCTGCAAGCCAAGGAGAAGAAACTAACCTTGCCAACACCTTGATCTTAGACTTCTAGCCTCAGACTCTTTCTTAACACTAGTCTCTAAGCAAGACCATCAAAATATCAGAAGTGGCAGGACAGACGAAATTTTATGCTGTCTTAGAGGTAGTGCAGTATTCTCAACCCTGGCTACACATTGGGATTATTTGGAGAGTTTTTAAAAATATGAGTGTTCAGTCTCAATCCCCCAAATTCTGATCAATTGGTCTGAGATAGAGTCCAGGCCTAAGTATTTTTCCAGGGACTCTAATGCACCACCAAGATTGAGAACACTGGCTGAGTGGAGCAGAGTATTCAAGCTCCACCATAATAGCTACAGGGCTATGGACAAGGCTCTCAATTTATCAGGGCCTCAGTTTTCCCACTTGTAAAATGTCCATCGTAACTCTTGACTTTCCTGTCTTACAAGGTCACTTTGTTCAATTAGTTAAGTTGAAAACCACATAAAATGTACAGGATTATAAATTTTAAGTGCTGACATTAGCACTATGGGTTCTCACCTCATCTCTACACCGATCCACTGTACATCCTCAGGTGAGTAACTTCATCTCTGTGGGCCTCAGTTCAGACCCACATAAAATGAGGCAGTGTCTAAAGTCACCTTCAGGCCCAAATTACATGCTCTTGGCAGGGCAGTTTCATACATTGTATATAATAATGACTATTTCTACTGAGATCTGATTTTCTCATTAAAGTAGGATGTTGAGGGTTTAGAATCCTCCTCTTAATCATCAAGATGACATTAGGAATAAAATTTAAATTACACTGTGGCCTGGAAAGTAATTTGATAATTTCAATGCAAGTACCTTACATGTTCATTTTTTTTTTAGCCCAGTTACTGCAATTCTGGAAATCTATTTTAGAGAGAGAATCAAGATATAGGCAAAGATTTATGTACGAGGATGTTCGTTACAACATTATTTATAGAAGTGGGAACACTAGGGGTGGGTGTAGATATATTTACATGAAAAAAGTGCTTTTATAAATTATGAAAGTCACAGGATGGAATGTCATATAGTCATGAAAAAAATATTTTTCAAAAAATAATGATAGGGAAGTATGATAGATAAAATAAATACATAAAAGAAGACAACGAGAAGGATCGAAAATATACGATACATTAATTAAACACACACACACACACACCCCCCTCAGGGAATGATTAGAAGGAAACACACCGAAACATCGATTGGTCATAACAGTCGTGGTGTTTTTCAGAATGTTTTAATTTTCTTTATATTTTCTGTACTTTCTAAAATGTTTTTCCATATACATGGGTTGTTTTTACCATCAGACGGGGAAAAACATTATTTTAAAGAGCTACTGTGGGTTCAGATGTAGTAAAGATAATACCTTTGAGGAAACATCTGGTGAAGGAAAGTGTATAAAGTGCTAATATCTTCCCAGCCAAGGAAACCCACATCGTCCTCAAGAAGTAGGGCCCATGAGAAATCAGTGAGAGATCAGGTGAAAACTGAAGGCCAGCCACTGGTACCTCCTGTCTCCAGCAGATCGTTATCCAATTGGAAAAATGGCAAAGTCTCACTGCTCAGAGCTTATGGGCTTTTCCCCTCTTATATGCAAAACAAACGTTCTACTTTTGGAGGACACGGGCGGGGCGGGGCGGGGGGAGGGAAGAAAGGACCCAACACAAAGCACCAAAGAAGAGGCTTTACCATGAAACTAATGAAGCTGAAGCTTCAGGGCGCCTTGCTTTCCCCAGCCCCTCCCAAGATCAAGAAATGTGTTCACATGGTCATTGTTTCCCAACATTCGCAGAAGTAAAATATTTTAACCACAGTTATGACTACAGTCACTTCCACTTTGACTTCCCCTCTGTCACACTGCTGCTCACATCAGGTGGCATTGGAGTAGCTGTGGCTTTTGGAGGATCCATTTAGTCAGAGTTTACTAGTCTCACACTGTTGACATTTGGGGCTGGATAACTATTTGTGGTGAGAGCTATTTCGTGCAGTGAAGGATGTTTAGCAGTATTCCTGGTCTCTACCACTAGACTCCAGTAGTACCACCCTACCCCCACAGTCATGACAATGAAAAATGTCTCCAGACATTTCTAAAAATCCCAAGGTAGGAAGAGGGGTGCAAAATTTCCCCAGTTGAAAACCACTGACCTAGGGGACACTGAGTTGAGGATACACGTAATTTGGGTTTAGTGAGGTATGTTTCTCTGATTCACAGTTACTTGCATGCTGAGTCAGGTTCCCAGCTGTCCTAGAAAGAATGGCTTTTAGGTACATTCCTACAGCTCTCTGCGATGACTCCCCATGTAATATGACGGTGTGAGTCCAGAGGAGCTATGTGTGATGTGAACAAGTCCACAGCTCTTGACATTTGAAGTATGTGGGTGATGGAGGAGAAATGAGATTTAAAATGTATGGAGCAAGAAGCTTTCTACAGAAAGTTCTTCGAATCAGAAGTATGAGAAGGAGTTTCATTTCTCATCAACACTGATCAAAATGCAAGTTCTAAAGCACATGAATTATAAATGAACAAAATTAGGACATTTCATTTATTTTTAAATGAAATCAATAAAACTATTCTTGCTTTTTTGGTACAACCACTTATTTTTTACACAATTTTTAAATTTTTTTTATTTAAATTCTAGTTAACATTCAGTGTTATATTAGTTTCAGATAACAATATAATGATTTAACACTTCCATATAACACTCGGTGCTTATCACAACAAGTGCCCTCCTTAATCCCCATCACCTATTTCATGCATCTACCCACCCACCTCCCCTCTGGTAACCATCAGTTTGTTCTCTATACTTAAGAGTCTGTTTCTTGGTTTGCCTCTCTCTCTTTCTCCTCTTTTCCCTTTGCTCATTTGTTTTGTTTCTTAAATTCCACATATGAGAGAAATCATATGGTATTTATCTTTCTCTGACTGACTTATTTTGTTTAGTATAATACTCTCTAGCTCCATCCACGTCATTGCAAATAGGAAGATTTCATCCTTTTTTATGGCTGAGTAATATTCCACTATATATATATACACACACACACACACACCACATCTTCTTTATCCATTCATTAGGCAATGCATATTTGGGCTGTTTCCATAATTTGGCTATTGTAGATGATGCTGATATAAACATCAAGGTGCATGTATCCCTTTTAACTAGTATTTTTGTACTCTTTGGGTAAATACATAGTAGTGCAATTGCTGGATCATAGCATAGTTCTACTTTTAAATTTTGAGGAACTTCCATACTGTTTTCCAGAGTGGCTGCACCAGTTTGTATTCCCACCAACAGTGCAAGAGGTTTCCTTTTTCTCCACATCCTTGCCAACACCTGTTGTTTCTTGTGTTGTTGATTTTAGCCATTCTGACAGGGGTGAGGTGATATTTCATTGTAGTTTTAATTTGCATTTCCCTGATGATGAGTGATGTTGAGCATCTCTTCGTGTGTCTGTTGGCCATCTGTATGTCTTCTTTGAAAAATTGTCTATTCATGTCTTCTGCCCATTTTTAAATTGGATTATTCATTTTTTGGATGTTGAGTTTTATAAGTTCTTTTCTTAAATTTTATTTATTTATTTATTTATTTATTTATTTTTGAGCGACAGAGAGAGAGATAGCAAGAGAGAGGGCAGGAGCAGGGAGAAGAGGGAGAAGCAGGCTTCCCGCTAAGCAAGGAGCTCGATGCGGGGCTCGATCCCAGGACCCAGAGATCATGACCTGAGCAGAAGGCAGATGCTTAACCGACTGAGCCAACCAGGTGCCCTGAGTTTTATAAGTTCTTGTATATTTTGGATACTAACCCTTTATCAGATATGTCATTTGCAAATATTTTCTCCCATTCCATAGGTTGCCTTTTAGTTTTGTTGATGGTTTCCTTCACTGTGCAGGTTTTTACTTTGAAGAGGTGAAAGACCTGTACTCTGAAAACCTTAAAACACTGATGAAAGAAATTGAAGGGGACACAAAAAAATGGAAAGACATTCCATGCTCATGGAGTGGAAGAACAATTGTTAAATGTCTATACTACCCAAAGCAATCTACACATTTAAAGCAATCCCTATCAAAATACCAACAGCATTTTTCACTGAGCTAGAATAAACAATCTTAAAATTTGTATGGAACCACAAAAAACCCAAATAGCCAAAGCAACCTTGAAAAAGAAAAGCAAAGCTGGAGGCATCACAACTCTGGACTTCAAGTCATATTACAAATCTGTAGTTATGAAAAGAGTATGGTAGTGGCACAAAAACAGACACGTAGATCAATAGAAAACTCAGAAATGAACCCACAACTCTATGGTAAATTAATCTTCGACAAAGCAGGAAAGAATATCCAATGGAAAAATCATATAGTGTTGGGAAAACTGGACAGCAACATGCAAGGAATGAAACTGGACCACTTTCTTACACCAAACACAAAAATACATTCAAAATGGATTAAGGACGTAATTGTGAGGCCTGAAACCATAAAAATTCTAGAGAACATAGGCAGTAACCTCATTGACATTGGCTGAAGCAACTTCTTTCTAGATAAGTCTTCTGAGGCAAGGGAAACAAAAGCAAAAATAAACTATTGAGACTTCATCAAAATAGAAACTATTCTGACACAAAGAAGCAAATTGCAAACAAAACACTTTCCTAAGCATGCAAAAAAATCATTAATTCTTTAACAAGGAGACATACATTTTGAATCAAAGTAATGAACAGGCTCTTAAATTTCTTGATAATCCATCTAATGAAGAAGAATAAATCATATGAGCATATTGAAAAAAGATGTTGCCCCTTTTGGCCCATTTACATGAAATTACTGCTATGGTTGAAGAGCACATAAAACTCATAATACTCAGCTGAAACAAGGACATCAATGACCAACTGGCAAATGAGTGCTGTCAATTCAAAGAATATTTAGGATTCATTACTTCACAAGAAAATTTGAAAAACCCTGAAATAAATTTAATGACATTTTCCTTAAATTTGACAATTCTAAAATTTTATACAACAATCCCATTAGCAAGTTGTGAAGCTAAAAAAACAATTTTTCTTTAAAGATTTTATTTATTTGAGAGAGAGAGTGAGAGAAAGAGAGAGCATGAGAGAGGGGAGGGTCAGAGGGAGAAGCAGACTCTCCACTGAGCGGGGAGCTTGATGTGGGACTTGATCCTGGGCCTCTGAGATCATGACCTGAGCCAAAGGCAGTCACTTAACCGACAGAGCCACCCAGGCGCCCCTAAAAAATGCTTTTTAAACTACGAATAGCAAAAAATAAAAGAGCGGAGGGCTAATATGATCAACCATGCCAGAGAAAAGACAAAGTTACCTTCCTGTTCTCTCGACAGAAGTGTATAACACAAAATATCACACAAAGAGGCAAGGAGTAGGCAGATCAAAGACGTAAAAGAAAAAATATTATGGGGTCAAAGATCCAGCAGTTAATTAATTTAAAAATTATGTTATTCTGGATATTATGGTATTTGCAACAACTGCTGGCTATTCCGTTTTTTAATTTGAGATTTTCTTCATTCTAATATATTTTTAATTCATAATTTTGTATTTTTTTATGCCTTCCCCCCAACTGCATAAGCTTTAGACCTCACCATTCCTGGGCCTGCCGCTGGGTACACAGCCTGGCCAGGCCCCGGGTTTGTGTTCTCTCAGGCCATATTCACACTCACTAGTGAAGTGGGCCTTGTAATTATCCTTTTACAATTAATCTAATTGATTGGATCATATACCTGCCTCCAAAACATATTAAGGACTTGAAACTTAATTTAGAAGTGCCGAGGATTCCACATCATGGAAGAAATCTCTGCCATCCTTTGTTACTGGACTGTAGAGTCCACAGGTGTTAGTGACTCTGGTATCAGAGAGCAGAGCCAACACCACATTCCAGCTACCTGCAGTGGGCACAGAAACTCTCAAGACAGCAGCTAACAATGAGCATGTATCTAATCAGCCCCATTAAATTGTCTCCTGTTTTTACTTATTTTTTAATATTTTATTTATTTATTTGACAGAAAAAGAGAGTGAGAGCAGGAACACAAGCAGGGGGAGCAGGAGAGGGAGAAGCAGGCTTCCCGCTGAGCAGAGAGCCCAACGTGGGGCTCGATCCCAGGACCCTGGGACCACGAGCTGAACCAAAGGCAGTCGCTTAACGACTGAGCCACCCAGGCGCTCCTGTCTCCTGTTTTGAAAATTTTTAAAATGTGCTAGGTAAATTATAGCGGATAGGGCAAAATAAATACATTTAGTTTAATATCAGCATACTGCACAAGACAGGGACCAAGTGGCAATGTGGTTCTATGTGAAATATTAGGCCATTTATACTGATAATATTTGTTTTGGTGTTCTGAGGAGAAAAACCGTTAGCCCTATAGGCCATCTGGGAAAGGTCTGTTACATTTTCCAGAAGGTTCCATGAGTGCGGGGACTATGTGATAGTACCTAGCACAGTGCCTGATGCATATAGGCACTCAACAAATATTTGTTGAATGAATGAGACTCCACCACTCTTCCCTGTTTCCTGAAAGTGAGAGAAGGAAAAATGTGAATAAATATGAGAAGCCATTTTCTTTGTGAAATGACCCCTGCTTAAAAGGAGAAACCCAATCTTCAGAAACTTATTCTTCAGATTACAGAAATCAGTAGATTCCTTAAAAGGAAGCAAGGATGGCTCCTGGTGACTTAGGCACACACATCTCCATAGTACCAAAAGAGTAGAAGATGAATCCTATCAGAACCAAAAGGCACTTAAAAGCTAGAAACCCCCACAAGGAGCTATTTATTTATCTCAAGGACTAAATTTAGCGTATTGAAGACAAGGAAATCCAAAACTTAAGCCTCCAGAGATTATAATTAATTACAAAATCTTTTCAGTTTTCATGCCTGCATTTCTATCTACCTGACTGTTAGGACTATTAGTCAGGAAAATATATCCTAAAATGTGTGGTTTATACACGTTGCTTCAGTCTCAATACTGATTTTTATTATATAGTGGGACCATTTCCTTCCTTTTGAAACTTTTGAAAATGTACACCTCTAACACCATATTCCACAGGAAAAAGTTTTTTACAGCCAACTTTATAGAAGCATATATTTAAAAGAATTCTAAAGACCATTCCAAAATCCTTTCCTCACCAATGACTGGTTTTGTATTTGTTAGACCTGAATCAATATACAGCGTTCCTATATTCTCTTGCTCTTGCCTTTCATACATTTTTATGTAGATGTTCATCCTCATCTATTTTTAAAAGGAGGCAGTATGAGATGATCATGCATAGGAATGAAAGCTTGCTGTGTGATCTTCCCCTTGGGCATTAGCTGAAGCTCTTGGTATAACTTTACCCTCTGGTCCTCCATATTCTTTTCTATCTACTTACCAGGGGTCAACCAGAGTAAATTAATAAATAGAATGATTTTCGTGTTAAATTATCAAATTACTAACCTCATTTTGTGATCTATTTGTATATGATATGTAGGAAATAACTTTTCTCAAATATATTTTTCAAGATCACATAGGTGATGGCAACCTAGATTTCCAAGTTAATTAAATCTGAAACCAGACCCACGGGGGGAAAAATGCAAAAAAAAATTCCAAATGACTCAAAATAGCAGTAGGCTTCAATTATATTTTAACAACTTTCACAACAAACCCCAGTGTCTCTTTTGGCAAAGACTATCTCATAACTTTATTGAGAAAAACAAGCTCAAGAGGCAAAAACATTTTAGCACAATTTCAGGCTTAACAGTTTATTGCTCTGTGATTTAAAATAATAGAAAAAAAATAATGAAAAGATCTGGAGTGAAACTGCTAAAATTTGAATTTAAATTCTTCCAGCCACCTGCACATGGATGTTTATAACATGTTTATTTATAATTGCCAAAACTTGGAAGCAACTAAGATGTCCTTCAGTAGGTGAATGGATAAATAAGCTGTGTTGCATCCAGGCAATGGAATATTTTTCAGTGCTAAAAGAAGTGAGCTATCAAGTCATGAAAGGACATAGAGGAAACTTAAATGCATATTACTAAGTGAAAGAAGCCAATCTGATATGATTCCAACTATATGACATTCTGGAAAAGGCCAAACTGACAGTAAAATCAGGAGTGGTCAGTAGTCAGGGTGGGGGAAGTTGGGTAGGGATAAAAAGGCAGAGCACAGAGGAATCTTAGGACAGTGAAAATACTGTGTATAATACTATAATGTCGGTATGTGTCATTACACATTTGTCCAAACCCACACAATGTACAACACCAAGAGTGAACCCCAAGGTAGACCATGGACTTGGGGTAATAATGATGTGTCAAGGTAGGTTCATCAATTGTAGCAAATGCACCACTACAGTGGGAGATGTTGATAATGTGGGAAGCTATGCATTGGTGGGGGCAGGGATATGTGGGGAATCTCTGTACCTTCCTATCATTTCTGCCATAAACCTAAAACTGCTCTAAAAAATAAAGCCTTTTAAAAAACTCAGTGCACCTCTTGGAAAGTAAGACTATTCCTCACTGGAGGTTTTCAAGCAGGATGGAGGAACTTGCTGTCATAGGTATGTGCGTACAGGAACCAGGCAGTGGATGGGTAGTCAGACTAGATCATTTCCAAAGTCTTTTTGTAAAATCATTTCCAAAGTTCTTAAAAACCTCAACTAATACAAGATATAGCTAAAATAATTTAAGTCAAAACTCTACAAATAAAATAAAATGGAGAAAAAATCCTGAAGGCAAAAAAAAATTTTAATAGACAATTAGGAAATGTAACAGCTAAATAATCTGGTTAGTAAAGGTATATCAATAAATTTTTGTGAAAAAAGAATTCTTTCAGGGGTACCAAGGTGGTCGGTCGGTTAATCATCCAACTCTTGATTTTGGCTCAGTTCATGATCTTAGGGTAGCTAGATCAAGCCCTGCATTGGCTCACACTCAGTGGGAAGTCTGCTTGAGATTCTCTCTCCATCTCCCTCTGCCCTCTCTCCTCTTTCTAACTCTCTCTCTTTAAAATAAAGAAATTCGAAAAAATTCTTCCAGCAGATTTTAGAATCTATTAGAAGATAGGCAATCAAATGATGTTGGCACAAGTCCATGTCAATTCTCTGCCATGGTGTCCTTCATGAGGGGAGATGATGCCTGCTGATAGTTTAGTTGCTTCACGCTGTTTATAGTGATTTGAGAGTACTGGTCTCTGACCTATGGACTCCATTTCCCAGAGTCCCCATTATGAACAAGTAATAGGCCCAAAGGATGGGACAGCCGAGTTAGGAGAGCGACTAGTACCTGACTGGCCCACAATCAACCAGCACATGACTTTGGCCCCTAGTGCCAATAGAACTAACAACACATGGGACCCTCATGAAGTTCCCTAAGGTTAGATAAAATTGGGAAGGAATAAAATCTAAGGCCCAATTGTTATTATCCCGTCATGGAATGCATCTAGTGCTAACACAGCCATCCGGAGTTGGCAACAGACACCAACTAACCAAACCATCTCCTGAGGCCCAAAAAGAAGAATGTCCAACCTTGCTAATCTGCAGCAGAGTTGGAATGGGGATTCAGGGCTTGACACCTGCAACTAAATTTTTCCATAGAGCCTTCCCACGTCATTCTACCTTGAAATAAACTGATTCTACTCCTCGACCCTTCAAGTGATCATGACTTATGCTTCTCATGGACACTCTGCTTGCCTTCAACAGCAGCTCTCTTGTTAACCACAAATTCTCTTCCATCTAGCCAATCCCTAAGTTTGCCATGCTTTAAAGTGACTGCCAAAGGAGGAAGATAATGATGTTAATTGAGTCTTCTAATTTCTCCCTGTAAAAGTTATGAAGTTGCTTGATGAAGTTAATTTATTATACAATAATGTGTGTGGGCTGAGGGTGGGGGTGCTGTTCCATTTCAGTTCCTGGGTCTGTTGCTGATGAGGCCTTTGAACTCTTGCCCACGCCAAGCCCATGAATCAGTGTCATTTACCATGTGCATTTAGATAATTGAAATAATAAAGATGAAATGGATACAAAAGATCTATTTCATGAATAGTAATTCCCTTTTATCAGTGCACCAACAATGAAGCAAATTAGACCACCTACATTCTTGCCTCATCCTACCATCTTGCCCTATCTTTCCACCATCCTACTTATTTTCATTTTCTTTCTCAAAAAGTACTAATATGTGTAAATATCTATATATATGAGCTTCTAATCAAAATTGTAATTCTGAATGAAAATGATGTGGGAATTTATACTAATAATATGCAGGAAGAAAATCGAACATAAATGTTTATATTTTCTTTCTTCACCATGGTTATAAAAAGCTTAAGCATACAAAAATTGGAAGTTTAAAAACTCAGCTTACTATAAACTTTGAAATACCATGCTGAAAAAGAATAAAAGTGTACATATTTCAAGCCACTTAACCTGCTATAAAGTCAGGAAAGGATATCATTCCTAAAAATTAAATACCCCTAAAATAAACCGAGTCAGGAAGACATCGTTGTTATGAGAGGACATCATTAATTTTGAACATGATTTTGAATGTCTCTCAGCCTGGTCTGGAATGCCAGTGATGATGATAAATCACATTTACCTCCTTTACTAGAAACTAACACAAATTTTAGAATGACAAAGCACATACGATACAAAAGGATTCTTCTAGATCCGTTTCCAATTTCAGTATTAGTTTTTTATCTAGGACTGAATTTCAAAATGCTAAAACAAACCATCCATGTAATGGACAAAAAGAACACATGGGCTTGACAAAGAATGCCAGAGAAGAAAACTTCTGAAGGAAATCTCTGTTAAACAAACAAACAAACAAACAAAAAACAAAGGAAGGGGCCCCTGGGCAGCTAGTTCAGTTGGTTAAGCGCCGGACTCTTGATTTTGGCTCAGGTCACGATTGCAAGATCCGGAGATCAAGCCCCATGTGCGGCTTTGCACTGAGTGTGGAACCTACTTGAGATTCATTTTTTTTCCTCTCTCGCTCTCTCCCTCTGCCCCTCCCCCTGCTCATGCTCTCTCTCAGTAAATAAATAAATAAATAAATAAATAAATAAATAAATAAATAAAATTTAAAAACAAAGCAAAAAAATCACCCAAATCATTTAGCTAATGCATGCATGGTGCTACCAATGCACTTTGTCTTTTGCCTTCTGTGTCCACAAGATTCAGCTTGACAGTGGTCTCAATTCAAAGTGTGGACCTCTTAGTAAACATTTGGGATCTGTTTTCATCCTTTCCCCATGGCAGCCTCCCTTTTGCCATCCTGTGCTGCTGCAGCCCTTGGAAACATCATTCTCCCTGAAGATAATTCTTCCTCAGAGCCTAAAACAGTGGCAGGCACACATAAGTCACTTGACAAATATTTGTGAATTAGTTACTTAGCCAGCACTCCCACATCTCCAGGCTATCTCTTCCACCTAGCCTTACAGCCCAGCAGGAAAAAGCTGATTTCCCCAGAGTCTCTGGAACTTTCTGCTCAAACCATCTAGATATCTCGTTGGGTTGGCTTTCAAACTAGGTATTGCTCCACATGGGAGTGATGTCTGGAACTTTTTCTACAAGTAGTGAGATTAAATCAACAACAACAAAGGTGAAGAAATAAGAAAGTAAGTAAATCATAAGCTCATTTTTCTCCAAATATATTCAAACAAAGAACCTCCAGCACCCTCTGCGGGACTTTTTATTCTCAATTTCTTTTTCTCTTTCTTTTTTTTTTTTTTTTTGCATTCCTTAAAATGTAGGTATCAGCACTCCATGAAGGCATGAATTCTGGCATTTCAGACCAGGAGGGGTTTATTGGAGAGACTTGAGAGTTTAGAAGGTTAAAACAACATCAGAGCCAGGCTTCAGGGATCAGAAGACCCCACTGTCTCTGGGAGCATCAATAATGAACTTAATGCAATTTTGAGGAAGTAACAGTCATTGGCATCTATTGGCCAATCCAAGTATGAGCCCACTCACCAAAAGGAATTCACAATACAGTTCAATTCTAAAAGCATCTTGTGGAGCATCTATGCAGTGCCAGACACTACGCCAGGCAATGGGAAGCCAGAAATGATTAAGAAGTGGTCCAGAGGATGGGGCGCCTGAGTGGCTCAGTTGGTTAGGTGTCTGCCTTCAGCTCGGGTCATGATCCCAGGGTCCTGGGATCGAGCCCCACATCGGGCTCCCTGCTCCATGGGAAACCTGCTTCTCCCTCTCCCACTCCCCCTGCTTGTGTTCCCTCTGTCACTGTGTCTCTCTCTGTCAAATAAATAAATAAAATCTTAAAAAAAAAAAAAAGAAGTGGTCCAGAGGAGAGACATAAGCAAATAGCTATAAAGAGACACACGAATTTACTTTCGGTAAATACTCAGCTCTTCATTTACCATATTTCATTAACAATAGTGTTTCCCTTATGCCTCCAAATATGTTAAAATGATTAATTATATGCAGTGACCAAGCTCTGAAATTCCCAGGGGAAATCATTTTATTTTAAACATCATCCAGATGAGGGGCGCCTGGGTGACTCGGTCGGTTAACTGTCTGACTTCAGCTCAGGTCATGATCTCGGCGTCTTGGGATCGAGCCCCACATCAAGCTCCCAGCTCAGTGGAGAGTCCCTTTATCCCTCTTCCCTCTGCTCCTTGCCCCACTTGTGCATTCTCTCTCTCTCTTTTAAGGAAAAAATCCTTAACAAAACAAATAAAATAATAAAAAAAGAAAAACAAAACAAAAACAATGATCGAGACCCAGATGAGAATATGTAGGAGGCACTGTCAGGTAAGTTGTGGGGAACCCCAAGGGGAGAAGGCGCTCTTGCCTTCCTCCCTGTTTGAGAGTCAGGGGCAAAATGCAATGCAGGGGTCCCACACCAACACAGGAGCAACCCAGCAGAGCAAAGAGGGTAGAGCATGTGGTCAAGTGGAAAGGGCTGGTACCTACTCCAGCCTGAATACTGAGTACTGACTCCTGAGGCTGCCTCAGTACTAAGTGGAGTAGACACTGCTGAGAGCCAGCAGGCCTGCCCAGGGACCTTGCAGGGCATAGGCGGACCTCTTGGCACAGCCTAAGCAGAGTACCTGAGTCAGGAAGAGGATGCAGGACCAAGGAAATTTCTCATCAGCAAAGAGAGGCCACCCATCATTGGCCAACCTGAGAAACACTAGTTGACAAATTTATCAGCTGCAGACATCAGGGAAAGAGGTCAGCAAAACACACAGGAGCAAGGCTGCCCAGGATGCCAGTGTCCACAGCACAGCTGGGAGTCCCTCGTGTAGATAGATCCAGGCACCATCTCAATGTAGACCCAAGGGACCAGCCTGTGAGAACAAATGCAGCCACCCCTCCACACACCCAACCACTGTCTAAAGACAGCAGGGAACTTGGGATGGAAATTCAAGAGGAAATTAGAGCAATCATCCCCATAGACAGGTTTATCTAGAGATACTCTAAATTATTGACTGGGTCTAAGGTTTGAAGTAGATTGTGTATTTAGTTATTTTCTTCTCACCTAAAAGGGTGAAGGACTCTACAGAGTATGATATAGTTCTAGAAAAAATAAAAGATATTTTCTCTTGTGCATCTGAGTTGCCGTGGGCAGCCCCACCAAACAAAAAGAAAGTGGTGGTGAGGGTTTGCCAGGCTCAGAGATTGAAGGAAGCAAAGGTACAGAGTTGGGAATATGAAAAATTCTCTTAAGGACTAAGAGGATTTTCAACTTGACTGTAGAAGAGGTTCAAGAAGAAGGCCAGGATAGGTCAGAGCAGTATGGAGGCTTACAACTCCTTGGAAATGGAATTTAATTAAACCTTGTTTTTCCAACTTTAAACTTAAGTCTGATTTCACTAAGAAGCAGCTTTTATTCTGAATTAGAAAAAAATCAGAATTTCAAATTAATGTCAACATTTACCTTCAATGCTCTAAAGATCTTTTTCTTTTATCAAAAAATGTATTAACAATAGATGGATACATTGACTACTGATAGAGGAAAGAGAGATCTTCAGGGTAAAATAAATCTTATGGACAAGAGGAGCTGAATTCATTATATGCATGTTCACGTAAAAAATGAGCAAAATAATAAAAAGGGACACACACTAAAACTGTACTACACCAAGGGATTGCATGGTTTTACTTTCCACTGGACTGTAAACTGTCTGAAAGAAACAAAAAAAAGGCATGTCTGGGTTGAATTCCAGCACATTGCATAAGGAATTAATTACCTCCAATTTCAAAACTAGCCTTTCTGGTGTTTGCTTTCAGTTTGGGATATTTATGACTTTGATTTATTTTTACACTGAATTAGCAGGGTTTCCCCCTCTTTATTATCTATAATACAAAAGCAGCCATATCCTTCTCTATCATATTATACAGCACTAAGGTCCTCATGATCTCATCAGGAAAGGTGGCTGTCATCAAGAGCCCTGTGTGTCCATCCACCACCTTCAGCAGAGGAGGGTGAAGATGGATAACAGCCCACTACAGCCCTGGGGGTTCTCATCTGACAGACCAGGAAAATCTGCAGCAAGCACTGAAGAAGTGAGTAATACATTAATTGTCAAGGTTTCCCCTTCTGTATTTGTCTATATGCCTATCCTCTGAGCAGAAATGGGTTTTGACCTCCAGGACCAGGGGCATCTGTGGATCACATACAACCTTACCCCAAATTCCACAGATTTAATTTGGAATTTTGTCTGGCAGTTTGGATTGGTTTTTGTTTAAAGGTCAATGGTACATGAGAGACGATGGACTCTGAGAAACAAACTGAGGGTTCTAGGGGGGGTGGGGGGATGGGTTAGCCTGGTGATGGGTATTAAAGAGGGCACGTTGTGCGTGGAGCACTGGGTGTTATACGCAAACAATGAATCATGGAACACTACATCAGAAACTAATGATGTGATGTATGGTGATTAACATAACATAATTAAAAAAAAGTCAATGGTACAGTGCTCCTGCCATCCAATTTACATGGGCTTTTCAAGTTACTGAAGGAGTTGCACACATGGGAATACATGCAGCTCTTCAACCATGCCAAGTTGTTTCACATCTTCTAAGAAGTTGATCAGCACCCCACCCCTACTAGGGACCGTGAGAACCTTGAGGATAAAGAGTTGATTCTAAGATAATGCTTGGTAACTAGTAGGTGTTCAGTAAAGTCTAATCGAATGTGCTGAATCCTAAGAAAAGGACAAGACAACTGGGTTAAGTTATATTAAGAGACAAGCTTTTGTCTTAAAAGATTGGCTTTGCAATGAGCTTTACTGAGCACCAGAATGGTGTGGCATGTCCCTGTGAAATTAAAATCGGCAATCATTAACTGATAAGTACTGATGAATGACTATGGAAGGGAGTGAATATTAATCAACTAAAACATTAGAGTTGGTAGGAGAAATAGGATCCCCCCCAAATCAATTTGTTAAGTGGTCTTCCCTGCCACTGAAATCTATAGGAGGTACAGATGCCTATACATGGATAAATGAGGCAGAGAGATGCAGAGTCTGATTAGTTCAGGGTTGTATGAAAGAAACACCAATCCTTAGAGTATGGGCCAGACTCCCAGGCATGAGACTCATCTGCAGCAAATCAGAATCCCTGAAAGTGTGGCCTAGGAATCTATATTTTAACCACATTCCATAGTGATTCCTATCTACAACAGTCTGAAAACTGATGCATGAGAAGACAGTGATCTCCCTGCTGTGAATTTCAACCTTGAATTCAGAAGTGAATTTCAGTGGAAAAAGTATGATCTTTAAAAAAAAGAAATGATGTTGGATAAATTGCAAATCTATATGGGGGGGAAAACACATGTATCTTGATATCTACCTTAAACCACAAGCAAAAAATCAATTCCAAATGGTTTGTAGATCTATATATAAAATGTAAAACAATAAATCTTCTGGGGGGGAACCCCCAGAAGAATAGTTTCATGATTTGGAATAGGAAAAGATTTCTTAAGTCACAAAAAGCATTGAATAATTTTTCCTTTAGGAAAAAAATATAAATTGAAATACATTTAAGTTAAGAACTGATGTTATCAAAAGACACTATTAAGAAAGAGAAACCCAAGCCACAGAATGGATGAAGATACTTGCCATACATATATCATATCTGACAAAGGACTTATAGCCATAAACCTATAAAAAAAAAAAAAGGCAACTTGACAGTAAGATAGACAAAAGACTCAAAGAGGCACCTCACAAAATAGAATAAACATATGTAAGGGTAGTTATCAAGATTAGTTACTAGGGAAGTGAAAATCAAACCACAATCAGATGCCACTTTACACCCAAGAGAATGGTTACAAATTTAAAAAAACTGACCATGTCAATGTTGGTAAGGATGTGGATCAACCAGAGCACTTACATACCACTTACTGGAGTAAAAATTGGTACAACCACTTTGGAAAATGGTTTGACACTATCTACCAAAGCCAAGCACATGCATACATATTTTATGAGCCAGAAATTCCATTCCTAAGTCCACATCCGGCATACACTTATATGTTCATCAAAAGACGTCTGGAAGAATGTCTAGCAGCACAACTCATAATAGCCAAAAATTAGAAACAATTCTAATGCCCTTCAATAATAGAACAGGTAAATAGTGGTATATTCATACAAAACAAGCCATACAATAAAATTGGTACAATATGAAGAACTGAAGAATTGCTACACGGATGAATCTTGCTAACACTATGCTAAGAACAAGAAGCCAGACCCTAGAGTACATTCTGTGTGATTTGATCTAGGTGAAGTTCAAAATCAGGTGAAACTAAATAAAGAGAGTAGTGGTTACCTTGTCCCAGTGTAGGGAATAAGAAGGGGCATGAGTGATGCTGTAATGTTCTATTTCTTGATCTGGGTGCTGGTTAAATGGGTGTATTCTCTGTGTTGAAATTCATCAAGCTGAACACTTATGATCTGTACATTGTTTTGTATGTATGTTTACTTCACTAAAAAGCTTACTTAAAAATTAAATTTCTCAAACAAGCCTACTTATCTGAATATATTCTTTGGCATTAACATTCCATAGCCTAGTACACTCTTCCATCCAACAGCATCACTAAGCAGGACTTCACCCATAAAGCCACTCTTCTGTATGATTATAATGGATTTCTGCATTTATATGGCGCCTTTCCTCTGCAAAGATCAAAGGGCTTCTGCATAATAAAAGATAGCATATCAAATGCAGCATATCAAACACAGTTAGGTCTGAGAGAATAAAGGGGAAATACTGAACTCAGGGACATATAATCTAGAAATCTTGTAGACATAAAATAAGTCATAAAAACTGTATGTAAAAACAATCATAAACATCAACTATTAAGAATTCATTTGTGTGAAATAAAAGGCCCGCTGCTCTTGAGGTTGCATTCTTGCTCTTGACATGGCAAGGACAGAGAGCAGCCTAGGCATTCAATTTAGGTCTTAGACTCCTAGGCACCACATTGCAAGATTTCTCTGGAGTCAACTTGGCACCTCACCGCAGTAAAACAGAACAACTAAATAAACTGTGCTGTTGTTCAAAGAGCTTTCATATGTGCTTTAAAATATAAACTCACTAACCCTGACAACTAATTAAATGGGCCTTTTTCATATTTGTGAAATAAATATTCTATTGATATATCTCTCTGAGGCATATGGAATTATATACCTTGCTTTTATGTTTTACATTGACATTCACCAAATGTGTTTTCCTCAAACTTCAGTTCTTAAAATCATCAAGGGAAAATGTGCACAATGAGGAATTTTTCACTGACCTGAGGTCGCTTTCAAAACCTGTGTGGGGTGATGTTCTGGCTTGGCCAGTGACCCCGGGAGATATTTCTATAGCCTAACAAAGGACACCTTTAGCTTTGTGAATTGTGAAATCACTGCTCAGACTTCTTTCTGTAATGTCTACACATGTGGAGGGAGGAAAATGAAAATAGTCGGCCTTGAAAAACTTAAATAACCCATGTTCTGCACATGGATAACTTCAATAAAGGGAGTCAGATAAATGCAAGCACTGTTGTAATTTCATGTATATATCCCTTGACGGGGGTGACAATAGACAATGATAATGGAGAAGAGGAGGAAGAAACTGGCCATAAACATTTGGCAATCCCTTTAAATGGATAACCTCATTAAATTTTCACAACAATCCTATTAAGTCAGTAGTTTTTTATCTCCATTTTACAGATACAAAAATGGAGATTAAAAAAAAAGTTTAACTAACTTGCCCAAGGTCGCACTACATAATAAGTGAGGAAGTCAAGACTTAAACTTGGGCAATAGGACTCCAGAGCTTGTGCTCTTTAACCCTAGCATTTATGGAATTAGGGGGAAGGGATATGAAGGTATTCCATGGTAAGATTTTGTGTTGAAAGAGTACCTTGCCATTCATTCTTTTGGGGTTCATGTTTTTCATGGACCGCTCTGGTAGAAGTTACTCCTATAACCTGTAATAAGAAAGGAAGACAAAAAGACCTATTTCACAAAGCAGAAATGGATCACAAGTCCCATGTTCCCACAGGGACCATCAAGATGTGTGTCAGGAACCAGACACAACTGCTTTAACACAACTCATATAAGTTTAAAAGATTACAACCACTCCCCATCATTAGAATTTGCACTTTTTGCAGATTTCTGATTTGTCCTTGTCCTTGTGTTTAGGCTTTTAGCCTTGCGGCATTTACAAAAAAATTCATGTTCCTTGGAAGCCTTATGAATTCAGATTTCCTCTATAGGCAGTAGCAATGATTCATTCAGAACAAGAGTGTTGCTAACTTGTTCAATAGGAGACCAGTCTTTGGGGAAAAAAACAACAGCTAGGAGATTTTCATCTGAACAGGAGGTCACTTTAAAATTCAATTTAGTGACACCCTTGTGGGTTTTCCCTGGCACCTAGAATATATGGACTAATAATTGGGAACAGCTGCTTGTCTTGACTGGAACCACTCTATTTAAATAGCTCCAAGATTACACCCTTGGCCTCTGCTTCTTTATATACTTTGGAAATAAACTACTGTGGATGCCCAAATGTATTCAGACAATGGAAGAAATGATTTATGGAGACTGACCAAATCCAGAACTGCAAGCCTCATTCATTTCCCTGGTTCAATCATCACCACCCATACAAAGGAGAGGGAAGAAAATGACAAGGTCACACAGTTACTTATCCCCAGGAGTCACCCTGAATAAAAGTTACCCTCAGATTGAAGCACTTTTTCATGACCTTCACTCTAAGACACAGTTGTTGCATTTGACTCCACCAAACACCTAACTTAATGTCAAGTTTATTCAATCTGACATTCCCAGAGTATTTATTTCTGGTGTGCCCCAAGTGGAGTCCTAAACAGTTAATAAACTCCCTGTAGAATATGAGATTTACATATTTTAACTGGACACTTTAAAGGATACTTCAGTTTTCTTCCCATTTGGGCAACTTTTGTCCAGTTTTTTCTTTTAAATTATTGATTCCACGAAGATTTATTACATGTTTATTCTAAGCCAAGTGCTCATCCCTCAAAATGGCCTGAGTGTGCCAAACACACTTGTAATCTTTCTTTTCCAATGTAAATATCCAACAACAAAAAAGTAATAAAATATAGCATGACATATCCACTTGGCAAAATATTATGGGCCTATTCACAGATAATGATTGCATCTATAGGATTACAAAGAAATTGGGGAAATTAAAATGATATTGTTAAGTTAAAAGAAGCAAAATTGAATAGACCAATGGTGGTAACCATGTAAAATTATGCACAGACAAAAGATAGAAAAGAAAAAAATCAAAATGAAATATACTATATTCTGAATCTCTCCATAAATAGTCCAAAAAGCCAGAGAGTTCAACAAGATGAGCCAGGAAAACCACTTGAACCCACACTTATAGCACAACCATGGGACAGAAAATACTACAAACTCAAAGTCTATCTAGATAGGTAAATAAATGACTCAGTTCAGAAGAGCCACTTCAGAAAAGACAAAAGGAAAGCAGGGGCCTAGATAAGGAAAAACAGATACAACAACCCCCAGAAAGAGAATGTCTCCCCTAAATGGGAAAATACTAAATATAGGTATGAGACATGGTAGATTAAACTGCAGGTAACTGATGAATCAAAAGGAAGGAACTTTGAAGTCTGCGAGAACAAGGGTGGAAATCTTGGGAAAGCACTGGTTCTGGAGGAAAAGGAAAGCGTGACCTTCAGATATTTGGTGTTAAGAAAAATAAGAACTGGAAATTAAGAGTACTTCAAAGGCTCAGTCATTAAGCGTCTGCCTTCGGTCCCAGGGTCCTGGGATCAAGCCCCGCATCGGGCTCCCTGCTCAGCGGGAAGCCTGCTTCTCCCTCTCCCACCTCACCCCCCCAGCTTGTGTCCCCTCTCTCGCTGTGTCTCTCTGTCAAATACATAAATAAAATCTTAAAAAAAAAAAAGAGAATCACAAAATCAGAAGACATACCACCCTCCCCCACCCTGCCCCGAGAGGGGGCAAATTTTAGGAAACTGTAATTTATAAACAAACAGAAGAAGCAGCTCTTGGATTAAGAATCTCATAAACTACCTAAATCTTCATTTCCTCACCTTATCTACCTGTACAGTTATTGCTGGCCCAGGAAAATAAAGCATTTCAAAATGAAGAGTAAACAGCACAACAGTCATACAATGTTAACTATAAGAAGAAACTACAACATAAAAACCAAAACCTTTTAGCTGATGAATATTCTCCCTCCCCAAACAGTAACAAAGCAGAAGAAAATGCCAACACCCCAATCTGAATTAAATATCCTTAAACAAGCTTTTGGAATATGGAAGAAAAAAACAGCCTGACTCAGAAATTTTGAAACTCAAAACATAAATGGATAAAAATTAGCAATGAAATTGAAGAAAAAGACAAAATCATCTTTGAAATTATGACTAAATTACAATATGCCCAGGAAAGGCATAAAAACAAACAAAAGAATGAAAACAAAATTACAAATTATATAACAAGAATGAGAGAAAGTGATTGAGGTAGAAGATAATTTAAAAATTCAATGTATATCAGAGAGGGAGAAAAACCATGAGAGACTTTTAACTATAAGAAACAAACTGAGGGTTGCTGGGGAGAGGAGGATGGGTGGATGGGGTAATTGGTTGATGGGCATTAGGGAGGGCACGTGATGTAAGTAGTGGGTGTTATACGCAACTGACGGATTGTTGAATGCTACATTTGAAACTAATGATGCACTATAGGTTGGCTAATTGAATTTAAATTAAAAAAAAAGAAGACAACATAAAAATTAAAAATTTTTAAAAATTAAAAAAAATAAAAATTCAATTTATAGGGGTGCCTGGGTGGCTCAGTCAGTTGAGCATCCAACTCTTGATTTCTGCTCAGGTCATTATCTCAGGGTCATGAGATTGGGCCCCATATTGGATTCTGTGCTTGGCAGGGAATCTGCTTGAGATTCTCTCCCTCAGCCCCTCCGCCATTCACGTGCTCTCTCCCTCTCTGTTTCTCTAAAACAAAGAAAATAAAATCTTTTTAAAAATAAAAAATAAAAATTCAATGTATGAACAATTGGAGTCACTGAAAAATTAAAAACAAAATAATGGAATAGAACCAATATTTAAAACTATAATCCAAGAAAATTTCCCAGAGATAAAAGACTTTCATTTACATCATCATTTACATAATGAAATGGTCCACTGTGTATCTAGTAAGACTGACAGAATGGTTAACTTCAAAACATATCCTATTAAGACTATTAGATTTTTAAAGAAAAAGGAAACAAACAAACAAACAAACCAACTCTGGGCCTCAAAGCAAAATGACCAACTCACTTACAAAGGAAAGCAAATCAGTTCGGCATCAGATTTCTCAATAGCAGTAGTATAAACAAGACAATAGTGGGTCCACAACTTCAAGAGATTTGAGGAAAGAAGGAATAAACTAAGGTCAAGTGGATAAAACATAAGGATATAGAAGACATAAACAAAACAGCACTGTAGATTTAATGTATATTTCTTGATCTCTCCACGTTCATACATGAAACATTCATACAATTTGATCATGGGTTAGTTCACAAAGACTCAATAAATCCCACATAGTAGAAATAAAAAAACACATTCTCTCATTACAATTCAATAAAAATATAAATTAATAACAAATTTGTTAAAGCTAAATTGCTTTCCATCTGGAAATTTACAGCCTTTTTTTATTAAGATATATTTGACATACAACATTGTGTAAGTTTAAGGTATACAACATATTGATTTGATACATTTGTATTGTAGCATGGTTGTCATTTTAGTGTTTGCTAACACCTCCATCATGCCGCATAATTACAATTTCTTTTGGTGTTTGGAACAATAAGGATCTAGTCTTTTAGAAAGTTTAATGTTTATAATACACTTTTGTTGTCTATAATCAGTACAGTGTGTATTACGTCTCCAGAACTTATTTATCTACTAGTTGCAAGTATGTACTCTTAAACAACATCTTTCCCATTCTCCCACCTCCCAGGCGGTAACCACCATTTTACTCTCTGCTTTTAAGGTTACAGTTTTACATTGTGCAAGATATGACAGAGTATTTTTCTTTCTCTCTCTGACTTATCTTACTTAGGATAATCTTCTCAAGTTCCGTCTAGCTTGTTACCGTACTTAGTATAATCTTCTCAAGTTCCGTCTAGCTTGTTACAAGTGGCAGAATTTCCTTTTATTCTCATGGCTGAATAGTATTCCACTGTATATAAATATATTTTCTTTATACATTCATCCACTGATGGACACTTAGGTTGTTTTTATACCTTGGTTGTGGTGAAAAATACTGCAATAAACGAGAGTACATGTGTCTCTTTGGTGACCTATTTTCATTTCCTTTGGATATATATCTAGAAGTGGAGTTGCTGAATTGACCATACAGTAGTTATATTTTTAATTTTTTGAGTAGCCTCCACACTGTTCTTCATAGTGGCTGAACCAGTTTATAATCCCACCAATAGTGTACAAGGGTCTCCTTTTTTCCACATCTTTGCCAACACTTATCGTTTGTCTTCTGGATGGTAGCCTTTCTTACAGGTGTGAGGTGATATCTCATCTTGGTTTTGATTTGTATTTCCCTAATGATTAGTAATTTTGAGGAACTTTTCAGTACCTGTTGGCTATCTGATGTCTTCTTTGGAAAAATATCTATGTGCCCATTTTTTAAGCACATTGTTTGGATTTTTGTTACTGAGTTATATGAGTTCTTTATAAATTTGGGGTATTAACCTCTTACCTGATACATGGTTTGCAAAACTTTTCTCCCATTCTGTAGGTTGCCTTTCCATTTTGTTGTTTCTTTTGTTGTATGAAGTTTTAAAGTTTGATGTAATCCCAGTTGTTGATTTTTTCTTTTGTTGTTTGTGCTTTTGGTGTCATATCCAAAAAATGATTGTCAAGAACTAATGACAAGGAGCTTCTTCCCTATGTTTTCATCTAGGAGCTTTATGGTTTCAAGTCTTATGTTTAAGTCTCTGATACATTTCAAGTTAATTTTGTGGGTGGGTGTATCCTATAAGATAGGAGGCCAATGTCATTTTTCTGTATGTGGTTATACAGTTTTCTCTACACCAGTTTTTTAAGAGACTATCCTTTCTCTACTGGATGTTCCTTGCTGCCTTATCAAATATTAGTTGACTGTATATGTGGAGTTTTAATTCTGGTCTTTCTATTCTGTTCCATTGTCTATTTTTATACCAGTACCATTCTGTTTTATTTACTATAGTTTGGTAGTGTAGTTTGAAATCAGGAAGTGTATGTCTCCAGTTTTGTTGTTCTTTCTCATAATTGCTTTAGCTATTTGGCTATTTGAGGGCCTTTTGGGGTTCCATACAAATTTTAGGATTTTTTTGGTTCTATTTCTATGGAAAATGCCATCGGAATTTTGATAGAGATTGTGTTGAATCTATAGATGGCTTTGGGTAGTATGGACACTTTTTGAAATTTTTTAAAATTTTTAAAAAGATTTTATTTATTTATTTTACAGAGAGAGACACAGCAAGAGAGGGAATACAAGCAGGGGGAGTGGGAGAGGGAGAAGCAGGCTTCCCATGGAGCAGGGAGCCTGACGTGGGGCTTGATCCCAGGACCCTGGGATCATGACCTGAGCCAAAGGCAGACGCTTAACAACTGAGACACCCAGGCACCCCTGAACACTTTTTTATTTTTTTTTTAAAGATTTTATTAATTCATTTGAGAGAGAGAGAGAGAGAGAGAGCGTGGCACAGGGAGAGGGAGAAGCAGGCTCCCTGCTCATCAGGGAGTCCGATGTGGGGCTCAATCCCAGGACCCTGGGATCATGACCCAAGCCCAAGGCAGATGCGTAAGGCTGAGCCACCCAGGCACCCCTGGACATTTTAACAAAATATTAACTCTTCCAATCCATGAACACAGGATGTCCTTCCATTTGTGTCTTAAATTCTTTCAGCAAAATCTTGTCATTTTCATTGCACAAATCTTTTACTTCTTTGGTAAATTTATTCCTAGTTATTTTATTGTTCTTGATGTTGTTGTAAATGGGATAGTTTTCTTTCTTTATTTTTTTTTCAGGTGTTTTGTTGTTAGTGTATAGAAAAATAACTGATTTCTGTGTATTGACTTTATATCCTGCAACTTTACTGAATTCATTGATTAGATCCAAGTTTTTAGTGGAATGTGGGGTTTTCAATATATAAGATCACATCATCAGGAAATAGCAACAATTTTACTTCTTCCTTTCCAATTTGGATGCTTTTCATTTCTTTGTCTTGCCTGATTGCTCTAGCTAGGACTTCCAACACTATATTGAGTAAGAGTGAAGAGAATGGGCACCCTTGTCCTCTTTCTATTCTTAAAGGAAAAGCTTTCAATTTTTCTACATCGAGTATAACGTTAGCTGTGTGTTTGTCACATATGGCCTTAATTATGTTGAGATATGTTCCTTTTATAGCCAATCTGTTGAGGTTTTTTATCATGAAGACATGTTGTATTTTGTCAAATGCTTTTTCTGCATCTATTGAGATGATCATATAACTTTTCTTTCATTCTATTAATGTGGTGTATCATAGTTATTGAGTTGTGTATACTGAACCATCCTTGCATCCCAGGGATAAATCCCACTTGGTCATGTTGTATAATCCTTTAATGAGTTCTTGAATTTGGTTTGCTAATATCTGACTGAGAATTTTTGCATCTACTATATTCATCAGGGATATTGATGTATAGTTTTCTTGTAGTTTCCTATCTGACTTTGGTATCAGTATAATGCTGGCCTCATAGAGTTTGGAAGTCTTCCCCCCTCTTCAATTTTTTGGAAGAGTTTGAGATGGATTGGCATTAATTCTTCCTTAAATGTTTGATAAAATTCGCCTGTGAAGGCATCTGGTCCTGGGGTTTTCTGCATTAGGAAGTTTTTTATTACTAATTCAATCTCCTTGCTTATATTGGTCTGTTCCAACTTGCTATTTCTTCCTAGTTCAGTTTTGGTAGGTTGTATGATTCTAGTAAATTATCCATTTCTTCTAGATTTTCTAATTTATTGGCATATAGTTGTTCATAGTAGTCTCTTATAAGCCTATGTATTTGTGTAGTACCAGTTATTATTTTACCTCTTTTATTTCTGATTTTATTTGTCTCTTTTCCCCCTAGTTTCACTAAAAGCCTGTCAATTTATCTTTTTGAAAAACCAGCTCTTTGTTTCATTGGCCTTTTCTGTTGTTTTTTTCTGGTCTCTTTTTCATTTATTTCTACTCTGATATTTATTACTTCCTTCCTTCTGCTAACGTTGGGCTTAATTTACCCTCTTCTTCTAGTTCCTTGAGGTGTAAAGTTCTTTGCAAACTCTCATTTCTTTTTTTTTTTCATTTCTTAATATATACATTTATCACTATAAACTTTCCTCTTAGAACTGCTTTTGCAGTGTCCCATAGATTTTAGGTTGTGTTTCTATTTTCATTTGTTTTGAGATATTTTTAAATTTCATTTTGATTTCTTTTTTGACCTATTGGTTATTCAGGATTGTGTTTAGTTTCCACATATTTGTAGGTTTTCCAGTTTTCATGTTATTAATTTCTAGTTTCATACTATTGTGCTTGGAAAAGATATTTGGAATGATTTCAATCTTCTTAAATTTGCTAAGACTTGCATTGCGTCCTATCATTTATCTATTCTTGAGAATGTCCCACGTGTACTTGCGAAGAATGTGTATTCTGCTGCTGTGGGTTGGAATGTTCTATAGACATCTGTTAGCTCCACTTAGTCTAAATGTATGGTTCAGTCCCATTGTTTCCTTATTGATTTTTGCCCTGACAATCTATCCAGTGTTGAAAGTGGGATGTTGAAGTCCCTGCTATTATTGTATTTTCTATTTCTCCTTTCATATCTGTTAATATTTGCTTAATATATTTAGATGCTTCAATGTTGGGTGCATATATATTTACAATTGTTATATCTTTCTGATGAATTAATCCCTTTATTATTTTTATATAATGATGTTTCTTCTCTCTTGTTATTGTTTTTGCTTAAACTCTGATATAAGTATAGCTACCCCACTTTCTTTTGGTTTCCATTTGCATGGGATATCTTTTTCCATCCCTTTGAAGACTATGTGTGTCCTTAAATCTGAAATAAGATATCTGTTAATATACTTGACCATATTACTAGATCTAAGAAGGAAGTTTTATAACTGTTTTTTTAGATGCAGAAAGGTGTTTGAAAAATCTAACCCATTCCTGATGAAAATACCCAATTTAATAGGAATAGAAGGACACTTCCTTATAGATTCTACACATACACACATACACACATTATATGCACATATATAATAAATACCAATTCATAAATATATACATATACATAATCAGTTCTGAAGACAGTATCTCATGGGAAACACTAGAGGCATATTCACCAATGTGAAGAACAACTACTTATCATTGTATTGGAGGTATTCATTGATGCAATTAGACAAGATAAAGAACTCAAGAATTAGAAAGGTTGTAAAACAATCTTTATTTTCAGATAGTAGAATAATATATGTGGAAAGCCCAAATAAATCAATGACTAACTCAACCAGTAGAGAATTCAATAAAATAGCTAGTCATAAAATTAACATACAAAAACTGATAGAATATATACTATTGATATACATACACACTTACACATGTTTATATATGTAATATATATGTACACACATATACATAGTTATATATGTAATATATATTTACATATATATGCATGCAGTTAGAAGCCATAATGAAGGAGAAAAGCCTCATGTACAATAACAACAAAAAATATATTTCAGAATAAACTTAAAAAGAAATGTGCAAAAGTTTTATGAGAAAAGATTTAAAACAGTCTTAAAATTATTTTTAAGTAATTTTATTTATCTTAAAATTTTATTTTTTATTTTTTTGAATATGCAAAATTATTTTTAAATAAATGGAAAGATGTCTCATGCCAGAAGGAAAAGAATGCTCAGAAGCTGCTGGGACATCAAAAGGACTCATGGGCTCATTGAAGGGACTATCAATGGCCAAACTTGGAGGCATCAAAACAAATAATGATGATAATTACAAAACACTGAATAAAAAGAATCTGACTTCATGGTGAAATTGCGAAGTGGATAGGAGTGAGAGAGGAATTGAAAGATTCCTTACAGAAGAATGCTAACAACGTAGCAGGAATCAATGTAGATGGAATCAGTGTAGAACGAATAATAGAATTTTAAATACTACTATTTTGCAACCACTGATGTAATAATTCAGGCCAAGATCGTCAGTGGATGGTAAAACCATTAGTAAAAATTCTGAGGGGAACAGGACATTTACACAGTCTTAAAATATCACCCCACAGATTATTTATTAATTATGAAGGTAAAGAATATTTTCATGATGAAGGAATCTGGCAGACACCTTCTTAACCAAATGATTCCAATTTAGCATCGTCATTAATGTAACCAACTGATATTTGACTCCTGACAGATGAGTCAAAGAGGAAGTCCTGTCACTTGTGATGTTTTTGCCAAAAATACTTAATCTGAATGGAATCATTAGGAAACAATCAGACACATTCAAATTGAAGGCCATTTTACAAAACAACCAACTTGGACATCTGAAAAATGCCAACAGCATTTAAAACAAAACAAAACAAAAAAACAGCAAAAGGACCATTCCAGATTAAAGAAGACCTAAAGAGGTAGGACAATTAAAATACATGCTTATTGATCATATCATGGAAAAAATCTATAAAATTATTGGAACAACTGGGGAAATTTGGATATAATTATATATTATTAGATCAAATTACTCCATCAATGTCTAATTTTGAGTGTGATAATGATTTTGGGGTTAAACAGGGGAGATGTCTTTATTTTTAGGTGATAATGTGATAAAGTATTTAGGGGTGAAACATGATGTCTTCAACTTTAGAATGGTTCAGAGAAATAAAAAAATGACAAAATGTTAACAATAAGTAAATCTGGGTAATGGAAATATGAGTGTTTATTGTACTATTCTTTCAGGTTTCTTGTGGGTTTGACATTTTTTCAAAAAAAATATGGAAAAAGAAAAATAGACAAAACTAGAAGAGAAACTATGCTAACAATTACCTGAGGGGAAAGATGGAGAAGGGCTGAGGCAGGGGGCAGGGGCACTTCTGTGGGGGATTTCTGGTGGGCTGGCAATGTTTCCTTTCTTGATGTTGGCTACACAGGGGTGTTCACTTTGTGAAAACTCATAGAGCTGTAAACATACAATTTAACTTTTCTGTGTGAGTCATGCTTCAATGAAAAGTACTTTTTTTTTTTTAAGGCCATAGTCATTAGGCTAAGGAGATTTACTTATTTTCTTTTCTCTGTATTTTTTTCAAAATTTTAGTTAAATAATTAACTTTAATCATTCAAATGCTTATGAATTTTTTAAAGTTTAAATCTTCCTTTTCCTCTTCAGAGATGCAGGAGAATATGAATAATCTAAAGTATAACAAGGTGTCCAGGTACTATTTCCTCTCATTCAGGGAAGGGTTGATGTAAGTGCTTAATCAAATGTTAATTCGCTACATTTATGTGTACACCTTGTGTCTTAATCTATCTGTGCTGCTCTAACCGAATGCCACAGTGTGCATTGTAAACAACAAACATTTATTTCTCACCAGTCTGGAGCCTGGAAGTCCAAGACCAAGGCACTAGCAAACCTAGTGTCTGGTAAGAGTTTGCTTCCTGGTTTATAGATAGAACTTTCTAGCTGTATTCTCACATGATGGAAGGGGAAAGGGAGTTTCTCAGGCATTAATCACATTCATGAGGGCTCTGCATTCATGACCTAATCTCCTCCCAAGGGCCCCACCTCCTAATACCATCACTTTGGGGGTTAAGATTTCAACATACGAATTTGGGGGGGACACAAACATTCCATCTGTAGCACCTTGTAACAACAAGAGAATTTTGCATTCTAAAAAATTTTCCTTTGGAGATAAATGACCATTACTTCATTGTGATTAAACATCGGCTTATTGAAAAACTGTTTAGAATATTTGGTCGAAATGATTATTGCATGTGAGCATTTGCTTTTCTACAAACTCGCTGTTTTCAGATTAGTAATGATATGCCATACCCAGGAATCTGTGTTCAAAGAAGTCAGGTTGGCACCAGCACCAGGACCTGCTGTTTTTCCTTCCAAACTTGAGCAAAATTATTTATAATATTTATTTATAATCAAATCAGAGTAATAAATAAGTCTTTATCTTATGTTCACCCATCTCAGAACTGACCTTGTAATGGCACACTGAAGAAATACGGTCTATATTTTCACGTATCTGCAGGACAAAAATGAGAAGATGAATAAAACCAGTGTTTCTCTCTAAGTAAGTATGTCTGTTCAGAGAAGAGTGTCACTATTTGGAAGGGTAGAAATGCCAGTTGTTTTGTTTTGTTTTGATTCTGACATACAAGCTGACTTAATTGATTTGATAGGGGAAAAAAGTAGCCCAAGAGCTTCTAAAGGAGAGCAGAGAGCCAAAATTGGGCAATGTCCTTGTATTATAGAAATAACAGATGAGCGAGACCTAAATAGGTCATTCTCAATATCCTCTAGAGTTCCCTGGGTATTTTTACTTCTCTGAACACATTTTGTAAAATTATAAACTTACCTATTTTCAAAACTTTATTAAATTAAAAACATTTTAATCTTTTCAGGAACGAAACAAAAAACAAGAGGATAACTCATTTCTTAATGGATACAATTTAAAACCTTGGCAGTCTCTTTTCATGTAAACATTCCTCTGCTCTGAGCTCAGTGGGTCTGGGGGTGAAGCAGAGGGATGCACACAGACTCCAAAGAGAAAACAGGTCTTTTCTAATGGAGGCCACATCAACACAACCCTTGCTAAACAAAGTCTAGTATTCTGCTTCAAGGCAGCACAGAACCTGGGTGCAATCTTAGTCTGTATTCCTCTGTGTGCGTGAGCCCCAAACAAGTCACCAGTTGCCCGTTGGCTTCCTATCCTCCATACGGCAGAGAAAAATGAGAGAAGAGTGATGAGGACATGGGAGGGGAAGCTTCCAAAATTCATCTGATGAAGGATACCAGCTGGAGCAATTACTGTCAGTTGTTGGCTCTGCCCTTCTGAAGGAGATGCAGCACATTCACAAGCAAAAACTTCATCTCTGGAGACACTCTTACCACCAAAGGAGAGAGGCAAATTAGACACTGCCTCCCTTTTCCAGAAAAACATCATTGCCCTTAAAAGAACACGGTGCTGATCCTCCCATGGAAATTGATAGAAATGTTCAGCCAAACAACGGGAAGGAGAGGAAAGCCTCTTGAAAAATCACTTTGTCCATTCCTTGCATCTGGTTAAGATCGAACCAAAGTCACTCAGAGTTAGCACTTTATAGCCTAAAATTTTAAATATCCATAGAAGGAAATGGATTTCTCTTTGTCCACAAAGTTCTAAGGATGAAAGAAGTGCATTTTTCTCTTTCTATGTAAACTGAGTTTTCCTAAGTTCTCTAAAGATGGAGAAAGCTTCTTGTAATATTCCAGAGATTCATCCCTCATACATAGAAGCTATTAAGTTCCAACTCAGATGAATCTTCTTCAGGTTGGATCATCTTCATTCCTTTTTAATTTCCTCTTGTGCATTGCACTTCATCATGTAAAGATGTATTCCTGAATACATCAAGCATACATATACAATGCAGCCATGCTTTGCAAGGTCCTGATTCACATGCCATACAAAATTAATTCAAATAAGCCTGTCACTTATCTAGGAGTCCGAATGGTACTTACCTTTGGGGGGTGAGTGACTGGGAAGAGGGTACGGAGGTGCTGATATTGTTCTGTTTCTTGATCTGGGAACTGGTTACATGAGTATTCTCTTTGTGATAATTCATCACACCATGTTTATGATTTTTTGTACTTCTCTTTATGTGTGTTACTACAGTAAAAAATTGTTAATAATAAAATGTTTGCAAAAACCCAATGAAACAAAATCATGTCACCTACTGACTAGGAGCTTAAAAGCCACCAGCTCCTCATGTATCAGATGGAAATCTTACCCTCTCCTATTTCTCAGGATTCTTGTAAAAAAGCATTGAGATAATGTTGAGAGGAAGCTTTGTAAAATGAGAGAATACATAATGTGAGGTATGGTTGTTGGTGTTGTTCTTGTCATTGATGAGCTTCTCAAAGGGCCATGTTCATAATTTTGTGGGACCAGACTATAGCCATGTAATATATTTACAGCTGTATATGTAGATAAAAGCAGAAGGAATACATGATTTACACATTGTTATACCACAGTTGGAACTCCTATTTCTCAACCCTTCTCTAGCCCACAGTCCCAAGACAGATTATTTTGCAACTAATTACTTGCAGATGTGAAATCATTTCCAGTGTTATGAAAATAGCAGAATGGATCCTGGAATGGGCAGCGCTGAGGATGGAGTGGACAACATAACAAGATCATTGTTATTCTCGGCTTGAGGCCTTATTTTGTGGCTCACAGTTCTGTCTCCTAGTATTCTACTAGGGACAAAGTCGAAACTGTATCTATCTCATTAAAAACAAATCCAGATTGTGCGTTTTTTTTTTTTTTAATTATTCACATTCTCAGTACCAGAAACTGAAAATATAACTTTAGGCTTTCCATTGTTCTCAAATAGGTTTTAGCTTCAGTCAACTGAAAATATGACAAATTCTTCAAGAAAAATGAGACAGGCATTAAGTTACTTCAAACTAGAAGAAAGTGGAAGGAAAATAATGAAGCCCTTCTAAAACAGTAAGTGGAAAGAGGGAAACTCTACTAGAAAGAGCTAATGGCAGGGGATTTTTGTCCATCTCTCTTTCTGCAAAATATTTAGCCAATGTTAGCTACTGCTAGAACAGAATGGCACCATTATTGCTTTAAGCAATCATTAAGAAAGGAAAGAAGTTTCTTATGAATTTCAAGGGTGAAGGACAGAGCTTGAAAAGCACATTCCTCACAAGTGGGAAAAGAACAAAGGTAGAAGGAAAATGTTTGCTTGAGACACCACAGGACCAAGTTCTTGCAGGAGCAGAATTTATCTGACAACAAATAATCCATGTAAAGGCCTAATTTGTTGAGGGAGGGGGAGTCAAAACTCAGTGGGGGCAGAAATCAATACATCGTGAATCCCCTGAATTGTCAATTAATTCATGTCTCAGTTGGCTGATGCATGTCTTCAAGTAAATATTTAAAATCAGATACACGGGTACTATAAATTTCTGAGCTCTAGAGAACACCTTTCTGTTGAACCTGAGAATATCTCTCTATTGCTTTAATACATTGCAAACAACTTCACTTATAAATAAATTATTGGATATTCCAAAACAAAAAAGAAAAAAACCGTTTACCTACACTGGAAGAAGTAATCCCTTCTAGCTTTACAAGAAGACAAAAAGCAATAACTCCAAAGTTCGGAGGGAAGAATTACTTTGAACTGGAATTCTACTGACAGGAAAAATATTATTCACTGAAAATATAGCAATCAAGAACACTTTCTATAAGAGTCATTAAAAGAGGGTGCCTAGGTAGCTCAGTTGTTAAGCGTCTGCCTTCGGCTCAGGTTATGATCCCAGGGTCCTGGGATCGAGCCCTGCATCGGGCTCCTTGCTCAGCGGGAAGCCTGCTTCTCCCTCTGCCACTCCCCCTGCTTGTGTTCCCTCTCTCACTGTCTCTCTCTGTCTGTCAAATACATACATAAATAAAAATCTTTAAAAAAAAAGAATCATTAAAAGATATCTTCTAGAAAAATAAAAACAAATTCAAAACACAATTCCAAGAAAAGAGGAAAATATGGGCTATGAGGAAAAGTAATAAATAAATAAATTAGAAAACTCATATATAAACCTCAAAATTCCTTTTCCTTCTCCTGGGTCATTCCCATCTGCAGTAAAAATCCCTATTGTCAATTCTTCCAAATTTAAAAAAACATTTTGCTTCAGAATAATCCAAATTGGTTAGAATTGATTGTTTTGAGAGTGGCATTCATTGTTTTCCTCTTTTGCATATGCCTGAAATTTTCCATTATAGAAAAATCTCTTCTTGAAAGAGACATAGACTGGGCAAAAATAATTCTTTTAAATCTATGTTGATGTTTAAGACAGATACGTTTAGAACAAAATTATTCAGAAGGATTAAAAATAATGAGATGAACAATAATATACCCGATAAATGCTTTCAGAAAAGAACTAGATGTAAAATATTAGTATTTCAAAAATATAATTCAAAATAAAAATATTACTGGGTAATATTGGATAATACTATGGAGGTTCCTCAAAAAATTAAAAATAGAACTACCATATGATCCAGTAATTCCACTACAGGGTATTTACCCAAAGAAAATGGAAACACTAACCCAAAAAGATATATGTACCCGTATGTTTACTGTAGCATTTACAACAGCCAAGATATGGAAGCACTCCAAGTATCCATCAATAGATGAATGGATAAAGAAGATACACACACACACACACACACACACACACACACACACACACACACACACAGAGGAAGGTTATTCAGCCATGAAAAAGAACGAGATCTTGCCATTTGCAATGACATGGATGGACCCAGAGGGTATAATGCCAAGTAAAATAAGTCAGACAGAAAAGGACAAATACATATGATTTCATTCATATGTGGAATTTAGGAAAACAAATGAACAAACAAAGAAAAAAAGAGACAGACAAAAAATCCAGACTCTTAAATACAGAGAACAAACTGGTGGTTGCCAGGGAAGAGGTGGGGGTGTGTGAAATAGGTGAAGGGGATTAAGAGTACGCCTATAATGGTGAGCACTGGGTAATATATAAAATTGCTGAATCACTATATTGCACTAATAAAACACTGTATGTTAACTATACTTGAATTAACAAATTAAAATATTAAACATGACAAAGGGAGAATGCATTCATAAAATGTAGAAGCCTTTTAAGGAATCTTTACTCACCTAAATAGTAATGTATGTATATATACACACACACATATATTATATATATATATATATATATATATATACAGTAAAAATTGTTAAAAGAATAAGGAAATATTAACAAATCCAATGTCATAGTGGAAAACTTTAGGCTAATCAACAGATCATGGAGGGCAATCATAAGTAAGAATCTACAGAGTATTTACAAAAAATGATGATGCAATGGTCCTCAGGGAAAAAAAAACTCCATAAATTCTAAAAAGCAAAAATCATAGCATATACTCTCTAATCACAATATAATAAAACTAGAAAGTAACAGTCAAAAGATAACCCCCCAAAATTCCCTTCACTTAGATTTTAATAATTCCCAACCTGGATACAAGAAGAAATCAAACCTCAAATATCAGACTATTTTCAATGTGGCATATCAAAAATTATGGGATGCAGCCCAGCTGGTACTCAGGGAAAATTTTATCATCTCAATGACATGTACTAGAAACTAGGAAATACTGAAAACAAAAGAACTAACCATTCAGCTAAAAGAAGGAAGTAAAAGAACAAAATAAACCTGTAGAAAATAAAATAAGTAAATTTCATCTTATTCCATTGTCTCTTTATCTCAGCCTGATCTCTCCTTTGGGTTTGTTTTATTTCAGAGACCATGTTTCGTTTTTGTCTTGTTTGTTTTTAAACCTATTGCTGGAGCCCTAACATCCTTCTAAAAATTTCTTCCAGAATCTGCAGTAGATAATTTTTTTAGACTTTAAGGTATCGTTCCCTTTACCTCATTTTATAGTTTTTTCTCACCAGCCTACATTTGAGTTTTTAAAATGTTCTATTCTTTATAGGGAGCATTATCTAAACTCAGTATTTGCCAATATGCAGTAAAACACTGATTTCCCATAGCTCTGCGGACTACCCCCTTGAGTTCTGGTCAGATCTGCATGTAGGTTGATATGAATTTCTCACCACCCAATTCCATACAACTAGCGGGGGCTCAGCAAGTACGGCTCCGTTGTAATGAGGTGGAAGTTTTTTACTTGCCCTGTTGCTGAGAATCTAAACTGGGGATGGGAAAAACCTGATCCATGTAGTATGACCAGACTCCACTCCCGTGCCCAAGACAGATATCACTAATAAATAATCATGGCTGACCCAGTAAGCCTACACTCAACCTTGGACTCTTTCTGAATATAAATTCTTCACGTACTATTCATTATCTGTCAAGAATTGTCTTAAAGATGAAACCTATTTTTCTACCCTGCTGCAAATCAATGGAGCACATACAAACTCCTATCTCTGATATACACTCCACTTGGACAATGCCCCTGACCAGGACTCTGGGATCACTGTTGCCCTAGGCTTGGCTTCTCTGTAGCTGACTTTCTCCCCAGAGCCCCTCCCCTCTAGAAATTTCCCTCCCACAACCCAATAAATACATAGCTCAGAGGTAAAAATAACATGTCAAGTTGTTGTTGTTGTTTTTATAATCTTACAGGCCTTTTGGATAACCCCAGTGACCCTAACTTGGGTCATAACCTAAAGTTGGACCCAATAATCAGCATTTAACTTCCGGCAGATTTCCAGTCATCTGCATGTTAAACTCAGTCTGGAATGATCTAAACTTAAATTACATTGTCTTTGCTCTTTCAAAACTAAAGTGTCTTCATCATAGCTAACTAATACCTAGCCTTTGAGCATTTTAGACCAAAAAAAAGTATATACAGACCAATAATCTTGCAATGAATTTAATTTCCTACTTATACATCTTCAGTGTCATTTGTTACATGAGATCGTTAAAAGAAAAGCACCATTTGGAGCGCCTGGGTGGCTCAGTCGTTAAGCGTCTGCCTTCGGCTCAGGTCATGGTCCCGGGGTCCTGGGATGGAGCCCCGCATCGGGCTCCCTGCTCAGAGGGAAACCTGCTTCTTCTTCTTCCACTCCCCCTGCTTGTGTTCTCTCTCTCGCTGTGTCTCTCTCTCTGTGTCAAATAAATAAAATCTTTAAAAAAGAAAAAGAAAAAGAAAAAGAAAAGCACCTTATAGACTCTCCTATACTTGGATACTTAGTAGTGACTTTAAAAAATTCACCTCAGGGAGGAAGACCCTGGAGTCGGTTGAAGCACACAGGATTTTTCCAGAAAGAAGTGACAGAAACACAATGTAAACTGATTAAAGCAAAACAGGGGTGGAAAGGGTTACAGTAAGAACACTGGTGCAGCTCACAGACAGGAAGAGCCGCAGGTGCATGGACTAGGCTAGTCTGGGGGCCTTGGGGCACTAGAACCAGGGCCTGATCCTGGGTAGGCCTCTCTCCAGGCTTCATTTTGGTTTGGCTCAGCCCTGGGCTTGTCTTGGGCACATAGACTTTCTCCACACACTAGGGTAGACCTCCAGTGTTTCTAACTTCACTAACCCCGAACAGAAAGACCTTCTCCATCAGCTTGTCTCAGTTGTAACTACCCCAGGGAAAGTCTCTGATTGGCCTAACTTGACCTTTGGGCCCATATGTCGTCAGCTGGAGACACTGGCCAAGAGGGTAAGGTACTCTGACAGTCCAGGTATGGATCCTGTGCTCACCCCTGGGGTCCACACACATAATCTGTGACCAGAGAGGGATGGAGTGGGAGTAAAGGCATGCAGGGCATCTAAAAGCCACAGCTCCCACAAACCAGTATGACCTCTTCACATGCATTGCAGCACCTAATTCTGAGCACAGCATTTAATGGAGGGAAAGGGAAGGACACTGGGTATCTGATGCCTTAGAAGACAGAGTCACTAAAAGTAGGGAGGTAGCAATGATGAGGCCAAGGAAACCAAAGGAAAATGTCACTCCACTCCACATTTTTTCTCAGGGTCGGTTCCATCTCCTAAATCCATCAGCGGTCAATTGCACACACCTGTGCCCTGTTTCTGACATGACAATGGTGTGTGTGCGGAGTCCACTGTGTCATCTTTAACCCAGCACACAGGACTAAACCTGTGGCTGAAGAACCTTTTCTTGAGGTCATCATTTAACCAAACTGGGGAGTCAGATCATCCTCCCTTCGCCTGACAGGTTTCAAATTCTGACCAGGTCCCGCCTCAGCTTTTATTTATAGCTTACCCTCTAAAAACAAATACCGTGTGCTTATACATTATTATCAATTCAGAGTTTCTCAAATGGTGCCTTGTAGGGTACAGTTCGTTTGTTTGTTTTAGCTGTTTCCTACAAACATGCACTGAATCTGTTTTACTTGACATAGCCAGCACTGGACAGAAATAACACACCTTGGGTAACAGCACCAATATAAGATATTGCTGACACTGGAAGCATCTGACAGGTGTCAGTGGGAAAGTCTGGAAATGCTCTTTTGTGATTCTTAACATGTCGGGAAATATGCAAAGCATTTTACATCTATTAATCCTCACAACAGTCATGTGAATAAGTATGATTATCTCTATTTCACAGAGAAGGAAAGTGAGGTTCAGAGAGGTTAATAGTATCCAGACGCCAGGCTGCCCCACTGCAGAGTCCAAGCAAGGACTCCCCTCACCCCCAAGCTCATCCACCACCTCTCCTACCTCAGACATCACAAGACAAAACTTGTAGGCTCTGTTAGGTCTCGATCCCCTTTTCAGCAGAGCACTTTAGCCAAAATTGACCTACCTCTTGGCTGACACACAGGCACTTCTGGGCAAGGCAGGGGACTTGAGAGATATGGAGCCTGCAGGCTTTCATCTATGGGCTTACATGGGGCACCTGGTGGGGAAGGTGTTTGTGCAGCTTTTGAGGTGGGGTGGTCAGGCACCTGGAAATTAGGGGAAGGCTGTGTAGTGCTTGTGATTCCCACAACTCCTTAAAGTCGACTCTGAGCCGTGAAGAAAGGAGCTGTGACACTAGGGGCAGCCGCCGTTCTCACAAGTTCAGGAAGGACTCTGAGGCATGGTGCTGGTGGAGGGCAGGGAAGGGTGGATAGGAAAACGGCTCTGATGCCCAACTGACAAACTCCAGTTCACATGGACATAAGGTAGTTTACAGGCAAGAAGTCTCTCTTTTATTGACCTCAAAACCACATTTCCCAAGATAATTATATGAACAAAGTTTTTACTGGAGGAAAAGAAATAATTTTTCCTCACGACAACACTGCAGTTAAACTTGTAAAGTATATTCAAAGGAATACTACAAGTATTCCTTTATTACTTCATGAGGAAGGTATTCCAAAGAGCTTGGGAAGATACTAGTAAAACCCATAAAAGTAACACAATAAATATATTTCAGTATTTACCTGGTAGAGAGCTCCTCTCTTAACCCCTATCCCAATATTTCCAAACCTGAAAAAAAAAGTTAACTTTACCAACTTCACAACGCAAAACAATTGTTCATGAGTTCCCAGCTTTCAAAATCTGTCAGCTGATTAACACAACTTTTCCTGAGAAACATTTCTAAAATGCAGCCCCCTAAAGTATATCTGGCAGTTTTCTAGAAAGAAAAGTGATTTTTTTTTTTAGTTTTTTCCCAAGTCTTTTCTTTAAGTCTTTTTTTAAAAAAAAAAAAACTATATAAACTGTTTTCTAGTAAGATCAGTGACTGTATTTGTACTTTGCCTTAAGAAAAAAACAGTTCCAGTCACATCAGAAGTAACAGGTGAAGGGAAACAAATTCCCTGTAAAGACCGTTAATGCTTCGATGAGCAGCATTCAAGTGGCTCCTCAGGGACTAAGGATTCAGGCAAGTGGCTTCCCCCATGCAAAAGGTTTTCATTCACAGGCCTTGTTTGCTTTGATCCATCCAACTCTGAACCACCTGATTGGGCCACATAAGTGCTTTAGAAGGGATTAGACTGCCCACCACTCACCCACTTGAAAGGTTTCAATGATCCCTTGTCACAAACCAAAGAAATCCTTCCTTAATGCTAAAAGGAAAACATTGTCTAAACAGCCTCTACACATCCCCCTCATTCAAATTCACCCCCAAAGAAACCACAAATCAGTTCAATACTTTTATTAACATCTGTGTGCATTTCCACTGTGTGTGCTTTAATAAAGAATACTTGAGTGTAGAAGTGTGGCCTTTTTATAAGTTGTATATGTTAAAGCCAACACACAAAGGACCCTAAGTAATTCTTTTGCTTTACTGTCATGGACTGACTGGAGTGATGGGAGAGGAAGTGCTGGGGCCTGGAGTCTGGAGATGGGCAGTGGTAGTTTTTAGTTTTTTTGTTGTTTTGTTTTGTTTTGTTTTGAGCTAGAAAGAGAGAGAGAGAGAGAGAGAGAGAGAGAGAATGGATATGTACCCACCAGCAGGGAAGGGGGTGAGGGGCAGAGGGAGAGGGAGAGAGAGTCTTAAGCAGGCTTCAAGCCAGGGTGGAGCCCAACACGAGGCTCTATCTCACAACCCTGAGGTCATGACCTGAGCCAAAATCAAGAGTGGGACGCTTAACCTACTGAGCCACCCAGGTGCCCCAAGTAGTTCTGAAGCCCAACACCTAAGTCCAAATGGGTCAGTCTGTGACTGGAAAACCCAAGAACAGGCAAATCCAAAGGGAGGGCAAGGCAGAGAAACAAGGCCAGCCAGAACAAATGAAGAAGCCACAGGGGCACCCAAGGGTAGGGAGTGATTACTCTGAGGAGGAGGGGTTGCCAGGCAGGATCAGGAAGATACAGGGTGGGAAGGAGGGCTTGCTGGGAGGGTCACTGTCGGGCAGGTGAGGCACCGGAGACTCTGGGCTCCATGTCTGTCTAACCTTGTTGCTCATTTACAAACAGCAAATAATGTTCAAAAAACCTTTCCATTCATGTTATGATTCTGAAATAAATGAAAAGCAGTTTTCACTCTCTTCTCCATGGCATCAGCATAATCATGAGAAATGAAGATTTCTCAGGGTTTCTGATGCTTCTTCGGCTGAGCAAAGGGGTTGATAATCACCCTAAAGAGGAATATTTGGTGAGTGCCAAGAAATACAGCAACAGAAGGGACTCACCCTCCAAAAGGATAGTAAAGGAAATACTAAAGAAAACCCACTTTCTTATTTGAGCACCTACTGCCTTCTCTTTATGTCATATTTCATTACAGTCCTGGCATACCAGTTTGGCCAGCAAACGATTTCTTCTTTACAGTTTCCAGCCGAATTTGTAGGCAAATCTCTTCTTTCCCTCAATGTGAAATACAATACCTTTCTGCAATAAGAGGGAATTTGTTCCATCTATGCCCCAATTAGTGGCTGTGATTCCCCATCCCTGTTCCCCACTTGCTCACTGGAACATTCCCAAGAGGGTACAGCCTCTCTCTCCAGGATCCCTTTAATAATCTTCATCATCGGAACACCAAGCCGGGAAAACTGATGAGAATCGGGATGGCACCCGTAGTGTGGAGTTAAGTCATGGTTGAGTTCTTCTGCACAAACCACATGCTTCCACATCAGATCCAGTGTTTCCTTACCATCTGAAATTACATCAAGCTGCGATTTGGTTTGAATTAAAAGGGAGGGATCTTTTTTTGGTGGGGGAGAGGGTCCCTGAATTGGTGCTGTTAGAGTTAGGGCCACCTGCTGGGAGAGCCTTTGAAAATTGGACTCATATGACCAAGTGGCCTCCCTACGCACTCAGCGAACAGAGCCCCAGTCCTGCTTAGCCTGGTTTTCCCACACACCCATCCCTCCGTGGCACAGCCTGTGAAAGGAGCTGAGGATGCAAGGACCAACATGCCACCGTTCCAGAGGGAGGACGCTTCACCCTTCAGAGAGAGAGGGAAGGCGCCAGAGGCTTCCTAGAGAAGGGGACACCTGAGCTGAGCCCCAAAAGATGAAGGAGATGGGAGAGGAATGTCCAAAGGGAAGGCAGAGCCACTGGAATGGACTGCTAATGGGATAAATAATCACAGTGCTTCGGCAGCCTGGTCTGTCTGCCTCCCTCTGAGGAGTCCAGCCTCGCCGTGCTTTCCTCCCTCTGTGGACCTGCCACATCCACTGTCTCTCCTTCTTTCTAACCCACAGGGCTCTGCCTTCTCCCAGGCAACTGCTGCTCTCTCTTCTGTGTCAGGGCCACACTCACTTCCTCAGAGAAGCATTCCTGACTTCCTCACCACACACAGTCCCTGTATTTAACAGGGACTGCATCAACCATCAGAGCAGTCATTTTACAGTTCCTGTGGGATTTTTCAATTAAAGTCCATTTCCTCCACTTGGCTGTAACCCCCTGAGGGTAGCACAGTGTTTCTTTCAGTCCTCCTACTGTATCTCCACCACTAAGCACTGTGCTCATAGATACTTTGTAGGATGAATGATGGAATGACCAAAAGGTTGAATAAATGAGTGATCCCACAAGGCATAGAACCATATGCCCAGGAAGTGTGAGTGCTGTGTGGCCAGAGGGAAGGGTGTGTGTGGTGGGTAGAGGATGCCAGGGGAGAAACCAGAGAATGTCGTGAAGGAACATGGGTCCACCAAGTCTGTGATTTTGAATTTGAGACTGAAAGCTGTGGGGATCCACTGAAAAAGGGGGGGGGGTGGCTGCCTAAAAAACACAATACAGAAAAGACCAAAAATGTGCTTAAGTATTTGGATCTTAAAGAGCCAGTGAGAAGAGAGTTGGATATCTAACTGACACATGGGTGGGAAATATTGTGGTTTAGTAATCCAATTGAGTTTGCTCAACAGGCAGTAAATACAATTTGCTGTGAACCATCATTATATATGAATTTGATTTTTTCCTCCAAAAATTTCCCCAGAAGAATCAATTATGCTCTGATTTAAAAAAAAAAAAAAAAAAAGCATTTGAACTTGGGTACATTAAAGTTCTCTTAAAGTTTTCTCACCTTATTTATCTTTTGTTCGATTTCAGCTTGGATTAACTCCTCCACATCTGTGAAAATTAAATGGATTTACTTTTGTTACACTGCTTGAAGCCGTTTTCACATAGATCTGTTTTGCTTTGCTTATGTCTCAACCATACACTTTCTGTGTGTTTTAATCATTATTTGGCAAGGAATTTTCAGATGTAATTAAAAGCAGCTAATCAAATCAAAAATTTACATGGAAAGTTTTATAAACCTGTGCCACATTACCCCCACGAATGTCAATAGTATCAATGTGAGGGCTGCACCAGATTTCATAAATAAGAATATGAACTGTATAAAAGGTCTTGAAATATAAACTGTTGAACAGAGAAGGCCCAAATCTGAAATTAGCCTTTTAAAGTCCTCGAAATATTTACACAGCAATAAAATACAGAGGAGCTTTAGAGGAATTCAGAGGTAAGCACAGTAGCAAGTGTAATTGTTCATGTTTAATTTGCTGATAATGTAAGAAAGATTGTATTTATTTAAGGGAGATCCAGTTGAATACATGGGTTTACAGAAATGTAAAACCATGTATTCTCTGATACAGTCACTCCAGCTGATATATGACTAATGTTTGCATGGTATATCTTTTTCCTCCTTTTATTTTTAGCCTAACTGTCCCTCTTTATTAAAATTTTGGTTCTTGTAAACTGCATTTATTTAGATCTTGCTTTTTTATCCAGTCTGACAAAAAATCACACTGAATGTAATTTTCAGTATGGTTGGATATAAGTCTACCATCTTGCTATTTGTGTTCTATTTTTCCTAGATTGTTATTCTTTAATTTTTCTTTCTCTTTTGGATTGAGTATTTCTTAGTATTCTATGTTTTATATTGCCTTCTATACTTGTTTGTTTGTTTGTTTTAGTGCTTACTCTGGGGTTTACTCCATGTAAGTTAAACACATCACAGCCTACGTTCAAATATTATTATCACTTTGTGCTCGCTTCGGCAGCACATATACAAATATTATTATCACTTTATGTGTAATGTAAGAAGCTTACAACAGCTACTTTCAATTCTCCTTCTATCCTTGGTCCTACTGTATACTTTATTTCTATATATGTAATAAATATTGAAATATATTATTTTTGCTACAAACATCCTATTTTATTTTAAATGAATCAAATGAGGAACAGTTTTATATATTTACCTGCATGTTTACTATTTCTGATATTCTTCATAACTTTGTGTAGATCTGAGTTTCCATCTGGAGAGTAAATACTAAAATGTGTTATTTTTGCTACATCAAATTTTCTTTTAAAAGAAAAAAACTGAGGGAAAAGTTTTATATATATACTTATATTTACCTGCATGTTTATTATTTCTGGCACTCTTCATTCCATTGTATAGATCTGAGTTTCCATCTGGAATTATTTTCCTTCAGCCTGAAGTACTTTTAAAATATTTAATGTAATGCATATCTGCTGACAATGAACTATGAACTCTCTTGGCTAGTTGGTAGGAAAATGTTTTTTCTTAATTTTGTTTTTTGAGGGACATTTTTGCCGGATATAGAATTCTCAGCTGACAGAGTTATTCATCTGGCATATTAAAGATGACATTCCATTGTCTTCTAGTTTGCGTTGTTTCCACAGAGAAGTCAGCAGCTCTTGTCTTTGTTTTCCTATATGAAATGTTATTTTTTTCACTGGCTGCTTTTAAAATTCCCTCTTCATCACTGGTTTTCAGCAAATTGATTATCACATGCCTTGGTATGATCTTCCTTATATTTTGTTTGGCATTTATTGAGCTTCTTAGATAAGTAGGTTTACAGTTTTCATCAAACTTGGAAAAAGTTCACCCATTATGTCTTTAAATATGTTTTTCCCTCCTTACCCTCCAACCACCAACTTCCTTCAGGAACTCAAGTTATATGTATTATAAACGTTCCTTGATATTTTCACACAGATCATGGAGGGTCTCTTTATTTTCAGACTTTTTTCTTTCTGAACTTTTGTTTGGGTAGTATCTATTGCTATGTCTTCAAGTTAATTCATCTTTTCTTTTGCAGTGCCTCATTTGATGTTAAACCTACCAGTGTATTTTCTCATATATTGTATTTTTTCTCTAGAAGTTCCATTTGATTTTTAGAAATATTTTCCCTTTCTCTTCTCATTTGATTTTTAGGTGCCATTGGTGACAGATATAAAAATTATTCCAAACCATGGAAAAATGTTTCCTAAAATCAACCTGATCATTCTAATAGTAGTTGTATGGTGGAAATGGAAAAGTCACCTTATGAATGTCCAAAGGGAGCCTGACCTCTGTATCGGTAGTGATACATTGGCAATATAAATAAGAAGGGGAAAAAAACAACAAAGAATCAGTAGGCATAATAGAGAGATAGTAGACAGGTTTTTGAGTCAGACGGACCTGAATTTATATCCTAACCACATTTATGTAACTTTGGGCAAATTCCTTAACAGTTTCCTCACCTGAACAATAGAAATAATAACTTCTTAATATGGCTGTTAAGAAGATTACATGCCATATGAATAGAACTCAATGTCTGGTACATAGTACAAACTCAATAAAGGCCCATTCTCATTTTATTATTATTTATAAACTTGTACAAATACTTTTCATAGCATTTCCAGAAAGAATTTTTATTCTTCTTGTCTTATATGTAAACCATTTGTCTAGACTTTAAGCCCATATAGAATAGGAACCAAGTTGCTGTACTTGTGCTGTTTCAGGTAATAATCAACCATTTAAAAATTATTTTTAAAAAAATGCAAAGCCATCTTTCTCTAATATATTAGTTGGGCACTTGTTACTTTGCATGGATTGCTGAGAAAATCCCCTCTCAATAAATAAGCATCCCATTATTGGTGTCAATGAAGCCTAGCAACACATCTTTCAAGAGTGCAGATTAAGAAATGCAATTATGGCAGCACACATTTCCTAAGCCAGGATAGTTTTATTTATGATGTTTTAATTGTTGAAATGGGACCTGTACCAAACCAGATGTGTTCTCATCTGGGCACTCATTGAGCTAGAATCCTCTATAATCAGGGTGACTCTACATCTCAGTTTGCTTAGAACTATTCCAACTTATGCCTGTCATCCCAAAATAATTATTAATAGTGCCCCCTTTCACTCCCCAAAGTGTTTGGATCATCAGTCATATGGTTACTTTATCTATAATTATCATTTAACAACTATATTCTGCAACACATTTGTTAGATGTCATAAGTACTATTGTGCTGTTATTACTCTTATAGGTGATCAAGGGTTAAGACCTATATTAACATCTGGACTGTGAGAAATACCACGTGGTGAAGCAAATTACTTATAAGCCAAGCTCTCTGTGAATTTAGAGAAAACACATTGCAAGTTAATTAGAAAATGAAAGAGGAGAACTAGATTTCAACCATACTGCCAAACAGAATGTTTATAGGATGAGGAGATACAGATGGGATTGTTAGATCAGAAAGTTAATATTTGCAAAAATTTCTGTCCTCTATTAATCCTTGGCTACAAATGTGGCTACTGTATGGCAATTCTCAAGGGTTGAGGGTAGATGTGAGGGAGGTAGTTGGTGGAAGGAGAAGAAATCAAAATCTAAATAGAGGATGGGTATACATAATTAGATAAGGCATATTCAACATAGTATAACATATAAATTTACATTCGAAGAACAAAAATACCCATTGTTTTCTTAAACCAAGGAAAGTAAAATTTAACCAAAACCTCTACTGGCAAAGCTATACAGGGATTTGCAAATTGGGGCACATCTCTCAAGGATTGAAATCTATCAGGATCTTGAGGGAGATAAGGTACATGAGGTTTTTGTTTTCAGATTTTTTTATGGTGACATAAATTATACAACCCAAAGAGTATATAAAACCTATAAATATGGGGGTTTTTAAATAATGAAATGAATAAAAGATTTGCTTACTAACCAGCTCAAGAAATAAAACAGGTCTTCTGATGCTCCTCCTCATGGTATTTTCTCCTTCCTCCATCTCCAAAAGACAACCTCAATTCTAAAACTTTGTTAATCTCTGCCTTACAGTTTGTCACCTAGGTATATAACCTAAAACAGTATGTTGTTGTGCATTGCCTGATTTTGAACTTTTAATAAACAGGATCATAATGTATGCATTCTATGATTTGCTTCTGTTGCTAAAAAAAAAGTGTTTTTGAGATTCATCCATGTTAATCCGGGTAGCTTTAATTAACTTTTATTGCTGTATATTAATTAATTCATCATAAGAATATATTAAAATTGGTCAACTCTACTGTTGCTGAATATTTGGATAGTTTGGAGGGTTTCTGCTTATGATTAATGCTTCTGTGAGCATCCTTATAAGTTTTTCTTAGGCATGAGTGCAAGAATTCCTCTAGAGCTCACATCTAGAAATGTAATCCCTGGTTATAGGTTATGTGCACATGCAACTTTGCTAAAAAATGCCAGACTATTGGCCTGAGCCAACTGATACTCCTACCTCCAACAGACATGGGTTTTTGCTGTTCCATATCCTTTCCAAGCATTGTTATTTGTAGACTTTTTAATTTTTTCCTATCTAGTACATGCAAAATCATATTGCGGCTTAATTTGCATTTCCTTGATTACTAATGAGATTATGCTTTTAAAATTTCATTTTTAGCATATTAATCATTTCCCTTCTGCAAAACACCTTTCATATTTCTGCTTGTGTTTCTATTAAGATGCCTCTTTCTTATTCATTTGTTGAGGAGATCCTCATACATTCTGGATACTAATCCTTCACTGGTTATATGCACTGGAAATATTTCCTCCCACTTTGCGAGATGATTATCATTTTCCTTATGGTGTCTTTTGATGATCATAAATTTTTAATTTTAAAGCAATTCAACAATTGAATTTATGACTATGATTTATTAAATTAAGAAATCCCTCACTACCCTAGTCATAAAAATATTCTCCTACATGTTTTTCTAACATACTTATAGTTTTTTCTTTCACATTTAGGTATTTAATCCAACTGAAATTCATTTTTCCATATGTTAAAGTGTGAGTAGCAGTTCAGTAATTTCATTTTTTCCCAATATGGTTATACAATTGCTTCAACAGCATTTATGAAAAGTCCATTCTTCACCCATTGTTAGGCAATATCTCTGTCATGTTTGGACATATCTGTTTCTGGACACATTATTATGTTACATTGGCCTATTAGTATATGTCTGCATTAACTTCACACTGCCTTAAGCTTTAATTAGACTTGACATTTGGCAGAGCAAGTTCTTCAGTAGTGACTGTTTTGGGGTGAATCAGATTGTCAAGGTCGATAAAAGCCCTGCTGGGATTTTTTTTTTTTTTTTTTGGAATAGCATTAAATCTGTAAATCATTATTATTCCTAGCTTTCTTATAACATGTTCTCTTTCTCTATTAATTTAAGTTTTATGAATCTTTTTAAGATTCATTTATCTATTTTAGAGAGAAAGAGAGAGAGTGTGTGAGTAGGGGGAGGGGCAGAGGGAGAGAACACCCAAGCAGACTCCCCGCTGTGTGTGGAGAAATCCCACGACCCATGAGATCATGACCTGAGCTGAAACCAAGAGCCAGATGCTCAACTGACTAAGCCACCCAGGTGCCCCTAAGTTCTATGAATTTCTACATGAAAGGCTTACATATCTTTTGTGAGACTTTTCCCTAGGCATTTTATATTTTTATTGCCATTTTAAGTACTATCCTTATTGTTAAAATTACATTTTATAATTTCCAATTGCTACTGAAAAGCACAAAATTCACTTTTACATATTGGTTTGGTGCCCAGCAAACTTCCTAACTCTTAACAATTAAAATAGTTTATCTGTAATTCATCTGTAATTTGGATGGGGAACTTTCTATATAGACAATCATAATATGTACAAATAATGACAGTTTTGTACTTTCCTTTCCAATCCATATATCTTTAAATCGTTTTCTTTTTCTACTACTGACTGGTACCTCTTGTAAGAAATTGAAGGAGTGGTTTCTTTTTTTTTTTTAAGATTTTATTTATTTATTTGACAGAGAGAGACACAGTGAGAGAGGGAACACAAGCAGGGGGGGTGGGAGAGGGAGAACCAGACTCCCGGCTGAGCAGGAGCCCAATGCAGGACTCGATCCCAGGACCCTGGGATCATGACCTGAGCTGAAGGCAGACGTTTAATGACTGAGCCACCCAGGCACCCCAAAGGAGTGGTTTCTTAAGAGTGATGGCAGACCAGGAGGTCCCAACCCTCATCCCCTCATAGAAACAACATTTCAACAACTACTCATGAATGAAAATAACTCTGAGAAAGCTCCAGAGTATAAGTAAGAAGCTGCAACAACCCAGTGCAGCACAATGACTGGGGATGTCTGCATAGAAAATTGTAGGAAACATTTATCTGCATTGCCCCATCCCTGAGGGCAGCACAAATTGGTGCCAAGAGGGACCCCCTACACCACAACTTCCCTTCATGGGAGAAGTGGAGAACAGGAGGACCCCAGCAGCCTTTGCCACGTAGGATCCCTACAGTCTTTTCATGGCTTGATAGCTCATTTCTTTTTAGCACCAAATACTATTCCATTGTCTAGACGTACCACAGTATTTTTATCCATTAACTTACTGAAAGACATCTTGGTTGCTTCCATTTGGGGACAATTTTGAATAAAGCTGCTATAAACATTTATATGCAGGTTTTCTGTGTAGACATGAATTTTCAACTCATTTGGGTAAATAGGAAGGAGTACAATTGCTGAACTGTATGCTAATTATGTTTAGCTTTTGTAAGAAACTTCCAAATTATTTTCCAAAGTGGCTGTACCACATTGCATTCCCACAATGAATGATTGTTCCTGTTGCTCCACATTCTCACCAGCACTTGGTGTTGTTAGTACTGTGGTTTTGGCCACTCCAACATAAGTGTATTAGTATCTCATTGTTGTTTTAATTTGCAATTCCCTAATGACATATGTTGTTGAGCATATTTTCATATGCTTATCTGCCATTTGTGTATCTTCTTTGGTTACATGTCTGTTGAGGTTTTTTGCCCATTTTTTAAATCAGGATGGTTTTTTTTTTTTCCTTCTTGCTAAGTTTTAAGAGCTCTTCATATATTTTGGGTAACAGTTCTTTATCTGCGAAGACAGGTCTGTGGTTTGTCTCATCATTCTCTTGACAATGTCTTTTACAAAGCATAAGCTTTTAATTTCAATAAAATCCAGCTTATCAATTTCCTCTTTCATGAATCATATCTTTGGCTTTGTATCTAAAAAGCCATTGCCATACCTAAGACAACCTAGATTTTCTCCTATGTTATCTTCTAGGAGTTTTATGGTTTTGTGCTTTACATTTAAGGTCAATAAGCCATTTTGAGTTAATTTTTGTCAGGTTTGTCAGGTCTGTGTCTAGATTCATTTTTTTTTTTTTTGTAAGTGTATGTCCAGTAGATCCAGCACCACAGACTAAACAATCAAAGATTAAGAGAGAGATTATATGAACTAATGCCATTATGGGGATCAATTATATACATGCAAATGATGGGAGGGACTTAAATGAAGAACAAAGGCAGGCAGGCATCAGAGGAGGTGATGAAATTGGAGGCCAGCCTGGAGAAAAGTACATCACTGTTACTGGGATGGAAAGAGAGGACCAGATCCAGATGGCATTGATTTCAGAAGTAGAGTGAAGTGTGTGTGTGCACGTGTGTGTGTGCATGTGTGTGAAAATTTGAAAATATATCCCAACTCTCATTCTCTATCTAGCCTATGTGTGATTAAAGTCTGGGGAGTGTTTAATGTTTTCTCGCAGAATTACTTGTTAATTGCTTTTTTTTTTTCATTTTTGTAAGCTGCTGCGTGTGAAAGATGAGGATTACACACCATCATTTTCCCCAAGGAATGAATAACTCCTTAATTTTATCCCAAAAGACTTGGTAAAATAAAAGCTTCAGTTTCCTTACTTATGCCTAGAGACCTAAAGAGATTTCTTAATTTTCATCCTCAGATAAATAACAGTTCACCGAAACGCAGGAAGATAACATGAAAAAGACTGAGTGAATATTACAGACCTAAACTTCACTAAATGGCAAATGACTGGAGTCTGGGCTTAATTAGTATCTGTCTTATGTGAGAAGATAAAGTTTCTACATCTTTTGTTTACATAAAAGCATTCAGTTCCAATTGTTCCCCATATTCACGCGATCTTAATGTTTTTATGGAATGCCTGGCACACAGAAATGAGAGTTTACGAGTGATACCATGAGCTTCCCCCTCTGGAGCTGGTACCAGATGGAAAAACAAACAAACAAACAAACATTGATTACTGTGGCCATTTAAACAGAATTTAGTTAAATTAATAGCACTTTAAACCTCTTCACTCTCACCAATTTGATGATCCTAGAGCCAATAAAGTGGCTGTGGCCCCCTTAAAGTTGATAGCCTGCTTTGTACTTTTTATCTAACATATATCCTTCGGCCAGCTGAGGAACTGATTTAATCCCTTTGGAGGCTTCAATTGGAGTAGTTGCTAAGAGGTAAGGGTGGGCAGAACTGTCCCTGAATATATAAGGTGAAACATCTCTCTACAGAATCAAGGCCATGCCCTAGAGAATAGCTCTGCTAGTCCATATGGCTTATTGATACCTCTAAGGGAAAAACTAATTACCAAAAATTAAAAGTGGAAGTGTACTTAGAGTTGAGCCCAAAGCTAGGCACATTTGAAGAGACTTAGAATGTACTTAAAGGAAGTTTTAATACTTCCTTACAAAATCTGCCCTCCTCACTCCAATGTACATACTCTTGTCTCAGATATTTTTTGCAGTTATATTTTATGGGGGAAAAAAAGCAAATGGACTCTTCAAAGCGTACTTTCTATTCTGACTCTCATGCAAATCAACAAAGCTAGATTTACTGTGACATTAATGAGGCTTAAACTTCGGGGCACTTCCCTTACCTAGGAAAGGTACATGGTCATATGCTTTTGTAAAATCTGCAAAAACAATTTTAATCATGATTGGTAAAGACTGCTGTCTCTTCCACTTGTCTTCCCCTAGTATCGGGCACTGGAGCAGCTGTGGACTTGGGGATCTGGCTAAGGGGAATTGAGTGGGGAGACATTCAACTTGGGCGAATGAGATGCAGTTATGTGGCTTTCAGTCAACTTTGAATATGGTTAAATTATTGCTAGCTGTTCTGTTGGAGGGATGGATTCTAGGAACTCCACTACTGCCCATTGTTCCTTCTTATTGTCATGAGAGGAAAGATGCAGAGCAAAAGGCTGCAGTGGTAAATGAGAAATGGCACTAGAAGGGTAAGTCTGGTGGAGATAAATCATGGTTTGAAACATACGGAATCTGATGTTCTGAACACCAGACATCTAAAAGTGTCACAGACCTGTACCTCTGAAACAAATAATACATTATATGTTAAAAAAAAAAAAAAAGAAGAAGAAGAAGATAGTAGGAAAATGAAGGGGGGGAAATCGGAGGGGGAGACGAACCATGAGAGACTATGGACTCTGAGAAACAAACTGAAGGTTCTAGAGGGAAGGGGGTGGGGGGATGGGTTAGCCTGGTGATGGGTATTAAAAGGGCACGTACTGAATGGAGCACTGGGTGTTATACACAAACAATGAATCATGGAACACTACATCAAAAACTAATGATGTAATGTATGGTGATTAACATAACATAATAAAAAAATAAATAAATAAAAAATAAAAGTGTAAGTAGATTCATGTTTCAGGGACACTAAGTGAAAGTGGAAGTTCTTGCCTGTCAGGCATATTTGATAATTCAGAGTCTAGAATTACAGACCCCTTGTCCAATAACATTTTTTGTCATACTGCTCCTATATAAAATCAATACAAATTATTCTGCTATAAACAAGAAAACTATAACAAAAACATTTTCAAATAATGCCAAGATTAATTCATTAAGATGAGATGATAAATTTCCAATAGAATAAATAGATTCCTGAACTGCTTAACAACCTAGTTAATGAAGAAGAGTGAATCATATGAAGACAATGGAGAAATATTTAGTATGTGGCTGCTCTGACATAAAATTCTGGTACCGATGAAGGTGAGGACCCCTTCAGTGAGGATGCTGATGGCAGACTGGTTAAGGACAGCTCTCAATTCAATGGCTATTTAAAATTTATCACTGAACAATAAAACCTGAAATGCCTGAAATCTTACACTGTAGGTATGAAAGAAGCTTGAGAAAGGTTTTCCTAAGTATATTAATAATCCTGAAACTTACACATTACCAATAAGTTATAGAACAGAAAAAACTATTACAAACTATCAATAATTTTTCAGGGGTTTGGTTAACAATGCCAAAGGAAAATTAAGTTATCTTTTAATTCACTCTATAGAAAATGAAATTATAAAACTGTTGATAATTGAAGAGGTAAACAAAGAATATGAGGCCAAAAATATGCAGAAGTATTAAAAAGCTATATGAAGCAGTTAAGAAGATAAATATATTATTTTTATGGATTTTGTGATATTTGTGTCAATTGTCAACTTTTTACAAATGTGTAACTTATTGTTATTCTTTTTATTCTAAATAAACATATACCTTAGGATCTAATGTTGTATTAGAATTATTGTTTTCCTTTAAAGGTGCTCCAAAATTGCATACATTTCAGATACTCAAAAAACCTGAATCCTGTGTTCAAATCACTGTCACCTAAGTACTCATGGAAAAAAAGGTCGTGAAGTATTGAATTTCTAAGAATCATACCTCTCTTTAAAGCCAAAGTTAAGTAAATATAGTAGGAGAGTCTTATTAGCCTCTTCTGCATAATCTGCAAAAATAAATTAGGAAAGTAAGATTACAGATTTCTCCATTTCTCTATGACTTGTTGACTTCTTTTAAGAGACTGATTTACTAATACAGCATAAATCTACTAATCAGTAAAAAGAATCCAAGAACAGTCATGTCCAAGAAGTCTGCAAATCCATCCCAGCTGGAAAGAAAAATTCGACTTCTGAAATAGAGTAAGTGAGGGATAGTGTGTTTTAAGAGAGGCAGGGAGTTCAGGACTTTTCAAGAGGGAAACATGATCACCAGCAACAGTGACTAGAAAAATCTTGAGAGGTGCCAATATTGATTTATTCACCCCCACCTGTTACGGAAATGATTTAAGGTGCTTAAAGGACCTGTCAATACAACAAAAGAGAATACAGTGAGAAGTGGAGCAAAATAAATAGAGAAAAAAGAGGAGAATGTAATAAGGAGCCAGAAAACGGGACTAAAAGGCACGACCCACAAAGTCGTCCCCACTGTTCTAAGGGGGCCTCAAATGCAGCTCTTAGTATCCAAGTGAGGAGATAAATTTATTCAGACTGAGCCTCGGAGGAAGGGTTGGAGTCTGGGTTGAATATAATTAAAATGAAACAACAGCAAACCTGAGAATGAGGGGTTTCGCAACGTTTTTCCCACATCAGCCGGAACAGAAAACCCCTCTCTGGAGCACAGATGAAGCACTGGGGGATGTGATCACTCCAACAGGCATCTTACTCTGATTAGGTCTTGGCATCTGTGCTGCACTGTAAGTTATACCTTTTAAAGTCCAACTCAACAAATCCCTTAACACATGGGATGTCACATAGCTTCCATGATTCAGCCATAAAAACAGAAAAATAACACCAGCTAATTCAACACTGCATAAACAAAAAGGCTATACAAAGGACAGCGTCTGACACAATCTAAATTGTGTACTGAGCCTTGTGTATTGCTCTTTCAGAAACCTCTCTAATATTTTCATATTTAATTGATATGTTTGCTTTTTGCATCAGAAGATGTTAAGGACATAAAGAAAAAAACCCGTAATTTTCAATATAATCTTAGGCTCACGTTACGGCTACAGATCATAATAATCATGTTATTTTGATGATAATACGTCTACTCTGGACCTTTCAGCATTCTTGGAGTACAATGTCCAAGCAGTTTCTCTAAAACTCATGCTGTTAATATACCAAAAGCTAAGTAACAAGAGTATATTACTGATTATTGTGTGTATCACTAGCACTGATATCCTGAATGATACACACAAGGTTGAGATCTGTTCTCTTATTACAAGAGAAATACATATTCATTACAGAATACTCTGAAAATACAGATCAGCAAAGGGAAGAAAATTAGAGATCGTAAGGTGCAACTAAGGCTGAAAATCCCCAGTTTGGGCTCTTCTCATCAGCCTGTCCCTCATCAGCTCTCTGACCATTTTGGACACACCCTTCATCTCTGAAGAGGAGGCCATGGATAATACTGCTTGGCTCACAAGAAGGACACGGTGCCATGGCAGATGACCACTGTCAATCCTGTATTTATCTAATGCTTTTTAAGGAGTTTAAACACTCCTCACATATATTTTACTTTGATTTTTTTGCCCATCTTCACCTACATTTTTATGTGATAGGGATCACATGCACTGTGACAGACTACTGACTAGTCAGAGGCAGCTATTAAAGAAAAAAAAGAGGTCTCTTTGCTTAGCTACTTTTAATCCAGAGAATAATTTTTTTATTAATGTGATTACAACAAAGCCATTCATAACACAATCTGATGTTCCTCAACTTGAGGGATCCCCTGTGGTTCCAGGTATACTTGACCTATGGAAACACCAAGCTAGTCCCTTGTGAGGCTGGGGAACCAAAAAGCTTAGAGAATGGGGGGATTGGGGCACAGACTCCATAACAAATGATTTGCCTCTCTTGCCTCTGTACATATAGATTTAAGTGGGCATAGCACCCTCAACATGAGCCCAACTTGTGCTCACATGGGATGGGAACATGTCTGGCCATGTCTGACGGCTGGTGTGGGAGCGGACAAGGCTAATTATAAGACTGCTAAAGAATCTTTGGGGAAAGCTAATCATCCTAAAGGAGAGTCCACAGGAGGGGCCCAGCATCAGAGGGGAGCAGGATTTTGAAAACTGTGGGGTCTATTACTTGGGTCACTTTCCCCAGGGTGAAGAAGCTGGGTAAAACCTAGGAGGCATTTCACATAAAACTCTGTGAGATATGAGAGCAGAAAAGAACACAGCTCTGTGTCTTATAAAATCTGTATGACTGAAGCCTGCTACAGCACAGAACACAACAGCCTGCGCAGGACCTTATACTGGCACAGAAAAGAGGCAGGAGAGGGTATCAGACCACCCAGGCTGGACACCAAAGACAGCAACCACAAAGAAAGGGGTTAATAGATTTGGCTACTTAAATTTTAGAAAACGACCTTAAAAACAAACCGAGAAACAAAACTAGAAGACAAGTGAAAAACTGAAAACAGTGTCGATATCATACCAGATCAACCAAAGACTAATATGATTTTTCAAAAGGCTATTAAAATTCAGTAAGGAGATTATTACCACCATCACCAACCTCCCCCCAAAATTAAGAACATGAACAGGTAATTCACTAAAGGAGAAATATAAATAGGTATATTTTTAAAATAACCATACTAGAAATTTAAAAAATGTAGCTATCCTGGACTAAAAACCTTCAGGTTTAAAATGTATTTTATTGTAGTCTTACCAATAATCTCTACATTTTGGGTGTGTATATGGGTTTTTGGAATCAGCCTGGATTAAAATCCCAGTTCTGCTACACACGAACTATGGGACACTGAATAAGTTACTTGGCCTCTACAAACCTCAGTACTCTTATTTGCAAAATAGAGATAACATTATCTACATCTCAGTAATGTTGTAAGGAGTGAATGAAATCGTGCATATACAGTACCTAGCACACAGTAAGAATTTACTAAATGTTTGCTGTTTTATTAGTACCTATTCTGATATATTTGGTAATAATGAGACTATTTGGCTAATCAGAAACCTGGATCATCTTACTTCTTAAAGCTTTCTGAGTTACTCTAAGATTTCAAGACCATGTATACACACACATACACACATACATGAAAGAGATAATGGACAATTGTTATTAAAGACTGAAATACTAGTGCCAAAACAATGAGAACAGTTAACAATTATTTGGGTCTTGATCTTTAAAAAGTCACTTCAAAGGATAACATAATTCTTGGCTGCTAGTAGAAACACTTTATGTATGTTTTTAAATCATACTAAAATCAAGGGTAAAAGACAGTTACATAACTTAAATTTAGGAAATTTTTTTATCAAAAGATATTTTAAAATCATGAATCAAATTATTTTATCATTTTAGAACTTATATTTTATATTTGATAATGTTGAAAAGGCTAATTAGTACCTTCTTTCCTTTTGGCAGCTAGTATAAAATGCAAATATAATTAGATTTTTTAGAAATATGTATATGATGTATGTATATAGAATTCTGTACTAGTGATTCAAATAAAAAAAATTATTTGGTCAAGTAGTTGTGCCAATAGACTTAAGATACTGATAATGATTTCCAGGAAAACATTTAGAAATATACATCTTAACATAAAAACTCTCAGTATGACATGTAATTGTAGGAACAAAAGTCACCTTAAATTCCCAAACTGAAGGTAGGAAACCTTTTGAGTTTACACTGGTAGTCACCCTCTCACAGAAGTGAGCAATCGTGGAGGACACAAATAAAAGGAAATCAATGGAGGAGGGATTTGAAAGAGAGAGAAATCACTGCACTTGCCCATGTTTAAAGTAACCATTACAAATCAAACAATATATTTGGGTTTTACATCATAGGAAATAAAGGGAAAGAATTGGGGGGCGAATAAGTGAAGGAAAAGAAAAACTGATCAAGTCAGATGAACATAGAAACACAAGAGAGAAAAAGAGTTAAAGAAAGACAGTTAGAAGGACACATACAACCAGGGCATGACTCAAGAAAGAAAAAAAAAAGAGAGAAAGGAGAACAGAAATTAGCATATGGAGATATGCACAGCACAAAAAACAACCACAGGAAACAAACATCCAAAAGAAAAAAAAAAGGAAGAGAGAGAGAGAGAGACATAACACGGAAACACCTTTTTGAGAAGTAATATACTTGTTTTGTAACCTTTCCTGAATGAAGTTGTTAAAGATGATCAGAAGTGTTGCATTTTTTGCAACTATAGTCATTCGCGGAGCCATGACATCTTTTACTGGTCCCCAGCGGCTGGGTGAAATTAACCTAATGGTTGATTCTGGTCCAAAGGCTAGAAGTTGTCCATTTCCATGCTTGACAATTAAAAGTATTACATCTTCTGCTGCATCTCCTAAAAAAGAATGCTAGAAATAATAAATAACACATCCTCTGCAGTTTTTTGACATTTCACATATAGAAAAACCACGAACCATATCCCCCTTTATACTGACTGACAGGCATTCCAAAACTGGCACAGACTTATTTTTAATTTATTTAAATCAGTCTTGAAACTGTAATTTTAACTTGAAATTGGCAAAATCTCCTTTATTTCTTGAATATAAAAAACCTTACATTTTAATTCCAATGTGTGAATCCTTTTACAACCTGAATTTTTAAAAGGTGTGACCAGGGGTAATCTAAAGAGGATGTTAATATACTACCTTCCCTAAAAATATTTTAACATTTTCATACAATACTAAAAACTTACCTTCTTCCATTTTTTAGAATAAATAGATCATATGAAAATTCTGTAGTTTATTTATAAAACAATTATATTTGAGTGTTACCATGGAGTAGCAAAGTTTTCAATTCCTTTCAGTTTTTTTCCTTTGAAGAAAAAATGTAGAGAAACCAGCTATAAAACCCTCTAATTAAAAGTCAAATCCAAGATTTTGTTGGACAATGAGATGCTTTATTAAATTTGATACACTTACTATATAAGAATTCTGTGAAAAAAATGGGGTATCAAATTACTTTGGATCTAGGTCTCTGCATTATAAAGTCTGTCCCCAAAAGATGTCCTCTCACTATATCCGATGGCTATAAGCATAGAGATGACCAAAAAGCGGCAATAGCTTTTCCCAGTAAGACAAGTTTCAACTGACCTGCCCACGGTATTACAAGTCCTCCTAGCAAAATAAAAAAATCCCAATCCCCATGTCTATATAGTATCATCTCCAAGCAGGTGAGACGGATGAAGCACTTGGACCAGCCCTACATCTGTGCTTGGCATGAGGTCCACACAGCATCAGCCTTGGGAAAGCCATCTTCCCCTCATCCAGACAACTCTACTTGAACTATTCCGAGACTCCTTGGAGGGGTGAAACTTCTAGAAAAAAGAAAGAGAGCAAGAGAGAGAGAAACAAGGTTTCAATATTGAAAGGAATATACAAATAATCAAATTCAACTGCACCAATGCTGAGGGGAAGAATGAAGAAGTTGGAAAACAAGCAGCTTTGTAAAAAGGCTCTCTGGTATGACAAGAACTGACCAGAGTGCCACTATCCCTGACATATCATTGGTGAAGGCCACCCATTTTCTTACCAGGCATGGGCGTCTCCACAATAAGGTGTTTGTGGTTGGTAAACAGTTCAGTGGAGTCTTGTTCTATTGATCTTTCCTCTAAGTCTGATTCTGGGATGGCAGTACAGCCACCTAGTTGGAAAAAATACATACAATATTTTGAGCAGTGTGTAGGAAAATCTGCCTCTCCACACGGCAACCCAGCTTAAGAACATACCAATCATAAAGATAACCAACGATGTGACAACAATCTTCACGAGCAGACCAAAAAGAATAATTTTAAATGTCTCTCTTTGGTGACAATACTGGGAATGAGTTATTGCCCCCAAAGACATATTATACTGAGATCACTTAGCAATAGCAGCAGTGGTGTTGTCTTTAAATTTCTTCTTTTTGAAGTCAGAAAGGACAAAACCTATAGCATATGTGATATCTGTAATATAAGGGTACCCCAGCAGGAATTCTCTCTAATATCAGAGCATCAGAAACTATAAAAACAAAAGCACACTGACCACAAGGGAATGCAACCTTTCTTGAGCAAAGTGGAAGGCTGCTGGTATCCTGAGACGGTGACTGTGGTGGTATATCTCTGGACTTTGATTCTATCCCTGCGTTCAGCACTTCACAGTACAGACACAAACACTTCATAATTCAACAGCAAAGCCACATGCTGCATTGTGGAAGCTTTCAATTCCAAGTCAATTCCCACAGTGACTTGTGGATGAGCCAGCACCACTGCACTTTCAAAATATTGGGTATAAGTCATTTGATTTTATTCACCAAAATCTTGTAGGGGAGACTTGTGATAACTTCTTGACTGTATCTGTAACTTGATTTGACTAATTTGCTACCATTTCCTGGAAATGTACTGACATACTGTATACTATACATATTTTTTTCCCAAAGCCATTCTTCTTGTTAATGTAGCGTGATTTTTTTTTTTTTTTCTTTTCCTTGTCTGAGGCTTCTCATACACTGAGTCCAAAGCCTCTGTACTCAAGTTTGGCTGTATGCATGAGGGGGTTTATGAGGAAAGACAGGGTATCGCAGCGCTGATTTGTAAACCACATCACTCAAATGAGAGGGAAGGGGCAAGATCCCAAGTCTGAAGGAGAATACACCTTACCATTCATCCCTCTGCATCAACTCTGAAAAAAGAAATTGATGCCAAGGGAAACTTGAGAGAAAAGCATCTCCACATTCATAAAATAAGAATTAGAGGTAGCCTCAGAGGTTCCCCAAGAGGATATGTTAGAATTCTCCAACAGTGCAATGGAACTTGCCTGGCTATATCTAAAAATGGCAAGGGCCCCATCCAGAAGGAGGACCAGGCTTATTTTTTATTCATTTATTTGACAGAGAGAGACACAGCGAGAGAGGGAACACAAGCAGGGGGAGTGGGTGAGGGAGAAGCAGCTTCCCGCTGAGCAGGGAGCCCGATGCGGGGCTCGGTCCCAGGAGCCTGGGATCATGACCTGAGCCGCAGGCAGACGCTTAACGACTGAGCCACCCAGGCGCCCCTTATTTTTAATCTCTTTCCAAAGCCTGTATATCATGGTAACAATAACTATCCTTATTGAGTACTTTCTAAATGCTAGAAACCCTGACCATATTATCTCATTTAGTTTCTAGAAACCATGAAATAGATATTATTATTCTCATCTTACAGATAAGACGGATCTAATGAGATGCAGTAACTTGCCAAGGTCACACGGCTCCTAAGGAGTAAGGAATAAGACCGAACTCGCACCCAAGCCTGACAACACCTAAAGCGCATGTCATCTGATCACTTACTCTATGGCTCCTCAGTTGCAGCATTAGCCAAAGAGGTACTTGAGACTGCAGGACTCAGGTGTCAGCAGGTTTTATTCCACCTGCCAATCCACTGAGTGTGATGGCCAGGAGCACTGCTTAGAGTATTGTGAGGCCAAGGCAGGCCCCGAGGTGCTGGGACCTTGGCAAAGCCCAAGAAATAGCACCCTTCCCCTCCTGGCCCCTCACCCAACTGAGATAAAAACTAGGGTATGTGGGGTGAGGGAGAAGTACTTCTGTAAGACTAATGATAGGGAAGAACAGGAATAAGTGATGTGCTCCTTGCAGAACAGAAACTGATCTTAAGAAAAAAGGACCAGGAATGGCTTGGTTTCTCGTTGCACACTCACAAATCAGTTTAAGGCATCCCTGAGGCAGAGGGAGGGAGGAAGCAGGGCGAGGCCAGGAGCGTTGTACCCCTATAGCTATCTTCGCGCACAAAGAAACCTCAGGAGTGGGGAAGAAGTATACCCAGCCAACAAATGGGAAGACTGCAGTGATCAGTTAGCAGTGTCTGCCACACATTTGTGGAGAGAGGCAGATCCGCGCTGATTAAGTAGAGTCCACCTCTTTCATTCCAGCTGACTCATACTGAGGCAAGACAAAGGATACAGACTTAAAAGCACTTCCTAGTTCTTTAATCACATGGACATAAAAGGACCAGTCAGTCATTACAGACTAGGAACAACTTATGTAATTTCCTCTTTTCTTCCTGGCACAAAATTTTTTTTCCTTGTCCTTAGTACAAAGAGATAAAAAAAAAAATCTCTCAAATCCCACTGCAGGGCTGACCAGTCATTTGCCCTGGGAATCCCACCCCCCTCCTTTTTCGGATGCCTCGATTCAGCCAGACTGCCCAACCATACGCCTAGAGTTTCTGACCTCCCAGTTTGGAAGAAAGAATAAGCTATGGGATCTGGCATCCTGACCAATGGAAAATGGGAGAAGGAAAAAAGCCGGGCAGAGAATTCCCCTCCTGCCTCTCCCCAGGTGGGCCCTGAATTATTATTTTCCTTTTGCCAACCTCCGGGAAACTGCTGTGTGCTGGGTAGATGTATCTGCTGGGTCTCTTCATGGCTCTTTGAGGGAAGAACCAAGGATGAACCACTTTATAGTATATCACATATTTCCTTGACTCCCTTACCTTTTTCCTCATCCTCCCTTCCCCTGAGTTTGTCAAATAAACCATCATTTTAATCCTTCCCTCAGGCTCTGCTTTATTGCAAAAATCACTGACACTGGAAATAGTTCTAAAAAGCAGGCCTCCAACACAAAATTTTGAGGTTAGATTGCCCACCTATGTGTAAGAAATGGGGGCTCCATGAGTGGGAGCAAACGTGATGGGCAAAACCCTGTTATGTAATTATGTAAGCTTTCATCCATGGCTGACTGGAATGAAGTGCATGTAGAGGTCAAGACTAGCAGATTGAATAGCTGTGGAGTGGAAATATTTATAATTATAAGCATTCCCGAATAGGGCGGCTGCTTCTGATGACCAGATATGTTGGAAAAAAAGAAAACGGCAAGTTTGGTGAAGTTAATAGGCAATGAAAGGCACATCCTTAAAGTCAGAAGGCCACTTTGGCCTTGCTAATTTAAGTGAGATCATTGGACCCACGGCACTGGATATCACCAGGGAGCTTGTGAGAAATGCAGAATCTTAGTCCTCACCCCACAGCTACTGCATTTGAATCTGCTAAGAAGGACAGATGAGTATATCTGATGAGATTTTTGCTAGGATAAAAAACATTTGTTTGTTAAAAATTTCAGAATAAACAGTAAATAGAAATAACATATAAAACTTCCAGACTATCAGAGACCCTCTGAAGTCCATCCGTGAGAGTGGAGCCTGGGTTCCATGGATGCCAGATGAAGTACCCTTGGCTTAGAGCCTGTATCATCAAAGGATAGAAAGGAAGAAAAACCACAGCCGGATGAAATCATCCAAACACACATTGTGTGTGCAACACATAAGAGCCAACAGGCAAAAACAAGTGAGAGCCAGGGACCTCCTGATCTGGAAATCATAGTACTATGGACCTAGTGTGTGCTGGACACTTGGCTATGAATTCTCAATGCATTAGCTTACTCAATCCTCAGACAACCCTATCAGTAAGCGTTTATTGGCCCCACTTTACAATTATAAAATTATTGATATTAATGTGTGTTTTTTCTTCAGCTTCCCCCCCGCCCCGTGCCTCTTCCCCCCAAATTTCTCCAGGCCATTTTGCGCTTCCATGCCTCAGAAATTTGTACTGGGGCCAAAAAAAAAAAAAAAAAAGTAGCCTGAAAATACTCTCTTTTCTAGCCTTAGTTTTCCATAGACTGAGCTCACTGAAGATAGGAAAGTATCTCTGGGGAAAGATTTTCTCTAGTGGTAATTCAGAGGGGTAAAGAGAGCCAGGTTGGACCACCCCAAGGGAGCAAAGCATCAAGGAACGGAGATGCAGGCACAAGGAGGGCTGGGGATCAGGAGTTCCAACCTCAGCAAGGCCTCCCTCATCCACCAAGCCTCTGCTGTATGCTTAGGCAATGAGGCTGTTCACAGTACTGCACCCTCATTTTCTGAGCCCCAGAGAGACAAGAGGTAGGGGAGGTGGGGTGGGCAATAATAACTGAGACTGAATTTCCCACCATCCTGCTCATAAAGAAAACTAAAATTTTGACATTTTTTGTATCACTGACTTAGCTTTGTAAGACTAAGTGTCAGTCCTGCTAGAAAGTCTCAACTTATTAAATGTAAACCTAAAGATTACATCATTTGCCAAAGGTCACACAGCAAGTCTATATGAGCTGCAGCCCAGCTCTTCCCAGGGCAGCCATGCTTCTCAAAAGGACCAGTTTTTAAAAAATTTCTAATCTATCTAAACTAATACGTTTGTAAAATGTAATAACAATAAAAGGAGTTACTAGAAAAATGAAATGAATATACCAGCCCTCATCTATTAGTAGTATACTTAATCTTTATAAAAGTACCCTGTCAATTGCTACAAGTTCCTAAACACTCTCAATTACAGGTTCACAAAAAGTCTACAGGCAGATGCCAGTCTTCTGGCCACATTTTAACAACAGTGACACAAGATATGGTCTACCTTAATCAATATGATATAGAGAATTAGAGTTTAGAAATAATTATTCAGCAAACTCCTCATTATTTAAAGTTCAGATAGCCAGCAAAGTCATTGTGGCAACAACAGGGGCTTCTCACGACTTACTTATGTGATCTCTGTTCTTCTCAAATATCTAGGGGCAGCTCCCTCACTGCACAGTGTCCAGACCAGGCCCCATCTCCCTGCCAGGGAAGATGTCCAGGTTCCCCAGTGCCTGCTCCCGCCACAATGATGGGGATCCACTTCTACTTCCATGCCCTTTTATAAGAGGAGATTCAGTAAGGGAAACTGCAGTCAGGAGTTGGGACTAAGAGAACAATGTTGTAAGTGGTAGCTAACCCCTGCAGGTAAAATTTTAAAAATGTGAAGCATGTATCATGAACTGTGAATAATCAGCCCAGGAGCAGTTGGAACAAGATAGTCTATAAATTGGAGACTACACCAATGACATTTAGGAGGATGTTTTTGAGGCACTTTACTACACTGCCTATTCCTCTGAATTGTTACCAAATTATGTGCAAGCTCATTTGTGTTAACCATACGTAGCTGTAAAAATTTGTTTTTTTGCAAGTTAATAACACATTAATACATACAGAAATCCTCATGTAGCCAGGAAATTATTTAAGTAAAAAACCTTACCTAAAATTCTGAATAGGAGTTCACACTATATTTATAAAGATAATGCAACTCGAGGATTTTTTAGGGAGTCCAAACTATCCTCGAACCTGTCTCTGCATTTAAAAGCAAACTATAAAATGGTTGAACTTCCTCCTTAACCAGGTGGAACATATTTTCTCAACAAGGGAATTACGCTAAGGAATTTCCACCCACTGTCAGAAAAACAAACAAATAAAAATAACAATAAAAAAGAGCTCAGGTGGGCGGCTGGGTGGCTCAGTCGTTAAGCGCCTGCCTTCAGCTCAGGTCACGATCCCAGGGTCCCGGGATCGAGTCCCACATCGGGCTCCCTGCTTGGCAGGAAGCCTGCTTCTCCCTCTCCCTCTGCCCCTGCTCTCACTGTGTCTCTCTCCGTCAAATACATAAATAAAATCTAAAAAAAAAAAAAAAAGAGCTCAGGTCCTCCCTGTAGGTTGCTACTGTGGCATTAACTATAAAAGTTATAGAATTCAAAGGTCAACATAGGAGGCCAGGCAGAAACAAATGTGACTATCCTCTAGAATACTAGCTAGAGATCAAAATCTGAATGCAAGGTAAACATTGACACGTCGGTAAATATATAACCAGCTAGCTGGCAAGAGAGAAAAGTAAAGCCCTGATCTGTAGTGTTTGCCCATGTCCATGGTGTAAATACTCCCAACATGGCCAATTTCAAGCAGCCAAAGTGGCATCGCCAAATAAGAGCTTGGCAGAGTTGCACAAGGAGCACACGGTTAGCACTTTCACCACACAGACTCTGTAGACACCAACCACCTCGAGAGCATAGAGTAAAATGTAGTAAAATAGTAAAGAGTTTTTAAGTATATTATCTTTGTTGCTGATACAATGTATTTGATTATAAAAATACATAATTTAGTTTTTAATAGTGGCTGAATTTGTCACTTAGCTCACAGAATACCTAAAAATTCAACAATTGGCTCTCATGCGCTCGTGAAAGCCAGTTCTGGCACTGAAGGTGGGCATGGTGTAGGGGGTTTAATGTCATGCTTTGAATCCTCGATTCAAACTGTGGCACAGCATTTATGAGCCAACCAGTCCTCTGGCGCAAGTTATTTCACTTGAACGAGCTTCAGTTTCCTTATCTATAAAATAGAAACTATGGCATCCCTCCTTCATAAGAGAGAAACTGATGAGTGTGTGTAAGTGCCTGGCACACTGAAAAACACAGGAAATTTTGGCTATTTTCAGGTAAAAGTTAGGAACACCAAAAGAAGAATAAATCGGCCAAGATAAAGGTCCCTTTATAAAGGTGGGAGTGTGAAAGGGTAGGGGTCACACAGGCTGATGCACCTATGGACCAAAGACACAGCTCTGCAACAAAAAAAGAAAAGTGCCCAGAAACCTTAAACATGTGGCCAACTCTGAAATTGACTACTCTTTTTTTACTCATGCCCTATCTTATACTTTTCCTTCTACTAGATTAGCTGAGTTCTAATATTTGATCCTACCCCCATGTGAATCCTGATGGCCCCACTGACCTGCCTCACTCTCTACCTTATAACCCAAATAGTCTAAATCAGGGGTTAACCAGATAGTAAACATTTTTTAAATTCTGCAGGCCACCTGATCTCTGGTGCAATCACTCAGTTTTACCATTGTAGTGCAACTGCAGCCAAAGACAAAATGTAAACGTGAATGAGCACTGGTTGTGTTCCAATAAAACTTTACTTACTAAAACAGGTAGGAGGCCAGATTTAGCCCATGGACCAGAAATGGTTTGCCGGTCCCTGGCCTAATCCAAGGCTCACAGAAAGTTACTTTTTTACAGTATCCTAATTCTAAAGGATCCTAGAGGCGTTTTAACACTGTTAGATCACCTTACAGTTACTAGAATAACTAGAAGGAGGAGGACATTGGAGGAGGAAGAGGGTGACGAAGAGACGGGAGAAGGAGGGGGGTGAGGAGAAGGAGAAGCAGTAGAAGTAGAAGTAGAGGGCGCCTGGGTGGCTCAGTTGGTTAAGCGACTGCCTTCGGCTCAGGTCATGATCCTGGAGTCCCGGGATCGAGTCCCGCATCGGGCTCCCTGCTCAGCGGGGAGTCTGCTTCTCCCTCTGACCCTCTTCCCTCTCGTGCTTTCTATCTCTCATTCTCTCTCTCTCTCAAATAAATAAATAAAATCTTTAAAAAAAAAAGAAGTAGAAGTAGAAGTAGTAGTAGTAAGAGCAGTACTAGTTTAAAAGCATATTGTTGGGCCCCTGGGTGGCTCAGTCAGTTAAGCGTCTGCCTTCGGCTCAGGTCATGATCCCAGGGTCCTGGGTTGGAACCCCACGTCGGGCTCCCTGCTCCGCAGGGAGCCTGCTTCTCCTTCTGCCACTCCCTCCTGCCCCCTGCCCCTGCTTGTGTGCACTCACTCGCTCTCTCTCTCAAATAAATAAATTGTGAAACACATAAATTGAAAAAAAAAAAAGCATATTGTTTACCCTACTGCTACAATATTTTGGTTTGGGCAGTGATAAACTTTTTTTTAATAGACTACTTTTCAAAACCATTTTAGATGTTCAAAAAAATTTAGCAGATAGTACAGTGAATTCTTACATATCTTCTGCACAGTTTCTCCTATTGTGGTATCTTGCATTAGTGTGATACATTTGTTATGATCAATGAGCCAATATTAATACATTATTATTAACCAAAGTCCATAGTCCATTCAAATTTCCTTAGTTTTTACCCAATATCTTTTTTCCATCTAGGATACCACATGACACTAGTTGTCATACCTCTTTTGGCTCTTCTTGGTTGTGACAGTTCCTCAGACTTCCCCTAGTTTTTGATGGCCTTGACGGTTTTGAGGCGTACTGATCAAGTATATTGCAGAATGCCCTTCTACTGGAATTTATCTGATGTTTTTCTCATGACTAGACTTGAGGAAAAATTTTTATAGGAGGTTTCTTTTTATAAATTCTTAAGGTTTCCAATATTTTAGAATTGTCTCCAGGGGTTTATCTTTCCTTTTATCAAAAGCAAAAGCTAAGTGGGTGGTGACTGGAGAGGCCACTGAAGGGGAAGGAGGCCAACAGTGAGACTTGACCTAGACGGTGAAGCTCACAGTAGCGGATCCAGGCTGGATCTGGCGGCAGGACCCAGGCCAGGTTATCAGTTGCCCCATCAGTAAAAAGAGGGTCTTAATGAGGACTATTGGGAGGATTATATGAGACCATGTACACCCAGTTTAGTTCTTAGTACACAGTACATTTTATCATCTCTGCCCTCTATTAATTTTTTTTGGCAAGATGTACTTTCTGCACCATTTTTGTGGAATCAGAGAACTCAGTTTTCAGTTCAATTGCCTTCATTTAGTAGATATCAAAACAGAGGCTCAGAGAAGGTAGCTCATGCCCCTAATGTCCCAGAGCTAGTTCTGAATCTCTTGCTTCCTAAACCACTAGAGCTTTCTCAAGTACTCCTCCTTTTCCAGAAAGATCTCAATGGATTTGTGAGTTGGCTGTCCTAACTAGTACTTCCTTTCAATGATACAGAAAATCCAGCAGGTTGGCAAGCTGTTCTTCGGGTATATTTTAGGATTTGCTGATTTATTTTCTTGCAAAGGTGACCTTTGCAGTCAATTGGGTGTATGAGTGAGAATGTTCCATTCCTTCAGGGAGGAAAAAAACTTTTCTTCTTTTTTCTTCATAATTGAGAGGAATCAAACAAGGTGACACTGAGAATCACAAATGACCCCAGACCCTGCTCTGACTTGCCAGCCAAAGAATCATCTGTTCACGTGGCTTGAATTGCCACTTAGAATGAAAAACAGCAGAAGCCTCAAAAATACACACCAGTGATATTCTTCATTTAACCAAGATTTAGTTGATGGATAGAGTATTTTTTTGAGGGTAACATTCAGATTTCATTTCAAAGGTTTATAATTCATGTAAAGAGTGGGGAATGGGTGCTTCGAAAAGAATACTTCACTATCTTAAATATGAAGAGCTTCCCAAAGAGACTTGAGTAGTAGTTTATAAATTTCTCTATAAACAGAGCCATTGGGAAACGTTATGTTCCTTATCCTCCCCCCTTCTCTATCTATACATGTGTGAGTGCGGGCACACACAAGCACAGAGGCACACAGACATGTACAGGAGTTTTTCTGATAATTCTCCTTTACTGTGTTTATTTTCCTAATTGTTCTTAAATATATTTTTTTCTAACCCAAGGACAGCATAAGCTTAGAAAGCCAAGTATCCTACTGTACGTTTGTATAGCGATTTTAGCTGAGTATTTAGAAACTTTTCAGCAAAATGGACCGGTGGAAGGAAGGATGCAGGTAGAGGAGACAGGGAGACAGAGAATGCAAGGAAAGGGAAAGAAGAAGGATGAAGCACCAACGCAGGCTATGACTCTGTGAACATACTCCTATGTAAGATATTTGGGGCAACTTACTGAAGGTGCAGATGATCAAATATTCAAGCATAAAAAATACATTAGCAGTTCGGAAAAGGTAATGCAGAATAAGAGGGATAGCTAAGAAGAGTTGTGGATAAAACACAGATTAAAGACCTACACAAGGGCTACAGTGGAAATAAAAGGCAAAAAGCTCTGGAGGAAAAGTGGGGCTGCACTTCCCTGATTGATCCCCCACCAATCTCCATCTAAATTGGACCTCAGATCAAAGTGTCTGGTCTGTCCCATACTTGGACTTGACATTTCCTTAAAAGCACATCATAAGTGGTAAGGTTATGCTTGTTGGAAATATTATGACTAATGACCTGTGTGTGTGTGTGTGTGTGTGTGTGTGTGTGTGTGTGTGTGTGTAACTGTTCTGTGCTTAAGAGTAATTTTGGAGAGCCAACATTTCTGTGAAATTGGGTTTAGAAAGGTGCTTGCTTAGCAGATGTGTTCCAGAAAAAAAAATATATATATTTATATAAATGTGTATACATACATATACATAATAAATACAACAGGCACAGACCTCATCAAAACACGTCTTGGAAATAAAGCTGTTGCAAATGTACGATATCGCTGAATATGTTTCTACCACAGCACGGTAAATCAGGTTGATATCATATGATGCTGCTGCTACTCTAAAGGAGGAACTGGATGACATAGGTCTGTATCTTTCTCATCTCTACTTCCATTCTGCCCTTTATTTTGTTGTAATGTGGAAGCACCCCACCCTTAACTTGGTTCAATTTTACAGTTTCAAAATTCAGCAAAGCAGAAGAAGAAAATGCTTTTCCATCTAGTTCTATGTGTCCAGTTCCAACATAAAATATTTGCTTTTCTGTGTTCTGTTTCAGTCCATTCTACAACTTTTCTATCTCCCTGTATTCGCAGATGCCATGCTGACCACATTGACAGTAGCTCATCCACCAGCCAACAGAGATAATAATGTCTAGCAAAGAGAGGCAGGTGAAGGTCACTGTAATGTGTGTCCACCATGACAACCCATGGACTGTTTGGGAATCTAATTCTGCTGCTTAATAATAAGCTTTGATCCCCCCCACACAGTGAGAACTTAAAATGTGTTCAAGACTATGTGTGTACCTATGTTTGAAAATATTTCCATTTCACACCTCATAGCAGAGACCAAGTGTGTGAATAAAAGGGAGTCTAATATATTTTAAGAGGTCTAGCATGTGTCTCAACAAGTTTTAAAATCCCCATAAAGGCTAAATACTAAGTCCCTTGGGGTATAAGGGCTCCAGTTAGAGTCTGTATTTAAGAGAGCAGGGTGCTCCTGGCATTAAGAGGTTTCCACAACTTGAATAATGATAGGTGTCTAAGTATTCTTTTAGCTAGACCACCATTTAGAATTTAGGTCCACTTGGTACAGAGGATTAAGAAGTACGGGAACATAGCCATTTTCATCCATTGATAATTATGTAAACAGAATGTACCAAGCAGAAAAAGAATCCTATTTACAAAAAAGCAAGTGCAGTCCATAAATCCTACAGATTGGAATGGATCCAGGTTAAGAATTTCTCCAGATGTCAGTCTGTAAACAGGGCTTCATAAAGTGAATTCCTCAATTAATTGTTGGCAAGAGTGATCTTTACACTATGCTAGTGCATTATGACCCCCTACCATATGTAGGTGAATTGTTGTCTGGCCCTATAGATCATTAATCAGTTATGACACAAAAGAGGAGAAAGAAGCTGGGGTCAGCACAACTTCTGACATGGAGAGAAGGTACCATAAATTACTGCTCAGGAACTCAGAGCTTTGCTCACTGAAGGAAATGAGAACTCTTCCTATTTACTTGCATTACATCTGTTTTTCTAACACATTTAGTTCTTAACCTGGAGCACTTGGAAAGACACAAACCCAGTAAGAACATAAACATGGAACTTAAAAAAAACAAAACAAAACAAAACAAAACAACCTACTCACCATTTTGTTAAAGACTCCAATCACAATGTTTTCCCACATGTTAACAAGGCCATTAAATCCCCCAAACAGGAATACGAAAGTATTACCCGGCGATAGTGAGAAGGTGGGGAAGAAGAGAAAGTTAATATTTGCTTTTCCTTGCCAGTTGATCAATGTCTGGAGCACTCTGCAATGAAATGCAAGATCTACTGTCTTTCAACTAGATCTTTTCTATACTGATAAGTACAGTATTTTCTTGTTCAAAAAGAAGGTGATTGTGGTTTTTAATTTCCATTTTGTTTCTAAATCCTAAGGAAATCCAATGTACAACTGGAAAGAGACATGATTTTAAGACATTTCCATTTCAAATACTTTCCTCTCCTAACTCCCACTTCAGAGACCAACTCTCTCTCAAAAGTACACATGCACAAATAAAACATTATAGCCACAGTTGAGAAAGAAAGGAAGCCAATAGTTCTGCAATAATAATTTCTTTCAAAAAATGAAATGAAATAGTAAAAGCATAACTCTACTTTGCCTGGACACCACATAATAAGAGAGCCAGTGTTCTTCACAGCCTCCCTCTTGCATCAAGTGGCTATTAATTCCCCAATGATCCTGGCAACATTTCTTCAACTTGAGTTTCTTTCCACAACCCAATTAAAAGCCATAATCTTGACCAAACTGTGTTGTTTTTAATAATGACAGAATCTAGGTGATGATTATGAAACGAAGAGTTCAGTTGGGTCACTCTGGTTACAAACAGGTTCAGAGTAAAGAGAAAAGAACACAATGGTTCTGGAGAGTGCCTGTTCCATCATATTCTTCAAATGCAATGGGGAACCTGAATAAACACTCAGGACTCATTCCAAAGTAACTTTATTGTCTAGTGATACATTTCTAAAATAGTCCATTAAACAATGTCATATCTTACAGAAAAGGGAAATGTACACAGGATAATGTTAGCCCACTGATCGCAGAGAGGGATATCCTGAAAAGGGGCGTTGCATGGCAAGTTTCACTGTATCTTGAACAAAGTCACATAAATCTGGGCCTTAGTTTCCTTTTCCCAGAAATGCAGAAAATATAGCATTTATCTTAGGAGAGAAAAAGATTAAGCTAGTTAATGCCTGTAATATAGTCATCACAGAGCCTGGCACACAGTAAACTCCTAATAAATGTTAGCTATTATTTTCATGATTAACCCCCAATATACATTAGTCATTACAGTTACAGCCAATTACACGTGAAACTGCAAGCCATGAGGACAGCACAAATTTATATTTGACACTCTAAAAAATGCTCAAGTGAAAATTGAGGCTGGGGTAAGCAGACCAGTGGCAGAATGTTTCTAGCTGTACCAAGTAGCCAAAACCCAAACTGTCAATGATGCATTAAAATAATTCACTTGAAAATAGTGCGTGCATTCCTTTTAAGTTGAAATCAATTAATATAACACTGTATGTTAACCCCACTGGAACGAAAATAAAATAAATATAATAAGTAAATAAAAATTTAAAACAATTTTAAAAAGATGAAATCACTGATAAGTTACTGTCAAAGATGACCACCCCTCTTGAGATCACAAAAGGAATTTTTTAAAAAGGCTCACCAAGAAGAAGATGATGATGACGATGACGATGATGGGTGCATAATCACATTCATTGTTTTCTATTTACCAGCAGTGCCATTATTACTGAGAAATGCAAACCCACAAGATAATATGACATAAATGGAAGAAACATTAAGATAAAAGGGTAAAAGAGTGGCAGGTTTGCTTTCTCATGGGAAATTGAAATGGCCAGCAGATGAACCTTAAAAGAGGAAGTCTGCTGACCTAGAGTTACTAAACATAGGAGGCAGCCAAGGAGCAAAGGAATAAAGCAACGTATTTAAATGTATGCCTTGAAGGAAGCAAACACCAATTATTTTTATATGACTTTAATTCTCCTAGTGAATACTTTATAGGTGTTGGCAAGTCCTTCTGGAAAAGGAAGGGATTATTAATGAAGGATTCAGTGGCAACTACTCACCACCAGTGTTTTAAGAAATAACGCTTAACAAAGAGTCATTTAGTTCATACCTCACCTCTAAAGATATAGAAATTTTAAGATCCTTAAATAGCAAAGTATTACATTCATATATACAGTCCTTTCTATTTCAGTTTCCAGATGATTCTCTAGCCTGCAAGGTAAACAAATAAGCTTCCCACAGGAAAATAAACACATAGAGGGAAGGAGATAGTTTTTTTTCTCTTATGCAAAGAGTAGGTACTTAATATATACTATTATATCATATATATCATATATGTGATATAATATATATATATGTATACATATATTCAAAAGGGAACTCATGAAACTTGAAGAAACACACAGGAAACAGTCCTTTAAAAAGTTGTCTTTGAAGAATGCTCTACCACATGATACTAGGGTTGTGGCTGGCGACAGCCCACTAATGTACAGGCTAGCCAAGCTGGGGAAATGCCTGATCAGGTCCTGTATTCTATCTTGTTTCTCAAAGAACTCAATCCATCTACTCTAACAAATTCTCATATCATGTGAAATGAAATCTCTCTGGCTAACATCTTGCTCTGAAAATTTTCCAGTTGCTTCAAGAGCATAAACTCTTGTGCTAGGCTGTCAGAATTTTAATCCCAGCCCCACCATTATTAGTTGTTGTTTTTTTAAAACTAGTTACTTGATTATTTTTCTGCCTCAAATTCCTTATTTGTAAAATGCGGATAATAATTGTACCTAGGGGCGCCTGGGTGGCTCAGATGGTTAAGCATCTGCCTTCGGCTCAGGTCATGATCCCGGGATCCTGGGATCGAGTCCCGCATCGGGCTCCCTGCTCCTTGGGAGCCTGCTTCTCCCTCTGCTTCTCTCTCTCTCTCTCTCCGTCTCTCATGAATAAATAAATAAAATCTTTAAAAAAAAAAAAATAATTGTACCTAGCTCATAGGGTAACTGTAAAGGTTAAATGAGTTAATTTATGTAAAGCACTTCAAATAGTGCCTGGCTCACAGTAAGTGATATACAAGTATTATAATACCACTACTACTATTATCATAAGCATCATTTTTACCTTATATTGCCAAAATTCCCTCACTTGAGCCTGAGAGTCTCATTGTAAGGAAAGGAGATTACTGAATTTCAAGGTGGAGAGCGGCAACTCTGGCTATCTGACCTCCAGAAAAATGAACTGTTGTGTTAGACAAGAAAAACCTTAACTGGTCATCTGGTCTGGAAAAAAAAAAAAAAGTGACCAGTAGGAAGGAAATAACAGCTTGGTAAAGAACGAACAAAGACTGGAGTCTAGATAAATAATCTAGATAAATAATCATGGACAACCATAAAGATCAAATCAGGAATAATTTACTGTCTCTTGACCATACTTTCTTACATCTTCCTCCATTTCTTTGCGCCTCTTGATGGCAAAACTTCTCCAAAGAGTTGTCTGAATTTGCTGTTTTCAATTCTTTTCTTTTCCCTTCTCTTGTACATGCATCTCAGTGTAGCCTTTGCCTCGACCACTCAAGCTGCTTTTATCAGGATCACTATGACCCCCATGTTGCTAAATCTACTGGACAATTATCAGCCCTCAACTTACTTGACCCCTGAGCGGCATTTGACACAGCTAATAACTCCATCTTCTCTGAACCTCTTTCTTCACATGACTTCTAGGATACCACATCTGACTGATTCTCCTCTCACCTCACTACATGCTCCTTCTCAATACCTTTTGCTGGTTCCGCCTCTTCTCCCAAACCTCCTATAAATTAGAAGATGCAGCACTCAGTTTTTGATCCTCATCTCTTCTAAAATCACTACCCTGGTGATCTTATCCAGCCTCATGGCTTTAAATAACACTTTCATGCTGACAAATCCTAAGTTTATAACGCTGGCCCAGACTTCTCTCCTGAACTTCAGGCTCATATATCCAACTACGTACTCACTCACCTCACTTGGATATACAGCGGCATCTCAAACTCCATGTATCCTAAACTGTACCCTGATTTTCCCCCACAAATGTGTTCTACCACAGCCTTTCTCATCTCAACTCCATGCTTGCAGTGGCTCAAGCCAAAACTCTTGGGGTCATTCTGGACTCCTTTCTCCCTCTCACACATCACAGCCACTGTTACTAAATTCTGCTGTGTTGTCTTTGTATTTAAAAGATATCCAGAATCAGACCACTTCTCACCACCTCCACCACTATACCATCACTCTGACGCAATTCACCATCATTTCTTACCTGAATTACTGCTAAAGTACTTAACTGAGTAACCACTGAACTGACTGCCCACTTCTACCTTTGACCCCTTGCCCCCTACCAGTCCATTTTCAATCTAGCAGCCATGGATCCTTTTAAAATGTAAGATCGCATCATTTCTCCATTCAAAATGGACCTACCCATTTCACTCAGAGAAAAAGTATAAATCTGAGAAAGGCCGTACATGATCTGACCCCTCTGACCTCCTATCCTACCACTCTGCCTCACTGGTCTCCTCGCTGTCCCAGGAACATGCCAGGTCCATTCCCTTTACTTGGAACACTTATCCCTCTGATCTATGCATGAATAAATCCCTCATTTTCTTCAAGTCTCTGTTCAAAAGTGGCCTCCTCAACAAAGCCTACCATGACAACCAATTTAAAATCATAATCTTGTAACTGCCCCTTTTCCGACATTCCTTTTCTTTTTCTGTAGTGCCTACCACCTTTTAACACTAACACTATTTTCTAATATAGGATAGAGCTTACTTATTTATGATGCTTGGCGTGCAGTGTCTCCCCCTGCTAGAATGCAGTGCTCCAAAACCGCAAAGATCTTCATTTTGTTCGTTGCTCTATCCCAAGCCCTAGAATAGTGCCTGGCACATAGTAGACACACAATAATTATTTGTTGACCTGAATGAATGAATTTAGGCTAAGAGATCAGGAGGAAGCAATGGAAACCAAAATTCTCTTTTAACATCACATTATCTGCCTTTCCCACTGGGCGGTTGGAAAGTAATTAGAGCAGAATGTAGTACAGTAACTTTTATTCCTACTTCCCAGCGTACCTGATTGCTCTGTGAACCAGAAATGGTTCTCAACAAGTTCCTTGCTTTAGTTGATACTCATCTTTAAGAAACGAACCTTACTGGATGATAACACATGGAGAATCTGTGAGATTGAGTAGGTGCAACAAGAAAACATCCAGCCCAGAAAGGAAATAAGATCTCAGTAGTAATTTGTGTAGAAGCTAAAGTTAAAAAGAAGTATTGGGGCACTTGTAATTCTAGTTCTTGATATCAGTCATTTGTGGATGAAAGAACTGCAAGGGAAGGTACAAAGACTTCTGTCTGAGAAATTTCTCAAAACGAATGAAAAAGGATCCATCTCATTTCCACTGGGGCATCAAGTTATAGCCTGGAACAGTTTATTTTTCTCAGGCTACTTCAAATCTAAACGTGTTTTTAAAAGCAAGACTAATGCAAGATTAGATAAATAACTGGACAATGTTTTTTACACTCTTGTAAACTAAACATTTCAAATTCCTCCCTAACTCTTTACTAACATAAATCTCTAATTCCAGAGAAAGTGAAATATCCTCAAAGTTTAAACATCACTGTGAATTATTCACATTTACCTCCATTTCCCTCTTACACTTTTTTGGCAATAAAAAGCCAGTTTTCGTCCAAACTATGGTACCATGACTCTCTTCCGATGGTAAAACAACTTGGACGAAGCCCAGCTCTACTGCCGTTGAAGACGGCACACTGCAGCCCTTCCCGACACTTCCTTTTCTTTCTTACCTTCTGTACACCCCGCACTGGCCTCTCTCAAACCACACCTCTATAAACAGACGGGAAACGTGAAGCTATTTGCCTGCAATTAAGCTAGGGAAACAATTTTTAAATGGTGTCACACACGAAAGAGGAAGAGTTGGTAAGGCAAGAAAACATCAGGGAGAGGAGGGGTCTCTCTGGCTGAGTAAAGGGAGACGCTGGCATGAGCAGCTCTGTCGGAATGCCACAGGGGAAGAAAGGAAGGGAGGGAGAGATGGCGGAAGACGAAGGGTGTGCAAAAGGCAGAGGGAATGAGGATGGTCAGCCCACAGCACAAACCACGTGTCAGAACATTTGGGAATGTAAGGGGTGGCTTGGAGATAAGAGAATACACCAGGCTAATGGGACCATTCAATCTGCGTCATGTTCCACGGTGTCTGAAACAATCTCACTTGACTTTGGTCCTCACAACAGCTCTTAGTGGTGGAGTAGCTAAAACTCTATGCCCCCACGCCCAAGGAAAACACCCGCCCAGCTCCTGAGTAACTTACTTGAAACTTCTGAATCTCGATTTCCTCATATGCAAAATAATGGGTAGTTCTTATAATAAATAATATGAGGACTGACTGACCCAAGGTCAAACAACAAGCCAATGACCCCGTTAGGAGTAGAACCTGTGTCTTCCATGCCATGAGCATTTTCCACCAAAGCACACTGGTACGGAGACAAAGACAGAAGGCAGAAATTGAGGGGGCTTCAAAGGAGTACAAGTGGAGCAGGTGGAAACGTGCAGAAGAGATAATACAGATGACTACAGACCCAGACCGGGGCTTCTGGGAGGTGAAAAACTGGATGCAATTTTTGCACAGGAATATGAAAGAGAAGACCATGATGAAGGGAAAGAATTAGGGGCTTATTTATGATAGTTGGATAATAATTACATTAGTTCCGTTTTTGAGTATTTGTTATGTACTAGCCATCATGCTACTTCTTTACATGGCTGCTCATTTTCAGCAACCTAAAATGGTGGTTATTAGTATCTCATTGCACAGGTGATGAAACTAAGCTCTAAAAATTGACTTGTTCAAGGTCACACACATGTGAGTGAGAGAATCTGTTACATGCTGACTCCAAAATCCAAGTCTTAAACCATTCCATTATCTTGCTTCTCCCTGACAGAAAGAAAAGACACAATGGGATTGTAAATTATTATTTGAAGAATAAGAGTTTTAGATTGGCAAAACAGGATGCCTGGGTGGCTCAGTCGTTAAGTGTCTGCCTTCGGCTCAGGTCATGATCCCAGGGTCCTGGGATCGAGCCCCTGCTCGGCGGGAAGGCTGCTTCTCCCTCTCCCACTCCCCCTGCTGTGTTCCCTCTCTTGCTGTCTCTCTCTGTCAAATAAATAGATAAAATCTTAAAAAAAAAAAAAAAAGAGAGGATCACGGTGTATACCTTATATTCCCAAAACCCACTCATCCCTACCTCTTGCTCAAAAGAAAAGTGAAAGGGCTTAGGAAAATGACTGAGGTTTCATCTCAGCAAAAAAGAAATCAGCACAGAAGTAACTTAAAGAGCCACCAGTGAAGACAGATTCTTAGACAGTTTAAAAAGACCCTTAGACAGTTGGGGGGTGCCTGGGTGGTTCAGTCATTGGGCGTCTGCCTTCAGCTCGGGTCATTATCTCAGGGTCCTGGGCTCGAGCCCTGCATGGAGCCCAGCATGGAGCCCCGCATTGGGCTCCCTACTCCGTGGCAAGGCTGCTTCTCCCTCTCTCACTCCCCCTGCTTGTGTTCCCTCTCTCACTGTGTCTCTCTCTCTCAAATAAATAAATAAAATCTTTAAAAAAAAAAAGGACCCTTAGACTGTTGAAAAAGAATTCAGAGTTAATGGATGCTTCTATAGAATATAATTACAAAGGAGAGGAAGTGGCTCAATAAGAGTAGATAGGATTTACAATTAGAAAGAAGTGGAATAGTAAAGTGGAATATAAATGCCTTTTCCAACTACACTGAGGAAAACACAAAATCAGTCTTCCATAAGCTGGGAAATGTCAAAGGAGTTCATAGAAGAAAAATTTTAATTACAACAAAAATAAAGAAAAATGGTTAAAAATTATAATAAACTATCTTTCTCATGATGCTAGACCGTGGCAGAACATTTAACATTTACATGAAGATCTGTTTTCCAAATTTAGCATAACTGTGCTAGGAAACTATGACAAAGCCCTGCAAGTGCAAACTCGCACAGAAAAAAAAATAACAAACTCAAGGGCAATTTGTGCATGTATATATGCAAAAAATCCAAATTAAGACAGCAAATCAAACTAAGAATGATATATTAAAAAAGCAACAATAAAGAAAAACTTATTCCAGGAATACAGAATTTTTCGATTAATATAATTCTTCAAACCAGTATATCAGAAAGGAATCTCAACAGAGGATAATATTCAACATGCACTTCTGATTTAAGAAGACACCTAGTGAACTAGGAATAGCTATCTGAAATTCATAGGCAACATCAAATTTATGAGTAAAGCAGATAAAGACATTCAGGGTAAGATAAAAACATGAGTCAAGATAAAGATGAGGATCTTGGCCATCTATCACTACTATTGTTTAATGTGGTTCTAGAAATTCAAGGCAATGTAATAAGAAAAAAGGAAAAGAATGTGTGTATTAGAAAAGAGATTAAATGATCATAATTTCTGGATGATGTAATTATATACCTAAAATATTTCCAAGAAGATGAAACAAAATCTATCTGAATAGGTGGAAGACATATATGTGTGTCTGTGTGTGTATATATATATATATATATATATATACACACACACACATATATATGTATATATATATAACATATGTATAAAAGATAAATATATCAAATATATATACCTATACATACAATCTTCCACCTATTCAAATAGACTTTATTTCATATTCTTGGAATATATATTTGATCATTTCCCTTTGAATTAACAATATCCAAATAGAAATGTAATGGAGGAATTATTATATTCAAGGGATACCAAATAGGGGCACCTGGGTGGCTCAGTCAGTTAAGAGTCTGACTCTTGGTTTTGACTCAGGTCATGATCTCAGGGTTGTGAGATCAAGCCCTGCATCAGGCTCCACACTCAGTGAGGAGTCTGCTTGGGATTCTCTCTCTCTCCCTCCCCCTCTGCCTCTCCCCTCTCCTTCTCTTTCTCTCTCTCAAATAAATAAAATCTTTAAAAGCAAACAAACAAAAACACAAAAGGATACCAAATAAATACTTAAATAAATGCTACTATGCCATTATGGTAATTATAATAGCATTGCTATCAGTGTCAGAATAGGAGAGGAAAATGGAATACCATATGAGATATTTAGTATATTTTACAAGTATATTTCAAATTAGTGGCAAACGATGTATTATCCAATAAACTCTGCTGGAATTTGTGTAAAATATTGAGAAAAAAACAAAAGGTAGGTACACCAAATAAATTTCTGATGGTTAAAAGAGCTTAAGGTAAAAATGTACGAAGAAAAAGTAAAAAAAAAAAAAATATGTATATATATATATATATATATATATATATACACACACACACACACACACACACACATATGGAATCAGTAGAGAAAAAGGAATAGATTTGACTATCAAAAGGAAGTCAGGTTAAAAACAAAAAAAATCCAAACAAATTACCTAAAGCAAAATTTAAAACAAAACTAAAACCTCAGAAAAATATTTGTAACATACATTATAGAAAATGAGTTAATTTCTTTTTGATACAAAGTGCTCTTCAATCAATAATAAAAAGTGATATTCTGATTGATAGAAACATGGGAAAGCGTGAAGAAGTAATTCACAGAAGGAAAATATAAAAGGCTAATACATAATAGGAATGATGCAAATTATTACAAAATTACCAAACTATGGCTACAAATATTTTTAAATGCAGCCTTATTAATAGCCACAGATATACAATTAAAATACCAGTTTCCACTTTGATAACAATAAAGACAAAAAGGAATGATAATCACTGATGTCAAGGAGGCACCAAAAAGTCACTGTTGAACTTTTAAAATCAAGAAGAAATTCCTGGAGAGCAAGCCAAAAACAGAAACAGGTTCTTCAATTCTAGGCCTTTGCTCTAAGGCAATAATCAAAGATGGGTACAATAGCCTCACATAGATGTTAGACACAGCAGTATTTATAATAATTAAAAAATAAAATTATCTAAATGTCCAATAATCAGGGTTACAACACCCATATACTTTCTGTTACAGACCTCTCACTCTAAAGATCCTGCAGGTAGTTTCTTGAACAAGCTCTGGTTTTCCACACTCCTTTGTTCTTATTTAAATTATGTCCTCTGCCCGGAATGTCCTCCTCTAATGTCCTTTACATTCATGTTCTTCGTGGATCAGTTTAAAGAATAATAATAGTAACTATGATAATAAGTATAGAGATAATAACAATAACAGTGGATAACATTTATCAAGAACTTTTAAGAAGCAACTGTTATTCTGAGTTATATATGATAACATTTAATACTGGTAACAACCCTATGCTGTAATGCTTTTATTACTTCTACTATACAGAGAAGAAAACTGAGGGATATAAGAGTTAAATCACAAACCCAAGGTCACACAGCTAGTTAGACGGCACTATGATACAGACCCAACCAAAAATGTGGCTCTAGGTTCATGTTCCTAGAATTTGGCCTCTCCAAGCCACCTCATCTGTAAAATTTCCTCCTGCCCCAAGCCCAGAATCAGGCCCTAGCTCTCAAACCCCCTATGTATTTCTTATAAAATCCCTATGAGAGCACTTTCACACATGATTTGGCATCTTTATTTGTGCATCTCCTGTATCAGACTCTGAGGATTATATCTTACTCTGGCTTGTATATTCCATGATTAAGCACAGTCACTGGCACAACAATGGTTTTCAGTGTATGTTTCCCCAATAAATAAAAACAAAGTATACGCATAAGAAGATTAGCAAAACTGAATATCAAGCATCAAAGAAGAAAACTCTATATAAGGAGGGAGTCAAGGACCAAGGATGGATGGATGGATGGATCGATCTATCTATCTATCTACCTATCTGTCTGCCTACCTACCTACCTACCTATCAGATGTGGGCTGATACCACAATACCAACCAAAAGACTAAAACGAAAACAAAAAAGGGAGACAGGGAGGAAAGTCAACACTGAGCATCTAACACTTGTCAGACCCTGTGCTGAATGCTTTCATATAAGATATGTCATGAAGTAGCCAAAAAGGATATTTCCTTACTGGTGGGTCTGCAGGTCCCTTTTGAGTTCTACAAAACTGATGAGGATAGTCTGAGGAAAACACAGATTTCTGTTTTCACTGACAAGTGGGTGAAACTATAGATACCAGGATAATGATGCAAGAGGATGTGTCTAAGGTAATTTCAAAAATAAAATAAGGAGGGTGGGAGGGACAGGCCACCAAATTTCTAAGACCTGGTCTGGCAGTTCTGCTCCAAAGGCTGGAACCTATGGCAGTGGCACAAACAGGTAAGGTATGGAGTTCCCACCAACAGGACCGACACACTACAGCAGTCATAACAGGAACCATTCAACAAGGCAACACACAGATAGGAGGGATGTGTGCTAAGTTTAAATTTTTAAAAGTATTTGCTTGCCTAAATCCCCACATTCTTTTTAAGTCCATGTAAATATGTAATGTGCCACAACAGCTCCTGAGAGCTTCAAGATGTCCCATACTAAATGTTTACTGAATGGAAGGAAATTGAAACGAGCAGCAGCAGGTGAATAGAAATAGAACCTAAAGGTACAAAGGTGTCCAGAAATGCGGACCATGCATCAAACTCATAAAAAATATATTAGTTTTGTAGAAACAAAGTATAAATATGAAAAGAGGACAGGGGCCACATCCCTCTTCTATTTAAAAGCCTGCAATGGCTCCACTTAGCTTTTCAGGATAAAGGCTGAAGCTCTCACAGTCTGGCCTGGTCTGGCCTTCATGTTAGCTTCTTCCCAGCCTCCCCTAATGGGTACCACCTCTCACCACAGCCCCACTGGTCTACACAGGTTCCTGGGACTCATCCCACTGCACTGCACCTCTGTGCCTTTGTGACAGGAATGTCTTTTCCCTCCTTGTTGGCTTAAACTCCTACTTGTTTTTCCAAAACCCACTCACATGTCTGACAGGCCTTCCTTCCCTGACCCCTGACTCTGACTGTACTTGACTCAAGGACTTAAGGTCAATCAATATTTGACAAGGTAAAAAGGGGTTGAGGATGGGTGGAAAAACCAAGGAGAAAAAGGACAAGTCACAGTTTTATATCAAATCTTATGAAAAAGAAAGAAGAAACAACAACGATGTTCAGCAAAGGCTCTCTGGCTCACTGATGCCTGAATATGTCTAAAACAACTGAAAGAAAAGCTGTCCAGAGAATATCAAAAAAGAGAGAGAAAAGAAAAGGTAAAAATAAGAGTACAGTAACTATTTCTGAAAATTGTGTGTGTGTGTGTGTGTGTGTATGCATGCATGCATTTAAATTCATGTAAGTGAGAAATCAGTTGCATTTCTATAAACCAACAAGACAGAAGAAAGAGAAATTAAGGAGTTGATCCCATTTACAATTGCATCCAAAACCATAAGATACCTAGGAATAAATCTAACCAAAGAGGCAAAGGATCTGTACTCAGAAAACTATAGAATACGCATGAAAGAAATTGAGGAAGACACAAAGAAATGGAAGTACCACCAACTTTTTTCAAAGAAATGGAACAAATAATCCTAAAATTTGTATGGAACCAGAAAAGACCCCGAATAGCCAGAGGAATGTTGAAAAAGAAAAGCAAAGCTGGTGGCATCACAATTCCCGACTTCAAGCTCTATTACAAAGCTGTCATCATCAAGACGGTATGGTACTGGCACAAAAACAGACACATCGATCAATGGAACAGAACAGAGAGCCCAGAAATGGATCTTCAACTCTATGGTCAACTAATCTTTGACAAAGCAGGAAAGAATGTCCAATGGCAAAAAGACAGTCTCTTCAACAAGTGGTGCTGGGAAAATTGGACAGCCACATGCAGAAGAATGAAACCGGACTATTCTCTTACACCACACACAAAAATAGACTCAAAATGGCTGAAAGACCTCAGTGTGAGACAGGAACCCATCAAAATCCTGGAGGAGAACGCAGGCAGCAACCTCTTTGACCTCAGCCACAGCAACTTCTTTCTAGACACATCGCCGAAGGCAAGGGAAGCAAGGGCAAAAATGAACTATTAGGACTTCAAGATAAAAAACCTTTTGCACAGCAAAGGAAACAGTCGACAAAACCAAAAGACAACCAACAGAATGGGAGAAGATATTTGCAAATGACATATCAGATAAAGGGCTAGTATCCAAAATCTATAAAGAACTTATCAAACTCAACACCCAAAGAACAAATAATCCAATCAGGAAATGGGCAGAAGACATGAAAAGACATTTCTGCAAAGAAGACAAATGGCCAACAGACACATGAAAAAGTGCTCAACATCACTCAGCATGAGGGAAATCCAAATCAAAACCTCAATGAGTTACCACCTCACACCGGTCAGAATGGCTAAAATTAACAAGTCAGGAAACGACAGATGTTGGCAGGGATGTGGAGACAGGGGAACCCTCCTACACTGTTGGTGGGAATGCAAGCTGGTGCAGCCACTCTGGAAAACAGTACGGAGGTTCCTCAAAAAGTTGAAAATAGAGCTACCATATGACCCAGCAATTGCCCTACTGGGTATTTACCCCAAAGATACAAATGTAGTGATCCGAAGGGGCACCTGCACCCCAATGTTTATAGCAGCAATGTCCACAATAGCCAAACTATGGAAAGAGCCTCGATGTCCATCAACAGATGAATGGATAAAGAAGATGTGGTATACATACACAATGGAATATTATGCAGCCATCAAAAAATGAAATCTTGCCATTTGCAACAATGTGGATGGAACTAGAGGGTATTATGCTAAGCTAAGTAAGTCACTCAGAGAAAGACAATTATCGTATGATCTCACTGATATGAGGATTTTGAGAAACAAGACAAAGGATCACAGGGGAAGGGAAGGAAAAATGAAACAAGACGAAACCAGAGAGGGAGACAATAAGAGACTCTTAATCTCAGGAAACAAACTGAGGGTTGCTGGAGTGGTGGGGGTGGGAGGGATGGGAGGCCTGGGTTATAGACACTGGGGAGGGTATATGCTATGGTGAGCGCTGTGAATTGTGTAAGACTGATGAATCACAGACCTGTACCCCTGAAACAAATAATACATTATATGTTAATAAAAAAATAAAAATATAAATTCATGTGAGTGAAAAACAAACTGAAATAGTATATGCCATGTATATTATGGCTTTTATTTTCTAAAAACCCTGTAAGGGTAAAATGAGATTGTATAAATGATTTTGGAAAGGTTAGAATATCATAAAAATGTTAGTGACTGTCATCGTTCTGGAACTAGTAAAGGCCTTTGCCCTAAAACTCCCAGATAAACCCTTCTGGCAGGTGATATTTGTCCTAACTTTCATGAAAACAAAACCAGTCATTTATCACCTGGGCCCTGTTTGTTACTACCAAGGGCTGTTCAGGTAAGTAGATTTAGCCAAAGTCTCTGAGTAAGTCACAATAATTGGTTCTTTATGTGATGTCTATTTGTCAAGCAGAGATACGGCTAGACAGGCCATAAAACCTGTTTTTACAGAAACAAGGCAAGGCTGAGGTAAAGTAGCTTTTTATGTACAAGAAAATGGGCTTAATGTGCCAGGGCATGATGTTTACAGAAATAAAGACTTCGGACATAAAGTGGCCTTCTACCTTGGCAGTGAGAAGAACTTACTCTGCTATCATTTAGTTCTACCAGAAACACTACTTATTTTTGCAACTAATGTGCTTTATAGGTAGTCTTTCCCCCAAAACGGAGTACAAAATATCTTGGCCCAAAATGGTCATTTTAGGACTGAAGAAATGGTCTTTCTCAGATACACAACGTTCGGTAAGTGGTAGACAAAACATTTGTCTGAAGGCTGTGGCCAATGGTTGGTTGTATGAAACAATTTGGCATGGCTACTCACCAGCGTTAAAAAACAATCTTTACTTTTCCCAAAGGTTCTGTCCTGAACAATGTGGTTTATGATGCAGAGGGGGTGAAACCTCTGACCTTCCAAGTTACTGAATCTTGGATTTCACTGATATTCACGGAAACCCCCAGCGTATAAAACAGAAAATAGAAGTTATCCTAGCATCTTGGCTGAATCTGTCTCCCTGTATATGTTTGAACTGGAATGATTTCTGTTATATCCCTTTCAGCTATTTCTAGAAGAGACAGTTTTATCTGTAAAAAATTTCCCCCTGGTGAAATTATCCTTTAACAATCTCCCTGGACACTCTCTGGTTCAGTCTCTTGTAGGATTCTTTGATGTTTTCTCTGATCTCTTATGAGCAGCATATGGGTATCCATCACTTAAAAAAGAAAAACAAAGTCTCATCTGGGAACATAATGAGTAGCAATCATTCCACATCCAAATAAGCAATCTTACTTCTTGATTACTACCTAACTTCATTTCTACCCAGCTTCCATGAACTTCTCAAGTGCCTACAACTGTATTTTGTGGATGCCAAATACACACATTAAAAAAACTGTCAATTTCTTCCACTTTGCTAGGCGATGTTCCATGATTAACATTCTGTTCTCAAGGGATCATCCAGTAAACCTGTCATCAATTGACCACACTACCTGGATGAACTGAGCTTCAAAACAGAAAACTGTCTGTGTAGTAATAAGAGCACAGCGTTGGAGTTAGACTTGCGGGGCTTTCAGCTGGAGCTCCACAGCTGTAGGTCTTAGGTGAGGCATCTAAACAATGGAAGCCCCTGTTCTGTCATATGTAAAGTGGGGGGACAATAGAACCTATCTTACGGATTTTTGAAAAGACTAAATGAGACAACCACACGAGGATAGGCCAGGCACACAAAAATGGTCAACAAATGTTAGAGACTATTATTTTTATTAGCATAAATCAATTAGTTAAAACCACATGCCAATTAAATAAAACTTTTCACTGCATTTATGGTGTTCCAATTTTAAGTACTGTCACACAAAAGAATGTTCTTCATTAAGAATGTACCAGCTGCAGAACAAACACTACAAACTACCTTTTTCGGTTATTGTTCAAATGAATGAAATTCATCCAGTTGAACATAAACTGCTTAGTTTATAAAATTTTTAAACAAACATTTGCCTTAGACGTAGAGTGAAGAGGTTGAGGGAATTGGGTAATTCTCTAATCTGTCTTGAAAAGCTTGGCTGACATTGTATTTTATTTTTTTTTTTTACCACCATCAAGAGTTCTGGGCAGCTCACTAACACTCTGTTGAAATGGGTTCTGAAGTCTGGTTGTTGTCCAGGTCATCTCATAATTCAACATTTCTTCATCTGATCATTAAAATGACAGGTAATATCCCAGCCACTGCTGAAACTCTTTTAAGTTTGAGGCTCAAATTGATAGAAAACAAACCTCAGTACCTCAGGACAAGGCTTCCAAAGAGTGTAATAAAGATATTCAAACTCTTAACAATTTAGAAAATAAATTTCCCTTGTGTGACACAAATAAATACAACCAACTTGAGATAGTGAATGGTTTGGTGACCCTAAGGCCTGGCAATACTGGGAACAAGACAAACATACTGTCCTGTTCCATCTCAGATAGAATAGGGTCTCTTGTTTTGGCTCCTTTTCAGCTCATAATGAAGTGTTTCAGAGGATGAAGTCGTGAGTCTTCAGAGGCCCCTGAAGGACAGGAGAAGTTCCAAGCTAAACACTGAAAAGGATGGTCCCTCAAAATTTTCCCACTTTTATTAGGGATTTCAAGGAGAAATATCCAACACTAAGATTTTCAAGCTGTTAGGACTTCGGGCCAAAGAGTGAGCTGTAGCCTTCTGAACATGGAGAAACAGACAGCCCTGCAGACTGGTGGGAAAGCAGACGACAAAAGGCAGCGGCCTAGAGCTAGGCTGAATTGTCTCCTTTGAACACTGAGGATTTTCATGTTCTGGTACGTTTAATGCATACTTCCTTCAGGCTTTACTCCAATGCTTCATACTACTTTTTGCATATGTTTTTTCTTTGCTAAGTATATTCTGAATCCAGATGGAAGACTACACCATTTTCCTTTGTCCCAGATGTAGGAAATATGAAAGCTTATACACTGATATGGGATAGATTTTAACAGCTCATGAATCTCAGAACACAGCTATGATGAGCCCTTATCCTAGAAGGCAAAGCAACATAAAAACAGAAATTCCTACCTGATACCCTGTTAGTATTTTGTTGCAGCCTGTGGCATAAGAGATTGTGCAAGGTAAGTGGTAACACACTCTATTTCCTATGTGATTTCTGGCTTGTCTTCCAGAACTTGCCAAAACTAGGTTTCAATTTTTTCACAGAGTTCTCTATCAAAACAAGAGAAATAAGCAGAGAAATGTGAAATTGGTCTTAAAGGGCCAGCACAAGCAGATGACTGACTACCTGTGGGAAAAAAAGAGGCCATCCCTGACACTGTCTTTTTCCAAACCGGGCCACAGTTGAACAATTATTGTGATTTCTGAGCTCCAGAACACATCCTGCTTGGGAGCTGTCCTGCATAATAGGGTAGAACAAGTATTAGTGCAATGCTGGGCAAATTGCTTGAAATCTCTAAGCCTTACTTTTCTCCATACAGTGGGTGGTAACTTCCCTCCTTATTTCAGCGTTGATGTGGAAATCAAACTGATAACTTATGTGAAAGCATTATAAAAATGAAAAGTTATGAACGAAACTGGACCATTTCCTTACACCACACACAAAAATAGACTCCAAATGGTTGAAAGACCTAAACGTGAGACAGGAGTCCATCAAAATCCTAAAGGAGAACACAGGCAGCAACCTCTTCGACCTCAGCCGCAGCAACTTCTTCCTAGAAACATCGCCAAAGGCAAGGGAAGCAAGGGCAAAAATGAACTATTGGGATTTCATCAAGATCAAAAGCTTCTGCACAGCAAAAGAAATAGTCCACAAAACCAAAAGACAACCGACAGAATGGGAGAAAATATTTGCAAATGACATATCAGATAAAGGGCTAGTATCCAAAATCTATAAAGAACTTATCAAACTCAACACCCAAAGAACAAATAATCCAATCAAGAAATGGGCAGAAGACATGAACAGACATTTTTCCAAAGAAGACATCCAAATGGCCAGCAGACACATGAAAAAGTGCTCAACATCGCTCGGCATCAGGGAGATCCAAATCAAAACCTCAATGAGATACCACCTCACACCCATCAGAATGGCTAAAGTTAACAAGTCAGGAAACGACAGATGTTGGCGGGGATGTGGAGAAAGGGGAACCCTCCTACACTGTTGGTGGAAATGCAAGCTGGTGCAACCACTCTGGAAAACAGTATGGAGGTTCCTCAAACAGTTGAAATTAGAGCTACTGTTCGATCCAGCAATTGCACTACTGGGTATTTACCCCAAAGATACAAATGTAGGGATCCAAAGGGGTACGTGCACCCCAATGTTTACAGCAGCAATGTCCACAATAGCCAAACTGTGGAAAGAGCCAAGATGTCCATCGACAGATGAATGGATAAAGAAGATGTGGTATATATACACAATGGAATAGTGTGCAGCCATCAAAAGGAATGAGATCTTGCCATTTGCAGCGATGTGGATGGAACTGGAGGGTGTTATGCTGAGTGAAATAAGTCAATCAGAGAAAGACATGTATCATATGACCTCACTGATATGAGAAATTTTTAACCTCAGGAAACAAACTGAGTGTTGCTGGAGTGGTGGGGGGTGGGAGGGATGGGGTGGCTGGGTGATAGACATGGGGGAGGGTATGTGCTATGGTGAGCGCTGTGAATTGTACAAGACTGTTGAATCACAGATCTGTACCTCTGAAACAAATAATGCAATATATGTTAAGAAAAAAAAAGAAGAAGATAGCAGGAGGGGAAGAATGAAGGGGAGTAAGTCGGAGGGGGAGACGAACCATGAGAGACGACGGACTCTGAAAAGCAAACTGAGGTTTCTAGAGGGGAGGGGGGTGGGGGGATGGGTTAGCCTGATGATGGGTATTAAAGAGGGCACGTTCTGCATGGAGCACTGGGTGTTATGCACAAACAATGAATCATGGAACACTACATCAAAGACTAATGATGTAATGTATGATGATTAACATAAGAATAAAAAATTTTAAAAAAATAATGAAAAGTTATTATAATGATAATAAAAATAAAGTGATAGGACAAAGATAAGCGGAATCAAGCTTTAAGCCTTCTCAGAAATGGGGACATTCCTATAAAGTTTTCAGAACACTGAGGAATTGTTCATAGTGACTGAATCCTGGAGAGCACCACTCTTACTCACCTCCTAATAAGTTGAAAGGAATACTGAGCTGAAAGAGAGCACATAGCATCAATTTTTTCTGTCCTCTACTTGGGAGAGGTTGAAACATCTATTTTTTAAATCATTTCTTTTTTTTTTTTTTTTTTAAGACAAATTCTTACCAGCCTAAAGTCCTGGACTTAACAGTGGCTAATCAACCTATTGCCAGCCCTGTTCAAATCACATAAGGCTACACAACAGGAGAAGCCAGATAAACACCCCACTTTCGAATAGAGAGATCACTTCTCTTAGTTAAGAGTAGGAAGCAAACCCAAGCTGTAACTTCAAAAAATGGAGTTTAACAGCTGCATATTTTAAATTTGAAAATGATAATCAACTGCGAAAAGAAAAGAAAAAAATAGCCTAAAAATGTCTTTTCAGGGGAAACCTCCTACACTGTTGGTGGGAATGCAAGCTGGTGCAGCCACTCTGGAAAACAGTACGGAGGTTCCTCAAAAAGTTGAAAATAGAGCTACCATACGACCCAGCAATTGCACTTACTGGGTATTTACCCCAAAGATACAAATGTAGTGATCCGAAGGAGTATGTGCACCCCAGATGTTTATAGCAGCAATGTCCACAATAGCCAAACTGTGGAAAGAGCCAAGATGTCCATTGACAGATGAATGGATAAAGAAGATGTGGTATACACACACACACACACACACACACACACACACACACACACACACACACACACACACACACAATGGAATATTATGCAGCCATCAAAAGGAATGAAATCTTGCCATTTGCAACGATGTGGATGGAACTGGAGGGTCTTATGCTAAGCGAAATACGTCAATCAGAGAAAGACATGTATCATATGATCTCACTGTTATGAGGAATTCTTAATCTCAGGAAACAGGGTTGCTGGAGTGGTGGGGGGTGGGAGGGATGGGGTGGCTGGGTGATAGACACTGGGGAGGGTATGTGCTATGGTGAGTGCTGTGAATTGAGTAAGACTAATGAATCACAGACCTGTACCTCTGAAACAAATAATACATTATATGTTAAAAAAAAAAAAAAGATAGCAGGAAGGGAAAAATGAAGGGGGGGAAATCAGAGGGGGAGACAAACCATGACAGACTGTGGACTCTGAGAAACAAACTGAGGGTTCTAGAGGGGAGGGGGTGGGGGGATGGGTTAGCCTGGTGATGGGTATTAAGAAGGCACGTTCTGCATGGAGCACTGGGTATTATACGCAAACAATGAATCATGGAACACTACATCAAAAACTAATGATGTAATGTGTGGTGATTAACATAACATAATAAAATAAAAAAAAAATCTTTTCACATTTTCTTCTTAGTCTTTCTACCTCCTTCAAAACATAACCCCTCCTAAAACTGTATGTATTCCCCATGACTCCCAGTACAACAGACATACTTATTCCTCCCTATACCAGAAACTACTAGGATTACCTGTGTGGTCCCAGAGGATCTCTGCCTCTGTCACCAAAGATGCAGGCAAAGAAAAAAGATATATGCAAACATCCTCCTGCCTTTGCTGCCAGGACCTGATCATACAATTAGTAGACTGGACTTCTGAAGAAGTATGTAACTTTCAACGAATTCCTTTACTTTGCTGGGCCTTGTTTTCTTCCTCAGAAATTGTGCCTGCCTCACTGGGTGATGTAAGGAGTACATGCTTTAACATTTATGACGTGTTTAGAAACATGTCTGGCACACACAGTAAGCACTACATCGGTATTTGCTGCACACCACTGGCACAAGGTTGATACAAGGCAAGAGGCAAAGGTTGCAGCTAAAACTGGAGCTTAAAGGTGAAATTCAAAAACAAGTTCTTCAGCTATTTCTTATAATTACAATTTGAAAAAAGCTTTCCAAATTCATGCCAGGGTTGAGGAGGAGCATATGGTCAGGTATTTGGGAGACCTGGGCTCTGGCTGTAGCTTACGGCTAAACCGCTATGGGATATTAGGCAAGCAAGACTCTGGGCACTGGGACCTCGCATATACCATGGAGGAGCTTGTTCAAGGCCCCTTTCTGCTTTACTAGTCTACCAGTGAGTGACCTGAGGCAAGGAATATCATCACTGCCAGAGGCTAGCACTAAAACCCGCAAGCTAGGTGCAAATCGCTTTGTACATGCAAAATGGAAACTACACAGCCAGCCTTCAATTATTTAGGAGTTGATGCTCTCATACCTTGCTTTTTTCTATTCCTGGGCTATCTGCATCTTGACTATTCACTGTTCATTACCACCCTTACCAGAGGTGAACATAAAGGATAAAAATAAGGTGGAACAAATCAATCAAGGTTTACCCTGATAGTTTTACCCAAAGTGCTTGTATTTGTTTAAGAGGAAATCCTGGAGCATGTTTGTTGCTCTTATTAATAAACAGTTTTATTTTAAATAATTTTAGACTTACAGGAAAAAGTCGAGGAAAAATAGTACAAGTTCCTGTATACTCTTCACCTATATAACATCTTCTACAACCACAGTACAATTATCAAAACCAGGAAGCTAACACTGATATAATACTGTTAACTAGTTAACCTACAGGTTTTATTCAAATTTCGCCAGTTTTTCCATAAATGTCCCTTTTCTCTTCCCGGCACCAGCTGGGATTCTACATTGCTTTTAGTCATTGTATCTCATTGTCTCCTCTCATTGGTGAGAACTCCTCAATCTCTTGTGACCGTGACACTTTTAAAGTTGTACTGTTATTTCCTGGAATATTTTTCAGTTTGGTTTTGTCTGATGTTTCCTCATGGAGACATGTGCTTTTGTTAAGAATACCACAGAAGTGACGTTTGTGCACTTCTCAGCACCTCATATCAGAGGTATATGATGTTAATATGTCTTATTACAAGTGATGTTGATAATGATCATTTGGTTAAGGTGTGTCTACCAGTTTCCTCTGCTGTTAAATAGTATTTTTCTCTTTAGAGTTAATAAACATATTGGGGGGATACTTTAAGACTATGCAAATATCCTGTTTCTCAAATTTTCCCCTACCAGTGTTGGCATCCAGTGATAGAGCTCACCTATAGTAATTATTATTGTGGTGTTTGCCTAATGGTGATTTTGCATATCCCTCATTCCTTCTACATTTATTAATGGATTTTTACTGAAAGGAAGTCTGTCCCTTCTCACCCATTTATTTATTCAATTAATTTACTTAGATCAATATGGATTCGTGGGTATTTATTCAATTCTATGGGTTATAATACAGTACTATCATTATTTATTTTGTTGCTCAAAATTGTTCCAGCTTTGGCTGTTGGGAGCTCCTTGTAGATGGGTTCTGTCTTTTGAATATGCTTTCAGGCTTTGTGGCACAGTCAGATGCTCCAGGCTCATCTCATGTTTTCCTGCCTTTGGTCTAGAATCAACGACTTCTCCAAGGAGCTTTGGTTCCCTTTTAAGTTGTTCCAAGTTATAAAAATTTATATATTTCTTGTCTTGTAAAAGGAGCTATTACTGTTTATTTTTGACGTAAAAATCCCTTGCATTCGGATGTACTTTGAATCTTAAGAAATGCTTCTTTAGACACAGGACAATACTTTTGATAAAGGAAGGAAAGCAGAACATAAAGCTACTTTTAAAGATAAGCACGCATTATCTATATAATTAGGCATGTTCCTTTTATTAGAGATGATAATTACAAACCAAAACCTGGACACCAGGAATGCTCACTCTGCTGTATGTCTTCAATTCTAGGCCCTCTCAGCAGACAGAGCAAGGAAATGTGATGTATACTAACCGTGTACACATAGGCACACACACACATGCATCTATTTTATTTTTGCATCTGTATATCTGTATATACATCTATATACAGATAAAACCATGAGTTCATATACTACTTGTGATTTCAGTCCAACCACAGGGTTCTCCCTTCCATAATTTAACTTCTTTGTTTAATTTTAGTATACACAGAGCAGTTGAAGAATTGATAACCCACACCACCTCTTTGAGAGACAGATTCACTAATTTGAGTACCACATTTGTGTACAGTTTTTTGTCCTTAGTCTCACAATTTCTAATCAAAATACTGTTTTTAAAAATTATTCAGGTTAGTGTGCTTTTCTTTCCCACTCTCTTCAGTGTGAATATATTATTAATTCACAATAGAGTTAGGCTTATCTGTTACATTTTGTTTGTTATTTTTTAAAGATTTTATTTATTTCAGAGAGAGAGAGAGCAAGCGTGAGCAAGCATGAGTGGGGCGGTGAGGACAGAGGGAGAAGCGGGCTCCCCGCTCGGGGGGGCTCGATCCCAGGACCCTGGGAGCATGACCTGAGCCGAAGGCAGACGCCTAACGGACTGAGCCACCCAGGCGCCCCTTATCTGTTACATTGTGTATTACGTTTTGGGTTCTCCCACAGCCTGGTTTTATTTACCTATTTTCAGAGAAGAAAGATGAAAAAGATTATGATGATTCCAGGAATCAAATAATACTTAAAAAAAGGTTCTTAGAATTGTTCCCTCCTCTCCCCTGCTATCTTAGTCCCATGTCCGCCTTTCCTTGCCACTTACCATTATTTCCGCCTTTACCATTCACTCCCATAGGGAACTAATCTCTTTAGTTTTTTATTTATCCTTCCTGTTTTCTTAGGCACAAATGAGCAGACACAATTATATTTTCTTATACTCCTTCCTTCTTACATGAGGGAAGATTACTGTAATGCTATACTGCATTTTACTTTTCCTTAACAGTGCAATACTGTTCAACATATTTTGAAGTTAAGTTCTCATATGGAATCAGGAGAGAGATTCTGAAACTGAGGGAAGATATGATAAATGATGACACTGGCAAAACCTCCATGGAAACAGTAAGGAACAGTCACAATAATTCATTTATACACTTGATTCAAGAAATACTTTTCAAGCATACACTATATTCCAGGAACTACTAACAAGTTTCAACATCTTTAACCTTAAAGAACTTACAGTCTAGAGGTGAAAGTTGAGAATAAAAAGGAATTCTAATACACTGGGGTGAGTGCTATGATATGGTAAGCCATAGGCCTACATAGGAGAAACATAAAACCTTGATTTGGTGAGTAGGAGGAAGGAAGTGGGGATGTCAGCGGGAGCTTCTGGAAGAGATATCATGCAAGCCGAGATACGAAGGTCAGTTAGGAACTGGCTAGACAAAAGTGGTAAGGTAGGAGGAGGTAATCACTCCAAAGAGGGAGCCATATGCAAATGTTTATAGTAAAGAGAAAAGGCAGCTTGCTGCTGCTCTCATGGAGTAGGAAGCAAAACTAGAAAAGAAGGCAATATGAGATCATGAGGTGATGCACGGCCTGCTACCATGGTGAGGAATTTGGACTTAATCCTGGAAACAATGGTTGCTGCTGAAGTTAAGATTTAAGTCAAGGGGGTTCTTCCTACATGTTCCGAAATGTAGAGAATGTATTGAAGAAGAAAGACTAGCAAAAAAAGAGAAGAGGCTGCTGCAACAAAGCAAATGTGGCAAGAGCAGTAGCCCAGAACAAGCTAGAGGCAGTGAGGACAGAGAGCAAAGACTTGAGACAAGAGATTTTATGCATGAATGTGACTAGCTCAGGCACCTAAACAGGGGACAGTACTAACCTGAGATATGAAGTACAAAGAGAAGAGGGCTTGGGGTAGGGTGGGATGTGGACAGCGATGGCTTCAGTTTCTGAAAATGTGAGCTTAAGATGCATACGTCACATTCAAGTGGAGCAGGCCAACAAGTGGCTGGATATATGGAGCTAGAGCTTGGGAAAGAGGTGGTGAGGATACAAATCTGAAGTCATTAGTATATAGAAAGACTAATGACAGAAATTAAAATCAGCCAGGAAGAAAGAAGAGAGCCAAGGACAGAACCTGAGTGAGTATCAACTTTTCAGGCTAGGAAGAGGAAGAGAGGCCCAGAAAGGAGGCTGAGAAGGAGCAGCCAACGAGATGAGACAACCAGGAGAGAACAGGATCACAGAATCAGGGGAGGATCACTTTAACGAGGAAGGAATGGTCAGTGGCACCAAATGCTGCTCAAGGTCCAGAAAGTTAACAAGAGACGGTTTCAGAAAAGTTTGACTTTGAAAGAAAGAGAAAGAAATGTCAACAGCTATCTAGAGTCCTGGGATCCAAGAAAACATGTGTAATATTAAATGTACATACTTAGAAGAAGGGAGAGACTCTGCTGAGTTTGAATGCTGCTGGGAAAATGAATGAATTGATATATTTTCAGGTTCAATAAACAACACTGCATCATCAGATGGAAAGAAATGCATAAAGATAGGTCTCACGTAGGCTCACCCTAAGTACTTAATAGAGAACTGACTGCATCTGATTTCGGGATCCCTTAAGTAACACACATCTAATTAAATCTACTTCACTCTGACATCAGGCTTCCATTCTGAAGGGGAACAGAATCTGAGTACGATTCCTGCTTCTTTTTCCTTATATGGTCCTCACTATCCCACTGAACCACCTGGAAGGAACATATGATCTGGGGAGATTTAGATCCTCATATGGTTATTTTCTTATGTTCTTGAATCGTAGCTGTTCATATTCCTAACATAAAGGGTCTAATATTTGTTCTTATAATTTTCTTTGGGAAAATGTGTCTCTAATTTGTCAACGTACATTCTTCTTCAATGAAATTTTAAACCAATTTAGAATCTTTCATTTGAAAGCTTTGTCTTTATATTAATAACATATGTATTTTACAACTTTTTGGCAAAAATGTACTCCATATATATAGTAATGACTCACTAATTCACCTTGTTAAAAAAGAAAAAGATAGCACTCTGATAATAACCAGAGCTATAAAAATAGCAAACAAGGGTTTAAATTTGAAAGGCACTAATTCTTTTCTCTCTACCTTCCAAATCATACATACTACTTTGAAACAAACAAACAAACAAAAAACTAGGGCAAGTCCTCTTTAATTCTTAGATCAGAAGGTCCTTATTAGAAATGCTCGGTTCAGGGCTCCTGGGTGGCTCAGTCGTTAAGCATCTGCCTTTTGCTCGGGTCATGATCCCAGGGTCCTAGGATGGAGTCCCATATCGGGCTCCCTGCTCCGCAGGAAGCCTGCTTCTCCCTCTCCCACTACCCCTGCTTGTGTTCCCTCTCTCACAGCCTCTCTCTCTCTCCGTCAAATAAATAAATAAATAAAATCTTTAAAAAAAGAATGCTTGGTTCTTGGGGCAACTGGGTGGCTCAGTCAGTTAAGCATCTGACTCTTGATTTCACCTCAGGTCATGATCTCAGGGTTGTGAGAACAAGCCCCACTGGGGGGAGGGGGGGAGGGCGTTCCACACTGCACGTGGAGCCTGCTTAAGATTCTCTCTCTCTGTCCTTCCCACCCCTACTTGCACACATGTGCACACTCTCTCTCTCAAAAACAAAAAAGAAAGAAAAAGCAAGCAAGCAAGCAAGCAAGCAAGAAATGTTTGGTTCTCTTCATTTAATTTTTTTTAAAGGTTTTATTTATTTATTTGACAGACAGAGACAGCGAGAGAGGGAACACAAGCAGGGGGAGTGGGAGAGGGAGAAGCAGGCTTCCCACGGAGCAGGGAACTTGATGTGGGGCTCGATCCCAGGACCCTGAGATCATGACCCGAGCCAAAGGCAGATGCTTAACAACTGAGCCACTCAGGTGCCCCAGTTCTCTTCATTTAATGGAAACTTTAAAAAAGCTGAAGTTATTTTCAAAATTTACTCTTCCAGGAAATAACTTACCATGAGAATTTAAAAATACGTATTTCGTAATATGGATAATTTATAATGTAATATATAAATCATATATTTCATAATATGTATAATATATAATATAATCTATATTATAGATGCATGTTCTATATATTATAAATTATAGACGTATAGTACAGAGACACACACATACATGTATATTGCAATGTGAGAGCTTTCAAAATTAGTAGAAGTACAGGCCTTTTTTTCAAAAAAACATCACTGCTTATCTGTAGCATTTCTTTTTTTTTTTTTTTAAAGATTTTATTTATTTGAGAGAGAGAATGAGATAGAGAGCATGAGAGGGGAGAGGGTCAGAGGGAGAAGCAGACTCCCCACTGAGCAGGGAGCCCGATGCGGGACTCGATCCCTGGACTCCGGGATCATGACCTGAGCCGAAGGCAGTTGCTTAACCAACTGAGCCACCCAGGCGCCCCTGTAGCATTTCTTGATCACCAACCTAACATTATGCCAACATCTTAACAAAAATGAGAACCAAGCTTTCTCATCAGTATATATCAAAATTGTGTTTATATATATGTGAATGTGTGAAGCATAAAGTGGAGTCTGTGACCCATAAGGCAGAAATCAACAGAATCTATATCTAAAGGAAACAAACCTAAATAAACATTAGGAGATAAAATTGGTCCAGATGTTATCTGCAGACCACACTCCCTGTGCTTTTTCCCAACAATAAATAAGTGGTCCAAATCAGATCCTGGGACACAGTCCCTTCCAGTTCCCACCTTGTACCTGTATAAACAAATACTCTGTAGCTGCTGTCTAGGAAGGGTTCTGATTTATTTATAGCTATAGTTTACTGTCATACTTTGCAGATACTTCATCTGGGGAACTGATAGCCTTGATGTTTTGTATTGATCTGGGCTCTGCTTTTGACCCTACATGAATACTGACTGCTCTGCAAGTCTCCACATCAGCCCTGAAGACAGGCTGTTAAAACTTAAGTGATGACATGCGCAGACTTTCTCCTTCGATGGCGAGAGAATACCCACAACCTGGGAGCTTTGAACTAAATACAGAATTTAAAATAATCTCTACTACCTTCATGTGTCAATGAGAAAAACAAAAAAGACAGGGGATCAAGAGAAAGAAGAGAAGAAAATAAAGTGTTAAATAACATCCTTCCATTGCGTACAAGGCCAAGTAAGGCAGAAGTCATTAGTTGGCACAGATGCATTTCCTGCCAGCTCACTAGTGTTTTAGTTAGTAAATAGGTATGACTTTATTTCTCTTTAAGTCACATTTTCCTAAACTCTACCAGGCAACTTCGATGACAGGACCAGGCTTCCTCACACCACGTAGGCAAACAGGGTAATGGGTCAAACACGAAGGCTCAAAGTCAGAGGGCTTAGAAAGCGGGGCTTAGGAAGCAAGTCAGTAGCTCCGTGGTGAACCACCTCAAACACAGGCGGGACCAAGGATAAGAGAATTTACTGAACATCTACATGGAGACAGATTCAAGGTTCAGCTACTGTATGTATGTTTTCTCTTTTCTTGATATTTCAGTACCCTTGTGAATTAGGCATGGGATAAGCATCATTTTAGAAATGACACTGGTGCAAATGATCTACAATGACTAGGTAGAATCTAGATTTAAATAGGTTCATCCAATACCGACCTTTAAGCTACTTCCACTTGCCCACGCAGCCTCACCCATCACACTCTGCAAATATTTCCTTCTGAAGTTATACATATACTGCAGTTTCATAGCCAGGAGATTCTTCAGCGTTAGTTCCAAAAAATTAGTACAAATTATTCTTTACCTCAAAAAGAGAGATTATCTCCCAGCAATGAGTTCAGTTTTTAGAGAAACAGGCTGGATCTGCTTTCAATCTCAAATGCCTGGTAAGGCAACACAGAAATATCTGTGAGATTGTTATTCTCATCATAGAATGAGCACACATTACATTTTCACCTCTTTTCCAGAAGAAATTGATCAGGGCTTTAAAGTAACAGCCAAGAATTTCTTTATGTAATCTTCCATGGCAGTTTTAGAACATCTGACGCAAAAAGGAATAAATCATTTTCCATCATAATAATCATAATAAAACAAAAAATCAACATGAATTGAGTGTTTCCTATGGGGCAGGTCCGGGGCTGTGTTCCTTGCTTTATCTCAGTCGGTCCTCACAGTGCTACTATGGCGTCATTTGAGGAGACAGAGAATCAAGAAGGGTTAGGTTACTTACTCAAAAATCACAAGGCCAGTCTAAAAAACAAAACATATGAAGAAACAAAACGAAACAGAAACAGGCTAATGGCAAACTGTTGCTTGCCAGAAGGGAGGAGGGTGGAGAGATGGGAGAAATAGGTGAAGGGGATTAATTGGTACAGACTTCCAGTTATAAAATAAGTCACTTGGGCCGCCTGGCTGGCTCAGTCAGTTAAGCGTCCTACTCTTGGTTTCGGCTCAGGTCATGGTCTCGCTGTCCTGGATCAAGCCCCACATTGGGCTCTGTGCTCAGTGTGGAGTCCGCTTCAGATTCTTTCTCCCTCTCCCTCCCGCTCACTCACCCTCTCAAATGAATAAATAAATTCTTTAAAAAATTAAAAATAAAAAAATAAATCACTAGGATGTAATGTACAGCATAAGAAATACAGTCAGTATATCTTATATACTTTCTATGGGGATAGAGGGTAACTAGACCTATCATGGTAAGGATTTTATAATATATAAAATAACTGAATCACTCTCTTGTACACCTGAATATACTATTGTTTGTCAATTATAATTCAATTTAAAAAAAGGGAAAAAAAATCACATGGCAAGTAAGTGATAGACTCAAATACAAATCCATGTCGGCCTGCCTCAATATATCATGCTCCAAAAACACAACATATCACCTCCAACTAATTATATGTTGCTTGCCTTATTATATTAAAATGCCTTCCGAAATTAAAATGCAGGAGGTATTATAAGTAAGAGTTACAAATATGATGAGAGAGGAGCATAGCGTGGATAGTGTAAGAATAGACCCCTAGCAGATACGTTACACTATAATGTAACCAAGATGCAAATAAAAAAGATCTCCCTCACCCCTTACCCCCATCTCTCTCTCTCTCCCTCATTTGCCAATAAAACAAAGAGGAGACAGCCTAAAAGAAGACAGTCCTTATCTTTAAAGCAAGACACAGTAGTATAATGAAATACATTTTTTAAATTGATGGAATTCCAGGCAAGATTTTTAAAAAGTCTTTCAAAGCTAAAATGAATAAAGCATAAGTTCCAGTAAGTACTTGGTCTTATTGGCAGCAACATACTGAGACCTGAAGTTTTAACCTAGCTTCCTTCTCAAATACTCCAATCATGCAATAAGGCCCACCGTAAACACTGTTCAAAGAAGCTCTCACTCACATCTCATGACTCATCTCATGCTTTAGCACTGAATGTAGATTGGCACAGATATTATATTGCACTCCTACTCAGACATTCCTTCCCTTCACCATCATTTACAGTATGCAGTGTGGCTAAACTGACCCGTACGTGCAACTCAATAGGCATAGAGGATTGAGTTACTCATACGAGAATCAATTTCACACTAGACTAAAATAAAAAGTTGCTTTTAAAGTGCCAGATAAGAAGCCAAAAATACACACCATTTCTTTGGAGGCAAAGACACCACACTGTCTCCTTTCTAAGATAGAGGGTAGTTGTAAAATGGCCCGTAAAAAAAGTTATTAAAATGCAATTTTCTAATCAATGTCTTGACTTCAGATCAGAATGATGTCAGAAGTGATATTTTTCTGCACAGACTTTACCTCCTGTGTTTGTGGAGATTGTGAATTCTTCTAAAAGTAGTCTTTTTTTTTTTTAAAGATTTTATTTATTTATTTGACAGAGAGAGAGACAGCGAGAGCAGGAACACAAGCAGGGGGAGTGGGAGAGGGAGAAGCAGGCTCCCCGTGGAGCAGGGAATCTGATGTGGGACTTGATCCCAGGACCCTGGGATCATGACCTGAGCCGAAGGCAGGCGCTGTGCTTAATAGCTGAGCCACCCAGGTGCCCCTAAAAGTAGTCTTTTAAAAGGATAATAGCCATTGGGTGAGAATGAATTAAAATGAAACAGTTATCACTGATCCTAACAACAAGCCCATTTTTAGATCTCAGGTTTCAGGGGTCTGATCCTGGTTTAAAGTTGAAATGAAATGTATAGATGTTTTAAAATCTGGAAGCCAAAATATAGGCAAGAACCTACATATTATCTTGCAAATTATTTATTTAATTATTGACCCGAAGTTGCCGTTTTGATAATCCAGATGATACACAACACAACTGAAGTACCACTTTGACACTATTTCTGATTTGCACTCATAAGACCCATTGCAGTTGCCTAGGCCTTAGCAAGGTAAGCAAATCAAAAAATACACTCCCTAAAAATAATTACACTGTATTCATGCTCTCCATTGCACCAACATATGTCATCAAAATTGGCATATTTTTGGTTGTATAGAAAATATTAAGAATGTCTCCTCATTTCTATGGTTCCTATCACTAAGTTTCTAAGATATCAGGCTTTTTAAGTTTTTGTATCTTAGATGTTTCAAGTTTAGTTGAGGCTTAAGGGTTGTGCCACACAATGGGGCATGCATTTGATTTAGCAGAAGCCAATTAATTTAATTTAGGGGGAAGATGGCATTCTGTCCTGTCTGCAGAATAAAACTTTAGTCAAATGGTACCTTTCCATAGAAGCAAGAGAAATACATGTTTCATTTCCTTTTGATTAGTTATAGTTAATTTTAAATAGCTGTAGGTGACAGATATGCACATTTAACAAGAAATCCCTCCTTAAGGCATCCTCCAAACGTGCTTACTAATGTTTGTTATCCTCTGTTGCATACTACAGAGACCTAATATTCAGTCCACTAGCCATGTAGTGGCTAGCTATCTTCCTTTGATTTTCAAGGATAATTTAAGGGCTAACTAGATGTTCCTTAAAATGCCCTGTACTGCACTGCTATACAGAAGACAGAGTATCATCAATAAAATCGTCAATGCAGAGAATAAAACATAATGCTACTTATATTCCTAACTGAATTTGATGTTACTCTGAAGTTACACTAATTTCAGTAGCAATTCCACTTACAGTCAAAGATTATTTCTGAAGGGTCAGACTATGTAGAATTATTAAGGGATCAAATTAATAACACCTATCTTTCCACAAAGTATAGGCAGCTGCTGTTAACATGTCTATGAGGAGTTCCTGGATTAACAGCATAGGTTATGTAGCCATCAACAGAAAATCTTGTCATGTTTATTTTACAAATTTGAGTCACTGTTCTTATTCTGGAATTTTATGCTTGTTGTTGTTGTTGTTGTTTTTATTTTGCTAAGGAATCTTACCATGATATTTTCCTATCTGAGGATCACAAATTAAAGCACTTTTTTCTTCATACTCGATCACATCTGTGTTTTCTTCCTGCTGTGCTTCCTTTTCTCTCCTACTTTTTAATTCAACTAAATCCTCATTCACACCTCTCATTATCTTCTTTCTAATTTTTAGGGAGAAATTTCTATTTTTTTTAAGTTTTCTTTAAGTCATTTCTACACCCCATGTGGGGCTTGAACTCACGACCCCAAGATCGAGAGTTGCACGCTTTTCCGAATGAGCCAGCCAGATTGCCCTGAGAAATTCCTATTTTTAAGGGGGTAAACACAGTTGTATTTTTATTTTCCAGCTCACCTTCCTTTTCATATTATTCCCAAGTCCTTATCTCAGATTCCCAAAAAGATCAGAGTTCCATGAGCTGGGGAATTTGCAGCTTCTGCCAACCCTACCAGCTATTGCCTCTAGGATCTGGGAAAGGCAAGAGGAAAAGAGAATACCGTTCCCTTTCCTTCTCCCTCCATCCCCTGAGCTACCTGGCAGGGTAGTGAGTACACCTAGGAGCCAGAAACACTGTAGTTGTGGCTGCATGACACTTACGTATGAAGAAGCAAGAAATGAACAGGAGAAACATTTCACCCTGAAGCATGGGAAATAAGGGCAGCGAGGGTACTGGGCAACGGTAGTAGATCACTTGGAAAGAGGAAGAACTCTACAACTCTAAAGCGCTTGACAACAGCGTCCATCGATTCTTTTTCAGTGTGTTATGTGGCTTACTAAGATTATACAGATTGGCAGATTGAAAAGATAACTGCAGGATTAAATGACAGATGACAGAACTGAAATGCACGGTCCCTGATATCTGCTGCAGTAAGAGCAATGAAGGGGCTTTAAAAGGAAGAGTTTCCAAGAAATGGCAAAAGGAGAAAATGGGAGAACTGGGTCCATTTAACACCAGAAAGAGAAAGCTGCCTGGAGGAAGTTTGGCATCTTCATTTAAAAACAGGGTAATATATGGTGATTAACATAACAATAAAAAAATTAAAAAAAAACAAACAAACAGGGTAGGTGGGTGCTGCTGAGTTATTTGTTTTTTATTTCCACCACAGCCAAGATGAAAGGAAATGAGTTTAAATTGCAACAGGAGGGATTAAAGTTAGACATTAAGGGAAAAACCCTTCCTGATGAGAAGGCTGGTGGGATAATGGAACACATAATTGAGACGGCCGTGTAAGCCTCTATCCCTGGAGATGCTTAAGACTAAACATCTATCTTTCTGGGGGTCATCTTAGACAGAGAACGGCCTAGAGTATTAGAATGGAGACTTGTAGATTTATCCTCCAGTCCTAAAACGCGATTGTGTTTCTGTAATGAGAGAGGCTGTTCAGTGGTGCAGGCGTCCACTGAAGTGACAGTGACCAGGGACAGGAAGCAAGCAGCAGTGCTCTTCTTTTGACCTTGCTTTGATCAAAGCAATTCTCAGAGCACCCAAACCAAAGCCTACACCCAGGTGTGGCTAATCTCATAATAGTTCATGAATGAGTCTCGTGGATTTCACAGGGTACAGCAAGTTTGGACCATGTTCCTTCATTAAGTAAAGGGATTGTAAAAATGTCTTCATTTAGAAAGGGAAGCAAATTGTTTCTAATGCAATGAGGGGACTGAAGTTTGCTTATCTCGTTACTACCAATAATCCAGGATGAGATCTAGGCTGGTTTGGAGAGGAGCCAGCTGTTCTCTATCATTTCAGGGCCAGAAAAGAGCTCTATTGCAATGGATCCGATCCATCCAGCACAGAAAGCCTACTGTGTGCAGACTCTGTGCTAACAGCCAGGAGTACCAAGAGCACAAACAAAAGCTCTATCCTCAAGGAGCCCACAGCAGGGTTGGGGTAGGGCATATTGATCTCTATTGTAATACACGGCAATCCCATCTAGGGTACGCAAGCACAAATGGGGATGAAGCCATGACCCAGGCAGAAACAGGCACCAGGGAGTGTGGGGAGAGGCAAGAATGGTCTCAGAAAATATCTGAGTTGCAAAAGACGGCCGAAGTCAGCTGGCTGGAGTAGGCAAGACGGGAATCCGAGGTAGAGGAGCTACATGCCTGGGGACGAGGGAGACCCAAGGACAGGAGAGAACATGCTTCTTCCCGGGAGCTGCAGATAGATCAGAACGGTAGCTGCACACACTGCTAATGGCAAGTGCAAGAGAAGGGGCTGGACACACACAAGCCAGATCACGAAGGGACTCATGAGCCATGGCAGATAACTGGGAGTTTATTGTGAAGGCAGTCAGAACTTCAAACTCTAGAGGGATAGGATCGGATCACGTGCATCTACACAGGTTGCACAAGATAAGTAAACTCAGCTAGCAGCATAGTGGGCTGAGATTCCTCAGTACTGTATAGTGGCTGGGTCAGGTGAACATTCAGATAATTATCAGGCTGGCAGACTCAAACGCCCAAGCCACAGTCCTATTTTTATTGGGTTAAGTTGCTGTCTAAAGCTGCAGTAAGGCAAGCCTGCTCACTCATCCTGCTTCTACACCCAATAGCTAAATGATGAGGTCATAAAACTGTGGGCAACTCTTGGCATTTATTTCTTAAAGAAAAAACAAACAAACAAACTCATGGTTGGCTAGCTCCATTCTTAAAGAGCAGCTTATACCACTTATACCCTCCTGACACCAGGAATGTCAAGAGTTACAGAATTCTACTTTATCATTGTTAAATATCTTGTGGTTTTAGAGCAATTATCATTGTGTTTTACCCATCAGCTATGCAATGTTTATTCCTGGTCTCCTACAGACACAAAAATGTTTAGGAAATCAACTACGAAGATAAGTGTGGTCACTGGGGACAATTCTCTTGCTGACGATCATTTTCACCAAAAGCAGGGAACAGGGTTATGAATCATCTGTGACCACTTACGTTTAAGCTGAGTACATTAAAATTTAATGGTTTTGACACAAGAAGCCAGTCATAAGTCTGCACATCAAGGCACTAATGTGTTAGGCCTAATTGTACTTAGATGAAATAAGTCAGGAATGCATGGTAGCCAACTATATTTTGTTGTAAAATGAAAATTACAAATCTCTAATCACAAGTGAGGAGTCTTTTTTTACAATTTATTATTCATGATTTCAATCACTTTAAATTATTCATTTTCTCAAATGTTATTGCTACAGCCTTTTAAACTTTCCTACTCCTCCACTCTCAAGTGATAAATACCTGAGAACTTAGTGGTCTCAGGCCTCTGAATACAATAAAGTGCTTTTTCAACAGGCTGCTGACTTCTCACAATTATTCCAGTTTATGAATGCAGGTTGGCTCTTCAAGGTTAGGACTGCCACCTTTCATTTGGTCTAAGAGATAACAGGTTTATAAAAAATGTCCTATTCCAAGAATGGTCATTCTTAATAAAGCCTAAACTTTGAACAAGGCCTCCTCTATGCCACAGAACCATGTGCAGCTTTGTTTCATACTGAAACCCCCTCCTGGGTTGAGAAAGAGGACATACTTTGCCCAGGACCATCCTTCCTCTGCTGTCATGGTCCATCATCACTGCTTCCCTGGTTAGAGCCTCCTCTAAACAGATCATTAGCCAGACCATGTTGTGCAAAGGGCTGATGCTCCGTGCAAAAGGAAAAAAAACTAAATAGGTCAAGTTAATAGAGACTAAGTCTGAGAGTTATTGAAATATATTTTCACAATAAAAATCAAAGTCTGGTATCTTTGAGCATTTTATGCTTTCTCAAATTAAGTGATGCTTCTGGCTAGCACACAGTGTGTTACTACAATAAAGAAACCTTAGATTCAGATATTAAATATGAATTAATGATGATGGCCTTCTAAGTAATTCAAAAAGGTACTCAAATGGAAACTGAGTGCATAATTACTAGACATTCTTGGCAAATGCAAATAAAAAAAAGTAAAAGATCTTCAGATAAGAACTCCAATTAAGCACCTTGGGATTATTGAGAGATAATTTTACAAGTATTCAAGATAGGGTTATTTTTGTTTGTTTGTTTTTGTTTTTTTGAGTACTACTAAGTTTTTTTACAACACTTCTTTGAAATATTATTATTATTGGCATTTGTAGGAGACCTGAAGCCAGGGAGAGGAAAGGTAACTGGTCTTGCCATAAAATCCATGCCTAAAATGATAAAGGCTCAGAAAAAGGGGCTTAAGTAAATATTTGCTAAATAATTGATGAGCCAGATAAACACTGGAGGAACAGAAAAGCTTAAGTTTCAATTCCCAGTCCCACATACAACCTTTAGATTAGGCCAGTCTTCTTTTAGACAGGCTTGTATTTCTCATTACTTATTAAAACAAGATTTTGGAATGCCTACTGAAGTCATTCAAATTGCCCTTTTGTACCTTAGGCGGCTAACGTGGCAATATAATTTACAGAGGATACATTATGTTAGACTTTACAAAGGTTCTGTGATGTTCTCAGATGCCCACCAAGGAGTCCAGCAAATTGACACCTCTAAAGTCATTTTCCTGGCATCCTGAGATGAATTTAGTGCCAGGTCTTCAAATGTGAATAGCTCATATGTCATCCCATTATGCCACCTGGCCTCGGACCAGCACACCTTTAAAATAGATTTATTTAGGCTATAAACTTACAGGACAGTGCCTCTGTCTTCAAATATATTACATTTAAACAGCTGGGAAAATAAAATCCTAACTTTCCAAGGCTGAAATCTCTGAGGCCAATTTGAAGTATGAAGAGCACTATCAAATTCCGTTACTGACACAAATTTAGATGATGTTTTATAACATATTAAAGGAAAAAGCTCACAAAAAGCAAATTTTGAGATGGGAAAACTCTTGAGGGTTTACCATCCTTGTGTTTTGCTTGCAGTTAAGTTAAATACTATTCAACATTTTAAGTGGGAGGGGTTTCACGACTTTAATTAGAAAGTAGTTCCAGATAGGGAACATAATCCACTAGTATGTCAGAGTATATAATTCACTTTATGTCAACAAACTCACTCATTCCTATTGCCCTGGAAGACACTTGTTATCTAACGAATCTTTGTAGATTATTAATTAACCCATAAGAAATTAGGCTGTGTCTCAAGAAAAATCACCTAGTGACACTGGGAATCCAAATATGCACTGCCATATAACATCATGCTCTGCCAAGTGTTACCAGTTGTATAAACAAAAAGAGTGATCACATATTTTGTGCCCACGTGGATTTTATGTTCTAACTTAGAATACACATATAGCAATTAGAGAACTAGACAGTGTAACATGAAGTGCCAATGGGAAGTACTGAAAGTACTGAACTCCTTTCTAAGTTGTATTAGCTTAAAGCATATGGACTTGCTAACATTATTTACTCTATAGGAGTTAGAATAATTAGCAAAGGGTAGAATATTCAGGGAAGGCTTCCTGCAGGAAAAGCAGAGATGAGATAAGCCCTCAATTTCAACATGGACAGAACCGAACTCATCATCCACCTCCCTCAAGCTTTGTTCTCTTCCAAAGATGACTTTTCAGTGAATGGCTCATTGGTCAACTGTGACAAGCGATCCAGGAGCCCTTCCCAATAGCTCTCTTTTACACTCAACCCTGATCTCCAATTACCAGATTTATTGATTTTATCTCCTGAAAAATTTACATCTATCTGCTCTTCTTGATCTCTATTGCTACTTCCCAAGACTGAGCCTCTCTCATCTCTTGCCTTCATAGTATTTACCTCACTTTGTAACTGAATATCTGTATAATTATTCCAATTCTAATTGACAAACATAGGCTTCATGATGGTAGAGACCATGTCTATTCCGCTCACCATCAATTCTTCCACTGCCTGAAACAATACCTGGAACATAAGGAAGTAAAGAAATTGGCTAATGGAGCTAAGGTTCAATATAAAGATGAGTGGGAGAAGAAAGAGCAATTATGCCAGATTATGAAGAGCCAGGACCTGAAACAACAAGTTTGGCATTGTTCTAATTAGGAAAAGGGCTGATACCATGTCCGTCTGAAGAAATAACAAGATGAGGAGAAAGTACTGATTTGTTTAATATAGTGCTTCAATTTGCTATTTCTATTAACTAAAAAAGGGGGGGCTAGCAAGATACACATAACTTTATTTCCATTAACAATTAGGAATACTTTATACACATAAAATATATAAAAGAATAAATGCTACAAAAGCTGTTAAGAGCTCAGCAGTAGTATGACAGCTCCCACCTCTGCCCTCATCTTGCTCCATCTCAGTAGCACGTGACAATGCTGACCTTGGAAACGCTCCCCTCTCTTGGCTTCCACGTGGCTACTTTCTCATAGTTTTCCTGTTACTCATTCTTTGGCTGCTTCTCCTCAATTTCTGATGTTGGTTGTTGCCCTTCTTCCCAAACTCTAGATGCTGGAAGGCCTCAAAGTTTAGCTTAGGCCCCTCTTCTCTTTTCTCTTTCCACATAACTGAGTCCATTCAGCTTTAAATACCACACAGAGGCTCTGTCCCCCGACTGTCTCTCTGCACCTCCGGCTTTTCCCCTGAGCTCCAGACACCCTGACATCCAAAAATGGGTGCCCACACAGCCTCTCAAGTGGAACAGATCCAAACAGATCTTTTATTCTGCCCCCCACATAACCCACAGGCCCACACACACTGTTCTTCCCTCAGACTTTCCCATCCACTACTGTCCACCTCATTACTAAAACCAGCACTCCAGGAGTCCTCTCTGCTTCCTCGCTCATCTCACCGCTTACATGCAATCCATCACCATGTATGCTAGCCTCTAAAATATGCCCTAGCGCTCTCTAATTCTATCTCTATGGCCACAACCCCAGTCATCGTTGTCTATTGCTTACACTTCTACAATAGTCTTGCTAGCTCTCCCCCATTTCCACTCCAGCTGTTTTCCAAATCATTCCCTAACAGTAGCCATAGTAATTCTTAAAAACACAGACCAGATCACATAATTTCCCTCTTTAAAACCACTCGATGGCTTCCCACTACTCATAGGATACCATCTAAACTCCTCACTATGGAATGTAAGGAATACATGACTTGGCTCTCCCTGCCACTCTTCCTCATTAGGATCGAGCCAGGGAGGCCATGTGTCTTTTAAATACACCAAGCCCTTTCTTCCCTCCAGGACTTTAAATTCTTTTATTTCTAGTTTTATTAAGGTATAATTGACAAATAAAATTGCAATTGAAGTGTGCAATGTGATTTGTTATACGTATACATTATGAAATGATTCCCCCATTGAGTTAATTAATATACACATCACCTCACATATTTACCTTTATGTGTGTGTGTGTGTGTGAGAGAGAGAGAGAGAGAACATCTAAGTTCCAATTTCTCAGCAAATCCAGACCTTTAAAAATTCTATTCTACCAGCTCAGAGTGCTATGCCCCTGGTTCCTCATTTTGTCATCCTTCTGCTCACAGAGTCCTTCCCCAATAACCCTGTCTACACTAGCCTCCACCCCAAACTCTCTTAACTCCCTGTTTGTTTCAATGAACATAATATCACCCCCAACTCTTGTTTAGCTGTACAGTGGTTATTGTCTGGCTTCCCCACTAGAATATAAGCTTCAGGAAGGTAGGAATGCTGTCTTTCCTCTTAATCAGCATATCCCAGTGCCCACCATAGTGCCTGGAACATGGTGGTATTTTTTAAAATATCCGTTAAATGAACCAAAAATAGTCCTATTTCATGAATAAAAACTCCTTTCCCCCTTTTAAGAACTTATGTGTGTCCATTATGCTCCTAATATTATTCCCTGGGCCAAAAGATGAATTGTTTATACATGGTGCTATTTAGCTTCATCCCAAATTTATATTTAAGAGACCACAGTATAATGTGTATGGTTTACAAGTCTGAAGGGGAAGAAAGAGAAGACAGTTGATATAATGAAACAAAGGAGAACTGAGCAAAGTTAAGAAATGGGAAGGTGGCAGCAGAAACAAAAGGGCAGACAGTTCAACTGAGATGACTATGAGGCTACAAGGTCCCTGAGGAAACAGGAAAACAGAAGAGGATACAATTCATCCCTCAACTGTCTCTGGGATACCCACTGCATGGCAGGCACTGAGCTGAGTATATGGTAGTAAATAACATAGACATGGTCCCTCCCCTCATGAAACTGATAGTACAGTGAGATAAATATTAAATAAATACACAATGAAGGTATAATTCAAGAAATTATAAATTAATATAAATTATATAATTATAAATTTATAATTAATTATAAATAATTAAAAATTATATTAATTAATTATAAATAATTAATTAATATAAATAATAATACAATTATAATTAAACAGCCTCTCAAGAAAAATCTGAGAGGCCATGAGCAAGAATGATAAGGGTCACAGAAGACCTCTCATGGGAAAGTGATCTATAACTTGGGAGAAATTAGCTGGTGAGCATGTAGATCTGTGGCAGGGGGTAATTTCTGGGGGGTGGATAAAGGACAGTATTTGAGGCAAAGAGAAGAGCATATGAAAAGACCAGAGGCAGGAAAAATCTTGATGTGTGGAACTGAAGGGAGACTTATATGCCAAAGGAAGAGAGGGTAAGAGGAACTGTGGGGAACTCCTGGCAGAGAAATGGATGGAGGGAGAGAGGAAGCAGAGTCCTGCAGGGCAAGGTGACAAGTCTGAGTTTCATCCTAAGACCAAGTATGTCTTCTGAGAAAGAACAGAAAGACAAAAGATGAATAAAATTGCAAAAATTTTAAATAAACCAAGGGGAAATAGAGTTTGCTTTGGATAGCCTCGATCTTCACAGTAGAGAAGGAATGATGGCTTCTGTACAGTTTGGAAGAGAAGAGGAAGGAGCTTGAGCAAAATCACAAGAATTAACTTCTGCTGGGAATGAGATAGAAAATCAAACAAAAACAAGCAAGTAGAACTCTGATTAGCAGAGGAAGGCCCAGGTGAAATCACACAGCATGAGAGGAAAAGAAGCAGTTGGGTCAGTTTTATGATTAATTTTAGCAATAATTTCTGGTCCCAGAGTAGATCCAAGAAAAGCCAAAGATGTACTCAGGACTGGAGACTGACAAGGGATCTGGGATAGAAATTCATGAAGTTCCATAAGGCAGAGCAAAAAAGGGCTAGTGAGAGGCAGATAGAGATGGAGTAGGTACGTTGGAAAGTGGGGTTGGAAGGAGGAGTAGAGAACTGGGTGATAGGAAACTGGGAAAGAGAGGAGATAATGTTCAGGTGAATGATTCAATTCAAATCATATTCACAAGGATATGTTGAGCATCTTCTGCATTCCGATTATATTAGATTCTAGGGATGAATTCTAGCAAAATGAATGACGGTCTCTGCCCTCAGAGATGTCATAGTCTCATAAGCTGATGTCAACAGAGAGTAAACATCTAATAATGACTGATGGTATAACACAGAAATAAGAATAAACTCAAAATAAAAATAAGATGAAAATAATATGAAAACTGTATGATACAAAATGTTCTAATGATCACTATAAATATTTAGAAAATTTACCTATTAGGAAAACTTCTCAAGAATTACTTTGGTTTCTCTTCTAAAAATTGAAACACATTCTTTCATCAGAAAGCTTTAGGGGGCCGCCCTGCATCAGGCTCCCTGCTCAGCAGGAAGCCTGCTTCTCCTTCTCCCACTCCCCCTGCTTGTGTTCCCTCTTTCACTGTCTCTCTCTCTGTCAAATAAATAAATAAATAAATAAATTAATTAATTAATTAAAAAAAGCTTTCGGGGCACTTGGGTGGCTCAGTCGGTTGAGCAGCTGGCTCTTAATTTTGGCTCAGGTCATGGGATCGAGCCCCACATTGGGCTCCACGCTGGGTGGAGTCTGCTTGAGATTCTCTCTCCCTCTCCCTCGGCCTGTCCCCTGCTTGTGCTCTCTGTCTCTCTCTCACTCTCAAATAAATCAACAAATCTTTTTTTAAAAAGCTTTAAAAAATATAGCACCCAAATAAAATATTAATAACAAAGTTAACTACAATATTATATAACTAAATGATTATTTTAATGAGTCACAAAATGTATCTGTCCCAAATAATGAAATATGCCCTCCCCCGATTTCACTAAATGAAGGAAAAGAGAAAGAGGCTTTAGTCATAAGAAAGATGTAGGCACAAATATAATCGGCACTCTTTCCTCTTACCCTGACTTACTTTTTTGCATTGCACTTTCACTATCTGAAATTTGCTTCCCTGTGTATTGACTGTCCCCGACCAGAATGAAAGCTCCAAGAGGGCAGGGGTTGTGTTTGTCTAGTATATCACTATGCCCCTAGTACCCAGAACAGTGCCTGAAACTTAGTAAGTACCCAACAAATTTCACCTTGGAATCTCAATCATGGCTTGGGACATGAGGTGTTTTTCAATGGAAATAATGAAGTGTGAAGTGTAAAATTTATGAATTGTTAAAATGTATAAATTATAAATGATTTTCCACAAGTTAACATGTTAATTTTAAGAAATTAAAATCTGATGTTTTATCTAATTTTGAAAGATTTTTTTATCTCTTAAAAATATGTAAAACATGGAACATCAGGTAACTTACACAGTCATGTACACTGACTAAACATCTCTCTTGACAAGGTATGCTGTATTGAACTTTATTTTTTTCATTGAAACCCACCAGATTTCTATACTGAGCCCTTAATATTTGCCACTGCATTTGCTCATAACCAGAGAGCCAGTAAGCTGGAGCCTTGTATCCCTTGCCATGCTATTCACCAGTACAATGTATTTGCTTCTTGTTTTATGGTTGCAGTTACTTCCAAGTTTATTTTTAACAAATGACAAAAGTATCTTAGAGCAACCAATATGCTAAATAAAAATCATCCTATTGGTATTAACATAAATCATGGCTTCTGAAAGCTAGAGAGTGACATCATTTTATTTTTTGGTAACATTTTCCACATGACACTGGGATATGGCTCTGAAAGCAGACTTGAAAGAAATATAAAAATTCTGGCTAACCAAAATATTTATTTTTAAATAAAAAATTAAACATTTTAAAAACTAAGAGATACTTTTTAAAAAACATAGAGTTTAGACATATGTACAGAGGAATACAACTAAAGGTGTTTTACTTTTTAGAACTGGAGATTTATATGCTCTAAGAACCACCAGAAATGAATCATTTTTCATTTTAATTGTTTAAGAATTACCCACATTATACATAAATCAGAAGGGATTGACAATTCCAATAATTTACTTGAATAAACACATTAAAAATGAGGTTTCTTTAAAGTTTAGTATAAAAAGATTTTTTAAAAGGTTGGCAGCATGGACCTGGCTCCCCTCAGGATGACAATTCAAAGTGAAAGAACATTCTCTTTACTTCCTAGGGCTGTTCAGTGTCATCAGAGTGTTAGTCCTATTTTAGGGCAGGTGTATTGGCCCAAATTAAAAATGACTAAGACATAGGAATGGGTCAAACTGTATTGTCTGCCCTATCTATTTGTGGATATTCTCATTATGCATATGTTTTAAGTTTTTAAATAAAAATAACATTATATGAAATAAGTCTTAATGACTGTCTCATATAAGTCACTGATGAATTGTTTTTAAGCACTTAACATACTTTATCCAGCCACCCTAAAATCTAAAGAAAAATGAAAAACAATTAATAGAACTTTAATACTATTTATCAATTTACACTGAAAGCAGAGAAATGTATCCTTCTTATTGCTGAAGATGTAATTGCTTGGACAGATAGCTGATACTAGGAGTAAAAGTTGAAGGGAAGAAAACAGGAAGTATGTTTGTTACAATTTTGAGGTGAACCAGGAAAACCTTACTGTTGAAGACAGAGCCACTGCAGTAGCCAAAGCTGATGGGGGGTTAAAAGTTGAGGGGAAGAAAACTGGACAAATTGTTACCAGTTTGTAGTGACTCTGTAGAAATCCCTTCATATTAGCAACTGCTGGAATAAATACCAATTTTTTCAGCCTCCTATTTGATGATAAAACAACCCCAAATGTGAATAGAATATGTGAGAAAAGGTCTTTTTTATAGAACGCAAAGTCCCAGAAATAATTATCTTCCTGAGGAATGCTCCAGTGTATTGAGATGCTCTTTCTTTTGGCCAACCTCTGCAATTTTTAAAGATGCTGCAAATTACATGAGTTAGGATTTCTATTGTAATATTTCCTATCAGAAAAGACAGCTCACATTTAGAGCTGGGTGAGGGTAAGAACGGGCATTTTACAGATCCATCCATATGACATGACTAAAGACAGAGGCATAGTGATGTCTTTTAAAAGTTATGTAATTTATTTTTTTATTTTTTATTTATTTATTTATTTTTAAAGTTATGTAATTTATTACCTTGCTTTCAGGTAGGGTTTCTCCCAAATTATCTTTAAACTGTCGAGTATCCACATTAGTTTAAACATCTGCAAGGAAGGAAATTCCTCGAACTTCCCTGGTATTTGATTCCTGTGTTAACAGCTCTACTTCCAAGAACTGGGCTTTGGTCATCCCACTGTAATTAGTTACCAGCCAGCTTGTCTATCAACAAGTATTTGCTAAGTACACACAGGGAGAGTGTCGTTCTGTTAGGTCTTTGATGGTAGACTTTTCCCTATAGTTACTCCTAATTGCTTCTCCTGTCAAATACAACTCTAATCCTGGTTCAAATATTCTCCCACTAAATTTCCATTAGTCCCATTATGGACTCCCTATTACAATGGATAAGAAGGAGCAGCCTATTAAAAACTGAATGTTTTCTTTATTTATACAATAAAGTTCGATGTTCAAAACAATTTTGAAATAGTATGTTGTTTCAAATCCAGGAGGTGTTATCTCAAAATTTCAAGTGAGGAAACCATGGCCTCAGAAGAGTAAATATCTGCACAATTACTAAATGGCTGACTTGTCCTTCCCAGAGTGGCTCATGCAAATCAACTTTAATTTGCCACCTCACCATTCACCCCTTCCTGCTCTCTCACAGATCATTGTAAGACTTTACTTTTCCAAAACTCATCAGCTGGGTTTCACTTAATTTTCCTTTTTAATAAATCTCCATATATTCCCAACTTATATCTAGGTCCTCATTTCTTCTCTTCTTAAATACTCTCTTCAGTTTATCTATATTCCAGATTATTCCTCTGCCTCCTCAAAATTTTCCATTTAACATGAATGCTGCACTTTAGCATTCTCATCTTGCCACCAGCCCTTGACCTTCAAACACCTCTAAATATCATTTTTTTTAAAGATTTTTTACTTTTTATTAGAGAGAGAGAATAAAAGCAGGGGGAGCAGCTGGCAGTGGGAGAGGGAGAAGCAGGCTCCCCACTCAGCAGGGAGCCTGATGTGGGGCTTGATCCTAGGACCCCGGGATCATGACCTCAGCCAAAGGCAGACGCTTACCCAGGTGCCCCTCTAAATATCATTTCTGAACAGAAGGAGAGAAAAGAAATAACCCAGACCATAGCCTACTTCTTCCATCTGCCTTCCTATGTTCCTTCCAGTTACAGAAGGATCTTTGCTTGGGCTTCTTCCATCCTTGATAGTACAGACATCATCTATTCTGGGGATTCCTTACAATTCCCTCCTCAGGGACACCTGGGTGGCTCAGTCGGTTAAGCGGCTGCTTTCGGCTCAGGTCATGATCCCAGGCTCCTTGCTCAGCGGGGAGCCTGCTTCACCCCCCGCCTGTCGCTTCCCCCCTGCTTGTGCTCTCTCTCTCTCTGACAAATAAATAAAATCTTAAAAAAATTTTTTAAATTAATAAAAATTTTAAAAAATTCCCTCCTCCCTATAGAATCCCCTTCTTGTCCCAGATTTCTGGTTCTGCAGCTAAATCCCAAATCTAGTGTTTCCCTCCCTATGCACTCTCTCAGAGGTTTCATCCAATTGCAAATTTTTTTTTTTTTATATTTTATTTATTTTTGCAAGAGAGAGAGAGTGCACACACAAACGGGGGGGAGGGCGCAGAGGGAGAAGCAGACTCCCTGCTGAGCAGGGAGCCCGATGCAGGACTCCATTTCAGGACCCTGGGATCATGACCTGAGCCGAAGGTAGACGCTTAACGGACTGCAATTGCAAAGTTTTAATGATGACTCTAAAGCTCAGGATACAAAAATCTACTTTTCAAGCTTCAGTATATCCCTTAAGCTAGAATTCCTCAGATCCAGCTGTTGACACACATCAGCTCTTGGATGCATCTCAAGCTCATCATACTTGAAATGAAGCACATTATCAATAACAAACAAAATTCACTTGCCAACTTAATCAGTTCCATCAATGGCAACTAGAAAACTTGATGGACTATCTGTATTCTTCCCTGTTTGTCATACTTTCCTTTATTCGGCATAACATGCTCAGATTAGTACTTCTAGAACACTGCTTTTTATATCACTTATAGCTTATGAACCTATAATAGCTCCCATTATCATCTGCATTATGCTCAATCTCTTTTATCTAGCTTTTCAAGTTCTTATATCAAGTAGTGTTTACTGATCTACTCAAATAAATTTCTAATCTGAAACTTAGCCAGTTTACTTACAGACCCACATCTCCTTGCTCAGATCACTAACTCTATGTATATTATCTGCCATCACCCTTTTAAAAGTCCAAAACTTATACCTACTTTAAGACTTACCTCTTTTATGAAAAACTCCACTGATTCATTCTAAAAATGTAAACCAATGTCAATTTCCTATTTTTGATACTATACTACAGTTACATAAAATGTCACCATTGGGGAAAGCTGAATGAAGGGAACATGGGATTCTATGTAGTATTTTTGTAACTTTTTATGAGTATTATTCAAAATATTATAGATATTTTATATTATTTCAAAATAAAAAGTTTAAAAAATATACAGTGGGCATCAACTATATATATGCCAGGCGTAAGTGGGGTGCTGAGGTCACAAAGAAGAATACAATACATACTGAGTCTTCCATGCATGTCTACCTTCTATCTGGGAATGTTATGGACTGAGCTGCGTCCTCCCCCAAAATCACAGACTGAAGGCCTAACCCCCAAAATGACTGTGTTTGAAGACTGGGCCTTTAAAGAGGAAATTAGAGTTGAATGAGGTCATAAGGGTGGGGTCTAATCCAAAAGAACTGGTGTCCTTACAAGAGAAGGAAGAGGCACTGGGAGCGTGCACATATAGAGAAAAAGGCCATGTGAGGACACAGATAATAGGTGGCCACCTGCTCACCAAGCAGACAACCTCAGGAAAACCAAACCTGCCAGCACCTTGATCTTGGACTTTCAGTCTCCAGAACTGTAAGAAAATAAATTCTGTTGTTTAAGCCACCCAGCCTGTGGTATTTTGCCATGGCAGACTTAACAGCCTAATATAGGAGTGAGGGATGAAGTAAAAATATTAAACTATGGTACCATATGATAAGCACTATAATAGCCATATGCCCAGAGACCAAGAAGGGCAGGTGAGAGAGGGACTAGCACTGCCAGGAGGACTAGGGAATGCTTTGTGGAACATCATTTCAGCTGAGTCTTCAGAAATTAGTGGTAATTTTACCACCAGCCAAAGCCTGACTCTCTAAGCCAAGAAAATTACAGAAGCCTGCAAAGCATGGTGCATTTGGAAAATATTGAATACTTCGGTATTGGTAAAGACTCTTTTTTTTTTTTTTTGGATAAAGACTCTTAAGGATGAAAGTGTAAGAGATAACAGCTAGCAGGATAATGTTGGTCTATTTCATAAAGACTGTGTACTTCAGGCTTAAGACTTTTGATTCAATGTGGTAATTAATAGGGAGCTGTAGAATATTTTCAAGCAGGTAAGTAACATACTCAGGTCCCTATTTTTGCAAAGAAACTCATACTCATGGAAAACTGTAAATTCATTACAGATGTATGCAGATTTAGCTAAAAAAATGCTCACTAAATTGTTTATCATACTAAAATCAGAAATTGTATATTTTTTAAATAATTTTTTATTGTTATGTTAATCACCATACATTACATCATTAGTTTTTGATGTACTGTTCCTGATTCATTGTTCATGCATAACATCCAGTGCTCCACACAGAATGTGCCCTCTTTAATACTATTCACCAGGCTAACCCATCCCCCCACCCCCTCCCCTCTAGAACCCTCAGTTTGTTTTTCAGAGTCCGTCGTCTCTCATGGTTCGTCTCCCCCTCTGACTTACTCCCCTTCATTCTTCCCCTCCTGCTATCTTCTTCTTCTTTTTTTTTTCCCCTTAAAATATATTGCATGATTTGTTTCAGAAGTACAGGTCTGTGATTCAACAGTCTTGCACAATACACAGCGCTCACCATAGAACATACCCTCCCCAATGTCTATCACCCAGCCACCCCCTCCCTCCCACCCCCCACCACTCCAGCAACACTCAGTTTGTTTCCTGAGATTAAGAATTCCTCCTATCAGTGAGGTCATATGATACATGTCTTTCTCTGATTGACTTATTTCACTCAGCATAACACCCTCCAGTTCCATCCACGTCGTTGCAAATGGCAAGATCTCATTCCTTTTGATGGCTGCACACTATTCCATTGTGTATATATACCACTTCTTCTTTATCCATTCATCTTTCGAAGGACATCTTGGCTCGCTCCACAGTTTGGCTACTGTGGACATTGCTGCTATAAACATTGGGGTGCACGTACCCCTTCGGATCCCTACCTTTGTATCTTTGGGGTAAATACCCAGTAGTGCAATTGCTGGATCGAACGGTAGCTCTATTTTCAACTGTTTGAGAAACCTCCATACTGTTTTCCAGAGTGGCCGCACCAGCTTGCATTCCCACCAACAGTGTAGGAGGGTTCACCTTTCTCCACATCCCTGCCAACATCTGTCGTTTCCTGACTTGTTAATTTTAGCCGTTCTGACTGGTGTGAGATGATATCTCATTGAGGTTTTGATTTGGATCTCCCTGATGCTGACAGATGTTGAGCACTTTTTCATGTGTCTGCTGGCCATTTGGATGTCTTCTTTGGAAAAATGTCTGTTCATGTCTTCTGCCCATTTCTTGATTGGATTATTTGTTCTTTGGGTGTTGAGTTTGATAAGTTCTTTATAGATTTTGGATACTAGCCCTTTATCTGATATGTCATTTGCAAATATTTTCTCCCATCCTGTCGGTTGTTTTTTGGTTTTGTGGACTGTTTCTTTTGCTGTGCAAAAGCTTTTGATCTTGATGAAATCCCAATAGTTCATTTTTGCCCTTGCTTCCCTTGCCTTTGGCAATGCTCCTAGGAAGAAGTTGCTGCGGCTGAGGTCGAAGAGGTCGTTACCTGTGTTCTCCTTTAGGATTTTGATGGACTGCTGTCTCACGTTTAGGTCTTTCAACCTTTTGGAGTCTATTTTTGTGTGTGGTGTAAGGAAATGGTCCAGTTTCATTCTTCTGCATGTGGCTGTCCAATTTTCCCAACACCATTTGTGGAAGAGACTGTCTTTTTCTCCATTGGACATTCTTTCCTGCTTTGTCAAAGATGAGTTGACCATAGAGTTGAGGGTCCATTTCTGGGCTCTCTATTCTGTTCCATAGATCGATGTGTCTGTTTTTGTGCCACTACCATACTGTCTTGATGATGACAGCTTTGTAATAGAGCTGGAAGTCCGGAATTGTGATGTCGCCAGCTTTACTTTTCTTTTGCAATATTCCTCTGGATATTCGGGGTCTCTTCTGGTTCCATACAAATTTTAGGATTATTTGTTCCATTTCTTTGAAAAAAAGCGGATGGTATTTTGATGAGGATTGCATTGAATGTGTAGGTTGCTCTAGGTAGCATTGACATCTTCACAATGTTTGTTCTTCCAATCCATGAGCATGGAACGTTTTTCCACTTCTTTGTGTCTTCTTCAATTTCTTTCATGAGTATTTTATAGTCTTCTGAGTACAGATCCTTTGCCTCTTTGGTTAAATTTATTCTTAGGTATCTTATGGTTTTGGGTGCAGTTGTAAATGGGATCGACTCCTTGATTTGTCTCTCTTCTGTCTTATTGTTGGTGTATAGGAATGCAACTGATTTCTGTGCATTGATTTTATATCCTGCTACTTTACTGAATTCCTGTATGAGTTCTAGCAGTTTTGGGATGGAGTCTTTTGGATTTTCCACATACAGTATCATATCATCTGCAAAGAGTGAGAGTTCGACTTCCTCTTTGCCGATTTAGATGCCTTTGGTTTCTTTTTGTTGTCTGATTGCTGTGGCTGGGACTTCTAATACTATGTTGAATTGCAGTGGTGAGAGTGGACATCCCTGCCGCGTTCCTGACCTTAGGGGAAAAGCTCTCAGCTTTTCCCCATTGAGAATGATATTCGCTGTAGGTTTTTCATAGATGGCTTTTATGATGTTGAGGTATGGACCCTCTATCCCTATACTCTGAAGAGTTTTGATCAAGAAAGGATGCTGTACTTTGTCAAATGCTTTTTCTGCATCTATTGAGAGGATCATATGATTCTTGTTCTTTCTTTTGTTAATGTATTGTATCATGTTGATTGATTTGCGGATGTTGAACCAACCTTGCAGCCCAGGGATAAATCCCACTTGGTCGTGGTGAATAATCCTTTTAATGTACTATTGGATCCTATTGGCTAGTATTTTGGTGAGAATTTTTGCATCCATGTTCATCAAGGATATTGGTCCGTAGTTCTCCTTTTTGATGGGGTCTTTGTCTGGTTTTGGGATCAAGGTAATGGTGGCCTCATAACATGAGTTTGGAAGTGCTCCTTCCATTTCTATTTTTTGGAACAGTTTCAGGAGAATAGGTATTAATTCTTCTTTAAATGTCTGACAGAATTCCCTTGGGAAGCCGTCTAGCCCTGGGCTTTTGTTTGTTGGGAGATTTTGGATGACTGCTTCAATTTCCTTAGTGGTTATAGGTCTGTTCAGGTTTTCTATTTCTTCCTGGTTCAATTTTGGTAGTTGATACATCTCTAGGAATGCACCCATTTCTTCCAGGTTATCTAATTTGCTGGCATAGAGTGGCTCATAATATGTTCTTAGAATTGTTTGTATTTCTTTGGTGTTGGTTGTGATCTCTCCTCTTTCATTCATGATTTTGTTGATGTGGGTCATTTCTCTTTTCTTTTTGATAAGTCTGGCCAGGGGTTTATCAATCTTGTTAATTCTTTCAAAGAACCAGCTCCTAGTTTCGTTGATCTGTTCTACTGTTCTTTTGGTTTCTATTTCATTGATTTCTGCTCTGATCTTTATTATTTCTCTTCTCCTGCTGGGTTTAGGCTTTATTTGCTGTTCTTTCTCCAGCTCCTTTAGGTGTAGGGTTAGGTTGTGTATTTGAGACCTTTCTTGTGTCTTGAGAAAGGCTTGTATTGCTATATACTTTCCTCTCAGGACTGCCTTTGCTGTATCCCAAAGATTTTGAACAGTTGTGTTTTCATTTTCATTGGTTTCCATGAATTTTTTAAATTCTTCTTTAATTTCCTGGTTGACCCATTCATTCTTTAGTAGGATGCTCTTTAGCCTCCATGTATTTGAGTTCTTTCCGACTTTCCTCTTGTGATTGAGTTCTAGTTTCGAAGCATTGTGGTCTGAAAATATGCAGGGAATGATCCCAATCTTTTGGTACCGGTTGAGACCTGATTTGTGACCTAGGATGTGATCTATTCTGGAGAATGTTCCATGGGCACTAGAGAAGAATGTGTATTCTGTTGCTTTGGGATGGAATGTTCTGAATATGTCTGTGAAGTCCATTTGGTCCAGTGTTTCATTTAAAGTCTTTATTTCCTTGTTGATCTTTTGCTTAGCTGATCTGTCCATTTCAGTGAGAGGGTGTTAAAGTCCCCCACTATTATTGTATTGTTGTCGATGTGTTTCTTCGCTTTTGTTATTAATTGCCTTATATAATTGGCTGCTCCCATGTTAGGGGCATAGATATTTACAATTGTTAGATCTTCTTGTTGGATAGAACCTTTAAGTAAGATATAGTGTCCTTCTTCATCTCTTATTACAGTTTGTTTTAAAATCTAATTTGTCTGATATAAGGATTGCCACCCCAGCTTTCTTTTGGTGTCCATTAGCATGGTAAATGGTTTTCCACCCCCTCACTTTCAATCTGGGGGTGTCTTTGGGTCTAAAATGAGTCTCTTGCAGACAGCATATTGATGGGTCTTGTTCTTTAATCCAATATGATAGCCTGTGTCTTTTGATTGGGGCATTTAGTCCATTTACATTCAGGGTAACTACTGAAAGGTATGAATTTAGTGCCATTGTATTGCCTGTAAGGTGACTGTGACTGTATATTGTGTGTGTTCCTTTCTGATCCATGCTGCTTTTAAGCTCCTCTTTGCTTAGAGGAGCCCTTTCAATATTTCTTGGAGGGCTGGTTTCGTGTTTGCCAATTCCTTTAGTTTTTGTTTGTCCTGGAAGCTTTTTATCTCTCCTTCAATTTTCAATGAGAGCCTAGCTGGATATAGTATTCTTGGCTGCATATTTTTCTCGTTTAGTGCTCTGAAGATATCATGCCACTCCTTTCTGGCCTGCCAGGTCTCTGTGGATAGGTCTGTTGGCAGTCTAATGTTTCTACCGTTGTAGGTTACATCTCTCTTCTCCCGAGCTGCTTTCAGGATTTTCTCTTTGTCTCTGAGACTCGTAAGTTTTACTATTAGATGTCGGGGCGTTGACCTATTTTTATTGATTTTGAGACGGGTTCTCTGTACCTCCTGGATTTTGATGCCTGTTTCCTTCCCCACATTAGGGAAGTTCTCTGCTATTATTTGCTCCAATATACCTTCTGCCCCTCTCTCTCTTTCTTCTTCTTCTGGGATCCCAATTATTCTAATGTTTTTCATCTTATCGTATCGCTTATCTCTCGAATTCTGCCCTCGTGATCCTGTAGTTGTTTCTCTCTCTTTTTCCCAACCTCTTTATTTTCCATCATTTGGTCTTCTATGTCGCTGATTCTCTCTTCTGCCTCATTTATCCTAGCAGTTAGTGCCCCATTTTTGAATGCACCTCATTAATAGCCTTTTTGATTTCGACTTGGTTAGATTTTAGTTCTTTTCTTTCTCCAGAAAGGGTTTCTCTAATAACTTCCACGCTTTTTTCAAGCCCAGCTAGTATCTTTAAAGTCATGATTCTGAAGTCTAGGTCCGACATCGTACTAATATCCGTATTGAGTAGGTCCCTGGCAGAGGGTACTACCTCTTGTTCTTTTTGGTGAGGTGATTTTTTTCGTGTTGTCATTTTGTCCAGAGGAGAATAGATGAATGAGAGAACAAAATGCTAACAGGTTAACAATGTCCCCAGCAAATATACTCTATACAAATCAGAAAAGACCTGAAACCAGGGGAAAAGAAAGGAAAAGAAAGAAAAAAGAAAGAGGAAAAAAAAAAAAAGAAAAAGAAAAAGATAAAAATATAAACAGAACAAAACAAAAAAAACAGAATATGATCAAATATGATCAGGCTAGTGCATAGCTCAGTGCCACACACTAGATTTTGGGCGTATTTTGGTCTGTCAGAAGAAAGTGCCTCCTAAAATTTTAAAGGAAGAAAGACTTATATATGTACAAAATAAGGGTTGATACAATGAAGGGATGGAAGATGACTGTAAAGATGAAAATTATAAAAGTTTTTATAAAAGGAATTGATAAGAGAAGAAGTTGTTCGAAAAAAGAAAGAAGATTTAAAAAAAAAAAGAAAGAAAAAAAAGGGAGAGAATGTGATCAGGCAGGAGACTAGAACAAAGCCATACACTAGTGATTTAGGGTATATTTTGATCTGTTAGAAGAAACTGTATCTCAAAATTTTAAAGAGAGAACAATTTATATATATATGCCAAAAATAAGGGTAACTACTATGAAGGGATAAAATATGACTCTAAAAATGAAAAATAAAAAATGTTTTTATAAAAAAGGGATTGATAAGATGTTGGTTGAAAAAGGGAAAAAGAAAAATAAAAAAAAAACAGTTAAAAGAATTAACTTTGAAAAACTAATGAGTCATGGTAAAAAAGACATGAATTCTATGTGCAGTATTCCCCTAGCGCTGGAGTTCTCCCGTTCTTCTTCATCGGTAAACTTGGTCTTGGCTTGCTGGCTGTTCGTGCTGCTCTTCTGGGGGAGGGGCCTGTTGCCGTGGTTCCCAAATGTCTTTGCTGGAGGCAGAATTGCCCCGCCCTTGTGAGTCCGGGCTAAGCAAGCTGCTCGGGTTTGCTCTCAGGAGCTTTTGTTCCCTGCAAGCTCTCGGTACAGCTTTGGAGGACCAGGGTGAAAATGGTGGCCTCCCAATCTCCGCCCGGAGGAGCTGAGAACTCAGGGCCCCGCTCCTCAGTGTGCCCCCAGAGAAAAGCAGTCACTCTCATCTCCCCGGTCTCCAGCCGCACTCCGTCCTCACCCGGCCTGTGATCGAGCGTTTCTATCTCTGGCACCCGACGTCGTGTGGAGTCTCCAAACCGAGCAGATCCCTGCGGTGCGCTCCCGCGCCGCTCCTCCCGGGGGAGGGAGGGGAGTCTCCCCGGATCTGCCGCTTGTTGGGTCCCTGCTGGAGGAGCAGTGGCCCGACTGGGCCGTGGATCACAGTTTATGGCCACCCCGAGCTGAGAGCCCGCGCCTTGGCTCCGTCTCTGCAGCCGGCTTCCCCGATCTGATACCTGGGAGCTCTGGCACACTCAGGCACCCCCGGTCTTTCTGTGACCCCGAGGGTCCTGAGACCCCACTGTCCTGCGAGGGTTCCACCCCCCGCTTAGCCACTGGAGCGACGTCCCTCAGCGGAGCCGGCTTCTAAAAGGTCCGATTTTGTGCTCCGCGGCTCTATCACTTGCCAGAAGCGGCCAACGGAGGCCCGCTCCCCCGCCGTCTATCCTCCCGAATATCGCCTCAGATTCACTTCTCCGCATGTCCTACCTTCCGGTAAGTGGTCGCTTCTCTGTTCAGAGAGTTGGTGCCACTCTCTTCTTTGATCTCCTGTTGAGTTCGTAGGTGTTCAGAATGGTTTGATCCCTATTCAGCTGAATTCCTGAGACCAGACGAAATCCAGGTCTCCTACTCCTCCATCTTGCTCCGCCCCTCTTCAGAAATTGTATATTTGACAAAAGGGGACTGATTAAGTATGTAGCTATTAAAATATGTATAATATTTAATAATGCAATAATGATTTAATGAGTTTTTAAAGTGGGTTATAAAGTAGTAGGTTCAGTGTGACCCAATTTTATGAAACAAAAGTATATATGCAAAATAAAAAACTGGAAAGATATGTATACACACACACAGAATATATATATGTATATACACATACATAAATCTATATACAGCAGCATTTGTATCTATTTCAGGGTGGTCAGATTAGTAGCAATTTTTAATCTTTTTTTCCCATCTGAATTTCCTAAATTTCTACAAAACATGTTTTATCTGTGTATTAAAGATATGAGTTATTTTAATAACTTTATTACAACATAATTTACACTTTTAAAACATATATTCAGTGGTTTTTAGTACATTCACAGAGTTGTGCAGCCATCATGCAACCTAATTTTAGAATACTTTTCTCACCCAAAAGGAAATCCCATACCCATTAGCTATCACTAGCCATTTCTCCACCCCTACCCCACCCCTAGCCCTATGCAACCATTAGTATACTTTCTGCCTCTCTGAATTTGCTATTCTGGACATTTTATATGAATGGAATCATATAATATATGGTCTTTTGGACTGGCTTTCTTTCACTTAATATTATGTTTTGAAGATTCATCCATGTTGTAGAATATTCCACTATATGGATGTGCCACATTTGTTTATCCACTCATCATTGATAAATATTTGGATTGTTCCCATTTTGGGCTATCATGCTGCTATGAACATTCATAAGTTGTTTTGTTTTTTATGATAGTACTAAAAATAAAGGAGGAATGTTAATTCAAGAAGACTACTGGTAGGCCATTTTAATAGCAATAGGAGACAAGGGCATTAAGTAAGGTAATAGCAGTGTGGACAGTGAAAAGAGATACATTTGGGAGGTGCCACCATCAAGTTTTGGTGATTGACTGAACATGAGGAATAAAGGAAACAGAGGGTCAAGGCTGTTCTGAGGCCCCTGGCCGGGGCACTGGGTAACATCATCCACTGATATGAGACATGCAGAAGGAGGTGAGGTGCATTCAGGCACGTGGAAGTGGAGAGGCCTGTGGGATACTGATGGAGACACATGAAATCTGGAAAAAATAGCCAGACAGAAATGTACAAACCTAGAAATCATGGAATGCAGGTGGTAGTTGGATGAAACTGTCCAGGAGAGCATGAAGATGGAATACTGACAGTCGAGAGACAGAAAAAGGGACAAGAAGCCACAAAGCAGTCAGGAAAAGACACGCCTGAGGAGGACAGGGACAGTTTCCAATAGTGAAAGAAAAGCCGAGGAACGAAAATGTTGTAAGGAAATGGTCTCAGTGTAAAAGGGTACAGGGCAGCCAAATGAGTTGTAGGCAAAGTGTTCACCAGATTTAGCAATTATGAAGTCACTCATGGAAAGGTGAAAAAGTTACTTAGAGATCAATAAATGGCATAATTTCGCCTACTTTCAGAGAGGAGATGAGATGGGATGGAGGCAGAATCCATAACCTGGCTGCACACATTTATACAAGGGGTCCTGGGCGGGAAAGGACTTGGGCTCATTTATCAGGATGGAAATACAAATAAGCCCCATAAGCACATGGTCATTGCCTTTGAACAACTTATTTCTTTTTGGGAATAAAAAAAAAACCATTAATTTTCCTGGTCTATGAAATGAGTCCTTGGTTTTTCCTTACCACCATTTCTGATACAATTATAGTTGTTTTCTTGGTAGTACTTTTGATCATGGTCCCTTCTGATGAGTTATATACATTTTTTGTAGGAAAATGTACACAGTATATGGACAAGAAAGAATAGGAGGGTACTCAGCGCCTATAACTCCGCTACCCAGGGTAATTACCATTAACACGCCCCTTGGTTTATATGCTTCTGGACCAGATTTTGAGAAGTATGTACCTGAAGCTCAATCTTTTGTTTCCTGCCTTTACTGACTTACTTAGAAAGACCTATCCTGCCTCCACATCTATGTGTCTACCTTTATTTCCTTCTCTGTTTTGTGATCTCATTTTTTTACATTTAAATCTCTTAGCTATCTGAAATGCGCTATAGCACATGGTAGGGACTAGGTAATCTATTTTTTTTCTCCAAACAGCGGGCCAGTTCCTAGCACCATTTTTAAACTCACCCTGTCCTCTCTCCTTTGCTTTGAAATGTCACAGAAGCACATGAGGTCTGAGTTCAGATTAGCACATTCTAAATTCTTACATATTTAATGGGCAGAGAGGGAGGCGGATTTTCCTGCTTATAGAAGTTCTGATTATCCCAACTGTAGTCACAGAAAAGCAAAAGCATAACACAAAGACATTCACTCAAAAACTAACAGACTACTTATAAGATCAGTTTCTCCTCAAGGGTCTTTCCACATTTAACACTAGATGAATCCCTGGCTGCTATCAACTTTTTACATGGGTCCATCCCTCACCAGCTGTTGGAGATTGTTGCAAATACAGCATAAATGGGCCGCAGAGGGAAATTATAAATCCTGCAAACGATGCAAGATTTAAAGCAGCTTAAGTGTCATTAGAGATGCAAGGACAGTGACCAGTGAAAATCTGGCAATCATTCCAATTAATCAAGAGAAGAAAATTGACCAGAGGATGACAGGATAGATGTTTCTGGAGAAAATGATTTGCATATGAAAGGATTAAGAAAGACCCCACCTAGGGAAATGGATGATGCCTTGGAATATTTTTTCCTAAAAAGAACACTCTCTTTGTAAAGGTGCTTATAAGGTCAAATGTGAGTATCTATCAACATGCCAAAAACAAAAATCACACAAAATTCTTTCATTGTTGTCCTAAGAATTAGCACATAATTGTGGGCATAACATAAATTTTGGCAAATACATGATAAAATAAACTTATTGCTAATTTTAACTTTACTTATTTTTCAACTGAACCTCTTTATTTTCCCAAATAAAAACAATAAAATGTTGGTTCCAGTTTCAGGTAGTCTTCTTCTAATACCAATTAGTCTCAAACCTTCCAGACTTTAATCAATTTTGAATGTTCTATTTGGTGTATCAAGCTCCCTTGTTGTAATTGCAACACTGCCATTCACTGTTACTTTATGATAAGTATCCCAAAAAGGCAAATTTTACACTCTTCTTTTTTAAAATTTCCTGTCTGATCTTACATTTTGTTCTCTTGTAACTCTAGAATTCTTTTATCAAATTCTCACAAGTGCCTTTTAGATTTTATATTAGTATTTATAATAATTATTAATAGAAACTCACATTTAGTGAGAATTTGCTGTGTCAAGCACTTACTCAGCACTTTCCAAGTACTATTATATTTAATTTGGCTAAAAACTCTGGTAAAGTACCGTTATTATTCCTATTTATAGTTGAAAAAAATTGAGAAGCCGACAAGCTAAGAAACTTGTCCTGTATTATATATCTGCTAAAGGACCAAGCTAGCTCATGTACTTCTGAAGTCAAAGTCCACTTCACAATAGCACAGTTGACCCTTGATCAATGCAGGGGTTGGGAGTGGCAACTCCCTGTGCAGTGGAAAATCCATATATGACTTCTGACTCCCAAAACACTTATTAAGAGCCTACTGTTGACTGGAAGCCTTACCAATGACATAAACAGCTGACCAGAATACATTTTGTATGTTGTCTATCTTATATACTATATTCTTATCATAAAGCAAGTTAGAGAAAAGAAAATGGTATTAAGAAAATCATAAGGAAGAGAAAATACATTTACAGAACTGTACTGTATTTATAAAAAAAAAAAAATCTGCATAAAAGTGGACCTGTGCAGTTCAAACCCATGTTGTTCGAGGATTGACAGTATTTTACCATTTTGGAACTTGCTCCTTTTTTAAACAAAAATGAATCAAACAGATTCAGAAGCTATTTAGTAATTTTTCCTGAGGGCTTTCCTATGTTGAATTTGTCTAAATTTCTTAAATGAAAGACTTCAAACTTATAAAAATTCAAATAAAGTGTAAAACCAACAGCTAGATCATGCTGACAATATGAAAGTAAACACCAAATGCCTTACCAAGCAACCAAGTGAGACCTGAGAAAGCTAAATTTAAATGCTACTGAAATGGGTCATTTGGAAGAAGCCTCAAAATAACATCAACCCTTAAGGCAAAAAGGTCATTAACTCAAATTTAAAATACTAAAAAGTGGGAGTTTTAAATATATCTCCACAAAGGATAGAATAGATACCTTATTCAAATTTTTACTCTCTATTTTCTCCTACCCACTTAATATAGTAAAAATGTACAAAATACTAAATTTGGGGTGGTCCATATCACATCTCAGAGTTAAGTTTTCTGACCCATACCTGTAAAAAGGCTCATCTTATTTATCAAACTGTCTTTGCTTTCTTCTTCCACCCCAAATTGGCTTCCTTACGGCCCAGGAATCCAGCAGTGCCAAAGCAAATACAATTGAAGCTATGGCCCGTTGCAACTTCTGATTCATTTGATCACATTAAGAGAATAGTCTCTTGAGGCACTTGACCAGCCTAGATTGTCCTTAAGCCTTTTTCTCTGCTCAGCTTGCTGTGCCTGCCCTGCTGTGGGACCCATACCATCTGCTCTCCAAGCTTCCATCTGATGGGCCATCATAACCCCCTCCACTTCTTGCAATGCAAAGCATCACCTAGACACATGAGGGTTAAAAACCATACAGACGGGGTACCTGGATGGCTCAGTCAGTTAAGCAACTGCCTTTGGCTCAGGTCATGATCTCAGAGTCCTGGGATGAAGCCCCAAGTCAGGCTCCCTGATCAGCGGGGAGTCTGCTTCCCCCTCTCCCGCTGCCTCTCAGCCTACTGGTGTCTCTCTCTCTCATGGTCCCTCACTCTCTCTCGAATAAATAAAGTCGTTAAAAAAAATGAACAAAAACTCATACAGAAATGATAAAAAGCTCCAGTATTCATGAGGTTAAAATGACTTGTCTCCAAATACCGTAAGTTAGGCCCACCTATGTGTGCATTAAGTTTTACATATGTGCTTGAGAGAGTCAAGTCTTCGCTATAATTAGGCCAGTGAAATATCATCCTAGACACTGAGGTCATAAAAGGAAGCCTCTGGCCATCTAAGGCAAATCTGTCAGCCTCAAGCACCTACAGAGACAAAGCAGGTAACAAACGTGTATAAGAAAGCCAGCTAGGCATTCACATTTCATTTTTTTTTTTTAAAACACCACCCTGGTGGCTTTCTGTGACTCTTGCTCTAAGGGGATGCATACAGCTGAGATTAGAGAAAGGACATTTAATGAAAGTGCAATATTCCCCAGCAGAAAAAAATGTGAATCTGGAGCTCCAGGTAGGAGACAGTTAAGTTTAATGGTTCTACAATTAAAAAAAGACATACACCCAGAAAAGGGTGAGCTAAATCTTGATAGAGCATCTGAAGGTTCATAAAGGCAAACAGGAGAAATGTGAGGCAAAAAGTCCGTAAGGTAATTCCCAGTGGGAAAGATTTTCAAACTCTGGATGCCAGGGAGGATGTTGTCATCATGGCCTTTACTGGAGCAAAGAAAGGGCACATCCAAGGTGCCGGGCTCATAAAGTCATGAGGCTAGAAAAGACCAAGGGTTTTTTATTTTGAGATGTTTATCCATCTGCCATTTAATAGGGAACATGGTAAAATGACACACACTCCTGCCTTGTAATACCAACCACCAAGTCACTTCATCTTCCTAGGCCTCAGTTACCTCAGCTGTTAAGGGAGGGAGGTGAACCAGATGATTTCTAAGTTCCTGCCCAGCTTTTAAAAAAGATCATGTCTGTGAAAACTGCTTGTAAGCTTATGCGTTCAGTAACCCACTCCTTTCTAATATGCCACTTTCCTTTTGTGTATTCTGAAACAACTATTACAGCTACACTAACACTATAAATTGCACAATTACTGGCTTGAAGTAACACAGTAGTTCTTATTATCTCTGTGATGATGGGGATCATGGCACCTACGGAGATAATAAAAATGAAGCACAAAATAAAGATCAATCTTTACCATATTCCTCACAGCAAAGAAAAGACACTGTATGAAACTGTTTCTGCCCTTTTCCTCCCACACTGCTAGACTGGAGTGAAAAGAAGGCCAGATCAAGAACAGCTTACACAGAAGGAAGCTCAGGCTGGAAATGTGTTTGTACCACTGCGGTCTGTGTGGTCTAGAGGGAAGCACAGTGGGCTAGATTTGGATTCTAGACTGAACCCTTCCGGTCACCATATAACTCTGGGCAAGATATTTAGCTTTTCCTAAATCCGTTGTCTGTTTACAAAACAGCAGTAACTCTACATGTTTCTTCTACCTCAGACATGTGCTAAGTACAGAAATAAGTGTGTGAAAAATTTGAGTTCTAGGGAGGAAATGTATTATAGGCAATAATGGAGCATGTTAATGACAGAGAGCACTGATTTAACAATTTTTTAAAACTCACTACCATAATTAGATCAAAGCAAGCAGGACAGAGTCACTCAACCACAGTCAAAAACTGGGTCAAGTAGAAGCAATGAAGACCTTGATAGCGCAGCACAGATGCACAAAGCCTCAGTCTCCCCAGTGGACTGATCTTAGCTAGACTGGGCATGAGAGGCACAGACCTGGCTTATAGACTCCTGGTTTGTGAACAAATACATTTTCCATCTACCTGCATTTTTTCATTTCTCCCTCCCTCCCTTCTCTTCCTCTTTCCTGTGCCCCTTCCTTCCACACATTCAAAAATTCTGCACTGAGGGCTTATGTGGAAATAGCTCTCAAGATGCTTCTGAACCTAGTTATTTAAACAAATGACTAAAGTTTCATAATCAATAAATGTGGCTAAGGGAGCATCTGTTCTCTCCAGGTGTCAAGGTCTTTGCTCACAGCATTGCCACTGGCTATTCTCGAAGAGGCTCGGGCAGGGAGGCGGAGAACAAAGGGCAGGGCTGCCCAGGCCTGTACCGACGGGTAGCTATGCCAGCCAGTCAGGGGGCCGCTCCCACCTCTTTCTTAAGTTTTCTCTTTTATATATTTGTCCTTCTCCCTCAAGCTTCCTTTGTTTTTCTAATTGGCAAGGAAGGAGGGAGAGCCATATACTGAGTGCTGATCATAGTAAATATTTTTCATTTACTATCTCATTAAGCCTAAATATTTATTTCTTACAAATATAACCCTGTAATAGGGGACAGAAGACAGATGAGTAGAGGCCAAAGGACCAGTTGGGCGGACATGAACAGAGCAAGAGGAAGAGGGCCTAAATTAAGATAAACTATATTAGAACTGTTTCTATGTGGAAAGACATTTCTATTCTGAAATGGTCATATTAGAAAATTCTTTTGGAATAAAAGGTTCCATCCGAGTGCAAATAAGGTAAAAAAGATTTCAAATCACGGAATATAGCAACCCATGATGCCAAATCAACTACTCCCCGCCATGTATATCTGTAACAATGGTAAGAATTGTTGGAGTGTGTTTTATTTTTTGAGTGTGTCTTTACTTTTGAGTGTGTCTCAATCCCAAACATTGTCCTAGGTGCTTTACAAACATTTAAGGCCCCAGTGACAAGGAGGACATTATTATACCTACTTTCGAAAGGAAGAAACTAAGACTCTGGAAAGTTAACTAACATATCCAGGGTCATATAAGCGGTAAGGGATAAAGGCAGGACCCAAACACTGGTCTGTCTGCCTCCAGAGTCTGTCCTTATTAGATTATGCTATGCTGTCTCCATGTTTATCTTTTTAAGTTTTTGCTTGCATTCCTTTTTACTTCTAGGAATGCTGATTGAGGGGAAAAGGAAGCAAGAGGAAGAGCATCAGCATGTGGGGGAGGGGCACATAAGGCATGTGAGAAGGAAGAAGAGAAAACCACATCACTTCTCATACCCTGGTCCTTGCTTTAGAAGGAAAAAGATACTACAGCTGTTGCACTGAATTTACTTTATGTTCCCTGCTGTTGCCATAAGACAGACCACTAAGGGAAGCAGGACATGGGAGCTGCTGCCCCCGAGGGACCCAGGTGTAGCACCATTGATTGCTTAGCCCCTCTGACCATGGAAAGGGCTGACCGGGATGCCCATGGCCAGCACTAACTGCTCATGTTGGGGCAAGCTGGATCTCTCTCTACCTTGGCCTGTAGGCGCCATGTCTCCGCAGCCTGTTCACATCTCCTGATCCCAGTCTTTTTCTTTGTCTCTTCCCCCCTTATTCTGATGACCACAATCCAAGCGAACAGCAGTAGGCACGGGACTCGCTCATCTGGATTACATTAGCTGCTTGTATTATGCTATTTACATTTATGAAATATGGTATCGCGAGACCACATTTAGTAAAACTTTTTCTTAAAAATAGTTCTATTCTCTAATCCACTTTTTATTGGTTAGAAGCAAAACAAAATGGATCATATATTTAAAAGCAAAGGGAAGAAAAAAGACATACCATTCTAGAAATGTCTAGCAAGCAAATACCCCAAGAATATTTATCCAAGTGGTTACGCTGGGATATCTGAGGGGAAATGTGAAAGCAATTTTCTTGGCTATCATCACTTTAATATGAAATGTAAACCCCAAATACAACCTCAGGCACATTCCTTTAATTTGGGAAAAGTAGTCGTGTTTAGGGAACATGGACGAAGCTCTTACCTGGCATGACTATGGTCTGCGGAGCCGCTGCATCTGTACTTAGGCAGAGACGTCCACCCTTGGCTAATCTATCACAGAGCAAGGTGATATGTTTCTTCAGTCGGCTTGTGTCTTTGGGTATGTTCAGCTGGCTGCTGAGGTTCAAGGCCTGCTCCTTCGAACTCTTTGATAGGCAAGTCTTCAAGAGGTGGGAAATGGCAGCATCCACTGTTTCTTCCCAGCCCTGGATGCAAAAACCAATTTTGAATTTACACAAAGATTAAAAATGAGCAAAGGAGGCACTTGACTGTAAACCAGGTTATAAGATGGCGTGTTTATGTCCAAGTGTTGGGGGCCTTTTGAGAATTTGGTTTCTGAACTATTTCATAATAGTCTGGTTTCAAATTCTAGCTCTGTCAGCTGTTTGACCTTGAGCAAGTTACTTAATTCCTCTTAGCCTCATCCTTATCTACAAATGAGGATACTAAGAGTCTGCAGCTCCAAAGGCTGAGGTGATTAACTGAGATGATATAGGAAAACTATTTAGCCCTGTGCCAGACATAAGTCATAAATAACAATAACGATAATCGTCTCAGGTATAGGTATATTTGATGATCTGGATCCTGAAACTGCCAGGATTACAGTTCATTTGCTTTATCTTTCTGCTCAAGGAGAACTGGCCAGCACAGGAAGGACCTTTGGAGATCTTGGGGGAAACTGGAATGAAGAGAAAACCCTGGTGTCTCTCTCAGCTACTGATCCCACAGCCTTGGGGTTGCAGGCAGAAACCAGAGGAGCTTATTTCAAGAGGAATTTTGTGAGACATAAGCCTATCTGGTCCCACTTCACTGCCCAGGTGATAAAAAATGACACAAAATGAGGAAGTGGGCTTTTAACCCCACTTTAGCTGGGACTAGTATGGCTGTGCTACAGTGAAGACCTCGAGAAGTGCAGTGTCACCTTAGCACCGTGACGGCTGCAATCCTAGAAATACCAATGCTGGGCAGGGACCTCGTCATCATCATAGAGGGAACCACCAGCAAGACTGGCGTGAGGAGGCCCCACCCTCAGGTGGGTTCAGATAATAACAGAGCAAGAAGCAGGAGGAGTCAGCTCATGAGCGCCCACTGGGCATGGCCAGGGAGTCCTAGAGATAGCTGGGAAAGATTTTTATAGAGGTCCAGAGGTCCTAAGCAGCACAATAGGCAAGCCTAAGTGAAATCTGGGTATTGTTGCCAGTGTGACTCCATTTGTACCCAGAGGTTGGTAAAAGCTAGAGCACCATGGGCCTGACGATCAAAATGAAACTATAAAGGAAGACACTGAACGAATTTATTTGCATAGAATGCTACGGAATAGTCCAAGCCCCTTATATAAGAGGTAAGAAACCTGAGACTCGGCTGGAACCCCTGGGAAGCCTACAGTTAGCACCGCTCCAACCTCAAATATCCAAAGTGGATTAGGTTACTTCTCACCCTGTGCTGTAGTGGCTGGCTGCATGTTTGGTTTCCCCATGGGAGTGCCCGGAGTTCTCTGCACTCCTAGCACTATGCTTGATAAACAGAGGGTGATTAAGAAATGTGTTAGCTGGACAGAGAGATGGTAAGACATAGAACATAGAACTAGGTTGGGAGGACTTTAGAGATCCAGTCTTGTGGGATTTTCCTAGGACCCTGTTTGCAATAGCAACCATCTGCCTAAGCATGGTTGTCTTCACAGTCCAAAATTACTACTTTTGGAGGCAGTTCACTCCGTCCAGGGACATGTGTAACCAGCAGAAAGCTATTCTTATAGTGAGTCAAAATCTGCCCCGCTGGCCCTGAGTCTACCCTCCAGAGCCATGCACAATAAAGCTAACCTCTCTTCTACATGATAGCCCTTTATATCTGTGAAGACAGCAATTCTGTACCCTCTCCTCCAGAATAAATAACCTCAGTTCCTCCAGCTCTTCCCTATATAAACATGGTTTCAAGTTTTCTCTCTGTCCTGACCACTTGTATTTGAATGAGCTCCAAATTTAAACAATTAAAAATTTATACAGCTAACTAGAGAACCCCAAACTGACCCCCAGGACACCAGGCTGGGGTTGGGAGTGCAGGGTAGGAGAGGGCCATCCCTCCCATTTACTGGGAATTCTCCCTGCCAGCCAGGCCTTTGGTTGCCTCTGATCTCTTGACAGCTGCCTCAACTCTTGATTCACAGTGAGCAACCAGACAACTAAACTCTAGACCTTTTCCATACTTGCCACATGTCTTCCTTCCGCGCTAATGGAGTTGGTTCTTTAGACCTAAGTGTGAACTCTCTGTATGTCCAATGGAGAACTTCCCACTAATTGCCAAAATTAAGGGTTTTTGCCCTACTGAGCCATTATAAATAGCACTGACTAAATTAGGATACAAATTAATTACAATGATCTTGAAAATCCTTTCAGGAGATGTCACAGACTGTGAAAAGAGCTTCCTACCCCAAACCACTGAAGAATAATAAACCATTATTTACCACAAAGACTCTCTATACAAAATCCAAATCTAAACTAGACCAATACCTAAAATTGAATTTGTATTTCAAGATAATGGGTTTAAGACAAAATAGTAAACCAGGTGAACCAGAAAACATATTTTTAAGTTGCCTTTGGAGCCACTGACAAAGAACTCTGGAGTATAAGAAGGAAAGATCCTTTGTATATAATTTGGCATTTGTGTGCTCTGTGGTCATTTCAGCATTAAAACAGTTCCTACTATTTTATAGACTATTTGTCTAAGCAAACTACTGTTTTCATAAGATTACAGTAGCATATTAGATAATTTAAGTAGATATGGCATTTAGTTAACATAGAAGTACTATGAATTTCCTCTCTTACTGCCAACTTGCAGATCAAGTCAAAACCATGTCATAGTTGGCATGGATATTTCTTTAATATAATGAGGCATAATGCCAATACTTCAGAAGGATTGCTACTAAAATATAGGATTATTATTTAGAAGGACTGTATTGCTAAATAAACTCAAATATGATAATAAAAGGAATGCTATGAGACAAATGAAGAGCCTTTGAAATGAGAGTTTTGTTAAATAAAAATGCAATGTGATAATTTACTGATCAAACACATAGCAAAATTACCTCACAAAATGTGAGACAAAAATATGTGGAAATGTAGAATCTTCAAGTATGAGAAGCACGTTAAAGGTAAGCGATTTTAACCATCTTTTTAGTGTTTGAATCCACCACCTTTATTTACAGCTCTTAAATTGACAAGTTTAATGTCCAGTTTTAATGTCTATACAAACACACACACACACACCATGCATATACCTAACCTTTATCCTTTATAGCTGAGTATCAATTGTACTAATAATTTTGCCTCTTCTAATTGTAAGAGTAGAAGAAAATCTTAATTTGGGGAAAATTGTGCTAAAAGTGTCTGGAAAGGGAGAAAATACTAAGCATGTGCTCTTCTGTAAGAACTGATATGATTTTAGTTTTCAAATCCCAGCTATCTCATGTGTGGCTTTTAGAAAACAACAGCAGGTAGGAAGTTAAATAAAAAATGTGTGAATCAATCAATCAATAAATTTAAGGGGCACCTGGGTGGCTCAGTCAGTTAAGCATCTGCCTTCAGCTCAGGTCATGGTCTCAGGGTCCTGGGATCGAGCCCCAAGTCAGACTCCCTGCTCAGTGGGGAGCCTGCTTCTCTCTCACCCTCTTCCCCTTCCCCCCTGCTCATGCTCAGGCCTTCTCTCTGTCTCAAATAAATAAGATCTTATAAATTTTTTTAAATAAATTTAAATGTACATGTTATTCTGTTTTATCTTCTTTATAACCCATGTCAGTTAGAAATTAATATATTTATTAGGTTTTTTGGTGCTTACTTCATCCAGTTTAGTATTGATAATTAGGGTTTTCCTTTGTTCCCAAGGTCTCAGCTCAACCCCATCTTCCTCTCATGCAGAGGGCTCAAAATGTTGAGCTATTTACCTCTGAAAAGTAAAACAGCCCTTTGAACCTAAAACACAATAAAATAAAACTTTTTAAAATTATACCAAGCTGAAGGGAATTAAGAGTACATTTACGGTAATGAGCACTGAGTAATGTCTAGAATTGCTGAATCACTCTATTGTACGCCTGAAACTAATATAATACTGTACGTTAACCATACTGGAATTAAAATTTTAAAAAATAGAAAAAACTGACCCAAAAACTAACACAAACCTTTAAGAATTAAAAAAAAAAAAAATGACACCAAGCTGTATGGCCTCAATGGCATCTTAGTAAGTTTCAGATTATTATACTCAACAGTTTTTATAAAATAAAGCTTTGAAAAAAAAATCGGCTTTATATTTTTCATCCTATCAATAATAAAATGAAACACTTGCCAATCATTCTTTTTAAATTTTAAACCAAAGTGATTTATTGGACTTTGGAGTTCTCTACTTCTTTGTCATGATTCAAAAGCTGTAAAAGTCTAATTCACATTTCAACCAAAAGGAGAACAGGGTACTGGGCTTATCAACACTGCTTTGTGAAAAAATGAAGCATATTGCTTCCTAATGGAGGACAATCTAAAAACTCTGGCAAACAGAAAACAAGTGACCTTCATAGAGTTTAGCTGCAATACAACCAGAAAGCATGAGGTTGCTTTAAACAACATACTCTGGTCCTGTTTCCTTAAGCTTATGTTTTGCATTTGATCTGTACTCCCATGCTGACCTCAATGCTATCTACAGTAGATTACTTGAATTATCATAAAACTTGATCCTGGATAGCCATATTCATTTTAAAAATATTTCATTTATTTATTTGAGAGAGAGTCAGAGTACAAGCGAGGGACAGAGGGAGAGGTAGAGGGACAAGCAGACTCCCTGTTGAGCACGGAGCCCAATACAGGGCCGACATAGGGCTCAACCCCAGGACCCTCGGATCATGACCTGAGCTGAAGTCAGATGCTAAGGCAACTGAGACACCCAGGTGCCCCTAGACATATTCAGTTTTAAAATAAAACATCAATGACGTCCAATGGAGCCAATCACCCTCACTAAGCACTAACAATTGCTTCAAGAAAAGCTCCTGATCAATATGCACTATTCAGAAGCAACATACAAAAAAACATTAAGACTGGAAAATCAAATTGATAATGAAGATTCCAGAGGAAAGTTCCTTCTAGCAATGGTAGATTAGGTAATTTCAACTAATTATCCCATGGAAAATAACTAGAGACAAATATATAAAAATCATTTCTTTGAAGGTACAAGATAGGGGACAATGGAGGCCCAAGAAGGTGAGCTCCAAGAAAGTAAATACTAAGTTTGATGCTGCTTTTCCCGCTGAGGTCATTAGCCTGACTAATATGCATCACTTATCCTTCACTTATTCACCATTTCATGCTAATGACTTATGCTTACTTATAATTTCCATAGAAGCGTCAGCATAGATCATGAAAGGTGCATTGGCTTAGAAGTCAGGAGACCTAGGCTGAATTGTGGCACCTTTCCTTACAAGCTGTTCGTCTCTAGGAAAGTTATTTTAGTTCTCTGGGTCTTGGTTTCCTCATCAGTTAAAGACCAGAAAATGAATTTCCCTTGCCAGATGCTCGCAGATTTGAGACATATTTAGCAATTGTATATACTTAATTCCATGCTATCATTCTTTCTTGTAAGAGTTCTCTCCAAAAGGTTATCTTTTCTGAGCTGGTTCCCATGAATAATAGCCCCAGAAATAACAGCAACGGCAGCAACAAGAGTAAAAACCTCTTATGTGCTAGAAAATATGCTGAAAATTTTACAAATAATATTTTGGTTAATTCTTACTACTATCCTATGAAGGTAGGCATTGCAACTTCCAGCTAAGGCTCTAGATATAAAGTATTGCACCATAAAATGACACAATTATTAAAAGGAGGAGCTGTAATGGAATCCAGGATTATGCGGCCCTAAATGCCCTGCTCCTTATCTCCCCATGCTCTAGATTTTGGAGGAGACAGAAGAGACCTTTACACAGCTCCAAGTCAAAAATGAGAGACTGGTAAAGGGTGGAGACGGGAGTGAGAAAGTCAAGAATGCAGGTTTCAGAGAAGAATTAAATTTGTTAACGTTTTCCTAAGATGACATTGAAAATTATCTGTCATAGCAACCAGGGAAAACACAAGTAATATTTTCAGAGATCAGCCTGAGAAAACATTGTAAACCACCACAATTGCTTCATATATGATAGTTACTTAGATGGGTTGGTATATATGTTTGCGTATTTGTTTGCTGTTTTTAAGCAAATAAAAGTTACTTTCATCCTAAGAAAACTAATGAAATTAAAAAATAAATCTTGACCACTATGCTACAGAGCACTTCTTTCTCATTTCATTGTATGTCTTGCAATCTACTGTCATCAGATCATCTTAGGCTCCTTTTACTAAACTTGGCTTTAGAAAATATCATATGAGGTCTTCTCCCCCAGAAAATTTATGGGCACAATTAACATATTAACAGAACCAAAATTTAAATCAGCTTCTGGACTCAAATGAATAATCTGCATATAATTAAATAAGATTTTATCTATGTCAGTTTAGATGGGTCAAACTTTCAGAAGAGTCCATCAAAGCTTTAGCACCTGGGCACCTGGGTGGCTCAGTTGGTTAAGTGACTGCCTTTAGCTCAGGTCATGATCCTGGAGTCCTAGGATCGAGTCCCGCATAGGGCTCCCTGCTTGGCAGGGAGTCTGCTACTCCCTCTGACCCTCCCCCCTCTCATGTGCTCTCTCTCTCTCTCTCTCTCTCTCATTCTCTCTCTCAAATAAATAAAAAAAAGCCTTAGCACCTGCATAAACTACTGAAACTGACACCTAGGAATGGTCTATGAGTCTGAATTATAGTTGCTTGTTTCAGGGATTCACTATTAAGAATACTTGAAGCAGCCACTCCTATAATAAAATCATAAGTCACATGGGGTCATAGACTCCCTAAGTACCCATATCTGATGGAGTCTGGGGAAAACTTAACAAAGCTAGAACAAGAGAAGAACCATGTGAACAAAGTAAAGGCATCAACTCCTCCCCCTGATGATGCTTTGTTCTTAACACTCTCAAAGAACAAGGAATGACCAAAATCAGGGGAAAGCGTCCAAAAAAAGTGTGAAGATGTACAGGATCCTTTTCTTTATGTTTTTCTCTCCTCCCTTTAATTAGTTTGGGTTCTTCAGAACCACCCAGTAGCTTCACTATTTTAAGATGTGACTACCTACTTCTTTCTTAGTCAAGGCTACCAATGGATCTGAAATAGCTACAAGAAGGTCCACATACTAGGTTTCTATTTCTATTTTCTTTTAAACAGAATTCTGGAGAAGGAGAAAAGGTATTTAGAATGGTATCGTAAGTTACTGAGTGGCACATCATTCAATGTTAGTGTCATTTTTCACAATCAAGCCAAGGTAACAAATTCAACAGCACAAATCTCACAGTTCAACAGTAATTATTTATGAGATGGTATGTTTATCCCCATATTGATCCTAATTTTAAATGTCTTTGTCCATTTAATAAAGCACTAGTTTTAATCAATATAGTCATTTATTTATTTTATGAATATTTATTTAGACCTGACTGATACAAGACATTACACTAAATATTGTAAGGTTAAAAAAAAGGGGATCAGACATGGATCCTATCTTCAAGTAACTTTCACTCAAGTAATAACATAAGAATGTATACAAAAATGATGATGAAGAAAATGAAATGTATTTAGAAAGAGGTACAGGTAAAGTGATTTTCGAATGATTTTTGTTTTAGCCTCCTTCCTAGAAGAACATCAAGAATTATCTGCCAATAAGTTATTCAAGATAGAAGGTCTTTACACTTGTCTACATAATAAGGTAACTTGCCATCAGTTTTCTGCAAAACTCAGTATATATTTTGAGTTCATCCCAGTGCTATGTGAAATAAACCACAAGTCAATTAAATTTGCCCATTAAATTATCTAGTATAGAATCTAACACAGGTAGACATAAGTACAAAATATAAGTTATACTTATCCTTGTTAAAGTAGTCAAATTGGAGAAGAGTAAAACTTCAGTATGATCAACTCTTCTGCTTATTTTTTAATTGGAGTATTCATTTTTTGTGTGTTGAGTTTTATAAGTTCTTCATATATTTTGGATACTAACCCTTTATCAGATATGTCATTTGCAAATATCTTTTCCCATTTGAAGACATGAACAGACATTTTTCCAAAGAAGACATACAGATGGCCAACAGACACATGAAAAGATGCTTGACATCACTGATCATCAGGGCAATACAAATCAAAGCTACAATGAAATATCACCTCATACTTGTCAGAATGGCTAAAATCAACAGCACAAGAAACAACAGGTATAGGGAAGGATGTGGCAAAAGGGGAACCCTCTTGCACTGTTCCTGGGAATGCAAATTGATGCAGCCACTCCGGAAAACAGCATGGAGGTTCTTCAAAAAGTTAAAAGTAGAACTGGGATGCCTGGGTTGCTCAGTTGGTTAAGCATCTGTCTTCGGCTCAGGTCATGATCCCAGGGTCCTGGGATTGAGTCCCACATCAGGCTCCTTGCTCAGTGGGGAGTCTGCTTCTCCCTCTGCCTGCCGCTCTCCCTGCTTGTGCTCTCGCTCTCTCTCTGACAAATAAATAAATAAAATCTTTAAAAAAAAAAATAGAACTCCCCTATGATCCAGCAATTGTAGTAGTAGGTATTTACCCAAAGAATACAAAAATATTAATTCAAAGGGATACATGCCTATCTACAATAGTCAAATTATGGAAATAGCCCAAGTGTCCAACAACTGAGGAATGGATAAAGAAGATGTGATATATTCAGCCATAAAAAAGAATGAAATCTTGCCATTTGCAACAATGTGGATGGAGCTAGAGAACAGTATGCTAAGCAAAGTAAGTCAGTCAGAGAAAGGCAAATGCCACATGATTTCACTCATATGTGGAATTTAAGAAACAAAACAAATGAGCATGAGGGGAGAAAAGAGCGAGGCAAACCAAGAAACAGACTCTTAACTACAGAGAACAAACTGATGGTCACCAGAGGGGAGGTGGGTGGGGGGATGGGTTAAATAGGTGATGGGGATTAAGGAGGCACTTGTGGTAATGAGCACCGGGTGATGTATGGAAGTACTGAATCACTATATTGTACACCTGAAACTAATATTACACTGTATGTTAACTAACTGGAATTTAATTAAAAATTTTTAAAAATCCTTCAAGGTTTTTTATCTTTTTTTATATCTTTTTTATCTTTTTGAATAAGATCACCTGGTCAAAAGTTTCCCCATGGAATCAGGCTGTTCATTTTTGTGAGCCCTCTAGTTTAGATTCAAATCTTGCCTGGTATTTTCTAGGCATGGTTCCTCATCTGTAAACTGGAACTAGTAGTCCTGAGACAAGGATGTGAGTGCAAATAGTTTATCCAAGAGCTGATCCAAGAAGTACCAGGGGTGAGTGAGGAAGTGAGATTGGGAAGGGGGGAAAAGCCAATAAACCGTGCTGTCAAGCAATTACCATTAAAGGCAACTGTGCAACCCTGTTGGACTACTCTGGGAGATTGTGCATAACATACCTTGGACTTTCCTGGTCAGAGGGACAAGGGAGCTAGGGTATTAATCTACCAACTCCCACCAGTCACTGACTGAACACAGTGGCTGTACAGCCTCTGCCAAACAGTAAGAGTACTCGGGCAAAAAGCTGTACATGTTAAGAAGGCAGAAGCTTTCAGGAATGGTGGGAAGTGAAGAGATATGGGCAGATCACACATAGCATCTGCTAAAACCCCCTACTTCAAAGATGCATAGGATTAAATGGGGTAACATATGTAGAGTCCTTGGCCAATACATAATACTTAATAATGCTCAATAAGAGTTAATTTTCTTACATTATTTTGAATTGTGGGAAGCAGGCCTATCTCTCTCTCTCTCTCTACTTCTCCTTCTGTATGTGTGTGTGATTCCTCTCCTTTTTTCTCTACAAACCAGGGAAATCCTCTAATTAGTGAAGTTTACAGGCCTTGGTTCTGAGATTGCTAAAAACTATATAGAAATATTTATAACCTTGAATTTAGAACAAATGGGTTAGAATGCAACTAACCATTGCCATTAAGCCACAGAAATTAGATTTTAGTTCCAGGAAAGTGGAAAGTCTCACTACTCTCAAGGCAGAAAGTGAAGCATATTCCTGTTAACGATACCAGTGATTTCCTCTGCATATTCATATTCACTGTGGTGAGAGGGAAGACCTGGGTTCCTACAGTTCTCATAAATGACATATAGGGAAATTTAAACTCAGATTTCATAACTGTGTTATGCAATCTGCCAGATTAAAAGTGGTATCAATAGGTACTCAACCTTCATTACTTTTCACAGCTTATTTGTGGCTTTCTCTTCAAAAAGCAGCAACTAATAAGATTTTTTTTCCTATTTATGTGAAATCTGCTTCTGGTCAAGGATGTCTGCTCCAAATGGAAAACTAAGGCCTTTCCTTTTTCAATAACTTCCTGTCCCCAACTCAAACTACTCAGAGGTTTCCTGTTAATAAAAAATGACTATAATTATAATTGTTAGTCTGTACTTAACAATTACATTCCATCAATTCCAGGAGTTTCCTCCCCCCACCCCAATTTTAACATCTCTGAAATAGGGATGTATCTTATCTAACAACTGCTGGCTTCCAGGCTCCAATAATGCTATCGTTGTCAGTGTCTGTGTATGCACAGCCTTTGTCCCAGCTATTTTTATATTGTCACTTCAACTGACATATGTGCAATGCTCAGACTCCCCTATTGAACTGTCATTTAAAATATCTTTAAAAATTATGCTATGACTCACTGAATAAAAAAGGTGGAATGGGGCAGTAGGAAGTATAAATTTGAAATCAGTGAAGCAAATATTTACGACAGAAGAATGACAACAATTCATATTTTCTTGCAAAAGCTAAGTGCTTTCCAGGATGTAAGACAAGAAGATACAGATAGAAGAAGTCTTTTATGTTTTGTTACTGAGATACATGCACTCAGGTTACATCCTATGCCAAGCCATACAACTGAAGTAGGAGAAATTACCAAATCCCTGGAAGAGAAGTGGTTTGATTAATTAATGTATCACAGAGAACTACTGTTCAAGCAATAAACATCAATTTGCCTAAAACTTCCTGCTAACTCTGGATGGAAGCTACTTAACTTCAGCAACATCTGATTCAACTGAGAGCAAAAAATAAGGCTTTGAGCTTAGTCAAAAAGGAAAGTATTTAAAACGGATATAAGAGGCTCTGACAAAAGTCGGGAAGGCAATAGTGGCACGCTCTGAAATGCTGCATCAACAAGCCTCTTCATGGGTGCCTGGGTGGCTCATTCATTAAGCACCTGCCTTCTGCTCAGGTCATGATCCCAGGGTCCTGGGATCGAGCCCCGCATTGGGCTCCCTGCTCTGCAGGAAGCCTGCTTCTCCCTCTCCCACTCCCCCTGCTTGTGCTCCCTCACTCACTGTGTCTCCCTCTGTCAAATAAATAAATAAAATCTTTAAAAAAAAAAAGCCTCTTTGTGGCACACAGGTCACACACATGGCACATAGGACAATGCTACATGGAAAAACATGGATAGCAATGACATGTAGAGTTGAAAGATGAGTTAAGAGAATCGAATTTTGAATGTGAAGAAGTGTCAAGAACACTTAAACCAATTTATGTTGCCTGATTCAGACATGAGAGTAATAGATAATAAAATATATGTCTAAAGTCTAAAAGAGCTCCTTCAATACTTATTAAAAACCTTACATGAGGGGTGTCTGGGTGGCTCAGTTGTCACGTGTCTGCCTTCGGCTCAGGTCATGGTCCCAGGGTCCTGGGATCGAGCCCCGCATCGGGCTCCCTGCTCCACGGGAAGCCTGCTTCTCCCTCTCCCACTCCCCCTGCTTGTGCTCCCTCACTCACTGTGTCTCTCTCTGTCAAATAAATACATAAAATCTTTAAAAAAAAATCTTACGTGACCAAAAACACTGTCATAGTTTAATTGACAGTGTTTTTTTTTTCTAAGTGGTCTATAAAATAATGCTGCAACTTATAGCAGCTTATTGTTCAAAACCAGTAGTAGTATTAATAACTAATAATTCTTAGATGATCATCATATTCCCGGCTCCACATTTGGTATTTTATGTATATTATCTCAATTAGTCCTTACAGGAATCCTAAGAGGTATATAAAGGGTATCCTCATGATGCCCGCACACCTCTGACAAGTAGTTCCCAAATGAGGTCACAGATGTAATGCAATTTTTTTAAAGATTTTATTTATTTATTTGAGAGAGAGAGCACAAGTGGGGTGCGGGGCAGAGAGAGAAGCAGACTCCCTGCTAAGCAGGGACCCCGCCCCACCCTCACCACCCAGATGCAGGGCTCGATTCCGGGACTGCAGGGTCATGACCTGAGCCAAAGCAGATGCTTAACCAACTGAGGCACCCAGGCGCCCTTGTAATGCAATTTTTTAAAACATGGCTTAGCACCTCTGTACATACAGTAGTAGTAGTATTTTGGTCAGTATACATAACTAAACATCAAAACCCTGAATCTGAAAATGATGATGGAGACACCCAAGGGAGGCTCAGTATGTGGTCTACTTCACTGAGACCAACAAGCAAAGCAATTTTCAGTTACTTTGTGTGAAAACTAGAATTTGGATCATGTCTTCTTGAGGAAGAAAAACCTTGGTATATATTTTTTTCATTAAATGTTTATTGTGTTTCAGTCAATCATTTGTAGTAGGCCACAGCCAAACCGAATTATGCAATACAGATAATATAGTACAAGAAAGGATATACCTGCAATGCAAAAAGAAACTCCATGTGCAACAGCTCCTCAGATGCTGACGTGGCCCCGCTCCCAGCCTAACTGTGAGAAAGGCAGTGAGCCTCTGGTTCTAAACACCTCTGAACTGGCAGAGTCCCCGCCCTGCACAAACTGTGTTTTCCATCAAACTCTGGGCATGCCTTCATGAGAAAGGCACTAGAGAGCCAAGTTCACTCACTTTCTTCATCTCATGTTCTTCCTCTCTACCATTTGTTTACTGGTTCAGTAGGAATATAAAGTGAAAGCAAACTGAAATAAAATCTGAATAGCCAGACCTCTCTTCAAAGCAGAGCCAGTCCTTAGGGTCTGGTCTAGTTCACCACTGTACAGATAAGGAAACCAATGCTTAGAGAGTTTCATAATTTGCTTAAGGACATAGAGCTAGTTAAGTATTTGCTCAAAAAAAAAAAAAAGTATCTGAACCCCAGTCTGACACAATATTCTATTCAACTGATATACTACAGTTTGTACTTTCCAACTGTTAGCATTTAGGTTGCTTTCAGTATTTCATAATTATAAAAATAAACATGGTACCAAATGGATTTTAGTTTACTACTTTTAGTGCATTAACTTAGATTAGCAGTACCAAGTGTTAGATTTGTTTTGTGACTCCGCCTTTTCCTAGTGACCCACGACCCTCTGGAAAGCCTATAGCTTCAGAAATAGGTGGGTATGTCTATTTTACTTCATGTCTCTCAGCACTATTTATTATCAAGTTTGACTAAATCAATATAGGTGAGGTGTACCTAATAATTGTTTTCACTTGCATATATTCATCACTGGTATGATTAAAAATTTCTGTATTTACTGGTTTGAATTATAGGACATGTGAATGAATATATGTATAAATATATACATGTGTGGTGGTCTGGCAATCAATCTATCTATATCTTTTACCATCCATGCAGGAGAGATCAGGTTTCACTGTTACAGAACCCAAAAATATTTGAGGTTGCTTGCAAAAATGGGGGTGGTGAAAAATGGAAGGAGAATGCTTCCTTTTTTAATAAAACTATACAGTTGTTTGAGGAGAATCTGCAATTGTGTGGAACACTATGGAAATAAATGGGGTATCAAGCAATCCCTAGATACTTATATCCAACTATATGCTTAATTTAAGTTTTTAATTCTATAGGGATGTAGAAGAATCTGTCCTTACATTTATTAGAATACAAGACAAGTGGGCAGCCTCCGTGGTGCAGTCGGTTAAGCAACCGACTCTTGGTTTCGACTCAGGTCGTGACCTGATGATTGTGAGATTGAGCCCTGCTTTGGGCTCCATGCTCAGTGGAGTCTGCTTGAGATTCTCTCTCTCTCTCTCTCTCTCTCCCTCTGCCCTTCCCCCCCAACTCACGCACACACTCTCTCTAAAATAAATAAATAAATCTTAAAAAAAAGAATACAAGATAAGCACATTGACAATTTCAGAATATATAATGAGAGCTAAATTATGTCACAGCCCCAAGTGACATTCACAAGAGAGTGGAAGTCAGAATAAATAAGAAGGGAAAGAGAATTGATCTGCCTCTAAAAGAGGGTGGACAGAGGGGTAAACAGAGGACACTGTGTTAGGTGAAGAAAAAAACACTATTAGCCGTGGCCTGATGCAAAGAAGCTGTATACCCGTGGAAAGTCAGATTACCCAGAACGAAGTAGGAAAGCTGGGGAGTCACACAAGCTGATTTTGAGAAAGAAGATATGATGGTGCCCAGCAACTGGAAGTCCTGAGTGCCCGGCAGTGGAGTCCAAACTGAACCAGGAGCAAAGAAGAGCCACAGAAAGTATGCAAGCAGACATGTGACAGAGAGCAGTGGGCTGAGTCCAGCAGTGATGTACAGGGCATACAATGCAGAGACATGAGCAGAAAGGCTACTTCAAATACAACCACAGAAAGCCAGGCAGAATAACAAGGATGCAAGCCAAGGGGGTTTCTGAGAAACATTTCCAAATGAACCACAGCAGGCCAGAGTGACCGACGAAGACTGCAGCTCTGTGTGTGGCTACAGCACAGGGGAGCACTGGTTTTAGAGGAAAGAGACCCCAATTTCCACGTGTACCTTTCTAAAACAATGCAATGTCCCAGATGTCAAAGTCATCGCTTTGTAATTTGTGGATTCAAACTAAGCTGGGTAAAGGTATTTTAAGGAAATCAAATTAATATAAATATACTTCTGGGGCACCTGGGTGGCTCAGGTCATGATCTGAGGGACCTGGGATCGGGGCCCTGCGTCATCGGGCTCCCTCTTCAGCTGGGAGCCTGCTTCTCCCTCTCCCACTGCTGCTCATCCTGCTTGTGTTCTCTCTCTCTCTCTCTCTCAAATAAATAAATAAAATTTTTAAAAAAAAATACACTTTTAGCCAGGATCAAATCAGTGGGCATTATGAGGATGATGATGATCTTTATTTTCCTCACTGTGGTTGTGTGAATTCACTTATTTATTTATATTTAAACCACACCTTGCTTCACAAAGGTTTTGGGGTGGCATACAGTGAGAGTGAAGCTTCAATTAATCAATTCTTTGTTCATTTATTTAGTATCTCTATTCTTGAATGTATAAATAATATTAAATGTATCCATTAAAGTGCTGTTTCATATCTAATATACATTCTTTTTAAGATTTTATTTATTTATTGGAAAGAGACACAGCGAGAGAGGGAACACAAGTAGGGGGAGTGGGAGAGGGAGAAGCAGGCTTCCCGCCAAGCAGGAAGCCCAATGCGGGCCTCGATCCCAGGACTCTGGGATCATGACCTGAGCCGAAGGCAGATGCTTAACGACTGAGCCACCCAGGGGCCCCCGTATCTGATATACTTAAGAGAAGTTTAAAAAATTACACATCACCACTGGTATACTGTATTCTACTTGGCTGCTATTCTGATGTATTCCAATTTTTATTTTTTTATTATTTTTCTAATTGATTTATTGTTATGTAAATCACCATACATTACATCATTAGTTCTTGATGTAGTGTTCCATGATTCATTGTTTGCGCATAACACCCAGTGCTCCACGCAGAACGGGCCCTCTTTAATACCCATCACCAGGCTAACCTGTCCCCCCACCCCCCTCCCCTCTAGAAACCTCAGTTTGTTTTTCAGAGTCCATCGTCTCTCATGGTTCGTCTCCCCCTCCAACTTACTCCCCTTCATTCTTCCCCTCCTGCAATCTTCTTCTTCTTCTTTTTTCATAACATATCCTGCATTATTTGTTTCAGAAGTACAGATCTGTGATTCAACAGTCTTGCACAATTCATAGCGCTCACCATAGCACATACCCTCCCCAATGTCTATCACCCAGCCACCCCATCCCTCCCACCCCCCACCACTCCAGCAACCCTCAGTTTGTTTCCTGAGATTAAGAATTCCTCATATCAGCGAGGTCATATGATACATGTCTTTCTCTGATTGACTTATTTCACTCAGCATAACACCCTCCAGTTCCATCCACGTCGTTGCAAATGGCAAGATCTCATTCCTTTTGATGGCTGCGCACTATTCCATTGTGTATATATACCACTTCTTCTTTATCCATTAATCTGTCGATGGACATCTTGGCTCTTTCCACAGTTTGGCTACTGTGGACATTGCTGCTATAAATATTGGGGTGCACGTACCCCTTCGGATCCCTACATTTGTATCTTTGGGGTAAATACCCAGTAGTGCAATTGCTGGATCGTAGGGTAGCTCTATTTTCAACTGTTTGAGGAACCTCCATACTGTTTTCCAGAGTGGTTGCACCAGCTTGCATTCCCACCAACAGTGTAGGAGGGTTCCCCTTTCTCCGCATCCCCGCCAACATCTGTCGTTTCCTGACTTGTTAACTTTAGCCATTCTGACTGGTGTGAGGTGGTATCTCATTGAGGTTTTGATTTGGATTTCCCTGATGCTGAGCGATGTTGAGCACTTTTTCATGTGTCTGCTGGCCATTTGGATGTCTTCTTTGGAAAAATGTCTGTTCATGTCTTCTGCCCATTTCTTGATTGGATTATTTGTTCTTTGGGTGTTGAGTTTGATAAGTTCTTTATAGATTTTGGATACTAGCCCTTTATCTGATATGTCATTTGCAAATATTTTCTCCCATCCTGTCGGTTGTCTTTTGGTTTTGTGGACTGTTTCTTTTGCTGTGCAAAAGCTTTTTATCTTGATGAAATCCCAATAGTTCATTTTTGCCCTTGCTTCCCTTGCCTTTGGCAATGCTCCTAGGAACAAGTTGCTGCAGCTGAGGTCGAAGAGGTTGCTGCCTGTGTTCTCCTTTAGGATTTCGATGGACTCCTGTCTCACGTTTAGGTCTTTCAACCATTTGGAGTCTATTTTTGTGTGTGGTGTAAGGAAATGGTCCAGTTTCATTCTTCTGCATGTGGCTGTCCAATTTTCCCAACACCATTTGTGGAAGAGACTGTCTTTTTTCCATTGGACATTCTTTCGTGCTTTGTCAAAGATGAGTTGGCCATAGAGTTGAGGGTCCATTTCTGGGCTCTCGATTCTGTTCCATTGATCTATGTGTCTGTTCTTGTGCCAGTACCATACTGTCTTGATGATGACAGCTTTGTAATAGAGCTGGAAGTCTGGAATTGTGATGCCGCCAGCTTTGCTTTTCTTTTGCAATATTCCTCTGGCTATTCGGGGTCTCTTCTGGTTCCATACAAATTTTAGGAATATTTGTTCCATTTCTTTGAAAACAGTGGATGGTATTTTGATGGGGATTGCACTGAATGTGTAGATTGCTCTAGGTAGCATTGACATCTTCACAATGTTTGTTCTTCCAATCCATGAGCATGGAACGTTTTTCCATTTCTTTGTGTCTTCTTCAATTTCTTTCATGAGTATTTTATAGTTTTCTGAGTACAGATCCTTTGCCTCTTTGGTTAAATTTATTCCTAGGTATCTTATGATTTTGGGTGCAACTGTAAATGGGATCGACTCCTTGATTTGTCTCTCTTCTGTCTTGTTGTGGGTGTATAGGAATGCCACTGATTTCTGTGCATTGATTTTATATCCTGCCACTTGACTGAATTCCTGTATGAGTTCTAGCAGTTTTGGGGTGGAGTCTTTTGGGTTTTCCACATACAGTATCATATCATCTGCAAAGAGTGAGAGTTTGACTTCCTCTTTGCCAATTTGGATGCCTTTGATTTCTTTTTGTTGTCTGATGGCTGTGGCTAGGACTTCTAATACTATGTTGAATTGCAGTGGTGAGAGTGGACATCCCTGCCGCGTTCCTGACCTTAGGGGAAAAGCTCTCAGCTTTTCCCCATTGAGAATGATATTCGCTGTAGGTTTTTCATAGATGGCTTTTATGATATTGAAGTATGTGCCCTCTATCCCTATACTCTGAAGAGTTTTGATCAAGAAAGGATGCTGTACTTTGTCAAATGCTTTTTCTGCATCTATTGAGAGGATCATATGATTCTCGTTCTTTCTTTTGTTAACGTATTGTATCACGTTGATTGATCTGCGGATGTTGAACCAGCCTTGCAGCCCAGGGATAAATCCCACTTGGTCGTGGTGAATAATCCCTTTAATGTACTGTTGGATCCTATTGGCTAGTATTTTGGTGAGAATTTTTGCATCCATGTTCATCAAGGATATTGGTCTGTAATTCTCCTTTTTGATGGGGTCTTTGTCTGGTTTTGGGATCAAGGTAATGGTGGCCTCATAAAATGAGTTTGGAAGTGTTCCTTCCATTTCTATTTTTTGGAACAGTTTCAGGAGAATAGGTATTACTTCTTCTTTTAATGTCTGATAGAATTCCCCTGGGAAGCCATCTGGCCCTGGGCTTTTGTTTGTTGGGAGATTTTGGATGACTGCTTCCATTTCCTTAGTGGTTATAGGTCTGTTCAGGTTTTCTATTTCTTTCTGGTTCAATTTTGGTAGTTGATACATCTCTAGGAATGCACGCATTTCTTCCAGGTTATCTAATTTGCTGGCATAGAGTGGCTCATAATATGTTCTTAGAATTGTTTGTATTTCTTTGGTGTTGGTTGTGATCTCTCCTCTTTCATTCATGATTTTGTTGATGTGGGTCATTCCTCTTTTCTTTTTGATAAGTCTGGCCAGGAGTTTATCAATCTTGTTAATTCTTTCAAAGAACCAGCTCCTAGTTTCGTTGATCTGTTCTACTGTTCTTTTGGTTTCTATTTCATTGATTTCTGCTCTGATCTTTATTATTTCTCTTCTCCTGCTGGGGTTAGGCTTTATTTGCTCTTCTTTCTCCAGCTCCTTTAGGTGTAGGGTTAGGTTGTGTATTTGAGACCTTTCTTGTTTCTTGAGAAAGGCTTGTATTGCTATATACTTTCCTCTCAGGACTGCCTTTGCTGCATCCCAAAGATTTCGAACAGTTGTGTTTTCATTTTCATTTGTTTCCATGAATTTTTTAAATTCTTCTTTAATTTCCTGGTTGACCCATTCATTCTTTAGTAGGATGCCCTTTAGCCTCCATGCATTTGAGTTCTTTCCAACTTTCCTCTTGTGATTGAGTTCTAGTTTCAAAGCATTGTGGTCTGAAAATATGCAGGGAATGATCTCAATCTTTTGGTACCGGTTGAGACCTGATTTGTGACCTAGGATGTGATTAATTCTGGAGAATGTTCCATGGGCGCTAGAGAAGAATGTGTATTCCGTTGCTTTGGGATGGAATGTTCTGAATATGTCTGTGAAGTCCGTTTGGTCCAGTGTGTCATTTAAAGTCTTTATTTCCTTGTTGATCTTTTGCTTAGCTGATCTGTCCATTTCAGTGAGGGGGGTGTTAAAGTCCCCCACTATTATTGTATTGCTGTCAATGTGTTTCTTCACTTTTGTTATTAATTGCCTTATATAATTGGCTGCTCCCATGTTAGGGGCATAGATATTTACAATTGTTAGATCTTCTTGTTGGATAGAACCTTTAAGTAGGATATAGTGTCCTTCCTCATCTCTTATTACAGTCTTTGGTTTAAAATCTAGTTTGTCTGATATAAGGATTGCCACCCCAGCTTTCTTTTGGTGTCCATTAGCATGGTAAATGGTTTTCCACCCCCTCACTTTCAATCTGGGGGTGTCTTTGGGTCTAAAATGAGTGTCTTGCAGACAGCATATTGATGGGTCTTGTTTTTTAATCCAATCTGATAGCCTGTGTCTTTTGATTGGGGCTTTTAGCCCATTTACATTCAGGGTAACTATTGAAAGGTATGAATTTAGTGCCATTGTATTGCCTGTAAGGTGACTGTTACTGTATATTGTCTCTGTTCCTTTCTGATCTGTGCTGCTTTTAGTCTCTCTCTTTGCTTAGAGGACGCCTTTCAATATTTCTTGGAGGCCTGGTTTCATGTTTGCAAATTCCTTTAGTTTTTGTTTGTCCTGGAAGCTTTTTATCTCTCCTTCAATTTTCAATGAGAGCCTAGTTGGATATAGTATTCTTGGCTGCATATTTTTCTCGTTTAGTGCTCTGAAGATATCATTCCAGTCCTTTCTGGCCTGCCAGTTCTTTGTGGATAGGTCTGTCGCCAGTCTAATGTTTCTACCATTGTAGGTTACATATCTCTTCTCCCAAGCTGCTTTCAGGATTTTCTCTTTGTCTCTGAGACTCGTAAGTTTTACTTACTATTAGATGTCAGGTTGTTGACCTATTTTTATTGATTTTGAGACGGGTTCTATGTGCCTCCTGGATTTTGATGCCTATTTCCTTCCCCACATTAAGGAAGTTCTCTGCTATTATTTGCTCCAATATACATTCTGCCCCTCTCTCTTTCTTCTTCTTCTGGGATCCCAATTATTCTAATGTTGTTTCGTCTTATTGTATCGCTTATCTCTCGAATTCTGCCCTCGTGATGCTGTAGTTGTTTCTCTCTCTTTTTCTCAGCCTCTTTATTTTCCATCATTTGGTCTTCTATATCACTGATTCTCTCTTCTACCTCATTTATCCTAGCAGTTAGTGCCCCATTTTTTATTGCACCTCATTAATAGCCTTTTTGATTTTGACTTGGTTAGATTTTAGTTCTTTTATTTCTCCAGAAAGGGTTTCTCTAATAACTTCCACACTTTTTTCAAGCCCAGCTAGTATCTTTACAGTCATGATTCTGAACTCTAGGTCCGACATCGTACTTATGTCCGTATTGAGTAGGTCCCTGGCTGATGGTACTATCTCTTGTTCTTTTTGTTGAGGTGATTTTTTCGTCTTGTCATTTTGTCCAGAGGAGAATAGATGAATGAGAGAACAAAATGCCAACAGGTTAAGAACGTCCCCAGCAAATATACTCTATACAAATCAGAAAAGACCTGAAACCAGGGGAAAAGAAAGGGAAAGAAAGAAAAAAGAAAGAGAAATGAAAGAGAAAAGAAAGAAAAAAAAACCAAAAAGAAAAAGATTAAGAACAAAAACAGAACAATACAAAAAAACCCGAATATGCTCAAATATGATCAGGCTAGCGCATAGATCAGGGCCACAGACTACATTTTGGGCATATTTTGGTCTGTCAGAAAAAAGTGCCTCTTAAAATTTTAAAGGAAGAAAGACTTATATAAGTACAAAATAAGGGTTGATACAATGAAGGGATGGAAGATGACTGTAAAGATGATAATTATAAAAGATTTTATAAAAGGAATTGATACGATAAGAAATTTGAAAAAAGAAAGAAGAAAATTTTAAAAAAAAAGGGAGAGAATGTAATCAGGCAGGAGACTAGAACAAAGCCATACACTAGTGATTTAGGGTATATTTTGATCTGTTAGAAGAAACTGTATCTCAAAATTTTAAAGAGAGAACAACTTATATATACATATGCCAAAAATAAGGGTAACTACTATGAAGGGATAAAATATGACTCTAAAAATGAAAAATAATGTTTTTTTTAAAAAAAAGGGATTGATAAGATGTTGGTTGAAAAAGGGAAAAAGAGAAATTAAAAAAAACAGTTAAAAAATTAACTTTGAAAAACTAATGAATCCTGGTAAAAAAAAGCCATGAATTCTATGTGCAGTATTCCCCTAGCGCTGGAGTTCTCCCGTTCTCCTTGATCGGTAAACTTGGTCTTGGCTGGCTGTTCGTGCTGCTCTTCTGGGGGAGGGGCCTGTTGCCGTGGTTCCCAAATGTCTTTGCCGGAGGCGGAATTGCCCCGCCCTTGTCGGTCCCAGCTAAGCAAGCTGCTCAGGTTTACTCTCAGGAGTTTTTGTTCCCGGCAAGTTCTCGGTACAGCTTTGGAGGAGGACAGTGAAAATGGCGGCCTCCCAATCTCCGCCCCAGAGGAGGCAAGAACTCGGGGATCTGCTCCTCAGTGCACCCCCAGAGAAAAGCAGTCAGTCACTCCTGTGTCCCCGGTCTCTGGCCGCACTCCGTGCTCACCGGGCCTGTGACCAATCGTTTCTATCTCTGGCACCCGACCCCGTGTGGAGTCTCCAAACCCAGCAGATCCCTGCGGTGCGCTCCCGCGCCGCTCCTCCCGGGGGAGGGAGGGGAGTCTCCCCGGATCTGCCGCTTGTTGGGTCCCTGTTGGAGGAGCAGTGGCCCGACTGGGCCGCGGATCACAGTTTATGGCAACCCCGAGCTGAGAGCCCGCGCCTCGGCTCCGTCTCTGCAGCCGGCTTCCCTTCTCCGATACCCAGGAGCTCTGCCGCACTCAGGCACCCCCCGTCTTTCTGTGACCCCGAGGGTCCTGAGGCCACACTGTCCTGCGAGGGTTTCACCCCCCGCTTAGCCACTGGAGCGACGTCCCTCCGCGGAGCCGACTTCTAAAAGTTCCGATTTTGTGCTCCGCGGCTCTATCACTTGCCAGAAGCGACCGACGGAGGTCCCCTCCCCTGCCGTCTATCCTCCCGAATATCGCCTCAGATTCACTTCTCCACACGTCCTACCTTCCAGAAAGTGATCGCTTTCCTGTTCAGAGAGTTGTTGTTACTCTCCTCTTCGATCTCCTATTGAGTTCGTAGGTGTTCAGAATGGTTTGATCCCTATTCAGCTGAATTCCTGAGATCAGACGAAATCCAGGTCTCCTACTCCTCCACCATCTTGCTCCGCCCCGTATTCCAATTTTTAAAACAGCAAGCAAGTCATCAGAAGGCTCTGAGATATGTTATACTCAATACTGGTAAAGTAGAAAACCCTACCATTACAGAACAGCAGTTGCATGTATCTAGCAACAACACAGAGTATGTGGCCATTATGAACATGAAACTAATTCTTTCATGTTTATCTTGTTGGCTAAGATCAAGGGGATTACCAAAATATTTACTTTCTCCACTATGTTCCCATAGACAGTTTATAATTGTGATGATACTTTAACAGTCATAAAGGCCGACTTGATACTGACACCAGACTTCCTCCTTTTGTTTGCCTTTTAAGAAGAGGTCATTAATAACAGCAATGATTAGCCATCTCAGTCATCACTCAATCCAGACAGGAGGCACAATGGCCCTTATATCAAACCTGAGCTGTGACGTAGAAGCCTTCAAGCCCTGTAAGTGAGCCTTGATAAGTCTCTCCACACAATAGGATTTCCTATTATAAACATCTGTTTTCTCACATGAACCATGTTGAACATGTTAAAAATAAGTTTCTCCTTCCATATCAGTTTGTCAAAGGAATAATCAATCAAAAACTAAGGCTGAAGGTCCAAATCTCCTCCCCCAGCTGATGTAAGTTTCCACCTTAACTTTCTCGGGGGATTTGAAAGTTCAATACTAGGGAAGGTAACTGTTAAACTCTTAAAAGCACAATAAAGCTTTTCTTTTTCAAACAGTAGATAACATCTACTAAAGATACTAAATGCACTTTTAAAGAAAAGAAAAAGTAAGGCAAAATGCTACACAATGTGCCGATAATACTCCTTCTAATTCTAGGACTGTGTGTACTTAGGTCTCCAAACGGGCGCACTGTTGCTCTTTTCCTTAGAGATTCCCCTGGAGTCAGGTGGAACATAAATGAACATTTGGAGCAGAAGTCAGAGAAAGCCCATTTGGAAATAACAATATTGTTCCTCTTTGCTCTCTTGCCATCTCCTGGACTTTATGTGAAAGAATCTTAGACATCTAGCTGTTTGCTAAGAAAATGAGAAGCAGATCTGTACAGAGATCAGGAAAGGCAAAGAGGATTCATCCACATACCAACTGCAAGTGATAGTGACTACCTAGAATGCTATATTCAAAAGGATTCTGAGGTCATGTTGCTGACTCAACAGGAAAGAATTTGCAGTGATTATAACGTCTACCAAGATCATGTGAAGGGGGAGTAGCAGCACTTGCACCAGCTTATTTCCTCCCTTTTGTGTAGATGTATTCATCTCCCTGGAGAAAGCCTGGTTATTGCACATGTGACCAGGAAGATGATACCAGAATATCAGAAATAAGGGCTGCTAAAGCAAACACCATGGCATAACTTAATGTCAGTGTCCTACCCTTCTCTCATTAATTTGTTAATATGTGCTTGAGTTGTCAACCCAATTGACAAAACCCTTTCTCTTTTAATGACGGAGAGTACTATGCAACAGAAATTATTATGGTGAAGGAAATGTTCTATATCTGCACTTTCCAATGTGGTAGCCACTAATGGTAGCCACACGTGGCTACTGAGCAGTTGAAATATAGCTAGTGAAATCGAGGAACTGAAATTTTAATTTTATTTCACTTTAATTTATGCAAATTTCAACTTAAATAGCCACATTTGGCAAGTAGCTAACATATCAGACAGCCAATACGTTTATGGCTAAATGTGACTGGAATCTGTTTGCTTAAAATGTTGATGTAAATCCACAAAGGATGGGCTCCAACTCTGTTTTGTTTATTGAAATATGCTGAAAGCCTACAACACTGCCTGAAACATAGTAGATGCTTAATGAATACTCATTGAATGCATAAATCACTGGATAAGACTTCAAGTCAATCCTGAGGTATGTATAGTTTTGCAGCTTTTGGCTTTTATACAACATTATGAGAGGGAGATATATGTCCTATCACAATTAAACACTCTCTCAGACTCAAACCAGTAACCCAGCCCTCACTGACCTAAGTAAAGATAATATTTTCCACAGAGCTTCAAACAGATAAAGGGTCAGTAGATACATGTTTAAATTCTGCATTGCAAATACTCTGAAATCTCCTCAGCCCCTAACCTGAAAGTAAGAAAACAATTCATTTTAGAATTGACCCATCAGGTACTCTGAGAGAATACACTATTTGGGGCAACATTTCTCTATCATGACAGGAAGATGGCAGGGACAATATCATATTTATTATCAAATCCACTGATGGAACTGAGTTTAAGAGCTCTTTTTGGAGATGACAAAGAAAACACTTAATGTCTTTCTTAAAGTGAAGGGAAATACCCCTAAAAAAACCACATTTGGCATATGAACTTTCAGCACCTTGGAAAAGTCACGTGTAATATTCCACAATACCGGCATTTATTTGCCCCAAAACAGTTATGAGAAGTGGCAAAAACAGAAAATCATCACTAAAGAAACAGATCAAAGAAAACAATGATGAATTCTGTTCCAAATGAGATTGTATTTAAAAAAAAAAAAAACTGATAATATAGTGTGAAGCACATTCCTTTTCATTAGTAATAATAAATTCTAAATATTTTTGCTTTGTGAATCCAATGCCAGTAAGAAAATATTCCAGAGGGAACTAGGGCATTTTGCCTGCCTTTGTGACACATGCCATCTCAATAACAACGCAACAAACCATTATGCAGTGCTATTTGAAACATAAATAAAACCTCTTCTGAGTACTTTCTTCCTCCTCTCAATACTTGTGGGGACATCTGACCTTGAACTGAGAGTCTCTTCTGAAAATGTTGTCCACATGTCTGAAGTTCTCCCCCTCACACATGTACTCTGCCATCCACTTTCAACCAAACCATCTAAATTACATTCAGATTTTTGTGGTATCATAATAACTTCAATATGGGATATATTTTCAACATTCTGGTCAGAGACTCCTTTCTTCCCCGCCTCACCCTCCCTCCAAGTTATTTCAGGTTTGCATATTTCATTTTCACATCTCAGTGGGATACCCATCACATAACATTTATTTGTGAGGTCTAAAGGCATAATGTGGAGGATTGTGAACTAGCATGTCAAAACCACATACTGCATGCGTACGTCTTAAAGAATGAAAAAAGATTCCTTTTTTCCCCAGACATATAAGCTGTCTCAACAGTATAAGTCCAAAGTGAATATCACAACCTAATTAAAGATGAAGAGCATAACAAGCAGTATTAAAATGTCTTTCTTGATTCATTCTTCTCCAAGTTATGTTTTTATCAAATGTCCTGTCTCATTAATGACTTCGATAGACATAACGAGTATACACACCTTCTAATCTCACCACATTCAGAAGAAAGTTGAAAGAATTTTCCCCACCCTGCTTTGGGAGGTATGACAGCAGAGAACCCAGTGGTAGGGCAGAAAGCAGCTTTGAAAAGATGCCTCGTCCATTCACCTGCTTACAGGGATGAACATACTACATACTCCCAGCAGAATGAGGCTGTTTTTAAAGATCTCTAGATTTGGAACTACCACAGTCTCTCTGGGGACTCAATCCCTACATTTGAGAACCTTTATTTCAAGGAAGTTCTTCCTCTGGGTCTAATCACACTTCAGGAGCATGAGAGCTGTGCAGTCGCACAGGGCTCGACGTTCAGAAGGGCCCCACACTTGAATTAATGCTTTGCCGTCGCCATCTTGAAATTCTTAATAATGTTATCTTTGAACTTGTGTTTTGTAAGTGAAGTCCGATGGGACAGTGAAGTGTGTGTGAGAAGGGAAGACATGCCCAATATGCGTGGCCTTCTCCCTTTCTGCTCCATAAGCTTAGAATTCCACGGCCCCTGAATGAGTGGGAGTCAGGGAGACTCAAAGCAAGTACAAGGAAGGCGTGTTACATCTAGACTGATTAAGTGAGGCACTGACAGCCCTTCAAGGCTTTTCATTTGCACCAAAACTTGTTTTGAATGAAGAAAGAAACAGGAATGACTAAGGCAGTCCATTATACTCCTGTTACTTCCTTGTATTATCCAACTATTACACTGAAACCGGTAACAGAAGGAAGGGGAAATAGAGCAACACAGAGCTCCTTTTCCTTTCTCTCCTTCCTTACTCATCAGTAAGCTGAAGGTGGAAAGTGTTGGTAGATGTGTGCATATCAAGAAGTGAAATAAAAACAGTTAATTTTGTGCAGTGATTCACAAGTTCTTTAAGAACAAAATGCATAGGCATGTATGAGCTACAAAATACAAATTACATAATTTTGGTGATTCTGCATAGAGGGTCAATGCTCTTACATTTGTATTAAAACTGGCATTGCATACTAAAGATTGAGGGTAAAATTCATGCTAACAACTTAAATTTTTAATTTTTCTTCATTAAGAACATAAAATAGCAAATAAAGCACCATGATGAGAGAGAGATGGCAGAAAGTAAAAAGCTTTGTTTTAGTATCTGTTTTAACAACACTTTAGCACTTTTCTCTACTTTTTGAACAGCGGATCTACATTTTCATTTTGCACTGGGCCCTGTACGTTATATAGCTGGCCCTGCCCTGATCCTTCATGCTCCAGATTATATCTACTACCTTTGTTCTGCCAAGTCAGCTCTTAGTAGCTTTCACCCTTCTCTCCAGTCATTCACCCAACAAATATTGACTGTGCTATGGTCAGGCATTGTGCCAGATGCTGAGAAAATAAAAATGCGTAAGATATAATTCCACTCTATTCCATTATCTCATTTAATTCTTATTCAATATTGCATAGGTCCTATTATTGCTTCCAGCTTAGAGCTACAGAAGTAGAGATTTAGAACAGCTAGAAAACCTGATCAGAAGGCATCAAGTGGTGGAACCAGGAACTGAGGCCACCCACATCTTTCTGACTGCTAAATCTGAGTTCATAGTTATCATTCTTGCTAATACACTCCTAATTGTATTGTTTTCTATTACTACAATGTCCCTATTTCTAGCGTCTCAAAAATCAATTTTAGCAGTAATTTTATTTTCTCAATCTAGGAAAAAGGTGTACTCTAAATTTTTTTGCAATTTATTTATTAGTATTTTGTTTAGGACATAAAATATAGTTTGATTTTTTTTTTCATCTGACAATCCTTAGAAAATTACATTCAATTGACAAAGCCTGTGATTTTCAAAATCTTGTTCATGACTTTGTTTGTTAAAATACAGTGCATTGGTTAAAAACATATGCTTTGAAAGCAGCCAGACCTGGGCCCAAATCCTGGCTCTACCACCCACTAGTTTCCAAAAGGTACTTAACCCTCAAAGCCTAAATTTTTTCATATATAAAATGGGGATGTAAACAGTACCTTAACTACCTTACCTTTGGCCATGTTTAAGATTAAATGAGATAATCCTTGTGAAACACTTAAAATATCACCTAATGCCTACCTAGTAAGCACTCAAAAATGTTAGTTTTAGTAGTATTATTTTTAGTCCTATGTTCTCATAGCTGTGTTTAAAAATGGAGTTGAAATGATTTTTTTCTTGAAATGGTTTCCTCCAATACAGAAAATAAGTCCAGGGGTCTCTAATTTCCAAGAAGTATATTATTTCTTTGTATATAAAAGCATGCAAAAAGTTCCCCAAAAATGACACCTGGTAGTCATATAAACCTCTAAAATTCAAGGGCTCTAAGATGTTTTTTACTCATATAATCTTTCACCAAAAACTCCAAATATGAACCCTCATTTTGCCCTGTTTGGTTCTAAACTGCCTACTCAAAGGGTCAAGAGTAAAGGAGTTTATACACTATATACAAAGAACTATATAAATGTAACAAAATATTCCTGTCATTTAACAAGGCTATCTCAGCTCTCCCTAACCCTTGAAGTAACACTTAAATTTAAGAACATTGAGCAAATTAAAATGGCTGAACTGTTTTCTCTGGTGGAAAAGGAAAGGATTAGCTAATCTGAAGGTTTACTGCCATCGCTCAGGCAGTCAAATGACTATTTCCCTGGCTTCTAAGTGATTGAAGAGCACATAAAAAATAGACTGGATACCACATAAAAATGGACTATATACCTATTTTTAAAATAGCTCTAGAAAAAAAAAGGCCTTTATTTGACATTTTTATTATGGTTTAAAGAAAAGAAAAACAGGATCTCGGTTAAAAAAAAAAAAAAAAGCCTCCATCTGATACCTTAGAAAACATGATAGCCATGTGAGATCTTCCCCAAACCACACTCTTTTCAATAATGATGGCTGTTACCACTGCAGGCTTGTGGGTCCTTACCAATTCTTGAGTGTCCTGCTGCAGTGGCAGAAATGCTGCTTCCAGAATAGCAACCTGGTCAGGACTAAGCTTCTGCCACAGCCCAATCAGCAGAATCACCAGATGGGTGGCACTTCTCAGCTTGGTGAATGACTGGAACAGATTGTCTTGGTTTTCCTCTACTGCATCTGCTAGAGCGATTACCTGCAAAAATGACAAACTTCAGTTAGGGATAATTTCACAATTCTTGAGCCCTCAACAAATTACATTTGGCACACTCTTGTTTTTCTTTAAAACAAATTGATGAACTTTGTCTTCCACAAACACAAGCTATGTTGAGTAATAAAATAGTTATCATTCATCTGTTCACTTCCTTCTTCAAAAAAAAAAAAAATCCCTAAGGTAATTCCAAACCCATATGGCCAGGAGATGAAAATATCCATGAAATCAGCTTAATGGGGACATTGTTCGGTGTCTGCTTCACCATCAATTGACCTTCTACAATATATGATAATATAAGTAACCTCAAATACAGTTACAGTAGTCTTTATTACTAGCCACAGAGATTGATTAAAAATATCAAAATAACAGCATTTGCCACATAATTTAAAATAATGACTTCATTACACACTTCAGAAAGTAACTGTCCGCCTCTGATTATTATTCTTTACATGTTACAGGATGCTAGGATATCTAGTATTTCTTTATTATAACCAAAAAGTAGATAATGTTCAAACATTTGACCAATTGAGTAATGTCATTTTTAACATAAATGTCAGGCACTAGCCCACAGGGACCTGAAAGAAAAAAAAATGTTCAGGGTGTGTTAGCTTTACAATGCCAAATCTACTTAGGATAAAATTGGCAGGAGTAGAGTTGGCTTTTTTTTTTTTTTAATCCTCTTGAATAATCCTGTGGAAAAAAGAACTAAAGCAACAATTGGATGGAACATCCAAGACTGCCCATTGGTGTTTTATTTTAATGTCTTGGTGAATTTTGTGCTCATTAAAAGTAATGAACTGACTGGCCCAGAGGGTCAAGGCGTCTGACAGCCCCCAGAACAGGAAGAGTAAAAGCCAGGGCAATGTGAGCTCCTTTCTATCAGTCCCTGCCAGCTTGAGGAACTAGAGCTTAGATGACTTTCAGAACTCTAATGCACATGAACCATTTGGTGATATTTCATGCCTTATTGACACTGGCCCAAAGGGCTTGTTAAAAAAATCATCATTCAAACAAGTAAGAGTTTACAGCTGTGTGGTCTCCCAAATTCCATGTAGCAACAGGGGCTGTAGGGGGACAGTCCTCAGAATATCTGGGAGATGCTGGAAAAGACATACAGTTTCGGAAAAGACAAAGCGATTGAAGGTCCTTGCCTGACAATGCTGGGCAGACCAAGATTCTTTGCCATTTGGTTGAGGGGTTGCAGGAGATAGAAAAGACAATCACAATTCACATTCAGATCTCCAGGGAGCCCTGGGAGTTTGGACCAAGGTCAGCATTACAAAAAAGCGCATTGCTTACTATGTACCTAATACGGTGCTACTTCCTTTCCATAGGTGTTCAGAAAAGTACATGATATCTTATAGTCCATAAGGATCTTATAATTTGTTGGACAGGAAACATACATACACAACCAATTAGTGGAAAGAAACATTACTGAAATAATGTCCTAACTGTGCAGAACAGAAAATAAGTGTAAAAGAAGTTAGCAAAGGGACAGATTACTATCGGCCAGAGTTAATATCCCTGAGGCCTCTTTTACTCAAATGAGGCTTGGAACTCATCCCTTCCCTATTACTTCAAGAAGTCCCCTCTAAGAGACAGAGCCACTTTCCTTAAACCAAAACACCTGGAATCATCTGCTTCTTCCCCCACCCTCACCATGATTACAACTAACTCCTATTAAAGTCTACGTTTATATTTTTTTCTTCCTGTGAGTGTTACCAATTAAGCCTCATTGTGAGGACCATCACATAATGACACAGATGCTTTATTGTTGATAAGCCCAAATCACACAAAGATCAAGGTCATAAACACCTCCTAAGTGCCAGGTATATGCAAGAATTTGCAGGAAGCACTCTAGGAAATTCAATGGCGACAGATCTAATCTCTACCTTCAGAGAGTTTATAATGGAAAAAGGAAAAAACTTCAGAGGCAAATGTTGACATTGTAGGGAAGATCCTATGAATGATAAAGGAGAATGATATTAATATAATTGTTAGGTTAATAATAATCCCTGTAATTAAGTGAGCACAGACTACATGCCAAACATTCTGCTGTGCCATACAGGTATCAGTGCCTTCAATCCCCACACCTCCACCCACTTGGAATGATCTCTATTTTACAGATGAGGCCTCTGAGGCTCAGCAGATGTAAGGAATTTGTCCAGTACTGTTCACAGGGATGCAATGCCCATGCTTAGAAGGGCTCCGTGCTTGGTTTAATGCCCTGCTGTCTCTGTCTTGAAATTCTTCTTCTTCTTTTTTTTTTTTTTTAGAGAGAGCATGAGCAGGGGGAGGGGCAGAGGGAGAGAGAGAGGGAATTTAAGCAGGCTTGACACCCTGTGCAGAGCCCAACGTGGGCATGATCTCGTGACCCTGAGATCAAAACCTGAGCCGAAATCAAGAGTCGGACACTTAACCAACTGAGCCACCCAGGAGCCCCTCTGTCTTGAAATTCTAAATAATTTTATTTTTGAACTTGTGTTTTATAAGTGAAGTCAATGAAGGGATGATAGACATGCACATGAGGAGATAATGCTCATTAACTCATAGCATTAAATGTTCTTATATTTGCATTTAAAACTGGCATTGCACAATATAAGATTAATGGTTAAAATTCATGGTAACAATTTCAAATTTAAATTTCTCCTTACTTGGAATGGCATTAAATAGAAAATAAAAACACGATCAGAAGGTGTGAAAGAGAGACTACCGAAGAAAGAAAAAAGCTTTGTATTTTAGTAGTTATTTTAACAGCACTTTCTTCCGGCCTTTTAACAAGGGCCCTGCATTTTAATTATGCACTGGGAACTGCAAGTTAAGCACTCAGCCTGACCATCACCTAGCAAGTGACAGATCAGGATTCAAACCTCGGAGTCTCTCACTTCAAAGCCTGCATGCAACCTGAAGCACCTTCTAGGTTCAAAGAAAGGCCTTACTGATTCTGGAGCACTTTAGGAAAGAAAAGGTAGAGGAAGAAGCAGTGGTGTGCTGGAACCAACTTGTCCAGCTCCTACAGGCTCCAGAGAAAGGATGGGTCATTTGATTTTCAGTTTTGTATACCAGCTGTTAAACTCGGCTATTACTAAAAATTAAGCTACATAAACTTAAAATTAAATAAGTTACAACAAAACAAAGGTAATACTCAAAACTCGTTACTTCCTAATTAGTTTACTATCGTCTAGGCCATTGAGGTTATTTATGCTTATTGTATCTGTATGCTGGAAACACTGCAATGGTGGGTTATTGCCCATTTCTTCCCAACTTTGCATTCAGTGACCTCACACTGGCAGATTGAAATCAGCCACGGCAGAAGAATTTACAACATGAACATCAACAAATCCTCCCAACATCTCTCCTTCCCAGAGAACGAGTTGCTAAATATTTACCAGCATGCCACTGCGAGAGGTACCTGAAATTCATCCTCAAGAATAGATGCTGGGTAAGGGCGCTTTAAAAGTGCAGGAAACAACTGAACAAATGCATTAAAGCAGAAAAGTAGAGGCTGCTTGTTCAGGAAGGAGCAAATATTCCAGTTTGGGAACAGCATTTGATGGGATTAAAAAAAAGGTAATCTGGGCATCTATTGTAGAGGAAACAGAATGTCAAGGTGAAGGGCATGCACATAACACTATAGTACTGTGAGTGTGGGTGTTCCCTGTTGGAGGCTGCACTCAAAGCAACTATCGATCATAGTAAACATTTGGGCATTTGGTGGGACTTAAAGTAAGGCTGTTACGCACGTTCCTCACTATCAAGGGAAAATTCTTACTAAGTGTAACAGCATGTCAGTTCACAGATCCACCCAACTTGCTAAACACAGCTGTGGTGGAAGAATGACTTCTCAGAGAGACAGCAGCCCAAGCCACAGGATCTTTCCTGAGCAAGGCCCAAAATACATCAGTCTGGGAGAAGCATCATTTCTCTAAGTTTCGGTCTTGCTGGTTATATTTCTGTGCCATTGTGGAAAGTCTGCTATCCCCAAACGGTCACAGAAATTGGAAAGAAATGGGATAAACAAGTCCTTATGTAAATTACCCCCAAGGAAAATCTTCCTGACCTAATGGCCAGCATGAAATACTAAACAGATCTCCATGTTCTCAATTTGGTTTTACATATAACAGCCAAGTTTACTTTGTTCTCCATAAGAGCCAAATGAATTTAGCAGAATTAACAAAAAGGGCTGGAAAACGTAGACCCATCAAGATTTAGATCTGTCCCACTAAGGCCTAGAGGATCTCGCTGCTCACCTGGAACTGCAAAACGAGGCCAACCAGCTGCTAGGCCTTAAATCTGAAGGAGAGTGATTTTTCAGTGCTCATCACTGGCTGTGCAAGATGTGTGTTCCCTGGTGTTCAAAAGAACTACAGAAAGGGAGGGGTTTAGGAAACAATACATGCTAACGATTTCAAGCACGAATGTGTTGATGGCCTTTGTTTTGCTTTTTCGAATTGAAGGTTTCCAAATAAAGTGGAGACCCCAAAGGACATCTATGTCCAACTGCCGTATCAGTTGATGCCAAAGTAATGAGGCAGAGGCCCAGGGAGCTGCTTGCAGGAAAATGCTCAACTCATAAAGTGAGTGTGAAATTAATCCCAAATTCTTGCAGCTGCCAAGATCGGCTCTAAAATTGGTTACAGGAAAGCAGGAGCAGCAAAGCAGAGCAGACATGAATCATACTGTGTGAACACAGACACGTCCAATTCCTTCACCTAAACTCACCATCGAAGCTGCCTCCAAATCTCATGTGTGGCACACAGAACCCTATTACATTGCTGTTTAGCTGTCATTTACTGAGCGCTGACTGTGGGCCAGGCACTGTGCTAGTGCTGTTATATCCAGATTATCACTTGGTCCTCATGACTACCCTCTGAGATAGGAATTGTTGATCCCTGCAGCCCCCATTTCCAGATGAGGAAACAGAAGCTTAGTGCTCAGATGAGCTTAGCGCCCGTGGTCAGGAACTACAGCAGAGAAGTGCCAGGATTCCACTCCTGTCTCCTGATTCCCCACTGAGTGCTTTTTCTTCTGCAGTGGTACACAAATATATACAGTAGGCTCCTTAAAATAATCCAGTAGGTTTTTATCTTGATAATCAAATGAAGATACTAAGGAAAAACACTACTAATACATTATGTCCGTAACAGGCATATGTGCTTTAGTTAAATTTCCCCATTGTTGGGGCTTTTATCATGAGGTCAACTCAGGTTGAAACTTCCAGGCCAAAGTTTCTGCCCAAAGTTATGGCATAAGGAAATTAGTTCATCATTTGTAAAGGATGGGAAGATTTTTTTCTCTTAAAAAAATGTTCCATATAATTCAAAATTAGGAAGACTTTAGAAATTAGCTATTTATTTACTATATCTGCTCCTTTAGTGAAGCTACTTTTAAAAAAGGGATGATTTATTTATTTTCTACAAATCACAGACTACAATCTTTTCAGTGGTCTAAGCAAGTTGATGTTATGTAATAATAATTGTCATCATTAACTGGGGCTTTCTAGGAGCCAGGCATTGTGCTAACCTCCTTACAGAGATTAGCTCATTTTATTCTCAAAACAATTCTATGAGGTAGAAATTATTACTGCCCCCATTTTAAAAATAAGGAGACAGAGGGGCTCCTAGGTGGCTCAGCTGGTTGAGCATCCAACTCTTGATTTTGGCTGAGGTCATGGTCTCAGGGTCCTGAGATCGAGCCCCGCATCAGGCTCCCCAGTCAGTGGGGAGTCTGCTTCTCTCATTCTCCCTCTCCCTTTGCCCTCCCTCTGCATGCACTCTCTTGCTCTAAAAATAAATAAATAAATATTTAAAAAAATAATGAGATAGAAAGGGTCAAAGCAATTAGTCAGCAGCAGAGCCAGAATTTATACCCAAGCAATCTGACCCAAGAAATGTCACCAAGTAACATCACCTGCATTGACTTTCTGCCTGCACATCGATTTCATCATAGGCATATGTGGAACAAATTCTATCAGAAGCTTCCCAATGGCAGGTTTCCTCTTTGCTGATATTCTAATACCCCCGTATGAATTAAGATAGGTTTAATTTAATAAAAGGCCAGCATGGATGAATGAGTGAAGAAAATGGAGTCATATGATAGGGGTGAGTTTATACATCAGGGCTGAATACAGCAGGCTGTGCCAGGACTGCCTTCCCTAGGGAGCAACTTTATGTCACTATGCAATTTACTTCCCTTTTCTAGGCTCTAGGTTCATCACCTTTAAAATGTAGGGGTGGGAAATATAATCACTAACATCCAACATAGCTGTAAGTGCCAGATTCAAAAACATTTAAATTATTTTTGGATGATATGTTGTTTTGAATTATCCATGCCACTTCCTGTGTTTCTCATTTCATGTTTACTGATCTGGAGTTTTTAATCTATAAAATAACAATAAGAATAATCCTCATTTATTTTATAATTATAATCCTACAAGAATTAAATGAGAGAGGTAAAAAGATGGACAATACCAAGTGTTGGCAAGGATGTGGAAAAACTGGAAACCTCACATACTGCTAGTGGTAATGTGATATGGCTCAGTCACTTTGGAAACAGGTTGGCAGTTCCTCAGAAAGGTAAACATTGAGTTGCCATATGAGGCAGCAATTACAGTTCTAGATTTATACCTCAGAGAAATGAAAATATATGTCCACTCAAAAACTTGTTCACAAATGTTTATAGCAGCATGATTTACAATAGCCCAAAAGCAAAAACAACTCAAATGTCTGTCCATCAACTGATGAATAGATAAATTATGTGTGGCATATCTATATAATAGAATACCATTCAGCCATAAAAAGAAATGGGAGTACTTACACGTGCTACTACATGGATGAACCTTAAAAACATTCTGCTGAGTTAAAGGAGCCAGTCAGAAGGACTGCATGTTGTTATCATCTATGAGATGTCCAGAACAGGCAAATCTATAAACACTGTAAGTAGACTGGTGGTTGCTTAGGGTTGGGGGGTGGGGGGTGGACAGGAGGGAATGGAAAATGCCTCCTAATGGTTGCACAACCCTGTGAATATGCTAAAAATATTAAACTGTACACTTCAAATGAGTGAACTGTATACATATATAAATTATTTCTCAAAAAGTTGTTAAAAATCATAACAGAAGGAAAAAGTACTGTGAAAGTATAATTCATGTAAGGTAGATAAATTAACCCAAATAAAGGCAACTTTATTTAAGCAACAATTTTGATATGTTAATGGCTATACCATATTGTAACTTGGGCTTAATGACATTCAGAATGATATAATAATCAAATAACTTTGGAGTCAATTACATATGTATGAATACTGGTAATGCTACTACTTGCTAGTTGTACAACTTCGGCTTCTCTACCTTCCTCAGACTTAGTTTTCATCTATAAAATAGTATTCAATCAGTTAACATTCTTTTTATCCATTTCTAATTTGTTTGGCTCCCGGTTACTATTTCTTAATACTCTATAGTTGAGTGCTTATTTCAGTGTAGTAACATCAGGCAAATTCTACTTTTTCTGTTAGGTTAACAAAGACACTGGAAAAAGGAAGACCCTCCTCCAGTACTTGAGGCACACTACTAACTACTACCTCCTAAGGTGATGCAGGACAGCTGGTCATTCTGCAATGCTCCCTGGCCCTCTCTGTGTGGTCACTCAATGGAACAGGGCTCTTCTATAGCCAAGTTCAGTCGAGTTTCAAAGTAAAATGTCATGAGACCATGTATCAGATATGTACCAAAAACCATGCAAGGTTACATGTATTAGATTCCTTTTTTTATTCCTTCAGCAATTCTATTAAAACACACACACACAAACATACAACTTTGCCTGCTCTTGACTTATTCTCTAAAAATCCTCTGAGGCTTGTTAATCAGGGAGCTAAATGTTGGGTTTTTTTAAATACCTTATTGAAAATGCTGGAAAATTTGGTGATTTAAATAAGATGTTTATAAAGTACACTATGAAAAGGCAGAGGGAAAACAAAACTCATACTCAGCCCAAAAAGTAAAAAGAGCAATCGTTAAGTCCCCACCATGCCCTCCATTTTCTAATACTTGGTAAACAGTGGGTATCCCATAAATGCTGGCTGAATTAATGAACCTCAGAGTCCACCTAAAACTCCAGCAAAACTAAACTGCCTCTTAAATCCTAGACATACTCAATCAGGCATTGTCAGGGTCCCAATTTGAATGGAACCCAAGTGATGTCACATGGAAACAACAGATCTCAATATATCTGTCATCTACTTAAAAAAAAAAATTGCTTCAGTTCACCTTTAGCCACAGCTGCCTAACACCAGGCTACAGACAGCTATAATGACTGCCGAAATGAATTGTTTGTTCACATTGGCTGCCCTTTGGTCAGAAAGACACACTTTCTGTCTAGGGGAGATCTGGAAGCAGGCAAGAAAAAGGGCATACTTCCCACAAACAATATTATTTGTGATAGTGTTTGCTGCAGACTCCAACATGGGAAAGCCCCTGCAATAAGGAAGAAGAAAAAATTTACCATGTCTAAACTTTTACTTTGGTTGAAAAGATCCAATTTGTATCCAAAAGAATTGTTCTTTTAACAGAAACAGTGAAATAAGGTTCAAAATGAAAAGAGAAAGGGCATGATGAATCAAATGCCAGATAAGCATGTAACTGCTTCATTATCTGTGTGCTCAACTTTTAACTAGATAAAAGAGAACCCTAGGTTTTTAACTGGAAGGCATAGAAAGAATCTAATTCTTAGCTACTTTTGCTACTGTGTTATTTTGTATAAACAGGACAGGGGACTAGATTACATTCTATTACACTTCTCATGAAGTAAAAACCTAGCATTCCCCTATAACAAGCATTTAGCTGAAATTCCTAAACCAGACCCAGGATTAGAATACATTTCTAACCATGCTATCATTTGGGGGTAGCTATTAAAACAACAGGGAAAATGTACCCATTAGTAAAAAAAAATATTCAGTCACACATGATTTGTCTTCATAAAAAGAGACCTGCTAATTGGCCAAATCACCTGATGCTTTGGAACATTGAGGTATGATCGTTGACTCTTAGAAGTCATGATGGTTTTACTGGTCTAGGATTCTAATTTTCCCTGACACCAATCTACCCTTGCCAAATGCCTTGAGAATTCATTTAAAACTGGTTTTAGAAAAACAAATTATTCCTGAGAAATTTCTTTATACTATGTACTTTTTTTTTTCTTTTTTAACTTTTTTTTTTTCTTTTTTAATGTTCTGCCCAGAAGAATATGAAAGGTGGGCAGTGCTGGAATATAGACTTTGGCTGGGACTTTTAAAACATATACCACTGATACATAAAAATATTAAATAAGACAATAAATCATTGGCAAGTGACACAGGGACAAATTTTGCTATTTCTGCAAAGTTTATTCATCAAATAGACAGGTAACTTAATCAGCTCAAAGGAAACTAACTCCAATTCCTGGCTAATATAATGCTAAAAATACAACTGATCTCAAACCTGATTACTATTTTTACCTTCCTCCCACCCTCCACTCCCCCGCTGACCAAATTTTTACCTCTTTCCATAAAATTACCTACTTATAGCCAAGTGAAACCCCAATTTAAAAAATAGCAATTAATGGAATCAAGCTGTAAAAAAAGAATGAATGTTCTCTGGACCACGATTACTCATTGAACAGATCGCAGTTAAAGCTGGAATCTATGGTTGGCAATGATAGAGCTCGTTTTACAAACCCTGGAGAATGCCACAGTTATCACTGTCCAAAAACAACATTCAAGAGGTCTGATCTGAATAGTTCCTAAGTTCAGAATATTTTAGACCACATTCCGACAGGCAGACATGTCAGTAATTACGTAGCCACCCACACAGCCTTGAGTGCCATCTCCAATGAAGGCAAATGATGGAGAGATGGGTACTTAGTTGGTTATCCTAAGGGCATTCCTTTACCTAAGGCTGCTAATGCTAAGACACATTATTACATGTGATCAATTAAGGCATGCTGATAATCCACCCAAAAAAGCCAAAAGAGAAACTGGAGACTCCAATAGTGTTGATGATGGTGTTGAACATTTCCTTCGTTCCAGAGTTTAAGAGGTAAATGTGGCATTTTCACAACAGAGTGAAATTGTTGAGTTTTCTCTTTCTATGCATCTTTTTTTAAAACATCTAGTTTTTCAGAGTCCATTTCTCTTGAACACCAGTGGTTTTATTTTTGCTTTTTTAGATAAAATACATAATAGTTACACCACTACTATCTGGTAGTACTTTGGCAAGACATGTACAGGGCTATATGGCTCAGATCACACGGAAATAATACAAAAGTCAATGAGTGGAGCTTCCTGGTTTCATATGGAGTGAAACGAGGGTAAATTATTGGTATTTCTACAATCATAGGTTGTTTGGACATTATAACTGGAGGAGGTCTTGCTGAAGATATGTTGTACGTGATTTCTTCTGTGCTATAAACTCCTCCAGGCCAAAGACTGTTTTATTGTTTGGTGTACCCCTTCCATAGCCTTAGTCCCATAACAGGCATTTACTGTAAGTTTACTATACTGAAGCAAAATAAAAAGCCTGACAACTCAGTAGCGCAAGAGTGTCCACTAAGATAGCAATTTATAGGGGTGCCTGGGTGGCTCAATCAGTTAAGTATCCAGCTCTTGATTTCAGCTCAGGTCACGATCTCAGGGTCCTTGGATCAAGCAGGCATCAGGTTCTGCACTCAGTGGGGATTCTGCATGAGGATTTTTTCTCTCTCTCTCTCCCTCCCCCCCACCCCTCCCACTGCTCTCATGATCGCTCTCTCTCTAAAATAAATAAATCTTAAAAAAAGAAAAAGGATACCAATTTATAGGAGCACTACTTGGGCAATGGAAATCCATCCCTACATTCCAGGTGGACAAGACCAAGGCCTACCATTTTTAAAAAGCTTTTATATGCTATTTATTGGATCTACCATAGGTATTAAGTAGCTAGGCTCTAAATTCATAACTTCCACAAGTATTACATTACAATGAATTAGTAAATTCATTCAAGTCTTTACTATTAAGTTTATGTGATGAATGTTATAAAGACGGTAATTTAACTTTAAAATACATCCTCATAGAAAAGGTCATACGATGTAAGCAGGTGAGTCAGTTTAAACTATACCCCAGAGCAGGTTCTCAACCTTGTCACTAATGACATTTGGGGTCAAATAATGTTTTGTTGTGCTGGCCTGTCCTGGGCACTGTTAGAAGTCTAGCAACACTCTGGACTCTATAAACTTGATGTCAATAGCACCCTCCCCCCAGTTGTGGCAACCAAAAATGTCTTGTGACACTGCCAAATATCTCCTTAGGGGCAAAATCACCCTAGTTGAGAACCACTGCTCTAGAGTCTGAGTTTGTGCTCAAAGGAGCTACCCTTCTATAATCAGAAGAAAAGCTCACATCAGAGGTGACTTAAGTTATTGGTGTCTCTACCAATACCGAAGACTTTCTAATTACCATAATGAATTTCAGAAATAGGTTCTGATTAGTGAGATCAGAGGTTGGATAATCAGCATTATGGTGTTAGAAATAGATGCACTGGCAAAATCAACTGTATTAAGATATGTGAATTGGCTGAATATTTTTACACTCATACTTTTCCTTACATGAGAGGGATGAGAATCCAGGAAGACACTGAGAGGATATGGTCCAAGGCTTGAGCCTAAAAGATCCCGTGCCCTGCCTTTGGGGCAGATTTCTAGCTATCCGATGCCCACTATGAGGGTAAGTAGATCCAAAGATTACTGTCCTACCTGCTTCAAGTGAATCTTTCCAGAAAGGTGGTATTCTAGTGCCTACAAGACATAGATTAGAGCTTCACCCAGCCTACTACAGTACAGGCTGCATGAATTGTTCCATGCCCACTATGAGGGTAAGTAGATCCAAAGATTACTGTCCTACCTGCTTCAAGTGAATCTTTCCAGAAAGGTGGTATTCTAGTGCCTACAAGACATAGATTAGAGCTTCACCCAGCCTACTACAGTACAGGCTGCATGAATTGTTCCAATGTTTATTTCATAAATGTCTTTGTATAAGGCAAAATTTGACATGAGACTTACTTCGATTATAGCCAGGGAGAATGGTTACAGGAAAACAGTTCATTCTCATCCATCTCAAGCTTTTTGATGGCTATCATTACTTACCGAAAAGAATTTTGACATGACCAAATTGGCAAAGATAGTGTACAAGGTCAATTAAGTGCTAAGTGACAGGGATAAGTGCAATTTAAGAGCTGCCCGCAAAGAACTAACAGTAAGGAAAACAAATATATTAATAAAAACAACTTCTGCTTACTATGTGTCCACTATGTGCCAGGCACAGTCCTAAGAAGTCAATGGATATTATTCCTAAACCTTTCAACAACATTTTAGGTAATTATTATTTTTGACTTATGAAGAAAACAAGGTTCAGAGAAGTTAAGAAACTTGTTCAAAATCACAGAGCAGGGGTGCCTAGGTGGCTCAGTCGTTAAGCGTCTGCCTTCGGCTCAGGTCATGGTCCCAGGGTCCTGGGATCGAGCCCCGCATCAGGCTCCCTGCTCCGTGGGAAGCCTGCTTCTCCCTCTCCCACTCCCCCTGCCTGTGTTCCCTCTCTTGCTGTGTCTCTCTCTGTCAAATAAATAAATAAAATCTTTTAAATAAAAAAAAATCACACACCCATGCCCAAATTCAAACCAGGGGTGCCTAAAACCTCCAAAGCCCAAGCATTTCCCAACCCACCACACTATAGCTTTAGATAGATACACACACGCACACACATGCACACGCACACACACACGTACACGCGCACACACGCACACACTGCTAGATGACAAGCGTTATACAAATGACTATTGGGTTGAGTTAACATATGAAAAATCTATAAACAAGTCTTCCCCACCAACCTGATTTCCTGGCGATAAAGGGTCTACAGATTCTTCTGTTGGTCCCTCTTTTAAGTAAATCCACATTTGAATGTTTGAACGTTTGTGGTTCAGAAAAGCACTCACAGTGCTGAACATCACTCCTACTGTCTTCCATCTACATCTCTGTTACCTGTCTGGCCCTGGAGTCATTGAGTTTGCAACCCCTGCAATAATCACAAACCTTTCAAACATAAAACAACTACAACAAGTATGGAGAAACAGAAATCGCCCACATGACAAGTGATTAAATCTGAATCTGGGTTCTGGTTCTGTCCCAACACTCCCTGTAGTTTCTGACACCATTAATCCCTTCAAACTTCAGCTTTCTCCTCCATAAAGGAGAGGTATTTGCTGCGGAGCTCAAATGAGATGCAATATAAATGTGTTTGTCACAACACCTAGCACATAGTAAGCACTCAGTACAGCTTAGCACTGTTACTGTTATTATTATTTATTGTTCTCTGGCTAAATACCCAACCAACCAACTTTTTATTAAAACAAAAAACTATTACATACAGTAGCAACCCCTTCCTTTGCCTTTTCATCTCTAGTTTACAGGCCCAATAACTTCAGCATCTCTTCATGGGATTGATTTAGCCCACAAGTTATATACATTATTTACCAACATGTGTAGCATAATTCCCACACCCTACACTTTCAAAGCACCTGTATGTCCCCTTCCATTATATCCATCACATTCAGAATAACTTGTTTGATCATTTTAAGCTCTGGGAAGGCAGGAATTGTGTTTTATCTTATTTACTGTTGTGTCCCTGCCACCTAGTACAGGGCCTAACACATAGCAGGGATCAACAAATATCTGAATTGGAACTGAAATAAACTCCATCTGGCATATCTTGGAAAAGTAGCATCTTGGCTTAACACTACTATCTGAAGCTTCTCTCAGAAGTAGAGCTAATGCTATGGTGAGCACTGTGAATAGTACAAGACCGATGAATCACGGATCTGTACTTCTGAAACAAATAATGCAATATACGTTAAGAAAAAAAAAAGAAGAAGATAGCAGGAGGGGAAGAATGAAGGGGAGTAAGTCGGAGGGGGAGACGAACCATGAGAGACGATGGACTCTGAGAAACAAACTGAGGGTTCTAGAGGGGAAGAGGGTAGGGGGATGGGTTAGCCTGGTGACGGGTATTAAAGAGGGCACATTCTGCGTGGAGCACTGGGTGTTATGCACAAACAATGAGTCATGGAACACTAATCAAGAACTAATGATGTAATGTATGGTGATTAACATAACAATAAAAATTATTTAAAAAAAAGAAGTAGAGCTAATGCCTAGCATACCAGTTGTGATGTCTAAAAAATAGCACACTTCCTTAATTCCATAATGCACTTTGCTTGTTAGGTGCCCCCCCCCAGACACACCCATTCTAATGATTTTCAAATCATAATGTGTCTTATCTCTTTGTTCATTTAATGTGCTAATTTTACCTTTTATTTTCAAAGGTAATCAAATCAACAATGTGGCTTAAAATTAACATATTAGGGGCACCTGGGTGGCTTAGTCTGTTAAGCATCTGACTCTTGATTTCAGCTCAGGTCATGATCTCAGGGTTATGGGATCAAGCCCCACATCGGGCTCTGAGCTGGGCATGGAGCCTGCTTAAGATTCTCTCTCCCTCTGCCCCTCTCCTCCTCCCCATCTCTAAAAAACAAAAACAAAAAATCTTTAGAATCTACTAAATATATTTTTGTTTGGTATTTTGTTTGGAATCATACCTCCCAATGTCAGGGTCTTCATCCAGTTCCCAGAAAATAAGTGTTCCCAGAGCATCCCTAGCTGTCCTTTGTGGGGCATTCTCTCTTCTTTTCTTCTTTTTTTAAGCTTTTATTTAAATTCCAGTTAATTAACATCAGTATAATATTAGTTTCAGGTGTACAATACAGTGATTCAACATTCCATACAACACTGGGTGCTCGTCACCACAAGTATACTCCTTAATCCCCAACACCTATTTAACCCATCCCCCCCACCCACCTCCCCTCTGGTAACCATCAGTTTGTTCTCTATAGTTAAGAGTCTGTTTCTTAGCTTGTCTCTCTCTCTCTCCCTCTCTCTTCCCTTTGCTCATTTGTTTCTTAAATTCCACATATGGGTGAAATCATACGGTATTTGTCTTTCTCTGACTGACTTAATTCACTTAGCATAATACTCTCTAGCTCCATCCATGTCATTGCAAACGGCAAGATTTCAATCCTTTTTATGGCTGAGTAATATTTCATTATGTATATGTGTGCATATATATATATATATATATATATATACACACACACACATACATTATATATATATATATATATAATATACAAACACAATCTTCTTTATCCATTCATCAGTCAATGGACAGTTGGGCCATTTTCATAAAGGTCCCCTCAGCCTTACCTGCACTTCCCAGTGGGACCTAATGTAGGCCAAGCATGAGTTCTTTCATATGGTCTCCATAACAAAATTGTGCAGTAGAGTTGCTAGATTCACTCTGGTCATGATGAAACTGAGGCCCTTTCTGAAAGGTTTGAAAGACTGTCCACAAACATGCAGCCAGATTCAAACCCAAGTCTGTCTAGTCCTAAAGTCCATGTTCCTCCACTGCACCCCCTGTTGCTACAGAACCTTAGCTCCATGGAGCTAGAAAATTCACTTCTGCAAATTTTTCACTAATTTTTAAAAATTTAATTCTGCTTTCTTATGATCAATGAAAAAATCCATTTTGGGAAGGTAGTAAAGTATATTTCTTATTAATAAAGGCTAAGACTGATTTACCCTAGTAAACATTTGTGAGATAGTGACTTTTTCACAATTACAAAAGTAATTTTTGGTAACTATTTTCAAAATGATCTTGAGCTACAAAACTAGCCAAAAGATAGTAAATATCTATGTACATTTCTAATGTACATAAGACTAGAATAACATAAAAAGGAAAAGGATCCACAATGGTTTCAGTCCTGGCATCAATATTCTCATTTAAAGTTTCCCCTTTTAAATAAAACATACAAATAAAAACAAAAACAAAACAGGTAGAAAAACAAAAGAAAAAATATTTTTTTGCCTCAACAAAAAAAAGGGAGAAAAAAGTAAAAAAAAAAAAAATTACAAACACAAGCAAATAAATGTGGTATATATTAAAATGAGATCTTTTCTTGAAATGTCCAAGTCTGGATTTGATAGGATGAGAGGTCCTTCTAAATCCAAAACCTATCTTTTCTTCCCTCTAAGTGGCTGAAATAGACTATATGAGGAAGATTGTGTCTGATGAGAGAGGTATGGGTTGCAAACTAGTTCTTTTTAGTTTACTTAAATCAAACAGGTGCCACAGCTAAATGAGAATCCTCTAATAGAGTCCATTTACCAGAAATCTGAATCCATTTTCAGGGAATAACAAAAGAAAAAGATTATCATCACACCAGGAACTGATTCACACAGCCGCTTTTTGTTTAAACTCTTGGTATTAATATCCAAAGATGTGATAACGAGCTCAATTTGGATAAAATAACAGGTATCACAACAACTATCCAGAGGAGAAATTTAAAATCTGGGGATAGACTGCCATGTTGGCACTTGTGGCCTGCATGAGTGATGGGAAAGATTACAGTTTAGCTTGTGAACCCTCAGGAAGCAGTTCTTTGTTTCAGCTCTCTAGAGTTTTACCCTGCAGCCATCATTTTAATTCTCCTAAGAACACCTTAGAAAAGTAGGGTTTAACAGTCCTTAGAGAAATTACGGTTTGATGATTAAAAAATAGTATTAGGAAAGATTATACACGTTATTAGGGAACTGCTCACCGCAAGAGTTCCAGGATGTCAGAAACCCATTCTGGCAGAAGAAAGGCAAAACATAAATGTTGCATAAAAAGAAACTGATATGAGGGCATAGGTGTGGTTAGGTGGAAGAAAGAGATTTTGAAGTTGGTAGTGGTAAGTATCTCCATAAAATGGGATCATGATCTGGGTTTATTTTGACTTTCTCTTTTCTCAGAAACTTAGTAATTTTCTTCGCTATCACAGTTTTCTAATTTGTATGGGTGATTTCATGTATAGCTTATAGTCTACCACATCTCTGACACTGATGATTATTTTCCCTGTGATCACTAAGTTGTGATACTGGGACATCAAGTTGAGATGTTATGTTAAAAGGGACGGGGGCGGGGTGGCGGCAAGTGAAAGGAGAGCCCTGAGCCTCTCCCTAACTCTTTCTCAGTTTGGGCATAAGGTTTCTGTTCCCTAATGATTGAGAAAAAGACAATTTATAAAGGACAAGGACCCAGACATATCAACTGGCCACTCTGGCCAGAGCTACTGGGAAACCGGGGACCAAAGTATGGTCATGGATGAAAGGGGAAAAGAAATGGCCCAGACAACTTCTTCAGCAGCAAAAATCTGCCTTCGGCTCAGGTCATGATTCTGAGGTCCTGGGATCAAGCCCCCTGCTGGGCCTGCTCAGCGAGGAGCCTGCTTCTCCCTCTCCCTCTGTCTGCCGCTCCCCCTGCTTGTGTTCTCGTTCGTTCTTTCTTTCTCTCTCTCTCTCTGTCGAATGAATAAATACAACCTTAAAAAAAAAAAAAAGATTGCTTGGTATGTTAGAAACTCAAGGCCCTCGACTTAACAGTTTGATTCCCAGTTTTGCTGTTTCTCCAAATATTCTTAATTAATATATTCCAAATGGAGACCTACTATTCCACTAACTTAGAAGGAAAGAATATAATATCAGTATCTTGTCTGGAAAAAAAATAGCATCTGGAACAAATTTCTGTTTAAGAAATGAGGATACCAATGGATTACAATGAATCTTTGGCATATGTCCTTAAACAAAGAATATTTTTTAAGACTAAAGATTTGTCAGATTATACAGGAGTAGAGGGGACATTCAATAGTTGGGTTCAAAGGATTTCCAATATCAAAAAAATGGATAGAAAGAACTTTTGCTTTCTGTAACGCTGGTATTGAATTTCAATTTCTAAAATAAAACATGTCGTTGACTTTGGACATGCACAGGATGAGGAGAAAGGGTAAGACATCACTGAACAAGTCATAAATTCAACTTGGTCTCAATAAAAGATATTACTAGCTAAGACAATGAAGCATGTTTTCTTGGCTGGTAAGAGCACCAGCGAATATCAGCTCTGGTCTCAAGCAGCTAAAGAGATTAGGAGAAAGAAAAAGGCTTCCCGAGGATCCCACGCTTCATCTCAACAGTTACCAGGGCCACCTCTGAACAGGCAACGTCTGCAGAAAGACAGAAGTTACTGAGATTTTTTTCAGCGTCTATAAAAACAACAACAATAACAAGTTGGCTTCTATGTTGGGTGAGGGAAAAGAGTAGGATCTCAGCTTCGTCCCCCAACCTCACAATTCTGAACAAACCTACGCCTTAAAAATCGACACGTTTAAAAGTTAGTCAAGGATCCCCGAATATATAAAAAAGTATTGGAGAAATCTATTCACTTTAAAGAATAATAGTTAACAGACTCACTTTCATGTTCAGCAACTCTCTGAACGCACTAAAACCAGAATCTGATTTAAAGAAATTTTGTTTCTTTACAGCTTTTTCTCAGAGCACACTGATACAGCCCCAGAGGAGATACTTGGCCTGCTGGCTCCCTCACTTCCAGGGCTTCTCTGCGGGGCTGCCCCTGACCCATACATCCATGAGGAGATCATGTACAGCCCATTTGAATAATACGAATTGGCTCCTGTTTGTAAGGGGAACTGCTCCAAGACTGCCGCTGATTGGAAGCTGAAAAACAAGTTAGCCTAGAAGATTCAGACTGAGTGAAAACTGCCCCAGATTCAACTTTGGCAGGGAGTCTTGAGCTAAAAATTACATCCCTGAATTTTGGAGAGGACAGAGACCACTTTGGTGTTCCCCTACACATTCCCCCAACCCCTGAAAGAGCATAAAAAAAGAAAAGATTAATTTCCAAAGTTAGGAAATTAGGCTTCAACCCACCATTGTGTGGTCATAAGAATTACACCCAACTACTCATGAGTCATAAGGCACTGGATTCAATCAGTGAATGAATTCATCTTTTTTCCAGTGGCTATCTCTACTGCACCAAAGAACTGGCAAAAATGAACAAGTTGGGGAAAGTGAGCCACTGGCCTTCTTACAGTTCACACCTAATCAACTACTTAATTTTGGATTTGAATGTATCAACTAATTTGACCATATCTTCCCACTCTCATCAAGGCTGATTATTCACTACATCCCACCACGTCCACCTTATACAGACCCAGAAGAAAAATTCCTCTCAGTATTAGGGAGGTCAATCCGATACTGAAAAACCAAACAACAACAGATAAACAAGCACACAAAAAACTAAAACAAGAAAAAGAAGTGTCCTCTGTTTCTTTAAAACATTAAGAATCTTTTAAAAGGATGTGATTCCAATTTTGTACTGACTAGAGAGAAATCAAATCTGTGGCTCATGTCTAGCAATGTAGGAATATTTTATATATATTTTCATCCAGACTGCTTGAGACTTACTGAGAAATCTACTTTGATTTAATTTACCTTTTTTTTTTTTTTTTTAGACTGTCTTGGGTACTACTGGGCTGCCTTGACTAATTAACAAGTGCAACTTCTTGCTAAATTTGATTTAAGTGGTTCATCCAAGGCTGAGCACAATAAAAACAGTCTCAATTCAGTTCAAGTAACATCAGTAATGTTTAGGTCTCAATCCAATAAGTCTCATTTCAGAACATTTTCTCCATATCACCTTAATACTAATGCCAAGTACCTGCTGATCATTTACTATGCGCCTGGTACCTCCCTCAAAAAGGAGATTCTTGTATTTGAAAGCCTAAAGGTAACACTGTGTAAAAGTTCAAGTGGAGATCAAACTAGCATCTATTAAACCAAGGAAAATATCACACGGTACTAAATTCAGCGGTAAACTTCAAAGTATTTCCTGTAAATGATCTTGATGAGCTTAATAAATGAAGGCTGGAGTTGTTAGGAGAGACTCCCTGGAGTTTGGAGAACCTAAATTTGTTGCGTTGAAGAAGTCTGTAGGTGATTCCAAGCAAGGTATATACGCCAGTGAAGGCATAGAGGTAAGACTCTGTTTTCATGGGCTAATGACATCATGTTTTCGTAAAGCAATGACGAGACCCATGTGAAAAAAAAAAGCAAAAGTTATAGGATAGAAACTTCTGGAAAATCAATTATGTGAGGACATAACAAATCAAATCAAAGATTTGAGCTTGGTGATTACAGTGGCCAAAAAGAGTGCCCCATCTTTCCATCTCGGGCCAGGTCAATATTGAAAGTAACTACTTCTCTTTATGGAGTATAAAGATTTCCTGCTCAAGGCCAAGGACCAGATTATTTTAAGATAGGCTACCAATTATCAAATATTTCAGTCTGTGTTTAAGCTATTTCCTAGAGAAAATAAAGGTGTTTATTCTTCATTTAGAATTCATGACTTACTCGAGCTATGAGATTAAAACGTAAAACTGCCCCTTCTCTTGATTTCTATCCAGAATCTGGTTTACTAATCCACCTTTAGAATGGAGATAAATAACATACTCTAATCTAAAGGAAATGAATAAATCCCATTTCCATTCCAGAACAGCCCAGAAACAGAAACGGTAAAGTGTGTATGCCCCAAACAACAAAAGGGTCTTATCCTCTAAAAGCCACTGAAGCACTAATGCTTTAAATCCCAACATTTCTGCCAAAGTCTATAGAACCTGGAAAGATACAGGTTTAATACCATATAATTTCAACTGAACTGGAAATAGTGTGGTTTCTAACATAGTTTCAGCAGACAAATTTAAGGCTGGCTAACTCTTAAATTGAAAGAAACATATTCTAAAATTAGTAATTAGGAGAGGGAAAAGGCCAGTATAATTAGAAGCTCTAAAACTTACTACTAAACATAACGTTATTTCCAGGATATCCCTTTCTGTCTCAATTGTACAACGTATTTTCTATTTTGAGCCATCCTTCATGGCATCTCATCTATGTTATTAGTTAAACTTAAAAAATAGGCCACCACAGCTTTTGGTAACAGATCCCTTTTTCAAATCTGGATTAAAAAAGAAAAGAGAGTTACAACCAAAAGACCAATCACAATGGGATACATGAGTATCAGTGATGTACGTTTTCCCCCCCATTCAAGGCAACATGGTAGTCAACCAAAAGGGAGACCCTTTCTCGCCCACTCAGTAAGCACCTGCATATAACCAGAGGTTCCTCTATTTCCCTAACTCTTACTTTCTCACTCTCTAAAATGAGAAATACCATACTTGTCCATTTTCTTCAAGAATATATGAGAAATGAGAAGACACTTGGTTTTTTTTCAAGAATGTTATATTCTGAGATAGAAAAATCACAATTTTAGCCACCAGGCCCATGCTTACACTCTAATCTCTGCTTTACCTGATATAATTCACTACTAACTTCTACTCTAGCTGCTGCTTCATATATTATATAATAGTTCCAGATATTGACATTAATAAGCCAATGTTCCAATAAAAAGTGTCCCTGTTTGCAGGGTGCACATCCCTCCCAAGTTTACTACTAACAATAACTGCCTCAAAACCTAGCATCATATTTAACTCACAAGTCCTCCTTTAACCACTTAAATATTAAGTAAGTCACCAAGAACTTTCAGTTCTGCCTTCAAAATATCTCCCTGTATGTATTTCTTCCTCTCCACTCCAACCACCACTATCCTCCTCAAATCACCTCTAGTTCAGGTAAACTGAAAGAGAGGAGAAAAGATCACTCAGACTGTGCCAGAGAGAGTGATTATTAATATTTTAAGAAATACCTTCTCAGACAATTCTGAAACTAGCTCCACATATACAGATATGTATACAAGTTTACATGAACGTGATATTTTAGGTGCTTTGCTTATTTTATGCAACATTATATAATAAATCAATAATAAATACAATAAATATCAGACCACATAATTTAATTTTAAATATAATTTTCTATACTTGTATTTCCTAACTGATCTATTCCTCATTTTATAGAAAAGAAATACATGTGTGGAAGTTATAGGTCTTGCCCATGCTATGGAATAATTTAGTAACAATACTCAAAGTCTCCCCAATCTTGCCAGTGTTTATCTTACCTAATCTCAGTTTATACTAACTCTCCTATATCAGCCTTTTTATCAAAAATAATTTGGTCCACTCATCATTTCCCAGACACCTCGAGTATCTCCACTAACATACATTAACTTGTACTCTTCCTTCTGCCTATAAATCCTTCTTAATCTCCTCTTAAATGTGTGTCCTTCCCTCAAAATTAAACATAAGCTTTGCCTTCATTTATGCACTCATGACTCATTCATTCAACATATATTTATGCTGTATTATGCCCCAGTGCTAAAGATTCAGAGTTCAATAATACACACACCAACCCTGACCCTAAGCAATTTAGCCACTAATGATCAAGGAAGACAACTATACAAGTAATAACACAAAAATGTGATAAACATTAGGTAAAGGTTCATGGCAGAGACCTACAGGGCAGCCAATAGGAGAACTTCCTCTGTGAAGCTTGAAAAGACATCCTGGTCTGTAGTGTCTCCTCCTAGGTCAGAATTCCTCTGTCATTTATTTATTTATTACCTATACTGTTCATTTTGAAACTTCGTCTATGCTCTCTTATACCATGATTTACCTTTGGGGTATATGTTCTTCTTCTCTATTTAAACAATTAGTTTCCTTACAAATGAAGAACTTGTTTTATCCTTCTTTTGTGTTCTTAGAAATTAGTACAGAGCCTTGCAATAAGCAATAGTGTATTGTTATTGTCACTGCTAACACTGAGAAATAAGAATTGGTCTATGACTAGAAACTGCCTGTTTCTAATAATTTGGAGTAATATTTATCATTTGCAGCTTCCTCATATTCCTAATCTGTTTCTAGAGTTTAGAGTTTAGGTGACTCTCTACCGAGACTTACCTCTCTAGTACACTCATGAGCACTAGTACATGAAAACAATGCTGTGACTCCTCTTCCCTTCGGCTGTGTTGGGCTGGAAGTCAGTGAGCTTGGCACCCAAGGGTTGGAAACCCTTCAAAACAACAGAACCGCTTTGCTATATTGTACAGCCATACCCTGAACCTGCGCTCATTGGTTTGCTTGATAATACTGATTTTAGGAATATAACTTACTAGTAAATGGACAGTAAAATAACATCATCAATCAAGAATAAATTATGTTTCTCTTTTTCGTGACACCTCGGAGGCGGCAGGCTGCTTCAGGATGAAGCTGAACATCTCTTTCCCAGCTACTGGCTGCCAGAAACTCATTGAAGTGGATGATGAAAGCAAACTTCGTACCTTTTAGGAGAAGCGTTTGGCCACAGAAGCTGCTGCTGATGCTCTGGGTGAAGAATGGAAGGGTTATGTGGTCCGAATCAGTGGTGGCAGTGACAAACAAGGCTTCCCCATGAAGCAGGGTGTCTTGACCCATGGCCGTGTCCACCTGCTGCTGAGTTAAGGGGCATTCCTGCTATAGACCAAGGAGGACTGGAGAGAGAAAGCGCAAATCTGTTCAGGGTTGCATTGTGGATGCCAATCTCAGTGTTCTCAACTTGGTCATTGTAAAAAAGGGGGAGAAGGATATTCCTGGACTCACTGATACTACTGTGCCTCGTCGCCTGGGGCCCAAAAGAGCCAGCAGAATCCGCAAACTTTTCAGTCTCTCTAAAGAAGCTGATGTCCGCCAGTATGTTGTGAGAAAGCCCCCAAACAAAGAAGGTAAGAAACCTAGAACCAAAGCGCCTAAGATTCAGCATCTTGTTACTCCACGTGTCCTCCAGCACAAACGTTGGTGTATTGCCTTGAAGAAACAGCGCACTAAGAAAAATAAGGAAGAGGCTGCAGAATATGCTAAACTTTTGGCCAAGAGAATGAAGGAGGCCAAAGAAAAATGTCAGGAACAGATTGCCAAAAGACGGAGGCTGTCCTCTCTGAGAGCTTCTACCTCTGAGTCCAGTCAAAAATGAAATTTTCTAAGAGTGACAAATAAACAAGATCAGACATCAAAAAAAAAAAGAATAAATTATGTTTGATGGAAACAAAAACATCCTGTTTAAATAGCTCCAAAAAACATTAATAACTTTGCTTCTGTTGCTGATTTTTAAGAATAATCTATATTGACTATTTTGCAGACATGTCAAGATTGTCTAAACGAAGTATGACTGATTGGATGTCTACAAACAGTCATATAAAGCAAAATATCTGGCTCTAATGAATCATGTTCTGATTTATGTAGAATGAAAGAAATAAAACAAACAAAAAACCTGGAATAATCTCTCAAGTAAAAAAAAATTACAAATAAATTGCTAACAAACCTTCTTGATTGTTTTGACTAAGTCAAACCTTCCAATAAGAACACCTCTTATTCTGAAATAAAACTATATTTAATGTATTTTTTTGTTTCCCTTACTAAATATTTGAAATTCTTACTCTTTTTTCAGTTAAATAATTCTAAGTTTATTGCACCTTGAATCAGCTACTATATTCTACATGATAGAATTCTGTAAGTATTCTATAAGAAATGTAAGAATTAGTATGACCATACCAATCCCACAGTCAGAAAACTACAGTGGCTCCCAATTGCTTCGCAAATGAATAATAAAATTATAAAACCTGACATGTTTCTAAAAACCCTAAATTTTCCTTTAACCTAAAGGTATAACCTAAGCCCAAGAATAGACTTCAGGGGTCAGAAAGTCCCCTGAGGGGTGCCTGGGTGGCTCAATTGTTAAGCATCTGCCTTCGGCTCAGGTCATGGTCCCAGAGTCCTGGGATCGAGCCCCGCATCGGGCTCCCTGCTCCGCGGGAAGCCTGCTTCTCCCTCTCCCACTCCCCCTGCTTGTGTCCCTGCTCTTGCTATCTCTCTCTCTGTCAAATAAATAAAATCTTAAAAAAGAAAAAAAAGAAAGTCCCCTGAAACTAAAAGTAACATTTTGGGTGATTTTATGTATTTTTCTAGAGGAAAGAGCCCAAAGCTTTCAGAGTCCCATTGGAGTCTCTGACCTCAAAAAAGGTTCACAAGTATAATTTTAATATTCCCCTTTCACCACCTCCATCATACTTAATGGCCCACATCCATTATTATTTCACAGATCTGGAATTTCTAGCAGTCAAGAAAAACTACCTGCTGCCTCGAAGCAAGAGACATATGATTTCCTTCACTTAAAACACCCTAACCCTCACAAAGCTCTCTTTGAGATTCCGTCCTCCACCAATCCATCCTACCAGATCTCACTGACCCAACTCACCCCGATGTATCAGAGTTACCAATCTTCAACTGTTGACAGATGACACAGCTAACTAACTGGTTGAGGACACCAGGCCAGTCCACTTGAATTGTGGGCAAATGCGCTCACAGGGGTTTTTCTGGTACACATTCCCCAGGTTGCCATGTTACAAGGACTTTTCAAGACAAGTGTTGAAATGAAACAAATAACTTGAATGATAAAAACTGTAAGCGTCCAAAGCTGGAATAATAAGGTCTTTTAAGGCAGGTTGGGTCCTACATCACCCTCTATGTCATACCATATCAGTATCCAGCTCCAACACTTATAGGATAATTTTCAGCTCTAAAATGAATCCCAATAAAAATCTGTCTTCAAATCTACACAATAGCAATTAATGTTAAAATTCATAAATAATATGTGCAATCTTAAATGAATGAAGTAAATGTTGCTTTTCTCCCTTTGTTATTACTTCAATTTTACTTTAGGGCAAGTTACTTGACAAATCTAACAGGCAACCCAAACTATTTTTAGGAACTTAGCACGACATAAGTGACAAATAAAACAAATTTCCACATCTCACATCAAATGTTTCCAACTTCTTGGATCTAAGAAATTTAGGACTAACGAATGAATAGCACTGCCACCCACAGAAAAGTTGAAATGTTAAATAGAAGACCTTTTGTTTTTTAACAACTATTTTAACAATTAACATGTCAGGATTAGTATTTCCTGACTTTTTTTTCTCCATATCTCTCAGAAGACTGCTCTCTTCTTCCAAAAAACAAATAAAAATGAAACACAATGTAACACATCCTATAAAAGTTTCAACTGATTCTCCCTCCCATTCCTTACATCTATTCCACTGTTAGGTCCGTGTCTGCATAATTCGTGGTTACCACGTAACTTTGATGAATTAGCTAATGCTCTTCTAGAAGCCCACTGCTTACATCCCTTGATTAAAATGCCCATAGCCAAGAATATATCCGTGGGGAACAACCTAATGCTATACTTTTTTATTCACAGTGTTTCCGGACACTGTATGATAAGGCATGCTGAGCCAGTACCTGCCATAGGCCAATTAAACCCATGGAATCGAGAGAATTTTTCTTACTCTTCTTAAGATTGAAATCCTGATATTCACAAAAGCTTTTTTTAAAGTGATAACCTCTATTATAAGATATTAAGGTATGCGTATGTGTGTTAATTTATATATACTTTAAAGCAGTTGCACTCATGGTAAACAAATTAGGAGGAAAAAAGTACTTCAGAAAGCATATATTCAAATGGGCTTTCCCTTTGGGATGCATTTTCATCCTTACTCCATGTAGAAACTTATTTTTAGGGCCTGTAGTTCCTCTCCATAGTGAAAGGCTGACTCAATCAGTTATGGCTAGGGTAAGTATTAAAAAAATAGTGATGATGATGGTTAATATTTATTGGGTGCCTATTATAAGCATTTTGGATATAATATTCACTTACTTCTCTCAACAGTCCCTTTGAGACCAAAAATGTACCATTATTTTCACCAACTTATGGACAAGAAAACTGATACTGAGAAACTAGATCGTTTGCTTAAAGCCAAAATGCTAGTAAATAGAAGGGCCCACTTAAACCTGGGTAGTTCAACTTCAAAACCAGTGTTCTTTGTCTCTAGGCTATAATAACGGGTCCCCCTGTGAAATAATTTACCAACTTTTTAACTTCCTTTTCTATTTATAAGAATCTGAAGCTAACAGCTATCAAGACTACACCTTAGTATATGCGTTACCACTGACAATTTCAACAGATGCATTATTTGTACTTTCTTTTTTTTTTTTAAGAACAACAAAATCTCCTGATGGGATAAAAAAAATTTTAGGTATATGACAAGACAGTTAGGGCTGGGCTTTGTATCAGTACGAGTTTAATCAAGAAAACAGAAACCACGTTGAATATTTTTAATTCAGGTATCTTAAAGTAGGGTTTAATGGGTATGGAGGGCTGAGAAGCCAGGCAGAGGGTGGGTGATGACTGACGTACCTAGCAATTAGCTACAGCAGGAAGCTACTACCACCTCACATGCTGGAGGGATAATGGGAAAAGACAGAGGTATCAGAGCCCAGGGACCTGGAATCACCAGACAGAACACTGGCAGACTTGTTCAGAGGGAGCTGGAGCCCTGGAGAAAATGCAGCCCCAAATGAGATGCTGCCCAAAGCAGATGAAGACAGGGAGGAACATTAACATCAAAATTCCTGCCGCCTTCAGGTCTCCTACCAGTGCCTCCCAATTGACATGGTTCCTGAGAGATGCAGCCTGCAACCCTCTGACACAGAGCAGAGCTGGAGAAGGCTAAGGAATGGCTCAGTAACCACGCGGGTTTCCACCGTGGCTTTGTTACCTATATAAATAGCCAAAGTTCTGGTCCAAATAGTATCCAAGAGTAAAGATTTCCTAAACAAAAGGCCCATACATTTACCAAAGCCAGATTTTTCACATTTTAACTATCTAAAATAGAAAACAAATTATGTTAATGTTCCTTTTTAAAGGCCAACAAAATTTTATGAACATAACATTAACTCTTTCACAGACTTTGCATGAAAAACATCCTATAAGAACCAAATGCAGATGTCACCTTTAACTAAGGCTTTATCTAATGGGATGTTTTGCTCATTAAATATTTCTCTACCTCTCTGTATTCATTGCCAGGCTCTCCATGAAGTTCCTTCAATTATGCAATTAGATTCTATGCTCAAGAAAACCTTAGAAGGTGGGTATTCTTGCTCCATTTTCTGAAATATTTTGGCCAGTGAGGTCTTTTTTCCAAGGAGCTATGATGTCATCAGCGGTACACACTCCTAGCCGCCTATCCAGCCATCATTTCTCTCGCTTCTTTCCTCACAGAATGGTGACGCTCTGCCCCAAATGTGAACCTATTCCCAGATCCAGGGGGTAGATCTGAGTAGTCTAAGTCTAAGGGCGATGGAGAATCAAGAGATTTTGCCCCCTAGAGAACATGTGGCAATGTTTCAGACATTTCTGGTCTTCATACTAAAGGGGCAGGGTGCCTACTGGCACCTGGTGAGTAGAGGCCAGGGATGCTGCTAAACATCCTATCATGCACAAGATAACTCCCACACACACGATAAAGAGGTACCAAAACCCTGGTCTAAGCCATTGGTTCTGAAAGTGAGGTTTTTGAACCAGCATCAGCCTGATCTTAAACCCAGTATCAACTGGGAACTTGTTAGAAATGCAAATTCCCTCATTCTACCCCAACTCTGCTGAATCAGAAACTCTGGATGGGGCGACCTTATATTTTAAAAGCTCCCGGATGATTCTGATGTATGCTAATGTTTCAGGGTCACTGCTCTAACAGCTCCAGGAGTTGGCCATCTCTGGCCCACGGGCCTGCCACCTGTTTCTGTAAAGTTTTATTGAAACACAGTCAATACCCATTTATTTACTTGTTGTCGATTGCTGTTACAATAGAAGAGCTGAACAGTTGCGACAGAGAACAAACGGACTGCAAAACCTAACATATTTACTATCTAACCGTTCGCAAAACAGTCTGCCAATCCCTGAAGCCAATCACGGTAATTTCATCATTCTTGCCGGTTATTGGTTTAGGAAGCACTGTTCAGGAAGGCATGAGATTATGAGGAGCAACAGGATGGGAGAGGAATGTTGGCAGACATGAGGGTGGGACGTCAGAGAAAGCATTGTTTACTTCTAAGGAGGAGAAACAGCAAGGATGTCTTCTTTTCACCTCTGGGTATTATATTGTCTGGATGTGGTAGCTAGAACTGCAGCAGCCATTTTGCAGCCAAGGGGAAAGCCAGGCTAAAGGCAAGAACAATATTCCAAAGACAGGGGAAGTGGCAGAAAGAATCTGATTTCTATATGTTAATTTTTTTTTTCCACAGTGAGGCTGTATTACATGAGGAATAAGAAAAAAAAAATAAATTGAGAGGCAAAAAGACTGGATAAGAAGCCAAAAAAATTTTTTTTTTAAAAATGGCCAAACCCAAATAACCACAGGCGTTTTTAATTACCTTAAGTCTATGTTTTACTGTATGTATGTTTGGAACGATAATCCATACAAATTCTAAAGTAAAACAATTCTGGTTTGAAGCAAATTAAATTTTTCCCCCAACAATAGTGAAGAATAACTATTTCCTTTTCCACTGCAACCAGAGCAATTTAAACTAACAGGCCACATTTGCAGAAATATAATCAAAGGTTTACCACAGGGAGCACACAGCACAAACTCATTCTACTTGCAATCATCTTCTCCAAGAAATCAACAGCAACTAAAGAGACCACAACTTAGATTTTAATCAATTCGAATTTGTGCAGCACCAAATCCAAATGAATATTTAAAATCTTAAAAGTGTGAAGAACCTCATTTTCCACCGAATATAATATAGCCCAGCACCTATCTACACAATATATAACACAAATGGCATTGTGCTAGCTAGGTTATAGAGATACAAAAACAAGACATAATCCCCTGCCTTCAAGTAGCTTTCCCTCTGGTGGAGAAAATGATAAATAAATACATACAGAATTATAAGACAAGGAATCATAGTACAGAAGTTTGTGTTTGTAGAAACAGGAGGAGCAGATATTCTAGTCAGAATCCAAGTCACATGTGAGAAAATATTATAGAAACTGTAATTTACCACACAAATACAAATATTTCAGAAGCTGCTATTTGGAAAATTAATATTTTTAAATGTTGCATAGAGAAGGCTGTAAAGCTTATATTGTAAATTAATTTGAATATAATTATTTAAAATACATTAGTCTGCAGGAAACATTTTTTGGGGGGGAACATTATTTGCAAAACACTATTCTTCTTAAAAGGTCACTGTACTTGGGAGATTTATCTTCATTAATTTCTCATTATACACCTGGTAGAAGGAGGATACCATCTTTCAAGACTGATAAGGATGGTCCCAATGTCATGAAAGTCTTCCCAAGTGCAAAGAAGGGTCCATGCCAGAGCTGGAGATTAGCAGGGCCATCTAGGGTCCACATAGCCAAATTAGAGCCTGGGGTTATGGAGAGTCCAAAACCCTGTGGAACCAGGAACTAGATCAATACCCAATCAAGTCATCATAAAGAAGAGATCTAGGATGAATCATTTCACTGCATTTTGGACCAACTAGAAAAGCAATTTCTTATGTGGTTATGGTCCTATTGATTATGTTTATCATGTGGTGAGTTCCATAAACAATAAAGTTTCTATGTTCACCAGAAAAGAAAAGTAAGAGTGGTTAAAGGGATGGGGCTAATGTTGCTGCACGTTAGACCTAAGGAGTCACAGGACATTTAGAAGCCATTTGGCCCAAACAGGTCAACTATAAAATCTGCTTGTCAATGCATCCTTCAATTACCTCTTTGCTAAAGAACCTCTCAAGTAGTTAACTAATGCCAGATCTGCTAGGGACAGTATGTCCATAAATACTAGCCAACCCCCAGGTTATTTAACATCATGCCCTCATCTTATTAGATCTGAGAGGTCACCCAGCCTCAAGCTTATTTATTACATTTGGCCCATTTACTAGACTCCTCTCTGGGAGATATTTTCTCAAGTATTACATAAGAAATCAGTGCTACATTTTTTTCTGGAAAATGATCCTCCTTACGAATTTTGCTTTGCTATTATCCACTCTAAATATCAAAAGATAAATAAAATTCTCCATGATCAAGGTCTAGGCCTTCATCCAAGATTCTCATCTGCTCTTCATCTATTTCTTTTCTCTCAAAACTTAATAAACTCACCTGGACAACTTTACTGCATTTTAGATATGCTTATTGTCTCTGAAGGAATAAAAATATGATTTGTCTGTGTAAGTCATTATTTATCATTGAGCAATGACTCCTACACCCTCTTGCTTACTTCAAGAATTCTCAGTCAGAGCCTACAGAGATATGAAATGGATCAACGTCTCTCTAGAAGTTATTTTGTGAGTCAGAAGTCCTTAGAGAAAAAATGAGTTTTTATCCTGAGAAATGATGAGGAGAACAATCTCTGGGAGTAGATGATTTTAGGCACTTGTGGTCAGAAGCAATCCAGCCTGACGGAAGTCCTCAGCCTGAGCCACCATTACCCATCTGCTCTACCAGCTGTGCAGAGCTCTGGCTTACCATAAAATCAACTTCACTGACCTGGTGGCAGTTCATGGTTTTGAAATTCCACTTTAACTGGAAATTTTCGAAAACAGTTCTGTAGCTCTGGTTTGCTAACAACCAACATTTGCAAATTTGGCAAGACACCCATCTCACCCCAGCTGCCTCCGATTTCCTGTCCCTGGGCGCAGTCTCCAGCTTGGCTGTGGGGCTCCACACAGCTAGCTCTGCCATTGCCTCTGGCAATGTGGTATGGTGGAAGGCACAGTGGACAGAAGCTAAGGAGACCTGGGACCAGTCCTTCTTCTGCTACTAATGAGAATGCCCTTAAATTTCCTGGGTGTTGGTTTCCGCATCTCTAAGCTCCCTTCTAGCTCTAGTCAGACAATTGTTCCATAGCAGTTAATGAGCACCTATTATGGGCTAGGAGTGTAACAACGGATATAAGCCAAAAACCCCACCATCATAGTCTAATGATTCTCTGATTTAATACACAGCCAACTTGCCATCTTTTATGCTAAAAAAAGAAATGCTGCTGATAAATCCAAAATCAATTCCAACATCTAATTTTGGCCAACTCTTTTAAAACTTCTCCACCAACTATAAGCAAATATAAGTATAAGCAAATAGGTAACAATTTTGGAATAAATGAAAGACCATCACTTTCGTCTTTCTTCCCTTGTCCACTGGGACTTTCCATTTAAAAATCAAATAAAAGGAGGGGGCGCCTGGGTGGCTCAGTCGTTAAGCGTCTGCCTTCGGCTCAAGTCATGATCCCAGGGTCCTGGGATCGAGCCCCACATTGGGCTCTCTGCTCGGTGAGAAGCCTGCTTCTCTCTCTCCCACTCCCCCTGCTTGTGTTCCCTCTCTTGCTGTGTCTCTCTCTCTGTCAAATAAATAGATAATTAAATCTCTGAAAAACAAACTGAGGGTTCTAGAGGGGAGGGGGGTGGGGGGATGGGTTAACTTGGTGATGGGTATTAAAGAGGGCACGTTCTGCATGGAGCACTGGGTGTTATACACAATGAATCATGGAACACTACATCAAAAACTAACGATGTAATGTATGGTGATTAACATAACAATAAAAAATAAAAAAAAACTAATGATGTAATGTATGGTGATTAACATAACATAATAAAAAAAATCAAATAAAGGAGGATGAAACAGAAGGAAAAGAAGCTTGGATAAGTCAACAATGAGATAATTAGCCACCGGACAACAAAAAATTGCCTGAATTGATGCTAAAAACAAAACAAAACAAAACATACTTTGTAATGATACCAGCTAAAAATCTCAGCTTATTCTACATGTGAGATATTACATTGAAAACTGATTAGAGAATAGTGTACAGGATGACAACCTAAGCACATACTCATTGCTATTTTCTACCTCTTTTGGTTTTACATCTTCCAAAGCCCGTTATGCTTAGAAGTCTAGTACCACTTGGAAAAGAGGGAATTCATAATTGAGCATTGGCATCATACATATCAGGAAAGGAAAAAATCTTGCTATTTTCATGGAAAACTAGAGATGAGCTACAGCTGAGAAATAAACAGGAGTGGTATGAAAGCAAAGGAAAAGAAATGGAATTTACATTAGCAGATTAGGGAAAGAGACTATCAATAGAAAAGTAGTGTCCTTTAGAAGGTCTGGACATGATTTTTTTTAAAAACATAGGTTCTCATTTTCTACCATACAAATAATTAGTTGAGTCACCTATATCAAATCACTTATCTGAGAAAAAGGATGCTGGTATTCGCTGTTTACAAAAATCTAGGAAGCTAATACTAAAATGAATATGAAATTCTGAGGAAAAAATTCACGTAATTCTATATTGTCATGAAAAGGCAAAATAACACCACAATTTGGTTCAGCGAAATAAGCAATTCTTGAGGGCCTACCATGGCCCCAGGGAATTGTGCCATGTGCCAGGTCCTCAAGTTCCAAGAATGAACAAGAAATGGCATTTACCCTTGAGGAGCTTACATTCAACAAAAACTTACATTCAACAAAAACTTTCTCAGAACAAACCCAATCTAACATATCAACATCTTATTAGTTATGGTAACTAAAGTCTCCTCAAATACGCTAAGTATATACTCTTGAGAAAAAGAAGATATTTCTGTAAGAAAATCAAGACAACACAGTCAGCTGATTCATTCAAGGGCACACAATGAAGAACAATGGAAGCAAATAAAAGATAGTAGGGTGCTTTGAGTCATAAACCTGGGTTACATGCTTTCTGGGAGCACAAAGGGCCCAGCAGCTTTTCTTTTCTTTTCTTTAGTCTTTTGTAACAGCTGGGAAAGTTCTGGGGTAAGGTGCCTGGTCCAAAAAAGTTACTGTTTTGGCTTTGCTTAGTTTTGCAAAAATAAAAAGTCTTTCAAAAAAGACTTCACATTTCTGTAGTTCATTTAACCCTCCGGATATTTTCCCATTTTGTCAACCATTTCATTTTATATCTTAGTTGAGAAACATCTCCCGCCCTCTCATCAATTGCTTTACTATTTCACATTTAATTTGGTAATGATATCCCTTCTGTCTGTAAAGAGACAGGACTTTATGATATAATACATATCAAAGATATTTAGCCAAATAAAACTGATGTCAATTGGAAAAGCAAACCTTAAGATAAAGTCCAAGATCTTGTTATCCAAAGACATGCAGGGATGTCTGCACATACTGACTCTACTGACCACTCTGTAGGTCTGAACCAAATGAATGCAATATAAGATAGACTGCTCTTGTCTGGGATGCCATAAATTATAACTCATATTGATTTTTCTCCCCTAGCTGGGAAGAGAGATCTGTGTTTGCAAAACAGTGCGTTCACCAGTCCTTCTATTGTGCCTCAGAGTCTACCAATGAATCACTGGATGGGGTGATGATCAGTTTGACACTACCTTACCAATGCACATTCAATCTATTCCACTGTGATAACTGGTTATTAATACAACCGCCAAAAGAGCAATCTCTGAATTCCTATCAGAAAGTGAAGAATTCAAGCATTTATCACTGTTTAATGGGGTCAAACGTTATAGTGAAATGCATCTATTAGAACAGGTTTCAAAAAGTACTAAGAAATATGTAGGTTTGAAACAACATGAGTCGACTCACTACGTCCACGCTACCCCCCATTAATGTTAGAGAGTCCCTTTCTTTTTTTCTTGTTACATCTGTTTTATCCACTCCCTGATCTCCCTCTTTTCATCTTCCTCCTTCCACTATTTTCTATAACATCAGAGTGAAAAAATACATGCATCTTCCTGTAGCTACATTTTTCCCTAAAATAATCACTTGAACATTTAGATCACAGAGAATTATGTCTAAGATTTGACCAATCATCAGCAAAATAAGAGACAAAATCTTTTTCAAGGCGACCAGGTATTCTTCAGCCTGGGGTTTGGCCAACTCAGTGAGGTAACATATTTAGATTTCAGCCTAAGGACTAGTTTGCTTTCTCTTATCACTTGATTCCTCACCCTGCCCCCCATTAACAGGAGCTGATGCCTTTTCTCCTCACCACTGTGTCATCTAGGTACCCTGACTACTCAGAATCTGTTAGAGTTTCTGCATGTTAAAAGATCCCCCTCATTTATTATCTTTCAGCACAAGAAATACCTATTTATTCATTGCTCCTTCTCGTTTTCAATTTCATTTCTACCACCTGATGATGATATAAAGTTATGTGCAATGTGTGTTCTGTTGTTGTCCATGTGTATGTAAAAGAATCACATGTGTATGTAAAATTCAAGTCCAGCTAAACATCTTGAACAAATTAAACATCTCCTGGGTTTTATTCTATTGATTGAATTACCCTTCGTTGCTAAAATACTGGAAAATAGAGCACACTCCTCAGCAGCTGGGCCTTAATTTAGGATCTATTAAGAGATGGATAGATTTGGGTAGGAGGACAGCGTTTGGGGTTAAACATGGTGAGTCCTAGTCTAGGGCATAATTTTCAATGTCATCAAAAAATGTAAAGAATCCTCACAGTGGTTCAGAATAGGAGAACGAGCTGTAGTACCATAAAGTCACAGCTACTGTTCTGTGTCAACAGAAGTCAAAAATCTCAAAATGGTTAAAGGTTACATTAAATTCCTACAGGCATAGCACTGATATACCTCAATGCAAATTAGAAGGCAAAAGGCTGTTAATGGATTCTGTCATCCATGCTACCTATAATAAGTCACAAAGAAGCCAGTAAAATGTCTTCAGCTGGTGTAACAGATAATTAATACTTTAACAAAAATGAAGACAGACCAGAAAGTCATGCTTAAAAGAAAAGAGAAAGAAAAAAAGGAGGGGACATAATGAGTTCTGAATGAAGAATTTGGCTTCTAAATCATTACTTCAGCAAGATCCTTTCATTTACATAGGAAAATTCTATTATAAACCCCAAGTTAGGACAGAAGATTAACAAATTATATCAAGAGTACTAGCCGTTATAAGACAATTACAATAATGGAGGTGGGGTGGGGGGTTTGTTCCATACCACACCTGGATCAGTGATAAAGGGGGGCATTTGAAAAAGAAAGGATCACACAACTGAGCCAAAGTGCAAGAAATACAGAGATGAACTGGTAGACCTTTCTGCGTAAACTAGGAATAAGAAAGCACAAATTAATTGAAGTTAATGATCTTGTCAAGCCCCAAAGAAGATACAAAGGAAATTTAACACGGGGTCTGGGATCTCCAATGATTTTTAAATAGATCTGGGGGGTGACATAAACAGAAGAAGACAGCACATCATTTTGGGTCTAGTAAACAAACTGAAATGAAAGACTTTTTGCTGATACAAGTAACTGAGCAAGGAGACAAAACTAGAGATACTGCATGGAATGCTCTCTGGAAAACCATCCTATTAGAATCAAACCCCTCAACCCCCATCCTCCCATTTTCAGTAAGCATACAGCAAATGTCTTTAAGCCATCTTCAATCACTGCCTCCACCCCCACTAAAAAGGTAACCTATATTCTCTTAATGATGGCAAGCCCTTGGATTATTGTCATTCAACGGTTTTCATTACGAGTTCAGTTGTCCTAACAAGGGAAAGAAAGAGAGAGGAGGAGAGAGGGAAGAGTGGGGAGGCCTAGGGGGTGGGCACTGTTCCTGATATCAGGAATCTGCACCAAAGCAGTACTCACCCTTGACCTCTGCCTACAACTCTCCCCCAACCTTCCCAAGCTTTCCACACTGAATCAGAGCACCTAACAGGCCCCTGTCCATGACATATTCCCTGGGCCAAGTTTGTACGTACTGGACTTCTGAGCTTCCCTCTTGTATGCTCGCTCTGACTTACATATGATCAATACTTGGCATTGTTCCATTTCTTCCTGGTTATGAAATACCTCTCTTTAACTGCGGTTTATCCTTCTTTTCAGCATTTTTGCATTTTTAATTATCTCAACTGTGATGTCATGATTCCTACTCTCCTACCCAGTCATCAATTAGTCTTTCAAGACTACAATTACTCCTAATTAAATGATCTCCCTTGATTTATATCATCTTGGTTTATTTTTATAGTTCATCAAATATACTAAGAAACGAAATCACGACTTTCATTGCTAGAAAGGGTATTTTTTAAAGTTACTACTCCAGTTAACTGTAAGCAACAAAGCAGGAACATAACAACAATAATAATATTGACAGCTAGCACTGATAATTAAGCATTTAGTATGTACCATGCACTGAGTGCTTTAGATATATTAACTCAATTACTCCTCAAAGCAATCTTAAGAGGTGAGGTTGTTATCACCCCATTTTACATACAAGAAAACAGATATAGATAGCAACATGCACAAGGACACAAAGCTAGTGAGGGCCAGAATTCAAACCCAGACAGCCCCCAGAAGAGATTTATAATTCAAACCAGTCATTTCTGATGGAATAAAAATGTTCTGAAATCAATATTTATGGAGTGTTCACTTTATCTTCAGTATAAGATACAAAGAAGTAACTATCCTTCATTTTTCGAACTGAAGTACTTTTAGCACTACAGCACTCATGTTTCCCCCTACTGGCCTTCCTCTGCAAGTGCACCGTTCACAGTGCCCCTCCCCAGTGAGAATCGCACTGGCAACAGTTTCCATAAGCATCATAAAATGAATATGTCTCATGGAAGGATTAATGGGAAAAAGTTGAAGAAAGCAGAACCATTCATACTTACTTTTCCATACAGACCCAGCATTTCTGATACAAAAAGTATTATCTCTGAAGCAAAACTACAGGTAATAATGTCTATATAAAGCTGCCACCAAGTAACTGAGAAACGCACAGGAGCTGTGGCTTTTATAGAAGAACTGGCTTTTTGCAGGTTCTAAAAGAACAACGTGATTAACAAGTAAATTATAAAGCCTGGCCGACTGACACATACCGTCATGGAACCTGGGGTTGGTAGAGAAAGCGTAATAGTCGGAAAGAACGAGTTTGTAAGCCTCAGTTTCCTCCTTACCTATAAAATATGATAATAACAACCGCGTAATGGGCTCATTACGAGAATTAAATAAAATTAAACAAGAACAGGGTGAATCTGGTGAATATGCTTTATAAAATAAATACTGATTAAATATGTAATATAAAAATTGAGAATGAAATCACTAGCACTCCATATTTACAATCTATCAAAATAATCTAAAAAATACTAATATATCCTTCTGTATTCCAATGCAGAAAAAATTATCAAACAAACACTATCATATCTTCAACTGGATCATCTAAATAGAGACCTTTAAAAGCTCTGGGGAAAAACCTAAGTTCATAAAAACTATTCCTCACCCCTTCAAAAAAAAGTCTTTACATAATTATAAATAACTTTTCCAGCTTCATATCCACTACATATTTATTATTCTACCTACTGTGAAGGAAATGTATTATTATTCTTATTTTATAAAAGAGGAAACTGAGTCAGGGAGTAAGTGGAAAAGCAAGAAATAAATCTCAAATCTTCTGATCTACATTTCTTACCTTTTTACATTGCCCCAGGCTATCAAAAATAGCTCCCTCATTTTTATGAGGCCCTTTTTTGTTTTATCTTGACTTAGGTTTTCTGATAATGATGTCTGCCTTTAGGTAAAGTTAAATCATGTTTTTCAAGTATTTTAGGCTTTTAAGCAATTCTATTAGCCAAAGCAGATAGCGAAATTTATAGAAGTCCCATGAGACATTATACAAATTTGATATATTATAGATGGAGTATAATTTTAATTTAACAAAACAACAAGAATAATCATTTAAAAGCATATTTTAAAGTTAGCACATCTAAAAATACTTCAGGATATTATACCATAAGATTTGTCAACCCCACTGAACAGGCAATAGATAGATCTAGAACAAGATTACATAATTTAAAAGTAAAATAATCATATACCTACATAAAATAGAAATGTCAACTCAGAATTTCAGAGAGGGCTAGGTCTATAGGGAGATCAAAATTCAAATTTTAAGTTGAATCTCTCCATAAGTGAATTGAGCATCTTTACCTTTGTATAATATTTGATGGATCTCATTCTGTAAATTAGGCTCTTCTGTTTGGCTAACAGAGAATAGCTTAAAAGCCTAAAATACTTGAAAACCATTATTTTAATTTTGTTTACATCTGGTTGCAATAACCCCAATTCACTAGCTGAAGTTTATTCCAGTGTAGAGGAATTTGATTCACTTCATTTCAAACAAAAATAAAAGATTAAGGGCAATGGTAAGAGGACATTGTAGTTCCCAGGGACAGTGTATAAACTCACAGTCTAGAATCTTAGAATTTTTAGAACCGGAAGGGATCATGGTAACAAGGAAATACTTTGCAACCCACCTCATTCACAAACAATACAACTATTTTTTCTTTCATAAGGACCCTAACTGAAACTAGGCCTACAGAGTGAGATGCATCTGAAAGTTAATGCAGAAACTCCCTTTGCTATTTCACTTCCTGTATTTACAAGTCCAGCACAATTGGTCGCAAAGGGGAAATCTAAGCCTTTTACATATCTGTGTTTTGGACTACATGACTCCAAGCAACCAGTTTGGTTTGATTTCATCTTCTCAATTAATTGACCGGCTGTTCAGCTAAACAACATAGCCTCAATCCTCTGACCACAGACAACTAAACACAAGGAAAGCCTGGACACACCACTTTCTTTAAGAAATCTTGGCACATCCTGACAAAATACAAATCCATTACTCTTTATGCAGACCCTCCAGGTTCCCCAGCCTGGGGATGGCCCAGGCTTTCTACTTTGTTCATTACACACAAGCATATACCCTTCTATCACCCATGTTCTCCTGGTTTGGCCCTCTAGTTCTAAATCCTAAAAAGTTTTGACATACAAAATGATTTTGTAGTTGATCTACTCACTTGGACTTTCTTTAAATGTGTCCTAATAAAAAACTTTTTTTAAAAAGATTTTATTTATTTATTTATTTATTTATTTATTTATTAGAGAGACAGAGTGAGAGAGAGAACAGGAGAGGGGGGAGGGTCAGAGGGAGAAGCAGACTCCCTGCTGAGTGGGGAGCCTGATGCAGGGCTCAATCCTGGGACTCTGGGATCATGACCTGAGACAAAGGCAGACACTTAACGACTGAGGCACCAAAGCACCCCTAAAAAACATTTTTTAAAAGTGGACAGAGCAGGGGCTTCATGGGTTTTTCTTGAGCCAAATCTAGAAGAGCAATTCCATTATGCAAGAAGAAGCTGCCATTCTGGACATTTTCTTTCACTTTAGCTGGGTATCCTCATTCTGGTTTGTTCCAAGTAATATCTCCATTTGTGTGGAATACGTTTTAAAGAACCCACTCAGAATCTTTAAACGTTTTTTCATATGTGCGTGAACACAGATTTTCTGTTAAAGTTTAGTTAAAGGCAAGTTGAGCTCATCATTTTGTCAATGTTAAAAATAATGTGAATATTTCAAACTTTCATAGTTTCAGATTAAACTACTACAATTTTCCAAGTCAATATACTGTCATAGTTTTTACTGTCAGCCCATGGTGTTTTCAGGTAAGTGTAGCCATCTATAGGAGAATACTTCTGATATCTAATAATTGTGGCAACTTAGAGTTAAATTTACTATGTGCCATCTCCCAATGCCAACCCCAAAGAAGTACTATCTGGTTCCACTTCCTACAATGACATATATTTTTTCTCAAAAATTTTATGTATTTCCTGGGGCACCTGGGTGGCTCAGTCGTTAAGCATCTGCCTTCACCTCAGGTCATGATCCCGGGGTTCTGGGATCGGGTCCCACATCGGGCCCCCTGCTCCGCGGGAAGGCTGCATCTCCCTCTCCCACTCCCCCTGCTTCTGCTCTCTCTCTAGCTGTCTCTCTCTCTCTGTCAAATAAATAAAATATTTTTAAAAAATCTTTAAAAATTATATATTTCCTTAATCAAGGAAATGATTACAAAAAGGGCTCTGATTGACTTCAAATATAAATGCGAAATACATCTGGGATATAAAAGACAGCCATGATTATGGATACAAATTTGGAATATTTTATATATTCAATAGAATGGAAGTATTTCATAATAGGAGAGGCAAACAAATAACCAAGTATTATCCCAAAAAATATTCCTGTGTACTCAAACTATAGTGAAGGTTTTAAATTTAGATTGACTTTTATTATTTAACAATTAACATGTACCTACCCCAAGGAAAAACTACATAGCTTCATGTTTGAATATCATAGATAACAAATATAGACTTAAAATTAAAAGTACCTTTGATATGGAAAGAATCAGCTTCAGAAAACTGGCCTTCACCAGTACTTAGAAAATACTTACACTATATATTAGAGTTTGTTCATTCACGCAATAAATATTTATTACATGCAAGAGAGTGTTAGGTGCTGGCAATATCCCCATGAACCAGACAGACACACTTCCTACAGTCATGAGGTCTCCTGTCTGGAGAATTCACCATCAATTCAGTTCAAGAAGTATTTGTCGAACATCTGTAATAAACCAGTACTATGTTGACTCATTCAAGAATACCAAAAAGCTAACATAGGATCCTGGACTCCCTTTCTGTGCCTTTGGGAATAAAAAGCTCATATTAATGAAGTACTTAGAAAACATACAAGCTATTTGCTGCTAACAATAAATACCACAGAATATGCACACTATTTCTGAATCCACTTGGTAATGACACATGCTGTAGGAAGTTACAAGAATCCAGTGCAAAAGAATATCTTTTTAAGCTAATCTTTAAAACCCCAACAACATGGCAAAGAAAGAAAGAAACCAGCATTCTATTTCATGGGTGGGTACATCTTAAAACGCTGATCTCCTTTTTTTCCTATTCAGAGTGAACAAAACATTTACAATCTCCTTAAATATACTGTATAAAAGGTTATCGAACATGCAATAAAATTTTTTGTTTGTTTTTTGTCAAATCACATGGAAAGCAGATTCTATGTCTGAATATTTAAAATGGTTATGCTAAGCTCAGGTGAGAGCTAGCTAATTGTCTTAGAGCAGAAGATGAGAAATTAAAAGCCTTGCCTCTTTTTCTGAGAGTCTTACAAACTCTCCTGAGAAGAACATGGGGATTAGCCAAAGATTTTTTTAAGCAGCTCTGGAAAAAGCAGTGGCTCTGTTAAAGAATAATCTATTTTGAGAGGCCGCTGGGAAGATGGCAGAGTAGGACGTCCCTGGGCTTGCCTCTTGCCACGTGGTCACCTAGAGAGCACTCATGTCGGCATAAATAACACAGAAAGCAACCCGAAAACTAGCAGAACAGACTCTCCACAGCCAGCAGAGACAAGAGGCCACAGCGAAGCAGATCTACCGCCTCCTATTGCTCTTGGCAAGATCCCATCAAAGCGGTGCCACAAGCCTGGCAGTGTGCGCGCAGCCCAGACGAGGGGCAGCACTGCTCCAGAGTGAGTCCTGCCCCAGGGAGAGGGGAAGATAACCACACACCAGTCCGACTGTGACCCCAGCAGTGGGCTGGGGGCAGGCAGCTCGTCTGACTGAAGGCCCCACCCACCAACAAAACCTTCTCAGGGGACAACACAGGAAAAGTGCCTGCAGTTTGGTGCTACTGCATCTCTGGCAAATGCCTGGTCAGACTCAACTTAAGCCCAAGGCAGCCCCCGGACCAGCCCACTAACACCACGAGCACCAGACTCTGCCCACAACAGGCAGAAAGCCATCGCAAGCTGGACTGAAGGCATACACATCCCAGCCACAATGGTAGGACACCCCTGGAACAACACACATAGGAGACACCCCCTGAAGCACCAGGTTATGGGGAACAGGAGACATTGCACTGCAGGACCTCTTTTTCATAAAGCCACTACTTTAAAGTGCAGGAGACGTAGCTGACTTCCCTAACGCAGAGAAACAGACACAGCAATAGACAGAATGTGGAGACAGAGGAATATGTCCCAAATGAAAGAACAGAACAAAATCAGAGCAGGAGACCTAAGCGAAACGGAGATAAGTAATATGCCTGATAGCAAATTTAAAGTAATGCTCATAAAGATACTCGCTAGAATTGAGAAAGGAGTGCAAGACCTCCATGAGACCCTCCACCAAGAGATAGGAGAGGTAAAAAAGAACCAACTATTGGACTCACTAAATGGAAATAAAAATAGACCATCTGGAATAAAGAGCAAGCAAGAGGAAGTGGAAGAAAGGATCAGCCACCTGGAAGACAGAGTCATGGAAAGTAACTAAGCCGAGCAGATGGGAGGGGAAAAAATTCGCAAAATGAGAACAGACCCCGGGAACTCAGCAATACTGTCAAGCATAACAGTCGCATGATAGGGATCCCAGAAGGAGAAGAGCAAGAAAAGGGGGCAGAAGATTTGTCTGAAGAAATAATAGCTGAAAACTTCCTGAATCTGGGGAAGGAAAGAGAAATCCAGATCCAGGAGGCACAGAGAGCCCCCAACACAACCAACCCAAAGAGGTCTGCACCAAGACACAAAGTAAATAAGATGGCCAAAAGTAGTGAAAAAGAGAGAATTTTAAAAGCAGCAAAAGAAAGGAAAGCAGGTACATACAAGGGAAACCCCATAAGGCTATCAATGGGTTTTTCAGCAGAAACTCTGCAGGCCAGAAGAAGGTGGCATGATAAATTCCAACTGCTAAAAGGAAAAAATCTCCAGCCAAGAATACTCTATCCAGCAAGGCTTTCATTTAGAATAGAAGGAGAGATCGAGTTTCCCAGAAAAACAAAAGTTAAAAGCAAAACCAGCCACATCCCTGTCACACACGATGCCATTGGCCTGTGGGTCCCAAATCCACAGTCTGGCCGCCCTCCTGCCTGAGTCAGCATACACTGCCTGCCACCTGCTCAATGCCAAGTCAATACGCCTTCACCTCAGATTGCCAAGGGCTCAAATTGACACTCTTCCCCTCAAATTCCAGCCCCTGTGCTCAAGTTTGTGCACAAAAGTGGGCATAATTATAACAGCAGAATGAAGCAACTCAAACATCTAACTATTTCTATGGAATACAGAATGGATAAAAGGAGTGTGCTAGGCTGAGAACATCTCCAACAAGCACATCAAAGAACAATACATACAGCATCATTCTGGTTAGTAAAAAAAAAAACAAACCTGAGAAGAATAAAACAAGATGAAACCAGAGAGAGAGACAAACCATTAGAGACTCTTAAGCATAGGAAAGAAACTGAGGGTTGCTGGAGGGGAGGGGGGGGATGGGGTAACTGGGTGGTGGGCATGAAGGAGGGCACGTGATGGAATGAGCACTGGGTGTTGTATGCAACTGATGAATCACTGAACTCCACCTCTGAAACTAATAATACACTATATGTTAATTAATTGAACTTAAATTAAAAAAAGGAAACCCGCCCCAAAATAAAAATAAAAATTAAAAAAAGAATAATCTATTTTTTTAATAAAATCAAAGCAATGAAGAGAATATGCTTCCAAATTATTTTGATTTAGATAACAGACATAAAATTAAGAATAATTTTTAAAAATCATTCCACTGCTGTAGAAAACAATTTAATGGTTCCTCAAAAAGTTAAACAGAATTACCATACAACCCCACAATCCCAGTCCAAGGTATATACCCAAAAGAACTGAAAACAAGCACTCACATAAATACATACACACACATATTCACACCAGCATTACTCACAGTAGTCAAGAGGTGGAAACAGCCCATATGTCCATTAACAAATAAATGGATAAACAAACTGATATATCCACACAATGGAATATTCAGCCATAAAAAGGAATGAAGTACTGATACGTGCTACAATGCAGATGAACCTCCAAAATTTTATGCCAAGTGAAAGAAGCCAGTCACAAAATGTCACATGCTGTATGATTATATTTATATGAAATATCCAGAATAAATAAATCCATAGAGACAGAATTCAGATTGGTGGCTGCCAGGGGAAAGGGGCAAATGGAGAAATGGCTTAATGGATAAGGGGTTTTCCTTGAGTGACAGAAATTTTTGGAACCAGATAGAAGTGGTTAAACAGCATTGTGAATGTACCAAATGCCAATGAATTGTTCACTTTAAAATGGTTGATTTTACATTATGTGAATTTCACCTCAACAAATTATTTTTTAATAATGCTACATCACCAAAACATCTGATGACACAGAGGATAATACTATTTGGAAAAATACAGACATAGAAAACTCTAAGTTTATAAGTGATCAACATATGGGATACCTGGGTGGCTCAGTCTATTAAGCGACTGCCTTCGGCTCAGGTCATGGTCCTGGAGTCTCGGGATCGAGTCCCACATCGAGCTCCCTGCTCTGCGGGGAGTCTGCTTTTCCCTCTGACCCTCTCCCATCTCATGCTCTCTCTCTCTCATTCTCTCTCTCAAATAAATAAAATCTTTAAAAAAAATAAAAAATAAAAGTGATCCCAAATAGATCCTAAATATGAAAAACTTTTAAGAATATCTTGAACAATTTATTTTATTTTTTTCTTTAAATGTATACTCAAGTGTAATAAATTATAAAATTTGTGTCTAAATAAATCTCAAAGAGTTCTCTCAATTCATATAAAATAAACATTTATGTAATAAGAAAAAAATCATTGCACTGTTTTAAAATCAAAATTATTTTCATTTGTACTTGAAAAAAAAAAGTCAATGATGCCACTTAAAGAGAAAACCCTGACAAGTTATATAGATTGATCATGGCTATAGGAGACAGTTTCTTAAATATGCAAAGCAGTTTAAAGGCAAAGCCAGGAAATTTTAGAAATCATCTTTAGAGAATTTAAACCTTAAATTTCTCCAGAGATATGCACATTGACCAATGAAGGATTAAAGACAATCAAAGAAATTTAACTTAATCACAAAAGAACTCTTATAGCAAGGGTCACCATTATACAAATTTTCACACACTTCCGAACAAATTATCTGAATGTTAACAGGGCAGGACTAAGCACCTTCCAGCTGTAGGAGGCTATGACATAAAACTACATGTGCTAAGTGCTTAATAAGAAAAGTTGACTTAAGGCAAGAGTAGCCTCAAATGCCATCAGTACACTATAAAGGAAGAAATATAGTTTACAAATCACATTATTGAGATTTCATTTATTTATAAAAAGTCATTCCTAATTTCAGTATTATTTGGGTAATCTGAAAGTTTCATATAAACTCAAATATCAGAAAAATACTTTTTAAAGTATACTCATGTGTATAGTGAATACCAAGGTTTAAAAAATGATCTAATGAACAAACTAAGTTTAGATTATGGAGTTCAAAACTCAGTGTAAATGAGCACACCCAGCACCCAGACCTTGGCTTCTAATATTACTCTGCAACAAAAAGAACCAGGGCTCCTTGGAGAAATAGCTGATTCTAGCACCGGGGCAGGAAATACGAAGATGAGCCTGGAGAGTCTTTAAAATACCAGGAAGTAAGTGCTCAAAACAAAAACAAAAACAACTCAGTACCTTCACTACCTGGTGCGGGATATTTAGAATAACTGCTTACACAAACCTTCTATAAATTTGCAGAGACAGGCCAGTTTTTTCAAAAGTCTTTTAATTTTTTCATCCAGAGCAGAGTTCCTCAATGTTAGCACTATTGACATCTTGGGCCCCATGCTTGTGTTGGGGGCTGTCCTACGCAGCGTAGGAAGTTTAGTGGCTTCCCTGGTCTCTACCCACCAAAGGCCCATAGCACTGAGAATCACTGCTCCAGAGAAACTCCCATAATGATGAACTAAATAAAACTTGGTAGCTAAACTGATAGAACAATGCTGAGAGATTCTGTCTGGTGTTAAGAGCCAACATAGCAATGGGAAGAGGGATCTCAATGGGGAAAGGAGCTGCTTTTTGTTTGTTGAACCTTTTTCTTCTTTCCCCCTCAGCAATCAGCAATAAGGACTTTCTAACAACTATTTTAGCACTGTACTCCTGATCCCCTAACTCCATTCCCACTGCTTCTAAAAAGCTTCCTGGAAGAAAAGAGAAAAGCCCTAGCACTTGACACTTCACAAAAGCTGCCTTTCAAAGACACTGGGTGAGAAGCAGTTTAATTAAGGACAGGGACAACAGCCTCCCAGTTAAACTCAGAAAAACCCCATAAGGAGGGTGCTACAGTTTCTGGAATCTACTGCTAGCAAAAGCTCACTGACCCCAGAGCACTAAAAGAATCGCCATAACATATTCTGGGTGTGAAATTGAGAAATGTTCACCTATTCCAGTGAATCACTCTTCCGTAACATTTGCAAAGAAGTGCAAGTATACTCCCCTTGGGCAAACACCTGTTTATGAACAAGAACATGTCATTAACAGAGACCAGTTTCTTTTACACCCTGTGCCAAATTCAGTGTAACTCATTTGGCTTCTTTCAGAATTGGATTTCTAATCCTGTGTTCTAGACAATTAGCTACAATCCTTAGCTTCTTGTTACTTATTTTGGCCTAAAAGAAGAGAAGGATTTTTCACAAAGAGAAATGGTACAGAATAATTAATAAAAACACTCTCTCCAAAATGGTAAGCTAATTCTACAAATTCATAAACTGGACTAGAATTTTAAGCACTGATGTTAGATGCTCTCAAGGAAGAAATTTATGGATCAAATGAATAAACAGGTACACTGGCACAATGTTCTGAGAGCTAGGTTTTTAAAAGGTTACCTACACTTGTTTTATCATTCACTTTTTTCTCTCATTCAGAAAATCAACTTTACAGATGTGTTTCATTCACCTCTTCCTTAGCTGAGATTTACATTCCATCTGACATAAACAGTTTAGCCAAAAGCAGACATTTTCTATAACAAATACTTTTCAAAAAAAAAAAAAAGGCACAGATTCAGTCAAGCTAGACAACTATCCCTTTTACAAAGTGCACCTGGAAGCTCCATTTAAATTTTCTTGTGCTAAACTCAGGGGAGAACTACCTAATTGTCTCAGAGCAAAAGACTAGAAATTAAAAGCCTTGAATCTTCTTCTGATTCTGCCGCTTGCTGTGTTATTTTGACAAGTCACTTAACCTCTTTGGACTTTTATTGATCTATAAATGGCAACTATTTGGCAAATGATAGGGTCATTTATGAAAAGGACATTTTAGGAGGGTTGACTAAGAGTCAACCTTTAAATGAAAGTTAAATTGTATTTTTAAACTCTAAGTAGAGATATTAGGGTTTTTCAATAACACTCTTTTCAGACACAATTTCAATAAAGTTTATCCTCAGATAAATCTTTCATATTTCCAGACAAATTAATCTTGAATTCAAAATTATCAGCTGGCTATGGAAAATGAAGACTATTCTAAGATACATGCTTTCTATATATTCTGTGAAACATTTTAAGTACAAAAATTATACCTTATTCCATCAATAAGTAAGTTTCAGAAGGCATCTGATCTCATAATGTATGGAAATGAGTATGGTGACATTTCTCATTGATTAAATATAGTAGAGGAGCTTATTGAAACAATAATGTTAGCCAACATTCATGGATCCTTATTCTCTGGTCCAGAGAAAAATCTTAATCAAAATTCTCTTAGATCAAGCAGAAGAAAGGCTCCACAATCTGCCCCACACCATTTCTCAGAGTGTATCAATAATAGGAGACAACTTTTGTGGAGGTAAAAACTCCTCTGAGCAAACATAAGCTAATTTATTTCATTCTTGCTGTTCCTCTTGTACCTTAGAAAATATGTGGCCTCTTGCCAATAATTCTCAGTATTACAAAGCTAATTACTTCTGTGACTCATTCATCAGTGTGTCCCACGGATTTCCAGAAAGATGACTCTCTGTGTAAACAATGACTGAAGAGGCCCACAGAAGCCAGAGAAGAGGCTTCCCAGAAGACAGTTTAAAATAGTTCTGGAGTGCACCTTAGCTTCTCCGTAGGGGCTCTGTACGCATTCTCCATTGTGCACCATGGAGACCAAGTCTTGGCCCTACTTACTAGTCATCCTACTAATTAACAGTGTGACTCCTTTGTTCTACAAACATATTTTATTAAGGAAAACCATCTTAAAATCAGAATCAGGTTTTTTATTTGGCTTTTTAAGTTTTTATTTTAATCCCAGTTATAATCAGAATCAGTTTTAAAGGTAATTGGTAATCCTATTTATGGCATCTGTATTTGTTCTATTTAAAAACTTGAAAAATAAAGAATAAATAAAAACTTGAATTTTTTGGAGGATATTACATCTTGCCACTTTTTAATCAAAGCTCCATCTGACACTGTAGGAAATGCAGAGACATTATTTAATGGGATCCTATATTCATGATCCGACATTGATTTTGCCATCTATGATAGCAATCTTAAACTTTCCATTTTATCTGGAAGAGATATCTATTTAGCCATATCTAAGACACAGAAAACAGATACTTCAAGGAGAGGGAGGAAAAACAAGGGACATCCTGGTTCTGACTCGAATTTTGCTTTTTTAACTCTAAAAAATAGAGTCATGGAACAAAGTAAAAGAGTCTTCCAATTACAACTTAAAAATGGCTCTAATATAAATTAGTACAGGCGCATGATTAAGAGGAAAGATTCTGAAGTGAAAACACCATCTTTTGTCATGTGTCTTTCCTCCCATTCATAATTACAGAAATAGAGCTGCCACTGTGAAAATGATGCTGTCCCAATTAAATGCATAGTTTCTTTTAATACACAAGAAATTTGAAGTTACCTAATGGTTTAAAGGATTTAAACTTAGAACTTAAATTTTTAAAATTTACATCCTTGGGTCAGTTCCAAGATACTTAGTTGCCTTTCCTCTGGGAACTATAACTAAAAATATTTGTTATCTCTATGATTAAACAGTAATTGTTTACCAAAGAGCACTAATATTACGTAAACACATCTTGGATTAATGGGGTGTGTGTGTTGGTGTGTGTGAGCCTGTGTGCACGCACGCATGCATGTGTGTGTATTTGATCCTATGCTTCTGCTTTGAAGGTGAATTATTCCCCCAGCACAATAATTTCATTATCTCCACATATTCCAAATATTTCTGAAATTGCTTGCTATTAAGTACATAAAAGGCAGATATATTGATTTACTCAATAGTACTAATTAAATAAATAACTTCCTCTTTTATAATATTGTAACAAAATATGTTGAGCCGAATAAGCAACCACTTATCACTAACAGCTCTGTTAAAACAGAACACAAAGGAGGCCAACCCAGATTGTTCTTACCATCCCCTGTGGTTCTGATCTTGTGTTAGTTGGAGCCCCAACTCAACATTGCCCTTTTTGAAAAAGTCAACACCCTAGTTACCACACCACATGGGGGTGTTTTCACCACTAACAGTTTTCTATGGTTTCTAATGCCATGGTTAATCATCGCTACGGGGATAATTTTGCTGAAATAAAGTCTAGGAAAAACAAGACTTTAACTTTGTTAGACCGCCTTGAGTAAGAGGTGGGACATAAAGGCAATACTTTGAAGTAGGAAAAAAAAAAAGAAGAAGGGGGATACTTTGTCAAAGATTTCTTTCTGGTTTAGTAAACTGACTTTCTTTGTAGTGCAAACATATTTTCTCATCAGAAGCAAGCAGAGTTTACCTGGAAAATGATGGAGGGCCTTTGTGATGATCCAGAAGCTCTACAGGAAAACGGAGGTTTCCTCACAGTCCAGACAACTGCAAAGGCTGTGCTGCTGTTATTTTGCATTCCCTCTCACTACATCCAGCAATGGCTCCCAATTAGACATCACCATCCATATTTCAAAGACAAGGAAGTGATGTTTGAGGAGATGAAGTGACTTGCCCACCGTCTACCCATAAATAAGCAACAGAGTCAGGGATCACCTGTGTATTGGGCGCTGAAGGACACTAAAAATAGCTGGCATTTTGGGAGTATTTGGCATACTTCATCTCACTTAACCTTCACAACTTGATGAACTGGGTACTATGGGTATTATTACCCTTTACGGAATAAAATTGAGTCTCAGCAGAATTGTCACTTGCCTGTGGTCTTATGGTTCATCAGAACTGCCCTGATACCAGGAAGATAAACCTTTAGACTCTGGGTTTGGAGTTCTGAAAGGCCAGAGCAGGCCCTACTCTCTGTACTTTTCCCCATGGGTACAAAAGCATATAAAGCCAAGGAAATGTATTAACCAAGAGTCGTGCATTCTCCTGCTAGACACGCTCTGATTACCTCAGAATTCCTTGCCAAACTGGCCCGAACTCTCCTGCACAGCCTCTGTGGGCCTCTTCCCCAAATCCATTGCTAGGACTGACTTTAGAGCAGGTGTCACATGCCCATAGGCCTAGGCCCAAGGTGTGTACAAAGGTGGCTTTTTGAGTAGGAAAGACACAGCCTGGACATATCAGCCGGCATGTCAACACTTGGTAGTGTGGCAGAGACACCAGCAGGCTATGGACACAGAATGCAGGCCTGGGTCCTACCCTCCATATATAATCATGTTCTAGACAGAACTCTGAGGTATCCAAGTATTCAAATTCAAACATGACTCTCCAGATCATTATAAAGGTATATTTATCAGGTCAGAAAAAATTGGTTTGATTTATAACTTTTAAAAATGTGTCCATATAGTATATGTGAGCCATCATTTGAATTTTTTCCTCAAACGCCACAAATATCAGGCTAGGGCCTGCAGCTAGTAAATGGCAGAGCTAAAACTTGAGAACAAGTCTGTTTGACTCTAGGGAGAAGACTGTGCTATCCTCAACCCCTATGCACCCACAGCAAGGTAGCCATTATGATCTAGGTGGTTTGGCACCACTTCTAGAGGTAAATCATGATTTGTCTAAAACATTCATAATCCCATCCCTCTAGGCAATGACTGGTTCAGGGACCTGGCCTAAGATACTCAATATTTAACATTCCTCCAGCATGAGAGATTGCTTGGAAAATGAGTAGCTGACCCAATACAGGCCAGAAAGAAATAAGGGAAAGTCTGCTGGAGGCTCTTAGAATTTACGTCCTCTAAGAGTAACCTCTAGATGTCACATGAGCTGTAGGATTCCAGCACCGCTGTGGACATCTCACTACTACCAGCCCAAAGATAAAACCAAAATGCAGAGGAAGGCAAAGCCAAGTGAGTCACTAGGCCCCAGAATGGAAGCCACTGGACAGACAACCCAGAATCCTCTGGACTTTCAGGTATATGGGCCCATACATCACGTTCTTGTTTAAGCCAGTCTGAGCTGGGTTTTAGTTACTTACAACCCAAAGCATCTCTATCTGGTAGATCTCAAAGCCCATGCTCTTGACCACTACATAACACTGCCTCCCTTGTAGAGCAAGGAGGAAGGAGTGGTGGACAGCCCTGACCCCCAGGAAAAGTCCAAAGGCTCTTAAATCCCGCCTAAGTCCAGAGTCAAACATGTACTTAGATCTAGTCTGGCACTGTTGGCACAGCAAGGGCCACTTAGCCCCTTCTTCCCTTTAGCTCAGCTCAGAGAACACGAATCCCCCAGAATATATTATCTGAAAAGTATAAAGAGCATGTCTTGTCTAATGGCACAGCCATTCTTACCCCCACACTGCAGCAGTTTGATTTCCAGTACTTTAAAATCTCAGCCATATGGAACATCAGGGATTTTTAGATAAGCTGAAGGTTTGTAGAGCCATCAGTAAAACGGGCACTATTTTAAAGGAAAATTTTTCTAAATTGTGCCCCAACCCCACTGCCTTCTTAAATGGAGTGCACTTCACATAATTTAATCTTTTCCTGATGACTAAAAGAAGTCACTATTATGAGCATCAATTGCTGTATTAGGCTGTACATTCATTCAGCTGGAAGAAATTATGGAGAGGTGGAAAGTTCTTTTGATCCTATACACATAGCTATAACTATTACACAATTGTTGCTCTTGTATCTAATTTTATAGTTGCTGACTTCTTGCTTCTAATCACACAATCAGTTGTTACTACCCACTCTTGTTAGTCTACCTATGATAGCCCTCTTACCTTTATAAGTTATTACATTTACTCTAGTGTGTTTTTAAATACATGAAACATTAAGAATTTTTTTATTTTTATTTTTAATAATTAAATTAAATTAAATATTATTTTTAATAATATTTAATAACAAATATCATCTCCTGAGTGCTTGGCATGTTCCATTAGTATATTCAGAGTCTTAGGTCCTTTATCTCATGTAATACTCAACCTCGTAAGAGAGGTATTATCCCTACTAGAGAAATGAGAACATTGAGGCTCCAGGAAACTGGTGATTTTCCCAAGGTTAGACAGAGGTTAAGGGCAAAGTTGAAGTGAGGATATACAGAACCTGCCTACAGGTAAAGTGCAGAGGCTTGGTTAACATTATTTTGATTATTCAAAAGACTATGGGGGGGCGGAGCAAGATGGTGGAGGAGTAGGAGACCTGGATTTCGTCTGGTCTCAGGAATTCAGCTGAATAGGGATCAAACCATTCTGAACACCTACAAACTCAACAGGAGATCGAAGATAAGAATAGTAACAACACTCTGAACAGAAAAGCGACCACTTTCTGGAAGGTAGGACGTGTGGAGAAGTGAATCCGAGGCAATATTCGGGAGGATAGACGGCAGGGGAGGGGGCCTCCGTCAGCCGCTTCTGGCAAGTGATAGAGCCGCGGAGCACAAAATCGGAACTTTTAGAAGTTGGCTCCGCTGAGGGACGTCAGTCCAGTGGCTAAGCGGGGGGGTGGAACCCTCGTGGGACAGTGTGGTCTCAGGACCCTCGGGGTCACAGAAAGACCGGGGGTGCCTGAGTGCGGCAGAGCCCTCAGGTATCGGAGCGGGGAAGCGGGCTGCAGAGACGGAGCCGAGGCGCGGGCTCTCAGCTCGGGGTGGCCATAAACTGTGATCCACGGCACAGTCGGGCCACTGCTCCTCCAGCAGGGACCCAACAAGTGGCAGAGCCGGGAAGACTCCCCTTCCTCCCCCCGGAGGAGCGGCGCAGGAGCGCACCGCAGGGATCTGCTGGGTTTGGAGACTCCACACGGGGTCGAGTGCCAGAGATAGAAACGCTCGGTCACAGGCCAGGTGAGCACGGAATGCGGCCGGAGACCAGGGACACGGGAGTGACTGCTTTTCTCTGGGGGCGCACTGAGGAGCGGAGCCCAAAGTTCTTGCCTCCTCTGGGGTGGAGATTGGGAGACCACCATTTTCACCCTGTTCCTCCAAAGCTGTACCGAGAGCTTGCAGGGAACAAAAGCTCCTGAGAGCAAACCCGAGCAGCTTGCTTAGCCAGGACTCACAAGGGCGGGCCAATTCCGCCTCCGGCAAAGACATTTGGGAACCACGGCAACAGGCCCCTCCCCCAGAAGAGCAGCACGAACAGCCAGCAAGCCAAGACCAAGTTTACCGATCAAGGAGAACGAGAGAACTCCAGCGCTAGGGGAATACTGCACATAGAATTCATGGTTTTTTTACCATAATTCATTAGTTTTTCAAAGTTAATTTTTTTAAACTGGTTTTTTTTTTGAATTTTTCTTTTTCCCTTTTTCAAACAACATCTTATCAATCCCTTTTTTAAAAAAACATTTTTTATTTTCATTTTTAGAGTCATATTTTTATCCCTTCATAGTAGTTAACCCTTATTTTTGGCATATATATATATATAAGTTGTTCTCTCTTTAAAATTTTGAGCTACAATTTCTTCTAACAGATCAAAATATACCCTAAATCACTAGTGTATGGCTTTGTTCTAGTCTCCTGCCTGATCACATTCTCTCCCTATTTTTTCTTTTCTTTTCTTTTTTCTTTTTCTTTTTAAATCATCTTCTTTCTTTTTAAAAAACAACTTATCAATTCCTTTTATAAAGTGTTTTATAATTTTCATCTTTACATTCATCTGCCATCCCTTCATTGTATCAACCCTTATTTTGTACATATATAAGTCTTTACTCCTTTAAAATTTTAGCAGGCACTTTCTTCTAACAGACCAAAATATGCCCAAAAGCTAGTGTGTGGCACTGATCTATGCACTAGCCTGTTCATATTTGATCATATTCTGTTTTGTTGTCGTTGTTGTTCTGTTTTTGTTTGTTTTTATCTTTTCCTTTTACTTTTTCTTTTTTTCTCTCTTCTTTCTTTCCCTTTCTTGTCCCCTGGTTTCAGGTCTTTTCTGATTTGTATAAAGTACATTTGCTGGAGATATTGTTAACCTGTTAGCATTCTGTTCTCTCATTCATCTGTTCTCCTCTGGACAAAAGGACAAGACAAAAAAAAAAATCACCTCAGCAAAAAGAACAAGAGGTAGTACCGTCTGCCAGGGACCTACTCAATACTGACATTAGTACGATGTCGGACCTAGAGTTCAGAATCATAACTTTAAAGATACTAGCTGGGCTTGAAAAAAGCGTGGAAGTTATTAGAGAAACCCTTTCTGGAGAAATAAAAGAACTAAAATCTAACCAAGTTGAAATCAAAAAGGAGATTAATGAGGTGCAATAAAAAATGGGGGCACTAACTGCTAGGATAAATGAGGCAGAAGAAAGAATCAGTGATATAGAAGACCAAATGATGGAAAATAAAGAGGCTGAGAAAAAGAGAGAGAAACAACTACAGGATCACGAGGGCAGAATTCGAAAGATAAGCGATACAATAAGACAAAACAACATTAGAATAATTGGGATCCCAGAAGAAGAAGAAAGAGAGAGAGGGGCAAAAGGTATATTGGAGCAAATAATAGCAGAGAACTTCCCTAGTGTGGGGAAGGAAACAGGCATCAAAATCCAGGAGGCACAGAGAACCCGTCTCAAAATCAATAAAAATAGGTCAACACCCCGACATCTAATAGTAAAACTTACGAGTCTCAGAGACAAAGAGAAAATCCTGAAAGCAGCTTGGGAGAAGAGATATGTAACCTACAACGGTAGAAACATTAGACTGCCAACAGACCTATCCACAGAGACCTGGCAGGCCAGAAAGGAGTGGCATGATATCTTCAGAGCACTAACCGAGAAAAATATGCAGCCAAGAATACTATATCCAGCTAGGCTCTCATTGAAAATAGAAGGAGAGATAAAAACCTTCCACGACAAACAAAAACTAAAGGAATTTGCAAACACGAAACCAGCCCTACAAGAAATATTGAAAGAGGTCCTCTAAGCAAAAAGAGAGCCTAAAAGCAGCATAGATCAGAAAGGAACACAGACAATATGCAGTAACAGTCACCTTAAAGGCAATACAATGGCACTAAATTCATACCTTTCAATAGTTATCCTGAATGTAAATGGGCTAAATGCCCCAATCAAAAGACACAGGCTATCAGATTGGATTAAAGAACAAGACCCATCAATATGCTGTCTGCAAGAGACTCATTTTAGACACAAAGACACCCCCAGATTGAAAGTGAAGGGGTGGAAAACCATTTACCATGCTAATGGACACCAAAATAAAGTTGGGGTGGCAATTCTTATATCAGACAAATTAGCTTTTAAAACAAAGACTGTAATAAGAGATGAAGAAGGACACTATATCCTACTTAAAGGGTCTATCCAACAAGAAGATCTAACAATTGTAAATATCTATGCCCCTAATGTGGGAGCAGCCAATTATATAAGGCAATTAATAACAAAAGCAAAGAAACACATTGACAACAATACAATAATAGTGGGGGACTTTAACACCCCCCTCACTGAAATGGACAGATCATCTAAGCAAAAGATCAACAAGGAAATAAAGACTTTAAATGAAACATGGGACCAAATGGACTTTATAGACATATTCAGAACATTCCATCCCAAAGCAACAGAATACACATTCTTCTCTAGTGCCCATGGAACATTCTCCAGAATCGATCACATCCTAGGTCACAAATCAGGTCTCAACCGCTAGCAAAAGACTGGGATCATTCCTTCCATATTTTCAGACCACAATGCTTTGAAACTAGAAATCAATCACAAGAGGAAAGTCGGAAAGAACTCAAATACATGGAGGCTAAAGAGCATCCTACTAAAGAATGAATGGGTCAACCAGGAAATTAAAGAAGAATTTAAAAAATTCATGGAAACAAATGAAAATGAAAACACAACTGTTCAAAATCTTTGGGATACAGCAAAGGCAGTCCTGAGAGGAAAGTTATTAGCAATACAAGCCTTTCTCAAGAAACAAGAAAGGTCTCAAATACACAACCTAACCCTACACCTAAAGGAGCTGGAGAAAGAACAGCAAATAAAGCCTAAACCCAGCAGGAGAAGAGAAATAATAAAGATCAGAGCAGAAATCAATGAAATAGAAACCAAAAGAACAGTAGAACAGATCAACAAAACTAGGACTGGTTCTTTGAAAGAATTAACAAGATTGATAAACTCCTGGCCAGACTTATCAAAAAGAAAAGAGAAAGGACCCAAACCAACAAAATCATGGATGAAAGAGGAGAGATCACAACCAACACCAAAGAAATACAAACAATTCTAAGAACATATTATGAGCCACTCTATGCCAGCAAATTAGATAACCTGGAAGAAATGGGTGCATTCCTAGAGATGTATCAACTACCAAAATTGAACCAGAAAGAAATAGAAAACCTGAACAGACCTATAACCACTAAGGAAATGGAAGCAGTCATCCAAAATCTCCCAACAAACAAAAGCCCAGGGCCAGATGGCTTCCCAGGGGAATTCTACCAGACATTTAAAGAAGAATTAATACCTATTCTCCTGAAACTGTTCCAAAAAATAGAAATGGAAGGAAAACTTCCAAACTCGTTTTATGAGGCCACCATTACCTTGATCCCAAAACCAGACAAAGACCCCATCAAAAAGGAGAATTACAGACCAATATCCTTGATGAACATGGATGCAAAAATTCTCACCAAAATACTAGCCAATAGGATCCAACAGTACATTAAAGGGATTATTCACCACGACCAAGTGGGATTTATCCCTGGGCTGCAAGGCTGGTTCAACATCCGCAGATCAATCAACATGATACAATACGTTAACAAAAGAAAGAACAAGAATCATATGATCCTCTCAATAGATGCAGAAAAAGCATTTGACAAAGTACAGCATCCTTTCTTGATCAAAACTCTTCAGAGTATAGGGATAGAGGGTACATACCTCAACATCATAAAAGCCATCTACAAAAAACCTACAGCGAATATCATTCTCAATGGGGAAAAGCTGAGAGCTTTTCCCCTAAGGTCAGGAACGCGGCAGGGATGTCCACTCTCACCACTGCTATTCAACATAGTATTAGAAGTCCTAGCCACAGCCATCAGACAACAAAAAGAAACCAAAGGCATCCAAATCGGCAAAGAGGAAGTCGAACTCTCACTCTTTGCAGATGATATGATACTGTATGTGGAAAACCCAAAAGACTCCACCCCAAAACTGCTAGAACTCATACAGGAATTCAGTCAAGTGGCAGGATATAAAATCAATGCACAGAAATCAGTGGCATTCCTATACACCCACAAGACAGAAGAGAGACAAATCAAGGAGTCGATCCCATTTACAATTGCACCCAAAATCATAAGATACCTAGGAATAAATTTAACCAAAGAGGCAAAGGATCTGTACTCAGAAAAGTATAAAATACTCATGAAAGAAGTTGAAGAAGACACAAAGAAATGGAAAAACGTTCCATGCTCATGGATTGGAAGAACAAACATTGTGAAGATGTCAGTGCTACCTAGAGCAATCTACACATTCAGTGCAATCCCCATCAAAATACCATCCACTTTTTTCAAAGAAATGGAACAAATAATCCTAAAATTTGTATGGAACCAGAAGAGACCCCGAATAGCCAGAGGAATATTGCAAAAGAAAAGCAAAGCTGGCAGCATCACAATTCCAGACTTCCAGCTCTATTACAAAGCTGTCATTATCAAGACAGTATGGTACTGGCACAAAAACAGACACATAGATCAATGGAACCGAATCGAGAGCCCAGAAATGGACCCTCAACTCTATGGCCAACTCATCTTTGACAAAGCAGGAAAGAATGTCCAATGGAAAAAAGACAGTCTCTTCCACAAATGGTGTTGGGAAAATTGGACAGCCACATGCAGAAGAATGAAACTGGACCATTTCCTGACACCACAAACAAAAATAGACTCCAAAAGTTGAAAGACCTAAACGTGAGACAGGAGTCCATCGAAATCCTAAAGGAGAACACAGGTAGCAACCTCTTCGACCTCAGCCGCAGCAACTTCTTCCTAGAAACATCGCCAAAGGCAAGGGAAGCCAGGGCAAAAATGAACTATTGGGATTTCATCAAGATCAAAAGCTTTTGCACAGCAAAAGAAACAGTCCACAAAACCAAAAGACAACCGACAGAATGGGAGAAAATATTTGCAAATGACATATCAGATAAAGGGCTAATATCCAAAATCTATAAAGAACTTATCAAACTCAACACCCAAAGAACAAATAATCCAATCAAGAAATGGGCAGAAGACATGAACAGACATTTTTCCAAAGAAGACATCCGAATGGCCAACAGACACATGAAAAAGTGCTCAACATCGCTCGGCATCAGGGAGATCCAAATCAAAACCTCAGTGAGATACCACCTCACACCAGTCAGAATGGCTAAAATTAACAAGTCAGGAAACGACAGATGTTGGCGGGGATGTGGAGAAAGGGGAACCCTCCTACACTGTTGGTGGGAATGCAAGCTGGTGCAGCCACTCTGGACAACAGTATGGAGGTTCCTCAAACAGTTAAAAATAGAGCTACCCTACGATCCAGCAATTGTACTACTGGGTATTTACCCCAAAGATACAAATGTAGGGATCCAAAGGGGTACGTGCACCCCAATGTTTATAGCAGCAATGTCCACCATAGCCAAACTGTGGAAAGAGCCAAGATGTCCATCGGCAGATGAAGGGATAAAGAAGATGTGGTATATATGCACAATGGAATATTATGCAGCCATCCAAAGGAATGACGTCTTGCCATTTGCAACGACGTGGCTGGAACTGGAGGGTGTTATGCTGAGTGAAGTAAGTCAATCAGAGAAAGACATGTATCATATGACCTCACTGATAGGAGGAATTCTTAATCTCAGGAAACAAACTGAGTGTTGCTGGAGTGGTGGGGGGTGGGAGGGATGGGGTGGCTGGGTGATAGACATGGGGGAGGGTATGTGCTACGGTGAGCACTGTGAATTGTACAAGACTGATGAATCACGGATCTGTACTTCTGAAACAAATAATGCAATATATTTTAAGAAAAAAAGAAGAAGAAGAAGAAGATAGCAGGAGGGGAAAAATGAAGGGGAGTAAGTCGGAGTGGGAGATGAACCATTAGAGATGATGGACTCTGAAAAACAAACTGAGGGTTCTAGAGGGGAGGGGGGTGGGGGGATGGGTTAGCCTGGTGATGGGTATTAAAGAGGGCACATTCTGCGTGGAGCTGGGTGTTATGCACAAACAATGAATCATGGAACCCTACATCAAAAACTAATGATGTATGGTGATTAACATAACAATAAAAATTATTTAAAAAAAAAAGACTATGGTTCTTGGTGAGAAATCAGAAGAGCTAAATTTCAGAAAGACAGAGTGTTATTGTGGAAGGAAAAGCTCAGAAATAAACTCAATTCTATAAACTGGTGTTTAAGAAAGAGTACTTCTGTTATTGACCAAGCATGATACGATTTGTTTTCTTAATTCCTATGGTAAAAAGGAGACAGGCATAACAAATATATTTGGATGGGTGTGCTTACCTCATCTTAAATATGTTTCATTTCCAGATTTCATATATACATATATTTCAAAAATAGTTAAGTTTCTCAAAAAAATAGTCAAACTTGAGGCCATTCTAAGCCCTCACTGCAGGCTTCCTGTCATTGAGACTTCTCTCCACCCAGCCATCAATGCTCTCCAGGGCTCTAGGCCCTAGAACTACTCCGGCTACTCTCTATTGGGTAACTTAGCTATTTATTGGTGAAGCACGCTGAGTTTCAAGCAGTGAAATTACACGTTTTGGAAAACCAACCTGCCTGCAGTCAGCACTATTTTGGTAGTGATCTATTTGCTATGGGTGGTAATTCATGTACCACCCCATCTTTACTACTTACCTTATAGAAACCCCATGGAATAAATAACGCATCCTGTCCTCCCCAAAATCAATCATTCAGAACAACATTCCTTTCTAAAACAGAGGCAAAATCCAGTTATATGGCTCAAGTACCAAAGTCAACCTCAAATACCAGGAGTCAAGATACAGGATTTCATCCTTTTCTGCCACCTTTCCTTCTCTCATGTATCCAGTGAATATTTATTGAAAGGCAGTGGAGCTCTGGAACCAGACTACTGACCTCAGACTACTTACTTAAATTCTCTAGATGAGTCTATCTCTAAAATGGGTGTATTGATAATACCTACGTCATTGTTCTTTGAAAGGAAATGAGTAAATTTATGTGAAACACTTTGAACAGACTGAATACAAATTAACTGGTCACTAAATGTTAGCTATTTTTCTTATTATTCTATGCCAGGCACTCTGTCAGATAGTAGGGAGACAGGAATGAATGAGACTAACATGGGTCCTGCCCCATGGAGCTTTTAGACTCACAGATTTGGCACCAGTTCTGACAGTATATAATCAAGCTGTCTTAGATTTGCCACTCTTTAAAAAGAAGAAAATAACTCTAGTCAATGTTTGGTTTTGGTTTAGTGTAATAATCATCATTATCATATAAAATCACTTCGACTTTACTGAGTGCTTACTACATGCCCAGGTACTGGGCCAACTGCCTTACAATATTACCTCATTTAATCCTTACAACAATATCGTGCAACAGACACTACCATCCCCATTTTATAGCTCAGGAAACTGAGGAACAGGGAGATCAAGTTAAATCCCAACATTCAGATGCAGGTCAGTCTGACCCTAGAGGGGCTCTTCTAGATCCCAACCCCAACCTGCCTTCATAACAGCAAATGAGGGACTACCCACCAGAGCCTTGAAGTGGAAAACTGCCAAGACAAAGGAAATGCACTCGGACTACATCTCAATCTGAAGAATCAATCCTAGCCTAAGGGAGTGTGCCTAGGTCACTAGAAAGACTAGGAAACAAAAGATGGAAAAGAGGCCTGAGCTGAACTATTGGGTATTTACCCCAAAGATACAAATGTAGGGATCCAAAGGGGTACGTGCACCTGATGTTTATAGCAGCAATGTCCACAATAGCCAAACTGTGGAAAAAGCCAAGATGTCCATCAACAGATGAATGGATAAAGAAGATGTGGTATATATACACAATGGAATATTATGCAGCCATCAAAAGGAATGAGATCTTGCCATTTGCAATGAAGTGGATGGAACTGGAGGGTGTTATGCTGAGTGAAATAAGTCAATCAGAGAAAGACATGTATCATATGACCTCACTGATAGGAGGAATTCTTAATCTCAGGAAACAAACTGAGGGTTGCTGGAGTGGTGGGGGGTGGGAGGGATGGGGTGGCTGGGTGATAGACATTGGGGAGGGTATGTGCTATGGTGAGCGCTGTGAATTGTGCAAGACTGTTGAATCAGAGATCTGTACCTCTGAAACAAATAATGCAACATATGTTAAGAAAAAGAAGAAGATCGCAGGAGGGGAAGAATGAAGGGGGGGAAATCGGAGGGGGAGACGAACCATGAGAGACGATGGACTCTGAGAAACAAACTGAGGGGTCTAGAGGGGAGGGGGTGGGGGATGGGTTAGCCTGGTGATGGGTATTAAAGAGGGCACATTCTGCATGGAGCACTGGGTGTTATGCACAAACAATGAATCATGGAACACTACATCAAAAACTAATGATGTAATGGATGGTGATTAACATAACAATAAAAATTTTTTTAAAAAGAGGCCTGAGCTGAGAAAATACCTGGAGGTTTGAGCAGGGCTGAGACCAGGCGATTTGGGGTTCAAAGGAACAGTCTGGCACTGGCACACACACCCATCAGTGCAAGTCCTGTTCTCCCTTATGGCGGGCAACGCTGCGGCTACCAGGGCCAAAAGAGGCCAGAAACCTGGCAGCTAGGAATCAGAGCGATGGACCATCAAAGGCAACGGGCAGCCTTCCGCCTCCACCTCACTGGCCAGAACTATAGAACATGTCCACTCCAAGCTGAAAGAGCCTAGAAAATGAGAGCTTTTAAAATGAGGTACCAATAAAACTTTGCCCACCCATTCCTTTTCCCAATCCCCACATAAAATTGGGAGTTCCACTAATAAATAAGGAGTGCTGGATACCATGTAGGCAACCTAAAGTCCCTGAGCAACATATATCCACCTTTCCTTCTTCACCAAAATCAGCTATGATTCTTCAGTATTTTTTGGAAACTCCCCAAAGTAATATATCTATTGTACCTAGGGCAAAAGCTATCCAAAGTTAGCCCTGGTTTAAAGTTCACAGAAACTCTCTAGTAGACGCATGACCCATAGCATCCACCTCAGATCACCAACCTAATCATTCCACATCAAAAAAATATTTAACAGATCAATGGTAAATTTCTATAAAACAACAGTAAATATATCTGGTAGCAAATTAAGGGAGATATTTATGGAAAAAGTATTTTTGGAAACAATTAGATGACTAACCTTCTAACAAGCATCCAAATCAGATCAAATTTTATATACAAAATTTTTTAAATGTCAAGACAACACTAAAGTCAACTCAACGATGACTATTGAAAATGTAGATATTCTTTGTTACTATTTTGTATATTAAGCATTGCAAATGCTAATTGTAATGAGGTTTGTCCTCTGAAATACTAGTTCTGACTGGACTGTCTTTCTCTGAAGTCTGTTTCTTTGTGAGGTGCGCCCACTAGGATTGCTTTTCTGCAGCTTCAATAATTAAATTTGGATCTCAGGCCTCTCATAATATCAGTCTGTGGCCATCTGGCCTAGAAGTGAGGAGAGAAGACTGCCAACTAAGAATAAAGGGGAATATTATGGTTTGTCTCCTCTTTCACATCTTTAGCAATCTTTGTTTTTCTGTTTCTTCCTCCATGATAATGTGTAAGAAACACAATCCTAAAAATACTTGCATGGTCTTTGGATGGACGATCCTAAGGTCTGATTCTGGCCTTTGATAATGTGACATGCTTCTTTGCTTATCCTATAAATTCATTAGTTTCTTTACCACCCATCTTTGGCTTTTTTTTTTTTTTCCTACTACTACTAATAAGCAACTTTCACTTGGTAGCAGGGTTTGCCACCTTTGGCCTAATATAGGGTGAAATGAGCCTCACAGTCAACTCAGATTAAATCTGTTCTCCACGTGTTCAGGCTTTGTCCAGATGCCAGTTGGAAGACTTCTGATGTGCTCAAAACCAGATCCTATCTGGGGATTGATATGCCTCACACCAAGGGAATGGAAAGCAAGTAAATCCAAGTCTTCATGCTAGTACTGCTCACCATTCACACCATAGCACATGAGGAAGCACTGGAAAATGGGGTATTGCCTTTTTGCTAGAATGGCAAGAAATACAAGACAATGGAGAAGGCAAGAATTGAGCCACTTTCTCATTTAATCATTTTCTGCTTTTTCCTGGCCAAACACCAGGTTTCCAACATTAAATAAAGTTTAAGTGAAGACCTTATTCTGTTAGATATGCTGTTTGTCAAATATGATCATGGTACTGAGCAGGGACCAAACTAATGTTTGTCTGGTTTTAGATTTGATTTGATGGTAGTTATGACACCTAACACTTTAACGGAATTTGAGCTCTTTCAAGAAAATAGCTTTAAGGGCGCCTGGGTGGCTCAGTTGGTTAAGCGACTGCCTTCGGCTCAGGTCATGATCCTGGAGTCCCAGGATCGAGTCCCGCATCGGGCTCCCTGCTCAGCAGGGAGTCTGCTTCTCCCTCTGACCCTCTCCCTTCTCATGCTCTCTCTCTCTATCTCATTCTCTCTCTCAAATAAATAAATAAATAATCTTTAAAAAAAAGAAAATAGCTTTAATATTTAATTTTCATTGTTAATATTAATTATTAATAAATATTAACTTAATATTTAATATCAAGATATTAACCAATTGGTAATACTCCCGACTCAGAATTATACTCTGATATTGGACATAGGAACACAGAAATTTTGGCTCATATGTGTTATTCTCTTTGGTCATAAGGACTTCATTTTTAGGGCCTCCTTCATTCACTTATAAAGTATTGTGACTTTGTCTCTATGATAGATGGGTTTTGTTGTTGTTGTTTTAATCTCAAGCAGCCATATGCCAGAAGTCTCAGTCTCATGTCAAATATATTTATACTTGAGGTTCTAGGTCTTAGCATATTATTTGAAAGAATGATGATATAATTATACATTTTCTACTTCAAAAATATATTAATACCATTTAGATGGGTTAACATAGTTTCAACAAAGTGAGGAGCAATTTGATAAACAGAGAACATGCCAATTATATGATAATAACATAAACTTTCTATGCCCCAGCTTCTCAATCTGGTCACAGAGGTCTTATTAACTTTATATATAACTATATATAACAACATGCAAGTAGTTTACTAAGTAGATACCTACTATGGTATACCAGCATTTCTGATATAAATGCAATACATGTGTTTCTGCAGAACTTCCCTTTCTGCAAAACTGCAAAAATAACAGGATTAATGGGAGGAAAGGGACTATGGGCAGACCACTCAAAACTTAGGTAATTCTGTAATCAGAAATAAAATGATAACAGTTCTAATAGTAATATTAGCACAGTTCAATATCCACTGGCATTTGCATCCAGCAATGTATCTGTGCTTTACAGCCTAAAACCCAGGTTCATGCTTCCTCCTATAGGATGTAAGTCCTTGCTTGGATTCATTTCCAATAGAGACAAGATGCATCAAAATTCCAAATCCGACCTAGGGATCTGACCAGCACATAACCTCGCTCCTCTTCTCCCTTTCCTTCCTTCCACCCCCTTTCCCCCAACACACATACTGTTTTTTTAAACACGGGGAAAGGTGCACTCTATACCCTCAGCTTCCCCCAGATAACTATTGTGGAAATGCAGCAGTTTTGAAGCAATTGAACAAACCACTACTTGCCCTAAAGTAAGAGTCCTCTGCAAGATTTTCAACTTATATCTTAAGGTCTCCTTTCAACTTATATCTTAAGGCTTTTTCTTTAGTTTTCTTTAGTTATGAGAGAGCTTAAAGTATGTTATAGGAGAATAGACTATACTGGGCATCTACTCTTTACAGTGACAGACTCTAAAGCAGGGACTAGAACTCCCATAATAAAAAGGCAGTTTGTATGACCTCCCATCGTGCAATGTTCTGGGCTCTTAAGATCACTAAGCCTGCACCCTGGCATAAATCCAAGCCAGCAATCATTTAGTAATACACGTGTTCTTGGAGCCAAGACATCTGTGTGTTATAATGACATGCAAGTTACAAAGGAATGTTTATATCTCACTTTAGTATAACATGAATATTTAGCTGTTGCAAATCAGCTTTCTGTAATGACCAGTCCTTGCTTAAAGGATTTATTATATTTCCAATTAAAGTCCTTCACAATGTACAATAAATTTATATGTCCTGATTAACTTGTTCATTACCGCAACTCCAGAGGTGCTATGAAGATAAGACAGTAGCTAAACATGTTGAAAATTAGGAGAAACTTTAAAATAATCTATATTGTATAAAATAAATATACCATATTAGACCTCTTTCCAATAACTTACTTCATTTTTATCTCCTTAAATAAGAGAGTTATTGTTCTCCAAAACCGACAATGAAAAAACAGTGTTAGGGCAGAACAGAATGATCCTCCTGCAATTAGGAGCCATCAAGATGCCAACTGGTTTGGATCTGGGGAGGCACCAGCAACAGTGGTGGCCATCTCTATTCGGTGGTCCTAGTGAAATACAGTTGTGTAAGGTCACACCCTGACCCAATACACCGCACTACAGCATCAGCCTTCAAGGAAAAGCTGAAATTCTGGCCAGAGTTGCCTTAGGGTGAAAGAAGAGAGTAATTATCTTTCAAACCTAAGAGAAGGTAATGGAAAAGGTCATTTCAGAGGTCAAAAGACCAATTCAAACAGCTCATCAATTCAAACACCTTCTCTAATTTTTTAACTACTTCTCCTTGTGGTGAAGCACAGTTTGAACTCTTTTGGTAACTCATAAACCTCTGCTGATGACTTCTTTTCTTGGGCATTCATTTTATGGTCCTAAACTTGTCTTATGTAAAGACACTTTTAAAAAGTTATAATCCATGTTCATATAAAAGGGGTCTGGTGTCATATGTACCCTATTTTGGCTTGATTACAGGTCAATACTTGCTAACAGGACTTCAAGAAAATGCCTCCAATATGAACTCCTTATAGGTCACAATGGAGAATCAACAAGTTATTTTCAATTTTTTTAAATGATGGAATGTGAGTGTTCATGTATAATATGGCTTCTAAACTAGAGTAAAATGTTAAGTGTCTTTGTAGAAATATAGATTATTTCACACTGATCAGAAACTTTTATATGTAATTCTATGTAGGCATTAGTAAAAACATGCAAAAACTGATATAATATCCTTGGGAGAAAAACAGTATTTAAAGCATGGAGTCCATAGAGAAGGATGATATATACAAGTTCCCAGAGGGCACACAGAAGACAGGATATCTGGATTTAAAAGAATCCCCGTGACAAAACTAGTCCTCTACCAGCTGAATATGCAAGGATGAAGTTTTCCATATTTCTTTTCATGAACCAGCAGACAGAATGACAAGTAAGTCTCCTTTCCCATCTCCATCTTTTTATCAAACCCTAATCAAGTAATTCTGGTGAACAGTTACACACTGAAAGGTTTGGCTATTAAGGCATTTGGCTAAGACAAAGTCATTTTTATCAAAACCAATCTCTAATTCATAAATTTTTGACAATACTGCCAGTTCTACTATAAAGCAGTCATATTTTTTCATAGAAATGAGTATATGATCTACCCATTTGCCCATATACAAGGTGTGACAGTACAATAATGAGACCAATTCCATAAGCCAGTCATAAAAACCAATTCCATCAATTTTTCACACATGACATAGAAGATGCCAAAACTGCTTTATGCTCCCAATAGACTTCCTTAGTTTTCAAAGGTATTTCTTAGGAATAATTTTTTATTTCTGCCTATATTTGCACAGTGTTGAAATTGAATAAGGACCAATCCAAGTGAAAGCAGCTTATAACTCTAACCATACCTGCATTAACATCAAGCTAATGAGACAAATACAAGGATCATGTCATCTTTAATGTGTACCTTCTTTGAGGGACTATAATCCTCAAATTTGGTGTTTTTACAGTGGAGCGTCCCATCATTGATGTTGATTTGTGAGGTGCTAATTACCTTTTCTTTCCCAACCAAATGACAGAATTTTTCAGACAAAAATGGACTTGCTTCCATTTTAATCAACTGAAATACTTTAGCTCATAATTTTAAAAATTCTTTCCAAAATTACTAATTTTCACTCCCTCTAATTCCACTAAAAATTTAATAATTTGGTGAAATGTTTCCAGAGTACTTCATATGCATGCCACTGATACTGTCTTGAGAACATTTTAGTTTTAAAAAATTCATACTTGGATTCTACATACAGCTTGTACACCACAAACCACACTGCTTCTTTTATATGCTTTATGTTATAGCCTGAGTTATGCAAATTGTTGTTATCATAATCTCTTTCCTCTTCTTTGACAAACATAATACAATAATTAGTATCAAGGGCTTTTAGACCAAGAATTCATGCATTCAACTGTCAAGCTGACTGAATGTGAAAACTTCTTAGAAGTATATGCCAGGGATGGTTGAAAACATTCCTATAATTGATGGGCAATTTTTATGGGTTGAGCTGAGATAACCTATAAAAGGAATGTCTTTAATTCATCTTAAACTTTCTGAGCTCCACAAAAGATTAATCAAAGTATTCATAATGGATTCTTAGGAAACAAATCAAAAAGGTAATGAGATAAAACAAAAGTCATCAAAGTGCACATTAGTTCCAATTAAAAGGGATAATAACCATGTGAATACTAACCACCTGGTATAACGGAGTTATCAGACAGAGAAAGGCAAAAAAGAAAAAAGTGGGCATTTAAGCCTCAGGGTGTACTTAACAATACTACTCAAGATCTCAAAAAGATCATTCTTTAAAAAGTACATATATTTTATGTAGTGATAATCTAAAATATCACTGAATGATTAATTATTAAGTTTCCATAAGCTGTTATTGGGATTCTCATTTTATGAGCACACACATTAAAGCATTATTATTCAATCATAAATTCTTTGAAAAATCAATCTGCTGTCCTGTCTCAGTTTACACCCTGCTCCCTCTGCGCCTGTGTGCATACAGGTTTCCAGGGCTTGAAGGACCTCTTTGGCATTTACAGTTCATCATTTCCTCAAAATCCAGCTCAAGAACTCACCACATAGGGGGCATTTCCAGATTAACTCCATTCCAGCCTATTTTGATGATTCTTTCACTGTATTTTGCATCAAAATTAGGTGTTCCACTTATACCACTTGATTATTGCTTTCATACCTAGTAATTTTTTCCACTTAAACATTTTTCTGCCTTTATTATTTTTGTTGAAGCATAATTATAAGCAGAAAATATACAAATTTTAAGTAGCAATTTCAACAAGTTTTGACAAATGTATATTTCTATATAAACAATACTCAAGATATAGAATATTTCCATCACCCTAGAACTAAAAAGTTCCTTTATTCCCTTTCTTAACTAATTCACCTCCCTCCCTAAAAGCAAACATTCTGATTTCTATTCCTATATATCATGTCCATTTATTAAATGTAAGTTATATCACTGTCATATTGGTATATACCCACTGCATAGGTCCTTACATGCTGCTAATATATTTTTATTGTTTAATTTATCTATTTCTCTGGCTCCCAGATTTTTATCCTTTAGAGTCAAGTCTGCTTGTTTATCTATAACTGGTCTAACACATAGTCTATTTGAACAAAAGATGTACTAACACAAAAGGTTGCACTTCCTTTTATTCACCCCAGTTTTATTAAAAAATAATTGGTATATGTCACTGCATAAGTTTAAGGCGTACAGCATGATGGTTTGACTTACATATATTATGAAATGATTACCACAATAGGTTTACCTAACATCAATCATCTCATATGGATATAATAAAAAGGAAAGAAGAAAAGTTCGTGATAACTCTTAGGATTTACTCTCTTTTTTTTTAATTTTATTTTATGTTATGTTAGTCACCATACATCATTTTTTTAAAGATTTTATTTATTTTATTTGACAGAGAGAGACACAGTAAGAGAGGGAACGCAAGTAGGAGGAGTGGGAGAGGGAGAAGCAGGCTTCCCGCGGAGCAGGGAGCCCAATGCAGGGCTCAATCCCAGGACTCTGGGACCATGACCCAAGCCGAAGGCAGATGCTAAACGACTGAGCAACCCAGGTGCCCACATCATTAGTTTCTGATGTAGGGATCCATGATTCATTGTTTTCGTATAACACCCAGTGCTCCATGCAGGACATGCCCTCCTTAATACCCATCACCGGGCTAAGCCATCCCTCTACCCCTTCCCCTCTAAAACCCTCAGTCTGTTTCTCGGAGTCCACAGTCTCTCATGGTTCGTCTCCCCCTCCAATTTACCCCCCTTCATTTTTCCCTTCCTTCTCCTAATGTCCTTCCTTCTCTTAATGTCCTCCTAAAGGAAGAAAAATGTTTAAGTGGAAAATAAGTGAAACCATATGATAATTTACTTTCTCTCCTTGACTTAGTTCACTTAGCACAATATCCTCCACTCTCATCCATGTTGACGTAAAAGTTGGGTATTCAACCTTTCTGATGGCTGAGTAATATTCCATTGTATATATGGACCACATCTTCTTTATCCATTCATCTGTTGAAGGGCATCTCAGCTCTTTCCACAGTTTGGCTATTGCAGACATTGCTGCTATGAACATCGGGGTGCACATGGCCCTTCTTTTCACCACATCTGTGTCATTGGGGTAAATACCCAGTAGTGCAATTGCTGGGTCATAGGGTAGCTCTATTTTTAATTTTTTGAGGAACCTCCACACTGTTTTCCAAAGTGGCTATACCAACTTGCATTCCCACCAACAGTGTAAGAGGGTTCCCCTTTCTCCACAACCTCCAACATTTGTTGTTTCTTGCCTTGTCAATTTTTGCCATTCTAACTGGTGTCAGGTGGTATGTCAATGTGGTTTTGATTTGAATTTCTCTGATGGCTAATGATGATGAACATTTTTTCATGTGTCTGTTAGCCATTTGTATGTCTTCATTTGAGAAGTGTCTGTTCATGTATTCTGCCCATTTTTTGACTTATTTGTTTTTTGGGTGTTGAGTTTGAGAAGTGCTTTATAGATCTTGGAAATCAGTGATTTGTCTGTACTGTCATTTGCAAATATCTTCTCCCATTCTGTGGGTTGCCTCTTTGTTTTGTTAACTGTTTCCTTTGCTGTGCAGAAGCATTTTATCTTGATGAAGTCCCAAAAGTTCATTTTTGCTTTTGTTTCACTAGCCTTTGGAGACGTATCTTGAAAGAAGTTGCTGTGGCCGATGTCAAAGAGGTTATTGCCTATGTTCTCCTCTAGGATTTTGAAGGATTCCTGTCTAACATTGAGGTCTTCATCCATTTTGAGTTTATCTTTGTGTATGGTGTTAGAGAATGGTCGAGTTTCATTCTTCTGCATGTGGCTGTCCAATTTTCCCAGCACCATTTATTGAAGAGACTGTCTTTTTTCCATTGCATATTTTTTCCTGCTTTGTCGAAGATTATTTGACCATAGATTTGAGGGTCCACATCTGGGCCCTCTATTCTGTTCCATTGTCTATATGTCTGTTTTTGTGCCAGTACCCTGCTGTCTTGGTGATCACTGCTTTTTAATATAGCTTGAAATCAGGCAACGTGATGCCTCCAGCTTTGTTTTTCTTTTTCAACATTTCCTTGGCAATTCGGGGTCTCTTCAGATTCCATAAAAATTTTAGGGTTGTTTGTTCTAGCACTTTGAAAAATGTCAATGGAATTTTGATCAGGATGGCGTTGAAGGTATAGATTCCTCTGGGTAGCATAGACATTTTAACAATGTTTATTCTTCCAATTCATGAGCATGGAATGTTTTTCCATCTTTTTGTGTCTTCTTCAATTTCTTTCATGAGTGTTCTGTAGTTCCTAGGGTATAGATCCTTTACCTCATTGGTTAGGTTTATTCCGAGGTATCTTATGGTTTTTGGTGCTATTGTAAATGGAATCGTTTCTCTAATTTCTCTTTCTACAGTTGCATTGTTAGTATACAAAAAAGCAACTGATTTCTGTGCATTGATTTTGTATCCTGCTACATAACTGAACTGCTGTATGAGTTCTAGTACTTTGGGGGTGAAGTCTTTTGGATTTTCCACATAAAGTATCATGTCATCTGTGAAGAGAAAGAGTTTGACTTCTTCTTTGCCAATTTGAATACATTTTATTTCTTTTTGTTGTCTGATTGCTGTTGCCAGGACTTCTAGTACTATGTTGAACAATAGTGGTGAGAGTGGGCATCCTTGATGTGTTCCTGATCTTAAGGGAAAGGCTCTCATCTTTTCCCCATTGAGGATGATATTCGCTGTGGGTTTTTCATAGATGGATTTTATGAACTTGAGGAATGTTCCCTCTATCCCTATACTCTGAAAACTTCTAATCAGGAAAGGATGCTGTACTTTTCTGCATCAATTGAGAGGACCATATGGTTCTTCTCTCTCCTCTTATCAAGGTGTTCTATCACACATTGATTGATTTGCAAACGTGGAACCACCCGTGCATCCCGGGGATAAATCCCACTTGGTCGTGGTGGATGATCCTTTTAATGTATTGTTGGATCCTATTAGCTAGGATTTTGTTGGGAACTTTGGAATCCATATTCATCAGGGATATCAGTCTGAAATTGTCCTTTTTGATGGGGTCTTTGCCTGGTTTGGGGATTAAGGTAATGCTGGCCTCATAGAATGAGTCTGGAAGCTTTCCTTCTGTTTCTATTTTTTGAAACAGCTTCAGGAGAATAGGTATTATTTCTTCTTTGAATGTTTGGTAGAATTCCCCCAGGGAATCCATCCGACCCTAGACTCTTGATTTTTGGAAGGTTTTTGATCACTGCTTCAATCTCATTACTGGTTATTGGCCTATTCAGTTTGTCAATTTCTTCCTGTTTTGGTCTTGGCAGTTTATAGATTTCCAGGAAGGCAACCATTTCTTCCAGGTTGCTTTATTGGCATATAGTTGTTGATAATAATTTCTAATAATTGTTTCTATTTCCTTGGTGTTAGTCGTGATCTCTCCCCTTTCATTCATAATTTTATTAATTTGGGTAATTTCTCTTTTCTTTTGGATAAATCTGGCCAGTGGTTTATCGATCTTATTAATTCTTTCAAAGAACAAGCTTCTAGTTTCGTTGATCTGATCTGCTGTGTTTCTGGTTTCTAATTCATTGATCTCTGCTCTCATCTTAATTATTTCTCTTCTAATGCGTGACTTAGGCATCGTTTGTTGTTTTCTCTAGTTCTTTAAGGTGTAAAGTTAGTTGGTGAATTCGGGATTTTTCTGTTTTTTTGAGTGAGGCTCGGATGGCTATGTATTTCCCCCTTAGGACTGCCTTTGCAGTATCCCATAGGTTTTGGACTGATGTGTTTTCCTCTTTGGTTTCCATAAATTGTTTAAGTTCTTCTTTGATTTCTTGGTTGACCCAAACATTATTGAGCAGAGTGGTCTTTAACTTCCAAATGTATGAATTTCTTCCAAATTTTTTCTTGTGATTGAGTTCCAGTTTTAAAGCATTATGGTTTGAGAATATGCAGGGAATAATCTCAATCTTTTGGTATCGGTTGAGACCTGATTTGTGACCCAGTATGTGGTCTCTTCTGGAGAAAGTTCTGTGTGTGCTCAAGAAGAATGAGTATTCTGTTGTCTTAGGGTGGAATGTTCTGTATATATCTATGAGGTCCATCTGGTCCAGTGTGTCATTCAAAGCTCTTGTTTCTTTGTTGATTTTCTGCTTAGATGATCTGTGTATTGCTGAGAGTGGAGTATTGAGGTCTCCTACAATTAACATATTGTTATCAATAGGACTCTTTATTTTGGTTAACAGTTGGCTTATGTAGATGGCTGCTCCCATGCTGGGGGTGTAGATATTTACAATTATTAGATCTTCTTGTTGGATAGACCCTTTAAGAATGATATAGTGTCCTTCTGTGCCTCTAACTACAGTCTTCAGTTTAAAATCTAATTTGTCTGATATAAGAATTGCTACCCCAGATTTCTTTGAGGTCCATTGGCATGGAAGATGGATCTCCATCCCTTCACTTTCAGTCTGGATGTATCTTTAGGTTCAAAATGAGTCTCTTGTAGACAGCATATGGATGGGTCCTGTCTTTTTATCCAATCTGTAACCCTGTGCCATTTTATGGGAGCATTTAGGCCGTTCACGTTGAGAATGATTATTGAAAGATATGACTTTATTATCATCATGTTGCCTGTGAAGTCCTTGTTTCTATAGATTGTCTCTGTAAATTTCTGTTCTATATCACTCTTGAGGTCTTTCTCCTTTTATAGAACCCCCCTTAATATTTCTTGCAGGGCAGGCTTAGTGGTCACATATTCTTTTAATTTCTGACGGTCTTAGAAGCTCTGCATCTCTCCATCCATTCTAAATGGCAGCCTTGCTGGATAAAGTATTCTTGGCTGCACATTCTTCTCGTTTAGTACCCTGAATATGTCTTGCCATCCCTTTCTGGCTTGCCAGGTCTCTGTGGATAGGTCTGACGTTATTCTGATGTTCCTCCCTCTGTACGTAAGGAATCTCTTCCCCCAACTGCCCTTAAGATGGTTTCCTTGGTTCTAAGATTTGCGAGTTTTACTATCACATGCGGGGCGTTGGCCTGTTTTCCTTGATCTTGGAAGGGGGTCCTCTCTGCCTCTGGGACACGCATGTTTGTTTCATTCCCCAGATTAGGGAAGTTCTCAGCTATGATTTGCTCAAATATATCCTCTAGTCCCCTCTCTCTCTCCACCCCTTCAGGGACCCCAATAATTCTGACAGTGGAACCTTTCATGGTGTCACTTATTTCTCTGATTCTATTTTCATGGATTTTGAGTTATTTTTCCCTGGCGTCCTCTTTTTCCTTCTTTTCTATCAATTGGTCATTTAGATCACTAATTCGTTCTTCTGCCTCGCTTACCCTAGCTGTTAGATTATCTAGATTAGATTGGATCTCATTGATAGCATTTTTAAGTCCTGCCAGTTCAGCTTTCATTTCTGCCCTTAGAGACTCTATGTTGCCATTAATCGATTTCTCCATTCTAGCTATCGTCTTCACAACTGCTACCCTGAATTCCATCTCTGACATCTTGGTTATATCTGAATCCATTTGCAAGTCTGTGGCACAAGTCATAGTCTCTGAGTCTTTCCTATTTTGGGGGTTCCTCTTCCTAGTTTTCTGTTGATGGGTGGTTGAGGGAATGTATAGAGTCCAAATTATTGACCACAACCCAAGCAAGATGCACCTGTTTTATAGGGACCTTAGGGTTGTTGGCCTCTTGTTCTCCCAGCCTGTCCTCTGGGGGATGGGCCTGCTGCACTGTTACTCAGGCAACCCTGTTTGGGCAGAGTTGCCCTGCCCCCTGTGGCAGGGAATGGGCTCAGTGAAAACAGGTTTTTGGGGGCTTTTGTTCTCTGGCAGCTTTCCCTGGTGGCTTTCTGCATCTCTTCCGAGAGTGAGAGCAGAAGAGATAATTTCCAACCCTCTGCCTCAGAGCAGACTGCAGTCTGTTCTTCAGTGACCTCTCCAGGCCACACTATCTCCGTTTCTGTCCATGCTGCTATAAACTGCAGCATCCTGGGTTGTGCCTCCCCCCGCAGTACTCCCAGTCCTGCCTCCCGGTCAGGGCACGTCTCTGCCCTTTGTGCTTCTAAAACCGCCAGCCACACCCAGTTCACATGCGTGGCCCCACCAGTCCAGGTTTCATTCCAGGGGGCTGCCCTAAAGTCCTTTGCCCACTGCTACCAGTCTGTGAGTCTGTGCCTGGTCCCCAGCACAGGAGGCTATCGCTCACCGGCAGTGTATGATCCCCACTGCTCCCTCCCCCTTCTGTTTATCTTCAGATATGTGCCCGCAGAATCACAGCTCCCCACTTCATACCTCAAAGCCAACCACCTGTGATATTCTGTTTGTAGAGATCCAGATATATCTTCTTACATATCAGGCTGATTTCGTGGGTGTTCAGAGTGGTCTGGTAGATATCCAGCTCAATTCCGGGAACTGGTTGGAATAGGGTCCCCTACTCCTCCACCGCCAGGATTTACTCTCTTAACAACTTTCTTATATATCACACAGCAGTGTTAACTGTAGTCATCATGTTGCATATTACATCTCTAGTACTTATTTGTCTTCTAACTGGAAGTGTGTACCTTTTGACTACTTTCCTCCACTTCCCACTCCCCTATCTACCACCTCTGGTGAACATAAGTCTGATTTTTTTTTTCTATGAGTTTGGGTTTTGTTTTTGTTTTTGTTTATTGGTGGGTTTTTTTTTTTTAATTTCACATATAAGTGAGATCCTAAAGTATTTGTCTTTCTCTATCTGACTTATTTCAGTGGTGCTGGGATAATTAGATATTCACATGTAAAAGAATGAAACTGGACCCCCACCTCACACCACTCATAAAAATTAATTCAAAGTTGACTAGACTTAAATGTAAGACCTGAAACCATGAAACTCCTAGAAGAAAACATATGAATAAAGATCCTTGACATGGGTCTTGGTAATGATTTTTTTAGACATGATACCTAAAGCACAAGCAACAAAATAAAAACTTATCCAGTGGGAGCACATGGGTGGCTCAGTTGGTTAAGCATCTGACTCTTGATTTTGGCTCAGGTCATGATCTCAGGGTCCTGAGAACGAGCCCCATGTCAGGCTCCACACTTGTGGGGAGTCTCCTTGAGATTCGCTCTCTTCTTCTACCTTTGCTCCTCCCCCCTCGCACGTATTCTCTCTCTCTCTCTAACAAATAAATCTTTTTTTCTTTAAAGATTTTATTTATTTATTTGACAGAGAGAGAGACAGGAGAGAGGGAACACAAGTAGGGGGGAGTGGGAGAGGGAGAAGCAGGCTTCCTGCTGAGCATGGACCCCGATGTGGAGCTCAATCCCAGGACCCTGGGATCATGACCTGAGCTGAAGGCAGCTGCTTAACCGACTGAGCCACCCAGGCGCCCTCAAACAAATAAATCTTTAAAAAAAATAAAGAAAAGATGCTCAGCATCACTACTAATCATTAGGGAAATTCACATTGAAACCATATTTTTTGATTAGGTGACACAGGTAACCTGGCCTTTGAGAACACTACTGAACCATTTTAAACTACATAAAAATTAAGTCCTAAAATTTCAACTCTTCTATTGGCATTGCAAGTAACAAAAATTGTCTGAATAAATCTTCAACAGCCTTTTAAAGTAGGCAGGGGCAAGTGGTATTCTCAATTTATAGATGAAGAAAAGATTCAAATTGTAACTGACTTGCTCAAAATCACTCTACGAACTAACTGGTGGCACCAGCATTAATTTTTTTTTTCTCTCATTCCACTATCTCAGGCTGCAGGCACACAAGAAAAGAGCTGACTTGTGTTCAAAATTCAACTTCCTTGTTTATTCTCTGAAAATGCCTATGTTGCTCACTTTTTCCAAAATCCACCATGGTACTGAGCACTATTAAAGCCCAAAGATCTTGCTGTGTCCAAAGTCTTTTCACTTCTTTCTTATCTAGCTAGACAAGAATACGCTAGACTGCCAGATTCAGATGGTTTTATTTCATTGTACTTCTCTTTGAAATATCTTGGGTTCCTATGAGCTTGGTCTACCTCATTGAATGGTATATAGATGGACCCTGGAATTTTTCCATGTTCAAGAATGCCCAGTGTCTCTTTAACATCAATTAACCTAATATTTTGTAATTCAGTAGTTTGTTAGGTTCTTGATAAATAACTTCTTTAAGAAGTAAACACTGAGAGCCGAGTTAAGATGGTGGATTAGTAGAGGGACCCTGAACTTGCCTCGTCCTTCAAATATAGCTAGATCAACATTCAACTATTCTGAACAACTAGGAAGATGATCTGAGGATTAAGGAAACAATCTGCACAGTTGGAGGGAGAGAAAGTTGCATATGCAAGGTCTGGAGCCCTTACCTGGGGAAGAGGAAAGCCCCATGGCCATGAAGGGGAGGCAACCCTTTTCATGGAGCAAAGTCAGAAGACGGAGAAAGTGGGAAAGAGCCCAGAGGGTAGGGACCACATAATAAACCGTGGTGAGGAGATCCCCTGGGTCACACTGCAAGCAATAGCTCCCCTTCCCAAAGGGCATTTGGAAGAGCATATTTTGCCTCTCCGAGGACAAAGGCCAGCCAGGGACCCACTGAGCCATGCTCAATAGCAGGGTCAGAGATGGGTGCAGAGGGCAGAAAACCTCTTAACAACTTTTCACCATGAGCCACAATAGGCTTAAACATCTGTGTGTGTCTGAGCGACTGCTTTTCTTTGGCAAAACTAAGCAGAAAGCTGAGACAGGAGCAGATTGCAGATAACCTGGCTGCCACTTTTCGCTATCTGCCACAATAGATAGAATAAAACCTCTGCAGTGGCTTTTCTGGGACCAAAGGGAATAAACTCCAACCTCTGTGCAGCACTGTGTGACTGCTTTTCGGTATGGGATGATGCTGGGCACGCCCTGAGCCCCTCCTTCAGGGGACTAGAATGGGCCCACACCTTACCAGGCCCATTGAAACTTGGAGTTTTGAATCCCAGCCACCGGTCAGAGATAAAATACAGGAGATCTGTAGCACTGGGCTTGTCCACAGCCCGGGCACAGACAGGTTAAGGGCAGGGAACTGATGAAAACTAGGGACACAAGGAGATTGTTTGCTCTTCTAAGAGGGCCTCCTGAACAGCGGTGGCTGGGGGTTCCACTATGCAAGGACAAGAGGGGAGGGTAATGCCATATTCTTCCTCCACCGCCAACACTCCCTCCTCCTGCCCACCAGTACAGTCAGACCTCAGAGAGAAACACAGAACCTCCAGTGGAGGCTGGGGTTGCCTACATAAAACCCCGCCCCCTGCTCTTGCAGGGGCATCTTTACAAGAGTAAGTCAACTTCTGAGCCAGCCCAGCAGGCTTCTCTCTCAGAAGACCAACACAGGCCCAAGCATCTACCAAGTCTACTGATTAAAGAAAGCTCCAAAACATCAGCTTCCAGTGGAAATAGGACCAGGCTTGTTTCCTTTGTTTTTGTTTTTGGGTTTTTTTTTTTCATTTTTCTTAATTTAAAAAAAAATTTTTTTTCTATTTCTTATTTTTTCTTTATCCTTTATTTTATATATATTTTCTTTTTTCCTTTTCTCTTTATATTTTTTTTATCAGCCTTATAGTCTTTTGTTCATTTGTTGGTTCATTTGTTTCCTTCTCTTATTTTTCAGATCAGGCTTCTTATTTTTTTTCTCTCTTTTCTCCTTCCTTCCTTCTTATTTTTTAAATGAGGCAGAAGAGAGTCAGTGATATAGAAGACAAAATGATGGAAAATAAGGAAGCTGAAAAGAAGAGAGAAAGACAACTACTAGATCATGAAAGGGGGACTTTGAGAACTCAGCAATTCCATAAAATGAAATAATATCTGGATAATAGGGGTCCCAGAGGGAGGTTTATATGAACAAATTATAGCTGAGAACTTCCCTAATCTGGGGAAAGAAACAGGCATTTAAGTCCAGGAAGCAGAGAGAACCCCCCTCAAAATCAATAAAAACAGGTCAACACCTCAACATATATTTGAAACTTGCAAATTTCAAAGATAAAGAATATTCTGAGAGCAGCTCGGAACAAGAGGCCCTTAACCTACAAGGGTAAAAACATAAGGCTGGCAGGAGACCTGTCCACAGGGACCTGGCCAGCCAGAAAGGACAGGCATGATATATTCAATGTGCTAAATGGGAAAAATATACAGCCAAGAATACTTTATCCAGCAAGGCTGTCATTTGGTATAGGAGGAGAAATAAAGAGTTTCCAGAACAAACAAAAACTAAAGGAATTTGTGAACACTAAACCAGCCCTGCAAGAACTATTGAAGGAGCTCCTTTGAGTGAAGAGAGAGCCCAAAAGTAACAAAGACCAGAAAGGGACAGAGACAATCTACAGGAACTGCTACTTTACAGGTAATACAATGGCACTAACTTCGTATCTTTCAATAATTACTCTGAATGTAAATAGACTAAATGCTCTAAGCAAAAGACATAGGGTATCAGAATGGATAATAAAAACAAGACCCATCAACACGCTGCTTATAAGAGACTCATTTTCGACCCAAAGACACCTCCAGATTGAAAGTGAGGGGGTAGAGAGTCATTTATCATGCCAATGGACACCAAAAGAAAGCTGGAGTAGCAATCGTTATATCAGACAAACTAAATTTTAAACCAAAGACTGTAATAAGAGATGAAGAAGGACACTACATCATAATAAAAGGGCCTATCCAACAAGAAGATCTAACAGTGGTAAATATGTATGCCCCTACTTGGGAGCAGCCAATTATATAAACCAATTAATAACAGAATTAAAGAAACACGTTGATAATAATACAGTAATAGTAGGGGACTTTAACACCCCACTCACAGCAATGGACAGATCATGTAGGCAGAAGATCAACACGGAAACAAGGGCTTTGAATGACACACTGGATTAGATGGACTTAACAGGTATATTCAGAGCATCCTAAAGCAGAATACATATTCTTCTCGAGTGCACATGGAACATTCTCTAGAATAGGTCACATACTGGGTCATAAATCAGGTCTCAGCTGCTACAAAAAGATTGCGATTATTCCTCACATACTTTCAGACCACAGTGTTTTAAAACTTGAAGTCAACTACTAGAAAAAATTTGGAAGGACCACAAATACATGGAGGTTAAAGAATATCCTACTAAAGACTGAATGGGTTAACCAGGAAATTAAAGAAGAATTTAAAAAATACATGGAAGGAAATGAAAATGAAAACATGACAGTTCAGAATGTGTGAGATGCAGCAAAGGTGGTCCTAAGAGGGAAGTATGTAGGAATACAAGCCTTTCTCAAGAAACAAGAAAAGTCTCAAATATACAACCTAACCTTACACCTAAAGGAGTTGGAAAAAGAATAGTAAAAAAAAGCCTAAATCCAGCAGGAGGAGAGAAATAATAGAGAGTAAAGCAGAAATCAATGATGTAGAAATAAAAAAAACAGTAGAACAGATGAACAAGACTGCTTGGTTCTTTGAAAGAATTAATAAGATCAATAAACCCCTAGCCAGACTTATCAAAAAGAGAAAAGACCCAAATAAATAAAATCATGAATGAAAGAGGAGAGATCACAAACAACACCAAAGAAATACAAACAATTATAAAAGAATATTATGATCAACTATATGTCAACAAATTAGGCAATCTGGAAGAAATGGATGCATTCCTAGAAACATATAAATCACCAAAACTGAAACAGGAAGAAATAGAAAACTTGAACAGAGCCATAACCAGCAAAGAAATTGAATCAGTAATCAAAAACCTCCCAACAAACAAGAGTCCAGGGCCAGATGGCCTCCCAGTGGAATTCTACAAAACATTTAAAGAAGGATTAATACCTATTCTTCTGAAAATGTTTCAAAAAATAGAACTGGAAAGAAAACTTCCAAACTCATTCTATGAATCCAGCATTACCTTGACCCCACAACCAGACAAAGACCTCATCAAAAAGGAGAATTGCAGACCAACATCCCTGAGGAACATGGGATTCTCACCAAGATACCATCTATATGCAATAGTACATTAAAAGGATTATTCACCATGACCAAGTGGAATTTATTCCTGGGATGCAAGGGTGGTTCAACATCCACAAATCAGTCAATGTGATACACCACACGAATAAATGAACAAGAACCATATGATCCTCTCAATAGATGCAGAAAAAGCATTTGACAAAATACAGCATCCTTTCTTGATAGAAACTCTCCACCATGTGGAGATAGAGGGAACCAAAAAATGCACAGCAGAGCCATGTGAGTGGCAGTAAGAGAAGAAACTGCCCTTCCCACTGGCCCAGGAAAGAAAATTAGGCATGAATCTCAGAGCTGAGCAGGCCCGAGGCTTTCAGACTGGATGGCCCATAAAGCTTCCTCAACAGTAGAAGTATCTTGGTTGTTTGTAAATCACCTCAAAGCTTAAAAGCCGTTTTCATTCTTGGTTGCCCATCTACCAAAACACCAGTAGAGTGTTCAAAACCCTATAAGCATCTACCAAATGTTATGAACTAAGGTCATAAGAGTCTTCTTCAGAGACTAGTCGTCATTACTCAATGAGCTGACTGTCCCAACTGGAGTGGAGAATAGCAGTGTACAAGAAATTTTACTTGCTTTGGGAAACGAATACTGTCATAAGATCTGATTCCTGGTTCATTGTCTAGGCTTACCTCTGATAACCTTCCTGTTTTCTCATTCTATCCACACCCCAGTCCTGAAAGTGTAGAAATAAACTGCATATAGGTCCCTGAACACAAAATGGTATTGCATAACCCCGTGCCTACACACTGTACCACTTTTCCAAAACCAGCATAAAGGTCATCTATTCCAGAGGGCCCTCCCTGACCTTCCCTCAGAGAATGAGTTCGCCACTGTGCATTTTCCCCCCTTCCTTGTAGAATGAAATAGTTAAAATACACAAGGTGGTATAGAAAATAATACAGCAAACACCTGGCATTTGTAAATCTTTATTATCCTATATTTGCCATTTCTTTTAAGAAATTAAACAGTTTAGATACAGCCAAAGCCCCTTCTGGGCCATGCTCCCATCATATCACCCTCTCTCTTCCCCTGGAAGTAAGCAGTATCCTGAATAGAATGTTTGTATACTTTTACTATATACGTATCCCTAAACAATATGTCTGATCTTTTTGCATGTTATTAAACTCTAAAATCACACCATGGGTATTCCTCTGTGTTCTATTTTTCTCAACAGTGTATTTTTGAGGTTGTTTTAAATGTTGACATATTAAATCATTTTAAGTGCTCTCTAAATATTATACCAATTTGTACTCCTACCAGCAGTGTACAGGAAGTTCTCTGACTAGAGTCTCTGAAGAAAACTCTTATGACCTTAGTTCATAACATTTGGTAGATGCTCAAAGGGTTTTGAACACTCTACTAGTGTTTTGGTAGATGGACAACCAAGAATGAAAACAGGGCTTTTAAGCTTTGAGGTGATTTACAAACAACCATGTATTTGCCAACACTTCATCCTATCAGAACTTTTAAATCTTTTTCAGTTTGATATGTATGAAATGGAATTTCACTGTGGTTTTAATTTACATATCTTTGATTACTACGAAGGCCAAGCATCTGTTTATATGTTTTTTTGGCTACTTACATTTCCTCTTTTGGAATTTTCTTCACATACCCACCGCACATTTTTCTTATTTTTATGTAGTCCTTTACATACTCCTTTGTTGGTAGAATTAACTAAAAAATTTCATCTTAATTTTGTTCATAGTTTCCTTTGTTGTACAAAAATTTTCTATTTTAATATAAATCAAATTTATCTATCTTTTAAGGACTCGCTAAGCTTTTTGTAGCTTTAGAAAAATCCTTCCCAACCCTGACGTTATAAAGATGTACTTCTCTCTTCTCTTATAAAAGCTATACATTTTATATCTAAGTATTTAGTTCCCTTAGAATTTATTTTTGTTTATGGTGAAGGTAAGGATCCAACTGAACTTTTTGAATATGGATAGCCAATCAGTTTAGTTCTGTGATATTTAAAAAACAAAAAACCACAAAACTTTTACTGTGGCTCTTATCACAAGATACTGCAATGTACTTTTTGGTTGTTTTTGCCAGCAGATCAGAATTGCTAAAGAAGAGAGTCTATGTCTTTTCCATTTCTCTATTTCAGAACCTAACACAACACCAGCAAAAATACTGAATGAATTACTTGTTAAAGTACAAAAGCTATATCTAAAGACAGACCAAAAACGTATGAACACCATTATCTAGGAAGCTGTCACTTCTTGTGTGTAATAATCCTCAATATAAATCAATCTGTGTTTCTAGCTAAAGAATTAATGTGAAATTCAAAAGAATTTTCCCAAAGAAATTTGAAGTCTCATAGATAACCACACTGATGATTCTCTGAAGTTTGGCAATTAATACTAATAGTTTGACAAACATTCATGTGTATTCACTCAAAATTCCCTGGAGTTAACCTGATACAGCACCTGGCTTTGTTCAATGAACAGGTTCAAGCCTCTGCTTGGAAGAGGAGTGCAGTGGGAACTAAGAGGTCACAACATAAGCCCTACTCTGACATTAAGAAGGGTCTTGCCAAAGCAAGTTTCAGTTTATCCTAACTCAGTTTACTTCAACAAAAATGATGTTATATTAGGTGCTTTCTAAGTATCCTTCTAGGCAAGAATTAAATGTTTGTGATTGGCCTGAAGGAGAGACAAGACTGTGATGGACAGAGATGGCTTCCAGAAGGCTGGTCCAATCAACATGTAAAAGCCATAGGTTGTTTCTCTGTTCTTTATTTAATTCCTGATATTTTGAATCATCTACTAAAATTTCCTTACTCATGCATAAATATCACCCGCGAAAATTCTGTTAAATAAATCATGCCACAATTATCAGTCAAGTCACACAAAAATGATCTCAGATCACTAATGCTTGAGTGTTTTATACTGTATTCCGTGTTTAAGTCATTTCATGACCATTTCAAACACATTTATCTGGCACTTATTAACAATGGGGACATATACTAAAACAGGGATATCACTGAAGAAGACAGACCCTCTTCCCTTAAACAGCTCACAGCTTTGTTAATAACACAGATGTGTAATCAAACAATTGCAATGCAATGTCATAAATGCTGTAATCAAAGAGGGCCTAAAAAGCTGTGATGGCAAATCGGGAGTCAGCAGTGGATCAGAGTCTTAAATGAATAGTTTTTAAATAATTTCAGTGGATCTAATGGTTCGGGCTTAAAAAACCAACCGTTTTTATTCATTATTTCTAGTATGAGAGTTTGAGATTATAAATTATGTAATTATAAATGTCAACTATAAATTCCTTAAAGCACTAACTTTCTGAACAATGATTATCTGAAGTTAGATGTTAGATGATTCAAAGTTGGTACACTGATCAAAAGAATGTTATATCGATCATTAATAGTAACAAAGTAAGGTTTTTTTAACCACTGGGTAGCTTTCTTCAAGTACACTATAACATACTTATTCCATGCATGCGAAAATATGATCTAAGTTCATATCAAGAGTAATAGCAGTTGGCCATATGCTTTTGTCATAGGATTCCCACATCTCTAAGATTCAGGGAAGAGTTAAGTAGCAGGAAGATAGTAGGTGATGGCAAACCAACAATTCTTACTTAAATCAGACAACTCCAAACTGTAGTGGCTCCAGCTTCAGTGTGGCAAACTGCTGGGAAGTTCAGAGGTTGACCCATCTTGAAGCTGTGCTTGCCCAGCACTTTCCATACAAACACTGCAAATATGTTATCTCTTCATATCAAAGAACTGGAGAAGGCTGCTGAAGGTTATAGGACTAAGGATGCTTGCCCCAAGTGAACACTTGGTACCACCTCTGGCTGCAAAGAGTGCCCTGATAACTCTTCATGGTACCCTTGCTTCACACACAATTATCGCATTGATAATTCTGAGCCCTAAAGTTTTCACACATCACAAAGAAAAGGGACCAAAAACTCAGTGTCATAGAAAGCACACTGAATCCTCTTGGAGCCAATTTAATGGCTTTTATGGAAGATATACCTGCATAATGAACAGGCACTGCTATTTTGTGAGTAACATATTTATAATTACAACTCCTACAAATTGTGCAAACTGGTTCCAACAGTTGCAAACACAGGATGTTGTCAACCTATATCTTAACCTTGACATTTAAGATATGTATTTTTTTATTTTTTTAAGATTTTTATTCATTTATTTGTCAGAGAGAGAGAGAGAGAGAGAAAGAGCACAAGTAGGGGGAGGGGCAGGCAGAGAGAGAAGCTCCTCAGCAAGAAGCCCGACATGGGACTTGATCCCAGGACCCTGGGATGATGACCTGAGCCGAAGGCACACACTTAACCGACTGAGCCACCCAGGTGCCCCTAACCTTGACATTTAATTCAGTATGTACTGGTGCATCTGTATTTCAGAGAAAGAACAAAAACATCTTGAAGGTATTATTTTTCTGAGTGCTACATGATACATGCTTAATGGTTTGGTTCTTCTCAACAGAGTCCTTAGTCTAGCTCTAACCTTCGACATATTATACATGTAAGAACAAGAAAGGGACAAACTTTTGCTAAGGATCTTCTACAAATGCAGTATTTCATTCATTATTCCCTTAAATCTTTGAGGTAATGACATCCCTTATTAATAAATGAGAAAATTGAGGCTTAGAAAGTATCAAGAACTTGACAAAGGTCATAAAGCCAATGAATATTACAGACAGAATCTTTAAATGACCCCAAGTATCTTGATAATTACAGAGCTTCTTCCCCTTCACCATTAATAAGAAGTCTAACAATGCCAGACTAAAGAAGTATACTACAGTAGAAAAAGTGCCAAAAATGACCTTCCCAAAATACAGTATTTATATTATGCCCAGATTTTAGAGTTACTTTATCATGCAGTAAAAACAGTGTTCCCACCAGCTGGGTCAGAGGAACAGAAATTATTATTCATTTCACATAGTCTTTACAGAGGATGTAAGATTTCCTAATATATCTTAAAATGTCTTGATAGAGGCTAAAAAGAAGTAATAAAGTCACAACACTCTAATTAAAACATTTCCCTTGAACTTAGTATTTTCTGCATATCTTATGAGGTCAAAGCCACAGAATTACTTCAAATTCATATAATATTATGTCATGACCATCACTGTACATTTGGGACCCCATTACTTAAGATCCAATAAGTAAATGAGCAGGTATGTTATTTCAAATATAACCTCTTTTGATTTGATTACCAGACTTTCTACTGATTTTGACATATTTATAAATAAAAAACTAGGTCACTAAATGTTTCTGTGAACTAGATTAAAACACAATAAAATCTCAGTTAGTATTCAGGAAGCAGTAGACAGCAGCTCTCACTTTTCCACATCAGATGAACAGAACTGTCATTATCTGCTTAAATGCTCAGACCCACACTATATTTCTATTCATGCATGTAGCCAGAGGGTCTAGCAGTTTAAGTCATCAAAAATTACATGCTAAGAAAAGATGGTACACCAACATGTCAGGCAGCTCTTTGCATTAGGAAGCTCTCCATCGTTGGTTATTTTAGCAATCTAATGATGTCTTAATTTGTCTATTTTAATGAATATATTACTGAAAAGACAGAGATAGACAACCTTACATCAAAAATGACTACAGGAGGTGTGCCTGGCTGGCTCGGTCAGAAGAGCATATGCCTGTACATCTTGGGGTCATGAGTTCGAGCCCCACACTGGGTATGGTGATTACTTAAATAAATTTTAAAAACTTTTAAAAAAATGGCTATAGCAACATAAGTAAAAGGAAGACTGTAATTTTTTTGACCAAACAGGAAATAATGGTTTAGTGTTTTTGGAAAGTTGTTTGGCAGCAGGAATCAAGAGCTTTTTAAATGTTTTAATTTTTGGCCCAATAATTTCACCTCTAGAAATCTATCCTAAGGAAATACACAGGGATATATGATCAAAGATTTATGAACAAGGACATGCATTCCTATTGATAAAAATAAAACCACGCAAAAATACAAATGTTTGAAAATTGAGAATGTTTGAAAATGATACAATATGAAAAATTATTATAAATACATCAAAAATCAAGTTTTCCAAAATGTTATTACATATAATTGCTAAAGAAAAACTCAGCATTCAAAACTGTATATACAACATGAACTTAAATTTATTTTAAAAAAAAAGACAAGAAGGCAAGGCATTGGATCAATATGTGAATAAGGTGATAAAATTATGATTTCATTTTCCTCCTTATACATTTCTAATTTTTCCAAATTTGGTACAATGATTATTGTAAACTAAAAAATTATTTGAGGTTACATTTACATCAGCCTTATTTTAGCTTCTTAATTCTAACTGGCACCAACAAAATAAAAAGATACACTATACAAATGAAGATGCTTCTATGAATGTGAAAGAAATGGAAAAACAGGACAAGCTGACACAGAGAACTCTTGACATAATTGTATCTCTTCAGACTGAATACTAATGCTGATAGCACTAATGGAATGAAACCAGAATGGCATGAATAATACATTACTTGCACCAATCGATGTTAGAATGTTACAAGCTGATGGAAAATAAATGCTCAGAGTAAAAACAGAGGAAGACATTTCAAACGCAAATACAGTATAGCAATCCATCTAATATCTCTACTGGACCAGGGTATGGGAGAATTGTTGCAACTCTGCCAAAAGAATACAAAATCGATAACAACTGTTGCTTTCTCGCTGCCAAACTGTGTTCCACCAATGATGTATCAGAGGAAAGACATTACAGATGACTGTCACTGGAGGTAAATTATTGATTAATACACATGTGTTTTCATGTAACTATGTGTACCCATTAACAGAAGACTTATCATGATGCCAGGAAATGCAAAATTTTAACCGCAATTAGTATAAAATTATATGCTGTATATTAAAACAAAGAACAGAAATAACACAGACATAAAGAAAGTTAATTGTAGCACACATTATCCATATTCCTAAGTCAAGGGTCTTCTAGCACAGAGCTCTGAAGGAAATAATGCAGTTTTCAGTCTCTAGGTAAAGTGGCTAGGTGATTGATGGAACATGCCTCAAGGAATACATAAGCCCCCTCTTATTCACATATATGTCAGTTCCTTTTCAACTGAGGGTCTGAATTATAGAGTAGATCAGTGCCTTAAGAGAAAGTGAAAACAAGAGGATACTACCAGGTAAAAGGCTCCTTAACTCTCAAATCCTACAGGGGAAATTCAAAGGACATCATGTTCCACATATGGTACAAATGGGGGAAAATATCTTGGAAAAAAGGAAAAGCATGTTTATTCAAAAACTTGCTTAGAGATGCCTATAGTAAAACTCTCTTATAGACCAAATTAACAATGATACTTTTATTTCAAATCATCCTCCATTTTGAATAAAATACACAAATTCGATTTTCCAAGAGCATTTTCCTGCCAAATTCTTGTAAAACAAGAAAAGAAACAAAGACATCTTAGCAGTTTAATACTTTGGCATAATGACCAAAAAGAACACCCTGTATTTGATATTAGCGAGTTTTCCATGGACACGCCCCCCCCACCCGCGCAGGTTATCATGAAAGAAACAAGATTTATAAAATCACATCATAATGGAATTCTGCAAAATAAAGATTTTTTAGAATAATTTAAGAAAACATTCCAGACACAAGTGATGGACAAACTAGAATGGGTTTCTTGGGGATATTATACAGTATTTTTTCTTTGGGGATCTTAACAAGAACAAATGTAGCCCTAGGGGCTTTCTGGTTGACATAGTGGCTAGCAAATGGTACTTGATTTGCTGTTTTCTCATATTTCAATGTTAACCCTCTTGAATGCACATAAAAAGAGGCTCAGTTACAAAGCAGTGCAAAGTAAGAATATTTGTCAACTACCCACTGTACATCAGGAGTGATTTCTATTGAATATGTAGCCCTGACTCTGAACAAGAAAACCTGGGTAAAGAAGGGGTACGTGCACCCCAATGTTTATAGCAGCAATGTCCACAATAGCCAAACTGTGGAAAGAGCCAAGATGTCCATCGACAGATGAAGGGATAAAGAAGATGTGGTATATATACACAATGGAATATTATGCAGCCATCAAAAGGAATGAGAGCTTACCATTTGCAACGATGTGGATGGAACTGGAGGGTGTTATGCTGAGTGAAATAAGTCAATCAGAGAAAGACATGTATCATATGACCTCACCGATAGGAGGAATTCTTAATCTCAGGAAACAAACTGAGGGTTGCTGGAGTGGTGGGGGGTGGGAGGGATGGGGTGGCTGGGTGATAGACACTGGGGAGGGTATGTGCTATGGTGAGCGCTGTGAATTGTGCAAGACTGATGAATCACAGATCTGTACCTCTGAAACAAATAATGCAATATATGTTAAGAAAAAAAAGAAGAAGAAGATAGCAGGAGGGGAAGAATGAAGGGGAGTAAGTCGGAGGGGGAGACGAACCATGAGAAACGATGGACTCTGAAAAACAAACTGAGGGTTCTAGAGGGGAGGGGGGTGGGGGGATGGGTTGGCCTGGTGATGGGTATTAAGGAGGGCATGTTCTGCGTGGAGCACTGGGTGTTATGGACAAACAATGAATCATGGAACACTACATCAAAAACTAATGATGTAATGTATGGTGATTAACATAACAATAAAAAATTTAAAAATTAAAAAAAAAAGAAAACCTGGGTGAGGAGAGAGAGAGAGAGAGAGAGACCTTCAAAAATGATCTCCACCAAAATCCAGATCTATCCTTTGCTTTTATATAGGTTTAACTATGTGAAATTTTACTGGCTAAATGCTCTGGTCAGCTAAAACAACTAAAAATTAAGAAAGCTGAATCCTTTAAATTTTGCTCTTTGGCAAATAAAATCACTCTCCTAAACAGCTACCATACAACTACTGTGTCAAAGGGAAATCAAAATGGAAATTATACAGTATTTGTAAAATCATAAAAATAATAAAGATAGGCACTTACTGGTCAACAATTTACCTTTCAGGTACTATGCTACGAACTCTACAGACAAGATTTAATTACATTTTTTAAACCTAAAAGGTAAGTTATTAATAGCCCCATTTTACAATAGAAGAAACTGAGGCTCAAGGTCATGAGATAATAAGTGGCAAGATCCTAATAAAAGTCTTGCTGCCTCCTAAGTCTATATTTTCACCAAGCCATAATGCATCATCACTGCACTTAAATGTGTATGTTGGCAAAACTGTACTCAAAGACAAATTCATAGCCTTAAATGCTTTCAGTGTTCTAAATAAAAATAAATGATGCAAACACTCAAGTAAACAGTTTGAAAAAGGAACAATGGAAATCACAGTAGGCAGAAAAAGGAAAATTAAGAGATTCAGAGCATAAAGAATTATTATCAATAAATAATAGTTCTGATTGAATTTTTTTTTTTAAATCGGAAGGCAAAAACTACCCCGCCAAAAAAAGTGAGCAGGTGAGGACAACACAAAATTAGTAAAGAAAAGGAGATATAACAACAAATAAAGGTGTCGTTTTCTTTAAAAAGGAGAAATACACTTGGGCCAATGTATTCCAAAGTGTGCTTCTAGTGTTCTATAGAAAGTTAATAGATGCTACACACACACACACATACACACACACACATACACACACACACACACACAAGCATTCAGTATCTAAATTTGGGAAATTCTGGGCTGAACAAAGTGAAAAATTATTTCCAGCATTTCTCCTCATCTTTAACATGATAAAGTTTATTGTTAGTCTCCAATACTACTCCAATACTACTTTATTTGACAGGAGGATCATTTCACACCTTTAAAAAAATACTTCAGTATAGGGGCACCTGAGTGACTCAGTCAGTTAAGCATCAGAGTCTTGGTTTTAGCTCAGGTCATGATCTCAGGATGGTGAGATGGAGCCCTGTGTCAGGCTCCATGCTCAGCATGAAGTCGGCTTGAGATTATTTCCCCCTCCTTCTCCCCATCTGCCCCCCTCCAAAATAAATAAAATCTTAAAAAAATACTTCAGTATGGAAAAAATGTACAAAACATATTTACAAAGCTTGCCTAACACTCATATCAAAAAAATCTAACAAGTAGTGCAATAGAGAAAAATCAATTGAAAGCCACTATAATACCCTGTAGAGGCTAATTAAACAACTACGTGTAAGCCACAACAAGAAAACTACCATAGTTATTACAGATCTGTATATTAAATATTATTCTCTGTTTTAACTCCCACTGGAAATGATGTCAAGGAAAACAAAGTTTTATCCTTTGTCAGTTGACATTGGGAGGACAAGATAGGATTGCAGTTTTCCATCCTCAGATGGGTTTCATTTAGAGGAGAAATATGGACCCTATAAAACCAAGTCAATCATGTTCCTCAGTTTGAGGGAGTGGAGGGAGACAGAGGGAAGTAATTTTCTCATGATCTGCTTTAAAAATGCCATAAATACTCCCTCTACTTTGGACTGCACTAAATTCTGGAAACCCATAAAACAGTGAGGTGTGAGAAAAGGATATGCAGTAATCCATTTTATCTATATTGGAACTGTCAATAAGGGTGGATCTACCTTGGCAATAAAACACTTTTAAAAGCACAATAAAATATTTAAAACTATTTGAATTCAACATATTGACTCAATGAAAGATCATATCCCACGCTGTCAAAAATCAGCAGTGCAAATATAACTACAATCTATCCTAGTATTTACTTACGCATTTTGCACATGGTAGAATGACTGCACACCCTGCTTTTCCATGACAGTCTAGGCTTACACTTGCTATCCTGGTGCAATTATTAATTTTGCCCCTCTTTCCTCTCCAAAATGTCTAGTTTGGAGTATAACTACATAGTCACCCTAAGCTCAAACCATATAGTACCATTATCTTCCTAAAACCTCAGGTCAAGGGTTGGGGAGTGACCTGATATCAAACTCATATACATATCTGCATTCATATCATAGCTCTGCTAATTATGTGACCTGGGTGAGATCACTTCACCTTTGGTCCTCAGTTTCTTCACACATAAGATAATAATAATAACTATTTCTTGGTCATATAAGGATGAAATAAGAAAATATGCTGTTTACTGGTATTCAGTAAATGCTCTACAAATGCTAGCTATGAAAATTATAAAACCACCTCAGAGAGCCCCGAGGGTTTTCACACATAAAATGAGTATAATAATACCAAAATCCTGAGTGATGTGAAAGATTATACTAGAAAACCCATGTAATGTGCCTGGCAGAGTGTCAGGTACACAATATGTGCTCAGTAAATGTGTATTTCCTTCGTTTTCTTAAATCTACAAGGGCTGTAGTACTAATCACCCACTAGTACTTTGTGTTTCATTATATAAATACAAATTCTACACCTGGAAAAATAAAATACAAAAAAAGAACAATAGCAAAATATGATAGCGTCTAGTAAATAAAACTTGAAAGCAACAAGAACTGAGGTTAATTGTCTCAGAGGTACAAAATTGCAAGGAGATTCAATATTCTAGAACATTAGGAAGGTGCTTGCATTTTGGAGACATACATAGTTAAAACTCTATTTTTTAACATTCCTCATAGCCTTCCCCCAGCCGCTCCACCCCAGCCCACCCCAGTCTACTCAGCCAAAAGTAGATCCATTTACCTCTAAGGACATATTTCAATATTTCCTCACTGTGGAGAATCAAGAAGAGTCTAAGATTTTACACTACATGCAAACTAACAAGTTAATTGCCATCATTTCATAAATGTGTGCAGAAGACTCAAGACCCTTAACCAGAGCAGCGCCTGGGTGGCTCAGTTGGTTGTCTGCTTTCGGCTCAGTTCGTGATCTCAGGGTCCTGGGATCAAGCCCCGAGGCGGGCTCCCTGCTCAGCCGGGAGCCTGCTTCTCCCTCTCCCACGGCCCCTCCCCTGCTCGTGCTCTCCCTCGCTTGCATCCTCTTTCTGTCTCTCTCTCAAATAAATAAAATCTCAAAAAAAAAAAAAAGACTCCTAGCCAGAGGCAAAGGATTTTATTACTTAAAGTAACAGCAAAAGCCAGAATGTCAGCATCTGTGCTAGTTCCCCAAGCCCAAATTACCACAAGTGATACAAAAAAGGCCAAGGTGACATCTACACATGTGGCGGGCTGGGTTACAGCAGAAGAACCCAGAGCTCAGGGAACCTGAATCTCTTATAATGATCAGTAAGTTCACATGGAAGGAGTACTTATCTTTATTATATTACACAATAAATAACCTACGCCTTGCACTGGAGGGAGCTACTATCTCTATCATCCAAGGCTATTCCTTGTAAAAAATATCCTTAAAAAGACAGTCCAGAGCAGGCAGTGCCTCTGATCACAAGACATGCAGAAACATGACACACTGTGCAGAATTGTCTCCCAACACCAACCAGGTACACATGGATTGTGCCTGCCCCTGGGTTCCAACACACAGTGTTCTGTGCTTAGATAAATTAGGGAAATATTAAACACAGGGTTGTTGTTGTTTTTTTAAGTTTCTTTAAAGCAGAACATCTCAGAGCCTAGCAATCCGATGTGGCTTAGTGAACCCCCAACAGGAGGATAGAATGCAGGTTTTAAAACTCATTTTTCACAAAACACCTATAAATATCTCCCAAAGGCATATTCCTTGGATCACAGTTTGGGAACTCTGGGGAGAGTTTATATCATGTGCTCAATATCATCATTCTCTCTTGTATAAGGTTAGCTAATATTTTCCCATTTATTTCCTAAAATCCCAAATCCACAGGGAAATGTTTACATAAAGAAATGCCTTTTAAAAGTATTAAAATATTGGAAGCAAAAAAACTGTAGAGTCCCTCTGTGCAAAAGAACCCTTAAAAATAATTGAGATAATATAAGTAAAGTACTTAGCACTAGCTGGCACACAGTAAGTACTCAAAAAATAGCAGCAATTATAAGTATTAGCCATTTTATCATGGTACATTTACAGAACCCTCTTTGTTATAACACACTGAATTCCTATTATAAGTAAGCTGGTGTGGCTGTAGTAACATCGGGTCATGACTAGTGATTTTTCCTTCTCTAATTCTACTACCGTACACTTTCCTACATGCAATGTTTCCATTCTCCTCATGCCAATATTTTACTCCACAAACTGAACCTTATAAGCCTCTAGGTTTATTTTAGTCTAAATTTGATAAATGTTACTCAAAGCCAGTCTTCCTTTTTGTTTTCTTTTAATGTGAAAAATTAGATCCCCATTTGTTTAAAAGAACTAATTCATAGTTTAAGTGTCTGTGCTTTCTTTGTTTTTTTTCTCTCTTAACAGGGTTGTCACTGAAAGGTCAAGCTGGATCTCATGAGCAAGTGGCAAAGACATTGGCTTAGTTACTGGAAGCTCAGCACTAAAATAAAACACAGTGAGGCCTGCTTGGTACTTCAACGTGAAGGCAGTGTCAAGTTGGCTTGTGTAGGTCCCAAAAGAGATTTCTAATCCCCTGCTTCTTCCAGCTCCCCTCATGACAGTACCTTTTCATTCTGAGCCTTTGGAGGAGGGGAGACTGCCAGGCAAGCTGGCATCCATTTCTACAAGACATCCATCACCTGGCCACACTCTTTCAAAAGTGTGCCTGTTTGTATTATCACCATACTTTGATTTAATTAATGATAAACCACTGGATAAAGTAAGGTCTAGGATCTATAACCAGTCTCTAAATTTAGACATGGGGTCGGGGGGAAAGAGGGAAGAACTTCTCCAATTATACCAGAATGGCAGATAACAAAATGACATGGAAATCAAAATAATCTAGTATTCTGTGTGTTTACAGTATGTTAGAATGTCCTTAAATAAAGGCTTTTCCTCCTCATTGCTCAGTTTCCTGTCTGTAAACTGGAATGTGATTTTCCCCCTTATTTCATAGTTTAGAGGAGAGATTAATGAACATTTGTAAAATATTAATTTTATACCAAATAAAGCATAAATGATATTTTGTTTTTCACAAAATATGATGGTGAATATCCACTTGCACGTTACTCTCAGAGGGATCAAATCTCTAAGTCAAGTTATAAAAAGGAACTTCTATTACTGTGGCACTCTAGATCTTCCTTGAATAGCAGCTAAAGCTAAGTGAGAAATTAAATTTCCATTTCCAAAATAAAAAAAAAAACAAATCTTATACTTTATAGCCATTTATGTGAAGAAACTCCCAAATAAGAAATTTCATTAAAATGTGGTCTAAGTTTTTTTACAAAACGGTGTTAAAATCTCTGCTTAAAACCGTATGACATGAACTATTTGTGGGTATTTCTAAATACGTGTTTCCAATATTTTAAACTTTTTGAGAAGTTAGTGCTGAGGAATTTTCTTACTAGTATAGTTCTCACAAGCTACAGAAAAAAAAGTTGCCAGGCATATTCCTGGACTTTGCACAAAATCACCAAGGAACCTTTAAAAACCATCCCTTGTCTCTTAAAATTCAGTGAATCTAGAGTGGGGCTCAGGAATCTGTATTTCTAAATATCCCCTCTAGGGGCACCTGGGTGGCTCAGTCATTAAGCATCTGCCTTCAGCTCAGGTCATGATCCCAGGGTCCTGGGATCAAGCCCCGCATAGGGCTCCCTGCTCGGCGGGAAGCCTCCTTTCCCTCTCCCACTCCCCCTGCTTGTGTTCCTGCTCTCACTTGCTCTCTCTCTGTGTCAAATAAATAAATAAAATCTCTAAATATCCCCTCTAGATCCAACCCTAGGCAAATTTTAGAACTACTGAAAGATTGCCATTGTACATTTCAAAAAGCATCAAGCTGGCAGTAGAAAACCGTGCTTTGGAAAAGGGGTGGTTCTTTTCTTTATAAGAACAGAGAGCAGTCCTCTCTCTATTCTTTTGAAGTGATAAGCCAAGGAGTTTCTTCTGTTCCTCCATATATAACCACTTGTTCTTCAAAAGAATTTTAAAACAAATATAATACATATTCATGGTGTATGTGTGTAGTTTCTAGAGAAACGAAAGTCATCATCAGGTAAAGTCAAGTCAAAGGAAGACAGACCGTTGCTGGACACTGAAGCAAAAAAAATGCTACTGAGTAGCTGAAAAGTCAAAGAATGCGCCTTCTAAGCCAAATCAAGAAATTAATTCTAAGTTTTGTAAACTTTTCAAACTTTATTTTATTTGCTTTAGTTCAAAAAGAAAGAAAAGTGGTCCTTTTAACCTTCCCACCAGAGAAAATACTGTGCAGACATGTAATTTTAACCAAGTCGTGGCTGCCCCCTAGTGCCTGCTTACCCCAATTACAAGATTTTTTAAGGGAGTCTTACTAGTCCTGAAAAGAATACTTCCTTTCAGCTTTGAAGTAAGAACACAAACTAAAGTTGGTTTCTAAATGTCCTGATATATTCATTCTTGTAAAGTGACTATCCCTAGCCCTTTAATTTATTTCCCAGGATATCTACAATTTTTGAAGTCTACCTGACTTTGAACGGTGTTGCTAAAATAATGCAAGATATTTCTATGCTTTTGTTTTCTGTTTGTATATTCTTTGCACACCATACAGAAGAGCCCCTTAATCTTGGCCCTTGCTAACTACCAGAAGCAGGGTGTGCCCATGTGCCATGAGTCTGAATGCCTCCCCTTCTGTGTTCCTACAGGCCCAGTAGCAGAGGCAGATGTCTGCAATGGAGCCAGACCCACACTTGTGCTTTTGCAGCCAGTCTTCTACCAGAGCCAGGCCTGCTAAATGGTCAGGCCCTAGGTGGGTGGCTTCCATAATCTCTCTAACCTGGCTATAGTTTCCTAATTTGCTGATCTCCCTGCCCCTGAATCAGCAAGTATCAGGATCCCAGGCACTCATTGGGACCACCGCCCTAGCCTGTTGGGGAAATGGCATTGGCTTGTGATGGGAGGGTCCTTGACTTGGGTCACCCCAACTTCTCTCCTAGTTAGGATTCCTTCAGGAATATTCATATGCCAGACATAATTCAAATAGGTGTGCTCATATACAAACTGGATAGTTAGCATTTACTAATTATGTCTTTTTTTTAACTTACTTGCTTTTTTCTCTTTGCAGAAAGCCAAATACAATTTTATGCTTCTTGAAAAACTATACTGAACATAAAGTAGTCTTCTTTCAAAGTAGGAATTTAAGTAAGACAATCAAAAGTAATGGAAATTTGGTAGACAGAAAGCAAGAAAATTTGGGCATCTATTTTGCTACTTAACCAATACTTTAAAAATCACCAAATTTAAGGTATTATCACTATGTAATCACATTCTAGTGAAAAATATCACTCTCTCTAAAAATGGCCAAAAGTTAGAATGAGAAGCTTCTGAAAGTAAATCACCAACAGAAAGAAAAATCAGCTAATCTGCAAAAGTAAATATTTATTCTTTTGGTACACATCAAACATACAGTGGTCTGCATCAGAATAATATTTATTCACAAAGTGAAATGAATTACTTACATGTTACTATGAAACAATATGCCACATTTTTTGAAAGGCAGAAACATACCATACAAATGTTACTGAAATCAGCAGCTAGAGTAACTAGAGTAGCTATAACTATATATATTGACATGTAACATGTTAATGATTTATTTTTACAAGGAAAAAATAACTTTCCAAACAGCATGTACCTTATGACCCTATTTTTAAATATTTTTTAAAATTATTTTTATTTTTATTTATATTTACACATGTTACAACACATTCAAAATCTGAAAGGATATATACTAAATTGAAAATATGATTTCTTCCTGGGTGGTAGAATTAGGATAATTTTTATTTTCATTTCCCTCTCTTACCTATATTTTCTGACAAAGAATTCTGATATGTAGTACTTGTGGCTTTTTTAAAAGCTATTATTTTTTTTTTTAAAGGGAGTAAAATTATGCCATGCTAACTTTTATGGTTATCCTCGGCTACCACTCTGTCCTTTCTTCAAGTTCAGTCTTGCTGAGTAAATTAGAGAAAGTTTTTCTTGGTTGGGGCCTACACTTAGGATGGGGGAGCAGGATACTGTTTAAGGATCTCTATTGTTTGTTTTCATCATTTTTTGAGTCTGAAATTCCTCTGTTTCCACAGTCCAGACTGACTAAGGAAAGACTAGAGTACATTTTGCAATAACTGGCTTTTGCTGCACTCTGCTGGAACATTCTCTGGTGTTCTGCACAAAATGATCAACAAAGAATGCTCAGGCCTTTGCTATATATATCTGGTTTAAAATGTCGTCATGGAGGTTTACATATTTCTATGGATAAATGAGAATGTTCTTTATCTAATAAAAGGGATATAGTTTACAAACATACACACCAAGGATCACCATGCTCACATATCAATAAGTGGCTATACATGCAGTAGTTGATTATGGTATGTTAGAGGTAACATTTTTAAGTGTTTATTTTGTACCTTCTAAATGGTAGATCTTTTCTCAACTCTTCTAACAAACTCAAAGATCTATCTTCAATCTTGTAAATTCTTTAGAGGTACCTAACTGGACTCACATTATGTGGAATCATTTGTTACATTAAGAAGAAAAAAAAGGAAACCCTACCAAATTAAAGCAGTTTTTCAGTTTGTTGGGAAATACTCAAATGACTTACACCTGCTTTGTCTACCTACCAATTTCCCTGTTTTTAGTCTTTTACCTCTTCCCCCAAAATGCACCTGCAGTCAACATTCAGCATGAAGCTCTTTCGGTGAAAAGTAAATCAATTTGTGTTGGCCCAAGATTCCACAAAACAGTGTCTAGAGAGGCCTTAGTAACACAGATGCAATGGAAAAGAACCGTGGCAGGCTTGTTTCAACAATCTTCTGAGGGCAGTAAGAAAAAACTTTCACCTTAGACCTGTCTTGGGAGTTGCAAACACAGATGTTGGCAAGAATCCCAGCATACACAAAATACCTCTCAATTTTTACTAATACCTGCTAAAATTATGTTTTGGACTCTCTGCCTGGAAAGAAAAGTCTGGGATGACCCGTCTTTTGACTTTATAATCTGCATAAATCTCTTGAAGAGGGTTCACAGGAAAAGTTTCCATGGAACATTTCTATTAAAAAAAAAAAGACAAAGAAGAAAGAAAGAGAGAGAGAAAGAAAGAGAGAGAGAAAGAAAGGGAAAAAAGCAGCAGCCTCCACAGCATCATCTCCCTCTCTGTGGATTTCTCTGCTGCACTCTCAAATGAGTGGGGAAATTCAGGAGTCCACAGGCCACAAGACAAAGTGTGCATGGGCCTCAGAGCGGATCCCTGCCCAAACCTTCCAATAGCATGGTCAAAAGCCGACTGTATACTGGTGCCCCCAAGTGTCTGGTGCTGGGCCAGCAACAAACCTAGACCTCAGGGCCAAAACAACCAAGGTCTTGTTTTGCATAAATGACCTGCTATTAAGATAATCCTGTGTTGTAGGAAAAAACACTGGCCTGACAGAGGTAAAGAAGCCCCACCAACTAAGCATTTAGAAGGGCCAAACCCTGAACCAGCCCTCCAAATTCATTCTCTCATAAAATCACTCAATGCCCTTAAAACAGAAAACTAAAGGAAACTGTGGCTCAGAGAGCTTTAATAATCTGCCCATGGACACAAAGGTGGTTAACAGTGAAGTCAGGGTTGAAACCCAGGTCTGTTTCATCCCAAAATCTCTTTCAAGTCCACCAAACTGTCTCAGAGATTCCAGTTCTTGTCCCATCTCAAATACTTTTAAAGAGTCATTGACTCTTCAGGGCTTTTTAAAATTCTTTTGTGAAATGATATAACTGAGCATAATTTCTAAAACTTTCTTAAACTCCCAAAATCCATTATTCTCAGGATCTGTTCATATCTTTCTTTGCCCACCTCTCAATTTTTTTTTTTTTTTTGGATGTGACATAGGATGTAAATTCTCTAGGCTAAAAAAATCCAAATCCAAGGTAATCCTAAAGGCTTCAGATGTCAGACAGTCTCTATTGCTGAGTATAGCTTGGAATTGTCACTAATGTTCTCTCTAAACCTGGTCATATTTAGTGGTGTGTGATTATCAAATAAAAGTAAGCCATATAAAACACCAAGTGCTATAAAAATATTTAGCATGGTCTCGGGAAATTCCAATCCCTAAAATTATTTATTATTTATTCACTACAAATTATCCCCCCAAAATTGTCTAACATATTGGGAATCAAATAATGAAAGATGTTTTTGCCACACCACCATTATGATCTAGTTTCACAGCATTTTATTACTGTATCATAATCGCTCAGCATATTGATATAAGGTGACAATGACTCTATTTGGAAAACTTTTATATTTAAAAAGCAAGTGTTTTAAATCTTTAAATAGAAATAAGCTACCCATTTCCATCAATTGTTTGATCAATTGTTTGACCTTAACCAAAGCATGGTTATTTCAAAAAGAAAGCAAGTAACACTTTTACAATCTATTTTCCTTAATAAAAGGTACATTTTATTTCATTATTGATGTACAATTTTAATTAAAACTCCAAGTCCACATTTTGCTTTTTAAATGATAGATATTTTCATTAGCTAACAAGAAGTTAACCCATTGCCACAATCCTCCTGAAATAATGTGTGTGATGAAGAATAATTAAGGTAGCAAGGGCAAAAGGTTACTTAAGACTTTACTACGGTGTGAGCTTAAATTATAGGTTTTAAACAAGATGTAAGGACCAATGCGCATAAAAAAAGTGCAATTTTAATGGAATGCAGAACAAATTAACTTTTTAACATTTAATAATACCCAATTGCATAATGGGATTTTGTAAGTGCTACAGGGAGCAGAAAATAAAAGTAACACTGCAAGGTATGCTTGTTAACTACTTCAAGCTAAAGCATTACTGGCCTACTAAATGCTGTAGTAAATGGACACACTGACATGAAAGACTGGATTCTGCCATCTGATTGGCATGTTTTGTTTGTTGTTTCTTTTTAAAAAAGCGGAAAAGATCAAAAACCTTTAAGGAATTTTGTTAGCATGTTCTCAGAATTTCTTCTCAATACTTCCATAGGCTGGGAAAAGTTTCTCTTGCAGGGTTACCTTCTCCCCTATCAAGTCAACCAGAAAGGTGGCTACAAGATCCTTTTAAACCCAGCTCTCTCCACAGGGGCAGAGCCACCATAGCATTCTGGTCCTGGACCTAGGGAACCCACAATTCAAACTGTGCCTCTTGCCTGTAAAGCAATAACCACAGGGCATGGGGCCAGCCTTTGTTTTCATCCGATTAATTGAGCGAAAATGGTTTCAACTGTGAAAAGTCCCCCATGACTTAGCTCCAAAGCTTGACAAAAGAGGAATGGAGTATGTGCCCAAGCTTCAGAATTGCATTTCAAGAAGTCACTGTCGGCCACACACCCTGTCTCCCAAGGGAGAGGGTCAGTGACATGGTCAGTTCTTATTCCTTATAATCAGGGGTGAAAATATATCCATCATCCTTCTGCTGACCACATTTGTAATCAAACCAGAGGAACCAAAACCATGTAACTTTCAAGAGCACTAAGAGCTAATCTTAAGTTTCCTCCAAAGATGTCAGGGACTACATTCATTTATTCACGCTATAAACTCTGGGTTACCTTCCATAGGCCAGGCAATGTGCTTGACAGAGTGAACAAGACAGCTATGGTCCGTGTCTCTACAGGACCTAGAACCTAGCAGCTGCACACTGCCATAGATAGTCTCGGTCAACTGAGCTTCAAACTCTTGGTAAAGAGGAAAGTGCCCAAACTCAAACAGTGAACACAGGTCAGCAGAAACACTATTTCCACCTAACTTCATTATATGCTCTCTTTTCTGTGCTTTAATCCTTTGGTGAAGCTCCTGAAGAATTTGGCTGAATGAAAGACTGGCCATTAGAAAGAGAAAATACTAAGACCCTTTCTAAAGGTTGACAGTGAAAACCCATTCTGATCAGCCAGAAAATCTCCTTTCTTATAGTCAGGCATATACTAAAACATTCTTAATCCCCACCTCTTTGACTCTGCTAAACAGTTATGGAAACAAGTCAGCATTTTAGGCAGCCACCACCAACTGTTCAGAATTGGCATAGGAGATAAAAATTAGTTGCTAGTGCAATCTTAGACTGTATTAAAAGAGTTTCTAATGCCATAAATATAGGAATATGAAATTCTAAAAATGGGAAGTATCCAACTTAAATTAATTCCAACATTCCAAAAGTGTGTTTATTGGTAGGGTATTTAAATCATAGAAGGAATTTCCCCAATGAGACAATACTATAAATTGTGTTAATGTCACAAAACAGTCCTCAAAAGACTCTTTTATCCCATTATGTGCCAAAATGGAACTGAACCAGTATACATTTGAAATGAAAAACTAATAGAAAATAAGAGACTTATGGGGGGTTAGTATACTACTCACAATAAAAGTTTAAGACAGCATTGTGGACTAGACTCAAGAGCTAACAACTACTTAAACTGTTAAAATGTTGTGTCTATTACAGCTGTTGGGATGCATATCTTATTGCCCAACTAGACTAGAAACCACTTGAGGAAAATAACCATTTCTAACACATCTTGTACCCATTCCTAACTTCCTCCCCCTTCAGTGTCCCTGATAAATATTAAGCAAGTGTAGATAAATGACAGAATTTCCTAGTAGGAAACCTAGGATTATCAGGGAAGCAGATGCCCCTACTCTTTTCTATACACAGTGAAGAAAAAACGAACAATGAGGCAGCAGTGTCACTTTTTTGCTCACTAAAGGGAGACATTTGGCTACCTTTTCCACTGCCTCCATGTGACTTGGAATGGCCATTTATACCTGTAAGATGCTGATAAGCTATGGATTTAGAGTAACATGGAAAAGTCCACTAGACTGTCAACTCCATAATGGTGGGGACCATGACTGTCTTATGAACCACTAAGGACCTGATGACTATCTCAGTGACCTGGCACATAGTAGGTACTCAATATGTGTTGAATGAATGAAGGACTATAGTGTTCAGGCAATAGTTTTTAACAGGCCCCTGGAATTTGTACTGTATAGCATTTTGAACCCTAAAATGTACATAACTTCTCGGCCTATCATTTATTTTTCTAATTTTTATAAATGTGGGTAAAAGAACAATTTCCCTTTCCTTTTAATGTGATAAACATGAAGAAAAAAAAAAGAAAGCAGCACACACTTGATAAATGGTAACTGGCCCTTGCGCATAGTGTCGGGAGACACCACCAGTGAGGGAGGCTACCAAGCAGAAGGCAGGACTCACATGGAGAGGGCTGCCAGACAAACACCATGGGGGAATGCAGGCCCAGTGTGGCTAGGACTTCTGATTTTTCAAGAGGAACCAGAAGTCAAATTCTTCAAAATAAAATCTCTTAGTATTTAATTTTGGCAACTAATAAACATTTTAATAAACTGCATTAGCCAATTCTGTTTTCTGATCAAGAAGATGAAAATGATTTATTCTTTTGCTGTAACTAAAGGCAAAAGAGAGAGAAAAATGGGAGAGAGCTCTCCATTTCCTTGTGTTTTAGCAAAACTACAAAGGATCTCAAAGGCCCTTTCTAAGTTGGAAAAAACTACTAAACAGGGCAACAGTTTTCAAACATTTAAAGAACTGAAATCCTAAGTGAAGCCCAATACCTAAAAGAAATAAAACTGAGGTCTACCAGTTGTACCCTTCACCCTTATCCGATGGTGCAAGGCATGCCAGTGAGGCCCTAGGTTTCCATTGCTGCCATTTTGGAAAACCAATGACTGTGGTGGTGGGCTTCTTGGAATGAGAGGAAAGGAGACAAAGTCTCAGGCAAATCCAAGAAGGGAATGGACTTAAGAGTCACAATCCAAAGTAAAAATATATTTTGTAAAATGTTCCATTATAAAGTGCTATGGGTAACAGCCAAAGGCAGGAAGAAACCTAGTAAGCTAAGAACTGCAGTTTTTCTCATATTCCTTGAGTTCAGAAAGCACATGTAAAAGAAGATGCCACAACAAGGCCCAGAGACAAACTATATAAAACCACTGAGAAACTAGAACTCTGAATGGGGGTCCTATGCTTTAATCACCACATCCAACATTAGACATGAAAGAGGAATTAGCTCATCCAAAATGTTGACAAAGATTAGGACCAAGGCCTAACCACACTACAAACTCACACACACTACAACTAGTAGGACACTATTTTCGTCTATAAAACTGGCAGAGTTTTTGTTTTTTTAATGATAATTCCCAATGTCAATACAGGAGCCAAGAAGTAGACGTTCTCATGTGCTTCTGGGGGGAGGGACAGTAAATTGATACAACCTTTCTGAGGGGAAACATGTATTAGAAGCCTTTACAAATACACATGGACCTTGGTCCAGCAATTCCACATGCGGAAATCTATGCTGAGGAAATGGTCATGAATGGACCAAGTTTTACCTCCAAAGATATTTACTGCAGCATTATTTGTAGAAATGAGATCTTCAAAGCAACAAAATTATCCAACACTAAAAAACTGGGTAAGCTGATTTTGACATAGCTGCTATGTAGCATTAAATAAGATGTTATAATGCTATTTATAATGACATGAAAACTATTCTTGAGATAAAATCAAAAAACAGGACTATAAGCACATCTTTTATATAACTATCCCAATTTTTAATATAATGCATGTATATACACAGAAAAAGAGAAAAAAGAATGTTCACAAGGAATTACATTCATTTTAATTTTTGTGGTTTGCATTTGTCTGAGTTTTGCAAATTTTCCACATGATAGTATTTAATGCAATTCTTATATTTTGTTCAAAAGGTACATAAAATGAAATTTGATTATTTTTTTTTATTTCTGATTGTTTTAAAAGAGACTTTTGTAAAAATTTTCTTTGTGGATATAATTTAAAGTCATTCCACTATATAATCCAATCAAAAGTCAGTCATTGCTTGACATTGTTTGACTTGCCCCTTTTCAATCATTTTCCCTTTTCTCTCCATTTCTCCCAACAAACAGAGCCATTTGTAGGCCTGAAGAAGTCAGAAAAATTCCTACTAATTGATCTAAATCCCAAAATAAGGGAAGACTGCAGGGGCACTCATGTGCTGCCTCCTTCTCAGTCCACTTTGAGAAGTTCGGTTTGGTTTGGTTTGGATTTTAATACACTGTAAGCAAGGGGCCAATGGCCGGCCCCTGTCTTTATCTATTTGTGACAGTATTCTATATGTGTTTCCATATGCAACTCTTTGCTCTCTTCAGTTGGACTGGGTGGTCTTCTAGCACAGGACTATGTAGACATATTCTTTTGCAGTTTCCCTCTAAGGTGCTCTGCAAATAGTGATCCTGACATATCTACTAGGGAAGATACCATTAAGGAAAAATTAAAGCTCCCCTTGCACATTCTATGCTGCTGGTGGCACTATCAACTCACAAAATTAGCAATTACCTGGTCATTTAGATTAAAGCCTTAAAAATGTTCCTATTCTTTGAGCTAGTAATTACTCTAATGGAAGTCTATCCTGAGGAAACAAATTTTTATTTAGGAAAAAAAAAATTCAAAACAAAAAATTAAACTCAACCTAAGTCTTACTAAGGGAATGACTAACTAAATCATCATTCACGGTCCCAGTGGACTCTCCATCTTGACAAAGCTGAAAGGTATAATGGCTGACAGTGGAAGTGAGCCTGTAAGATTTCTCAGGCACCAAGAGTTGTAGGAATGCCTGATTCTCCATCCCTTTACTATTGAAACATATTGTATCTGGACTTGTACTTGTTTGGAGGCTAAAGGAACTATCATTTAGCTCATAACCTAGTCTTGACTATGAGGAGTCCAGAAGAACTAATTCACAGTAAAAAATAAATTGACTCTTTTTCTAGGTCCTAGGTATCCAATTATCTTCTAACATCCCCTATTAAACTATATCAAACATTGCAGCCATCAGCTTTCAAGACTTTATGGAAAATAATTTTTATTTTAAGAAGAAAAGCCAAAATCAAGGAGACGCTATCAAACTAGAAATTAAAATTTGGAAAAATGAAGTACCTCATCGGAATCTGTGATTCAGGCTCATGAAAAACACATTTAAAAAAAAAGAACTGTAAACCTAATTGGAATGTAAAAAATAATTTACCTCAAATGACATACAGCATAAACCTTTCAAACACTTGTAACTTAACACCGAAAAGATGATAGAGCCTATTCTTGTTCCAAGATGATAATTGCTTTTTAAGTACAAAGAGATCATAAAAATTCCAGGGACAAAACAGAATCCTGAAACAATTCAAATCACAGCAAAGGAGGATTAGGAGCATTGCCCATTGTACCTGCAGTGACTGCTCAACTCCAGGAGTAGGAATGATAAACATAGGTCTAAATATGTAAGTTGTAAAGTGCATATCTCATTAGCAAAATAATATCCTGGTCCCAGAAGAAATTTCTGGCAGAGACATAAGACATGCCTTCAGAAGCTCCCTGAAGAAATGCCAACTACCGCTGGGGCAGGACCACTGAGTTCAAGAAATAATATGTTGAGCCCTACTATGTGCCACACCAGGCTCTGTGCTAGGCAATGGGGCACAAGAGTGAACATTAGATCTGGTAGTTACTGTTATCCTGGAAACAGACTAAAAACAGATGGAAAATCCACTTCAACTGAAATGTACAGTACTTATCTGCTAAGTAAGTTTCAGGTCCTGTAAGAAAAATGACATGGAAGCATGGCTACAAATTTTTTCTAACATGATGGGTCCTAGTACAAAAACTACACTAAACTAATCTGTTGTTTAGTTATTACAGCTCCTATTAGTCATTGTTAATATCAATTAAAATGATTTTCATCTGATAATACATTTTAATTTAAAAAAATTATATATGAGGGCGCCTGGGTGGCTCAGTTGGTTAAGCGACTGCCTTCGGCTCAGGTCATGATCCTGGAGTCGCTGGATCGAGTCCCGCATCAGGCTCCCTGCTCAGCAGGGAGTCTGCTTCTCCCTCTGACCCTCTTCCCTCTCGTGCTCTCTGTCTCTCATTCTCTCTTTCTCAAATAAATAAATAAAATCTTTAAAAAAAATTATATATGATGCATCTACTCATAGCTCACTTAAGCACTACTGTATCTTTTTTGAATATTTATCATCTTTAATGGCAAAAGACTAGACTAAAAGGTAATATTTGTCTACCTTTATAATTATCATCACTATAAGAAGGTCACGCTCCTTGAGGTTAGCAACCATATCATAAACACCTTTATATACCTCTTCCAGTCACAAAGAAACTCATACATAGTAAGTTGCTCAATAAATATTTGAGCGAGTAATCTCCTAAACGGAATCTTTTAATCCCTGAATTTCAATGATCAAATATCCTATTTTTTCTTAAGTTTTTTTTTTAACTATTTCCAAATATTTTGACACACCACATTAAACATTTGTAGTCTGGAGAACACTTTTAAGACTTAAGAATTACCACAAAATACATTTCCTAGGCTGAATCTAAAGGAGTTATATTAAGCACACATGTAAGCTTACATGAAAAGCAATAAGAAATATTCCATTTTTGTGTTGTTTCTTGAAATCTGATCAACATACAAGTTTAAATTTAAATGTATAGGAAAAAAAGAATAAATTGACTTATTTCAAGAAGACAGTTTTGCAAAGTTGTAAAACCGGTTCCATAGAACCTAAGATTTCATCTCTCGTTAGGGAACCTAACAAGGTTTGTGGACAAGCAACAGTGTTGAAATCTTGTCAAGAAATATTTTAAATATTAAAAAACTATGTCAACCCTTGTTCTGTTCATGACTAAACTTGATACCATCAAGAAAAATTAGTTTCGGATGTGGGATACTTCAGGGATTTGAAGTAGTTTGCTAAATAGGAAGCTAAATCCAATTACTTTTCTGTAGATTTGGCATCTTCAACTGAAAACCAATATTCCAATTAACATTAGACAAATATCCAAGCTTATCCACATGTTCCAGGCATCCTTTTTGGCTAACAAGTAGACTCCATTTCTGTATTTAATTATTCCCTTATGTATACATAGGGCCTGCATTATACTTGAGGTATATAAGGCAAAAAAAGGGGGGGCGGATTTTAAATTCTCCTGTGGTTCACTTCTACATATGCACAACCCAAATTTAACCTCCTATATAATTTTATCTTCTTTTCTAAATTTAAAATGTGCCAACACTAGTCTTCTTTTAAATATGAGATGTTTTGAACTACCTAAATGGTACAAATGTCAAAAGCACTCTCTATATCACTTCACTCTACTCAAAAATTACAAACAGACAAACAAAACACAGCTTCATCATCAAATATTGCCTTTAGCTTGCCTGAAGCTTAAAAGCAATTGAGATATTCTGAGCCAGATTATTTATGTACCTGGCTCCCTTACTTCAAGGGAAATTTCTGACGTAAGAGTAGCTTCAAGGAGAAAAGATTCAGTTCATTATCAATCAGTAGAAACTCTTCATAAATGGAAGAAGAAATTCTCAAGAGTGGGAAACTTGGTTAGCATGGAATATATACCTGTGGCTCTAGAGTGATATAACGTATTTCATCTTTTGTCGACTACATGAAATGTCAAATTTTATATTAATGTTATGTTACCAAAGAACACAAGTTTTTCTGACTAGAACTTTACAGCAAGCAATATTTATTTATTAAGAACCAGCAAAGACTATCATTATGTCAGTAGTGAAGTATCACACCAGGTCTAACTTAGGAAATTGCCTTCAGTCTATTTTCTAAGAGTGAAAACTTCGTAACAAACTATAAGAATGTGTGTCTGTATATAGATGTGTGTGCAAGTATGTACATTCAGTAAAATATCAGCTATCTAGACCTTGGTAATGTCATCCATCCAAAACAATAATAAGAACTGTGAGGGAGCCTGGCTGGCTCAGTTGGTAGAGCATGTGACTCTTGATCTCGGCGTTGTAAGTTTGAGCCCCATGTTGGATATAGAGATTATTTAAGCAAAATCTTTAAAAAAAAAAAAAAAAGAATTATGAGGGATTAGTGGAGACAGTAAGAGGAGAATATGCCTGAACTCCCAAAAAAGATTCATAAGTAAAACCCACGTCCTAAAACAAATTCACATAAAGCACCAACAAGTTTAGGCCTCTGCTTAGCATTCACTCTTCTTAATACATGTATCAAACAAACCTAGTAACCTCTTTGCTAAACCTCTAGAACCAGTAAATTAAGAATCAGCTTGGCTATTACAAATCAGGAAAAGCAACAGAAAATAGTACCCCAAAATCCAACAGAAAGAAAGAAGTCAGATTATATTTTATTTTAAGGTAGGCAAAAGAATTTTAAATAGTATTTTTGTCTAGACCATTCACTGCAGGGATGAGGAATACTTAATGGGCTTTATATGTAGAGGACCACCAGACTCAGGCTTCAGACCTGTTTTCTGCTCTATCCTCAATGCTTCCCAATGAGTCATGACCTATTAGTGGTATGTGCAGTCAAATAAATGGGTTATGAACATGGTTTTTTGTATGAGGAGGTGGGATATCCTAGTTGAAATATATATTCATTGAATATGGAAATAGGTAGAGACTATCTCTGGTTAATTTTTATCACCCATCCCCTCACAGTGCCTAACACAGGATTTTAAACATGAGTAAACACCAAAATGTCCCATAAGGGAATATATGAATCATATGGAAATCATCTGGACAGAGCATGTCAAGAGAGAGGAGCAGCAGGTCAGATGGTACACATCAACATTTAAGGTAGGAGAAGGAAAAGTAGCCTATGAACACAGCAAAGAAAAACCAGTTATAAGAATGGCTATACATTAAGATAGCCTGGGAAGCTTTCAAAAAAGTAAGATAGGTTGACAAAGTTAAACATGGTAGAGGAGCGTCTGGGTGGCTCACTCAGTTGAGCACCTGACTGTTGACCTCAGGGTCTTGAGATCTCAGGGTCTTGAGATCAAGCCCCAGGTGGGGCTCCACACTCAGCAGGGAGTCAGCTTGGGATTCTCTCTTTCCCTCTCCCTCTGCCCCTCCCCCCGCTCACATGAGCACGCTCTCTCTCCCTCTAAAGTAAATAAAAAAAAAGAGCATGGTAGAAAGACTGTGTAATATTATAACCAAAAAAATATTTAATGGATTTGGCAATCAGAAGGTCAGAGGCAACAGCAGCAGGGGCAAAACCACATCATCTAAAGTGATCTACAGAGTCAATGTATTCTCTCTTCATAACACTGGACTTGGCTATGGATTCCTGGATATGACACCAATAGCATAGGTAACAAAAGCAAAAATAGACAAGTGGGACTACATCAAATGAAAAAGCTTCTGCACACCAAAGAAAATAATCAACAGAGTGAAAGGCAACCTATGGAATGGAAAAAAAAAATTCACCTATTATACAAAACATATAAGGAACTCCTACAATCTGATAATAAACATCTTGTCTACGGCCATATCACCCTGAACACGCCCAATCTCGTCTGATAATAAACATCTATTAGGAGGGCCATTATCAAAAAAGAAAAAAATTAATGTTGGCAAGGATGTAGAGAAATTGGAATACTTGTACACTATTCATTGGATGAAAAAATGGTACAGCCACTATGGAAAACATATGGAGGTTCCTCAAAAGATTTAAAATAAAACTACAATATGATCCAGCAGTCCCACTTCTGAGTATTTATCCAAAAGAACTGAAATCATTATTTCAAAGAGATTTCTGCACTCCCATTTTCATTGCAGCATTATTCACAGTAGCCAAGGTATGAAAACAATCTAAATGTCTATGAAGAGATACATGGATTAAAAAAAAAATGTGGTATATGTATATACAATGTAATATTATTCAGCCATAAAAAAGAAGGAAATTCTTCCATTTGTGACAACACGGATGAACTTTGAGAACATTATGCTAAGTGAAGTAAGCCAATCACAGAACAACAAGTACTGCATGATTCCACTTATATGAGACATCTAAAGTAATCAAACTCATAGAAGCAAAAAGTAGAATGGTAGTTGCCAGGAGTAGAAGCAGGGTGGGGTGGGAAAGGGGAGGTCCTATGCAGTGGGTGAAGAGTTTCAGTCATGCAAAATGAAAAAGTTCTAGAGAGAAAAAAAAAAAGAAAAAGTTCTAGAGATATGCTGTATAACAATGTGCATACTGTCAACAAAAATATACTGTAAGCTTAAAAATTTGTTAATAGAGTCTATATATGGGTTTTTTTAACACAATAAAAAAGTGGACAGATAAATGAAATGGAAAATGAGAGAATAGAGAAAATAAAAGTAGACAGTTTCTGATGAGACAAGTGTGCAGAGGGAGAAAAGAAAGAATGGATTACATGTAGAAGAGAAATACAAAGAAAAGTTGCAAGAGGCAGGTCTGTGACAGGATAAACTTCAGCATGTTTATAGGCTATAGGGAAGGAACAGAGAGAGGGAGAGATCAAAAATGTAACAGCCAGAATAAATGATGAATAAGTTATTATTCCAGAAAATAGTGGAAAATCAAAAGGATCAAGTGAAAAACTGATCTTGAAGAAGAGGAAGAAACCCTCACATGCTGCTGATGGGAATATAAAATGATACAACACTGAGGAAAAAGTATACCATAAAAATTTAAACATAAATTTACCACATAACCCTGCAATTCTACTCCCAATAATCTACCAATAATAATCCCAATAAAAACAAAACATATGTCCACAAAGACATGCAATAAATGTGCACAGGAGCATTATTCATTTATTGGTCAAAACTGAAAACAATCCACATTATCTATCAACTGATAAAAACAAAATGTAGTGGGGGCACCTGGGTGGCTCAGTCGTTAAGCATCTGCCTTCGGCTCAGGTCATGATCCCAGGGTATTGGGATCGAGCCCCGCATCAGGCTCCCTGCTTGGCGGGAAGCCTGCTTCTCCCTCTCCCTCTCCCCCTGCTTGTGTTCCCTCTCTCGCTGTCTCTCTCTGTCAAATAAATAAATAAAATCTTTAAAAAAAATGTAGTGTATTCACACAATGGAATACTATTCAACAATAAAAAGGAACAAACTGCTGACACATTCTACAATATGGATGAACCTCAACAACATTATGTTAGGTAATAGAACTCAGATCTAAAAGAATACTTATTGTACAATTCTAACTATATTAAATATCCAGAAAAGGCCAACTTAGACAAAAAAATAGATTCGTAGTTTCTTGGCATTAGGGGTAGAAGAGGGGATTAAGTGTAAATGGGCACAAGGGAGCTTTTGAGGATAATGGTAATGTTCTAAAACTGTATTGTAGTGATGTTTGCACAACTCACTAAAATTCATTAAATGGTACATTTCCAATGGATGAATTTTGCAGTATGCAAATTATACACCAATAAAGTGTTTGTTTTTTTTAAGAGATTAGGCTAACTTGACTGGCATGTATGTTTTGCAGAAGTGGGAGTTAAAATTAGAAGGAGTTGTGTCCCATTCTTCAGAGATCTTTGAATGCCAGAGAGAGAAGTCTCAAACAGATAGACAAAGGAGATCCCCTGAAGGTCTCAGAATGGGATAGGATAAAAACAAATAAAAAATACAGATAATTACATTCGGAAGATTAGTCTTATCTAATGTGTCAAATAAGAAGTTGACACATTAGATCATAAAGACCAGGAATTGTGGGCTCCTTGAGTCCGTGGCCTCAACTAGCAAGAGCTGATCCTCTTACATATTTTCACCTTGAATCACAAAGGTGGGATAAAAGAAAGATGGCCCATGAAAATCTATCAGTTCCATGAACTTTGAGCCCATCATTCCAACTGAGAAATCAACTAAACATGCAAATTAAGTGCTGGCTAGAAGCCAGTCCTAGATGGGGTTAGAGGGAGGCAAAGAATCAATATTTGGGTGGGAAGTATGGTTGAATTTTCCTGAAATCCAATATCCTGCTATAAGAGATTTAGAAATCATATAAAAGGAAACTTAAAAACCACAATATAGGGTGGTCCATCAGGGAAAATAGTGATCTTCTGATTTTACTGCAAAACATTCCACTAATGATTCCCAAGTACAGTGACAATACATCTAAATCCATTTAAAGTCCAATGTTCCTTCTGCCCCAGGAGCCATGGAGGGGCAACAGCCATAGCTCTGCACTACCCTACGGCCATGGGCCTCAACAAGGGCCACAAGGTGACTAAGAACATGAGCAAGCAGCAGCTGGTGCCTCACTGAGCACACCAATTTCCAAGCTCGTGTGGGACATGATCTGAGAGGTGTGCGGCTTCACCCCATAGGAGCAGTGTGCCATGGGGTTGGCTCAAAGTCTCCAAGGAAAAGTGCACCCTAAGTTTATCAAGAAAAAAGTGGGGACACACATCTGTGCTAAGAGGAAGAGAGAGGAGATGAGCAATGTCCTGACAATCAAGAGGAAAGCAGCAACCAAGAAGGACTGAACTCTTCCCCTCTGTACGTAATAAAGCTTTTTTGGAACTTGATAAAAATAAAAAATAAAAATGAAGTCCAATGTTCAAAATTCATTTCTTTTAATTAGATTAAATCACTTTTACCTATTACTACCTTGTTCCTGAATATACAGTTGAGTCTCACAAAATATCTTTTTAAAAATATATCACCTCAATTTATCTTTGGTTACATTTCATACTTTCAAACAACACTCAGGGCACTATTAGCCCTCTGGATATAAATATACAGGGAAACATATCAGTATTGATATAACTACTTAGCTGTTCATAGATAATCCCTTAAAGATCATACACATCTTTTTATTTTGTTAAGTAATATCATAAAATAATCTCTTTGGCTTTGTTTTCCTTAACTGAGAGAAAGAAAGAAAGTGGGGGAAGGGAAGGAAGGTAAACAGGAGGGTTATGAGGATGGTGATCATTGTTAATTCACAATTCAAACCATTCAGAACTCCATTTACAGAAAACTAATACAAAAGGAATAATTGTGCTAGATAGGATTAAACAGGAAGATAGATAACATAAATGAAAGAAAACTCATATAATTACAGATAATTAGAGGCCACTTATATATTTTTTCTCTCATCACTAATACAAAAAGGTAAGATTTTCATTTCCTTATAATGGGTTCATTAATAGTTTTATTGTAATATTAGAAACATCTTGTTCCTGAGTATCTCAAAGGACTAATTTTTTTAAAAGATCAAACAACAAATAGAAAGAGATTTTAGCAGAAGAGGGTACCCCTGATTACTTTTGGTTTAGAATACTTTATATCAGACAGATGATCAAATTTCTGAAGCTGAAAAATTTGCCAAAATAAAATCCTAATACTGAATGTACAATCTAAGTAGGTATTCACACTAATATTAGCAAGCAGAAAAAACCAACTATCAGTTGAAGAACATGCAGATAAAGAAGTATGAGTTCAGTTTATTAAAAAAAAAACAAACATATGACCCAGGGAAGTAAAGCATACCAGATGGATATTAAAAGTAGAATGTTTTTATATACAAATAGGTCTGTTTTCCCCTTGATTTATGTACAACCCCCATTAACGTCAATTAGTGTTACATACATAAATCAAAGGAAGCATAACTCCAATGTCATAATACTACTCTGCACTTGTATATCTTGTTTGAAAACTAATTCAGTTTCAAAAAGCCCTGTTACTTAGATCACTATTATTAGCATCCACCAAATAAATGTTGACTAGCCAAAAAACACCCCCCAGGCTTACACTAAATGACCCTAAAGGCCCATTTGTTTCTGAAATTCTGAACTGATGGAAATTTAAGATTCTAAGTCCGGTGCCTTAACCATTATGCAGATACAATAAATACTTATTGAAATTTTTACTAGAAGATAAGCACCATGCTGGATGCTGCTCAGACAGGTTCTAAGGTGTCCAAAGATAAAAGTGAAGAAGCCAAGTGACATACCCAAAGTCAAAGAAACATAAAGAGCTGGAACTAGGACCCAAGTCTGTTGACACAAAATTTGATGCTTTTATTTTTCTTTTTTTTGGAACAATACGTGAAGACATGGTTTATGTGAGCAAAGTTTCCTAGTAGTCCCCCAACCATCCAAGGTTGGTTCCCACCGCCTGCTAGTCACAACCAGTGAGTGAAAATCATTGCATTAATGATAGTCTTATAATGAGCTATAATTTAAAGGTATTAAGGAGGGGTGGCTGGCGGGTTCAGTTGGTTGAGCGGTTGTGCTCCACTCTTGATTTCACCTCAGGTCATGATCTCAGGGTCAGGAGATGAAGCCCAGCATAGGGCTCTGCACTCAGTGGGGAGTCTGAGATTCTTTCCCTCTGCCCCTCCCCCTGCTTGCATGATCTCTCTCTCCCTCTCTCTCTCTCAAATAAATAAATAAATCTTTAAAAAAATTAAAAATAGGGGCCGTTGGGTGGCTCAGTGGGTTAAGCATCTAACTCTTGTTTCCCACTTAGGTCATGATCTCAGGGTCCTGAGATCTAGTCCCGAGTCAGGCTCCCCGCTCAGCAGGTGGTGTACTTGAGATTCTCTCTCTATATATAAATAATAAATAAATAAATCTTTTTTAAAATATATTAAAAAATAACAATAAATAAATAAATAAAAGGATTAGAGGAAAGAAAAAAACAAGAGACATTACAAGAAACAATATAAAACTATGAGTTCACAATTATCTGTAGCTAGAACTGTAATGTCTGCTGAGGTAGCCACTAGCCACATACAGCTATTCGGAGCTTGCAAAGTGCTGCAAATGTAAACTAAACAATGTACTGAAGACTTACCATGAAAAAAATACAAAATATCTTGATAATTTTGATTTGATCACATGTTGAAATGACGTTTTACATATATAGGGTTAAATAAAACACATTATCAAGATTAATTTCACTGGTTTCATTTTGGTTTTTTTTTTAAATGTGGCTACTAGAAAATGTAAATTATATATGTGGCTATACTTGCGGCTTGAAGTATATTTCTGTTGGAACAGACCTTATAGCCACACACATATATTAAATATATCAGTGATATACTTATAACAAACACACTTTGGAGATTACATTCTAGATTGCACTCTGACCTAGTGGAAGAAAAATTTACATAATTTTAGAAGAGCTTTGTATATTCCTCTAGTTTTGTTGAGGGACTAGTGAGGTGAGAATGAGACAGAATAAGACAACCCTCATCCTTATTCATATACTAATTCAAGCATACCATTCAGTTATCTAATTGCTCCCTTTTGAGTGAATAGGAATAAACTAACTCATATATGGTACAATAATCTGAAGTTCTAAACATTCAGGGAATAGAGAAATGAGTTTATAGGGTATATACGGGAGAGAGAAAATACTTCCTTCAGAAAATACCAATGAAGTCCAGGAGTTTGTGATCACATCCCATTTTTAAAGTTATTATTTTTAAAAATTGTAAGATACACAGAACATAAGATTTATTATCCTTTTTTATTTTTTTTAAAGATTTTATTTATTTATTTGAGAGAGAGAATGAGAGCATGAGAGGGGGGAGGGTCAGAGGGAGAAGCAGACTCCCTGCTGAGCAGGGAGCCCGATGTGGGACTCGATCCCGGGACTCCAGGATCATGACCTGAGCCGAAGGCAGTCGCTTAACCAACTGAGCCACCCAGGCGCCCCTTATTATCCTTTTTTTAAGTATATAGTTCAATAGTGTTAAGTACATTTACATAATGTGAAAAATTATTTTCATGCTTATCAAATTGTGATCATTATAAAAGGAAACTGCTTAAGAATTTAAAGTCATCTAAAACAAATGTGCACCATTTTCAATTTTTTTATATTCCTTCCACATCTTTGCACACTCACCTACTATAGATACATCTATTTCATTATTTGAAACTTACTACATACTAACTGCTATTTTCAATTATTCAAAATGTTTATATTATTCTAGTTTTTTAAATGATGAAATGAAATAATGATATGAAATGAGATCATATCAAATGGTAGCACTACAATAAAGTTAAGCATTTTCCAACCATGGAAAGCTAGTTTATAGTGATTAATGTTATAAATGACCAACCTGATGGATGTATTTTTTTCCCTTTGTGAACTATTTTCTTAGATAAATAGCCAAGAGTAGAATTATGGGATAAGAACATATAAACTCCATTTTTTAGCTTACCACTTCCATTCATCCCCAAACATATGGCTGCAAATTTCTGTGCTCCTTTTCTCACCTGTTTTTTCTATCTCCTTCAGAGGAGAAAGAATTTCTTCTTGGCTCTTAAGTAGTTAAAAGAAAAACAAATGCAGCAACATCACCAAATCCCTAATACCACCTTCTCAATCTATCAGCATATTGTTTTTACTTGCCAATGGCAAGGAGGAAAGTAGGCCTGAATGTTTCATCACATATTCCTTTGTGTTATCAGCCAAAATCATGTTCCTTTAAAAAATCATGGACCAAAAAGCTCTTAGACTTCTGCGTGACTTAAAATGATTTTTATACATCAATACCATACAAATAAACAAAGTGGAAGGAAGTTTTAAGTACAGAAAAAGTAACAAATAGCAAACTCCAAACCACAGGATCTCTGTTTAAAATTATGCCTAATACAACCTCTGTTTTGCAGAAGAGAAAAATCAGCCAAGTGCCTTTCTAGAACACTAATGACTATCAGTCATTACATCACACATATGTCATCTGACACAAACTTTTAGATTAGTAAACATTTTTCCTCTGCTACAACAGAGGGTTAGTGTTAAAGTGGGAAGGGAAAAAAAAAAAACAAAACTCAGTACACATAAAAGCATCAAAACACAAGCCAAACTGTAGGGTAAGTCTAAATGTCCCCGATTTCAATTCAGCCAATCAGTCTTGCTTTGACTAACACACGTACATAAAATTTTTATAACATGAAAGAGAACTTATTTTCCAAAGCTTTTCTGCCAAATTCTAATGCAATAAGCATTAGAATTTGATAGCAAAGAAACTGAATTCAGTATAAGTGAACAAATTAACAACGTTACCTCTTCCTCTGATAGTCAAGTTTCAGATGTAATATAATATAGACTTTGGGGAACTCTTCAGATTTTACTACCTTTCTGATATGTGTATACCCAACGAATATTGGATGATCATGAATATATACATATATACAACATAGTATGTACAAATAGTTTCCATGAATCTCCTTTTTCTTTAACCTGACTATACTTTCACTAAAGAAAACCTAGGATGCCTACATTCCACATGGAAATGATTAAATACGGCACATGACATACTAAAGCACGGACTTTGGAATAGATGGCTTAATATCTGTGTAACACTGAGCAAGTTGCTTAACCCTGCTTGGAGTCTCAAGCTCTTCATCCATAACTTGGGATCCATTATTGGGAACAATAATGCCATCTTCACAAGATGACTGTGATTATTAACTGAAGTAATAAATGAAATTTACCTCAGACTCAACAGATGCTCAATAAACATGAATTTCCCTTCTCTTCCCTTAACTTCCTTTCTTAGGTCCTCCAAAAATACATTCAGATTGACAAGGCAGGATTCCAATTGTACAAATGAGGAAATCTAGGTTTCTAACCACTGACGAAAAGAAATTCTTGACATGGTTACTTTCTTTCAACATTATGCCTTTAAAGCCAGAAGTAAAGTTGAAAGCTCTTTTCAAAAAGGAAAACTTTTTTTCCAAATTCTAGACTAAATTATGAAATTGTAGTGGGCAACTGGAAAATCCTCATTCACTGGAGGATATAAGTATCACAAGATGCTTTTCCTACAGTGATAGCCCCAGTCCCCTCTCCTTGCTTCAGCCATAGGCTGACCTCAGGAAGGGGTGCCTGGTATATGCCCTCAATGGAACGTGATATGATGGAAGGTAGATACTATGTAGGAAAGGCCTGCTAGTAAGAGTAAAATGCTAATGTGGAAATGTGTGTTGTGGGGTTCCTAGCCAATCAAAAATACAGGATATAGGAAATGACTTGCAGTTGAATGGGAGAAAAATGGTTGGCTGACCCCCTTGTGCACCAGATCTTGTAATGATTGATGGCACATCTTGGAGCTAGTGACCCACCTGTTGGAAGTCTAAAACGAGGCTGGTACCCACAACATGCCTAGAGACAACTAATTGCAGAATGATATTCCTAGATGAGATAAGCCTTATCACTCATGATCAGTTAACCAAGATGCCTTTCCCAGAAAGAAACCCTTAAGCTGCCCCCAGAGTTGCTCTCACTGATGCCTACTGCATCCCTTTTTCTCCAACTCTGGGGAACTTAGAGGTGTGTCATAAAGCCATTCTGGTTTTGAACTCTGTTCTGTATTTGAACTCCCAGTTTTCTTACTCTACTCATCAGAAATTAGTTAGTATCCTGACAGGGCCAGGACCATCTACAGTATTTGAGGGGCCCAGAGCAAAAGGAAAATAGAGGGCCTCTCGTTCAAAAGTATGAAGAACTTCAAGATAGCAACCATAGGGCTTTAAACCAAACATAGAGTTCTGCATGACTGAGCTGGTCGCATGTCCATGAAGCCCACCCTGGACAGGGCTAATGCGGAGCCTTAGAGGGAGACTGAATCACTGATTCCATCCCCAAAACAACTGACCATAACTAAGCACACAGGTGAGTAGTATTCAGGCAGTCTCACTAACCTGAAAACAGTACAGATGCTCTGTTTGCTTTTAACAACTCTTGACAAACCTAATTAATTATAAGATAAGTTATCTCCACGGTTTACAGACCAAAAGTGATTATGAATAAATAATATTGTAATGACAATAAAAATTTAGGTTTGAATATCAAAAGTGTAAGTCTAAGGGTTAGGAAGGGAAAAAAATTGTCTTCTAAAACATTTTGCTAATTTAGTATTATGTTCAAAAAAAAAATAGGGTAGATTGCAAAAATGCCCACAATTAATTCTCTACTCATCCAATAAGGAGGCAGAGTCTATTTCCTCACCCCTTTGATCTAGGTTGGTCAAAACCTATAGGGAATTAGAGACAGGGCAGAGGCTTGAAGAATAGTTGTACATTGGGACCTGTAGCCACCATGTGAATAAAACCAGGCCAGCCTGCTGGGCCAGGAGAGACATGTGGCACAATGATCCCATCTAACTGTGAGCCAACTGCCAAATATGTGAGTAAGTACATCCCAGGCCATCCAGTCTCCAACTGAGCCACCAGCTGACCAGGGACACATGAGTGAGCCCAGTGGAGATCAACCAAGCATGGCCCAGATCAAGAGATGTGCCCAAGTGAACAACGATGAATTATTGCTGTTTTAAGCCACTAAAGTTTGGGGTGGTTTGCTATAACAGTAAAATCATTAAATGATACAGGTAGTATGTTAGCTCAGCAGGAGAAAAATGGATTATGTAATAAGCAGGGGCTGAGACAACTCGCTCACCCTTTTTGGCAGGGAGATTAGATTCCCACTTAATTGCATAATCTATTCCAGATGGATTTTAAAAGTATATATAAAGAATGATAGCATAAAAATGCTAGAATAAATTATATGTTGCTATTCAGGTACTCTTGGCATGGGAAAGGCTTTCCTAAGTAGAGAAACTTAAAGGAAATAGATGGATAGATTTTACTATAGAAATACTTTTTAAACTTTAAATGTCAAGAAAACATAATAAAAGGCAAATGACAAATTTGTAAAACTTTTTTATACATGAAGAAAGATTACATCGCTTATATGTGTATTTTTATGCATGACAAAAGTATGATAAAAGATTGCCACCTCCTAATATACACAAAATAACAAGAAAAAGCTGAACTACCTGATAGACTACTGAACAGAAAACATACAAACATAAATCACTAGAGAAGAATACAAATGGCTAATTAACATTTTAAAAATATTCAATGTCACTAGTAAGCAAAGAAAGATAAAACAATAAAATTCTTTTTTCAGTTCAAAATCGTAAAGATCCAAACAATAATACCTAGAAAACAGACATTTTCATATACTGTTAGTGAAACTATCATTTGGTACAACATTTCTGCAAAGCAGTATGTATGTGTAAGTACACACACATGTGTGCACGTGCCTGCGTGTGTTTGTGTGTGTGTGTGTGTGTGATGTTTTGTTTGTTTTTCCTCTAGGGAGACATTCAGATGAAACAATCAGGGATTCAGGAAGGACAGCCACTTGACCTCATGATCCTGATGTCCCTCCCCTTTTGGGATCCTCTCTGGAACCAAACAACACACAAAGGAGTGTGGGGATGTGCCTGAGGATACAGGATCTTCCTCATTCTTGGCTGAGGTCTAGATTTATGAGGTTGCCAGATAGCAGAGTTTCAGAAAGATGATGAATTATTATAACCTCTTTTGTCTGAAAAATGAATAGCATTGTTTTGAGATGGCATAACTTATTAGTCAAATAAAAATGAAGAAGAGTCCCCCAGAGTTGTAGTTAACATTTGTTGAGAGCTCATTCTGTACCATGCACTATTCTAAGCAATTTATGTGTTTACAGATTTCAGTCCTCATAACAACCCCATGAAAGAGGAAGCATGCTACAGGTGGGAAAATTGATGCTTAGGATGGGTTTTGTTTTCTCTTTGTTTAAGTAATTTGCCCAAGGTCACAGAGCCAAGACTAGAATACAAGCAAGCTAACTCGAGACATAGAGTTCTTAACCATTTTACTAGGACACATCAGATATGCCACTTTAAACCCTAAAGCACTTATTAGCATGTATTTAAAGGAAACAATGATGGATGTCTTACTGCAACCTTAGAAGCAGTGGCTTTCTCTAGTAGGCTCTTGTGGACCAGAATCAAAGGTACCTAAACCCCAAGTCATTCAAAGATCAGAGGCCTCCTTCATGGGCTCACTATGTAAGCTAGTGGTACCTGCAGTTTCTGCTAAACACCAAGGGCACAGATCTTATACGGCTTACCCTGGCCTTACCTACGTCTGCACCTGATGAACTGTTTACTTGAATGAGTATACTATACAAACTAATTCACATTACAGCCAAGTCAGTAATGCTTAACCATTTGTATATGAAGTACCTTGGTCTTCACTTCAGTTTGTCCTACGAACTTTATTAGAATCCATAACAGTTCCTAGACCTCCTAATACGTGTAAGACCCCCAAACTTCCTCCAGTTGTACATTTCTATATCCTATCCTAGCTGCTCAAAGACATGAAAGAAATTGCCTTCCTAGAGGAAGAACTCAACAATTATGTAAATAAGAAATGAAGAGAATTAAACTTTTCATGCTTCTGGACATACATTAATATTGAAAGAACCCAATTAATTCTTATGCCACTCAGAACATGATGGGATTCAACCTCAACAATGTTCTACCTGTACATAGGTATTTCAACAGATTATTATTTCAAATTTACATTGGCATTCACATATTCATAAAAAAAATAGAAAAGATTTTCTTAGTCAAGAATTTGCAGCTATAAAACTTTCCTAGCTATGACAGTTTACCTGAGTCCTCCAACTAAATTATTTAGGAAGACAGAAGAGAGTTTCCTTCAGTGGCTTTTGGGGATTTTAAAACAAACCATCCCAGTGATTCATGAGCCTGAACTCAAAGAATTCTCTACCAATCTGTTCTTTGTAGTGCTGCCCTTATCAAAAACATAGTTTCAATAAATTATATTAGTGGCAATAGAGAATTCATTCATAAAGCAAATATTTATTAAGCACCTATAATGTGGCAAGAAATGTATCATCCTAAGAATATAGCAGTAAATAGGCAAAAAAAAAATAGTTCTTGCCTTCAGAGTTTACACACTAGTTTTAGAAGGATACTGGCTTCTGCTTCTATTTTCACATAAGCCAATTATCACTGTTCATTAAATGCTAACAATGTAACAGCCTCCAGTTAAGTGCAATAAAATGTAAATCTTTCACTGGACAGCTCAGAGTGCTTCTCTCACTGTTCCTGGTTGAACTAAAGTGGCACTAAGACTCACAGAAGGACTAACAAAAAAAATTAAATGCTCCCTACACATGAAAAAACAAGGATTTTACACAGGTAACAGATCTAATTTTAAACTGCTATATTAGGAAAACACTTTAAAAGATCTACTGACAGTCATGCCATGGAAAGTAGGATCAGACTCTAGCATTGCTTATTATTTCGTGCATTTGGCTAATCTGCCAATTAAATCATGCCCCCTACCCAGGCAAAGTATAAAGATAAGAAAAATTTATACTAGGTACAGAAAGTATGTGATAGTGAAGTATGTCATATGCCTGTTTGGTCACAGTAGAGCTCTCCAAAAAGGATTTTTCTCACTGTTGACTCAACACTGAAACTACTATTAAGATCTGTTCTTTAATAAACTGTAGTTTGTCCATACTACAGAATATCTATATACTACATAACACACAGAGAGGTAGATCTATACATTAATATGGCAAGAGCTCTAGTACATACTGTTAGAAGAAAAATTAAAAAGCACACCAATACATATAGTACAATACTATTTATGGATTATTTTAGCCTCACAAAACAATACTTCATTTCTGAATGCAAAAAAAAAAAGTCTGGAAATACACAAAAATATAAAAGTGATTACATTTTTGAGGAGATGATCAAGGGCCATGATAGAGAACTTAGCACTGTGTATAATCTTACCATTTTCTTTGGGAAATTATATTCATGAATTAGCTATGTCATTAAAAGTTAACTAAAGAGAGTTAAAATAGAGAACAGTCAATATCTCACTATAATTTAATATGAACATATAAAACTGAATAGCAAATTACATTAAAAGTAAGTCAAGTTCCTTATAGTATTCATATCTTTCAAAAGCTTATTCATTCTCTTTTAATCTAAAATGCATAGAGACTTAAAAATATGGATTTGAGCTAAAACCCATGGTTTTGATCATCTTGTCTGTATTATAAATCATGGAAAAACCCAACACCAAGGCTAAGCAAAAAAAAAACCCCACAAAACAAAAAACAAAAACAAAAACCCCTAGCACTTTAAACATATAAAATACTAAGGAAGTCTTGCTATATAGAAAATATAGAAAGCATTAAATCAAATATCCTCACCAAATTCCTTTAAACACCCCCCGCCATTGTGTCCACAAAAAATGTAAGGTATCATTAAAGACAAGAGTCAGCATATCTTTACCCCAAGCACAGCAGGTATGGCCTAAGAATGAGATAGATTAAGTCATCGAAGAGACATGAAGGGAGAGGAGGAAAAAAAGAAAGGAAATGAAAAACAAACCAAAACAAAAAGTGTACTTAAGAGAGAAAGAAGGGTGGGAGAGAAAGAGCATTACCAGTGCCCACTGACTTAGGAGTCCTAATTGCTCCGGCACAAAGGAAACTGGCTGTCTAGATTTGTAACACAATTTACCAAGCATTTCCACATACGTCAGCGAATAGAATCTTTGTAACAACATAGCATTTATCCCATTTTATGGAAAGAAAGTGAAGCTCTGAGAGGGTCAGGGAACTGACAAAAGCTGCACAGCTAATAAATGACAGAACTGGGGTCTTTGAACTCCAAGCCCTGTGTTCTTTCTAGTACCCTACTGCTTCTACAGACTGTTCCTCAAATTGCTTCTAATTTTCACATAACCATGAATATTTCAAGAAATAACTGTATCATCAATACATTTATTGATGTCTACATGGTAAGCTATTCTTCTTTTTCAGATAACTGAAAAAAAATCTGATTTGTCCATTCAAAATCAACAGAATATAGTAGAGGAGGGCAGTGGGAGTAGGGGGCGGCAATAAAAGGCAACATGAGGGAGTTTTGTGGTGATGGAGCTGTTCAATATCTTGAATGTGGTGGTGAGTACATGAACCTACACATATGCTAAAATTGTATAGAACTTAAAATACACATACTCATAAACTAGCACAAGTAAAATTATGAAATTCTGAATAAAATCCATGGATTTTATCAATGCGAATATCTTGGTTGTGATATACTGTAGGTTTGCAAAATGTTAGTACTGGAGGAAAATGGGTAAAGGATACATGACATTTATCTGTATTTTTTGTTATAACTGCAAGTGACTATATAACTATCTCAATTAAAAAAATCAATTAAAAAATGAACAGAATACTCATACCACCAACACTGACTTTGGAACAGATTAATGATATTATATAGAAGCATAAGAAGACGTGTAGTCATTCAAAGCTGACTCCATTATAGTGGAACTGGCAGAGGTTTTACCCACAAAATTTTAAATTTTAAAAATTATTATTTCAAGCCAGAGATGATAATTTTGAACAGCTTTTGGTGACATAATACCGTAAGAATGAGAGTCATATCACCCTAGCCATGCAAAGGGTGAATCATTGATGGAAAGAAGAATCAGGAAGAGGAAGAAACAAGTCTTTTGGAACTAGAACAAAAAGCTGTTTAAGAATTCCTTCTCAAAACATCAAATGACGTAATAATGGAAGTGTAAGCCAGTTGCTCAGTAGGACAATTGGGGAATCATAGTGATAATTATGAGATGCACCAAGAATTATTTAATAATAACACCAAGCATAATAGCTACTATCTATCAAGCACATACTATGTGCCTGGCATTGTGCTGCCGGCTTCTTCACATAATGATCAAAAACCTTCACAATAACTCTGGGTAAAATGTGGAGACTGATGAATCTTATGTAAGTTGTTCAAGATCAATAATTAGAAAGTTGCAAAGCTGGACATTTGAACCCAGGTTTTCCTGACTCTAAAGCTTATGTGCTATTCACTGCTCCACAGTACACAGGAAAGAAATACCTTATCTTGATATTCTAATACATGACTCTAGGGCTAGGGATAAAAATTATATCCAGTAGTGGAAACTATCATTGATATCATATTTACCTGCTTGTAAGTTCCATCTAGCAAGGTGTCCAGGTGTTGGAGGGGGGCAGGTGTTTTATCTTTGAATCTTGTCAATAGTCGGCGTTGAATGGCCCGAAATTGTATGGCTCTTTCAGATAAGAGTTCTTCTAATTTTTCACCATTTATCCGCAACTACAATAAAGAATTTCTTAAATTCAGGTTAAATGTGCACAAAAAAACATTTAAAGTAAGAATACAGGCAATGCCAATTAAAGCTTGAAAGAGAGTAATGAAGAAATTTAAATTGAAAGAGAGTAATGAAGAAATTTAAATGTATTATAAAGTTAAGAGAATTAAAACTTATATTTGGTACATGAATAGATAGATACATAGATAATAGAGTAGGATAGGTCAAATGGAAATTCAGTAAAGATGACCTAGTATCACTAGGGAAAAGACAGATTATTTAATAAATGTCCTGTAATAACTGATTACAGAGACAAAAGAATAAGAATTTCTCCCCCAGTCTTTACAGCAAAATCACTTGGAGGAATAAAAAGTTTAGACACAATAAAAGTACTAGAAAAATTAGAATTTTTAAATAATCTTGGCATGAGAGAGACCCTTATAACTCAAAGCCAAAAGCCAACACCAAAACAAATTATGTAATATATGGTGATTAACATAACAATAAAAAAATTAAAAAAAAAAAGCCAAAAGCCAGACACATACACACTCACACCTCTGATAAATTCTTAACTAAGGAAAAAAAAAGAATTCTATACAGTTAAAAAAAAAAGAAAAATATCATAAGTAAAGTGACAAGACAGCAAACTGCAAAAAATAATAGCAATAACCAGAGACAAAAAGTCAAGCCCATATCTAGAAAGCATCTAAGAATCAAAGAGAAAAGGACCAAAATCCAATACAAATCAGTAAGAAAAGTATCAATCAATAGAAAAAAGGGCAAAATTTATAGAAAAGCTAATACAAATAGCTCTCAAATATAGCCTTTGATCTAGCAAGCCCATTTCTAGGAATTTATCCTAGAGGTATGCTTGCAAAAAGTAATGTACATACAAGGATATTCATTATAGAATTATTTGTTCTGTTGTATTATAGTAGGATATTATTAATAATTAAAATACCCAACAATAGGGGGACGGGTTAAATAATAAAAAAGACTACTTTGCAGAACTACTTAAGTACTAATATGCAATGTTATCCAAAGATGCACGGAATGAAACAAAGCAAAAAGCAAAAACAAAAACAAAATACAGAATAATAGTATGTGTAATAAGCTACCATTGATGTATTTTTTATTTTTTATTTTTTTAAGATTTTATTTATTTATTTGACAGAGAGAGAGAGATAGCAAGAGCAGGAACACAAGCAGGGAGAGTGGAAGAGGGAGAAGCAGGTTTCCCACAGAGCAGGAAGCCCGATGCGGGGCTCGATCCCAGGACCCTGGGATCATGACCTGAGCCGAAGGCAGACGCTTAACGACTGAGCCACCCAGGCAACCCCCATTCATGTATTTTTTAAAAAGAAATCTGTACATTAACATAGTTGTGACTGCATATAATAGTTCTAAAAATATACACAAGAAACGGGACACCAAAATTTGCTTCCAAAGAGGAGACTGAGTGGCTGGAGGATGAGAATCAAAAATAGACTCTTTTTACTACAACTCTTCTCATAACCTTCGAATTTAGTACCATTAAAATAAAAGAAGCTAGTGAGAGTCATAGAGTAGAAGGAACACTCCATGAAATCAGATTATGTGAATTGCTAACTCAACTTTACAAAAGAGTCATCAAGTAGTCCTGAAATAAATAGCATTTTCTTCAGAAATCAGGGGCACCTGGGTGGCTTGGTAGGTTAAGCATCCGACTCTTGATTGCAGCTCAGGTCATGATCTCAGGGTCGTGAGTTTCTGCCTGCTTAAGATTCTCTTTCTTCCTCTCCCTCTGCCCCTACCCCCCTGCTCAACCTCGCTCTCTTTTCCCCCCTCTCAAAAAAAAAAAAAAAAAAGTTCAGAAATCAAACATATTACAGTTTACATTTCTTATATCAAACCAAACTTCCTTTTCAGTGTATGCATTCTCCAGACACATGATTAAAAAAAAAACTTGGAATTTTATTACTGTCTTTTAATCCCATTTTCAGAAGCACTAAGTAACTAAATCAAAGACTATTCTCTTGAAGGGAAAAAAAAAAACACTTTCATGACCAAAAGTTAAATATTTTTTTAAATTACTAAATTTTTAAAAAAGAATATTAGCCTGATTATTAATAATACACTCTTTTAATAATATAATTTCCAGCTGTAATATTTTATTTACTAAATTCATGAAACAAAAAAATTTTAGAAGACACTTTCAATACTGACTAACACATCAGCCAGGTTATCATTCCATTGAATGTGTAACCAAACATCAGTGATTGAAATGTTTTCATGTGCCAGAATTTCAACATTTAACAAATACTATTGATCTCAGGGCCAAGCATTGCTCTAGGTGCTAGAAATTATAGCAATGACTAAAACAGACAAAAATTTCTGCCTTCATGGAGCTAACACTAAGGGACACTTGGATTCCAAAAGCCATCTTAATTCAAAGATTAAAATCATATTTTTTTTTAAAAAGCAGAGAGTGGGGCCAGAGAGAAAGGAAGTATAATGATGCTCCTTTTATTTTTTTAAAAGATTTTATTTATTTATTTGAGAGAGAGAATGAGAGATAGAAAGCACGAGAGGGAAGAGGGTCAGAGGGAGAAGCAGACTCCCTGCTAAGCAGGGAGCCCCATGTGGGACTTGATCCCTGGACTCCAGGATCATGACCTGAGCCGAAGGCAGTCGCTTAACCAGCTGAGCCTCCCAGGCGCCCTAATGATTCTCCTTTTAAACGTAGTGTAACAGGGGCGCCTGGGTGGCTCAGTCATTAAGCGTCTGCCTTGGACTCGGGTCATGATCCCAGGATCCTGGGATTGAGCGCAGCCTAGAGCCCCGCCTCAGGCCCCGCCTCTGCTCAGCGGGAAACCTGCTTCCCCCCCTCCCACTCCCCCTGCTTGTGTTCCCTTTCTCACTTTGTCTCTGTCAAATAAATAAATAAAATCTTTTAAACAAACAAACAAACAAACTTCGAGTAACAAATGGAAGTGCCTGTAGTTCATCTTGTTCCCTAAACCCCTCCCAGAAAGAAAATGCCCCTGATGTGGAAACTCCAGGGATTTACCAGCCAGCAAATAAGGGCAAACTGTATGTCAAATTTACAGTCAATCAGAATCTAATATTTTGTGTCTTAAATATCACAAATACATAATTAATATAGTCTTTTTGTGGACTCTTCCATAAACCACTAGAACCCAGTTTTGCACAGTGAAGCATGAATTTTTCTAAATATATCCTAGAGGATTGCAAAGGTTCTCAATCCTTAAAATACCTAAATATATTTCCCAAATGTCAATTTTGGTGCCATGATTTGGCCAAAAGCATACTGTCCTACAAAATACTATCAGCACAGGGGCGCCTGGGTGGCTCAGTTGGTTAAGCGTCTGCCTTCAGCTCAGGTCATGATCCCAGGGTCCTGGGGTCAAGTCCCACATCAGGCTCCCTGCTAGGCAGGGAGCCTGCTTCTCCCTCTCCCTTTGCTGCCACTCCCCCTGCTTGTGCTCTCTCTCTCTCTCTGTCAAATAAATAAAATCTTTAAAAAAAAAATACTATCAGCACAGATGAAAGATAACCCAAGTAAGTTCAATTTATTTGATAATGACATGTTATTTGTCATTAAAATTTTCTCTTTATGTTCACACTCTACTAAAGAAAGAAGTCTTTATAGGTTAAAGTCAATGTTCTTAGAATGTCCAAGGGATTAAACAATAGGTAGAATGTTCACATGACATGATATATTCTCTCTGTCACGTACATACCACACATCGTTTATAAACTGAAATGCAAAAACCTATTGATTCCTTAAAAAGCAGTTATGCTAGAGAACCAATGCTTCCTTGAATAATGTTCAAAATCCTTTTGAAATCCCCCTCCCCCCTTTGTAACTGCCTACAGAGTCTACTTATGGGCAAATAAGTAAGTAGAATCTGGTGATTTTTTTTTTTTTAACACATGAGATTTTTTAAACAATGACTGTCATTTGTCCAGTTCACTTATAAAACATGACCCCTGACTATTTCCAAATATCAAATCAGTCTTCAAAGAATGAAGATTTTATACCATCATGATACTCAGGACAATTAACACAGGCTCTTCCACAGAAGAAATGCAAAAAATACTCGGGTAACACAGTCACTGTCAGATCTTATTTGTTTAGACATTTAATCATTCAGCATTTACTAAGTGCCCATTGTGCCAGAAACTGAAGAATATTTTATGTGGCTAACCCTCATTCAGATGCAGAAGTTCTGGTGTGCTTGTTAAAAAAGAAAAGGAAAAATCACCTTACTTTATAATCACACCTCATTTATGGCCTGCTAGAATTAGTTAGCCAAATGGCTGCCGATAAGCTCAGTTTTAACACTGGGTTATTGGGGTCAAAGGTTAAGTCCCGATGTGGGAGAATTAAATCAGCTCTGTTCTGAAGCCAGAACACATGTTAGCTCCAGGCAGCCACTCTGTTAATATCTGCAAGTGACCACAAACTGGGCAAGAGGGCAGGAACAGATACACAAAATCTACCATCCACATAAAATAACTACTTGAAGCACTAGATTTAATAGCCAAGTACACTAGAGTTCTTTCCTCTGTAGCATCTCTTTCTCTTTCATATATAGAAAAATTGCAGGTAATATGAGTTACGATCGTACACACCTCAAAATGATGATCAATCAACTCAAAATATTCTTGAAGGGGCATAGATCCAGAAAAAGAACAGGCAAAATCTTTGATTCCCTGTTTTTCAAAATATTCTTGAAGGCGGATAATAAGTTCATTTGTTATGAGCCAAAGATCTTCAAACTGTTCACTCTGAATACGATACCGTTCTAAGAGAGAAAAAATAATTAAGGAAAAATGCTTATTAACACATAATTACTAGCTGAAACTATGTGAATTATCACTAACTCTGACATAAATACCCAAACAAAAGACGTTTTTTCTTTTTTTGGAATACAAATATGATTTCTACTGCTTTATTGCAGTTTTCTACATCAACCACTTAACATTTTCAAATTTAATTCCAAAGGTTTGCGGTCACAGTAGCAAGCTGTAGAGTATGGTCCTTTTCCCTATGTTTCTTATCACAGGTTTCGATATAATAAAAAAACCCAAATTTTAGTCGAAGGAAGGAAGGAAGGAAGGAAGGAAGGAAGGAAGGAAAGAAAGAAAGAAAGAAAAAAAGAAAGAAAGAAAGAAAGAAAGAAAGGAAGGAAGGAAGGAAGAAAGAGAAAGAAAGAAGGAAGGAAAGAAACAAAGAAAGAAAGAAAGAAAGAAAGAAAGAAAGAAAGAAAGAAAGAAAGAAAGAAAGAAAGAAAGAAAGAAAAGAAAAGAAAGAAGGAAAGAAAGAAAGAGAAAGAATGAAAGAAAGAAAGAAAGAAAAGGGGAGGAAGCAAGCAAGCTAGCTTTGTTTACAAGGTAAGAAAAAAGTCATTGCAAAAGTATAATCTGGTATTCATGAATCTGTTTCAGAATTTTGATGTGAAATAAAACTTATTCTGTAGAAAGTCCCCCACATCCTAGACATTGTAGCCAGCTTAAATCCCTGTAATCATGATCAAAGTTTTCTATTTTTCTAATAGTTCTTTTATTTATATTTGTAATCAGACTCTTCCCTAAATATAAATCTTGTTGCCCTCCATTAGCTGAAACCTCAGCTCCAAGAAAGCCCAATTCCTATCCATCCCCTACCCTGATTTAATGACAACAATGATGACAGCGGTAAGAGTAACTACATTTATGATAAGAGCAACTATTATTTTTTGAGCACCAACTATGAAACAAGCACTATGATCGCAACAATCTCTTTTTAATAAAAAGGAAAACTACACACAGAATTTCAGAGACTCATCAAAGGTCACAAAGCAAATTAAATGTCAGAGCTAGAATTCATGATATATATCCTTTTTCCCTGTCTAAATCCTACCTATTCTCCAAGACCTGGCTTCAGTCCTACCTACCCCAAGAAATCCTTATTTCTCTACCATCCATAGCAGCCTAATATGTACTAGGCACTGTCTCGAACACTCTGCAGTCACTCTGGTTTAAACCTCAATACCCCTATGGGGGAAATATTGTTATCCCCATTTTACAGAAAAGTTTAAATAATCTGTAAGGTCATCTAGCCAGATAGTAACGGCAGGGATTAGAACTCTAGCTATTAATCCAAAGATTAGCTATTAATCTTAACCACATTACAATGCTGTATCTCTTTGAATTTATATAGAGACATAGTATGTCTACAGTTTACTATGCACTTAACCACATATAACCATGCATTTTTTAAATTAACTTTTAATTTTAGAACAGTTTTAGATTTACAGAAAAATTAAGAAGATTATACAGGGTTCCCACATGCCCTTCACCCAGTTTCCCCATTATCTTAATTACGGTACATTTATTATGATTAATGAATGCACACAGATACACTATCATTAACTAAAGTTAATGGATTACAAAAGTTAGGTGGATTACACTGATTGGTTTTCAGGCACTGAATCAGCATTGCATACCTGGAATAAATTCCATTTGGTCAGGGTATGTACTTTTTCTTATTCCTATTTAACTTTCCAGATGATTATATTCAGTTTCTCCAAGAGATTGTAGACTTTGAGATTTAGAACCAATTCCTCTAGTCTATGTGATTTACAAGTTATTGAGCATCTATTATGTACAATTTCATAAGGAAAGAAAAGTTGGGAGTACAAAGATGAACTCAGTCTCCTTGCCTAGGGTGTCTAGGGTCTTGCTAAGGTAGCATGACATGTGGACATGTGAAATATTTATTATATTCCCCATGGTACCTTGACAAATTCTATAAATATATGTCATCTTTAAATTGGCATTAGGACTTCAATTTGTCATCCTCCATCAGAATTCAAAAATATATCTCCTCTCATTCTCCTAGTCATCTCTCTTTCAATTACATAAGGAATAAAATATACTGGGTATGCCTCCCAAAGCGTATGGCAAACACCCTGATGTTCTCTGCTATCATATCATTTCCCCTGGAGTGTCCCCCAGCCCTCCCCTCACCCTAGTCTTATTCTGGATTCTAATTTCTACCCACAGTGTTGATCAGATGATTTCCTCATTTCTCCCATCAAAGAGAATAGGGCTAAGGTCAGATATCACAGCTTTACCTTTCTTTACAAATGTCACTGGATGGTTAATGCTCTAAGAACAGAAAGAGCAAAACTGTGGTGGGGCAGGAGTAAAGAGGTAAAAAAAAAAAAAAAAATTATGATGACAAAATACAATATTAGAATTCTGCAAAACTCGGGTCCTATCCAAGCTAAACTTGGGACCCAACATATTAATCCCAGACTGGTATTCATTCACTCTTTCACTCATTTCCATAACTCAGTGCAAGATACTGGGGATAAAACCATGAATAAAGCAAGAGCCTCTGCCCTTAAGGAGTTCACTGCAGACCTGGAAAGATGGAGTGATGGGGGAAGAGTAAACACTGTTTCTGCCATCACTGATTCAGGGATACTCCATGAAGGTTGACGTTGCCACAAAAGTGCCAGGACTTCCCCACAAGGGATACATTCCTATTTTTAAGTAAAATGTGATGGTCTATCCCACAGCAGAAGAGTTAGACAATAGCAAGGGAGCTGCAAAGGGCAGAAGGCACAATAAGTATTGTGTAATAATTACAGATATTTGTAGAGTTAGCTGCCTTAGGAGGCAGGGAACTACCTCACTCCTATGGAAGCATCTAAGGCTCTGAGCTCCTTGGCATTTGGTGCTTTCTTGAAAATCTCCTTGGGAATTGTATAACTCAATAGGCAAGAAAGACAAATCTGTCTGTCACTCCATCTGTCATGGGACAGGTATTTGGTGCCAGCTCAGTGCTGCCTCCAGGTCCTGGCCATTTGTCCCTCCTGGGCAGATGTTTGGTTTCTGGCTCAGGACTGGCTCTAGGACCTTGTCTTTTTATGTGTCTGTCCATTTTGGGCAGCTATTTGCCCAGCCCATAACCCCGCCTCCCCCCAGGACCAGGTAATACCCTAGGCCTCCAAGGAAAAGATGCTAAACTGGGCCAGCTTCATCTCCTTTTGCAGCTTTGTGATCTCCCAAAATATTGGCTTCATATTCTTATGCAACAGGTCTTGCTGGATGTAGTAGATGAAAGTGACAAAATTGTACACTACTGTGATCCAAGCTAGAGAGGATGGTGAGGTGTAGTTGTGGCTCTCAAAGTGACAGAGCCAGATGTGGTACTGGCAGGTGTGGACACATACGTTGGCACTGCCACACTTAACTGTGTCCACTCATACTGCGGCAGCATCTACAAAGCCATGGGCTAGGTGGTGAGCATTTGTTGTCCTCCCAACTGGCCTACAGCAGCACCAAGAAATCCCGCATTATAAAGTCCAGGCAAGGGCCCACATCCCCTGGGTACACCCTTCCAAGGAAGTAACAGGGCTTGTCCACGATATGCAATTCCCTCCAGGCTTAGAATTTGGCAAAAAGGGCCCTATCCATCTCCTTGTCCTCCTCATCCATGGCAAAGGTATGTCCCGTAGAGGGGCTCACAACTGGGCAGAGGGAGCTGCTAGTGTTTCTGGCCCTTGTGGGGCCCAGTGTTAGCGGGGTTCAGCAGCTGCAAGTGGGGCTCATGGCTGGGAGAGGCTGGATGTGGATGTGACGACTGCTACCTTCAAGGTTGTCACCTCCACCTGCAGCCTGTCAATTCTACCCACCACCTCCTTCAGCAGCTTTTCAGAAGCCAACTATTTCATGAGAGCTTCTCATATCATCTTGTGAACTTCCTCAGAAAGTCTGGCCATCAGCCACACCTCTAGGTCCTGCTCCAGTGTTCCTACACCTCCCATAGCTGCTCATGGTCCTCATCTTTCAGCTTCAGCTCCTATGGGCTTTGTGAGCTCCTCCATCAGGAGCTCAGAGCTCTGCCTTTCTTGCAAATCTCCACAGAGATCCTGTAGGAATACCTGTCAATAATATTAAAGAAGAGCTCCCTCCCAGGTTCATAATACTGAGCAAGTTCCTTTACCACTTCCAGATCCTGAGATTCTGAAAGTGAAAAGACACAGTGCCTTAATAATGCTCATTTTAATAAAATTCTTAAAATGCTGCCTGCCACATAGTGAGTACTCAATAAATGTTACCTACTATCATCCTTGTCACCATTATTTCCTCAAGGGTGTGCATCCCCAGTGCTAAATTCTGATAAATTTTCACACTAACTTTGGTGGACAGACTTGCCTGGTCATACCTGAATATGCCATGTTTCCAGATTTTCTTGCCAGTGTCTACATGGGCAATTTAACAGAAACTGGTATGATAATCTTGTTACAGCGCAGCATAAAAACTGCTCACTCAGCTTCAGCCATACTAGCTTCCTCAGTGTCCCTGAAAGCACCTTCCTGCCTCAGGGCTTCAGGGCAGGGATTCCATCATAAACCCCGTAAGACCCACATAGAACCTAATTAACCCAGTAACTTCCAAAGAGCAGATATGGAAAAAAAAAAGTGGCTTTAAGAAAATGTATTTTCCTTGGCATAGAATTTGCCATTTTAGATAAAGCCATAAATTTTTTACATAAACATTATAGTGCTAATATTGCAAAGGAAATCTCATTTATTCTGGTTCTAGAAGGATTTTGAATAGGCTTCCATAAGCAGGTAGAAAAACCTGGGACGTAGTCTAAATACACCTAAGGAATAAAATTTCTTGTATAGAAAATGAAATAAAACTACAGAAAGAAAGTTATTCCATTCAACTATAATTTTCCAATATAAATGTGTCACAAATTATATACCTGAAAAGAGATGTGCATAAACAACTGGTATTATTGTGACACTTCTAAAAGAATTATAGATGTAAAAAAAATGTGTGACCAACATGTAAAAAAATTTACACTTCAAGATTCCTTGAATGAAGCGAAGGAGCAAGCCATGGATATCTACGGGAAGAGCACTGCAAGCCAGGGAACTGAGTATAAAGGCCCTGAGGCAGGAAGGTGCTTTCAGGGACACTGAGGAAGCTAGTATGGCTGAAGCTGAGTGAGCAGTTTTTATGCTGCGCTGTAACAAGATTATCATACTGTTTCTGTTACATTGCCCATGTAGACACTGGCAAGAAAATCTGGAAACAAGGCATATTCAGGTATGGACCAGGCAAGTCTGTCCACCAAAGTTAGTGTGAAAATTTATCAGAATGTATCACTGGGGAAAAAATGGACATGATTCTCAGGAGAACACCAACGGTAACCCCAAGTTCGGCTGGCCAGGCGCTGACTGTTGATTGTACAGGACAAATCCAATTAGCACCCACCCTAATGCCTCCTTGACAGTGCTGGGCTTAGTCCACAATCACAGCTTACAGTGGGCCTAGGTGTTATATTAAGGATGTTGTGCCAAGAAAGGAAGCAGTACCTAGAACTCTTCCCCAGAGAGGTGAAGTGTCTTGTCTCTGCTGCCTACAACTGGAACTCCTTTCCCCACCCTGGCAGACAACAAAATCACTAATCTGACAAAATGAAACATGGGCAAGTCTAAACATTTCCCTTCTCCTTTCATCAGGATTTAAATTATCTGAACAGAGGCCTATGAACTCTCTGAGAGACCCATCTCAATCCCCCATAGTGGGCAAACAAAGATTTCTGCTCTATGAAGTAACAGAGAAAAGTCATGTACAGTAGTTCAAAGCAAAGGGGCAAATGCAGGAAATGAAATGTAGCTCCCTTTACGGAAGGGCCACAAGGCAAGAATATCTTTGGTTGACAGTCTCAAGGACATTCAAGGTAACACTCCATCTATTCATCCATTCAAAAACTATGAAGTGTAAGAGCTGGGAGACAACGGGGAACAACACCTTCTGGTCCCAGTTTTCATCCTAGTGGTAAGGGCAGAACATAAATAAGTAAACAACAATTAAATAAGTAAATTAAACAATTAAATAGTTATATTTAATAGTTATAAAAGAACTAGAATGCAGGTGAAAAGGGTGCTATAATAAAGGCGAATGGGTACTCTTTCTTGAGATACTATGGGTCACAGAAAGCCACACTGAGAAACTGACATCAGTAGTAGTACTAAAAAATAATAGGGACGAAAATAATACTAGCAGCTAAAATTTACCTGGCACATAGAGTATACCAGGAAACTGCTACATGTTTTTTAGGGATTATCTCATTTATTCTTACATAATATAATTGTACAGTTTTATCCCCATTTTATAGATGAAAATACAGGCATTGTTAATTTTTCCAAAGCCATTCAGACAAATTGTAAGGAGAGCTGGGGTTGCAACTAGCAATTTGCATCTAGATCACACATTCCTCATCATTTTGTCATAAGGTCTGGACTATAATGATGAGAAGAACAGTTCAGGTAGAGAGTCTGGCAAGCTCACAGACCTCAAGGCTGAAAATGTCAGACAGGTACCAGAAACTGAGAGCAGGCCAGAGTGAGGAAGTGAGTGTCCTTAGATGAGGCTGGATGTTAGGCCGGGGCCAGAACACACAGGGAGGACTATAAGTATTGGTAAAGAGTTTGGGTATTACTATAAACACAAAGGGTTTCAAGCTGGAGAGTGGCATGATATAATTTGTGATTATATGTTTCTCTGTTTTTATTATTAGAGCTGCCAAGTAGACAATGAATCAGAAAGGGGCCAGAACAGACTGACAGTTAGGACAATATAATCATGGTCCAGGTCACAGATGCTGGTGGCATGTGTAGTAATTAAAGGCATCATGTTAGGAAGAAAATCCTCTGTTTCTCTAGTCTTAGCCTCTGATCAAAACTTAAAATCTAGTAAATTTCTAAATCTGTGACTTCAGTACAAATAAATGATAAAATCTTCAATTTTTTACATGTACACAAATGGGAAAATAAAATATCCTTCACAAGGTTAGTATAAAGATCAAACATAATACTATATGGAAGAGACCTATACAAATGCAATTTACCTTTATATTTTAAGTTTAGACCAAGCAAATTAGATGTGAGTGAGTCAAAGATTTATAAGGCATTATTTTTATTATTAAGCATTTTCTCAGTATTAGTACTCCAAGATGGTTAATATGACCCTGGAGACTTTCCAGAGTATACATTTCATGGAAAGGAGAAATAAAAATCTCTATTTATAATATAACATGAAAGAAGAAACTTGTATTTTAAGATACACCCTTACAATATTTGTAATTAAAATAGCTGCAAAAATGAACATTCAATTTTTTTTATCTCTTTTCCTTTGCATCTTGTAATAGCAGCTCAGTGGAAATAACCATTTCAGTCTGCAAATGAAATCAATTTGGATAATTGGAGCCCAATCAATTGCCATTCCGCTGTACTACAAATGGCGAAAATAATATATTTAACTAAACCGGGCACAAAAATGTATCACGTCAGTCTCTATTCATGTCAGAACATCTGAAGTTCATCAATATAAATAATGTTTGTATTCATATTATAAACAATGCACAAATATAATTTATGCTATTTGGATATTTTAAAATGTGAGATAGATAAGAGATGAATGCATTTTTTAAACCAAAAAGCTGGAGGAAGTAATATAAATAATTTCAGTAGATATTAGTATAATATTCCAGATATACAACTTCTTCAATATTAGTAGAAACTATGGATGATTTCTTTAAGTTTACTTTTCAAGAAGCTTTTTCCAATCTGGATTTATATAATATTCCCTTGGTAATATCGCTAAGAAATTTTAAGATAAATATTAACAGTCATATTGTATTCATGAATCACTGTATACATTAGATTTGATCATTACATTTGTCTCTAAATTTTTGGCTTCATTAATGGACAGGGGCGCCTGGGTGGCTCAGTCGGGTAAGCATCTGACTCTTGATCTCAGCACAGGTCTTGATCTCAGGGTCGTGAATTCAAGCCCTGTGTTGGGGTCCACACTGGGCATGGAGCCTACTTAAAAAATAATAAGTAAAAATTAAAAAAAAAAAAGAACTCTCAGAGCCCCTACTACATGAACTTCCAGGCACAGAAGAAAATTTACTGATCTCTAAAACCCCATGCTTTAATAACCTTCTCCTCTTTCTGAAATCCCTTCTACCTAATAATCTCCTATTCATTCCTCAAGATACAAATAAAATCTCATGGAACCTTATTCCTTTAGGTTCCAATTGCACCTAAAGTGTATTTCTGTAAGCTTACCAAGCATTCTATTATCAGTTCTCTGCTTGTCTCTCCCATTAGTCCAGGAACTCCACAGGAGCCATGACTGTCTTTTTATCTACTATGTCTGCTGAATGAAAAATGAACAAAGGTATAACCTACTCAGATGAAACAGAGGAAGACCCTTACTTTCCTTGTTCTAAATATATTTTAGTTAACAGAGTTCAAGATCATATACGCTTTCTTTTGGGCAGGTGCAAAAAGAAAGCCTTTTTCAAGGCCCAAGCCTTATTCACATACATAACTATAATTTTTTCATTATATCTGAAAGTAAAATAATCAAAACAGACAAGCAAATGACTTTTACGCTTGACCTTAATCAATCCAATCGCTCTTTCCAGTATATTAAAATCTTTCAGGATATTGAAATGTTCATTGTGTTAGCTATCTTTCCCATTTTCCAAAGGCCTACCTGAGGCTACATAAATTTGCTATTTGCAATTGCTTAGCCCTACTTGTGACACTGAGAGTACATGCTTACTCAGCATTCACTGCTAGCTACCAGTTTAGCAAGGCACGAAAATCTAACTTGAAAATCATTTCCTTCAGATCTTGGGGAAAATTTTCCATTGTCCTCTAATATCTAAGGATTTTGCTGATAAGTTAAAATGCTTTCTTGTGTAGCGTTTCTTCCTCTCTAATCATAGAGAATATGTTCTGGATCCTTAGTGCTCTAAAATTTCACAATAATGTATCTGAATGTGCTTCTTTTTCTCACTTATTATAGTAACATCAAACAGGCTCTTTTAATATCCATAGCTATGACACCTCATTTCCTTGAAAGCCCTGTCTCCATTAGTCTTCTCGCATCTTCACAATCCACTCCCCAAGGTCACACCTTGTCTGATTACCTTGTCTTTGTCAGAACCTGCAGTTCCTCTGAACCCTGACATTAACATCTCATTCATTCTCTGACCACGACCTTTTGTTCTTCTAGTTCAACTGTTGTTCTACAACTGCCACTATGACACTTCTTCAACCTTATTAAGACTCGTGATCCATTGACCCCATTAATTTTTCACCATGTATCAATTTTCTCTAATCATTATTTCTCTCAACAGCTTAGATTTGGTAGTCCATTATTATAATCAGTCTCACAAAAAATATTTTACTTGCAATTATCTGCTTCAAAGTCCCACTCCTGAATTTAGTTGCTTGGATGCTAGTAAACAAATCACTGCCAGAGAAAATTGTCTTGGGATGACTTGGTTTCACTTCAAAATTCAGGATTTGAAACTTCAAATGGGTACTCAAAATTGCCTTATCCTTTCATGAGCTTGCTTTCTTATTCTCCAAGACACCAATATCATAACTTTTTTTCCAATTTAGACACCACCAGAGCTCCTTTATCATCCCAACAACAAATCTACAAAATCTCACTGGACCTACATCCAATCCCTCCTGTCACAGTAAAGTTAGAAAGGCCTATCCTTCAATCTCCCCTGTCCCCAACCTCTGCAACCCACATTGTTTCTCCTTCTCAAGGACTTCATTGCTTTGTGAGTCCCCTTCTTTTTCCTAATCATGAGCCTCTCCCACTGAACTCAATCTTTTCAATTATTATTTAAGTATGTTCTAATAGTGATCATTTTAAAACAAAACAAGGGTGCCTGTGTGGCTCAGTCGATTAAGCATCTGCCTTCAGCTCAGGTCATGATCCCAGGGTCCTGAGATCGAGTCCCACATCAGGCTCATAGCAGGGAGCCTGCTTCTCCCTCTGCTCTGCCTGCTCTGCCTGCCACTCCCCCTGCTTGTGCTCTCTCTCTCTCTCTCTCTCTCTCTCTCTCTCTCTCTCTCTGTTAAATAAATAAATAAATAAAATCTTTAAAAATTTTTTTAAATAAATAAAATAAAACAAACCCACAACTCCTTCCAGCTACATCTCACTTCTGAATTACTAAGTGCTTTTACTTTTTTTTTTAAGACTTAAAAAAAAAAAGACTTTATTTATTTATTTGAGGGAAAAGGCAGAGGGAGAGGGGGAAGCAGACTCTCAGCTGAGCAGGGAGCCCAACGTGGGGCTGGATCCCAAGGCCCTGAGATCATGACCTGAGCCGAAGGCAGACACCTAAATGAATGAGCCGCCCAGGAGCCCTTTGGTTGTCCAATTCTTAGTGAAAATACTAGATACTAAAAACTTGTAACACTAGATACTCTAAATTTATCCCTGGATTAAAATCCTGCTCAGACTGCACTGATGTGGGCTGAGACAGTATTATATTCAGTAAATTGCGTTCATCCTTATTTTTAAAGCTCTATGAAATTTGTTACTCATAAGTTGTAATTACATAACATTATAATTATAAAAATAAGCTATAGAGACATTACCGAAGAAGTTGTCCTTGTGAATTCAGAAATTTCATTCTGGACTCAGAATCAATAAAGGCTGTGCATCTCCTAAGCAACTTATTTGATTTTATCCTTCGAACATTCTGAAAATTGGAACTCAAATGTTTTCTTATTACTTTGAGTCTGCACCCTATCGACTGAACAGTATATATTTCTGAGTGTTAATCTTATTCATATCTTTATTAATTTCCTGCTCTTATTTTCTCTTTCTGTTTCCTTCAACTATTTATTTTCACCTTTCATATTTTGGAAACTTGTAAACTATTTTTAATCCTTAAAGAAACAAGTGGAAATAAGGCAAGGTACAAATAGATATAGTACAGATAAAGATCAAAATAGAAACGGGGGGAACATGGGTTGCTCAGTTGGTTGAGCATCCATCCGACTCTTGATTCCGGCTCAAGTCATGATCTCAAGGTCCTGAGAACAAGTCCCACATCAGGCTCCATGCTCAGCAGGGAGTCTGCTTGAGATACTCTCCCTTTCCCTCTGCCCCTCCCCCAGCTCATGTGCTCTCCCTCTCTCAAATAAATTAATTTAAAAAATGAAACAACTAAGGAATCATTGAACAGTACATCAAAAACTAATGATGTGTTGTTATATGTTGGCTAATTGAACATAAGAAGGAAGGGAAGAAAGAAAGAAAGAAAAAAAGAAAGCAAGGAAGCAAGCAAAAAATAGAAACAGATAAACACCAAGAAAAATAGAGAGAGAAAGGGAGAGAGAGGAAGGAGAGGGAGGTGGCAGTGTTTGTTGTATGAGGGAATAAGTCACTGGAAATGGAGTTTAGGAAAGTAGCATGGCAGGCATATATACACATTTAGGTAATGGCATATTCCTTCTGAAATCCCACTGTACTGAATCAGTCAAAATAATCAACTTTCAAGTACAAATATTTACAATTCTGATTATAAAAATATTTGATCTCATAAAATTTGACCTGTCTTATTATTTTTAACAACTTTACAGAGGTATAACTGACATACAAAAAACTGCATGTATTTAATGTATACAATTTGATGAATTTGGACATATGCATACACTCATAAAACTATCACTACAATCAAGGTAACAAACATAGCCATCACCTGTCTTACTATTTTGAGTTTAGAACTCTGGAAATCATTTTCAGAAATTTCTCTAGTAAAGACTGTTTCTCCTAAGTATTTTTATCTTCAACACTTTGTTTTTCCAGAACTCACATAATAAACTCTGATTACATTGAAGCAGTACTCTATTTTCTGAAAATAAAAACCTATTCAGTTCCCCCAGAGAATGTGATTTGGTATCTTAGCCAATGAACTTCATTTGCTTTTCTCTTGTCTGCTTTGGCTGATCTATAACTAATCAGGAAATTGAACTAAAATTACCATCAGCACACTTCAAGGCTTGGTTAATTATCAGGCAGGTTTTAAAAAGAGATGAATATGTGGAGCCCACAGAAAATACTACCCAATATCCAAAGGCAACTGACAAAGCACTTGGCAGTTTACGAGGGAAAAAAATATTGCGTTCTTTCCATATGTAGGACTTTTTTCTGTCAATTCAGATTTCTAAACCAAAAACTATGTGCTTTTCATAAAAAAGAAAGATGCCAAACACAGACTGGATACAAATTACTTCATTCCTTTCTTGGGGAGGAACACTCTGATACAGCAAGCGAGAGCACCAACATCTGCCTCAACCCCAGAAAACTACTCTCTTCATACCTACCTCCCTTTATCACCAAAGGGCATTTCCTGGGTAGAATTCTGTGTGTCACTGAAGCCAAAAAACCTTCAAGGAATTGTAATAGCTACTATTCAGGTTTCAGGTTACATAGCTCATTTGTTCCTTATTTAAAAGGTCCTGTCTTATTCTATTATTTAGTCTGCCCATTCTATGGCTATGAAGGCACTGCCATATATTCAGATGAATGCCATATATTCAGATTATTTCAGATGAGAAAATCAGTTATATATCTGGATATTTGGTGAAATTTAGAAACAATAAGGTAATCATGGGCAACAGCAATGCTCTAAGAGTTACCTTATCTAAAAAAGAACAAATTAGGACATAAGTATTCCCACTTGCATCAAGAATAATTTTTGCCTTTTTTTAATAATCTCAATTTCAGATTCATCATTACAGCATTATCAAGTGAAGCTGAACAGATGTGTACAGTTTCCCAAGGAAATGCTGGCAATAATTTTTTTAGTTTAACTAAAGAGAACAGTTTAACAAAGAGAAATGTACTAAAATAATCCCATCATCCAACTGAAGATTAAATCTAATCAAAACAAAATGGTGCCAATGCAAAAAGGACTGCAATCATAACCAATCAAAAAGACCATGAAGGGTGCCTGGGTGGCTCAGTTGTTTGAGCGACTGCCTTCCGCTCAGGTCATGATCCTGGAGTCCCTGGATCGAGTCCCGCATCGGGCTCCCTGCTCAGCAGGGAGTCTGCTTCTCCCTCTGACCTTCTTCCCTCTCATGCTCTCTCTATACCATTCTCTCTCTCTCTCAATAAATAAATAAAAATCTTAAAAAAAAAACAACTTAAAAAGACCATGAAAAGTACAGAATTCTCTCATTCTTTTAAGAATTATCTTTGATTTCTATGCCTTATTCTAGAATTTTTAGTTGTATCCAAGTCTATTTCACCAGCCCCCAATCTATATATTCCAGAACTGTAACATTGTTAGTTTCTAAAATAGGGATGTGTTTATATTCCTCCTGCTAACACCTTCATTTTTCAAAAGGAATATGTCCCTATTTTACTATATCTTCTGATGGTGCAAGAAATAACCAACTAAAACTGCAAATGCATAAAGTAGAAAGTGGAAGCCCATTGCACAAACTGCAGAGATTTAAAAATTGGAGTGTACTGAGCCAGACTTTTTTAACATATAAATATCAATATATGCATTTATTCACACTAATACCCTTAGTGTTCCTAAAATTTGTTAAACACTATTTTCTTAATATTTACTTTATTTCCATGAAGGTGTATATAACTCAATGAGTTTAGCAGCTTCAGTATCCCACATACATCAAAAGTCAGTTTTACATTGAGTAGTTTCAACTATTATTCTCAGATGAAGCAACGAAATCAATGAAGAATATTTACATCTGAAATTCAAACTTGACTACATAATTACTCTTTTCATTCTACTGAGATTAGTGTCAGCAGAAGCTATTCACACTTTCACCTTCATCTTTGCCAATATCCAAAAGGAGGACGTATGAATATACATACACACACAAATTAATTCCAGTTTCTAATAGTTCCTAAAACCTAGTTCACCATATACCTATCTCAACAATATTTTCAATTCTTTAAATTTCTCTCTCAAACTCTCCTAATCCCCAAAACCAAAGTTACATATCTCTAATAAAACAGGATCCTATCTTCATAACTTTTATGTCCTAAATACTTAATACCATGGCTCTTTGTTTTCAATAATGAACTGAACATATCCTTTGCAGAAATCGTGATGTGATGATGATCTGTGATGCAGTGTACTCAATGGAAAATTTCAAAAGCATTAATACCATAGTTTTACTTACGAGAGGTTTTAGACGCAAGAAGAGTAACTCGAGAACCTCCTAAGAAGTGAAAACCCATTACATTCACCTGATCATCTTCTGACAGATTGGCAAAGCCTACAAAGAAAAAAAAAATCACCTTGCATGACCACAAAGAAAAACACTTAATGTTTGAAATAGGAAGTTTAGTTGATGGCAAGTATTTTCTATGTTACCAGTCAAGCTGAAAGCCCATGTATAAATTAGAATATATAAGCTGATTTCCACGGTAATTCCCAACTGCTTAAATCTCTCCCTCACAATAACATTCTTAAAACATTTAATTTCCTTCCTTCTACTGCTTCATTCTAGGTTTGAGGCAGGAAATGCACAAGATAAACCTCAAATACCTGTCACACCAGAAAGCAAGGAAACTATCACTGACTAGCAGAGTAGTATGAAAATAAAAGCAAACTAAAAGAGATTACTGGCCAGAGATGAAAATATTTGAGTATCAAAAAAGTGAAACACATCAAAAACATCTAAAGGCATGAGTTCATATTGATCTAAAAACAGAAAAGGCCAAATGCCCACTAATGGAGGCTTCTAGAGAATCAACTCAATATTTTTATTTTTATTTTTTTTTCAACTCAATATTTTTAAAAATCAGTAAGATAGGGCGGAGCAAGACGGTGGAGGAGTAGGAGACCTGGATTTCATCTGGTCCCAGGAATTCAGCTGGATAGGGATCAAACCATTCTGAACACCTACAAACTCAACAGGAGATCGAAGAGAAGAATAGCAACAACTCTCTGAACAGAAAAGTGACCACTTTCTGGAAGGCAGGACGTGCGGAGAAGTGAATCCGAGGCGATATTCGGGAGGGTAGACGTCAGGGGAGGGGGCCTCCATCAGCCACTTCTGGCAAGTGCTAGACCCGCGGAGCACAAAATCGGAACTTTTAGAAGTCGGTTCCACTGAGGGACAGTCACTCCAGTGGCTAAGCGGGAGGTGGAACCCTTGCGGGACAGTGGGGTCTCAGGGTCCTCGGGGTCACAGGAAGACCGAAGGTGCCTGAGTGCAGCAGAACTCCCAGGTATAGGAGCAGGGAAGCCGGCTGCAGAGACAGAGCCAAGGCGCAGGCTGTCAGCTTGGGGTGGCCATAAACCGTGATCTGCGGAGCAGTCGGGCCCCTGCTCCTCCAGTAGGGACCCAACAAGCGGCAGATCCGGGGAGACTCTCCTTCCTCCCCCGGGAGGAGCGGCGCGGGAGCACACCGCAGGGATCTGCTGGGTTTGGAGACTCCACACGGGTCGGGTGCCAGAGATAGAAACGCTCGGTCACAGGCCGGGTGAGAACAGAGTGTGGCCAGAGACTGGGAGATGGGAGTGATTGACTGCTTTTCTCTGGGGGCGCACTGAGGAGTGGGCCCCCGAGTTCTCCGCTCCTCCAGGGTGGAGATTGGGAGGCCGCCATTTTCACTCTGGTCCTCCAAAGCTGTACCGAGAGCTTGCAGGGAACAAAAGCTCCTGAGAGAAAACCAGAGCAGATTACTTAGTCCAGACCGGCAAGGGCAGGGCAATTCCGCCTCCAGCAAAGAAATTTGGGAACCATGGCAACAGGCCTCTCCCCCAGAAGATCAGCAAGAATGGCCAGCAAGCCAAGACCAAGTTTACCGGTCAATGAGAATGGCAGAACTCCAGCGCTAGGGGAATACAGCACATAGAATTCATGGCTTTTTTACCATGATTCATTAGTCTTTCAAAGTTAATCTTTTTTTAACTTTTTTTTTGAATTTTTCTTTTTCCTCTTTTCAACCAACATCTTATCACTCCCTTTTTAAAAAAATATTTTTCATTTTTCATTTTTATCCTCATATTCTATCCTTTCATGTAGTTACCCTTATTTTTGGTATATATATATATATATATATATATATATATATATATATATATATATATATAAGTTGTTCTCTCTTTAAAATTTTGAGATACACTGTCTTCTAAAAGATCAAAATATACCCTAAATCTCTAGTGTATGGCTTTGTTCTAGTCTCCTGCCTGATCACATTCTCTCCCTTTTTTTTTTAAATCCTCTTCTTTCTTTTTTCAAACAACTTATCAATTCCTTTTATAAAATCTTTTATACTTTTCATCTTTACAGTTATATTCCATACCTTCATTGTACTAACCCTTATTTTTGTACATACGTAAGCTTTTCTTTCTTTAAAATTTTGGGAGGCACTTTCTTCTAACAGACCAAAATGCGCCCAAACTCTAGTGTGTGGCACTGATCTATGCATCAGCCGGATCATATTTGATCATATTCTGTTTTTTTTATTGTTGTTTTTGGTTTGTTTATCTTTTTCTTTTTCCTTTCTTTCCCTTTCTTTTCTCCTGGATTCAGGTCTTTTCTGATTTGTTTAGTGTATATCATTCCCTGCATATTTTCAGACCACAATGCTTTGAAACTAGAACGCAATCACAAGAGGAAAGTTGGAAAGAACTCAAATACATGGAGGCTAAAGAGCATCCTACTAAAGAATGAATGGGTCAACCAGAAAATTAAAGAAGAATTTAAAAAATTCATGGAAACCAATGAAAATGAAAACACAACTGTTCAAAATCTTTGGGATACAGCAAAGGCAGTCCTGAGAGGAAAGTACATAGCAATACAAGCCCTTCCCAAGAAACAAGAAAGGTCTCAGATACACAATCTAACCCTACACCTAAAGGAGCTGGAGAAAGAACAGCAAATAAAGCCTAAACCCAGCAGGAGAAGAGAAATAATAAAGATCAGAGCAGAAACCAATGAAATAGAAACCAAAAGAACAGTAGAACAGATCAACGAAACTAGGTGCTGGTTCTTTGAAAGAATTAACAGGACTGATAAACCCCTGGCCAGACTTATCCAAAAGAAAAGAGAAATGACCCAAATCAACAAAATCATGAATGAAAGAGGAGAGATCACAACCAACACCAAAGAAATACAAACAATTCTAAGAACATATTATGAGCAACTCTATGCCAGCAAATTAGATAATCTGGAAAAAAATGGATGCATTCCTAGAGAAGTATCAACTACCAAAACTGAACCAGGAAGCAACAGAAAACCTGAACAGACCTATAACCACTAAGGAAACTAAAGCAGTCATCCAAAATCTCCCAACAAACAAAAGCCCAGGGCCAGATGGCTTCCCAGGGGAATTCTACCAAACATTTAAAGAAGAATTAATACCTATTCTCCTGAAACTGTTCCAAAAAATAGAAATGGAAGGAAAACTTCCACACTCGTTTTATGAGGCCACCATTACCTTGATCCCCAAACCAGACAAAGACCCCATCAAAAAGGAGAATTACAGACCAATATCCTTGATGAACATGGATGCAAAAATTCTCACCAAAATACTAGCCAATAGGATCCAACAGTACATTAAAAGGATTATTCACCACGAACAAGTGGGATTTATCCCTGGGCTGCAAGGTTGGTTCAATATCCGCAAATCAATCAATGTGATACAATACATTAACAAAAGAAAGAACAATAACCATATGATCCTCTCAATAGGTGCAGAAAAAGCATTTGACAAAGTACAGCATCCTTTCTTGATCAAAACTCTTCAGAGTATAGGGATAGAGGGTACATACCTCAACATCATAAAAGTCATCTATGAAAAACCCACAGCAAATATCATTCTCAACGGGGAAAAATGTCCAATGGAAAAAAGACAGTCTCTTCAACAAATGGTGTTGGGAAAATTGGACAGCCACATGCAGAAGAATGAAACTGGACCGTTTCCTTACACCACACACAAAAATAGACTCAAATGGTTGAAAGACCTAAATGTGAGACAGGAGTCCATCAAAATCCTAAAGGAGAACACAGGCAGCAACCTCTTCGACCTCAGCTGCAACAACTTCTTCCTAGAAACATCGCCAAAGGCAAGGGAAGCCAGGGCAAGAATGAACTATTGGGACGTCATCAAGATAAAAAGCTCTTGCAGAGCAAAGGAAATAGTCAACAAAACCAAAAGACAACCGACAGAGTGGGAGAAGATATTTGCAAATGACATATCAGATAAAGGGCTAGTATCCTAAATCTATAAAGAACTTCTTAAACTCAACACCCAAAGAACAAATGATCCAATCAAGAAATGGGCAAAAGACGTGAACAGACATTTTTCCAAAGAAGACATGCAAATGGCCAACAGACACATGAAAAAGTGCTCAACATCGCTTGGCATCAGGGAATTCCAAATCAAAACCTCAATGAGGTATCACCTCACACCAGTCAGAATGGCTAAAATTAACAAGTCATGAAACGACAGATGTTGGCGGGGATGCGGAGAAAGGGGAACCCTCCTACACTGTTGGTGGGAATGCAAGCTGGTGCAACCACTCTGGAAAACAGTATGGAGGTTCTTCAAAAAGTTGAAAAGAGAGCTACCATACGATCCAGCAATTGCACTACTGGGTATTTACCCCAAAGATACAAAGGGATCTTGTAGGGATCCAAAGGGGTACGTGTACCCTGATGTTTATAGCAGCAATGTCCACAATAGCCAAACTGTGGAAAGAGCCAAGATGTCCATAGACAGGTGAATGGATAAAGAAGAAGTGGTAACATATATACAATGAAATATTATGCATCCATCAAAAGGAATGAGATCCTGCCATTTGCAATGACATGGATAGAACTGGAGGGTGTTATGCTGAGTGAAATAAGTCAATCAGAGAAAGACATGTATCATATGACCTCACAGATATGAGGAATTCTTAATCTCAGGAAACAAACTGAGGGTTGCTGGAGTGGTGGGGAGTGGGAGGGATGGGGTGGCTAGGTGATAGACATTGGGGAGGGTATGTGCTATGGTGAGCGCTGTGAATTGTGCAAGACTGTTGAATCACAGATCTGTACCTCTGAAACAAATAACACATGATATGTTAAAAAAGAAGAAGAAGAAGAAAACAGTAGGAGGGGAAGAATGAAGGGGGGGAAATCGGAGGGGGAGATGAATCATGAGAGACTGTGGACTCTGAGAAACAAACTGAGGGTTCTAGAGGGGAGGGAGGTGGGGGATGGGTTAGCCTGGTGATGTGTATTAAAGAGTGCACATTTTGCATGGAGCACTGGGTGTTATACACAAACCATGAATCATGGAACACTACATCAAAAACTGATGATGTAATGTATGGTGATTAACATAACATAATAAAAAAATAATAAAATAAAAATAAAAATCAGTAAGAAAAAGAACAAAACATTTATCCAGATGCTCCTACTCCAACTGCACCACATAGCCAATAGTAGGTAAGGGCAAAGTTCTCTGTACAGAAATAACCTAGCAAAATATTAAAGAAAGCTTGAAAAAAATAGATATCATCATTTTTCAACCTCGATAAATTTAATAGATCTCAGCATTAAAATCAATGGTTATTATATACAAAAAAAGAAAGAGAGTGAGATACAAACAGATAATATGTACTCCCTGCTGAAAGTATATACTACCAATTCATGGAAGCAGTGTGGCCAAAATAATCAATCCTGACTCTAATACCTCTAGATGCAACTACCAGTTAACAGGCAATAAAGGGGACAAAGAAAATATTAAACATCACAGGGATGTAATCAGGAAAATTCAGAGTGTGGGAAACTCACAGGAAAAAATCATCTTACTCTTTAACAAATCAACTGCAAATTAAAAATAGAAGTGGGAAACCTATAGAAAAAGAGATAAAAAATTCATATCAAAAATTACAATAAATGAACCACATTTGAATCCTGACTCAAAAACAAATAAAAATTATAACATTGAAGACTTTCACTTCAGGCCAAGATGAAGAAACTAGGGCCAAATTTACCCTTCTACTTATAACAACTAAAAAATGGGACAAAATATATGAAACGTTTTTGAAGACACTGGAGACCAGGAAATGAACAACAGTGATCCCTGACAAACAAAGAACAAAGTGAGCCCTCTGATTGCCCCAGCCTACTGCCTAGAGAAAATTTCCAAGACACAACACAGGGAGGGGAAACCCAGGTGCAACCTAACATTCTCCCCAAGTTGAAGACACGGAGTTGGGAGTCTGGGAAGGCTAAAGTATCAAAAGTTCACAGGGCAGAGTGCCAGAGAGGAGACAGCTACAAAGAGAGGGGAAAAATTTTGAAAAAATAATGACCAAAATATTTACAAATTGGATGAAAATTATAAACTACAGATCAAAAAATCTTAACAAACCCCAAGCATAAGAAAAATAAAAATAAAACAAGGGGTGCCTGGGTGGCTCAGATGGTTAAGCATCCCACTCTTGATTTTGGCTCAGGTCATGATCTCAGGGTCCTTAGAACGAACCCCACATCAGGCTCCATGCTCAGCAGGGAATCTGCTTAAGATTCTTTCCCTCTCTCTCTGCCCCCAGCCCCCTACCCCCCACACGTGCTCTCTCTCTCTCAAATAAATAAATCTTTTTTTAAAAAAGAAATAAAATTATAGATTAATATCCCTCATGAACACAGATGTAAAAATTCTAAACTAAACATTAGTAAGTTGAATCAAATAGTATATTGAAAGGATAATACAGGGGCGACTGGGTGGCTCGGTCAGTTAAACATCTGCCTTAGCCCAGGACATGATCCCAGAGTCCCGGGATTGAGTCCGGCATCTGGCTCCCTGCTCAGTGGAGTCTGCTTCTCCCTCTGCCCCTCGCCCCATTCGTGCTCTTTCTCTCTCTCTGTCAAATAAATAAATAAAATCTTAAAAAAAAAAAAAAAGAAAGAAAGGACAATACATCTTTCAGTGTGATTTATATCAAGAATGCCCAATTATGCTAAAATCCAAAAATTAATCAATGTATACACTTATGAGCAAAGCATAATATACACAGTTGTTGAATCACTATCTTGTACGCAATATACACAGTTGTTGAATCACTATCTTGTACGCCTGAAACTAATGTAACATTGTGTCAACTATACTTAAAGTCAAGGGGCGTCTGGGTGACTCAGCTGGCTAAGCATCTGCCTTCAGCTCTAGTCATGATCTCAGGGTCCTGGGATCAAGTCCCATATTGGGTTCTCTGCTCAGTGAGAAGCCTGCCTCTCCTTCTCCCTCTGCCCCTCCCCCCTGCTTGTGTGCGTGCTCTCTCTCCCTCCCTCTCCCTCCCTCTCTCAAATAAATAAAATCTTTAAAAAACAAAAATAAGGGGCGACTGGGTGGCTCAGTCATTGGGCGTCTGCCTTCGACTCAGGTTACAATCCCAGGGTCCTTAGATCAAGTTCCACATCGGGCTCCCTGCTCAGGGGGAAGCCTGCTTCTCCCTCTCCCATTCCCCCTGCTTGTTTTCCCTCTCTCACTGTCTCTCTCTCTCTCTGTCAAATAAATAAAATCTTCAAAAAATAAATAAAATATAATAATTTAAAAATTTTTAAGTCAAAAAAAGTATCAGTTTAATTCACCTATAAATAGTCTAAAAAAAAGATTACAAATATCTCAATGTAGAAAAAGCATTGAGAAAATCCAATATAAAACAAACTCTCGCAAACTTGGTATAGAAGGGAACTTCCTCAAATGGTATAGGACATCTATAGACTACCTACAATTAAAACATACTTAATGGTGAAAGCCTGAACATCCACTCTGCCATTTCTATTCAACATTGTCCCAGAGGTTTTAGCCTAGATAAAATGCTAGCAAGAAACAAACAGAATTTCTAGATTGGAAAGGAAGAAGTAAAATGTTTTCATTTGCAGATAACATAATCATTATGTAGAAATCTGAATAAATGTACAAAAAAGGCTAGTAGGACCAGTAAGTAGTTTAACAATGTTGCATAATACAAGATCGATATACAAAAACAGTTGTATATCTATGTATAGGCATACCTCACAGATACTGTGGGTTTGGTTCCAGACGACCATAAAATACCAAATATTGCAATAAAGCATGTCAATGAATTTTTTGGTTTCTCAGTACCTATAAAACTTACATTTACCCTATACTATAGTCTATTAATTATGCAACATTATATCTAAAAATACAATGTACATACCTTAATTAAAAAATACTTCATTGCTAAAAAATGCTAACCATCATCTGAGCTTTCAGCAAGTTGTGATTTTTGTTGGTGGAGGGTCTTGCCTCAGTGTTGATGGCTGCTGACTGATCAGGATGGAGGTTGCTGAAGGTTTGGACAGTTGTGACAATTTCTTAAAATGAGGCAACAATGAAGTGTGTCACATCCTTTCAAAAAAGATTTCTCTGTAGCATGCAATGCTGCTTGATAGTATTTTACCCACAGTAGAATTTCTTTCAAAATTGAAGTCAATCCTCAAAAACCCTTCTGCTGCTTTATCAACTAAGTTTGTGTAATATTCTAAATCCTTTGTTATCATTTCAACAATCTTCACAGCATCTTCACCAGGAACAGATTCCATCTCAAGAAACCACTTTCTTTGCTCATCAAAAAGAAGCAACTCCCCATCCCTTATAAGGATCCCTTTATCATGAGATGGCAGCAATTTAGTCACATCTTCAGGCTCCACTTCTAATTCCAGTTCTCTTGATATTCCACCACGTCTGCAGTTACTTCCTCCACTGAAGTCTTGAACCTCTGCAAGTCACCCATGAGGGCTGAAATCAACTTCTTCCAAACTGCTGCTCATGGTGGTATCTTGACCTTTCTATGAATCACAATGGTTCTGAAATAGTGAATTTTTTCCAGAAGGCTTTCAATTTACTTTTCCCAGATCCATCAGAGAAATCATTCTCTATAGCAGCTACAGCCTTAAGAAATGTATTTTTTTAATAATAAGACTTGAAAGTTGAAATGACTCCTTGATTGATGGGCTGCAGAATGGATATTGTGTTAGCACGCATGAAAACAACATTAATCTCATTGTCTATCTCCATCAGAGCTCTTGGGTGACCAGGTACACTGTCAATAAGTGGTAATATTTTGAAAGGAATTTTTTTTTCTGAGCAGTAGTTCTCAACAGTGGGTTTAAAATATTTAGTTAGCCATGTTGTAAACAGATGTGCTGTCATCCAGGCTTTGTTGTTTAATGCACAGAGCACAGGCAGAGTAGATTTAGCATAATTCTTAAGGGTCCTAGGATTTTTGGAACAGTCAGTGAACACCGACTTCAACTTAATCATTAGGTGCATTAGTCCCTAATAAGAGAGTCAGCCTGTCCTATGAAGCTTTGAAGCCAAGCACTGAGTTCTCCTCTCTATGAAAGTCCTAGATGGCATCTTCTTCCAGTATAAGGCTGTTACATCTACACTGAAAATCTGTTGTTTATTGTAGCCGCCTGCATTAATTATTTTAGCTAGATCTTCTGGAAAACTTGCTGCAGCTTCTACATCAGCTCTTGCTGCTTCCACTTTGTACATTTACATTATGGAGATGACTCCTTTCCTTAAACCTCATGGACCGTAACAAATATAATAACAATAAAAGTTTTCAGTTACCAAAATGTGACACAGAGACATGAAGTAAACAAATACTGTTGGAAAAATGGTGCCAATAGACTTGCTTGACCCAGGGTTGCCACAAACTTTCAATTTGTAAAAAATGCACTATCTACAAAGCACAATAATTCAAAGCACAATAAAATCGGGTTTGCCTGTACTAGAAAAGCACTATTTGAAAGTGAAGTAAAACGATATAATTTTCAATAGAAAAATATATTAAACCCTTAGGGATAAATCTGACAAAAGATTTATAAGACCTATACATTGAAAACTACAAACTCTCACTGAGAAAAAAGAAATAAGTCCTAAATAAATGAAGGTCTCTACTTTCATCTTAAGAAACTAGGATAACTAGAGCAAATTGTACCATGTTTAATATTGTTAAGATGTTATTTCTCTCCAAATTGATCAACAGACTTAATGCAATCCCAATTCCAATCAAAATCTCAGCAGGCATTTTTTTTAAATTGACAAACTGATACTAAGATTTATATGAAAGTGCAGGGATCTAGAATATCCAAGACAACACTGAAAATAGAAGAATGAAGCTGGGGAAATTATACTCCCTGACTTTTGGACATACATATTTATAGTAATTAGGACACTATACTATTGGTATATAGCAGTAATACTGGTGGGCAAAGACAAACAAATCAATGGAATAAACTGAAGAGAGCAGAAATATATATAGTTTTTCAGATGATTTATACAGCCCTATGATACACAGTCAGATGATTTTCAACAAAGTTGCAAAGGCGATCCAGTGAAAAAAGATAGTTGTTTTTTTTTTTTTTTTAGGGGAGGAATCAGAGGGGGAGACTACGGACTCTGAGAAACAAACTGAGGGTTCTAGAGAGGAGGGGGGTGGAGGGACAGGTTAGCCTGGTGATGGGTATTAAAGAGGGCACGTACTGAATGGAGCACTGGGTGTTATATGCAAACAATGAATCATGGAACACTACATCAAAAACTAATGATGTAATGTATAGTGATTAACATAACATAATAAAATAAATAAATAAAATAAAAATGTTTTAGACCATTTATTACAACTTAGAAAAAATTGAGTTAAAATAAGCAGAGCAAAATCAAAGCTAACTGTAAAGAATAAGCTAATACTGTCTGTCTCCTAGTTCACCAAGAAGATATGCCTCAACAGCACTGCTGAAATGATTTCTTTTGTTGCAAGAAATATCAGGTGCAAAATATCTGTGGCAAGAATGATCATCTTTTTCATTTCTCCTGGATAAAGAACTATTCTCTATTCATACTTATTTATTGAAAGTCTTTCCAATTCCTAATAAGTCAAATCATTGCTAAACACATGTACATAATTTTTAGCTGATAAGCAATATAAAATGAGCTCATTTTAATTTTATCTGGACTTCCTTTAATTGAGTGCCTTTAAAATGAATAAAACAAAAAAACTGTTCATGCAATCATGAAAAATAATTCTACTTTGTATGTTACTTTCAGTTTATAAAGACTTTTATACTTTTCAAAAATATAGTCTGAGGTTATCTTAATTGATTCTTTCAATAAGTCTTTTGAAGTAGATGAGGTAGCTATTATATTTAAACCCCAGGTCTTTCTGTGAAATTAAATTAAAATGGACTCATACTTTTTTAAGAAAAATAGTTCAAATTCTACTGTGTAAGTTTTCTTTCTTTAATTTGAGGAGATTCATTTTAAACTGGTAACTTTTATTGTTCAATCATCCTCAAACTTAGCAGAAGGAAAGAAAATAAATATCAGAGTGGAAATAAAATAGAGACTAAAATGATGATAGAAAGATCAATGAAACGAACCATCAGTACTCTGAAAAGATAAACAAAATTGACAAACTTTTATCTACATACACTAAGAAGAGAGAGAGCTCAAGTAAATAAAGTCAGAAATGAAAGAGAAATCACTACTGATACGAAAGAAATACAAATGATCATAATAAACTACTATGAACAATTATACATGAACAGATTGGACAGCCGAGAAGAAATGGATACATTTCTAGCAACATATAATCTTCCCCAAGACTGAGTCATAAAGAAATAGAAAATCTCAGTCAACTGATTATTAGTAGAGATTGGTTCAGTAGTCAAAAGATTCCCAACAAGCAAAAATCCAAAACCAGGAAGTTTTACCAGTGAATTCTACCAAACATTCAAAGAAGATTTAGTACCTGTCCTCAAATTCTTCCAAAAAATAGTGTGGTGATAAATGTTAACTAGACTTATTAGGATGATCATATCACAATGCATACAAATACTGAATCATTATGTTGTACACCTGAAACTAATATAATGCTATATGTCAAATATACTTCAAGAAAATAAACAAATAAAATTTTTAAAAAGGATATTTTTTTCAAAAGTAGTGCTGGAACATTAGATGCTCATATGTAAAAATAAGAATTTTATCTGTATCTCACACCATAAAGAAATACCAACTCAAAATCAAAAAGAGACCAAAATGTAAATTTAGAAAACTTCTAGACAAAAACACAGGAGGAAAGCTTTGTACACTTGAGGGAAAATTTTTTTAGATATAATGTTAAAGTCATGAAAGAAAAAACTGATAAAATTGGGCTTTATCAAAATTAAGAACTTCTGCTCTTCCAAAGACATTGTTACAAGAATGAAAAGATGTGCCACAGATTTGGAGAAAATATGTGTAATTCATATAATCTGATAAATGACTGAGAAGGCAGAGAAAAAAGAGGACATGCTGAATAATTCCATCTTATAAAATTCCAGAAAATGCAAACTAATCTATAGTGACAGAAAGTAAACCAGTGGTTGCCTGGGAATGGGGGATAAGGGATTATAAAGGGGCACAAGGAAACTTTTTGGGATGATCTATTTTCAGCATTGTAATTGTGGAGATGGTTTCCCAGGTATATAGAAACATCCAAAGTTATCAAACTGTATACTTTAAACATTTGTATATAAGTTATAGTCCAATAAATTTTTTTAAGATTTTATTTATTTATTTGAGAAAGAGAGAGAGGAAGCACATGCGATTGGAGGGGGTAGGTAGGGGGAGCAGGAGCAGAGGGGGAAGGAAAGGGAAGGGGAAAGAATCTCAAGCAGACTCCGAATTGAGCGTGGAGCCCAAGGTAGGGTTCGATCTCATGACCCTAAGACCATGACCTGAGCCAAAACCAAGAGTCAGTCACGTAACTGACCAAACCACCTAGGTGCTCCCCAATAAAGTTATTTTTTTAAAAAAAGCAAAAAATACACACTAGAGTTGTTTTGAAAATTAAAGAATGTATTAAAATGTACCAAAAGAAAATATAACTAAATATCTTATAATCTTAATAGAGGCCATTTTAAGTACAACATGAAACTTGAAACTATAAAGAAAGCAAGAAAATTAAATCTTAAATTTTACTACATAAAAATATAAACCTAATATATTTAAAAAATACAAGTAATTAATGAAAATTACAAAATGCCTATGCTAATAATTTAGAAATGCAAATTTTAAAAAAGGATGTCATTTTTCATCTATGTCAAAACTTTCCAATATCCAGCTACTACCCTTAGTATGAACCCTGATGTTGGTGGGCACATAACTTGAAACAATTATTCTGGAAGAAGGTTGGCATTTAATTAAAGTTTTCAAATGTGCATACTCTTTAACTCAGTCATTTGTTTTCAAGGTGTTTCTCTAAAGAGAATCAGAGAAGCATCAAAAAAAAAAAAAAATAACTATATACACAGTACCTCCAAAACAAGGGGATGTTATGTAGTCATTAAAATATAAATTTATTGATAAGGAAAATAGCCATGTATTTGAGTAGCATAAAAGACTGTTACAGCTGCATGCTATTTGTTATTCCATTTAAGTAAAATTTTTGTGTAAAATTACTGGTATCATGGCATACTCTGAACGTCAGCTAATTTAACATCTATTCCCCCTTTCCCTTAGTCCATCTGTATTAGTTCTCAGCCTCCTTTACAGCTAGAGGAGGCTATGCAGACACTATTATAGCTATTGAGACCTAAGTAGAAATTTCCTAAGAATATTATAGAAACATGCCTTTCTGATAAAAGTTATACTTGTTGCTACAGCTACCTCTTTCCCCTACCTCTTGCCTTGTAGTCAGGTATGATGACTGAATCTGAAGCAGTTTATTGTCATATGCCAACCAACACACTAGAGAAGGCACAATGCAAAGAAAGAAAAAAGCAGGGGTGCCTGAGTGGCTCAGTCGTTAAGCGTCTGCCTTCGGTTCAGGTCATGATCCCAGGATCCTGGGATTGAGCCCCACATCGGGCTCCCTGCTCAGTGGGAAGCCTGCTTCTCCCTCTTCCACTCCCCTTGCTTGTGTTCCCTCCCTTGCTGTCTCTCTCTCAAATAAATAAATAAAATCTTTTAAAGGAAGGAAGGAAGGAAGGAAGGAAGAAAAAAGCTGGGTCTCTGATAATATTCATAAACCACTACACCAGGGTCTACTGCCCACTTATCCCCCATCGCTTTATGCGGGGGGGGGGGGGGGGGGATATATAGATAGATAGATAGATAATGTAATTTATATATACATAGTATAAATGTCACTTAGTGCTTAAGTAACATTTAGCCAAAACCACCCCAGATGGTTATTTATTATATACATAAGTAAATATATAGCCATTAAGCATATTAAAGCTTTTTATAATTATAATATTCTTTAAAGGCAAGGATTTGGGGTACTAATTACCTCCACTCGAATACTGTTGATAGAGTTAATTGATAGGGCCCTTTGGTCAGTTTGACATTATATTTCAAAAGCTTTAAAAATATTCTTATCCTTAAGAGATGAGGAAGGACACTAAATCCTACTTAAAGGGTCTATCCAACAAGAAGATCTAACAATTGTAAATATCTATGCCTCTAACATGGGAGCAGCCAATTATATAAGGCAATTAATAACAAAAACAAAGAAATACATTGACAACAATATAATAATAGTGGGGAACTTTAACACCCCCCTGACTGAAATGGACAGATCATCTAAGCAAAAGATCAACAAGGAAATAAAGACTTTAAATGAAACACTGGACCAAATGGACTTCACAGACATATTCAGAACATTCCATCCCAAAGCAACGGAATACACATTCTTCTCCAGTGCCCACGGAACATTCTCCAGAATCGATCACATCCTAGGTCACAAATCAGGTCTCAACCGGTACCAAAAGATTGGGATCATTCCCTGCATATTTTCAGACCACAATGCTTTGAAACTAGAACTCAATCACAAGAGGAAAGTCGGAAAGAACTCAAGTACATGGAGGCTAAAGAGCATCCTACTAAAGAATGAATGGGTCAACCAGAAAATTAAAGAAGAATTTAAAAAATTCATGGAAACCAATGAAAATGAAAACACAACTCTTCAAAATCTTTGGGATACAGCAAAGGCAGTCCTGAGAGGAAAGTATATACCAATACAAGCCTTTCTCAAGACACAAGAAAGGTCTCAAATACACAACCTAACCCTACACCTAAAGGAGCTGGAGAAAGAACAGCAAATAAAGCCTAAACCCAGCAGGAGAAGAGAAATAATAAAGATCAGAGCAGAAATCAATGAACTAGACACCAAAAGAACAGTAGAACAGATCAACGAAACTAGGACTGGTTCTTTGAAAGAATTAATAAGATTGATAAACCCCTGGCCAGACTTATCAAAAAGAAAAGAGAAAGGACCCAAATCAACAAAATCATGAATGAAAGAGGAGAGATCACAACCTACACCAAAGAAATACAAACAATTCTAAGAACATATTATGAGCAACTCTATGCCAGCAAATTAGATAACCTGGAAGAAATGGGTGCATTCCTAGAGATGTATCAACTACCAAAATTGAACCAGGAAGAAATAGAAAACCTGAACAGACCTATAACCACTAAGGAAATTGAAGCAGTCATCAAAAATCTCCCAACAAACAAAAGCCCAGGGCCAGATGGCTGCCCAGGGGAATTCTATCAGATATTTAAAGAAGAATTAATACCTATTCTCCTGAAACTGTTCCAAAAAATAGAAATGGAAGGAAAACTTCCAAACTCATTTTATGAGGCCACCATTCCTTGATCCCCAAACCAGACAAAGACCCCATCAAAAAGGAGAACTACAGACCAATATCCTTGATGAACATGGATGCAAAAATTCTCACCAAAATACTAGCCAACAGGATCCAACAGTACAATAAAGGGATTATTCACCACGACCAAGTGGGATTTATCCCTGGGCTGCAAGGCTGGTTCAACATCCGCAAATCAATCAACGTGATACAATACATTAACAAAAGAAAAAACGAGAATCCTATGATCCTCTCAATAGATGCAGAAAAAGCATTTGACAAAGTACAGCATCCTTTCTTGATCAAAACTGTTCAGAAGATAGGGATAGAGGGTACATACCTCAACATCATAAAAGCCATCTACGAAAAACCCACAGCGAATATCATTCTCAATGGGGAAAAGCTGAGAGCTTTTCCCCTAAGGTCAGGAATGCGGCAGGGATGTCCACTCTCACCACTGCTATTCAACATAGTATTAGAAGTCCTAGCCACAGCCATCAGACAACAAAAAGAAACCAAAGGCATCCAAATCGGCAAAGAGGAAGTCAAACTCTCACTCTTTGCAGATGATATGATACTCTATGTGGAAAACCCAAAAGACTCCACCCCAAAACTGCTAGAACTCATACAGGAATTCAGTCAAGTGGCAGGATATAAAATCAATGCACAGAAATCAGTGGCATTCCTATACACCCACAACAAGACAGAAGAGAGACAAATCAAGGAGTCGATCTCATTTACAGTTGCACCCAAAATCATAAGATACCTAGGAATAAATTTAACCAAAGAGGCAAAGGATCTGTACTCAGAAAACTATAAAATACTCATGAAAGAAATTGAAGAAGACACAAAGAAATGGAAAAACGTTCCATGCTCATCGATTGGAAGAACAAACATTGTGAAGATGTCAATGCTACCTAGAGCAATCTACACATTCAATGCAATCCCCATCAAAATACCATCCACTTTTTTCAAAGAAATGGAACAAATAATCCTAAAATTTGTATGGAACCAGAAGATACCCTGAATAGCCAGAGGAATGTTGAAACAGAAAAGCAAAGCTGGCGGCATCACAATTCCGGACTTCCAGCTCTATTACAAAGCTGTCATCATCAAGACAGTATGGTACTGGCACAAAAACAGACACATCGATCAATGGAACAGAATCGAGAGCCCAGAAATGGACCCTCAACTCTATGGCCAATTCATCTTTGACAAAGCAGGAAAGAATGTCCAATGGAAAAAAGACAGTCTCTTCAACAAATGGTGCTGGGAAAATTGGACAGCCACCTGCAGAAGAATGAAACTGGACCGTTTCCTTACACCACACACAAAAATAGACTCCAAAAGGTTGAAAGACCTAAACGTGAGACAGGAGTCCATCAAAATCCTAAAGGAGAACACAGGTAGCAACCTCTTCGACCTCAGCCGCAGCAACTTCTTCCTAGAAACATCGCCAAAGGCTAGGGAAGCCAGGGCAAAAATGAACTATTGGGATTTCATCAAGATCAAAAGCTTTTGCACAGCAAAAGAAACGGTCCACAAAACCAAAAGACAACCGACAGAATGGGAGAAAATATTTGCAAATGACATATCAGATAAAGGGCTAGTATCCAAAATCTATAAAGAACTTATCAAACTCAACACCCAAAGAACAAATAATATAATCAAGAAATGGGCAGAAGACATGAACAGACATTTTTCCAAAGAAGACATCCAAATGGCCAACAGACACATGAAAAAGTGCTCAACATCGCTCGGCATCAGGGAAATCCAAATCAAACCTCAATGAGATACCACCTCACACCCGTCAGAATGGCTAAAATTAACAAGTCAGGAAACGACAGATGTTGGCGGGGATGCGGAGAAAGGGGAACCCTCCTACACTGTTGGTGGGAATGCAAGCTGGTGCAACCACTCTGGAAAACATTACGGAGGTTCCTCAAACGGTTGAAAATAGAGCTACCCTATGACCCAGCAATTGCACTACTGGGTATTTACCACAAAGATACAAATGTAGGGGCCCGAAGGGGTACGTGCACCCCAATGTTTATAGCAGCAATGTCCACAGTAGCCAAACTGTGGAAAGAGTCAAGATGTCCATCGACAGATGAATGGATAAAGAAGATGTGGTATATATGCACAATGGAATAATATGCAGCCATCAAAAGGAATGAGATCTTGCCATTTGCAACGACGTGGATGGAACTGGAGGGTGTTATGCTGAGTGAAATAAGTCAATCAGAGAAAGACATGTATCATATGACCTCACTGATAGGAGGAATTCTTAATCTCAGGAAACAAACTGAGGGTTGCTGGAGTGGTGGGGGGTGGGAGGGATGGGGTGGCTGGGTGGTAGACACTGTGTAGGGTATGTGCTATGGTGAGTGCTGTGAATTGTGCAAGACTGTTGAATCATAGATCTGTACTTCTGAAACAAATAATGCAACATATGTTAAGAAGAAAGAAAAAGAAGAAGATAGCAGGAGGGGAAGAATGAAGGGGAGTAAGTCGGAGCGGGAGATGAACCATGAGAGACGATGGACTCTGAAAAAGAAACTGAGGGTTCTAGAGGGGAGGAGGGTGGGGGGATGGGTTAGTCTGGTGATGAGTATTAAAGAGGGCACATTCTGCGTGGAGCACTGGGTGTTATGCACAAACAATGAATCATGGAACACTACATCAAGAACTAATGATGTAATGTATGGTGATTAACATAACAATAAAAAATTAAAAATAAAAATAAATAAAAATATTCTTATCCTTTGTTTGACTGTCTAATTTCACTTTTAGATATTCATCGAAGAAGTAATAATAAATTTGAAAGAGTACTGCTACAATATATTTACAATATTAATAAACTGAAAATAACATGTCAAAAACATAATGCTGGCCGAATGATGTTATAGTATGGATTTATGATAGGATATTATGCAATCCTTAAAATTATGTAATAAAAATATCTAATTATATAGAAAAATACTTCACAGCATTATGCAAAGTAAAATCCTTTGGGGATAATGAAAGCTATTTTTATAAAGATTAGGGCAATGCGATTTCAAGCTATATTACAAAGCTGTGATCACCAAGACAGCATGGTTCTGGCACAAAAACAGACAGATAGATCAATGGAACAGAAGAGAGAGCCCAGATATGGACCCTCAACTCTATGGTTAAATAATCTTCGACGAAGCAGGAAAAAGTATGCAATGGAAAAGAGACAGTCTCTTCAATAAATGGTGCTGGGAAAATTGGACAGCCATATGTAGAAGAATGAAACTCAACCATTCTCTAACACCATACACAAAGATAAACTCAAAATGGATGAAAGACCTCAATGTGAGACAGGAATCCATCAAAATCCTAGAGGAGAACATAGGCAGTAAGCTCTTCGACATTGGCCACAGCAACTTTTGTCAAGACATGTCTCCAAAGGTAAGGGAAACAAAAGTAAAAAAATAAACTTTTGGGACTTCATCAAAATAAAAAGTTTCTGCAGAGCAAAGGAAACAGGCAACAAAACAAAGAGGCAACCCACAGAATGGGAGAAGATATTTGCAGTGACAGTACAGACAAAGCACCAATTTCCAAGATCTAGAAAGAACTTCTCAAACTCAACACCCAAAAAACAAATAATCAAGTCAAAAAATGGGCAGAATACATGAAAAGACACTTCTCAAAAGAAGACATACAAATGGCTAACAGGCACATGAAAAAATGTTCATCATCATTAGCTATCAGGGAAATTCAAATCAAAACCCACACTGAGATACCACCTGACACCAGTTAGAATGGCAAAAATTGACAAGGCAAGAACAACAAATGTTGGAGAGGTTGTGGAGAAAGAGGAACCCTCTTACACTGTTGGTGGGAATGCAAGTTGGTACAGCCACTTTGGAAAACAGTGTGAAGGTGCTTCAAAAAATTAAAATAGAGCTACCCTATGACCCAGAATTTGCACTACTGGGTATTTACCCCAATGACACAGATGTAGTGAAAAGAAGGGCCATATGCACCCCAATGTTCATAGCAGCAATGTCCACAAAAGCCAAATTGTGGAAAGAGCCGAGATGCCCTTCAACAGATGCATGGATAAAGAAGATGTGGTGCATATATACAATGGAATATTAGTCAGCCATCAGAAAGGATGAATACCCAACTTTTGCCTCAACATGGATGGGACTGGAGGAGATTATGCTAAGTGAAATAAGTCAAGCAGAGTAAGTCAATTATCATATAGTTTCACTTATTTGTATAACAAAGAATAGTATAGAGGACATTAGGAGAAGGAAGGGAAAAATGAAGGGGGGGACATCGGAGGGGGAGACAAACCATGAGAGACTATGGACTCCCAAGAAACAAACTGAGGGTTTTAGAGGGGAGGAGGGTGGAGGGATGGGTTAGCCCAGTGATGGGTATTAAGGAGGGCATGTATTACATGGAGCACTGGGTGTTACATGCAAACAATGAATCATGGATCACTGCATCAAAAACTAATGATGATAGTTTTTTAGTATGGTGACTAATATGACATAATTAAAAAAAAAGATTAGGCAAATGTCATGAAACATAAGTAGACATTGCTGGATGGTGGAATTACCAGTAATTTTTGTTTTCCTCCTTTTGGTTGTCCATTTCTAAATTTCACATTTCTTTTGTAATAAGAAAAACTAAAGTTATTGTAAGTATACCTATATTTGTTCAGAACAAAGAACTGAAATAAACAAATAGGAAGAGATGTAGATTAAATCTAGTTTTATTTCTTCTCTGTGAAGCTCATTAATTGGTTTACTTCAGCTAAAAAACAGATTCGCAATAGCAAATTTATCTGACATCAATGTAGAAAGTCTTATACATACCAAGAGTAAAAAGCACTCTCAAGAAGTAAAAAGTGAAAAAGTAAGAAGAGTACTTATTTTAAATAATTACAGGATTCCATCACGTCCAATATGAATGCACACCCAACAATTCCAAAACAGAACATGCCAAATCATATACATTGGATCTGGGGGAAAAATTTTTTTAATTTGTCATTGAGTCCCATTTCTAGAGTAAGTAAGAAGCAAAAATATGCTGATAAGCCTAAGATAACCTGTGACATAAAAACAATTGAGCCTAAAATCAGGAGGAAAATGGATGAGTTATCTAAGCTTTCCTTAGTTCTTCTTGTCTAATCCATATCTTACAGAGATTACCTCTCTGGTTAAAAGCATCCATTTTTATTCAATCTCTGTTGGTTTTCATCCACTTATAGTAAAAATCACCCACTCAGAAGCCAAGGTCTTAAACATTTTTCAAATAAATTCAGTGTGCAGCATGCCATTTCCGACTATATTCCCAGGACAGTATAGGAGACCCAAGGAACTAATACATTTGTATAAGATGTTGTAAGGATAGTGGCTCTTTCCACCTTTTTTATAACCCAAATGTGTTATAAGAAAATTGAGAAGAAAGAGAAGGGAAAGGAAAAGGAGAAAGAAACCAAACAGTATCAAAATATTTGCTAACAAAGTGTGTGTGTGTGTGTGTGTGTGTGTGTGTGTGTGTGTGTGTGTGTCCAAACTCAATTCAAACTAAAGAATACATTAGTTGTAATAAAGAGTATTTAATTTTGGAGATTTTTCATTGAGTTAGATATAAATAAAGCTTTTTAAACACTTCAAATCAATTAAAAATAAATTTTAAGCACTTTAAGTAGTTAATAACACGAAAGTTGACTTACCATAAATTTCTAAACCTTGTGGAAAATACTCTTTGTATTCTAAATCCTATCCACTAATGCCTGGGTGAGGATGCGTACCATAGTCAACAGTGCCAATTTTTAATAAGGGATTTGAAAAGGTTGATTTAATTCCCAAATTTTTTTTTTAATGCCAACCCATCATCAGGATTAGAAACCCTGGTTACTAAAGATGTTTTATCCAATCAACATCTCTCTCTTGTCTAAGCTACTCAGAAAGAAAAACTGATACCTGGAGAAAGTCACACCTTCACAAATTACCCCAAATTCACTGTGATATTCAAGCTTTATATACGAAACCTCTTTCAAAGGATCAGAACCAGAGAATTGAACAATCGCCCCCTCCAGCTGCTGGAGAAAGCAAAACCACAAAGAGCATCTACTTACGAGATTACTTTTTAGGGGCATAGAATATACTTTAAAAAGGTAATAGCCAAAAACCTACAATAAAGATGAATAATAAATATTCACATTCCAAGCCAAAAAAATTCCACAGTCTAAAAAGAAACATTTGATTGTTTTCATTTCTGAATACTGAAGCAAAATGATTTTAATAATTTTAATCAAACTTAAAAGGTACACCTTATTACCTTGTTGATATAAGCTATTTGCCCTTGAACAGGCAAACAAGAAAGAAAAATCTTTGAGACATTTTTATATTCTGACTTAACAATTATCTGATAATTACCCTATCATTACCTGCTGATGAAGGATTCCATTCTGAATTCTTAACATTTCTGATGTTATAGGCATGTTACTTCAAAAGTCCTACCTGGAAAGAGACTGAGAAGACTAACTGGAGATTTGTTGGTATCAATAGTTAGTTTGTGGCTTGCAGTTTTTGAAGGCTGACCTGGTAGACAGATTAATTTCAGGGGAAGTCTAAATTTACATTGGATAACCCGAGGAATGCCTGAAATAAAAAGAGAGAAATGTAGATTCATAGACTTGACAGAAAATTTGACCCCCAAAAATTTGAACTATATTAATAGTTTGAGTAGCAATATATCTTATCTTAAAATTTTGCTCTGGCCCATTTCATTTAGCATAACTGAAAAAACTACAAAGTATTATCATAATACATATTTTTATATTATTGTCAAAAAGTTCAAGACAAAAATAAAATCCTAAAAAAGAGCGTAGGCATGAGGTCTGTCTTTAATATAAGAGCATACTTTAAAAATCATCACAGGTGAACACTATACAACACGGTATATTTACTCAGAGAGGGAGACAAACCATAAGAGACTCTTAATCACAGGAAACAGACTGAGGGTTGCTGGAGGGCAGGGGGCTGGAGATGGGGTAACTGGGTGATGGACATTAAGGAGAACACGTGATGTAATGAGCACTGGGTACTACATTAAGACTGATGAATCACTGAACTCTACCTCTGAAACTAATAATACACTATATGTTAATTAATTGAATTTAAAATTTAAAAAATTTTTAAAGAGGCAAAAAAAACCAGTTAATTCAATTTCATATTCAATTACTGAACCATCTTTAAACTAAGACCTTCAAATCTCTAGCCCCTAAAATGAGCAAATATGTATATGAAATCTGTATCAGGAAGATGCTATATGACCTTATCTAATATTTTTTCTACCACCAAAAAATTCAAATCTTTAGCTATTTTTACTTCTTGAAGATTCAAATTACAATTAAAAATCTACAATAAATTATAAACATGAAGGCAGAATTTGCTCTACTGTAGTTCTACTGAAGTTCATGTCATTTTACACAGTAATATTAAGAATATTACTTTCATATGAATTAAATTTTTCTCAATCCATTTAACTTTACATATCACTGTTAAGTGACATTTTGAAAGTATTACATGGTCATTCAACTGAATTTTTTAGTACATTTACAGGCATATTGAAAAACATAATTAAATAAATAACAATGAAGAGTTTTATGTCAAAATTAAAAGTTTTTAAGATCATTCCTTTCAGGGGCACCTGGATGGCTCACTCATTAAGCGTATGCCTTTGGCTCAGGTCATGATCCCAGGGTCCTGGGATCGAGCCCAGCATCTGGCCCCTGCTCAGCACGGAGCCTGCTTCTCCCTCTTCCACTCCCCCTGCTTGTGTTCCCTCTCTCGCTGTGTCTCTCTCTTTCAAATAAATAAAATCTTTAAAAAAAAAAATCATTCCTTTCAATATTTTTACAGAGAATGAAATTGAAACCAAAGCAAATTAGGTTCTTTACTTATAAATCTAGCAAAGCCATTTCTACAACTTCATTGTTCTCTCCTTTTATTCTAGGATTCCACCTTTGATTGGATAAGATAAAAGGTAATATACTGAAACCTCTATCTTAGTATATTGCTGTAGAGAAATGAAAAACTTAAAACGTCCTACTTTACTTGATGTAGCCACACATTAATTCCTTTATCTCTTTATAGTGGAGTCAGTGAGCAGCCTAAAAATAGCAAAAGCAGAAGCAGTTAAAGCTTGGGGACATGATCCCAAAGCAGAATCCCTAGAATTAGCGATATATTCTGTTAATGCCAATTGGAGTTATGGGGCTTGCTTGACATCCAAGCTGGGAGTACACTTTCCAGCACTACTTATTCAAGAGGATAGTGAGAGATCTCAACAATGGCAAGCATACTGATATATGAGGTCAATTAAATACTTTTTCAGAGCATGTGGAGCCTATTTGTGATTCTCTTCAACATAATCTATTATCCATTAAATTTTACATAGCTCATTTTTTGCTCATAACCAACAGATGTTAAATTCACTTCTCCTGGAATCCTAGATGCAAATTATAACCGGTGTCTCTTCAGAAAAGTCCCAAGGCATTATTTCCTGACATTCTCTGAGGTTTTAAAGGCATGTGTATTTGTACTTTACAATGATGAAATGTTTTGTCTCAAAATATTATGGTAACATGATCTAAGCTACTGCTCAAACCACAACCATCAATATCACCATAAAAATATTACAAAGCATTTTTTCCAACTTCATATATTACATATAACTCCAAATTATGGAAATATACCTACTAATATGTTTCCTCTACAATATATAAATTACAGCCTCAATTAATAGATGCAGCCTGGAAAGAACAAAGACACTAAAACCTATTTCCATTTCCTTCACTTTTAATGAATGTAGTAATGGAAAAAAATCCGTCATCTTTTGACAATTCTGTACAGGCATGAAGAGAAGCTACCTTTCTATATACTTTCACCCAAAGTCTGAGCTAAGTGTTCAAACAAAATTTGACTATAAATGTCCTTCTGAAACTATACTGCTAAAACTGTGGCTCTACTTCACTTGGATCAGATAGATACTATTTGAGTTGGTGGTAAAAAAAAAAAAATTAATCACAATCAATAACACTGGCCTTATGTTGCTGAGTCTATATGTTATGTCTTATGTTACTGAGTTACTCTAAATTTCCAAGAACCTAGAGCTAAAGAAACTGGTCATATATATATGTTTTCAGAAATTGAAACAAATGGCTTGCAAACACTAATGAACCCAAGAAGGGAAATACATTATAACTCAATTCACAACTCAAGTCAGTTAATGACAGTATCACACACTAGGGCAATGGTCTGCAGTTGCTAAGATTTGTAGAAACCCTCCATAATTGCTTTTCTCTCCAAGAACTGTAAACCTGTTTCATAGGACATTTGGAAAACATTATTTTGAAAAATGATGACACTCATACTTAATAAAATGATTATGGCTATTCTTTAAACGCTGGCAGCTTGAAAAGTTTTACCATTGGTGGGGGGCGGGGGGGAAATGAAATCCTTTAAAAACCAGTTTAAGGAAAACATATCTTTAAAAAGAAAAATTGTAATGCCAGTATTTAACACTACTTTCCATTAAATTAAAACCCCAGTCTTTTAAAATACAATCTCCATTATTTAGACATGGAGTTTATCAGAGGCACATTTCTATTGAGCTTTATGCTTTCTTGAAAAACCTGAAATGAAAATTTGCTAACAATTTACTCTTCAGGCTGTGATTGCATCTAAGAACCTGAAGCCAGAGGTATAGAGGTATGTGTGAATGCATGCATATATGTACCTATAATAAGGAAAGAAAGAATTGCATGTATTTAAAGACTTTTCAAATTTGCTACTAGAATAGCTTTTGACTTAGATGAAAGTCTAATTGGTCCTAACTTTGCCTACCATCAGTGATATTTTCTCTATGTAGTTGGAAAAACAGTCTCTGTATCTGGCTTATTCAAATAACTCTCTGTTTTGCTGAGAAAAAAAAATGTCATTTATAATACTCAAATATTGGCCTACTCGTTCATCAGAATGACTTTGTTCTGCAGTTTTTTACCAAATATAATCACCTCTCCTTCAGACACTTCCCTTTCTAGCCTAACAGAGGAAATGGATAGTCGCAACTACTCTGGTGCAATTAATCACAAAATTATTTAACACTTAGAGAGAAAATTCACACTAAATCCACTCTTGACAGAACAATTTCTCCAGGAAGACAATTCTAATTACACCTGGCACACCCAAGAGCCCAGTATCACTGTCAAGAGAGAAACCAAATGTGCTTTGGGGGGGGGGGGGAGGAGAAAAGAACATATATATCAGAGTAGAATAACTATATATATTACACATCTATATAATGCCTTCAGAACTCTTTCCAGGGGCCTGCTAGAGTCATTTCATTTTGAAAACAAGGAACCCCAAAGCAGTAGCAATGTCTGGGAGCCAGAACTTCCTTGATCCCTTCCTGTTATGTCTGGCTACGTACTGTGCCCCATCTGCAGTCATGTTTTACACTGCCCATGTCATGTAACTTTAATGCAGACATAATGGAGACTAACTCTTATGGGACAACATAAAACCTCCTTTGCTTCTCTTTTTCCACATGTAAAAGCAGAACTGCTTATCTGCAAAGAGCCTGAACAGATCAGGCCAATAAAATGGACCAGTCTTTGAAACTTGAAGCCTTGTGTGTAAGTTAAGATCTAAGTAGCAATATATTATTTAATCTTGCCAACTAGGTGAAGCTGAATATTGTAACCCTACTCTGTAAAGCTTAATTATAATTTAAAAATATATCACAAGAGATTATTAGCTTTGTATTGAAATACTAAAATTTCCATGTATTGTGATTTTTTTTTTTCTCATGGTTTGGACTGAAGTTACAGTAAGAGGGAGTAAATTCCTTTCAATAATAACCTTAACCAGTTTTTTAAAGTTAAAATTAATCATTTAAATAATATGGTATTTTACAAAAGTTAGTATAAAATCTTACTAGCTAGATCCAAACTTGCCAAGTAAAATGTAAATATTTATTGTTAATAATCAGTTATTTTTAATAACCCAAAATCCCAATTTGACAAGTATATTTCATGTTATTAAGCTAAACACTTACTCCTATTAAAATGTTTCTCATATAAATATAATTTCACTTCCCAGATACAATGCAACTCAAGTTGTTGGCATTACCAAAACTGTATGAGTAAATCACTGCCATTATTTTTTAAGTACTTATTTATTACTAATTAATATTGTTATCTAATATTTATCTTAAAATATCTAATAAACCACCATATTAAGTCTGTGTTGAGAAAGAAAAATAGTTAAAGTAGGACATACTCTAAGTGCCTGTCATCTACCCTGACATCGCACAATTCAAAGATGAGTACTTAAACCCTGCTCCCGAGGAGCCCAAAATCTACTAGGGAAACCTAAGGAACAAACTTATTGAAATTCATATTATGATTGGTATTGCAGCACAGGCATACATAAAGGATTGGGGAAAACAAAATAGGTAACAATCAACATTGGCCCAGGTAAGTTCAAGGGGTCAGAACCTTGATGACATTGCCCCACAAATTCTAAACAAGATAAGAAATAGGCCCACAGAATAAGTGCTTGTGGTGCTCTGATTAGAGAGAGCAGTGGATCTATTCGGACATATAGAAAACAGAAAATCTGTATGTCTCAAAAGATGTGTGCATCAGTACAGGTAGTATATAATGTCAGTTTGTGCTGATATTAATGACACTAACATTGATCACTTGGTTATGGTAGTGTTACCAAACCACTCCTGTAGAGACTGTTTTCTCCTTGTAATTAAAAAGTAATCCATGAGGTAATGTTTTGAGACTGAATATTCTATTACTCCAATGAATTTAGTGTCCATTGATGAATCTTTCCTGAACTAATTATTACAAAGGTTTTGCAAAATAATGATTCTCTAACTCTATCACCCATTCTACACTTATTAGCTGACCTCCTTTTGCAGAGTTTTCCTTCTATACGTGCCTTTATTTTATCACTGTACTGACAGATTCTAGTTCTGTCTTCAATATATTATAATAAATTACCATTATTATGATTTTGATGCTCAAAATGTCCCATATCTAGCCAGTGGAAACTCCTCCACCGGCTTCTGAATCATTGTGAGGTACTGTGATCATTTCTCTTGACCACTTCTTTGCTCTCTGACCCAACAATATAGAACAGACTCTCTTATTTTCCCTTCTCCAGACCTGGAAACAGCCTTTTCTCTAAGAACCCTGATCCCTTTGACTAGAGATGGTACTCAGATATGAAGATCTCTGCAACAGAGGTGCTCACTGCTACTGAGCTGAAGCCTGAATAGGTCTCTGCCCCATCTCCAACACCTCTACTCTACTCCACTGCAATAACCTCCAGCTGTAATTCTGACAGGCAATTTGGCTTCAAAACCAGTTCTTCACACTGAGTCAGAGTGATCTTTCCAAAATACAAATCTGTTCCTGTCCTTTCTGGGGCAAAAGCATATGTGTGCATGTTCACATCCATGCACTTCATGACATACTTAAAACCATTTAGTGGCTACCCTTTGGTCACAGAATAAACATCAAAACCACTAGCATGATCAAAAAGACCTCACAGGGCCTATCCTTTCCCTATACCCTAGTGACATTTTGACCACTTTACCCCAGCCCTCAATCAATTACAAAAAAAAAAAGATAGAAAGAAAGAAAGAAAAAGAAAACAGACGATGAGAATTCAGTGACGAACACCATTTTTTCTTTATTCTTTCTTTATTTTAAGTAAAATAAGATAGCAGAGCATATGAGTAAATCACCAATAACTTACAGATATAAGTGGTCAATGACACTTTTGATTTTTTTTTCCAAAAAAGTCATGGAGCTTCATTCTTTTTCATGACTCTGAAACAACTAATAATGAATGACAAGTCTCTATGTAAGGAAACATTTATGATCCTCTCCATAGCCACATGAAGGCACTGAATCATCCTAAAGAAGTTTCTATAGTTAAAATAGCAGTCTATAAAAATAGTTCATTCATGGTATAATACCAGTTAATTCACTGACCAAATTTCAATTCTGAAATTCATTTTGTTCTAAATTATCTTTTCACTTACCATCAGGACTTCGATCTATCCACCAGAGGCAATGCAAAAAAGGACAGGGGAGAAAGAATGCAACAAATTATTTGTGGTAAAATTACAACACAAATTTAATACACATCTGCTTAAAAATATAAATTAAAAAGGGCACGTATTGAATGGAACACTGGGTGTTATATGCAAACAATGAATCATGGTTCACTACATCAAAAACTAATGATGTAATGTATGGTGATTAACATAACATAATAAAATTAAATTAAAATATATATATATAAATAAATTAAAATTTTTGAGATTCTCTCAGATGATTTAAATGGCCCCCAATAAAAATAAGTCAATTCACAACTGAAGAATATAACATGAATAAGTGAAATCTAACAATATATTTGTACATTCATTCTCAGAAGTCAATGACAGTGTGTTATTTCAGTGTAAATGTGGCAAAAAAAAGTCATAAGGTATATGATCTAGATCAAGAGCAAACCAGACTCAATATGTAAATGACATCAAGAGGATTAAATGAATTGTTGGGAAAAAAATTTGAGGGAAATGCCAAATACACAGTATTTCCAGTTACTCTCACTTATATTATAATGTCTTTTTGTTTTTGGCTTGTCTTGGTATTCCTTTATTTTTATAGACTTTTTTTACATTTTAATTTCTAATTAACTTTCAACTAATTAATGCTATTCTCTTTGGTTTAGCAATAATTTATAATCTTTTAAATTCTGTCTATAGAAAAGCATAATAGTTTTAAAAATGGTATGTATAACCATAAGATCACAGACTGATTTTACAACTTTATAACATATTTTTAAAGCATTTTGTCCACTTGCTATGTAACCCATTTCTCTATTTTAAATTCATATTCAACCAGTGTCACCCCTTTCTCTGAAAACAAATGAAATACTTAGTTGAATTAAGGCATCAACAGTCTCTACAACACATATTTGAAGTGTAACAAGGATAAAAAGTGTAAAAGTGCCTATGATTATTGAGATGCTCAATTAATGATAAACGATCTAGAGATTTTAGCCAAATATTTTTCTTTTTTATTTCAGAACTCAAAATTAAAATAACACTAAAACTTTCAATGTTCTTTTCAGAAATATCCAACTAAAGAAGTCTCTCTTTGATGCCTTATGGAAGTTTTGTATTTCTTTCTGAAGCCAGCTTCCTCAAAGTCATTTAAACATAAAATATTTACATAACCCCAGATTTTGAAAATATAGGTAAATGATTAAAATGGTCAATACTGGTTAATAATGAATTTTTTTAACAACTTAAAGCAAAATAACTTACAAAGCAGAAGAAGTAGATTTTGAAAACATGTATTAAAGTGATAACGTTATCTTAGAGTATAGGGTTGTCAATGCATAAGCCAGAAAATTCACTTAGACAAAATTAAAACTATAATTATTAAAAAGCATTGCTAAATACACAAAGTGGACATCAGTAGAAAAGAAAAAGATAATCAAGGCATCTCTAAAACTTTTAGAACTAAAAAAACTGTACAGAAATGTTTAAAAAACACAAATGCAACCTTGCTAAAATATCCTATTATCAGTTACACTACGTTAAAACATTGAAAAAAAAAGCAATGACTAATTATTCATATTCTACCAATAAACAGATTGTCAAACAGTTAATATGAAAAATTCACTGCACAGGGAAAAAAACAAACTATAAAATTTAACCAAACGAAGTTGAAATTTACACTAACTGAATCTCAACTGGACTGAAGATAACGTTTTTAATTTAAAAAGAGTTCCTTGAAAAAGCACAGATCAAATTTTAGTAAATCTGTTCTTAAATATTTTAACACGTACGATACTAGAGTTTTATTTAGTCATTAGAACAGTCTCTGAAACTCTGAATACTGCTTTATATTAGAGCATTTCATAATAGTCTTTTTCACTAATTCAGACAAGGCTTTTCTTCTTTGTACAAATAAGTGAAGTCTAATACCATTCTTTGAGTGTGAATAAAAATATATCATATTTGCTATTAATTGAGAAGACAGAATCAAACATTATATGTGGAAATCAGCTAAATAGACTTATCTCTAATAATTTATAACACACAACAGTAATTTGGACATACAATTTCATTTAACACTAGGAAAGAGTTATTTCTCCATTTAGTAATATTTTACAATGTGTTTTTCAGTCTTAAACATTTAAATATTTAACTCATAACCCCAATATTTTAAAAGGAGTAATTAGGCTTATAAATCTGTGAACAACTGCGTGCTTACCTGATGGTCTGGAATAAGAAACAACAGCATTTCCTTCCAACTGAGGTGGTGTATAACTCCCTTTCAGATAAACAGAAAACGATACTGTTCTACTCATCTCTGGTGCTATAAGCAATGTAAAAGTAATATTAAGTTACAAAATTTTGGACAATTATTATTAACAACAGTTAAAATTATGCATACACTACATGCCAGCTAGTATCCTAAGCACTTTACATGGATTAATTTATTTAATCCTCACAATAACCCAGTAAGGTGTGCACTATTATTGTCCCCAACTTTTGTGCATGAGGAGACTGGCTACAGAGAGATTAAGAAACTTGCCCGAGGTCATACATCTAACAGAGAACTGGAAACTGACTTCAGAACAAGGGTGCCCATATTCTACATCACTGCTTGTCTTTAGTCAGATGAATAGGCAGCATGATCAGAGAAATATGTACACAAAAAGGCAAGAGAATCTGGGAACAGGGATTAGTACACTTTATCATGGCTAGAATACCGACTGCAGGGGAAAATGGGAGGGGGGACTGCATAAGGATGTAACTGTAACAACTTTGCAGATTGTACATAGACTTCTATATTCATGTATTGGACCTCCAACCTGTGTTAGGCAGTCTTAAGAGGTTTTTAACTGGAAAAATAAATTGTTCAGAATGTGTTTTGGAAAGACAAATTGGTTTCCTGAGATTAAGAATTCCTCATATCAGTGAGATCATATGATACATATCTTTCTCTGATTGACTTATCTCACTTAGCATAATACCCTGGAGTGGTGGGGGGGTGGGAGGGATGGGGTGGCTGGGTGATAGACACTGGGGAGGGTATGTACTATGGTGAGTGCTGTGAATTATGTAAGACTGTTGAATCACAGACCTGTACCTCTGAAACAAATAATACATTATATGTTAAAAAAAAAAAAAAAGAAGATAGTAGGAAGGGAAAAATGAAGGGGGGGAAATCGGAGGGGGAGACGAACCATGAGAGACTATGGACTCTGAGAAACAAACTGAGGGTTCTAGAGGGGAGGGGGTGGGGGGATGGGTTAGCCTGGTGATGGGTATTAAAGAGGGCACGTTCTGCATGGAGCACTGAGTGTTGTGTGCAAACAGTGAATCATGGAACACTACATCAAAAACTAATGATGTAATGTATGGTGATTAACATAATAAAATAAAAAATAAAAATATATAAAAATAATAATAATAAAAGAAAGACAAATTGTAAGTATTGTGAAAAGAATAGAAAATAAAGTGAAAATCCAATGATTCTCACCTACAAGGTTACTTCAACCATTCGACCATTCATTCAGTGTTTCAATTAATATTTTATTGAATTCCCCCTATCTGTCCGGCGCACTCAAGTAAGGGTTGATAATACAAAGGCAAAAGAGAGAAATGTGTTCTTGACTCCATGAATAAGATATAGAATGACCAGCTGAACAGCAGCAGTAAACAAAGAAAGAAAAAGACTAGAAAGATAAACAGAAATCATTTTGATGGGACTAATGACAACTGGGATGCAAATGATAGGACATGAGAGATTCTGTGCAAAGAAATCTTACCAAAAGTGGCCATTTATGACCTGTCTACTATTTTAGGCATTATTACAGGTATCTTACACAGCTTCATTTTCTAATTAAATCCGCAAAACAGCCCTGCAAGACAGATATCACTATCCCCTTTCTGCAGATTAAAAGAAATGAAGGTTCCAAGTAATTACTAAAGTAGTTTGACGAAGGTTACACATCGAGTAAGTGTCAGAGCCAGAATTCAAATTCAGGCCAGACTCCAAAGCCAATATTCTTTCTTCAAACATAACTGATTCAATAAACAGCTCACTAGAGAAACACCAATAAAGAAAGCCTTCCAAATTATAGTATTAAAATACAATTACAGGCCCATCCAGTTAAAGAAAGCACTTGAAAATCTATAATTACTTCAGCTCAATGACCATTCACTGAATATTGCTATTTTTTAAAAAAGTATCAATCATGCTTGATGTTTGGAGGGAAAATATAAGCAAAACAACACAATCACTGATTTTATTTTATTTTTTTTTAAAAACTTCAGTTCTTTTTTTTTTTAAGATTTTATTTATTTATTCATGAGAGACAGAGAGAGAGAGAGAGAAAGAGAGAAGCAGAGGGAGAAGCAGGCTCCCAAGGAGCAGGGAGCCCGATGCGGGACTCGATCCCAGGACCCTGGGATCATGACCTGAGCCGAAGGCAGACGCTTAACCATCTGAGCCACCCAGGCGCCCCAATCACTGATTTTAGAAAGATACCAGCCTCACTTATTCAGACAAGAAATATAAGCCATGAAATAAACATACTAACTAAAAAAAATTTTCTTTAAATAAAAGAAAACCTCACACCATGATAGACTTTAAGCCAAAACAGAACACTTACCCATAAATTCAAAGGTGAACTGATCACAGGTCAATACTAAAGGTGGTTGCACATAGACTGATAATTTGGCTTTTTGCAGTGCCAGTCGATTCTGCAATGTGACCTAAGGAAACAGAAATTGTTATTAATAGAAAATTACATTTTATCCAAACTGATAGGATAGCAAAAGTATGTAAAAAATCATTAGCAAATAATTAGGAAACATTGTGAGAAAAAATGAGTAGTGACAAACATAACATGTAACATAAATAGTAGATTAATTGGTAAGTAGGTAAGTGGTAATTTCTACCCAGTTAGAAACTGGACAAAGGAGTTAAACAGACTTCCCTCCAAAGAAGATATAGAAATGGCCAAACAAGCACATGAAAACATGCTCAATATCTTTAATCACTATGAAATACAAGTTAAAACCACAATGAGATACTACTACACATCTACTAAAATGCTGTATTCAAAAGAACAGACACAAAATAGGTGTTAGCAAGAATGTGAGGAAAAACACCTCATACACTGCTGATGGGAATGTAAAATGGTATAGCCATGCAAGAAAATAGTTTTGACAGTTTCTTAAAAAATTAAACATAAATTTACCATATGACCTCACAATTCCATGCCAAGAGAAATGAAAATATATGTCCCCCCAAAAATTGTACACAGATTTCATAGCAGCATTCTTCACAATAGCCAAAAGTAGAAACAACCCAAATGTCCATCAACTGATGAACGGATAAACAAAATATGGTATATCCTTACAATGAAATAGTATTCAGTGTATTCAGTAATCAAAAGAAATGAAGTACTGGCACATGCTATAACATGGGTAAACCTTAAAAACATTGTGCTAAGGGGTAGAAGCCAGTCACAAAGAACCACATATTGTATGATTCCATTTATATGAAATGTCCAGAATAGGCAAATCTATAGAGACAGAAAATAGATTAGAAGCCGCTGAGGGATGGGAACGGGGGAGGGGTGGACCATGGAAGAGGAAAGGGAGCATGTGGTTACTTTTAAGGGGGACAAAAATGTTCTAAAATTAAATTCCGGTGATGGTTCCACAACTCCGCAAATATAATAAAAATCACTGAATTGAATTCTTTATATGAGTAAATTGTATGGTATATGAATTATATCTCAATAAAACCATTAAAATGTTTTATAAAAAGCAAAGGACATTGCTGCTATAAACACTGGGGTGCACGTGCCCCTTTGGATCACTATATTTGTATCTTTGGGGTAAATATCCAGTAGTGCAATTGCTGGGTCATAGGGTAGCTCTATTTTCAACTTTTTGAGGAACCTCCATACTGTTTCCCAGAGTGGCTGCGCCAGCTTGGATTTCCACCAACAGTGTAGGAGGGTTCCCCTTTCTCCGCCTCCTTGCCAACATCTGCCGTTTCCTGACTTGTTAATTTTAGCCATTCTGACTGGTATGAGGTGGTAACTCATTGAGGTTTTGATTTGGATTTCCCTCATGCTGAGTGATGTTGAGCACTTTTTCATGTGTCTGTTGGCCATTTGCATGTCTTCTTTGGAAAAATATCTGTTCATGTCTTCTGCCCATTTCTTGATTGGGTTATTTGTCCTTTGGGTGTTGAGTCTGATATGTTTATAGCAGCAATGTCCACAACAGTCAAACTATGGAAAGAGCCAAGATGTCCAACAACAGATGAATGGATAAAGAAGAAGTGGTGTGTACACACACACACACACACACACACACACACACACACACACACACACACAATGGAATATTATGCAGCCATCAAAAAAAACAAAATCTTGCCATTTGCAATGATGTAGATGGAACTAGAGGGTATTATGCTAAGTGAAATAAGTCAATCAGAGAAAGGCAATTATCATATGATCTCACTGATATGTGGAATTTGAGAAACAAGACACAGGATCATAGGTGAAGGGAGGGAAAAATGAAACAAGATGAAACCAGAGAGGGAGACAAACCATAAGAGACTCTTAATCTCAGGAAACAAACTGAGGGTTGCTGGAGGGGAGGGGGGTGGGAGGGGTGGGGTGGCTGGGTGATAGACATTGGGGAGGGTATGTGCTATGGTGAGCACCGAATTGTGTAAGACTGATGAATCACAGACCTGTACCCCTGAAACAAATAATACATTATATGTTAATTTAAAAATTTTTTAAAGAGGGGCGCCTGGGTAGCTCAGTTGGTTAAGCGGCTGCCTTTGGCTCGGGTCATGATCCCAGGGTCCTGGTATCGAGCCCTGCATCAGGCTCCCTGCTCAGCAGACAGCCTGCTTCTCCCTCTCCCTCTGCCTGCCTCTCTGCCTACTTGTACTCTCTCTCTATCTCTCTGTCAAATAAATAAAATCTTTAAAAAAATTTTTTAAATAAATAAACACATTTAAAAAAAAAAAGGAAAAATCTGCCCTGCACTTGGTGAATAATTACATCATGAAATATGTATTCATTTTCTTTTACGTATAGATGTGGCAATGGGATTATCTTATCTAGTATCTGCATACCATCTTTTGCATAAATTAATTATTCTCTAAAGATTTCCTTACTAGGTGGATATTTACTAGCCTAGATACATATCAAAGCACCACATTTTATTCCATGGCTTAACACAAAAATCAGATCTAATTCTAGAAAATATCAAAGAGTGGCAATATTGACTGCTGCATATCTCAGCTGGTTGCATTTCTAAACTGGTGCTCTTATATGGTGACGCTAAGAAAACCCTCCCATATTAGAATCAAAAGCTAAGAACTCTGGGTTAACAGTGTGACTGGGAAGTAGGACAGGTTTGGGTAAAGAAGGCCAGGACTTCTCTCACTCCCTAAGGAGGAACAGCAGCAGAAAACATCAGGCCCGTGGATTTTTACTGGGCCACAGTGCTAAGGGGCATCATTTTTCAGGCTATCAAAGAAAAAGCTTAAAGATCTTACTTCCGTTGCGCATGTTCTCTCTTTGGACTTCTGTGTCCTAAAAGTCCCAACCTTTGAACAGTCTCATTTGGATGAGTTCATCCACGTGGTTGGTATGGTAAGCCAGACTTAACCACAGTCAACTGCCAGGTAGGGTTGGTATACCAACTGAATCACAATCTCTGGGGGTAGTTCTGGGTATTGTTTTTTTTTTTCCTAGCTCCCCAGATGATACCTATGTACTACCAGAGTTAAGAAGCACTCTTCTATATGGCACCTTTGCTGTAGAGCAACTTATAGTCGAGTTATTAGATTCTAGTATATGAGAGAAATACATGTGATTATTAACTCACATAGTGCAAGGGTACACTTATTTTTAAGAAAAGTAGTTTTCAAATTTCTCTTAAGTAAAAGGCATGTATCACCTATTCCTTAATATATATTTTACATATATATTCATATATATATAATATATACGTACACACACATACTATAGAGAAAGAAACAATATACAGGAATACACAACTGGCCCAGAAACATTATATACATATAATTAGATTCAGTAAGTATCGTGCAATCATTTTAAATGATGTGGGTAGTCTATACAACTTAAAAAATAAGTTAAACACAAAAATTTTGACTTGCAAAATAAAATTTGAAAGGATAACTATTGATGCAAATAAATACAATAAATACAGCAAATGAACAATGAATCCTCAATTTTTACTTTATAAGCCCTGGGAATACATGAGGGGAATCTGCATACCACAAGCAAAGCTTCCTTCATGATATCTGATCACTATAAACAAAAAAATTTTAGTAAAATCTTGATGGTAATTATGGGAAGAAGAAATTATGCCAGGTCCACTGAATAAACAGGATACAACTTAAATATTTTACTATAAATAATAATATAATGCTAGTCTATACATATATTTTTAAATAAAATTAATAATATTAATGATAACCATTAACGGCCTTTTATATTCATGGAACCATGTGAATAAATTATTTGTGTGCATTATCTCATTTAATCTTCACAACATCATGAAACAGGGACTATCACTATACATCATTTTACAGAAGAGAAAACTGTGGTTCAGAGAAGCTAAATAATTTGCCCAAGGCCACTCTGATTATAAGTAAAAGAACCACAATTTAACTTCTGTCTGCCAGAATCCAGAGTCCATGCTCTTAATCAACTGTGGTTAAGTCTCAAAACAAGCCTGTAATTAAAAAGTATCCTCATTTTACAGTTTAAAAAGAGAGGTTCAGAGAAGCTAAATAACATGTCCAAGACCAATAAGCCAATATGTGCAAGACAACTGAAAACTATCACCATGAATATATCATAAGAGCTTAGTTTTAAAAGTGAAAATGAAAAATCTTTAAAGTAGTAATAAGCTGCTTATAAGAGAACATACATTCTGGACCGCCTGGGTGGCTCAGTTGGTGAAGCATCTGCCTGTGGCTCAGGTTATGATCCCAGGGTCCTGGGATGGAGCCCCATATGGAGCCCAGCATTGAGCCCCCCTTATTCTCCCTCCCCCTCTACCCCTCCCCCTCCAGCTCATGCTCTCTCTCTCTTTCTCAAATAAATAAAATCTTAAAAAAAAAAAGACATTCTGACTCCACCTGGCATAACAATGTGTACTTAGACAATGATCACACAATTTTACACTGTGTAAAATCATGATAGCTCTCATGCACAGATTTATTAAACCCCAACAATGGCCTAGGCATTTTCAAATGTGAACCAAGGAGATGTGTGATGAAAATAACTAGAGGAACAAAGAAGACTTGTGTTTGAGCCAAAAAAAAAAAAAAAAAAAGAGTTAAAGACTTGGCTAGATCATAAACCTCATATTTTAAGAGAAGAATAATTACAGAATATTAAGGGGAAAATATAAAACATTAATATAAGAATTTTCCATGCTGTTTTCTGGTTCTAACAAAATGAAACATGATCCTTAGGAAATATAATACCAAAGTTTTATCCTAGATATATAAATATGACTCCAAAGGCCAGGTATGAACAACCACTCCGCCTTAGTTGCCTGGAAGAGATGGTCACGCATCGTGCACACATACTCAAGGTAGCCACATCTTCATTCACTTGGAACGAATGGAAAAATTTTCTCAATTAACAGGATTTATTATAATGGAAACTTGCATGGTTATATATCTTGGCTGCTGTTGTTATAAAAAACTATAAGAAGAGATTTATAGCAAAATTTGTATAGAAACTGTCTGACAGAATCAGGAAGTCATTGTGTCTGCTGTACAAGTCCAGCTGATTTTATGCAACCCTTCTGTGTTGCATTCTTTCTCATGCTCTTAATAATGGCAATAAGGAAGAGAGCTGAGACTTAGTCATTCTCAAATATAAAAATTCCATTAATGAAGGAGAACTTTCCAGTAGTTTCATGCCATCATTTTAAGATGGCTATTATTACACGTGAAAGCCTAAAAACTGCATAGGTGAGAAAGGTGTATTTACTTACAGCAATAACCAGCAGTTGGTGGGGGGGGTGGGAATTAGCATGAGCACTGTTATCTGGTTTAAGTACAGGATTTCTTTTTGCAATTTATAGTGTGCTCCTGAATTATTATGTGTGTGTGTCTGAACAGTATCGGTAGATAGATAAAAAAGAGGTTTCTCTACACAAAAGTCTATAGATCATTCCTGGAACTCTGCAGCATTTTTTTTTTTAAGTGTTTGATTTCTTGCCACTACTGCTTTTCCAGACTCAGAGGTATTAATGAGATAGAGCCTTTGATTGGATGGGGGGAGGGAGAACTGGGGAAAGACCACCCTTGTTTCCAGTGGCAAGAATCCAAAAAAATTAGCTTAGGAAACTGTTACAAGTTTGGGCTCCCTTCAACTTCTACCAAAGATCCCCACACTTGGGCCACCCGCTGGGTCCAGTGTAAGCGAACACAATTGGTAAAGCCTGGTGCCCTGTCAAGCTCCTCCAAGGACAGCAACCCATAATCTAAGAAAATAAAAAGTCCTGTCCAAGTTTTAACTAAGCAAATCGCCAAGATCCACAACTTTTCCTGGCTCCAAGGTCTGGGCAGTGATAAATATTTTCAGCTTAATAACGTGCTGACTGATTACCACGCTTTAATCTAAATGCCTTAAGAGGGTTCTACATTTGAGTTCTAGTTCTAAAATTCTACAATGACAGAACTAAAAATCTTAACCAAAACCACATCCTTCATATTCTATTTTTTTAGGATTATCAATTTGTCATTACTCTACTTTGTGGCTTCTTCATTTAATATTTTCTTGCTATAAATACATCCATTTAAAGTTAATGTTATGGCAGGTAGATGAGTGGAAATTCTTCTCAAATATACACATAATTATAGATAGAAGAAAGATAGTAGTATTCATATGATTCCCCTATATATATATGATGCTGCAATTCACGGGTTGGTCTATCATAAATGGTGATGACACAATTCCTCCAACATATTTAAAATGCTAATTTTGTTTCTAGAAAAAAGACCCTAGATCATTTAAACATAATGGTTAAGCATAACCCATAAAAATTATTTATATTACATAACATTGCTACAAATGCAATTATCAGTTTTATATTTGTAGGAAACAATAAAGGTTATGCTTCCTACCCAAGGCTGAGGGAAATGTGTAAATTTCAAGTGCTTGTTTTACATTTCCATAAGCCAGTCGTAGGGTGACAACAGTGGCAGATGTGATGAAATGTGTAATACTGTTTGCACAATACAGTCTAGAACCATGGTACAATACCTTAACTGTGACTGAAGGGACAAGGTCAGTTCCCACTTCAACATCAGTAGCTTGCTGTAAAAACAGAATTGAGAAGAGAAGGAAGGAAAGAATAGTTGCAAATTACATGTCCATCAATGAGTAAACACAATGCGTGCAATATATACTTCCCACCACCAAAATGGGGAACTAACCATAAAGGACTTATCAATCTAATGACAGACTAAAAGGGTCAATGTGGCTTTTTGAATGCCTTCAACTGGAAAGTCATAAGCTAATAAAAACCTTTTCCAAAATGGAAGGAAAAGGTCACATATTTTATTATTAAAATACTCTCTTGACAAATTTATTAAATGTTGAAATTAATAGAATTTAAATAACAAAATTTTGGGGCGCCTGGGTGGCTCAGATGGTTATCTTCTGCCTTCAGCTCAGGTCATGATCCCAGGGTCCTGGGATCGAGTCCCACATCGGGCTCCCTGCTCCTTGGGAGCCTGCTTCTCCTTCTGCCAATCTCTCTCTCTCTCTCTCTCTCTCTCTCTCTCTCTGTCTCTCATGAATAAATAAATAAAATCTTAAAAAATAAATAAATAAATAAATTTTTTTAAAATATTGAAACTAATTAATTCTATTAACTTGTTCTTTATATTATATTGAAGAACGTCTCCTTGTACTTCTCAGATAAGCATTATGCTATCCTTTAAGGTCCTTATATTTTCAACTTGCCAAAGGTATTCTGATTAATAATATGTATCTAAGACACATAACTAATGATACAAAGCTTGAGTGGCCTTACACCTAGAAAATAAAAGTAGAAGTGTATTTTTTTACTAGCTCATATCATAAACTAGGTCACTCTTTGAACATCAGCCTGGGTTACTTGGTCCTACCCCTTCAAGAATTCAGAGCATAATATAATACAGCAAACATTTCCTTATAATTTATAATTTACTTATTAGAGTGATAGATTGAGAGGAAAAAATGCTCACTCTATGACAGAATAAGACCAAGGGGTAACATAATCTTCCATAATACCCATTATTAGGGAACAATTAAGATCATAAAATCATTAATCCAACCAATGAATAGATCCATTGTGCTTTTAGTTAACTTATTTGAGTTTTTTTTTACTAAGAAAACCTAAGCCACGTCTAAGCAACAGGGACGGCTGTAATGTACTGGATACCACCATAAGTAAGAGTTGGGAGATTCATATTCTATTCTATACAACTCCATAGTAAACGATATATGAACTCTGATCCACCTCAGTCCAGAAGACAGGACAGCAATGCTTGTCTCATCTATAAAAGACCTCACTCTAATATAAGTTATATTATTTTTTAGATGTGTGCTTTCATAATAATGACAAAATAAAATACTAAACTAGGCTTTTTGCTCTAGTAGAACCTAAAATCCAGGAAATGTTTTACATTTACCTGTCCACAGATCTAGAAGAGAAACCAACATCTCCTGTTTCCTGCTCTTTTCAATCCATGTTTAAACACCTAGGTACTTCAAGGACAGCAGTCCTTTGGGAAGATAAAATTATAGCCAGAGAGAAATAGCTACACAAAGGACACCATGACACCATAGCCATATAAATCGTTGGGTTAGTGTGTTCTAATGGGATGAATATGATACTCTCAGGAATATCTTAAGAAGGAAAAAATAGTAAGACAGGGAAAATGAAGCTGGAAAGAGACACCTAGTTAAGAGGAAACAGCACTCTGAGTTACCAATAGGGAAATATACATTACAATATAGTGCTATTACACAAGGCCTTTTCCTACAAAGATCAAAAGTTGCTAAAGAACAGAAAGGGAATCCCTCCTTCCAAACAGTTTATGTTTAAGAGAACCTAGAAAAAATTATATAAGTTGCCCAAAGGAAAATAAGAATCATTTCCAAGGCAAGAAAATGTGTGTACGTTTGTCAGCTAAGCAAAAATGTTCCACTCAGACTACACCCTTCAGGTAGAGTGAGAAATGGTGTGTGCTGAATGGCCAATGTTTTAAACAGTGCCTCTACTATGTGACCCAGCTGAGTGAATGTTTCTTTCATATATAGTATTTTTTTTTAAGTATGCCCAACTTACTATATTATGGCAATGTTAACGTGATTTTTATCACAGCTTGGGTTGGCTCTTTATTCCAAGATTAATCTTTGAAAACTTAGGACAAGTACTTACTATATTATGCTCTGATACCTAAATATCGAAGTCATTTCCTAGGTAAAATTACATGACATGAACTCCAAATATAGTAAAAACCAGTGAATTTGATCACTTGCCAAAACTGATCAACTTCTGATTCAGACACAGATAAACTTAATAGATTTTTGCCCAAACTGCAGGCAGTGAGACATAACCAATTATAATCTAACAAGTGCTTACAGAAAACTAAACAAGGAAATGGGGCAACATGACCAAGGACAGTCCCTCTTTCATCCTTCCTGTTTCTCATCTCCACTCCTTTATGAAGCAAAAATACTGAGCACTCATTATGTGACAGACACTAAAGATACGGCAGTGGACGAGACAAGCAGTGGAATGCAGGGTATGGTGGTGGTGGTGGTGGTGGTGGTGGTAGTGGTGATGATAATGCTAAAAGAACTAAAATGTAATTTGATGATGATGATGCTGATATTGTTATCATAACAATTCAACAAAGTAGATTCTATTATTATTCCCATTTTACAGATGAGAAAAATTGAGACTAAGAAAATAAAATACTCTGCCCTGGGTCACACAGACAGAAACAGCAGGAAAAAATAATTCTTGGCCCAACTGCCCAACTGTTTATTGTTAAATAACACACACAGACACCTCCCTCCCCACCCCCATCTCCCCCAACCCCACAACACTAGCTCATTGAACCTTCAACAAAAATCTTGTAGGGTATTATTCACCTGGATTATGATTATCTCAATATTCTGGTACTGAAAAAGTTTTGTTTTTTTTTTTTAAGTAGATTCAGAATAATGAATCTTCTACTGTTGCCCCATCCTCTCCTTTTTTTAGACCAAAATCCTACCTAAGGAACTCCTAAGAGATTGGAAATGTTTTTTCTAGAAAGTAATAAAGACTAAAAGTTGTTATCCTCCCTAAAGTTTCTATCTGGGGACCAAAAATTTAAACCAATACATATTGATCCCAAATCAGCAGAGTCCACCACTATCCTAAACCCTTTTAAAGTCTGCGAATATACCTACAGACACTGAATCAAAGTTAGGAGAAACCATGGCAGAAACTTTCAAATCATCTTCTCTCTCCGTCATGGGCCAAACACCTGTAATTTAAAAAGAAAAACAATATTTAATCATAAGGTAAACCTGATGCATACAGTTTTTTTAAAAAGGTTTTTCTATACCATATATCAAAAAACAACCCCATAAACATACTCACAAGTTGAAGAAAACTAATGCATTACAGAATTAGAAATCTGATAATTCTTCCCCCTCTACAAAATTTTAAAGAAAAACTGTCTTTCTCCAAAGATATTATCTAAGATGTGTCCCAGTGACTGAAGAGTGTTGGGAACTTCAATGCTCTCTCCTTAACACTATAGGTAGGAGCCCAAACTATAACTTTTTGAAGGTAAGTTGGGCAGAACTATCAAAATGTAAAATATACATTCCTATGATTTAACAATTCTACTCCTTAGCATTTATCCAATACTCACAGACACACCCAAGGAGCCTCTCTGCTGCTGGTAGTTATTAAAAACAAAAACAAAAACAACCTAAATCCCTATGTTTCTATTAATAGGGAAATGCTTGACTAGATTATGGTATATCTACACTATGCAATGATCCATAGACCAAAGCTATAAATAAGAGTGCTAGCTAACTTTATACACTATTATGAAAAGAACTCCAGGACGTGCCTATTAATAAAAAAAAAAAGCAAGACGTTGTACAATGCATCTAATATGCACATATTTGTGTAAAAAGAAATAAACATGAATTTTTTTTAAAGAATACACAAGCACTCTTGATAAAGGTTACCTTTAAATAATCTAGAGGAACTAGGATCTGGGGGTTTTACCTTTTTAGTACTCTTAGAATTATTTTCATCACATTCGTGTTATTTTCACAACTTAAAATTTCACTATTTAAAAATGTTTATAGTGCATACTGAGATATGAACAAGTGACACAGATCCTAAATGAACAAGAAACCTAAATAATATATATGCAAAAATACATGTGTATATATGTGTGTGCATTCATATACACATATATATATATGAATAACAGACTATTGGCTGCCCACCTAACAACCACTTTCCCCTCCTCCTCCTCCTTTGTGGCAGAACTGTAATTCTACTGAGGCATTCGCCTTCTTCTCAAAGTCCTTGGATTGGTCAGATCCAATCATGGTGATTTCATTCCCCCGACCATTTGTTGCTTTAGGCATGAGCACTGGGGCTTAATCCTGGCAGACGTGAGGTGAAGGGAGTTGGGAGTGGGGGGCGCATGCTTCTGGGAAAGCTATTTCCCCATAATAAAAAGGGAGACTTAGGAGAAATGTCTCTCTTCTTCCCTGGAAATCATATTTGCACATAATGCCTGGAACTGCTGAAATTACCCTGTGACCTTGAGAGGAAACATCCCTCACACACCAAGGATAGCTGACTGAAAACATGGAAAGTTCTTGGATGATGCCACAGGAATCAGCTGTCTCACAAAGAGAAGAACTACCTACAATTGCCATCAGGCATTCCCACCAGTACTGCAATATTGGATGTAGGAATTTCCATAACTTAGTGACAATACGAAAGCCTGCTCCTTGCCTGCCCAAAAACCATTCTTCAGTTCTTTACTAAAAGAAGCTCAATTTTATTCTGAGCAACAAAGTGCTCGGCTAAAACACGAATTTTCCCAGCCTCTTGTAAGCTTGGAGTGGCCAGTGAGATGTGAGTAGAAGCTGCTCAGGGTGTGGCTTCCAGCAAAGATCCTTAAAGGGGCTGACTCAGCTGCAGATGTGAGGGCAGGAGTTCCAGAAGCCATCCTGGACCAACGGATGACCCTGGGAGAGAAAGAATTGGAGTCCCTGACGACAGTGGAACCGCCAGACCAACGCTGGTCTGCCCATTGCTGGACTTCTTTTCCATGGGAAAGAAATAAACCTCTGCCTTGTTTAAGCCACCTTATTTGGGTATTGTGTTATGTGCAGACAGACTTGGACCTAAACAACACATCTTCTAACAAGGTCACCAAGTACAAATGCTTCTAGTACTCAATGGTAAAGGCAACTTAGTTATCCTAGACATATTTTCAATAGGGTACAGAGTTTCATTTATATGCCCCTTTCTTACTGTTCTCTTTCCCTTCCTGAAGACACAATTGTGTGGGAGGCTATCTCAATATCATACTCATTCCTTCACACCCCAGGTAAAGAACATGATCAACTGGCTTAATTATAAGGAAATTCTGCCTTTGAAAGTGCCTACCAACAGATGTGGTTGACTACTGGTAACAGAAATGCTAGGCAGGATTCACACTAATGAGCTGAATATGAAAAGCTTCAAAACCCATGAGCCATACAGAAATTACTATAATTTCATGCTTACAACATACATTCCTCATATAAGTTACACACATAAAATCAGCTTCAAAAACACTTTTATTACAGTAGATAATATACACCAGGTGTACAACAAAATGTACTCTTTAAATTGGCTTTAAATTTTGCTGAAACTCTGCTTTGAAGAAATAAAAAAGCTCTAAGTACCAAAAATAATCCACAAGACTGTGAACTTATTTTTGTGAATGAAAGTCACTATACTAAAATAAGTGGCATTTAAATGAATAATGAGGTCATCAAAAAGTTCAGAGTTTTAACTTCTCATAATCTTCTATAATGAAATGATTTAGTGCTTTTATATAATTACAGGTATTTAATAAACAAATATACCACAGTTTTATAAGGGTACAGAATACTAAGTTTTTTCAATATCTAGAAATAAAATATTTTAAAATTTCTTTCTTACAAGTTTCTCTTTGGGTTTTTTTTTTGGGGTGTGTGTGTGTGTATGTGTGTGGGAGGTTTTTGTTTGTTTGTTTGTTTTTTTAGGACTAAAACCAAAGGATGATGGCAAAGAAGTGTCAGGGAACTTCAAATATTAACTAAAATTTGAGGTTATGTAAATAATGAACTTTGCACCCATGTCTGTGGGCACATCCCTACCTTAATTAGCAGTTATTTCAAAATATACAAAAGGATCAAGGTAATGACAACTTTAAAAGAACCCAACCCTTCTCACTCAAGGGCATCACTATGGCCAGCAAAAAAAACTTTTAGCTGTAAGGGATTTTTCTGAGAAATCTTTTACACAGTTGAGTGTTAATCAAAATATCACTAACACATTGTTTATGGAAAGGGCAAAATCTCAAGACACAAGATCTAAAATGAAAAGCAACATTAAATTTATTTAATGAACTCTGGAAATTTCATGTTTCATATATATGCCACTCTTCTTCAATTATATTTTTAAATGACATAAAGAGACTCATAATTCCATTAATCCCCAAAACACTAGTATCAAAAAGGGGGGGAATGTGTATATTGCAATGTGACACATCCAATTTTAACAATTCTCCATTTGAGAGGGGGTTGCTGACAACAAATAGGTTTTCTGTAATTGGAGGTACTTAAAAGACCTAAATTTCACTGGTTTACTTTCAAAACTTTCTAGGAGAATGTGTGAAGCCAAGGCATAATAATTTTACTTTAATAATCATATTTTTAAAATATATTATCTAAATTCCTCTGAATCTGTCTTGGTAATGGAGACTCAAAAATATATAAATCTAGTAAAGTGATTGGATCAGGATTAAGATTGGCTCTGGTGTTTTGGTTGGCTTTTGATGCTCTGCTTCTTTTATTATTCCTACTTGTTTTAATATTTCTCTTATGTGAAAATACTCCATATTTTTTCTCATTAAAAAAATACTTTTACCTGACTCTGAGAAGAAAACTTAAAATAATGTTTTTCACATGTCCAATTCAAACTGCAGGATTGGTGTTTTGTTTCTCCTTTTAATTTACAATAAAATTATACCCCTGTGAATCCCAAATAAAGATAACACTGAGTTGCTCAAAACTCAGAAACTGAAAATATCATCAGCCTCTGAGTCATTAGAAATCAACATACTGCAGGCTACACTACATTTGGATAGCTAATTAACTGCATACCTAAATAATATCATTGAACTGCAAAAGACCACATATTTAGTAACAAAGTGGTAACTCATGTACTGCTTTAGTTTCTTTTAAAAGAAGCAACTTAAAATGTTTTCAGGGATATTAGAAGTTAACAAATGATCACTCTAAAGTTTAATGCTCTTCTCAAGTCCTGAAACCACTAAGCAAAGAAGTGTCTTGTTCCTTTCTTAGAGTTTAAAGAAAAAAAATTAGGTAGCTCTGTCCCTGAAACACACTAACAAAAGCAATAAGCTATAAAATACAAATTACAGAGCAACACTGTTTTTACAAATATGATTTTAATTAAGCCTGGAGGAGAAAATTAACTAATACATTCAAAATATTATCTACATACAAAATAATACCAATTTTATAATGAACACTAAAATCAAATACTAAAACTTGCAAATAAGATACCTTGTGATTTATTAACATCTTTGATGATTTTCTGAAGTTCTTTCAATTCTATATCAAGTTCATCATAGTGTAGTTCTCTAGACTCAACCTTTGGAGCTTGGAACAAAGAAGGGTCTGTCCCCAGGTATGAACACTGCAAGTGACCATCATCACTCAGAGTGACTATCACTCCTTTTAAATCACTACAATAAGAAAGAGAAAATGAGACATAATTCAAATTTTTGGTGGATTTAGACTTGACCAACAATATTTTTATTCAATTTAGTTTCAACATGCCATTAAGAAAATGGCCATATAATTATTTCTAAAGTTTTACATCAAGGACTCAATTCAAATATTTCAAACATGATTTTTATTTATATAAACACTCCCAATGTTAGGATTCATTACACGGGGGGGAAAAAACCTTAACAATTATTATAATAGCTGTCACTTTGGGGGACCTAACTACGTGATAAATCATGCTCCAAAAGCTTTTCAAGTACTGTATCATTTAATCCTCGCTCCAGCTCCTGCTTGGTAGATTCTGTTTGTTGGTTGTTTTTTTTTTTTATTTATTTATTTGAGAGAGAGAATGAGATACAGAGAGCATGAGAGGGAGGAAGGTCAGAGGGAGAAGCAGACTCACTGCTGAGCAGGGAGCCCCATGCGGGACTCAATCCTGCGGCTCCAGGATCATGACCTGAGCAGTCACTTAACCAACTGAGCCAGCCAGGCGCCCCCACTTGGTAGATTCTTAATAGGCATGTGAACACTTGTGAAGCTACCATGGATCAAGAGTGAGCCTCGGGCTGGCTGAAGATCATGGCTGAGGCACAGGAACAAAGACAGGACAATATGGGCAATGGTGAAAAATATTAGCGAAGTAAGCCCTGCAAGACCTTGAAGAGAAATGAAATCCCTACTCTTTTCCTTTTCATTCTCCACCCTGGGGACTTGTGTTTGCGCTCTTTCCCCCAGGGCCCCCCACCATGACTTCCCTCACACACCCTCCTACTAGAGCAGTCACAGTTACTCTTGCTCTTCACTCAGAGAGGGAGGGAGAAGTATCCCATTTCCTCATTTTGTAACTCTCTCTCCATCCCTCTTCCTCCCATCCTTTCACTCTTCCTTCTCTCTTAGGCTCCTTTAACTTTGTTTTTTTACTCTAGAATCTGGACCTAATATATAAATTATAGATAAACTTAGCATATCATTTTTAAAAGTTGTAAATTTTCCTGATCATGCTATGAAAAGCTGAAATGAACACTATTTGCTTCCTCCTTTGCTTACTCAGAAGAAAAAATAAGTCAACATTGTCATAAGTCATTTTGAGCTGATGCATAATGAATTTGTTTGATTTTCATTTGTTATATTTTCTAGCGGCCTTTGATTTAAAAAAAAAGGTTTCTAGCCTCATTCTAAAGGTTAAATATTAATCAAAACTTATAGAAAATTTGAGAGAAAAAACAACTTGAAAAAAATACTGCTATTCATCTGAAAAAATATATATATATAAGGTATATAAGAGTCTAGGCCTTATTCAGAATGAGTAAGAAATTTTAAAACTCCCCAACATTGGGTCATGGCAAGTGGTCAGCTCATTAATCGAAAAGCTTAACTTGGATGAGAGTAGATACTAACATTGTTCAATCTCTCCTATAGGGTGGCCACCAGCATCCACTTTACCACCTGCCTTCAACAAAAAATTCCTTTTTTTTTTAATATATGTCTGTATATTCAGTCCTTACGTTTGACTCAGAAGTCAAGAAGTACTTGAATTTTTACCTCTATTTCTTCAGGTTCTTGATGCATAGAACTAACTTTTTAAAAAATTTTTATTTAAATTCCAGTTAATTAACATACAGTGTAATATTACTTTCAGGTGTACACTCTAGTGATTCAACACTTCCATACAACACCCCAGTGCTCATCTCAGCAGGTGCACTCCTTAATCCCCATCACCTATTTTACCCACCTCCCCTCTGGACACAACATTCCTATACATACTTTCTCTAGGACTTACTTAGGCACGGTCAGTGCCACATAACCCTCCGGTATGACTTCAGAGAAACAAAAAATAAATTGATATCTCTAACTCAACTGCTAAAAAACTAGACTAGGAGTCAGAGACTCTGGGTTCTAACTCTGACTCTGCCCCATATAGCAGTCAATTTAGAGAAGTCTTCCTAAATGTTATCTCTAAAATGAGAAAGTGAGGCTCGATGATCCTCTAAGGTCTTTAAGTTTTATGAATTGGTTCTGTTAATCTAGCTCAGGAAATAAATACTCCCAAAATAAAATTATTTTCTTAAAATAAAGTGTGAAAAGCAACCACACGGTACCTCTGGGCTTTACCATTTCTAAGCAGTCAGCTGAAGCCACCTAGTGGCCATGCCATGGAAATCCTAATTTCCAGCTCTGACAAGGCCTTTTCAACAGGGCAAACCCTCTGTCCCTTCTGAGTTGTGACTGTGGTCTGTTCCCCATTCCACCCAACCCCACTAAGGTCTGGAAACTTAATGAGTCCTCAGGAAACTCTAGAACACTAAAGACAAGATCTTTGGCTGGCTTCTCAGAGAATGTGGAGATCATCAGTTGTTTTTTTTTTAATTCAAAAGAGTATTTCCATTTTATCTTTACCCTTTGAGTGGTCCATAATATATGAAACCTAGTATGACCCAATACAAGTATCCCTCAGCATTCAAATTCATTTGGTCTATGAATTGGATAACTTATTATTGAATCAGTTTTGTTCCACTGTTTTAGACAGCAAATGGCAACAATTCAGACACGAGATTTATCTAAAAATGTATTGAAACCTATTAAGTTTAAGATAGAGTTTAAACAGTAGCGTATACATGTATTTCTTCAGACTCTTAAAAAAAAATCATTACTGGTGCTCAACCTGTACAAATATAAAAGGGAGGAGTCTTCCCTCACTGAAAGAATTTAACAAAGGTCACCAGAATGTCTTAAAAATAAATCACAAAACTAAAAGCAATTTACTTTTTTCTTCAGTAGCATCAGAATCATTGCATATAATTTAGATAAAATAACAGAAATTTAGACTTCAGTTGGATTCATTTAAGATTGTGCATTTTATTCCACAGGAACACTGTAATAAGCTCTAAAAACTCTAAAATAAATGAGTGGAATTTCTGTCTAAAACATCTATGATGGGACAGACAATTTGATTGAAGCCTAGAACACTAATAAATAAGTCATCACTTGGTATCTTAATTCAAAGAACAAATTTTAAAATACATATATCATTCCTAAAGCTAAGCCAAATTTAAGTATAAAGAAAAAAGGAAAAACACAATCAAGGTTTTTTTTTTTTAATCTTTCTAAATAACATTTTATTTAACAATACTATCCATTTAAGTTAATGTGTAAGCTTCCGTGGATGATAGAATTTTATGCTAGAAGAAGCCATCAAGTAAATCAAGTATGGAATACACTATTACTTATATCTTTAGAGTTAACATTGCCAAAATTAAGGTCTCCAGATTATTGTTGGTTCTTGAAGCTCATCAGCTAACCCAAGGCATTAGAATAATGTATTTTATGAAGAACCAAGGTCAAAGATGTTATATTCCTAGGACACATAATAATTTTGTGTATTTAGCAATGGAGCATGAAAATAAACAACAGAGGTTACTCAGGAATCTGAAAGTAATTGTTTCATCACTCAGTAAACAGATCCCTGCCTTAACAATACATTCAAACAAAATTCCAGATGGATTTTAAAAGTTAAATTTTAAAATATGAAACTACAAAAATATTTATCTGCCCTTGGGATAGAGAGACCTGTAGTTGTAAGAAAGCAATGGAGAAAACTACAAAGGAAAGGATCACTAAATTAAACAACAAAAAAATTTTAAACTTGTTATATGCTTTAAAAAACATGATAAAAAAGAACAAAAGGCAAACTGGGAAAATATTGGCAACCAACATAAAGTACATAATTTAAGTTGAACCATATAAAGTTGTGAATATTTAACTGTTTTTGACCTATAATATCTATCTTGTATGTTTCATCTAATATGTAAAGAACTCTTACAAACCAAAAAAAAACTCACAAATCAATGAAAATGAGATTATATCTCAAAAGGAAAACGTAAAAGGAAATGTACAATTCAGTTAAAAATAAGTCAATAGATAGATGAAAAATATATTTTTAAAACCTGTATTTGATTATTTAATACTTTAAACTAGAAAAAAATTGTATTTAATAATCAGTCCTGTTAGAGAAGTTACATGGAGGTGGCGGAGCAAGATGGCAGAGGAGTAGGGGGCCTGGATATCGTCTGGACTCAGGAATTCAGCTGAATAGGGATCAAACCATTCTGAACACCTACGAACTCAACAGGAGATCGAAGAAGAGAGTAGCAACAACTCTCTGAACAGAGAAGCGAACACTTACTGGAAGGTAGGACGTGCGGAGAAGTGAATCTGAGGCAATATTCGGGAGGATAGATGGCGGGGGAGGGGGCCTCCGTTGGCCACTTCTGGCAAGTGATAGAGCCGCGGAGCACAAAATCGGAACTTTTAGAAGTTGGCTCCACTGAGGGACGTCGTTCCAGTGGCTAAGCAGAGGGTGGAACCCTCGTGGGACAGTGTGGTCTCAGGACCCTCGGGGTCACAGAAAGACCGGGGGTGCCTGAGTGCTGCAGAACTCCCAGGAATCGGATGGGGAAGCCGGCTGCAGAGACAGAGCCGAGGCGCGGGCTCCCAGCTCGGGGTGGCCATAAACTGTGATCCACGGCCCAGTGGGGCCACTACTCCTCCAGCAGGGACCCAACAAGCGGCAGATCCGGGGAGACTCCCCTTCCTCCCCCGGGAGGAGTGGCGCGGGAGCACACTGCAGGGATCTGCTGGGTTTGGAGATTCCACACGGGGTCGGGTGCCAGACATAGAAACGCTCGGTCACAGGCCGGGTGAGCACACAGTGCGGCCAGAGACCAGGGAGACGGGAGTGGCTGCTTTTCTCTGGGGGCGCACTGAGGAGTGGGGCCCCGAGTTCTCAGCTCCTCCGGGTGGAGATTGGGAGGCCACCATTTTCACCCTGGTCCTCCAAAGCTGTACCAAGAGCTTGCAGGGAACAAAAGCTCCTGAGAGCAAACCCAAGCAGCTTGCTTAGCCCAGACCAACAAGGGCGGGGCAATTCTGCCTCCGGCAAAGATATTTGGGAACCACGGCAACAGGTCCCTCCCCCAGAAGAGCAGCACCAACAGCCAGCAAGCGAAGACCAAGTTTACCGATCAAGGAGAACAAGAGAACTCCAGTGCTAGGGGAATACAGCACATAGAATTCATGGCTTTTTTTACCATGATTCATTAGTTTTTCAAAGTTAATTTTTTAACTGTTTTTTTTTAATTTTTCTTTTTCCCTTTTTCAACCAACATCTTATCAATCCCTTTTTTTAAAAAAACATTTTTTATTTTTCATTTTTAGAGTCATATTTTATCCCTTCATAGTAGTTACCCTTATTTTTGGCATATATATATAAGTTGTTCTCCCCTTAAAATTTTGAGATACAGTTTCTTCTAACAGATCAAAATATACCCTAAATCACTAGTGTATGGCTTTGTTCTAGTCTCCAGCCTGATTACATTCTCTCCCTTTTTTTTTAAATCTTCTTCTTTCTTTTTTCAAATTTCTTATCCTATCAATTCCTTTTATAAAATCTTTTATAATTTTCATCTTTACAGTCATCTTCCATCTCTTCATTGTATCAACCCTTATTTTGTACATATATAAGTCTTTCTTCCTTTAAAATTTTAGGAGGCACTTTTTTCTAATAGACCAAAATATGCCCAAAATCTAGTGTGTGGCACTGATCTATGCACTAGCCTGATCATATTTGATCATATTCATTTTTTTGTATTGTTCTGTTTTTGTTTTTATTTTTTTCTTTTTGTTTTTCTTTTCTTTCTTTCTTTTCTCTTCCTTTTCTCTTTCTTTCCCTTTCTTTTCCCCTGGTTTCAGGTCTTTTCTGATTTGTATAGAGTATATTTGCTGGGGACATTGTTAACCTGTTAGTATTTTGTTCTCTCATTCATCTATTCTCCTCTGGACAAAATGACAAGACGAAAAAAATCACCTCAACAAAAGGAACAAGAGATAGTACCGTCAGCCAGGGACCTACTCAATACTGACATTAGTATGGTGTCAGACCTAGACTTCTGAATCATGACTTTAAAGATACTAGCTGGGCTTTAAAAAAGTGTGGAAGTTATTAGAGAAACCCTTTCTGGAGAAATAAAAGAACTAAAATCTAACCAAGTCGAAATCAAAAAGGCTATTAATGAGGTGCAACCAAAAATGGGGGCACTAACTGCTAGGAAATATGAGGCAGAAGAGAGAATCTGCGATAAAGAAGACCAAATGATGGAAAATAAAGAGGCTGAGAAAAAGAGAGAGAAACAACTACAGGATCACGAGGGCAGAATTCAAGAGATAAGCGATACGATAAGACGAAACAACATTAGAATAATTGGGATCCCAGAAGAAGAAGAAAGAGAGAGAGGGGCAGAAGGTATATTGGATCAAATAATGGCAGAGAACTTCCCTAATGTGAGGAAAGACACAGGCATCAAAATCCAGGAGGCACAGAGAACCCCTCTCAAAATCAATAAAAATAGGTCAACACCCCGACATCTAATAGTAAAACTTACGAGTCTCAGAGACAAAGAGAAAATCCTGAAAGCAGCTCCGGAGAAGAGATATGTAACCTACAATGGTAGAAATATTAGATTGGCAACAGACCTATCCACAGAGACCTGGCAGGCCAGAAAGGGCTGGCAAGATATCTTCAGAGCACTAAACGAGAAAAAAATGCAGCCAAGAATACTATATCCAGCTAGGCTCTCATTGAAAATTGAAGGAGAGATAAAAAGCTTCCAGGACAAACAAAAACCAAAGGAATTTCCAAACACGAAACCAGCCCTCCAAGAAACATTGAAAGGGGTCCTCTAAGCAAAGAGAGAGCCTAAAAGCGCAGTACAGATCAGAAATGAACAGAGAAAATATACAGTCACAGTCATCTTACAGGCAATACAGTGGCACTAAATACATACCTTTCAATAGTTACCCTGAATGTAAATGGGCTAAATGCCCCAATCAAAGACACAGGCTATCAGATTGGATTCAAAAACAAGACCAATCAAAATCCTTTCTGCAAGAGACTCATTTTACACCCAAAGACACCCCCAGATTGAAAGTGAGGGGGTGGAAAACCATTTACCATGCTAATGGACACCAAAAGAAAGCTCAGGTGGCAATCCTTATATAAGACAAATTAGATTTTAAAACAAAGACTGTAATAAGAGATGAGGAAGGACACTATATCCTACTTAAGGAGTCTATCCAACAAGAAGATCTAACAATTGTAAATATCTATGCCCCTAACGTGGGAGCAGCCAATTATATAAGGCAATTAATAACAAAAACAAAGAAACACATTGACAGCAATACAATAATAGTGGGGGATTTTAACACCCCCATGACTGAAATGGGCAGATCATCTAAGCAAAAGGTCAACAAGGAAATAAAGACTTTAAATGACACACTGGACCAAATGGACTTCACAGACATATTCAGAACATTCCATCCCAAAGCAACGGAATACACATTCTTCTCTAGTGCCCATGGAACATTCTCCAGAATCGATCACAACCTAGGTCACAAATCAGGTCTCAACCAGTACCAAAAGATTGGGATCATTCCCTGCATATTTTCAGACCACAATGCTTTGAAACTAGAACTCAATCACAAGAGGAAAGTCGGAAAGAACTCAAATACATGGAGGCTAAAGAGCATCCTACTAAGGAATGAATGGGTCAACCAGGAAATTAAAGAAGAATTTAAAAAATTCATGGAAACCAATGAAAATGAAAACACAACTCTTCAAAATCTTTGGGATACAGCAAAGGCAGTCCTGAGAGGAAAGTATATAGCAATACAAGCCTTTCTCAAGACACAAGAAAGGTCTCAAATACACAACCTAACCCTACACCTAAAGGAGCTGGAGAAAGAACAGCAAATAAAGCCTAAACCCAGTAGGAGAAGAGAAATAATAAAGATCAGAGCAGAAATCAATGAACTAGACACCAAAAGAACAGTAGAACAGATCAACGAAACTAGGACTGGTTCTTCGAAAGAATTAACAAGATTGATAAACCCCTGGCCAGACTTATCAAAAAGAAAAGAGAAAGGACCCAAATCAACAAAATCATGAAGGAAAGAGAACAGATCACAACCAACACCAACGAAATACAAACAATTATAAGAACATATTATGAGCAACTCTATGCCAGCAAATTAGATAACCTGGAAGAAATGGGTGCATTCCTACAGATGTGTCAACTACCAAAATTGAACCAGGAAGAAATAGAAAACCTGAACAGACCTATAACCACTAAGGAAATTGAAGCAGTCATCAAAAATCTCCCAACAAACAAAAGCCCAGGGCCAGATGGCTTCCCAGGGGAATTCTATCAGATATTTAAAGAAAAATTAATACCTAATCTCCTGAAACTGTTCCAAAAAATAGAAATGCAAGGAAAACTTCCAAACTCGTTTTATGAGGCCACCATTACCTTGATCCCAAAACCAGACAAAGACCCCATCAAAAAGGAGAACTACAGACCAATATCCTTGATGAACATGGATGCAAAAATTCTCACCAAAATACTAGCCAATAGGATCCAACAGTACATTAAAAGGATTATTCACCATGACCAAGTGGGATTTATCCCTGGGCTGCAAGGCTGGTTCAACATCCGCAAATCAATCAACGTGATACAATACATTAACAAAAGAAAAAACGAGAATCCTATGATCCTCTCAATAGATGCAGAAAAAGCATTTGACAAAGTACAGCATCCTTTCTTGATCAAAACTCTTCAGAGGATAGGGATAGAGGGTACATACCTCAACATCATAAAAGCCATCTACGAAAAACCCACAGCGAATATCATTCTCAATGGGGAAAAGCTGAGAGCTTTTCCCCTAAGGTCAGGAATGCGGCAGGGATGTCCACTCTCACCACTGCTATTCAACATAGTATTAGAAGTCCTAGCCACAGCCATCAGACAACAAAAAGAAACCAAAGGCATCCAAATCGGCAAAGAGGAAGTCGAACTCTCACTCTTTGCAGATGATATGATACTGTATGTGGAAAACCCAAAAGACTCCACCCCAAAACTGCTAGAACTCATACAGGAATTCAGTCAAGTGGCAGGATATAAAATCAATGCACAGAAATCAGTGGCATTCCTATACACCCACAACAAGACAGAAGAGAGACAAATCAAGGAGTCGATCCCATTTACAGTTGCACCCAAAACCATAAGATACCTAGGAATAAATTTAACCAAAGAGGCAAAGGATCTGTACTCAGAAAACTATAAAATACTCATGAAAGAAATTGAAGAAGACACAAAGAAATGGAAAAACGTTCCATGCTCATGGATTGGAAGAACAAACATTGTGAAGATGTCAATGCTACCTAGAGCAATCTACACATTCAATGCAATCCCCATCAAAATACCATCCACTTTTTTCAAAGAAATGGAACAAATAATCCTAAAATTTGTATGGAACCAGAAGAGACCCCGAATAGCCAGAGGAATATTGCAAAAGAAAAGCAAAGCTGGCGGCATCACAATTCCGGACTTCCAGCTCTATTACAAAGCTGTCATCATCAAGACAGTATGGTACTGGCACAAAAACAGACACATCGATCAATGGAACAGAATAGAGAGCCCAGAAATGGACCCTCAACTCTATGGTCAACTCATCTTTGACAAAGCAGGAAAGAATGTCCAATGGAAAAAAGACAGTCTCTTCCACAAATGGTGTTGGGAAAATTGGACAGCCACATGCAGAAGAATGAAACTGGACCGTTTCCTTACACCACACACAAAACTAGACTCCAAAAGGTTGAAAGACCTAAACGTGAGACAGGAGTCCATCAAAATCCTAAAGGAGAACACAGGTAGCAACCTCTTCGACCTCAGCCGCAGCAACTTCTTCCTAGAAACATCGCCAAAGGCAAGGGAAGCCAGGGCAAAAATGAACTATTGGGATTTCATCAAGATCAAAAGCTTTTGCACAGCAAAAGAAACAGTCCACAAAACCAAAAGACAACCGACAGAATGGGAGAAAATATTTGCAAATGACATATCAGATAAAGGGCTAGTATCCAAAATCTATAAAGAACTTATCAAACTCAACACCCAAAGAACAAATAATCCAATCAAGAAATGGGCAGAAGACATGAACAGACATTTTTCCAAAGAAGACATCCGAATGGCCAACAGACACATGAAAAAGTGCTCAACATCGCTCGGCATCAGGGAGATCCAAATCAAAACCTCAGTGAGATACCACCTCACACCAGTCAGAATGGCTAAAATTAACAAGTCAGGAAACGACAGATGTTGGCAGGGATGTGGAGAAAGGGGAACTCTCCTACACTGTTGGTGGGAATGCAAGCTGGTGCAACCCCTCTGGAAAACAGTATGGAGGTTCCTCCCACAGTTGAAAATAGAGCTACCATACGATCCAGCAATTGCACTACTGGGTATTTACCACAAAGATACAAATGTAGGGACCCGAAGAGGTACGTGCACCCCAATGTTTATAGCAGCAATGTCCACAATAGCCAAACTGTGGAAAGAGCCAAGATGTCCATCGACAGATGAAGGGATAAAGAAGATGTGGTATATATGCACAATGGAATATTATGCAGCCATCAAAAGAAATGAGATCTTGCCATTTGCAATGATGTGGATGGAACTGGAGGGTGTTATGCTGAGTGAAATAAGTCAATCAGAGAAAGACATGTATCATATGACCTCACCGATATGAGGAATTCTTAATTTCAGGAAACAAACTGAGGGTTGCTGGAGTGGTGGGGGGTGGGAGGGATGGGGTGGCTGGGTGCTAGACATTGGGTAGGGTATGTGCTATATTGAGTCTGTGAATTGTGCAAGACTGTTGAATCACAGATCTGTACTTCTGAAACAAATAATGCAACATATGTTAAGAAAAAAGAAAAAGAAGAAGATAGCAGGAGGGGAAGAATGAAGGGGAGTAAGTCAGGGCGAGACAAACCATGAGAGACGATGGACTCTGAAAAACAAACTGAGGGGTCTAGAGGGGAGGAGGGTGGGGGGATGGGTTAGCCTGGTGATGGGTATTAAGGAGGGCACGTTCTGAGTGGAGCACTGGGTGTTATGCACAAACAATGACTCATGGAACACTACATCAAGAACGAATGATGTAATGTATGGTGATTAACATGACAATAAAAAAATTTTTTAAAAAGTTACACGGAGATAAAAACTCTTGTACACTTTCAATGGAAATATAAATTTGTTAAAGATGTTATTAGTGATCAGTTAGAAATATCTATCAAAAGCCTTAAAAATGCTCATTACTTTTTACACAATAATTGACTTCTACAGTTATTAAGGAAATTTAGAAACAACCCAAATGGTAATAAAAAGGGGAAATATTTTTAAAAGCATGATGTATCTCGAATAGAAAGTATAGAAGCCATTAACAACCATGTTTTACAAATATCTGCTTTCAGAAAAAATAGCTACATACATAGTGTAAAAGCAAAACACAATATTGCGTATATACTTACTTTAATTTTGTAAGATATATGTATATAAAATACAGATTAGAAAACAAATTACCCAAATGCAAAAGAATGGTGACTATCTCTGGTTAGTGAGATTATGAGCTATTTTTATCCTGTCTTAATGGTTATAAGATTTTTTTAAACTATTTTCTTTTTTTTTTAAGAAAGAAAATGTATATTCCATTTTCTATCCCCAGAGACTGAATTTGAATTTGCAATTTAAAAGTTAAATAATCTGTGGAATTAAAACTTTTATCCAGTTCTCTATTTTCTGACAAGGCCACTCTATCAAATATGCAACCTGAAAGTATTTGACATGGAGCTCACAAAAGATAGAAAATGAACAGTTACAATAAAACAAATGAATGGAAGTTTTAAAAACAAATGAAAAGAACATGCACTGACTCTAACGGTCTCTTGTCCACCTGCATTTTATGGAAAAGAGAAATATTTTAAGTTATCAAATTGTCGAAGTCTGGTGTTTATTACTAGATATAGATATCAAAGAAATCTTAAAAACTTAAATACTATTTACTGTACCCAATTTTTACTCTGCCTCAGGAAGGGGCATACAATTTAAAGGTACTTCCCTTTAGGAAGAGCAGGCTGACTCAGTGTGGGCAGCCCTTCCTCAGCCCCAACAGGTTGGATGTGGCCATTTGAACATATTTTGAGTCATTTCATCATCACTCATTTAAGACATGTTTATTTAGCATCTTCTATACAATAGAAGCTACAAAGGCAAATAAGACATGGTGCTTGTCCCATAAAAAAACTCTGGTCTAGTTGAAAATGAAAACTTATTTTAAAAAAAAGAAGAGAGAAAGATCCTGATTTTGATTTCTCCCCTCCAACTCAAACCTGTCCCTCCTACAGGTCATATTATTTATTTTTCTAAGCATAATACCTAAGTATTCAAGAATCAAATATGGAAAAGAAAAAAGGAAAAGAGACAAATTCTACACAAAATGTCATGTAAATGATATCTGCCTTTAATCTACAAAATTAAATATGAAATGATTATGGTATTTCCTCTTGTTGAGATGAAATTAGCTGACACACCTGGTTGGAATTCTATAGCAAGGGCACATTTGATAGCCATTTAGAAGTTACTTTTGTCAGCAGCTTCCAACTTTGTACATTTAGAAAAAAATTAAAAATGTTTTTTGAGGGGGAGGGACAGAGGGAGAGAGGGAATCTCTAGCAGGCTCCACACTCAGCATGAAGCCCAACATGGGGCTCAATCTCACAACCCTGAGATCATGACCTGAGTCGAAATCAAGAGTCAGACACTTAACAAACTGTGCCAATCAGGAGCTACTAAAATCTCTTTTGGTGAGAGTTATCAATTGTTAAAATTATCTGAGTTATAAAGTAGATTAATGAATACAGAATCTAACAGGGACGTGGCTCTTCTTGCAAAGATAAGTATATCTTAAACAAAAGAGAAATAATTTTCACACTGGAAATACCTCAAATCATAATTATACTTATGATTAAACCAGCTTTGGAATCTTTAGTGCCTCTACCAAACAAACATTAAAACAGAAAACAAAAGCAGAGGGTGCACAATATTGTTCTACTCTCTTTTTTATATATTCACCTCTCATTTCTCTACTGCATTTCATTTACTCTTCACTCATTCACTTATTCATTCATTCATTCATCAAGCATTTTCAAACACCTATTATATGCAGAATATCATCTGAAGTGCTATAGAACATACACAAATTAATTAAAATCAGAAAATTAGGGGCTCCTGGGTGGCACAGTCAGTTAAACGTCTGACTCTTGGTTTCAGCTCAAGTTGTGATCTCAGGGTCATGAGATCGAGCCCCATGTTGGGCTCCATGCTCAGCAAGCAATCTGCTTAAGACTCTCTCTCCCTCTCCCTCTGCACCTCCCCCACCCACATACACACGTGCTCTCTCTCACTCGCTCGCTCTCTCTCTAAAATAAATCTAATTTAAAAATCATTTTAAAAAAATAAAATCAGAAATTAGCTCAAAAAAGATTGCAATCCCATAAAAGTATTATATGGCATGGAAGACATAAGTGCCATAAAACATGTATAAAGTACTTTAGCATTCATAAGAAACAAAGTCATTTCTAGCCAAGAGGATCAGGGAAATTTTAATGGTGGAAATTGAAGCTGAAGTTGAACACTGGAATGTAGCCTATTCTTCAATAACTGTTTCTGAAACCTGAATTACCCCTTTGTGATTTGTAAGCAATGAAATGCTATCAATAGAACTTGAAGTTGGTCCATACTCAATTTTGCCACTACCTGAATGCTTTGAGCCTCCAAGTAGCAGCAGGAAAATGGAGTACATGACCATATACAATGCATCATTCTTCCACTGTCCTTCACAGCTCAGTTTGTATATGTGACCTAGACAGTGTTTCTCACGTGGTTCTCAAGATCAGTGTGCATTTTGCTCTTATCTCCTCAACCTTCCTTCAAGCTACCTTCACCTTTCTGTTTAAAAGTAAAGTCCTACTCTGAAAAACAAACAGGGTTCTAGGGGGAGAGGGGTGGGGAGATGGGTTAGCCTGGTGATGGGTATTAAAGAGGGCACATTCTGCATGGAGCACTGGGTGTTATGCACAAACAATGAATCATGGAACACTACATCAAAAACTAATGATGTGATGTATGGTGATTAACATAACAATAAAAAATTTAAAGAAAAAAAAATAGTGAAGTCCTAGGGCACCTGGGTGGCTCAGTCAGGTAATGGACCAACTCGATTTCAGCTCAGGTCATGATCTCAGGTTTGTGGGATCGAACCCCCATTGGGCTCCACGCTCAGTGAGGAGTCTGCTTCTCTCCCTCTCCCTCTGCCACTCCCCCTGCTCACATGCTCTTTCTCTCTAATATAAATAAACCTTTTAAAAATACATAAAAAATTTAAAAATAAAAGTAAAGTCCTTGAGGCGCCTAGGTGACTCAGTTCATTGAGTGCCCAACTCTTGATTATGGCTCAGTTCATGATGTCGAGGTCCTGGGATCTGCCCGCACTGAGCTCTGCACTCAGCGTGAGGAGTCGTTTGAGATTCTCTTCTCTCCCTCTCCCTCACCCTCTGCCCCTGACCTCTAAAAAAGAAAAAGTAAAATTCTCTTTTATTGTGACTTTTTGTTTGTTTGTTTGGTGGGTTTTATTTTGCTTACTTTTTTGGTGCTCCAATTAAAAAATTGTATAAATTTTAAGTGATTCATCCCATAAAAATTTATTTTTTAAAACCTTCTTACTGGTACACCTGAAATTAATGCAACACTGTGTATCAACTATATCTCAATTTAAAAAAAAAAACTTCTGGGTGCCTGGGTGGCTCAGTTGGTTAAGCAACTACCTTCGGCTCAGGTCATGATCTCGGAATCCTGGGATCAAGTCCCACATCAGGCTGCTTCTCTCTCTGACCCTCTACCCTCTCATGCTGTTTCTCTCTCTCTCTCTCTCTCTCTCTCTCTCAAATAAATAAATAAATAAAATCTTTTAAAAAAATAAAAAAATAAATTAAAAAACTTCTTACTGTTAATTTTTAATTTATGACATTATAACAAACATTTATAATATTTGGATCTTTTAAATTTGGAGAGTAGGTGTGAAAAATACCCAGTATGAAGGACATGAGAGAATAAAAGCATGAAGGGAGAAAAGTTCAGACTATGTATGAGAAAGAACAAGCAGCCTGGATACAACATGTGGTAGATAAAATTAAGAGGAGACTGTTGGGAATAAAGCCACCTAAAGGTCTTAACCATTACTCTATGCAATTGTGGAAGGAGTGAAGGCTTTTGAGCCAGTGAGTGACATGAGCAAAAATAAGCTTTAAAAAGATATACCTTAAAAGACTCGATATTGCTTTAAAAAAAAAGTTGATTCTCACCAAAATGATCTATAAATGCAAGACAATCCAAATGAAAACTCCCAGGCTTTTTTTTTTTTTTTTAAGAAACTAACAAGCCAATTTCCACATTTCTATGAAATACAAAAAAAACCTAGAATGGCAAAACAATCTTAAAGAAAGAATAGGGATGGAGAGCTTTCATAAACTGATGTCAGGACACACTATAAATCTACTGTAATCAAGACACTATAGTATTAGCATGAGGATAAATAGATCTGTAGAACAGAATAAAGACTCCAAAAACAAACCCATATTCATGCAGTCAGGTGAGTTACAACAAAGATGCCAAAGCATTCAATGGGGGGAAAAAAGTCTTTTTAACAAATGGTGTTGGAACAACTGGATATCCATATGGAAAAAAAGAAACTTCACATTCTATACAAAAATTAATTTGAGATGGATCATTGACCTAAACATAAGGGATAAACCTATAAAGATTTTTGAGGAAAACATAAGACAATATCTTAATGACCTGGAATAGACAAAGATTTCTTAGGTACAAATAAATAGAGAGTTATAAAATAAATAAGTCACAGGGATGTAAAGTACTGCATAGGGAACATAGTCAACAATATAATGACTTTGTGTGGTGACAGATGGTAACTACAATAATTGTGGTGAGCATTTGGAAATGTATATAAATGTCAAATCACTGTCTTGTACATCTGAAACTAATATGATACTGTATGGCAACAATATTTCAACTTTAAAAATTAAAAACAAATAATTTCTGAGGATATGGAAAGCAAAAATCATTTAAAAAATGATAAATTAGATTTGTTCATACTTCAAAATTTCTCATCAAAAGATACCATTAAGAAAATGAATAGACAACCCAAAAACTGGGAGAAAATATTCACAAAACAAATTTCTGACAAAAGACCTGTGTTCTCTGCACATAAAGAACTACTACAACAAATGACAAAAAGATCAAAAAAATTTTTAACTGGGCAAAAGACTTGAGTAAACATTTCAGAGTAAAGGATAAAAATGGCCAAAAAGCTAAGAAAAAGATGCTCAACATTATTACTCATCAGGGAAATGCAAATTGAAATCACAATTAGGTACTACCACACATATATTAAAATGTTAAATTAAAAAGATTGACAGCACTAAATGTTGGAGATGATATGGAGCAACCAGAACTCTCATACATCCATGATGGGATGTAAAATGGTTTAACTACTTTGCAAAGGGCTTGGCCGTTTCTCATAAGGTTAAATACATACCAACCCTTTGGCCCAGCAATTTTATACTCCTAGTTAATTATCTAAGATAAATAAAATATATGTCCACAAAAAGGCTTATACAAGAGAAGGGAAAAAAACAAATTACGGGATAGTCATTGAACAGAACACTACCCAGCAATAAAAAATAGGGGCACCTGGTGGCTCAGTTAGTTAAGCAATGGACTCTTGATTTCAGCTCAGGTTATGATCTCAGGGTCCTGGGATCGAGCCCCATGTCATGCTCTGTTCTCAGCAAGGAGTCTGCTGGAGATTCTGTCTCCTCTCCCTCTGCTCCTCCCCCCCCCGGCTCATGCACTCTTTCAAATAAATAAATAAATCTCTAAGAAAAATAATTAACCACTGTTACATACAACAACAAAAATGAATGTTGAAAAATATTATGCTAAACAAAATAAGAGACTTAAAAATTACATACTGTGTGATGTCATTAATATGATATTCTGGAATATGCAACATAAACCTATTATGAAAAAAATAGTAGTAGTGGTTACCTAGAAGGGGGTCATTCATTAACTAAAAAGGGACACAAGGAGTATTTCTTTTTCTTTTTTTAAGATTTATTTACTTTACTTGAAAGAGAGACAGCATGAGCGAGAGGGGCAGAGAGAGTCTTAAGCAGACTCCACACTGAGTGTGGAGCCAAACACGGGGCTTTATCTCAAGACCCTGAGATCCTGGCCTGAGCTAAAAACCAAGAGTCTGACACTTAACCAACTGCACCACCCAGGAGCCCCAGGAATATTTCTGATCATGAAAATGTTCTATAACTTGAGAGAGATATAGGTTACAGAGATATATCCATTTGTCAAAACTATACAGTTAAGGTTTGTGCCTTCCAATATATATAAATTTTACCTTTAAAAAAAGGAATAAAAAATAGGATAGCTGAAGGTGTAGAAAAAACAAGCATGCCAGAACTTTGATAATTACTGAAGCTAAGCACTAGGTACAATGGAATTCATTATATTATCCACTTACTTTGTATATATTTGAACTTTTCCAAAATACAGAAATGGAGGGAGGAGGGACAGCAAATAAAATGTATACATACAAACACTATATATGAGAGAGAGAGAGAGTATAGAGTGTGTGTGTATGTGTGCATATATGTGTGTGTGTGTGTGTGTGTGTGTGTGTGTGTGTATATATACAGAGAGAGAGAGAAAGAGAGACACCATCAACACACTACCCACAGAGATGATATATAAAATCAACCGTGACATGACCTCTGCCTGTCTAACATTTTCACTCTATATTTATGCCATATATGTTCTCTTCCCCTTCCCACACTCATTCCACCCTTTCCTTCATCCTCCCCTTTCCTCTTTACCAGTGTAGCAGACTACAAAGATGGCCAAAATTTTCTCCCTCTATGTATCCAGTGGCTCTTGCAATATGACTTTATAGCTCCTCTCATCAAGTGGTGAAGTCTATTTCTTCACTCCTTGAATCTGGACTGAACTTGTATCTTGCTTTGGCTAAGAGAATAATGAGATCACCCTGGATCAGAGGGGGCTATAATCCAATTATGTGTGTCCTTATAAGAGACAAAAAAGAAGACACAGAGAAGGCAAAGATAGAGGCAGAGAGTGACTGGAGCAATGAGTCTTCAAACCAAGAACACCTAGGGTTACCAGAAGCTACCGGAAGCTAGGAGAGAGGCATGGAATAGACTCTCCCTAAGAGTCTGCAGATGAAATCAGCCCTGTTCATACATTGATTTTGGACTTCTGTCATCCAGAACTGTGAGTGAATAAATTTCTGTAAGGTACCAAGTTTGTTGTAACTTGTTACAGCAACCCTAGGAAACCAATACACAAGCAAAGAGCAGAAGAATCATTCAACCAAGCCCAATCCAAAAGTGACAACCCACAGAATAGTGACCTAAATAAACAGTTGTTGCTTTAAGCTACTAAATTTTGAGATGGCTTGCTACATAGCAAAGCTAATTGACACAATCAACCTTGCAAATACCCATACCTTCTTTAAAAATTATCTCTTCCACAGCCAATCTTATTACTTTCAAACAAAATGGACCACTTCACTGTATCCACTACATAATACTTCTATAACAGCATCTATAAAATGTTATAGCATTATTTTTTAATTTTTGTTTGTTTGTCACCTTTGGCCAGCCTGTAAACTCTCTCAGGACAGAGATTATGTAACAGTGAATTAATATCCCTCAATATCAGACACGGTAACTTCATCTACCTGAAATTTTCCAAAAGAATTCACTCTAAATTCATCTTTATAATACCTATTTTTAAGCAAATACAAAAAGACCACAACATTCCATACAGCAATTAATAATTACAGACTAACAAGACTCTTGAGGTCAATAATAAAACATACCCAACTTTATTTACAGTTATCTAATATCCCTTCCTTATTCCTCCTAGTCATCAAACAATAAGGCAATGCCAAGTAGTGGGAAGATAGAGTATGCAGGTGGTAGCTCTAACCCTTCTATGTCTAAATGCCAAGAAAGCCAGTATGCAAATACATTCTCTCCCAAGGAAAAGAAGAAAGTTTTCCAAAGAATAAGTTCAAGGCAATGAATCTTTCCATAAATAAAACTAGATGCTGCAGTCCTTCCCTGTTGCATGAAAGAAGACATGATTCTATGCCATGATTTCCTAGGGCATTAAGCCCTTAACATGAATTCAGTCAGGCATTAAACAAACCACCTGTGTATTTTCAGCATGTATGTGCTGAAAAGTTACTTTTGCAATTTTTAAAAATAATTATGCCTTGTTTGTCCTTTCCTGCATGACCATCTCTCAGGCAAAGCATCATACCAATACACTTTGATATACATAGCTCATACCGAATATGAAAATCTGGTAGCCAGGAAGAATCAAACATAGAATCTAAATTTCCTGATTCACACTGAGGTATTTTTTCATTCACCATTCCATACAGACTTCCCAAGAATGGGAAATTTAAAATAATTTTTAAGGTGCAATTTGAGGCTTATATAAATGGTTTTCAGTTATTGCTATCCATAATTAGCCTCATGATAATCAAGAGCTGGATTATTTAATGGGAGAGACAAGGTAATTAGAGAGTCCAATAAAAGGACAAGTAAAATGGGGGAGCCAAGGCCAGCTTCCAAAGATATCAAAGTAGCAAAAACTCTGCAAAAAGAAGTTGTCACAGCAAATTGCAAAAATTACAGAGGTTGTATCGGAGAGACAGAACAAAATATCTTTTGTATTAAAAAAATTTCCAAGCATCAAGAACTCAGAGATCAAGAACTAATTCTTATTAGACTTAATAGAAAGTCAACACAAGACTATATACTGCATATGACTAATGATATTCACAGACTAAACAAGAAAATCACTAACCAGGAAAAAAAAAATGATGTAACTTCTTAGAAGTGCCTATTTTGCACTGGGGAAGCAAAATGTGTTGATAAGGATTTGACTCAATTCTAACTTCTTTCATTATTAAAAAAAAATTTATTTATTTAGCACCTACTGTATTCAAGCACCATAGGAAGTTTACACTAGTCATTTCTCTTGAAGAACTTAGAGTACAGTGGGCAATACAGACATGTAAACCAAACAAGGATGTACAAGACATGCTCTGATGGATATTGGATGTAAGCAAGGGACCCAATAGAAACAAAGGAGAAGAACATCAAATCAGGTAGTGAAAGATGAGAATGCTTCCTAGAGGAGATAACACAAGCAGGAATTGGATAAGAGAAGGAGCAGAACATTCCAGCCAAATGCTCTCCATGAAGGACACACACATACACACAGCACAGAATAACGGACATTCAGGAAGAGTGTTTTAGTAAGGCCAGAACCACTCATTCAACAAGTATCTATTGAGTATCAAAGATGTGCCAGGCACAGTTCTCAAAGTGAGATAATCAGTGAAGAAATCACACAAAAATCTCTGTCTTCTAGGAGCTCACATTCTAGTAAGGAGACAAATACAAAGAACAAAAGAAATAAATATATGTTCAAAGATGACAAGTCTATGGAGAAAAAGAAAGCAGATAAAGTAAGACTCAAGTTGGACTTAAAAGGAAAGGCATGATTTGCATAGATGTTAACCTTAAGAAGGTCATTCCAGAAAAGTGGGTAAGCATGAGCATAAGTAATAATATACAGGTGTTTCCAACAGCCAGAAAGTCTATTTCTCCCCAAGAGAATTCAGATGGAAAAGTGGTTGATAAAAATTAAAGAGAGTAATGGGAAGTCACTGAAAGATTCCAGTGGAGGAAAAAAACACATTTTCTCAGTCCTCCTCAAGTCCCATGTATTTGACAGAACTGATTGTGTCCCTCCCATTCACTCATTCAACAAGCACTCCTGATACTGTGTATATTTTTTTAAAGTAACACTGTATAAAATGTCATAAAAGTTTACAGAGGTGTGGCTCATGTCCAGTCACTAAGGAAGATAGGTGCCTACATCCTATTCTGGGTAACACAAGACATTATGCACTATATTATAATGGATGAACAAAGTTCAATAGAAACATAGACAAGGACATTATAAAACGTTAAACTTGTCAAACTAAGAAAGGCCTCATGGAAGATTTGAAAAATGCGTAGAATTTAAACAAAAAGAGATGGACAGAAAAAAGGTATGTTGGGTGGAGAAGCAGCGTGAGCAGAGGTTTGGAAGTACACAATCATAGGTCATTGCAAGTGCAGTATGAGGTAAAGCATGGCAAGAAACTTTTTTTGCATAAGAGTTAATTCAGAAAAAATGCAAATGTTTCTAGGCCATATTACCTTTCTTGCAAAATTAAAATAGTGTTTAATATGCCCCATGGGAGGAAGTTTATTTCTTACTATTTAGATTAACATTCTATTGAAGAGAAGAATGTCAGTGGGGAAAAAATAATAGCCACTGTTTTTAAGCCACTAAAATGTTAACATATAGACATTTTTGAGGAGAAAAATATAGCAGCTTTCTACACTTCATGCAGTAAGCAAGGTCAGTGCGTAAGAAACCCTGCAGAGTAAGGGGAAGACTGTAGATGCAAATGTGCCAGAGCAAAACAGATCCCAAATGCTGTGAGCACTCTCCTTTAAGTAAGGCAGTAACACAAAGAGAGAACATTTTAGAAATGGAATCTTCTTTAAAATGCAAATCTGATCACACCATTCCCAGGCTTAGAAACCTCCCTTGGTTTCCCAATTAAAATTCAAAATCCTTTCAACAAAGCTGTGATCTGACCCCTGCTTACTTCACCTGTCTCTCCCCACCCACTCTCCCCACCCCATCCCCCCACACACACTGTGCCCCCCAGCCTTCCACAACACTGACTTTATTCCATTTCTTTGGGATTGTCCCTCTCCATGCCCCTCTGGTGCCTGGTATGCTCTTCCTCCTCTCTCCTTATAAATTATCTTTGTCTAATTCAAGCCTATTCATCCTTCAGATTTCAACCCAAATGTCAGAAAATCTTCTCCTGTCCTCACATTCTAGGTCAGATCTCTTGTTATATATTCCAAAGGTACTAAGTCCTATTCCTTTATAGGGTTTTTCACTGTTGAAATAATATATTTATGTAATCATGTATTTAATCTTGGTCTCCCCAACTACAGGTTCCATGAATTCAGTGGCCATGACTGTTTTGCTCATAAATGAATCCCCAGAACCTAGCACAGTAAGTGGCATAGAGAGGGAGGGAAGCTAAATAAATGTTCATTGAATTAATTAAGTGAAGAAAGCCAAATGATTCTTTGTCGTGGGGCTATCCCATGCACTGCAGGATGTTTAGCAGCTTCCCTGGACTGTACCCACTAAATACCAGTAATAACTCTCCCCCTTCCACTTATGACAAAAAAATGTCTCCAGGCATTGCCAAATGTCCTTTGGGAGGCAAAATCACTCCCAGTTGAGAATTACTGAAGTAGGTGATCATACATCCTGGTTTGTACAGTCCCTGCTTCTGCCTGTTGTCCTGGTAAATTATTAAGAGCACCCCCTTTCATTCTCAGAAGTATCCCAGTTTGGATAATAAGTTATATTGTCATCCTACCTGGATGTACATTTATGGGTTCTCTTCCCCAGAATAAGTAAACTATTATGTACATGATGACCATGGTTTTACTTCTAACATAGCAGAAATGATATTAACATTATTTCCAAGAAATATGGTTAAAAACAACAACAAAAAACCTACTATCTATGTAGTACATTTTGGATTTAGCAGAAACAGTATAATTACAATGGACAGAAGAAATATGGCAGGGACAGGATGAATAATAGTACAGGATAATCAATTAAGTATGGAAAAAAAATAAGAGAAAGAGTCAAAGAGGATTTCTAAGTTTTAGCCTAGAAGAGCTAGGTCTTAAGCCATCTATCAAGAGTCGATACAAAGGAGAAGAGGGGATGGATTGCAGGGTAGATGGGGAGGTGAAGAAGATAGCAAGCTTGCATTCTGAGGCAACTCCTCCATATTCAGGTGAAACCACTAGACATGTGGAAGCACAAGTCTTTGTAGACACACAGATCTTTGTTGTGATCTACTCCACTCCTTTGGCTCCAATGCCACTGGACTGGACTTCCCTTGCTTTTCTAACTACTATTTGGCTTTCTTTAAGAGCTCTTCTTCCTGCCTCCCAATTATGAGAATTCCCTAAACACTACTCATACCTCTGTTCTTTCCCACTCACTGTTAAATGAGAATTCAACATTCTATTAGCTGTTAATCTGTACTGACAATTGCTAGGCTCATTTCTAGCCTGTAATCTCAAAGATCATGTAGCCAGATCGATTCTAAATATTTCTACTTGAATTATATTAACTTATATGTATATGAGTCTTTCCAGTTTAAAACGGATCTTTGCATACATTTATTTCCAACTATATACATCAGCCATCTTAATTCAACATGCTGAAACTAAACTTTTCTTGCTCATAAACCTGGTTCCTTTTCCAAGCTTTCCATCTCTTTCAGTATCACTACAATTAACCTCATCACCAAGTCCCAGATAATGACCATAATTCTTTCTCTGCCTTATGGCTCTATATTAAAAGTCACCAAATGTACCAGAAAAAGCATTTGACAAAATTCAACATCCATTTATGATAAAAAAAAAAAACTCTCAACAAAGAGAGTATAGAAAGAATGCACCTCAACATATATTATAAGGTCATATATCACAAGCCCCCAGCTAATATCAGACTCAATGATGAAATGCTGAAAGCCTTTCCTTTGACATCAGGAACAAGAAAAGGATGCTCATTCTTGCCACCTTTATTCAACATTGTGTTGGAAGTCCTAGGCATGAAAGAAATAAAAGGCATCTAAATGGGAAAGGATGGGGGCGCCTGGGTGGCTCAGTTGGTTAAGCGGCTGCCTTTGGCTCAGGTCATGATCCCAGGGTCCCAGGATTGAGCCCCGCATCGGGCTTCATGCTCAGCAGGAAGCCTGCTTCTCCCTCTCCCACTCCTCCTACTTGTGTTCCCTCTCTTGCTGTCTCTCTCTCTGTCAAACAAATAAATAAAATCTTTAAAAAAAATAAATAAATGGGAAAGGATGAAGTAAAATTGTCACTATTTGGAGATGACATATTACATATACAAAACTCTAAAGACTCCATTAAAAAAATTAGAATAAAATACAGTAAAGGAATACTGCAGGATACAAAATCAACACACAATATCTGTTGCATCTCTATACACTAATAACTATCAAAAGAAGAAAATTAAGAGATTTACAAATTAAGAAAACAATCCCATTAATAATTGTATCAAAAAGAATAAAATACCTAGGAATAAATTTAACCAAGAGGGTTATTGAAAACTACAAGTCATTAATGAAAGAAATTGAAGAAGATACAAATAAACAGAAAGATACTCTGTGCTCATAAGTTGAAAGAATCAATACTGTTAAAATGTCCATAATATCAAAAGCAATCTAGGAGTGCCTGGTGGCTCAACCAGTTAAGAAAGCGTCTGCCTTCAGCTCAGGTTCTCAGGCTCCTGGGGTGGTACCCCCTCCCCAGCCCGTCTCCTCTCAAGTTGGGCTCCCTGCTCAATGGGGAGTCTGCTCCTCCCTCTACCTCTCCCTCTGCCTGCCCCCCACTCATGCTCTCTCTCTCTCTAATAAATAAAATCTTTTAAAAAAGAAAGCTATCTACAGATTCAATGAAATCCCTATCAAAATTTCAAGGGCATTTTTCAAGGGAATAGAACAAATAATTCTAAAATTTATGTGGAACCACAAAAAAACCTGTATAACCAAAGCAATCTTGAGAAAGAAGAACAAAACTGGAAGCATCATGCTCCCTGATTCCAAACTATATTAAAAAGCTATAGTAATTAAAACAGTATGGTACTGGCATAAAAACAGACACATAGATCAATGGAACAGAGTAAAGAGCCCAGAAATAAACTCACACGTATAAGATTAATTTACAACAAAGGAGCCAAGAATGAACAATGGGGAAAGGACAGTCTCTTCAATAAATGGTGCTGAAAAAACTGGACAGCTACATGAAAAAGAATGAAAGACAACCACTATTTTACATGATACACAAAAATTAAATAAAAAAGGACTAAAGACTGGAACATAAGACCTGAAACCATAAAACTCCTAGAAAAAAATAGAGTAAACTCCTTGACATAGGTCTTGGCAATGATTTTTTGACTCATTACTAACAACAAAAGCAAAAATAAACAAGTGGGATTACATCAAACTAAAAAGCTTCTACACAGCAAAGGAAACCATCAACAAAATGAAAAAGCAAACAACTGAATGGGAGAAAATATTTGAAAAACATGTATCTGATAGGGATAATATCCAAAACATATAAAGAACTCATACAACTCAATAGCAAAAAAAAATCCAATTTAAAAATGGACAGAAGACATGAACAGACATTTCTCCAAAGAAGACATACAGATGGCCAACAGGCACAAAAAGATGCTCAACATCACTTATTATCAGGGAAATGCAAAATCAAAACTACAATGAAAACTCACCTCACACCTGTCAGAACGGCTAAGCTCAACAACAAAAGAAAGAACAATTTAAGTGTCCATTGATGGATGAATGAATAAAGAAATTGTGGTATATATATATACAATGGAACATTATCTGATCATAAAAAAGAATGAAATCTTGCCATTTGTGAGAATATGGACAGACCTCAAGGGCATTATGCTAAGCGAAATATATCAGTGAGAGAAAGACAAAATACTGTATGATCTCTCTTGTATATGGAATCAAAAAAAAAAAAAAATAGCTCAAAGACTAGAACACACTGGTGGTTGCCAGAGGTGGACAGTGAGGGATGGGAGAAATGGGTGAAGGAGGTCAAAAAATAAGTAAGTAAATAAATAAATAAATAAAATCTTATGATGAATAACTAAATCTTATGATTAATGGTGTTTTCCTGTAGCTCTATGAACCCAAGCTAGCAAACATCAGACCTTTAGTGAATAAACAAATCTTACAATTGGACAGACACCTTAGCATTGATAATTCTTTAGGAAAAATCCAAATAAAACAAAGAATTTCAGAAACTCATTGATGTCTATTTTTTTCACCTTCTTTACTCCTGCCTGAATATTGAGGCTAATCTTAACAGTTCAACCTCCAAATTGGGAGCTAATCCCTTAATTCTGGCCTTACTATCTTCTTTAAGGAGAGAAAAGGGTTCTGTGCTGAGCTGCATCCTCCAACTTGAATCATTCCTAACTTGATTCCATGTTTCACAGCAGATGTTATACATAATCTTTGTGGGGCATACAGTTAGCTAGCTGCATGAGCTGCTGAGAACAAGCAACTAACAACATCCTGCCTATCTATTACCAGTCAAAAGATGACATTTATTTACTTGTATATCTTCAATTCCCACCCCTCTACACACATATACGCTACTGAACATATGTCACTTCATTATCACCTGACTTTTGACATTTTCTTCATTCAGTGATTGACCTGCTAACAATATCTAGCAATTTGTTTTAGAAATTCATTTTGGTAGAGTATAGAGTGACAACACTGCAGCAAAATACAATATAATGTGAATAGCTTCATTGAGTCATTTCATTACAGCACAAATCTGTCTCCTTTTTTTGTAGGCCTACAAGACTTACTTATTTGCATTCACATTAACAATAAGCAAATCATCTAAATCTACCTGAACTTAGCCCAACTGAGCAACATCTTTAAGTTATAAAAGTAAAATATTCCTTAATGTCTATTAGCTTCTACAACTGAGGAATTGCTAATAACAAATACACCCCAAAAATACAATAGATAAGGCAAAGACTGTACTCCTAAACTGGACAGCAAATTTTTGAAGAACATTTCATGCTAATAAAAAAATGTTGAATTCTAGATGGTGATGGTAACCCATTGATAATAATAGACCAGACAAGGCTTGTGTCTCTCAAAGTGGGAAATGAGAATGGCCTTCTTTATGATTACTCATTACTTCTGCTACTACTATTACTACTGACTGTAATTAACCTTACTTGAAATGACTTCAGAATTTTGTCATCATTTAAAATCCAGTAAACACAGGCCACAAAAAGAAATCCTAATTTTGTTACTGCGTGTACACACCTAAGTGATACTTTATAAGCAAACATGTTACAAGTTGAATGTTAAAAAGTATACTATATGGTGGTCACTAAGGAATTGCTTGTCATTCAATCAAATTGCTTTGTGCTCTTGTTCTTTTGAATTACGTGGTTTAAGGACATAATTATTGAATTTGGTAGCTTTTGGGGAAGATTCCTCAGAGATACTGCACTCACACAATGTCCCTGCAAATATCATTTCATTCAGTGGGTTGCCCATAGAATTTGTTATCTCAATTACTTGCTGAGATATTTTATTTTGTGTTATTTCTATTACATATCATGCCAGAGTCACAGAAATACTGGATTTGAAGGGGCACTCCAATGCTTAAAATATGAAACAAATTACTCTAAAATAACCTAACTATGAAAGCAACTCCTACACACATGTGGTAATAATCTGCAAAAGCTATCTTTTATTGGATTTTAGGTAATAACAATGGCATATGCTTTTTGTACATCTACTCTTACAAAACAAATTTTTCACAACATAACCTTTCAAGAAATCAAAATGCTTCAGATACTTTCCATCATATAATATCAATCCAATAACTCAAGTATCTGGCTTACAGGATTTAGTACACAAACTTTTTCAGATTACTATCAAAAGAAAAGCATTTCATCATTTTTACTCCAATACAGTTTAGTGATTATAAAAAATTTTTTACATTTTAAATCATAAAATTCCTTGTTCTCCTTTTTCTACATTTTCTTGTCCTGAGTAACAGGATTGACTATGAGAGATTTCACTGATGCTAATATAAAATGAACTTGGTGTATGGAAGGAAAAAAGTTTCAGCAGCGTGACGGCCTTCATTACAGATTAACATTCATTGGATAAAATAAGTCTTTTACCATAAATAATCTCCTACCCTTTTTAAGATCCTTCACTTTGTATAATGCTTCTGAATTGATATGCTTTTCACTAAAAAGCATTTCTCCCTCCAAATGTATTATTTCATTAGTGACAAAGTGACAAAGATAGAAGAGAACGCTAATAAGTCTATATATTACACTGTAATAAACAATGAGATCTCAAACAATCACCTTCTTCTCTTCTATCTTCTTTCTCAGTGCTCTGGGTAAAGGGAGAAAAAGTGTATGCTTCTCTTCTCTTCTTCTACTTTTCCAGCATTAGATCAGTGAAAGAGAGAACCTTGTTAGATTCTCTTTGACCTTTCCTGACTTCCTGCATTACCATCATCTCCTGTTGAGAACCAGTATTCATTCACACACACACACACACACACACACACACACACACACACACACACACACACACAATGGATGATGTGTTAATTAGCTGACTGTGGTAATCATTTTACAATATATATGTATATAAACCATCACACTGTACAACTTAAATATATACAATTTTATTTATCAATTATATCTCAATACAGTTGGGGGGGAAAAAGAATCAACATTAAGAAGAATATGTGGGGTGCCTGGGTGGCTGTCGGTTAAGCATCTGCCTTCAGCTCAGTCATAATCTCGGGGTCCTGGGATAGAACCCCACCTCAGGCTCCCTGCTCAATGGGGAGTCTGCTTCTCCCTCTCCTGCCCCTCCCCCCACTTGTGCCTGCACATGCGCAGCTCTCTCTCAAATAAAATCTTTAAAAAAAAAAAAGGAATATGTAAAAGTACTTAAAAGAAACACTATTAACCTACATACATCAACCTCACTACCTACCGGTTTCTTTCACCAATTTCTTTTTTTTAACGTAACAATTAATTATCACCCAACCTTTTGGGTCCTCTTGAAGTAAGAGCTTTGGAAAGAAGTCAGTTGTGAATGAAACCATAACTTTAAGCCTATCATACTAAAATTGCTAAAATCAAAAAGAGAAAAATCTTAAAAGTGGCCCAAAAAGGACAGACTACCTTCAAAGAAATAATAGAGTAACATAGCTATTTTCTCAGTAGTAACTATAGAGAGAGATGACCAAGGACTGATATTTTCAAAGCACTGAAAGAAAATAACTGCTAATCTAGAATTCTACACCCAGCAAAAATAACTTTCAAAAATGAATATAAATCTTTTCAGACAAAGAAAAATTGAAAGATTTACTTTCCAGCAGACCCATACTAAAAGAAATAGTAAAGGGTATTTTTTAGGCAGAGAAAAAATTACCTCAGATAGAAGTCTAAAGATTTAGGAAGGAAGACCAAAGAAAAAGGTAAAAAATGTAGATATATCTATGTTATTAAATGTGCAAAGTTTATTATTGCATGACCCCTTATTGTATCTATCTAGAACAGGAATAGTACTGGTATTGGTATTCATATTTTAAAGAAGAAGAAAAAAACACGGAGAGGCATATCCAAAGTTCATTTGTTCAAAACCCTAAAGGTAACTCTGGCAATCCTAGTCTACATTCTCCCTAAGAACCCATGCTCCTTCTGAAATCTGTAATTTAGAAGACAAAATTTAAAAATTAAAATTAAAAAAAAAAAGCAAGTCAAATGATTAGAGACAGAAGTAAAAAGTCCCGGCTTCACTGATGCTTTGACATTGAGAAACTATTTTCTTGGTAGTGCATCTATGAACTGGATATTTTCCGTTTGCCCTGAAAACTTTCCATCTGTTTCCAATCTACTCTGTGCCAGAAGAAACTGATCACTGTATCAAAGGATCCCTTTTCCTCTGGTTTCCAGTTGAGTTTGGCCAATGAGGATCGCTGGCAAGAGACAGGAGAGGGAGGAAGGTGGGGTCAGGTATTTCCTTCCTCAGTTCCTTCCCTACTAGGTCACCAAGGGGGTTGTGTAACCTCAACCTAAGGCAGTGTAGCTCCTCAGATGGCCCTCTCTGATAACTACAGCTAGACTCTTATTTAAGAGTATTCTATCCCTCCACACAGAGGGATGGTAATGGTTCCCACTGCTGCCAGCTCACCTCCCCTGTTGTTCTCTCTTACCCTTGTTCACAATTACTCTCTCAATTACTCCATTTGAGTGTGCCATCTATTTGCTGCTGAGACACTAATCTACATAATTTGCATGGCAATTTAACATGGGAGGCAGTAAAAATAGACACTAAGAGCTCAGACTCTAAAGTCAAAAACAACTGGAATTGTATCCCTGCTCCCAAACTGTGTGACCTTGAAATAGTATGCTAACATCTGTCTCTTTTACTTCATGTGTAAAAATAAAAATAAAAAATTACCAGTACCTGCTTCAAAAATTGTTCTTTAGTGTGAATTACTTAATGTAAACAGCTTAGCTTGGCAAAGCCTTACAAAGTAAGGCTTAATAAATATTCACTGATTATTATTATCATTATTATTATTGATTAATATTTGCTTCATAGTTACAGTATAAAATTGACAAGCCTGTAACTATGGAATAAACATATCCATCTTACTCCAGCTGTTTATTTTAATATTTAATACATCATGTTTCATACCAGAAAATCATGTCAAAGATGGAAAACTATGCCTTTTACAGCATGTTGCCTGCCACAAGATTAAAATGCAACTAGCACGCATAAGTTTCCTGTGTAAATATGCATCTGTACATTTTAGAAGAGAGCATTAGTACAATAAGTGGTTCTGCTCCAGTTCAACATTACTGGAAAAAATAGTGGCATAAATTAGCTCAATCTTATTTGAGCTGGCTCAGGGCTAAAGCAAATTCTAATTGGGTCACGTCAAAGCAAATCATTTCAGTACATCATATACTTATCTAACTGCCCTGAGCCCACCCCTCCAAAAGGGTATATCAGATAGAATTTGAATATATACTTGTAATCAGAAATGCCCAAGAATAAATAAGCAGGAAATTTAGGAACTAAAACAAAAACAGATGAAAAAAAGATCAAGAGCATCAAAACACAGTATGCATCCTTCAATTTTAGTTTTGCAACCAAAAGTGTTAGTTAGTATGCATGCAACTGTGTGTAAAAAAAAAAGACCAAATATAGCCAGCAATACTACAGCTGGGTGCATGATAGCTAGATTGGTTGCATGCCCTTTGGAAAACAACTGCAGCTGGTGCCTGCAGGGTCTGCACACTAACAATATATTTGGCAGCACTGAACAGATAACCATCTTCCAAATTTTCTCTAAGTGAAAAACAGTATCAACAACAATAGAAGACTGCTGAATGCTATTTAAACCCCAAGCAAAAATATTTTTTTCTGGGTTGGTTATAGTACTGGTTCAACAAGTAGAAAAAGAAAAGCAATGCATGTTCCCTTGCACTGCATCAAGGTACCAGTTCAATATGGCTTCCATGTGGACTACAGTTCAAGTCCTTGATCTTAGAGACTGTAACTAGCTGCCTTCCTGAATCAAATCCCTGTAAGAAACACAATTTCCAAGTCCTGATTTGAACTGTTTAACTTGATGCAACCCAGCAAACCGAGGAGGCTAAAAGAAAACTCTGTACACATGGGCCCTAAATGATGTTGTTGACTAAGTGATCTATTATATAATATTTACCAGGAAATACCTAACTCTTTGCCTAGCTTTCCTATCATGGGCCCGATCTTCTAAGAGAGATATAATTCAGAGACAACTGTATTTCTGCAAAAAAAATGTAATTCAATAACTACAATTATAGGCCCCCTAAGCAAAACAATTGCCAAAGTGAAAAAAAAGGCAAATGCACCAAATCTAATAATAATGTTGGCTAAAACATGGACAGTGCTATCACCAGGCACTTTTCTAGGTGCTTATATTAGTTTTTTCAATCTTCATAACAACCTCATGTGTTAGGTACTATTATTAGCCCCATTTTACAAAAAGAAGATCTGAGGCACAGAGAATTTAAATACCTTGCCCAAGGAGCTAGTGAGTAGGCTAGTGAGTATGTGGTCCACAGTCTTCTGCTTTAACCCATCATGATATCATAAAAACATGGCTTTTCAAAGTATTCCTGAGACATGGAACCTTACTGAGTAAGGTTCTTTTAAAGCTCAAGTCTCTCCTCTCTTCTACTTAACAATTATCAAATTAACAATTCAAAGCTGAGGCAAACAAAGAGAACTGAGCATATCTTTCCTAAAAAAGAGGGCATAATTAAATTTCTATCCAATGAAATTTCAGAAGGTTCACTACAGTAAGCTGTAGAGACAGAGAAACTGTCTTTGATAACTATTTATAAGTTACCCAACTATTAAAGAAGTTTTCAATAACATGATAATATTTGTATTTACCAAATTGATTCTGCCCATGCTAGATAGTTAAAGAGGAGCATCCCAAGCAAAAAAAGTCAATCAGAGAAAGACAAGTATCATATGATCTCACTGATATGAGGAATTTGAGAAATAAGACAGAGGATCACAGGGGAAGGGAGGGAAAATGAAACAAGACGAAACCAGAGAGGGAGACAAACAATAAGAGACTCTTAATCTCAGGAAACAAACTGAGGGTTGCTGGAGTGGAGGGGGGTGGGAGGGATGGGGGTGCTGGGTTATGGACATTGGGGAGGGTATATACTATGGTGAGTGCTGTGAATTGTGTAAGACTGATGAATCACAGACCTGTACCCCTGAAACAAATAATATATTATATGTTAATGAAGAAGATAATATTGTATATAATGTAAGCTACACATACTTTTGGGATTGGAATAATTCTTCTGTATTTTCACACAGCAATTCTTAGGGTAAAAACAGTTTTAAATGTTCTAATAAAAAGCATCACTTAAAATGCCAAAAAAAAATAAAAAATAAAATAAAGAGGAGCATCCCTTCATGATTCTGAATGTACTATTTTACCAACCATACTCAGAACTTACCAAATATATTATCAAATCCCTGTTTTTAGCTTTTCTTTTTTTTAATGTTTTATTTATTTACTCATGAGAGTCAGAGAGAGAGAGAGAGAGAGAGGAAGAGGCAGAGACAGAAGCAGGCTCCCCGCTGAGCAGGGAGACCAATGCGGGGCTCAATCCCAGGACCCTGGGATCATGACCTGAGCCGAAGGCAGACGCCCAACCACCTGAGCCACCCAGGAACCCCATTTTTTAGCTTTTCTAATCCTAAATAGAACATAATCAACTAAACTCCAGGAGTCAGCTGCATTGGTAGTATTATGAAATACATCTTTTGTTGCCCACTTTAACAAAAAGATAGAAAATATGTGCCTAAGAAGGGGTCTATTCCTTCTTGCTTCTCTGTTTCTTGATTTCTCTATTGCTTCCGGATTACTGTATCTGATGCTAGAAGTACCTAACTGAAACTGACAAAATGCATCCACTAATTTTAGATTCTAAAATCTGCTAGCCAAGTCACCTACTACTAAAGACCAATCAATAGATTGGTCAATCAATACAATTTCTTAGAGAAATGCTTCCTTATATTCTTTGGTCGTATAGAACCTTATTATGTCCTTTATAGTACATACTTGACAGCATGTTCTACATCAAGTGTTTCATGTATTCAGAATAGTGGTATTCATTATGGTGATTTTTTTTTTTTTTTTTACTTTTTTCTTTCTTTTTTTTTTTTCAAAACAAAGCTGATACCTACTAAATAAGGTTAAGATCATAGGAGCAAGAATGTAGAGAAAAACTGGCCATCTGAGATACCCACTGAATTCTGAAATAATTCACAATAGGTCATCTCCTCAAGTCATAAGTTTTTCATTTCTACATGTTCTTTTACTCTGGCTTGTTTTCTAAGGCTTACATCCCAGAAAATCAGAATGTTTTCCCTTTCATGTCAACAATGACTCTTTTAAAAGTCTTTTCTATATCAGAGGCAGAAATATATTTCCACTGAAATTTTCTTTTACTCTGCAACTCTTGAAGATAACCAGGCACAGAAAGACAAAAACTTTCTTTTGAAGAGTAAATGGCGCTTGGTCATTGTTTTTTCCTGTTGTTTGTAACAAAAGTACTAAGTCCTAAGATTCAAGATACACTATTGAATTCTATCTGGTTTCCTATACAAAACAAACTACAACTGGAGGTGCCAAATTAATTCTGAACAAATTTGCTGCAGGGCACCTGCAGGGGCCATGGACCTTTAATCTTCACATACCAAGAGTGTTTATTCGTCCTGTTGTAAAGAGGAGGTCTTTTTTTTTTTTGTAAAAAATTTTGTAAAAATGCAGGTCTCTGGAAAGTCAAAGGTTAGCCAATGGAGGAGAAAAATGGGGTAGAATCTCTCAAAATGACAGAAGAAAGTAATGAACCCTGCAAGTGTTTTCCCTGGCAAGCTGAGAGAACTGCCAAGTTTGGGTCAGAGGTCTAATTTAATTATAGTCCATCTTGCTCTTTTAGATTATCACAATCTCAATGAAGCAGGTGATCATCCCTTGACTTAAAAGAATTTCCAAATTATAAATCCAAAATGGAGGCATGCCAAATAATGCAATTTGTGAACATTAAATAATTGCTTTAAATTAATTGGCTGTCAAGTTTGTTTACAATTTCAATAAAATTTTATCAAAATACGATTAAACGTCATTTATTCACAAATTCTAATGATATAGTATTTTATATATGGTATATAATATTTTCCACAGATCTATAACTTAAAAGTTGTAACCAATTCCAAGATATGCCCAGAAAACTACTATCAAGAGTCATTAAAAATAAAAAAATCCAATTATAATATTTACTGTGCTATTTTGTCAACGGCCTAAATTAAACATTTATTGGTGTGATTATTAAATCACGTTACAGTGTATTTCCAGATAGATTTTCCTTGATTTGTCTGCCTTCTACTATAGCTGTGTTTTAAATTCTCACCTTCCTTCTTCCATGTCAGTGTCTTCTGAAATAGAAAGTCACTCGATCCCAATGTTATCTAGGACTATGTTTTTTTTCTTTAGTTCCATAACCTGAAATAATAATCGATTTTTTTTAATTTTGAGGTGGGAGAGGAAACTATGGAAATTCTAAAAAATGGGAAAAACTGGAAATTAAGTAAATTCAGAAATAAATTTAAAAATTTAGGTACCACATAAAATTCTGGTTTCTTTAAAAAATACATTTTATAATTTTGCCTACTTTATTGCTTTTTTAAATATTTAAGTATATAGTCTATAATTTTTGAAGTTTTATTTTAAAAACGTTTTTTGGCAATTTCCCATTTCAAACCTAAAATTAAATACTAAAAGCTGTGTATGAATAACACTGAAAGAATGAAACGAGATGAAAAAGATCAGGAAATTCTCCATAATAGTTAAGAATTTTACTCTTAAGCATCAATGGCAATTAATCTCTCCCTCTTTCTCTAACACTATGAATTAGGGAGAACTAAATGCCTCTGAATTTCTGCCCCTTTTGATCCAATTTTAGATCCAACATCATTTAAGTACAAATTCTAACACTGCTTTTTTAAAGGTAGAAATCTATGAGATTACATAACATCTCTGTATATCTTTTGATCTATAATTATATTTCAAATACTCAATATGCCCACTCAGGTGGTACTAACTAAAAAAAAAGCTCCTAAATAAAAGACAAAGCAAACAATCATATTGGTCTCATTCTAACAGTAAACATTAAGTTACTTCGAACTAGAGCAACTTCTGCTTAGGAGAGAAGCAACTATTTGAAAGAGCATTAGACAAAATTAATTTATCATCAAGAAAGCTACTTGCAGTGAAGCACAGAGTATCACAGCATAGCTTTCTTTTTTGATTATGTCACTTTACATAGATGAACACTAAAAGCAACCATCTGAATTTCTAGATGAATTAGTCATTACCTAGAAAATCAAATTTGGCTTCATGTACATAAATTCATTTTTTTAATGTTTATCATGTTTAGACTTTTTAAAATATAAGCATGACTATGATTGGATAAAAGCTTCCAAATGTGATTTATTTAGTAAGAACATAACTCTAAGGTATCGCATTAAAGTTGCCACTTACAGCTCTGGTATCCAGCAACTGAAAGGGTCAGCTGCATTACCAAAAGTGAGAGGGCAGATGCTGCCTATTAAGAATGCCTACTGTCTTAAATCAACAGCATCTCCCAGCCAAGGCCTCCCTTCCCCCACCCCTCTCTAGAAAGCCACCCACATCCCATCAACTGTGAAGGGGAGGAAAGATACTGAAATACATACATACCTAAGTTTTGTGGGGGAAGTTTTGTGTGTGGAAGGGAAGGGGGTTGCTGATGATGATACCAGTACACATCTCCAAATGGAAAGACATTTAAAAGTAATCTTATTGCTACTAATTGGCCCAATCAAAGTTAAACAGCATCATATGTTTACTGTGATGTTTACGAATAAATTACTTACCTGTAGTGGCTTCTAAGAAAATATATAGTAAACTGAGATTTACAGTCTTATGTTTTCGTGTTCCAGGTCGGAGGTTCTAGACCACTCCAAGAGAAAGGAAGAAAATGTCTTTAAGACACCTCCACATTAGGGCAATGTAACTTGTACTCCACTACGAAATGAAATAGCATGAAAATATTTCTAGCAATTAAGTGAAAGCCGTATGTAAAATTTTGTTCAGATTTCTTCATATAGGGAAAAAAGTTAAGTCTCCCAGAAGCAGAAAGTGAAAAAATAAAGAGGTATATAATGGAGATAAAAGAAGATACTGGGAGGAAATGAAATTAATAATAACTCATTAATAAATGTAAAAATTAAAAGTGTCTGAATCACTACAGACAGGTCTATAGAGAGAAGTTCTTACCTACTGATTAAATAAGACAGTATTATTTAGACACACAAAGAAGGAAAAGTGAAAAATAAGCCTTGGTGTTATCTATCCTAAAAGAGATTTAAATTTATTATAAGTTTTCTTTACTTATCACACTGTTCCCTAGATATTATGTGACCTCAAGAAACAGTATTTCAAATCAAAACAACAGTGTTTGCATTATAAGGTATGAAGCTGTTCATGCCTTCACAAAAATCTATACATTCTCTGACCTGTGTTGACTCATCTCCTCTCTTGTGACAAATTACAGATCCTTTTTCCTTTCCTATGAGTCCTCTGCTTGTCTATTTCATGACTAAAACTCTGAGATTTTTCCCAAATAGCATCAGAGTATTGTGTACTTCTGATTTTTGTTTTGCTATAACCCCTTCTATTTTCACTTTCTTATAATTATGTATTTTAGGTGGCCAGTGCTGATATAAATGTATATAAGTTTGATAAGATTAAATATTTTCATGCAAAATATATAAGTGGAAGAAATTTTGACACAGTCCATTATGAGACAGTCAAATGTGTTTTCTATAAAGTGATATCTGTACACAAAAATACTTGAACTCATGACTGTTGACATAAAGTAAATGCCAATAAAAACATAATTCTTTTGAAATTTCTTTTCTAGTCTAAAGTAACAATGCAGGCATATTCGTTAGCATAGTGAATAATTATGCATACAAGGAATTCAAATTGCAATCCATGCCCTTTATGAAATATGGATCCAAGACTCTTTGTGACATCATTATCTATGTCTGATGAAATAAAAAAATGTCAGTAAAATGTTTGACCTAAACAAACAAATATTCCACAAGTAAACCCCCAGCACCCATAGGAGAAGTGACAAGATTACCAAGACTTAACTAAATTCCCACAAAATTGAAAATCCTTGTTTTAGGCCATAGTTTTAACCTACTCCTGTAACAAATGGAATTCAGTCAAAAATTCTTTTAGGTAGCCAAATTAAATGATCTTAATTTCCCATAGGCAAACTGGTCAAGCTCTGAAGCTCCTCTAAGTCACCTGTTTCTAGACCATTCCTTCTCTAATCCTTTTAGTCAGTCATTGGACCAGCATTCAATAAATACCAACTCATTGCCAAGAATGAAGAAACTGAGTAAGAATGGTCCACCCTATGGCCAAAGAACAAACACCCATTCTTTTTTTTTAGCTTTATTGAGCTATAACTAACAAATAAAATTGTATACGTTTAAAGTACACAACACAACGATTTGACATATAAATACTTTGTGAAAAATGATTATCACAATCAGATGAATTAGCGTATCCATCGCTTCACATAGTTGCCATTTTTTTTCTTTTATGGTGAGAATGCTTTTTAGGTCTACTCTCTTAGCAAATTTCAAGTATACAATACATTATTATTAACTATAGTCACCATGCTGTACATTAGATCTCCAGAGCTTATTCATCTTCTAACTGAAGATATAAGATGTGCCCTCTAACCAGCATCTCTCCATTTACCCACCCCTGGTAACCACCATTCTACTCTCAGAAATGCCCATTCTATAAGCCAATTCCCTAGAGAAAGTCTTCGCTTGAGAATGTACGCTCCCCAGACTTGAAACTACAGTGGCCCTAAAGACTACACATCACAGGACTCTGATCTTAGCCAGAGAAAGAGCCTATGGGGGGGGGGGGGGGGGGCTAAAACCTATGAGAATTCACACTGGAAGACAAATGCTTCGTTTCTGTGCTACATGACATTCTGAATGAACCTCATCTACTACTGCTATTCAGTTTAACGTGTCTTTAAGAAACCAAACATTGTAGAACTCACCGGGCCTCTGGGGCTAGTAAATTTCACTGAATATTTGAATATCACTTGGATGGTTCAAATGGCTTAAAAATGAGGTTTGCCAAAACTGGAAGTACTGCATTAATTGATTTATCCCTAAAGGTAACATAATACTTCTAATCACAACTGTATTTCCTGAACTCAAATGGGACATAATCTTGGAAGACTTTTTCAAAATAAATATGAAATTTCATGAAATATATACAAGCTGGAAGAAAGATACGTATTTGGAGGAAATAACACAAGAAAAGTGACAGCAATCTCCCTAAAAGCGACACATAATATATACTGTATTGTTTGATTTTTCTGTTTTTATATTATAGTACATAAAAAATGGGCAAAAGTAACCTAGACAAGAATTATTCTGATTTTAACAAAACTTTATTTAACTTTTCTTAAAAGGCCAGTTTTCAGACACTAAATATTTAAGGAACAGAAAAGGAAAAGAAGGTTAAGATGAATAATCAATCCAAAATTACCCTAAGGATGTGACTGTTGATTAAAAGTAAAGATTCACTGTCTAAACTCTATGCTAGCAAACACAAGTCCGGTTTGTAAACCAATCAGCAATAAATAAAATTTATGAGGTCCAACTCTAGGCAGGCACTAATAAATAAAAAGTATTTTATAATATTTCATGTTATCTAAAAAGAAATTTATTTTGCTTAGCACTCCACTTTTATTAATTAATTTTTTATTTATTTGTTTGTTTTTTAGTGCTCTACTTTTAAAAAAATATTTAGGGGTGCCTGGGTGGTTCAGTTGGTTAAGCGTCTGACTCTTGATTTTGGCTCAGGTCAAGATCTCAGGGTTGTGAGATCAAGCCCTGAATCAGGTTCCACACTGGGCATGGAACCTGCTTAAGATTCTCCCTCTCCCTCTAAAAATTAATTAATTAAAAATTAAAAATGTTTAAACTACAAAAATGGTATACTTGCTGAACTAAAACTGGCACAAATAATTATTATAACTATTTTTCTAAAAGTAATTTTTGTGAGGGGCACCTGGGTGGCTCAGTCAGTTAAGCAGCTGACTCTTGATTTTGGCTCAGGTAATGATCTCAGGTTTGTGAGCTCTAGCCCTCTGACAGGCTCCATGCTTAAGATTCTCTCTTTCCCTCTCCCTCTGCCCTCCCTCCCCTTTCCCTCTCTAAAAAATAAATAAAATTTTGAAAAGTAACTTTTGTGTAGAAAACAGTAATATACATTTCCATTTCTGGCAAAAATACAATAGTCTGGGGGGAAAAAGTAATAAAACAAATGCATAGGTTTAGCAAATCACATATACTATAGCCCTTACTCAAAAAGTAATTCATTCCCATGAAACACATAGAAATCCCTATGTTTAATTCTAAGTCATGAATAATTGTCTACACCATCTCAAGTAAGAGAAATCTGTTCTAATCTCAGAGTACGTCATTCCTGGGCATTACTTCTATCACACCATTATGCCACACACACTAAACAATAAAAAATAAAAGAGAGAATCTTTCAACAAACTATAACTTTGATTCTTATAATCTTCTTTCCATAGAACTGTGTAATAAGTTCTAAATTTTGCCATTTTTATAGGGTGACACTTAATGGTTGCAGTAGTTGTGCTGATGTCAGTTATGCTAAAGAACAACAGATGGGCTGGAGGGAAGAACAAAGCATTTCCTACCATCTGGAAGCCTGCAGAAATTGAAAAAGTGGTAAGATAACCTTTTTCACTCCATTCCTCCATTACTCCCAATGTGATTGTGTTTTAATTTTTCATGTATTTCCACTAACTTTAAGTACTCTGAATATTGCTTCCATAAAAACTGTTTCTGCTACTTATTTACTCATACATAAGCCCCATGTTACATACACACTATATGGGCACAGCTGACACTCTGGAAAGTTCAGAATGTTTTTTTCGAACTACAGATATCATATTTGCTTGCTCTGTCATTAACAAAGTTTTTTTAAGGGAATACAGAATTTTTATAATCCTAAGTGTTGAAAATTATTGCAAAATTCACTGCTAAATATAAATCATGTGGTCCAAATCAGAATTTTCCTTCTAAGAAAAATATTTAAATGTTCAATTAACATGAACTGTACCTACTTATTTAAGATATGTAGGCAACAGAATGGAGTAGGAAGAGGGAAATTTGGTGTTGGAAATGAATATAAATGAAAGATAAAAGCATTCTAAAAATAGCATTCTAAAATACTGCATCCAAAAGCAAAAGGTACTATTTTTTGTTGTATCTGACTACTGAAATACTAGTAATTTCTAATTTATAAACCACAATTCCCCTTTAAATAAAAAAAGGAATAATTTTCTGTAACACTATTCTCAGTTAAGACATTTACTAATTTAGCTTTCATTTTTCATACCAAAAGGTTTTTGTTATTTATATAAATAAATAACTAAACTATTTAAGATTTAAATCAAAGAGCTTTGGCAGTGTTATTATTCTTCCAGAGACTGGAGTTCATTTTTGGAATACCGATATTTAGAGAACATATCCAGATTCTTCCACCCCTCCAAAAGTAATCACTTGTTTTAGGCTTCTGCTTTCTGGCTTTTCAGACGTTTACCATTACAACTTCAAATAACGTACTTCTCATTAGATTGAATATTGGGTAGCACTAATCTGAAACGGACGCAATTGTTTTGGGGAAAGGAAAGGTATGAGAGTTGGGACATCTACTTCTAGTAGTATGGTGAACTAAACACTTCGAAGGCCTATCATTTTCTGCTTTTCTATATTAATAACATTTACCCACTTACGCTATAATGAGTAGTTCATGTGTTTGATTATGCTCTTGGGTATCTTATCTGATCTTTCTATGCTTCAGTTTCATCATCTATAAAATAGGGATGGTAATAATTGTAGTAACTGTTCTTAGAAGAATTAAATAAATATGTGCAAAGCACTTAGAATGGTACTTGGTGCACAGGATGTGAAATACATATTAGCTATTATTATTTGTACTCTTAGAACAGTATTACAGTGAAAGAACACAGTACTAATTAGATAATCAGTTCATGCTCTCAAACATCTTCATAATATGTAATATATGCTAACTACCTGCAAATATTAAAATACTCTCACTCTAAAGTCATTTGAAAATTAAAGATGTTTTTTGATGAACTACGAGGGAAAAAAGGATAATAAATCTTTCTGCACTAAGCAAAGTTCTTATCTAACCAAGCCTTATCAAGATTTGAACATATACTCTAATTAGAACATAGGCTCTACATTAATGAATTAATATTCAATAATGGCATTCTGTCACCTTTTACTTAATTAAAACAAAAAACACTTTAACTTTGAATTAGTACAGTTTTCCTGTATAGTTTAAATATTATACTCTCAAGTATATGGATATCTGCTTTTTTTAAGTACATCAATAAAGCTGGTACTAACTGCTTTTATTTTACACTTATTTTAAATAGTAAACTGCAGTGCAATGAACGCAGTAGATAGTCTCTGTCTGCAGGTAAGAAAACCACTGAATACAGATCTCCATTTTAGAATATATGCAAACCGGGCGCCTGGGTAGCTCAGTTGGTTAAGCGACTGGCTTCGGCTCAGGTCATGATCCTGGAGTCCCTGGATCGAGTCCCGCATCGGGCTCCCTGCTCGGCAGGGAGTCTGCTTCTCCCTCTGACCCTCCCCCCATCTCATGTGCTTTCTCTCTCATTCTCTCTAATAAATAAATAAAATCTTTAAAAAAAAAAAAGAATATATGCAAACCCTCCTATCTACTCAGTAGCAAATCCTATGGATCATAGAGGTCAGACAATTGAGAAATAAAGCCCTGTTTTACCAAATAAGATTTGATTTACTTAAAAGTTTCAAATTAGGGGCCCCCAGGTGGCTCAGTCATTAAAGCGTCTGCCTTGGGCTCGGGTCATGATCCCAGAGTCCTGGGATTGAACCCCACGTCAGGCTCCCTGCTCCCTCTCCCACTCCCCCTGCTTGTGTTCCCTCTCTCACTGTGTCTTTCTCTGTCAAATAAATAAAATCTTTTTAAAAAATAAATAAATAAATAAAAATAAAAGTTTCAAATTAAAGTTACAAAAGAGACTTAAATGATGACATGATTGACTATATCATATTTTTAACCTTGTTTTTAGCAATTTTAGTTAATATTCTGTTCTCTTGAAATGAAAAAAAAATATACTGATGTTCTCCTAAAACTGTTTTTTGAAGATGTAGGGAGTTAGTAAAAGTGTCTAAACTATTAAACCTGTACATTAAACATGTCAAAAGTTTTGAATTAGCTAACAGTTCTTTTTAGATTTAAGATCCTTATGATGCAAAGATGCCAGTGCACAGCAGGCAATAAATATTGCTATATTTCTTGCATTTTCTTTCAGATAACAATTGATTCTAATTTTAAGTGATCCAACTTTAGCCTACACAGCAAGATTTATACATTGACAAACATTTTTTTATTTTGGCAAAAACCCAGATTTGTATGCCAAAGCGAGTTTCAAAATATAGGCCATACACTGGTTAATAGGCTAAAGGAACTAAGTCCATCCAAAGTTCCAAAGTTCTTAGCAGCAGCATATAAACCCAATGTTAGGAAAAACAATCACTTTGTTTCACTTTTGTATTCCCCAGTAAGCAACTTAGAAAACCATAACCTTTTCCCATTAGGAAATAGAGATATTAAACACACACACACACACACACACACACACACACACACACACACACGACACACACACACCCAAAAAACCCTCACTCTATCTTTGAAACCAAAATTCTTTTTTCTTTTATTAACATATAATGTATTATTTGTTTCAGGGGTACAAGTCTGTGATTCATCAATCTTACACAATTCACAGCGCTCACCATAACACATACCCTCCCCGATGTCCATCACCCAACCACCCCATCCCTCCCACCCCCCACCACTCCAGCAACCCTCAGTTTGTTTCCTGAGATTAAGAGCCTCTTATGGTTTGTCTCCCTCTTCTTGAAGTGAGGAGAGATTACATAAAATTGCATGGGTTTCCAAGAGATGAAAGCAAGTCACCAACCTGACACAAAAGGTCTCCCAGAACCAAAGAGTCAAGAAGATATGCGCTTACTAAAAAGCAAAACCCACCCTAACTAGTGAAAAGCAAAATACTTTCCTGCTGGCTACAACTCTAGTGAACAACTGACTCCCCCACCCCAATATCCACTATCAAATTAACTCCCATACCCATTACGGGATAGAGAATCAGATCCAAAACACAAAGGCACTTTTCCGGGGCGCCTGGGTGGCTCAGTCGTTAAGCATCTGCCTTCAGCTCAGGTCCTGATCCAGGAGTCCTGGGATTGAGCCCCGCATCAGGCTCCCTGTTTGGCGGGAAGCCTGCTTCTCCCTCTCCCACTCCCCCTGCTTGTGTTCCCTCTCTCGCTCTTGCTGTCTCTCTTTCAAATAAATAAACAAAATATTATTTTTTTAAAAAAGGCATTTTTCCATAGAGATTATTTTCTTTGAGATTGAGAAGTTCATTTTTAAGAGAAGTTCACAGTCTCAATGACAGTACGACAGAGAAAATTTTCAGTGGAAATACATGGTAATAAGAAGAATTCTACCATTAAAATATTTAATTTATAAAACAAAAAAATTCAAACCCAACTAGCATTCTAAGCATAACTCCTTATCCTTGGCTATACAGTGTTTCTAGAACCTCTGGCAAGAAAATTAAACAGATTTACTATGGAATGTAACAAAGTCAAATAATCTGGAACTGTAATTACTATTAAACTTTTCACAAGAATGGGGGATGCTGTGTTCTACATTATTACATAAAAAATAAAATAATAATGAAAACATGAGACCAAGCAAAAGATTTCTAATTTTCATAAGGAGGGTTTTTCTGAGGGTTATAACCCCAGTGGACAAATAACGGCAAAGATACGGCTTTTTAATTTATTGATAAGATGACTGCAAATCTTTCCTATGTGAATAAAACACTTAAAGTAGCAATACTGCAGTTCATAAGAGTAATAGCAAATCACAGGCAGTATGTCAGCTATGGGGCAAACCCATGGTGAGCAGGGCATTACAAGCACAATTCTTGTTCAATCGATATGAAATCCAATCAATATAAAATCAGGGGGTCACCTCATTAAAGACCTTCACCTCACACAATGGAAATATATGCATGCAAGTAATGATGACCATCAAAAATAATGCAATTCATTTTACTCCAAAAATGCTTTAATACAATTGACATAAACAAGTTGTCCAATTCATGGTTAATGAGGTATTAACAATAAGAGGAAGAAAAAAAATAGCAAATATAATCAGTTTTGTTCTTCTCTTCCCCACAACTCCTTATGTTAAGTTATAAACTATTATGTTGCATTAGCAGGCCCACCAGGCCCCAAGTGAAGCCCCCATTTTCTGGTAGGGGCTCTCTCACCCTATTTAACATTTATGGTTAAAAACCCAATTATAACCTTATGCCACTTAAGTTACAATGGGTTTCTTTAAAACGGATTTATCACTATTAGTACAGAGAAGAAAATGTTTTTTACTTTCTAAATAAAATGAAAATGCAAAACAAAACAGAACAAAACAAAAAACAAACAAACAAAATATATGGGAAAAAGATGGACTTCTCAGGAAAAAATAATGGTGAAAACACTGAAATTCAATAGTTAAAACACAGTAAAATGAGCTAAATAAACTTAATTTAATTACAAAGCCAAAAGCATCAGTTACAACCAAAAACACAGTTTCTAAAAACCACCAAAACAATATAAATACTACATTATGATAGGGAGATGGGAAAGTTAGGAAAATAATCATATTAATGTCAAAACCCACTATGTCAAATTTCATGAAAGTATATAAATTCTTTCACTGAACTAGAATTCAGCTATAATGAGCACTGCATGAAGTAAGACCAAGTATTAACTGGGAAGGAGGATAGTGGGGTATCTAATTATTAAAGACAGTAATATTTTCTGTATAAAATCAAGAGCTCAGCCACCATTCAAGGATCGTATCTTTCTAAAAGGGCTGGCATTTTATTTTTAATTTTTTTTTCCAAAACAACAAAACACTACACTGTTCAATCTCTCGTTGAACTGAATTATTTTTGGAAATTAAAAGGTACTTAGAACTGGAAAAAAGCCAATTTCTCCAAAAGAGTCCCTAAATTCAGTACTATTCCAATCCAATTCCCAGATTTTTCTCTGCAACTTAAAAATATGATCCTAAGGCTCTTCAGAAATATTCAATTCAACATGGCAACAGCCTTCAGTGCAATCTCTCTAATACCTAACCAAGATCACAATGAGGGAACTGAAAAGAAACAGACACAGACATAAAAATCATTAGAAAAGGTGAGAAAAGGAGGGAGAGAGAGGAAAACAACCCCATAAATTGTAAATCCAAAATCTAAAAGAAATTTTGACTAGTTACCAGATAGATGAAGCCAAAAATATAGTTTCAGCTCATGCCAGACCCCAGCTTCACTTCATAAAGACCACCTGAACAAAGATAGGAAGATGTTTCACTCCTCTTCCCTAATCCTAATCCCTGACTCAATCTGATTCAGAAACCCAGGTTCTACAGAAACAATAAAACTATGTGGATATCTTACTACTCAATTCTGACCTATGATGGAAGCAATATATTTTAACCCTACTCACCTGAACCTTTCTCAACTATTCTACTGCCCTTACCTCCTCTACGCTACCCACCTAAATCCATACAGGGATAACAAATTCTATAAAACAACTGGCCATGTAAAGGACAGATATCAGTAGTAGCACATTATATGCTCAGAGATAGAGTCCCAAAATAAACACTATAAACATGTTTCAAAATAAGACATACCTGGTAAAAGTGCATTATGGGAATTGTAGCTTGCCATGTACTACACTAGGTACTCATACCAAAGGTGCAGAAGGTGGGAGGCATGAGGAGAAAGATATTGCCTCAGTAAACTAAAAAACTCTCCAATGGTACACACTAAAAAGACCAAAACCAATGCTGTAAAAGCTCAAACCAATGATTAAGAACACAAAATTCAGACACTCTCCCAAAAAACAGGAAAAAAAATGACACAGAGTGAAAATTATAAGGAAGAAGATGGCATATATAAGGAACAGAAAATAAACAGCCAACCAAAAGGTATTAGTTTCCCTGAAGAATGAAAACATCGAACAGATCTGAAAGAATAATCAAAGATGAAACATAAGGAAACTTTCTTTAGCTGCCAAACAAATGGTTTAAACAGATTACACTCACTATATTCCCAACTAAATCAAGGAAAACAATACTAGACAAATATATGACGGCAAATGTGACATTTACAGAAAAAATGAAAAACATTCTATAAGCAATCAGACATAAAGAACTAGTTACTCATAACAGAACAAAAATCAAGTTGGCCATAACTCTCTCACCAACAACAATAAACATTAACTGATAAAGAAATGACTTCTAATCAAAAATGGCACAGCAAAACTCCTCAAAGCTCACCAAAAACAGCAAAAAGTATGACAATAACAACCACCACACCCCAAAAAAAGGGAAAGTTGAACAAGGAAATAACTACAATCACAATTAACACATTTTGAGACACATCTGTTGTGCCAAACATTTTAAATTGTGGCCCACAATAAAATAGGATGCCAAGAGCTGGCACATACTCCTCAGGCCTCAAGAAGAATAGAGGGTCAGGTCCAGGCTAGCATAAAAGGATCCAAACGCATAGGTGGGATGCAGGACATGGAACATCAGAAAACCACAGTGGAAATAAAAGATGCATTTATTAATCAGTTAGCTTCCTAACCAATGAAGATAAGAAAACAAGCAGCAGCCACTAATTCTTAGCACCAAGGGCCTGTGACTGGGGGCTAAGGGGGACTCCTGTTAGACTGACCAACCTCTTAAACCCTGAAAACTGAGGAAAATGGGTCCCCAGGGCAAAGGAAAAAATAAACACAGTGAGAAGGTGAAAAGACTCAGGTGGTCTGAGCTCATTAGTCTCTCCCTTCACTTCCCACATGATTCTTCAACAAATTTCTATCACCATTTTTAAAATGAGTAATAAAATGAAGGGGGGGGAATCAACAGGGGAGATGAACCATGAGAAACGATGGACTCTGAGAAACAAATTGAGGGTTCTAGAGGAGAGGGGGTGGGGGGATGGTTTAGCCTGGTGATGGGTATTAAAGAGGGCACGTTCTGCATGGAGCACTGGGTGTTATACGCAAACAGTGAATCATGGAACACTACATCAAAAACTAATGATGTAATGTATGGTGATTAACATAACATAATAAAATAAAAAATAAAATAAAATGACTAATAACTGGAGAGCAATTAACAGAGGACCTATGTGTAGAAATTGCAAATAAAGTAAAAGAGGTGAAAGAAAGACATGAAGGAAATAGGAACCTAAGCAAAAGGCAGAAAATGTCCATTGCAAGAACTTCCTGAGGAAACAAAAGGAGAAATCAGACAAATAGTTACCACTGTTATCAATGAATTATCAACATAATTTATTTAAAAAGCTCAAGCAAGGGGTGCCTGGGTGGCTCAGTTGGTCAGGCGCCTGCCTCGGCTCAGGTCAGGATTCCCGTGTCCTGGGATCAAGCCCCAGGTCGGGTTCCCTGCTCAGTAGGAAGTCTGCTTCTCCCTCTGCCTCTGCCCCTCCCACGACTTGTGCTCTTTCTCTCTCTCTCTCTAATAAATAAAATCTTTAAAAAAAGAAAAAGCTTAAACAAAAGCTATAGGGATGAAAGCCACGGTAAAAGCAATAACAAGAGGGGTGCCTGGGTGGCTCAGTCATTAAGCGTCTGCCTTCAGCTCAGGTCCTGATCCTAGGGTCCTGGGATCGAGTCCCAACTCGAGCCCCACATCGAGCCCCACATAGGGCTCCCTGCTCGGCGGGAAGGCTGCTTCTCCCTCTTCCACTCCCCCTGCTTGTGTTCCCTCTCTTGCTGTGTCTCTATCTGCCAAATAAATAAATAAAAATTTTTTAAAAAGCAATAACAAGATAAAATAAAAACAAACTCAAGAACATGATAGAGAGACATGGAAAAAATCACACCAATCAAATTGGAAAGAAAAAATATATACAAATAATTAATGAAGAGATGCTAGCTTTGGAAGACGAAGTAAGGCTAACATTTATAGCAATGATATTAAGGGGGCGTATGGGTGGCTCAGTCGGTTGTCTGACTTTGGCTCAGGTCATGATCCTGGGATGGAGCCCTGCATAGGGCTCCCTCCTCAGGGGGAAGTCTGCTTCTCCCTCTCCCCTTCCCCCTGCTCATGCTTGCGGCTCTGTCTCTTTCTCTCTCTCAAATAAATAAATAAATAAAATCTTTTAAAAAAATGATATTAAGAAAACTAAACTACTGGGGGTTAAATGCAACTGATGAATTATTGAATGCTACATCTGAAACTAATGATATACTATAAGTTGACTAACTGAATTTAAATAAAAAAACAAATCTAAACTAGTAAAGCAGAACCAATATTCAAAGCTATAATGGAAGAATATTTTCCTGAAATGAATAAAAACTTGAATCTATCAATTCCCACCTTGTCCCAGAACAAACCGATGCAGAATTAATCAACTGTCAATATGCTAGTTAATTTTACAGTTCTTTAAGGATTTAAAAACTAAGTTAGATATGAGACAGGCAAAAAAAAGTAATTGATTCAATAAGAAGTTTTGCAAATAAATTTAAGTCAGCCTCAGACCTTTCCACAGCAACTGTCAACACCAAATGGAATGTCCAAAATTCTGAGGGAAGCTAAGAAAACCTTCATGTATAACAGCAATAAACAACTCTCAAGAATGCAAGAAGACTTAGAGGCTTTCCTCAAAACTACTGGAGGATTAAATTCAACTAACCAAGAAGTGAATCAAGACAATTCAGGAACAATAAAAACAAACTGGCGGTAAGCTTTGAGTCCATTTAGATATGGATAGGATGAAACGACTGTGAAAACTGTGATTACTAAGATGTATGAAAATATTTTAAACTTTGACCAAATGGATAATAAGATACCAACAATAACAGAATTTGACAAAAAGAGAGGAAGAAGAAAGTGTAAGTATGCTGCTTTCCTTATCTTTAATAACAGAGACTCAACAGACACTGCCAAACATTGAAATGCAGCTTTACAAAACTGAAAATATCTGTTGTAACAAATTACCAACACAAACTTTTGCTTAAAACAAGAAAAATTGAAAATAACAACCTTTAACCTCTTTTCTATTCTTGTTTAGAAGGGTCTTTTAGAAACTAAAATAAATTGCTGTGAATAAATATTTACATAAAATTCATTTATTCCTTCCATTTCATCTATTCCATTTGTCTGTTAGAATATAATAAAATAAATGTATATTTTAAAAACATATTATTCTGGGGTCGCCTGTCTGGCTCGACTGATAGAGCACACAACTCTTGATCAAGTCCCACAATGGGCATAGAGCTTACTTAAAAAAGCAATAATAAAATAAAATTAAAATTAAAAACATATTTTTCTGCTTTGGAAATTTTATTCTATGCCTAAATTTGCATCTCTGTAGACAAATATGTCAGCTTCATGTTTAATAGGTGCTAACAAATGTTAAATCTGGATGGTAAGACTGAGATAACTTTGGTGGCAGTTAGTTTTTGTGTTTTGTTTTCTTACTTGCACTTTTAAATACTGCTTGGGTTTTAAATAGTACAGCTCTATACTTTTTATAGAAATCACAAGATTATAATTTTCCACAAAAGTTATTTTTAAAAAAATAAAGGAGCAACATCAATAAAGTTTGAGGGGAAAATGTAACTATATTTTTACCATAAAATATTAACACCCTATACCATTCCTGGGAACATTAAATTATCCTATTAAGAGAGGAAGTGAAATTAATAAGTTAAAAAATTATAATTTGTGATATAAAAAGATTCACATTTAATAGATATAGAAAAATAACAAAAATTAGTATAGGTCTAGACAAAAAGTGAATACAAATTTTAAAACATTCTCAAAAAAAGGACTAGTATAGTTTAATAATAATTTATAGTTAATAGCTTATGTTACCATAGCAAAGAACAAATGGCAACAAAGGCTGTGTGGGTGTGAGGGGGTGATATGTGTGAGAACAAGCTCATGTGTATACCCATGCCTGTGTGTGGAGGTGGTACTAGGAGTGGGAAAACAGGAAAGGAGAAAGAAATAGTGTATTAAACCCTTTGCCTATCACGGGGAGAAAGATTCATTTCATTTTTGGATTATGGCAAAACTAAAAAGTAAATACTAATAGAAATAAAGAAAAGAGATATGTATGTGTACGTACCATCCAATACATAGGAGAACCAAGGACAGAGAATCCCCAACTCACAAAGAGATGGAAAGCAAAGGAAATACAATTAAAAGTACAGAATATCATACAGATGAAAAATGACCAAATACATAGATTATAACAATTGTAAATGGGTAAAGGGAAATGATCTTCAAAATGGGTTTCAAAATCCAATCAAATCTTCTGTTTGCAAGAGATGCATCCAAAATAAAATTACAGCGTGCCTGAGTGGCTCAGTTGGTTAAGTGTCTGCCTTTGGCTCAGGTCATGATCCCAGGGTCCTGGGATCAAGTCCCACATCGGGCTCGCAGCTCAGCAGAAAGCCTGTTTCTCCCTCTCCCTCTGCCTGCCTCTTTGCCTGTTTGTGCTCTTTCTGTCAAATAAATAAATAAAATCTTAAAAAAATAATAATAATAAATAAAATTACAGATTAAAAAAAGCACAGACAACAGCAAACTGAATTCAAAGCAAGTAAAACAAAACAAAAGCAAACAAAGAAATATTAAATGAGAAGACAGAAAGGGGAATTTTATATTGATAAATTTTGCAAACTCACCAAAAAAGTAAAATATTATAGACATAAGCTGAATATACAGAACTAGACTATATAAACCAAAATGCTTAGCTATTCAACAAAAAAATGACAGAAAAAATATACTAATGAAAGACTAACATTCCAGTCCTGAGCTACAACAGATTAATAGGGGAATATACCAAAAAGAATGCAGAAATTCTAAAATCATAATTTATGCTCTACCTTATTTCCAGGAATATTTACAAATTTTATGTGTACCATTAAGCCACAAAGGAAATCCTTAAAAATACAACATAGGAAAAAGTGTCTATTTAGGTCCATGTTCCCTTTCTAAAAGCACACAAAAAAAGAAATGACAAATTGACAGCAAAAGTTAAAAAAAAAAATCACTCTGAAATTTGAAAATTCTCCTAATAAGTTTGTCTTCAAAGAAGTAATAGCCTTCCATCTATGACTCTCAATTGTTCCATATCTTTATTTTTTTTTTTAAAGATTTTATTTATTTATTTGACAGAGAAAGCACAAGTAGGCAGAACAGCAGGGAGAGGGAGAGGAAGAAGCATGCTCTCCGCTGAGAGGGAGCCCGACGTGGGGCTCGATCCCAGGACCCTGGGATCATGACCTGAGCTGAAGGCAGCCGCTTAACCGACTGAGCCACCCAGGCGCCCTGTTCCATATCTTTAAAAAGGTATTTCAACTGAAAGCTCTTAGAAGATCTTTTCATCCATTCCTCCCCCTGACATGCACAGATCACAATGATTTTTACATATTTACCAAGCATATACCATATATTCAGCTTTCTGGCTGATTATTCAGTGTAATATGCAAAAATAGAAAGGCCCCTAACATTAAAGGAGAGTATAATTGAGTTGAGGAGTTAGGAAAATCAAACAGCATTCACCAACATAAGATAAATATAGAAATTCAGAGGAAGAGGAGACCAGAGAAGAGAGGGAAGGCTTATTTATGTGACTTGAGTTAGGACTGGAAGATAAAAGAAACTGGAAAATCCAAAGAAGAAATGGGGAAAACATTCTGGTCAAGATCACTACATCGAAGAAGGTTAAAGAATGAAATGATTAAATACTGACAGTTATAGTAAGTTACTATAGTAGATATAGCCTAGGAAGAAAAACACTGAAGTACCAGACCAAATTGTTTATCCTGAAAAACAAGCTGCAGTAAGATTTTAAAGCACAACGGCTGTGGTTGCCAGCTGAAGTTTGGAAAGGTTCTCATCACTTTGAACATCCATTCAAATAGACTTCCACTTTGAGGTATATTTTCTATCTCTAGAGAGAATAACATTACGGATAAATGATGATCTTTATTTGCCGTTTGGGAAACTGACCACAGCAGAGCTAAGACACTGGCCAGGCTTCCACAGCTACTTCGTGCAATTAGAGGAAAACAATAATAGCTGAGATTTTAAAGAATACTATCACATTCATGCTCTTCTTATTCTTTAAACTACAAACTATACACTTATATCACATTCCCATAGTTTAATACAAAAAATTAAAATAATTAAACTAAAAAAAAAAATCTCTCTAATCAAGAATGCCGTTTACCCTGAAAAGAAAGAAGAAAACAGGCAGATTTAGCATTGGTTTATAATAAAAAAGGTAAAGGACTTAGACTGCCAAGTAAATGGGAGTGGGAGGAAATAAAGCATCTTAGTTTCTGAGCAAAATGCTGTTATTAAGTATAATTGCATCAACTTGATCCAAATCCAGTATTTCTTATTCACTGAAAAGAAACATATTAAAATAGCAGCAATTTCCTCTACAAATAAACACATTCAGCCAAGGAAGTTGAACCAAAAAAGTTTAACTCTAAAGGTAATAAAAAGCAGAAGCAAAATTATTTCACTGCTTCTAATTCCAAATGATAACTTCTAAACATAAATACACTATAGCTAAGTCAATAATAATCACTTTTAAAATTCTAATACAAATTACAATGAAATTCTTTCAGTCTAACTCTATACTTTTATATGCTAAAGTACATAAAAATAAGAAAAATTTTCCAATGAATAATTAAAAGCTATTGTTACATAATAATAAACTGTGGAAATCATTAATGGCAATATTTACATTTAATTGTTTATAATTATGATGTTGAAAAAGCTATGAGAAGAATAGGAAGTTTCACTTACAAATACCTCAGTTCAGAGGTGACAGACTACTTCTGAATATAGCATCTTGATTCACACTACATGGAAATTTGGTTTTTCACTCCGAACAATTTCAGTTATTTCTGGACCCTTAACTCATAAGGTGCATCTGAACTGAAACCATAAATTAACCATAAATATCTGCTCAGAAACTGTATCTTTGAGCTTCTCTGAGTACCGTGACTCTTGAAATGTGTAAATAATATATGTGTAAAATAAGCATTTCAACTAAATGGTCTCAATAAGATCTTTCCTATCCATCACTCTCCTCTGCCCCACATACACACAAAAACCACAATGACCTTTTAGTATTTAAACCTATAAGCCAAGATAAGCCACATACCCATCAGTGTGGATCTGTCTTCTTACACCTGAGTTGTCACTTGGGAGGCCAAACAGAAGAGCTCTTGGATGGATATATGGACTACTGCAAGAATTACTCTCCCAGAAGAGAAATACTTGACATTGCCCTGCTGGCAAGATGTTTTTCCTGTTCTAAATCCTTTTAAGTAAATCTGATTTAAAATGTCTGGTGAATCTAAGTGTTTGGTTGAACTTAAAAGACTATCTGGTAGATGTTGTAAAAGCCAATCTTAAAATTTTATATTTTTCTTCAGATACAAAATAACTATAATTTAGTTAAGTGCATAGCAATTATATGATGGTATTTTCTCATAAAACATGAGAAAGCAACTTCTTTTTAAAATAGTCAATGTTTTCAAAATGGTGTTTCTATTTTTCCAGTATTCAGGCTTCAGATTAACCATTAATGCAAATATGAATACCCTTCATTGAGCTTCAACAATTTTACACATCCAATCTCTTAATTTGGGAGAATTAGTCATACTGATCAGATACTACAGGTGCCACTGAAGAATTCTACATATGGTTTTTAAATTTCAATAAAATTATCTAAATAAGCAGAACTGACTAGATCTAGGGAGTCTATAAAGCTTTAGAGAAAGTTGAGTTTCTAGGGGGAATGTGGCTAGCTCAGTCAGTGGAGCGTGCAACTCTTGGTCTCAGGGTTGTGAGTTCAAGCCCCACATTGAGTGTAGCGATTATTTAAAAATAAAATCTTTTAAAAAAAAAAGAAAGTTGTCTTTCTACATATTTACTGGGATTTTCAATTCCTAAACATAATCTGAGATGCTAAAGGTTAGTCAGGATCTTGCCTTTTATACTGACAACCTAGAAAAATTACACAGTTATGTCTCATTTCTCTTATTTTTGATAAATTTTGTAAATTTAAGGTATGGATTTTATCTTTCATTTTAAAAGCAAATTGGTCCTATTTAAAATCTGAACTGTCTTAAATACATAATCATTAGCAATTCTGCACCACTTGACATAATAAGGTCTGAAACAAGTTTTGATGTTTAATAGTCTCAGTCTAATAATAACTGATCTCTAAATGGAACCCATCAAATGCCTGAAGAAATCCTTTCCTATTTTAAAAAAAAAAATCTATCAGGTAAGCCATTTTCTTTAAATCTTTAATTTACAAAAGATATTTCACTAGAGATACTAAATAAAAATGATTGAGGAGATTAAGGAGTGCACTTATCATGATGAGCACTGGGTGATGTATGGAATTATTGAATCAATATATTGTTCACCTGAAACTGATATAATACTTTATGTTAACTATCTGGGAATTAAAATAAAATAAAAATGATTGATGAAGGCTAAGTAAGGCCTTTTTATATCCTTTTCCAATAAAAGTTATATTTTAAATTGTTTCCATTGTTCACATTCACACTACAATGTCACTTGTCATTCCTAGTAAAATCACTTGCTATTGTTTCATAAAACTTCTACAAAATTCCTAGACTAAGATCCTAAAACAAAGTTAAATCACTTACTGTAAACAGCCCACTCTTACTGCTACAGGAATATGGGGAAGCTGAGTAGCCCACTTCAGTGTCACATCCTGATAAATATGCAACATGTTATTATGGTTTCCAATCAAAGTATTTGTTGTTCCTTCAGAAACTGTATGTTGAATATAGAAAAGAGGATAATAAGAAAACAGTTATTTGCAATAGTATAACACTTTTAAGGGATTTATGATACAAACTAATTCTAACGTCTTGATGGAAAAGCATAAAGTAATAAGGTATTTATTTTAAGTAATAAAATAGTATTTTTCAACTTCAAGCACCAATATCAAAAATTAAAATAATAATTTTACAGACTTGGGAACTATAAGTAGATAGCAGCCAACATTTTTGCATTTTATCAAGAAAGCATGAATTTCATTAATATTTAACACAATGAGCTAATGGTTCTTACTGGGCACTGGCTACAGATAAGTCATTCCATTAGGCATTACTATGCTCCTTTCTGCTTATAAAAGAATCTGGTGTTCTTTTGCAAATATCTTGAACTGCCACTTTTTGGAAAGCATAAATGTATACCTGAGGCCAATTCTCCAAGACCTTCTATGCAAAGTAAAATGACTGACAAAACCAAATGTGTGCTTTATATCAAATGTGTATTCAAACTTTAAAAGTTAAAATTTCCATTACACGTTCTGTATAAAACTATTTTCTCAGATGTTTAAAATATATGCATGTGAATTTGGCTTTTCCTGATGTATATAACATAGCCTTGACATATGGAAAAGATAAAAGAAGAATCCTTCTACCCACCTGAGCAATACGGGAGAAAACAACTTGGGCTACAATCAAGTTTCTTCATGAATCGAATCTGTCCATTATCCTTAAGGCAAAAAAAGTTTCTTTCACCAAGAACAAAAACAGAAGATGCTGACTGATTGAAAGAGACAATACATATATCAAGTGCTTGCTCTCCAATATTTAGAGTCCAATCCACCTACAAAAGAAAACCTAAAATCAATTTAGTTGCTAAAAACAAAGCATTTCAGTCACTTACATATCAATACAATTAAGAAACTGTTTTACAACAAAGCAGACATAAAGATTGGCTGTCTTCATTCACTTTTTTTTGCGATGACCGTGTTTCTGATATTTTATACACTCTAGTAGACTTTGTGCCATCTTTTACCAGATGATATACGCTCTTCAGTGGTTCAAAATTACTCATAAATTTGGGGAATGGGGCAGGAAAAAAGAATACTCATATAAATTTAACCAAGGAGGTGTAAGACCTGTACAATAAAACTATAAAACATTGATAAAGAAACTGAAAAACACTAATAAATGGAAAGATATGCCAGGTACATCAATTAGAAGAATTACTATTATTAAAATGACCATTCACCCAAAGTGATCTACAGATTCAAATTCCTATCAAAGTTCCAATGGCATTTTTCACAGAAATATAACAGAAACCCTAAAATTCATACAGAACCACAAAAGACTCCAAATAGCCAAACCAATCGAGCAAAAAGAACAAAGCTCGAAGCATCAAATTACATGATTTCAAAGTACACTACCAAGCTATACTTAGCAAAAGCAGCACACTGCTGGCATTAAAAAACAAAACAAACAAACAAAAACAACCTAGACCAATGGAACAGAAAAGAGCCGAGAAATAAATGCATTTACAGTCAACTGATCCTCAACAAAGGTATCAAGAACACACAGTAAAGACAGTCTCTTTAACAAATGGTGATGGGAAAACTTAATATCCACATGCAGAGGAGTGAAATTGGACCCCTATCTCATACCATATCCAAAAGTCAACTCAAAATGGGTTAAAGACTTAAACATAAGACCTGAATCTGTAAAACCATTAGAAAAAAACATAAGGAAAAGTTTTTTGTCATTGGTTTGGGCAATGATTTTTCAGATATGACCTCAAAAGCACAGGCAACAACAGTAAAAATAGACAAAAGGGGTTGCATCAAACTAAGAAGTTCCTGCACAGCAAAGGAAACAATTAACAGAGTGAAGAGACAATCTATGGATGGGAGAAAATACCTGCAAACCATCTACCCAATAAGGGGTTAATACTCAAAAATACATAAGGAGCTAGACAACTCAATAGCAAGAAAATATCCTGATTTAAAAATAAGCAAAGGAATTGAACAGATATTTCTCAAAAGATATACAAATGGCCAACGGGTATACGAAAAAATGCTCAACATGACGAAATCATCAGGGAAATGCAAATCAAAACCACAATGACATATCACCTCACACCTGTTAGAATGGCTATTATTAAAAAGACAAGAGATAACAACGGTTGGCAAGGATGTAGCGAAAAGGGACTCCTCATGCACTGTTGGTGGGAATGCAAATTGGTACAGCTACTGTGGAAAATGGTAGGGAGGTTTCTCAAAAAATGAAAAATAGAATGACCATATAATCCAGCAATCATACTTCTGGGCATATATTCAAAGGAAATGAAAACAGGATATCAAAGAGATATCTACATTCCCATGTTCACTGCAGCATTATTTGCAATAGCCAAGATATGGAATCAACTGAAATGTCCATTGATGGATAAATGAATAAAGAAAAATGAGATATTATATAGAATATATATACTATATAATGTGTATAATATAATGGAATATTATTCAGCCTTTAAAAAGAAGGAAATCCTGCCATTTGTGACACATGGATGAACGTGGAGGGCATTATGCTAACTAAGTGAAATAAGCCAGGCACAGAAAAACAAACACTGCATGATCTCACTTACATGTGGGATCTAAAAAAGGTAAATGTATATAAGCAGAGAGTGGGATGGTGGTTGCCAGGGTCTGAGGGAAGATGGAAATGAGAAGATGCTGGCCAATGGGTACGAAGTTTCAGTTACACAGAGCTAATAAATTCTGGAGACTTGATGTACAGTCTGGTGACTATAGCTATAATACTGTACTGTATAGTACATATACTTGAAATTTGTTAAGATAGATCTTAAATGTTAACATAAAAAAAGGTAACTATGGGAGGTGATAGATGTGTTAATCAGCTTAATTATGGTAATCATTGCACAATGTATTTATATATCAATAGATGTAGTTTACCATAAGTTTATATAATTTTTATTTGTCAATTATACCTCCATAAACCTGGAGGGGGGGAAAAGGCAGGTAGAGAATTGGTTGAGAGAATGCCCTATGCAAAGTGAACCACCTATACAAAGATCTTAAGACAGAAAAGGAATGATCATGACTTGTTCAAAAAATACATATATAGGGTGCCTGGGTGGTTCAGTTGGTTAAGCGACTGCCTTCGGCTCAGGTCATGATCCTGGAGTCCCGGGACTGAGTCCCGCATCAGGCTCCCTGCTCAGCGGGGAGTCTGCTTCTCCCTCTGACCCTCCCCCCTCTCACATACTCTCTCTCAAATAAATAAATAAATAAATAAATAAATAAATCTTTAAAAAAAAATACATATGTACACATAAAGAAGTTATCTGCTTCACTGAAAAATTTCCCTAAGAGAAACTTCCATATTGTGTTTACTTTGCAAATCAAATTTGATAATCACTAAAACCTAACCAATATTGTTGTAACTATAATATTTTAATATAAAGACAATTAAAAGTGTATCAATATGTATATACAGAGCAGTCATCAAGCTGTCCCAGGAATACAGACAGGATCCTCTATACCTCAAGAGCTACTCCAGGGTAACTCCGTATCTCTGGAACATGGTCAGTGTTTAAGAAATGCTTCTTAAAACAAGGAAGGAAGGAAAAAAAAAAAGGAAAAAAGAAAAATAAAAATAAAACAAGGAAGGAATGAATGTAATGAACATGCTTCTCAGAATTCAGCCCCCGATCAATATTTTTAAATTAAAAAAAAACAAAACAGAAAAGAGGAAAGACATGGGCTGACATATACAGACATATACTGTATTCAGACAGCAATGACAGTGAGATGGCTCCACAAAAGCATCGGGACAAAGAGGAAATAAGACTGCCCTCAAAGTTAGGCTCTAATCAACAAATAATGGATCAAAGAAGAGATATGAAAACTCACACTAACGATACAAATTTCTGACCATCAAGATTTGACTTAGATATTTATCTACTTCAGGTATTAAAATATCTGAAGAAGGTATGAAATCCAAATGGGGCTGGACAGAAGAACAAATATTATTGGTGTATATATAAAAACAACCTGAAGGAGGAAGACAGCATAGTGAATATAGGTGAGTGATCAGATTATCTTCATCTGAATCAGGATTCAACACTAAGAAATTATTCAATTACCATTAAGTTCAAGTGTAGCTGACCCATAGGAAAAGATTCCATGGTACACAAAGCATAAATGTCAGTCCCATGAGTCACATTTCTCCTTACATTTTAATAGGCCATCATTCTAGCATTAAGTATCACTGTTAGGGCGCCTGGGTGGCTCAGTCGGTTAAGTTTCCGACTCTTGATTTCGGCCCAGGTCATGATCTCAGAGTCATGAGATGGAGCCCTACATCAGGCTCCATGCTGGGACTGGAGCCTACTTAAGATTCTCTCTCTCCCTCTCCTTTTGCCCCTCCCCCCTTCTCTCCATCTCAAAGAAAGAAAGATCACTGTCTATAACTTGGGCTGATGTGTCCCTGATTCTGAGAGATGACGATTCATTCAGAATGGATAAGCAAACCAAGTTTCTGATGCTGCAGGCTGAGATCCAGCCAGTAAACACTTTTAATTCACTAGGTACTGAGTGCCACTCTCTGTGACCTCCCCTTAGGGAAATATACCACATTCTAAATTAATGAGTCTCAAAAAACACAGAAGTTTACTAAGAATAATAATTTTAAAATTCTTCCACTTCCAGCCAAGACAGAGTAATAGGAAAAAGACTTTACCATCCCACCTGAAACAATACAACGTGGACAAAACATATGAAACAACAGTTTGCAAGGCACTGAATATCAGACAACAAAGGACAGCAATCCCTTGAGAACAAAACAAATGAGGTGAGTGGTATGACTGCTCTATCCTTGAGACAGTTTTCAGGCCATGGCCCCAGGAGGAGGAACCAAGGCAAGGCCCAGCAAACTCCCTGAATTGAGGAAATGAACACTGGGAGTTCAGAGAAAGCAAAGCAGATGAGCACAGACAGCATGCCAAAAGGGAGAGAGCAGTGCAGGGACGGAACTTTGACATCTGTAAAGAATCCTCTCAAATATTCATCTGAGTACTTACCAGCACATTCATGTAAGGAAACTACCCGAAGCCAGGGAAAGAACCACCCAAAAGGATTAGAGGTAACAGTGCCCAGCATTCATACCACCTGGAATACAGCCTGTGCCTGCCAGCAGATTAGAACACCTCATAATTCAAAGGAAGCTGAGGAGAACACTCAGAAGGGTCTTGTCTCAGGAGTGGGGAATAAGCAGCCTCGGGATGAGTGCTGCTCTGGTCCTAGCTAACAATCCAAAAGGATCAAGCTGCCCAAGTACCATTAACTACATCCCAGGCCTAAGCTCAAGAACAGTTATTGGAATACAAAAATATCTGGCACCCAAAAGTAAAATGACTATATCTGGCATCTAATAAAAAATCAGCAGACATGTAAAGAAATAAGAAAATATGATTCGTAAGGAAGAGATAAATAAGTCAACTGAAACTAGACTCAAAACTGATGCAAGTGTTAGAATTAGAAAACAAGGACATTAAAACAAATTTTATAATTGTATTCTACATCTTCAAAAAGTTAAGTAGAGACATAGAAGATATAACAGAAAAAGAAACCAAATTGAACTTGTAAAGATGAAAACCATGAGAATTAACACCAGATTAGACATAATAGAAAAAAGGTTAGTAATCTTGAAAACATAGCAAAACAAAATAGAAAAAAAATGTTTTTAATGAAAATAAAATCTGTGAGCTGTGAGACAACTTTAAGTAGGCTAATGTATGTGTAACTGGAGTCCCCAGAGGAGAGAAGAAAGATGGAACATTAAAAAAAAAAAAAGTTTGAAGAATTAAGAGTCAAATATTTTCTAATTTTCATGAAAACTATAAATTCACAGATGCAAGAAGCTCAACAAATTCTAAGCACAAAATAAAGAAAACTACACAAAGCCACAGCATAGTCTAATTGCTTAAAAGAAGTGATAAGAGAAAATCAGAATAGCAGCCAGAGGAAAAAAGATACTATCAAGAGAGGAACAAAGATAAGAATGTAGGCAGATTTCTCATGAGAAACAATGGGAGCAAGAAGAGAGTGGAGCAACCTCTTAAAATGCCAGGGAGGGAAAAAAAAAATCTGTCAAACTAAAACCTTATACCCAAAGAATATATTTTCAAACACAAAGGCAAAAAAAACCTTGGAGACAGAAAAACTGAAAGAATTCATCACCAGTGGACTCTCACTGAAAGAAATGTGATAACAAGTCCTTCAGGAGGAAGAAAAATGACACCAGATGGAAATACAGTTTACACAAATTAATGAAGAGGACCAGAAATGGTAGCTATATTGGTAAATATATTTTTTCTTATCATTTAAATCACATTAAAAGATACTGAGTATTTAAACAAAAATGATAACAATGTAATATGGAGTTTATAGTGTATGTAAAAATATAGCATATGACAATAACACAAAGGCTGAGAAACAGAAGTATGGTTCTTATATGTGAAATAGTATAATACCACTGAGAGTAGATCATGATAAGTTAAATACTGTAAACTCTAAAAGAACTCCTAAAATAACAAAACAAAGAATTATGACTAATAAGCCAACAAAGATAAAATGGATCATACAAAATACTGAATAACTCTAAAAGAAAGCAGAAAAACAGGAAAATGGAAACAAAGAACAGATGGGACAAATAGAAATCAAATGGCCACATGACAAATTTAAACCTATCCATATTAATAATCACATGACATTTGAATGGTCTAAAAAACAAATTAGAAGGCAGAGCCATATCATACTAAACAAAAAAGCAAGACCCAACTATGTGCTGCTTAGAAATGAATTTTCACTACAAAGACACAAATTGGATAAAAGTAAAAAGATGGAAACAGATATATCAGAATAATACTCATCAAAAGAAGAATGTTACCAGAGCAAAAAGATAGAGGGTTACTTGATAATGAAAAGGGTATATGTTCATTATAAGACATAACAATCTTAAATGTTTATGTACCTAATAAAAGAATTTCAAAATACATGAAGCAAAAAACTGACAAAATTTCAAGGAGAAACAGACAATCCACAGTCAGACTTCAATACCCCTCCCTGAATAAATGAGAGAAATTAGTAAAAAAAAAAAAAAAAAAAAACTAATAAGGACATAGAAGATCTGAACAATGCTATCATCCAAACTAACTGACATTTACAGGACACCCAAGAACAGCTAAAAAAAAAAAAAAAAAATGGACATTCTTTTCAGGTGCTCAGTGAAGATTTACCAAAATAGACCACATTCTAGGCCATGAAACAAATCTCAATAAATCTCAAAGAATTCAGAGTCATACAAAGTATTTCCCTAACCACAAAAGAATTAAATTAGAAATCAACAAATAGTTAAGAGGTAGCGCTGAGTAACATAGGCAGCTTTTAACTGCCTTCTCACAACTACCTTATTAAAAGCATTCCCCTGGATAAATTTTGTTTCTCTGCAATAGACTTAATGTTCCATGGCATCAGAGTCCTGCCAAGTGACTGTGGTGTAACAAAAGGAAGTTTTACTGCTATTTCTTACTCAACTTATTAATTAAAGGAGAATGGGAAAATCACTCAATTGTAACTGCCTTCAGAATACATCCTCAGTGTAAGGTACAGAGTAGTATCAATAAACATTTACAATTAATAAGTAAAGGACATTCCAGACTAAATAAAAAAATACGTGCAGAAGCCTTGAATCAAGAACAGCCATGGAAAATCTGGAACAATGAGAAGCCCATGTGGCTGGAGTGCAGAATATAAGGGACAAATGGAAGAAAACCACTATTGAGGAGGAGGTCAAGGACAATTTGACTACCATTATCAATGTCATCTTCATCATCTAGATATTTTGCTAAGTGCTATAAATATATGTGTGTGTGTGTGTATATATATATATATATATACATATATTTCAATGGCAACATTGTAAAATAGGTATTATCACCATTTTGCAACTGAGAAAACTGAGATTTAGCAAGGTTAACAAACTTGCTCAAACTTGCTCAAAATTAGTAGTAAGTATAGCTCTCAAGATCTGACTCCAAGGAGCACCTGGGTAGCTTAGTTGCTTAAGCATCCAACTCTTGGTTTCAGCTCAATCATGATGTCATGAGTCATGAGATCGAGCCTCAGCCCCTCATCGGCTCTGCACTTGGCGGAAAGTCGGCTTGAGGATTTTCTCCCTCTGCCCCGCCCCCTACTCGCAAGTGCTCTCTCTTTCTCTCTCTCTAAAATAAATAAACCTTAAAAAAAAGTCTGACTCCAAAGTCTATGCTTTAACCATTATCGGTATGGTGCCTCCAAATTCCATGAAAAAGTATGTCATATTTGTATTTGTTGTGTTCTCTCTTTCACTTTTTACTATTAAGAAAATATGTTTTCATTTCATTCTTGGTTCAAGTTAGCCTTCCTTCCTACCTTAATTTCTATATCCTAATACAAAAAATTGGTTTTCTCTAATATTCTTCCTTCCTTGGTATTCTAATTTCCACATTATTTCCTCATGTGGTTTCTTAAGTATGTGTCCATCTCAAATACACTTTACTATTTCCATTATAATCTTCAATTCCTTCTGTTTTTTCCTGTCTATGGAGGTTCTCAGGATAAAGAGTTCACAACCATCATCTATTTCCTAATTTTCATTAAACAGAGAATTTACCATTTACAATTTTTCTTCAAACTATTTTTCAAGTTACCAAACTTCTATCTTTGTCTTTGAGCCAATTTTATCTTTGTGGGCTATGAATTTTTATCTTTTGCTTATATATTTAACCACATGCCTACTTGTAACAATATTTTTGCTTCTTAAAGGTTTTTCTTTTTTAATTTTTCTCTTTTTGCTATGTTGTCTTATAATCACTTCAGTTAAAAGTGACCTCATCTGCACATTTATAATTCTAGTGGTGCAATTCTATGATCTAATAAATTATAACAGGAGCAGACATGTGTCTCCATTGCTCAATAATAGCCAACTAAATTTTTGCCCATTGATAGAATCATAACATAGAAAAGAAAAATAATTAAAATAAATCTTTTTTAAAAACTTCCTTCCCAGGAATTTTATTCTGGAAAAAAAAATTGGTGGTTAGATATGACATTACTGAAATTCTTATATAATAAAAAAGGCCTTACAACAAGTCTCTTTCCAGAACCAAGTTTTTGTTGTTCAGTCTCCTGTCTTTTATCTGCATCCGTTGCAAAAGCAAGTACTTGGTACCTGTTTGAAAGATATGAATAATTATAAGTCATTTTATAGTTAAAAGGTATAAATTACTTTAAACTTTAAAATCACATAATCTATAAACTTATGAATTACTTTTTTCTTGGTTTTAAAAACTGTAAAATTTAAGACTGAATTCTTACTGGATGACACTGTGACATGAAACTATGTAAAACTGTCATGATAAAGAAATTATAACCATGTCCCAAAATTCCATATTGGGAAAATAGCTCTGCCTACTATCAAAGCATTTCCCTTAGAACTTTATATGACACACAACAATATTCAAGAAAGATCCAACACCAAAACACCACATAGAAAAAAACATAAATAATGCAAAGCAGCCAGATGTAGTAGAAATTGTTAACAGATATTCTATGAGCCCAGAAGACCACAGTTTAGTCCCCAGATAAACCACTTACTAGTCGGCAAATTAATCACTGTGTCTTAACTTCCCCATCTACAACATGGGAATAATAATCTCTAACTCAAACATGGTTAAAAGAATTTAAAAATAATTTAATGTCTAGTATAGTATCTGGCATATATTAGGTGCCCAATAGATCAACAAACAGACAGACACAGATTTACATATAAATAGAGATCAATCACTTAGTAGTTTATCTGGTAGTTAATAAGTTCTCAATAAGGGGTATCATGTACATTATGACTTTCTATAAATGTCTGATAGCTTTTATTTCATTAGTAACCTTTAGCTTAAATCATTCCTAAAAACAATTCACAAATATCATTCAATCTAGAAATGATTAACTTAGCCAATAAAATTTAAATTCTCTTATTTCCCATTAATTAATGGTATATTGTTAAAATAATAATCCTACTCTGAATGAAGAAACTTCAGACTCATAAATTCCTTTCTTTCCTATTGAATCAAAACTCTTGCATTGTTCTTCCATAGCTAAAAGGAAAATCAGTAGATATATTTGGACATCTCATATTGTCTAAGAAAAAAAAAGCTGAAAGTGTAAAAATCAATGACCTGAATGAATAAAAGCAATGTGGAATACCTAAATAAGCACTAAAATGTACACTGGTATTCAAATGTCATATACCAACTCTTAAAACTATCTCAATCAGAAATACTTGGTAAAAAAAAAAAATGCCTTTAATTGCAGTTGAATGCAAAATAACTATGAATTAAGATCGACTTAGCAAGGTATTCATGAAAATCAGTCTTATGGTTAATATGGAAGCTGAATGTATATGAATTTCATCAATTCAATAAACATATAGTAGCGATCTAATACATCTAATATATCTAAGAGTGCTCTGTGCTAATAATAGGAGGTATGCACATGGTTCCTAGGGAACATGGTGGCAGAAACAAGTAATTGAGATGGAGATATATGTTTTAGTATAGGTTCAGGAGGAGAAAGCCAGGTTTTAAAGAATAAGTGAACACTCATCATGCTGGTAAAGAGGTAAAGGCATTATGGCAAGGCCAACAGCACATGAAAAGGCAAGGAGTAAAAAAAGACATGAAAGGCCATGACAGGAGTTTAGGAGAGATGCATGGCAGGGAGGAATGAGTCATGGGAAATGAGACACAAAAGGTAGGAGGGTGAAGATCTCAGCCTTGTAAAACCATGCTAAGAAATTCCATGGGCAGCTGTAGCAAATGTCTCCATACCATTTGAGACTGACCTACAAAATCCCTCTGTCTCCAGCAGTGCCAAATAATTAGACCTCACATTCCAAGCTTCAGATAGGATTATTTTACTCTTCCCAGCACAGAGTAACAGAAATAGTATGCACTGGTGACTAAAACATCAGCCCCAGAGCTGGGCCTGCTATGGATCCAACCTCAGGCAATTAATTACATAGGCGGTTCATTTCCTGCACACACCAACCTGCTAGAGGATGATATGGATATTAATGAGATTGTTGTAAAAATCCAAAGCTTTTGAGCTGTTTGAAGCTTCTTAAAGAACTACAAAGCATTATTATATCATGCAGGAATAAGTGAGCCCCTAAAGTGGCCTCATTAACATCAAAACAGCAGGCAGAGACACAGCCAAAATTGACTCCTGATTTCCAAATCCAGACCATTGCTCTTCCTGGAAGACAGCTCAGAAGAGTATTTTATTACTAAATGTAACTGACAGTAAATTGAGATGATGACAAACTTACAACAGCATCTATTTTAAGTTCTTCCTTAAGTCCTCTTTACTGTGACCAATAATGTACATGGAAACCTATTTCCAAAACCAAACAATTCCAGGCAGACTTGGAAATTCCGAAATAAAGAAAATACTTGGGTTTTTTTTTCTTACCACCCAAATGTTCAGTGATATAAGCTAAGGAATAGAATTCCCTCATTGAGACTGCTGAAAGAATAATCAGGCCCAGTGTAATAAGATTTCACAAAAGAGTGTATCATATGTGTTTCTCAACAGAAAGGCACTAAGCACAAATACAGCAAGTCCAGGTGAATGGTAGCACTTTTTGACCCAAGAGCCACAAATGCTTAACAGGTCCTGTGGAACACCAGTGACAAACTCAGCCATATAATTTAGTGCTCTTCCATATCACATCGTAAAAACAGCACCAAGTAACTAAAATATGGATTGAGGTGTCACAGAGCACAAAACTAAACCCTCCAAAATCACTTATTTTCAAATGAAACATAGTTGTCACTGCAAAGGCACCAGGAGATCTTGGAAACTTGATATTTACCCAGAGAACTCTACTAGAAATGGAAGCTCCGGATACAGAGCATTACTATGTTCATTACGAGTAAAGCTAAAACATTCTTAGTTATGCCAGGAAGAGTCCTTTTCATTGAAACATGCCAGCACCAAAACAGCTTTCCTTACAAACTTTTCACTCTTTCATCAAGTTCTTGTTAAACATCTCCCTTTAGCAAGGTACAATGCTAGGCATTTCAGGAGTTACAAAATCCCTGCCATCAAGGAGCAGTTAGCCCTGTCAAGGAGAAAAACAAGCAAATATGTAATACCAGTTAAAGTGTGACTAGTACTTATGGAAAGAGCAAAAAAACTACTCCGTACAATTAAGAAGGAGGAGGTGCTACTTACAGCTAGGTCAGGAAGAGGAGCAGGGGGGCAGGGAGGCTTCCAGACATAATTTTCATATACAGAGAAGAAAGAAAAACCTTCAGAGAGAGTACAGCATGAGCAAAAGAGGAAAGAGAGAAAAGCCCTAAACATGTATGGAAAACAGATATTTCAATTTGGCCAGAGCCTAAGGATGGTGAAGAACACAATATTCTTTTTAAAATATTGTCAGTTGGGGCGCGTGGGTGGCTCAGTCATTAAGCGTCTGCCTTCGGCTCAGGTCATGGTCCCAGGCTCCTGGGATCGAGCCCCACATGGGCTCCCTGCCTGGCGGGAAGCTGCTTCTCCCTCTCCCCCTCCCCCTGCTTGTGTTCCCTCTCTCGCTGTGTCTCTCTCTGTCAAATAAATAAAATCTTTAAATAAATAAATAAATAAAATATTGTCAATTAAACTCTACAAATAATTTAGAAATACTTCTTTAAAGTCGCTTATCTACTCAGCAGTGAACTAGGTACATGTTGGGTATGGTGTGTAGCAAAGACGAGGAGAGAAAATAAAGCTCATGGCAGGTATAGTTCTTCAGAGAGCCTCCCTCCACTGAACCTTGTTGAGAGGTCCCACCTGCAGGCCTCCTCAGTATCCTGTGCACAGCTCTCTAGAGCCTCTATCACAATGAACTGAATTGTTCAGTTGTGAACAATTGACACACTGTTGTGACTCACTACCTCCCACCCTTGTTTGCATACTGCTTGAGGACAAGAGACAGCTCTTACTTGACTCTGCGCTTCCAGTACCTGGCACAGTGTGTGAACCAGAGAAGCACCTTGAAAAATGTTTCCTGAATGAATAATTGAATAAATGAACTTATTCAGCCATGTTTAAGACAAACTCTGCTCTCAGGAATCTGATAACACAAGACATACTCTGGAATATTTCAGCAGAATACAAGAAGGCAATATATGATATTTGGCAAAAATCAGTGTTTTAGGCAATAATATATCAAGGAGGTGAAAAAAAGGAGGATAACTGAACCAGTTAACTTTAAAAGTCCCTTCCAAGTCTGAACATCCAAATGAATAGAGGTAGAATGGGACTGGGTTGTAAGGAGCACTGAATGTCAATGTATGAGGGTTTCAATTTTTTAATGGGAAACAAAAATTATCCTGGCTTACACGGGTTATTTTAAAAGGCTAGATATGAGAAGGATCCTTCAAAGTCTAGATTAGAAGTAAGAAAACCAGAAATCCAAGTGAGAAATAAAGGCCTGGGGCGCCTGGGTGGCTCAGTCGTTGGGCGACCGCCTTCGGCTCAGGTCATGGTCCCGGGGTCCTGGGATCGAGCCCCGCTTTGGGCTCCCTGCTCCCTGCTCCGCGGGAAGCCTGCTTCTCCCTCTGCTTCTCTCTCTCTCTCTCCTCCTCTGTCTCTCATGAATACATAAATAAAATCTTTAAAAAAAAAAAAGAAAGAAAGAAAGAAAGAAAGGCCTGGCCGCCTTTATGGGAAATGGGAAGCAAAGGCTGAATACCAGGGAGAAAAAGACCCAAAGGTCAGGATTTACTGACCAAATAATTCTGACAAGTAAAGGAAAGAAAAAGAAAAAGAAAATAAAAGCTAATCCAAAATTGGGACGAACATTGCTAAGAGAATGGTATTATCTATCCTGCAACCCCCCCCAAAAAAGGCAAACAATTCTCTCACTTCAAAAGAAAAACAACAAAGTGTGTCTCTGAATTAGAACCACCTAGACTATATGTTTGCAATGATGATCCCTCGCTCGTATCCCCAAACCTACTAAATCAAAGTCTAGTGTACTGGCAATCGGGGATTTGCAAATATGCATTTTTGTAACAGGCTGCCCAAGTGATCCTTACGCACACTGAAGTTTGAGATCCACAGCCTTCGCTAGTTCCTATCTGAATATAACTGAGCTTGTTTTACAGTAATTAAATAGCAATATCAAAAATGAAAATAAATTATGTCTTAAAAGCCTTTCCTATTAACTGATTACATTCTATTAACTGATCATAAATAGATGAAGCCTCAAAAGAACAAACCTAGAGTTTTCATGCTTCCTCCAACCCTAAATGGCACCAGTGATTATCATTTAATTTAATCTATTAAACTTAAAAGCGTATATAAATGTAAGATACTATTTAATGTTATAAGCCCTCTTAATTGCATCATTTCATAATAATCCCACATCCTATGCATTTTTACCATTATAAAAGATCCACACAATGGATAAGGTGTGCATTTTTAGTCCCAGATGGAGATGGATTTAATAGATTGGTATGTTGGTAAATTACCACAGTTCAAAGAGGGTGAGTTTCTTTGAGATTAAACTTACCCATTAAGGAAACCTACACATTGCTTCCTCATCCAGTCACTCCTGGAGTTATTACCAAATTAATTCCTATGCACATATTTCAAAGAGTAAGTCATGGAGCATTCAAATCTTCCTATTGTGACCCCGGTGTAGCACTGCCAGTATCCCTACTTGGCAGGAGTTGAGACACGGAACTGGGTGGAAAGCTGAAAAGCAGATCTCCTCAATATTGCTTAATCTTTGGCAGGCTTGAATGAATTATACAGATATTTTTCTCAACCCTCTCAAAATAAGTATGTTTTATTTCTTACCAGTAGCAATGCCACAATTCATTCGTCTCCTTTGGATAAGAGCCATAGGAGTTAAAGAAGGAATATGATATAATGACACAGTACCTCTGTCAGTTAACTTCTGCTTAGTCACAAACATTTGCTTATGTTCAGGGTTTTGAATCTAAGATACCTTGACAAGAATTCACAAAAGGGAGACTGCCACTTATGAAGGTGAAGGGAATACTGCACTAACTTGCTATATGCACAATACTGAAACTTAAAGACAAAAATTTACAGGTGTTGCCTGATGAATTTATATTTCTTCCTGCCTTGGTAAAAATCATACGACCAAAAATAATACTGAAAAGCTATAATGAAGTGTTGCTTAGACATTTAAAGTTCTAAGTGTTGCCATCGGTAAGATAACAACAATAAAGTTACTGGAGATACTCTAATCCTCCAAGTCTATTTCTTTTCCAAGAATGAATTTGTACTTTCTTTTCCCCACTATCCCCTCCAACAAAAAAACATACCCTCTAAAAACTCAAACCCCTAATTTTTATTAAAATTTAGCTGGTAGAAGAAAAAAGTCTCTCTCAAACACAATTCCCCCAAATCAGTAAGAATTTCTAGCAAAAAGTATAAATTGTTTTCATAGAGTCATTTTCATACTTCATTTCTGCTAAGAATTGTTCTTTTTAAAACATTCATAATAACACCTGTATTTTTGCTAGTATTCTTCCTATGTCACATATTTTTTTATAAAATAATTTCATATATGCATCTTTTCATCTGGCTTTTTTCACTCATACTGTGCTTTATTATTAATAATTCAGGGAACAGTCACAATAATTAATCAGCATTTTCCATGGGTGACAACTTGACATACATTCAATCCTTTTAACAAGCTTGTCAAAACAGCCGTTATTCCCACAACTATATGGTCAATTAATCTTTGATAAAGCAGGAAAGAATATCCAATGGAAAAAAGTCTCTTCAACTGGGGTGCCTGGGTGGCTCAGTTGGTTAAGCGTCTGCCTTCAGCTCAGGTCATGATCCCAGGGTCCTGAGATCGAGCCCCAAGTTGGGCTCCCTGCTCAGTGGGGAGTCTGCTTCTCCCTCTGCCCCTCCCACTGCTTGTGCTCACCCTTACTTTCTTCCTCTCAAATAGATAAATAAATCTTTTTAAAAAATGGTGTTGGGAAAATAAATTGGACAGCAACATGCAAAAGAAACTAGACCACTTTCTTACATCATACACAAAAATAAATTCAGAATGGACTAAAGACCTAAATATGAGGCATGAAACCATAAAAATCCTACAAGAGAACATAGGCATAACTTCTTTGACATCAGCTGTAGCAACTTCTTTCTAGATATGTCTCCTCAGGCAAAGGAAACAAAAGCAAAAATAAGGTACTCGGACTACATCAAAATAAAAAGCTTCCACACAGCAAAGGAAATGATCAACAAAATGAAAAGGCAACCTACGGAATGGGAGAAGATATTTGCAAATGACATATCCAATAAAGGGTGAGTATCCAAAATATATAAAGAACTTATAAAACTCAACACCCCAAAAACAAATGATACAATTACAAAATGGACAGAAAACATGAACAGACATGTCTCCAAAAAAGACATACAGATGGCCAACAGACACATGAAAAGATGTTCATCACCACTTACCATCAGGGAAATGCAAATCAAAACTACAATGAGATATCACCTCATACCTATCAGAATGGCTAAAATCAACAACACAAGAAACAACACGTGTTGGCAAGGATGTAGAGAAAAAGGAACCCTCTTGCACTGTTGGTGGGAATTAAAACTGGTGAAGCCACTCTGGAAAACAGTATGGAGGTTCCTCAAAAAGTTAAAAAAAAAAAATGTTAAAAACAGAACTACCCTTGGGCGCCTAGGTGCCTCAGTCTGTTAAGCATCTGACCCTTGATTTTGGCTCAAGTCATGATCTCAGGGTTGTGAGATCGAGCTCCTCATCAGGCTCCATATTGGGTATGGAACCTGCTTGAGATTCTCTCCCTCTGTCCCTCCCCACTTGCTCTCTCTCTCTCTCTCTCTCTCAAAACAAAAACAAGAATGGCTTAGCCTGGTGATGGGTATTAAAGAGGGCACGTACTGCATGGAGCACTGGGTGTTATATGCAAACAATGAATCATGGAACACTACAAAAACTAATGATGTAATGTATGGTGATTAACATAACATAATAATAAAAAAAAAAAGCAGAAATACCCTACGATCCAACAATTGCACTACTGGATATTTAACCAAAGAATACAAAAACAGTAATTCAAAGGGATACATGCACTCCTATGTTTACAGCATTATTTACAATAGCCAAGATATGGAAGCAGCGGAAGTGTCCATCTATCGTTGAATGCATAAAAAAGATATGATACACACACAAACGTACGTGCGAGCAATGGAATGTTATTCAGCCATAAAAAAGAATGGAATCTTGCCATTTACAACAACATGGATGGAGCTAGAAAGTATAATGCTAAGTGAAATAAATCAGTCAGAGAAAGACAAAATACCATATGACTTCAATCATATGTATAACTGAAGAAACAAAACAAATGAGCAAAGGGAAAAAAAGAAAGAGACAAATCAAGAAACAGACTCTTAATTATAGCGAACAAACTGATGGTTACCAGAGGGGAGGGAGATGGCGGATGGGTTAAATAGGTGCTGGGGATTAAGGCATGCACTTGTGATGACCATTGGGTGATGTATGAATTGTTGAATCACTATATTATACACCTGAAACTAATATAACACTGTATGCTAACTAACTGGAATTAAAAACTTTAAAAGCCAAAAAAAAAAAAAAAAAATAGCCATTATTATCCCCGTTACAACCAGGCTAAGGACACTGACCATCAAACAGCTGCAAGTAGCAAAATCAGGATTCCAATCCAGGTCTGCCTCTTTCCAAATCCTTTCTCTCAATCTCTGCACTATACTTGCAAATATTTTATAATATGTAAATGATATCCTCTAAATCACCACAATTACATTTTATCAAAGAAACCAGTCTCTTTTTCATTTGTAACATCCAAGCTTTTTGTAAAAAAGAATCAGCAACATACCAAGAGTCATGATTCCAAAGATTCAACGTCCGAACTTACTTGTAACTTTCCACTTGTCGGCAAGAAGAGACAGTAATGAAGGAATCTGTACGGGAACTGTAAGCAAGAGGGCCAGGTAAAAGAGAACCAGGGAGAAATCTCCCGAAAGCATAACTTTCCTGCTCAAACACCATCAGCATCCCATCCATAGACTGGATACAAATTAAATCTCGACCTAAAGAAAAATTAGAGGAAATTAAGTGGCTTTTTCTTTACAAATATAATGGTTTCCATTTATCACTATCCATCACAAAAATGTCATAGTTAATCTTTTCCCCAAAGGGCAATATAAGCAGTTAAAATTTTAAATTACAAACTGATAAAGCTATCAGATTATTGCATATCAGTATACATACATTTCCCAATTTTTAAATTATTTAGAAGATGTCTATAATTTTAAGTACACTTATTTTCATTTACTATATGCTAAAATCTCTAGCTCAAGATAGATAATCTCTCAGAACAATCATGACCCTGTAAGATATTATTTTTTTTCCAAAATCAGAAATATAACAAAAACTAATGAGTAGAGGCTACTTCTCTTCTTCATAGTATGTCAGTCTCATACTTTCAAATGACTTAGACATGAGTCAAACACAAGAGACCAAAATCATATACATGTGTTAGGCACCAGTTTTACACAGACCATAGTGTTAAGCACTGTTGGGAGTGAAAAATACTAATATTGAAAAATACTAATCACGGATGTGCCCTAAACTACGGATTGATTTTGAAGTGTCTTCTGCCCTAGGAACAGACAGAACATCTATAAACTACATATCAAAGCATTCAAAAAAGAATAACAGTCTGGGTTCAATATGGGCTCAATATTGAGTAGGAGCAACTATTAGGCCTATACAACTCAAAAAGAGAAAAGTCATATTATAGGGTATAAGAAGTTATTAAATGGATTTAATGTAGTTTTGTATAACTCAGTCATTTGCAAAAAAGAACTTGTGACAGAGAAGCTAACTGTTCCCCCTAATAGCCATTCTTTCTTTTAATACTTGAATTTCATCACTAGACATGCGGCCATTCAGCATAAAAGTCTGCTTATCCAGGCCTCTATTACAACAGATACAATTACATGATTATGTTCTTGCCAATGAGATAGGAGCAGAGGTAATATGTGCAATACCCAGATATGCCCGTAAAAGGACTGAGTATACCCTCCCCTCCACTCTCCCCAGCATAACGGTGGAACTGGCATAGCTGTCTTGATAGGCCTCAGAGATGGAAGCCACATATGGAGGACAACAGAGCCCACCCCCACCCACTACAGCCCGGGACCTTTATCTTCAGGTGGTTAAATATGGCAGAAATAAACAGCCTCCTTATTTAAACCATCATTAAGTCTGTGTCTTTGTTAATGCAACCAAATATCTATATCTTAAATACCACAGAACTTATCTGAACCTAAAGATCCATTAGCATTGCTAAAACTTAAATTTTAGTTTCTATTGATTGGATCCTGGTAATAAAAAACAACAAGGTAGGGGCACCTAGGTGGCTCCGTCATTAAGCATCTGCCTTCAGCTCAGGTCCTGATCCCGGGGTCCTGTGATCAAGCCCCGCATCGGGCTCCCTGCTCATCAGGGAGCCTGCTTCTCCCTCTCCCACTCCCCCTACTTGTGTTCCCTCTCTCGCTTTGTCTCTCTCTGTCAAATAAATAAATAAAATCTTTAAAAAAAAAAAAAACAAGGTATAGAAGACACTGGAACAACTGGGGAAACTGGAATATGACTATACATTAGAAAAAATTAGGAATTATTGCTTTAAGTGTGCTCATGGTATTGTGATTATGTAAGAGAACATAACATTATGTTCTTATTGGGAGATGTGTGTTATAATATTTATGGATGAAGTAGCACAAGATCTGTACCTTACTTTCAAGTGGATCAAACTAAATCTGTGTGTGTGTGTGTAAATATACATATACATATACATATTATTTATAACTGTTGACTCTAAATGGTGTAAATATGGGTGTTCATGTTACTTTTTCTGGTATTTAAAACGTTTCACAATAAAAGTATAGACAAATGAAATACAGTGTTTAAATATATATCTTTTGTATACAAATTCACTTTCTTAACAATTGGGGGGAAAACTCAGCATTAGTGAATTAAGTAGGACCAGGGAGGAGAACAATAAATTTAATCTTAATAAGCAAGAATCAAAGAGACAACAAAATCGAATTAATGAAAAATTTATGCAATGACCCTGACCTATGGGGGAGAATATTACTGTAACCAAAATGTATTCTTGATGTCTGTATTATTAAAGAATGTGAGGTCAGAACATGTGTATTTCTAAGCAGAAGTACCAATGAAATTTGAGTTCATTTCAATATGTTGAATATCACTGAACCACAAATCTTCAGACTCCCAAAGACCTAAAAGAAGTGGTCCTCAAAGCATGGCTCCCAAGTCACCAGCATCAGCATCATATAGGAACTTCTTGGAAGTGCAAATTCTAGGGTTCTGCTCTAGATCTACTAAATCAGAAACTTTGCTATTAGGGTCCAGCAATTCTGGGTTTTACCAACCCCTAGAGTCTCTCCGACATACGCTAAATTTTGACAACCACTGCCTTTGCGTGCTATAACAAAGAACTAGAGTTTGAAGAAAACTTGAGCCCCAGAGAAAATTCGGCTCCTTAGCATGGTACTATATGAAGTCTTATTTCCTGAGACTCTAGCAATATAGAGGAGCATACTTATACTGTAATGTCCACATGGGCTGCCTCTACAGTCAGATAATCTGGGTTTGAGTCTAGCTCCACCAATTATTGGCTATGAGCCTGGGCTCAAGTTTCGCTGTCTGCAAGACGGCATACCTACTTTAGTTAGCTACTGTGCAAATTAAATGAAGTAAAGTATGGAAACTAGATCCAGCAGGCAGCAAATACTCTCACATTGTTATTTTATGTTATTTTATAAGTCTCTACTACACATTGTATTAATGTTCAACTACTTGCTGTTTCCCACATACATCGTGATGGTGTTTGCTTCCTTGATTTTGTTATGTTATTACCTTTCCCCAAAAAGTCTTACACTCATTTTCCCCGGGCTAGTGCACATTTGCTGGCAGCCTCTTGTTCGTCCATTCTCCTCTCCTCCTATCTTTGGCCATGAAGTTTGAATAATGAGACTGACTTCATTCTAAGCTTGAGGGTAGGCCCTGACTTATCCAAACCAATCTGTATCTCATTAATCACAGTGATTGGTTCGGGGATAGGTAAAATTTACAGTCAATGTGCAAAGTTAAATCTCTAGGTTTAGCTAGAACTAGAGAAAAACTTACTCTTCCCTCTGGGGAATAATATGTGAGGAGGATAAAGTCTGGAATCACAGAGGCCATTTGGCTTTTACAAAGGCACAATTAAAAGAGGGCCATGGAAGACATGGTTTGCGCCAAGGCATCAAGCGTACCTTGAAGCCAAACCTACCTGGGAACTTTGCAGGCAATAAATTCCCATAAATATTGAAGCCACTTTGAGTTAGATCTCTGTCCCTGAATCAAGTGGATCAACCCATTTGTCCTCTGGGAGACATCACAAACAGGCTCATCTCTTTCCCGCTCAACCACCCTCCAAGTGTGATCCCACAGAGCTCAACCCTCACCTCCATCTTACAATTAATCATCAATTGAAATGATCTGTTTTTGTGTCTCTTGTTCACCCTAGACTAAACTCCAAGGCAGGAACCATGTCTTACTCATCTTTGTAAATCCAACAACTATAAAATGCCTGGCACAAAGGAGCTACACTAATAAATGTCTGTTGAACTGAAGTAAGCTAGGCAAAATAATTTATTCATCTGAAGTTCAGATTGGCCAAGATTTTATTCTATGTGTTTCACATACTGCATTTGAGGTATGTGAAAAATGCTTTATTTATTACAATCTCAGCTGCTGACGTTTAGAAAAATGTAGGGATCAATCCAAAACATTACTCAAAAATAAATAAATAAATCCTTCAAATCACTGCTTTGGAAGCCACTTCAGAATACATACCAAAGGCTCCCCTTACAGATAATGGGAACAGAAAGAACAGTCTAGAGAAGCCATGAAAGTTTTGTAGTTCTGACAGAACAGAGCCAACAGGAAGCCTTCATAAAAGCGATAGGATTTCAGGAGCTATTTAAATGACCTAGCCCTGAACCATACTCAAAGTCCTTACCACATGCTCAGTATTATATTAGGAGCTGTAAGAAATATAGAACATCAGGAATAAAAACTACTATTGACATTTACTGAGCACCTGTTATATTCCTGCCTTTGTGCTAAACATTTACCCAGCATTATTAGCTATAATCTTTAATAACCCTAAAGGTGGACAGTAGTCCCATGTGACACATGAGAAAACTAAAACCCACAGAGTTTAAATAATTTGCCTAGGGGCACCTGGATGGCTGAGTCGGTTAAGCGTCCAACTCTTGGTTTTGGCTCAGGTCATGATCTCAAGGTCATGAGATCAACCCCACATCCAGCTCCATTATCTGTGCAGTCTGCTTAGGATTCTCTTCCTCTCCTTCTCCCTCCCCCTCTGCCCCTCCTGCTGCTCACACACTCTCTTTTTTTCTCTATAAAATAAGTAAATAAATAAAATCTTTAAAGAATAATAATAACAATTTGCCTAATGCCAAAGAGTTAGAAAATGACAGAGCTAGTACTCAAATAGAAATCTTTCTCACTCGATTATACCACATGTTCCCGGGGAGGCTCCATTACACCACACTGGATCCATTTTAAAAATTAACGTAAGTTAACATATAACATCTAAATGATATGAAACAGACTAAGTACTACAGAAAATCAAAGAGCTTCATTACAGTGAACATCCTGGGAAAGATTTCATGATAGAGATAGAATGTATCTGAGAAGGATAGGTATAATGAATAGGGGTCAAAGTTAAGAGTAGAGAAAGCTTCTGGAGGGAAAAGGAACATACTAGAAGAAAATGCAGAGGAATTTAGACTTGACCCAGTGCAATGTATCAAGTTTTACCAATAGGGCATGAAACATAAAAGCAAGCAGTAGATTGAAAAGATGACAATTCTTTTCTTGTTTTTAAGATCTTATTTATTTATTTGAGAGAGAGAGATAGCGAGGGAGAGCATAGGCAGGGAGGAAAGGGAGAAGCAGGCTCCCCACTGAGTAGGGAGCCTGACGCAGGGCTCGATCCCAGGACCCTAGGACCCTGGAACCATGACCTGAGTCGAAGGCAGATGGCCAACCGACTTAGCCACCCAGGCGCCCCAAAAGATGACAATATCTTAATGATGCTTCCTCAAAAATTATGCCTTAAATGTACAGAGAAAAAATGTCTTTTAACGTTGAAATAATTTGGAAGGTTGGAGATTTCATCAGAATTTAAAATCTGGATATTTATCCCATTGATCTTTAACCATGATGAGAGAAAACTAACCATTGTGATCTGAAATATTATTTGCAAGAGCTAAGAACAAATTGAGAAAGGATTCACCAAAAACATTTTGAAAGGATTTTTAAAGTCATTATTTTTTCATTTTCAATGGCAAAGAAAAAATTTTATGTCTGTGGGGATGGGGAGGTGGAGGCAGGAAAGTTCTATTATGGCAGCCTCATGAAATGAACATTTATTAAATACTGTGTCTCATTTCCTGATGTTAAAATATCATGTAGTCAAAGCTTTAACATTATGGATAAACATGTTGAACTGACTGCTAGATTAACAGTCTTCTTTACTAAATTATAATCTATTCATTACAATGTGCGTGCATGAGTGCATATGTGCATGTGTGTGTCCCCACGCCCAGAAGTTCTTTCTACCATGCATGACCCAGAGCATTTTCCATCATGCACAATTACAGCAACAAGAGTCCCATGGAGGGCAGTTCTGAGTACCATTTCCTCCATTTCTCTGCTTTTTCTTCCTGTGAAATCTACACAGCAGAGCAAGTGGAATGGCATACATGAAAGAAGACTACCATTACTCAGCATGCTACATGTTTTCTGAATCTCTCTATGCTCATATTTCTTTTACGCATTGAATAAAAATACAAGTGAAGAAATGCAAACGTGACCTGTGGCCAAGCATATATTGCAGTTCAGCATGCAGCTGTCAAAAATACTTGGTCTTTCTCCAAGCCTGAAAAATACATGAAAAACAGCTGTATAGGTAGTCAAAAAGGCAGACAGGAAACATCAAGAGACTGATACGTAAGAACAGAAGAGTCCAAAAGTCTGTGGAACTTCCGCTCGCTCGCTCACTAGTTTTGCACACATGCACGGAAAAAAACTTTTGTTGTTGTTGCTACAGAAAAACTGAAACACTAACTCATTAATCTTTATTGCAAACCTAACTCAAAAATGATACAACATGTTTGCTACGAGCAAGTACATAAAAATGTTCAGAGTAGAATTTCAACAGATACTGACTTAAAAACAAATGGTAGATGGATTTCTAGAGCTTGCAGGATTTTAAATTCACCATTAAATAGAATTTTTATACTTTTTCATTCATATCATCATATCAACAAAACTATCATACTTTCGAGATACATGATACTATTTGGTCATGCTTAATAATTGGCAATTAATTTAATCAAAGAATAGCTAACTTCTTTCTTGTTACTCTCTCCCTCATATTTTTTATTTAAGCATTCTAAAAGCAATCAGTGTCTGATAATAATGCAATATTCAAGTAGATTCTAAGTTTAAAATCTTAGTTATATATAAATAAATAAAATTTAAAGCCCTAAGCAAACAGATGAAATCAACAAATAGAACACATGTGTTGAGCTAAATAGCTAATACTTTTAAATATGTACCAGGGAAAAATTACACAAATTCTCAACTATTATTCAAGAGTTTCCCCCAATAAATAACTTCATGAGACTAATTACTTTAAGGCTCAAGAAAATAAAAATTGGGTCTACAAACTAACTCTTCATATGAACTTGCCTTTTGACATTTTAATGTGTCTCATTTTAACAGGCACTTTAATAGACTTACAAAGACCACTAGTGTGTGTTCCGCCAAGCTATTTATCACAATTTTCCCCTTAAACTGTGAACAAGTTTAATAACACAAAGAAATTACAACCATTCACTAAATTAGCATTATATGTGATGGATTCAATATGAATGCAATGTTAGCATTTAAAAGAAGGCGCTAAACATATTATCACTTGCATCCATAAGATAATGGGTGAATTACTTTGTCCAATGTAATGATAATGAAAGGTTCAATAGCATTCTCCAGAACTCACATTCATTCAATGAATTTCGCATTCACTGTATACCTAGTTAGTATGTGCTACAAGAGAGACATAGTTGCTACCCTAAGAAAGCGCAGTGAATATGGGAGTTAACCAGTTAAATATTCTAATAATGTAAGAACAGGGGCATATTAGAATAATTTAAAAGGCAATGCAGCTTGATTAACAGTGTCTGAAAGAATCAAGAAAAGCTTCAAAACAGAGATAACACTTGGGTCTTGCAGGTTGAGAAAGAGATTGCCAGACAGTAAGAGAAACAAAAACAAAGAGCACACTGTGCGCAGACACATGGGTTATAAGAGAATTATGTCTGGAGAGGAGTGAGAGCAGTGAACTCTGGTGGAGGGTCTGAGGAGGAGAGAGAGACTGCTGATGAATATGGCAGGGATGCTCCTCAGAACTGATGGCAAAGCCAGAACTTGAGACTAGATTTGCTGCATCCTTATTTTAGCCCTAAAGCTTTGCCAGTTCCCTCACCTGTAAAGCAGTGGTATGAAAAGATAACATGATGCTGCTATAAGGATAAAATTAAATAAAAATACATACTGCCTGATCCTGGTAAGCATTCAATAAATGGTAAGTAAGTAAGTGATATTATTGGATTGCCCTCTTTCCCACAGATCAAATTATGTGAAAAAAACTTTTAAGTTGAGGGGAAAAAATTCCTTCAGAGCAAAAAGGGTAAATTTAATGTAAGAAGGACTACACAATCAGAAATTTATCCTTTTTGTCAAAGCAAAGGGTTTTTAAGACTTTAAGAACTATGGAAAATCTTTCAAAACGTACATCTGTGGGAACTGCTGGCTCTTCAAGTTGATATTCTGCCTATTTTAAGTTTACTTTGCTCAAAACAGCAATTCCCTAACATGGCAACTATTGAAATCTCTAAAGAAATGTGAGTGTGCCAGAAAGCTCTATCTGGGAATGCAATGTCCCTGCCTCCACACCCTTACCCCAACACACACAATATCTATAATCTTCCCCCACCTCTATTATTAATGTTTTATGATTACCCTGAATGACGTAAGAAAGACAAGACAGATGATGTCATACAGAAGAGTCCATTACTTCTTAGCATTCCTTTCTTTTCTCTCATCCAAAAGAAAAATTCTTAAAGAGTATGCTGGGGGTATAGTTTTTTTAAGTAACTAGTTTCAAAGCAAGGTAGAGTTCTCAAGGTAATTAACAAGTCATGATAAGAAACCAGAGAACCAAAATAAAATTAACAAACAGAAAAGATTTTAAATACCTCTTCATTTTGTACAAATATTCTTCATTTGCAATATTAACCATCCCATAAAGCAATAACTCCAAAAGCTAAATATTTCCTTTTTATATATTGTTAACTCTCTTAATCCTAAAAATCATGAGTGGTATCAAAAGAAGGAACAATAGCCTATAGTCTACACTAGACTCACTATAACTAAATAAATTGGGTCATAAAAAAATAACTAAAGCCAAAAAATTCTCAGCTGAGGTTCAACTTCATCTAAACTTCTATAAGTTTTAAAATGTAAATCAAAATTAGTTAGGGATAATGACAATGATGACTTTAAACTTCCTGAACTGCCAATTCTTATCACAAAGGTCGATGTGCCATTTAACCATTGTTTGGTCTAATAAATTTCCTTGGAGTCCTCTAAAAGAAGCAGTTAAAATACCATATCATTAATAAAGTTCATAAAAACAAATATACCAAAGCAATCATCTTAATATACAGATGCAATCATGTTATCAACCCACTCAAAAACTTCAAAAGTACTCCAGTGTCTCCAGAAATAGGTATAAATTAATAAGCAGGAAATCCAAAGAACTCTTTAATGTGTCTGCTAAATGAACTTTGACTACTCCCTCTCATCCAGTCCCAACCAAACCAAATGCTTCAGGTAACATAAGCCTGACCTTTAAATGCCCTTACACGTTTGTCAGTCTAGTTCAATTCATCTCAGGTGCTATTCCCCCACCTTAACCTCACAAAATCATTCTATACATCCTCAATCCCCAGGATACAATCCCATCACTTCGAAGCCTTCTCCAATCCCCTCTAGGCATAAATACCACACTATCCCTCTAGTCTTTCTTAGTACATTCTGTATCACTCCCTATTAATACTGACAGTATTTTTCCTGGTGATAAGGCTAAATTTGGCATACCTCTCTCCCCTCTCCAACTTCCATAAACAAAGCATAAGCCCTAGAAGATGAGCCTATTTTGTTTTCATTATCTAGCTCACAGCATTGAATGACATCCCTTATATGTTGGGGCCCAAAGCATCTGTTCAAGTAAACTAAACCATCATGCGCCTGGGTGGCTCAGTCGTTAAGCAACTGCCTTCGGCTCAGGTTATGGTCCCAGGGTCCTGGGATGGAGTTCTGCATCGGGCTCCCTGCTCCATGGGAAGCCTGCTTCTCCCTCTCCCACTCCCTCTGCTTGTGTTCCCTCTCTCACTGTGTCTTTCTCTGTCAAATAAATAAATAAAATCTTTAAAAAAAAAATCATGAAAGTAAAAAACCGGGGAGCCTGGGTGGCTCAGTCAGTTAAGCACCTGCCTTTGGCTCAGGTCACGATCCTGGAGCCCCAGGATCGAGCCCCAGGATCGAGTCCCAGGATTGAGTCCCGCACCGGGCTTCCTGCTCAGTGCAGAGTGTGCTTCTCCCTCTGACCCTCCCCGCCCTCATGCTTTCTCTCTCTCACACTTTCTCTCTCAAATAAATGAATAAAATCTTTAAAAAAAAAAAAAGTAAAAAATCATGTCAGACTGTAGTACTAGGTACCAGGATGCCAATGATCCTCAAGTGGGCCAAGATATTTAACAATATTGGCATATTCACATGAAAACACCTTAAGATCTGGCATTATGCTTTATTCACCACAACTCCCAACCCTGAATAGTCCCTAGTATATAGTAGGGCTCAACAGCTCAATAAATATTTGTTGAATGAATGAATGAATGAATGAATGAATAGCATTAAAGTAAAAATGGCATAGTAAAGGCCCCAAAATAATTAGTTTTAATATGTGACACTTAGCAATTAGAATTCTAAATTATTTTAGGGCTTAGTACTGTCAAAAAACAAAGTACTCATTATATGCCCAACATCAGATACACTAAGAAATATTAAGAAGAACGGGAAAAGATAAAAGATAACTCAGTTCTTAAGATAAACTCTAATGGAAAGGCACAGGAAATAAAGGTGGGGTGGGAGAGGATCCCAAAAGAAAATATATAAATTAATCTGAAAATCACTCAAGCACAGAGAATAAATTGTGGAAGCCCAAAGAGGCTGCCAAAGGAACAGAATGATCTTCAGATCCATCAGTATTTCATAAAACTCTAACGTGAAAAACATACACAGATTAAATCTTAAAGCTGTAGTAATTATTAGAACTCTGCATGCAGTCTTTCCGGGCAATAAGAAACAAGAGATTATTACCCGAGGAAAAATACTCAAAAAAGGATACTGAATAAGATACTCTCTGGCTGTTAACCTTTTCCCAGAGCAGGATGGTATATCATGAAAGAACAAAGTGGAGAAAGTATCAAATGCAGATTAATGTATTAATGTGTAGTGGAAAGAGCAATGATTTTGAATCAGAAAGACAAGATGATAAGGTTTTGAATCCTGGCTCTGACACAGTGATGATGTGACTTTGGTGGCTTTGTTTAGTTTAATTCAGTCTGTTTCTTCAAATGCAAAATAAACCTTATCAAAACCTCTGTACCCCACTGGGTTGCTGTGAAGATTAAAGAAGGGAACATATGCAAAATACACAGGTTAGTATCTGGAACATGGTAGGAATGCATGCCAATCTTAATCTCAAAATCTACATGCTAAAAAAAACAACCAACTAACTTCCCCTAGTACCTACACTTATCTATGAACCTTAGATATGACAGTTTAGTCAGTAAGTCTCACTTCATAGGTATAAAAGGGTAGAAAACCTCTCAGGGGTTGTTAGGACAAAAGGTGACCATGAAGTTGGAAATGGTTCAGTTCAGAAATTCCAATCTTTATTTGCAAAAGTACTTGCTAAAGCAGTGATTCCAGGTTTTTGAATTTCACTGATCATCACAAATTGTCAACCTTGAACTGCTCAATCAAAAGATTTTTTTTTAAGAAACACAGACTGGGGCACCTGGGTGGCTCAGTCGTTAAGCGTCTGCCTTGGGCTCAGGTCATGGTCCCAGGGTCCTGGGATCAAGCCCCACATTGGGCTCCCTGCGGAGCAGGGAGCCTGCTTCTCCCTCTCCCACTCCCTCTGCTTGTGTTCCCTCTCTCGCTATGTCTCTCTCTGTCAAATAAATAAATAAAATCTTTAAAGAAATAATAATAGGGCGCCGGGGTGGCTCAGATGGTTAAGCGTCTGCCTTCGGCTCAGGTCGTGATCCTGGAGTCTTCGGATCAAGTCTCGCATCAGGCTCCCTGCTCCTTGGGGAGCCTGCTTCTCCCTTTGCCTCTTTCTCTCTCATGAATAAATAAATAAAATCTTACAAAAATAAATCTTAAAAAAATAAAAATTAAAAACACAGACTAGTATCACCAACATCTTCTATAAAGACAATACAGGTAGGAAGTAGAAAATGTTAGCACTAAGTACAGCCCTTTAACTGACCAAAATTTTTTTAGCTTTATAAAAAATTCAGTACATTAGCTAATTTTTTTGTTACCTTAAAATTACTCAAAACTTAAACATGGGATAGCATTTCAGAACCACTATTTTAACCTAGCATTAACCACTTTTATTTTTTTTAAGATTTTATTTATTTCTTTGAGAGAGACTGAGCAGGAGCATAGGTAGAGACAGAGAGAGAGGAAGAAGCAGACTCCCCGCTGAACAAGGAGCTCGATGCAGGGGCTGGATGCAGGGCTCAATGCTGGGCTCAATGTGGGGCTCCATGCAGGGCTTGGAGATCATGACCTGAGCCAAAGGCAGGTGCTTAACCATCTGAGCCACCCAGGTGCCCCCCGGCATTAACCACCTTTAAAGAACTTCCCACAGCAGCACTTAAGAGCCACTACTGTAAAGAACTCAGAAAACAAGTACAGAAAGTTTTTTCCTTTATAAGAACAAAGGAAAAACTTGTTCCAAAACCTATTCAGTCCTAGGTAAGGAAACAAACATTTTCCATAGACAAATTGGCTCCTTATAATCTCACCACCATCAGGGTTCTGGAATCCAAAAGTGAGGCAAAGGCTCCCTCTGCTGACAAGTAGAAAGGAATCTAATCCTGTCAAAAGGCAATGGACTTTTAAAAAATCTTCCTAATACTGACTGGATATTGCATGCTTTTACTATTCTCTATCAAAGACTAATTTCACTCTATGCCCTAAAACACTGGAATACAGCTCCAAATGATATGGACATGAAAGAGATGTATAACTGGGTAACACTCAATATTTCAATAAATCTTTCTAAATCAGCTTTCAAATTTCTTGGTTTCTCCTCTACGCTCTAAAGGTGAACTGAGCTATAATGTCACACAAAGAGGAAATTAAACCAAGAAAGGTAAAGAATTAAGGTGGGTTTTAAGAGATTATATGGGACAAAGCTAGCACTCTGTGAATGCACTGATGACCTCTCGGAGACATCTCATGAGACTAATAGCTAGAGCAAATTAAAAACTTCAAAATTAACAATAATAGCTGTTTATAAGTGCTGGCACAGATTATTAGCATTATTAGCATATCCAACTCTAGAAATAATTCTATAGCTTGGGAAGGTCAAGAATTATTGTTCTCATGTGACTGTGGAGAGACTGAAGGCTCAGGAAAGTTCGAGGATTTGTTAGGGATGCACAGCTGGTGAGTAGCAGGGCCAGAATTCAGCCCTCTAAGTCTTCTAATCTCCAGTCTTTTTCCTCCAACTGAAAACTAAGCATAAAGTAGGTACTCTAATGACATGATCTCTAAATCTCTTTCTGATTACAAATTCAACACAGCCTATCACAACTGCACTTTGTATGCTTATAAGTAACATCACATTTAAATATAAAATGTTAATTATTTCACTTTGGCAGACAATGCTTGATATAACTGCTTGCTGATTCTTCGATATAATTTCTCTTTTTATTCTTGTCTTATTTACATAAGAACTCCTTACAAAGATAAATAAAATTAAATTATTCAGGGGCGCCTGGGTGGCTCAGTTGTTAAGCGTCTGCCTTTGGCTCAGGTCGTGATCCCAGGGTCCTGGGATCGAGCCCCACATCGGGCTCCCTGCTCCGCAGGGAAGCCTGCTTCTCCCTCTCCTACTCCCCCTGCTTGTGTTCCCTCTCTCGCTATGTCTCTCTCTGTCAAAAAATAAATAAAATCTTAAAAAAAAAATAAATTATTAAATGAGTAGATGAGAATAGTAGATAAAACCCTGATTTTCCCACTAAATTACTGAATAAAATGTTTGTTAAAAGCAGCATTTTTAAAAACATCAATATGCTGCCAAAAAAAGAAAAAGGTAAATAGAATTCAGAAGCCAAACAGTAAATGAAAGTGAAAACTCAAAAAGGTAAACAGAGCCCCTGGGGCATTTTCCTAAACCAGATAATTTCCAGCTTCAGTTTTCACGGTCTCAAATGACATATGGTAAAGGAGAAAAACCTTGGGGCCCACCCTATGTGGGGAATCTAATTGATCCTGGACATTATCTCCCTCCCCCGAGTAGAAAGTTAAAACCACAAAGGGCTCTACCCTTAGTGTAAGAAGAACTTAGAAATAGCATTTCCCCCTCAAGCCTAAGAGAAAGCAAAATAAAATGCACATCCCAAAACTTGGAACCAGATGAAGGAAAAAAAAAAAATCTCTCCTAAGAATTCATAAACCCCAAGCTGATCTTAATGTGGGTTTTCAAACCAAATTCATTCTATTGGCTTACCCAATAAGTCTTAATCTGTGAATTTAGTATAAAGGGATCCTGGGTTAACAGAACAACCAAGCACCTGACAAAAGAAAACTCAAATCTCTGAAGGAACAAACCAGCCATCCTCATGGATACATTCCAAAGAATATGACCTCACAGGCAAAATCAAAATATACAAGGAATTGAAGGCAATGAAAGTAAAAGACAGCAAAAATAATAGAGAGCAGAATCAGAACTACAAACTATACTGAAATTATAAACAGAGAATATAAAAATACTGTATTTTATGTTTAAAGAAATAAAAACAGGTATTAAAAATGTGATCACAATTTACTTGGTTAAAAAAAAATGTGATCACAAGAACACTATTCAGAGAGGCATATGCACCCCAATGTTTATAGCAGAAATGTCCACAATGCCCAAATTATAGAAAGAACCCAGATGTCCATCAACTGATGAATGGATAAAGAAGATGTGGTATATATATATATATATATATATATATATATATATATATGTATATAAAATGGAATATTACTCAGCCGCAAAAAAAGAATGAAATCTTGCCATTTGTAATGACATGGATGGAGCTAAAGAATATTATGCTAAGTGAAGTAAGTCAATCAGAGAAAGACAAATACCATATGACTTCACTCATATATGGAATTTAAGAAACAAAACAGATGAACACAGAGGAATGAAGAAAAAAGAGAGATAGAGAGATAGAGAGAAAGAGAGAGGCAAACCAGAAAACAGACTCAACTATAGAGAACAAACTGAAGGTTGCTGGAGAGGAGGTGGATGGGGGATGGGCTAAATGGGTGATGGGGATTAAGGAGGGCACTTGTAATGAGCACTGAGTGTTACATGTAAGTGATGAATCAATGAAACCAATATTACACTATATGTTAACTAACTAGAACTTAAATAAAAACCTGAAACAAACAAAAAAAAAGTGAAAAAGAGTGTCAACAACCAAGCAGATTTTTTAAAGGACAAAATAAACTTTGAGAAATAAAAAATATAATAATTAGACTTAACAAAGTTAACAAAACTCCAAGAGCAGTTTCAACAGAAATTAGTCTCTAAATAGCAGTGATTGAGGAAACAAGAAAATAGAAATAATCTAGGATGCACTAATAAGAAACATAGAGACAGAAAATGCAAGTGGACTTGAGAGATATGAGCAATATGGTAAGTTGGTCTAACATGTATCTAGCTGGATTTCCACTAGGAGATAATGGAAAGAATATAGGAGAGGCAATACTCCAAGAAATAATGGCAGAGGGCTTTCCAGAACTGCTGAAAGGCACCAATCCTAAAATCGTTTTAAGCCACATAAATTCCAAGTAGGATAAGTAAAAATAAATCCTCTCTTAGATACTCAACAGAGAAACTGCAGAACACCAAAGACAAAGAGAATCTCTTAAAAGCAACAGAGAGAAAATGACAGATTAACTAGCAAAAGAGTAACAGCTAGACTGAAAACTAATTTAACACCGATGGAAGCCAGAATACAGAAGAATATCTCTTGTGTAGCAAGAAAAATAACTGTCAACATAGCATTGTATATCCAGCCTTCTCCCCAAGTACCCCCCTAAATTTTAATGTAATAAAACAAAGATTCTAGGGGTGACTGGGTAGCTCAGCCGTTAAGCGTCTGCCTTGGACTCAGGTCATGATCCCAGAATTCTGGGAACGAGCCCCACATTGGGCTCCCTGCTCTGTAGGAAGCCTGTTCTCCCTCTCCCACTCCCCCTGCTTGTACTCCCTCTCTCGCTGTGTCTCTCTGTCAAATAAATAAATAAAATCTTTAAAAAGAAAAAAAAAGATTCTACTCACAATAGTTACCAAAGCAATTAAGTTCCTAACACACTCTACTCAGCTAGAGTTGACTCTAACCCAACTTTCAGATCTTGACTTCCTTAGGAAGGCCAGATTAAAGCCAAATTAAGCAATACACCCCTGAAATACACCCTCATTAACATGGCATCGTTTCCTTAATAGCACTTGTGATTTCATACCTATCTTTAGGATTATCTACTTAATGTTTATCTCCCTCTCCAAATATAATGAGGCCACAGATTTCTATATTTGGCTCACCACTGTATCCATAGTATCTACCAGGGTATCTAACACATAAATGGAAGGAAGGAAGGAAGGAAGGAAGGAAGGAAGGAAGGAAGAGGGGGAGGGGAGGGGAGGAGAGGAGAAAAGGAGGAAAAAAGGAAGAAGGGGAGATCTAACAAATTAATAACTAATACAGATAAAAAGTAAAATTTTTACTAAAAGACATAGAAGGATAGCTAAATAAATAGTAAGACATATTGTATTCCTGGATGGGAAGAATCAATATCATAAACATGCCCGTTATGCACTAAAATAATCTACAGATTCAATACAATGCCAAACAAAATTCTAGCTTGATTTTTTTCATGGAACTCAATAAACTATTTCTTAAACTTGAGGGAGAAGTGAAAAAGAGCAAAAAAGGTCCCCCACTTTTGATGCCCACTTTTGATGCTCACTTTTGATCATCAAGCAACTTTATTTTGAATATAAAATTTCTAGTATTTCTATTTCCCCTCTGATTTTTGTGGTACTAAAATGTTCTTTTTTTCCTTTCTAGTTTTATTAAGAAATAATATTTGAAAATTGTTAGAATAGATCTTAAGAGTTCTCATTACAAAGTGTTTTTGCATTTTTTGTATCTATATGAGATGATGGATGTTAATTAAACTTATTGTGTCTGTCAAATAGATGAATAAAAAAATCTTAAAAAAATTAAACTTATTGTTTAATTGTGAAGTAAAAAAAGTGAAGTAATCACTTCACAGTATATGTAAGTCAAATCATTTATGCTGTACATCTTAAACTTATACAGTGTTGTATGTCTCTGGTTTATTTTTGCCTTTGTTGCCTTTATTTTTGGTGTCAAATCCAAAAAAAATCATTGCCAAGACTTTAGTCAAAGAGTTTACCTCCTGTGTTTTCTTCTAAGAGTTTTATGGTTTCTTACATTCAAGTTTTTAATCCATTTGGAGTTTATTTTTGTGTATGGAGGGGTCCAGTTCATTCTTTTGCATCCAGTTTTTCCAACACCATTTATTGAAGAGACTATCCTTTCCTCAGATGTATATTCATGGCTCCTTTGCCATAAGCTAATTTCTGGGTCTCTATTTTGTTCCATTGATCTATGTACCTATTTTTCTGTCAATGGCATATTGTTTTCGTTACTATACGTTTTTAATATAGTTTGAAATAAAAAAGTATGATACTTCCAGCTTTGTTCTTCTTTCGCAAGATTGCTAGCCACTTGAGGTCTTTTGTGGTTCCATACAAATTTTAAGATGACCATAGTATTTTTAAAGACAAAATATTAGAAACAATTCCATCAACAGAGCTACATCATAAAATACTCTATAATCATTCACAATTATATACACTAGAACATTTACTGATTTTATAAATATTCATATTGTAAACTGAGAAAAAGAACTTAAAAGAATACAGTATTACAATATGAATACAGTTTTATGACATAAAAACAGAGTAAAAAGATGAAGTAAATACACTAAAATAGTCATATTGATTAGAGAGCTCTCAGTGGCAAGAATAGAGATTTTATTTCCCTCCTCAAATAAGTCTCATCCAAAATTTTCTACAATATGTTAAATTAAAAAAAAAAAACATTGGAAGGGGCAGGAATCCAGCAAGTGCCCCACAATTCCTGAAACTGAAGTCCCTACAAATGACTGGCTCTGCCATAGGGAATAAAGATTAAAGTTCAGGCAAACATATGTTAACTGTACTGGAATTTAAAAATAAAAAAATTTTTAAAGGGGGGGAAAAAAGAAATAAAGTTCAGGCAAACATTAAAAAATCACATGTCCAAACATAAGTTGAACCCTAGCAAGAAGGCAAATTAGTTAAAAGACTTTTGGCAAAAAATGATGACCTAAATTTTAAAATAGCTGACTTGTATTCTTTTCAGAATTAAGTAGCTAATAAGCATTTGGCCTTAAAATAAAATAATAAAATAAAATAAAATAATGCCTTCTGGATATATCATATCTCCATTTTTATGGATGAGAAAGGAGGGAAGAAAAGTGAGGAGAGAAGAGAGAGATCATGCATTCAGCTCATCAAAAAGTACTTGATACGATTTCTAGAAAAGCCCTGTTTCTACTCACTATAAAAGGTCATCTAAGCCATGAAAATGCCAGATTCCTACTGATCTTCTTCTTTCCCAGGATAAAAGCATTGAATAAAAAGATGTGAATGAGCATTAATTACTGAGTAACGTACCTAGAAAGAAGTGATACATTTCTTTTCACCGAGTAAAAAGTCAATGAAAGAGTAAAAAACTGGTTTCCATTACCGCATCTTTTTAATTTTAGACAAAAATTGCCTCCATTCCCAACCTAATTTTATGTCAGTAATGAGAAATTTACCTACAATTGCATATTGTTATCAGAAAATAAGTTATAACAATGCTATCTCTGTAAAAGATGATAAATACATTGAGGGCCATCAAGAGTAGAATAACTGTGCTTCAAATTCTCCAGCACCTCAAGAGAAGCCTGGATTCAAAATTAATTAGCACAAAATATTACACAACGACTTCTGTTGTTCAGTATTATATCAGCTTTATGTATATTACTCTCATATCCTCAGCCATGGAAAAAGATACTGGAAGGAATAACAATCATTCAAAAGATATTTGTCTGACTGAATCTTGTTAGTTTTTTTTATTCCTGCCAGTTTGCTATGGTTTTTCTTTGGCAGCTTTCCAGAACTCTTCAATTAATCAAATGGGCTTTCAGTGAAAAGGTTAATTTAAATGATTGTTAAAGAATATATATATAGGGGCGCCTGGGTGACTCAGTCAGTTAAGTGTCTGACTCTTGATTTCGGCTCAGGTCATGCTCTCAGGGTCGTGAGATCGAGCCCCGCATCAGGCTCCACACTCAGCGGGGAGTCCGCTTGAGATTCTCCCTTTCTCCCTCTCCTTTTGCCCCTCCCTCCTGCACTCTTTCTCTCTCTCTCGAATACATAAATAAATCTTTTAAAAAAAAAGAATATACTATATGAATGTGGTAAATCAGAAGTGAGGGACCTCCTGTGCTCACCTTATTTGATCAAATTCTCTGCAAACTTTCATTCTACCTTAGCCAATTGCTTCTATTCTCCACCGTAAGTTCAACAAATACAAATGAACTCCTAAGGGAAAAAAATGTAAATGCTAAAATACATGTCACAGTCAGTCCAATGGTGTAATCACCTGTGACTTTTACTCTGAGTCTATACATCCAAGTAGAGCGGGCAAATGCAAAAAGAGTTTGTCCACAACAATAAATTTTGGAAGCAACCTTGATGGCTAAATAAATTATGAAATATCCATACTCTATGAAGCCCATACAAGAACAAGGTAAGTCTATGTGTTTGAACATGGAAAGATGTCCATGTAAACGAAATGAGCAAGTTACAGATTTACATATAGTGATCCCACTAACATAAAACAAAACCAAATATGTTTGTAAGTTAAAAATTAAGGTAATAAATAAATAAAATCTTAAAAAAAATTAAAAAATTAAAAAAATAAACCACTACTTTTTTTTTTTTTAAAGATTTTATTTATTTAACAGGAAGAAACACAGCGAGAGAGGGAACACAAGCAGGGGGTGGGAGAGGGAGAAGCAGGCTCCCCACTCAGCAGGGAGCCCGATGTGGGGCTCGATCCCAGGACCCTGGGACCGTGACCTGAGCCGAAGGCAGACGCCTAATGACTGAGCCACCCAGGCACCCCAAACCACTATTTTTATTATCATCCATTTAAACATATTCCTCTGATATAATGAAGATGGAAAAAAACCAGTATTTCCCAAGAATTTTATTTTTTCTCTATTCCCTTGAGATTGCCATTATGACATTTAAACCCTAAAATTTTCAAATCTTTTAATAAATATGTGTGTGCATTTATTTATATATATACATATATTTTTGCATATGTGTATATACACATACACACACATACACACACAAATATACATGAATGCAAAGAATTCTGACTGCCAATTTCCTTATCTGTAGGATGGGAATAATACCTACTTTGCAGGTTGTTAGAAAAATTAAATGGAAACATATGGAGGCACCTGGCACAGTACCAGACACATAACTACAGCCTGCAGTCAAAAAAAGTTTTTCTTAGCTTTTGCAAAGACAACAGTAATTTCAAAGTTAATATCTTTATTAAAAGATATCTTTAACACCAGAAAAAAATCTGTAGTTGTCTTGTTTTTTCCTTCTTAAATAAAATATACTCTCCATCTAAGATATTTTAATGATTCTTTACTAACTTCACATTTTCAGATGGCAGTTATATAATACCAGAAGGTTTCATAAGGAAAAAAAAATGGTTTGTCTAACAAAAACATAAATGTATGAAACACAATGTTGTTCCTCTTATAGAAAGTCCACATTCTTTAATATCATATAAAATAAGCCATTGTCAATAAATCTCTAATGACTCCAAAAAAAAGATAGCAAAAAGTTAATAACACAAACTTCCCTCTCCTAGATAAAGTAAATAAAATACAACCTTGAACAGATTATTTAGAATTAATAAAAATGTATTTATAACCTGGTAACATTTTACTAACTACTTGAAATTAGTCAAAATTGCTGTGGTACATGCTAAGAGAAAATAATAAAAGCAAAAACAAATTAACATTTCAGCATCACCATTAACCACCTAAACTATCAATGTCAAGATTCAGATTTAACCTATAAGATTATTTCAGTTTTCCAGACAATGTCTCACTTCTTAATCCCCTCTATTTCTCCAATAGATACGGCATGCATCATTCTGGGAAATTTCTAATTGTTAAATTCTGTTAAAAGTTTAAGTCAAAAGGAATGCCTGGGTGGCTCAGTCATTAAAAATCTGTCTCCGGCTCAGGTCATGGTCCCAGGGTCCTGGGATCGAGCCCCATATCTCTCCCACTCCCCCTGCTTGTGCTCTCTCTCTTGCTGTGTCTCTCTCTGTCAAATAAATAAATAAATAAAATCTTTTTTAAAAAAAGTTTAAGTCAATGAACAAATGCTTCTTCTAATAAAATGTAATAACTGTGATAGAATTATGGATTTAACATGTAAAGTCCTATAGCATTTTCTAAGCAGATGAATTGTTTGAGAGTTACTACTTTCCTTAGGTCTCCCTAGATAAAAACACATTTTTTCAATTATATAGCAAAGACTAAGGCTTCTGTTCAAACCTAGATTTTATTGTTTATAAAATTAGAAACAGATACAGATATACATAGAAACATATATCCACACATAGGTAAACATATACACCTAGGCTATATATATGAACAGTTGAAAGGTTTTATGTATTATATAAGAAGGTACACTACATACATAGGAGGAAATTAATGTTAATCTCTCAAATGAATAATTCATTCATAAACAAACCTTTTTTAATCTCATAGATATCCTCATTACATGCTACCAAAATTATTTACACAATTTAGTCAAAATTAAGTGAAAATATTGATGAGACATAGCACCTTCATTATTTTGAAAAATCAAGAACTATTTACTGTCATTTTTTGCCACTTTTAACCCAGAAAGGGAGGATTCTATTTTGATCTACAGTATCTCTAAGAGTTCACCAAAATCACTCTGCATTTTTATCAATACTTGATTTACAACTACATGTATCTGTTTGTATCTAAATTTTAGGATTAAAGGTGCTTTATATTTTATTCTTAATAATTTTCTATATTTTTCTAAATTCTTTTTTTTATTTTTCTTAAGATCTTATTATTATTTCAAAGAGAGAGAGAGAGAGAAAGCACATGAGCAGAAGGGGGGCAAAGGGAAAGGGAGAAGCAGAGTCCCCACTTAGCAGGGAGCCTGAAGCAGGACTTGATCCCAGGACCCTGGGATCATGACCTAACCTAGAGGCAGATGTTTAACTGACTGATCCACCCAGGCACCCTCCCTAAATTCTTTACAGATGACCTCTGTAATTTAAAAAAGAAGTAATTTTAAAGCAATAATTAAAACATTTTGAGTATAAAACATTAATCAGAAAGCTTGGTATTGGTCACTCCCTCAAAAAAAAAAAAGTGTAGTACCAAAGGGGTAACCTATGAATTTATGACTTCTCATGGTTTATCAAAAATAACACATACAAAATTCTAATTCAGATCTAACACTTGTAATAGGAAAGGAAAAGAGGGGTATAATCAACAAGAGAAAGGATTAAAAACCACATGACCATTTCACTTTATGCAGAAAAAGCATTTGACAAAGTACAACATACATTTATGATAAAAACCCTCAACAAAGTAGGCTTAGAGGGAACATACCTCAACATAATAAAGGCCATATATGAAAAACCCACAGCTAACATTGTACTCAGTGTGGAAAAACTCTCAGCAAAACAAACCAAGGATGTCCACTCTCACAACTTTTATTCAACACAGTACTGGAAGTCCTAGCCACAGCAATAAGAAAAGAAAAAGGAATAAAAGACATCCAAATTGGTAAAGGAGAAGGAAAGCTTTAGCTATTTATAGATGATGTGATACTACATATAGAAACCCTAAAGATTCCACCAAAAAACTATATCTATTAAATGAATTCCATTGCATTTCTATACACTAATAATGAAGCAGAAGAGGAGAAATTAAGAAAACAATCCCAATAAACTATTAGGACTAATCAAAATAAAAAGCTTCAGCAAGGGAGAATCAACAAAACTAAAGCAATCAACAAAACTAAAGGACAGCCTACTGAAAATAAGGAGAATATGTTTGTAAATAACATATCTGATAAAGGGTGAGTATCCAAAATATATAAAGAACTTATAAAACTCAACACCCAAAAAACAAATAATGCAATTAAAAAATGGGCAAAAGACATGAACAGACATTTCTCCAAAGAAGCAATACAGATGGCCAACAGACACACAGAAAGATGCTCAACATCACTCATCATCAGGGAAATGCAAATCAAAACCACAATGAAATATCACCTCACACCTGTCAGAATGGCTAAAATCAACAACACCAGAAACAAGCGTGGGTGAGGATGTGGAGAAAAAAGAGTCCTCTCGCACTAATGGTGGGAATGCAAACTGGTGCATCCACTGCGGAAAACAGTATGGAGATGCCTCAAAAAATTAAAAATAGAACTACCATATGATTCACTAATTCCACTAGTGGGTATTTACCCAAAGAATATGAAAACACTAATTTAAAAAGACATATTCATCCCTATGTTTATTGAAGCATTATTTACAATAGCCAAAATATGCAAGCAGCCCAAGTATCCATCGATAGATGAATTGATAAAGAAGATGTGGTATATATATATACAATAGAATATTATTCAGCCACAAAACAGAAGGAAATTTAACCATTGGCAACAACATGAATGCATCTAGAGAGTCTAATGCTAAGCGAAATGTCAGAGAAAGTCAAATACCATATCATTTCATTCATGTGTGGAATTTAAGACACAAAGCAAATGAACAAAGAAAAAAGAGACAAACCAAAAAACAGATGCTTAACTATAGAGAACAAACTAATGGTTACCAGAGGAGAGTTGAGTAGGATGGGTGAAACAGGTAGAGGGGATGAAGAGTGCACTTATCTAAATGAGCACTGAGTAATGTAGAGAATTGCTGAATCACTTTTTTTAAAGTTTTTATTTAAATTCCAGTTAGTTAACATATAGTGTAATATTAGTTTCAGGTGTACAATATAGTGATTCAACACTTCCATATAACACCCAGTGCTCATCAGAACAAGTGCATTCTTTAATCACTATATTGTACACCTGAAACTAATATAATATTGTAAGTTAACTATACTCGAATTAAAATAAGTCAATCAACTAATTAGTTAAATGGGGAAAAAAAGCAGGGGATAAGTTATACCTAAGATACAGTCCTTAATTTTTTGTTAACACTAATCCTGTAATGTAGAGCAGTGAGGGTGATTTGTGCTGCCCAGTGGTTGTCACCCTGTGTCGGGGAGGAGGTGGGTGTTACTAGCATCTAATGGGTAGAGACGAACAACCTGCCATAGCACAGGCCAGCCTCCACAACAAATAATTATGTAGACCAAAGTGCCAATAGTGTCAAGGGTAGAAGAAACCCTGACAAAGAGAAAAATAAACCTCTTAAGTTTAAATTACAAATCAAACCCTAAAGACAATGATAATTAATTTTCCTTCAAAAAGTCATTCTTATATGTTTTTGAAGGACACACTAATTCAGATTTTCTAAGCACTTAAACTACCTACTTCTTTAAAATAGTTTTAAAAGTAAAGCCTAATGGGGCACCTGGGTGGATCAGTCAGTTAAGCCTCTGACTCTTGATTTCTGCTCAGGTCATGAGTGAGATCGAGCCCCACACTGGGTTCCACATCACTGGGGAGTCTGCTGGAGATTCTCTCCTTCTCCTTCTGCCCCTGCTGCCATGTTCTCTCTCTCTCTCTAGAATAAATAAATAAATCTTTAAAAATAAATTAATTTAATTAAATTAATTAAATAAAGCCTAACTCTTCTTTCATTCTCAAATTTAATTCTCTATCCTCACCTCCTTTAGCACATTCCTGACCCAAGGTCAAGTATAACTTCCTATCAAGAGACCTAACGATATATAGGAAGTTACCCTTCTTCCTTTTGTTACTTTAAGGACTCTACTGCATTATCACTCATACTTTTTGAAATTCATTTCATCCCACTTTTTTGGGGTACTGTGTGTATTTTTTTAATTAGGGTAAAATATGCATAATCTTTCATTTTAACCATTTTTAAATGTACAGTTCTGTGGCATGAAGTACATTTATACTGTTGTACAATCATTACCACCATCTGTCTGCAGAACTTTTTCATCTTTCCAAGCTGAAACTCTGTACCCACTAAATACTAATTCCCCATTCCCTCCTCCACTCAGCCCCTGGCAGCTATCATCCTACTTTCTGTCTCTATGAATCTCACTATTCAAGGGACCTCAAATAAAAGGAATCATACAATATTTAACCTTTCATGACTGGCTTAGTTCACTTAGCATAATGTTTCCAAGGTTCATCCATACAGTAGCATATATCAGTACTTCATTCTTTTTTATGACTGAATTAACATTCCATTGTATGTATATATCACATTTTGTTTATCTATTTAACTGTCACAGGACATTTGGGTTGCTTCTACCTTTTGGCTATTGTAAATAATGCTGCTATGAACATGGGTATACAAATATTTGCTTGAGTTCCTGCTTTCATTTTTTGGGGTGTATATACCAAAAAGTGGAATTGCTGATTCATTCTATGTTTAATTTTTTTTAACTTTTTGAGCATCACTCTTGATAACACAAATACATATTTCATATGGCTCTTACATCCTCTTCTTTGTTCCACATAAAATCAGAAGTGAGAGAAGAGATTTCTCTAATCTGGCAGTACTTATCTAACACCTACCAATAAAAGATCTACAAGATATACCCATAATAACCTAAGAATGTCTAACAAAGTAGACTTGGGTATTTGTTAAAACTCTAAAGCTAACATCATCTAACAGTTTAAAATTCATTAAAAATTATCTCCCAGAGGCACCTGGGCGGTGCAATCGATTAAGCATCCAACTCTTGGTTTCAGCTGAGGTCATGATCTCAGGGTTACGAGATCAAGCCCCACATCGGGCTCTGTGCTGCTTGAGATTCTCTCTCCCTCTCCCTCTGCCCCTCTCTCATGCTCTCTCTCTAAAATAAATGAATAAATCTTTTTAAAAAATTATCTTCTATACTAACATGCAAAATTGTCCAAAAAAGTCTCCATTTTGGAGAGTATAGGACAAATTTTCTGCTTTGGGATATGAATTCTCAAGAAGGTAAGGGTAAGAATAGTTTTTTCAAACTGCACTGACATTCACCCACCATTGAGAATCTGAAGTCTCTCCCACCATCATTTTTTTCCCTTGAGAATGATAATTATTGCCACCAACCCATTATGACTAAAGGGGGTGTGCTATAGTTCTGGATATCTTAGAAAAGAAAAAAAAGTCTGAGAACCAATGAGCAGGGCAGTGTTCCCAACGGGTCCAGAACACATGCACATATGTGTGTACATAAGATCACTGAGGATAAGTAAAATTCCTGTAGTTCTGAATATGAATTGCAAGTATCAATATGAATCCATGATATATTTTAACTTTTAATATTATTTATGTATATTTCCTAGCTCTATCCACCAAAACAACCCAGAAGCAATAACCAACCAGATGCAATGAGCACCACTAGTACCCAGACTGTGATCTTCAAATGATACTTGAAAAAAGAAACAGACTCCTTTAAAAAATTACTGATTCCAGTTCTGGAAGATGAGGCTGGAACATCTCATAGCAGGAAGCAAGAAAGCTGACAAAAACTAGTGGAGCTATGTCAAAGGGCTCAGGAACCAACTTGAAGAAGCTCTGTTGGCCAAAGATGGGATGATTTTCAGCATTAATAAAAATAATAACTTCAATAAATGGAAATACATCAAATATTTAAATCCATGAGTTCATAATAATATGCAAACAACAACTAATTTGTCATCTTTGGAGGATGCTAGGGAACCTACTCTATATTTTGAAAACAGAAAAGCAAGTATTTATCCTGGCATTCCTATATGAAATGTACCTGTGGGTAACCAAATAGTTGATTATTTATTAAAGATTTTTTTAGATGTATTTTGGCTAATAAATAATAAAGGAATAGTAAAATCAGAATAAAACCATTTTGAATCCCTAATAAAACAATGGTCTAGGCAATAGTCATCAATGGCTATTGACAAGACAGAAAGAGAGACAACTAGGCATCATCTGCCCTCTTTACAAAAGTGTACACACCAGCTGTCAAGCTGTCTCGCCAAAAAATCAGATCCAAATCTGATAAAGCTTCCAGATCAAACTACAAATGTACAAATTTGAAGGACAGAGGAACATATCTATAAGACACTATGGGATACAATGAGCAAAATCCAGACTGTGTGAATTAATAGGACAAACAATTTAACCTACTCAACAAATAACTTACAGAGGAGAGAGACACAAGAGAGAAAAAGAACCCAATTTTAACCTGTTAAGATATTTTAAAAGAATACAAAGCCAGTAAAACTTGGTGTTATAACATATTGTTTTGCCACTATGCTCTCAAGTTAAGCCTAACTGAAATATATGCTGTAAGAATGTTTTTTAAAACTTGATATAAGCTCACTGCTTTCAAATTATTTGCAATCACTATCATAAATACAACAGGGAGACATATAATAGTTAAGAACTCACTGGGTATTATATAAGACTGATGAATCACTTACCTCTACCTCTGAAACCAATAATGTATTATATGTTAACAGAATTTAAACTTAGGAGTGCCTGGGTGGCTTGTTAAGCGTCTGCCTTGGGCTCAGGTCATGATCCCAGCGTCCTGGGATCGAGCCCCACATCGGGCTCCAGCCCCGCATCAGGCTCCCTGCTCAGCGGGAAGCCTGTTTCTCCCTCTCCCACTCCCCCTGCTTGTGTTCCCTCTCTCGCTGTGTCTCTCTCTGTCAAATAAATAAATAAAATTTTTTTTTTAAAGTTGAAAATAGAGCTACCCTATGACCCAGCAATTGCACTACTGGGTATTTACTCCAAAGATACAAATGTAGTGATCCAAAGGGGTATGTGCACCCCAATGTTTATAGCAGCAATGTCCACAATAGCCAAACTATGGAAAGAGCCTAGATAGATGTCCATCAACAGATGAATGGATAAAGAAGATGTGGTATATATATAAAATGGAATGTTATGCAGCCATCAAAAAAATGAAATCTTGCCATTTGCAACAACGTGGATGGAACTAGAAGGTATTATGCTAAGCGAAATAAGTCAATCAGAGAAAGACAGGATCATAGGGGAAGGGAGGGAAAAATGAAACAAGACGAAACCAGAGAGGGAGACAAACAATAAGAGACTCTTAATCTCAGGAAACAAACTGAGGGTTGCTGGAGTGGAGGGGAGTGGGAGGGATAGAGTGGCTGGGTGATGGACACTGGGGAGGGTATGTGCCATGGTGAGCGCTGTGAATTGTGTAAGACTGATGAATCACAGACCTGTACCCCTGAACCCCTGAAACAAATAATACATTATATTAATTAAATAAATAAATGAGTAAAATAATAAATAAAACCAAAATATAATTACCATAGTCATTCATTCCAGACATTAACTACTTGCTATATGTCTGGAACTGGGCTATGTACTACAGATTAAAAATATGAATTAAAATATAGTCCTTGATCTCAAGAAAGAAATACTGGGGTCAAGAAATACTGAAACAAATCATTACACCATAACTTAATACATGCAGTAATTAAAGGTTAGGTATAAACAAATTCTGTAGAAATAAATAAGCAGAAATAACCAACCAAAAGCTAGACCAGGAGGGCTTTATGGAGAAAGAGACACCAGCAGAGCTGAGCCTCCAAGAAGTCTCTGGGGACTGTTGATGAGCCATCAGTTGGTAAATGCAACTGGGACAGGAGAAACTGCATGTGCAAAAAGCACTGCTAAACTTGTAAGAGAGGCTTTAGATTTTTCTCTTACACTTTAGAAAAGGTACATGGCTTTAACTGTGTAGTTGTAAAACAAATTTCTTAGTCTAAATCAAAACCATAAAACATGATTTCTTTCCCCTTACCCTTACTTAGCCAAGTATAACTTATATTTAAAAGATGGGCTTGGAATGTTTCATTTTATTATTGTTACTTCATACTAATTTCAGAATTAAGAAGGGCGTTGGCATTTGTTTTGCCCTAGTTGGTATAAGATTAAATGTAAATTAGTAAATACATGAATTGGGTAATTTACAATAGGCAAATAATATATGTATAAAAGAAAGTAACACATAGATCTCATTTCTTTACTAACAAAATCACAGTATGCCTGAGAATCAACTACCTTCACATTTCGTAAGTATGATTGTACTCAAAACCACTTAAATCTAGCCTTTATGTTTATGGACATAATTGTGTACAACATAGTTTTATATATAACACAAATCACTTCAATAGTGAAGACTCAGTCTAACCACAAGAAGACTCTGGCAAACATCAGGGCACGTGGGTGGCTCAGTTGGTTAAGCATCTGCCTTGAGCTCAGGTCAGGATCCCAGGGTCCTGGGATTGAGCCCCGCATTGGGCTCCCTGCTCAGTGGGAAGCCTGTGTCTCCCTCTCCCTCTGCACCTCCCCCATGCTGGTGCTGGCTCTCCCTCTCTCCCCCTCTCAAATAAATGAATAAAATCTTAAAAAAAAAAAAAAGACTCTGGCAAACATCAAAGCAAATCCTAAATGCAGATCAACTGGTAACAGCCTCAATATGCCAACCCGGGAATGCTTTTCACATTCAGCAATATAGGGTCAGTCAAAAAGTATCAGTGGCATCCACTCTGAATCTCTCAACATAGAAATATGTCATGATACCAACTCACACTCTTCTCATTTGAAGATATGTTGACCCCAACAAGCATTAGTTGTGAAATGTGTACTCTGCCTTTTGTCAGCTACATGCCCTTAAAGAAATTCTTTAAACCTTAGTTTCCTCATCTGTAAAATAGACTACAGTTATACAACTCTCAGCAAAATAACTGGCACATAGTAAGCACTCAGTAAATGCTAATATGAGACCTTCAACTGATGTAGGTGATTACATGAGATCAGTAAATCACCAGTAAAGTACTTGGCACAAGTCAGCATGTAACTCATGTCGGTTTCTGATATCGGTTTCTTACCTTTCTTAGGGCTGGGATACTAGCATGTATTTACCTTATAACTCTAATAGTATCTAGCAAAGAGCTTCCCAGACGAAGCCTTTGTAAATCCTAACTAAATAAGAAGGCCTGTGTAACTACTTCTGAATAGTCAGCAATCTTTCAATGTCACATGTGGTTCATAAGCTCTGGCTTCACCAGTTCAGTTACTGCACGCTATAAAAATAATACCCGGAATTTACAAAAGCGGCTTTCTTACCAGGAGCTTAAGTCACTTCTAAATAACAGTTCATTACTGACAATGACAGGATCAGGCAAATACAGAACCATATTTTAAGGGAAACCCAAGGCTAAAAAGAGGATGTGTTTTATACTGACAAAGTCAGTCAATGGCAAAACAAAGACTCAAACTCAGAATATTTTGCCTCAAGTTCATAGTTTTTTCCAGCCCAGATTGCATTTCCTCACAGGTCAAAAGTACATTGATACATTGATTCACATCAATTTTCCAAGTCTTCACTCAGTACATACAAAACCTATATAATTAAATATTTATAAAATATTTATAAAACCTATATGATTAAATATTTATAAAAGGAACAATGTCAAAATCTTTTCTTTATTAAGGTATATCAATGTATCCTTTGCTGTAATGTCTGAGGTTGATCGTGTATCTTTTTGCTCTTTTAAGGAGGTTGGCTTATATTAAGTGTAATTATTTTTAAACCTACTACAAAAAATAAAATTGTACACAAAATTTAATGTTTTCATCTTATGAGTTTTTATAATTCATCTTGTTTCCTCTGGTCATTTGCTTTTAATGTGCAACCAGTGAACGGTATTTTTTTTATGTTTCACATTTAAAAATGCAGTCTTCCAAAAGCTCAACCAGAAATGTCCATTTGAAAAAGCTTACTTCAGCCAGTTGGCTTTGTCAGTAACATATGTGCAAAGTGAAAATGTAACCAATAGTGATTTTCTGCAGGTCAGATGGAATCACTTAGCACACTCAACATGGTTTCCAGTCCATGCCTCAAGAGGAATGTCCTTCAGCAAGCGTTTCTTTTAAACATCAGATCAGCTACTGTTGTTTGAACACCAGTGTTATCTTGGCATGGATGGAATATATGTATATTCTGAGGATTATAAATGCTATCCTGTATCAAAATATAATTGGAATATATTTGCATTATAAACACTGTACAGAATCAATACAAAATTTAAGTAATCAGCCGGTAAGGTACTATTTGGGGAACTAAAATTTTTGAATTTTAATCATTTCCTTTGTTTTCAAAGTTTCTTTAAGCTCAAAATACTGCACAGATACAAAAATGGTTCATGTAAGCAGATATACTAATTGTCAAATAAAGCACCTTCAGTGTTAAAAAATTAGGAACTGTAAGTAATCTTATATATGATCTTTTCTGTCACACAACAAATGACTATTTTTTTTAATTTATTTATTTATTTATTCATGAGGGAGAGAGAGGCAGAGGGAGAAGCAGGCTCCCAAGGAGCAGGGAGCCTGATGTGGGACTCGATCCCAGGACCCTGGGATCATGACCTGAGCCGAAGGCAGACGCTTAACCATCTGAGCCACCCAGGCACCCCAAATGACTATTTTTAATAAAAACTACCATAAAATTAACAACTTGGGAAACAAGAGATGTTGGTGAGGATGCAGAGAAAGGGGAACCCCCTTACACTGTTGGTGGGAATGCAAACTGGGGCAGCCACTCTGGGAGAATAGAAGGCTGTGAGACAGATCCCTGAGAGCCCCTGGTTGAGCACCGACCCAACCATGCACACAGAGAGACCATGACCAGAGGATGATGGCTACTGGGGAAGGAATGGAATAGATACCAGCAGTCAAGCGGTGCTGGGGAATGTTAAAGGCCTGGCCCAGCTGAGATGGGGAGACTTCATGAACACCCTGTAAACGCCCTGGGAAAGGCTGCTGTTCCCTTAAGAGTAAGAACCTTGCCCAGAGTAAGCCCTGCTCTAGACCCACCTACCAAAGCCTAAAACCAAGCCTTAACAAGATCCACAAGGAAGAGAGTTTGGGAGTTAAGATATCTCAAGTCAAAGAGGTTTAGGAAATACCTTGGACTTCCCACAGATCTGCCCTATGAGAACATAAAATCAAGCTGTCATGTGTCTGTTTGCCATTTGTGCCATCAGGGAAATTCAAATCAAAACCACATTGAGATATCACCTTACACCAGTTAGAATGGCAAAAATTGACAAGGCAAGAAACAACAAATGTTGGAGAGGTTATGGAGAAAGGGGAACCCTCTTACACTATTGGTGAGAATGAAAGTTGGTACAGCCACTTTGGAAAACAGTGTGGAGGTGCCTCAGAAAATTAAAAATAGAGCTACCCTATGACCCAGCAATTGCACTACTGGGTATTTACCCCAAAGACACAGATGTAGTGAAAAGAAGGGCCATATGCACCCCAATGTTGATAGCAGCAATGTCCGCAATAGCCAAACTGTGGAAAGAACTGAGATGCCCTTCAACAGAATGGATAAAGAAGATGTGGTCCATATATACAGTGGACTATTACTCAGCCATCAGAAAGGATGAATACCCAACTTTTACATCAACATGGATGGGCCTGGAGGAGATGATGCTAAGTGAAATAAGTCAAGCAGAGAAAGTCAATTATCATATGGTTTCACTTATTTGTGGAACATAAGGAATAGCACGGAGGACATTAGGAGAAGGAAGGGAAAAATGAAGGGGGGGACATCAGAGGGAGAGATGAACCATGAGAGACGATGGACTCTGAGAAACAAACTGAGGGTTCCAGAGGGGAGGGGGGTGGGGGATGGGTTAGCCTGGTGACGGGTATTAAAGAGGGCACGTTCTGCGTGGAGAACTGGGTGTTATATGAAAACAGTGAACCGTGGATCACCACATCAAAAACTAATGATGTATTGTATGGTGACTAACATAATAAAATTTTAAAAAATAAAAAATAAAATAAATAATAAAATACATTACATTTTAGATTAAAAAAATCAAGCTGTCACAAGTTCACAGTAACTGAACTTGTTATTTTCAACCTTTTTTTTATTTTAGCTTTTCTGCTGGATATGTAGAGGTATCTCACTGTGGTTTTAATTTGAATTTCCCTGGGGCTTATCGATGCTGAGCATCTTTTCATGTCCTTATTGGGCCATTGGTATATATCTTCTTTTGTGATATGTCTCTTCAAACATTTGTCCATGTTTTAAAATGGGGTTATCTTCTTATTGAGTAATAAGAATCCATTATATGTTCTGGATACAACTCATCTGTCAGCTATATGCATTGTGAATATTTTCTTTCAGTCTGAGGCTTGCCTTTTCAATTTCTTATAAAAATGATTTCTTTTCAAGGTGCCTGGGTGGCTCAGTCAGTTAAGCGTCTGCCTTCGGCTCAGGTCATGATCTCAGGGTCCTGGGATCAAGACCCACATGGGGCTCCCTGCTCAGCAGAGAGCTTGCTTCTCCCTCTTCCTCTACCCCACACCCCTGCTCATGTGCTCTCTCTCTCTCTCTCTCTCTCAAATAAATAAAATCTTTATTTAAAAAAAATGTTTTCCTTTGAAGTTATCTTTTGAAGACAGATTTCAATTCTGGTGAAGTATAATTCATTTATATTTTCTTTCTTTTATGATTAATGCTTTGTATGCCTGAGAAATCTTTGCCTACTCCAACGTAATAAAAATCTTCTTTATAAAAATAAATATTTTTTCTTTGACAAGTTTAATAGTTTTAGCTTTTAAATTTAGGTCTATAACCAATTTTATGTTAAATCTTGTAGTTTTTCTTCTTGCTTTTGTATGGTTTTATTTTCAATTGTAGAACCAATCTTATATTCCTGCAATAAACTTCCAATTGGTCATGATAGGTTATCCATTTTGTATACTGCTAGATTCCATTTGCTAATATTATTTTTGCATCTGTGTCAATGAGGTATACTGATTGTAACTTTTCCTTATTATAATACCTTTGTCAGCTTTAGTATCAAGATTATATAGGCCTCATAAATGGGTTGGAAAGCATTCCTTCCTCATCTATTTTTGGAAAGAGTTTATATAACACTGATATTATCTCTTCCTTAAACATTTAATATATTTCACCTGTGACACTATCTAAGCTAGAAATATCCTTTGTGAAATGGTTTATTATGAATTCAAAAATTTGAATAGATATAGGTCTATTAAAACTTTCCATTTCTTCTTGTGTTGGTTTTTAGTAAATTATGGTCTTGAAATTATTTATTTCATCTAAGTTATTAAATTATTGGCATAATGTTGTTCATAATGTCCCTTTATATTCACTTTAATATGTCTGAGATCTAAAAGTCTTTTATAAAACAGAGTTTCTAGATTCACAGAGTAATGGTGGTCACCTAATTCAAAGCCCTTCCTCTTTTACTCTCCGGGGGGGCGGGGGGAGAAGAGACATAAAACTCATTGACCTTGTACCTTCTGCATTACTGTGATACAGAGAAGACTGCAACCTCCACCATGTGGACAGGGGAATTCCAACAGCCATTCTACCACCAGCCCAATGTTACTACCAGAAACCGAAGAGTATGGAAAGTAGAGAAAGAAAGGCTGGTAAGATTCGATGAAAAGTAACAGAGGGAAGCTGAGATCTTAGGGAAAGAACAGATAAAAATCAAAGAAAAGGGGCGCCTGGGTGGCTCAGATGGTTAAGCGTCTGCCTTAGGCTCAGGTCATGATCCCGGGTCCTGGGATCGAGCCCCACATCGGGCCCCCTGCTCGGCGGGAAGCCTGCTTCTCCCTCTCCCACTCCCCCTGCTTGTGTTCCCTCTCTCGCTGTGTCTCTCTCTGTCAAATAAATAAAATCTTTAAAAAAAAAATCAAAGAAAAAAGTGAAATAATGCAAAAATACTCAACACGGGTTGTGACCTAGGAGTTCATGGCTCTGGCCAGAGGGAAGGAACTTGAAAGTATGCAGGATTCCAAGGGGCAGTCTTAGAGAAGCACTTGATTTTGGGAGGGAGCTAGCTAAAAAGAGAAGGAACAGAGGTTTGTTTATTGTAGTGATATGGTCAGAAGACATTCTGAAACTATTTTACATGTGTTATAGGAATGAGTGAATGAATACATGTGTGAATGTTGTTGGGAGCCACGGATCCACTTTGGAAGAAGGGATATAAATATGGAATGGGAAAGGAAAAAAGAACCATGTAGGGAAAGACTAAAATTGGAGATATTGGTGTGAACTCATGATATCTAAACAATGTATATGTCTAAGTTGATGCACGTTCATGTGAATATATCCATATTTCTGTGCATGTTTCTATGCATGTGCTTCTGTATGTATGTATGTGTAAATATATGTACATGTACATATTTATAGATTTGTCTTCTAAAAGGGCCTAAAAGCAAAGATACCATGTAACAAGAGCACACCCAGCACTCATATCTCAGTCTCTAATACCATTTCTCACTAATAGGAACCAAGGCTGCCTAGAGAAATAGCTTATTCCATGGCTAGAGCAGGATAGGTATAAGATGATCCTGGAACATTCTGCTGTGCTATAAAGTTTTAAAAGTCCTTAAAAAAAAAACGTATGTCACAAGGACACAGGAGCTAGCTTGAAGAGGATTCCACTGGCCAAATCTGGGACAATTTAAGCACCAAAAGTATTAAGTTCAATATTGACATAAACTATTGAGAAAAATAGAAATTCATGAGGCCACACTAATAATACACAAATGAATAAATGAGGGAGAAGGGCAATCTACTGCTTAAAGAACATCGAGAGCCAAATGGCAAATATAAAGGAAGTGCTGAGTTAGAAAAATCACCTTGTAACCATCACTGTAAAGATTTTATCAGGTGAGAATCAACAATGAATGATAAATTTAAGGGGAAATTTTGATGAAAAGCAGGATATGTATACTGCTTACTAGTAGCAATGGGGGAAAACAGTAATTATACAGTGGAGAAGTCAGGCAACACCTTGACCAGCAGATCAAAATTAATCATCAATGAAGGTGATTCTACATGATACTGTACAGAAAACGCAATATTACCTATTCTTGGCAGTAGTATACTAGTCTGGCCAAGAATGTATAATCTTAACGTCACAAGGAAACAACTGATAAACAAAATGAGAAATTTTTTTTTTAAGTGGTGAGAGAGTCTCTTCAAAAATGTCAATGTCATAAAAGACAAGGAAAGGCTGTGGATATTTCCCAGCTTAAAAGAGGCCAAAAATACATGCAAATCAATACAGCCTGGACTAAATCTTGTAATAGTGTGGGGGGGATGCTATAAAGCACCTTTTTACATTATTAGAACAATGGACAAAATTAGAATTTGGGTATTAGAACAGATAAAAGTATTATATCAATGTAATTTTATGAAATTAATAACCGTACTGTGGTTATGTAAGAATATTCCTATTCTTAAGAAATACACACTAAAGGGTGCCTGGGTGGCTCAGTCGGTTAAGCGTATCCATGAGAGAGTGAGCACAAGAGAAAGAAAGAGGTGATAAAACAAATGAGATAAAAATATTCAATGGAGAAATCTGGTTAAAGGGTATAAAAATGTCCTTTAAATTATTTTTAACTTCAGAGAAAACAGAGAGAAGAAATACAATCATGCCTCAGCTGTCAGTAGTGTCTACACAGCCATAATAATGTAAATTCTCATATTAGTTACATTAAAGGTCAAGCTGCCATAACAAACATACCCCAAAATACAACTATTTAAATTAGATAGTTTACATTTATTCTGCTAACTATAGAGACAATTTCTTTTCTTAACTCTTCCCACTCCTCTATAAGTAATCCCACTTCTTTAAAGTCTCTTTGAACCATCTGCCATGAATGCTTTTTCCTGCTGGGATCTTTTTTTTTTTTTTTGGCATTTTTTTTAATTTTATTTTATTATGTTATGTTAATCACCATACATTACATCATTAGTTTTTGATGTAGTGTTCCATGATTCATTGTTTGCGTATAACACCCAATGCTCCATTCAATACGTGCCCTCTTTAATACCCATCACCAGACTAACCCATCCCCCCACTCCCCTCCCCTCTAGAACCCTCAGTTTGTTTCTCAGAGTCCATAGTCTCTCATGGTTCGTCTCTCCCTCCGATTTCCGCCCCCTTCATTTTTCCCTTCCTACTATCTTCTTTTTTTTTTTTAACATATAATGTATTATTTGTTTCAGAAGTACAGGTCTGTGATTCAACAGTCTTACACAATTCACAGCGCTCACCATAGCACATACCCTCCCCAATGTCTATCACCCAGCCACCCCATCCCTCCCACCCCCCACCACTCCAGCAACCTTCAGTTTGTTTCCTGAGATTAAGAATTCCTCCTATCGGGCGCCTGGGTGGCTCAGTTGGTTAAGCCACTGCCTTCGGCTCAGGTCATGATCCTGGAGTCCCGGGATTGAGTCCCGCATCGGGCTCCCTGCTGAGCGGGGAGTCTGCTTCTCCCTCTGACCCTCTTCCCTCTTCAAAAACTAGTTACACATTATTATTTGGCATACTGATAAGCATTTACGAGTAAAAACTCTCTGTCATGCAAAATTTTTAAAAAAGGATATCTTCTTTTAGTCCAATACCGATGACATTGTAAGTAAATCTGGTAAGCAGGAAGTGGCAAGTACCCCATAAAAATTCAAAAGCGCACCACACTGTGAAGTTTCCAGGAAAACCTAGGACATGTTAGAATATGCCCTCTAAAAAAAGATGTTGCTTCACCTTGCACTGCCTTCCAAAAAGAAAAAAAAGCACAAAACTTGGAGACTGTCCTTGAATTTTGGAAGCAATGTGTCATACATTCAGGTAGAGTGGCTACTTTTAAGTAGAGCCCAGAGCAAGAGTGGGCTTTAAGGCTGATAAAGGCTATAAAGTAAGCTGATCTCCTATGGCCCAAAAGACCCAGTAGTACTTGAATTACCTATGCCAGAAAAGTCTACTCTATAGAGCCTCTGAAAACCCCCAAAAGAAGAGTCATTGTACAGACACTCAGGTTATCTGTCAACAATTATTCTCCATTCGAGAAACAGCTCCTAGTTCTGCAGGGCCATGATACAGATAGAACACCCAGTTACAGGACACCAAGTGACTACAGGACCAGAGCTGCCCATCATGAAATGGGTTACCCAATCTACTGAGTTACGAAATTGAGTATGTGAAACAGCATCTTATCATTAAAGAGAAATGAAATATATGAATAAGAAAAGAAGGCATAAACTGAATAAGTGGCTCAAATCCCATAGTACCTACTCCAGCTGCTTCACTGCCTCTTCCATGACCTCATTTCAATTTCCCGTTCAATTTCCTATGACCAATGAACCGAAGAAGGAAAAAACCCACAGCCTTGGTTTACAGATGCATCTACATGATACGCTGGCAGCACGGGTAAGCTGTAACATCAGTTTCTCACTCCAAAGTTTCCTTGAAAAACAGTAACAAAGGAAAATCTTCCCAATGAGTTTAACTTTGAGCAATACATCTCATTGTCACTTTACTGATAATGTGAGACAGCCTAAGATTCAGATTTACACTGATACATGGGTAATGGCTAATGGGTTGGGATCAAGGAAGTGGAAAGAAAAAGACTGAAATATTGGTAAAAAGGAGGTCCAGAAAGGATCTGTGTGGAAGGATTTCTCATAATGGACATACTTTGTGAAGACATTAGAGATGCTAGTTCCCAGGAAAAGAAAGCTTCCAGCAAGGAACACGGTCACAGTTCTATTAAATTTGAAGCTGAGACTGCCCCAGTTCGGATTCTACCACAGGCAAAAAAAAAAAAAAAAAAAAAGGTTAATGTGCTGACAGAGTGATTTCTCCCTATTACTAAGAGGAAACTGAGTGGCTGTTGTACATCAGGAACAGATAAACTATGTCTAAAATCCAAGGGATTCACTGGCCAGCCTCTTAGTATTATTCCTATGTCCAATAACAAATTTAATGAAAAAGTATGTTAACCCAATAAATATAGGACGCTTAAGGACTCAGATCTTTGGGGTATGAAGGCAAAGAAGCCTGACTAGCCAATGTGCTGAAAAAAATATAAGGAGAATAGAAAATAGGTAGTGGAGAAAGACAGTTATGATTATCAACTTCAGTATGCTGACCAGCTACAAAAATGGAAAATGTCACAGCTAAGCATATTTTACATTAATTATTTCTTCACCATCCCACCCCCTTTCCCACTAGGTTATAAGATGAGCACTAGTGATGACTACATTGCAATTCTGGTTTCAGGTGGGAAAATGACAAAAATAACACCTTGCAACAAAAGGTGACTGATGAGACTTTGTGTCTCCCCTACCTGAATGAAGAGTAAGAGGAAGGGCCCTTCTCCATGGCTCTCGCTCTTAATAAACCCTCAAAATAATACCATTCCTTCCTCCTGTCCCTTCAACCCTAGAAGTGGTAAAAGTTGATCCACTCCTGATAATACTTGGATGCTTCATTATTTGTTCCCTTAACTCTGCCTACACCTGTCAAGGATGCCTTCACTAAAATCTCTTCATTTAAATCATCCGAGATAAGCTCTATTTCCTGCTGGGATACTGACTGATACCAAAGTACATGTGGAAATTAGAAAAGTAGTATTCTGACTTAGTAAAAATAAATAAATAAGGATGATTTTTTAAATGTTTTTAAATAATCTCTACTCCCAACATGGGGCTCAAATTCACAACCCTGAGATTAAGAGTCGCACACTCTACTGACTGAGCCAGCCAGGTGCCTCAGGATGATTAACTTATAATCTTTGTTACATGAAATCTACAGAGCAGCATTTCTCATAGTATGGTGTGCTGATCTTCTGTGGTTCCTGTATAAGAATTATCTGGGGTTGTCCATCAAATGATGAATGGATAGATAAAATGTGGTATATATCCATACAGTGGAATTTAAAAAAAAAAAACACAGAATTAGCTAGGCTACTTTAAAATGCAGATTCCTAGGCTTCATCCCAAACTTTCCAAATCAGAATTTCTGGAAATGAGGCCCTAGACCCAACACTTTCAGTAAACCTTCCCAGAAAATTCTTCGCACACTAAAATTTAAGAACCAGTGTTCAAAAGCAGTGATTCTCAAAGTATAGTTCCCCACACCAGCAGTATCAGCATCAGGTAGAAACTTGTTAGAAATGTAAATTCTTGCTCTCTGGGCTCAGACCTAGTTTGCGGCGACATGGCTAAACGCACCAAGAAGGTCGGAATCGTAGGTAAATATGGGACCCGTTATGGTGCCTCCCTCAGAAAAATGGTGAAGAAGATTGAAATAAGCCAGCACACCAAGTATACTTGCTCCTTCTGTGGCAAAACAAAGATGAAAAGACGAGCTGTGGGGATCTGGCATTGTGGCTCCTGCATGAAAACCATCGCTGGTGGCGCTTGGACCTTCAACACCACTTCTGCTGTCACAGTAAAGTCCGCTATCAGAAGACTGAAGGAATCAAGAACTAATGATGTAATGTATGGTGATTAACATAACAATAAAAAATTTTAAAAAAAAAGAAGACTGAAGGAGTTGAAAGACCAGTAGAAGCTTCACCATTTGAAACATTACTAGCCTATAATAAATGGGTTAATTTATGTAACAAAAAAAAAAATGTAAATTCTTGAAAAAAAAAAAAGAAAGAAAGAAATGTAAATTCTTGGGCCCCACTCCAGTCCTACTGAGTCAGAAACTCTGAGAGTGGGGCCAAGCAGTCCTGTGTTTCAATAAGCCTTCCGGGTGATTCTGGTGGACACTGAAGTTTGAGAACCACTATTCTAGAGTTTTGTCTTTTCTCTGCACAGCAAACATGTGATTTTTGTCAGCCAGCATCTGTTCCCAAATTCTATGTGATTCAAATAGGACTAACTCAATCCCCACAACCTACCAAAGAGCTAAGAACTTAACCAAGACCTTACCTGTCATCTTCTGACCTTACTGATAGGCTCATTCTAGTTATGAAATGAGTAAGTCATGGAGATGAAAGGTACAGCATTGAAAATACAGTTGTAATAGGAAAGTATGGTGACAAATGGGAGCTACACTTGTGGTGAGCACAGCATAATTATAGTGTTGTTGAATCACTGTTGTACACCTGAAACTAATGTAACATTGTATATCAACCATACTTCAACTTTTTAAGTAAAAAATTTAAAAATTAGTAAAAATAAACTGGTTTAAAAAATGCTCTTACAGTAGATCACGGACTAACATAGTGTTCATCTCCTTTCCCTAGAGAAACCATATTAGAATGAAAGTAGTCCTTGCATCTGCCAAAATTAAGAATACCCCCATTCTCTGAGCAAAACCAATCCTATTGATAGCAATGAAAATGAAACTGTAAGAAACTAAGAGACAAAATCCTGTCAAATGTTTACACTCCCCTTCTATTCCCCATTAATTATCATGCCAAGTACTCAGATATTACTGGCCCTGCTGCCAACCCTGTGCCTGAGGTGGGATTACTCAACCGTCTGAACATTCACTGGGCCCCAGAGGTGAAACCACTCACTCAACTGTGGGCGCAGACAACCAAGCTTTTTGCCCATGACTTACAGCCAAGCTTCTGTAATCATGACCTGGCAAGCATTCTGACCCCCTTTATTATTATTTCACTCAGGGCAGAAATTAAGAGCCTGTGGAGACAGCCACTCACATTTTCTTTACCTGACTAGTGACTCTGATGCATTAAATCAAAAGAGTATGACATCCTATTTCAAGATTGTTAATTAAAGACTATTATGTCCTCTTCTCCTCTAAAAAAAAACCACCCCAAACAAAAAGGAGTAAAATAAACAGACATAAACTCCTTCAAAGAAATCAAAAGACCTGTGGTAAGCCTAACCACAATCTATGAAGATAGGAAGTGAACAGAGAAGAGGTAAACAATACAAAAGGGCACAGCAAGGTCAAACCGAAATGCCTGAAGAATATATTTATTTACCCCATAAAATTCCAAAAAGACTCAGGAAGTAAAAGCACAAGGTATCAAAGAAAGTGAGGTAAGAAGGGATCTGAAGACAAGAGAGTTATTTAAACATCTATGTAAGTAACAGATACACAGAAACCAGGAAGTATAGTCTCTAGAGAAGTTAAACGAAACAAGGGACTCCAGATTAAAGGGACACACAGATAGAGAATAGCATGGGAATGGGGCAAGTAACTGAAAATACACGGTTGAAGAAAAAGTCTATATCCTGGATAGTCAATCCTCTAATTCCCTTCTCCAACCATGGGGCTAGGCTCATGATCCCCAGAAAGAAGTTAAAGAAACCCCTAGAGAAAGAAGACCACCTCAGGAGAAAAGACCTACAGCTACAGATATTTGGGTCCCCAGGAAAACAGCTAGGTAGTTCCCTAACTGTCATCAAGAGAAGCCCACCAATTGACAAGCCCTGGCCCCTGGCCCCAGGGACACAGTTTGGAGAAATGCAAATCATAACCACAATGAGATACCACCACACACTCACTAGGGTTGCTATAATCAAAGAGATGGATAATAACAAGTGTTGACAGGAATGTGGAGAACCTCATCCTTGGGTGGAACACTAGTGCATCAATGGTAGGAATGAAAATAAGTTTACAACTTCGGAAAAATGTTTGGTGGTTCCTCAAAAGGTTAAGCTTAGAGTTACAGCTATTCTATCCCTAGATATAACCAAGAGAAATGAAAATTTGTATATGAATGTTCGTAACAGCATTATTCACAATAGCCATAAAGTAGAAAATCTAAATACCCATCAAATATGGCTTCTTGGCCTTTTGGCTAAGATCGAGTGTTTAAATGTCCATCAATTGATGAACAGATAAATATAACGTGGTATATTCATACAACAGAATACTATTCTACATTAAAAAGGAATGAAATATTGACACATCCTACAGTACAGATAAACCTTGAAAACATTATACTAAAGGTCACTTGGGTGGCTCAGTTGTTTAAGTGTCTGCCTTCAGCTCAGGTCATGATCTCAGGTCCATGGTCCCTTGCTCTGTAGGGAGTCTGTTTCTCCCTCTCCTTCTGCTGCTCCGCCCCCCGCCCCGCTCATGCTCTTGCTTGCTCTCTCTCTCAAATGAATAAATAAAATCTTAAAGCTCTCTCTCTCAAATAAATAAATACAATCTTAAAAAAAAAGAAAGAAAGAAAACATTATACTAAGTGTAAGATAGACATCACAAAAGACTTTATATTTTATAATTCCATTTATGTGAAATGTCCAAGGGTTTTCACAATTTCCTAAGTGTTGAAAGCAATAAAGGTCTCTTTTATTATGTTAATGAGATGACTTTTGGCCCCCACCTAAGGATAGGGACTGTTGCCAGGAGAACCAACCATATGATTAGAGGGCTGGAACTTTCAATCCTACCATCCCAACCTCTAGGAAGGGGAGAGGGGCAGGAGGTTGAACAGATAGCCAACGGCCTGTGATTTAATCAATCATGCCTAAGTAATGAAGCCTCCATAAAAATCCAAAGGACAGGGTTTAGAGAGCTTCTGAGTTGGTGGAAAGTTTGGGGAGAGTGGCATACCTAAACAGGACATGGAAGTTCCTTTCCCCATACCTTGCCCTATGCAACTCTTCCATCTGGCTGTTCTGGAGTTATATCCCTCACTAAAAAACAAAAACAAAAAAACCAGTAATCTAGTAAGTTGTCTGAGTTCTGTGAACAGCTCTAACAACTTAATTGAACCTAAGGAGGAAGTCATGGGAACCTCTGATTTATAGCTGGTCCATCAGAAGTACACATTACAACCTAGGCTTGGTACTGCTGTCTGAAGTCTAAGAGGGGGTCATGGGAACTTCCAATCTGTATCTGGTGGGTCAGAAGCACAGGTAACAACATGGGCTTAAAACTGGCATCTGAAATTGGGAAATGGTTGGGTGCACTGAGGCTGGGGAGCAATTCTGTAGAACTGACCCCTTAACCTGCGGGATCTGATGCTATCTCCAGATGGATAGTGTCAGAATTGAACTGAATTATAGAACACCAAGCTGGTGTCTGGAGAATTATTTGGAACTGCATGGGAACCCCACCCCCAGCCTTGTTCCACACATTGAAAATTGAGTCTCGGACATTTCAACGGTAAGAGGTTTATTTTGGAGTGGTAAAAATGTTCTAAAATTGATGTGGTCATGGCTGCACAACTCCGTGAGTATAATAAAAAGCATTAAATTGTGTGCTTTAAATAGGTGGATTGTATAAGTGACTTACATATCAATAAAAACATTTTGAAAGATTAGATATACAGATAGGCAAGGACACCAGCTAGCCAGCTAGCTAACTGCCCTCTTTCCTTTCCCTCTTCCCACTTGCCATATATATTCAACAGGCAGGTATTTATTGCCCTTCACCCTCAAAACAAAACAGAGAGAGAGAGAGAAGTGTTTTATTCTTTAAAGAAATATTGGCCTGTCTGGGAAGAACTATAGTGATTAATACTGGTGCTAGTTCCTATGAAGGTATAGGCCTCCTCTCCTCATTCTGACATTTGGAGGTCCCTAATTTAAACTAGATCCCCAACCACTCACTTTAAAGCTAGGCTGGCTGGTCAAAAGCCAACCCACTTTCACAGTACTTAATCTATTGATTGATCCTCAAAAAAAAAAAAAAAAAAACTGACAACCAAACACTTGAGGAAGGCCAGAAATAAGAAAAGCCCAAGAAAAACAAAAGATTGAAATAAAAATGACTCCAGAACAAAATGTAGTAATTCAAAAAGTAAAAAAAATTGGGGAGAAAAAAAAATCCCATACCTCCAGATAACAGGAAGGTCCCCAGGAACTACAGGGAATTGACAGATTCAATGGTATGACTGAAAGCCTAGAAAACTTGAGGAATTATAAGGCTATGTAAAGAAATATATGATTTTTTTTAAGAAATGTATGATTTTTTTAAAAAAAGGAATCTACTAGAAACATTCTCCTTTGAGTAGCACAGGACATTGTAACCATAAAGAAAGGAAATATGATCCTGGCATATACTACACTGAACAATATTTACATATCTCAAAGTATGTATTAACTTTTAGAATCATCTACAGAGAAGTCACAGAAGATTTAGCTACAACTACAGACCAGTATGTAAATTTTATTAACCTTTTTTTTTGTAAATTTTATTAACTTTGACAAAGCAAGAATAAAGGTGAGTTGACAGAAGTTGAGAAACTTAAGGTAGAGAGTAATAATGGTAAAGATAAAATGACTAATGTGCTTGTTTTACAAAATGTGGAATCAAGGAGTTGAAAGCTGATAAAACAAGAAATAGAAGTTTGAGTATCCTTTTTGTGGGTGCAGAAATGAGCAGCAATGGAAATGAGATAGTGATATAACTGGAAGGATAAGAGAAAATGTGTTATTAATCAAAACACTTTGTCACTGTGGTACATCAACAGAAAAAAATTAAATATGATGAATTCAAAAATAGTGGGTAATTACATTATTTAGAGATAAGGAGTTAACCATGAGGGGGAAATGATGCCTTCATAAGTTTGCACTATTTGGCTTTTTATTTTTATCAAATGAACTGCACATGGTTAAAAGTTATTTTGAATGCTTCTGTGATCTTGCAAGGTTGAAAGCAAATAGTCCTATTTTTAAATATGTAATAATCTATCTTGCTAACATATTTCTAACATCTCTCACCTAAGCCTAGAAACTTCATCTCTGGTTTTCTAACATCCCTACAGTGGGCTGGATATTAAGGGGTGTCACTGAACTCCCCCACCTTCAATGAAAATAGTACATAAATGTGCATGGTGTGTAATCATTTTTTAGTGGGAGAGAGAAGACAGGAAAATGAGTATGGGATACAATATTTTAAAAGATAGATTACTGAAAAACCAAAAGGTAGAAGACTGATTTCTATACTTCTAACTCACTTCAATAGCAGTGTGATAAATACAAAGAGTTCAACTATTCTATAATAAGCACTATATAAATCCTAAAACTCTACCATAACATATTAGACTTTAAAAAGCCAGAAAAATATAGCTATTGCCAGTTAATCTCAAAACTGGGGAAAGTTTACAAGAAATATGGTTCTGGCATGTTAGAGATCCCTAATTTTAGTGTCCTCATTAACTGAATAACCTATTGGGCACAACACCTACTTACCCATTTTATTTGTCAAGCTTACATTTATTCAAATATAATTAATACATACTGATTCCCCAACAGATAATCTATTCTACACACTGACATCAAAACAATATGGTTTTTAGGAAGTTGGGCAGGAAAGGCAAAGAAAGAGTAAGGGATGAATGATGGAGCTAATTTCCCAAGTTTCAAAAGAATTTGTCACCATCTTTCAAAAATAAAAGAACCATTGATTGGGTTCCCAAATTATATTATGTGTTGATCAATTCAAGAACAGCCTAATACTGCTGAGAAAACCACAGAATAACAGGATTTTGAATAATCTTTCATTGAAAGGCCAAAGTTAAACATCATATTCCTTAAGAGAACTAGCAACAGTAGACATATTAATAGTGCTAGGCACTGTTTCTAATATATCAGGGCCCACATTAAAACCACTGCTAAAGTCTAGAAATGGTCATAACAAATCTTTCAACCTTACAGCATAAAAGTCAGTTGATAATTTCTTTGTCTAACACCTAATAAAACTCATTCTTCCAAAATTGTGGAAAAGCTAAGCACAGTCCTCCCTTATTATAAAGTTTCCTGTTACAAAGTTGCATGGTTTACACATATGTTATACTTTATTATTTTTTTAAAAGCCCTCCTTATAACACCCTCTTTGTTGTAATACTCAACATACTTTGCCTCCAGGCTAGATATATAATGAAAGCAAAATGAATTCAGACAGATTTTTGAGGAAAAAAAGCTAGTTTCATTTTAGTAGTCTTTCTAAAGTCCTTTTTCTTTCCTTGTAGCTTTTCATCATCTCAATGTTTTGTTCCCACTGAACATTTTCCTTTTCTTTTTACATATTTCCTTTGGTAAATGAAAGATGATAGATTGTTAAAACCATTTTGTACTACCTTTGAAACGAGAACTTTTAATCTACAATTCCTGCCTCCCAAAACCTTGTACAAATTTCATCTTTAAGACAATGAACTGTATAGGACTTAACCAGCTGCAAAAAGCCATATGAAATCTTAATTTTCCATTCACTTATGTTCATAGTCCCCTAAAATCATGAATATAACTTTCCAAATTAGATTTAGGAATACTTCTCAGTTATTGTTTCCATATTAAATAATACTGTCTTATTTTAGCAAAAATCTAGAAATGCTTTCTTATTCATAAATTTCAATGTAAGGAAATTTGGTATTAAAACCATGCTTGTTTTTTTTCTTTAAATTTTTTATTGTTATGTTAATCACCATACATTACATCATTAGCTTTTGATGTAGTGTTCCATAAAACCCTGCTTATTTTTTTTTTAAAGATTTTATTTATTTTTTTGACAGAGACACAGCGAGAGCAGGAACACTAGCAGGGGGAGTGGGAGAGGGAGAAGCAGGCTCCCCGCTGAGCAGGGAGCCCGATGTGGGACTCGATCCCAGGACCCTGGGATCATGACCTGAGCAGAAGGCAGACGCTTAACGACTGAGCCACCCAGGCGCCCAACCCTGCTTATTTTTAACTTAGGCAGAAATACAGTTCAAATTAATATAATATGGGGGCCTCATTCAGATATACCAAGCTTAATCATTTATCATATTCTCAATTAGCCAGAAATGACTTCAATTAAGTACTCTATGAAATACTGATGGTACAAATTTTATATCTTTAGAAGTTGAAGAGGTAAGTACACACAATACTATTCTTCCACATAAAGCATGCCTACTAATACTAGAACTCTATTCTTGATATTCTTGCGTATCTCAAAATTTATAATAGTGAAAAAAAATTGGGAAAAAAAAGTTAGCAATATAATTCTTAAATCATCCTACCTATGTATAACATTTTAATATTTACTGTCCACATAAAGAATTATAAAAGAATGTTCATAGCAGTTTTATTCACATTAGTAAAAAAATTGGAAAACCACCCAAAAGCACATCAAAAAGATAATCTAGGCCATTGTTGTTGTGGTTGGTGCACTGAGCTCCACAGCTCCGAGAGCCAGCTGCATCCCTTCCCTGCCACCGCCATGAAGTGGATGTTCAAGGAGGACCGCTTGCCGGAACACAGATGCGTGGAATCTGCGAAGACCCAAGTGAAATATCCCGACCGGGTTCCAGTGACTGTGGAAAAAGTCTCAGGCTCTCAGATTGTTGACAATGACAAACGGAAGTATCTAGTTCCATCTGACATCAGTGTGGCTCAGTTCATGTGGCTCATCAGGAAAAGGATCCAGCTTCCTTCTGAAAAGGCAAGCTTCCTGTTTGTGTGTAAAACAGTCCCACAGTCCAGCCTAACTACGAGACAACTTTAGGAGAAGGAAGAGATGAAGAGGGATTCTTATATGTGGCCTACGGTGGACAGAACACTTCTGGCTTCTGAGGGCCAACACCGGGCTAGGTGCACCATTCCTGTTTGCATATCTTGTCAACAGCCAGCCATTTTCAGTTACCAGATTCTACACATCGACCTCTTAGTGCATTTGTAACTGGGTTTATTTTGTACTATATTAGACGGTTTTGTTTCCTTAGATTAGTAAGTTAACATACAGAGTTTTGTTATGAGTTTTCCTTTTGTGCACTGTCCTCATGGCTGTACTCTCCAGGGAACCTGTTCCTCTGAAAATCATATTTAATGAAGATATTTCCATATTAAAGTGATGGAGGCAGGGTATTATAATGAAAGGGAAGGAGATGATGCATTTCTTCTGGATTATGTTTGAAGTGCTAAAGATGGCTAAGTGTTAAAAGCACCAAAATTAAATCCTTAGCAATCAGAACACTTGTTTCACTAGATTTTGCCAACTGTCAATCATGTTGGACTGAGCTAATCTGTTCCTCTTTCTGAAACTATTAAGGTAAATAATTAACAAACTTCTGCTTATAAAGGCAAAAAAAATCCGATAATATACTTAAAGCTTATTGTGTATGTTATTGTGTGTATACATGTGTGTATATATATACATATGTATGTACGCACACACACACACACACTTATATGTGTGTGCAGATAGACAGATATCCTCTACACAGAGTACTACTAATGTACTCTTAAAATAACTTTAACCTGGTAGTAGTCAACAAACATTTGTTTTTCATATTAAACATTAACATGTATCTCTACCCTGTGTTTTAGAATTTAAATCTGCAAGCAAGAGTTTCCATGCAGATTGGAAAAGGGTTACTGAATCAACTTAATTCAAGAAATACTGGGGGATGGGAAGGACTGTTCATTTCCATTGGCAATATGTTTGGTAGATGAATATTTTAAACTGTTGGAACATTTTATGTCACAGTGTCATTTAAATAAAGTAGTTTATGGTAATCATTTTCCTTCTCAATTGAGTAAAATATTTAATAGCTTAGTTATTCCACTGTTAAGAAAGGAATCATGATGAAACATATATATAGATCAAAAATGGCTGTCAAGTCCTATCAAAACTACCATATTTAACCTTTCTCTCGTCAAAGGCAGTCCTGACCACAGACATTTCCATAACACTTTTCCAGCCTTGGCATTCAGCCACCATGAAAGAAATTATTTTTTTCAAACAACACCAAGAAACTTAAAATATTCTTTTTAGCCTTTCCCCTCTTAGCCACAGTAGGCAAAAAGGCATTTAACCACCAAATTTCCAAAGTATATATAGAGAAGGAATCAGAATTCACCTTTCAGGAAAAGTAACAACTTTAAATGATCACGTAAAAAACGAATTTGCAGACTACAGGGAACCTTCTTTATAACCCTCCCCCGGGAACTAAAGGTTTTATACAATATAATATACAGGAAGACGGGACTTGAAAGTAACATTGTTTTATGGGTCTTGGACCAGAGATTTTATAAATGAATACCATATATATGAGAAAACCCAGCACAGGATGAGAATCAATCCTATTATCCCCTTGATCTTCTGACTTCTCACTATGGATCCATAAAGGATCTTAAAAACAAATGAGGGAAGTTCTCCAATATTATAAAATACCTACCCTTTAATGCCAAGGCAAGGAACAGGAGCCAGCCCACCATAGGGATCCTTTTCTAACATTATTCTCTAACATTTCAACCATATCTGTTAGAAAATAAAGGCCATATGGTTCACTGGTGAGACAAGGGTTATCAAAACATTATCTGTTGATTCCCTATAAGGAAAATAGCACTAATCTTTTATTAGTACTAATAGCCCCACACAGAAAAGCAGGACTGTGTTCTGGCTGTTCATTCACCCCAGCTGAGCATATCAGTTCACTCTCTGGATGACTATCAAAGAATCCAGACAGCTTTGGGAAGCACAGCCTCTCAGCAACCACATGTGGCCACTAACACATTTCCTTGGCAGAAAAGAAAAAAGCCTCAGTTTAGACAATTAGAAGTTATTTGAAGGCTGAGGATCTGCTTATCGAGGGTTGCCTCAAGATGAGGCAAAAGATGACTTACTTATTCTTCAGTTTACTGTTTTCTTTCACGGGCTTTTTATTCCAAAGAATGTATGAATTTTTATTTATGTGACAATATAATCCCATACAATCTTATAGAAGTCATTTTATGATTTGAAAAATATTCCACCACGCTCATATAAATTATTAGTAAAATCTGTTCACCTTCTTTACTAACAATCATATTCCAAACATACTGAACCTTTTATATACAGCATTTTCTCTCCACTTTGGTCACAAATTTGGGACTACTGTGCTGTCAGACCTTTGTAATCCATACCATGCCCATATTATGCCTACATTCTGACTTTCAACTTTCCTTGATAAAAATTCTACTTTCTTGAAGTTTCATTTGTTGAAAAAAATCAAAGTAAAATAAAAGAACTGTAAGGGTTCAAGGAAAATGAGCTCTCACAGACACAGAAAGAAGAGAGATAAAAAGGGTTAATGAGAAGAAATGTCTTTTATACTAAATATCAAAGAATTTAAATAATTTTTGAAAACTAAAACCTTTTTGACTTGTGAATATTATCACAAGTACTCAGTAATTTTGAATATCACATTTTATGCAAAAAACATTGATAAGAAAAGGATGAATAATATATAGAAACAAAACTCCAAATCATTGAAAAAGCTCATTATTTCTACTGGTAAGCTTGACTTGCATAAATGCTGCCTCACTGGTATATGGGGAAATAATGTGAGTAAAGGTAAGCCCAGAGGCCCAAGTAATCACCTCCACCTTTACCACTATGGTAACTACTATATCCCATGTACTACAGTACTTGGTCAACATGTGTTTGTGAAGGAAAAAACAAAACTCAGAAGTTGGCTAGAATGAGTCCACTGGGCTAACATTTGTTTCCAAAACATAACCTTGAAAGCCTGATGTGTATAACATCAGCTCTGTACAACCACATGGCAATTTTGTTTCATTCACCCAACAAATACTATGTGCCAAGAACTGTGCAAGACATTAAATACGTGGTGAGCAGAAGACATGGTCTCTACCCTCACTAAGCTTACAGAAAGGCCTCCCTCTCCTTCTTGCAGAGTGCACATAGACCCTCTCTTTAATTAGCAAGAATATGAACTAAACAAAACAAGCACCAATGACTGGATGATATGGAAGGCTGCAAAACGGAAACAAAATGAGAACCAAACAAAACCCTAACAATATATACATATGAAATACAACATTATAATAACTGAGAAATAATTTGTTATCAAGTGAGATACAGTGGTAGTGTCATCTACCAAATCTCAAATAATCAGTGGATGATCCACACAATACGAACAAGATGTAAAAGGAACAGATCTAAAATGACTCTCAGAGACTATTTCATATAGGGAAATCTCAAATTTCATTGAGCAAAAATCATTTACAAGTGATAGTTCAAGTATATAGACTGAAAAGGGAACCTGAAATGGCAAAGTACCAAAAAGAAGCAGAAGGCACTGATGACTGTCAGAAGTGCTGTTGTACATGCTCCCCATCAGTCTCAGAGTACTGATACAGGGTACTCCCCATCCACTTGCAGACACTGTTACCAGACATCCTGAGCTGTTACTGGACACAGCCCTCAAGGAGGCTTTCCCATAATATAAGATATGCACAGGCTTAAAATCACTGTATGAAATTTTTTACCATTTTAAAGGAAAGGCCAGTTTGATTTGGAGTATAAGAATTGACAGGTAAAATATATCCATCGCCAAATATTTAGGAATATCATATAACATGCTATTTTTCTATTTATAGATAAACCCAAGTAACATGGTAGCGTTTTTCTGTTTGCTAGTAAATCCATGTTTTCAATTGATGCAAACTGAAGACCAATATTTAATAAATTCTTCAACTGACTTCAGATATATTAAGTAAAAGCTTTGCTGAAAAATATACCTACTTCACATATTTATTGCCATAACTTGCATACATATTATAAAGCACCAGACTTCACATGATAAACATACTTTTTCAATGACTGTGCCATTTTAATGGTGAGATAACTAAATTCCAGAAATATAAAATTACTCTGGGTTAACTCAGATTGGACTATCCTAGGCTATAGTCTATTTATTGCACACTGATATGTTAATGGTGGGTATATTTGGAAGATGGTGCTAAATCATTTATTTCCTCTTTTCTACACATCCACATGTTTAAAATATTCCTTTGTGAACATGATTATTTTTATAACAAAAGTATACACATTTTGGTGTGGGGAGTATTAAAGAAGGAAAAGATGAAGTAAAATCAGGCCCTACATCACTTCAAGTTTCAATTTATCTATTAAGAATTTGGAACATGCCGCCAAATTTAACATAGACTAAACCCAGAACTAAAAACATGACAAATGGGTGCACGGTTAAAGGAACCAAGCCAGGGATCTGAACATTTAAATAGCATGTCCGGGGGCAGAGCAAGATGGCGGAGAAGTAGGAGACCTGGATTTCATCTGGTCTCAGGAATTCAGCTGAATAGGGATCAAACCATTCTGAACACCTACAAACTCAACAGGAGATCGAAGATAAGAATAGTAACAACACTCTGAACAGAACAGTGACCACTTTCTGGAAGGTAGGACGTGTGGAGAAGTGAATCCGAGGCGATATTAGGGAGGATAGACGGCGGGGGAGACGGCCTCCATCGGCCGCTTCTGGCAAGTGATAGAGCCCAGAGCACAAAATCGGAACTTTTAGAAGTCGGCTCTGCTAAGGGACGTCGCTCCAGTGGCAAAGCTGGGGGTGGAACCCTCGCAGGACAGTGTGATCTCAGGACCCTCGGGGTCACAGAAAGACCGGGGGTGCCTGAGTACGGCAGAGCTCCCAGGTATCGGAGCGGGGAAGCCGGCTGCAGAGATGGAGCCGAGGCCTGGACTCTCAACTCAGGGTGGCCATAAACTGTGATCCGTGGCCCAGTCGGGCCACTGCTCCTCCAGCAGGGACCCAACAAGCGGCAGATCTGGGGAGACTCCCCTCCCTCCCCTGGGAGGAGCGGCTCAGGAGCGCACCGCAGGGATCTGCTGGGTTTGAAGACTCCACACGGGGTCGGGTGCCAGAGATAGAAACGCTCGGTCACAGGCCGGGTGAGCACGCAGTGCGGCCGGAGACCAGGGAGACGGGAGTGAATGCTTTTCTCTGGGGGCGCACTGAGGAGCGGGGCCCCGAGTTCTCAGCTCCTCCGGGCGGAGATTGGGAGGCCACCATTTTCACCCTGGTCCTCCAAAGCTGTACTGAGAGCTTGCAGGGAACAAAAGCTCCTGAGAGCAAACCGGAGCAGCTTGCTTAGCCCGGACCGACAAGGGCGGGGCAATTCCGCCTCCGGCAAAGACATTTGGGAACCACAGCAACAGGCCCCTCCCCCAGAAGATCAGCAGGAACAGCCAGCAAGCCAAGACCAAGTTTACCGATCAAGGAGAACGGTAGAACTCCAGCGCTAGGGGAATACTGCACATAGAATTCATGGCTTTTTTACCATAATTCATTAGTTTTTCAAAGTTAATTTTTTTAAACTGGTTTTTTTTTTTTGAATTTTTCTTTTTCCCTTTTTCAAACAACATCTTATCAATCCCTTTTTTAAAAAAAACATTTTTTAATTTCTTTATTGTTATGTTAATCATCATATATTACATCATTTGTTTTTGATGTAGTGTTCCATGATTCATTGTTTGTTCATAACACCCAGTGCTCCATGCAGAATGTGCCCTCTTTAATAGCCATCACCAGGCTAACCCATCCCCCTACCCTCCTCCCCTCTAGAACCCTCAGTTTGTTTTTCAGAGTCCATCATCTCTCATGGTTCGTCTCCCCCTCTGACTTACTCCCCTTCATTCTTCCTCTCCTGCTATCTTTTTCTTTTTCTTTTTTCTTAAAATATGTTGCGTTATTTGTTTCAGAAGTACAGATCTGTGATTCAACAGTCTTGCACATTTTTTATTTTTCATTTTTAGAGTCATATTTTTATCCCTTCATAGTAGTTACCCTTATTTTTGGCATATATATATAAGTTGTTCTCTCTTTAAAATTTTGAGATACAATTTCTTCTAACAGACAAAATATACCCTAAATCACTAGTGTATGGCTTTGTTCTATTCTGCCTGATCACATTCTCTCCCTTTTTTTCTTTTTTTTCTTTTTTCTTTTTCTTTTTAAATCTTCTTCTTTCTTTTTAAAAAGAACTTCTTATCAATTCCTTTTATAAAATCTTTTATACTTTTCATCTTTACAGTCATCTTCCATCCCTTCATTGTATCAACCCTTATTTTGTACATATATAAGTCTTTCTTCCTTTAAAATTTTAGGAGGCACTTTCTTCTAACAGACCAAAATATGCCCAAAAGCTAGTGTGTGGCACTGATCTATGCACTAGCCTGATCATATTTGATCATATTCTGTTTTTTTTTGTTTTGTTCTGTTTTTGTTTGTTTTTATCTTTTTCTTTTTCCTTTTTTTTTCTCTTCTTTCTTTCCCTTTCTTGTCCCCTGGTTTCAGGTCTTTTTTGATTTGTATAGAGTATATTTGCTGGAGACGTATTTAACCTGTTAGCATTCTGTTCTCTCATTCATCTGTTCTCCTCTGGACAAAATGACAAGACGAAAAAAATCACCTCAGCAAAAAGAACAAGAGGTAGTACCGTCTGCCAGGGACCTACTCAATACTGACATTAGTACGATGACGGACCTAGAGTTCAGAATCATGACTTTAAAGATACTAGCTGGGCTTGAAAAAAGCGTGGAAGTTATTAGAGAAACCCTTTCTGGAGAAAGAAAAGAACTAAAATCTAACCAAGTCGAAATCAAAAAGGCTATTAATGAGGTGCAATCAAAAATGGGGGCACTAACTGCTAGGATAAATGAGGCAGAAGAAAGAATCAGTGATATAGAAGACCAAATGATGGAAAATAAAGACGCTGAGAAAAAGAGAGATAAACAACTACAGGATCACGAGGGCAGAATTCGAGAGATAAGCGATACGATAATACGAAACAACATTAGAATAATTGAGATCCCAGAAGAAGAAGAAAGAGAGAGAGGGGCAGAAGGCATATTGGAGCAAATAATAGCAGAGAACTTCCCTAATGTGGGGAAGGAAACAGACATCAAAATCCAGGAGGCACAGAGAACCCGTCTCAAAATCAATAAAAATAGGTCAACACCCCGACATCTAATAGTAAAACTTACGAGTCTCAGAGACAAAGAAAAAATCCTGAAAGCAGCTCGGGAGAAGAGATATGTAACCTACAATGGTAGAAACATTAGATTGGCAACAGACCTATCCACAGAGACCTGGCAGGCCAGAAAGGGCTGGCATGATATCTTCAGAGCACTAAACGAGAAAAATATGCAGCCAAGAATACTATATCCAGCTAGGCTCTCATTGAAAATAGAAGGAGAGATAAAAATCTTCCAGGACAAACAAAAACTAAAGGAATTTGCAAACACAAAACCAGCCCTACAAGAAATATTGAAAGAGGTCCTCTAAGCAAAGAGAGAGCCTAAAAGCAGCATAGATCAGAAAGGAACACAGACAATATACAGTCACAGTCACCTTACAGGCAATACAATGGCACTAAATTCATATCTTTCAATAGTTACCCTGAATGTAAATGAGCTAAATGCCCCAATCAAAAGACACAGGCTATCAGATTGGGTTAAAAAACAAAACCCATCAATATGCTGTCTGCAAGAGACTCATTTTAGACCCACAGACACCCCCAGATTGAAAGTGAGAGGGTGGAAAACAATTTACCATGCTAACGGACACCAAAAGAAAGCTCAGGTGGCAATCCTTATATCAGACAAATTAGATTTTAAAACAAAGACTGTAATAAGAGATGAAGAAGGACACTATATCCTACTTAAAGGGTCTACCCAACAAGAAGATCTAACAATTGTAAATATCTATGCCCCTAACATGGGAGCAGCCAATTATATAAGGCAATTAATAACAAAAGCGAAGAAACACATTGACAACAATACAATAATAGTGGGGGACTTTAACACGCCCCTGACTGAAATGGACAGATCAGCTAAGCAAAAGATCAACAAGGAAATAAAGACTTTAAATGAAACACTGGACCAAATGGACTTTACAGACATATCCAGAACATTCCATCCCAAAGCAACGCAATACACATTCTTCTCTAGTGCCCATGGAACATTCTCCAGAATCGATCACATCCTAGGTCACAAATCAGGTCTCAACCGGTACCAAAAGATTGGGATCATTCCCTGCATATTTTCAGACCACAATGCTTTGAAACTAGAACTCAATCACAAGAGGAAAGTCGGAAAGAACTCAAATACATGGAGGCTAAAGAGCATCCTACTAAGGAATGAATGGGTCAACCAGGACATTAAAGAAGAATTTAAAAAATTCATGGAAACCAATGAAAATGAAAACACAACTCTTCAAAATCTTTGGGATGCAGCAAAGGCAGTCCTGAAAGGAAAGTATATAGCAATACAAGCCTTTCTCAAGAAACAAGAAAGGTCTCAAATACACAACCTAACCCTACACCTAAAGGAGCTGGAGAAAGAACAGCAAATAAAAAAAAAAAAAAATAAACCCAGCAGGAGAAGAGAAATAATAAAGATCAGAGCAGAAATCAATGAAATAGAAACCAAAAGAACAGTAGAACAGATCAACGAAACTAGGAGCTGGTTCTTTGAAAGAATTCACAAGATTGATAAACCCCTGGCCAGACTTATCAAAAAGAAAAGAGAAAGGACCCAAATCAACAAAATCATGAATGTAAGAGGAGAGATCACAACCAACACCAAAGAAATACAAACAATTATAAGAACATATTATGAGCAACTCTATGCCAGCAAATTAGATAACCTGGAAGAAATGGGTGCATTCCTAGAGATGTATCAACTACCAAAATTGAACCAGGAAGAAATAGAAAACCTGAACAGACCTATAACCACTAAGGAAATGGAAGCAGTCATCCAAAATCTCCCAACAAACAAAAGCCCAGGGCCAGATGGCTTCCCAGGGGAATTCTATCAGACATTAAAAGAAGAATTAATACCTATTCTCCTGAAACTGTTCCAAAAAATAGAAAGGGAAGGAAAACTTCCAAACTCATTTTATGAGGCCACCATTACCTTGATCCCAAAACCAGACAAAGACCCCATCGAAAAGGAGAACTACACACCAATATCCTTGATGAACATGGATGCAAAAATTCTCACCAAAATACTAGCCAATAGGATCCAACAGTACATTAAAAGGATTTTTCACCAGGACCAAGTGGGATTTATCCCTGGGCTGCAAGGCTGGTTCAACATCCGCAAATCAATCAACGTGATCCAATACGTTAACAAAAGAAAGAACAAGAATCATATGATCCTCTCAATAGATGCAGAAAAAGCATTTGACAAAGTACAGCATCCTTTCTTGATCAAAACTCTTCAGAGGATAGGGATAGAGGGTACATACCTCAATATCATAAAAGCCATCTAGGAAAAACCTACAGCGAATATCATTCTCAATGGGGAAAAGCTGAGAGCTTTTCCCCTAAGGTCAGGAACGCGGCAGGGATGTCCACTCTCACCACTGCTATTCAACATAGTATTAGAAGTCCTAGCCACAGCAATCAGACAACAAAAAGAAATCAAAGGCATCCAAATCGGCAAAGAGGAAGTCAAACTCTCACTCTTTGCAGATGATATGATACTGTATGTGGAAAACCCAAAAGACTCCACCCCAAAACTGCTAGAACTCATACAGGAATTCAGTCAAGTGGCAGGATATAAAATCAATGCACAGAAATCAGCGGCATTCCTATACACCCACAACAAGACAGAAGAGAGACAAATCAAGGAGTCGATCCCATTTACAATTGCACCCAAAACCATAAGATACCTAGGAATAAATTTAACCAAAGAGGCAAAGGATCTGTACTCAGAAAACTATAAAATACTCATGAAAGAAATTGAAGAAGACACAAAGAAATGGAAAAACGTTCCATGCTCATCGATTGGAAGAACAAACATTGTGAAGATGTCAGGGCTACCTAGAGCAATCTACACATTCAATGCAATCCCCATCAAAATACCATCCACCTTTTTCAAAGAAATGGAACAAATAATCCTAAAATTTGTATGGAACCAGAAGAGACCCCGAATAGCCAGAGGAATATTGCAAAAGAAAAGCAAAGCTGGCGGCATCACAATTCTGGACTTCAAGCTCTATTACAAAGCTGTCATCATCAAGACAGTATGGTACTGGCACAAAAACAGACACATCGATCAATGGAACAGAATAGAGAGCCCAGAAATGGACCCTCAACTCTATGGTCAACTCATCTTTGACAAAGCAGGAAAGAATGTCCAATGGAAAAAAGACAGTCTCTTCCACAAATGGTGTTGGGAAAATTGGACAGCCACATGCAGAAGAATGAAACTGGACCGTTTCCTTACACCACACACAAAAATAGACTCCAAATGGTTGAAAGACCTAAACGTGAGACAGGAGTCCATCCAAATCCTAAAGGAGAACAAAGGCAGCAACCTCTTCGACCTCAGCCACAGCAACTTCTTCCTAGGAACATCGTCAAAGGCAAGGGAAGCCAGGGCAAAAATGAACTACTGGGATTTCATCAAGATCAAAAGCTTTTGCACAGCAAAAGAAACAGTCCACAAAACCAAAAGACAACCGACAGAATGGGAGAAAATATTTGCAAATCACATATCAGATAAAGGGCTAGTATCCAAAATCTATAAAGAACTTATCAAACTCAACACCCAAAGAACAAATAATCCAATCAAGAAATGGGCAGAAGACATGAACAGACATTTTTCCAAAGAAGACATCCAAATGGCCAACAGACACATGAAAAAGTGCTCAACATCGCTCGGCATCAGGGAAATCCAAATCAAAACCTCAATGAGATACCACCTCACACCCGTCAGAATGGCTAAAATTAACAAGTCAGTAAACGACAGATGTTGGCGGGGATGTGGAGAAAGGGGAACCCTCCTACACTGTTGGTGGGAATGCAAGCTGGTGCAACCCCTCTGGAAAACAGTATGGAGGTTCCTCCCACAGTTGAAAATAGAGCTACCATACGATCCAGCAATTGCACTACTGGGTATTTACCACAAAGATACAAATGTAGGGACCCGAAGAGGTACGTGCACCCCAATGTTTATAGCAGCAATGTCCACAATAGCCAAACTGTGGAAAGAGCCAAGATGTCCATCGACAGATGAATGGATAAAGAAGATGTGGTATATATACACAATGGAATATTATGCAGCCATCAAAAGGAATGAGATCTTGCCATTTGCAACGACGTGGATGGAACTGGAGGGTGTTATGCTGAGTGAAATAAGTCAATCAGAGAAAGACATGTATCATATGACCTCACTGATATGAGGAATTCTTAATCTCAGGAAACAAACTGAGGGTTGCTGGAGTGGTGGGGGGTGGGAGGGATTAGGTGGCTGGGTGATAGACATTGGGGAGGGTATGTGCTATGGTGATCCCTGTGAATTGTACAAGACTGATGAATCACAGATCTGTACTTCTGAAACAAATAATGCAATATATGTTAAGAAAAAAAAAGAAGAAGTAGCAGGAGGGGAAGAATGAAGGGGAGTAAGTCGGAGGAGGAGATGAACCATTAGAGACGATGGATTCTGAATAACAAGCTGAGGGTTCTAGAGGGGAGGGGAGAGGGGGGATGGGTTAGCCTGGTGATGGGTATTAAAGACGGCACATTCTGCGTGGAGCACTGGGTGTTATGCACAATGAATCATGGAACACTACATCAAAAACTAATGATGTATGGTGATTAACATAACAATAAAAATTTATTTTAAAATAAATAAATAAATAAAATAAAAAAATAAAAACATGACAAATGGCCTTGAAAAGCATTTGATTAAACTGAATTATAACAAATCTCTAAATATGAGCAAACATTTGGAGCAATTATCACCCCACAGTACAGCCAGAATGAGACTGCATGCAGCCCACAGCAAAGCACACGTTTCAGTTGCTTATCCCCTGCCTCCTCCAGTTCACATAAACACCTCACGGCATACTCAAATCACCACTGCTTGCCTCTCCTGGCCGTTGTAAAGCAGCACCCAAAGAAGGTTCTCGGACAGAAAGTGAAGTCAAAAACAAGATGGACATTTACAGTGTGTTGGCCACCCAGCATCTATTTCAACCTCTTCTGTTAATGTTATATACATGAGTTAAAGGTGGCCCCTATGTATTGGCCCCAAGTTGTTTAGTTCCTCAGAGCAGGCTGACCATGAATGTGAACTCAAAGTCCACAGATGCCAAACTTAAATTTTTACACTTTCATTTTCTTTAATTATAGCCCAGAATAGCATATTTTTAGTCATTTATAGTGTGCCTGCTTTGCATATTCTGCAAAAATGCACCCAACATCTACTAGCCATAGATGAGACAAATCCTGGAGCTAAAGAAGTCACTGTTGCCCGCCACAGCTTCCAGACCAGGACTCACCATCTAGCATCTGAGCAGTATCACCTACACATATATGCCCCACTCAGATTTCCCTCTCCCCAGGGAGTTTCCTTGCCCGCTTCCCCCTCTAGGTGGTGGTTCTCTGCCATGGTCTCTGGAAAATCTCCTTCAGTGAGGGACTTCCCTTCAATGCAATCCTGTCAAACCACCACCCAAATAAAGCTCATTGGGGGCTACTGACATCTCATAGTCATGCCTTTTTCTTTGATCGACTCCAAAATCCTCAAACTCACCACAGTTACATACAGAAATTGAGAGGTATTGGTTTTTAATGGTAATGTTTCTTTAAGTCTGCAGTTGTCTATTACCTGGTAAGCTCAAAATATAAATATCCCCATGAAAAACAAAAATTAATAATCAAGAAAACTAGTTTTAAAAATTAGAGCCGCTTACAGATAACAATATTATATCGTACACTTTAAAATCTGTTAAGAGATACAAATATCAAATCATTATATTATACATATGAAACTAACATAATGTTGTTTGTCAACTGTACCCCATGTTAATTGTTCTTATAGATACACACATACAGCTCAATTATCTTGATGGTAGCAAGAAAAATTACATACACTAAAGTATCTTACTTTACCAAGCTAAGTGGTTGCAGTTGTTGACCTTACAACAATAGCATTCTTTCTTCACTGTACCACTGGCTTTCTGTCAGTCCATATTAATGCTGTCCTTTTCAAAATACAATTCTGAATTGGCAAGCTTATCTTAACTAGGTAAAGTGCCATATCAACCACCACTATTGTAGTGACACAATGAAACAAAAGCTGAGGAAAATCCAGCAGAGATATTTGTTCCTTTTTTCAAAAACAAGTAGAGTTCAAATTACCAAATAAATTCCATCAATTTTAATAACATATTTTTAAATCAATTCAAATCTACCTTTTCAAAACTGATTTAGTATCTTCCCAAACTGTAAGTTGATTGTCCATGTTTATGCCACTCACTAAATTTTGCAAGTATTAGTTTGTCAATGGTATAAAAGGCAAAGATAAACTACCATTTTTATAAAAACCCAGTCACATGTTCTTTAAAAAAAGCATATATTAGAGAAACTACATTTTTTTAACTCCAAACACATCTCCCACACTCCTTTTGTTTAAAAAAGCCCAATACAGTCATTAATATCAGTCATTTCTCCCTAAAAAGTATAATATGGAAAGAATTTTAACTTAAATTCTGCAATTGTAGGCAGTAGTCTGAATAATGGAAGATATTAAGCAAATATGCTTCAACTAGTTCATAAAACTAGATTTCCTATTTCCTTACCACTTCTTCTCATTAATAGGCATTACATGTAGCTTGACATAAAGCCAACCCTACTGCATCAAAGGAATGTACCTTTGAGTTTTTGCAAATGTATAAAAGGTGTTTTTGAAAGATTTTCTTAATGAACAAGCAAACAAAGAAAAGGTTAAAAAAACCAGTAATCACTCTTTTGCTAATTTCAAATCATATATTATCCTCCCATATATATACAACCTCTTTGATCATTGGGAGCCTGGGGGAGGATTTTTCTTAGAAACCAAAGCACGAACTAAAAAAAATCAAATTGGAAAAAGCAAGTATCTGACCCAGAAGTTACTCAACATGTTGTCCATAATCTACAAAGAACCAAAGTTATGCACTAACTTCAGCCAAACCAAGATACACCTCTTTCTGATAGGAAGGTTTTTTTCTGAATTAGGAAGAAGGTTAATTTACTCACAGCCCAGACAAGGAAGCATTTTAGTATGGTTAACACCACAAGATTCTGGAAGCAGAGAGTCTGAGTTAGAATCCCTTCTCTACCATTTGTTTAGTGTATCTTAAGTTACTCAACCTGTAAAGCATTTAGAGCAGTGCCTAGTACAGAAGAGTACTCAGTAGATGGAGGATATCAACATACCTCTAGATCTCTGAGACCTGGCATCACTGAGAAGAGTATCAGAAATTCAAACTCAGGTCCATTTCTGGACTTACAGAGTTAGAACCTGCATTTTTATCAAGATCCCATTGTGATTCAAATGCAACTTTAAGTTTGAGAAGCACAGCTAGAAAGCATTTTTACATTATATTCTGAGATGTTACCTATTATAATTAAATTTATTTTAAAACCACTCCATTACTTTTCTGCAACATGAAGAAGTTACATTTATTTTTAGTAAAAGGGAAAGTATTATTTGGGCTCAAAATTCCTCCACTGGTGATTTCCTACCATACCTTAAAGGCACAACCAACTAAAATCCAAAGCTGTAGAGTACTGCCATCTAGTGGTAGTTTATTCTGGTGCACATGCAAAATAAATTCACTCTGCCTTCCCACTCCTTATAAATACATTTGTTTAAAATGGGGCCAGGTTTTCTTCTTGCTTAATTCCTTTCTTGAGGACTACTGACATGATTATACAACTAAATAATTCCACAAGAAGGCATCCTAAACACAGAGGAAGATAGAAGACAACAAATGTTAAGTTTCCTTTTTTAATTCAGATAAGTCTAGGGAAGTTTTCAAATTAAAAGACTGACCCGCTCACTCCTGGAAAGGTGCACATTAGGTACACACAGTGATATCAGGCTTAGAAAACGGGCTTTGTACTGAAATGTGCATATCCTGGAGTGACTTTTACTTTCTTCTTCTTAAGTTCTGTACTTTTTACAATTTATTTATATAGTATATGGCAGGGGGAGTTTTCAGGTTGAGAAAAAAATTTTTATAACCTACTGACTCACTATCCCCATTTTCACATTCTATCCTAGGGAAATAATCAGAAATGTGGACAAAGAGTTATGTACAAAGATGTACATTTCAGCAAACAAAACAATCTTAATAGCTTCATAACAACCTACTGAACTAGGCATCAAAACTTAGTCATTCTCCTCTATTACTCATTTAGATAAGTTCTAATTTTTCTCTATTACAAACAAATATATAAATGTATATATGAAAGGAAGGACGGGAGGACAGAAAGAGGAAGTAAATAACTATATGGCAACTTGATATGATTTTTCTATATTTTGGATCATTTCCTAATACACATTGCCATAAGTCACATATGAACATCCAAGAATATTTTCATGGTTTTCAATAGCCAACTTGCTTTATAGGAATATTATGTCATTTTACATGGCCCCAAGCAATGTAGGATACGCAGACTGTACTATCACCTCTCTAGCATCAGATTTTATCCCATGGCTAATGTTTTTGACAATTGTATTGAGATATTATATATCACCTCTTTAAAGTATACAGCTCAAGTATTTACTGTATTTGTAGAACTGTACAACCATCACCATAATCTAATTTTAGAACATTTTCATCCTCCCAAAAAGAAATCATGTACCTATTAGTAGTAACTCGGTTACCCCCTGGAAATCTGCCAATACGGCTGATTTTCACTAATTTACCAACCCCACTATTTTTTCATATTTTTTGTAGATACCACAGTGATATTATGTGTTTCAAACCCTTTAAATGGAATAATCACTTCTGCTACTCAGACATTTCTGTTTCAAATTGTGAAGTGTTCTGCTTAACCAAAGGAAAGTAAAGCGTGTCAGAATGGCCTCTTGTTTTTTCAACAGGTACTTTTTAAGTGTAAGGCAAAGTTTAAGAAATAAGAGAAGGTATTATATAAGTACAAAGTCATCTGCTCTTTTCAAAACAATTAGCAACTATATCATTACTTTGGAAGTCCATTATTAAATCTGGCAAAAATGTCACACAAAAGCAAGGAATCTCTTTTTACTTATTTAAAACTTTATTTTAATTGGGTTAACTTGATCTGATTAAAAAAAAAAGTACAGTGCAATCAATATAACATCTGATAGGTGGTCTAAAGAATTGTCTTGATTCTACCAAAAAAATTAAAACTTACTTTCATTTAGCCAAAGCACTTTTTTCTCTTATAATTTTTTGGACTCCAGATGCACAGAATTTAGCAATTTGCCTTTTGAAGATTTAGTAAGGGAAAAGAATTAAAACAGTTTATTAAACAACAGAGGCCTAGGTCCCCTGATCATGTCAGACTTTTTTTTTAAAGAACAGTGAAAATCAGTTCTGACAACTGAGATTAGGAAGGGATACTTCACTGATAAAAGTTAGCCTCTCATCAAATTTTAGCACTTTCTCTCCTCTCTTCATCCAACTCTGGACATCTCCCGTATTCCTTAAATAATCCAAACATTCCCATTACTCAAGTTAAGCAAGTCCACAATCTAGCCAAGTGTTTTGTTTCATATCACTTTATGCAAAACATTTATTTGTACATCACCACCTAAAATATTCCTGTTAACTGATAACACTCAAATTCATTCTTCCTCACCTATATCTCTATGTATGAAAGAACTGAGTTCACACAAATGACTTCCGAAATAAAGTCATTTTTTTTCATGTCACTAAAGAAAAATCTAACATAGGCAGTCTACATTTAATACAATGATTAAACAATAAACTCATAAAAATGAGAAAGATATTTTACCCAGAAAGAGGTAAAATATTGTGAAATCCCTAGTTCATGTTCCACAGGTACCTCCCCACCACCCCCCCAACACACACACACAACCACAAAGGTAAAGCGTCACTACCTGGCTTCCTGTCCTCACTCCAGCACCAGCGGCTCCTCTATCGCCCTATCACAGTGAAGTGAGAGGAGGTAGATGGTAGATAAAAAAACTCTCCCATGCCAACAGCAACAGGGTACCCAAGCAAGCATCAAGCCCTGGTAACGCAGGAAGCTCTGGGATTAGGGTGGGCAAGCTGCACGTAGTCCCATGCTACCTAGAAAAAGATACCCCCCCCCAAGGTGGAAGGAGCCCAGCCTCACTGAGCCAATACTTGGTAAATGTAATGCCTTTGTGAAATTTAGAAAAGGCCCCCTTCCTCTGGGGAGGTTTATTCTAGGCCAGGGCACATGTCTTGATGAGCAGGATGAGGTCTGCATTTCAGTCTCCGCTTGCCCCCAGTCCAGGCACTCTAAAGCAGAAACAACCTACAGAACCCTGGGCAGTGGCCCTGGAGGTGGGCGAGGTGGGGAGAGGATTCTACAGCTTCGCCCGGCCCTATCACAAGTAGGACAGGGATGCCCTATCAAGGAGATCAACCCCTTCTTCCCCTAAGAGAGGCAGTCACACAGTTCTACCCAAAAAAGCTCAATTTCAGTCAGCTCATGTACAAAGACAAAATTTAAAGAAAAGACATTTTTAGAAATATCTCTGTAGACCATATAAAAGTGCTGGTTATAAGAAAATCAAACACATTTGATGTTTAAAGTTTTTTCTTTTCATTATTTTGCTTGACCACTTGAATATAAAGGTCTCAATAAAATATGTTTAATTCCCTCTGAGATTCATGCCCCATGATCCTCCATTTTTATATGGCCAAATATCCTAAATCTGGTACTTGCAATAGCATACTCATGATTAATGCAAATTACCTTTTACACCACCAAATGATCCATAAGTCATATTGCAGGCTGTTCTCTGAAGATTATGTTCATACATCAATTTGATCTGATATTGGTTTCCATGTTCCACATTACCCAAGGTTCCTAAGGAGAAAAAAATTACAGAATTGCTTTGTATTTGTTTACATTTAAAAATATTCATTTCTTCTCATCCTCCACCCCAATTCTAAGTAATTCAATTTCAGTGAAATTTAAAATGACAAAGCACTAAAACAATGCGTATTATGAATAATTAGCATACTGATGACACAGAATTCCAGCACAGTTAGAACAATTTAAGTCTTGGGTAGATTACACCATTAGATGAAATACCACCTTGGGTGACATTTCTTATCTATTTCCATTATGTTTGAGTAAAGTATAATTATTTTAAATAAAAACAGAACCGTTCAATTTTAGTTCTGAAATAAATGAGGTCAAGTTCCTTATACTTAAACAATAAAAGAGCAAAGACATGACTCAAAGTGTCTTAGAAAAAATTCCCCACACTTTCAAGCAATTCAGCTTCCTGTCCCAACTTTCCAAATACTCAAGCCCCTAATACACTATATCCTAATTTAATGGATAGATATTCTAAAGTTTCCTTTAGCAAGTAAAGAGGACAATATGTTTTATTTGAAGTCCTCGAAGAAGAATCTCCTTCAAAGCAAAGATACTTTTTCTGCATTTAATAGATCATATGTACTATAATTTCTTTCTATTTCTTTCCAAATTTGAAAAGATTCTTTTTTTAATAAAGATTTTATTTATTTGAGAGAGAGAGAACATGAGTGGGAGGGAGGGGCAGAGGAAGAGGGAGAAGCAGACTCCCCACTGAGCAAGAAGCCTGATACAGGGCTCGATCCCAGGACCCCGAGATCACAACTCGAGCTGAAGACAGATACTCAAGCGACTGAGCCACCCAGGCACCTCAAGAAAGATTCCTTATATTTATTTTACCCTCTGGTTGTTAGGCTTTCTAGAGGACTTATAGCTGAAGCTATGTCCCAGTAACCAGGCAAGAATGTTATATTAAAAGAGGTGATAGAAAAAAAAGGATTCAGAATGCAACTTTTCCAGTGAGCATCTTTGTCTTTCATTCAAAAATGCAAAATTTAAAGAAAAACTTAAAATACAGAGCAAATGAAATAGTCCCCAAACTGGATAGTATTAGATCATTAAAACAATCTAAACATATATGTCTATCTGTATGTATGTGTATACATATTTATACATGAGCATTTATTTTAGTCCAAAAGGTTTTACCAATGTACACTGAGGTTGTAAGAACCAAAATATTTCTATTTCCATTTTAGAAGTGAGGCAAGTACACTAAGTTAAAAAAAAGTTTAAGGGACACCTGGGTGGCTCAGTCGGCTAAGGGTCTGCCTTCGACTCAGGTCATGATCCCAGAGTCCTGGGATCAAGTGCCACATGAGGCTCCTTGCTCAGTGGGGAGCCTGCTTCTCCCTCGGCTTGCCACTCCCCCTGCTTGTGCGTGCGCTCTCTCTCTCTCTGATAAATAAATAAATAAATAAATAAATAAATAAATAAATAAATAAAATGTTTAAGAAATTTTCCCCCAAATCACACAGCTGGTAAAGGACAGAGTACTCAAAGGAGGTCTTTAGAGTTAGCACCATATATCCTGGTGCCTGGCTGTCCATCATTTTATAACTTGGAAAAAACTTGGTAAGCCAATGACAATTTCCCTAAATAAACCAGCCATCAAAATACATCATTTCCACCTCCACCTTTCTTAGCCTGGCCTTTTCTTCATTTGGAAGGTGAAGGGTTGAAAGAGAAAACTAACAGGGGAGAATTTCTTGGAGGAAAATCACTTCTCTGATTTATGCCCCTGAAAATGGGAACAACAGACTTCACATACCAATAGAATAATAAACAAAGAGAAAGACTCAAATTTGCCTGCTAACCCTGATAGATGAAAGCTTTGTGAAATCTAAATGGTAGTAAAATCAGTAAGGTGCAGGGAAACGGGTAATCGCAACCACATGGGCCAAAAAAAAAGAAAAGAGAAAGAGAAACACACACACACTTAATAACTCACAGCCTTAACCTTAGGAGAGGTCCAGCCTACAAGAAACCAGGAAAAAAAAGTTCCAAGAAACTTGGAAATTTGGTTTGTCCCTACAGAAATTACAAATTTCATCCTGTACCTAAAACCAAATCAACTCCTCTGAGTAAGGAATGCATTTACACATGTTTGCTAGCTGAAAGGTCAGTGAACACAGGGGTCAGCATTCAATACTTAGACAAACTTGGCATGAAATGACACTAGGATTTGTGTTCTGCAAAAGCTCCAAAGGCAGTAGTAATCTTCAGATTTCAGGTAATAGCACTTTAAAACTTAATAATGCACCTATGGAGAACAGAAGACAATTTGTCTTCCTTAGATACTACTTCGGAATAAAATATCTGAAAAATATAAAATTTCTGACCATTTTTTCCTAGAGAAGCATCGATGACACAGATTAAAATTACTTATACACAGGTTTTGTCCTGGGATATACAGATTGAATATAGCAAGTGTATCTCTATAAATACAGTCCATGTATAGCTAAAATTAATATGAAGTTTCATTGGGGTGCCTGGGTGGCTCAGTCATTAAGCGTCTGCCTTCAGCTCAGGTCATGATCCCAGGGTCCTGGGATCGAGCCCCGCATCGGGCTCTGGGCTCTGCAGGAAGTCTGCTTCTCCCTCTCCCACTGCCCCTGCTTGTGTTCCTGCTCTTGCTATCTCTCTCTCTGTCAAATAAGTAAATAAAATCTTAAAATATATATATATGAAGTTTAATCAATTAGAAAGTAAAATGAATATTAGAACACTGATGCTATTGGCCTTATTTAAACATGATGTGATTTAAACAAAAAACTCTCTGGAAAAATCAAAGGTCACCTTGACAACAGTTTTTGGTGCAATTTTAGATAACTGTGGAGAAATCTAATGAAGTTAAATGAAATAAAAGCCATTACAGAGTAATAAATTAAAAGGTTCATTGTGTTAAATAACCAAATTAGATTATATAAGCCTATCAAAAGTAAAGAACCACATCTTTTTGCCCACTCGCAGCAAACATTAAAATTCTATAAATATGTCAAATGCTTAGCAAATGCTTGCTGAAGTACATAATTTTTGGAAAAGAATATTTAAGAGAACATAATCAGTATGGCTTATGCTCACACATCTGTAACCATTTACTCAAAAACTGAAGCCCATCAGAAAGGAATCTGAAGAATGGATAAAGAAAACATGGTATATATATACCATGGAATATTATGCAGCCATCAAAAGGAATGAGATCTTGCCATTCGCAACGACGTGGATAGAACTGGAGGGTGTTATGCTGAGTGAAATAAGTCAATCAGAGAAAGACATGTATCATATGACCTCACTGATATGAGGAATTCTTAATCTCAGGAAACAAACTGAGGGTTGTTGGAGTGGGGGTGGGGTGGGAGGGATGGGGTGGCTGGGTGATAGACACTGGGGAGGGTATGTGCTATGGTGAGCACTGTGAATTGTGCAAGACTGTTGAATCACAGATCTGTACCTCTGAAACAAATAATGCAATATATGTTAAGAAAAAAAAAAGAAGAAGAAGAAGATAGCAGGAGGGGAAGAATGAATGAGGGGAAATTGGAGGGGGAGATGAACCATGAGAGACGATGGACTCTGAAAAACAAACTGAGGGTTCTAGAGGGGAGGGGGGTGGGGGGATGGGTTAGCCTGGTGATGGGTATTAAAGAGGGCACGTTCTGCGTGGAGCACAGGGTGTTATGCACAAACAATGAATCATGGAACACTACATCAAAAACTAATGATGTAATGTATGGTGATTAACATAACAATAAAAAATGGGAAAAAAATAAAATAAAAAAAGAAAGGAATCTGAAATGCCATGTGATGCTTTTCCTTTAGGTATGATAAGGTGGGCTAACTTCATTTCAGCAAGACCCTGCTATTTCTCTATATTAAGCATGCAATTGATAACATATCACCCACCAAAAAGAGGTCAGCACAGCATCCTGACTATGAAGGGTTGTTTGGTGTGTCCAGGAGGTCTCCTCTAGTATGCCTCAAATCTTTTTTTAGAAGCACACAGCATAAAAAGAAAACAAAACCTATTTGGGGAGGGAGCAGTTGGAGGTGAGAATGTCAAGTTCAGCTAACACTTTCATCTGTTGACACCAGCGGTTTTATTTAAACTAAAAAATGTTTACGCTTGCCCTGTTATAGTAAAAGCTAGGTAAAAGTTCAGTCTGGAACCTCAAGAAACATATTCAACAGAACAAAAATATTAACTTTCCTGCTTCTCAATTCAAGCCAAGCCAGAAAAAATATACAAATTGTCAGCCTCCAAATATCATAAGAGGCTGAAGAAATGAGAGACAGAATAGGGAAGTGAGGTGGGACCTAAGGGACTGTAGTTTAGAGGAGAATACAAAGCTTGCAAATGAATACAAAGAATAAAAGAGCAATAAAATCACCATTCCCATGACAAATAACTTTCATTTTCAACACTAATTTGAAGGAAAATACCAATGTCCCATAAACAAGTTGTGACCAAACATGCCAGTTTCTTTCAGCAGGTTTTTTGGATAAACATACACTTTATCACTAATCTATTATGCCCTATGCCCCAGGGAAACCCTAGAGGTTTTGTCTTTCAGGGCCATCATTCAAATGGGACCAGGGAAGGCCAAGAGTCTTACATAATTTCTAGTTTGCAGGATTCTTCCCTCTCCTGCCCTCCTAGAACCTCCGGAAGGGACCAATTCTCCGAGAAGTATTCAGGGGTAACTGTGCACAAGTTCTCCTCCTCCGTGTCCTGTGAAACCCAGTTAATAGTATCACCTCACGGTTAAAAGCCTTATGATGGAAAACAGAGGAACAACTTGATGCATGCAGGAAAGTAGCCTATATCACATCTTCTCCATTTATTCTGGAACACTAAATATTTGCCCTATCACTAGGAAAAGCAACATCTTTTACCATGAAACCAGTGGGAGTGTTTACCAATGACAGAGAGGTACTATATCGGGCTTCTGACTTATAAATGGAAAAGTGGAAAAGAAAATGACAGTGGTAACAAAGGAAAAAAAAGAAGAAGAAAAATAACATACAGTAATAAAGAGCCCCTACCAATTGCCTCAGCACTACCCCAAAATTAGTTCACTCACACAGTCAACATATGCCTACCATATACCATAGTCCAGGTTACCAAGCCTGCCTTTGAAATCTAACAGAACTTCACCCCCAAAAAGAGACTACTTAAGAATATCCAGCTCAGGGGCACCTAGGTTGCTGAATTGGTTGAGCGTCCGACTCTTGCTCAGCTCAGGTCCTGATCTCGGGGTCATGAGTTCAAGTGCCACACTGGGCTCCACACTGGGTTAAGGGTATATAAATATACACATATAAATACAGTAAAGACAAATCACTACTCAAACTGAAAGCAAAATACAAAGAAAGCCCAAATAAGAGAATGAGTATGAAAAATTCAAATCCTAGAAGCTAATATTTATAGCAAACTCCAAAGACCACCTCTTGTATGAGGAACAGACCCCCAAACAATTAGCTTTATTGTACCCATAAAAAAATTTCCCCAATATTGACATCCATGAAAATAACTCTCTCAGCTTGAACTAAAATTTATCTAATTACTACAACAAAAATTTTTAAGTTAACTTTTATATTTAATAAGGATCAAAATGCTGAAACCAAACTATAATTAACTGCTATACTGGTACCTACAGAACAGTGTCAGGGAATGACAAGTGCCTTAAGGCAGGCTGAGTAAAAACAACCAAAAGCCAAGAAATTTGAACTGTAAAGAGAAAACACTTAAGGTTCATCAAAGAAAGAGTACTTTAAACCACCATGACTCTCAGCATCTAATGCATTTTGTTGTTGCTATTAAACATTTCTTAAAACCCAAATGTCCTGGATAAAAGGCACGGCATAAGGAATATAGTCAATGGTAATGTAATAGCGCTGTATGGTGACTGATGGTAGCCACAGCAGAGCACAATGTATAGAGAAGTGGAATCACTGTGTTGTACACCTGAAACTAATGTAACATTGCGTGTCAGCTATGCTTTAATAAAAAATAAATAAAAGTTTTTTAAAACACTCAAGTACCCTAAGTATACAGAATTGGCCTCTATTAGTCACAGACAATCCTGGACACAATTCCTGAGAAGGAGATTACAAGGAATCCTCCCCTAGAAATTTACATATGCATATAAATAGCAAACCAAAAAAAAAAAAATGTAATAGCCTAAGTACTTGAAAAAATAAATGAACAAGGGAAAATGTTAACCAAGATAAGATAATCTTCAACCAAATGTTTTGTGTGTTCTCTAGCAAGTGAACATAAGTGAGTATCTATTCTTACATAATATTAAAAGTTTTTATATTAAGGTGTTTTTAACACAAATTTTACATTAGAAAAAAATGTTTCTTACCTGAGATAGAATAGACACAAAGTTTTCTAGAATGCAACACAGCCAAATGAAGCATTTCAGTACCTCTGAAAAATGGGAAAAGTTTTTAAAAGTTTAAATATCAATTTCAGATGTAACAAAAAAATTATAAAATTTTTAAAAGAGATTATAACCACAACATACTATCAGTAAACTAAAAATTTAATACATAACATTCAAAACTGAAAAATAAACGTAACAACAAACACCCACTTTGACAATCCCAGAGGCTCAAGGACTCTGCCTCAAGGAACTAACTGCCTGAAGTCAAGGGAGCCTCCCAGGAGAAGTCACATCCGAGGCCGCTTCATGAGGGCTATCCCTTAATACAGAGATCCAAATTCTGGCCCTGTCTCTCTGGGTAATTATCCTATGACCTTGGGCAAGTTACTTAATCTCTCTGAGCCTGTTTCCCCCTCTGGAAAATAAGAGGTTTCAATTAAATGAAATAAAATCATGCAACAGCACCTTGTAAAGTATAAAGCATCACAGAATGCTAATCATTATTAGTAAATGGCATATGTCACTTCCAGCTCAGAAATTTTATTAAAGGCACTGAAAATATTTCAGTTTGGACTAAACTGCCACTGTCACCAATACACTTCTCAGCCCCTATCAAGTGGTTTCCAAGATATAACACAGTCTAGAAATCCTAAGTCCAGTCTTCAAGATCAGGTCAGTGGATAGAAATGAGTAAAGGGTGTAAATGGCTGTGGTCTGCTGCAGAGTAGGGCCAGACTAGAGGAAGTAACTACTACTCAGTTCTGGGCATGTGGCCAAATCTCCACATTTTTTCAAGAAAACCCAGAAAGCAGGGATTTTATGTGAAATCTCTGGTTCTTAAATATTGGCAACTCTTTTAAATTTAAAACACATCTGCAAGCAGTCCTCCAGTGTACAACATCTGATACAGACTCTGTTTGTTCTAAACTAGAAAGACTATAAATTAAATCCGAAGACCTGGATTGGGGTCCTGATTGTGCACCTTGGCATCTGTGTAATCATTTAATCTTTCAGAGTGTTAGTCTCTCATTTACAAAACAAGAATTATATTAGATAATACCTGCAAAACATCGTTTTAATGAATGTAAATGCTCACCATTCACTCTACTACCAGAAAATGCAAAAAATATATACAACTATCACATACTCAATACTGACTTCAAAAAAATTTTATTGCCCTGCACACTCAAAACAATTTTTCTATCATGCACAGGAAAAGAACATTATGTCATAGAAAGATAACAGAGTATGGCATCAGATAGACCTAGGTCTAAATCCTGGCTGTGTGACCTAAAGCTCTAAGCTCTAGCTAGTTTCATTCTCTTTAAATACAGATCACATCTCATAGATAAGATTAATGAGATAGTACCGGTTAGTTAATACTAGTACACTATCCACTCATTAATGTTAACCCCCTACCTTCCAACAAGTGACTACATAGATAAAAGCTATACTTAGGACTACTGAACAGAATGATCGTGACAGCACCTCCCTCTTTTAAAAAATGAAAAGATAAAAATGCTTTTTTTAGAGGCAAGAATCCTTCTGTCTCCTTACTTTATAAACCTATCATGCCTAATATATGCTAGGTATACAAAGGGCACCTAATCATCATCTACTTTTAGATGGAGTGGATATTTACCAACCACGTCGGACACAAAATCTCTCTGATCCAGCCTATCACAGTACATAAAAGTCCTACCTCATGCCCTGCCTATAGCATCCATTCAGCATAAAACATCACTAGAAGGGGGTCAATGTTCAAGAATGGTTGTTCAAGTTTTTCTAGCAAGAGTCAAGGCCCTGAATAAACGGAAACTGGGGCCAGTAAATTATGACAAACGAATGTAGTGAGTCAAAATCCAGAGCTCAGGGTATTCCCAGACTTAGAAAGGCAAAGGGAACTTTAAAAAAAAAAAGGTAAGGAATAATAAGACCACCTCTATCTATATAAATTTTCACAATACATACTTTTATAAGGATTAAGAAACACAGGCTCAATTTTAAGAAAACTCATGTATGAAAATAAGATAAAATCAGCAGTATCATCAGGAAATAAAAAGCAGACATATTACACAAAATGCAAACTAATAAACAGCTTCCTAAAATAAATTTGTTTTAAAAATCAAGTACTTTGAAACAAAGCTCTTGTAAAAGTTAGATTTACTTTGTGGATTGAGCTGGCTTCTTTTAAGAAACTAAGGACCTTTCTACACCAAATAAGTGCAGTAATTCATTTTAAAGCTTCAAAGTAAATGTCAAATACCATAACTGCTACTTTGTCTAATTATTTAAACAGACATTTATATAACCTAGGCAATTAGTGCTTTAAGTAAGTGAATACTTTCTACTTCTTTATTTATTTTAAATAAAGCTTTTAAAAGCTTATCTCTTTTTCTTTAAACTTCTGATAAACTTCTGGCATGTTAGGTCTGTCACCATAAAAAAAAAGTCCCAAATTATTCTCATAAATCTGCAGGTTTCCATATAAAAAAAATATATTCATCCAGTACATGAGGAACACCCAGGTAACAGTAATCAGAAAATATATTTAACTCATGGATAATCCTTTTTTTATTTAAGCATCCACAAAAATGACAGTCAGGGAATGACATCCTCCAAGTAAGATAAAATGTCAGAATTAAGGAGCTGTACTGGGGCGCCTGGGTGGCTCAGTTGGTTAAGCGACTGCGTTCGGCTCAAGTCATGATCCTAGAGTCCCGGGATCGAGTCCCACATTAGGCTCCCTGCTCAGCAGGGAGTCTGCTTCTTCCTCTGACCCTCTTCCCTCTCATGCTCTCTATCTCTCACTCTCTCTCTCTAATAAATAAATTTTAAAAATTAAAAAAAAAAAGAATTAAGGAGCTGTACTTACGAAACAAACTTCCCTACTTCCACTTGCAATATTGGATCTCGTAGATGCACTTCTAGAAGCAAATCTTCAGCTTGAGTTCCATCTCCTGTTTTTACAGGATGGGGGTTAAAGATTCTTAGGTATCCCATAAAGCTACCCACAATTATTTTATCTGTAGAGAGATGTTTTTAAAAGATATAAGAAGAAACAAATATTAGCAACAAAATGTCTTTGGAAATAAACTTTCTAATGTCTAAAAGAAAAATTTAAAAATTAAAACAATCAAGTCTTGCTTCATATACAAAGGCTAATCTGCCAGCAGATGACATAATTAAAATGAACTTATTTTAATGACATAGCTTTTCAAAAACACCTTTTTTTATATCACCAATATTCAAGCATACTAACATATTACATGTTTTTCATAAGCCTTGCTTTGATGTCACTCAGTCAAAGCAAGTCCTTTCACAAAAGACTAGTATAAGGTTGTACACTGATTTCATCATAGAGTGTCAACTCTACAGCTGTCGAAATCATTGTATTAAAAAGAATTCTGAGCCCTCACTAGATAGAATGCTCTGATGAACAATGTCTGTACTTGGACACAAGAGGGGGAAATGGTAAGATAGGTGTTGTGGGTTGAATTGTGTCCCCCACGCCAAAAAAAGATATGTTGAAATCCTAACCCCCAGTACCCGTGACTTTATTTGGAAATAGGGTCTTCACAGATCAAGTTAAGATGAGGTCATACTCAATTAGGTGTACGATAAAACTCTCTTATAAGAATAGAAAGCGGGGTGGGGGGTCGGCCTGGGTGGTGCAGTCAGTTGAGTGTCCAACTCTCGATTTTGGCTCAGGTCATGATCTCAGGGTGGTAGAATCCAGCTCCCAGTCGGGCACTGCACTCAGTGCAGAGTCTGCTTGAGACCTTCTCCCTCTCCCTCTGCCCCTCCTCTCTGCACTTGCTCTTTCTCTCTCTCTCTCTCAAATAAATCTTAAAAAAAAAAAAAAAGAAAGGAAGAAGGAAGGGGGAGGGGAGGGAGGAGGGAGGGAGGAGAATGCCATGTGAAGACATTTAAGGAGAAGATGATCATGTGGCAATGGAGACAGTGATTAGAGTGATAAATCCACAAGCCAAAGAATGCCTGGGACTACCAGAAGCTGGAAGAGGCAAAGAGGGATCCTACGGGCTTCAGGGGTAGGATGGCCCTGCCGACACCTTGATTTTGGACTTCTAGCCTCTAAAAACTGCCAGAGAATAAATTTCTGTTGCTTTAAGCCACTCGATTTGTGGTACTTTGTTATGGCAGCCCTAGGAAACTAATACTTTAGGTGTCAGTTTTGAAATTGCTGTATTAGTATAGAATATTGACTTTTTTCCATCTACTTAAAAGTAGGAGTTCTACATACTTATTTACTGAGAGCTTATCGCATGCCAACCAATGGTCTATGTAACTTTTATGTATTAACTCATTAAATCCTCATAAGAACCATATGAGAGAGGTACTATTCTGAGAATTTCAATCCTGAATACAGACACCAGGAATCTGCTGCTAGATGATCTGATGACAGACCCCAAGAGTTCTATACAGTCTCTAGAGCCATGCTGTTCCCATCCCCTACTAAGGTTTGGCCAATCAAACTCTTCTTGCATTTGGGAGATCTATGCCACTCTCACTCCAATCCCTCTTTTATTTATATTTATCAGAGTTGTTTCCTATAACTTGTGACCAAAAAAAATTTTTCAGAAAGAAATTGGCAGCAGAGAATAAACTGCAGGTACCAATTCCTGCAGGGATATTTGGAAATTGGTTCTTGAGTTGAGTTGGGACACAAAACAGCAAGACTCTAGGCAGGGTTAAATAACAATAAAATTGTACACGGTGACAGATAGTTAATCAAGTTAACCCTCCAGGTATCTGGGACCCTGTGCCCACTGCAGGTGACACTCTGGTGGACTGGATAGCTGCTGCCCTAGGCCAACTGAACAGGAAGGAGGAATGCCAAACCATATATAAGATGGCTTTTCTAAGAGCACTAGATAATTTAAAATAAGAGAACGGTAAGTTTAAACCTCAAAATTCCCATCTCAGGGTAAAGAATAAAATTCAAGGTCCTTGGGACTCTGCAGAAGGAATTTCTTTCTTCTTATATCAGTGAGGCTTACCCACTAAGAATCTAATTCAGGGACTGATTCTGTAGGTTTTAAATTACAGTAACAAATGAGTATGCATAAAAGCAAAGACATTCATCACAAAGAATGGGATTACAATGTTACATAATGAGGTTACTAGCAAAGTCTAGAAGGCTTGAATATACTTAAACCTCCAAACTTTTCTAAAACAATCCTCACTGAGCTTCCTATGTATCCCGCCATGCCCTAATCCCTATTTCACTCACTAAATAACCAAGATTCAACTTCAACACAGCACTTTCTTCAGAGACAAGAGGAAGACAGGATGGCGAAGTCCACACGGTGACAATTTAACCCCTAGAATCAAAATGTGTATGTATGAGTATTAAAATAGTAGCACTTTTATAGTAACCAGATCTCAGGTAACCGTCTAATTCTCACAGATTTTAAGCTATGATTAATGGGATCCCCAGGAATGAAATGAACGACTCATTAAGACCCTTTTTTTCCCAGTGGTTCATTTTGTTGTTGTTGTTAGAGTAGTATTCAATTGTAAGAAGGTCCTATAATGTGTTTATCAAACTCAAGCCTTTTTTGAAATCTATAACCAAAAATATTACAGGTCTCTGAAAAAGACTAACTCAAGCCACCATATAGACAGTCATGGCATCTCACCCATTTCCACACTGAAGTCAATTTACAGACTCAGAGTCCCTTGAATAAAGACAATACAGTGTACAGATGTTGCTGTAACACCACACATGTCTCATATAAGTTTTCCTCAGATCCTTCTCTACAGGACAAGTAGTTATTTATCCAGGTACACTGAGGAAAGGGAAATACCCAAACTTTGTGAGAATACTGAATACTGGCTCTGAGTTACTACTAATTCTGGAAGCCTAGAAATATACTGTTGTTGTTAATTATGGAGACTCAGTGATAAATGAATTTTTTAACTTAGTTCACCCAGTGGGAGAGCAAAGCCAGCCTATGATTTCTCACCGAGTTTCTGAGAGTTTAAAGGAAATGTATTTTCACAGAAAATAGTAGAACATCCTTTTGGTTCCCTAACATGTACATGAAGGATATTATATGGGGAGAGCTATATGGAAGCCAATGGAACTCTATCTCCCCATCAGAGAGAAAAATCTAAATCAATACCACAGGTAGAGGTGCCTGGGTGGTTCAGTTGGTCCGACTCTTGGTTTCAGCTCAGGTCTTAATCTCCAGGTTGTGAGTTCAAGCCCTGTGTTGGACTCCACACTGGGCATGGAGCCTACTTAAATACATACATGCATACATACATACATACACACATACATACCACTGCTAGGCCTGATTTGGGGTAGTTTTCAAAATTCGATGCCAAAAAGCATTAATATGCATATGTGGTGATTCCTACCACATCCCTGTTTAATAACCAAATCTGTCAATATTCAAGTTTAATGGGTCTTATAGAGAGAGTTAGGGTTGATCAGTATAACTTAAAGGGTAACCCCAAATTCTTCTTTTTTTTTTTTGTAACACATTTTATTTAGTATTCTTACAGACTACACAAAATAAATACTAGGATAATTCAAACATAACACAATATATATTTTTTCTATAGGAAAGCACAAGGAGAAGACAAAAGTATTGTGAGTCTCAAGAAATTCTGAATGAAATAAAAAGTTCTCTACAACAGTCCAGCTGTATATATTTCCCAAATTCATTTTATGAACCGTATCAAAATTCTACCAGTCCAGATATATTCAATAATTCAAGATCTTCATCTTGGGATACATCTACTTCTACAGCTGATATGGAGGTCACAGACTTTGAAGAGACAAAGGCAGACGTGTATTATTATGGCTTCATCATTCTTTTTCTTTTGACTTTAGTATGTCTTGCTTTATATTTTCTGTGAATATATCAAATAAAATCCTTTTGATAATTTTTCAAGTTGCCAGTTCTTCACAGAAATGTTACATTCTTATTTCAGGATTTCCTTCCAGACATTTTCAAGGTAATTGGCTTGCTACAATATGGGCATTCACCAAATATGATGTTAAAACTCTGTCTACTAGTCAGTAGTCCTCTCAACCACTCATATAAGCATATTTGATGGAAAGGCTGTCCACAATGGGAATTATCACACACTTGATCAGGAATGGCGCCATCAAGTTGATAGGCATAACAAATCCCACAATCCATAGAAAAATCAGATTTTTCCAGGTTAGCACGAGCTGGAAAATCTATTTCTAAAACATCTTTCAAGTTTTGTAACAGACTATTTTCTGGATCCCACAAATGTATGTTTCTGCTCAGCTTAATTCCCAGAGGTTTTACCACATGGTCTGCTCCAAGAAAGCAGCACTCAGGAAGCATAGTAGGATGCCTGGGGTCAACGTTTATATTTATTGAAGCATTATTTCCTAGTGCAATTCTGCGTGCTGTTGCACTCCGGGTAGGTTTTTCTGGCTCAAGTACCCAAGTCTTCTCATCGATTTCATCCATAACATCCCAGAATGCCTTCAGTGATTCTAAGGCTGCCAAAAACTGACCGTAAATGCTTATTAAGGAGCTCTGTGGTGTCCAGGAAACAGAAAATGAAACAGGAAAATCCACAAAACAATCTGGTGATTCTGCAGGGTACTTTGCCTTCAACTTGAGGGTAATTAGATGCTTTCTACCAGAAGCATCTTCAGCTTTTAACTTGATGGTACTGAGACAAGTAACCACATATACAAGTTTATCCCAACCAAGAGTTCCTATCTCTTCAATAAGGCTTGCGTAGAACTGGGGAGGAGGAGGTGGCGCATACAACTCTTGCTTATTCTTTAAAGCAACCTCCAAAATCATCTTCAACTCCATCATAAAGCTCATTAGATCAGGAGAGTGCTGCATTCTCTGTTGTACTATTTGATGGTATCCATTAAGTATTGCTCTCAGTTGCCAACTACATAATAATCTTGCATTCTTCATTTGTAAATCTTCAGGCAACACTATTCTAAGGTGAAAATCACGTCCCTGAGCCGAAATGAATCCTTCGTACACTGTTTTCGCCCAGTTCTGAGGCAGAAGCAGCGGGCACTGGCGCAACAGGCTCGCTTCCATCTCCGCCATGGTTCGTCGTCTGTCCCCAAATTCTTCTATATTCCGCATCTTGTCTTTCTTGGAGCCAACTAATACAACCTATCTACTTGAATACAGTTTTAGATCTTAATAATGCATTTCTCCTTTCTAAACAGAAACAGTTTGCTTTCACTGGACAGGAATAGGCATATATCTTTAAATGTACTTCCCACAATCCATTCTGCAGAAACCAGGACTACCTCATCATCATCTCCTAAGAGCCAAATGATGCTGAAAGAAATATGAGTGAAACCCAGGGATCTCCAAGGATCCTCCCCCATACTGTCTGGATCAGTAGTAAATGAAACTACTACAGTTCTCTTTAGGCAAGCATTAATGTACTACATCCCTCAGGAATACAGGCCTAGACCAATTCTCTGGTCCCTCCATCTCTACTCAAGACCAAGAGCCCTAACCAGACAGAAGGTAGTAAAAAAAAAAGTAAGTAGCATAGTTACACAGCCCAGTAACCAGATACAAAACAGAAGGTATCCCTCCAATATGACTTCTTTAAGTTACCATACAATTTTTTCTACTCCTCCATCTTAATTTTAAAATTTTTCCTTCTCTCCCTCAACTATTATATATAAGTTTGGAGATAGATTGTACATACCACTGAGTCTAGAGGCAGCAGAATATTGGAACGTGATCATGACTAAAAGACAAGGGAAAGGGATATCACCCAAAGATCCTGGACTTGCACAGCTGGGGCTCCCTGAAAGTGCCTCTGAAGCAGTACGCGTGCATGGTTTTTATCTCCCAATGCAGATGGGTAACAGCACGTGCTTGTGGAGTTGTACAAGGGACAGTTGCCCCATGTGAGACATAAATGCTGAGTAGCTAAAAGATAAATGTAGTAGCTATTTTTCAGTCAGCTTTATGTGTTTTCCACTTAGGATACTTGTAGTAAACTCTCCTCCAGGCCACAGGCTGGCATGGAATCTAAACTGCACCACTGAGACTCTCCTACTCACCCCCACTTCTTACTATCTGTCTCTCCCATGAATCTGAATCTTGAATTGAGAAGAACAGGAAAGTAAGTACCACTTTAAATGCATGGAGTCTAATTTCAACTGGGATCTCAAGATTAGTAAGGAATCCTTCTATATATCAAGTTGGCTTTGCTTAAAACAATTTCAAGATGACTAATACCATCTTTCCACTCTCTCATCACTCCAAAGAAAAGTAGGGGTCATTATTGTCTCAACTTCCCAAACTGACCTGCAAATTTCTCTTCATCTGTATCCATTCTTACCCTCTTGCCTTCTGTCACAGTGAAAAAAAAGTTCTCACACCTTCCATCTGCACACCTGATCCCATCTCTGACTGTCTTCTCTGGATCCCTGCTCTATTTTTTTCTTAAGATTTTATTTTTAAATAACCTCTATACCCAACATGGGGCTCAAATTTACAACCCTGGGATAAAGAGTCACATGGTCCACCAACCAAGCCAGTCAGATGCCCCATCCCTGCTTTAATATATCCTCTCTGCTATACATTGAATTTTTCCCACTTGTCTTTACCCTACATTACCACCAGTCATCATCCTCCATTCTTCCTTTCACAGCTAAGTTTCTTTAAAGGGCCATAAACACTCAGTCTTCTCTACCTCCTACTCCTTCAGTCACTGGGCAAATCTAGATTTTGTTACCATTGTGCCCACTCCTCCACCCTCGCCAAGACAGAATGCTGTTTCCAGTATCATAATATGAAAATGAAAGTAATGATTTAATAATTGTTTTCTATCAACAAATAGAGCTACAATAACTTTTCCATTCTGGTATGAATGGCTTTCAGATTTAAAATTTTTTAAAAATATAATTTTCCTTGAAAATAATTTCTAAAAATACTTCAAAATTAAAAATATTTTAGTAGCTCCACCTAATTTTGCAAAAAAATGAAAACAAATTTTACAACAAATGAAAACAAACTAAATATTGTCTTGTAATATTTTTCCAGTTCCAAGTCATATGACAGAATCAACACAAACCAGAAAAACACAAAGAGCAAAACAGCAGTAAGAACTATATTTATCAGTCTGCTACCTAAATATTATAAGGAAAACTACCTTCAAAATTAGGGCATAATTATGACAATTCACTTAAGTTCTATAAGTATACTTTAAAGTGAATAAGTATACTTTAAAAAATGAAGTCATTTTTATTTTATGTCTGTAAAGTTTTGCTCCAAGAGGCATGGTCATAAGTTGCTTACCTTGTCCATTTCCAGTATTGTCAACGTCAGCCAAACACAAACAGCCTTGATCAAATTCTTCTTTTTCTCCCAGAACAGTAGACCACCAATCACGGGCTTTAAATAAAGACATTTTCGTTCACTATAAAAAGAAAGCATATATTTATAGTAAAAATTTACTTCACACCATGAATTATAAATTAATTATGTCTTAAAGCATAGAAAATTAAACTTGGACAATGTTAAGAAAAACATTTCTGAATTTAAATTTAAATTTTTTATATTTTGCAGAAATGTGTGAAACCACAAATCCAAACAACTGGAAACATAATCAGATATTTTGCAAAGCCATTGGAGAGTCAGTCTGAAAAATTCTATACATAAATGTTGGGCCAATTCTTTCTTCTGGAACATTTGGTAGAGAATGACACAAAGTATCAAAAAATATTCTTTGGAGGATCAAGATTCAAATTCTAACAGCACTAATTAGTACATAATTCCTTAGCAAAATACCTGATTTTCCTTCATTTTGGTCTTTGGAAAGACCACAGCATCTCTTGTCACAATGGATTGCTGAGAAGAGCAAATGAGTTCAAATGACTAACACTGGAACTGATACATTACAGGGACTCAAAAAGCATTCACACACTTTCCCCATTCTAATTGTAGAAAGGCAAAATGGAAGAGGGAAATTCACACCAAAACACAACCAGGAAAACTGAGTGCACAGGCATTTATACCACTATGTCACTAACCACCTGTGACTCAGGCAACCCATAAAATCTCCCTCTACTTTGATTCTTCATCTAGAGTGAAGATATGCCAGTCACATCTACCACTGATATTGATATAGTAAATGTGAAAGCCCATTGGACTTCCTGAATTACAACACAAACATCACACACCCTGGGATTCTATGGAAGTTCACTTATCCAACATAAATGAGCCTTTTCTTCATGCTACACTGATTTAAATAATTGTTAGGAAATGCAGTCAATTTTCCTTATTCAAAGACATTCCATTCTATAAGGCTGCAGCAAACCTTAGCAAATACTGAACTACTTCTCCTAGGGAAAGTAGAAAGTTAGGCTCCTGTGAGCCTCTAGTCACAATATTTTCATGAATCAATCAATACATAACTTTGTTTTTTATGTGTCTCTGTTTAAAGATACTTTATTTAATATACTGTTGATTCACGAACATTCAAGCTCAAGAGTCAATAACGCTATCACTGGGGCGCCTGGATGGCTCAGTCGTTAAGCATCTGCCTTTGGCTCAGGTCATGATCCCAGGGTCCTGGGATCGGGCCCTGCATCGGGCTCCCTGCTCCGCGGGGAGACTGTTTCTCCCTCTCCCTCTTCCCCTGCTTGTGTTCCTTCTCTCGCTATCTCTCTCTGTCAAATAAATAAATAAAATCTTAAAAAAAAAAAAAAACACTATAACTCATACTTGAAGGAAGCTTATCTGATACATATGTTTTCTCTATAAGGTACATAGCAACCTTCTCACACTTAGGAACATTAGACAGCCCTTCACCACTACATCTGGGAACCTTTTTAAGCAACAAAAATTTAAAAAAACAAACAAATAAATAAACCCAAACCACAGAGATGTGGAAAACATGGCACTAAGTAGACCATGAAAAGGATGCTTGTATATAGTATAAGAGCTGAAACAAGTAGGCAGTTACTGTGGATGATATCTGCTGGGAATATGTGCGTCAAGTGACTCAAATTTTTTGCCACTCTGTGCATGATCATGAATGACCCAAAAGCACCATGAGTATTGACTTTGGTATTACAAATAAATTTTAGCAAACAGGTAAACTCACAAGAAGGGAATCTGCAAATAATGAGGATCAACTATACATTTAAAAAAATGTAGGGCACCTGAGTGGCTCAGTTGGTTAAGCGTCTGCCTTCGGCTCAGGTCATGATCCCAGGCTCCTGGGATAGAGCCCCACATTGGGCTCCCCTGCTCTGTGGGGAGCCTGCTTCTCCTTCTCCCTCTGCCTGCCACTCCCCCGCCTGTGCTCTCTCTCTCTCTCTCTCTGTCAAATAAATAAATAAAATCTTTTAAAATAAATAAAAATTAAAATTAAAAAATGTAAATCAATCTGCTTCTTAAAGTAGGCTTTCCACATAGGCTAATCACAGAAAGCAAGACCACTTGCTTTCATTAAGTTGGCCAAGAAATTAGCTGAGAATCATGTGGTGGTGAAAACTGCAGAATCTGGAGAAGGTCAATGTGAATTTGAATCCATGTTCCATACAAACCATGAAATCAGTGGAGGGTTACTAAAAGTCAGCTTCCTCATCTATAAAATAAAGAATGATATTGTGAGGAATAAATAAGAATGCAGTAGAGGCAACCTATGGAAGAATATATCTACAAATTACATATCTAATAAAGGGTTAATATACAGAATACATAAAGAACTCATACATGTCAACAAAAAAAATTTTTTAATGGGCAAAGGACTTGAACAGACATTTCACCAAAGAAGATATATAAATGGCCAAAATGCATGTGAAACAATGTTCAACATCACTAATTATTAGGGAAATGCAAATCACAAACATAATGAAATACCACCTCACACCCACTAGGGCTCCTACAAACAAACAAAAAAAACAGAAAATAACAAGTGTTGGCAAGGATGTGATGTAACTGGAACCCTTGTGCACTGATGGTGAAAACCTAAAAGAGTGCAACCACTATGGAAACTGTATGGTGGTTCCTCAAAAAATTAAAAATACAAATTACCAGGGCTCCTGGATGGCTCAGTCAGTTAAGCATCGACTGTTGATTTCAGCTCAGATCATGACCTCAGGGATGTAAGATAGAGCCCCATGTTGGGCTCCGTGCTGAGCATGGAGCCTGCTTAAGATTCTCTCTCTCCCTCTCCTCTACCCATCTCCCCTGCTATCTCTCCCTCTAAAAAAATAAAAATATAAAATAAAAAACAAAAAATAAATAGATAAATAAATAAAAATATAAAAATATAAATTACCATATGATCCACCCATTCCACTTCTGGGTATATATTCAAAGGAAATGAAAACAAGAATTCAAAGAGATATGTACGCCCATGTTCATAACAGCATTATTCACAATATCTAAAAGGCAGAGGCAACCCAAGTGTCCATCAATGAATGATTGGATAAACAAAATGTGGTATATACATACAAGGGAGCTCTGACACATGCAACAACATGGATGAACCTTGGGAACATTATGTTAAGTGAAATAAACCAGTCACAAAGACAAATATGGCATGATTCCACTTATATGAGGTATCTAGAGAAGCCAAATTCATAGAGAGTAGAATGGTGGTTGCCAGGTTTGAAGTGAGAAAGAAGTGGAGAGCTTTTGTTTAATGGGTATAGAGATTCAGTTTTGTAAGGTGAAGAGTTCTGGAGACTGGTTGCACAAAAATGTGAATGTACTTAACACTACTGAACTGTACACTTAAAAACGGTTAAGATGGTAATTTTATGTTATGTATATGTATGTTATATGTATATGGTAACGTTATGTATATGTATGTATTTTATGTTATGTATGTTATGTATATGTATATATGTTATCACAATTCAAAATCAAAAATAAAAACTTTTAGTTTGAAAAAAGAAACATGGTATTATTAGCACAATACTTGCTACATATACGCACTCAATAAACCTTAGCCATTGTTATGGTTTTTACCTTTTTATGATATTTTTTTTTTAAACTTACACTGAAGAAAAACAAATGTCCTTCAATGTGTGAATAAACAAACTATGGTAAATCCTTACCATATAATAAAACTCAGCATTTTTTTTTAAATGAAATAACAGCATGGATGGATCTCAAGGGCATTATGCTGAGTGAAAAAAAAGCCCAACCCCCAAAGATCACATATTAAATAATTCCATTTCTATAACATTTTCAAAAGGAAAAAATTAAACTGATGGAAAACAGATCAGTGATTGCCAGCGTTGGGGAGGGGGGTGAATTTAATGGGCTAGGAGAAGGGAATTTCCTTGGGATGATGGAAAAGTTCTGTACCCTGATTTTAGTGGTGGTTTCATGGGATAAATTTTAATTTCTTCGAGCTATATTCCAAGATGGAAAGTGTATATAATATAAAACATAGTGAAATCTAAGATTTTTTAAAGTAAGATTTATAGTTTAGTTATAGTATTACACTAACATCAATTTAGTAGCTTGATAATTGTTCTGCTACCACTGGGAAATCATTACTTTTACAATTTCTATGTGAATATATTATTTCAGATGATAAGTTTAAAGAAACAAACAATAGGAAAAAAAGAAAAAAGAAAACTCCATCCAAGGCCTCTCTTTACACTAAAAAAGAAATTAGTCAGATAAAGGCAAAGTGTTGATGGAAGTGAAGGGAAAAAAACATAGGAGGTAAATAAGCTTATGCGTTTTAACATATGTGGGAGAGTTTCTGAAAAACATCTGCATCATTTGTCATTACTAATGCCATTATATACATACAGATTGCCAGATGACTAAACTTCAAACCTGGCAGCAAGTATACAAAAAATGTAATAAACACTTTATTATACTTTTACTAGATTTTTTTTATTTGAGAGGGAAGTAATAGTACTTAATAAGTGCCACATAGTCTCATTATATACTCCAGATATATATGGTAAGTTGTTATACACCTATATACTATTAGACTACAATATAAAGATACATCATTCTCTTGCAGCCCAGAGCAGAATATTACCCAAATTCAATACCACTCAAAGATTCACTTGGAGGACTCACAGCACTCATCATATAGTTATTATCATGGCCATGATTTATTACAGTGAAAAAATAAAAAGCATAATCAAAAAAGGGAAAAGGTGCATAAGGCTGGGCTGTGGGGGACTGGGGGGCGGAGTTCTGGAGGAAATCAGACACAAGCTTCCAAGGTAGAAAAACTGGGCTCTGGGGTCAGAGGCCAGGAAAAAAAAGAAAAGAAAACTGAATAGGGGCATCCAATGATACCAAAGGAAAACCAGGAGAGTGCCATCTGGAAGGAAATAGGGAAAAAAAAAGTGTATCTAGAAAAAGAGAGTGGCCAGCTCTATGAAATGCTGCTGATATGTCACAAAGAATGAAAACTTGGGGTCAAAACTCCATTTGGAGACATAGTCAAAAATAGAAATCAACAGGCTAACCGACAAGTATGGGATCCTTTGTACACATTCTGCATCAGCCAGTTTAAAAGGAGTCTCAAGGAGAGAAAATAGGAAGAGAAGATCTGTTCAGCATCCAAAGGGGTATCTTTCCCCTCATGTAGGCAGAAGAGAAAACCTCCTGGGACCTGCCTAGAGAACATATTAAACACACAAGTAATGATCACAAGGAAGAGTTTTCTCCATCAATGCTATTAAATAATATATAAAAAATCAAAGTGAGTATAAACACACATGACTGCATCAGGTAAAAATAGCTATTATGGGGCGCCTGGGTGGCTCACTTGGTTAGGCAACTGCCTTCAGCTCAGGTCATGATCCTAGAGTCCCGGGATCGAGTCCCACATCGGGCTCCCTGCTCAGCAGGGAGTCTGCTTCTCCCTCTGACCCTCCTCCCTCTCGTGCTCTCTATCTCTCATTCTCTCTTTCTCAAATAAATAAATAAAATCTTTTAAAAAAATAGCTATTATGTGAAAATGGCCTCAAAAATCTTTGTTAATGAGCAAATTTTTTCAGCTTGCTAAAATAAAAATGAAAAACCCTCCAATATGAAAAACTAACTCTCCAACATTGTCTGTAAATGGAAATGTCATCAAGCACTAATTTTTCAAGGACTTCAATCATAAAATTTAAGATCTATTCCTATCGACAAAATAACACAGGCAACATTTAGTTCCTTCCTGCTTCTCCTGCTCTCGGTTTCTCCTTAGTCACCCTCCACTTCATTAGCTGCTGAAAGCTCTCCTTTCCTACATTGTTTAGCTCCTTCCTACCCAAAGTGTACTCCATGGACCAGCATCAGCATCACCCAAGAACTTATGATACAAAACCTCAGCCCCACCTCAAACATTATCCCCAGGTGATTCACATGTACCTTAATGTATAAAAAGCACCAGTTTAACTGATACCTGATAGCCAAAGTAGATGTTTTCTTATAGCATGGCTCTACTTTCCCACTTCCTTCTTCCTGGGACCTGTGCCACCTGTAACCTTTCCAAACTTGAAAAAGAGACTTTAACATGAACAGCTAGAAGGTACCTAATAATCAGTTAGTCCTCTCATTCTGTAAGAGAGGCCCAGAGAGGTTAGTTACATGATTCCCCTAAGTCACACAGCTAATGGCAGAAACTTGCTTCTGCGTACCCTCTCCCTGGTCTCTAGCTTCTTGTCTTGTTAGACTGCCACTGCCTGCAATTTAATATCAAGAAAAAATGAAAAAGCATGAGTCAGTAGAGTGGGGAGTCTGCTTCTCCCTCTTCCTCTGCCCCTCCCCCTACTCATGCTCTCTCTCTAATTAATAAATAAAATCTTTAGGGGCGCCTGCGTGGCTCAGTCGTTGGGCATCTGCCTTCGGCTCAGGTCATGATCCCAGGGTCCTCGGATGGAGCCCTGAATCGGGTTCCCTGCTCTGCGGGAGGCCTGCTTCTCCCTCTCCCACTCCCCCTGCTTGTGTTCCCTCTCTCGCTGTGTCAAATAAATAAATAAAATCTTTAAATAAATAAATAAAATCTTTTAAAAAAATTTCTCTTTGCACACAGCAGTTGTGTTCCTAATAAGCTTGTATATAATAACTTTTTAACTGACTCTTAAAAGTCTTACAAACACTAGAGTACTTTGATATCTAATGGAACTCTGACCAAATCTTTTGATAACATAATATGTCTCCCATAACCATTATGCTATGAAATTTAAAATTTCAGAGGATTTCACTTTCAGAATGACATGTGAGAAGCTCCATGGACCCACTCCCCAGCAAAACTGGTGAAAATTATTTTTTAAAACAACCATTTAAAGTCTCTGGAAATTGTCCTAAGAGTATATAGAAAATAAACATAAAAAATCTACTAAGACTAAGATAATTAAGAGTCTGTAGTATTTAAAAAACCAATAATCACTCCTTCTCTCCTCACTCCTAGCTCAAAACAAGATAGAAACTCCACTCCAGACTGGTACAGCCAAGAACAAAGGCACCCTCTCCCCACAGCCCCCAGTCAGAGAATTATCTTCCCTAGAGGAGCAGGACAATCAGCATTATTTATCTTGATTCCAGCCATCTGTTGCTGACTAAAGATGAATAAGAAAATCTAAATCAAACAACTACCCACAAAAAAGACCAGGCTCAGATGGTGAATTCTACCAAACACAAAAAAGTTAATACCAATTCTTCACAGACTACTCCAAAAAATAAAAGAGAAGGGAAAACTTCCCAACTCATTCTATAAGGCTAGTGTTACATTGATACCAAAATTAAGCAAACACAAGAAAACTACAGACCAATATCTCTAATAAATATGAATGCAAAATCCTCAGCAAAACACTAGCAAAATGAATCAAGCAACATATAAGAAGAACTAGGCACCATGACCAAGTGGGATTTAACCCCAGGAATGCAAGGTTAGTTTAACATCCAAAAATGAATTAAAATACTACACCGTATCAATAAAGCAAAAATTAAAAACCACCTTATCATCTCAACTCAGGAAAAGCATCTGACAAAATAAAATCCAACACTCTTCCATTATAAAAACACTTAAAACACTAGGAAATAAAAGGGAACTTCCTCAAACTGATAAAGAACATCTATGCAAAACCCATGGCTTATACCATACTTAATGATGAATGACTAGATGCTCTTTCCCTAAGATCAGACACAAGAATAGGATGTCCATATTCACGACTTTTAGTCAACATTGTACTGGAGGCTTTAGGTCAGGCAATTAGGTAAGAAAAAGAACTAAAAGGCTCCCAGACTGGAAAGGAAGTATAACTATCTTTACTTGCAGATGACATGATCTGGTGTATAGAAAATCCTAAGAAATTCAGTGAAAAACTATTAGAGCTAATAAACAAGTTAAGTAAGGTTGAAGGACACAAAAGTATTAACATACAAAAATCAATTGCATTTCTATGCATTTGCAATGAACAATCCAAAAAATGAAACTTAAAAAAACAACTGCAGTTACAATAGCGTCCAAAAGAATAAAATACCTAGGAGTAAATTTAACAAAAGCAGTGTAAAGCATATATTCTGAAAACTATAAAACACAGTCAAAAGAATTAAAGATCTAAATAAACAGGAAAACATCCCATGTCCAAGGATATGAAGCCAGAACATTATTAAGATGCAATACTTCCCAAATTGATCTACAGATTCAGTGCAGTCCTTATCAGATTCCCATATGGCTTCTTTGTACAAATTGACAAGCTTATTCTGAAATTCATATAGAATTGCCAGCAACTGGGGCACCTAAGTGGCTCAGTCAGTTAAGCATCTGACTCTTGATTTCAGCTCAGGTCATAATCACAGGGTCATGAGATCCAGCCCTGCCTGGGGGCTCCACACTCAGCCAGGATCTGCTAGAGAGTCTCTCTCCCTCTCCCTCTCCCCTCCCCCTGATGCACGTGCACTTGCGCACCCTCTCTCTCTCTCTCTCTCAAATAAATAATTAAATAAATCTTTAAAAAAAAAAAAAAAAAGAAGTGCCAGCAACTCAGAATAGCCAAAACAATCTTAAAAAAGAAGAACAAAGTTGGAGGATTTTCCCATTTCAAAACCCAACTACAAAACAATAGTATTCAGGACAGTATGGTACTGGCATAAGGATAGACATACAGATAAATGGAAAAGAATGGAGAGTCCAGAAATAAATTTATACACCTATGGTAAACTGACTTTCAACAAAGATGCTAAGACCATTCAATGAGAAGTTGCAACAAATGGTTCTAGGACAATGAAATAACCAAATGAGAAAGAATGAAGTTGGACCCTTACCTCACACCATATAAAAAAAACTAACTCAAAATGGATCAAAGACTTTTATGTATGTTAATGCATAGCTAAAACTATAAAACTCTTAGAAGATTTACTAGAAGAAAACTTAAAAGTAAATCTTCATGATATTAGAAATTGTGATAGATTCTTAAACTTGACACCAAGAGCATAAGTAACAAAAGAAAAAATAAAGGGACTTCATCAAAATTTAAAACTTTTGCTTCAAACAACACTAAGAAAGTGAAAAAGACCCACAGAATGGGAGAAAATATTGCAAATCATATCTCTGATAAAAGACACATATCTGGGGACACCTAGGTGGCTCAACTGGTTGAGCGTCTGCCTTCGGCTCAGGTCATGATCTCAGGGTCCTGGGGATCGAGCCCCTCATAGGGCTCCCTGCTCAGTGGGGAGCCTGCTTCTCCCTCTCCCTCGGCCTCTCCCCCAGCTTATTCTCTCTCTCTCTCTCTCAAATAAATAAAATCTTTTTTAAAAAAGACACATATCTGTAACATACAAAGAACTCTTATGACTCAATAATACACAGATAGAAACCCAATTTAAAAAATGGGCAAAGGATCTGAATATATATTTCTCCAAGTCAGATATACAAACGGCTGATAAACACATGAAAAGATGTTCAGCATCAATAGCCAAGAGGGAAATGAAAATCAAAACTACAATGAGATACCACCTTATACCCACTATGATGAAACAAGTTTGGGCAAAGATGTGGAAAAATCAACATGCTCATACACTGCTGGTGGTAATGTAAAATGGTACAACCACTTTGGAAAGTGATCTGGCAACGCCTCAAACAATTAAAGATAGAGTAATCATATGATCCAGCAATTCCAGTCCAAGGTTGCAAGAGAAGTGAAAACATATGTCCACATAAAAACTTATACAGGAACATTTATAGCAGCATTATTCATAATATTCAAAAGGTAAAAATGATCCAAACAAAAGGTAGGAATGATCCAAATGTCTATCAACTGATGAATATATAAACACAATGTTGGCATATCCATAAAACGGAATATTATTCAACAATAGAAAAAAGTACTGATATACGCTACAACTTGAATGAACCTTGAAAACATTCTAAGAGAAAGAAGCCCATCACTAAAGACAACATATTTTATGACTTCATTTATATAAAATGTAGAGAATACATCTCAAACTAAATACTGCATGTTAATACCGCTTCAACTAAAAATAAATAAGCAAACAAATAAATAAATAAATAAAATATACAGAACAGGCAGATCCAGTTTCACTAGAAAGTAAATTAGTGGCTGCTTTGGTCCTATAGGAAGAAAAAGACAAGAAAGTTACAGGTAGAAGTGCAAGCTGTCTTTTTGAGGTGATGAAAATATTCTAAAATTGACTGGAGTGCAAGTGATGGTTGCACATATCTGTGACTACACAAAAATAACACTGAACTGTACAAATTATATAGCAGAAACAAGGGGCATTTTTCAGCTGTGACACCTGGATTTTCTGTTATAAAAACAAAAAGTATGCTGAATAACAAAAAATTAAATATGTATAAATTGATTTTTTTATTTGGTTTAGTTAACTGCCTTGAATAAAAATAAGAAACAAGGATCTGCATTATTATCCCCTATTCATTCAGTGTTGATTCCCAGGGCCTCAGTAATTTTCTGTTTTTAAGTAAATGAAAAACTAAAACCAAAAATCAGGTTTTTGATGGCTATCATCTCCCTTCACTATAAAGGAAAATAATAGCTAACAGTTACTAATCATTCACTGAGTCCCAGGCAGTGCTCTAAGTGCTTTGCAAGTACTCTATTTTAATCTTCAAAACAGAACTACAAAGTAAAAGGTAGGTACTATTACTCAGGTATCCCTGAATACAGAAAGGTTAAGAAACCTGCCCAAGTGGTCACAACTAGTAAGTAGTAGAAGTAGCATCCCAAAGCAGGCTGTCTACTCCAGAACCCTAAACAAGTGAAGCCACCCCACAAAGACTAAAAAGATAGACTCTACTGGTATTAATTGTAGTCACTGCAAGTTCAAACCGCAAGAAAGTATTTCATACACCTAAATAAATTTTTTGTTAAGATTTTGTTTATTTATTTGAGAGAGCAGGAGAAGTGGGGAACAGAGGGAGAAGCAGACTCCCCACTGAGCAGGGAGCCCCACGAAGGGCTCGATCGCCGTACCCCGGGATCATGACCTGAGCCCAAGGCAGATGCTTAACTGACTGAGCCACCCAGGTGCCCCGACCTAATTAATTTTTTTAAGGACCTAATTAATTTTTTTAAGGATGACTAGAAAACAACAATGTGAAGGTTTTAAAGGGTCCATACCTATAACCACAAAAGATTGATTTCTTACGCTTCATTAGAATAATAAATAGAAGATAACCTCTTCGGGGCGCCTGGGTGGCTCAGTTGGTTAAGCGACTGCCTTCGGCTCGGGTCATGATCCTGGAGTCCCTGGATCGAGTCCCGCATCGGGCTCCCTGCTCGGAGAGGGGCCTGCTTCTCCCTCTAACCCTCCCCACTCTCATGTACTGTCTCTCTCTCTCTCTCATTCTCACTCTCTCAAAATAAATAAATCTTTAAAAAAAAAAGATAACCTCTTTATCCCCTAACTCCAGAAATACTCTTCCATACTTGACACTTTCTTGTTTTTAATACTTAACATATATACATTATCTTCCACATCAAATTTACTCAGATTTAGTTCTCATTTTTTTTAAAGATTTTATTCATTTATTTGAGAGAGAGAGAGAAACAGCATGAGAGGGGAGAAGGTCAGAGGGAGAAGCAGGCTCCTCGCTGAGCCGGGAGCCCGATGCAGGACTCGATCCCGGGACTCCGGGATCATGACCTGAGCTGAAGGCAGTCGCTTAACCAACTGAGCCACCCAGGCGCCCAGATTTAGTTCTCATTTAAGATATGGACGTTTTAACACCCCATTGGCCTAGTCCTACAATATGGAAGGATGACTAGAAGAACTGCTGCGACAAAGATAACCCCAAGAATCCTGTGGAAAGAAAATTTGGGGGTGCCTGGGTTGCTCAGTCAGTTAAGCATCTGATCTTGACTTGGACTCAGGGTTGTGATCTCAGGGTTGTGAGACTGAGCCCCAGGTTTGGTTGCACACTGGGCGTGGTGCCTGCTTAAAATCCTCTCTCCTTCTCCTAAAAAAAGAGAGAGAGAGAGAGAGAGAGAGAGAGAGAGAATATGTGGATTAGAAGGTAGATTCTGGAATTAGGAGGCTAAGCTGCTGACACTGTTGTTGTTCATATTTGCAGTTTTGCTTTCTCCAGGTCATGCTAGTACTGACTCAAATTTTGGAAAGTAGGAATCAGGTCATCTAGGGCAAGAAAAGTGACAAATATATGTAGAATTAGAAGAATGCTGCTTTTGAAGACAATATTATAAGGAATCAGTATTGAAATTTTCAATAAAAGACAAAGAAGACAAAAGAGCACAGGAGAGGGAGTTAAACAGACCTGGGTTCTCTTTTCCATTTCACACCTCAGAAGAGTGACTTGAAACAAGTCCCTCACCTTCTAATCTCCTAATTGTTCTGGGGGGTGGGAAGATAAAATGGCCTAACACGTGTAACTGCTTAACCATAGGATGTACTCAATAAATGTCAGATAAATGTCAGTAGTAACCTAGTAGTAGTAATAGAAGTGGTGGTGGTGGTGGAACGTATTCTGAGCAATGCCAATCTGAACCTCTGGACTGAATATTTAAATGCGACATTTAAAAAATGGGGTGCGTGGGTGCCTCAGATGGTTAAGTGTCTGCCTTTGGCTCAAGTCATGATCCCGGGGTCCTGGGATCAAGTCCTGCATCAGGCTCCCTGCTCCTTGGGGAGCCTGCTTCTCCCTCTGCCTCTGCCTCTCTCTCTCTCATCAATAAATAAATAAAATCTTTTAAAAAAATAAAAAATAAAAAATGACAGTAATCTTTCACTGAAATGTTAATCAACAGGGATGTTTTATAATAACATCATGTGTTTCAATAATTTTTAAGAAATATTTGCATCTTTATTCTGAAGGATGAGACTTGCTACATACATCAAAAGATGTAAAACATTAACAACTACTATATACTATTGATATTGGATTTTTCCCCTTCAGTGAATGTTTTCATCAAGAACTTGTACCATAAACATAAGTGTGTGGTTGTAATTTAAGAGCAATTACACACAATTACACAAAACTAAAGATTCCTTAAACTCAAATAGCTTATAAATTATTTGCAAGTTTTTTTTAATTCTCCTAAGTAAGGATTTAGTCTATTCACACACACACACACACACACAAAAAAAAAAACTCAGCAATTATTCTCTTTATGTATTTCTAACAAGTTAGAAAATCTATGCCACTCTAAATGCTGGACAACTTTAGTGAAGACCGATAGTTTTCCTCCTAGCATCTTCAAGTTGTGTATGTGTGTGATGTGGTTTCATGTTTAAAGTAAAAGTGAGGTGGCAAAAAAAAAAAAACAATTTCTCCACTGAAGTCAATTGTAGGACTTAATTAGGGAAAGGAGATGCTGATAAAAATCAGCTCAGTTCATCTAAACTGCTGTGGTCTGCAATATAGAGAGAGAAGGAGAAGCAGTAATCCTATTGCAAGAATTAGAGGGTATTAGTGCATGCATCCTACTGCAGTCGTAGGCTGAGAATTGCTTTGACCATTTGCTCACAAGACCTGTTGAAGAGTCATGGGAGGAGGATGCTTGTGCACCACGTGACATTTCTGAATGGAATCTTTAAAAATTATCACTCTCTCAAAAATGTTCATAAGAGTCCACACACTTTGTGCATCTAGTTGCGTTTTGTTCGATTTTTAATGCAAACAACCTTCCTAAGAAACCTATCATCCAACATCCCCCAAAACCATTCCATGGCATCAGTGAATCAGTCTTGCCCACAAAACAAAACACAGAAAGGGCATTCACGCTCCCATTGTTTAATTCCGGACATACACTTACCTGATGCCGAATCAGGTGGGTCCTGCCCCACCTTTCCTCGAACTCTCCGCAGATTTCCCTTTAAGAACGCCTGCCAGGGTCCCAGGGCTGCAACGACGAGAGCAAGAATGGAGGGTGCAGAGCAAAGCAACCCCTCGCTTCACTACTCCCTGTCGTTCCCCTGCTCCAACTTGTTCCACGTCCCAGATAGAGAGAAAGAACCTCACCAGGGAGCACCACCAGCTCCAAAGAGTTGGAGCGACACCCACAAGGAGTAAACCTGCATCCCTTCTGTGTCAACCCCGCAGACACGCAGGGGAAACGGCATCAATCCCTTGCAAGAGACCAGGCAGGCCAGAACAACGGCAAGTCCTGCTTCTCACAAAGAGGAGGAAATGGTGAGGGAGGCAGTCAGTGGGATGTAGCGGATAGAGGACAGCAACGGCGGAAGGGACAACTCCCTACTCCCGCCTAACTCCAAGCCATCTTCGCCCTGTTGTCATAGCACTTTACAACGAACGCCGCTGCGCAAGTCGGATGGCTGAGTTCCGATGCCTTCTGGGGGCTGTAGTCCAGAATGGCAGAAGAGGATGGAAGGTGGAAGACTTTTTTTGCTTGGGCCTGGCTGGAATCAGATTTCTAAAGGAGGGGCCTGGAGTGAACCAATCCCTGATCCTCATTAGCACAGAGATAATTAATACCATTCCCTTTCCGGTCCTTGGAAAGTTCCCTCCTGCCTCGGCTGTGGACGCAGGCCACGCCCCTCCCACGCCTACCCGTCCCGCGTGTCAGCGCGCAGGATGGAGCTTCCCTCGGGGGCGGGGCTTGCGCCGGAGGGGCGGAGCGTCCGGGCTTTTCCGCGGGCTCGCGCGTCCCAGGCTCCCAGAGCAGTTATTTTCCCCGCTCCCAAGCTCAAGAAGCCCCGTATGTGAACCAGGCGGTGGTAGCCAGGGTCGCCGCAGTAGCGAGCGCCAGTGTGGGAGCCCCGGTGGCGGGGGTGGTGTTGGCCCAATATACATTCACCTTGAAGAGGAAGACGTGGGGAAGACAAACATCGTGGAGGCGATGGAGCATTTAAACAACTTCCAGGTGCTTATTTTTTCCTAGGAGAAACAGTGCTGCCATGAGGTTATTTATACGTGGCTCCTGATGTGCCGCAGCTCTCTTTAGCATATACCTTAGAGTGGATTACCTGGTATATAGATATGTAAATGTTCAACTTTACAATTGAACATAATAAGTTCAGTGTTTTTTTCATCTTTGCTTTCAAAAGCAAAGGGGTGCCCCTAGAATAAAAAGATTTTTTTAAATAATAGAATAAAATACTGTATGAAAATAATCATGTGAAAATTACCTTGAGGGCGCCTGGGTGGCTCAGTTGGTTAAGCAGCTGACTCTAGATTTCAGCTCAGGTCTTGATCTCAGTATCATGAACGAGTTCAGGTTGTTGGCTTCTGCGCTGGGCATGGAACCTACTTAAAAAGAAAAAAAAAATTATCTTGAACTGCTAATTTATATTTCAGCCCGCTAAGATATGTAACTGCTTAATTAAAAAAAAATACATATTCCCTGTGACAGGAGAAGCTTCTGAAAGCTTGATATCCAAATTCAGCGTATTTCAGTGACAGCATGGGACAGTGCGAAGAATAGTATTTGCTGGGAAACCTAAGGTAATTTATCATTTCTGGCATGAAAAGTTTATTTTCAACAGCTGGTGCCATATTCCTCTTAATGAGTGTGATAGTTTACAAAAATAGCTGTAGTTTTTTTTTTTCCATCTTTGTGTGCCCATTTCTTTACAATGTGATTTTGCAGCTCTACCCTTAAATCTGAATTTGACCTGCTTGGTCAATGAAACATTAGTAAATATGATGCAAGCAAAGCTTCAAAAAGTGCTTCTCCCTCTCGTGCTTCTCTTGAAAATACTGCAACCACTTCTATGTGAATGACCTGTAGAAGCTTGCTGAATGATGAAAAACATGTTGTCAGGTCATCTCCACTACCCCTCTAGACACATGAGTGAGGTCATTTTAGACCAACAAAACCCAGCAGAGCCACGCCACACCAAAGCAGAACTGCCCACCCAACAAATGTTACTTCTTTGTATGTAAACCTTGTAAACCTCATGCATATTAGACACATAGAGGACTCTACCCATCATCAAGGCCAATTACTTATTGAGCCAGGCACACAATAAATATATGTGCCAGGCACTATATGAAGCATGTTGGATCATTTAACATTGAGAACACAGCTGTCAATTATTTTTTGCTTTAACTCATAGGACAAAATTAATTTGGAAAGATAATATCTAACTTATTTGCGTGTGATGCCCTCTGTATTACTACTTTCTATTTCCTTTTTTATTTCATAGTTTACAATGTTGCTGTTGATTTCACAATTCCCTCAGTTGATTTCACAATCCTCTAATGACTCTTGACCCAAAATTTGAACAACATGAACGTAGCATTTATCAGTCCAAATAAATATTTCTAGAATGAATGAATGTCATGAAGGCAGATTTGGCACATTAACAGCTGCAGAATGTGTGTAGCATCACATAGTGTGGAACCATATGGTAGCTAGAGAAATGTTTAAAATTCAAATATGATAATGACTTCTTCCAACTTTATTTTCTTCATTACCTTCCTACCACACTTACTTTGAGATCCAGGTCCTTCACAGATCCTGGACAATCTTGTCCCGTCTGCCTCTCCAGCCTCATTTCGTGGCTCTTCTCCTTGCTCCCCAGGCTCCAGCCCCACACTGACCTTCTTTCTCATTTCTTCTGTACATGAAGCCCCTTTTCCACAGGCTGCTCTGCCTCTTGGGATACTTTCCTTTGCTCCGCCAGCTCCTACTCATTCTTTAGGCCTCTGCTTATATTTCCCTTCCCCCTGGGAAGGCTTCCTGGACCACCACTAGAATAGGTACCCCCATATATCTTATAGAACTGATCATAACTGAAATTTTAATATATGGGTAATTGTCAGTTCAACATTTTTCTTATGTAAGCTCCACAAAGGTAGAGACTGGTTTCTCCCTGCACTCAAAATATATTCACATAGCAGGTCTAATTCAGTGTTTGATGAATGAATAAATGAATGTTTTTGAAATTTTTATTAGCTCTTTCCTTCACCTTTATAACCTTACATCTTCTGGCTCTCCCCCAGAGTTCAGACGACTCCATGGTGCATACCAGAGATAAATCTGAGTGGCTCACACCAACCAAATGACTGGCATTGTTCCTTCTCTCCTGGGGTGGCTTTTCTCCAGGCCAAACTTGGGTGCCTGATGCCTATGACCATTAGTGGGTGGGTTCTTGCTCAGGAGACTCCATGGGCTCTGATACTGTCAGGATCCAGGAAAGCTCACCTCAAACATGGACTAGACGTGCTCACATATGTGGAATTGTACCAGGAGCGGTGACTTGCACACAAGCTGGGACCAAGGACTTCACCATTCATAAACTGAGTTATTGAGTATCCTCACCTCTCACATGTGAGAACTGTAAGAGGTTGTTCTAAAGTGTAAGAAGGAAACCTTATGTTTCTAAATAATGAATTATACTACCATTATATTCTTTTAGTATCAGGACATCCAGGTTGATTTTTTTTTTAAGATTTTATTTATTTATTTGACAGAGAGAGACAGCAAGAGAGGGAACACAAACAGGGGGAGTGGGGGAGGGAGAAGCAGGCTTCCCGCGGAGCAGGGAGCCCGATGTGGGGCTCCATCCCCGGACCCTGCTGAAGGCAGACGCTTAACAACTGAGCCACCCAGGCCCCCCCAGGTTGATTTTAAACACTAACTTTGAGGGGCACATGGGTGGCTCAGTTGATTAGGCATCCGATTTGATTTTGGCTCGGGTCCTGATCCCAGGGTCCTGGGATGGAGCTCCTCATGAGTGGGGAGTCTGCTTCTGCCTCTCCCTTTCCCTCTGGTCCTACACCCACCTCCACCCCCCTGCTCATGCTGTCTCTCTTGTTTTCAAATAAATAAATAAAAATCTTAAAAAAAAAACTAACTTTGCAATCAAACATTGTTTCTGACAGAGTTCTTTAGTCACAGATAACAGAATCCATTCTAGCTGGTTAAACAAAAACTAGTTTCAAGGAAATCAGGTAGTTCATCAAACCTCTTGGAGACCCAGAAAACCAGACTTGAACACCTCACAGCCAGGGTATTTATGGGGCAGTTACTGGTTCAGGTAACTTGCATCAACTGCTAGATTGGTTTATGCACCAGTTCTCCCTCCAGGGGGAGGACCTGATTTCCAAGCTCTGGGGCATATCAGTGTAATACTGTTTCTGTTCATAGACCTTGTGCATTCCTTCATTTGGATTTTCCCTAATAAATACGAAGGAGCTCCTCATTTATTTTAAGTATTAACCATATTGAATGCCACATTTGAGGGGAATAGTCCCTGTGCTGTTACTTTTACTTCGTTTGTGGTTTCTTCCATTATGTTAAAGCTAAAACAGTGATCATAACTTCACATACCAGATACAGTTACAGAATGCAACCTAGTTAAGCACTAACAATTCGCGGCCTGGCTCCACGACTTCTACTTCTGCATCCTTGGGCATGTTATTTGACTCTCTCCGCCTCCTTCTTATGTATAAAATAAGGGTAATACATACGGGTAATAACAGCACTTAGTAAGTTTTTAAAGATTAAATCAACTTTTCTTACAGGCTTAGCTCAATGACGAGCACATAAAAAGCGCTCAGTGTCTATAGCTTTCAGTCTAGCGCCCAAACCTTGTCTAGATTCACGGCAGGCTGACTACGTTTTAACGACGCTCTGGAAAATCAGAGAATTTCTCTGGGGTGTCTTGCTTTCTTCAAAGCTGGGTGAATCCCAGCACCAAGTAGCAGCAGCCCGCGTCTAGCCATCGGGGCCACGAATCCGCCGCGCACGGGTCCCCGAGCCTCCCAGGGGAGGGGCACGCGGGGGTGGGGGGCTCCCCGGCTGTTCCGCCGGCCTCCCCCTCCCCCACCCCACCCCACCCCCGTCCCGCTTGCGGCCGCCGCCAGGGGGCGCGCTCCGATCCCGGCCGGCCTGGCGGCGGGGCCACCGCGCTGCCAGCGCGGACTTGGGGCCACGACGCGGGAGGCGGCGGGGAGGCCTGGCGGGAGGCGGGGACCAGGAGGCCTCGGCGGGGACAGCGGGCCGGGCCTGGCCCGGGCGGGCGGCGGGAGGGGGCGCTGCGGGGCCGACCGGCCGCGGCGCGGAGGAAGTGCCGTCTTCCCGCCGCCTCAGCCGCCTCAGGCACGCCGCGGGGGCCGCCTCAGCCGCGCGGGCCGCGATGTCTTCCCGGCCCGGACGCGACGACGCGGGGGCCGGGGGCGTGCGGCGGCCGCGGGAGCCGGCCGAGCAGGAGCTGCAGCGGCGCCGGGAGCAGAAGCGGCGGCGGCACGACGCGCAGCAGCTGCAGCAGCTCAAGCACCTGGAGTCCTTGTGAGTCCGCGCCGCTCCCGCTCCTCCGCCAGGCGCGGGGTCCGGGTGGGCCGGCGCCGCGGGGGCGGGGGAGGCTGGGTCCCCGGGGACCCGTGCGGCGCTGGCACCCGGACTTCCAGTCGCGCCTCCGCGGGGAGGGAAGGGCCGTTGCTCCGGCGCGCCGAGCGGCCTGGGCCGGCAGGGAAGCTCGGGCTTTATTTCCCCGCCCGAGGTCGGCGTGCGGCCGGGGCTCTGCTTAGCAATGAGGACCGTGTGGCACTTAGTAGGCGCTCGGTGGGGACTTGGGGACTGAACACGCGGCAGGTGCAGTGAGCGCCGCCGTCCTGCCCTTTCAGGGTTGTCGGTTGACAGGGCCCCCCGGGAGCCGGATAAAACCCCCGATCTCTTCATTCGCTGCTAGGAAGGGAAGAGAACACGCCGTCCTCTACCGTTAGTGCGGTGGCGAGGAGAGGGCTGGAGAATGGGGTGAGGGACTTGTCCCTAAAGATCCCAAAGGTGGAAGAGAGTGGAGACTTGTTCTCTTTAGGCTTGGGGGGGGTGGTGGTTTATCAGCATGAAGGGTGGGGGCTACAAAGAGGCCAGTTCCGGCTCAACAAAAAGACTTAGGACCAGAGTCTCCTGTGGTTGCTGGTCAGCATGGCCTGACTTAAAGGGGCACCGTGCGCCCCCAGCTCCAGCGGGTTCGGGGAGAGAGCCCAGAACCCGCGGGAGGAGGGCGGGTTGTAAAGGAGATTGCAACATCAGGTGGGAGGTGGACCTTCCAGTTCTTTTCTGTGATTCTGTCTTTCTGTAATTAGCTTTAGAAGGCAAACTTGTAAGTTTGGTGCTCACGGAGTTCTTCAATACATACTTCGTTTCTATTTCAGGCACTTGCATTACCTAAGCTAAGATGATCATGTAAGGAAACGTCCTCAAAGGATTCAGATTCTTTATAATTAACCTGGGAGCTTTGACACAAAATGCATTGCACTGTTGGAGGCTGGCCTCCTCTTTTCACTGTGACCCCTGAGCTGAATTTCAACTCAGTAAGGCAGTCGTTTCAGGATATAGGTGCTGCATTGCTAGCACCCACAGTCCTGGCCCCTTTGGGCCCTCTGTGGCCCTGACCTGTGCAATGCAGATGTTCAAATATCTTTCCCTAGATAAGCCTGAGCTTCGCAGAGCCCAGTCTGACCCTCAGTATCTTTAACTGTGGGGTACCAGATAGTAGTTAACACTATACATTTATTTTGTAGCTCATAAAGCACTCATAGACATCAGAGAGATTATAACCTCCTTTTGCAGATGAGGAAATGCAGGTTTAGCAGTTAAGTAACCTGATCAAGGATACATTGACCTGTAAACTAGCAAAACTAAAGAGGAACCCAGGTGTCTGATTCCCAAACCAGTTGGATTTTTCCACTTCAGGGATTTAAACTTTCTGGGCTGCTGACATATTTAGTTTGACTAATTCAGGGACTTGTTTGCTTTTAAATCAGAATTTTTATTTTTAGAGTAATACTTTAAACATCAAATAGTACTAAGAGACTAATTTCAAAAAATAGTGGTTCACATCCCTGTTCACACTGCCTGCAACCCTCCCTCCAACCAAGTTTACAATACGGAAACCGTTTTTTCTTCTGGGACTTAACTACTTATTCCCAATTATATGCTTATGATGCTTTTTTAGATTGAACAACAGACATTACCTATAAACTTCATGTCACATACATGAGGGTTTAGTTCCCTTTCCCTACCCTTCTTGCATCCATCCTTCCAATATAGCTCCATGGTAATTTTTGTTAAATCAATAGTGGGTATTAGCATTATTATAACTATTCAGTATTGTTCACTTTTGAGCCAAAGGGTGTTCTGTGATTTGTTTTGCTTTCTAGCACAATTGTTGTTTTTCATCTAGTTAATAAGCACCTCAATTTTTTTCATTTGCTTGAATTTACTATTAACTGCTAATTTTATCTGAAAGACTCTAAAAGCTGAGAGTACTTTTTCTACTTGTTCCTACATATCAGACAGTCTATCAATTTGTTTGTTTTTAAAACCAAAAATCTTCCTTCTGCTCTCCAGTACACTCTGGTTACTTTCTAGACCTGGTGTACAACTGCCTTCATCACTCTTCTGTCTTGGACCCCATTTCTGGACCCTGTGTCTTGTCTTTCTCTCTTTATCTCATTTTGTTTAAGTATATTATGTAACTTCCTATAAAAAGTGCCTTGGGGTGGGGTCCCTGGGTGGCTCAGTTGGTTAAGTGTCTGCCTTCGGCTAAGGTCATGATCCTGGGGTCCTGGGATCAAGTCCCACATTGGGCTCCTTGCTTGGCGGGGAGCTTGCTTCTCCCTCTGCTTGCTGCTCCCCCTGAAATCAAGAGTCGGTTGCTTAACCAGCTGAGCCACCCAGCTGCCCCTTGCAGTTTCATGATGTGAACTTTTTCTCACCAGATTTCAGATTTTTTTTTAATTTTCTAAATACTTCATGGGTATTTAATATTCATATATGATCTGTGTTTTAATTTCCTTCCCTCCATTTTGTTTTTTCGTACTCTTAGACTTCTGTGATCCTCTTTTCATTCTACTTTCTAAAAGACTTATCTTCCAATCTTTCCACCATTGCACTTTTAAGTTTAAGAGCTTCTTGGCCTGAGAATTCTTTTTTTCATAACATCCTATCGTTTCCTCAATAACAAATCTGTCATCTTTGAGGATACTCATTTTTTTTTCATTTGCTTTCTTCTTTGTTGTCTGTTTCTTCTTTGCCTTTTCTTGTGATTTCTTTCACTTAGAGGTTTTTTCCTAATGTGCAGGGATCCTTGGATCTTCCCCGTTAAGAGTGAGGCATTATAAAGCTATTTTGAAGGGAGCAGTTGGGAGAGAGAGAATGCAAAGGTGCTGGTTTATTGACTGGTAAGTCTCACTGTAGGGATATCAGCCTGCAGTGAAAAGGAAGGCAAATAACTAAGTTGTCCAGCCAGCCATGTAAAATGGTTTTTCACAAATTGAATTCAAATTCTTTTATCCCCTGGTTGCCCTCGTTAGGTCCCCTCACACTCCTCTGGTCAGTTTCTTATACTTGACCTTACCTTTTCTTACCTTTTGACCACACCTGCCAGGACCCCAGAGGCATCTGAATCTTTCACCCTGTGCTCTAACCATGCTCCAACCCTATTCAAGTGTCCCTTGTCTGCTGGACATAACAGAATGGAGATTCTGTATATATGTGGCATTTTCATCTCTGCCTTCCACCCCATAGGAGCAAGCTGTGGGAACAACTGGAATTGACTATGCTTACACAAAGGACTCTTCCAAAAAAAATCCTATGCCAGCACTCAGAAATACAAGAGTATTTTTAAGCACTTGGCAGAATAAAGATTTCTTTCCCCATGCCCAGTTGGGAAGATAAGTTTTTCCTCTCTTATCTAAATTTAGTCTTCATACTGCTCAGAGAAACTTATTACAATGTGAATGATATAATAGCAAGGCTTCACAGATGGTACAAAGTAATGGGCCTCCACTAACTTTTTTTTTTTTTAATTCTAAGGATTAACTACAAAAAGTGCACTCTTCTCAACTGTCACAGCGCAGAAGCCAACTACACAATAAACACACTTCCATTCTAGGTCTGGTTGGGTTTTGTTTGTTTGTTTGTTTAAGTAATCTCTACACCCAGTGTGGGGCTCAAACTCACAACCCTGAGATCAAGAGTCACATGCTCTACCTCCTGAGCCAGCCAGGCACCCCCCAGATATGTTATATTTAATAGTTAAATAATTTTAATAGTTAACTATTACTTTAGACTTTGAGAAATATCTTTTTTAACATGTTACATAAACTAAAGAATTGTCAAGCCCTCGGAAAAAACACCAACCATGTTCCTTTAAATTTGGAGAAACAGTTGTAAAATGGACTTTTTAGGAAAGTCCATTGCTATTAATAACAGATTTCAAAATGTGTAGTCAGGGGGCACCTGGGTGGCTCAGTCGGTTAAGCGGCTGCCTTCGGCTCAGGTCATGATCCTGGGGTCCTGGGATCGAGCCCCACATCTGGCTCCCTGCTCAGCGGAGAGCCTGCTTCTCCCTCTCCCTCTACCTGCCACTCTGCCTACTTGTGCCCTCTCTCTATCTCTCTGTCAAATAAATAAATAAAATCTTTAAAAAAAAATGTGTAGTCAGTTCTCATCACATTCCTTTTTCACTTAGGCAAAAGCTTTTACATATTTTTCAGGAAGTGGATTTTAGTTTAGCCATATAGTATTTGTACTCCTCCTGTGGCAAAAGAAAGTATTGTTGGATTATTGGGTATTTATGAAGATGTTACCTCCTCCCTTCCAAGCTCCCTTAAGTCCCAATCCATAAAGGATAGCATTAATGTTTCTAATGAATGGCTACTGGTGGGCTGTATCACCTTCTTAATATAGGCAAATTTCCATTATTCTTGCTAAGAGAGGCCTAGGCATTTGGTTGGCATGCCACGGCTTTCTACCGGAAAATAGTGGAAGTATTTGCTCTGGAAATATCATATCTAAAAAGTTAATTCTGTTTATACCCAAAACAACTTCAGGGACTAAGTCCTCCTCTGTCCCTTTAGAAAAACTCTGGATTAATGATGGCGAGGATGAGAGTGGAGAAGCCTCCATCACCATCCTTATTTGGAAGCATCCAGAGATGAAGCCAAGTGGAAGTTTTCTTTTCTGTAACGATTCATGGCATTTCTCATCCTTCCTCTGCTAGAAAGGAAAAAACACTCCTGTTTTTCTTTTCTACACTCATACTACACTCAGAGCACTACTCTAACTGTGTGGGACTTTTCCAACACCACGAAGAAATTCTCCTATTCTCAGACGACACCAAGTATATGTGTTACAGATCTAATTCTGACATTGTCCACCTGGAGTCAGCATCAGAATCCACAGGTTAAGGGCACAGTTTCACAGGACTTCCCCTCTCCACATGCTTTAGATGTGTCCCAAGGCCAGGTTGTTACCAACCTATTGTCTGTACAGCAGAGGTTCCCCCAGCACCACCCTCCTCTGGTTTGGTTAATTTGCTAGAGCAGCTCATAGAACTCAGGAAAACATTTTATTTACTTGATTACTGATTTATTATAAAAGGTTATAGCTCAGGAACAGCTAGATGGAAGATACATAGGGTAAGATGTATGGAAAAGGGCATGGAGCTTCCGTGTCCTCTCCAGATACACCACACCTCCACGTGTTCAACCTTGAAGGTCTCTGAAATCCATTTTTGGGTTTTTGTTTTTTGTTTCGTTTTTTTTAAATTTTATTTATTTATTTGACAGATCAAGAAAGAAAAAGAGCACAAGCAGAGGGAGCAGAGGAGGGAGAAGCATGCTCCCCACTGAGCAAGGAGCCTGATATGGGATTCGATCCCAGGACCTTGGGATCATGACTGGAGCCAAAGGCAGTCACTTAACCAACTGAGCCACCCAGGCGCCCCAGTTTTTTGGGTTTTTTTTTTTTTAAGATTTTATTTATTAGAGAGAGAGAGCAGGAGCAGGGAGGAGGCTAGGCTCCCTACTCAGCAGGGAGCCCTAGATAGGGCTGGATCCCAGGACCTTGGGATCATGACCTGAGCTGAAGGCAGACGCTTAACCAGCTAAGCCAGCCAGGCGCCCTGGGGTTTGTTTTTGTTTTTGTTTTATAGAGGCTTCATTACATAGGCATGATTGATTAATCAGTGGACATTGGTGATTAATTCAATCTCCCTGGAGGTACGGCTGAAAGTTCCAACCCTCTAATCACAGAATTGGTTCCCCTGGCAACCAGTCCTCATCTTTAGGAGCTTTGCAAGAGTGATCTCATTAACATAAACAGTTTGGTTGAAAGGGGCTTGTTATGAACAACAAACTTTTCACCTTTATAGCTCTGGACTTATTTCAGGAACTGGGAACAAAACTAAATATTAAAAGAAAAGATGCTCCTATGGCCTTTATATAGGAAATTACAAGGTTTTAAGAGCTGAGTGTCAGAACAGTGAAGACCAAATACATATTTCTTACTATAAGTTGCAATATCACATCCACTAAAGTTGTTTTCTTTCACATCTTAAGAGAAGGGCCAAAGGAAAGGCATGCCACTTTTCCCTTGGTCAGTTCTCCCTAACCCCTGTAACCTCCAATATTTAATCTGTTCTGAAGGGTCTTTAAAGCGTAAGAAGAGGGTCGGGATAAAGAAAACGTTAAATCATTAAGTGTTTCTATACTTTGCAGCCATTCTGAAGTATTAAAATGAGTCCTTCCCTGGAGGTTTACAAGGTTAAGGCACAGATCTGAGCTAAAATGCTAATGTATTTCTCCTTATAGAAGAGGAGGACAAATCCCTTTAAGAGTTTGAGACACTCTTTGAGTACACAGACACCCAGCCTCAGAATTTGCTTCCTGTCTCTCGGGCTTTTGGGTCTTTCTCAGTTCAGTCCCTGGCTAGAAATAAGGAGGGCCTGGCCAGTCTGGTGCCTGGGTGCTGCTGAGCACAGACAGGGGACGTTTTCTGCTTTAACAAAGTGATTCTGGTCTGCAAAACAAATGATGGAGGTTTATCCTTGCTAAAATTCGTGATTAAAAACCCTGTAGCTTTGTTTCCCATTAACTTGGTGAATGTCAGGGCCTGGCTCAGATGTTGACTCCTAGCTTGACATTTCCCTTCACAGACTCCTTAGAATTATCTGCCACCACATGAATGTTCCCAGCATCAGCAACCAAATGTGTATGCATTTAATATCTGCACACACTCAACCCAACCCCTGCCTCAGAGAGGGCATGAGGTCATTGTCCTTGTTACTACCTCCCTCTAGCCTCATAGTCTTTTGCTTTAGGCTGAGGAGGGCATTGTCAAAACAGAGGGAAGTATGGTATATAAATTTTATTGCAATAAATAAAAAGTGGATAATTGAGCAATGTGGGGGGAAAATTTTAGAGAAAACTGGATTTAGAACCGTATTTGTACCCAAATCAAATTGTACTCAAGCTCTGAATTTAAAGTGTTCCTGGAGTCTTCTGTTTTCTAGTGACAAACATAGTGCTAGAATAATTACTGGATTCAGCTAGACATGTACTAACAGTCATGTACAAGTGAGCACATGGGCTCTGGCTGTGCGCCCTTGCGCAATTTATTTAACCCATGAATAGTTATTAATACAAGAAATGCATTGCTGACTTAGTATAGTGGTTGCAGCTCAGTGAAAGAACTCTAGATGTCACAAGATCTGGGTGATTGTCCCAATTCGGCCTGTTAATTGGTATAGCTTCCAGTTATTGGAATCAGTGAGGAAAAATGTTGGAACTGATGTTGGAGAAAAAAGACATCAGAGTCCCTGGCCTGCCGTACCTTATTCTGAGATAGTAACATGATAATTTAATATCTATAATAAGGCATATTTTATGAGCCGCACAAGAGAATGGGGATAGACTTGGCTGAATGCTGATGTACCATGTACATGGGGGGGAAAAGCAGTGATTCCTGCAGCCAGATATGGAAAAGGAGTCTCTGAGTCCCATGGCCTAGAAAGGCAGTAAGCCCAGCTGGGGATGGTGTCTGTGGGAAGTCCACTGCCGGGTCTCTGCCCACCTCCACTTAGGAGCAGCCAACAAATCCCTGTAAAGCTGTAGATCTATCAAAAGATGTGAAGACTGGCTTGGGATGGCCAGGCTTCTCTGCTGGTCCACATCTTGGCCTTTGTGATGCTAGTGCTCCAGTCCTGAGCGGCCTCAGGAGGCTGCTGAGAGCAATGACTTGCTTTCAACAGAAGGAGCAGAAGCCAGCATTGTGAAGTGCCTTTTCCAGAGATGGAAGAGTTGTTTGCTGTGACATACTCACCAATGAGGAAACTGAGGCTCGGAAGGGTTAAATAACTTGTCCAAAGTAGACAGCAGTGAGAATGAATCAGAACTCAAACCAAATTTTTTATACCTGTGTTAAAGAACAAAAATTCAACCTAGTAGATTTGAAGATCTAATTGGCTTTATTAATTGATTCACGAATCCAGCAGCATCCCATCTAGCAAGTAGAGAGATGCTCTAAAGAGTTGCACAAAATGGAAGATTTCTATAAGGAGGGTGGTGAATGAAGTTCTTAGCAAAAGAAAAGAAAGGATTGTTCCAGGCCAGGTCACTTTCCCTTAGGAAGAGCAGGGAGTCTTATCTTGTAGATTACCTCAGCTTTTGAGGGAGGATCAAGGGGGCCCATATGACAGATTAGTTTTCTATGCCCTTAGTTCTCTGATACCTAGCACTATACCTGGCATAATTGTTGTGTGGATACTTCTGTAACGAGTAAGTTCTCAAGTTGAACCTTCAGTATTTCCTGAGAATTAAGTTTAGTTTCCCCTATTGTACCTGTTCTTTCTTTTTTTAGGAGGAAAATCAAGTTGGATAAGAATAAGCAGAATCCCTGCTGAGTACAGAGCCCCACATGGGACTCAATCCCAGGACCCTGAGATCATGACCTGAGTCAAAATCAAGAGTCAGACACTTAACCCACTGAACCCCCCCAGTGCCCCTCTGGTTTTCTCTTCTTCAACAATAAAATCCTTGTGCTTAGACACAAAGTTAATTATTACCAGTGAATTTCAGTTCTAGATCTCCACAGGATGTGGTGTAGCATCAGTTTATTTATATGGGACCTCTGACTGCTGGGCATATTTTATTAACTGCTTTAGACATAATGCAGTTTTGAGGTTTTACTAAAAATATCCTTTTTATTTTGGTCTGCAGTGCTCACTAAAATGTGTTACATTCCTCTTAACATGATCGATGATGTTTTTTCTTTTCCTTTCTAGTTATGAAAAACCTCCTCCTGGGCTTATCAAGGTCAGTGTGAAGTTTGTGCCTTTGGTCATTCTCTTAGACATATTTGACTCAGTGCTCAGACTCAGTTACTTGTTATAAAAACCTGTTGCATAAGGTTTTGGACACCCTTTTATGGTAACCCTGCTTCTCCCTGCAGATGCCAGTCAGTTCATACACTTTGGGCTTTCTGTGTCCAGCCTGTGCCTTTGTAGAAATGTAATCAGCCGTGTGTCTGTTCCCTAAGAGACGGTGGCAGCCCCACATGTTCATCAGCCATCGGTCCCCTTCTCCCGCCCTCTCTCTCTTGCTGTGGCTGCCATCTTCTCACAGCTGTGCTCCTTCTCTGACTTGCTGCTGCTTTCCTGAGTATCATCAGCTCAGAGAACAGTAGTCTCTGAGGAGACTGGAAGGCCCTCTAGTCCAGCCCCTGGTGCAGGACACCCCCCTAACCACCCCTGCCCCCCAACCCCCCACCCCTGCTCCGCGACAGCACCTGGCCCTAGAGTCCAGTATCTGTGGGAGGGAGACTTAGAGGGCTCAGTGGAGGTCAGGACAGCTTTCTGCTTGCTCACATTCAATGAAAAAAGATTACAAAACCTTCTTTCATTATAAATATAATATTCATGGGAGCTGAAAACAATCAGAAGGTAAAAAAAATAATAACAACAATACCTTAATTGTGTAATGAAGTTATTTGGTGGTGAAAGCACACTTCAAAAATACAGCAGGTGCGAGATTGTAAAACATGACAGTGGCCTCCGAGGGATAATAATCTTTTTTAATTTAACACGTTATTTTTATTTCAGGAAATCTTGTTTAATTCTATACTTTGCTTCATTCCACAAGGCTTTTAAGGTAGCAGAAAAGTTTGTGATCTGAATCTAATTTTTGTGATCTAGAATCAGGATTTGGAGCTCACAAATCATTCCTAAGTGAACAATACTAGTAATATTTCTCTAAGAGTAGCTGTGTCATTTTCATGATATGGTTCTTCTGGTACATTTATTTCTGGTTTTTCTGTCAGGTATAATTTGTCTTTCTTTCTAGTACTTGAGAGGGTAACTTAGGAGGACATGACGTGTCCAGCCCGTGAGAAAGGCAGGCAGGGCTGTGTCCTGAAGCAGGTGGGAGAGAATGCCGGTGCTTTTTTGCCATGTTGTGGACATGTTGTTTCCTTTTTTAGGAAGATGAGACTAAGCCAGAAGACTGTATACCAGATGTACCAGGCAACGAACATGCCAGGGAATTTCTGGCTCACGCACCAACGAAAGGACTCTGGATGCCACTGGGGAAAGAAGTCAAAGTTATGCAGTGTGAGCACGGGAGAGTTGCAAGTAACACTCCTCATACACGCAAGTTATATACCACAGTTTACAAAGCGCGTTTACTTCCTTTTTTTTTTAATTTGTTCTCACCGCAGCCCTGTTAAGTCAAGGCACAATCTCTGTTTCATAGTTAAGGAAGCTGACCTGCATATGTTAGTGAGTGGTCCGAGGTAAGAGGTAGAGAGGAGCTTTGACTCCAGGGCTTCTGACTCCAAAGGCTGGGGTCATCCACAGGGACCATAGCTACCTTTGGAGTTCACTCTTTGGTAATATTGCAGTAACAAAAAGGATATTCTGTTGTAGAAATGCCATGAGGGACAAGGAATGTGTTGGAGGGCAGGTCCCTTTGGGTCTTGCATCATTCGCCCCCCATCAGTGGTGTTAAGGTTTCATCCATGTAACCTGGGAGGAGCTGTGGGTCTAGAGCAGGGTGCTGTACATGCACACCCCCACCCCACCCCAGCCGCAACACCTTCATCCAGCTTAAGTGGTATTTAGTATTTGAAGAAAGGGTACTGCTGCCTTTTAAAGACATTTGTACAAAGATTCTTCATGCATGTAATTAAAATAGCAGTTCCTAGTCCCTTTCCCCCATTAGCCTCACCCTAAAGGTAACCATGTAAACCTCTCTTAAGAAGGTTATTTGGGGGCACCTGGCTGGCTCAGTCGGAGGAGCATGCAACTCTTGATCTGGGGATCATGAGTTGGAGCCCCACATGGGATGTAGAGATTACTTAAATAAAATTTAAAAAAAATTTTTTTTGAAGTTTATCTCCATGTATCTAAATAACAGGGTTATATTCCTGCCTCTTGATTTTTTAGGTTTCTTCATTGTCTGTTGACTTCTTACTCTAGAAGAGTTTCAGCTTTTTTTTGTGCCTCAACCACACCTCATACATACTCTATCTCCCATTTTCTCAATACGTTATATCATAATTTAAATAAATCTTTTTTGTATATTTATTATTTTCAGAATTGAATCATATAATAAACCAATTGCATTTCCTTTCATACATCCTGCATAATATTTTGTTTGCCCTGCAATTAATAGTTGTCTTTTTGTTGTTCTTGTTTTTGCTTTTTTCTGTGTACTGATTTCTAATTCAGCTCCTTCAGATGCTTGAGGTATTCTATTAGTTTTTTTCCTCCTAAAGAGAGTTGTTCCCCCTGCTATCACCCAGGGACCTTCCTTCAGCATTCACTCTTTGGTTTCCCTTAACATCCTTCTTGTGTTTGATCTCCTATTTGCCGTATCTTGCATCTTTTTTGTTACATTCTCTTGCTGTGGTAGAGCACATTCTCTAGTAGCTGAGAAGTGGGTTTATGGGAGGTAAATTTTTAAGACTGTATTCTTCTGGAAAAATCTCTATATTTTTGGTTTGCTATTTAGTTAGAATTTTGTTAAAAACAAACTTCCTTCAGAATTTTGAAGGCACTGCTTCGTTGCCTTCTCATTTGTAGAACTGCTGTTGACAAGTCCAAAGCAATTAAGATTGTGGGATGATTTGATATGACCTGCTTTGTTGTTGCTGTCTGTTGTTTTTTATTCTTCTTTCCTAGAAGCTTATGAGATCATCTTATTCCCAGTGTTCTGAAATTTCACAAATTATTTCATTGATTATTTCCTCCCCTCTGTGTTTGCAATTCTGTTATTCAGATGAAGGACTTCTTAGATTGATTTTCTAATTTCTGATCTTTTCTCTCCTGTTCTTGTTTTTTGCTTTCTAGAATATTCCATCAACATAGCTTCCAATCCTTCGATTTTTTATTTCAATTCCAAAAGCTTTTTTCTTTCATGATTTTTTAATTCTTTAATTGTTGCAAAATGTTCTCTAAGGATGCTAATTTTTTCTTCTCCCTAATGTTTTTATTTCTTCCAAATTGTTTTCTATTTATTTTTTCACCTTTTTCATTTATGAAGAGGCTTTCAGGTGACTTAAAGAACAGAAATATATTATCTCACAGTTCTGGATGCTATCAGTCTGAAATCAGGGTGTGAGCAGGGTTGGCTTCTTCTGAAGACTGTGAGGGAAGAATCTGTCCCAAGCCTCTCCAAAGATCCTATCTCACAATGAGGTCACATTCTGAGGTACAAGGGGTTAGGACATTCAACATAATGACGGGACAGCATAGAGGGGGCAACACTGTTCAAGCCATAACACACTATTTTTAAAAAATCACACTTTGATTTTTGCACAGGATTGCTTAGTAACTAGGCTTATTTCGAAAACCCAAGATTAAAGGATGCTTGAGGAAGCGATTGATTTCTGTTTTCTGGTGTCTTACATGATTCATCCACTAATTGCATTTGCTTTGGAAATTGAAATCTAATGAAGAATATCTTTAGTATGATCTACTGATACTTTATCTTGATTAAGTAAAACTACATCATCTTACAGAAATATATCCCTTTTCTTTGTTTTTAGGTTGGCGTTGTAAACGGTATGGTCACCGAACAGGCGACAAAGAATGCCCTTTCTTTATCAAAGGCAACCAAAAGTTAGAACAGTTCAGAGTAGTAAGTAAAACCCAGAGTTTCAATTTACATTTGCCAGAGGTGGTGAATGTCAGTGACTCAGGCACTGACCAGTGAAATGGAGGTTAACATGAAATACATTCCCAGGGCCTTTTGGCCAAAGTATCTGGTATTAACTCTGTTAAACTGAATTTGTGTGACAGATTAGCTCATTAGTAAAAAATTAACTTTTATTAAAGTGTTATTTGCTTATGCCTTGGGAACACTGATTTCTTTTTCTGAAAGACATTGTTATATATTCAGTCACTTTTTACTTATATTTTAAAAAATTTTGTTTTGGGCGCCTGGGTGGCTCAGTTGGTTGAGCAACTGCCTTTGGCTCTGGTCATGGTCCTGGAGTCCCGGGATCAAGTCCCGCATCAGGCTCCCTGCTCAGTGGAGAGTCTGCTTCTCCCTCTGACCCTCTTCCCTCTCGTGCTCGCTGTCTCTCATTCTCTCTCTCTCAAATAAATAAATAAAATCTTTAAAAAATAAATAAATAAATTTTGTTTCATAACTAAAATCAGCATTCTAGTTCCCAGTCTTTATGTAAAGATTAAATATCTATTATAAACTAGATATGTATGTATAGATGATATATCCTCTTTGCATGACAGTAAGATAGATGTCATTTCCCCACTTTATTTTCACAGTCACCTCCCAGGGTTGTTAACTCACCATTCAGTCACTGTTTCAGTCAGCTTAACTATGCTGTTACCAGAGAGATTGGCACTATCACCTTATATCAAACCAGGGTCCACAAACATTTTGCCAGGACTTTAAGACATTTTAAAAATTGTACTTTCATTCAAAAAATTTGGAGAAAATAGGGGCACCTGGGTGGCTAAGTCGTTAAGCATCTGCCTTCGGCTCAGGTCATGATCCCAGGGTCCTGTGATCGAGACCCGCATCGGGCTCCCTGCTCAGTGGGGAGCCTGCTTCCCCCTTTCCCACTTCCCCTGCTTGTGTTTCCTCTCTAGCTGTCTCTCTCTGTCAAAATAAATAAATAAAATCTTAAAAAAAAATGTGGAGAAAATATTCTGTATAAATCAATGCTACCTGGAATGGCAATTTTACAGTATCTAATTTACAGATAGATTGGTGATAACGCTCAAAAAAAATGAACAGATTCATGTATTTTTAATTCAGAAACCTAAATTCTAAGAACAGATCCCAAGCCTATAACAAAAATCAATATATACAAATTTTTATGAATATATAAGGAATTATTCAGAATTACATCTGTGACTGAAAATTAGACTAAAGAAAATAGGAAACAACTTCAATGGCCAGCATACCAGCATAAGGACTGTGACACAGAAGTCATAGCTTTTAAGAATTATGTTTGGGAAAATGTTCATGAAAACATAAGTGAAAAAAAACAGAATTATATATATAACGATTATAATATTTTGTAAATTATGAATAATGAGTGGAAGAACCATATTAAGATGTTAGCAGTAGATATCTCTGGCGGGTAAGACTATAAATATTTTTAACTTTTTTATCTTTAATATATAAAATTTTTACTAAACATTTTTAAAGATAATTCACATACCATAAAATCCAGTCTATGTGTCATCATATTCTTAGTAAGTATTTTAAATTATACAAATATTTCAAGAATACATTTGCTTTATTTTAACAAAATTGACATGTTACAGTAAGGTTTTTCACAATTGATTTTTTAAGTCCAGTACTGCCTCTCTCCAGAGCAAATATGCATTATGTAGCTTGATGAGGACACTTCCATGCTTCTTTCTGGGCACATACATATGTTTTTGTGCAACTATACGTGAGTCATTCTTACATATCATTTTCCAACTTGTTTTGTTTAATATCTCTTGATCATCTGTCCACACAGAGCAAAGAGAATTACCTCAATATTTCTTACCTTGAGTAATATTTAATAATGATTCTGCCATGTTTGATATCCTTAAAAAGGCTATTCAAATTGTATAATAGGAAAATCTTTTTTTTGTAGCTTCCGTGAATTTGAAGTGATGGTGACCCTTAGCGAGGATTAGAACATGTTAAATATAAAATTACACCAAACAGGAAAAAAAAAAACTGGTTTCAGTGAAATATGGATTTAATTTTTATTTAACTGATAGTCCATGGTGCCTAACTCAACCTTAACCTTTCTCATTCTCAAGGCACATGAAGATCCCATGTATGACATCATACGAGAGAATAAAAGACATGAAAAGGATGTAAGGTGAGATGGTCCTGGTGATAACAATACCCTTTTAAAGTCTGAAATTATATAAAGTTGGAAACACTCATTCCGGTATTAGATGAGTGGTCTGGTAACTATGGTACTTCAATTGTGAGCTATTTGGAAGGCAGGACTCATCACAGGAAAGGCCAGTGGGTGGGGAACGGGAGGCCAGCCTCATTCCACTTGGGTTAGCAGTGGGCTTGGTCCTGCCTGCTCACACCCTGATGGATGATTACTTAGTTTATCTTTAAGGATCTGAGCTATTATTAAAAGTTATCCTTAGACATGAATAAAGATAAGATGAAGAAAGTAGAGGGTTTGTTTTTCTCAAACTGGTTCCGTGGAGTTCTAATTGTTAAGGAGATAGATTACCTAGTATGAACTTGAGTGGTTGTGGGTCGTTGGGGAGGTAATGGAGAAGTGGCATCTATTCGAAGTTATGTAGTAAGGACTGGAGAAACATGCAGAAATACTTTGGACAGTGAAAAGAATACAGAATGGCTTGTACACTGTGTACAGTCCTGTCAAAGAGACATGGGTGTGGACAAGAATAGGGAAAACATGCAGAAATAAAAATAAGTACTATCTTAAGTAAGGTGGTTATTCATGATGTTTTTTACCCTCACTGCTGCTCTTATGTCATTTTTATCTACCTTTTTTTTTTTGAGTTAAATATGGTTCTTTGGTTAATCTTCTATGTTTAGGATACAGCAGTTGAAACAGTTACTGGAGGATTCTACATCTGATGAGGATGGAAGTAGCTCCAGTTCCTCGGAATGTAAAGAGAAACACAAGAAAAAGAAGAAGAAAGAAAAGCATAAGAAAAGGAAGAAAGAAAAGAAGAAGAAGAAGAAACGAAAGCATAAGTCTTCCAAGTCGAATGAGAGTTCAGACTCGGACTGACAACAACTTGACTTGTTCAACATTCTCTTCTCCCTAATCAGACACTGTGGCCAAAGACCAGAGGATGTGGAATCGGGGAGGACTAGGAGAGAGCCGCCTAGAGAGCAGGGTATTTGGTGTCACGTGTGTGAATTCTCACCTGCCTTCCAGCAAAGATGTGACCCCAGGAGGGTGAGTTGTACTTCCCCAGGCACTAGCTCTGGACAGCGGCTGATTTCAGGCAGGAAAGCTTTGTTCAATGTTGTCCTCCCGCTGATCCCTGCAGTTTGTGATTCCTTCGAGCTGCCTCTGCCAGGGTGGCCCGACCGAGGGAATGAGTCTCTGAGGAAGCTCCAGGTGCTGCTGCAGCCTTCCCCTCCCCAGGGCGCTACTTAGTTCCCAGAGACTTCAGATTTGACTCTTCTCTGTTGTCGAGGATAATAAAAGCTCATTATTTATTTTTTTAATGTATTTCTTTTTTATTTCTGAATAATACATGCATGTGCTCCAAATTTAAAAGGTATACAGGGTTGAATCATGAAAATTCTTCCTTCTTCCTTTCTCCCCTAGCTGCCTATATCCCTTTGCCGGTGGCTACCGGTTTTACCAGGTTCTTGTTTGGTCTTCCAGAAATATTTTATATATCACGATAAATATAGGGGTTTTTTTTGTTTTGTTTTTTTGGTTTTGTTTTCCCCACAAATGCCATAAACACTCATATGAACATTGGGGTTTTTTTTTTAACAGCATAAAGCAGATTATTTTAATATCAAGTACATTTAGCATTGTTGCAGCAAAAGGTGTGTGTTTATAATCACCGGAGATGGTTTAATATAAAAGCAATGAAAAATCTTGTGTGGCAACACTGTATTTCACTTGCTTGGATCTTACTGCCTGAGTCCCAAAATTTTTCCGAGTCATTGACTCAGAAAATTTTTAAGAATATAGGGGAGGGGCGCCTGGGTGGCTCAGTTGTTAAACGTCTGCCTTCGGCTCAGGTCATGATCCCAGGGTTCTGGGATCGAGCCCCACATCGGGCTCCCTGCTTCGGCAGAAGCCTGCTTCTCCCTCTCCCACTCCCCCTGCTTGTGTTCCCTCTCTCACTGTGTCTCTTTCTGTCAAATAAATAAAATCTTTAAAAAAAGAATATAGGGGAATTATTATATGGGGTCAGCTACCTACGTCCCAAAATACATCCCTCACTTCCTTCATCTTCCTGTTGGTTAAACACAGCCCACCTGTGCTCCTCTGTCTTTGTGCCACAGCCCATCAGTGTGGTGCCTGCAGCTAAGCGAGAGTAAGTCTTGATCTTGACTGAACTATATAGAGATAGATCATCCTCACAGGTGTCCCTCCCTCTTCAGCAGGGGCATTCCTGTTTTCAGGGCCCCAGTAACTCTTCTCCCATTTCTGTCCTCTTTCCCTGGGGGTTGAATTCCACCCCCCTTAAAGAACAGCCAATCCAGTCCCAGAATGGACCCATCTCCTACTCATCAATAAATGCTCCCAGTCTTGGCCTTGGAATAGTAGTACCTGAGTAACACATTGGTACAGAATGGAATCAGCAGGCCAAGGTTTGTGTTTTCTGAAAATTCTAAGGGCAGTTAATTCAGGTGTCCTTTACATTTATCCTAGGCATCCTAGGTCAGCCTGCAAAACATGGGCCATTTGACCTCTCCTATAGGTCTCAGTGTTTCCTACTCATCTCATAACTCTTCTAGAAATTTCTTACTGTCCTTCTGGAATCTTATTCATGATAAAAGTATTCTTAAACAATATGAAAGTCTGCATCAATGATTCTCAAATCTTTGGGGCATCAATATCAACTACAGTGCTTGTTAAAACAGAGATTCCTGTGCTCCCAGACTTCCAGAGTTTCTAATTCAGTAGGTTTGTGGTGAACCTGGGAATTTTCCTAACAAGTCCCCAAATGATACTAACATTGTTGGTCTGAGAACCACACTTGGAGAACCACTGCTCTGTATCTTTAGCCTCTTAATGGAGCCTTCTTCCACTTCCTGCTTTAACTAGAAATCTGGCCATCTCCTCCAACCCTTGCAAGGTAACTACTGTCCCTACTCCCTCACTCTGGTTTTCTCTATCTTTTGTTTCTGGCTTGATCCGAGAGTCCCATTACTTAAGCCTGTCATCTCCCTTGACCTGTGGTCCTTTTGCCCTGGTTTCTCAGAAAAACCTCAAACCTCTTCTGCATCTATAACGAGACACTAGAGAAAAATCACAGGGCGCCTGTGTAGCTCAGTCAGTTGAGCAACGGACTCTTGGTTTCTGCTCAGGTCATGGTCTCAGGGTCACAAGATCAAGCCCCGTGTTGGGCTCCATGCTCAGACGTGGAATCTGCTTGGGATTCTCTCTCCCTCTTCGTCTCCCTCTGCCCCCATTTGTACGTGCTCTCTCTAAAAAAAATAATAAAGGGGCGCCTGGGTGGCTCAGTTGGTTAAGCGACTGCCTTTGGCTCAGGTCATGATCCTGGAGTCCCAGGATCGAGTCCCGCATCAGGCTCCCTGCTCAGCAGGGAGTCTGCTTCTCCCTCTGCCCCTCCCCCATCTCATGTGCTCTCTCTCATTCTCAAATAAAATCTGTATCCCTTTTAAAAAAATTAAAAATAAAATAAAATAAAATCTTTAAAAGAAAAATCACACAGCCATATAGATTGCCATCCCCACAAATTCATCATCTCCAAACTCTACTGAGCCCATTAAGCTGAATAGCAAACCAAAAGTTTGTTAGTCACCTACTCAAACCTTCATTCTCATACATCTCCTCTCAAGTGGAGCATTTTCCACTCCTATTCAGGAAGTCATTACAAGACCTCAGACCTCCCTTCACCAAGGCATCCTACCAATCAATCATCATAGTTGTCGTAGACAGAATTCTAAAATGGCCCCAAGATTTCCTGCTAATCTCGAGGACTGTTAATATGATGAATTTTACTTTCGTGATTAGATTATTTTATAAGCACAAGAAAAGGGAAATTATCTGGATGTTCCTAATGAAATAGAGGAACTCAGATTCTAGGCCTGTGAAACATTCCTTGTGCCATTGCTGACTTAAAGATGACAGGGCTACAAGGGGATACAAGGTAAGGAATGCAGCAGACTTAATTACTACAGGAAGCCCTAATTAAGAGGCCCCTGACCCACACCAGCAACTAAACAGGGAACTCTGTCCTACAGCCAAAGGGAACTTAATTTTGCAAACCTCGACGACCTTGGATGCAGAATCTTTACCCAGAATCTCCAGATAGGAGCCCAACTCTGCTGACATCTTGATTTGGGTCTTGTGGGACACTAAGCAGAAAACCCAGTTGAGCCTGCCCAGATTTATGATCTATAGAACTGTAAGATAATAAATGTTTTAAGCCATTAAGTTTGTGGTAATTTGTTATGCAGAAACAGAAAACTAACACAATGGTTTAATCAGGTTTCTCTTCCTGTCAGGCCAATCTCCACCTGTGCCCTGGACCCCAACTCTCAGCCAGCAGTGGAGGGCAGGGATTAAGAGCACTGGCTCTGGAGGATCCACACTGCCTGGTTTTGAAATCCAGCTGCACCATTCGTGAGCTATCAGACTGTGCAAGTTGCCTGACCTCTCTGTGCTGCCATTTCCTTGACAGATAATATTTACCTCCTAGAATCATCGAGAATTAAGTGACTTGATAGTTGTAAAACATCTAGAACACAGTTTGGAACATTTCAATTGCTAAATGAATGTTAGTTGCTCCTGCATACTTATGCTATCATCATTATCTGTTCCTGCTTCCTCAGGGATCTTCCTCCTTTCATTATCCCACTGCACTCTCTGTTGCCACTGGCATTTAAAAACTGTTTTGAAATTATAACAGTAGGGGCACCTGGCTGGCTGAGTCAGTAGAACATGCAACTCTTGATCCCAGGGTTGTGAGTTCAAGCCCCATGCTGGGCGTGGAGACTTCTTAAAAAAAATTTTTGTTTCAGTAAAATTTTAAAAGTAATACATGATCATAAAAAGTTCCCAATTCAGAACCATTACAGAGTAAAAAGTGAAAGGAAAATCTACTTTAAATGGTTTTAAAGAGCCTTCAAGATCTTTTAAAAAATACATTACCAGTTTTTTAGTTTGACATAACTGAAAAACACTATGAATACTATTCTATGACTTCATCTCACTCTATCTTGGCAGTCTCACTGCTTACTAACAAGCTTTAAATGGCCACAAAATCCTTGGTGGGAATGTGCTACTTACCCATTTAACCATTCTTCTTTGTGCAATTCAGTTGTTTCTTATTTATCCTTCTGTGGAATGGTGATTTATGAGAAATATGTATTTGGTTGTTGTCAAAGGGAGAATGTTCTCTGCCCTTCAAGGTCCTTCTAGCTGGACTAAGAATCAAACTGACATGAAACAGAGTAACAAGAGAAAATCAAAGTTTCCTACATATGAAATTCCAAAGACAGTGAAGCCATAAGACGCTTATATGAGCTAAGGACAGGAGTAGGGGACTGAGCAAGACATTACCAGGGAGAGGAGAGATGCTTGGAAAACAAAGGCTGCCCTATCACACAAATAAGTATCTTAGATAAAGAGGAATCTGTTAATAGTGCTCTTCCTGGTACAGCCAGGAAGTTGAGGGGGAGATAAAGAGCTTTTCCTGAATCGGCTGGGTTTTGATTGCTTTTAACTCAATTCATGTCAAAGTGACCCATTTGAAGCAGCCTGCCCTTGGTCCCGTACATGGTCATTCAGATGACCAAAATATATTTCTCGTATACGTTTGGTCTTTATCTACAGTTTCTGGATCACATCTCCCCAAAACACTTGGAATTTCATGACTGAGGAGAGCAATGGGAGAATTTTTTCTTTTTTTTTTTTTTTTTTTTTTAGTATTTGGTCTCCTGTTCCCGGTTCCTGAAATCACTTCAGAGCCATAAAGGCAAAATGAGTGTTTTGTTACTCATAACAAGCCCCTTTCCACCACAACTGGGTTTATGTTAATGAGGTGAATTTTGGAAAACACCTAAGGATATATAGCATCAGGAACTTTCAGTCCCACACCCCTGATTTCAGGGGAGAGTAAAAGGGCCAGAGAGTGAATGAATCACCAATAGGCAATCATGCCCATGTAATATGGAGCCTCTAGTATATTTGAGAGCTTCCAGAAGGGTGAACACACGGAAGTCCTGGAAGAGTGGCGAACCAGGACAGGGCATAGAAGCTCCTCACCCTCCCCACATACAAGCATCTGTTATGCCTGGCTGTTCCTCAGTTACATCCTTTTATAATAAGCCAATAATCTAGTAAGTAAAATGTTTGTGTGTGTTCTCTGAGCTGCTCTAAGCAAATTAATCGAACCCAAAGCAGGGGGCATTGGAACATTCAATCTAGTCTATCAGAATCATAAGTGATAACCTGGGCTTTTGAGTGGCATTTGAAGAGGGGTGGGGCAATCCTGTAGGACTGAGCCCCTTACCTGTGGAATTTGATACTCTCTCCAGGTATTTAATATCAGAATTAAGTTAAATTATAGGACACCCTGCTGGCATCCTGAGAATTCCCACACACACATTGGAATTGGTTCCAAAATCTTTCATCTTCCCACAAACACTAATGAAAACCTATGAGTATATATCTTAGTGTACATATGTGCATATTTCAAAAGAATAGCTCTTTAATAGTGGAATTACATATTTTAATTTTCACATACTACCAGATTGCCCTCCAAGAAAGTCTGTATCAATTTTCACAACCTCTTACCTTGTTTAAAGGGGTCCATTTCCCTGCCCAAGAGCAACTAATAACTTCAAGGTTCTTTCATCTCTTTAAAACAAAAAAAAATCCTCCCTTGATCCCATATCTGTCTAGCTCTTTCCTCTCCTTTATAGCAGGAATTTTGTTTTGTTTTGGGTTTTTTTCTTTCTTTTTTCTTTTTTTTTAAGATTTATTTTGGTGCGGGGAATGAGTCGGGGGCAGGGGGCAGAGGGAGAGAATCTTCAAGCAGACTCCCTGCCAAGCGTGGAGCCTGACTTGGGGCTCAATCCCACGAGTCACAAGATCATGACCTGAGCAGAAACCAAGCATCAGACACTCAACCCACTAAGCCACCCAGGAGCCCCTTAAAGATTTTAAAGTAATCTCTACACCCAACATGGGGCTCAAACTTACAACCCCAAGATCAAGCACTGCATGTTCTACCCACTAAGCCAGCCAGACACCCCTACAGCAGGGTTTTTGAACCTTGGCCCTATTTATTTCAGGGGCTAAATCTTAGTTGTGGGGGTCTCTTCTGTGCATTGTAGGATATTCAGCATCATCCCTAGCCTCTACCTACTAGATGCCACTAGCACCACCATTCCTCACTTGTGACAACCAAAAATATCTACATACAAAGGAATAAAACTGGAACCTTATCTTATACCACACACAAAAATCAACTCAAAATGGAGTAAACATTTAAATGTTAAGACCTGAGGGGCACCTGGCTGACTCAGCTGGTAGAGCATGTGACCCTTGATCTCGGGGTCATGAGTTCAAGCCCCACGTCGGTCGTAGAGTTTACTTTAAAAAAAATAGTAATAATAAAAAATAGATAGATGATGTTAAGACCTGAAGCTACAAAACTCCTATAAGAAAACATAGGAAAAAGCTTCTTGACATTAGTCTTGACACTGAGGTCTTGGATATGACACCAACATATTAAACTAAGAAAGCTTTTGCACAGCAAAGGAACAATCAAAATGAAAAGGCAACCTATGGAAGGGGAGAAAATATTTACAAGCCATATCTCTGATAAAGGGTTATTATACAAAATATATAAAGAACTCCTACGACTCAACAGCAACAAGCTGATTTTAAAAATAGACAAAGGAATTGAACAGACATTTCTCCAAAGAATAACTATCAAGTACATTAAAAAAAAAAAAAACTGATGAGGGAAATGAAATGCAAATCAAAAGCACAATAAGATATCATCTCATACTTGTTAGGATAGCTGTTATGAAAAAGAAGATAAATGTTGGTGAGGATGTGATGAAAAGAGAACCCTTGTACACTGTTGGTGGCAATGTAAATAAGTGAAGTTGCTACCAAAAACAGTATGGCAGTTCCTCAAAAACTTAAAAATACAATTACTTTTTTTTACTAACCCCAAGTCTAAGTATATATCCAAAGGTATTAGAATCAGGATCTTAAAGAGGTACTGCACTCCCATGTTTATTGCAGCATGATTCACAATAGCCCAGACATGCAGACAATGAAAATGTCCATCAACAGATAAATGGGTAAACACAATGTAGTATTATTTAGCCATAAAAGAGAGGGAAATCCTACAGTTTGTGACAACATGGATGAAAGAGGAGGACTTTATGCTCACTGAAATAAGCCAGACACAGAAGACAAATACTACATTACACATGAATCTAAAATAGTCAAACCCACAGAAACAAGAGGGTAGAATGGTGGTTCCCAGGGGCTAGGGTGAGGGGGAAACAAGAAGGTATCAAAGAGTAAAACGTTTTACTTATATAAGATAAATAAATCCTAGAAATTGACTTTATAGCATAGTGCCAACAATTAATAATACTATATCATATACTATTTTATGAAGGAAGATCTTATGTCCTCTATATATAATTTTATATAGAGAGACTTTTACATATGCATAGAGTTTTATATATATATATATATATATATATATATATATATATATATATATATATATATATATATATATATGGAGAGAGAGAGAGGGAGGGAGGGAAAGAGAGCATGCATGCATGCATGCAGGAACAAATGTTTAAAGGTTTATGGCATAGATTGTGGGGAATATTTTCACAGGTATATACTTATTTCCAGACTCATCAAGTTGTATACCAATGTGCAGCAATCATACCTCAATAAAACGGCTTAATAATAAGATAAATAAAATGTATGGAAACAGCCTCAGTTGGGAGTCACTGAACAGTTTCTTGAAAGAATTACCTATACAGTTGACCCTTGACAGCATGGGTTTGAATTCTGTGGGTTCACTTATACGCAGATTTTTTTCAACAAATAAATGTATTTTCTCTTATGATTTTAACACTTTTTCTTTAACTTACTTTATTGTAAGAATACAGTATATAATACATACAACATACGGAATACGTATTAACCAATTATGTTACCTGTTAAGGCTTCCAGTCAACAGTAGACTATTAGAAACTTGGGGGTGGGGGAGTCAAGTTATACTTTTTGCACAGGGTAGCTTTCCTCTATGCCCACACAGAGCACTTTGTTCTTTCTTGCTCTTTTATAAGAACAGTTCTTTTGAATCAGGCACCCAGTCTTATGGTCTCATTTAACTTTAATTACTCCCTTAAAGTCCTATTCTCCAAATGTAGTCACACCGGGTGTTAGGACTTCAACATATGAAGCTTGGGACATAATTCAGTCCATAACATCTCTGGAAGTGCTCTTGCTAGGACCACCAGTATTGCCATTGTTATCAAATCTAACAAATCCTTCCTAGTTGTTTCTTTTTTTAGCATTTGACACTGTTGACCACTTTTTCATGAAAGATCCTTAGCTACTGGATTTCATGATACCTTTTCAGATGCTCTAACCGAACTATCTCATTGGCTGCTCCTGCTTACCTTCCGGTGTAACTCTTGGCTTCAGTCCTTTAAATAGGAATGTTTCTCACAGTTCTGGCTTAGACCTTCTCTTCACTCTTCTGTTCTCAGTGACTCTTATGGCTTAAAGTATCAATACTCTGCTGATGACAGCCCTGAACACTCTCCTGAGCCCTAGACTTACTCACTTCGATGTCCTGTAGGCATTCCACCATTCTATCGGCTCTCAAGCAAGATACCTTCAGCATTTTTTTACTCTAAAGATGGTGCCAACAGTCACCTCAATTCTGAGTCAGAAGCCTAGCCCAATCCCAGAATCTCTCAGCTGCTCCTCCTGTGTGCTTCTCAATACCAAGGCACCTAGCACACTCTAAAGTGACTATTTCCTTGCCTGACTGCCCTATTTCTTGCCTGACTGCCCACTAATCTGGTAACTTCTTGAGGGCTCAGACTATGCTCCCTGTTCTATCCTCAGCCTCCAAAACACTGAATGACATATTAATGTTCAATACAATTTTACTGAATGGATAGATTCTCCATTGGAAGTACCAGTGCATACCAGTGCATACCATACTGCACCGCTTGTGTCCACCCACTCATGAACAGCAGGCCCAACCCACACGTGGTGTTAGATGGAGGAGGGACAGTAAATTACCCCTCCAATTGAGAAGGTACTTTGAAACCAGAAAACAGCAAGCAACTCCCTACAGTTTACAATTTTCTTTAGAGTAACTCACTGACAGGGGATCAGATAGTTTACGATCCAGGCATCCACACAACTATTCTCCATAAAGTCCAGAACCTTAGTCCCCAGATTTTATAGAGCAAGGGGGTCCAGAGGACGTTGTAATGAGGTCAAAGGCTCTAACACCCGTGTAGCAGAACTCAGGACACAATCTGTACGTGGTGGGGTGGGGGTGGGCATAGAAAACTGTTATCTCTGGTAGTTATTTAAAAAATTAACTACATAGGGGTACCTGGGGGCTCAGCTGGTTAAGCATCTGCCTTCGGCTCAGGTCATGATCCCAGGGTCCTGGGATCAAGTCCTGCATCAGGCTCCCTGCTCAACAGGGAGCCTGCTTCTCCCTCTCCCGCTCCCCCTGCTTGTGGTCGTGCGCACTCTCTCTGTCCAAATAAAATCTTTTTTAAAAAAATTTACAAAAAAAATTAAATAAAAGAATTAACTACATAATGGGGATATACCATAGAAGATATAGCAATTATCATTAGCACAAAAAATGCACACCATGGTTCAAAGGTGCGACAAGTACACCTGCTTCATGTGTCATGTCATGAAAATGAAAACAGTACATTGAGTACAAGCAGATATGGCTGGAGAAGGTTAGGTTACATAGGATACAGGCCAGAACTGGAGTTAAAGCAGTCCTGAGCTGGGAATAATGCAAAGTCATACATCTTTATGTAAAACCGGCTTTGTAATACTCTTTCCCTTGCCTCCACAGCATTGCTATCACATTTTACATTTCACTATGCTACCTACAGAAGTATTAGGTTAGTATAAGGAGTTACAAATACAGAAAATATATGTTCACACAGCTTAAGTAGAGACAACACTGACTGGTCCCATGCATATATACTCATATATGCCTCCAGAGAGGCATTGTTGGTCACACAACAATAAAATCCCACATCTGAACGCTACCATACCTTGTTCTTTCAAATATAGGGAGCCTTCAGCCACATATAAATCTTTTTGGTACCTAGTCTCTATGGTACTCTACCATTTATTGAGACACTGTTGATTACAAGTTGACCATCTAGGTCTTAGGTTTTAAAAGCATAAAACAATGGTTTCCCTGGAGTGCCTGAATGGCTCAGTTGTTAAGTGTCTGCCTTTGGCTCGGGTCATGATCCCAGGGTCCTGGGATCAAGCCCCACATCGGGCTCCCTGCTCAGTGGTAAGCCTGCTTCTCCCGCTCTCATTTCCCCTGCTTGCATTCCCTCTCTGTCAAATAAATAAATAAAATATTTAAAAAAAATTGTTTCCCTAAAGCTTCCTTTGTTTCAAGGAGTACAAATGGGTGGAACTACAGAAGACACTACTACAGACTGGATGGTATCCATCAGTGAACCTACCATATGCCTGGTTTCCATTTATACAAAATGAGTACGGTACCTTCACCATTCCCAGAGTAGTTCCTGTTTATGGGGAATCTTTCATCTCTTTATTCCATCCTCAACTCCACCATCCTTTTCCCCATATTTAAAGGTCCCTGGAGATTATAAGACAGTAATATACATGGCAGAAGTATTCATGAATGACCCAACTCTACTGGTGGTATTACCAGTGATGTGGCCATTTTGAGATGGGAAAAAATGCTTGAGAATCACACAACCATGCAATTGACTTTATTTGCTGTTTTATACCTTTTAATTCCAAAGGTTCTGCAATGTCACATTTTCTTTTTGTTGGTATAATCACTTTATTAGTTCAAATCAAGGAACTTTAAGCCATCATGATGATATACTATTTAGCTCTTCTATTATGTAGCTGGAACTAAGAAATTTCTTTCCTATGAAATAACAATGGAATACTACATTTCCTTAAATTGATTTATAACAGACTCAAGATCTACAGAGAATCATTACTAATGTCGTTAGTTTCCACCTTTAGGAGAAGGTTGAAGGTCATGACATTTTTGCCTTGGTTACCAGACTTTCCTTTATAACCACTGCAAGGCAGGATGGCCTTTAAAAGGCCAGTAACTGCTTACTCCCTGACACTCCAGGCCTAGAGGTTGAAGGTGGGGCAGGGATACTTAATGCCAAAACTTAGTCTGAAGGCGAGCCTGTCATTCTATTAAGCCCCTTAAGGGAGACTCTGAACTTCCAGTACCAAGCTCTACCACCTCTAAACTGGGACACTTCAAGTGAAGCCACCAGGATAACTTACAAAATCCCATATAACCCACAACAGACTACCATTAACAGCCCTGGGAATTAAACGTGGAAAATCAGCATAAAAATGACATTCCACGGGACTGAAAGGCTTTGGCTCCAATCTACTTGTAAGTGAGGATCTATAGATCTACAGGTCTAAAACGCAGTCAGAATGCTGCCATTTTCCACTGCCCACAAGCTGTGTTAGTTTTGGAGGGCAGAACACACACTGAGTAGGAAACCCCAAACAAAGCCCTAAAAGCCAATCATGTGACACCCAAATTGGACACAGGATAGATACCAACCTCTGTACCTGCTGCACAAGTACAGAGCATCTGCCTCGAATCTGTTCAAAACTTTGTAATGTACCTCGGTTTTCCATCTCTCACAGTTACCTGAGGGAAGAAGGGACTCATGCATTAACTTACCCAAGTTGCTTAAAAACAAAAGGGAAAACAGAAATCCAAAAAACATCTTTCAAAAAAAACCCACGTCTTTCAAGAAAAATCTATCATTCAAGATACTATTCTGTATGATTCTACAGTCCAGAAAAAAAATCATTTGAAAAAAACAATAGGGCACAATCTAGACAATTCAGCCTGAAAATTACAATCTTAACCGTGTAACCAAGAGTAAATTGAAGTTATTTTCTTCACAGGGCTGTGATAGGATAGAAAAAACATCCTATACATTGATGGGACATGACAGCAGAGGCAAATGAGACTTTTGAGAAGACCAAAGGTAAGATGGACAGTGTTTTGGTTTAGAAACTAAGACTGGAACTTAATTAAATTTCCCCAGGGGCCATTATGCATCCCATTCATCACTTACCCGCTTCATTTCATTTTTGCACCCCAGATATAATCATGCCCCAGGATCTATTTTGGGCCCTTCCCACTCATTTGAGCCCCCTCCCTAAACACAGAGTGGTCCAAACTCAAGCTTCAACCAGGTGTGCATGACCTGCTAGTCCAGCCGACAACCACACAGTAAAGCAAAACAATTTCCCTTCCCAAGTTTACTTTTCCATGGAGGTTATCGTTTTCTCTAGGTATTCAAGTTCAAACCCTAGCCTTTTTTTCTTTTTCTTTTTTTTTCTTAAGATTTTATTTATTTATTTGACAGAGACACAACGAGAGAGGGAACACAAGCAGGGGCAGTGGCAAAGGGAGAAGCAGTCTTCCCGCTGAGCAGGGAGCATACCAGGACCCTGGGATCATGACCAGAGCTGAAGGCAGACACTTAACCGCTGAGCCACCCAGGCGTGCCCCCCAGCCTTTTTTTCTTTAGAGTCAATTTTCTTAATGGATTCTCTGAGATGCATATCTTTTACTCCCATGTGAGTTAGGACCCTCATCAGTTTATATCCAATGTTCAGTTAAACTGACTTTATACAGGGATTTCATCCATACAGACAGGCTTCAAATTCTTCCTACACTGTACCACCAGCTAAAGATGCCTAGAACACATTTCTTCCTGCCTTTCTCTATTCAGTTTGCTTTTGGCACCTCCTTCTTGCCTTCAGGACAAAAATCTAAAAAGGAAAATTTCTAATATTTTAGCCTCTTCTGCTCAGACCCACTTTCCCAACTCATCACAGGTCTCCCCTCTGGCTGGCTGTTCTCAGGCTCAATCCCTGGAACACACTTGACCTGCCCTGGCTGCCCATTTGATCCCATGCTACTGTCTCCTTTCTCACTCCAAACCACAGCCCCCAAATCTGTATCAAAATTCACCACCTCCACATGGACTGCCCTTTCTCAGCAACTCCATCTAGATCTATGTCCATGACTCTTTTCTCTCTCAGCGCCCCTGTCCTTTACCACCACCCAGCTCTCCATCATCTCCTACCGCTCTTTGTTTCAAATTACATTACACTTTCCTAGAATGCAGGACCTCAAACCTGGGATCTCTGCCAATCCTACAAACATGAGCACCGACAGGTGTTGAAGAACATACTTTCAAAATGGAGAAATACTACTGATTTATGACTGCCTTTGCATCCAGGACCCAGTATGGAACCACCACAGACACCCACACAGGATGAGCCTGTTAGTCACTTACATTCCCAGGCCTTGTGAGAGGCTCTGTTGGACTCCAGTCCCTCCTGCATGGCCATGGTACGTTCCCCTCGGAACCTGCCATTCTGTCCCGTCGCTTCGCATACCATGGGGATGCTCTCGTATTCTCCAAGCTTTAACCTGTACTTATTTCTGGTGGGCCACACAATAAGTTGGGGAGGGAGAGAGCACTCAGGTGGCAGCCTGATGATCCTGCCAGCCTCACGATAAATCCTTCCTTTGGAAGATGTCACAGGGCCCAGTGGACTGACTTCTTCAAAGAGGCATTCTGTCTCATACATTTCATCTTCAACTTCCTCTTCCAACTCAGAGTCTTCTGAATCCTTGGGAAGTACAGTGTTCAAGGCAGCATTTTTCTTCAATAAGTAGACTGTGTTCCTGCTTGAGAAGTTGCTCAGGGATTTCTGCTTCCTGCCTTTCACAGTTTTTTTAATCTTTGCACACTTTTTGAAGTTCTCACGATCCTCCTCCTCAGTCTCATCATTCATGGTCATTTCTTCTTCATCTGTTTTCAACTTCCCATTCCTGATGGTCTTCCATGATCCCTTAGTTTTGCAGTCTGGTGATGACCCTTCATCTTTGCAAGGCATTTGCTCAGGGGATTTCTCCAGCTCTGCATCCTGCCACCAGCTCCTATCACACTGAATCCCTTCATCCACCCCCCTGCTGTTCATCTGGGCCAACCAGGCAGGGCCAGGAACACACTTTGAATAGCTGTCCCTCTCTACCACCTTGTCCAGTTCCCCACACCTGACTGCCTCCTCTTCTGTTGGCTTTCTGCTTTCTAGCGAGGACTCAGGAGATTTCCCGTGCTCTGCATCCTGCCAGTGGCTCATATCACATTGAATGCCTTCAGTGACCTGGCTGAACCGGGCCAGGAAGGTAGGGGGAAGGACATAATTCTCAGCGTAGCCGTTGCTCTCTACCACTTCATCTTCGTCCACGTTCACAGCGAAGCCAGGGCCCCCACTACCATTGTCTGGCATGCTTTCCCCAAAGCTAATGGGACTCCGGGATTTGGAGTCTAGGCTCAGGTCCTCAACGGCTTTATTGCTGGAACAGATTGGCCTTTCCTGCTGGAGCTTATTGCTATCTCCAGAAGACTGGCACAGATTGGAGTTCAGGGTATCCTGGACTTTATCTTTGTCTTTCGCTTCATCTGGAGAGGACAGGAATTGGGGAACAGATGCGTAGCCTTTTTCTTTACCCAAGTTCATGTCCATAATGGAGCCCAACTTTACCACCTCATCACGTCTTACATCATGACACTGCTCCGACCAGATAGTGCTTTCTTCATCTTTACACGTAATGCCATCTGCACCCTCGTGACGCTTACGAAGCACACTTCTACTCTCATGAGAACTGTGTGACATCCCACCGTGCTGCACCATGATGTCTGGCACGGCTTTACCATAAGCTAGGACATACAAACGGATAGTTTCCTTCAAAGTCTTCCAGAACTGTGTCACAGGGGATCCTTTGCTCTGTTCTAGCCTCATTTTCCCTTTCCCAGATGCATAATTTACTTGAGGTGATGTTCTATACACAGTGTTAAGAGAAGGGCTCTCACCATGTAGCTGCTGCTTCTGGGCAACAGATGAAAAAACCCCATCTGTTGGTTCAGGAATGTTGTCAGTTTCTGTGTCAATATTAGAAGTCGGGATACTGGTCACCATACCACCTTCTGAGTGGGTGTCTTGTTTCCGAGTCCGGTTTGCAGCCTGATGAGGTTCAGTCTGAGTCTCTTTCGTCTTCGTTTTCTTTCCATAGCCACTACACTGCCGGAACTGTGCTGTGTTACAAAACACGGGTCTTCGGTTAAGCGCAGTGGGCAACGGGGACTGAGGGATGAGGAAGCCAGGAGACTCACTGAGTACCACTGAATATGGGAAATACAGACTTCCATTTCTGAAACCTAGGAAGAGAACACGGGTAGTTAGCCACTCTGTCTCCCGCAGCCAGTCACAACATTCAGCCAGTACGCAGTCACGTGGCCGCACCGATTGGTAAAATACACAGTTTCTTCCATGCCAGTTGGTAGCTCCTGGCCCCCACTTCTCCCTGGATATCCTCAAGGATTCGAGAAGGGAATGTGCAGTGCCCAGAACGGTGGGACCTCCAGAACCCTCCTTCACCACGAGAGCAAGCATCTGTCTGATGGGTTGGTTGCCAGGCCATCAGATAGTCAGCATATTATGAATCACCCCTACTTAGTAGTGACTCTTTTTCAGAGAGACCTAGCACCCACCAAGCATAATTCAGGATTGTTGTGGCTGAAGTAAGAATAATTGTGTCAGCTCTGATAGAGCAAGCCTTTCTAAACCTGTTCATTCAGCACTATTCATTCATTCATTCACACACACACACACACACACACACACACACACACACACACACACACCTTCTCCCATTTTCCTCTCTTTAGGGGTAAACAGGATAATGGTGCCAATAATGCCAGAAACACTACTGTCATACATAGTCACATGGGGAAAGGCATTTGATTTTGCAAGACAGATTTATACAACTGATAAGATAAAACTTCTACCTTGCATATAAAAGCAATAATTACATTCAGATCAGTGTTCATCAGGCAATTTACTCAATATTGAGGTTGATCTTATGAACTCAATTTCACTGTTTAAGACTGCATCAAAATGCCTCTTGGGCCTGGCCTAATGTATTTATACATAAAAGTATATGGGTTTCTTTCTTTATAGAAAGGAAGCAGACAGGTCTCAGCTTGGACTTCAACATTGTCTGCAAAGGTTGGAAGCCAACAGAATGAAGTTCATGAGTCAGATAACTTCCTACCATACATCTGGTACTGTATCATACAATGGACCAAAATACCTTAATGTAGCTCCCTGCCACTAGCATCCATCCCAGGTCCCTATTCAACTACTCACTGCAGAAACATAGGTGTTAAGAGTTGTTATTTTGTCCCTCACTAATCAGCAAAATCTATGGCTACTCTTTGTAATACCTTCCCTCTTGTGCTACCATGCACAGGACTTTAAGTCATCTCCACGTTTTTACCTCAGTAACTACTACTAGTAACTTCCTTGACCCATCTCCCTGACATTCACAGGTCTGTAATCCATATTAGTTCCAGAATTTTCCTTCCTTTCTTCCTTCCTCCCTCCCTCCCTCCTTTTGTTGGACGTAATCTCTACACCCATATGGGGCTCGAACTCGCAACCCTAAGATCAAGTTGGATGCTCTCCCACCTGAGCCAGCCAGGCACTCCCAGAATGATCTCTCTGACTCAAATGTGACCCCTCACTTGAGAGACAGTATTCGAAGTATTGTCACTGCCAGTCAGGAAATGAGGAACAATGACCACATTCCTTAGGATGCCATAAAAGCCCTCATTATTCTGATTTGTCACCCTATCATCTCACTCTCCCACTAAGCCTATATGCTCTAGCCATATGTGGGTTCCTTCACAGGCTAACTTCTCTTCACTTTTCTGGGACACCCTCCTTCCCTACTTCTTCCACTGCTACCAAAACCTTTTGTTTTTTAAGTGGAAATCTTGCCATTTGTGACAATAGGTGGACCTTGAGGGCATAGTCCTAAGAGAAGCTGGACAGAGAAAGACAAATACCATATCATCCCACTTCTATGTAAAATCTACAAAAGATTAACTCAAACAGTAGAATAGAGGTATATCAGGGACTGGGTGGTGGGGTTAATGGGGAAATGTTGGCCAAAGGCAAAAGAAAACCAATTCATCTTGTTATACAAAGGAGGGTACTGAGGCAAAGAGAATTTAATATTGATTCAAAATCAGCCGATTTAGGGGCGCCTGGGTGGCTCAGTCGGTTAAGCATCTGCCTTGGTCATGATGCCAGGGTCCTGGGTTTGAGCCCCACATCAGGCTCCTTGCTCCATAGGGAGCGTGCTTCTCCCTCTACCTGCCGCTCCCCCTGCTTGTGCTCTCTCTCTCTTTCTCAAATAAATTAATAAATCTAAAAAAATTAAAAAACAAAACCCCTCCAAATCAGCCTCTTTATAAAAGCATGAATTGGCCCTCTATTTCAGTTGTACAACTATGTGTACTGCATGTCTAATTAATGTTTAAAGCTGGCAGAGTTTCTAATTGCACGTAAGAAGAATATGGAAGAAGTTTGGAAGTCACTTACTCTGAACAAAGTAAAAAGCTCAACTGAAAAATCAAGAATTTTTCCCAGATAACTTCACAGCAGTAGGTTACAGGGCAAAGTGCTATCCCCAATGTTGGAGAGATATGTGAATGTAGACAAGCACAACTTACAGGAGCAGAAACCCAAGAGATAAAAATTCCATGGGAACTAGTAGTAGGGTAGGGAAACCTGAACTGTTATTGACAAATTGCAGGCTCAGGATGAATAAATCTGAGAGTTAAAAACTTCAGGGGGACCCATTCATAAGGAACCCTCCCCCCGCACTTTGTTTTGAGATTTATCTATAGTAGCTCAGCCAGTTTCTTACAGTAAATCTAGGAAAGAAATCCCACAGGAAGAGTGGGGAAGAGAAACCACTGCGACATACATAAGGAGCACTCTATTCCTACCAACACTGGACCTCAGGACAAGCTAGTTAACCGGAGCCTAATTGATAAGGAGGTAGGCAAATACTTATCTCAAACCCACCCTAACCACCCTTCCCTATTCAATGGGAGGAGGAAGATGAAGTACATGCATAGTTCAAAGTCCAGAGGCACAATCTCACTAAAAGACTGAGACCTAAAATCAGTCCTTCAAGAACCAGATGACTATGATCCCTGTCCCACCTCCACAACTTAACAAGTCACTAACGGCCTATTTAGAGCAGTTCCTTTTATCCAGTATAGAATGCCTGGCAATCAAGGAAACATTACAAGATATACTAAAAGGCAAAACCTATGTTGTCTGCAAAAAAATTCACTTTCAACATAAGACAGGGATGAAAAGTAAATGCATGGAGAAAGATGTTCTGTGCTAATACTAATCAAAAAACAGTGGACAAGCTGTATTTCAAACAGAGCAGACTTCAGAGCAAGGGAAATGATCAGGGATAAAAAGTGGCATTACATGAAACATCAGTTCTTCACTGAAACATGACAATCCCTAAAGTGTGTGCCCTTAACAGAGGGTGAAACTATGTGAGGCAAAAAGTGACAGAACTGCAAGGAGAAACAGAATGACCCACTATTCCTATTGGGAGACTTTACACTCCTCTATCAGACTAGGACAGATGCAGTGGGTAAAAAAAAATCAGTAAGAATGGTTGAACTAAACAGCACCTTTAACCAACTGGAAATAACTGACATCCACAGACTACTTCATCAAACAGAAGAGGCATCTCATACCCATAGGGAACATGCACCAAGAAAGCCCATACCATGGGCCAGAAAACATTTCTACAAATTAAAAAGTATATTAATCATATAGTGTCTGCTTTTAGCCTACAACTGAGTTTAGAAAACAAAGATAGCTGTAAAATCCCCAAATACTTTGAGATTAAATACACTACTAAATAAACCTGAATCAATGAAGAATTCTCAAGAGAAATTTAAAAAGATTTTGAATTAAATGAAATAGTACTTCTCAAAATTGAAGCAGTGCTTAGAGGGAAATTTACAAAATTAAAAAGTTCTGAAAATCAATCATACAGCCTCTAATTTAGGAAACTAGAAAATGAAGTGGAAATTAAAACCGAAGAAAAAGAAAATGAAAATTAAAGCAGAATTAATGAAACTGACAACAGAAAATCAATAGGAAAACAAAAAAGCTGGTTCGTTGAAAAGATCAATAAAGTTGATAAGCCTCTAGCCAGTTTACTGAGTAAAAAAAAAAAGGAAGACACAAATTACTAATATCAGAAATGAAGGAGGGTACATCACTACAGATCCCACGGACAGTAAAAAGATGGAAAGAATACTATGAACTCTATTATCACAACTTTCAAAACCTACAAAAAATGGACCAATTCCTTGAAAGATAAAGTTGGCCAGACTCATACAAGTAGAAATGGACATCTGAATAGATCTTTATGTATTAAAGAAAATGAATCAATTAACTGATAACCTCCTAGAGCAGAAAGTGCCAGGTCCAGAAAGGCTCACTGGTGAAGTCTACCAAACACTTAAGAAATTACAAATAGATCAATGTAGGATAGAAAAGAGAGCCCACACACAGACCCATATAAATAGAATCAACCAATGTTTGACAAAGGAGCAAAGACAATACAATGGAGCAAAGATAGTTTTTTTCAACAAATCGTCCTGGAACTGGACATACATGTGCAAAAAGTGATCCTAGACACAGCCCTTGCAATAAACACCCTTCACAAAAATAAACTCAAAATGGACCACAGACCTCCATGTAAAATACAGAAATTGTAAAACCTAGAAGATAACACAAGAGAAAAACCTAGATGTCCTTGGGTATGGTGATGACTTCGTAGACAAAATACCAGTGGCATACATGATTCATGCAAGAAAGAACTGATAAGCTGACCTTCATTAAAATGTAAAACTCTGCAAAAGATACTGATACTATCAACTAAATGATAAGCCACAGATTGGGAGAAAATATTTATAAATACATACCTGATAAACGACTGTTATCCAAAATATACAAAGAACCCTTAAGACATTAATAACCTGATTTAAAAAGAGACTGTAGACCTTAACAGGCACCTCATCAAAGAAAATACACAGACAAACCTTGCCGAATAAACATATGAAAACAATGCTCCATATCATATATCATCAGGGAAATGCAAATTTGAGCAATGAGATACTCTACAAGTACTAGAATGCTGAAATCCTGAACACTGACAACACCCAATGCTGGTGAGGATGTGCAGCAACAGGAACTTGGATTGCTAGTGGAAATGAAAGATGGAACAAATGCAAAATGATATAAGATAGTGTGAAAGGAAGAAAGTTTGGCAGTTTCTTGCAAAACTAAACATATTCCAAAACTTGGGAGAAACCAAAATATCCTTCAATAGATGAGTGGATGTATGTCATAATTCAGACAATGGAATATTATTCAGCGGTAAAAACAAATGAATTATCAAGTAACAAAAAGACGTAAGGAAACTTAAAATGCATATGACTATGTAGAAGAAGCCAATCAAAAAACTATATACTATATGATTCCAGTGATACAACTTTCTGGAATAGGCAAAGCTATGGAGCCAGTAAAAAGATAAGTGGTTGGGGGCGCCTGGGTGGCTCAGTCGTTAAGTGTATGCTTTCGGCTCGGGTTGTGATCCCAGAGTCCTGGGATCGAGCCCCACGTCGGGCTCCCTGCTCGGCGGGAAGCCGGCTTCTCCCATTCCCCCCTGCTGTGTTCCCTCTCTTGCTGTGTCTCTCTGTCAAAGAAATAAAATCTTAAAAAAAAGTAAGTGGTTGCCTGGGGTTAGGGAGAATGGAGTCGTGAACAGGCAAAGGATTTTTAGGGCAATGAAACTATTCAATTACAATATTATAATGGTGGAGAGCTTTCATGATGTATTTATCCAAAACCACAGAACATACAGCTCAAAGAGCACACCCTAATGTAAGCTTTGGGTGAAATGAAACATTGTAGGTTCACCGATTACAACAAATATACCACACTGGTGAGGGATGTTGATAATGGGAGAGGTTATGCAGGATGGAGGGTATATGGGAAGTCTCTGCCTTCTGCTTCATTTTGTTGTGAACCCAAAGTTGCTCTAAAAAATAAAGCCTACAAAATACAGGTTTAGAGATTCTTGAATATGCCTAGAATATATCCAGAAAGATCCCCAAATCACTGGCAATATTTTCTGCCTCGGGGAGGGTACTGGGAAACTGGGAAAAGGGATTAAGAGGGAAAGATTTCATTCCTTGTTTGTATACTATTTTAATTTTTAGCCCATGTATTTGGTTAGTTTTTCAATAAAAAAAAAATAGTTTAAGCCAGTTTCAAGTGAAGAGATGTTCTGTTATTCATAAAATAGTTACACCTCTCATTCTGAATACTTCCTAGTCAAAATGACTAGGTACAAAATAAACTACAATAATTTGCCCTGTAGGTTAATACAACCAGGATGCTTTGAGTCCACTTGCTCAACTGAACTCATGTTATATTCCCTCAAGGAACATCTTTACATCCTTGGCTGTGACAGACATGCTGTTTAATACACAATTTCATCAAGCCATTTAACAAGTTCTAATACCTTACTCTCATTTCCTACTTAACTAACTCTATCCAAAAATGATGTAAATTACCTTCAACATCTTTCTGTACTGGCATCCATTCTTCTCTTGGCGATAGGTCCTTCAAGCTCCTTTGAAAAAGGAGAGACCTTCGCTGTCCAAATGGAATCTGACAGCCTCATACCACCTTCAACATGGGGCATATAACCTAGACTGGTCAAGGAGATGAGTCCATCTTCCTGGATTGGTAAGTAGAACAAGGATGACATGTGACAAAACCAAACCACCAGGAGTCAGCTTTGGAACTCTTGTTGAAATACTGGAAGAGAAGGCTCTTTCTTCTATGGGATCCCTGCCATGCAATCATTACAGGCCCACAAATGCTGTAACCGTCTTTGCCACTTTGAAATGACTGAGAATGAGGTCAATACAGAGAGTCAAAACCTAGGGAAAAACCAAACTAGAAATAAAGGGATACAGATTCTAATATGGATTATGTCTTTGGAGTCCCTATTTAGCCAGCCTGAAGTGGCTTCTTTCTTGGAATTCTTGGTTGCACAAAACAGTGAATCGTATAAACTTTTTTTCTTCTTCACTAAAATCCCTGAGTTAGGTTGCGGTTAAAACAAACAAGCAAAACAAACAATACAGTTCTGATTCCAACTCCCAGTACTCATCACTTTAATTCTCTTAAACCACAGCTCTCAGGACAAAATATCTTAAACCTTAAGGTGAAGTACATGAAAAAAGTGCACAAGTACAGAATCTCAGCCTTTTAATTCAAGTTTAAGATACAATATGCATTTCTTTCTTTCAGGAATTTCCCACCCTCTGACCTCAAGAGTCTTCCTCATACAATTCCTTCATCTGAACCACTCCAAAATCACATTTCAACATCTGTATTAATTAGGGGTCACCAGAGAAACAAAGCTAATGGAATGTTTATAAAAATTTCTTTAAGAACTAGCTCATGTGGAGGTACAAGTCCAAAAGATGTCAGGCAGGCAGTTTTGCTGCAGACACAGTGAGGAGCTGAAGTCCACAGGTCATATGCTGGCAAAATTTCTTATTGCTCAGACTGCAATTTTAAAATGGCTGCCATTAGGAGCTCCTTGGACTAAAGATTCTACTACTTAGGTGGGATCAGTGATTGATGGACTCAAAAGCAGCCCTTATCACACCTAGTTTTCTCCTTGGAAAACAGTTGCATAAGATACACAACATACTTTATCTACAGCAGGGTACACTGAAGAATAGATTTAACATTATCTTTGCTACCAGAGGCATGAGAAGGGTGAATCACTCCATGGATCCTCCTGCCCTGCCTAAAGCCCCCTCCCACTCTGTAATGCATGAAATCCTAGATGTCTACCTCCCAAACATTTAAGCCTCATCATTCTTCTCCCAGCTACTTTTTCGACCTCCCCAGGACAGCTCTTAGAATCTTTAGGCCTTGTTGAAAAAATTATAGGGACTAGGAGCTCTAAGGTACTTCTACCAGACTGGTTTCATAAAATTTTGGTTTGACTCCTCTGTTAACTCTGGGCAAGTCCGGGACTCTGAGCCTCTGTTGCTTCACTTGTGAAACACAGGAATATTACCTAGCTGATGGGGGTTGTTGAGGTCAAATGAGAGAGCCTACTTCAGTATTTGGCAGAATAAGTGGCATATAGGTAGAATTCCAATTTTACCTATTAAGGTGAACTTCAAACACTGCCCCTGTGTGCTGCCATAATCTCTTTCGTGTCAAGACAGGGTGAGGAAAGGGAAGTGGTGGATTAAGGTATTGCTTTAGGGGAGGGTCCCTAACCCCACTGAACTCGGATTTCTTACCTGCCCCGGGAACAGAGAATGGATTATAGGTGGGATTCTGGTACCAGGGACTCGGGTAAGGCTGCTGGCCCACGGCATGCACATAAAAAAGGGGTCTGGCGTTACCACCCTCAAAATGTGCGTTGTTTTCTGAAGAGTTCATTTTCTAGGCTGAAAAACAGGTGTTCATATTTAGGAAAGGACAGTGGCGCTCAGCGCTGCCATGAAGGGAGAAATCATCCTAGTTCCCTTTCAGAACCCCAAGGCTGGGTGGCAGGGTCCTCACCTTCTCTTCCCGCTCGCCGGGATCGCGGACACAGGGCTGCACCGCACTGCGCACCTGGGCAGCGCTGCCCACGGGCGGGGCCGTAACCTGCCAGAGCAAGTCTCGGCTCCCCGAGCCGCAGCAGCAGCCCCAAAGGAAGACCGAGGCCTGGGAGGCCAAGAGGGAAGCTGTGCGGCGCCTGGAGCGCGCCGGGCTACGCCCAGGAGCTCCACTCGAGGGCGGTGGCTTGGGCCCGGCCTGCAGGCACCGGACCTCGGCCTGGCCTGCGTGCCTACCCCGCCCCCTCCCCACTCTGGAGGATCCCATCCCCTGGGCCCAGTGTCTCCTCACCCACGGCTCACACCCCGCCCCCGTCCCACAAGCCAGTCTACTCCGCTCCCTCGGGACCCGCATCCCCACGCCCCCACCTGCGCCAAACCTACCTCCGCGACCTGGAGAGTCTCTGGCCCCTGCTGCCCTGGCTCCCGCCCTTACATACCCTGGCTAGCACGTGCTGCCTGTTGCGCAGGCACCGCCCTCCCGCAGATGGCCCGCGCATGCGCTCTGGACGAGGCCCGCAGCCGGGCTGCTCTGTCCCGGGGCACCTGGAGAAGCTCGAGAGTAGTTTTCCACACCATGTAGCTCCAGTGCGTGGACGCCCAGGTGTCGGTGCTTCCAGAAGACGGGTCAGTCCCTGCGCCCCACCTCCCTGCTCTCCCAGAGTGTACCTTTCATTTGAGTGTGTTCAGTTAGGACAGCCTGAGTTCCCTCCTCTGAGCTCCTGGTGTCCTTCGTTCCTCGGGCCTAACGCCTCTGACACTTAGGAAGAGGAGCTGACTGAGGACAAGGAGAGAGGAAGGAGGAGGCCAGCCTGGACGGTGCAGGCCTGAGAGGAGGCGATTCACAAAGGACGGGCGCTCCAGCCTGCTTCCCGCTGAGGCGAGTAAAAAGCAGCGGTGCAGAGGCTCTGGCAGTCAGGGCGCCATTTGGGGAGAGTGAGGGCCAGGGGGCCTGGGAAGTCGTCTGTGAGCGGGTAGGTCGGCAGTTTGAGGGAGAAGCTGGCGCGCACGGACTCCGCTTTTCTTTTGCACGTGGGAGAAAGGGAAGACTTCTGGGAGAGTAGTTAACGGGAGTCGTGGGGTGGGAAGGAGGATTGTGAATTTTTTGTTTTGTTTTGTTTTTTTTAAGATAGAGATTTCGGTAGCTTTATGGCCAGAATGGACAGACGGGGAGATGTTACCTACCTATAGTGGAGAGAGAAGGGATGTTAGGAAGATGTTCCGAGGAAGCACAAGGCAAGGTTAGCTAAACGTGGCTGCAATGCTCTGCCTGGACAGAAGTTACTGGGATAAGAGGGAACGGAGGTCCTCAAGGCAGGGATTTCAGTGCTTTAGCATCGAATGACCTTGATTTTTTCAGTGGAGGGCAGGAATAAGACTTACAGGGAGCACTGAATATTTGGAATGGGTGTCCACATTATTTGGTGGAAATTGTGTTTGACAGAATTTGCCATGGGTGAAACAGAATAAAGATTTTCTTTCACATAAAGAACCCTGCAGGTAGACTGCCTGAGTGCGGTTTGGTGGTACCTTGGCATCACAGAGTACCCAATCTCTTCCTTCTTCAACTTGCCTCATGATCCAAGATGCCTGTTGCAAGCACAAAGAAAGGGAAGGAGCCGGGAAAGGATTTAAAAAAAAAAAAGGAGCAGAAAGGGCCACAGCAACTTCTGCTCTGTGATCAGTCTTGTTCTTAAGGAGTTATACTAGAAAACCCATGTAATATCAGATTATAATCTCATTGGTTACCCACCGCTGAAAGGAAGTTTGAGAGCTCTTCTCTTTTAGTAGGGTGTCACTTGGAATAAGGTGGGATGCTGTGACTAAGAAAGAGGGGAGAATCGGTGTTAATTGGGCCAATAACTTACATTGCTTTAGTTGATGAAAGAAGCAGTATTTTCCCACTTCCCTTTACTTATATAAAGCCCAATCATTCCCTTCACAGCTAATTTTCTTCATAAAAGGTCAAAAACACTCAGTCTTCCCCACCTCCCACTCCTTCAGTCACTGCAAATCTAGATTTTGTTACCATTGTGCCCACTCATCCACCCTCGCCAAGGACACTAATGAACCACTTGCTGCTAAATGGCATGTAAACTTCAGTCCTCATGTCACTAAACCTTGCCTCCCAGGTACCAGCCCAACTGGTTCTACATCCTGTCTGCTTGCCCTTCTTTTTTTTTTTTTTCCCCTGCTTGCCTTTCTTAAAATCTTTTACTGGCTTCTCTTCCAAAATTTCTCTCTTTAATGTTCATATTCTCCATGTTGTGGTTTATTCTCTCTTATTCCACTTTCCCTCTCTGTATTTTCACCCATTCTCAGGGCTTCAAAAACAGCATATTGCTCACTCCTAAATCTCAATCTCCATTGTATCTATCACATTTATATCCCAACAGAAGACTTTTGTTGTCATTAGGGCATGCACAGACGATGATTTCTGTTCACATCCTTGGGCAAAAGCAACATCCCAGTGTACTGTTAACCTCCACAGGTGGCATAGCAGTTGAGAAGCTCTATTAGATGTGTGTGGATAGACAATATGTGATCTAGAGAATAAGTTTTCAACCCAGCCAATCAGGTGTAGTTGTTGTAGGTTTCAACTTGTTCTCTGGCAGTGTTTTTGAGGTATAACTACTTTATGTTACCAAATAGTTGAGGAACCATAATATTTAACAATATTTAGGTCTGGGAGCAGGGTACACAATCCTTGAGAAACCCCAAAGTATACCCTCTGAATAGAAGGCCTTTCTACCTTCTCTTGGTGGAACCTCCAGGTCCAGATTATCCTTAGAAATAATGTATTAGGTATTCAGTGCAGTTTAATCTTTCCTACTCTTCTTTCCCTATATAATTTTCTTTTTTCAGTTTTCCCCCTAGATTCTGCTATTTTCATTATAGGCAAGAGAAATGGTTAAAGAAAAATGGACTGTTTGTATATACATTCAACAATAGAGGTGTTAGCAGTTTGCTTTTTTAGTAGCAAAAGAGTTATTTGGATTCAACTAACTACTTTGATCGTTTTGGGGGAGAAGCTTATGCCTATAAATTATTAAAAGCAAATGCAAAATGTAAATAACAGTGATATAGAACTAAAATATTTTAAAGATCATTTAAAAACATGCAAGGATGCAAAGAAGGTATTGTGGCTGAATTGTGTTCTCTTAAAATTCATATGTTGAAGTCAAACCCCCAGGAGATCACAATGTGACTATATTTAGAGATAGGGCACTTAATGAGGTAATTAAGGTAAAATGAGATCATTTGGGTGGGCCTTTATCCAGTATAACTGGTGGTCCTATAAGAAGATGAAATTAAAGACCCAGACATTTGCAGGCAGAAAGACAATGTGAGGATGTGCTGTGAAGGCAGCAGGTCATGAAGAGGCCATGGAAGAAACCACATCTGCCAAAACTATGATCACACCAGAACTACAAAAGAGTAAATTACTATTAACTAAACCACTCAGCCTGTAGTATTCATTATGGCAGCCCTAGCAAACTAATGCAGAAGCAATTAATATAAGAATAGGATAGTGTGTTGTGTGTGTTGTTTTCAGTACCATAATATGAAAAAAAACTTTTATAGCCAACAAATAAGCCAGCATAATTCATGCATTCTGGTACAACTGGCTTTCATTTCCAACAAAAAGGAATATGATTATTCTTGTATATTATTGTTAAATATAACATTTCTTAATTCAGAATATTCCTACTAGCTCTACCTCCACCAAATGTAGGTTTTTAGGAAATTAAGCAAAACCTCAAATTTTTCTTGAATTCCAATAAAATAATATGTAAGAGGCAACACAAACCTATACCTCTCTCTAGAGAAGGGTAAGGTCCCTAGATGACTACAAGGTGGAAGCTGGTCACCAGAAAGACCAAAAAAGATAGGAGGGTTTGAACTTTAAATTCCCTTCTTCACCTTCTCAGAGGGGAAGTTTGCTGAAGATTGAGTGGGGAAAAAAACAAAACAAAACAAACTTGAACAAGGAGATGGAGAGAGATTTGTGTATCCCTTTCTACTAAATTTGACTCTCTTCGTAACAAGCAAGAGAAATGGAATGAAGAAAAATGGGCTATTTGTATACATACTGATGTGATGGGAAGATGATGCACCAAGAGAGGGCCTGGATACTCTGTGCCATCCCCAAGCCCCATATCTTTCTTAGACATGTCTTCCATTTGGCTGTGTCCTTTATAGTAAACTGGTTAATATGTTTAAAGTTCTTTATTGAGATCCGTGAGTTCTAGTGGATTTGCAAACTTGAGGTGATGGGAACCCCTCCAAATTGATAGGTGGCTGGGCAGAAGTTTGGTGGCCTGGCCACCCCATTTGAAGCTGGCATCTAAAGTGGGGGCAGTCTTCTGGGGTCTGTACTATGGGTGGTGTCAGAATTGAATTGTCCGATTGAACGTAGTTGGTGCCAGAGAATTGGTTGTTGTTTCAAAAACATACATTTGGTGTTAAAAACAGTGAGATTCACTAGAACTTTCTTTGCTTAGGTAAACCTATGGTTTGGGAAGAGAATGCCTAAAAAGGCAGTGATGAACAATCTTTGATTCCTGACTGACCACATGGTCACCCGTGGTATGGAGCAGCAGCTGTCCTACTAAACTAAACGGTAACAGTGGGATTTAGAGATGGACTCAATTCCCAGGGAGTTGGTTCACTTGATGCATAAGGAAATGCAGACTAATAAGAAACATGTGAAATATGTAACATCTTGGCTATTGTCAGTTGTAATAGCTGAAATGAAAATAAAAGAGAGTACTGGATTGGACCTTGATGCTGGACCAAGCTCAAATATTGATTAGTCCCAGCTTAATCCATAGCCTCAAAGCCACCCCCAAAGAAAATAATTATTCTGGGACAACAGAAATTACTTCTAAAACCTCCGGTCACCCAGAAAGTAGTGCACAGTGGAGGAGGGCAAAACCAGGAACTTATTGAAACCAGGGGGTTCCAAGTTCTGAAAGTGATTGAAATTGACAAGTGAATTCCTTTTGTGCTTGCTTGTGGTGGCCATCTGGGTGGATTCAATGAATGGATGTTGAGGGGACTGCAGCAATGCAGAGATGGACTGGATGTAGACATATTTCTTTGCACCCTCTGAGGTATGAAATGTCAATAAGAACTGTCTGCCAACCAAGAGTCAGAGACTGCAGATAGCTGTGTGTCGGATTCCCAATGGGAAGGCCTTGAACATGGCTGGCAAGTCAGACTGATGCCAGTAGCCCCAGGGGGCTACAAATGGGTCTTGATAGCAATGCACATTGTATCAGGGCTGGACTTTTCTTTCCCAGTATTCAAAACAAACACATCAGAGTACTTAAAGAGAATCTGAACAGAGGATATTACACCAAATTTGGACCACTGAATCGTATTTCCTCAGACCAAGGAAAATACTTTACAGCCCATAATGTCTAAACTGGGTAAAGAGAGGGGCACCTGATTGGCTCAGTCAGTAGAGCATGTGACCCTTGATCTTGGGGTTCTGAGTTCAAGCTCTACGTTGGGCATAGAGCTTACTTACTAAACAAAGAATGAATGAATGAATGAATGAATGAATAAATAGCAAAGAAATACCCTCCTCAGTAATACATTGATAGAGAATCGGAAAAGGCAATTGAAACATTGGTTGTCTAAATCAGTGGGTATGAAGGAAGATAGGCATGAAAGACTGGCTTACACATCTTCATGAGTATGTACTTAAGATGAAGGGGGAGTGTCCCTACTAGATAGATTCCTTTGTTTTTCTGGTAGATCTGGCTATGAGCTTCCGAGGAAGGTTGTTGGTATGACTATGCAATTCTTCCCAAGGAGAGGGAACTCTAATATGAAGTATATACTTTTCTTTCTTCCCCATACCACCTCAGCCTTTTTCTTCCTACCTAATGCAGTAGTAACAGGACCAGGGCTGCAACCACAAGTGCTGAAATCAAGGATAATTCCTCAGCAAGGAACTGTAACTATATTTTTAAATTATTATGTCTGAATTCCTTAAGGGCCTGATAGGGGAGGATTTCATTCTGTCTGGCAAAATTGAGGTTAACAGTGAATCCAGCTATATTACCTAGTGGTAAAAATGGCCCACTAGTTCTGTACCTATGTAACCCTACCTGTTACCAAAACCCAAGTTCAGCTGCCCTTTGCTCAAAAAGCCAATACTCAAGAGACTAATTTTGATTGGAAAGGAATGTGAGCTTTATTCAGGAGGCTGGCCACCTGGAGAGAAGGCAGACTCTGAGGTTTCTGCCCAGCCTAGAGATTTTTTAAAGGGATTTGGGTCAGTTAATCAGTTAAGGGAGTGCAGTAGTCTGTAACATTTCTCGGTGCACACTACAGATGCCAGCTACAGATTTCATCTCGGTCCTTGGAGGTTGTACAAGGGGGGTCTGGTTCCCTAGGTGCCTAGGGGCGTTGTGCAAAAGGGTCTGTCTGGTTCCTTGGCGCCCAGGAGTGGTGCAACAGGGTCTGGTGACATGCAGAAGAGCTCTGTTCTTTTCCTAGGAAAGAATGCGTGATCTGTAGATATACAAAGAAAGGTTAATCAATCATGTGGTCTAAGGGTGCTTGCTAAAGCTTGAAGACTACTAGCTTGGCCTGGAGGGGCAGAGGCAGCTTCATACCCTATGTGAATGGGAATGGACTGTTGGGGAAATACCTGCTAAACTAGTATTGTTTCCTGCAATACAGATCAGGACAGTGACCCAATCTAACACTCCTGCAGAAGGTGGAAAAGTTTAGGTACAAATGGAGAGAAGGAGGAATAGTAGCTGAGGATAAAGGGATGAGTAAACAGGTTGTGTAATGAGAGAAATCCAATATTATGTTAATACCTGGAAAGAGGCTCCGAATAAAAGATAACCTTGTCTCTTAGTTCCATTATAAATACTAGTTGCCTAAAAGGATGAAGCCATTTCTAGTTTTATAACACTTAAGATCTAGAAAGCAAGCCTACAAATCTGAGAAGCCTCACCCTGGGAGACATTTTCATATGAAAAGATAATGGACTGGACTAATTATTAATTATTGAATGGGACTTTAGTTATGTGTCAGTATCTTAACTCTTTTTTGTTAGAGATGGCCTGTGGTATAAGAAAAACATACATGTGGTCTGTGACTCTGGTTTCTGGCACAGAGCTCCTAAATATTCTAGTTATTTCCCTAGTGAAAAGAGTATCTTTTGTAATTCATAACAAGCCCCTTTGAACCAAAAATTTATGCTAATTAAGTGACTCAAAATCCAAACCTCTAGGTAGCACAGATGAAAGCTGGTCACCAGAAAGACCAAATTGGCAAAATTAGAGGGTTGGAACTACATCTCCAGCCCCACTTCTCCTTCCCTCCCACCCCTCAGCCTCCAGGGTGGGAAGAAGAAGTGGGGCAGGAGACGTAGTTCAATAAATGATTCAACCTGACACTATTTATCAACTACCCAATGAATGCAAAAAAAAGAAGGAAGGAAGGAAAGAAACACACAAACCAAATGTCCTTCGATGTGTAATGGGTAAATGGTGAAAATTGTACATCCTTACCATGGAATACAAATCAGCCCTAGAAAAGATGAAGTACACAGAACTTAGATGGATCCTAAGGACATTATGCTGAATATATCAGTGATTTCCAGGGGTTAGTTTTGGGTAAGGATGTGACTATAAAGTGGTCATACAAGGCAACATCTTTGAGATGGTGTTTGGATCCTGTTCCTGGATCCTGTTCTGTATACTAATCCTGATGGTGATTTCATCTGACAAAATTTTTTAGAACTATATACCAACAACAAAAAAAGTGCTTGTGAAAACGGATGAGATCCAAGTAAGATGTATAATTGACTTTCTATATTTTACCAATGTCAATTTACTTTGTAATTGTGCTATGGCTATAAGATATAGCTATAAGATAGTATCACTGGGGGAAGCCTGAGTGAAAGGCACATCGGGAGCACCTGGGTGGCTCAGTAGGTTGGGCATCTGACTTTTGATTTCAGCTTAGGTCATGATCTCAGCGTGGTAAGATAGAGCCCCACATCTGGCTCCATGCTCAGTGGGAAGTCTGCTTCTCTCCCTCTCTCTCCTGCTCCCTCTGTCCCTCTCCTCCACCCCTGCTTGGCCTTTCTCTCTTAAAAAAAAAAAAAAAAGTCTGAAAAAAATGAAGGCACATGGGAGTCCTATTTACTATTTTTGCAACTTCTATGGGAGTCTAAAATTATTTCAAAATGCAAATTAAAAATATATATGTAAAGAGAAAAATGAAGGAAATTTTTACTTCCAAGATACTTCCAACCAATGTCTTTTCTTTATGCTAAGAAGAAAGAAATTAGTCAGATTTAAAAAAAAAAAATGTCTTGGTGGAATTGAAGAAAATAACATATAGCAAATAAATAAATGTGTAATGAATATTAACATTTATGGGAGAGTTTCTGAAAAACATTTGCCTCACTCATTATTGCTAACTGTGTTAATAACCATGTAAACCAGCAGATGATTAAATTTCAAATCTGGCAGTGACTTTTTTTTTTTAAGATTTTATTTATTTGAGAGAGAGAGAGAGAGTAGCGAGAGAGAGAGAACACAAGCCAAGGGGAGAGGAAGAGGGAGAAGCAGGCTCCCCACTGAGCAGGGAGCCCGACGCAGGGCTCGATCCCAGGACCCCAGGATCATGACCTGAGCTGAAGGCAGATGCTTAACCAACTGAGCCACCCAGGTCACCCCAGCAGTGACTCTTAAACAAATGCAGTAAACGCTTAAAATGCACCTTTATTGATTTTTTTTAATTTGAGAGAGAAGTAACAGTATTTAATAAATGGCCCATATTCTCATTTATGTACTCAGATGCACAGAAATATTGTAATATGTGATATTATTGGGCCACCCACATCGTTCCCTTGAAGCCCAGATCAGAATGTTCCCCAGCTTTCCAACCTGAAATATCACCTAGGTCACTCTGAATCTTCTGATGACACAGAATCAGGGTTGATATTCTCATGTTTTCTCTGGACCTGCTTCTAATCAACTGCGTTTTTTTAGTATAATTTAAAACTGAAATAGAATTACCAAACCCATTCCAAACAGTGTTCAAGAATCTTGCAACAACCAAACTTCCAGTTCAAATGTATTCCATGACATTAGCCAGGGTAGATACAAAGAATCATAATTAATGAAACCATTAGTAAAAAGTAAGACAAGGCAGAAATTAGTGGAACTCAAAAAAAAAAAAGTAGGCATAGGAGATGAAATGTTAAGTCAACGTTCCTATTTATTCTATTTATATCATTATCCATATTCCATCAGGCTACCAAATTACTCTTTTGGTGTACAGTTAACTTACTTTTCTTACATTCAGATGTAAGAAACTAATTCTCTAACCCAGTGAAAGACTACAATAGTAATTATAGAAACCACAATATTTCATTTGTGAAAAGATTTCATTCCATTAATTTCCTTTCCTAAGAAATTGGTCGATTTAAAAATCACAATGGGTTCCTGGTTGGTTCAATCAGTAGAGCAAGGTCATGAGTTCAAGCCCCATGTTGGGCATAGAGCTTACTTAATTAAAAAAAAAATAAAACTTTAAAATATATCACAGCATGGATTTCCCTTTTGGCTTCAAGATGCAACTGATAGTATATCTGAATCACCTTACTGAAGGCTTCTGAATATGTTTGTCTTCAACAGCATTACTAAAGATCATTTGATTTAAATGAAGCAAACACAAAACATTTTCCCTTTGTACACAGCAGTTGTGTTAATAAAAAGCTTATATATAATTAATTTTCTTAATCTTGGTCTTATAATCAGCTAAATTAATCTAAACTGCTGTGACAAGCAGGGGAAGTGGCATCAATCCCTTGCAAGAGACCCACAAAGTAGAGGGAAATAGAAGCAACAATCCTATTGCAAGAAGGAATTATGAAGTATTAGTACATCCAACTTCAATCATAGGCTGGAATTTGCTTTACCATTTGCTGGGGACCTACTGAAGTGTAGGTCACAGGGAAGGATGCTCAAGCACCACATGACATTGCTGAATGGAATACTTTAAAATTTTTGTCATCTTTTTCTCAGATATATTCACAGGTTCTCACATATATTGTGCTCATATTAAAATGAACAAAAAAGCTAACATTAGCTTTTTTTAGAATTTTTTTTCCTTCCTAAGAAACTGATCGCTCTATATCCCCAAGATCATTTTATGGCATCAGAGGATCAATCTTGTCCACAAAACAAGACACAGAAAGGGCATTCACGTACCTGATAGTTTATTCCAGACTTGTTTTCTTACCAGATGCCTAATAAGGTGGGCCCTACTTTATATTTCTAAGAACCCCCCTCCACAAATTTTCCTTTAAGAATTCCTGCTAGGGTCCCAGGGCTGGAACAATAGGATCAAGAATGGAGGGTGAGAGAAAAGCAACCCCTAGCTTCACTACTACCTCCTGTTTGTTCCCCTCCTTCAATTTGTTCCATATCCCAGGCAAAAAGGGAGTTTCACCAGGCAGCACCACCAACTCTTAAAGAGCTTCTCTGGATCCCTTCTGTGTTATCCTTAGAGAAAAGTAAGGGAAACGGCATCAATCCCTTGCAAGAGACAAGACCGGTGAGAACAAGTCCTGATGCTTACGAAGAGGAGGAAATGATGTGGAGATTTTTGGCCATTTGTATGTCTTTTTTTTTTTTAAGATTTTATTTATTTGAGAGAGAGAGAGAACGAGGAGTGGGAAGGGGCAGACGGAGAGAGAGAAAGAGTGAGAAGCAGACTCCCCGCTGAGCAGGAAGCCTGATGCTGGGCTCTGTCGGGACTCGGAGATCATGACCTGAGCCAGAGGCAGACACCTAACCAACTGAGCCACCCAGGCACCCCCATTTGTATGTCTTCTTTGGAGAAATGTCTGTTCATGTCTTCTGCCCATTTCTTGATTGGATTTTTTGGGTTTTGGGTATTGAGTTTGATAAGTTCTTCATAGATCTTGGATACTAGCCCTTTATCTGATATGCCATTTGCAAATATCTTCTCCCATTCCATAGGTTGCGTTTTAGTTTTGTTGACTGTTTCCTTTGCTGTGCAGAAGCTTTTTATCTTGAGGAAGTCCCAACAATTCATTTTTGCTTTTGTTTCCCTTGCCTTTGGAGACATGTCTAGCAAGAAGTTGCTGAGGCCAAGGTCATTGCTGCCTGTATTCTCTAGAATTTTGATGGATACCTGTCTCACATTTAGGTCTTTCCTCCATTTTGAGTATATCTGTTTATGGTGTAAGAAAATGGTTCAGTTTCATTCTTCTACATGTGGCTGTCCAGTTTTCCCAGCACCATTTATTGAAGAGACTGTCCTTTTTCCATTGGATATTCTTTCCTGCTTTGTCGAAGGTTAGTTGGCATCAGGGAAATACAAATCAAAACTACAGTGAGATACTACCCCTCACCAGTCAGAATGGCTAAAATTAATAAGATGGGAAACAACAAGTGTTGGAGAGGATGTGGAGAAGGGGGAACCCTCTTATGCTGTTGGTGGGAATGAACATTGGTACAGCCACTCTGGAAAACAGTGTGGAGGTTCCTCAAATTAAAATAGAGCTACCCTATAACCCAGCAATTGCTCTACTAGGTATTTACTCCAAAGATACAAATGTAGTGACCCGAAGGGGCACCTGCACCCCAATGTCCATAACAGCAATGTCCACAATAGCCAAACTGTGGAAAGACCTGAGATATCCATTGACAGATGAATGGATAAAGATGTGGTATATATATACACAATGGAATATTACTCAGCCATCAGAAAGGATGAATACTTACCATTTACATCAACATGGATAGAACTTGAGGGTATTATGCTGAGCGAAATATGTCAGTCATAGAAAGAATTATCATATTGTTTCACTCGTGGAATATAAGAAACAGAGCAGAAGATCATAGGGAAAGTGAGGGAAAACTGAATGGGAAGTCATCAGAGAGGAAGACAAACGATGAGAGACTCTTAACTATAGGAAACAAACGGAGGGTTGCTGGAGGGGAGGTGGGTGGGGGGATGGGGTAACTGGGTGATGGGCATTAAGGAGGGCACATGATGTGATGAGCACTGGGTATTATATCCAACCGATAAATTATTGAACACTACATCTGAAACTAATGATGTACTATATTTTGGCTAATTGAATTTAAATAATAAAGAGGAGGAAATGATAGAATAGGCAGTGAGTGGGATATAGCAGAAAAAGGACAGCAGTGGTGAAAGGAACACTGCCTAACTTCATCTTTACCCTTTTGTCATAGCACTTTTTAAAAAAAATTATATAAAACAAAATTTACCAACTTAACCATTTTAAAATGTACAGTACTCTTAACTATAGACACATGGTTGTGTAACAGATCTTTAGAACTTTTTCATCTTGTAAAACTAAATCTCAGTACTCAATTGAACAACTTCCCTCTTCCCCCAACTCTCGCAACTACCATTCCACTTTCTAAGAGTTTGACTATCTCCATGTAAGTAGAATAATGGAAGATTTGTCTTTTTGTGACTGGCTTATTTCACTTAGCATAATGTGCCCAAGAATCATTAGTGTTGTCAAATAACTGCAGAATTTCCTTCTTTTTAAAGGCTGAATGTTATTCCATTCGATGTATATACCACATTTTCTTTATTCATTCATTTGTTGATGGACATTTCAGTTGTATCACATTTTGGCTATTATGAATAGTGCTGCAATGAACATGGGAGTGCTGATATCTTTGAGTACCTGCTTTCAATTCTTTTGGATATATATCAACATTGCTGGGCCATATGGTAAATCTATTTTTAATTTTTGAGGAATTTCTATAGTTTTCTGTTATAGCTGTACCAAATTACGTTTCCAACAACTGTGCACAAGAGTTTCTATTCCTTCACATCCTCACCAACACTTGTAATTTTTTTTTAATGCCAATAAATTTTATCCCTTAGTATTCCCAGAAGGAGTGCATGCCATATTATACAGGGCTTGATCAGGAGGCAGAGAAGTAAAGGGGAAAAGGAGAAAGCTTAGCCCAGAACCTGCATTATAGGTTTTCTTTTTCTTTTTTCTTTATTTCTTTTTTTTTATTATGTTAATCACCATACATTACATCATTAGTTTCCGATGTAGTGTTCCATGATTCATTGTTTGCGTATAACACCCAGTGCTCCATGCAGAACGTGCCTTCTTTAATACCCATCACCAGGCTAACCGATCCCCCCACCAACTCCCCTCTAGAACCCTCAGTTTGTTTCTCAGAAGTCCATAGTCTCTCATGGTTCATCTCCCCTTCCGATTTTACCCCCTTCAATCTTCCCTTCCTGCTATCTTCTTCTAATTTTTTTTAAAACATATAATGTATTATTTGTTTCAGAGGTACAGGTCTGTGATTCATGTGATTTTTTTTTTATAATGGTTAGCCTAATGTGTGTGAAGGGGTATCTCATTATAGTTTTGATTTGCATTTTCCTGATGGTTAGTGATGTTGAGCATTTTCTTAGTCTTTTGCCCATTTTTTAAATTGGGTGTCTTTTCATTGTTGAGTTGTAGGAGGTCTTTAGGTAGTTTCGATAGTAACCCCTTATCGGATATATGGTTTGCAAATATCTTCTCACATTCTCTAAGTGGCCTTTTTACTGTTGGTTGTTTCTTTTGCTGCGCAGCCGTTTGTCATAGCACATACTACTGCTAACGCCTTCTGGGGGCTGTAGTCCAGAGTGGCTGAGGAGGGTGGAAGGCGGAAGACGGAAGACTTTTTCTGCTTGGGCCTGGTTGGAATCAAATTTCTACTGTAGAGAGCTGGAGTGAACCACTCCCTGGTCCTCATCAGCACAGAGATAATTGATACCATTCCCTTTTGGGTCCTTGGACAGTTCCTAAGAGGTAAGCTCCGAGGAAGACCAGCCCCACCACCCCCTCCGCTGCGGACGCAGGCCACGCCCCCCGCCTTCCCCTCCCGTGTGTCAGCGCGTGGGGTGGGGCTTTCTGTGGGGCGGGGCTTGTGCAGGAGGGGCGGGGCGGAGGCGGGGCTCCCGCAGAGCGGCCGCGGGGCAGGGCGTCCACGCTTCTCTGCGGACTGCTGCAGTCCAGCAACCTCTTCTTTTGCGGCCGGGAGGCGCAGGCACCCCATTCATGGACCGGGCGGCTGTGGCGAGGATGGGGGCGGTGGCGAGCGCCAGTGTGTGCGTCCTGGTGGCGGGGGTGGCGCTGGCCCAGTACATATTCACCTTGAAGAGGAAGACAGGGCGGAAGACCAAGATCATCGAGATGGTGAGTGCAGGGCGCCTCGTGCCGGAGCGCTTGATGGGCCGCAGGGCGTTCCATCGGCCTTTACCTTCCCATGCTGGTGCCGCTGGAATGCAAAGGGTACACTGGGGACCCGTTCACCCCGCGAGCGGCAACATTGCGGGCCGGTGCCCTGGTCTGGACCGTCCATGGTGTCACCCTCTGTCTTTTGTTGTGTCTTCATTTGAAACAGAAAGACAGCAAGTAGGTGATTCGGAAACCAGGCACCAACTGCAGCAAAACCGTTTCTCAAGAAATAAACGGAACGTTCGAGGGTGGATTGCTACCTAGTTCCTGCAGCCAAACGGTTGTGACTAATCCAATTCAGACAGAGTTGTTTCTGCAACCTGGCTAGAATGAGCTAGATTATGAAAAGGTGTAACTTCTCAGTGGTTGAAAGAATGCCAATTAACCTGGTTGGCGTTCAGAATAGTTTATTTTGTATTTGAATGTTATTTCTTCTCGTCTCAAACAGCCAGGAAGTATCTTTGTGTTCGTTTTTTCCCCCAAGCCTCTTGCATAACAGTATTTTAGAAATTTATTTCCAATTTTATTGTAAGAAAGAGTGTTTCAAGAATCCTACTTAAGGTATATGATAAGCAATATTTGCTATAAAGTTGGGGATATTTTTAATTTTGTTTTCGTTTGGTTTTACTTGTTTTGGTTTAGTTTGTTTTTGTTTTTTAATTAAAATCCACTCATAAAGACTAGTTACTCGTGGAGTTGCATTCTAATGTGCCTCCTGGAATGCATAAGCTAATGTTTACTCCTGATAATGTGCTACACCCGTGAACATTTGGGGTCAAATATTTATGAAAAATAAGTTGACAGTCTACCACCACCATACTAAATAATATCATTTTAGGTTCATATACTTAGAATACTCAGCCTCAATTATGTTTTCATTGATCAAAGACACTGTCCTCTTGGTTGCTCTTGGCCCCAAGTTGAATACAGAAATACTTTCCCATAACTAATAGTAAAAGAAATGTTAACTCCCATGTGTCATAATATTCATAGGTTTTGGTTATTGCTACAATTAAGTTATTCTTAGATTATTATTTTTTTCTCCACTTCTGTGGGTATAGCTGCAAATGTTTTTATCTCAGAAATTTCATTTTGTTTACGTTGCTGTCTTGCTTAGAGAACTTTGTTGGCTTCCTTTGGCCCCAAACCAAAAATTTATAATCTGTATGTGGGGGTGAAAAAACCAACTAATTGCCATACCTTCCAGCATGTACTTAAACTGTGGATTGGCCTGTTATATGACTTTTCTAAACCAAGAGTTAAAAATCAATTCTTTAATAAAATCCCACAGTGATAACATCCTAAAAACAGTTTGTCATCTTTGTGAAAAATAATGAAAGCCCAACAGGCAGGCCAACTTTACTTATTTGTAGTATAGAAATCAGTCAATCTTTAGATATATATATGTATACATAATGTTATATTATTCAGATTGTGATATATGTGCAGTCTGCTAGTAGCTTTTAAAAGGAAAAAGATGAAAGAACTTTACGTTTTTATTTATTATTATTATTTTTTAAGATTTATTTATTTTAGAGAGTGGGGAGGGACAGAGGGAGAGAGAGTATTAAGCAGACTTCACACTGAGCATGGAGCCCAGGTTGGGGCTAGATCTCAGGACCCTGAGAGCACAACCTGAGCCAAAACCAAGAGATAGGGCTCAATCAACTGCGCCACCCAGGCACCCCGAGCTTTATGTTTTTAGCTTATAATTTTAATAGGCTGCTTCTTCAAATGGGATAAGCATTTGATTGGGAGTCTGAAGATTTGGGTTCAAATTGGTTTTATCTCTTTTAATAACCATGTGTTAGTGGTCGTGTTTTGCCCATCCCCCACCCCATCCTCCAAACCCCCACCTTGGAGAATATGTACAAACCTGTGAATGTCCAGTGGATATAGGTTAAACTGGTCACAAGTAATGGAACCAACAGTAACTCCGTAAGCAAGATGGGCCTATTCATACTGGTGAGGTAAACAAATGACTTCTGGCACTGGGTTTAGATTATGTGCTACTTTTAAAAGTTTTGAATTAAAAGACACAGAAATGTGGCTGGTGGGCTGTGCATGCTACAGGTGAAATGTACCGTGGGCAGTAAGATAAATATACAGAGGAAGACTGTCAGAAGACATGGGTTAAGATTTTTAGAACTCAGAGGCACCTGGATGGCTCAGTTGGTTGAGTGACGGACTTTTGGTTTCCTCTCCAATCATGATTTCAGGGCCTTGGGATTGGGCCCCTCAGCAGGCTCATGCTCAGTGGGGAGTCTGCTTGAGATTCTCTCCCTCTGCCCCTCACCCCCCTCACATGCTCCCCCTCTCTCAAATAAATAAATAAATCTTTTAAAAAAAAAGATGTTTAGAGTTCAGAGATAAGCCATTTTTCATAGTCAATATGATGCATTCTTAAATTTTTATTTTAGAACAATTTTAAATTAACAACATAATTAAGCAAATAAGTAGAGTCCCAACCAGTTTCTCCTATTACTAACACTTCATGTTAGTATGGTACATTTGTTGAAATTAATGAATAAATATTCATACATTTTTAAATATCCCTACTTTGTTCAGATTTCCTTTGTTTTTACCTAATGTCCTTCTCTGTCCTAGAATTCCATCCAGAATACCACATACATTTAGTCATCATGTGTCCTTATTTCATCTTGGCTGTGACAGTTTCTCAGATTTTTCTTGTTTGTTGTATCTGTGATAAAGTAAGAAATATATATTTGGTGTTTGTCCTAGGTTCTTGCCACACAGCTCCTAAAACACTTTAGAGAGTGGGGAGGGACAGAGGGAGAGAGAGTATTAAGCAGACTTCACACTTCCCAGAAGTGACTCTGGGAAGTGTTAACAGTGTCTTTTGTATGCTAATGAGGTGGACTGGTAGCTGGGGGCCCCAACATGGCTTCAAGATGGGGGTTGGGTTAGTTGCCATAAAGATCAAGGCATGATTAGAGGATTAGAACTTTCAGGATGCCCCCCCCCCCCCCCCGCTTCCTTTGGAGAAGGACTGGACTTCAAGCTGATCACCTAGTCAATAATTTATTTGAACAATCTTACCTACATAACAGACCTCCGTAAAGACTGCTAAAGGAGATTTTTCACGTTTGCGAATACCTTGAGGTGTGGATTGGGTGGTGTCTTCTAGAGAGGACATGGAAGTTCTCCACCCCTTCTTCTATATCTTGCGCTATGCTTCTCTTCCATTTGGCTGTTCTGAATTGTATTCTTTATACGAAACCTGTCATAGAATGTAAAGCACTCTCTGGAGTTCTGTGTTATTCTTGCAGATCATGGAACCTGAGGAGGGGTTTGTGGGAATCCTCAAATTTACAACTGGTCCATCTGAAGTATGGGTGACAACCTGGGGCTTATGAATGACGTTGGAGAACAGACTTGTGGACTGAGTCCTTACCTCATGGGATCAGGCACTAACTCTAGATAGTGTCAGAATTATATTGAATTATACACAAAGAGTTGGAGCATGGTTGGTATAAGTTGTGAGAAATGTGTAAAAAAAAAAAAAGTTAAATATAGAACATTCAGTAATATCTGGCTCATAGTAACTGCTTATTAAATAGTAGTTGTAATTCTATCAAAATACAGACTATCAGCCACTCTCATAGCCTACAATCATTTTTCCTTATGAACACTAGTAGGGCATAATTTTTAACCAGTGGTATTATTTTCTCTCAACTTTCTTTCACCTAAGCCTTCATTGTAAAAACTACTCTAATTATCCTCAGTTAAGGATGGCTTGCAGTTTTTGTAAACTGGACCAAAAAGATCAAGATTGCCAAACGTGTATAGAAGTTGATACACGTACAGTAGAATTTTGCACAAATGAAATTAATATTTGAGATAAATTGTATTTGGGAATGAATTTCCCCAACCTCTCTTAGATTCTTGCAAGTTTCAGGTCCTTCGTCATTGCTGTTGACCATCACTTATCACTTGCTATTCAGTTTAACTCACCATTCTAATCAAACGTGCCTGCTCAGGTAGGACTTGTTCCCTCTGTGGCCTTTTTAGTTACTCTTACTAAAAAAGATTCTGGAACAAAGCTTGAGCACTTATTGCTAGTTTCCTGCCTGACAGAGAAACCCACTCCAACACAAAATTTAGGCTTTGAAGAATGAGGTTCTGAAGGAGGGAAATGTATTGATATATATAGTCTTTCATACAATTATATTGAGTGATAATGACAACTTATGTTTTTTTACTTGGTTGATTTTTATTCATGGACATTGCTTCAATATTTTATTCTATTCAGACAGCATTTATCTACTTTCAAATTAATTTAGCAGAATATAAAAGCATTAACAATACAGAGCTTCCTTGATTTATGATGGGGTTATGTCCTTACCTATCATTAAGTAGAAAACAGGGTAATCTGTAACGCATTTCATACACCTACCAAACATCATGGCTTAGCCCAGCCTACCTTAAATGTGCTCAGAACACTTACATTGGCTTACAGTTGGGCAGAATCATCTAACAAAAAGCCTATTTTATAATGAAGTGTTGAATAATATAATTTATTGACTGTACCGAAAGTGAAAAACAGAATAGTTGTATGGTACAGAATGGGTGTCACTGTTATGGTTGTTTATTCTCGTGATTGGGTGGTTGACTGGGAGCTAAGGCCGCTGCCAGTGCCCCGCATCAGATGAGAATATTGTACTGTACATTGCTAGCCCAGGAAAAGATCAAAATTCAAAGTATAGTTTCTAGTAATTGCATATCACTTTCTCATCATCGTAAAATCAGAGAATTACAAGTCAAACCATCATAAGTTAGGACCATCTAATAAAAATGTAGGGAAATAGGAACTGTAATTTTTCCTCATAAAAGAAAAACAGTGCTTGAAACTAAATAAAGCTAAGTGTTAGTGATTAAAAAACAGCAGTGTACAAATTTAAGTACAAATGTGGCTTTTAAAGAGGAGAATTAAAAAATATATGTGGTCAACCATTAGGGCATTAGGACAGCACCAGTGAAACTCCTTTCTAGGGGCACCTGGGTGGCTCAGTCTTTAAGCATCTGCCTTCGGCTCAGGTCATGATCCCAGGGTCCTGGGATCAAGCCCCGCATCGGGCTCTCTGCTCAATGGGGAGTCTTCTTCTCCCTCTGCCACTCCCCCTGCTTGTGTTCCCTCTCTTGCTGTGTCTCTCTGTCAAATAAATAAAATCTTAAAAAAAAAAAAAGAAACTCCTTTCTATTTTCTGTATACAAGATGCAGTCACTTTTAAAAAGGAAATTATTTTAAAATAAAAACATTTTAAATGTGTGTGTATATATGTTTATACACACATACGCTGTTTGTAAGAATTTGTCTTATTCTTTCTGGACTATATTAGGAGAAAACTTGGAAGGTTTTTTAAATTTATAAATGAATGCTAGCTTTCCTGTCCTACAGTTATCGGCCACAGAACTTCTCTCCTGCTCCAAGAATCTCAGTTTCCCCCACTGTTCCTCTTTAGTCATCTTCCTTGTTAGATAGGTTAGCCAAAAGTGTGGGTTTTATTTGTTTTTATTAAATTTTGCATTTGGTTCTTCATATCTACATTGATCTCTTAGTACAGTAACTTAGATTTTCATGTTCTAGTTACAAATCCAGAAAATTTATTTAGTATCTTTTAGGACAGAAAATGTAATGCCCTTAATATATTGATAAAAAATCACCAACTTTTCCACTTATCAAAATCCCATATGTTTGTTTTTTGGATTTTATTTATTTATTTGACAGAGAGAGAGAGATAGCAAGAGCAGGAACACAAGCAGGGGGAGTGGCAGAGGGAGAAGCGGGCTTCCCGCTGAGCAGGGAGCCCAGTGCGGGGCTCAATCCCAGGACCCTGGGATCATGACGTGAGCCGAAGGCAGATGCTTAATGACTGAGCCACCCAGGCGCTCCAAAATCCCGTATGTTTAATTTGTGCTTTTGAAGTTGTTTTAGAAGGCAGGCAATATATTTTATTTTTTAACCAAGGTATTAAAAGATTGAAAACTGACTTTTAAATTTAAGGCCCATCTATGTATGTCACTCTTCTGTTTGCTGTTAAGTTGAAAATAGACCTTTCTCCGGGGAGTTTAAAAACTTAAATAAATTATGTTCTTGGAAGAAAATGGCTTCATTTAGTTCGACTGTTTAGTAAACAGAGCTGGCTGAGAAAAACAAACATTTCTAGCCTCACATATAGAACTAAAATTACAGTTTTGAAGCTAGAGAAAGATTAAAGGTCTTATTATGAAAAATGGAGTTTAACTTGATTTCTGTGATCTCTTCTAAAGATGTGATTAGTATGTGGAGTCCACATGAGGCACGGGATGTAAATAGAACACAACTTTATTTTTCTTTCTTGCTGCCCCTTTCAAATTTATTCAGTGGTGGTAATCTTTCTTGCTGTTGGTAAAAATTCTGGTAGGCCTGTTACTTTTTGCTCACTCTCAGACTGTAAAAGACAGTCTTTTTTTTTTTTTTCTTTAAGATTTTATTATTTGACACGGAGAGACACAGCAAGAGAGGGATCACAAGCAAGGGGAGTGGGAGAGGGAGAAGAAGGCTCCCGGCTGAGCAGGGAGCCTGATGTGGGACTCGATCCCAGGACCCTGGGATCATGACCTGAGTCAAAACCAAGAGTCAGACCAGCTGAGCCACCCAGGCACCCTTTTTCTTTCTAAGGTTTATTTATTTGGGGGGAGAGAGAGAACACGTGTGCGCAAGCACGTGACAGGAGGGGCAGAGGGAAAGGGAAAGAGAGTCTTAAGCAGAGTCCACGCTGAGTGAGGAGCCCTATGAGGGGCTCAAGACCCCAAGATCACAACCTGAGCCAAAACCAAGAGTCAGATGCTTAACTGACTGTGCCACCTAGGTGTCCCAAAATGAGAGTTCTTATTTGACTGGTTAGGTTTGTGCTCCCTGGGCCTGCAAGATATTTAAAGTTGACTTTCTCTCTTTCACTGTAACCCCATATTAATTTTTGGGGGCACCCCACTCTACCTCAGCCTGATTTTTTTTTTTTTTTTTTGAGTGATCCACTCCATATAGGCTCTTGCCTTTGAAGTCCCTCCCTCTCAGGTGGCTCTTGTGGGCTGGACAGAAATACGTTTCTGGCTGGTTCCCTCCTGTGTGGGAGCATTCACTCATCCCTGGCTCTTACAGACTCTAGGAGTACAGGCCATTACAACAAAGCCACTTTTTAAAAATTTCATCTTTATGGGACACCTGGGTGGCTCAGTCATTAAGCATCTGCCTTTGGCTCAGGTCATGGTCCCAGAGTCCTGGGATCGAGCCCCGCATCGGGCTCCCTGATGGGTGGGAAGCCTGCTTCTCCCTCTCCCACTCCCCCTGCTTGTGTTCCCTCTCTCACTGTGTGTCTCTCTCTGCCAAATAAATAAATAAAATCTTTAAAAAAAAATTTCCTGTTTATGGCATTATAACTGGCAAAATTCTAAAATATTTAAAGTGTACATTGTGATTGGATATGTATATACACACTGTGAAAGGATTTTCCCCATTTAGTTAATACACCCATCACCTTACATATTTATCTTTGTGTGTTTGTGAGAACACTTCAGAACATTTAAGTTCTACTCTCTGCAAACTTCAATTATACAATACAATGTTCTCAACTATAAAAAAGATGGAACACTTCATGAATTTGCATGTCATTCTTATACAGGGGTCGTGCTAATACCCTTACTGTTCCAATTTTAGTGTATGTGCTGCCGGTGGAGCATAGCAGTCCCACGGAATATGCTTTGTAGCTTGGATCAGGCCTCAGTCTTCCGCAGAAAACACATTCTCCAGGTGACCCCGTGAAAGGCCCCTCTTGCTTGGTGAGAAGGTAGCGCTCCGCCGTACCCATTCCCTCGGAGGCAGAGGGCACAGCAACAACTCTTCAGACACCCTCTTCACTCTTTTCACCCTTTTGTATTCTTTAAGTGGGTAAGGGCCCCAGTCATGAAGCCAATTCTCTCTTTTCCTTCCCTCACCTTAGTAGGATACCAATCCCTGAATTGAACTGAAACAGGAAGATTCCTTATTTAACATCTATTATGTAAGTTTAACATTCTATGAATTTTTTTTTAGATGTTAATCATTGTTATGGGCTGAACTGTGACCCCTCGAAGGTTCTTTTCAATGGACTGAGAATCAATTAAGAAATCAATTGACAACAGGAGAAAATCAAATTTAATAGCATACATATGGTAATGCACACAGACATGGAAATTCCAGAGACAGGGAAAACGAGATTTCTGTGTCATTCTGAACTAAGAAGGGAGTAGGGGTCAGGGACTTGAGAGGAAAGGAATGCAGTTCATAGGGCAGTAAGAAGAGCAGATGTTTGCCCAGCCGTACAGATGGGTCACTCAGGTAAAATGTATCTCTCCTTATTCTGGGAAAGACCCCCACTTTAGAGTTCTTCTAAGTGTTTAAAGCATGGGCAAAAGTTTCTCTTGAGCCCATAGGGTCCTGATTGCCTTCAGCTCAAAATAATCTTCATGCCAGAGTGGCCCATCTTGGGGCGGCCTGCCCTCGGCCCCTACATGCTTTTGAATGATAAGCAAGCATTCCCATCTCTTGAGTCTTGCCTGTATGTTCTGTGTCCTCCGTGGCCGGTCCAGCCCTGCCTTGCGGGCGATATGACCTCCATCTAGTATTCAAGATGGACACTGGCTTCGTTCTCACTAGACACTCCCCAACCAGTTAAAAAAAAATTTTTTTTTAAGATTTTATTTATTTATCTGAGAGAGCACACGAGGGGAGGGGCAGAAAGAGAGCGAGAGGAAAAAGCAGACTCCCTGCTGAGCAGGGAGCCCGGAACCCGGCTTGATCCCAGGACTCTGGGATCATGACCCCAGCTGAAGGCGGAGGTTTAACTTAACTGAACCACCCAGGTGCCCCATTTCTAATTTAAACACATCTCAACTTTTTATGGCTTCCTTGTAAACACCAACAATTACTCCTTATAAGCTGGTGCTGTTTTTGAAACTTGAGTGAGTTTCCTTCCTGGAGGTGACTTCTAACAAAAATTCCTTCCTTTCTTCTATTTTAAGATAACATCAGATGTTCTCCGGGTACTATACTGAGTAAGTGGAAAGCCCACTATTGAGTCTATGTTTAGAAAAGGGAGGGGGCAGGGAATCAAGATTTAAATACAACTGCTTAAGTGGCTCAATGCAATTACCAGGCTTTTAAAAATATCTCTGTATCCCAACTTTATATCAGCACTCAGATTTATGACCTTTTAGGACCTGTTTTTAATTCATTTGTTTTGTAAAGCATATTCCCCCGAACTCCTGTGGCATTTCCTGATGATTTTTCATAAAGTAGTAGTTTATACACTGTCTTGTATTGTTTACTGTTATGTGTGTTCTTTAAGGGTCTAGATTTGTACATATTTGTCTTTTATTTTTAAGATTTGATTTATTTGAGAAAGAGAGCATGTACATGGTGGGGGTGGAGGGAGTGAGGGGCAGAGGGAGAGGGAGAGCAGGGAGCCTGTTGTGGGGCTGGATCCCAGGACCCTGGGACCATGACCTGAGCCGAAGGCAGACGCTTAACCTACTGAGCCACCCACGTGCTTCCTTTGTCTTTTTATTAGTTGCACCTACGAGAGACAGAAACCCAAAATCAGTGTCTTTAATAAACAATAAACATTCTATTTTTCTAATATAAGGAGAAGTCTAAAAAGTAGGCAGTTGCTGGTATTAATTAGGGAGTACAAGGATATCAAGACAGAGGTCTTTGGAATTCTCTTGGCTTTTCTCTTGGCCACAAAATGGCTGTTGCAGTCCTTGCTAACATATCCATCTTCCAGGGAGGAAGATACTCAATTAAGTAAAGCAGAACTTTCTCCTCACGTGTATGTGGAGAGAACAGTGTCATAGAGCCACCCTAACAGTGAAGCTGAGGAATTTTTTGGCTGAGCAAATGGCCACCCTCCAACAAAATTGAGATTCTATTAGTAGGAAAGAAAGGAAGGAATTAGGTAATAAGCAATCTACCATGCTAGACCATAGTTCCTATTCCTTTTCCGTATCATTTGCCACTCAGTAAATTCATTTACTATTTTTTTTTAAAAAACCCAGTGTATTTAATATATTCATCACAAGGGCTCAACCAGAGACTTAATTTAAAAAACAGAAACAAAACAAAAATGACACCACAGCTTAAGATACAGAGTCCTAGACAGAAATGAAGAGAAAGACTATCTAAGGAGAAAATAAAAAGACAACACAAAGAGAGAGGCTGGACAGTCAGGGATCTTGGCTGGAGACCTTCTTCGAGTAGGTTTCTTGAAGATACTTAAAGGCTGTGGGGTTTTTCCAGAGCTCAGCAGCATGCGTGTTCAAAGGACTATCAGTGTTTGGTTCTCCTGGCAGGCTCTGGATGGACAGCAGGATGGTCCTGACATCATACAGGGCAGGCCACTTGTCCTTCAGGATGTCCAAGCAGATGTTTCCTTGGGTGTCCACGTTGGGGTGGTAGCAGGACGTGAGGAACTTCACCGTGGGCGCCTTGTAAGGGTAGCCACTGGGGAACTCCAGCGAGAGCTTATACCTCAGGTCTTCATAAACTGTGCCTGCTGCCCCATGGATGGTCCCCACCCATTTGAAAAGGTTGTCGGATTCAGGGAAGGCAGAGATGCCTTTGTCACCAGACATCATGAGGGTCATCAGCTCCTGCTGCAGCCTCTTGCCCGTGGGGCCCCAGGCGGCGCCCCAGCTGGGCTCGGCTCCTTTGCGGGCGGCGGCGACACTGGCGGCAGCTGGGTCGCGGTTCTGGGAGGCCATCCCGGGCGGTGCAGGGAGGGAGACAGGAACTTGGAGAGCACGACTGCAACCGCCAGTAAATTCATTTACTATTTGATCAAATAAAAGCACATATATATAATCTGGTATTACTGGTGGTCAGTTGGCTGTAGAAAAATAGAGCATTCCAACTATTACAAATCCTTGGTAATACAGCAGGACAGAATACATACTCAGAATAGCTTTGCCCTTCTGTCCACCCCAAGCATAAAGATTTATTCCTTCACACCTAAAATACCTAGGTCTTCAATAATTCTTGAGATATCACCACTGCCTTCATATATGCTAATGAGATTTAGAAACTAGTCTCACAATTATGTGTCACAACTATTAAAAATTAGAGTCCTAATGATGTGAAGTGTTGGGGTTCGGAGAGAACGGTCAAGAAAGAATCCTTGAGGGGCGCCTCGGTGGCTCAGTCAGTTAAGCAGCTGCCTTTGGCTCAGGTCATGATCTCAGGGTCCTGGGATTGAGCCCCATATCGGGCTCTCTGCTCAGCAGGGAGTCTGCTTCTCCTTCTCACTCTCCCTTTGAGCTCTCCCTCTCTGTCTCTCTCTCTTTCTCTCTCTAATAAATAAATAATTGTTTTTTAAAAAAAAGAATTCTTGAGGCATCTTCAGTGCAAAAAGGGTGGTTTTATTCAAGCACAGGGACAGAACCCATGGGCAGAAAGAACTGCACTGGGATTGTGAGGAGTAACTAATTATATATTTCAAATTGGAAGGGGGTTAGGGATAGCATAAGTTTCTAAGGAATTTGGAAGCAAGGTTTCCAGGATCTTGAGGGACTAGCTGTTGTTGGGAAAAGGTCATTTATTACTGTCTTAGTACAACCTTAGTCATGAGACCCTTCAGATGTGTATCAGTGGACCATATGCTTGGAGGATGATTGCTAACATATATCTTGGGGGGAAGGGGTAGAGATAAAAGAAGTTTCCAAAAGGATTTTCATATGTTAAGGTAGACTTACAGGATCCTGGAGGCTGGGCTAATGTCAGTCTAAGGTTGCCTTTTGCCTTTAGCAAAGAATTAACTTTGAGGTAGTTGAGTTTCTGGAGGAAGATCACCCTGCCTGTCCCAGGTACTTGTCAATGGACTGTTAAGTTATAAGGAAGCTTAATTTCTTTTTCCTTTTGCCTTTGTTCTCCACATCATTAACAGTACTTCTACAATGAATGAATGTAAATGTTGGGAGACAGATCTCAAGGAAAGGCTATGTGAAATTCAAAGGAATAGGAGATTACATTGGGTAATGTTGGATGGCTGTGGTGTTTGAAGGATAACAATCATGACTGGTCAGTCTAAATAAAATATATTGTAAAATAAGGGGAATATATTAAACTCTTAACATTGGCAAAGAATATGTTCAAGGTCATCTTGAATCCCCAGATTTGCAAATATGGAGATATTTATACCAGGCGTATGACTTTGTCTTTGCAAATCACATTTGTCATGTTTCCAATGTATTATCCTCACTCAACTTTAATCACATTTTCACCTTCAACAAGTGTGAGCTCTTATCTAGTGAGCTGTTTTTATGTTAGCCAGAATACTTCCTGAAACAGCTGGAGTTTTTACAAATTTTTTTTAAGCTTTTGGTTGTGAATTCATTTACACAACAGATGGAGCCACCCCTGAATCAGATGCTATAATATTTTTTGTTTATTTGTTTTTAAGTAAGCTCTAGGCCCAACGTGGGGCTTGAATTCAAGACCCTGAGATCAAGAGTAGCATGCTCTACCGACTGAGCCAGCCAGGGACCCGATAATATTTTTAATTTATCCAGAAAATCTCTTTTCTAGGTAAAAATCATCATATCCTTAGATCCTTTTACTTTAAGCCCTCCAGGTGATTCCAATAAATGCTAAAGTTTGAGAACCATAGAAGTAAAGAATTGAAATTCTTGCCCCCAGCAAAATTACAAAGTTTACAAAATGTATTTTAAAAAACCCAGTTTAATTGCTCACAAATAGGCAAAACTGGGGACTGCCAAACACTGTGTGTGGAGAGAGAAATCCAACAGAGTCAACAAAAGTGCCCATTTTTACGGAGGCGGTATATACATCGTTTAAATAAATTGTAGTGCATTGGTTACACTGTGGTGCATTTGTATAATAAAACATTGTGCAGCTTTAAAAACAAGAAAGTAGAGGCACCTGGGTGGCTCAGTCAGTTAAATGTCTGATTTCAGCTCAGATCATGATTGATCTGATTGATGTAGGAAAGACAGCAGGGTTCCAAGCTGACGGCCAAGAAAGAATTCTTGAGGCGTCTTTGGTGCAAAAAGGTGGTTTTATTAAAGCATGGGGACAGAACCTGTTGGGGAGAAAGAGCGGCACCAGGGTCATGAGGAGCGGCCCATTATATACTTCCAGGTTGGGAGGTGGGTAGGGGTAGCGTAAGTCTCTAAGGAATTTTGGAAGCAAGGTTTCCAGGACCTTGAGGGGCTAGCTATTGTTGGGAAAAGGTCATTTATTACTGTCTAATAAAACCTGAGTCATGAGATCCTTCGGATATATATCGATAGGTCATATGCTTGGGGGATGATTGCCAACATGTATCTTGGGAGACAGAGATAAAGGAAGTTTCCAAAGGAATTTTTATATGTTAAAGTAGACTTACAGGGTCCTGGGGGTTGGGCTAAGATTGCCTTTGCCCTTTACAAGGTATTAACATCGAGGCAGCTGAGTCCCTAGAGGAATGTCACTTTGCCTGTTTTAAGGACTTGTCAATGGGCTGTAGGTTATAAGGAAATTTAATAATTTTTCTTCTGCCTTTGTTTCCCATGTCAGTGATCGCAGGGTCCTGGGATTGAGCGCTGCCTCAGTCTCTCCACTAAGTGGGAAGTCCGCTTGTCCCTCTCTCTCTGCCCTTCCCCCTGCTCGTGCTCACATGTGTGCTCTCATGTGTGCTCTCTCTCTCTCAAATAAATAAATCTTTTATAAATAAATACATACATACAAGAAAGTAAATCTGAGTTAACATTTTAAAAAGTTCAAAAGATAGTAACTAGGGGGAAAAAGCATGTTGTAAAACAGTTGTGGCTCCAAGCGAGGTACACATGTATGTGCTCTTATATCATTGGAAATTCTTGAAAAACTGCACAAGAAGTTGTTTGTAGTTGCTCCTACAACTACAAATGATAGAACTTGAAAGGATGAGACTGAGGAAGGAGACTTGTACTTTTTCATCCTTTAATGTTCCGCACTGTTCGAAATAGCATGAACATGTATATTTTTTAAAAAAACGGTTAATTGAAAGGAACATTTTTAAAGTGTTGGGACCACATTGTAGAAATGTTTGTATTATCAGTAGTGAGGTGTTTGTAATTAACTTGCTGAAGAGTCTTTGCGAGTGTTATATTCATTTTCAAAAAGTGATAAGATCTAGGGCGCCTGGGTGGCTCAGTTGGTTGGGCAACAGCCTTCGGCTCAGGTCATGATCCTGGAGTTCCGGGATCGAGTCGCACATCGGGCTCCCTGCTCAGCAGGGAGCGTGCTTCTCCCTCTGACCCTACCCCCTCTCATGTGCTCTCTCTCCATTCTCTCTCAAATAAATAAATAAAATTTTTTTAAAAAGTGGTAAGATCTAGAATGCATTTTAATTGCTTAATCTGGTAGCTGAAGTACACTAAATTAGCATAACTAGAATCAAGAGGCAAGGAGTATGAGGAAAAAATAATTTTCCATCTACCTTTATAAGGTCTGTGCTGGGGACCCTATAGCCAAAGATAGAATTAACAAGAGAAAAAGTTTTATTAACATATATACATGAGAGATGCCTTGGGAAAAGTGAGTAACTCTCTTAGATGGTTTAAAATTATACCATCTACAGCTATAAACAAAAAGAAGGGCATGGAAGAGGCTCTTGTTGGGTGGGAGGAGGGAAAAAATGGTAAACCAGAATAAGGGTTGATAATGCAGGTTTTAAGTGCACTCTCTCCATTGATTTGAGTTTGCAGTGCTTCATCTTTTTCTTCCTTCTCTTTTGGTACAGAGTGGAGACACACATAGAAATGGGGATTTCCTTTATAAATATAAATTTCCCTTGCAAAAGGGAACTTCTCTTTTCAGAGCTTTACCTGTGTCTCCTGTTTCTCTGAAATAATCAGCTCAAAATAGTCGTCATGCCAAAGAGGCATATGTTGGGACGGCATTCCATCACTGGAGAAGCAGGAATTGAAATAAGCCTGGATTAAAGAGAATGAAGCCCTAGCCTGCTATGGGAGCCAGAGAAAGAGGACAGAGCATTGACGGATCGCAGAGGTGAAATCTGTAGGATTTGAAAGGGAACAGGATTTGTAACCCCAGAATATGCCATCTTCTTTTTTCTTTAGCTAGAGGTGGTACTTAAGATGATAACCTGACCCATTTCAGGGAGTGATTCCATTTTCCTGGGTATCTCCCATGTATTCAGGAGGGATACATGTTATTAAATTCGTGTTTGTTGGGGCACCTGAGTGGCTCAGTCATTAAGCGTCTGCCTTTGGCTCAGGTCATGATCCCAGGGTCCTGGGATCGAGCCCCACATCGGGCTTCCTCCTCGGTGGGAAGCCTGCTTCTCCCTCTCCCACTCGCCCTGCTTGTGTTTCCTCTCTTGCTGTCTCTCTCTCTCTCTCTCTCTCTGTCAAATAAATAAATAAAATCTAAAAAAAAGATCATGTTTGTTTTTCTCTTATTAATCTGTCTTTTATTATAGAAGGGTTTCAGCCAAGAACCTAGAAGGGTAGAGGAAAAATTATTTTTCCTCTCCCACAGATTTTCTAATTTTTGCAAAGTATCTTGGATTATCCTTGATTCATCATCACAGTTTGAATGTTCCCTACAGTTTATGTTAAATCATTTCCATAGATTTCTCTTTTGTTTGCTTTTAAAGTAATTCGGACATCACATTATTTAGAGTTACTGAATTAATAAGCCTATAAAGAATCTTAAATCCCATTTTAATCCTTATTGTTTTTTGAATTAGCAGTTGTAATTTATCTCTTCAATACAGTAACTTAATTGAAATCTAATGTCATAAACCTTACCTGAGGTTCCCCCTGCTTTAAAAACAGCCATCAGGGACATCTATACGATTCCATTTTTGTGTCAGCAGATGGCAGACTTCTCTCTGCTATGGCTTGGTGCTAGCTTTCTAAATTACCTTTCTTGTTTTATTTTTATGTTTACTCTCTCACTGTTGCTTCAACCTGAGGGGAGCAGAATTTGTCATCCCAAAGTCTGCCACTTTGGTATGTGAATTATTGTGAACTGAAGGCAATCAAGACCCAGAGGGGTCAGGAAGAGCTTTTTAACTCCCTTTTACCTGCCTAAAAGAATTTGGAAAGGGGGCCTGTACCAGGAAGAGAGCTATTACCAGAGATTACTCTTTTATCTGAGAGATTTACCTGCATGAAGGCAAACATTGCTTTTCTCATTTTCCTGGAATTGCCTTCCTCCCCTTTGAAGCCCCAAGCCTCTCCTTTCTCCTTCGCTCAAGATGGTTTATAAGTCTCAATTGCCTGACTGCCTTTGGGTCTCGTATCTTTGTGGGTTCCCATATGTGTGAAATTAAGGATTTCTTCTTCTGTTAATCTGTCTTTTTATTATGGGATGGATGGCCTCAGCAAAGAACATAGAATAGGACAGGGAAAATTATTTTTCCTCCCCTAAAACCATTAATCTATAAAATCTAAACCAACTTTGACAGTCTTCTGCTGTTACAGATTTAAATGCCATGGTCTATTTTTTCACATGTGTTGTTTATCTTCCTCATATTTCAAGGTGCTAATAGATTACAGAGTTGTTTGTTGGTTGATTGGAAGGTTGCTTAATTCGTTTGGCAAGTTCCTGCTTGTGAGTGGGTGGAAGTAGATAGGCACAGGGTTGCGGCAAGATCCTTCCTGTCCCCACTGTATCTCTGAAGCTTTGTCATGGTGCAGCCCTCTCATTTATTTTACTTCAAATGCCCTACCCAGGGCCGGGGTTCAGAACACCATCATCCCCCCCCAAAAAAAATCATTATCTTCTTACACAGTCTTCCCCCAGTTTATGTTTATCTAGATTTCTCTGTCACAGTGTTCTAAGGGAATGAGGCACTCGATCAGTTTTGATGGAGATAGGAAAAGTTTGAGAACCTAAGCATTACAGCATGGTGAAATGTTACAAAAAAGAAACCTACTGAAGTCACATTAAGAAAATAGGAGGGGGAAAGAAAACGGGGGGCTGCACTGGGACTAGAACTAGAAAACAATTAGAAACTGATTCCCATTTGGGTTAGTTGGGCACTGCCCTATTACCTGTTTTGGGGTTTTTTTTAAGATTTATTTATTTGAGAGAGAGAGAGAGCACGAGAGGGTTGGGGAGGTCAGAGGGAGAAGCAGACTCCCTGCCAAGCAGGGAGCCCGATGCAGGACTCGACCCTGAGACTTCAGGATCATGACCCGAGCCACCCAGGTGCCCCCTTTTTTTTTTAAAGATTGATTTATTTATTTGAGAGAGAGAGAGAAAGAGAGCATGAGAGGGGGGAGGGTCAGAGGGAGAAGCCCCTATTATCTGTTAACCAGGGGAAAGGAACTAAAATTTTGGGGTGTCTACTTATGGCCAAATTCACAGTGCATGACCTTATTTAATTCTTGAAAACACAGTCCAGCTGATAAATTGTCATAATTTTTATTAATTTGCTTAGGATGTAGCTTAGTAAGTAGCAGAGCCCGCACTCAGTCCGACTTTAGCTCTCTCTGAAGCTTTTAAAGAAAGCATGCTTCTCAGTTGGGAATACCAATTGTGTTAATGAAGTGTTCCTATGTTGCTGATCTTTAAAAATTTTTATCTCTTGAGGCGCCTGGGTGGCTCAGTGGGTCAAGTCTGCCTTTGGCTTAGGTAATGATCCCGGAGTCCCAGGATCGAGCCCCACATCGCATCTGTGCTCCCCGCTCAGTGGGGAGTCTGCTTCTCCCTCTGCCCCTCCCTGCTGTCATGCTCGCTCGCTCTCTCAAATAAATACATAAAACCTTAAAAAATTAATAAAATAAAAATTAAGAAAATAAAAATTTTATCTTTCCAAGCTAATTAAATATTTTATTCTATTTCACTTTTTGTGCAGAACTAGGTACCATATATATGTATGTATGTGTATATATATAATATGATGTATATAGAGAGATATCCATGTGTGTATGTACATGGTTTTGTCACATAACCCTAGTTTTTGTAGGATGGGGGAATCTATCTGGTGTTCCATAATTATTCAGTTATTCTGTGCTTTCTAAGTATTGTGACTTATATAGTAAAGATAAAGTAACTTCTTTAATAAGTTACATAATTGATGATTTGAACTTTAGAGTATCTTGTAAGGGAATGAAGTCATAAATATATAATGTTTGAGAGTTTAGTAGTTGGCGAATCCTTGGTTCTGACTGAGGCCTGCCACATTCCGATGGTTTAACTTTGGACAATTTCGAAGTCTCAATTTCCAGTTCTCTAGAATGGAGAAGATACACTTAAAAAATCTTCTGCCCCCTTGTTTCTTTCAGGGTTTCTGTCTTTGCGTTTGTATTTTTTATTTCACTTAGTGTTTTAAATAAGTATACTTTTGGAGAATTCCAACAGTATATTCTAAATATGTGGGTTGTTAAGATTAAAAAAGATGATATGCATACAGTCTCAAACTGTTTACCACATAGTAGTTATTCAATAAATGTTAATTCCCTTTTCAGCTCCTTTCGTGAAACAAAGCTATTCTTTTCCCAACTTTCTTTTATTTCTTAAACTTATTTATTTTTATTTAAATTCAGTTAACATGTAATGTATTATTGCTTTCAGAGGTAGAGGTCAGTGATTCATCAGTCTTATATGATACCCAGTGCTCATTACATCACGTGCCCTCCTTAATGTCCATCACCCAGTTACCCCATCCCCCAACCCCCACTCCTCCAGCAACCCTCAATTTCTTTCCTATGCTTAAGAGTCTCTTATGGTTTGTCTCCCTCTCTGATTTCATATTGTTTTATTTTTTCCTCTCTTCCCCTATGATCCTTTGTTTTGTTTCTTAAATTCCACATATCAGCGAGATCATATGATAATTGTCTTTCTCTGATTGACTTATTTCGCTTAGCATAACACCCTCTGGTTCCATCCACATTGTTGCAAATGGCAATATTTTATTTTATTTTTTGATGGCTGAGTAGTATTCCATTATGTATATATATATATACCAGATCTTCTTTATCCATTCATCTGTCGATGGACATCTGGGCTCTTTCCATAGTTTGGCTTTTGTGGACGTTGCTGCTATGAACATTGGGGTGCAGGTGCCCCTTTGGATCCCTACATTTGCATCTTTGGGGTAAATACCCAGTAGTGCAATTGCTGGGTCATAGGTTAGCTTTATTTTCAACCTTTTGAGGAACCTCCATACTGTTTTCCAGACCAACTTTCTTTTAGACATGATGTTGTCTTGTAAGAGATTCAGATTAAGTAATGATTTAACAATTGTCTCTAAACAATATTCTCTTTGAGCTCTCAGGTTTGAAAATAAAAGAAAATGTCTAGTTAGAGCATCATACATCCTTAAAGTTAAAAGATTGGGAATAGAAAGATATCCAGCGTTATCCCAAATGTTGAGTAATGGTTTTGTCTTTTTATTTATTTATTTATTTATTTTTAAAGATTTTATTTATTTATTTGACAGAGACACAGCAGGTGAGGGAACACAAGCAGGGGGAGTGGGAGAGGGAGAAGCAGGCCCCCGCCGAGTAGGGAGCCCAATGCGGGGCTCAATCCCAGGACCCTGGGATCATGACCTGAGCCAAAGGCAGATGCTTAACAACTGAGCCACCCAGGCGCCCCGGTTTTGTCTTTTTTTTTTAAATTTATTTATTTATATGAGAGTGAGAGCATGAGCAGAGGGAGAGGGGGAGGAGCAGACTCCCCACTGAGCACAGAGCCCAACATAAGGCTCCATTCCAGGACCCTGAGATCATAACCCCAGCCGGAGTCATGCTTAATCGTCTAAGCCACCCAGGTGCCCCTGAATAACGGTTTTTAACCTGAGTACCTAGCAGTCTGGGGCCTAATCCCTGCCTGCCTGCTATAATAATTTGTAGATGGGTAAATTGACCTGAGTAGCATACTTACAAGCTTGGCATATATAATTATATCATTTTCAGTTACTGAAATTTAATTTTGCTAAAGTCGTATGGGAAACATGGTTTTTTGTAAAGGATAAAGCTTCTATATGCATTTGATTCATTTATATATAAATATTAAGTATCATTTTTCCCAACATGAGATCATACTGTCACATTGTTTTTAATAAGATTGCTCATTTATTTTTTTAAGATTTTTATTTATTTATGAGAGAGAAAAAGAGAGCGAGAGAGCACAAGGGTGGGAGGGGCAGAGGGAGAAGCAGGCTCCCTGCTGAGCAGAGCAGGAGGCAGGACTCCATTCCAGGATGCTGGGATCAGGACCTGAGCCAAAGACAGACACTTAACCAACTGAGCCACCCAGGCACCCCAAGATTATTCACTTATTAACTTATTCCTTCTTAATTTTATACTTATTTTAGTGACTATATTATATTCCTTTATATTATATCATATGTGTTATAATTTCTTCAAGTTCTTCGCTGTTGAACATTTAGATTGTTTACCATTTTTCATTACAATAAATAATGGGTCAGTAAACATTTGTGTTGCATCTGTGCAAGTCCATGACTGTTTAAGTGGAATGCTGAATCAAAGGGCATGTACAAATCTAAGGCTTTTGAATGTGCTTCCAGGTTACCTTCTGAAAAGGTTATACTGATTTACATTTCCACTAGCAGTATATACAAGTACCTAGCTCCCTGTTTTCCTGGGAATAGGTGTCTTTTTTTTTCCTCTTATTTTTGCCAAATGATAGTTTTGGGTTTTTTTTAGGTATTCATTACTTTTGAAATTGAACTGTTAAAAATAATTGGCCATTTATTTTCTTCTGAATTGTCTTACGTTCTTTTTCTTGATTTGCAAGGGCTTTTATAAAATGTTTTTAACTGTGGAAATATGTTAGAAATGTATTTTTCCAAGTTTTTTGTTTGTTTGTTTTCGCCTTTATTTTTGCATAGTCTATGTATGACCCTCCTCTCAAATCTTTAAGTGGCTGCTGTTGGTGCTGCTGCTTTTTATTTAGGTACATCTGACATGCAGTGTTACATTAGTTTCAGGTGTACAACATAGTGATTCAAGAATTCTACACTTTACTCACCTTGACAAGTTTAGTCACCATCTGTCACCATACGAAGTTATTACAGTTACAATTGACCATATTCCCTGTGCTCTACTTTTCGTCTCCATGATTTTATTTCATAACTGGGAGTTTATACTTCTTAATTCCTTTTTATCTTTTTAGCCCATTTCCCCACCCACCTAAATGGCTTCTTTAAACCATGTCCTAATACTTTATAATGTTTTACAGAGCTTAATTTGTATATGACTCCTCATTTACACATTATGACTTCATTCGATATCCAGAGTGGGAGGAGAATATAGCATATTGTTTAAGTAGTTTGTGTAGCTTACTCATTAGTTTATCCTCACAGGCAAAGAATGAGGAAGTCTACTTCAGAAAACGTAGTAAGGTGGAATTATCAATAGATAATTTTCATTTTACCTTCCATAAACATGACTTAACATATGCCATGTCTATTTTGTCAAAAGATATAGTAGCATTATATACACTTCCACTTTCTTATATTTTGGGACATGTAACCTTTTAAAAATATTATTTGTTTCCTTCTGGGCATAATATAGATTTATTACAGAAAATTTAGAAAATACCAAAGAGCATGAAGAAGAAAATAGAGACACCTGTGACCCTTTTATTCCTCTGTGATGACTGTTAATTGATTTTTATAATATATTTGATTCAGCCATGTTCAGTGATTATCTGTGCTATTGAATTTAGTTTTTTACTGGTTTATTACTTAGGACTTTTCTATCTATATGCATAAGTGAACTTAGGTTATGTTTCCTCTTTTTGTACTATTTTTGACAGGCTTTGTTTCAGGATTTTATACTAGTTTCATAAATGGAATTGGATAGCTTAACGTTTTTTTATGTGCTGTTAAACAGTTTATCTAGCATGGGGCCATCTGTTCTTTAAAAGTTTGAAAGAGTTCACCAGCATGACACTTGACCATAAAAAGCACTTTGAAGGCCATTCTCTGATGAACCTATTTTTATAAGTTTACTCTGATGAGCACACATTCCCTTGTTGGACATAATATATATTACCAAGAGTTTGCAGAGGTTAAATTAAGTACTTTGGTTTAACATACTGAGTTTATTAATATTGAAAGATGTTTCAAAAGGACTATATTTTATGGTTTCTTCTATTTACATACTTTTAAAACTCAAGTTATCACTTATCCATGAAATTTCAAGTAATTCTTTGCTACAAGTTATTCGTTTATGAACTTGAATCTCTTTCCAAATAATTTACTTCATCATTTTCTTACCTTACTGTTTTTTTTAAAAAGATTTTATTTATTTATTTGACAGTGAAAGACACAGTGAGAGAGGGAACGCAAGCAGGGGGAGTGAGAGAGGGAGAAGCGGGCTTCCTGCTGAGCAGGGAGCCTGATGTGGGGCTCGATCCCAGGACCCTGGGATCATGACCTGAGCCGAAGGCAGACACTTAACAACTGAGCCACCCAGGTGCCCCTCTTACCATACTATTTTTTTAAGATTTTATTTAATTATTAGAGAGCGTGCAAGAGAGAGCATGAGCCAGGAGGGAGAAGCAGACTCCCTGCTGAGCAGAGAGCCTATGTGGGGCTCTATCCCAGGACCCTGGGATCATGACCTGAGCTGAAGGCAGACACTTAACCTACTGAGCCACCCAGATGCCCCATTTACCTTACTATTTTTTAAATGAGTTTATCTGGCATAGCAAAAAGAGGATAGTAAGTTAAGTCTTTGTACTCTCCATTTAGAGGTACCAGATATAATACACCAATAATAAAAGCTTAAATAACATGACCATTTTTGCCATTTTTAATATGACCCATACCCAAATAGCAATCCTAAACAATACTGTTTCTTTTCAACAGACAGAATACCAACTGTGTGATATGGAAGGAGTCCAAAATTAAAACAAAGTTTTTCTTATTCTATTTCAGGCACAGAGATCCATCTTGAAATATTAGAACATAGTTCCTTTGAGAGGAGAGCTAGGAAAGACTCCCTTCGTTTATGATATTGTCTTACATCCAAGTTTCTTGAACTTGACCTACCTATTGCAACATAAATGTCATTGCCTCTAAAGGAGTTTAAACTACAGAATTGATTACTTTTTAAGTTAAAAAGATATAAACTATGTTGAAGAACTTCCTTTGAGTTTCTGAAAATTAAGTCAATCCTAGATTGTTGCAGAGTTTTTAAGAAATGCATTGAGATTGGAACCATAGGTTTTCCTCCATTTGCATATATGTATACAAATTCATAAATGCAGCAATCAACTTCACTAACAGTCACCTAATAGGATAAGTTTTTGGAATTATTTTAAATGTAAGAAGAAACTTACAGAAAATCTTTACTTCCTGTTCATTTCCCCAAAATGTAATAATTCATTGTTTCATCTCTGTTTTTGCTCCTTAAACATTTAAAATCATATTCATATAACTATAGGAAACAAAATGAGGGTTCCTGGAGGGGAGATGGGTGGGGGAGATGGGGGTAATTGGGTGTTGAGCATTTAAGGAGAGCATATGATATGATGAGCACTGGGTGTTGTATGCAACTGATGAATTCCTGAACTCTACATCTGAAACTAGTGTTGTACTATATGTTGGCTAATTGATTTTAAATAAAAAAATAAAAAATTAAAAAAATAAAATCACACTCATATAAACATTAATAGCATCTGTTTCAATTCTGTTTTGAACAGTCACAGTGCTGAAGTTAGTTGACTGTTGTCTTCTTTAGAGAAGTTTTAAGAGAAGTCAGATGCCTGGATGGATGTTTTGCATGTTTAAAAAAATAATCTTTCTATATATACAGCAATTACAGCAATTAGCAGGAACAAGTTTTGCAAGAGTCCTTATAGAGTATTGCGTCTCACCTGAATGGTTTCCTTATATGATTTTATTGTTATGTTTGGAATAATTTCCTAGGGTCTCAGTCAAGTTCAGATTGAAGTTTAAAAATACATTCCATAGCCAAATAATAATTGGATTGTGGTAAGCTAAGTGAGTTAGTAGTTAAGTCTTAGATTGGATAATTGAGAAATAAATTATCCTTACTACAGGTTTTATGTAGAATTATAAAGTGATTTCTTTCACATTCAACTATTAATTAATGTAGTACTTTTATTCCCTTTACTTTCCTGCCCCCAGATTAAAGGCAAAATGAATGAATCAATCAATAAGTTACTAAGGTTTAAGATTTGATTTTCTGTGGACTTTTTGTTTTTTCAGTATTTCAAAATTTTGAGAAATTCTTTAATGGCAAAATATGAAGTGGTCATTTTTAGCTTTTCAAGTTGATTGAATAATTGACAGTATCTAAAATGTTGTAACTCGTTCCTCAGAAGTACAAATGGGTATCTCTTTCTCCATCGATAAAGACAGCCAGTTACAGTGTTATAAGGGGAGAAAAAGCTTCCAAAGATGTGAGTCCTGTAGGAAAACTTCTCTGCTCTTTGGCATGTCAGTTGCAGGTGTAGCTTTTCCTTTCAGAGCTTTATGAGTAATTTCTGTTTCTATGACCAAGAGTAAAGAAACTCCAAGGCAACAGGAGCCCGTCAGAGTCCAGAGATCACAGTTCATTGTGCTGCTAAAAAAGCCTCTCTTTACATCTTCTCACTTCTAAATCCTTTATATTCCCTTTCAAAAACAAAACAGAACACAGTAGCTTAGAGCTATTTGAAACAAAATTCATTTTCTTTTACTCAGTACTTTGCTTGTATTTGTGTCCTTGTTCTTTTTTCTTGGCACAGTTTCAAAACATTACTCTTATTCACAGACATTTCTGGCCCTCTCACATAAGTAATGTGTATGTTATTGTCTAGAAGCAGCATGATATAATAAGAAGAAAAGTCACATAAGTGGCAAGTAACTTCCCTTAGGTTCCTTACCAGTAATAAGGGGAGAAGTATTACCTTTCTCATAAGGCTTCACGGAATAACTAGAACGTACTGTCAGGGAATAAGAATATCCTGTCTCCTCAGGGTCCTTCTAGCTGGAATAAGAATCAAATTGACATGAGACAGATTAACAGGAGAAAAATCAAACTTAATAGCTACATATGGGGAATGCACAAAGAAATTCCAAAGACTGTCAGGCAAAATGAGGTATATGTCATTCTGAACTAAGGAGAAGGGGGTGTGGGGGTCTGGGTCTTCAAAGGGAAGGAATGCAATCCTCAGAAAGAATGAAAAAGTAAATGTTTGGTAAACAAATATTTGTTAGATCACTTGGAAATGGTGGGACAAAGAGAGGACTTTGATCAAAGAGGCCTTGCTAGGTTCTTCTCCACACTCACTATACCTAATTCATAGCATAATGTAGTTATCTCTGGGGATAGCTCTCTTCCTGGAGCAGGTCCTTTATCTAAATTCTTTTTACGCAGTTGTGGAGGGTGGGAGAGTGGGGGCAAGGAGCTTTTCCTAAATCTGCTGCATCTTGCTTGCTTTTAACTCAAAATAATCTTTAAGCTAAAGTGAGCCATCTTGGGGCACCTGGGTGGCTCAGTCGGTTAAGCGTCTGCCTTCAGCTCAGGTCATGATCTCAGGTTCCTGGGATCGAGCCCCTCATTGGGCTCCCTCCTCAGTGGGGAGTCTGCTTCTCCCTCTCCCTCTCCCTCTCCCCCCTACCCCCGCTCCTTTGCTCTTTCTCAAATAAGTAAATAAAATCTTTAAAAAATAAAAAATAAAGTGAGCCATCTTAGGGCAGCGTGCGCTTGGTCCCATAGTATATAAAAGGTCATTGCATGCTTCTGAGATTCTGACAAGGTAACAAAGTGCTTGAAAAATGTTAGTCCCTCCTGGAGGGACAGCCCACCAGGCATCCCGTCCCACCCCATGCATTTATACACACTGGGTGGGATTGATATTGCGGGAACAGTTCCCTGTAAGCAGGGAGCAATGCTCCTATTTCCTCTCTTCTTTCCTTAGGCTAGCAGAGCAGACCACCAGCAGAGCCAAAGCCATCCTCCACCCCCTTGATAACATACTAGCCATCTTTCTTTTCATGCTATATTTTGTTTTGCTTTAGAGCCAACTGGATTAATTCCTTATTCTGTCTCCACTGTAGAAATACTGTTTCAAGTAATCTACCCATGATATTGACTAGCTCTGGTTGTTATACTTTTTTTTTTCTTTTCTGATTATGGACACGGTTGATGCTACTACTGTAACATTTGTAATAAGCCATTTTTCCCCCCAAGGAACTCATTTTATAAAACTCAGAAAATAAAAATGGCCCCTTAATCCCATCTGATACTATCTTATATATTCTGTTTTAGACTTTCCTATGTTTGTATAAAGAATTTTGCCCAAAAATTGGACTCTTGCTGTAGATACTCTATTTCATTCAGTTGTAGATCTTGTACACCTGAATATATCTGTAAATATCGGTCTCACAGAGCCGTAGTGTCCAGTGATTTACAGGCATGGATTCTGAAGTCAGAGAGACCTGAGTTTGAATCCAATTCTGCCACTTCTCAGCCACCACCTTAATTTCTTCACCTGAAAAATGAGGATAATAATAGCACATACCTTCTGGGGTTATGAGTGTTATATGAGATGAAGTATGTCAAGTATTTGAAGTACCTAATACAGTAAACATACAATAAATTTTAGCTATTTATAATAATCATTTTTGGGAACTGTATAATTTTATATTTTATGTGTATACCACAATGTATTCACCTCTCTTATGTTAATGAACATTTAGATATTGGGCATTTAGGTTGTTTACGGTTTCCCAGTATTATAAAACAAGTCTATGGGGGCGGCTCGGTGGCTCAGTCAGTGGACCATCCCGCTCTTGATCTCAGCTCAGGTCTTGATCTCAGGGTCATGAGTTCGAGCTCCATGCTGGGCTCCACTCTGGGCGTAGAGCCTACTTAAAACAAAAACAAAAACAAAAAAACAAGTCTATAGAAGTCTATAGTATATATCTTTGCAACTAAATCTTTGTGTACTGCCTTATTTCCTTAGGTTAAAATCCTTAGGATATAAAATTGGTGTGTCAAGGGAAATGTATATTTCTGAATCTTTTAATAGTATCTCTAAATAGCCCTCCAAGAAAGAACTTTGACTCCAGCATCCTTTGTTGTTGAGAATGACTTAAATCTTGAGTCATCTAAGTGATATCTTTAAAATTCTTATCATTGCTACCTATATTAATATATTACAGGACAGTTAAGTCATCATAGTCATACATAATACAGGAATATTTTCAAAAAGGATTACTTGGTAGCCCTTGAGCCTCCACTAGTCAAATATAAAAGATTTTCCTCATAGAGGAATGTTTTATTGTGAATCTTCTCATCTTATTAAAATAAGATAGCGGTGCCAAATTTTTAACCTTTGGTAGACACCAAGTTTGGATAATTTGTTAGTGACCTTTTAAAGAATCATTTAAACAGGGACACCTGGGTGGCTCAGTCGGTTAAGCGTCTGCCTTCAGCTCAGGTCATGATCCCAGGGTCTGGGATGGAGCCCCGCATTGGGTTCCTTGCTCATCAGGGAGCCAGCCTGCTTCTCCCTCTGCCTGTGCTTATGCTCTCTCTCTCTCTCTCTGACAAATGAATGAATAAAATCTTTTAAAAAAATCATTTAAACATTTTTTAATTGTTTTTAATAGAGCATGCTACTTCACAGAGTTTGATTACTGAAATGCTATGTGGGTTTGATTTCTCTTGAGCATAGAAGAGAGACGGCAGATATACAAGTTTATTTACATAAGCGTAGCTTCCTCCTGTTCCTAATGATAAAGCTTCCCAGAGGGCCCGTAGCATAACTTATCTATCAGGCCCTGACATATGGTATTAGCATATTGCAATTCTGCTACTCGGGTTAAAAGCAAGACTGGTTCTCTTTAAAAGTTAAAAATATTTTTTCTAGAGGGGAGGGGGGGTGGGGGGATCGGTTAGCCTGGTGATGGGTATTAAAGAGGGCACGTTCTGCTTAGGGCACTGGGTGTTATGCGCAAACAATGAATCATGGAACACTACATCAAGAACTAATGATGTATGGTGATTAACATAACAAAAAAATTTAAAGATTAAAAAAAGTTAAAAATATTTTTCTTCATAACAATTTGACTTTTTATTTCCAACAGGAAAATAACTTTTTTCCGTTTTTTAACCTTAAAAATGAGTTTTCTTTGTTTATGTTCAGATTTTTTTAGCAAATAAAATTTACAGTGTAGGCAATATGAAAAAAAACATAAAAATCACTTAAATCCCAGTGCCCTGCAGTAAAGGCTCTTAACATTCTAGTGACCACACTTACATGCATCATGTCTTTTCTCCTGTGTCTTAAATGAGGTAATCTTTTTAAAATTGTGATAAAATACACACAACATAAAATTTGCCATTTTAACTATTTTTAAGTGTATGGTTTGGTGGCCTTGAATCCACTGACATTGTGCAAACCTCACCACCATCCATCTCCAGAACTCCTCATTTTCCAGTCTGAAACTTTGTACCCATTGAGCAGTAGCTCCCCCATTCTCTTCTTCCTCTGACTCCTAGCAACCATGACCTACTTTTTTTTACTTTGTATTGAAATATAATATTCATACAGAAAAATGCACATACCACAAGTACACTGACAGCCAAAAAACAGAATGAGAAAGGGAGTATTTTTAAGTGTTAACATGGAGATTCCGTTTTTCTTCGCAGAGCAAGTTGCCAGCTCTAATAGTACAGATTTACCTTCTCTTAACTGTCACATTATTTCAATTGATCATTTTCTGTAGACTGGCTGGTGACTGTTAGCTCAGAGCCAGCAAGTGTCACCCGGAGGATAATAAGGCACTGTGTAGTAATGCGTCACAAGACCATTTTTGCATAGAGCTTAGCCAAGGGTTTTGGAACCGCCCTCAGTTGCACCTTGTGCTATATTAGTACTTCTCAGACAGGAAGAATTTTCTTTTGCTGGCGTAGCTTGTCCGGTTACCTTCAGGGTAAGTGTGTACAGTTCATGTAAACAAATAAGTTTCTCTGGCTTAACTTTATCTGACTCTTATTTGGTTCAGTATCTTGTTGAAATTGTGAGCATTTAAAAATACAGATGAAGGAAATAAAAATAGAATAAAGCAGTATAATGTAAAACTTTACAGTTTGCAAAGATATGAATATGTAAAACTTTGCAGTGTCTTGGGTCTCTGAAATTACAATTTAAAGCATCTAATTTTAAGAGCTTCTTGTTTCACATGTACATGTTGAGAAAAAGCAATGTATCTTCAAAAATCTCTTTTCAAAGGAAAAAAAGGCACTGTAAGATCCAATTTTGTTGTTCATTTAGTTGCTCTGTGACTCAATTTTGCTGATTGCCACATGCTTTGTGTCCCTAAGTCTAGGAACCATATATTATGCCTAGTAATAAAGATAATGAATTTTTATTTTGTGCTTGTTTTATCTAAGATATTATGGAATAGGATTATATTGGTATGTTTTATGAATTGATAAAAGCTGGATTACAGTCTCTGAGATTTATAACAAATTGTATATTGAGAATTAAGATTCAAGCATATATTGCTATAAAACCCTAGAATGTTGTGGCTAACTTAGTTTTAAATAATTGGATTTACCTTATTTTTTATAGTTATTTGTTTTTGTTTTTTTTAATCAGGAGAATTAGATAATGCAGCAGACCATTTCTTAAGGTTTTTATTGGCAGTCTATATCCAAGTCCCCTCCATCTCTGGATATTGCCTACCACCTATGCTGTTGTTCTAGGACAAATTCAAAGACAGAACTCAGAGAGCAATAAGGGTAATCAGTATAAATTACTTAATTTCCATGTCCCTTGGTTTACTCAGCTTGAAAAATGCTATTAGATATTAGGGCCATGGGGAGTGGGAAGCATATATGAATAAATTCTAAGCTCTGAAATTATGTATTTTCTTAAGTATCCATAAAATTCTGACTGAGAAGCCAAGCTTTACTATTTAAGAAAATTGGTATAAATTGCCAATTTTTAAATAACTAGCCTTTGAAATTTATTTTTCCTCTCTTCTATCTCCTTCTCTTCCCTTCCCACCTCAGTTTCTCTTTCCCCCAACAGGCTCAGGAAAGACCTGAGAATATTCAGTTTCATTTTTGTCTCATGTCTGTATCGAGAAAGTTTCACTTTCCAGTTTGTATATTTTTTTTCACTGCTGCCTTGAAAATCATTTATTGAATTATTTAAATGATCCAAGAAACTGATGTACAATGCTACTGAAATAACAAACTTATGTTTGATTTTTCTTGTGCTAATCACCCAAGTGTCATTATTAAAAACAGAAGTAAGCTTAAGACAAGTAATACAGGTTGCTGGAAAAGTGCAGCAAAAAATGGATTCATTTGGAAGTTTAGTACTGTTGCTGATACTCTGTCCATATTATAGTAATACCTGCCTTTTCTTATATAAGTAGTAATACAGTTTACCATTCAAAATTTCATTACCTTATTGTTGTGTCGTGTAAATGTTTCTGCAAGTATCACAACTGAAGCAGGATCACAACTTTTTAAGCCAATGATATTGATGAACTTAATCTTTTTCACTTTCCCATAAGACAGAGCCAAGTGGGCCTTTAAAAATATTCAGTTGGCATTCAGATACTTTAAAACTTGTATAAAGGCAAGTAAAATTTTTTCATGTAGACATAGACATATTCAGTCATTGATTTATCACTGTTTTTTCAAGGTAAAATTAATGATCTCAGAAGGAAATAATCACAATCACTAAAACTTCTCAGTTATCAAGTTTGTGCTATTCCAATGAAGTTCTTACCTCTTGCTTCAGTCTTTAGCTTTGTCCTACATATTCTGTGTAATGAACACCATTAGAGCAGAGACCCTAACCTCATAGCGAAAGCCTAGAATTATTTTCCAATTCCCACACTTTCTAGTCGACATTAAAAATTCAAAAGACTAAAACTTCAAAACTTCCTATGAAGAGGGTTCATACTTCAGGCTAGTATTTTCTATTTTTGAACGTGTCTTCTGTACTTGATGTGTTTTTTCCAGCAGCTCTTCTCTTGAAGCATCTGCAACAGATGACTGCTGGCAAAGTGAGCCAGAACATTATATACCAAGTATAGGTTTACAAGCCGATTGGTTTAAAAATACCCTGCCCTAATTTTCAGTGTCTTCCTTAGAATAGTGCCAAAATGCTGGCATTTATGCCTTACTATTGACACTTCTGTAATTATAGAGACAATGGGATGATTTTTACATTAGGACAACAGTATCACTTTATGTGATATTATCTCTGAACAAGGATACATTCTGGTCAGATTGCCAGTGAGGATCGGGAAGAATGAAGGACCTTCAGTTGATATTTGCATAGAATCCATGAACTAGTAGGTTTACCTATCAAAAATAATGTCCTAAAATTGGCCATTATCAAATTTCTGATGACTCTCTTTTTGTTTGTGTTTTGTTTGAATAAAATATGTAGAGACTATGAGAAAGACAATTACTTTTTTACTTACTGACACTGGCTTTTTTCCCCTCTTATCTTTTTTTACATAAATGAGCCAAACTTGGTGGTGGGGGGAACAGGAATTGGACTGCCTGGCTCTGTGCAACAAGAAGAGCTGAGATTCCCAGATATTAAAATGTATTCTGCACTGCTTGAATTCTGTGTTCCTTTGGGCTTTTCAAGTGTTTTATAAACTCTACGGTACTTTTCCACATTCTCCTTCCTCTTTTTCAAGCTAATAAAATGGTTTTATTTAAAATAATGCTTTCTGAGAAATATAGAACCCTGTTCAGATATTAAACATCAAAGGAAAACCATAAGCATATTGTATGCTTTGGTTTCTATAAATGAAGAAAGAGATTTGCAGGCAACTTCTGTGGCATCTTCTTTATTTAAGATCAAGGATCAGCAGAAAGGAAGGGTTACTCAAATTTGACTACAATCATCTAAAGATTACTAACCCTCAAACTACCATTACAGTTACATTTTGGGGGTAGTGATCAAAGTGTTTATGAGTTATATAGAGTGTATAGATAGATAAATAGGTACTTCTGCAGATACTGTATTATTTTTTGGTTGTGAAAAATTGGAGGTATCTTACTATTTGGAAATACTGTTTACTCAGCTTGAAGATGCCATCAATTATAAGACCATTAACTTACTAACAGCTTTTCTGAGGGGGCAGGGAATACCTTTTTATAAGATATTTCCCAATTTTATGCATTTAAAATGGAAGGAGGGAGGAATGAATTTTAGAATTGAGAAATTTTATGTATCTGCTACAATATATTTTAATTATAAAGAACACAGATATAATGTCCAACTTTTTTAAGATTATTTATTTTAAAGAGAGCGAGAGCAGGGGGAGGGGCAGGGAAAGTCTTAAGCAGACTCCACACTGATCGCAGAGCCTGTTGAGGGGTTCAGTCTCACAACCCGGAGATCTCGACCTGATCCAAAACCAAGAGTCAGTCACTTAATTGACTGCACCACCCAGGTACCCCTATAATGTCCAACTTTTAAGAAAAAGTCAGCTTTTTTCCCTTTTGATAAAGTTGCCCTTTTTAAATACTGCTTTTGTTAAAAAAATTTACTTACCTAGTGTAAAGTAAAAGTAAAGTCATTGAGGAACAAAAGTAATTTTCCCTAAGATTGATACTGAAAAAATGGAAAAAAAAATGATAAGAGGTATTTTATTTTATTAGGAGAGATTATAAAAACTACTCCTTTTAGCTTAATAAATTGATATGTATAAATTCCACCCAAACCCATAAAATTATCATTTAGTTAACACTATCACATACTTATTCTGGGCCAGACACTAACTCAGAGAGTAGTTGCCTCATTTCACAAAATTAGAGTTTAATATGGGAAAATTAAAGAATAAACTTGACTTTTGTGTATTATGTTTCTCCTTATGTTCTATTCATATCTTCCTCCATTGATTCAGTAATAGCAATGCATAATTTTCCCACAAACTTCATCCTTAGATGTAGAGAAAATGTTGATAAAATATTCTTCTAATAAAGCATTTTCTTGCAAATATAAACTTTATTCAAATCTTACTAACACTATATAAGTTCTTATAGGAGAGTTGCAAGTTTTTCATACAAAATTTTTAACTCCAACCTTTGTAAGATAGAGAAAATCTTTGCTGAGCTTCTTAGGAAAGAGGAAAAGGTGCCTTCAGTAACTTGGTATTTAAGTCAAACCAAAAGTACCACCTTACTATGTCATTAACTACAGGAACAGCCTGAAATATATGTATGTCACATGTACCTTTTTTCTCTCTCTTTTACTGTGACATCACCTGGGGAAATCCAGAAGATTGGATAACCAAGAAATGCCTAATCAAGATTCTGCTGTACATGTGAAAATGGTGGGTATTTGAGTATTTCCAGTTCCATTTATTAATGGTGAATCTTCACCACTTTTACCTCTGTATCTAACCAGATTATTAATTATGGGACTGTAACTTTATGCAGGTCTTTCTTCACAGTGTTTGATAAACAATAGAACCTCAACTATTTGTTGAATTGGATTTCAACTTACCTTAGAAAAATTTTTTTGCTTGAAATATAAAATGTGTATCACAGTGTTTCTCAGCATATAAAATGGTTATCCTGTTCCTTTTTGTGCTAAATTTTCCTTGCTCAGCAAGAACACACTTAAATCATACAGCATGAGATGTTTAAGCTTCTGAATTAAAATGACAAGTGTTTAAATTAAATAAAAAACTTATTGTATAACAGTAGAGCTCATTGCATTATAGACATTAGACTGAGGAAGAAGAAATACAGGCTTTGGAGCCAGAGCTGGCTTCAGACGTTAATTTAGTCCTTAAGAGCTATGATACTCTTGCATGAGGGTAATAATCTCACCTTTAAGAAATTGTATGAAACCACCAGACTCTTGTTTTATTCAGATTTTTCCCAGCTTTACTGAGATATAATTGACAAAATTGTGAGATATTTAAAGTGTACAGTGTGATGATTTGAGATTTGACATACATTGTGAATCATCTTCCCCATCTAGTTAACACATCCATCACCTCACATATTTACCCTTTTTTTGGCGGGGGAGGGAGTTGGGGGTGGAGAACATTTAAGTTCTACTCTTAGCAGATTATACAATAGTGTATTATAAACTGTAGTCACCATAGCATACATTGGATTTTCAGACCTTATTCATCTTATAAATGAAATGTTCTTATTCATACTTAATGGAAAAGTATGTAAAGTGCCTAATAGAACATAGTAAGCACTCAGTAAATGTTAATTCCCTGTTATGTTAGTGTTTTCACTATGTAAGTAGCATTTGTATGTGTGGAAAAAATTATATCCATTTTCCATATTCATAGTGATAAAATCGTAAAAAAATCACAGTTTCTCCCTCTCTTTTAAAGAGGACAGCTGCCCCACGATCACCTTATTCTTCTCTTTCTGTTGTTTTGTTGTCATTCTTCCTCTTGTATTTTTTTCTTCCTTTCTCTAGTTTTTTTTTTCATTTGAGCCTATAAACCAGAACATGACTTAGCATGCAAACAGCTTTGTGTCACAGTTAATAAACCTCTTGTTCAGCTTAGCTGTCCTCATCCAGCATGGGACAGGAGGTGAAGGCTGCCTCAAAGTGCTGATGAAGCTGCCGTTGGTGTAGTTACTGCTGTTAGGATGGAGCATATGAAATTGTTGTGCTTTTGTATGTTGAATAGTCCAACATTGGCAGTTTCATTTGGTTCAGCCTATTATATCGCCATGACCTTTGCTCCTATTGCATGATTAGCATTGAAATTTGTCTCTGATATGTAACATTAAGTCGATCTAAAACTTCTTTTTTTTTTTTTTTGCTTGAGTTGATTTTTTTTTTTAAGATTTTTTATTTATTTATTTGACAGAGAGAGACACAGTGAGAGAGGGAACACAAGCAGGGGGAGTGGGAGAGGGAGAAGCAGGCTTCCTGCGGAGCAGGGAGCCCGATGTGGGGCTCGATCCCAGGACCCTGGGATCATGACCTGAGCCGAAGGCAGACGCTTAACGACTGAGCCACCCAGGTGCCCCGAGTTGACTTTTTTTTAACCAAAATTAATTACAAGTGATGTAGGAATGTCCTACCATATAAATTGTTGTTACCTGGGTCCCAGAACTCTCTAGAATATCTTCTTTGGAAGTAAGTAGCACAGTAGTCAACCCACAAAGAGACTGTTGAAGGAAAACCAGCCAAAAAATTATACATACTTACATATATATATATATATATATATATTAAGATTTTTTATTTATTTGACAGAGAGAGAGACAGCCAGAGAGGGAACACAAGCAGGGGGAGTGGGAGAGGGAGAAGCAGGTCCCCCGCATAGCAGGGAGCCCGATGCGGGGCTCGATCCCAGGACCCTGGGATCATGACCTGAGCCAAAGGCAGCCGCTTAACCGACTGAGCCACCCAGGCGCCCCCTTATTTTTTACTATCATCGCATTAAGTTGCACAATTTTTACCTTGGGGTTTGCTTTTCTAAAAATGTTGATACATCTTTTAAGTTGGCAGCTCCTTAGGATGTTCTTAACTTCTCATGACCTGGCTCCAGATCTCTTTCCATACTTTACACACACAAACTCTCTCTCTCCCTTCCTCCTTCCCCCCCCGCCCCGTCTCTCCCACACACAGTAAAGTTCTAGACAGAGCTATTCATCTTTTCCCCCCACATGAGACCCTGCATTTTGGCTCATGATCTCAACATAAATAAATCCTACTTCTCTCTGAAAGCCTAGCTCAGTTGGCTCTTCCTCTTTTGGCCGCAACAGAGGTAATCACAGTCTCTTATGTTCCTCTTGTATTTTATCTGGACGTCTGAGCAATGTATTATTTATTTGGGCTCCTGTATTACAATCCATGTTAGAGAACATGCACCTTAAGTTTAAGATGTTTATCTTACTAAAACTTTTGTATCTCTTACAGAGCTGCCTTACACTTAATGACTATATGTTGAATGAATGAATTTGGCCTACACTCCCTTAATGTGGAGACAGGCCAAAAATGTGGTAGACAGGGGAAACTGGCTATCACTACACTTTAGTAATGGGTAGTCTTCCAAATAAGTCATGGAATGATCCATGTATGTGAATGAACATACCAGTCTGAGTAGGTGGCTTTGGATCTATACTTTTTATGTAGTTACATGAAAATTGTAGTGCCCACTCCTTTGTACCAAAGTAGTAATGAAGTCTTTTGCTTGTACCAAATATGAACATTGGAAAAAAAAATATTTCCCCTGAGAACTTCAGACAAAGATCCTTAAGTCATTTAAACTAATTTTTATGTGGTCCATTTTCAGAGAAATATAGGTAAAACATTAGGACAATTTTGTGACTATGCCATGCAGATACTCTGTTATATCTTGTCTCAGTGTATCTGCAAGATAATATCAAATAATCAAATATTACTGGAGAGTTATGAATAAAACTGTATAACTTTGAAATCAACTTCTCCAAAAATCATTGCTTTTCGATTGAAATAGACTAATGATTGGTCTGTACAAATTTCATGTCATCTGCACAAATTCATTTTAGAGCCAGAATACGTGTATTTTAGGTTTTTGTTAGTCATCTTTAGCATTAAGTCAGATTTGGCTCCAGTCAACCAAAATGCCCTGATTCTTGTCAGGAAAACTGCTCCTTCAGCATTTTACATTATGCCTATAAAATGATTTTGTTTTCTTTTGTTTGCAAGTGATGACATTTTTATCCCCTTATTTTTTTACCATAAAATTATAAGTTGAAAAGTTTTTGGACAGTTCAAAATAACTTGCCCTTCAGACTTGAAGCATCATTATTTTAAGTGCTACCAAACAGGTGTAGTTTTGTCCAAGAAGAATTACGGAAGAAGGGATTTGAGGAGGTAATAGAAGTATGTGATGTATGATGAATGTATATTCCTGCAGTATATTTTTGATATTCTGATATTCTGACATCCTTTGACGTATTTCATGTAGTATTTTAAAAATATATTTCTTAGGTTGCTTTCTAAAATATTTGAGTAAAATGCCCAGTATCTCAAGTTCCTGAGAAGTACTTATGATATGCTTTGGTGACATTATATGTGTATCGTGGCGGGGGGGGTATAAATATATTATCATATAACCAAAGCAGATATAATTATCATTTTTAAATTTCTTACACTTGTATCCTCTTTCCTATTGTGTTCTCTGCTGCTCTTTCATCTGTTCTCATCACTGTGATTTCACCCTGGTGCTGTTTGGGTATTCACTTCTTATTTATCTGAAAATGAATGGCTGTTGTACAGAAGCAGGGATCAATTCCTCCAGCTTTTGGTTGTCTTTCAGGCGCTAAGTGATATTATCATCCAATCTATTAGTTGTTAACCTAACAGAAACCAGCCTACTTTGAAATGGCTTTGGTACTATTTTCCTATTCATTATCTGAAAGAGGTTATCCTATCTTATTTAAATATGGGTGTTGGGTGTTGTTGTTGTTTTAATTGAATGTATTATAGGATGTGATTTGCATGAGGCAGGACATCTTTGTCAGTATGGACACACTGAAATAAAATGTTTGATTTTCTTGGTGAAAATATAGTTAGTGACATTTATCTTCTGTTGCTTTCAGTAGTGGGTTAGTTATTAAGTCAAACATATGTTGATTACTATGCATCTGCCAATTAAGGCAGAGGTAAGAGCAGAATATAGTTGTTAGGAGATGAACTTAACTAGTTAAGGTATTTGTAGGGGAGCTATAGAAGTTGATATTTCAAAACAGCAACGGTTTCTAAAACTCAACAGGAAAACGGTATAAGTACTGCTAATCATCATATCCCTGGCATCTAGCGTCTGACACAAAGTAAAGGTAAATATTTGTTAAGCAAATTAATGGATTAATAAATGAAAAGGAATGTAGGAATAAGTGCCTATTTGCTTTTCTCATCTATTGAAAAATCGCTGTAAAATAAATATTTGGATAACTGTTATTCTGTTGACACCTCTAAAGTCCAGTTAAGTTAAAAGAATCACTGCTTGAAAGTTAGTTGCATTGCAGGTTATCCTATGCTATTTAAATATGGCTTTTTAAAATTAAGCATATTGTAGCATCTTTCATTAGTGGAGAAAATTTTAATGTTAGCATTTCTCTTTCCTATATGTATCTTTCAGTCTTAGGAAAACAGTTTAGCCTTTTTCCAATTTTCTAATTTTATCTATTATGTAGAGACAGCATAGGACCTGAGAGACTCCACTGGTCACATGCTCTTGGAGCAGAGCTACAAGGTCTAGGGAATTTTCCATAATCATGTCTGTGATGCACATGAAATAAGTTAATATTGGTGGTAACATACCCAGAATAATACCATATAAAGTAAATAAAGGTTACTGGGTACAAACGAGTACAGAACCTGATTTGAGGTTTTCTTACTGCCCTTTTACACTGTGGAGCTATTATATGTCCTCTAATCTCCCCCCGCCCCCCCGCCCCCCCCCCCCGCCGTCTTCTTGTACACATGCTCTAAGAACAGGGTGCCTCTGCATTTTACTCTGATCAGTTTCGTTTTCTTTGTGATAGGGTAGAAGAAAGAAACAATATTTAACATTAAATTGTTGAGCAACACTAAATCCTGAATAAACCAGCCTAGTAGCTGCCTAAGCCCAGGTATTCTAATACGTTTGTTTGTTTGTTTGTTTTTAAAAGTAGGCTCCGTGCCCAACATGGGTCTTGAACTCACAATCCTGAGATCAAGAGTCTTATGCTGGTGGTCTCATACTTTTTAGTAGTTGTCTTAAATTGAAATAAATCTGTTGTAAAATTTATGCCAAGAGTAATGAAATTATTTGGGATTATTGGTATTATATGTAGTATGATAAAGGAACAAAGATCTTGAAGTACGTTTTCAAGTTAAATATATTTAAAATATATTTTAATTGCACAAAGGTACACTTGTGGGGAATAATCACGTAACATTTGTTACCTTTCTGCTAAGATTTTTTTAAATGTAAATATAAATATAAGCTAAATCTTAAGCAGAAAGTTTTTTTGTTGGTTGGTTTTTTTTTTAAGTAGGCTCCATGCCTAGTGTGGAGCCCAGTGTGGGGCTTGAACTCACAACCTGAGATCAAGACCTACCTGACCTGAAATCAAGAGTCAGATGCTTGACCGACTGAGCCACCCAGGCACCCCTTAAGCAGAAAGATCTTATAAGAAAACTCTTTATCGGGGCGCCTGGGTGGCTCAGTTGGTTAAGTGACTGCCTTCAGCTCAGGTCATGATCCTGGAGTCCCGGGATCGAGTCCCGCATCGGGCTCCCTGCTCAGCGGGGAGTCTGCTTCTCCCTCTGACCCTCCCCTCCTCTCATGTGCTCTCTCTCTCTCATTCTCTCTCTCAAATGAATGGATAGGATCTTTAAAAAAAAAAAGAAGAAGAAGCTTAGCTGAAATTAAAAAAAAAGAAAGAAAACTCTTTATCACAAAGTTCAGATATTCCCCATTCCACTCTAAGGTTTTATTTTGATTAATGAATTCTGCTAAAAACATTTTTATAACAGTATATGAAGTAATAATTAATTTTAAAAAGCCAGATGAAAAAGTATATGAGAATGAGATAAACTATGTGCATAAACAGGTATGTTTGTAATCATAGAAATGAAAATAGTGGAAAATAAATTTAAATGTTTACTTGTTTATCTTTAGGTAGTAGAATTCCAAGCCATGTTTATTTTCTTTTTTATACTTTTTCTGTTGTTTCTGTGATAACCATGCGTGACTTTTATAATTAGGAGAATTATACTTTTTGATAATATATTGCAAATATAATTTTGTCTTAATCTTTGAGATAGAAACTGTTGATGTGCTTCAAAAAATGTTATATGTATAAATGGTAATTTGATATGATTTGCTTTTTTTTTTAAAATAATGCCTCAACATTTTTACATCTTAAAATAATATAAGCTTCTGCTTGGTATCAGAAGAACCTGGGAAAAGAGGAATTAAAAATAGCTAATTAACTTCCGTTTATTTTTTAGATGCCTGAATTCCAGAGAAGTTCAGTTCGGATTAAGAACCCTGCAAGAGTAGAAGAAATTATCTGTGGTCTTATTAAGGGTGGAGCTGCCAAACTTCAGGTGAATAATTATCAAGAAGTCTTTATTATTAAGTCTTTATTTTCAATGTTCAGGCAGACTCATCTCACGTTTTGTTCAAATCTGAGTAATACTAAGTTCCAAGCTAACTAATGCAAGTGCCTAAGTATCAAACCATTTTAAGAATAATATTCAAATTTGGGGCACCTGGGTGGCTCAGTCGGGTGAGCATCCGACTCTCGATCTTAGCTCAGGCCTTGATCTCAGGGTTGTGATTTCAAGCCCTGCAGTAGACATACGTTTTTTTAATTATGGTAAAAAACACATAATAATGAATCTATCCTCTTAATAAATGTTTAAGTGTACAGTACAGTGTTGTTAACTCTGTGAATTGTTACACAGCAGATTCCTAGAATTTCTTTATCCTGCATGACTGAAACTGTGTACCCATAGAAGAGCAACCCCACATTTCCTTCTCCCCCTACCCCCAGCCACTGACAACCACCATTCTATTTTCTGCTTCTATGAGTTTGACTAATTTAAATACCTCACATAAGTGGAATCATGGAGAATTTGTCCATCTCTAAGTGGCTTATGTCACTTAACATAATGTCCCCTTAAGTTTCATCCATGTTGTAGTATATGACAGGATGTCCTTCTTTGCAGTTGAGAGCTTCATATAGTTTGCCTCCACTGCATTTTTGCACATTGACCAGGTGGGTTGAAACTGTGCGACATTTTATCTCTATCAAGAATAGTAGCCTAGGGGTGCCTGGGTGGCTCAGTCGTTAAGCGTCTGCCTTTGACTCAGGTCATGCTCTCAGGGTCCTGGGATCAAGCCCCGCATCGGGCTCCCTGCTAAGTGGGGAGCCTGCTTCTCCCTCTCCCACTCCCCCTGCTTGTATTCCCTCTCTCGCTGTGTCTCTCTCTGTCAAATAAATAAAATCTTTAAAAAAAAAAAAGCATAGTAGCCCAATCATCTGCAACTGCCAATTTTTATACCGATGAATCAGATTTTATTTGGTGACAATGCTGGGGCATTTAAGATATCACTGTGTAGTTGAGGTGATTCCCAGGACTTAACTACAAGGCGACACCCTAAGTGCCCCAGCATTGCCACCAAATAAAATCTGGTTAATCAGTACAGGAATTTGTGGTTGGAGGAGATAGGCTGCTGTTCCCACAGAATGCAGAGAGAATAACCTGTGGGGGTGGGGGCAGGTCAGGGACTGAGCACAGTCCCATACCTCTAGGAAGTGTGCAGTACATGTCTGCCCTCAGTGGCTGAATGGTCCATAATGCTTTTCCCCCTTTCTTTACAGATAATAACAGACTTTGATATGACACTGAGTAGATTTTCCTATGAAGGGAAAAGATGCCCAACATGTCATTGTAAGTGTGGCATTCATAAACAAATTCATGAAAGTAATTCTTATTTTAAGATCCTTTCTTACCTATATGATCTGTGAGACTGGGTTTTTTTTTTTCCTTTTGGACATTGAAAGTGAGAAGACTTGCCTTTTTCTTCTTATATTTTGAGGATTTGTTTTTTCCCCCATGTTATATAAACGACTATTTTCAAGTGTAGTTTTGGTTGCAAGAGGAATGAATACTTCTGAAATTTTTCTCCAAATGTGGTCTGTTCATTATTTATTCAAGAAATATTTACATGGATTTTAAACTTTGGATTAACCTAAAGAAACAGCATTTATCAACCACTCTGGTTTTCTAAGAATGTTACTGAATTTTTTTGTTGTTGATATATAAATTAAGTAAAAGAGTAATTAAATAAATATCCAGTTAAAATGTGTTGCTAGGATAATACACCTTTTTTTGTTTTCCAAACTTGGCAGTGAGTTTTAAAAAAATAATACTCTTCAACCTGACAAAGAAGCAGTGATATAAGGCCTCTCATTTACTGGAGGTGCCTGTGGAATTTGAGAATTCATTTTGATACTTTATATTAAAACCACTAGAAATCATACCCTTTGGCCCAATAATTCTTTGGAGAATTTCTAATGAAATACTCCCAAATGTAGGAAAAAAGCTTTAGATCCAAAGTTTAGATTTTAAAACCATTAGGTTCTCTAGCAATGCCATGTGTACTATAGCACTAAGTCCAAAAGTTGTAATGACCATGCTTGGTGGACTTGGCATTTAAACGTAAAAGAAAAATAGTAAGTTATTTAAAGTAGTGGTAGCATCAGTCAGAATGTTTCTTTTAATGCTAGTTTGCTTTCACTCTTCAGATGTCATTGACAACAGTAAGCTGGTTACAGATGAATGTCGAAAAAAGGTAAACACTAACAGTAATCCAGAGTTACTCAAAGACTTCCTTTTGCCTGAGAATTTCTTCAGGTTCATTCACACAAACAATGGATATAAAGTGCTTCTAACCATACCTAGCACCTAGTAAACACTGAACAAATGTTAGTTTTATTGTGTGGGTTATATACTCTCAACATTATTTTAAAGAAAAAATTAACTTTTTAACAAAAACAAAAATTACATAAAAAATTTTAATTGGTTATCAAAATATTCTGCTGTTCTTAGATTAGCTGTACATTAAAACAAAAGTACTTTGGTTTTGTGTAGGTTTTGCTCCTTTAAATTGACCAGGAAATTGCCTCAGTTCTCTGCTTTCCTTGAGTATGTATCTGTCTGTGTCTGTGTTAACAACATAGGACTCCAAAGATGAATCAAATTTAATACTTTCATATGAGAACGAAAGGGTTTTTTGTAATAATAATTTGGTTATTAGTCGGTTTCACTGAATTGCTGACCTGAAAGTACTTTGTTACATATAAACTAGATCAGCAAAGATCTCTTCAGTTGATAAATGCATTAGCCAAATACTCATGATCTAATCTTTAACAGCAGTTTATGGAAACCATTTGTTTGTATCGTTTTGCTTTCTGTAAAACTCAGCAGCTTAATGACAACTCTGTCATCCTCATGATTAAGTTATTCATTTATTTCTAGTTACTGCAACTAAAGGAAAAATATTATGCTATTGAAATTGATCCTGTTCTTACCATAGAAGAGAAGTACCCCTATATGGTAGAATGGTAAGTGTGTATCAGACAGTGGGAGGGTTAAAAATATAATAAAATAACTTTGCAGTTACAACTAATGGCTTATTTTTCCCTGTATATAATAGATTCATAAGGTATCCAATGAGCTAGAGCAGTGATGAAATATAACAAAATGAACTATAATTTTCTAATCTAACAGTCTAGAATTTGTTTTGTTCTGTTTTTTTTAAGATGAAGGTCAGTGAAGATAAATTAAAATCCTGCGCTTAAGCCTTAAATTAAAAACAAGCATTTTTTTAAAAAGTATATGGACAAAATGTGGCTGAAAGTGTGAAGGAAAAGAATTGGGATTTAAATTGACTCTGAACTGAGCTAGAGCCAGCAAGTTGACATAGTTGCTGAGAAATGGACCCCTAGCGTTGGCTGCATTAATGGAAATGCAGCCTTCCAAGTAGACCACACTGAAAGCATTGTGCTGAGTCCAGAGAGAATGCTGTTATTAAGAGAAAGTTGACAGCTCTGTAGAGTGTGTCAGAGGAATCCACAAAGAAAATCACAGGAATTGGAGCCATCCTATTTGGGGAAGATTTCACAGAATAGGGAAAGCTGCGATTTGAGAAGAAACAACTGTGGTTTTAGAATCTTAAGAGACCAGGAGTGATGTTATTTATCTTCATTATCCTATGACCTAACCTGAACACCTTGCACACTTAATTAATGTGTATGGTACAAAATGTTGACAAGTTGGACCTGGGCCACATACCTGTGGAAGCAGAACTCGAATCAGACTTGGAAGTTTTAAGAAGACTGATTTCAGCGTAATGAAAGAAAGGACTGTCTAGTAATTAGAATTTTCTAGCAATAATATAAGCTTCCCTGGCAGAAGGAGCTCACTAACATGATGGGAGCTGACCCAGAATGGAGGGTCACAGGACTTCTGCGTATCAGGTAGAGAGGTTCTAAAGGTCTGTGACTGACATGTAGTGATTATAGGTGCTTTGATGTAATTATAGAGCATCATAACAAGGATTTTCTCTCTTGCGCACTAGGTAGCACCTTCACTACTAAGGTATTTCATGACAATTTAGACTACCCACAGGTGAAACAAATGGCCTTGCTCTAATTCTTGTAATCAGAGAAGTGATTATGCCTCCCGAGGTTGGATTCAGCTCTTATCTGTAGACTGAGGAAAGGTTTACACTTGTATCTTTTCATTATCTTATTAACACATTTAAACTAAGAGGTTTTGGGGAGAACTGGGAAATGCAGTAAGAACATGTTCTATTATATTGTGAGACATTAGGATATACATTCATTAGTGATGAATTTAAATTTCTAAAATTTAAGTCCAAATTATGAATGAAATACTGCATTATCTATCACTGAAGAATGCTTTTTAATGAAGATGATAGTTTTAATTTGCTTTAATTGATATTCTCTTTGTCTTTGTACATAAACTCCAGGTATACTAAATCACATGGTTTGCTTGTTGAACAAGCTTTACCAAAAGCTAAACTTAAAGAAATTGTGGCGGAATCTGATGTTATGCTCAAGTAAGTTTCTTGGGTGTTTTTGCTGTTAATTGTCTACAGACTTATATATGTATTCAAGTGTGTGTTTTTATTAAAGCAATATATAATAATATATAACAAATAACAATATTTATATGTTGCATATAAAAACATAGCCAAAATATGCCACCTATCACAGAATAGGGTGAGGTAAAGAATTTAGAATTAGAATATTAGATCTTGGTATAGGGAATAAGAGCCTTATGAGATTTAAGTTCTCTCTTTTTTTCTTTCTTTCTCTCTCTCTCTCTTTCTAGAAATTTATGAAACCAGGACAATTTTGAAATTTTTTAACAGAATACTTTTGAAAAGACATGAAATATAAAAGGAATGTTTATAAATCAGTTGAAAAAAATTTTTGCTCAAAGTGTATATAAAGTTACATGAATCTACTTTCTGAATTCTCAGACTTCCTTGAAAACTATCTCTAGGAAAAGTGACTATGATTTAGCAAATAATAAAAATATTTGTAATACACAAATGGTAAGATGAAAAGGTTTAAGCTTCTTTTCAATACGGTTTACCACCTCTAACAATTTTCAACTCATTAGGTAAATATGATGATGCCATTTTTTTTTTTGATGATGCTACATTTTAAGGTGACCTACCTCTAAGGAGGAAAGCATTAAGTGTCAGAAAGAATGTGAGGACAGCTAGTATTTTATTCCTTTGTAGGCAGCTTAGCCTGTAACCCAGGAAGAGTAGAAAGGGGAGAAACTTAGATTAAGAACATGACCAACAGCTGTTAAACCTTAGGTAGGAGAGATGCTGGATGTAAAGAGAATGCAGCTCAGTTCCTGCCCACACCCCTCCTGTTGTTGTTTTTTTTAAGATTTTATTTATTTATTTGACAGAGACAGATACAGCGAGAGAAGGAACACAAGCAGGGGGATTGGGAGAGGGAGAAGGAGGCTTCCCGCGGAGCAGGGAGCCCGATGCGGGGCGTGATCCCAGGACCCTGGGACCATGAGCTGAGCTGAAGGCAGACGCTTAACGACTGAGCCACCCAGGCACCCCCCCTTTTTTTTTAAGATTTTTATTTATTTGTCAGAGAGAGCACAAGCAGGGGGAGCAGCAGAGGGAGAGGGAAAAGCAGGCTCCTCACTGAGCAAAGAGCCCGATGTGGGACTCGATCCCAGGATCCTGGGATCATGACCTGAGCCAAAGGCAGACGCTTAACGACTGAGCCACCCAAGCGTCTCACCCCCGTCCTGTTTCCTTTTTTTTTTTTTAAGATTTTATTTATTTGACAGAGACAGCGAGAGCAGGAACACAAGCAGGGGGAGTGGGAGAGGGAGAAGCAGGCTTCCCGCTGAGCAGGGAAGCTGATGCGGGGCTCGATCTGAGAAACCTGGGATCATGACCTGAGCTGAAGGCAGACGCTTAACTACTGAGCCACCCAGGCGCCCCCCCCAGCCCGTCCTGTTTTCTAAGAGGAAGTAGTTGAGCAGGATGACCAGCAGGAGGTGCTCCAGCTCACCCTAAATGGGTTTCCCCGGGTGAAGCTTTTCAAGATGTGGTTAACTATTTGCTGTTAAATGGTGTAGATTGTGAACTGTAGGCTTATATCCATATTTAATTTGAGTCTAAAGCATCTAATTTGTACTATTAGAATTTATTAAAAGGAAGGCAAAGAGTTAACTGTTATTTGAAAAACTTGTACTACTGTTGTCATAGACATCAATCACCGCACTCTTGGGCAGTATTCTGAAAAGGGAATATGAATGAGCTGTGGAATTAGGTAGAAATGTTTTGCTTTTTTCTTTCTAGGTGAAAAGGAAATATATCTTGCTCTTTAACAATCAGTTCCTACCTCCATCTTGCAGGGAAGGGTATGAGAATTTCTTTGATAAGCTCCAAGAATACGGTATCCCTGTGTTCATATTTTCGGCTGGTATTGGTGATATACTAGAGGAGGTAATCCATCAAGCTGGGGTTTATCACCCGAACATCACTGTAGTGTCCAACTTCATGGATTTTGATGACAATGTAAGTACAGCAAATCATTCTTCGTAATTACTTTTAAAATCCGAATGTATTTTAATTATATAAATGCAGTTGTTTTTTATTTAATGTATATTCATTAATTTAGGTCACTCAATAGGCCTACTATGGGACTCATCAACTCCCAGTGTTATAATATGCCTTTCTTAAACTTTTTTTTTTTAAGATTTTATTTATTTATTTGACAGAGAGAGAGAGAGAGATCACAAGTAGGCAGACAGGCAGGCAGAGGGAGAGGGAGAAGCAGGCTCCCTGCTTGGGAGCCCGATGTGGGACTCAATTCCAGGACCCTGGGATCATGACCTGAACCGAAGGCAGACGCTTAACCCACTGAGCCACCCAGGTGCCCCCTTTCTTAAACTTTTGTATCCCAAGCTACAGACCAATATTAAAATTAGGAAAAGTTCTTTTAATGTAATTTAATGCAGCAGTTCTGAAGACTCAATATCCATAGGTGGAAAAAAAGAAGTGAATTAGAACTGTTGTTATTTGAACAAACTCTTCTAATCAAAACAGTACATTATGACATACAGAAAATGGGACCTCCAGTTAGGAAACAAATGAAAAGTAAAAACTGGATTTTCAGCTCATTGTGTTTGACATTTAAAGTAGTCTCTAGAAAATCATTAACTTCTCAGAGCCCTTCTTACCTATCATGAATGTGAAAATAGAACAAACAGAATTTGCAGTTTGAAACCTCTTGTTTCAAAGGATTTATATTTTTATAGGGAGTGCTGAAAGGATTTAAAGGCGAACTAATTCATGTATTTAACAAACATGATGGTGCCTTGAAGAACACAGAATATTTCAATCGACTAAAAGACAATAGCAACATCATTCTGTTGGGAGATTCCCAAGGGGACATAAGAATGGCAGATGGAGTAGCCAATGTTGAACACATCCTGAAAATTGGATATCTAAACGATAGAGTAAGTATATAGATCTGTCATTTAATTTTCTTGTAAGAAAAATAAGGATGGAGCTTAATGGGCAGTTGTTATTAAACATGTGTGAGAAAGTAGTTAGAGACATTTTGATTGCTCTTACCCCTATACTTTGGTGTGGTTAAGGGATTTAGGATTCACATGTGTGCCGTCAGTATTGGGGTGGCTTCTCTGGCCTTTCCCCACTAAAAACCTGAAACACTCCTTAGTCATGAGAGTCAAAAATGTCCCCAATGTTGCCAGGTGTTGCTTGGGCACAGTCTCCCCAGTTGAGAACCACTGGACTAGAGAGAAATGACTTTAGGAGTAAAGCCACCATGTGGGATGATTCCTATGTCCATGAGTCTTCAAAGTTTGAAAGTATTTCTTCATTTCATTTTTTTTCAAAATTTTTTTTAAGATTTTATTTATTTATTTGAGAGAGAGAGAGAGCGAGCACATGAGAGGGGGGAGGGTCAGAGGGAGAAGCAGACTCCCCGCCGAGCAGGGAGCCCGACGCGGGACTCTATCCCGGGACTCCAGGATCATGACCTGAGCCGAAGGCAGTCGCCCAACCAACTGAGCCACCCAGGCGCCCTGTATTTCTTCATTTCAAAGGTTTTATGAAAGTAAATTTAATTTGCTACATTTTGCCCAGAAGATTAAACCTAACAATGAGATTCACACTGAAACTATTTGCTTCTCCTTCCTGCACATCCATGTAATTTTTTGTTGTTGTTGATTTAGGTGGATGAGCTTTTAGAAAAGTACATGGACTCTTACGACATTGTTCTAGTAAAAGACGAATCACTGGATGTAGCCAACTCTATCTTACAGAAGATTCTGTAAATAAGCATTCTTCAAGAAGACCTCTCTCCTGTGGGTGCAACTGATGCGAGAACTGCTCACCTATTCATCTTGCTGAAAGACTTTTATTTATAATGCGTTCTTGGCTCTTGAAGTTTTTTTCTCTCCATTACTGAGGTATTTTTGGACATATTGAATCCATCAACTGGAAGCTCCTTTTTTTTCCCCACCTCTCTCAACACACTCCTCAACTCTATTTTTTAACAGATTGAAAAAGAAAATCGTAAAGCCAAAATTTGAAAAATAACTCCCTGCATTTCCAGAGTGAATTTTTTAGTATAATGTTATCATGAGGTTTTTGAGGAAACTTTTTATTCTGGGGAAGTTTGTATAAGTTTAAAAAGAAGTTTTATGAAATGGTGAAACAATGTGCATGATTTTAACTGTTGCCATTTTTGTAATTGGGGTGAATTATGCTGATAATATCACCGTCTCCTGAAATTATATTATATTTGGTTATTCTGTTTCGTGAAAGTCAGTATTTACCAGAAAATATTGGCACTCAGTGTTTGAAGAAAACCATCTGTATCCACATGTCACTAGTCATTACAAAATGTTCTATATTGAAGCACTGATAATACATATGAAATGAAAAGCCTTTTTAAATTATACTGTCCAGACAATTATTATTCATTTCTTCAACAAATACCTATTAAGCACCTGCTATGTTTTTCCTGTGTGTGTGAGAGAGAGGGGGAAAGAGGAAGAGATAAATCCTAGTGTCATTGTCATAGTGTCTATTCAGATTGAGTATTTTTAAACTTACATATTATAAGTTTAAGGATAAAAAGATAGTTGCAGAGGAAATTTAATCAGCCCTTCAGAAAATACTGGGGACTGGGAAAATTTGTTTTCCCACATTGAAAGTATCAGTAAAAGAGGGTACTTTGTTGTAAGTCTAAGAGTTTCAGAAATAGCCACTGGCAGGGAACAAAGTGTAGCTGGATCTCCTGTTAACTAAAACTGAGTACTGCTAAATTAGGAACTGGCATTCCTCTCTGCAGTCTGACTTCCCATTCCAAATTTCTGCTGCCCCGTAATTGGTTTCCACAGGTTTAGACTTGCCATGGTGATAAATGTGACCCTGACTCTAACCATTTTCACTCCAGAGTCTATGAGCCACTAGTTCCATAAAGCATCTGAGCTGTGATACAGAGCCTGTTCCAGCTGGCTCTGGACGTCAGTGCGGTCGGCAGCCTCTAGTCCAGTCTGATGTGGCAGGTAGGCAAGGCATTGCAGCGAGACCTCTCCCAGGGCAGCCGGTCCTCATCCTCTACCACTACCTCTCCTTTTTATAATAAACAGTGAAACAAAGTTGGTAGTGGCCAAGAGCAGGCTATTCCCTGCTTAAGTTGGGGATTTCTGATCTAATGGGGGGATTTCTGATCTAATGGTAGCTTTTTATCCTGTATTGCTATTAGAGTTGGCCATATTGACTGTTTTCCAAAGGACCTTATAATATGCTTCTAAAAAGAAACATGGTGCATGGTGTAAATGTAAAGAATACTGAAGTTAAAACCTCCATTCTAGTCATGGCTCAGCCCTGTACTAAGACTCTAGGTCAGGCACCTCCCTTTAAAAATGAGGGCCTGGAGGGCATGCAGGCTCTCCAGTCCCTTCCAGCCATGCCGTAACTGGATTACCAAACCAAGGCCCCTGACTCTTCTACAATCTGCCTGTCACCCTATCACCTCTCACTGCCCGTTTCTACCGATATTTAAAATAATTTGTTTTCAAGTTCAGCTTTCAGAGCAGTTTAGTGTAGTCATTAAGAAATGGGCTATAGAGTCAAACTGTCTGGATTTGAATCCTCTTTCTACCATTTAGTAGCTGTGTGACCAGGACACATTATTTAACCTGTGTCCCAGTTTGCTCATCTGTAAAGTGAAGGTAATGATACATCCTCTAGATGTATCATTGTGAGGATGCCATGCACTCCTCAACACCGAAGTGTGCTTTTAAGTTTTATATTTGCATTTAGAATAGCTTAGCACCAGTATTCAATATGGTTAGCTCTTACCCATCCACGAAGCAGTTTGGATAGATGGAGGAGATGGAAATCTCTTTCATAGCCCTAGTGAACATTGGCAGTGTGTGGTCACTACCATGTTCTCTAAAGGGTCTAGCATTAGCTGTTAGGGTTTTTTGGGTTTTGTGGGGTGTTTTTTTTTTCCAATTTTGAATTTTACTTTAGGAGGTAAAGCAGTTTTGGGTGCTGAGATGAATGATTTTGATGAAACTGAGAAACAAAAACAACTGTCAGAGATACTAGTTTGTTCCAGAGTGATTTTACAAGAACTCTGCATTCCTTGGTATGTTTAATAGACACCAGAGTTGATTAGGTAGATTATTAAAGGTTTTTTTTAAATTTTATTTATTTATTTGTCAGAGAGAGAGAGCACAAGCGGGGGGGGAGTGGCAGGCAGGGGGAAAAGCAGGCTCCCAGCTGAGCAGGGCGCCTGATTCGGACATGATCGCAGGACCCTGGGATCATGACCTGAGCTGAAAGCAGACGCTTAACTGACTGAGCCACTCAGAGGCCCCATTAAAGGTTTTTTTAACCAGACTTTAGGTTCAAGGTTTTCTCTTTGGTGTACCCCATGGAGCATCAGGAAGGAAAAGATATGTGGGATCTTGAATAACTAATCCTGGAACTTGTCCAAGGTTACCTCAAGATTCATCAATCCTGCTGTGTTTTATACTTATTCTAGTATTTCAGTACAAGTTTAATAGATAAGATAAAATGTGCCCAAGTTGTAAGGGGCACAGGCCTTCAAGTCAGTCAAACCTGGATCTGAGTCTTAGATTCTCTCTAGGATATTTAGTAAGTTTCTAACTTTTCTAAGCCTTGGTTTCCTCATCTCTAAATTGGGGTATGAACTTGAGGTGAGGATTGAGTAAATGAACAGTGACTTGTCCAACAAATACTGAAGTCCTGGCTGTCGGCTAGGTTCCAGAGAAACAGTAATTAACACATCCCACATGCTTCCTGCCCTCGTGTAGCTTCCATCCTAGCAGATGTGACAGAAATAAGATACTATGAAGAAACCAACACAAATATTTTAGACAAGGCAGCCAGAGAAAGCTCTGAGGAGATAGTATTTCAGCCAAAGCCTGAAGGATAAGGAGCCAGCCATGTGAGGAATCGAGGGAGAAACATTCCAGGGAGAGAGAATGGCAGGTGCAAAGGTCCTGAGTAAGAAAATTGAAGGTGTTCAAAGAACTGAGAACTGGCTTAACAGTGTTATGAGCAAAGGAACGGAATCATGAATGGGAGGTGAGGGTGCCAGATCACACAGGGCTTTGTAAATCATGAGTTTGGTTTTACTCTCCCTGCAAAGCAGTGCCATGATCATGCTGACATGCAGAAAATGGACTGGTGGGGCAGATCTACCCCAGCGAATCAGTGAGGGGGCTGCTGCAGAAGTTTGCACTAAAAATTACAGTAGGACTCAGGGAGAAGTGGATCATTTTCACTAGTTTAGATTTAGAAATGACAAGACTTGCTTTTGGATTAAACATATGGGGTGAGAGGAGGAAGGGTCTCGAAGATGTCTGGTTTAAGCACGTGGAGGTGGGGGAGGAAAGAACAGGCTTGGGTGGAGGGTGTTGGGAAGGCAGGGGGGACGCACATTCTCTTTTGGACATGCAACGTTTGAGGTACCTGTGAGGTACACAGGGAGAGGTACCAAATAGACTAGAGCTCAAAGGAGAAATTTTGGCTGGGACCAGGCATTAATTGTCTGTGTTTAAATGAGATACAAATATGGCCAGTGTAAGCTGGAAGGACTCCCTTGACCTATTAAAATTCCAACATTAAGGACAAAGACCACACAAACACTATTTCAGTAAGTATGCAAGTTTTATATCTGCAACTAGCAATAAATAATTGGGAACAGGGCGCCTGGGTGGCTCAGTTGGTTAAGCGACTGCCTTCAGCTCAGGTCATGATCCTGGAGTTCCGGGATCGAGTCCCGCATCAGGCTCCCTGCTCAGCGGGGAGTCTGCTTCTCCCTCTGACCCTCTTCCCTCTCCTGCTATCTCTCATTCTTTCTCTCTCAAATAAATAAATAAAATCTTTAAAATAAAAAAAATAATTGGGAACAGTATTCTTAGTTTATAAAAAGATGCAGATCCCCAAGAAAGCCACCTTGGGGTCCCTGGGTAGCTCAGGTTAAGTGTCTGGCTCTTGGTTTTGGCTCAGGTCATGATCTCAGGGTCCTAGGATCAAGCCCCACGTCGGGCTCTGCGCTGGGCCCAGAATCTGCCTGAGATTCTCTCTCCCTCTTCCCCTCCCACTCGTGCTCTCTCTAAAATACACACACACATACATACATAACATATAAAAAGAGCAACCTTGTTCCTAGAAACCTAAGACGCTGAAGTGCGGTGTATCAGCACTTACGCAGAATCTTGCAGTCAGGTCAACTCTCCTGCCAAAATGAAATGTTTTTTTCTGTCTTTTAAGTAATAATTTTGAAAGGTATTAAAAATTCCTAGGTAATCAGAGATCAAAACTCAGTGGGTTTTAACAAAATAATGCAGATAGCTTATGCTTGCAAGGTTAGCCTAGTGGTGTTTCAAGGACACAGATCACATGCATACTCAGATGTCATGTTCACTGAGATGCTCCAATCTCATGGGCATCAATGACCTACTTCATCTTTAGGGTCCAGAGTTCAAAATCTGCGTAAGTCAGAAGTCAGGTGGTCCCAATCCAGAGCCTGTGATAGCTGTCCTATCAAGAGATCCAAGCTGCCTCAAGCAGCAACACAGAAACTGTGTATAAAATATGATTAAGAAAAATGCCCCGTGGCATCTGTACCCCGTATTTGGCTCCCTAATGAGTACTCACAGTCCTGCCGGCAGAGCTGTCACCGATAATCATAACGCAAATGTAAACACGTGTTGCATCAGCATTATAAAGTGAGGCCATCTGAGCAGTTGGTCCTTCCAGAGATTAAAGCCCCTGACACAGTCACAGATAACTGAATGCCCTCCTTAGCAACAGGAAGAACGGAAGTGCCCACGGAGCACTCAACAACAAGCCAAAGGTTTAGAATGATAAATATCACACAGTATTATTTATATGTGGCATGAAAAAAAAATTCAAGCTGAAGCCCTAGAAACAGAGTATAAAAGTGGTTACGGGGGGGGGGCGCGAGGGGAGAGAAATAGAGATTGGTAAAAGGGTACAGACTTTCAGCTGTAAGATAAACAAGGTCTGAGGATTTAATACACAACATGGTGACCTGTTCTGTATAGTTTTAAAATTTGCTAACAGAGTATAAAACTTAAATGTTCTCACACACACACACACACACACACACACACACACAAAGTGAGGTGTGCTAGGTGGGGGAAAGATCCTTTCACAAGTAAACATATATACATATATCAAATCATCACATACAGTTTATCTTACAATTTTATTTGTTCATTATACCTCAGTAAGGCTCGGTAAGGAAAACAAAACAAAACAAAACAGGTGGCAGGCTGGAGACTCAAGAAGAGCCAGCATTTCAGTCTGAGTCTGAAGGCCAGAGAAGACCAAGGTTCCAGCTCAGCCATTGGGCAGGCAGAGTTTAAACACAAAAACAAGCTAAGGGTTCCCTCTGTTCTGGAAGCTCTGAGGCCCACAGTCCTTAATTTCCCCAGAGAAATGTGTCTTTTATTCAACCAACCTGTCTCCACCACCGAAGAAAACCGCCAGTGAAGAAATCAGGAACGACTAAAAAGGGGGGTCAAAGAATAAGCACGTTTTTTTTTATCTTCATGAAGATGTGTAAGGATAGTGAGGTGTTACAGGTCAAATGCATTCCAAAGGGCAACTCAATTTAGCAAAATTATTAACCTATGTAGTGCACTTAAGGAATTCTGTTAAACAGGAAATCAGGAGTGATGGTGCGCTCTGTAGAAGGCAGGTGAAGGAACGCGTTACCATGACAACAGCAGCCAGGAAGGCCGCAGCAGGCATCTTCTCTGCCTTCCAAACCGTACAGAGTCCCCAAAGTTGCTTCTGCAAACAGTAGCGTTTGCTTTTAAAAAACATAATTTTCCTCTATACATGTGCCAGTCATTCCCCCATTTGCTCCCACTCCCAATCCCTGCAGTCTCTCTGCGCCCCCAAAAGCTGACCTCTATTATACCCTAGCCTCCTCCTCCTCTGGCTTTGGATTGGGTTCAGCTAGTGGAAACCAGGGAGAGGACAGAGAAGGGGGAGGGTCTCTGCCCTCACTCCTCTGCTGCAGTACCAGCCACAGTTCTGGGCATATCTGTGGCTCCCCTTCACCTTTCAGGCCCAGGGGTAGAATGGCCTCCTACTGGTGCTCCCCAACCGTTGTCATGGTACCTTGACATCCTTACTAGGTTTCTGCACCCTGGCCCCACTCCTGTAAAGTCCTTTATGCAGCTTCTCCTCAAAAGTCCCATGTGAGGGTGTGTTTCCTGCCAGGACGCTGACTGACACACCCCCTGTATACTGTACCTCACACGCCTGCAGATTCAGAGGCAATCCTTGAGGGTTTTCAAGGGGACTGTCAACAGATAATCAAGGTGTATTCTCATGGGATCCTCTCAGCCCTCAAGTAAAACTCCACAAAACCTGATGTTATAATTCAATTTTTTATATGCGAAAGGATGAGTCTTCCAACATTTATTCCACTGAATGAGTGCACAGCATTTTCATGAACTATCTCAGGGCTACATCAGTACAAAACAGTTTAAATTAGTAAAATAAAGCAGTTTCCAAAGGAAAATCATTGATTATTTCAGGGTGGATGTCACCACCGCTTGGGAACAGAGCACATAAGGCAGCAAGGTGGTTACTGCGTAACATGGGGACAGGCTACAAGATAACCATGTCCTTGTTTCCCGACACAGAGGCCCCTGGGCTTTCGGGCACCTCCCTCTCCAGGACACAAATGAGTGGAAATATGTCACCTTGTTTATGCTCATCTGTTGGGGTGACATTTCCATCTTGGTCACAGTGAGATACTCTGGAGCATGGCTTAGCCACCAGCCCTGTGCATATCTATCTGACCAAAAGATTCAGGGAGGACAGAGCAATGGGTGTAAGAAAGGGTGAAGCAGATAATCTTGCATGGCAAACACAGAATCAAATTCTCTACTCGTGGTCCAAGATGCCTTTTGTTTGGTCCACTGATTTTCTTCTTAACTTCCAAGTTACCCGGCCAATCAGAAGACCACAACAGGTAGGGCCTGGTTAACTACAAAAGCACACATGTATGAGTTGTGTGTGTGTGTGTTTTGTGTGTGTGTGGCAGGAAATGGAAGCTGGGCATGACCAGAGCCTGTACAGGCCACTGACAGTTTTCTGGGGCTTTCGGGGAATGCTGCTGGGACATGCCCTTTGTCCTTTCTGCTCATCTGGAGAACACTTTTAAAACACCAGCAAGTTAAAAAACAAAACAATGTGAATCCTCTTTATGTGGATATCCTGGACACCTTCTTTTCTGTTCCCTCCAAGATGGCTGTAACTTCTGTATGACACTATTTTCCTTTAATAACAAAACTACCCGGAAGGCTCACAAAACAATGGCTGACAGTGCAGCCTTTTCAATATTCTACACAGCCCCTGCTAAGGCACCGCACACCAATTTTGTTTCGTATCACTGGCATGTGGCCTAAAGTTCTCACCATGTTTACCAACCCATCCCTGACATGCCCCAGGTACTGTGTGACCATCTACTGCTTGTGGACCATTCATTCCCCTTCTGAGAGACCCTTACGCCTCACTTCATGTTCTGCCACGACAGGGGGCTTGGTGTCACACAAGTGGCCTGAGTCAGGTTTAGAGTTCATCATGTTTGGCCTCCTGGTCTTTGAGTTTGAATTCTTCTGCCGTGACCTTCCCGTCTCCATTCCGGTCCTGGTTGGTGAACATATTCTTCACGATCATGTCAGCATCAAAACCAGGAGCGAGTTTCCCTTTGCCAGATGCCACCTGGGCATGAATGTACTCTGAGAACTGAAGAGAGGGAACAAGACAGGACATGAGATACAGCAGCTGAGCCTGGGCCTGAACAGAGCCTGAACAGAGCATCCCGAGGGCAATGGGGCTGGAATTGGGAGGCTGAGCTCACAAAACAGACACAATTATATGAGCTACACAACTTGGTTTTGTTTTGTTTGTTTTTTTTTCCTCCAAATGCAGGTTAAAAACCCCTGACGAAGGACTCCAGGAGTCCCTGGGTTCCAGGCACCCAAAACACAGCAGCGATTGGAGCTATCCTTTCTTCCCTAATCAACACTTAGTTCTCCACCAAAGGCTAACCCCCTAACCACCCTGGCCTCTGGGAACACTGCTGCCTGCACTCATTCATTCAATCATTCATTCATACAATAAAAACTTATCATCTACTGTGTGCTGAGCACCATCCAAGATCCTAGAGAGCCATCAATTAAAAAAAAGTCTGCCCTTGTAATTCTAGCATATCCTAGTAGGAAAGACACAATTAGAAAGGAACATTTAAAAAAAATAAGGAAATCCCATATTAAGTTAGAAAGTGAAGTGCTCTAGAAAACAAAAGAGTAGAGCCAAGCAAGGAAGATCCAGAGCACAGGCAGGGAGGAGGTTGAGGTCCCAATCCAACGGTCAGGGTAAAACCCTAGTGGAAAAGGGAGACCTGTGCAAAGGCTTGAGGGAAGGGAGGGAAGGAGCCAAACAGTTATCCAGGGCAGTGTCTTCTGAAGAGAGAGACAACTGGTGCAAAGGCCCAAGGAGGGTGCATGCCTGGTGGTGGTGGGGAGGAGAAGCTGGAGAGGAGGTTACAGTGACCAGGTCAGGGAGAACCTTTGTGCGGGCCTTTACAGGCCACTGTGAAGACTTTGGAAATGGGGGTCTTCTTCAGGGTTCTGAGACAAGGGGAGCCATGATCCAGTTTAAGTTTTAGAAGGCTCACTCTGGCTGCTGTGAGGGACAAGGGTGAAAGCAGGAAGACCTTCGTGGAGGTCCAAGCCAGACACAGCAGGCACCGGACCACGATGCTATAGAGTGGAGATGGTGAGAAGTGGTCAGGCTCTGGATAAATTTTCAAGATAGAGCTAGAACGATTTCCTGCTGGATGAATTATAGCCTCTGTGAGAAAGAGGGGAGTCGAAGATGACTGAGTGCTCTCACCTGAGAGTTGCCATCAGAGGAGATGAGGAAGGCTTTGGGTGAAGCAAGACCAGGGGAAGGAAGTAGCAGGAGTTCAGAAAGTGAAGATGTCCGGTGGGTAGTTAGATGTAGGAGTCTGAAGTAGAGAGAGAAGACTGGACCGGAGCTACAAGTTTGGATGTCACGGGGCTATGGATGGCAAAGCCACGGGACTGGTTGAGATCACCCAGGAAGTGACGTTAAGGTGGAGAAGAGAACAAGCTCAGGACTCAGGCTGGCGCACTCCGACATGAAGAGATCAGGGAGAAGATTCCTGAGAAGCACTGACCTGTGAGGGCGAAGGAAAACCAAGAAAGTGTGGTCTGGAAGCCAGGGAAAGAAGGCATCCTGCAAAGCAGCTGGCTTTGTCTACGTTCAAGGAGAGTGAGAAGTGACCACTGGCTGCAGCAACATGAAAGGCACCAGTCACCTCAGCAAGACCAGGTTCAGTGACATGGAGGGACAAATGACTAACAGGAGTGGGTTTAAAAGAGTTTTGCCATTTTTGCTGTGAAGAAAGCAAAGAAATAAAAGAAATGGAAAGATGCACCAAGAGAAGGGAAGAGAAGAGCATGTGAACCACCCAATAGCCAGGAAAATGCGACTGATGTCAGAGAGAAAGTGGAGAAGGCTGGACCCCTGTCCTTGACTAAGCAGATACAGAACAGGCAGAGTCGTGGAATTTAGCAGGGTGTGACAGGACAGACCACTCTACTGCCCAGCTCCACGAAGGGGCATTTGCTACAGAAGAAAACACCCAGCACCTAGATGATCAAGACCAGGATATGCATCCTGGCTCAAACCACTGGGTAGCTGTGTGACCCTGGGCAAGCCATTTACCTTCTCTGTGCACAGCTGCTTCTTCTGAAACAGGGATGATGACTACATGGCTGCCACAAGGGTCAGGCAAGATAATACATGTGAAAAACTCTTGGCATAATGCAGGCACACAGTGAGCACCCAGGAACTGAGAATTGAATTGTGAGCCCTGGAATCAAGCCCCGTACCTCTCAGGGCTTCAGTTTCTTCAAAAAGGAACTGTGAGCTTCAATTTAGAGTGTGTGTATAGAAGTGTCTGGCACACGAGCGTGTGCAGGTTACCATCATGGCAAGAAATAGGCACAGGTGTGTCCTCCTCACTCTAGGAAGGTTTCACATTCAGAATGGACCCCTGCCCCAATAAGGCTCCCCAGGCTCCTTTAGTCCCGCTTTCCTTCAAAGGTCAGTTACCTCTTCGAGGAGGACTTCTCCATTACCATCCTTGTCGATTTCTTCAAAGAGGTTGGGTGACACCTCGCCATTCCATATGAACATGTACCCCTCAGGCAGACCAGCCACGAGCTCCAGCAGCTCAATGTCAAACACCAAGACGGCGCTGCCAGGCACTTCTCCATCTGCCTCACCAACAAGGGAAGAGACAGTGTTATACCATCAGACAGCGGGCATGCCCATCTCGACCTCCCTCCCCCGACCCAGGGTTCCAACTGCCTCCCGGGTGGCAAGCATTTCTTGTGAGAGCAAGAAAGTTCCACACCAGCAAGAGGTTTTTTCCAAACTGTAGGTAGTGACCATTAGTGGGTGATGAAATCCGTTTACAGGATGGTGACCAGCATTTTTTTTAATTAAAGAATAGAATAGATACGGGTACACTGCACCTCTTAAGAAGTTTTTATTTGAGAGAGAGAGGAAGACGGAGAAAGAGTGTGTGTGCGCACATGCAGGCGGAGGGGCAGAGGGAGAAGAGAATCCCAAGCAGACTCCCCACCGAATGCAGAGCCCAAAGTGGGGCTCGATCCCATGAGTCATGAGATCATGACCTGAGCCACAGCCAGGAGTCAGATGCTTAACCGACTGAGCCACCCGGGTGCCCCCATGAAATTTATTTCTTACTGTATGTCTTGGTGAAGAAGTTTGAAAGCCACTACTAGAAACTATAGTTGTAGAACTTTTGAATAAATCCTACAGCAGAACCTTAAGAATACAGTATGCCTTAAAATCCTGATCTAAGATATGACTATAAAAACAAATTTATGAGCAGTATATACAGTATGAGCCCAAAAGAAATTATATAAGCATATGAATATATATATATACACACACATATATAATACATCTTATTTGAAATTATTATATATTATAAATACTTATATATCCCATGGTCTGATAGGGTACACATTTTTTTTTAAGTGTTTCTTCTTGGATTGGGGAGACTAGCAGGCAGTTGTGGGGCTTATTTTGTTTTGTTTTGTTTTGTTTTAAATAAGCTCTACTACACCCAACATGGGGCTCAAACTCACGACCCTGAGAACAAGAGTCACATGCTCCTTGGGCTGAGCCAAAAAGTAAAATTGTGAAAAAGAGAAAATCAACCCAAAGTAGATACGTATCTTTTATAAGTTAGCACTTCCCATCTCCAGAGAGTAGGAGCATAAAACATTGAAGAAGATGGGGTTCCCAAATCCCCTATGTGTAGGACTCATTTTGGCCCAAATCATGAAGTCAACCATACCAGCTGTGAGGGCAAGGTAAAGCCAATATTTCCGAACTTGACACTCATCTCTTCCGAAAGGAAATCTTCATGGATAGCTTACAGGTTCAGGAGAAGTGAAAAGCAAAGGCCGGTAGCATTCCACTGTCCCAGGAACCTGTTCCAGAAGGAAGCCTCAGCTTCACTTAACACAAATCACTAGGAAAGCTCCTTCAGGGACATTTCCCACACATGAGTTTAAAGACCCAAGGCATTTTTTCACAGAAACTCCTGCTTTCTTAAGGAGGTGCAGGGCATTAACACTGAATTCATGGGACTCTTTAAACAAAGATGCTAAATTTAAGTATTAACTCATGACATTATTATATTATCATGTGTTATAGTATTAATATTATATTAGATATACAATAAACACATTTTAATTATATAAATTGTATAATATTATGATTATATATTCTAATATTAACTGATTAATATTAATTCTAAACCCACAGATTCTTTGGGTTTTTTTTTTTAAGATTTTATTTATTTATTTGAGAGAGAGCACGAGAGAGAGAGAGAGAGCACATGAGAATGGGGGAGAGTGAGAGGGAGAAGCAGGCTCCCCACTGAGCAGGGAGCCCGATGTGGGACTCGATCCCGGGACTCCAGGATCATGACCTGAGCCAAAGGCAGTCGCTTAACCAACTGAGCCACCCAGCCGCCCTTTTGGGGTTTTTTTTTTTAAGTTTCTTTTTTTTTAATGATCTTATTTTTAAATAGTCTCTACACCCAATGTGGGGCCTCTAACTCACAAACCCAAGATCAACAGTTGTATGTCTACCAAGAGAGCCAGCCAGGCAGCCCTGATTCTTTGGGTTTTATTTTTTTTTTTAAGATTTTATTTATTTATTTGACAAAGATAGAGAACACAAGTAGGCAGAGCAGTAGGCAGAGGGAGAGGGAGAAGGAGACTCCCTGCTGAGCAGGGAGCCCGATGCGGGGCTCGATCCCAGGACCCTGGGATCATGACCTGAGCCGAAGGCACCCGCTTAGCCGACTGAGCCACCCAGGCGCCCCATCTTTGGGTTTTAAATGGAAGAAGCATACTGTGGTTCTAAATATGGCACCCCCCCAAAAGCACAACATTCAGACTGTGAACATGCCCCAACACCCTGTAATGCTGTTTGTTGCTTACTCACCCACACCAGCCTCCCCATAGCCAAGGTGGGGTGGAACGACCACTGTCCGTTTCTCTCCAACGCACATCTCTCTGAGACCCATATCCATTCCCAACACAACTTGTCCAGATCCCAAAACAATATTATATGTCTTGCCTAAATTCCACCTGAAAAGGAAAGAGAAGAGTCCCCAGTTAGGTCAGCAACCCATTGGTAGTTGAGAGTGTTTTCATGAGAACACATCTACATCTCTTCTGTGATCTTTCTGCCAAAAATACAAAACCCCTGTCTAATCAGGAGAAAACATCAGACGACAAGCCCGAATTGAGAAACGTTCTGCAAAATAATGAATGTGTCATCTTCAAAAGTGTCAAGAAAATCAAGGGAAGTCCAAGGAGCCATTCCAGAGCATTGGAACATATTGAATGGGATCCTTTGGCTATAAAAGACCTTATGGGAACAACTGGCAAAACCTAGGTGGGGTCTGAGGATGAAAAGATAGTAACATACCAGTGTTAACTTTGTGGCTATAAAGTGTGTGTTGAATTATGCAGGAGCATGTCCACGTTTGTAGGAAAGGTGCACGAATGTACTCAGGGACGATGGGACATCATGGTGGCAACCCACTTCTCAATGATTCCAGGGAAAAGGAAGTCCTTTGGACTGCTCTTACAACTTTTCTCTGTATTTTAATCAATACCCCAGTAAGGAATTTTCATGAGAATTCGAAAAACACATAATAAAGACCCTGGGTTTCAGATTTAGCAAGACCTGAGTTTGAATCTTGCTTCTGCCACTTAATTGGACCTTGAGAAATAAAATCCATTTCCTCATCTAGAAACCAGAGACAGTAAGAGCCATCTCACAGGGGTGTTCTTCTAAAGAGTAAATAATAAGTCTGCTGGCAGCCAGGAGAACAAGCATAAAGAGCTCAGTAAGTGGATGGCCTTGAGGGTGTGAAGTGCTTATGTCTGTAATAGTTCTTGACTTTAGAAAAGTAACTGAAAGTTTAACTTGAGCCATGGTTGAAATTATCCTTGATGTCCACCGTCCCGGGGAAATCCACATAAATGAAAGTTGGGGCTCCATCACCTCGGTTGCTACTGAAAATAAATCTCTTCCCAAACGCATGGCACTACTGCTTTCTACCACTTCCTAAAGACGAACAATGGAGCTATTCTTCAACAGCGAGGAAGAAAAGCCTCCCCGGTATCTCGGAGTCCCCTTGATGCCCGTCACCAGGTGGCGACAGCATGGAAGGCACAGCCCCTTTGGGTCACTTCCCCTCATCAGGCTTCCCAGCCTGCCCTGGGGGCAGGGCTACCGCCACCTTCCCTTCTGAAACTGGTTCCCAGGCCCAGGCTGGTTGTGAGGCACCCACAAACCAAAACAGGGTTTGCATTTGTCCTACCTGGGACGAAACCAAAACAAAGCCAACTCTGGCACAGGCTGCCTTGGCCCAAGGCCTGTGGGAGGGAGCAGGATGTCCTCTGTCCCGCCTCCCACACAATTCCTCCTTTGTCAGCAGCACAGAGACACCCGCACACTGCCTTCCTCCAGGGACCCTGGGGACCTCCCATGGGACTACTCCGTTTCCAAGCCTTACAGAATAGTCAAAACCTCATTTAGTCGTCAAATAACAAAGGTTTATTCTTCTGCTCTGAGGCCAATATAAACACACACAAACATTGTGCTTTCATGTATCACCTCCGAATGCCCCACTAATTCCTCTTCCTCGGATCAACTATTTATTTATTTATTTATTTATTTATTTATTTATTTATTTATTTATATTTATTATTTATTATTTATTATTGATTGATTGATTGCCAGTTGTTCTCCGACATTCTCCTCGTTCCTTCTCCGCCTCCCCGGCTTCCCATCCACTGCAAGCCTCCTGCTGCCCACTTGCAGGCCACCCTCTCTGGCTCTTCGCCCACATTTCCCCTCCATCCTCTCAGCAGCCGGCGTATCTTGTGCTGATGAGAGGTGCCCACAGCGTCACCCGCCTCCTTGTTTACAGAGCCCGTGGAAGGCTTGGGGTGGGAGCAGTCTCATCTTCCTCTCCCACACACAGGAGGCAAACACCCACCATACATCCTATTTTCCCATTATTCTGAAGCTTACACCCAGAACAGAGCAGCGGGGATGCCAGATGTTACTCTTCAGTGCAGATTTACACGGAACACAAATGACTCCCATGGTCTAGAATGGAGTCTGATAAGAGGAAGGAACATCACGTGGCTCCTGGAGACTCTGCAGGAATGTTATGAATCCACCAAACATTAGAAGGCAGGAAGGCTGATTCTCCCCACCCTCCACGAGAAGCATATCCTGAACCCACTGAGAAGCAATTCCTTTGTTCATTTTCCACCCCCACTTCCCCTCACCCCCGCCCCAGAGTAAGAGCACCAGACAAGAACATGAACATTAGCAAGAGCAGTGACAGCAAGCCATTGACCTTACAGACTATTCTAAACTTGTGGACCCCAAGCTCACTTGATCCCCCAAGCAACAAGCCATGCTTCTTCTACGCTGCCCTCCAAAGGCTTCTAATATTAATGCAAGGAGGTTTGCTGTAAAGCAGGTCCTTGTAAATCTGAGCTCCGGAAGCTAGTACATAGTTCATTGATTCTATAACGCACATACTTTCACATTTTAACATCTCTGTAATTGTGATACACTTTATGATTAGCAGCATGTTAATTTGGGGGCAGCGTTTTTTTTCTTAGAGATACATAAAGTGATGCTTTTAATAATCAACACATTTTAGAAAAACACTAAATGCATTAAAATACAGGATCTCGTAGCACCAGAGAGAATGCTCTGAAGAACATGTCCTTAGGGCTCCGTCTCCATGTCTGGCTCTTGCCAGCCGCCCCCCTTCAACAATGTCACCAGAGAGGGGCAGGTGGGAGGGAGAGAAGGCCCTCCTCATGCAGCATAAATGCAGCAACACATATTTATATGAAGCCCTTCTTTCTCCCCAGTCCAAACTTAGGAATCTAAGTCAGGCTCAGTACGAAAATGGATATACTTATATAGACATATAAGGGAAGGCTGAAAATGTTTCTTTCCCAGAGAAGAGAATATTTTACTTACAATTACATTTAAAAAAGACTCAGAAACATAAGAAGCAAGCTCCTTTTTACCAAAATTGGCCAATGATACTAGTTTATACTGTTGATTCCTACTAATAATATTTCAGATTCATCTCAATCAATTAACATTTATAAAATTCTTCCTTGGGGCGCCTGGGTGGCTCAGTCGTTAAGCTTTTGGCTCAGGTCATGATCTCAGGGTCCTGGGATCGAGTCCCGCATCGGGCTCCCTGCTCGGCGGGAGGCCTGCTTCTCCCTCTCCCACTCCCCCTGCTTGTGTTCCCTCTCTTGCCGTGTCTCTCTCTGTCAAATAAATAAAAATAAAATCTTTAAAAAATAATAATAAATAAGTAAAAATAAAATGCTCTCTTTGTGCTATGCTCTAGGCTAGGTGTAAGGAATGAAAATATGAATAAACATGTTGGGTTTCTCTAAGGTATTCAGACCAGCAAGAGAGACAGAAACAAAAATAAATACGTTTTGCTAATAAAAATAATAACTTAAAACATTATGAGACACAGAAGTGGGAGCAGCTGATTCTTCCTAGGAATTAAGGAAAGACTTTGCAAAAAGGGAGGACATTTTAGCCTGGGCAGAAGTTGGCCAGAAGGAAGGGTTTAAGCAGTGCACATCTTGCACCACTGCACATGGCAGCTCTATGAGGCAAAAAAATGGGCCCTAACAGAAAATGAGATCAGTCAAGCAGAGCAGAGCTGACAAATACAGCCTGATGTGCCAGACTGCAGAGCTTGTGATGTAGCTGTGGGTTAATTTTTAAAGACAGCAGTCAGAAGATGACATCTGTTTTTCAGAAAGACAATTTCACAGTGAGGAAGCATGGAGAAAAAAGCTCTCAACCAGGACCTGATGAAAAGCAAAGGAGAATCCTGGGAACCTATGGCTGTTATCCTCCAGGCTTATGCCCCTACTGTCCCCAGTGGCCCTTACGTGGAATCCAGCAGAGTCCCATCCAGAAGCGAGGCATTGTAGTGATACTTGAGGTAATCCCCCTTCTTACTCAGCACGGAGCAGTCAGGGGGCTTGTAGTGGGAGATGATGCTGATGGAGTCGGAAGGGTTGTGGAAGTCAATCACATGGATGTCAAACACCAGCACGGCTGAACCAGGGATGTTCCCTAAAGGTCAGACACAGGAAATTAATGAGTCCTCCAAGCGGTAGCACGCGTACCTCCCCAGTGTCACCAGGGATGTCCCCGCAGACCTCCAGTGAGAAACACGGGAGACCTAGACAGGAAAACCTAGAGAATACTGGGAAACTGAAGCTGGAAGGGCCATTAGAAGTAACCTGACCCTCATGAGGAAACTGAGGCACAGATTTGCCCAGGGTCACGCAGTCAGTTAAGAACAGAGTTTGGACTACAATTCAAGAGGACAGCTACTGCCCATGGGATCACTGAGCTTGAAAGATGTATGGCTGAGTTCCTCACAGATGAGGAAACTAAACTCAGCCACATTAAGGCTCACCTGGCTCCTGCAGAAGAGGAAAGATGAGAAAATCTGCTGCAGAGTGAAAAGTCACTCCAGTCCCCCATCACTGTGCAAGAGAAACTAAAATAACAGAAACTTCACAGGGGAGAAACTCCTAGCCAAAACTGGCCCATATACACCCCTTATGATATAGTACACCTAACAACTGATAAAAGTACTTTTACAACACACCCTATCTCATCTACACAAAATTAGTATACTTTTCTTTTCCATCATCTCCACTTTTAAAAACATTACCTCACATCTGAATAATGTTTTACAGTTTACAAGGGTATTTTTCACATACACTCTCATGTTTTTGAAGATTTTATTTTTAAGTAATCTCCACACCCAATGGGAGCTTGAACTCCCAACCCCAAGATCAAGAGCCGCATGCTCTGCCGACTGAGCCAGCCAGGCGCCCCTACACTCTCTCATTAAATCCCTGCAGCTACCTTGTGGGGGATTACCATAAATCCAGGATTAGCAGATGCTCCATGAATTTAATGACCACTTCTCAGGGGGCCGGAGAGGGGCAGGGGGACACCTTAAACATATGCATCCGTGGTTAAACACACCCCTAGACCATTTCAGAGAAGCTTAAATGTAAAATCTTTGTAAATAGTATTACTTACGGGGCGCCTGGGTGGCTTGGTCAGTTAAGGATCTGACTCGGTTTTAGCACAGGTCATGCTTTCATGGGTTGTAGGATCGAGCCCCACTTAGGGCTCCACGCTCAGCGAGGAGTCTGCTTGAGATTCTCGTTCTCTCTCAGCCCCTCCCCGCCCCCCCCCCAGCTTGCAGGTGTGCTCTCTCTCCAAAATAAGTAAATAAATCGTTTTTAAAAAATTAGTGTTACTTAGGGGCGCCTGGGTGGCTCAGTCAGTTAAGTGGCTGCCTTCAGCTCGGGTCATGATCTCAGGGTCCTGGGATCGAGCCCCATGTCCAGCTCCCTGCTCAGCAGAGAGCCTGCTTCTCCCTCTGCCTGCCACTCCCCCTGCTTGTGTTCTCTCTCTCTCTCTCTCTCTGTCAAATAAACAAATAAAATCTTTAAAATAAATAAATAAAAATTAGTGTTACTTAGAATCAAGGATGTATAATACTTTCATTAGCATTTTACAGATAAGAAAACCAACTCAGACAGACCTTGTTCAAGAAAACAGCACAGCTCCAGAAAGAATTCAGACTGTGAACACCTACAGCCCCCCATCCCTGCCACTTATTTTTCTGTCTGTTTCTTGGCTGCTCTCTCTAACACACACACACATACGCACAGCGGGTGCTTATTAAGTACCAAGCACACTTCTAGGTGCTTTCTATGTATTGATTTATTTAATTCTCATGATAATCCTATATTCCCAATCTTAGAGTGCTTAGAAGGTAATTTGGAAACTGGGGAACAGAAAACGAGGAAGCAAGGCTTCCACAGCGCCTCGGACAGAATCCATTCTCCCCTTCAGGGCTACAAACACAGCCAAGCATCCTAATTTCAGAGTGGACCCTGTGGAACAGAGTAGACAGCAGAGGGCCAGAGCCTTTCCAGAAGGCCTACACCCTCCCTTCCACTAACCCCGCAGGGGGAAAAATGGCCTCAATAAAATGAAATGCCAAGAATGGAGCTGGAGAACCCCATGGGGAGCCCAGCATTTCACTCCTTCCACAAATATTTATTGAATGTTTACTATGTGCTTGGCCCTGTGGTATGTCCTCCATGTCCTGACACCCTTCTGGGGTCAGTCCCTGAAGGATTAGCATTAAGTCCTATGCAAAACCCACAGAGGCCAGGGAGACACTAATCCAAAGAAGAAAGAGGTGCCCCCCACCTCCGCCCCTGTGCAAGAGCACCCGGGTGGTACCTGTCAGAGTGTCTCTGCCCCCAGAACAACATATGGTTTGGGACAAAGCAGCCTCATACCCACAGAATTTATGAGCATTCGGATGTTTCCCAGAGCCTTATATAATGCTTTGCAGAGCTCTGTCTCATACTTGATAGAAAGCCAAAAGGAAAAAAATAATTTAAGCAAATGTTTTCCATTAATATATTTAGAGAAACGAAGGATTAATCCTGAGGGCTTAGCAAAACACGAATACTCAGAAAGTATTTGTCTATTTCTGTATGTATTTGAGTAGAAGTTTACAGGATACAAAACAACGGAGCATCAAGACACAGACAAACAGGACATGAAGCAAGGCCTGTTGAATATGTCGTAAGCTGTGAACTGGTGTGGCTTTACAGATCAGAAACTTAATGGCGCACCTTGCTGGCCTAGTCAGTAGACCATGAGATTCTTGATCTCGGGGTGGAAAGTTTGAGCCCCACACTGGGGGTAGAGTTTACTTAAAAGGAAAAGAAAAAGAATTTATTGTATTTATTAGTGTAGGTGGATGTGTATTTTCACTTCATGGTTGTATTAGTTTCCTATTGTTACTATAACAAATTTCCACAAATTTGGTGGCTTAAAGCAATGCAGATTTATTCTCATAACTCTGGAGGGTCAAAAGTCTGAATTCAAGGTGTTGGCAGGGATGCATTCCTTTTGGAGGCTTCGAGGTAGAATCTGTTTCCTCACCTTTTCCAGCTCCCTGTAGCTGCCCTCATTCCTTAACCTGTAGCCCCTTCCTCCAACTAACTTCCAAGCCAGCAACTTAGCATTTTCTCCTCTCTCTGACCTCCTGCTTCCCTCTTACAAAGGCTCTTGTAAGTACATCAAGGCCACCTGGATGATCCAGAATAATCTCCCCATCTCAAGATCCTCACATTAATCACATCTGCAAAATCCCTTCCACTATGTGAGTTAACATATTCACAGGTTCTGGGGATAGGAAGGGGACATCTTTTGGGGCTGCTATTCCGCTACCACATCACACCAATGTTTATTCCTGCATGATGGGATTATGGGAGATTTTTATTTTCTTTCATTATCTGTATTTTCTTTTTTCTAAAGTCAACATGTATCATTTGTATAATGTTTAAAAGGGGATTTGCTGGGATGCCTGGGTGGCTCAGACAGTTAAGCATCTGCCTTCAGCTCAGGTCATGATCCCAGGGTCCCGGGATCAAGTCCCTCATTGGGCTCCTTGCTCAGCGGGAAGCCTGCTTCTCCTGCCTGCCGCTCCCCCTGCTTGTGCTCTGTCTGACAAATAAATACAATCTTTTAAAAATAAATAAACAAAATAAAAGGCGGTTTGCTATTAGAGTGACAAAAGTGTTCTAAAATCGGGTTAGGGTGATGGTTACCCAACTCACTACATTTACTAAAAGTCACTGAATTGGGGATGCCTGGGTGGTGCAGTTGGTTAAGAATCCGACTCTTGGTTTCTGCTCAGGTCACGATCTGAGGGTTGCGGGATCGAGCCCTGTGTTGGGCTCTGTGCCCAGCATGGAGTCTGCTTGAGATTCTCTCTCCCTCTCCCTCTACCCCTCCAGCTCATGCTCTCTCTCTCTTTAAAATAAATAAATAAATCTTTAAAAGTCACTGAATTGTACACTTAAAACGGGTAAATTTTATGGCATATAAATTATACCTCAATAAAACTGTTAAAAAACAAAAGACAAAAAGGGGGAGGTTTGCAATATACGTTCAAATGGCTCAACAACAACAAACAAAAAATGTAATTGGAGAAAATAAACACAGCAAGATGTTAACAGTTGATGAATCTAAGAGTTCATCTCACAGTTCTTTCAACTTTGGCGTAGGTCTAAGAATTTTCAAATAGGAAAATGGGCAGTGGAGACAAGAGGAAAGAATAGACCATTTCTAGAAACCAAAGCTATTTGGACATTCAAGTCTTTAGTGGGACTTCAGCTTCCACATTTGGGCCCTCAAGAAGCCCTGATTGCTTGGAAGCTGCCGGCACTCACCTCTTCCTTCCTCTCCATAGCCGAGATGAGGGGGGACCACAATCCTCCGCTTCTCGCCGATGCAAACACCCAGTAGACCTTCATCCATGCCAGCAATCACGTAGCCCTGCCCAATGTACGTGTCAAAGGTGCGGTTCCGTGAGTAGCTAGAAAAGAAGGAAAGAAAGAGGTTCCTCACAACCAACACCACAGCAGCTGGGTACGTTAGTTGGCATCACAAGGCAACAGGAAGGCAGAGCACTCCAGACCCTGGAATAGGCTGAAACTTAGAAAGTGAGGACACAGCCTGGAAACGTGCTCCCCTGAGACCGACATTCCCAAGAACTCACACACACAGAGTGGGAGCGGCCGTGTACAAAAACACTCCCAGAAACAAGCCCTCCATCCCTCTGGCTTGGTCAGGTTATGGATGGGAAGCACGTGACAAGAAGCAACCACACAGAAATGCAGCTACTATACATTGGACTGTGCTTGGTAACCGGGTCAAGTTAATGCAAAAAGCATCCGGGGTGGCCCTTATTAGAAACTAAGAATCTGTCACAAGGACAATGTCTCCAGTATCTAAAGAAGAGAATATCTGTATATATGAGACAGAATATTTGGATTGCCATAAAAGTAACACAAATACAGAGAGCAATTCAACTCTGCAGTCCCTACCAGAGCCTGGATGACTCTTCCTACTGTAATCCCTGCTCACCAAGCCACCTTCTGGTGAGTTACTTGGGTTTCCCAAGTGCCACTGGCAGGAGGCCCAAGCATTCTGCTCAGGGGAGAGATCCAGCCTTTGTATAAACTGCCAATTGAATCTGATTCCTGTGAGTTTGGTGAGGACAGAAATCAACTCCCCAAAGCCAGATGTTTCTAGAATAAAATAATAAAACTTAATATGCCACGTCTACTACCAAGTCTGAACCACAGTGATCTGCACTCATGTGGCAAAAAGCCTGTCCTGAAAGAGCCAGTCCGTTCCACCATTACCTCAAACACAGCCAGAGGATGACTGCCTCAGAGACGATGGCCAGCCGAGTGGGGCCAGGGGGATGAAAAGACTGAGCTGTGAGGGGCTCTCCCTCCTCAGTAGCCCTCAGACACCAAACACAAAGCCGAGGGCCGTAAAAAATGACAATAACAGATGATTCTCCTCACCCAGGAAGCCGATCATCTACAGAGCCCACCAGAAGAGGCTATGGAGAAATACCCTTTCCCCCACGTTGTGGAGTTCCAGCCCTCAGCCCCTCACATGCGCCAGGAAGGCCAGGATGAGAACACAGCCAAGAAGTCTGCTTCTCTTTCTCCCTCTGCCCCTCCCCTACTTGTGTTCGCTCTCTCTAACATAAATAAGTAAATTTTTTAAATGAATGAATGAATGAATAAATAAATAAAATGATGTTTTGGGGGCACCTGGCTGACTCAGGACAGCATGCAACTCTTGATCTCAGGGTCATGGGTTTGAGCCCCACATTGTGGTAGAGATTACTTAAAAAAAAAAAAAAAACGGGGCGCCTGGGGGGCTCAGTCATTAAGTGTCTGCCTTCGGCTCAGGTCATGATCCCGGGGTCCTGGGATCGAGCCCCGCATTGGGCTCCCTGCTCTGCAGGAGGCCTGCTTCTCCCTCTCCCACTCCCCCTGCTTGTGTTCCCTCTCTCACTGTGTCTCTCTCTGTCAAATAAATAAATAAAAATCTTTAAAAAAAAACACAAAACTTAAAAATGCTGTTTGGAAGGTACAGGATATAGCAAGCTCTCATTCCTGTAAAAAATTAAACTGAGAGAATGTAAGTACTTCACTGTATATGTGCAGAAGACCTATGAAATTAAAAACACTGGCTCCCTGTGGAGAGAGAAGTACTTGAGTTTGAGCCTCACATTGGGTATAGAGATTACTTTAAAAAAATTAAAATCTTGGGACGCCCGGGTGGCTCAGTCGGTTAAGTGTCTGCTTTCGGCTCAGGTCATGATCCCGGGGTCCTGGGATCGAGCCCTGCATTAGGCTCCCTGCTCAGCAGGGGGCCTGCTTCTCCCTCTGCCTGCCCCTTTCCGTTTGTGTGCGCGCACTCTCTCTGACAAATAAATCTTAAAAAAAAAAATTTTAAATCTTCCAAAAAAAAAAAAGTCACATTTTAGACAAGGGAAAAATAGTTTTCAGTAAAGGGTGTTTGAAAAACTAGCTAGCCATCTGGAAAAACATAAAGTTAGATCCTTATTGTCACACTGAATACCACAATAAATTCCAGATGGATTGAAGATTTAAACATGAAAGATTTATGAACATGGAGAGACACTGTGGAAGGTTATTAATATTTACCTCAGGGGGCTAAAGGGGCTAATAGGAAATTATTATATTTTATTATACATCTTTGTATTGTTTCACTTACACAATAAGAACCTACTACTTTTCTTTAAGTAGGCTCTATGCCCAACATGGAGTTTGAAATCACAACCCCAAGATCAAGAGTCACATGCTCTACCACAACTGAGCCAGCCAGGCACCCAAGAACATAATATTTTTTAAAACAGAAATTTTAATAAAGAATATTTTAAAAGGATAAAAATGTAAAACCATTAAAGGGGCTTGAGGAAAATATAAACAAATGTTTACATACTCTAGGCGAACAGATTTTTTATTTTTAGCAAGTCCCCAAAGACAGAATATACAATAATTTATATAAGAATAAAGGAAACCATAAAGGAGAAGGTAAATGTATTTAACAACATAAAAAGTTTACATTTAAATAGGTCCAAAACCACAATAAACAAAATAAAAATGCAAATAAACACAGAATATGCTTTTGATAATATACAGTCATCAATGGGTTACTATTTTTAATGTACAGAGGTCTTCATATATTCAAATCGATAAGGAAAGGACAAATACTAATACCTTCAACATAAAAACAGGCAAAAGATACAACAGATAAATCACAAAAGAAGATATACAAATGGTCTAGTAATAAACATCTGAAACAATTTCAACCTCAACAGCAATCAAGAAATTCAGATTAAAACTATAAGGTTCCATTTTTCTCCTATAAATTGGCAAAAATAATTTAAAAATGATTCTCAGTGTTACCAAGTTTGAGGGAATGGAGCACTTTTAGACAGTGATGGGGAATAAAACCTTCCCTGAGAACAATTTCATTGTATATATCAAAAACTATAAAAATACAAGTAACCTTTGACCCAGAGATTCTTCTAGAAATCTATCCCAAGGAAACAATCTTACATAGATTTAGCTGCAAAAATAATTACTGCAGCCCTACTTAGAATGTCGAAAGGTAGAAAACAACAGGTGGTGGGGCACCTGGGTGGCTCAGTTGGTTAAGCGTCTGCCTTCGGCTCAGGTCATGATCCCAGGGTCCTAGGATCGAGCCCCGCATCAGGCTCCCTGCTCAGCCAGAAGCCTGCTTCTCCCTCTCCCACTCCCCCTGCTTGTGTTCCCTCTCACGCTCTCTCTCTGTCAATTAAATAAATAAATAAAATCTTAAAAAAAAAAGAAAACAACAGGTGGTGACTCTATGTATCATGATAAGCACTGAGCAACGTGTAGAATTGCTGAATCACTAGGTTGTACACCTGAAGCTAATATAACTCTGTATGTCAACTACACTTCAATAACAAAAGGTAGAAAACAGTTGGGATTGATTACCTAAATTAAGGCAAATCCATATAATAGGATATTACATAGCTATCAGGATGGATTAGATCCCAATGCACTAAAATGGAAAGCTTTTTTAAAACCTAATAAAATTGTGGTTCCTTTATTTATTTTTTTTTTTTAAGATTTATTTATTTAGGGATGCCTGGGTGGCTCAGTTGGTTAAGCAGCTGCCTTTGGCCCGGGTCATGATCCCAGTGTCCTGGGATCGAGTCCCACATTGGGCTCCTTGCTCAGTAGGGAACCTACTTTTCCCTTTCTCTCCCTCTGCTTGTGCTCTATCAAATAAATAAAATCTTTTTTTTTTTCAAATAAATAAAATCTTAAAAAAAAAGATTTATTTATTTGAGAGAGAGAGACAGAGAGAAGGCAGAGGGAGGGGCAGAGGGAGAAGGAAACAGAGAATCTCAAGCAGACTCCCCGCTGAGCACAGAGCCTGAGCTGGGCCTTGATCTCACGACCCTGAGATCATGACCTGAGCTGAAATCAAGAGTCGGACACTCAACCGACTGAGCCACTTGGGCACCCTGTGGTTCCTTTAATATGGAAAGAAATCCGGTGTACACTAGAAAAAAATGGTCTTTTAATTAGATTTTTTTCATTTTAATTAATTAATTTAATATAATTAATAGAATTCCAGGGAATGGACAGAACCGAGCTCACCAAGTAACAAGTAATAACACACACACACACTGAATGTTTTCTGTAACAGAAAAAGAGTAAAGACAACTCAAATGTTCATCAGTAGGGGAATAGTTAAATTTGGAATATTCACCCAATGAAACACTATGCAGACATAAAAAATAAATAATTTCTCTCTCCCTCTCTCTCTCTCTCTCTGTGTGTGTGTATATATATATATGTATGTACATATGTAGACATACAAGTATGTAGGTATGTATGTATTTTTTATTAAGTAGGCTTCATGCCCAGCATGGAGTGCAATGGGGGGCTTAAACTCACAACCCTGAGATCAAGACCTGAGCTGTCTCTTTATATACTAATATGGAAAAATCCCAAGGTGAAAAAAAAAGCAAGAGGCAGAGTAGTGTATTCTATATACTATATACTACTATAAAGGGGAGAAAATAAGATAACATCTGTAGTTGTTTATATCTGCATTAGAAAAAAATCCACACAGGGGCGCCTGGGTGGCTCAGTTGTTAAGCGTCTGCCTTCAGCTCAGGTCATGATCCCAGAGTCCTGGGATCGAGCCCCACATCGGGCTCCCTGCACAGCAGAAAGCCTGCTTCTCCCTCTCCCATTCCCCCTGCTTGTGTTCCCTCTCTCGCTGTCTCTCTGTCAAATAAATAAATAAAATCTTAAAAAAAAAAAATCCACACAGTGGAAGAATAAAAAAGAAACTTATTAAGAAAAGTGGTTAATTTTAGGGGTGCCTGGCTGGCTCAGTCAGCTGAGTGTGCAACTCTTGATCTCAGGGTCATGAGTTCAGGCTCCACATTGGGTGTAAAGCTTACATACATACATAAATGAAAGCAGTTAATTCCAAGTGGCTAGGAGAGAGGGAGATGTGAGGTAGGCAGGGGTGGGTAATAGGACATATCTTAATACACACTTAGTTTTAATTTTGAATCATGTGACTATTACTTTTTTCCCCCAAAATCAAATGAAAATTGTAAAAGAAGACACCCTAAGAATAGGAAAGATACATTATTCGACCAAATAATACCATATAAAAATTCTTCTGTACTGTTTTTGGATGACAGAAGAAATCAGAAGTCTACAGTTTCAGAGAGACAGGTAGATTGCTGTCACTACCTGTTTGCTCCATAGGAAGCTGAAGAGGTGGTTTCCAAAGAGTTCATGCCACTTGAAAGACCAAGACAGAGCAAGCTGCCTGCTCCAGCCACCTGCACAACTGCAAGCGAAGGCTCAGAAGCAAAACAGGACTGTGAATAACAACAGAGGCATGGTAATTCACCTCTGCAGCATCAGGAAGGAAGCTGAAAGCACACAACCCATCTCCTCCAGTAGCCTTTGAAGTTCACAGAGCACTCTTTACATACCTTATCTCTTTAACCATCTCTGAGAAAGGTACCAATTATGGGGGGGGGGGACACTGGTTAAGCATCTGCCTTCGATTCAGGTCATGACCCCAGGGTCCTGGGATGGAGCCCCACATGGGGCTCCCTGCTCGGCGCGAAGCCTGCTTCTCCCTCTCCCCCTCCCCCTGCTTGTGTTCCCTCTCTCGCTCTCTGTCAAATAAATAAATAAAATATTAAACACAACACACACACACACACACACACACACACACACACACACACACACGGCTCCCTGCTCGGCGCAAAGCCTGCTTCTCCCTCTCCCCCTCCCCCTGCTTGTGTTCCCTCTCTCGCTCTCTGTCAAATAAATAAATAAAATATTACACACACACACACACACACACACACACACACACACACACACACACACACACACACACACACACACACACTGAAGTTCAGGAAGGTCAAACACTGTCCAAAGTCACCACACACCAGGATGAGAACCCAGGGTTCCTGGCACCAAGTCTGTTCTGTTCTCATACTACCACCTGGACCTCAGTTCTGGCCACTTCCTATCCTGGATGTCATAGCTGGCTTCATACTTGGATAGTGGAGCACAGTTGTAGGGGACAGTGGGAGGGGAGGCTGAGTCTCCTGTTTTCCTGTAGACTTATATCCCACAGACCCCAAGAAGGAGACCATTCTAACAGCCTCTAAAGGAATTCAATGTCAGAAAACAAAGCTATGTTAGAGATGAAAATACTAACTACAAATCAGCATTGACAGAATATTCAGATCATGGTCCAGCCAGAGGTAGACTGTATTTAATAAGACGCTCTGATGAGTGAAGGCTCCAGTTGTTTCCTTACCTGGAATCAAAGAAGGTGCCATCCAGAAGGGTGCCATTGTAATGATACCTGAGAAAGTCCCCACTTTGACTTCGCCGCTCACAGTTTTCTGGGACTACCTTATTCTCAATGGAAATGCCATCCTTGGGGTTATGGAGGTCCAGTAATGCAACATCAAACACCAGGGATGCCTGTCCAGGAATGTCTTTCCCTAGAGGAGAATGAAGGAAGATGATGAAATCAGGACACAAGATTTAGGAAGTACTTTTTTTTTTTAAGATTTTATTTGTTTATTTGTCAGAGAGAGAGAGAGAGCACAAGCAGGGGGAGCGGGCAGGCAGAGGGAGAAGCAGGCTCCCTGCTGAGCAGGAAGCCTGATGCAGGGCTCGATCCCAGAACCCCAGCATCATGACCTGAGCCGAAGGCAGATGCTTAACAGACGGAGCTACCCCGGTGCCCCCTTGGAAGTACTTTTAACAACAACTCAACTCCCACCGTGTTGGTGTTACCCATTCCTTGAAGTTTCCAAGTCAAGGAAATAAATGTTCTTTCACATGCTGGGTGGTCCCCCCTGGTGTCCAACTATGTTCTGTCACCATTGTGTCCATGGTGCCCAACCATGAGCTGGTGGATATGTTCTGAAGCCTGACTTCTTCAGAAAAAGGAGCAAACCAGTATTAATGACATGTGAGAGACTACTACAACCATATTTTCTATGCTTGTGCTGGCAAATCAAGGCTCTATGTGGGTGGTTATGCACCCACATGCAAACCTAAATACATGCCTCTGTGGGTTCCTGTTTGTGTACAAATGCAAATCAGACATTTAAAGGCATAAATTCTAAACCTTGGACCTGGTTCTACAGAATACTACACAGACTTGTTCTTTGTAACCAACAGCCCAATTTTTTTGAAAAGGCAAAATGCAAAATTCAATTTATTAAGTACATCCAAAACAAGATATAAATAAAATTAAAGCCAGCTAAGAGGGAAAAAATGGCACCCACAATGCAAAATATAAGTCCTCAAATTGCTTCTATCTCACTTCTGGATGGTACTGCTTCTTTTGGATGCTCCCGCAGTGGGGACTTCGTGAATATCTGCAAAATGATCATCTACATGAAGAGATTATTGGGTACTAGCTCCTCAAGCAAAGATCAACATCAAGCAATAAATAACTCAATCCAGTCCTTTGAGATAAAGGAAGTTAACTGACAAACCACCTACCTCAACACTCTTACCTGCAATTTGTTATACCTTGCAAAGGAGAAGGCCTGGGCAAGTGAGTGACCCAGCACATCAAGCCTGAGTTCCTTCAATTGGCTCCTTGACAGAGCCCACCCCCTCCCCTTCCCCTCAGGGGAATAACAAAATCTGCTGAAAGTGGCTGCTGAGTCAGCCTCTGGAATGTAAGGTGTGGTCAATCCCCAAAATGTGTGTATGGGTGTGTGTGTAACAGAATATGAATCTTTTATGCTTTTCTGCAGTTTTTAATTTAGGAAAAAAGGAAAGCCTTAAAAGTTACTCCAGAGTTGAAATTTTTCTAGCATTATCATGTACTAATTGAATATTTGGTTTTTAAATAACAACTTTATCATGATATAATTTCTATACCATACAATTCACCTATTTAAAGTTATACCCGGGGCGCCTGGGTGGCTCAGTCAGTTAAATGTCTGACTCTTGATTTTCGCTCAGGTCATGATCTCAAGAGTTGTGAGATCAAGCCCCATGTTGGGCTCGTGCTGGGTGTGGAGCCTGCTAAAGATTCTCTCTCCCTCTCTCCCCCTCTCCCTCTGCCCCTCCCCATCCTCTCTTAAATAAATAAACAAACAAACACAGTTACACCTGGAGAGCTGAGCACAGTATTAAATAATAAATATTTCAAATAAGCTATTTTAAATATTCAATGCATTAAGTATTTATTTAAAATAAATTATATTCCTCAAATCAGGCCAGGCATCTAGTTTTATTATGTATGATGTATGCATCTGGATGACATCAGAAGGATTTAAGAGCCAAGGGACATGAACTTCCACTGGCTAAGGATGAGACCACTAGAGTATCAATCAGAATAAAAGCATGTCTTGGGGAGGGGCGAATTAAGACATATTTACAGCAGTTGTTTTCAAATTTTATTTTTCTTTTAGCAAGGACTCCCCGCCCTGGCTTTTTGAAGGACTGTCTGAAGATCCTCAGCAATAAAAGAGGAGGTGGACAGGGGAGAAGGCTGAGCCCCATTTCCTCCTCTCTCCTCCTGCTCTGTAGACATACAGAACCAGGAAACATAGCCTGGAAAACATTATGTCAGGGTTATTCTAAGTCCGGTACCACAGTCAGTAAACTTAAATGCATCATGTTTCCATTTTAATTCTTAACTACATATACCTGCTTGTTTAAATGCCAGAAGGTTCTCCTTGTTGTGTTAGCCTGTCAGTGTGATTAAAAACGCCTGAAATTAAAATATAAGTAACTGCGAAGTTCCATTTACCAGCCAATATTCTGTTTTCTCCCTTCAAAAAGGACACTAGTTTGAATTCATGTTTTTTTCTAACATGATGCTTTGTATCTGTCCAGAGGGAACAAATGTCACAGGTAAAACCCACCGTGGAGGTACAAATCGGGGGGGGGGGGGCGGATGGCAATTCTGGCATCATATACTAAATTTCTACCTTGAGATCTCCAACCTTTGGACTTTCTAGTTCAAATCTCATTTCACAGATGGGAAAATGCAGGCGGGAGAGGCTGGTGCCCAAGGTTACAGCTTATGAGGCAGTGGCAGATGCTTTACTTATGAACGCCAATGACCATGAATAAGTGGAAGTTTCCACAATTCAGTGATGAGACGGTAGATGATTTAGACTAGCACTGCCCAATGGAACTTTCTACAGTGATGGAAATGCTCTGTATCTGCACTGCCCAGGATAGTAGCCCTCGGCAACATGTGGCTCTTAAGTACAAGAAATGTGGCAGTGTGGCTAAGGCATAGAATTTTAGATTTTACTTAATTTTAGTTTATTTTAAATTTAACTATAAAGAGCCATATGTCACTAGTGGCTACTCTATTGGACAGTGCAAGTCTAGACCAAAAGGTCTGGCAGGTTTCATGTGGTAAGTTGAATTCATCACAGCAATAAAAATAAGGACAGATGAGGGGCGACTGGCTGGCTTAGAAGAGCACGCAATTCCTGATCTTAGGGTTGTGGGGCCCCACACTGGGTATGGAGATTACTTAAAAAAAAATCTTTAGGGGTGCCTGGGTGGCTCAGTCATTAGGCGTCTGCCTTCGGCTCAGGTCATGATCCGGGGTCCTGGGATCGAGCCCCGCGTCGGGCTCCCTGCTCAGTGAGGAGCCTGCTTCTCCCTCTCCTCCCCGCTCATGCTCTCTGTCACTATTTGTCTCTCTCTCTCTCAAATAAATAAATAAAATCTTAAAAAAAAAATCTTTAGGGGCGCCTGGGTGGCTCAGTGGGTTAAGCGTCTGCCTTCAGCTCAGGTCATGATCCCAGGGTCCTGGGATTGAGCCCTGAGTCAGGCTTCCTGCTTAGCAGAGAGTCTGCTTCTCCCACTTCCTCTGCAGCACCCCCTGCTTGTGGTCTCTCACCCTCGCTCTCTCTTAAATAAACACACAAAGTATTTTACAATAAATAAATAAAATATTTCAAAAAAAAAAATAAGGACAGATGAAAGTAGCTTGAAGAATGAGAAAGACTTACCATCTCCATCTTCTCCATAGGCCAGGAAAGGAGGTATGGTGATGATGCGCTTTTCCCCCACACACATCCCCAACAGCCCTTTATCCATTCCAGGAATCAGCCAGCCAATGCCCACATATGTGTCATATGTTTTCATGCGATTATGACTGAAAACCAATGAGAAAGGGGGAAAGTTCCATGCTACTGAGGGTGTTTCCAACTCATTCCTCAATAAGGCTTTAGGTACCCACTTATCATCTAAATAGTGAAACTATACCTATCCCTGACAACAGGCATTTTTGGATCTTTGTTCCCAAAGACAGCAGAAGTCCTCAAAGTTAGAAGAAATGAAAATCATGTAATTAACTCACAGTGATTCACAAAACTAGGCCTGCTACTCTATCTAACCAAATACACTATAACAACAGGAAAGCCTTAAGGGTTCACTGTTCTCTAGCTTAGCACCTTACTCTTAGCACTTGTCCATAACTTCATAAACATTCAGGCTTCCCCTCTTCCTTCCATGGGAAATCTATAAAAATGGACCCAAAAAATGCATCAAACTACTTGGAAATAGGGCCCTTCGCTTAATGATGAGCTCCCAAGACAGTTAATTTAGATAAACACTGTTCTTATGTTTCTGTAAAATATATTAAAATTTTGATTCTGGCTTTACAGAGCATGACACATTAACCAAAAGCCATGAGTGAAGGAGTTGACATTAATGGAAATCGGGAAGAGTCTCTCTTCTGGTTTCTCCACGAGCATAAAAAGCAGGGGAGACAGAAGGAACTAAGGGGCATTTCACCGATATTACTTGGAATGGCGGCACATACCTTGAATCAAACAGTGTCCCATCCAAGAACGTTCCATTGTAGTGGTACCTTACAAAATCAGACACCTGGATGGTCCGAGGGCAACTGGGAGGTGTGAAATAAGTGTGAACCTGAACTTGATCTTCAGAATTCCAAATGTCCATCAGGAGTACATCAAAATGAAGAACTGAATCTGGGGGGATCACACCAGCTAAAAATTAAAGAGAATTCACACTGAGAAGCTGCTGCCTTTACTGTGCTGCCTTTCAGGCCAGATGAATAAACACCTATGATGCTGCCCAGGTGTTCAAGGGAGTCACTGAACAATTCCAAAATGGGTCATGTTCTCTCCCTCTTACCTCCAAATAAAATGGAAAGAAATGAGGAAAAAATGGTCTTCCTCTCAACAAGGGTGACATTCAATTCACCTGTGTTAATAACAACTTCTTTTATATCTAGAAGAAATGAACCAAAGATGAAATTTTAGCTGTGTGTGTGTGTGTGTGTGTGTGTGTGTGTTCACTGCTTCTCACTGTCCTCAATTTAAAGCTTCTGAAGATTCTCTGATCTGCCTGACCTAATACCCTTCAAATGTTCTGGTTGTTTCTGCAAATGTGTTTACAAACATGGAACAAAAACTTACAAACTCCTTCACTTCCATAGGCAAGCTTTGGGGGGATCTTCACAAAGCGCCTCTCATTTACACACATCCCAACCAGAGCTTGGTCCATGCCTGCAATCAGTTGTCCTTTTCCCACAAACACGTTGAAAGTGGAGTCTCTGTCATAGCTGAAGACCCAAGAGGTAGAGAAAAATAAAAGTATAAGTTAATCCTTCCCTTAGTGAAACCAGTGAAAATGTACCCATGGACAGAGTGAGGTCACTGGAAAGCAAAAACAGCCTGTAGAGGACTTACTGACACAGGAAATGTCTTCACTAACAGTACATCGTTGGTTGGAATTTTTTAATTACTTTGAACATTGCCAAGAAATCTAGTTAGATAAGCAACCCTCCTTATATATATCATTTTGCAAAGTAGCTACCAATACTTCCACTAAAAAAGTTTATTCCATTTCTATGTGATCAGCATTTAAAACCAACAACATAAGATACTAACACTCCAGTTAACATATATATTTGATTGTTCTTTTCTTTCCTTAAGTCTATAAGTTAAAGATGCAGCATGGTGTAGCATAAAGGATACTTAAACTCTCTTAAATTGTTTCCTCCACCGCAAAATGGGAATAACAATAATAGCCTTCCCAAGATCTATACAATATTACTGTGCTCGCTTTGGCAGCACATACACCAAGATCTATATGATATTACAATCTGAAAAGTGCTCAGAAAACCTCAGAATTATGTCACTATTATTATAATTATTACAGGTAATGGGAAGTCTGATACGTTCTTGAAATCACAAACATATGTGATTTTAAAGGCTGGCTGGTGATGGCCTTAGGTTGAAAGATAAATAATGGAACCGTGGCCAACATCCATGCTCTCATCCTTTTTAATGTCAAATTCTGCATCCAACAAGGGTTTGCCTATTAGGAGACTGTGCTAGGTGCTTTGGAGGATATAAAAAAGCCCAAGGCATGGATTTTGGCTATTAAAAAAAAAAAAAAAAAAACCTAGCAGAGATAACCAGAGAGTTTCAAATACTGTGTTTAAGAAAATAACTACAGGGCTTCGTTTATAATAATGAAACACTGGAAATAACTTAGAAATTTCAAAGGTATGGCACTGATTGCATTTAAGGCAAGGTCATATAATAAAACACTCAATGGCCATTTAAAAATACCAGATTTATATCCATTGGCACAGAAGGACATATATAGTAATAGAGAAGTGCGGATTACAGAGCCACAGTATAAAATAATTCTATTTTGAATTTATATATATAGATGCATATGAAAAAATCCACTAGGTGATACATAAAAACATTAATAATGGTAATCTATGAGTAGGGGATTTCAGGTGGTTTAATTCTCTCTTAATTTTCAAAGTGAACATGTAATATTCATGTAAGAAAATATTAAGAACTGTTGGGAGGCGCCTGGGTGGCTCAGTCGGTTAAGTGTTGCACTCTTGATTCTGGCTCAGGTCATGGTCTCAGGGTCGTGGGATGGAGAACCGCATCAGGCTCGGCGCCCAGCATGGAGTCTTCCTGAGATTCTCTCCCTACCTCTCCCTCTGTCCCTCCTCCCACGCTCTCTCTCAAATAAATAAAGTAAAATAAAATAAAATAAAATAAAATAAATAAAATAAAATAAAATAAAATAAAATAAAATAAAATAAAATAAAATAAAAAAATAAAATAAAATAAAATAAAATAAAATAAAATAAAATAAAATAAAATAAAAAGAGCCGTTGGAATTTACCTCATTCCAATGTGCAGCCCTTCATTTGGTAAAATACTTTCTCATTTTCCCTAATAAACAGCTTGGAAGAGCAGCACAGTCTACTTCACCACCCATCAGGGCAGCTTCCTCAGACCTGCCCCTTTTTTTCTTCCTTCTCCTAGTTTTACAACTTATTTTAATAGCCTTCCTTTCACAGGATCAGGGAAAAGAAAGCAAGACTCCAAGTTCAGGTCAGCAAGCCAGAGGACAAAAACACATGGTCAGCTTTGTGCCCAAGACAGCTTTACACCTCCACCCTCCACCTCCAGGGACCAACACCCGCCCCCAGGAATGCCAGCTCTTTAATTTCACTTGGCTGGGGACTTGCCATGCCCTGAACCACCATCCAACTGCAGGGTTTATATTAATAATGAACTAGAACTGGAAGCTTCAAAGACATCCCAGGTACAGAACATATGCAAACAGCTATGTTTGTTCCAGGCTGGAGCACCCCTTTATAAAGGCTGGAAACCACTTTATAAATAAATCTTTCATCCATGGAATCTGAATACAGTTCCCAAATTTAATAAGAGTTTTTAATAATAACTACCACTTAGTGTTTATTATGTGTGGGGCACGGTGGCAAACTAAGCTTTTCCACATGCTATTCCCATTTAATCATCACACAAAACTTCAAGGTAGGTGCTGATACTCAGGCACCTTGGGGGCGACAGGCTAACAATGTTAACCAAGTGGGGGAAAAGCTAGAACCCAGGTCTATCTCACCTTTAACCTCCTAGCGCAGGGCCTCCCCCCTAGGTGGTATATAAAAACTGTTGTTGCCTTGCAATATTAATATCTTCATTTGACTGCCTAAGCAGAGTGCTAAAAACAAAAATACACCTTTCTGAAAGAATAGTTATAATTTACATATGTGAGAAACTAACAATGCAAGACTAGTCTTATCTCCTGCTTAAAACTGACCATCTGGAAAAATAAAGTCGTTCTGAGTAAATCTGTGCTGATCAGCACAACTGGCACAAATTCATATGCAGCGTCAAGCCCAGAACTGGTGAGGAAAATTATTTCTGCAAGCTCTGGAATAAGCACTTAATACAGCCTGTCCCCATATCTGGCTGATTTACACCTTCTGCAGACGTCCCAGTTGAGGTCCTGCAAGAAACAGATGATACACCCAAACTAAGCAGCTCCAGGAAAGTTTAATGAAGGGGCTGTGTGCAAAGGAGTGTGCAGGGTACAGAGAACACAAGAACAACATGGTTATCTCTGGGGACAAGTAGAGAGTGCACTGTCAGACCTGGGCTTGAAGGATCCAGGGACAGAGAAGGTTCAGGGCGAGCTGACAGAGGCTCAGCTAGGACCTCCAGTCTAGGGACACAAATGGTGGAGACTCAGGGAGTCAAGGGAATAAGTACCTCCACCTCACTCTCCTCCCTCTGATCTCCAGCTGCTACCCCACTGGCTGAACCCAACCAGGAGCCAGATGACAAGGGGGTCATTGATATAACCCATACTAAGTACATGTAGTTCATACAGCCTCGTAGAGTGAAAAGCAAGTAGATCAGAAGGAGAGGGGACCTAGAAAGGCAAATGGAAATCACCTAACACATCCAACACCCCCCTTTCCTCCCCATCAGCTTGTTTTTCTCCCCTGTTCATCCACTGCTGTAAACCCTTTGATTGCTTCTACTTTCTCTTGCCCCAAGGGGGTGATGAAAGGTGGCTGCAGCATCCCCTGATGATGCCCTTCCCGTTCACTGGCCCAAGGATCACTAAGACAGGAGACATCACATAAAACCCATCATATGCAAGTCATTAAACCGTCTACCCATGAGCACGCGTGATCGTGCAGCATATTCTTCAGGATGAGTAACTACCTCCGTGGCTGCATTCCTGAAGCATAAATACTGTGGCTCTATTTCTAAACATAGATTTCAATCTGCAGTGATGGTGAACTTTTAAAAGAATATATGTCTGGGTGCCTGGGTGGCTCAGTTGGTTAAGCGTCTGCCTTCGGCTCAGGTCACGATCCCATGATCCTGGAATGGAGTTCCACATCAGACTCCTTACTGTGCGCCTCTCACCCCTCACTCGTGCTCTCTTGCTCATTCTCTCTCTCTTAAATAAATAAAATCTTTGGGCGCCTGGGTGGCTCAGTCGTTAAGCGTCTCCCTTCGGCTCGGGTCATGATCCCAGGGTCCTGGGATCGAGTCCCACATCGGGCTCCCAGCTCAGCAGGAAGCCTGCTTCTCCCTCTCCCACTCCCCCTGCTTGTGTTCCTGCTCTCGCTGTCTCTCTCTGTCCAATAAATAAATAAAATCTTAAAAAACAAATAAAAATAAAAAAATAAAAGACAATAGCTGTTAAAATTATTTAAAAAAAATAAAATAAATAAAATCTTTAAAAAAAGAAGAAGAAGAAGAAGAAGGAAGAAGAAGAAGGAAGGAGAAGAAGAAGAAGGAGAAGAAGAAGAAAGAAGAAGAAGAAGAAGGAGGGGCGCCTGGGTGGCTCAGTTGGTTAAGCGACTGCCTTCGGCTCAGGTCATGATCTCAGGGTCCTGGGATCGAGCCCCGCGTCGGGCTCCCTGCTCCGCAGGAAGCCTGCTTCTCCCTCTGACCCTCCCCCTGCTTGTGTTCCCTCTCTCGCTGTCTCTCTCTCTCTCTGTCAGTTAAATAAATAAATAAAATCTTGAAAAAAAAAAAAAAGAAGAAGAAGAAAGAAGAAGAAGGAGAAGAAGAAGAAAGAAGAAGAAGGAGAAGGAGAAGAAGAAGAAAGAAGAAGAAGAAGAAGGAGAAGAAGAAGAAGAAGAAGAAGAACATATGTCATGGGGAGCCTGGCTGGCTCAGTCAGAAAAGCATGCAACTCTTGATCTTGGGGTCATGAGTTCGAGCCCCACACTGGGTGTAGAGATTACTTAAATAAATAAATATTAAAAATAGATAAATAAAAATAAAAGAAAATATGTCAAACTGAACGTACTTCCTCCCTAGAGTCCCCAAAGACCATTCCTTCCCCCAAGTTCCTATGCTCCTCTTCATGAAAAAACAAAACAAAACAAAAAACAACTTAGGAAAACAGCGAGGAGACCATTGCTGTCAAGAGCTGGCAACAAAATTTGGAAGATGGAAAGGGAACAGAGTGTAGGATCTGATGTAGTAGGGAAGAAAAAGAATCTAGGGGAAGCAGAGAGGACCTGGCCAAGGGGACCTGGCCATGTGCCACCCTGAGTCTGAAGAGGTGCAGGGTGGAATGTGGCAGCGCAGAGGGAAGCCTGGAGCTTGCAAGTCTGCCTCCATAACAGCTACACCCCACTCCCAGCCCCTTCCCCTCCTAGCAGCTTGGCAACTACAGTTTTAAGCTTTATGGAATTACTCACCTGATTTTAAAAACTCTGAATATATGCAAAAGTAATATAGAATACGACGTTTAAAAATTAAATTAACTGTAAAACTTTTGACAAAAATTCATATATGTTTATACTACTTGTTGCTGAGATTATTTTTATCTCAGATCCAGAAACAAAGGAAAAATGGCAATTACAGAAGGAAGGGAAAGCTGCCTTGAGGTTAGAACTGAAGTCCTGCTCAGCTATGAGAGGACATGTCAGCTTGTTCTATATGCCAATTTTAGAATGAGTTTAGACAAATAAAGGCTGAATATGATACTTTCCCCCCATCTTTACTGAGGTATAATTGACAAATAAAAATTGCGTCTATTTAAAGTGTATGATCTGATGTTTTGATGATATACGTATACGGTGTGAATCACTACAATCAAGCTATTCACATATCTCACATAGTTACCACTGTCTTTCTTTTTTGTGGTGAGAACACTTTAGGTTTACCCTGTCAGTAAATTTCAAGTATAAAGAAAGTATGCTTAAATTTCAAGTATACAGTACAATATCATTAATTATATTCACCATGCTATCAGTTAGACTGAATTCATTTCTTTGAACATTAAAGAGACTGCCATATGGGGTGCCTGGGTGGCTCAGTCATTAAGCATCTGCCTTCAGCTCAGGTCATGATCCCAGGGTGCTGGGACAGAGCACCACATCAGGCTCCCTGCTCAGCGGGGAGTCTGCTTCTCCCTCTGCCTGCCACTCCCCCTGCTTGTGTTCCCTCTCTTGCTGTGTCTCTCTCTATCAAATAAATAAATAAAAATCTTTAAAAAAATAAAAAATAAAAAAAATAAAGAGACTGCCATATTTTGAGAATTCATACAGGAGGGAAGCAAGATAATAAAGATCCAGCCACTGGGCATGGGAACCATGTTTGGGGTGCCTGAAAGTTGGTCTAGTCTCAGGCCAACTCAGATGACTGGCTCGCTTGGGACCTACCTGACAGGAGGACTATGGTTCTGCCAGAGCCATCCCTGAATGGGGCTGAAACATGCACGAAATGCACGAAAGCAGAAACTTACCTCCTAGCTGTTAGTCTCCCTCTGAGATGAGCCAGGTAAGATTCAACACCTTCCCCTGGCTGAGTTCCACCACTGAGCCCACATGCAGACTTGAAAAATCTGACTTTTCTGCCTCCCACCTCTCTCTCCACACCACATGCTCTCAAAGGTGACTCTGGGCTTCCCAGACTCTTTGCCCAAGATTATATCCCCCAAACACCCACCTCTACCAGCTGCTAAGGAGCCGTGGCAGGGGGAAAAGGCAAGCCGTTAATGAACTGGCTAACTATCGGCCACCAGATGCAAAAAGGAAGAACGCTGCAAGAGAGGGAGAGAGAGAAGGTGAGGGAGAAGAGACAAAGGAGTAAGAGTGAAGAGGAGAGAAACAAGAAAGAACACATCCATTCTTGCCTCCACAGAGGATAACACCCTGAAACGCAAGCAGTTGGCACGTTAAAATATCATTAAGAGAAAAACTGTGCAAAGCAAAGTGAAATCATTCCACAGCTATTGTGGATTTTTGTTTTTCAGCAACTGCACAAGTTAAAATATTAGATCTCTATAAATCTTATTCTACACAAGTTCTCAGCCAGTAAAATATAGCCTAATTAATCAATATCAATGCACAGTCGCTCGCAATGACCCACAAATGAAAATTAAAAGCAATGACATTAAGTCTTCACAGGGTGTTTGTTTTTGTTTTTGTTTTTTTTTAAAGACAACTGGCTTTAAGATTTTATTTATTTATTTGAGAGAGAGAGAGAGAGCAAGTGCAAGCAGGGGGAAGGTGGAAGAGAAGGGGGGAAAGTCCCAAGCAACCACAGGGCTCCATCTCACGACCCATGAGATCATGACCTGAGCTAAAACCAAGAGTCGGATATTTAACAGACTGAGCCACCCAGGCGCCCCTGCAGGTGAATGGCCTCAAGAGACCCTAGTAAGTACTGCCTGGAGGCTAGGATCTTTCCCTAAAGTAGGCAGAGACACACTGGGCTAAAGCGCATCCATAGGAGGAGCTGCTATTTCAGATTCACACTTTAAAAGTTCCCTGCCTAAGTGAGCCTTGTCATTACCTGATCCGTCGCCCCATCACCACTTAACTTCTCCAGTCCACCCTGACACCATCTGCGGTGCTGCCCAGCTCCCTAGCTCTTCTTAGAACCCATCCTCCAGAAGGGGTGAGGCTTAACACCCCTTTCACTCAATACCCACCAGGTATTAACGGTAGGTACTCAACAAATACTTGTTGAATGAATAAATATATAAAATTAAGCAGACCTCTGTTAATAAGTCTTTGATAGGTACTCAACAAATATTTGTTGAATGAATACATAAAAGTAAGCAGACCTCTGTTAATAAGTCTTTGATAGGTACTCAACAAATATTTGTTTAATGAATAAATATATAAAATTAAGCAAACCTCTGTTAATGTCTTTGATTCTTTTAGAGCAAGAGTTCTCAAAGTGTGGTCCTCAGACCGGCAGCCAAAGCATCATCTGGGAACTTAGAAATGCAAATAAATTCTCAGGCCCCACCCAGACCTACCGATTCAGGAACTGGGTAGAACAAGCTCTCCGGGTGATTGTAATGCGTGTACAGTTTGAGCACCACTGTGTAGAGCATCCCACCCAAGAGGGCATGTGGTAGGCACACAAAAATATTTACTGCATATCGGGACCTTGAGGGTCCGCACACAAGCCTGGAGGCTGTGAAGGCACTGACCAGATGCTAAGTTTGGCTGCTAAGGATAACAGGAACATGTTTAATTTAAGTCACCAGAAGGAAATCAGAGCAAGTGAAGAGGCCGTCCCCCTCACCCTTATTGCTAGGAAGGCTATGGAACTCCTAAAAAAGCTGTATCAGGAGTAGCTGACAAGGAGCTCCCAAGAGCTGGAGAGTGTGAGCAGGAGCCCCCCGGAAACTCTAGCCTGGAAGCTGCTGTCTTCTTCAGTCTAGAGCAGTAGCCGCAGGAGCACATGAACAAGCCCACGGAAGCTCCGGAATAAAATGAAACCATGTCCAAACCAGTGGCCAAGGGCCATCAGGCTGGCAAGCGCAAATGCTCATAAGCTGAAAAGATACTAACTGCTCCCAAGTGCCAGGCAGAGACGCAGGAAGAAAGCTCGATGAAAAGAGAAGCCCTTTGTGGCTTATGACTCTGGTCAGAGTACAGGCGTTTTCTTCTGAGCAAAACCTCCAAAATAGCAGCCAGAAGCCCAGATACTCAGATTTCTCCTCCTCTAAGCTCTTTGGGCAGGAATAGCAAAGTTGTGCCTTAATGCTTCATAAATTCCCAAAGGAAGGGAGGCCCTAGAGAAAAACTCACTCCAGTGAAACACCTACTGTGTGTCCTGCCCTTTCCACCCCACTGTCCACACTGCAGCCACAGAAACATCTGATTCCTCACCCCCTGATTAAAATTCTTCAATGCTTTCCACTGTCCTAGACAGAGTCCAAATTCCATAGCCGGGCAGAAAAGATCTCTCAAAGTTGGGCCCAGCCTTCCTTCCTCTCCAGCCTCTTCCTTTCCCCTGGCCTTTTCCTGTCCGTCCCTCCCCCACCCCTGCTCCAAACTCAGGCCGCAGTGAACAGCTTTCACAGCCCCCGACACAAGGTGCCCACCGCCAGGTCTCTGCATCAGCTCTGCCCTCCACCAGCCACGTCCTTTCTACCCTCCACAGCCCTCACCCCTCTGCTCAGCCCTGGTCAATTTTTGTTGCTGTTGTTTGTTTGCTTATTTTTTTAAGATTTATGTGTTCATTTTAGAGAGACAGACAGAGCATGAGTGAGAGGGGCAGGAGAAGGAGAGAGAATCTCAGGCGGCCTCCACGCTGAGCGCTGTGGGGCCCCATCTCATGACCCTGACTGAGATCAGGACTTGAGCAGAAACCAAGAGTCAGCCGCTTAACCGCTTGCACCACCCAGGTGCCCCAGCCCTGGTCAATTTTAATCATCTTCAGGTCTTATCCCTGCAATCCTGGAACTCCATCCCGACCGCTCGCTCTCTCTCTCTTTCTCTCTCTCTGACCCCATGCAACATACAGTTGAGCTTTCTGTGTGTTTCCACAGCTTCTTGCCTTTCTTTCATTATATATATGCATAGACTATGGACCACAGACTATAGACTCTGGCCCTACGCTGCTTAAGTTCAAAATCTCACTCGAAGACTTAGTAGCCAAGGCCCTTGAGCAAGTTACTTGGAACTTTCTGAGCCTCTGTTTCTTCATCTGTTGTCGAGGTACCTACTTCATTGTCTTGTGACGTTAATTAATTTATTTGAGATTAAATGAATTCATACGCTGATAGGTATATGGTAAGAACCGTGTGAACTCTGCATGTGAGACAAAAGTGTATGCAATTATTCTTTCTGTACATTTCACACTACGTAATTGCCCAGACTATAAGGTGTAGGGACAGGGAAGGACACTGTCTTCAGGGGCAGACACTACACACACGTTTGCTGATTGGATGGTAGTGCCTCTAATGTCTTCTGTTTTCCCACACTGCCTCACAGCGGCTGCCATGCCTAGAGGGTAGAAAGTATCAGACAACTTGTTCTAGTGGGAATTATTAATTACCACCAGCACAAGCAGGAAATTGTTCCTTATTTTCTAACTAAGGAAGCAAACAAAAGAAGATACACAAATGGCCAATAAACGCATAAAAAGATGCTCGGCATCATTAGTCATTAGGGAAACATGAACCAAAACCACAATGAGATACCACTTCATACCCACCAGGATAGCTAGAATAAAGAAGAAAATTTCAGTGGGAAGAATGTGGAGAATTAGAACCACTCATACATTGCTGGTGGGAGTATAAAATGGTGAAGCCACGTTGGAAAACAATTTGGCAGTTCCTCAAAAAGTTAAACACAGTTACCAAAGGACCCAGCAATTCCACTCCTGGGTATATATCCAAAAGAAAGAAAAGCACATATCCACACAAAACTCTGTACACAAATGTTCATTGGCCAAAAAGTATAAGCAATACAAATTGCCATCAACTGATGACTGGATAAACAAAATACAGTACAGCCACACTGTGGAATATTATACATCCATTAAAAAGGAATGGGGTACTGGTCCATGCTACAACATGGATGAACCCTGAAAATATTATGCTAACTGAAAGAAGCCAGATACGATTTACCACACATTATATGATTACACATAGAGACAGAAAGTAGATTAGTGGTTGCCTAGGGCTGGAGAGGAGGGGAGTGCCTGCTAATGGGTTCAGCCTTTCTTTTTTGGAGTGATGAGAATGTTCTAGAATTAGATAGCTGTGATGGTTGTATAAATCTATGAATATACTAAAACCACCAAATTGTATGCCTTAAATGGGTGAATTGTATGGTATGTGAATTATATCTCAGTAAAGCTGTTAAAAATAAAAAGAAGCAACTGAAACAACAGAAAACGACCATTTCTAAGCACTTGCCTATGTACCACTTTGCATGCTAAACAGCTTTTGTATATTCATTGTCTGAAATTTCAAAAAAGGCAAGAGAGTCTACAAGTATTTTTTTAAAAGATAACTTCTGGAATGAGCCTGCACAGCCTCGGGCAGATGCTCTTTGCCTAGTCTGCTGATTCACTGAGAGACCTGGGTTTGTAACAAAGCCTTGGGGAGGAGAGCAGACTGTAGCTGGAGGAAGAGGTCTCTTAACCCTAAAGCTCAACTGGAGAGAAGCTAGGGACAGGTATTGTGACCTCCGGGCGGAGATGAGGGAAGGAATCCTGGGCATGGTCCAGGGCCCCAGAGCAAAGCTGAGTGACCTGCTCTGGACTACCCCACACCCAGTGGCCGAAAAGGAAGGGCTGCAGTACCTTAAGCACAGACCCAAGCCTTGGACTGTCAGGGTTTTCAGTCGGACCCCACTTAAACAAGTTTCTTAGCCTCGGTGGCCTCAAGTAACCTTACTGGCAAAATAATGGTACCTACCTAAGAGATCCGTTGTAAGAAATGAATGAGTTCATTGTAGGGAAAGCACTTAGAACTACCCTGGCACATTGTAATACCTCTATAAATGTTAACGGCTGCTATCATCAGCTCATCATCACCATCATCATCATCATCATCTACTGCGAAAGGCATCATCTGACTCAAGGGGCCTGTCCAAGGGCCAGTAAAGGGAGGTAGCAGACAGACATAAACATTTACTCTTGGGGTGGAGGTCTATTGGCAGAGTGGCCATTTTACACAGATTTCGCGTCGTGTGAATGCGCTGGGAGGACAGGAAGGACGGGATTTGTTCCAACCCCTCTGTGCCAGGTCCTAACCAAGACTCCAGTCCCGGGCGGGCGGACCACGGGAGCGTTAGGAACCGACCGGTAGGCTCACCCCACGGCGGAGAGATTTAGGGTCGCTGAGCTTTTGGGTAGGAGGAGGGAGAGGGAGGGGCGCGGGGTTCGCTGGGCGGAGCTGGGGGAGGTCCGTCCGGAGGGAAAGGCCTGTCCGGAGAGAGGGAAGCGGGAGAGCGGGCGCTGCTGCCTGGGAGGCCCGGCTGGGCGTCCGAGGCGTGGTACCTGGAGTCGAACTTCTGGCCGTCGGGGAACGTCCCCACGTAGTGGTAGCGCACGAAGTCGCCGCTGCGCACGGTGCGCGGGCACTCGTCGGGCACGAAGCGCCGCTCGATCTGCAGCTCCGTGTCGAGGCCCAGGCCCGCCACGGGCGCCGCCTGCCCCGTCACCCAGAGCAGCAGCAGCAGCAGCGGTGGCGGCGGCGGGGACCGCCAGCCCCGGGCCCTGAACGCCATCGGGGGGGGGGGCGACGAGGAGAGCAGCGAGGGGCGGGCGCGGGGCGCGACGCGGAGCCGGCGAGGGCGTGCGGAGCTCGGGCAGCGCGGGTCGGAGCTGGGCGCGCCGCGGCGTTTGCAAACGTGGAAAAGAGTCCCGGCCCTCCCTGGGCGGCAGCCACCGCCCCCTCTCCCACCCCCCGCCCCCCGGCCACATCCGAGCGAGGGGAGGAGCCGCCGCCGCGCGCCAGGGCCGGTCTGCCGCGCCCCGCGCCGCCCGGCCCTGCCCTGCCCTGCCCTGCCCCGAGAGCTGGCCCGCCCGGGGAAGAGGGCTGGCAACTTCAGAGGGAACCTGTCCCCGAGGGAGAAATCGTGAACTCCTCTGGACGGGGCTTCGGCCCAAAGTTGGAAGAGAAAAGCGTTTACTGCCCGGGCCGACTCGCGGGTCCCCGCCTGTCCCTGGAGACTTTCCAGATTTAGCGCCACCAGAGGCTCCTACGTGGCCGCGGATCCAATTACTTCTGGCTGCTTTGAGAAGGGAGGGAAACTTAGATTATTGTTTTTTTTTTAACTTAATTACAAGAATGGATTCTACATGAAAAAGACTGAAACCATTCTTCGGTTCTGGGTTTTTGTTGTTGTTGTTGTTGTTGTTTTTAGGATAATACTTAAAGAGAAAAGGGAGAGGCGTGTATTTTGAAACTCCCCCGATAGCTGTCCAGAGAAGGTTTTAAGTTACTGTGACTGTTCCCCAAGCCATTCGTGGATGGACTGTGAGCTGGTACTTAATAACAAACATCTCACATGGTCCCACACACGTGACTAAGCTAGGTAGGACTTCACAATAAAGACCCCAAAGCCCCAAGAAATTCTTTAGAGTACTTAAATGAATTCTTAGCTTGGAATTGGTTGTTCTTATTTATTAAAATTTTGAACTAATGAAAGCAAATCACCCAGGGTTTCTCAGCGTCTTTTGGAAGCAAACTATCCTGATACCAAAGCCTGGCAAACACAGGGAGAGAGATAAAAACTGGGCACCAATCTAATTTATAAATATAACTACAAAAATAATAAAATGTGAGCAAATTGAATTCAACGATTTATTAAGGGAATAATACACCATTATGTGGATTAGTTCCTAGGTAGGTGACCTTCTGCAAATTAATAAGCAGTCTGTGCTTTGTAAGATGAAGATAAAACATGGTAATTATAATTTTAGATTTCATTAGATCCCAGGATCTAATGAGAAACTACATGTAGCACTAAATAAATGCCCGTTGTTCCTAATAGAACTAATTCTATGGAAATAGAAAACCTATTAAAATAATTCATCTTATTAGCACTGGCTATCTATAGGCGGTTGAATTTGGGGTAATGATTTGCTTCCTTCTTTGTATTTTTCAGTGTTCCTTTATGGTTTTTAATGACTGTGTCACATGTTTATTAAAACGATCCAGTTTTACACAGAAACAAGTCAACCTGGTTCCAGTCAGAAATCTTCCACCCCCTTACTGTGACTGTGGATGACACACGCCACCTGTCTGGGCTTCAATGTCTTCTGTAAAATGAAGCGGTTGATTTCTAAGACTTCCACCAATTCTAAAATCCTATGATACTGCAAGAGAGAAAACACTCTAGGACAGCAAGGAAGACATGTCGGAAGAGAGGCTGAGTAGTGACTGCCACTTCCATTTTGCCTTTTAGGGTTTCCTAGTGCTTTGATTTCTTGTCATTCTTTAAAAATGTTAATTAGCTGATCAAACAGTACGCGTGCTCTTCAGCATCTCTAAATCCCAACAGACTTATTTGCTTTGGATTTCTGTAGCAATCTACCAAAGAGAAAATTTACCTCTTGGCTTTAGTGACAGCATTATCCTAAGAACTAATTAAGGGGACCCTGAGTGGCTCAGTTGCTTAACTGTCTGATTCTTGATTTTGGCTCAGGTCATGATCTTGGGTCGTGAGATTGAGCCCTGTGTCTGGCTTTTGCTGAGCTGAGTGTGGAGTCTGCTTGAGGTTCTCTCCCCCCTCTCTGCCCCTCCCCCCTTGCGTGCACACCCTCTCCGCATTCTAAAAAAAAAAAAAAAACTAATTAAAATCAAGTTGAAACTTTTTTTTTTTTTTAAAGGAGAGAAAGGGGCGGGAAAGGGGCAAAGGAAGAGGGAGAGGGAGAATCCTCAAGCGGACTCCCTGCCAAGCATGGAGCCTAATGCAGGGCTCAGTCCTAAGACCCTGAGATTATGACCTGAGCCGAAACCAAGAGTGGATGCTTAACCGACTGAGCCACTCAGGCACCCGTGAAACTTTATTTTTTTTTTAAAGCTTTATTTATTTAAGTAATCTCTACACCCAATATGGGGCTTGAGATCAAGAGTCACATGCTTCTCTGACTGAGCCAGCCAAACACCCCCAAGCTGAAATTTAAAAAATAATTTCCGGGGTGCCTGGGTGATTCAGTTCGTTAAGTATCTGCCTTCAGCTTAGGTCATGATCCGGAGTCCTGGGATCAAGTCCCCTGTGGGGCTCCCTGCTCAGCCGGGAGTCTGCTTTTCTCTCTCCTTCTGACCCTCCCCCCTGTTCATGTTCTTGCTCTCTCTCTCCCTCTCTTTCTCAAATGAGTAAATAAGAAATCTTTTTTAAAAGTGATTTCCATTGAGTTTTGGGGGCTGACTTTGTAAGGACTTTCCAAGTCTAAAAACTGAATCTGTAGTCAAGAAGAGTCATCAAGTAGACTAAAAGCTCAGAAAGATAAAGATGAGGGGGAAGAGGTGAGTGGGCATGAGACAGGGAGGAGAAAGAAAGGGAGGGTATTGGGTTTAAAAAGTAGGGCTTGGGTAAAATCTTAAAAAAAAAAAAGGTGCCTGGTGGCTCAGTCGTTAAGCGTTTGCCTTCGGCTCAGGTCATGATCCTGGGGTGCTGGGATCGAGCCCCGCATCAGGCTCCCCGCTCTGCGGGAAGCCTGCTTCTCCCTCTCCTGCTTCCCCTGTTGGTGTTCCCTCTCTCGCTGTCTCTCTCTCTGTCAAATAAATAAAATCTTTAAAAAAAAAAAAATGTAGGGCTTGGGGTGGGGGCTGGTGGTGAAAGAGAAAGTAAGAAGGGAAAAGTAGAAGATAAGAATCAATGAGAAAATAGCCAGCAAGCAATAAATGTGACACAATAAAGAAAAGGACAGAATAAGAGAAACATCCAAAAGGTGTGAGGCCAATGGAGGTGTGAAGCAGCATGGAGGAGGAGGAGAAGGGAAATCTGAGAAAGGGTAGATCTAGATGAAAGTCAGAAAACTAGGTTCTGCCCTATCCCCTCTATACAGGAAGTTGAAATGTTATCAGGAAAATCAAACAAGCTGGGCAGTAAAGAAAATTCCACTTTTCATTGAGCCTGAAATAAAGGAAGTCCCATGAATCAGATCCTCCAAGAGCAGTAAACCCTGGAGGCTAAGCTAAGTAAGTTGTTAATTTTAGCTTGGCACACACTGAGTAGGGATAAAGAAAAGGCCAGCATTAAGGAAAACAGCCCTGGAAAGTCCATCGGAGCTAGCCTGAGGCAAACGTAAAGCGGGAGACATTTGCTTCGCGCAGCGCCCTCTTTCCTTCCCTCCCCAGGAGTTTCTTTTTTCTCTCTCTCTCTTTTTTTTTTTTAAGATTTATTTATTCATTCGAGACACAGAGATACAGAGAGAGAGAACATGAGCAGGGGGAGAAGCAGAGGGAGAGGGAGAAGCAGAGGGAGAGGGAGAAGCAGGCCCCCCGCTGAGCAGGGAGCCCGATGCGGGACTCGATCCCAGGACCCTGGGATCATGACCTGAGCCGAAGGCAGACGCTTAACCATCTGAGCCACCCAGGCGCCCCTCCCCAGGAGTTTCTAACAAATTATCCCACTTGCCCTATTTGACAACGCTCCTGGAATTACCATGTGCTCTGATGAAAAACCCTAGACGAGAAATCAGACCACCTTGGTTGTAGGGTCACCCGTCCCCGTACTCTCCAACACTCATCAGTGTTCTCATCTGTAAAATGCCTTGCCTACCTCCGGGGAATTTCTGTGAAGGTCAACTGAAGCAATATACGAGGGATAGAAATCTGCAAAATACTATGTAAATGTGAGGAATCGCATTTATCTATGATTAATAGAAGACCCAACACAAAATCTTTTAACACAAAAAGGAATATACTATCTCTCAGAATAGGAAGGCTGGATGGGAAGCAGCTCCAGGACTGGGTTGATCAAGTGTCTCTAGAACATCCACAAGAGTTCAAGTGTCTCCTCTCCCCAGTCATCCTCAGATTTCGCTGTTGCCCCCTCACGGCTGCCCCAGATCCAGGTACCACATGCAGGAGAGCCATCCTGAAGGAGAAAGTATCATTTATTAAGATCGTGGAGCTTTCTATAAAGCTCTCCTCAGATGAGACCTCCCGTCATGTCTCATTGACTAAAATTGTATCATGTGTCCATCGCTAAACCAATCAATGGAAAAGGAATAGGATTACTATGATTGCCTTAAGACTAACCAAGATTCACCTCCAGAGAGGATGGAAGGGGATCTCTACTCTCCAACCAGCATCCTCCGAAGCAGACAGCTACCTTAGACTCCTGAACAAAATCAGAGTGTTGTTGGCAAGGAAGAGAAGGGGGGATGACAATTGGCTTGGCCACCAACAAGGTTTGCCACAGATTAGCAATTACATTTGGTGTCCCCCCTTTTTCCCTCAGTCTTCTCTACCTGTAAGCCTCCAATTAAGCACATTGTCTGCCCTTTTCTTTCCAATCCTACTAGTTACTAAACTGTTAATGGAATACCAGTTAAAATTGTTAGAAATAGGGGCACCTGGGGGGCTCAGTCGTTAAGTGTCTGCCTTTGGCTCAGGTCATGGTCTCAGGGTCCTGGGATCGAGCCCCGCATCAGGCTCCCTGCTCAGCGGGAAGCCTGCTTCTCCCTCTCCCACTCCCCCTGCTTGTGTTCCCTCTCTCGCTATGTCTCTCTCTGTCAAATAAATAAATAAAATCTTAAAAAAAATTCTTAGAAATAATACAGGGTCTCTCACATGTTTCCACTGTGCTGCAGAGAATTGCGAACTTGTACCCGTGGGGGCTTCCTGCTTACTTTACTATGAGAATTCTTTGAAATCTGGTTTTTGGTTAAAAAAAAAAAAAAAGCAGGTGGGAGCCTGGGTGGCTCAGTTGGTTAAGCAACTGCCTTCGGCTCAGGTCATGATCCTGGAGTCCCAGGATCGAGTCCCAGGATCGAGTCCCGCGTCGGGCTCCCTGCTGAGCGGGGAGTCTGCTTCTCCTTCTGACCTTCCTCCCTCTCATGCTCTCTCTCTACCATTCTCTCTCTCTCAAAAAAAAGAAATCTTAAAAAAAAAGCAGGTTTGCATACTACCCTCCAAGCTAGCCGTGTTTCTTTAATATATGATAGAATGTGATAAAATGTTTCCCTTTTACTCAACTTTTTCCTTCCTCCATCTTCCTAGCCAAGAAAAAGTCACCGGTAAGATAAAAGCTAGTGAAATATACCTTGTGGACCACCACATCTCCAGCCAGCCCAAGTGCCTCTCTTCACCACTTATGTTGGACACCAAAATACACCCCAGTTGCTTCTGCTCCACCAGTGCATCGTGCACCTGCGCCAGCTCCTGGAAATACAAAGAGTGCAAATGCTCCTCCTCTAAGAAGAGCTACTGCACTTGCTGCCCGTGGACTGGGCCAAGTGTGCCCAGGGCTGCACCTGCAAAGGGGCATCCAACAGGTGCAGCAGCTATGCCTAGTGTCGGGGAGAGCCTGCTCCCTGATGGAAATAGAGCAAAGTGTACAAACCTGCTGGGGTGTTTTTTTTTTTTTTTTTTTATGCTACCCTGAACCTATCACTACATTCTTTTTTTTTCTATGAAATATTTGAATGACAAAAACTCGTGTTGATTTTTTCCTGGCAAAAAAATAAATAGGTATGTAAAATAATATACTTCGTGAGCAAAATAATGGCATCAAAGCTGTGCTGTGAAAGGTGGCCAATATAAGCAAGTCTAGTCTCTTTTAAATTGTTCCATTCTGAAAGGCTTAAAATCTACCCAGTAAAACAGAGCCAGGACCAACTGCAGCCACCCCTCTACAACCTGGCCAACACCAATGCCCTATGGCTGGCCTTGAGAATGAATCTGGTATCTTAGGATGGGGTAGAGGGGTATAAGAGACTGAGGCAGGGGATACAGCAAGGAGGGAGTACAAATAAAAGCATCTCTCACCTGGGCTAGTTGCCTTGGTACAAAGTAAAGGCTGACTCCCTGTGTATTCATGGTTGGGTAATAGTCACTTCACTCTCTTTCTGGAAACGAGCTATACCCGCACACCCCTCCAGATGCTACAGGCATGAATAAAGGGGGATTGGTAAGAATAGTGTTTTACAATGATAATCAGCAGGGAAAGAATTCCTATTTGTTTCCTTGGTTAATGGGTGAGATGTTACTACATTGAGTCGATCACAACCAGAAAACTGGACTGAATCTGAGAGATGGCCCTGTGTCATAAAGCATCTGACTCCAGTTTTGAGGCTGACCACTGATAATTTTCAAGTCTCACCTCCACTTTTCCCTTCCATCCCACATTTGGGCAAGCTGATAGGAAAGTCCATGTGGCACCAGGGGAGAAGTTCAAGCTACACAAAATCTTGGCCTGGGTGTGGGAACACTCACCCAGTTCCACCCCCTAAACACAATAAAACTCAGGGCCACTCACCTTTGTTTTGCTGAAGTCGTTTTTGGACTAGCTTAGGTGTCTGAACTGCTCTTCTAGAAAGTCTCAATATGTGAATAATAAACTTCTTCCTACCTTCTTGGTGCATATGTGGCATCATCAGTCTTGACAGTGAACCAGTTTGGGGTGGATGCGGGTCCATCATGCCTCTGTGAAGTGAACACAACACTTTGCCTTTCACACTGGGTTGGTGACCAGGAAATTTCTCAGTCTGGTGTCAAAATCCACAAAGAACCCAGACTCGCATAGAAAGGTGGATATAAGTAGCAGAAGATTTTCACTGCTTTATAAACTCTAACATGCTAATCATCAAGGAGAGATGCCTAGAATACAAACTAGGAGGTGGTACCAGGAGAGTCTATCAGACTACTAAACTGGACATCTGCTATTTTTCCCTGCCCAGAATCCCTTTCCCCGACCAGCTCTGTCTCTGTCTCTCTCTCTCTGTTAACAGGACCTTGATTTCACTCTGAGGAACTACCCCTCCCACACTGTTAATCCCACCCCTGCGAATTAAGGTGGGTGTATGATACTGGTTTGGCCCGTCAGAGTACTGCACTTCCTTGACCACAGTGATTTTTTCCATGACAGCTACATAATCCTTACCAAGCTAATGAGTATAATACATGGATGCCTTACTGGAACTGAGAAAGAGGTTTCTTGCAGCTGGGGCTACTAAATTGGTGGCCATCTTTGCTCCCACAATGAGAGAAACATGAGAATGAAGTGATACAAAAGAAGATGAAGTAAAGAGAAAGAAATTGTTGTTGTTTTTAAGATGTTATTTATTTATTTGAGAGAGATGGGGGGAAGCACACAAGCAGTGGGGAGGGGCAGAGGGAGAAACAGACTCTCCACTGAGCAGGGTGCCTGAGGCGGGCTCCATCCCAGGACCCTGAGATCAGGACCTGAGCTGAAGGCAGATGCTTAATCGACTGAGCCACCAAGGTGCCCCAAGAGAAGTTGTTAATGATAACATTTCAGCACCCACACCCAGCCATTCCTGAATTTCTATCCTATGACATTTCACTTATGTGAACCAATAAATTCCTTTATTTATTTATTATTTTCTTAAAACAGCTTGATTTGGATTTTGGTCTGTTGTTTTTCAAAAAGTCTTGGCTAGTACTTGCTGAAGTGGAATTATCCATTGCTGGATCTTCTTGCATCCATCTCCCCCAGGACCACCTTGCAGGGAGAGACCAAATCATTGTGTTAGGCAAATATTTGCATCGGTCAAGATTCTTTCTTTCTGTTTTTTGTTGGTTTGTTTTGTGCAAAAGGTGTTTTTATTATAGTACAGGGACAGGACCCCTGGGGTAGAAAGAGCTGCTGTCAAGATTCTTTCAGTTGCAAGTGAGAGAAACCCAACTCAGTTGGTTTCTGCATAGAAGTATATCCTAAGGTTTTCAGATTATTTGCTGGCTTGCTATAAGGTCACTGGTTATGGTTGGAGAACATCTGGTGTTTTTTCCTTTTATCTTTTCCTTCTTCTTTCTTCTTCCTTCTTTTCTTTTACTTTAAGGGCATAGCTCGGCCAGCAACAAAGCCTCTTGAGGAGGGGAGGAACAATTCTGGTTCAGCTTGGTTGTTACAAGACACTTAGATTTACTCTGGTATGCACTGTGGAGTCGTCTGACTAGGGTTTGGGGTGGTTAGGTACTGGGGTCTGGCCAGGCATCCCTCTATTTATTCAATCTCAAGGTCTCTTCATGTGCTCTCTCCTCGTGAGTTAATTTCGGCTTCCTCACAGCATGGTGGCTTCAGAGCAATGGAACAGTTTACATTCCTGAAGGCTTTAGGAGGAAATATTTCAAGAGAACCAAGTGGAAGCTATATGATCTTTTCTGCCTAATTTTAAAAATGATGAGGCGGGCGCCTGGGTGGCTCAGTCGTTAAGCGTCTGCCTTCGGCTCAGGTCATGATCCCAGCGTCCTGGGATCGAGCCCCACATCAGGCTTCCTGTTCGGCGGGAAGCCTGCTTCTCCCTCTCACTCCCCCTGCTTGTGTTCCTGCTCTCACTATCTCTCTCTCTGTCAAATAAATAAATAAAATCTTTAAAAATAAATAAATAAATAAATAATAAAAATGATGAGGCATCGGGGCACCTGGGTGGTTCAGTCGTTGGGCGTTTGCCCTCGGCTCAGGTCCTGGTCCCAGGGTCCTGGGATTGAGCCCCACATCGGGCTCCCTGCTCCGCAGGAAGCCTGCTTCTCCCTATCCCACTCCCCCTGCTTGTGTTCCCTCTCTCACTGTGTCTCTCTGTCAAATAAATGAAATCTTTAAAAAAATTAAAATAAAATTTTAAAAAATTTTAAAAAATGATGAGGCATCACTTCCACTACTTTCTACTGGTTACAATCAAATCACTAAGGTTGGTCTAGATTCAAGGAAAGGAGCATAGACTCCACCTCTCCATGGGAGGAGTATCAAGGTCATTTGTAGAAAACAAGTGAGATGAGAGAGATTATTGCAGGCAACTTGGATAATACCATTTGCCACAATAACTAAAGTCATAAGAGATTAGATTACAAATTACAATGTCAAGTTACTAATTTACAGTAGGAGACCTAACTTTCCACTCACCCCAATACTCAGATCTGACAAAAATACCATTCTCCTCATATTAGGATCTGGTATAACACATTGTCAGGATGGTACTCAGTGAGAATGGAATCAGAGCACAGAAGCTTGGCTAGTCTTGAAAGGTATTTCCTTTCAGATGGGGCCGAATTTTGCAGCATTATTTACAACAACCAAGATATGGAAACAACCAGTGTCCACCCATAGATGAATAGATAAAGATATGGTATATGTGTGTGTATATATATATATACACACACACATATATGGTATATGTATAAATATATATAATATTACTCAGCCATAAAAAGGAATGATATCTTGCCATTTTTGACAACATGAATGGGCATAGAAGGTATTATGCTAAGTGAAATAAGTCAGACAGAAAAAGACAACATGATTTCACTAACATGTGGAATCTAGAACACAAAAAACAAATAGAAACAGTTTCATAGAGAAAAAAATTGGTGGTTGCTAGAGGGGAGGGGTGGGGGGGTGGGTGAGATAGATGAAGGGGATTAAGAGGCACAAACGTCCAGCTATAAAATAAATAAGTCACAGGGAAGAGAAGTGCAGCACAGGGAAAACAGTCAATCATATTGTCATGACTTTGCATGGTGACAGATGATAACTACACATATCTAGATAAACATTTCTTGATGTATGTAAGTGTTGAATCATTATGTTGTATACCTGAAACTAATATAATATTGTATGTCAACTACACTTCAATTAAAAAAGAAAAGCTGGGGCTAAGGTTGGTCAAATTGATGCCTTATTCCAAATGGTGCATATTTCTCTAGTAATCAGAACACTCGTGTGTTTATATAATTTGTGTCTTCAGCGGACAATGCTGGACAAACACCATCCGATATTTTTCTTTGGTTCTTTTTTAGATTCTATAGACCATCTTCCTTCTGTAACACAATTAAGTTACACTTTCTTTGTTTCTCAATCATATCTTCCTTAGACTATATTCTCCTAGATGAAAACACCTTGCAAGATATTTACAGGCTACTTATTGGCCAAGTAACTACATCAACAACTGGATTGGTTCATGCAACAGTTCTCTCTCAGAGGGAAACCTGATTTCCAAGCTCTGGGACATATCAGTGTAATACTGTGTTTCTGTTCACAGACCTTGTGCATTCCTTCATTTGGATTTTCCCTAATAAATATGAAGGATCTCGTCATATATTTTAAGTATTAACCATATTGAATGCCACATTTGAGGGGAATAGTCCCTGTGCTGTTACTTTTACTTTGTTTGTGGTTTCTTCCATTATGTTAAAGATAAAACAGTGATCATAACTTCACATACCAGATACAGTTACAAAATGCAACCTAGTTAAGCACTTTAACAATTCGCGGCCTGGCTCCACGACTTCTACTTCTGCATCCTTGGGCATGTTATTTGACTCTCTCCGCCTCCTTCTTATATATAAAATAAGGGTAATACATACGGGTAATAACAGCACTTACTAAGTTTTTAATTAAATCAACTTTCCTTACAGGCTTAGCTCAATGACGAGCACATAAAAAGCGCTCAGTGTCTATAGCTTTCAGTCTAGCGCCCAAACCTTGTCTAGATTCACGGCAGGCTGACTACGTTTTAACGACGCTCTGGAAAATCAGAGAATTTCTCTGGGGTGTCTTGCTTTCTTCAAAGCTGGGTGAATCCCAGCACCAAGTAGCAGCAGCCCGCGTCTAGCCATCGGGGCCACGAATCCGCCGCGCACGGGTCCCCGAGCCTCCCAGGGGAGGGGCACGCGGGGGTGGGGGGCTCCCCGGCTGTTCCGCCGGCCTCCCCCTCCCCCACCCCACCCCACCCCCGTCCCGCTTGCGGCCGCCGCCAGGGGGCGCGCTCCGATCCCGGCCGGCCTGGCGGCGGGGCCACCGCGCTGCCAGCGCGGACTTGGGGCCACGACGCGGGAGGCGGCGGGGAGGCCTGGCGGGAGGCGGGGACCAGGAGGCCTCGGCGGGGACAGCGGGCCGGGCCTGGCCCGGGCGGGCGGCGGGAGGGGGCGCTGCGGGGCCGACCGGCCGCGGCGCGGAGGAAGTGCCGTCTTCCCGCCGCCTCAGCCGCCTCAGGCACGCCGCGGGGGCCGCCTCAGCCGCGCGGGCCGCGATGTCTTCCCGGCCCGGACGCGACGACGCGGGGGCCGGGGGCGTGCGGCGGCCGCGGGAGCCGGCCGAGCAGGAGCTGCAGCGGCGCCGGGAGCAGAAGCGGCGGCGGCACGACGCGCAGCAGCTGCAGCAGCTCAAGCACCTGGAGTCCTTGTGAGTCCGCGCCGCTCCCGCTCCTCCGCCAGGCGCGGGGTCCGGGTGGGCCGGCGCCGCGGGGGCGGGGGAGGCTGGGTCCCCGGGGACCCGTGCGGCGCTGGCACCCGGACTTCCAGTCGCGCCTCCGCGGGGAGGGAAGGGCCGTTGCTCCGGCGCGCCGAGCGGCCTGGGCCGGCAGGGAAGCTCGGGCTTTATTTCCCCGCCCGAGGTCGGCGTGCGGCCGGGGCTCTGCTTAGCAATGAGGACCGTGTGGCACTTAGTAGGCGCTCGGTGGGGACTTGGGGACTGAACACGCGGCAGGTGCAGTGAGCGCCGCCGTCCTGCCCTTTCAGGGTTGTCGGTTGACAGGGCCCCCCGGGAGCCGGATAAAACCCCCGATCTCTTCATTCGCTGCTAGGAAGGGAAGAGAACACGCCGTCCTCTACCGTTAGTGCGGTGGCGAGGAGAGGGCTGGAGAATGGGGTGAGGGACTTGTCCCTAAAGATCCCAAAGGTGGAAGAGAGTGGAGACTTGTTCTCTTTAGGCTTGGGGGTGGTGGTGGTGGTGGTGGTGGTGGTGGTGGTGGTGGTTTACCAGCATGAAGGGTGGGGGCTACAAAGAGGCCAGTTCCGGCTCAACAAAAAGACTTAGGACCAGAGTCTCCTGTGGTTGCTGGTCAGCATGGCCTGACTTAAAGGGGCACCGTGCGCCCCCAGCTCCAGCGGGTTCGGGGAGAGAGCCCAGAACCCGCGGGAGGAGGGCGGGTTGTAAAGGAGATTGCAACATCAGGTGGGAGGTGGACCTTCCAGTTCTTTTCTGTGATTCTGTCTTTCTGTAATTAGCTTTAGAAGGCAAACTTGTAAGTTTGGTGCTCACGGAGTTCTTCAATACATACTTCGTTTCTATTTCAGGCACTTGCATTACCTAAGCTAAGATGATCACGTAAGGAAACGTCCTCAAAGGATTCAGATTCTTTATAATTAACCTGGGAGCTTTGACACAAAATGCATTGCACTGTTGGAGGCTGGCCTGCTTCTTTCAGTGTGACCCTTGAGCCATCAACTACCTTCCTTTTGAAAATAGTTGTAAATGGACTTTTTTAGGGAATGCCATTGCTAATAATAGATTTCACAATGTGTAGTTCCATCACACTCCTTTTCATCTTGGCAATAACAATTACATATTTTTCAGGAATTTGGATTTCTATTTGGCCATATGTTGTTTTTGTACAACTCCTGTGGCTCAGAGGATGTATTACTGGATTATTGGATTCATAGACTGTACTACCAAACTCCTCTTGGTCTCTGTGCATAAGCCATAGCATCAGTATTTTAAATGAATGGCTGCAGATGAACTGTATCATTTCCCCAGTTTGTGCAGATTTCCGTTGTTCTAGGTTACGCCACCACTTTGTGTTAGAAAATATTTTAAGCGTTTGCTTTGAAAAAAATTGCTGTACCACACCTGAGAAGCTAAGTCTCTTCATGCCTAGGTGTTTACTATGCAATCTTCGTGGGGCAGATCCTCTTCTGTCTGCTCAGAAAAGCTCTAGATTAGACTCCTGGCATTTGTCAGTTACTACCACCAAGTTGTTTTCTTCCACCTCTGTTGCTCCAGATCTTGGCCTCTGTGATGCTAGTGCTCCAGTCTTGAGGTGCCTCATAAGGTTCTTGAGAGCATGGATTTGTCTTCAACAAGGAACAGAAGCCAGCATTGTGAAGTGTGTGGTGTGACATATTCATCCATGGAGAAATTGAGGCACTGGGGGGGGGGGGGTTAAGTAAATTGCCCAAAGTACACAGTGAGAATGAATCATAATTCAAACCAAAGGTTTTTACATCCAAAGCCCATGAGGTTTCTACTCTGCCTTGCTTCCCATCTGCAGGATTCACATTAACCCTGATTTAGAACTGAAAATACTCCTGCTAGAATTCTATCTACTGAAAGAAGATAGAACATCTCCTTTTATCAGGACAGTTATAAAGACTTATTGTCACTTGTCACTTCTGAGAACAGTTTTCTTTCTTTCTTTTTTTTTTTAGATTTTATTTATTTGTCAGAGACAGAGAAAGAGAACGAGCACAAGCAGGGGAGCGGCAGGCAGAAGGAGAGTAGACTCCCCACTGAGCAGGGAGCCCGATGTGGGACTCAATCCCAGGACCCTGGGATCATGACCAGGGTTGAAGGCAGATGCTTAACCGACTGAGCCACAGGTGTCCTAAGAGCAGTTTTCATTTTATATGTGTTTTGGATTTAACTAGTTATATCCTTATGCCCTTAGTTCTCCCTTCTAGTACCTAGCAACATGCCCGGCACAATAATTGATTACTTCTGCAAGGAATAAGTTTTTATGTGGAATGTTTAATATTACCTGAATATCAAATTTAGTTTTGCCTATTGTACCTGCTCCTTTTTTCTGGGAGGAAAATAATCAACTTAATCAGGGCTAGATTGGAGGTTATATTCCTGAAACTATTACAGAAATAGCATTGATTGTTGAAACAGAAATCCAGCATATATAACTCTATAGCAGATATGAACTCCTAATAGCGTACTTTTTGGCTCCATTTTTCTTTCTTGGTCCCAAGTTATCTTTGGTTTTTCTTTCAGAGATGTATTAACCTGGGTTTATACTGACAGAGCTGTAATGTAGTTACCATTGATTTCATTTTTCTTTTGCAATTAAAAAGCATTTTGCAAGCTAATGCATGTAGATGTGAATAGAATGAAAAACAAAGCTCTCTCCCATTTATGATCCTTAGTTCCTATCCCTAGAGGCAAGCATGTGAGTAGTTTCTTTACTGTCCTTTAGAAGTACCTAAAAGGTGTGTGTGTATGTGGCCATATATAGTCTCCTTCCCATACACACAAGTAGAAGCTTACCAAATACAGTTTTGCTCCCTATTCCCTAACCCCACCCTTTTTTTGGCTAAACTGTTATGGAGATTGTCCCATATCAATATATAACTCACTTTTTAAAGATTTAGTAATGTTTATCTGTTGATAAAAGTAATACATTTTCATTGTAGGACACCTAATTACTCACCCTTGCTTCACCATCTGGGTGCAGCAATGTTGAAGCTCTCACATTTCCAAGTTTCTGGCGTCTTCACAATTTTAAGCCAACTGCTATGCCCAGATGTCCTCAGTAAAATGTTCTTTGTGGGGTGTTGAATGGACCCAGGATGTCTGGTTATCATGTTTCTTTTTTACATTCTTATTTTCCTTTATGGTCCCATAGGCATTTACAGTTAAAAGCCAAATAAACACCCATGTGGTGTATGTTATAGCTAGAAGCGGGTCAGTACTGGAAAGTGAACATGAGCATTTGGTACTAATTATCCAGATTTGGAATCCAGAAGCCTTTTGGGGCAGTTCCGGCAGAGTAATGGGAAGTGAAAATGAATTGGGAGCATAAGCATGATGTATATGTCCCCTTGGGGGGGTCTGAGAGCTCAAAGGGAAAGTACATTCCTACACATCATCCCTCTGCTTGTTCAGGCAGCATTCTTACTGCATGCTGCCTGTCATCGGGGCACCGTGCAGTGGTCCCGGACCCCAGGTCCAGTGAGGTCAGACAGGCACAGAGGGCTGTCAGAGAGCTGAGGAGCAGGTGGCTCACTCTGCAGGCAGGGTGGGTGGGCAGGATTTGAACCAGGAGCTGCAGAGAAACAGGAGAGGAAGCCTCTAGGACAGATCACCTCCACTTCCTTCCCCTGCAACAGGCCTTTCCCTCCAGCTTTGCTCCTGCCCCCCCTGTGCTGCCCCCAACCAAGTTAGAAAAGATTTCTCAATTTTCCCCCACCATGTGCCTCTTCAGTGTTGAGTAAGTGGAAGTTATGCTAGGTAAATAACCTGACAACTGTGACACTTTGGGAATCATGATTAGCTCAAAGGTCTTCTTCCTTCACATTTCCCCTGCAATCTCTTGCTTTCTCTTCTTCAACAATAAAATCACTTTGCTCAGACACCTAGTAATTACCTCAGTGAATTTCAGTTCTAGATCTCCACAGGATGTGGAGTAGCATCAGTTTATTTATATGGGACCTCTGCTGGGCATATTTTATTAACTGCTTTAGACATAATGCAGTTTTGAGGTTTTACTAAAAATATCCTTTTTATTTTGGTCTGCAGTGCTCACTAAAATGTGTTACGTTCCTGTTAACATGATCGATGATGTTTTTTCTTTTCCTTTCTAGTTATGAAAAACCTCCTCCTGGGCTTATCAAGGTCAGTGTGAAATTTGTGCCTTTGGTCATTCTCTTAGACATATTTGACTCAGTGCTCAGACTCAGTTACTTGTTATAAAAACCTGTTGCATAAGGTTTTGGACGCCCTTTTATGGTAACCCTGCTTCTCCCTGCAGATGCCAGTCAGTTCATACACTTTGGGCTTTCTGTGTCCAGCCTGTGCCTTTGTAGAAATGTAATCAGCCGTGTGTCTGTTCCCTAAGAGACGGTGGTAGCCCCACATGTTCATCAGCCATCGGTCCCCTTCTCCCGCCCTCTCTCTCTTGCTGTGGCTGCCATCTTCTCACAGCTGTGCTCCTTCTCTGACTTGCTGCTGCTTTCCTGAGTATCATCAGCTCAGAGAACAGTAGTCTCTGAGGAGACTGGAAGGCCCTCTAGTCCAGCCCCTGGTGCAGGACACCCCCCTAACCACCCCCGCCCCCCAACCCCCCACCCCTGCTCCGCAACAGCACCTGGCCCTAGAGTCCAGTATCTGTGGGAGGGAGACTTAGAGGGCTCAGTGGAGGTCAGGACAGCTTTCTGCTTGCTCACATTCAATGAAAAGAAAAGATTACAAAACCTTCTTTCATTATAAATGTAATATGCATGGGAGCTGAAAACAATCAGAAGGTAAAAAAAATAATAACAACAATACCTTAATTGTGTAATGAAGTTATTTGGTGGTGAAAGCACACTTCATAAATACAGCAGGTGCGAGATTGTAAAACATGACAGTGGCCTCCGAGGGATAATAATCTTTTTTAATTTAACATGTTATTTTTATTTCAGGAAATCTTGTTTAATTCTATACTTTGCTTCATTCCACAAGGCTTTTAAGGTAGCAGAAAAGTTTGTGATCTGAATCTAATTTTTGTGATCTAGAATCAGGATTTGGAGCTCACAAATCATTCCTAAGTGAACAATACTAGTAATATTTCTCTAAGAGTAGCTGTGTCATTTTCATGATATGGTTCTTCTGGTACATTTATTTCTGGTTTTTCTGTCAGGTATAATTTGTCTTTCTTTCTAGTACTTGAGAGGGTAACTTAGGAGGACATGGCGTGTCCAGCCCGTGAGAAAGGCAGGCAGGGCTGTGTCCTGAAGCAGGTGGGAGAGAATGCCGGTGCTTTTTTGCCATGTTGTGGACACGTTGTTTCCTTTTTTAGGAAGATGAGACTAAGCCAGAAGACTGTATACCAGATGTACCAGGCAACGAACATGCCAGGGAATTTCTGGCTCACGCACCAACGAAAGGACTCTGGATGCCACTGGGGAAAGAAGTCAAAGTTATGCAGTGTGAGCACGGGAGAGTTGCAAGTAACCCTCCTCCATACACGCAAGTTATATACCACAATTTACAAAGCGCGTTTACTTCCTTTTTTTTTAATTTGTTCTCACCGCAGCCCTGTTAAGTCAAGGCACAATCTCTGTTTCATAGTTAAGGAAGCTGACCTGCATATGTTAGTGAGTGGTCCGAGGTAAGAGGTAGAGAGGAGCATTGACTCCAGGGCTTCTGACTCCAAAGGCTGGGGTCATTCACAGGGACCATAGCTACCTTTGGAGTTCACTCTTCAGTAATATTCCAGTAACAAAAAGGATATTCTGTTGTAGAAATGCCATGAGGGACAAGGAATGTGTTGGAGGGCAGGTCCCTTTGGGTCTTGCATCATTCGCCCCTCATCAGTGATGCTAAGGTTTCATCCATGTAACTTGGGAGGAGCTGTGAGCCCAGAGGGTGGGTCCAGAACAGGTGTGCTGTGCATGCACACCCCCACCCCACCCCGGCCGCAACACTTTCCATCTAGCATAAGATAGTATTTGAAGAAAGGGTACTGCTTCAAATACTGCTTCTGTTTGTACAGAGATTCTTCATACACATAATTAAAATAGTTCCAGTCATTTTTTCTCCATTTCCACTTACAGCTCTTTTACTTCGTTATTTTGATATTTATATTCATATGTCTAAGATCATATATTGTATTGATTTTTCAGGTTTAGGTGTTGTTTGTTGACACTGTACAATGGAAGAGGAGAATTTAGCTCTCTCCTGGTCCTACCACACACATGTACCTTTACTATATCACATCTTCCCCAAAATGTTTTTTTCATAATTTTGGTTAGATAAGTCTTTAATGTTTATTTTATTATGATTATATCCAGAGCTGAGTCATATAGTAAACTGATTACTTTTCCTTTCATGCATCCTGAAGAGTTCCCTCCTTTCCCCTGATTAATGGTTGTCTTGTTTTTGGTATTTGTGTGTGTGTGTGTTTTGTTCCGTTGTTATTGTTTTTGGTTTCCATGTACTGCTTTCTTACTCAACCTCAAATTGTTCAAAGATTGACTCTTAAGACCTTCAAATGCGTTTTTTTAAATTAAATATTTTATTTATTTAACAGAGAGAGAGAAAGAGAAAGAGAGAGAGTACAAGCAGGGGGAGTTGCAGAGGGAGAGGGAGAAGCAGTCTCCCCGCTGAGCAAGGAGCCAGATGTGGGGCTGGATCCCAGGACCCCGGGATCACAACCCGAGCTGCAGGCAGATGCTTAACCGACTGAGCCACCCACGTGCCCCAAGACCTTCAAATGCTTGAGGCATTCTATTAATTTCATCCTCTGAAAATGGTTGCTCCCATGCTTATCATCCAGGGATCTCCCTTCACTTTGTGTTTTGAATTGAATGTTTGTGTCCCTCAACAAATTCATATGTTGAAGCCCTAATATCTAATGGGATGATATTTGGAGATGGGGTCTTTGGGTTGTGATTAGGATTAGATGAAGTAATGAGGGTGGCTCTGATGATGTGATTAGTTCCTTTTAAGAAGAGACCAGAGAGCTTGCTCTCTCTCCACTGTGTGAGGACACACTGTGAGAGGACACAGCTGTCTGTCAGCCAGGAGAGTAATCATCAGAAAACAACACTGTTGGCACCCAGATTGTAGATTTCCAGTGTCCAGCACTGTGAGAAAATAAATTCCTGTTGTGTAAGTGACCCAGTCTATATTTTGTTAGGGGGGCCCTGAACTGAGACACAACCATTCTACAGTTTCCCTTAGTTTCTGTCCTATGTTGAATCTCCTGTTTCCTGTATGTTGAGTCATCTTCTTTGTTGTTATAATATCTTGTTATGGTGGAGCCAAGACCATTAAATGGGGAAAGGACAGTCTTTAAAAAAAAAAAAACAGATATCCCCATGCAAAAGAATGAAGTTGGACCTTTATCTAATACCATATACAAAATTTAACTCTAAGTGGATCAAATGTTAAATGTTAAGACCTAAAACTATGAAATCTCTTAGAAGAAAATATATGGCAAAGCTGTACAGAATTGGATTTGGCAGTGATTTCTTGGATCAAACACCAACGGTACAGGCAACAAAAAAATTGACAAATTTGACTTCATGAAAATTTCAAAATTTTTTGAATAAGAAACATGAGTAAAAAGGCAGCTTTCAGAATGGGAGAAAATATTTGTAAATCATATCTGATAAGGGATTCTATCTAGAATATATAGAGAACTCCTAAAAACAATGAAGAAACAAACAACCTGATTAAAATTTGGTAAAGGACTTATTGAATAGACATTTCTCTAAAGAAGTTATATAGATATCCAGTAAGCCCATGAAATGATTCTCAGTGTCAGTAATCATTAGGGAAATACAAATCAAATCTACAGTGAAATACCACCTCAGACCCATTAAGATGGCTACTATCAAAAAAACAGAATGTAACAAATGTTGGCACATGTGCACAGCCTTCTAGGTTCCCAGGATTGTGTCAGCATTTTTGAAAGCCCTCTATGGACATCTCATTCCCTGGATCTTTTACATTTTTAGTTGGGCTCCTGTTTATCCAATGATATCACAGTCATTGGCAACTGTGATGTTAAAACAGTTGCAGGTGATTGTTTTCAACAAATATCCTGAGGGATTGGGCTTTTCCTGTAAAGTAAACTATGACTGGTTACACAGAAACAACACCCTGTCAGTGTGGCTCTATCCTCTGAGATTAGGGTTTTTTGGGGGGCTCAAAACCTGGTCTTACCCTATTGAGGTCGCAGGACTGTTGCTTTTCATAGCTGTCATGGTTGCAAGGCTGTTGGTTTTTAAGATTATAATGGAAATCAGGAGAGAGGGCTGGGAGTAGGTCTGGTTAAAATGCCAGGAATCCTGCTGTTCTTATCAAGCGTCACTAGCTTTTCTTGAATTAATGCTCCTCAGATTGTGGCAAACCTTTGGTTAATTTCAAGAGTTTCAAATAAGTTGATTTGGGCAAGTTTATGACTATTTTCAGTGCTTTTATGAAGGTTGTCACTTGGCCATTCTTGAAGAGCTTTCTGGCTTATTCCTTTTGAAAAGAATCCTCTTCACTGTCATTTTTATGGGATGTCCGGAAGGGAATGAAAGCAAGTAAATGTGTTTAGTAGTCTGTCATCTTACTCAGAAGTCTACAGCTTTTCTTTTTTTTTTTAAGTTTGAAGACCACTGCTCTGTTTTATGAGGTGGTTACTTATATTTCAATTACCATTTTTTAAAAAATATTCATTTATTTGTTTTAGAGAGAGGGAGTGAGCATGCTTGAGTTGGGGAAGAGGCAGAGGGAGACACTCTTGAAGCAGACTGTGTGCTGAGCCTGGAGCCCTACCTGGGGATTGATCTCATGACCGATGAGTTCATGACCTGAGCCAAAACCAGGGTTTGGATGCTTAACAGACTGTGCCACCCACGTGCCCCCATTTCGATTACTGTTTTATAGTTATTTGCATTGATTTAGAAAATAAGTGTCTGGGTTGGGACCAGAGCCAGTTTTACTTGTGATTTTCAAGGGCCTGCAGGGGAAACAATGATGTGTTGATAATGGTCGTATGATTTTGTGAAATTTGCCAAGGCAAGATATTTTTTTTCCTAAAGAGCCCCCCACCTCCATAATTTAAACTCAGGCCCCACAAAATTTTGACTTATCCCAAATGGGATAAAAGACACATATACATCCTTTCATTGGTTTTATTGATTATAGTGTTATCTAGAACAGTGGTTCCAAACTTTAATATGTTTATAAATCACCAATTAATCTTTTAAAATTTTGGTATGTTTCAGTATTTCTGCAATGGGTCTAACACTATGCATTTCTAACAATCTCCCATGTGTTGCTGATTTTGCTTGCCCATGACCACATTTTGAATAGCAAGAATCACCTTTCCTTTAACGGTAACAGAATTTTGAACACAAAGAACTTTGGTTTGAAGGAGTATAATCCTCCTTTCCTGAACTTTAAAATGTTTGGGGAGTTCAAGACAGGGACAGCTCAGAGGCAGTCAATAAAGTATCTCCAAACTTCATTCTTTTTCAATGGTTTCCTGCATCCAACCCTCAAAATTAAAAAGGAAAGCATCCCTTCTCTTTCACTTCATACTTTGAGTAGCTGCCAGCATGGGGCAACCCTGGCTGATCTTACCCACTCTTCCTGCTTCCTGACTTTCTTGGTTGGAGTTCCTTAATGTTCAAACACAGGGTCTCACTTAGCTCACCACTCATTTGACTTCCTCATTTGCCTCAAATCCAAATGGTTCTGAGAGGACGAAAGCAGGTGAGAGAAGTAATGAGGGTCTCACCCATTCCTGCTTTGTTCACCACTTCATTTTTCCCATGTCAGCATCTAATGCCAAGTCTGTACTCACTGAAATTCCATGAAGGTGCATGTTTCCCTCTTTTGCCCTGGAAGGTGTGTATGCATTTTCCTGTTATGTCTCCTTCCAGTTCCTCATCAGGGCCGTCTGCTTCTAATAATAAACCTTTTTACAAAGGACAGTTCCCTATTGAGCAGGTGAGGCTATATTAGAGTGCTAATGGAATTAACATTTTAAGATAATTTGTGATTTGTTTTAATTAAAGGTGAGGGATTTTTTGCAGTAGTTGCCTCAATCAGAGAAAGAAGCTATTTGCTCGTGTCTAAAATTGTAAATGAGAATCACAGTCCCTTGATGAATAGAAGAGTCCTCCTCTGAAAAATACAATAAGCTACAGCCTAAAAACAATTTCACTCTTTATAGGACTTTTACATTGGATTGCTTAATACCTATTGCTTGGGGAAGCAGTTAGTTTCCCTTTATTTTCTAGGATCTTACATGGTTTATCCACTCATTGCATTTGCTTTTAGAATTGGAGTTTAATGAAGAAAAACTTTAGTATGATATACTGATTCTTCATCTTCATTAAATGAAATTGTTATCTTACAGAGATATTTCCTTTTTTCTTTGTTTTTAGGTTGGCGTTGTAAACGGTATGGTCACCGAACAGGCGACAAAGAATGCCCTTTTTTTATCAAAGGCAACCAAAAGTTAGAACAGTTCAGAGTAGTAAGTAGAACCCCACCTTGCCAATTTACATTTTTCAGAAATAATGAATATTAATGAAACAGGCAGTAATCCGTGAACTGGAAGTTCACATAAAATACATTCCCAGAAGCTTTTTGGCCAGAGTATCTGGTGTTGACTACATCTCTTCTTAAATTACATTTGTGTGACAGTTAACAAAAAACTAACTTTTTATTAAAGTGTTTTTTGTTTATACCTTGAGAATAATGATTCTTTTTCTAAAGCAGACTTTATTTATTCAATCACTTGTTTTAACTTATATAAAAAATCATGTTTCATTACTAAAATTAGGGTTTAGTTTCCCAGTCTTTATTTTTATTTATTTATTTATTTTTTAAAGATTTTATTTATTTGTTTGACAGAGACAGCAAGAGAGGGAACACAAGCAGTGGGGAGCGTGAGAGGGAGAAGCAGGCTTCCCGCGGAGCACCACCTAGGCACCGCAGTTTCCCAGTCTTTAAAGACAGTCTTAAATTATAAGCTAGAGGTGTGTATATAAATTATATATGGTCTTCAGTTGACAGTAAAATAGATATATCATTCCCTCACTTTATTTTAATAGAGTCTTCTCCTAAAGGTGTTAATTTACCACTCAGTAACTTCTGCCAAGTGATATATGCCACTGTCTAGATGTACTGAAGTCATCAGCATATATCAAACTGGGGCCAACATTCACTAAAATTTTTAAGACATTTAAAACATTGTGGGGTGCCTGGGTGTTTCAATCCATTAAGCGTATGCCTTTGACTCAGGTCGTGATCCCAGGGTCCTGGCATTGAGCCCCACATCCAGCTCCCTGCTCAGTGGGGAGTCTGCTTCTCCCTCTCCTTCTGCCTCCCCCCCTGCTCATGCTCCCTGTCTCTCAAATAAATAAATAAAATCTTTTTCATTTAAACCACTGTGGCTTTATTTTATTTTGTATTTTTTTAAAATTTTTAATTTATTTTTTGACAGAGAGAGACACAGTGAGAGAGGGAACACAAGCAGGGGGAGTGGGAGAGGGAGAAGCAGGCTCCCTGCAGAGCAGGGAGCCCGATGCAGGGCTCAATCCCAGGACTCTGGGATCATGACCTGAGCCGAAGGCAGATGCTTAACGACTGAGCCATGCAGGTGCCCCATTGTGGCTTTATTTTAATAATCTGAATTAATATTTTTGATCACTCATTCCACTTCTAGGTGGAATGTCAGTTTTTACAGATATTATATAAAATATAGTTTGGTGATAAATCTCAAAAACTTTGAAGATATTCATTTTTTTTTTTTGGCTCAGAAATCCCACTTAAGGAATTTAAGGATATAAGAGAACATCAATATATACACAAGTATTTATGAATAAGGATATGTATATATAAGGATAACTCTTATATCCAGAAACAATGGAAACTAAAGAAAAATCGGAAACAATAGTCCAACATATGAACATCAATTTCTGTAGCATGCAAATTATTTAGTCATTAGAAATTATTATTTATATTTTTTGAGATTTTATGTTTAAGTAATCTCTACACCCAACCAGGGGCTTAAACTCACAACCCTGAGATCAAGAGTCTCATGCTGTACTGACTGAGCCAGCCAGGTACCCCAGGAATTATGTTTTAGAAGACATTATGTGAGGTGCCTGGTTGGCTCAGTTGGTTAAGCGTCTGCCTTGGGCTCAGGTCATGATCCTGGAGTCCTGGTATCAAGTCGTACATTGGGCTCCCTACTCAGTGGGGAGTCTGCTACTCTCTCCGCCCTTCACCCCACTCATGCTCTCTCTTGCTCCCTCTCAAATAAATAAATAAAATCTTAAAAAAAAAGACCTAATGTCATGGGAAAATGTTCATGAAGACATAAGTGAAAAACAATAGAGTTGTATATATAGGAGGATTATAGTTTTTCATTAACTAATAATGATTGAAAGAAAGAGATCAAATGTTAATAGTAATTATCCCCAGGTAGGGAGGTAATAGGGCTTTTTAATTTTTTTAATTTTTTAAAGATTTTATTTATTTATTTGACAGAGGGAGAGACAGCGAGAGAGAGAACACAAGCAGGGGGAGTGGGAGAGGGAGAAACAGACTCCCACTAAGCAAGGAGCCAGATGTGGGGCTCGATCCCAGGACCCTGGGATCATGACCTGAGCCGAAGGCAGACGCTTAACAACTGAGCCACCCAGGCGCCCAATAGGGCTTTTTTAAAGATTTATTTATTTTCAAGAGAGAGAGAGAAAGAGAGTGTGTGTGCGTGTGCACACAAGTTGGGGGAGGGACAGGGAGAGAATCTTCAAGCAGACTCCCTGCTGAGTGCGGAGCCCATTGTGGGGCTCAGTCTCATAACCCATGAGGTCATGACCTGAGTGGAAACCAAGAGTTGGACACCCAACTGACTGAGCCACCCAAGTGCCCCAGTAGGTTTTTTTTTGTTTTGCGGGGTTTGAACTCACAACCTTGAGATCAAGATCTGAGCTGAGATCTAGAGTTGGACACTTAACCAGCTGAGCCCCCCCAGGTACCCCAGTTGTTCTTTTTTTACTTCTTTCTTTTTTTTAAAGATTTTTTTAATTCATTTATTTGACAGAGAGAGACGCAGTGAGAGAGGGAACACAAGCAGGGGGAGTGGGAGAGGGAGAAGCAGGCTTCCTGCTGAGCAGGGAGTCTGATGTGGGGCTCTATCCAAGGGCCCTGGGATCATGACCTGAGCCAAAGGCAGACACTTAACCACTGAGCCACCCAGGTGCCCCCCCACTTGTTTTTCTTAATACTGTCTCTTGATCATCCTTCCAAATAGAACAAAGAAAATTACCTCAATATTTCTACCTTGAATAGTATTTCATGATTCTGCCATGGTTTATGTTCTTACAAAGGATATTTAAATTATAATCTATATTTTTCTAATTAGAAAATCGTTTGTTACAGTCTCAATGGGTTTGCAGTGATGGTAACCCTTAGGAAGGATTAGAACATGTTAAATATGAAATTATACCAAATAGGAAAAAAAACTGGTTTCAGTGAAATATGCATTTAATTTTTATTTAACTGATAGTCCATGGAGCCTAACACAATCTTAACCTTTTCTCATTCTCAAGGCACATGAAGATCCCATGTATGACATCGTACGAGAGAATAAAAGACATGAAAAGGATGTAAGGTGAGATGGTCCAGGTGATAACAATACCCTTCTAAAGTCTGAAATTATATAAAGTTGGAAACACCTGTTCCAGTATTAGATGAGTGGTTTGGTAACTATGGTACTTCAATTGTGAACTGTTTGGAAGGCAGGACTCATCACAGGAAAGGCCAGTGGGTGGCAGGCCAGCCTCATTCCACTTGAGTTAGCAGTGGACTTGGTCCTGCCTGCTCACACCACTGATAGTTGATGTTGGCAAGTGTAACTTAGTTTCAGTGTCTTTATGGATCTGAGCTATTCTTAAAAATTATCCTTAGACATGAATAAAGATAGGATGAAGAAAGAGGAGCGTTTGTTTTTCTCAAACTGGTTCCATGGAGTTCTAATTGTTAAGGAGGTAGATTACCTAGTATGAACTTGAGTGGTTGTGGGTGGTTGGGGAGGTGATGAAGGAGAGGCGGCATCTATTCGAAGTTATGTAGTAAGGACTGGAGAAACGTGCAGAAATACTTAGGACAGTGAAAAGAATACAGAATGGCTTGTACACTGGGTACAGTCCTGTCAAAGAGGCATGGGTGTGGACAAGAATAGGGAAAACATGCAGAAATAAAAATAAGTACTGTCTGCAGTAAGGTGGTTATGATGTTTTTTACCCTCACTGCTGCTTTTTTTTTTTTTTTTTAAAGATTTTATTTATTTATTTGAGAGAGAGAATGAGAGATAGAAAGCACGAGAGGGAAGAGGGTCAGAGGGAGAAGCAGACTCCCCGCTGAGCAGGGAGCCCGATGTGGGACTCGATCCCGGGACTCCAGGATCATGACCTGAGCCGAAGGCAGTCGCTTAACCAACTGAGCCACCCAGGCGCCCGCACTGCTGCTTTTATATCATTTTTATCTACCTTTTTTTCTAGTTAAATATGGTTCTTTGGTTAATCTTCTATGTTTAGGATACAGCAGTTGAAACAGTTACTGGAGGATTCTACATCCGATGAGAATGGGAGCAGCTCCAGTTCCTCGGAATGTAAAGAGAAACACAAGAAAAAGAAGAAGAAAGAAAAGCATAAGAAGAGGAAGAAAGAAAAGAAGAAGAAGAAACGAAAGTATACGTCTTCCAAGTCGAATGAGAGTTCAGACTCGGACTGACAACTTGACTTGTTCAACATTCTCTTCTCCCTAATCAGACACTGTGGCCAAAGACCAGAGGATGTGGAATCGGGGAGGACTAGGAGAGAGCCGCCTAGAGAGCAGGGTATTTGGTGTCACGTGTGTGAATTCTCACCTGCCTTCCAGCAAAGATGTGACCCCAGGAGGGTGAGTTGTACTTTCCCAGGCACTAGCTCTGGACAGCGGCTGATTTCAGGCAGGAAAGCTTTGTTCAATGACAATATGCAAGAATAATACAGATGATTCTCAAACTTATGGAGCAAGAAAATCACCTGGGGTGGTTGTTAAAACACATTCCTGTGTCTTAACTCCTAGAATTTTAGAATTCGATTTACTAGGTCTGGAGTGGACTGGAGTATTTGCAGTTGTGACAACTGTCCAAATGATGCTGACACTGTTGGTCTGGGGGCCAGACTTGGAGAACCACTTCTCCAAATGTTAAACCTCTTCCTGAAGCCTTCCTCCACTTCCTGCTTTAATTGAAATCTTGTGGGGCACCTAGGTGGCTCAGTTGGTTAAGTGTCTGCCTTTGGCTCAGTTCATGATCTCAGGGTTCTGGGATCAAGTCCCTCATCAGGCTCCCTGCTTAGTGGGGAGCCTGCTTCTCCCTCTCCCTCTCCCCTGCTCATGCTCTCTCACTCGCTCTCTCTCTCTCAAATAAATAAAATCTTTAAAAAAAAGAAAGAAAAATCCTGCCATCCACTGCAACCCTTGCAAGTTCTGGTCTCTTCTCTCTCACTCCAGGTTTCTCTGTCTACTGTTTCTGGCCTAGGTTCCGTGGTCCTTTATTTCAGTCTGTCATATCACTTGACCTGTAGTCCTTTTGCCCAGTTTACCCAGAATAACCTCAAACTAACCTCTTCCTCCTCTGCTCCAACTCCCAGACCGCTGAGCCTATAAAGCTGATCAAAGTTCTTTATCCTAAAATCTCTCCTTTCAGACTCAGTACTCTCCAGTCCTATTTAGGAAAGGAAGAGAAGTCACCAGACCTCCTCCTACCAAGGTATCTATCAACCTGTCACTGTGGTTGTGGTAGGCAGAGTTATAAAATAGCCTCTGAGACTTTTGCCCAAATCTGTAGAACTGTTAACTATAATGGATTTTACTCCCATGATTAGATTATAATACACAGTTGACCTTTTCAAAGGGTGCAGTGGTGTAAGGTGTGGCCTCTTACCCCAGTTGAGACAACTCTTCAGGATCATTGCAGCTCAGGAGCTCCTGGTGGGATTTTGGCTAAGGTCTTTGTTGTTACTGTATCACATCCATACTTTTTCCCTATGCTTAATCATGCTTTCTTTGCCCCTTGAGAGATTTTATTCCCTGTAGCACACCCCACTAAATTTCCTGCACAGAAATCTTCATGTCAGAGTCTGACCCTGAGGAACTCAGTGTGCCAGGGGGTACAATAACTGCTTGGGAAAATGAAAGGGAAGGTGTTGTTGGGATGTACCCTTCATCTTGGACTTATTTCCAAACTTATGCTTGACTTCTTATCTAGCCTCTAGAATAGAGGTAAGACTTTGGGAAGGATTACAAAGCAGGCACAGTGTTCATTAGACCAGTCCTCTTTTTGTGCTTACTCTTCCATATACCGGCATTACCATCTTCTCCACCTTTTAGGGTCCAACATCTTCCCGGTAGCCAGAAAGCCCCAGTTGTGGTCCATTTAAGTGCCTTGAGTTAGTCTACCCACAACACTTGAAACTCATTTCACAGGTGTAAAAAAATTGATCAGATTCAACTCATACCAACACATTAATGAAAAGCCACACTCTTTAATCTTCTCATGGGGATTTATAGGTAAATGAATCAGATTGTTGGAATTTGAATAAATCAGACTTGTTAGTGGGGAGTTAAGAGTAGTGGAATGGCTTCCTGGTTCCCAGATAAGCAAGGAAGTTGGATTATATGGACTCAAGTCTTCCTTATTGTTCAGTTACTCCAGCTAATGCATTCCTACCTCAGCCTTCCCACTTCAGTTATGTTCTGGGCTTGGAATGATGGTGGGAACAGTGACAAGGCCAAAACTGTTCATCTAAATTGACACTATGCCATTCATTCACAAATCTTTGAGGGCATATGATGTGCTAGGCTCTATACTAACTATTCCATGGAGCTACTATAGCCCTAAGGAATACATGGTCTCAAGGGTGAAAACGTTATAACTCTCCTGTCATGTCATGGGCTACGAAAGTGAAAATGCAGGTGTTACTAAAACACACAGGAGAGTCCCATACTCCAGCCATGGATGGGGACAGGCATCACAGATATTTTCCTAGAGTATCTACCCCATCTTTTAGGTAGGGGTTAGGAGGGAGATAAGTCACAAACCTTATAATAAGACCAGCTTTAGAAACCCTATTACCTTTTGCTTAATTTTTTGCATCTCATCCGAAAACATACAGTGCTATCACTTTGTACCATCTCCTTAACCCATCTGGAGAGTTAACTTTGTTACCACAGGAAGTTAAAAATACAGTTAAAAAATATAAAAATAAACAAATACAGTTAACTCATCACTGGGCAACTCAGAAGCAACACTGAGTGAACCCATCCATAGGTATCAAAATATTGTTCATAGGAAGCAACCCTAGCCTTTCCACATCTGCCCTGTTCTTACAAATACCCTTAAAGAGCCTTCTTCCACATATAAACATTTTGGCACCTAGTCACAGATTTAACCTGTACCATTTATTGGGAAAACACTGGTTCCACAAATTGACCATATAGGTTGTAGATTCTGAGTATAAGGAGCTTTTGTCTCCCTTGTTTCTATGAGTGTACACTGGAAGTAAGTAACATATACTACACCCATCAAGGGACATACTGATCAGTGGAGCTACTATAAGCCTCATTTCCATTTATAAAAAAATAAATAAGGTACTGTCTCTATCATCAGGGTAGTTCCTGTTTATGGAGAATCCTTCATCTCTTTATTCCATCCTCAACTCACCATCCTTTTCCCCATATTTAAAGGTCCCTGGAGATTACAAGACAGTAATACACCTGGCAGAAGTATTCATGAATGACCCAACTCTATTGGTGGTGTTACCAGTGATGTGGCCATTTTGAGAGGGGAAGAAAATGCTTAAGAATCACACACGTATGCAATTCAATTTATTTGCTGTTTGGGTCTTTTAATTCCAAAGGCTTTACAATGTCATTTTCTTTTTCTTGGTATAATCGCTTTCTTAGTTCAAATCAAGGGACGATCCTGTGTTCTAAGCCATCATGACGATGTACTATTTAGCTCTTCTATGTAGCTGGAACACAGCAATTTGTTTCCTGTGAAATAACAACAGAATAAAAGAGTTCCTTAAATTAGCTGTATAACAAACTGAAGATATACAGAGAATCATGACTAATATCTTTAGCTTTCATCTTTAGGATAGTTAAAGGTCTTAACATTTGGCCTGAGCATGATTATCTGTCTTTTCTTATGACCACTGTAAGGCAGGAATGGCCTTGAAAGGGCCAAAACCCATTGCTCCCTGACACTCCAGGCCTAGGGGGTTGTAGGTGTGGCAGGGATACTCAACCCCAAGACTCAGTGTGAAGAGAAGCCTGTCATGCTACTAAGCCCCTTAAGGGAGACCCTGAACTTCAAGTACCCAGCTCTCCCAGCTCTAACCTGGGACACTTTGATAAGCCACCAGGATAAGTCACAAAATCCCATATAACCCACAACAGACTACCATTAACAGCCCTGGGAATTAAACGTGGAAAATCAGCATAAAAATGACATTCCACAGGACTGAAAGGCTTTGGCTCCAATCTACTTGTAAGTGAGGATCTATAGATCTACAGGTCTATAACGCAGTCAGAATGCTGCCATTTTTCACTGCCCACAAGCAGTGTTAGTTCTGGAGGGCAGAACACGCACTGAGTAGGAAACCCCAAACAAAGCCCTAAAAGCCATCATGAGACACCCAAATTGGACACAGGATAGATACCAACCTCTGTACCTGCTGTGTATTTCCTAAACTTTACAGCATTTGCCCTGAATCTGTTTGAAACTTTGTAAGGTACCTTGGTTTTCCAACCCTTACAGTTACCTGATGGAAGAAGTGATTCATACATTAAATAACCCAAGTTACTTAAAAACCAAAGGGAAAAACAAAGCAAGAACACACCCTTCATGAAAAAAGTCTCTTGTTCAAGATACTATTCTGTATCATTCTACAGTCCTTGGCAGAAAAAAAAAATCAAACTAATAGACACAGTGAGACAATTCGGCCTGTAAATTATCATCTTAACTGTGTAACCAAGAGTAAATTAAAGTTATCTTCTTCACAGGGCTGTGATAGGGTGGAAAAAACTGATTCCTACACACTGATGGGAAATGACAGCAGAGGCAAATGAGACTTTGAGAAGACTAAAGGTAAGATGGACAGTGTTTTGGTTTAGAAACTAAGACTGGAACTTAATTAAATTTCCCCGGGGGCCATTATGCATCCCATTCATCACTTACCCACTTCATTTCATTTTTGTACCCCAAGTCTAATCTTCCCCCAGGCTGTACTTTGGGCCCATCCCACTCATTTGAGCCCCCTCCCTAAACATAGGGTAGTCCAAACTCAAGCTTCAACCAGGTGTGCATGACCTGCTACTCCAGTCCTCCCACTGACAACCATACAGTAAAGCAAAAATAATTTCCCTTCCCAAGTTTACTTTTCTATGGAAGTTATCCTTTTCTCTAGGTATTCAAGTTCAAACCCCAGCCTTTTTTTCTTAAAAAATCAATTTTGTTAATGGATTCTCTGAGATTGCATATCTTTTACTCCCATGTGAGTTAGGACCCTCATCACTTTGTATCCAATGTTCAGTTAAACTGACTTTATACAGGGATTTCATCCATACAGACAGGCTTCAAATTCTTCCTACACTGTACCACCAGCTAAAGATGCCTAGAACACATTTCTTCCTGCCTTTCTCTATTCAGTTTGCTTTTGGCACCTCCTTCTTGCCTACAGGACAAAAATCTAAAAAGGAAAATTTCTACTATTTTAGCCTCTTCTGCTCAGACCCACTTTCCCAACTCATCACAGGTCTCCCCTCTGGCTGGCTGTTCTCAGGCTCAATCCCTGGAACACACTTGACCTGCCCTGGCTGCCCATTTGATCCCATGCTACTGTCTCCTTTCTCACTCCAAACCACAGCCCCCAAATCTGTATCAAAATTCACCACCTCCACATGGACTGCCCTTTCTCAGCAACTCCATCTAGATCTATGTCCATGACTCTTTTCTCTCTCAGCGCCCCTGTCCTTTACCACCACCCAGCTCTCCATCATCTCCTACCGCTCTTTGTTTCAAATTACGTTACAGTTTCCTAGAATGCAGGACCTCAAACCTGGGATCTCTGCCAATCCTACAAACATGAGCACTGACAGGTGTTGAAGAACATATTTTCAAAATGGAGAAATACTACTGATTTATGACTGCCTTTGCGTCCGGGACCCAGTATGGAACCACCACAGACACCCACACAGGATGAGCCTGTTAGTCACTTACATTCCCAGGCCTTGTGAGAGGCTCTCTTGGACTCCAGTCCCTCCTGCATGGCCATGGTACGTTCCCCTCGGAACCTGCCATTCTGTCCCGTCGCTTCGCATACCATGGGGATGCTCTCGTATTCTCCAAGCTTTAACCTGTACTTATTTCTGGTGGGCCACACAATAAGTTGGGGAGGGAGAGAGCACTCAGGTGGCAGCCTGATGATCCTGCCAGCCTCACGATAAATCCTTCCTTTGGAAGATGTCGCAGGGCCCAGTGGACTGACTTCTTCAAAGAGGCATTCTGTCTCATACATTTCATCTTCAGCTTCCTCTTCCAACTCACAGTCTTCTGAATCCTTGGGAAGTACAGTGTTCAAGGCAGCATTTTTCTTCAATAAGTAGACTGTGTTCCCGCTTGAGAAGTTGCTCAGGGATTTCTGCTTCCTGCCTTTCACAGTTTTTTTAATCTTTGCACACTTTTTGAAGTTCTCACGATCCTCCTCCTCAGTCTCATCATTCATGGTCATTTCTTCTTCATCTGTTTTCAACTTCCCATTCCTGATGGTCTTCCATGATCCCTTAGTTTTGCAGTCTGGTGATGACCCTTCATCTTTGCAAGGCATTTGCTCAAGGGATTTCTCCAGCTCTGCATCCTGCCACCAGCTCCTATCACACTGAATCCCTTCATCCACCCCCCTGCTGTTCATCTGGGCCAACCAGGCAGGGCCAGGAACACACTTTGAATAGCTGTCCCTCTCTACCACCTTGTCCAGTTCCCCACACCTGACTGCCTCCTCTTCTGTTGGCTTTCTGCTTTCTAGCGAGGACTCAGGAGATTTCCCGTGCTCTGCATCCTGCCAGTGGCTCATATCACATTGAATGCCTTCAGTGACCTGGCTGAACCGGGCCAGGAAGGTAGGGGGAAGGACATAATTCTCAGCGTAGCCGTTGCTCTCTACCACTTCATCTTCGTCCACGTTCACAGCAAAGCCAGGGCCCCCACTACCATTGTCTGGCATGCTTTCCCCAAAGCTAATGGGACTCCGGGATTTGGAGTCTAGGCTCAGGTCCTCAACGGCTTTATTGCTGGAACAGATTGGCCTTTCCTGCTGGAGCTTATTGCTATCTCCAGAAGACTGGCACAGATTGGAGTTCAGGGTATCCTGGACTTTATCTTTGTCTTTCGCTTCATCTGGAGAGGACAGGAATTGGGGAACAGATGCGTAGCCTTTTTCTTTACCCAAGTTCATGTCCATAATGGAGCCCAACTTTACCACCTCATCACGTCTTACATCATGACACTGCTCCGACCAGATAGTGCTTTCTTCATCTTTACACGTAATGCCATCTGCACCCTCGTGACGCTTACGAAGCACACTTCTACTCTCACGAGAACTGTGTGACATCCCACCGTGCTGCACCATGATGTCTGGCACGGCTTTACCATAAGCTAGGTCATACAAACGGATAGTTTCCTTCAAAGTCTTCCAGAACTGTGTCACAGGGGATCCTTTGCTCTGTTCTAGCCTCATTTTCCCTTTCCCAGATGCATAGTTTACTTGAGGTGATGTTCTATACACAGTGTTAAGAGAAGGGCTCTCACCATGGAGCTGCTGCTTCTGGGCAACAGATGAAAAAACCCCATCTGTTGGTTCAGGAATGTTGTCAGTTTCTGTGTCAATATTAGAAGTCGGGATACTGGTCACCATACCACCTTCTGAGTGGGTGTCTTGTTTCCGAGTCCGGTTTGCAGCCTGATGAGGTTCAGTCTGAGTCTCTTTCGTCTTCGTTTTCTTTCCATAGCCACTACACTGCCGGAACTGTGCTGTGTTACAAAACACGGGTCTTCGGTTAAGCGCAGTGGGCAACGGGGACTGAGGGATGAGGAAGCCAGGAGACTCACTGAGTACCACTGAATATGGGAAATACAGACTTCCATTTCTGAAACCTAGGAAGAGAACACGGGTAGTTAGCCACTCTGTCTCCCGCAGCCAGTCACAACATTCAGCCAGTACGCAGTCACGTGGCCACACCGATTGGTAAAATACACAGTTTCTTCCATGCCAGTTGGTAGCTCCTGGCCCCCACTTCTCCCTGGATATCCTCAAGGATTCGAGAAGGGAATGTGCAGTGCCCAGAACGGTGGGACCTCCAGAACCCTCCTTCACCACGAGAGCAAGCATCTGTCTGATGGGTTGGTTGCCAGGCCATCAGATAGTCAGCATATTATGAATCACCCCTACTTAGTAGTGACTCTTTTTCAGAGAGACCTAGCAGCCACCAAGCATAATTCAGGATTGTTGTGGCTGAAGTAAGAATAATTGTGTCAGCTCTGATAGAGCAAGCCTTTCTAAACCTGTTCATTCAGCACTATTCATTCATTCATTCACACACACACACACACACACACACACACCTTCTCCCATTTTCCTCTCTTTAGGGGTAAACAGGATAATGGTGCCAATAATGCCAGAAACACTACTGTCATACATAGTCACATGGGGAAAGGCATTTGATTTTGCAAGACAGATTTATACAACTGATAAGATAAAACTTCTACCTTGCATATAAAAGCAATAATTACATTCAGATCAGTGTTCATCAGGCAATTTACTCAATATTGAGGTTGATCTTATGAACTCAATTTCACTGTTTAAGACTGCATCAAAATGCCTCTTGGGCCTGGCCTAATGTATTTATACATAAAAGTATATGGGTTTCTTTCTTTATAGAAAGGAAGCAGACAGGTCTCAGCTTGGACTTCAACATTGTCTGCAAAGGTTGGAAGCCAACAGAATGAAGTTCATGAGTCAGATAACTTCCTACCATACATCTGGTACTGTATCATACAATGGACCAAAATACCTTAATGTAGCTCCCTGCCACTAGCATCCATCCCAGGTCCCTATTCAACTACTCACTGCAGAAACATAGGTGTTAAGAGTTGTTATTTTGTCCCTCACTAATCAGCAAAATCTATGGCTACTCTTTGTAATACCTTCCCTCTTGTGCTACCATGCACAGGACTTTAAGTCATCTCCACGTTTTTACCTCAGTAACTACTACTAGTAACTTCCTTGACCCATCTCCCTGACATTCACAGGTCTGTAATCCATATTAGTTCCAGAATTTTCCTTCCTTTCTTCCTTCCTCCCTCCCTCCCTCCTTTTGTTGGACGTAATCTCTACACCCATATGGGGCTCGAACTCGCAACCCTAAGATCAAGTTGGATGCTCTCCCACCTGAGCCAGCCAGGCACTCCCAGAATGATCTCTCTGACTCAAATGTGACCCCTCACTTGAGAGACAGTATTCGAAGTATTGTCACTGCCAGTCAGGAAATGAGGAACAATGACCACATTCCTTAGGATGCCATAAAAGCCCTCATTATTCTGATTTGTCACCCTATCATCTCACTCTCCCACTAAGCCTATATGCTCTAGCCATATGTGGGTTCCTTCACAGGCTAACTTCTCTTCACTTTTCTGGGACACCCTCCTTCCCTACTTCTTCCACTGCTACCAAAACCTTTTGTTTTTTAAGTGGAAATCTTGCCATTTGTGACAATAGGTGGACCTTGAGGGCATAGTCCTAAGAGAAGCTGGACAGAGAAAGACAAATACCATATCATCCCACTTCTATGTAAAATCTACAAAAGATTAACTCAAACAGTAGAATAGAGGTATATCAGGGACTGGGTGGTGGGGTTAATGGGGAAATGTTGGCCAAAGGCAAAAGAAAACCAATTCATCTTGTTATACAAAGGAGGGTACTGAGGCAAAGAGAATTTAATATTGATTCAAAATCAGCCGATTTAGGGGCGCCTGGGTGGCTCAGTCGGTTAAGCATCTGCCTTGGTCATGATGCCAGGGTCCTGGGTTTGAGCCCCACATCAGGCTCCTTGCTCCATAGGGAGCCTGCTTCTCCCTCTACCTGCCGCTCCCCCTGCTTGTGCTCTCTCTCTCTTTCTCAAATAAATTAATAAATCTAAAAAAATTAAAAAACAAAACCCCTCCAAATCAGCCTCTTTATAAAAGCATGAATTGGCCCTCTATTTCAGTTGTACAACTATGTGTACTGCATGTCTAATTAATGTTTAAAGCTGGCAGAGTTTCTAATTGCACGTAAGAAGAATATGGAAGAAGTTTGGAAGTCACTTACTCTGAACAAAGTAAAAAGCTCAACTGAAAAATCAAGAATTTTTCCCAGATAACTTCACAGCAGTAGGTTACAGGGCAAAGTGCTATCCCCAATGTTGGAGAGATATGTGAATGTAGACAAGCACAACTTACAGGAGCAGAAACCCAAGAGATAAAAATTCCATGGGAACTAGTAGTAGGGTAGGGAAACCTGAACTGTTATTGACAAATTGCAGGCTCAGGATGAATAAATCTGAGAGTTAAAAACTTCAGGGGGACCCATTCATAAGGAACCCTCCCCCCGCACTTTGTTTTGAGATTTATCTATAGTAGCTCAGCCAGTTTCTTACAGTAAATCTAGGAAAGAAATCCCACAGGAAGAGTGGGGAAGAGAAACCACTGCGACATACATAAGGAGCACTCTATTCCTACCAACACTGGACCTCAGGACAAGCTAGTTAACCGGAGCCTAATTGATAAGGAGGTAGGCAAATACTTATCTCAAACCCACCCTAACCACCCTTCCCTATTCAATGGGAGGAGGAAGATGAAGTACATGCATAGTTCAAAGTCCAGAGGCACAATCTCACTAAAAGACTGAGACCTAAAATCAGTCCTTCAAGAACCAGATGACTATGATCCCTGTCCCACCTCCACAACTTAACAAGTCACTAACGGCCTATTTAGAGCAGTTCCTTTTATCCAGTATAGAATGCCTGGCAATCAAGGAAACATTACAAGATATACTAAAAGGCAAAACCTATGTTGTCTGCAAAAAAATTCACTTTCAACATAAGACAGGGATGAAAAGTAAATGCATGGAGAAAGATGTTCTGTGCTAATACTAATCAAAAAACAGTGGACAAGCTGTATTTCAAACAGAGCAGACTTCAGAGCAAGGGAAATGATCAGGGATAAAAAGTGGCATTACATGAAACATCAGTTCTTCACTGAAACATGACAATCCCTAAAGTGTGTGCCCTTAACAGAGGGTGAAACTATGTGAGGCAAAAAGTGACAGAACTGCAAGGAGAAACAGAATGACCCACTATTCCTATTGGGAGACTTTACACTCCTCTATCAGACTAGGACAGATGCAGTGGGTAAAAAAAAATCAGTAAGAATGGTTGAACTAAACAGCACCTTTAACCAACTGGAAATAACTGACATCCACAGACTACTTCATCAAACAGAAGAGGCATCTCATACCCATAGGGAACATGCACCAAGAAAGCCCATACCATGGGCCAGAAAACATTTCTACAAATTAAAAAGTATATTAATCATATAGTGTCTGCTTTTAGCCTACAACTGAGTTTAGAAAACAAAGATAGCTGTAAAATCCCCAAATACTTCGAGATTAAATACACTACTAAATAAACCTGAATCAATGAAGAATTCTCAAGAGAAATTTAAAAAGATTTTGAATTAAATGAAATAGTACTTCTCAAAATTGAAGCAGTGCTTAGAGGGAAATTTACAAAATTAAAAAGTTCTGAAAATCAATCATACAGCCTCTAATTTAGGAAACTAGAAAATGAAGTGGAAATTAAATCCGAAGAAAAAGAAAATGAAAATTAAAGCAGAATTAATGAAACTGACAACAGAAAATCAATAGGAAAACAAAAAAGCTGGTTCGTTGAAAAGATCAATAAAGTTGATAAGCCTCTAGCCAGTTTACTGAGTAAAAAAAAAAAGGAAGACACAAATTACTAATATCAGAAATGAAGGAGGGTACATCACTACAGATCCCACGGACAGTAAAAAGATGGAAAGAATACTATGAACTCTATTATCACAACTTTCAAAACCTACAAAAAATGGACCAATTCCTTGAAAGATAAAGTTGGCCAGACTCATACAAGTAGAAATGGACATCTGAATAGATCTTTATGTATTAAAGAAAATGAATCAATTAACTGATAACCTCCTAGAACAGAAAGTGCCAGGTCCAGAAAGGCTCACTGGTGAAGTCTACCAAACACTTAAGAAATTACAAATAGATCAATGTAGGATAGAAAAGAGAGCCCACACACAGACCCATATAAATAGAATCAACCAATGTTTGACAAAGGAGCAAAGACAATACAATGGAGCAAAGATAGTTTTTTCAACAAATCGTCCTGGAACTGGACATACATGTGCAAAAAGTGATCCTAGACACAGCCCTTGCAATAAACACCCTTCACAAAAATAAACTCAAAATGGACCACAGACCTCCATGTAAAATACAGAAATTGTAAAACCTAGAAGATAACACAAGAGAAAAACCTAGATGTCCTTGGGTATGGTGATGACTTCGTAGACAAAATACCAGTGGCATACATGATTCATGCAAGAAAGAACTGATAAGCTGACCTTCATTAAAATGTAAAACTCTGCAAAAGATACTGATACTATCAACTAAATGATAAGCCACAGATTGGGAGAAAATATTTATAAATACATACCTGATAAACGACTGTTATCCAAAATATACAAAGAACCCTTAAGACATTAATAACCTGATTTAAAAAGAGACTGTAGACCTTAACAGGCACCTCATCAAAGAAAATACACAGACAAACCTTGCCGAATAAACATATGAAAACAATGCTCCATATCATATATCATCAGGGAAATGCAAATTTGAGCAATGAGATACTCTACAAGTACTAGAATGCTGAAATCCTGAACACTGACAACACCCAATGCTGGTGAGGATGTGCAGCAACAGGAACTTGGATTGCTAGTGGAAATGAAAGATGGAACAAATGCAAAATGATATAAGATAGTGTGAAAGGAAGAAAGTTTGGCAGTTTCTTGCAAAACTAAACATATTCCAAAACTTGGGAGAAACCAAGATATCCTTCAATAGATGAGTGGATGTATGTCATAATTCAGACAATGGAATATTACTCAGCGGTAAAAACAAATGAATTATCAAGTAACAAAAAGACGTAAGGAAACTTAAAATGCATATGACTATGTAGAAGAAGCCAGTCAAAAAACTATATACTATATGATTCCAGTGATACAACTTTCTGGAATAGGCAAAGCTATGGAGCCAGTAAAAAGATAAGTGGTTGGGGGCGCCTGGGTGGCTCAGTCGTTAAGTGTATGCTTTCGGCTCGGGTTGTGATCCCAGAGTCCTGGGATCGAGCCCCACGTCGGGCTCCCTGCTCGGCGGGAAGCCGGCTTCTCCCATTCCCCCCTGCTGTGTTCCCTCTCTTGCTGTGTCTCTCTGTCAAAGAAATAAAATCTTAAAAAAAAGTAAGTGGTTGCCTGGGGTTAGGGAGAATGGAGTCGTGAACAGGCAAAGGATTTTTAGGGCAATGAAACTATTCAATTACAATATTATAATGGTGGAGAGCTTTCATGATGTATTTATCCAAAACCACAGAACATACAGCTCAAAGAGCACACCCTAATGTAAGCTTTGGGTGAAATGAAACATTGTAGGTTCACCGATTATAACAAATATACCACACTGGTGAGGGATGTTGATAATGGGAGAGGTTATGCAGGATGGAGGGTATATGGGAAGTCTCTGCCTTCTGCTTCATTTTGTTGTGAACCCAAAGTTGCTCTAAAAAATAAAGCCTACAAAATACAGGTTTAGAGATTCTTGAATATGCCTAGAATATATCCAGAAAGATCCCCAAATCACTGGCAATATTTTCTGCCTCGGGGAGGGTACTGGGAAACTGGGAAAAGGGATTAAGAGGGAAAGATTTCATTCCTTGTTTGTATACTATTTTAATTTTTAGCCCATGTATTTGGTTAGTTTTTCAATAAAAAAAAAAATAGTTTAAGCCAGTTTCAAGTGAAGAGATGTTCTGTTATTCATAAAATAGTTACACCTCTCATTCTGAATACTTCCTAGTCAAAATGACTAGGTACAAAATAAACTACAATAATTTGCCCTGTAGGTTAATACAACCAGGATGCTTTGAGTCCACTTGCTCAACTGAACTCATGTTATATTCCCTCAAGGAACATCTTTACATCCTTGGCTGTGACAGACATGCTGTTTAATACACAATTTCATCAAGCCATTTAACAAGTTCTAATACCTTACTCTCATTTCCTACTTAACTAACTCTATCCAAAAATGATGTAAATTACCTTCAACATCTTTCTGTACTGGCATCCATTCTTCTCTTGGCGATAGGTCCTTCAAGCTCCTTTGAAAAAGGAGAGACCTTCGCTGTCCAAATGGAATCTGACAGCCTCATACCACCTTCAACATGGGGCATATAACCTAGACTGGTCAAGGAGATGAGTCCATCTTCCTGGATTGGTAAGTAGAACAAGGATGACATGTGACAAAACCAAACCACCAGGAGTCAGCTTTGGAACTCTTGTTGAAATACTGGAAGAGAAGGCTCTTTCTTCTATGGGATCCCTGCCATGCAATCATTACAGGCCCACAAATGCTGTAACCGTCTTTGCCACTTTGAAATGACTGAGAATGAGGTCAATACAGAGAGTCAAAACCTAGGGAAAAACCAAACTAGAAATAAAGGGATACAGATTCTAATATGGATTATGTCTTTGGAGTCCCTATTTAGCCAGCCTGAAGTGGCTTCTTTCTTGGAATTCTTGGTTGCACAAAACAGTGAATCGTATAAACTTTTTTTCTTCTTCACTAAAATCCCTGAGTTAGGTTGCGGTTAAAACAAACAAGCAAAACAAACAATACAGTTCTGATTCCAACTCCCAGTACTCATCACTTTAATTCTCTTAAACCACAGCTCTCAGGACAAAATATCTTAAACCTTAAGGTGAAGTACATGAAAAAAGTGCACAAGTACAGAATCTCAGCCTTTTAATTCAAGTTTAAGATACAATATGCATTTCTTTCTTTCAGGAATTTCCCACCCTCTGACCTCAAGAGTCTTCCTCATACAATTCCTTCATCTGAACCACTCCAAAATCACATTTCAACATCTGTATTAATTAGGGGTCACCAGAGAAACAAAGCTAATGGAATGTTTATAAAAATTTCTTTAAGAACTAGCTCATGTGGAGGTACAAGTCCAAAAGATGTCAGGCAGGCAGTTTTGCTGCAGACACAGTGAGGAGCTGAAGTCCACAGGTCATATGCTGGCAAAATTTCTTATTGCTCAGACTGCAATTTTAAAATGGCTGCCATTAGGAGCTCCTTGGACTAAAGATTCTACTACTTAGGTGGGATCAGTGATTGATGGACTCAAAAGCAGCCCTTATCACACCTAGTTTTCTCCTTGGAAAACAGTTGCATAAGATACACAACATACTTTATCTACAGCAGGGTACACTGAAGAATAGATTTAACATTATCTTTGCTACCAGAGGCATGAGAAGGGTGAATCACTCCATGGATCCTCCTGCCCTGCCTAAAGCCCCCTCCCACTCTGTAATGCATGAAATCCTAGATGTCTACCTCCCAAACATTTAAGCCTCATCATTCTTCTCCCAGCTACTTTTTCGACCTCCCCAGGACAGCTCTTAGAATCTTTAGGCCTTGTTGAAAAAATTATAGGGACTAGGAGCTCTAAGGTACTTCTACCAGACTGGTTTCATAAAATTTTGGTTTGACTCCTCTGTTAACTCTGGGCAAGTCCGGGACTCTGAGCCTCTGTTGCTTCACTTGTGAACACAGGAATATTACCTAGCTGATGGGGGTTGTTGAGGTCAAATGAGAGAGCCTACTTCAGTATTTGGCAGAATAAGTGGCATATAGGTAGAATTCCAATTTTACCTATTAAGGTGAACGTCAAACACTGCCCCTGTGTGCTGCCATAATCTCTTTCGTGTCAAGACAGGGTGAGGAAAGGGAAGTGGTGGATTAAGGTATTGCTTTAGGGGAGGGTCCCTAACCCCACTGAACTCGGATTTCTTACCTGCCCCGGGAACAGAGAATGGATTATAGGTGGGATTCTGGTACCAGGGACTCGGGTAAGGCTGCTGGCCCACGGCATGCACATAAAAAAGGGGTCTGGCGTTACCACCCTCAAAATGTGCGTTGTTTTCTGAAGAGTTCATTTTCTAGGCTGAAAAACAGGTGTTCATATTTAGGAAAGGACAGTGGCGCTCAGCGCTGCCATGAAGGGAGAAATCATCCTAGTTCCCTTTCAGAACCCCAAGGCTGGGTGGCAGGGTCCTCACCTTCTCTTCCCGCTCGCCGGGATCGCGGACACAGGGCTGCACTGCACTGCGCACCTGGGCAGCGCTGCCCACGGGCGGGGCCGTAACCTGCCAGAGCAAGTCTCGGCTCCCCGAGCCGCAGCAGCAGCCCCAAAGGAAGACCGAGGCCTGGGAGGCCAAGAGGGAAGCTGTGCGGCGCCTGGAGCGCGCCGGGCTACGCCCAGGAGCTCCACTCGAGGGCGGTGGCTTGGGCCCGGCCTGCAGGCACCGGACCTCGGCCTGGCCTGCGTGCCTACCCCGCCCCCTCCCCACTCTGGAGGATCCCATCCCCTGGGCCCAGTGTCTCCTCACCCACGGCTCACACCCCGCCCCCGTCCCACAAGCCAGTCTACTCCGCTCCCTCGGGACCCGCATCCCCACGCCCCCACCTGCGCCAAACCTACCTCCGCGACCTGGAGAGTCTCTGGCCCCTGCTGCCCTGGCTCCCGCCCTTACATACCCTGGCTAGCACGTGCTGCCTGTTGCGCAGGCACCGCCCTCCCGCAGATGGCCCGCGCATGCGCTCTGGACGAGGCCCGCAGCCGGGCTGCTCTGTCCCGGGGCACCTGGAGAAGCTCGAGAGTAGTTTTCCACACCATGTAGCTCCAGTGCGTGGACGCCCAGGTGTCGGTGCTTCCAGAAGACGGGTCAGTCCCTGCGCCCCCCCCCCCCGCTCTCCCAGAGTGTACCTTTCATTTGAGTGTGTTCAGTTAGGACAGCCTGAGTTCCCTCCTCTGAGCTCCTGGTGTCCTTCGTTCCTCGGGCCTAACGCCTCTGACACTTAGGAAGAGGAGCCGACTGAGGACAAGGAGAGAGGAAGGAGGAGGCCAGCCTGGACGGTGCAGGCCTGAGAGGAGGCGATTCACAAAGGACGGGCGCTCCAGCCTGCTTCCCGCTGAGGCGAGTAAAAAGCAGCGGTGCAGAGGCTCTGGCAGTCAGGGCGCCATTTGGGGAGAGTGAGGGCCAGGGGGCCTGGGAAGTCGTCTGTGAGCGGGTAGGTCGGCAGTTTGAGGGAGAAGCTGGCGCGCACGGACTCCGCTTTTCTTTTGCACGTGGGAGAAAGGGAAGACTTCTGGGAGAGTAGTTAACGGGAGTCGTGGGGTGGGAAGGAGGATTGTGAATTTTTTGTTTTTGTTTTTTTTTTTAAGATAGAGATTTCGGTAGCTTTATGGCCAGAATGGACAGACGGGGAGATGTTACCTACCTATAGTGGAGAGAGAAGGGATGTTAGGAAGATGTTCCGAGGAAGCACAAGGGAAGGTTAGCTAAACGTGGCTGCAGTGCTCTGCCTGGACAGAAGTTACTGGGATAAGAGGGAACGGAGGTCCTCAAGGCAGGGATTTCAGTGCTTTAGCATCGAATGATCTTGATTTTTTCAGTGGAGGGCAGGAATAAGACTTGCAGGGAGCACTGAAAATTGGGGACGATTATTTGTGTTACCAGGTAAAAATTGTGTTTGAGCCGAAATAGTGGTGCCTGACACTGGATAAAAGTTTTTCTTTCACATGGAGAAGTCTGGAGGTATGCCACCCATCCAGCACTGGTCTGGAAGCTCCTTGCTCTCCCAAAGAACCCAATCTCCTCTCTTTCTGGTCTGCCATCCTTAGCAATGGTTTCCACCTTCAAATTGCCACGAGTTTCAAGATGCCTGTTCCAGGCAGAAAGCAGGGAGTTGAGAGGGCAAAGGGTAATAAAGAGCACAAGGTTACACAGACGCTTCTCTCTGTCATCAGTTTTGCTTTTAAGGAGCTTTACTAGAAGACCTACCCAACTTCAGATTATACCACTTTGGCTTCTTATGGCTGAAACGTAGTTATCTTTTAGCTGGGCATATTGCTACTGAAATAAATTGAGATGCTGTGACTAAGGAAGAAAATTGGGTATTATTTGGGTTGACAACTAACAATGTCTACCATAGTGCTGCAGGAAAGAGAAAAAGCATTCATCTACAGATGTGCAAAAGGATTGCTGGTAGAGTTGAGGGCTCATCTAGAATGAGGATTAGTAATTTGTATTGTCCGTCATGTGCAGGTCTGTCACTTGCTCAGGCATATTCAGTTGCTTGGGAGAGACATTGAACAATTGGATGGATCAAGGACTTGTTTTGCAAGGCTTGTGGAAAGAAGGGCAAGGGTTCAAGAAAGTTCAGTGTAATGGTGAGAAATTAAAGTAATGCATCATGGCACATAATATATACCCTGCACTTGCATGACCCTGAACATGAGTGCTTCCTTAAATTTTCACCCTAGGGTGGGCCCTACTTAGTGGCTAATATACAGTCAAGAAGAAAAAGGAAGTGATGTTGGAGAGGAGTTGAACAAATGGAGAAAAAAATTAATGGGGATCTTTCACCTGAGAGTGAAAGAGCTAGAGGGAGGGGGGTTGAGGTCAGAGAATGGAAATTTTAAATTTAGGATTTTAGAGTTGGAGCAGTTGCAAATTATAATAAGGTCCATAGGGTGGCCAAGCAGTGGTTTGCTGAAATGCTGTGGGGGTAAAAATCATTGACACTGAAGAAGAAAAAGATCAGGGAAGCTGGAGTTTTGGATGATTCACCCCCTCCTTCATATCATAGTCATTTAGAGGTTCCTGTGTCCTCAATGAATGTGGTAGTGACCCACAAAGTGAAAGAGAGAAGTATCAGAAGATGTTTATATTTATAATTTTATAATATTTTTCTTAAAGAGAGCTCCCCAAATTTTATAATATTCGGTCCCCAGAAAACTTGGATTTTCCACAAGCTGGTGGCCATGTCTCAGCCCTAGAGTACATGCAGAGTGGGAGAAAGAAGAACCCCCTTATGAGGGCAGCTCAGAATAGGAGTGACCTTGGGAGAAAGCAAAGTTCAGCAACTATTCAGTAAACAGGTTGAGGGATGTGTTGGGTTGTATTTAGCCAAGCAGGACTTGCAAGTCACATAATTGAGAGGGTTGGTAGGTAGATCATTAGGGAGCAGAACTGGAATGAGTGTCCCAGAAATGCCAGCTAACTGGAAACTTTGGGTTTGGGGCAGTGCTGGAAGATGTCAAGGATGAAACTATGTGGTTTTGGACTACTTGGCCCATAGTGATACTATCTGGTCCATAGATACCAACTTGACCTCTGATATAAGAATGTTTTTGTGCCATCTGTGGCATTTTGTGTGGGGTGGAATGTCTGAAGTTAGGTGACGGTTGCTATTTTTGTGTTAAGGTCCAATTAGTGAACTCTGTGTTCTCTGCTTAGGATTCCAAATGGGTATTATTATCATCTTCTCTATTTTAAGATGATGACACCTGAGATTCAGGAAGGTTAAGTAATCTGCCCATACATATGAAGTTGCTATCCTAAATTGGAAGGAGATTGGGTTAAGGTCTTTGGATTCCCAGGCCCAGTGCCTTTTCTGTTGCTTGGGTGGTCCCTTGACGGTCTGATAGTCTCTGTCTCTCATTAAAGTGATTTATACTCTCCCCCTCGGTTGACACACTGGATTTTAGATTGAAATTTTAAACACAGGTGTAATAATAATAGTCTTGCTTTCCATGCCTTGAGACCTCCTCTTTAACATATCAGTTATAAACACAGCAAGGATGCTCAACCTTACCAGTGAACCTTCATTCACTTGTTTCCTCCACAAATATTTGAGTATCTACAAAAGGACCAGCACAACTGTAGCTCTAAGGAAACAGCAGGGAAGAAAAACAAAGTTATAATTCCTAGGGAGCCTACATTTGCAATGAGATGACACATAACTTTCAGACTGGGGGAAAAAAATGTAACAAGTCTGGCAACACCAAGGGTTAAGGGGGAAGAAGTGGAGTGGTAGGAATATGTACACACAGCTGGTGACAGTGTAAATTGGTAAAGTCACTTTGGAGAGCAAGTTGACAATATCAAAAAGTTGGAAATGTATCATACTCCATAAACCAGCAATTCTACTTCTAGAAATATTCTAGAAAAAAATCCTGCATATAAACAGAAGGAGCCATCTATTAAAATTGTTTCCTGCAGTAGCTTTGCTTGTAATATAAAAAAATTGAAAATCACCTAAATGTCCATGAAACAAGAGAATAGATAAGTAAATTATTATATAGATAGATTATGGGGTACTGCATAGGAGTTAAATGAATGAACGAGAATCACATCTGTCTCCATGGATAAATCTTAAATACAAGGTTCTAATTTATAATTTCCTTTATAAATATCTTTTTTTAAGATTATTTATTTATTTATTTGACAGAAAGAGACACAGCGAGAAAGGGAACACAAGCAGTGGGAGTGGGAGAGGGAGAAGCAGGCTTTCTGCTGAGCAGGGAGCCCGATGTGGGGCTCGATCCCAGGACCCTCATGACCTGAGCCGAAGGCAGACATTTAACTACTGAGCCACCTAGGTGCCCCTATAAATATCTTTTACAGCTATAGTTTTTCTTATTACTGAAAGTTATTTATTTCACTTAAATTACATTTTTTAACTGTGTTGGTGGTGTATAGGAATACTATTGACTTTTTTTTTTTAATTTGTGTATACTTGGGGCGCCTGGGTGGTTCAGTTGGTTGAGCATCTGCCTAAGGTCATGATCCCAGGGTCCTCCCTGCTTCTTCTTCTCCCTCTGCTGCTCCCTCTAATTGTGCTTTCTCTGTCAAATGAATAAATAAAACTTTTTAAAAAAGTAATTTGTGGGGGTGCCTGGGTTTCTCAGAGAATGAGTGAGAGAGAGAGAGAGAGTGTGCATGCACAAGCTGGGGGAGAGGCAGAGGGAGAGAGAGAGAAGCAGTCTCCCTGCTGAGCAGGGAGCCCGATGCCGGGCTCGATCTGAGGACCCTGGCAATCATGACCTGAAAACCAGCAGAAAAGAGTGGAAGACAAAAATAGGAACAAAGAACAAGGGCAAGAAGTAGAAAACAGTGGACACCTGGGTAGCTCAGTTGGTTAATTGTCTGCCTTCGGCTCAGGCCATGATCCCAGAGTCCTGGGATCAAGTCCCACACTGGTCTCCTTGCCCAGCGCTCCCTCTGCCTGCCACTCACCCTGCTTGTGCTCTTTTTCTGTCTCTCTCTCTCCGACAAATAAATAAATGAAATCTTAAAAAAAAAGAAGTAGAAAACAGTAATGTATATAGTAGGTATTCAACTATGTCAGTAATCACTTTGTCAGTGATCTCAATTAAAAGATGCAAGTTTGGTATAGTGGACCAAAAAAATAAGACAACTATGTGTTGTTTACAAGAAACTGACTCTAAATATAAAGACACATAGATATTAAGAGTAAATGGATTGAGAAAAGATGTACCATGCTAACGCCAATCAAAAGCAAGTGGGCATAGCCATATTTATTTCAGAGAGAGCAGACTTTAGAGCAAGAAAAATGATGAGGGATACAGAGGGGCATTACATGATGATAAAAGACAAACCATCCTTAACATGTATATGTGTAACAGCAAAATATCAAACTGTGTGAGGCAAAAACTAATAGAATTGCAAGGAGAAATAGATGAATCCACTATTATAATTGGAGACTTCAATACCCCTCTATCAGAAATGGACAAATCCAGCAGACAGAAAATCAGTAAGGACACAGATAAACTCAACAACACCATCAATCACCTGAATAAAATGGATAACTATAGACTACTTTATTCAGCAACAGCAGGATCCACAGTCTGTTCAAGCTTACATGGCACATTATACATAATGGTGAGAAACTTGAAGCTTTCCTGCTAATACCTGTTTTAAGGCAAGGATATCCCCTCTCACTACCACTTTTCTTTACTTGTTTTTTTAAGATTTATTATTTATTTGAGAGAGAGAGAGAGAGAGTGCTTGCATGCAGACAGGGTGGGGAGGGGCAGAGAGAGAATCTCAAGCAGACGCCCCACTGAGCCTGACATGGGGCTTGATCTAAAGACCCTGAGATCATGACCTAAGCCAAAATCAAGAGTCACCCACTTAACTGAGCCACCCAGGTGTCCCTCATCACCACTTTTCAATGTCATGCTGGAAGTCCTAGCTAAGCAATAAAATAAGAAAAGGAAATTTAAAATATACTAAATTGGAAGGAACAAACATAACTATCTTTGTAGATGACATGATCTTCCATGTAGAAAATATGAAAGAATGGATGTGGAAACTCCTGAAACTAATAATTGATAATAGCAAGCTTGCAGAATACAAGGTTGTTATACAAGAGCCAATCACTTTCACATTTGCCAGCAATGAAAAAGTTCACTTTGAAATTAAAAATACATTACCATGTATATGGGCAGTTCCCCAAAATGAAATACTTAAATGTATAAATCTGACAAAATATGCACAAAACTACAAAACTCTAATGAAAGATATCAAAGAACTAAATTAATGGAAAGATGTTCTATGTTTATGGATTGGAAGACTCAATATTGTCAAGATGTCAATTCTCTCAAACTTGATCTATAGATCTAGTCAAAATCCCGACAAGTTATTTCATGGATATCTACAAACTGATCCTTAAATTCATATGGAAAGGGAAAAAGACCCAGAATAGTCAGCCCAATATTGAAGGAAGACAACAAAGTTAGAGAACTGATATTACCTTACTCCAAGATTTGTTTATAAAGCTACAGTAATTAGGACACTGTGGCATTGGCAAACAAATAGATGAAAAGACCAATGGAACAGAATAGAGAACCCACAAATATACCCAGATATAGTTAACTAATCTTTGACAAAGGAGCAAAGACAATACAATGGAGCAAAGATAGTCTTTTCAACAAATGATCCTGGAACAACTTGATATCTACATGCAAAAAAATGAATCGAGACACAGACCTTACAGGTTTCACAAACATTAACTTAAAATAGACCATAGACTTAAATGTAAAATGCAAAAACTATAAAACTCCTAGAAGATAGCACAAAAAGGTACGATGATGACTTTTTAGATATAACACCAGTGATACAACCCATGTAAGAAGGAATTAATAAGCTGGACTTCATTAAAATGAAAAACTCTGTGAAAGACACTATCAAGTGAATGAAAAGACAACCAGACTGGGAGAAAATATTTGCAAAAGTTTTATCTGATAAAGGACTGTTATCAAATATACAATATCAAATATACAAATATCAAGAACTCTTAACACCAAGAAAACAAACCTCCCAATTAAAAAATAGGCTACAGAGTTTCACAAGTACCCCACCAAAGAAGATATACAGATGGAAAATAAATGTGAAAATATGCTTTACATCATTATGTCATTAGGGAATTGCAAATTACGACAATGAGATACCACTATACACCTATTGAAATGGTCAAAAGCCTGAACACTGACAACACCAAAGGCCGGAGAGAATGTGGAACAACAGGAACTCTTGTTCATTACTGGTGGGAATGCAAAATGGTACAGCTGCTTTGGAGGACACTGTGGCAGTTTCTTATAAAATTAAACATACTCCTACCATATGATCCAGCCAAATTAAAAATGTACATTTTGTCTCTGCCACAGTGATAGTAACAATTTTGCTAAATAAAGTACTAAGGACTCCCATGAGTTTTAGGATTAGAGTATTTCCCTTTTAAGCTAGGAAGAATCAGACAAGACATAGTAGTACTTTATCAAGTTATCTTGGTTTATTTGTTGTTGTTGCTTTTTTTGGTTTTTGTTTTTTTTTAGATTTTATTTATTTATTTGACAGAGAGAGACACAGCTAGAGAGGGAACACAAGCAGGGGGAGTGGGAGAGGGAGAAGCAGGCTTCCCGCTGAGCAGGGAGCCCGATGCGGGGCTCGATCCCAGGACCCTGGGATCATGACCTGAGCCGAAGGTAGAGGCCCAATGATGGAGCCACCCAGGTGCCCCAAGTTATCTTGTTTTAACCACACAGTAGACCCAGGAAATAGATACTATTATTATTTTTCCCATTCTGTATATGACGAAACTGAGGCTTGAGTAAGTTAGGTAATTTGCCTCAGATCACGGATCTAGTAAGTGACAAAGCCAGGCCTCTTTTCAGTGTTTTCTTTTTAACTTTTTTTGAGTAAAAATGCATAACATGAAATTTGTTCTTTTAACCTTTTTAAGCATACAATCCTGTGGCATTAAGTACATTCACAGTGTGGTGCAACCACCACCACTATCCATATCCAGAACTTTTTATCATCCCAAACAGAAACTCTCTATCCATTAAATAAGAACCTCATTCTTTCCTCCCACCAGCCCCTGACAACCATCATTCTACTTTTCTGTTTCTGAGAATTTGCTCTATATACCTCATGTAAGTGGGATTATATAATGTTTGCCCTTTTGTGTCTAGCTTATTTCACTGAGCATGATGTCTTCTAGGTTATTCCATATTGCAGCATGTGTCAGTTTCCTTTTTTTTTAAAGCTGAATAATATTCTATTCTATTGCAATAATATTCCAATGTTATATGTATGAATGATATTCCAATGTAACTGACATTTTATTTATTCATCCATTGATGGACATTTGTTTCTACCTTTTGGCTATTGTGAATAATGCTTTTCTGTACATGGGTGTACAAATATTTGCTTGAGTCTCTGCTTTCAGTTCTTTTGGGTATATGCCTAGGAGTGCAATTGGCAGATCATATGGTAATTTTATATTTAACATGTGGAAAATAACATAATTTTAACAACTGTAACTTATTAAATGATAGTGTGCTAGGCACTTTATTTATGTTGTCTTGAATCCTTGTACAATATTAAGGTATAGTATGCCCAAGTTTTATGTGAAGAAATAGGTTCAGAGAGGTTAAATAACTTGCCAAGATGATATAGCTACTAAATGGCAGATTAAAGATAGAATCCAGTTCAGTGCTCTTCCTGAAGGATACTCTCATTGACTACTTTGGTCTCATGGGTTGATTTTATTTGTGGCAGGCATTGTTGTTGGTCTTACCAGTGGGCTCAAACAATTTTTCCTAGCTAAGTGAACCCTGATTTTGTCCAGATAAAGAAAAGCAATGTGTTCAGAGAAAGTGGGACTTTTCCCCTTCTAATCCAACCAATGACTGGAAACCAATTACAGTAATCTAATTTTCCTGCCAAGAAGATGTGAGAGGAACTTTGCTGAGCATTGTGGGAAATATTTTCATCTGATAACCCAAGAGAAGGGAAAAGAAAGATCACCTCTTCTTCCTTCCTGTTCATATTGCTTAAACCACGTTGCTGAGATAATGTGGTAGTTCCTAATAATTGAAGTGATACAAGGATGCAATTGGCTAGGAGGAAAGAAGGCCAAAAATCAGGGTAAAGATCATAGACTCTGGAGCCAGACAGCCTAGATTTTTTTTTAATTTTTAAAAAATATTTTATTTATTTATTTGAGACAGAGAGAGAGAGAGAGCACAAGGGGGGAGGAACAGAGGGCAAGGGAGAAGCAGACTCCCTCCTGAGCAGGGAGCCCTACATGGGGCTCCACACGGGGCTCCATCCCAGGACCCTGAGATCATTACCTGAGCTGAATTCAGATGCTTAACCTACTGAGCCATCCAGGCGCCCCCAGACAGCCTAGATTTTAATCCTAACTCTGCTAACTTCGTAGTAGTATGATCTAGAGTGAGTTAATTAACCTCTCTGTGCCTCCGTCACTTCAACTGTAAAGTGGAGACAATAGCAAACTCATAGAGTTGTTGTAAGGACTAAATGAGTTAATATGTATAAAGTACTCACCCAGCAAGTGTTAGCTGTTGTTATTATTATTCTTATTGGTGCAAAACAAAGTCCTTGGACACTCAGAGGCTGGTAGACATATAATTCCTGGAGTGGGCTTGCAATTATTAACAGCCTTGCTTGCTTTCCTCTGGTAATAAACAAACTATTCAGGTTACATTTTGACTTTTTGGAACATTGCTACATTTTGCATTGTCTATACTTTATATTATCTTTATATTATCTTTCTATAACACAAAAGAAATCATCCTCTGCTGATAGTTTTCCATTACCTTTAGGATAGAGTCCAAATGTAACATATAAGACCCTTCATGATCTGTAGCTATCTGTTGCTTTTCTCTCTAGATATCCTGTCATTCCCCCACACTTACTCCATGTTTTGGTGATGGCCAATGACCTCATTCATTTAACAAAAGTTATGCATGCCTAGACAAGAACTGTGTAAGGCACTGGAGAGTCAACAAGATATAAAAGTACTTTCTGCCTTCATGGAGCTCACATTATAAAAACATTTAGTTACGGGGCACCTGGGTGGCTCAGTTGGTTAAGCATCTGCCTTTGGCTCAGGTCATGATCCCAGGGTCCTGGGATAGAGCACCTGAGTCTGGCTCCTTGCTCAGTGGGGAGTCTGCTTCTCCCTCTCCCCTGCGTGCAGTTCTCCCTGCTTGTGCTCACACACACACACTCTCTCTCTCTCTGTCAAGTGAATGAACAAAATCTTAAAAAAAAAAAGTTAGTTACAATCATCATAAGGGCTATGAGATAAAAAGTGCTATGTGAAATGAAAATATATAATAGTGAAACCTATCAGAGCTCATTTAAGCCTCTATGCCTTGACCCATGCTGTGTTCCTCTGCTTGATCCTTTCTTTTTCCATCTGCCGTGCTCCATTTTTTCTGAGAAGCCTTTTTTGACCTGCTTGTTCTTCTGATGGACTCTTATAATACACATTGCTTTCACATATTGAAAGCATATTGCTTTCACAGAATTTATCCCACTGTTGGTTTGCTTGGGTCTTTTCGCCCAACATTCCTCTTCCTCTATGAGTCTTTTATCTCTATACCCCAGGGCACTAAAATAAATCTTTGTTGAATGAATGGTGTCCACTTTTAAAAACTTTTTTTTTTATTTATTCATGAGAGTCAGAGAGAGAGAGAGAGAGGCAGAGGGAGAAGCGGGCTCCCTGCTGGGACTTGATCCCAGGACCCCGGGATCATGACCTGAGCCAAAGGCAGACGCTTAACCATCTGAGCCACCCAGGTGCCCCTAAAAACTTTTTATCTTGAAATAATTATAGACTCGGAAGAAATTGTAGAAATAATACAGAGAGTTCCTTGTGTGCTAATCACCTAGCTTCCCCCACTGGTAACATTTTATATAACTATGTACATTATCAAAAGAAGGAGATTGACACTGGCACAATGAAATTAACTAGACTACAGACCTTACTCAGATTTTATCACCTTTGTGTGCACTTAAATAGTTGTTATATATAGTCCTATTAAATGTTATCATATATATCGATTTGTGATTATACCACAATCAAGATATAGAATTGTTCTTTTACCACAGAGAGCTCCCTTGTGCTACCCCATAATAATGATGTCCATTTTAACTAGATTTTCTCTGTATTATTACAGGGAAGCAAGATGGAGAGGATATATTGCATATTAGCTCTAGAATGCACTGTCCCCTTCAGAGATGGCCCTGGGAACTTCCTCCCCCAAATCCAAGATTTTAAAATAGGTTACAATGTTAAAATTAACAATAATGTTTTAGATTATTTTACCATCTTAAATTTTTTTTTTTAAAGATTTTATTTATTTATTTGACAGAGACACAGCGAGAGAGGGAACACAAGCAGGGGGAGCGGGAGAGGGAGAAGCAGGCTTCCCGCTGAGCAGGGAGCCCGATGCGGGGCTCTATCCCAGGACCCTGGGATCATGACCCAAGCCGAAGGCAGACGCCTAACGACTGAGCCACCCAGGCGCCCCTACCATCTTAAATAATTATAACATTCAGAAATGGTTAAGCATAGAAAAGACTCACGTTTAGAAAATTTGTAGTTGCATCTTTACTTTTTCCAAGAATTACTTGTTTTGTTTTCTTTTGTTTTCTTTTCATGAAACATCATGACAATGTTTCAAATGCAGTCTTAGGAAGATACTGTTTCATGGCTTTTGGCATTTAATTAAAAGAAAATGCTTTGTTAACTAAAAAGGAGAGCTTGAAATAATGTCATATGCCTAGTTTTGGATATAGATCATGTGGGAGCTGCTGTACATTCCAGAAAAGTTAATGGAATTGCTAGAAAATACTGATTTATGATCTCCCTAAACTAGACAGTGTTAACTAGTTGTGATTGCTCAGCTTCCAAGCTGAGGGGCAGGATCTGTAAGAAAAAATGAAGGTGGTGTTGATGCTAATAATGTCAAGCACATTACAACTGTTCTATGATAGCAGCTATAGACAGAAAGCTAAACAAAGGGTCAGCCTCCTCTGACTGTAGCAGGCCCTCCCCCGCCTTTTTAAGATTTATTTATTTTAGTGTTCGAGAGTGGTGGTGGAGGCCTGCTGTGGGGCTCTTCTCACGACCCTTAGATCATGACCTAAGCGGAAATCAAGAGTTAGACTCTTAACAGACTGAGCCATCCAGGTGCCCCTGCCCCTTCTTCTTGCTCAAATCCCCTCTGAGACTTTTAAAGGGATGGCAACCTTTAGGGAAAAATGGCAAACAAGTAGAAATATTTAAGGATAAAATGTTCAACCTGTTCTTTTTCTAGTTAAAACAACAAAAAGAATGGACTTCTTAGAAACTCTAGAAGCCTCAATCCAACCTGCTAGCTCTCAGTGTTTGTTTTTTTTTTTTAAATAATTTTATTTTGGGGCGCCTGGGTGGCTCAGTCATTAAGCGTCTGCCTTCGGCTCAGGTCATGATCCCAGGGTCCTGGGATCAAGCCCCGCATCGGGCTCCTTGCTAGGCGGGAATCCTGCTTCTCCCTCTCCCACTCCCCCTGCTTGTGTTCCCTCTCTCACTGTCAAATAAATAAAATCTTAAAAAATAAAATAAAATAATTTTATTTATTTATTAAGTAGGCTCCATACCCAATATGGGGCTTGAACTCATGACCCTGAGATCAAGAGTCACATGCTCTACCAACTTAGCCAGCCAGGGGCCCCAGCTCTCAGTGTTTTAAATGTTAAAACTTATGTTTTAAGTATTTTTTTTTAAAGATTTTATTTATTTATTCATGAGAGACAGAGAGAGAGAGAGAGAGAGGCAGAGGGAGAAGCAGGCTCCCAAGGAGCAGGGAGCCCGATGCGGGACTCGATCCCAGGACCCTGGGATCATGACCTGAGCCAAAGGCAGACGCTTAACCATCTGAGCCACCCAGGCGCCCAAAACTTATGTTTTAAGTATTAATGAACTAACAGACTGCTATTTTTCTGACCCAGCATCCATTCCCGATGCTTTTCTGCCTTATAACTTTGTATTAAAGCTTGGAAAAACTTGTTTTCACAGCTGCATTTGGCCAAATTATAGTTCTAGAAATTGAGATGCATATGGAAGTCTGCTGAGTTGGGGGTATGAGGTACTGTCTTGAGAAGGCTTCTACTTTTTGAAAAAATAAAAATAAGCGTAGATGGCTGAGGCCCCTCCTTTCCCCATCTTCCTGCCTTCAATAAAGATATGAAGGCTAAAACTGCTGTGGCCATCCTGCAACCACGAGAAATGTCAAAAGAATCACAGAAATTGTGGCTCTGCTGTTGAAACCAGGGTAACTGACTACCTACAGACTTAGTGACCAAATAGACCCTTACTTAAGTCATTGCAATAGGAATTTTTTTTTACTTGCAGTCAAATGCATTCCTAACTGTACAGCTATTAAAATGGTACCTTTTTAGTTCTTTTTCCTACTCACAATTAGCTACTCTTCCTATAGTTCCTGATATTAATGTAGATCACTTCAACTAGAAAACTCAGCCTCACTTATTTTTCCTTATCCTCTTAGTAACCAAGTCTTGTTTATTTTATCTAGCTAGTTTTTCTTTTTCTTTCCTTTCTTTCTTTTTAAAGATTTTACTTATTTGAGTGAGAGAGAGAGAGTGCACATGGGGGGGTGGGTAGGGGCAGAGGGAGAGAAAGAGGCAGACTCCCTGCTGAGCAGGGAGCTGAGCAGGGAACTGGATGTGGGGCTCCATCCCAGGACCGGGAGATCATGACCTGAGCCGAAGGCAGATGCTTAACTGACTGGGCCACCCAGGGGCCCCATCTAGCTAGTTTCAAATCCATCTCTGCTTCACTATTCTCACAGCCACTAAATTAGTTTGGACACTCTCTCCTATCTGGGCTATTTTAACAGCTTCCTAATTAGTTTACTCCACCTGGTTATCCACCATGAATTCCACCTAGTTTACTCACTTCACCTGATTATCCACCATGAATTCCACCTAGAATTATTTTTCTAATATCAAGATATTCTTCTCCTTAAAAATCATAAATGGCTCTCTTTTGTCTACAGTATGAAACACAAACTCTTTTTTTCTTTTTTAAAGATTTTATTTATTTTAGAGAGAGAGAGCGAGCACAGGCAGGAGGGGCAGAGGGAGAGGGAGAGAGAATCTCAAGCTGACTCCAAGCTCAACACGTCCATCTCACAACCCTGAGATCATGACCTGAGCCCAAAAAGAGTCGGTCAGTTAACCCACTGCACCTTGCAGGCGCCACAACACAAACTCTTACCAAAGGTATCATTTGTGGTTTGTGCCTTCTTGTTCAGACTTTGCATCTCCAGGGTCCAATCTGGCAAAGAGTAGGTGCTCAAGTGTGTTAAATGACTGAATCTTTTATATGGTTTCTTTGTTGTTTAATATCAAAACACTTAAGCATTTAACCAGACTAAGCAGAATGATAGCATACCTGGCACTCAATAAAGATTTGCTGAATGAATCTATTTTCTAAACTGTACTGTAAAATTCCCAAATACACACATCTTGGCGTGCATTCAGTTGATCTAACCTAGCCTACAGGAAGAGGCTCTTTGGTAACGTAAAGGCTTTTAGTTTATAAATTAGTCATGTACATATTCCAGATTGGGTTTGTGCCGAGAGTGTAAATTACAAAGGTAGGTGAAGTCTGTGTGGGCATTCCTGACAATTTTGCATCCATGAATAACTTCTATCAAATGAGAGAGCAAATCTACAACTTTCTGCTTGCTAGCAAGCTGTACCAAGTTAACCAAACCAGCGTGGGCCACAGCCATCTGCTGCTACAAAGGCTTAGCCTGTGAAGCTGAAAGCACTCCTTTGGAACTTGCTGGGGGTGGGGAGGGGGGAGCAGGTAGCCGCCGCAATGCAGTACAAACCTATCTGAGGGATTCATATACAGCGGCTCCCCTCCGCACCCTGACAACTGTTCCCTCTCCCGAAATGCGGGCCCTTTCAGATGCTTTGAGGTTTTCCTTGGCCTTGAAATACCGGGACAGAAGCCTTTTCAGATAAGATTGGGAAAGCCGAACATGTTCTGAGAGTGGAAGGCGCGTTTTGGAGAGCAGGGACTGAGGAGACAAAGCCCACTCAGCCACCCATCATCTCCCCTTCTTCCCATGGTCTGATGTTGTCTAGCCCTCCTCATTCCCAATTCCTTACCCAGCCCGAACATTTCTGTATTTCAAGGGGGAAGAAAACAGCCTACGGCATAAGATTTGGTGCTTTGGTGTCTGGGTTTCCTAGCATTGAATTTCTAAGGGCTCTCCCTTCGCCAGGCTAAGCCTGAACCCTCCAGCGCCCCAGTCCCGCTCGTCTCGGGGTGGCGACCACCTCGCCGCGCACGCGCCCTCCGCGGGCTATCTGCTGACCTTCTCCGGGAAACCCCTCCAAAAGCGCCTCCCCGTCACCTCGCGCCGCCCCCTCCCTTCCTCCTTTTTCCGCTTCCTTTTTCGCGCTTGCGCGGACCCAATTGTTTTGGCTTTCCGGTGGGATCCAGCAAAGGAAAAGGGCGGGGGAAGCTAGGGTAAGGGCGGGAGAAGGAGGGGGGGGTCTCAAGAACCCGGGAAACTGCAAAATTGCCGCTTGTGCCGCTAGGCGGGCGCGAGCGGCGGGAATTGAAACCTGGCGAAGGCTGGCCCACGGTCCGCTGCCCGCGCGTTCCTGGGCCGCGGAAGGGGCCCGCAAAGGGGGCGAGCGCGCGCCGCAGGGGCGGGGCGGGAGCGGCGAGCCGGGCGTCTCGCGGCCCGGCGGCGCGGCTCCCGGGGGAGGAGTCTGGCGGTGGTCGGGCCCTGAGGAACGTGCGGCGGCGCCCGCAGAGGACGCTGCTTTCCGCGCAGGACGGACCGACGGAGGGAGGGCGCGAGGGGAAGCCGGAAGGAAGACGAGGCTGCGGCGCCAGGCTTCCTCGGGGGGAGGCGGAGGCGAGACCCCGGCCCTGGCCTCGGCGGGAGAGCCACGCCCCCGCCGCCGCGCCCGAGGGGCCCAGTGTTTCCGGGGGCCGCCGGCCGCCCCGGATCCCAATCCTCGGGACCTGGGGACACGGTGAGCAGGCGTCGCCAGCGCCGGGCGAGAGGGAGGGGCAGGCGGGGGGAGCCCGCGAGGACCTGTGGAGAAATAGGGAAAAGAGGGCAGCAGTGGGAGGGGGCTCGGCCCTTTGTGGCTCCGCGGGCTGGGAGGGCGCGGGGGGGCGGCGGCGGCGGCATCTTTCAAACCCGAGACGCTTCCTCCACGGGCGGGGGAGGGGCGAGGGCGGCCGGCGCCGCCCTCCGCACCCTGCGGCGGCCCCTTCGCAGCCCGGCGCCGGGCCGGTGTGTGGGGCAGGGGCGGCGGGGTGCGCCGCTCGCTGGGCGGTTTCCGGCCTGCCGGCGCCCGCCCTTGCTAAAATAAAGCCGTTTTCCTTAACGCCTCGCGACGGGTTCGCGAGGTGGTGGGCCGGAGAAGGGCAAGCCCTTCCTTGCATTTTTTTTTTTTTCTTTCCCGGTACATCTGAAGTAAGCAGGAGATGTGTAGATGAATAGAGATCCTATTGTGATCTAACGATTTTAAAAAAGCAGAAGCTACCCTTTGAAACAAAATTGTGTACGTGTTTACTTTAGACTGTGAAATCGTTAACTTATTTGAACTCGATCACCTCCCTCTCCCCATGAATTGACAAACCGTGAAGTTATAAGAATATCCCTTGGTTTGATTTGGAGCAGTTATTCTGAGTTAACGTCCTCCCCTCCTCCCCACCAAGTTTAGCGATCTCTAAGGTCTTGTTTTACAGCGACCTCAAAGGGAGAGGAATACACACTTCATGGGCTACAGATCCCTGGAATTGTCCGCTACCACTCTGGTCCCTTCAAGTGAAAACAGAAAATCCAGAATGTAAAATTAACTTTAAGAGGGCATGTTTGTATGTAATGTTTATCTTCGGTATCACTTAGCCTTATAAAAATTGTAGGGTACAGGACTGGTCACGTGTTGTTTATACATGAATCTGTACGTCTGGCTCACTGAGCGTTCAGGCATTCAGAAACAAAATCTTATCAGCAATGTGGTCTAACCAAAATTTTATTTTCTTCTGTTGAGGCAGCTAGTTAACAGGGTGGATTTTTTTTTTCTCCTTCCCTCTGAGTTGTGAATTTTTGCTTGAATTTGGGTAATATGGACTTCAAATCTCTTGCGATTGTGACTTATTTTAGTTAACCTTTGGTAACGTTTTTTCAGAAGGGTTTTTTTTTTTTCCTGACCTAAAGTAAATTGAAAAGTCAAACCCCCCCGTTTTCTAGTCTTGATGATGTGGAATTTTGCTGTTCTTTTCATCTGGCTAACTGATGTTAAGCTTACTTCTTCACTTTGATCTTTGTCGTTGGTCTAGTGCTAATTGAAATCCCTTTAGTTTGGGTCCTGAAATCTTCAAGAAGTCTGTCGGTAAACTATACCAGGATTATGACGTTTCTGTTGAGCATGCCTGATAGTCCACACTTTTTCACCTAGCGCTATTTTCTCTACACGGAGTTTTGTAGGAAGAGTTTAAAGTGTTACAACTCTTCTCCCCTTTTTGTTTGCTCTCATAGGACGCATAAAATCTGTTAACTTTAGTTATTCATGGGGCCTATAAAGAGGTGGGTGGGAATAGCAATGTCATATAGTTCCTTAAGTCCACACAATAATGTAGATTTTTTTCTTCTGGTTAATGGAAATAATGAGCTATTCCATAAGATTCAAACATCGAATTCCTAGAAATTTGAATGTAGTCTGAAAAGCCAAAAGATTTTACACATTTATTTAGACAAGAGTTGTTTTTCTCATTGCCCAGCTTCCTAAGACCAGGAAAAAGGATTTGTCCTACAGTCATGAATGAAAATGTTGAACAACTTTATTATATCTCAGTCTTATTTTCAGTTTTGTGGAGTTCAAATAGAGCAAGTAATATTTAAGTAACTCAGAAATGACAGGTTGATTGCAAGTAATTTTTTAAATATTTGAAGATTACTCCTGGTTCCCTTGCCAGGAATTTGCAGTACCTAGATTTCCTCAGTGTGGGGAGAAGGGATTTTTGTAGATTTGGGGAAACTGTAATTTAATGAGAGAAGCTTTTAAAATTCTTGGCTTTCTTTGCTCCATTTCCATACCTCTGGCAAGTGGTGACATGCAATAGCTTCCATGTTAGGCAAAGGATTCTAAATATTCCTCACTTTACTTTTCTTTTTTGGAAGAAATTGAAAAACTTCAGTAGTCATAATCATTGTTAACTGGCCGTGCCCTTAATGACCGCATGTTTGAATGCCTGGGAAATATTTTCTTCTGCTATTGTGATTGAAAAAATCATTGACTTGGTGGAAAATGAAATCCCAGTGAGATCGTTAACGTCAGTTTTGCTTTAGCCTATATTTCTCCAGCTTTCTTTCCTTTCTTTTTTTTTTTTTTTTAAGATTTTATTTATTTGACACAGAGACACAGTGAGAGAGGGAACACAGGCAGGGGGAGTGGGAGAGGGAGAAGCAGGCTTCCTGTGGAGCAGGGAGCCCGATGCGGGGCTCGATCCCAGGACGCTGGGATCATGACCTGGGCCAAAGGCAGACGCTTAATGACTGAGCCACCCAGGCACCCCTCTCCAGCTTTCTTAAGTCACTGCAGAGCTGAGGGGAGAAAACGAAAAGTGATATCCAAAATAAAAGGACATACTATACTCATAGGATTATTCTGTCACAGGTGGTGGCATTTCCTTTATAGTCTCGTTTAGTATTTTGTTGTTCCTGTTTTGTTTTAAAGTGAAATAACTTACTAATCATAATGTAGTACAGAAGCTTATATTTGTGATCTGAATTTACTTGATGGAGTCCTGTAGACTTTTCAGTGTGGTTGGAAATGAAGAACATAGGAATAGGCCTGAGGTCTGAATTTGCTTAGAGTAGGGGAAGCTATACTGAAATGATCAAACTTGATAAATTCTTCAAAAGGCAAGGTGTTTGTTTTTTAATTGATGTTTGTCACAACAAAAAATTCTGTTTGTATAGTGGTTGGCAGTCAGTCTAAAGACCGTAGTTTTCCAGACATTCTCAACTGTCAGGATGGTTTTGATAACTTGAAAGCAAACTCGCTGGTACCAATATTTTGTCCCTACGGAGAAACCTATCGCTTCATTGAAAGGAACAATGTTTTGTTTTGTCACGGGTGCTTCCTGGTTCTCCTTTAGTTTTTTTTTTGCATTGGCATCAGCCCTTTCAAGATTAGTCTTTGAGCCGATTTGTTTCATTGATTTGTACCATCAAAATACTCCCTAAATCTTTGAATGAATGTCTAAGATCCCTTTCACCCAGGGTAAAAAGAACTGTGAGTGCTGAGACCTTGTAATTGGGACGCCTGGACCTGGTACAGGTGTGGAGATTCAGGAGTTGGGAAAGTGCCACAAAAAGCCTGGCCAGTGAGTGCATTAATAAATACAACTGCAGATGTTTATTTAGTAGTGTGATGTGTCAGGCACTGGTCCTAAGATCTTTATGAAATTCATTTAATCAACTCATTGAGAAGAGTTCTATTTTTATCTTCCATTTTACAGATTAGCATACTGTGGCACAGAAAGTAAATAACTTACAAAAGGTCACGCATTTAGTAAGTTGAAGAATTGGGCTTTCACAGCTCCACAGTTCATGCGCTTAATTTTTTGGCAATAACTTGACATTCTGAATGCCTTGGATCCTTTCCAAGAAAAGTTTTCTAGCTTCTGTATTGGCGTTTGTGGCATTGAAAGATGCAGCACTGTATCAAAAACTAATGATGTAATGTATGGTGATTAACAAAACATAATAAAAGATGCAGCACTAAGTTAATAATATGCAACTGGGAAGTGCTTTGTGCAGGTGACGACCTACAGTCCGCTGCCCTTCCTATCATTACTTCATCCTTTATATAATTTCTGTGCAGTCCTTGTTGGCAACCTCCTTCCCATCTTTTTATTTCATTTAACATACACAGCTCAGTTAATTGCTAATCAATCTCATTTTTACATTCAGTGGTCATTTAATACTTTATTCTTTCCTTGATCTTCTAGGTTTTGCCTGGTTAACATTGGAAAAGCTTGCTTTGCTTCTATTTGTGTTTCTGTAGCTACTCAGTGGAAGGGTACTACAAATGACACACCTGTGGGATTAAAAACCAGGTTTCAAAGTGAAATTGGACACCTCTCCCCCCAGTAAAATCCGCTGCCATCAACCTCTGAAATCTTTAAGAGTGTTTGGAATTATTTTTTAAAATTTCAACTTTTTTTTTTTTTTAAGATTTTATTTGTTTATTTGACACAGAGAGACACAGCGAGAGAGGGAACACAAGCAGGGGGAGTGGGAGAGGGAGAAGCAGGCTTCCCGCGGAGCAGGGAGCCCGAGGCGGGGCTTGATTCTAGGACCCTGGGATCCTGACATGAGCCGAAGGCAGACGCTTAACGACTGAGCCACCCGCCTAGGCGCCCCTAAAATTTCAACCTTTCATGCCTTTCTCCAGTTAATCTTGGTTTCTCTTTAATATCAATGTTCAGAATCTATAAAATACAATTTACTGTTACTAATCTTTAATTGTGTCTATTAACAGTATTTACCTTGTGTAGATTTTCTTTGTAGACACAGTTTTGGTCATATTTTGGCTTGCGAAGCCTGGGGACTTAAGCACCTTTTTTGTAGTATTGCTATTGATTATTTGAGGAAAACCAGTTGGAGTAAGTTCCCATAAGAGGTGTTTCAGATTTTTAATATATATTTTTTCTTTTTTTCCATCATGATAAGTCACTATTTTTATTTTTTTAAAGGTTTTTATTTATTCATTTGAGAGAGACAGAGAGAGAGCATGAGAGGGGGGAGGGTCAGAGAGAGAAGCAGACTCCCCGCTGAGTAGGGAGCCCTGCGTGGGACTCGATCCCAGGACTCCAGGATCATGACCGGAGCCGAAGGCAGTCACCCAACCAACGGAACCACCAGGCACCCTGTTTCAGATTTTTAAATAGAATTGTATATATTAATCTGGATTGCTGACTGATTTAATCCTGATCACTCAGTAGCATTGTTTGTTTTGAAACTATTTTGTGTGGTGGAACTCAATAGAGAAAAAAATATATTAAAACCAAAATTTTTGCTTTTTTTTCTTTCAATCATAATTTATACATTTCCTACTTTCAACACAGGTAGCCCTTAGATTTAAAAAGAAGTTGGACATTGTCCCCTAACATTTTACAGAAAGTGGGTAGAGTATAGAAGAAAGGATCTCATCCTGTATATGACATTCTAACCTTGTCAATGCTGTTATTCTCTGCCATCAAGCAGATCTGTGGAAAACATTGACTTGAGCCCATAACTTAGAAAAAGAAGTTAGAAACCCATAGTTTTTATATCAAAGTACATTGCATTTTATTAGATTCTGAATTTCATTATATCGTGTTTGTACAACTCCCATTTAATTATTACTCTAGTTGGCATTTTTCATTGTGGAATATGTTCTAATATTTTAATGACCAGCTTTAAAATACAGAATTTTAAAGCCTATCTCTTTACACAAAAATTGTCTTTTATACATGTTGTGTTTTTCAAGTGTATGTAGTTATTGTTGTAGTTGATAAAATAGAAAATAGGTTGTGTTTTGTTTTTGTTTTTTTTTAAGATTTTTTATTTGACAGAACGAGAGAGAGAGCGCGCGTGCAGGCAGAGCGAGAGGGAGAAGCAGGCTCCCCGCTGAGCAGGGAGCCGAATGCGGGGCTCGATCCCAGGACCCTGAGATCATGACCTGAGCCAAAGGCAGCCGCTTAACCAACTGAGCCACCCAGGTGCCCCAATAGGTTGTGTTTTTGATTCTTTTTTTCTCTTAAATATTTTATTTATTTATTTGACAGGGAGAGAGAGAGAGCACAAGCAGGGGGAGCAGCAGTCGGAGAGGGAGAAGCAGGCTCCCTGCTGAGCAGAGAGCCTGACTTGGGGCTCTATCCCAGGATTCTGGGATCATGACCTGAGCCGAAGGCAGATGCTTAACGACAGAGCCACCCAGGTGCCCCTGTGTTTTTGATTCTATAATAGTTTTTTCTCATTTTTTTCAACAGATTATCTTATAGAGGAATGTCCTTTGTGTTTTTAACCTTAATAAAGGGTACTCACACTACATAAAAGAGAAAGTGTTTCAGAAATCCACTGAACCTGCAGTCGGTGGGGAAAGCAGTTAGTTGTGTGATTAGCTAGCAGTTGTTAAAATATTTTAGTTGAAAAGAAAAGTGGAATATATACAGGTTAGATTAAGATCAACTTTTAAGCATTTAAGGCTTATGCTTTTCCTGTTTTTGTGATCTAAAGGGAAAATACTCTTCTAGGAAAAACATCTTGAGTTATGCATTTTAATCACAGACTTTTAATATTTGATCAAGAAGCAGTCTGAAGCAGAGATTGGTGCATGTGGCCTGCAGCCTGTTTTTGGAAATAAGTTTTACTGAAACACAGTATGTCCATTTGTTTACATACTGTCTTGTTGCTCTGAGACTACAACAGAGTTAAGCGTTTGGGACAGAGACTTTATAGCTTGCAAAGCCTCTAGAATATATATATTTTTAAAAGATTTTATTTATTTATTTGACAGAGAGACAGAGAGGGAACACAAGCAGGGGGAGTGGGAGAGGGAGAAGCAGATTCCCCACTGAGCAGGGAGCCCAATGCAGGGCTTGATCCCAGGATCTGGGATCATGACCTGAGCCAAAGGCAGACACTTAACGACTGAGCCACCCAGGTGCCCCGCCTCTAGAATATTTTGTCTTTGTGATAAAAGAAAGTAGTATACCCTTTAAAAGTTTATTTTTTTAAATTAGATAATCATTGCATATGTTAATAAAATTCAGAAGGCTTAAAAAGGTCTTCAGTAAGTTTTTCCTCTTTCTGCAGCGTGAACCGGTGTTTGGAGTGGAGCTAAGTGCCAGCTACATCCTTTGCTCATTTTACTTGTATCACAGTTTTTCTTATGATAAGGAATAAAATTTCTTGTTCTTATGTTATCAGAAGTTTGGAAATGAACGACCAAGACAGCTAGGTTTGTTTGGTTTTTCTTTTTTCAGATTTTATTTATTTGTCAGCGCACAAGCAGGGGGCAGCTGCAGAGGCAGAGGGAGAAGCAGGCTTCCCGCTGAGCAAGGGGCCCGTTGCAGGATTCGATTTCAGGACCTTGGGATCACGACCTGAGCCGAAGGCAGGTGCTCAACCGACTGAGCCACCCAGGAGTCCCAAGACAGCTAGATTTTAAGAAAAACATTTCTTTTTTTTAAAGATTTATTTATTTATTTTGAGAGAGTGAGAATGAGAGAGAGAGAGCACATGAGAGGGGGGAGGGCCAGAGGGAGAAGCAGGTTCCTCGCTGAGCAGGGAGCCTGATGCGGGACTCGATCCCGGGACTCCAGGATCATGACCTGAGCCGAAGGCAGTCGCTTAACTAACTAAGCCACCCAGGCGCCCCAAGAAAAACATTTCTTCTACCCAAATTATTTCACCTATTTGCTGCCGCCTTTTTAGCTTTTGTCTAGAATAACTGGTTTTTAAAACTTTTTAAATGATAATCATGATTTGGGCTGTAGTCTATAGTAATAAATGCATATGGTGTTTTGGAGCTCTAGTGGTTGGCAGCTCTCAGTCTGAGTACTTACAGTACAATGACCAGCATTTAATGAATACTCAGTAAACATTTGTTGAGTTAAATTTAAGTAGCCATTAATTTGTGATAGAAAATTAAATAATTCCTTGATACCTGGGAATTAGTCTGTAGGTGCTAACTTCTGCAGATAACAGGATGTGTGACTTATTTTGAAGCTAATTTTAGGTATGACATAGAATGGTATGTGATTAATATGTTTATTAAAAAGAAAATTCATAAAGTATGTCAGATCACTGGTAATTAAGTAATACGGTACAGATTTTGAAATATTTTTAGGATATTTCAAGTTTTGTTATTGAGAGAAGGAATCTTGTTGTAGTAAATATTCATGTTATGGGCATTTTGAAAGTTGTTGATCATTTTATTTTATTTTACTTTTTTTTTAAAGATTTTATTTATTTATTTGACAGAGAGAGACAGCGAGAGCAGGAACACAAGCAGGGGGAGTGGGAGAGGGAGAAACAGGCTTCCGGCTGAGCAGGGAGCCCGATGTGGGACTCGATCCCAGGACCCTGGGATCATGACCTGAGCTGAAGGCAGACGCTTAACGACTGAGCCACCCAGGCGCCCGAAAGTTGTTGATCATTTTAAACTTAGCACCTTTTTACGTTTTTATTAGTTAATATATTTTGAAGTCTATACTCTCAGAAGTGACAGCTTTATTTTGAATTGTACTAGATACAGATCTGTTTATTAAGCTGAGTTACTTGGTATCTAAATGAATGACTTTTATGCCTGTTTTAGTATTAAGATATCGTAAGTAAAAATTACCTTACCAGGTTGGGGATGAACCCTAGATTACAAAGTAAGGAGTGGGAAATGGTGCATAAAACAGTCATAATGAGTATTACATAAAGTTGGCTCACCGTGTAATTTTGTAAAAGCAGACTTCACTTGTTTTAGTATGGTTTTATGAGTATGATTTAAAAAAAAAATCAAATCTAGCAAAACCCTGACATAAATTAAATGGGGCCTTAAAAAGTCACAGCAAAAAGTCAAGTCACTACAAAAAAATCAAGTCATAGTATGAAGTTAAATGACCAGAGGGAGCCTGTACAGCTAGTCTGCAAGGAATTCTGGAGTCTAGCAGTGTGATCCAAATCAATGCTGGCTCTAGCTGCCAGTTCCTGTCACCTGGTTTAAATATGGATGAGGACAATTTTGGGTCTTGCAGCTAGGGTTAGGACTTTCAGTTTATCAATGTATGCATTTCTGTAAGATAAATTTCTAGAGGTAGAATTGATAGATTGAGATATTCAGTATTTACAGTGCCAGATACTATGCTTTCTGTAGTAGTTCATTTGCAATTCTGAAATTCAGAAAGCTCTTAAAATCAGGTTTTAAGAAAAACTAACAAAACTCAACCTGAACATGAGGCTATTTCCAGTATTATTTTCACACTGTTCATATTTCCCACAGCAAAGATAGTAATATGTTCAATTATGGAGTGCTGCTCCTGACTTCTTGAGAGAGTCCTGTAGTACATGATATATATACCACATTACCTCTATAAAACCTGAAAATCTCTAAATTCCAGAACATATCTAGCTCTAAGGGTTTTGAGTAAGGGCTTATATAGGTATGAATTGGCTTACTCCTGTGTAAGAAAACTCATTTTCCCATACCCTTATTAACACTGGATATTGCATCATTGATAAGTGAAAATAGCCGGTGATTTTAGGTATTACTAGCCTTAGAGGTTGTAGTAGATTAGATTTATAGTGTAACTTTGAGATCTGGAAGAGCAAAGTCATTACCTTAAATGACCCAAAGTCTCACTCTGCCTTTGCACCTGTTTTAGTTACATTCAGAGTTAAGTTGGCTGGAAATTTGACAGTGTATATCAAGTTAGCAGTTTGTGTAATAGTATAGTTTGGCAGGAAGTACAATGTGATCTTCTTCTTGACATATGGGAGATACTTTGTGAGAAGTGTTAATGGTTCCAATCATGGTATTATTTATAGGTTTCATGTGAGTAGTACTTGATTTTCTGATTATGGGAACTAAGTCATCTAATTAGAAAAGAAGTGATAGTTTTTAGCTGTTTAGTAATTCTGTATGGGTTTTACCTCTTTTCCTGATTTGTAACTCTTGCCTTATGTTGTAATTACTGATTTCCAAATAAAATTTAAATTTTAATTCTCTGGAATTTCTTTTAATGGTATGCAATATAGCTAAAACCTAGGGGTTTTTTTCTCTCTCAAGTGGTTAGCGAGTTGTTCCAACATTATTTGTTGAAATAAGCCAACCTTCCATTTTAAATTGCCAGTGTTTATCATATCTAATTTCTTATATTTACTTGGGCTTATTGTAGATTTGTAATACATTTTAATATTTGATAAGAGTCATGAGGAAAAACTTGCCCTCCCTTCCCCTCAAATATCCTGGCAACTTCTGTGCATTCTTCTAGATGAATCTTCTGCAAATAGGGTTTAGATTGGATTGGTATTAAATTTACACATTTTGGAGAGCATTCATATTTGTATAATATGGAATCTTCCATATAGGAACACATGTCTTTATCCTGTTTAGTTTAAAAATGTTTTTCCTTTTTCCAGTAAAATTGTATACTCAAAATGATTTCTAGGGAGGAACCACTGTACAAAGATACATTGCATATACTTCCCTTACTGGACTGAATTACACATGAAAAACATAGTGTATACTTTGGAAATAAACTAATGGAACCTATTTACCATATGGTTTAAGTAATTTAAATTAAATATAAAACCTTTGTAAGTACATTTAGAATATATCCCCAAAATGAGTTTCTCTATGCAAGAGAAAGGGGTTTTTTGGTTTTTTTTTTTTCCCCTCTTAAATTATGGTCCTGTATTGCCACTAAACAAACAACTAGATTTGGCTTTGCTGGTAATTTAAATTCCTTATTTCTAAATAACTAAAAATATATGCTTATGGTGATGTGCTCCTTATTTTCTAGAATGTTTATATTTTGAAGAGAAGGCAAAAAGTTAATTTGTTAAATGTTAATTTTCTTCAATCTTATTTATTTTAAATGTAATAGACTTTAAAATGTCCTTTTTCTCATATTTCATTTTTATGGTAATGTCTGTAGTTGAACTTCAAATAAATATAATTTATATTTAAATTTGCCATTTTAAGCACTGTATCCTAAAAATGTACTGGCCTAGATACTCTGACCTTTTTTTTTTTTTTTTTTAGTTCAGAGGATTCACAGAACATAGGATGTCACCAAAAAATCTACCTCGTGTGTTACTCTCTTTAACTCATGAGCTGCACAACAATTGCAAATTTGAGCAAGACGGCTGTCCACCGTGTTGAAGAACTGAAGAACCTAATTAACACAGGATGACCTAGGAGTGATTCTAAGCATATAACAAGATACTATTCATTAGCGAATGTGTCAGTCTTGATTCTGAATGCTGCAGATAACAGCACGCAGAGTTTCTCCTTTTTTTATTTCTGAAGCATTCACTTGACCTTCCATCAGTAAGACTGACTTTTCCAATCTGTTCCGGGAGATATTAATGGAATACAGTCATGTCCACTCCAGACGAGAGGCAGATCAATACTGAATATGCTGTGTCCTTGTTGGAACAGTTAAAACTGTTTTATGAACAGCAGTTGTTTACTGACATAGTGTTAATTGTTGAGGGCACTGAATTCCCTTGTCATAAGATGGTTCTTGCAACATGTAGCTCTTATTTTAGGTAAGTACTTTAATCTTGCTTGATTTGTAATTTCAAATGCAGAATGTTAGCTTATTTTATTTTTTTATTTTTTATTTTTTTTTAGGATTTTATTTATTTATTTGACAGAGAGAGACACAGCGAGAGAGGGAACACAAGCAGGGGGAGTGGGAGAGGGAGAAGCAGGCTTCCTGCCGAGCAGGGAGCCCGATGTGGGGCTCGATTCCAGGACCCTGGGATCATGACCTGAGCGGAAGGCAGACGCCCAATGACTGAGCCACCCAGGCGCCCCTATTTTAATGTCTTAATAAAGGAATTCTTTTAAACATTTAGGTCAAAAAAAAAATAGACGTCTTAATGTTTCGCTTAACTTTTCTATTCCAGTGGCGTAGTGCTTGCCAAATCACTTCCTTGCATGTAAAGGACAGGTTGAAGTTTTTACAAAGGTTTAAATATAAGAAATTTGTTGAAATTAACTCAGGTAAAGTTTTAATTATGGGGAGGCAAAAATTAAAAGAGAAAGAAAATAATTTTTATTTACCATTTATTTTAAAATACTACTTTTAGGAAAGTAGTCATTGTTGATAGATGGAATTAGGCTCAATAATAACTTTTAGAGGATCATTATGGCTATTCAGACATGTTAAGGACTTTTTTTCCTTTGCAAAAATGTTTTTCTCATTCTTGGTTATTGTTATCATTTATGATACCTTTTAGCCTTACCAGACTCCTTGCTAGATTTCATTATTTAGTAATTAATAACATTGTTATCTGTGCCGTAGAATTTAGAAGCTGACTTATTTGTAATAACAAATAAATAAAGCATAACTTTACATTTTTATGATCTGCAACTTTTAATCTTTTTAGGTAGGTTTCTCTTTATTCGTTTCATAAGAGGAATAGAAGCAAAGGCATAGAAATTATTTTATTTGTGGTCTGCCCTTAGGTTGAATTTTTACTTAATATCTGAAAGGGACGGGGTGAATAAAGATGAGTTAAATGTGGACCAGTATAATCCTACCACAGATATTAGTGGCTGTAAGTGGAGATCAGCAGTGAAAGTTAATTTCTGCTGTTCTTTAGTGATAACTATAGACAGGTTTTTTTTTTTTTTTAAAGGTTTTATTTATTTGAGAGAGAGAGAATGAGATAGCATGAGAGGGAAGAGGGTCAGAGGGAGAAGCAGGCTCCCTGCTGAGCAGGGAGCCCAATGTGGGACTCGATCCCAGGACTCCAGGATCATGACCTGAGCCGAAGGCAGTCGCCCAACCATAGACAGGTTTAATGTTGACTTTTTAAGGTTAACATACATGAAGGTTGTAGAAATGTTGGATTTCTTAATGTAACACATCTCATGATGATTGTAGCAGCTGAGGCCCACATACTAATTATCTTTGCTATGCCTGCAATTGTTTCAAGTTAAGCTGTGGATTTTTCATGCAATTTCAGACATTGATTTTCTTAGAAAGCTTAGCATATTTGCAAACAGTGGTTCTAAAACTTGGTTGATCCTCAGACTCTTCAAGTGCTTCCACAGAGATTCTTGGATTTCAAACCTAGAAATTCTGATTCAGTGGGTCTGGGTTAGAGTTTCAGAATTTTTATGTTTAAGAGCTTCCCAAATGATTGTGATGGTCAGTTTCTTTTTCAGATTTATTAGAAATTGGAGGTTATAGATTCAGTCAATACCTAGGCTTACTAGCTCTCCCATTCTAAAGATTTTTATTTATTAGAGTACACGTGTGCGCCTGAGCATGGGGGGCAGGGAGGGTCAGAGAGAATCTCCCAGACTCCCTGCTGAGCGCGGAGCCCAATGTGGGGGCTCAATCCCAGGATCATGATCTGAGCAAAAATCAAGACAGATTCATCAGAGAAGTAAGAAGCAACAGTCCAGTACCATGCTACTTAGGACAAGAGAGGTGGGGTGTCAAAAACTGTGGAATCAAGGGTAACAAACACCACAAAAGCAATTAGGTAGCAATTAGGTAGTCACTGGTGTAGCTCAGAATGAGGAATAAGGACAACCTTCTCTTACTCTTTTTTTCTTTTTTTATTCTAACTGAACTTTGCCTCAGGTTGGTCACTGGGATTCTGGGTGCATTTTTGAGTTTTTTAGTCCCCCTCAGATAACTTATTCAGCTGTAACATGTCACTTTGTAAATAATTCATAGCCTATTGTATTAATGCTTGACCTTCTCTAGAGTTTCAGTAATATTAAATACTTTATTATTTTCTTGTCTTAAATATATCCAAAATTTAACTCCCTCTTTTTCCGGGATTAACTTGACCTTGCAGTTCCTTGACCTTACTTTCTCTCAATGACTAGCAGTATTTTTTCAGGCACTTAACTTGAGAATAAACAGTGTGGCTTTATTTCCCTCTCTACTCTCTTCCATTTCCTATGTTCAGAAAATCACCAGATCTTGATTCATTGTGATAGCTTTTGTATCCATTTCTGCCGCCCTGGGGCAGGTTGTTGCTATTCCTGCTGTAGATTATTGCAGTAGACTCATAGTCTGTTTTCCTATCTCCAGCCTTTGGCCCTTGAGGTCTGTCAGTAGAGTAGTCATCCTAGAATACATTTTATCATGCTGATAAATCCATACACAAACCCTTCAGTGTTCTGCACCATAAGAAAAAGCTCAGACTCCTGGTCTCTTTCAAAGCCTCTGTGATCTGACTGCCACTCATCTTTTCGGTCTCCTGTATGAGCCCTTATGCCCTGGAAAAAATGGTCATGTTCTGCCCTGATTCCCTAGTTGATCCCTGTTGATGGCTTTCCTCATCTTGTCCTAGAGGGGCCTAAGCTAGTGCTGTTGTGATACCCACTTTTGATCACATACAGATCTTTCTCTTGTATGCACGCAGTAATATTCTTTGCATTGTTTTTTCGTCTCTCACCTGTATATGGGTGTTCTACTTTGTATTCTGTACACCAATTGCCTTTTTTTGGCATGTAATAGACTTTTAGGAAACTACCCTGTATAGTTTTAGGAAATCATTTGAGCGAATGACATTTTTAACACCTTTATAGAGTTACAATTTACATATCACTAAATCCACCCATCTTAAATGTATAATTAAGTGAATTTTAGTATATTTACAGAGATGCATAACCATCTCTATCTAATTTGAAACATTTCATTCACCTTTGTGCCCTTTTACAGACACCATTCTTACCCACAGTCCTGGGTAGCTTCTAATCTCTCTTCTGTCTCTATATTTGCTTTTTGGGGGGGACATTTCATACAGATGGAATCCTATAATATGTGGTCTTTTGTTTCTGGCTTCTTTCACTGAGCATGTTTTGGAGGTTCATCTGTGCTGTAGTACGCATCAATACTTAGTTCCTTTTTATGGCTGAATAGTATTGTATGACTATAAAGAGGAATGATTTTTTTTTTTTTTGGTCAAACATCAGTGGCATTTTATTTGGGAAGTTTCTATGTATTACATAGATGTTCCTTTCTCTTACCACCACCACACCCCCCAAGAGTGATGGAATTTTTTTTTTTTTTAAAGATTTTATTGATTTATTTGAGAGAGAGAATGAAAGAGAGAGAAAGCACATGAGATGGGGGGGGGGGTCAGAGGGAGAAACAGACTCCCTGCCGAGCAGGGAGCCCGATGCGGGACTCGATCCCGGGACTCCAGGATCATGACCTGAGCCGAAGGCAGTCGCCTAACCAACTGAGCCACCCAGGCGCCCAAGAGTGATGGATTTTTGATGTTTTCACTCAGAATGGCATAATGGAATAGTTTGGTATATCTCTGGCACTGAATTATGCTTTTTTGTTGTCTCCCTCAAAAGCTTTCCCTATAACATGTTCTTCAGCAAATTCTCTAAATAAACATCCATGTTGTCTAGTTTTTCTTCTTAGGTCTACGTTGGTTTTACACTAAACCCATAAGCTTTGTTTTTTCTCTCTCTCTGGTAGGGCCATGTTCATGAGTGGACTCAGTGAAAGCAAACAGACACACGTGCACCTGAGGAATGTGGATGCAGCCACCTTACAGATAATAATAGCTTATGCATACACGGGTAACTTGGCAATAAATGACAGCACTGTCGAACAGCTTTATGAAACCGCTTGCTTCCTGCAGGTAAGTAGCTTTTCCTGTTATATACATAAACTGCTTTATTGTTTCAAGAGACATGGTTTCATCAGTGTTGTCTTACATCTATATAATTTTCTTATTGCAAAACTTAGAAGGTAAGTTTTCTCTTCTTAAAATGTACAGGGGAGGGCGCCTGGCTGGCTCAGTTGGAAGCACGGGCAGCTCTTGATGTTGGGGTCCTGGGTTCAGGCCCCATGTTGGTGTAAAGATTCCTTAAATAAATTTAAAAATAATGTATAAGAAAAACAATAGGATTTGATCAGTCAGTAAACTAGTTTTATGATGGGAACTTAATTAAAAGATGGGTGAAAATTTCATACTGGTTTCATATTCTAATATACCTGAGAATTTGGATTTCAAGTAAAAGTAATTTTTAAAAGTGTTTATTAAATTTAAGTGCTTCAGTTTTGTTTGTTTTTTTTTGCTAGAGCCTGAGATGTATTAATATTTGATGGTACTACTTTTCACAAAAAATTTAAAGATTCTTATGGAAATTATCAAACTTTATAAGAGCCATGTGACCATATTGAGCTACTAATATTAAGAACTATTTAAACTAAAAAAGTGATCATTGATCCATTTACAGATAAACTATTTTACTCTATTTTCCCCTCACCATTTAAAGAAAATTTTAAGAGGAATATAAAAAATATTTTCCTCATTCCTTTCTCGTTTTGAAATAACAATGTGTATTTCAGAAACAAAATTTCTCTGAGGGGAGAACCTTGAGACTAAAGGTTATATTTGGGGAGAACAGGTCATGATACCTAGTTAAGGTGCTTCATAAATGTGTGCTGCATTGAGTATGAATAACAATGAATGCCAACACCTGGGTAAAATTCTGGTAATCAGAACTCAGTCCATGCTTTATATAGCTTGCTTCCTTTTATTCTGTACTCTCTTTCCCTATAAAATTATACAGTATCCTACTGTACCTACAACTATGGGGAAATTGAGGGCCATAGTAGCTCCCTGGTGCTTTAGAATTAAAGGCATTCATAACTTAAATCCAAACCTGAAAGGAGGAAATGCCTACAGTATGCACTGTCTTCCGTAGTTTAAGTTTTCAGTATCTTTTTTTAGAGCGAGAAACTCAAAGCAGGTATTTTTTAGAATTGCTTAAAAAATTGAGGAATTTTAAGAAATTTGGATTCCAGAGTACTTTATTACTATAAATAGTGATACTCTTCCTTAGAACTCTTTTCCTACCGTGTTAATGAACTCTGTATGCATATACTTACCAAATGCAAAACAGGACTCCCTTGGACTGGGCTGTCCTGACAAGCCTGGGATGACAAGCCAGGCTTTTTGTGACTACCAACATGATTTTCCTTATTAAGCACTGAAAATGATAAATGTTTTTATATGCCCGATACTATTCTCATCTGTTATTTAGGTTAAGTGTAATGCTTTATGTCTACAGATATATGGATACCATCTGATCCTTATTATAATCCTCAGTAAGGATCTCCCCATTGTATACAAGAGAAAGCTGAGGCTTAGAGAAGTGAAGCTGCCTAAGGATGTCTACTTACTGACCATCCAGTCTAAGCACCCTGACTTCTCACTGTAAACTGCTTCTAGTTAGTTTCCTGTGGTGTTGAATAAGTAGAGTAGGGAGCACTTCTGATTTCAGCCGAGATCTACTTTTCCTTCCTAAGAAAAAAATCTAGGAAACAGAATGGCTAAGGTGGGTCATTTAAATGTAGGTAATTTATAATTGCATATAAATGTATTTATTCCTTTGGTGACATTACTTGTCTAAAGAAAGGCACATAAGTAGTCATTGTACCTGGTTTTCTTGTTTTATAGTACTGTCTTGTCGATGTTGAGAAAACCAGGTAACAGCTACGCAACAGTAATCATTTATGATAAAAAATTTATAATGATAGGGGGCACCTGGGTGGCTCAGTCGTTAAGCGTCTGCTTTCGGCTCAGGTCATGATCCCAGGGTCCTGGGATCGAGCCCTGCATCAGGCTCCCTGCTCCGTGGGAGGCCTACTTCTCCCTCTCCCACTCCCCCTGCTTGTGTTCCCTCTCTCACTGTGTCTCTGTCAAATAAATAAAATCTTAAAAAAAATTTTTTTTATAATCATTTATGTACTATGATTTACATTGTTTCCGTTTTTTTCAATTACATATTTTTAAAGCCTAGAAAAGTATAGAACTTAGGCAATAAATTTCCATATTTTTCCTTTAAGACCATTTTCTTAAGATTTTATTTATTTATTTGAGAGAGAGAATGAGATAGCACCAGAGGGAAGAGGGTCAGAGGGAGAAGCAGACTCCCCGCCGAGCAGGGAGCCCGATGTGGGACTCGATCCCGGGACTCCAGGATCATGACCTGAGCCGAAGGCAGTCGCTTAACCAACTGAGCCAGCCAGGCGCCCAAGACCATTTATTTTTAAGAGCCTATTTAATGTTACAGTATTAGCTCCTAAATAGGGCACCTAAGTAGGCCACTGGACAAGTAGTAGATATGCAAAACTATGCATAGTCTTCTAATTTTATTATTACTGGAAGGCACTTCCTTTGCCCAAGCATACATATCTAAAAATAGAAACTATAGGATGGGGATCTGATTAATACTACTTGTATTTTACATAAAAGTAAAATTTGTCTTTATCAACCTTTCCCCCTTCCCCCCCATTTTAGGTAGAAGATGTATTGCAACGCTGTCGAGAATACTTAATTAAAAAAATAAACGCAGAGAACTGCGTGCGATTGTTGAGTTTTGCGGATCTGTTCAGTTGTGAGGAATTAAAGCAGAGTGCTAAAAGAATGGTAGAGCACAAGTTCACTGCTGTGTATCACCAGGAAGCGTTCATGCAGCTGTCACATGACCTACTGATAGACATCCTCAGTAGTGACAATTTAAATGTTGAAAAGGAGGAGACGGTTCGCGAAGCTGCTATGCTGTGGCTAGAGTACAACACAGAATCACGGTCCCAGTATTTGTCTTCAGTTCTTAGCCAAATCCGAATTGATGCACTTTCCGAAGTAACGCAGAGAGCTTGGTTTCAAGGCCTGCCGCCCAATGACAAGTCTGTCGTGGTTCAAGGTCTGTATAAGTCTATGCCCAAGTTTTTCAAACCAAGACTTGGAATGACTAAAGAGGAGATGATGATTTTCATTGAAGCATCTTCAGAAAATCCTTGTAGTCTTTACTCTTCTGTCTGTTACAGCCCCCAAGCAGAAAAAGTTTACAAGCTGTGCAGCCCACCAGCCGATTTGCATAAGGTTGGGACTGTTGTAACTCCCGATAATGACATCTATATAGCAGGGGGTCAGGTTCCTCTGAAAAACACAAAAACGAATCACAGTAAAACAAGCAAACTTCAGACTGCCTTCAGAACTGTGAATTGCTTTTACTGGTTTGATGCACAGCAAAATACCTGGTTTCCAAAGACCCCGATGCTTTTTGTCCGCATAAAGCCATCTTTGGTTTGCTGTGAGGGCTATATCTATGCAATTGGAGGAGACAGTGTAGGTGGCGAACTTAACCGGAGGACCGTGGAAAGATACGACACTGAGAAGGATGAGTGGACAATGGTAAGCCCTCTGCCTTGTGCTTGGCAGTGGAGCGCGGCAGTTGTGGTTCACGACTGCATTTATGTGATGACACTGAACCTCATGTACTGTTACTTTCCCAGGTCTGACTCATGGGTAGAAATGGCCATGAGACAGACCAGCAGGTCTTTTGCTTCGGCTGCGGCTTTTGGTGATAAAATTTTCTATATTGGAGGGTTGCACATTGCTACCAATTCTGGCATAAGACTCCCCTCTGGCACTGTAGACGGGTCTTCGGTAACTGTGGAGATTTATGACGTGAATAAAAATGAGTGGAAAATGGCGGCCAACATCCCTGCCAAGAGGTACTCAGATCCCTGTGTTAGAGCTGTTGTGATCTCAAATTCTCTGTGTGTGTTTATGCGAGAAACCCACTTAAACGAGAGAGCGAAATATGTCACCTACCAGTATGATCTGGAACTTGACCGATGGTCTCTGCGGCAGCACATATCTGAACGTGTACTGTGGGACTTAGGGAGAGATTTTCGGTGCACTGTGGGGAAACTTTATCCATCTTGCCTTGAAGAGTCTCCATGGAAACCACCAACTTACCTTTTTTCACCGGATGGGACGGAGGAGTTTGAACTGGATGGAGAAATGGTTGCACTACCACCTGTCTAGTCGGCGAGTTGAGGGAGTGCACGCCTGGTTTATGTGCTTTGTCATTTTCTTTGCTTAAACAAGAGGCTATGAGAGGACTAAATATGAGTACATAAAAGTCTATCTTTGATAAATTTTATTTTTATGCCCTACTTAATATTTGCATCAGTATAATATATATCAGTGAGTCTTACAGAAAGATATGCTTCCATAATATGAAATAGATTATCTGATAATTGAGAAACTTTTACGTGTATCATGAGAGCATAAGAATCTGGATTATCTAATAACATTGTTAGCCCTGTGTTATGTACAGTTCAAAAAGTTCACTTATTAAAAGTAGTTTCCTGTTCCTAGTGTGGTATATCGCAAATTGTGCCGAGGTTATTTTAGTATATGTATCTCATTCCTGTGCTTCTGTTCCGAAGTCCTGGAATATGGTTTTTTTCAGTGTAATTAATTCAGCTGCACTTAACACTAGTGTCCATGTTGGTATAGAAATGTTGTCAAAATCCTATACTCTAGTTGAGGAAGATCTTCCATTTTATGGTATTGCACAGGGAAAGCTATGACTGCAGGATCAGTCTAACTGTACTATTAGGTGCATGTGTTCTCTCTTCACGAACTTATACTTGTCTATCTAGAATACAGGTCTTCCAATCAGCTGGTCATTTACCAGGTGTGGACTTAACGTTGCTGGGCTTGCAATGAGAATTGCTGGTCCCTTGTTGTGCGGGTCTGTGTGGAGCTTTAATCCGTAAATGCCTCCACTTTCTGTATTACATTAACATTGGCTCATGCATATAACTACCTGCTGCTGTTGTATTTCTCCATCGTAAAGATTTAGAGTGGGTTAACCAGGTCATTACATCTTAATTTAATAACAAGCATTACTGTAGAGTGATTGTGTATAGATATCCATTAGCTGTCAGGGTGTGTTTTTTTCGGTTTTGTTTTTTAACCTGTTGTGTGCGTGTGGGGGTAGGAGTAGGAAGGTGAACTGTTCAGGAATTCTCGGCACTAGCCGTGCACACGAGCAGATCATTAGTGCTGCTCTGGCATTAATCCCAGGAACCACTAGCAGTAGCGGGGCGCCGCCCATCTAACATGAGCACAGGTGCTTCATGACCAACATTACTAGCATGTTCAACTGCATAATGTTCTGGCACTGTATTTTGAATGACATTAATTTATTAAATAAATTGTATATATTATCTGTTTTTCTTTTGTGATGGGGATGGTGTAATGGTGTGCTTTTTTAATTTTACTGGGTCAGTTTAGCTTGTTACAGGTGTTTGTTTTTTTCCCCCAGAATGTGACATACATATATATATATATATATATATATTTGGCTTTCCTTTATTACCGTCTGATTTGAGCCTTACTGTATCAACATAACATCAACTGCACAGAAGAGACAATGCCTTTCAACCCTAGTCCCGGATTAAGATCCTCTGGAATACTTTGAAATGCCTGAGCCTCATCCCAGACAAAATGAACCACAATTTCTGGTGGGTGCACCCATCAAGTGTCTTTCAAAGCACTACAGGTGGTTCTTTTGTGCAGTCCCATTGAGAGCCGTTGGGTTAGGCCTTAACTAAGGATTTCGGTAGGCATTTCCTTCTGGTTTGCCAGTCTTCCTAGAGCACGTCTTAGTCATGTTCACACACTTCAAGTTCACACACTTTAACTGCCTCTCACTGCTTACTGAAGAAAGTCCCAAATTCTTTAGCACATTTAAGGCTCTCTGTAATTTGACTTTAAATTACTTTTCCAGCCTTATATTATTTTCCTACAAACTTTACCAGTCAGGCTTCTGCTGTACTTTGCTGTCTTTGCCTGTGCCACCGCTCTACTCACAATGGTCTTTTTGTCCCTATGCTGCCCATGGCTGTCTTTCTGTATTTAAGATCTACTTGGGGGAGTTTTTAAATGAATGCTTCCCTGATAGCCACCTCTTACCTGTGCCCAAGAGAGTGCCTTCTCACACATCTTTAGTCACCATCTTCAACTTCTCTAAATGGGTCCTTTCCTTTCTTTAGATATGACCAAACCTTTTTTTTTTAATAGTATTTTTCTCCTCAACCCCTTCTTTTCCCCTTTAAAAGCTAATTCCTTGCCTGAACTGTCTGACAAAGACGCATCTCAACATTTACCAATGAACCCATGTGAGATTGGTTTCTGCCATTATCACTCCACTGCAACTTTTAAGTTCAGAATCCACTTCACTTGTCTTGATATAATAGTACGTTACACTGCTGAACACTTCATTTGAAAGACTCTAAACTGGACTTGTGACATTACGCTCCCCTGGTTTTTTCCCCTACCTCTGGGGTCTTTACTCAGATGCTGATTTCACCTCTAAGCTTAAATCTTGATCTTGTATTCACATGCCATGCTGTTTACTTCAATGACTTAAATTGATTTCCTTTGGTCTAGACCTTCACCTGAGAGCCAGACTTGGATGTTATCTTAGCTTGGGTCGCTAAAACAACGTGCCACTGACTAGGTGGCTTTATCATAAAGAACAGAAATTTGTTTCTCACAGTTCTGAAGACTGGAAGTCTTGAGATCAGCTTGCCAGTATGATCGTGTTCTGGTGAGACCCTCTCCTGGGCTATGTAGGCGGCCGGCTGCTTGTATCCTCATGTGACAGAAAAAGATCGAGCAAGCTCTCTGGCCTCCTCTTAGAAGGATACTCATGAGATCACTGAGGGCTCCATCCTCATGACCAAATTACTTCCCAATACCATCACACTGAGATGAGAGTTTCAGCAAATGAATCTGGGGAGGTGAGGGGACACAGTCCAAAACAGATAATCCAACTTAAATGTCTCAACGTTATCTCAGATTCAACATGTCTTAAGACCTTCCCCACCCCCATCTCACACGTGTCTGGTTCAGGTTCTGTCAGTAAACAGCACCATCATCCATCCTGCAGCTTAAGCCAGAATCTTGGAAGTTACTTTGATTTTTCCCCTCTCCCTCACCTCCATACCCTGAGTCACAAGGCCTTACAGATTATCTTAAATATCTCTTGAACTCCTCCTCCTTTCTAACATTAATCCAGAGCCCCTATCATCTCACCTGGAGAACTTAATTTCCTAAATCTCCTTAAAACAAAAAATACCTTTCTTGAGCTGTAATTCACATACCAAACAATTCAGTGGTCTTTATACTCATAGTCATGCAGTCACACTATCAGAGAACATCTCATGACTCCAAAAACCCATACCCAACTCTCCATTTCCCCGCTAAATCATCTCTGCTGATACCCTTTTTTGCTCACACTGCAATCAACGTAATCTTTTTACAACAATTATGTCATGCTTTTGCTTAGAACTTTCATTGTCCTTGGAATGGGAGTCCAAGGTCCTTTCTGATTTACAGGGCTTTTAGAATCTGGTTTCTCCTGGGTGCCTGGGTGGCTCAGTTGGTTAAGCGACTGCCTTCGGCTCAGGTCATGATCCCGGGGTCGTGGGATCGAGCCCCACATTGGGCTCCCTGCTCGGCGGGAAGCCTGCTTCTCCGAGAACTCTCCCACTCCCCCTGCTTGTGTTCCCTCCCTCGCTGTGTCTCTCTGTGTCAAATAAAAATAAAATCTTTAAAAAAAAAATCTGATTTCTCCTTACTTTTCTGGCTTCCTTTTCTTCCTTACAATTTACAAACTCACTAAATGGAGATTTTTAGTTATTTTAATAGACCGAGTCCTCTTTCACATATGTTTTTATCTGCCTAAAACACTCCTCTCCTTTGATTAGATCTAATTAGATCTAAGGAGACCATACATCCTATTTTATACTTGTTTTCCCTTTGACTTTTAAAAATGTTCCTGTTTAATGGGCGCCTGGGTGGCTCAGTTGGTTAAGTGCCTGCCTTCAGCTCAGGTCATGATCCTGGAGTCCCGGGATCGAGTCCCACATCGGGCTCCCTGCTCAGCAGGGAGTCTGCTTCTCCCTCTCACCCTCTTCCCTCTTGTGCTATCTCTCATTCTCTCTCTCTCAAATAAATAAATAAAATCTTTAAAAAAAAAAATGTTCCTGTTTGGATGGTGAGTGCTATGGTAACCCTGGCTAAATTCTATTTACATGTCAAGTAATTTCCTCTGGTGGCTTAAAAAATTCTACCTTGGGTTCCCTTTATTTAAATCACAGTTTGTACCCAATATTGTCTAACACTCCTCAAACTCTCATAGTTACTTGTTTTGATTGTCTTCACCGCTGCTGTGAGGGCAAGGGCTTACACAAAATACAATCTCTACGGAAGAGTGTACAGGCACAAAGGGAATTTGAATTCAGGCCCCTATTTTGGAATTGTAATTAGTGGAGTATCTCTGACACTACAGAGAAAGGGTTTATCAAATAAATTAACATCAAATGAGCTGGCATTTAAAAAAAAAAATAACATATAAAAAGGATTTGACCAAGTAGGTGTTATCCCAGGAATGAAAGGTTGGTTTTACATCTGAAAGTCATATAATATAACCATATTAGCAGAATAAAGGAGAAGAATCATATCATCTCAGGAGACACAAAAATTATTTGATAAAATCCAATATCCATTTACGATAAAAACTCAGCAAATTAGAGAAGGAAATTTGCTCAATCTGATAAAGAGCATCTATGAAAAAGGCAGAGCTAATATACTTAATGGTGAAAGACTAAAAACTTTACCCCTAAGATCAGGAACTAGGGGCGCCTGGGTCGCTCAGTCATTGGGCATCTGCCTTCGGCTCAGGTCATGATCCCGGGGTCCTGGGATCGAGCCCCGCATGGGGCTCCCTGCTCCCCGCTCTGCAGGAAGCCTGCTTCTCCCTCCCCCACTCCCACTACTTGTGTTGGTTCCCTCTCTCGCTGTGTCTCTGTCAAATAAATAAATAAATAAATAAATAAACAACAAAAAAAAAGATCAGGAACTAGACAAGGATGCCTGCTTTCATCACTTCTACGTGGAATTGTACTAGTCAAGGCAATAAGGCAAGAAATGGAAAAGGCATACAGCTTAGAATGAAACCAATTAGAATAATGTAGCAAGTATCATTAAGCAAGGTTACAAGATCAATACATAAAAACAAAAATCAGCTGTATTTTGTGTACTATCAACTATAAAAATTAATGACGTAACAAAATTAGGAATAAATTTAACAAAAGGTGTGTATAAGACACACACTGATAACTACACAACATTGCTGAGATTGAAAAAGACCTAAAATGGAGAGAGCATGTTCATGGATTGAAAGAATCAATGTTAAGATGTCAATTCTCTCCAAATTGATCTACAGATTCAGTGCAATCCCTATCAAAATACCAGTACACCTTTTTTCTCTCACAGAAACTGAAGAGCTGATTTTAAAATTTTTCCAGAAAAGCAAATGGCCTGCAATAGCCAAAACCATTTTTACAAAAAGAATAAAGTTAGAACACTTACACAAAAAATCTCAGGTGTGCCTGGCTGGCTCAGTTGATAGGGTATGTGAATATTGATCTCAGAGTTGTAGGTTCGAGCCCCACATTGGGTGTAGAGATTAGTTAAAATCTTAAATTCAAAACTGTACTATAATGAAGACAGTGTGGTACCACATGAGGACACGGAATATAACAGAACCCAGAAATATATTTTCATATGTTCATGGTCAACTTTTTAAAAAGATTTTATTTATTAGAAAACATGAGTTGGGGGGAGGGTCATTGGAAGAGGGAGAAGCAGACTCCCCACTGAGCAGGGAGCCTGATGCGGGACTCAATCCCAGGACTCTGAAATCATGACCTCAGCTGAAGGCAGATGCTTAACCGACTGGGCCACCCAGGTGCCCCATGGTCAAAATTTTTTTTCTTTTAAAGATTTTATTTATTTATTTGACAGAGTGAGAGAGAGCATGCACACAAGTAGGCAGAGCAGCAGGCAAAGGGAGAGGGAGAAGCAGGCTTCCCAGTGAGCTAGGAGCTCGACGTGGGGCTCAATCCCAGGACCCTGAGATCATGACCTGAGCTGAAGGCAGATGCTTAACTGAATGAGCCACCCAGGCTCCCCATTCTATGGTCAATTTTTTGACCAAAGTGCCAAGATAATTCAATAGGAAAAGGTAGTCTTTTCAACAAATGGTGTTTGAACAATTTGTTCCTTTATATTTTTATATATAGGAATATTCATAGAATTACTAGAATGTGGATGAGTTCCTCTATGTGATATTGTGACACCTGCTGGTATACAAGAATATTTCAAATTGTTAGTATTTCTAATATCCTTAAAGAGCTTTTATTTATGTATTTATTTTTAAGATTTTATTTGAGAGAGAGAGAGAGGGCACGCATGAACGGGAAGGGGCAGAGGGAGAGGGAGAAGCAGGCTCCCAACTGTGCAGGGAGCCCAATGCGGGGCTCGATTCCAGGACCCTGAGATCATGACCTGAGCCGAAGGCAGACGCTTAACCAACTGAGCCATCCAGGCACCCCAAAATTTTTTAAATTTAAAAAAATATATATTTAGGGGGATGCCTGGGTGGCTCGGTCGGTTAAGCGTCTGCCTTCAGCTCAGGTCATGATCCCAGGGTTCAGGGATGGAGCCCCACCTTGGGCTCCTTGCTCAGAGGAGAACCTGCTTCTCCCTCTGCCTGCCGCTCCCCCTGCTTGTGCTCTCTCTCTCTGACAAATAAAATCTTTAAAAAAAATAATTTAGAAAATTTAAAAAGACCAAGGACTCTATAGGAAATTAATCCTGTGAGATAAACAATGAACAGGAAAAGAAATGGCTAACGATATAAAAACATGCTTACCTCATTCATGTTAAGCAAAACACAAAGATAAAACTAACACTGAGATACTATTTCTCATATATTAAATTGGCAACAATCCATAAGTTTGACATACTGTTTGTGGAGAAACACACACACTCATACATTGCTAATGGTCCTGCAAATTACCATTGTGGTTGGTGGGAATTTGGCAACACTGGTAAAATTACTAATCCTTTTGACTAGCAATCCCATATCTAACGATCTCTCCCAAAAACAAACTGGCAAAAAATATTTTTTAAATGTAAATATGCACAAGGCTGTTATCCCTTACAACATTATTTGCAACAGCAAAAAGACCAGGAACAACCCAAATGTCTACCAGAAGAGGATTGGTTAAATAATGTCAAATCCATACAGATCTCCAGATTAAAAAGATGGAGAATGTGTGTGTGGTAAAAAATATCCTATTTTATCTGTATTTGCTTATGTGTTTAAAGCAGAAAGATAAATTATAAACATTTTTAAATGGTTAACTAGAGGGAAAAGGAAGGAACAAAACAAGGAACAAAAATTAAAAGTCTTCTTTGACTATATCTAGTTTGGTAAATTTGACTTTAGAACTAGGTAAATATGTTACATAATTATAAAACAAAATTAAATTTAAAAACTTGAGGATGAAGCTAATGAGTCTAAATTAGTATCCAGCGGGTGGCATAAGCACACAAAAAGTAACTCTTAAAACAGTAATTTATGCATCCCTAGTGGAATAAACCCTAAGGAAAAAGTCTTTGGGGTACCTGGGTGGCTCAGTGGGTAACCGTCTGAACCTTGATGTCAGTTCAGGTCTTGATCTCAGGGTTTTGATTTCAAGGCCCAGGTCGGGCTCCATGCTGGGTGTAGAGCCTACATTAAAAGTAAATAAAAATCAAGGGGAGTAAGTCGGAGGGGAGACGAACCATGAGAGACAATGGACTCTGAGAAACAAACTGAGGGTTCTAGAGGGGAGGGGGGTGGGGGGATGGGTTAGCCTGGTGATGGGTATTAAAGAGGGCACGTTCTGCGTGGAGCACTGGGTGTTATGCACAAACAATGAATCATGGAACACTACATCAAAAACTAATGATGTAATGTATGGGGACTAACATAATAAAATTAAAAAATAAATAAAAATCTTTACAGGTCGTTAGTCACATTATCTATCAGTGGTAGTGTTAGTATTAGCATCCTGAGACTGCTGTGTACATACCATGTGCTAAAGTAAATGAGTAATAATCTGGTTTGTTATTACTAGAATCTCTTTACAACTGGGATTCTCTGCATGGGAGAGAGGAAATACAGATGTACAATAGAAGGAAAGCAAAATCCTTGTGGCCTGAGTTTGCAGTGCAAGTATTTGTATGTACTCACAACACATCTCAAATAAACCAAATTTTCCTCCTTTCTGCTGAATAGGCCTGCAAACAACTACCAATCATGGCAGTGAGCATCCGATTCGCCCCTGGACTGTAGTTTTGAGGTTATATTTCCTACTAAACAGAAGCAAAGATTCTTGGAGAAAAGGCTGATTCTAGATAAGGGGCAAGAAATGTATGAAGGAAGCTAGAAACACCTTACACCTGCTATCCAGGAAGCTATCGAAGAATGCTGCAGTCATGTCAAAAGACTTGGGAACCAAGTAGCCAACAGGAATCACTGGCCGGGCCTGATGGCGGCTCCACAGGAAGGGAAACACCTCGGATTCAGGATTGCTGGAAAGGCCCCGAGGGTCCAGCAGGACAGCAGGGGCATTTGGGGTCTGCCACCATTCACCACGCAAACCTCCTCCTCAACGGCACAGTGCTGGGGACTGCAGGCCACAGGAATATGACTGTTTGGGTAGGGCAGGCCTCATCCCACAGGCCGGAAGGGCAGATGCCTGAGGGAAGGTGCGGGGCACAAACTGCCTGCGGGAGGCGCTGAGTCAGCACCCAGGCTCCCTGCAACCAGCCCCTTGCCCCTTGCCCCCCCCCCCCCCCCCCCCGTCTGGCTTGTAGGGAGAGCCAGGGGCCACAGAATTTCCTTAAAAAACAAACAAACAAACAAACAAAAAAACAAAAAACCACTGGCCAAAGAGAGGACAATGTGAGCAACAGTTAAGAATAACTCCAGTAAGAGGAAGATAAACACGTTAAGAAGTTTTTGAAAATTAAAGCTTCTGAATCGTAACACATTTCCCCTTCACTTATTGTGGTTAATTTTCTTGGCCTTTTATCACTGTACCAGTAGCATTATTTGGGAGGGGGTGGCAGTAAAACGCAAACATTAATACATGTATTTGAAAGCAGATATTTTTCCAATACCAACCACATGTTGTGTCCTGTATCTTCTGTGTTCAAAATATTCCTCTGGGACACCTGGGTGGCTCACTCAGCTAAACGTCCGCCTTCGGCTCGGGTCCTGGTCCCAGGGTCCTGGGATTGAGTCCTGCGTGGGGCTCCCTGCTCAACGGAGAGCCTGCTCCCCCCCCACCCTGACTCTCTCAAAATCTTAAAAAAAAAAAAAAAATTCCTCTCTGTGAGGATGTCAGCTGCCTATTGGTACATAAAGAAACCTATTTTACCCTTAATCTACAGAACCTCCTAGGGGATTCCACTAGAGGTCAGTGCTTTTTTCCTACTAAATGGTCTACTAAATATTAACCTCTTTATCTTCAGAAATTAAAACATTAGCATGAATATTTTCAAACATTTTGTCTTACTTTATTTGGAAAAAGTATACCCATATTTGAATTATTAAACCCTAAAATGACTTCATATCAAAAGAGAAATACCATTAATCATCTAATAATAATGAAAGTCAAAGAATCTATTCATGTGTTCCTGATAAAACGTGGCATTTTAAAAAATAGAACTATTATGTAAAACAAAAAAACAAAAAACCCCACTCCAGTGGAATATATTAAATATGTTTAATCTACCAATTCATTTTCAAAACCCACAAATAGTTGATCATTATTAGAGGATAAAACAAAGGGAAAAATTGAAGCATTTTATCCTTCCTTTTACATACAAACTGAATCATGCAGCAATAGAGGAATTGAGGGCAAATGTTTTCTTTATATCAGATTCCAGCTAATAGGTAAGAAATGACAGCATGGGACTATCATTACATTTTATGCCAAAATGGACCTGGGCAATGATTATCAATGGCTGCTAATATATAAAAAAAAAAGAGACAATTAGGTTGGTAGGATAACAGCCTACCTATAGTCACCTTACCCCTTTCCATCAAGACTGAATCTGATCAAGTTTCTACACATAAGTACCAGTTTATGAAAGTACAGATGTTAGAAGAACATGTTAAATTATGCCAAGAGGATGCAATCAACTAAATCCAGATTTTGGAAAACTGCAGGACAAATGACTCAAATTGCTTAACAAATTGAAAAAAATATATAAAGTTGTGAAAGGAGGAACCTATAATAGAAACTTAAAAGATTTATCTGCCAATAGCAATGTGTAGACTTTACTTTGGTCCTGATTCAAACAAAAAATAAATATGGCTTCACACAAAAACTTGTACACAATGTTCATAGCAACATTATTTATAATAGCCAAAAAGTGGGTAAATAAAATGTGGTATATCCATACACTAGTATTCAGCAAAAAAAAAAAAAAAAAAAAAAAACGTAGGGGCACCTGGGTGACTTAGTTGGTTAAGCATCCGACTCTTGATTTCAGTTTAAGTCTTAATCTCAGGGTCGTGATTTCAAGCCCTGCTTTGGGCTCCACACTGGGTGTGGAGCCTACTTAAAAAAAAAAAAAAAAAGAACAAAGTTATTTCATGCTATAACATGGATCAGTCTTAAAAACTTTATGCTAAGTGAAGGAAGTCAGACAGAAAAGGCCATATAGTATTATTCCATTTATACAAAATGTCCATAATAGGTGAATCCACAGGCTGAGTGGGAAATGGGAAGTGACTGCTAACGGATACAGGGTTTCTATTTGGGGTGATGGAATTAAGATAGTGATGATGATCATGCAACTCTGTGAAAATACTATAAGCCACTGAATTGTATACTTTAAATGGGTGAATTTTATGGCATGTGAATTGAATCCCAATAAAAATATGGCATTCATGAGACAAATGGAAATTTAAATACTGATTTGCTGCTTGATAACACTGTTACCAGCTTATAACATTAAAACATTTATCTTTTAGAGATACATCTTAAATATTTACATATTAAATATAATGCCAGGGTTTGCTTCAAAAATAATACAGGGTAGTTGGAAAACCAGCATTTTGCAGCCGTCAGAGTAAGAGTTGAATCAGGCAAGAATCATCAATGGATGCTGTGATGATCCTAAAATATGTCCACAAATTCTTTGATATTCTCGCTTCTAAAGTTGGTACTTAAAGTTGGAGCTTAATTCTTTCTTGAAATGTGGGTTGGACTTAGTCATTTCTAATGAGTAGACTGTAGCGGAAGTGATAGTGTATGACCCCCCAGAGTAGGTCACAAAAGGCATTGCTCTCTCCGGGATCACTTGCTTTAGAGGAAGCCAGTCAGTGCTATGAGGGCACAGAAGTAACTCTAGGGAGAGGTCCGGGTGGCAAGGAAGTGACAGCACTAACTTGCCAGGCATGTGAATGAACCATTTTGGAAATAGATTCTCTAGCCCCAGGCAAGCCTTCAGATGATGGCAACTTCTGGCCAACAATGAAATGTAATCTCACCAGAGATCCTGAGGCAGAACCACCCAACCAAGCCAATTTCCTGACCCACAGACACTGTCTGAGATCACAAATATTTGTTTTAAACAAGTCCGTTTTGACATATGTATTATGCAGCAATAGGAAGTAAATACAGATGCTGAATCTAAGGGAAATTTTGATAAGCAGATTAGTTGCATGATCTTAAAGCATCTCCAGAGATTATTTGCCGGGAGTGGGGGGGGGAGAGGAGGCAGAGCAGTAACTGCATGGTGATGCAACTGGGCAACACCCCTGACCAGTGATCAAGATCAACATCACCAATAAGGGGCAGATAGACACATGCCTCCACATGTAAAACCCTGAGAGGGACACAACATCATCTAGGCAGTGCTCTGGGCAAGAATGCCTATTTTGAATCCAATCATAAGAAAATGGTAGGCAAACACCCCAATGAGGACCATCTTATTAAAAAAAGGAAGAGGGGGGCGCCTGGGTGGCTCAGTTGGTTAAGCGACTGCCTTCGGCTCAGGTCATGATCCTGGAGTCCCGCATTGGGCTCCCTGCTCGGCAGGGAGTCTGCTTCTCCCTCTGACCCTCTTCCCTCTCGTGCTATCTCTCATTCTCTCTCTCTCAAATAAATAAAAAAATCCAAAAAAAATAAAAATAAAAAATAAATAAAAAAAGGAAGAGGGATTTATATTTCCAAAATATCAGTGTCATAAAAGAGAAAGGCTCTGGAAATGGAGGCTGACAACTGAATATAATACCTGGCCCTGACCTGGATCCTCTGCTGGAGGGGAAAGCAATGCTATAAAGAACACAACGGACAAAACTGGGATACAGGGGCGCCTGGGGGCTCAGTCGGTAAGCGTCTGCCTTCGGCTCAGGTCATGATCCCAGCGTCCCGGGATTGAGCCCCACATCGGGCTCCCTGCTCCACAGGGAGCCTGCTTCTCCCTCTGCCTCTCTCTCATGAATAAATAAAAAATCTTTGGGCGCCTGGGTGGCTCAGTTGGTTGGGCGACTACCTTCGGCTCAGGTCATGATCCTGGAGTCCCGGGATCGAGTCCCGCATCGGGCTCCCTGCTCGGCGGGGAGTCTGCTTCTCCCTCTGACCCTCTTCCCTCTCGTGCTCTCTATCTCTCATTCTCTCTCTCTCAAATAAATAATATCTTAAAAATAAATAAATAAATAAATAAATAATCTTAAAAAAAGAAGCTGGGATACAAATGGTGTAGAGATAAAACTGAGTCAGTGTTAAATTTAAACTGGTAACTGTACTCAATGGTATATAAGAGACTATCCTTATTTTAAGGAAAAACACAATGAAGTAGTTCAAGGTAAAGGGCCAGGATATATGTAACTTACCCCCAGTAGGTGGAAAAAATGTGTTTGGGAGAGACGCATGTGTGTATGTGAGAGAAGGTGAGAAAGAACATACTAATAAAAAAGCAAATGAAATAAGATATTAGTAACAGATGAATCTGAGTAAAGGGTAGTAGGTGTTTGGTTTTGCCTTACTGTTTCATTTTTGTTACTTACCTGTATCCTTGAAATTACTTCCAAATATAAAGTTTTAAAAATAATTCTATGGGATGGAGGGAACAAGTGAGGGTAAATACGAATTTAGATTGGCATATTGCAAAAGGTTTATTAAACTCTTCTGACTACTTATGTATTTGAAATCTGCCATAGTAAAAGGTAAATGATAAGAGAACTGAACTGGGAAGATCCCAAGTGTCTCTTCCAGTGGTTCCATGGTCTTTCTAAGGGCATTAAAAAAAAGTTTTTTTGCACGTTCACAACGTTGTGTAACCATCAGCACCACCCATCTCCAGAACTTTTTATCTTGCAGAACTGAATCTCTGTACCCAGGCAACAGTAACTCCCCGCTGCCCCTGCCCCACAGCCTCTGGCAAGCACCCTTCTGCTTTCTGTCTCTAGGACTGTGACTACTCTAGGTATGTTACACAAGCGGAATCACACAGTATTTGTCCTTTTGTGACTGGCTTATTTTACTTAGCATCATGTCTCCGAGGTTCATCCATGTAGCAGACATGCCAGAATTTCCTTCCTTTTAAAGGCTGAATAATACTCCATTGTGTGTACATCGCACATGGTGTTCCTCCATTCGTCGGTGGCCGGACACTGCTTGCTTCTACCCCTAGGCTATCACGGAAAATGCTGCCGTAAACACGGTGTATGCAGACCTCTTGGAATCCCCGCTTTCAATTTTAAGCCTGGATTTTTACAAATTGTTAGAGAAAGAAGGTTATATTTTAAATTCCTCTTACCATCTGGGATTTAGTCTGTTTGATGTTTTTAAGTGATCTTTAAAGGGGCAGTGATAAGGCTTTTCCTGATAAAACACCAACACGGATGGTCTTGACCACTGAAGCTGAGCTTCGGTTTCATTTCAAGTGAACTCTTCACGTGCAGTGTTATTCACATGACTGTTTGAAAGTTATTTCTGTCGTAGGGATTCGACAATAGAAATCCTGTTGTAGGTTTTGGACACTGGGTAAGCAGGGGGAAAAATGGCCGAGGTTGGTCAAGTTCATGAGAAAGGGCATGTGAGCCTGGCTTCTCAGCAGCACAGTCCTCTTCTCTGAGGCTCGAGAATTCTCCCCGTGTCCCCCAGCACGTTGGCACTGCTTCCCACCTCCTCAAGGGTTACATAATTACACAGACCAGAATCGTGGGCCTTTTCCCACTTGGACGGTACTTTCTGGAACTGCTAGATTTCCAGATGAGAACTGTTTATTCTGGATCAGACTTAATTTGGTCAGCTGAATTCTCTTGGGTATGGAGAGTTTTTCTTACCCTTGGCCTACTTTCTGTGGTACTAAATACCCTTTACAGTTTCACAAGCACTTTGTAAAATAGAAATAGTTGAAAGCACTGCTTTATTTTGCTTCCTTAGTTCCTTTTGCTCTTTCAGTGCATCAGTTACACTGTGCTCGGTAAGCTGTAACCACAGAGCCTGGCACCGGGAAGGAGGGTCTTGTTCATGTTACAGTAGTCATCTAGTGCCTACTACGTGCGAGGACTCCCACCCTCACTGTCCATTCTAACACTAGATCGTTAGCCCCAGAACAGTAGGAATGGCGACGGAGACGTGTTCAGGGCGCAAGAGGCTTCTACTCACAGGCAGTGTCTTCTCGACCTCCATTTGTGCTTGGATTGTCCCCTCCCTCCAATACAGTAGCCAACTTCTCACACCGGAGTGGGAGAAACTGAGAGAAGACACACAAAGGAAGAAGAAGAAATGCAGAGGGAAGCAAGTCGGCTTCGTACCCCCGCCCCCCGCCCCCATGAACCGCCTGTCTTTGGATACGTTTCTGTTTTTTTCTCTGTATTTTCCTCTTCTCCACATTACCCCACTTTTCAGTGACTAAGAGCTATCTAACGTAACAGTGAGCATCAGAGTTACTAGTCCTGCACTTCAGTATCACGGCAGTCCTGTTTGTTGTTCTCAAGTTTTCGTTATTTGTTATAAAGACACAGAACTCCATACACATGCTTTTTCCCCCCCTTGTGGATTATTTCTTTGATATAAACCCTTAGGAATCGAATGTTGACCAGCTTTAGGATAAGATTAAGTCCATTCAAAATGAGTTAGATGCTCTCTTAACTAAGGTACAGGACCATAAAAATGTTCACTCCAGCTTTAATGACTGATTCTGCTTCTTAGAAGGGTTTTTTTTTTTTTTTTTTTTTAAAGTAGACTCCACACCCAGCGTGGAGCCCAGTGCGGGGCTTGAACTCACAACCCTGAGATCAAGGGGCGGACACTTAACAGACTGAGCCGCCCAGGCTTAAAAGGGCATTTCTTTCAAAGCAAATGAAACAAGTGTTAGCTTAACGTTCAAACACACAGAAAAGAACTCTTCTGGAGTGTGGGAGCCTGGCACATCTCACAAAGGAAGGAAGAAATGGACAAGTGCTGCGGGAAGGTGTCCAGTCAGAGCGGCCTTACTCATCATTCAACTGAGACTTTGAACAGTTTCCCACCGGAGAGTAAGTTGACCCTTGAACAACATGAGTTTGAATTGTGTGGGTCTACTTATACATGGAGTTTTTTGATATAGTAACGAACTGTAATGTATTTTCTCTTCCTTATGATTTTCTTAGTAACATTTTCTTTTCCCTAGCTTACTTTATTCTAAGTACACAATATATATAACTTACAAAACATACATTGATCGACTGTTTACATTATCGGTAAGGCTAGTGGTCAACAGTAGGCTATAAGTAAAGTTTTGGGGGAGTTAAAAGTTACACACAAATTTTTGACTGCATGGGGGGGAGGTAAGTGCCCCTAATCCCTACTTTGTTCAGGGCTCAACTGTACTTTTTTTCCTTCCTTTATCTGCCACTTAGGGGATTTCCTCCTCTTCACTCTCTTTTCCTTAGTCCTGTAGTCTCACCAACTTGGGTGGTTTTTATGCGCCTCAGACTTCTTCTGGCTTTAGCATCTCCAGAGATTGATTTCTTCCTTAGCTCTCCTCCGTCATCACTCCTTACCCATTCCTAAAGCTTTACTCACTCTGACCTGCGTCTTTTCTGCGTCACAGGCCACGGCCCCCCCGAGGGTGGGCTAAAGATCAGCTCTTACCTTTATTGCCTCTATTCAGATCTTACCTTCTTCACTCACTCAAGGAACAGAACAAATGCCACTTCCTCCAGGAAGCCTTCTCTGATTGTCCCAGCAGAAAGGACTGCCATGGCACTTTACTGGACCTCTTAAGATAACTCATCACATTGGCGCCTGGGTGGTTCAGTTGTTAAGCGTTTGTCTTCAGCTCAGGTCATGATCCCAGAGTCCTGGGATTGAGCCCCACATCGGGCTCGCTGCTCGGCGGAAAGCCTGCTTCTCCCTCTCCCACTCCCTCTGCTTGTGTTCCCTCTCTCGCTGTGTTTTCTGTCAAATAAATACATAAAATCTTAAAAGAAAAAAAAGATACTCATCACTTTATATCAAATTTTTGAGCAGGTCTCCTCTTGTCTTCTGAACTCCAGACAGGACCCTACTAAGTGGTCTTGTGACTGAGTGAATCTTGCTGCTGCTGGGGCTGAGCAGAGGGGAGCTATGTTTTTAGCTGTCAGGTTCTAAGTTAACACATTTTTTTGGACTGTGGTACAGAGCATTTCAGTTCTCTAGCACCTTTATACTATGTATTCATATATACACTGGCTCTCTGACATGCAGGTTTCTGTGAACTGACATAGCCCCCATAAACAAGATTTTCAATACAGGAAACCCATTCTGCATTCCCTAGGAACTATGTTAGAAACCTTGGAAACAAAGCCTGCTCTTTAAGAGAGGAGAGTCACAGGATTTAACCTGATTACTTAAAAGAGAAGAAAAAACATGTTTCCCAACCAGAGCAAAAGCGACTAGTATCCTTCATTTACAACAAAGACCCAAAAGAAAAATTCTACAGATTCATTAAGCCCAGATGCTCAAGGGAGTGGAATTAATGGCACTCAGAATAAAAATGTTTTAAACTTTGAGTCTTAAAATGGAGCTGTCACTAATGGAAAAACATGCTTCAAAGGTGGGAAAACATGTAAGATTTAAAAATTCTAGTCCTGCTGCCCCTGTGACTTTAAATAACTATAAAGTGGGTGACACAAAGAAATACTCATTCATCTTTATCTGTTAAAACTTTACCTGGGAATTTGCACTTCAAAGGCATTTAGTGGGAGTGAATGATCTACTGAGGCCACAGAGGGGGCACCAGTGTCTCGTGGATGACCTTGCACAGAGGGCCAGCTCAGGATCACTGCAGCCGAAGATGGTGTGGTTTAACTTTGGTCTCAGTGGTTTCTAGTAAGTGCTGCTGAGGAACCATCTTCTAGGGCACAGCCAGGAGGAGCAGGTGGAAAGGCTACTTTTCAAGTTCTCTGCTATCCTACTTTGACCCAATCATCCCCCAGAGCAAAGCACGTGGTTCATCTGGGAAAGCTGATGAGAAAAAAAATTCTATGGATTGGAGCAAATATGAATGAAAATCCAGATGGTGACTGCAGATGGACTTTTTGAATATACAAAGCACTCCCTTTCTGCTTGTAAACTGTGTAGAGGAAAAGTGAGTTTTATCCACGTTTAAACCTATCCACAAAGAGCTGGTGAGGCATGTCTCCTGGGTCCCCACTTGGCCAAGAAGAGTAAGTTAGATGCTGAAGTGTCCCCTGCACTCCCCGAAATCACTCAGACTTGCTTTTCACTAACAAGCCCCACTAAACTCCGGCTAAATCAAGGAAAAACGCATGTTCTCACAGTGACTGCTTTTTGATGGAGGACAGCATCACAAGGGTTTTGTTCTTGGGCCTGTTGTTTGGGGCACATGTGATTTGAAGTCAGCGGAAAGCTGTGAGACTGGCTACTGGGGAAGGGAAAGGAAAGGGTGCTGTTGGTTTGGAGAAACATCACTGAATTTATGGCTCAGGGCGGTGGGACGGCAGTGGTACCTCCTCCTCAACCAAGGTTCTAAAATGCACCACCCAACCTGCCTCTGGCCTGCAAGGAAGCCCTTCCAGGTTTTTCCCCTGCCTTCTAGAACAAGCCTATACCCCTTCTCCTGGCTCACAAAGTTCTCCCCATCCTGACCTGGCCATTTAGGTCCCAGCCACACCAAAGAACATTCACTGCTTCCATGTCTGCCTATGCTGTCTTCTGCGCACCAGAGCCCTCTAGGGCTTACAACCCCTTCCCTCACCCCCGTAACTATCACATGGCCTTCAGGTCTCAACTTAGGCTCCTGGGGAGGAGACTTCTACTTGTCCCTGTCGGACAGCAGCCGGCCACCATGATGTGCTGGAACATACCCTGGCTCACCTCTGACCTGGCCCTCTTCGTCCCCTGTGGTAACTGCTCACCTGCCCTGATGAACGGCAAGCTCCAGCAGGGCTAGGAACCACGTGTGTGGCATGTGCTATGTGCGTGCATAGTAGGCACTCAAACACTGGATAGGGAGAAGGCAGGGCTTAAAATGCAGTATGAGTATAAGGGACTTGGGTTCGTCTTAAGAGTGGCTTCCCAGTGCAGGTAGCCAAAGATGTGCAAATCTTGGGTCTCTGGAGACCAGTGTGCCTCTGATGCAGTGTTAAGGATGCAGATCCTTAGGATCTGTAGCTGCCCAGGACAGTTCTGGAAAACAATGGACCTCTATGTGATTGTTCGACTTGGGGAATGTCAGCCCTTTGGAGGAAATAAATAGTTTCTTCATCCATCTCCATGAACTGGTGCACAGAACCTGTAATAAAATGAGAAAAATGAAGAAAAATTAAATTAGTTCACCTCCAACAGTTAATATTTGACTTAAAGGATTCTCCTTTACTCTGACCCTATGCTCTTCCCATGTTTTGGCATTAAAATGTCTTTGTATGGAGTGATAATGATAAGATAAAGTAGTTTTATATAGTCCTTACTTGGCAAAAGAAGAAGTGCCAAAACCTTCTAGCCACACTGGGAAGTCGGGGTGGTGGGAGGGATTGGACCTCTACTCTAGCTCACTCTAAAAAAAGAAATTCCAGGTGTCCAGGTGAATAAATATGAAAGGCAAAATTTAAAAGTTTCTAGAAGATTATAGAAAATATCATGACCTTGAGGTAGAGTAGGGTTTCTTAAATAAGATACAAGAAGGTACAATTTCCTCTAATCATAAGAAGAAAGAGATTTAACTACATTAAGAATTCTAGTCATCAAAACATATAAAGAATGAAGACACAGAATGAGATATTTGTAACACACGTAACTGACAAAGAAATAGTATCCAGAATACATACATATATATAAATATAAAAAAATCACAGAACACTCAAGCAAATAAGAAACTGACAACCTAATAGACAAATGGGTAAAAGACTTGAACAGGCACTTAACAAACGTAGAAATCTATATGGTTAATAAATAAATGAAAAAGTAGTCAACCTTATTAGTACTCAGGAAAATGCAAATTAAAACCCACAATGAGATATCATTTCACACCCATCAGATCGGCAAAATTTTAAATTCCTTATGATACCAAAGCATTGGAGACAATGTGAAAAAATACCCAGCAGTTTCACTCCCGCGTGTATACCCTGGAGAAACACGTGCAGGTGCTCTGGGACACGCAAACCAGGATGGTCAGAGCAGCGCCGCTGTTCGCGTCAGCCCCAAACAGGAAACTTGGAACCAAGCCCACCAGTAGCCACCTGGATGAACTGTGGGACGGCCACACAATGGCACAGTGTTATCGAACAATGAAAAGAGAAAAATCTAAAAACCAAAATTAAACAGAAAAAGACCTAACTCAAAGGGTTGATTCTATTTATACAAGTTCAAAAACAGACAAAAATAGACTTTGCTGTTTGGAATACATACATAGGAGGAACGAGGTAAAATTATAAAAAAATTGTCTTAAAAGTGAGAGTACAAAATACTTCTGGAGGAGGAATTATCACCAAGGAGACACGGGGGGTGGGGTCTTTTAGGTGCTGCTAATACACTGTTTCTTACGTGGGTCGTGGTTACATGAATGGTCGTTTTAGATTTATTTTAATGTATGTTCCTTACTCTTTTCTGTATGTGTATTTCACTTAAGTTGCCCATCTCCTTTTTAAAAAGTGTTTTACTAATTGCCAATCTCCAAGCCTTGGAAGCACCTTTTTTTTTTTAATATTTTATTTATGTATTTGACAGAGAGAGATAGTGAGAGCAGGAACACAAGCAGGAGGAGTGGGAGAGGGAGAAGCAGGTTTCCCGCCAAGCAGGGAGCCCGATACGGGGCTCGATCCCAGGACCCCGGGATCATGACCTGAGCTGACAGCAGACGCTTAACGACTGAGCCACCCAGGTGCCCCGGGGAAGCACCTCTTTATGTAGTGCTCAATAAATGCTGAGTCCGAGTGTTTCAGAAAGGATTCAAAGTAGCCCCAGGGGAGACTTTAAGAAGGAAGAGAGGCTGGAGCTGGGCCTTCAATTGTGGGTTCTCTCAATAATGCTTCTCTAACAATTAGGAGGTGGGAAAGGGATACACAGCAAAGGTTTCCGTTGGCCAGCGGGCTTGCAGAGACTAGGGCGGCAGTGGAGAATCTAACCAGGGCATGGGTTACCGTGTGCTGGACTCTGCGTGCCTCACTTAGGAATCTGTAGACAGTAAGGAGACAGTGAGGGTTACCATGTAACAATTAAAAATACTATCATGTTTTAGGAAGATATCTCTGGGTATGGAGGTAGGAATGAAAACAGGGAAACCCTTTAAGGGTCAGACCCAACCCACTGGGAATGTGGAAGTAGAGTTAGAAAGAGATGGGACTGAGACATGTGACTCAGGAATAACAGTGAGAACTTAGTGACTGAGTAACTGACTTTTCCAAAAACTGCTTTTCTGTTCTTTTCCATTCTAAAGCTAACTCTAGGGGTACAAAGAGGAACTCAAGATAGATTCTGCTTTACAAGGACAAGTGGCTGAATCACGGAAGGTCAGAGCAGGACTAACAGACACTGATTTGATGCTGAGGGCCTGACCTAAGTCTTTAAATTTCCTACAGCTACTGAAGAGAAGTGCCTGCGCAGGAAGAAGCAGGAAAAGTAAAGGACGGTGGTCATAACCCAAACCAGAGTGAGTGATCTAACTAACCCCAACATACTCATCACCTGGCTTCAACAACGATCAGTATTTCATCATGTGGCTTTCATCATTTTCCCACAGTTCCAGTCCACATCTATGTGCTCCGGGAGTGTGGCCGGGTCCAGTGAAAGATCAAACACATACATTTAAATGATCTGAATCTTGGTTCTGGTATTGTGTTGGGAGGTCAGCAGTTCCAAACACAGGTGTTCACAGGAAGAGCAAAGAGCATAACCATTCTGATCTCCTGCCCCCGGCTGTTCCCTGGCTTCGAACTCCAGGATCACACAAAGTGTGTTCACGTGCGGCCCCCCAATCCTGTGGAGATGAAGCCCAGGCAGAGAAGCCCTTCAGGAAGTGTTGATCCTTGGGAAAAAAACTGGTTCCACAATCATAGTCCTTCTAGATGTTACCAGATTGAATAATTGCCACTCCCATCCTATGGGAGTAAAGAACAGGCAGTTGTGACCTCAGAAGTGAGGGGGCACCGTCCACCTCACCATGGCAGAGCCTGACGCCCAGGTGGCAGAGGTCCTTGGAAAAGGGGAGATGCCGGCGGTGCCTGGCTCCACTGTCCCCAAATACCTCATCAATTCGGGGGTGCTAATGGTCCATGTCAGAGAACACTGGGACCTTAAACTTAACCCCGCACTCAAGGAAGTGCACCCTCCCCCGGGGTAAAGAAACTTGTCTGCTTCTCTGAAGCGCATCACCAAGCTCCTCTCTTGTAGAACAGCTGTAAGAAAATCACAGGACATGGAAATAAATATGAAAATATGCCAGGAGCCCTCAGGAGAAATGCCAAGGGCTATTTTGAAGCTTACCAGTCCAGGTGGGAAAATAGGCTGCTCGAGACAATGTTCTATTCCCCTGGGGGTTTCTGTCAGTGAGCATGTGATGAGGTATTATCTCACGACCAATCTCTGTTTGGTTGTACTTTGTGCACTTAGCATTCCAGAGAAACTAAGGGGTTCTTCCTGCAGGGGTCATCACCTTAAAAACAGAGGCACCACCATAAGCAATATCAAAATGAGAGGTTAAATGAGCAACGAGTCCTCCGGTTCCGTCTGTGTGGTTTCTTACATGAAGCTGGCACTGCTGTCCAACCATGAAGCGGGCCAGAGACCGCACGGACAACATCAAGTGTACTTCCAGAAAGACAGTACGACTGTATGCAGGACAAACAGGACACTTTTATTCTTATTTTTCCTTAAAATAAAGATACAGAAGTTTTACAATTCACTATGATTAGACGTGATTTATAATCTTAACACTTTTTTTTTTTTTAACAAATGACAACAGAAACCAAAGAACTAGTACAAATTATAAAACTACTGGAGCAAAGAGGAACTATCTTTCTGATCAAAACATGTGCCATAGCTAAACCTCCTCAGAAAACTTTCTAAGATCTCTTAGCTAAACTTTCTTAGAGAGGGTTTGTGGGAAGCCTTTAATCTCAAATGTTTAAACTATTTTTGTGACCACTAAATGCATTCACCAACTTGTTATCAAATGCTTCCTAAGTTTAGGAACCAATGACCAAGTGGCCTGAAACACATTAAGTCTTGATCCCATTTTTCCAGCTATAAATTATTAATATTTCAAGAAAACAAAGATTTTCTAGCACAGAAGCTTTCTAAAAAACTTCAATTACCTTTTCTGGCTCAGTACCTGACTGAAATGTTCAAATGTTTATATTGCACACAAAAAAATTTGAGCAGCATACTATGTGTGTGTGAGAAGCTGATGAAAAATAAGACTGGAAAAAACCCCCCAAACTGTATCCCATTTACATGATTTAAATATATAGTTTCTGCATCTTTAATTAATATAAGTAAAAAGGTAAACTTTAGAACAGCACAGAAATACAAATCATTAGAGTTTTACAAAATATACTCAACCCCTCTACATGCACAATCGTTTAATTCTGGAGTTACCACACAAGGGAGGAGCGAATTTCTTCCCCTTCATACGAAAGCAGGAAGTCATGTGTACAAAGTTATTTATACGAAAAGAATAAAGATCCACATTCCTTTTCTTTGTCCTTGACAAATATTTATGGAATGTTAGAAATTATGAGAAAACAATTCCAATGTCATGAAGTCCAAAGACCTGGAATGAAAAACTCCTAGTGGCATGCTGTGTCGCATGAAATGACAATCATCTTCTAGAAGCTGGGGCTGCATTCCCTGTCAGCCCCAGAGGCTACCACTGATCTGGGTGGAAAGGCCACGAATGCTGTGCCACCTCCGGTCAAAGAATCAGAGCATACAAACGCTGATGCCATTTCAAGAGTCCCAACCAACCCCGATAAAACACGGGTGATATTTAGCAGCTACCTTCCTAAAAGGCTACTTTCCCAAACTGCTGACACAGATAAAAAAGATCATGCAGTTCAAGATCAGCTCACTGCCCCTCACAGAGCTGAGGGCTCCCCAATTCCTCATCAGGCCCAGAGGGGAAAGAAAATCACTGGCTGGCTGTAACTTCCACAAAACAAAGAACAAAACCTGCCTGTCAGGGAGATAATGTTATAGCTTCATTTTAAAACTTGTAATTAGTACATTAAAATTCTAACTTCTTTGTAAAAGAATTCTTACAACCTTTAGCACATTAAATACTGCTCTCAAAATACCTTCATTCAGATTTTAAGTACCTTGTTCCTCAGCCTTGCAACTTCTAACTTGTCTACTTGTCTCCCTTCCTAATTTGCTTTCTCCTTGCCTTTCTGAAGTAAATTATTCTAAAAAAAAAAAAAAAAAAAGGGCAATGCTTAATATAGAACTCAGAAAGCAAGATAAGATTGAGGAAATCACGTCATATGCTCTGGTTTGCTGCCTGAGGATAGTTCTGCCGTTTCTTAAAGCAAAAAGCGGATGAGGATTGTTTTAGAGCTTGGGCGCTATAGCACATCACTAGTGGATCTGGGGACAGGCTATTCATCCTGGTTACAAGAGTCAAACGCATACACAAGATAACTAAGCCTCACTCTGACATGCAACTTTTTCTATTCACTTAGCCCAGGACAGGTGGTTGGTAGCCTTAACAACTCTTTTCCTTCTCTATGTAAATTATCATTACAATGCCTTAGTAGGAACGAAATAACGCCAGGGACTTCTTGCCAGCACTACTTTTAAGTTACCTAGTTGGCAGTGAGGCCACCGCCAAGCTACAGATGCAGTCCATGTGCCTGGCACACCCTGGAAAAGCCTGGCTGACCCTAGCTCCCTCAGGCCTACTTACAAATACTCAGTTCTTAGACAGAAAAGCACTGGAGCAAGCATGGCCCAACAAAACATCCCTCTTTACCAGTGAGATGTCCAAAGATGGCCTAAGGTTGGCTCCCATCGCTCACAGAACCAAGGAGGCTATAGCCTCTGGGGCTGGCCACTCAGCTGACACCTGGAATCCAAGTGACAAGCATGTAGGCTCACGGGACCAAAGGCCAGGCTTCCTGCTGTCAAGTGTGCTGGCTGCCCCCAAGCCCCTGCCAACAACATAGTAGCTTATGCTCCCTGAAAACTCCAACGCCTTCCAGAACCTGAAGGAAATATAGTTACGGTCTTTTGACTACTTCTCCAACAAAAGTTCTATCTTTTGAGATATTCACTTTATGTTGAAAGCCAGTTAAATAACCACCTTAAGAGTTGAACTCTTAACTAGAAAGTTCATGTAAAAGTGTATATTAAAATGGAGAACAAGTGATCCTAAAGTAAAGGTTAACTATTTTTATTTCAGTGGGATATCAAAGTGTGGATTGGCCTGCTTCTGAACAGTGACAGATGGGAGTTTACCCTAAGCCCACAAACCATACAAACTGGAGCATGGACCAGTAGCGTGCTGGCTGACCTGTCACGGGGCTCTCAGCACTGTGAACTTCCGGCAGGTGAGAGGTAACAATTGCATACTAACACTATGACACTCTAATGATGTGGCCTCATGAAACAAGATGTTAGAATGAATTCTTCATAGTCTCAGTGCAACACTGATTAAAGTACCTTTTAAGGGTTTTGTTTGGTATTACTTTCTGCTCTTCAAATAATATTTCCTGAGAAGGCTGTTTCCCAGCAGAAGTGGAATTAAGAGAGTTCTCACGATAAGCCCTTTCATTGATCATCACTGAATTTTTGAGTTATTGTGCTCAAAATGGAAGTACACTTTCAGATTTGCTGGATTTGTGTTAAAACACAAACTGGAAAATTTAGAGATATTTAGAATTATATCCCTATGTCCATTTCACATGCCCTAGAAAAATTTACTTCTTACATAAACATTTCTAAATTTTTAAAAAAGACTTTATTTTTTTAAGTAGGCTCCACACCCAATGTGGGGCTTGAACTCATGACCCTGAGTTCAAGAGTCACATGCTCTACCGACTGAGCCAGCCAGGTGCCCCATTCTTAAGGGATAAATCAAATATAATCAAGTGTTCTCCTTAATCAAATCTCCTGTTTTCCCAATACTCTATCATATGTAGATCATACAATGTATTTTCCAAGTCTTTTTTTACTGAAAAAGCAGTCTGTCCCCTGTCAAGTACTCCCTGAGAACACCCATCCAAAGTTCCCTTGAAAAGCAAATGAGAGCTGAGCATAACAGATACATGAGGTACAGCTGTGTAAAAATCTTCAGTAGATAGCACATACGTGCATGTGTCTAAAGTGAAACCAGAGGTCCTTTGTGAAAACTGTGGCTGTGTTTTTCTCCTCTTGCCTCTTGCTTTTCTAAACGTGAGCAAAGATGAGATTTCTACTTGATATTTATGGGTCATCTTGTTTTTGGTTTTTTTATAAATACTTTTATAAGGGGGTAGGGACTGATTACAGGAGGATTTTCCATCAGGGAAGTGGGAAGGCCAAACATCTTGAAAAGCTGTATGAAGAATAAGACTAAGAAAAAAACCTGTACATCTGTAAACACCCGATGGAAAACGGTTCAAAAGAAACAGAAGGCACAAACTGCGGGTTAAAAAATGCTTAGAAAAGACTGCAACATAACTAGAGTTGACAGAACTAACACCAAGGTCTTTTAGAGTCTCGCCCTAAATACACTCACGTTAAACTGCTTGAAACCATTGTAACTGGCACCATGCTATTTCTCTGCACACCTACTTGCACAGTTGGGAAGAGGAAGAAAGCACAGTGACACTCCTTGACGCCTCAGAGCAAGTATTTAGGACTGGGAAAGAAGAAATTAAAAACATGAAACCTTAAACACTCCATCCTCAGAACTACCACCTCTGGCTTCATGTTTCTGGGAGGAAGTGAATTGATAAATGTGTTTTGTGGGTAGAAAACCAACTAACAAACAAAAATCATCATATAACTCGGCAAAGTAATAACAAAGGGCTGGATTGTATGGCCCCTTAACTTTATAAGCACATTTTAGGGCCAACTTGAGAGAAATTAGTAATATAACTTAATTTTAGCCCATATAAATTACAGTGGCCATCTGGGTATTCAAACAGGAAAAGAGAACAAAATTTACAGAAGTAAAAACTTTTCTAAAGTAAACAAATGTACACTATCAGAACTGTTTTTTCATCAGGCTCAGATGGAAATAAAAGTAGTCAACTTAAACCCCAACCTGGAAAGCCATCCCCGCTACGGCTGCAATTTCATCTTTCCAGCATCCTGCGACATTCATTTAGACAGAGGGCAACCATCCATGTAAACAGTTCGACGTCCTGGTCCCCTGCTGTGGACCTGTGGCCGATGAAGATGGGAGCAGACAGACGGGAGACACTTAAACCTAAGGAAGCGACAGCAGCCTCTGGACACCTTGCTCAGGGCTTCCCGTCGGGTGGCTCAGTGAGACTCTGGGGGGCAGGACTGGTGAAAGTAGAAAGCCATGAAGACATAGCTGTCTTTGCGCTGGTAAAAGCTCCTCCAACAGACTGGCCTGGATGGAGAGGAGGGGAAAAACAAAAGCAAAAATGCCTTCACCTTTGTTAACAGACCATGAAAGACCAATGCTAATTAATGAATGTTAATTGACTGTAACATCAATATGTTAACAGTTACCAAAATACCATTTAAATTTCTAGTTTCAAAACAATCCCTTTCTCTGCGTGTGTCTAGAAGGAAACTGGGTAACTTCTGGGAAAAGAGTCTCCTCTCCTAACCATTCTGCAGGTACTCAGCCGACTCTTCCCTTAAAACCCACCATGCTAGGCCATCAGTTCTCAGCACTGGCTGTGCATCAGAATCACTTGGGAGAGCCGAGAAAGAACTCTGTGCTCTCCGTACCTTAAACCCAAGCTGATAACTGATGACCACCTACACAGGGAATAGTGGTTAGGCTACTTTCAGGAACTGTGCTGTTGTCATCTGAAACAATATTGCAATAAATGAAGATGCCAACTGCTCTATCTGCCTCAGGGCAGTTTTGTTTTAAAAAACCTCATCTCCAAAGTTGATGCTTAAGTGAAATTATTTAAGTTGAATCATATGTTACCACTATTCTTAGACAGAGGGAGTGTGGAAAAGAACTGGCCTTATAATGTAAATAGCAGCATCACTAAAAATGAAGTAACGACTGACATCATACTTATAATGAAGGAGAATTTTTCTATTAAAAAATAAGAAGTCAAAAGTTAAACGCATAATATTGTATAGAATAAATGCTTACATATTAAATTCCATTCCCTGTGATAAAATGAACCCACTGATGGGGCTATGTGCTCTATGTTTGTCTTCTAAAGGGATGGGTCTGTAGACTACATATGTAGTTCACTCACCCTATCTCTAGCTACATAGAATGGTAGAACTAGGAGGCCTGCACAGAGATTCCTGAGGTCCAGGGCTTTTGAATTGTGTTCAGTAAGGGTTAGTCAACCTTTCTCAAAAGCTAAGGAAGGAGATGGCTCCTATTTTTACATACTGATACGACAAAGCAAATGTGGCAAAATGTATATAATTGGCAAATCTGAGAAAATTGGGAGTTCCTTGCACACTGTTGCACCATTCAAGTTTGAAATTATGTAAAAAAAATAGTTAAAAATATAGAAAAGGAAACGAGATTTTTTTTTAGAATTGATATGGAACACACTTTGAAGTATTCTTTTTTCAAAGCCTTTATTTATTTGACAGAGAGAGACACAGTGAGAGAGGGAACACAAGCAGGGGGTGTGGGAGAGGGAGAAGCAGGCTCCCCACTTAGCAGGGAGCCCGATGTGAGGCTCAATCCCAGGACCCTAGGATCATGACCTGAGCCACCCAGGTGCCCCAACTTCAAAGTATTTTAACTGAAAAAAGCTAAGTGCAGAAGACTGTATACAACAGCATGATACCATTTCTGGCTTCGGTTCTCAGGGTAATACTGGCCACATTAAAAGAATTGGGGAGGGACACCTGGGTGACTAGCCAGGTAAGTGTCTGCCTTTGGCTCAGGTCATGATCCTAAGGTCTGGGATCAAGTCCTGCATTGGCTCCTTGCTCAGAGGGGAGCCTGCTTCTCCCTCTGCCTGCCACTGCCCGTGGTTGTGCTCACTCTGATTAAAAATAATAACAATAATAAATAAGTAAAAGAACTGGGGAGGGTTACAACTCATCCACTACTTTCTGAAAGAGTTTGTATAAAATTGGTATTATTCCTTAAATATTTGATAAAATTCGTAGGTGAAGACATCTTGGCTTAGATTAAAAACCTGTGGCATGATTTTTAATTCAATTTATTTAATAGATATAGGGCTATTTAAATTTTGCATCAGTTTTGGCAATTTGAGTCTTTCAGAGAACTTGCATATTTCATCTAAATTGTCAAAAAACTGGCATAAAGTTATTCACAATATTCCCTGTAATACTTTTAATTTCTCTAAGATCTATAGTGATGTCCCCTCTTCCATTCCCGATACTGGTAATTTGTATCTTTTCTTATTAGCCTATAAAGGTTTTACTGATATTGTTAATCTTTTAAAAAATGACCTGTTGGTTTCACTGATTTCCTTTATTTTATGATAATACCTTAGAAGACAGCACTCCTAATGCCTACTTTATTATGGTGCTTTACTACTTATAAAAAACTGCAGGCAGCTCAGGAAATGCTGAATCCTTAGAACAGTGAACACATTAGAAAATTGGTCTCTCTCCATCAGGTGTGGCAAAATTTGCTGAACTTTGATATTATCTGATGTCATAAGAATTTTCATGAATAAGATGAAAAAACCTTTATATTCAACCATCTTGTATTATTATATGACACACAGGTCTCTACAACTTTATGATTTTATCAATGACACACTGAGTACAGAGAAGAGATGTGTTATGATTCTAATCTGTTTCTGGCTAAAGGCATGTCTTACCAACAGCTTTTCCTGTTTGTACAACATTTCGGCTGGTTGTGACCATGACGTTTCCAATTTTTTTGCCACGTTCACTGTTTTGAACAGAACTGAGTAAAGCAAAGAAGTTTTAAGTACATTACAAAAATTCACACATACCACACCTTAGAACCACCCCCAAAATAGAGTTACTGAGAAAAGAGGCTAAATTATTTGTCATGCATCAATTAATTTAGTAACCTTAAGCATGTAAACTTTCAGAAAATACTAAAATAACACGCAGATGAACCAAAAAAAGTCCATAAGGATGCATGGTTAATTCTCCCTACAGTTATGATTTGCTAAAGTTACTCCACCAGAATAAAAATGGCAAATTCTGTTATTAGTTCACACCATTCTCTATGAAACAGCAGTGTTTTTACTCTGAAACATACACACTGCTGAGCTGGAGAATGTCATGCACATATTTGGTTACTATTTGAAGCACAAGTCTATCAAGTGGAGACAAACAATTCCTAATTAGCAATGAAACACATGCCATAAGCTCAGACATAAAAATTTTCCTAGTTTTTTCTCTACTCACTGTGAGAATCTTAACTTCATGTCTGACACGGAGTACTGGCCTTGAAAAGGATGACTGTAAAACAAAGTTTCTGACTGTTAGACTATGAGTATTTTACCAATAAAGCTGCAAAACAATGCTGTCACAAGAAGTATCAGTAAACCTTGTGGGGTGACTCAGCTAGGTGGAGGTGTTCCGCACATGACAGCAGGCAAAGTGGCTTTGAGCACAGATCTTTACTTATAGTCTTGGGAGCCTCTTTGAGCTTATTTCCTCCCTTGTGAAATAGGTGTTTTTTTTTTTTTTTTTCTTGGAGTGGGGGGTGAGAAAGAGGTTTATGTTGATGCTACACTCATGTTCTGATTTATTTGGTCTGGGGCTGGGCTGAGGCATCAATGTTTTTAAAAAGCTCCCCAGGATAGTCAGGATTAGTCACTACCTTAGGCCACGGCCATGGACTGTACTTTGATTCTGGCCATCTTATAAATGCATGCAACTGGTCATCTGAAGATTTGTGTACATCAGTAAAATCTGTGTTTTCTTTTTGAAAAGCAACTCAAAATGCAGGTCTTAAAAATGTACAAAAGGGAAGAAGTGTATGTGTGCACGCATGTATATATATATACACACACATACACACATAAAATCAGGCAACTTGACCAAAGTTGTACCATAAAAGGAGTCAATAAATATTCACATTCTTATTACACCCTGAGAGGTCTCTCTCAGTGTCTAACAAAAAAAGTGACCCTAGGGGCACCTGGGTGGCTCAGTGGGTTAAACGTCTGCCTTCAGCTCAGGTAATGATCCCAGGGTCCTGGGATCGAGCCCTGCATCAGGCTCCCAGCTCAGCGGGAAGCCTGCTTCTCCCTCTGCCACTCTCCCTGCTTGTGTTCCCTCTCTCACTGTCTCTCTTTCAAATAAATAAATAAAATCTTAAAAAAAAGTGACCCTAATGAAATGTATAGCTACTTATTAAAACATCAAAATGCTATTTGTGGCTTTTCAAAAGACAACAAATTTCCTTACTGGCCATATTAAGCATATGTAATTACTTTTTCTGGATTCCTGAATCACAGGTTGAAAGAACTGAGAGTACTTTTTTATTTCTAAAGATTTATTCGAGAGTGAGAGTGAGTGAGAGAGAGAGAGAGAGAGAGAGAGAGAGAGTGCACGAGAGGGGGTAGGGTCAGAGGGAGAAGCAGACTCCACACTGAGCAGGGAGCCCGATGCGGGACTCAATCCTGGGGCTCCAGAATCATGACCTGAGCAGAAGGCAGGTGCCCAACCAACTGAGCCACCCAGGCGCCCGAACTGAGAGTACTTAATCATTCTTTATATTCCTGGGAACGCCCTGTTTAAAGGATGAAGCATACCTGCTGTTTACTAAGGGAAGTTAGAGGACTGCCTTCTCTCCTCTTTTGGAGCTAGAGAAAGGGTTTCATAGATCTCAGATCTGAGTCTGGAATATGTCTAAGTTATATCCCCTGATAACAACTGAAGACTATCATTTCTTGTTTTTAATTTGGTGAAAATAATGAAAAACTGTTATTATATCTGCATAATTTCCCTACCTATATATATCAAGTCTTTCTTCAGCTTTCTCTTGAATCTAAATAACCCCAATTTATTTACACATTTTTAAAAGTACCGTTTTACAACCCTTTATAATCCATTCCAGCTAAGCCTCTTATGAACCTGCATTAAAATCTATAGAGCTGGTTCAAGTTAAAGGCACCACCACAGAGGCAGAGACTGGATGAAGATCTGACCAGGTTATCAGTACAGAACAGTGGGGGGAAGATCTGACCAGGTTATCAGTACAGAACAGTGGGAGAAAGATCTGACCAGGTTATCAGTACAGAACAGTGGGAGAAAGATCTGACCAGGTTATCAGTACAGAACAGTGGGGGGAAGATCTGACCAGGTTATCAGTACAGAACAGTTGGGGGAAGATCTGACCAGCTTATCAGTACAGAACAGTTGGGGGAAGATCTGACCAGCTTATCAGTACAGAACACTGGGGAAAGAGACTGGATGGCCTTGTAGGCCATTCTGAGGATGGCTGAGGTGGGCCCTCACTCCCCTCAGCCCCCATCACAGTGAGGGCCACCAGGCAAACTAACTCACATCTGTTTTCCTTCATCACTCTTTAAAACACAGACCTTGTGGTTAGTGAGGGAGAATACTTTGAACTCTTAGCTCTTTCATTTAATACTATTAAGATATTTTTGTCTTTTAATTCTCTATGTTTTTACCACATTCAAATGCCAAATAGAGGTTTCTGCTATAGTCCAGTGTGATGATTAAATTCACCAAAATTGTTGCTGAACCTAGTCATTTTTCTTGAGAGATGATATAAAGTTTAACAGACATGTTCTTTAAAACCCTGCTATACTTCATCCTTGCAGATGCTTCCCCAAGTTCCCATGACATAAATATCTGGAGTGTGTGTGTGTGTGTGTGTGTGTGTGTGTGTGTGTGTGTGTGTGTGTGTTCCCATGACATAAATATCTGGAGTGTGTGTGTGTGTGTGTGTGTGTGTGTGTGTGTGTGTGTGTGGAGAGAGAGAGAGAATATTCTTTATAGTACCACTTAAATCACATCCCCAGTCTAGCCAGTTAACCCCAGCTCCCAAATAATACAGTAGTTAGTACAAAGCTGGTTTTTGTCTGACTCTCACCAAGAAGTTTAAAACACAAATGAAAACATTCAGTGTATACTTGTATCATTAAAAAAAATCATTTTAATCATTTAATTTAGAAAAGAAGTCTCTAGGATGTACAGTAGTTCCCTTATCTGTGGAGGACACATTCTGAGACCCCCAATGGATGCCTAAAACCACAGACAGTATCGAACTCTATATAATATACTATGTTTTTTCCTATATATACACATACCTACAATAAAGTTTAATTTATAAATTAGGGACAGCATGAGATTAAAAACAGTAACTAATGATAAAATACAACAATTATAGCAATACACTGTAATAAAAGTTATGTGAATGTGTGAATGTAGTCTTTCTCTGTCTCTGAAATATCTTACTGCACTGTACTCACCCTTCCTCCTCTTGTGATGATGTGGGATGGTAAAATGCCTAGTGATGAGATGAAGGGAGGTGAAGCACGTTAAGTACTGTGATGTAGTGTTAGGTTACTACCGACCTTCTGATGACGCGTCACAAAAAGCGTCATTTGCTTCAGGACTGCGGCTGACCCCGAGGAACTGAAACCGCGAAGAAGGGGAAGGGTACTATGTACACATTCTATCAATGGAGAGCTCTCCTTAGATTCTACTCTGTTCCATTCAAACAAGACAGCATTGCTTCATAATGGCCCCACTTCACAACATGTTTAAATGTCTTTTATGCTTACATGGATAAAGTCTGTCAACACTCAGTATTGTGACAGGTATTAAATTTTGTTGGATTTTAGAATCTGAGCTGGAAACTAGGTTTGACCACACATCTAGGAGTTCAAATATCAACTTTAGTTTTTTCACACTTCATGTTTTAAAATAACCTCTCAGTCTCAGCCAGTGGTATTTTCTTCAAGGTTTCTATCTTGTTTGACCATTCTGCTAAAGTACAGATCCAGGGAAAGGGAGAGAACTATCATGTACCGAGCATTGCCATGTACCAGACTTCCTCTTCTGAATTATGCCAAGAGCTGGGAGAAACGTTAATCCTTCCAAAAATGTCTTGAGCTTTTTGTGTAAGAAGTAAGAACAGGGAAGCAGTTTTCAGCTGCTTCTCTGTATTTGGGATTTTATAATCTACTTAAGGAGATTTTTGGAGATATTCGCGTTGTCATCAAAGTTCAGATACGATCTTCTTTATATTGGGGCATACCTGTAAATCAACCATGTTATGTACTATCAATCCTCAGAGGATGTGCTTACTTTGGATTTATTTCTGCAAGTGCCGGATGCTTGTTGCTGTTCCACACCCTGTAGTTGTGAGTGTTCTTCCATGCTGTAACAAAGGTTGTCCCATAGTCCGATAATATCTTTTCATTATCTGTCAAGTAAATATTTGAAAGTTGAGCTGGACTGTAGCCAGTCAGGGATATAAAGATTCATAACCAAAAAACCAAAACCAAGGAATGGCTTTATCACCCATGCTTTTTGGGGGAGACAGCCTACCAGATATCAGGAAACTTGGGTCTAGTTCCAGAAATCCTGTTAAGAAGCTATGTGGCCTTTGGCAAGTCAATCACTCAGAACTTCATTTTCCTAACCAGAAAATAAGAGGGTTGAGCCAGATATATTCTAAGGTTCCTTACAATTCCAAAATATTTCCACGTTCTCCTTACCAAGGTCAGGAGGCATAGTATTACTTATTAAGCAAAAACTGTAGACTGTGCAGGGAGTAAATGTATTGATGTATATACATATGGAGTAGGCAATTACAGCACTTTCTAGCTTTTCACAAATGTATTTCTATGAAAAAAATCAGAATGAATACATGAACTGGTTCTTTTAGTCACTGTTTTTTCTTCTTAGGACTTTAACTCACTATTTGATGAAACTCACTCTTTAATCTCCATGCATTTCACCATCAAAATACTTAAATAACAAAGGAATTTTCGTATTTAATGTTGAAAACTTTTCGGCTTTTTCATTATCATGGGGAAGCTTTAATGCAGAACACTTCTGCTTGGAAGAATAGAAAAGGTTTGGAGAACAGATACAAATGGCTTTTGCTTCATATACTTATCATAAGTCGCCTGCTTTGAAGGTGAAACAGGACTTTTGTTGCTGGGAAAGGAAGAGAATACACATGACTCTAAGTGCAACATAAGGAAATTCTCTTAAGAATGTATTCCTCAAACAGTTCCCTAGGCTGAATCTCCTTTGGAACAGCAGCATGGGCCTAAGCCAGACTACCTAAATTTGAATCACAGCTCATCCTCGACCAGAGGGATGAGCAAGCTATTTAACCTTTCTGTGCCTCACTGCCTCTCCTGTAAAATGAAGAGGACATGGTCTCTACCTCCAGAATTCTTGTGAAGATGAAATGAGTTAGAAATAAAGTGCTCAATTATGAACAATGAATCATGGAACACTACACCAAAACAAATTATGTAATATATGGTGATTAACATAACAATAAAAAAAGAAAAAAAAAGAAATAAAGTGCTCAAAACAAAACAGGTCACTGTACATATGTTCCAAAAAAAAAAAAGGCTAGTCACTATTATTATTCAGCATTTACAGCTACCTAGGCAAATACGTTTAAAAAAAGTAAATTACTCATGAAGCTAACATGACTGGTGGAGACTGGGGTTTTCTTCCTAGATTATTGAATGATTTTGAACTACACACTTAATCTTGGTGTCTCAGCTGTTACATCTGTAGAAGAGGCGAGATATTTAAAAATATCCCATTAACAAATAAGGATTTGCTCCAGAGCTTTCCTTTACAAATGACATGCACACTTCATGAAGAACTAACCTGGGAGGGGGCTGTACTGACAGGACAGTGTGAGTGCACTTACTGCTACTGGGAAACTACGTACTTATAAACAGCTAAGATGGTAAATTTTAGGTTATGTGTATTTCACCACATTTTTAATAGTTCCCCCAAACAGTGGTAGAGATAGTTGAAAAAAAAAAAAAAGGAAAAACAAAAGCTCACTTTTAACAACTACAACAACCTACTAAGTATTTGCTACACGCCCACGGTGGTAGACAACCACATGCAAAAGCTCACTGTAAAGCTTCATTTTCTCTTTTTATAGATTTCCTTCCCTACGGGGGAATGAAATGGTTTTAATACAGGAATGAGTCTATCTTTACCTGCTCTATTTTAACCATTTAATAGGAATAGGATTTCTTAGAATGGAAAACTTGAAGGTTTAATCACTCGGAATTCCAGTGACTGCTTTCATATTACTTTTCTCCCTTTATATATCTTAAAAACATGTAAGCAATGTTTACAAATAGCCCCCAGATACTGACACATCCTTCCTTCCACATGGTCCTTGGGAACACTAAGCAGCCATGTAAAAGTGACCTGCATTCACAGTCTCGATAAGCTTTTCTTTATAATAGAAACATAAGTTTCAAAAAACATTTGAAATGGGATCCATTTTTGTAAAAGGATCACCACAAATACCACAAAACTAAAATCCAAAACATACATAGAAAAAGGTCTGGAAGGATATCAAATACTCAAAATGCTAAGAGCAGTTATCTCTGTATGAGGGAGTAACATAATTTTATAATGAAAATGTCTTTCTTATGCAATTCAAAACCTCATAAAGATTACAAAAGGAAAAAGCAGCCATGCTCCTTACCTAACTGCAGTGTGGCAGCCAGCAGCGCGTGGACGTAGACTGCAAACTGGGCTCGGATCCATTCGTCACCTCCCTCCCAGCCTGTGCCATCCAAGAAGACATCATCCCGGTTCTCCGTCACGTGCCTCACTAGGTAATCTGCGAACCTGAGGTCTGCAGTGGTTGGGTTAAGCAGCTTCCTGAGTTCTGGATCATGGATCTGGATCAGAGCTTCTTCTACCTAGAGGGTACCCAGGTACAAGTCAGAGTCTGGGCATTCACGCGGACATCCATGCCATATTTTAAAGAGTAACTACTGGGAAGCTGAAGCTGGAAATAAAAAATGTGAATAACAGCATTCTCAAAAAGTGAGGCTAAGAAAGAGACAGGTTTTTACACTGAAGTTTTTTTCTATATCTATTCAAAAAATCCTCATTTTGTTTTTAGAAAATATATGCATAAATATTTTATTTTGAATTATAAAAGTAACTGTTGACTTGTAAATATCTTGGAAAACAGAAAGGTATAGTAAAAGTCACCTTTGTCACACAACCAGAAATAAATACAATTAGTAACTATAATTCCTAAAACTTCTTGAGTACACAGGTACCTTGGAATATCTTATTATGTAATATTTGATATACAAAGAGAGCTATGTAACCTACAGGTTAATTTTGAAGTAATATACACATACCTATGAACCCACCAACCATCAACTTTAAAAGTAGAACATAACCAGTAATGTTGAGGCAACTCTGTGGTCCCTCCATCTGTATGCTTTGCCTTGGAAGGTATGGACCTATTTTAATTCCTCAAAATTGGGATCCCAGATTTTTCATTTATGATAGTATAAACATTTTCCCACAAATCATGTTTTGGTACTTTTGATTAGAAACTGTAAAAACCTAGGGTGGGTGAAATTTCCTTTTTTTTCTTTTTTTAATTACTTCAATTGTAAAACTAAATACGATTTAAATTTTTTGTATATTGATGTCAAATATTTATCTGTAGCTCCTTGCTCCTGATATCAGGAACATATTAAATAGGCTAGAAGTATTGAAAATATTTAAACAATAAACACGTTTTAATTATGAGATTGTAGTAGGACCAGACTGGCTTGCAACCTGGCTCACCCACTTACTAGCCGTTTAATCTCTCTGCTCCTTAGCTTCCACACGTGTAAGATATGAAGAGCAACAAGCCTATCTTACAGGCTGTTAGAATTAGGTCAGTTAATATACCTAAGGTGCAAAGAATGCCTGGTACAGCACTTTTTACCTTTATTAGTGTTATTCCTATGCTGTCAGAATTCCAGTTAAAAAAGAAAAACAGGGACCAGAAGTGTCAAGGACACGTGCTCATACATAAGCCCACCTCCACAATGGCATCACTGAGGTGCTTCTGCTGGCGGAATAGGATATTAGTAGCCCCAGCAACGAATCCACGGACGGTGACGTCAGAGAGAAGATGATGCTGCTGCAACGCCATATAAGGCAAACAGAGATATCCCTAAGAATCGTAAGAGAGACGACATCAGAAAAGTAACAGGACAGCCACCTCTCTCTCCAAGCCTAGAGAGCTAAGGAGGAAAGGAAACTTCCGAACCCTGCCCACTGCTGTACCATCTCTGACTCACTACAGTACTATTCCAGGGGAACCTCAGGTCTTGATTGCACTGAGGCCAGTTAATTGCTCCCCTTATCCACGAGTGGTGGTCTAACATGAAAATTGTCTGACTTCATCATTTTGTTCTCAGTTCAGCTTAAAAGCTTCCACAGTAACTAAGGAACTGGAGTTTTTCATTTGGGAAGTGATGTTTTAAGCCCATGAAATAGTATCCTATTTAGTAGAAAGCTGTTAGTTCTTTCAGAAAAATCTGAAAACACATAACCACCAGCATACTGTTATGAGAATAGCAAAGCACTGAATGGCATTTGTCTTATTGCCCTATTGCTAAAAATCATACAAAAATATTTCAAGACATTTGCTATTAAATGTTTAAGGCAAAAAAAAAAAAAAAGACTAGCAATAGCTGTATATTTATCTTCTATTTGAACTGTATTTGAAAATACTACCCTGAAAATTATAGTTGAATTGCCAAACCACAGCAGGCAATTAAGTGTACAAAAAGCAGCATATTTCCCACGAATAAAGGTGTTAACACTTCAAAGATGCAATGAAGGAGGATATGGCACTTCTGTTGGAAGATTCTAAATCACGACAGATTTCCAATAGGTGGTACAACTTGTATATGCAGCCAGCAGGGCACACTTGTTGAACCCCTGACCTTGTTTTCAATCTCAAGTCCTGTGACAATTTTATTTTTTTACTTCTTATCACTTAAGAAAAAAACAAACCACTTAACTAGATAACGTTCTCTGGATGATGTGTTATTTATATCACGAGACAAATCTCTGTGAGTGTAGGAGACATCCCTTTTGCTACTTCATGTTCTTCATTGTATCCAAGAACATGCGTTGTACCTAACAGGTGGTTGTTAAATACTTAATATGGGAGAGAAGACTTCCAAAAGTTGGAAGACAGGTCCAGTAACCTGGTTTTATTCTTTTCCTTGACAGTATCTTTCTCTGTTCAATAAAACGCTAGCCAATAGAGGCAGCAAAAATAAACCCGTGTCGGGGCGCCTGGGTGGCTCAGTCGATTAAGCGTCTGCCTTCAGCTCAGGTCATGATCCCGGGGTCCTGGGATGGAGCCCCGCATCAGGCTCTGTGCTTGGTGGGGAGCCTGCTTCTCCCTCTGCCTGCCGCTATGCCTACTTGTGCTCTGTCAAATAAATAAATAAAATCATAAAAAAAAATAAACCCGTGTCTATGCATTAGAGATACTCAGTACAGTGCTTCTCAACCCACGCCCCTCTTGGGACTAAAGACTGAAAGGACCCCCGCGCTCTTCATTCAGCATCACTCAGCTGCTTTAAGACTCAGGGTTCATGCTTTACTTTGTGAGCTATGTATTGAAAAACAATAGACTCCCCGGGTGCCTGGGTGGCTCAGTTGGTTAAGCGACTGCCTTCGGCTCAGGTCATGATCCTGGAGTTCCAGGATCGAGCTCCACATCGGGCTCCCTGCTCGGCAGGGAGTCTGCTTCTCCCTCTGACCCTCTTCCCTCTTGTGCTCTCTCTCATTCTCTAATAAATAAAATCTTAAAAATAATAAAAAAAAAAACAATAGACTCCCCTTGCCCCCCAGGTACCTATTTCTAAACATATAATAATATTGAATGTTCTTTATATGTTATAACAGCACAAAAACTAAGTATGTTTTTAAAAATCAACACTTTTTAAAAATATAAAAAATTACATTTCTTAAAAAACTATACATATGCTCTTTGACCAGCATTCTACTTCTTATAATTTATCCAGGTACACATGCTCATGTGTGAAATTTGTAAAGAGTTATTTATTGCATTGTTTATTATAGCAAAAGATTGGAATTCTAACTATTCATGAGTGGGGAACTGAATAAATTGCTCATCTGTACAATGGAACATCCAGCAGCAATAGTGATGAAATTAACTTCCAAGGAATATTTGGTAAGAAAGAATAAGGGGTATAAAAGTAGGGAGGGATGCCTGGGTGGCTCAGTGGGTTAAGCGCCTGCCTTCAGCTTGGGTCATGATCCCAGGGTTCTGGGATCGAGTCCCGCATCCAGCTCCTTGCTCAGCGGGGAGCCTGCTTCTCCCTCTGCCCCTTCCCCCTAGCTTGCGCTTTCTCTCTGGCAAATAAATAAGTATCTTAAAAAAAAAAAAAGTGGGGAATAGTCTGCTACCATTTGTGTATAAAAGGAGGGGGAAAATATCTACACATTTGTATATGTATAAGATACCCCCAGAGAGAAACAGAAGACACTGATAATGCTGGTTTCCACTGGAGGAGAGGGCACCTGAGTAGCAGGGGATGGAATAAGAGGGAGACTTTTTTTATAGATGCTTTAGAATCTTTTGAATATTGAGCCATGTGAAAGTATTACATATATATATATTTTTAAAGACTTTATTTATTTATTTGATACAGAGAGACAGCAAGAGAGGGAACACAAGCAGGGGGAGTGGGAGAAGCAGGCTTCCCGCTGAGCAGGGAGCCCGATGTGGCGCTCAATCCCAGGACCCTGGGATCATGACCTGAGCCCAAGGCAGATGCTTAACGACTGAGCCATCCAGGCACCCCAAAAGTATTACATATTTATAAAATTAAGAGTTCAAAATGGCCTTAAAATTATGTCAGTTATTTTTTTTAAATTGTAGTGTATATATATTTTAAAGATTTTTATTTATTCATTTGAGTGAGAGAAAGAGAGAGAGAGAGAGAGAGCATGAGCCAGGGGGAGGGGTAGGGGAGAGGGAGAAGTGGACTCCCCGCTGAGCAGGGAACCCAATGTGGAGCTTGATCCCAGGACAGCAGGATCATGACCTGAGTCAAAGGCAGACACCCAACCGACTCAGCCACCCAGAAGTCCTGTGTCATACTTTTAATGATGAGCTATTTTTCCTAAATTTTTTAAAGTTCCTTATTGTATGGTAGCAGCAAGAGCCCGGGTCCTTTCACATAAAACAGCCTCCATACCCAAGCCCACTTCTGACTTTTCACTTTTCTAGGGTAATTTCCATATTTGGAGCTGTAGTATGTAATAGTAAAACAAAACAAAACAAAACAAAACAAAAACCCAAAAAACGCCTGAAACAGTATTTGCACACCCATGTTCAAAGCAGCAGCATTCACAATAGCCAAAGCGTGGAAGCAACCCAAATGTCATTGACAGATGAATGGATAAACAAAGTGTGATATATACATACACCAGAATATTATTCAGCCTTGAAAAGGAGGGAAATGACGTATGTTACAGCATGGATGAACCTTGAGAACATTATGTTAAGTTAAACAGGCCAGTCACAAAAAGATTAATAATGTATGATTCCACTTAAAAAGGTGTTTAGAGTTGTTAAATTCACAGAAACAGAAAGGGTGGTGTCCAGGGGTAGGGGGAATGGGTAGTTATTGTTTAATGGTTATAGAGTTTCAGTTCAAGATGAGAAACTTCGGATCTACAGCACACCAATGTGAATGTAACTTAACACTACTAAACTGTATGCCTTAAAAATGGTAAACAGGGTGGGGCGTCTGGGTGGCTCAGTCAGTTAAATGGCTGACTCTTGCTTTTGGTTCAGGTCATGAACTCAGGGTCACGAGATGGGAGCTCTGTGTCTGGCTAATTCACTGGGCGTGGAGCCTGCTTAAGATTCTCTCTCCCCCTCTCCCTCCTTCTCCCTCTGCCCCTTCCCCCCTTTAAAAAAAAAAATAAACAGGGTAAATTTTATACACCCCCCCACACACACATTTTTTTAACTGCAACTAAAAAACAAAAATCCCACACCTCAGCTTGGTAAATCTAGCAAATCTGTCATGAGCTAATCTGCTAAAGAGCTGCAAAAGCACAATGTACCTTCTCTCTTGTGCCTTGGAAAGGGTTACAGTGTGATCAGGACTGGATGCCATTTTCTCACCTCTCCTCCGGTCAGGGATGATAAACATGTTCATGAAATGGAAGCCTCCCTGTTATAGGGATGTCCCTTCTCTCCACAATTTATCTGGGGTTTAAAGGTAATCCCTATCAAAATCTCAACCTGTGTGAGAACTTAAATTGATCCTAAAATGATGTGGAAATGAAAAGGGCTAAGAAATGCTTAAAGATCAGTTAACAAGAGGCAAAGCCTTTTTTCTGCCTGATAGGATATACATACAGGGGGGAACTGCCCCAGGATGGACAAATATACAAATCTACAATATCAATGAAACAACAAGAAAGAGTCCAGAAAGACTCCTTCCTCAAACATACACAGAGATTAATTCTAGTTAATAAAAACCAAACTGTGAAAGTCAAAACTAAATAGCTTTAAAAGATAACCTAGGACCTCAAGGTAGGGGGGACTGCTTAAATATGACCTCCAAGGCACTAACCATAAAGTAAAAAATAATAAAACAGAAAAAGTATTTAGAATATATGAAGTCCCACAAATCAGTGACAAGGAGGACAATCCAGAAGTTTTGAACAAATACACAAAGGGGAATCCAAATGGTTAACAAGAATATGGAAAGCTGTTCAATCTCAACAATTACTGAAAAAATGCAAACCAAGAGCCACAAGATATTATCAAATTGGCTAAGTATTAAGAAGTCTGATATCAAGTGTTGGTGAGAATGCTGAGCAGTTGGGAACTCATACCCTGTTGTGGGAATGGTGGAAATTGTCAGAACCACATCAGTAAACTGGGAATTCTAGTTAAGTTGAAAGCACCCATTCCACATGATCCAGTATTCCTGCTTTTAGGTACCAAATGCTATAGAAACTCTGGCATGTGTCTAGCAAGACTCCTGAAAAAGAATTTCATAGCAGCATTATTTGTATAGCCAGAAACTAGCAACAGTGCAGATGTCCATCCACACAATTGATAAGCTGCACAACAGCTGAAAATGGAAAACTATATAGAACAATAATATACAGTATTATGCAAAAACATGAATGAAACTAAAAACTATGTCAAGAGAAAAAAAATTTGTGGTTCCACTTAAATAAGATTCATAAACATACATCCATAATTTTTTGGCTAGCCAATCAAGGTAGCTTTGATAACCTAAATTTGAAACTACAAGCTGCCGGGCTGCGGGGAGCCTGCTTCTCCCTCTCCCACTCCCCCTGCTTGTGTTCCCTCTCTCGCTGTCTCTCTCCCTCTGTCAAAAAAATAAATAAAATCTTTAAAAAAAAGGGGGGGGGGAAGGGCCTGGGTGGCTCAGTTGTTAAGCGTCTGCCTTCGGCTCAGGTCATGGTCCCAGGGTCCTGGGATCAAGCCCCACATCCGGCTTCCTGCTCGGCGGGGAGCCTGCTTCTCCCTCTCCCACTACCCCTGCTGGTGTTCCCTCTCTTGCTGTCTCTCTCCCTCTCTGTCAAATAAATAAATAAAATCTTAAAAAAAAAAAAAAGAAAAAAGAAAGAAAATGACAAGCTGCAAGCAAGCAAACCAAATATAAACTCAGAAGCAATACTTAAAAGATTAATAAATGTGGCAGATCAAAAATTCTGGTTTCTAACTACATATATTTTTAATTTTTTGATAACTTTATTGTTTTACTAAAAAAGTTACAAACTGAAATTAAGATTTCTAAATTAAGTGATCTTCTTATGGAGACATTTATTTAAAACACCAAAGGTATCAGATATATGTAATTAAAAAAGAAACCAAAAAACAAAAACAAAACAAAAAAAAACTGGGGCACCTCAGTGACTCAGTTGGTTGAGCATCTGACTCTTGGTTTCGGCTCAAGTCATACTCTCAGGGTCATGGGATCGAGACCCACGTGGGGCCCCACACTAAGTGCAGGGTCTGCCTGAGATTCTTTCCCTCTCCCTCCCCCTTCTGCTCCTCACCCACCCCCTCCCACTCGCACTCTTGCTAAGATAAGTAAAATCTTTAAAAACAAAAACCAAAACACCAAAACTAAGAAGCTAATCTTTAAAAAAAAAAAGTAAAAAATTCAAAAATAATTTTTTTAGTGTCTGCCTAAAATCATCTTCCCTATCCCTCAGATACTAAAAATAAAAATCCTTTTATTCAGTTAAGAGTTACTTCAACTGAAGTGACTTCTCATCAGAGTTTCATTTATAGTAAGATCCAACTAATTTTTACCAAATAATAAATATTGCCTAACTGGAAGAAAGGAGGCAGAAACAGATTCATGAGATTAAAACAAGTGGGAACCTTAACTCCCAGGGCTCTAGGCCTTCTGGCTGGTCCTGCTGTAACTGCTTTGCTCCAGTGTGTGGCCAATTCCAGGACTCTTTCAGTAGTAAGGCAGGAAGATTTAAAATCAGGGAAAGACCTAAGAAAAGCCTTCAGGACTCTTCCACATCTGAAAATAGCTACCCCAACTTCCTCTTTTGCTTTTTTCCATTTCCCACATTCTCCAACACTTCTCTGGTTCTAAAGTGGTACAGCCCAGCAGAGCACACATACCACATAGGAGAGTTTTCTAATTTTCCTCCTCCTCCTTTGGTTCCCTTAGTTCCTTCACTTCACCTTATGGGCACTGTACCCGAAAGTTGCCTCTAGTCCCATTTCCTCTCCCGACTGCACCCCAGTTTCTTCCCTACACTTCCTAAATCAGCTCTCAGGATAGGTTCCAGCATATTTTAGCATCTGGTATCTACAGCACTCAGTAAGGCTCATTCTAAAACTGACATGAAAGGCATCATCCTCCAGTAATTTCACGTACCAGAGAGAAGACTGGAAAAGCTGGAGAGCTGGAGCATCTCTTCTAGACTTAAATGTTTTATGATGTATAAATTTGTTTCTATTTATTCATACACTGAATCAGGGGACCAGTCAGCTTATTCTCTCCAAGGCTCAATATCCTACCTTCAACAATATTCTCCAGGCAACCCCTAGCTTCTATTTTTAAAATTACTTTTAAGCTGTTTGGCTAACCTAATTTCTTCTGTATTAAGTCCTTTATGATCTTCAAGCAAAAAAAAAAAGCCTAAAGACAATTCACTTTTAAGAATACTGTGTCAACTATATTTCAATTAAAAAAGGAATATTTCATACTCCAAAGTTAATGACAAAAAAGAATCAGCACTTGTATTTACAACTGTGATTGAATAACAAATTAGATTTTAATCAGTACATAATAAAACACAAAACCAAAAAGAAAAACATTTTATTTACCATAATGATGGTGGTAAGTCCATCATACATTCAGTAGTGGTATAATGCACACAAATAGAATATTCTGCCAAACATGGTTTATAGGCAGCCACCAAAATGTTTACATTGCTTTGTTTAATTTAGCAACCTCACAGACAAAAATAAAATCCCTCCCAAGTTAATCGCCCTCCTAATAGCTCCACATGATAAAAATTGGAGGGTGGGTGGGTAAAGCTTCAACAAGTACAGGTAGTCCTAACACCCACATGTGAGTTCAGAAAACCTGTAACTGGTGGCTACTAACCATAAGCAGCAGTTTGAGAGTCCTTAGTTTTCTCCCTAGGTTTCTAAATCCCAGTTTTAAGAAACTGTGCATTAGTTCAATCATAAAACAAATTAAGATAATTTCAGAATCTCCCAGCAGGCCACAAAATGAACAAAGCATTCTCCGTTAACTATTCATCAATACTGACTTGGGGCAAATACTTATTTGTAAAGCTGGATAAACCCAGGAAGAATTTATCATAGAGAAAGAAATACATGTTCCAATCAACCCTACCCATCTTTCTTTTCCACATAAAGTCTTACTTCATGCACAAAGGACAGTATTTAGAGAAAACCATAAAACTGTGCTCTAGTTACCAGAAAGATGTATCTGTCTTTCATGGTAGACTGCAAGATCATGGATATAAGAATATAGAATTTAGTATGGTACCTGGCATATGTGACACTAAGGTCACAGATAACCATAGCACTATACATTATGTATTTTATAGTTTTCAAGGAAAATTTTCAGACCTGAAAATGTGTTCAACATTGCCAAGTTAAATTCTAAAAGGGTTGTCAGGGGGCACCTGTGTGGCTCAGTCAGTAGAGCGTCCAACTCTTGGTTTCAGCTCAGGCCATGATCTCATGGGTCGTGAGATTGAGCCCCATGTCGGGCTCCACGCTCAATGGGGAGTCTACTTGAAGATTATTTCCCTCTGCCCCTCCACCTACTCTCTCTCTCAGAAAAATAAATAAATCTTAAAATAAATAAATAAATAAAAGGATGGTCAGATTCTTTAAGGGTCTCAATAAGGAACACTAGGGGCATCTGGGTGCTCAGTTGGTTAAGCATCCAATTCTTGATTTTGGCTCAGGTCATGATCTCAGGGTTGTGAGATCGAGCCCCACACTGGGGTCCTGGCTCGGTGGAGAGTCTGCTCGAGATTCTCTCTCTCTGCCCCTCTCCCCATTTGTATGTGCACTAACAAAGAAATCTTTGAAAAAAAAATAGCAAACACTAAACTTTACCTTTGTGAAGATGGCCAGGGGCATGCCATATTGGTCTTCTTCCAAACCGGAAATTAGCCCTGGTATCAGGACCACCTGGCCTGTATTAGCTTGAGGTTGTACAGTAATCGGAGGACTGTCTGAGGGCACAGACTCCTTTGGAAAAGAGTTTGTCTGTTCTGACCCCACCTGTTCCCTTTCTTTCAAGGTGGGGTCCTCTAAGACGCTAGGATCCAAGGTCTCCCAGTCACTTTCTGAAGACTCTGGAGATGGGCGAGAAGGAGGTTTCAAATATTGACTGGTTTCATTAGGTTCCTGTCCTTTGCTGCTGTCATCATCTACTTGGAGCAATGGTTCTTCAGTGTTGATGCCAGCATCTCCTCCATGGTTTCCTGTCATGATTTTCTTAACAGTTCCTGAGTTGGTATTTGAAATGTCGGGAGCAGACACAGAAATAAAATCATCTGCAGGGGGATTGTTTTCGTGAAGCCCAGCATCTTCAGACATACTCTTTCGGGGTCTGTACTGAGAACAGTCACTGAGACCATGTTCAATCATGCCTACAACATACAATATTGGAGAACAGCTTGGCTTACAATAAGGTGGGAAAAGATAAAAGTTTCATATTCCATTCTAACTAGAACTCTCCTATAAAAATTTTAGTAAGTTATACTTGCACACGTTTTAATTAAAAAAAAGAAAAATATCATACAAAACAGAGAAACCCAAAGCCAAAAGAAAACCATGTTAAAATAGAAATGTTATCTGTAGCAAGTTTATCCTTAAAATTTTTTATCATTCAAAGTTCCAGTACAAGTTAAATGAAAGAATGAGTACATACTGTTAACCTCTTACCTGGAAAAAGGGATAACACAGTCATCAGGGCACCCACCAATTTATTCACTGGAGAAATATAAAAGAGAACCTGAAATGGATTAAATCAAAATTAAATTAGAAAATCCATGAGTCTACAAAATAAAAAAAGCGGGGGAGATATAGAGAAGGAAAACCACTTCTTTACAGAAGAATAACAGCTAATATAGCACTAATGAAAGAATCAAAGAAATCACTAAGCATCTACCATGATTCTGTTAAAAATTACCAATGGAAGCTAAAACTACTATGAAAGGTTGCTGGACAACAGGATATTCACATAGCTTCAAATATATCATCCCATTGATTAGCTATTAGTTGCGAAGAGAAACACAAGTACCTCATTATGAAGAAATCTGGGGACTACCACTTTAATCAAATGATCAAATTTCACATCACCAATAATACTACAGACAGTTATGGACCTCCTGGTATAACTCGGAGAAGGACACACCTGTATAGTACTCTTGCCAAAAAAGTTTAATCTGAAACTAGCCAAAAGAAAATAATCGGACAAATCTAATCTTATAACTTGTTTGTATTCTTTAAAAAAAAAAAAAAAAGCCAATGCCATGAAAAACAAAAAGAAACCAAAAAAAGAGCAAGGTGGTAGAGCAGTTTGAGATTAAAGGATTAAAGAGAACTATAAGGCAATACATGATCCTTGGTCCCCAGAGTGAACGAAACAACCAGTTTATAGGACATTATTATAACACCCGAGGAAACGTGAAAATGGACTGCATTTCTTGAATGTGAAAATGGTATTTTGGTTACATGGGAATATACTCTTATTCTTAAGAAATACATCCTGGGGCGCCTGGGTGGCTCAGTTGGTTAAGTATCTGCCTTTGGCTCAGGTCTTGATCCCAGGGTCCTGGGATTGGAACCCCATGTCAGACTCCCTGCTCAGCGCAGAGCCTGCCTCTCCGGGGAGCCTGCTTGTCCTCACTTGTTCTAGTCTCTCTCTCTCTCTCAAATAAATAAATAAAATCTTTAAAAGAAAGGAAAAAAATATATCCTAAAGTTTAGGGGTAAAATACCATGATTTTAAAATTATTAGGATTCGGAGGGGGGAAATGAACATATATAAAGCAACATAATGCAAAAGTGGCAAAATGTTAATCGTCAATACAGATCAAGTGTTTAAAAGTTCATTATAGTATTCTATCAACTTTTCTGTAGGTTTGACATTTTTTCAGAATAAAACTTGAGGAAAAAAATCAGAAACAGGATTAGATGTTTAAAAGCAACACTTGGTAATCATTAAATTAGTTGAAAAAAACAAGCAAAGGGGTGCTTGGGTGGCTCAGTCGTTAAGCATCTGCCTTCGGCTCAGGTCATGGTCCCAGGGTCCTGGGATCGAGCCCCGCATTGGGCTCTCTGCTCTGTGGGAAGCCTGCTTCTCCCTCTCCCACTCCCCCTGCTTGTGTTTCCTCTCTGTCTCTCTGTCAAATAAATAAAATAAAATCCTTTAAAAAAAAAAAAAGAAGAAAAAACAAGCAAAGATTTGCTTAGGTGAGTTTTTTTTTTTTAAACAATTAAATCATTTAGTGACACTGAAGTGCTATTTGCAGAATATATAGCACCCACAATTGTCTATGCTTTCCTTATAGATGATCTTACTTAAGGAGTGCTTTCCAAGTACAGAGAAACCAAGTGTTGCATTAAAGGACATCCTTATTTCATCAAATCATATCAAAAGAGTATACCTGTGATCTGCCACATTAGATAAAGTTATAAGATCATAAATGCCACTACATGTAGCTAGGCTAAGTACTATTTTGGGAGACTTTTGTTTCAGATACATATATTTATGTGTGCCCTGGGTTGCAATGTAAAATACTTTTCATTATGAACTGCAATAACAAAGTTTGAAACCTACAACTCAACAAGTAAAAAAAAACACCCCCAAAAATCTGATTAAAATGGGCAAAGGACTTTAACAGACATTTCTTCAAGGAAGACATACAAATGACCAACAAGCACATGAAAAGGTGCTCAACATTACTAACCATTAGGGAAATGCAAATCAAAACCAGGAGATACCACCTCACACCTATTAGGATGGCTACTATCAAAAAACTAAAAAACAACAAATGTTGGTAAGGATGTAGAGACACTGGAATCCTTGCACACTGTTGACAGGAAGGTAAAATGGTGCAGCCACTATGGAAAACAGTATGGTGGTTACTAAAAAAAAAAATTAAAAATAGAATTACCATCTGGTCCAGCAATACCACTTCTGGGTATACACCCAAAAGAGTTGGAGGCAGGGTCTTGAAATGTATGCATACCAACATTCATAGTAGCATTATTCATGAAAGCCAAAGGTGGAAGCAACCCAAGTGTCCATCAAAGGACAAAGGGATAAAAAAAATATGGTACGTACATACAGTGGATGTTACTTAGCCCTTTTTAAAAAGGAAATTCTGACACGTTATGCATGGATCAGTTTCGAGGACACTATGCTTAGTAAAACAAGCCAGTCACAAAAAGACAAATACAGCATGATTTCACTTGTATAAGGAACTCAGAGTAGCCAAATTCATAAACACAGTAAGTAGAAGGGTTCCTGTCAGTGGGGAGGGGAAAATGGGGAGTTACTGTATTAATAGGTGCAGTTTTAGTTTTGCACAATGAAGAGTCTGTGAATGGATGGTGACGATAGCACAACAATGTGAATGTACTTAATGCCACTCAACTACACACTAAAAACTGGTTAAGATGGTAAATTATGTGTCTTGTGTATTTTACAATTAAAAACTTTTTAAAAAGTTATAACATTGCACATATGGTATGTTAGATTCATTCATTTTAAAAATTACATGTTTCTCTTTGAAGAAGAAATACATATTCATTACAGAAAACTAGAAAAGTATTTCCTTCTTAAAAATATAACCTAGGGTCACTTGGGTGGCTCAGTCAGTTAAGTGTCTGACTCTTGTTTTGGCTCAGAAAATGATCTCGGGGTCTTGAGACCAAGCCCTGTGTCGGGCTCTGAGCTCAGTGCGGAGTTGGCTTGAGATTCTTTCTCTCCCCTTCTCCTGCCCTTCCCCCTGCTCACGCTCTAAGTAAGTAAAAAAATCTTTAATAAATAAAAATATAACCTACATTCTCAAACTGATGATATCTGGGGCACCTGGGTGGCTCAGTTGTTAAGCGTCTGCCTTCAGCTCAGGTCATGATCCCAGGGTCCTGGGATCAAGTCCCGCATCGGGCTCCCTGCTCAGTGGAGAGTCTGCTTCTCCCTCTCCCTCTGCCTGCCGCTCTGCCTACTTGTGCTCTCTATCTCTCTGTCAAATAAATAAAATCTTTAAAAACAAAACAAAAACTGTTGATATCTTTCCTTCCAGTCTCTCTTTAATGAATATTTATTTATAAAATTAGGATCATGGGCTTGATATGTACTTTGATAAACTTTCACTTAACATTCAATGAAACATCTTTACAACAATAAAAAAAAATCTCAGAATCTCTTTAGTCATTTGGAATTATATACAAGATGAACCAGTACTTATCCACTGATAATTCATTATTATAAATTATTCTGTGACAGAATGTCTTAGGTTGACTTTGTATCCAACGCACATTAATTCTGGAAAATAAAGCTCTAAGAGAACTACTGGGCCAAAGGAATAAATATATTTTTTTTAAAGATTTTATTTATTTATTTGACAGAGAGAGACACAGGGAGAGAGGGAACACAAGCAGAGGGAGAGGGAGAAGCAGGCTTCCCACAGAGCACGGAGCCTGATGTGGGGCTTGATCCCAGGACCCTGGGATCATGACCTGAGCCCAAGGCAGACGCTTAACGACTGAGCTACCCAGACGCCCCAGGAATAAATATTTTTAAGGTAACAAACCATACTGGACATTAAAAATGGCTGGCTTTAGAACATCTATTCCACCCCTACTCCACTTAGCACAGTAATATGGTATATAAAACTGGCCCCAGATCCAAGGGCAGCTCCTGATTAGTCTAAACCAGAGGTCAGCAAACTATAATACTAAGAATCCTTCCTTTGCAGGCGATATATATGGTCTCTGTCACAACTACTCAACTCTGCCCCTATAGTGCAAAAGCAGCCATAAGCAGTAAGTAAACGAATGGGTATAATTGTGTTTCAATAAAACTTTATAAAAATAGATGGTGGGCCAGATTTGGCCCTGGGGCCTAGTTTGTACACCCGTGGTCTAAAATCGTGGCAATCCAATCTTTTTGTACTAGAGAATGGTCTGGAACCCAAGTTTAAACCAACTAGTTTATGTACTTCTTTGGCAACAATTATTTGTTCACTCCAGGCACATGGCCTCATGGGTTTAAACAAATTGCAAAGGAAGATTCTTATAAATGGTTTGGGAATAGGTATTATTTTTACCACCAACACCACCAATTATTTTTAAGATTTTAATGACTGAAGATTTTATTAATTTATTTCAGAGAGAGAGAGAGTGCGCTAGCAAGCAGGGGGAGGTACAGAGAGAGAGGGTGAGGGAGAGGGACAAGCAGACTCTCTGTGCTGAACACAGAGTCCAACAGGGGGATTAGATCCCATGACCTTGCGATTACGACCTGAACCAAAATCAAGAGTTGGCTGTTTAACTGACTGAGCCACCCAGGCACCCCAATTTATTTATTTATTTTAGAGAGCGAGCGAGCATGCGCCAGTGAGGGGAGGGGCAGTGGGAGAGGCTCTCAAGCCGACTCCCCACTCTGCATGGAGCCTAACCCAGGGCTGGATCTCACAACCCTGAGATCATGACCTGAGCCAAAACCAAGAGTCTAACACTCAACCGACTGAGCCACCCAGACACCCCTCTACCACCAGTTATAACTGAGAGAGCATACAGACCAATTATTGTTGGCAGTTAACCTACACTACAAGGGAAACCAGGCACAGGATAAAGCTAGCACTGCAGACTGTGGAGCAAAGAGATGGAAAAAAATCTGAATACTTAATTATACCATAGAACCATTCAATCAGCCATGAAGTCTGCAGTAACCCAATACATTTCATTATTATTTAAGTCTGTTTAAATTGGTTACTGTCAAATTGCCCCTAGAAAAGACTACACAAATTTATACTTCTGTGGTAGTGAACAAGAATATGTGCTTCAGTTTACCAAAATATGACAGGCAAAAAAAATCTTCATTTATACTTTACCATTAGTTTTAATTTTATATAGTATTTAAGAAATGTCAACACATTAGTTTGTGATGTAGTGTTCCATGATTCATTGTTTGTGCATGACACCCAGTGCTCCACGCAGAACGTGCCCTCTTTAATACCCATCACTAGGCTAACCCATCCCCCCACCCCCTCCCCTCTAGAACCCTCAGTTTGTTTCTCAGAGTCCATTGTCTCTCATGGTTCGTCTCCCCCTCTGATTTCCCCCTTTCATTCTTCCCTTCCTGCTATCTTCTTTTTTTCCCCCTTAACATATATCATGTATGGTGATTAACATAATGAAAAATTTTTAAAAAATGTCAACACATGTTAAATATTCCATTCCTTCAAATCTCACCTTTTTTTCAAGAAGAATTAGTTTAAACAGGATTAAGACCTAAAGAAAAAATACTGTATTAAAATAAACTCAAGCCTTTTCCCTTCCTCAAACATAACCATATATCATTTAATCAATAATATTAACTATAGTGCTTAAAACTACATTGAAAATTATGAACTTATACTGAAAAATTAAAAATTAAGAACCACTAAAATCCATTAAAAAATTAAAATTAAATAAAATCCATTAATTAAAAATTAAGAACCACTTAAATCTCTAACCAATTATGCTTTTTGGAAGGAGTTATATCATTTTTGCTTGAAATATCTGCAAGCTCCTTCAAGGGCAGGGACTATTCATTTGTTTCTGGATGTCCAGGGCATTCACACAGCAGATACTCAATAAATGTGTACACATGAATGATTAATGTGTGTATGTCCCAGTCAACATGTTTAACAATAAAGATCAGAAGACATAAGTATAGATATTTTATTAGAAAATGTTTCACTCTCAGAGCAACATATAAACTATTCTGCAAGATTAAAACATGTTCCTTTCCACTCTAATTTCATGACATCTGAAATTACAAAGACAACAGAAAAAGTATCCTCTTCTGCACAGAAATAGACAGTATTCCTATACTTTTAAAAACTTCTATAAGCTCTACCAACATTTTCAACTTTTATCATTATGAGAACAGTCTTAGAAGAACTAAAATATGGTATGCCACAATCTGTATTGGACCTTGTAGCATAAAGAATTTGCTCAGTTAAATGAACACAATTTTAGTACGTTATAAATTAAATAAGGTATCATACCTTGTGTCGAAAATGAAGCACAAGATCTCGAGGAGATAGACCTACAACATTAACAAAAAAGCTAATCTGTGATGACAACCTATGGGTTTTGTCAAAGAAAGTTTCTTCCCATCAAAGGAAAGGCAGGTAAAAATAGGAAATAGTAAGAATATGCAAATATTAAAATATTTACATAATACTTGATTATGTACACATATACTTGGAATTTATCAAATAACTGTTAACACGGTCAAAGATAGCATAGTCCAACAGAACTTCCTACAATAATGGAAATGTTCTAAATCTGCTTTGTCCAATACAGTAGCCACAAGTGACCAATGAACATTTGAAATGTAGCAAATGTATTGACAAAATGACTTAACTTCATTTAACTTTTATTAATTCTAATCTAAATGTAAATAGCCACATGAGGCTAATGGCTACTTTATTAGTTTCTCATCATGAAAAGGATATTTACTGAGTGCCTATTGCGTACCTTGGACACCAATGAATACTCTGGATTATCAAAACAGTATAAATCAAACAAAACCCCCAACTTGAAAAACTTTAGGATAGAAAAGAGCTGAGCAAATCTCTCTCTCTTGCTCTTCCTCTTTGTTTTAACAGGGAATTGACCTGGCCAGCCCTATCATATGAAAAAGAAAAAACTTCTGTTATTATTCTGAAAAGCAGAAATTTACTTTATAGAATAGTTCTAAATATTGCTACAATTATGTTATAACCTTTCTTAATAGAAATACTGGCTAAGAAGATATGTAAGGGAACAGAACATCAAACATTGAAGAATTTAAATTTAGATCCCATACAGAAATTTAACTTTATGAAGTTTTACATGCAACTCGGTTTACCAAATGGGAAGAAATGAGGGCATTTCTTCTGATTTGTAGAAAAGCTACTTACCAAGATATACTTGGGATCCTTCTAATGAAGTTCCTCCCAAGGAACTATTCATATGCTCATAAAGCTCCTATAAAATATAAATTCAATTTAGAACATTTTACAATCATTTCAGACACTAAATTAGAAGTATGATGACCAGGAAAAAATTGGTTCTTTAACCGAGGCAGTTTGTTTCGCCAGTAACAATGAAGGTCTCTCTGAAACCTTACCAGTTTCCAGCACTCCCTCCTTCTCTTCCTCTTCATTTTAAAGCTTAGTTCACTCACATGGTGGTATGGATTCTAGGCTAAGTTTCCTCTACTTTCTTGCTAAACACCTAATTGTCCTATACTCACTAAAATCCAGGAGAGATCCGTGTTCCATTCACTCATGGCAGCCCAAAGAAAAACATGCTATCCATCTTTAGTAAAACAGTCATGTAGTCTGTTTTTTTTTTTTTAAGATTTTATTTATTTATTCATGAGAGACAGAGAGAGAGAGAGAGAGAGAGAGAGAGAGGCAGAGGGAGAAGCGGGCTCCCAGGGAGCAGGGAGCCCGATGTGGGACTCGATCCCAGGACCCTGGGATCATGACCTGAGCCGAAGGCAGACGCTTAACCATCTGAGCCACCCAGGCGCCCTTGTTTTGTTTTTTGATTGGAACCAGAAGACTGATAAACATATTGTGCAGTATATTAATAAGACAAGCAAATTTAGAGAAGCAATGCTATAGCAAAAGAGCTACCACCCAATAATAGAAACACTTATGTTAATTATAGTCCTTTGTAGTTATTATTTCCTAATAAAAGGCAGTTTGGTTAAATTTATTATTTTTTTTAGATTTTGTTTATTTATTTGACAAGAGAGAGACACAGTGAGAGAGGGAACACAAGCAGGGAGAGTGGGAGAGGGAGAAGCAGGCTTCCTGCAGAACAGGGAGCCCAATGTGGGGCTCGATCCCAGGACCCCAAGATGGTGACCTGAGCCAAAGGCAGACGCTTAACGACTGAGCCACCCAGGCGCCACCCAAGTTTGGTTAAATTTAATAAATATCAACTGTACATTCTGGACAAATCCTTTGCCTTTCAATGTTATTTCCTTTTCTTTTTTTCAATTTGCAAATCTTTGTGGTTTTTTTTTAATTTTTATTTAAATTCTAGTTAGTTAACATACAGTGGAATATTGGTTTCAGGAGAATTCAATGATTCATCACTTACATGCAACACCCAGCGCTCATCACAAGTGCCCTCCTATATACCCGGCGCCCATCTAGCACATCCCCCACCCACTTCCCTCCATCAACCCTCAGCAGATTGTTTTCTATCCTTAAAAGTCTCTTATGGTTTGTTTCCCTCTCTCCCTTTTTTCCCCCCTCCCTTTCCATATGTTCATTTGTTTTGCTTCTTAAATTCCACATGAGTGAAATCATATGGTATTTGTCTTTCTCTGACTTCTTTTGCTTAGCATAATACATTCTAGCTCCATGCATGTTGTTGCAAATGGCAAGATTTCATACCGCATCTTCTTTACCCATTCATTAGTTGATGACACTTGGGCTCTTTCCACAGTTTGGCTGTTGTTGATAATGCTGCTATAAACACTGGGGTGTACGTACCCCTTCAAATCTGTATTTATGTATCCTTTGCATAATAAGTAGTAGTGCAATTGCTGGATCATAGTAGGGTCAGTGTTACTGTCAAAGAAGAATGTCTTTCTTAAGCTAACAAGATTATATTCCAAAATATTACTGACAAGATTAATTGATTCATGAATCTGTTTTCAGCCAAATATATCTATAGAGGGATATAGTTACCTTTAGAATGGAAATTTGGGAAAAATCCTTCTCTTCAAAATATGCATGTGTAATGAGCTGAAGTTTTGCTTGAAGTAAGCCATAGAGAGGCTTAAAGAAAAAAAAATACTATTAGTTGGATAATAGTAAAAAAACAAACATCTTACAACTTTGTAACTGAAAGAACAGGGAGAAAAACTAACTTCAACTTTAGTATCTTATCCACAGCTAAAAGCTGTTTTATCACCTGTTCCAGCTCTATGGCTGCGGTTGAAAAGAGCCTGACACACTTGGAGTACAGTGGTTAAGAGGTGGGCACAGACCCCCCGGATCCGCTCTATCACTCGGCCACATAACCTCAAGCACTGAATCTCTCCACATTTGCTTGCTGATGTGAACACTGGCATATGAAAAAACAGCACATCTTATGCCATTTCCAGAACTAAGTAACACAGATAAAAGCACTTCGAGTGCCTGGCACATGGAAAGCACCTAAACGTTAGCTATTATAAAATTTAAAACATTCTAATTTCTGCACTGTTCTGCTGGTTTGTGGTGACACTTAATCATCCTTATAACAGCCAGTTCTTATATCTAGTTGAACATTCATAATTAAATTTAAGTTCATTTCCCTTTTTTGTCCTCTATGGAGGCTTGGAACAACTAGTCTGTGTCCTCTATCAAAATGTTCTTTCGTATACTTCAACAAAATTATTCCTTAATTCTTATTTTTATTTAAGACCCTTTTCTACTATTTCCATCCTTTATTTTCAGTGTTCTTTTCTAGATGTTTCCTGATTTCTGTGTCCTTAGAATGCAGAGACCATGCTGTATATATACTCTTAAGTAATTAAAACAATACCGGAAGAGCTCCCCCCACCAATATCCCTGTTAATATATCATTATTACCATCTTAAAGTTCTAAGTACAATATTTTATATACTTTAAATATATATTTTATATATATTTTCATTTATTCTATATATAAAGACTACAATGAACTATGAGCCACCAAACTCTTTTGCGTGAGCTAGCTCTCCCTATCCCCTATGCTGTTTAAAGACAGATAAAACTGGATTTTCACCCCCAATTTTATCACTTAATAGGTTTATGAGAGTTATTTTTTCTCTCATACATCTTTATTTGTAAAATGAGAGCAATAAATACTTAGATCTCACTGTTATATGAGGATTCAAATGACAATTATATCTAAAAAGTGTCTGGTATAGAATTAACACCTGACATATAGGGACCTGATGAATGGCACTTGTTATTATTATAATTGTTCTTTGAAGAAAGATTACTCAGGAAGTCTTTTAACATGTCACACTTGCCTTAGTATCTGATACTCCTATACTCTGATCATCTGGCCCAGTATAAAAAAGTATTCACTGGTGTCTTTTTCAGGCTACCCTTCTAAAAACTATCTAAGTGCAATCTACCAATGTTCTGATAATGGGGTCTTTTACAACCTTGTTTTTTTCAAGGAGTCTATTCTTGCCCTCTATTTAAAATTATGATCTTGGAAGCAATAACTGATCCTCAAAGTCTTTTTTTTTTTTTTTTTTGAAGATTTTATTTATTTGACAGAGAGAGACAGTGAGAGAGGGAACACAAGCAGGGGGAGTGGGAGAGGGAGAAGCAGGCCTCCCGTCGAGCAGGGAGCCCGATGCGGGGCTCGATCCCAGGACCCTGGTTTCATGACCTGAGCCGAAGGCAGACGCTTAATGACTGAGCCACCCAGGCGCCCTCGATATATTATTAAGGCCCACAGTATAAATTATCATCCAGAATTCTTTTTTAAGATTTTATTTATTGAGAGAGTGCAAGAACACGAGCAAGAGAGCGAGAGAGCGAGTGGGGAGAGGAGCAGTGGGAGAAGCAGGTTCTCTGCTGAGCAGGGAGCCTGACATGGGGCTCGATCCCGAGACTCTGGGATCACGACCTGAACCGAAGGCAGCCGCTTAACCAACTGAGCCACTCAGGTGCCCCTATTCAGGATTTTTTTATGCTTAGTAGTAAAAGCCAAATAAGTCCTATTTTGCAAAATTCAACATATATTAAGCAAATTACATTTAAATTGTCTGTGGATATAAGAAACTGGACAAGGCAGGGGCACCTAGGTGGCTCAGTCTGTTAAGCATCTGCCTTCAGCTCGGGTCATGATCTTAGGGTCCTGGGATTGAGCCCTGTGTCAGGTTCCCTGCTTAGTGGGGAGTCTGTTTCTCTCTTCCCCTTTCCTTCTGCACCCCACCCCTCGTGCTCACTATCTCTCAAATGGATAAGATCTTAAAAACTAAAAATAAAAAAGAAACTGGACAATGCAGAAGAAATAAACAAAACCTACATACATGCGGTGACTAGGCAAATGAAATATTCTCCATTTTGACTTAGGTTAAATGCAGAAACGTTTGTATTCAGTAATCATACCGCTATCAGACAATTAATATGATAGAGATCTGGATTTTTCCCCACAAAGGAGATCTGGGAGATTATATTTACATGTAGAATTAGTCATTTGGTGTTACTGGTAAAGGTGTTATTCTCCCATTAATAAAAAAAAGGAAAATTACAAATGATTTAATGAAGAGTTATGAAAAATAAATGTTCTATATTTTCTTCAAAAAATAAAAAGTTAAAATTATACACTTGCATCTGATTAAATTGTACACAGATGAAACAATTTTAAAGTATTGTTATTGTATAATTCATTGTCATTTCTGTTCCTCAAAAACTTTTAAAAGATTTTATCTTTTTTTTTAAAGATTTTATTTATTCATTTGAGACACAGAGATAGAGAGAGAGCATGAGTAGGGAGAGAGGCAGAGGGAGAGGGAGAAGCAGGCTCCCCGCTGAGCCAGGAGCCCGATGTGGGGCTCGATCCCAGGATGAGCCAAAGGCAGACGCTTAACCATCTGAGCCACCCAGATACCCCAAGATTTTATCTATTTTTTAGAGAGAGCAAGAGCGTGCCCACACGAGGAGGGGGAGAGGGAGCGAGAGAATCCCAAGCTGACCTCCTGCTGAGCACAGAGCCCGACCCTGAGCTCAACCTCACAACTCTGAGATCATGACCTGAGCTGAAATCAAGAGTCAGACGCTTAACTGACTGAGCAACCCCAGGTGTCCCCAAATTTTAAGTTTTTAAAGAGCAAGTTAAGGTTACAATTTTTCATAGCAAAAGTCATGTACTTTTATATCATCAATAAAATCTGAGCGATTATGATATTTTGAGTTTTAGTAATATATTATTTATCCAAAGTCTTAAAAACAAAATAAAAATGGATAAATGAAATATATTAGCTACCTCATTTTGGTCAAGTGTCAACCTCTTTTCCAAATACCTAGTTAGGAGATTTCCTTCGTCTTATCTAGTTGTGGGTAGAGGTGCAAATGAGAGTAAAACTGCTGAAAGGCAAAGAGAAAGAGGAGATGCACAAGAATAAGAGCCCCTAATGAATTTTAATCTATTACTGTTTCCATAAATCTCTCCTTATTCTAATAATGCCTTATTCTCAAGTAAAAATCTGACACGAATATTTAACAAACACATTAACGAGTTATTTGGTCTCTTACCAACTTGCTTAGAACACAGACACTTTTCTGAACGGTCTCTCTGGTGATATCTGCTTGCCGTACTTTCAATGCCTATGTAAACAGTCATCATTAGAAATATTTCATAGAAATATTTAAAAATCATTATCTTTCAATATAAAAATAGCAGTGAGGTAGAAAAAATTTCTTACATTTAGTTAAACTCCAAATTTATTGAGAATCTCAGAAAATATTTATTGAATGAGTCAGCCAGGAAACTTTGTGCCAGAATCTGGTGGCACTAGGAATGTAACCATGAGAGATAGTTCCTACTCTCAAGGAATTTACTGTATGATGGAGAATACTTTATGTGTAAGTTGCCACACCCATAATGCAAATCAAATGTCCTTGATTCTGGTTTGAAAATGGGCATCCTTTCAGAGACTACTGTTCCTGGTGAGAAGGGGCTAGTTTAAAACTCCCAAGACAGAAGAACTGGCAACAGTTTTGTTAAGGTGGTTCAATGCTGCCTGGAGTTTATCCTGGCAAAATAGTATTGTAGACCAGCCCTGAGCCGTAACTCATGCCTTGATGATTCTGAGGATGACTACATGAGATGTCTGTAAGTTCTCTGCTAGTAAGGAACAAGCGTTCATTTGATCAATCTCAGATAATTCTGTGAGGAAAGTTAGAACTTTTCTTCCCCTCTGTAGTGTACTGCCTGACATCTCTTTGGACCTGTCCTGAGGACCAAGGGGCCTCAGTGTCTTCAACTGACTGATGACTGATGACCAGTCATTAAACTAAGAATAGAGCCTTCCTTCAATCTGTTTTCTACCTCTCTGCCTTGATTGGATTCATCTATCAGGTCTCACTTTCATTCAAAGGGAATCAATCTTTTTCCTACGTTATAGGTCCTTTGGATACCTATCTTATCATCCCTCTGGTTATCAGGTGAGGATAGAAAAATTTGGAGAAAATGGCAACCTCAACATATTGTGGAGTGGGTCAGACCCAAGGGGTGAGGAAGACAGGCAGTATGAAATGCCATTTAAAGGCTATGCAGAGCACGACAACTGTTGTTAATGTTGACAGCTTTGGAGAATTTTACTAGTGTTTACACAACCTAGAGGGGATGAGACTAAAAGGTACAGATTTCCGAGAAAGGGTTGGGGGCAACTCAGTTCATCTCACAGAAATGTACATTAAGGGTAACAGTATATGAAGCAATCAAATGTACAAAGCTATCAGGCTAACTCTTACTCTCAGGTTTATCTTTATCTTTAAATTCAGTTATTCATTCTGTAAATATTTACTAGGTGTGTCCTATATTCTAGGCCCTGTGTGTGAAGGGCTGTTTCAAGTAGTTAACTACTTTGGGTATGGTGGAATTTGCACCTGCAGTTTATTTTGAAATGGTTCAGGGAAAAATACAGACACACACACAAAGCTGACATTTGTTGAATCTAGACGGTGGGCATACAGGTGTTCATCATACAATTCTTTTAATTTATCTGCATGTTTGAAAGGTCATTAAAAAAAGCTAATGAAAATTTTAAAAGATTAACTTAATTATTCACCTGAGGAAGCTTTTAAAACTTATAATTGCCTAGGCCCTACTCCCAGAGATTCTAATTTAGTCACCGCAAAAGGAAAGGTCAGGAAATGTATTTAAAAAAAAGAAAGTCTCCAAGTAATTCTGGTTAAAAATCACTGTTTTAGAGCAGTGGTTTGCAATCTTGGCTACATACTGGAATCACCTGAGGAGCTTTTAAAACTCCTGAGAACCAGAACATTAAATCAGAATCTCTGGGGTTGGGACCCAGTCCTTTCTAGTATTTAAAGCTCTCCAGGTGACTCCAATGTATAGCTGAAGTTGAGAAACACTCACTACTTTAGAGTATTAATGATGTCATGATAGGCAAGAGATTTTTACTCAGTGTCTTCACCACAAAAAACCAGTGCTGCTCAGAAGCAAGCCATATGAAAGGGGAAGCTACCCATCTTGGCTTATGTGAATTTATTAATTAGAGTTATTATAGTAATTCAGGAATTAAGCTGGCAGGTAATTTAAGAATTAACAAAATCTTAGTTGTAGATAATTAAGATAACATGCAAGTATTTCAAAACTACTCAAGTATTTTCCCCTAATTCTAAACAGCTGCTTAAGGAACAACATACATTATCACTTCATTTTTCTAAATTATATACCAAACACTAGAAAAAGAAAATTCAAGGACACTATAAAGTTTAAATACAGTATTGGAAGACAAATGGATAATTTAGGTATCACTATATAAAAACAATGGACAAAATATTTTATGGTAATTATAGTTACCCATGTCAACTTACAAAAACATTCATGTGAATAAACTGGTACTATTGGGAAAACAACTTCAAATTGTTTATAAAAATCTAAAATAATACCAGTGTTTTCTGTTGTTGTTCATTGTAACTACCATACCTTGGCTTCAATCTGTCGATAACAGGAGATACCATACACTGTGGCTCCGTTTCCATTTCTGGGTGGCAAGTGAAAAAACACAGTATCTAAGAGACACACAGAAAAATGTAAATACCAAAGTGAATTACCCTTATTAATAAATAATGTAAACTGAAGTATTATAATACAGTTAATTACAACCAAAATGATGATGTAACAAGGAACCCATGTCATACCTACTTCTAGCATCACAACCACTGGTTTCTTAGAATCCATCTTACTGCCTTACCACGTACATTCATTCATGCACATTCTCAAAAAGCCCAAGGGGCTGAATTATAACAGGTTAATATTGAAACTACAATCACTTAGCTCAGAAAATACTTAACCAACCATAAAAGACTCTTAATCATAGGAAACAAACTGAGGGTTGCTGGAGGGGGGCCGGGTGGGGGGATGGGGTAACTGGGTGATGGACATTAAGGAGGGCACGTGATATAATGAACACTGGGTGTAAGACTGATGAATCACTGACCTCTACCTCTGAAACGAATAATACATTATATGTTAATTAATTGAATTTAAATTAAAAAAATTAAAAGGAAAATATTTTATTTCAGATTAAAAGAGGTATAGAATCATACAAACAAAAGGTAACACATGAATCTTGGATAGATCCAAGAAATTCTTGGACTAACTGGAGAAATTTGAACATAGATTAGATATTAGATATATTCAAATTACTGTTAAATCTCTTAGCTGTCATAATGGTACTGGAAGTTATCCTGAGGAATGATCTTACTCTTAGGAGTGCATGCTGAAGTATTTAGAGGTAAACTAAATGTCTACAACATTTAGTTGTCATAATGTCTACAACATGGTGTTAGACTTTCAAATAGGAGAGGCAAAACTGTACACACATAAATATAAAGAAAATCTGTGGGATATTCACTATACTATTCTTTCAACTTTTCTGTATGTTTAAAAGCTTTCATAATAAAAAAGTTAGGAAGAAAAGATTTGCAAGGTTAAAAATAATGTATTTAAATTTTACACTAAACTGCACAGTAACATTTGCTTCATTTCATATGAAAATTATTAAGTATAAGAGGTAATTAAACCAAGTTTAGTCTGGTGTTTTGCTAGAGTCCACGCCATAATAAAACGTCCTTTGTTGAGCCAAAGCACTCATTTACAGGGTCATAGGAGACTCAGCAGTAATTTCACAGCATTGCTTTTTCTCTGAGGGTGTTAACATGTTCCTCTTATCTGCAAACTTTTTTTACACCCAATATGGGGCTTGAATTTACAATCCCAAGATCAAGAGTCTCACGCTCTACCAACTAAGCCAGCCAGCCACCCCTTACATGTAAACTTAAGCAGAGCACTGCAATAGCAGTGGCTCCAGGGGTGGAGAAGCAATCCCAGGTAGGCATTGGAGTACTAACCTAATAAGTTTGCAGCTAGAGCCCTAGTCAATTGGTAGCCAGTACAGGTAAGCCCTTTAGTTTCCCTCCGAGAGGAGTCTGAGGTATGAATGTAGGAAGTGCTACCAGCAGCAGACGTCCTAATCTGGCCACTTACTTTGGCCAGGGCTCCTGGCAAAAGAGTGGCCAACGTTCACTAACATTACCAACATAAGCCCAGCACTCCTCTGGAAATCTTCCAGCGCATGACTAGTCATCTCCAAACAAGCATTTAAAATATTTTATGAATAGTCACAAGAAGCCAAAGGCCTTTGATTTACCAAAATACTTAGAATCTAAGATGTCTTGGTAAATTAAAAAAAAAAAAGGCACCTACTAATTGTTCCATTGTTTACATACCTTCCTGGTAGTTGTGTGCGCCATCTGGTAAGGCAAGGAAGGGCAAATACTTCCATTCTTCAGGTATAGTGTGGCTGTCATGTCCATCTCCTGGAATCAGGGGCGGGTAAGAGAATTCAACCTAAAATAGTAAGCAATGTTAGCCAAAAGGTTTTATCATGATCAAAGGGAGCATTTTGCCTATCAGGATAGGCAAAAATACTATAAAAATACTTTTTTTAAAAAAAGATTTTATTTATTTGACAGAGAGAGAGACACAGCAAGAGAGGGAACACAGCAGAGGGAGTGGGAGAGGGAGAAGCAGGCTTCCCGCTGAGCAGGGAGCCCAATGCGGGGCTCGATCCCAGGACTCTGGGATCATGACCCGAGCTGAAGGCAGACACTTAACGACTGAGCCACCCAGGCGCGCCGCAAAAATACTTTAAGATTTTTTGATTTGAGAGAGTGCAATTGAGAGCATGCGCAAATGGGGGGAGGGGGCAGAGGGAGAAACTCTCAAGCAGACTTCCCGCTGTGTGGAGCTCAACACAGGGCTCTATCTCATGACCCATGGGATCATGACCTGAGACAATATCTCAAGTCCACAGCCTGACTGAGCCACCCAGGAGCCCTCGCAGAAATAATTTTTTAAGATTTATTTACTTTAGGGACGCCGGGGTGGCTCAGTCGGTTAAGTGTCTGCCTTCGGTTCAGGTCATGATCCCAGGGTCCTGGGATCGAGCCCCGCATTGGGCTCCTTGCTCATTGGGGAGCCTGTTTCTCCCTCTGTACTCTCTCTTGCACACGTGTGTACACTCTCGCTAGCAAATAAATTAACAAAATCTTTAAAAAAATTTTATTTACTTTAGAGAGCAAGAGAGAGTGCCTGTCGGGAGGGGGTCAGAGGGAGAGAGAGAATCCCAAGCAGACTCCATATTTAGCTCAGAGCCAAAGCAGGGCTGGATCTCATGACCCTAAGATTACAACCTGAGTCGAAATCAAGAGTCCGATGCTCAACCAACTGAGCCACCCAGGCGCCCCCTGGCAAAAATACTTTTAAACTCTGAATGACAGATGTAAGGATAAGCCACACTTACTAATGCCATTTGGCATTATCAGCAAACCTGCTTATACATAAGAGGAAAAAGAAAAAAGGAATGAAAAGAGGAAAGATTTGTAAGTCTTTTCATCTTTCTGATTTAAAGGTGTTTAGATGTTAATGTGCAAAGGAAGATAGGGGGTAGAGTGGTGGTGACTGGCCTGGAGATTTACACTTGGGAACTATCATCAAATAGATGGTAATTGAAGCCATGAAACCCTGAGAAAAACCAACATCCTACTGAATTGAGTAGAGGAGGTCCAACAAAGAAGCCTGAGAAGTGTGAGCCAAGGTCTAGGTTTGCTTCCCATCAACTGTCTCCCTTGCAAAAAAAAACAAAAAAACAAAACAAAACAAAAAAACTGGCTCCCTTGCTCACAATACTTGTAGCTCTGAGCTATGTTTTTCATGGGGGTTGGCAGGAGGATTGAATGGGCGAGCATTAATCAACATTTCAGGTTTTTTTTTTAAATATTGAGAACCGATCAATGAAAAGTTCAAAGAAATCTCTCCAACACTGTGTCCTTTAGAAATAAAGTTTTTAGTATACACCCTCAGCTTCTGATTACCCAAGTTTATCAGCATTTTCTCTGTGTTTCTATTTCTTTTTGTTACTTCAATGAGACTTTTGGAGAGGAAGGAAGAATTAAACGCATGGGACTTGGATTATCATATTGATTTATAAGTTCTAGGTGATTTACATTTAATTTTCTTTCAAAATATATTTATGCAGGAATTTATACTGCAATAGTAGTAATATACAGTTGCTCCTTGAACACAGTTTTCAACCACATAGGTCCACATACAGGTAAATTTTAATACAGTACAGTACTATAATGTATTTTCCCTTCTGTATGATTTTCTTAACATTTTCTTTAGCTTACTTTATTGTAAGAATACAGTATATGATACAAATAACATCCAAAATATGTATTAATCAACTGTTCATGTTATCAGCGAGGCTTCCAGTCAACAGGCTATTAGTAAGGTTTTGGGGGAGTCAAAAGTTATACATGGCATCTCTAACCCCCACATTGTTCGAGGGTCAACTGTATACACTAAAGTTGGAATTTGAGATTAAGAATCACTTTTATTTTTTTTTTCCAAGTACTCAATAATTTATTTTTAAGCTAAGTGTGCCTATTACTTGAAATGTAGAAGACTGCTTCGGCATAAAAAGAATCACACTTCAAACTAAATAACGAATGTGTTATTTCTCTCCTAATTTTTAAAATATGAACATTCTGTAATTCAGTCATGGGGGCCTTTACTTCCAGGTGACTTCTTCACTGGGTCTCAATTCCCTTTTAAACAACAAACTTTTGTTCCGGAAGGCAGTCAGCTTTTCATCATTCTGTCTAGATAACATCCAAGGACAAACCCCATGGGCACAAGTATATGTACCCAGTGGTCACGAACAATCTGAATTATGTTCATCCTGAGTGCTGCGGCCTTGACGCCAAAAACGACCCCACGACCAAGGGCAGCGACGACCCAAGAATCACTTTTAGATCCTACCTTTAATGTGGAGAGATATGAGGCTCATATTCCCACACCTCAATGGAATGAATCAAGCTGCCACTTGAGTCACAGGAGAATTATAAAAGAGCTTTAAAAATGATTTTTTAAATAGGTGACCTAGGTCCATATTTACAATCTTTAAAAATACTAAGAAGGACTATACACTAAGAAGACTCCCTCCCACCCTTGACACTACCACTCTGGCCACCCAGTCATCTTCCTGCCCCTACCTTCAGAAGCAACCATTGTTTTCAGTTTGAAAGGATTTTTAAAAGGTTTGAGTTATGGATGGAATAACTTTTCTCTCAGAGATCAGTCATTTAAGATCAGTTAGCTGAAGGCTGAGTATAGATAATCTCAAATTACATTTTGCATTTCTCTATCTTTTCTATGTATCACAGAGATTTCACATATTGTGTGGAGGAAAGTAGAATGTGACAAAGAGGTAATGGAGACTTATTCAAAGCTGATACTATGAAGCTGGTAGTTACAGAGTTAAAAAAAAAATTCAGAATTACTTCAACACCAAGAAAAAACAAAACAAAACCTAGAAACAAGGAAATAAATTATTGTGTTTTATTGTAATCAATAACAAAGTCCAATATACACTTACTTATTAAGAAGCCTTGGTAATTATTACAACATGTTTTCTTTTGGGAAGCCACTGACCTTAATGTATAGCTATTTTATTTAAAAAACATTTAGTATAGTGTAAACATGCTTTTAAATAAATACAAACATCATGGACCCAAATTCTCAGAAGTCCATCATGAAATATGTTGCTCTTTATGTCCAAAACGTTTAATCTGAAATTCCAAAAGAAAGTAATACAATAATGCTCAACCTCATTTTTAATGATGGAAATGCAACTTGGAATAAAATTTTTACTATATTAAAAACATGAAAAAGATTATTAATATTTTGTGTTTACAAGAGTATGGGGAAATAAATAGGTGTGGCTATGGGAAGGTGAACTGGTAGAACAGTATGGAAGGCAATTTGGCAATATTATCAAATCAGTAACACATTTACCCTTTGACCCAGCAGTTTTAGGAATTTATCCCGCAGGTACACTGATATATTCACACAGATATGTACAAGAATGTTCCTAGTAGGATTTATTGTCACATAAAAATTAGAAAACTAAATATTCATAAGAGTGATTACATAAATTTTACATCAGTTCTATACAGTTGTTAAAAAGAATGTTAGATTCACATATACTGATAAAGCAAGCTAGGTATGATATACAGTGTGGTAGGTAAAATAAGAGCCCTCCAGAGATGTTCATGTCCTATCCCTGAAATCTGTCTATATGTTACCTTACAAAGTAAAAGGGACTTTGCAGACACAATTAAAGATCTTAAGATGGGGGTTATTCAAGTGGGCCCACTGATTTCACAAGGGTCCTTTTAAGAGAGAAGTGTCAAAGATATCTGAAGATGCTAAGCTTCAAGATACTTTGAAGACTGAGGAGGGGACCATGAGCCAAGGACTGGAGGAGACTCTAAAAAGTTGGAAAAAAGCAATAAAATCGATTTTCCCTAAGTGCCCTGAAGAAACACAGCCCTGCTTGATTTTAGCCCAGAGAGATTTCTGATCTCCAAAACTCTATTTGTGTTGTTTTAAGTCGCTAAGTTTGTGGTAATTTATTACACAGCAATAGAAAACCAGTACATACTGTTAAATTTAAAAAGCAAGCAGAATATCAGTAAATACAGTATAATCCTATGTATACTATGATTCCATTTATGCAAAAAATTATACTTCTGTATCTTTCTAAATGAATTTTTTAAAAACTTGCTTGAAAAGATACAAGCTTGACTGCTAACAGTTTACCTCTGGAGAATGGATAGGGTTGGGAATTGGAGATAAAGGGTGCTTCGCTTCGGCAGCACACATACTAAAATTGGGAATTGGAGATAAAGGACTATTCCTGTTTGTTGTTTTTTTTTTTAATCTCCATCTTCTTTTTTGGGAAAATTTCAAACTTACAGAGAAGTTGAAAGAAAATAAACAACCTTATAAACATCATCTATATTCACAAACTGCTAATTTTTTGGCCACATGTGCTTTTATCTGTGTTGCATGTGTATACACACACTTTTTCTGCATCACTTGGCAATAAGTTGAGATTATCATTACTTTTAAGTAAACTAGCATTTATTTTTAAATGGATATGCATTTCTTTTACAGTTAAAAAAAAAAAGATAACCACAAATAGCTCCTAGCTTTTGAAGGAAATCTTATTTCCATTCTATCCTTTTGGACACAAAGGGAGATATAGAAATCTGTCTTCCTTTCTGAAGACTTAGTTTAACAAGTTACCAACAGCCAGAGTTTAATATCTGATTGTTTGCTATGTTCAATATATTCTCTCAACTCCTCATTCTACTGAATGAAGATCTGTTTTGGGTGACTCTAGTTGGAACTTAAAATGAAGTCAACTCATAAAATTGTTGTAAGTGTAGATACTACATATACTCCAAGAATTCCATGGGTAAAATTAGGTTGGCTTTAGGCTGACATGGGCCCAGATTACTTATAATATTGTTTCTTTGGGGTATTAAAAGGAAACCCACAGGCCCAAGCCACTTAGGCCAAGTCACCAAACGGCTTAATACCTAACACCTGGGGCGCCTGGGTGGCTCAGTCGTTAAGCGTCATCTGCCTTTGGCTCAGGTCATGATCCCAGAGTCCTGGGATCGAGCCCTGCATCGGGCTCCCTGCTCGGCAGGGAGCTTCTCTCTCCCCAACTTAGCCTGCTTGTGTTCTCTCTCTGGCTGTCTCTCTCTGTCAAATAAATAAATAAAATCTTAAAAAAAAAACACCTAACACTTAACCATAAATTCCAACCTCCCCACAAAATGTAGTCTTAACTAGTGAGTCTGGAACTTTCTGATCAGTACCCTATGAGGTAATCTGTCATATGGGCCCTCTCTCTCCCTACAAAGGAAGAGGAGGTGATTTACCTAAGAGAACACCCCCCCCTTCTCCCAAGGGAAAGTGACCGGGCCCTGGAACAATCCTTCCTTCTCTTTTGCTAATAACTTGCCCTACCCTCCTTCTATAAAATCCTTCCATTTTGTACAACTCCTTGGAGTTCCCCCTACTTGCTAGGTGGGATGCTACCCAATTCAACAAATCACTTAATAAAGCCAATTAGTTTTTTTTTTTTTTTTTAAAGCTTTTATTTGACAGAAAGAAACACAGCGAGAGAGGGAACACAAGCAGGGGGCGAGGGAGAAGCAGGCTTCCCACCGAGCAGGGAGCCAGGACCCTGGGATTATGACCTGAGCCAAAGGCAGATGCTTAACAATTGAGCCACCCAGGCATCCCAAGCCAATTAGATCCTCACATTTACTCAGTTGAATTTTTGTTTCTTGACAGGTAGAATGTATTCAAAATTTCAAACAGCTAACTTTTGGGGCACAACTTTCTCATAAATTGTACACTGCCTGTACTGTGCTGTCAGCTCTCTAGAATTCTGCTGGTGTTACTTGCTACCACTAAATTCTTGCATTTGGAAACTGCTGAAGATGCTAATCAAGTTCAAAACAGTTCACAAACTCCGTTCTGTATCTATACATATACAACAATTTTCATGGTGATTTAGTATTGTTTCATTATTTAATCAATCCTCTATTGTTGAACTTTTTTTCTAGGTTTTTTTTTTCTTCTTACATCTTTATAAACTGTTTAGTACTATTCAAGTACGGCATAATAAAAAATATATACTGGGTCCTGCCCTTGGTTTTGGGCCTACAATTCCTAAAACCCTGGAATTTCCTGAGTGAAGGGAGCACCTTTTGTTATTTACAAGACAATTTCAACTGTACCTGGGTGTATCTAATGAGGGGACTTGGTAGTGGTCGGTCTACTAAATAGCTTTAGGATGGGGCCTGGTCACCAGAAAGGCAGACCTCCAGGGAGGGCAGAGGGGCTGGAGATTAAGTACAATCACTAATAACTAATGACTAAATCAATCATGCCTATGTAATGAAACTTCCATAAAATCCCCTAAACAGGGGCACCTGGGTGCTCAGTCATTAAGCGTCTGCCTTCGGCTCAGGTCATGGTCCCAGGGTCCTGGGATCGGGCTCCCTGCTCAGCGGGAAGCCTGCTTCTCCCTCTCCCAATCCCCCTGCTTTGTATTCCCTCTCTCACTGTGTCTCTGACAAATAAATAAATAAAATCTTAAAAAAAAAAAAAATCCGCTAAACAATAGGACTCCGAGATTCTGGGTTAGTGAAGACAATGAGGTGCCAGGAGGCTAGCATTTCCAGTGAGGGCATGGAAGCTCTGTACCCCATCTACCACATCTGGTCCTATGCATCTCTTTCACTTGGCTGTTCCAGAGTTGTGTCCCTTATAATAAACCAGTAAAGGTAAGCAGCATTTTCCTTAGTTCTAGTTGTTCTGGCAAATTACAGAACCTGAGACGGGGCCATGAAAACCCCTGAATTTGTGGCTAAACTGGACTCAGGCCTGGCATCTCAAGTGAGGGTATCTTGGGGGACTGAGTCCTTAAACTTATGGAGTTTGACACTAACTCTGGGTAGTTAGTGCAGAATAGGATTGAATTGTAGGATACCCAGTTGGTGTCTGGGGAAAACAAAACAAAGGCCATTATTTCCCAATCATTGGGACTGTAAAATCTTAAATCGTATAATCTTCATATTTTGAATACTGAATACTCTATAAACTCCCCTTTGGATATGTCCAAAATAATCCAGACAGATACAGTTCATGGCACAGAGGCTTAAGAGAAATTCTCATGGAAGTTACCTGAGATTCTCAAATACTCAGTTGAATCAAAAGGCAATTTAGACCATAATGCTAATTAAACTAAGCAATACCATGAAAAGTAAAGGTAGTTACCCCTGAAACAAATAATACATTACATGTTAATTTAAAAAAAAAGAAAAGTAAAGGTAGCTATAGTAAGCTACCTCACTGCACAACTCCAGTGGGAACCACCAACCGTACACTTTATGGGAAGGGTTCTCCCTGCAGCTACGCTGTGCAAAGTCTGTACAGGTGTATATGGCAGCCCTAAGTCTATGTGAAAAAAATCATTGACAAAACCAAAGTAAATCTCCAAAGACTTAAAAAAAAAAAAAAAAAGAAACAGAATGATTATCATCTAGTAGGGTTACTATTAAATAATGGAAGTTCACAGCCCAAACTCTTAAGTTAAATTTGAGATCAAAAAAAGTATCTGGGGGTGCCTGGGTGGCTCAGTTGATTAAGTGTCGGACTCTTGATTTCGGCTCAGGTGATGATCTCAGGGTTGTGAGATCCAGCCCTGCCTCTAGTGGAGCTGGGCAGAGAGCCTGCTTAAGATTCTCTCTCTCTCTGCCCCTTCCCCACCTCTAAAAAAAAAAAAAAAAAAGATCTAGTAGGACATCGGAACATACTGTGTGTGACAGATATACCAGATGTCTCCCCAAAAGGTAACGTTATTAAATCCTGCAAATGTCAAATATCTCTTTGTCAACTCATGTTCACGTGACTGAGTCTATTTTTATCCCAATTAGTAGTAGCATTTTACATACTTCCATGGTTATAGAAGAAGAGGGGGGAAGAGACAACGGCTGATTTCTAAAACGTAAAAGCAGAATAAAGATGCTCTAATCACAAGGAGTAAAAAGGCAATTTTTCTAAAGGCTAAATGAACTATGTAAGTAATGGTAATGTTTGTTCACACCCTGAATGGTAAAAATTTACCACTCATTTTCAGAGTTTACAAATCAAACTGTAAAGGTACCCCCTAGGGACACCTGGCTGGCTCAGTCAGTAGAACATGTGACTCTTAATCTCAGGGTTGTGAGTTCTAGCCCCACAATGGGCATGAAGCCTACTTTAAAAAAAAAAAAGTGTCCATTAGTCAGACTGCATTTATGTGGTCCTCAAAAACAAAAGATTGAGAAAACAACAGAACAGTAACACAGTATCCTGGTGTGAACTCTGCATACTTCAAAAGTACCCTCTGTTTGCTTTCTAACAATGAAACATCCATTCCACTGTAGAGAACCATACAACTAAGAGAAGCCACCATGCCAAAGAGCACACAAATTAAACACACGTGTAGTGCTCCTGATGGCAGAAGAAGTATGCTTCCTAGAGATGCTGAGTCAGCTGCTCTGCCTCTACTCCCTTTCCAGGCACCTCAGGGATTCCACCCACCTTAACTCAGAAGCAGAGCTGTTTATTTTCTTAACAGTTAAAACATTTTAGGTACCAAAGTCAAGGCCTTGTCATGTTTTTCTCTTTAAAGAAAACCCAGGATGGAGAAGACATGTCTTCTTGAAGTTACTTGCTTTGCGAAATCTCTAGAAGAGTCAACATTACAAGAGAACTGGCACTTTACCTCTTTAGTCTCTTAAAAAGTTGGCAAATGACTATACTTGTCAGCTGTTTATTTCTGAAACAGATTGTGCTTAGTATTCCTCTACCTCAGCATGATACATTATTTTATAGTTTCATGAGCGCACTGGATGCCTAGAAAAATAAAGTGTATACTGTAAAACTGCAATGGTACTACTGAGACCTGCCAATTAAAACCAAGTTTTATTGTTTTTAAAATTAAATGGAAACAAAACAAAAATTAAATGAAACAAGTACCTTAGTTTAAAACATGTGCTTTTATATCTTTAAGTGAATAAAGGCTGCCAGTCCCATTTTTTCTAGAATTAAAGAACTATTATACTATTCCACATTTCTTTAAGATGAGGTACTTGGGCCTTTTGACTAGAACTGTCATCTTCCAGTAATTCACCAAAATGACCAACACAAAGGGAAAAAGAGAGGCACCAGCTATATTCTCTAGGCCTTTCAAAAACATGGAGTTGTTCCTTTGGCCACATACATGCAAATCTACAAGAAAGGTGATGCTGTGGACATGAAGGGAATGGGCACTGTTCAAAACTGAATGCCCCACAAATGTTACCATGGCAACACTGAAAGAGCCTATAGTGTTACCCAGCATGCTGTTGGCATTGTAAACAAACAAGGGCAAGATTCTTGCCAAGAGAATTAATGTAAGTACTGAGCATATTTTTTTCTTTCTAGGTGAGCATGGAGCCCAATACAGGGCTTGAACTAATGACCCTGAGATCCAGACAGGAGCCGAAATCAAGCATCAGATGCTTAACGGAGGGAGCCAACCAGGTGGCCCTAAGTACCTAGCATATTAAGCACTCAAAGATCCAAGATAGCTTCCTGAAGCATGTGAAGGAAAATGATCAGAAAAAAAAAGGAAGCCAGAGAGAGAGGTACTTGGGTTCAACTGAAGTGCGTGCCAGCCTGCTCCACCCAGAAAAGTCCAGTTTGTGAAAACCAATGGAAAGGAGCCTGAGCTGCTGGAACCCATTCCCTAAGAATTCATGGCAGGATAAGTGTAAAAAAAAATAAAAGACCTCAAGACTGTAAACAGAAAAAAAAAAGAAAAAAAAAAACAGTTGAGGTACTTGGATTATGAACAAGAAAACAGATGATGTGTATTTTAATTTAAATAGAGAACTTTTTTAGGGGTGCCTGGCTGGCTTAGTCAGAAGAGCACGTGACTTTTGATCTCAGGTTTGTGAATTTCTCTCTCTCAAATAAATAAATCTTTTTAAAAAAGACTCTATTATATGGAAGAACATGACATTTTGTTTATCAATATTAACTACATAATATGAGGAAAGCTGATTTTCATACTAAAGGCACTTGGAAGAACTAAAATTAAGACTTCAATATCCTGTTTTTCTACTTTAAAACCACTGAAACTTTACATAAACATACAAGTTCATTAACATTAAACTGTGTATACATAGCCAATTAAAAGTCTATAAAAGACTTTACAGAGCCATGCTCTTTTTAAAATTATTTCTTCCAGAAAGGAAAAATCTTTACATATGAAGAGTGAAATTGAGAAACTCTACTAGTAAGTATTCATCTCCATTCATTTCAAATATATCTGAGAATAAACAGCATTATTATAAGGATTTGGCATTCATTGAAATACCATTATTTGCAGACCTACAACTAACAAATCAGAAACGCCATCAGATATGGAGTCAATGAGTTTGTGTTTCAGAGAAATAAAGTGCCATTTATTTCCAGTAATACCAGATTAGTTTTGTAGTGCTACTTTATGTAAAGCTTGGTAAAGATAGCTTCAAATGTATTTACTAATTATGAGCTCTTACTTAGAAGTAAAAAATAGTTTTGAAGGATCTTAAATGTATTTGACTCTCTAGGTCTTTTATGTTACAGAAATCCAGGACTCCTATATTATCCAAGGTTCCAAGTAAAATAAACACTTTGGTCATATAGCACAAATGTGTATAACTACATGGGGAAAAAAACCAACTTTCATAAACGTTTTTAAAACCTGATAGTTTAAAAAAAAACACAAATTTTAAAGTAAAATGTTGTTATATTTGTAATATCCCCAAACTGGGAACAACAACTCACATGTCCATTAACAGGAGAAAGGGTCAGGATGGCATACAAATATATTATACAGACACTAGTGACAAATCTATGGTGACACAGGTCAGAAGAGCGGTAACCTTCAGGCAAGTCATGACCAGGAGGGAACGCCTGCATGGATCTTCTGAAGTGCTGGAATTAATTCTGTCTCTTGATCTGGAGGGTGACTACACGGATGTGTGTGTACGTAAAAATGAATCAAGCTGCACCCATAAGTTGTATATACTTAACTATTGATAAATTATACCTTAAGAAAATCAAATACTGCGGGGGCGCCTGGGTGGCTCAGTCGTTAAGCGTCTGCCTTCGGCTCAGGTCATGACCCCAGAGTCCTGGGATCGAGCCCTGCATCAGGCTCCCTGCTCACGGGAAGCCTGCTTCTCCCTCTCCCACTCCCCCTGCTTGTGTTTCTGCTGTTGCTATCTCTCTGTCAAATAAATAAATAAAATCTTTTTAAAAAAGGAAAATCTAATACCACTAAACCTCAATTTCCTTATCTATAAAAGAAGACTAATATAACCTTGGTGTATTGAGAGGAATAAATGGGATAATAAACACACACCTAGCACAGTACTCAGTATATAGCAAACATTCCATAAACAGCAGCTATTATTATTGCTAATATTTTCATAGAATAGCAATGATAAATTGCATGGTGACTAAACTTTATATTGGTATAAGCTCTTATTAGTTTTTTAAATCATTCACAAAGGTAGGAATTATATTTAGGGCATACTTTATGGAATTTAGAATCTTTGCTACAACTTGTTTACAAAGAGTGGAGAAAATCACTGTACTTGATGGAAATTTATGCTTTCAGCACATAAGTTATATTAGCATCCACGAGATGTCTGGGTTTTTGTATTAAGCTATAGCTTTTATGTCTCTGAAGATACCATGCTTATTTAACACAATACATGAGGACAGGACATAAAAAAAGATTGAGCCATTGTTTCTTCAAGCTCTTCTTTTTCCCCTCAATTATTACTTTTAAGGCTCAAAATTGAAAGACCGCAAATGGAGAATTTTTGCTAAGTCCTAGCTCTGCACAAATAGGAGTTTAAATGAAGAAAATCATATAATAGTTTTTGAAATAGTCCTTTCTTTTTTAAGATTTTATTCACTTATTTGAGAGAAAGAGAGCATAAACAGGGGGAGGGGCAAATGGGGAGGGAGAAGCAGATTCCCCGCTGAGCAGGGAGCCTGATGCAGGACTTGATCCCAGGACCCTGAGATCATGACCTGAGCCGATGGCAAATGCTTAACCCACTGAGCCACCCAGGTGCCCCCGAAATAGCCCTTTCAAAAGTATTGAAGGATGAAGAATTTTGTGATTTTTTTACAAGGAGAAAGGTTAAAAAATCCTTTTTTTTTAAAGATTTATTTTTTAGTGATCTCTATACCAACATGGAGCTCAAACTCACAACCCCAAGATCAACAGTTGCAAGCTCTGTGGACTGAGCCAGCCCTAAAAAATAATTTTAAATTATTTAGATTTGAGGTGTTATTACAAAATATAAAAGGCAAAGTATAAAAGGCAAAGATCTTAAGTGTACAGAGTTCATTGGTTTTGATGATTTATACAGCTACAGGCAACCACTCCATCAAGACACAGAATTATCAACATCCTAGAAAGTTCCTCTCTTCAGACTGCTATCAACAAACACTAGTTCTGCCTGTTGAATTGAAGGGTATGTTTCTGAATGTAGACCATGATGATGGGTATTTAGCAAATGTTTGTTGATTTCATCTTATAATAATGTAAGTGAAAGGGAATCTTAGCAATCATCTATTTTAAAACCCTCATTTTACAGATGAAGAAACTGAAGTCCATAAACATTAGGCAATTGCCCTAGGTTGCACATCTAATAACCATTAGCGTCAAACTAAAACTCAGGCATCTTAATTACCAGATATACTTTGCTATTATTCATGCAGAGTGGTAAAAGAGAATCTATCAGAGCTGAAAGTACAAAGGAATATTAGGAATACTATATACAAAGTTCCTCTACAATGGAAGAGATGTGACAAGGATTTGTATTAAACATGGTGGAATGACAGAAACTGCTCTTTTTCTTCTTTTTTTTAAAGATCTATTTATTTATTTGGTGGGGGTCAGGAGGGAAGGCAGAGGGAGAGGGAGAGCCTTAAGCAGATTCTGCCCTGAGCACGGAGCCCAAGGTGGGGCTCAATCTCAGGACCCTGAGGATCATGACCTGAGCAGAAACCGTGTTGGCCGCTTAACCAACTGAGCCACCCAAGTGCCCCAATACCAGTCTTTTGGATGAGAGGCTATAAATAGAACATTGTTTATTTGTAGGTTATTGAAAATATATACAAAGATGATATCACAGCTGCAAAAACTATTTTCTTACAGGAAAAAAATTAATTAGAAACTTCCTAATAGGGCGCCTCGGTGGCTCAGTTGTTAAGCGTCTGCCTTCCGCTCAGGTCATGATCCCAGGATCCTGGGATCGAACCCCGCATCGGGCTCCCTGCTGGGCGGGAAGCCTGCTTCTCCCTCTCCCACTCCCCCTGCTTGTGCTCCTGCTCTTGCTGTGTCTCTGTCAAATAAATAAATAAAATCTTTAAAAAAAAAAAAAGCTTCCAAACAAAAGATTTAAATCAACTTATTTTAATGAACTCTACCTTAGCCATCTTTTTTTTAAAGATTTTTATTTATTTATTTGACAGAATGACAGCAGGAACAAAAGCAGGAGGAGTAGGAGAGGGAGAGGGAGAAGCAGGCTTCCCGCTGAGCAGGGAGCCCGATGCGGGGACTCGATCCCAGGACCCTGGGATCATGACCTGAGACGATGGCAGACGCTTAACCAACTGAGCCACCCAGCTGCCCCACCTTCACAATCTTTTATATGTAATTTTATTTTTTTAACATTTTTATACTGAATTTTTACATGGTAAAAAAGATTTCAACTTCTGGTAGTGCACTACCCCCATCAGAGTCTAGCAAATTACTAACATCACCCGTGAAAGCCATGGGGGCAGGAACAGGTTTCATTAACAACCCTGCAGTCATTTCCTCGTACACAAATACTTAATATACATTGTGACAATGAGCATCAATTGGAGGAAGAAAATGTTAAGTGCAGAAGACCATATTTGAAATCTAACCCAAACACAGTTTATTTAGAAGTCAGACTTCTGATTATTACCTAGACCACTGTCAAGAACCAGAAACAAGCGAGAAAAGCATCTAACCAACTATCATAAAGCAAGAAGGCTTTAGGTCTTCTTTAAAATGTATGACTAAGGGGCGCCTGGGTGGCTCAGTTGGTTAAGCGACTGCCTTCGGCTCAGGTCATGATCCTGGAGTCCCTGGATCAAGTCCTGCATCGGGCTCCCTGCTCGGCGGGGAGTCTGCTTCTCCCTCTGACCCTCCCCCCATCTCATGTACTTTCTCTCTCATTCTCTCTGTCTCTCAAATAAATAAAATCTTTAAAAAAAAAATAATATATTTAGAAGACGGGGTATCCCAGTCTATGGAAGAAAAAAAGCAACAAGTAAGAAAACAGGGAGGGGACGCTGAACACTACAACACTGTGTTTGGGTCAACACTGAAGAGTGGCTGCTAACTTCCCTGTCATCTCCCTCTCTATCAAAAGCCTAGCTGAGTCAGAAGGCATGTGCGAAATACTCTATGTTAAAATAAACTGAGAATGCCACAGTACAAGTAACATTTGTTATGAAGGCAGAATCATCCCGACTAACTTATAACTTAAATTGTGTTCAGCATGTTCTGCTTCAAAATCCATTTTACCAAGATCTCCATGAAAAAAAGACAGCTTAAAATGAAATCTCCGTATTTAGGCAAAAAGGAGCAACGATTCCACCACAAGGATACTCTTTGTAGCACTATTCAAAATAGCAAAAAATTGTGGAGTACCACCTAAGTGTCTAAAATGAATAATTAAAAATTTCCCCAAAATACTATTTAGCTTTTTAAAAATGCTATAATTCAATATTTATTAATATGAAAAGATATTAATGGCACAATTACATAAAAAAGGCAGGTCATAAAACCTGATTATAGTATAATGTTATTGGAAAAAAGTTACGTATATTTTTAAAAAAAAAAAGTAACTGGAGAACTGCAGGGATAGTCATCAAGTTCTTAAGAGCAGATTTTTTTAGGATATAGGATTTTAAGTGTTAGTTTTCTTTTTTTCTTCCCTACATTTTCTCACTTTTTTACTAGTGAGTACATATTATTTCTGATAAATGCTGTTTTTTAAAATAACTGGAATGATTTAAAAATTGCCCAAAATATCAATTTAAATAACATCCTCTAAAAATATCCTACGAACAAACCTAGGTTTTAACCTGATGGTATCTTAACCAAAGAACATAACAGGGCCAGTCTTTCTCAAAATTATTAAGTAAAGACTCCTCTTTCTCTATGTCTTTATCTTCCCCTTCCCCATCCCCAGTAGACCAGAGTCCTTCTGCAGACTGCCCTTATCTAGCAAAATCCATGATCCTCAAAGGATGTGAATCACATTATACCATAAGGGAGAAGGTTATTCACGAAACATAAGCATTTTACTAGGGAATCAAAGACTTAAGCCAATGAAATCTTTTTTCAGGACAGTTTCTCTGAGTAGCTAAAAAGAATCTTTAGATATTATTCCTTCCCTAATCTCTAACTCCCCAAAAGTTTGTTCTTTCTGTTCCAAAGGGCTTATATTCCAACAAGAATCACAAACAATACTCCAATGTTTCAGCATGGTCACCACAGGATTCCATCAACAGCAGGTGCCAAAACTACATGCTTGTCGGGCAGCCCAAAACCTCAATGGGTCAGGGCTTGGCACTATTACCCTAACAAACCACCCCCCCCAATCTCCTAAACCCAGCTCTGAATTTGCAATATAACACTCTGCTACTCATGGAGATTTTCCCATGATCAGCCCACCTAGACCAAGAGGAAAATGTCCGTTTCTCTTCCCTACTTCAGTTGCTTTATTCACCTTGGAACTAGTATAAACATTGATTCCTAGTTCTTTCATAATTCTATTTTTTAAAGAAGTACATCCTGGTAAAACCAGTTTATTCAAGAATTTAAAACTGCTAGCTATGTATACAAAACTATGAACTCTATCAGAACAGTGGTAAAAAAATCAGTAATAATTCCAACTTTTTATGATATCACTTTGGAAAATAACAATTCCCTATTAATTTCAGTGTTTAAAAAAGTTCCAACCTGGGGCTCCTGGGTGGCTCAGTCTGTTAAGTGTCCAACTCTTGATTTTGGCTCAGGTCATAATCTCAGCGTCTTGGGATCAAGCTGTGCTCTGTGCTCAGCATGGAGTCTGCTTGAGATTCTCTCTCTCCTTCTCCCTCAGACCTCCCCCTCCCTCTCAAAAAAAAAAGTTCCAATCTATTTATGAAAGAACCAAAAAGTTTGATATTTATTTTGCCAAAAATCATGCTAATCTGACAAATACAGTTTACATATTTACCACCACAAATAAGGAACAAAAGTCTGGAACACATAATCTATAACAAACTACTATAGATAAGGTGTACATAAATTACATCACATCAAAGAGTTTTTGTTCTCTTATTATTCCCCCAGGTGTTGCAGGTGAGTTTTTAAGGAAGAAGAGTCCTTTGTCAAATGCTAAATTAAAAAAAAAAGTTCAGGGGCGCCTGGGTGGCTCAGTCATTAAGCATCTGCCTTCGGCTCGGCTCATGATCAAGCCCCGCATCGGGCTCCCTGCTCAGCAGGAAGCCTGCTTCTCCCTCTCCCATTCCCCCTGCTTGTGTTCCCTCTCTAGCTGTGTCTCTCTCTGTCAAATAAATAAATAAAATCTAAAAAAAAAAAAAAAAATTCAGCAAAAGAGTTGAATGGATATTTCAAAACTATTTTAAATGTCAGTACTTTCACTTAAAATGATCTAAATGTGAAGTGTATCAATAAACCAGAATAATCATCACTAGAAACTAACCTGTTAACCTACAGAAGAATTCACTCCCAACAAATCTAAGTGAAAAAATGATCAAGTGATAAAGTTAGATGTCCATTTTAATTTAAATGAATTTTTCATTTAAGATACATCTGAAGAGGGGCGCCTGGGTGGCTCAGTCGGTTAAGCGTCTGCCTTCAGCTCAGGTCATGATCCCAGGGTCCTGGGTTGGAGCCCTGCATCGGGCTCTCTACTCAGCGGAGAGTGGTTTCTCCCTCTGCCTGCAGCTCCCCCTGCTTGTGCTTTCTCTGCCAAATAAAATCTTAAAAAAAAAGAAGATACATCTGAAGGCCTCAAAGGTTAAAAAAAAAAAAAAAAAAAATGCAGGATTCAAGATGAATGACCATCTTCTATGTCTAGTTTGGGGATCTTCAACACAGCTGTATTAGAAGATGGCTTTAACCTTGTGGTTCACATGAAACTACCTGACTCCCTTATACCACTATTGAGCACCTTTATAACAGAAGAGTCTACAAAGATTTAGTACATCCTCCCACGTAAAGTTATCATGCTTATTAACCCAGCAGACTGCTGAAAGGCATTATTTTTAAATTTTTTTTAAAGATTTTATTTATTTAATTGACAGAGAGACAGAGAGAGACAGAGAGACAGAGAGAGAGGGAACACAAGCAGGGGGAGTGGGAGAGGGAGAAGCAGGCTTCCTGCCGAGCAGGGAGCCCGATGGGGGGCTCGATCCCAGGACCCTGGGATCATGACCTGAGCCGAAAGCAGTCGCTTAACCAACTGAACCACCCAGGCGCCCCAAGGCATTATTTTTAAACAAAAGTTTTACTTCAGTGCACTTCAATGTAAAAATGACAAACTACAACTGAATAGGGTAATTTTCACTATGAATAATCTCAGGGCATGGAAAGAAGTGATCAACAAGACCAAAAGCATTTTGAATACTTGGAAGAGTAGTTTAACAAAGCACTGTTACACAGCCTAAAATAATCTTAAGTCAGAATCACAATTCAATGAGCCATGCACTTTTAATCCTTTACACCTGTAAGTAAAATCTTAAACTGGAGAATAAAGTGGTTGATTAATCCATCCTGGGGGAAATCTTATGTAATTATAGCCTCTGAAACACTTGATATGCTGATTAAAGAAACAGCAGTCTCTAGAACATTCCAAGAATTAATGCATGTAACACACTTACTTTCCAAAACAAATGGATTTTGAAGGGTTAGGAAAGCAGAGTTGTAGGACATCTAAAACGACACGGAGGGGCGCCTGGCTGGCTCAGTCAGAAGAGCATGTGACTCTTGATCTTAGGGTTTTGAGTTCAAGCCCCATGTTGGGTGTACAGATTACCAAAAAAATAAACTTTAAAAAAAATAAAAAGACACTGATTTGCAGCAGTGAGGGATATCCTTAAGAACAAATATAACATAGGGCGCCTGGGTGGTTCAGTTGGTTAAGCGACTGCCTTCGGCTCAGGTCATGATCCTGGAGTCCTGGGATCGAGTCCCGCATCGGGCTCCCTGCTCGGCAGGGAGTCTGCTTCTCCCTCTGACCCTCTTCCCTCTCGTGCTTTCTATCTCTCATTCTCTCTCTCTCTCTCTCTCAAATAAATAAATAAAATCTTTTAAAAAAAAAGAATATAACATATATTGGAAATTTTAGTATACTTTATAATACTTTTCCATCTGGCAAAATCAATATTTTATAAAAACTAAGAGAGAAAGTAGGGCAATCAAAAAATGAAAAAAATATAGCTCAACTATTTTCCTATCTTTTCCAATACTATTACACACCCACTTAACAAATTAGGTCTCTGGCAAAAGTTTCATTGTTTTTGACTGAACTGACCTGTCAATTTTGTCAACCAATTCAGTGAGAGAGTGTTTCATTCATTTGCTCTGTTGTCTGAGTGGAAGGCTGTGTTACCATTCCCTACACCCAACCTGGCTATATCACAGAGGGTTTCCAATGAAGGTTTTTCAGATTATACACTCATCCAACCTTAACTCTCTTTACAGTCCAGAAATTATTTTGTTACCTATCCAACAAACCTTCATTAGAGGAATAACAGAAAATTAACAGATTACCAGCAAGCCAAAATTTTTCTCTGAGAAATAATGAAAGTTCTACTAAAATTAAATGTTTGACTCTTATAAAAGCTAAAGAATACTCAATATAAATCTAAAAATCACCTTTTTACTCACTGCATTTTGACTTTGACTAGATACAGCAAATTCTTGTTTCATTTGCAGAACGAGGTTCTTAGGTGTTCATTCTCTGCCTCGAGAGGTAAGTGTAATTTTTTAAAAGCTGCTTTCTTTCAGTCAGCAGTAAGAAAATAACCTATTGGGAACGTAAACTGGTGCAGCCACTGTGGAAAACAGTATGGAGCTTCCTCAAAAAATTAAAAATAGAACTACCATATGATTTAGTAATCACATTACTGGGTATTTACCCAAAGAATACAAAAACACTAATTTGAAAGGACATATGCACACCTATGTTTATTGCAGCATTACAACAGTCAAGTTATGGAAGCAATATTGAGAGATGAATGGATAAAGTGTGGTACATATATAATGGAATATTATTTAGCCATAAAAAAGAATGAAATCTTGCCATTTGCAAAACATGGATAGAGCTAAAGTGTATAATGATAATAAGTGAAATAAATCAGACTAAGACAAATACCATATTTCATTCATATGTGGAATTTAAGAAACAAAATAAACAAAGGGGAAAAAAGACAAAACAAGAAGCAGACTCTTAACTATAGTTGAGAACTGATGGTTACCATAGTGGAGGTGGGAGGGTGGATGGATAAAATAGGTGATGAGATTTTCACTATATTATACATCGGAAATAATATAACACTATATATTAACCATACTGGAATTAAAATTAAAAACTTTAAAGAAAAATAAAAGAACCTATACTAGATTTTTCATCTTTCGATGCACTGTGGCAGAATCCTTTACATTTTCTTCCATTCTATCAGCAACCCAGATGAACAGACAGTACTCAACAAGTATATTTATTAAAAAATAATTGCCCTGTTCTCTGTGAAACATCATGTGGATTACAAAAACAAAAAACAAAACAAGGCATGTATTTTCCCTTTCTACTGAGAGCCTACAACCTAAAAGTGCTATTAAAAGAGAAACGATTGATTACAAAAACTAGGGACATCTGGGTTTCAGTGTTAGTACTCAGTCTCTCCTTAACCAAAATTTCATTAGGCTCCTTGGAACTCCCTTCTCAACTAGGGCCTGACTTGTTGGGCTTCCTTGTTCTTCTCTGCATTATCTAATTTTAGCAAGAATCCTTTTAGCTGGGTATAGCTAGAAACCCCGTTTACCCCGATGTAGTAATTTTCCATCCATTGACACCCCCCCCTTGACCATAAATGTCTCCTTTTCCTTGTATTCAGAGTTGAGCCCATGTACTCGCTTCAGCAGCACATATACAGAGTTGAGACCAGTTCTTTTTTTTCTTCTTTAACACATTTCATTTTTGGGGGGGGTAAGATTTTTAAAAATTACTTATTTTTTCCAGAGAGAGAAAGCATCCAAGTGTCTCGAGTTGAGTCCAGTTCTATACTGAGGTCTCTCTTCCCCTATTAAAATAGCTTTTCTGAATAAAATGTTTTTATTGCTTTAACTATTGTCAAGTTCTAGTTTTTCTGATAGCACCAAACTAGTTAATTGTTCTTAAGTTGCTTAACCTTTTTGGGTTTCAGTTTACTCATCTGTAAATTGAAGGGAGATGGGAATAAAATGAACTCCAGGGACCCTTGCTAGGTCTAAAATTCTCATGAAGAAGGGTGCCTGGATGGCTCAGTCGTTAAGCCTCTGCCTTTGGCTCAGGTCATGGTCCCAGGGTCCTGGGATGGAGCCCCACATCGGGTTCCCTGCTGGGCGGGAAGCCTGCTTCTCCCTCTCCCCTGCTTGTGTTCCCTCTCTCGCTGTCTCTCTGTCAAATAAATAAATAGAATCTTTAAAAAAAAAATTCTCATGAAGAAATCTGGTAGAGGAAAATGAGGTACAGAAAAATTAAGCGATTTGGACTTGCTGGAGGTCATGGGAGCTGTGAGGCCAGGATGTCATCCAGGTCTCCTGATTCCCAGCACAGTGTTCATTTAACAAAACCAGCTGTCTTTACCTCAATGCTGAAACCAAAAGCCTAACAAATCCAGTGAAATGCCATGGCATCCAGCGTGCTAGTTCAGCTGAAAGTGCCTCCTTCATCTTACAATCTGTTGTTCAGCTTTCTTTAATCTCTAAGCAACATTACATTTGTTTCCTAAAATCATTTTTACTTCTGGGAATATAAGTGATATGACTTTTGACAATAAAACTAGTATAAAACATAATCTTGAATGTAGATGACAGCAAAAAGTAAAAGATTTTATCCTCTCTCTTACCAATATTTCCTTTTTTCTTTTATTTATTTGAGAAAGAGAATGAGAAAGAGAGAGAGCATGAGAGGAGGGAGGGGCAGAGGGAGAAGCAGACTCCCTGCTGAGCAGGGAGCTGGATGATGGGAACTCGATCCTGGGACTGGATCCCGGGACTCCAGGATCATGACCTGAGCTGAAGGCAGTCGCTTAACCAACTGAGCCACCCAGGCGCCCCTTCCTTCTTATTTTTTTAAAAGTCCCAGTTTGGTTTGGAAGTGGGCCCTTACTTCTTTATCCTAAAAGACTCCTAAATGCCATATGGCTCAGCAGAATGTACACCTATGATGCCAGAAGCAATTCTACATCTGACTCCAGGACTGTTTTGCAGTGTGACCTCAGCAAGATCAATTTACTTCCTCCAAGTTTCAGTTACTTTACCCATATCTAAAGTGAGTTATAAAGTGATAATTAAGATCAAAGATGTGAAGTTTTAAAGTACTAAAAATCTTTAAAAAACAAAACAAATAAACAAGGAAAAAAGAAACAAAAAAACACAGACTCTTATCTACAGAGAACAAACTGGTGGCCACCAGAGGGAAGGTGGGTGGGGGGATGGGTGAAATAGGTGAAGGGGATTAAGAGCACACATATTTGGTGAGCACTGAGTAATGTAGAGAATTGTTGAATCACTGTATTAGACACCTGAAACTAATACAACACTGTTAATTACACTTAAAATTTTAAAAAGTATTAAAAATCGAATGAACACGGTGTTTGCATGGCATGATACAACCTCAAATATCCACCCTCTTCTAAATATAGGGCCACATTTTAAAAACTTATATTCTATTGCTGCTGCTTGGAATTTTTTTTAATACCACACTAAATAATGCCACTTCTTCCTCGGTGTCTTTCTATGCCATTTTTCCTTGAGAGACAAGGAACAAAATACCATACTTTAAAGTTAAGCAATGGTGAGAACACACAGAATCACAACCATCTTTTCACTCCACTTTCCGGTTATCCTCTAACGAGTTTAAATTTTGCTAGTGAAAGTCTTCTAGAATGTTATGTTTTCTGTGAAACGCAAGAAACTACTACATTACCTAGTAGTGGTGGTAGTATTTTTTAACACATTTCAATTTCCTGTTCACTCGCACATTATGACATCATTGCCTTCCAGTCTTTGGCCTCATTAAATAATTGTTTCTATTTTGTTCCCTTACCTCCAATGTATATACTGCAAACGTTCCATTGTTCCCATTATTTCAGTGAAGAAGCGCAATAAAAATGACTTTGTATTTGCACACTCCTTTGCCCGGTAAATACACTTTCTCTTATCGCAACTGACTTGGAAAGGTCAATTTCTCACCAAAGACAAGATCTAGACAAGATCAAATAGCAAAAGCAAGGCCCAGTGGGAAGGGGGGGAGGAGTCAATGTATCACCCAAACACGACGGATTCTAGGGCTTCCACAGATAAACAAAGGAAGTTGATTTTCCCACGACGCCGCCTGGGCTCCAACCAACCCTAAGCATTTGTGCGGAAGCCAACTGAGCTCATTACCTTGAAAACGCAGTCCAAGTGCTGAATTTTTCTAAAGGCTCCTATTATAGGTGGACACCCACCAGAAAGTCAATGGAGGCAGAGATGAATAAGGAACTGAGTGGGGCTGACCTTCGATTCCTCCTTCCACCCCACCAAAGAACCTAAACACCTACCAGCCCCAACATACCAACACAGAGCTCCTCCGCGGCTCAAAACACAATTTCAGGGGCAGCAGAAAGAAGGGAGTATGGGGAACGGGCTTCAGATGCGGCGAGTGCGAGGAGCAGGTGTGAAGTTCAGAAGAGCCAAGGGCGCATATTGCAGCACCGAGCCGACCTGAGGGGAGTGGGCGCCGGCTGCGCGCGACCGCACGAACGGCCGGGGGCGTGTTCGAACCCCTTCCTCACCTGGCAGCCCTTCTTGTGATGAAAGCCGACCACCACGATGTGCAGTACGGGCCCCCGGGGGGCGCCATCGCCTCCCCGCCCGGTCTTCTCCATGGGCGGCCTCGGCGGGCCCGCAAGCCGACGACTTCAACCGCCAAGGGCGGCGGGCCGGGCGACCCCGCGGTCCCCAGGAGGACGGCGAGCGGCGAGTTTCGGGTGTCAGCGAGGGCGCCGCATGAGGGCCGCGCAGGGGGCCCGGAGGAGGCCGAGGCTCCCACAGCTCCGCACCGCCCCCCAGGGCCGCGGCCGCGCTTCCCTCATCCGCTTCCGCTGCTTCCGGGCTGTCACCTGATGCGGCGGCCGCCGCCAGCGAGGAGGGGCGGGACGGGACCCGGAGGGAACCTGACGGGGCGGGGCCTGGGCACGGGGCCGGGGGCGGGGCCTGCGGGGACACAAGGCGCTTCTATCCCCTGGCTCTTCCGTGCGACCTTAACCCGCTTTCTCCTCCTTTGCCCTCTCTTTTTCCTCCTTAAAATCTCCGCTCCTGTCCTCCTCTTTCTTTAGCTTTCCTCTTTTTTAACGTCTTTTCTTGTTCACTCTCCTTCATCCAATTCCTTCATCCATTTCCTTCGCCTCTCTGGCCTTGATAACAGGGAGTCATTGGTGGGGCTCTATATCTGTGTATTCAACCTTTAAATTACTTGCTTCCCCAGGTTTTTTCTTTTGCTTCGTTCTAGGATTTTTTTTTTTTCTTATTTAAGTATTATGTATAGGAGTTTGGAAGCGTTTCAAGGCCAGAAGTAAAATATCCTCAACAATAAAGGAAGTTTACAAAGAGACCTGTAAATGATTATTCTAGTCCCGATGTGTAAAAATATATATATTATTTTCATTCTATCTTTTTCTGGCTTTAGTACTCTGGTCAGTACAAAATAAATGTGATCTGTTGTCACCAGTATTTTTAATGTCCTAACTAATTGTACTACTTCAACTTTCTAAGACCAAAGGAGGGCGCCTGGGTGGCTCAGTCAGTTAAGCATCTGCCTTTGGCTCAGGTCATGATCCCAGGGTCCTGGGATCGAGTCCCACATCGGGCTCCCCGCTCTGCGGGAAGCCTGCTTCTCCCTCTCCCACTCCCCCTGCTTGTGTTCCTGCTCTTGCTATGTCTCTCTCTGTCAAATAAGTAAATAAAATCTTAAAAAAAAAAAAGACTAAAGGATAGGTGCCTGCTTCAAATAGAATTCGAGATTACTGCAATAATTGGCTGTGAAGTTTACCATTACTGGTTGCATATCCCTTAGTTTAGACAACCTTAGCAGTTATTTTACATTTCTGGCCTTGTAATTTAAGGACTTGCATTCTAATTGAAGTATAGCTGAGAAAAACAGTAGGCTTCCTATAAACGAGTTTAGTTTCTATGATTCAGTAGAAGTATTTTAATGCTAATAAAAATATTGTAGAAAATTTTCAAGATGTTGCTACCATTTCTTTACAATATTACAAAATTCTTGGTGTTGGTTCAGAACTGTGTGTGAAACTATATTATTCCCTGTATGCAGAATATCTTACTGTTTTCTTCCATCTGCCTCAATATTTTCCACAATTAGCATAGCCAAAATTAAAGTGTAATAGAACAGTCATTTTAAAATGCCCTTACAGGGCATCTGGGTGACTCAGTTAAGTATCTGCCTTTGGCTCAGGTCATGATCCCAAGGTCCTGTGATTGAGCCCAGTATCCGGCTCCCTGCTCAGCAGGAAGCCTGCTTCTCCCTCTCCCCCTGCTACTCCCCCTGCTTGTGCTCTCTCTCTCCCCATCAAGTAAATGAATAAAATCTCTTTAAAAAAAACTTTATATCTACAGTGAACACCAATTATTTAATTCATTGTGCAGGAAACCCAGTTACAGCTTTATAAAAACCTGTAACACTTTGCATCCTAGACTTTCCAACTAAGATTAAATCATCTATTCATAACTATTATGTTGCTTAAATGCTTAAAAAGTATATTATGGGAAAACTGGGAGAGAAAGTAAGCAAGGGAATTTCCAGAACTTTTTCCATCTCTAAATATATAAACTGGTCCATTTAGCAGTTTAGAATGACAACCTTTACATTGTTTTTTTAAAAAATATTTTATTTATTTGAGAAAGAGATAGCAAGAGAGCACGAGCAGGAAGTGGGGAGAGGGAGAAGCAGACTCCCTGCTGAGCAGGGAGCCTGACATGGGGCTTGATCTCAGGACCCTAGGATCATGACCTGAGCTGGAGAAAGACGCTTAGCTGACCCAGGTGCCCCTTACATTGGTTTTTAAATGAGTTGTATTAATATAGAATAAATTCATGAACAAGATATTGTCTTTAAGGACAAATAGGTATTGAGAAAAAAATAGAAATTTCTCCTTTATTTTAAAGTGTTGGAAGATTACCAAGATTGTAAATAATTTGAGATAACAGAATACTTGCTGAACATTATTTTGAAAGGAAACTTTTGCATGTATTTTTATGATGACATTTATCTCCAGGGAAAAAAAATTAGAAATGCTTTTCTGAACACGTAAGTTGAAGAGCCTCTTCTAGTTACATATATTTTATGATGATTTATACATTCTATTTTATGTCAGCTCTGTAAGTAAGAGCTAAGGGGAGAAAAACCCTGGAGACACAGAGCAATGACATGTTTTCAAGTTCATTAAAAATGAACTCTCCACCTGGAATTGGACTGTTGTTTCTTTTTGCATCTTGCCTAAGGAGAGAACGTGATAAAATAAAACCACTCCATGCAATCCCCATTAACTCTACTGTGTAAATGAACTATATCTCCTTTTTTCAGAATATAAAGAGACTTTCTTCTTTATCAATAGTATGAAAATTGCTAATGGAAAACAAAGTATTGACTTTCTCAAATTATATTTTTCCTGAATTTTATTTTTATTTTTTAAAGATTTTATTTATTTATTTGACAGAGAGAGACAGTGAGAGCAGGAACACAAGCAGGGGGAGTGGGAGGGGGAGAAGCAGGCTTCCCGCTGAGCAGGGAGCCTGATGTGGGACTCGATCCCAGGACCCTGGGATCATGACCTGAGCCAAAGGCAGACGCTTAATGACTGAGCCACCCAGGCGCCCTTTCCTGAATTTTAAAGTCTATCAAGTAGCGACAGTGCTTTGAATTTGGTCCCTACTCTCCTTATTGGTGTGGTAAAAATAAAACAAGAATAGAAATAGAAAAGAAAACCAGGGAAAGAAAAGGGCTTCACAAACAAATTTGGCATTACTTTGTCTTTAGAATCTTAAGAAGATTAAGGAGAATATTGATGGGGATGAATAAATAGTGAGAATCAATTTAAAGAACACTTATTAGGCCCTACAGTACACCTGGAACTATGGTAGGCACAGTGCATCAAAAGAAATTGGCTCACTTGGTTAAGCATCTGTCTTTGGCTTAGGTCATTATCCCAGAGTCCTGGGATCGAGTCCCTCATTGGGCTCCTTGCTCAGTGGGGAGCCTATTTCTCCCTCTGCCTACCTCTCCGCCTGGTTGTGTGCTCTCTCTCTCTTCTCACACAAATAAATAAACAAAATCTTTTAAAAAAATTTTAAAAATTGTTGCCTGGTCTATGTCTGGTTATAAAACAAGATAAATGTGAAACCAGCTAGCAATGCTAGCTTTTGTAGCACCTACTCTAAGCCAACCATCATGTTAATAAGTATTAGGAAATAAAGATAAACAAGCAATAAAAGCTTACATTTAATGGATAAGCACTGTGTCAGTCTGCTAGCCACTTTTCATGGATTATTTCATTTAATCTTCATAACAATCCTAAAGTAGATACTATTATCCTCATTTTTTTTCCAGTGGGTATATTGACACTTAGAAAGGTTAAATAACTTGCTGAAGGTCAAATAACTAGAAGGAATTGTGGTAGGGATAGGATTCGAACCAAAGTCATTTAACTTCAGAACCAATGAATGTAACTGCTGTACTCCAAAATTCTTGACATTGAGGAACTTACAGTCTTTGGGGAGGGAGGTAACCCCTGTAAAGATAATTATAGGAGAATACATTGAGAGCATTTTGAAAACTATTAACATTGTTGTGAAACAATGAGAGAGCCTACCAAGTCTGCAGGTCAGAGAAGCTTCACAGAGGTGGTCATATTTGAGCAGGTCTTGAAGGATGAACAGGATTTTACCAGAACTTGAGGCCAGAGCATCTGAAGTGCAATAAAGTAAAATCAAGAAGGACTGAGCTTAAAGGAAAACATTTGGGAAGGGTAGAGTTTTATGCCAAAGTTAGAGGTTGAAATAAAAGTGCAGCAAAAGAGGTTTGGTGGTGGGCATATGCCAATTGCACATGGTGTTCCCTCTGTTTGGAATGCTGCTCCTGAGGCCTTTCTGCCTATCCAATTCTTATTTTTCTTCCAAGACTAGATGTCTGTCAATTCCTTTGTGAAACTTCCCAAACTGTCTATGTGGGCAAGTTATCTAATCTCTCTGAGCATAAATGTCCCATTTGAACACCTGTCTCACAGGATAGTCATAAAAATTAGGTTTAAGTGTATCTGTAAGTTTTCTGGCACATAGCAGGTGCTCAATATTTATGAAATGCAAAAAAGCCAGAATTGGCTTGGTGTTTAGAAGGCTGAACCCTAAGAAGTTTTGAACTGAAGGAGCCATCTGTTAGGACTTCTGAACCTTCTTACATTTTCCTTAAATCATACCAAGGATCTCTAGTTCTCTGAGGTTCCTGAAGCTAAGAGATCTTTTTGCTTTATATATTAAATTTTATATGCCTTGTACATAATGTTTGTTAGTAGTCTTTCTCTCCCATTCATCCTTAAGCTCCTACAAGGGCAGAAGATGTAGTTCTGTTTTGTACACTGTTTTATACTCAGCAAAAATGCCAAATAGTGTGTAACTAATGTCTATTTGTTCAATGAATGAATGATGGATGCACTGCAACTATCTGTTGTATGAATGAATGATTCTCTTTCTGGTCTCCTGTTTAGACTCTTCGCCTTTAAGTTCCTGGGATACAAATATAAAACAGATTTAAGGCAGAGAATTTGCTTTCTATTCTTTTCAAAACCGAAGTGCAAAAGCATGTTTCCTCAGTGTGATGACATTAACAGAGAGTGACATCTGCTGGTTACTTCTTAGACAAGACAGTTAAGTGTTAAAAAGTGAATAATAAAGTGTAATAAATTAGACTCCTAGATATGACAAGGTAAGAATGATAAAATAAGGTAGTAGAAATAAAAAGAAAACGTATTTTAAATTTCCACCCTAGAAAAGTTAAAAAAAAATGCTGGTCGTGGGTTTTCAACTCACTGGACTTTTAAAAGAAGCAATAGATTCTTTCTCTCTCTCTTTAAGTAGTCTCCCTATCCAGCGTGGAGCCCAACGATGGGCTTGAACCCACAACCTGAGATCAAGACCTGAGCTGATATCAAGAGTCCAAGGCTTAGCCGACTGAGCCACTCAGGCTCTCCAGGAGTAGATTCTTTCAAAAATGGTTTTTACAAAAACTGCAACACAGCGAACTGGTGGCGGAGAAAATGAATTGATTCGGTCTGAAAAAAGATCCTGACTTAAGATGAGATGCAACTTCAAAGGGGGCAACAAGACGACTTAAAGGTTGCCGTATTTTGCAAAACCTTCCGGGTTACTGCTTTATTCCCAAAGCAGAATACCTTTAAATTCTGTCGGAAACTGCCTGGGGAAAGCCGGTAACTGCCGACGCCGCACATTGTTCATTGTACAGAAATACTGAGGGCTCAGGGCCCGGGAAAGAAGCAACTGGGAGCGACTCTCGCGGACTGGTTGGCTCGCACATTCGGCCTCAGATTGGTCGAGCCTGCCCGGGCTGCCGGAAACGGGGGGGAGCGGAAGCGCGCTCTTTCAAACTCGCCCGGCAAACGTCGGTGCTGGTAGGCCACTTCCGGCGTAGCCATGGCGGCTAACGCTACTACCAACCCGTCGCAGCTGCTGCCTCTAGGTAATCGTAGGGAGGGGGACCGGAGCGTTCAGGTTAAGTGTTGTGGGCCAAGGGGCTTCGGCTGAAGTAGCCCTTAGCCGAGTGTTGGGGAAATGTGTGGATGAAGTGCTTTACTCCTTCGCGGCTCGTCTCTGGGCCCCCAGGTGTCTGTGGCCCCGGGCCGCCCATGCCTTTTCAGCGTGGTAGGGTTCCTTGAGGCGGGGACCTGTGACTCCCCATCCAAACCGTCACCCGAAAAGGTCCACACTTAGTAAATGCGTCGTCAGCCTTCTTTGTTGTGGGCTCGCCTCTACAGTCATGGGTAACACCCTCACTCCACCTGGCATTTGAGCTCTCCAGATTAGACCCTGTTGTATGTCTGACTGGTTATTGAGAGAAGCACCGGCACCTGGAATGACCCTAAAGGAGAGATCTGGAACCTGGTTTGTTATTCAGCAGTTACTGAGCCTCTATGCACTAGACACATGGCTGGGCTGGGCACTATTCGACAAATTTAAATCACACCTATTGCCTTCAGATAGCGCACAAACCATTGGAGAAGATAGAACACTGGACAAGTAAACATCATGGCAAATATTGCTAAGCCAGCTAAAGAAATGTTCGAACTGCTGTCAGAACACAGAGATAGTGACAGGAAGAAATCTCTGGTGAAGACGGCTGTGCCTGTCTCTTACAGTATTTTGTAGCTGAAGAGTTGATGTGAATTATTGGAGGTGGCCGTGACTTAAAAGTTTTCATTCCTTTGTTCCACAAACTCTTTTTGAATGCTTGGTATATGCCAGGCATTGACCGTTGAGGATATAGTTATAGGAAAACAACCACGGTCTCTGCTGTCATGGAGCTTAGACTCTGAGGGGAGGGGGTTCATATGTTAATTAGATAACCTAAAATAACATAAAACCACAATCGTGATAAATTTCAACAAAGGAGAGGTAAATGGTAAGCAGAAAATTTTTGTTAATTATGCAACAGGAATATGTACTATAAGAGCTAAAGTTTTTGAATGAATACTTTTGCTGGTTTATCTTTTACCATATGCAAGTAACAAGTGCCAGTAGGCACTCAAATATTTGTTGAAGTGATGAATAGGTAAAATAATCTTTTTCTCTCTCCCTTCTCTCTCTCTTTTTTTAAATATATATATATAGAGCTTGTGGACAAATGTATAGGATCAAGAATTCACATTGTGATGAAGAGTGATAAAGAAATTGTTGGAACACTTCTGGGATTTGATGACTTTGTCAGTATCCTTTTAAAAGGTGGTGGTGGTATGGGTTTTTCTTCAGTATTTAAGAACGGAAGTAATATTGACAGTACTTACTGATTATTATAACAAAAATTTATTCTCAGCATGATAGCGTTCTAAGAGGTGTGTATACTGAAAGAAGATAAAAGTTTCTACCAAATACAAGTATTTTGTATTTCAGCCATTGTGTTAAACACTGTAATTAAAACCGAGTAAAGGTAGAAGCCAGAGTAAATTCAACCTTAACACCAAATTTCAGATATGGTACTGGAGGATGTCACTGAATTGTGAGTAGTGTTAAAAATTAAAGAAATGGTGGGGGGGGGATCTCTCTTTAAGTCATTTTTAGTATTAATGAGTTTAAAATGATTTATGAGGAAACATTGCTTGTTGGAAATACCTTAGTGATAGAAATTTTATCTACTGATGCTGGTAAAATTGGATCCTGCAGTGATTGCCATGATGTAATTATTAATGAATTGTTAGGAAGTTAATGGAGACAGAGCTTTAAGACAAAAACTAAAAACAGCCAAGGCTGTTTGGGCTCAGGCAAATCAAGGTACTGATAGTAAGAGCATTTAACTGTGTAGCATAAAATATAAACGATGACTCCATTATATTAGTTTTATTTTTATTTATTTGATAGAGACACAGCGAGAGCGGGAACACAAGCAGGAGGAGTGGGAGAGGGAGAAGCAGGCTTCCCGCTGAGCAGGGAGCCCAATGCGGGGCTCGATCCCAGGACCCTAGGATCATGACCTGAGCTGAAGGCAGACGCTCAACGACTGAGCCACCCAGGCGCCCCCCCTTATATTAGTTTTAAAGATCATAACCAGTGTCTGCTTTCAAAATTGAGTTGATTACAGATTTGTTTAATGGATAGGGATTAGTAGTAAGTAAAAGTAAAAAAGTGAAACTAAGAAACATTCCATTTCATATTTGATCTCCTTGGCAAGTTTCAGCTTTTTTTTATGAAGATCAGTCCTAGTGGGTGTGGATCTTAGTCCAGACAGTTCACTGTGCTGCCTTTGGTCATCCAGTGGATAACCTTTGTCTCTGAAAACCACAGATAAAATTGCTTGACCTCACATTCATTTATATACAAGAATAACTTTTTAGGGATCAGAATGTTGGCTTTGACTATCACTGTTTATCTTGGCTCTATTTTATCTCTTTATTTAGTGAAATCACACCAGAAGGAAGAAGGATCACTAAATTAGATCAAATTTTGCTCAATGGAAATAATATAACAATGGTAAGACAGTGAAGCTGTTTTTTTTTTTTTTTTTTTTTTTAAGATATTAGCCCATTTCTTTGAGGCAGGTATTACAGATTACCTGCCTTGACTAAATGTTCATGGCTCAGTGGTGCTTAAGTTGGGAAGGAGATGCTCTTGTGATCACGGCTCTAAAGCTGAGCTACTGAAGATGACAATAGGCTTAGAGATTAGTTTGCTTGGGCTTTTTAGTCTTTTAGTTTGCCAAGAATCCTTGTTTAGGCTCTAAATATTAATTGATGGTGTTGGGAATTGTAAACAGAAGCAATGACCTGGAGAATATGGGAATGTGAGGAAGGGGCAGAGAGGCACAGTGGCTTTGATTGATGAGGGGGAGTTTTTAAATGGTGTGGGTGGTGGTGTTACTAATAAACTCTTTTTCCTTCTCTGCAGCTGGTTCCTGGAGGAGAAGGTCCTGAAGTATGAATGGATTTCCGTGACTTACTCTGTTTTGTCTTATAATGACAACAAGATAGAAATTTTTTTTAACCCTTTAATGTCTGGATTCTGTAAAGCTAAATTTCCCGTTAAAGGGAAATGTTTTGAAGATGCATTGTAAATGTTCATTTTTGTAAGTTAATCATTATTATCTTGGAAAAAGAACAGTTTGTTCTTTGAAGACTAAAATAAAAGTGTTTTTGGTTAACTGTCGTTTTATTTTTTGTACTGCAATAACCAGTGTAACAAAGATTGTAGTTATTTTGTCACTTGCTTTCCTATAATTTTATGCCCATTTGCTTCCTCATTTACGTGACCATTTGATTCTCAAACAAAAATTGTTCCAAACAAAATGACCAAATTTCATTTTGAACAGTTGCATTTTAAAAACCTAAAATGATTACTTACAAAATTCAATTTAAACTCCGATGCCTTGAAATGAAGATTTTTCTACTGAACTCAAGTTGCATTAACTCCTATTAAAAACAAGCAAACTTCCAATTATAAAATAAGTCTCGAAGATGGAAAGTACAGCATAGGGAATATAGTGTATAATATTGTCATGACATATGGTGACAGATGGTGACTACATGTATTGTGGTGAGCATAGTGTAATGTAAAAAATTGTTGAACCGACTGCCTTCGGCTCAGGTCATGATCCTGGAGTCCCGGGATCGAGTCCCCCATCGGGCTCCCTGCTCAGCGGGGAGTCTGCTTCTCCCTCTGACCCTCTTCCCTCTCGTGCTCTCTCTCGTTCTCTCTCTCTCAAATAAATAAATAAAATCTTTAAAAAAAATTGTTGAACCACTATGTTGCACACCTGAAACTAATAACACATTGTATATTGACTGTACTTCAGTAATATTAAAAAGGGCAAAATATACAGGTAATATATGCACATTGTAGAAATGGAGATAAGTAAAAAGGGAAATATTCATTACACTTTGCTGTATAGCCTCTTAGATTTTCTCAGTATACTCAATATACGTTATTTTCACAAAAACGTGCTCATCCTGAATATACTGTTTTGTAGCCCCATTTAAGACTTTAAAAAAATTTAAATGATGCACATCTTTCCATGTCAAATATTTCAGCAATATTAGTGTTTGCATCATATTTCATTAGATGGATATACCATAATTTAGCCTATTTTTAGTATTGGCCACAGTAGTCTAACTAAATCTTTATATGTCTTTATTTTTCTTAGAATAAATGGATAATGTGAGGTCAAAGGGTATAGTCATGTTGCCAGCAAAAAGTGTACCATCCTACACTTGGCCAGCAGTTTTTCATGGTATTCTTTTTCCCCGTAGTACTCTTTACATACTTCCCAACATTGGCCATGTTCTGCCTTCTTGCTTTGCCACTGTGATAGGCAAAACCTGGTATGTTTAGTTTTCTTTATTAATTTTGGACTCATTTGTGTTTTATGAATTACTTATATGAGGCTTTGCCATTGAGATGCTTGTCTCTTACAAATTTGTAAGAATTCTTAAGTTACTCTTAGTCATGTATTTTGCAGATAATTTTCCCAGTTTATAGTTTCCCCGTAATTGCTACTTTTTTTTTGACATAATGTATCTTTATGTAGTCATGTTGATCTCATCTTTTATCATTTTTGTCATTGGTACAGGTGGATTAGAAAGACCTTTGGTATGATTATATTTTTGGTACTTTATGTTTTTTTGTTCCTTTTAAATCTTGCATCTATCATCAATTTTAGTGTTTCCATAACAAAAAAGGATCCAACTTTTAAGATTTTATTTATTTGACAGCACAATCAGGCAGAGCAGCAGGCAGAGGGAGAGGGAGAAGCAGGCTCTCTGCCAAGCAGGGAGCCCGATGCAGGACTCGATCCCAGGACCCTGGGATCATGACCTGAGCCAAAGGCAGCAGCTTAACTGACTGAGCCACCCAGGAGCCCCATCTTTTTTCTTTCTTTTTAAATCCAACTTTATTTTCCAAAAGACAAAGCACTGCTTTGTGGTCTTTTTTTCTTTTTTTTTCATGGTATAAATACTCCTACTGTGGCTGATTTCAAGCTGCCAAGGGTTTAACGGCTAGCTTGCAAACTTCCCCAAAGATATAAGGGTTGGTTCTCAGGAGCTACTAGGAGCCTGTTGCGCTCCCCGCTGCCCCAACTTCTGACCCTTGCAGGAGAATGTTTTCCTCCAGTTATTTCTTTCTCTTTGGAGGGAGATCAAATGTAATAGTGCCCTCTTTTCACCTTTTTACTTATCATCCAATGGGAAATGGGTGGTCATGTTCAGCTCTTAATTTTTTTTCCTAGGAGTTAGCCTGCAAGGAACTCGTCTTCTTAGGTTCAACATGCTAGGAGTTTTAGAGAAGCCTGACCTCACTTAGGGAGGCATACAATCACCTAGTCTGTGGCAAGGTGGATGAGTCTACCAGGGTTCTTGCCTACAGATAAGCGATATCCCTTAATCTAATCTTTAACAGTAATAAAGATGATAGTATGACTCCCATCTGCTTCTGCTTTTGTCTTATGCTACAATTCGTTTAGATTGGGTACTACTCTACATAAGCGTCTCTTAACCTTGACACTATTGACATTTTTGTCTGGATAATTCTTGGTTGTGTGGACCATCCTGTGCATTGTAGGATATTTAGTAGCATCCCTGGCCTCTACCACTAGATGCCAATAGCATCCTTCCTCTTCTTCTTCTTTCCCCAGTTGTGACAAAAATGGTTCCAGATGTTGCCAAGTGTCATCTTGAGGGCAAAATAATCACCCATGGTTGAGAATCGCTTTTGTAAATGGCAAGGATGCTATTTATTGGACTCTTCAAAATTCCCAAATATTTGGTGCATGGGTGAGGAGCACTGTATCTAGACAATGAATAAAAATTGGGAAGAAAATGCTGTGAGTGAATATTCCAGTGGGGTAAAATGGGTGGTTTGAAGCTGAAATGACCTTGTATTAGGTGCTGACCATATAGGATTTTCACTTTGGCAGGTTGCTGGTGAGTGGCTGTTCTTCCACAGGGGTTGTTTCCTCTCTGGAGGCAGGGCTGCATGTGCTGAGCCCTAGAGTGATGGTGAGGCCTCAGCAAAAATGAGAGCAGCAAAGGCAGAAGGTATGCTGGCATTGGTGACTTGTGTAAGTTTTTCTCAAATTTTGGTTTGAAAACTGCTATCAGAATCACTCGGAGACTAGTAAGGAACACAGAGGTCCAGGCTTGTTGAAGTGGGGTAGGGCCTTGGGCCTTTGTATTTTTGTAGTGTTCCCAAGTTCCCCAGGTAATTCTAATCCTCACCAAAGCTTGAGCCCCACTGCCTTAGAGTGTAGGCTGCTGCAGGGCTAGTTTTTAAAGTAGGTGTGACTGAAGCAAGGTTTGATGATAGAGATGAAAATCTGTATATATTAGTGGACAGAACAGTTTTTGCTGCATTTAAACTGCAAGGCCGCTAAGTTCCATGAGTATTATGGAGTACTAGTGGAGTTCTAGTTTACATTGTTAGTGCCAACTCTTGGTGGGCAATGATTCATCTGCAGCCTTGAATGCCAGACTTTGGTCTGGACCAAGAAGGAATTTGTCCATAGGCTTGGGGGTCACTTCCCATCCATGTGGTCTCAATTTCATTCTTGAGGGTTGATTTGTTGATTACACAAGCTCTCATCATGCCTTAGATTTCAGGGTCCAAAATTGCAGTTTCACCCATAGAAGTGTGGTAGATTTCTATCAGTAAAGAAAAAAATGTGGGCCCTTATTGTCAAGGGAATATGACATCTAGGATTGAAGGTGAGAAAAATCTCAGTGAAATCGTTGTAAGCCAAAATAGGAATGCCTATGCATGGGGCCTTTTAGTTTTCAAATTGTATTTTGTAACAAGTTCAGACTTAGTTGCAAGATCCAGAAAGAGCTCCCACATACCCTAACTCAGACCCCACTCAGGTTTTTTTTTTTTTTAAGATTTATTTATTTATTTATTTGAGAGAGAGAATGAGATAGAGCATGAGAGGGGGTAGGGTCAGAGGGAGAAGCAGACTCCCTGCTGAGCAGGAGCCTGATGTGGGACTCGATTCCAGGAGCCTGGGATCAGGACCTGAGCCGAAGGCAGTCGCTTAACCAACTGAGCCACCCAGGCGCCCCCCCGCTCAGGTTTTATCAGTTGCCCCAAAGGTGTCCATAGCACAGGCTTGCAGTCCTGGATCCTGTGCTGTACTCAGTGGTCATGTTTCTCCAGTCTCCTTGAATTTGAAATTGTTCTTCAGTCTTCCCTTAACCTTTATGACTCTGGTATTTCTGAAACTAGCCATTGTAAAAAATTCCTCAAATTGGATTTTTTGTCTCTCCATGAGTAAGCTCAGAGTGCATTTCTGGCCGGTGTACCACAGGAGTAGTGCTGTTCTTCCCAATGCAGCTAATTGCACATAATGTCGACTAGTTCCATCTCTAATGTCGTTAACCTTGAGTTTTGATGATTGTCAGGTTTCTCCTTTGTAAAGTTAAAATTTCCTCCATTTTTACTAAATATTTTGTGGGGTGATTTTCCAAGACCTTGCAAATATCCTGTTCATCCTCCCACTTTAACCCACCAGTTTTTGTATTCATCAATGTTTCTTACTGACATTAGTTAGTAATTATTACTTAATAATTACTAAGTCATGTATTAGAAAGCAAGGTAGCAGTGAGACTAACAGGGATAAGACAGAGGAAACTACTTGAAGGTGGATGTTTCCAAGTATCACAAACAGAATAAGGACTAAATATTGAAACATTTTGACAGACTTAATCAACTTTATCCAAGGTTGACTGTGACTGAATCTTTGGTTGTTGCCCATTTCATTCTTAAATTTAAGAATAATCATGAATGACACAAACTGACCACTAGAGGACACTGTGGAACAGGCAGCTAGTTGCTGAAGTCCATGCTTTGGCGCTCTCCCCAGAGGTTTCTGGTCTTCCACTCTGTTGTACTTATATTGGATCGCACCACAAGGGCAGGTAAAGGGTTGAATCCTTACTATTTTACACTTATTTTTTACAAAGAGGAATCTTTTCATTCATATTTTCTGTATGAGGTGCCTTTTTTACTGTAAAAAATTATCTTTTAAAAAAATATTTGAGAGAGTGTGTGCACAAGCAAGGGGTCTCCACTGAATGTGGAGCCTGATGTGGAGCTCGATCTCATGACCCGAGCCAAAATCAAGAGTTGGATGTTTAACCAACTGAACCACCCAGGCATCCCTATAAAAAATTATCTTTAAGTATAATGTTGTGGATAAAAACATGGGCTCCAGAATCAGACTTACCTGGACCCTAATCCCAATCAATCTTTTATTAGTTGTGTGAGTTTAGGTGGCTACTTAATGTCTCTGGCCTCAATTACCTCTTTTGTAAATTGGGAAAAATAACCACCTCTTAGAGTTGAAAAAATTAACCAAGTATGTAAAGTATCCATTATAGTTTCAACCATATAGTAAGTGCTCAATAAATGGCGGTAGTTATCACTACTATTTAAAGAGACTCTGGATCAACTTAGTTTTATCATTTTCCCATCACAGCAATTCCATTTCAACAATTCAATCTACCTGCCCCTTAGTCCATAACATTCCCTCTGAGAATTGAGTCTTTAGTTATCTTTGAATCTTTTATCACAAAGCACAGTGCTTGGGCAAAGGGGCTCAAGTGCTACTTATTGAATTAAGAAGAAACAACAGAGTAGGAAGCTTTTTTTTAAGAACGAGACTGAGAATGTGGCCTGTATTAATCAGAAAATGGCTAGCTTCCAAAGCAATTAGTTTTAAGTTTTAGAATAAAAGAGGCAGGGAGATTTCAAATTTTGTTCATGGTTATCATTAATTCATTAATAAAACAATCATTTATCGAGCATTTACTTTGTGCCTGCCTTTCAGAAGCTCACATCTTGACCAGAAAGGTACGAGAGATCTCCCTAGTGTGGTACGTGTGAGGAATACATTGGCTTTTGGAGCATGTGGAGATGGGAGAGGTGGATTCTGCAAGGAAGGCATTTTGTCTCATAATTGCTGCTCCTTGAGACATGGGCCACATTAACACATCCTCATAGTAACCCTGTTAATTGTCATTAGTTTCAGCCAGCTTCACGGGTCAACATCTCATGAGGGTAGTACGAAATGGGAAGGACCTTATTTTTCCCTTTACTGAATTGCCTGGAGAGCATCTCTTGGTGATTGCAGCTGGAAGTGTGACATTTAATTAGTGGAGAAAACTGAGTCAGGCAAGAGGCAGCCTGTGCTGCTGAAGAGATGAGGAAGAAGCAATATGCTCAGTGGGACAGTTTGGCCCAGGTTTTCTCCTAGGTCCAGATTGGGTGTTCATTTTGCCACAGGTGGAGATTGCAGAAGCTTAAGGAGTTTTCCATAGTGATGGGAACCACAGATGAGCTGCCAGGGACACCTAGAAATGGAGCAGGAAGAGGGGGCTGTGGGTCCATAAAAGGAAGGGGAGAGAGATCACCTCCACAACAAGTAGTCAGGGAAGGCTCTCCAGAAAAGATAATCATTGAGCTGAGTTTCAATGGTTGTTGCCTACTAAAGGGGAAAAACATTCCAGGCAGTGGGACTTGGCTATGCCAAGGCACTGAAGCTTTCTAAAATGCCACAAAGATCTTGAGCATCAGTGTTTTAAAACTAATATGATGGGGCACCTGGGTGGCTCAGTTGGTTAAGTGACTGCCTTCGGCTCAGGTCATGCTCCTGGAGTTCCGGAATTGAGTCCCGCATCGGCCTCCCTGCTCAGCGGAGAATCTGCTTCTCCCTCTGACCCTCTTCCCTCTTGTGCTCTCTCTCATTCTCTCTCCCTCAAATAAATAAATAAAATCTTTAAAAAAATAAAACTCATATGATGGACAACAATGTATATCACCCAGACTCTAAAACATTCCACTTGTGGGCAGAATCTCTCCACTAATAGGTGCTGAATTTCTGTAATGCCTATCTCTGGAAAGTGTCCCCCTACAGGAAGGTAACGTGTAGGTGTAGATTTCTGCCCTGTGGCTTGTTCCACATTAGTCCCTCTTCATATAAACTCAAAGCAGCAAAAATAGCTGGATATGTAAAAGGCTTTGTGTTGAGTGGATGTGTATTAAGGAGTGGTTTATGTGGTTCAGGGTTCAGGTATGATTTCAGTATTAGGAAAAGATGTCTTGCTGGAGAGTCAGATTTATTTCACCCCAAGCTCTAGGAGGACTGGAGCTTTCTGAAGTTTCCAGGAATTCTTTAAACTTGGGTCCCTTGATCTAAGGGAAATGTTTTTCCTGAGAGGTGAAGAGGCTCTGGTTTCTCTAGGAGGTTTTAGAGTTTGCCACAGTTGGTTTGACTGTGTCACTTTCTAGCCATTTGAGATGGAGTAAGTTACTTCTCTCTCTAGATCTCAGTTTTCATATGTATGTGTATATGTATACGTATATAGAATTGGGAGGACCTTATGTATGTCATAGGGCTGTTTTGAGCATTACCATGAGTCCATGTATATACAGAACCTGGCCTGTAGTGGGTGCTTAGTACCTGTTAGGTCTTGTGCTTTCCTGAATTACTGCTAGGGGCTGGCTCAATGCACACTGTGGGGAAACAGTTCCCCATCCTGTTACCGTTTGAATCCAGATAAAATCTAGTTAAAATGGACACCAGGAACATCTGAAACAGGAGACTGTGTTTGAGGCATGGAAGTTGAGGAATCTGGCTGTGGATTGGCTCTGGGAACTGTAGAGGATGCTGTCAGCGCCCCTTTGCAATAGCCCCATGGCCTACCATGGAGGTCACTTGTAACTTGGGTGGACAGTTTCTATGTAACGCCAATGACCTACTCTAGCACATGATTCTGTTTGCAGGTTTTCTCTGGCCTCATGCACATGCTATGCCTGGAAGTGCTGGGGAATTCCTGCCCCCAGGATTGGCTCTCAACTAATGGGGATGGGAGTTGACAGATAAAACTCCCAGCTCTCTTGCTCCTAGATAGGGGCAATTCTCAGGTGTGTTCTGTGCAGTCTCTTGGAGGGTCCCCAATGGTATGGAGCCCCAGTTGTCATAACAGCATTAACACATCCTATCGCACCGTGTAGCACACTTCTCTGCTCCCCTACTCGCTTCCTGGGATGACCTCCAAAAGTACTTGTATGCAAATAATTCTGTGCTTCTAGTAGCTGGGGCAGGTCACATCATTACCATGGGCCTACATGCTGCTCAGATCCAGGGCTTCTGTGCTATCCCTGTGAGTGACTCACATATAGAACCCGGAGAATATTGCAGACCAGAGGAACCGTATCATCATTATCCCCGAAGCAGGAGGTCATCATTCATGGACAGACTGAAGGTGGCGTTTGCCTTGTAACACAGAGAAAGAAGGAGAGTCATGGAGATGAATAAGATGATTCTGGTTGGTGATTAATGAAAGATCAGGTGGCCATCCTTGTGGTTGACATGATCAGCACAAAATGCTACACTGCAATCAAGCTACTCCATGCCAAACCCACTAAAGTTTATGCCATTTTTACTCATGGAATCTTCTCAGGGCCAGCTATTTCCAGAATTAGTAATGCTGCCTCTGAAGCTGTCAACATCACAAACACCATTCTGCAAGAGGATAAAACGAAACACTGCTCTAAGTTTCAAGTTATGGGTATTTCAATGATTTTGGCTGAGGCAATCCGAAGAGTGGACAACAGTACCTGTCTCTTAGCCATGGCCCTTCATATCTCCAAAATATTATGATTTCATACATGATACCCTGAATTAAAGTTTTTTTGACTTTAGAATTCAGTAAAATATAGAATGATGAATATTAAAGCATCAGATCTCTGTTTTAAACTTTGGAGCATATCTCTATGGTTTTAGGAAACAGTGGTTAGGGGTAGAGGAGTGTTTGTTTTCTTGTTAATGGAACTTGTCTTGAATAAGCAGTTTTGGTGTCACTTTACCTTGTTGCAAAGGGGAACTTTTACCTTTGTTCTTAGGATACTCTGAAGCCACAATCATACAATTGTATAATTTTCTTATATAATATGATCCCCTTGTGGAAATTCATAGTTTACATATTTCCGAGGTTGTCAAGATAACTTTCTATTAAAGCACTTCATGTATTAGTTAATGTGTAATAATAATATCATTGGGGTAAAACTGAAATTAGCTTTCTTTTTGAGTGTGCATTAGAAAATCATGAAATACTGTGAATGTTGACTTTCAGGGTTGAAATAAACTAGTTAGCTATTTTCCTTAATTTAAACTGAATTTTATTTAGCTAAAAATGCCAATGAATCATTTATTTTCTGATAGACGAATCAGAGGCAATGTAATCATAACTAAAAGCAGTTTTATGAATTGCCTCTAATGCAACTGGGACTATCTCCACAACTTTTAAACTACTACTTCTTAAGACATATGGTAACTGCCTACACTTACTTGAACTTCGAAGTCTTAAAATTCCAAAGTCAAGTCCAGCAATAGAACTATTCTCTTCAAACTTAACATCAAATTGATGAGCAATTTCTGACTGCCTTAGTGGGTTGCAAATTGAAGTTGGAAGATGTACAGAACTCCCAGTTCTTTGAGGTGCGCTCTGTGTTTTGTTTTTGGGCTTGTTTGCATTGTATTTGTCTCCTCTATCCTTCATTTTCCCCTCAATAATCTTATGTTGTGGATTTCCCTCAAAATAAAGACTAACAAATCCATTAGCACTTACTCAGTCTGATCTTCTTTTTTGCTTTTTGATAGAAGAAATAGATAAATCTGCTATGAGTGCCTCTGACTGCATATTTAAACACTATCCCCTTTTGCTTTTTGTATTCTGAAGCAGCAAGTCTGTCAGGCAAATGATTATTTTTTTTTTAAGATTTTTTTTTACTTATTTATTTGACAGAGAGCGACACAGTCAGAAAGGGAACACAAGCAGGGGGAGTGGGAGAGGGAGAAGCAGGCTTCCCACTGAGAAGGGAGCCCAATGCAGGGCTCCATCCCAGAACCCTGGGACCATGACCTGAGCCAAAGGCAGACACCCAATGACTGAGCCACCCAGGCGCCCCAGGCAAATGATTATTTTAACTGCAGATTTTATCTGAAAAATATAGATAAGAGAATGTTAAGAAAAAAGTATTAATAAGTAAACCTTAATTGTTTCATTAGGATAATGATCAAAAATTGTCAAAGTGATGGTGGGGAAAACCTCACTGAGGATTATGTTACCCACAGGCTGGTAATTTACAACAGTTCCCTAAGTGAGATGCCCTGCCACCTAGACAGGTGAAGAGAAGAGTTGAACTTTAGATAAATATTGGCTGGAATATTCAATCTGAATAATTCAGATCAAAAACAAAGGTGTAGGGATTTGCCTGGCTAGACAGAACCTGGGAACCTCCATTCTGCCATATTTTAATAAAGGGAAAGAATATAACCTCTAATGTAAATTCTGAATTGAGAATCAAGCTATTTATCAAACAAATTTGAACAACATTTACAGTTTTAATCTCTGACAGAGTAAGAAGTCAAAATTAAAGCTAGCAAGTAGCGTTTAGTTATTGAAGAACCGGTGTAGACCTTTCTATGGTGTTTCTATGGTGTACAGAGTTTCTGTGGTACAGAGAACTTCATTTAAATCTGACAAGCATGGTATAATAGTACATACCTGGAAAGAGTTGGTTTAGTATGATGAAAGGACCATGGTTTGAAGCTGTGTAGTACCTATTATTTTTGAGAAATATATGAATTCTGCATTTGAATATCTTTCCTTGGAGAAATGGAAATGCAGTTTTTGACCTGTTTATGAAGACATCTTGACATGCAAATACACACATGTTGACATGGCTAATACCAGTTGATTTGGAGATAAACATTTGGCTTTGAGATATTTGGAGTCTAAGAATATACTGAACTAGTTTAACAATAATGATTCTCAGACAGAAAATCTAACTTAAAAATCTGCATTGCCTTTCCCTGGTTTGAGAATTTGTTGTTCTACCATTACTTAACATTACTTTTGTATTCTAAAGTATTTTATATACATTTGTGAATTATCAGGCCAAATTTTAAGATTTGGGGATTGCAATCCAACCAGGTTGATAAAGATCCTCTGATCTTTATCTTTATCTGATCTTTAAGCAGCTGATCCCAGGACTTCCCCAACACTTGCTCCTCACTGGTCCAGAAGACCAGCCCCATTTTCTGCTCATGTCTAACTCTGTTGAATCAGGAGAGGCTCAGCCTCCATCTAGTCAAATAAGGGAGTCAGGGAAATATGAACATGCAAAAGTCATTGAACCCCAAACTCAAATTATTTCAAAAATTTGTAGACATTCATATTAGATCATATTATATGATGGCAATATCCAGGAATAGTGACACTGTGGTGTCTGTATGGAATACAATGTTTCTCCAGTACCATGCTAAACGTTTTCAATAAAATCATGTAGCAAACTAAAAACAAAACGACAAAAAAGAACATCCCTTTCTTCTTAAGGCTATCTTATTCCTTCTTACCGAGGGTTTCTTGGAAGTTGTTCTAATCAAATGTTCCTCGTGAGCTGAAGGAGTGAAGAGGCATATCAAAACCAACTGGGATCAACACAGAAATCTGTACAAGAATGTTCATAGTGGCATTATTCATAATAATCAAAAGCTGAAACAACCCAGATGTCCGATGTCCACCAAAAGATGAGTGGATAAACAAACTGTGGTATATCCACACAGTGGAATACTATTCAGCCATAAACAGGAATGAAGTGCTGATACATGCTACCACATGGATGAACCTTGAAAACATTGCACTAAGTGAAAGAACCCAAACACAAAAGGTCACATATGATTCCTTTTATATGGTATATCCAGAATAGGCAAATCCAGAGACAGAAAGCAGATGAGAGGTTACCAGGGGATTCGGGTAGGAGTGACCAAGGAATGATTTCTTAAATGGGTCCAGGGTGTTTTCATGGGGGGATAGAAATGTTTGGAAACCAGAGAGAGCTGGTGATTGCACAACATTGTGAATATACCGACTACAACGGACTGTATACTTTAAATCAACAGCACTTTTTTTTTAAGATTTTATTTATTTATTTGAAAGAGAAAGAGGAAGAGAGAGGGAGCACAAACAGGGGAAGGGGCAGAGGGAGAAGGAGAAGCAGACTCCCTGCTGAGCTGGGAACCCAAGGCGGGGCTCTATCCCAGGATCCTGAGATCATGACCTGAGCCAAAGTCAGATGCATAATTGACTGAGCCACCCAGGCGCCCCACAACTGACAGTACACTTTAAAATAGCTAATTGTATGTTATGTGAATTTACCTCAATTAAGGAAAAAACCAGCTGGGAAAGTGTTCAAAAAATCTGAGACTTGACCTTTCCCAGCCCAACATTCTGATTTGGCTCCTAGGGAGCATATTGACGTGCAAGCTCACGTTGTAAGGGATGTGAGGTGACTACCTGGCTTAGGGTGACTCATCATCATTTATTAAGCAACCTGGAGGCTTGAGAGCAGTGCATTTCGGGCAATTTGCTGATTTCTTTAGGCACTCTTAACTCTGAGCTCTGTGGGTAGCAAGAAATAGCATGTGATTAGAGCAGAAGCAATTACTCTTGGAAAAGCATCATTAATTTTAAAAGCCCTTGTCCTGAGCTATGTGGCTAAGTGGGGACAAATTAGGATGCTGTCTAGAGGAAAGAAAGTGTTTTCCCCTCTTTAGGACAGAAAGGAAACCTAAAGTCATCTGTTCAAATAGTTAATTCTTAAGGGGGTGGGAGTGGCAGGTTTGGGGGCTTGAGGGCGATTGGTGGTAGGTTAGTCATAGGAGGCTTAGGGTTTGTGTCAATTCTACTGCAGGCTGCTTCAGTTCTTTGTTTCTTTGTCTCTGTGGCAATAAAAAGGAGCTCTTCATATTTCTCTTTTGCTTCCGTCTTAAGAGTCTTTCTGGGGTCTAATTAGTAAGGAGGAAAGGGCAGGGTACCATTCTCAAAAGACCTGGCTTGTAGGGTTTGTTCTGGGGCCTTGCCCTTCAGCAAAGCAAAGCAAAGCAAAGCAAAGCAAAGCAAAGCAAAGCAAAGCAAAGCAAGATAATCTCCCAGGTTCTTATTTAGAAACAGATCCCGAAATGCAAATTCGTATTAACAAGGAATTCAAAGCACTTGGACAATGGGAACTTTTACTCTTCACTTCTGAAACCCCAGCCTGACAGGATGTAAAAACCAAACTAAACCTCAATGAATGTTTCTCTGAGGCTTAAAATAGTACATATTGAACACATAGTGTGTCCTAGGCTTTGTACTATGTTTTATAAAGATTATGTCATTGAATGATATTTTGAGGTATTACCATACCTACTTTACAGATAAGAAAACTAAGGTCTAAAGAGATTGCATAACAAACCTGAAATCTCATAATCAGGATTTGAATGCAATTTTTTTTACTCCAAATCCAGTGCTCTTTCTACATCACAATATTGCTTGGGAACTGACTTAGCTGCTGTATTTACACTTTTTCTGCCCACCCTTCTCCCCTTTCTAGTTCTAAAATAGAATTCCTATTCCTTCAAAAGAAAAAAAAAACACATCCAGTCTCTACAATTCTATACCCCCTATTTCATTTTATAGCCCACGGTAATATGACTTCTGCCTCTGTCTTTCCATTGAAACACTGCAAAAGGGCATTTCCAAAACACATGGGCATATTTAATTCCTATTCTTGCTGGACCTCTCCATGGTGATTGCATTGTTGGCCACTTCCTCCTCCTCTGGTTGTCTTCTCTTGGTCTCTCCTGGTCTTCTTTGCCCTCTGAATGTTCCTCCTCAGTTCTCCTTTGAGGGCTCCTCTTTCATTCAGAATGATCAACAATGGAAATATCCTGGCACTTTGAGGGAAGCCCCATTGAACTCACAGGTACACAATGGTTGGACATCAGTCATTTCCCAAAGTCCGGGTGATTCAAGGTAGATAGCACACGTGTGGTACAATTCCCAGGTTAGGCTGAGACCTTGTCTTCTTCACTTCTGAATCATCACTGCTCGGCTTATTATTGGTGTAGAAAGGAGTATATGCTGAATAAATAAAGTGATGGGTATATCTCCAAATAGAGAGTGGGCCCATTTCATGCTGAGGGTGCAGAAAGTGCCCGTGAATGTGGCCAGAAGTGCGTGGGGCTTTCCTAGGCAACTGTGAGGAGCACAGTGTGGCAATAACATGGGGTGAAGGGCTGAAGAAACTGTTGATGATGAGGCTGGAAAGTATTAAAAAATTGCTCAGACTTTGAAATGGAAAAAAAAAAGAAAAGAAAAGATTACTGGATATCTTATAGAATGCTGGGCATTGTCTAGTGCACTCTTCCATATTATGTGGCTCTATAGTAAGTCTGTGCCTCTCACCGTCTTTGAATTATTTCCAACCCTGTAGGTTATAGAACTCTAAGAGTAAGGCAAATGATTCTTGTCTATAGAAATGAAAATGAATTTTGTCAGGTGGAGATGCAGTTGAATCCCCATCTCTTTCAACCCCAAAGCATACAGGTGGAAGGAAGCATCCAGTTTTGTTCCTGTTAACAAATTCATTTCAGCATTCCTGAGTGCCTATACATGTATCTGCTCTGTGGATACTCTTTTGGACGGGATTTTAACACCTTTCCAGTTCCTTATTAATTAGTGGTCTAAATAAAACAATTTATATTTGTATGAGAGTCACGATCTTACCCTTTATAAAAAAAGTAGATGGGAGTTGGATTCTGAAGGGTCTTGAAAGCCATTCTAGAGGGTTTAGATTTTATACAGTGTCAGAGGCTTTTTTAAAAAAAGATTTATTTATTTATTGAGAGAGAGAGAGTGAGAGTGGGAGGAGAGGTAGAGGGAGAGACTCTCAAGCAGACTCCCCACTGAGTGCAGAGCCTCAGGGGCTCAATCTCACGACCCTGATATCATGACCTGAGCCAAAATCAAGAATCAGATGTCCAACCGACTGAGCTACCCAGGTGCCTCCAGTGTCAGAGCCTTTTAAAGTTAAAACAAAATGGGTTTAGTTTTATGTTTTTGGACTTTGGAGCACATGTGGTTGGGATGGAGAGACCAGCTCTTGGGCCATTGGCAGAGTCCAGGTAGGAGATGGCGAGAGCTGGAGTAGGACTGGGCACAAAACCTTAGCATGTAGAGTCATGCCTGGTGCTCCATAAATGCTTAACTGGAGGAATAAAGAAATGGATAAATTAAGTACTAACTTAAGAAAAGAGGCAGATCAGAGAAGCATTTCTGAAAACAAGTTTCAATTAGGCATACACATTACCTTCCAGACTCAATCATTTAAACCTTCTGATTAAATTCTTTGGGTTTATATTTTCACTGATGATTTTTTTAAGGTAGCACCAAGTAATAAAGACATATTCTGAAATACTCTTTAACTCAATTCTATGTTCACTGTTACCAGATGGTTTCTGGTGACTCTGAGAGTCTTTAGGCCATAGGGTCTCACAGTTGTCCTCCATGAAGAGTATTACGCTCTTCAGAGAGGTAAATAAAGAAATTGGCACTTTGAGATTGTAGTAGACAGTGAACCCTCAGTGAAACCAGTGAACCACTTGTGGACTCCCCTCCCACACGGGCCTTGTGGCTTTTTTTTTTTTTAATTTTTAAAAAGATTTTATTTATTTGTCAGAGAGCATGTGAGCACAAGCGGGGGTGCGGGGGGGGCGGCAGGCAGAGGGAGAAGCAGACTCCCTGATGAGCAAGGAGCCCGAAGTGGGACTCAATCCCAGGACCCTGGGATCATGACCTAAGCCAAAGACAGATGCTTAACCCACTGAGCCACCCAGGCGTCCCTTTTTAAAAATTTTTTAAAATATTTTCTTTTTAAGTAATCTATACACCTAACATGGGGCTCGAACTCACAACCTCGAGATCAAGAGTCCCATGGTCTACAGACTGAGCCAACCAGGCACCTCTCCCTGTGGCTTTTTTGGCCAATGGGATATTAGTAGGCATAAGATAGGCAGAGGCTGGATACACAGTGGTACCTTGGGGTTTGTCCCTTGGATCACTCTTGCAACCCTATACCATGTTGTAATGAAGTCTACGCTACCCTGTTAGAGAGAAGCCACATGTGGAGAAGCTAGAGTTGGAGATGTCACATGGAAAGAAAGACCATATGAAGGAGAACCAGGGTCCTTAACTGAGTTCCCCACTAAATGCAAGCTGCATGAGTGACCCCAGCTACAGTCTCCCACAGACTTAAGAGAAATGATAAGTTGTTACAGCTTTAAGCCAGTATGTTTTGGGGTGTGTGTGTGTGTGTGTGTGTGTGTGTGTGTGTGTGTGTTTCATACAGCAAGAGAAAACTGAAACAGGGTGAGAGCAGTTTGCCTGGAGGGCAACCAGGAAGACTACATCTGAATGAAGTTCATTGTTTGAAAAGTTCTCAGTCAGAGGCCTCAGTGATTCTGTTCAACCACAGTGCTGATCTCCAGGAAGGTAACAAGTACCCTCCCTTTGTGAGCTATTTCAGCTTCAGCTCCCAGCTGGTTAAGGTCAGTGGGTCTTTGAGCGCCTCATTTACTTTGTCCCCTGCCTGTTTAGTCTAGGTCCCACCGGAGGGAAAGGTAGCATGGCAAGCCCTTAGATACAGCAGATTCTAGAGGGGTCCCAATAATTGGCTGTCTATGTCAGACAGACGCCTATAAAATTGGTTTCACCATAGCAAGCTCTTGAAGGGTTTGGGGGAATTGGGTCTATTTGGCTAATTATTCTTGATATTTCTCTCTCTCTCTTTCTGTCTCTCTCTTACACACACACACACACACACACACACACACACACACACACACACACACAGAGTTTTAACATGAAATTAGAACTAATGAAAATAAGGTATGGCAGCCTGAAGTGATTTATCTTGTTCTTGCTTTGAGTATATATTTCATCTCACAGAGATGGCAATTTTTTTTAATGATTTTATTTATTTATTTTAGAGAGAGAGCAGGGGGAAGGGCAGAGGTAGAGAAAGTCTCAAGCAGACTCCACACTGAGCGCAGAGCCCAACATGGGACTCGATCTCATGACCCCGAGATCATGACCTGAGTCAAAATTAAGAGTCAGACGCTTAACCAACTGAGCCACCCAGGTGCCCTGACAGGAATTTTAATTGTAAAAGTTAACTACTCTTGGGGCACCTGGGTGGCTCAGTTGTTAAACGTCTGCCTTCGGCTCAGGTCATGATCCCAGGGTCCTGGGATCGAGCCCCACATCGGGCTCCCTGCTCCCCGGGAAGACTGCTTCTCCCTCTCCCCCACTCTCCCTGCTTGTGTTCCCTCTCTCACTGTGTCTCTCTGTCAAATAAATAAATAAAATCTTAAAAAAAAAAGTTAACTACTCTTGGGTGACCTAAAATGCGAATACATGTCCAAAGGTATAATAATCAACACTCTCTTTCCAACATTCCCTATCAGAAATTACCCACTTTATTTTATTATTTTTTTAAAGATTTTATTTATTTATTTGACAGAGAGAGAGACAGCGAGAGAGGGAACACAAGCAGGGGGAGTGGGAGAGGGAGAAGCAGGCTCCCCGCCAAGCAGGGAGCCCAATGTGGGGCTCGATCCCAGGACCCTGAGATCATGACCCGAGCTGAAGGCAGACACTTAATGACTGAGCCACCCAGGCGCCCCAGAAATTACCCACTTTAATTTCTACCTTTTATTCCTTGCTCTCCTACTCAGTCTACTTATCAACATCTATAATCCTGAATGATCATTTTAGTTGCTTTGCTTGAAGAATAATATTTGGTTACAGATCCATGAATGGCTGTTGAGCCTTTGGCCAAGGGGATAAAGTAGGCTGAAGCAAAAGCAGACTACTCAGGGCAATTTTTATAAAGGATGTGTGAAGGAAGGGCAGAGAGGGGAAGTGGAGAGCTCCTAGAGTAGGTCTGGAAGAGTTATTCAAGGGACAGTCGTTGGGGTGAAGTCTATGTGCTGAGCCTCTCCACTCCTCTGTTTCCATTTCCATGAAATCTTCAGTAAAATACCCATGACTAGTAAATTTGTTGTGGAATCAGTCTGTTTTGAGATGTATTGAAGTGCTGAGTCCTTGGGTGTGGGGTATAGCAGAGACTGCCCATGGAGATCCACACCATCTGGGTGCCCAGGGTAATGTTTGTGGCAAGAACTCCAGTGGTATAAATAGTAGAAACTGGTGCTCACACAGTGTGCCTCCCCACTCTTTGAGAAGAGTGCTCCTCTTCTGTGAGTTGGCCAAAGGATTTGATTCATCAAGGACCAAGTTCTTGGGGAGAGGGAAGGATCATGGGTAGGTTGGAAATAGGAGATGGAGCCACTGTTGCTTGTGTAGTCTTGTTAGAAGAAACCTGGTTTTGTTTGGGAGGCAACCACCAGCCCCAAGGTTGGCTTAAGCTAATCATGGGATTCCCCCTACTTTTTTATTTTTATTTACTTATTTATTTTTTGCTAGTGATGCACTTTAGGGAACCGGGCACAGGACCTGGTTCTGACCAGTGAGATATAAGGGGGGACATTTGCTGGGTGAGTTCTAGGGTACAAATTTCCTCCCTAATGAAAGAGACATCTGTACTAAGAGAGGGCCCTTTCCCACCAGTCCTCTTCCTTCTGCTTGGATTGTTATGTGTGTGAGGTTGCAATTCTTGGAGCTTTGGCAGCCATCTTGTGACCCCAATAAAAAGGTCAACACAAGGGCAAAAGAGGCTGAACAACCTTGGAACTACCTACCTCCAGACATTTTGTTTGGTGAGATGATTAAATATGCTTGTGGTTAAGCTACTGTTGATCAGGTTTTCTGTTACGAGTGGCAGATACAGAACCCAAGTATCTCCCCCACCTTTTGTCATGGACTAGATGAAGTTGGGTGCTTTGGTGTCTTCCCTTTGAATGCAGAGTTGGGAGCTTCCAAGTTGCATCCAGAGGCAGCTGCAGAATGGAGGTAGTGTCTGGGGTCATGAAGGGTTTGTTCTGCTTGGTAGGCAGCGCACCAGGGTCTAGTCCCTATAGAGTTCATGCCAGCACTCGGCGCTCACTTGTTCTCTCTCTCTCTCTGCTTCCTTTACCTTCCTCTACACTCCCTCCCTTCTTCCTCCAAGAACTGTATATGCCTGTGGGGGCAGTAGAGAGAGAGGGAACCCTGAAGCAGCTAATGCTCCAGTCCACTTGGGTGTGTCCCACTTTGGCGAGGATCCTTTCAACCTAGACAAGGCTCCAGATGCCCCCCTAGCTCATGGGTGTAGGTGCAGTGCACCACCTGCAACCACCTCGGATCCTCTCTGGGGAATGCCCCATGGTTGTGTGGTCTGGCCCCTTCTTCCACTTCCTGCCAGGTACCTTAAGCTCTAATACGAGTTCCCGCTGCCGCATCACTTAAACGGCAAGTCATTTAACCTCTTTCTGTCACAGTTTCCACATAGCTGTCTAATTAAACCTCTATTTAATTGTTATCTTGGAGACCGAGGGGAGTGGAAATGCCCCGGTCTCAGTAGGGCATTGCCGCTCCTCCTATTTTGGCCTCCTGTACAGGTTCGGTTGCCTCTGGACTCCCTGCTGATGGCCGGGACCCAGCCCTCTCCTCATACCCTTGACCTGGTGACTCATCCTTTGTTTTTCAGGCCAGAGCTTGATAGTTTGTTGTGACTCTAGTTCTATTCTGAATGAACGACTCTTCAGATAAACTGGCAAAAAAAGTTCTTTAAAAGTTAAAAAATAGGATAAATGCACACAGATCCAAAACAATTCTGTCATTTTGAAAATGCTGCAGATTTGATAAATGGTGGGAGTTTGGCAGAGCACAGTGGTTAAGAACATGCGTGGGTCTGAGTCAGAAAGAGCTAGATTTGAACTTGCATAAACTTGGACAGGCAGCTGAACCTCCCTGGGCCTGTTTCCTTGACCATAAAATGGGATTCATGCCAATCTGACCTGGCCGTATTGGAGTGATGGCATGAGATGATGCACGCTAACATGTTACGATTTGCTGTGAGCCAGCACTCTGTGTACAGCCAGCATTGCTCGGATGAAGGACCCAAGGCAGAAAGCGGAGATAACCCCGCAACACTGTGTGCTGGTAAAGCACGGCACTGGGCTTTGAATCTACGATATCTATCACCAGAGCTCCTGCTGTAAACTATAAGTTAAGTGCTGTATTAATATCCCCCAGCACATAGGAAGTGCTCAGGAAAGACGACCTCTGGGGTGCTCATTTGGTTAAGCATCTGCCTTCAGCTCAGGTTATGATCTCAGGGTCCTGGGATTGAGCTACCCCCCACCCTGCCCCGTCGGGCTCCTTGCTCAGCCTGCTTCTCCCTCTCCCTCTGCCTGCCACTCCCCCTGCTTGTGCTCTCTCTCTCTCTGTCAAATAAATAAATAAAATCTTTAAAAAAAAAAGACTCTCTAATTATTATTGTTTATAAATGCACATTAAGTCTGAAGTGTCATTAGATGAATTTGTTCAGAATTCCTTAAAATGCTCCACAGATGGTATAATAAGAATAATACAAGCTAGCAGAGGCAAGGACATTGAAAAATGTTAAAAATTAGTTTTAGCTTAAAACATAATTTGTAATCATTTGTGAATTATTTTTAGACATACTGAGGAGAGTCCCAGTGTCCTGTGGTCAGATGTGGCCTGCCTGCTTGTTCTTGTGTATATCACTTTCTCCTAGACTCTCAAATCACTGTGTCACTGTTTCTGCCTTCCTCCTGGGCCCCACTCACGCCCATGATGGAGCCTGGTAGACAGGCCCTGGGTATAGACTCCTCTCCCCAGGGCAGCTCTCTCCCAGGGCTGGTCACAGGGCCTGCCCCCTACTGGCTGCATGTAACACCCCACCTGATTTCGTTGGTTCCACTTTGAGTTTCTGTTCTAATGCACACGTGCATGAATCTTAGTTTGCGATTTTGATAGCCAGTCTCGAATGAGTGAGTTTATTATGTGTAACTGTTAACTACTTCTCAGGCAGTAGCCCATTTAATTTGCACAATGAGATAGATACTCTTATTAATTCTAATCTTAATATAGACCTTCAAACTTTGTTTAAAATTAAAAAAAATCTAGCTAGAATCATAGGTTTTAAAATAGCTTGTGCATGTGGGAGAAAAGGAAAGTGCCATTAATTTTTTCCTGGCTTAAAGAAAATTTACAAATATTTATACCTTCCAGAAAACAGCTATCAATTTAAATAATCATTACCAAGGCAATACATTATTAAGAAAGAAGACCAAGTAAAATTACAGACTTTAAGAAGTGAAAGCTTACTTTCACAGTCTAGCTGTCTTAGAAATCTCCTTTGTTAGGGCGCCTGGGTGGCTCAGTTGGTTAGGCAACTGCCTTCGGCTCGGGTCATGGTCCTGGAGTCCCGGGATCGAGTCCCGCATTGGGCTCCCTGCTTGGCGGGGAGTCTGCTTCTCCCTCTGACCCTCTTCCCTCTCGTGCTCTCTGTCTCTCATTCTCTCTCTCTCGAATAAATAAAGTAAATAAAAAATCTGAAAGGAATATTCCTTTAAAAAAAAAAAAGAAATCTCCTTTGTTAGAAAAACCATTTGCAAAGGCAGTTTTGTGACATAGACTCTTCATTCCTTTTCTGCAGCTGGAGGGTAGGCCAATCTTGTGGAGATTTCTTTCACCAGCTGTTGGGAGGGCATTTCTTTTTCACAGCCATGCCTGGTATTTTTCATAAGTCAGAACTGAGAGAAATAAAGGTTGGCCTGAGAAGCTCAGAGCCTACAATGAGCACGGGAAAATGGTAGAATAGGATTATTGGCAAAAGGAATATGGGCACTGTGCTGGATAGTCTCATTTTGCCTTTCCAGATCCACCCTCCCCTCTTTTTCACCCTGCTCTATGCCCTGGGATATCAGGTTGCCAGATAAAATATAGGAAGCCCAGTTAAATTTGAATTTCAGTGAACAAATACCTTTTCACTATAAGTATGTCTCATGCAATATTTAAGACATACTTGTACTAAAAAAAGTATTTGTTGTTTATCTGAAAAATTTTTAAAGATTTATTTATTTATTTGAGAGAAAGAGAGTGGAGGGAGGGGCAGAGGGAGAAAATCTTCAAGCAGACTCCCTTCTGAGCATGGAGCCTGATGCGAGGCTCCATCTCACGACACATGAGATCATGACCTGAGCTGAAACCAAGAGTTGATGTTGAACAAACTGAACCACCCAGGCACCCCTATTTATCTGAAATTTAAATTTGTCTGGGCGCCTGTAATTTTATTTGCTAAATCTGGCAACCATACTTGGGAGGCTGTCCTGTCTTTGCTGCATTGGCTGACTCCTATTCTCTGGCTTCCCGTTGGGTTTGATCAATGGGAAGCACTGGCAAGAGAGGGGGACAAGAAGATGAGGAAGGAGATTGAGGTATTATTCTCCTCTGGCTTGCTGCAGATAGATGTATCCCTCCAAGGAGGCCAAAGCTCTGGAGTTCCCTTTCAGACGTAGGATCTCCCGGTCTTGCTTACCCTGGAATACTGCACTATCCCTTGTTGGTTTCCCTACATGGCTCACACCTTTATAGATGAGACCCTTTATTCAACTCTTGTTAAATTGTACAGTTGGAGAGTGCCATCTGCTTCCTATTGTACCCCAACTGATAAAGACATGTAATGTTTTACATCTAAAGAAGATATTGTTATTAACTCTTTTGCAGATGAAAACAATGAGGGTCAGAGAAAGGTTAAGTAACTTGCCCAGGGTTTCAGTGGTATAAATGATGAGAACTAGGGAACAAACCTAAATCTGTCTTTTCCAAAGCTCCGTTTCCTACATTGCTGTGCTTTATTAATGAGCTTGTTGAGATTCAAGGCTGGAGCTGTGGGACAGGTTATATGAGCTTTATTGTTTATACTTTTACACTAGTATGCAAAGGCAGAGACATGCTGTGAGGTATACTGTACCATTGGCTCTGATTCTTTTCTCCTCCCTGTGCTGGGGGCCTACTTTTCTGCCTTCTTGACTTGGGTTTGGCTATATGTCTTGCTTTGGTCCATAGAATGAGTCAGAAGTGATGGACACCATTGATAATACTCAGTGAGTCCACAGGACTTGTAAGATCCAAGAAGGACAGATGAGCAGCCTGAAGTACAGTAGGGAGTGAGAACCAGGCTCCAGGTGGAAATTGGGGGTTCTGGCTAATCAGATTGGGACAGAGGGGTTCCCATTGCCTGCGGTATATTAATTGCTGTTTGGCTGGTGCCATTCAATATTCGTGTTCATGTTTCTCAAAAGTCGACAAACTGGTTGTGGGAAGATGTTGCATCTTAGTTTAGTTTATTTTTTATAGTTTTCACTTTTCTGGTTTGTAAGAGTGCAAGCAACAGTAAATCAAAGAAATCCTTAAATTGAAAAAAAAATTTTAAATTTCATGGATTTATCATTTCTCTGGGTAGACTTTGAGAACATTGTCTTAAATGTTAGCAGGACAGATACAAAAATATTTCCTCAATCCAAGAGCCTTGCACTGCCTATGAAGGCAGTGAAATCTCTTTTGGAAGGTTATGTATTAACAGCTCTTTGTAAGAAGCTTTAATTCCATCTCTACAAGAGACAAGGGATAGACTGCCCTCTGTATAGGCTTCATGTGTGCCTGTCTTCTCCACAACGTAGGGCAGTGGCCGTGTCATCTCTATCTTTTATTCCCAGCATCTGATGTAGTTCCTGGCATATAGCTAGTGGTTGTCCAATGTTTGTGGCATTGAAGTGAATTTTAGTCTCTTGCACTTGAGAGATTAATATACAAACAGACAATGGTGAGACCATTTTTAAAAATACAACTTGGACCAGTTGTCTACAGCAACCAATCCAGGAAGCCAAATGACACAACTCTTGTATCAATTGGCCCCAAATGACCAAGACTTGATTAATAACTGAAAACTTCCCTACTTTTTGTCCCTGCGTCTAATTCAGGACAAACTGGACATAGCCACATATGCTCCCCTAGCCATTCACTCAGGATACCCCATTTCTCGTTAGCCTGCCTACAGTGTGAGCATGTCAACAGCCTCCAGGCAAGGCACAGCCACAGCCTTCCCCTTTTTCCACCAAAAAGCTTCTCTATTCCTCTGCCTGTTTTTTGTATCTCCAAGTGTAAGTGATGGTAGCTGATGCCCTTGCTATAGCAAGCCCTAATTAATAGCCTTTGCTTGTTCTCATTTGGGCACCCTTCATTTATTTTCACACATCTGGAGTAACTGCTTCATTTAATGAATTGAAATAGGAAGCTTTAAACTATTTTATTTTATTATTTTAAAGATTTTATTTATTTATTTGGCAGAGAGATAGCAAGAGCAGGAACATAAGCAGGGAGAGGAAGAAGCAGGCTTCCTGCTGAGCAGGGAAACTGATGCGGGGTTCGATTCCAGGACCCTGGGATCACGACCTGAGCCGAAGGCTGATGCTCAATGACTGAGCCACCCAGGCTCCCCTAAACTATTTTAGTTAAAAAATAACAAGCATTTATCGCATGCCCAGTATATGCCAGGTGCTAGGTGTTTCTCTTTAAAAAGCAAATGGTTATTGTAATAATTTTTATTTAATACTTTTTAAAATTTTAAATTTTAAAAATCAAAATTAAAATGAGAAATATTTAACACTTTTTAGTATAATAATCACTGTATTTTGTGACTTTATAAAAATTTAGACTGATTTATCATTTATTAAGTTATTTTATATTAAGATATATTATAATAGAAGTGCATGAGTAGGAACAAACCCCAAATCACTTGAAATTTTACTTGCTTTTGGATCCAAAATACAAGATGCAATGCTAAATCTGTGAAAGAAACTATATCCTGGACATGATCATGGCCACTATCCCTTAGTAAACTTTTTCTATAAATGGACAGATAAGGAATATTTTTTGGCTTTGTGGGCCATATAGTCTCTAAAATGACTCAACTTTGCTGTTGCAATGGAAAAGCAACTATAGATAATATGTAAATGAATACTGTTCTATTCCAATAAAACTTTATTTGTGGACCCTGAAATTTGAATTTCATATACTTTTCACATGCATGAAATATTCTTCTTCTTTTTACTTTTTCCCAACCATTTAAAAAATAAAAAAAAAAATTCTTAGCTCACAAACCACATAAAAACAGACAACGGGCCAGATTTGGCTCTGGGCCATTATTTGCCATATAACATAAAAATACACTGAATTTCTTTTAATTTAACAGGATACAGAAAATATTGAGATTAATCATTGCTTTTCCTATGTATTTCTGCTTTTCCTAATGCATTTTTGATTTTATATGTCTTTATATATGGTACACAGTATAAGGATCTATCTTCGTAGGGCTTGATTTATATACACATACATGTTTCATATAAAATTAAAAAATATTTTCACATACATATATTTCCCTATTTAATATTATATATAATTAAAAATATTACAATGTTTCTTCTATCCATTGGTTTCCTTTAGAATTAAGATTCCTGTTTCTGATTTAGACACTGGCTCACAATTGGGTGGGTGGGGATGAAACAGAACTATCAGCCCAGCACATGCAGATGTCCTTTAAAGTCTGAGGGAATTACAGACATTAGGTTTCCTTTTCTAGCTTTATTTCCTACTATAGAGTAGCGACAAATAAAAGCAATTGAAACACTCCTGCTAATAACCTTTCGATTTCAACCATAGGACTTTTGGCAAAAATGCAACCACAGTAAAACCCATGGGGCCTTGTTGGCAAATTGGTGGCATACTTGTCTTTCTCTCCTTCTCTCTGTCTTTGACAGATACCTTTAATCTATTATTGTGCTCTTTCCTGTTCTGCATGGATGTGGCTCCAGATTCCTGCTAAACATAGTGCTGCAGGCAGCCACTGCCAATCAAATGCAGGCATACTAAATGAAACTGATTTGCCATGTCTGCTTTACTTTTGTCTCAATCTTGATCTAACAAAAGCTCAGTTGTTAAAGTTTATCGTGTGAAGAATAGTTGAAGACTCTGGGAAGGAAGGCTCATGTGACTTACAGATTTGGTCTTTTTTATTCAGACCATGAAATCTAGTGTGTTTAGTTTGTTTGGGGATTTTTTTTTTGTAGCTTTTAAAAAATTTATTATTCTTGGAAGTGGTTCAATTTAATGTAATTTAACACTACTGAGGCAAAACATATGAACTTAAATAGAATTGAATAGATTAAAAATTCTGCATTTAGGTTCAAAGGCTCATGTACCAAATGAGGGGAAGCAGCTTCCAGAAAACGGGTCTGGGGTATTAGTATATAACATTCTCAGAAGACATTGTTGAAAGTCCAGGGTCTGCTAGATTATAGGAAGGAACAGTTCCAAAATTTTCTACACCGATTAGACCACCTCCGGATCATGGTCTTTAGTTTGGGAATTCAATTTTAAGAAAAACATTAAACAAGAAAACAATAGCAACAACTAGAAAGTATTAAAAGGAGCACAATGGAAGAAAACAAAGGGTCTGAACAGCCTGTCGTATGGGGAAGAGCTGATGAAGTGGAAAACAGATGGTTTGAGTAAGAGAAGGCTGATGGAGCACAATGGCTGTCTTCATATATATACAGTTTTATCACCTAGAAGAAGGCACAGGTTGATTTTGTATTGCTCTGGGAAGTCTTCCTTTGTTTCTTTCTTCTAAATAATTGAATTTAATAAAAATTATAGTAAAATACACATAAAACTTACCATCTTAGCCATTTATAAGTGTACAATTCAGTGGTATTAAATATATCCACATCGTTGTACAACCAGTTGCCAGAAATTTTTCATCTAGCAAAACTGAAACTGTACTCATTAAACAACTCCCCAGTCCTCGTGCTTCCCAGGCCTTGGCAACTTCCATTCAACTTCAATTCTACTTTCTATGCTGTGAAATTTGACTATTCTAGGTTCCTCATATAAGTGATATTATACAGTATTTGTCTTTTTGTAACTGACCTGTTTCATTTGCATAGTGTCTTCAAGGTTCATCCATGTTGTAGCATATATAAGAATTTCCTTCCTTTTTAAGGCTGAATAATATTCCATTGTCTGTATATACCACATATTTTTAAATCTATTCATCTTTTTTTTCTTAAAGATTTTATTTATTTGACAGAGAGAGACACAGTGAGAGAGGGAACACAAGCAGGGGGAGTGGGAGAGGGAGAAGCAGGTGTCCCACGGAGCAGGGAGCCCGATGTGGGGCTCGATCCCAGGACCCTGGGACCATGACCTGAGCCGAAGGTAGACACTTAACAACTGAGCCATCCAGGTGCCCAATAAATCTATTCATCTCTTGATGGACATTTAGGTTGCTTCCACCTTTTGGCTATTGTGAGTAATGCTGCTATGAACTCGGGTGTACAAATATCTCTTTGAGTCCCTGCTTTCAGTTCTTTAGGGTATATCCCCAGAAATGGTATTGCTGGATCATATGGTAATCCTGTGTTTAACTTTTTGAGGAACCACCATCCTGTTTTTTATAGCAGCTATACCATTTTACATTCCTGCCAACAGTGCACAGTGTTCCAATTTCTCCAGATCCTCATTAGTGCTTGTCATTTTCGGTCAGTTTTGTTTTTCCTCTTCCTTCCTTCCTTCCTTCCTTCCTTCCTTCCTTCCTTCCTTCCTTCCTTCCTTTCTTTCTTTCTTTCTTTCTTCCTTCCTTCCTTCCTTCCTTCCTTCCTTCCTTCCTTCCTTCCTTCCTTTCTTTCTTTCTTTCTTTCTTTCTTTCTTTCTTTCTTTCTTTCTTTCTTTCTTTCTTTCTTTCTTTCTTTCTTTCTTTCTTTCTCTCTTTCTTTCCTTCTTTTTTTGATAGCATCCCTCCTAATAGGTGTGAGGTGATATCTCAATTGTGATGGGGAGTGTTTCTTCACCTATGGGAACTCAGGCTTCTTTTGAAGGAAAATAAAAATCTCAAGCCCTTTAAAGATGTTATTTGAAATTTCAAAATAAATGGAATATCTAGTCCCAAAACAAATCCAAGCAATGGTAAATTTTAGCGTGCTTTTCCCAATCACACAGGTTCTGAAAACCTCATCAGGGTGACCTCCCTCCTTCCCACAAAAAACCTTTCCATTAGAAAATTTAGAGCAGGGTTTGGCAAACTATAGCTCACAGGCCAAATCTAGCTTGCCTTCTGCTTTTGTACAGTCCTAGAGCTAAGAATGATTTTTGCATTTTTATTTGAGAGAGAGAAAGAGAATTAGTGGGAGGGGGGGTAGAGGGAGAAGGAGAGAATCTTCGAGCAGATTCCTACTGAGCATGGAGCCCGAAGCAGGGCTCAACCCCATGACCCCAAGATCACAACCCAAACTGAAACCAAGACTCAGACGCTCAACCGACTGAGCCACCCCGGCACCTCTGATTTTTACATTTTTAAATGGTTAGGAAAAAAAATCAGAAGAAGAATATTTTGTGACTGGGCGCCTGGGTGGCTCAGATGGTTAAGCGTCTGCCTTCGGCTCAGGTCATGATCCCGGGGTCCTGGGATCGAGTCCCGCATTGGGCTCCCTGCTCAGCGGGAAGCCTGCTTCTCCCTCTGCCTCTGCCTCTCTCTCTCTCTCTCTCTCTCTCTCTGTCTCTCATGAATAAATAAATAAATAAAAATCTTTAAAAAAGAATATTTTGTGACAAGTGAAAATTGTATGAAATTCAGATTTTAGTATTCATAAATAAAGTTTGGTTGGAACATAGTCATCCATATACAATTATGTATTGTTTATGGCCACTTTTATGATCTAACTGTAGAGATGACTAGTGTCACAGCAAGTCTATGGCTTACAAAGCCAAAAATATTTACTATTTGGCTCCTTACAGAAAAGTTTGCTGGGATGCCTGGGTGGCTCAGCTGTTAGGCGTCTGGCTTCGGCTCGGGTCATAATCCCAGGGTCCAGGCGTCAAGCCCTGCATCAGGCTCCCTGCTCAGCAGGAACCCTGCTTCTCCCTCTCCCTCTACTGCTCCCCCTGCTTGTGCTCTCTCTCTTGCTGTCTTTCTCTCTGTCAAATAAATAAATAAAATCCTTAAAATAAAGAAAAGTTTGCTGACCTCTGCCCTAGAGGACTGTTTTCTAAAGAATTTGTGCTATAATCTGGAGTAAGAAATATAATTTATGCTGTGATCTGGACATGGGCAAACACCACCCATACACACAGAATGAATCAAAAGATTCATGAAACAGTTCTTGACTTTATTTATTGTGATACCTTCTAATTCTATTCTATTCTATTCTATTCTATTCTATTCTATTCTATTCTATTCTATTCTATTCTATTCTATTCTATTCCATTCTATTCCATTCCATTCCATTCCATTCCATATGAAACAAAGTCCAGTGGAGACCCACTAAATTCATTTCATGACCCAATAGTGGGTTACACCCACAGCTTGAACAATTTTGCTCTAGACAACAGAACTAAAGCACAAAATGAAATGAGACTGATTTCAGCACAGTATCAAGACCAGCTTAAAAAACCTTTTTGTGGGGCGCCTGGATAGCTCAGTCGTTACGCGTCTGCCTTTGGCTCGGGTCATGATCCCAGGGTCCTGGGATCGAGCCCCGCATCGGGCTCCCTGCTCAGCAGAGTCTGCTTCTCCCTCTCCCTCTGCTGCTCTCTCTCTCTCTCTGTCAAATGAATAAATAAAATATTAAAAAAAATAAAATAAGGCTTTTATGTATAAGATTCTGCCCTACCTCCACTTGTAATTTATTTGTTGAAATCAGTTGCTTGTCCTATAAAATTTCACAGTCTGGACTTTTCTGGTTGTAACTCTATGTTGTCATTTACCATGATCCTCTCTATCCCTTATATTTCCAATAAATTGGTAGTAGATCTAGATACCTGGTCAGATTCAGGTTTGATTTTTTTGGCAAGAAAACTTCATAGGTGGTGCTGTGAACTTACATCAGGAGGCATATACTGTTTGTTTGTCTTTTCTCTCTTGTAATATTAGAGGCCACTGCAGATTGTTGCCTAGAATCATTAATAAGAACAGCTTTTTAAAACATTTGTGCTAGTTGGTAAGTAGACTGCCTCAGAAAGCAGTAAGAGTCAATTTATCAATTCTCATTAGGCTAATCTGTAATAATGATTATATTTCAAATAACATCTCATCTTTTTAGGGTCATGTGCTAAAAAGATAAATCTAGAAAAAGAAATTTGTATAAGAAAATCCAAGGAGGGGTGCCTGGGTGGCTCAGTCGTTAAGCGTCTGCCTTCAGCTCAGGTCATGATCCCGGGGTCCTGGGATGGAGCCCCACATCGGGCTCCCTGCTCGGCGGGGAGTCTGCTTCTCCCTCTCCCACTCCCCCTGCTTGTGTTCCCTCTCTCGCTGTGCCTCTCTCTGTCAAATAAATAAATAAAATCTTTAAAAAAACAAGAAGAAAATCCAAGGAGATTTTAGAAAATGTTATTAAAACTTATTATTAAGTTGCAGTAAATAAACTATCCATAGGAGCAGGCTAATAGATTAATATTTGTTCCATGTTATTGTTATAAAAGTGAAAAATGGCAACAACCTAAATGACCAACATTAGGATAGAGGTTAAGTAAGCTATAGTATGTCAAGGAATGAACAACTATATTATAGACGTTTTAAGTCATGTTTTATGAAAAATATAAATTAAATATGAAGATATATTAAGGGAGAAAATCTGGCCTCAAAGTAGTATATAATGTATGATCCTCACTTCATAAAATATAGATATATTGGACTGGCTATCTATGATTGGATGGGTATATATGATGGGGAGACACTATTCCAAAAATAATATAAATTGTATCTTAGGTATTATCTTTCGTAATACCACTAAAATAATGAACATACTTCATTTATGTTTTAATGGAGAGGGGAAGATAAAGTGTGGTGGGGTTAAGAGTGGTTTATATTTTATTCTTTATGCTTTTCTGTAGTTTCTAAATTTTATCCCTTGAAAGTATATCACTTTAAAAATCGGTGAAAGAATATATTATAAAAAGTAATAAAAAAAAGTAATGAACTCTCCATTACTGAGACATTAATTAGGGGCCATAAGTTTTAATTTTACTTTTTTTCCTCAGAGCCCTTCTGAGGAATATATATATAAGGAAGTCCTTCACTGGATGGTAAATTGGAACATATAGATAGAAAAATCCAACTTAAAATTTCTTTTTGATTTTTACAGTAGACAGAACAATTGTTGGAGTCAGAAGACCTGAAAGCCAGAACTACACTTGTCTCTATTCTTAACCCCACTTAGGTTTGCGCCATCCATTTCAGCTTTTCTATTTTTATTTTTTTGGATTTAGACTAGGGTGGATAATATCTTTAGCCTTTCTAATTTACTAGGATCCTACCATGACAAATGAAACAATGGAATATCTAGTGGGAAAACATCCTGTGTGTCATTGTTTTTAAGAACAATACTTGTGATGTTTATTCCTGTATTGTACCCAGAGGCTTAGCAGTGCCGTCACAGTGCCAGAACTCCATGTCCCAGCGCTTCTCTGCCTCTCAGATTTCCCTGGAGCAGATCATCCTCTGACCTTTCAAGGTTGAGTTACGTGAATTTTTCCTTTTATTTGCCAATGCCTGTGGTACAGCTCAGGCTTGGCTTCCAGCATTGTATTATATTCCCGTAGTCCCTCCATCCTGGGCGGGAGCCATGTCTAATCCTGTGTTTGGCTTACTATAAAAAGCTGTTGGGGGGTGCCTGGGTGGTTCAGTCAGTTAAGCATCTGCCTTTGGCTCAGGTCACCATCTTGGGGTCCTGGGATCGAGCCCCACATTGGGCTCCCTGCTCAGCAGGAAGCCTGCTTCTCCCTCTCCCACTCCCCCTGCTTGTGTTCCCTCTCTCACTGTTTCTCTCTCTCTCTGTCAAATAAATAAATAAAATCTTAAAAAAAAAAAGCTGTTGGTACCCCATCAATGTGAAAGGAGCCTGGCTGAATTGCTTCTTTGCGCCTGTGTGTTCTGACTTGACTTGAAATTATTCGGTTTCATGAGTTTGGGGCCTTCTCTAGAGCCCTCTGAACTTTCTTGGGAATTGTTTAGACCTCCTCAGCAGAGAGCAGTTTAAAAAAGCTGACAACACGACTTTTGGGAAGCTGGTAAAAATGTTAACTGTTGTGTTGGGATGAGACAGTGGGTGGTGTGGAAGATTTGGACTCTACCTTGGGCTCTGCTGCTACTAACATGCTGCTAGCTCATTACCCCAACATGACCAAGGAGGAGGCTGGGATCTTTAAGGTTCCTTGGGCGGGGGAGGCTATTGTCTGTCTAGAGCCCATGATTCCAATTTAATGACCTAGGTTCCATCTGGCCTCCTTGGAGTCTTGGGGAAATCATTTTCACATTTCTGAGCCTCAGTATTCTCATCTGTAAAATGAGGATATTATTTATATCATAAGACTGTTGTAAGGATTAAATGAGACAAACTATATATATTATCCAGGGCTGTGTCTAGTGCCCAGTGGGTTCTCAAAGTATTCCTTCTTACCCTCTTTCCCTTTACTCAAACAGGGATAAATTAATCTCCATAAAAAGCACTAGCTAACTAAGGCTTAGAGTACTCTCTCACAGGGATACTTATATTCTACAAGGGATTGTTTTTATAAAAAATTTTTTATTTATTTGAGAGAGAGATGAAGAGAGAGAACTCATATGGTTGGGGGGGGAGGGGCAAAGGGAGAGCGGAGAGAGCATCTTAAGCAGACTCTGAGCTGAGCCAGGAGCCCATCACAGGGCTCGATGAGGGGCTTAGTGCCAGGTTCCACCCAGAGTTCCACACAGGGCTCCGTGCGAGGCTCCATGCAGGGCTTGATCCTTTGACCCTGAGATCATGACCTGAGCCAAAACCAAAAGTCGGACACTTAACTCACTGTGCTACCCAGGTGCTCCTCTACAAGAGATTCTTAAAGATGGTGTCAAAGAAAACAAATCTGAACTTGGTAAGGAGAGACTTTATTTGAGGGATTATTGCAAGGGGGAAGGGGCTATTGCAGTTGAGAGACTGCCCTGACCATGAGATCTGCAAGTGTCTAAAGAGTTAGGCAAAGGAGGTTTTCTTTTATAGAGAGGAGTAAACAAGACCAGAAAAAATTGGTTGTAGTAAAGTGGGATGAAGGGGTGACAGGATTGGATAGTAGATCAGGGAATATTTTACCCTGAGGCCAGCCTGTTCTCAGGAGGGCTGTTGCTGGCTCAGGTTGAGGGTAGGCCAAAGTTCAGAGGTCTGGAGAAAGGAGAGAAGCTTAACTAAAGTTCAGTAAACAAGCATTTTGTCCAGTTGATCAATGGGGATGAAATAGTTCAGCTAATCATTTATGAGGCAAAGAATGGAAATTTGGGAGGTCAGTGTCCTAGCTTTGTCATAGGTAAATGAAGGGGCATCCATGGGTCTTATCTAAGTCATTTGAGGAAGGGTGGTTTTTGTAGTAAGCTGTTTTCCAGAACATGATAGGGCAGGGGACTTCTCAACCTTCATTCTTTTCCAGGAGCACAAGTCTCAGGTAAAATTCAACACTGCCAATGTTAAAATCTTCAGGATCCAAAGGCACTCAGCTGGTGACATCTTTGCAGGATACTGATGGGTGAGTCAGAACATCTTTCCAATGCTCCTCAATGCATACTCTCCTGAGCATCAAACAGTAGAAATCTGGAGGGAGCCCTCCTCTCTTTCATGGATGAGGTCAGAGGTCTGGAAGAGGAAAGGCAAGGGCCATGAGAATATCACCTATAGATAGCACATTCTCTAACAGCTTCATACAAAACCCCATTTCTTGAAATGCAAGTGGAAAAAGAGACAGGATTGTTTCAGTTTTCCAGGCTCATCTCTTCTCACTGACAAGAGAACTGAGAGATTCTGGTTATCAGCAGCAGCAACATCAACCAAACTTGGTTGATCTGAACCTCCCTCCAGGAGAAGGGTGTATGTGTGTGTGTGTCCTGGGGAAAGGCCTGGGTCAGCTGGTATGGCAGAGGGGACTCTGGGGGCTTAGGGTAGCAGTTCTTTACCATCCCATTCAGAAATACTATGTTTATGTACTTTCACAATAGGCACAGCCAAGTATAGTATGTCATTTAGGCTAAGTCCAGAACACTTTACCTCTTTCCATGCCCATCTTTATATTATTGCTAATGATGCCTATGTCAGGTTTGCAAGAAAATCAAGTCAAGGTGCAAGAATAAGGAATGTGTACCCAGGGAGTTCCCTTTCTACAAAGTCCTTTGCCCAGAGTGAGGATTTATACCAGGGTCTATTAGTCCATCAGGTGAGCAAGGAAAGAATAAAAAGTGATTTAAAAAAAATCAGTATAGCCATACAGACACCTGGGTAAGTGGACCCTCTTGCATTCTTTTTGACTGCCCTAAGAAGATGGATTTGTAATCTTAGCAAAGGTGAGAGGACACTGCATGGTCCTTAGATGGCATGGAGATCGTAGTGTGTATTTCTTTAAATGGTAGAGGATCCATGGATTTCAGCTTCTGCCCTCCTCACAGGAAATAATGCTAAGAACAGAGATGTGTTGGACCTGCAGCTGTCCTATCCAAGTGAATCCCCTGACTTGTCTTCTGTAAATAGCAGTTGAGGATTTTATTTTACTTTATTTTATTTTTTTAAAAGATTTTATTTATTTGTCAGAGAGGGAGAGAGAGAGCACAAGCAGGGGAAGCTGCAGGCAGAGGGAGAAGCAGGCTCCTTGCTGAGCAGGAAACCTGATATGGGACTCGATGCCAGGACTCTGGGATCATGACCTGAGCCTAAGGCAGACCCCTAACTGACTGAGCCAGGTGTCCCACAGTTAAGGATTTTAAAACCTTTTTTTCTCTTTTCATCTTGGGGTTCACTGATCTGGAAGCTACCTCTATGATAATACTACTTTACATATACTTATTTGTATGCCATTTTACAGATGACAATGTCAAGTCATGGAAAGGGCACTGAATCCAAGGAGGAAGGGAGGGTGGGTCCCAGGCCAGTTGTGGAATCACTGATAAAGTCTCTTTCCCTTCACACACTCCAAGCTTAGATATGCTGGTTCTTTTCAGTTCACAGTTCAATGCCTGAAAACCTTTGGAATGGGGAGCAGGGTGGTAGGAGACTGGATCTAGAAAAAGGAGTCCCAGGCTTAAGACCCAGCCCGACCACTAACTGGCTGCATAACCAAGACCTAAAACCTATTTGGGCAAAAGGATTTTAGCTGAAACATAATGCCAGGCTGCCCTTCCTGCTTCTGGCCCCACATTAGACCTCATCACCTTTCCACTGCAATCAGAGAAAAGATGGGGCCAGCAGTGTAGGCCTATTAATAGGGCCCCTGGCTGCTTTGGCTTCCCATCTTGAGAGCCTCCAGGGCCCGCTGGCGCCTGCCTCTCTGCTTCCCTGCTTCCCTGCAAGAAATTAGCTGAGTGGTCTCGCCTTGCACCTCCACCACCCTCTCAGACCTCAAACCCGCCCCCCCACCCCCAAGTCTTGGTTCCCACAGGGGAAGGCGCCCAGGGTGAGGGCCAAGGAGGAGGCACGCTGGGGAGGGGTACTGCCAAATCTTCTTCAGGGACAGCTGGGAGCAGGGCTCCTCTGGAAAACACAGTCTAGAAGAGTAGTGATATTGGCTCTAAGAAGAGTAATTGAGAAGAAAATAAATGTAGGCTCCTCCCCTGCCCTCGCTAAACTCTCCAATCTCCTGGGGGACAAAGGCGGCCCAGAGAGGAGCAGGAAGGACGCGCCAGGCCCTTGGCCCCAGGTGAACCAAGTGCAGACAGCAGAGAAAAAAAGTATCCTTCACTTAATGCCACGCCTCTTCTTTCCCCCACCCTCCAGTAAAGTCTCTAGACAACAGCTGCACGCCGACCCTTCCAAGTGTCCCCATCTACCACAGACTGTCAGACAAGCGCAGAGACGGCCCGGGTTATCCTGGGTCCACCCAGGGTGGGCGTGCAGCCCTCCCTTCAGCCTTCTCCTCCTCCACCAGAAGGAGCTGCAACCCGCGGGGTCAGAGGCGGAGCAGAGACTGGGGGCGCTCTGGCGAGAAGAAGGAGTAAGTCTTTGGCAGGCAAGGGGTGTGGGTCCCTTGGGGAGCCGTGGCCGCTCACCTGGGCCCAGCCTGGCCCGCTGAGATGGGCTCCTTCTCCTCCACGCTGGCTCGGTCCCGCAACTCTGTGGTGCAGTTGGGCTCGTCGCCACCGCAGCACGAGGAGCCACCCGCTGCTCCCGCAGCTCGAAGAGACACATTCTCCTTCCCCAAGGACCGGAGGCTAGGACCCGGGCGGGCAGAGACGCACTATCCGCCGGCAGCCTGGGAGGCTCAGTTCACCGCGCGCAGTAGAGAAGAGCGCGCGAAGTTAGAGAGTCCGGAGCTGTCCCCGGTGCTGAAGTGTGCGGAGAGTATGTCCCAGCCCTACTTGCCCCGAAGCGGTAGCGCCGCGGGTAAGTCCTATCTTGCTTGCACGGGGTGTAGGGAACGCAGGGAGCTGCTGCCTGGAGACCTATGGGGTTCTCTTTACCGTCAGGGGAAGAAATGAAGGCTCTGTTTCTCAACAGTATTTCGCTTTCCTTGTTCTCTTGCCCATAACTTTTTTTTTTGTACAAGTTAAGACTCATTTCTGGTTCAACAGGGAGTTATTTCAGAAGGACCATCTTTCACAGGGTTTTAAACAATAGCATGCAAGGCAGTTTACACTGTAAGGATCCCTTTCCGCAGCTTTGTACTGGCGCCAGCACCACGCAGAGAAGTCTTCCTTGTTGTCTTGGAAAGATAAGGATGAATGAGGCTTATCTTCCCATCTCCTTCCAGGCGAATTGGGAAAAGGGCAGGAGATCCCTGTTTGTTTAAGACCTTAGTTCCATGTGTGAAGAAGGAAACCACTATTTGAACTAGTCTCTTCTGAAGGGGCTTGTGGTGCATGGTTGGGGGAAGACATTGTTAAGGTAGGCAGGAATGGAGAAGTGAAAAGAGCACACAAGATTTGGGGTCAGGTGGACCTGAGTCTCCATCTGCTGCTTTCATGTGATCTTGGGCAGGATGCTCTCCTTTTGCCTCAATTTTGTCATCTGTGACATAGGGATGATAATAACTTGAATCTCACTAGGTAGCTGGAAAATCTAACCAGACACAGTGCATGTAGAAGAATTTTGAAACTGTAAAGTGCTATGCAGATATTCAGTATTATGCCTGAAACTGATTTCTGAACCTCTACAACTGAAACAGAAGGGAATAGTGGAACTTTTCATTTTTTAGTTTAAGATATTCAAAGGCTCCATTTCATACGGCAGGTGCTGTTTTGTGTAAGTGGGAGGAAAAGTCCTTACATGTATTTAAAAAAAATCTCTCACACTAGTAAAGTTACTAAATACATCAGCTGTCCTTTACTTTCACATGAATCCCCACTTTATCCCAGGCAAGGTTGTGATGCTCACTGCTATTGTCTTTTGAGTTTTCAAAAAGGATTCAGTGGACAATGTTGGTTCCCCTAAAGAGAAAAAGATGAGGTTAGTGGAGAGGGAGATTGGCTTATGCTTTTACTCAAGAGAGGTAAGGATACATGTATCCCTATTCCCTTGAGAATTTTCTTCTAAAAAATATTGTGAGTTTATTCATTAGCTTGTATTTGTTCTTGTGTCATTCAAACAACCTTCCTAAACAAAAATTACAAGAAGAAAAAGAATTATGAGAAGGTACATACACATTGTCCTTGAAAGGGGGGATTTATCATTGTAAAATGTTATTTTTTTCCATTCATAAGACCTGTCTTTGTGGTATTAATGGAAAGAGAACCAAATTTGGAGTCAAGGTACCTGGGTTCTGCTAAGGTCTGCATCCTAGGGCAGGAGACCTATATTTTCTAAGCCTGTATTATTTGCTCTTTTAAAATGAGTACAAATAGGGGCTCCTGGGTGGCTCCATCGGTTAAACGCTTGCCTTAGGCTCTCCTGGGATCAAGCTCTGCATTGGGCTCCCTGCTCACACTGTCTCTCTCTGTCAAATAAATAAATAAAATATTAAACAAATAATAAAATAAGATAAGTACAAGTAGAGTTGTACCATCTCCTATACCATGAAACTCAAAGGAAATTATGGCGATAAAAATGATTTGTAAACTGTAAGTACTATACAAGCAAAAGGTATTATCAAAGTATCAGGAAGCTTAATATTTTCTAATGTATAGGATGCAAATTTAATTTTTATATAATCTTATTATGGTCTATCATAGTTACATTGGATGGAATATGAAAGTCTGTTGTGAAACTCAATATTAATTTGTGTGATATTAATTGAATTACAAATCAATATATTCATGGAAGAATATTACCATATTTTTTTCTCATACTTTTGATGATGTGGACAGAATATTTGGGTATTACAATTAATTCACACATTTACAATGCCTGGAGACCAGCTTCTAGGAATTTGCATTCAATTAATTTCTGCTCTCGTTTGGTGAATAAACCTGTGAATACTATTAACTTTAACTTTTTGATTATGTAAGAATTAATTTTTCCATTCCTTCCTTTTTATTTCATAAAGAATATCACCAATTAAAAATGACATTCTGAGTTTTATATCACCTAGGATACGTATGCAAAGTTATTCAATTTCTATATTTTGCTCTTTAAAAAAATGGTATTTGAGCTTAAATCTTTGAAGTGTGGTGGGTTTAGATAGCTGGAATTGCAGATCAGGCTCAGTTTTATCATTTCTAAAAATGAAATGAGCTGCCCTTACCTGTGAAGCTGGGTGGCCCTTTGTTGGATTCAATTGGTTTTCTCCAAATATTGGGTAGAACAGCGCACAACTTGTGAATTTGGGAGGAAAGTAGCTGTGATGCAAACTAAACTTGTGTTTTACAAGCCAAACTGATTGAATGTGTGTGTGTGTGTGTGTGTGTGTATGTATAAATGAGTGCTATGTGCCAGCAGCTATTTTATGAGATGGTAGGGTGGATACTTTTATTATTATTATACAGATGTAGATATTAAGGCACAGAGGGATTAAGAAACTAGTCACACAGCTAGTAAATAAATGATAGCCAGAGTTTAAACTCAGATAGTCCAGCTCTAGAACTGTATTCTTACCCACTTCTCTATGCTACTTGTTAGAAGTGCTGTATGCTTATTTCCCATTTGTTACTCCTTAGTTTATTATTTAGTAATGTCCTTTGAAAGTTTTGTTTTGTCCCAACTATAGTCAGGGAGTCAAGAGAAAATGCACTGGTTCTGGGAGGGAGGTGTCAGAGTATTAAGGAAGAAATAGTCACCTTGGATATTGTGATTAAAGCCAGAGAACTTTGTGGGGTGTGAGTGAGTGAGACTCAGGGTGCAGAGTTGAAGAGTAAGGCCAGCTGTTTCTCCTCACCTGAATTTAAATGCTTTAGGCCTCTGATATTTGTTTTATTAAGGATAGTGATAGTTCCCTGCTGTTCTCTCATCATACTGACGTGAAGATTAAATGAGATATGGTGCCAAAACCCAAGTGGCACCTGGCATATATGAAGCATAGGTATTTTGTATGTGTGTTTCTTTTCAGAGCTTTGGGGCCCCAGTCACTGCTAGAAAGGAAGGAACAGTTTGATCTGTTTTCAATAAAAGGGTAGCTCAGAACAAACAAATAATCAAATAAATGAAAAGCCTTCCATAACTGTCTATTGTGTAATAATCTGCAGTTGATTATCTGAGGCTTCTTCTAGCTTTTGTTAGAAATTCCTCTGGATGGGGAGAAACTTTGGTATTATTGAATAAAGTGATTTTTGATTAATATTTGTGTATTAAAATGATTTGGGTTCTTTCAGTTTTCAGTTGCTGTCCCTTTCTTCTTTTGCTTAACATTTGAAAAATGTGTGTTCTGCAAGAGCTAATTTCAGATTGCAACCAGTATTTGTCAGATGGTGGTCTTGGAACATTGTCTTGCTGAATTTCATTGTTCTTGGTTTCCATCTAAGTCCTCTGTGACTCTTGATAAGAGTATCATTGTTGAGAGGAAAAATTTTCCTGTACCCACTTAGATTCACGATAAGGGTCCTGAGCGCTGTGAATTGTGTAAGACTGATGAATCACAGACCTGTACCTCTGAAGCAAATAATACATTATATGTTAAAAAAAAGAAGTAGAAGATAGTAGGAAGGAAAAAATGAAAAGGGGGAAATCGGAGGGGGAGATGAACCATGAAAGAAGATGGACCCTGAAAAACAAACTGAGGGTTCTAGAGGGGAGGGGGGTGGGGGGATGTGTTAGCCTGGTGATGGGTATTAAAGAGGGCATATACTGAATGGAGCACTGGGTGTTATACGCTAACAGTGAATCATGGAACACTACATCAAGAACTAATGACGTAATGTATGGTGATTAACATAACATAATAAAATAAAAAAAAAGATAAGTGCCCTGCAAATTAACTGACAATGGACAGCTTGAGGAGAAAAGACAAGGTTTATTTACATTCGCCTAAGGGAATATTTAGTAATGAGTAACTTTTTGAGTAGCCAGAGGTAAAGGTTTATACTGTGTGCCAACTTAACAACACCAACTTAACAACAACAAAAAAGGAGGGGTAGTTTAGGGCTTCAGTGGGCAAGTATGGAAGTATGTGCTTTTTGGGTGCTAATGGGCAGCTGAATTTTCACACTTCCCAGTGTTAAGTGTCAGGGTTTTCCTACTCTGGAAACTCCCTCAGAAGAGGGTCAGTGGCAGCTATATCTTTGGGAGGCTCTGCTTAAGTTTAGGTAATCTTTCTATTGCTGCTGATCAGATGCTTTTTTTTTTTAAAGATTTTATTTATTTATTTGACAGAGAGAGAGACAGCGAGAGAGGGAACACAGCAGGGGGAGTAGGAGAAGGAGAAGCAGGCTTCCTGTGGAGCAGGGAGCCCAATGTGGGGCTCCATTCCAGAACTCTGGGATCATGACCTGAGCCGAAGGCAGACGCTTAATGACTGAGCCACCCAGGTGCCCTGATCAGAGGCTTTTTTTTTTTTTCTGATCGGAAGCTTTTAAAGTAAATTTCATATCACTTTGGTGAGCTGTTAATTTCTTCATCAGTGTTTGCCTGTAACTCAGTCCTCTCATATGTTAGCACCAGTGGTTTTCAGATTTTAGTGTTTACCATAATCACCTGGAAACCTAATTCCAGAGGCCCAGGCTTATAGGTATGGGATAGAGCTGGGAGGGGGGCATTCTTAGTACATTAACCAAATTTTCCAGGTGATTCTGTTACCACCAAAGTGTGTATCACACTCACCTGGAGGCTTGTAAAACATAGAATCCTGGGCCCTATCTCCAGAGTTTTTGATTAGTAAGTCTGGCAGGCAACATAAGAATTTATGTTTCTAACAAGTTCCCAGATGCTGCTAATGCTGCTGGTCAAGGGATCACACTTTGAAAACCACTGGTCAGTACATAGAAATTACCAGGAAGGGCCACTATTCTTAGGTGTATTGTATTAACTATAATTGAGTTCTTGATTTTGCATCTTGATGGATACTAAGGAGGAGAGAGACTCTGGATGCAACTTTCATTTACCTACTCTTTCTGTTCCACCTGCCTAGCTCTTTAGGGCCACTCTCTTGTTAATTTCTAAAATATCAGGATAATTATGATTCTTTATCAGTGGTGCTTTTAATTTGGGATTTTGTTTTTGGAATTTTTTTAGCTGAATTAAAAGGACTTGTTGAGGAGGAACATTTTTTCTTTACCTCCTAAGATTTTTCTGGCTAGTCTACAAATTAGATTGACATGAAACAGATTAACAGGAGAAAATCACGTGTAATTATGGTCATACAGGGAATCCACATAAACGTGAAAGATTCTAAAGACAGTCAGGCAAAATGAGGTGTATATGTCATTCGGGACTAAGGAGAAAGGGGTAGGGGTTTGAGGCTACAAAGGGAAGGAAGGCAACTGAAAATGAAAAGCATAAATATTTGGTAAACAATTTTATTGGGCCATCTAGAAACAATGAGACATAGAGAAGAATTCTAACAAACAGACTTTGCTAAGATCCTCCCTGTCTACCATACCTAGATCATATTATACTGTAGTTAACTATGGTGATTCCTGCAGCAGGTCATCTCTCCAAATTATTTTAGAAAGTTAGGAGGGAAGGCAAGAAAGAAAAACTTCTTGAGTCTTCTGTTTCTTAAAAATAATCAGCCTAGGGCGCCTGGGTGGCTCAGTCATTGGGTGTCTGCCTTCGGCTCAGGTCATGATCTCGGGGTCCTGGGATCGAGCCCTACATCGGGCTCCCTGCTCTGCGGGAAGCCTGCTTCTCCCTCTCCCGCTCCCCCTGCTTGTGTTCCCTCTCTCACTCTCTGTCAAATAAATAAATAAAATCTTTAGAAAAAATAATCAGCCTAAATTAATCCTTATTGCAAAGAGACACATTTTGGGGTGTGCAATTTTCTCCCCTGCAGATTGATTAATGTGAAAATAAAACAAAGCTCTCATCATTTTAAAGATCAGAGGGTGTGTGGTGTTGCCACTAGTGTCTTAATCTTCAACACTTCAACAGCATCTCCTAGGATATGTCCCTGTTCCAAGTTAATTTAAACATACACAAGCAGCCTTCTAAAAACTTAGGTTAATGATAAGGAATACTGGTGTGCGGGGCAAGTGCTGGACCCCTGTGGATTTGGCATTACCTTCAGGAACTGTCCTCCTCAGCCACACTGCCTTCCTCTTGGGGAGGCAAATCTGGGTCCCAGTGTCCTATCAAGTCTAGGAAGTCTTCGAACCACTTTCCTTTCATTCTCTTTCCTGATGGTTACCAGAGGCATTGCTTCCAAATGTGGTCTCAGCTAAGTGCAGAGTAACCTCTTTATCCCTGAACCATTAGCAGTGTATTAGCACCTGTTGGGTGGAAGACTTGGGGAAGGATGCTTCACAGCTTAGAAAGTCCCCAGAGTCTCTTTATCATTTGATCTTCAGGACAGTTTTCTGAGGCAGATGGGACAGATGGCCTCATTGTTCTCCTTTAAAAAAGAAAGGGGATTGAAATCAAAATTTTTATTTATTATTGATGACATGCTTTATTCTAGATCACTTGCAGTTAGATTTTCAGGTGGCCCATTGTTTCTTCCAGGAAGCCTGGTGCCAGGGAAAGAGGCTCTGGAATCTTAATCCCTGACTTTGATATTCTGGCTACCTGAATTGAACTTTCTTAGAGCCCATTTCCTTGTGTGGAAAAGGAAATAGAAATGGTATTGACCTCATCTCTATAAGGTAATTGATGGAAGGCACTTAACCCATGCCTTGGGGCATGATAATCATTTAGTAAATATTGGCTATCTTTATAGATAAATAGATCAGATATGTAGGTATTTTTCCTGGACTCCCATAGCCAATACACTGGCAGGGCTAGGATAGAGACCTTTTGATTTCTAGTCCAGTTCTCTTTCCACAATGCCATATTGATGCTTCTGTGGAAATAAAACAATTAAGTGTGGTGAGGAAGGTAGGGAAGAGAAGGGTATAGAACCAGAGAAAGATTGAGGGCAGAGGGGAAGCAAGCAAAAAAACACAAAGCAGTTCATTTGATGTTAGAGAATTGGGGTCCTAGCTCTCCCATTTTCAGGGTAAGGACATAGATCCCACATACTTATGTTATCCTTGGTGTTATATTGCCTGTAATTTACTCACTGTTCAACCCAGTGGGGTGTGAGTGTGTGTGTGTGTGTGTGTGTGTGTGTGTGTGTGTGTGAGTTTTAATCTGCCTTCTAGGAGTGAGCGGTTAACATTAGCACCCTGATCAGAAATACTTGATAAAAAGTATATTCCTAAATTCTTCAACTATTCCTTTAATTGCTCCAATTATGTTATATCTAACTGCATTAAAGGATTTTAAAATCGACGTAAAGGTAATTAGAAATAATTTTTCATTGGTCAAAATGAGTAGTGCTTAAGGTATGTCAGTTGGTAAGAAATACTGTCAGGCACTTCTGCCCTATCACGAATGAGGCATATGAACCTGCAGAGTCCAGAGATCTGTACCAGCTCAAGTGGCAACCTATTCCTAGGTTCCTGATTTGGTTCTGTATTTCACTCTTTGACAGAAGATTTAGGGTTTGGTCCTGCTTGGATTGCCATCTGGTCCTCCTGGTATATGTCCCCATCCACGTGCAAGGGGCCGGAAATATAGTTTTCTGTGTGTCCAGGAAGAGGAGCAGAACTGTAAATATTGTGAGCACTCATGACATTAGCACATTTAGAGTTGATTTTCCTTGTTCTATAGCTGAGGAAACAGGTTCATGAAGGCCAAGTGTCTTGCCCAAGATCACAAAGCTACTAAATAGCAAAGCTAGGATTCAAACTTGAAATATAGTTGGAGAGATGATAAATCTAGGTGAAACAAAGGTGAACAGTGCAAGAAGGACTTCAGTTAATTAAGTTGCATGGTATGCAACATAGCAGTATTTCTCAAAGTACATTTGGAAACCTGCCTCAGAATTACGTGGGGCTTTTGTTAAAACACATCCTCCTGGGCCCCTTCCTAGGCCTGCTGAATCAGAATCTGACAGTGGGGCCCAGAAGTCTGCATTTTTATATACATACCAGGGGAATATTGAAGGGAAACCTCATAAACCTCAATAAAACAGTGGGAAAAAAGGAACCATAAAGATCAGTGCATGTACAACCTATTCACTTAATCTTCTTGGTATCATGGCCAGTTTTGCCTTTGGCCCAAATGCTCCAAGAGTAGGGTGGACCTCATTTCCATGCTATTTAGAAAGTTCCATGGAAAGGATGTTTGGAAAAGGGTTTTCTTTACTTCTTAAGACCTGTCTGGCTGTTTTTGTTGAATTCATTTCTGGACTTTCACACCCTAACAATGAGCATTTTCTTCCAGTCAAGGAGGCAAGAAATGTTACTAATCAGAGAGTACCTCCTCCAGAATAAAGCCTCTATTCTGAAGGAAAAACTGAAGCTTAGTTTTAAAATATACATATTGCTTTATCTTCCCATGTCTGAATCTTATTATATAATGGTGCTGTTTGGAAAGAAAGCAATGAAATTTTTAATTTTTTTAATTTTAATTTTTAATTTTTTTATGACTGTCAAAGTGTGGAGGAAAAAAATTAAATCATTATATAATATAGGAACAATAGAAACTAACATTTATTGATCACTTACTATGGGCTAAGAAACTGTTCTATGCGTTCTTTATGTACCAGCATTACACTACAAGGTAAGTACCATGTTATCTCCTTTTTATCGATGAGGCACTGAGGCTAGGAGAATTAACCAAGGTCACATATTTAGTGAGTTCACAAATCTGATGAGATCATACATCTCGTGAATGCTGGGGATGGGATTTGAACTCAGGTCTTAAGTACTGTGCTAAACTGCCCAAGGCATCAGCAGCTTGGGGCTGATGAAAAAAATCGGCCAATTTGTTGTTACCATGGTAACAAATAGTATATGAGGAAGACAATGATGATGTAAAAGTTTCCAGAAGTACATTTATCATTATCTTTCATTATTGTAATGTCGTGGTCTAAATACAATGGTAAATATATTGATAGATTGATTATAGATAATATTCAAATTACTATGTTGACTCAGACTATCTCTGGTTAAAGTTAAAATAAGAATATAAATCTAGGGTGCCTGGGTGGCTCAGTTGGTTGGGCGACTGCCTTCGGCTCAGGTCATGATCCTGGAGTCCCTGGATCTAGTCCCGCATTGGGCTCCCTGCTCAGCAGGGAGTCTGCTTCACCCTCTGACCCTTCCCCCCATGTGCTCTCTCTCTCTCATTCTCTCTCTCTCAAATAAATAAATAAAATCTTTAAAAAAAGAATATAAATCTATATGTCTTATAGGTATATATGTTTGATTACAGGATAATAAAATTACAATATCAAGAAAAAGTTGAGATAAAAGAAAAAGGCTCCTAAAATATCATCTCCTTAATGACGGGCTATCTTGGCATCTGTGTATACCTTCCCACTTTTTGTTTATGTGCATAATATGATTTTTTAAAAATTTTTTTATTGTTCTGTTAATCACCATACATTACATCATTGGTTTTTGATGTAGTGTTCCATGATTCATTGTTTGAGCATAACACCCAATGCTCCACGCAGAATGTGCCCTCTTTAATACCCATCACCAGGCTAACCCATCCCCCCACCCCCCTCCCCTCTAGAACCCTCAGTTTGTTTTTCAGAGTCCATCGTCTCTCATGGTTCGTCTCCCCCTCCGACTTACTCCCCTTTGTTATTCCCCTCCTGCTATCTTCTTCTTCTTCTTTTTTTTTTTTAACATATATTGCATTATTTGTTTCAGAAGTACAGATCTGTGATTTAACAGTCTTGCACAATTCACAGTGCTCACCATAGCACATACCCTCCCCAATGTCTATCACCCAGCCACCTCATCCCTCCCACCCCCCACCACTCCAGCAACCCTCAGTTTGTTTCCTGAGATTAACAATTCCTCATATCAGTGAGGTAATATGATACATATTTGTCTCTGATTGACTTATTTCACTCAGCATAACACTCTCCCATTCCATCCACTTTGTTGCAAATGGCAAGATCTCATTCCTTTTGATGGCTGCATAATATTCCATTGTGTATATATACCACATCTTTATCCATTCATCTGGCGGTGGACATCTTGGCTCTTTCCACAGTTTGGCTATTGTGGACATTGCTGCTATAAACATTGGGGTGCATGTACCCCTTCGGATCCCTACATTTGTCTTTGTGGTAAATACCCAGTAGTGCAATTGCTGGATCGTAGGGTAGCTCTATTTTCAACTGTTTGAGGAACCTCCATACTGTTTTCCAGAGTGGTTGCACCAGCTTGCAGTCCCACCAAGAGTGTAGGAGCGTTCCCCTTTCTCCGCATCCCCACCAACATCTGTCGTTTCCTGACTTGTTAATTTGAAGCCATTCTGACTGGTGTGAGGTGGTATCTCATTGAGGTTTTGATTTGGATTTCCCTGATGCCGAGCGATGTTGAGAACTTTTTCATGTGTCTGTTGGCCATTTGGATGTCTTCTTTGGAAAAATGTCTGTTCATGTCTTCTGCCCATTTCTTGATTGGATTATTTGTTCTTTGGGTGTTGAGTTTGATAAGTTCTTTATAGATTTTGGATACTAGCCCTTTATCTGATATGTCATTTGCAAATATTTTCTCCCATTCTGTCGGTTGTCTTTTGGTTTTGTGGACTGTTTCTTTTGCTGTGCAAAAGCTTTTGATCTTGATGAAATCCCAATAGTTCATTTTTGCCCTTGTTTCCCTTGCCTTTGGTGATGTTTCTAGGAAGAAGTTGCTGTGGCTGAGGTCGAAGAGGTTGCTTCCTGTGTTCTCCTTTAGGATTTTGATGGACTCCTGTCTCACGTTTAGGTCTTTCAACCATTTGGAGTCTATCTTTGTGTGTGGTGTAAGGAAATGGTCCAGTTTCATTCTTCTGCATGTGGCTGTCCAATTTTCCCAACACCATTTGTTGAAGAGACATTCTTTCCTGCTTTGTCAAAGATGAGTTGACCATAGAGTTGAGGGTCCATTTCTGGGCTCTCTATTCTGTTCCATTGATCTATGTGTCTGTTTTTGTGCCAGTACCGTACTGTCTTGATGATGACAGCTTTGTAATAGAGCTGGAAGTCCGGAATTGTGACACCACCAGCTTTGCTTTTCTTTTTCAATATTCCTCTGGCTATTCGGGGTCTCTTCTGGTTCCATACAAATTTTAGGATTATTTGTTCCATTTCTTTGAAAAAAGTGGATGGTATTTTGATGGATATTGCATTGAATGTGTAGATTGCTCTAGGTAGCATTGACATCTTCACAATGTTTGTTCTTCCAATCGATGAGCATGGAACATTTTTCCATTTCTTTGTGTCTTCTTCAATTTCTTTCATGAGTATTTTATAGTTTTCTGAGTACAGACCCTTTGCCTCTTTGGTTACATTTATTCCTAGGTATCTTATGGTTTTGGGTGCAATTGTAAATGGGATCGACTCCTTGATTTGTCTCTCTTCTGTCTTGTTGTTGGTGTATAGGAATGCCACTGATTTCTGTGCATTGATTTTATATCCTGCTACTTTACTGAATTCCTGTATGAGTTCTATCAGTTTTGGGATGGAGTCTTTTGGGTTTTCCACATACAGTATCATATCATCTGCAAAGAGTGAGAGTTTGACTTCCTCTTTGCCGATTTGGATGCCTTTGGTTTCTTTTTGTTGTCTGATTGCTGTGGCTAGGACTTCTAATAGTATGTTGAATAACAGTGGTGATAGTGGACAACCCTGCCGCGTTCCTGACCTTAGGGAAAAGCTCTCAGCTTTTCCCCATTGAGAATGATATTCGCTGTAGGTTTTTCGTAGATGGCTTTTATGATATTGAGGTAGGTACCCTCTATCCCTATACTCTGAAGAGTTTTGATCAAGAAAGAATGCTGTACTTTGCCAAATGCTTTTTCTGCATCTATTGAGGGGACCATATGATTCTTGTTCTTTCTTTTGTTAATGTATCGTATCACGTTGATTGATTTGCGGATGTTGAACCAGCCTTGCAGCCCAGGGATAAATCCCACTTGGTCATGGTGAATAATCCTTTTAATGTACTGTTTGATCCTATTGGCTAGTATTTTGGTGAGAATTTTTGCATCCATGTTCATCAAGGATATTGGTCTGTAATTCTCCTTTTTGATGGGGTCTTTGTCTGGTTTTGGGATCAAGGTAATGGTGGCCTCATAAAATGAGTTTGGAAGTTTTCCTTCCATTTCTATTTTTTGGAACAGTTTCAGGAGAATAGGTATTAATTCTTCTTTAAATGTTTGGTAGAATTCCCCTGGGAAGCCATCTGGCCCTGGGCTTTTGTTTGTTGGGAGATTTTTGATGACTGCTTCATTTTTCTTAGTGGTTATAGGTCTGTTCTGGTGTTCTATTTCTTCCTGGTTCAATTTTGGTAGTTAATACGTCTCTAGGAATGCACCCATTTCTTCCAGGTTATCTAATTTGCTGGCATAGAGTTGCTCATAATATGTTCTTAGAATTGTTTGTATTTCTTTGGTGTTGGTTGTGATCTCTCCTCTTTCATTCATGATTTTGTTGATTTGGGTCATTTCTCTTTTCTTTTGGATAAGTCTGGCCAGGGGTTTATCAATCTTGTTAATTCTTTCAAAGAACCAGCTCCTAGTTTTGTTGATCTGTTCTGTTCTTTTGGTTTCTAGTTCATTGATTTCTGCTCTGATCTTTATTATTTCTCTTCTCCTGCTGGGTTTAGGCTTTATTTGCTGTTTTTTCTCTAGCTCCTTTAGGTGTAGGGTTAGGTTGTGTATTTGAGACTTTTCTTCTTTCTTGAGAAAGGCTTGTATTGCTATACTTTCCTCTCAGGACTGCCTTTGCTGCATCCCAAAGATTTTGAACAGTTGTGTTTTCATTTTCATTGGTTTCCATGAATTTTTTAAATTCTTCTTTAATTTGCTGGTTGACCCATTCATTCTTTAGTAGGATGCTCTTTAGCCTCCATGTATTTGAGTTCTTTCCGGCTTTCCTCTTGTGATTGAGTTCTAGTTTCAAAGCATTGTGGTCTGAAAATATGCAGGGAATAATCCCAATCTTTTGGTACTGGTTGAGACCTGATTTGTGACCTAGGATGTGATCAATTCTGGAGAATGTTCCATGGGCACTAGAGAAGAATGTGTATTCCGTTGCTTTGGGATGGAATGTTCTGAATGTGTCTGTGAAGTCCATTTGGTCCAGTGTGTCATTTAAAGTCTTTATTTCCTTGTTGATCTTTTGCTTAGATGATCTGTCCATTTCAGTCAGGGGGGTGTTAAAGTCCCCCACTATTATTGTATTGTTGTCAATGTGTTTCTTTGCTTTTGTTATTAATTGCCTTATATAATTGGCTGCTCCCACGTTAGGGGCATAGATATTTACAATTGTTAGATCTTCTTGTTGGATAGACCCTTTAAGTAGGATACAGTGTCCTTCTTCATCTCTTATTACAGTCTTTGTTTTAAAATCTAGTTTGTCTGATATAAGGATTGCCACCCCAGCTTTCTTTTGGTGTCCATTAGCATGGTAAATGGTTTTCCACCCTCTCACTTTCAATCTGGGAGTGTCTTGGGTCTAAAATGAGTCTCTTGCAGACAGCATATTGATGGGTCTTGTTTTTTAATCCAATCTGATGGCTTGTGTCTTTTTATTGGGGACTTTAGCCCATTTACATTCAGGGTAACTATTGAAAGATATGAATTTAGTGCCATTGTATTGCCTGTAAGGTGACTGTTACTGTATATTGTCTGTGTTCCTTTCTGATCTATGCTGCTTTTAGGCTCTCTCTTTGCTTAGGGGACCCCTTTCAATATTTCTTGTAGGCTGGTTTCATGTTTGCAAATTCCTTTAATTTTTGTTTGTCCTGGAAGCTTTTTATCTCTCCTATTTTCAATGACAGCCTCACTGGATATAGTGTTCTTGGCTGCATATTTTTCTCGTTTAGTGCTCTGAAGATATCATGCCAGTCCTTTCTGGCCTGCCAGGTCTCTGTGGATAGGTCTGTTGCCAATCTAATGTTTTTACCATTGTAGGTTACATATCTCTTCTCCCGAGCTGCTTTCAGGATTTTCTCTTTGTCTCTGAGACTCGTAAGTTCTACTATTAGATGTTGGGGTGTTGACCTATTTTTATGATTTTGAGAGGGGTTCTCTGTGCCTCCTGGATTTTGATGCCTGTTTCCTTCCTCACATTAGGGAAGTTCTCTGCTATAATTTGCTCCAATATACCTTCTGCCCCTCTCTCTCTTTCTTCTTCTTCTGGGATCCCAATTATTCTAATGTTGTTTCATCTTATCGTATTGCTTATCTCTCGAATTCTGCCCTCGTGATCCTGTAGTTGTTTCTCTCTCTTTTTCTCAGCCTCTTTATTTTCCATCATTTGGTCTTCTATATCGCTGATTCTCTCTTCTGCCTCATTTATCCTAGCAGTTAGTGCCTCCATTTTTGATTGCACCTCATTAATAGCCTTTTTGATTTCGACTTGGTTAGATTTTAGTTCTTTTATTTCTCCAGAAAGGGTTTCTCTAATAACTTCGATGCTTTTTTCAAGCCCAGGTAGTATCTTTAAAGTCATGATTCTGAAGTCTAGGTCCGACATCGTACTAATATCCGTATTGAGTAGGTCCCTGGCAGAGGGTACTACCTCTTGTTCTTTTTGGTGAGGTGATTTTTTTCGTGTTGTCATTTTGTCCAGAGGAGAATAGATGAATGAGAGAACAAAAGGCTAACAGGTTAACAATGTCCCCAGCAAATATACTCTATACAAATCAGAAAAGACCTGAAACCAGGGGAAAAGAAAGGGGAAGAAAGAAAAAAGAAAGAGAAAAAAAAAAAAGAAAAAGAAAAAGATAAAAACAAACAAAAACAGAACAGAACAACAACAAAAAACCAGAATGTGATCAGATATGATCAGGCTAGTGCATAGATCAGTGCCACACACTAGATTTTGGGCGTATTTTGGTCTGTTAGAAGAAAGTGCCTCCTAAAATTTTAAAGGAAGAAAGACTTATGTATGTACAAAATAAGGGTTGATACAATAAAGGGATGGAAGATGATTATAAAGATGGAAATTATAAAAGATTGTATAAAAGGAATTGATAGGATAAGAAGTTGTTTGAAAAAAGAAAAAAGAAAATTAAAAAAAAAGGGAGAGAATGTGATCAGACAGGAGACTAGAACAAAGCCATACACCAGTGATTTAGGGTATATTTTGACCTGTTAGAAGAAACTGTATCTCAAAATTTTATTTTATTTATTTATTTTTTAAAGATTTTATTTATTTATTTGAGAGAGAGAGAATGAGAGATAGAGAGCACGAGAGGGAAGAGGGTCAGAGGGAGAAGCAGATTCCCCGCCGAGCAGGGAACCTGATGTGGGACTCGATCCCTGGACTCCAGGATCATGACCTGAGCTGAAGGCAGTCGCTTAACCAACTGAGCCACCCAGGCGCCCCTGTATCTCAAAATTTTAAAGAGCGAAATGCCAAAAATAAGGGTAACTACTATGAAGGGATAAAATATGATTCTAAAAATGAAAAATAAAAAATGTTTTTTTAAAAAAGGGATTGATAAGATGTTGGTTGAAAAAGGGAAAAAGAAAAATTCAAAAAAACAGTTAAAAAAATTAACTTTGAAAAACTAATGAATCATGGTAAGAAAGCCATGAATTCTATGTGCAGTATTCCCCTAATGCTGGAGTTCTTCCGTTCTCCTTCATCGGTAAACTTGGTCTTGGCTTGCTGGCTGTTCGTGCTGATCTTCTGGGGGAGGGGCCTGTTGCCGTGGTTCCCAAATTTCTTTGCCCCGCCCTTGCCGTCAGGGCTAAGCAATCTGCTCGGGTTTGCTCTCAGGAGCTTTTGTTCCCTGCAAGCTCTCGGTACAGCTTTGGAGGACCAGAGTGAAAATGGTGGCCTCCCAATGTCCGCTCGGAGGAGCTGAGAACTTGGGGCCCCGCTCCTCAGTGCGCCCCCAGAGAAAAACAGTCACTCCCGTCTCCCTGGTCTCCGGCCGCACTCCATGCTTACCCGGCCTGTGACCGAGCGTTTCTATCTCTGGCACCCGACCCCGTGTGGAGTCTCCAAACCCAGCAGATCCCTGCGGTGCGCTCCCGCGCCGCTCCTCCCGGGGGAGGAAGGGGAGTTTCCCCGGATCTGCCGCTTGTTGGGTCCCTGCTGGAGGAGCAGTGGCCCGACTGGGCTGCGGATCACAGTTTATGGCCACCCCGAGCTGAGAGCCCACGCCTTGGCTTCGCCTCTGCAGCCGGCTTCCCCGCTCCGATACCTGGGAGCTCTGCCGCACTCGGGCACCCCCGGTCTTTCTGTGACCCCGAGGGTCCTGAGACCACATGTCCCGCGAGGGTTCCACACCCGCTTAGCCACGGGAGCGACGTCCCTCAGCGGAGCTGACTTCTAAAAGTTCCGATTTTGGGCTCCGCGGCTCTATCACTTGCCAGAAGCGGCCCACGGAGGCCCCCTCCCCCGCCGTCTATCCCTCCGAATATCGCCTCAGATTCACTTCTCCCCACGTCCTACCTTCCGGTAAGTGGTCGCTTCTCTGTTCAGAGAGTTGTTGCTACTCTCCTCTTCCATCTCCTGTGGAGTTCGTAAGTGTTCAGAATGGTTTGGTCCTTATTCAGCTGAATTCCTGAGACCAGACGAAATCCAGGTCTCCTACTCCTCCGCCATCTAGCCGCATAATATGATTTTTATCTTGTAGGGAGTATAGTATTTTTTAAAAATAAAAATTTTCTTTGGGAGTTAAAATTGAGTTGTTAAAAGACCAGGCTCTAGAGTGAGACAGAGTTAGAATCCTGGTTCTGCCCATTACTAACTGTGTGGTCTTGGGCAAGTTACTTAAGCTCTTTGAAGCTCAGATTCCTCATCTGTAAAATGGGGATGCAAACAGCTGGATTTACTGGGCTGTTTTGGGGGTTTAAGGGTTTAAAGCAAAGCTCCTAGCATGGTGTCAGGCACAGAGTCAGTGCTCAGTGGGCATTAACTATTATTTTTATGTTAGATGTTGTTGAAAAATTATTCTGATACTTATTAAAATAGTAAGGAAGACTTTATTCAGGGCTATTGCAATAGGAATATTACAATATTACAATTATAATTACAATAGGGAGAGAGTTCAGGCCCAAGTCTGGATACAGCAGAGATAAATGGGGATTTAGAGCTAACTAGCAGAGTGAGGGGTCAGTAACTAGAAATTACATAATTTTACCAAATTACTACAAGGAGACATCAGGGATAAGAGGCTTTTGTTAAACTGACCTTAACAGGATTCTTGCTAAAGGCGGGAGAAAGATCTGGACATCAAAGTGAGGCATGAAGAACTTGATCAGGTATCCAGAGTGATCAGATATCAAGGGTCGGGGGATTCTTGCTACACTGACTTAGCAGGATTCTTGCTAAAACTGCCCTCAGCAGGCCTGGCAAGGACAGGAGGAACAGGGAAAGCCATGGTGCGGCCTAGTTGAGGCAGAGACTCAGAGGAGCCTAACTAAAGTTTGGTCAAGAAGAGAGTCTTCATCAATGTATGATTTTATTAGTAGTAGTAATGCATTTTTAGTAGAACTTCCTTAAAACCAAAACTAAGCAGCAGTCAGTGCTTAAAAAAAAGAAAAAAAAAGCGTCACTTTCTAAAGGAAATCAGTCAGAACTAGGATTAACTCCTGCTTCGTATCAGCTTTGCTGGAGCCTCTGAGCTTTTCTCCTTGATGTTGGTGCCTGTGCCACAGAACTGGTTATTCCAGCTGGGAGCCCCTGGGCTCATGGTGAAAGCTTCTAGACTGAGTGGAACATACAAGGGCCTGACGGGCTGGTGTCAGGCTTTGCTCCTAATGTGCTTACAGCTCATTAGAGGCCCAGAGCGTTGGTCTTTTCGAGCTTCCACCCAGGTCAGTCTGCAAGCAGGCGGGGGCTGGGGGGTGGCGGGCAGCAACATTTTCAAAACATTCTTGTCATTTTGACCCTGGGGCAAAGTGTGTTGGCCGGGAGAGTACGGCATGGGGTGGGTGTTTAAGGCTAGCTCCCATCGGTGGTTCTGCTCTGGGTCTCTAGACTCACGCAAGCCCCTCTGTCCATCCCAGCCCCCCCCGCCCCTCCTTCCACAGCTCTTCATTATCAGCAGTTCCTTCTCACTCATTCCCTCACTACATCTGTTCTGATTTTTTTTTAAGATTTTTTTTTAATTTATTCATTTGAGAGAGAGACAGAGAGACATAGAGAGAGACAGAGAGAACAAACCATCGGAGCCACCCAGGCGCCCCTACACCTGTTCTGATTTAGAGATGTGTGTTCTGAGTCTATCATAGTGTGACTTGACCCAAAAAACAGTTTTTTTCCCAAAGAATGTGTGCAGACCCCCACCCCAAGCCTGAGCCTTACCCCATCTCCTGCCTTGCTCCTGATGCATCTTAGTCCCTGACAGTGTCTGTGAGCCTGTCTGTCATCCCAAGCCCACTTTCCCTTACACTTTGAAGAAAATATACCTGGGTGAGGGTCAGGAATGGGTTGGGCCAAAGGATGAGGCTAGCTGATTAAATTGTTCATATTGCTTAGTAACATCACGTTTTCAAAAACACCTGGTCACATCAATACAGCCACATCAAAATGTCACCCAGTTTCTCAGTAGGGAGTAACCACTTGGCCATGTCCCTCTAAGGTTCTATTTTGCGTTTCCTAGAGGAGCAGGGCAGGGATGTCGCCACATCTCTCTCTCTTCCAGGCCATCTCTCTCTATTTCCAGGCACTGCCCAGAGGTTCTTCTCACCTCTACCCGTGAATATAAATGTCCAGGTCATTCCCAAGCATGCTCTGAGCCTCTGCATCCCAACAGGAGGGAGAAAGGAAAGGAGGAAGGGAGGAGGGTTCTGGGTGGACCTTCTGAACTTAGATCAAAGATACTCAGTGTGTCCTGCCAGCACCAACCAGGCCCCCATGTCGATATCAGCGCCTGTCAGTGTGTCTGTCTGTGCTTGTCCCAAAGAACTCCAGGCTCCGATCACTGGTACATCAGGTTACCTCACATCCAAAGGCTGTGGGAGTGGAGAGGGTTCGGACACAGCGCTGCTGGGGATGAGGCAGGGATGGGCGTGGCCAGCACCACTCACTGGCCACTCACCCCTTGTCCCCACCGTCATCTTTTCGAAGTCTCAGATCGGTTCCCTAAGAGCAGCCCCTGCCCAACTCAGGGAAAAGCTGTTCTGCTGGGATTTTTACCCACCATGTGACCTTGGAGATGACTAAGCTGTAAATCAGCTATCAAGACTTTTTGCTTTTTCCGCTCTGTCACTTTTTCCACAGTCACACTGATTGTGGGCTCCCCAGGGAGAAGGAAAGGAGGCACGTCCTCCGTGCCCCTGCCCCTCCCCAGCCTCCAGGCTTTCACTTTGCTATCATCAGTCCTGGGATTCGCGCTCCACTGTGTACAGAAAAAGGAGAGGAAAGAGTGCCAGTGAAGTAGGGCCCCTAGATCTCTGCCTCCAGACCCCACACTGCTTTGATCTCAAGCTGTCTCGAAATGGAATGAAATGATAAGGCGAGTCCTTTTTTTTTTCTTCTTTTATGGGGGGTAAGGGAGAGAGAGAATCCTAAACAGGCTCTATGCCCAGTGCAGAGCCCCGCATAAGGCTCGATCCTTGGACCCTGAGATCATGACCTGAGCTGAAATCAAGAGTCAGAGGCTTAACTGACTGAGCCACGCAGGCGCCCCAGGCGAATCCTCTTTTTCCCCTTTGAGAAAATTTCTAAAAAAAAAAAAAAAGAAAATTTAAGTGGCCTCCTTGAACATACAGACTTTGAAGGGACTAGGAAAAAGAAGCTACATGTGTACTTTTAATATATTTTTTGTTACACCTATTAAAAACAATCTCAAGTTGCAGAAAATTTAGAATACTACTTTTTTTAATTTTAAAAGATTTTATTAATTTATTTGCCAGAGAGAGAGAGAGAGGGAGAGTACAAGCAGTGGGAGTGACAGGCAGAGGGAGAAGCAGGCTCCTTGCTAAGCAAGGAGCTTGATGTGGGAATCGATCCCAGGACCCTGAGATCATGACCTAAGCCGAAGGCAGCTGCTTAACCATCTGAGCCACCCAGGCGCCCTAGAATACTACTTTTTATACTGTTACATTTCATAAAACAATTTTACTTAATCTTTTACATGCATTTTTATCATTAGTATCATTGTCTTCATTAAAGCCATTTTGGGGTCATCTGACATTTTCCACAGCACGTCATCTTCCCCCGTGTCCAAGTTTGTACAACAGAACTCTTTGAACCTGTAAATAGTGCTGTCACTGGAAATTTTACAAGGCAGGCATTGACTGAGGTTTAGGTTTTAGTCATTCAGATTTGTCTATCTTTCCCTTTTTGTGAACTCTGAGTTCTGTTCCACTGGAAAGGAGAGACTGGAGAACTCAAGTGTCAGTCCTTTTCTGAGGGCTAGTTTTGTACACACACAAACAAAATCCTTGTTCAGTATTAGGGCATACGCAGCATTAATGAATCTTTATAGCTGCAGGGTGGTGGTCAATAATTTCTTTTAATATTTCAGTATGAGTTGAAATGGCTTCATTATTTTTTATAAAATATTTTTATAAAATAATTTTATTTTTATAAAATAAAAATAAAAATAATGCAAGCTTTTGGCAAAAATGTCAAACAGTATAGAACAGTACTTTATTATTTTTTAAAAATAATATTTTATAAAATAAAATTATAAAATATTTTATTTTATAAAATAATTTTATAAAACAAAATTTATTTAAAATTTATAAATAATTTTTTAAAAATATAAATACCATGTATTTCCTGATTAGTATCAAATAAGTAAGCTATCTATCCCAAATTCTGGTCTCAGAGAAAAAGGTCAGAGACAATCACAAGCAAAGTGCTTCATATTATCATGTCCATTTTTAAAACAATGAGATCCTTTGGAACAATCACTTCAGTCTTTCTTTTTATCAGAGATTTCTGTTGGTCCTTTTGTTGGTAATCCATTTATGTCTGCGTCCTTACAGTCTACCTTGCCTTTGTTTTTATCATGGGATTCTCGAAGAGCTTTTCTAGGCCACATACGACTAACAAGGGGGAAATCAGAGGATATATGTATGGCTCCAGGAATTTTTTTGTAGATCCAGAGCAGAATCGGAATGACGATGCAAGGAATGCACACCATCCTCTGAGGCTGGAGTTCCTGAACGGCCGCTACCACGGGTCTGAATGTAAATGTCTGCACTCTATAAATAATTTTTATAAATTAAATTAAAATAAAATAAAATTGTATAAAATAAACTTATAAAATATTTTATTTTTATAAAATAATTTTATTTTTATAAAATAAAAATAAAATAAAAATAAAAATAATGCAAGCTTTTGGCAAAAATGTCAAACAGTATAGAACAGTACAAAGAATAAAGCACCAACAAACTAGGAGCCAAAGATAACTACTGTTAACATTTTGGTAAACACCCTCCCAAGGATCTCTCTTTTTTTTTTTTAATTTTTTATTGTTATGTTAATCACCATATATTACATAATTTGTTTTGGTGTAGTGTTCCATGATTCATTGTTTGTTCATAACACCCAGTGCTCCATGCAGAATGTGCCCTCCTCAATACCCATCACCAGGCTAACCCATCCCCCCACCCTCCTCCCCTCCAGAAACCTCAGTTTGTTTTTCAGAGTCCATCATCTCTCCTGGTTCGTCTCCCCCTCTGACTTACTCCCCTTCATTCTTCCTCTCCTGCTATCTTCTTCTTTTTCTTTTTTCTTAAAATATGTTGCGTTATTTGTTTCAGAAGTACAGATCTGTGATTCAACAGTATCCCAAGGATCTCTTTAGGCATACACACAGAAACACCCATATGCATGCACACATATATACATAGTATATAAATGGGGCCATATTATACATGCTATTTTGTAATGTAATGCTTTCCACTCAATAATATTTTGTAAGCATTTTTTATATCAATATAGTTATACAACATTATTTTAAATGGGTGCCCTTCTGTGTACATAGTATAATTTACCTCTTACTCTCCATCTGATGGATTTGGGGGCTATTTCCAGTTTTCTTTATTATCAACAATCCTGTATCTTGCTGAATGTTCCTGTTGCTTATAGCAGTTTTTTGGTTGATTCTCTTGGGGTTTCCAGATATATAACCACATTGTAGTAATAACTTTATGTTGCTATTTCCAGTTTTTATGCTTCTCATTTCTTCCTCTTGTGTAGTTATATTTGTAATGACTTATTTGGAGCCCAGCATGGGGCTTGAACTCATGACCCTGAAGTGGACACCTGAGCTGAGATCAAGAGTCACTCAACCGACTGAGCCCCCAGGCATCCCCAGTAGTTATATTTATAATTACATTTATATTACCCTTGGGACCAGGTTAAATTATAATAGAGAGTGAGCCTTCTTGTTTCTGACTTTATTGGATTGCTGTCTTTAGAATAAGTGTATGTATGTGTATATATTATATATATGCATATATAATATACACACATATATGGAAAAGAATATTTGTTATATTAAGGAATATAATATCATATTAAGGATGTATGTGTGTGCATATATATATATATATAAATATATATACATGTATATACACACACATACCCAAAGAATTATTCAAAGATTCCTATTTAATTAGGCTTTTTATTTTTTTATTTATAGTTTTTTCTCCAAACGTTTATTTGAATTCCAGATAGTTAACATGCAGTGTAATACTGGTTTCTGGTGTAGAATTTAGTAGATTCTACAAAACTGCTTCTAAATCTAGAGAAGATTCATCATTTACATACAATCCCCAGTGCTCATCACAAGTGCCCTCCTTAATACTCATCACCCATGTAACCCATCCCCCTGCCCACCTCCCTTCTAGTAATCATCTGTGTGTTCTCTATAGTTAAGAGTCTGTTTCTTGGTCTGCGTCTCTTTTTCCCCCCTCTATGTTCATTTGCTTTGTTTCTATTTCACATATTAGTGATATCATATGGTATTTGTCTTTCTCTGACTTATTTTGCTTAGCATAATACACTCTACTCCACCCACGTCATTGCAAATGGCAAAATTTCATTCTTTTTATGGCTGAGTAATATTCCATTGTGTATATATACCACATCTTCTTTATCCACTCATCAGTCGATGGACATTTAGGCTCTTTCATAATTTGGCTATTGTTAATAATGCTGCTATAAACATCAGGGTGCATATATCCCTTCAAATCAGTTTTTTTATATCCTTTGGGTAAATACTTTGTAGTGCAATTGCTGGATTGTAGGGTATTTGGCTTTAAAAAAAAATCAAGACTAGGGGTAGAGGTTTGTCAAATGCCCTTTCAGCCCCTAAGGAATCAGTATGGCTTTTCTCCTTAGATCAATAAATATGAATAATCAATACATTTCCTGATATTAAACCATCTCTACCTTCCTAGAATCAGCTTTACTTACATAAGATATATTGTTGTTTTGATGTGCCGTTGCTTTCTGTTGATTAATATTTTATTTAGGGTTTTTGCATTGATATTAAGTGAGATTTGTCTTTAGTTTTTACTGTGTGTGGAGTATTGAACAGGTTTTGATATCAATATAATACTCTCTTTGCAGAAATAACTTAGAAGTTTTTCTTTTTATACTCTAGACAAATTTAAATACCATTGAAGTTACCTGCTCTTTGAAAGTTTATATAATTCTGCGAGGAAATCTTGGGCCTGGTGCTTCTTTTTTTTTTTTTTAAGATTTATTTATTTATTTTGAGAGAGTGAGAATGAGAGAGAGAGAGAGAGAGAGAGAGAGTACATGAGAGCGGGGAGGGTTAGAGGGAGAAGCAGACTCCCCGCTGAGCAGGGAGCCCGATGCTGGACTTGATCCCAGGACTCCAGGATCATGACCTGAGCCGAAGGCAGTTGCTTAACCAACTGAGCCACCCAGGCGCCCCAAGGGCCTGGTGCTTCTTGAGGGGGAAGTTTTTTGACAACTTCTTCTTCCTTCTCTAGAAACTGGACACCACTCAAGATTTTTGGTTTCTTCTGAGATATCTTTAGGCAAATTATATTTTCCTAGAAAATTTGCTATTTCATTCAGATTTTCAATGTATCTATTTAGGTTTGAGTGGTCTGTTATGTCTCTGAATTTTACTGAATGCTTAAGCAGGATGGGCTCGAGCTTCGCTACCAGTTTAATTAGCGGGCCACGCACATTCCTCCCAGCCACCCCATGTTTCCAGCGTCCAGATTCTGTGGACCTGTCCGTTTCCTCCCTCTGCATGCTGTTGCCTACACATCATCCCACTGCAGCCCCATCGAATAGAGCTCTGATTCCATGGTTTCCCCAAGTACCACTGACCCAAGATTGTGGGTGTAGCAGTTTACAGACAGTTTTTTTTTTAAAGATTTTTATTTATTCATTTTGAGAGAGAGAGAGAGAGCATGAGCGGAGGGGAGGGGCAGAGGGAGAGGGAGAAGCAGACTCCCCACTGAGCAGGGAGCCCGCTGTGACACTCGATCCCAGGATCCCGGGATCATGACCTGAGCCGAAGGCAGAGGCTTAATGACTGAGCCACCCAGGCGCCCCCATAGAGGAGATGGGGGACCTTGATCTCAACACAGCAAACAATTGAAAATTATACGTTAAACTCTTCTGTTCTTTTCTTCATGTCGTCTCTTGGCCTACCTCTTGTTGCTTTGCTCTTTTCTCTTTCTAGTCTAGCATCCTTGCCCCTGCCCCTCAAAAATTTTCTTACTTATTATGGAGGGTTTTCTAGTTCTTTTGGTCTCTCTCCTCCAGTTTTTATGCTGGAGTTTATCTTTTCACAGTTAAATACACTAGAACCCAGCAATAATGGTGCCCTGGGATGATAAAATTGGATATAACACAACGGACAATTTTTCCCTCCCTCTGCATAGCTGGATTTTAAATTCCAGTCACTTGGGATGGGAGAGTGTGACTGGGAGGTGGGGGTGGGGGGAGGAAGTGACTCCTTTGTGACCATGTTGAATGCCCTCAGTTTAACGTAAAGCATTCCTGACTCCCATCAGGACACTGTCTGTCTTCCCGAGGGAGGAGGCCACAACCCTAGTGACACTAGCTGGTCAGTTACCGAGTCTGGCTCTTCCCAACCCGGTTACACCCACCCTACACAGGATTTTGACTGGAGGGTGTGTCTCCCTGCCTCCCTGCCTCAGTCAAGAAAAACCAAACAGCTCTAAGGAGTGCCTCCACAGTCCCACATGCATGCACATTATTCGGTAACTGGAAACCCTTCTGAAAAATATTGCTTTTCATTAACCTTGCAATAATGCAACTTAAGCATTTCATACAATTGGATTTTCTGGATTCCATTTTTTGCATTATGGGGGTGTTTATTGTAAACATCAATACGTTTTGCTGAACAAGAGGAAGTCTGCAGCCAGCTTTGAATAGCATTTTTTTCCTCCTTCATATACTAGAAATAGAGGTCATCAATGGCATCTGGGAAAATTCAATGTTCTCCTCCTTAATGTTCTCTCTACAGTTTGTACCTGAGTGTATTGTATTTGAGGATTTTACTTTATGTGTCCCCTGCTAACGTACGAGCCCTAGGAAGGGCTTTCTTTTCTTTAGTTTTTCAATCCCAATGCCTTGCCCTGGGTCTGGCTCACAGTAGGAGCTCAAGAAGTGTGGTGGAAGAATTCATAAGAGGCCAGGGGATGAATCAGTATGTGGCTGTGATAGGAACTTGGTGGTGCAGCTCAGAAAAGGCAATGAGTGGGTGAAACCGGGATGTTACTCCCAGTTTGGGCCCTGTGGGGTAAGATACTTAGCTTCTCTGAGTGTCTATTCCTTCTCTATAAAATGAAAATAAAAATATCTAGAGTATCTATCTCATGGGGTGGTTGAGTTTACCAAAGAATGTAATGGACATGGAAGGCACTTTGGAAAGTATACTGAGCTGCACAAGCTTGATGACTTAATCATCTAATGCATGGGAGATGAGCGTGCATCTAATGGATACACGACTATGCTAATAGGCTTCTGACTTCCATCCGAGCTTTACAGTGGAATAAGTATCCTGAAAAACTCATCTTGTGAATTCCTAGAATAATTGATAAAGCACAGCAAACATCTCTTGAAATGCAGAGCTGGGCTTGCCGGAAATTAAGAGAATCTCTTAGGGGGCCAAAAAGGTGCAGTGGGGCTGCTGATGGCAGAACCAGGTTTTAAGCACTCTGGGGGAGGGGTGGCAGGAGACAAGGCCTCAGGCTGGAGTCAGCTTGGGAATTGGAACTGCAACCCTGCATAAAGCTAGGACCCTTGTGAATGAATGTGCCTGAAGAAATTTTGTCCACCAGCAATAAGAAAAACAAAAACAGAGACATGTTATCTGTTTTATCCTGGGCGTGGGTGGAGGAGAACAGAAACCTCTTTTAAGCCTTTACTTCTGAAGATCTGCTGGGACACTCTAAAGTAGAGTTTATAATACTCAATATGTGTAATTTATAAATATGTACATTTTAATAATATGCAATAATGTGCAATGATCCCATTTTTAAGAGAACATATACTCTCGTCTCTTGTCCCATATGCACTCACATACACAGCCCCTCTCTTTAAGTTTGCATATGATTCGGTGAGCATAAACAAAGTACAGGAAACATAGCAGTTGTTAGCAGGGGTGATCTGGAGTGGGGACATAACAGCAAGAGGGGCAAGGGGCGAGCAAAGATGGAAAAGAGGCCTACCCAATCCTGGTGCTTGCCTTCTTCCTCCCACCCATGCCATAACACCCTACCCAGGCTTTTGGCTGGAGAGTGTCTCCCTGCTTCCTTGTCTCAGCCAAGAAAAATGAAACAACTTCAAGGAGCACCCCCAGCCCCTTGCCTATGGAGCAAATGGGGAATGTGTAGGGTGAGCAACGCCAGTGAACAAATAAATGACAGCTCCTGGAAATTCAGTTAAACACTAGTGTGGACGCCACAGTTAACTGCAGCCATTTAGTGACTGCTTGCTTTGTGGCCGGCACTTTCTAAGTCCTTTGCATGTATAACTCCTTCAGCCCTCATAACACAGGGATCACCCTTGTTCCCGTTTCATCCACGAGAAAAGGGAAGGGCAGGGAGTCCAGAGAACGTGTGTAAGTTCTCATGTCCACCTCCCTGACTGGGGGCGTCAGGATTCAGCCCCCACGGTTCACTCCCCAGTGCAGGCGCTTGGTCACCGGGCTAAGATGTATGCTCATGGAGGGCTGTATGCATTAGTGAAGATTTTTGTGTCGAGGGTGGTCACATGGGTACGTTTTGAATTATTATTGTTGTAATTTAATTTTTCTTAACCTTTCTACCCTTAAAAATAAAGAAGAAATGGAAAAAAGGGCATCTGTCATCTCTCATAGCCCTCTCCCCCACTCCCAGTACCTAACTCAGTGACCGGGAGGTACTGAGTAAGAGTAGCTACTGCATACATCGTTGGATCCGTCCATATAAAATGTGATTTAGGGAGCTCCCTGCCAAAGTGTAGGAGTAAAAGAAGTGTTTATTGGATGGAATCAGAATGAATCATGGAGTGGTTTCCCGTTGATTGCAAACCGAATCAACAGCAGTGAAGGGCAAACCAAGCCAGTAATCCTACACATTTAGGGAGACAAGAGTGTGATTGTTGCAGCCTTCATGTTTCCACACCTCAGGCTGCTTTGAATGATTAAAGTGATGTGTGATTTTAGTGCTAGTTTACATTTATGATATGGCGTCTTCCTTCTGAGTGTCTTCAAGCCTTAAAATACACCCTGCTGGCTCTCACTGCTGGGGAGCAATGTTGATTATTTCACAAGAGGGAAAGTGGCCGAGCAGGGGATTGAAGTGCCTCAGGTTTAGAACTCAGAAGAGGGCAAAGGGACCTTAGAGATTTGGGGAAGTGGAAGTCTATGGTGGAGAAAAGTAGAAATAAATGAGGCTTTGAAGTCACACAGCTGTCCAGACAGCGTGGGATCCAGGTCCTTAGGTTTGCGATCTTTCTTCTCTTGGAGTTTCAAAAGTGTCAGTTTATTAATTTAGTTGCCCTGTTATAGAACATTAATGGCCAGTGAATTGTCTCCTTCAGGGAGAGCTGAAATGCTTTCAGAAATTTGCGTGATGACCGTGGAGTCAGGGTGGAAGTAGCTGATGATGTTAACGCTGGGAGTCAGGGAGCTGGGGAGGTCCAAGGCTCTCACCTCCACTTCAGGTGGGTCTGCCAGGTAGCTCTGAAACTCCTGCCCCCAAGGCACAGTGCAGGGCAGGGCACAACCCACACATTCTTGTCCTCTACAGGGCTCCCTGCTTTTCCTAGTACCTGCTTTTCTCAGACAGGGCCCAACATGGTTAACTCTCTATACCCTTAATCCAGTGACTCACCTTTGGCAACTTTTTGGGGACTTACCTGGAAGTTGGATAATAAATGCTGATATTTGTGGTGCCCAGATGCTGTGCTCACATTTTGCAAGTACTGTTTATCTCCTTTTCATAGATAAAACACCAGAGGCTCAGAGAGGGTGAGCGTGGGAGGTACTAGAGTGTGGTGCTCAGGAATCTGGAATTTGGAGTCAGACAGATATGGGGTTCACTTTAGGCAAATTATGTAGCCCTTTAGTGTCTTGGTTTCCCTGAGTTATTAAATGGGGATAATAATATCCTAATTGCATGACAGATATAAGGATCGTGTGTATCAAAGTGCTTAGCAGACTGCCTGACCCCTAGGAAATCCCTAGTAAATGAGAGATACTATTAGTACTGAATAGTATGTGTGCAAAGTCACACGCCAGCAAGATGATAAAATCAGAATTTGAACCCAGGTCCATTTCAAGCTGAAGCCCACTGTGCTGAAATACTGAACTGCTGTAGGTTCTCTGACAAAGGCTAGTCGTCCCTCTCAGAAGCAGGAGTGGCCACTTGAGTAGAGCTTGTCTGCTCAGCTTGGGAGCTGATATCACCTCTACTTTTGCTCAAACCCTAAAGGCTGGTCTCCAAAGTGAGGGGCATGCACATCTGGGGAGCCCAAAGCAATCTGCTGGGGGTTGTACAAAAACATTAGAACTTCTACTTCTGCTTATTTTGTTTTTGTTTTTATCTGATTTACATTTCCATTCTTATGAGGTTTATGAAGGTCATATTATGTTAGGACAACAGAATGTGCCTGTAATTTACAAATAAATGAATAAGATGTATTGGGCATGCCAAAATATTTTTACAGGTTGGGATGTACAATTAAAACACTTGGGAGGCTTCTTGTTGAGATAATGGTGCAAGCAAGGTTATGACCATAAGTTAGGTCAAGTCTATGGCAATTTACAAAGGATGAGCAAATGAGAAGTCTGTGTATACTGGGACCTCAGATGCAAAATTGATAACATTTTACCCAAGAACTAGTTAGGCAAAGTGAAGGTGGGTTCTGAATCACCGTGGAGAGCCCAGGACATCTAGGTGACTCTGGCTTGGAAGGTGCATGCGGGGGTGGGAGCTGTTCAGGAGTGACGCTGTCAGGGATGTGGAAGGGAACCTTCTGCAGCATAGCTCTCCAAATACAAATGCTAACTAATAGCACATTCATGATCTCACTCTCTTAACATTTGTGATTTGATTTTCACCATCTTGCTTGGAGTTTCACATCCAGTTGTGAGCTATTCTGTGACAAAACCAAAAACATCAGCAGGGAAGATCTTCGAACACTTTTCTAATTCAGTGGTTTCTGGCCCCACTAGTTCCATGGGAGAAGGAAGGTTTCCATGGCCAAATGCTTATGGGAATTGCTGGCAAGACAAAGGTAAACTGGTCTACTCGCTGCTGGACTTGTCAGGTGCATTGTTCTAGAAATGTGCTCCGTGATTCCAAGAGCAGAATCTAGCCTGATTTTCCCATTATTTTCTGTCTCAATCAGAGAGCACCCCCTATTTTTTTTTTTTTTTTTGTATAGATCATCTCTGTGGGACACACTAGGGAAAAATGAATGAGGACATTCAGGTTTAGAGAAGGAGACTGATTTGTCAAAGGTTATGACTTGAGTTATGGCAGATACTTCTGTGCCAGGTACTGTGGTATAAACCCGAGTAAGGCAGAGTCCTTTTCTGTTGAGGGCTCACACTCTTGTTAGGGAGACAGTTATAATATGGTGTTATTTTAGAAACATACACAGCGTGCTGTGCTTCTCAGAGGATGCAACAGTGAACTCTGCAGGTTTAGAGCTCTATCTACAATATCAGACAATTCCAGGACTTTAAAAAATGAGTATCTTGTTCAGTACGTATAAGGATTCCACAAAGTACTTGTGTCTATTATTCCAATCATTCTGCATCCATGAATTTAAGAATATAACGGGGACAAGGGTTTAAGGAGAAGCAGTGGTGTGTTGGAGACAGCTTGTGGGCTTGTGCAAACTAATTGTGCACATGTCTCCCCAGTCCCTCCTTCTGCGGCTTTCTGAGGGAAGCTAGAAATCAGCTATGCCAAAGTATTTACACCATGGAAAACACTAGAAATCAAGGCCCCTCCCCCCATTGTTAAACATTTGCCAGCATGCCACTGAACAAAGATGTTCGCTATTTATAATAATCAAGACTTTGGTACAAACTAAATATCTAGCAAGAGGACACGTTAAATGATGTTCTGTTTTATCCAAAGATGCTTTTCCAGTTGTTCAATTCAGAAGTGTTTTAAAGTTTTCCTCATATAGTTTTTTTTCTGGGAATCCTTTTTATTATATTCTAACAAATTTTATTGTATCTCTAACAAATATCTCTGGCTGCTCTTGGTGTTGGTCATATTCTGCAAAACAACTTCTTGGGTTTGCAACTCTAGCTAATTAAAATGCTTTTCCTTATACTGGTCCAATATATTTTCCCTGTAATTTATGACTTCACCCCAGGTTTTAGTTTAGCTCAATTATAATAACATATAAGAACTATAATTTCCCTTCTCAGCTTGCCAATAGGAGTTTAAGCACATCCTTTTTTTTTCTTTTAGGTTTTATTTATTTATTTGAGAGAGAGAGAGAGAGGGAGCATGAGCGAGGAGAGGGGCAGAGGAACAAGCAGACTCCCTGATGAGCCCTGAGCCAAAGTCAGATGCTCCAAGCCCACCCTAATTGGCCTCTGTGCACCCGTTTACCTCCTCTACCACTACCTCCTACCCTTACTTTGCACCCTAGCAATGTGGAATCACGTAATTCACCATGCATCCCCTCCCTTTTCATGCCTCTGTGTCTCTGCCCATGCTTCTTCCTGTAGTCTCTTGCCTCTTCATCTTTCTGGTAAACTTTGAGTTCTCTCTCAGTTGAACAGACACCTCCTCTAATAAGTCTTCCCTGACTTCCCGTAGCGTATCTACTCTCATAGCACACTCTTCCCTGTACCTGTTTTGATTGATACACTTATTACATTGTGAGGTGATGTGTACTACATGTCTTTTCCTCCTTAGTGCTAGTTTCTCCCCATTCTTTTATTACTAGCATCTAGTACAGTTCCTGGCACCTAGTATACTCTCAAATGTTTGTTGAATAAATGAATAGTTGTAGGCCAGATTTATCCCCCTTTCCATTTAGCAGTCCTTCAAATAATTGGAGATCCCTATCACGCCCCCCCTTCAGCCTCCTTTTCTCAGCTCTTTTAACAGTTTCCCCTCCGATGTACTTTCTGGATAATCTCTTACTGTTTGAAAAAAACCATTTAACCAGAGACACATTTCATAGTTTTCCACAACTTTTGCATCACTAACAGACAATACACCTTAGTTACCAAAACCCAGGGGTCCCAGTGGAGGGCCACATAACCCAGAAGATTTTGTGTACTTATTTCTCAACAATTAAATTTTCCACAAATAGCCTTGTACAATGACAGCTCTATACAATGTCATTTCTGAGTCATGAGTAACCTGCATTTTTTCTTTTATCATTATTAAGCAAAGCATAACAGGTATACATTTCCCATAAATATTGAATTGTTTGTAGCATTGGGAAAATATCTCATAAAACATTGGTTAAGGGAAGACATAAAATGGGGTGAGTGTTAATGATCTCCTGGCAACAATAAGGCAAAATATATGATTTGAGTGTTGGCACAAATTCAGGCAAAATTCTTGGCAGGAAATCTGAAGAGGCCTCCAAATTCAAGTTGCATTAAGGTTATGTTTTTAAATTTTATGTCTAGATGTTCTAACCATTATTGAGAGTGGTGTTGAATTCTCCTTCTACTATTCTTGAGTTGTTGGTTTTTTCCTTTCAATTCTGTCAATTTTTGCTTCATGTATTTTAGGGCTTTGTTGTTAGGTGTGTATATGTTTATAATGAATATATCTTCTTAATGAATTGATCTTTTTATCATTATAAAATATCCTTTTTTGGTTATGGTAATTTTTTTCTTAAAGTCTATTTTTTTTAAAGATTTTATTTATTTATTCATGAAAGACAGAGAGAGAGAAAGAGAGAGAGGCAGAGGGAGAAGCAGGCTCCCAAGGAGCAGGGAGCCCAGTGTGGGACTCGATCCCAGGACCCTGGGATCATGACCTGAGCCGAAGGCAGACGCTTAACCATCTGAGCCACCCAGGCGCCCACTTAAAGTCTATTTTGTCTAATGTTAGTATAACCACTCCAGCTTTTTTTTATGATTACTGTTTGCAAGGTATATCCTTTTCCTTACCTTCAACTTATTTGTGTTGAAGGGGAAGAAGAAATTTTCCTCTGTCCAAGATTCTTCTAGCTAGACTAAGGATTAAATTGACTTTTTAAGATTTTTCTCTTTAAGTTTACTGTTTTACAGTTTGACTACAAAGCATTTGGTATGCTTTTCCTTCTGTTCATTCTGCTTAAAATTTACTGGTCAACCCGCAACCACTTTAAACTAAATGTTTGACTTGGGGTTTTTCTGTCCCCACAGGTAGTGTAGATTCCCGTTCTGAATCCATGTGAGTAAAGTCCTGTGATAAGGAATTCTCTAGGGAGATTCCCCCCCCCCCCACACACTTTTTTTATGCTCTACTCAGAGTCAGGGTCAAAACATTCAAGATCTCCACTGTTTGTCCATACTATGGAGAAGGTTTTTTTAAGATCTAGTTCATACCATTGAGGATGGTGCTTTTTTTGGAGGTCCTCGTTTTCAATGAGACCTCTAATTCAGCCTTCCACCTCATTCTGGTTCCACGCTTTATTTCCTGTCCTCCTGTGCTCATGAGACCCATTAAAATCAGTCCCTAACCACCAGGGATGGACAGATGCCTCCAGAGAGAATGTCAGTTTTAGTACTTGCATGTCTCTCTGGATTTATGGTTTCTCATTGTTTCTAACTTCTGAGAATTTCTTTTACTTCTCTGCCAGCTCAGCCATGTAAGTGGAAAGAGATTTAGAAATGTTTTCCTAGCATTTTAGGTGTCCTGTGCCAGGAGTCTTTTTCCTTGACAACTACATCAGTCATAGAGCTGAAAATAAAAGTCAATCTATTCATTCAACAGAATAGTCTGGCTATTACATTCGGATGTTATCTTCGTATCACTCTAGTGCAGTAGCTATGTGGAACTCACAATCTCTTGAAGGGGCACAAGATATATACATAATAAATTGATGTAGAGGGTATGATGATTCTCTATATAGAGTAAATGGGGACACCAGGGCCGAAGTGGAGGGTCCAGGGAAATCTGGCAAAAGCTAACTTAAGCTGGGTTTTTAAAGGAAAGGGTGGAGAGACAAAGGAAAGAATGAAGAGAGCTGTGTCAGTAAAGGCATAGAGGTGTGAAACAGCATCTTTCGAATCCCACCACCAGAGCTACTTGGCCATTCCAGTCTCCGGAATGGGTCTCAGACCTGGTTTGGGATGATAAGGAGCTCCAGGCCAGTATCTTGATGTGTTAGCAAGCAGTAACCTCACACCTGGTCCTGCTAACTTTGTGCCTTGATTTCCACAATTAGTCCGGTGCACAAGGCCAGTTTCCTCCTGTATTTGTTTTAATATTTTTTTATTTTAAAAATTTGGATATAATTGACATATAACGTTATGTAAATTTAAGGTGTATAAGGTGTTGATTTGATTATATTGCGAATTGATTATCATTGTAGCTTTAGCTAACACCTTTACTATATCATGTGACTTTTTGTGTATGTGTGTGATGAGGACAATCGAGATCTAGTCTCTTAGCAACTCTGAAGTTTATTATACAGTATCGTTGACTACAATCCCTATGCTGTGCATTAGATATTCTTTTTTTTAAAGATTTATTTATTTAAAGATTGTATGTACATGTGGGGGGGTGGGCAGAGAGAGGGAGAGAGAGTCTTTTTTTTTTAAGATTTTATTTATTTATTTGAGAGAGAGAGAGAGAATGAGAAATAGAAAGCACGAGAGGGAAGAGGGTCAGAGGGAGAAGCAGACTCCCTGCTGAGCAGGAAGCCCGATGTGGGACTCGATCCTGGGACTCCAGGATCATGACCTGAGCCGAAGGCAGTCGCTCAACCAACTGAGCCACCCAGGCACCCTGTGCATTAGATATTCTTGACTTATTTATCTGCTAGTTCCCAGTCTGTATCCTTAAACAACCTCTCCCCAGTTTCTCCACCCCCCAGCCCCTACCATTCTACTCTCTCTCTTTACAAGTTCAGCTTTTATAGATTCCACATATAAGTGATATTAGGCAGTATTTGTCTTTCTCTGTCTGATGTACCTTGCTTAGCATAATACCCTTAAAGTCCATCCATGCTGTTGCGAATGGCAGGATTTCCTTCTTTCTCATGGCTGAATGATATTCCACTGTATGTACATATACATCACATCTTCTTATGCATTCATCCATTGCTGGGCGCTTGGGTTGTTTTCATACCCTGGCTATTGTGAATATTGGTGCAATAAACATGGGAGTGCTGATATCTTTTTGATATCTCTTTGAAATGTTTTCATTTCCTTTGGATATATAGCCTGAAGTGGGATGACTGAATCGTATGGTAGTTCTATTTTTAATTTTTTGAGGAAATTCCATACTGTTTTCTGTAGTGGTTGAACTAATTTACATTTCCACCAATAGTGCACAAGTGTTCCCTTTTATCCATATTCTTGCCAACACTTGTTATGTCTTGTCTTCTTGATGATAGCCATTCTAACTGATGTAAGGTGATGTGTCATTGTGCTCTTGATTTGCATTTTGCTAGTGATTAGTAATGTTGAGCATCTTTCATGTACCTGTTGGCCATTTGCGTGTTTTCTTTGGAAAAATGTCTATGTAGTTTCTCTTCCCATTTTTAAACCAGATTTTCTGGTTGCTGTTGTTCTGAGTTGTATAAGTTTTTTATATATTTTGGATATTAACTCTTCATCTGATTTGTGGTTTGCAAGAATTTCCCCCATTCTGTAGGTTGTCTTTTCATTTTGTTGATTGTTTCTTTTGCTGTACAGAAGCTTCTTAGTTTAATATAGTCCTATTTGTTGATTTTTGCTTTCACTGCTGTGCTTTAGGTGTTATATTAAAAAGATCATTGCCAAGACTAATGTCAAGGAGCTTCTTCCTATGTTTTCTCTTGGGAATTTTTTGGTCAGATCTTAATGTTTAAGTCTTTAAACAATTTCAGATTAATTTTTGTGAGTCATGTAAGATAGGGGTCCACTTTCATTTTTCTGCATGTACTTTTCTAGTGTTTTCAACACCATTTGTTGAAGAGACTATTCTTTCCCTATTGAGTCTTTTTGGCTCTTTTGTAAGATGTTAGTTGACCGTACATGCAGGAGTTCCTCCTGGATTTCTTGTTTCCCATGCCTGCTCCTGTCTGGAGCTTCTCTCACCTTCTGGGATTTAAGTCCTGCCAAGTTCTTGCTGGTCCCCCTGGGCATGGTACTGCATGTGACTATAACCTAGCTCCCTCTCTCTCCTCTCTGCCAGGCATAGTGCCAGATATGCTTTGTGATCTTCTCTCATTTCATTTTCTCAAATACTCTATGAAGGAGATTGAATTTGGACTTCAGTGGGCAGAAGCAAAGTGCCAAGATGAGCTTCCCATCAGAACTCTGTTAGGGAGCAGTTTTGTTCCTAGCACACCCCATTCATGTTTGCTTTTGGGGGACCATGGGAGAGCAATGGACAAGCTCAAGAAGGGGAGTGCCATGGAGCCATCTGCTCCTTGCTCCTTGCATTGAAGGTCCTTCAAGGGCTGTCAGAAGAAAGGAAATTGTAGTTCTAGTCTCTTTGGCATTATAGAGAGGCAAAAATAAAAATCTACCTACTGATGGCTCCCAGATATATGTCTTTAGTTTATAATTGTCTTCTGAAGTCCAGATCTGTACATTGAACCGCTTACTTGATATCTGTACTTCAGATTTTCAGAGGAAGCTCAAAACTGTAGTGTGTAAAAAGATGAATTCAACTTCTCACCCAAACTTGGCTTCTCTTTCTGGGTTCCAGTGTTGGTGAAGGCTACCTTGATTCACTCAGATGCCTAAGCCAGGGACCAGAGCAACATCCTTGCCTTCTCCCCAACAAATCCTGCAATATTCCATCTCTGCTGATTTATTTCTGTTCCATTAGCCACTTCCTTAGCCCCTTTCCTCACTATCATTCATCCAACTGGTATCCCTGCCTCCTTGTTCCTGCTCTCTTCTCCTCTATTTTCCCAAACTAGCTAGAGTCACAACTTTAAAATCTTGTACTCAAAGTGTGGTCCATGGACCAGCACCAATGGCATCATCTGGGAGTTCGTTAGAAATGCATGATCTTAGAATCCTAAAACCCCAGGCCCCACCTCAGATGTACTGAATCAGAATCTGCATTTAACAAAACCCTGAGATAATACCTAAGTACATTAAGATTGGAGAAGCAGAGCTCTAAAATGAATATCTAATGATGTGTTTGCCTTTTAAAAGCCCTTAAAGGCTCCCTACTGCCCTCAGGAAACTTCACCCTCCTTAAATGACCGCATAATGCCCTTTAAGAGCCAGTCCCTGTGTACTTGGGCAGATTTGTCTTCTCTTTCACCGCTTGTGACCTCTGAGCAACAGTCACTGAACTGCTCTCAGTTCTCTGATAGACTGAAATCTGTGCTTTTCCTCTGGATTTGCAAGTGATTATTCCCGTCTGGGATATTCTCTCTTTGAAATATTTCTTTCTCCAGGAAGCCCTTGTGACCTTCCATATCTAATTTGATCTCCCTTTTATGTGGTTCCATGGTACTCCGGATTTCCCTTATCTTGCTAATTAATTTTTTCTTTGTCAAATAATATTTATACAGCCCCTGTCTGCATTGTGCTGGGATGCAAACCGCTGAGAATACCTTAGACTGTAGTTGCCGCTTTTATGCACATGCTCCCCTCTAGACCGGAGGCTTGGTGTGGATGGAAACCATGTTTATCCACTTGTGAGTACTTAGACCTAGCGCAACAACTGGCACAAAAGGATGCTCCATAAGAGCTTATTGAATGAATGGGGAGCTCCAACTAAACTGATGATGAGTATGAGATATAAAGGACCTATTTTGTGAGTTAAGAAGCTAATTTTGACTTTTGAACAGTCCTATGTGTGTCCAAGCTTTTCAGATCTGTGGGTGACAGACTTTTACTTCCTTTGATTTGAGTGTGTATTCTTAGTCTTTGGGAAACTGGGAAATGGAGGCAATGGGAACTATTATCCCATTTTAATGGTGCAGAAACTGAGGTTTAAGGAGGTTAAACAACTTGCCAAAGGTTTTGCTGGTTGTAAGAGTTAGAGCTGGGACTCCAATCCAAGAGTGGCTGACTCCAAAGCTGAGGACTCTTTCCAGAGTCAGGACTTGAGTAAAGGTCAGGTTGGCTGTTTTGGTCCTGAACGAATGAACAAATGAATGAATGCACGTATCCATCCATCATTCTGATAGTTATTTTACTAGATCAAGTATTTTACATTCAAAGGTCAACCATCTCTAATGCAGAACAGTCTTCCTGGTCTTTTCTATTTACAGCAGACTCCCAAAAGAGACCTTCCTTTGGCCCATGCTGCGTGGGATCTGAAGCCTCTTTGTCTCTCACAGAACGCCAAATCTAGAGGAGACCTCTACAGAGGCCAGTTGTTTCCATTCTCTCTTTTCACCAAGGTTCAGAGACACAGAGTAACTTACCCAAGTTCACACAGCAAATAAGTGGCAGAGCTGGGGTTCAAACCTGGACCTTTGAGTAGTAAATTCAGAGCTCTACCCACTGGACTTTGCTACTTCAAATGCAGTAGGTATCGAACAAATGCGTGTGTTATAGTGTTTGATAGGCTTGTGATTGCTGCTCACTGCTGGTGGCTCTTGCAGTGTATGTAATGACTCAGGCCTCAGTCAGAGGCAAGTCCCCTGTGATTTTTAGTAAGCAAAAAAGAAGTTCATGTCTTGAGCTGTAATTATCTGTTCAAATTCCTGCAATTAATGTCAAAGATAATAACTTGATAGTTATTATTAAATATAAATGTGGATAGTCCTGAGATGCCCCAGTGTAGCTGTCTATTAATTTTGAGTGGAGACATCAGCTAGCTGAGGTCTTGCCTCATGACTCTGTGTGGTGTGTGTGTGTGTGTGCGTGTGCGTGTGCACGCATGAGCACGCGTGTGTTTGAATGTAGCATTCAGACAGCCATGGCAATGTGTTTCAGAATTTTCTACCCCCGTTGTCTTTGAGATGCATGAGGAGCAAGCAGACACGTCCTCAGGCTGGGAGAGGTCTGCCTGGTGGCAGTGAGGAGGAGTAGAGAGAACACAAATGTTGGTGTCAGACGGACGGGGATCATGTTCCCACCCTGACCTTTGGCAAATTTCTCAACTTTTTATATCTGTAAAGTGGGTCTTGGAATACTTATCTCACAGGATTACGTAAGGTAACGTGTGGGAAGTTCTGTACACAGTGTCTGGCAGGTTCTAAGTGATGCAGGAATGGTTAATGAATTGTGGACGAGTAACTGGTAAGGTTACCTGGTAAGTAGGGTCTTGTGGACGGGTTTCTTCCCAAAGGCCAGTTTTGGAGGCAGCTATTGGGCTGCCAGCCACATTTCCAGGGGTCAGGTGACGGCAGCTTTTCCTGACACTCCTGGGATGGGCTTTGTCCAGGTAGTCCAGATAGGAGTCGAAGACCTCTCGGTCTGTGGCACACCCAGAAGCCTTTTTGTCTCTGGGAAGGGGTCTGGCAGGACCCACTTCTGGGGACAAGGATTCTGGGCAGGTGGGCCAAGGCAGAGACTTAGGACTCTTACCAAAGAGTAAAACAGAGATGAGGCTACCAGAATTAGGGCCCAGCTCTCAGCAGGGCAGAGCCCTGTAAGCAGAACTGGGGCCAAGGTCCCAGAGGCAAGGTGCTGAATGGTGAGTCCAGGCAGGATGGAGCCTCAAAAGTTCCTCCAGATGGGACACTGAGCTCCTTAAGGGAGGTGTATTGTGTGTTGGAAAGCAGGTGCTGGGGCCAGACTGCCTTCGTTGAAATCCTGGTTCTGCCATCTACTAGCTATGTGGTTTTAGGCAGGATATACCACCTCTCTGTGCTTCGATTTCTTCTGTGAAACGGGAGTGATAGTCATATCACTTATCTTGTAGTCTCTTTGGAGGATTAAATGAGCTTATTTATGTAAAGCACTCAAATCCGTGCTTGGCATATGGCGGCCAGGCACTGTTCTAGGCTCCAGGAATGTGGCAGGAGACCGAACAAAGTTCCTTCTCCTGTGGAGCTGACATTCTCGCGGTGGTGGTGGTGGTAGGAGGGGTCAGACAGATAATAAACAAATATAGAGATAAATTTATACTGTTAAGGGATAATCTGTAGGGCAGGTAGGCAGGGCAAAAGGATTGAAAAGGGGAGCTATTTCAGATAAAGTGGTCAGGGAAAGCCCCTCTGGCTAGAAGACTTGAAAACAGGCATGGATAATTGAGAGAGTCATGTGCACCTTAGTTTTGTAGGCTGAAGAAGGAGTAACTGGGGCAGCCCTGAGGTGGGAGCAGTAAGAAGGCTAGTGTGGGGCATGAGTGGAGGGAGCCAGCAAGATGGCGGGGAGTGAGGCTGGAGAAGGGGTCGGGGCGACTCACACCCAGACTCAGGGCGAGCCACAGTGAGGATATTGGACTTAATACAAGGGAGATGGAATGCCACGGTGGGTGGCAGGCAGGTAAGCAGAGCTCGGCAGTTTCACGTGGGGTGTCCTGATAAATGACCTCTTGGGGGCTGAGCGGACAGGAGGCTGGTGGGGGAAGCAGTGAGGCAAACTTCGACGCCATTGCTGTAGAACAGGCAGAGAGACTGGTGACTTGGACGAGAGAAGAGCGGTTGGTGGTGAGCAGTAATCATATTCGGCATGTAATCGGAAGGTAGAGTGGATGTGGAGAAAGAGAGTGGAGTCAAGGATGACTCCGACACCTGTGGTCTGAGCAACTGGAAGGACGGAGTTGCCATATCCCACTGGATTTGAAGAAGAGGGAGCAGGGGGAGGAGAAGGTGCTGAGGGGAAAGCAATCCTTCTGCTTTGGATGTGTTACGTTTGCGATGCCTCTGAGACATCTAACTGAGGTCTGCCAGGAAGCTTATTCAGGGGAGAGACTGGAACTGGAGGCGTAGAACGGGGGCATTGTCAGCATGTATGTGGGCAAGTTCACCTGGGAAGTGAGAATAGAGAGAGAAGAGACTTCCAGGGACTCGGCCCCGGGGCACCCCGAAGTGGGAGATCAGAAAGATGAGGAGAATCCTCAAAGGAGGCTGGGAAGGAATGGACAGTGAGGTGGGGGAAACCAGGAGCAAGGGGTCTGGAAGCCAGGGCAGTGCATGCTGCCAGAGGGGCGTAGTGATCGAACGGGTCACAGGCTGCTGGAGGCCCAGCAGAGTGAGGACGGAGGCTGACCATTGAGGTGGGGATGCAGAGTCATCGTTGAGCTTGATAAGAGCAGCGTGGGTGGAGCGGAGGGGATGAAAGCCCAGTTGGGGCAGGTTCAAGGGAGGATGGGAGGAGAGGAGAGGAGGCAATAATTACAGATTCGTCTTTCAAGGAGTTTTATTATGAAAGGGAGCAGATAATTGGAATTCCAGTATCTGGAAGGGTGTGCAGCTGAGCGAGAGAAAATCCCGTAAAGAGGGGATGCTGATAACGCAGGAGAGGGGGGCAATTGGCAGGAGCCAAGTCCTTGAGTGGACAATAGGGATGGACCTGCGTGCCCCCAGGGAAGGGGCTGGCCTTAGACGCTAGCCCACACCCCCGAAAGGAGCCCCTGGCGCTGGCTGGGTGTTTCCTGCGGGGAGAGACAGCCGTGGGACAGTGAGTTCTGCAGAGAATGTTGGAAGACTCATTCCAATGCTAAATTCTTTTTATAGCTTCAGATTTCTGGTCTTAGACGTACAGCGAATTTGATGAATTTATACCAGAAACCAGACAGGGCAGCCACTAATAACGGCTGTTATTTGGCTTCCAAATTATGCAGTTGTCCATCAACCCCTCAGCTAATGCTCTCAGGCAGCAGTGGGCTCCTCAGCTGCATTTGCAGCTGGATTTGAATCCCAGCCCCTCCACTTACTAGTGATTCTGGGTGAATTACTTACCCTCCCTATGCCTCAATTTCTCCATCTCTAAAACAAGGATAATAATAGTAACCTATTTTATGATATTACTGTGAAAATTAAATGAAATAATACCTGTAAAATAGAACAGGGCTTGGCAAGGTAGGATTTAATACATCGTAGCTATTACTATTGGTGACTTGGAACATTTGGAGACAGGAGGCAAGCATGAAACGCTTCTCAATGGCAAAGTAACTATAAAGAGACCCACCAAAATAGTCCTTCCCCACTGGGTACCAAAGAGGCGGTGGCATGGCCCATAGACTATTTAAAAATAGCTAATAGAAAGTGCACATTAGTCAAAGGCAAGTATCACAGGCTAGCCATGATACTGCAGTACACTGTGGTTATAACGGTGGTAAGAACAAAGTGCTTTGGGAAAATAGGAAGGCATCAGTGCTGTTTCTGGTAGGAGGGCTGGGAGCAGGGAAGGAGGTTAATCAGGCTCTCGTACTCCTTCCCAGAGACCTGCCTTGCACACTTGTGACAAGATGGATCATCTCTGGGCAGCTCCCACTTTGCTCAGCTATTGAATGTCCTGGGGTCATTGTCTAATCCTTTCCATTTCACTTTCTAGATTAACTGGATAATGGAAAGGTAGGTGGAGAGATGGCAGTATCAAAGAACACAGTAACTTGTATCTGAGTCCATGAAGGGGTGCCCAAACTAAATGAATGCTTATGGGATCTTTTTTTCTTTATTGAAAAAAAATTTTTGTTAAGTAGTTTCCATGCCCAGCGTGGAGCCTAACTCAGGGCTCAAACTCACAACCATGAGATTGAGACCTGAGCTGACACCAAGAGTTGGATGCTTAACCGACTGAGCCACTCAAGTGCCCCTATAGGATCTTTGGAGAAGGGAAGTCATTGTATTTTTATGTTTATACAAAGAAGCATGGGCTCAGAAAACTGAAGCAAATGCTGATTTAGCCCATTAGATTAGCTGCCATGGAGGATGCCCCGCGGAAAAGAGATGTCTTGAAGGTTAGGGAGAGAGAAAGGGCAGAGAAGTCCCTGGCATGGTAGATCTACCAAGAGCAGCAAGCATCCCTTCCAGGGGTGCAGGGCTCTGTGGCTTAAAAACCTTGCCTGACCCTCCCTCCCAACAACCCCAGTGGGCAGGGGAGGGCAGATGCAGGGGCATTGCATTTTATGGGAATTTGAGAAAGCATGATATAAAATATTAATAAAATCTTACTTTATTCATGAAATTAATGTGATTCTCTCAAGTGTAAAAATCTATCAGGAACCCCAGAATTTCAAAGATGGCTGGCAGATGGGATTACCAGTGGTGTTTATGCTAATGCCCCATGGCTGCCTTGGTTCAGCTGGTAAACAGAACTACCCGCCACTATGTTTAAGGACTGATTTTGAATTATTCAAGGCTTAAATCATATCAAGTATTCAAGAATACATCCTTTGCATAAAAAAGCAAGGTCCTATGTTATCAAGGTTCTAATTTGACAGATGTGAAAGAGGTTTAGGGAAGTTGTGTTATGGGTCCAGTACATAAAGCTGATGGCAGCAAAGCAGGGACTGGAAGCCAAGTTGCATGACCCCATTACCAGGGCTTTTCCAAGGACAACCTATAGCAGGGTTCCTCAGCCTGGCACTATTGATCTTTTGGGCTGGATTCTTTGTTGTGCGATCTGTCCTGGGCATTGCAGGATTTTTAGCAACATTTCTGGCTTCTATCCACTAGGTGCCGGTAGAATGCAGACCCCTCCCCTGCTCTCCTTCACCCCCTCCAATCCCTTTGAGCCTTCCCCAAATTATCCTTTTTATTATCTATTTCCCGACGGGACTCAGAGGTTACAAGGCATCTGGTAACCTGCCTGTTTCCTGGGAACTCAGTGGTGCTTGTCTACTATCAGGGATGATGTGTGACTCACAGTTTTGCCTTGGCCTGCATGGAACTGGGCACCATGGACGTGAGATTGGCTGAGAGCCAGGGTAAAATTGAGTTCATGAGAAGATGGTGGTGTATAAATGTGATGGAATATTAGCCATAAAAAAGAATAAAATCATGCCATTTGCAACAACATGGTTAGAGATAGAGAGTGTGAGAGTGTAATACTAAGTGAAATAAGTCCGAGAAAGACAAATACCATATGATTTCGCTCATATGTGGAATATGTGGAATTTAAGAAACAAAACAAATGAACAAAGGAAAAAAGAGACAAACCAAAAAACCAGACTCTTAACTATAGAGAACAAACTAATGGTCACCAGAGGGGAGGTGAGTGGGGGATGGGTTAAATAGGTGACGGGGATTAAGGAGTGCACTTGTCGTGATGAGCACCGGGTGATGTGTGGAATTATTGAATCACTATATTGTACACCTGAAACTAATATAACACTGTATGTTAGCTATACAGGAATAAAAATAAAATAAAATCAAGGGACTTTATTTACCAAAAAATTGAGTTCATGTGATGTCAGGGATTCAGAATGATTTCTATTTTGCTCAAAACCTTAGATCAATACAGTTTACCTTTCGGCATCTGTTCTGGTCACTATTGCTACATAACAAAACACTTCCAAACTTAGTAGTTTAAAACCACCACCATGGGGCACCTGGGTGGCTCAGTTGTTAAGCATCTGCCTTCGGCTCAGGTCATGATCTCAGGGTCCTGGGATTGAGCCCCGCATCGGGCTCCCTGCTCTGCAGAAAGTCTGCTTCTCCCTCTCCCACTCCCCTTGCTTGTGCTCCCTCTCTCACTGTGTCTCTCTCTGTCAAATAAATAAAATCTTAAAAACAGAACAAAACAAAACAACCATCATTTTATGATTCAGTGGATCAGGAATTGGGACAGACACAGCAGGCATGGTCTGTCTCTGTTCCATCATGTCCTGGGAGGGTCTCAGCAGGGAACCGGTGAAGGCTGGGTGACTCTCGGCTGGGGGCTGTAATCATCTGGAGGCTCATTCATTCACATGTCTGATACCTGCAATGACTGGAAGGACAGACTGCCTTTCCACATGGCTTGGGCTCCAGCATGGCAGCCTCAGTGTGGCTGAACTCCTTACACAGTGGCTCTGGACACCACATGTGACGGTTCCAGCACACAATCAATCGCCTTCTATTTAGCTCCGGAAGTCACAGAGCCTCCCTTCTGTGACACCCTAGTAGCCAAAGGAGTCACCAGTCCACCCAGATTCAAAAGGAGAGAACATCTCACTTTTCCATGGAAGGAGTGTCAAAGAGTTTTGTGGCCATTATTGAGATATAATTCGCATACTAAATCATTCCCCCACTTCAAGTGTACAATTTGGATTTTTTTTTTAGTGTATTCAAGAGTTGTGCAATCGCCACCACAATCAATATTAGACTATTTTCTTTACCTTAGAAAGAACCCCCTTATCCATTAGCAGTCACTCCCTATTTTCTTCCCAGTTCCCTGTCCCCACTGCCCTAGGCAAAAACTAATTCACTTTCTGTCTTTATGGATTTGTCTATTTTGGACACCTCATGGACATGGAATCGTATAATATGCAGTCTTTTGCAACCGACTTCTCTCACAGCATAATGTGTTCAGAGTTCCTCCATGTTGTAGCACATGTCAGCACTTCGTTCATACATGTATGTATACACATGTGCACACACATACATGTAATATCGGATGATGAAATATGCTATGAAGAAAAATAAAGCAAGAAAGAAGGATCTCATGTGCTGGATCTAAATCCCTACTTTGCTACTTACCAACTGTATGATCTTGAGTAAATTACTTAACTTTCCAGTATCTCAGTTTCATCGTCTATAAAATGGGAATAATATAGTCCTTGCTCATAGAGTAGTGACGCTTACATAAGTTAATGTGTTAGCACAGAGCCCTGTACCAGTTAATGCTCTATGAATGTTGGCTGTGCTATGTGCCCAGCTCTCCTCTAGGCTCTGGGGGTGCAGGGGTCATCCACATGGACCCAAGCCCGTCTCTGTCCCCCATGCAACCCCCCTGCCCCCCCCAGGCTAGTCTTTTTACAGAGCCCAGAGCTTCCTCCCCACAACCCTGTGAAGGAGGAGTGGTCTGTTTGTATTATCAGCTCCTCTTGCTAATGAAGACACTGCAGCTTGAGGAGTAAGCACAGAAACGTGCTAGAGCACAAGCTGGGAAGTGATAGGGCTGCGATTTGAATCCAGTTATATCATGCAATTATATTGTGCTGCTACTCAGCATGTAAGCATTGCTCCTTTCTGGGGCATCTGGGTGGCTCAGTCGGTTGAGCGTCCGACTCTCGATCTCAGCTCAGGTCTTGGTCTCAGGGTCCTGAGTTCAAGCCCTGCGTTGGGCTGCATGCTGGGTGTCGAGCCTACTTAAAAAAAAAAAAGTGTTCCTTTCCAATCCCTACTTTCTCTGGCCTTGGAAGTCAACATTAGATTTCAAAAACCAAAAATACCTGTTGGGATTGTAGAAGAAAAGACACTGCTGTATTTGATTAGCTTGTTCTGGAGGGTGCTGGCAGTCCCTTGATTTGGTTTGGGGATGTCTGAAAGAGACATACTTTGGTGGTGGACAGACACTGAATGGGACGTGAAGGAGGAAGAAAGAGAACAAAACATAATATAACATAAAATAGGAGTTGTGTCAGGCAGTTTCTCCTAGGGATGCAGGATGGCTCTGGTCAATGGCATAAAGCCAGCTGACTCCTGTTGGGGCCATTGCCTGTTCCATGTAAGTGCCTTTGGGCAAATTTGAAAACTTTAGAATTCCTAATTAGAGACAAAGCAGAAACTCATAATCACTGAAGGTCCCAGATGGAGCTGGACATTTCTGACCTCTTGGGCATGAAGATGCATATCTTCCCCAGTGAGCAGGATGAAAAGCCTCTGCAGACAAATGCCAACATTGCATTAGTCCTAAATCCCATGGAGGGGAGCTGTGAAGGTCCAGACTCTAAGAATCTATGTTATGACTGTGAAGGCAGGTAATCCCCAGATGGTCCTATAGATAAAGAGACGCTGGTGTCAGAGCATTGAAGTTCTTTCCAGGGATGCAAAGGGAAGTGGGAGCTGGTTCAAGTGAATTTGAAGTATCTGCTGATCTTAGAACTCCCCCTAAGCTGGGCATCCAGAATGGTCCACCTAATTCTGTTAGAACACCCCCTTTCTATCCAAGCCTTTCCCAACACTTTAACTCCCTAAAGTCCAAGAGGTTGAGTTTCGTCTTGCAATGTTTCTATTCTGAAGCCAGTCCTGAGTCAATGACAGAAAGAAGATAATGCATATTTTAAAAGATGGCTCAAATTTAAATTCAAGCATATGTTTTATTTCACATTTTCTCTGAATTACACACTGTTAAGCCACATCACCATCTCCTAAGTTGTTTATACACAAATAATATCCTCAAAAGTGAAGACAGGCCTGGGGCCCCTGCGTGGCTCAGTTGGTTAGGCATCTGCCTTCGGCTCAGGTCATGATCCCAGGGTCCTGGGATGGAGCCCCACGTCGGGCTCCTTGCTCAGTGGGGAGCCTGCTTCTCCCTCTCCCACGCCCCCTGCTTGTGTTCCCTCTCTCTCAAATAAATAAATAAAATCTTAAAAAACAGTGAAGTCAGGCCTTTCCCAGATTAGGATGTGTGTGTAGATCTTGACAAAGGAGACGTGTCATCCCGGGAGGGAGCACGCCCCCTCTAGGACTCCATTCTGTGAACGTCCTGTTCTCTCCCTTTTCCAATCCAGGGAGGAATTGTTCCCTTTCTTAGGTATGGAAATGAGCCTAGAATACGCTTATTCATCATTCATTTGTAAAGTAAATGAGTATTCTATTTGAAATAGCAGGTGTAATTAGTTCAATATAAATCTGAAAAAGCAAGGCTGGAATAGCAGAAGTAGTGATTGGTAACCATGGCACATTAAATAAAGTAATTAAGCCATCGGCTAGTTCACCGGGTGAGGATTCTCAGCAAACTGTGCATGATACTCCTGTTGTGGATTTCCGTTACATTTTTACAATTTCCAGGATGATTTTTGAGTACACTCCTAGATGTGCCCATCCAAACAAGATTCAGATAATTTAAAACACCTAAGTTAAGCACAAAGGACTTCAGTTCCCCCAGGGCCTGCGTCTTCTGGCTTTTATGTCCACTTCATGTCCACTTTTAACAACTCCCTAGTTAGTAAGATTTTATTTCACTAAGCAGGCAACTTATCTCTTGATGTCACCCAGGCAAGATCATTGTAATTAACAAGGGGTGCTCTCCCAGTGCGTGGAGAAACATGACGTTTCCCAGGGAGACATGTTAGGGTCTTTGGCAGTTGACCAGTATCTTGGATGGGAATACCTTTGATTTCTTGGAGTTCCAAAGTCGGAGTGCTGGCTGAAGCCCTGGATCTGCTCTAACATGCCATCGCTGTCCTCCACAATGTCCCTGACAAGACCGTCCACCCACTCTGTGATGGAACAGATCATTTTTACCCATCTGATCATGGTTCCCCCATTGTCCCTTCTGTGCATGGGTCCCAGATCTTATCATATAGTCATCTTTCAAGATCTTGTCGGTGGAATTCCTTTCAATGAGGAACACGTCCCAGGGAAGTAAAAAATGATGGCCATGTGGATTATACTTTAAAATCAAGAGTTAACTTGGGGGAACTTTGGAAATAAATTTGTACCTTAGCTTAGATGGGACCTTTGAGAAAAGCCATCTCTAATATTTATAAAACTTTGAAACTCCTTTAGGAAGTATCTGTTTCATAAATTGGCAGTGATGAGAATTAAGGTGTAATTAAGTTTCATTTTAATTCAGGTGACATTTGTTTTTGCCAGACCCCGGGATCAATCAGGAGGCTGCAAAGATAAATAAGGCATGGTCCCTGTCCCTGGGTCTACCTGGAAGGCAGATGAATAAAAATGACCGTAATACAGCACAATGGGAGATCTCTTCTTTGATAGCATAACTCCCCCTGGTGGTTCTCTGTTACAATAGCTTTTTCAAGGAGCTGTCTTATCACCCCTTCGGTTGTGCTGGAGAAAAGGATTTAGAATTCATCTTTGTCACAAGTTTGAGCTGCACCTAGCAGCTCTTGGTCACTTATTGCTGTTTAACGTAGGAGTGGACAGTGCAAGTGAGCTCACCTGCATATGACAGGGACCATTTAATGGTGCAATCGGGCCCAATATGATGGTGTAATAAGAGCTTCAGGGAGTCACTGGTTTATGATACATCCTTTCCTGACCTCCTACAGAGTCCTCTTATCCCAGATATGAAAATGAAGCTGGATCTGTTGTCTTTAGAAGACCACTGTTAAATGAAGCTGGATCTGTTGTCTTTAGAAGACCACTGTTAAGGGGCGCCTGGGTGGCTCAGTCGTTGGGCGTCTGCCTTCGGCTCAGGTCGTGGTCCCAGGGTCCTGGGATCGAACCCCGCATCGGGCTCCCTGCTCCATAGGGAGTCTGCTTCTCCCTCTCCCACTCCCCTTGCTTGTGTCCCCTCTCTCGCTGTGTATCTCTCTGTCAAATAAATAAAATCTTTAAAAAAAAAAAAAGAAGACCACTGTTAAAATGCACACTCACATTTTGGGTTAGGCAGAGAGGGGGAGTCTTCATATGGGTAAAGAATAAAGTCACATTTGTTGAGCACCTATTGTGTGCCAGATATTGTTCTGGGCTCCTTCACATATCTTCCCATCTTTAACCACCTATTCTGATGTTCGTGGGATAAAAATGATTTCAGACCCAGGCCCATTTCCCTATAAGATCATTTGCAGCCTTCAGACTATGGATGCTGATTTTCAGTTCAGTAAACACAGTTGCCACATGCGTAGTATACTCCATGAGCACAGCAGCTCAGATGCTTTTATTATATGTACTAATCTGTCTTAGGGTTGAACAAAATTAGAGATGGCTCCTTTGTGTGGCATCACACAAATTGTATAGTTTTCAAGTGTATAGTCAAGTGTATAACTTTCTCTTGTCTAATGAATTACCATAAACAAGAGTTTAAAACAACATACATTTATTATTTCCCAGTTTCAGTGGGTTGGGAGGTCCCACTGCTGAGGATCTCATGAGGCTGCAATCAAGGTGTTGGCTGGAGAAGTGTCTGCTTCTAAGCTCATCCAGGTTACTGGCAAAATTTATCTCCTTACAGCTTTCTGAGGACTCTAGCATTTTGCTGGCTTTCAGCTGAAGGCTGCCTTCAGATCCTAGAAGCCACCCACAGTTCTTTGATATGTGGATTTCCTCAACATGGCAGCTTACTTTATCAAGCCCGCAAGGAGGATCCTTGACCTTAGGAAGGGCTCTCACCTGATTAAGTCAGGCCCATCCTTGATGACCTCCCTTTTGATTAACTCAAAATCAGCTGATATGGAACCCTAATTGCATCTGCAAAATATCTTCATCTTTGTCATATTCTATTAGCTAGAAGAAAGTCACAGAGCCTGCTTACAGTCAAGGGAAGGAGGTTATACAGGGCATGACCATGAGGGAGTAGGGATCCATGGGGGCTGTCTTAGAATTCTGCCTATCATAATAAGATTGTTCTTGATTCTTTTTTATTACAATATCACAAAAACTGCCAGTCCATAAAGACAGACTGGCCTATAGAGTTCCATTCTTCCTCAGCTGCTCAAAAAAATTCAATATCATGTGCTACCTGGTATTGGCACCTGTACTGTTCCACCTCTTGGCAGAAGGTGCCCAGGTATTCACTAATAGTGAATACACTAATAATAGTGTTTCCTTGGTCATAGGCCAAGGGGTCCTTGTGCTATGCAGCTGAGTCTCTGCTGGCCTAGCCAGCAGCCATTACAAGATGTGTGGGTGAGTTACAGGAAATAAGGGTGAGGACTTCAGATTCTTTTTTAAAACACTTTATTGAGATGTAATTTGAATACCATAAAATTTACCCATTTTAAGCATACAGTTCAATGGGTTTTAGTACATGTATACATTCAAACCATCACTACAAACCAGTTTTAGGATATTTCCGTTACTGTGAAAGTTCCCTTGGGCCAATTTGCCTCAGTCTCTGCTCCCCACCCCAGCTCCAGATCGTCGCCTGGCCACTCTCTGCCTCTGTAGTTCTGCTCCCAGCCCCAGAAATATATAAATGGAGTCATGCAATATGTAGTCTTTGGTGCCTGGTTTCTTTTATCAAGCAGAATGTCTGTGTGGTTCATGTTGTTGCCTAATCGTTACTTTGTTCCTCTTTATTACTGTACAGTATTCCTTCCAGGACTGGCTACCTAATTTGTGGCCCAGTGCAAAATGAAAATGGCAGGTCCCTTGTTGCAAAAGCAGGAAAAGTGCCATTAAAGGTATTAAAGTGTGCAGCTTTCCCCCCTCTTCTGCAGTCTCTTTCTCTGCCTGTCACAGTGTTTTTTATTTGCTATTTAGTGTTGTGCAGTGTTCCCTCAGGCATGGGGATACTCACTGTGTTCCTGTACGCACATGGCCCACTAGTGGCTGGTTTGCCTTTCCCATCAACCACTGGACCAACATGCTGCAGCTTGGTGAGGGGTGGGCAAGCTGAGGCAGGCATCTCTCTTTTGCATGGGCCCACTGCCCTAGCCTATGGTGACAGGTGACCCCCAAGGGGTTGCATTACCTCTCTGCTAGCATGTGCTAGGGACCTAGATCTGAAGCATGTCCCATTGGACTTCACTGACCAAACACAAATTCAAGGATAAATTTACTAAGAATTTCAAGACAGTGACCATAGAACATTGAACCCTAAGTGTGGGGCCCTTCTAAGTGTAGGGTGTGTTCAAATGCACTGGCTGCATCCCTGTGAAGCTGGCCCTCATTCCACTGTGAGTGGTATCATTTTGCTTATCTCTTCACCAGATGATAGACATTTAAGGTTCTAGTTTGTGGTCATATGGACATTTGCTTATGAGCGTCTTTGTGTGGACGTAAGTTTTCCCTTCCCTTGGGTGGATACTTGGGAGTGTAATTGCTGGGTCATATGCTAAGTATATGTTTAACTTTTTAAGAAACTGTCAAATTGTTTTCCAAAGTGGCTGTACCTTTTTACATTTCCATTAGCAGTATCTGAGGGTTTCTTCACATCCTCACCAACACATACTATCTGCTTTTTAAATTATAGCCTTTCTGCTGGGGGGGGTGTGGTGGTATCTCATTATGGTTTTGATTTCCATTTTCTTAATGACTAGTAATATTGAACATCTTTTCATGTGTTTGTTTGCTACCCATATATTTTCTTTGATGGGATATCTATTTACATCTTTTCCCATTTGTTTTTAAAAATTTTTAAAGATTTATTTATTTATTTTTGGGAAGAGGGGCAGAGGGAGAGAAAGAATCTGAAGCAGACTCTGCCCTGAGTGCAAAGCACCACCTGGGGCTTGATCTCATGAGCCTGAGATCACCACCTGAGCTGAAGCCAAGAGTCAGATGCTTAATGGACTGCGCCACCCAGGCGTCCCTCCCATTTGTTTTTAAATTGGGTTGTTTGTCATCTTACTGAGTTGTAAGACTTTAAAAAAATATGCTCTGGATACAAGTCATTTCAGCTATATGATTTGCAAATATTTTCTCCTGGCCTGTGATTTATCTTTATTTTCCTAATGGTGTCTTTTGAAGAGCAAAAGTTATTAATTTTAGTGAAGTCCAAGCTATCATTTTTTTCCCCTTGTGGTTCGTACTTTTGATGTCATCTGGTTATTTTTTATTACTCTCCAAGGAAGAGATTGGGGGCCATGGTGACAGACAGTCACCATTCTTTTACTTGCTATGGGGCACTGAAAGAGAGCTTTCTCTTGGTTGTATTGTTGAAACGCACAGAGAAAATGAATGTGATTTTAAGATTAATAGAGGCTTTGCAGCCTCCCTCTGTCCTCCTCCCCATTGTGGGCATGCCGCAGGTACTTTGGGAGAAGCTCAGGGGCAGGCTTAGGGGTGATGGAGTAGAGCCACACCCTGACAGACACACTCTCTGCACAAAAAGGGAAAATATTATGTGGGAATTTCAGGGATCGGGGGATCCTCAGGTTCTGGATGAGGGATTTTTTTCCCCCGGAAGATATGACTTGCATGATCATGTTAGAAGGGGAATGGTTTGAGGCTGAAGCTCTTGTTATTCTTTGTTTCAAAATCTAAGCACCATTTAAGGCAAATAACCAGATGCAACCTCATTTAGCTAAACATCCGCATGGACGATAGATGCAGTCCTTGTAATATAAATGATTGAGAGATGACTTGGGACATTTTTATATTCTTAATATCTTTCTGTTAGTTTAAAAAATACTTACTGAATACCACATATACCAGGCATTGTTCTAGGCCCCATAGTTGTCTAAACAGGACAAAACAGACAACAATCCTTGCTCTTCTGGAACTTCTGTTCCAGGAGGGGGAGACAGACAATACATAAAAAGGAAGGAAAATGATACAGTGTAACAGAAGTGATAAATGTTGTGGGAAAAGATAGCAGGGGATGGGGGATCCGGTATGCTGGACATATTTCATAGCATATAGGGTGGTCAGGGGAGAACTCAGCAAAGGGGCTGCTATTTGAGGTGGGGAGTGATATCTGGGGGAAAGAGCAAGAAAGGAAGCCCCAAGAGATGGTGTGCCCTGCATGTTCAAGGCCTGGTGCAGGGGTCAGAGAGACCGAGCAAGGAAGATAGGAAACAATGAAGCAGGAGACAAGCCAGAGAGAAATGGAGCCAGTTAAGTAGGCCTCAGAAACCGTCCAGCCTTGAGCTCTTGCAGAGAGTGAACCAGAACAAATTTTGTGCAACTAAAATATCTAAATTTCTGTTCCTTTCAGGGGTGTAATAGTTACATTTTCCTCAAATGATTTCCCCGAACAATACAATGAATTCAGTGTGTCATTGAATAATAGTTAATTTTTTAAAATGCGAAATGATACAGTGTGGATAATAACATATAACAAATGGATCTAAAATGTTATTACAGAGCTGCCAAAAAGATGAAAATACTGGCCTATGTACAAATGAATAAAACTGAAATACAAAAATGCATCTATTTTCTTTGAAATGGGTTTTAAATGGATTAATTAAAAACAGAGACTGTGGGAAATTACAAAAGATAATTTTTTACAAACGAGGCTATAAATGGGGAACCACAGTCTTAACCACAAAGACATAGATTTGAAGAGTAACTCAGCAGGGTATGCAATGCAATTATTAGATACAAGTAAGATGCACACTTAAAGATATTTTTACATATACTGAGTAATATGGAGTAATGTGGTTGGTAATTCAAACACAGTATCTCCTCCTGCACTGAGGGAAAAGAGGTGCAGCATGAACACACTAACTCTCCTTGCGGAGTTGGTAGGGCCCACCCTTGGTGGCTTGTGAACCCAGCTCCCCTTGTCTATGAGGGAGGAAGAGACTTGCAACAAGCTCTATAAGTCAGGAGGCAGTATGACTCTCAGGAAAAGGTATGGAGTATGTGGCTTAAAACTCAAACAGATATTATTAATCATTTAAATCAGAAAGTTCTCCAAGATAGGGGGTTCTAAATTGCCAAAATTGGATCTTTAAATGTAAAGAAAAATCCTGTTTTAATCCAACTGGAGTAGACCCAGAAGTAATTCAGGTATAAATTGACCTGTTTCTGCCTTCCCCGACATTCAACTTTGCACAGCTTTGTCAGAAGCCGTTGTTGGCGCCCTCTGGTGGCAGGTTCAAGCCGCAGACTAGTGACTGGCAACACCCTGGGGTTAACATTCCCTAACAGCCCTTATGTAATGAGGGCTGCCTGGATCAACTTATCTCATGTAAATCTACCATTTCTCTTTGGCAAGGATGCCTATTACAGAGTTTAGTAAAATCACTCAAATGCTAAATTGGGCTTAAGAATAAATAAGCACAAAATGAGTTAAGTACAAAAGTTTTGGTGGAACATTTCTCCATGAGAATAATAGCTAATACTTTAGGTTCTTACTACTCTTTCTTTTAAAAAATATTTTATTTGAGAGAGAGAGAGAGAGAGAGAGAGAGCGCTGCACGGGAGCACGAACGGTGGGGGGGAGGGGCAGAGGGAGAGGGAGAAACAGGCTTTCCACTGAGGAGGGAGCCCAACGCTGGGCTCAATCCCAGGTCCTTGGGGTCATGATCCCAGGACCTTGGGGTCATGACCTGAGCTGAAGGCAGACATTTAACTGTCTGAGCCACCCAGGTGCCCCTAGGTGCTTACTATTCCAAGTGCTTCATATTTATTAACTCATTTAAGCCACACAACAACTCTATAAGGTCTATTATATTCTCATTTTACAAAAGAGAAAACTGAGGCCTCATTTACACAAAGTCACACAACTAGTGAGTGGAAGAACTGGGGTTTAACTCAGGAGGTCTTATTCCAGACCTGTGCCCCTAACCGCCACACCACATCATCGGTTGTGTGGCTGAGCATACAACGGGTTTTATGGGGTGCCTGGTTCTCTAGCACTGGCTATCATTCTTTAAATACTTTCACTTTTTAAAAGCAAAACAAGATGATGTATCTGAACATATATTTTTGTGTATATATATGTATATATGTATGTATGCACACTCATGTATGTATATATAATATATTTGAAGCAAAATATATCGCCTAAAGGCAGACATATAAAAGGAAGATTTATATATACAAACCAAGATAAACACATGACTTTGACTTTAATTATAAGTTTTTTAAAAGATTTATTTATTTATGTTAAAGAAAGATGTAAGCATGAGCGGGAAGAGCAGAGGGAGAGGGAATCCTAAGCTGACTCTAAACTGAGCATGGGGCCCAACGCAGGGCTCAATCTCTTGATCCCAAGATCACAACCTGAGCTGAAACCAAGAGTCAGGTGCTTAACCAACTGCACCACCCAGACGCCCCATGACTTTGACTTGAAAAGAAAAGTATTTGTAGGTGTTTTTTTTTTTCCTAGTGATGAATATATTCCCAATAATAACATTTGTTATCAACTTTTTGGTTATCAATTATTTTAAGTTGCTCTTCACGTTGAGATTGAAAATTTAAAATTCTGCATGTCTTAATCTCTTTTAGTCTAAGCTTCCTGAGAGCAGAATTAGGGTATGATTTATCTCCAAGTGCTAGCAGTGGAGACCCTGTCAGGATTTGTTGAATGAATGAGCAATGGAATGGTTGAGTAAATATACCTGCCAAATTTTCTTCAGGGTATGAGTATTCACGATATTGGTAGCAAATGGTCCTATAGTGTGTATGATTCACGACCCTCCTAACTGCTATATATATACTGACTCACCTTGTCTACAGCAACCTCATGAGATAGTTACTATTATACTCTTCATTTGACAGATAAGGAAACTGAGGCACAAAGGTTAAATAACTTGTTCAAGCTGGTAAGTGGCAGAGCTAAGATTCAAACTGGGAAGTTTGGCTCTGGAGTCCATGAGCTCAGCTATCATGCGACATGACTCATGCAGACAGGCTTGAGCTGGCCTTGGCTGTGAGGAGCGTGCTTACAGAGCTACAAGGGTACACACTGAGGGCCGTTTTCTGTGCTTCATGCTTCTGGGGATAAAGTACTGGGCATGGACTCCCTTCAGCTCTGGAAAACTCAGACTTCCCATGCCCCCCCAAACTGAACTCATGGTGCGCTTCCCTGTCTCAGCAAGTGGCAACAACAGATTCTTGTCTGGGCCTCCTTTCTCCAGGGTTGTCCCTGTCCCATTCATGCTCCACACAGCCTTTCAGAGTGACTAAAAAAAAAAAATAGGGGCGCCTGGGGGGCTCAGTCGTCAAGCGTCTGCGTTCGGCTCAGGTCGTGATCCCAGGGTCCTGGGATCGAGCCCCGCGTCGGGGCTCCCTGCTCAGTGGGGGGCCTGCTTCTCCCTCTCCCACTCCTCCTGCTTGTGTTCCCTCTCTCACTGTCTCTCTCTCTCTGTCAAATAAATAAATAGAATCTTTTTTTAAAAAAAAAGGACTTTATTTTTTCAAGCAGTTTTACGTTCACAGCAAAAATGCCTAGAAAACAAACACAATGTGGGTAAAGCCAGGTTAAAGTCACTAACCCCGCACCTGCCCCCTGAGCTACTAGAGAAAAAGTCACAACCAGGCCAATGGGGCTTATTTCACCTAGAAGACTGCAGATCCCAAATGGTCACCCGACACCCCCGGGTGAACATTCTTCAACCTTGCTCATCTTCTCTCTGCCAGCCCTGACCCCACATCTCCCCCAGCTGCAGCCTCGTCTCTGTGCTCCTGTTCAAAGCTAAAAACTCTGAAAGCATTATGTATCTTCCCTAGTGCTATTTCCTCACCCCCCAGTCTCTCTCCTACCTACATTTCCATCGGCTTCTGTAGCTCGTTCTACTGAAATGGCTTTAACAAGTCCCCAGTGCCATATCTCACTACACACAGTTATTTAACCTGTCAGCAAAAGGCACTACTTTAAAAAAAATTAAAATTTTTTTCTTTTTTACCTTTTTTTTACTTTCCAAAAAAATTTTTAAATGGTGAAATACACATAATACACAATTTGTCACCTTAACCCTTCTAAAATGTACAGTTCCGTCGTGTTAAGTACATTCACACTGTGCAGCCAATCTCCAGAGCTCTTTTTGTCTTGCAAAACTGAAACTGTGTACCCATTGCTGTTGACTTGTATGACTTCCTTATATATTTTGGATTTTTTTTTTTTTGCCCCTTCTATATATCCTGGATGTTAACCTCTTATCAGATATATGATTTGCAAATATTTTCTCACATTCTTTAGGTTGCCTTTTCACTCTGTTCATTGTGTTCTTTCATGCACAGAAGCTTAAACTGTTGATGTAGTCCAATTGACCTCTTTTGTTGTTGTTGTTGCCTGTGGCATATCCAGGACATCACTGCCTAAACCAATGTCATGAAGCTTTTTTCCCGTGTTTTCTCCCGAGAGTTTTGTAGTTTTAGTCTAGCTCTTTGATCCATTTTCGAGTTGATTTTGATATGTGGTGCAAGACAAGGGTCCAACTTCATATTTTTTGTGTGTTTTGTCAGTTTTCCCAGCACCATTTGTTGGAAAGGCTTCACTCCCTCATTTCTGAAATCCTTTCTTTTCTACTGCTCTGTGACTCCTCACATTCCTGCTTTGCCTCTTACCTCGATGACTGTTCCTTCTCCATCCAATTTGCTGGTACCTCTTCTTGCTGACCTCTAGTTCTGTACCTACATAGGCTCAGGACTGGTCTCTGGCCCCTCTCCCTTCTCCTCTCCCTCGCTGATCTTACCCAATCCTACGACTTTAAACAGTGCCACCCTCCCCTCCCCATTCTCTATCTCCATCCCAGATCCTGGACTCCGGGTTCACACATCCACTTGCCATTTTGATGTTTTTATTCTGATGTCTAATAGACATCTTAGCCTCACTTCTATTGATTGCCTCATAGAAATCTGTCCATTCTTGTTTCACCCCCTTCTTCTTTGCTGATTCTCCCCCAAGAAAGAATATGTACAGCAGCAGACATTTTTAAATACCATTTCCCCCCCATTTTACTGCACTAGTTTGGGTCTCCCAGCTACCTGCCTTTGTAGCACCTGCTCTTTACTACCAAAGCACTCATAATGCTAGTTGATTGTAATCATTTGTTTCTAGCATTCGTCTATCTCCCCAACTAAACTATTACCTCCAGGGTATGTGCCTGCTTTGTTTGAGGTTGAATCTCCAGTGCTCAGCATAATGTCTAGCCCATAGAAGGGACTCCAAAGGTACACATCAGTTGAACAAGTGAGTTATTTGGCAGTGGAATATGGGAGGTGTACAGGTTAGGAGACCAGAATTAGGGAGCCCGTTCAGGAGTCTCTCAAAGTCAGAGCAATAAATACCTGAGCTAAGAAAGTAGGGGTAGAAAGGAAGACATATATTCAAGAAACACGAAAGCTGATCTATGGAATATGAATGTCTGGGGTGGGAGGGACGAGGACTCAGGACACTGGTGCAGAAAGGAGGCTTCCGGGATGGGGCCGGGGACTTTTAAATCATGCTCACCAGAGCTGTTTGTTCCCATGTTCCAGTACAGAATTCTCTTCTTTTCTATGGGAAGTTCCCTACAGGCAGTTCCTGGAAAAGCATGCCAATGTCAAATGTGTGAAGGTTACACAAGATATTTAGATGTTGCTCGGGCGTCTCCGTTCTCTGAGAGCTATCATGCACTTTCCGATCCCAAGTTATACCTTGTCTCTTGGGTCCAGTCTTTTGAGCATTTGGTTTTGGAACTTAGCTTTTTTTCTTTTTCCTTCACAGATGTATACACATCAGCTTAAGCTCAGTGAACTCTCAGTTGAGAGAGTTCCTGATCCCAGCCCACGATAGTTCCCATTTTTGTGTCGATTGTAGTAAGGTGACGAGACGTACGTTTCTAATCACTAGTTCCAGCCTGTCATTTTCCCATTTTCTACACACTTATTTGACATAATAAGGGCAAAATGCGGTAAAATATTCCAGTAAGTGCATAAACAATCTCTCTTTAATGGATACAAGTGGGGGTGCTGCTAAAATTGAACTATGAGCTGGCAGCTAGCATGATGACTTGAATGGTTTGCTTGTTGGATAATATACAAAAGATCCCCTGAACTGGGGGCAACTTTGCTAGGCCAGTGCCCTGCTAGAAGGGGGCGAGGGAAATGGAACTCTATCTACATTTTGGGAAATTTGCAGGTAGGTCCATACTGTATCATTAATTGGACTCTTGCTGCTATCTGGCCCATTCCTTCCACTCACTATGTTCATTTCTTTGATAAGAACTTGTTAGGGGCTAAATTGTGTCCCCCCAGAATTCATGTGTTGAAATCCTAACCCCTAGTGCCTCAGAATGGGACTGTATTTGGAGATACAGCCTTTAAGGAAGTAAGTAAGGGAAAATGAGGTCATATGGATGGACTCCAATCCATTATGACTTATAGGAAGAGGCAAAGAGAAGTCTACGTGAAGACACATGGAGGAGATGGCCATCTGCAAGCCACAGAGAGGGGCCCTAGAAGAAACCATCCCTTGACATAGGACTTCTACCCTCCCAAACTGTTTGAAAATAAATTTTTGTTGTTTAAGTCACCCAGTCAGTGGTACTTTGTTATGGCAGCCCTAGCAAACTAACACAGAACTCTTTGACTAAATGCCACCAGTCTTGCTGAGACTTCTCAGCCACCCTCTGAGTCTCACAGGGTCTCTGCAAAGAGAAGTAGGGGAAGTGGAAAGGCAGTCCCTGGAGGGCCCAAGTGAGGCGCAGAGGTTGTGAGCAGTTGGACAGGTTGTCCAGGGTCACACATCCACGTAGAGGCCGGACTGTAGATTTGAGTTCTCTGTTCAACACACAGTCTCCTTAGGAGATTTGGACATGTCAATTTTTAGTATATTTGAAGAGAGACTATTCAAGGCCTAAAATCTTGAGTATGTCCATGCAACCACTTTATGAACAGGTGTTTATTTTATTTTTTTAGATTATATGATAAGGTTCATCAGTGTTTCCCAAAAATGGTCAAAATGCAAGAAGTTGTAAGGGAGAAAGCAATGAGAGGGGAGAGAAGATTTTATGAATCTACCCTCAGATTTCTGCCAAGATGTAAAAAAAAAAAAAATCAAAAAAGTAAAAGTCAATTACAGATCATTTTTAAAGAGAAGACTATTTTCTTGTCTCATTTTAAAAGTCATAGATATTTATGGTGTAAAAATTGAAAGGCAAAAGTTTAAAGAAAGAAACATGTATCTCCCGCAATCCTGCTATTCAAAGATACCTCTTCTGAACATTTGAATAGCTGTCTTTTCAAAATCTTATTCTAAGGCTGTGCAAATATCTGTATCTCTATCTATAAATCTCTCACAAAAGTGACATTACACTGAGCATATACTATTTCATAGCCTCTGTTTTTGCAGGCTCCACACTGGGTGGGGCCTAAAACCACGACCCTGAAATCAAGACCTAAGATCAAGAGCTGGATGTTCAATTGACTGAGCCACCCAGGCGCCATGAAAAAAACATTTTTAAGTTTTGTTTTGTTTTAGAGGGGGAGAGAGAGAGAGAGAGAGAGAGAAGGGTGGGGGGTGGTGGCAGAGGGAGAGGGAGAGAATCTTAAGCAGTGTCCACATCCAGCATGGAGCTGGATCTCACAACCCTGAGATCATGACCGAGCTAAAACCAAGAGTTGGTTGCTTTACCAACTGAGCCACCCAGGCTCCCCGAGAAAACATTTTTTAAAGGACATATTATGTCTTCAGTTACCCTGAAATTAAGGATCTTGATTTAGGCAATTGCAACTGAAGTTATTCTTTCTCAGTAATTATATGTTGTCACTGGAGGTAGTTTAGTTTTACTGAAAGAAATTGATTAAAGTATGAAATTAAATAAAATGTATTTTATGACTTTCAAAATTTTTTACTTCTTTTTTCATTGATTCAGTTATTGGTGGTTCATTTTGTTTTTACTTTTAGTGTGTGTACCTGAAAAGGGGTCTGTTCCATGAATTCAAATTTAAGGTTCCAGTGCCTTTCCTCCTTATCTTTGTCTGCTTCTCTTTCTGAAATACAGGGTCTGTTGTATTTTTAAACATTTTTTTTTTTTTTGAAAATGTCCAGTCTATGAAGCAAGTTCAAAAGGCCTGACCTTTTGTTCTCATTAAATTATGGAGGAAATAGAGAAAGTTAATGTGTTTACTTTAAAATGAATAGAATCGTAAGATAAAAAGTCTGCTGCATTGTCACGATTTTCTAGTATCTGTTTAGGGCTGACTTAGTCCATGCCGGCCACTTCCCTGTAAACGATTTTGTTCACTGCTCACTGTAGTCCGACAATTTAGGTCGTATTCCCTCCATTTTCTCTGGGCAGAAACGGAGTCAAAGAGGTTGAATCACTCCTCCAGGGGCACATGAATGATGAGTGGTGGGCGCCAAAGCATGTGTTTTTTCCATTATACAGCACAATTTTTTTTGATGACCAGAGCAGCTCCTCCAATAGTTTTGGGACTTCTTTAATGGGCATTCAGTGGCAAGGAGCACGTACACAAAGACCAGTTGTGATGATAAAATACTCAGACTCATTTTGTGGGTGGTTATGGGAATCATTGTTTTGTAGTCATGAATCTATATTATGTACAGTACACATCCTTGTGAGTAAATGCGTGTGTGCGTACATGGTATATACACATATACGAAAGACCACCCTGAAAGGGATACGGCAATGTCTTCGCAAACCTTCACAATACAGCCAAATCCTATCGCCAAAACAAAAATTGGCAGCCAGATGCTGTAATAACAATATGTCAAGGCCAAACACTTAAAAATGCACAGAAAATTAATATTTGAGACTACAATGATTTTACTACTTATTATTATTACTTTTGACTTCACTCTTTGCTACAATGATTTTACTACTTATTATTATTACTTTTGACTTCACTCTTTGCCCTTGATGCTTGGCACTGATTAGCTGTGACTTGGTTTACCTTGACTATGATTTTGGTTATTTGTTGCAGCCGTATCTCCTTGGACCACCAGCTGTATTTAAAGTCTATTTTTTATTGATGTATAGCACAAATATATTTATTTTTTAAGAAGATTTATTTGTTTATTTTAGAGAGAGGGAGTGTGTGTGCAAGCGTAGTGGGGAGGGGCAGAGGGAGAGGGAGAGAAAGTCTTAAGTGGACTCCTCACTGAGCCGGGAGCCAACTTGGGGCTTGATCTCATTAGGACCCTGAGATCAGGACCTGACTAGAAACCAAGAGTTGGATGCTTAACGGACTGGGCCACCCAGGTGCCCCCAAATATATTTAAAAGTAGACAAATCACAAGGCACAGATTGATGGATTTTCATGAAATGGATTTGCCTGTGTAGCTGGTACCCAGATTAAGAAAAGGGATATCACTAGCATCAAAGAAACCTCACACCCCACCTTAGTCTCAACTGCGCCACACCCAATGGTTTCCACTCTCCTGACTTTTATCACCAGAGATTAGTTTTGCCCGTTTGTAAACGTCATATAAACGGAATCATAGAAAATACTATTTTGCATTTTGTTTCATTTTCTTTCTTTTTTTTTTTTAAGATTTTATTTATTCATTTGAGAGAGAGAGAGAGCACAAGCAGGAGGAAAGGTAGAGGGAGAGGGAGAAGCAGACTCCCTGCTGAGCTGGGAGCCTGATGTGGGGCTCGATGCGGGGCTGTATCCCAGGACCTGGAGATCATGACCTGAACTGAAGGCAGATGCTTAACCAGCTGAGCCACCCAGATGCCCCTTGTTTCATTTTTCACTGTGATGTTTGTGAAATTTATCCAGGTCCTTATTTGTAGTGTTTGTTTCTTCCCTTTCATTTCTAGATAGCATTCATTTGTGTCAATACGTCACAATTTGTTTTATCCATTCTCTTGTGGATAGACATTTGTGTTTTCCCCAGTTTTTGATTGTGATGAATAGTGCCCTTAAAAACATCCTTGTACATATCTCCTGGCACAAATATGTCCATATTTCCACTGGATAAATGCCTAGGAGTGGCTTGCTAAGCTAGAGGGTATGTGTATGTTCAGCTTTAGTAGATGCTGCCAAATGCTTTTTTTCCAAAGTCATTGTATCAGTTTAAGATCCTATAAAAATATGTGAGTAATTTAGTTGCTCTGAATCTTTGCCAACACTTGGTATTGTTAATCTTTTTCATTTTAGCCATTTTATGGTTATGTAGTGGTAGCTCACTGTGGTTTTCTTTTGTGTTTGTCTAATGACTAATGAAGTTGAACACGTTTTTTAGAAAAAAAAACTTAGTTAACACACAATACAATATTGGTTTCTGGAGTTGAGCACCTTTTCATATGTTTATTGGCAGTTTGGATATCCTTTTTGTGAAATGCCCGTTCAGATCTTTTGCTCATTTTCTATTGGGTTGTCTATGTTTTTGTTATTTATTTATTGAATCATAATTGACATATGATATTATATTAATTTCAGCTGTGCAACATAGTGATTTGGTATTTCTATAATATTACAAAATGATCACCATTATAGGTCTAGTTACCATCTGTCAGCATATAAAATTATTATAATATTATTGAATATATTACCTGTGCTGTACAGAACTATGTTTTTCTTACTGATTATAGGAATTCTTTATTAATATATGTCCCAGATAATGTAGTGGCTGGAGGTAGCATGAAAGTCCTGGGACTCTGAAAGGTGTGGTATGGGTGGCGGGGGCAGGGGTGTGGAGAGAACAGAAAGGGAGATTGTGGCACCAGAATAAAACCTCACTTTCTTTTCCTTTCAGCCCCGGCAGCCCTGGTATTTTAGGTAGCAATGCCTTTAGTGCCCCCGGTAGCTCTGTGCTTCACTGAGGGGTAGGCTGGCCCTCCCTCTTGGCCTGTTAATCTGGGTTTTGAAGCCTCATATTCTGGGAATCTCTTTAGTATTATAAATTCACCATTTCAGATGATCTTGTCTAGTCCCAGACTTGGGAGTCATCTCCTTTTTCTTACCTCTCCTCCAAGTTCCCCCCTCTTCAGTCCCATTGTGTCCTGTTGATTCTATGTCCAAAATAGGCTGCAACTGGATCACTTCACCCGACTTCTACCACCAGCACCTGGTTCAGGGCACATTATCGCTCCCCTAGGCCAATGAGATGGCTTCTAAATGGGCTTCCAAATGCTACAGTGAACTGTTTTAAAAAAATAAAATTTATACCTCTATTTACTGTTCTTTATTCTCCCTGTTATTATTCTTCATAACGCCTTTTCTTTCCTGCATAGCCCTTACCACGATTGGTAACTACATGTTTCTACATCATTCATCTTTCTTTCTTTGGTTTCGTGTCCTCTCCACTGATCTGTCAGTTCCATGAAGGGATCAGGCCTACTTTGTATATCAGTACAGCTCAGTAAATAGTTGCTGAATTTGAATATGAGTGATTGAATTAATGCCTCATGTCAAATCTGAATCAAGCTCCCAGTGCTCCCTTCAAGTAGTCATCCAGCCTCTTCTGGCCACTTCAAGGATTGGAGCTCTCACTACCCCTGAGGCCACCTACCCTATATTTGAAAGGAAAGCAATTATGCCTAACTTCAGCGTTCAGAAAGGAGGCAAAGTGTGTAAATTGAAGGAAGGCTTAGCAAGATTGAAAACAGGAAAATCTTCCCAAGACACCATTGTCTGCGTTTAATTGTTTGAATTGGAAAACTCCTCTCTGTTAGCAGATGTAGTTCTTGGCTCTTTGGCCTTAACTTCCCTCCCACCCATAGTGTTTCAAGGGAACTTGGTGCACTTCTGTTCTGGGGATAAAACAAGCTTGGGGGTCGATCCTGTTCCCATGCCCTGCTTCTGACCTCTTTCTCTGGGACTGAGATCTAGAGTGGAACAAATTATGACCTGGGGCTCTGGAATGGGCTTCACCCATCTCCCAGGGGCTCATCTCCTTACCCAAGTGTGTATTTAACACCCTCTCATCAAAGGTGCTGGCAGGGAGCTAGATATCCAAATGTATCACTGAAAAGAGACAAGACTGCAGTTTGAAATTCTGACTGTATTGAGGCCACGTCCCCAGTGTTCAGCTAGTCTATTAAGTAGTAATCTAACCTTGTGATGATCTCAATTAATTTGACGTTTTCCCCAGTCCCCTTTAGATAGTCTGCACACAGTGCTGTGGGTTCACGAGCAATTTGAAATCCAGCACAGGAAAGATCCTCCTCTGTTCTTTTGCCTTGTACTCCCACAGTTCAAGGTCAAGGTGGAATCTATCAGTGTCACTAAACAAGGCCATGGGGCCAGAGGGATCTGGGTTCAAGCTTGATCAAGCCACTTATTAAGTGGGACCCTGGACAGGTCACTTACTTTGCTGAGCCTCAACACCCTCGTCTGCAAAATAGAGATAATACTTATCTCTAGGGCCATTGTGAAGTTTAAGTAAGTTATGGAAGGTGTCCAACACTGTAGCTAGCAGAGAGTAGGTGTCCTATATGAGATGGTTCTTTTCCCAGTCTCTCATCTTCTGGTAACAATGGCCAAAGATAGCTTCTGAATCTATTTGGTTCTAGGAGATACCATATTTACTCTTGATTACAGAACAGTATTTGCTGAATCGCTATTGGTACTGCCAGGTTCCTTGGTATCTCTGATGGGGGAGACAAAGGCACGGTGTGGAAGGTGATTTCAACAAATGAGCTGGAAACAGGTCCAGACCCTGAGGCTCTTAATAATCTATCTCCAGTTCATCGCCATTCATTTCCGCCGGTATGGGCATAGAGGGCTTTAATTCCCTCCCACCCATATCGCAGGCCTGAATAATTAGAATCTCCCAAATGCCCTACTTTATATAGTAATTCCAGACATGCTCTTACCTGAGCCTTTTGTACAACACTGACAATAAAGGAAAAAAGAAAGAGCAAAGATTTGGAGATTTGCTGATTTTTCCTGGGTAGTAGAAGAATGGATGGCTATTATTTTTCTCTTATCAAATGCCCACATGTGGCAAGTGATAATTTATTAACATTACTATTAGAATCCCTCCCTCCTCACACACAAACTTGCTGAATTAAAACACTGGGCAAAGTAATTTAAATTAAACTGCACCTCTGAAGTAAGGGTGAATCTATATAGAGTGGTCAAAAGTAGAAAGCAGGACGCTCAAGGCACCTCAAAGTTCATTCATACTGGAATAAAAGCTAGTCAACAACTGAGAGGGAGCATTGATGTGGTTTTTGTTGTAAAATACCTGGGGCTTATCCCATTCATAGTAGTTGCTCAGTAAATAATGGCTAAGTTGATGAATTATGCTTCTTTTCAGAATATCTTGGAATATTTTGCTTTATCTCTTTTCCTCAGTGAGGAAGGGCTTAGATCCTCCCAAACAGGGATACATTTATTAAATCCATCAGCTGATAAAAATTTATTGCGCTCCTCTTATGTGCCAGGTAGTGGGTATGCAGTAGTGACCAAGAGAGTCATGTCCTTGCCCTTGTGGACCTCATAAGCTAGTGGAGAAGATAGGATGTGAACAAGTAAATAAAGAAGATGTGTAGATGTGCAGGTGTTGCAGAGGAAATAAACTCTTGATAGGGAAGTCCCAACAAGAGCTCTCACTTGAGGAGGTGACTTGTAAGTTGAGACCTGAGGGATTAATAGCAGTTGGGCATGCAGGCCGTTGCGTTGAGGTGGGAGATGGGGAGCGGGGTTGGGTTCCAGGCAGAGAGAACAACATATCCAGACATCCTCAGGTGGGAGAGAGCTTGGCTGGTTCATGGGAGAGAAAGAAGTCTGGAGTACCTGGAGCCTAGGTGGGAGACAGGGAGTGTGGTTGGTGTGAGACAAAGTTGGACAAGTGAGTAGAAGCCAGATCACCTGGGGACTCAAGAGTCTGGGTTCATTTTTGTCTTTTAAAGATTTTATTTATTTATTTGTCTGAGAGAGAGAGAGCACACAAGCAGGGGGAGTGGCAGGCAGAGAGAGAAGCAGGCTCCCTGCTGAGCAAGGAGCCCGAGGCGGGGCTCCATCCCAGAACCCAGGAATCATGACCTGAGCCAAAGGCAGACACCTAACTGACTGAGCCACCCAGGCACCCTGAGTCTGGGTTTGTTCTGAGTGCACTGGGAACCACTGGAATGTTTTAAGAAGGCGAATAGTGCATTCTGATTTGTGTTTGAAAAGGATTTTTCTGGAAGGAATTGGATTGGAGGGAAGCAAAAGAGGAAGCAGGGAGATTAATTAAAAGGCTATTTAGCAAGAACCTCGGGGCACTTGGGTGGCTCAGTTGGTAAAGCGTCTGTCTTCCTCTCAGGTCGTGGTCCCAGGGTCCTGGGATGAGCCCTGCATTAGGCTCCCTGCTCAGCGGGGAGTCTCCTTCTCCCTCTCCTTCTACTGTTCCCCCTGCTTGTGCTCTCTCTCTCTCTCTCTCTGTCAAATAAATAAATAAAATCTTAAAAAAACAAAACCAAACCAAACCCTCCCCAAGAACCTCAACGAAATAGCACTGCACACCACTAGAATGGCTAAAATGGAAAAAAAAAATAATATCAAGGGTTGGCTAGAATGTGAGCAATGGAACTCTTCTATACTATGATGAGAGTATAAAATGAAGTAACCATTTTGGAAAGATGTCTGGTAGTATATACTAAAGCTGAATGTATATATCACTTAAGAACCAGCAATTCCACTCCTGAGGATATGCTGAATAGAAATGTCTACCTGTGTCTACATATGTGCACCAAGAGATGTGAAGGAAAAATGTTCATGGCAGACTATTTCTAATAGCCTCAAACTGGAAATAATCCAAATATTCATTAACAGTAGAATGGATAAATAATTTGTGGCACATTCATCCAAAGGTATAAAATTCAGCAAAGAGAATGAATTATATCTATATGCAAACAACATGGATGAGGTTCACAAATAGAATAAAAAAAATCAAGTTAGGTAACATATAGTGTAGTATTAATTTTGAGCAGTAGAACCTAGTGATTCATCACTTACATATAACGCCCAGCATTCATCCCAGCAAATGCCCTCCTTAATGTCCATCACCCATTTAACCCGTCTCCCCACCCACCTCCACTCCAGAAACCCTGTTCATTCTCTATAGTTAAGAGTCTCTTATGGTTTGCTTCCCTCTCTGTTTTTTATCTTCTTTTATTTTTCCTTCCCTTTCTCTATTTTCATCTGTTTTGTTTCTTCAATTCCACATATGAGTGAAATCATGTATTTGTCTTTCTCTGACTGACTTATTTTCTTAGCATAGTATACTCTAGTTTCATCCATATTGTTGCAAATGGCAAGATTTCATTCTTTTTGATGGCTGAGTAATAGTCCATTATATGTATCTCTCACATCTTCTTTATCTATTCATCACTTGATAGACATTTGAGCTCTTTCCATAATTTGGCTATTGTTGATAGTGCTGCTATGAACATTGGGGTACATGTACCCCTTTGAATCAGTATTTTTGTATCCTTTGGGTAAATACCTAGTGGTGCAATTGCTGGGTCATAGGATAGTTCTATTTTTAATTTTTTGAGGAGCCTCCCTACTGTTTTCCAGAGTAGCTGCACCAGTTTGCATTCTCACCAACAGCCTAAAGAGGGTTCCCCTTTCTCTGCATCCTCACCAACATCTGTTGTTTCCTGAGTTAATTTTAGCCATTCTGACAGGTGTAAGGTGGTATCTCATTGTGGCTTTGATTTGTATTTCCCTGATGACGAGTGATGTTGAGCATTTTCTCATGTGTCTGTTGGCCATTTGCATGTCTTCTTTGGAGAAATGTCTGTGCATGTCTTCTGCCCATTTCTTAACTGGATTATTTATTTTTTTGGTGTTGATTTTGATGAGTTCTTTAGGATGGTAGCCCTTTAGCCGATATGTCATTTGCAAATATCTTCTCCCTTTTTGTTGGTTGCCTTTTAGTTTTGTTGACTGTTTCCTTCACTGTGCAGAAGCTTTTTATCTTGATGAAGTCCTAATAGTTCATTTTTGCTTTTGTTTCCCTTGCCTCTGGAGAAGTGTCTAGCAAGAAGTTGCTGTGGCCGAGTTCAAAGAGGTTGCTGCCTGTTTTCTCCTCTAGATAAACAGAATTTTGAATGGAAGAAACCAGATGCTGAAGAAGCTATGCTGTATGATTCCATTTACATACATTTAAAAATAGATGAGTGGCGCCTGGGTGGCTCAGTTGATTAAGCGTCCGGCTCTTGATTTTTGCCTCAGGTCATGATCGCAGGGTTGTGAGATGGATCCCCATGTTGGGCTCAGCACTGGGTGTGCACCCTAAAGATTCTCTCTCTCCCTCTTCCTCTGTCCCTCCTCCCTCCTCACTCTCCCTCTCTAAAAAAAAAAAAAAATAGATGAAACTAATTTATGTTGAAAGAAGTTCAGATTTTGTGAGAGTGGTTCCTCACAAATTCCTACGAGACTCTCCCAGTCTGTTGGTCACCCTTCCTCCGTGTGCTCAGTCAGATCACACTTTTGTGTCATCTTCTGATTCCACATCTGTCTTTATTTCAACTGTGAGCTCCTTGAATGTGGGCCTGGAGAGGCAGCTGTAGAGTAGTGATCAATTGCCAGGGCTCTAGAGGTAGGCTGTCGGATCCAAATTCTGGTTCCAACACTGATGATCTGAGTAATGCCGAGCAACTTACTAAGTAACTCAGTTTACGTTATCTGTAGAATTGGGTAACAGTAAGACATTCTTCATAGACAGCAAGGACTCAATAACTTAATTACATGCAAGTACCTAGAATAATATCTGCCTTTAGTAAGGATTCACTGAAATCAGCTATTATTGTAATCACGTTGTCTTTAAATCTCATCAGATGTCTGTCTGGCACATGTTATATGGTTCATAGTTAATATATTTAATATATATATGAAATGCTAATTGTAAATGAGCAAAAGCGCAAATGGAGGTAGAGAAGAGAATGATTCTTGTGAGCTGGGGTAAGGGGACTTGAACAACCAATGTGGTTTGAAATGGGGCTTGAAGGGCTGGTCATGTGGAGAGATAGGGAATCCTAATGGTTAATTCAGCAGGCATTCATAGAAAGAACCCTGTTCTCTGGAAGTTAGGCCATTTGGTAAACATAGACACTGAATGAGAAAAATAATTCGCATCAAGCTGATTTCATCTCACGTTAGCAGACCTGCTATCAAAATTCCATTTCTCTCCTCCCCAGTGCCTGCTGAGGTGTTACTAAGTGTTTTGCTCTAGGAATATAATAGATTTTAATTATTGAACGATGCACTTGAGAAAGCAGAAAGAAGTCAGGAACGTTCTGTAATTGTGGGGCATCTACTTTATGCATTCTGGAGAAATTAACATACTATGCTTACGTTTTCACAGCCACCCAAAGGTAATTTTACGGTGACGTAGAGATTGCTTTCCTCTCCCACATCCATTGTCACTTTGCCTTTTGTGGATTATTTTTCCTTTTGGAACTCAGCTGTGCTATCTTCTGGCAAATCAAAGCCAAGCTAACAATGCATGGCTCTGCTCTGTGATCGTGTTAAAAGAAAGGCTGCTTCACAAAAGAATTAATTTGTCTGTTTTAGGATGTGCACACTGATTGGAGTTGACATAAACCTCTTTGTAGTTTTCATCCTTTTGTCATTGGGCAATTGTTTCTTCAGCGAAGAGTGGATGAGGACTGCCATATAAGAGGGATCAGGACCGGAGGGAAATTTATCTTAGTCCTCCCCCCGCTCCAAGATTCCTAACCTCTGGGGCAAGTTGGAGTTCAGTTTGAATCAGGGCTCTGTCACTTGATAGTGGTGCACTTTTGATTTCGAGCCTCACTTTCCTCTCCTGTAAACAGGTATTACGCCACCTACCTTGCAGGTGGTGTGGGTTTCAATGAGATGGAGTGCTGTGGCGACAGTATGAGGCAGAGCCCCAGAGGAGTAGGAGGTGCTTAAGAAATACTTCTTTACTTGCTCGCTCTTTCTTTCTTCCTTTCATTTGTTTGTTTATTAATTTTTTATGTAATCTATTTCCCCCAGAAAGTGTGTTACGTGACCCTATTTAAATTGACACAGATACGTGAAAATTAACATGCAGATGAAACTCTTATTTTGTGAACGTGTGCAGCAGTGCGGATGGATGTGTTTGTGTGTGTGAGCTTCTGGAGGGCCTGTAGGTGCAAGTGTGACAATATTCCTAGGACAATTCCTTGCACACTACCTTCAAGATCACCTTTTTCTTTTCTTCTATTAAGCAAGCAAATCCATTAACCAAGAAGAACAGAAAAAAGTAGCAGACTGGTCTGAAAATGCACTGGCCAAGAAAAACCCATTCTGTTCTTATAAAATCTTTGATATTAGTGACACGCAAGATACTTGAAATTCCAAATGCACAAGCAGTTGTCATTCTGAAAATATGCCATACATTGGGTAGTCTCAATGAAACCCAAACCTCTGTGAACTGCGCAAAATGTTACTATAAACAAGGTGTGGTGAGTCAATAATCCATCAGTTAGTAGGTCGAAGATTCTGCTTGGCAAATTGGCACTCTTTGAATTGATGTTAAATCACCTTGTCTCCTCCCCTTCACCCGCCACTTGGCTGGGCTGTGTACAGGGAAGCTTTGCTCTGTGTCCCAGGCTATGGCATTCTGGGGGGTCTTTTATCTAGCCTGTTTGTTTTGGATTTGGGGATAATAAAATGTATAATTGTGTTTTATTTATTTATGCTCAGGAAGCATACAAACTATACAAAACTGAGAGAAAATACTTTCAGTCATCAAAATATGTGCAATTAAACACCATATCAAGAAACATTTCTGTAGGAATACTTTCACTTTAGAAGGGACTTCTTAACTTTTCAGACTTTGAATCCACAGGGCTGGCTGTGGGGAGGAAGAACGTGCACCAGACCTGTTGAAGGCTTGTGTTCAAATCCTGACTTTTCTGCTTATGAGCTCTGTGACCTTAACCTCTTGGGGTTTGTTTTTCCATCTGAAAAATGGGAGTCATTATAACTACTCACAGCGTTGTGGCAAATCACATTCTACAGCAGAGTTTGGCCTACTTTTCTATTCCTGCCTCCTCTGGACCTGTGCTCTCAGGATGCAGGAATATTTCCCACATGGGGTTCTCCAGGAAGCTCCATTCACTTACCCAGATGGTCTCCTTTCCACTGACGGCTGCCCATTGTCCAGGTGGCTCAGTCCCTTCATGTGCTGGCTGAAGATCTAGGAGTCAATAGCACCCAAGGGGACGGATGCCATCACCTGGAGAGAGAGAAGAAGAAAGGAGCCTGTACTAGAACCCTTGGGAACAGCAGTGGTTAAGGGGCAGAGAGAGGGAGGAAGGCCAGCCAGGGTGGAGCAGGCATGGGAGTACAGGAAAAACCAAAAACAAAGGCCAAGCAGAGGAACTAGTCAACAACGTCATGGGGCACCCCAGACAGGTACCCCAGGATGTGCTCCTGTGGTTATCACCGGGGGGGGAGCGGGGGGCCCTGACGGGATGTTTCTTTTCTTTGCTGACAGAAGCCAGGAGTGCAGAGGCTGCGGAGGAGTGCCATGGCCCGGGGGAAACTGCCGAGAAACTCGAGGGCGCAGGAGAACGAGGTAAGCCCCGTGGAGCTGATCTTGTTCAAAATCCTCCAAATGCTCTTCTTTCTTCTGCTCTAGCAAAGCTTAAGAGAGCACAAGTACGGTCAGTTCCACTGAAATGATGGATCAACCAAGACTCAGACACGAATGCTTTTTTTCAGCCATCGCAGAGCTGGGATTTGAATCTAGGTGTTTTGTTCCTTAGTCCTGAGCTCTTTGACTGGACTGGCTGTGTCTTTCTGGAGCCTCCTAAGCGTTTCCAGTTCCCAAGGAACAAGGCAGCGCCTCGTGCAGGTATCTCGGCCACACTGAAGGCCTGGCGGCAGGACTCTGTGCTGTTTTTGTGGGAAAATACCCAGGCAAATGTGGTCCATTTTAACGTTCCCATAGCCAGCCACTTAATGATTTCTCGCCTTTACTCCCGTGCTCACTGCCCTTCACCCTGGTCACTTCTGCCAGGTAAGTGGGGTCCTTGTGTCCTGGTGAGAAGAGACCACAGGCAGCCCAAGGAGGCGCGTGCACTTTGGAGAAAAGACTCCTGCTCCCATATCGCTTTCACTTGTTCTCACTCAGTGGTTCTCTTAGCATTTCCCCACTTTGTGCTCCTGCTGCCATTCTGGTTTCTTTTTTAAATTTAAATTCAAGTTAGGTAACATATAATGCAATATTGGTTTCAGGAGTAGAGGTCAGTGATTCATCACTTCCATGTAACACCTAGTGCTCATCCCATCCTGTGCCCTCCTTAATGCCCATCCCCCATCTAGGCTACCCCCCACCCCCCTCCAGCAACCCTCAGTGTGTTTCTATAGTTAAGAGTCTCTTATAGTTTGTCTCCCTCTCTGTTCTTTACCTTATTTTATTTTTCCTTCCCTTCCCCTATTTTCATCTGTTTTGTTTCTTCAGTTCCACATATGAGTGAGATCATATGGTATTTGTCTTTCTCTGACTTATTTCACTGAACATAATACCCTCCAGTTCCAGCCACGTCGTGGCAAGTGGCAAGATTTCGTTCTTTTTGATGGCTGAGTCCTGTTGCTTTTCTGTTAAGTGACCGTCCCAAGTGGTGCAGAGTGGAGCCTTGCCAACACACGGGCGCCCCCCAGCGGTGCTGGCGGCAAAGCACAGCTGCGTGGCCGGCGACCCAGGGGTGGCAGTGGGGGAGAAGAACCTGTGTTTTCCAAAGTTCCTGATGCTGTGGGTGGTGACGGTTTGGGGAGTGTTGGACACAGGGATGCTGTGAGACTTTGGAGTGTGGAAGGATTTCATCACACTCAGAAGGAGACTCGGTTCTGATTCCAAGCATCCCCGAGTTAACTCCAGGTGTGAGGTCCTCCGATGTGTTCACTGTTGCCAGTCGCCTTGTCTCCTAGTGCCATTTTCCTCCTTGTTTATGTGGAAGGAGCACTGCAGTCGTTAAGGCTTTTCAAGGAACTTTCTTCTGAGAGTTCAGCGTTTGTAAACAACCTAAGGAGTGTCGCAAAGTGCTGGAAATCGTGGGCGATCAGAAGTCCTGGAGCAAGAACTGCACTAACTAGTTGTCAGGGCAGTCTATACCCCTCTCTGACTCGGTCCCTTTACCTATGACTTCCCACTCTTCACAGGTGACTGTGTCAAAGAGACAGTATGCAAAAGTGCAGGGAAATGCATAGGGCTTGAAAACAAGGTAACAGTGACAATAAGAACAATAGCTGACAAATTTGTGAGTCGTTACCACCGGCTGGACACTGTTCTAAGCACCTTTCACATATTGAGCCATTTATTCTCACGACACCCATATGAGGTACTGTGATCAGGCATGAGGAAACTGAGGCAGAGCCCAAGGTCATATGGCCAATGAGAGCGTATGGCTATGGAGCTTGTGCTGTTCTTCGCGATGTTTTATTGCATGACTGAGTATGGGCAGGATGAAAATGATGTGAAAGTGGTTGGGGTGAAAATGACACTAATAATCTAAAAATAAAAAAACCCGATCACTTTTGCTTATGGCCTTTTATCACTCTATTTCAAAAATGAGACTAGCATTATCTCCAGGACACAAAAAGGAGATATGTTATCTCCTCCAGGAATTTGTGGGCTGGACTAATAGTCCTCATGCTGCATCCCCTCCCCTAACTTCCCTCTGTCTTGGCACCGTCTATGTCTATTCATCTATTCACTTGAGGGTCAGCTGGTCTAAACTGTGAGCTGCCTGAAGGCAGGGACCAAGGCAGGTGGACTGTGGGGCTTGGACGCTGGGCCTCTGGGCACTCATGCACATTTTCTCCAATTTTTCTTTTCCTTCCTACTCCTTCAAGACAGCTGGATGTCCCTCCCATCTTCCCAGGAGAGTCCCTGTTGAGAGGTTTCAAGGCTCCATCTGGGTATCAGGGAAGCAGGTCTGTAGTCCCCTGAGCAGCTGCTGATTTCAGGGCAAGTCATCTTCACGGCATCTGGGGTTTTCTCCTTTCTTGTGGTACAGCAGGAAGCTGTGGGAGGTCTGAGCCAGTGCTGTGGATGGGAACAAAGCCCACCAAAGATACTTGGAATTGGGGGTGGGGGAGAAGCTTGGGAGGTGGCTAAAGGCTCCCTCCCCCAGGGAGAGAAACCTCAAGGGCAGCTCAAGGGCAGTGAACCTCGGGGCCGCAGCTCCGTATTCGAGGTGTGCGTCTGGGAAAGGAAGAGACCTCTAACTAGCACCGGTCTCCTCCTGTTCAGTTATTTCTTTGGACTTTACTAAAAAAGGAAGAAGTTGAAAAAGTAAGAGTGAGTGGAGGGACCATCAGATGGGAGTGTCTGGAATTTTACACCTTTCGGAAGGTGAAGAGAGGCAGCCTAGCATTGTGGATGGAGGCCTGGAGAGGAGTCAGATTGGTCCCCATTTAGATCTCACATCCCCCTTGCTGTGGTTGGCCTCAGTTTCTTCATGTGAGAAATGGGAATTCTTGTGAGGGCTAAAGGCGATGTGTATGTGAGAGGGTTGGCACAGGACGAACAGGAGTTGAAAATGAAGACAACTACTAGAAGGACCTATTGGCTTTTCTCTTCCTTCTTTCAATTTAATCACTGAATTAACACCTCATTTTTACCCTTTTCCACTTCTTATTATTTCCAACACATGCTCTTGCATTTCCAGCACCCTTTAGTTTTCCTTGAGATGCACTTCGGCTGTCACACATTTTTAGTTGCTCCCATAACCATGTGCTGAGTGCAGGCTACGTGTTAATGACAATGCTTTGTGGTTTGCAGGATATCTTCAAAATCAGAGAGAGAATTAATGAAGCCAAGAGGCAACTCATATGAAAAGAAGAAACCCAATTACCTCCATTCTTCCAAATGCCCTTTGCTGTCTAGAGAGGTATTTTGTTAGAAAATTTGATTGCCAAATAGATGTGCAAGAATTTATCACAATGCAAAAAAATACCTTTTTTGTAACTTAAATAGCTGACAAAAGCATCTCAGCATTAAATCATTAATACTCCCACCTGCTGCTAACTATAACAGCTATCTTTTCTCATGATAATATAGACTGATTCTCTGGTAGAGTTTTGGGGGTAATCAACATCTGGAAAAATTTGCTTGTGATTCTGAGATTTCCGTCATCTCGTCAATGTAGAGACTTTGCGCTTTCCCTACCCATGAAGATTTTTTTTTAAAATTCATGATCATAATTTAGAATTTCAACCACTCAAGTGTGTAATCTATTTCGTTTGGCATCAGCTTGCCTTGTATGGTGAACATGCCTAATATTTTATAAAGTACCAATATATAAGGTGTCGCATTACTGATGATAGCGGTAGCAGGATCTTTTTATTAGGTCCCGGTATGATGGAAGAATGAAATCCCTTCTAAAAAGAGGAACCAGGAGTTTTTGGGCAATGAACATGAATTATTGTTTACTCAACCTGTGGTAAAGATGGACCATCTTACCCAGGTCCATGGAGGATTGACTTAGAAGGCTGACATGTTAATTTCCATATTTCTTCTTGAAGCTACTGTCAGACCCAGAATATTCATATATTTACTCAACAAGTACTGACTGCCTGCTAGGTGCTGGATGTTGTTCTAGGTATTTGGAGTACATCAGTCAATGAAACAGACATTGCCCCCATAAAGCTTATAGTCTAGGGATGGGTCATTGATCTGGCTCAGGATAATTTAGTTTAATGTACATTTTATTTTATTCTTATTTTTAAAGATTTATTTATTTATTTTAGAGAGAGAGAGAGCAGGGGGAGAGAGGGAGAGAGAGAGAGAATCCTCAAGCAGACTCCCTCCTGAGTGCAGAGCCCAACATGGGGCCTGATCCCAGGACCCTGAGATCATGACCTGAGCTGAAACCAAGAATTGGACACTTAGCCGAGTGACCCCCCAGGTGCCCTAATATACATTTCAAATTATAAAATGTTTTTAAACATGAGAATACAGGAATCAATTTGGATATCCATGTCTGTACTGACAACTGACTTTTAAAACGTGTATTTTTCTTTCTTTTGCAATTATGGGCATAGTACAACATTTGGAGGACATTTGGAGGACACATAAAAGAAGAAACCAAATTTCACTGATGTTCCTGGGTGGGAGGCCACCAAGGGTGCAGCCAATCTATGGCCATGTGAACTAGGACAAGCCTGAACTCACTAGCTCTGGGAAACCAAGTTACCTATGACCCCAGCACCAGAATATAATCATCATCACCATTTGCTGTGTTTCCTTCCTGTCTTTCTAAAGTGTATTTTTACATAATTGCAACCATATTGTATCCTACTTTATAGTTTGTTCTTTTTTCTTAAATGTAGTTTATCTTTACTCTAACTGTGTTGGTCTGTCACATTATCTCCAAAACCCCAGCATCCTTATCATCATCATCAACAGCAGAGGCCACCTCCAGGACACAAAAATGGAGTGTGTGTGTGTGTGTGTGTGTGTGTAGCTAGCTGTGTATATCTGTGTGGTACATGTTTGCTGGTGACAAAGAACATGTTTGCTATCCTGTTTGAGGTGAATTACTAAGCTGGAAGAAAGTACGAGATGAATTTAGCTGCCAGTGAACAGCAGATGGAGGAGAATCTATTATAAGTCATTTTGTACTTGTAGTATGAAATAGTTGGATCCAAATAGGTGGATCCACTTTGGTGTCGGAAATCCTCTTTTGGGCTGCCTGTCTGTTTTCTTTGGTTCCAGCATTCCTGGCACTCTTGATAATTCTGTTGCCAAGGTTGCCACTGAGAGGAATTACTTTCTCCAGGGATTTCAGAACCGCAGTGAGAAACTCTTAACTCCATAACGCATTCTTGTTATTGGAAGGCTTGAAATGAGATGTATGCATAAAGTACTTAGAATAGAGCCTGCCACATGGTGGCCTGACCCATGTTAGACCCCTAAGAAACTGTGCTCCCTTACCTATGTCCAAGTGCATATGGGAGCTGATTCTACCTATACCAGGTGGTCCATTTGGGACCTATTGCTATGCAAGTTGTTACCTTGGATGCTCTGTATTTATTCTAACCCCCCATTCCCCAGAGCCTCATCAAGCATCTCTGATGTGGCAAATTTTGCTGGCCTACTAAAGATCATTCACCCATTCTCTCTGTTATTCCTCTTGCCTCTTAACATACTGGCATTTTTCTATTTCTATATATTTATGTTTCCTAGTTAGAGAAAGAAAAAAATCATATGTCACAGGAATCATGCAATTTTCAACTGAATTATTTCAAATGAATTATAATTTTGGCTTGCTTTCTAAAGTCAGAGCTATAATATACTATTAAAACTGTTTATACTCTTAAACCTTCTGTAAATGATAACACCAACAACAGACCACATGAAAAGAGGTGTTCTTTCTGGGGCAAAGCTTTAATTTATATCGTGTTGGTGGGCTTAGGTGCTTTGGTCAGTTGAGCCTGGATTTAAGACTGAAAGGTTATAACTCTGATTTGTGGGCAGATCTTTTTCCTCAGCCCTAGCACACGGGTATAAACTGTGTCAGCACCTGGTGAATTGGATGTCAAATTTTGTCAAAACAGTGGTGAGGATAGGGTTTCAGAGGATTCATATTTACCAACCCTCTTTTCTTTCTTAATTTCATTTCTCAGACACCCTCTTGCAATTTGGTGGGGCCATATGACTGATTTCTGGCTAATGGAATGTGGGAAGAAGGGATATGTGTTTCTTCCAGGCCTAGTCCCTAAAATTTTTCTTCATGGTCTTCCACCTTTTTTCTCTTCCTTCATCTGCCAGCTAGATGTGGAGTATCCAGTGGAGGACTCTGGGGACCTAGGGGTCAGTGGGGTGACCAGGTGGAAGGAGTCTGGGTCCCTGAATAAGTCCACAGTTACACACCTCCCCTACTCACTATTGGGCTTTGTGATGAGCAAGAAATAAATCTTTATTATGGTGGTGGGCCACTGAGACTTTGGATATTTGTTACAGAGGTCAGTTATGCAAACTAAGTCAGGATGTGGCACCATATATATATATATTTATATATAATTGTATATTATCATATATAAGATTATTATTATTTTTCCTGTTGGCCCCCAGGAAGCAACAGAATGTCAGAACCCTCTCAAGGAAGTCTGAAATGAGAAGAGTTGATAGGGTGTATCTAAGTGAAGCCCTTGAGAGAAAGTCAGGAATCAAGAAGGAAGCCAAGTACAGGTGGGGTTTGCAATGGAAGACATGGCCTGGAGTCAGGAGCCAGATGGAAACATCATGATGGAAACAGGTTGGAAATAGACCAGGAATGTTTGGGATGAATATTGCAAACCAGTAGTGGTTTTTATCCCTGGCTTCTCACTAGAATCATCCAGTGAGCTTTAAAAAAATACCAGTGCTTAGACTTCCCATTCAAGACCAGTGAATCAGAATCTGTTCTGGTGAGTCTTGGTGTCTGTATGATTTATTAGTTCCATAGGTGATTTCAGCATGCTATTGGTGTTAAGAACCACTGTTTTAAGTGGCACTGAAGCACCTGTGCTTTGCCTTTGCTGAGCAGTGGGTACCCAAGCACACTTGGGTGACCCAAAGGTACTGACTAATCTTTTTTTTTAATTTAATTTTATTATGTTATATTAATCACCATACATGACAGCATTAGTTTTTGATGTAGTGTTCCATGATTCATTGTTTGCATATAACACCCAGTGCTCCAGTCAATACGTGCCCTCCTTAATACCCATCACCGGGCTAAACCATCCCCACACCTGGTACTGACTAATCTTATAGCACACTAAATAAAAGTCAGAGGTAGTTGCAGCCAGAAGAAACTATGGCTCAAACACACCATTGCCTAAGATATCTGTGACTGTTTTTCCTGCAGAGATATAGAAGGTCAGCCCATGGGTTTGCCATGGTGCCTTTGAGTTCCATTGGGTCTGGGTGCTCTGGTCAGGGAACCTGACTTTTGTCCCTGTTCCATAGTTGTCATGAGCCATGTTCATGCTCTCTTGGGGAGTGATGGAGCTTCATGTCTATGAGGCTGGCTTTGTGTAGAGACAAAACAGCAGGGAGGCAGTGGCCACTGTGGGCCATGGGGCATAATGATAGTGACTGCTAGTAAAAAATTATACTTTTAAGAGTGTGGGCAAGTTGAATGGAAGTCAGATTTAAACCGAATTTAAATACCTGCTATGATTTCGGGAAACCTTATTAAATTTAGTGCCACCTTATTAAAATTGCCCAAAGCATTAGTCTCATGAGGAAGGTTGAAAGGCTGTTCTATAGGCAGAGGAATCATCAGCTCCAATTTGACTTTTCTTCTTTGGGGAACACTTTGTACTGTTTGAAGTCCACTTGGTGCCATGACTGCTGTGCACTAATCATTCATTCAACCACTTCTTATGGGGATTTACATGCCGGGCATCGTGTAAGATGCCAAACAAGTGAGTCAGATACGGTCCCTACTTTGAAAGATCTTTTTGAAGTCATTTTCACTTGTAACATTTGCAATTATAAAGCCCTGTAAGGGAGGCCTGATTTTGCCCATCTGAGAGAAGAAGGTGAGACTCAGGTAATTAAGCAACTTGCCAGGGGTCACATGTCTAGCAGACCTGACTCGTCACCCAGGGCTGGGCTTCTGACTCAGGTCCAGGGGCCTTTCCTCAGTGGCCTCCCCAGGGAGAAGAGTCAATGGCTGCAGGACGGTGGCAGGGAGACAGGTGCTGGCCAAGGCTAGTGTTCCTGTCCAGAGCTCAGTTCAGGCTCTCTGAAATGAAGGCATAAGTGTGAATTCAAGACTATTGTAATCATTTCACCACAGAGAAAAGTGTATGAATCTAAAGGTAGATAATGAAACAGAGGTGGCCAAAAGGGGTCTTCCGGAGTCATCATGTGCCCTGAGGTTGCCTGGGCCAAGAAGCACAACCAGATTCATGGACTGAGGGACAGGGGAGTGTGGAGAGGAGCAGAGAGATGCCAGACATTTGGGTAGTTGTTTGGATGAGAGACACAGAAGGGACAGGAATGACTCACAGGTTCTGATCTGACGATAGAGTGGTTGGGAGGACCATTTACCAAGATGGGACTGTTGGAGGTTAATAGTGAGGTGTTGGGGCTAGGAACCCAAAAATGCCTGACTATGAGGGACCATGTAGGAGCGGTGCTCAGTCTATGCTGCACTCACCAAGCTCTGTATTTGGCCTGGCATGGGCTGCCTCCCCCAGGAGAAGGGCACTTTATTCCCATCCTCACAGACATGCCATATAGGCTCTTCCCAACAGAGATCCTTGCCTTAGTAATTTTGCTCCAGGAAAGCTTGGGAACCCTAATCAATCAGAGAAGAAATCTTCCTAGGGGGATAGCTGGAAAGAGGGCGGTAAGGGTGGGCCTAGCCTGGGAAGGGGCGTGGAAGCATTACCCCCTTCTCCAGCACCCCAAGGGAACTCTGGGGACAGAGGAGGAAGACGAAGAGTTCAGGTTTGGACGAGTTGAGGTTAAGTGCCTGTCAGACCTTCTGAAGAAAAAGGAGATGCCCTGCTGCTCAGGAAAGTGATCTGGGTTGGAAATAGACACTGGAGAGTCATTAATGGAGCTATCAAGAGTGAAGAGGATTGCTCGGTGGAGAAGGAATGTTGTGAGAAGATAAGAGCTTCCAGGATGAGAAGCTTCCTGGTTCCACACCAGTAAAGGAATTAGCAAGAAAGGTAGGAGGCAAACTAGGAGCAAGCCGTGCCCTGGGTGCCCAGGAACAAAAAGACACCCTAAGGATGCAGCTGTGGTCTACAGAGTTAATGCTGCCAGGAGGCCTGGAATATGAGGTCCACAGCACACCTACTAAATGTGCTAATGCCCAGATGACAGAAGTGTCGTGGAATGGGGAGGCCATTGGAAGCTGGTGTGTGTGTGGGTGGAGACTAAGTGAGCATCTCCTCAGGGTGCTGTCTGAGCCGCCCTGTCCAAGCTTTGGACTCCAGCTCTGAAGAACCCTGCGGGTGTCCACAGCTCGGTTGAGTGACAGAGCCTCTGGCGCCATCGCTCATGGGGTGATTGCTTCTCTGGGGCTTGGACCCAGGAGTGAGCAAGCCCTAAGCCTTGTTTCTCTTGCCTCTGAGTATGGCTCATCTCAAACACTCTATGTAGAAAACAAGCACAAAAGGGACCTAGTGTCCTAGTGATGATGATAATGTTAAAAAATTTTTACTGAAAGTTTATCATGAGTCAAGTTCAGGGTAAGTCTTTTTTTTTTAAGATTTATTTATTTATTTTAGAGAGAGAGAGAGAGAGAGAGAGAGAGAGAAAGAGTGCAGAAGGGAGGGGCAGAGGGAGAGGGAGACACAGAGAATCTCAAGCAGACTCCCTGCTGAGCGTGGAGCCCTACGTGGGGCTCAGTCTCAGGACCCTGAGATCATGACCTGAGCCAAAATCAAAAGTTGCATGGTTAACGGACTGAGCTACACAGGTGCCCGCAGGGTAAGTCTTTAACATAAATTATCATATTATAATTCACCTATTCCCTATGAGATACACATTATGTTTCCATTTTACAGAAGAAAAAACAGACTCAGAGTGGCTAAGCAACTTGTTCAAGGTCACACAGCTAGCAAGTAGAGGATCTTTTTGTTTTATTTTATTAATTTTAAATGTTGTTCACCTGTTTATCATGGAACTGTGTTTTGAACTGGCTCCAAAGCTCATCATAGAAGAACATGGAGGATGAATGGAGAGAGGGAATGCCTGAGAATGATTATCTTACCCCATCATGTCACCTCTTGGCATGAAGCATTGCATATTACATCTGTGTTCAGTCTTTACTCCATTAAATCTAATGAGGGCCTACTCTGGGCCAGGCACTGTGCCGGGGCTGGGATGGAAGACCCATCCCTGCTACCAGCAGCTCATATCCTCACGGGGTGACCAGTGTGCAAAAAAGCAGTATGAGTGCAGCGTGATGATTCTAGGATGAAGATGCAGAACGGGGTCCTGGGGAGGCTTAAAGTGGAGTGGCCACCTTCCTCCAGGAAGGACAGGCAGGAAATGCTTTCTGGAGGACCTGGGACATCAGTGGAGACTTGAAGGTTGAGGAAGAGGTCTCTAGGCAAACCAGGTGGCCTGAGGGGGAAGAATATTCCAGGCTTGTATTCTGGATTATGTAAAATAAATTCAAGACAGGCATTTTGTCACTACTGCAGAATGTCTCCCATTCTCAAAATCTCCAGGCTACAAAGGCTATTGGAAGGATCTCCCCAAATTCTCAGTGCTACTTAATATTTTCTGACACTGAAGAATTTTTTTTTAAGATTTATTTATTTATTTATTTGACAGAGAGAGACACAGCGAGAGAGGGGACACAAGCAGAGGGAGTGGGAGAGGGAGAAGCAGGCCTCCCACCGAGCAGGGAGACTGATGTGGGGCTAGATCCCAGGACCCCGGGATCATGACTGAGCCACCCAGGTGCCCCAACACTGAAGAATTTTTTGAGACACTGAAGGCAGGTACTGAAAAATAGTCACGTTCACAAATGCACTAATAACATGTAAACTTAGGAAAAAGAATAGACAGGAGGCCGTCCCTATCACAAAACAAAGTTGCCTCATTGTGCAAATAGAATTCTGTAATCTCCATCAGGGTCTTCCAGGTATCTTTCTGGCACCTTTCTTGGATCCTCAGGGGTGTAGGTACTTTGCTTTTTGTTCTCCCTGTTTATATAGATGGTATCTGCCATCCCTGGGCCTAATTAATATGAGAAGTAAAGAATGGGCTCTAGGGAAGCAATAGGGTAGGAACAAAATGGAACTGAGAGGGGTGTTAGTGACAGCTGAAGAGGACTTGCCTCCTTAGATACGCACTTTCTGAGACTGCTCTCTCATTCTGATGCTCTGTGCCAGAGACTGGGACTTACTCTTCATGTAAAGTCCTCAAAGGCAGGGGGCTGTTTCTTGGTTAGCATAATGCCTAACACATAGTTGGCATTCAATAATGTTAGTTTCATTCCTCCCTTTCTCTGTTCATTTCTTCTTCCTCTGTGCTCTGCCTTGAAGGAAGTATGTTTGGTGGACTAGTGAACACTCCTGGTTGTGAGCAAGAGAAACTCCCTTATGCTGGGTCATTCACAAAGAGGAAATACAGTATAAGGTATTAGGGTATCTTATGGAACTTAGAAGCTGATTTTCAGATACTGGCTGGAATGGGTCTGTAGTGTTCTAGAACTAACTAGCTTCCTTCCTTCCTTCCTTCCTTCCTTCCTTCCTTCCCTCCTTCCTTCCTTCCTTCCTTCCTTCCTCCCTCCCTCCCTCCCTTCCTCCCTTCCTTTCTTCCTTTCTTTCTTAAAGGTTTTATTTATTTATTTATTTGAGAGAGAGACAGAGTTCTTGTGTGCATGTGTGTGGGGGAGGGGCAAAGGCGGGGGAGAGGGATAAGCAGACTCCACGCTGAGTGCAGAGTCCTGCGTCGATCCCACAACCCTGAAATCATGACCTGAGCCATAACCAAGAGTCGGATGCTTAACCAACTAAGCCACCCAGGCACCCCTGAAATGTACTAGAACTTTCTTTTCACCTCTCATAATTCCTGTTCCCAAAAAAGATACTCATTAGCTCCATCTACACCTTACCAATTATAGCCAGAGGGGCAGAATTGCAGTTCAGAAACTTATTGTGTCTGCAGCCATTTCTGTGATCACGTGAATGCAAGGCGGCCTTTCTCAGAATTTGGAGTGGTTGTCAGACGGCTCGGTATTCATGAGGGGTGTGAACAATGCTTTTATTGGGCCACCTTGGGTTTACAATTCTTAGACCATCGGCTTTTGGGAGAATTCCAAATGATAGACAACTCCCTACCTGAATATGGTTGAAATGTATTAATGAAATGTTGAAGAGCTGTCTTTTCTTTGGTATGACAAATGAAAAGTTATTTTCTTAGAAAGCTGACTTTTTGATAACATATGCTACATATAGTGTCTCATCTTCTTCTAGAAGTTTAAAGATCAATGAGCAATGAATACATGCCATTGGCACTCTTTCTCATATAGAAACAGGAATCAGCCCCTACACAGGGAGTTTCAAAGGACGTGACAGTAGTACCTGAATCAGAGGAGTATCCTGCCAGATTTTTATGTTTTCATATGTAGTTGTTATATTTTGAAGGACATTATTTCATCCATGAGCCATGAGCTGATTTAGATACTGAGTTCTTGGGATGAAGTAGGGTCATGCTTTACCTCTTGGAAGAGATTAATCTTAATCTAATTAATATTGGCTAATGACTGGATCAAACTATGACTATGTATATTGTTTTTTTCCTTTCTTCCTTTATCAAACATTTGTTGCTGTACCATCCTTGTTAGAATCCACTCTAGTAGTTAAAAAAAAAAAGGATACTTCCTCTCCAAACTTATTTTATTTTGAGATTTTAATTTTATTTTATTTGAGAGAGAGAGGGAGCATGCATGCACACAAGCAGGGGAGGGGCAGAGGGAGAGAGACAAGCAGACTCGCCAGTGAGCAGGGAGCCCCACGCAGGGCTTGATCCCAGGACCCTGAGATCATGACCTGAGCCGAAGTCAGACACTTAACCAACTGAGCCACCCAAGTGCCCCCCGCAACTTATTTTAAAATAAATGTAATAAAACTAGAAGTTGTCCAAGTCCAGACAGGTATAAGATATTTACTATAATCTAAGAGCAAACGTTTTCTGTAAAGGGTCAGATAGTAAAATGTTTTTGGTTTTGCAGGCCATACAGTCTGGGCACAACTAAACTTTGCCTTTTGGTTTAAAAGCAAGCCATAGACAATATGTAAGTAAAGGAGTGTGTCTGTCTATTTTCTAACACTGAAATTTGAGTTTCATATAGTTTTAACATGTCAGAAGTTTTAACATGTCTTCTTTTGAATTTTCTTCGATCACTTAAAAATGTGAAAGCCATTCTTGGGGTGCCTGGGTGGCTCAGTCGTTAAGCGTCTGCCTTCGGCTCAGGTCATGGTCCCAGGGTCCTGGAATTGAGCCCTGCATCGAGCTCCATGCTCCACGGAGAGCCTGCTTCTCCCTCTGTCTGCTGCCCCTGCTTGTGCTCTCCCTCTCTCCCTCTCTCTCTCTCTCTCACTGTGTCAAATAAATAAATAAATAAAAATCTTAAAAAAAATGTGAAAGCCATTCTTAGCGTGAAGACTACAAAAACAGGTGACAGGCTGGATTTGGCCTCTTGGCATTCGTTTGTCAACCCCTGCTCTAAGAAGATTGCAGGATCCGTATATCTGCTTAGCTGTTTGGTTTAGTTTTCTTCACAAGCATTCTTGACTGAGCATTTCTGAGAGAGCAAGCAAAAGCAAGGCTTCTTTTGATCTCAGTCTCGAGCTCATTCTTTCTTGGCTTATGTAATGTTAGCATTCAACTTCTCTTGGTTTGGTGTAAGAGCTCCACGCTGAGAAGGCTGCTTTGAGACTCTGCACTTGAAGCAATGCATTTAGTGGTTCTGTAGGTGGGCAGTCTCTAAAACCAGGGAGAGAGGTAATGATTCTGGGGAGAAGCAGTTTAAAAACAGTTCTAATTGTTCAGGCAAGTTATTTTTACCAGTCTTTAGGGGACAGATAAATGATCACGTTATTATTTTTATAGATTGTATTGCAAAAAGCTTTTCTGCTAAGAGTGATTAAATACCAAGTTTTAATTTTGCTCACTCAAGGAAAAATTTCCATTGCATTAGGATATTTTTTTTTCTTGATAACTTACTATAGGATACTATCACTCGGGGCTTTCAGGCTCCTCACTCCAGGATTTACAGTGACACAAAAGAAGGCAGGTGCTTCTGCTAAAGGTTTGGGAAAGTGGAAGAAATACAGGGGAATGGGAACTATTGGAAACTCCTAATCATTACTAAATTTAAACATATACATAATATTTTAGGTAATATACATAAAACATTATATGTAAAATTTTCTTTATTTATAAAATTAATGGTGATAACAATAACCAAAATACATTGTTGTCATGGAGAAGAATTTTCCAGTGTCTACCTAATGAAACTCGGGAGCCATCTGGCAATTGCAGTAACTGAATGTCCATTGTATACCTGGGCTTCATCCTCTCACTTAACCCTCATCGTAAGATGAGGAAAGCAAGACTCAGGAATTAGTCCTGTAGGTAGGTAGGTAGGTAGTAGGTAGTAGGTAGGAAACTACCATCTTTCTCACGGTCAAATAGCTGGTAAGCGGTGGAACCAGATTTCAGACCCAGGTGTGTCTGTCTCTAGAGCCCTTTTAATGCTTTCATGTTGTAACCAGTTCCAGTCTCAAGGAGTACCTCAGGGTCGAAGCATCCCCTGGCTTTGAGATGTGCCATTATGTGTGACGTGAGGCCCATGTTACCTATTGCCTTGTGGATCAATTAATCTTGCTATTGATCTAAGCATACTATCAATGTGAGTGTGGGTCTAGGTCTTTCCTGAGACAATTTATAACTGAAGTTCCAAGACATCTGACATAAAAAAAGAAACACCCATGTCTCTGAAAATATACGGTGAATTGAAAGAGATTCAATTCCCTGAGACATTCATTAACCTGGGGGCTTGAGGGTTTTATGGGTCCCCTGAAATTGTGGGTAGAATACTGCATATGTGTGCATATGTGCCTTTTTTTGGAGAAGGTTTCTAATTTTAATTAGGCTCTGAAGACATGTGGACCCGCTGCTCCCTAAACTCAACTGGAACCAATTAGGAATATACCTGATTGACTCTCTAAATATACTTGATTGACTCTCTGATTGACAAGTGTTTATTAATTGTGTCAAATCCCATCACAGCAAATGAAGTTAAATTAATTGTAGTCCCCCAATAGCCTGAGCATAGCACTGTCATTGTACATGTGACACTGGGTGGACTCCACCAAGGGACTCAGCTCTGGTCTATTCACATGAGCTCCCTAGTCCCTGACATACAACAACGCAACTGTAGATCCTCAGTAACTGCTAGCTGACCGGAGGGAATGATTTTTCCTGTGTAAAACTCACCTACCAGTCATTTCAGGTACTGGAAGGACCAGTGATTGACCTGGTGTCACAGAAACTACTATGTCTAAACCCTGCCCCTTTCTATCTGTAGGACCTTATTCAAGCCTCTCTGGGCCTCAGTTCCCTCATCTGTAACAAGAGGGTTAGCTGTAGGATTGGCAAAATCTCTTACCTCCACAAATTCCAGTAGTCTAATATTTGGCAAAACCATATTGGAGAGAGCTGGGGCGAGCCATTAGGAATGGGCTAGAACACGACTGTAAATCGCACACCTTCGAGCCTGTGTGTGAAAGCACGTGGCCACAAATAAGGGTTGCTTTGATAATTACCTCTGGTGAGGGACTGTTGAGAAGTAATCTTATCGGGGCTCCTGGCTAGTTGAGGGGGACAGCTGCTGGGAGGAAGTGGGCGTGGCGATTGTCCTGATTTCCTTGTTTGGAGTAAACTTTGGCAGCATCTGACCGGCTTAGATGTTTGCTTTTCCATCTCTTGATGTGCTTTTTGGGAGCTCTCCTGCCTGCCAGAGAAAACATCTAGAAGCAGCACGACTCCAGATCTTAGCCATTCCTTTGAGTCCCCAAACCCCACCAGCCCCCAGAGAGGGGAAGGCGAAGTTGAGAGAGAAAACAGGCGTGCGCACTGGCTTCGGCGCCCGCAGAGAGTACAGTGGAAAAGACAGGAATTTCGGCACCCGCTCAGTCCCCGTCCCCACGCTCAGGCGCCGGTCGCCTCCCTTTCCTGGCGCTCCTCGCGCCCTACCTGGAACTTGACACCGGGGATGGGGCAGTGGCGCCGCGAGCTGACCGCGCCGCGCGCCTAGCGCCTCAGGCGGACTTGCGGCCGCAGCGCCCGCAGCCGGCGCGTCGGGCTCGCAGTGGGAGGGCGGCGGGGTTGCGGGGACAGCGCGCCGCGCGGCCGGGGGAGGGGACACCGCCGAGCGCGGGGCGCGGGCGCGGGGCTGCGCGCTCCGCCGCGGGGAACCCCGGGACACCGCGGGCCGAGCCATGACGGACGCCGGCAACAGGAAAGAGGGCTTCAAAAAATGCCGGAGCGCTACTTTCAGCATCGATGGCTACAGCTTCACCATCGGTGAGAACTTTCTACCCTCCGTCCGACTCCTGGATCGGGCAGACACCCTTTTCGGTGGCGGCGAGGGTCCTTTCTAAGCGGGGGTGGGGGGCGGTCAGGGGTCCCGCTGGGCCGCGGGGCGCTCGCGAGGGGAGTCCCGGGGAGCGGTGACAGGGCAGGGAAGCCGCGTGAGTGGCTGGTCGCCGCGCGGGGCTGTCCCCGCGGCGCCCCTCCCGCCGCTCTGCCCCGGCAGCCCGCTGGAGCTGGTTTTCAGGGTTACCCCTTTCTGAACCGCTCGATTTCCTTGCTGCAAACCAGAGAGGAGGGATAGAGACAGGGATGGAGGCAGGGAGATGGAGAGATGGAGCTAGAAATACGGAGAGAGGGAAGTCAGAAAGCGACAGAAAGACGTGGACATGATAGAAACTAAGACAGACGTACAGAGACATTATGGAAACACCTAGATATCAGGTCAGACACAGAGACAGAGACTAATAGAATGGCAGAGATGTGGAGATAGTGACAGAAACAAGAGATGCAGAGGCTGAGAGAGACACACACACAGAGAGTCAGAGACAGATTGAGGGACAGTTTTTACAAAAGTTGAAACAAGGAGAAAGGGACACAGAGAAAGGCAGGTGAGGGAAGTAGGGATGTAGGAAGGTAGGGAGAGGGAGAGGAAGAGGGGAAGAGAGAGAGCAAAGGAGCATGTCAGACCGGCACTGGAGGCAGGCGGGGAGGGAGGGATGTATCATGTTACTGAAATATTTGAGATAAAGTGGTCCGCTGTCCTCTGGACTCCCTGTGGCTCTCTGTTTTCTTCCCTTCTCAAACCTGTTACCAAGAGGGGTACCAGAGGGGCTATTAGAGGTAGCAGGACTACAGGGCTGATGCTCTGGAGGCTGAATTTCAAGAGAACAGTTCTCAGTGCTTTCACTACTGGTCCCATGTTGTGCACTGTTTTGAAACAACTGGCCAGAGATTGCCTCCTCATCTTCCCAGGAGGTGGGCAAGGCCAGGAAGGCTTCCTTTCTGGAATGTCAGAGTTTGGAAAAAAACAGGGCAAAGCCAGGTGCTAAGGAGCTGCTCCAGCTTTTCTACTTCTGGGTATGCTCAGGTCACCATGGCTTTAAATCTGAACTTCACCCCAAAACCTTTGAAAATGAGGGATATGTTAATTTGCTTTTTGGTGGGCTGCTCCTGCTTGCCACTGCAGCAGGAAATTGGCAGGGGCAAGAAGGGACCAGTGGAGAGGAGCTCATCTTTGGAACACTTTGTTCCTTTTAATGAAGTGGCCCAAGATTTCTGGGGCATGGACTGAACACGTTGCTTCCAGAATTAAGTCTGAACTCCTTAGCCTGCTCCCCAAGGCTCCCCATTTTGGCTCGAGCTAGTCTTTCCTGCCTCAGCTGTCACTTCAAACCTGTATCTTCCACACACTCATCATTGCTTGCCCTTGCCCAGATCCCAGCCTTCAGAGCCTTTGCTCTGGCTGTTCCCTCAGCCGGGAATGCCATTTCCCCAACTCTGCTTTGAGAAATCTTGTCTATGCTGCCTCTCACTCTCCACCTCCTGTGCTGTCCTTCCCTATCAGAAAGAAGGTCTCCCTCTGCCCTCCCTTGGCCTCATCATCCTTTGTGAGAGCTCACACCCTGCCCTGAATTACTTACTTAGGCGCCTATGAAACTGCGTCTAATTTATCTTTCGTCCTCTAATGGTGATGGTGGCTGCTGGGGAGTTTGTGTAGAAATGAATTTAATGTTGCCAAGGTCAAAAGTGATTCATTAAAAGGCCATTGTCATGTTAATATTAGTTTTCTTGAATCTGGTAAGAAGACTTCTAAAAGTGATTTTTAAAGCTTTCCCTGGTAGTTCCCGGGGAGATCTTCTAAAAAGTGTGGCTTCGAAAACCCAGGTTTAAAGTGTGGTCTTCCCCCACCTAACCCCTTCCGTGCTTTTGCTCCTGCCCTCACTAGGAGAAAGCATTTGGCACATTGGTATGGTCTGCAAGTTATAAGGGACCTCAAAAAGTGAGCTGGTCACTTCCTGGTGAGAGAGCTGCCAGCTTATTTCAGATCTCTGGACATTTTTTCATTTATTGCCATCTGTCCTTCTTCTTCCCTCCTTCCTTCAAAAAATGCTTATTGAATTTTACTACATTAAAAGGTAACAATTTAGCACAATGCCTGCCTCATGGTGCACATTCAATAAATGGCAATTGTCATTATTCAAGGCCCTAAGCTAATATCATGGGGGTAGTTGATGAAGATAAATCAGACTTAGAACCTGGTATTCAAGGAATTTGTACTCTTGAGGTGATGTGATCTGTCCATATATGACTTTTTACTAAGTAGAAACTTGTAAGTGCCTTAAGAGACAAATTTAGAAATTTTAGGCCAATTCTAGACATTTGAGAAAACACAGATAATAAAAAAGGAAGACGAAAATCACCTGTAATTTTATCACCCAATGCTAAATATTAATATATCTTTATATACTCCCAGCACTTTTTGGTATATATACTTTTTTAAACAAAACACAATGATGATATTTGATATTTAACATCTTATTAGCTTTGTTTGATGCTATATGTAAAGCATTTATTTAATCAATCTATTGTTGGTTATTTAGTGTCTTTTGATTTTTTTTTGTCATGATAATGAAGAAAGACTAAATTTTTGAGAACATCCATAAATACTTTTGAGAATTCATTTGTAGAAGTATAACTGCTTGGTCCAAGAATATGTATATTTTTAGGGATTTTAAACTTTTTTTTTAAGATTTTATTTATTTATTTGAGAGGGAGAGAATGAGAGATAGAGAGCATGAGAGGGAAGAGGGTCAGAGGGAGAAGCAGACTCCCTGCTGAGCAGGGAGCCCGATGTGGGACTTGATCCCGGGACTCCAGGATCATGACCTGAGCCAAAGGCAGTCGCTTAACCAACTGAGCCACCCAGGCGCCCTATTTTTAGGGATTTTAAAACACACTTATTGCTCAACTAACCTCTGGAAATACCCACTTACATTCCCACCAGCAGTTTATCAAAATGCTCATAGGACTCTCGTGAATACCAGACACTATCGTTTCCAAAAACATTGCTGGTTTGAGAGGTGTACAGAAGTATCTCAATTCCACATGTTATTTCACTTCTTTTATAAAATTGTATTTTTATTTCCTTTGCCTATATGTTTTTCCTCTGGGTGATTTTATCATTTATTTTAATTTGCATATACTCTTAGTGTACAGTGTATAATATATGTTAATTATACATATAACTAATATGTTAGTGATAGATAATATATAAGTATAATACTATATATTATATGACAATTACCGTATATCAATCACATAATTATATAATTAATATATCAATAATATACATTATACATGCACATGTCATTTTTTCTTTTAAGTTGACTCCATGCCCAGCATGGAGCCCAATGTGGGGCTTGAACTCATGACCCTGAGATCAAGACCTGAGCTGAGATCAAGAGTCAGACACTTAACCGACTGAACCACCCAGGTGCCCCAACGCATACATATATGTCTGTGTGTGTGTGTGTGTGTGTGTGTGTACACACACCTATATACATACCCAGGTGACCCTGGGTGACCTTTGAACAAAACAGGTTTAAACTGCACAGGTCTACTTATACATGGATTTTTTCCAGTAAATACAGTACAGTACTGTAAAATATATTTTCCCCTCCTTATGGTTTTTCTAATTACATTTTCTTTTCTCTAGCTTACTTTACTATAAGAATATATTATGTTGTACATATAACATACAAAATGTATGTTAATCAACTGTTGACACTATCAATAAAGCTTCCAGTCAACAGTAGGCTATTAGTAGTTAAGTTTTTAGGGAATCTAAAGTTCTATGTGGATTTTCAATTGTGTGGTGCATTGATGTCCCTAACTCCCACATATTCAAGGGCACCTCTCCCCCCCATATATGTGTGTGTGTGTGTGTGTGTGTATAATTTGTGAGTGCTGTGTCATGTATATTACAAATATTTCTTCCAGGTAGGAGGACTCATATTCCTGCAACATCAGTGTGTGGCAGTTAAGACTTGCTTTGAAACATACAGATATCTTGTAGTCCACAGCCATGGTTGCCTGTGTTAGGAAGAAAAAATTTTTTCTCTACCGTTTAAGATTCTTCTAGAATCAAACTGACATGAGACAGATGAATGGAAGAAAATCAAAGTTAATTATGTACATACTGGGAATCCACACAGACATGAGATTCCAAAGACAGGCAGACAAAATGAGGTATATATGTCATCCTGAACTGAGGAGAAGGAGGTGGGGGTCTGAAACTTCAAAGGGAAGGAAAGCAATTCACAAGAAGATGGGAATGAGTAAATGTTTGCTAAACAAATGTTTGCTGGGCCATTCAGAAACAATGGGGGCATAGAGAGGAATTTTAACAAACAGACTTTGCTAAGTTCCTCCCTCTCTGTCATCCCTAGTTCATATTATAGTGTAGTTATCAATGGCTCTCTTCTTGGAGCAGGTCCTCTAAATCTTTTAGGCTGTTAGGGGGAAGGTCAAAGTTTCTAAGTCTTTTGGGCCTTGATTGTTTTCCGCTGAAAGTAATCTGCGTACAAAAGTAGCACATTTTGGGATGATCTGCCCTTGGCCCCTACACCAACTAGTCACATTGTTTCTGCAGGGTGGAGTAAGTAGACATCCCTCTCTTACCATGTGAGAGAATCCTGATGAGATCCTGGTGGCTCCCAGATTGCTCCTTTTCTCAAGTATCTGACATTGTCATTAGGAACCACTTCCTATTCTAGTCTGAATTAATAAATGCAAAATTTCTAGGTCAAAGGACTTTACTAAAAGAATTCATGTTATGGTACTGGCAACTCAAAAGATTCTTACTAGGGGAAACTGATGAGGACAATGGAGGTCTTGGGAGTTCTGCAGGAGGGGAAATGTGACCCACCCTGTGACAAGGTCAAGAATAAAGTTTGGAGGGCTTCTGACAAAACTCTTTATTGAGTGGACATTTCTGGGCTAAGGGGAGGCATCCACTTCTGGTTCAGACTGGCAAGGAGAAGGCTTCAGCTATGTTCTCCATGGGGGTGATACAGCCGAGGGGCTGTTTGGGCATATATGGTGCACTTTTGGTAGTTGTATGGTGGGGGGCTGTGGACAGGCTCTATAGACAGTAAGCAGAGCCCAGAGGAATTAAATGTTTTGCAGAGTGAGGTACAGTCCTTCACAATGAGGAATTTCCCTAAGCACCAATAACACCCCCATGTAGAAGAATTGAGGGTTCCCTCTGACATGGAAGCCTGAGGCTCCTAACAGGCCTGTGCCCTGGCTTTGGGGCCTCTGGGACATTGACGGTCAAGGCTGCAGTGAGAACAGGTGCTGCCACATGTCATATGTAGCTGTGGGGTTTGGACCAGGCTCTGAGCTAGGTACTTTACTCAGCTCATTTGCTCACCTTTCACAACTCTGAAAGTTATCTGTTATGACCCCATTGTAGGAGAAGAAACCCCTAAGAGACTCTGAGAGGGACTAATTTGCTGGAAGTCGCAAGCTAGGAAGTAGCCAAGTTGGATTCAAACCATATCTGCTGTGACCCCTCAGCCCAGAGTTTGCCTCACACCATGCTGCCTCCCACAGTGGACTTTATTTCTGCCTAAGCCTTGGAACCAGCCTGTCATCCCGATGAAGAGAGATCAGGGAGTTTGCCAGGTCTCCTGGGCCAGTGCAGGCAGCAAGGGTCAGAGCATTGTCACAGGTGGGGCTGGGCTGCTCCTGGGAGGAATATCAGGTCGAAGAAACAGGGCTTGCTAATCTGCTTCCTACCAGGGATCCTCTTCAGCCTCATCATTCCCCATGTCCCAACTCAAATGTTCTTGTGTCCTCTTTATATAATTTTCTCAGGTCATGAAATCAGGTTTGCGGTCAAGAGGTCTTGGAAGTAAGACTATGAAGTTCAACAGGTGCCATACCAGAAAGCACTGACTGTCATCCTGCGTTGGTGATTTGAGAGTTCCATCCCTAGGAAACCATTGAATTTTCGATTATAGCAAGTGATTATAATGATTAGTATTAATTTAAGGCCATATGTTGAAGTTCAAGTGTAATTTGACTCTGGTGAGGTACTTGTGAACCAGCATTTGAGTATGGAACAAATAGATATGGGGGGAGTTGCAGTATTCTTGTTCTCCAGAAGAACTCACCTGATCTTCTGGGGCTTGGATATTTATTTGAGTTTTTATTAAGTGCATGCACAGATTTTTACCTTCTCCACAAGGCTGCCTGAAATATAAACACACAGCCTTCCCCACTAAGTGAAGTATGTCTGCAAAAAACAAAAGCACTTTTTTTTTTTTAAACCACCTGAGTGGGCCTCACTTAATCTCTTTTGGTACTCCTTACCACTCATTCCACAGATGAGAAAATGGGGCTCCAGGGGGGCCCTCCCTTCCCTTCTCCCCTTAGTGATGACCTCTAGGATGTTGGAAGCCAAGGGCTTGGAGGATGTGAAGTTGGTTGGGTGTATGGCAAAGAAGCTGCTTCCTTCAAATATGAACCTGGTGTTTTGGAAAATTCTAGGCTTGTGCTGAAGTGGTGTTGCTAACAGAGGGATGTGTTTCCTGTAGCAACAACCACTGGCTCCCTTGCTCCTATGTTTCTCTCTGTGGGGTTGTCCCAAAGGAGGAAACATAAGGGGCCCCGAGATAGCAGAGGCCCAGGGGGCCGGGAGTGAGTGTTCCTGTTCCACCCTTGGATTGCGGGAGCTGGGAACCCAGGCTAAGTGGAGGAGGTCTGCTGGTGGATGCTCCTGTCACAGGGCTTCTAGGGTGGGCCGGGCTCTGTGGTAAATGAGGCCAGGGTGACTCGGCTGCATGCCCTGGGGTGGGGACCACCCTCCAGCCCGGGCATAGAGGCCCCTGGCCTCCCTTGGTGCATATGGCTCAGAATTTTCTCAGTCCAGTGTGGTCTCTGTGCTCGCTTGGCTGAGTGTCCTGTCTGCTTGTCTGTCTGGGTGGAGGCAAGACCTTTGGGTATTGCCTGCTTGGTTGGGGGGTGATGGTGGGGAGCAAAGAACTGAATAAGGATCCAAGGCAAGATATTCTGCAGCCACCTCCCAGTACCCATGGACCTAATTTCCTCCTCTTCCCATCTCTGAGAAGACTGGAGCCGAGTGAGGTGAAGGGGTATGTGGAATGAGGGGTTGTGCAACCTGGGCCTTGCCATCTCTACTGTGGCACCCATCTCTCCGACCCCACTGTGACTCTAGGGCAAATCACTCTCTGAGCCTCCGCTTCCTCATATGTGAAATGGAGAGTGTGAATCTTAGTTATGGAGCTGTAGTGAGGATCAGGTGAAGTTATGCAAGAAAAAATTGCTTTAACTCTAAAATGCCATTAAAATGCTTCTTGCAATTAAGGAAGACTTCATACTGGTTAAAACTTGTGCACCACTCTTCACAGCATTTATCCTTCAACAAAGGGCAGCTGTATCTGTAGCTTGAGGAATGAGGCTCTCACGATGGGGTTTTGATCGTCGGCCAGCAACTGGAGTACACAGTTTTAAGGATGCGTGTCAGTGGAGAGCTTGCATTTGTAGTGAGAAACCCTGGGCTTTGGAGTCACACAAAGACTTACTGTGCTGGCCACGCAAGTCAGTTAGCTTCTCTGAGCCTCAGTTTCCTTCTTAGAACAAGTGGGGCAGTACCACCTCCCTTGTGGGTAAACCACAGCCTGGGGAGTGAGGTGCCATGCACAGGGCCTGGCTGTCACACTGTGTGTCTTTGCTCAGTGTCCCTTCCCTTCACCTGAAATCATGCTGTGACTAGAGCTGGCTCTGGCTGGGAGTGGATGAAGGTCAGTGGTCTGATCCTGAGGGTTTGTGGGTGCACTGTGGCAGGCTCAGCAGTGGGTCAGCCTGTGCTGGTGTGGGAGTGGCCACTAGGAAGCCCTGTACAGCCGTGCTTGTCCCCAACACAGGAACAAGAGCATAGTGTGCACTGGGCACTCCTCTGCCTTCCCATGGACTGATGCCCCTCCCTGGGCCACACAGTGTACCTGGAATGTCTACCCAGCCTCCACGGACCTGGCAGAATCCACCTGGGGCCATGGGGAAATTGGAGTCGTTCTAGCATTGTAGGAATGACCTTCTGAGCCAGGCCTGTGGATCTGTCCTGGGACACAGAAGAAAAAGGGCAGCGGGATGGTTAAATTGGACTTATTAGAGTTCAGAATATGACGGGCTCTGGAGTTAGATACTTGGGGTTCATATTCTGAACCCCATCTTCCTTTTGTTGTGATCTTAGAGAGGTGGCATCACATAGCTAAAGGTCAGTGTCCTAAGCAATAAGTGGACATAATAAATAGTATCTACCTTGCTGGGTTGGGACATTAAATGAGATAAAATGCAAGTAGACCTCCTAGGCATTGTCTTTGTCCATTTGGGTTGCTATAGCAATACCACAGACCTGGTGGCTTAAACAACAGGAATTGATTTCTCATAGTTCTGGAGGCTGAGAAGGCACCAGCATATTTGGTGTCTGGTGAGGACCTGCTTCCTGGTTCATAGATGGCCATTTTCTTGCTGTGTCCTCACATGACAGAGATCAAGGGACCTCTCTGGGGTCTCTTTTATATTTTATAAGGGTGCTAATCCTATTTATGAGGGCTCCATGCTCATGACCTTGTTACCTCCCCAAGACACCACCTTCTAATACCATCACACTGGGGATTAATGTTCAACATATGAATTTTGGGGGGGGGGATACAAACAGTCTATAGCACTATTATTATTGGAAGTTAGTAAACATTTGCCAAATATAGCATGAACTAGACACTCTGGAAGAACATGGAGAACCATGGGGGGAAATGCCCAATTCTGGACTCAGAATTGAGAACTGGGGTTAGTTTCTTACCAACTTGCTCTTTAATCCTGGGCGAGTCACTTAACATGGGCATCAGTTTCTCCATGTGTAAATGACTGGTTGAGTAAGAAAATCTCTGTGGTTTCTGCCACTCAGGAAGGAGGTGAGCCTTGAGTCCTAAGGGCCACCATAACTTTCCCAGAGTGGGAAGATTCAGGGGAATGGCTAAATGAGGTGCACTGGGATTTCTGGTGAAAGATGCTTTGCAGAGTTCAGAGCAAAGCAGAGGTAAATTGGTTGAAAGACTAGTAAAGAGTTAAAATTATTCTTGGAATAAGTAGCCTAGATTGCATGTATATAATTTTGTGTGGTAATTCTGATTCACAGTGAGTTTGATAACCACTGAGCTAGACTCAAGGAAGTAACCAAAGGCAGGTGGCTGGGTAGCTGCCTAAGCCTTCCAGCCACTCCACCTTTATGTTATCAAATCCTAGTGGGAAATGGGGTGAACAGGTGAAGATTTCCAAGTGTGTGTTTGTCAGCAGGGTTAGGTCCATTCTGATGGTATAGGAAGGCTTCATGGCTTCAATTCATATTCCTAGATTTGTTGATTATGCACCATAAGTGTGATAATAAATAGTAGGTATGGGAGCGTCTAGCATGGGTTCTGCTTAATAAATGCTGGCTGGATTTGAGAGGTGGTATGTACAGAGGTTAAGAGCATGGATTCTGGAACTTGACTACCTTGGTTTGAATTTTGGCTTCACAGATTATTAGCTTTGTGATCTTGGACGAGTTACTTACCCTTTCTGTATCTCAATGTGCTCATCTGTTAAATGGGGATAATTATATTTCCTGTCTCTTGGGGTGTTGGAGGATTAAACGAGTTATGTACATCGAGCACTTCGAACAGCATGTGGTACATAGTAAGTTCTGTATAAATGTTTGTTATAATATTATTTTTGTATTATTGTCATATTCATAATATATATCCATAATGATAATATATTTCTATAATAATATTATAGTGAAGATAATAGTAATAACCATCTCTGAGTCCTGCTTGATCAAACACTTGTATATACTGTTCTTTGAAAAGCTGTAATTATGACCTTGATCTTCTGCTTTCTGATGTTCAAAATTGGCATTTCCTGCCAAAAGGCATTCACTTTTGTGTCCTTGGGCATTGGTGTCCTGATTCTGTACAGTTATTTTCAATGAATCCATGGTGGACCTACAAATGCTCCCATCTTCTCAACCAGTTTATCATCTTTTAGGATTTAGTGTGTCACTTGTGATGGCTTTGCAACGTGAGTCCCTAATTTCCAGCCCATTTTTAGATGGGGCTGACTCTCCCAGCCCAGGAGGGTAGGTGGAAAGGAAAGTGATGCAGGAGACCTGGGCTCTAGGCCCAGTGCCAGCCCATCCTGTCCCTGTGACTGTGGGAAAGATCATGAATCTCTTTGAAACTCAGGTTCCTCATTTGTAAACAGGGATGGCAATTCCTTCTTTGTTGTGTTGGGAGAGTTCAATAGGATGAAGAATGTAAGAACCTAGCTCACTCTAGGTGCCCAATAATTGGTAGCTATTGTGATGATGGAGAGGCCCTGCAATCAGGGAGTGGGCAAGTCTCCCAGGCCTACATCTGCTTCCCTGGATGGTGCTCACCAGCCTGCCGCCTGGCTGCCTCCCACAGACCCCCACCAGCCACTTGTGTTGAATGCTGGCAGGCCTGCAAGGCTGTCTTTGTTTTAGTATAGGATTTCCAACCAGGCTGGTATCTGGAGCTCCTGCCTTACCCCAGCCGAGTGCTTCCAGCAGGGTCTGGGTAATTGGGTGACAGCTGCTCTGGGGAGAGCTGGTTGGCACTTCTTGTGCTGTTTGGCAGGCGGGCTCTGGAGTGTAGTGGGTGCTTGGCCTGAGAACCAGGCCTTCCCCAAGGAGCCCTGGGGAAGTGGGGCTTGGAAGCAAAGTTATTGGAAGTTGGTTTTTACTTATGGATTTATGATTTTCTTCTCATAACGCTTTCCTTTTTTTTTTTTTTTTAAGTAGTTTCCATGCCCAGTGCGGGGCCTGAACTCAGGACCCTGAGATCAAGAGTCACATGCTATAGTGACTGAGCCAGCCAGGCACCCCTGTAAACTCTTTCCTATTCATACTTTCCCCTCCATCTCCCCTGCCTTAGTTCAGACCCTCCTCTTTCTCACTGAGTCTATTGCAGTATTTCCAACTGGCCTCCCCTCCACACTCTTCTCAACACAGCAACTAGAATGTTCTTTTGGAACATACAACTGATCTCTCTGCCCTCCAGCTTAAAACTGTCCAGTAGCAGATTGCTGGGGGAAGATGGCAGAGTAGGAAGATCCTAACCTCATCTGTCCCATGGATACAACTAGAAAACACCCACATCAGTGCAAATAACCCAGAAAATGACCCAAAGATGGGCAAAACAGATTCTCCACAGCTAAATGTAGAGAAGAAGCCACAAGAAAGTGGGTAGGAAAGGCGGAGATGCAGCTGGGAGCTCAGTGGACCCACAGGGACTATCTACAGGAGGGAGAGATGCTGCAGACTCAAAGAGAGGAGGGAAACAGACCCTTACATCAGGCACCCCAGATATGGGGAACTTGCATGGGGAAGATGAATCTCCCTAATATTTGGCTTTGAAAACCAGAGGGGCCAAATTTCATGGATTCTTACTATCAGCGGGGCTTAACACTTGGAACTTTAAAAATCAGTGGACTTGTCTCTGGGAGAGCTGGAAGGTAGATAGGAAACTGAGTCCCTGCCCTTAAAGAGACAGCACAACAGTCCTACAGAGATACAGCATAGAAACAGCAGTTTGAAAAACACCTGGGGTATACAGGAGGGGGATTTGTTTACTAATCTCAGAGTGTGTGTTGGAGGGAGAGAGATCATTCAAAGACTCCTCTAGCAACAAAGGAGCTGGTTGGCACCATTTTGCTCCCCTGCCCCCAGCCTAGACACATACAGACACCTGCAGGAACTAGTGTGATGCCAACACTCACTACCTAACTTGCTAACACTGCTTGCTCTGCCCCTGTGTACTTTTGTGGATCTGCCCCCCCCCCACACCTCCCCTGCTCCTCCACCCCTCCAGACCTTTCTGGCACCATGCACTCTGCCCCCATGCTCTCCTGAGGACTTGCTCCCTCCAGCCTTGTGGCAGGAGTTTTCTAAAGCAGCTCCAGGTCTCTTCCCACAACAGACCTATGCAAACCTTGCTAACACTGCACACCCTCCCCCTGTGTTCTCCTGCAGTCCTTCCCCCTCCAATACACTCTTGGCTAGAGCCCATCCAAAGTGGTACCATAAGCCTAGCAGTGTGCAAGCAGCTCTGACGGGGCCAGCACCACTCCAAAGTGACTCCTGCCCTGGGGAGATAACTACACACGGCAGTCCAACTGTAGCCCCATCCATGGGCTGGGGTAGACATCTGGTCTGACTACAGGCACTGCCCAAAAATGAAGTCTTCTCAAAAGACCACACAGGGAAAATGCTCTGTAGTTCAGTGCTACTGCATTGCTGGTGAATGCCTGGTCTGACTCAGGTCAAGCCCAAGTGGCTGCACACTGGCCCAGTAACAACACAGAGACCAAACCTTGCCTACATCAAGCAAAGAGAGACATTGCAGTTGACTGGACTGAAGGCACATGCAGCTCAGCCACAATAGTAGGGTGCACACCACATGCAGGAGGCATCCCTGAAGCACGAGTTTCTGGTGAACAGGGGACATTGCAGGGCACTACAGGACCTCTTCTTCATAAGGCCACTACTGTAAGAGCAGGAGAGGTAGCTGACTTTCCTAACACAGAAACAGACACAGAGAGTTAGACAAAATGAAAAGATAGAGGAATATGTCCCAAATGAAAGAACAGGACAAAATCATAGCAAGAGAACTAAATGGAACAGAGATAAGTAACAAGCCTGATAGAGAATTTAAAGCAATGATCATAAATATATTCACTGGACTTGAGAAGAGTGGAGGACCTCAATGAGACCCTCAACAAAGAGATTGGAAATATAAAAAGAACCAATCAGAAATGAAGAATTCAATAACTGAGATTAAAAATAGACTAGATGGAATAAATAGTAGAGTAGAAGAAGCAAAAGAATGGATTAGCAACCTGGAGGACAGAATAATGGAAAAAACAGGAGTGAGAAAAAAAATAACAAAAAATGAAAATAGGGAACTCAGTGACACCATCAAGCATAATAAGATTCGCATTATAGGGATCCTAGAAGGAGAAGAGAGAGAAAGGGGGCAGAAAATGTATATGAATAAATAATAGCTGAAAATCTTCTGAATCTGGGGAAAGAAGCAGAAATCTAGATCCAGGAGGAAGAGAGAGCCCTCAACATCAACCCAAAGAGGTCCATACCAAGACACATAATAATTAAAATGGCAAAAAGTAGTGATAAAGAGAGAATTTTATTTACTTATTTTTAAAAAATATTTTTATTTATTTATTTGACAGAAAGAGACAGTGAGAGAGGGAACACAAGCAGGGGGAGTGGGAGAGGGAGAAGCAGGCCTCCCGCTGAGCAGGGAGCCCAATGTGGGGCTCCATCCCAGGACCCTGGGATCATGATCTGAGCCGAAGGCAGACGCTTAATGACTGAGCCACCCAGGCACCCCAAAGAGAGAAATTTTGAAAGCAGCAAGAGAAAAAAAAAACAAACAGTTACATACAAGGGAAACCCAATAAGGTTATCAGCCCTGTGGCCGTAGGAGGAACATGGGCTGAGAAGAGGCTGGAGATGGGCTGAGATTCTTCTGGCCAGCTGAAGGATTTGGGTCTTTTTCCCCCAAGAGCAGTAGAAGGAAACTGGTGGTTTTAAGCAGAAGTGACACAATTGGATTCGCAAAAGCACCCTCTGCCTGCACTGGGGTGATTCAGTCCGTTGAGTGTTGACTGGTCCTGCTATTTTGTTGTACCTAGCTACTACTGTGCGTGGGAGTTCCTCCTCTCTGGCTGGGCCTTCCTGTATCCTTCTGAGTATTCATTCTCTCTTCGGAACAAATTGGACAAACTTTCAGGCTGCCAGAGAGGCAGGTGGTCGGTGGGGGCTGGAGGCTGTCTTCATTTTCCTAATTACTTAATTCATTTTTTAACAAAATGAAGATAGGATTATTAATTTTATTTGCCTATAAAAATAAGTCAGATTCATTTTAGGAACTCAGGAAAGAAAACCTTATTATCCAGAGATGACCTATATTAGTATTCAGGTGAATCTGTTTCCATATTTTCCTTTATCTATGTTCACTTAATATTCTATTACAGTTTTATATTTAAGTGGGGTCATACATGTTGTTCTATTGCTTGCTTTTTATTTTATTTTATTTTTTTATTTTTATTTTTTAAAGATTTATTTATTTGAGAGAGCAAGAATGAGAGAGAGAGAGTACATGAGAGGGGGGAGGGTTAGAGGGAGAAGCAGGCTCCTTGCTGAGCAGGGAGCCCGATGAGGGACTCGATCCCGGGACTCCAGGATCATCGCCCTATTGCTTGCTTTTTAAAACTGAATTGTTGGGCACCTGGGTGGCTCAGTTGGTTAAGTGTCTGCCTTTGGCTCAGGTCATGATCCCAGGCATCCTGGGATTGAGTCCCACAGCCCTGTGGCTGTAGGAGGAACATGGGCTGAGAAGTCCTGGGATTGAGTCCCACATCAGGCTCCCTTTTCAGTGGGGAGTCTGCTTCTCCCTCTGCTGCTCCCCCCCCACTCCTGCTTGTGCTCTCTCTCTCTCAAAAATAAATAAATAAAATCTTAAAAAAAAACCCAAAACCTAATTGTATGTATGGACATTTAAAATTACTCTGTTTACTCTCTTAGTACGTAAGCCCTCTTTTGTGCTTATCTCAGTTTTTCTAATCCCCCCACTTTGTTGTACCCCAGAGCCAGGTGAAACTTATCTGAGCATTTCACAGCATGGTCTGTTTAGACAGTGATGTCTCACCAGTTCACACACACACACACACACACACTCACACACACACACACACTCCACGTTCACTTATTCCCCCTCTCTCTCTCATTGAGCATTTGTGATTTGCCAGGCACTATTCTAAAAGCTTTGCAAGTATCTGCTCATGTAATTCCCCATTTTCTGATGAGGCAGGGAAACAAAGGCACTTGCCTGGGAAGTGGAGAGACTAGGGCTTGAGTCCAGGGTATCTGAAGCTTTGGTGGTTATGTGTGAACCTGACTATGCATGGGGGATGTCAGTGGAAGGGCTCTTCCTATTCCTGTGGCACATACCTTTGGTAAAAATTTGAAGCAGTTTGGGACATCCAACATTTCCTCTGATCCCAATGAGAGGGTTTATGACCTTGTACGAGGGAGGTAAACTGGGTATTAAGCTCTTAGTACCAGAATGTTTCTTATAGTTTATTTCAACTGAAAGCTCATTTGGTCATGTATTGCTTCATTCATTCTTCCACAAACATTTGCTAGGTGCCCATTGACTGCAATATATAAGGTGACATTAGACAATTTTCTCATTCTTGAAGAGTGTGTGGGCTGGTAGACTGATATTAAAAAAATAACGTCCCTGGGCCAAGTGTTATCTGAGGGATTTATAAGGAATGAGGGTAACACAGGGGTAGGAAGGTCTCACTGCCTGCAGGAGTCAGCAAAGGCTTGGACTCAATTTTTTTCTGTCTTTTCTTATCTTTTTTTCCTTCCCTTCATTCAGTTTTATTGAGGTGCAATTTACATACCATAAAATTCACCCATTTTGAAAGTACAGTTCAAGATTTTTAGTAAATTTACGGAGTTGTGCAATCATCACTGTGTATAACTACTCCACTGTTTTATTTTGAATAGTGCTCATTATATTGATACATACATTTGTGTATCCATTCACCAATCAATGGACACAGGTTATTTCTGGTTTTTGGCTATTATGAATAATGTTGCTCTAAACATTCATATACAGGTATTTTTGTGGATATAGGTTTTCATTCTCTTGGGTAGATTCCTGGGAGTGGAATTGCTAGATTGTATGGTAAATTAATGTTTAACTTTCAAGAACCTGCCAGACTGCCTTCCAAAGTGGCTATACCATTTTACAATCCTACCAGCCACGTAAGAGTCCTTGAGCAGAGTTTTAAAGAAGTAGGAATTAGCTAGATCTGTGTTTTTCCAAATACTGCAGGGGCAGGGCTGGCTGCATAAGAACCAAATGGGGAGCTTGTTAAAGATCTGGTACAGGAATCGGAGATTCTGATTCTATAGTTATGCAATGGGGCCCAGGCAATTGCATTTTAGAAAGTTTTCTAAGTAACTCTGATGCGCAACTTTGTTTGGAAATCACTGAATTGGATGAGGTTGAGGATGGGATGGGCAGGGGAGAGATTTGGGAACATTCTAGGCAGAGAAAATGGCATGCAAAAAACCAGCATAATATGTCATTTAGTGGTTAGCAGTAGGAGCCTTGGGATTTCATATTCATTGTAGGAGAATTTATTTTGCATTCTGATATTGCGACTGATTCTCTCTGGCTTGCTGTGCAATCACTGCTATTTGCTCTTCTTTTCTGTAGTTTGGAGGTGTATTAGGTTTTCTCTAACGGAAATGACAATATTTAAACATTCTAGGGAGACACAGTATAGATCCCTTAGTTAAGCACCTTGCGGCTTCAGTTTATGTCTGCTTCAGTGCAAGTCCTCTGGCTCCTTCTTCCCTCCTGGTCCCTGTTGATGGAAGTTGCATTTACTGACTGTGCCGACACTTCACCCTGGGTCTCTGGTGGCTGTCAGTCTGAGCTCTACAGAAATGGGAGATTAAGGCCCTCTGTGAATCAGGAGTTGGGATTTTGGTGGTAGGGCTGTTTGCAGAGTTGGATGCATGACGAGGGGAAACTTGTAGTCATTACTGAACAGATGCCCTTAATGAAGTCTCTGCTGAATTTCCAGCTGGCAGTGAGAGCTCTGCATTGGGATGGGAACATCGCAGTCACTGGATCATTATGTGACATCACATCCTCCCCTTGTTGTCATCATCCCACTGAAAGTGTCCCTCAGGGTGAGGGCAAGCCACATCTTTTTCCATTAATGGGAATCCGTGGTGCTTTCTTCCATGCTAAGGAGAAAAAGAACTAGTGTGTTCATGCTCTTTGAAAGGAGGAAAAGCTTAACAATTTTCAGCATGATTTTACTACTATTGTTATTATTTTAACAATTATTACACAGTTGTACATGTTGACTGTAGAAAAATTTATAAAATAAAGATTGGCAAAGAGAACACAAAATCCTACTCATGATATCAATGTGTACAGACAATCACCGTTAACATTTTGGTAATTTTTTTTTTTTCTGCTTGAGTTTTAACACATATGTACACTTCTTATTATTGTTTAGATATGAGACCATTGCTGTATTGTTTTTTACCTTTTCCCCCTACCTAACAATGTATGATTAATATTATTTCATAGCAAAGTCTTCTTCAACAGAGTTTCTAAGGTACCCTTGGTTTATTTAGCTGATCTCTGCTGTTGGATGTTTATGTTCTTTGTTTTCTTGTCTGTCACAAATACCATTCAGTGACTATCATAATTTCTACAGCTTTGTAAATCTTTTTTGCCTGAGGATAAACTCTTTGAAGTAAAGTTGTTGAGTAGAAATATTTTTAAATCTTTTGAAATATATAATCTAACCCCCTTACAGTGTTGAACCAGCTTGTAATTCCACACATAACGTATGAGTTGGCCTGTTGACCTTTACTTACATTGGATCTCAACCTTTAAAGAAGTTGTACTCTGATATGTCAAACAATGGCATATAACTCTTCTGTTAATTTATTTGATTATTTGTGGGTTCGAACGCTTTTTTTCTCATGTTCTTTTATAAGCAGCTTCTGTATTTCTTTTATAAATAGCATATTCATTTTTCTATTTGGGTGTTCCCTGATATAAAGTTTTTATATATTAAGGCAATTAAACTTTGATGATATTTGTTGTAAATAATTTTCACCACTTGTAAATATACCTTTTAACTTTGATGTTCAGACATATTTTAAAATAAACCAATTTTTTCATTTATGGTTCATGTTTAGTAAAACCTTCTACACTGAAGAGATTAGGAAAATCTGCATCCCTGTTTTCTTCTAGGACTGTATTTATAGTTTTATTTATTTATTTATTTTTAATAGAATATAGTTTATTTTTTTATTTTTTTCATGTTTTATTTTTTATTGTTATGTTAATCACCATACATTACATCATTAGTTTTTTGATGTAGTGTTCCATGACTCATTGTTTGTGCATAACACCCAGTGCTCCACGCAGAACGTGCCCTCTTTAATACCCATCACCAGGCTAACCCATCCCCCCACCCTATAGTTTTATTTTTATAAAGTCTTTAATTGAAATCTCTGAATTCATCTAAATTTTTTTTGTAATAAGGTAGAGATTTAATTTTGTTTCCCCTCCAAATTATCCATTTTTCTCTACACCGATATAAAACAATTTCATAACATAATAATGTGACACACATATACATACACACATTTGAGTCTCCTTTTGGAACTTCTGTTTCCTTCTTCTTCCAGTCTTTTCCTATACTAGTTGATGCTTTTTAGTTATTGTAGCTTTGTGATACATTTTAAGATCCAATATGGCAAGGCTACACTCATTCATCTTTTTCAAAATGTTCTTGGCTATTCCTGCTCATTTTTTTTCTTGATGGACTTTAAATTGCTAATTTAAAAGTCCATTTAGAAGTCCTTAGAGGGGTGCCTGGGTGGCTCAGTTGATTAAGCGCCCGACTCTTGATCTCACCTCCGGTCTTGATCTCAGGATCATGAGTTGGAGCCCTGTTTTGGGCTCCACACTGGATGTGCAGTCTACTTAAACAAACAAACAGAAAGTCCTTAGGATTTTTAACAGAGTTGTAGTTAAGAGCATGATTTAGCAACTTCCTAGGTGGTCTGATTCTAAATAAACTTTAAACTTTTTCTTTTTTTTTTTAAAGATTTTATTTATTTATCTGACAGAGAGATAGAGAGGAGCACAAGTAGGCAGAGAGGCAGGCAAAGGGAGAGGGAGAAGCAGGCTTCCCGCTGAGCAGGGAGCCCGACTCGGGGCTCCATCCCAGGACCCTGGGATCATGACCTGAGCCAAAGGCAGCGCTTAACCAGCTGAGCCACCCAGTCGCACCCTAAATAAACTAAAAAATGTTCCCTGGGCACTGAGAAATAGAGCATATTTTCTGTTTTCATGTATATCACAAAATATACTTATTAAATTAATTTAACTGTGTTGTAATTATATAATCTCAACTGATTATCCAGATTAGGAATTATATTAATACTGTTATTCAGATACTTATCTATTTTTTTGGCTGCTTGACCTGATGAGGACTACTTGTTTATTAAAGACTTCTCATTATTATATCTTGTTCTTGTAAGTTTTTCTTTGTTTTTAGCTTTATATATTTTGGTACACTGTAATTTGTTTTGTAGAATTAATGAGAATTACATATTCACTGTCAGTTTTACTCTTTTTCAATGTAAATGATTCTCTGGATACATACCACTAAGTGGTTTTACCATTGTCTTTCTTCAGTTTTACACTATCCTTTGTTTGTATGTGTGTGTATATGTGTGAATATCTTATATTCTTACTATTAAAAATTCAAATTAACCAGTCCTCTCCTGTCTGCTCTCCAAAAGCTTTAAGCTCTCCCTAAATTTATATCTGACATCTTGGTGAACACCCTTTACTCTGTTGGGTTTGTGTGTATGTGAACACACACATTCACAATGTGCCCTAGGATCATTCTGTACATGCACTGGTGTGTAATTTACATTTTTTTTCCACTTAAAAATATGTTATCTTTTGGTTGCAGTAAAGACACAAAAAACCCCATTTTTTAAAAAGATTTTATTTATTTATTTGAGAGAGAGAGAATGAGAGATAGCATGAGAGGGAAGAGGGTCAGAGGGAGAAGCAGACTCCCCGCTGAGCAGGGAGCCCGATGTGGGACTCGATCCCGGGACTCCAGGATCATGACCTGAGCCGAAGGCAGTCGCTTAACCAACTGAGCCACCCAGGCGCCCAAAAAACCCCATTTTTAAATGAAGTTCTTCTTGGTATGAAATGTTCATATTTTTCATCAGATCAAGAAATTATGCTTCTTTCTCATTTTTTTGCCCTTATCCTATTTGTTTTACTCTGTACAATATTTTGTTTTTTGTTCCAATTTGATCGTTTTAACTTTTTAAATTGGGGAGATTAATATAATTATCATTATAATTGTTATATTTGCTCTTTCTGACATATTAACAATGTTTTCTACTGAAAAAAATGGCATGTTTATTTTTTTCTTTTTTGGTATATGGACTGTATTTTCTTTACCTTTTATCTTTCCTAGTGTTTGGAAGATATATGTTGTAGTATTTGTTACCTTTCATTTTTAAGAAGATTCTTTAATCAGCTTTTTCAGATTGTCAGAATCAGGTGTGACATGGCATCTTTGGTGATAAGGTATTTATCACACTTTTACTAGTTTTGCCCACTTCTTAGGCTATGTTGATACAACCTGGGGCTTAAAAATCCAGATAGTTTTTTATATGATTCTTTTTAGCATTATAGATTTTTCTCTTTAGGTAAGTTTTACGTTTGATTTTGTTTTTTTTTTTTTTAAAGATTTTATTTATTTATTTGAGAGAGAGAGAATGAGAGATAGAGAGCACGAGAGGGAAGAGGGTCAGAGGGAGAAGCAGACTCCCTGCTGGGCAGGGAACCCGATGTGGGACTCGATCCCGGGACTCCAGGATCATGACCTGAGCCAAAGGCAGTCGCTTAACCAACTGAGCCACCCAGGCGCCCATGATTTTGTTTCTTTTTAAACAATGTGATGGTTAATTCTATATATCAACTTGAGTAGGCTAAAGGATGCTCAGATAGCTGGTAAACATTATTTCTGGGTATGTCTGTGAGGGTATTTACAGAAGAGATTAACATTTGAATTCATAGGCTGACTATAGATCACCTTCCCCAGTGCTGGTGGGCATCATCTAATTTGTTCCAGATAAGGGAACTTCTCACGTCCATTACTGTGTGAGCCAATTCCTATAATAAATCTCCTCTTACATGTATCTGTATATATCTGGTTGGTTCTATCTCTGTAGAACTCTAACTAATACATACAGCTTTATTGAGATGTAACAGACCATACAATAACCTGCTTAAATATGCAATTAAAATTATTTTTAGTAAATTTACAGAATTTTGCCACTGTCACCACCATCCAATTTTTGAACATTTCCATCACCCCAAAAAGAACCCTTATACCCACTGATAGTCCCTGAACCCAATTTCACAGCCAGTTTTTCTGCCAATTGTTTATCTCTTTTAACTAGTTTTATTTCCCACTGCCAGTTACTTTTGTGCTTTTCTGGAACTGTCTTAATCTTCAGATTGTTGGATTGCAAATTCAAGAAACTTTCTAGAAGCTCCTGTGTCTCTTAAGAGCTCATGTATGTCAAAATACCTTTCTAACATGGCAGATAAATTGGTGGCATAAAATTGCTGGGTGGTAACTTTTTTCTTTTTCAAAATTCTATAGGCATTGATTCAGCATCTCTTTGGATTTAGCCTAGCATTAGAGAAATCTGAAGCCTGACTGATTTTTCATACTTTATAGGCAATCTGGCTTATCTTCCTGAGTGCTTATAGTTTTTCTTTTTTTTTTAATTAAAAAATTTTATCCTTGTAGTTAAATAGTTTTGTAAGCATAGGGGTAGATGTGGGTCTCTTTTAATTGACTTTTAGAGAAAGTCAAAGTTCTGTTTGATCTGTCTATGCAGTTTTTCTTCAGGTTAGGACAATTTCTTCTATTGTATCTTTGATTATTACTTGTCTTCCATCTCTTCTGAAGTTTCCTTTAGGAACACCCATTGGTCCTGTATTGACTTCCATTCTCTGTTTTCCACAACAAGAATCACTTTTTTTTTAAAAGATTTTATTTATTTAATTGACAGAGAGAGAGAGAGAGAGAGACAGAAAGAGAGGGAACACAAGCAGGGGGAGTGGGAGAGGGAGAAGCAGGCTTCCTGCCGAGCAGGGAGCCCGATGCGGGGCTCGATCCCAGGACCCTGGGATCATGACCTGAGCCGAAGGCAGTCACTTAACCAACTGAGCCACCCAGACGCTCCAACAAGAATCACTTTGATTTACATGTTCTTTCCCTGACTTCCCTTTGATTTGACCACCAAATGGATTTTGTATAGCATCCATTTTGTTTTTTAACTGTTTCCTGTGTTTTGCTTCTGCTGTTGAATTTTTGTTTTCACAGAGCCCTTCCTTCTTTTCTGCATTTGTTTTCTTTGCAACTTTAATCCATTTTAATTTCCATCTGCCCATGTTTATACTTTTTATGTTTTTGACCAAGTAGTCCAATCCCCTTATCATGTGTGGGGCATGTTGGTGTCATTACTCCCAGCCCAGTTTCCTATTTCCGTTAGACCATTATCTGATGAATCCTGCTTCACTGAAGTGGCATCTTCTGTCTCCTCCGTTGCTTGATTCTCTGGCCCTCTGAATGTGAACAGCCACAGTCATCAGTGTGCACTGCCATCAGGGTTCATCCTGATGGTATATGGCCTTGATCTAAGAGGAATGTACTGTGCTGCTACCAAGTCTCTTCTCACTCTCATCAATGTTGTACTTCCTAGAATTTGTGGTTTCTGATTAGATTTGGAAGGGGTAAGGGGTGGAGTTGGGGATGATGATGAGGGAACAGAACCTGAGGCTGAGAGATGGAAGCAGAAGCTTGAAGCGTCTTTATTTCTGTCAATCTCTCTCTCTCTCTCTTTGGTCTTGTGGTCTGTTCCATTCATCAGAGCCAGGCTGTGTCAAGAGCCTCAGCAGCTGTTGTTTTAATCCAGTGCCATCTATTTTATAATCCTCATCAGTTGCTCCCAGGTTCTGGTATTGGGCTGTGGCCAGTTTTAGTTTTGTTATGACTTTTTATCTTTTTCTTCTTTGCTATTAATGAGAACTCAGGAGCATCTGCATTGTGGCTTTATACCATTTTGGGCCAGAAGAATCATAGTTGATTTCCTAAGCTTGTGCAAAAAATTTTAAATGCCTATTGGCAATTGGTGAAGACTGCAAAAGTGAGGTTTAGAGAGGATTAAAAAATAACTATTCATATCTGAGTGGTGCCATATGTTGCTTATTGCAGGAAAACTTGGCGTGTGTGCAGTTTTTAAGTGATGTGCAGTGTAGGGATTTTTAAATTTTTTAAAGAATGAGTCCAGGAGCAGAAGAGTGAACAACCGTTTTTATAAAAGCCAGGATTTTGTTCTTTCTGTGCTAATCAAAGCTTCATTTCCCAGTTTTTTCTTTCTCCAGTGGTGGTCGTAGGGGTCATAATAAAAGTAACTGATGTTTGTTAAGTGGTTCTTGTGGACCAGGTACTGTGTAAAGGCTTCACAGGTAGTAGATCATTTAATCTTCACAACAACACCATGAGATATTATTCTTCCCACAGAAAGGTTAAATGATTTGCTTAAGATTCCAGAGCTTACAAGGGGCAGAGCCAGAGTTGGAATCCAGCCTGTCTTGCTCAGGAGCCCCAACTCCTAACTGTCACACAGCACCAACTCTCAAAATAGCTGTTTCCTGTAGTTAACTATCCCCCTCCTAGATCCTGAGGTTCCATTTAACCCCTAACTCTGGGATTTAATGTCTGCTTGCTCTTGCATTAAAATGCCTCTCATCTGTGTTAACAGAAGACCTGAAGATGATGTATGGGATGTTTAAACTTTTTTCTTACTTGGTTTTTGAGTCATGTTTAGATACCAATTAAAACCTAGATAGAAACAGACAAATGCTCATTTAAGTCCTGTTTGTGCTTGTTTTGCCAGTTCTGATAACTTCTTTCTTGTCTTTGCCTTAGTTTACTTTCTATAAAGTGGGGCTGAGAATGGAACCTATTTCTTAGAGTTACAGTGAAAATGAAAGAGCTTGTAAGTGTAGAGTACTTATAACAGTGCTTGGTACATGGTAAATAATCAACAAATTTAGCTATTATTGATAGTATTATTGCAATAAAATTTTCTGCTTTCATCACGGCCATTTATATTCCAAGTAAGTGCAAATATGTTTGCATTTTCACAAATTGGATATCTTGCCATTTGTAGTTAGGGTTTGCTAATTCAGTGAGCTGTCATCAACAATTACAGGGTCTTCCTAAGTGAGCATGGTTAGGTATCATGTCATTATGTCAGTGAATTTGCTAGATGTTTTCACCCATTGCAAATGACTTCTTGTCTTGGACTTTCAGTTACACTAATGAACAAGTGATTTATCAGCTCTATGTTGTCATGAGGTTTGAGAGTGGGTGTATAAGTGAACCACAAGGGGAGCTCTACACTCATTTTCATTGCCCATTCTAGGAGCTGTTTGCAGGGGCAATCCGGGGAAGACTTGTGGCTTTTGTTTTATTTTCCCAGATGTTCCTGCCAACTTGCAGTAGGGAAGTCTTCGGCTAGAGGCCAGGATACAGAATGGGGGTTTGGAGAATTCTCATATGAGAGGTGACTACGGTCAAACTGAGCTGTTTGCCTGCTGCTGGTATTTGTTTGATGCTAAACCCCCACCCTGAGATATGTTTTCAGGTTTACTTGCTTTCTCGCTTTTGGTTCAGCAAGATTCATGGAGCAAGCACAAAGTATGAGCCATGGAAAAAGAGGCCACTAGTACAAGTGGCTGTGCAGATTATGTGGCTACCGGAGGAGCTTGTGTGAGCCCCACTGACATCAGTGGGAGCTGGGCATGGGCATGCTGCAGAGAAGTTTTTAATTAGAAGTTTTCTTTTTTCTTTTTCTCATTTTAAACTCTGAAATACACGTCAAGGTGTAAAAGGTCCCATCTGATGAAATATGTGAGCTTGCTTTCTTTGCTAGAAATAAAAAGTATGCTTACGTGGAAAAGGAACAACTTTTTTTTTTTTTAAGGATGTTATGTATTTATTTTAGAGAGAGAGAAAGTGTGAGCAGGGGGAAGGGCCGAGGGAGAGGGAGAGAATCTCAAGCAGACTCCCCGCCGAGTGAGGAGCTCGTCATCATCATTGTTGCATGGGTTGATCTCAGGACCCTGAGATCATAACCTGAGCCGCAACCAAGAGTCGGTCGCTTAACCGACTGAGCCAGCCAGGCGCGCTGAGGAGCAACTTTTCGTAGAACTATAGCATGCTTGGTGGAAGCACGTTGGAACTTGGGGTAAAAAATTCTGGATTTTAGTCCTAGATATGCACTTCTAACTGTATGACTTTGAGCAATAATCTCCTCAACCTGGGCTGAAATTCTTCATCTATAAAATTGAGGAATTTAATTTGATCGGTGGTTTTTAAACCGTTTGTAGAATCCTGGGGCCTAGGAGAGGTGCTGTAGAAATCAAGCAAATGTTTGATGTAAACATCAGTTGTAAAATACATTTTTAACTTTTGAAAAAAACTATTACATACATTCACTTGTACTATCAAATATGCTAATTTTCTTGAACACATCAGCAGTTGTAACCATGTTAATTTATGTTGTAAGATTAGCTACTTTTCTAGTAGAACTTGGAATAAAGCTTCTTCTGTTATTTCAATTTATTTGATAATTATTCTGAGATTACAGGGTGAGGAGCAAAGCTTATCTAGTTTGTCCTTGCTTTTAAGTACCAGTCTGAATTGTTTTGATCCTGTGTAACCAATACAGTACATGACAGAGGAATGCATTGGATACTGAAGCTGATATAATCCAGAGCAATCATCCTTAACTCCCAGTTTGAGATTTTCACATCCAACAAAACAGCATCTAATTGATCTCATTGACCCACTTTATAATAAATATATGAGTTTTTCCTTTTAAATAAAATTATGATAATTAAATACCATTATATCCATATTGGGGTTCTGTGTAAAATTGCATTTGGATAAAAGGTTTACTGCTAAAAATATTTGAGACATTGTACTAGATGTTTCACAGTGTCCTTCTGTTCCAAAACCCTCTTTGGATTTAACTTTACTATAAGCCTTGCTGTTGTCCTTGGGTGTATGTTCATTAAGTACACAATCCTCCATAACCCTCTTCTGTAATGACAGGAGACATGACTCAGGTCATGTTTTGAGATCTCTAGAAAAGAGACAGTAGCATGAGTTGATATTCTAAGTATATTATTCTCCTTAGGAACTCAACAAAGTGGTACTACTGGGAACCAGTGTCTTTAGATTTGGGACACTGGCACATATGACCTCTGTGACCTGGGCTTCCACCACAAATGCAGTATTGATGCAACTGATTTTGTTAATGAGTCAGTTTGGCTTCATGCTGACTAGAGACACAGCTCACAAATTGGTTGTACTTGTCTTTAAAGGCAAAATTTGAATCTCCTGGTTTTCAAGGATGTCCTCCTCTGACTATCACCATGCCCGTCTGCTCTGCTGACTGAGCCCTGAAGTGAATTCCATCTTACTAACAAACAAATGCAAGGACCAAAAGAACTCCAGTGGGTTCTGAAGTCAAGTACTGGTTCTCACTCTGATAACTCTATGTCCACTGTGGCTAAGGAAATAGTTGTGGGATGACCTGTGTCCTCTGGTGTCGCCCCAGCATACTTTCAGAAGTACTGTAATTACAGGAAGTTCTTGGTTTATGTTTATACATTGGCTCAAAGCGCAGGACCAAGACTTTATCAATTAATTTTTATGGACAGCTTTGCTTTCCTCTAATATGTTTTGCAAAATGCTGGTGCCTACTCCCCTGGTTTATGGGACTCAGTGTGACAGGCTGTGTACCATCAACCCTTGAGTGGGCACCCTTTGCCCTGTGTCTCTCATTGCTGTACTTGCAACTGCTGTTCTTTTTTTGTAACTAATGTTATTTGAGAGCTGTGTTGCAAGAGGCACTTCCTGGGTGTGCTCTAGGCTGAAGTAGATTTCTTCATTGCCAGGTGTTGAGACATTTTCTGCTTAATAACCTAAAAGACCCTCCAACCACACCTCTCTCTTGAAGCAGATGCCACAGAGGTTACTGGTGAATTATTCCATACCTAATAACATGGGGTTATCTAAGCATATGGTAGATGCTTAATAAATACTTGTTGAAATTATAGCATGGACCTGCCCTCTCTTGCCCAATGTATTCTTTTACACTGTCACATTTGACATGTATGCCCAATGAAAATAGCTTTGACGGGTACCTGGGTTGCTCAGTCGGTTAAACGTCTGACTCTTTCTTTTTTTTTAAGTTTTATTTATTTATTGAAAGAAGAGGGAGAGAGAGAATCTCAAGCAGACTTGGAGCTGAGCGTGGAGCCCCATCCCACAACCCGAGATCATGACCTGAGCTGAAATCAAGAGTCCGGTGTGCCTGAGTGACTCAGTCGGTTAAGCTTCCCACTCGATTTCAGCTCAGGACATGATCTCAGGGTCCTGAGATGAAGCCCTGCATGGGGCTCCCTGTGCAGTACAGAGTCTGCTTGAGATTCTCTCTCTCCCTCTCCCTCTGCCGTTACCCACCACGCTCACTCTCTCTATCTCTTAAAAAAAAAAAAACAGCTTTGCATTTCTGTTTTTGTTCTCCAGCTCATCACTTAATGTGGCCATATGGCTGCATCAGCAGTAACTTCCTTAAATCTTATTGGCTAGAAGTGGGTCACATGCATACTCATGGACCAATTATCCGGGCTTCTTAGAAAGGCATTGTCATTACTGACTTAGACCAGTCATAAATCAGTCCTTGGACTGGGTCCAGTGCACCCAGACATAATCAGGATACTGTCTGCGAGGCTTTGAAGGGAGAATGGCTATTGCTTAGAATAGTCAAAAGTGTCCAACACAGGCAACCTAACTATTTTGGTGGTTGAAAGTCAAGATTTTTCCTATGTAATAAATCTTACTGTGGGCCATGAATTTTGGCCATGAATCTTACCGCAGGCTTTGAGACTCTATTGATTTGTGCAAATAAGTGTTTGGAATTTTCAGAATTTACTTAAGTGGGAGAATTACATCTTCACTGGTTGAATGAGAAGTACTTTATCTTTTGCAGTTTCCTTGTGAAACAGGTAGCTCTATATGTGTATGATCTGGTCTTGTGGGATGTTTGGAATGTTTGTCCTGGGTGTGTGAGAATGTAATCGTTGCCTGGTCCAGATGCATCTCCCAGCACAGGTCAGTCAAGCTGGGTTATGAGGTCTCCCACTGAGTCTGGGCCTCATCCTGCTTGGATGTACCTCTTATTCATTGCTGGTCCTGCTGTCCTTTCTAACCTATTAGGCTCGTCTCCATTCTCTTGGCTGATCGCAAAGGGCTTAAGAGAGCTCTCCAGGTTTCACTGTGCATTGCTACATGCCCCAATCTATTTGCCCAAGCCAATGAGCATCTTCATTTCTCAGGCAAGGTCCCTCCCTGGCTGAGGTGCTGCAGGGATGAAGAGGTAAGACACAGTAGAGGCGACTTATTGGCACTTGCTGCAGGTAACCAGTGGAAGAAATGTCAGGTCTGCAGCACCCAGGCATTTTCCAGCAAGAGGGCCTGGTTTTATCTTGTCAAATTCTTCCTTCATCGCTCCATTCTTTATTTGAAACAGAAAGGCACCTGAGATGCCTCCCCAGTCGTTCTTCAAGGTGGAGCTGGATAGACCACAAGAAGCTGTTCCCCTGACTGGTGTTCATTTCATTTGCAAGCATTTTTCCATTTACTGTTATCCTATGGTGGAGGCCCTGTTGCCAAGTCAGGGCGGCATGGTGCGCAACCTGTGACAGGTGTGTCAGCCTCTTCCTGTTCTGCCTATTCGTCAATAAGGTCGTGTGAGACTGCTAATTTTCTAAATCATCACAGGTAATTTATTTAAGTTCCGCTAATCTGATGCCATAACTTCCTTCAATATAATGGATTTCCCTCTGATGAAAACTACCCATTTCACAGCATCATTCCTATTTCAGAAATGATTCTGTTCCTGGATAAAATAAAAAAGCTTTTTCTTTAAAAAATTGGTACCTCTTATGGTTTATCTGTTCTAGAATATCATAGCATTCTATTCTCATACAAACTCACTCAAAGGAAGGAATGTTTACCCAGTTTAGCACAACAATATGTACTGAGGTTAAAAAAAAAATTCCTTCCACAGACACCACCCCTGCCTGACAGGTGGATTAGATTGTCTAGCAGCCTCACCGCTTGGCAGACTGGCATTGCAGAAGGGACTTCTCAAAGTCCATCTCTTTTACAAATTCATCCAAGCCCTGTCTGCTTCTCTCTTTGCATGGGAGGAAACTGATATAGAGAGGTTAAGGGCCTTCCGCTAAATGGCAAAGCCTGAATCTGAATCTGGATCCCACCCACTCCAAGGCCTGTGCCCTCTGCACTGTGCATCCACAAGTACCATAAAATTGTTGAACAGGATTTCTAGGATCATGGCATCTAGCCTGGGGGCACCTCAGGTCTTGAAGCCAGGTGGCATCTTGGTCACTATTCCTAAGCAAGATCTCATTCCTTTTGACGGCTGCATAATATTCCATTATATACCACATCTTCTTTATCCATTCATCTGTCGATGGACTTCTTGGCTCTTTCCATAGTTTGGCTATTGTGGACATTGCTGCTATAAACATCGGGGTGCACATACCCCTTTGGATCCCTACATTTGTATCTTTGGGGTAAATACCCAGTAGTGCAATTGCTGGGTTGTAGGGTAGCTCTATTTTCAACTTTTTGAGAACCTCCATACTGTTTCCCAGAGTGGCTGCGCCAGCTTGCATTCCCACCAACAGTGTAGGAGGTCTCCCCTTCTCTGCATCCTCGCCAACATCTCTCCTTTCCTGACTTGTTAATTTTAGCTATTCTGACTGGTGTGAGGTGCTATCCCATTGAGGTTTTGATTTGGATTTCCCTGATGCCGAGCGATGTTGAGCACTTCTTCATGTGTCTGTTGGCCATTTGGATGTCTTCTTTTAGCAGGCATTTTTAAGGAGGTCTCTATATGCTGCTACTGTCCCAGCTGTCGTGACAACCTGAGTTCAGCAAGGTCTGGTTGCTCGTGTTTTATAGCTCACGGCCTCTTTCAGATCTCAAGGGGAAGAATTCACAAGATATGAGAGGTTCTCTTCAAGTGAGAATAACTAATAGTTATCAGGGGTGCTAGCTGGTACTGCTCCCTGTCTTGGCCCCTCCTCGACCATCAGTCAGGAATCCTTTCATCTGGCATGTGTTTGAGGATGGGGAGAATGAAGGAGGTCTAGTTCAATGCTATTAATTAGTGAAAGGCTGCATGTTATTTGAAATATTACCTATCATCCTAAGTGCATTTATTTTTTTATTTTTATTTTTTTTAAAGATTTTATTGTTTTATTTGACAGAGAGAGACCCAGCGAGAGAGGGAACACAGCAGGGGGAGTGGGAGAGGGAGAGGGAGAAGCAGGCTTCCAGCTGAGCAGGGAGCCCGATGCGGCCGGGGCTCAATCCCAGGACCCTGAGATCATGACCTGAGCCAAAGGCAGATGCTTAACGATGGAGCCACCCAGGTGCCCCGCTGAGGGCATTTAAATACTCGATTTATTTTTCCCATTCCAGTGGAAGACTGGAATTCAAATCATTGATATTAAAAACAAACTAATAAATTGCACTGTAGGCAAATTTTTCCTCATTTTTTTTTCTCCAGCCTCTCTGTGGGACATCAAGCTCATTAGTCTTTATTTTACATGAACCCAGTCAACAAATATTTACTGTGTCCCAGCTGCCTTTAACTGTCTTTTGGAACAGGGCAAGTTAGAAATAAATAAATGTAGAGTCCCTACTTTTTAAAAAAAACTCACAGTAGTATTTTTTTGTATCCTTTATGTTCTGTGCTTTATATATATATTATTCAGTCCTTTTATCATTCCAGAAAGAAAGGTGTCATTAGTCTCATTTTCTAGTAGAGGAACTGAGACTGGAGAGGTTGGTGATTTGCCTGTAGCTATGGGGGTCAGCATTTGGTGGGTCTTGGGTTTAAACCCAGGTCTGTCTCCAAATTCCACTCCTCACCCCATTGCCAGGCCGTGCTGAGCCAGGCACCTTCCTAAACCTTTTGGAAAAAGGTAGGGATGAACCATTTGGACACATCAAGACCGAAATCAACTTAAAATTTCCTACATCAGATCTTACCCTAAGTACCTCAGTGCTGGGTCTAGGAAGGGATCTGCATAGCTTGGGCTCCTGACCCGGCGAAGCCTGCAGGGCCAGGTTGAGGGCCCTGGAGGAGCCTGCCCCTTTTCTGATCTCCCCGGACCCACCACATCCGGTGTGCTTGTCCCGGGAGTATCCTAGCCTGAGTTCATTTGCTGACAGGCACACTGGATCACCTTTAGGACAGTCGTCCTCCCTAAGCCTTTCTGAGCCTGTGTTTCCACTTCTGTAAAACAGGGAGAATAATCCCTAATTTCACTGATGCATATAAAGCACCTGAGAACTCCATAAATTGGAGGCATCATAACTGGTGTTTGTGGATGGCCCCTGCTGGGCAGAGAAATGAAGCCTTGATCAGGAGAAAAAGAAGCAATTTCCGAAGGGATTTTCTCCCACTGTGACATTATATCCCTTTCTAGTCACTGACAGGGGTGTGAGAAGAGACCCCACTTCAGGTGGTTGGGGCTCATTTGCTGGAATGTTAGAAGGTGAGAGAGAGATAGAGATAGGGAGAGAGGAGGGTATTTTTTCTGTAGTTTGAGGGGAAAAGGCCCTTTGGTTTCCCCCTTCTCTCCCTGCCTCCAGTGCTTGATGGATCCTCCCCATGCCAGCCCCCCCCCCCCCCCCCCCCCCCCCCGCAACCTCTCTTTTCTCCACCTATTCCTTACATGGAGATGCCCTCAGGCTTCGGTTTCAGCCAACCCTCTCTTTTCATTGTACTTGCTCTGAGTGTCCCAGTCAATCCAAGGTGTTTGCTGCGACCTGTGTGCCAGACATTCCCAGAGTTTTCTCCTGAGCCCTGAGATCACTCTTAAACTCTGAAGCCATGCTCTCCACTGCCCACTTGACATCTCCACCCTAGTGTCCTCTAGACGCATCTATGCCCCAAACAGACTGCACCTTTTTTTTTTTAAAGATTTTATTTATTTATTTGAGAGAGAGAGAATGAGAGATAGAGAGCACGAGAGGGAAGAGGGTCAGAGGGAGAAGCAGACTCCCCGCTGAGCAGGGAGCCCGATGCGGGACTCGATCCCGGGACTCCAGGATCATGACCTGAGCTGAAGGCAGTTGCTTAACCAACTGAGCCACCCAGGCGCCCTGCACCTTTTTTTTTTTAAAGATTTTATTTATTTATTTGACAGATAGAGAGCACAAGTAGGCAGAGAGGCAGGCAAAGGGAGAGGGAGAAGCAGACTCTCCACTGAGCAGGGAGCCCAACGTGGGGCTCGATCCCAGGACCCTGGGATCATGACCTGAGCTGAAGGCAGCCGCCCAACTGACTGAGCCACCCAGGTGCCCCCAGACTGCACCCTTAACTTCTCCCTCTACCCTTAGATGAAAGAACCACAGCTGGTGATCCGCTCGGGCATCCCTTTTCCACCACATCTCTGCTCTGGGTCTTGGGGATTTTGGTGGGAAAGCCCTTCGGGTCTGTAACTAGGGAGTGTAATTAACCAGGACCTCTCTGCTGAGTTTGGCCTGGGGTTGGCGTGCAGGCTCCGCCCCCCCCCCCCCCCAGGGCCTGTCGCAGTCAATGACTGGGTGGCAGGGAGGGAGCTGCAGGGCTCTTCTTACTGCTGGTTGGGGCTGGGTACTGGCCCGCCACACCTCCTTTAGAATGTGGTGTGGTCCAGGGTGCTTTCACCCCTCCTTCTCTTCCTCACTCTCCTCGGGTTGTGGTCAGACTCTACGGCTCCCTCCCCCATTTACTCACAGGCCTCTCAACTCGTGACATTCTTGGCCGTTTAATCCTGTTTTTGCACTGAGGACCGAGGCTAATGCACGATTATTTGAGCTCATTTTCTCCTCAGGGTCCTTGGCCTTGTAGTTACCCTCTGTCTTGAATGTTTCTCCTCAAGGCCAGACCCATCTCATCATTCAGGTCTCTGCTCAAATGCCGTATCCCCAGACAGACAGGCCTGCCCCGAACATTCTATCTAAAGAAGTCCCCCCCTCACCTGTGGCCCCAAAGCTTATCTATCACTTCATAGATTTTGATTCCTTCATAGCGTTCTGAATTCTTTGTATTCTGTTGCTGACTGCTGTCCCTCAGCCATCAATTAGAAAGTGAGCTCCAGGGGTGCCTGGGTGGCTCAGTTGTTTAAGCCTCTGACTCTTGATCTCATGGTCCTGAGTTCAGACCTCATGTTGGGCTCCATGCTGGGCTTGAAGGCTACTTTATTTATTTATTTATTTTAAAGATTTTATTTATTTATTTGACAGACAGAGATAGCGAGAGCAGGAACACAAGCAGGGGGAGTGGAAGAGGGAGAAGCAGGCTTCCCACGGAGCAAGGAGCCCAATGCGGGGCTCGAATCCCAGGACCCTGGGATCATGACCTGAGCTGAAGGCAGACCCTTAATGACTGAGCCACCCAGGCGCCGCGTGAAGTCTACTTGAAAAGAAAAAAAATAAGCTCTTAAAAGGACAGGGTCATATGATACATGTCTTTCTCTGATTGACTTATTTCACTCAGCATAACACTCTCCCATTCCATCCACTTTGTTGCAAATGGCAAGATCTCATTCCTTTTGATGGCTGCATAATATTCCATTGTATATATATATATATACCACATCTTCTTTATCCATTCATCTGTCGATGGACATCTTGGCTCTTTCCACAGTTTGGCTATTGTGGGCATTGCTGCTATAAACATCGTGGTGCATGTACCCCTTCGGATCCCTACATTTGTATCTTTGTGGTAAATACCCAGTAGTGCAATTGCTGGATCGTATGGTAGCTCTATTTTCAACTGTTTGAGGAACCTCCATACTGTTTTCCAGAGTGGCTGCACCAGCTTGCATTCCCACCAACAGTGTAGGAGGGTTCCCCTTTCTCCACATCCCCACCAATACTCACTGATATGAGGAATTCTTTTTTTTTTAAGATTTTATTTATTTATTTGAGAGAGAGAATGAGAGAGAGAGAGAGAGAGAGCATGAGAGGGGGTTGGGTCAGAGGGAGAAGCAGACTCCCTGCTGAGCAGGGAGCCCGATGTGGGACTCGATCCCGGGACTCCAGAATCATGACCTGAGCCGAAGGCAGTCGTTTAACCAACTGAGCCACCCAGGCGCCCGATATGAGGAATTCTTAATCTCAGGAAACAAACTGAGGGTTGCTGGAGTGGTGGGGGGTGGGAGGGATGGGGTGGCTGGGTGATAGACATTGGGGAAGGTATGTGCTATGGTGAGCGCTGTGAATTGTGCAAGACTGTTGAATCACAGATCTGTACCTCTGAAACAAATAATGCAATATATGTTAAGAAAAAAAAAAGAAGAAGAAGATAGCAGGAGGGGAAGAATGAAAGGGGGGAAATCAGAGGGGGAGACGAACCATGAGAGACGATGGACTCTGAGAAACAAACTGAGGGTTCTAGAGGGGAGGGGTGTGGGGGGATGGGTTAGCCTAGTGATGGGTATTAAAGAGGGCACGTTCTGCGTGGAGCACTGGGTGTTATGCACGAACAATGAATCATGGAACACTACGTCAAAAACTAGTGCTGTAATGTATGGTGATTAACATAACAATAAAAAATTTAAAGAAAAAAAAAAGGACAGGAATTTTGTCTGTCTTGTTTGCAGCTGGGTTCCAGTGCTGGAAACAGTGCCTGGCATATGGCAGGTTCTCAAAAATGATTTCTTGATTTGTTGTTCTCTCTCTTCTACTGCTGATGGTGCCACTTGCTTACCCTAGTTTTCACTTTATCAGAAAGTTGGTATTCCTTCTTAATTCCTCTCCTGGAGATTTTATCTCTTACATATTTTTCAATCCATCCCTCTCCATTTCTACAGCTTCTTTCCTGTCTGTGTTTCTCACCAGGATCATGGCTGTAACCTCCTAACTTGTCTGCTTTGACAGATCTGTCTCTTGTACATTTTTGAGAGTGATCCTTTAAAAATGGAAATACCACTGGTCAAGCCCTCTGGTGCCTGGCTTGGATCCTGATTTGAACAAAACAAATGTAAAAAGATACTTTCGGGTTCTTTCTAAATTTTGTTGAAAATATAGTACATTCTCCTTAGCTTACTCTCTTAATAAAGTATTTTATGTCAAATTTATGAAACTCAATTATTGACTATAGCAATGTTTTGATTGCCACAATGTGCAAAAGTATTGTCTTAGATATTTGGGACCACGTGTGTAAAAGTATATAAAATTTTTACCTACACCCAAAACTTGAAAATAAAAAAAAAATAGTAATACATTCAGTGGTTGAGCTCTTTTCATTTACAACCCTTAATTTTATATTTACTTAGGTTTTCTTTTTTTTTTGGTGTAGTTGATACACAATGTTGTATTGGTTTCGGTTATACAATATAGTGATTTGACAATTCTGTACATTGCGCAGTGCTTGCTATGATAGGTGTATTTGCCACCTGTCATCATACAAACTTATTACAGTGTTATCAACTGTATTCCTGATGTTGTGCTTTTCATCCCTGTGACTTATTTATTTTACAGCTGGAAGTTTGTACTTCTTAATATGTTTACTCAGTTTTTATACAATAAGTAATGATTCTTTGCAGTTAAAAAAAAGACACTTTGGATATAACTGAGAAATTGAGCACAGATTGGGTATTACATATTATTAAGGAATTGTTAATTTTGTTGTGTATAACAATGCTGTTATAGTTATGTTAAAAAAAGTTTTTATCTGTTACAGATACGTATTGAAGATTTTATTGGTGGAATGATGTCTGCAGTTTGCTTCAAAATAATGCATGCCTTTGTTTCTCTTGTTGTTCTGGCTTGGTAATATCTCCTTTCTCTCTTGCCATTTCCCTCCTCCCCTTGGAGGGGAGGTTCTCCAGATGTTCCTACATATCCATTAGGAGCTTGCTCAAATACCACCTCTTTCATGCAGCCTTCCCTGATTGTTCCACTAGAAGTGATGTCTTTTTCCTGTGAACACACATAACACTATGTGTTCTTAATTTCTGACAGTATGATTCTGACCCATTTTTCAGTTATTTGGATATGTATCTATCTCTGTTAGTCAGGATTCCTTTGGTTGTAAGTGACTCAATTTAACTGACTTTAGTGAAAAACTTTACATATTGACTCACGAAACAGAAAATAGCAAAGAGTAACCTAGATTTAGGCATAGTTGGATACCATGGCTCAAATTATGCCCTCAGGCTTGGTCTCTGTCTCTTTGCATTTCTTGGCTCTACTTTTCTGTGCATTGGCTTTACCCTCAGCCTAACTCTGTCCTGATGGCAGCTTTCAGTTACATTATCCTTAAAACAAAAGAGAAAGAACATTCTTCTCTTTGCCTCTTATTCCAGCATAAAGTCCTATGATAGAGTCTTCTTGGCCTGGATTGGATCATGTGCCCATCTCTCAATGAATCACTCTGTCTGGGGGACATTTGGATACACTGGTTGGCCAGGCTTAAATCAGGTCACCACCCCTAGAGCTGAAGGATGGGACCAACTTCATTCAGGCCTCAGCAACTGAGAGGAATTCAGTGACTTGCTCATTAACCATTAGCGGCAATGTAATTATCTGGGCTAAAGGGCAGTGAGACAGAACAAGGTACTGATGAAATGAATTCCCTTCTCTCTTATTTCGTCTTTGCTAATCTTGCCCTCTCTGGAGTGGTCCATCTTTTCTGTTTTGGTAACTGCTTAACTCCATTATTACTCTTAGAATTTTTTTAAAACTTAACTTTTTATTGAGATATAATTGACATAACATTATGTTCGTTTTGGGTGTACAACATCCATTACTACTCTTAATTTTGTGTATCCGAATGAGTTCATCATAAACTGGACTACTGCCCTTGCTTCTTGGCAAAGCCATCCCAGATTCCAAAGGGAAATGTAATTTGGATTAAAGAACAATAGGGGATATTGTAGTGTGAACTGGCAGAACAAAAAAGCATCTGTTTGAGCATTTTGGAAAAGCCTATTTGAAAAGGAAGGGAGAAGTGCAAAAGACTTCCAGGCAGAACGTTAGTTAGAGCTGTATGGCTGTTTTTCCCCTAGCTCCATGTTAGGCCCACTCTGCATCATCAACGTTAGGACAGCTAGAAGAAGCATAGGATCAATGTAGGCACTGAATGAGATCGCCCTCCCCAGTGGGCACAGTGTGATGAGAGACCTAACAGCCTGGATCCATTTTGGAGGAAATCAGAAACAAGCTATGAAAGTAGCAGGGTATAAAAGGCATGGGTTTTTGAGTCAGATGGACCTACATTCCAAATCTCAGGGCAGTCACTTAGTAACTATTTGACTTTGGGTGTGTTAGCTTATCCCTCTGAGCCTCAGTATGTTAATTTGTGAAAGAAGGACGGTCATGAAGGGTCATTGAGATAATGTATATAAAGGGCTTGAAGATAGTAGGGGCTTGATAAATGTTGGCTTCTTTCCCTTCTTTGATAAACGAACATCTTCAATGACTCCTGTCGTTGGCACATTGAATCTTCAACACCTATCAGTGTTTTGGGGGTTCTCTATCTAGTGGTTCTCAATTGTTTGGAGTGTAGAGGTACCCTAGTGATCTGGGGAGCATTTACAGTCATCACTTTGCAAACATCATAGTAAAGTTTGGAGCAGGCAAGAATTATTGGTGGATACTAAATCTAGAGGGTGGGTGGGATTTTGAGGAAGAGCAGGATATATATTTGCCTGGTCCTAAAGCGTCTTGCAAGGGAGGAATTAAAACAGTAGGGATATTGAGAAAAATATGACATTAGCTTTGATCAGGTGATCAAAATTAAAATGATTTGTGAGAGACAGATGGACAATGTGTGCCTCCAAATGTGAGACTCTGAGAAGGAAGCACCATCTATGTGATATTCTGGCTGAGGATACAAAACCTCAGTCTAATCACAGGAAACATCAGACATACACAAAATGAGAAGCATTCTCTTATAAATTAAAAAAAAAAGTGTGGGGGCGCCTGGGTGGCTCAGTTGGTTAAGCGACTCCCTTCGGCTCAGGTCATGATCCTGGAGTCCTGGGATCGAGTCCCGCATCGGGCTCCCTGCTCAGCGAGGAGCCTGCTTCTCCCTCTGACCCTCTTGTGTCTCGTGCTCTCTTTCTCTCATTCTCTCTCTCTCAAATAAATAAATAAAATCTTTAAAAAAAAAACTAAAGTAAAAATAACTCAAATTCATTCACTTCTTTTCGACTGTGCATTCTAACCATAAAAGGTCCTTTTTCTCATGGGAAAAAAAAAGTGTGGGAAGGGCAGGGCTGTATTCTTCAAAAATGTCAATGTCATAAAAGATAAGGAAAGACTATTGGAAATGTTCCAGATGAAAGAAGGCTAACGAGGCATTACAATTAAATGCAATGCCTGACTCTACAGTGGATCCAGTTCTGGAGGGGAAAATGACATAAAGAATGTTATGAGATCAATTGACAAAATTGGAATATGGATGGTGGACTAGATAAAAGTACTGTCAATGTGAATTTATGAAGTTGATAACTTCATATTGTGATTATCCTTATTCTTAGGAAAGATACCCTTAAGGATTGAAGGTAAAAGGCCATAACGTATGTAACTTACTCCAAAATGGTTCAGAAAAATAAATTTATACATACACCCACAGCTATACCCCCATCCATATACATAGTACATGTACAGGAACATATACATATGGGGTGGGGAGGGAGGAGTACAGAGAGAGAGAGAGAGAAGGAGAGAATAAAGCAAATGAGGTAAAATAGTAGTAGTAGATGAATCTGGGTAAAGTATTTATGGGTTTTTTTGTACCATTTTTACAACTTTGTATAGATTTGAAATTATTTCCAAAGAGTTAAAACCAGTACATCATGCCCTTTTCTCCTTCCCTGCCCCCAGAGACCTGAGCTACTAGAGATGTTGGGGTGGTGGTAATGAGTAGATGTGCAGTGAAAAAATTCTCAGGGTGATTCTGATACCTTCCTTAACTATGCTTTTCTGAAAAGAGGAAGCTGGAAGCTGTGGTAGGAGTTACATTTGACATTTTAATACTTTAATTACAACACAAAGGGGATAAAACAAAGAATCATAATTTTGCAGTCTTAAATGAAATGATATTTGTGACTGAGGACTAAAGGATCCAGGAAGCCAAGCGAGAACTAAGGCCTAATGGGTCAAGGAAAGCCTTTACATGGAAATTTTCACCCACATATCTAGGTGTGAAAGACATATTATCTTTCAAAAAATCTATTTAAACTTTATTCCAAGCTTCCATTCCAACCGGTTGGCAGGAAATCATTACTGGGGCTCTCCCTTCCCAGGTTTGAGGAACAAGAACATCACTAATCCACGTTAGGGGCCGTGGAGCTGCCTGGTCCCAGCCTGGTTCCTTGTAGGTCTGGTTGGTGGCTTTGCTGCCTCTCCACCATGGTCGGTACACAGGAAATCTTTGGCCGGTTTGGAAAGCTTCGTGCCAGGCTGGGGGCCTCTTATAATCACCCCTCTGAGGTCCTACCACCACCATCCTGGTGCACTGCCACATAGTGGTGTGTGAGCCACTGCAACTCATGGGATCCCATTCCCAGTCTGGGTCTCCTACTGTCTGAGGGACTGTCTCTCCTTTACCTTCTTTAGAACCTTCACAGTCACTTAGCAGCCTCTGTGCCATCCTCCGGACCACCTGCCCACCCACCAGCATAACTTTTGCTGTGAATTTAGGATTTTACAAAGACAAGAGGGGGGCACAGACTTAGCTTCCTGGTTGCTTGTTTGGAATTGGGTGTGAGGTGGAGGTGGGGACCACAGAAAAATGCAAATTATGTAAAATAATATAAATGAATGTCAAAAACTACCCTGACATAACGTTTTATCTCCTATGTACAGTCCAATTTAGAATTTAAAAATGTAAAAAAATATTCTCACCCATATGGGCAAACCAGGGGAAGTCCTGCCTGGTCTTTGGCAGCTGTTTTCTCACAAGTAAAATCACTAAATTTCACATCTAAAAAGTCCAGAGTGGCCACAGGTGTGGGCCACCTCTTTCAGGGTTAGCACCCAATTAAAAAAAATATTTTGGTGTTCAGAATGGAAGGCTCAGAATAATTTTAGTCCACCAATTTCTCTTTCTGCTTAAGGACAATACTTTAAAACTGGTGGCATGTTAGAAGAAAAATCTACAGGGTGTAGATGTTGAACTGATGCTGGGGGCATAAATGATTTCAAAATAGTGAATGACTTACACCCACCGAAATTTCTGTCTAGCTTTTCTGATTCCGATGGTTTCGCTGTCACATTAGTAGACACTGAAGGGCAGGTTCAATGTAAAAATCAAAGTTGAATTAATTCCTTGCTTTTGATCCAAGAGGCTAACAATGAATTCATAGAGCAGGGAGGGACCTTTATGGTTTCTCCCAGTCTCTCAGGGGTAAAGAAGATGAGCTCTTTCCACAGAGAAAACCCACAGTGGGCTGTCCTCCGTGGATTGACCACTCTGTTCACAAAACAAAGAATGGAGGGAAAAGTGACTTGTTTCATTGCGACCTTCCCTGTACCCATTGTTTTACACGCCTATCGTCCCATAATGCTTATGGCGGTCTTGGAAAGTAGAGATAATTACATGTCTTCATTTTGCAAATGGGAAAACCGAGGTCCAGAAACGTTGTATAGCTGTTCCAAGGTCGTGGAGCCTATCCACTGCTGATTGCTTTGTTCAGTTACTCTTCTTCCCTTCATTGCCTCCCTCCCTGCCCCTGATTCTGATTGTCACAGACTTCCGGCTTTGAGTCAGTCTCAGAGCCAAAGTCCTAACCACTGAAGTCTTCTCTGGTGAGGTGACCCTTACCAGTGAGCCTGGAAACAGGAAGACTGGTTAGGCCCAGTCCTCAGGGTCTGATGACACTTTTTGGGGGGAATAGCCCAGTATTTATGGGGAACAAAGAATTTCTGGCTGGGTGGAGGATGGGCCATGCTGTGGGTTTGTGTTGTGTGTTTATGCAGTGACATCAACAGACGTGTGTAACCGAGGTTGTTGAGAAGTGAACATGCAGAGTAAATGGACTCATCCTCTTCATGCAGGCTGGAGGAACTTGTTGGGGTGACAAGTGGCCTCTGTTGACAGTGTTCTCTTTCTCTAGATTAATTGGATCCACTTTGGCTACTGTAGCAAGATCACAGGGTGGAAATGTGGTGATGTTTGCTTCAGGAATTTCCCTTGGGATGGATGAGAGAACAAATAAAATTCTTCCTTAAGAGCAGTGTTTTTGTTTGTTTGTTTGCTTTGCTTTGCTTTTAAAAATTTCAGCCCAAGTGTAGTGAGAAAACCATGAGATTTTAAGTCAGATCCAGATTCAAGTCCAGGAAAGCCTCATCATCCCTACGAGGACACGTAGAGTTTGGGAACTTGTCCAAGGTTCCCTAGCTGTTGAGAGGCGGAGTTCAAGTTGAATCCACTTGTTCTGGCTCCAGGGCAGTGTCCTGTCTAGAGCAGAGACTTGGCCAATCCCCAAACACACGAGGCATTTGTTCTGTACCTTCGGGGCATTGTCCAGCCATGCTCACCTATGCTAGGACACAGGTGGAATTTAATGGAGCGCTGATGAAGGCAGTGAGTTGGGGTCTCGGTGCTGCCCCACACCAGCCTTGGCCCTCTTTTCCTCCCCACTTAGAATATGGGAAAGCAGTTTATCAAAACTTCTGTTTGGAGGAGAAAATTGCTGATAGCCTCTCTGGGTCTGGTGAGTTGGGAAACACATACCATATGAAATGTTAAAAAATCAGGACTTTAAAAATATCTTTTTCCTTTTGATAAACTTTTACTGACTGCCTACCATGTGCAGGGATCCATCGAGGTCCAAACTGTGGAGTGAGATGGGGGGATCCTGCAGAGAACCTGCCATGTGCTGGGAACATGGCAGATGCTACCTCCTTCAGTCCTCAGAGTGGCTCCAAACAGTAGATCCCATTGTTTCTAATTCACAGATGAATAGACTGAGGCTCCAAGGGGGTAACTGACTTGGGCTACCAGGCTTTTCAAAAAGCAAGAGCAGAAGCTGTTTCTGGAAGGAGCTGAGCCTTTCGAAGGATTCTTAAGAGGACGAGGGCAGATGTTCTTTGGCTTGAGTGAAAAAACCACAGAAGGCTGCAAACTTGTCCAAAATAAAGTTTCAGGAAGTTGGCTGCCTTGTCCACTGGGCTTCCTGGAGCTTCTGTGTGTGAGCCAGTCCCCAAATTGAGGCACTTACATCCATTGACCTGGCTACTTTTTTTTTTTTTTCCAACATGATGGTTCCTCAGGGACCCCAGAGTCTTAAATTCCCTTGGCTGGCACAGGGTGTGCTGGGCACACACACAGCTTGTTAACTGAGAATTCACTAGGGGTGTGCCCTCGCCCTCGTCCCTCTGTACACCAGCCATCCCCAGGTCATGCCACATGCAGGGGCCCAGCTCTCATGGGCGAGAAGGGAAGCACGTGGAAAATGTGTTGGTGAGAGACTCATTGTCAGGCTTTGTGTTTTGAAGAGGCAGGTTACCAGACAAGACAAAGACTGATACTGATCCCAGATTCAATGTAGACTCCATTTCGCCCACAGTTTGGAATGCCTATGATGGGCCAGCCCTTGTGCTAGCATATGAGTTAATTCTAAGAAGCAGGTTTTATTATTCCCATTATATAGATGAGGACACATAGATTTTAAGTGTTAAGGAGCTTTCCGGAGGTCCCCCAGCTGGTAGGAGGCAGAGAGAAAATTTGAATTCAGAGGCACTTGTCCTGTATCTTTGGGACACTTGTTAGTTCATCTGCTGCCTCTGGAAACTCTGCTCAGGGGCCTGGTGTCTTTGAATTTGCCCATCTGGCTCCTTGGAGATCGTCCAACTTGCCTGAGCAGGTAGATGGAATGGGCAGCATGTACCTGCTGTACCCATCCCCATGGCTGCAGAACAGCCCCAGTGAGAGCTGGTCTCTGCCTGTCCCTCATAGAGGCATTGTCAGGGTGCAGTGAGGCTATTTGGTTCTGCTCCCAGACACAGAAGGTGGCCAAGCAAAGTCAGAGAGCACCAGACAGAGCTTTGCTGGTATGTTGATGGTCAGGAGCAGCCCCTGCACTGGGGCTCTAGCCTCATCAGGAGCCTATGCTGGGCTCAGGCAATTGAGTGGCATGTGAACTTGAGTGGCATTGTCTGTCCTGCTGCCCAGGAGAGAGCCACTGCCTTGTCTATGTCATGATTATATTATGAATTGATAATAATAGTAATAGTAATAATAATAGTGATGATAATAATAAAACCACTCAGAATGATTACCAGGTGCCAAGCACTGTTCTAAGAAATATTAACTCATTTTAATCCTTACAACACTTTAAAGTAGGTGCAATTATGATCTCTTTCACAGATGAGAGTACTGAGGCACAGAGATGTCACATAATTTGCCCACGATCACACAGTACCTGAGGGAGCTGGGATTTGAGTTTAAGGAGTTGGTTTCTGGCACATCATTGAGGCGGATATAAGTCTTCATTGAGGCTCCACTGTCCTTCAGGCACCTGTCCAGGCCTGGAACAGAGGCAAAGCAGACACAGATAGCCATGGCAGTGGTGGTAGTGCTGACACCCAAAACGTTGCTGTTCCTCTTTCTCATTTGCTTGTTTTCTTCTGTGACCTGTCTTCTCTCTAACTTCTCTAAATTCTTAAAGATTTTATTTATTTATTTATTTGAGAGCGAGAGTGTGAGAGAAAGAGAAGCAGGGGGAGGGGCAGAGGGAGAGGGAGAAGCAGGCTCCCCACCGAGCAGGGAACCCAATGCAGGACTCAATCCCAGGCCCCTGGGATCATGACCTGAGCTGAAGTCAGAGGCTTAACCGACTGAGCCACCTAGGTACCCCACTTCTTTAAATTCTTATGTTTACTTTTTCTTTGTTCTCATTCTTTCCTCAGTTCTGCCTGGGCACATGGTAGCTAGCCATCAAACTTGGGTTGGGTGGCTTGTGTATGAGTTCCTGGAAGTCAGGAATGATATGCCTGATAATCCCAGCAGCTACACAAAGCCCGATGCATAAAATATGCTTGTAGAACAGAGAGGTGGATGGGTGGACAGATGGACTGATGAATTTCAGCCCTGCTATTCAGTGATCAACTTCAAAATGACCTTTCCTGGGTGAGTGAGGGGATGGGGACTGGCTAAAAGAAGGTAGAGACAAAGCAAGAAGCTGAAGCCAGAGACTGGGCTGGAAGTAGAAAGAATGGCAGCACTTACTGATTTGCAGTTCATAAATCATTTTTATATACATTGTCATATTTAATTCTCACAATAGCACATATTAGAGGTAGAGCAGATGCTGTTAGTTCCATTACAGATGAGGAAACTGAGGCCAGGAGGAGCAGTGACTTGCCCAAAGTCACATTACTGTGTATTGAGTGGTTCTTTCACTACTCCATGGGACTGACCCAGAGTAGGGCAGGGGAGCCAGCTGAGCAGCTGAGCAGTGCCGGGAGCCAGCTGAGCCTGAGTGGGGAACAGGAATTCCTTGGCAAGGCTGGTAGAGATGTTGGCAGAGAGAACTGGCTGCTTGTGGGAGAAATACAGCCCCTGGGGAGTTGGCTGCCATTACGTCCCAGTGCTCATGCTCTGGAGAAAGGGAAGCTAGGGTGTGGATGTCCAGGGCTTTGCCTCCAGACAGCTGGCTCTTCAGTCCCTCTTCTGGGCCTTCCACTCTAGTCACCTGGCAGGACAGACAGACTGCGAGGCCCACACTGGGTGCCCCTTCTCCATAATCCCAAACAGGATGTCTACACCAAGCTTTTGGAAAACTCCATTAAACAAGCTGCTTATACCTTATTTCCACTTGTGTGACAGCTGGGAGATAGATGTCCGGTTGTTCAAGTTCAGATGCTCAGGTCTCTGAGCTGGATTCTCCATGGGAACCCTACCTCATGTCAAGCAAAACATGTTTGAACTAGTTTGGGTAATTCTTGTGAAATGTCTTTTGATTTCTTTCCCTCATCTTCTTCCCTGTGAATCACTCTGGGTCAGACTTTTACTAGTGTTTGCCTCCTGAATGGTTTCCCTTCCTCTAAGCCTGGTCCTCCCGTCCCCTTCCACAACTGTCACAAAGCACAGAGAGGATTGTGTCCCATCTCTGCCTCAGTGTTTTCTGTACCCTTATGTCCCTCATGAAGGATTGCTCACCATAGTCTGCCAGGCCCCTTGTGGATGTAATCTGGCCTCTCCTCTCCCGTCCGTGCATATCTAACTCTGGGCCCACAGCAGTACGAGCCACTTGTCTCCCAAGCTTGCCACCCGTTGTCCTGTGTCCATGCTCTCGTTTCCACGGGGGTGTTCCCTGTCTGCTTCCTCTGTATCCTTCGGGGCTCACTGCAAATGTACCATCCTTGGTGAAGCTTTTCACAGCCTTTACTTACTGGCAGGCAGGACAAATAGCCTTTCCTCATCCATTTCCATAGCATTCATAATACTTCCAGTGTTATATTTAAAATAATGCATTTTAGTCATTTGCTTGCGTCTGGCTCCCATTATTTTCTCAGGGGCAGGAGAGGGGGACCCTTCAGCCCTGTCCCCAGCCAGCACAAACCATGGCTCCATCTGAGGACTGTTTCATAAGTGATGACCATGAAGCCGGATGCCAGTGGGGGCACTCCTCTGCAGCTGCATTCTCTTTCCTTCTTTTCAAGGGCAGTGCAATGTCAAGGAACCCAGAGAACTGAGACTATTTCAGTAGATGAAGTTGTGTGTATGTGTGTATGTTTTTGCATGCACGTGTGCACACAATACTTTCTGAGATTTGGGTTTCAGGACCCCGTGATTCTGCTTATATTACTGTCTTGGGAGCTCATGGCTCTCTTAGTGCAAAGTTCCAGATGCCATTTATCAAATGTTTCTTACATGCCACTCACTGAAAAACAGGTTCTTCCAAGCGCTGCCCATGGTGACTCCAGGGAACAGCTATTATTATGCTCATTCGACAGATGAGGAAACTGAGGCCCAGGGAAATTAGATAACTTGGCAAAGATCACAGAGGTAGTATGTGGTAGCCCAGAGTTTATAGGCTGGCCTCACCTGGAAGCTTGAGCAAAATGCAGATTCGCAGGTCTGCACCAAGCCTCACTGAATCAGAAACTCCAGACAGGAGGGCTTAGGAATGATCTTTTAATAAGCTCTCCAGGTAGTTCTTTTTTTTTTTTCTTAAGATTTTATTTATTTATTTGACAGAGAGAGACATAGCGAGAGAGGGAACACAAGCAGGGGGAGTGAGAGAGAGACGCAGGCTTCCCGCTGAGCAGGGAGCCCAAGGAGCCTGATGCGAGGCTTGATCCCAGGACCCTGGGATCATGACCGGAGCTAAAGGCAGACGCTTAACGACTGAGCCACCTAGGCACCCCTCTCCAGGTAGTTCTGCTGCATACTCAAGTTTAAGAACTTTGAGTATGGGCTAGCTATATTCAGAACTCCATGCATCTCCAAGGCCCTTCCTCATTCTCCTGCTTCCTTAGTGAGAAGGGGGAAGGGTGTGGGGCAAGACACCCTGACACAGAAATAAATCTGAGCAGTTTATTTTGGTGTCTTCCATCTGAGTGACCTTGAGTCCCATGAACTCATTAATGCTCCTAACAGCTTTGCGAGGTGACCTCAGCCACCTTGGGGTCATGCTCTGGGCTCTCACCAACCTCTGGTGCCTCTTGTTACCAAGGTGGATGATTTCTAAAGCAGAGAGACTTGGGTTTCATAGCTCTTCTGGGAATAGGTTGGCAATGGGAAAAGGTTCAGTATTTCAGCCACTTTAGATTGGCTGCTTTCAATAGAGTCCTAGGGAGAAAGGGGAGTTGTTTCTTTGATTTTTTTTCCTAGTCAGATTTCAGGATGTGCCTTTGACTTTCTGGGGCAGCCATGATCTCCTGAGAGAATTTCCTTGGCAGGAAAGGCCTTCTTGGAAGCATAGATTTGATTGTAAGGTCCTAGAGCCCTCTCTAGGACACACCTTCTTAGAAGTAGACAACTGCTTCTAGCAGGGCTCTCTGAGGTCTCTTCTGCCTTCCTCTTGCTCACCTGTGCATGTGCATACACACACGTGCATAGGTACCTGTTCACATGTGCACGCGCGCACACACACACACACACACACGTGCACAACACCCTCACACACCACATTCACACCTTCTGGATGGATTTCCCCAAGTTGATGCTGCCTATGATGAATGGTAGAGCAAGTCAGGGTCTTTCTCTCTTAGTCATCTGCCTAGAAAATAGCATTTATTTATTGCTTTTGGCATATGGTGATACCAGTGAAGGAAGCCATTGGATTTCCTGGTTTCATTTTAAAGTGTCTTCTCATGAATATATGCAGAGGACTTGTTTCCTGGACCTGTCAGTACAAGTGAGGTCGCAGTAGCAAATGTCCCTGGCTTTTATCCCCACCTGTATGATGTAGGACTTCCAGTCTCCTCACAGTCTCACTGTTGTTTCTGGAGATATCCGTGAAAGAGTGTCAGGTGTACACAACCACTTTTTTGTTCTCTTTCCAGTACAACAGTGACAACAGCAGTGACTCACACTCACATGCATTCTTGGAGTCGAGTCCAGCCCAGATCCTCGGATATGGTCTCATTTCCTTGTTTCACTGGTGCACAAGGCCCTCTGTGGTTCCCCTGTCCCTGGCCTGCCTTATACCCTTTCCCTTATTCCCATACACGTTTTAAGTAGTGAGCTACCTGAGATTTCCAAATGCATCATGCTAATCCCTCTCCGTAGGTTGGTGTTCTTAGGCTTGTATGCTTGGGAATTTTTTTCATCTGCTTTCAAAGACCAGCCACCACGTCATCCGGATCCACCGACCCCCTTTCCTGAGAGCAGACACTGGCTCTTCTGGGTGTTCCTGTGCAGCATTGTGTTTACCACACAGCATTGCCTTTAATTATTTACACTTCATTTCCAATGTCTGTGACCTCAGTGTCCAGTTCAACACCTGGCACATTGCTTGTGCCAGATATGTTTGTTGGAATGACATCGAAACCATCCTTCCCTCAGTCCTGCAAGTGAGCCAGAGCAGAAATGATTGCCTCCATTTTGTAGATGTGGAAACTGAGGTTTAGAGAGACGGCTCGAGAGATAAACACTGGGTCTTCTAGCTGATACCTGATGGAGGCGGGTCACAGGTGCTTCCTGCCTAACGGCAAAGGCCTCTGCTCTTGCTCTTGAGCTGAGCTGCCTCCTGGCTTTCCCTGAGTCCTTTCTTTCCCCAGCTGCATAAACTCAGTTGTCTTTTAGAAGTCATCAGGACCCATTGGAAATCCATCATTTTAAGAGAGATGAGAAAATACTAAAAACAACAGCCCATTATAAGCCGATTCTCATTCCAAGTCTGGGGTTTCATTCATAACAGGGCATTTGCATGAAGAATGGCAGCTGTGTTCTCTGGAAGTCTGGGTAACGCTGATCCGTCATCATGGGGTTTCAATAAAGGCCACTTTGGCTGTGGATGTCATAGAAAGGCTATTTACAGAAACAGTAAAAAAGGGTCTTGTTATAAGGTCACCAATAAAATGGCCCTAGGGATTGTATGTAAATAAGATTTTGAAGTCTGGATTTACTAGGTTTTAAGAAATGTGAATTCTACTTCTGGAGATGACCTTAAATCTCACTGAACAACCTGTTCATAGGTTGTTGCAAACATTAAATATCATTCCCTTTAAGGTATATCATCTCTCACCAAGATGGCTGCAATAGCCCTGGTTGCCCCTCCCACCCCAAACCCACTCCCCATACAACCAAAGATTGACAGAACAATCTTTGAAAAACTCAATTCTGAATTTACCGTACCCATTCTTAAAGTCCTCTGATGTCTTCCCATCCAACGTGCTACTCAAAGTGCGGTCCCTGGACTGGTACCTGTTTTTGTTATCAGTAAGCCATGACAAATGACACAAATTGAGAGCAAACATTTAAAAACTTTTATAGTACCTGGCAGAATAATTTTATGTCTGTTTAGTAGTGAAAAAAATGGGGCTTGTATTTTATATGTCTTTCAGTTGTTAATTTTCTGGTAATACACTTTTATTGGTTTTTACAAAAGTATCAGCACATGACATACTGGAAATAGTTTGAGCAGCACTGGCCTGCTAGGCCTGAATGCTCTGGCCCTGCCTGCCTCTCTAGATTTGGTTTCGGTCCTCTCACAGGCCACAGGAGTGGCCTCCCCATATGCATTTTCCCTCCATGTGGAGCTTTGCGAATGCTGTTCCCGCTGCTTAGAATGCCTCTTTCCTGCCTGTCCTCACAATGGACTTAATTTCTGCTTGTCCTTCTGGTCTCAGTTCACACATCAATTTCCTGAAGAGGTCTTTTTTCTTTTTCCCTCCGGACTAACTAGTTACATGCTCTCGTTGCCCCTGGTTCTTCTTAGTACTCTACAAAACCATCGTCAAATAATTAATTGTACAATTTGTTGTTTAAAGCCTATTTTTCCCTGAGAATATGTTCCATGAGAGAAGGGGCTGTGCCTCCTTTGTGGTTTGTGCCCTATAATTTTGAGATATTGCACAGTGCCAGGCACAGAGTAGATAATCAGTAAACAGTTACTGAATAAATGAATGAAGAATCAGTGGGAAAATGTGCTTGGTACATGGTTTATGTGATTGTATTAGCTGTAATTTTAAAACAAGAGAGCAGTTGCCCAGGAGTAGGCATGTCAGAGAGGAGGGGACACAGAATTCTGTTATACAATTCTGTATAACACAGAATTAGATTGTCACCCCTGAATAATTGGCAGTTGCCTAAAAGATTCATAATCCCTAAGTATTCACTTTATAGGGAAATACAAAATGGAATTATCCCTGGAGACATTAGCCATCAATTGGGTTGACTTTACAACCCTGGGGCTGAGATCTGAATGATATAAACAATCAGATGGGGTCTCAACTAAAAGAACTTCACCTTGGCTGGAGTGCAGAGAGGGAGGGATGAGGGACACACCTGGAGAGATGACTATGACCAACATTTGTGAGAAATCACAAGGAGTTTGGACTTTATTTTAACAGCAAGGGGAGCTGGAAAATTTTAAGGAGGCATGGGGTAGAGAACAGAGAATGGAGAAAGGGCAAGAGGTTATAAATATTTTCATTATGCCTTTTATATTTGTGGGTAGATGGTTTAGAATGTATGCTGTCTTCCTCTGAGCCACTCCTCTGTGCAGGTGCTGGGGAGAGAGCATTTCACTGACATGGAAGAATCTTGAGGTTGGAGAGCAGTTAGGAGCCTGCTAGGTGGTCCCAAGAGGGAGCATGGCATTGGAACAGGAAAGCAGAAACATCCTGGCAGTGGTGGGCTGGAAAGAGGCAGGCAGATGAGAGGTAGAACTGACAGCAGTTGGTGATGGCTTTGATGTGGAAGGTGAGGGAAAAGGAAGGAAGGATGATGGATGCCCAGGTGCCTGGTCTGGAAAACTGGGTAGATGAGTCAGCTTTTCCATGAGCTGAAGCTTCAGGCTGCTTTTTCTATGTTTAGATTGGGCCAACCCAGCTTCAGATGTGCAGGCAGAGGTGGGTTGGAAGAAGGCCTAAGGGGCTTAGTCCCGGGCTGCCTGACTTAGGCCTACGTCTGCTTGGACTATGGACATGCTAGCTGCAGGTGAGTGAATGCCAACTTTATGCAGCTGTGAGAGGCTAGGAACTGCAGAGGCCAGGGAACAGAAATAGGCTGCTGGGGAATCTGCTACTACAATTTAAAGAATTCAGCATTATCTGCGTGTGCGTGTGTGTGTGTGTGTGTGTGTGTGTGTGTGTGTGTGTGTGTGTGATAATCTGTCATTTTCTTTATCTGCATCATGCTTCACTAAAGCACTTGACTTAATCCGGCTTGACTTGTACAAATGTCACCATCTGGCACTAGATCATGTGCCTTTTCAATCAAAAGGAGCGGAATGATTCCATTCAGAAATGCAAGTCCATGACTGGACGCCTTCGTGGTGTGTTACAGCCAAGAACTTTGTAATCAGCCTTTGAGGTATTTTTTAAGTAAAAAGCTTATTTGGATTGCAGGAAAAGGTCTCACAGTTTTAGGGGCTATACTCTGCTCTGAATCACTAAAACAAACCTCAGGCAGAGGGACTTGGGCATGCTGCTTTGGAGATGAGTCCTAAGAGGATGTGGCTATAGCATTATCATTTGTATTCATCATCCTCGGGCATTTTGTTAATAGCTCTCACGGCACTGGGCAGGGAGCACTGACATGGTTTAGTAGGAAGTGCATTAGGCAGGGGCGTTAAAGCCTCCAGTAGGGTCTCTCTAAGTGTGGTCTGTGGACCATCCATACCAGCATGGACTGGGAAGGGGGTTGGGATTCTGAGTCAGTTGGTCTGAGATGGACCTCGGAAACTCTACTTTTAACAGGTGATTATGACACACAGATAACTGGAGAATCACTCCAAAAAGCCCATGTTTTTGAGTCAGACCCTGGCTCTAGCTCTCCTCCTTCTTGGCTGTGTGTGTGACCCAGGGTTACCACTCACTCTTGGCCTTCATCTATAAAATGGGGATAGTAGCAGTGTCTACCCCATAGATCAGTAGTTGAAAGGATTCAATGAAGTATTGAACACAGACATTGGCAAGTAAGTGCCAGTAAATGGGAGCTGTTGTGTCATTACTCAGCTTCTGCCAGGCTAGCTGACCTTGGGCAGCTCATATGTCTTACTACAATGCTATAGAGTTGAAGATGCGGTGCGTACGGTGAAGTGGTAACAAATGCTCATTTGACTTATGAACACCTTCATTTTTCTCCTCTCTTTTAATTTGAAATTCTTCAAGCTTATATTTTGCATGTGCATTCTCTATTAAACACTGCCTCACTGCATGCATTTGTCTTGTGCACTGTTCAGGGCTGTATACGTAAGACCAAAGAGACTGTACTTTACAATTGACTTAAGGGATTTTCAAAGGCAATCCTTGAGCACATGTGATTTTTGCTTTCTGAGCTAACTTTAGAACCTCACCCCCACAGAAGGTGTGACATTGCTACTATCTTAAGACACAATGATTGACTTATTTTTGTGCCTTTGACTTTTTTTTTATCTGCAAGATGGAAATAATCTCATGGATTGTTGGGTGGATACATGAGAGAGCAGTTGTGAAAGGTACTTAGTCCTTAAAAAGAAAAAGTTTTAAATTACTCCAAAGTAGAATTGACAAAAATAGTCACCAGTGTGGTAGGATGGCCCTTTAAGAGCGACTGCAAGAAACTGGGATTTTCTGTCCCATATCTGATTCTGTTCCATAGCATCCCTATTAAGAGTTTGTTCAGACCCAGCTTAGACACTTCCAGTGATGGAGGGGAACTTGCTATCCCCCATGGGAGCCACTTCCTTCCAGACATCCTTGACTATTGGACATCTTTTTTTAATAATGTTTTATAAAACATTTGACTCCCAAGAGCTCTCATCCATTAGCACTTAGAACATATATCCAGCCCCTCTTCTGTACGACAGCTGCATGTATTTGAAGACTATGGATGCTTCTCTTCCTTACCATAAACAACTCTGCTGAGACTCCCACCTAACATATCTCATGTCTGTTCTTCACATATGCAGTAGCATTTATGTACAAGGCACAAAAACAAAAGGAAGCTTTTCATAAATTTTTTTTCTCCAAGTATTCTGTTTTCTAAGTGTTGGTGACATTCTGCCCATCGGTGTGGTTAGAAGTTAATTATGGTGCCACACCCGGGTCAGAGAGTATTGCTGCAGCAGAGGGTCCTGGCATGTCTATTTGATGACAGGTATTAAAGTTGTTTGCAAGGGTTGACTTTTCCTTCTGTAAATCTGTCCTTCAGGTCTTGGTAGATCTTACCTTCTCTGGAGGTGTTTTGTCAGTCTGTTGTGTCATCTGGCTTTTTCCCTCTGTAATTCACTGGGTAGGCTTTCTTCCAGGTTCTAAAAATCCCTTCTGGGGCTGAACTAAGCTGTTGTTCCAATTTTACATGTTTTCATTCTCCATATGTTTATTTCTCCACTCCCCCACTACATCGTAAGCTCATTTGAGGCCAGAACTCTGGCTTGTGCATGTAAGTATTTCTAGTCCAGTGATTTTTCACATTCTTGGTGTTCAATGACTATGATGTTGATTTGAAGAGGACTTAGTCTTCCCTTCAATACTAAATTCTCTCCCTTGGGGACCTCAGCTGTTTGTTTCTGAGCAGTGGTTTCTGTATGGAGTCCTTCATTGTCTATATCAAACTAAAGACTCATATGTCCCATTGCCAACTGGATCTATTTATACATCCTGTAGGAATGTCAAATACAACAGGTACAGTACTAACTAGTTACCTTGTATACCCTCCCCACCCAGGCCACCTAAGCCTGCTCTGAATGGCAACGTGGCCTTATGTGGCCACTTTTCCATGTCATTGTCCTTTCTCTTCCCCCACCTCTGCACAAAGGAAGAACACAGCACTCACTCATTCATTCCACAAATTGTGGGGGTTCTGCCTTCATACCCTGTCTTTAGGCCTCTTCCTCCTACATTTCCATCATTTGTCAGAAGGAAAAAGGAACTTGCTGAGAGCAGGAGCGTGATGTTATCTTGTTTTTATAAAGGGAGTGTGTCTCATAGTAACTTTTGTAAAATCTGTCTCCTTGGAAACCCACTGACACATAAATCTTCATCTTGAAAGGCTTTTGAGACATGCTTCATTCTATCACTAGTTCCGAAACTCTTCTGTCCTAAGTGTCCTTCCTGATCAGGATATTGATCCGGATCCCGCTCCATACATACGTCTTAGGTCTGTAGATCCCAGATTTCATGGTTTTTTCCTGGGAAAGAAAGTGATCAAGAAGACTAGCACTGATTTAGACCTAAAAGCTCAATAGACTTGGCTCTTCACAACTACTCTCAAAAGCTGGTATCATTATCCCCTACGTGTCCATGAAGAGGAACTAAAATTAGATAGATGACATCCCCCAGGAAAGAGGCAGGATTTGAACCTGCTGACTCTTATCTCCAGCTGTTTCATCCTTAGAAGGACTCTTCCAGGCCCCACTCTCACCACCTCCCACCTCGACCGCGATGTTCTTGAAGACTCCAGGTTCCTTCAGATCTGTGTGATGGATGGGGGACTCTATTTTGTTATTTCTAGTGTGCACTTTAAGCCATTTTAAGTCCACCAGCACCATTTCCCATGATGTGGGTCAGAGGAAGGTGTGGATCATTAACAACCATAGATAATTTCCATATCCCATTTTAAAGTAGTGTCATGAGCTTCCTCCTCCTTAAAAACATCACCCCAAACAGGTGAACTATGAGGGCTCAAAGACTAATCTGAGTGATCTCCATGCCCCCTGCCTTGTGGACAGGGTGTGCGAATCAGCAGAAGAAGACAGGCACTGCCTGGGTGTGGAGCCATGTCTTCCCGTGTTCGTTTGTAGAAAGCTCTTTGTCTCAGAGCCATTTCCATAAGAGATACATCATGCATTATGTTCATTGTGCAAGTGTATAATACCTGTGTGATCCAGGTAAGCCTCATTCTTCCTCCTCCTAATGTTCCTCCTTTCCACTTCAATTGCCCAAGAGATGGTCTCTCCACAGTTGTCCCCCAGGAGTAACTCATTTGTGTCAGGCACTTCGGAAAGCCAAGACCCTGAGTCATCCATCACCATCTTCCAGACACTCATCTCCATATGGCTCTTACATCCTTTAACTGGACTCAGTGTCTCTCTTCTCTCTTCACTTCAACCTTCCACAGGACCCAATGGAGCCCTTGTTCTCCTATTTGTAAAAATCCCCTGTGTCCTCACTCTTTTCTCTGAGTGGTTGGCCACTTTACCTTTTTGCTCCACCCAGAACTGGGCTGTCTTCAGAGGACACGGCTTCCCTGGGGTGTTTCCCATGCCCCACCAGGCCCAGAGGTTTGTACGTGAACTTCTTCTTTGTTGCTGCTTCTGGCCACTGTTCTTGCCTCCTCCTGAGAAGCCCCCAGGTCTTGGGGAGCTCCTGCCTCAGTCTGTACTACCCACGACTCCTTGTTATAATCTTGTGTAAACCATCTCCAGTCATTCCTTGAAGACTTTTTTTTTTTAGGGAACAGTTGAATATTCATTTTATTTTGCATTTTGTAGCTTATAAAACCTTCGTGTTGTGTCTCAATCCTTGTCAGAGCCCTCTAGGTAAGGACATCCCTAGTTTACTGATTTAAAAGCAAAGATACTGAGAGAAAATGGTTTACAGCAGATTACATAAATAATAAGTCAAATAGTGGAACTTCGAATTGAAGTCTTCTGTCTGAAGAGCCAGTATGCCTTATGACACCCAGGGGGCTCTTCCTGTAGGTTGAATGCCTGATCTTTCTATTCATCCGTGTTCCCTCACTGTTAAACATAAGTGAAACGCAGAGTCCTTGAAATAAATACTTGTCTTCCTTCTGCACTTCTGTTCATTGTGGATGAAAGCTGTGATAGAGGGTGAGTGGGGAGAGGTGTATGAACTAACTTAGAACATCTTGCCAAGGAAGAGATTTTTGAAAATCACAGGTTTAGATCTGCCTTAATTGCCATGTCATTACTTTAGTTACTATTTATTAAAATGTCATCATGTTATTTCTGATAATCTGACAAACTATTTGTAACCCCAAATCCGGGATGATCCCCAAATTCTTCATTGTTTTTTTTGCAAATATTATAGAGGAATATTCTTCTGTGAATGTTGTATCTACAAATTCTCTGTTATTCTTTTCTTTTTTAAAAAAATTATTATTATTTATGATTTTTTATTTTCTTAAAGACTTTTATATCTGGTCTACTACTCTGGTCACAATTTTAGTGGTTCTGATATACAAGTGGATGATCCTCCTAACATCCTGCTCTTTCTTTTAATTTGTTTCCTCACCTTGAATGACATTGTCCTCTCTTAGCCACTCACTCTCCCTAGGCTTTGTCATTACTAATCACTGTATATCACCCCTCCCCCCCATGCCCCATTAACAACATCCTACTTGTTGACTAATCCTTTTTTCCTTCCAGACCACTTGTAGGAGCAAGCCTACCTTCAACAATTATTCAAGCCTTTGGGAACTCCAGACTATTGACCCTACCTTCTTTCCCTGGCCAGCACCCTGTCAGGTCCTCCGTTCCCTCCTTACTCATCTTGTTTCCATGGGCCACCATTGTAATCATTCCTTTGAATACCCTTTCTACTCACCCTCTATTCCACTTGTTTGGCAACACCACAAAGCCAGGTAACCCACTAACTCTGCCTACTCCCTGGTGGCAGAATGTGGCTGAGAAAACATATAACCATGCTGACTATCTTATTTAAAAATTCATGACCAGGGGTGCCTGGATGGCTCAGTCAGTTAGGCATCTACCTTCGGCTCAGAACATCCCTACATCGGGCTCCCTGCTCAGTGAGGAGTCTGCTTCTCCCTTTCTCTCTACCCCTCCCTCCTGCTCATGCTCTCTTTCTCTCTCTCTCAAATAAGTAAATAAAATCTTTAAAAAAACTATATAAAAAAATAAAAATTCATGACCATGTGAATCTCATACTGATTCCTTATACTACCTGGCAAATCTTAATACCTTTCTTCCCTTTGAGAGGCAACTATTTTATATCCTCTCATGTCTTTTTTTTTATTTTATTAAAAAAAATTTTTTAAGATTTTATTTATTTATTTGACAGAGAGAGACAGCGAGAGAGAGAGCACAAGCAGGGGGAGTGGGAGAGGGAGAAGCAGGCTCCCCGCCGAGCAGGGAGCCCGATGTGGGACTCGATCCCAGGACCCTGGGATCATGACCTGAGCCGAAGGCAGACGCTTAACGACTGAGCCACCCAGGCGCCCTATCCTCTCATGTCTTTTCAGAATTTTCAGAAATCTTACCACCTCCTCATTCTCTGCTGATGACCTTGCTTCTTATTTCCCTGAGAAAATAGAAGCAATCAGAAGAGAACTTCCACATGGTCCCAATGCCACATCTTGCACCTTTCCTGCATCTGTGTACTCACATACCCTGCGTTCATACTTTACACCTGCTGTTTCTCCCTGAATACTCTGTTCCGATACAGTGGATAGACTGTGTCTAAGGTCAGTATCTCTACTGTGCAATGGACACATTCTCTCTACCTTCTCAAGAATTTTGCTTGCAATTATTCCCCCTCCACTGCATCACCAATTTTTCTTTTTCTTCTCGATCATTTTCACTAGCATGCCAACATGCTTTAGTAGCTTCTGTCTTTTAAAAAAAAATCCTGTGTGGACATAAGGTTCTCCTCCAGTAATCGCCCCATTTCTTGGATCTCCTTGGTAGGAAAATTTCTCAACGTAATTTTTACACATGAGGGCTTAGTTTTTGCTCTTCGGTCTGTGTGAAACCCACACTCCACCACAACTACAGTGACATTGCTTTTGTCAAGATCTTCCACATTGACCTCCACATGGACCAAATCCAGCAGCCATTATATTTGATCCTCAGTAGCATTTGACATAGTTGCCCACTCTCTCCTTCTTAAAACTCTCCTTCACCTGGCTTTGTTTTTTGTTCTTGTTTTTGTTTTTTAAAGATTTTATTTATTTGAGAGAGAGAGAGCATAGAAGCAGAGACAGAGGGAGAGGGGGTGGGAGAAGAAGATTTTTGATCCTTTTGAGACATATGTCAAATCATATCCTTCTTTTGCTCAAGAATGTCTGATGGCCCTTTATGGTCTAGAGGGTCTTGTTCCCAGATCTCTCTTTCAGTTCCAGACACCGGGGCTTCCTTGCTCTTTTTCTCCCCTTACTTTCCCTTCCCTTCCACCCCTGCCCTGTTGCACCCTGTTGCAAGTCTCTGTATTATGATCTCTGCTCAGATATTTCTTTATTAGAGATTTTCCTGATCATGCTATTGAAAATAGTACTGTTTCTGTTTCTATCCCTTTAACTCTGCTTTAATTTCCATTATAGTGAATAATGCCAATTGATTTATTAAATATGTATTAGTTTGTTTTCTGTTTTCCATCTCTTAAGCTCCACAAAAGCTTTGGCTTTTTTTTTGTTCGCTGTTGAATCCCAAGCACCTGGAGCAGTGTCTGGTACATAGTAAGCCCTCAATTGATATTTGTAGAATGAAGGCATACATATTCCTATACTTAACCTAGATAATGATTCATTACCATCACACATTCTTTAAAAATTATAAAATATTTTAGGCCTACAAGGTATAGTGAATAATATAATGAGCATCCATATACCCACCATCCAATTAAAGGAATAAAATGCTACTCTGTTAGGATGGGCTAGTTTATGCTGCTATACCAAACAGTTCTCAAAATCTAAGTGGCTTAAAACAAAGAAACAAACAACAACAAAAAGTTTTACCTCTCACTCATGCTTTATGTCCATACATGGGGGACAGAGGCCCAGGCCAGGATCCAGGCTGTGGGCATTGTTTTCAGTCATGCAAAGGGAAGGAAAGAGGACCAAGTGCATATTTACTTAAAGGCTGCCACCTACAAGTGACACATGCACTTGCTTGGCAGAAGCAAATCACACATACCTGCCTAGCTTAAAAGAATGGGAAAATGCACTTAAGGGAGGGGAACTGAAATATTTGTGAGTAGGTCTAGTGACTGTCACAGTTACACATTTTGTTAAAGCTCTCTGTGAACCACTTCCTGGCCCCATTTCTTTTCCGATCTCTAGAGAACATCACTATACTTAATTTGGTGGTATTTCATTGTGGTGTTAATGTTCATTTCCCTGATTATTAGTGAGGTTGAGCATCTTTTTGTGTTTATTAATCATTTTGGTTTCTTCTTTTGTGAGTTGCCTGTTTATATGACTTTTCTAATTAAAAAAATTAAAAAATTATTACATTATTTGTTGCTTTTGTATTGATTTATTAGAGTTCTTTGTGTAGTTTGGATACTAGCACTTTGCTTGATGACTTAGATTGCACTTTATTTATAGAATCTTTGAAACACAGAAGTTTCAAAATGCTTTATCATTTTAAAAATCTTTTCTTTTGTGGTTTGTGCTTTTTGCATCTTGCTTAAGAAATCCTTTCCTACCCTGAAGAAAAAACATTTTCTTTTGAAAGTTTTGCTTTTCATGTGTCGGGCTTTATTTTACCTGGAGTTGAGAGTTGTAGATGGTATGAATTAGGACTTTATTTTTCTCCAGTATGGATAATAAATAGTTCCAGCACCCACTAATTTACAGTGCCTTTTTTGTCATATATCAGGTTTCCATACAGCAAATATTTCAGGACTCTATTCTATTCTATTCTTTGTGTCTCCTCCTGGGCCAATAAAGCATTCTTAATGGTTCCATAATTAAGTGCTAATATCTGGTAGGATGAGAATTATCTTTCCTCCTACCTCTGTTCTTCAAGATTGCTTTGGCTATTTTTGGACTGTTGTTCTGTTTTAAAAATTTTTGAACATGCTTGTCAAGTTCTATGAAAAACCTTGTTGGAATTTTGATTTATTTGTTCAACAACAATTATGTATCACTTACTCTATGCCAGGCACTGTTCTAAATGCTTTGCAAATAATTATTCAGTTAAAATGTATACTTTTATTTGGAGAGAACAGATATCTTTATGCTGCTGAGTTTTCCCATTCATGAACATGGCAAAGATCTGGCCTACTTAAATATCTTTTAATAAAATTTTATGATTTTCTCCATAATGGTCTTGACGTTTCAACTAGATTTAGTCCTTGGCATCTTGTAAATTTTTAGTGCTGTGGTAGAAGATATCATTTGAAAAATTACACTTTCTAAATGTCTATTGCTGGTGTAAAGGAATTCAATATAGATTTTTATTGTTAACCTTAAATCCAGCAAACTTGCTTAACTCTCTTACTAGTTCTAATTATTTGTCTGTGAATTTTCTTGGATTTCCTACGTAAAAAATTATAATCTGTGCTGGTAAGGACTCCTAGCTGAGCAGACGCGGTGATAGTGGGTATACTTATCTCATTCCTGACTTTCAAGGGACTCCTTCTTATTCTTCACCACTGAGAAGAATGTTTGCTGTAGGCATCTGATAGATTCTCTTTATCAGGTTATGGGAGTTCCTTTCAATTTTTAGTTTGCTGAGAGATTTTTGTTTTTTGTTTTGATTTTTTAAATTAACACAGAATTTTTTCTGGTGTATAGTTCTAGGTATTTTAACACGTGCTTAGATTTGTGTAAACACCACTACAGTGAGGGTATAGAACAGTTCTATCACCCCCCCAAGCCCTTCTGCTATCCTTTTGTAGTTAAACCTTCTCTCTACCCCTAACCTCTGGCAACCACTAATCTCTTCTCTGTCATATAATTTAATTCTTTTTGAGGATGCTACACAAATGGAATCATATAGTATATATATATCCTGTTGAGCCTGGCTTTTTTCACTCAGCAGAATGCATGTGAGTTGCATCGAAGTTGTGTGTATCAGTAGCTTGCTGCTTTGTATGGCTGAGCAGTATTCTGTTGTATGGTCTAACAGTCTGTCCATTTACTCACTGAGGGGCATTTGGGTCGTTTCTGGTTTTTGATGATTATGAATAGAGCTGCCATAAACATTTGTGTACGGGTTTTGTGTGACGTAAATTTTTGTTCCTTTAGGTAAAATACTTATAGTGAGTGTATGTATAACTTTATAAGAAACTGCCAGAATGTTCTCCAGAACCATTTTACATTCTCACCAGCAATCTTTGAGAGTTTCAGTGTTCTGCAACCTCACTAGTATCTGGTGTTGTCAAAATTTTTTATTTTAGCCATCTTAGTCCTCCTAAGAGGTGCGTAGTGGTATCTATCTCATAATGGTTTTAATTGAATTTCCCTGATGGCTAATGATGTTGACCATCTTTTTTGTGTGCTTTGTAGGCCTGCTATATATTGTTTTCAGTGAAATGTCTAAGTCTTTTGCCCAATTTTTTGTGTTGTTCCTTTTCTTACTATTGAGTTTTTAAAATCGTGGTAAAATTTACATAACAAAAAATTTACCATTTTAATCAATTTTAAGTTTACAACTCAGTGTCATTAAGTACACTTCACAATGTTATGCAACCATAATTACTATCCATTTCCAGAACTTTTTCATCATCCCAGACAGAAATTTTATTCATTAAATAATAACTCCCCAGAACACCTGGGTGGCTTAGTATTTTAAGCATCTGCCTTTGGCTTAGGTCATGATCCCAGGGTCCTGGGATAGAGTCCTGCATCAGGCTCTTGGCTGGGCAGGGAGCCTGCTTCTCCTTCTGCCTGCCACTCCCCCTGTTTGTGCTCTCTCTCTGGCAAATAAATAAAAAAAATCTTTAAATAATAACTCCCCATTCCCTGCTCCTCCTAGCTCTGGGTAGCCTTTATTCTCCTTCCTATCTTTATGAATTTGCCTATTCTAGGTACCTCATATGAGTGGAATTATACAACATTTGTCCTTTTGTGTCTGGGTTTATTACTTAGCATAATTTTCAAGTTATATAGTTTTTAGGGTATATACATGTTGTGCCCTGTATCAGAATTTTCATTACTTTTTATGAATGAATAATATCCCACTGTATGGATATTCTACATTCTGTTGATCTATCAACAGATGAATAATTGGGTTGTTTCCACCTTTTGGCTCTTGGGAATAATGCTACTATGAATATTGGTGTACAAGTATCTGAGTCCCTGCTTTAAGTTCTTTTCGGTATATACCTTTGGAGTGGAATTGCTGGGTCATGTGGGAACTCTGTTTAACTTTATGAGGAACCACCAGACTTTTCCTTAGTGGCTGTACCATTTTGCATTCCCACCAACAACTTACTACTCAGTTTTGAGAGTTTTTTTAATATATTCTAAATACAAGTCTTTTTTTGGATGTGTCATTTGCAAATATTCCTTTTTTAAAAAAATAAAGTTAATTTTTAAAAAAGATTATTTGAGTGAAATAAGTCAATCAGAGAAAGACATGTATCATATGATCTCACTGATATGAGGAATTCTTAATCTCAGGAAACAAACTGAGGGTTGCTGGAGTGGTGGGGGGTGGGAGGGATGGGGTGGCTGGGTGATAGACATTGGGGAGGGTATGTGCTATGGTGAACGCTGTGAATTGTCTAAGACTGTTGAATCACAGACCTGTGCCTCTGAACCAAATAATAATACATTATATATTTAAAAAAAAAAAGAAGAAGATAACAGGAAGGGAAAAATGAAGGGGGGGAAATCGGAGGGGGAGACGAACCATGAGGGACTATGGAGTCTGAGAAACAAACTGAGGGCTCTAGAGGGGAGGGGGATGGGGGGATGGGTTAGCCTGGTGATGGGGATTAAAGAGGACACGTATTGAATGGAGCACTGGGTGTTATATGCAAACAATGAATCATGGAACACTACATCGAAAACTAATGATGTAATGTATTGTGATTAACATAACATAATAAAATAAAATAAAAAAAGATTATTTGAGAGAGAGAGAGAGAACGTGTGAGTGGGGGGAAGGGCAGAGGGAGAGGGAGAGAATCACAAGCAGACTCCCTGCTGAGTGAGGAGCCCAATGTGAGGCTGTATCCCAGGACCCTGAGATCATGACCTGAGCCCAAATCAAGAGTTGGATACTTCACTGACTGAGCCACCTAAGTGCCCCTGTTGCCTGTACTTTTGGTGTCATATCAAGAAATCATTGCCAAGACCAATTTCAAGAAGCTTTTCCCCTATGATTTCTTCTAGGAGTTTCATGGTTTCAGGTCTTACCTCTAAGTCTTTAATTCCTTATGTGTTGATTTTTGTGAATGGTGTAAGGTAAGGATCCAATTTCATTCTTTTGCCTATGGATTTCTAGTTTTCCCAACACCATTTATTGAACAGGCTGTCTTTTTTCTATTGCATATGCTTGGCACTATTGTCAAAAATCAGTTGATTGTATATTCATGGATTTATTTCTGGGTTTACCATTCTGTTCCATTTGTCTATATGTTTGTCTTTATGCTAATGTTCTTCTTTATCTCTGGTCATTTTCTTTTTATGAAGTCTGTTTTGTCTGAGTAATACAACTGCTCCTTCTTTATTTTGATCAGTTTTTTCATGGGCTATATCTTTTCTCACCCTTTTGATTTTAACCTTTCTATACCATTACATTTAAAATGAGTTTCTTGTAGACCTCATGTAATTGGGCTCTTTTAAAAATCCATTCTGGGGCACCTGGGTGGCTCAGTCAGTTAAGCGTACAACTCTTGGTTTTCGCTCTGGTCATGATCTTGAGGTCCTGAGATCGAGCCCCATGTTGGGCTCTGTGCTTGTCGTGGAGTCTGCTTGGGATTCTCCCTCTCCCTCTGCCCCTCCCCTCACTGGTGCTCTCTCACTCTATCTCTCTCTAAAATAAATAAATAAAATATTTAAAAAATCCATTCTAACAATCTCTGTCTTTTAATTGGTGTATTTAGACTTTTTGCATTTAATGTATTATTGATATGTTTGAGTTTAAATCTATTTTATTATTTATTTTGTTTCCTCTGTTTTTGTTTCCTGTTTTCTGCTTACTTTTGCATTATTTGAATATTTTTTAGTCTCTCATTCTTTTTCTCTACATTGTTTTACTGAGACTATCTTTCCATTATTTCAACAGTATTTGTCCTTACTTGTTGGAGAATTTTCATAATAGCTGCTTTAAAATTTTTACCAGATAATTCCAACAATTTGTCATTGCAACATTGATATCTGTTAATTGTCTTTACTCATGTATGGTTCTTCATATCCAGATAAATTTTTGAATTTTGTCCTAAACATTAGAATATTGTGTGATGAGACTTTGGGTCTTACTTAAATCATATGGAGAATTTGAATAATTTTGTTTTGGCAGCTGGAACCAAGATGTGTTCAGACTGAAAGTTCTGACTTGCCTTCTGTGGGTTGTGATTAGAATATCAGCTCTGTTTCCAAGCCTTGACAGTGTTACTCAGATCCGTCCCATGTGTACCACTCAGGAGTCAGTCTGTGTTGGGTACTGGTCGATTAGTTCAGCTCAGCTTTTAAGGTCTATGCTATTCTGTTAAGAGTCAGATTCATACATGCACTGCTCATAAGTGAGCCTGGAAGGTCATATAGCTTTCACTGGTTTGTTTTCCTGAACTTCTCTTTCTCCACAATTCCCCTTATATGTTATGGCTTCTTTAGGCTCCCCTTTTAGGTCTCTGGCTAGAAAGTTGGAACTTTATTTAAGTTTCTCTACTACTCACTTCCCATGATTGTACCTGAATCCCAGGCCAAGGGGCAGGAAGATGGAGAGAGAAAAATAATGCAGTGGGGGTTTTATCACTCTCTTGGGACCACAGATCCTTTGATCAGAGAAGATATTCCTCCTTTAGAGTTGTAAAGGCTTGTGGGTGTCTAGGGGCTGACATACAATAGAATACAGAAAATGAAAAAAAAAAAATACATGGATTTCCCGGACTCAGACTTTTAGAAGACTCATTTCCCACTCTTGTTCCAGTCCTGGAAGTATTCACCTGGAGTTCTCTTTTTTTATGGTGATGTCTACTCTTTATTCATTTTGATATCCACTTGACTGCCTTGAGGCATGGCCAGAGGACAAAAGAAGAGAAATAGAAGAAAACCCAGAAAATTTACCACTGGCTTGGTGGTACTTTGAATTGTTATTTCTTTTAATCTGCCTGCTACTGTTTACTTTCAGCATCCTCAAATAGGTACTCCATGCATTTTACTCAGGTTTCATAGCTGCGTTCAGTGGGAGAGATAGGGTGGAATGTGCTTATTCCATCCTATTTGGAAAGAGACCTCATCCTTTTTGTTTTGTTTTTATTTGTTTTCTCTTAATCATAGGTAAGCCTTGAGTTTTTTTCAAAGACTTCCCCTTCATCTGTTGAGGTGATATTTTTGTTTTCTTATATAATCTCCTAGTATTTCTAAAAGAGAGAGATTATTAGATTACTAGATTCTCTAATATTCTTATAGTTGTGTGATAAGCATAATTTGTCTAAGCTTTATAATAAAAAAGTACATTTTTGCTTTCAGTTTGCTAACTGGTGTTGGGTCTGGTGTTTACTTACTATCATTTCACCTATGTTCATGTTCATGTTAGTAACATCATGGAAATATTCAATTTTCCCATACTCTCTTTCTCTTTTACATAAATATTCCCACATGCCAGCTTTAAGATTTACTCAGCTCCTGTGAAGCAGTAAGTTGGTCTTTACTTTACAAAAATTGGACTCTTAGTATGAAGGAAGAGGCCGAACGAGAAGATAGCTGTGCAGAGACATCTGTTAGTGGTCACTAGACCCCTTTTCCAGATGTTGTGCGACAGTTTCTTGAGTATCAGTTTGCAGGTAATTCAGTAGCCTGTCCTTTCCTGGGCTGTGCAAGGTGTGGAAGCTAGGAGCCTGGAGTCCTGGGTCTTCCTCCTGCGTGGTTCCGAACCAGCTGTCTACAGGGGCAGTCTCAGTGACTCATGTAGGAAAATGTGTGGACCAGGTTCACATAAGGTGGGAAGGACCATTTTCAGTGATATTTAAAATGTCATCTTATGAATGCGGTTGAGCCAGGACAGACCAGCTAAGTGATCTTAGGCAGTCATCCTGTCTCCCTGAACTTCAGTGTCAAAGTGGAGCTCTTTGGGGCTCTAGAGGTCTTTAAGGCCACCATGCCTTTGAATCTAACTTGGGCTCCATTGGCTGGAAAGGAAACTGGGTAGGCCTTGTGGGGAGGGCGGTGGTCAGAAAGGGCTGTTAATGACGCAGCCCAACAAGAGCAGGGCCGAACAGCAGCCTCAGAAGGGTGAAACATTTTAATTGGCATCTTCCACAGAACAGCAAATTGAGTGCTCGGATTTCCTCCCTGTGTTCTTTCTCCCTTGGCTCCTCCTGTCACCCTGGCTGGAGCCCAGGCAGAACTGGGCTGCTGCCTGGGGGCCATCGCCATGGCATTCAGGGGCTCCCAGTGAGGCCTGTGCAGAATCTGAGTTCTCCCTTCAAAGTGGATGCCAACTGCCTGGAGGGCCACCAGGGAGCGCCTAGAAGCTTCCACTTAGCAACGGTTTCCCTCCCAGGACCTGAAAGGCCTGCAGAGGAATGCACTTCTTGCTTATTCTGGAGAAACTTCTGAGCTCTGGCCCTTTCAGCTCCCACTTTTTTCCAGCCCTCTTTTAAGCTTGGACTTCAGAAAATTGTCTGGTGAGAGACACTTCCTTGAGAGCCTTTACTCTCTGCCTCCACCTAAAACTGAAAAAGTGATACTGAGGCAAAAAAGAGTTGAGATGAAGAAGAAGATAGCAGGAGGGGAAGAATGAGGGGGGGAAATCGGAGGGGGAGATGAACCATGAGAGACGATGGACTCCAAAAAACAAACTCAGGGTTCTAGAGGGGAGGAGGGTGGGGGGATGGGTTAGCCTGGTGATGGGTATTAAAGGGGGCGCATTCTGCATGGAGCACTGCGTGTTATATGCAAATAATGAATCATGGAACACTACATCAAAAAAAAAAAGAGTTGAGATGACTAGCTTAGATAATATAGCTCTGATCATCTATGGTTGTTCTTAGAACAACTTTATATTGGGGCCAGACCTACCTTCAGCTGCACGGAATGCAAAGTCCCAGCTATGCTAAACCCAGGTGTATAATCTTGGGTGGCTCACTTCCCTTCTCTGGGCCTTGTGTTCTTCCAATACAGAGGGAAGGTCTTGAGGTAGGTTATTGATTACCAACATCTTTTCCAGCCGGGATGGTCTAGAGGTCTGTGGCGCCATCTTTGCCGGTTGAACTGTGAGGAATTTGATGTGGAAATGCTTGAAGCTATCCCAAAGAAGGTATAGAGGTCTGGTGGGGGGAGAGCAAGGGCTTTGGAGTCAGACAGATGTAGGATCAAACCACTACTGACCAGAAGGTTGGTGGTTATCTAATAGGACCGTATGTACCTTTGTACAAGTTGGAAAACTGTACCCCTTCTGAAGTCACTTTTTTCTGCTCCCTAGAATTATGCAGTACATAACCTGTCCAGTTATACACAACTGTTGTCTGTGTCCTTGGGCCATTTATTTAATCTCTTTGGACCTCTGTTTACTCATCTGAAAAAAGAGGATAGTGATGCCTGTCTTACAGGGTAATGGTGAGGATAGACATATGTGTCAAATGCCCATGGCTCGTACAGAGTAGTTACCCTGGAAGTATAAATTTCCTTTTTATTTTTCCAGGAACAATCTTCCTGAGATGTGGGCTTCAGGGCCCAAGGCACCTCCCTCTTCCAAAAGAGCAGCCTAGTGGTGGCCTGGTGTTTCCAGGGTGGGTTTGGAGCTTGGAATCACATCCTGTCAGTTTGCTTCAGATTCTGCACTGTCTTGGGTATTCATTCCAGGATGCCTTGGGATGCTCCCTCTGTTTGTCCTGCAAGAGGGAAGGGGGGCTCCCCAGTGGCAGGGTGATCACCTAGGCACAGAGTAGTGTCACTGTTGCCAGGCAGTAGGAAGGCTCAAGAGAGACTAGGCCAGAAAGTAAGAGTGGCACAGACTATGAGGAATTTCTCCTGGCCGAGGGTGGCCCTGGAGAGGGAGAGACACAGGCTGTTCATGCCTCGTCTTGTTCCACCTGGTAGTCAGGGCAGAAGCACTGAGTTACTCACTGAGTCAGGGGAGCTGAGATGGAGGTCACTGTGGCCCCTGGTTGAGGAGTCATGGATTTCTCCTAACAGATGTGTTGGGAAGAACGCCAGCTCTGGTGTTAATTCCTCCTGCCTTTGAATTTGGAGACTGCCACTTTTGTCCCCCCAAAATCATATGCTGAAGCCCAAAGTGATGGTATTTGGAGGTGCATCTTTGGGAGGTAATTAAGTCATGAGAGTGTAGACCCCGTGGTTGGATTAGTGTCCTTATTTTTTTTTTTTTTTAAGATTTTATTTATTTGACACAAAGACAGCGAGAGACAGAACACAAACGGGGAGTGTGAGAGGGAGAAGCAGGCTTCCCTCTGAGCAGGGAGTGTGATGTGGGGCTTGATCCCAGGACCCCAGGACCGTGACCGGAGCCGAAGACAGATGCTTAACAACTGAGCCACCCAGGCACCCTGGATTAGTGTCCTTATAAGAAGAGGAAGAGAGCAGCTTAGCTCGGTGGGTTTTGGCCCACAGTCTCTTATGAGGCCACATTCAAGACATCAGCTGGGATTATAGTCCTCTGAAGACTTCACTGGGGCTGGATGACCTGCTTCCATGTGGCTCACTCACATGACTGACCAGTTGATGTTGGCTTTTGGCGGGAGGGCTCAGTTCTCCACCGTGTGGAGCTCTCCATAGGGTTGCTTGAGGATCCTCATGGCTTGACTGTCTGACTGCCCCAGAGTAAAGGATCCATGAGAGAGCCAGGTGTGAGTAGCGATGTTTTATGGCCAGGACTTGGAAGTCACACAGCACCCGTTTACAGTAATCTGTTCATCGTGTGGTCAGTCCTGATGTGCTGTGGGAAGGGAACACACAACGGTGTGAGCATGAGGAGGCGAGGCTCCGGGGAACCATCTTGGAGGCTGATAGCGTGTTTGCATAACAGAATTCAGTGTTTTGGTGTTCCACCACATTCATTTATTTATGGTGTCTTCCTGTGCCCCAGCCACATGCCAGCCCTGTGTTAGGTGCTGGGAATGTGGCTGTGAACAGGACAGACAAGGTCCCTGCCTCATGGGGCCCACAGTCTAGCAGGGGAGATAGATATTAATCCCCCAAATCATGATTCCATTACAATTTTCATAAATGCTGTGAAAGAAAGGAAGGAAAGGAAGGGGGTTCAATGAGAACATATGATGAGGGGTCCTCATGTAGCCTGGGGTGGGGAGGCAAGGTGGGTTTCCCTAAGAATGTTCTCTCCTCTGTGCTTCGGGGCACTTTGCACTGAGGTCCACCCTGGTGCTGCTTCAACCAGTTTTTTCTCCACCCCTTGCTCCCCACCAAATAGTGAGCACCCCGGGAGCAAAGATCTCACCTCAATGCAGCTCTGTGTCCCCAGTGCCTGGCCCAGAGCTGAACGCACACTAGGGGTTCAACTCGTGGGAGCTGAGTGACTGTGTGATCTGACGCCTGCAGCGACCTCTTCTCCTCAGAGGCTGTGTTTGGGGCCAGGGAGAGGGCAAGTGTGGAAGAGGTAGGATCCAATCGAGGACAAAATAGAGTGAATCCGCCACCCTCCTGTGCAGGTACTACTCTTTAACGGCCTCTGCCCCCATGTGGCTCTTTTCAGTAGCAGCAGGATAAGAGCCCCCACAGTTGAATTCTGACTTGGAGGCTGTGATCCAATGGGGACCTAACTAGCATTGTGGTGCCTTGGGTTTCCTTGGCTTCGGCTCATTCACCAATAGAAACTGGCTGTTTTGGCCTCAGTGAGAATGGTAGTCATTATCACATAGCTCTTGCTTATTGCATGCTTATTATGTGCTGGGCATGGCAATGTGCATTCTTGCCATCACCTTACACGTTAGGGCCTTTGCATTTGCTGCCCTCTCAGCCTGCTGTGCTTTTCTCTGGACATCCCCACTTCCTGTGGGTGCCTGCTCAGATCTCCTCATCAGAGGCCCTACCTGACCATCCTGTGTCAATTTGCACATCAGGCCCCCTTCATCTTCTCACCTGGCTGCACTTCTAATCTTTGTTGTACTAATCATATCTACTTATTTTAAATACGGACTCTGGGGGCACCTGGGTGACTCAGTTGGTTAAAAATCTGACTCTTGGTTTCAGCTCAGGTCATGATCTCAGGGTCCTGGGATCAAGCCCCACATTAGGGCTCCATGCTTAGCAGGGAGTCTGCTTGAGATTCTCTCTCTCCCCCTCTCTTCCTTTCCCCACTCATGCTCTCTCTCTCTAAAATAAATAATAAATTAATAAATAAGTAAATTAATTCATTAAAAATAAATAAATTAATTAAAAAAATACGATCTCTTAGTCTTAGTCTGCTTGGGTTTCTATAACAAAAATACCATAGACTGGGGGCTTTAAACAACAGACATTTGTCATTTGTTTCTCACAGTTCTGGAGGCCTAGCAGTCCAAGATCAAGACACCAGTGGGTCCAGTTCTTGGTGAGGGCCCAGTTCCTGACTAGTAGATGGCTGCCTTCTTGTATCCTCACATGGCCAAGAAAGAGAGGGGGCGATCTCTCTTCCTCTTTTTGTAAGGGAACTAATCCCATCATGGGGGCTCTACCCTCATGACCCAATCACTTCCCGAAGACCCCACCTCTGAGTACCATCATATTAGGGCTTCAGTGTATGAATTTTGGGGAGACACATTCAGTTCATAGCACACAAACATTCGGTTCATAGCACATAGAGAGATAAATAAAAGGATCACAGTGTTTGTCCAGGGGAGTAAAACATTGAAATTTTCTGTATTAGTTGAAATATAAAATTTCACAGTGTGAACAGAAATCCTGTGGAAAGCCTCATCCCTTTATAAATTACAGAGTGTTTTCTTATGAGGTAGCTCATTTAGCCTTTTCTTAAAACAACAATGTGAGGAAGGCAGGACATGTATCCTGCTTTTAAAGCTGTGTTCTAGAAGCAGCTCTGGCCCTGAGAGGCTGAATGAGGGAGTCAGGACCAGGCAGAGAGAGGCTGGCATTCACATCAAGCCCTGGAATCCTAAATGCAGAGCTTTGTCTCCATACCGTGTTATCAGTGATAAACCACAGTGGACATCAAGGTCTGCAGTCCTATGAAAATGACTCTCATAAGGTAGCTTTGCTAACACCCTGCCCAAAGTGAGTAGACACAACTGTTCCCATTGGCTGTGTTTGTCTTTGGCCTTTCTTTTGAGGTTCCCTTTTGCAGGGCTGTGCAGAGGCCGGCTGAGGGAATGGTGGAGATGCTAAGGCAGTGTATTTTTTCAAATCTCACCATGAAGAGATGAGCTTATATTTAATTTCGTCAGGGAGTCCTACTCTGCTCCCTAATCTAAAATATGCACCCCTACAACCTTCCTCTCTCTAAGAGTACCCTGGAATTTTCTGTCATAGTGCTCATTACAATCCTTAGCTAGACTCCAAACTCATTAGCAGAAAAACCTTAAGAGGGAGAAGGTAAAAACTGCTACGATCCTGTAGGCAGTCAGGGGATGTGAGATCGGTGTGTGTGCTGGGAAGAGAAAGAGGGAATTGTATAGGAAACAAACTGAGGGTTGCTGGAGGAGAGGTGGGTGGAGGGATGGGGTAACGGGTGATGAGCATTAAGGAGGGCACTTGGTGTCATGAGCACTGGGTATTACATGCAACTGATGCATCGCAACTGCCCTCTCTGAAAATGGATAACGATCAGTTTGCTCTTAATGCTTCATCTCTTGCTGGTTGACCAGTAGACTGTAGTATGTTTTAATAGTTTTTTCTTAATTAATAAAGTTGGCCTCCGATGGCCAGCTCCCTGGGAGTGCTCTTCATCTCCAGCTTGTCCTCTTCCACCTCCTTCCAGACACCGCAGCTGGGTCCTCCTCGCCCCCTTTTCTAAGTCAGTTTTTCTAACGTAAGATCCTGTATGCACAGTTTTCGTCCATCTCTCAGTTTTTTTTTCTTCTCCTAGTCTTTTATTTGTAAACAGTAGTCTTTAATAATAAATGCCAAAGGAAAGCAACAAACAAAAGCAGGGGATTTGCCTAGTGGATGGGAAATGACTGTGAGCCATGGCAGACCAGAAGTTCCTGTTTTGTTCTGTGGGGCCAGGAGTCTGCAATGTGGTGTGCTCATCTTTCTTCTCCCTCACAAAGGTCTCAAACGGCTTAGATGGGAGGCTGAACACGATGACTGGTCCTAATTTTTGCTATTCAGTCATTTTTCTTGATCTTGCTTTCTGACTCCATACATTCCAGACTGTTCAATGGATTTGTAATAAACTTCCAAGATGAAGGGAAATTTCTTGCTCATTGTTTGCCTGAAATCTTGGCTTGTGTTCATCTGATAAAACAAAAAATATGCTCCAAAAACACCCAAGAGTTCAACTACTAAAACTCCTTTAAAGATCTTTGCCACTGTTTCCATAGTGCAGGCCATCCTGAGGTGCTTACACGCAGCTATCTCTCAGTTTTTTTTCCTTATTAGTACTAAAACGAAAGGACCAGAGCAAGGTTTTGACCTCCTGTGATTCCAGAGTTATCTGGAACCAGAATCCCAAGATACAAATTCATGCATTTCTGCAGTAGATGGTTACTGAGATTCATGTGTCATGCGTGCACTTAGCTGTGAAGATAAAAAGGAGATTAAGAGCATGTCCCTACTTTCATGGAACACACATATTGTTGGAAAGGTAGACCCTAAAGAAATGACGCTGACACTATCATCTACCTTTTGTTGAGCATCTCATCGTGATCGTGTGCTAAGATGGTGCTGAGTGTTCCCCAGATTTCATCTTCCACCCTGACAGCCTTTAGAGGTAAGTATTGTGACTTAAAAGTGCACATGAGCAAAATGACTTGGAGAGGTTTGGTAACACGGCAGAGAAGCCAGGATTCCAGGTGAGGTCCATCTGACTCTAAAGCCTGCAGTCTCTCCACCTGCTGTGACAGAAAACTGGTGTCAGGAGAACAGCAGCAGGATCACAGAGGGACTTTTTCACTGGGGGCGGTTGCATTTGGTCCCTGTTGTGTGAGTGGGCATTCATTAGTTGGAAAAAGTGGAGAAGGACATGAAAGTCAAGGGAGGGCATGAATAAAGGCCTGGGGTAGAAAAGCGTCCAGAGTAGGACCCACAGGTGGAGAGCTCAGGATGGCTGGTGTGCAGGGGTGTGTGGGGAATGGTGGGGGCTGAGGCCAGAGCAGGGGGCTGGGGCCACATTGTGCATTGGCATCCGGGCATGGACTCTGTCCTGTGGAGCAGGCCATGGGGAGACTACAGATAATATACAAGATAGGACAAGATGGAAAAGTGAAAACTCAGAAGCCTTCAGAGGCCAGACGGTAACATAAGCCAAGCAGTAGGCTGGTTCATATTTGTTGAGGGGACTTTGTGCCAGGCACTATTCTGAGTTCTGGGCATACAGAGCATAAGGCTGCTGGAAGCTTGCCTTCAGGGAGCTAATACCTTCTTGTGTCCATGTCTGTGATGGAGAAGTGTTTTAATTCCAGATACTGACAGGTGCTTGAGAGAAGATGATGGTCAGAGAAGGCTCTGGGGCCCTGCCATTTGGGTTGAGACCTGAAAGGTGAGGGGGCTTCTGTGCAAGGGATGAGATCTGTAAGAGGCAGGGTATGTGGTGGCTCCAGAGCAAGGCCCTGGAACTAGACTGCACAGTAATGAATCTGGTTCTGCCATTTACCAGCTCTGTGGCCTCAGGGAGGTGACCTAACCTCCCTATGCCTCAAGTACCTCATCTATTAAGTGGGAATAACGATAGCACGACCCCCAAGGGCCGTGAAGAGAACTGCGTAAGTTAGCACATGTAAAATGCTTAGACTGGCACCTGGACATGGAAAGGCCTGGAAGGGGAGCCGATACTATTGGAATCCTTGTTACCAGGAGCATAGCATTCCAAGCAGGAGGAGCAAGGGAAAAGGCACTGACATGGGAATAGGTTCTGGTGGCTTTGGGAAGGAGAAAGGAGGCTAGTGTAGCTGCAGCTTAGTCAACTAGCAGACAAGGAGAAGAGAGGAGGTCAGATCAGGGAGGGACGTGTAGGCAGTGATTTGAACACGGTGAGAAGCGCTGGAGCGATTTAAGCAGGGAAGCCATGCAGTCTGATGGACTGGTGGCAGGCGGAGAAGGGGTGAGAGTGGAGTGGGAGACCCTGGGATGATGTTGGGGTCCTCTAAACAAAGGGCCCTTGATGCTTGTGCCAGAGTTTTAGGAGAGGAGCTAGAAGGAGTGGCAGGAGTTAGGATATGTTTTAGAGGTAAGGGCTATAGGGTTTATTGGCAGAAGGGCTGTGGGTAATGATGGGAGGAATGGAAATAAGGTTAACTTCACACATTTTTGTCCTGATCAACTGTGGTGGGGAAAGGAGTGTCAGGGAGGGTGGTGGCATTGATGGAGATGGGGAAGCCTGGGGAAGAGCAGATTTCTGGGAGAAACACAGTTCTCCTTGGCCATGTGCAGTCTGAGAGTCGTAATGCACGTGTCTCAGGTAGGCAGCTGGGATGCAGCCCTGCTGGTGTGAGCAGCAGGGATTCATGCCACTGTGGCGAACTGTTCCCAAGGGAATTCAGATCATTTACTTTTAGACACTTGCTTGCCAAGCTCAGTACACCTGACACAAAGAGAGACAGCGAGAGAGGGAGCCTCCAATTTGTGACCCCCCCCAAATGGTTCCCAAACTTCCATCCAGCCGAGAAGATAAATTGCCAAGCTAAGACCCAGCCTTTAGCTGGTTGGTAGTGGGGTTCTTTGGTGTCTGCAGAGGAGGAGAGCTCCTAGCAGCCTGCCGGTCTCTGTCCCAGCACTTCTGTGGCTTCATGGCCGGACCTGGCTTCCTCCACTCCTTCTCTAGCCCTTTACTCAGCTGGTGATGCCCTGTGTTCAGGCCCTGCATGAGTCCGGAGGGAAATGGGCAGACACGGCCTCTGCTGTGGGGAGCTCAGCCCAGTGGGCATCTGAGTTCCTGTTCAAGGGTACAATGACCTGTGTCTAGTTTTATTTGTTTGATGCCTTTGATCGGCTCAGCCTGCAGCCAGTCAGTAAGGGCGTGATGATCTATGCTGCTGGACAGAACAGTGCCGGCAGTGCATGCCTGAGCCAAGCTCGGGAGCTGAGTGTGCACACTAGCTCTTCGGGGCTCAAGGTCCTGCAAGGAGCGTGCATGAAGATGGAGCAGCTCCAGCGAGTCCTGGCTAGAGGTTGACTTCTTACCTTGGATCTGGGGAGCTCTTTGCTCATTTTAGGCTTTGCACCCTGCTGGCGGCATGCTCGGGGTGGGGAGTGATTTTCTCATTCAGCTCTGTTCTTTGTCAGGCCCACGGAGGGGTCTGAGCTTCCCTCTCCGATTCTGCTTGGACTCTCCCTCTCACGTGCATACACTCTCAGTGTCTGTCCTTCAGTAGGTTTCAAAGTCATGCTGTGAACAGTTCTTTCTCACAAAACTGCTGAAAGAAACCAAGGGAATTTGACATTAGATTCCATAGGTACGCGTTTTCAAAACCATGCTGGGGCTTTCCAAAGAGCTCTTAGAAAGTGTGCTTGGCTGTTCCTTTTCAAAGTGGGTTATGTCCTTTAACACCTTGCTATTCAGAGTGGGATTCTGGGACCCACACTATCTGCATCACCTGGGAGCTTGTTTGAAATGCAGAGTGTCAGGCCCCACTCCTGATCAATTGAAACAGAATCTGCATTTTAACAAGATCCTCAAGTGATTTTTATGCACAGTAAAGTCTGAGGTGAGGTGCTTCAGGCAGCAGCCTTCTGGAAAATGCTTGGTCTTGGACAGCTCCTGATTATACAGTCCAGAAGATGGTTCCCAGGTTCCTTTTATCTCCTGAGAAGATGGGGATCTGGCTTAGCCTGAAGATCATTGTGAAGGTGAATGTTGTTAAGCAGTCGGTTGCTGAGGCTTATTTAAAATAACACATATAGGGGCACTTGGGTGGCTCAGTCGGTTAAGCATCTGCCTTCGGCTCAGGTCATGATCTCAGGGTCCTAGGATCAAGTCCCGCGTCGGGCTCTCTGCTCAGTGGGGGGTCTGCTTTTCCCTCTTCCTCTGCCCTTCTCCCTGCTTGTGCTCTCTCTTGTTCTCTCTCTCTCAAATAAGTAAATAAAATCTTAAAAAAAATAACACATATATTCTCTTTTTTTTGGCAATGATTTAAGTGACTTGACTTTTGTGGGTGAAGGCCTCCAGTTATTTTTGTCAAATGAGGAGGGAGCTGGGTGTGTCAGTCCGGGGATGAGAGGGCTCAAGGGGCTTGAGGCTAGGAGTTGTCATCGAATGTTGATGGAGCCCTCAGATTTCATCATCACGAAGAGCCCTCTAAGATTGTGTGACAGGTTAAAGGTGAAGGAGCCTGTCTCCAGAGGGGGTATGCTCCCATCCCTAGGGGCGATTCAGGCATGAGCTTGCCATCCACTTGTCTGGGATGTTATAGGGGATCCAAGCAGGACGTGTGGAGTTGGACTGGACACCTTTTAATGTGCATTCCAGCTGTGGGAACTACAAAGAAAAGAGAAGAGCTCACAGAACTGAGTTTCAAGCCCAGCTTTCCCATTTACTAGCCCTGATTTGGGCAGGTTACTTACCTTTTCTAAGCCTCAGTTCCCTCATCTGAAAATAGGGATAATAATACTCACCTCATGGGCTGGTGTGAACATTAAATGAAAATTATGGACCTAAAGTTCCTACCAGTGCCTGGCATGATGTGGAGGTGTCCTATATTTTCGTGTCTTTCCTCTTCTCTGTACTTTTCTTTGCCTTGTCTGGAGTGAACTGTAATTAGTGAACAGTTTGAACAGACAGCTTGATATTGGATTTTAATCTCATACAGTTCTGATTCTTGTTCTTCTGTGAACAAGGACCTTTCATTTAGCATTCAACAGACTTTGGATCAGGTCGTGTATTAATATTATGTTTCCCCAACTCGGCCTCAGGCTCTGTGAGGTCAGGGCCTCGTACCTTGGCCAGGTGGTTTCCACAGAAATACCAGGCACCGTGATACATTCATATTGCAACAACTCTAATAATCCGTGTCAGGAAGCTCCGTGCCCAGCCTTTTGGTTTCAGCTGGACTCCTGGCCACCCAAGGTCCATCCTTGCATCCAGCACAGCAATGGGGAGGAGGGGGCTCAGGGGTTACTCAGCAGAGGTTAATCAGTTGTTTGCTCTAAGTCACAGGAAACCGTGAAAAGTCAGTTTGAAACCGTGAAAAGTCAGTTTGAAACCCGACAACTTGGAAAGAGGGATCAAGAGAAGGAAGCAAGGAAGTGATTGAAATAATAAATTTCACTTTTTCTTAATATCCCACTTTGTTCCATAAAGGATTGGTGCATACAGCAAAATAGAAATAGAATATCATTTGTGGAACAAGGTAGGATATAGGTAAATAAACAAATGTATAAAATCAGGACCAGGGAAGAAAGAAATACATTGCATGAGTCTTCCCACATGACCCAGATTCCTCCAAATTAAAAAAAAAAATAAGTAAAGGAGATATGTTTCCCAAGCGTCTTCTCAGGCTGGCAAAGGCTTGTATGATTTTCCTTCTGTCTGTGTTTCATTGCACCCTGGGCTGAGTGAGCCAGTGAGCCGTTCTGCCCTCTGGCAGGCAAGCCTTGCCCTCTGTAAGGATTTGCCCATTACGCTAGGAGAGAAGGGCCTGGGAGGTGCACCATCCCTGCCACTCTCAAATTATCAGCCCTGGTGAGTCATCACTACAAATTGGTTTTATTTTCTTTTATGCGAGAGCTTGATTCAGAGTCGATTTGACACCCAAATTGGCCCGGAAGGTATAATGAGGCGATGCCGAGCATCTCTGAATATAGAAGGGGGAAAAGGAACAGGCTGAAGGGTGGTGATGTCTTTTATGTTGTTTGGGCACAAATTCTAGCTGGATTGCAGAGCTCTGTTCTGTTTAAGGAACAGGAGAGCAGGGTGCATTCCTCTGCGAGCTGCTAACTTGAGGCCAAGTGGGGAGGAGACAAGGGCCTCTCCCACCAGGTCTGGGTGGTAGTCGGGCTCAGCAAACAGTACTAACACTCAGGTGTTGAAAGTGTGATGGACAGCACAAGGGTTAGGAGCACTGGCTCTGGAGTAAGGTAACACTGGATTCAATTTCCAAATCTGCCCCTCACTAGTTGTTTCATCTCAGGCGATTTACGTAAGTTCTCAAAGACTCAGTTTCCACATCTGGAAAATGGGAAAATATAGCAGGATCCTCAGAGAGTTGCTGTGAAGATAAAATTAGGTAATGGATGAGCTGTACTTAGTCTGGTCCTTAGTTATTCTATAGCGAGCATTTCTCATCTTAAGCAACCCCAATAACATGTTTTATATAAGTATTTAACTCAGTTATCTTTGTGAATTATACATGTTGTGGCCCTATTCTTTGATGTGCAATGTAAGCTGGCAGGGACTCTCCCATGTACCCATCCACCCTTCCCCTCCAGCCTCCCCTGCCCCGCCCACCGCAGGCTTTGATAATACGTCAGACTGGGCATCAGAAGCCTTCTTAACTCAGCGCTTTTACATTTTTGTGCTCAAAATGGATCCTGGGGTTGTCAGGCATTGATATTTATCAAACCCAGCGGCGGAAAAGGAAGCCAGACACTTTAGTTCCCCCTTGATACCCCATAATGTGGGAGTTAAAGAGATTGACTGCATCCCTTTTCCTGAGAATGCTGGGCTCGGAGCTGGAGACACGGATGACGTTTCTGACTCTGCTGCTTAGCTCTGGTCTGATCTTGGACAAGTCCCTTGATCTCTTGGAATGTCAGTTTCCTCACCCGTTAAAGAGAATAGGCCTCCTGGGGCTGTTTTTCTGAGTTGTTGTGCTTCTCATGCTAACGTGAATTTGATTCTTTTTTTTTTTTAAAGATTTTATTTATTTGAGAGAATGAGATAGAGAGAGAGCATGAGAGGGGGGAGGGTCAGAGGGAGAAGCAGACTCCCCACTGAGCAGGGAGCCCGACGCGGGACTCGATCCTGGGACTCCAGGATCATGACCTGAGCTGAAGGCAGTCGCTTAACCAACTGAGCCACCCAGGCGCCCGTGAATTTGATTCCTGTTGCTATTCCCTTGTCCCTATTTTCTACCTAGGGAGGATAGAAGACGGTTAGGGAGTCCGCTGGTAGCTGGGGCTCTTGCATGAACAAGGCACTGAAGCTCCTTCCTTTTTGCCTGGCGTCTCGCTCTTCTGGATGCCGTTGCTGTGAGTCCTGGCGTTAGCACCCGCCTAACAGAAGGACCCCTTTCTACTGACAGTCTCTGGGCTTGTGCCAGGTAGGAGGTCTCAGGCAGGTGACCTCCTCCACTCTCTGTAGGCCAGTAGGTGGCTCTTACGGGGGCTAGGGGCATGAGGAAGAGGGGCAGCCCTCACTAAGACGTTTCTCCCCATGTAGCCCTCTCCAGAGCATGGCTCCTATCTGCCTACCCTTTGTGGAAAGCAGAGAGGCTAAATGGAAAGAACACAGACTTTGGAGCCTGGTACACCTGGCTTTGGATTGGAGTTCTGCCACACAACCGTGTTGTCTTAGAAAAGTTACCTGTCCTTTCTCAATTCCAGTGGCCCGATTCTGTATCAAATGGGAATGGCAATCTTACTCAGTGTGAAGGCAGGGGCCGGGACTGGTTGTTCACAGCCTTCCCTGGTATCTACAGTTAGTCAGTGCTTGACAAATATTTCTAAATATTTCTGAAGGGCTCAATTGATACTTACAGCACATAGAAGTGCTCACTGTATGCTAGCATCCTTGTACCTTCCCCTCCACGTCTCCTTCCAATTCTTGGCCCCCATTGCACTCTGCATGGTAGGTTGGTGGAAGGTTGGCCATTGATCCGTATGATAAATATTGCGTGCCAGGCATCTAGGCATTGGGGATGTAGAAGTTCTTTCATTGGCAGAGAATCCATGCTCTGAGTTTGGATCACATCACCACGATCGTATGATCATGATCATGGCCTTCTTCCCTGGTGCTGGTCCAGAGAATCCATTGTAGTGGAAGGAGGAAGGCAATGAGCCCAATGAGGAAAGCACAGAGCATATGAGAAGGTGACAGTGCTGTGGGGAGGAATAGAGCAGGGAAGGGGAATGGGGACAGAGGAAGAGGGGGAGTCGGGAGTTGTGATCTCAGTAATGTGATCACCGAAGTCCTTACTTAGAAGGGGACAGCTACGCAAAGATGACCAAGTCTGTTTCTCCCCAGCACCCATCCAGTTTTCCTTGCTGGGTTTTGCAAGCTGGAGGCAGTGTGAGGTGAGGCCAGTCAGCTGCATCTTTTACAGTAACTTAGGAAGGTACCTAGAACCTCATTCTAAGGCTCTCTTCTCTGGGAGTCCTTTGTGTTGGCTTTCCAGCCCACCAGGCTTCCCAAAGGACCTCACCTCAAGAGGGTCCCTGGGCTGACCTCAGAGATTGTGGCAAAGCAGCAGACAGAATCTGCATTGGGCAGATTTCCCTTCAGGAAGCCAGACTCTTTTCCCAGCTTGCTTGCTAACTGTGTGTTGTCCCTGGCACCCAGCCCCCCAGCTGCGTTTATACTGGCCCAGGTGCCAGAGCTTTCAAAACAAGGGTGGCGGTGTTTTTGGTGCGAGTTTTGGTTACAAAGCAGTGTGCACCTGCCCAGGCCACCACCACAACTATTTGGACCACCCTCCCTCCTGTTCTGATGGCCTGGATTATTTGTAGCTGAGCTGGGACATCAGTACCACCTTCATTGCCTGCGGCTGGGGTGCTCATTTTTCTGAGTTAACTTCCTGTCTCTCCTGCTTCCCTCCCAATGGTCTCCATGGCAAGCCCTTCCTTTAAGATTTGCTTCTGGCCATTTTGGTTTTTTTTTTGGTGGGGGGAGCAATACAACAGACATACCAGGGGCACACTTCATTTAGAATGCTGCTTTTCACATGTGAGTGTAGCTTCTTACGCAATTGATTAAAACCCAGACTCCTGTCCCCACTTGCAGGGATTCTGATTCAGTGTTTCTGGGATGGGACCAACGAAACTGGATCATCATCATCATTATCATTTTAAGTCAGTTCCCAAGCTTGTCAGGCCGGTATAAACCCAGATTGAAAGGCATTGCTTTTCCCCCTAACTTATTTGTATGTCAAGACTGAGTGAAATCAACTGTTGCTGTCCACCCAGGGCCTTGCCCAGTGCTGAGCTCATAGTTGATGCTCAGGACACGTGTGGAAGTTTGGAGGCAATCATTTTATAAGAAACCCTTTATAATGTGAGGAGTTGCTCACTAATGGGTCCCCATACTTATGTTTGCCGTCTTAACAGTTGATTTTTTCTTAAAGCAGAGGCATGTCTCTGTTCATGACTTTAATGACAAAACAAAAGCATCCTGAAAAGAAGAATTGAATAGGGGTAATTACTTTTGAAAGACTTTGAGCCACACCTTCCTTCCTGAATGTTGCTTTGATAAAGATGTATGAAGTTACACCAGCTATTAGTACTTCTCAGCTGCTCAGTGGAATCGGCTAGCAGCTTAATAGGTATGATGCTTGGGTCCCATCCCCAAGGCTCTGTTTAATTGGGCTGGGGTGGGGCCTAGGCATCAGGATTTTAAGAAGTTCCCTAAGTAATTCTAATGTGCGGCCAGGGCTACAAATCCCTGACCTAGAAACTGTGGAACTCCCTGGAGAGCAGAGTGGGAGATTTGTTTCTTGAGTCTTACAGGGAATCCTCTTGGACTAGAGATGGAAAATCCCCTGGATTCTGTGATCCAAGCCTGCTCTGGAATCTGAATCTAAAACATAACTTATATAAATAAATAGACATACACACACAGTATCTAAAATCTTAATGTACATCAAATAATAGTCAATTGTTTTCTACCCCTTTGATAAAAACATTTTTCCTGATTATAAACATGGTGTGCGAGTATCATAAACTATTGGGTTTATGCAGAAAAGTATAAAATAGGTTAAAAATCATCTCCCCAAATCCCAGCATACAGAAGAAATAACTATTAATATATCTGGTACACATCCTTCCCCTTATTTCTCTGTGCCTTTATAGACATGTAGCCTAGACCTACAATTCAATGTCAATGGAATCGATATATACTGGTCTGGGTGTTTTGACCAACAGTATTGATGTGGATAATTTTCCTTAAATCCTCATAATCACTTTTATGAGATTTTGTCAAATTCAAGCTCTGATTGCATCTGATAAATGGAACATCTACTTTGTTGTTAAGACCTGCTGTATATATATATTTAAAATAAAGGGCAAACAGCCACGAACGAGGCCTCCTGTGCTGGTCGAGAAGCCCGGATGTGTCTGAGCAGTCTCTGGAGTGTGCCTGGGCAGTTTGTGGGCTGGGGACAGAGGGCTTAGCAAGCTTGGCCACAACCACTTTTTGTAGTGCTGGTCTGTGTTGAGTTTTAGTTTCATTCTTTAGGCTTTTAAACAGTTTTTGTTTTCATTTGCCTTGTGGACCATGCCGAGAATATAGAACATCCAGTGCCGTCCTCATAGAGCTGCCTCCTGAGCATGCAGGAGGCAGAACCACCTGTAGGGGGCGTCTCAGTGGTGATCCATTGCTGGCCTGTGAATTGGACAGCCATTCAGTTATTGAGAAAAGCTGACAAGTTAAATTTATATTTGAAATATCTTGATTTTTTTTTTTAGAGGGGGTTGGGTAGGGGCAGAGGAAGAGAGAGAATCTTATGTAGGCTCCATACCCAGCACAGGGCCCAAAGTGGGGTTTGATCTCATAACCCTGCGATCATGACCAGAGCCAAAGTCAAGAGTTGGATGCTTAACCGACTGAGCCACCCAGGAGACCCTGAAATCTCTTGCTTTTTAAATGTAGACAAGTAATTGTTTAAAATCATTGTGGGGCTGAACAACACACCTGGGACTTTTTAGAGTCCTCTGGAAGCCAGTCTTATGTTCTTGGTCTACTAAGACATCTTTGGCCGTGGTATCGATTTAGTCTACTTGATTTAGTTCTAAAAATATTGACCTATGTGTTATGCCGCGTGGCACTTGCTCAGTGTTCAAAAGACTGGAAATACAAAGATGAACAATTATGCTCCTTGTCTTGAGCGGGGTAGCTTGTATTTGAGAGGAGCTGTTCTCAATATATGGTCCCCAGGCCAGCTCCTCGGTATTACCTGGGAACTTGTTAGAAATGCACATTCTCAGGCCCCACCCCAGGTTCACAGAATCAAAATTTGCATCTTAACAAATGCTGCAATCTGTTTTTTAACAAACCTTCCTGGTGGTTCTGACTCCTGCCGAAGTTTGAGAACCACTGCTCTGGGAGGGGAGTTAGGTGTATGGGCAGAGATCTATGGGATGGAGAAGCTGTGGCAAGAGTCAGGGAAGCTTTTCAGAAATGAATGGCTCCACCTGAATCTTAAAGGATGAGTAGAAGTTGGCAGGTGAGGCAGTGGGGAGGGGTGTCCCGGGGAGGGAGCAAAAAGAACCAGAGTAGGAGGAGAGAGGGTGTGTAGGGTGTTTGGGAATTGTCAGTTTAGAGCACGTGACTGACGGATGCTCTGGCAAATAGAATGAGCTTAGAAGAATAGATGGGGGCAGGTGTTCGATGCCAGGTCCTGTTAGCTGGATTGGGTCTTGTAAGTGTTGGGACATCGCTGGAGACCTTGGAGTGAGGGAGTGTGGCACTGGGTCTGCGTTTAGGAAAATAATACTGCTGGCATGGTTCAAATTCCTTCTGGGTAGAGACAACTCTCTTGGTACCCACTGGCCTAGATCTGGGTTCCTGCTTCTCCTGGTGTGACTTGGATCTGGGTCAGCAATTCCCATCCTTGGATAGGGTGGTGGAAAGAGGAGGAAAAAGCTTTTGCGTGAGGAAACAGTCATTGCTGCATGTAAAATTGTGACTGCAATTGTCACATGTCACTGTGTCCTTTCCCTTCCCACAGGGAAAATGCTCATTCTCCAAGCTGAACATTTTACTGGTTGCTGGTGTTTTCAGCAATTGCAGTGGTCTTGGTTTTCTTACTTTAAAAGCAGCCCATCACTGCAGCAAATATTTTGGGGGAAAACAAACCTTGGTCTGTTTTCTTTCTTTAGAGATCTATGATGTCTAAAGAGGAAATAATTTGAGCTCAGGGCCCGGGAAACTCATGTCTGTATCTAACTAGGGCTTGCTTCTCCCTCCCTCTCTCACTCTCTTTCTTTTTGAAATGCTGGGGTGTGGGAGGGAATGGGAGCAGGATGCAATGTCACCTCCCCCTGCTGGTCGTTTTGTATAACGTCTTGTTGGTAATCTACGAAGCGAGTGTGGACAATGGGCAATGCAAATGACAGAAAAGTAGACTGAGACTGGATCCATTAACTTTTAAAATCTGCCCAGTATAGTGAATTGTGAAATCTTTATCTTTGTGAGAGGGTGAAAGGAATATATATATATTTTTTCTCCTTCCATTCTTTGCAAATTGATGTAATGTTTACGAAGTAGTTATTTCTTTTGTCTGGCTACTGCAACTTTGCATACATTAATGATTACTTTAGCAATCTCTCTCTCTTTTTTTTTTTCTGCCTATCTAGTTAATGTTTTTTTTGTAAGCTAAAATGAACAGTTTTTTCCAGTTAATTGCTTTGGGTGCTTGGTTCAAGTTGACCACAAGTATCTGTGCCTGTTTACTCTGAATATATAAAACAACCAAGCTGTAATCTTTATGGGTATTAAAAGTGATATTTAAAGTGAGTGAAACTTGTGTTTCTACTTAATGATTGATCTCTATTTTTAGTCACAAAGGTGGTGTTCATAAATATAGGGGATATTCATTATGACTCCATCTACATGATAAATTATATAGAGGCTTTTCAGAGGAGGGTAAAATGCCCTGCTGAGAAGTTTAAGGTTAAGCTTTTCTAGGGCAGTTCTCTGAACAATTCCACCCCCTCCCCCTTTTGAACTTCCCTGTTTGTGAGAATCTGAATTTAAATAGCCTTCCTAATAAAAACTAACCTTGTTGTTATCTTCTGAAATCTGAAATCCTGTCTTGGCTTTGCCCCTGTCCATCTGAGCAGATTGAATTTATGGAGTGGGTGCATTTGTGTGTTTCAGGACAGCCTGATAAGAGGAAGCTTGAACCAGGAGGACCTGTACTGGCTTGGAACTCAGGCATTCACACCTCTTACCACGTGGGTGCAAGCCAGTTACCACCTCTAGGCAGAGTAAACTAGATATTGTTTAGGTCCTCTCCAGCTTTATTCAAATGCACTCATCAAAATGATTAAAACGTTTGCCCTCATTTAGACATTGAGAGCAGCCCTGGAAATAAGAGAAAGAGAGGAAGTGAAGTTGCTTTTATTCTCTTACAAAGATCGTCAAACATAGTTTAATGTCAGATCATCCAGAGGGTTAGCTGTAGGTTGGGCATGTGGGCTGTGTGCCTTGTTCTTATTGCACTGTCTGCTTTTTTTTTTTTTTTCTAGTTGCAAATGAAGCTGGAGACAAGACCGCCAGATCACTTGCCCGCTTCTCTCGTGAGTAGATCTTGTTTCACTCCTTTCCTGGGCTCCTTCAGAGGTCTTTTTACCTGCATTGTCCAACCCTGTAATCCTGCCAGGCGTCAGTAAAACACTGTCAATGAAAGAGTCATATAAGAAATATCTTCAATGGGTTAATATTTCATTCGAGCCCCACCACGGGGGAGCTATTCATTGCTATTATCTTTTCAATCCTCAGAACTGTGTGTGGTTTATCAAACTGTGCTCTAGTGTTTTGCTATTCCAAGTGGGGTCCTGGGAGCAGGAGAATTGACATCACCTGGGGATTTTTAGAAATGCAGAGCCACAGGCCCAAGGAATCAGAATATGAATGAAACAAACCCCTAGGTAATTTCTGTGCACATTTGAGTTTGAGAACTGCTCACTGGGAGTCCCCTCAAGAGAGCCCTGCAGTGGAGGTGGGCTTTTTATGAAGATAACATGAGGAGGAGTATATGAAATGCTCATAGTTGCCAACGTCCACGCATGTGTGAAAGCGTCACCACCATCCAAAGTGGATTTACGGGCTGCCTCCACGGGCTTTCCCTCCTTTAGGTGACATTTTTGAAGCTCATATAGATTGAATGGTTTTCCTTGGGCACAGGGTTCCCATAAGGGCCTTGGAGCTTCCCACCAATTTCTTTTGACTCTTTTGTCTCCAGGTCTCGATCATAATGGGAGAACAGGAGTCAAACACTTCTCAGTGTTTTCTGTGCCAGTGTGGTCAGCAAATTACGCAGCCAATTAATGCTGTCCCTGGAAGGAAAACCCAGATCCCAATAAGGGAGCAGAAATACCAGAGGTTGAGCAGGGCTGGATGGAGGTGTTCCCCAGGAAATGGTGGGGCTGTCAATCAAAATGGATGGATTTTTCTTTCCAGCACCATCACCACTTGCTGGCTTTTGCTTAAAGTAATTTCACAGATAGTTTCTGGGCCTCAGTTTTTCCATCTGAAAAACAGAAAATTCATACCCATCTTCTCTCCTTTATAAAAAAGTTACCTACTTTTGAAGTCATGGCACACAAATTCCCAGTCACTGCACTGTTTACATAAGGTAGATCAAGTCTTGAGTGTGGATACTGCTATAGTAAGCCTTAATGAATAGAATTGAAAGTATAATTTCTCTATTTGCAGGGCCTTCTAAATTCTGCCTTCCAGCTTTTTTGAGGAGGCTTCAAAACTTTGAGATTGATTCCTAGAAATGGTTTTTATAGAACTGTAATAATATATGATAATGCAAGAGCATTAAATGCTCACATTTTAGAAGCTGTGAAATAAAACACTCGCTTCTCACTGCCCTCCTACCTGGAACCATTACTTCCCAAAATAAGTATTTCATCCCACAGCTCAATGAGGATGATGAATATGCTTTTAGTCCCTTTATTTCTTTATCTCCTGAGCAGTAGTCAGGCAAATTAATAAGCCGGAATGGTAACCTAACCGCTCTGTGTGCATTGTGCTGCATGTACCTCTGTGGGAGTGCCTGGTGCTTTTTCTTTTTTTTTTTTTTTTAATTTTTATTTATTTATTTATTTGAGAGAGAGAGAGTGCAAGAGAGAGCAGGAGCAGTGGGGAGGGGCAGAGGGAGAAGAAGAAGCAGACTCCCTGCTGAGCCAGGAGCCAACATGGGGCTTGATCCCAGGACTCAGAGATCATGACCTGAGGGGAAGGCAGAGACTTAACCAACTGAGCCACCCAGGTGCCCCTGCCTGGTGTTTTGATGTTCACCATGACCGGTAGGAAGGGGACAGACGGGGTCTTATCACCGAGAACCCAGAATGACAGCTGGAGCAGCTGGTCCCTTCCCAGACAGAAGAGGGTAACTTTTTTTTTTTAAAGATTTTATTTATTTATTTGACACAGAGAGAAAGACAGCGAGAGAGGGAACACAAGCAGGGGGAGTGTGAAAAACAGGCTTCCCGCAGAGCAGGGAGCCTGATGCGGGGCTCGATCCCAGGACTCTGGGATCATGACCTGAGCCGAAGGCACGACTGAGCCACCCAAGCACCCCGAGGAGAGTGACTTTGCTTGTAAATAGCTTCCACAACTTCTGAATTGTGTGTCTGGGTTGGAAGGATGAGATGTCACTTGAAAGTGTATTCATAGAAGGTAAGTGAGGACTGAGAGAAACAAAATATACAAGCAAAAAGTAATTAGTGGCAAACCAGTGAAGTTGGGCTGATTCTGGAGCCAAAAAAACAGGAAAGAGAATTCCTGACCGTGCCATGTCCTGAGTTGGGGGGGGGGGTCAGATGGTATCATTAATTCCTAAATCTTTTCATAGCAGATACTAGAGGGAGAAAATTAGGTGGCCTTTAGGAAGAAAAAATATATTTTTTTCTTTTTTTGGTGGAGGTGCTGGGGATTGAACCCAGGACCTTGTGCAGAAAAAAATAATTCTTGATGTAGCGTTGTCTGATTGACACTTAACTGCATTGAAAATGACCTTGATGCTGTGGCATGGTGTGAACGAAATGGTCAGTTTGGGGAGATTGGAAGTATTTGGATGACAGACTTCTCTTTGGAGGCTCGAAGATGAATACTGCAACCTTCTCCAGTGTTGGTACCCGCTAAGACACACATCAAGCCCTGACTGTGTGTACTGCCCAGCGTGGATGTCGGCCTGATGGGAGTGGGAAACAGGGACACAGGTGGGAAATGCTGTGAAAACTGGACTCGCTGAGGTGGGCAGGGGGTGGTCCGCAGAAAAGAGCTGGAAGGATGGGCTGGCCCTGTGGCCTCCCAAGTCCTCCCAAGGGTTTCATTCCCTTGGGGGTCTCACATTCTGATTCCTGATGCCTCTGGAATATGTGGCTCATTTCTCTATAGATTTTGCCCATGCTTGAATCAATATACTTTCCTCAGCTTTCCCATAGTGCAAGGGATGAGCTGTGTTGATTATATTAAGAAATCCTAAAGGAGAACGAGAGGGAAGTAGAGTGTAGGAATCATGACAACATCTAGCTTTTCTGAGGGCTGGTTTCTGATTCTGCCTTGGCCAGCTGGTTTACCAGCCTTGCAGGCTTCATTCTGGTCACTTCTGCAACACAACCCATGCTTGGCTTTCTTCTTGGAATCCTCGTCTCTAAGTGGCTGACACCACTACCCAGAACCACTGAACCTTCCTCAAAAATCGATGCCAAAGCCCACTGGTCAAGCTCAGTTCTTGTCACCTTTAGACTGGAGACACTTGTGCCATCAGATAGCAGTACTGTGGTGGTGGACCCTGTGGAGTGAATCTTGTGAGTCCCTGGATCCTATCATGGCCCCTTCATTACCCTACCCCCATCATTTTATGCTTGGCAGTGGCTTTTGATCAATCTGACCTTAATCAGAGCATTTGTTTAACAGCCACAGGCATGGAGAGTAACCAGGAAGTCATTCTTCTAGGAATGGAGGTGAGGAAGGAGGAGGAAGGAGGGAGTGAGTGAGGGGCATGAGATTCGGAGACAGTGGAGAATTTTATCTTCCCCACCAAAACCTACAGAAGAATGACAGTGTCTGAGAGAATGAGGACTTGAGAGTAAGGTACTGTGTGAGCCCAAGGTACGTTGGCTTGGGACCAGCAGATGATTTAGAATGGCACCTGTCATGTGGCTTGTTGTCCTGGGGCTGGAGCTCCTGTGTGTGGGGATTTCCCACCCATGCATCAGCCCAGGGCTGGGGGGTGATGAGCCTGTAGAGCACCTCACCTGGTACTGCATGCAAAGCTCTCTGATAGCCAGTGCTCATATCCATCTCGTGGTGTCTCCATTTTACAAATGAGGACAACCAAGTTAGGAGAAAACATCAAAAATTGTTCACTGATGGAATTCTAGGTCTTCCAACTCCAAATCTTGGCTATTACCAGTGCACATGACTCCCTGGTCTGAGGGCTGGAGTTTGCCAGCTCTGTAGCTCAGGGACTCGGGTCTGCCAGCTTGGTAGTGGAGATGCTCAAGGCAGGCTTCATAGATCCACACTGCTGTGACCTTTACTATAATTGGTTCCATCTGGGTTGGAAGACCTTTCCTCAAACATCCCCTTTTTTAAAAATTTTTTTATTGTTATGTTAAATACCATACATTACATTATTAGTTCTTGATGTAGTGTTCCATGATTCATTGTTTGTGCATAACACCTAGTGCTCCACGCAGAACGTGCCCTCTTTAATACCCATCACCAGGCTAACCCATCCCCCCACCCCCCCTCTAGAACCCTCAGTTTGTTTTTCAGAGTCCATCGTCTCTCATGGTTCGTCTCCCCCTCCGACTTACTCCCCTTCATTCTTCCCCACCTGCTCTCTTCTTCTTTTTCTTTTTTCTTAACATATGTTGCATTATTTGTTTCAGAAGTACAGATCTGTGATTCAACAGTCTTGCACAATTCACAGCGCTCACCATAGCACATACCTTCCCCAATGTCTATCACCCAGCCACCCCATCCCTCCCACCCCCCACCACTCCAGCAACACTCAGTTTGTTTCCTGAGATTAAGAATTCCTCACATCAGTGAGGTCATATGATACATGTCTTTCTCTGATTGACTTATTTCACTCAGCATAACACCCTCCAGTTCCATCCACGTCGTTGCAAATGGCAAGATCTCATTCCTTTTGATGGTTGCATAATATTCCATTGTGTATATATACCACCTCTTCTTTATCCATTCATCTGTCGATGGACATCTTGGCTCTTTCCACAGTTTGGCTGTTGTGGACATTGCTGCTATAAACATTGGGGGTGCATGTACCCCTTCGGATCCCTACATTTGTATCTTTGGGGTAAATACCCAGTAGTGCAATTGCTGGATCGTATGGTAGCTCTATTTTCAACAAACATCCCCTTTTACCAGCTCGCTGATATCAAGATTTCTCTGAAATAAGGGAATCACTTGAAGACTTTGAAATGCAAATTCCCTTTGGAGTGAGGACACAGGGATTCATTCTTATTATGGTGAAAATGATTGATATCAGACCTTTTACTTTTTTCCCCCAGACACCTGAAAATATATTCTCAGTATGTAAACAGAGGGGACAAAGGAGAGGCAGCCCAGGGTCAAGCTGAGAGGGGTCTTTGTGCTAGCCTAAGGAATGGACCCTGATTCTAGGGAAGTCTTTGAAAGGTTTTCACACTTGACTGGCATCTCAGCCTTCTCCTGGAGCTGGAGGTGACCTTTGGGGACCAGGGCTGTGCCATGAAGAGCTGGACCTTCAGGTGAGGAACTCCCGGGGGCCCCCTGAGGCTGGAGCTCCTGATCTCCCAGGATTTCTGGGGTGAAGTTAGCTGGCTGTGGGGCTGGGTCCCCTGCTGGTCCAGACATCTGGGATGCTGGCATGGCTGCCCTCCAGTGCCAGCCTGGAGAGCCCTCCTCCCTGGAGATGTCCGTTTCATGTGTATGTTGGTCTCCGCATTAGACAGCAGGCTCCTGGAGGCCAGGGGCCCCACCTGGTCGAGCTATGTACTAACCATGCCTGGTTCAGGAACAAGTACTTGTTGAGGGAAGACAGAGTAAACTAGTACCGGCCAGCACTGTTCCCCACTTCTCTTCTTCATCCTCACGTCATAAGCAGGGGCAGGCCATCCTGCTGTCAGCACACAGGCTCCTGATACCACTGAGGAGTATGTCCTCAAGGGTCCCTGACACGCCAATGTCAGGGTGTTCAGAGGCCCTTAAGGACACAGGCTCTGGTGATAGGTCTGGGTTTGGGTTCTATGTCTAGGAATTCTGACTTCTGTGTGAATTCAGGCAGGTAATTTACCCCTCCAAGCCACACTTTCTGCAGCTGGATCCCAGGACAGTATTAGAACTTGTTTCCAGAGTGGCTGTGGATGATCTCATGCAGGGGTGAGTGCTAGAATACTTAAATACATGTGACATGGTCACCAATTTGTTAGAACGAATATTGCTCATGGGTGATAGGAAGGACCAGGGTCCAGGAGGCCCTGATGGACCGGTCACTGGATGACGCTGGGGCAGTTGAGGTAGCTGTTGCCCTGATAATCCAGGATAAATAATATGAAGCACAGTGTGTGCACACTCAGTGCTCAGTAAGTAGGGGTGATTGTCACTGTATATATTACCACTCTTCCTTCTCTCCTTCATTCCCTCCCTCTCTTCCTTCTTTTCACATATGTTTATTGAGGACTTTTCTATGCCAAGCCCTAGAGACACACACATGAGTAAGTTTGTCTTCAGAGAGCTCATAGTCTGATCAGACGTTGCAGAAGTAAACAGCTTCAATGCAGCATGTGGAGGGAAATGCTAGACATTGGTATAAGGAGCTGCATGAACCAGATGGGGAGATCTCATCCGACCTGGAGTGGGAGTGGATTCAAGGGAGTCCTCCTGGAGGAGAGAAGCATTAGCTGAGGCTTAGGGAGTGAATGGAGGTTAACAGGTAGAGAAGGTAACTTTTAATCTTAAAAAAAAAAAGAAAGAGAAAAAAAGAAAGCCCTCAAGGTCCATCCCATGGTGATGATGCTTAATGAAATAAATTGGACAGAGAAAGACAAATACTGTATGATCTCACTTATATCTGGAATAATAATTAAAAAAACCCTGCCACCACCACCACCAAAAAAAAAAAAAAACCAGACTTATAAAGAACAGATTGGTGGTTGCCAGAGGTAGAGGGGGGGTGGGATGTGGGTGAAATGGGACAAGGGGGCCAAGAGGTACAAACTTCCCGTTATAAATAAGTCCTGGGGATATAATGTATAGCATGGTGACAATAGTTAATAATACTGTCTTGTATATCTTAAAGTTGTTAGGAGAGTACATCTTTTTTTTTTTTTTAGAGATTTTATTTATTTGGCAGAGAGCGAGCAAGCGAGAGAGGGAACACAAGCAGGGGGAGTAGGAGAGGGAGAAGCAGGCCTCCCGCCGAGCAGGGAGCCTGATGCGGGGCTCGATACCAGGACCCCGGGATCATGACCTGAGCCGAAGGCAGACATTTAAGGACTGAGCCACCCAGGCGCCCTTAGGAGAGTACATCTTAAAAGTTCCCATCACAAGGAAAAATTTCTGTAGCTACATATGGTGACAGATGTTAACTAGATTTTTTTATGGTGATAATTTCACAATATATACAAATATTGAATCATTATGTTGTACACCTGAAACTAAGATAATGTTATAGGTCAAGTGTATCCAAAAAAAAAAAAAAGAAAAGGCTATACAACTTTTCAGGGACTAAAGAATGCATGCAGTGTTCAGATATGGCCACCATGTGGCAGCAGAAGCCCAGAATTTGGTGTGCAAGGAGTCTTGAAAGAGGCAGGCATTCAGTGCAGTGGACTTTCCTGGAGGCAGTCCAGGGCTTCGAAAGGGAGGTGTTGGCCCCAAAGCTTGTGCAGCTGGGCAGCTCCACTGTGGAGTTTTTACTACAGGTGAGCAGTGGTTGAAAAGAAAATAGTGGGATTAAAAACAGTAAGGAAATGAAGCCCCATTTGACCTCTTTTGCTTTTGGAGGTAAAAATCCAGGTAGTGTTGAAAACAGATTATCCTATTGAAGAGCTGGAGTAATTTGGGTGGATGGATGGATGTTAAAACAAAAAGAAGGTTACTTGCTATTTTTGTACTGGGTGTATAATCTGGGTGAATGAACCCTTTCCCTGGGTAGAGAATGGGCAGGGGCAGACAGGGGTGTACAGTGAGGGTGAGCTCTGGGGTTGGGATACAGGGTGCGCCAGCACCTGTTACATGATGATACCCATTGTGGAACCCCAGGGCGAACTCAAAATCATATCTGACAGAGTGCTAGAGTCTGGCCAGAGAACTTTTTGAAATTGCTTGTCACAGCTAAGAGGGTCTGTTGCTAGCATTAGGAGCTTGACTTGGGTTATGGAACCATGATGATGAGAACAAGGAGAAGAGAAAATGGGTGGGAAGAAGGGCTGAGAGATGCCAGGAGCAGTGGGCTGTAGCTGGTAGCTGGGTGTTCAGTGTTTTCAGGGGCATGGACTGTGGATGAGCCAGAGCCATTTAAAGGGCCCAGGATAGGGCAGGAACTAGATCTGGAGATTTTCTCATTTGTCTTAAACAGCCCTAACTATTTCTAAAAAGTTCAGATCCTGTATAGAGCTCTAGGTCTTACCTCAACAGTATTTAATGACTCAACATCTTCATTTCCCACTTGTTCAGCAGAAACTGGAACTTTATCTTCAACAGTGGCAGCTCTAGAATTTCTATGCACGAGGGGCTTAGGGGTAGCAATCTAGCTCAGTGGCCCTCAAAGTTGGATCCCTCGAACTTGTTAGAAATAAAAGTACCCCTTACCAGATCTGATGAATCAGAAACTCATGGGGGGGGGGGTCCCCAGCAAAAGCTTTTGGTGATTCTGATGTGCTCCAGTTTCCGAACCACCGCTTGAGCTGTGATGGTGGTGATGGGGGTAGAGGCAGAAGCCAGGGTGCAGAGCAGCACAATGTTTTTGTTTATAGATCATAGAATAATACAATTAGCATTTTCCTATAGCTACTTGTAATTATATATACATACGACAGAGCAAATGTTAATTGCTTTTATCAAAAATAGTGTTTTATTATTTTAATTTTATTTTTATTGGGAGGGATTGTGGGGGATGGCTGAAGGCGATTATAGGAAGAGAGTCTAGAGAAATCCTCTACTCAACCCTTAGAACTGGCACTGCTCTGCATCATCTCTTGAATCTAATTCTCTTTCTAAGGTTATCTCCTGCCTACTCTTGGCCTTTTCCCCTTCACAACAACATCATAGTAAGAGCTGCTTGGCTGGCCCACTCGCCTCTTGCTTGCACCTCCAAATCACCTGAACCATCATCCTCAAACTCTAGTTTTTGTCATGACATATTTGTGTTTCAGAACTATAGACAGTTACTCCCCAACTTTTGTTCACCCACGATATGTCTGCCTAACCACAAGGTGTATCTTAACTCCTTTTCTCCTTCCCTTTCATCAAATCCAGTCGTTATCAGCCAAACAAACATGTTTGGTTCAGTAAACAGATATATCAACCCATTATCTTATATTTGAACATTTTCAAGTTAGGCTAGAACTTAAAACTGATCCAGCCCAAAGCTCATCACACATGTAAAGTTCAAATCCTCTTTATGGCATCCCTGTCAGGGGGTCATGAGCTCTCTACAAGAACCCGTCTAGTGGGAAAAACTCAGCTTGGCCTGGAAAGGGTTGATGGTCACAGTCATAGTGAAGGACTGGAGTGTATGTACATGTGTTTGGGGAACTGAAACTCAATTTGATTTTCTCTTTTTGAATGTACAGGATTGGGTCTTTGAATATATCCACTATATTACTTGGTCCCCAATATGTTAGCCCTTGGTTCACCAATGGACTAGGAGCTTGTGGATGATATGTAACCCAGATGTCAGCTGGAAGCTCCTGGTCCATTGAGATCTAGGTAAATAGGCCCAAACTGCTATTGTGTGCCCTTTGGAAGTTCAGAGCACTCCTCGATGTTTCTGTGGGGATGACCTAATATTCTCCTTGCCCTGATTTCCTACCTCTGTTGACTGTTTCCTTCTACATGCCTCTGGCTGTCTTCTTATCTGCTCTGACATAGACTCAGAGGTGAAACAAAGCCCCTTCTCTTCTTTTGCAGTAACCAAAGGCTGTTGGTCAAAGCAGAACTTGAGCGAAGATTAGGGAGATTACAATATGCAATTGTATGCAGAAAATTTTAATTCACAGTTCTGTTCTCAACAGTCTTTTCATCCATCTCACCACCAATAATTTTTTTAAAGACCACTTTTCCCATGTAGTTCCTGGTCTATCACCCCTCAGTCCTTCTGTGCCTACCCTCCTCCACTTTTTGCCTTGTATTTCCATTTCCCTCTTAGGAATTGAAAGACACCCCTCCCAGGTTCTCACACAGAGCAGCTTGATCAACACATTAGTTGTATTGGTATCTGCTGACACCTTTGCCCTCAGCACCTCACCTCTACTCCTTTTGATTGATTGATTGATTTTTTCCCTACATGGAGACTAATTTATTTTTCTTTCATAGGAATTGTAGTCTAACTTGTTGAGATAATCACAAATATTTACTCCTTCCTACATGTGTACAAGCTTACACAATTAAAAATCTGATTAGAAATTTTTGTTGTGTGTAATGTAACCTCAGGGAGGGCAAGGAAGACAGGGGTTGGCTATTGCATGCCAAGTACCTCCTCTTTTCCTCTCTCAATGTATGCTCCTTTGAATAAAGTTAGGATGAAGTTTCTGGTTCCAGCAAAAGGTGGACTAGGATAGCCTGAAAATCCTCCATTTTTCATAAGCATGTAGAAATGCTGAATAAAATATTTTTAAAAATATTTTTAAATGCATAGTTAAACTTGCAATAAAGAAAGGAATCTCTACAGGTGGAAATGAATGAGGAATTTAATATTAGTAAAGCAGGCTCTAAACATGCCTGCTGATTCTGCAGCTATGCGGTGTGTGAGTGTTGTTGCCAAGGCCATGGGATCTAGTACATGGGGTAAGGATTTCAGGCCTTGGGCTGCACAGGGTGAGGAGTTGGATCTGAGACTTCTGCCTGAACTTGGATTCTTAAAACTTAGATGAAATGGACTGCTTTCTTGAAAAACAGAAACTACTACAACTCACCAATTATGAAGTAGCTAATAGCTTTATAACTATTAAGAAAATTGAATTAATAATTAAAAATTCCGCAAAAGAAATCTCCAGACCCAGTAAGTTTAGCTAGAAAGTTCTACCAAAATTTTAAAGAAAAGTTAACACCAATTCTACATAATCTTTTCCAGAAAATAAGGAAGAGGAAACATTTCCCAATTCATTTTATGAAGTTGGTAGTACCCTCATACCAAAACCAGAGAAAGACAACAGACCAATATCCCCATGAATATAGATGTAAAACTTTTTAACATAATATTAGCAAAACAATTCAACAATATGTAAAAAGAATTATACACCAGGCTGGGTGAGGTCGATTCTCTTTCAGTATTGAAAATTAATGTAATTCACCAAATTTACAGGTTAAAGAAGAAAAATAATATGATCATATCAATTGATGCAGAAAAAGCATTTGACAGCATTCAACATTCATGATAAAAACTCTCAGGGAAATAGAAATATAGGGGAATGTCCTCAATTTGATAAAGAGCATCTACAAGAACCTACAGCTAACTGTAGACTGATGCTTTCCCCCTAAAATTGGGAACAAGATGAGGATATCTGCTCACATCCTTTTTTATTCAACATGGTGCTGGAAGTTCTAGCCAGTGCAATAAGGGAAGAGAATGAAATAAAATGCACACATATCAAAAAGGAAGAAATCAAATTGTCTCTGTTTGCAGAAGACATGATTGTCTATGTAGAAAATTGTCAGGAATCTATTAAAAACCTTTTAGAACTGGGGCACCTGGGTAGCTCAGTTGGTTAAGTGTCTGCCTTTCGCTTAGGTCATGATCCCGGGGTGCTGGGATCTAGCTTTGCGTTGGGCTCTCTGCTCAGCGGGAAGCCTGCTTCTCCCTTTCCCTCTGCTGCTCCCTGCTGCTTGTGCCCTCTCTCTCTGTCAAATAAATAAATAAAATCTTTAAGAAACCAAATCAAACCAAACTAAAACAAAACAAAACCTAGAACTAATAAGTGATTTCAGCAAGGTTATAGGATATAAGATAAACATTAAAAAAAATCAAAATTAAAAATATGGTGGTGTTTTCAGTTGCTCAAAAAAAGTGAAATGTGTAGAGGTGCTTGGGTGGCTCAGTCAGTTAAGCATCTGACTCTTGATGTCATCTCAGGTCATGATCTCAGGGTTGTGAGATCGAGCCCCTCATTGGGCTTCATGCTGGGCATGGAGCCTGCTTAAGATTCTCTCCCTCTGCCTTTGCCCCTCCCCCACTCTCTCTGTCTAAAAAAAAAAAAAGTGAAATGTGTAGATGTAAATATAACAAAACGTGTAAGACTTACATGAGGAAAACTATACAATGGTGTTGAAAGAAGTCAAAGAAAATCTAAATAAACGGAAAGAAATGCATTCATGGATTAGAAGACTCAACATAGTGAAGATGTCAGTTATCCTTAAACTGATAAACAGATTTAACACAATTCCTATGAAAATCCCAATGAGGGGGGGCGGAGCAAGATGGCAGAGAAGTAGGAGACCTGAATTTTGTCTGGTCTCAGGAATTCAGCTGAATAGGGATCAAACCATTCTGAACACCTACGAACTCAACAGGAGATCGAAGATAAGAAGAGTAACAACTCTCTGAACAGAAAAGCGACCACTTTCTGGAAGGTAGGACGTGCGGAGAAGTCAATCCGAGGCGATATTCGGGAGGATAGACGGCGGGGGAGGGGGCCTCTGTCGGCCGCTTCTGGCAAGTGATAGAGCCACGGAGCACAAAATCGGAACTTTTAGAAGCCGGCTCCGCTGAGGGACGTCGCTCCAGTGGCTAAGCGGGGGGTGGAACCCTCGCGGGACAGTGTGGTCTCAGGACCCTCGGGGTCACAGAAAGACCGGGGGTGCCTGAGTGCGGCAGAGCTCCCAGGTATCGGAGCGGGGAAGCCGGCTGCAGAGACGGAGCCGAGGCGCGGGCTCTTAGCTTGGGGTGGCCATAAACTGTGATCTGCGGCCCAGTCGGGCCACTGCTCCTCCAGCAGGGACCCAACAAGCGGCAGAGCCGGGGAGACTCCCCTTCCTCCCCCGGGAGGAGCGGTGCAAGAGTGCACCGCAGGGATCTGCTGGGTTTGGAGACTCCACACGGGGTCGGGTGCCAGAGATAGAAATGCTAGATCACAGGCCGGGTGAGCACGGAGTGTGGCAGGAGACCGGGGAGACGGGAGTGACTGCTTTTCTCTGGGGGAACACTGAGGAGCGGGGCCTCGAGTTCTCAGCTCCTACAGGCGGAGATTGGGAGGCCACTATTTTCACTCTGGTCCTCCAAAGCTGTACTGAGAGCTTGCAGGGAACAAAAGCTCCTGAGAGCAAACTGGAGCAGCTTGCTTAGCCCGGACACACAAGGCCGGGGCAATTCAGCCTCCAGCAGAGACATTTGGGAACCACGGCAACAGGCCCCTCCCCCAGAAGATCAGCATGAACAGCCAGCAAGCCAAGACCAAGTTTACCGATCAAGGAGAACGGGAGAACTCCAGCGCTAGGGGAATAGTGCACATAGAATTCATGGCTTTTTTTACCATAATTCATTAGTTTTTCAAAGTTAATTTTTTTAACTTTTTTTTGTTTATTTTTCTTTTTCCCTTTTTCAAACATCTTATCAATCCCTTTTAAAAAAAAACTTTTTATTTTTCATTTTTAGAGTCATATTTTTATCCCTTCATAGTAGTTACCCTTATTTTTGGCATATATATAAGTTGTTCTCTCTTTAAAATTTTGAGATACAATTTCTTCTAACAGATCAAAATATACCCTAAATCACTAGTGTATGGCTTTGTTCTATTCTCCTGCCTAATCACATTCTCTCCCTTTTTTCTTCTTTTTTCTTTTTAAATCTTATTCTTTCTTTTTAAAAAACAACTTCTTATCTTATCAATTCCTTTTATAAAATCTTTTATAATTTTCATCTTTACAGTCATCTGCCATCCCTTCATTGTATCAACCCTTATTTTGTACATATATGTCTTTCTTCCTTTAAAATTTTAGCAGGCACTTTCTTCTAACAGACCAAAATATGCCCAAAAGCTAGTGTGTGGCACTGATCTATGCACTAGCCTGATCATATTTGATCATATTCTGTTTTTTTTTTGTTTTGTTCTGTTTTTGTTTGTTTTTATCTTTTTCTTTTTCCTTTTTTTTTTTTTTCCTCTTCTTTCTTTCCCTTTCTTGTCCCCTGGTTTCAGGTCTTTTCTGATTTGTATAGAGTATATTTGCTGGAGACGTTGTTAACCTGTTAGCATTCTGTTCTCTCATTCATCTGTTCTCCTCTGGACAAAATGACAAGACGAAAAAAATCACCTCAGCAAAAAGAACAAGAGGTAGTACCGTCAGCCAGGGACCTACTCAATACTGACATTAGTACAATGTCGGACCTAGAGTTCAGAATCATGACTTTAAAGATACTAGCTGGGCTTGAAAAAAGCATGGAAGTTATTAGAGAAACCCTTTCTGGAGAAATAAAAGAACTAAAATCTAACCAAGTCGAAATCAAAAAGGCTATTAATGAGGTGCAATCAAAAGTGGGGGCACTAACTGCTAGGATAAATGAGACAGAAGAAAGAATCAGTGATATAGAAGACCAAATGATGGAAAATAAAGAGACTGAGAAAAAGAGAGAGGAACAACTACAGGATCATGAGGGCAGAATTCTAGAGATAAGCAATACAATAAGATGAAACAACATTAGAATAATTGGGATCCCAGAAGAAGAAGAAAGAGAGAGAGGGGCAGAAGGTATATTGGAGCAAATTATAGCAGAGAACTTCCATAGTGTGGGGAAGGAAACAGGCATCAAAATCCAGGAGGCACAGAGAACCCCTCTCAAAATCAATAAAAATAGGTCAACACCCCGACATCTAATAGTAAAACTTATGAGTCTCAGAGACAAAGAGAAAATCCTGAAAGCAGCTCTGGAGAAGAGATATGTAACCTACAATGGTAGAAACATTAGATTAGCAACAGACCTATCCACAGAGACCTGGCAGGCCAGAAAGGACTGGCAAGATATCTTCAGAGCACTAAATGAGAAAAATAGGCAGCCAAGAATACTATATCCAGCTAGGCTGTCATTGAAAATAGAAGGAGAGATCAAAAGCTTCCAGGACAAACAATAACTAAAGGAATTTGCAAACACAAAACCAGCCCTCCAAGAAATATTGAAAGGGGTCCTCTAAGCAAAAAGAGAGCCTAAAAGCAGCATAGATCAGAAAGGAACACAGACAATATACAGTCACAGTCACCTTACAGGCAATACAATGGCACTAAATTCATACCTTTCAATAGTTACCCTGAATGTAAATGGACTCAATGCCTCAATCAAAAGACACAGGCTATCAGATTGGATTCAAAAACAAGACCCATCAATATGCTGTCTGCAAGAGACTCATTTTAGACCCAAAGACAACCCCAGATTGAAAGTGAGGGGGTGGAAAACCATTTACCATGCTAATGGACACCAAAAGAAAGCTGGGGTAGCAATCCTTATATCAGACAAATTAGATTTTTAAAACAAAGACTGTAATAAGAGATGAAGAAAGACACTATATCCTACTTAAAGGGTCTGTCCAACAAGAAGATCTAACAATTGTAAATATCTATACCCCTAACGTGGGAGCAGCCAATTATATAAGGCAATTAATAACAAAAGCAAAGAAACACATTGACAATGATACAATAATAGTGGGGGACTTTAACACCTCCCTCACTGAAATGGACAGATCATCTAAGCAAAAGATCAACAAGGAAATAAAGACTTTAAATGAAACACGGGACCAAAGGACTTTACAGACATATTCAGAACATTCCATCCCAAAGCAATGGAATACACATGCTTCTCTAGTGCCCATGGAACATTCTCCAGATAGATCACATCCTAGGTCACAAATCAGGTCTCAACCAGTACCAAAAGATTGGGATTATTCCCTGCATATTTTCAGACCACAATGCTTTGAAACTAGAACACAATCACAAGAGGAAAGTCGGAAAGAACTCAAATACATGGAGGTTAAAGAGCATCCTACTAAAGAATGAATGGGTCAACCAGCAAATTAAAGAAGAATTAAAAAATTCATGGAAACCAATGAAAATGAAAACACAACTGTTCAAAATCTTTGGGATACAGAAAAGGCAGTCCTGAGAGGAAAGTATATAGCAATACAAGCCTTTCTCAAGAAACAAGAAGGTCTCAAATACACAACCTAACCCTACACCTAAAGGAGCTGGAGGAAGAACAGCAAATAAAGCCTAAACCCAGCAGGAGAAGAGAAATCATAAAGATCAGAGCAGAAATCAATGAACTAGAAACCAAAAGAACAGTAGAACAGATCAACGAAACTAGGAGCTGGTTCTTTGAAAGAATTAACAAGATTGATAAACCCTTGGCCAGACTTATCCAAAAGAAAAGAGAAATGACCCAAATCAACAAAATTATGAATGAAAGAGGAGAGATCACAACCAACACCAAAGAAATACAAACAATTCTAAGAACATATTATGAGCCACTCTATGCCAGCAAATTAGATAACCTGGGAGAAATGGGTGCATTCCTAAGGATGTATCAACTACCAAAACTGAACCAGGAAGAAATGGAAAACCTGAACAGACCCATAACCACTAAGGAAATTGAAGCAGTCATCAAGATTCTCCCAAGAAACAAAAGCCCAGGGCCAGATAGCTTCCCAGGGGATTTCTATCAGACATTTAAAGAAGAATTAATACCTATTCTCCTGAAACTGTTCCAAAAAATAGAAATGGAAGGAAAACTTCCAAACTCATTTTATGAGGCCACCATTACCTTGATCCCAAAACCAGACAACGACCCCATCGAAAAGGAGAACTACACACCAATATCCTTGATGAACATGGATGCAAAAATTCTCACCAACATACTAGCCAATAGGATCCAACAGTACATTAAAAGGATTTTTCACCGTGATGAAGTGGGATTTATCCCTGGGCTGCAAGGCTGGTTCAACATCCGCAAATCAATCAACCTGATACAATACATTAACAAAAGAAAGAACAAGAATCATGTGATCCTCTCAATAGATGCAGAAAAAGCATTTGACAAAGTACAGCATTCTTTCTTGATCAAAACTCTTCAGAGTATAGGGATAGAGGGTCCATACCTCAATATCATAAAAGCCATCTATGAAAAACCTACAGCGATTCCCCTAAGGTCAGGAACGTGGCAGGGATGTCCACTATCACCACTGTTATTCGACATAGTATTAGAATTCCTAGCCACAGCAATCAGACAACAAAAAGAAATCAAAGGCATCCAAATCGGCAAAGAAGAAGTCAAACTCTCACTCTTTGCAGATGATATGATACTGTATGTGGAAAACCTAAAAGACTCCACCCCAAAACTGCTAGAACTCATACAGGAATTCAGTAAGGTAGCAGGATATAAAATCAATGCACAGAAATCAGTGGCATTCCTATACACCAACAACAAGACAGAAGACAGGCAAATCAAGGAGTCGATCCCATTTACAATTGCACCCAAAACCATAAGATACCTAGGAATAAATGTAACCAAAGAGGCAAAGGATCTGTACTAGAAAACTATAAAATACTCATGAAAGAAATTGAGGAAGACACAAAGAAATGGAAAATCGTTCCATGCTCATGGATTGGGAGAACCAACATTGTGAAGATGTCAGTATTACCTAGAGCAATCTACACATTCAATGCAATCCCCATCAAAATACCATCCACTTTTTTCAAGGAAATGGAACAAATAATCCTAAAATTTGTATGGAACCAGAAGAGACCCCGAATAGCCAGAGGAATGTTGAAAAAGAAAAGCAAAGCTGGCGACATCACAATTCCAGACTTCCAGCTCTATTACAAAGCTGTCATCATCAAGACAGTATGGTACTGGCACAAAAACAGACACATAGATCAATGGAACAGAATCGAGAGCCCAGAAATGGACCCTCAACTCTATGGTCAGCTTATCTTTGACAAAGCAGGAAAGAATGTCCAATGGAAAAAAGACAGTCTCTTCCACAGATGGTGTTGGTAACATTGGACAGCCACATGCAGAAGAACGAAACTGGACCATTTCCTTACACCACACACAAAAATAGACTCCAAATGGTTGAAAGACCTAAATGTGAGACAGGAGTCCATCAAAATCCTAAAGGAGAACACAGGCAGCAACCTCTTCCACCTCAGCCACAGCAACTTCTTCCTAGAAACATCGCCAAAGGCAAGGGAAGCAAGGGCAAAAATGAACTATTGGGATTTCATCAAGATAAAAAGCTTTTGCACAGCAAAAGAAACAGTCCACAAAACCAAAAGACAACTGACAGAATGGGAGAAAATATTTGCAAATGACATATCCGATAAAGGGCTAGTATCCAAAATCTATAAAGAATTTATCAAACTCAACACCCAAAGAACAAATAATCCAATCAAGAAATGGGCAGACGACATTTTTCCAAAGAAGACATCCAAATGGCCAACAGACACATGAAAAAGTGCTCAACATCGCTCGGCATCAGGGAAATCCAAATCAAAACCTCGATGAGATACCACCTAACACCCGTCAGAATGGCTACAATTAACAAGTCAGGAAACGACAGATGTTGGCGGGGATGTGGAGAAAGGGGAACCCTCCTACACTGTTGGTGGGAATGCAAGCTGGTGCAACCACTCTGGAAAACAGTATGGAGGTTCCTCAAAAAGTTGAAAAGAGAGCTACCATACGATCCAGCAATTGCCCTACTGGGTATTTACCCCAAAGATACAAATGTAGGGATCCGAAGGGGTACGTGCACCCCCATGTTTATAGCAGCAATGTCCACAATAGCCAAACTATGGAAAGAGCCAAGATGTCCATCGACAGATGAATGGATAAAGAAGAGGTGGTATATATACACAATGGAGTATTATGCAGCCATCAAAAAGAATGAGATCTTGCCATTTGCAACGACGTGGATGGAACTGGAGGGTGTTATGCTGAGTGAAATAAGTCAATCAGAGAAAGACATGTATCATATGACCTCACTGATATGAGGAATTCTTAATCTCAGGAAACAAACTGAGGTTTGCTGGAGTGGTGCGGGGTGAGAGGGATGGGGTGGCTGGGTGATAGACATTGGGGAGGCTATGTGCTATGGTGAGCATTGTGAATTGTACAAGACTGATGAATACACAGAAGATTGTACTTCTGAAACAAATAATGCAATATATGTTAAGAAAAAAAGAAGAAGATAGCAGGTGGGGAAGAATGAAGGGGAGTAAATCAGAGGGGGAGACGAACCATGAGAGACGATGGACTCTGAAAAACAAAGTAAGGTTTCAGAGGGGAGGGGGGTGGGGGGATGGGTTAGCCTGGTGATGGGTATTAAAGAGGGCACATTCTGCGTGGAGCACTGGGTGTTATGCACAAACAATGAATCATGGAACACTACATCAAAAACTAATGATGTAATGTATGGTGATTAACATAACAATAAAAAATTATTAAAAAAAAGAAAATCCCAATGAGGGTTTCCATAGATATAGACAAGATTATTTTATAATTTATATGGAATTTCAAAGGAACCAGAATAGCTAAAACAATTTTAGAAAAGAAGAATGAGGTACAAGGAATCACTCTATTTGATTTCAAAGCTTAATGGATAGCTACAGTAATAAAGGCTAGGTAGTACTGGTGAAAAGATAGATTCATAGGTCAATGGAACAGAATAGAGAAGTCAGAAATAGATTCATACAAATATGCCCAACTGATTTTTGACAAAAGTGCAAAAGCAGTTTAATAGAGCTAATATAGCCTGTTCAACAAATGGTGCTGGTTTATTTGGACATCCACAGGGAAAAATACAAACCTCAACCTAAGTCTCAAACTTTATATAAAAATTCACTTGAAATGGATTATGGACTTACAACATAATGCTATGAAACTTTTAGAAAAAGAAACAGAAAAAAAAACATGGGATTATAGCACTGGGAGAGAAAGACTTGTCACCAAGAGCATGATCTGTAAAAGGAAAAAAGTGGTAAATTGGAGTTCACCAACATTAGAAACCTTTGTTCTGCAAAAGACCGTGTCAAGATGTTGAAAAGACAGGCTACAAAGTGGGACAAAATATTTGCAAATAATTTTGCTATCCAACAAAGTTCTAGCATTATAACATATATATGTGTATACATATATTTTTGTTTTGTTTTGTTTTTTTGCAAGAGAGAGAGTGAGAGATATTGCTCGAACAGAGGGAGGAGCAGAGGGAGAAGCAGACTCCCCGCTGAGCAGGGATCCCTATGTGGGACTCCATCCCATGTCCATGGGATCGTGACCTGAGCTGGAGGCAGACACTTAACCAACTGAGCCACCCAGGCGCCCTAGCATTATAATATATAAAGAATTCTCAAAACTCAAAAGTAAAAAAGAAAACAGCCCATTCAGAGTATGGCCAAAAGGCAGGAAGAGACATTTTACCAAGGAAGATATACAGATGACAAGTAAGTACTTGAAAATATGTTCAACTTTATTAGTCAATAGGGAAATGTAAATTAAAACCACAATGAGATACCACTACCCATCTACCAGAATGGCTAAAATAAAAAATGTTGACCACACCAAATCTTGAGAAGGATGCAGTGAAACTGCATCACATACATTGCTGGTGATAAGCCACTGTAAAAAAGTTTGGCCGTGTTTTCACACAAGTACCATATGGCCCAGGAATTGCACTTCTGGGCATTTATTCCAGAGAAATGAAGACTTATATTCTCACAAAAACCTGTACATGTGATCTCACACCTATTACGATGGCTAGTATAATAGAAAGAAACCCAAAAGTTTTGGCAAGAATGTGAAGAAATTGGAACCCTTGTACACTGTTGGTGGGAATGTAAAATGGTATAGCTGCTAAGGAAAACAGTTTCATAATTCCTCAAAAGATTAAAAATAGAATCACCATATGATCCAGCAATTCTGCTTCTGGGTATATACCCCAAAGAATTGAAAGTGGGAGTCTGAACAGATATTTGTACATTCCTGCTCCTAGCAGCGTTGTTTGAAGTATAGGTGGAAGCAACCCAAGTGTCCATCAGTAGATGAATGGATGAACAAAATATCTACAGACTAAAATGTACGTACAGTAGAATGTTATTCTGCCTTAAAAAGGAAGGAAATTCTGACACAAGCTACAACATGGGTGAATCTTGAGGACATCGTGCTAGTTGATATTAGCCAGCCACAGAAAGATAAATACTGTATGATTTTACTTACATGAGGTACTTAGAGTAGCCAAATTCGTGGAGACAGAAAGTAGAATCACAACCATGCCAGGGGCTGAGAGGAGGAGGCAATTACTTTCATGGGTACACAGTTCAGTTTGGCGAGATGAGAAGAGTTCTGGAGGTGGATACAACGTGAATATATTTGATGCCACGGAACTTGGTTACCCATAAAAATGGTGAAGGTGGTAAATTTTATCTCACATATATTTTACTACAATTTAAAAAGCCCTGCGCACGAATCATTAGAGAAGTTTTACTCATAATAGCCACAAATTGGAAACAACCTAGATTTATTTATCCAGTGTATGGTTAAACAAACTGTGGTATACTCATACTATGGAATATGGCTCAGCAATAAAGAGAACAAGCTACTGATACATGCAACAACCTGGATGAATCTCCAGAGAATTAGTGAATGAAAAAGCCAGTCCCAAAAGGTTATATGTATACTGTATGATTCCATGTACACAACATGATTGAAATGACAAAATTATAGAAATGGAGAACAGATTAGTGGTTGTCAGGAGTTAAGGAGGGAGTGGGCTGAGAGGAAAGTGGGCGTGACTGTAGACGGATAACAGGAAGGATCTTTACGATGGCGATGCTCTGCCTCGGTGTCACCATCCTGGGTGAGATATTGTACCATAATGTTACAAAATGTCACCATTGGGGGAAACTGGGTAAAGGGTACATGTATTATCTCTTACAAGTGCATGTGAATTTATAATTTCTCAGAGTAAAAAGTTTAATTAAAAAAAAGCACCTTTAAGATGACTTTTCATAGCCTACAGAATTCAATCAAAATCTTCGACACATGACACCAGGCCCTTCCAAAGATGGCCTGAGATGACTTCTTTTAAGCCCTAACTCATCATTTCAGCCTCAGAAAAACGAAATTGGTTGCCCTCTCATCCTCTTTCACTCCTCCATGCCTTGGTACTTGTGGTTCCCTCTACCAGAAATGTTCTATCTCTCTGTTGATCACCAAGCCAATCCATTCATCTCTCAAAACTCTGTCATAGGCCACCTTTTATGTAAAGCCTAGCCTGACCCCTGGAACAAAATTATCACTCCCTGCTTTGTTTGGCATCAGTATATTTATAGTTATATTATTACTTGTTTCATACTGTATTATAAATAGCTCTTTAATGACTATCTCCCTACTAGATTTTTGAGTACCTTGAAAACAGAATCTGTGCTGTGCCAGTCAGTACATAATAAGTGTTCAATAAATGTTTGTTCAATTGGATTGAAAGCAGAGTGAATAGCATTGTTCCAGATCTGTAACAATTTCAAACTAGAGGATAAAACCACTTATCACTTGGACAGTTCTTAGAGATTCATACTCAGTTAACTTACTAGAAAAGAAGTCAGATGCAGTTTAACTTATGGGACTTCCATGATTTACCAGTCTTAACTTCCCGTGATACCTTCTTTTCAACAAATATTTATGGAGCGCCTACTGTGGCCAAGCACTATGTCCTGTACCTTCCCTTCCCCCCCCGCTGATAGGCAGGTAGACTAAGGAGGTGAATGGTTCCTGCCATAGTGTGCATTAGGCCTTGGCTAAGCCTTGGGTTGAAGCCCAGGGTGGACACATCCAGTTTTGTAGGCTGTAAAATGTGCAATTATAGGGGTCGTCGTCCTGCAGATGAAGCTATGAACAACTCCCCTATAGTTACGAAGTCCTGGGGAAATTCTCATGTTTAGAGCTGCAGTTCTTGCAACTTATGAAAGAATTGGCCTGGTTTCCAGTCCAGTAAATTTTATGAAGCCAAGTTCCCTAGTCCCATTGGGCAAGATAGGAAGAGCGGTCAAGTTGCGAAGCCATTTGGGTGAGAAACTGAAGAAAACCCATGCATGATACAACTGAAGCACATGGAAGGAAGAAAACACTGAGAAATTTATTGAAGTTTCTTAATGTGGTTTCTACAGCCTCAAAAGCAGGTATCTTAGAAGCATATGAAAAAATTAACTTTGAAAGGACATTTTGGGTACAGGGGTATAAAAATGAGTAAGTCACAGTTCTTTCCCAAAAGGAGCTTACCACCAACAAATGATCCATTGTCTTTATTTTATTACTAGCAATGGCTAGCTTGGGCCAGAATTCTCTGTGACTAATACATTACCCCAAAGTCTCTGTTTTTCTGGTATTCTTGATTAAAACACTAAATCTCCATGCAATTACTTTCAAACACTTTTATTTTTGATCACAGTACACATACCATTTCAACATGTCTAGGATGAATATGGCACATTCTTCCAAATGCTTAGAGCACTTTCATACATACTATATTACTGAATTCATTCCTACCAAGTTTTTATAATGAGGTTAAAAATCCGTGCTGGAACTTCCCAAAGGAATACTAGGCAGATTTACAAATGAATCATTCAGCAGATGGTAAAACTTGGATTTTTGCATGCTTTGCAGACATTAGCATATTTCAAGGTAGTTATGCATTGAAAAATTTTCACTTAATTATGGGGGTGGTGGTGTCTGAATTAGTGAAAGTTTAATTATGGCAAACTTAAAAAAAATGCTATCTTTTAACTCTCAAGTACCTAACTTACACTGACCATTAGTAAAGTGTCTGTCAAGTAGATTTCACTCTCAATAGATAAACTTCTCTTTTAATTAGTGTACTAAATGAATGCTGTCAAAGTTCTTGAAAACAGCCTCCCTTTAATCTTGTCTATATCATTACTCTGCTGAACAGACTCATTCTTTTGATGTATGACAAAGAGTAATTGAGACCTTTCCTCTTGGAATTGATGGTCTCACTATATAGTGATCTACTGCACCATATGAATTTCTAAATAGACTTTGAAAATTATGTGGGAGCTGTGCCCATCAATTGGGTAAAGACAGATGCAAGGCTTTACTCTGAAGCAGGTTGGGCACAATTTTTTGTGCTCACTCTTTTGGCTTGGGTTATGCATTGCTTATTATGATAACTGTTTGGATATAAATGTCAGTCTTACTCTCGGTTCTTTCTGCTTAATTTATCTGGCAGCCCAAGGAGACAGTGAATGAAACCTAGAGTGACCTATGTTCCTTGCCTTTTGGAAAACAATAATCGCTGTATGAGTCTTTTTGCATTCCAGAATGACCAAAGTAGGGTTAAGTCCAAAATAAAACTCTAAGGCAAATATGAAGAACTAGGGAAGTGAAACACCATCATAAAGACATTGGGAAGAGGTAGCTTTCTGAAAAATGATTTAATGTAGAAGCCAAAGGAAAACATGTAAATGCTCCTTTGCATTCTCCATAAGAAGCAGGAAGACATAGCCCTTCTAAGATAGGAACAGAAAGCCATAAGAAAAGAAGCAGGTTGATTTTGAGTTAAGATGCAGAGAAAGTAAATATGTAACATAGGAATTAAAATTCACATTGAAATATAGAAATGACACTGAAAAACATTTAATCAAGGATTGGAAGACAAACTTGAGAAACAGTGTCTTACACTATAGATGAAAATGATAAGCAATTGAAAACGAGACAAGATAATAGGAGGTCAGACAAGAGCCAACACATGTAAATGAATCATTGATGTTCTGAGACTAAAGCCAAACAAAATAACTGGAACAGAAGTAGTAATCAAAGATAAAGTTGAAGGCAACTTGCTCCAGTGGAAGAGAGTAGGGCTTGAGTTTCCATATTCAAAGGGCTCATTGTGTTCCAGGAAAATAAATTTAAAAATCAGTAAAAATAACTCACAGTTATAAATATGCTAGCAAAATGTTTGAAATACGAAGATAAAGAAAAATGTTTGCCTACAAAAGAAAGAAAAACTATCAGATTTGGCTCCTAATTCTCTTCTATAGTGCATAAACAGCAGAAGATAATTAAGAAATATGTTGAGTTTAATCTAAATTCGGTAAATCTCTACTTTAGTTGTTATTCATGTGTATCTATCTCATGAACCATGTCATTCTGGGAAAGAATTATTTGAGGATATACTTCAGGCAATTGAAACATGAATCAAAATAAGTGCTGTAGAACTGACTGTCCCATACAATGTAACTCTGGAGCACTTGAAATGTGGCTAGTGCTAACTGAGATGTGATGTAAGTGTAAAATATCCCCCGGGTTTTGGAAAAAAAAGAGTAATATAAAACTTCTTTAATATTTTTTATATTGATTACATGTTAAAATGATAATATTTTGGATTTATTGACTTAAAGCATGGGGTGTGTATATCTTTTTAAATTATTGTCATCATTTTCTTCAGACAAATGCTCAGAAGTGGAATTGCTGGATTATATGGTAGTTCTATTTTAAATTTTTTGAGGAACTTCTATGATGTATTCCATAGTAGCTACACCAATGAACATTTCCACCAACAGTGCACAAGGGTTCTCTTTTCTCTGCATCCTTGCCAACACTTGTTATCTCTTGTCTTTTTGATAGTGACATGTGTGAGGTGATATCTCATTGTGATTTTCATTTGCATTTCTCTGATGATTAGTGATGTTGAGCATCTTTGTATGTACGTGTTGACTGTTTGCAAGTCTTCTTTTTAATTAATTTAAATTTAAATTGCTACATAGACTAATGACTACCCTATTGGATAGCACAGCTCTAGGAAGTAATCAGAGTCAAGAAAACAAACAAATAAATACTTAAAGCTCTTAATATATAGATGAAGATAAAAATAGAAAATGCATAGAAATCTATGCTAATAAATTTGAATATCTTGCCAGAAAGGCAATTTTTAAAGGAAAATACTCCAAAAGAAATGGATACCTGGAATTCAGCAATAGCATGTGATGACATTGAAAAAATTGTGAAATAATTACTTTGCTAAAAATACTTTAGATCTCAAGAGTTTTATAGGCAATTATATTCAAATATCAGGGAATAGGTTATTTCTATGATGACAGCTACATAGAAGAAGAAAGTAAAGGCTAATCTTTATGAATATAATTGCAAAAAGCTTTAAATAGAATTCTAGCAATGCAAATGAATAAATATACAACAATAACAACACAACATGACCAAATAGAATTTATTTGAGTACTGCAAGGTGCCTTTACTATTATGAAGTATTTATTTTTTATTTTTTATTTTATTTATTTATTTTAAGAGATTTTATTTATTTATTTGACAGAGAGAGACACACAGTGAGAGAGGGAACACAAGCAGGGGGAGTGGGAGAGGGAGAAGCAGGCTTCCTGCGGAGCAGGGAGCCCGATGCGGGGCTCGATCCCAGGACCCTTGGATCATGACCTGAGCTGAAGGCAGATGCTTAAAGACTGAGCCACCCAAGTATTTTTTTTTTTTAAAGATTTTATTTATTTATTTGACACAGAGAGACGCAGTGAGAGAGGGAAAAGCAGGCTTCCTGCCCAGCAGGGAGCCTGATGTGGGGATAGGTCCCAGGACCCTGAGATCATGACCTGAGCCAAAGGCAGACAGACGCTTAATGACTGAGCCACCCAGGTGCCCCTATTATGAAGTATTTTAATATATAATCCATATGTCACATAGACATGCCCTTTAAGACCTGCATGAGACTGTCTTAAGGCTCTATCCCACATCCAGTTTTAATTACTAAAATTCAATCAATGAATTTTTCAGGGGTTCTCCAGGTTTCTTCTCATTACTTGTCACCATTATTTCCTGGGTCTGTTGAATTTTTTCCTACACTTTGTGTTTTGTAGATGTTGATTTACTTTTTTCCAGACAACAAACAAAAGATTAGACACAGCCTAGTCTTCATAATTTTCAAATCCTCTCCCCAATATCACTTTCATACAGCAACAAGTGAGTAAGACTTTTTACTGTTCTGGAGAGGTGATTACATTGCAGTCCCACCCAGCATTTAACTTAAACATGGATATCAGATTTATATGTTCTTTGAAGGTACTGCAGTTATTGCTGTCAAGTATGGTTCCAGCTTGAAGCCATCCTGCTGGAAAGTTTCTGTTGTAGCCTTATTATAAATTTCCCTTTTATAATTGAGTTTGTGAATGTGTATCCCCCAAAATAAAAAAAAATCAGTGATAATGGATTTATCATCTATTGAAATGATTGTGTATTGTCCCCCCTCCCTCCCTCCCCCTCCTTCTTTTCTGCTCTTGCTTGCCTCTAAATTCTCTTCATTTTATAGGCAGGATAGTGTTAACTCTTTCTTTGTTGTCTCTTTTCAATCCATACCTTTAGGGCTTTTCACCTACTCCCCCCCAATCTTTTTTTTATGAAATTATTTTTCCAACAAAGTTCCTCAGAGGAAATTTGATTCCATCTGGAAAATAAGTTTGTTTGTTTGGTTTTCCATTTGCTATCAATACAACACATCAATAGGTCCAAAGGAGAGGAGGGGAGAGAGAGAGAGAGGGAGAAAGAAAGTAAAGGAGGGGAAACAATACATGGTCATCTCAATAGATGATAAAGCTATTATCTATGATTTTTTAATTTTTTGGGACAGACATTCACAAAGTCAATTATAAAAGGGAAATTTATAATAAGACTACAACAGAAAATTTTATAGACATTTCATAAACAGAAAATTAAGTGAAGCTAGCAGAATGATAAGATTGCTTGCTATTGCCAATATGGTTCAAAATTCTTCTGAAAGTTTTAGCTGATGCAGTAAGACACAAAACAGAAATAAGAGGTGTAATGATTAGAAAAGAAAAGGGGAAACTGTAGATGGTATATGTTCTTAGAAAACCAAAAACAATGAAACAAAGAAATCCTTAGAAAGAGTGAGAGTTTAGTAAGGAGACAGATTGTTACATAAATACAGTAAGTACAATAAATAAATAGCTATCTTATATCCCAGCAATAACATTTAGAAACTATAATTTAAAAATGTACTCTGTAAACAAGAGTGGGCAAACATATACACTGTCCAGAGAAAAAACCTACTAATAATTTCCAGGACCAAGGAAAACTAAACTTCCCTGAAGGAAATAAAAATCTTGAATACATGGGAAGACTTTTTTGTTGGCAGGTGACAGGAACCCGATACAAACTATCTTAAGCTCAGAATGGGATTTGCTGGAAGGATACCGTAGTAGTTCACAAACCTATGAAGAGCTGTGGGTCTGGAGGTAGGAGGGATTACGACAAAGGACATACCACTCTCACGATTCTTTTTTTCTGATTTCCTTAGGGTGCTAGTTTCATTTCTTCAGCTTATTTAGGTAGTGGGATGTTGTGGCTTGCACTAGCAACCTACTAAGAAAGAAAAGGTACTTCCTTTTAGTTTCAGTGTGGAAAATACCAGGGAAGATCTGTGATTATCCAAGCTTGGGTCGTATACCCACTCCTTGACTAATCTCTGAAGCCAGTAGAGTAACATAGCTGAAAGCCCATAAGAGTCATATTGTGGGAGGGGATGTTCTCAAAATAAAATGAGAGGGGCTGTTAGAAGCAGGGAGGAAAAGGTGCTTGGGTAAATCAATACAACAGATATTCCATACAGAAAGGACTACTCATCTACCTGGATGAGAGCATGATATATTATTAAGATGATAATTCTTTCCCTTGAGTAATTAATTATAGTTTTCTTAGGTACTGTCTCAGTATACAAAAGGGAGAGTTCTCTTTAGAAATTGACAAAGTGATTTTAACTGACATTTTCTTAGAGACATAAGCAATTAAGAACAGCCAGAAAGAGAAAGGAGGAGGTCTTGCACTATCGGATATTAATAGATACTGTGAAGTTATACCAAGTAAAGTAATGTGATCCAGTCATTAAAAAAAAACAGGTCAGGGCGCCTGGGTGGCTCAGTTGGTTAAGCGACTGCCTTTGGCTCAGGTCATGATCCTGGAGTCCCGGGATCGAGTCCCACATCGGGCTCCCTGCTCAGCAGGGAGTCTGCTTCTCCCTCTGACCCTCTTCCCTCTTGTGCTCTCTATCTCTCATTCTCTCTCTCTCAAATAAATAAATAAAATCTAAAAAAAAAAAAAACAGGTCAGTCTAACAGTATAACTCAGAAACAAACCCTAACGTATTTGAGAATTTAGAATATGTCATTACAAATCAAGTTGTATTTTTACATTTTGATAGAGGAGATCTTGGGGTGTATGATATTAGAAATAGAGTTAAATTTTAAAATCTTTTTGAAATTGCAGGAGACAAAATCTCTGAAAAGTTTTCAAAATCAAGAATTAGTATATTAAAAGTAACAGAACAGTGCCTATGTGACTGATTTAAAGATATTCAAGTCTTTATCGATACCTTATTTTTTGCACTGTCATTGTTTGTTTTTAGTGAGCATAAAACTTCCCATCTGGGTTTTATTAGGTTCATTCCTGACCTCTGTGCTCCAGCCCCAATTTTCCTATCCATTGGGAATTTCAGGACCCTTATCCTCCCAGAAGGAGAGGATACCTACAAACCCATGTCACAGATATTTTGAGAATCATTGATGGTTTCTAATAATTTTTTTCACCTTTTTGGAGATTTAACTCTCTTTCCTCTGTGCTTTTGCAGGGCTCTAATTTCTCAGCATTTTGCCAGCATAATCTTTGTGTATTTTTTTTTTAAATCAGGAACTGAGGTACTTGGTAATCAGGAACTTGGTAATCAGGATTACCAAGCACATCACCTTGGGCTCCTCCTGCCGGCACTTTACCAGACTGCCACCATTAGACACACTTCAAAATGAATCTGTGGCTATTTCTGATTTAGATCCTTCTCATCTCATTTTCTTGCTTTCTTAAGAAGTCTTTTCTCAACCCATTAAACTTACCTTGCATTATTCATCTCCCCTTGCAGCCCAAACTTCCTTCTTTAAAGCCCTGCAAAGGGCTTCATGGAAGAGACTAAGCAACATCAAGGCTCTGCGTAGTTGCAGATAGAGTGTATCTTTCTTTTGTAAAAGAATGTTTGTTTCATAATGACAAATGTGGAGTCTTCTGCTTGATCGACATTATGCGTCTGTTTATTTGCTCATAAATAAAGTACAAACAGTGTGATGGATCACCTGGAACCCTGGAGTAGGAGAGTGAGAATTTTGGGTCCAAGCAATCTTGTTTTCTAACTCTGTGATCTAGATCATTTGATCTCTTGGAGTCTTAATGTCCTAGTGTTCAATAATATTTCAATAATATTTGCTTCAAAGGGTTGATTTGATGATTGGATAAGGTAACACAGGTGAAGCCCTCTTTACAGTGTCTAGCACATAGAAACTGCTGAACAATGTTTGTTACATCTTGTTCTTTTGATAGGCTCAGTAGTACAGATGCTGCCACCAGAGTTTGAGTCCAGAAGATTTATAATCAATCTAGAGGGTTCCTGGGGTACACAAAAAGTTGTCTTTGTGAGGAGAAGAGAGAGGATTTATCACAGAGACAGAGGGGAAATAACAGAAAAGGAGAATGTAATAAGCTTCAAATGAGAGCCAGGAACAAGTCACAGGAGACAGGAAAGCCCGGGTGGGGAGGGGAAGAGTGGGCAGAAGCAGATGACGAGGAGTGGGCTGAATGAAGTTGCTCATCTCCTGCACCTGAGCCACATTATTTCTGGTACCCTGAAGGCTTAGTTTGTCTATGATTTCCCTCATGGGGTTTTTGATATTATTGAGAGAGACCTGTGTGACTCTATCTGTTTCCATATTTTTGCTTCTCTTCAGTCAGAAACATTTCATGCCTTCAAAATCAGCTTAAAATAAATCAGAGCAGGGGAATTTTTATTTTTCATTTTGTCAGAGCAGACCATTCCAGTGTCCCTCAAGGGTGCTCTGCCCATATTTGTGGAGACTCAGAGTAAGAGTTCTTTCCTGCTCTCAAAGTTCAACTCCAAAAGGCCCACATCAGATTGCCTTGGGAAGAGCCATGCAAGGGGCTGTTGTGATCCTTCTAAGGCAGGAATGAGTAGCAGATGGGATTCTGGTTGTATTTTCTAGATTACAAAAACTGTGTGGGAACTCTATGCATTGGGTACCTCTTTTTTTTTTTAAGATTTTATTGGTTTATTCGTGAGAGAGAGAGAGAGAGGCAGAGGGAGAAGCAGGCTCCCAAGGAGCAGGGAGCCTGATGCGGGACCCGATCCCAGGACTCTGGGATCATGACCTGAGCTGAAGGCAGACGCTTAACCATCTGAGCCACCCAGGCGCCCCATTGGGTACCTCTTGAACCCAGCTTCACATCCTCTTGGCCCACTTTTTAAGGCCTAGCTGTACTGTTTTCTCTTGATTTATGTCCTGGGGATTCTCTGATGATGTGGGAGTTGTCCCACAGCCGTGCATAGTAGACCCAGAAAGCCTAGGGAATTAATACCCTGTGGGGTTCTGCTTGTCCCTGGGAATAGAGCTTGCATATAAATGTTCCTTCGTCCATTCCTCAGGAGGATAATTCTGAGCATCACTCATGGCTCTTCTGAAGATTTCACAGCTATGATACAAGGGACAGGAGGGAGGAATTAGGATTATTTTCTTGTTATAAGGTACTAACACTATGCATGAAGTGATATGGTGGTATTTGGAAGTGAACTTGGATTAACTGTAAACATATGTTGTGAATTCTAGGGTGACCACCAAAAAATAAAAATAAAAATAAGAAAAGAACTATAACCAATAGCATAGCATATGCTAAGAAAGAGAGAAAATGGAATCAGGTAAGATGCTCAAATAAAATGACACAAAGCAGAAAAACAGTGGAAGACAAAAATAGGAACAAAAAACAAGAGCAACAAATAGAAAGCAGTAATGAAGATGGTAGATATTAATCCAGTTATGTCAATAATCATTTGAATGCCAATGATCTGAATGCACCAGTTCAAAGACAGAGATTGTCAGAGTGGACCAGAAAATAAGAACCAACTATAATTGCTTATAAGAAACCCACTTTAAGTATAAAAACTCATCGTATAGATTAAATGATGGAGAAGAATATGCAGCAGTAATAACTATATTAATTTCAAACAGAGCAGACTTCAAACAAGGAAAGTTATGGGAGATAAGAGGGAATTGCATAATGACAGAGTCGTCAGTTCTCCAAGAAGACCTAAAAATCCTTAAGGTGTATGTGCCTAACAACAGAATGTCAAACTACGTGAAGCAAAAACTCATAGAATTGCAAAAAGAAATAGATGAATTCACTATCATAGTTGAAAACTTCAACACCTTTCTCTCAGAAATGGACAGATTCAGCAGACAGAAAATCAGCAAGAAGATAGTTGGACTCACCACACCATCAATCTGGTAGAATTGAAACTCTGTCTCTAAATCAGGGGCATATATCTTTTTGTATTGAGTTATGGACCCCTTTGAAGATCTCATAAAAAAATCTGAAACCTCCCCTCAGAAACAAACACAAAGATTTATTTATCAAAAAGTTGCTATAAATAAAAGTAAGTTTTTTACACTCTAAATTTTTCATCACAAATCAGTTTTAATAAGAATACTTATAAATGGATTGTTGTTCAGATGCTAATTGGGAAAAATAGCTAGAAATATTTTTTCTGAAGTATCATTATAAATCTTTAGAAGGACTTCCCTATCTCTGGGATTGGGTAGTGAGAGGGAATATACCATAAAGTTATATATAGTAATATAGCAATGGGATTCCTTATGTGCATCAAGAATGAGCTGTATACTGAATATATACTAACTCTTGATGTAAATAACACTCTTTATGTATATGGATGCTGTTTTAATGAATGAAATAAAATTTATTTAAAAAGGGACAAAAAGCCCACACCATCAATCAACTGGATATAATCGACATCTGTAGTCTGTTTCCTCCAACAACAGAGGAATACACCACATTCTGGGTCATAAAACACACCTTAACAAAAATTAAAAAGAATAGAAATCATGCAGTGTCTGTTCTCAGACCACAATGGATTTAACTAGAGATCAATAACAGTCTCCATTTGAGACTCCTAATGGAGAGCTTAGGTCCCATGGCCCTTCCGATTTACTCACTGAGAAAATGGTGAAAAATCTATTATGAATTCATTAGTGCTTTTTAAAATTTATTTATTTTTTATTATTATGTTATGTTAATCACCATACATTACATCATTAGTTTTTGATGTAGTGTTCAATGATTAATTATTTGCATATAACACCCAGTGCTCCATGCAGAACGTGCCCTCCTTAATACCCATCACCAGGCCAACCCGTCCTCCCACCCCCCTCCCCTCTAGAACCCTTAGTTTGTTTTTCAGAGTCCATCGTCTCTCATGGTTCAACCCCCCCCTCCGATTTCCCCCCCTTCGTTCTTCCCCTCCTGCTATCTTCTTCTTCTTTTTTTTAAACATAAAATGTATTATTTGTTTCAGAGGTACAGATCTGTGATTCAACAGTCTTGCACAATTCACAGTGCTCACCATAGCACATACCCAATGTCTATCACCCAGCCACCCCATCCCTTCTACCCCCCACCACTCCAGCAACCCTCAGTTTGTTTCCTGAGATTAAGAATTCTTCAAATCAGTGAGGTCATATGATACATGTCTTTCTCTGATTGACTTATTTCGCTCAGCATAACACTCTCCAGTTTCATCCACGTCATTGCAAATGGTAAGATCTCATTCCTTTTGATGGCTGCATAATATTCCATTGTATATATATATATATACCGCATCTTCTTTATCCATTCAACTGTCTATGGACATCTTGGCTCTTTCCACAGTTTGGCTATTGTGGACATTGCTGCTAGAAACATGGGGGTGCACGTACCCCTTTGGATCCCTACATTTGTATCTTTGGGGTAAATACCCAGTAGGGCAATTGCTGGGTCGTAGGGTAGCTCTATTTTCAACTTTTTGAGGAACCTCCATACTGTTTTCCAGAGTGGTTGCACCAGCTTGCATTCCCACCAACAGTGTAGGAGGGTTCCCCTTTCTCCACATCCCTGCCAACATCTGTTGTTTCCTGACTTGTTCATTTTAGCCATTCTGACTGGTGTGAGGTGGTATCTCACTGAGGTTTTGATTTGGATTTCCCTGATGCTGAGTGATGTTGAGCACTTTTTCATGTGTCTGTTGGCCATTTGGATGTCTTCTTTGGAAAAATGTCTGTTCATGTCTTCTGCCCATTTCTTGATTGGATCCTTTGTTCTTTGGGTGTTGAGTTTAAGAAGTTCTTTACAGATTTTGGATACTAGCCCTTTATCTGATATGTCATTTGCAAATATCTTCTCCCATTCTGTTGGTTGTCTTTTGGTTTTGTTGACTGTTTCCTTTGCTGTGCAAAAGCTTTTTTTCTTGATGAGATCCCAATAGTTCATTTTTGCCCTGGCTTCCCTTGCCTTTGGCAATGTTTCTAGGAAGAAGTTGCTGTGGCTGAGGTCGAAGAGGTTGCTGCCTGTGTTCTCCTTTAGGATTTTGATGGACTCCTGTCTCACATTTAGGTCTTTCAACCATTTGGAGTCTATTTTTGTGTGTGGTGTAAGGAAATGGTCCAGTTTCATTCTTCTGCATGTGGCTGTCCAATTTTCCCAGCACCATTTGTTGAAGAGACTGTCTTTTTTTCACTGGACATTCTTTCCTGCTTTGTGGAAGATGAGTTGACCATAGAGTTGAGGGTCCATTTCTGGGCTCTCTATTCTGTTCCAGTGATCTGTGTGTCTGTTTTTGTGCCAATACCATACTGTCTTGATGATGACAGCTTTGTAATAGAGCTGGAAGTCCGGAATTGTGATGCCGCCAGCTTTGCTTTTCTTTTTCAAGATTCCTCTGGCTATTTGGGGTCTTTTCTGGTTCCATACAAATTTTAGGATTATTTGTTCCATTTTTTTGAAAAAAGTGGATGGTATTTTGATGGATATTGCATTGAATGTGTAGATTGCTCTAGGTAGCATTGACATCTTCACAATATTTGTTCTTCCAGTCCATAAGCATGGAACAGTTTTCCATTTCTTTGTGTCTTCCTCAATTTCTTTCATGAGTATTTTATAGTTTTCTGAGTACAGATTCTTTGCCTCTTTGGTTAGATTTATTCCTAGGTATCTTATGGTTTTGGGTGCAATTGTAAATGGGATCGACTCCTTAATTTCTCTTTCTTCTGTCTTGTTGTTGGTGTATAGAAATGTCACTGATTTCTGTGCATTGATTTTATATCCTGCCACTTTACTGAATTCCTGTATGAGTTCTAGCAGTTTTGGGGTGGAGTCTTTTGGGTTTTCCACATACAGTATCATATCATCTGCAAAGAGTGAGAGTTTGACTTGTTCTTTGCCAATTCGGATGCCTTTGATTTCTCTTTGTTGTCTGATTACTGTGGCTAGGACTTCTAATACTATGTTGAATAGCAGTGGTGATAGTGGACATCCCTGCCGCGTTCCTGACCTTAGGGGGAAAGCTTTCAGTTTTTCCCCATTGAGAATGATATTCGCTGTAGGTTTTCCATAGATGGCTTTTATGATATTGAGGTATGGACCCTCTATCCCTATACTCTGAAGAGTTTTGATCATGAAAGGATGCTGTACTTTGTCAAATGCTTTTTCTGCATCTATTGAGAGGATCATATGTTTCTTGTTCTTTCTTTTGTTAATGTATTTTATCACGTTGATTGATTTGCGGATGTTGAACCAACTTTGCAGCCCAGGAATAAATCCCACTTGGTCGTGGTGAATAATCCTTTTAATGTACTGTTGGATCCTATTGGCTAGTATGTTGGTGAGAATTTTTGCATCCATGTTCATCAAGGATATTGGTCTGTAATTCTCCTTTTTGATGGGATCTTTGTCTGGTTTTGGGATCAAGGTAATGGTGGCCTCATAAAACGAGTTTGGAAGTTTTCCTTCCATTTCTATTTTTTTGGAACAGTTTCAGAAGAATAAGTATTAATTCTTCTTGAAATGTTTGGTAGAATTCCCCTGGGAAGCCATCTGGCCCTGGGCTTTTGTTTCTTGGGAGATTTTTGATGACTGCTTCAATTTCCTTAGTGGTTATAGGTCTGTTCAGGTTTTCTATTTCTTCCTGGTTCAGTTTTGGTAGTTGATACATCTTTAGGAATGCATCCATTTCTTCCAGATTATCTAATTTGTTGGCATATAGTTGCTCATTTCATTAGTGCTTTTACGTGAGTTTGTAATTTATTACTCACATTTATATATACTTAAAAATTAGTCAAAGTATGTGTAAGACTTTATTTCATCTACAGATGAGACAGATTCATAGACCCTTTCATATTACCATTGCTATTCCTCACAAGTTCACTGCTCTGTAGTGTTCCAGTCTCCTTTCTCAAATACAGATAGGGCCTTAGTTCTTTATTGTCTAAAGAAGACTTTCTAAATGACTAGCATTTTATTCAAGGCACTTTACCAACTTGTCCAACCAGCCTTTGACCTTTTCTCTGGTCACTGTCCCCTCTCATTTTGCTCCGGCCTTTAGAAGCTACTTTGTTATCCTCTGACCTTTTGCACATACTGTTTGCACTAGAACGTTCTTTTCTCTGTTTTTCACCTGCTGAAGATCTCTTTCTGCTTTAGATTGGTATCAGATGTGATGTTCTCTGTGTAACTTTTCCCCCTGGCCCTGAAGCAGAGTGGGTGAGCCCTCCTCTGTCTCCTAGAGCACTCATTTGCCCTTAGTTATGGTGCATTGCCCACTTATTGTGATTGCTTATGGGTTCATCTTTCTATTTCTGTGGCCCAGAATGGAACCTGGCATATTGAGGGAATTAAATATATCTACATTGAATGACTAAATAAAAGAATGAAGGGAAATGGGCAGGGAGTTTATTGTAAGGCTTTCATTTAGATCAAATTTAAGAAAACAGGCTACTGCTGTTGTTCTTCTTCCTAGAACCAGACCTTAGTTAACATAGAACAGACCTTTATTGACATAGAACCAGACCTTCATTAATAGGACCAGATCTTATTAAGATGTCTGTTTAGGACTTTAGAAAAGCTGTCTGCATTTCAGGAGTGGGAGGCATCTGTTTCCTGGCACTAGTGTGCTTTAATTTTCTCTTCATTAATACAAAAGCAGTTTGGATGTGGGACATCCCAAGGGGAGCAGTCATAGCCATGCTCATTGAAAGAGTTGTTTGCTGACCCATGTGTGTCCTTAGTGAAGGTTCAGGGATCTTTGTGAGATGCTCCCCTTTGTGTGTGAAGTTCTTTTGACCTTAGTGGCAAAGCTGTCCTTCAGGTGATTTCTTCTGTTGTGGGGTGCAAGTAGCTGGTTAGGGTCTTGGGGAGGCATGCCCATGTGCACACAGATTTTTTTCTCTGCCCACCTGTCACATGCATATACATTAGCTGGGAGTGTTTTTAGCCCTCTGTGCATGCCCCCTCAGAGCTCATAAAGAACCTTTATGTAAATTAGAAAAAGGTCCTCCCTCTGCATGGATGGGATAGAAAAAGTCAACCCCTTCTGGATGGACACAGCTCCATGGGTGCATGACTTGGCAACTCAACAGTATCTTTATGCAAGGATAAAAAGCAATAGTAATACTCTCAGGCTCCACTTAAAAAAAGTGGTTTTTTTTTTGCTCATAGACCTTTTATAACAGCTATTTTTTATAATATTTATTTATTTGTATTTTTATAATAACTTTTTATTTTAGAACACCTTTAGGTTTACAGAAAATTTGCAAAGATAGTATTGAGAGTTCCCAGATACCCTCATTCCCAATTTCCCCTATTACTAATCTCATATTAATATGGTACATTTATCACAATTAATGAACTAATAGTGATGAATTATTATTAACTAAAGTACATACTTCATTCAGATTTTCTTAGTTTTTACCTAATGTCCTTTTAAGTTTCACGATCCCATCAGGACACCACATTATATTTAGTCATCATGTCTTCTTAGGCTCCTCTGGACTGTGATAGTTTCTCTGACTTTCATTACTCTTTAATAACCTTGACAGTTTTGAGAAGTACTGGTCAGGTGTTTGCAGAATGTCCTTCATTTGGGATTTGTCTGATGTTTTCCCCATGACTAGACTGCATATTTGGATAGATTTTTATTATTTACATATGGTAGGGCCAACAGATCTGGAGATGACTGCCACTGAAAAGATAGTTTTGTAATACTTGCAGATCCCCAGGGGCACCTGGGTGGCTCAGTCATTAAGTGTCTGCCTTCAGCACGGGTCATGATCCCAGGGTCCTGGGATCGAGCCCCGCGTTGGGCTCCCTGCTCCATGGGAAGCCTGCTTCTCCTTCTCCCGTTCCCCCTGCTTGTGTTCCCTCTCTTGCTGTCTCTCTCTCTGTCAAACAAATAAATAAAATCTTTAAAAAAAAATACTTGCAGATCCCCAAAGCGGGGGTACATATCTCACCATGGAGGCCATACGGAGAAGCACTGGGATCAGTTATAAGGCAGAGCTGGGGTGGAGGATAAACTGTGGGCAAGTGTCTTTATTGTGGCTTCTGGGCAAGGCAAGGTAAGCAGCCTTAGGATTGGCTAGTTTGAATAATCTCAGTGGGCTCTGGAATATAGGGGCTGTCTCTAGTTGTCTGGTACCTGCCCTGGGGTGAGTGGGACAAGTGTATAGTGGCCCAGAGTACAAAAGCTCAGTAAGGGAGGTATTGTGGGGGTGGACTCTGGTTTGGTTGGTTTGTATTTGAAAAACAAGGTGACTCAGATGCATTACTGAGTTGTCCAGAACGAGGCATGTCTGGGATATGCATGTAGGGCAGATTTTAAAGCATCAGGTTTACAGAAGCTAGGAATATGCTTAATACACTGGGGCTATGTGTTTTGGGAAGGAAGATCACAGAGGTGAAATGCCATTCTCATCCCATCATATCAAGGATACATGATATCAGTGTAACTTATCCCTGTCAATATTGCCCTTGATTGCCTGGCTTATCAGGCCCTATTTTGGGATACTATTACCACTTCATGTTTGCCTTTAATGTTCATCTTATATGTTTGAAGTGTTTGTTGGGTAGAATATCAGTAAACCCATGGTGTAATTTTCCTTGGGTCTTGATCTTCTAGAAGATTGAAACTGCCAGAGTGAGTTCTGGGTTTTAGAGGTGGGGCCCTGTTTGGGGTGGGTGTCTCCATAGAATAGAGTCTTGAAATTTGATCCTTGCACACGCTGATTTCATAAGGGACACTTGTGTCTGAACATCCTTACTCTTCTCTAAAATGGTAGTCCTTTGTATGCTTCCAATTGCTGAATAAATATATATGTAAGTGTCCACAGCTCTACCAGGAGTTGGAGTTGATCCAACTGAAATGAGACAAGACATATATCCTTAATACTTAGCTGTGGGTCAAAATATTCAGGGTGTTAGCCTATTTTCTGCACATAGATTTAAAAATTCTTGGTTGCTCCGTAAGTTGCCTGACCAATATCTTTTGGAGCCCTCAGATGATGGTGGAGATCATGAGAAATATATGTTTCCCTGCTTTGCTTTTGAAAATCCCGAGTTGGGCAAGGCAGGACATGTTGTTGGTTGGTAATTGACTGCACACCTCTCCCCTCACAGGGTCTAAGTCACAGAACTGTCTGTGGAACTCCCTCATCGATGGGCTCACAGGGAATGCCAAGGAAAAGCCACGGCCAACGATTGTCCATGACCCTCGACCACCAGAAGAGATCCTAGCTGATGAATTGCCTCAGCTTGATAGCCCGGAAGCCTTGGTGAAGACGTCCTTCAGGTTTGGTGGATTGCAATCAATTTGTTCCTTCTTATTTGCTACGGAGTTATTTTAGTCCAGTTGGGTGCATTGTCAGCGTGGCCAGCAAATTACCTCATTTCTCTGCACCGAGTAAATGAGAATTGATGGAGGAGTGTTGGAATTAATGCTAGCTGGACTTCTGGCTGGATTTCCTGAATATAGTGAAGGTCCTATCAGTAGTTAAATTGCTGTTGGTATTTAATTGGTATTGGCATTTAAATGCTGAGGCAAAGGATTTACTGATGTTGGCCGTTTGAATTGGATTAATGAGTCTTTTGCTTCAAAGGGGAGGATGAGCATGGAGATAAGTGCACAGAGAAAAAACATGTGTGGGAATGAATTCAGCCTTTAGAGTCTGTGGCTGGGGGCAGGTTTCTAGTCGTAAGAGATGTCAGAGCTGCAGATCTTCCTGTGTGCTTTCCCATGTGGCTGCTGACTCTGTTCTTGTTCGTCATTTGGTCTTCTGTCTTCTGTAGAGGCCTCTTGCATTGTCTTCCTGTATTGGACCCCACTTAGCCATGACTCTGGCACTCACCTTTCCACTGTGTCAAAGAAAAATCCATCTGAGTAGGGGACGTGGTGGATAAAAGTGATTTCTTCCCCCCGAATGGGGCTTTCAAGTTTATTTTTGAAATACACAGCAGTGCTGGCATCAGAAATTAAGGTTGATTTTTTTTTTTTTACCAGCCTGCCTCCTCCCCTCTTTCCTCCCTGTTACCCTAGTTTTATGTCTTTCACTTTTCTTTCCATTATAGAAGGCTCTCACACGCTCCACATGGCTGGCAGAACACAGAAACCTCGATGTTTCTTCTCCCATAAACAACTCCGACAACCCTTGGCATCCATGAAAAATGTGCTCTCTTTTGCATCCAGGTGATGTGTGTAATCGCTCAGTAAAAAACCATTTCATTGTGTGAAGCTTCTCAGTGTAGATTGAATTATAGATGAGCTCGGAAAAGCAGTGATGAATAGGCGTTTGGATTTCTTTATGTAATGTGACTGATGCAGTGGCCGGGGCAAGAACTGCAAAGCAAATGCTCTTCTTATTTCTACTAAAGGTTTGGTTACTGCATTGTGAGGTTTTACATAAAATAAAACCCACTCAGGTAGAGAGAAGTTAACTTCCACGAACCTGCAGTTCTTTGCACGTGACTTTGGTGGGAAAGGGGAGGGCGACTGGCTTTCTTGGGTTGTGTGTTCTCATTTTGGAGCGTCTCTGGTGGAGTCCACCCTTTCACCTGCAGTCTTCTTGTAGCTCTTCCTTCCAGTTGAGTCCAGGTTCACTGTCCTCTTCAATGAACAGCTAAAGAGGCATTCTCCTGAAAAGAACATCTCATTTGCTTGCCAATTCTTGCCAATTCTTCTCTTGGCATTCAGTGTTCTTTAATAGAGAAAATGTATTGATGGCCGTGAACTTCATTTGCTCTGCTAGTTGTGTTATATATCAATATCTGGGTTCCAGAAAAAAAGATTAAATTATGTTTGTTAAGGTTTGGGACTTATTTTTGGTGCCTTGTAACACTTGGTGCAGTAAGGAAAATGTGGCAGGTATAAATATACCAACCCTTCAGCAATTGAAGCTAGAAATCCATTGGCATTGGTTATTCATTTATTTGTCTCCTTAAGACAACTGTGTGTTATTCTGGCACCATCCTTTCTTCCAAAGAAGGTAAGTGATTTCAATGACAATGTTAGAGGGTAGATATTCTCTAAAGCAATTGTCCTTAACTGTGGTGGTCACATCAGTTGTGGGATTTGTTGTACATAAATTATCATAAGCAAAGTACTAACATGTGGGAACAGTTTATTTATCAGGAAGTAAATTAGAGCAGAATCAAGGTTACCCGTGTAATAACGTCACTTGTTTTCTATATGCTTTTTGGATTGCAAAGAAATGAGTCATCGCTAGATTTTAAATAATGCTGATAGGAATATATCACTTATGTGTTCTCTGGTGCCCCCACCCCCGCATTTCACATTTCACTCGAGTGAAAAAAACGTGAGAATTGCTGACTTCCCAATGTTAGTGACTCTGGGAAATCTTGGACGAATGGTGTTATACCTGCACATTTTTAAATTTCAGGGATGCATCAATGATAGGTGCTCTCAGTCCCTGAGGTAACTACTTTTACTAAGCTGTACAGTCTTACTTACCTCTACTGAGGTTGAAATATTGGGCTCATCTTTCTTTTTTTTTAATTTTTATTAATTTTTTTTGTCAGAGAGAGAGAGAGTGTACAAGCAGGGGGAGTGGCAGGCAGAGGGAGAAGCAGGCTCCCTGTGGAGCAGGGAGCCCGATGCAGGGCTTGATCCCAGGACCCTGATATCATGACCTGAGCTGAAGGCAGACGCTTAACTGACTGAGCCACCCAGGCGCCCTTGGGTTTGTCTTTCTGACTCTGAAAGTCAGAGCCGCTTAGCCCCTGTAATGCGTGTGTGTGTGTGTGTGTGTGTGTGTGCATGTGAACACGTTTATGCACTCCTGAACACACAATTAAGGCATTTGGGTATGTGATTGTTAACATCTTGTCTTTCTCAGTTATGGAGGGTCTTGTTTGCTGAGGAGGAGCACATGGTTCTCATCAGTTTGCATTGTCTGTCCTCATAGCTCCTCTGTCGGACTGTTACCAGTGAGCAACACAGTGGCAACTTTGCTTTACTCCCTTCTCTTCCTCCTCCATCCCATTTGGAAAGCATTAGGAATCCTGGGCCATGAAATATGGTCATCAGCTTTAATTATCAAATAAGATCCAAACTGCAATGACAGTAAGCCCAATGTGCCAGATTATCAGGAAGTCTAGTCTTTTTCTTGGGGGTTTGTCTCCCTAACTGTATCCAGGGACTCCAGGCTTACTGACACTAGTTACAGACGCAGCCCTTAGCCTGTTCTGCCTCCTGCCACCTGCCAGGGCAATGGGGTCTCACGCTGAGGGTGGACTTTCTGACCTCAGTGAGGTTCTAAGTCTGTGTCCAGTCCAGATCTCCTCTTTCTTGTGATGCCTCCTCTGGCTGGCTTCTCTTGTCCTTTCCTGACACCTGGCCTCAGTTAGCACCACCACAGTTTCTCACATGTATTTTAATGATGTTGCTCCTCAAAAGGAAGGAGTTAGTTGTTTCATATCACTTTTCCTAGAAATCTCTTCTAGCTCTCTGCAAGTATGTGATGACAGTTACATACAAGCCACTCCCAGGACAAAGAATGCGTACTTGTTTTTTTTTCTTTTTTTTAACTTAATTTTATATGTTATGTTAGTCACCATACATTACATCATTAGTTTTTGAGTAGTGTTCCATGATTCATTGTTTGCGTATAACACCCAATGCGTTCCCTCTTTCACTACGTGCCCTCTTTAATACCTATCACCAGGCTAACCCATCCCCCAAGCCCCTCCCCTCTAGAACCCTCAGTTTGTTTCTCAGAGTCCAGAGTCTCTCATGGTTCATCTCCCTCCTCTGATTTCTCCCCCTTCATTTTCCCCTTCCTACTATCTTCTCTCTCTCTCTTTTTTTTAACATATATTATATTATTTGTTTCAGAGGTACAGATCGGTGATTCAACAGTCTTGCACAATTCACAGCGCTCACCATAGCACATACCCTTCCCAATGTCTATCACCCAGCCACCCCATCCGTACCACTCCCCATCACTCCAGCCACCCTCAGTTTATTTCCTGAAATTAAGAATTCCTCATATCAGTGAGATCATATGATACATGTCTTCTCTGATTGACTTATTTCACATAGCATAATACCCTCTAGTTCCATCCACATGTTGCAAATGGCAAGGTTTTTTTTTGATGGCTGCATAATATTCCATTGTGTATATATATATATATATATATATATATATATATATATATATATACCACATCTTCTTTATCCATTCCATCTGTTGATGGACATCTTGGCTCTTTCCACAGTTTGGCTATTGTGGACATTGCTGCTATAAACATCGGGGTGCACGTACCCCTTCGGATCCCTACATTTGTATCTTTGGGTAAATACCCAGTAGTGCAATTGCTGGGTCGTAGGGTAGCTCTATTTTCAACTTTTTGAGGAACCTCCGTACTGTTTTCCAGAGTGGTTGCACCAGCTTGCATTCCCACCAACAGTGTAGGAGGGTTCCCCTTTCTCTGCATCCCGCCAACATCTGTCATTTCCTGACTTGTTACATTTAGCCATTCTGACCGGTGTGAGGTGGTATCTCATTGAGGTTTTGATTTGGATTTCCCTGATGCTGAGTGATGTTGAGCACTTTTTCATGTGTCTGTTGGCCGTTTGGATGTCTTCTTTGGAAAAATGTCTGTTCATGTCGTCTGCCCATTTCTTGATGGATTATTTGTTCTTTTGGTGTTGAGTTTTTTAAGTTCTTTATAGATTTTGGATACTAGCCCTTTATCTGATATGTCATTTGCAAATATCTTCTCCCATTCTTTTGGTTGTCTTTTGGTTTTGTTGACTGTTTCCTTTGCTGTGCAAAAGCTTTTTATCTTGATGAAGTCCTAATAGTTCATTTTTGCCCTTGCTTCCCTTGCGTTTGGCAATGTTTCTAGGAAGAAGTTGCTGTGACTGAGGTCGAAGAGGTTGCTGCCTGTGTTCTCCTCTAGGATTTTGATGGACTTCTGTCTCACATTTAGGTCTTTCATCCATTTTGAGTTTATTTTTGTGTGTGGTGTAAGGAAATGGTCCAGTTTCATTCTTCTGCATGTGGCTGTCCAATTTTCCCAACACCATTTGTTGAAGAGACTGTTTTTTTTCCACTGGACATTCTTTACTGCTTTGTGGAAGATGAGCTGACCATAGAGTTGAGGGTCCATTTCTGGGCTCTCTATTCTGTTCCACTGATCTATGTGTCTGTTTTTGTGCCAGTACCATACTGTCTTGATGATTATGACTTTGTAATAGAGCTTGAAATCTGGAATTGTGATGCCACCAGCTTTTCTTTTCTTTTTCAACATTTCTCTGGCTATTCGGGGTCTCTTCTGGTTCCATACAAATTTTAGGATTATTTGTTCCATTTCTTTGAAAAAAGTGGATGGTATTTTGATAGGGATTGCATTAAATGTGTAGATTGCTCTAGGTAGCATTGACATCTTCACAATATTTGTTCTTCCAGTCCATGAGCATGGAACATTTTTCCATTTCTTTGTGTCTTCCTCAATTTCTTTCATGAGTATTTTATAGTTTTCTGAGTAAGATTGTTTGCCTCTTTGGTTAGATTTATTCCTAGGTATCTTATGGTTTTGGGTGCAATTGTAAATGGGATCAACTCCTTAATTTCTCTTTCTTCTGTCTTGTTGGTGTATAGAAATGCCACTGATTTCTGTGCATTGATTTTATATCCTGCCACTTTACTGAATTCCTGTATGAGTTCTAGCAGTTTTGGGGTGGAGTCTTTTGGGTTTTCCACATACAGTATCATATCATCTGCAAAGAGTGAGAGTTTGACTTGTTCTTTGCCAATTCGGATGCCTTTGATTTCTTTTTGTTGTCTGATTGCTGTGGCTAGGACTTCTAATACTATGTTGAATAACAGTGGTGAGAGTGGACATCCCTGTCGCATTCCTGACCTTAGGGGAAAGCTTTCAGTTTTTTCTCATTGAGATTGATATTTGCTGTGGGTTTTTCATAGTTGGCTTTTATGATATTGAGGTATGTACCCTCTATCCCTACACTCTGAAGAGTTTTGATTAAGAAAGGATTCTGTACTTTGTCAAATGCTTTTTCTGCATCTATTGAGAGGATCATATGATACTTGTTCTTTCTTTTATTAATGTATTGTATCACATTGGTTGATTTGCGGATGTTGAAACAACTTTTTAGCCCAGGAATAAATCCCACTTGGTCGTGGTGAATAATCCTTTTAATATACTGTTGGATCTTATTGGCTAATATTTTGGTGAGAATTTTTGCATCCATGTTCATCAGGGATATTGGTCTGTAATTCTCCTTTTTGATGGGGTCTTTGTCTCATTTTGGGATCAAGGTAATGCTGGCCTCATAAAACAAGTTTGGAAGTTTTCCTTCCATTTCTATTTTTTGGAACAGTTTCAGAAGAATAGGTATTAATTCTTCTTTAAATGTTTGGTAGAATTCCCCTGGGAAGCCATCTGGCTCTGGGCTCTTGTTTGGAGATTTTTGATTAAACTGCTTCAATTTTCTTAGTGGTTATAGGTCTGTTCAGGTTTTCTATTTCTTCCTGTTTCAGTTTTGGTAGTTGATATATCTCTAGGAATGCATCCATTTTTCCAGATAATCTAATTTGCTGGCATATAGTTCCTCATAATATATTCTTATAATTGTTTGTATGTCTTTGGTGTTGGTTGTGATCTCTCCTCTTTCATTCATGATTTTGTTGATTTGGGTCATTTCTCTTTTCTTTTTGATAAGTCTGTCCAGGGGTTTATCAATCTTGTTAATTCTTTCAAAGAACCAGCTCCTAGTTTTGTTGATCTGTTCTACTGTTCTTTTGGTTTCTATTTCATTGATTTCTGCTCGGATCTTTATTATTTCTCTTCTCCTGCTGGGTTTAGGCTTTATTTGCTGTTCTTTCTTCAGCTCCTTTAGGTGTAGGGTTAGGTTGTGTATTTGAGACCTTTCTTGTTTCTTGAGAAAGGCTTGTATTGCTATATACTTTCCTCTCAGGACTGCCTTTGCTGTATCCCAAAGGGTTTGAACAGTTGTATTTTCGTTTTCATTGGTTTCCATGAATTTTTAAAATTCTTCTTTAATTTCCTGGTTGACCCATTCATTCTTTAGTAGGATGCTCTTTAGCTCCATGTATTTGAGCTCTTTCCGACGTTCCTCTTGTGATTGAGTTCTAGTTTCATTGTGGTCTGAAAATATGCAGGGAATGATCCCAGTCTTTTGGTACCGGTTGAGACCTGATTTGTGACCTAGGATGTGATCTATTCTGGAGAATGTTCCATGGGCACTAGAGAAGAATGTGTATTCTGTTGCTTGGGATGGAATGTTCTAAATATATCTGTGAAGTTCATTTGGTCCAGTGTGTCATTTAAAGTCTTTATTTCCTTGTTGATCTTTTGCTTAGATGATCTGTCCATTTCAGTGAGGAGGGTGTTAAAGTCCCCCACTATTATTGTATTGTTGTCAATGTGTTTCTTCGCTTTTGTTATTAATTGGCTTATATAATTGTCTGCTCCCATGTTCGGGGCATAGATATTTATAATTGTTAGATCTTCTTGTTGGAGAGACCCTTTAAGTAGGATATAGTGTCCTTCCTCATCTCTTATTATAGTCTTTGTTTTAAAATCTAATTTGTCTGATATAAGGATTGCCACCCCAGCTTTCTTTTGGTGTCCATTAGCATGGTAAATGGTTTTCCACTCCCTCACTTTCAATCTGGGAATCTTTGGGTCTAAAATGAATCTCTTGCAGACAGCATATCGATGGGTCTTGTTTTTTTTATCCAGTCTGTTAGCCGGTGTCTTTTGATTGGGGCATTTAGCCCATTTACATTCAGGGTAACGAAAGATATGAATTTAGTGTCGTTGTATTGCCTGTAAGGTGACTCTTACTGTATATTGTCTGTGTTCCTTTCTGGTCTATGTTACTTTTAGGCTCTCTCTTTGCTTAGAGGACCCCTTTCAATGTTTCTTGTAGGGCTGGTTTGTGTTTGCCAATTAGTTTAGTTTTTGTTTGTACTGGAAGCTTTTGATCTCTCCTTCTATTTTCAATGACAGCCTAGCTGGATATAGTATTCTTGACTGCATATTTTTCTCATTTATTGCTCTTAATATATCATGGCAGTCCTTTCTGGCTTGCCAGGTCTCTGTTGATAGGTCTGTTGCCAGTCTAATATTTATACCATTGTAGGTTACAGACCTCTTGTCCCGAGCTGCTTTCAGGATTTTCTTTTTGTCTCTGAGACTTGTAAGTTTTACTATTAGATGTTGGGGTGTTGACATATTTTTATTAATTTTGAGGGGGGTTCTCTGTGCCTCCTGGATTTGATGCCTGTTTCCTTCCCCACATTAGGGAAGTTCTCTGCTATAATTTGCTCCAATATACCTTCTGCCCCTCTCTCTCTTTTTCTGGGATCCCAATTATTCTAATATTGTTTCATCTTATGGTATCACTTACCTCTCAAATTCTTCCCTCGTGATCCAATAGTTGCTTATCTTTTTCTCAGCTTCTTTATTCTCCATCATTTGGTCTTCTATATCACTAATTCTCTCTTCTGCCTCATTTGTCCTAGTAGTTAGAGCCTCCGTTTTTGATTGCACCTCATTAATAGCCTTTTGGATTTCGACTTGGTTAGATTTTAGTTCTTTTATTTCTCCAGAAAGGGTTTCTCTGGTATCTTCCATGCTTTTTACAAGCCCAGCTAGTATCTTTATAATCGTCATTCTGAACTCTAGTTCTGACATCTTCCTAATGTCCATATTGATTAGGTCCCTTGGCAGTCGGTGCTGCCTCTTGTTCTTTTTTTTTGAGGTGCGTTTTTCTGTCTTGTCATTTTGTCCAGAGAAGAGCAGATGAATGAGAGAACAAAATGCTAACAGGGTAACAATGACTCCAGAAAAGTATACCCTAAACAAATCAGAAGAGACCTGAAACCGGAGGAAAAGAAAGGGAAAGAAAGAAAAAAAGAGAAAGAAAAAAAAAAGAATATGATCAAATATCATCAGGCTGGTGAATAGATCAGTGTCACACACTAGATTTTGGGCATATTTTGGTCTGTTAGAAGAAACTGCCTCCCAAAATTTTAAAGAAAGAAAACCTTATATATGTACAAAAATTAGGGTAAATATGATGAAGGGATGGAATATGACTGTAAAGATGAAAAGTATAAAAGATTTTATAACTAATTAATAAGATTCGAAGTTGGTTGAATAAAGAAAGAAGAAAAAGAAAGGGAGAGAATGTGATCTGGCAGGAGACTAGAACAAAGCCATACACTAGAGATTTAGGGTATATTTTGGTCTGTTAGAAGAAACTGTATCCCAAAATTTTAAGGAGAGAACAACTTTATTATATACCAAAAATAAGGTTAACTACAATGAAGGGATAGAATATGACTCTAAAAATGAAAAATAAAAAAGATTTTTATAAAAGGGATCGATAAGATGTTGGTTGAAAAAGGGAAAAAGAAAAATTAAAAAAAATAGAAAAAGAGCAAAAAGAAAATTAAAAAAATTAATTTTGAAAGTCTAAAGAATCAGGGGGAAAAAAGCCATGAATTCTATATGCTGTATTCCCCTAGCGCTGGAGTTCTGCCGTTCTCATTGATCGTAAACTGTGTCTTGGCTGGCTGTTCTTGCTGACCCGGGGGAAGGGCCTGTTGCAGGGGTTCCCAAATGTCTTTGCTGGAGGCAGAATTGCCCCGCCCTTGTCAGTCCCGGCTAAGTCATCTGCTCAAGTTTGCTATTGGGAGCTTTTGTTCCCTGCAGGCTTTCGGTACAGCTTTGGAGAACGAGAGTGAAAATGGTGGCCTCCCAATCTCCACCCCGGAGAATCCGAGAACTCAGGGCCCCGCTCCTCAGTGCACCCCCAGAGAAAAGCAGTCACTCCCATCTCCCCGGTCTCCGGCCACACTCCATGCTCACCCGGCCTGTGACCGAGCGTTTCTGTCTCTGGCACCCAACTTGGTGTGGAGTCTCCAAACCCAGCAGATTCCTGCAGTGCGCTCCCGTACCGCTCCTCCCAGGGGAGGAAGGGGAGTCTCCCCGGCTCTGCTGCTTGTTTGGTCCCTGTTGGAGGAGCAGTGGCCCGACTGTGCCGCGGATCCCGGTTTATGGCAACCCCGAGCTGAGAGCCCGCGCCTCGGCTCCGTCTCTGCAGCCCCGGCTTCCTGGATACAATACCTGGGAGCTCTGCCGCACTCAGGCACCCCTGGTCTTTCTGTGACCCCCAGGGTCCTGAGACCACACTGTCCTGAGAGGATTCCACCCACCGCTTAGCCACTGGAACGATGTCCCTCAGCAGAGCAGACTTCTGAAAGTTCCGATTTTGTGCTCCGCTGCTCTATCACTTGCCAGAAGCGGCCGACGGAGGCCCCTCTCCCACCGTCTATCCTCCTGAATATTACCTCGGATTCACTTCTCTGCACATCCTACCTTCCAGAAAGTGGTCACTGTTCTGTTCAGAGCGTTGCTGCTGTTCTTTTCTTTGATCTCCTCTTGAGTTTGTAGGTGTTCAGAATGGTTTGATACTTATCTAGCTGAATTCCTGGGACCAGACGAAATTTAGGTCTCCTGGGGTGCCTGGGTGGCTCAGTCGTTAAGCGTCTGCCTTTGGCTCAGGTCATGATCCCAGGGTCCTGGGATCGAGCCCCGCATCAGGCTCCATGCTCCGCAGGAAGCTTGCTTCTCCCTCTCTCACTCCCACTGCTTGTGTTCCCTCTCTCACTGTGTCTCTCTCTGTCAAATAAATAAATAAATAAATCTTTAAAAAAAAAAGAAATTTAGGTCTCCTACTCCTCTGCCATCTTTCAAATGCATACTTGTTTTATATTTGCATAATATTTCCATTCAAGTAATTCCTTCTAGATCAAAGAGACAGCCTGCTCTAAAGGTAAATTCTATTCTCTATTTCCAAAGGTAAGAAGTGTTTATAAATTTATAAATGGTAGGTGTTTTTCAAAAAAGCTTCAAAAGTTTATATGTTTCAGTCTCCCCCAGGCTCCCTGTTACAACAACAATAACAATAGGATTCTTATATTGCCAGGCATGACCCTAACAACCCAAAGATGATGCCCATTTTAGAAATGGAGAAACTGGCCCAGAAAGGTAGATCCCATAGTTCTGATTGAGTTCAAACACAAACTAACAAGGACAATTGCTTGCCAATTGGTGGTCATCAATGGCAGAAGCAAGGGGTAGCTTGAGTAGACTTTAGGTCCCACTTAGGCTTTAGGAGCCCTTGGAGTCCCACCCCAAATAAATGTATCATCTATAAACTCACATAAAAAGCATGCTTGTGGGGGTGCCTGGCTGGCTCAATCAGAAGAGCATGCAACTCTTGATCCTGGGGTCGTTGGCTAGAGCCCCACGTTGGGCATAGAGATTACTAAATAAATAAATAAATAAATAAACCTCTTAAAAAAAAAAAGCATGCTTGTGATGTAAATGCAGCTTCAGGACAGCTCCTCTTCCAACCAAACTGCCACTAGAGGCTAACACTCTCTGTGTCAGTTAGCAATAATGCAAGCGGGCATAGCAGAAACTGAGAATTTGAAACACAGATTTAGAAATAACAATTTTAGAAAATGAGAGGCACCGCCTCATTCCCCCAAGGCTTATAAGTCAATGGTTGAGGTGTGTGCAAATGCTATCTCAATTCCAAACGCATTCATTGGCAGCCTCCCTGCCAGGCCTCGTCTTTGCTGGGCAGTGGTGATGAGGCAAATGTTCCATGTCTCAGAGCAGACAGTTCAGCAGGGTCTCGAGACAGAGAGACCAGTGCAGGAAGGGAAGGGGCTCCTCATTATTGTCCAGGTTCAAATCCCAGCCACTATTGCTTGGAAGCTAACACAGTTTTGTGTGGTTGTACTATGGACTTTAGTCTTTACTCCTCATGAAAGGGATATTCTAAGCTACCCAGGTAGAAAATTCAACTCCTGAAAGTGGCTGTACTGGGCTTTTGTCTCGACTCAGTTACCAAGGCAAATTACATCATCTCTTTGAACCTCCATTCTCTTAGCTGTCACATCAGAGGGTAGACCAGGGCAGTGTGTCTCAAACATGGGCGTGCATCACAGTCACTTGGAGGATTATGTAAACAGATTGTTGGGCTCCCCCGCAGGTCTGGGTGGGGTCCTAGAATGTGCCTTTCTAACAAGGTGGTGCTGTGCTGCTGGTCCAGGGACCATGCTTAGAGAATCACTGGACCAGATGATATGAATATTCCTTGAAACTCTGAAATATTTTGCTGTGTTAATTGGAGCAGGTCAGTGATCTCATCTGGCCTCAGTTTCTTCATCTTTGAAATAGGGATAAAGGTGCCCACTTCCCAGGATTGGTGGGAGGGTTTAAAGGAGGTAATATAAACGAAAGACAAGCACAGTATCTGGCATCCAGAATATGCTCTGGAGGTGCTAATCTCTTTCTACTCAGCTCTCACTGGAAACCTTCTATGCCTTTGAGCGTATACACATAGAGTAAATAGGATCAGAGACATCATGGGCCCTGAAAGTTTGCTAAGCTTCTGGCATGAAAAATCTGCTTTTAAGACTTGAGACTTTTGGAAAGAAGAAGGTGGGAACCATAACTTAAAAAAAAAAGCTTCATTGTCCAGAAAGTAGACACTCCTGGGAATTGTACCCCCAGATGCCTGTTTTCCTTCTTCCTCATGACCTGTCTCTTTGAGCTTGTTGTTCTGCTCAAGTTTTTCTTAAAAGAGATGAGAGAGGAAACTGAACCGGAGCTTGAGGAAGACAGACAAGCCCCGCCAGTCTGATTAGTGACAGGACTCCGAGGGCCCAGAGAACAGGAAAGAGTTGACTCCTGTCAGCCTTTTCTCTCCCCAGCCTCTGGTGTGCACATTTGCAAAGGTGAGACCCAGTCCAGGTTGCACTGGGAGGCAAAGAAACCAATGTTTATTGAATATGTGCTATGGCCAGGAACTGGACATTCATTGCTCATTTAATCTCTCCAAACCAGGGCAAGATGAGTATTGCAATCCCAGTTGTACAGGTCAGGAAACTGAGGTTCAGAGAGATCAAACAGCCACTCAGCAGGTGGCAGAGCTAGGAATTTCAGCCCAGTCCACCTGGCTCCAAAGCTATGACTTCTCTACATTGGCTTCTGTGTTCCTCATTGGTGAATGAGACAGTGTGATTGGTTCTATTAATTTGGGTGTGGTGGTTGGGGTATATAGTTTGATGCTTCTCCTGTGAGACCTACCCTGTTCTTTTGCACTAAATCTTTTTTCTAGTCCAGATTTATGTTTTTAATCCACCCATGCTGTTGGATAGGACCCCTTTAAAGTCAGCGCTTCTCAAACTTTATGAATTCCTTCAGGGATTCTATTAAATGCAGATCTGGATTCAGTAAGTCTGGTTTGCAGCCTGGGAATCTGCACTTCAAACAAACTCTCAAGTGATGTGAGGGTCCGAGGACCACCCTCTGCGTAGAAGGGCCTGGACTTCGGAATGCCACAGATAGGAGTTTGCAAATGCTCTTGTGACCCATGTGATTTGAGTCTCAGTTTCCTCGTTTTACAAATGGAAACTGAATTAACAACACAGGCCTTGGGGACTATTGCTAGGATTAAGAGGGCTAATGAATGTGACAGCCATTAATTCCTTCTCTCCCAGTTTTCAAAACCCTGTTTAGCGATGGATTGATCCTCCAAACCTTGACCCCTTCTTATGTGACTGGGTTGTGCAATGAACCCTAGGCTGGGAACAGGAGCCCTGTGGGTGCTTTCTGAGCAAGGCTGTCCTGGCCTGACCTTCTTAGATGCTAGCGGAAATTCTGAAGCCATCCAGTGCATGGGCCATCTCGGTTGCTTCCCTTGAGCCGTGTGACTCTCAACATGGGTTGAGTTACCAAGTTTTGATAATTTTGCATTTGGAAGAATAACATGTTTGGTCCCCAGAGAATCACTGGGGGTTTGATGAGCTTCTCTTCCCACTTAGAACGGACTTATTTGGGCTTTGGCAAAAGTGTTCCTGATTCTATACATAGCTTACTAAGAATATGTTGTAGAAAGTAGAACTGCATTGAGCCAACGCCCTCAGCTATGGATGAGATTAAGGCCTTGTCAGATCCCATTTAACGGACTATGTTTTCCATGCAGAATTAAATCATTGAACTCATCCTCATTTTGGTTTTTGGCAGTCATTTTTCCCCTAGGGGCTACTGCCAAGAAGCCAGTTTTTGACTTGATTACTTTCAGGAAATGTGCAATCTGGCTGCTGATATGGCATGGCGTGGGGTGGCGGCCCCTGCAGCTTCGGACCCCACCCCAGGATGAGTCATGGGTTAAAATTCCCAATTAGCTTCATGGGAAGTCTGGTCACACATCTTTCTCTATCACCGTATGTTGGTCACCCACTGGGACTTTTGGGGACACCTACTTCCCTGACTTAGTGCTGCCTCCCTGGAGTTGACATTTTTCCCTTCTGGTCTTTGCTAATCCCAATTGTAGAGTCTTCCTCAAGTTTGTTAAGGGGAAAAACATAAGAACGAATTTGGAGGGCTTTTCTTTTCTTTTTTCTTTCTTTCTTTCTTTCTTTTTTTTTAACTCAGAGGCGTTTCTATTGCAAAGTTGGCTTCCCATTAGGGAAATATTTAGGCTTCTTTTTTGTAGGTAAGTTTTTATGGACAGATTTTTTTAGTGTTGGAAACTGACAAAGCATGGAGCATGCAGACACTATTCCTCTTGCATTCTTCCTGGTCCTTCCATGGTATTCTGGGAAAGAGGGGATCTATCTTTGTGGTGGCCATCTCCAACCACAGGGAGTGTACTTGGCCCAAAGTCCCAGCTTCTGTGTGAGAAAATTTGTTTTGGTGATGGCTGAGGCTGTATTTTCCAAGGGTACTTTCAGCCAGTGACTGAGAGCATCAGAGATGCTAAGACTGGCCATTCCTGGGAGACATGGGACTTCTCTAATGGTGACATTGGCTTGAGGACTTCATGATGGCCTTGCTGAACTTTCTTTGGAACTGTACTGTGGTCTAAGATATTTCCATTCAACCTTCTTTCCTTCTCTCCTTCACTGGGAATCAGACCTGCATCCCAAGTCTCCTAGCCTCCCTGGCTTCTTCATTTTCTCTTACAGATGTTCCCCCTGATATATTTCTTGCAAGTCTAATCCTGCCTTGCTATCTGCTTCTCAGAAGACCTGGGCTGACACGGTCCCCTGTCTTGCTGTGATCCTCTGCTGGCTTATCACTGCCAGCTCTGTGCTGTGGGCACAGATCTGAGGCTACTGGCCTAGAAATCCTGGTTCAGTCTCTCTCTATTTGATTTTACATTTTGTAGTTGATGTTATGCCTTCCCCATGGACTCTAGTGCTGGGATAAATATGGGGCAGGCCACAGTTTTCTTTATTTCTTTAGTATCTTGAACTTTTATTGCCTATAAGAGACTTTATGAAACATTTGTGTTAATTAAAGAAACTATAATGTAAAGAGAGGGGAGAATTTTAAACCATATCCAAAATACATCTGTTTCTGTTGTCCAAGGGAAATGCTCAAAAATGTTTAACCCTCATACAGATGATTTGTTTATGGATACACTCCAGTTTCCAGCCAGTGGACTTGTCTCCAGGGCTGAGTTCCCCTAGAGAGTGCACCCTTCTTCAGACCAGACACATTCTTACTGGACTACTAGGGAATCCAGGTTTCCAAGTACAGAATTGGACCTCATCTGAGGTCTCCTCAGCACCTCAGTGTACACCCCTCAGAATAACTCCTAAAAGCACATTGTACAAAGTGTAAGAGATTCATCCTTAAATAACCCCACAGGGAGAATCAGGTAGCTTCCGTACTGTCAGGTGGGGGGCAGGGGCTGGGACAGTCTTGGAGCCTCTATCTAAATCTCCCTGCCAGTGTGATGTGTGGATCAACCTCCTATGCTTCCTGATTAGCAACAGGAACTTCTACCCTAGGCCACACAGAGACCTGAAGTGTGCAGGGAATCCCTGATGTTCTGTCTTAAATGAAGGAGGCCTCCCCACCCCCAACCCTCCTCTGCAGTGCTTTGAGATCCATTGAGTTCCGGTTGTGATTCTAATATAGTTTTGATTAGTTGGTCCAGCCTTCAGCCCTTGGCTACTTTGGCCCCATGTCAGCCTCACTGGTCAACTCTCCAATCATAGCCCCAGGTTATTTCTGAGGTTTGGCCTCAGGAGCTCATGGGAACATCTGGAGCCTGGTCAAACCTCACAGAACCTAAGAGACAACTTGGGAAAGCTAAAGCCTAACCTACTACTACCTAATGTTACTGGCCACTGAGTGTACTTGGATGTGGACCCTCTGGTTTGGGGGAGAATGTCTTTCTAGAGAGAGAAGAGGACATACAGGTCTCACCCCTACCTCTCTTCTGCCCTGGTTTCCCTTCTCCCTATAATCCCCCGAGCCAGAAAAGCTGGACCCTGGCTTTCCACTTCTCCAACTTTCTATCCTCCTCCTCCTCCCCAGTACCAGGTCTTGGGCTAAGGCTTAATGGTAGATGAGATACAGGGATAGATTGGCCTACTGATATGGGACCCTACACTGGGAAATATCTCAAAAGCACCATATGTTATTCCTTATGAACTTTCTGTGATGAATGACTTTACTGCATTTTTTTTTTGCAGTAAAATTAAAGTACCTGAATAAAAATAAAGCAAAGCCCTTTAAAACTATATCCAGTGATAATGCAAATAAGCTGTCCCTTGACTGTGGATTTGTCCCTCTCCTCTGCAGTGGGGGCTCTGGTTATATTATTATCTCATAATAATGTAACCCTGTGTTTTACTCTGTAGAAATGTTTGTTCCCACTTACAGCATTAGGGCAGGGGTTCAGCCCTTGCTAGCAGGGAAGGAGCCGTTTCCTTCTTACTAGGAACCTTCTAATACCAGATGCTATCTTCCCATTCAAGTGATCACTCTGCAGTCATATCCTGTGCCATGCAATGGAGTCACATGGGGTGAGCTGGACCAGATGCAGGTCCCCTGGACCGCGCATCAATTGGTGAATATGATGAATGGCACTTGGTATAACCGTGAAACAGGCCACCTTGGATCATGGTGGACATAAAAAGAAGCAAAAGGAACAGAGAGAGCCAAGGTCAGGAGGCAGGAAGACAGGTTAAAGGAACTGCTGGATTTGTGTGAAAGGCATGTGAAAGAGCGTCAGTATTGGAAAGGTAAAGTAGGAACCAAATATGGAAGGTTTACTGTGGGAGTGAGGTTCAGTTTTATTCCACAGGCCAAGATCTTTGGAACTCTTGTAAATTCTTTGGGGAAACAGAAAGAAGACTGCATTTTCCTTTAAGTTACAGAACTAGGAATTATATGTCCATGCCTCAGTTCCCTACATACAGAGCATCAAAACAATGGTTTCTGGTCTTCGGCATAGGTGGAATAATGGAGCTAGAGAGTAGCATGGGGTCTGAATACAGAAGGTGCCTGAAGGAAGTACATGGGCAATTTGGGGAAGAAACCTGTGAAAATATGTTTTTCCACATGGATTGGAACTGAGACCATTTTTTTTTTATTACTTCTAAATGCAGTGGTAGCTAATGGTTATTGACTAGACAGCCCCATAACCATAACCTAGCTGCTCCCCATTTATTGATTACTGTTTAGTGCAGACAGAAGTGAATTTGCTACAATAAATTACCTCTAGACCCTGGGGGTCAGCTTAGTTGGGGAAGGATTACTATTTGAACAAGAGCTGCAGACATGCTTGTCCTCATTTGGAAGAGGTGATAATTCTGGCTGCAGTGATGGGGCTCAAGTACTTGGAGGCAGGCACATTGCAAACTACCCAAGAGCATGACTTGAACACTGCGAAGTCAGAAACAGGAAGAATGTGAATCAAATAATGGTCTTGGGTTATGGGTCCCAAACTTTGATCTATTCATCATTTTCATTCTTTGAAAATAGTCCAGATTTAGAATTAAAGAAGGGTATATGAAGGGGTTTGAATTATATTTATTAAATTATGTGTTTGACTGATTATTCTGTCCTTGACTGTGACTAGCCATGTCAGGGTTGAGTTTCCATGGTGGTTAAGTTTCCAAGGGTAGCAATGAGCAAAGCTATCCTGTCTAGCTCTAAGCCAACCCACAGGTCCCTATATTTAAGAAATGCCTTTGCATTTTTTAAAAACTGTTTTGACAGTTTTTAAACCTCCAGAAAAGTTGCAAGACTAGTAAAATGAACAACTGTCTAACCTCTACTTAGAGTCACATTTACTTACTTGCTATGGAATACCTGTCCCATCTCATCTCATCTTATATCATAATCTATCTTTTTTTCTGAATTTCTTGACCCGAAGTAGACATGTAGACATCATGACTTGTCAGCTCCAACTTGAGTTTCTTTGGAATGAGACCATTTTCTTACATGGCCACAGTAGAATACTCAAACTCAGGAAGCTTAGCATTAATATAATACTATTACTACATAATAGTATATTCAGCCCATATTCTAGTTTCACCCAATGTTCCCGTAATGTCTTTTATGGCAATCTTTCCTTCTGGCCCTGGACCCATTCTTGAAGCACACGTTACACTGAGTTGTCGAGTCTCATTCGTCTCCTTTAATTTGAAGCAGTTTCTCAGCCTTTCTTAGTCTTTCATTACGTTAACATTTTGAAGCAAATGGGTCATGTGTTTTGTTTTGCAGAGTGTTCCTCAGGGATCGTCTGATCATTGCCTTGGGGTTTGATTCAGGTTGTTCATGTTGACGGGAATACTACGTAAGTGGTGCTATGTCCTCAGAGTGGCATTAGGGGGGAAGAGTGCCGATTGTCCCTGTTACTGGTGATGTTAATCTTGAGCATTTGGTTAAGGTTGTTTCCCCCAGGGACGGCTGGGTGGCTCAGTTGGTGAAGTGTTTGCCTTCGGCTCAAGTCATGATCCCAGGACCCTGGGATTGAGCCCCGCATCGGGCTCCTTGCTTAGTGGGGAGCCTGCTTCTCCCTCTGCCTCTGCTGCTCCCCCTGCTTGTGCTCTTTCTCTCCCTCTCTCTGACAAATAAATAAAATCTTTAAAAAAAAAAAGGTTGTTTTCCCCAATTTTCCACTGTAAAGGTACCTTCCCCTGAGTAAATAATGTTACCTGTGGGGAGATACTTTGAAATTACGCAGGCAGCCTCTTTACTAACAAACATGTATGCAGTGGTTTTAGCACCACTTGATGATTCTTGCCTGAATGAATGGTAATTTCTAACTCTGTCATCCCTTTTCCATCTATTCAGTGATATTTGACTGTGAACAGGACCTTTTCCTTCCTTTCCCTCTCTCCTTCCCTTTCTAGAGTTTAGTATCATAACAGATTCTGGATTCTTCTTTCATCCAATGTCTTATAAGCCATGTGTCTTCATTGCATCTAGAGCCCAGGGCTTTAATTATGAGAGAAAGGCCACAAAGGCCAAGCAGAGGGGTAGTATGAGTGGTCTTGCAGTCTCTCTCAAATGCATTAGCTCCAATGGGCAGAAATAAGCTTTACCTGGAATATGAAGATGTGTAGCAGCAAATCCAGGGTGTAAACCCCTGCCCTGCTGATAGGGGCTCTTTGGGGTCCTCTGATCTGGTGGAAGGCAGTGACCTTACCTGGACCTGGACGAAGAATTATGGGAAATTGTAGAGTGGAGAGAGTCATGTGGAGTGGGTTGGGAAAGGTATTACTTAGCCAGAGAAAGGAGTTTGAACGTATTATTTGGACTTTAAGCAGGGTCTCCAGTTCTTTCCTTCTCACCTCTTTTTGCCGTAATGCACCACTCTCTGCTTCCTGATCCTGCTGGCCAGTATCGGATGATTCTGCCAAACCACCGGGCCAAAGAGTGGCCTGTATCTTATCAGTGAGGTATAGTGGGAACATTTGAGCTCTGGGTTTAATCCAGCTTCACTCCTTGCCTGCTGTGTGACCTTGAACACGAAGCTTAAACGGAGGCTCAGTTTCTTCATCTGTTTAATGGGATTAGATATTCTTTTCCTCATGGGATGCCTGTGGGGAGTCAAGGAAAGTTACGCATGTTGGGCAATGAGCACAGTTTCTGGCATCAGCAGCTGCTTTATAATTAGTAGATAATATGGTTCAGCATCAGCATCCTGTTTAATGCTCTCAGAAGGTGTATAGTTTGCTCTAGGCCCTGTGTGGCATGAAGGAATTAACTTTATCTGACTTTAACAGCCATGTTCATGTGTCCTTTAGCACTGAGCTGCTGTTCTGACATCTAGGACCATTGAGGTACTCTCTGCCTCTCTTTCCTTTCTTGAATTGTACATAATAATAATAGCTAACTTAGCATACAGATGGAGAAACAGGCATGAAGCACTTAATTAATCCAAGCTCATACCACCAGTGGGTATGTTTGGGATTCAAAGCCAGACAATCTGGCTTCAGAATCCATATTTTATTTTATTTTATTTTATTATTTATTTATTTGAGAGAGAGCATGAGAGAGAGCACACGAGCGGGGGTAGGGGTGGTGGGGAGGGGCAGAGGGAGAGGGAGAAGGAGACTCCCCGATGAGCAGGGAGCCCGATACAGGGCTAGATCCCAGGACCCCGGGATCATAATCTGAGCCGAAGGTAGATGCTTAACTGACTGAGCCACCAGATGCCCCCAGATCCCACATTTTAGTCACTAGGTCACATTTCTTTCTTAGTCTAGCATCGAGGAGTGAGTCTGTGTCTTCTGGTTTTGTCGCTAGTGTAGACCTACTTTCCAGTTAGGTTCCCGATGCCTGCCTGCCTCCCTGCCACTCTGATCCAATGCTAGGTGCCAACATCAGCCTGCTTACTTCAGTTCCTGCCATTTCTTGGTGCCTCGTGTGGACTTTCACCACATCACCAACTGGCTTGTTGCCTTGGCCATTTCCTGCCTGCCCCTTCCTCCTGCAGTACTTTATTTGGCCAGTGAATCCAGCTTTAGCTGCTCTTATCTGGAGTCCTAGAAAGTCCTTCCTAAGATTTCCCACTCTCCTGGTCGTGAGCCTACACGCTTGCTTCCATAGGCCTTTCCTATGGGCTGTCACTAGCATCTCCTGCAGTCTCGCCAGAGCCCTTTCTCTCTAGGGACCGTGAACCATGGTGGTGTGCTCTGTGCACTTTGTGGACCTGGTTGAGGAAAGTGGTGTAGAACTGGGGCTGGGAATCAGACAAAATTGAATTTCTGTCCCAACTGTGTCACTTATCACCTCGGGAAATATACTCTGCTTCTCTTGCCCTCAGTTTTCTTTTCTGCAAAATGGAAATAGTAGTGATGGAAAGGTGGAATGAAAAAGTATATATAAAAACACCTAGCACAAAAACTCTTGAAATCTGAAATCTGAGTATGGTCAGAGTCCAGGTAATTGTATTATGTCAATGTCAACTTCCTTTTTGATAAGGTACTGTAGTTGTGTATGATGATGTCATTGGTGGAAGCTGGCTGATGGGTACATAGGAATTCTCTGTACTATTTTTGCAACTTATTGTGTATTTATAATAATTTTTTAAAAGGTTAAATAAACTTAGTATAGTCCCTAATATTTATTAATTGTAGTTTTAAAGATTACAAAATGTCACCATGAATTTTGTTATTTGGCTTAAACTGAACTGATTGAGGTGTGTGTGTGTGTGTCTCTATATGTGTATGTCTGTGTGTGTGTGTCTGTGTGTTGTCTATGTGTTTATGTGGGAGGAAAAGTGGGGGGAGGGAGGGAGAGGGAAGAAGGGAAGGGAGGAAAGAGGGGGGAGGGTAGGGAAGGGTGGGGGGGCGTCTACCTAAGAGAAAGTAGAACAACTGAATTCTAAAATTCTATTTTCTAACCTACTGAACAAAATCAATGGCATCACTAGCAACCACAGGTGGATTCCCTCTGTGCTGTAATTTCATCTTCTCCCAGTTGAAAACCTTGCCTTTTACCTTACCCAGTGGTCTCTATTCTCTTCAGATTTATTATCTACTTTCTATTTCAGTGGTTCTTAATCCAGACTGCACAATACACTCACAAGTGATTAAACCAGCCTCCCTGGGGTGGGGCCCAGGCAGCTGTAGGTTTTAAAAGCCTCTCTGGTGAAGCTGAGTTCAGTGAACCTGAGAACCACTGCTCTGCCAGCTTTGGTCTTCCCTTCCTCCCCTACATTCTCCCACATCCACATTGCCTTGGTATATTAAAATATTCCACAGGGCACCATTTTTCCAATGGCCCTTAAGGCCTTTCCTGACCATAGTCACCAGATACAGACTCTGCTCCCCTCCTACACTGTGTATCTGGAACGGGCATCTAGAGTTTTGGAATGATCACAGAATGAGCTCTCCCACCCCCCAAGGTGCCATATGTCCATGCCATTTTCGATAACTGAAGTGTCACCAAATGTTCCTTGTGTTGTCTTTCTCCAAAAGCCAATTCAACAGAATGCAGGCAAGTTGCATGTTTTCTTTTGGGAATGTGCTATGTAGAAGTTTTCAGAAGCCTGCTAGGCACTGACTATTTTTACTTACTATTTCAGTGGCTGATATGTTTTCACCACCTTTGGGATAAACTGACTTTGAGACATTGCCTCAGTTTCTTAGTCACCAGTCCTCCTTTCTTCCTCTTTCCAAAAGGAGATTTTATCATGAAAATAATGTGCTTACCTTGTAGAACATTTGACAAATGGTAAAAGAAAAAAAAATCTTGAATATAATCCACGCTATCATTTTGGCATCCTTCCCGAAGTCTTTCTATCTATGCCTTATTCTTACAGTTGTAATTATGGTGTGGATACAATTTTATATCCTGTTTTTTTTTCACTGAACATTTTATCTTAAGCATTTTTCTATGTTGCCATATAATGTGTGTATGTGAATGTGTGTTGGGCAGTTAGGTTGTTCCCAGTTTTTTATTCTTGGAAAGAATGCTATGATAAAAATCTTTGTGTGTCTAGATATTGCCATATCTTAAGCTGCATCCTGAGGGTAGATAACTAGAAGTGGAAACCCTGATTCAAAGGGAATCTTGATTCAAAAAGCCACATCACAGAAGCCTCCTCCAATGGGGCTTCTTCCAGCCATTCCAATCAGCACCAAATCCCTTGGGTTGAGTGTGACAGTGCTCATTTTTCACAGTTTAGAATTGAGTATTATTATTATTCTTAAGGTAGTCTGCCCTTTCATTAAAGCCATATGGTGCCTATGCTGACGGTTTCTGTGTCTTTTGCTAACATACTGTTCACAGGAGTAATATAGTCACTTTTTTGTTCCACTCCTAGTAGGTGTCAATATCATCTCGCTTTTACATATTAGCAAAGTAATGTTCAGAAGAACTAAATGATTTGCCTGTGGGCACACAACTGAGGAAGAGCAGAGCCAAGGGTTAAACCTATATCATTTTGGCCCCAGAGCCTTTGTGACTTCCACTCCACTTGACTCCCTAGCCGGGAGCAGGAGCACAGAAAATGGGTTCATAAATTGTTCCTGGGGCAAGGAGTTGGGGACAAAGGAGAAGAGGTAATACGTGCCCAGGAAAGACCTCATGAAGGTTCTTGCCCTCAAGGAACTTAGAGTTTAGTGGAGGAAATATAAAAGTAAATCAATGGTTACTACTTTTACAAACAGCTTTATTAAGATATAATTGGTATAGAAAAAAACCGCACATATTTAAATGTTCAAATGGATGAACTTGACATTTGTATACACCTATGAAGCCAGTTGAGTTTGAATGGTTCCACCTGCCCCTCTGGATGCCCATCAGTAAGGTGTGAGATTTTGTTATCTTGGTAGGGATCCTTCTGTATTTTAGCCTCTGCTTATCCTTGGGAAATCCTACTGACTTTAGAACAAAGGTGGTCAATTTCATAGGCAAAGCAGCAGGGGAGCCTGGGAGTTTTGGAGAGTTTGGAAGCTGTCTTTGCCAGCTCCTGGCTTGTTGTAAGAACATTTCCTATTCCAGGCTGAGGACTTTATCTCTGAGGACTTAACGTGGCTGACTCTTAGAATAGTGTGAACAACATCTCCCAGAGCTGGGTGGCGATTATCCAAGCATGTAAGGTGACCCCACACTGATGTGGCCCAGTGTGAAGTGGGTCTCCTGGAAGGCAGCCAGGGCACTTTGGGAATATGAGCAGCTTTGCTGCGACAGTTGAGTTGTATCTGTTGCCTAGACTCATTTCTACAAAGACTTGTGACCTTGGGTATTGAGCTAGACTGTCGCGGAACAGTTGCCACATCTTTCCAAAGGGTGATGATAGTTCTTGACCCACCCAGTAGCTTAGATCAACAACTCAGAGGAAAGGATTATCTCCTTGATTATGAGTGAAAGCTCATTTTCTAGACAGAAAGTAAGAGAAGCTTTTCCCTTACTTGGGTTTCATACCCATGCTGGGGAGTGGGTAGGGGAGACATGAACTGTCTTTGCCTCTTTATTTGTTTAAATGCAGTTTAAAATATACATATTTCTATTTAAGAGTGATGCATGCTCATAGAAAAGGGAAAGGGAAAATATCATCCTTTGTTCTTTCTTTTTATATTGTTAAAATTTGATTGATTTCCTCTGTGGATGTGTTTCAATTTAGCCAACCATTTGTTGATATTTGGATGCTGAAGTTTTCCTAGTGTTTTTGCAAATATAATATAAACAACTCTGTGATAGACATCTTTGCATTAATAGATTTTTATAGATCTAGGGTAATTTATTTGGTTTAGATTCTCCTATCCTAGGCAGAATTTGTGGAACTCCCCAGATGAGCAGTGTGTCTGTGATCAGAGGTCCTCTGGTTAATAGTGATTTTGTTGTCCTTCTTTGGATACTGTTCCAACCCTCCTTCACTCGGCATTTTCTTATCAAACAGATATTAACTCTAATCTCTTTGGTCTTAGAATGTTTTGCCTTGACCCTTTCTTTAATTGATGCAAAGGATCTATGTAATTTTGATGTTTATGTTGTATATTGATATAGGACAGGGCAGAGAATCCTTTCTCAGCTGTACTCCGCATATTTTGTGTACTCTGCAGTATTTAATTCAATTCCACATACATTTTTTTTTGATCACGAAAGAGCAGCTGTGAGTCAGTTGAAGGAACTTTAATTGGGATTCAGAAAATCTAGGTTCAAAATCTGGCTCTGCCCTTTACTAGTGACCTTACACACAGGAACTGAGCTTTCTGAATCTTGTAATTTTGTTTTCCACCTGAAAAGTGGAAATAATATCTTACTCAGTGGGTATTTGTGAAGATGAATAGATGATGAAGTTAGTAAACTGTTCAGTGTTATGTCAATGAAAGGTACAATTATTATCACATATACAGACTGTTCTGTTGGAAATGGTGACACTAAGATGAGCAATTCATTCATTCATTTATTCAAAAACACTTTTTGAGTAACTACTATCTATGCACAAGGTAGTGATCTGGGTACTGGGCATACAGTGGTGAATAAGGCCCTGTAAGCCCTCGAGGAGTTTTAAATCTAATAGTGTAGACAGCTGGGCTCTCCTATATGGTAGCCATTTACTACATGTGGCTAGGGCTGTCAAGCAACAGCTTTTTAAGTTTTATTCACTTTTAATTAAAGAATTTAAATATAAGCTTTAAAACTGAGGTCAATTCAGTTATGGAAAATCCTACTATTTTCCGTTAAGAGTTATATCTGGAACAACTTGAGTATGTGAATCTACACTTTCTACACTTTCAACTGTACACTTAATAAAATCTAAACACAATCAAGTATTTCCAATGAAACTTTGGCTTCCATATTGAGATGCACTACGAGAGTAAATTACCCTTATTTCTAGGACTTAATATATACAAGAAATATTAATAATTTTAGTATTGCTTATATGTTAAAATAATATTTTGGATGCTTTAGATTAAGACATCTTATTAATTTACCTAATTTTACCTTAAATGTGGCTACTGGAAAATTAGATATGTAGCTTGTGCCATATTTCTACTGGCAGTGTTGAAGTGAGTAAAGAGATGTGTGATCACAGCATGAAATCTAGTGCAGAGTGCACTGAGGGGCAAATGTTCTGGAAATTCTGGGGTTGGGAGACAATGAATCATTCCACTGGGAGGGGGTTCAGCAAGGGCTTCTTGGCTTCTTGGAACAATGTCATTTGACTGAGTGTTGAAGACAAGATATACAGTTTAATGGTTAGTTTTTGTGTGGGTATAGCAAGTTCCAGTGAAAGGAAGTAGCTTTCGCAAAAGAATAGTGGTCAGAGAGTTTGGAGCCTGGTATTAGGAAGTGTAATGGCTTTTTTTTTTTTTTTTCCTTTTAACTGCCATTAGTTTTAGCTCTGCCTTATCTGAAGTCTTCGAGTTTCAAAGTCTTTGCCCAGGTTAGGCCCAGGTATCCTGCAGTGTCATCCCAATCCCCCAGAGGGCGATAGAAAACACATGTGGGAATTTGAGTTGTCACGATGCCTGGAGGTGGGGGTAGGGGAGGATTTTAAGATCCTAAAATAGAAAAGACAGTCCCACATAAGGAGGAATTGTTTTGCCCCAGATGCCAATAGCAATCCCATGAGAGCCTCCTGATATAACCAACCAAATTGCTTTGGGAGCTTTTTCTACTTCCCCCAAACTACCACCACATTTTCATTTCTCCCTATTTAAATTTTCTCCGTGGGAAAATCCGAGTAACTAAAAATCTAAAAGCTAGATGATAATCCGGTTCTCATTGGGGATACAGTTTTTATTTGTTAATTTTTACTGAAAATAATGAGTACCAAAATGAAGTGGAAAAATCGTGGTCCTAGGTGTCAGAAACCTGAAATTTCAGCCTTTACTCTGCCACTAATCTGTTGTATGATTTGGGGCATGTCGTTCAGTCTGATAGCATTTGTGAAATGGGATCAATAACACCTGTTTCAGAATTATTGTGAAAATAAAATAAATGGAGCTAAATGAATGCATAAAGTGGCACAGTGCTATAAAATGTTAAGGCACTGTTTTGAACAGTTCTTAGTGTAATATTTTTACAGTAATTAACAATTGCAATTATGGCTATAATTAATAATACCCACATAATCATTCATAACCACCTATAATCACCAACAGTTATTACTATAAATTGTTATTTAGTATATTTTCAATTACAATCAATAAGCAATTATGGAAAAAAACCACTCCTTTGAACCTGAGAGTAAGAACCCTGCTTAGACAGGAGTCCCCACATCTGCCCCAGTCATGGACTTTCTTCAGTGTGTATTTGTTGGATGGTGGGCAAGCAAAGAGTTAGTGGGGGGAGGGGGTGAAAATGCATGATTTGGGAGCTGTCAGTCAAACCTGAAGCATCATTCTGGTGTTTTCCATTCAGTAAGTAGTGACATCCTGCACAGTACCCCTGTAATTAGTTTCTCCTTTGTCATTCTCTCCAGCTATTAGTTAGACTCAAGTGCTCGGCACCTCTCGCCTTTCTATCATAATAGCCTCCCAACTGGCCTGTCTGCCTTTAGAATCTCCTCACTAATCCATCCTACATTTAAAAACCTTCAGTGGCTCCTCATTGCCTACAACATCTGTGCTCAACTGAGGCACTGGGAGACATTGTTGAATCAAAGTAATTTGTTACTACTAATAATTAGAGAGCAGAATTCTGTGAATAATTTATTCTCTTTTTGTTTTACTCTTTAAAAACCAATTAGAGCAAGGTTCACTGTATCATTGCTGTCTAGTGTGAGAGAATAAGGGTGGAATTAGAGCTAATGCATGGAAAAAAAATCTCAAATAACCCCCGGATACGTCTGCAGATGGTGTCATTCATCATTTATGTTGTGGGAGAAAATAGTTGAGAACCAGTAGCCTGAAGAATAAAATCCACATTCCTTTGCATATCCAAAAAGGGATCCATGATATGGTTCTTATTTTGTTTTGATTTCTCCCTCCCATCAGCTCACCACTCTTGTCTTCTCACCCGCTGTGCTATTCCCCAGCCACATCAGTTGTACTGACATTCATTTCCTACCCAGCATGAGTTCTTTCTGCTAGTGGGAGCAGTGTTCTGGCTTCCTTTGGGGAAACTCTGTTTCTCTACTTTGAGCCCACATGGCTTGGGTGGGGCTGACCCCACCTTCAACCTTCCGGATCGGGTCTTGTATCGCAGGTCTGGCTGGTGAAAGTACGGGACTGGAGATGGGAAGATGCCTCTAGCTGTCTCAGTCAGAACCAACCTGTGGTTTTGCAGGAATTATTGGGAGACTGGTGCCAAGCTAGTAGGATGTGTGTCTGGTCTTCCGAGGGGTGATGTAGCCTACGTGGGGAAAAGCCTACCTGGATATGAAGCTGACATGGAAGAGAGGAGTGCTGAGAGACAGGTGGACACAAAGTCTTAGTAGCATCATTTGAGCCCCTGGGTCCACTTGAAGCTAGATAAAGTTTGGTTTTATGGGCCAGTACTGTGTCTCTCTGTCTGTTTGTCTTTTTTTCCTCTCTCTTTCTTTTTTTAAAAGATCTTATTTATTTATTTATTTATTTAGAGAGTGAGTGCAAGTGAGGGGAGGGGCAAAGGAGAGGAAGAGAGAGAATCTCAAGCAGGCACCATGCTGAGCGTGCATCGGGCTTGATCTCACAACCTTGAGATCATGACCTGAGCTGAAATCAAGAGTTGGACTTTTAACTGACTGAGCCGCCCAGGCGCCCCTCAACCCAGCAGTATTTTATGTATCTGTCTGGGGCTGGGTCAGATATCCTCACTTCCTTTCCATCCTACCTGGGCAGGATGAGTCTCCTCCTCGTGTTCCTATAGTTCAAGGTCACCCATGTCATTGCACTTTGTCTTACAGTTAGCCACAGGTGCATTGGAATTTCTGACCTCTTACTGTGGGATACTTGTTTTCAAATACTTTCTTATTTAAATTTATATTCCTAACATTTTGCACAGCTTTTGTGAATAGACTACAAATATTTGTTGACTTGAATTTCATATAAAAAGAGAAGTACTGGGGTACCTGGATGGCTCAGTCATTAAGCGTCTGGCTTCGGCTCAGGTCATGATCGCAGGGTCCTGGGATCGAGCCCCACATCGGGCTCCCAGCTCAGTGGGAAGACTGCTTCTCCCTCTCTCACTCCCCCTGCTTGTGCTCCCTCTCTTGTTGTCTCTCTCTGTCAAATAAATAAATAAAATCTAAAAAAAAAAAAGAGAGAGAAGTACTAAAAAAAAGAAGGAAAGAGGAGAAAAAAGTGCATTTTACCCTTTACAATATGAGTCTTGGACTTGGGCTGTGGGTAGAGGAAGATGGGAACAAGTTGTTGAATAACAAGTTAAACCTATTTAATCTCTTTTTCTGGGAACTGTTTGTACTTGAGAGCTGCAAAATATATGGTAGCCCGTAGATGGGAGGGATTTAATGAAGCACATGGGGATGGCAAGAAGAGAATGAAGTGCTGATTCTTCCTAAGTTACATAAAGTCATGATCAGTGATACTGTGTCCTCCACAGCTACAAAGTCCTACCAGCTGATGGGATGCTAGCTCTTGGAAGGTCTCTAAGAACTCTTCCTTCTCACTGTCCCCTAGTTCAGGCTGTCCCCACTGGACTACTCCCATAGTCTTCTCCCACATAGTGCATTCTGTGTGTTAGGTTAGAATGATCCCATAGATCTGCTCCTGTCATGCTCTCGCTTAAAACCTTTCAGTACCTAAGATAGCTGTTTAAAATGCCACTTAGGACTTGCAACAGTATGGCCTGGACTTTCACAGATTCATTTCCCAGCACTGCCATCCTTCCCTGTAGTACTCCAGCTAAAGTGAAACATAGGCCAGTCTGCTGTTGACCACGCCCTGCTGTTTTCTGTTTTGATAGCTCTCTTAGGGACATCTCTCTGCCTGGAGTATTCAGTTCCCAACTCTGCAATCCCCAAAGCTGTCATCCTTTGAGGCCACAGAGTAATGCTAGCTTTTCCCCTTTCCACATTCTGAATTGCTCTAAAACATTTTGGTCAGTAGAGTTATTTATATATAAATTCTGTATTAGGATACTCTGGCTGCTCTATAACACACAAACCTCAAATTTCAGCGGCTTACCACAATAAAACTCTATTTCTCATTTGGCCACCATCCTATGCAGCTTGAGCATCTTTTGTTTGGCCATGTCCAGTCAGAGACTCAGGGATCTGGGCATCTTCCATCATATAGCTTTACCACCTCAGAGGCCTTAGCTTCCAATGGCCTGTCTAGAGAGCAGGAGAGAAAGAGAGAGGATGATGGATAGTGTGAAATATTTTAGAGGCTAGAGTGGGAAGTGGTGTGTGTTATTCCTACCCATGCGCCACTGACCAGAGCTGAGTCATATGGCACCAGTCTAAAAGCAAGGATGGCTGGGAAATGCAGTGGTTTTTGTTGTTGTTGTTGTTGTTGTTGTTGTTGTTTTTGTTTTCTCTGGGCCCTGGAAGAGGAAATGGGATTGGTGAGACTCTGGCCAGTCACTGCCACCTCCCTAGTGGAGAAGTTTGTCTCATCATTTCCACACCCTGTGGCATTTCTGAACACAGTCCCCTGAACATATCAGGCATCAGCAAAATTGATATCCTGAGGACCTGTGTGTGGGCAGCACTGTACACACTAGTTTTTGCTATTTTAATTTTGCTTCCTTGCCCCTGAGTAGGGACAAAACCTTGAGTGCCTTACCCTTTTTGACCATCCCCTCTACTTCTCTTCTTCTTCTGCCTCCTCCTTTTTTTTTTTAATTGAAGTATAGTTGACATTTTTTTCCTTCTTCTTTCTATATTTTTCCTGCTTATCATCTAAAATTTTCCTATTTTCTTAGGGCACCTGGGTGGCTCAGTCAGTTAAGCATCTGCCTTTGGCTCAGGTCATGATCCCGGGGTCCTAGGATGGAGTCCTGTGTCATGTGGGGGGCTCCCTGCTCAGCAGGGAGTCTGCTTATCCCTCTGCCCATCCCTTCGCTTTTGCTCCCTCTCTCAAATAAATAAAATCTTTAAAACTTTTTTCCCCTATTTTCTTTGCTTTCTCTTAACTTACTTTTTTTTTTTTCTTAACTTACTTTTCATTCTCACCCAAAACCCAGTTGCAAAAGGCCGAAGTGCACAGAGTCAAGAATATGTGTGTGTTCTGGGGCAGAGAAAAGAGGAAAGCCGTTCCACTTCCTTTTATTCTTTTTTTTGGCAGGGGCTAAGGGGGGTTGGAGAGGTGTTAAGTAAACTGTTTATTTGGGAATAATTTTGAATTTACAGAAGAATTACAAATATGATGCAGAGTGTCTCCGTTTACCCCTCACTTGGTTTCCCCTAATCTTACATTTTGGTACTTTTGTCAAAACTAAGAAACTAACACAGGTACATTTCTTTTAACTAAACTACCAACTTTATTTGGATTTTGCCAGTTTTTCTCCCAACATCCTTTTTTCTGTTCCAGAATCCCATCCAGGGTACCGCATTACTTTTGGTTTTCATGTCTCCTGAAGTCTTTTCTGGTCTGTAGCAATTTTTGTCTCTCTTTGTTATGGATGACTTTGACAGTTTTTTTTTTTAAAGATTTTATTTATTTATTTGAGAGAGAGAGAAAGAGATAGAGAGCACATGAGAGGGAAGAGGGTCAGAGGGAGAAGCAGACTCCCCGCTGAGCAGGGAGCCCGAGGCGGGACTCAATCCTGGGACTCCAGGATCATGACCCGAGCCGAAGGCAGTCGCTCAACCAACTGAGCCACCCAGGCGCCCCGACTTTGACAGTTTTGAAGAATATTTTGAAGAATCAAATATCTTTATTTGAAGAATAAAGATACTGTATAGAATGTCCCTCAGTTTGGGTTTGATGTTTTTCTTATGACTAATTTGGGGTGGTGGGTTTTGGGGAGGAAAACTATAGAGGTGAAATTCTCTCCTCGTCACATCATATCAGGGGATACATTATATCACTCATTATGATAAACCCAATCACTTGTTTAAGGTGGTACTTGTCAGATTTCTTCAAATAGTAACTTGTGAAGTTACTATTTTCTCCTTTCCAGACTGTTATTCATTGGATCTCGGTCACTAAGTCCATCCCATACTCAAGGGGGATGGGATTAAGCTCCACTTCCTGAAAGGAAGAGTATCTCCTTAATATTATGTGGAGCATCCTATTCTCATGCTTCCTCGCTTAAATGCTTTCAAGGTCCCTAAATAGATTTGAGTCTCAATAGCAGACATAAATCATGGTCTCAAAAGCCATCTCCCTGACAACGAAATGAAGAGCCTTGCACATTTTTATTCCACAGATGAGTGAGAGGGTCCATCCTGAGGAATCACGCAAGTGAACCTATTAGGATATAATCGTTCTGTGAAGTAGCACACCTTGGAGTTGGCTAATAACTGCATAATGCTGCTTGACTCACTGCCTTCATTATTCCTGAATGCACATCCTTACTCTTGGGTAAAGTGGTGAGGTGCCTAGGCTTTTGAAAATTACTCCCAACCTTTGTGACAGGCCAGGGTGTTGAGGTTCTCTGTTAGCTGGCAAAGGAAGAGGGCAAGAGGGTGCATTTTGCTGCTGTAACAACCACGGTCCTGCCGCACCTAGGTAGCTAACAACATCGAGCATGTTAGAGGTGAACCTGCAGAATGTCTGATGGGAGGTGGAGTTTCTGGCTTCAAAACCTGCTTTCTCAGCTGTCAGGAAAAGTATGAAGGGAATGATTTTGAAATAAAAAATTGAAATGAATCACAGCTCTAATTGTATGCCATTTATAATCATAGTTGGGTGAGATCATTTAGGCGGATCACTTTATTCTACATGTGATGATCTACAGATGATGTGAAAAATAATGCAACTCAGTTGCAAGAGTGAGGTTGCTAGGACTTACCTGCTAATGCACAACCTCACTGGGACATACAGTTCTGAGAGACAGGAGCTGGAAGGGAATTATGGGAGTTTCAGCATCAGGCACCCTTGAGTTTCAATCCTGATGCTGCCATTTATTAGTCAAGTGACCTTTGCGCCCTCATCTCTCTTGAGCTTCATATTTCTCAGCTGCAAAATGGAATTAATGAAATTTTTTTGGATGGTTGTTGCAAGGATTAAATGAGATAATGCCTGTTAAATACCTACCTGGTACTTAACAGATGGAGGTTGTGTCAGAATGCTTTTGGTGCAAGTAACAGAAAATCCAACCCAAAGTGGCCAAAGAATCAAAAAAATATTTTTTATTTCACATAAATAGAAGAGTGGTAGTAGGATTACTCCAGGATTTGTTGGTACAGATGCTCAATATTGTCATTAAAATCCCAGGTTCTTTCCATCTTTCTGCTCTGTCATCCTCAGCAGGAAGTGTTAGTCCTCGAGTAGCTCCCCTCACAGTCATAAGATGGCTGCTGAAGTTCCAGGCATCACATTTTAATGACGACAATCTTTAGAGGAACATGAAGTACCTCTTCCAGTGCCTTTCTTAAGAGTGAGGAAACCATTTTCAAAAGCAAACCCTATCCCCACCCTTCCTTTCCGAGTTGATTACTCTTCATCTCAACTGAGTTGACTAGAATTATATCACAGATTTGAATCTAAATTGTGGGTTGCCCTAATCCACTACTGGGCCAGTGTAATTGGCCCAGATCCTAACTGGCCTAGACCAGTTAGGCTCCCCTCTTGAGGCGAAGGCTGGTTCAGCCTCCCTAATGCAATAGCCACACTTTTACCTGAAAAAAAATCTAGACTCTGTTGAGAAGGAGGAACATAGGAATATGTCACAACTTTTGCAGATTCAGCAAACAAGGTTGCTGAGATAATTCATGAGGCTGGTCATTGGCCTTATTGATTAAGATGGAGATATTCTTCCTTCCCTTTAAATTGGCCATTTGGTTCATTCTTTAGTATTGTAGAATCTCAGACTTTACAGAAATCTCTCTAAAGCGTATCTAAAGAATGATTATTGCCTTGTCTTGAAGTCTTGAGTCTCTCCCTGAAGCATGGCCGAATGGCTTCTGGAGAATGAACCCTGGGGTTATATCTTTTTAAAAAATGTTTATTTCCTTCTTTATTTTTTAAAGATTTTATTTATTTGTCAAAGAGAGAGGGAGAGAGAGAGTGTAAGTGGCAGGCAGAGGGAAAAGCAGGCTTCCTGCTGAGAACCCTGTGATCGTGACCTGAGCCAAAGGCAGATGCTTAACTGACTGAGCCACCCAGGTGTTTCCCCCCCCCCTTTTTTTTCATCCAACAAGAAGCCATAACTTTATTAATGATAGAAACAGTACAAATTTCAAACCAAGCTGCAGTTTTTCTTTTGAAACACCAAAAAAAGTCCTCGTTTTCAGATGGTTACATTGTTAATTCCATAATAGCATTTACAATATCATTACTGTTGTTCTTCAGGGCTCGGACTGCCTTTGCTCTTGACACATTTGCTTGTGGCATGACCAGTTCTATGTCCTTAACCTCTACACCGGTTTCATCAACCTCTTCTTCTTCACTCTCCTCTTGTACAATTGGAGTCTGTGTGTTTTCTTGAATGTTTGAGACAGCTTCACCTTGAACTTTGAATTTCTCAGCAGCTGCTAGTTGTGCTTGCTGAGATAAATCCTCGATCTTGGCTTCCTCAAAAACTATGTAGGTATCTGAAGCTGGGCTCTTGTAGACATCTGGTTTTGTGATGACAAAGAGGATATTCTTAGATTTCCGGATAGTGACTCTTGTAACCCCTGTAACCTGTCGAAGACCCAGTTTGGACATAGCCTTCCGTGCCTTCTTTTCACTCCGACTCTGTTTTGCTTTACCGACTGGTTCTTCATCGATTTCAGCAGCTGCTGCCAGCTGGGCCTGTTGTGTGGTTGCCTGTGTGGAATCCTGTTCCTCAAGCTCTGGTACTGATTCATCACTGTCAGATTCTGTTCCAGACCCTGTCTCAGCCTGGGGCTGTGGCAACTCCTGCTCTGTAGCAGGGACGGTTTCTGTGGCTTCACCAGGCATTTTGTGAGGGGAACGCAGAACCAAGATCTCCCCCCCTTTTTTTTAAAGATTTTATTTATTTATTTGTCAGAGAGAGAGAGAGAGAGCACAGAGCTTGCACCTGAGTACCAGGCAGAGGGAAAAGCGAGCCAGATGCAGGACTTGATCCCAGGACCCTGGGATCAAACCCCTGGGGTTATTATCTTAAAGTGATTATTTACATTGAAATTAAGTAAAATTATAAATTTAGCTCCTTAATTGCACTAGGCACATTTCAAATGTTTAATAGCCACATGTGGCTAGTAAGTATTACATTGGACAGCATAAATTATATAACATTGCCATCACTGTAGAAAGTTCTACTGGACACCGGTGCTTTTGATTATTCTCCAGATTTTTTCACTTTTAAAATTCTGAAGGAGTTGGGGCACCTGGGTGGCTCAGTCGTTAAGTGTCTGCCTTCGGCTCAGGTCATGATCCCAGGGTCCTGGGATTGAGCCCCTCATTGGGCTTCCTGCTCGGCCGGGAGCCTGCTTCTCTCTCTCCTACTCCCCCTGCTTGTGTTCCCTCTTTCACTGTGTCTCTCTCTGTCAAATAAATAAATAAAATCTTAAAAAAAAAATCTGAAGGAGTAAAAGACTCAGGACAACTGATGTCAATGTATGGATTTAATAATTTGGTAAATGGATTGGTTGAAAAATAGAACAGGGACATCTGGGTGACTCAGTCAGTTAAGCCTCTGCCTTCTGTGCAGGTCATGATCCCAGGGTCCTGGGATCAAGCCCCCACATCAGGCTCCCTCCTCAGTGGGAAGTCTGCTTCTCCCTCTCCTTCTGCCCCTCCTCTCTGCTCGTGCTCTCTCTGTCTCTCAAATAAATAAATAAAATCTTAAAAAAAAAGAAAAATAGAACAAATAAGAATGATTTATGGGTCAACATTTAGAAATTCTTGTCATAAGTTGTCAGTTTATCTATATAAACTGGAATTAATGATTTTCAATGTCCCTACATTTGCAATACAAGTTTTAATTGATTAGTATTTAATATATTTTGTGCCTACTCATTTATGCCCACAAACCTCAACTCTTGGGTATTCTGGGAATAATAATCTCTGACTCTATCATTTTCTCTCTTGGCTTGGTCTGCCCAGTACTTTGCATTTCCCAGTTGTTCACACCTTCATCAACCAGAAGATGGGGAAAGAAAGGGGATAAATTCAAATAGTGAAAAATTAGAGCTTGTCGGTGTCTTGGGGAAAGGTTTAGAGGGAAAACATTGGTCCAGACTTTGGACCATCTTTTGATTTAATTATCTACTAGTATTATTAATAATAGTACCTTATATTGGAATATTCCTTTCATATTTGTTATTCCATTTAATTTTCACAACAAATCCATAGAAGTTATTATATTATCCTCATTTTTAGACAAGAAAAGAGACTAGATTACTACTGTAATGTGGTACATTCGTTGAAGGTTAGTGTTTTTTTAATAAAATAAGTATTTGGCTCAATAAAACCTTCACTGAACATACACAATATGTGTTTCAAAAGATCATAAAACTAGAATTTGAATCCAGAAGTCTTGATTCAAAATTCATTGCTATTTATATTATACCTGGCTACCTTTTTATTGTTGTTGTTCTCTATTATATCTTAGTATCTTTCCCCTTTGCCAGAGATATTTAACATGTTGACCATGCTAAACTCTCATAGGAAGTTGTGAAATACAAAATAAATGGACTCAATTCATAAGTAGTCATTGAAGGGCTTAGGGATCTTGACATGAAAGCTGTGCTAAATTATGATTATATAAAGAGGCATATAAATTAAAATAGAATTTCCTTGATCAGTCAGAAGTGTAAACACTTATGGATTGACACAAGCCTCTTATTAATTGTAAGTAACCATTGCCATTTACATACTGGGATGATGTCAGAGAGTGGAGAGTATGAGTAGGAGATTGTGAGTTGAATGGATAGATACTCTGCCCTAATGTATTCCCTGTTAATGTTGTTTCCAGAGAGGAAACACTCTTTCAACTGATGTAGACAAAACTTGAATAATAGGTCGAGTGAACTGGACAACAAATATTGATGTGGAAAATGATTATTGGCTCTTTCCATTATTTAATCTGATGATGAACAGCCTAGGTCACCTCCCTGTCTGCTTATTCTCCAGGGGACAGAGGAAATACAGCAGCTGCCAATGAATCTATCCCTTACGTAGTGGATTATTCAATTTTCAAGCCTTTATTTAACTGTGGTTGCTAATCAGGTTTTTTCCAGGCAGTCTTCACATTGCTTTTTAATAATGGTGTTGCCGAAGCAAAGCATGTGACAGGGATTAATTTGATTGTGTTGTCCAGAAAGTGGAGCATGGGCTCAAAGGGTGCTCCTATTGCACAGCCCTTGAAGAACCACGTGATGCTGATGTTTTTCCTAATGGAGAGTGAAGATGGAAAGTGCTAGGGCTGGAGGTGGACCCTGGTCTATTTTTAGATTGCTGTGGATTGCTTGCTATGCATCTTTGCTTGCAGCATGAAACCTGGTTTCTGGAAGCAAACTTCCCTTCACAATATGTATTGTGTTTAGCGTTTTGTAGGGTCTTTATTGAACCAGACACTTACTTTATGAAAACACCATGATATTCTTATGCCACATCCTGGATTACTATGTATAGGAACAAAATGAAAGAATGAATGAATGAGTGAGTGAATACATGACTGTGAGTAAGGGTGAACTACATGAAGAAAATGCAGTGCTTTGTAATTGTGGGGTTTAAAGATTTTATTTATTAATTTTTGAGAGAGAGAGAGAGAGAGACCACAAGTGGGGGAGAGGGGCAGAGGGAGAAGCAGACTCCTCGCTGAGCAGGGAGCCTGATGCGGGACTCGATCCCAGGACCTTGGGATCATGACCTCAGCCGAAGGCAGACGCTTAACCTACTGAGCCACCCAGGTACCCTATAAATGTGAGGTTTAAAAGGAAAGTCTTCTGGGTGTAATTACTTCCTTCTTTTCTATTGAGGACTGCTAAATATACAACACCAAAGTACTTCCGATTAAACAAATGACATTTGCATGTCTTTTTCATATAAAGGCAACTTTTTGGAGAAGGAGGCACAGACATTTTAGATTCTCTTAGGCCCAGAAACTTCCTCTGTTTAATTATGATTCAGTAGAGATTTTTTTTTTATTGAGATACAATTGGCATATAACCTTACATTAGTTTCAGGTGTACAACATAATGATTAAATATTTGTATATGGATATTGTGAATGATGTAGTATGGATTTATCCTGGATGCAAGGAACTGAGAGAAAGCTATGTCAACATGGATCAACATTTCAGCAACTTTGGCCTTACTGTTATTGCTACGTGTTTGTTTTGGCTCCTCTCTCTTTGTAACTAAATATGCATTTTTGTCAGAAAGAGCCCTTTGATAAGATAAAATCCAAGGGAGAAGTAACATTGAGTTATTTTAAACCAATTCATTCTTTCAGCAAATATTTTTGGGCATTTACTATATGCTGGACACTTCTGGGAACAGAGGAAGCAGAAATGGATGAGTGAATTAGGGTAAAGTTATTGGGGTTGACCACAGAAAGCTGTGCTTTCTTCAAAACCTCCCTTGAGATGTCTCACTTTTCATCACCACTACTCCAAGAAGTTTTTCTAAGTATTCTTTCCAATAATCTATGGGACTTGTTATGAGGGAAGGTCTGGAAACACATTTTTCTGTATTGCATCACGTTTCACTTGATGTTTTAGTGTTCCTTCTAGATTGGCTGCCTTCGGCTCAGGTCATGATCCTGGAGTCCCGGGATCGAGTCCCACATCGGGCTCCCCGCTCAGCGGGGAGTCTGCTTCTCCCTCCAACCCTCCCCCCTCTCATGTGCTCTCTCTCTCTCTCATTCTCGCTCTCTCAAATAAATAAAAATCTTAAAAAAAAAAAGGAAGCAATACTCAAGAACCTTAATCTGCTGTGAACTCTTCCCCTCCTCCTTCTTCTTCTCCTTCTCCTTCTCCTCCTTCTCCTCCTCCTCCTCCTCCTCCTCCTTCTTCTCCTCCTCCTCCTCCTTCTCCTCCTCCTCCTTCTCCTCCTTCTCCTTATCTTAGGTCTCTGTATTATGGTCTGCTGAATGGTTTTGCTTAGGAGTAAGGTATAATGAATTTTGCAATTTAGAAGTTCCCTCTCTTCTTGCCTTCTTTTCTTTTCTCAATCACTTTAAGCTCTTGCACTTTTTTCTCTAACCTCTTCACTGGGACTGCCCTTGTCTAGGTTTTCACTGATTCCCATGTTGCCAAATGTGATTGCTACTTCTTTGCCTTCATCTCACTTGGTCCATGCTCCTATACTGCATAATCATTTCCTTCTCAAAACACCTTTACTCCTGGCTCATGTGATCACCACATACCTCTGTGTTTTTATACCTCATTGGCCATTTTTTCTCAGTTTCATCTACTGACTCTTCATCCTGTACTTGACATCTCCATTTTAGGGAATCGTGTGGCTTAGTCTTCATCTTCTCTGTCCTTACCTTAGGTGATTTTATCTGTCCCAGGTCTTTGTCTTTTAACACTTAGACTATGATGTATCTAGATGTGGTTTTCTTGAATGTGCTCTTTCTGGGTCTGTAAATTTTTCTGCTTGCACTGTTGTGTAAGTACTGGGACTAACTGATTTTGCCACTGGAGCTCCTTAATCTGTAAATTTTTGTCTTTTACTAAATTTGGGAAGTTCTGGCCACTTTTTCTATTATTTTTTTCTGGCCCAATTTCTTTCTCCTCTCCTGGGACTCCAACTACCCCTTTATGGGAGACTTTTGAAATTGCCCATAAGTCCCTGAGGCTCTTTTAATTTTTTTCAATATTTTTTTCTCTGTTCTTACATTAGATGATTTCTATGACATCTATCTTCAGATTCGCTGAAACTTCTTTGTCTCCCCCTACTGAAACTCCATGAAGTTAGGGTCCATGTCTGTCTTGTTCACTGCTGTCTCCACTGTCTACAACAGTGCCTGGAATTGCTAAATAAAGAATTGTTGAATGAATGAAGGAAAGAATGTAAAACCATTTGGAAGGTAATGTCTGTGGTTTAGAGACAAAGAGAAGCTGAACTTGGGCAATGGCAATTAAGAAGAAGAGAAGACAGACCCAGGAAGATAACTTATCATGAATCATATTATCAGATCAGTTTGCAATTCAATATAAGTAAATTATCCTAAGGCAGAGAGTGAATGAATTAGGCCTAAAGGCCTTATTGACTCTAATGAGATGGCTTTATTAGGGCTCCTAAGGGTCAATAATACATTAATGAGAGCCCAAGGCTCAGCTCTGATGTACAAGTGACCAAGTATACTTTAAGGATTTAAAATTTTCATTTCATCCATCCAGTGAATCAGTCAACCAATAAACAAATTATTATCCTTACTGAGAATTGGGTCCTAGGCCAGACCCTAGAGATACAGAGGTGATTACATATATATCTTATGTTGTGAGACTAGTAGAGTCAGACATTCAAAACAATCAGCACCATCCAGCATGATAAAATTCTCTAATAAGGAGGTTGTGCCAGGGGCTCTCACTCTGAGCATGAATATAAAAGATTCAGGGAGCATTTTGAAAGGAGATGCTTGAGTTGTGACAGTTGAAGGACAAGTGAAAGCCTTTCAGACACCAAGGGGAAGACTTGTGTGCAGATCCATGTGGGGAAATTTGTAAGAGGTTCATAACTTGTGGGAAAATTTCAGCACCCTCTGTTGGAATGTAGCAGCCTTGATCCACATCAATTTATCCTGACCGCCTCAACTTCAAGAGACTAAATGTGAAATAAGACTTAGAACACAAAATGCCCAATAAAAGTTAGCAATAATAATGTTAACTCACCATTGTTAGTGTAATGGTGACTGGGCAGAGCATGAGCTCAGGAGATGCTTTTGTACTTCTTGTTATCACTTGCTCAGTTGGGAAGTAGTAAAGGGAAAGAAGCTATAAATTTTCAAGGTCTTTGCTCCTCTCTTTTTCCTCAGTATAATGAACATGATGATGCTCTTTAAGTACTTCATTATCCCCTGCGCCTGCATAATATTCATTATCTTGACCAAATTTGTAATGTATTTTTCTTATCTTCATTATTTATTTTTTATATTTTATAATGGAGAAATGTTAGTTCCCTTTTCTTTTTTCTTTTCTTTTTTTTAAGATTTTATTTATTTATTTGTCAGAGAGAGAGAGCAAGAGAGAGAGAGCACAGCAGGGGGAGGGGCAGGCAGAGGGAGAAGCAGGCTCCCCACTGAGCAAGGAGCTGGATGCAGGGCTCCATCCCAGGACCCTGGGATCACGACCTGAGCCGAAGGCAGACTTTAACCAACTGAACTACCCAGGTGTCCCTTTAGTTCCCACTTCTTACAGGAAAAAAAATCTATAGTATGTTACCCTCTGAAGGTAGATAGATAACTTCTGTAGTGAGAGACAGAAAGATAGTTGTTTTGAATTGTGAAAGAGACATCGTTCTTGTTGGCTCTGCCTTTCCTATTTGCACATTTGGCATTATATTCTGAAAATAAAAACAACACCCAGAAAGACAAATCTATACTATTAAAAAATAGTATAAGTAAGCAGGTCAGATTGGTTTTTGGACTTGTGTATTGGAACTATGCTTGCATTATCATTGTGTGAGGTATGTCGTTTCTAGGTAATGGAGAAGGAAAAGCTTGGAAGCTCAGAATCACAATTTTATAATTCTCTAACTTTGTAAGGTACTGTATAAAAGAACTTTAGACCTAATTATATTGGAACAATGTGTGCTTTATTTTAATCCTGAACTGAGATAACAGTCATTGGGAAGATTATTTCTGTCTTAATTCAGAAGAAGTAATATATAAGCCCACTAAAATAATTTAAGGTCTTTGAATGAAAGCAGTAAAGAAGTTATACTATTATGAGATTACTTTTGTGTTATTTCAAGTTGTGGAGTGATTTGAAGAGAGTAAATGCAAAGTTTTGAATCTGAGGAAAATTAGTTAACTGCAAGGCAATTGAAGAAGCAAGAACGATTCATTAGCGTCGTTTTTTTTCTTTTGATCAATGACTACCTTGATAAAGAGAAACTTGAGAGCAATTATCTATCATATTTTAACAAATTAAAAATAATTTGTTTTCCTGTTATGAAAGTGTTACGTTGCATGTTTATTAATAAACTGAATTTGGGGGCTCCTGGCTGGCTCATTTGGAAGAACATGTGATTCTTGATCTCGGGATTGTGAGTTCAAGCCCCATGTTTGGTGTAGAGATTATTTAAAAAAAACAAATAAACTTAAAAATATATACTGAATTTGGTAAGCAAATAAGTATATATTAATATATTAAAATTAGCATAACAATAATCAAAAAGAAGAAAATTTAAAGGTGTAATTCTAATACCCAAACATAATCATTGCAGTATCTTTTATGTCTTTTTACTGTTGGTGAATGTGTTTCTCAAAAACAAAACAATTTTATAATTTTAAATTATAATTTAAACTATAATTAAATTAATTATAATTATAAATATATAATTTAATTTAAATGATAATTATGAAGCAAATCATAACTTCCTGCATGAATACTGTATCAGGAACATCAGGAACATCTTTCCATGTCAGTAAATGTGCATCTTCAGTACACTGCTCTCAACCATTTTTTTTACTCCAACACAATTGAGGGATCAAACACAGTCTTGACAGTGATATTCAGTGTCAACTTTTTTTTTTTAAGGGGTGAAGAAATAGGATGCAGAGGAGGGAACAAAGATGGTCAGTTATGTAAAAAAAAATAATGTGGCAGATACTAATCTGCTATATCACTTTTAATGATTGTGTAAATTATAATGTTTTAAAAACAAGTCCCCAGTTGTTGGTCATTTAGGTTATTTCTCATTTTTAATCACAATGTTTAATATTGTGATAAACATTGTTTTAAGGTCAGACTTCTCCCCGCATCTAATTATTTCCTAAAAAAAAAATTTCTAGATGTAGAATTACTGTACCAAAGAGCTTTTCCTGCATTAGTAGTACATTGACTTTAGGCCATTGCCATATTTTTCTCCAAAGTGTTATACAAGTTGATATTATTGTTGTAACAGTTTAAGAGATTATCCATGTTCTACCATTTAGGCCAAGATCAATTAAATAAAAAAGCCAATTTGATGGTAGAGAAACATTATCATTGTTTCATTTACATTCTAAAACTGAATAATGAAGTTGAACATATTTTTTAAAGATTTATTTATTTTATTTGAGAGAGAGAGAGAGAGAGACAGAAAGATAGTAACAGCATGAGTGGGGGAGCGGCAGAGAGAGAGAAACCCAAGTTTACTTCCATCTGAGTGTGGAGCCTGACATGGGGCCTGATCCCACAACCCGTGAGATCTTGACCTGAGCCAAAATTAAGAGTCAGAGGCTCAACCAACTGAGCCACCTAGGTGCCCCAACACTTTTACAATCTTTTTTTTCTTTTTTTTTTATTTGACAGAGAGAGAGAGAGAGCACAAGTAGGGGGAACGGCAGGCAGAGGGAGAGGGAGAAGCAGGCTCCCCGCCCAGTGGGGAGCCTGATATGGGGCTCGATCCCAGGACCCTGGAATCATGACCTAAGCTGAAGGCAGACGCTTAACGACTGAGCCATCCAGGCGCCCCGCAACACTTTTACAATCTTACAGACCATTTGAATTCTTTGTGTATGTATCTGTCTCTTGATAATATATATTTATCTTATTGAATTAGTACGAATTACTACATTATTCTATTTGTATCTCATTTCTCCTTTATATGTTGTATACTTTTAATTTTATGTCATGTGTTGACACATAGGGATTCTTACAAAGTCAGATTTCTCAATCCTTTTCTTTATTTTTCATGCTTAGAAAAATAAACTTTCTGAATAAAATTTCTAGATAAAATTTCCACTTTCATATAATGTAAGCAGTTCCTTAAATTGTAATTTAGCTTTCATATGGCTTCACTTTTTTTTTTAAGATTTATTTATTTTGAGAGAGAGACAGAGAGAACAGGTAAGTGGGGGGGAGGGGCAGAGGATGAGAGAGAATCTCCCAGCTGAGCGCAGAGCCTGATGTGGAGCTCTGTTCCCAGGACCCTGAGATCACGACCTGAGCTGAAATCGAGTTGGATGCTTACCCGACAGACACCCAAGCACCCCTCATGTGGCTTCATTTTCAAAATTTATATCTTTAATAGAATTCTTTCTCTACCAATGTTAAATGCCGCCTTTTCTTAAGCTAAATTTTTAAGTTGGCTTCAGTTCTTTTTTTTTAAGATTTTATTTATTCATGAGAGAGAGAGAGAACACGCAAGCATGAACACAAGTAGGGGGAGGGGCAGAAGAGGGAGAAGCAGGCTCTCCAAGGAGCAAGGAGCACAACATGGGGCTCTATCCCAGGACCCTGTGATCATGACCTGAGCTGAAGGCAGACAGTTTACTGACTGAGTTACCCAGGCACCCCTACTTCAGTTCTTTTTTGATTTCCAATTCTAATCCATTAATCTGCCTCATTTTTTTTTGCATTAGCATCACACTGTTCTATTTACTGTAACTTTATAGAATATCTATTAGGGTCTCGTTGGGTAAGTTTCCTTTCATTACTGTTCTTTTTCCCAGAAACATCTTAATCAATGTATACATTTAATCTTTCAGGAAAAATTTAGAGTCTCTTTGACACACATCCCCCTAATCTTATTGAAATGGCATTAAATGTATACATAATTTTAGGGATAATTTACATTTTTACAATATTGAATCTTTTAGTTCAGTAGTTAGTGTGCTCTCTACTTATTCTAGTCCTCTTTTATGTTCTTCAAGAAGATCAAGATTCTTGTTATGCTTATTTCTAGGTATTTTATATTTATTGTTGCTATTGGAAAACCCCCACCTTCCTTCCACAGTATATTATCTTCATTATTCTTGTTGTGTAGGAAAATTATTATTTTTTGTAATGTATTTTGTTACTTTAATGAGTTCTTATTTGTTCTCTTTTGAGTTTTCCTGGTAGACACTCATAGCATTTGAACATCAACCCAGAAAAGTTTTCTTCTATTATGTCTTTGATTATTACTCTTGTTTCATTGGTTCTACTCTTTCTTTAGGAGATCCTATTATATTAAAGCACTTTCTCAGTGTTTCTTTGCACTCTGAGGAGCTCTTAAGATGGTTCTAATTCCTGTACCAGGTAGGGTTTTCCAGAGATACAGAATGAATAGAATACATGTATATAGAGAGATTTATTAGGAGGAATTGGTTCATGTGATTATGGAGGCTGATAAGTCCTAAGATCGGTAGTTGGCAAGTTGGTGACCCCAGAGGGTTGATGGGATAGTTCCAGTCGAAATGCCAGCAGGCTTGAGAACCAGAAGAGAAGTTCGAGTCTGAAGGCAGAAAAGAACTGATGTCCCAGCTTAAGGCAGTCAGGTGGAGGGAGTTCCCTCTTACTTATGGATGGTCAGTTTTAGGCTGTTTATGGAAACTGGAGCATTTCCCATTACATTGTTGCTTTTCTGAGACCCCTGTGGCAGCTCCCAGTAGGAGCCTTAAATGAAGCAAATCTGGAGGTATGTTTAAGACTTTGGCTTAACCTGGGGCTTTTCAATGTCATCCTGTATGTTTCCAGCTGACAGTTTTGGCTTAGTAGTTTGAGTGTTTGCAGTCTCCCTTTATTTCTTCCAGTTCCCTGAGAATCCTCTTGAGCTTTTTGTAGAGTTGGAATTTTAGTATAAACAGAGTATGTCCAAGTATATGCATGAATCAGTGTGGAAAGCAGGAATTCAGTAAGAAAGGGACAGAGGAGAAAATTAAACTTATTTTCAGCTTGCCATTGAAGCTGACACCTTTTAGCTCCCCAGTCTCCATGCCTTGGATACCCTCTCATACATTATCTGGCTTGGCATTTAGTACTACTCTCTATCATGGAGGAGTCCTTCTAGAAGGAGTTCTGGGTAGGATCCAAAGTTAGTCATATCACCATAGCATCACAAATAGCATATAGCAACTGCAAAATGTTTTGACCTAGAGATACAAGAAATGTCATATTTCTTTTATTTTTCTAAATGAAATCAAACCTGGTTTTAAACCCGATTAGCTATGGTTGGTGAAGAATTCTAATGTTCTTTTTTATTGGGATTCTCTTCTGTATGGAATCATGCAAGGATCTCCGTAGTGATGTGTGTCTTGGAAAATGAAGGAAGGACTTGACTTTAAGTCTGTGGTGGTCACCATCATTGGTATCCTTCCATTTGTTCCTAGATGCTCCAGTAGAGACCTGGTCCTTTATGTCTGTCAGGCTTTGCTTTTATACTTGTCTGTGGTGATGCCCCTAACATCCCTCCTTGCAGGCACAACCGTGGTGATGCCATGCAAGCTCCCACTTCCTTTTCACTTACCCCTTACTTCCCCAAACATACTCACATAATTTCTCAGTTTCTAGAAATCTAACCCTTAGGGAAAGACAAGTCTCTCTTCCTCTTGTTGTACCAGTGTCCATCTGTCCTCCCCTTGGAAATCTCTCCTAAAGTATTGTCCTTCCCTGAAAGTAACAGAAACCAGCCTTCAAGGACATAGAGTCCAGCTCCCTCTTGGGAGGGGAAGGGGAGAATAGACTTAATTCTTTTGGCTAATGAGTTCATAACAACATCCTACCCCCAAATTAAAAGCATGGTACCAATTTAATTTCTCAATAATTTATTGTATTCCAGAATTTCTGTAGTCATCTAGGAGAAAAAGATGAGCAGTGGATTTTGAACACTTTTGACCACAACCTACCATAAGAAATATACCTCTTGCCACACTGATCAAGAAAATAAGAGAGAAGGGGTGCCTGGGTGGCCCAGTTAAGTGTCTGCCCTTGGCTCAGGTCATGATCCCAGGGTCCTGGGATTGAGCCCCATGTCAGGCTCTCTGCTTGGGGAGGGAGGGGCAGGGGTGGGGGGCCTGCTTCTCCCTCTCCTTCTGCCTGCTGCTCCCCCTGCTTATGCTTTCTCTCTCTCTGTCAAATAAATAAATAAAATCTTAGAAAAAAAAGAAAGAAAGAAAATAAGAGAGAAGACAAATGAGCAATATTAGGAATGGAGGAGGGGACATCATATAGATAGATCCTGGAACACACATGTGTATATGTGCCCCCATGTGTGAGCCCACATATGTGATAAACTGACCAATTGTTATAATTTGAAAGACTTGAAGACACAAAGAGTTGAAGGAGTGTTATACCGGAGTTGAAGGCTTAGGTTCTACTTATAGCTCTGGTAATAATTTTGAGCACATCTCTCAACTGCAGTGGGCCTCAGCTTTATTGTGTACAAAAGAGTAAATCAACCTGTACACAGAGGCCCTGAGGCCCAAAAGGGATCATGTACACAGAATCCCCATACAAATTATAAAGTCCCATTTACATATGAGATAGTTTTCCTTAGTTATTATTATTAGTGAAGTTTGGTCAAATAGCTCTTGGTCAAATAGTTTGGAAAGCCTAGCCAGCCAAACTGCTTGATATTAATATTTTTTTCGTGACCTTTAAAACAAAATCTGTCTGAGGGGTTGGACAGAAAGAAAAATCATCATGTCAAGAGAGGAAGAAATTTCAAGGATGTTTTCCCTCTGGTGGGCTTCCAGATGCATTCTGAGCAAGGGTTTTGATTTCTACATCCTACATCTGCATACTCCCAGGAGCAGAGGAGCAGAGCTTTTCACTTGCATAGTTAAGTAATGCCTTGCAAATAAAAATCCTTTTTCCCATATGGTCGAGGAAGTCACAGTGAGATGAGGAGTGTTAGCACTCCCTTCTAATGACTTAGCTTATTGCCATGAAGTGGGCTATAGAGTGCCGTTGATGAACTTGTCCAGAGATGTGACTGAAGCTCTGGAAAGAAGTAACTATATGTTTGTAAGGAGCACAAGTTTTATAATTCTATAGTTTTGTAGTCCAAAGCAATAGCAAAAGAGGACACAAATCACCTAATAGGGATTATGGACTGAAAGGGCTTCAGACCAACCTCTCTTGTTCTGGTTTCCTCTCACTCTCTAGTTCACTGCTCCCTCAGCTTCAGGCTTTCCAAGGTTACTGCACCTTCTGTGTTTCCCACAGCTCATCATCGCTCTCACCCCAGGTGGTAGAATTGGAAGAGGAAAGTACAGGTGGCAGAAAAACTCTGGCACCTTCTCTTTTGCTGTTTTACATATGTATGTGCTTATTATGAGCAGCCCCCCTGCCATTTGGGGAGTCCATTAAGATGTTTACTTGGAATAAATCTGACAAACCCCTGCCTGCTTCTTGGTTATTATGATGCATCAGCTTTAATTGGAAGCAGCAAGGACACACTACTCTCATCCCTTGAGAATAGCAGGTGTATTATCTTATGGGGTTTGCTGAACACATTAGGAGTGTCCTTTGGCAATGTGGTTGGTACAGCTCTCTACTGTGAGAGAGAGAAGTACATCAAATCTTCTACAAACTGAGTAGTATATGAGCACCCCCTAGCAAACCGAGGTGCAGAAATAAAAGGGGGTATGGATTGATTAAGGTAATGCTATCAAAACGTCACCTCAAGTTTCAAAACACCGTTTAGTCCCTCCACAGAGATATGTCACATTTAAGGACAAAACTTTCTTGACTCACACTTCTTTAATATTTTAGGGATTTTAAGGGCTTGGTCTAAGAATCTTCTTCTAAAACACCTTCATTCTCTCATTTTAATACTCCAATCCCATGGTATTTTCTTGTACTTTTACTTGAGCAGTATCCATGCATCCATGCCATTTTGTCCCCACCATATTGGTTCCTTAGTCATATGTAGCTTTGCAAGATGGGCTTCTGATAAGTTGCATCTTTCCACTGTGCAAAGCCTTCTGGGAGGTGTAGTTCTTTCCTCTGATGGCTATTTTCTGCAGAATCTGCCCATGCACCTTTCATCCTTTCTCTCTTCAGAGAGCTGGGGACAAGGAAGAATCTAAGGGGGCAAAGGAATTGGAGAAATATGGTAAAATATTTTACATTTATAATTGTATCCTATAATGATTAAATTATCACACTGTTGTTGACCGACCACTTGGCACATTGCCTAGACTCATTGGGTTTTTTTTGGCTTATCCTCCTTTATTAGGAATATTTAGCCCCACAGAGTTTAGAAATTAGAAGATATAGTAAGCTCAATATTGCAAATCTTGATTATGATTTTTTTGTAGAAATTACACTTCAAAGACAACTGGTGGCCAGTCTCATTTCTAACTATAGGCATGAAATTTCTAAAAACATTATCAAATTGAATCTTGCAATGTCATGACCAAGTAAAGTTTATGCCAGATAAATTGATTTCAAAAGGCAACATCCATTTCTTTTTTTCCCCTAGGTTATTTTATTTTGTTGTGTAAGAACACTGAACATGAGATCTACCCTCTTAGCAGATTTTTAAGTGTAATGTTGGCAGTGTCCATTTCTGAGTAAATCTCTTACAAAAATAGAAATAGAAGGACAAGTTATTTTTAGAACACAAAAAATGGTAACAAGGGAGGTTTTTCACTATTGGAAAGATGTATTATAAAGCTATAATGATTAAAACACTGTGTACAGATTTGAGTATAGATAAACATAGATAAAGAAAATAGAGTAAAAAGTCCAGAAATGGACCAATGTATATATGAGTTGTATATGTAGTAAAGAAGGCTTTTTCATTGATGGGTAAAGGATGGCTAATTCAATAAAATGTGTTGGGACCACTGGTGAAACATTTGTTAAGAAGGAAGTTGGATCACTTATGTCATTCATACAATAAGCTTTAGAAGGAAAAAAATGTGAAAAGAAGAGTAAGAGGAAAGAAGTTGAAGAAGCATGAGAAGGAGGAAGTGGAGGAAAATAACACAGAAATAGGAGAAAAAAATCATTTTGGAGATGAGGAAGGCTGAGTGGGGGGCTCTCCAGCAGCCTGCAGTGAGAACCTGGAATTGGGGGAAAACCCATGAGAGGACACATAACCTCCTTGAGGGAGACACAATCTTCAATATGGAGATTCCTTTATGATTCCCAGGGTGTTTAGAAAGTTTAGGTTCTGATGACTCCATTTTTGGCAACAGAGAATTATGGGTTTTTGGTTGAAGGATAATAATGTAGCCATGAATGAGTTCAAGTAGTATTGGGTGAAGGTACCAAATCCAGCTTTATTTATTTTCCTGTGGAATTCTCCTGTAAAGTGGGCAGGCAGGTAACTTCTAGGGGTTTATTACAAGATCTTGTTTTGTCTACCTTTCTCTGACCCTATACCATTCCTGTACTGACCGGCCCTGACAGAGTGGGGGTACGCCCCCCCACCCCCATTCTCAAGTTGTCCTTGTTCTTACCTTCTCTTCTTAGCTCTGGACTCTTTTTCCTGCAGTTCTGTCTGCTGCCTGATTGCAGTCCAAAGGTCTCCTGATCTGAACCTGCGTTTCCCCAACAAACTTGGACTTGGTGGGCTCATGGCTCCCAACACTTCTGTGGCTCCCAAAGAACCCAACTCCCAACTGTGGTGCCACAATCTCAGGTTAATTGGTTGTGACCAAGCCATGCTTTCCTGCCACCTCATTCCACCTCTACTCCCTGCACCATTTTGTATGATGGGGGTGAGGTTCCAACAAATTTACTACCACCAGCACCTCACACTCACACAGTTGTGTGTCTTTTTTTTTTTAAGATTTTATTTATTTATTTGAGAAAGAGAGAATGAGAGACAGAGAGCACGAGAGGGAAGAGGGTCAGAGGGAGAAGAAGGCTCCCTGCCGAGCAGGAAGCCCGATGCGGGACTCGATCCCGGGACTCCAGGATCATGACCTGAGCCGAAGGCAGTAGCTTAACCAACGGAGCCACCCAGGCGCCCCACAGTTGTGTGTCTTAAAAATGCTATAAGGGTGCTGATAATTTTTAGAAGATTTCAGGCTCTATAATCAAACCTACTATCTTTGGTATCTCAGAAACATCCTTGTTGTCACTTCACACCTGCCCCTCTGCTCCAAGCTTAAAAATCTAAGGACTTGGAACTGGTGATAGGTAATTTTAGTACTTTCTGGTTTCATTTGCTTACATTTTTCAGACATTTAAGAGATTTCATCCTTTTGAGTCTGATTCAGAGAGTGCTCTTAGTTTGCTGTGGGACAGAGAAGGGATGGGAAGAGCCCCTTACTCTCAGAAGCCTTGTTCTACCATCTGGTTACAAACCCTGTTTCCCACTGTGGTGTGTGTGAAAGGCCTCACTACGAGTGTAATTTGTGTCAGTCCACTGCCTCCCAACAGCACCCTCCAGCTTTGTTTGCTTAATGAGAGTACATTCAACGTGAGATGTTTTATTTCTAGCAATGTGTAGATGTGCTTCAGGCTGCTCTGGAGTTTTTGAAATTTCTCTGGGGATTTTAAGGAGATTTTTAGTTTCCTCTCAGGCAGTTGAAGTCTTCTTCTAATAAGCTCAGTTGTTGCTTTCCCCACCTGTTTCTGAGCCCTTAAAATGTAGTAGTTGGGAAAATACCACTCATCTATGGGGTTTAATCAGATGGCAGTCTCTGAAAGGCTGCTGGTTGGTGGCAGCAGCATCATCTTGAGGGACGATGATTCATCAGCATCATTGTTACAGTGGTGTATAGATTGAGTTTCATCTCTCCCTTTAAATTAGGCAGAGAGAGGGGGAAAGGGTGGAAAGGGGAAGAAATGATGAAGGAAAGGGCCAGTAGAGTGGGACCTATGTGCCAAGTGTGTAGCTGCAGTCTTCTTTTGGTCAATCGAGGGAAAGACCCACTCTTCCTCAGGTGTCATGGTTTCTTCATACAAGGCAGCAGGATTTTGTAATGAAAACAGTGGTGATATACGTATCATCCTATGTGCTAGGCATTGTCCTAAGCTCTGGATAATAGATTTCATTTAGTAGAAAGTTCATGGGCTTTGAAGACAGACACACCTGGATTTATCACTTGTGTGTTGTAGTCCTGGGTAAGTTACTTTTCTAAACCTCAGTTTCTTTACATATAACCTGACCCTGAAGGGTAGTAAAGAACCTGCCGTAACAATGGCCCATGACAGGCACTTCATGGCAATTTTGTTTCATGATCCTTCATCGATTTCTCTTGACCTGAGTTTGGCATAGCTCATCTCAACCCCAAACATGGCCTCTTAGTGCCCCTATAAATTATACTTCTCCTTCTTTAGACCTGATCTAAACATACTACTCTCCTTTCATGTTATGGTTTAGTGATTCCGTTTGGCTCTCCCCCCGTCCTGTGCACATTCACATGTATATCTTGAAATGCAAAGACTTGTAGAGGGCAGTGGTTGGCTCTCCACCACTTCCTCTCTGCAGGGTCAGGCTGTGGCCAGGCAGAGTTCAGTGGATAATGAATATACTTTGACAACTCTCTCAAAGCTTAATAGAGATAGTAAGTGAGAATGCATGCATACTTTCCCAGTCTGAACTGGTTCTCTGGTGGTTGCGTCAAGAATTGTGCTGAGCATTGCATAATGTATAGAATTGTCAAATCACTATGTTGTGCACCAGAAACTACTATAACATTGCATGTCAACTATACTTCAAAAAAAAATGCCAGTATATTCCCCCCCCCCCACAAAAAAAGGCAATTCAGGCATATGTATGAGTATATTGGGAGGAACATGTATACCCATGGTGGTGAATTTACATGCTTGATATTTATTTATTTAGAATGTTACATGTGCCAGGCATTGTTCTAGGCACTGGGCATATAGCAGTGAACAAAACAGACAAAAGTCCCTGTTCATATTTAGCTCACATGTACTCCTATAGCTAGGAGTAAATAAGTAACACATAGAGCATGTCACATGGAGATGAGCTATAGAAGAGTCACATTGGGAAAGGGAATGGGTGGAGAATGCTGGAGTGAAGCGAGGGGTTCTAATCTCAATTAAGGCCTCCCTGAGAAGGCATCCTTGAGCAGAGTCCTGAAGAGGTAAGGAGGTGAGTCCTGCAGACATGTGAGAGGGAGTTTCAGGCCAAGGGAAGGGCAAGTGCAAAGGCCCAGAGGGAGCTGGTTGAGGAACTTCAAGGAGGATGAAGGGCTGGAGCAGAGTGGGGAGGGGAGAAGTAGGGGAGGGGTGGTACATGGGGTCAGATGCGGGGCCTTTGTAGGCCCTTGTAATACTTCACCTTTTACTCAGTGAGAGATGCATGCCACCGGATGGTTTTGAGCAGGGGAGGGACATGATTAAACTTCTATTTTAGAAGGACCACTTTGACACTTGTTCTGAGGAGAGACCGAGGAGGGATGAAAGCAGAAGCAGGGAGACTAGTGAAGAGCTAGCATTAGAGTCAGGGTGAGACATAGAGTAGTAGAGGAACTGCAGGTGTAAGATGTGGTCAAGTTCTGGATGTATTTTCAAGGTAGAGCTAATGAGATATGTGGATGTGCAGTGAGAGAAAGCAGGGATGTCAAAGTGGGGGGAAGGGCAAGGAGACACAGTTGCCTGTGGCTCCAGAAGACAGAAGTGGGGCAAAGAATGTGATAGAGGAGCTGGTTTCAGCTCAGGAATTAAAGAAACAAGAACCCAAAACTGACACTCAAAGCTGTCCAGTGAAGAAATGGACTGCCCTTGCATTGGTGAAGCCTTGGTGGCTGGGAGAGGCCCAGCTGAGGCCTGCCATCCTAGAGGAGATGCCTGTTCATGGGAGGAGGGGTCAGCAAGCTCCTTCTGTGAAGGGTCAGATGGTAAATATTTTAGGCTTTGTGGGCCATGCAGTCTCCACACAACCACTCAGTTCCACCAATGTAGCATGAAAGCCATCATAGATGGCTTTGGAACCCATGGCTGGGTTCCAAAAAAATTTTAGTTAGAAAAACATGTAGTGGGCTGGATTTGCCCACGGCTGTATTTTGCTTATTCCTGGACCAAGAGGGTCACCAGAGTTCCCTTTCACCTCTAAAATTCTGTTATTCCTAAATTAAAAAAAAAAAATCATCTTCATTTCAGGTGTATCTGAGTATAGACAAGCACAGAAATTATACATTTCGTTTTGGGTTTATTAACAAACTCTGCTGACCAAGGTGACCTCTTTGTTTCAACTTGACAATGCAGTATTTTTAAAATATTAATAATTCCTTAAGAAATAGAAGTTCATGCTATAAAAATCAGAAGATACCTCAGAAGAAAAGACAAATCACTTGTTATCTCACCAAGCAGAGACAGCCATGGTTAAGATTTACTGGATGGTAATACCAAATCTATACCAGTGCCCTTCAGACTTCTTCATTTAGGGCAGTGGTTCTCAACTGGGAACAGTTTTGATCACCCCACCCCCAGGTACATTGGCAATGTACCACTGTACTATTTTGAGTAGTTACAACTGGAGAGTAGCTATAGGCACTTAGTGGGTAGAAGCCAGAGGTGTTGCTAAACATCGTACAGTGCACAGGCCAGTCCCCACAACAAGTAACCGGTCCAAAATGTCAATAGTACTGAGGTTGAGAAAGCCTTATTTAGATCTGCTAGATGGGCTGTTTATTTTATTTTTTTGGTTTACATATAGTTGACACATAATATCACAGTAGTTTGAGCTGTACAACACAGTAATTCAACATCCCTATACGTTATGCTATGCTCACAAACGTAGCTACCCATCTGTCACCATCAACACTATTACAATACCATTGACTTTATTCCCTATGCTGTGCCTTTTATTTCCATGACTTACTCATTCCATGACTGGAAGCCTGTATCTCCCATGCCCCTGTACCCTTTTGCCTATCCCCCACATCCCTTCCCTCTGGCAACCATCAATTTTTTCTCTGTATTTATAGGTCCAATTCTGTTTTATGTTTGTTTGTTAATTCATTTGTTTTATGACTGTACTTTTATTAAAAAAGAAAAATGGAATCAAAGGTATATACTATTTTGTCATATGTTCTCTGGCAGAGCAATAAGCCTCTATCCATCTGTCCATGTATATAAACTCTGTTGTTATTAAAGCTTGTGTTATCCCTTTCTTCATACAGATGTATTATGATTTTAAAAACCTCTTCCTTATTTTCAGATATTTAGATTATTTCCAGTTTTTTCTTTTTGCTTTTGTGATCATAAACAACAGTATGAAGAGAATTCTTGTACATAAATATTTATGTATTAGTAAATTTTGTACCCCAATGACACATTGTGCCTAAAATATAGTGGGTACTTGATAAATGTACCCCAAGGTTGAGCTTCCATGTCTCTCTCATTCGTTTGCTCCAACAGTATTTGTGGCCAATTCCTTGCATGTTCCTTTGGCCGAGGGGCCTTATTTTACTTCAAGTACTAGAATGTGGACCAGATGAATCAGAATATATGTGTGCCAGGGGTAAGGCTGAACTGAAGAGAAGGCACAAACATTGGAATGGAAGCATATGGTAGCCAGTGGATTGCACTGAATGACTCAGATTCCTTTTAAAATCTCCATGCTCTGGCACAACCCACAGGCCTGGTATTGTGGGCATGGGTTGATATCTGACAGAGGAGCCAGAGGGGCCAGAGGGGACCTGGGTTGATATCTGACAGTGTGGGATGCAGGAAGAAACCATGACTAGATTTTCTAAATTATGAACATTTATGCTATTCATCCTATATGCTTATTAGCACAAGGAGGGTGCAATTTGATATAGGTTTGGAGCCAAATGTTGATGTTTGTCATGGTATTAGGAACATTGTCAGTGCACAATAAATGCTTAGGGAAGGATTGAGGCTGAGGATATTGACTTTCTGTAATTTTCTTCTGAAATCATGACCTGAGCAAATGCTTTGAGCCTTTACTATCTCCTGGAATGATCCTCTAATTTTTTCTTAACCTTTTTTTATTTTTGTTTATGTGATTTTTTTCTTTTTCACTCTACTCTGTAGAAGTCCTTCAACCTATTATGACACATTGATTGAATTTATAATTGCTTTTATCATATCTTTAATTTCCAAGAGTTATTTCTTATTTCCTTATCTCACTGAAGGTAAATGTAATAGTTTTGTTCTTTTGTAGATAACATATAGTTGGGTTTTGTTTTTTATTATGATAGTCTCTTTCTTTGAATTGGTGTACTTACCCCATTCACATTTAAAGTAATTATTGCTATGGTTGGATTAATATCTACCATACTTACAACTGTTTTCTCTTCCTTGTCCTTATTCCTTCAATTTTTTTGTCTTCTATTTTTTTCTACCTTCTCCAGGTTTTTTTATTTCACTCTTTTGTTTTAAATTTTTTATTGTTATGTTATCACCATACATTACATCATTAGTTTTTGATGTAGTGTTCCATGATTCATTGTTTGTGAATAACACCAGTGCTCCACGCAGAACGTGCCCTCTTTAATACCAATCAGGAGGCTAACCCATCCTCCCACCCCCCTCCCCTCTAGAACCCTCAGTTTGTTTCTCAGAGTCCATAGTCTCTCATGGTTCATCTCCCCCTCCGATTTCCTCCCCTTCATTCTTCCCCTCCTGCTATCTTCTTTTTTTTTTCTTAACATATATTGCATTATTTGTTTCAGAGGTACAGATCTGTGATTCAACAGTCTTGCACAATTCATAGCGCTCACCATAGCACATACCCTCCCCAATGTCTATCACCCAGCCACCCCATCCCTCTCACCCCACACCACTCCAGCAACCCTCAGTTTGTTTCCTGAGATTAAGAATTCCTCATATCAGTGAGGTCATATGATACATGTCTTTCTCTGATTGACTTATTTCGCTCAGCATAACACTCTCCAGATCCAGCCACGTCATTGCAAATGGTAAGATCTCATTCTGTTGATGGCTGCATAATATTCCATTGTATATATATACCACCTCTTCTTTATCCATTCATCTGTCGATGGACATCTTGGCTCTATCCACAGTTTGGCTATTGTGGACATTGCTGCTATAAACATCGGGGTGCACGTATGCCTTCGAATCCCTATATTTGTATCTTTGTGGTAAATACCCAGTAGTGCAGTTGCTGGATCGTATGGTAGCTCTATTTTCAACTTTCTGAGGAACCTCCATACTGTTTTCCAGAGTGGTTGCACCAGCTTGCATTCCCACCAACAGTGTAGGAGGGTTCCCCTTTCTCCACATCCCCGCCAACATCTGTCGTTTCCTGACTTATTCATTTTAGCCATTCTGACTGGTGTGAGGTGGTATCTCACTGAGGTTTTGATTTGGATTTCCCTGATGCTGAGCGATGTTGAGGACTTTTTCATGTGCCTGTTGGCCATTTGGATGTCTTCTTTGGAAAAATGTCTGTTCATGTCTTCTGCCCATTTCTTGATTGGATCCTTTGTTCTTTGGGTGTTAAGTGTGAGAAGTTCTTCATAGATTTTGGTTACTAGCCCTTTATCTGATATGTCATTTACAAATATCTTCTCCCATTCTGTCAGTTGTCTTTTGGTTTTGTGGACTGTTTCTTTTGCTGTGCAAAAACTTTTTTCTTGATGAAGTCCCAATAGTTCATTTTTGCTCTTGCTTCCTTTGCCTTTGGCATGTTTCTAGGAAGAAGTTACTGTGGCTGAGGTCGAAGAGGTTGCTGCCTGTGTTCTCCTTTAGGATTTTGATGGACTTCTGTCTCACATTTAGGTCTTTCAACCATTTGGAGTCTATTTTTGTGTGTGGTGTAAGGAAACGGTCCAGTTTCATTCCTCTGCATGTGGCTGTCCAATTTTCCCAACACCATTTGTTGAAGAGCCGGTCTTTTTTCCATTGGACATTCTTTCCTGCTTTGTGGAAGATTAGATGACCATAGAGTTGAGAGTCCATTTCTGGGCTCTCGATTCTGTTCCATTGATCTATGTGTCTGTTTTTGTGCCAGTACCATACTGTCTTGATGATGACAGCTTTGTAATAGAGCTGGAAGTCCGGAATTGTGATGCCGCCAGCTTTGCTTTTCTTTTTCAACATTCCCCTGGCTATTCGGGGTCTCTTCTGGTTCCATACAAATTTTAGGATTATTTGTTCCATTTCTTTGAAAAAAGTGGATGGTATTTTGATGGGGATTGCATTGAATGTATATATTGCTCTAGGTAGCATTGACATCTTCACAATGTTGGTTCTCCCAATCCATGAGCATGGAATGATTTTCCATTTCTTTGTGTCTTCCTCAATTTCTTTCATGAGTATTTTATAGTTTTCTGAGTACAGATCCTTTGCCTCTTTGGTTAGATTTATTCCTAGGTATCTTATGGTTTTGGGTGCAATTGTAAATGGGATCGACTCCTTGATTTGTCTCTCTTCTGTCTTGTTGTTGGTGTATAGGAATGCCCCTGATTTCTGTGCATTGATTTTATATCCTGTTACCTTACTGAATTCGTGTATGAGTTCTAGCAGTTTTGGGGTGGAGTCTTTTGGGTTTTCCACATACAGTATCATATCATCTGCAAAGAGTTGAGAGTTTGACTTCTTCTTTGCTGATTTGGATGCCTTTGATTTCTTTTTGTTGTCTGATTGCTGTGGCTAGGACTTCTAATACTATGTTGAATAGCGGTGGTGAGAGTGGACATCCCTGCCGCGTTCTTGACCTTAGGGAGAGCTTTTCCCCATTTAGAATGATATTTGCTGTAGGTTTTTCATAGATGGCTTTTATGATATTGAGGTATGTACCCTTTATCCCTATACTCTGAAGAGTTTTGATCAAGGAAGGATGCTGTACTTTGTCAAATGCTTTTTCTGCATCTATTGAGAGGATCATATGATTCTTGTTCTTTCTTTTGTTAATGTATTGTGTCACGTTGATTGATTTGCGGTTGTTGAACCAGCCTTGCAGCCCAGGGATAAATCCCACTTGGTCATGGTGAATAATCCTTTTAATGTACTGTTGGATCCTATTGGCTAGTATTTTGCTGAGAATTTTTGCATCCATGTTCATCAAGGATATTGGTCTGTAATTCTCCTTTTTGATGGGGTCTTTGTCTGGTTTTGGGATCAAGGTAATGGTGGCCTCATAAAATGAGTTTGGAAGTTTTCCTTCCATTTCTATTTTTTGGAGCAGTTTGAGGAGAATAGGTATTAATTCTTCTTTAAAAGTCTGATAGAATTCCCCTGGGAAGCCATCTGGCCCTGGGCTTTTGTTTCTTGGGAGATTTTTGATGACTCCTTCAATTTCCTTAGTGGTTATAGGTCTGTTCAGATTTTCTATTTCTTCCTGGTTCAATTTGGGAGTTGATACATCTCTAGGAATGCACCCATTTCTCCCAGGTTATCTAATTTGCTGGCATAGAGTTGCTCATAATACGTTCTTAGAATTGTTTGTATTTCTTTGGTGTTGGTTGTGATCTCTCCTCTTTCATTCATGATTTTGTTGATTTGGGTCATTTCTCTTTTCTTTTGGATAAGTCTGGCCAGGGGTTTATCAATCTTGTTAGTTCTTTCAAAGAATCAGCTCCTAGTTTCGTTGATCTGTTCTACTGTTCTTTTGGTTGCTAGTTCATTGATTTCTGCTCTGATCTTTATGATTTCTCTTCTCCTGCTGGGTTTAGGCTTTATTTGCTCTTCTTTCTCCAGCTCCTTTAGGTGTAGGGTTAGGTTGTGTATTTGAGACCTTTCTTGTTTCTTGAGAAAGGCTTGTATTGCTATATATTTTCCTCTTAGGACTGCCTTTGCTGTATCCCAAAGATTTTGAACAGTTGTGTTTTCATTTTCATTGGTTTCCATGAATTTTTAAAATTCTTCTTTAATTTCCTGGTTGACCCATTCATTCTTTAGTAGGATGCTCTTTAACCTCCATGTATTTGAGTTCTTTCCGACTTTCCTCTTGTGATTGCATTCTAGTTTCAAAGCATTGTGGTCTGAAAAGATGCAGGGAATGATCCCAATCTTTTGGTACCGGTTGAGACCTGATTTGTGACGTAGGATGTGATGAATTCTGGAGAATGTTCCATGGGCACTAGAGAAGAATGTGTATTCCATTGCTTTGGGATGGAATGTTCTGAATATGTCTGTGAAGTCCATTTGGTCCAGTGTGTCATTTAAAGTCTTTATTTCCTTGTTGATCTTTTGCTTAGATGATCTGTCCATTTTCATCAGGGGGGTGTTAAAGTCCCCCACTATTATTGTATTGTTGTCAATGTGTTTCTTCGCTTTTGTTATTAATTGGCTTATATAATTGTCTGCTCCCATGTTCGGGGCATAGATATTTACAATTGTTAGATATTCTTGTTGGATAGACCCTTTAAGTAGGATATAGTGTCCTTCCTCATCTCTTATTACAGTCTTTGTTTTAAAATCTAATTTGTCTGATATAAGGATTGCCACCCCAGCTTTCTTTTGGTGTCCATTAGCATGGTAAATGGTTTTCCACCCCCTCACTTTCAATCTGGGGTTGTCTTTGGGTCTAAAATGAGTCTCTTGCAGACAGCATATTGATGGGTCTTGTTTTTGAATCCAATCTGATACCCTGTGTCTTTTGATTGGGGCATTTAGCCCATTTACATTCAGGGTAACTATTGAAAGGTATGAATTTAGTGCCATTGTATTGCCTGTAAGGTGACTGTGACTGTATATTGTCTGTGTTCCTTTCTGATCTATGCTGCTTTTAGGCTCTCTCTTTGCTTAGAGGACCCCTTTCAATATTTCTTGGAGGGCTGGTTTTGTGTTTGCAAATTCCTTTAGTTATTGTTTGTCCTGGAAGCTTTTGATCTCTCCTTCTATTTTCAATGACAGCCTAGCTGGATATAGTATTCTTGGCTGCCTATTTTTCTCGTTTAGTGCTCTGAAGACATCTTGCCAGTCCTTTCTGGCCTGCCAGGTCTCTGTGGATAGGTCTGTTGCCATTCTAATATTTCTACCATTGTAGGTTACATATCTCTTCTCCCGAGCTGCTTTCAGGATTTTCTCTTTGTCTCTGAGACTCGTAAGTTTTACTATTAGATGTTGGGGTGTTGACCTATTATTATTGATTTTGAGAGGGGTTCTCTGTGCCTCCTGGATTTTGATGCCTGTTTCCTTCCTCACATTAGGGAAGTTCTCTGCTATTATTTGCTCCAATATACCTTCTGCCCCTCTCTCTTTCTTCTTCTTCTGGGATCCCAATTATTCTATTGTTGTTTCGTCTTGTCGTATTACTTATCTCTTGAATTCTGCCCCCGTCATCCTGTAGTCGCCATCTCAGCCTCTTTATTTTCCATCATTTGGTCTTCTATATTGCTGATTCTTTCTTCTGCCTCATTTATCCTAGCAGTTAGTGCCCCCATTTTTGATTGCACCTCATCAGTAGCCTTTTTGATTTCGATTTGGTTAGATTTTAGTTCTTTTATTTCTCCAGAAAGGGTTTCTCTAATAACTCCCACGCTTTTTTCAAGCCCAGCTAGTATCTTTAAAGTCATGATTCTGAACTCTAGGTCCGACATCGTACTAATGTCCGTATTGAGTAGGTCCCTGGCTGACAGTACTACCTCTTGTTCTTTTTGCTGAGGTGTTTTTTTTTTGTCTTGTCATTTCGTCCAGAGGAGAATATATGAATGAGAGAACAAAATGCTAACAGGGTAACAACGTTCCCAGCAAATATACTGTATACAAATCAGAAAAGACCTGAAACCAGGGGAAAAGAAAGGGAAAGAAAGAAAAAAAAAATAGAAAAAGAAAGAAAAAAGAAAAAAAAGATAAAAACAAAAACAGAACAATACAAAAAAAGCAGAATATGATCAGATATGATCAAGCTAGTGCATAGATCAGTGCCACACAGTAGATTTTGGGCGTATTTTGGTCTGTTAGAAAAAAGTGCCTCCTAAAATTTTAAAGGAAGAAAGACATATATGTACAATATAAGGGTCAATACAATGAAGGGATGGGATATGAGTGTAAAGATGAAAATTATAAAAGATTTTATAAAAGGAATTGATAAGTTGTTTGAAAAAAGACAGAAGATTTAAAAAAAGAAAAGAAAAAAGGGAGAGAATGTGGTCAGGCAGGAGACTAGAACAAAGCCATACACTAGTGATTTAGGGTATATTTTTATCTGTTAGAAGAAACTGTATCTCAAAATTTTAAAGAGAGAACAACTTATAAATATATGCCAAAAATAAGGGTAACTACTATGAAGGGATAAAATATGTCTCTAAAAATGAAAAATAAAAAATGTTTTTTTTTAAAAAAGGGATTGATAAGATGTTGGTTGAAAAAGGGAAAAAGAAAAATTAAAAAAAGAAACAGTTAAAAAAATTAACTTTGATGAACTAAGGCATCATGGTAAAAAAAAAGCCATTAATTCTATGTGCAGTATTCCCCTAGCGCTGGAGTTCTCCGGTTCTCCTTGATCGGTAAACTTGGTCTTGGCTTGCTGGCTGTTCGTGCTGATCTTCTGGGGGAGGGGCCTCTTGCCGTGGTTTTGAAATGTCTTTGCCGGAGGCTGAATTGCCCCGCCCTTGTCGGTCTGGTCTAAGCAAGCTGCCCGGGTTTGCTCTCAGGAGCTTTTGTTCCCTGCAAGCTCTTGGTACAGCTTTGGAGGACCAGGGCGAAAATGGTGGCCTCCCAATCTCCACCCGGAGGGGCTGAGAACTCGGGCCCCCGCTCCTCAGTGCACCCCCAGAGAAAAGCAGTCACTCCCGTGTCCCCGGTCTCAGGCCGCACTCCGTACTCACCTGGCCGGTGACCAAGCGTTTCTATTTCTGGCACCCGACCCCGTGTAGAGTCTCCAAACCCAGCAGATCCCTGCGGTGCGCTCCCGCGCCGCTCCTCCCTGGGAAGGAAGAGGAGTCTCCCCGGCTCTGCCGCTTGTTGGGTCCCTGCTGGAGGAGCAGTGGCCCGACTGCGCCGCGGATCACAGTTTATGGCAACCCCAAGCTGAGAGCCTGCGCCTCAGCTCCGTCTCTGCAGCCGGCTTCCCCGCTCCGATACCTGGGAGCTCTGCCGCACTCAGGCACCCCCGGTCTTTCTGTGACCCCGAGGGTCCTGAGACCACACTGTCCCGGGAGGATTCCACCCCCCGCTTAGCCACTGCAGCGATGTCCCTCAGCGGAGCCAACTTCTCAAAGTTCCGATTTTGTGCTCCGCGGCTCTATCACTCGCCAGAAGCGGCCGACGGAGGGCCCCACCCCCGCCGTCTATCCTCCCGAATATCGCCTCGGATTTATTTCTCCGCACGTCCTACCTTCCAGTAAGTGGTCGCTTCTCTGTTCAGAGAGTTGTTGCTACTCTTGTCTTCGATCTCCTGTTGAGTTGGTAGATGTTCAGAATAGTTTGATCCCTATTCAGCTGAATTCCTGAGACCAGATGAAATCTAGGTCTCCTACTCCTCCGCCATCTTGCTCCACCCTTCACTCTGAAGAATTTTAATCAAGAAAGGATGCTCTACTTTGTCAAATGCTTTTTCTGCATCTATTGAGAGGATCATATGATTCTTGTTCTTTCTTTTGTTAATGTATTGTATCACGTTGATTGATTTGCAGATGTTGAACCAAACTTGGAGCCCAGGAATAAATCCCACTTGGTCGTGGTGAATAATCCTTTTAATGTACTGTTGGATCCTATTGGCTAGTATTTTGGTTAGAATTTTTGCATCCATGTTCATCAAGGATATTGGTCTGTAATTCTCCTTTTTGATGGGGTCTTTGTCTGGTTTTGGGTTCAAGGTATTGCTGGCCTCATAAAACGAGTTTGGAAGTTTTCCTTCCATTTCTATTTTTTGGAACAATTTCAGGAGAATAGGTATTAATTCTTCTTGAAATGTTTGGTAGAATTCCCGTCGGAAAACATCTGGCCCTGGGCTTTTGTTTGTTGGGAGATTTTTGATGACTGCTTCAATTTCCTTAGTGGTTATAGGTCTGTTCAGGTTTTCCATTTCTTCCTGGCTCAGTTTTGGTAGTTGATACGTCTGTAGGAATGCATCCATTTCTTCCAGATTATCTAATTTGCTGGCATAGAGTTGCTCATAATATGTTCTTAGAATTGTTTGTATTTCTTTGGTGTTGGTTTTGATCTCTCCTCTTTCATTCATGATTTTGTTGATTTGGGTCATTTCTCTTTTCTTTTTGGAAATTCTGTCCAGAGGTTTATCAATCTTGTTACTTCTTTCAAAGAACCAGCTCCTAATTTTGTTGATCTGTTCTACTGTTCTTTTGGTTTCTATTTCATTGGTTTCTGCTCTGATCTTTATTATTTCTCTTCTCCTGCTGGGTTTCGGCTTTATTTGCTGTTTTTTCTCGAGCTCCTTTAGGTATAAGGTTAGGTTGTGTATTAGAGACCTTTCTTGTTTCTTGAGAAAGGCTTGTATTGCTATATACTTTCCTCTTAGGACTGCCTTTGCTGCATCCCAAAGATTTTGAACAGTTGTGTTTTCATTTTCATTGGTTTCCATGAATTTCAAATTCTTCTTTAATTTCCTGGTTGATGCAGTAATTCTTTAGTAGGATGCTCTTTAGCCTCCATGTATTTGAGCTCTTTCTGACTTTCCTCTTGTGATTGAGTTCTAGTTTCAAAGCATTGTGGTCTGAAAATATGCAGGGAACAATCCCAGTCTTTTGGTACCAGTTGAGACCTGATTTGTGACCTAGTATGTGATCTATTCTGGAGAATGTTCCATGGGCACTAGAGAAGAATGTGTATTCTTTTGCTTTGGGATGGAATATTCTGAATATGTCTGTGAAGTCCATTTGGTCCAGTGTGTCATTTAAAGTATTTATTTCCTTATTGATCTTTTGCTTAGATGATCTGTCCATTTCAGTCGGGGGGGGGTGTTAAAGTCCCCCACTATTATTGTATTGTTGTCAATGTGTTTCTTCGCTTTTGTTATTAATTGGCTTATATAATTGTCTGCTCCCATGTTAGGGGCATAGATATTTACAATTGTTAGATCTTCTTGTTGGATAGACCCTTTCAGTAGAATATAGTGTCCTTCCTCATCTGTTATTACCATTTTCGGTTTTAAATCTAATTTGTCTGATATAAGGATTGCCACCCCAGCTTTCTTTTGGTGTTCATTAGCATGATAAATGGTTTTCCACCCCCTCACTTTCAATCTGGGGTTGTCTTTGGGTCTAAAATGAGTCTCTTGCAGACAGCATATCGATGGGTCTTGTTTTTTAAACCAATCTGATTCCCTGTTTCTTTGATTGAGGCATTTAGCCTATTTACATTCAAGGTAACTATTGAAAGATACGAATTTAGTGTCATTAGGGCGCCTGGGTGGCTCAGATGCTTAAGCCTCTGCCTTCAGCTCAGGTCATGATCCCAGGTCCTGGGATCGAGTCCCGCATTGGGCTCCCTGCTCCTTGGAAGCCTGCTTCTCCCTCTGCCTCTCTCTCTCTCTCTCTCTGTCTCTCATTAATAAATAAATAAAATCTTTAAAAAAAAGCTATTTAGTGTCATTGTATTGCCTGTAGGTTGACTGTTACTGTATATTGTCTGTGTTCCTTTCTGGTCTATGTTACTTTTAGGCTCTCTCTTTGCTTAGATGACCCCTTTCAATATTTCTTGAAGGCCTTTTTTGTGTTTGCAAATTATGTTAGTTTTGTTTGTCCTGGAAGGTTTTTATCTCTCCTTCTATTTTCAATGATAGCCTAGGTGGATATAGTATACTTGGCTACATATTTTTCTCGTTTAGTGCTCTGAAGATATCATGCCAGTCATTTTCTGGCCTGCCACGTCTCTGTGGATGGGTCTGTTTCCAATCTAATGTTTCTACCATTGTAGGTTACATATCTCTTCTCCTGAGGTGCTTTCAGGATTTTCTCTTTGTCTCTGAGACTCGTAAGTTTTACTATTAGATGTCGGAGTGTTGTATTGATTTTGAGAGGGGTTCTCTGTGCCTCCTGGATTTTGATGTCTGTTTCATTCCCCAAATTTGGGAAGTACTCTGGTATAATTTGCTCCAGTATACTTTCTGCCTCTCTCTGTCTTTTTTCTTTTCTGGGATCCCAATTATTCTAATGTTGTTTCATCTTATGGTATCACTTATCTCTTGATTTGTGCCCTCGTGATCCAGTAGTTATTTATCTCTCTTTTTCTCAGCTTCTTTATTTTCCATCATTTGGTCTTCTGTGTCACTGATTCTCTCTTCATCCTCATTTATCCTAGCATTTAGCACCCCCATTTTTGATTGCACCTCATGAGTAGACTTTTTGATTTCGACTTGGTTAGATTTTAGTTCTTTTATTTCTCCAGAGAGGGTTTCTCTAATAACTTCCGTGCTTTCTTCAAGCCCAGCTAGTATCTTTATAAAATCACGATTCTGAACTCTAGGTCTGACATCGTAATAATGTCCGGATTGAGTAGGTCCCTGGCAGACGGTACCACGTCTTGTTCTTTTTATTGAGGTGATTTTTTCTGTCTTGTCATTTTGTCCAGAGGAGAATAGATGAATGAGAGAACAAAATGCTAACAGGGTAACAACGTCCCCAGAAAATATACTCTGAGGAAATCAGAAAATAGCTGAAAACGGGGGAAAAGAAAGGGAAGGAAAGAAAAAAGAAAAAGAAAAAGATAAAAACAACAAAAACGGAAGAAAACAAAAAAAGCAGAACGTGATCTAAGATGATCAGGCTGGTGCATAGATCAGTGCCACACACTAGATTTTGGCTGTATTTTGGTCTGTTAGAAGAAAGTGCCTCCCAAAGTTTTAAAGAAAGAAAAACATATATGTACAAAAATAAGGGTTGATACGATGAAGGGATGGAATATGATTTTAAAGATGAAAATTATAAAAAAATTTATAAAAGAAATTCATAAGAAGTTGTTTGAAAAAAGAAAGAAGAGGATTTAAAAAAAAGAAAAAAAAAGGGAGAGAATGTGATCAGCAGGAGACTAGAACAAAGCCATACACTAGAGATTTAGGGTATATTTTGATCTGTTAGAGGAAACTGTATCTCAAAATTTTAAAGAGAGAACAACTTATATGTATATATACTAAAAATAAGGGTAACTACTATGAAGGGATAGAATATGACTCTAAAATTGAAAAATAAAAATGTTTTTTAAAAAAGGGATTGATGTTGGTGGAAAAAGGGGAAACAATTAAAAAAAAAGAAAAAAGAGTTAAAAAAAGAAATTAACTTTGAAAGACTAAAGAATCTTGGGAAAAAACTCATGAATTCTATGTGCAGTATTCCCCTAGCGCTGGAGTTCTGCCGTTCTCATTGATCGGTAAACTTGTTCTTGGCTGGCGGTTCTTGCTGATCTTCTGGGGGAGGGGCCTGTTGCCGTGGTTCCCAAATGTCTTTTCCGGAGGCGAAATTGCCCCACCCTTGTCGGTCCGGGCTAAGCAATCTCCTGGGGTTTGCTCTCGGGAGCTTTTGTTCCCTGCAAGCTTTCCGTATGGCTTTGGAGGACGAGAGTGAAAATGGTGGCCTCCCAATCTCTGCCCAGAGGAGCTGAGAATTCGGGGCCCCGCTCCTCAGTGTGCCCCCAGAGAAAAGCAGTCAATCACTCCCATCTCCCTGGTCTCCGGCCGCACTCTGTGCTCACCTGGCCTGTGACCGAGCGTTTACATCTCTGGCACCCGACTCCGTGTGGAGTCTCCAAACCCAGCAGATCCCTGCGGTGCGCTCCCGCGCCGCTCCTCCAAGGGGAGGAAGCGGAGTCTCCCTGGCTCTGCCGCTTGTTGGGTCCCTGCTGGAGGAGCAGTGGCCCGACTGTGCCGCAGATCAGTTTATGGCAACCCCGAGCTGAGAGCCCGCGCCTTGGCTCCATCCCTGCAGCGGCCTCCCCGCTCCGATACCTGGGAGCTCTGCTGCACTCAGGCATCCCTGGTCTTAATGTGACCATGAGAGTCCTGAGACCACAGTGTCCCATGAGGGTTCCACCCCCCGCTTAGCTACTGGAGCAATGTTCCTCAGCAGAGCCGACTTCTAAAAGTTCCGATTTTGTGCTCTGCGGCTCTATCACTTGCCAGAAGCGGCCGACAGAGGCTCCCTCCCCCGCCGTCTACCCTCCCAAATATCACCTCAGATTCACTTCTCCGCATGTCCTACCTTCCAGAAAGTGGTTGCTTCTCTGTTCAGAGAGTTGTTGTTACTCTCCTCTTCGATCTCCTGTTGAGTTCGTAGGTGTTCAGAATGGTTTGATCCCTATCCAGCTGAATTCCTGAGACCAGATGAAATCCAGGTCTCCTACTCCTCCGCCATCTTGCTCCACCCCTCCTACCCCCCCTTTACCTTCTCCAGTTTTAGCTGAGCATTTTATATGATTGCATTTCCTTTTGTCTTAGTGCATCAAGTATATTTTTTTCAAAAACTTTTCTTAGTGCTCTAGAGTTTGCAATATACATTTGCAATTAATTCAAGTCCACTTTTAAATAGCACTATGCTACTTCACAGGTAGTGCAGGCACCTTATAACAAAAAATTCCCAGTTTTTCCCTCCCATTCTTTGTAACATCACTGTCATTTATTTTACTTAACCATAAGGTATAATTATCAAGTACATGATTATTATTATTATTTTGTACAAATTGTTATCTGTTAGATAAATTAAAAATAAGAAAAAATATTTTATTTTACCCTTATTTATTCCTTCTCCAATGTGTTATTTTTAAATTTATGTACATCCAGGTTTCTGACCTATGTCATTTTTCTTCTCTTTGACTAATGTCTTTTAACATTTCTTGCAAGGTAGGTCTATTGATGACAAATTCACTCAATTATAGTTTGTTTCAGAAAGTCTATTTCTCATTTATTTTTGGAGAATAATGTTGGTGGATACAGCATTCTACGTTGGTGCTTTTGTTTTTGCTTTTTCATTTAGCACTTTAAATGTTTCATTCCAGCTTCTTCTTGCTTTACGTGGTTTCTAAAGAGAAGTCCAGTGTACTTCTTATTTGTTGTTTCTCTGTAGGTAGGTGGGATACCCCTCCCTTGGTTTCTTTCAAGATTTCCTCTTTGTCTTTAATTTTCTGAGTTTGAATATAAGTGTAAGTGTAGATTTTGGCTATTTATACTACTTACTGTTTTTTGAGCATCCTGGATCTGTGGTTTGGTGTTTGTTGTTAATTTTGGAAAATTTCAGCCATTATTAATTCAAAGATTTTTGTTTCTTTCTTTTCTTTCTGATATTTTCATTGTGTATATGTTAGACCCATTAGACCCTTTGTATTTGTCCCACAGTTCTTTGATATTCTGTTTTCTTTCTTTCTTTTTTCTCTTTGCATTTAAGTTTTGGAAGTATCTATTGACAGACATACATTCAAGATCATTGATTTTCTTCCTAGCCACGTTCACTTCACTGGTAAGTTCATCAAAAGCATTCTTTATTTTTGTTACAGTATTTTAATTTGTGGCATTTCCTTTTTATACTTTATTAGAGTTTCTATCTCTAAGTTTACATTATCTATCTGTTCTTGTTTGTTGTCCACTTTTTCCGTTGGAGTCCTCAGTATATTAATTGTAGTTACTTTAAATTCCCTGTCTGATAATTCCAAAATCTGAGTTTGTTTATTTTGTCTCTTCAGACTGTTTTGCCTTTAGTATGGCTTATAATTTTTTGTTAAAAGCCATATATCATGTATCAGGTAAAGGGAATGGAGGTAGATAGGCCTAGTTTCTTTAAGAATTAGATTATGTTTACCATAGCTGTGGTGTCAGAGGTGAAAATTTTCTCTAGTGTCTTTGTTTTTGTCCCTTGTCTTTGGGTTCTCCTGGAGGCTCCATAAATGGAATCTGAGGCTTGCAGTTCTTTTAGCTGTAATCCCATTTCATTATATAGGAGCCCTATTGATGTGGTGTGTGTGTGGGGGGGCGTGAAATTTTTTTTTTTTTAATTTTAATCTCCTTACAAAAATCTTTTTTTCCTCTCAGCCTCTTCTCTCTCATCCCCGATCTTTTTTGTTGGAGACTTCCTTCAGATGTCTGATACTCCTTTATTGGCTGTTCATATTTAAGAAAAGGGCACTAAAATGCCACTTAAAAGCTCTATATGTGGGTGGGGAGGGAGTGGTGGGATGCTGCTTCTAGATTGTGGACTTTACCATGATTAGTTGAATTGTTTGGGGGCAGAATCTGTGATATAAATGTACTTACTTTTTCTTTTCTTTTGTTTTTTTCTCTTCGCTTCCCTTCCCTTCCCTTCCCTTCCCTTCCCTTCCCTTCCCTTCCCTTCCCTTCCCTTCCCTTCTCTTCCCTTCCCTTCCCTTCCCTTCCCTTCCCTTCCCTTCCCTTCCCTTTCCTTCCCCTCCCTTCCCTTCTCTTCCCTTCCTCTCCCCTCCCCTCCCCTCCCCCTCCCCTCCCCTCCCCTCCCCTCCCCTCCCCTCCCCTTCCTTTCCTTTCTTGGGCTGGTGCAGATTGCACAGAAGAGAATCTTTGTAAAAAATTTTCAGTTTTCTTAGACCACATTTGCATTTCTCTTTCCTTCATGCTCTCAGTGTTCTACATTATTCTTTTGCTTCCTCACCACTATTCATTGTCTTTGTTGTATCTTGATATGGGACCCAAGGAACAAGAAATCCAATTTAGGAAAGAAGTCAAGTTGAGCTGTGGGGGTAGCATATCCTGTATAGCTGCCTGAGAAAAAGAACACATTTTTTTTCAACCTTGTAAGTCTGAAAATGTCTCTATTCTATTCTTATACTTGTTTGAAATTTGAGCTATACTTCGTTTTAGGTTGAAGGAGATTTTTTTTTTCAAAACAATTAAATCATTGTTTTATTGCCTTTAAGTTCTTGGGTTATAATTGAGAACTGCGTGCTCCCTGATTCTAGTTCTTTTAATGTGAACTGTGACCTTACCCTCCTCCCTGACGTTTTCAGTATATTTTCTTTAGCCCTGGTATTCTGATATTTTATGATGATATACCTTGATATACGTCACATTTCTCATTATGCTGGGCACTTTGAGGACTCTTTTAATCTAGGAATTTGTGTCCAGTTCTGGGAAATGTTACTCTATATTCCTCTGGTAATTTCTTTCCATTATTTTCTTTCCTTGATCTGGAAGCCTTCGTAATCAGATGTTAGATATTCTAGATTGTTCTCTTATTTTTAAAGATCTTTTCTATGATTTTCCATGTCTTTGTCTTTTTGTTTTACTTTATATTATATTTTTACAACCTTATCTTCTATCCTTGTGTTGAATCTTTTTATTTTTTCAAATATATATATGTATATAGACATATGTACATATGTATATACATACATATATAATACATACATAATATATATACATGTATACATATGTATATATCTATCTATATATATATACAAAGCTATATATGTATATATATAGCTTTTAATAGCTATTTTTGACTCTTATCATGTTGAAGGATTTTCTTAAATACATGACAACCATTGTCTGTCCATTCATATTTAAGAGTACTAAAAGCTAATAGCCAGCGCTCTCTATGTGATTGGACTTTTAACCTCTTGGGCTTTACTGTAGGGTAATTGGGCAGCTTTCTGGCTAGTCCCTTTGGGAATCCCATGTTAGTATCTAGTGGTATTTTCTCTGGAAAATATCTCTGGATATTTTCTTTTCAGTTTCTCAAGGATCTTCCAGCCTCCTGCCTGAGCAGGAATGGATGGGAGATATCTCTCTGGCTGCCAGCACCATGTGGATAGAAAGCAGGCTAAGAACCCTATCCTCAGCTCCATCTTCATCCATACCCTCCACTGAACTTGACTGCTCAGATTTTGGGTTTTAGGATTCTGCAGGATGAATCAACTCACTCCTGTTGTGGAGGGGTACAAGTATTTTGATTGTAGTATGCTCTGTTAGCATAGTCAGACTACCCTTTGCCCTTTCCTGCTTTCAGATATCTGTTGGGATCTTTTACCCTCTCATGTCTCCTTCACATTCTTTTTGTCCATTTTTATGCTTATGGGTGTCGTATTGGGTGGGAGAGGCAAGCTGATAAAACCTGAATGTAAATGATTATATTTAACCAGTATCCCCTGGACCTGTACTTTTAGTCCAAGCAACTCTGTCTACTTTTAAGTGGCAACTGAGTTTCACCTGGCCTAGGCAGGAACTTCTGTCCTTATTGAAAGGGATATGGTTTTATATGGGTTGTCATGTGCTCCTCAATCACTGGAGAAAACCCTTCAATCCTGACTTCTCTATGTGAAGCAATCCCACTGAGGCCAGGGGAGGGCTGAAAGGTCTCCATGGATGCATGTGCCAAGTGAAAGATGTATATAATGAATCAGCTTCTCCGGGGCCTGCCTTTGGCAGCAGGTGAGGAGCCCATGCCTCTGGCAGCAATCTCTAGGAGACCACACCAAAAACACAATGGCTAAACAGCAGTCACCTCAAAAGTCACTCTGCCCCTCTGTCTCCCTGTTGCTAGCGTGCTATACTGTAGAAGCAGTTGTCATTCCAGGCCTCTCAGGAATGAGTACAGTTTTTCCTGAACTGTTACCTTCTGCCAGATAGGAAAGGAAGGAGGGAAAGGAGTTGACATTGACTGTAGGCAGCATGCCAGATGCTTTATATAGGCTTGGTAACCTCATTCTTGTATAACAACCATTTGAGAATAGTATTTTTACCCTCATTTTGTAGAGGAGGAAGCTGAGGTTAAATAGCTTGCCCAAGGGATGGTGGCTAAGTGGCAGAATGGGTGTTTGAACCCAAGTTTGTCAAGCTCAAAAACTAGTAGAACTTCAATAGACTACTGTGGATGAGGATGATAAAGGGGGCCTCTATTCCCAGGAAACCTAAAAGGAATCCTGCTCTGTGTTTATTGCACACCCAGGATGTGCTCAGTAACAGTAGTCTGCGTGAACAAATACAATGGAAGTGTTCTCCTTTTCTTATTATTTAAGAGCTTTAAGAATACCTCGTACTATAGATCATTGTTTAGAACAACCCAGAAATTTAGATACCCAGACTACTTTGAGTTGTCTTTGACCAAGAAATATATCTTGGGTATCTGACCAAATTTTTGTCATTATTTTCAGGTAATTCCCTCTGTGGGGAATCCATTATAAGAATAACTTTGTTGGTTGATGTCACATCCATATGCTTGAGAAGCAGGTTGACCTCCTTTTGTGACAGTTTTTAAAAGGACATTTTAAAAGTAACAAGAAAAAAAACAATTTATATTCAGGAGCAAGAGAATTTGGATCTGGACCTTCTTAATTTCGAGCACAATGGTTTAATGTTTACCAGGGATCCTGGGGTGGGAAGTGACATCAAGTGTGACCAAAACATTCAGTTGATTCTATATATTGTGCCATGTGGACATTACATTAGTTAGAAGAAGGTGATGTTGAATCATATCAACCAGTTCTTAAAGGTTTGAATTAGTTCATGTTTGCCTAATTCTTTTTCTCCAGCACATTTGTTCAAATACTGGGGAGAACATAGGTACACCAGATCTGGCCCCAGGTAGGGTTGTAGGTTGGGACTAATTTGTTCAGCCAAGAGAAGGTCAGGAGTGGGATAATGTGTGTGTGTGTGTGTGTGTGTGTGTGTGTGTTTACTTGTATTTGTGCATGAATATGTGATCATCTCAGGCATTGCTTTAGATACTATTTGGTGGTTTGGGATCACCTTTCTTATTCTGGCAAGTAGGTGGGTCATGGATAGATGAGTCTAGATTAAAAGGGAAGGTCAATGTCTGACTCTGTAAGGCATTATGTACTGCCTTAGGCAGGACTGAAGTCTACATGGCTTTCTGAAAAATTAAAATAAAACATCGTCTTCACTTGTTCCTTAATTTAGTAGATACTGGCATTTGAGCATGAGTATGTAATTTACGGGATAGTAGATTAATATGCCACCAGGCAGGAGTTTAATTTATGGCATTAGATGACTAATGGGAGCAACCAGAACTATGTATTTATTTTCCTATCAAACATAGCAGACTTTAAAAAAAATTTTTTTTATTAACATAATGTATTATTTGTTTCAGGGGTACAGGTCTGTGATTTATCAGTCTGACACAATTCACAGCGCTCACCATAGTACATACCCTTACCAATGTCCGTCACCCAGCCACCCCATCCCTCCCACTCCCCTCCACTCCAGCAACCCTCAGTTTGTTTCCTGAGATTAAGAGTCTCTTATGGTTTGTCTCCCTCTCTGGTTTCATCTTGTTTCATTTTTCTCTCCCTTCCCCTATGATCCTCTGTCTTGTTTCTCAAATTACTCTTATCAGTGAGATCATATGATACTTGTCTTTCTCTGACTGACTTATTTCGCTCAGCATAATACCCTCTAGTTCCATCCACGTCGTTGCAAATGGCAAGATTTCATTTTTCTGATGGCTGCATAATATTCCATTGTGTATATATACCACATCTTCTTTATCCATTCATCTGTTGATGGACGTCTAGGCTCTTTCCATAGTTTGGCTATTGTGGACATTGCTGCTATAAACATTGGGATGCAGGTGCCCCTTCAGATCACTACATTTGTATCTTTGGGGTAAATACCCAGTAGTGCAATTGCTGGGTCGTAGGGTAGCTCTATTTTCAACTTTCTGAGGAACCTCCATACTGTTTTCCAGAGTGGCTGCACCAGCTTGCATTCCCACCAACAGCAAACAGCAGAATTTATACTACTGATTTCCTCAAACAAGAAGTTCTTTAGGAATGCCATATTAAAACAGTCTAAAGTTCTATAGGACATACAGAAATGTTGCTTCCCTCCCTCCCTCCCTTTCTTCCTTTTGTTCTGCCTCCTTTTCTTCCTTTTGTTCTGTCCACCTTAGCTGAGAAATGGCCATGTTCCACCTACTGTGCTAGGTACCTGGGAGTGGAGTAGAGTCTGAGGGGCTGTTCTCCAGCACAGACTCACATGCCAAGGAGACAGTCATATTTTAAAAGTGTGCATTGTGAGTACAACTGATAGTGGGAGGTGGAAAGTAGGGATGTATGATGTTAACTAAACTTATGGTGGTCATCATCTCATACTATCTACAAATACCAAATCACTGTGTTGTACACCTAAAACTAATATTACATGTAGATTATATCTCTCAATTACAAAACAAAGCAAAACAGAGAAACACCAACAAAAACCCTATACAAACAAACAGAATGAAGTTGCAGAAGGTGGCACAACTGCTTTGATGGTGGTGGTGATGATGATGAAGGATGGGGGCATGAGAAGGTGAAGGGCCAAGAAGAGCGCACTGGAGGGGTGCTAGTGAGTGGGGCGGGTCAAAGGAAGGCTCAGCGTGAATTAGGGGAAAATGTACCCACATCAAAAGTGGAGGTGAGGGGATGGGGGGCAGAAGAGGGACCTCTAACCAGTGGAGAGAACATCCTCAGAGGCATGGTGGATGGTCTACTTGAGAAAAGGGGGAGAGTCATGGGAGAGAAGGAGGCTGGAGCAACAGGCTTGAGGGGCCTTGAATGCATGTTCAAGACTCAGATGGGATTTTGCAGACAAGAGGGATCCAGGAGAGGTTTGATGGTTTTTATCTTTTTAATCAGTCAGTTTAGTGTTTTTCTAATCATATAATATGTAAGGACTTGTATAAAACATGCCAAAGATTCCACAATTTATAAAATGTTAGAGTTGAAAAGGACCCAAAGTATCACTTTTCCACATTTTTCTTCCAGATGACAGTATTATCAGTGGAGGTGAAACACACATGAACAGCACACAGCAATTTAGGGGAAATTTTTGGAAGCCAAATCAGATGTAGTCCAAGGTTCTTTATAAAGCCACAGATGGTATTTCCTCCCTTTGGATACTTTCTTCTATTGAAACCAAATAATCTGTATATAACTTTTTTTTTCTTTAAAGACTTAAATCTTTTTTGGGTCTGGCTTATTTAATATATTTTACTTCACTTTATTCATATTTATGTAAAAATATTTGAAAACTTTTTTTTGTTCTGTCCTTTCTATGTCTTTTCCAAGAGTAATTATTGCTGCTATAGCAATTTTTCAGAATAATTCAATGTTTCTCTCTTTTTTAGTTCTAATGTACTAGAGCATACATAAATAAGATTTATCATTTTAACTCTTTTAGAGTGTCAAATTCTGTGGTATTAAGTACATGCACATTGTTGTGTAACTATCACTACTATCAATCTCCATATACGTTTTCATCTGGATCTGAATTTTCATCATCTTAAGCTGAAACTCAACCCTTTTCCCAGCCCCTGGCCTTACACTGTCTCTATGAATCCCCAATATTTTTAATGAAAAATTTCAAATATGTAGTTAAGGTGACAGAATTGTACAGAGAACATCATATATGCAGCCCCTCAACTCTGTAGCTAACAATTGCTATATTTGCATTTCCACAGATCTGTCCACCTATTTCTCTGTCATCTATCAATCCGTGTTATTTACCTGTATGTTTTTTGATGCATTCCAAAGTAAGTTGTAGACATCAGTATCTTTCCCCCTAAATACTGCAGCACTCATGTCTTACTGAGAGTTCAATATTTGTTTATGGCCATAAGTAGATGTTTTAAATTTCAACACTAGGGACCAACTTCTTCAGATAGTTCAGTGATTTAGAAAAAGAACTCTAGGCCCATGAAATGGGGGAGATAAAATGGGAGTGATCCTAGAGGAAATTACTCAAAGGTTTATAGCAAACCCAAGATATATATAGATCTATACTTATCCTAGAAAATCCTGAAGGATGCTTAAACAGAATAAAGCAGCAAACCAAAACCTGGTTCAACTAAATCTCTCCAACTTAATGAAGTGACAGGAGTAAAAGCTTTGGGATCAGAGAAATCTGGATCTTCATCCCAGATGTCCTGTGTGCCCATCTTTCCACCCATCCTGCTTCTACAATGATTCATAAAGGATTTGGTGTGGCTTATAAAGGCATAAGAAAAATAGACATTAAAACCTATAAGCAGGGATTATGTTAAGATCATTTGAATTTGAGTTTTCTGGCAGCAAATAAAGTCATTTAGATAATTCTCATTGTCCATGAGAAGAAAGGCTCTCCAAGGTCAAGTCACATAACTTATGTGAACCCCAGGTCTCTCATCTATAAGATGGGGAACATAAATGCTTCTCTGTCTCAGGATTGTGGTGAGAATTGTGTGGGTCATTATCTTTGAAGGGCCTGGCTCACTGCCTGACGTATCTCTGCTTAGCAGTTGTTTGTCCCTCTCCTGTTTCCTGCCGTGTTACCCTGTGACTTGTGCTTCTCCTAGAAATGGAATGTGAAGAGTCCAGCAGAAGGGAGGTTTTAGTTAGAGTCTCATAATTGAGGTTCTAGTGCCCGTTGTTTTCCTATTTACCCGCACATTTCCCAGTGAATAGTCTTAGTGTATTCTTTAATTGTTCATCTTTTCAGTGTGGGCAGAAGTTTGCTGGGGTGCTGCATTGGTTTTTTTCTTCTAAGATGCACCAACAGGGTAAAGCTATATGATTTAAAAAGCAAACAAACAACACATTGTTATCAGCAGGAAATGCTTTGTTTGATGGCTAAGAGCATTTTCACTTTCAATTACAGTTTTCCAAATGTTGGTATTAGAGTTGAAGGCACGATCTGCTGATCTTTGGGGGTCAGTCAGTGGGCAGCAGACAAGACTGTTGAATAGTTCACTGTAGCTGGATTATTAAATGATTCCTCCAGTGATTTAGGCATCTTGGCACTAGAGTTGGACTGTCACTTGGCATTTCATTTTGCTTCTTGGCACATTGGTTTTCTGTCAGCCCCAAATCCCAGATTTACTCAACTTAGTTAATTCAGTAGACGTATTTAGATGTTGCGATGGTTAATTTTATGTTTCAACTTGATTGCACTATGAGGTGGCCAGACGTTTGGCCCAATATTATTCTGAGTTTGCCTATGAAGATGTTCCTGGATGAGATTAGCATTTGAATTAGTAGACCGAGTAAGGTAGATTGCCCTCTATGATGTGGTGGTCTTCATCCAGTTAATTCAAGACCTGAATAGAGCAAAACGCCTGAGTAAGAGGGAACTTCTCATGCCTCCTATTCCGGGGAGCTGGGGTATTGGTCTTTTCCGGCCTTTGGACTCAGATTGAAATACCTGTTTTTGGTTCTCAAGGCTGCTGGCTTTCAGATTGGAACATATACCACTGGTTCACCTGGGTCTCCAACTTACTACCTACATATCTAGGGACTTCTCAGCTTCCATAACCTTGTGAGCCAATGCCTTACAATAAATATACACAGACACAGTATATATCTATACATATAAAAATACACAGTTGATCCTTGAACAATGCGAGGTTTGGGGCACTGACCCCTGGCACCATTGAAAATCCACATATAATTTTATATTCTCCCAAAACTTAGCTACTAGTAGCTTACTATTGACTAGGAGACTTATCAATAACATAAAGAGTCAATTAACACACATTTTATATGTTGTATGTATTATATACTATATTATTACAATCAAGCAAACTAGAGAAAATGTTAAGAAAATCATAAGGAAGAGAAAAATACATTTATAGTACTGTACTGTAAAGAAAACAATCTGTGCATGAATGGACTGTGCAGTTCTAACCTGTGTTGTTTAGGGTCAACTGTATATACATATATATGATTGTTTATATATCCTATTCATTCTGTTTCTCTGGAGAGTCTTTATTAATACAGATTTGTCCTGTGTCAGGCCATAAAGCAAAGCTTGGAAAAAAAACGTCACTTCTATAAAGATAGAGCATAGGTTATTTGCATAAGACATGGTGGGATGTTTTCCATATCATAGAAAAATAATAATTTTAAGGTATGAATTAATTGCTTTTTGTTATGTGATGGTATTCATTGTCTTATGTAATTCTCACCACAGCCCTGCAAGGCTCAGTTTAGAGCCAGTGAACAGGAGCAGAGCCAAGATTTGCATGCAGGTGTATTTAATTCCCAAGCCTATGCTCTTTCTACCATGAAGAGAATCCTAAGATGTCAGGAGGAATAAATAGTTTATTCTCTTGGCAGGATTTGATGCTCTGTATGGCTTTACAATTTAGGATTAAAAGTTTTGTTTTGGAGATATTTTAACATTTTCTGTTTAACATTCTGTTGTCTGACTTCACTCTGTATGAGGGCTTGAAAAAAATCTTCCAAAACCATTAATGCTTTCTTTCCTTGGCTTTGATTGAAGTGCCTCACCTGCTCAGTGATTGTATAAATTCATGAGGCTAGAACTGGATTCTTAAAGTTATATTGGGAGAGCATCAGTGCCTACAGGCGATCCACCAAAAAAAAGAGGTGAGTGGGAGTGTCCATGGTCCATTGCATCTGGGGAACACTGCATACTATACCTCATTTTGGAGGTCATGATGCATCCTAGCATGTTAAGTTCTCAGATGTCCTCCGATAAAGATACCCTCTTCATATTTTGCAACCCAGCATTTCTATAACTTCTTTGACCAAAGGCCATTTCTGATGCCAATTTAGAACTCCATGCAACTTAATATTATGGAAAATATTGGCCTCAGCATGGGATAGATGTTTGCACTTGGTACCTGTTGAGGCTGGAGAGGGGCCAGGTGTGAAGGACCTTGTGTGGTGCTACTCTATAGGCACTTTGCTTACAGCCTCATTTGTTTAGGTCTCATTTGGGATGAAGGCCTGGAGGACATACACGTTTGCATAAGGATAGTCAACATGTGATGCACCTTGTTGTAAAGTTCAAGACGCAGAAAGAGCAGCTTTCCCAGAAGCAGCAATATAGTTGCAGACTTAGTGGATGAACATCCATGCTAGCAGCAGCACATTGGGTTCATTAGAAGGAGGACGCAGCACCACACATTGAAGCCTCAGGTGGGCTTGTAGAACTATGATAACAAGTGCTTGTGTCTTGTTTGGTATTCCCCAACCCAGTGGGATTCTGGCCAAGCCCCATAGCCTCTGCAGCTGCGCCCTGTGACACAGAAACAAAGGGCAGACCAGTCCTGCTGGGGCTGACACAGCTCTGTCACCATTGTCTGGGAGGAAGAAACTGTGTGAAGGTGGGACTTGATGTAAACCCAGAGAGGGTGCCAGATCTGCCCGTCCCGGGAACATGGTGTTTGATTATTGTCTGACTTCAGCCTCATCAGAAATGCCACCACTGTGGCATTCCAAGTTGGCTTTTTTTCCCAAGGAGATTTTCAGTCTTCAGGCAATCTAAGCACACAGAAGTCTTTTTGAGCAGCAAGACGATTTTTCTTAATGAAATAACAAGATGATTTCAGCAGGCATTTATTAAACATTTCCTGTATGTTCTGGAGGACAGACTAGCCCAGTCCTTGCCTTCAAAGAGTTTACTTAGTTTAGAGGGGGCACAGTGTCTTTTAAAGAAGTAAGGACAATAAGGTAGTAGAAAGCTCTGCAGATCCTAGCTGGTGATGGTTGATAGGCAAAAGGGGGAGTGTCCTAAATACTGGGAGTGGAACGTATGACTTGAGGGCAGAGCTGGGAAAGAGCCAGTCGTTTAACGAAAATTCCAATTATTGTGGCTGGAGTTTAGACGAGGTGGCAGGGCTGGTGAGGAGAGGTGGGATCAGGGCCAGAGAGCCTCTGTGCCATACTACATACATATCTGGGACTTTATCCTATGATTGATAGGGAGCCACTGAAAGAATTAAAACAGGGCAGCTCCATCATCATACCTACACCATAAACAGAACCCTTGGACTCCTCTATGGAGAAGTGCAAACAGATGAATAACTCAAAATAGGGCTCGGGACTCAGATTTAGCTGTTCGGTTGGTAGTCTTACCCACTCGGAGGTGGTCTCCCTATTTGTTTCATAATAACTGCTTCCCCTCTTTCACAGCAGTTTTTTAAGTTGTACTGAAATAAAACATGTGAACTTGTTTAGCACAAGAGAAAGAACTTACTTGGCTTGAAGTAGTAAAATTCCACACACCCTCCGCTATATTCAAGCAAAGTGTGATGCACTTCCTCTGTCCGCCTGCTTCTGTGGTTCAGTCATTCTTAAAACAGCACACTCTTCCTCCTCCATCAGTCAAGAATTGGAAAAGTGGGACTAAAGAAGGACAAGGCGTTGAGTTCTTGGTGTGGGATTTGAGTGGTGCTGTGCTAGAGGCGACTGTTAGTATTTCTGCCCAGCTCTGTGTTCTATGACATTGTGTTGGTAGCTTGAAACCAGCCATGGTGGGAGTATTTACACTGCAGAAATCAGCACATGCTACAAAGAAGGGCCCACCCTGCACCAGATTAAACAAATACTGGCACACTGTTGCAAGCGGGGAGACTTGGATAAGCAAGAGCAGAGATAAGCAGGAAGAAGAGACTCCTGCTAGAGGAGTCCCTTTCCATCTATTTCTGGGTCAGAGTGACACACTCAACCTTCTTTGCCTTTTGGGTATTAGCCCTGAGTTTAAGAGGTGAGCCAGAGACTGTGCCTTCCTGTGCTTCCAGCCTGTGGAGAAAGGTGTGCGGAAGGGCTCTTCTGCCCCTTGGGTCCACCCTGCCAGCAGTGTCTAAAATATAAACTCGTGTCAAGGGCCTGTCACCCCAGGCACGGCTGGGCTGGCTGCTCAAGGCTCACAGGGCCTAGTGCAACAGTTCAACTATTCTGCCTTATTTTTACCCCTCAGTTTCTTTGATCAAGTCACTAAGTAATATAGAGGAGGATGATGTCTCTGTGTCAACCGTCAAGGCCTAGGTCCCAACACACCATACCAGTGAGACTCCTTAAAAAGAGAGTCCCTTGCCAATTGACAAGTTATGTGAAGACAACACTAAGCTTGTCTCCAAGTTGGCATAAATGTCTGTGGAATGAGGGATGGAGCAGTACTAGCAAATGGGGCAACCCAGGCTCTAGAGAAATAACACCACCTTTCTAAGCAGCAGAATTATTTCTCAGGTAGCTGAATTCATTGATGTCCCCTCGGCAAGACATTGGGTACATTGGTCAGGGGTATAAATTTTAATGACCCGAGCAAGACATACAGTTGACATTTTGCAGCAAACAGATGCAAAAGGCAACTGGATGTGGGAACACTCACAAATGGCAAGCTTGCTTTGGGAGGCAGCTGGAGGAACCGATCCTCGTGTGGAGTTGAACGTGTAGGAAAGTGGGGATTAATGTTCTGCAGCAAATTCTCACCAAGGACTCCCTCTTGTGATTGCAGAAGATTGGCTATTAACCGGGTGGGAAAGAAACCTGCTCTTCTTAAACGGAGAACCCCCTTCGGAGCCCATATTTACCTTAAATAAGAGTGTGCACTTTTGATTTTCCCAATGATATTTTTAAAGTTATTCGACTCAATTTTCTAGGTATTCATGAAATGGTTGCATTTTTATGGGTATATTTTCGTTTCAAGGGCAACGAGGTGACTATCTTGTCCTGGTTTGCCTGTGACTTTCCTGTATCCCAAACTGAAAGCCCTGCATCTTGGGGACCTTTTCAGTCCCACACACATGGAGGACGGCCAGTCATCCTAGAGGCAGCTATGGTGGGAGCTGTTATTGCTAGTCAGACATCTATGGATTTACTGAGTCACTTTGGGCAAGTTGCTTGACCCGTCTCACCAGAACAATGTAAAAAGAATGCTGGCTTCCCAGGACGTTGTGTGGAATTCAGCAAAACAATAGTGGCCATGTGCGTGGTAGATGGGCAATACATTTTTTTTTTTACACAAATATAGTTTTTCTATCATTCTGGCTTTTCCACTTCAGCATTTTTTTTTTTAAAGCGAACCCTTGATGGAATAAGTGGGAGACTTACCCTCCGCAAACCCTTCAGCACTTTTGCTTTAACCTTGCGTAGACTGTCTCCTTGGCTGCGCAGTGTGATCCGGAAGGGAGCCCCACATTCACTTTTGATCGTGTCCAGAGCTGAGGGCTTGACATTTGCCTGGCAGCCCAGGCCAGCCAGGAATGCCTGTGTTTTTCATGGGAGGAGAGGGGACAGCCCTGGCTTCTCACTCTTGGTGTCAGATTCGGGTCACCTGGAAGTCAGCATTGGCCTGGAGCTCCCCGTTTCAGAAAGCTGTTTGGAAACACTCATGGTCAGTGACCAGCAGGAGCACATTCCAGTACTGACCTGGGCGTCCAGCAGAGCAGGAGAGGAGGTCACTCAGCCTTAGATATGAATATAGGGAAGAAGACAAAGGAACTTTCCAGAGCTTGCTTTCTAACACTCAAAAGTGAAAAAACGTGCAGTTTTAAAGGAACTCCTTCCTCTTTTCTCACAAGGCTACACACAGGAATCTCTCTCTCCTGAAAAAAAAAAAAAAAAAAAAGAAACGTATTTGGAAACTGTAAACCCATTATTTTTCTCAGGTTGGTTTTGAGGCCTTGAGAATAAGAGCAGGCTTTTTTGCCTACTTAGAAGGTAGGGATGAACCTGAACAGACGTCAGTTTCTTTTCTTGGGCCCCAAAACTTGGAGTCATCCTTAACTCCTCTGTTCTCTCACATGTCCAGGATATACTTCTCTCCATTGCCAGTGCTGCCACCCTGGCCAAGCCACCATCATCTTTTGCCTGAAAAACTAGATGTGGCCTCACATCTGGTCTCCCCACCCTTACCCTCCAGCCTCATGTCAACAACCAAAATGGTCTTTGTAAGACGGAGGTCAGATCATGCTTCTGCCCCACTCTGAATCTTGCTGTGAGTTCCCATTTCACCCTGAGTAAAAGCCATAGTCCTTACAATGACTGACACATGGTCTTTCTGCAGCCCCCCATCACCTCTCCAGCCTTACCTCCTGTGACTCTCCCACTGGTCTCCCGACTTGTTCCTTGAGCTACCAGGTATATTTCTGATTAGGACCTGGCCCTGGCTGTTTCCCTCCCTGGCATACTCTTCTGCTTAGTGCATCCTCTCATCTCCTTCCAGGCTCTCCTCAAATCTCACTTTCCAGAGAGGCCACCACCAACCACCCTGGCCCGTGTACTGCGACCTGGCCTGGCCCCTCCATATACTCCCAGCCCATCTACTCTGCTTTTCCTCTTTCCTCCAAGTCTTGCTACCAACACAGCATATCATTTCTGTATTTCTTTGCTTTAGTCTCGTATACCAAATGTTCATCAAGGCACAGGGGAAAGGGGATGGGCAGATCTGAGTTCAAATCCCACCTCTACTACCATTTATTCCCTGTCTGATTTGTAGAAGTATCTCTCAGAGGCTCAGTTTCCTCATCTGCAAAATAGTAATAATGAATTCACTCAGCAAGTAATCAGGGAGGACCAGCACTGTGAAAGGCATTGGGGAAGAAGAGCTGAATAGGTGATTGTAAAGAGGATTAAATGCACATATGCGTATCATATACCTGGTAGAAAATTTGGCATGTATTTGGTGTTCATTAAATACAATTCCCTTTTTGAAAAACTTGAATTATACCTTTTATTAGTTATCTTCTCCTTTTAGTTCATACCATTTTCCTTTAGTGCTAAGAAGAGCAAACTAGATTAGAATGCACACACTCACACACACACGTCATTGAACCACAGTAGGATTTTTGGGAAAAGAGCCTGGAAGAGCTCCAGGAGAGTCCAAGAGTCTCCTTATATATGCAGATCATAGTGTACACATTTTATTTAAATAGAAACTCTGTAGCTTTTATCAGATTCTCCAAAAGAGCCCTTGATCCATAAAAGTTTAAAACCACTCTAAAACCCCATGATTGGTCCACTATTCTGGGCTTCTCTAAACAAAGATTTGTAACGGAAACTCTGAAATGATGATTAATTCCAGGGTGGAAGGTGGCTTTTGTGTGGTATGGGTGCTGAGCCCCCAGTTTTCTGGGTGGTGAGAGGAAAGCCTGTATATGTCAAGGTCATTGCCTTTTGAATCCCTGGTGCCGCTGGAATTTAAAAGCTTGCTCCGACGTGGATGAAATCAGCCCTGATATGGCTGGGATGACAGTGTGAGAAGTGTAAGCACAGGTGTTATGAAAGCTTCATTAATCTGGGTTGAGTAGAGATCACGGAGGGCAGAGCCCCTCGGGCCCTCTGCATAATTCCGTGTTCTGATTTGGGAAGCCTGAGAAAAGGACTGTCCCAAAGGGAGATAAATGCAAAAGCATTGCTGTTATTATTATCATTATTATTACTATCATTATTATTTGTGTTATCAACACAGAGCCTGCTGGCTCACTTAGCTCTGTGCATTGTTGTCAGCTCTGTCGCATTTCACCTCAGCTCCCATCATTGTCTCTTCATTTGCACGTATCATTCCAGAAACACACTTTCTTTTCATTTCTTGCAACAGAAAAATTAGATGAGAGGAATGAGGGAAGTTTAAAAGACAAGAAAACAGTGCCACGGAAGAATTTTGTCCTGCCTTAATGAAGGAAGCCAATACCATTTTTACTGTGGTCTCTCCTCTGGAGGAAAATGCTGCAGAGGCAAAAGCAAGACCACGGAGTGGGTGAGAGAGGGTTTCCTGGGTGTGTGATATGCGGGGTTTCTTTCTGGAGTCCCTCACTGTGTGTTCCCTTTGGTCGTTGGAAACCCTTGGGAAGAGAGCATGCCTCCCTGGGGAACTGGTGTGGTACAGGGCATGGCTGTGCTGTGGCTTTCTGAAGGTGAGGCTCTATTTAGACCTTCAAATGAATGACCGACGCAGTTCCCGTAATGACAATTATAGGTTCTTCCCCCCCCCGCCCAGCTTTACTGAGGTATCATTGACCAATAAAAATTGTATATATTTAAAATGCACAATGTGATGTTTTGATATATGTATACATTATGAAATGATTACTACAATCAAGCTAATTAACATACCCATCACTTTACATAGTTACTTTTTTTTGGTGGTGAGAACACTTAAGATTTACTCTCTTAGCAGTTGAACTCATAAAAGCAGAGAGTCAGACAGTGGCTGCCAGGGAATTTGAAGGGGTCAGGGGAACGGGGAGGTGTTGGGCAGAGGGTACAAACTTTCAGTTATGTGGGGTGAATACATACTGGAGATCTAATGTGTAGCTTGGTGCCTATAGCTAATACTCCTGTATTGTATACTTGAAATTTGCTAAGAGACTAGCTGTTAAGTTTCTGGAAGGACACTGCAGGGTCCTTCTTATTTCAGCATATTGCCACTGTCTGCAGGTATGGTCTTGGGTCAGTGGTCAGGTCTCTACTCTCCTACTTTCCTCATTCTCATCTATAAGGCTACTTAAAGATGGCTTGAAATGGTCTGCAATTGCAAAGTCATTGTACCATTGTCAGAGGGCTATTTGTTAATCACATATGTAGAGTTAGCCTTCCAACTTACATGAAAATATCTACTTTTGAAAATATCTACTTTTGAAAGACACCGTAGTAGGTAGGCTAATGACAGGCTTCAGTTTAAATCCAGTTCTGCCACTTACTAGCTGACTGCGGGCAAGTTAAGTTTCCCTGTGAAGGTTTCATGGGTTGTCATGCTTGCAAAGAGGGTGATACATACTACATCCAATAAACAGTAGCTATTATTATTACTATACTACTACCATTACTATTACTAACTCACATTGGTAGCAAATACTTATTTTTGGGGAGAGGAGAGACTGGATATGTCCTTTGGACACTACACAGGGTTAAGCCTGCCCTTTCAGTAACAGTGAAGGCTCTGTACGCACATGGCCTTTTAGAGCTATATTTTGACAACTGCTCAATTAGCCAGATAGCTGAAAACTATGTCAGCCATGGTCCCGATGCATTATTGATGTTGGCCCTTTTCTTCCAGCTGCATTGCCCGGTCCTTGTCCGCGGAGAACAGGAAGGGTATTCTCTCTCTCTTGTGTCCCTTGGAGGCAGGCCAGAGTGGAATCCTTCTCCAAAATGTTACTTCCCTTCAAAGGTGAAAAGCATGAGTCACAGCTGGTCGTCCCCCTGGGTTATTTCCGCGCTGCCCCTCCTCCGCACCACTCCCCCCCTGCACCGTTTCACGGGTGATTAAGGACAGGCAAGCGCGCTCCTCTGGGAGTGAGGACAGAGCCGGCGATGCAAAGAGGGATTTTCCTTCGCTGAGCAAACACCGGGCTACGTCACCAAGTCTCTGGGGCGCTATCAGTTGCTGCGGTGAAAGCGCCTTCTGAGGGGATATCGATTTGGCGCGATGGTTAGCAGCAGCTGGCACAAATGGAGCCTCCTCGCCGCTGCGGGCTTCTGGCCACCTTGGCGGACCTGGCCAACGAGAAAAGCGTGTCCCGAATGTTTGCAAATGCCAGGAGAGATGGGCTCAGCCAGGGGCACCAAATGACGCGGCGCCAGGCTGCTGCCAAGATGCCCAGAATAATGCGTTCACATGTACTTTCGGAGAGCAAACTCTGATAAGCACTCAAATTTAAGCACCTGCTTAATTGGTTTAAAAAAAGAGAGAGAGAGAGAAAAGTCCAATTACTACATTTTCGGAAGTGGTTTTTCCTTTTTTTTTGCCTTTAAATTTCCGCGGCCTTTTTTAGGAGTGGTTTTTTTCCCTTTCTTCTCCCCCCACCTCCTTTCCTTTATGTTTTAAGTGGTTTATGATGATGCATTTATTAGTTGTGGCTTCCAGGGCTAGATAGTCACTGTGGGAGGTAGGTGATCGCTGAAATTTTAATCAAATTGAATGATATAAGTCTCCCTGCCAATATTCTGACATATGCACATCTTCATTTTGATGAGAATGTTGTTTCTAAGAGCCATAGTTATCAAATAAAGCTCCCGAGGTGACCAGTAGTAAATGACCAGCCCTCTGTCAATAAACCCTTAACCAAGTTTGATTTTGCTATGGGAGGTGGAGGGATTTTGAAAAGGTCATGCATGCGTTAAAATTTCCTCTCCGACCAGCTGGTTCTAGAACAGAGAGATGGATAAATTCTGCAGTAAATGAATAGGAAATGTGGCCCCAAGTCCCAGACAGTAGTAATATCTTCAAGAATTGCTTGGAATGGTTTCTGATAGATTGGGTCATGAATAGAATAACAGTATATGGGAAATTATTACTGTGATCATTAAAATTGGAACCTCCACGGCAAATGAGACTGATTTCTGCCCAGGTTGGAGAGGGTACTCCTGCTACGTTGTGTGGATGGGTGAGGTGTGGGGACTGATTTTCACAAATGCTCTTTGTGCCTGAGTGGGCACGGGAAGTAGGAAATGGAATCTTTGTTACCTAGAGACTGATGTAGAAGGCTGTGTTTTGTTTGCCCATAGTGAAAGCAGAATGGCTGCTGACAGGATCTTAACTGACGCGTTTGGAGCTATATTCAAGGACTCAGCACTCTTTCTTTTCGATGCTTTGGTTAAAATTTTCAAGTGCTTCCGAAATCCCATTGAGGGGAATTATTTTCATTTCTTCACTTACATTTAGCTCAGGCAGTGGTGAAGTCACAGAACTATATCTGTGGGAGTCCATCCCGTTCTATGGTGGTACCTGTGGCCCACAGGGCTTTTAGAGCCTCTGGCTAAGATTTGCTTTGCATGCTAATTGCTTTTCAATTGTGCCCGTAAGTTTTCATTCCTCTCTGTAAATCAGGTCCCACTCCCTGCTTATAGGAGTCTGTTTATATCTCAGAAGTAGAAATATAAGCATATGCCAACTTCTGATGAGTCTGTCAGTCTGTATGTATGAAGGATTATGGGCCAGATGAGGGTGCCTTCAGGGTCTTTTTTATTAGCATGAATCTGTCAAAAGTGTATGGGTGGAAAGCATTCATGGAGATATTATTCTTTTATTCTTCTGGGTCTTAAAAATCCTTTCACTTCTGAGAATCAGAGGGAATAGAATGGGCCATTTAGGTGTCCTGGAGGGCAATTTTGAAAATGTTGTCAGGAGTATTTTCCCTAATTTCCCTTGTTGTCCTTAATCACACAAAAAGTAATGTTTCACTTTTCTCGAGGTATAGCTGCCAGATAACTGAAAATTAACCCTTTATGCACCAAAATGTAACCTGGCCAGCGCCTTACTGCCTTTCCCCAAACAACCCCAAATTAGCTTCTCGTCTAGTTGAAGATTTATTTATTCCCATGTCTCAGGTTTGCTCTTTGAATATAGTTCCTATGGCAGGAATCATTTTGGACCATACATGAAATAAATTTCATAGTCCTTCTCTGAGAAGCCCAGTTGGTCTTGGGCCCGTTGGTCTGTTATGCCCTCAGGGACAGTGGTGGACAGGACCCTTGTGATCTCTGCCATCTGGGACACTAGTCTAGTGAATCCTGTAGTAACACTACCAACAGGGAAATTAGTTCATCATCACTGATTGGATTAGTTCAGTAGTGTCACTGTGGGTTTTGGATGCTGGAACTCATGGGTCTAAGAATCTCTCCTCAGTTCAGGTCACTTTTTTTTTAAATAAAGTTTATTTATTTGAGAGAGAGAGAAGGAGAGAGAAAGAGAAGAGAGTGTGTGTGGAGGGAAGGGCAGAGGGAGAGGGAGAATCCTCAAGCAAACTCCTTGCTAAACTCAGAGCCTAGGACCCTGAGATCATGAACTGAGCGAAAATCTAGAGCAGGCCTCTTAACTGACAGCCCCACCCAGTGCCCCAGGTCACTTTTTGAGATCATTTAGCATCTCTGATTAAGCCAGGGGGGCGTTCTTACTCCTTTCCAACCATTCTTCACAGAGCAACCATAGTGACCCTTTACAAACACATCTTGGAATCCCTAAGTGATTTCTCCTTGGACTTCAGGTGAAAGCTGCCCTTAAATCTGCCCTCAAGGCTCTACTAAGGCCCTACCTGGCTCCTCCTCCCATTCACCCCGGGCCACTCTGCCCTTTGCCACATCACTCCAGCCACAACCCAACTGCCTTCAAGCTCCTTCCTGCTTCAGAATCTTTGCATATGCTGTTCCCTCTTGTCAGAAATGTTTTCCTCCTTTCTGTTAGCTGGATGAATTCTTTATCTCCTTCAGGTCTTGGCTCCGATGTCGCCTGCTTAGGAGGCCATTCTTGACCACCTAGGTGGATTAAAGATGGCTCTAAAATCTACGTTACTTTCTTCCCTCCCCTCCCCCCGAGCCTTGGGAGGTAATGTTTATCTCTCCTCACCTTGAATCAGAGCTAGCACCGTGATTGCTTTAACCAACCAAATGCAGTGGAAGTGATGCTGTGTCAGTTCTGGCCCAGCCTTTGAGAGGAATGGCAGCTTCCTCCCTCTTGGAATGCTTGCTCTTCCAAGCCAAGGCCCCACGTGTGCATGAAACCATATTGAACAGTATGGCCCCAGGTGCCATCTGACTGCAAGTGCATGAGAGACCCCAAACAAGACTAGTGGAAGAACTGCCTGGTCAACCCCCCAAAATCATGAGAGGCAAAAAGTGGTTGCTGTTGTTCTGAACCACTACATTTTAGAGGGTGGTTTGTTATATAGCAGTAGTTGGCTGATGCCAACTTATTTATAAATAGGCCCCACCCCTATTGTTTTCTGTACGGGACTCTGTTTATTGTCTTTTTAGTACTTGTCATGATTTATGATGATGTATTTATTATCTGTTTCCCTAATTAGACTGACATTCCATGGGGCAGGCACTGGGCTTTTTACTGACCACTGCAAACCTACTATCACAGAGTGCCTAGCCCATCGTAAGCGCTCAGCAAAGTTTGTTGCATGAATGAATGGATTTTAAAAGTCCTAGCATTTGTTTGTGAAATTATGTCTGTCACCCGCCCCCCCCATCCCCTGCCTTGCTACAGAGACAAGAATCTGCAAATCTTTTTCTCTCGTGGCAATTCAAAAGCAATGTTAGGAAAAAAAAAGTTTTTATCATTCTTTATAAATTATACTTGTTAAATCACAATTCTGCTTTGCATCTACTATGCACCTGCGCAACAGATTTTAATGATTCCCTACCGACAAGAGCATAATAGGACTGAGCTTTCGTATGGTAGCCCCGGCCCCCTCAATCGGCATGTCCAGCCTTTGCTTGCTGTCCCTTCCCGGGTCCCCTACTCCAGGCACACTGATTTCTTGCCATCACCTGTGTCACCACATGCATTTTCACTTTCCTGGAGTTTCTCTTCTCTGGTTTTTTTCTTCGGGAAGCCTTTGTCAATGGCCTCTGCTTTTAGTGGGCATTCCTTCTTCTTACCTGTGAACAATCCATTAAACCATATCCTCGGATGGGAGTAGGAGCCATTCTCGAGATTCGGGAAGGAGGCTCAGGAATAATGGAGCACTGGGACATAGCTTCTGGTCTCAGCTCTGCCACTGGGCCTTCTGCACTGGGCCTTATCGAACCTGGTTGGGCTGCTTGTTCCTCTCAATAAAAGTTAGCATCGTGGTTAAAAGGATTGCTAAGGTCCCTTTCAGCACTGGGGCTTTCCATATTCAAATTTGCTTTACAGCCATAGGAAGAACAACCCACTGATTTATGTGCATTTGGGTCATAATTTGGTTGACTGCAGCATCAGCAGTTTTCCATGAACGAAATTTTCAATTTCATTAGTACAGCCACGTTAATTCTGCTGGGTTGGCCCCATGTTCTGAGAGGCAGAGCGGCCACGAGGGCCAGGAGTCAGGAAGCCACGTACTGTCATGCTATCTGGCCACCAGCTGGAGGGTAGACCAGCAGAGGGAAGCCAACAGACCTCTTGGACCTCATCCACTTCATTTCTAAACTGGGGATAAAAATAATGTATTTAGCTCACTTCGGGATCGCTTTGAGGAACTCACTTGTATAATAATGGCAATGCTTTGGTAGGCCATTACCAAACTGTTATTGAAACACAATTATTGGGGTATCTATTTATCAAGATAAAAAGTCTCCTTACATTTACCTCAGGTGCCCTGCCCACTCCAAGGTCCTATACCATTTCCATTTTCCTTGCCTTCATGTTCTATTGGATGGATGGGATGGGGGAGGCACTCTGCTTTGTTATGAGAGCTTTCAATGTTTAAGGCACGGGCCATACATTTTTTTTTTAGACTACTTAACAAAATCCTCTATGGAAGTTCTATTAGTCAGGATTTTTATGGTTGTCAGTGACAGAAATCTGATTCAAGTTGTTTAAGTGAAAAGAACATGAGGGGAGGGGACATTTATTTGGTTCATATAACTTAAAAAGTCCATGGATAGCTCTGGCTTCAGGCGTTGCAGGATCAAGGGGCTCCAAAGATCCTTTAACATTTGTTTCTTTCTGTCTTTAGCTATTCTCTCTGCTTTTCTCTGTGTTGGTGTCATTTTTCTGGTATACTCACTCTACATGGTAAAAGGATAACCCCAGGCCAAGATAACCTCGAGCTTTATAATGTTGTCTTAAAGGAAAGACAAATAGACCCTCTCTCTTTCCCAGTGGCCATATCAAGTCTCTCATAAGGAACCACTATTAGATCTGCTTTAGTTACATGTCACCCTTTGGTCACTTTGTTCAGAGATACAGGGTGGATTGCTCTGACTGACCAACTGAAGTTATGTTTATTAGAGTCAAATCTAGCCAGTGGTCAGACTCCAGATTTCCCTGTAGCTTTTTGGGGGGCCCATGAAAAGCTTGGTTATCCTAGGCCAGGCTGTGGGTCTCAAAGGTATGTGAGAACTGAAAAGATCTGGAAGTCACTGAGCCCAACTGAGCCCATGGCCAGAGAAGGGAAGTGTCTTATCCTGGGTCCCATGTGATTCAGTGCTATGCTTAGTCCTCTTCTTGCTGTGCCACCTCCACTGGAAGCATTACATGAGTTTGTCACAGCAACTGAAGGATCCCGCCAGAGGGAGGGGTGGAAACTGGATCACAAGCGGGTTCCGTGAGACCACACCTGAGCTGGGGCTCTATCCTATTTCTTCTCCTGTCTGCTCTCCCTAGCCCTCTCGGCCAAACTCTGGATAGCTGAGATGGTGGCTGCTCAGAACCCCATTTCAGATGGGCCAGAGAACAGGAGTCCTCTGGGCTTACCGGTTCACTCCTCTTCCTGTACTTTCTTTTTCCAGTAGAGGTGGTTCCTGAGACAGAGTCTGCCCCAAATTATAAAACCAAAATGAGAAAGTGTCAAAGGGAGAGAAGACAGTGTGACTGTCACCAGAGAGGCCCCTTGCTGGAAAGGGAAGCCGATGGGAGAGAAGAGCCTCTGTTGACAGTGTGTTATGGGGCTGGCTCATATCTGGTGTGAATGGGAAGGAGGAGCTGCGGCGCCTGGCAGTGCTACTTGCCATATCCTAAATGCTTCTCCAGAATTTCCCCCTCAACAGACTCTCTGGATGATGCCACTGCCAAATCATGAAAAATGTAACAAGGGCGCTGGTTTGCTTCGTGAAGGTCAAAGCAAACAGTCTTAATCTCAAAGCTGGAAGATGGGTGTTCATGGGAGAAAATGGTGTGCTTTTTCTGATTTTGTCTCTTTCCTTTGTGCAACTCTTCCTTCTTTGTAGGTTGAGGAGCTTGTTTGTATTTGATAGTTGGATTCCTCTTATGGAGCCCTGGTTATCATTTGCCCCATGGTTGTTGCATAAGCCCATGGCAGGTTCCTGGAGAGCTGACTTCAGCGTCTGCTATGTATTCAGGGCAGTAGGTACCCTCGACATGTGACCATGCTTTCCTCCACCTAGCATCACCCCCTGTTCTCCATCATCTGGAGAGAGCCTGAGTTTCTTCCATGACCACAAAGTTTGGCTGACCAGACTTTCAGTGTTTTCTCCAGATCGTCTTAGTCATGCAGTTTACAGTCAAGCCATCTAAAACTGTTGGTGCGCAGCTGTACCCTCCACACCTTCTCGTGCTTCTGTGTTTCTTTTCATGCAGTGTGCTCTTTCTGGAATTTACCTGCCTTCATTCATCCTCCATGTAAGCAACTTCAACTCATCCGTTTTCAAGATCCGGTTTGAATGTCACCTCTGCTTTCCTAATCCCCCTCCCCCCAGTATCAGTGACCCTTCATCTGTGTTTCTACAGCCCCACCCTCTCTGTTATATACCCTTTTACTTATCTTTTTATGTGTCTGCAGGGAGGTGGTATAACAGGGAAAGGAACAGGAGCTTTGTACTCTGATCTGGGTTTAAAACCTGGCTCTGCCATTTATTAAGTGTCTGTCTTTGCAAAAGTGATCTGACCTTTGGGAGCCTCTTCTGTCTACTTGTAAATGGGCATGATGAACTCTTCTGAAGTGTTTTGTTGAGGATGAAATGAAACAACCTGTGAGGTACTTAACGTGGTGCTTGGCATATGGTAGTGTTCAGTAACTGGTAAGTCTAGTGATTGTAGTTATTACGATTGTTATTGGGTCGTGAAATCTTAGAGATGAAATGACCTGAGGGGTCATTCTTATGTCTACAAAGTCTGATGCCTACTCTCTTGTCTGATAGTCATCCAGCTTCTCCTTGAACTCTGCCACAGACAGGGAGTTCACTTTCTCTCATGATACTTAATGCTGATTATGCAGAGGCTTGCTAGTACTTAGACTAAGTTACTCTGTGTTTATTTGGGGAACTGTTTTAAATTGGCAGTTATATTTATGTATATATATATATGTATATGTATGTGTATATGCATTATATATTTATGTATGTATGCATGTCTATATATATATTTAGTGATGTTTCACCATATAAGATTTCCTAAAAAGTCTTATTGAAAAAGCTGGGTAAGGAAGTCACAATGGAAATTAACCTCCCAAGCGAAGCTGTGAGTGGCTTTGCATTTTCTTAGATCTTTTGTTTCTCAGTGGGTTTGCATCTGTTTATTGCTTGTCTCTGAGTGGACTGCCCATGGAAATTGTGGCTTATAATGTTGCTGCAACTGTCAAGCATATCATGTTTGTGATAGATAAAAAGAATAAAATCTGAGTGACATAATAACATGGTGCATCTAATAGTAGTAATACTTTATTGGCAGAGAGAAGACAGATTTTTCCTAATGCGGTTTAGAAAGAACCGTGGATTAGGAGCAGGAAATCCTAAGATAGTCTTAGGTACTTTGGGCTCAGTTTTCTCATCTGAGAAGTGGGAGTATTCGTCACACAGAGATGGGATATAGAGAAGGCAGAGGTGAACTCTGTCTCTGAGAACGAAGCACTCCCCCACTTCCCCATTCAACCAGAGCAGCTCTTTCTTTAATTTTTCAACATGAGGTATGCATTGGAGTCCCTTATAAAATGTTATTCTAAATAAAATATTCTGTCGCTTAAAAAATTTGTAAACTTCTAAACCAGATTATCTTTAAGGTCCCTCCAGCCCCCAAAACTATATGTCTCTAAAATAAAGAAAAGTGATACATCCTTACTAACTTTCTGATGCATGTTCAGTTTTAAAAAATGAAACAAAATTACTTTTTAGAAACTTTGTTAAATAGTATTTTTTGTCTTCCCTCTCTGATTGGCTTAATTGCAGTGAAAGGCTGTTCCTTTTCTTTTTCTTCCAAAATTTGCTTTTCTCTGACTTAATCCAAATCCTACTCATACGACGAAAAGGTGATAGGTATGGTGGAAGGCAGGAAGACAAATACGCTTTATTATTCCCTTGCATCCTTTCATCCCAGGCCAGTCCTTGGAGAAACCGTACCATAATTGAAATATGTTTTCAGCAACATGCATCTATCTCCCTTTTCAGCAATTCCTTTCCCTCGTTCTCTCCAGATGACCTCACAGAATCATAAAGATGGAACTAAGATGTAAAAAAAATCTTTATACCTGAATTCTTTACTTTAACCATGTGGAAAATGGGACCCTGTGAGGGGGACAGATTTGTACTGGGTAGGGTAATGAGCCATAACTCAAATGCTGGTCTTTTCCAGGTCAGTTCATTTTGTAGTAGGTCTGGATAACCTCCTGTGCTTTAGCTCTTACTGTAAAATAGGGACGATAAGAATAGTATTTGCCTCTTAGAGTTGTTGCTAGTATTATGTGAGCATAGAACCTTAGAGCAGTGTTTGGAATATAGATAGTTTTGGATACCTGTTTGCTGTTACTCTCATTACTACACTTCCATATTCTGACAGCAGGCTGCCCAAGGTGCACAAAGATGGTAATCTAATTTGGGGACCGGGTTGCCTCCCATCTTGCATCCCCAAAACAAGTTATTAAAATAATGTCTTTTTTTTTTTTTTTTAACATCCAGTATTAGCAGGTTACTGCTCCCTGCTGGGTGACATTGGGTAGGTAATTGGTTCTTTTCAGATAAATGAATTTCATGTTAACATGTTGGCTGCTTAATGCTATCTTTGGTAGTAATGTGTTAACTCAGTGATAATGTGTGTGCTTCCAGAAAATCAAGGACTGACTCTAATGCGATGCCTTCAGATTGTGTGGTAGGTGAGTGTGTAAGTCCTTTTCAATCAGATAGGTCAGTCATCTCACCTTGAAGAAGGTACCTTCTTCCACTGGAATGAATGGGGCTAGTCATGCCATCCCCATCACTCTCACCTCTAATTTCTGGAAAGTAAATGCCAGCTACCAAATGGGTGAGCATTTAGGATCTAGACACTATATCATTGTATTCCTTTATAAGGTCACATGAATGTAATTTTACAGGAACAATGAAGAAAAACTAGCTCTTTACCTCTATCTTACTTTTGAGAAGCAGGCATATAACTGATGGCTAGCCAAAGGATGCTGGGAGTGTGACTGAAAGTATCTGCCAGGGAGGGAAATATGTTATGGGGCAAGCTGCACCCAGAATCTCAGGAACCCTGAGTCCCAGCTTTGAAATGGCCCTGGGAGGTGGTAGTGGCTTCATCTAGATGGGAATTTGACCACCAGTTCTGTGATGTCAGGGCTGCAATCAACTTGAGCCAGGATCTTCTCTTTTTCTGTCTTTAGTCTCTCTCTTAATCCCCCCCTTCTTCCTCCCTTCCCAGCTCCATACCTTGTCCCATTCTTCCAGAGCACAGTGCTTTATTGACATTGTGAATGACCCAGGGGGACACAGTGAGTTGCCACTTCGTGGAGCTGAAACTCTTTGCCAGTCTCAACGCCTGCCCAACCATCAAGCCCTGCAGGGACCCCTTGAGGAATATGTGGCATTAATGGGTGGAAACTCCTACCTCCTCACCGTTGGTTTATATTTTCCTTACCCGGCACCAATTCCCCCATCCCCCGACCATGGCGGGGTGGGTGGGGAGGGAGGGAGAAATGAACTCTCATTAGCAAGAACATATCAGGACTTTCTAAGTGTGATGTGTGATTACTTTAATCCCTGCCAATTGTTTTACTATTTCAAAATGGAACCGGCTCTCTGGCGGGCGTGTAGGTGAGCCCCACCTGAGAGCTGCCAGCACGAACTCCGCGGAAGCTCGCCTCGCCGTTCAGCCCACAGCCTCCTGGGGGCCGCAGCCCTCGGTTCCCTGGGACTGAGCGCGGGGCGCCTCCGGCCGTGTTTTGTGCGCGCCGGGGCGGTGCGTGGCGCGGGGCTCCGGGTCCGAGGCCCGAGCCCGGCGAGCGTGTGCCCCGCGGACGGCGCTGCCCGGTGCGCCCCTCCCTTCGCGCTCGCGGGTGTCAGACCAGATGCCAGCCCCCGCGCGCTGACAGACGACTTTTCTCAGTTGTCAGTTTTCTTGCTTGTCAGCAGAGCTACTGGTAAGTGAAAGAAAACAGAGACAGGGCGCGAACGCGGCGAGGCAGGGGAGAGAAGGGGTGGGACAGGAGGAGGGAAGCCGCGGGGCGCCCGAGGCTGGGGGGGAGCGCGGGGAGTGGGGTGCTTGGCCTCCGGGTCGGACCACCCCGCCCGCACCAGCTCCCCCTTGGTGCTTCCCCTCCCCTGTTTCTCCTCCTCGCTCGGTCTCCCTTTCTCCCCCAAATCCTTCAGCTGCTACACCGATTGCTTCTGTGGCTTTGTTTAAAAAAAAAAAAAAAAAAAATCCGAATAGGTCCGAGGTGCTTTCTCCTGGAGTAGAAGCACAATCCCTATTCCTCGGTATTAGCTCGGGACCATGGCTGGTTCCCGCAGCTGCCTCCGGGAGGAGGCACCTGGGCCGGGGATCGCCCGCGCTGCGAGCCCGCAGTAAGTCCGGGTTTGTGGGCGCAGAAAGGAGGAGCGCACGCAGAAAGTGACAGGCAAAGGCGCGCTGCGCCCGGCTGGGGCTCGGGGCCGGACCGGCGAGGAGGCAGGGAGGGACAGCCCAAACTCTCACAGCCTCACTCCCAGTGATAACCTGCAGCTATGGAGTCGCCAACCAAGGAGATTGAAGAATTTGAGAGCAACTCTCTGAAATACCTGCAACCCGAACAGATCGAGAAAATCTGGCTTCGGCTCCGAGGGCTGTAAGTAAATCTGTTTACTTCTCCTGCCCCGTTTCTCTCTGCAGTCGGTATCTTAAGTATCCCGTTACAGCCATGACTGCTCACCCTCTTCCTGCAGGCCCCTTTAAATACAGCCCTAGACGTTCCACAACTGCTTCTCTGTTAATTACAGTCACTGCTACCTTTTTTTTTTTCAACCGAGACTTGTTTCTTTGAGTGTTTTAGAATGCCTTGCTATTTCCAAAGCATACTTTCTTTGGGGGAAGAGGAGATGCCTTTAGATTTCAGTTGTAGTAGCTCAATATCCATGGAGATGTTTCTGGTCCTTTTTGCCCAAGGAGAAAAGTCTGGGGACTCAGGCTACAGACTATTAATCAAAGGAAGATATTCTCTGCAAAATACTTGCAAACATCTTGGCAGGTGGTCCAAGAACTTACCAACAGTTCAAATTCAGCATTCATTCTGGCTGCTAAATTTTCCTCTCCCTCGCCTCGCCTAGTTCAACTTCTGATATTTTCTTAGGATTCTTTCTATCGGGAAATAATTACTAGAAGGAAGGGCTTTTTTTGGAGAAAGTGGGGGTCAGAACCAATATTGGAGTTTCCTAGCAATATTGGAATAGTGAAATAGCGTGTTTGCTTTCAGGACAGTGGCCAGAATTCTAGAGGGACTGATGGACAGAGATCTCTGAATTTCATTCACTTCATTGGGTTCTGTCTGGTTTGGGGTGCTGCGGAGAGGTGACCTGGAAATACACAATATTTTCTGTGAAAATGTTTCATAAACAATGAACAGCTGGTCACCCCAGTCAGGAAGCTCTAGTGTTAGCTGTACATTTACAGCTTGCTCCTCTGTTGACCAGGCAGATCCCTAAGACACCTTTCATTACTACTAGATACTCATTTCAGTAGACATTGGCATCAAATATCTAATGCAGTTAAAAAAGAAAAAACAACAGTTTTTCTCCAAGTATATCCTGCAGACATTCTGTTCCTTACGGACAGTGATGGGAATGTGACAGCTCCTTGGCAGTTTGTTTTGCTGTAGTTATTGTGTTTGAAAGCACATGCGCGCGCACGCACACATAGACACATGACCCAAAACAAAATAAAAAAGGCACTGAAATAAGTTAGCTTCATCTTAGAGGACAGCACATCCTGACTGGGGTATTCCAAGTTTCTAAAGGGAAGTCATAGGTAGTATATGTTTCTTTAAGGGATCCCCATTGAAAGTGCAATTTATAAAAAGCCCTTCCATCAGTCATCCAAGTGAGCTTCATTGTCACTGATCCACGTGGGAAACCCTGCCAAATAATATGATTTTTGAGTTGTCGGGCTGCTGCAGACAGAGGCAGTAAACTTACTTGGAGATCTTGTCTTTTTGGTTGGCAGGCGGTCCTGACCATTGAGAAGCATGCAAGGTAGCCCCTCTTTCAGAGCAGTGTTTATAGTAAGCGTCTGTCATATGTATGAACACTACCTGTGATCATATTGGGGTGCACACAGAAACTTGTGTCTGCAAAGTCTGGGTCCGAGGTATGCAATGGCAAAGTGCTGTCAGGCAGGTCCCCTTGCTGTCTTGGCTGGAGGGACTCCTCTGCACACACTCAGGAGCTGCTTCTCTCTGGCTGCTTTACAATTACAACCACCTCCATGGAGCTACTCGGGCTAGAGAGGAGTGTTTGGGTAAATCAGCCAGGCTGAGCATGTGTGTGAAAAAGCATTTAGTGCTTATAACACACTGTCTTGTAGCTTTCTGCTTCCTATCTTTTAGGCTTCTCTCCCCAAGATGTTGGGGTGTGATATAACCACATTTTCGTTCTCTCGTCTCTTGCATCTACTCAGCATCTGGTGACTTTGAACATAAAAGGTGTGGGTTGGTTCTTCTCCAAGTGTGTTGTTTTGAATTCCTCTCTTTACCCTTCCTACTGAAATGCCCTGCCTAACAGCAATCCGGGGAGATCTGTTGCTCCACTTTCTATTTTGAAAAGGACATGTTACTGTCATTATTATGACATATATATGTGTGTGTGTGTGTGTGTGTGTGTGTGTGTGTGTGTGTGTATATATATATATATTTACTACTGTTAATGGTTCTTACTGCCACTTAAAGAAACCCAAAACAGTAGTGCTATGATAAGTTGCTAAAGACTCTGGAAACCAAAGGCATGCTTATTTATACCACTTGGAATAACACTCTTGCAGTTCACAAAATAGAAACCCATAGGAGGTGGAAGGGTATGTTTCTGTTTGTCCACACAACAGACTGTCAGTAAGAGAGAGGAAGCAGCCCTTTCAACATTTTAGAAAGACCCAATAGCCACAATTGGATTTCCACTATTACCATGACTCCCTTATAGAAAGAGCTTTGTAGGCAACCACAGATAGTCAAGAACTTGGTTCAGTTTGAGAGCCATCTAAGTTGAGGAGTTGATTGTCTCATACCTGGACTGTTCAATGGCATCAGTCTTCTTGTCAGTATCTTCTCTATTCAGTCTACTGTTGAATTTTTCATCTCCCCCATTAGAATGTAAGTTCCTTGAGGATGGGCACCTTGTGTGTCTTATTGCTGTACCTCCAGGGCATAGAGCAGGGTCTGGTACACAGTAAGTGTTCAATCAATAGGTGATGATAGAAACATGAAAAACCACATATTGAACTTTTTAATAGTCAAATGAAGATAAATATATATTGGGGTCAGCTTATAGGCCACATGACCTATCAACAGTATTCCATGAAGGAAATGGGAGTCAGGTTTTGTTAACATTGTTACCCAGGTTGGGCACAGAAATCTAAACTGAAGTAGGAACAGGGTAAAATGTGGGAAAGCCATAACCCAGGGCTGAATCCCACTCTTTGGTTTACCTAGGTTCTCTTTTTCCCTCCCCATATCCTCTCCTCTTTTGTGCACTGGCCAGGAGGGGTCTTTACCAGCAGGAAGAGGATTGTTGTTGCTGTTCTTATCTGCCAAGAATCTACAGCGTAGGAGAATATAGGGGATGGTCCTGTGTGTGTTACAACCTTCACCCATCCCCCTTCCATGCTTTGTTTCCTTTCTTTTTTTTAAAGATTTTATTTATTTGAGAGAGAGAGAGAGAGAGAGAAAGAGAGCATGAGTTGGGGGGAGAGGGAGAAGGAGAAGCAGACTCCCTGTTGAGCAGCGAGCCCAGTGGGATCCTGACCTGAGCCCAAAGCAGAGGCTTAACCAACTGAGCCACCCAGGCGCCCCCATGCTTTGTTTCTTTTCTCTTGCACATCTCACCACCTGAATGCTATGTATTTTATTTACTTCTTATGTAAATGTATTTTGCGTAGGTATTTATTTTATTTACTTATTATGTACCTTATTCACTTATTATGTTTATTATCTATCTCCTCCAGCTAAAGTATAAACTTCAGGAGGACATAGTTTTTTGGTCTGTTTTGATCACTGGTGTATCCCCAGCACTTGTAGGACTATCTGGTATATAGTGAATTATCAATACATATTTGAAAACTAGAGCTCATTCACGTATTTCTCTGGGAAAAAATTGGGAAAAACTCTTAATGTAGCCTTGTAACAACATCAAGATGCTAATAACACACTGACTATCAGAAATGTGAATTTTAAACACTGTCTACCCCTGTTGAGATTGCAAAACCCTGCAAGCCTTGGTGTTTACTATAATTATGACTCTCATCTCCCTTGAGCGAGGTGCTGAACACCAGTGCATAGAGGCCGACTGTGATTCGAGGCTTGTGGTGTTCCTCAGCCTCCCTCTGCAGCCCTGCCACCCTCTCATACCCACATTCACGTTTCTCCAAGACGGGAGGAAACAAATACTGCACACCTGAGCTTTTTAATGATCTCTGTCAAAGGGATGCTGTCCGATTACGTTTCTCTCTCTCTTTTTTTTTTTTTTTGTTTTACCCATTTCCATTTCAGTAGACCTCGGTTGTCCCCCAGTGCTGTCCTCATGCCTCTTTCTTTATAGAGTGGGTGGAATTTGTAAGAGCCCCTCCCAATGGCTGTTTTGTCAGGGAATCTTCCAATCAGGAAAAATATGATAAGGGCAGCACTTTATTCCTCTGGTGATGTAGGGGAACCTCAGGGCTGCATAGGTTTGAGTCATGACTTGTACTTTGGGTCCTGACCAAGAGTTTTCGTATTGCCAGCGTGGTTTTTGTTTGTTTGTTTTTTAAATTGGGAGCAAGCCAACAGCTTTCAGTTACTCCTCACCATTTATTGTCACAGTTGTAATTAAGCCTATCATGTATTTATTTTGCCCAACTATGAAGTGGTCATTATAATAAATTTTATGCTTATATAACACTATGAAGATATTTTTTTTTTTGCATTATCTAAAACAATGTTATGATATAAAGGGAGGTAAATGGCTATTAAGGTAACAGACTGGGACTACTGTTTTCATCTATTCGGTGAACTTTCCCACTCCCTAATGTGATAACAGACCCTGCCTCCCTCCACCCCCTACCCCTGCCTTAGGGATGAGTTCAAGGACCACTAAGGCTGGCCAGTCTTAGAATTTCACCCTAGAGGCAGCAGTGGTAGGTCTCAGGTATGGCAGGGACACCAAGCAGAAGCCATAGAGTGCTGAGATTGCTCTCTTGGCCATTGGGGAGAGTTGCTTTCCCTTCTTCTGGGTTTTCCTGGTGCCTGCCACTGGTTCTACTTCCTACTTCGTGGAGAAGACCTTTCTGTGATAGGAGACAGGAGAACCAACACTCAGAGAAAAGCAGAGGGGAGAACATGGAATGGAAATCCCGGGTCTGCTCCCAGAGGCCCCAGTTTCCGCACTTGTTTCTCTGATTCTGGGCTTGCCCAGCTACAGGACCAGTCGGCCTGTTTCTGCTTAGGTTGCTTTGATTTTGGTTGTCTCCAAGAGTCTTCACTAATACTCCTCTGAAGCGCAGATAACTTAAGTGACTCTTCCAAAGATGTGGGGGAAGGCCATAGGCAAAGAAGCCTGCATCTTTGCCTTCATATTTCTTATTTAATTAAGCCCTCTTAGGCTGTATTTTCTCTGTACTCATCTGAAATTTTTAATAGTGCCATCAGTGTTCAGGCAACATTTGTTTACTCAATTAACATTTACTGAGTGTCTATTATATGCCAGGCACTTTGATAAGCTCTGGGTGTGCAAAAGTAGACAAGATACCTGCCCTTCAGCCCTTGCCAAGCTAGAAGGAGGGACTGAAAGGAAAAGCGGGAAGTGCTGACTAGAGTTACAGAGGGACGCACAGGGAGCTCCTCCACCTGGGATGGCCGGAGAAGGTGTCGCAGACTAGCAGTGAGCTGCAGATTTATTCTAGCAGAGTCCATTAAGAGTCACAAGGAAGAAAGTTGCATGGATTCTTTTCATTCATATCAGCTTTCTGCAAAGATGCAAAGAAGTCTTTGCAAAGATTCAAGGAAACAAGGAATCCTCTAGTCAGCCCAGAATAAACCAGCCCAGAATTCTGAGCTGATTTTATAGAAAATTGGAAGAGCTTCTTCTACTTACTAGGGATATAGTCTGAGTCCTGGCGCCCTTCTCTATGCTTATCTCTCACTGATAATTCCCAAAAGGGGAGGGTGTGGTTGGGTCGTTTGCTGTCATCTAACGTTAAGTTGTTGGACAGAAATCTCTCAGGTCACCTCAAAAGCAGTTGTTCCTCAAATTGGTCCCTGGTCTCTCAGGGACCTCACAGGGTTACCTTTCCCTATGAATCAATTCCCAAGAACCTTAGTTACTTTCCTGGAGAGGTAGCTGTATGATATCCTCTTGCAGCTTATGGAGTACAATATTGAGGGATAAATAAAAGCTAATGAATGGAGGTAACAGAGTTTTGCAGAGGTACAGAGGTATGGGAGACATTAGCATGTCGAGGAGGAGTGAGAGATAATGTTGGAAAGGAAGGCATGGGCCAGGTAGTGATACATGGAATTTTTAAAAATTTGCTTTTTGTTTTACTCAAAACTATCCATGCTTATAATTTAAGGAGGCAAGTATTTGAACACATTTTACATTACACATACGCGAAAGTGTGTTCCACTCTCCGCTCATCTTGCAGAGAATCTTTTTTATTTTGATACATGTAATTTTAAGGAGTTTACATTTTATCCCTTGCCTTATAAAGAATTGTTAAAAGACTTTAAGCTGGAAAGGAAAAATTGAGACTTGAATTTTAGGATGGGCTCTTCTGGAAGAAATGTGGAGGGCAGACTGGTGATGGAATTTGAGGTCTGGAGACCGGTTGGAGAGGATTCTTGAATTTAGGGTAGTGCCACTTAGTTTTGGAGGGGAGAGAGAGAGAGAGAGAGAGAGGGAGAGAAGGAGAAGTTGTTGTCCAAGTTTGTTTTGGCTTGGATGTCTTAGTTTGTTGCCATTTGCCTTGTTAGGGGCCATGGAGAGAAGAGCAGGCTTGGATAAAGCAGGATGATAAACTTGGGTTTAGATATGTTGAAATGGAGTAGCCTCTGGAAGATCCACATAGCTGTTGGTGATAGCAGTCTGGAAATGTGGAGAGACCTTTGGCCTGGAGCAGGGGGTCTGGAGAGTCATGGTTCTGAGGTAAAGCCTTGTGAACAGATGACTTAGGGAAGAGGGGCTTCCCGTGACTGTCACTAATAAAGCAATGACAAAAGAATAATCTAAAAAAATGATTTATTTCCTCCAGATTACATATTTTAGTGTATTAATACGTCCTTCCACTGTCTCATTTAATTGGCAATGTCAAGTGGCTCAGCATCTTTTTGTTGGACTCCTATTATATACCAGATACTAGGAGCTTTGGAAGAGATATAGAAATATCAGGAGTAAAGCCCTGCTCTCAGGAAATTGAGAGTCTAGTTAAGGAGACAGATAATTCTTTATACATGTGAAAAATTAAAAAAAAACAATAAAAGTATGCACAGTAATTAATTGCTAAATGAGATTTATTGATATTGACAGTGTCCTAAGGTTCAGAGAAGGAAGACATTCGTGTGTGAGGAATTGTTTCTGTCTTTCTTTTCCTGGTAAAGATCAAGTAAGTCTCACCTGAATACTTTCCTAATGTATATTAAAGGGAAGGAAGAGGTGAATAGAAAAAGGGTAAATAAGTTCTTACACTTAGAATGAAATTTTCTGTACTTGAATACTAATGCAGTATATTAGTACATGATTGTTTGCTTAACCTAATTTAGTTGTGCTGACTTATTAGCTAATTACAACTCAGTATTTATCAGTTAAGTGTTTATTATTTTGACCAAGCTTTACAGCCTCTGTTGCCTGGGAAGCAGCCCTAAGCACAGAGATTTCTGCATTTCTAGCTCAATTTTCTATCTTTAATTTTCTTTGGCTCACAGAAGACGGCTTGGTTCCAGCTTTTTCGTATGGGGGGAAAGTGCTCACCTGACCTAACTCATGGCTTTTCAATAAAAGACTAAGAAAAATAATTGTTGAACATGAGGCCCATAAAGGAGTCTGTAACGGCTTTGAGATTGGCCATCATAGTTTCTCATCGGTAATAAAAAATGAATTCTACAACAAATGAAATACTCTATTTCTGGAAAAAGTGTACTGAGTCCATGTAAAGCTTTGGTATTCTTCAGACTTACTGGCGTGTACTCTTCTGACAGCTCTTATTAAACAAAATAAACGAGGTTTCATGAGTGTAAGAAAAACCTAGTTGTTTCTAGGTTGTGAAATAATGAAAAGCTTAAGAGAATAATTCAATCAAGAAGACATAATTTATGATTATAAGGTAATGAATTTTATTTATATATTTGAATGAATACACATACATCTATATGCAGGAAAGTCATCCTTCACTCATTCACTAAGCACACATTTCCCTGGCACTTACCATGCACCAGGCTCTAGGGAGTGGGAAGCAAGATAAAGGTTCCCTTCCTTAGGGAACACTCAGTCTACTGGTAGAAGCAGATATTAAACATGTAATTCCACAAGTAATTATTTGCAGTGATGAGTGTCACAAAGAACTATAGGGTGCTGTGGAAACATATGGGGGGCCCAAACCAGGTCTAAGAATCAGGGAAGGCTTCTCTGAAGAAGGGAGATTTAAGCTGAGCTATGAAGAACAAGCAGGTATTAGTTAAGTAAAGAGGTGAAGGAGAGCATTCTGAGGTATTCAAAGCCCAGGAAAACTGCATGTGTAAAGAGCCAAACGAACACGGAACCTCTGAAAAAAACAGGAGGACCAAGTGACTGTAGCCAAGACTCTATGGATACAGGAGGCTCAAGACACAGCTAGAGAGGGATCAGATCTTGCTCCTTATTTTATTTTATTTTATTTTTTATTTTTTCTTCAGCCAAGGCAGAAGAGATGATTTACTATACACATGTTACATTGAGCCACAAATGAAAACAGAATTAGTCCCAAAAGTCATAGGCCCAGGGCAAAGGACCAAAAGGAACTGTTTTGGCATGAGCAAGGTGGGTCTCTCAAAGGTGGTCATTGTGATCAGATGGTGATTGATGTTCTAGATCCATTGAATCAAACTCTAGAAAATAGGCATGCAGTCCAACAATTGGTACTAGTATCCTTGGCTTCCGGCTTTCCTTATCTCTGCTCCTGTGGCTTCTATGGGTGCATAAGCTAGCAGTTTGCTTGGACCTCTGCCTCATTTTCTTTTTGATTCTTTAGCCTGCGCATTTGCTTCTTCCTCTACTTGGCTCTCATGGTGTGGAAATTTCCAAGAAGAGGCGCTAAGGCCAAGAGACTTCTTCTTTTAGACCAGGGGGTTTTAGCAATGGGAAGCCATTGTAGGTCTATAGGGATGGATTTGAGAGATTTTCAAGAGGTAGACGCAACAGGACTTGGACGTGGGAAATGAAGAAGAGTGTGGAATCTAGGATAACTCCCAGGTTTTTTGCTTCATTCCCGGATGCTGTTTATGTACATCAGGACCACTGAGGGGGAGCAAGATTGCAGGTTTTGTTGTGCGTAGGAGCAGAATGAATGGAGATTAGAGATAATGAGTTCAGTTTTTGACATATTGAATATGAGGGACCTATAAGATGTCCTTGAGGAGATGTGGGAAAAGCATGAACAGTTGGATAAATGGGTCTGGAGATGAAAGGAAAGTTCTGGATTGGAGGTATAATGGATAGCCCAACAAAGTAAGAAGAAAAAAAATTGTATATTTGTGTATACACAGACATACACACGTAGAGAGAACACAGTTTAGTGTGACACCCTAAATAGTCTGACGGAAGGTGCCAGAAGACTGTAAATTTTTTTTAAAGATTTTATTTTATTTTAATTTTTTTTTAGATTTTATTTATTTATTTGACAGAGACACAGCGAGAGAGGGAACACAAGCAAGGGGGAGTGGGAGAGGGAGAAGCAGGCTTCCCGCGGGGCAGGGAGCCTGATGTGGGGCTCGATCCCAGGACCCCTGGACCATGACCTGAGCCGAGGGCAGACGCCTAACGACTGAGCCACCCAGGTGCCCCATACGGTAATTTTTTTTTAGAAGAATGTAAATTTATATATATTTTCTCACTGGCATTTTTTTGTCCAACATATGGGAAAGGCCAGCTAGCCATCAGTGTACATAGCTTTGCTTGGAATCCTTATATTGACTACTTGGTGCTATGCTCAACATAACATAGATTTGGAGCAGAGACAGAAATCTGGAGGGTAGACAGTATCATTCCTGGTATTCTAAGGGAAGAAAGAGACCATGACCCAAGAAGCCAAATGGATTGAGGCCCCCCATTACAGACCATCTGGGAAGACAGGGCATGAGCCAGGCAGTGAGACCCAAAGTGTGGAGCCCAGCCACCACTGAAGGGCCTGTTGAAAGTTGGCTGGGTGGGGGCTCTCTGGACTCTGCAGGAAGCTGTCCTTTGTCTCGGTTTGCCCAGTTGGTGCCTTGTGGGGACACTGCTGCCTCAGAGGAGCCCTGTGATGGATATACTAGGTCTCTGTCTCTTGGGGCTGTGCATAGGTCCTGCTCTGGCTCTCACCCTCCATACCACATGTACCTTGTTCACCGCCCTCTCCCTGTTCTTTTTTTTTTTTTTTTAAGATTTTATTTATTTATTTGACAGAGAGAGAGGGAACAGAAGCAGGGGGAGTGGGAGAGGGAGAAGCAGGCTTCCTGCCGAGCAGGGAGCCCAACGTGGGGCTCGATCCCAGGACCCTGGGATCATGACCTGAGCTGAAGGCAGACGCTTAAAGACTGAGCCATCCAGGCGCCCCCCCCTCCCGTTCTTTAAGCCCTTCCCCAAACGGCCCTCCCTCCCTTCACCTCCCTTCACTTTCATTCTCTTCCAGAGGTCTGTTGCAAGGACCCAATATTCAAGATTCTACTGAAACATAGCTTTCCTTTCCCTTAAGGCCTCCAGAAGAGTGAAAACTTAAACAATCAACATAAGAATGCATTGAATATTTTGGCTGAAGGTGACTATTGGACATCCAAAGAACATTAAGTTCTGTTTATCCAGATTCCAAACAACCAAAATGCTGAAATAACGAAGACTTTTCCTGTACTCTAGAGACACTCTGAGTAAATCCAGTAGTGAAAGATTAGTTTTTGAAAGCTACTTCCATGTGTGTTTTCGGAATAGTTCAAATTCAGATTGATATCTGACCCGTTTTCCCTCTACCTCTCTGACTCTTGTCTAAGGATAACTCTGACAAGTCTTATAATACCTCCCCCAAAGTATTTTCTATTTAGTATACTATTTCAGGTGGTTGCTATTTGGAAATCCAGTCTGCTAACTATGAGGAACCATAGAATAGAATCCTGTGTTGCTTATTTGTGAAACAAAGGATTAATTATCATAAATTGAAACTCCATAAATATTGTTTAGAATTGTCATTCTTTCTATAAAACTATGGACTGAAATTAGTCATCGTTAAAAAAAAATGAAGGAATTGTTCAAAGTACCCATTTCTGGGAGTCTTTGGATAGTTTCAGTAAAGATAACTATCCTTAAGGAGAATTTGGTTTGAATGTTCAACTGATTTACATCGGAAGTAGAGCTCAAAATGGTCCCTGTAAGTGCATCTGCCGGTTAATTCTTTTATTTTTCTGTATTTTTTTCTTGTTATTTGGATATTGCCCTCATTTTTGCCACATTTAAATTGTTGAAATTTACAGAGTCTGTGTCCAGAGAAGAGCCTTATGTGGATGATGTTACTGAGAGAGAAGGTTTTTTTTTTTAAGATTTTATTTATTTATTTATTTGAGAGAGAGAATGAGAGAGAGAGAGAGAGCATGAGAGGGGGGAGGGTCAGAGGGAGAAGCAGACTCCCTGCTGAGCAGGGAGCCTGATATGGGACTCTATCTCGGGACTCCAGGATCATGACCTGAGCCGAAGGCAGTCGCTTAACCAACTGAGCCACCCAGGCGCCCCTGAGAGAGAAGTTTTTAGAGGAAATAAGGAAACCTCTGCTCCCCAGGAGCTGGTGTATTGACTTAAATTCCCCTGCTTTCCACCAGAAGGAGGTTTTGATAAGAGCTGGGAGGAAGGGTCTAAGAGAGCAGAGAGGGAAGGAATACTACTAGAGTAGATGGGAAAGGCTAGAAAAATTAGACCAGTCACTGAAGTTAAACTTGGCAGAAGATACAGTTTTTGTTCTGGCTAAATACACATGGGGAAGAACAAAGTAGAGAGCTGGAGCCACTCTCTGGATAATTTAATTAAAAAAAATCCTACCTCTCCCCTAATTACAGGGATATATCTATGAAGAGCAAGATTTTGTCTTAATCCTTTGGATTTATCCCCACTTGGGCAGTGTTGCACAGATGTTAAGAAATATTTTTGTTTTCAGCCTTTCTCATTGATGTTTATCTAAATGGGAGCCAGGCTCCCAGGAAAGAGGTCACAAAAATCTCTTCCAGTCCCACCCACACCCAAACCCACACAGTTTTGCTGTACTTATAACACAGCAAGTGGTTGTAAATACGTGAATAGAGGGATAAATAATTTATGCAAAAAAGTACTACCTAGACTTCTACAAGCATGGCATTTACTTTCTATTTTCTTTCTCGAAAAACCTTTTTCCATATTTGGTTGCTGGTGCCAGTGATTAACTCATTGCCTCGCTTTAAGCAAGACGGAAATAATGCTTGGTCTGCTCAAAAAGCCTTGCTTTCCAGAGGAAGATTTCAGCTTTCTTTGGGGAGGGGTCCCACTTGGGGGCCTGTTGGACAGTAATTTGAGTGCTGGAATTTTTAACCCAGGCCCGGGAGAGAAACAGGCGTGCACAAGAGATTTGGATTTCTGTGTCTGGCCAGCTGTCTGCAGGCAGACAAGGGGGCTGGGAGGGAGAACAAAGAAGAAACAGGGCTTCGGGAACGTGGGAGCATGGGGCACGGTGTGCTGTTCCAGGTGGGGCTTCCTGTAGGGTTGTTTAGTTTGGATTAAGCCTTCTCAAAGATTTCTCCTCTTTCCAGTGTCTAGCCAGCACTAGGTAGAAACATATTTGCTTCCAGGAGTGAGTTAAAAATTGATTGTCTTATTTACAGCTCTGTTTCAGATTAGCATTCTCTCATTCTTCAGGTTCACCACCCTTACCCCCAAACCTCACTTCTCCATTTGAATTTGATCTCATCACTTTGGGTTAAGCATATTGCAATTTTGTACTTTGGGAGTTGCTGACCCTGAGTATGATTTTCCTTTTCTAAGAAGGCTAACTGGAAAGGTATGAGTCTGTGGGACAATTTTCCTCAATTAAAAAAAAAAAAAAACTAGCAGAAAAATTTTCTAGAAGATTTAAACAAAAACAACCCTTTCCTAATTATTGGGTTATTCCAGGTGAAAGTGAGTTTATGTCATTTCACTTTTTTTATTTTTTTGTATTGCCTTGGATCTTTGGCCAAGCAGGAAAATAGAATCGTTGCCGACATGGATTTTCATTCTGTAGCTCATCAGTTATGAAATATCTGAGTGAGTAAGGGAAGAGGATCTCTTACTTTCTCTAATATCTTCTCCCCCCTCCAGTACTCTGCCAGAAGGTGCCAGGAGACTGCAATTTATATATGTTTTCTTATTGGCATTTACTTATTCAAAATGAAAAGCACCATCAAGCAGTCAATATGTACATAGCTCTGCAAACCTAGGTCTTCATGTATGCAACATGGAAATTAAATCACTGGTAGGAATAAGAAGATATATACAAGGACCTTCCATTTTCAGCAACATGTAGAGTAGTTCCTACAGATGATTTAAGGCATGTTCAGTAGAAGTTTCCAGATATCCAGTTCTGTTCAGTCTGCACCCCATATGCCAATGAAAAACAAAACCAGAGGATCAGATGATCATTCAGATCCTTGCTCATTTCATGGGTATTTGTGACATTTTATCTTAGTCCACTTTCCCACAAGGGAGCTGCATTGTGACCTGAACTCCTGAGAACATGTAGTTAGCTCCACGCAGTTAACTCTGAGTCTTGCTTGTTTTTCTGAGTCTGTCCCCCAGTCTCTACTCCCTTGAGGGAACCGAGGGCCAAGAACCAAGATTTCCAAAGCTGTCTGTGCTCGGAGCGGTAGTGACCTTGGTAGGGTAGGATGGAGACAGGATCTGATGGGATCTGGACCAGAATGAGTCATCATTGCCTGGAAGTGCGGGAGAACACCGAAGGCAGAGCTCGAGTTCTTACTGTGCATGTACGGTCATTGCATATTCAACTTCCCATACCAGCAAACCTTCTTGTGCCCAACTGGCAGGTATCTTGCTGTCAACTTTGAAACTGAGCACAAGTTTTTTGTTTTTTGTTCTTTTTAAGCCAGCTTGTTTGAATATTAAGCCTATTTATAAACCTCATTATTGTAGCACCCATATAGCTCTTACTCAAAGATACTCACTTTAGAAAGTGAAAGACTGCCAGCCAGCCTCTTCATAATTTAACATCAATGCTTAATCAACTCTCACTTACCCAGGCTATCAGGAATGATTCCCAATGATTCCCAAGTCATCTGTTTGACTTTGGAGTACGTGAAACTTACATCGGGAACATGTGTTGGGAACTCCTAGCCATCAAAAAGCGAATGAAGCCCTTCAGAAGCTTCCTTGCTCCCACCTCATTGCTGTTTCGCGCTGTTCCCTTGCTGTCTGTGCTCTGCTCCTAGGCAGGTCCTGGTTTATAGTGGACAGAGTCACCCCTTTTACGCTTGCTTTGTTTCATCCTTTCTCTCCCCGGCTGGAGCCAGGAGAGGTAAAATGAAGCTCAGGGTCTAGGCGCCTCTGCTAGATGACACAGCTATGGAGAGCTTCGGGGAGCCTTTTTAAATATGGGGGGCTGGTCAGTGCTCTTTGCTCTTTGATGATGCTCCCGTCTCAGTATTCACTTCTTCAAATGTGATCAGCTGGATGTAAATGGACTGAAGCCTTTGGGGGAGATTTTCCAGCTCCTCACTTCCCATACACACAGACACGCACAGACACACACCATTTGATAGTTCTGGTGCAATCCATGGTTCCATAGAAACATTCCAGACTTAAACAGACCCGGATTTTCGGTGAAGACCAGGAATGTTTTAATTTGCCTAAGAGGTAAGTGGATATGAGTCAGTCAATGCTGGTTATAGTGCATTATGTCTCTGCACTGAGTTACAACTTCTGGAGGGTGCTTAGGGATTTTGTGTAAGCAGCTCACTGGGCTTCAGTTTTTAGGGAATTGTTGATAAAAAGAGTCTTTATCAAAAGACAACTTTAGATATTTCTAAGGATTATTATGTGTCCAGTTCATAAATACCCAGTTTTACTTTTTTTTCCTCCTGCCTTCTCAGCAATGGCCCTACTTCAACATTAGAGGGAAGTGTATAATTCTGCTAGGTTAACTGGGACCACAGAGAGAGTGGGTGGCAGGGTTTATAACCTGCAGGCCTTGGGGGGAAAGCTGGACAGGGTTTCAGCTCCTCCTCCTCTTAGCAGGACTCAGAATAGCGCCTGCTTTCTCTGTGGTTCAAATGTTCCAAGATAAGGAGAATTGCAAGTATTTAATTTTTTTTCTTTACCTTTAGAAAGCAATCTGCAGCTTTTTTTCTTTACTTCTCTTATTAAGGAAAGGCTTTTTTTTCAAACAAAATTTGGAAACCTATTGAATTAAAATGCCATTATTATTTATGCAGTACTGTTATTAATACAGTAGCTGACTCTCAAACCCTTCCTGGGTACCCAGCACTGTGCTAAAGGCTTTTCATTGTTCTTACACTTGATTCTCACATCACCTTGTGAAGAGGGTGTTGTTGTTACCCAGCTTTTACAGATAAGGAGACTGGTGTTTGGGAACATGGTATCAGTTGCTTAAGGTCACATAGCTTATTGGACACAGTAAGTTGGAGGAGGCTTTGAGCTCAGGCACGGGATCTTAAGCATTTTGCTGTAATGCCTCTCCAAAGAGTGAGAAGGGCCAAACCTGTTCTGGGAAGCAGTTTGCAAAGCACTGCTTTAGATCTTCAAGGATGCGGTTTCCTTAGCCTGGCCTTGTGGAGATGACCCACCTTCTGCCTGAGCGTGAAGCCCTGCTCTCTCCATCTCCCATGCCAGATCCCAGAGCATAATAGCTCCTGGTCATTCTCTACTTTTTACATCAGCTCAGCCCAGCTCTGTGAATCTTGAGATTTGTGATGTGTTGTTACAGGTTTCAAAAAATTGTAAATATGAAGTAAGTTTGAGAAACCAACACAGAACATTTTAAAAGCATTCCTTTTGTCGTTCAGGTTATGAATCAGGAATAAATTCTTTCGAAGTTCTTAAAAACAAAAGGCCAGAAATAAACTGGGTTCTTTTCCAGTTCATTTCCTGCGTTTGGAAGGAAAGGACCCAGTTTATTTTATTGCTGTTGGTTTTGTTTGTTTTTGTCTAGTGTCTAAGTTCCCTCTTGGCATCCTGTGACTTCTTTGCCTAATTTTCTTGATTTTCTTTGAAGGCTTCAGAGTTTGCTTTCTTTCTCAACCAGTTGCAGGTTCTGTACCCTTCGGCACGTTACTTGACCTCTCTGAGCCTCACTTCCAGCAAGTGTAAGGTCAGGTAGATCTCTTAGGGTCCGTAGGTGTCAAAGTGACTTATAATATGTGTAACGGGCATGGAACAGAGGAGATGCTCCACAACTTGGAGGCCTCCAGCCTCCTCCCATTGCCATTTCTCCTGTGTGTAGAAAACTATGGCTGTGGTAGGCGTCCTCACTGCTCATTGCAAATCATTGCTAAACAGAAGGAAAATGAGTAGAAAGCAAGCATTTTTTGATCAGCTTCTTGATAAATTCACTCATTCATTCCCCAGTAATATATTGATCAGCTGCCTTTGCCAATCACTGTGTTAAGAAAGAGAGAAACACCAGCAGGTAACGGACAAGCCATCATTGCCATCAGTGTAATGGATTGGAACTATCTGGAGTGACAAGTGCACTCTTGTGGGTGAGCTCTGGCCCCCATGGGACATACGAAAGGGCCACTATCCAGTTTGGGAGACCGTAGAAGGTTTTCAGGAGGGAGTGATGTCTCAGCTGAGAGCTGAGGGATAAGTAGGGCTCATTCAGTCCTCACTGATCTTGCCCAGTGCAAATCATCTGTGAGTTGGATCTTGAGTAGGGTAATTTCCGTAGAAGTATATTAGAAATATATTTTTTCTTGTATTTTAAGTGCTGACCTTTCAGCTCCGGTATAAGATAACCTTGTTTGGATTGGGTGTGTCTTGGTCCTGAAGCTATCTGTGTCTAAATGGGACAAGATGGGAAGAGAGAACTTTAGAACTATGAGGCCAAGGATGCATCTAAGAAGGTGGGGAGTGAGTGTCAAGAAGGTGGATTGTACTGAAAATCGGAGTTTTGGTCTCTCTTTCTTTGGGTCTACCAGATGCACAGCCAGTATTTTGATAGGTGTGAGTGGCGGCTGCAGATGATTCATTTGTTTTGCTGACAGACATAGTGTGTGCCACCCATGTACCATTTAATGTGCAAGCCCTTGGAGTAGATACACAGATCCATATGACAGGACCACTGGCCTCAAGAAGTTCAAAATAAGGGGTAAAGGGTAAAATTTTAGATTTTAGAATGCCTGCATTTTCAGAATGCCTATGTCACATGCATGTACCTGGCAAATTCAAAACACTGTGTCCTCTGATATCATTCCTTCTATTTTACAGATGTGGGTACTAAAGCTTGATTTAGCATAGAGCATGCCTGAGGTCTCACAGCTGGGCGTGGTGGGGGGCAGTTGGGTTTTGAACCAGGTCTGTCACATCCCAGAGCCCTATTGTCTTTCCATATAATCGGCAATGAGACAAGGTAATGCAAGAGGTGACCCTTTCTCCCAGCTATCATTTTTTCTTAAAGTATAAATGATATTACTTTTCTTAACTTTGTTCTCAGTACTTTTTAGCCTTATTGCCTGCTATCTCCTTACATACGTGGCTGGGCTAGGCTGGTTTGAGGCCATTAGACATGCCCTTCTTACCTGCTTGCCCTATACGTATGTATTTCTCTTTCTGAAATCCCAGCCATCATTCAGGACTACCTCTTTCACAAAACTTTCTGAGCCACCCCCCTTATATTGGTTGTTATTATACAATAACACTTTTTAGGTACATATTTTAACCTCCATTTTTAGAATTCAGGTTCTTTCAGAGAGTGAATTTTAATAGTGTTATTATGAGGATTACCGATATATGTGAAATGCTTGTTAGTAGGTGCTGAAAATGGAAGCTCTTCTTATTTTTGTCCATCTTTGATTATCTCAGTGCTCCCAGCAGTGGCTTTGTATGGTTCTTGGCAAATGCTGGGGAAGTCTGTGGAAGCCAGCGACAAAGGTTGTCTTCTTCTGGCCTTTGAAGGTACCCTCTGCTGATAGAATTAGTTGGGCTTCTGGTTCGAAGCCAGGGGCATCCATCTGGCCTGTTTGCCCCCTTCTCTTTGGTCTTTGTACACTCCTAATGGGTTATTTTTTGATCTTGCCTTAAGAGACTCCTTAGCCCAGTTTAGTAGACAGCAGCCCTAACAAGGGCCAAGGGCACAGGCCACATCCATAACTCACTGTGCTCTGTGCCTGTAGATGAAACCTCTGCCCCTGGCTACTGCCTGAAGAGTGATCTGTTCCTGCTGATGCGGTCCAGGCACAGCTTTTAGAGGGGGCACGAGGCACTGTCTTAGGCACTAGGTTACCGTGGGGAACCACACTGAGAATCTGCCTTTGTGGAACTGACATTCGTGTGGGTTATCTCATTTATTTCTTACCATAAGGTCTTGAGAGAGGTTCTCTGATTATTCCCACTTTATGGACGAAGAAACCGAGGCTCAGAGGGGTTGAGTAACTGGTCTCATACTATAGAGCTAAGTCCCAGAGCCAAGACTGGAACACAGATAGTTTGTTCTAAAGCCCAAGCCTTAACCCACTCTGTCAGTTGACCTTCTTCTCTTTATATATGGTATAATCCAAACATATGAATATCTTTATATATTCATACAGTCATATGTATATATCTATATGTGTGATTACATATACGTGTAAAATAATAGTAAAAATAGTAAATATAAAAGCAGTGATCCATTAATCCACCCCCCCCCGGGGGTCATGGTTATCATTTTGGTGTTTCCTTTCAGATAAATATTTGGTACATTAGGCAAGATCACCCTGTAGGCTTTACGTTGCATGCTGCTTTCTTCACTTAACACCCACCACCACCATGCATATGTTCATTTGAAGAGAGATGTAACAGATCATAGTGATTCTGAATTTGAAAATCTGTGCCCTTTTTAAAAAATGTGTGACATATAGCTCTATGAGCAAATTAGTGGCTTGGCTTCCTAGGTGCCGTGACTGTAATGGGAATGCAGGTGTGGAACTAAGGACAACTGGGAAGCATTGCACTTCCTGAAGGATGCCTTTTCCTCTCCCAGCACTTTCTTTCCTTGAATCCCCTCCAGTAAAGAGGCTGTTCAGACTCTTTTGAGAGACTTCCGAGTCTGCAAAAATTGACACACACATAAAAACCATTAAGATACTAGGATAATAAACTTGATGGCCACTTTCCCCTTGAATGCCACTATGACCTGAGTGAGATAGCCAGGGCAGATATTATCTCCATTTGATAGATTAGGAAGCCCTTTGCCCAGTAGATTTGCCCAAGTCTAAATAGCAGAAGTGGACTAGAACTCCAGCCACTTCTGCTCCTGGGGTATTTTCTTCTAGGAGACTAGCCCACAGCTGAGCCATTAGCAAGCTTCTACTGCTGCTCGCACTACTTTTTCTTCTAGACTTTCTCATTGTCCCTTTCCTCCCTTCTTCCTTCTCTGAAGAGCTTGTGTCTGATCTTAGGGCTTAGCTACATGATTACTCATTTTCACTGTAGAAGGCACATCCTTAGAGGCACTTCAGTGCTATCATGGTGGAGGTAATAGTAATAACAGTGACAATACAAATAGCTAATAGTTATTGGCCATTTAATATGTGCCAGACAAAAGAAATGCTTTACAGGACCCTGCCCAGTTATTCGTCACCAACCCCATGAACCTAATAAATGGAAGGGCTGGGATTTGCACCTGGGTCTTGTGGTCTTTAAAGCCTGACCTCAACCCAGATACTATAGTACCCTCAAAGGGGAAGAATGAACATAGGAGGGCAGAGCCAGTGAGCTCTTGGGATGCTATTTGTAAGTGTTAAGACTGGTTATATGCATCTGACCACAGTACAACGCAATAATCCAAAACTTTTAGCTGGGCTCTGAAACCCATAAGCCTCACAGAAAGAACCTACCACAAAGTTCTCCCCTGCATGCCTGTCTCTGCTGAAGTTATCTTTTCTAACTCACTGCCTGCCACAAATTTTTTTCTGATGTGTGTTTATGCTTCTTTTCCTACAGGAGGAAATATAAGAAAACATCCCAGAGGTAAGAGTGTCTTTCTGAGAAAGGGGAGCTGGTTGGTTGAGTCATTTGTGGCACAACTCTTTGCAAGCCTGGCTCATGCTGGACGTTCAGTGGAATGAACAGTCTCTTGGTTCCTTCTCTGCAAGGTGCCCGCTTCATCTTTGGATCACTACTGCTACTGTAATTAAAAATTGATTGCAGACATTTAGTGTGGTACCGCGAGTGTATACTTTCCCGTGAGAGTGGATCTGGTGGATGAAAAGGCCTGTTAACTATAGATCTGCCTAGTGATTTTACTAAAGCCTCGACCAGAGAGAGCCTGGGCTGGAGGGTGCTGGAGGTTTATGGATGGGAGCACAAAAGCATCTTCAAATACACTTTTAGTGTTTGAATTCTCTTTTGCCTGCAATTCCTATTTGCCTGATTCTCTGACAAAATGCTGTTGAGCTCAAAGCATAGGTATAAATTCCTTTAAGGGCATTAATTGTCTTTTTTTTTTTTAATCTAGCCATGGAAAAGGTAATTTAAAGTAGAAAAACATCTTTTATCATCCTCCATTACTTCATTTCATTGAGAAGAGTTTGGAAAGCACATTCCAAAGAAAAAGAGTTGCTCAGGTCTTTTGTTTGCCAAGCATTAGAAGTCCACAGTTGAGTCTAAAAGGCTAGTGTCTGCTTTTCATTGATTGTATTTGATTTTGGTATTATGACATTAAACAGATTATATTCAGAGAAAAAAAATCACCAATGCAATTAACATCTGCCAGTTGGTTTCAGCAATGGTACTTTCAGGCAGATGACCACTTTAATCCTCCCTTTTCGAATGAGCATGATCTCATGGCAGAGAGTCCAGCCCTGTCCTGTGGCTTCCAAATAAAGCCAATAATCCGCAGTAGCGCTGTTACAGTTTGATACGCCGTGTAGAGTTGCACGCATCATTGAGAGAAGATGAATCAAGCCTTAGGGCTTCCTAGTGATTGCTATACTTTTCTAAATATAGTGAGTTTATACAGATGGCTAAATAATTCTGTCTTGTTCAGGTTCATTGGGTTCATGGTAGTAATTGCATGTGAACCACTGAACAGGATGTAAATTAATCACTCAGATTAGAGGGCATAATAGTCTTCAGTAGTAAAAGGTAATTTATCATTTTTACATGTAGTTAACCTGGGGTATGAAATATTTCAAAGTTGCTTCAATTTTATCTAAAAGGAGATAAATAGGTTAGAGGGAGTTTTACAAGAGAGCGGCTCAAACCTGTCAAGTTTCAAATGACTATGTCAATTATTTTTGAAAGCATATTTTAGCATATCTTACATGAATGCTGTCGCATTTTTATTATGTCGATGTAATAAAAAAAAACAGACTGTCTTGCACCAGCTTCACTGAAGTCATGTAAAGTGCAAATTAATAGAGGGTTGGTTTGAGCCCTTCTATTTTTAATTACATACATACTTTCATATAAAATAGATCCATGTCTACTAATCTCCCATTGATCACAAACCATCCCTAAACTTCCGGCTTGAAACACCCATTTTATTCTGCCCACAGCGTTATGGTTCAGGAATTCAGGAAGAACTTGGCTGAGTGGTTTGAACCTGACGCAGCTGGAGTGGGCTGTGGCTACTGGAGATGGAGGGTCCACTTCCAAGATTGCCTCTTCACTCACATGTGAGGAGACTTGATGCGCTTTGTTCCTTTCTCTCTTTGCACATGGCTTTCATCCTCCAGCATGGAGCTTGGGCTTCTTCCTGCATGGTGGTCTCAGAGTAGTTGCACTCTTCGTTGTTTTCCTAGGCCATGCGTTCCAACACACAAGAAGTGGAAGATGCTGGTCTCTTCATTAAGCCTGGGCGCAGAAACTGGGGCAGTGTCACTTCTGCTGTGTTTTATTGGTGAAGGTATTAGAGAACCCACTCAGATTCAAGAGAAGGGAACATAGATTATAGCTCTTGCTGGAAGGGTGTTAAAGAAGTTGGGACCTTCTTCATTTACCAAACCTATAGCCTTTTTCAGAATGATCTTTCTTGAGAACTTTTCCAGGGATCTATAAATTTGAATTAAGTGGATACCTCATTTGATGAATGGTAGACACTTTTAAATATGTCTTGATATCTCTGTCAGTTGCTGGTCTGTTTGAATATATGCTTGCCTATTTGGTGATTAATTTGGACTGGGGGGGAGCTGTGATTCCTTTTTCATGTTAGGGGTAAACATACTAGTGTGGCCTCAATGGGTTGTTTGGAATGCTAAGTGTAGTTATTCGGCTTCAGTTAATAATTAGATAAAGTTGGTGGCGTCGTGTAGGAAAACTAAATGTTATATTAAAAAGCTTTAGATCTCAAAGGTTTGCTTTGGGCATTAGGAGGAAGAAAGCCCAGGATACAAAAATAATCTACCTTTGTTTAAACTTCTTGTGCTAGGCTTCATTTCATTTCACTTACGTATTTACTCACCTTTCAAAGCCATGTTAAAGAAAAAAAAAGTCCTCTGGCTTTCAAAGTCATCCTCATGCTACTACAGCTCAGGTGAGGCAGGTATCTTTCTTTAAATATTTTATCAAGTACTAGGCAGATCTCAGTAGCCCAAGAGTATGTTATGATAGTGTTTCTTCTGAATCTCCCTGTTTATATTAAGGGAAATGTACTCATTTCTTCCAAGACCAGAATTTCAACCAAAAGAATGATGTTAAAAACTCTTTACTGGGTTAGCAAGGGCACCAGTAAGTAGAAGATAAGCTTTTCCCTGCACAGAAGCCCTTATTAGATTAGGCTTTAAATCAGCACAATTAAAGGGAGCCATCCTTTTGCCTTGTAACTGAGTCTTATCCATGAAGGCCAGTCATTCCAAGAGATTTGTTGAAGTGGTGACATGGTACTTTGACAGTTAGAGAGGATTACCCAGGAGAACTGCTTCCCCCTAAAATTCTCATCGGGTTTTTTTTTTTTTTTTTTTTTTTTTACTATAGCTGTAGCTTCAAGTTATCAGGTCTGGCTCTGAGAAGTTTATATCTTTGAGAAAGAATACCAGATCATGTACAAAATAGTCACAAATACCTAGAAATACTCTAATACTTCTGGGCTGCCACTAAAGAAAGGAATGGATATCAGAGATGGTGTTATAAGCTGAATCTATGTTAGAAGTGTTTCCAACACACCCACACACATACGCACACTCACACCTCTATTTTAGTGTGCCTGGAAATGCTGTGATTGGTCAGCATAATCAGAGGCAGAGGTACAAATAATGACTTATCCACAAACGTCAGGGACCTCTGCATACACGTGTCCAGTTTTCATGTCTGGGCTGTGGAAATACTCAGGTCAGAATGGTCAGGGGTTGAGGTTTTAAGCCACATCAGACAGTGAAAACTTCATTAGAATAAAGGTTTTTGATTGATCAGTTATTAATTCTAGCTTGGTTGGTTGGTTGCTTATTTGTTGATTGTCAAATCTTAACTCTGTTTAGATAGTGTAAGAAGTTCTGGTTCTGACTAGATCTGATTTACTCATTTTATGAATCTAGACATTTCTGTGGCCAAATAACTTTTTGATAATCAAATTAGATTGATAGTCACATCGGTATAAGTTTTGACTCCCCAAAAACTTAACTATTAATAACTTATACTATTGACTGCAAGCCTCACCAATAACATAGTCAATTCACACATACTTTGTATGTTATATATATTATATGCTGTATTCTTACAATAAACTGAGAGAAAAGAAAGTGTTATTAAGAAAGTCATAAAGAAGGGAAAATACATTTATAGTACTGTACTGTATTTAACTAAAAAAAAGATCTGTGTGTAAGTGGATGTGTGCAGTTCAAACTTGTGTTGTTCAAGGGTCAACTGTACAAGACATTGCCTGTGAATTGTGAAGAGGTACATGGTTCTGTAGTTAAGATACATGTGAAGAACAGAAGAATTAGAATGTGGTTAAGTGCTATAATAGATCTAAGTATTGAAGGTCATTGGGAACAGTTGGGTTCTTTGGGAAGATATTTACATTATTGTATACTGTTCTTTCACTAGATCACAAAGAGAGCCTATGGTGTTGCTTCTTTTTCACGGTGCTTGAAAGTATGGGCATATTAAAGTTTACTAGGATAGCTGAGAACTGTTTCTCTCTGTTTTCTCCATGTTTTCAGTTATCTTAAAACTGTGTGTTTTGCTGATTCTTTAGGCTTTCTCTCAAAAGGGCAAACGTCTCAAAAATATTCTGAACATTGGGAGGAAGACAGCCCAGGATAAAAACGTGTGGAGATAATCAGTCAAGTGGATATCACACATGTACATAAGAGAGAGGCCTCTATCTGTTGCCAGGCAAAACAAGGAGTTATTTTTTCCTCCAAGTGTCTAATGCCTTCTTTCACTTGGATTTTTATGTGGCTTAGTAATCACATTTGATGAGCCCGGTAATTGATTAAATCCAGCGAATGATTCCCTTAGTCAGGTCTGCCTATGCTGTCACGAATCAGCATGCTTAATGAGTCATCAGCAGAACCACCACCTTTGCTGTTAATGATAGATTGTCGTGGGGGCGGGGCGGGGCGGTGGGCTGGGAAGGGCTCTGGGAAGGCTGCTTTCTAAGCAACTGTAGCCTTGTATGAGCAAGTGCATCTTCTGAGGTGTGCCCCTTTCTCATTCTGGGACATAGTAAGACTCATTGGTGAATTCTGAAGCTCTTTTAGCATCACAGACATACAATCAGTGGACTGTTGTCTCTTTTTCAGTGAAAAATGACAATCAAATAACTTTTGGGGAAAGTTGAAGGGCATATAGGATAAATCAAGGCACATAGTTTCGCATACTTATGAGTGACCAATTTTGCATACTACTACTTACTTAGTAGCATTGATATTTAGAGCCTAAGTATTAGTGGTGAAATCAGAGACAAGGGAACCTTCTAAGAGATAAAGTCTTTTGAAAAATATTTTCCTGTATTTGTGATGACTATTAAATTCTCAAAGTAGTAAGGACATGTGCATCTGCTGTGAGAATATGTCCAACTTACATTCCAAGATTTCCAGCTGAATCAAAGTGACTTTACAGTGAATGGTGGCAGGTCAAGGTGCACCAGACAGAGCAGCAAAGTGGTTTGGTTAGAGCACAGATCACAGATGGACACTGAGACTTATCCACAGAGGATAATACCCAATGCAGTTAACATGGAAAATGGCCTATGGGTACTGTAATTTCAGGTGAAACACAACTGTGGGAGAGAGGGTGGTCATAGAGTATCTACATAGATAGTTTGGTCAGAGGTCAGAGTATCAGACAAATATCACTCACTCATTCAGTGACTCTTACTCGCTCAGTCACCCTCCTAATATATCAGCAGGAGGCTGGGGAGCAAAGGTGCTGGGATCTGGAACTGGAGAGGTGACGAAGCAGGAGTTAGGAGCTAGGTGTGGGGAGAGAGGGCGCTGAGACACAGTAAGTAGCTCAGGCACTGAGTCTGAGTGGTATATCTAGATACAAGGAGCGGTAATGACCTTGTCATTGAGCTGCCGTTTTCTGAGTCAAGAGGATCACCTAGGCACAATTCAGTCTTCATTTCTCTTCCATCTTCGTGTCTGACGATTACTACCATTCTCCCACTCGCCCAGGAGTAACACTTCTGAGTCGCTTCATTCGAGCTTCGGGTTGTGTTTCTTCAACTTTAACTTTTGGTTCTTCCCCTTCCCATATGATAAACAGCTCTCTGACAGGTTGTGGGCTTTTCCTTCTCACTATTTTCATTCTCATGATCTTGCTCCAGTCTCATTACCCATCTCTTAAAGAGTATTGAATGACTTTTCCTAGCAACTCTCTTTCCTCTGGTTTCTTCATCTCATTCTGCACAGCCATGTCTGATTACTCTTCCCAAAGTGTCTCTCATGTTCCTTATCAACAACAATGACACACCTCCATTAGCTTCCTTTGGCTAATAAAGGCTGTCTTGTTTAGGATTTTAAGGATGTCGACAACTGCCTCCACCTCACCTTCCTGCTTTGTCTCTGTTACTCCCTTCTGTTCGGCCCAAGTTCCAGTCAAGCTGAACTCCTCACTGACTGCCATATTTGCCTCGTGTTTTCTATCATTCTTTCTTCATTCATAACCTTTCTAGTATTTTAAATGTCGAAAGCCCATATTTTCTTGGAGACCCGATTTAAATGTCATTTCTTTCCATGGAGCTTCTTAGATCTTTCCACCTAAAAGAGATCTTGCTCTCCCAGTTACTGCTGCTCTAATTTCCATGTGCAAGAAATAGCTGGGTGCATGTCATTCTTCTTGGCACCAGTGTGATTTTGTTGAGTAGGGAATATGCTCCCCGAAAGCATGGTGCATTGGACATGATTGGTATTTGTTAAGTGTGGGTTGAATTTATGAGTGAATTAGATTGGGATCCTCCAAATATTTTTTATCCTGGGTCAGAACTAAATTCAGAATTACCAAGTGGAATTGTGGGTAAGTAACTTCAGATTGATAAATGACTCATACTTATAAATGGCTTTGTAGATCACTACATACTCCCACATCCAGACTCTCGTTTGGTCCTCACACTGGCCAGGGTGGAGTGCTATGAGGTCAGCAAGCCAGATGGCATGCATGATCAAGAACCAGAAAGTGTGTAATTGCTTGGATCATTGACTCTGCTTTTCCCTTCTATATGAGTTCTGTCAATGTGGAAATTTAGCTTTGGGTGGAAACTCTGAGAGTATTTTTGCTCTATTACCAATGCTTCAATCTTTATCTTTCCTCTATTTAAACCATTAATTCTAGAGACGTTTAGTGCAATGGCAAATAGATTTGTTTGCAGTGCATTATTCTCAGTATTTGATAACTGTGGTGTGTGTCATTTGGCTGTTCTGTGGTATTTTGCCAAAATGGTTTTGAGAATCATTTTCTTACATTGTCTAATAAGACTTAAGTATGACTTTAAGACTTCAGTAGCACTCATGCTGGACATATCGCTAAGCCTCAAAAGTTAAGCCCAGACTTTAAATTGCCTGGGTAGGCAAGTCTCTAATCCTTCCAAATCCCAGTGGCCTTCAATACTAAAGAGGCAGAATTGACTTGATTGATTCAGTCATTGGTGAAGACTTCCAAATTGGGGCCAAGTCCAACACCCAGCAGCAGCAGCCTAAGAGGCAGCTTTTGGAGTCTCTGGAGACACTGGATCCAACAGTATAGATCAGAGTTTCTTAAGCTTGACCCTATTGATATTTCCATTGTGAGGATATCCTGTGCACCATAGAATGTTTAGTAATATTCCTGGCCTCTACTCACTAAATGCCAGTGACAATCCCCCATCCCCAACTTATGGTGACCAAAAATGTCTCCTGGGGGGCAGAATCACCTCTGGTTAAGAACCACTGGCGTAGATAAAAAATTAAGAATCAGATTTCAGTTCTTTCCCTAGTTAAGCTTTGCCAAATTACTCCTGTGTGGTCTCAGTGTCCTCATCTGTGAAGAGATTGAGGTTGAATGTGAGGATTTCTCTGGTTCCTTTTGGCTCAAAAATGACTATTCTGTGATTCTAATTACTGAGGTCCCTCCAGAAGCAAAGCCTAGACCACCAAACAACCTTTGCCATGATGGCAAGCACTCTACAACTTATAATAAATCATGGAAGAAGAGCAGCATTGTGGATGAGCGTGGAGGTCACTGAGCAGGTAACATAGACCGGCCCCATAGTGATGGTTCTCTGGCCACCAACCAGATCACCCTTGGTTTAGATATTTCTAATTTCACCTAAATAATGTGAACTAATCATGAGAAAAACATTAAAAGGACAATTGCCAAAACACAGACTTTGGCAAAAACATAGATATGTCTAAAGAGTACCCTATTGGTTAAATTTATTGTGTACCTACTGTGTACCAGGTGCTTCACAGGCATTATCTTATTTAATCTTCACAATGATCCTGTTTTACAAATGAGGAACTCCAGGGAAAATAGGTAACCTGACTGAGGTCACAAAGTAGAGAAGTGATTGGGCTAGGGTTTACAGGCAGGACTTTGGGATACCAGAAGCTTCTTGAGATCTTTCTATTCAAGTAGTTTCATAATTTTTTACAGCTGTGGAACTCTCTCACGCGCACCCCCAATCTCCTGAAGGAAGATAGCTTAAAGCTGAATAAAATCAAAGGGTCAGAAAGAAACGCCTTTTCAGATGGTTAAGCATCTGCCTTTGGCTCGGGTCATGATCCCAGGGTCCTGGGATTGAGCCCCACGTCAGGTTCCTTGCTCAGCGGGAAGCCTGCTTCTCCCTCTCCCTCCACTTGCCGATCCCCCTGCTTGTGCTCTCTCTCTCTGTAAAATAAATAAAATCTTTAAAAAAAAAAAAGAAAGAAAGAAACGCCTTTTGCAGTTCATTTCCCCACTCCGCCCATTGTTCTTTTTTTCATCGGGATATTTTACGTTTGAAAATTTTCGTATTTGGCTTCAATGGGTGAAGCTCACTGAAGCTCTCAGGAAAGTTGAAGCTCTCAGGAAAGTTAAATGAAATCTTTAAAAAGCTCTCAGGTTTAATGAAATCTTAAAAACAACAACAACAACAACAACAACCCAACAAGCTCTATTTAAATAATGTGATTGAAGTGGGGGACATTCACCTCTACCACCAGGTCTTTTTTTCAAAATCATCTGTTTTAGTACAACGACATAAAGTACTTTGAAGCAATATAATCAGCCACACATGAATATGTAACTTTTTATGCATAAAAAGTAAATAATGAAAAGAGAAGCAGATAAAAGAAAACTTACTCTGTATTTTTGTATCCTCTGATTTAATAAGATAATACGTTTTCAAAGTTCATGAGGTCACTGCCTGAATTTTTCCCTTTGTCTCTCCATGAGTGGGCTCATGCTAGGGTGTTTATTCCCATAATTTTGGGATGTCAGGGAGAGGGGACCTGAAGGAAACATTGTAAGCAAGCTGGAGGGAGTAGATAAAGCTGAGAACATTCTTTTGGAAGAGGCATGTCTGTAGTCTTCGTTTATCCATGAAATCCAAGTCCTGGCATGAAACTTTTGTAATGTTTGGGTAGGTGCCGCTACTTACCTGAACCTATTTCTTCTTGGCCAATATTATACTTGGAAATAATAATACTTGCTTCCTAGAATTCTTGGGAGTTCGGAATTAAATGGGATATATGAAACCTTTGGAAATCTTTGGCACATGGCACAATATGGCACATGGATAGTGCTCAGTCACTTGAGTGCTTGGGAGATCCCTCACAGAGGAATCAGAATTCTATGGCCACTGTGCAGAGAGCTTGCACTTTGAGTGCAGGCCCATCTAAGGAAGCAGGAAGTAGGAAGAAGATAGGCCCTGCTTTTATAGGAGCTCTGTGAGGGCAGAGACTGTGTCTTACTTACTGAAGGATGGAATCAGCATTAATAGTGATTGGTGACTGTCTTTTGGGGCACATAGAACAGAAAAAAGGTTGGGGTAGGTAGGGCAGGGGAGCAAGCCGTGCAAAGTCAATAGCCATTAGAACATGGTCCTTAATTAGGAAAAAAGTTTGAAATGGCCCAGTCTGGTGTGGTGTCATGGACGATCTTTCCACAGGAAGGATAGTTCATCTTCATATTTCAGTTTTCAGTTTTGAGGGAAAATGTGTGTTCTTTAACCTATGACAGAATGAATAGTATTGTATTTTACCGGTTGATAACATGCATTCTAGAATCAGCATGCCTGGCTTCTAACCCCTGCTTTACTGTTTCCTGTGTATGACCTTAATTGCTTAATGTCCCTAAGCTAGGGGTTCTCAAGTGGTAGTGATTTCCCCTTCAGAGGCTATTTGGCGATGTCTGGAGATATTTTTGGTTGTCACATCTGAGAGTGGGGTATTCTGCTGGCATCTTGTAGATAGAGGCCAAGGATGCTGTTAAACATCCTACAGTGCACAGAACATCTCCACCATAACAAAGAATTATCTAGTCCAAGATGTGAGTGGTATCAACGTTGAGAAACCTTGCTCTTAACTTTACTTTTCTTAACCCTTACTTTCTTCATCTGTACAAAGGGAATATTAATAGTACTTAGCTATAGGGTTGTTGTCAGGGTTAAATGAGATAAAGATTGAAAGCATTAAGTGTACTTCCTGGCTTTTTGTAAACATAGAGTATTTTAGCTATTATTATTAATGTTAACAATTTTGACCTATGGTTCATTGTTTATGTAGCACATTTATGAATTCTGTTTCATAGTTTATGTAGTTGACATAAAAGATTTTATAGTATATTAGATGCATTTAAGTTTTATAAGGAAAACATTTTGAAGTACTTTAAATCATGCATGGGAAGAGATTTTGAAATTGTTTTGAGGAGATAATAGGATTTATGTAAATACAGTATACTCTGAAATAAATCAGAAATCATAAACTCTGCATGCTATTATATTCTATTAGCCCTGAAAAAGCATAAAGTCACAGATTTTAAAAGAAACACTTTGATATCGTTGCATATTGTTACATAGGAGGCAATAAAGCAAAACAAATTTACTGAGAAATGAAGTCCCATCTGTTACATGCATTATCAGTAATTCAATGAAAACTAGTAGCTACAAAGTAAGCCCCCATACAAATTGGAATGGATTCCTACTTATACACCAGACCACAAAAATGTCCCTTGAGGTCAATACAAGTCCAGTCTCCAGTACGGTAGGTCTGAAAACATGGCTCTACCTGGAATCACAGGGCAAGCTCCTTTCAGCTGTTGAGTTTGTGCATGGCAGTACTGTGCCACAAGAGCTGGGCTCGTCCTGGTTGTCTTGTGGCCCTCTGGTATAAATGCAAACGGAGGACTTACAGGATGACTTTCCTGTTATCAGTTCCTTAATCTTTAAGATGCGTTTTATCTTTTAGATCATAATCAGGAGTTTCTTAGAGTTAGCACAACAATTAAATAGCTTGAGAAAAGAGCCTGATGTGTGCAATATGGACTGTGAGGTACATGATCATTCTTTGCCGGTATGCCAAGTTGATAATTCCAAGTAATTTTGCCGTGACTTTGCAGTAATTATACTAATTCTCATGTCCTGTGTTGTTAGAAATAATAACAGTAGAAATATATTTATTAGTCATCACTGTTCACTCATGACCCATTATCAAGAGAAAAAGATAGATGGGGTGCCTGGGTGGCTTAGTGGGTTAAGCGTCTGACTCCTGGTTTTGACTCAGGTCTTGATCTCAGGGTCATGAGATCGAGCCCTGTGTTGGGCTCTGAGCTGAGTGGGGTGTCTTGCTTGTGATTCTCTCTCTCCTTCATCCTCTGCCACCCCCTCTCCCATGCTCTCTCTCTCTTTCCCAAATAAATAAATAAATCTTAAAAAAATAAGAGAGAGAGAAAAGGAAAATGAACCCTTTTGGTAAGGCAAAGAGTACCTGTTAGATGGGCAAACAGAAGCCTTATTCGCTCAGGGATCACAGTGCTGCTCCAGGATGGGAACAAAGGTACTGAATAACAATATCAGTGATGGTGACGATGATGGTGATGGTGAGGTGGCGGTGATGGTGTTGGTGGTGGCCCATGCATACAGCTATTTATTAAGACTGTGGCCTATGCTCATTAGATCACACTAACTTCATACTTCCACCTGTTTGATTTACATCTGCTTTTTTCCCCTGCTGACTTCTCTGTATTGAGAGATGTGTTCCAGGAGCATGATTTGGGGATTTGACAGATAAGGTGCTGATGAAGCCATTGTATAGTTTAAATAGCTTCCCATTTAGCATCATTATTTTGAATAGAAGGAAATGTTCCTTAAATTAGTCTGTCGTGTGGAAAATGAATTGTATTTAAAGGGTACTTTTGATCTTTAGATTGGTGGCGTGGATGATTCCCCTCCTTGATATCAGTGACTTCTGCCTTTGGTTCGTGTGGGATACTCGAGGGGCATTATTATACCAGAAGTCTATTAACAAGGCAACAAAGCATTGACACTCAGAACATGGCTTTTGGGGTCTGAGAGGCCTAAATGTAAATCTCATTTCCACCCCTCCTTAATTTTGTGATATTTCAGCCTGATAAGCATGCATATTCTCAAGGTATGGGCTACTAATAGTTCCTAACTGTTAAGGTTGTTGATAAGGATTAAATGAGACAATGTATGTATGGTGTATGACCCAGTTCTAGGTATATAGTAAGTGATTAATAAATTTTAACTGCTAATATAATGCCCTCCCTCCCTATAAAAATTAATGGCTATAGAATGCCACTTTTCCTCATAATAAAGAATGAGACCTTGCAAACTCTCTGAAATACTTGGCCTCCCTCAAGGACTTATTCTGCTTGTACAGGACATTAATTCTTCAGGATCTCATTAGTCAGAGGAGTAGTTGGACCGGTGCCAGCAAATTATGGGCAGAGGTGGGAGAATCTGCCTTGTGCTTCGGGCTGATTCATAGAGTTGTGAAGATAAAGTATAGGTCTCTAGAAAGAGCCTAAAAGAAGGAATCCAACTATTTAGTCAAAGATTCTAGGTGTTACCTGCTCACTGCTATTCTCTTGATCCCTGAATTTATCTTTTAACATGTCCTGCCATGTACATGTCACGGGACAGGGACCTACCATCCCTTCCAGAGATTTAAAAGGGGAAGTCAAGTTGCAAAATGAGAGCTAGTCCACATGGTTTGCATTAATAATACTACTCAGAGGTTGAGCAAAGAGCAAATTAAAAGTATTTAGTTTTAAAAATGAGTTCTGCTGGGGCGCCTGGATGGCTCAGTCGGTTAAGCGTCTGACTCTTGATTTCAGCTCAGGTCATGATCTCAGGGTCATGCGATCAAGCTCTGCATGGGTCTCCTCGCTCAGTCTGCTTGAGATTCTCTCTCTCCATCTCCCTCTGTCCCTCCCCTGCCATTATCTCTCTCTCTCTCTAAAATAAATAAAAATAAAAAAAAGATAAAAATGAGTTCTGCCAAAAGTATTGAGTAAAATAAAATTAGTATGTTTTATTTGTAGGTGTAGAATTTGGCTTGTCCGACTTCATTCTTAGACTCTTCACTTTACTGCATACTTACTGAGTATAAACTATGTGATGGTCATGCACTGCAAGATATTAAAAAATAAAAATAAAAAGAGTGAGATGTGGTTTCTACCCTCAAGGAGCTAATGACATAATGGGAGAGAGATAGGGACCCAGGCAGGTTATTTCAATATAACATTTTTGATAGAGGTGCAGAGGCATAGTGGAGCAGTGCTCTGCTTAGTTTGGGGGCTCAGAAAATCTTATTGCACATGACTCCTGAGCTGAGATTTAAGGATGAATAAGAGAAAATAGCCAGATTTGGAAAGTTTTTATGAGTATTTATTTAGAAGGAGTAACACGAGCAGATACTTGATTTTAATAGCTTCTGTTATCTGAGTCTCAGTCTCTGCTCTGGCTTGAGTGGGTTTTGGTATGTAAGGGTAGGGCGGGATCCCTGTGCTGTGGGTCTCCTAGAGGATGTGCCATGAGTAGTAAGTACTTAGCTGCTGCACAGAGAAGTAGGTAATCACTTCTCTAAGGGCTGCAAGCAAAGGGAAGGAGACGATTAATAAAGATTTTTCTTTACTTGAAGGCCTGTACTGTGGCCATCTGGACCCTGTGGACCACTTGCCTATCAGAATGGCTCATCCCAAAGAAACCAAGCACCACTTCAAAATAAAAATCACAGGCAGATAAAAAGAATCTCCTCCATCTCTGTAAGAGAGTAGAGATTAAAAGTAATGATGGAAAGTGTTCTGTCCTCTTTTTTCTCAGTTTTTATAAGGCTGGTCTTTTTTCTGTTTTAGATATTTTTATTTATTTTAATTATCTAAATAATTTGTGAATATGTTCTCATTGTAAAAAAATCAAAAGATTACAGATAAAGCCAAAGTCTCTTTTAATCATTGTTTAACCCTGTTCTGTTTCCAGGTAACCACTATTATCAACTTTATTTTTTTTTAAAGATTTTATTTTTCATTTATTTGAGAGAGAGAGAGAGGACGAGGGAGAGCACGAGAGGGAGGAGGGGCAAAGGGACAGATTCCCAGCTCAGCGGGAAGCCCAACACTGGGCTCCATCCCAGGACCCTGTTATCAACTTTCTTATATTTCATTTTTATATGTTTGATAGAATTCATCAGTGAAACCATCTGGGCCTGGACTTCTTGTGGGAAGAACATATTCATACAGTTCTCCAATGATATCAGAAACATGAGGAAGGTTTGTTAAAACACACTTGCTGAAACTCACTCAATTCTGATTCTGTAAACCTGGGGTGGGGCCTGAGGATTTACATTTCAGAACGTTCCCAGGTGCTGCTGATGCTGCTAGACTGAGGAACCACACTTGGATAATCACTGCCTTAGTAGGTATAGGGCTGCTCTGATTCTCTGTTTCTTCTTAGGTCGTTCCTGGTAAGTTGTTTGTCTCAAAATTGGTTAATTTCATCTATGTTGTGGTATTCATTGATATGATATTGCTTACCATCTTTTTAATTTCTGCAAAATATGCAGTGTTACCCCTTCTTTTGTTCCTGATATTGGTAATTTGTGCTTTGTCTCATTATTTTTGATCAGTCTTGCTACTTCTTTATTACTTCTATTAATGTTTTAAAAAACCCAACTTTTCTCTCTTTTTCTGTTGATTATTTTATATTTTGTTGCTCTCTGCTCTTATTTTTATTACTTCCTTTCTTCTGCTTACTTTGGGTTTAATTTTCTAACTTCTTAAGATGAAACGTAGAGCATTTATTTTAAACCTTTCATCTTTCTAATATAAACATTTAAGCTATATAGTTTCCTATAAGATATACAGTTCTTCCTCTGTATCTCCATGATACCTTGTCTCTGCCTACAGTGTTACATCATCACACTGGATTCTAGTTTGTTCGTCTCCCTAACCATCCCATAAGCTCATTCATATAAAAGACCATCTTAATCATTTTTTGTTTCCCTAATAAAGCCAGGATGACTATGTCAAGAGCAAGTGAATGAGTGAATATGGTTGACCTGGTGGCTTAGATGCCTCCTCCTTTGTCCTTGTTTCTTTACACACGTGGTTCTCTGACACAGGAACACCATTTATGGAAAGAAAAGTCATTTTTGAAGCAAAACTATGTGGGAGTGGAGAAGTCCTTGTTTTGAAAAACTGTTACAGTAGGCGGCAGTAAGCCCTGCTTGGCACTCAGAGAACATTATTCCACTGCCTAAGTTGGTTGAATTTTCTCTGAGCTACCCCCCTTTGGCATTTTCTTTGGAGGCCAGGCTGCCCTTCGTACTCATTACCAAATGGGGTCAAAATGAAATTTCTCTCCCTTCAAGTCAGATTTCACAATTGACCAGGTACATTATAGCTGAAATGTGGGGCTGCTTTTCCCATTTCCACAGCCACAGGTGGCGTGTGTGGCTGTCAGAGGCCAGAACTGCCCTCTGCTAATGTACTGATATACTACAACAGATACGGACTGATACCGTTGGAATTTTGAACTACTGGGTCTTCAGAGATACAAACTCTCACATGCACGCATTTTCTGACTTGTGGCAACTTGTTCAAAGGGAGAAGAATTATGGTGTTTGTTTCCCCAGGGAAAAGGGGAACTTCCTTGGAGCACTGAGCTTGGAGGTCCATCATTATATAAGCCGTTTACAATAAACACTTATAACAAAATATCATTACTTCATTCTCAAACTTTTAAATCCAGACCACAGGTATAGATCTCAAAACAAGCAAATAAACTAGGCTGAGGAGAAATTAAATTTTGATTAGGAATCACAATGACTATGATGAAAGCTATGATGATACATGATAGTCATTGCGTTCCCGGCACTGGGCTAAGAGCTTTCCACATTGATCTTATTTAATTTTTGCTATAACCTCTGATGGAGGTGCTTTCGTTGTTCCTATTTTATGGGTGAAAAAACAGTCTTAGAGAACACGAGCAATTTACCAGGTCAGAAAATAGTTGGTTTCAGTTGAAGCCAGTTTGGTACTTAAGTCCTCTGCTATCCTGCCTGTTTCTTTGACTCTGGGGAGATGGGGATATGGTGACAAAGTGGGGTTGTAACTGCGCTTGCACTACAATTCATCACCAGAGCTGATTATTACAGTCATTCTGGTGCAGGTGACTTGGGCATTTGCTTAATTCCTCTGTTTAGTTTCCCTGTGCATTTGAAGCTGAGCATTTGAAGCTGAGTTGAGCGTGCTACTGCGAATATACCTGGGGGAGAAAAGAAAATAATCTTTGTAGAGAATGAAGACCTTAGTGAAAACTGTGCCAAAGAAAAGGATCTCCAGATTGCTCAGCCTTTTCTTGTGCTGCTCAGGGGAGTCCACATGCCAGACTGGCATCTCTGTCCAAGGCACAAATCTGTGCTAGCCCAAATCAGCACTTTTTCCTTTTTGTAAGATCTGTGAGGAGATGTGGCTTGTGATCAAGTATAATCGGGGGGTGGGGGGAGTATCTAGAAGCTCCAGTCCCATCTGTGGGGCCACAAGAGGACTTGATTTCTCTTTCTGTCTGCTTTTAGAAGCTCATTGAGGAAACCGGTTTTTCCAGCTCTCTCCCCAAGATTCCTCCCTTTTTTTTTCTTGCAAGAGGCTGATTTCCAGGTGGTCTAAATCAGCAAGTGGTTTTCCTGCCTACTGTGACCCACAATAAGAAAAATTTTATACCATGACTCAGTGTATGCTTATACAGACACACTGACACCCCCTCACACTCACAACTGAAATAAAAGTTTATCTTACTACGAGTAATTAAACCTGATATTTCATACTCTATTCTATTTTATTAACATAGTAAACTGGTTTTATTATCCACTGATGGGTAGCAATCCATAATTTGAAAATTACTAGTGGTGATCAGTGGGTGTTGAAAATAAGGGCATAAGCTATATCCTTTTGCGGATATATTTGAGTGTTCAGGTCCACCCTAAATGCATTAATAAATCCAGGTGCTGTATTTATTTTTCTAGGGGTAATTTAACATCTCTCCAAGAGTCTTAGGGTTTTCTGCCAACCTAAATTAGAAGCAAGTTGTTTGAACCTCTCTCAGGTGTGTAGGTTGAGCCAAAAGAAGTGGCCCACAGAGGAAGAACATGGTAGAGTTTCACAGTGAAGGCCTGGGGCCCTTGGCCTTTGCCTGCCTATGTGGTGGGAGGTAAAAGCACAAAGTAATGGGAGCGGATCATGTCTTGGGAATCACTTCTTGCTCTGATAAGCCCTTGAGAATCTGCATTCTTTGGGAATTCACAGTAGATAGCACTAGTGATGGAAAGCAAGATTTTGTGGGTTTTTTTTTTTTTTCCTTTCCAAAGTACTGACAGGAGGAAGGATATTTATCCCTTTGATAACAAAGGGAGCTGGGCTTCTCTGATGTACTGGGCAGCATGAAATGCAAATGTATTCCATATTCTATATGCATTCTTCACCCTGCCTTCCAGATTGTGAGTTCATTAAAACTACCGAATGACTTCCAGGGTGAGGAAGATGAAGCTGTCATTTGCTCTATTTCATGGTTTGCTTCTCCCCTTTCTTTAAGCTCATTCATCTGTGGCTGAGTCACAAAGAGGCAGCACATTCACCCCAGAGCATCCTGCATCCTAGGACAGCTTTGGGACCTGACATTTGACTCTGCTGGGATGCAGTCAAGAGAGAGTTTTCCCCCCTCCTCTCTTGCCTCCCCCTGCGTGGGGATTCAGTTCTCAGTTCACCATGGGAAGATGTTAACCTTGTCCTTTGATCTCAGTTGAAGATGAGTTTTGAGAAGTCACCTTCTGAATTAATTGTGTTGGTGATAGAGTTTGTATTTTCCAGTTCATGGGCTGGTATTCTGCCATCTGCTTCTCTCTGCTCACTTGTTAGTTCTTTGTATACACACACTTTGCTACTGCGTCCCTCCTGAGAACTCTGCAAACAGCACTTCTGGAAACTTTACTGTAATCGCCTTAAACATGTTGTTGTTAAAATGCAAATTGTGATCCAGTAGATCTGGGGTGGGACCTGAGACCCTGCATTTCTACTGGGTGATGCTGATGCCCCTGGTCCCTGGCCCTTTGACTAATGAGGCTCCATAGGCTGGTGTGTAGGTGCTTGAGAGGCCACTGTGTATGTGGATGTTTATTGGATTCAATACCCAGTGTGTGACTAGGGGGTGGTAGATTTTAATCTATAATAAGAGAATCAGGAATCATTATTCCTTCTAGGTGGAGTTGGTCTGTACCATCTACTCTGATCACTCTTCTCTCTTTTGGGAATAAATGTCCTGTTTCCTGTCAGGGGCTGTCTCTCCACAGCCTCACCAGTGAATGGATTCACTGAGACCTTGATTCTTGCCTTGGAGTTGTGAGAACTGGAGTATGCCTGGGTGGCAAAGAGACGGGAAAATTCTCAGGGTGTGAGAGATTCTTGAGAGTGACTCATTTAACTAGAAAAAAGCAGCCAGGGCTTGTTGTGATGTCCCTGCTGATCTGGGACATGACCTGACAGTGGAATGACAGCACGTGGCTTTGTCTTCCTCTTCAGGAAAGCTCCTCCACCCCCCCCCAAAGCCCCCCCCAAAACAAAAACAAAAATAAACCCCTGATGCAGCCTCTTCTCTCCAGGATAGCACAAGGCTTTTCTAACTAGTGGTGGCATTGTGGATTTCTGTAACACGTGATTAGAACTTAGTACACTATCACGATCAATTTAAGAGGGAGAATATCTGCTCCTTTGACATTGCTGTAGCTTTGGCCCTAGAAGGAATCTCAGATGTCATCTTGTTCAGCCTCAGGTGAAGCAGCAAGCTCATATGGTGAAGGGTTGTGCCAAAGGTCAGACAGCCTGCATCTAATCTCTTGACTTCTGAGAAAGTAGAAAACTTGTTTCACAACCTCTTGCTCTTTCTCCACCAGGCAGTGCTGCTCCTGGATTACAGACCTGTGGCTTTGGCTCTCCAGTGCAGACACTGTGACACTGGATCGAGTCTCCTTGCCCTGCTTCCTCCCATTCCCACACCTCCTCCTGTGTGCATGCCCATGGACCCTCGTGGTCAGAATAGGACTCTTCTCCTGTTCTTCACACCAAATATATACACCGTGTCCTTGCCTCTGTTCCCTGTGTCCTGCCAAATTTGTTGATTCTACTTACCCATCAAAGCTCTGGTCAAATTCAACTTCTTTCTTGAATCCAAGATCACCAGCCTGGGTGTCAGGAGCCCCAGGTTCTAGTCCTTACCCAAAATAAGCTATGTAACGTGGATAAGATCTTTATGCCTTTGTGCCTCAGTTCCCTCATATGACAGAGGAACTGGACCTTGATATTCTGTGATTTCTTGATACTCCTGTTCTACACCAATTACTCCTTTCTCAAAATATTGCCCTTGAGACACTGTGGAGAAGGTGTTAGCTAGACCTGAGTTAGAATTTCAGCTCTGCTATTAATCAGTGTGTGGCTTTAAGCACATTATTTAATCTTTCTGGGCCTCATTTTCTCATTGGTAAAAGATGGGGTTGTTGGGAGGATTAAACGTATAGTAAAACTATCTAGCACATAGTAAGCACTGTCAAGATACTTTTTTTGTTTTTTAAAGGTAAAATTATAATTCATTTGGTTATAAAACAAATATGTGTTTAAGATTTTATTTAATTCATCATTAAAGAAGGAACAGGTAAGATGTTACAACCAGTTCAAAAGAAGAGGCACATGTATAGATTAGGAATGTGCCAATGGAGGGCAGAACTTTTTCCACAGTGCAGGAGGGAAACTGACTGCCTCCCCACCAGACAGAATGTATTTGCATGTCTATAGAAAAGAATTATTTTGTATTATTATCAGTTATCTATAACTTACAGAGTTGTCAAATGGCTCAAAGGCTATAGGGGTTATGCCTGTCACGGTGAGGACAGAAGCAAGGGACAAACCACTTGGTCACCTTTAACTCTTCTGATTCAGTGGAGTGTATGTCATGACTCACACTCCTTTGGACAGAACGGTCTCATGGCCAAGTCCAACATCAGTGGGATGGAGAAGTCCTCTCATAGGGTGAGAAGAGGTCTATATTCACAAATGACAATAGCATCTACCGCAGTTTGTGTTTATTTTATAAATTCTTAATCAGGTTTATTATAAAGTCAGCCAAAGACAAAGAGGAGCTGTGAATCACAGTTGGAATTCTGCATCAAGCTCAGCATCCAGTTAATTTCTCCATTTTATGTTTATTTCACAGTATCACTGAGACCTTGAGTCATACACAAGTAGAAGCATACTGATGTGTTCAGGTTTACATGAGAAGATTTGCAGAGATGTGAATTTTTAAAAATATGCAATTCAAAGGAACTACTTCTCTGTATTCAGGGACACATCCCCATGTTCAAATATCTACACAGATACGGTGGGAGAAGCTTTATTCTTAGGCGAGCACAAATACCTAAGTGTGAGTGTGGTTGGTTCCAATACATTAAATTTTGATTTGGGATAAACACATTTGAGAGTGTGCCTTGTTGTTTTAAAATTCTTTTTCTCTATACAAGTAAAATTTGAATGTATTTGCCCTATAAAAAATTGAAATATTACTGAGAAGGCTACAGTGTTCAGTCTCCTTTGACTCTCCCTCTGTTCCTCCATCCATCCTGATCCCAGGTTCTTCCTGAGATATTATAACTATTATCAGTATGGGGTGTGTGTATTTTATAAAATATGTATTTCTCTGCAACTTTCTTTTTCAAGCAATCATATCTTGGGAATTTTTTTTTTTAAAGATTTTATTTATTTATTTGAGAGAGAGAATGAGAGAGAGAGAGAGAGAGAGAGAGCACATGAGAGGGGGGAGGGGCAGAGGGAGAAGCAGACTCCCTGCTGAGCAGGGAGCCCAATGTGGGACTCGATCCTGGGACTCCAGGATCATGCCCTGAGCCGAAGGCAGTTGCTTAACCAACTGAGCCACCCAGGCGCCCCTCTTGGGAATTTTTTAAAATGTTTTATTTATTTATTTTAGAAAAAGAGAGAGAGAGAGGGAGAGAGGGAGAGAGTGCACAAGTTGTGGGTAGAGATAGGGAGAGGGAGAGAATCTCAAGCAGACTCCCCATTGAGCACAGATCCTGACATGGGCTCGATATCATGGCCCTGAGATTATGACCTGAGGCGAAACCCAAAGTCATGTTTAACTGACTTTGTGTCAGCTTCTAAAAATTTATCTCTTTACAAAATTAATAATATGGCTAAGTCATAGATAATTGGGCTTCTTGCCCAATGATAGGCATTTGATTGTTTCCAGTTCTTTGCTATGATAAGTTATGCAGCAGTGAAATAAGGCCCATTATAGGGTTTATTAAGGGACAGTCTTTAAAATGCACAATTGCAATGGCTAAACTCTGTGCTTTCTTGGTCTTTCAGAGGTATTGGTGCATATAACTAATGTTCATTGGTTTGAAAATCCCTTTTATAACATTTACACAATTATTTAAACCTAGGTCCCATTACCTGTTTGGGTAAAAGTCATTAAATGTGAAAATCTTGCCCTATACTCTTGATTTCTTGAGTTTATTTCCTTTTTTCCTTTTTTTTTTTTTTTAAAGATTTTATTTATTTGACAGAGAGAGACACAGCAAGAGAGGGAACACAAGCAGGGAGAGTGGGAGAGGGAGAAGCAGGCTTCCCGCCAAGCAGGGAACCTGATGCGGGGCTCCATCCCAGGACCCTGGGATCATGACCTGAGCCGAGGGCAGATGCTTAACCATCTAAGCCACCCAGGCGCCCCTCCTTGAGTTTATTTCTATGAAATGCTGTGATATCTGTCCCCTTCCCCGCTGCCTTCTCTCCTCCATTCCTTCTTTCCTCTCCTCCTACTCCTCACTTCACCTCCCTCCACTTTTTTTTTTGCAGGCCCTGCATAACATTGCACATATTATTTCTTGATTTATTCTGCTTCTATAAAGTCTGTAGATCATCGTTAAAACAGAACTATGTACAATATTAATTTGAATCATAAAGATCAACTTGGGATGAGAAATTCTTCGCTTTTCCAAACAGGATGGGAAGGATATGAACTGGAAATAAAATTAACAACAACAATAATAAAACTGAGATTGAACTGGTTTTCACATTAACATAGATCTTAACCTTGTTTTTTATTGATTTGCATAGATTGAAGGGGTGACTTAAGTGCTCTTATTACTTACTCTGCTGAACTTTTAAAAAAAGATGTATTTATTTGAGAGAGATTGAGAGACAGAGAGAAGGAGAGAGAGAGAATATGAGTGTGTGTGAGGGGAGGGGCAGAGGGGGAGAATCTTCCAGCAGACTCCCTGCTGAGCTCTGAGCCAAGGAGGGGCTGGATCTCATGACTCTGAGATCATGATCTGAGCTGAAATCAAGAGTTGGACTGACCCACCCTACTTTGCTGAACTTCTAATAGCAAGAATAATAAAAATATATGAAGAGATTTAATAAGTATATTTGAATGAATAAATAAACATTTGAGAAGCAGTAAGCATGGGACCTTTTAGATTTACATTTAGATTTACACAAAAATCTGTGCTGTCCAATATGGCAACCACCAGTCCACAAGCAGCTATTGAGCCCTTGAAATGTGGCAACCACTGCTGTGTGTTGAAATGATAAACATTGGGATACCTTAAATAAATAGTTAAATACACTGTTAATATTAATTTTACCTCTTTATGTTTTAAAATATAGCTACTAGTAGATTTTAAATGCTACCTGTGACCCTCAATACATTTCTATTGGACAGCACTGCTATAGTTGGGAACCAGGAGGAAGGCTGTCCCTAGCCAGCTTTGCCTTTGCATTCCCCTTTTTGGTAAAGACATACTTAAGTTCTGATCCTACCCTTAGTCCCTAAAGATGATTAAGTCGAAATCCCAAGAGGACTTGCCTGTGCTTTTTTTCTGATTGGTTTTGAAGATTTAATATGGTTTCAGTGTAAGGCATATTATATCAGATTTTTGCTGCTCTGAAAACACGAAGTGAAGAATTGGAGGAAATGGTAATCACTACATTAGCCTAACAGATAAAAACAATTTCTTTTTGAAGTTTTTCTGCAGTAGATTGTAATGCAGCTCAAAGCAGTGAGACTCATCTTCATAGAGATTCAGAGTTGTGATTTTTGATTGATAAAAATTCCTTACTTTAGCCTCTTTACCATTTTTGATAGGCTTCTCTGCCTATGAAAAGAAAATTGAGGCAGTTACATTCATCTGTGGCATATTTGGAGTCTTATCCTTTCCCATATTGGTAAAGACAGCATTTTTTTGGAGTGTTGTAACTTGATATCTATTCAAACACACACACACACACACACACACACACACAGCACACTACCACTCATTTTGCATGTCAGTATTTTTGGTTTGGCTTTTGTCAGTCTCTGAAGATTTTTTTATCAATAACTATTTTTTAGTTTTACCTTCACTAGAAAACTGAGTGCAAGGTACAGAGAATTCCCATATGCCCCTGCCTCTACACACCTACAGCCTTCCCCACCATCAACTTGGGGAATCGACACTGACATATAAATATCACCGGAAGTCCCTAGTTTATATTAGGGTTCATTCTTGGCATTGTACTTTCTCTGGGTTTGGACAATGCATTATGACAGATATCCATCATTATGGTATCATATGGAGTAATTTCATTGCCCTAAAAATCCTCTGTGTTCCATCTATTCATCCCTCCCTCCCCCAACCTCTGGCAACCACTGATCTTTTTACTGTTTCCATAGTGTCGTCTTTTCCATAGTGTCATATGGTTGGAGTCATAAAGTGTATAGCCTTTTCAGATTGACTTCTTCCACTTAGTAAAATGCATTTAAGATTCCTCCATGTCTTTTCATGACTTGATAGCTCACTTCTTTTAGCACTGAATAATGTTCCATCATCTGGATGTACCACAGTTTATTTTTCCACTTACCTACTAAAGGACATCTTGTTGCTTCCAAATTTCAATGATGATGGATAAAGCTGTTATAAACATCTGTGTGCAGGTTTTTTTGTGAACATAAGTTCTCAGTTCATTTGGGTAAATACCGAGGAACATGGTTGCCAAGTTATAAGATAAGAGTATGTTTAGTTTTATAAGAAACTTCTAAACCATCTTCCAAAGTGGCTGTACCATCTTGCATTATCATTAGCAATGGATGAGAGTTCCTGTTGCTCCACATCCTTGCCAGCATTTGATGTTGTCAGTGTTCTGGACTTTGGCTGTTCCAGTAGGTATATAGTGGTGATGATTGCTTTAATATGCCCAGATCGGTGAGTGGCTCAGTTGGAATTCTCTTGTCCCAGCAGAATACTGTTCTAGAGGACTGAGATATGTTCTTGATGTTCTGAGATGGACAGTGAGTCCCTTCTCTGGTGGCTATTGAAGGATAAGAGGAGATGGCAGACCAGCTGGGGCACCAACATTTCATCTAACACTGTAAACTGTGGCCAGCTCTGGTCTGTGGGTGAACATAAGTATAGCACAGGCTATGCATGTGGCAAGGGAAAAAGTGGGAATGCTCAGTTTGAGATGGAGGCAGACTTTGTTCCATATGGTGTGGATTCATTCTAACCATGGTTTCTGAATTATATTGGGGGGAGTGTGAGTGTGAGTGTGTGTGTGTGTGTACAAATGAGCGCTTGTGTGCATGTGGGGGGATATTGGTTACCTCAACGTGTAGCTTTTGTTCTCCAAGAGCAGCTTGTGTAAGCAGCTGTTAGATGGAGGGGCCTCATTAGCAGAGCAAATTCCCAGGAAGGTATTACAAGGAAACAAAAGCTGCCAGAACTTGGTTGGCCCAAAAAGACACAACTAGGTAGGCATTCTGATCCTCCTCCTTAAGATCAAAAAGAGAATGTGCTCCCTCGTGAACAGAGCAGTGGAGTGGGGGCCTGTATCCTGACTCTGTGACTTTTGGCTGTAAGTACAGATTGGGAACTGCATCTATAACATGGGTGCTGGATAAGTAATTGTGGGCAAGCCAATCGGCATCAGCCAGTAATTGACCTTAACTGTCCTCTCCCTGTTGTAGTGAAATGCCACCCACGGCAGACTTACCTCATGACTCTGCCTTATTTCTGACGCTGTTAGAATTGGCTCAGCCAGAGCTGCTATTCCCACTCTCCCTGGCACTGCCCTTCTACCTTCTGCTTGTCTGCCCTATCTTGGAAGCCTCAGCCAGCCCTGCTGGGATCAGCTCCGCATGTTCTGAGTGGTAGCAGGCAGCTGTTTCAGTGATGTCTTCAAGCCGTGAATACATACATGCTTCTAATTACCATCTTCATGCCCCATTGCCCATTGGTTTCTGCTGACTCTCATTCCCCCCACCATTGTTTCCTACCTCCACCTCCTCTCCACCCGCACCTGGACTCTGGCCTTGACTTTCAGGCTGTCCTTGTGCATGACCTCTCTCTTATACTGTATTTTTGGTGTCTGGCATCAAATGAATGTAAGTAGGTAGCAACATTTAGAGAAGGGAAAAAGTTTTCTGAAAAGATGGTAACTTTATATGAAGATGACTCTTAGCATGCTGCCCATTTTCTGCCCTGTCTGCTTTGACCCTTGAGGTCAGGGAGGATCCGTTGCATTCTGGGATATTTGCCTCTTCTAACCGCTAATTCTGGGATAATTTCCTGCTTTACTGGTTCTTGGCCTGCTCAACTGTTCCATTTAAACCTCCTGGATGGATTCCCTCATTGGGCTGGTACTTGAAGACATTACTTTTCTAGTGGTCTGTCCAGGTCATTACAATTCACTAAAAGGAAAAAAGGGGGGATTATATTCACTGAGAGAAGTGAAATTGCAATTACCTTGGGAAGGAGACCAAGGTAGAGAACTTCAGTGTTAAGTGTTCAGAGCAGGATCTTGGTTAAAGTGCTACATTTCTGCCCTGTGGCTGAACCCTGTATGGGATTCTGTGCTTCTGAGAGCTTACAGAACTGTGTCTCAGTGGTTCAGTGATTAAACTTAGGCCTCCTTAAAACAGATGTGCCTATATGAAATGAGCTCTGATTTTATGCTTAATCTTTGCTGTCTCTGATGGTTGTTGAAGGAGGAAGAAATAATTTTTTCAAGAAGTAAGGTCATGCCTCAGGAAACAAACTGAGGGTTGCTGGAGTAGGGCTGGGGTGGGAGGGATGGGGTGGCTGGGTGATAGACATTGGGGAGGGTATGTGCTATGGTGAGCACTGTGAATTGTGCAAGACTGTTGAATTACAGATCTGTACCTCTGAAACAAATAATGCAATATATGTTAAGAAAAAAAAGAAGAAGAAGAAGATAGCAGGAGGGGAAGAATGAAGGGGGGGAAATCGGAGGGGGAGACGAACCATGAGAGATGATGGACTCTGATAAACAAACTGAGGGTTCTAGAGAGGAGGGGCATGGGGGGATGGGTTAGCCTGGTGATGGGTATTAAAGAGGGCACGTTCTGCGTGGAGCAGTGGGTGTTATGCACAAACAATGAATCATGGAACACTATATCAAAAACTAATGATGTAATGTATGGTGATTAACATAACAATAAAAAATTTAAAAAAAAGAAGTAAGGTCATGCAATAAGAGAGTAAGGAAGGAAGGATAAAAGGATAGATAATTTTTTTTTCTTTTTGCTCATTGGAAAAAGAATTAATACACTTGACCCCTGAGCAATATGGAGGTTAGGGGCACTGACTCATCCCATGGAGTTGAAAATCTGCATATAACTTTCTACTTCCTAAAAACTTTACTATTAATAGCCTACTGTTGACTGGAAACCTTACTGATAACATAATCAGTCAATTAATATATATTTGTATGTTTTATGTATTATACACTGTATTCTTACAATAAAGTGAGCTAGAGAAGAGAAAATGTTATTAAGAAAATCATAAGGAAGGGAAAATACATTTATAGAATTGTACTGTATCTATAAAAAAAATCCGTGTGTAAGTGGACCTGTGCAGTTCAAACTCATGTTGTTCAAGGGTCCACTGTATTTCTTGAGTCCCAGGCTCTTACTAAATACCATATATGCTTCTTTATTTTGCAAAACTACCTTACTAAGTTGGTATATATGTCCCTACTGTATAAAGGTATATTGAAAGCTTAGGACAACTTTGTAACTTGTTCCCCAAATCAAGTGTTTATCAATTTTTAAAAAAATTTTTTTTAAGATTTTATATATTTATTTGAGAGAGAGAGAGAGAGAACACAACCAGGGGAGAGGCAGAGGGAGAAGCAGACTCCCCGCTGAGCAGGGAGCCTAATGCAGGGCTTGATCCCAGGACCCTGAGATTATGACCTGAGCCAAAGTTGGATGCTTAACCGACTGAGCTACCCAGGCAGCTTTCATGAATTTTTGATCTACTAGGGATGTTACACATCTTCCTCCCTTCTCTCACCCATATTTTCTTCAAAAAGGCATATAATTTTTAGCTTATTCTGTGCTCAGTATTGATATCTCAGTAGAGATAAACCTCCTGACATCTACTGATATACATTGATCGTATATTTTAAGAACTTTTAATGTTTAAATAATGATAGATTCATAAGAGTTTACAGAGAAATGTGCAGGTAAGCCCTGTGTATCCATCATCTAGTCTCTCCTAGTGGTAACATCTTACGTGACTACAGTATGATCTCCAAACCAAGAAGTTAACATTAGTACAATCCATAGAGTTTATTCAGATTTTATCGGTTATGCATAAACTCATTTGCATGTGTGTGGAGCTCTATGCAGTTTTGTCACATGTAGCTTTGTGTCATGAGCCTCACAATCAAAAGACTCTACTATACCATTACCATGAGACACTTTCCTGTTATTCTTTTGTAGTCATACCCATCCCCTCTCCTCCATCCCTAATTCCTGGGAAACTCCTGATCTGTTCTTCATCTCTATACTTTTGTTATTTCATGGGTGTTACATAAGTAGAATCATACAGTATGTATCCTTTGAAGACTGGGTGTTTCTTCACTCAGCATAATTTCCTCAAGGTTCATCCTAGTTGTGCGTATCAGTACTTCATTCCTTTTGATTGCTGAGTAGTAGTTCATGGTATGGATATACCATAGTTTGTTTGACAATTCACTTATTGAAAGATAGTTTGGGTAGTTTTCAGTTTGGGTTGTTACAAACAAGGCTGTTATGAACATTTGTGTGCAAGTGCCTGCATGAAAAAGAGGTTAAGTTTAATGTATGTTTAAAAGTTCATTTGAGCTTAAGCATGAAAAAACCCATCATGTTGTGTGGGAAGTTTGATGGCTTAATAATCGTGGTTGAGGTTATTTTTTAGCAAATAGAATCTTTCATAAACATCATGGGTCAGAAGAGATTTCAACCATTGTAAGCCGTATGTTGAGGGTTTCACTAATCCCACTGGCTTTTATACTGATTTTGTTTTATCCATCTTACTCTAGAGTTAACATTTCTGCCAGGACTGGTTGTATGGCAGTATGTTCTATTTTTTAGTTGTTTTTTTTAAATAGATAACTCAGCCACAAAAGCCAGCAGGAAAGTTTTTTATTGACAAATTTGTTGGCCAGTCTTTAATGTGTATATGTATTAGATGGTGGGGAGTAAATAGGCAAGAGCAAGAGGAAGGAACAAAGGAACAAAGCCTTTTTTGGCTTGATTTTAAATGTTAAAAAAATATCAGAAATAAAAAGGAAGGCGAGAAAAGCAAACACACTGGATTAGTTTTGGTAATAGGAAAATAAGAATCTATTTCATATTGATTTCCCATATCCTTGGGATTAAAATAAAATGACATGCAAACACTATGAAATACATAAAATTTTGTCATTCATTTTTTTTTTGTTCAAGTAGATCCAATTTAATGGAAGAAGGCTTTCCAACAATATTCTTTACAATTGCAAATAAAGATGTAATTTGCAATTGATATCAGCAGATGGATAGTAGAAACCATATTCATATTCTTGTTTTATCTTTTAAGTGCCAGGCCTAAGCTAGTTCATTTGTTTACTTACTCATTTGTTCATTTATTCATTTACTTATTCACTTAAATGATCTCTTAAAACATTACTAATACTTCTGCTGTATGCCTGGCTCCTGAAGGGGCCGCATCCTATATTGCATGCTCCCCTTAAACCACTTTATTTCCCATAACCGCATGTCAGGACTTCTTGGAATTACATTTGCCCCTTATGATCACTTGACTGAATTCTACCTGTTCTTCAAGGCCCACTTCAAATATCTCCTCTGTTGATTTGCTCCTGATTTTTCCTAGCTAGAAATTATATAGCTTTCTTCTGATTTTCCTCAACATTTAATCTGTGGCCTTTTAATATTTTCTCCTTTTATTTATGGTTATTATGTGCTTGTCACATCTTTGCTACTCTGTTGTTAATTTCTTGAGTGCTGAATTCATCTTTGATCCTTCTTAGTATTTATTTGTTCTCTCATCCTCTCCCTTTCCTGCCTTCCTTCCTCCCTCTGGCTCTTTCTTCTACCTTTTCTTCCCTCTCTCCCACTGTTCATTTTTTCTCTCTCTCTCTCATAGGTATTCATTAAATATTTGCTGAGCACCTGCTATGTGTCAGGCACTATAATAAGGATTTTGGATAGAGAGTATAAAAATACATATTAGGCCCCTGGGGGTAGCTTGATTATATATTTAAGTTAAACATTAGGAATGAAAAAAAGATTTCTCTGATTATTAGGGAAACTAGAGACATCCTAAGAGAGAATGTATTGAATTTTCCTCTTCAGAAATTTTAAAGGAATGTAAGCTACTTTTTTTCCTGAGAGAGAAGTGTGTAATACAGTCTTCCTTAATGGCAGTAGACTGAATAGGACCCATTTCACTCCTACAACCAGGATTCTGTGAATTTAAGAAAAATTATTATGTTCCTAAGTTTTGTTGATAGACATCAAGTGGATGTCAGCTGATGATATAAACTGAAAATGTCAAATAAGACATGACTGGAATTCAAATCATGTGCGAAAATAACTTTTATTGGTGCATAAAATATTTCAGCCAAGCATTCTGGAAGCTCTGAAAATATAAAAAAGACATGTGGAAGTACAGAATAAGTATTTGGTTTGCTTATCACTTACCTGTGTGGGATCTAGTTTGTATCTTGTCTCATGGCTAAGGCGCCTGATAAACGGTAAACAGGAATTGTGTTGATACACGGTAAGATGTGTTTTCCTTATGCCATCCTCCCTCTCTCTCTCTTTTTTTTTTTAAAGTTGGTGATTTTTTTTTTTTTAAGATTTTATTTATTTATTTGAGAGAGAGAATGAGAGATAGAAAGCACGAGAGGGAAGAGGGTCTGAGGGAGAAGCAGACTCCCTGCTGAGCAGGGAGCCTGATGTGGGACTCGATCCTGGGACTCCAGGATCATGCCCTGAGCTGAAGGCAGTCGCTTAACCAACTGAGCCACCAAGGCACCCATCTCTCTCTCTTTTTTTAAGATTTTATTTATTTACTTGACATGGGAGGGGAGAGAGTGAGAAAGGGAGAGGGTGAGGCAAGCACAGGCAGGGGCATCGGCAGGCAGAGGGAGATGCGATGTGGGGCTCGATCCCAGGACCCTGGGATCATGACCTGAGCCGAAGGCAGCGGCTTAACCAACTGAGCCACCCAGGCGCCCCGCCATCCCCTAACTCTTGTCTGCCTTTCTCCCTTCCCCTCAAAAAAATTATTGTGGAAAGAATGCACTCAAAGCTGGGAACTTCTGCTGAGCATAATTTGTTTAGAGAGAAGTCAGTGCAATAGGGATTTGTAGGGCAAAGTCTACAAAGCGGTCAGAAGTTCAGTGCCTTGGATTTTTTTTTTTAAGTGAAGAATGTAAGGAGCTGGAAGAAGTCCATTTCCAAACAACAGAATCTCTAAGAAACCTTCTTTCAATGCAGTGTGAGGAAGGCTTATGGAAGTATGAATGTGGGAATATCAAGGACATGGGCCTAGAGAGTACAGAGTCAGGGTGGCCTTTAATGACGGGCTTCATTTGGGATTAAATCAAGAGTAATAGCACCCGTAAAATTGATCAGAATGCAAATTAAGGAAGAGTCTAGAAGAATGTATTGAGGAGTTGTTTCTAAAATTCTCTTACATATTGTCCTCAGATGTTAGTTTCGTGTTTTCCTCCTGTGTGTAGCTGGTTTCTAAGCAGAGCAGAGCATTTGGCAGCAGAGACTATGATTGTCCCACCCGTGTCATGGCCATAATGTCCTAACCAGACTGAGGGTATGGAAATGGCTGCAGGGCAAAACGTGGCTTTGAAGTTTATGCTATCGGTGGTCTTGATGAAAACAAACAGTATATGATCTGTACTTTGTCAGGAAGATTTTGATGTGCTCCCCAGAGCAAAATTCTAGATTTGTGTGGAATTTGTTTGATGCAGACTGAACTCTTTGGGGCCTTGTTTGAATATACTTTATCCTTGTACAGATTGCCAGGATTTGAGGCTCTCATGTGCTTTTCAGAGAATATAACTGCAATTTTACACTGAATGTCTTTACTTTGTAAAACCAAGAATCTGTGGGATTTTTCCCCCCCGTCTTGATTTTAAAGTATTTGCAAATTTCTCTGCTTCAGGTCTGTGGGATTTGGCTTAAGTGCCCAATTTTGAGCAACGGACCTATTAAAATTGTGGTATTTTGGAAGCCCTTGTATCATTTTATATGCTTACTATTTCAGAAAAACAAATTTAGAATTTATAAAATTAAATTACATTCTGTCAATAAAACTTAGGGACATGGTTTTTCTTAAATTCATCAAGAATCAGGGATCTGGGAGTGAAATGGGTCCTAATCAATCTGCTGCCATTCAAGAAGACTCCATTTACATACTCCTCTCTCAGGAAAGAAAATAATTTACCTTCCGTTATCATTTCAGATGTACTAAAGAGATTCAGACAGTGTAAGTGCGTTGGGAGATAGACAACCTGGGAGCTGTTGGTCCTGCTGGCCAGCATAGAACCGCTCCTCCCATAACCAGTGTTTGCTATTAGTATATGAGCAGATAGCCAAGTGATTATAAACTAACACTTGTATTGCACTTTTGAAAAGCACCCTGTTGAGTGGGACCTGGGATCTGGATCATGGATTAGAATTTTCTTTTTACTGCTTCCTTTTAGAAACCACAAACCTCATCAAACCCTCTCCAACTGAATATACTTCAATGATGTCCCCTCTCTTGAGATAAAAGGATTTCTTCATTTGCGCATTGAGCTACAGCCATTCTGAAGTACTTGCAATCTGCAAATGTTCCTGGGCCTGTTTCATTTCTGTGTTTTTGATTTCTCCTCTTCCTTTAAAACTCACATGCTGGAAGCACTATCCGCTAGGGCCTGCCCATATTTCCTGAGTAGAAGTGGTCTCTCCCTGAGGGCGTGGCCTTACTGGAGCCACTTGCTGCGGTGTCCTGAGGTCACCTGTGTTCTTTTTGTCCCCTGCCCCACTAGACTTTGTCAGGGCAGGGGATTTGTTGGTGTCTTTATACTGCAGCACCCAGGATAGTGCTTGGCACATAGCCTTCCCTTGACATTCTTGGGATAAAAGCTCACTGAAGGTGCACAAAGGGGCTGGGATGTCTGGGGGCTAAGGAAAGAAGACCAGGTTCTTCAGTGGTCAGACCCTAAGTGCCTGTACTGACCAAGCTGACTCCTGAGGGCAGAAGAGAGGCCCTTGGATGCTGAAGGAGCATGGACTGGGGCTCCCATGGCCCTGGAGTCAGTGGTCCCTGGGGTCTTCCCCAGGCCCTCTTCATTCTCTTTCCTGACAACTCAGCTTCTCCCAGAACTCATCTAGTCTCTTCAGAATCATGATTCCCAAATCCATATCCCTCCGCCAGTTCTCTTCCCTGAACTTTAGACCTATATATGCAACCTTTGTCTTCACTTAGAAGTCTCATTGTCACCTTAATTTAGGAAGTCCAAATGGAATATGTTTAATATCTTCCATTCCAAATTTGCTGCTTTTGCATGCTTTCTATTTTGATAAATGGTGTCATCATCCATCCAGTTGCCAAAGCCACAGCCTGGGGTTGTCCTTCCTTCCTCTGATTTCTCTGTCCCATATACAGCATTGTGTCCCATCAATTTGTGAAATACCTCTTGGATCCAGCTGCCTTTCTCTGCCCACACCATCAGTAGCACAGTCTGGGCTGCCGTTTCTTACCCGGTGGCCTCCAAATTCAGATATTTGCTTCTTATCATATTTCCTCTGGATCATGTGTAGCTATCCCGAAGCCAGAGTAATCTTGCTAAAACAGCAACCACCAGTGTTATCATGTAAGTTTTCTGTTTAATGGTTCTGCATTATTTTCAAATTAATATCTGAACTCCCTAACATGGTACACCTGGCCTTCCATGAAGAACCCTACTCTTCTTTTACCACCGTAGTGCACACTGTCTTCTCGACCATATTGCATGTACTTTACTTCCCCAGACAATGTGTGAGCCTCCAGACCTTGCACCTGTTCCTTCTGCCCAAATCAGTTCCTTCTTTCTCCAGCACTTTTGCTTGCTACCTCTGATTCACCCTCCAGTTCTCCATGTTTACATCACGGCTTCCATGATGCTTCCTTTTGCCAGCCTGCCATGTGCTGCCAAGTACCTTATACTTTGCCTGTCTTGCATTAATGTGACTTGTGGTGCCCCTCCACTCAATTGTAAACTTGGTTAGGGTTTGATCACCTTTGTGTCCCATTCCCTAGTGGTATGCCTGGCTTAGCACAGGTGCTCAATAAAGATTTAAGGGGTGAGTCATGGGGGTGGAGTCAGCTGTGGGTGAATATGAAAAGGAAGTTTCTGGAGCCTTAACGGTTTGGTAGGAGATCTTTTTAAACTATGTTTTTTTTGCTTCTCTTATAAACTGCTTGCTCTTCCAAGGACATTCTTAGGAAGTGAAGCGCAGAGTTATCAGGGAATTAGAAAAAAAAATTTAAATATCTTCATTGAGATGTAGTTCAATACCAAAATATTCGCCCATTTAAGGTGTACAGTCAATATATTTCATATATTCGGAATTGTGTGACCATGACCAAAATTTAAGTTTAGAGCATTTTTATCAGTTGAAAGGGAAACCCAATGCCCATTTGTATTCATTCCTTATTCTTACCTCCCATTCTCCCTCAGCTCTAGGCAATCACTAATCTACTTTCTGCCTCTATATATTTGCCTATTCCAGACATTTCATATAAATAGGATAATACAATATGTGGTCTTTTGTGTTTCGCTTCTTTCACTTAGCATGATGTTTTTGAGATTCATCCATGTTGTAGCATGTATTAATATTTTACCCCATTTTATTGCCAAATAATACTTCATTTCATGAATATACTAGACTCTGTTCATCGGTTTATTGACCTTTGGGTTGTTTCCACATTTTGGCTGTTATGATTTATGCTGCTCTGAACATCCCTATGGAAGTTTTTGTGTGGACATATTTTTAGTATTTTCATTTCTGTTGATTGTATACCTTGGTGTGGAATTGCTAAGTAATGTGGTAACTCTGTGCTTAACATTTTGAGGATTGCTTAATAGTTTTCCAAAGCAGCTGTACCATATTAAATTTTCACCAGCAGTGAACGAGGGTTTCAATTTCTCTACATCGTCAGCAGCATTTGTTATTATCTGTCTTTTGGATTGTTGCCATCCTAGTGGATGTGAAGTAGTAGTAGCTCATTGTGGTTTTGATTTGCATTTCTTAATGGATAAAGATACTGAGCATCTTTTCAAGTTCCTTTTGGCCATTTGTATATTTTCTTTGGAGATATGTCTATTCAGATCTTTTGGCCTTTTTTAATTGGGTTATTTGTCTTTTTTGATTTTTAAGTTTTAAGGGTTCTTGGTGCGTTCTAAATACTAGTCTCTTATCAAATATATGACTTGGAAATATTTTTTCCCATTGTGGATGTTGTCCTTTGCTTTTTTGGTGGTGTTCTCTGAAGCACAAAGGCTTTTGATTTTGATGTAGTCCTATTTATCAGTTTTTTCTTTTGTCACTTATATTTTTGGTGTCATATTTAAGAAAATATTGTCTAATCCAACTTTACAAGATTTACTCTACATTTTTTTCTAAACGTTTTATAGTTTTAGCCCTTACAATTAGGTCTGTGATCCCTTTTGAGTTAATTTTTGTGTATGATGTAAGGTAGCACTCCTCCTTCATTCTTCTATGTGCAGATATCCAGTTGTCTCAGAATCATTTGTTGAGAAGACTTATCTTCTCATTGAATTTTCTTGACACCCTTTTCACTGTCAAGGTATTTTTGTCTTAATATTTTCAGCATTATTATTTTTATTTACCATATAAGAACACAGGTAAAAAATGATAATAATAATAATAACAGTAATTAGCATTACTGAGTCTTTACTAGGTGTCATGAACTATTTTAGGAGAGCTACCATTTAGTACTAACAGTAACTCTGTGAGATAGGCACTTATTATCTCCATTTTACAGAAAGGAAGTGGAAGCATGGAAAGGTTAAATAATTTGAAAAAGGACACACAGTTGGTAAGTGTTGGAGCCATGATTTGAACTCAGTCAAGCTGACTCTACAGCCTATGTTCTTAACCATTATGCTATGTCTGTGTCTTGTTCACAGGAAACATAAAAATTTAAAACATTCAAAATTCTACTTCCCAGAGAACTACTGTCAGCATTTTCATATACATAGTCTTCCAAATTTTGTTCACTGCAAAAGAATGTTACAACAATGGGATTAGACTACACACACATTCTTGAAATGGTTTTATTACTTTTTATTGATATATATATATTTTTAAAGATTTTATTTATTTATTTGTCAGAGAGAGAGACATTGAGAGAGAGCGAGCCAGCATAAGCAGGGGGAGTGGCAGGCAGAGGGAGAAGCAGGCTCCCTGCTGTCAGGGAGCCCAATGCGGGACTCTATCCCGCTTAACTGACTGAGCCACCCAGGTGTCTGCACTTTGTTGATATATTAATGACTTTCCTTGTCCATGAATCTGCTTCTAAAGCATCATTCTTAATGTCTGCATAGTATTCTTCCATATGTTTTTACCGTTATTGATTTAACCAATCCACTATTGTTGGACATTTGTTGTTTTTTTTAAAGATTTTATTTATTTGATATTTAAGTTGTTTTAATTTTTCATTTTATAGGCACTGTTCTGATGCATGGATTCTTTTATGTACTCTTCCAGTTTTTTCCCTAGGATTAGGAAAAATCCCTTTAGTGGGAATTTAAGGAGTATGAAAAATCTATAAAGCTTTTAATACATATTGAAAAATTATTCTCTAGGAAATTCCTATATGCTTACCATTGGTATTTTATATTTTATATCTGATAGGTGACTCTGATCCTATATTGCTTTAGTGTGCATCTTTTTGATTACCAGATTGAACATGTATCAACAATGATTATAATTTTTCTTTTGTAAATTAGTTATTTGTATTTTGTCCATATTTCCATCTAGGAACTGTTTATAAGCAAAAAAGTGTGAATCCTATGTCTTTTATTTTTGCTTTCCCTCTAGTTTATCATTGCTTTTAAAATTTTTTCTTATGATTTCTTTTGATGTGTAGAAAATTTTTCAGTAGGAAAATCTATTAGCAAAACCTAATATCAACCTTTTCCTTTATGGCATCTTTGCTTTTTAAAAATAATCCAGGGTCCTGGGATCGAGCCCCGCATCGGGCTCTCTGCTCCACGGGAAGCCTGCTTATCCCTCTCCCAATCCCCCTGCTTGTGCTCCCTCTCTCACTTGTCTCTCTGTCAAATAAATAAAAATGAAAAAATCTTAAAAAAAATAAGAGGTCAAAATATTGTTGCCAGTACCTGACTTCCATGTACTGAGGGAGGACATCAGAATAAAAAATAATTTTCCTTTATATTTCCCTGGCTTGTTTTATCTTAAACATTGGTTATCTGTATTCCTTTAGCTTACAGAGAAATAAAGCATCAGTTTAACCATTTGGCATTAAAAATGTTAGTGGTGAGACAGGCTGGGATGGAGAAGTGGGTCACCTCTAAATTGTATGGTTTTCAGCAATATTTTCCTCTACATAGTTTGTAGACATTTAAATTTGCTCCTAGCATTTAGATGCGATATCTTAAAACTCAAACAACTGGTTTGTATGAGATAGTGTGGACTTTTACAGAAACGTTGGTTAGAAAAATCACAGACTCTCCAATCATGAACTTCATTCAAGTGCCATCTCAACACAACATGGAGATTTGGGATTTTCTGCCTGAGTGAGCTGGTTATTCCTCAAGCAGTGGAACAATTTCCGGCCTCCTAATCTGGTTTGTTGAGATGGTATGGCCACCAGACTGCTTTCACACAGTTCGTTTAGAAAATGGATTTCCCCCCTATTTTTAATCCATTTTTTCCATACATTTCTAATTTTGATTCCAGCTCCATGTCTGATTTATTCTTTTTTAGAGGACTAGAAATGTACCTGCCTTAATTAAAAGCTAATACTAAGTACTTTCTTTTGCAAGACACTGTGCTGAACACTTCATAAGCTTTATCTCATTTAATCCTCACAATAAAATATACTAGTTTTGTGCATGTTTTGTATAAGAGGAAACTGAGACGAAGTGAGATTAAGTAAACTGCCCTAGATCAAAGAGCTAGGAAATTGCTCTACAGATTCAAACCCAGGTCTCAGGCTGTATGTAGGGCTTTGCTATAACACATTGCTCAGGAGAGAAAAGGAGGTAAAGAACTTTATTGACTTTAAGCCTAGATGAAACCTTACCCATGTAGAGATAAACCCCAGTGCCTGTACATACTGGAAACCATTATTATTATAAGTGTTACTACATTTGTAAACTCGTACAAACTAGAGGGTCACCATTTATACTGTCAGTTAAATATTTGATTCCTCATTTTGGTCATTTGCTCAGTAATACCTGCTTTACCTCTGCAAGTTCTAAATATACACACCTTGAAAGCTAGGGTTTTAGCAGCACACTTGTAATTGAGATTTCTTTGCAGCACTGCATACCCTGTCTCTTTTTGTGAACTGGGAAAATACGTGCTAGGAATAAAAGAGTACTTTCTAATCTTGGGAGTTTAAAAAAAAAACTTTGATATATTTCTTAAAGATATAGTAAAATGAAAATTCTTGAAGGTTTTTGCTCCTAAATAAACCAGATCTGTAGGCATTATAACGATGTCACTTTTTCACAAACCATTGCTGTGAAGGTGTGATCTTTTGAGTCAGATTATATCAGAAGTTTTTTGTGTCACTGACTATATAGGTTTTAAATGTTTTTAAATTGTCTATTGCAGACTTGACATTTAATGCCTTTTGCATGTGAATTTTCCTCATTTTGTTTTCCAGAATCTCAGCAAAGTCCTTGTGTATCTTGCCTTTCTACTAATTTTTGCAATGTTTAAGGGCATCTTTTCAGACTGGGTCTTCCACTCACATATTATAAGGATGCTACCCAGGCCTGTCTCTTTTCCTTGCACAATCCCATAGGCCCACCCATGTGTTCTGGGTGAGGGGACAGTAATTATTCATGCTTTCTTTCTTGAGGGTCTAAATTGCACATATGTAAAAAGACCTTTAAGTTGAAAATTTTGAGGGGTGTGTGTGTGTAAAACTTGAAATGTAGTTTTGCTAACTGCAGTTGAGGAAGGATTATATAAGTATAAGAAAACATTATTTTGCTGAGGCTGTATAACTAAACCCATTGTGTTAATAGCAGGGTAGGTCACAACTCATATTTGAAAATGTGATTTTAAAGGATCAGAAAACACATTTTGACTTTCTGCCAATGCCCTTTTTGATTTAGCAAAACTCATTTACATGAGCACTATCTGAAATACTGAATAAGAAAGTGGAGAACACTCAGCTTTCTAGGTTCTGAAAATATGGATTGTATGTCTTGTCTTTCAAGGCAGCTTTTATAGAAAGTTAAAAAGTAAGAAAGAGTAACTTCATTATTGTGATTATTAATAATAAATATAATTAATTATTTCTTATTTTCAGACACTGAGTTAGTTATCAGTTGATATCCACAACAGCCCTGGGAAATAAGTGTTATGAATTACCATTTTGCAGTCAGATAATGTGAGCTTCAGAGATAAACTTGCTTAAGATCACAAAGCTAGAAAGAGATAGAGCCAGGACTTGAAACAGAGGCCATCTGAATGAGTATTTTAACATCAGCTTTATTGAGTATAGTTCACACACAATCAATTGTACTTATTTAAAGTGTACAATATAAGTTTTAACACATGCATACACCCATGAACCCATTTCCATATTCAAGATAAAGAAATATCCATCACCTCCAAAGCTTTGCTCATGACCCTTTTAATGCCTCCCTCTAGCTCTGCCTTGCCCTCTCTCTCTAAATGTACATTTCCAGTTACCTGCTTTCTAGCACTGTAGATTATTCTGCATTTCCTAGAATTTTACATATATGGATTCATACAGTTTGTATTCTTTTTAGACTGGCTTCTTTCACTTAGTATCACTGTTCTCAGAGTCATCCATGTAGCATGTATCAGTGCTTCATTCTTTATATTGTGGAATATTATTCCACTCTATGGATTAAATGCCACAGTATTTTTATTCATTCACTCTCGATGGGCATTTGAATTGTTTTCATTTGGGGCTATTACAAATAAAGTTGCTAAGAATATTATAGGCAAGTTTTTGTGTGGACATAGACTTTCACTTTTGTAGTTTTCGTTTGGGGCTATTACAAATAAAGTTTTTGTGTGGACATAGACTTTCACTTTCATAGAATAAATACCTAGAAGTGGAATGGTTAGATCATATAGTAGATACGTGTTTAAAATTTTAAGAAACCACCAAACGGTTTTCCAAATGTGTGCCATTTTATATTCCTACCAGCAGAGTACGAGAGTTCCAGTTACTGCATAGCCATGAGGCACTCAGTCTTTTTTTTTTTTTTTTTTGGCTTAAAAAAATTTATTGTTGTCATGTTTTCACCATCAAAACTTAGGATCTTGGTCTTTCCTCTTGCTTGTATAAGGCCAAAAGAGAGACATTGGCTACTTTGACAACCTTAAAGTGAACTCCAGGAATGTCACCGACAGCATGACCTTTGCGACCAAATCCAGCAACCAGAACCTCATCATTTTCCTCAATAAAATTCAAACAACCATCATTGGGTACAAATTTTTTTTGCCATTCTTGATCAGTTGGACCCTGACACACTTCCTGATGGCAGAATTTGGCTGCTTGGCTTCAACTCCTACTTTTTCCAGCACAATTCCTTTTGCATGGGAAGCGCCTCCAAAAGGGTTGGCCTTCAGGGCTGTGCCCAAATGGGCTTTCTTGTACAGTTTATCGTGCCACTTCTGATCTCATCGGTTGCTGCGGAGCTTCTTGGCAGTACGGAGACCGCGACACTTACCCATCCTGCCGGTGCCACGGGCCTAAGCAAAAGCGAGGTACTCAGTCTTTTTAATTGTAGCTGTTCCAATAGATGAGCAGTGGTATCTCATTGTGGTTTTAGTTTATATTTCTGTATCATCTAATTATGTTGAACATTTTTTTTCATGTACATATTTGCTACCTGTATGTATTCTTTGATAAAATATCTGTTCAAATCTGTTTCTCATTTTAAAGTTGTTAATTTATTATTGCATCTTGATGGTCTTTGTATAATTTAGACACAAATTCTGTATCAGACATGTGATTTGAAAATATTTTCTTGCACTCTGTGGCTTGCTCTTCATTTTCTTAACTGTCTTTTGAAGAAATAGATGGTCTTAATTTTGATGGAGTGTAGTTTATCAGTTTGTTGTTTTAATGGATTGTGATTTTGATGTCTCTTGTAGGTTGAATTATTTTTCCCCAAAAAAGATACTTCAGAGTCCTAACCCTTTGTGCCTCAGAATTTCACCTTATTTGTGCCTATTTGTACCTATAGGGTCTTAACAGAGGTAATCAAATTAAGATGAAGTCATTAAGGTGGGCCCTAATCCAGTATGACTGGTATCTTTATAAAATGGGGACGTTTGGATACAAAGACAAACATACACGTAGGGAAGATGATTTATAGAGACACAGGGTAAACATGGCCATCTGCAGGTCAGAGAAAGAGGCTTGGAACAGATCTTTGTCTCTTAGCCCTCAGAAAGATACCCAACCTGCTAACACCTTGGTCTGGAACTTCCTAGCCTCCAAAACTGTGAGACAATGAATTTCTGTTAAGCCACCCAATTCATGGCACTTGCTTATGCCATAGCAAACTAATACAGTGTCACAAGGATTTTCTTTTATATTTCCTTTTAGAGGCTTTAGGATTTGTGTTTAGGTCCGTGGTCCATTGTGAGTTGATTTTTATACGTGGTGGTAAGGATGGATTGAAGCTTAGATTTTTGTGTATGAATGTCCAGTAGTTCCAGCCCCATTTGTTGAAAAGAGTAGCCTTTTCTCCACTGCATTGCAATTTCATCTTTGAGAATCAGTTTTCTATATATCTGTATGTCTGTTTTAAGACTCTTATTCTGTTCTGTTGCTCTATTTGTCTATCTTGATGCTAATGCCAAACTGTCTTTGTAATAAACTGTGAAACCAGGTTGCATTTCCAAAGTTTTGAAAATCTTTGCTCTTTTCCAAAGTTGCTTTGCTATTTTAGGACTTTTCCATTTCCATATGAATTTTAGGGTCAATTTGTCAATTTCTAAAAAAAAAATTTCCCTCTCTAATTTTGATTTGGATTGTGTTGAACCTATAGATAAATTTGGGGAAGATTTGACATCTTAACAATATTGAATTTTCTGACCCATAAACAGTATATCTCACCATCATTTTGGTTTCCTTTAATTTCTTTCAACAACATTTTGTAGTTTTTAGCATTCAGGTCTTAACAATCTCTTACCAGATTTATTATTATTTCATATTTTTGTATTATTATAAATGGGATCATGCTTATTTTAATTTTTTATTTTTTCCCTAAGTGTACAAACTCTTATGTCTTGATGTAAGAAGTTACTTCAATGATGGTTTATATACAGTGTAGTTTCAGTGAATGAAGCATTAGGCTAAACTCTTCTATCTTAATGAAAGAAGATGGTACTTGAAGTTCTTTTATATTAAGTGGCATTCTTTTTAAGTTTCAACTTCTTATTGTTCATTTATCACATATAGAAGTACAATCAGTTGTTGTATAATGATCTTGTATCCTGTAAACCTGCTGGACTGATTAGTTCTAGTAGCTTTTAGATAGAGTCCCTCAGGTTTTCAACATAAAAGATCATGTTGTCTATAAAGGTAGTTTTACTTCTTCCCTATAGCCTATATGTCTTTTACTTTTTCCCTCCTGCTTTAATGTACTGGATACAATCTCCAGAATAATGTTGAATAGAAAGTAGTGAGAGGGGACATCCTTGACTTGTTCCTGATCTTAGGAGGAAAGCATTCTGTCTTTTACCATGAAGTATGATGTTAGTCAGGAAGTGGCAAATTTTTTTCTGTAAAGAGCAAAATAGTAAATTTTTGGCTTTGAGGGCCATATGGTTGCTGCTGTAACTGCTTGACGGTGCTGTTGCAGTAAAAAGCAGTCATATCTTCCTCACACATAGGCACTGACATTACTTAGCTAGATACGCAGGTGGGATTCTCTGTAGATCTCTGATGTTTTCTCTTTCTGCAGTTCTTCTTTCTCAGGTAGCCTGTCCTGCACATTCTAGCTGCCTTGGTCTCTTTGGAATTTCAGCGCTGTCTCCTAACTTGGGGAGTGCACCAGGCTCCACCTGGGTTCCCCGCCCCTGCACTGAGCCCTGGAAACTTTCTCAAGGCAGTGAGCTCTGGCAATCAGAGAGCTCCCCTTGTTTGTTTCCCATGTCTCATATACCACCCTTCGTTGCCTGTTCTTTGTTGCCTTGATGTCCAGTGTCTTGAAAACCACTGAATTATAGATTTTGCCCATTTTTAGGTTGTTTCTCGCAGGAGGGTAAATCTGATCACTGATATTCCAGACCCGAAGTAGGTAATCATTATTTATATTACTAGCTATTTTGATTATTTATCTTAGGATAAACCTTAATGACATATGAAAAATAATAATTACAGTCATTTTACGGTTCCTTTCAGTGGCCTCTTTTCCCCATATTTCTGATCCCAGCCAAGAGAATTAGTAATACAACTGATCTGATTTACAATATTCTACAAGCCAGTGGGCTGACGCTTATGTTAGAAACAAAGTACAATTAGGAGGCCAGTGTGGTAGGTGTGCTGAAGTGGCTCTTTGGGGGAAAGAGTTAATGGGGCATATGTGAGGGTAAAGTTTGTTTCTGAGGACGCAAGGCCTGTGTATAGACAGAAGTATTGAACAGACAACAGCATGCAATTAACTCTGACACAGGTAAGTTCTATCTCTGGATCCTAATAGAGTTAATTAGACAAACTTAATGGAAAATAGGGTTGCTTATGGGATTCCAAATTCTGGACTCACTATTTTAGTCATGATGCATGTACTTGAATATTATAAAAATAAGGTAAACCTTGGAAAACATGAGGCTTTGATCACACCAAGGATTATCATAGAAGGTGAGTGGGGAGGAGAGAAAGGGAGACCACCACCACTGAATGTGCCAGACACTAGACATGTTCCTATTCTTGTCCTGCCATATGGCCGTGAAGCAGGAGGTGGCAGAGCTGGGATTGACGCCTGCCCAGGCTGACTCCATAGATAGAGCACTTTGTATCATGGTGGCCCTTTGTTTCTGACTGCATTGTTTGACCCCAAGGGCCACCACGTCTTCCTGTTTCTCATGTCTGTTGGCCATATGTGCACTTTATTGCCAGTGCCAACCATGTTTCTCTTTCATACCCAACTTGCTTGTTTATGGAATTGTATCATGTTTTTGTTTCCTGCGTCTATGAGCAGAAAGAGAACATTCCAATATTGAGCTCTTATCATCCTATGGGAAATGGCCTCAATCTGTCTTGTACTGCTCGCACCAACTGTAAGGTGTTGGACCTAGCAGGGAAGCCCTCCTTGAACACCAGGCTTCTGATCCAAGACACCCATCCATGGGTTGTGTCTGAAGGATCTGGGACCCAGGCCATGGTTTATGTCCCCTGTAAACATCCACTACTATAGAAACATTTCTTTTACTCTTGTATCCCCTACCCCTTGAATTGTATAGCATGGGAGAGCATTTTGTATTTAGGTGTGAATAAAACAATTTTTCTAAATTAATCAATGTAGAAAATGTTAATTCTTCTGAGAGCATTGCACCCAAAAAGTGAAACTGCTTCACCAATTTAATGTACCAGAAGAATAAGAGAGAGTCATTTTCAGGCAAAGAAGTAGGAATCAATTACTTGTAAAATTTTTTAAATTCTTTTTTTTAGGTGATTTTATTTCTAGATTAAGTAAATCCCCCTGTGCCTTTTCTTACCTGATTTGCTTCAGTTAGAACCAGTGGAACCAAAAAAAGGGGACAGTAGACCTATCATTGATCTGCAGAAAAAACATGCCACTAAAGAAAGCCAGTAATGACATTTTAAAGAAGTGACTTTTGAAAAAAAAGTTATCCTGAAAAATCTGATTTAAGTCTGGCTTGACTATTTCAGTGTATCTGTGGGTACCAACTAAATTTGTGCAAAATGTCTTTAAAATGACTGCATTCAAAGATGAGAAATCAGCAGTTGACTAGAAGCAATCCCATAAATTCTGGCTCTGTGCTTGGTCGCAAATGTGAAGTGTCAGTTCTGAGCTATACCTTTCAAAGACACCAGCCAGTATGGTGTAGCTTCTTGCTAGTGTGATTGGAGCAACTCCTTCTTTTATACTTTTATGAACAGGCCAATGAGGGGGAGAGGGAGCTCATTAATTGTGAGGTTTGGGTGATGTCCCAGAATCTCAGCTTCCTTGTGCAGTTGTGAAGATGTAACAAAATGGTGTGAGTAAGGGTTAGTGGGCACTTGATAAAAAAGAGCCATGTATGGGGCAATGATGAGAGTTTATAAACTCAGGGTTTGGATGAATCTAGTCTGGTTCTTTGCACCCAAAGTTCAAGTTTCAAAAATGCTCTATATCCTAGAAAGCTCTATGGATTAGTAAAACATTAGTAACAGTGATAGATTGTAGGATATGCACTTTGAGGCCAGGGAAGCAATGTTTTATACATTTTCATCCTCTATAGAAGCTGGAACCAATACGAAAACATAGTGTGTGCCAACTAAAGAATTATTGATTATTGGAAATCAGAAGAGACCTCATTTTTCTCTTATATCAATCTAGAATTCCTTACAAATGGCTCTTTGAATATATTGGGAAGTGTGTTTGGTTCTCAGTAATTTGGTATTAAGGAGAATTTACCTGTGGTATGTGTTTGGACTTTTTCTGTGGCATGTGATAGAAAACCCATTTTATAATGGTATAAGAAAAAAGAGATAATTTATTAACCAATGAATTTGAGAATCAGAGAGTATCTTGGCTTTAGGTGTGGCTTGATCCAGGTGTTGAGATGGAGACATCTAGGCCCCGTGTCTCACTCTGTTTTCCCACACTCCTGCTCCACAAAGGCTCTGTTCTCTGCCAGGCTTAGTTGTTGCAGCTAGACCTCATGTACCTCCAGGTTCAGTCCAGCAGACTGAAACATTATCTCTACTAACTCTTGCCCACATCCCAGGGCTTACTTGGACTGGAGAAGCTTGGGCCACATGTCCATTCTATAGCAGGTCCTGTGGAGGAGTGGGTCAGTGTGCACACTGGCCGGGTCTGAGTAAGACATTCCTTCCTGGAGCTGGCAGTCTGGTTCTCTCAAAGCAGGAGACCTGAAAGTGGGGATGAGATGAGTTTACTACTGCCAGAAGAAAGGGGGGGGCAGACATCAGGTGACCAGTTTACAGTAAGTATTCACTCCATCTGTGGACCTTTTGGTTGCCTTCTCCAGGCATTTTCAACTCACTCCTCTGCCAGTAAAGTTTAGAGAAGGGATATTATCCTTAATGAGGTAATGACAATTCAAAATAAACTGTTTTGTTATATGAGTCCTATTTGTTTTCAGGTGTCTTGGGTGCCATTTAAACAACAGAGGCTTCCCCCAAGTGTCTAGACTACACTCAAGGGTCTGACAGGATCTCTCTAGGGATCTAGGGATTTGCATGGAGTTGAGTTCAACTTTTCATGATCCATCTTAGCTGTGACTTTCTGGAAAACTGAGCATGTGGTTCTTCCACAGAGCTCTGCAGAGATATGAACAGAACGGCAAGATTAAATTCTGTGCAAAGGGCAATCTTTGCATGAAGCCCCTTCTCATCATCCATATTTCACCTCATAGGAAAGGCCTTCCTGATTCTTCTTATGAAGAATTCTTCTTATCATTACCTGAAATAAGCTTTTGTTCAATTTTTTTTGTCAGTCTTTTCTCTCTAACATTAAACTCCATAAGAACAAAAAATGTTTTCTTTCTTTTTTTTTCTTTTTGGATAGCACAGTACCTGGAACAGTGTGGCACAAAGTAGGCACTCAACAGACAGTAGAGAATAAATGAACAGCTCTAAGAACCAGTCTTCTGCCTCCCTAGGAACAAACTGTCCTTTGTAAACATGACGTTGGCTCGAGTAACTACAGTGGTGGTTGAGTCCAGCCACAGCTGTGTTGTAATGGCTGGGCCATGTAGTGTAACGAAGTTACTAAGCTCCCAAAGTTTGTGCTTTATCCCAAAGACATATTACTGGCTTTAGGCAAGGAGTGAATCTGGCTTCTGTGATAGATGGGGCTTACAGTTAAAGACAATAAGCATTGTAGTATGGTGTGTTTTATCTTGAACCACACAATTATATCTGAGGACAAACGTGATTGCACTATATAGAAATGGAATAAGGTTTGCTATTGGTGCATTCTTGGAGCTCACAATCTCACAACCTGCTTGACAGAGATATCAACTTGCAGAATTTTGCCGTAGTGCCTGGAAAAGAGTTAGAGTTTCCTTTGCGAGTACCTCTATGTGTGCCTCCCCGCTCCCACCAAGCTGTAAGAAAGAGAACTGATTTGAGGTATTGCCCTTGTTAAAGGGGATCTTCCTGTCCCCATTGCAGAGACAACCTGTTGATTGGATCTCTGTGTAGATCTGTGGCAGCCTGGGCTCTTTGATGAATTGTATTCATTTGGTCAAATGTGTTGGCTTAAACTTTGCAGAAATGAAGTTGAATGAGCATCAAAAGAAGCTAGAGGGCTGATGGTTTAGCACATGAGTGGGCCTCAGAGAACAAGTTAGCTTTATTTATAGATATTGCTTTTATGGTGAACTATCTAAAAAGACATCCACAAAATGAAAAGAAACCAAATCTCAATTTTTAAAATATTGCTTGGGGTTATCACTCTGTGAGTCTAAATGATTCAGAATTTCTCATTCCACTTTGACATTTTTAACAAACATGTATGAGGACCTTCCAAGTATTAAGCATTGAGGATATAAAATTGGATAAGATACAAACTGTGTTGACTTCAGGAAGAATTCAGTCTAGAAAGGAGGCAGATCTGCACACAACTCATTTTAGTGTCTGTGCTAAGTGGTATGATATAGTCTGTTCAAAATACCATAGGATGTGACAAGTAATTCTTGGGGTGGAATGTGTGTGCATATGTGCGCGTGCGTGTGTGTGTGTGTGTGTGTGTGTGGTGTTTATGGTCTTGCTATGACTTTTTATCTCTAATAATAGAAACAGTAAACACAACCAATGTTCATTGAGTACTTTTTAAGTCAGGCAGCTTTCTAATTACTTATTACCTTTTATCTCATGTAATCCTTGTAGTAGACCCTATGTGGTAGGTACCTGGATCATTCTCATTTTGCAAATGAAGAAACTGAAGCTCATAGAGGATCAACTTGTCCCAGGTCATGTGGCAGAACCAGTATTTACCTAGGTGACTGTTGTCAGCGGCGGCTGTGCGGAACCGCGGTCCTCATGTTTCCGTGCTGGTTGGCAGGATGCTCCCGGAAGCGCTCTCTGTGGTTCATATGGGGTTGTTTTCTTCCCCTGCAGGTTACTCTGTACTTGTATGGAATCCATGCACATGTGTGTGCCCCTAAGGTGACTTTACTGGTGTGAGGATTGATTTTAGGTGTTAACTTCACTGGCCCTGGGGTTCCAGATTAAACATGTTTCTGGGTGTGTCTGTGAGGCCATTTCTGCATGAGATGAGCGTTGAATTGGTGGACTCAGTCAAGTAGATTGCACTCCCCAAGTGGGTGGTCATCCAACTGGTTGAGGGCCTGAATTGAACAAAGGGCGGAGGGAGGAGGAATTTGCCTCTCTTTTTCCTGCCTCACTGCTTGCGCTGGAACATCTCATCTCATTTTCTCCTCCTTCTGGACTGGGATTTATGCCATCAGTTTCCCTGGTTCTCAGGCTTTCAGACTGGAACTAAATGACACTGATGGCTTTCTTGGGTCTCCAGGCCTCCAGCAGATCCTCCATGATTGCCTGAGCCAATTCCTTGTAATAAATCTCCTTTTATATATGTGTATGTGTATATATACTATATATGTATATCTCCCATTGGTTCTGTGTCTCTGGAGAACCCTGGCTAATATAACAGGTAGCAGGGGGAAATCTTACTATATATGTGCATAATGAAATGATGTTTGTTGGTCTGATTTAGAGAGCTCACTTAGTAGTCCCCACTCTGGTTCTCACTGGGTTTTCAGCATCAGTCTCAATGCTGGCACTGAGCTCGATCTACTGTGTTTTAATGTGCTCGCCACAGCTGGTGGAAGGTTCTGCCTGGGAGCCTTGGGGACCTGGATTTTGTTTGAGCTCCTCCCCCAACTTTTTGACTTTTGGCTTCTCAACATGACCTCCCTGGACCTCAGTTTCCACATCTGCAACATGGAAATGGGATATGTTTGCTCCTTCACCCAGGGGGTTGTTGGGCAGGGCAGTTCTTCCTGTGTGTATTGGTTCAGTCAGTTAGTCTGTGATGATGATCTCTGCAGGAGGGGCTGTAAGCCAAGGCCAGTCCAGACAGGAGCTATTCTCATGGAGCTCACAGCCCCCCTGGGGAGATCTGATGCACATGAATAAGCTTGAGCACAGTTACTACTACATACATAGTTATTATACAAATAATCATACAATAATTATTAGTTACTAATTATACAACAGGTTTTTAAAAAAGATTTTATTTATTTATTGAGAGAGAGAGAGAGAGAGAGAGCAGGAGGAAGGGCAGAGGGAGAGAGAGAATCTCAAGCAGACTACTCCACACTAAGTGTAGAGCCCCACATGGGGCTCAGTCTCACGACCCTGAGATCATAACCTGAGCTGAAGCCAAGAGTTGGACGCTTAAACGACTGAGGCATCCAGGCGCCCCTACAAGTTTTATTATACATATAGTGATAGTAGTGGTGATAGGCAGCTGTTACTTACCAATAACTTTCCATGTACCAGGAAAACATACTTTTATTTAGACATTAGAATGAACTTCTGAGGGGCGCCTGGGTGGCTCAGTCGTTAAGCGTCTGCCTTCGGCTCAGGTCATGATCCTAGCATCCTGGGATCGAGCCCCACATCAGGCTCCTTGCTTGGCGTGGAGCCTGCTTCTCCCTTGCCTTATACTGCTCCTCCTACTTGTGCTGTCAGGCTCTCTCTGTCAAATAAATAAATAAAATCTTTTAAAAAAATAAAAATAAAATTAAAAAAACATTTAAAGTAGTACATATGCATGGTATAAAATTAAGACATACAAAACTACATTAAATGAAAAATTAGTCTCCTTTTCACTGTAGATCTCTTAGTCCTACTCTCCATAGAAAACTCACTATAAACATTTTTTTGTGTCCTTCAAGAATTCTTATTCACATATGGGCAATATACTTACATCTATTCTTTTGCACAGGTGCAACCATTTTATGTACAATTCTATACAAAAAAAAAGATCAGTCTCTACCTCCTTATTTTATTTTTTAAAATTTTATTTTATTTACCATGCATTACATCATTAGTTTATGATGTAGTGTTCCATGATTCATTGTTTGCGTATAACACCCAGTGCTCCACGCAGAACGTGCCCTCTTTAATACCCGTCACCAGGCTAATGCATCCCCCCACCCCCCTCCCCTCTAGAACCCTCAGTTTGTTTCTCAGAGTCCATAGTCTCTCATGGTTGGTCTCCCCCTCCGATTCCCCCCCCTTCCTTTTTCCCTTCCTACTATCTTGTCCTTTTTTTTTTTTTTTTTAGCATAGTGTATTATTTGTTTCAGAGGTACAGGTCTGTGATTCACCAGTCTTACACAATTCACAGCGCTCACCATAGCACATACCCTCCCCAATGTCTATCACCCAGCCACCCCATCCCTCCCACCCCCCACCACTCCAGCAACCCTCAGTTTGTTTCCTGAGATTAAGAGTCTCTTATGGTTTGTCTCCCTCTCTGGCTTCATCTTGTTTCATTTTTTCCTCCCTTCCCCTATGCTCCTCTGTCTTGTTTTCTACCTCATTATTTTTGATAGTGAATAGTACTCTTTCTCAGAGAATCAGTAGGTTAAAAAATCATATTATGTGAAGGTGTTCTGTAAAAGTAAAAATGTTAAGAAGTGACTATGACCCTAAGAACTGGGCAGCGTATTGGAGCTTGAGCTAAGGGGCTTCAGTAAAGGACTCTGGATTCTGGGGCAGCTTGATGATCCGACAGAGGCTGCAATGTGGCTTTGTGGATGTGCAGGTGAGTCTGGAGAGGGTTTTCCTGGGCATGTGTGTGTCCAGGGCTGATCTTGGGCCCCTGCTCTGTAATGAAAACACTGATTCCCACCCTCCTGGCTGATATCTGAGGCTGGTGGGAGGGTCTTACACTGGTTAGGATTGGCTTGGGGACAGAGTGGGACAGAAGCAGCCAATGACAGAGACCTGGGACCTGGGTTGTCCTCTTGGGCCTCTGCCTTCCCACACCACTTTCCTGCTCTGTGTTTTTTTTCCTCTTTCTACATTTCCATCCCTCCCTTTCCACCCATACTCTCACCAACCTTCACTGGTAAAATCCTGCTTTAAATTCAAAATCTTCCCCAACATCCTCGTAGCTCCTTCTTACAGTACTGGGGGTATGGCATGATAAGAGCTAACTTGTGAATTCTCACTACATTCCAGACACCGCTGTAAGTTCCTTACATGAATTTACTCACTGAATCCTTATCACCATCCTGTAAAAGACTATATCCCCCTTTTATAGATGAGGAAGGCTGAGGCACAGAAAGGTCATACCTTTGATGAGTGGTGAAGCGCAGTTTCAAATTATGGCAGTCTGATTCAACTGTCTGACATAATAACCATAATGGCTATTATTTGGTTTTCACAGTGACCTTGAAGTAGGTGTGGTTGTCTCCATTTTCACAGATAAGAGGCGGAACTGGGTTTTTCCATGCAATTCTCGTGTTCTTTCCCCTCTAACTCACTGCCTCTGTACATACGTCTCTGACATAGAAGCCCTCATGCCTGATCTACCCACCACTACTGGGGTCTCTTTCTTCTCCCAACAATAGCCACACTTGGCATTGCTCCTGGCATATGGCAGGCACTCAGTAAGTAATTGTGGCACAATCTGTCTGTCTCTTGGCGGCTCTATGTGTGTGCAGGTTCCTTACCTTACCTAAACTTAGAGGCATGTCTCACCACATATAATTTTGAAACTATATACAGAAAAGTATAAAGACTTGTGATGACTTATTGTGGACATGTCACCTGGAGTTCATCTGCGTTCTTGCTTGAAAGTGTTTTTACATTCATGGAGGAGTGCTGTTCCCTCCGTGTTCTGGACCTGGCATGTCATCAACAGATATAATAAGGCATCAATGTCACCTGGAGCCTGTCGTGAGCCGCGTGGGAAGTGGCTGCGGGGTCCAAGAGCTGTGGAACTGCAGGGATTCCCGGTGCTTCTCCCAGGCTCTGCTGTGCTCTGTGGAGTGTGGTTGGCACAGATCCCCTGGCCGAGCCCGTGCCTGGCTGTGCAGACTCTGTATGGGTGTTTGGATGGAGTTGTAGTAGAGTGTGGCAGTTACTCTGGCTCATTTACCCACATGCATGTTGAACAGATGATGTGCCCTTATTGAAGGGCATATTTGCATATTAATGTGCCTGCATTTTGCTTCTGAGCCCTTTATTTCCTTAGGACTATGCCCCTGAAGTTTGTGCTTAGGTCTGAGAATGCCTGTAAGTTCTAGCCGTGCCCATGTCTGTTAAAACTGTCCCCTAAGCAGTACCAGGCACACATTTGAGCAACCATAAATATTGAGTGAATGGACGGTCATGTCTTTAGGGAGTGAGAAAGGTTCTGGGTAGGAAAGAGTTTCTGAAAATGCTTCACCTATATGGGTTCCTCTATTACTGAACCCCAACATTTCCTTCATGTTTCAGTACTTGCAAATGATTCATGGTGTTTCTGACAGCCCAGCCATTAGGAGGTGGCATAGTAACTTTGGCTGTGACCTTCTTGGTTGCATTAGCTTTTACATAGAGAGTTGCTAAAATTAAACTGTTGCTTTGGCTTAGTGCTGTTGACCTGCTTTCATCATCTGAGAAAATGTGCAGATATTAGAAAATTTGCCAGGGGCTGGAATTTGGCTGTAGAAATGAATTTCAGATAATCCTCCCTTTAGCTAAAAGAGCTTCTAGTATTATAATTTGCATGTGTTAACCAAATTGTTAATTATGCACAAAGCAATGTATATGGTGACTAAATTACCATAATTTTGTTACAAATGGTCATTTTCTGCTTTAGTCCCTTTAATTGTATTGTGAACTGTATACATGATCCTGTAGCATTCTTTTTTTGTTGTTGTTTTTATAAAGATTTTATTTATTTATTTGAGAGAACATGAGTGAGCCCAAACAGGGGGAGGGGCAGAGGGAGAGGGAGAAACAGACTCACTGCTGAGCAGGGAGCCTGACATGGGGCTTGATCCCAGGACTCCGGGATCATGACCTGAGCCAAAGGCAGACGCTTAACTGACTGAGCCACCCAGGTGCCTCTGTAGCATTCTTTAATTTAGTTTAACAGTTCTTTTGTGGATCACTAATATAAACTCACAGTTGTACCTAGATGTGTAAAAGCATAATTGATGATAATAATCCAATGTATTACCTTGGCCCAGCACAGAGTCAGACATATGGGAAAGGATTGCTAAGTATTTAGTGATTCATCTAATATGCGTACATCCATTTTTCCATCTGGTGATAGTGCTATTAAAAATATTTTTTAGCAGCCATATAAAAGTATTTTATTTATTTTTTTAAGTAGGTGATATTTATTCTTATATATTTCAGATTTAAATTATTGCTCCAGAGCTCTATGATACAGTTCTGGAATCCCAATTCATTCTTGTCTAAGCATCTGACGAGGTTCACGATGTATGTTTTCTTTGAGACAAAGAATTGGCTTTGTCTATAATCATGCCTATAGCTGGCCCTCAGTATGGAGGTGGGATGGCCCACTATCTGGGTGAGATAGTCAAAAAGTTGTTAATCCCACCAGTTGGCAATGAGTCCTATAGCAACTCCCAGATTGTGGTTGAGACCATTGTGAATCTAAGAGGCCAGCCACCATTCCTTCATTTTCTCCAAGTTTTATTGTTGCATCTGGCCAGCAGTTTATTTGGACCATCATAGTATCTTATCTACACTCTCAGTAGAATGCCTTCAAGGGCATTATGTCTCTGACTTTTGTTCCATCCACATGGAGACCTGAAGCCAACCATTGTGAGTGGGGATGAGAAATGGGAGACGGAACCAACACTTCTTGTGCACCTGCTGGTCAGGTACTATACAAGATCGTTTACCTGTGTGATCTCATTTGATGCTCATGACAACCTTAGGAGGTAGGTACCATCACCTCCATTTTAGAGATGAGGAATCAGAAGCTTCATGTGCTTAAGCAGCTTGACCAATGTCCTAGTTACTAATTTGAACTTAGATTTGCCTATTGAGAAATCCACACTCAAAACTTCTATGCTGACTTGCTTCAAGTAGCACTGTTATTTTATGTTTTATTAATATTTGTCAGTCTATCCATCCATCTTTACATTTTCATGCAATGAATTCCTCCTAAATTCAGTGCCAGGAAGTCCTGTCTTTCTGTAAGCTGGTAATGCTCCCTTTTATTACATCATGATTTACATCATTTACTTCTCATAATTTTCTTTTTGCTTGACTGGAGAGCCAAATTGAGTACTTAGTTGTAATAATCCTCATCTCTGATTTCTGGTATTATTATTTCCCCCTTTCTATCTAGAATTTTACTGCTCCCTATTCTCTTAACTGCCTTGTAAACTTCCAGATTATTTCTTAAAGTTAAGGTAGAGTTTATAAAATCATCATAACATTTTTCAAAGTTAAGCCATTTTATTCATCTTGGACATGAGCTTAACAATGTTCAGCAATAAGGAGATACTGGATCAGTTTAAGCAATACTTCCACACACATGTGTGTATAGAAGTGTATGCAAGCGCATGCACATACAAATATTAGGAGGACATGGCCTGCGAGCCTCCTGTCCATGACCCGCTTTGGTCCGTCTTGTGTGACATTAGTCTCACTGACTATTCTTTAATCGCCTGATCAGAACCAACTACACAGTGTAATGAAAGATCATCCATCCAAAGGACATTTTCACTCTTACTCCTCTAACCGCCCCCCCCAACCATGTGAAAGCCGTTTTTAAAAAGGCATTTTCTGAATGAAGACTTTACAGTAGGTCTTTTTTAGTTTTGGACACCGCTGTAGGTGATCTGTATTAAGTCTTTCAGCCTATGAATTACTATTCTAGCATGAGGGCTGGGCCTAGAGCAGGGCATGGACAGAGTGGGAAACTCTCTCCCATGCAGGGACAAACCCATATAGTAATCATGATGGTTCTTCAGTGAATGCTCCTTCAGCCTCTGCTGTGAGGTAGACATTTTATGTTGCCAGATTCATTCTCTAACTTGGGTTTCATACCCAGTCAGTTCATGGAGGAGTGTGTGTCCTGAAGCATAAGGAGGCAGATGGTTCTGAAGGCTGGCACAGGGTGGGAGCTTCCTGCTGAACAGATGTCCCTCTTGGGGTAATGCCTGCTGCCCAATAAACCTATGTTTTCTGGCACCTATACCCATTGCCAACCGTTCTTTCACCTTTTGAATAGGCAACTTGTACCTCAAGTACATGGCGGGGGGTGGGGAGATGCACCAACCAGAAGCTGTGAACAAATACAAAAGCATTTGTTTAGCCTAGATGCTGCTGACAGTTCAGTATTGATGCTTTTTGTTTGTTTTGGTCCTAAGATTTGGTACTTTTGCTAGGAGACCCGTTGGCCTGTCGGCTATAAGCAGCACTCTGGATAGATATAAAACTCCCTCCATGAAGTTCTTTAGGGAATTACAAAGTTGAGTAGAAAATCCATTCTTGTTTATAAGAAACTGGTGATCCAATCAGCTTTTTCAATGCCAAAACCTAGAGGGAATGAAAAGCAAACGAAAAACTCCGAAACAACTCTTTAGTTCATAATTAGGAACATAATATAATTATGTTATAATTTTAAACATAATTTTAAAATGGCTTACTCTTAAATGGATTTAGATGCAGAGTTGAAAAATGTAAGAATGTTGGGGACATATTCTCTACTGTAGAACAGGACTTCTGGGCATTGAAGGTGTGGTAGAGAATGAGTCACTGAAGGTGGACATGTAAGCTTGTATTTTGGCTCCTTAAAAATTGCAAAATGGATTTATTTGTCCATTTAGTATTCTACAAAACAGACCTCCAACCAAAAGGGGCCTCACTGGCTCTCTTCCTTCCCCTTCCCCTCCCACTATAATTCTAGGAGACCCTTGGGCAGTAGTTACCTGTAACAAAAGGGGATTCTCAGGGGAAAGAAAAAGCTGCCTTTCTGAATAAGAAAAAAAAATATCCAAAATAGTATCTAGAAACAAGCATATCCATGAATGGGCAAAGATCATCTGGGTTATTTGGGGCTTCTCTCCAGGATGATTCTGTTTAGGATACAGGATGGAAAAACATTGATAGATGCGTTATCATGGTCCAGTCAGTCCTGCCATGTGGGTTTTTGTTTCAAGGCTGAAAACCCAAATCATTACAGACTGGCTCCTGCTACATTTTGATGGGACCAAGGATTTTGCTGTAATATGGAATCCTTGGTAAACAAGCACTCGCTAGTACCTGTTGCCATTGTTTTACAAGCCAGTTAAGAATGGTGACTAAGCAAGCCTCTAACAATCGCCAGTTACTGTTCCCAGGTTTGCATAAAACTTAGGTTGAATTCTCTTCTTTTGTAGATGTTCTTTTATCGTCTGGGGATCCTGAAGTTTCCTGATCCCTAATTGTTAGACATGTAAAACTTAACGGCTGAAGGAGAGTGGGAAAATGGTTCCTAGGTTCCTTCTGATTATGATGAGGCTATTGAGAACTCAATTTTTTAGTTCAAAGATGCCATACATTTGATAATCCTGGTTGGATTTGGTAACCTTGGTGTGGACAGGGAGGATTTTACAATTTGCCCTTATCAAATGCGAGAACTGAGAGAGAGGTCAGATTGTCACCCAGCTCACAGATAGCAAATCTGCTTTCAAACTAGTTTTTTAATTTCCAAGTTCAGTGCTATTTCCATTAAGCACATTAGCACTAAAAACTAGTACTTTCTATTCTGAAATGCTTTGATTATGAATTTGTCTAAAATATTCATTCTTTTTATAATACGGCAGTTTAGATAATATTAACACAGATCCAGATCAGAAAACTGAGGCATAAAGAAATTTGGGGGCTTGCTCAAGGCCATAAAATGAAATTAGAGGCAGAGCATCAAGAGAATTGTGGCCCTTCTAGCACACACACCAATTGTTGTTTGCCTTTGTGTCTGGCTTCTTCTGTTTTGGAACACTTGCTGCTTCTTGTGATACTGAAGGAATACAGTCAATGGGACTTCGGTATCAGACACCAACAGTGATTCAGCGACATCATGGACTTTCCACTTTCTTTTAGTTTCTTTTAGTTTCTTTTCCTTGGGGGGCTCATGATTTATTCTGTCTTCTACACGAAGTGGTTGGGAAGACGTACTGATAAACTGGTTGTATGCTTTTCAGCGTAAATACTGTCGAAAAAAGGAAAACTCAGGACTATTGCATTTGGCCAGTTACAAAAAGGTTTTTGTTTGTTTTTAAGAGATCAAGTTTGTCCATCATTTTCTTTTTACTGATCAGGAAAGAGATTGAGAGATGAAAAGACTTGTCAAGGTCACAAGATAAGTTAGTGAAAGTTTTAAGGTCACAAATAAGTTAGTGGAAGCTTTAGGATCAGCACTTAAGCCTTCTAATTTTCTGTTCTAGTCACTTTTTACTCTTACATCTTTGCATATATTAGCATTCCAATTATTTATTATTTTAATGTTTCTTACTGTTTTACAAGATTTTATGAGACTCTTCACTCCAAAATTTCTTCCTTTAATTTCCCTTACCAAAAGCTTTTATATCTATAAAATATTATGTTGTGTAATAGAGAAAAAAAATTAGATTTTTAGAGGATATCCATCCATTCTCCTGATTTCTGATTGATCCCTTAGGACATCTGAACATATATGCCCTGAGACCCTATGTCTCCCTTTCTTGTTTTTCCTAAATTACAGTTCCCAATACCTGCCAAGCGTGGTCCTCTGGAACTGTTTGCTCTCTTCCCCTGAGGCTAGCTCAGACTGTGATCCTTTGCATACCCCAGAATGTCTTTAAATCAGCCAACTTAATTGTTAGCCTGGAAAACAGCAATTATCTATTGGGTTAAACATTCATACTGAGTGATCAGGAATGATAATGTTGGAGTTCAAACAGATAGGAAGGTCACTGCCATTCTCAGTCTCAGACATAGCGGAGACATACTCAAAACACTGTTTTTATCTCCTCAGTGTGAAGCCACTTAAATATTAACCAGTACATATTGGCCTGTATTGGAAGACAACAAAAGCATAATTATTGGATAAGAAAAGCTCCTCCAAGAGATGTTCCCAGAGCAACTGGCATAAAGTAATTAGAGTTTAACTATTACAGACAATACACTAAGTAGGTACTGATTGTATGGTGTGAAGATTAGCGATCAGGACTTCATTGTGTTACATATAAAATGCCACTGGAGAATGGAAAACAATAAAACTTCAACTGGTTATAATTGATATTTATACAGTGTCTTCCTCCCAAGATCCTGAGAAGTGCTAGCAAGCCATCATTATCTGTCATCTCTGTGTGGTGATGAACAATAAGGGTTTAGCAGGTTTGCTTAAGAAAAGAGTCACAGTTATTAATATTGGTGCCGTAATATTTAGAAACACTCTTATTTACACACCTATAATGTCACCATTTATTCCGTTCTGCTGTTAAGCCGTGGAATCCTCCCCTCCCCCATGACTGCGGGACTTTGTCCTTGGCTGTTCCCTTCCCTCTCACCCTCCTCAGACCCTCCTAGCCTGTGGATTGCCACTGAAGTCTCAGGACCACCTCCCTGCCCCCCAGAGAAGTCTTGCCCCAGTTGATTGGGGAGTTCCTGGGGATTTCCCATATGTGACGAAATAATTCTTTCATGGTTTTCCTCCCTGAAGCCTTTCTTCCCTGATGTCCACGGTGCTTGCAAATGCTAGGTCCTAGTGCTTCATTCATCCTGGCCCCATGGTATCTCCTTTAGGAAAAGGGCTTCCCTGAACTGGTGTAGATTCCTGATTCTCCTAAAAGTGCAAACTCTGGTGTCATCCTAGTGGGTGTTGTGGTTCCCTGGGTGTCACTGAGCCGAAGCCACATGTGTTCTATGCATACACGAGAAGGGTTTCCTCTTCTCCACTTGCTCACACCCTGGGTATCCTTGTGCAATACTCTTGCAGCCTGTGAACACAGCCCTCCTCTGCACTGGGCTCAGGCCTGGTGTGTGGGACCCCACTAGGGGACAGGTACTCTTTCTCTCTCTGTACTCACCCCTGACCCCAGGGCCTTTATCAGGCCAGGCAGATGAACTCATGGAAATCGGTGTCTCTAGGCTGCCTCCCTATGTCTTTTCCAGATTAACTGGGAGGTCTGGAACCAACTAGAAACCCTGTAATATATAACCAGCCACAAAGACGATGGCTTTGTGACTGTCGGAAGAAACACTATGATTCACACTCCAGTGGTCCAGGGACAGAATGGTGAGCAAGAATTTACGGGCCGTGTCAGTGGAAAAGGAAACAAGCTGTTCAGTAGATTGCTTAGTGCTGGTGGAAAAAGAAGCCAGTATTTAGTGAGTTCTTAATATTCACTGGGCCATGTACTTAGTATTTACTGATTTTATGCACACATGTACATATACACATAATACACACGTGCACACACACACACACACACACACACAGATGCATTTCATTTAGTTCTTTTTTTCAGTCCTACAGTGGAAGCCAATTTCTTCATAGTCCAGGACAGGTAACAGGTTCAGAAAGCAGAGGGAAGAATGGAAGGGAGCCAGTATTTACTGAGTACCTACTTTGTGCCAGGCATTTTGGAGGTACCAGGTATGTGCTACCTTATTAATCCTTACAGCCATTCCTGCTTTGTAGGTAAGGACATGAAGACACAGAGAACGTGATTTCTTGATGGCCATAAACTTAGTAGTTGATGAATCTGTGATTTTGACTTTGATCTGTTCGAGTTCAAAGCCTTAGCTCTCTCCTTTGTGCAGCACAAGGGCCCCAGAGACCCCACTTAACTCTGTACCCACCATACCTGTTTCCAACCTTTGCCTCAGAGGCCCTAACCTCATTTACTTAATCAGAATCAGAACTCTAGGCCTCTGAACTTAACCCTTGCCCATATTCTCTCCATGGAGATATTGTTTGATGTGGTGACTAGATGCTGTAGTGTAATAGACTTTTGAGGGCGAGCCTGGGAAGCTAGGCACTGTTAGATAGCATCTCTGTAGGGAAATGCATGTCACATTCCAATTAAGTGGCTCACAAATAAACTTTGACTATATAATACACATTCAAATACATATATATAGTAAACTTTGAAAATTTGTAAGTTGGATATTCATAGCATAGAGTTAAATTTATTAAAATATAAAAATATTCTCATCAGTGTGCAAAACTTGGCCAAGTGAGAGGACTGAAGGACCTGGGAGCCTCACTCGCTATCTGGAGGCAGCTCAGAGTTGCTGGTAAAAAAACATGTAAGAGGCTCCTTGGTACAAGGAGCAAACCGTAGCAGTTTAAATATAAAATAAATATCACAGTAAGATCTCAATGATGTATTGAATTTTTCTTTTTCTTTTTTTTTTTAAGAGAGAAGGTGTGGGGAGAGGGAGAGGGAGAGGGAGAGAGAGTCTTAAGCAGATTCCCTGCTGAACACAGAGCCCGATGAGGGGCTCAGTCCCAGGACCCTGATATCATGACCTGGGCCGAAACCAAGAGTTGGATGCTTAACCGACTAAGCCACCTGGGCACCTTGATGTATTGAATTTTTAAGTATGATTTTAATTTAAGTTAATTTCCCCTCCTGCATCTTGCTGCTCTAAGTGACTCTCCAGCAGACCAATAATTTAATTTTGAAGCTGAATTAAGTTCAATAGTCATACTCACCAAAGCAGATACTTTCTCTTTAAACCTAGTAGCATTCAAGTAAATCTATATTAATTTCAGTTGTGGAAAGGATTTCTCTGCTGTTGGAACTGTGACTAATACTATTTCCATAATTCTTAAAATCAACCAAATTATCGAGGGTGTTTCTTTATCTAATTCCAACTTAGAATTAGGGGTTTGGTTTAGTAGTCCCTTCTTCTGAGAAGTCTTCATGCACCATATATGCTTTTCTGTTCCTCTGTGCTCCCACACCAGACTGCAAGCTCCCTGTGGGAGGGCCTGGTTCAGATTCACCGGCTTCCCTGCACCCAGCCCCATGCCCAATCCTCAGGAAGTTATTATTACATAAGCGACTTGGCAAATGACTAAATTATTCCCATTTTTTTCTAGTTGAGGAAACTCAAGACAGGATAGATAATTGAATATGATCATATAGTAATAAGTGATGGAGCAGGCAGGAGGAAGTGTGAGCCCAGTAGAAGGCTGAAGGAGCTGGTCCCTGGATTATCATAGTTGGGGAGAGCAAAGGACAGTTCACCAGTCATGGGCCAAGAAGGGCTGTAATGAGTGGCGTCATTAAAGGGAAAAGGGGACAAGGGAGAAAGTAAATGTTCCCCAGGTTAGCAGAGACACTGAAGTATAAGAACGTATAAAGTATTTGGAAAACTACTGGGCTGAAGGTGAAGACTTGTTTTATATCTATACCCATACCTACATCTGTGCCTGTATCTATATGTCTATCAAAATAGAAAAGGAAAAGTTGGTTTATCAGGAAAACTTCAGTGTAGGGTGTATATGTAAATACATATTATATATAAATAAATAAAAACCTGGTATGCATATTTATGAAAATGTTCTTGGTTTTATGGTAGGGAAATAATTGGAAATACCTGCCTGCCTAGAGTTTACAGCAACAACACACATTTAGTGCTATGTGTACTGACAACAAACTCTAGTTACTGGGTTGGGAGGAGACATACAAATTAGTACCATTCTGTCATTGATCTTAATGAGTTATTAGCCAGAGAAGGAGGATATGCCCTGAACACAAATGAAAATAAAGCAGAGGATCATATGGTTCTTGTCTCTTCTCTTATTAATGTGTTCTATCACATTGATTGATTTGCAAATGTTGAACCACCCTTGCATCTCAGGAATAAATCCCACCTGGTCGTGATGGATAATCCTTTAATGTACTGTTGGATCCTATTAGCTAGGATCTTGTTGAGAATTTTGGCATCCATATTCATCAAGGATATTGGTCTGAAATTCTTTTTTTTTTTTTTTTAGATTTTATTTATTTACTTGACAGAGAGAGAGAGAGTGCGTATAAGCAGGGGGAGCGGCAGGCAGAGGGAGAGGGAGAGGGAGAAGCAGACTCCCCCCTGAGCAGAGAGCCAGACGCGGGACTCGATCCCAGGAACCTGGGATCATGACCCGAGCCGAAGGCAGATGCCCAACCGACTGAGCCACCCAGGCACCCAGAAATTCTCCTTCTTGTTGGGGTCTTTGCCTGGTTTTGGGATCAAGGTAATTCTGGCCTCATAGAATGAGTTTGGAGGTTTTCCTTCTGTTTCTATTTTTTGAAATAGCTTCAGGAGAATAGGTATTATTTCTTCTATGAATGTTTGGTAGAATTCCCCTGGGGATCCATCAGGTCCTGGACTCTTGTTTTTGGGAGATTTTTGATCACTGCTTCAATTTTGTTCCTGGTTATTGGTCTCTTCAGATTGTCAATTTCTTCCTGTTTCAGTCTTGGTAGTTTAAAGGTTTCCAGGAAGGCATCCATTTTTTCCAGGTTGCTTAATTTATTGGCATGAAGTTGTTGATAATAATTTCTAATAATTATTTCTATTTCCTTGGTATTAGTCATGATCTCTCTGCTTTCATTCATAATTTTATTAATGTGGGTCCTTTCTCTTTTCTTTTGGATAAGTCTGGCCAGTGGTTTATCGATCTTATTAATTCTTTCAAAGAACCAGCTTCTAGTTTCATTGATCTGCTCTACTGTATTTCTGGTTTCTAATTCATTGATCTCTGCTCTAATCTTAATTCTTTTTCTTCTCCTGTGTGGCGTAGGCTTTATTTGTTGTTCTTTCTCCAGTTCTTTAAGGTGTAAAGTTAGTTTGTGTATTCAGGACTTTTCTATTTTTTTGAGTGAGGCTTGGATGGCTATGTATTTTCCCCTTAGGACCACCTTTGCAGTATCCCATAGGTTTTGGACCGATGTGTTGCACTACTGGGTATTTACCCCAAAGATACAGATGTAGTGAAAAGAAGGGCCACATGCACCCCAATGTTCATAGCAGCAATGTCCGCAATAGCCAAACTGTGGAAAGAGCCAAGATGCCCTTCAACAGATGAATGGATAAAGAAGATGTGGTCCATATATACAATGGAATATTACTCAGCCATCAGAAAGGATGAATACCCGCCATTTGCTTCAACATGGATGGGACTGGAGGAGATTATGCTAAGTGAAATAAGCCAAGCAGAGAAAGACAATTATCATATGGTTTCACTTATTTGTGGAACATAAGGAAGAGCACGGAGGACACTAGGAGAAGGAAGGGAAAAATGAGGGGGGGGAATGGGAGAGGGGGGAGATGAGCCATGAGAGACTATGGACTATAGGAAACAAACTGAGGGTTTCAGAGGGGAGGAGGGTGGGGGGGTTAGCCCGGTGATGGGTATTAAGGAGGGCATGTATTGCATGGAGCACTGGGTGTTAAATGCAAACAATGGGTCATGGATCACTACATCAAAATCTAATGTTGTACTGTATGGTGACTAACATAACATAATAAAATAAAAAAATGAAAATAAAGCAGAATGAGAAAAATACCATAAGTAAAGCCCCAAATCATAAAACTAAAATATATATGTATATATATATGAAGAGGCCCAAATGTGGAAGCAACTGTATGAAGTTAGAATATATGTTAAAGATGATTCTTGAAAGATGGGCAGAATTTCAACAGATAAAGGTGAAATGGAGAAAAGGCAGGTAAGGCAAAGTTATCTTAGGAGTTGCTGTGATTATGTATATGGATTACATGGACATATTTTAAATTGACTTACAGATGTTGGCATTGTTATCAGTCATGTTATCAGTCCAAACCAATGGCAGACCCAAGGGCTACTTAATAAAGGTGCTGTTTATAGGCAAATGGGCAGAGTTAACAGAATCAAAAAGAATAATGAGACACCCAGGGACTAGCAATGGTAGAGGCTGTCACTGCCTGAGTCTGATGGGGTAGGGGAGGGGTGAAGTGATTGAGGGCTGGAGATAGCTCAGAAAAGTATGAAAGGAACTGCCTCACCTGGCGCTGTCAGAACAGTAGTGATCTCGGGATGCGTGATGTCCTGAGTACCCCATCCACCCCAACTTCCTTCTCTTTCCACTCTCTGATCTTCTTCTGGTGCCTCCAACAGAAGTTCAGTGGGGAAGCGGAGGGCCACAGTGACTCCAGGGGTGTCATCCCATGGGAGGCACCCTGAGAAGGGAGGAGAACGGATCTAAGCTGGCAGATAATCAACACAGATACATACCATACTCTACTCATGTCAGCGTGATACTGAAGGGTCATTATAGAACTGTTTACATCAGAGAAGAATTCAGCAAAAGATAGCCTCATATTTAATATCATTCGAAGGGATTTTATTACTGAAGTTACCAGAAATAACCTCTTTTAAGTCTAATTTGTATTCTAATGAAGCTATAACAAGGTTCACTAGAAAAAAATTGTGATGATGCTTCACTAAGTTAGTTTTATTAAGGAAGGGGATATTTTATTATCTAAGACCCTGTCCCTTCATTTCATCTGGGTATTTGCGGAGAGAGAACAAAGACCTTCTAGGAGATCATAGCTGGGGACATTTTCCTAGTTTCAAAGCTGATTCTTTTCCCTTCAGGCCTGGGTGTGGTTTTTCTCTTTAGCCAATTAAAAAACTCCCAGAGCTCTGTAATATCTTCCACTGCTCCTGAAAAGGGACTGAGGCAGAGGTAAAATGAGCTCAGCTGGATGGGCCCACCCTGTTCTGGTTCTTAAATATCACTGGGAATGAATGCTTTAAATTGCACATCCCATTTGCATCTCTCTGTTTACTTTTCTTAATCTCCTCAAGAATCCCTGCTTTATGAAGAACAGGTTGTTTCTTTAGCAGGGATTTCCAGATAAACAATTTAAAGGTCTCTCTTTTTTAAAAACTCTACAAAATAAACATATGAATGAATAAATTAAAAACAAATAAATAAATATCTAGTAGCTTAGTCCCAGTCCATCCAAGAATGTTTTCTCTCACATACCTGTTTAAGGCACAGATTCAAGAAAATTTAAACTGTTCTGACTCATATTCCTTTGATTTAATCAGTGTTGACATTAAATTGCATAGGTTTGAAATTTGTCTTGAAACAGATGCATTTCTTCCTAGTTTCTTTTTCCCTTTTTTTCTGTAGAATGGAAGCTCATAAAAGTGTTGCAATCATTCATCTTCATCAACTCTTCATCACTCCTCTTCCCCATTAGTTCCTAGGCCACTCCAGCAAATTACCACAAACTGAGTGGTTTAAAACAATAAGAACGTATTCTCTCACAGTTCTGTTGTCTGGAAGTCCAGAATCAAAGGTGTAGGTGGGCCATGCTCCCTCTGGTGGCTTTAGGGAAGAATCTCTCCTTGACTCTTCCAGCTTCCGGCGGCTCCATAGTTTGGGGCTGCAGGGCTCCAGTGTCTGTCCCAGTCTTCACTCTGTGTCCTTCCCACTTCTTATAGGGACACTAGTCATTGGATTTAGGGCATACCTGATTCTAGTAGCATCTCACCTTGATCCCTAACTAATTACATCTGCAAAGACCTTATTTCCAAACGGGTAACTATACTGAATCAAGTTCCTCTCAAAATTCATGTCTACTGGAAATGCAGGATGTGACTTCATTTGGAAATAGAGTCTTTGCAAATGTAATTAGTTAAGTTAACATGAGGTCATACTAGATTAATGCGGGCCCTAAATACAATGACTGGTATCTTTATTAGAAGGGGATGGTACCCTGAGAGAAGAAGGCATGTGAAATAGGAGAGAGTGGGGTAATGCAGCTATAAACCAAGGAACATGAAGGGTTGTTAGGAGCCTCTAGAATCTAGGAAGAGACAAGAAAGGATTCTTCTCAAGAATCTGCAGAGAGAGTATGGCCCTGCTTCTACCTGGATTTTGGATTTCTGGGCTATAGAACTATGAGGAAATAAATGTCTGTTCTTTTAAACCAATGAGTTTGTGGTAATATGTTATCATGGCCCCAGAAAACTAATAGTCTCATTCTGGCTTTTCAGGTAGACATGAATTTTGGGGGACACTATTCAATCCACTATCCTCCCTTCCCCTACTCCTCTTCTTTGCCAGTTTTAAAACATTTACTGAATGCCTACTGTTGCCAAGCACTGTGTCAAGTGAAGTGCCTGAAAAAATAAAATAAACACAGGCCCTGCCTTCAAGGATCACAGTCTAGTGGGGGGAAGAAAGACATTTGAAGGGAACTATTACAATGTACTGTACCAAGTGCTGTGATAGGGTGGAATGCAGAGAGGTATGGAAGAATGCAGGAATGCTATCACATCAGGAGTGTTGGGGTGTGTGGTGTGCATGCACACACACATGTGTTTGGGAGGACTCTTGGAAGAAGTGACACTGTAACCAGTATCCAAACGGAGATCTAAAGGATGAATCCTATTCAAGCAAACCAGGAAGCCTGGGAAATAAAGGGATGGGGGAAGACAGACACTCAAAAGAGATGGAGAAGGAAGTGTAACTGCAAGATGGTATGGGAGAGAAGGAGAGGGATTGGGCTAGATCGTCTGGGTGCAGTTTGCCCTGCACATTGCCTCAAAGTCATTGCCCTTGGTTTATCTTTCCTGAGGATCCTTGCATCATCTCCCAACCTGAGTATCACTTTCTCTTCCTTGAAGAGTCAGTGCAGAGTTCCTCAACTCATGGAGACCTTTCTTGAATTCCTGGGCTGAGTGTGGGAGAGCAAGATGCTTTCTAGGCATTGCAGATAAGTCAGTATTTGCACTTTGACTTTCAGTTATGCCTGTACTTAGTTAGACTTCTCCTCTTCTCCACCCTCCCACCCTCAGACTATAGTGCGTTCTGACTCCCTGTCTGCTGGAAGGCTTCGTGCTTCTCCGAGCTGGAAGGATGATTCTGGAAAACAGACTCTTTCTTCTATAGCAACCAGAACTTACCTTGGTTATAGTTCTTATCAACTGATGAGAAACTCCCATCAGGTCAGGCTGTGTGTCCATGTCTTTCACTGCTCTAGCTCCAGTGCCTAGCAGCATTGTCCTGGGTACATAGTAGGCATTCAATTAAGTATCTGTTTGTGCATGATCGAACACTTCAGATTATTATTGTTGGCTTTCTCATATATTTACACTCTAGACTTTGAGTTTTTCCCTGTAATGGTGACTATGACTTGTTTCTCTCCAAATTTACAGTGCATGAATGAATGAATGATTGGTGAATTCATTGATGAGGGCCACCAGAATGTGAGAAGGAAAAACAAGGCAGAAGGTGTGGAGGGGACAGGTGTTTCTAGGAACAGTGATTCTCAACGTTGGCTGCACATTGGGAACACCTAAGTAGCTTTTAAAGATCCCAGTGCTTAGGCTCTACCCCAGAACTCTTAAATAAGAATCTCATGCATCACAATTTTTAAAAACTTCCCAGGTGATTCAAACTTGAAGTCAAATTTGGGAACTGCTGGTGTTGACAATGCCTCTGATCTCTTCAGGGAGGAAGAGGCTAAAACTTCTTCTGTTCACACTGTTGTCAAGGTTGGATGAGTCAACATGTACAAAACACTTTTCACAATGTCTGGTATTCAATAACCTGCATGTTACTCTTTTACATTCAGTAAAGGCTGAATGTGCATTCATACTCTTCTCTGTATATGCACACATTTCTTCTTGCCCTGGTAGATAAGTGTTATCTCCCTATAGGCAAAACAATAAAGCTCAGAAAGGTTTAATAACTTGCCCAAAGTTTCCTGGCTGGGTGGTGCCCACATCCATCTATTAATGGTCTTTCTGTGACAGATACTACCATTGAGAAGTTGATAATCCTCAATTTATGTTTTTATAGAGGGTTTCAGGTAACTTGGTTTTTAAAGCCCTTGTATATGCACGGAATACTTTCTTCAACTAAGTTTGGTTGGGTTAGCCACTCACTAAAGATTCAACTGCTTGTTGAAGATTTGTTTGCAAAGGATAAGCAGGCCTCTTAAACTTTCTAACTCTCTGTAGAGTTTGTTTACTAATTCTATATAGTTTGGCCACTAATTTCTAAAACAACTTTCTGTATGTTTTGGTCATGAATTCCTGCCAGTGTTATTTCCTTAGATCCAACTATAGCCAGCTGGTATGGCCATGTGCTGGGGGCTGAAGGTTGCCAGAAAGGAGTGGGCAAGATAGAAAGAAGAAAATGGAAAAAAAAAAATCCCAGAATAGGGGGTTGTTGAATCAGCCAAAAGGGTAGGTAGTGTATCTGAGAGGTGGGATGGGAAAGAAGGAAGGGGAAGAGGGAGGTGCGTGGAGAATAAAGTCTGGTACCCACAGTAACTCAGAGAAGTTCTTTGTACCTCTGCCAAGAGTTGCTCATTTTTTTGCTTCGTTGGTTTTACAAACAAGATGAATAAGGTGTTAGAATTACAAAATTATTAATCAGAGGGTTTTTTTTTTACCCATTCAATAAATATTTAATAGCCTAACAGGAAAAAAGATAAAAAATGAAAATTTTATAATAGAGGGGTGCTTGTGTGGCTCAGTCGGTTAAGCGTCTGCCTTCGGCTCAGGTCCTGATCCCAGGGTCCTGGGATCCAGCCCTGTGTTGGGCTCTCTGCTCAGTGGGGAGCCTGCTTCTCCCTCTCTCTCTGCCTGCTTCTCCCCCTGCTTGTGCTCTCTCTCTAATAAATAAATAAATAAAATCTTTAAAAAATATATAATAGAGATTGGGGCACCTGGGTGGTTCAGTTGGTTAAGCGTCTGACTCTTGATTTTGGCTCAGGTCATGATCTCAGGGTCATGAGACCAAGCCCTGCATTGGGCTCTGTGATGGGTGTGGATCCAGCTTAAGATTCTCTCTCATCCTCTGCCCACCCCCACTCTCAAAAAAAATTGATAGATCGGTAATAGGGACTGAGGCAGTAAATATTTTATATATGTGAGATTACAACTCAGGAAAAAATATAAACTTTATGTCCAAAAAACCCCAAAACATATCAAACAAAAGTTTTAAAAATCAGAAATTCAATCGGTATCATAGATTTTTACATACACATACTTCTCCCAGTCTTTGAAAGGTGAAATAGATATTAAAGAGATACTAATTTGTCTAAAAAATCTAATTAAGAAAGAAATAGAAATACAAAGAGAGTGTGCACGTACTTTTTAAAAGCAATAGAGACTATATCTCATGTTGAAGCATCCATAAAACTTGATTACATTTTATGAAGTATTTTTTTAAAGATTTTATTTATTTGAGAGAGAGAAAGTGACAGAGAGAGAGAGAGAAAGAGCATGAGAAGGGGGAGGGTGAGAGGGAGAAGCAGGCTTCCAGCTGAGCAGGGAGCCCGATGCGGGACTCAATCTCAGGACTCTGGGATCATGACCTGAGCCGAAGGCAGTCGCTCGACCAATGGAGCCACCCAGGCACCCTGACATTTTATCAAGCATTTCATTAATTATCTGTAAGTTAACTCAGAGGCCTTTCTAATGTTTAAATTAACTCTCATGTGTAGTGGAAGAAATAAGGAGGCATTTGCATGATGCTAAGGGACATAAGTTCTGTGTAGTAGGCAGCAGTGTTTTTCCCTGTAAACCATGGCCCCTTTTGATTCTCATTTCATTTTTTTTCGGGAGGACTAGTTTCACTTTCTAGTAACAATAAAATATTTTGGGTTGTCAGGTGTGATAGTAAATGGAATTCATGTTCCAGGGCATTTGCTTTTGTACTTTTTTTTTAGAGGAGGGGAGGGAAGAAAGGGGTAGAGGGAAGGGGAGAGAGAGAATCTTAAGCAGGGTCCGTGCCTACTGTGGAGCCTGAAGCAGTGCTAGATCTCACTACCCTGAGATCAGGACCTGAGCTGAAATCAAGAGTTGGACGTTTAACCTACTGAGCCAACTGGACACCTCAGCTTCTGTACTGTCTTCTGTGGTGTGTAAGAGACTTATCTGTAAAATGGTTTTAACTGAGGCTCTTTCTATATTTCCATTCTCCTGGACACTCTCCACCCTGGAGAGTGTCCAGGAGAATGGAAATATGTTGACATTTCCTTTCTCTTGTGTAGAAGCTTCCATAAGACTCTTTTTGATTATTCATCATTTTGGGAAATTTAAATTCACTAAGGAGTATGTAGTTGTTAGAATGTTCATCATACCTGTCTTTGAGTCCATGTAACTAGGAGCAATTGGGAGATTTTTCTGTCATTGCTTAGCCCTGGGGCAGTTAGTACTCTGACTTAAAAACAGTGTGGCAAGGACAGTTACACGAAGAGGGGAACGGGTTTAGAATATTTTAGTTTCTATTCCAGTATATGTCAATATGACATGATCTGCAAAAGGAAATTTCTCTAAAGAACTGAACTCTACACCAGTCACATTTTGTTCATTCAGAAGAGGTATGAAGTAGTGTGGATTTCCATTTCCCCAGGTGGTAGATTTTGTATGAATTTTTGGGGGGTAGGGATATGTATGAAATAACTGATTTGAGTGAATATGCCCCAAATCTATACAAATTTGTCAAAATCTAAGTGTTTTAAAAGTATCTTATGAATTATTTTTTTCTATTTTACTTTTTTATTTCCAACTATTGATTTTGAAATTTTCTTTAAACATAAAGGAAAGTTAAAAGATCAGTGTAATGAACATTCTTTTTTTTTTTTTAAGATTTTATTTATTTATTTGAGAGAGAGAGAGAGAGAATGAGAGAGAGAGAGCACGAGAGGGAAGAGGGTCAGAGGGAGAAGCAGACTCCCTGCTGAGCAGGGAGCCCGATGCGGGACTCGATCCCGGGACCCCAGGATCATGACCTGAGCCGAAGGCAGTCGCTTAACCAACTGAGCCACCCAGGCGCCCAGTGTAATGAACATTCTTAGACCCACCACCTAGATTCAACGACTGTCACAGTTAGTTGGTTCTTGATTTCAGGTAGGCAATTTGTATGTGTGTGTTATTCTCAGGCCGATTTCAAAATCTGTTGGTTTTGGCTTATACTCAAAATTATCCAAACTAAGAGGGACCATTGACTTCTGCCTATATGCATGGAAAAAAAAATAAGTGCAGAACCTTCTATAAATAATATCTTCAATGTCAGGAATTTGTTACACCTATTGATTCCAGTGAGTATTCCTATTATCCGTAAATTTATTTATTGTTATCCTTTCATCTTCTTTTGTGTAGGTTACTGAGAGTTGTCCATTATGCCTTGCTGAACACAGGGTTTTGACATTAAATTCTTGGTTGGTACCTTACCATAACCACTCCCAGAACAAAAGTCAGATTCATGTCATATGGAACTGTTCTTCATTCTCTTGAATTCATACTGATGTGCTTGTTGACAAAGAGAGAAATGTTTGAAAAGCAGGAACCTCAGTGTGACCTCTGTTAGAAAGGCTGCTTGTCCAGGGCACCAGGATGGAATGGCTGCCATGTCAGAGGTCAAGTTGAGAGCCATTTCCAAAGTTGCTTTTGGTTCCTTAGAGGAGACACTTAACCTCCACATAACTCTGTTTGGATATTTTCAAGTAGAAAGAATAATGTTCTGCTCTGTACTTCAGGTGGAACATCAGGCAAAACAATGAATGAATTGTGTTGTACAGCTTAGAAGGGGGTCATCTAAGGTAATGTAATAGGCTGTTTTTGACACTGACAAAAAATATGATATATTTGAGAATGATTGTTTTAGTATAAGCACTTAGAACAAAGTCTCAAACATGAAATGTACTCAGAAAATGTTCTATTCTCGTCCTGCTTCCAAGGCATCAATTTCATCTGTAAGATAGAAAACTTTCTTTTTTTCTGTCTCATTTTTAAGCCTCAGATGTAAAACTTTCTAAATTGCTTTGACATCATCAAAAGATAAAATATATGCAGTTAACACTTCCCCTGATATCTCCTCTTTTATGTATATTGACACATACAACTATATATAGTAGTATGTGTGTGTCATCTACTTAAGCTAAGAAAGTAGGCATGACTGTCTAGAAAAAGTGCTTATAGGCAGATATACTTTTAAAACTAAAGCATTGATAAAATGTTGTCACTTGAGGTACTGGGGTAAAAAGTAGATCATAGTTTGTAAGTCTTTATTCTTGAGTAAAAGTATTATTGATCAAAATCCAGAGAAACTTGCTTTAGATTCATCATTATTAAGACATTTGAATTTTTCTTAGCAAAGACTTTTATAAGTATGTGAAATGGACCAATTAAAGACAAGTGATATGTTATATTGTTAAAACTTACTTATAACCTTATCTACCAAATCTAAATTACCCATAAATCCATAGGTATATAAATGCACAAAAGCAGAACTTAAGATTTAAAAATTTTTCTGGACGAACTCAAGAGGAGATCGAAGAAGAGAGTAGCAACAACTCTCTGAACAGAGAAGCGACCACTTACTGGAAGGACAAAATGACAAGACGAAAAAAATCACCTCAGCAAAAAGAACAAGAGGTAGTACCATCTGCCAGGGACCTACTCAATCCGGACATTAGTAGGATGTTGGACCTAGAGTTCAGAATCATGACTTTAAAGATACTAGCTAGGCTTGAAAAAAGCGTGGAAGTTATTAGAGAAACCCTTTCTGGAGAAATAAAAGAACTAAAATCTAACCAAGTCAAAATCAAAAAGGTTATTAATGAGGTGCAATCAAAAATGGGGGCATTAGTGCTAGGATAAATGAGGCAGAATCAGCGATATAGAAGACCAAATGGTGGAAAATAAAGAGGCTGAGAAAAAGAGAGAGAAACAACTACAGGATCACGAGGGCAGAATTCGAGAGATAAGCGATACGATAAGACGAAACAACATTAGAATAATTGGGATCCCAGAAGAAGAAGAAAGAGAGAGAGGGGCAGAAGGTATATTGGAGCAAATAATAGCAGAGAACTTCCCTAATGTGGGGAAGAAAACAGGCATCAAAATCCAGGAGGCACAGAGAACCCCTCTCAAAATCAATAAAAATAGGTCCACACCCTGACATCTAATAGTAAAACTTACGAGTCTCAGAGACAAAGAGAAAATCCTGAAAGCAGCTCGGGAGAAGGGATATGTAACCTACAATGGTAGAAACATTAGATTGGCAACAGACCTATCCACAGAGACCTGGCAGGCCAGAAAGGACTGGCATGAATCTTCAGAGCACTAAACAAGAAAAATATGCAGCCAAGAATACTATATCCAGCTAGGCTGTCATTGAAAATAGAAGGAGAGGTAAAAAGCTTCCAGAACAAACAAAAACTAAAGGAATTTGCAAACACAAAACCAGCCCTACAAGAAATATTGAAAGGGGTCCTCTAAGGAAAGAGAGAGCCTAAAAGCAGCATAGATCAGAAAGGAACACAGACAATATACAGTCACAGTCACCTTACAGGCAATACAATGGCACTAAATTCATATCTTTCAATAGTTACCCTGAATGTAAATGGGCTCAATGCCCCAATCAAAAGACACAGGCTATCAGATTGGATTTAAAAACAAGACCCATCGATATGCTGTCTGCAAGAGACTCATTTTAGACATAAAGACACCCCCAGATTGAAAGTGAGGGGGTGGAAAACCATTTACCATGCTAATGGACACCAAAAGAAAGCTGCGGTGGCTATCCTTATATCAGACAAATTAGATTTTAAAACAAAGACTGTAATAAGAGATGAGGAAGGACACTATATCTTATTTAAAGGGTCTGTCCAATAAGAAGATCTAACAATTGTAAATATCTGTGCCCCTAACATGGGAGCAGCCAATTATATAAGGCAATTAATAACAAAAGCAAAGAAACACATTGACAAAATTACGATAATAGTGGGGGACTTTAACACTCCCCTGACGGAAATGGACAGATCGTCTAAGCAAAAGATCAACAAGGAAATAAAGACTTTAAATGACACACTGGACCAAATGGACTTCACAGACATATTCAGAACATTCCATCCCAAAGCAACGGAATACACATTCTTCTCTAGTGCCCATGGAACATTCTCCAGAATTGATCACATCTTAGGTCACAAATCAGGTCTCAACCGGCACCAAAAGATTGGGATTATTCCCTGCATATTTTCAGACCACAGTGCTTTGAAACTAGAACGCAATCACAAGAGGAAAGTCGGAAAGAACTCAAATACATGGAGGCTAAAGAGCATCCTACTAAACAATGAATGGGTCAACCAGCAAATTAAAGAAGAATTAAAAAAATTCATGGGAACCAATGAAAATGAAAACACAACTGTTCAAAATCTTTGGGATACAGCAAAGGCAGTCCTAAGAGGAAAGTGTATAGCAATACAAGCCTTTCTCAAGAAACAAGAAAGGTCTCAAATACACAACCTAACCCTACATCTAAAGGAGGTGGGGAAAGACAGCAAATAAAGCCTAAACCCAGCAGGAGAAGAGAAATAATAAAAATCAGAGCAGAAATCAATGAACTAGAAACCAAGAGAACAGCAGAACAGATCAACAAAACTAGGAGCTGGTTCTTTGAAAGAATTAACAAGATTGATAAACCCGTGGCCAGACTTATCAAAAAGAAAAGAGAAATGACCCAAATCAACAAAATCATGAATGAAAGAGGAGAGATCACAACCAAGACCAAAGACATACAAACAATTATAAGAACATATTATGAGCAACTCTGTGCCAGCAAATTGGTTAACCTGGAAGAAATGGGTGCATTCCTAGAGATGTATCAACTACCAAAACTGAACCAGGAAGAAATAGAAAACCTGAACAGACCTATAACCACTAAGGAAATTGAAGCAGTCATCAAAAATCTCCCAACAAACAAAAGCCCAGGGCCAGATGGCTTCCCAGGGGAATTCTATCAGACATTTAAAGAAGAATTAATACCTATTCTCCTCAAACTGTTCCAAAAAATAGAAATGGAAGGAAAACTTCCAAACTCATTTTATGAGGCCACCATTACCTTGATCCCAAAACCAGACAAAGACCCCATTAAAAAGGAGAACTACAGACCAATATCCTTGATGAACATGGATGCAAAAATTCTCACCAAAATACTAGCCAATAGGATCCAACAGCACATTAAAAGGATTATTCACCACGACCAAGTGGGATTTATCCCTGGGCTGCAAGGTTGGTTCAACATCCGCAAATCAATCAACGTGATACAATACATTAACAAAAGAAAGAACAAGAATCATGATCCTCTCAATAGATGCAGAAAAAGCATTTGACAAAGTACAGCATCCTTTCTTGATCAAAACTCTTCAGAGTATAGGGATAGAGGGTACATACCTCAATATCATAAAAGCCATCTAGGAAAAACCTACAGCGAATATCATTCTCAATGGGGAAAAGCTGAGAGCTTTTCCCCTAAGGTCAGGAATGTGGCAGGGATGTCCACTCTCACCACTGCTATTCAACATAGTATTAGAAGTCCTAGCCACAGGAATCAGACAACAAAAAGAAATCAAAGGCATCCAAATCGGCAAAGAAGAAGTCAAACTCTCACTCTTTGCAGATGATATGATACTGTATGTGGAAAACCCAAAAGACTCCACCCCAAAACTGCTAGAACTCATACACGAATTCAGTAAGGTAGCAGGATATAAAATCAATGCACAGAAATCAGTGGCATTCCCATACACCAACAACAAGACAGAAGAGAGACAAATCAAGGAGTCGATCCCATTTACAACTGCACCCAAAACCATAAGATACGTAGGAATAAATTTAACCAAAGAGGCAAAGGATCTGTACTCAGAAAACTATAAAATACTCATGAAAGAAATTGAAGAAGACACAAAGAAATGGAAAAACGTTCCATGCTCATGGATTGGAAGAACCAACATTGTGAAGATGTCAATGCGACCTAGAGCAATCCACACATTCAATGCAATCCCCATCAAAATACCATCCACTTTTTTCAAAGAAATGGAACAAATAATCCTAAAATTTGTATGGAACCAGAAGAGACCCCGAATAGCCAGAGGAATATTGAAAAAGAAAAGCAAAGCTGGCGGCATCACAATTCCGGACTTCCAGCTCTATTACAAAGCTGTCATCATCATGACAGTATGGTACTGGCACAAAAACAGACACATAGATCAATGGAACAGAATAGAGAGTCTAGAAATGGACCCTCAACTCTATGGTCAACTAATCTTTGACAAAGCAGGAAAGAATGTCCAATGGAAAAAAGACAGTCTCTTCTACAAATGGTGTTGGGAAAATTGGACAGCCACAGGCAGAAGAATGAAACTGGACCATTTCCTTACACTACACACAAAAATAGAGTCCAAATGGTTGAAAGACCTAAACGTGAGACAGGAGTCCATCCAAATCCTAAAGGAGAACACAGGCAGCAACCTCTTCGACCTCAGCCACAGCAACTTCTTCCTAGAAACATCGCCAAAGGCAAGGGAAGCAAGGGCAAAAATGAACTATTGGGATTTCATCAGATAAAAAGCTTTTGCACAGCAAAAGAAACAGTCCACAAACCCAAAAGACAACCGACAGAATGGGAGAAAATATTTGCAAATGACATATCAGATAAAGGGCTAGTATCCAAAATGTATAAAGAACTTATCAAACTCAACTCCCAAAGAACAAATAATCCAAAGAAGAAGTGGGCAGAAGACATGAACAGACATTTTTCCAAAGAAGACATCCAAATGGCCAGCAGACACAAGAAAATGTGCTCAACATCGCTCAGCATCAGGGAGATTCAAATCAAAACGTCAATGAGATACCACCTCACACCAGTCAGAATGGCTAAAATTAACAAGTCAGGAAATGACAGATGTTGGCGGGGATGTGGAGAAAGGGGAACCCTCCTACACTGTTGGTGGGAATGCAAGCTGGTGCAACCCCTCTGGAAAACAGTATGGAGGTTCCTCAAAAAGTTGAAAATAGAGCTACCATATGATCCAGCAATTGCACTACTGGGTATTTACCCCAAAGATACAAATGTAGGGATCCGAGGGGGTACATGCATCCCAATGTTTATAGCAGCAATGTCCACAATAGCCAAACTGTGGAAAGAGCCAAGATGTCCATCGACAGATGAATGGATAAAGAAGAGGTGGTATATATACACAATGGAATATTATGCATCCACAGAAAGGAATGAGATCTTGCCATTTGCAACGACATGGATGGAACTGGAGGGTATTATGCTGAGTGAAATAAGTCAATCAGAGAAAGACATGTATCATATGACCTCACTGATATGAGGAGTTTTCAACCTCAGGAAACAAACTGAGTGTTGCTGGAGTGGTGGGGGGTGGGAGGGATGGGGTGGCTGAGTGATAGACATTGGGGAGGGTATGTGCTATGGTGAGTGCTGTGAATTGTGCAAGACTCTTAAATCACAGATCTGTACTTATGAAACTAATAATGCAATATATGTTAAGAAAAAAAAAAGAAGGAGAAGATAGCAGGAGGCGAAGAATGAAGGGGAGTAAGTCGGAGGGGGAGACAAACCATGAGAGACGATGGACTCTGAAAAACAAACTGAGGTTTCTAGAGGTGAGGGGGGTGGGGGGATGGGTTAGCTTGGTGGTGGGTATTAAAGAGGGCACGTTCTGTGTGGAGCACTGGGTGTTATGCACAAACAATGAATCATGGAACAGTACATCAAAAACTAATGATGTAATGTATGGTGATTAACATAACAGTAAAAAATTAAAAAAAAAACAAAAAACTAATGATGTAATGTATGGTGATTAACATAATATAATAAAATAAAATTTAAAAATTTTTCTGTACTCTTTGGCCCCGTTTATATAGGTGATATTGTAATGTCAGTATTCTTGGCTGTAGTTGGACATAACTTATTGTAAAGTTGCATTATTAGACATGCAAAGGTGGTATATTGCAAAAATAAGTTAAAATTCAGTTTGATATTTAATGGTCTCATAGAGCAGAAGAAAAGACTTTAGGAAAGTATTAAGGATCAACATGATAGGTAGAATAATGCCCTCCCTGCAGCTGTCCACATCCTAATCCCTGAAATCTGTGAATACTTTACGAACATGGTTAAATTAAGGATCTTGAGATGGAAATATTATCCTGGATTATCCATGGGCCAAATGTAATCACAAGACTACTCATACAAGGGAGGCCGAATGTCAGAGATCAGGAGAGATCTGAAGATGCTACACTGGCTGGCTTTAGAATGGAGGAAGGGGTCATAAGTCATGGAATACAGGCAGTGTCCGGAAGATGGAACAGACAAGGAAATGGACTCTCAACTAGAGCCACCAGGAATGTAACCCTGCTGATGTCTTGATTTTAGGCCACTGAAACCTGTACTACACTTCTGAACTCCAGAACTGCAAGATAAGGAATTTGTGTTGTTTTAAGCCACTAAATTTGTGGTAATTTGTTACAGCAGCAATACGAAACTAATAGTCAGTGAGCAAGCTGGTCATAGGTATAAATGTTTTTTGTCCAGAAAGACGAAGGTGAAAACCTGCTTGTGGCTCATTTCTTAGAGTATCAACCCACAGGTCTTATGAAATATAGAAAAAACTAATAATCTTACTACCCAGGATTTACTGAAGCCTTGGATTTCATCATCTAGGAGGTGTTAGACAAATTCAAAGTGATTTTATCAAGATTAGTCATCATAATTATATTAGTAGGTGGAAATTAAGCCAGAATTTAAATTATTCTGCACAGGATAAAGCTTTAATTTCCATACTTTCAAGTCAAATATTATTTCTCAAAAAGAATTACTTCCTGAAATCTTAATCCCTGATACTTATGGATTCACTTTGTATCTGTGACTCACCTGAAACTTTGTGATGAAGTAGATCTGCTCAGCTTTGTGCTACGGGTACCAGCAGAATGCTAGATTGAATTGCTAGAAGAAGCCAGTGTCTGGCTGGCTGGAAGCCTCATCATCTGCAGAGGAGAGGAGAGCTGACAGCTGTGGGGTACTTCCTGAAGTCTGAGCTGGTGTGAAGAAGGCTACTTTTTCTTAAAGGAGCTCTCTCCTGGAACATTTACTTAGGCCTCCATCTCCCCATGGTGATTTATATGTTGTTTCTCCCCTACTGTCAGGATAAGATGAGTTCTTTGAGGTCTTATTATTTAAAGAGTGTTGGTACTACCTGTCACCTGTCAGGAAGATGGAGACCAACATCTGCTCTAGTTGTTGACCTGTGGCAAAATAATTATATAGTACTTGGGTGCGGTCAATTCTGCTGCTTGTATTTCTTCTTGGCTGGTGTTTGGATTAATAACGTAATTCTTTGTATTTTTCTAGTAGCTTTCAAATGGAGATCTCAAAGCAAAGCATGCACATATTTTTTTATGCACTTTGAGGAAGCCGTAGCAGGAAGCTAATGAGCATGAGAACTGTCTTATTAATACACGTGGCTTATACATGTGGACTCTGGAGCCAGGCTGCCTAGGTTTGAATCACGGCTCTGCCACTTACGGGCTGGGCGACCTTGAGCAAGTTACATTACTTCTCTATGTGCCTGTTTCCCAGAGGGGGATAAGGACACTTTCTTTCTCATAAGATTTTTTGAGGATTAGATGAGTTACTATGTGAAAAGCACCTAGAGTAGTACCTAGCACTTTAAAAAAAAAATTACTGTTGCTTACTTGAATTATTTAATCTCTATAACCTCCATATAATGAGTTAGGGACTATTTTTATTCCATTTTACAGACGGAAACCAGCACACAGTAAGTGAAAGAAGCTAAAATGTGAAACTTTGTTGAACTTCAGAGCAGTGCTCTTAACTGCCAGTCTATGCTGCCTCATCTACTTTATTCTCATACAATTACTCATGATAGTGAAGGCCCATCATTTTTGAGTGCTATTCTGATTGATGGATTAAGGACTCTAAGGTTTGATTTATTAAAGATCTCTGCCATGACTCCTGCAGTTGGGAAGGTGAATGCTCAGCATATTCTCCTACACAAGATTCATTATCTTTACCTGAGAATTTATTATTCCCATCTAGTCTTGGAAGCAAATATGACTGGGTGTGCAGCATGATTTGAACACATATATTCCAAAAGCAATTTTGGGAATGAGATTTCATAATGTGGAAATACACCCAATCTTTCTGAATGCAATGAAACCACTGAATGAAAATAAAGAAACAGTTTGGTTTTAAAGAACCTCACAGACCATTGACTCCTCTAGGAACACATGGATGGATGATATGAGTATGTCTTTGAAGGAGTAGTATCTCATTCATTTCTCCTAGTGATTTCTGTTGAAAAGTGGAGTTCTAAGACAGTCTCACTATCCCCAGCATCAGATTACTGGTTAAGGAAACATTCCAGATTTTCTTCCTTTTTTAAGGGAGAACAATATTTCATTGTGTGTACATAGCACATTTTTAAAATTGAAGTATAATTAACATACAGCGTTATATTAGTTTCAGGTATGTAATATAATGATTCCACAATTCTATAAATGGAACTCAGTGCTCATCAAGATAAGGGTACTCTTAATCCCCTTTGTCTACTCCACCCATCCCCCACCCACCTCCCCTCTGGCAACCACCAGTTTGTTCTCTCTATTTAAGAGTGGTTTTTTTGTTTGTTTCTCTCTTTTTTCTTTCTTTCCTTTTTGTTTCTCTCTTTTTCCTTTGTTCATTTGTTTTTTTTATTAAATTCCACATTTGAGTGAAATAATGGTATTAGTCTTTTTCTGACTGACTTATTTCACTTAGCATTATACTCTCTAGATCCATCCATGTTGTTACAAATGGCAAGATCTCATGCTTTTTTGTGGCTGAGTAATATTCTAATGTATCTTCTTTATCCATTCCTTTATGGATGGACACTTGGGTTGCTTCTGTATCTTGGCTATTGTAAATAATGCTGCAGTAAACAGAAATGCATATATCTCTTTGAACTAGTGTATTCATTTTATTTGGATAAATTCTCAGTAGTAGAATTACTGGATCATAAAATTTTATTTTTAATTTTTTGAGGAATCTCCATGCAATTTTTTACAGTGGCTGTACCAATTTGTATTCTCACCGATAGTACTCGAGGGTTCTTTTTCCTCCACATCCTTACCAATACTTATTATTTCTTGTGTTTTTTATTTTAGCCATTCTGACAGGTGTGAAGTGATATCTCATTGTGGTTTTAATTTTCATTTCCCTGATGATGAGTGATGTTGAGCATCTTTTCATGTGTCTATGGGCCATCTATATGTCTTCTTTGGGAAAATGTCTGTTCAGTTTTTCTGCCCATTTTTAAATTGGATTATTTGCTCTTTTGATGTTGAGTTGTATAAGTTCTTTACGTATTTTATGTGTTAACCTCTTATCAGATATATCATTTGCAAATATCTTCTCCCATTCAATAGACTGCCTTTTTGTCTTGTTGATGGTTTCCTTCACTGTACGAAGGCTTTTTAGCTTGGTATCGTCCCAATAGTTTAATTTTGCTTTCATTGTTCTTGCCTGAGGAGACATATCTAGAAAAAATGTTTCTATGGCCAATGTCAAAAGAAATTACTGCCTATGTCTTCTTCTAGGAGTTTTATGGTTTCAGGTCTCACATGCAGGTCTTTAGTCTATTTTGAGTTTATTTTTGTGTATGGTATAAGAAAGTGGTGTAGTTTCATTCTTTTGCATGTAGCTGTCCAGTTTTCCCAGCACCATTTGTTGAAGAGACTGTCTTTTCTTCATTATATATTTTTGCCTCCTTGCTATCTATTCTGTTCTATTGATTTATATCTTTTTTTTTGCCAATACTATACTATTTTGATGACTATAGCTCTGTAGTATATCTTGAAATCTGGGAATGTGATATCTCCAGCATTATTCATCTTTCTCAAGATTACTTTGGCTATTTATATATCATATTTTCTTTATCCATTGGTGGACAGTTGAGTTGCTTCCACATCTTGGGTATTGTGAGTAGTGGTACATTGAACATGGAAGCGCTTGTATCTCTTCCAATTCCAGATTTCGGTTCTTTTTGATATATGCCTATAAGTGGGATTGCTGGACTACATGGTAGTCTAATTTTAATTTTTTGAGGAACCTACAGTGGCTACACCATTTTACATTTCCACCAATAGTGTGCAAGGTTTCCAAAATCAGCCATGCAAGATGAAAAAGTTCTAGAAATCTGCCATGCAACATTGTGCTTATGGTCAATGATAATATACTGCACACTTGAAATTTGTTAAGAGGGTAAAGCTCATGTTACATCATATATATAATATATATTTATATTAATAATATAAATAATAGATATTTTAACCACAATTTAAACAGAAGGAAAGAAGACACTCTGTTGTCTTGTATTCTAGGGCTGCATCTATAGGCTGCTAAAAAGTCTTGGCAGGAGAATCCATTCTCTTTCCACCCTATCTGATAGCCTTTAGCTCAGTCCTTCAGCCCCAGGGTCCAGGCCTTCTACTCTGTCTTGTTCTCTAGCAAAGCTGGGCTTCTCTAACTGATTTCAGAGTTACAGGACCACCTCTGAGTAACCTGGCCTACTTAGCAAGCACACATTTCTCCCATCCTGACCCAGCTTCCAAAAAAGACCAATTTGGTCTGCCTTAATAGCTGACTTAATGTCTGCTTAATGCTTTCTAATTTGACACTAATCTTCTAAACATCTGTACTCAATTTGAGTCTTCTGAAATGTACATTCTCTAAGTACCCATCAGTTAACATTGTAATTTTGTGAGGCTCAGATGACAGAATTGGCTCTGTCTCTGTGTAGCTTCCATATGTAGATCTGACTTGGGAAGACTGCTTCCTCACTGGGGGGCCCCTGCAGGGAGACTGCTGAAATCCGTGTTGAAAATATCTGGGCAGATGCCTTTTTCAGCAGAGGCAGGATAGGGTGATGGTACAGAATATGAACTTTGGAGTTAGCCTGGGTTTGAACCCTAGTGCAGCAAATACTGGCTCTATGGTCTCAGGCAATTTATTTAACTCCTCTACATTTCAGTGTCTTCATCTCTAAAGGGGAGATGATGATATTTCTACTTCATTAGCTCTAGGGAGAATTAAGGAAGAAGATGCAAGAAAAGATTTAACCCAGGGACTGACTCATAGTAAGCAGACAATTTGGATACTTGTTGTTATTAATCAGTATTGAGTCTTTATCACTATTATTATTCTAACCTTATGTTAAGTGGGTTTATACAGGGTTTATTCATTAATTTATTTTGTAGCTGTTGAGTAACTATTGTTTGCAACCTATCGGGGCCCCACTGGTTAATAAGACAGAGAAGATCTTTTCTCTCAAGGAGCTCATGTTTTAGTGGACAGAGAAAATCAACACACGCATCAAATAAAATGAAATCAGATTGGGCTAAGTGTTATCATGGAAACAATGTCATATGATAGAGAATAGCTGGGGTCAGATACAGTTTTTATGTAGTTGATGGAGAAGGAAAGAGTAGGAAACAGAGACCCAGTTTGTATTTTCAAACAGGAAGCATCATATTCTTTCCTTTTAACAAAGCCGTAAATTGTTACCTCTTCAAAGGATGTTTTAATTCAGATTAATTTTAAATGCCTTTAACATTTACTAAAAGGAAACACTTTTCCCTGCTACCTTTTATCCTGTTTTTGTATAGGTAATTTCACTTTTGGACAATCTGACTTGGCGCCCCTCGCAGTCCTGTGAGGGTGATATGTGCTACTTCAAAATATGTAACTTTAAATAGCATACTCTGTAGATTACCCCCATCTCAGCGTATTGTAATGAAGCAACATCAGTAAATTGCATGAAGGGTGATTGTTACACAGGGATGACTATTACATTTGGGGTCCATTTGCACCAGATTGTTCTTTTTATTGTTATTATTACTTCCTATCTTCTTGATTCTCTTGCTGCCAGACTTGCTGTTGGCCACCGGTGCCACACTGAGGGGATCTTAAGGAACATTTCAGGCATCATTTTTTCTCTTAGGTGTGTATCAATCACTGTTCAGCTCTTTTTTTTTTTTAAAGATTTTATTTATTTATTTGACAGAGAGAGAGACAGCGAGAGAGGGAACGCAAGCAGGGGGAGTGGGAGAGGGAGAAGCAGGCTTCCCGTGGAGCAGGGAGCCCGATGCGGGGCTAACCCAGGATGCTGGGATCATGACCTGAGCCGAAGGCAGATGCTTAACGACTGAGCCACCCAGGCGCCCCCACTGTTCAGTTCTAAACTCAGATATCCTGGGTCTTTATTGATGCTACTTTACTCTGTAGACTTCGTTTGTAATGTTCCTCATCTTTATCTTCTTAGAACAAATTTACTGTGGATAAAAGTGACCCATTTCTTTTCAAATGTTTCATGTAGATGTTATAAATTTATAGTCAGGATAATCGGCAAATTTGTCCCTTCCCCCAAAGAGGTTTAATAATTTAATTTGATAGATATTTTCAAAGATTTACTCTGATATAGGGAGGCCAGTCAGGAGACTACGAGAATTGTCCATATTTGGGACTGGAGTGGCATACACCAGATTGGTGGCAGTGAGATACACAGATTCAACATGCATTTTGAAGGTAGACTTCCATGCTTGCTGATAGTTTGGTTATGGCTAGAGGGAAAAAGTACTAGTTAGGATGACTTAACTAATATTGAATACTTAATGGAAATTCTGTATCTCCTAAGAGATGTTCATCTTAAATCATTTCATATACTTATCATGAATATAATCATCATTGACCCTGAATCTTTTGTTAACTTGCTGAAATTAAGGACCCCAAAGCATTTCATTTATGCTCCTTTGTAGCATACATTCCACCTGCAGATTACAGGTAACCACCTTCTAGACTGGTTCTTTCATCATTTCATATACCATTTGTTCAACAAATGCTTGAGTGGTTGTTGAATGATTTTCTTCTTCATACACTGGATTGCAAACAGAGACCTCCATAATAATTCTTTTACTGTGGTAGCATGCAATTACATATTATTTAATTTCCCAGGTTATTTGCTAATTCTTTTTTTTTTAAAGATTTTATTTATTTATTTGACAGAGAGAGACACAGTGAGAGAGGGAACACAAGCAGCGGGAGTGGGAGAGGGAGAAGCAGGCTTCCCGTGGAGCAGGGAGCCTGATGTGGGGCTTGATCCCAGGACCCTGGGATCATGATGGGAGCCGAAGGCAGATGCTTAACGACTGAGCCACCCAGGCGCCCCTATGCTAATTCTTAATGTGCTAACGTGTTAATTTTCATGGCCTTAGAACAAATATCATTTATTGGAATAATCTCTACAGATGTGTAGTTTTAAAAGCAGATGGAGATGCTGTGGGATGTGAGACTGAATGCTCATCAGTCTCAGTTACGATGTTTTTTTGGTTGAACTTTGGTCTTTGACTTAGGGTTTTGGCTTTTTTTTTTTTTTTTTAATCCATTCTTTACATTGCTGCTAACATAGTTGTTTGACTTGTGTACAGCATTCTTTATTCTTTTGGCTACTTTCCACAATGGATCACCATCTTGTTAGCCTCTGAGTATCTGTCCATTATCTTTATAGGTCTGAGAAGGAAAGGATTGGTGCTAATTTTGGTAGAATTGCAGATGTCTTTGTCACCTTAAAGGAAAAAAATGTTTATAGACATTGAATGGGTGTCTTGGGGTTACGCAAGAAGATATGGCCAGTTCTACCAAGAGGGTCAGGAAAGCTTCCTAGAATAAGAATTAAGTTGAACTGTGTCTTTTTCACCATTTGGTGTTTTTCAGGCAGCTGCGGTGAAGAAGACAGGAAGGCAGAAAGCAAATGAGCAAAGTGAGCAGATATATGGGGGTGTAAACCCACCTTAGATCTGCTGGAAACTTCAGGTTATGCAGTAGACAGAAGCTAAGTGGAGTGGTGGGTCAGAGGGCTGGGGAACTTGGGTGGTAAAAAGATAAGATGTGAGATAAGCAGAAGCCTTATCAAGGAATGCTTTCATGAACCTGGGCCTTTATTCCAAGGGCAATGGGGAGATTTTTAAAAACAGCTTTATTGAGGTATAACGTACATATCATAAAATTCATCTACGTGTACAGTTTGGTCATTTTTAGTCAGTTTACAGAGTTGTGCTACCATCATCACAACAGTTTTAGAAAAACTCCATCACCTCCTTTCATGCCCCTCTGTGGTCAGTTCCCACTCTGCAGACTTAATGAAGGCATTAGTTTGGCATTTCATTCAAGAATTCTAGGAATGAGGTGGGGATTTGAAGGAGATAAGCCCAGAGTCTGGGTCTCTCTCCATCCCTTTATTTCTCCCTTTTGTCCATCAAGCTTGCATTTATTGGACACTTAGCATGTCCCAGTATATTCCAGTGGCCTCCTCCAGTCCCAGAGTAAATGTCACTCCTAAACAGTGCTGTCACCTATGGTTTAGGGTGACAAAACACTTCAGTTTCCTTTTGGTTTACAGGAAACTGCATTTCTGGAAATAATTACATATTAGAACAAAAAGATAATATTGGCCTGGCAGTCCTAAAAAGAACAGTTTTATCTTGAGACCTATACTATTTTTAAATTTGCAAAAGATTTTCATTGTTCAGTGTACCTGTGTTGTTTAGCTGTCTAATTTCTTTGTGTGTGTGTTTTTCTCTTTTAATTAATAAAATAGTGAAGAGATCTGCTTTCCATATTTGAGAGTGTATCTGTCTTAATAAAAATCATTGAGCACACTGGTATGATTTAAAAAATCACAGATATGTGATTTTGATGATTCTGGCTGAAAACAAGTATTGTTTTCACTAAGTACAGCTCCAGGTTAGACTCAGTTCTGAACAAAGAGAGTTATTAATATTTAAGCCTGCCTAAGCCATAATGTCCAGCCCTAATATATTTTAAAGGAAAAATTTAAAAAAAATACCTAGAATCAAGTTCTGCGTTATCCCTTTAGTTTTTAAAGACCTTGTTCTTTTTTGGGCGCCTGGGTGGTTCAGTTGGTTAAGCGACTGCCTTCGGCTCAGGTCATGATTCTGGAGTCCCGGGATCGAGTCCCACATCGGGCTCTCTGCTCAGCAGGGAGTCTGCTTCTCCCTCTGACCCTCTTCCCTCTCGTGCTTTCTATCATTCTCTCTCTCTCTGAAATAAATAAATAAAATCTTTAAAAAAAAAAAGACCTTGTTCTTTTTTTAAAATTTTTATTGTTATGTTAATCACCATACATTACATCATTAGTTTTTGATGTAGTGTTCCATGATTTATTGTTTGTGCATAACAACCAGTGCTCCACGCAGAATATGCCCTCTTTAATACCCATCACCAGGCTAACCCATCCCCCCACCCCCCTCCCCTCTAGAACCCTCAGTTTGTTTTTCAGAGTCCATCATCTCTAATGGTTCATCTCCCCCTCCGACTTACTCCCCTTCATTCTTTCCCTCCTGCTATCTTCTTCTTTTTTTTTTTCTTAACATATATTGCATTGTTTCAGAAGTACAGATCTGTGATTCAACAGAAAGACCTTGTTCTTTTTGGTAATTGATTATACTACTACTCCTGTGCATAGTTAAGAGTACGTAGTTAAGAGTACAAACTCTCAGACTGCCTGAGTTTGGATCCTCAGCTCTGCCATTTGCTAGCTGTGTGACCCTGAGCAAGTTAATGAGGATAATAACACTTACCTAATAGGATTGTTTTGAGAATTGAATGAGTTAATGTTTGTCAAAGGGCTCATAAGTACCTGACACATTGTAAATGCTATATTGTATTATATTTATAAATATATCTGTCTGTATATATCTATTTGGCAAAAATCTATTTGCATTTTCTGTATGCAAAGACTTCCCAGTGCATAATATCAACAAACTTTGACTTTTTAAATATTAATCCTATTATATCTTTTTGTCATTAGTTTTCAGAAATTTAATTATGATGTGTCTCAGTGTGGATTTCTTCGAGTTTTTCCTGTTTGGGGTTCTCTCAGCTTTTTGCATCTGTAGATATGTCTTTCATCAAATTTGGGAAGTTTTCAGTAATTGCTTCTTTGAATATACTTTCAGGCCCTCTCTATCTCTTCTGCTTCTGGAACTCTAATGATCTGACTATTAGATATTTTGCTGTTGTTTCACTGGTGTTTCACTATTGTCCTGTCTTCAAGATCACTTATCTTTTTCCTCTGTCTTATTCATTCTGTCATGAGTGAACTGAATACTTCCAGAGAGTTTTTGACTTCAGTTATTGCATTTTAAGTTATGTAATTTCCACTGGGTTCTTTTATATCTTTATTTTTTTTCATGAGATTTTCTATTTTTTATTTGTTTCAAAGGTATTTGTAATTCCTTTATTAAATTAAGAAATGAAGCATTTCTATGCTGCCTACTTTAAAATCTTTGTCAGAATTCAAACATCTAATTCATTTCAGTGTTGGCCTCTGTTGATTGTCTTTTTTCATTCAAATTATGATTCTTTTTTTGTTTTTTTATTTTTTATTGTTATGTTAATCACCATATATTACATCATTAGTTTTTGATGTAGTGTTCCATGATTCATTGTTGGTGCATGACACCCAGTGCTCCACGCAGAATGTGCCCTCTTTAATACCCATCACCAGGCTAACCCATCCCCCTCACCCCCCTCCCCTCTAGAACCCCCAGTCCGTTTCTCAGAGTCCATCCTCTCTCATGGTTCGTCTCCCCCTCCGATTTCCCCCCCTTCATTCTTCCCCTCCTGATATCTTCTTCTTCTTTTATTTTTCTTAACATATATTGCATTATTTGGTTCAGAGGTACAGATCTGTGATTCAACGGTCCTGCACAATTCACAGCACTCAGCATAGCACATACCCTCCCCAATGTCTGTCACCCAGCTACCCCATCTCTCCCACCCCCCACCACTCCAGCAACCCTCAGTTTGTTTCCTGAGATTAAGAATTCTTCATATCAGTGAGGTCATGATACATGTCTTTCTCTGATTGACTTATTTCACTCAGCATAACACCCTCCAGTTCCATCCACGTCGTTGCAAATGGCAAGATCTCATTCCTTTTGATGGCTGCATAATATTCCATTGTGTATACATGCCACATCTTCTTTATCCATTTATCTGTCGATGGACATCATGGCTCTTTCCACAGTTTGGCTATTGTGGACATTGCTGCTATAAACATTGGGGTGCACGTAGCCCTTCGGATCCCTACATTTGTATCTTTGGGGTAAATATCCAGTAGTGCAATTGCTGCATCGGATGGTAGCTCTATTTTCAACTGTTTGAGGAACCTCCATACTGTTTTCCAGAGTGGCTGCACCAGCTTGCATTCCCACCAACAGTATAGGAGGGTTCCCCTTTCTCCACATCCCCGCTAACATCTGTCATTTCCTGACTTGTTAATTTTAGCCATTCTGACTGGTGTGAGGTGGTATCTCACTGAGGTTTTGATGTGGATTTCCCTGATGCCGAGCGATGTTGAGCACTTTTTCATGTGTCTGTTGGCCATTTGGATGTCTTCTTTGGAAAAATGTCTGTTCATGTCTTCTGCCCATTTCTTGATTGGATTATTTGTTCTTTGGGAGTTGAGTTTGATAAGTTCTTTATAGATTTTGGATACTAGCCCTTTATCTGATATGTGATTTGCAAATATTTTCTCCCATTCTGTCGGTTGTCTTTTGGTTTTGTGGACTGTTTCTTTTGCGGTGCAAAAGCTTTTTATCTTGATGAAATCCCAATAGTTCATTTTTGCCCTTGCTTCCCTTGCCTTTGGTGATGTTTCTAGGAAGAAGTTGCTGCGGCTGAGGTCGAAGAGGTTGCTGCCTGTGTTCTCCTTTAGGATTTGGATGGACTCCTGTCTCACGTTTAGGTCTTTCAACCATTTGGAGTCTATTTTTGTGTGTGGTGTAAGGAAGATTTTCCTGATTCTTGGTATGCTCCGTGATTTTCAAAATTGTGTCCTGGAACTTTGAATATTATGTTAGGAGATTCTGGATTCTATGTTAGTAGACAGTTGCTAGTTTAGATTTAGAATTGCAGTTGGACTTATTTTGCACACGATAATAAGAATTATTCAAATACCTTCTATATTTGTCAGCACTTTCTTGACATTATCATTTCATTTGGTCCCCAAAACAGGTCTGTGAGGTACCAAAGGCTAGAACTGGCTACAGCATCTCTTTCCGACTCCATCATAGAGGATGACTCTCAAGACCTAGAAAGGGAAAGGGACTTCTGCGCAGTCACACAGCTCGCAGGAGCAGGCAGCAGGGCTGGGGATGGAGCTAGGATTTTGATTGTAATCTGTTCCTGGCCCAGCAGGTTCATTTAGAGTGCCCTCTCTTCATCTCCATAGTTCTATAGTATTGGAGCCTTTTGAATCAGAGGATCTGCTCAGGCTGCCATAAAAGAAAAACCACACAGACTGGGTGGCTTATATAACAGAAAGTTACTTTCTCATGGTTCTGAAGGCTGGAAGTCTAAGATCAAGGTGCCAGCAGTATTGGTTTTCTGAGGCCTCTCTTCTTGGCTTCTGGATGGCTGCCCTCTTGTTGCCTCTTTTCCTTTTCTTTTGTTTTTTTTTATTTTTTATTGTTATGTTAATCACCATATATTACATAATTTGTTTTGGTGTAGTGTTCCATGATTCATTGTTTGTTCATAACACCCAGTGCTCCATGCAGAATGTGCCCTCTTTAATACCCATCACCAGGCTAACCCATCCCCCTACCCTCCTCCCTTCTAGAACCCTCAGTTGTTTTTCAGAGTCCATCATCTCTCCTGGTTCGTCTCCCCCTCTGACTTACTCCCCTTCATTCTTCCCCTCCTGCTATCTTCTTTTTCTTTTTTTTTTTTTTAATATGTTGCGTTATTTGTTTCAGAAGTACAGATCTGTGATTCAACAGTCTTACACAATTCACAGCGCTCACCGTAGCACATATCTTCCCCAATGTCTATCACCCAGCCACCCCATCCCTCCCACCCCCCACCACTCCAGCAACCCTCAGTTTGTTCCTGAGATTAAGAATTCCTCATATCAGTGAGGTCATATGATACGTGTCTTTCTCTGATTGACTTATTTCACTCAGCATAACACCCTCCAGTTCCATCCATGTCGTTGCAAATGGCAAGATCTCATTCCTTTTGATGGCTGCATAATATTCCATTGTGTATATATACTACCTCTTCTTTATCCATTCATCTGTCGATGGACATCTTGGCTCTTTCCACAGTTTGGCTATTGTGGACATTGCTGCTATAAACATTGGGGTGCATGTACCCCTTCGGGTCCCTACATTTGTATCTTTGGGGTAAATACCCAGTAGTGCAATTGCTGGATCGAATGGTAGCTCTAATTTCAACTGTTTGAGGAACCTCCATACTGTTTTCCAGAGGGGTTGCACCAGCTTGCATTCCCACCAACAGTGTAGGAGGGTTCCCCTTTCTCCACATCCCTGCCAACATCTGTCATTTCCTGACTTGTTAATTTTAGCCATTCTGACGGGTGTGAGGTGGTATCTCATTGAGGTTTTGATTTGGATTTCCCTGATGCCGAGCGATGTTGAGCACTTTTTCATGTGCCTGTAGGCCATTTGGATGTCTTCTTTGGAAAAATGTCTGTTCATGTCTTCTGCCCATTTCTTGATTGGATTATTTGTTCTTTGGGTGTTGAGTTTGATAAGTTCTTTATAGATTTTGGATACTAGCCCTTTATCTGATATGTGATTTGCAAATATTTTCTCCCATTCTGTCGGTTGTCTTTTGGTTTTGTGGACTGTTTCTTCTGCTGTGCAAAAGCTTTTTATCTTGATGAAATCCCAGTAGTTCATTTTTGCCCTGGCTTCCTGTGCCTTTGGTGATGTTTCTAGGAAGAAGTTGCTGCGGCTGAGGTCGAAGAGGTTGCTGCCTGTGTTCTCCTTTAGGATTTGGATGGACTCCTGTCTCACGTTTAGGTCTTTCAACCATTTGGAGTCTATTTTTGTGTGTGGTGTAAGGAAATGGTCCAGTTTCATTCTTCTGCCTGTGGCTGTCCAATTTTCCCAACACCATTTGTGGAAGAGACTGTCTTTTTTCCACTGGACATTCTTTCCTGCTTTGTCAAAGATAAGTTGACCATAGAGTTGAGGGTCCATTTCTGGGCTCTCGATTCTGTTCCATTGATCTATGTGTCTGTTTTTGTGCCAATACCATACTGTCTTGATGATGACAGCTTTGTAATAGAGCTGGAAGTCCGGAATTGTGATGCCGCCAGCTTTGCTTTTCTTTTTCAATATTCCTCTGGCTATTCGGGGTCTCTTCTGGTTCCATACAAATTTTAGGATTATTTGTTCCATTTCTTTGAAAAAAGTGGATGGTATTTTGATGGGGATTGCATTGAATGTGTAGATTGCTCTAGGTAGCATTGACATCTTCACAATGTTTTTTCTTCCAATCCATGAGCATGGAACGTTTTTCCATTTCTTTGTGTCTTCTTCAATTTCTTTCATGAGTATTTTATAGTTTTCTGAGTACAGATCCTTTGCCTCTTTGGTTAAATTTATTCCTAGATATCTTATGGTTTTGGGTGCAATTGTGAATGGGATCGACTCCTTGATTTGTCTCTCTTCTGTCTTGTTGTTGGTGTATAGGAATGCCATTGATTTCTGTGCATTGATTTTATAGCCTGCTACTTGACTGAATTCCTGTATGAGTTCTAGCAGTTTTGGGGTGGAGTCTTTTGGGTTTTCCACATACAGTATCATATCATCTGCAAAGAGTGAGAGTTTGACTTCCTCTTTGCCGATTTGGATGCCTTTGATTTCTTTTTGTTGTCTGATTGCTGTGGCTAGGACTTCTAATACTATGTTGAATAGCAGTGGTGAGAGTGGACATCCCTGCCGCGTTCCTGACCTTAGGGGAAAAGCTCTCAGCTTTTCCCCATTGCAAATGATATTCGCTGTAGGTTTTTCATAGATGGCTTTTATGATATTGAGGTATGTACCCTCTATCCCTATACTCTGAAGAGTTTTGATCAAGAAAGGATGCTGTACTTTGTCAAATGCTTTTTCTGCATCTATTGAGAGGATCATATGATTCTTGTTCTTTCTTTTGTTAATGTATTGTATCACGTTGATTGATTTGCGGATGTTGAACCAGCCTTGCAGCCCAGGGATAAATCCCACTTGGTCGTGGTGAATAATCCTTTTAATGTACTGTTGGATCCTATTGGCTAGTATTTTGGTGAGGATTTTTGCATCCATGTTCATCAAGGATATTGGTCTGTAATTCTCCTTTTTTTAAAAAATTTTTTATTGTTATGTTAATCACCATATATTACATAATTTGTTTTGGTGTACTGTTCCATGATTCATTGTTTGTTCATAACACCCAGTGCTCCATACAGAATGTGCCCTCTTTAATACCCATCACCAGGCTAACCCATCCCCCACCCTCCTCCCCTCCAGAAACCTCAGTTTGTTTTTCAGAGTCCGTCATCTCTCCTGGTTCGTCTCCCCCTCTGACTTGATGGGATCTTTGTCTGGTTTTGGGATCAAGGTAATGGTGGCCTCATAAAATGAGTTTGGAAGTTTTCCTTCCATTTCTATTTTTTGGAACAGTTTGAGGAGAATAGGTATTAATTCTTCTTTAAATGTCTGATAGAATTCCCCTGGGAAGCCATCTGGCCCTGGGCTTTTGTTTGTTGGGAGATTTTTGATGACTGCTTCAATTTCCTTAGTGGTTATAGGTCTGTTCAGGTTTTCTATTTCTTCCTGGTTCAGTTTTGGTAGTTGATACTTCTCTAGGAATGCACCCATTTCTTCCAGGTTATCTAATTTGCTGGCATAGAGTTGCTCATAATATGTTCTTAGAATTGTTTGTATTTCTTTGGTGTTGGTTGTGATCTCTCCTCTTTCATTCATGATTTTGTTGATTTGGGTCATTTCTCTTTTCTTTTTGATAAGTCTGGCCAGGGGTTTATCAATCTTGTTAATTCTTTCAAAGAACCAGCTCCTAGTTTCGTTGATCTGTTCTACTGTTCTTTTGGTTTCTATTTCATTGATTTCTGCTCTGATCTTTATGATTTCTCTTCTCCTGCTGGGTTTAGGCTTTATTTGCTGTTCTTTCTCAAGCTCCTTTAGGTGTAGGGTTAGCTTGTGTATTTGAGAGCTTTCTTGTTTCTTGAGAAAGGCTTGTATTGCTATATACTTTCCTCTCGGGACTGCCTTTGCTGTATCCCAAAGATTTTGGACAGTTGTGTTTTCATTTTCATTGGTTTCCATGAATTTTTTTAATTCTTCTTTAATTTCCTGGTTGACCCATTCATTCTTTAGTAGGATGCTCTTTAGCCTCCATGTATTTGAGTTCTTTCCGACTTTCCTCTTGTGATTGAGTTCTAGTTTCAAAGCATTGTGGCCTGAAAATATGCAGGGAAGGATCCCAATCTTTTGGTACCGGTTGAGACCTGATTTGTGACCTAGGATGTGATCAATTCTGGAGAATGTTCCATGGGCACTAGAGAAGAATGTGTATTCCGTTGCTTTGGGATGGAATGTTCTGAATATGTCTGTGAAGTCCATTTGGTCCAGTGTGTCATTTAAAGTCTTTATTTCCTTGTTGATCTTTTGCTTAGACGATCTGTCCATTTCCGTCAGGGGGGTGTTAAAGTCCCCCACTATTATTGTATTGTTGTCAATGTGTTTCTTCGCTTTTGTTATTAATTGCCTTATATAATTGGCTGCTCCCATGTTCGGGGCATAGATATTTACAATTGTTAGATCTTCTTGTTGGATAGACCCTTTAAGTAGGATATAGTGTCCTTCCTCATCTCTTATTACAGTCTTTGTTTTAAAATCTAGTTTGTCTGATATAAGGATTGCCACCGCAGCTTTCTTTTGGTGTCCATTAGCATGGTAAATTGTTTTCCACCCCCTCACTTTCAATCTGGGGGTGTCTTTATGTCTAAAATGAGTCTCTTGCAGACAGCATATGGATGGGTCTTGTTTTTTAATCCAATCTGATAGCCTGTGTCTTTTGATTGGGGCATTGAGCCCATTTACATTCAGGGTAACTATTGAAAGGTATGAATTTAGTGCCATTGTATTGCCTGTAAGGTGACTGTTACTGTATGTTGTCTGTGTTCCTTTCTGATCTTTGCTGCTTTTAGGCTCTCTCTTTGCTTAGAGGACCCCTTTCAATATTTCTTGGAGGGCTGGTTTCGTGTTTGCAAATTCCTTTAGTTTTTATTTGTTCTGGAAGCTTTTTATCTCTCCTTCTATTTTCAATGACAGCCTAGCTGGATATAGTATTCTTGGCTGCATATTTTTCTCGTTTAGTGCTCTGAAGATATCTTGCCAGTCCTTTCTGGCCTGCCAGGTCTCTGTGGATAGGTCTGTTGCCAATCTAATATTTTTACCATTGTAGGTTACATATCTCTTCTCCCGAGCTGCTTTCAGGATTTTCTCTTTGTCTCTGAGACTTGTAAGCTTTACTATTAGATGTCAGGGTGTTGACCTATTTTTATTGATTTTGAGAGGGGTTCTCTGTGCCTCCTGGATTTTGATGCCTGTTTCCTTCCTCACATTAGGGAAGTTCTCTGCTATTATTTGCTCCAATATACCTTCTGCCCCTCTCTCTCTTTCTTCTTCTTCTGGGATCCCAATTATTCTAATGTTGTTTCGTCTTATCGAATCACTTATCTCTCGAATTCTGCCCTCGTGGTCCTGTAGTTGTTTCTCCCTCTTTTTCTCAGCCTCTTTACTTTCCATCATTTGGTCTTCTATATCACTGATTCTCTCTTCTGCCTCATTTATCCTAGCAGTTAGTGCCCCCATTTTTGATTGCACCTCATCAATAGCCTTTTTGATTTCGACTTGGTTAGATTTTAGTTCTTTTATTTCTCCAGAAAGTGTTTCTCTAATAACTTCCACGCTTTTTTCAAGCCCAGCTAGTATCTTTAAAGTCATGATTCTGAACTCTAGGTCCGAGATCGTACTAATGTCCGTATTGAGTAGGTCCCTGGCTGACGGTACTACCTCTTGTTCTTTTTGCTGAGGTGATTTTTTTCGTCTTGTCATTTTGTCCAGAGGAGAATAGATGAATGAGAGAACAAAATGCTAACAGGTTTACAACGTCCCCAGCAAATATACTGTATACAAATCAGAAAAGACCTGAAACCAGGGGAAAAGAAAGGGAAAGAAAGAAAAAAGAAAGAGAAAAAAAAAAAGAAAAAAAAGATAAAAACAAAAACAGAACAATACAAAAAAAGCAGAATGTGATCAAATATGATCAGGCTAGTGCATAGATCAGTGCCACACACTAGATTTTGGGCGTATTTTGGTCTGTTAGAAAAAAGTGCCTCCTAAAATTTTAAAGGAAGAAAGACATATATGTACAAAATAAGGGTTGATACAATGAAGGGATAGAAGATGACTGTAAAGATGAAAATTATAAAAGATTTTATAAAAGGACTTGATAAGATAAGAAGTTGTTTGAAAAAAGAAAGAAGATTTAAAAAAAAAAAAAGAAAGAAAAAAGGGAGAGAATGTGATCAGGCAGGAGACTAGAACAGAACCATACACTAGTGATTTAGCGTATATTTTGATCTGTTAGAAGAAACTGTATCTCAAAATTTTAAAGAGAGAACAACTTATATATATATGCCAAAACTAAGGGTAACTACTATGAAGGGATAAAATATGACTTTTCCAGTAAGTAGTCGCTTCTCTGTTCAGATAGTTGTTGCTACTCAGTTGTTGCTACTCTCCTCTTTGATCTCCTGTTGAGTTCGTAGGTGTTCAGAATGGTTTGATCCCTATTCAGCTGAATTCCTGAGACCAGATGAAATCTAGGTCTCCTACTCCTCCGCCATCTTGCTCCGCCCCACCTCTTTTCCTTTTCTTCCCTCTGTGCACATGGCCCTGGTGTCTCTTTGTGTGTCCTACTCTCCTCTTCTTATAAGGACACCAGTCAGTTTGAATTAGGGACCATGTTAACTGCTTCATTTTAATTTAGTCACCTCTATAAAGACCTTATCTCCCCAAAAGATCACCTTCTGAGGTACTGGAGGTTGGGATGTCAACACATGAATTTTGAAGGGACACACTTCAGTCCATGATGGGGGTAGGGAGGTTATCACGCACACCTTGATAAATTCTGAACTACTAGACACCACTGTGCTCAACAGTGAAGGGGTACTGTGCAAAAAACCTGAGAACATTGGTTTTTAAAGTTTTGTTACTTTCTTATTTCCTCTTTTTGTCATGAAGTGATTCAACCTAACTTCACTTTGGTCTTGCTTATCCTCTGTTCTTCCTTCCCTATACTCTTTTCCAATCTAGGGAGCCAGAAGCTCAATGTATGGCCCAGACTGCTGTTGATTAGCTCTGTGACTTTTGCTCATGAGCATCACCTCTGTGGGCCTGAGTTTCTTTAGCTTTGGAAAGGTAGGGGCTAAATGAACTCTATGCTCTATATTTTTATTCCAAATGGAAACAATTCCATCATTTTGTTGATATCTCCATGCCAAATTTTCTGTTTTTCTCCTTGTGCTTTGGCTTGGTACCACTGCTTAACTTTACTATTCTTACCAAAATGTAAATGATTTCTGTCAAAAAGATATGGGTAAAAGTTGACAAGTGCATTTTAAATCACTAATATAGCACTCAGATGAGGATATAGCATTTGTTAAATTGTCCATACTGACAACTGTGAACATTTATTGAGCAATGACTATATGCCAGGCATAGTTCCTCCTGTGGTGGCTGGTTGCAATGGGTCTGGCATGGGTAATGCAAAGGTAGACAGGAAGGGAAGCTCTATGAAGACAGGGTGGAATCCCATGGTGTACCTTTTTGAATAATCAACAGAAAATTGCTGTCACAGCTGGGATAAGGGCAAGGCAGAGGTCAAGCTTCTTGCTCTGGTTGAGGCAGCAGGGATACCAAGTGGAGCCATAGGCTGGGTTCTTCAAGTGTATGAAAATCAGGTAGGGTCTGATGGGTGTAGGATGCTCATGACATTTGATGTGGAACAGTGAAGGAGGGGTAATTAGATGGCAAAATGAGCAACATTTTGGGACATCCAAGTAGACTCATTTATTCATTCATCCACTCATTTATTTATTTACCCATTTTCAAGTATTTGTTTTTGCCTATGATCTAGGCAATAACCCAAGAGTTAAGTAGGGGTTGGCAACAGGAAAGGTGAATTTAAATATAGAGCCATTGTGACAAAAAGGATGAATAGGCCTGGATGAATAGAGTGTGCACGCAAGGTGGCACAGATGACAAGGAAGTATACCTGAGGCTGCCTCTTTCTTTTTTTTTTTTTTAAAGATTTATTTATTTTTGTGGGGGAGGGGCAGAGGGGGAGGGAGAGAAAGTCTTAGGAGACTCTGCACTGAGCTCAGAGCATGTGGGGCTTCATCTCACGACCCTGAGATCATGACTTGAGCCGAAACCAAGAGTCGGATGCTTAACCAACAGTGCCACCCAGGTGCCCCGAGGCTGCCTCTTTCTTCATGGATCCACTGGACTCCAAAATATTCTTATGGCACTTCTCTCTAAAAAGAAGAACTTTTATAAGCCATCACTTGATCCTCAGTGAAATGCCCTAGCATCTGGGGCAAAACCTAGCAGCTGTGTGGCTGTGTGGTGCAGTGTACAGGGCAGGAAATGGTAAAAGTTCTGTATCCAGCTGACATTGCAGCTGGGAGTTGGGATTGGCAGAATATAATTATTGAAAATGGCAAGTTGCCAGGTTCTCAGAGCTCATACTCTGTGCTTGCCGTGCCAGCTTGGAGCTTGTTGATGACCGGCAATTGTCAAGACTACTAGTTTATTGCTCCATTCCAAAATGGGAAATTTGCAATGATTCACTAATAATGTGGGGTTACTTATAAAATTGTTTCAAGTCATCAAAACTGATTATAGTCATGTGAAACACTGTGGCACATTACTTTGAGCATTTCATCTAATGTGCCTAAGCTTCACACAGCAAATTGTGCACCAAAACAAAAGCTATAAAAAGATCCGCAGAAACAGCAAAAAGGAAACACTGAAGCAAATACAAATTTGAGTCTTTGAAAACATACAGTACGCCTCTTTTGGATATTGCATCCAATATCCCTTGAGCTTGGAGGGTACAAATAAATGCCCATATAATTACTCTTTAACTGAGTAATTACATGCTTATTCATGCCCCATGGATTGATTAGCAATTACACTTGGAATTGCTAGGGAAAAAATGAGACCTGCTAAAGTGGCTTCTGTCAAGTCCTAACTGAACATGGTTAAAAACGATGGTTTGCAAAATCACTCTGGTGGTATTTTGATAATGGTGGTTTCCAGAGTTTGAGGTTTGTGATAAACAGTTTTCAGAAGGACGGAGAAAAACTGTGCTGGCTACAGTTTGGGCATATTTTTCTAAGTTTCTGTGAAGAGTGTTTCTCAGAATAAAGTTAGATGGACATTTCTCAAAAAAAGAAAGTTGAATTGTAGTTGGTACTATGTTCAGTATTGGGTTTGGACCAACCTGTGTAATCGGGGTGGAGCTTTTGAAGAGATGGAGAGTGTTTTCAATTATTGTCAAAATAAGTCACCAAATACATTTTTTGGTAATTGCCAGCTGTACTTTAACAATGCTCCTCTCCCTTCTAAGAATGGTTATTTAATAATATTTGGTGGTAAACTTCAGCTTTCATTTAAATTACCATTGGCAAGTGAGTGCTTTGTAAAGCACTGGCAATGGATCATAGTGGTAGCTGGGTCCCTCATTTACTAACCTATGATTTTTGAGTTTGGATATCAGTTAGGGTTTGGCAGGGAGCAGACTCCAACTCAGATGGGTCAAGAGATTTTAATGAAAGAACAACTTACAAATGTAGGCCCAGGAGTAAGGGGATCACCTAGGGGTGTGTTGGTGTACCCAGAGACTAGTAACAATGGGAGTTATTACTACCCTTAGGTCTGAAGGCTCAAGAGGAGGAATTAGCATTGCAGGAAGCCATTAAGAGCAGAAACTATGGAAGAGGGGTCTCCTAACAGGAGCTGGAGTCTTGAAGGTATACCATCATTGCTGGAAAATGTAATTCAGAGGAAGAAGAGAGTGGAAATACCTGAACTTCTCTCCTCCTGACCTCTCAACTCTTGTTAGTGGTTCCCATTGGTCTTATCCAACCAGAACCGAGGGAGCTCTGATAATGCATCTCTAGGAAGAAGTCTTGGGTCACAAAGTACGGCAGAGAAGGCAGGAGGATAATCCAGAATTGAAGTGGAGACAAACAAAAGAGAAGGATCAGTGTATATCTTAATAATAATGGCTGCTATTTATTACTAATAATACCTGCCGCCTATTGGATTCTTGTTATATGCCTAGCACGGTGCTAAGTGTTCTATATATCTAATCCTCAGTGTCCCTAGATCCTCATCATACTCTATATACATAATCCTCGCAGGGACTCTGAAGTTTAGAATAGTTATAGTATAACTGAGATGCATATACACAGGCTTGGGAGTATGGAGCTGGGTTCAAGTACTAGCTCTGATACTTACTATTAAAAAAAAAAGTTTTCTCCCTGTTTTATTGATGAAGAAGCTAAGTCTCAGAGTGATTGAATAACTCACTCAAGATCATACAGCTGGTAAGCAGTAGAGCTGGTATTTGAACCCCATCCTTATGTTCCCAAGCCTGTGTGTATATGCTTCAGTTATGCTGTAACTACTCCAAGCCTTGGTTTTCAAGTTGTAATATAGAGGTAATATACCCATCTGAAAAAGTCATTTTGAGGGAGAGCCTGTGAAGTGTGAGCGCGGTCCCAGGCGTATAGGGGATGCTCAGTAGTGACTCATTCTCTTCCCATCCTCCCCTTTAGTCATCTTCTTTCTAGATTAAAATGGGGAAAAAGTAAGTGTGGTCTGCAGCCCCCTCTGGCTAGGATGCCTACTTTCCCCGTGGAGGTGGAGTGCTGTAAGCGGTCTTTCCCCCTTGTTCCTTCAAGGATTCTAAACCAGACATCAGTTTAGATCTAGTGATGTGTTGGGCTCAGTGACTAAATAGAAATTCAACGCAGGGAGAAAAGGCACTTAATAAGTAAGCGCCAGTGAAAATAGATGGCTTTACAAGTTGTTTATTCAGCAATGCAATTTCCATTTCTTCAGAAAAGTGAAACTGCAATAAATTCTCAACCGACGAAAAGAGGTTTGTGTCTAAAACAATTGCATAAATTAAGACTCAAGGAAGAAGGCAACCCCATGCTTTTTGAATTACCCACATCTTAGCCCGTGGCTCGACTCTGAGAAGCAATTTCATAGATCTGTTTTTCCCTTTCCTCCTTATCCCCAAAATTTTTCAGTAAGAGTATTATTGATTGTTTTCATTGTTTGAGGAGCTATAGTGCTAGAGTTTAGTGGATATTTGGAGTTCACCATAAAGATGTTGTTCTGTGTTATAATATTAAGATGTCTGTGTTTATATTAGCTTCTTACCTCCCAACTGCCCACTGACTCAGCGATAACATGAGCTTGTTTATTTTGGTGGGATTTCTTTTGCCAGCTCAGCTTTCTAGGGGACTTTCTCAACACCTAGCACAGGTGGAGTCATGTTACACAATTTAGTATTTACTATATCTGTAGGTGCCAACAGATTTTCGTACATGAATTTTCAACCTCCTACCCATTTTATAAACTCGCTTTCATGTCAAGGTCAGTGGTTACAGGATTCTATTATAACCCTCTAGCGTCTAGTTCACTGGCCGAACAAGTCAATAAGTAGGTGCTCATTGATGTTTACTGTATCTGCACCTATTTCTGTGTCTTGCAAGGAAAGCAGTTCAAATTAACTGCTAGTTTACTCTTCCCTCCTCCATTTCCCCACAGCTTTTAATCCTTAATAGAAAATCTGTTTTTTTTTTCTTGAATGTGACAGATTACCCTCAAAATTACAGGGAATCCTAAATAAATATATAAACAATAATATAATTGGGAGAAAAGAATCCCAGTCCTAATTGCATCAAAACTAAAGAATAAGGTCGCTTGGGTGGCCCAGTTGATTAAACATCTGCCTTCAACTCAGGTCATGATCCCAGGGTCCTGGGATCGAGTCGTGCATGGAGCTCCTTGCTCAGCGGGGAGCCTGCTTCTCCCTCTGCCTGCCGATCCCCCAGTTTGTGCTCTCCATCTCTCTGACAAATAAATAAAATCTATAAAAAAAAAAACTGAAGAATAAACTCAGCAGGGTGTGGGCAGAGCTTATGTGAAGAACACTATAGTTCTTTACTGTCAGAAGCTCTGAATAATTTGGGAAAAATTCATGTTTCTGAATGGGGAGACTTCAAGTCTTAATATGGAAGTTATTTTGTTGCTAAATAAATGCATATGTGCAAAACAAATAAACAAATAAACAGATACATGCTGAACAATATAACCTAGTGATTCAGCGTGACGTTTGGTTTTCAATATCTGTAAAATGGGTTTAACACTTTTTTTCTTACCTTTTTTTAGGTAAGTTTTACAGTGAGGTTAAATAAGAATATATCTATAAAATGCTTATTAGGGTGTCTAGCATGGTAATTGATCAATAAATAGAAGCAGTTATTCTTATTTCGGTTTTATTATTACTTATGTACCTAGTGGTTAATGATGTTTATCTCTATGGTGAACATCTGGCTTGTTTTTTTCTTCTTTTTATTTTCTAATTTTTCTAATGCATTGCTTTTGTAGCAAGAAGTTAACAAAAGTTGCTTTTGATCAGAAGAAAAAAGGAGAACCCAAAGACACCAAAAGCCAGATGTTCTTTAAAGGTGGGCCAAACTTCATGGTGGAGTTGACCTGGCTGTGGACCCTGGTCACAGGGCAAGAGGACCTGTCTTTTCAGAAGACACTTACGTGCTCAGGTTCAACTTATGGCCTGTCTCGGTTCTCAGGTAATTCCTGCGGCCCAGCTCCTGACCGGTATGTGTAGGTCTTGACTGGCGTGAAGACAGGGAGGCGTTAGATGGCACACTCAGATGTGTGAGTGCCGAATCATTTGGCCAAGGCCAGTCCTAGGGAGACACATTGACCTTCTGGAACCCTCATGTTGGTTTGCTGGCCTCCCATTTGTCAGCCACCTTCCCCTGTAGGGCTCATTGAAATTAACCATGTCATCTCCTCTTTCTTTTGTCTCCTGCTGAAGCCTTCTCTCTATTCTCTGACCACAGAATTTTAAGGTCCCATTATTTTAGTTCTAAAATTGTGCTTCCTCCATCCTTCTCTGACCCCCTCCAGCGTCACCCCACTCCCTCTGCAGACCTTATGGAATACAGTGAGTCACATCTCTGAGTGGAAAATGTGGCCCCGTAAGCCTATCCATTGTAAGGTTTATTTTCTGTCTCCACAGAACTGTCATAAACTGGAAATCTTTGGTTTTCAACTATTACAAATAGCAACTGTTACAACTATTACAACGATTACAAAGGACTGAGTTTTTGTGTGTGTAGACTCTTGGGGGTCGTTGGTACTTACCAGCCAAGGTGAACTTGCTTTGAAAGATGCCTGCAATTCGGTGCTTACCAGGTAGAGAGATTTTAGGAGTAGCAACACTTTTGAAATATTATCTAGGCTCCTTTAGTTAGAATTGGTTTGCTTTCAGTAAAAGGCCAGAGAGGTCAGTGGGTAAAAAGTGCCTCTTTATTTTGTGCTATTTTGATGAAAAGGTGCTGGAAGGCTTTTGAACATTTAGAAGCCAGCATTTGATTTCTAATTATGAAACTCTGGGCATGATAGAAAGATAGACAGTATATCAGGAATTTTCTTTTGGCATTTACGCTAGATTTTACTGGGATTGTTGGCTATAAGTTTTGTCTCTGAGTCTTGAAATTTGAACTGCTGTGGTTTCAGGGCCATCTCAGGAAACTGAGGCATGATTTGTTTTTGCAGATATCCACTTTCTTCTATTCACATATCCATTAACTCCTTTTGTTGAGAAGGGGAAAAGGAAATAAACTGGTTTCTGGAGATTTTTTTTTTTTTGAAGATTTTATTTATTTATTTGACAGAGAAAGAGAGAGAGAGAGAACAAGCAGGGGAAGGGGCAGAGGGAGAGGGAGAAGCAGACTCCCTGCTGAGCAGGGAGCCCGACTCGGGGCTCAATCCTAGGACCCTGAGATCATGACCTGAGCCTAAGGCAGACACTTAACTGACTGAGCCACCCAGGTGTCCTCTGGAGATGTTTTTATTGGTTTTGGTTCATGCCTGAGTTTGGGTGAAATGATCTATTCTTGTTAACGTCAATGTTAAATATATTCATGTATGTACGTTCACATCCATGTGTATATTATGGAGCATGTATATGCATGTAGATGTGTCTGTCTGTGTGTGGGGAACGGGAAAATTCCAGCATATCCCAGCATGATCCATTATGGAACTCTAGATGGGTACCTGGGAGGGCGAATTTCTCAACTTAGTTGAACAGTCTCTCTACCTATGACTTTATACAGTACAAGTCCCTTGTCCCATTTTGCCCCAGTGTTCTTATCTGTCAAATGGGATTATTTTCTGTTTCCCTCAGAAGAATAGAGTGGAGATAAATGAAAGCATATCCCATACACTCTGAGACTGTTGCAGGTTTGCAGGGTTCTTGTCTCACCGAATTGAAGGATGAGTCTCGGGGACACAAAAGGGTGAAGTGAAGTGAAAGTTTATTAAGTGAAGGTGAGAACAGAAAGGAAAGAAAAAAGCTCTCTAGAGTGAGAGGGGTCCTGAATGGGTTGCCACTGTGGGCTTTCACTGACGGTGTTTTATTGAGAAGTGACTGGGAAGCTTGTGGCCTTGAAGTTCTTGTGCCTTCTCGGTTTGAGCAAAGACTATTGATAACCTCCTTAATGGCTTACTTCTTTGAGGTCTGGTCATTTTCAGTGATTACAATGTAGCTGCCAAAAAAATATACTCCCTAACATTCAGGGCCAGGTGGTTTGGTTTGTTCCCTTATCTCTGGTTTTGTATGCCTCAGCATTTCTCCACATCTGGGATTTCTGTGAGCCTGGTCAAGAGAGTCAGGAGCCTCCTTTCTTTCCCTGCCTATGCCTTAACCCTTTCCTTACTCAAGATCACATAAAAAAATATGAAATATGGATCTAGAGCTACATCATTTCCTTTAAGGAGAAATTTCAATATTATGACTTGTATATTTTATCAAATATATACAGAACGACTTTATCCATATATTCAATGCTCAGTTATATATATATATGTGTGTATATATATATACTGTATATATAATACATATGAAATATATATATAGGCTATAGATAAAAGCAATTTAATGATAGTGAAGAGTTTGGATACATTTTGTTTTCTACTGGAAGGCTTTTTTTCTCCATATGCTGACAATATAAACTCAGATTAATTGTAGATCATTCATCTTTAAACTTAATTAACTTGTTGCTTCTCTAGGCAAACAGTTCATGCTTTTTAAATAGAAAGTGATACTTTCTTTACTATTTCTTCAGAAGGTGGCAGACAGAGAGTGTCATTTTGCTAGACAAAATTGAGAAAGGAGATGATAAAATTGAAATACAGATCTTGTTGTTGGGAAATGCATGAACGGGAGTTCAGGAGAGCAGAAATTGCATGACTGACAAGGATCCTGTTGAGAGAGAGGAGCAATCCAGAATTTGCAGCATTTTGCCAAATTTTGACCAATAATAACCTGGTAAGATTCTGTAAAATGATGTAGTCACTCCCATATTTTAATTTTTTTTAAGATCTTATTTTTATTTATTTGAGAGAGCATGAGAGAGAGTGTGTGAGAGAGAGAGAGAGAGTACAAGAAGGGCAGAGGGGTAGAGGGAGAAGCAGACTCCCTGTGGATTAGGGAGCCGGTTGTGGGACTCGGTCCCAGGACTCTGGGATGACGACCTGAGCTGAAGGCAGATGCTTAACTGACTGAGCCACCCAGGCTCCCCTCCCATATTTTAATTTGACATGTAGAATTTATTTTATTTACTTTTTATTTTGAAATAATTACAAACTCATGGAGAATTTCCAGAGTAGTACAAAGAAGACCCATATACCCTTCACTAAATTCATTGTTAATATTGTTCACATTTTGCCAGTTTTCTTCTTAATTTATTATGTTTGCCCATCTATCTATCTAGTTTTTCCTTTGAACCATTTGAGGTTAAGTACTCTCTTATTCTTACGTACTTCAGTGTACATTTCCAAAGAACAATGACATTTCCAACATAATCACAGTACAATTACCCAAGTCAAGAAGTTTGATAAAAAACTATTATCGCACTTACAGTTTTATATTCAAATTTCACCACTTGTCTTCATCCATAACGTTTTCATCTAGTCCAGGCTCACCTATTGTAGGAACCCAAAACAGTTCCTCCATCTTCTTTGCTTTCATGACCTTGACGTTGCTATTTTGTTGAATATCCCTCAATTTGGGTTCGTCAGAAATTTCCTCATGATTAGACTCAGGTAATGCATCTTTCACAGGAATTTCCCATAAGTGGTGTTCTGTCCTTGTCACTATGAGACATTAGGAGTCACAGGATACCAGCTGTCCCATTGTTGGTCTATTAACTTTGATCACTTGGTTAAGATGGTGTCCTTCAGATTTCTCCACTGTAGTTACTCTTTTAATTTTAGTAAGTTGAAAACTGTGTTATTTCTGGTATATTGTAAATATTGATAGTTTAAAATGAAACTCTTACATCACTCCTTAAAATGTATACAACAGAATATTTGATTTAATTTGATACCTAATATCATCTTTAAAAAAAATAACAGGAACAAGTTCTTCACCACTTGGAAGCTCTATTCATTTCAATTCTCCTAGAGAATACTATCCTATGTTCGAACATCTTTTATGGATCACCCTATCACGGTGTCTTGAAAAAATATGAATATTAATAAAACTGCATTTATTTTCAATTTCTTGTGACCATAGTCTTTAAGTGTTAATTTTTTTTCCCTCTGGATTGGGTTATCTTTAGGATTATTGTTAGTATAAAATTGATGAAAACTATATGAATGAATTATAATTTTTAAAATAAATAATTGTTATATGTAAATAGCAAAGCTAACAAGATATATCTCTTAAAAATTTAGGCAAGGATGATTATGGTACTTTGATTAAACAAGGTGTTGAGGACTGCTATTTTGTCTTGTATTTTTGTTTATGACTTCTTGGGTTTTTACATGGGGGAAAGGAGTGGTAGGAAGGAGAACTGGCAGGAAGTCTCAGCTGCAGGAAGATTAGTTCTGGGAAAAACTACACCCAGAAGTCGAGAATCTGGAAATTGATTTCCCAAGTGACTAAGCTCTCTGCTAGTTAATCCAATCCAAAGATTTCTCTAAAACTCAAAAATTCCATGGAGTCATCTAATATCTGAAATATCATGAATATGCCCAAATTATTCCAAGGTCAGAAACTTGTACATAATTTTACAAAATGTATCTGGGTGCCCTGTGATATATATAGGTTATTTTGTGGATTTCCTGAAGCTGCACTAAACCAGAATATTTATTGAATGACCACTGCCATGCGCTGTGGTAGGCATTTTTTGGATATACTTGATATATGAAGATTGGGAATTACAAAATGGATAAATCAGGGCTGTATGTTCACGTTGCAAAAGGGAACTTTGCAAGAGAATTAGTCATAGACTTTCTGTAAATAATGAGTACTCTCTATTGCATGTTTAAATTTCTGTATTAAAAAAAAAAACAGTTTACAGACAATTCTTTAGGAATATTTTGACCATATATGTCAGATTCACCTGAAGCAGCAAGTATTTACAAATGATAAAACTGTCTAAATATGATTGCAGTTTTTAAGAGAAGCAATTGGAGGCTTACTAGGATAAATTGATGAGACCTGGAAAAATTGCATGAGCCTGAATGAGGAAACTGAGATCAAGCCTTTCTTGTCTGTGTCACTTAGCTTGGCTCTAGCAGGACTGTAGGGTAATTTGCCATGCAGATGTTTGGATAAGAAAGCGTTGTTTGTACAATGTTAGCTTTAAAACAACTTGTAAGACATTTCATTTGATCACTGCAGTATATTCAAGGTTTAGAACACCTAAGTGAATGGAAAGCCAACTTACTAGCATATCTAGTATTGCAGGTGGGCCAACTGGAGATCCATGGCTGGAAACAGTGCTTTTAATAACACCCAGTTGATTTTCAGAGTCATTTAGCATTTATATGGCAACTTGTTAAAAAAATATAAAGCACATCAGGTCCTGGTTGCTGCTCAGTGGCTTGATGGGGATGATGTTTTCTACCTGCTTTGCCCTCACCCCCCACCACTGCCAGCAGTAACCAAAGCCACAGCTGGGAGGTGAACTGCTGAGAAAATGCATTTTGGCTGAGCTACTCAGAAAGGGAGCACCAGTGTATGTAATGCTGCATGAAAACTGTGCTAATGTGCCCAAGGTTTCCCATTTTTTAAAAATGGCAGTGCTGATGAAGAATTCTCTTGTTAGATGTTATAGAGAACCAAATTAAATTTGCCAGTGATGTCACAGTTCCCAAATGCTGAGTCACTTCCTTTTATCCTCTTGCTCTGCATCTTGACTGTGAACCTAGTGCATCGGTTCAGTGGGGGTTGGGTGGTTGGTTCTGTCCATACAGGGGAGCTGTTTTCTGTAGCTGTTTTCAAGGATCATATAGAAGGACATTTCTGAATGACAGAATTAGGTGATGCTAGGATTACAGGAAAAGGTTTCTATTTGTGCCTGATAACCCCAAGTTAGCTAATGTCCACAGTAGAAGAACTAATGGAAAGCTGACATGTTACCTTTATGCTTGAAATGCCAAATACTGAGTTGCATAGGTACATAGACATATCTTTATGTCTGTATCAGAGGGGTTAACTGACTTACCTGTCTAATGTGAAATGTAAGCCTGGGGAAAATCATGTGTTTAAAACTTCTTTTGTAATAGCACTGTGGTTTTAGTATGGGACAATTTTGTTTGTTTCTGTAAAAGGATCATTAATAAAAGTTCCCCATTTTTATTCCTTAGTGTGCATATTGGCCAGTTTTGCCTTGGGTGCTAACATATGTTCAGATTATGATCTCTCTGTAGAGAAATTAGGTACGATTATTAGGAAGAATATTTTATTCCAGGAGAAAAATCTCTTCTGCGTGGTTGGGCATGCCAACTTATGGAAGGGGAGCAGACATTTGTACAAATATAAATTGGTTTCATTGTTTATCTGCTCATGATTTTGACTGGCGTTCAATTTTCTTTTTGTAGATTTTTCAAAACTCTTAGAGTTGTGAAAGAAGTTAGGAATTTTGGTTTGGTTGTTGAGTCTTTGTTAGAAAACAAAGTTCATGTTTTGTTAGCAAACAAAGTTCATGAGTTAGTTTTAGTTTGAATTTTTGCTTGACTAACTCATTCTGAATTTTGTTTTCCCTTGGTGGCTATAGGTGATGTGGATAGGTAGGTTAAACAGAAACAAATTTTAGGACAGGGTTCCCCAAAGTGTGAGTTGAAGTGATTTAAAAGGTGACTCTGTATTAAGAGAGAGAAAAACTTATTAATTACAAATGACTTAAATCCAAACCCCAGTTAACAAATTTTCACTTCACTTAACTTATCTGTACCTACTGAGAGATTTAGAAAGCCCATTCTTCTGGACAAGAGAACTCACACACACCTATGGAAGTTTATTTTATTTGTAAATCTGTTAATGAGCACATTCTGAGCATATATCAAATTCTTTGTTTCATGTATTAAAACATTAAAAGTATAAATATTGAAAAATTTAAAAATCTTTCATCTTTCATGACTTGCCCTGGAAGTCAAATTGATTATCTTCACCTGTGACCTGGCGAAACAAGCAAAGGGAGTATAAAAAGCATGAAATGTCGCATCAGAGGTGAAATGTGTCATTATCTTTTTACAAAGGAAGAAATTGAGGCGTGGTGTAAGAATTTGTCCAGGGTTACTCATAATTGACATTTAAACTTACATTTGTGCCCCACACTACAACTCTATTCTATCATAATCACTTCCATCAAATAGTAGTAGTTTGGTATGATAAGCCAAGCTGCTACAGATAAATGGAGAAAAGTATAAGTAACTATTTCAGTAAGCCAGAGGGACAGATTCTTGGCAATCTTTATAGTACCTAAAAGCCAAGAATAGATCAGAGAATCAATTTTTTCTTTAGAAAGGATTAGACCTATTAAGAGACACATCAAAAAGAAAAACTGTATAATAGAAAACTGAGAGAGCACATTGGACTAGTTAGGGTAATGCTAGCTGCTGTAACAAACACCAAACTCTCAGTGACATGGCATTACTGACATTCACTTCTTCCTCACATGTTCCTTGTCATGTGGGTGGCCAACCTTCCAACTGGTGATTTGGGTACCCAGGCTCTTTCTATCTTGTGGCACATCATGTGGAACTTCCGCATTCAGCCAGAGAATGGGGAAAAAAGAGTGAAGAAGGGACAATTGCTCCCTAAGATGCTTGGTCCTCAAGTGACACAAATGCATTCCTTTTGAGAACTAGTCCCATGGCCTCACCTTCCTGCAAACGGGTTGGGACAGGTGGTCCCTGGTGGTGCAACCATTTCCTGGTAACAACCCAACCATGAATGGGGAGCATGAGTCTTTGGGAGATCCTCAGCCATTGGCTATACAAACAGGACCTTCTTCAGCCTTCTAGACTTCACATTAATGAGTTTTGCTTACTTATAGCAGAGAATTGAAGTGGAGAATATATTTGGGAAAAGAACAAGGAAAGACGCTTAACTTCAAATGGCAAAGTTTCAAATCATCACAGTTTAAAATGTTCCCATCAAAATATTGTGCACCAGGGTACTAAGATACCCTATTTCTGTAGTTCTGCTTCTCCTATTTTGTTGTTGATATCTATCTATATACCTACCTATATATCATCTATCTTTTGCTTAATATTTTACAAGCTCAAAAGAACAGTACTTATTGCCTTATTTTTTCCCTTTCTTTTTCATGCAAGATACCATGAAAATGGTCTCAAAAAATGACAAGTATCTTTTTAGTGGCATCATCTGAGATAGTTTCTACTGCTATTCTGATGTGTCAAATACATTTCTCTTAGCATGGAACTCCTGTGTCAAAGTACCTGGTAGGATGAATGGATATTTTCTCTGGAGAGACTTGTTTGAAACAAAAACAAAATCTGAGCTTATAGTAGAAATCCAGCAGGTCGAGTCTCCCTAGTGAAGATGTTCTTGTATAAAGCCATCAAGCGCCCTGTTTTGGGTTTCCAGCTTTGGGTCCTAGGGTTTCAGTAATTTTGCTAAGGATCTGTCCGTATCGAACATACACAGTGGGACAAATTGTTTTGCATTTACTTGGAGACTAAAGAATCAAAACCTTCCTCTTCTTTCTCAAGGTGTTCCCCCTCTGCCTTCAGAATGGAGTGTGAAAATTGGATGCAAATTGTGGAGTCCATTAAACTGAGTTAGGGGTAAAACCTGCCGTGGTTACTAATTAAATAAGCACAGCTGCAAACCTGTGTTCTTTTTGGCCCAAACAAATTCAGGAAGATGGGTCAAAGATAGAATTAGCAAACATTTAGTTACTTAAAAATAAATTTAATTTCTTGTTTTAAATGGCTGCCAGTTAATACCAACTTTCAGGCTATGATGGTTGACATACATATTTATTATCACTCCAACAACATGATAGTTTTTTAATATCTACCATATGGAAAAGCATGTAGGGCACACTATTGGAAGTATCAACGATAATGAACATAATCTCCAAAGTTGAGTACTTGTGGCTCATCCACATTTCTAGATAGATGCATGTAAAAATTTTAATAATACCAGCTGTAGTGCTTGTTTAATTTTTGTCAAAACTCATTCACATGCAACCTCTCATTTTTTAGTTTTTCAGCTCTGTGCAGTGTGAAGAGCAAGTATTATTAGTCCATTTTCTAGATGTGGAACTTGAAGCACAGGGAGGCATAGCAGTAGCCCTGCCAGTGATACATTGTGTGTGCAATCTAGAACTAAAACAGAAAGAGTACTTTTTCCAGGAGACCTCTCTACCTCCTTATATAATTACCTTTTGTGAAAAATAAATCATTCTCTCATAGAGGTACATTCTTATACCTAAGTTGGGTAGGAAATTTATGCTTAAGTAAGTAGGAAAAGATAGTCAATAAAACTTGAGTGTTGGAGATAGAGAGATTAGAATATTAACTCTGTCATTTATTAGTTGTATGATCCTGAGGGAGTTACTTAACCTCTCTGAGTCTCAGTTCTTCCTTCTGTAAATACATAGATTTGTTGAGATTTATAAAACAATGTAAGGGGAATGCCTAGCACAGTGGCTAGCTCACAGTAAGTGCTCACTAACTAATTCTTATTATTCTATTGAGATATAACTGACATACATCATATAAGTTTAAGGTATACAGCATAATGGTTGGACTTACATATTTTGTGAAATGATTACCTCAATAAGTTTAGTTAGCATCCATCACCTCATATAGATACGATAAAAGAAAAAGCAAAAAAAGAAAAAAGACTTTTTTCCCCTGGATGAGAACTCTTCAGATTCACTCTCTTAATGACTTTCTTATGTATCACTCAGCAGTGTTTGCTGCAGTTTTTATGTTGCACGTTACATCTCTAGTACTTATTTATCTTATAACAGAAGCTTGTACCTTTTGACCATCTTTCTCCAAATCCTCCCCCGCCAACTCCCTGGTTTGGATAACCACAAATCTAATCTCTTTTTCTGTAAGTTTGGTTGTATTGCTTTGTTTTGTTTAATTCCATGTATAAGTGAGATCATAGAGTATTTGTCTTCCTCTGTCTGACTAATTTCACTTACCATAATGCCCTCAAGGCCCATGTTGTTGCAAATGGCAGATTTCCTTTTTAATGGCTGAATAATATTCCATTGTATATGTATACCACCACTTCTTTATCCATTTGTCCATCGATGGATACTTAGGTGGTTGCTATGTCATGACTATTGTAAATAATGCTGCTATGAATATGGGGGTGCAAATACTTTTTGAGTGAGTGTTTTTGTTTCCTTTGGCTATGTTCCTAGAAATGGAATTGCTGGATCTTATGGTAGTTCTATTTTTAATTGTTTGAAGAATCTCCATACTGTTTTCCATAGTGGCTGTACCAGTTAAAGTTCCCACCAACAGTTCAGAAGGGTTCCCTTTTCTCCATATCCATGCCATCATTTGTTATCACCTGTGTTTTTTGATGATGGTCATTTTAACAGGTGTGAGGTAATATCTTTTTTTTTATAATTTATTTAAGATTTCATTTATTTATTTGACAGAGAGAAAGCGAGAGAAGGAACACAAGCAGGGGGAGCTTCAGAGGGAGAAGCAGGCTCCCAGTGGAGCAGGGAGCCCGATGTGGGGCTCAATCCCAGGACCCCGGGATCATGACCTGAGCCAAAGGCAGACGCTTAACAGCTGAGCCACCCAGGCGCCCCCTTTCTGTGGTTTTGATGTGCATTTCCCTAATGATTAGTGGTGTTAAGCATGTTTTCAGGTACCATTCATAAATCATTTTGGCCATTCATAAATCATTTTTGGAAAAATGTCTTTTTAGGTCTTTTGCCTATTTTTTAATTGGATTTTTTTTCTGTTGAGTTGTATGAGTTCTTTATATATTTTGGGTATTAACCCCTTATCAGATATATGGTTTTCAAATATTTTTTTCTCATTCCATAGGCTGTTCTTTCACTTCATTGATTTTTTTTCTGTGTTGAAGCTTTTTGGTTTGATGCTTTTCCACTTGTTTATTTTGGATGTTATTGCTTGTGCTTTGGGTGTTGTATCAAAAATCATTGCCAGGGCCGGTGTCAAGGAGCTTTCAACCTATGTTTTCTTCTAGGAGTTTCATAGTTTCAGGTCTTCTATCCATTTTGAATTAGCTTTAGTGAGTGGTGTAAAATAGGGATCTAGTTTCATTTTTTTTTTAATTTTTTTATTGTTATGTTAATCACCATATATTACATAATTTGTTTTGGTGTAGTGTTCCATGATTCATGGTTTGTGCATAACACCCAGTGCTCCATGCAGAATGTGCCCTCTTTAATACCCATCACCAGGCTAACCCATCCCCCTACCCTCCTCCCCTCTAGAAACCTCAGTTTGTTTTTCAGAGTCTAGTTTCATTTTTTTGCATGTGAATGTGAGTGTCTAGTTTTTCCAGCACCATTTATTGAAGAGACTGTCTTTTCTCCATTGAGTATTCTTAGCTCCCTTGTCAAATATTAATTTACTGTATATACTTAGGTTTATTTCTGGGCTCTCAATTCTGTTCCATTGATCCATTTGTCTGTTTTTATGAAAGTACCAAACTGTTTTGATTACTATAGCTTTATAGTATAGTTTGAAATAAGGAAGTGTATTATTTTAATTTTAATATTCCAAATTATTTATGGATTTCATAGCAGTGGTGAGGCAAAGAGAACTGTAAATTGGTATTTTCTATGGAAGACTGAAGAGAGGATAGGCATTGAAACCTGCATCAGCCTTTCCATGGAAGGCACAGAGACAGGCCAAGGTTCTGCATCCCATGGGTGGGGACAGTCCAGCTCTTTCACACACATGGTTTAGGCTTAGCTGCCCTTGGGATCAGGTGTTCAGTTAAGTAAAACAAAAACCATTTATCACAGAGAAGACCCACGAAGGAGTGCTGGATAAAAGAAGACCTGCCAAATTGTGGTTAGTTTTGAGGGGCCAATCTCAGCCTGCTGAGTGATGCCCACAGTTGGGAAGAAAACCTGAGAATAGTATAGTAGTGACTGAAGCAACTGTTGGTTTCACTATTTCTTCTTTGCCTCATTGATCAGATCTACTTGGCTGCCGGTACCTGCTGGACAAATAGTAGTGATAAATAGAGTAAACTTGTGGAGGGGAAGACAGCTTCACTGAAGGCTGACAGAAGGGCCAGTGGCTGAACTGGCATATGTGCCTTGATAGGCTTGGGATCTACTCTTCTTTGCATGTATTCATGGATAATTTCTGGGTTGGATGAATCTTATTTTAATAGGAATAATAGCTGAACTCCCGGAGGTTACCATGTAGTCAGGATATCCTGTACCTTGGTGAAAGTTTTAATCTTCTCTAACTCTTTTTCGAGTTTAAATTTTAGAATTTATACTAGACTGGATTCTCTGGGCAGTGTCCATTATAGATGGATCTTGTGGGGTGTCACAAGTAATTTGTTATTAATAATAAAACCATAAAATTTTTGAATGATTCACTTGAATTGATGGGTGTACTCAAGACTATTCCTAAACTCTTACTTTCCTTCAAATATACTTTTCAGGAGTGAGAGAGAAAGGGAGTGGAATGATAGCAAGAATACACACATATGTGTGTGTGTGTGTGTATGCTTAAACTACACTCACACATACTGAAAATCTTTTCCAAAGAGAGCCCTTTTCTGATACATGGTTAACAATTATGGTAATGTCTATTTATTAGTTCTACTCTACTCTGCATAATTTTAAGGTGTGGAAATTGGGGTGAGCTTTGAGAGTGTACTTCAGTTTATTGAAATTGGGGTGGCCTATAGAAGTGTCTTTTAGTTTATCAGAATTGGGATAAGCTATGGGAGTATATTTCACAAGAAATTTATTGATGAATGGTCAGCCCTTAGTAAGACCTCTGTTTATATATCAATACCCTCTTGAGCCCCTTGGGAGTAGAACTTGAATCTTCTTTATCTTTGCATACAATGTTGATTGATCATAGTGCCTTGCCAGTCAGATAGAGAGATTTAAAAGTATTTGAATGGGAGTTTAGATTTTTTAACTTGGGGAAGGGTAGCTTGAGGACTAGGTTAGTTAACTGTTACTGAAGTAAAACAAGAGAAACAGACAAGTAGCACTGTCTGCTCAAACATATAGCTTTTCTTTATTAAGTGAGAGTGAAAAGATATGTACATTTTTTTAATGTGGAAGCTGAAAAATTATACTTTGAAGCATATGAAGTCTTTAAACTTCACTGGAGCAGGTCTTTACTTTTTTTTTTAAACTTTTATTTATAGGGGCACCTGGGTGGCTCAGTCATTAAACGTCTGCCTTCGACTCAGGTCATGACCCCTAGGTGCTGGGATCGTGCCCTGCATCAGGCTCCCTGCTCCGCGGGGAGCCTGCTTTTCCCTCTCCCATTCCCCCTGCTTGTGTTCCCTCTCTCGCTGTCTTTCTCTCTGTCAAATAAATAAACAAGATCTTAAAAAAAAAAAAACCCTTTTATTTATGTAAGTAATCTCTATACCCAACATGGGGCTCAAACTCATGACCCTGAGATCAAGAGTTGCATACTCTTCTGACTGGACCAGCCAGGGGCCCCTAGAGTAGGTCTTTTAAAAATGTCAAACACAAGTTAATCAGGAAAAAAAGAAAACCTACTAAGAATGTAAGCTAGCAACAGTTTGTGATAATCCTTGGCTGCTTTTTTGGGAGCTCCATATGCTTAGGTTATATAGTTCATTTATCAGGCATCTGTGGGGAATGTAGTGCTCCACATAACTTAATTTTCTAGATTACTCCTTTAAGTCAAATTAAGAGATAAAAATGCCTTATTTGGGGTGAAAATTTCCATAAAATGTTGAAACTCTCAATCCAGAGGACAGTGAACCCAATTTAACTTTTTTATGCATATTCATTACCTCATTTCTTTTATTCTACATTGTAAGATATACCAGTACTGAATTTCATTAAAGGAAAGAAACACTATTATGTTAGAGGAAGACATCACTTCTAAGACTGATTTCGATTTCTAAAACATTAAGAAGTGAAAACATATATGTAAGAATAGAGAGAAAATGGTAGTAATTTTTTTTTTTTGACCAAACTGGGTAGGGTTATTGAATATAGTTCATCATTTTAAAAGACCCCAGAGTCCATAGTTTGGACAATTTTGTTTGCTTGTTGTAGGTTTTTTTTGTTGTTGTTTGTTTGTTTCCAGTACAACCTCACCTGGAGACAGCATGTCAGCCTGTTGCCCTTGCCCACCCCTTAATGTTTGCAATTTCTAGTATGCTTGAGAGTGGTAAGTCAGTTTGTTACACAAAGTTGGGGCTTTCTGTAAAATTAGGGGCTTTCCAGTAAACTGCACAAATTTGAGTGCATTGACTTGGTGGGGCTCCTTCTTTTCTGTGCCCCAGCTTGGAGCTTGTCTTGGGTCTTGGTTGCCAGATTTGTGATTGCTATTAAACTATAATGTATAGCTTAAAAAAAAAAAATCTTCCTCATCTAGATGACTAAGAAAGAGTACTAGGTGTTAGGATGATAATTAAAACAAACAAACGAACAACAACAAAACCCCCCAAAACACAAAAACAAAAATTCTTCCTCCCATCCTTTGACAACTATCTTCCTCCTCCCAAATAGGATAAGTAATACTGAAACATCAAGGACAGGGACAAGTAAGGAAAGAAAGTTGGGAGCAAGAAAAGGTCTAGAGATCAGAAAGTGGTAATTTTGAATACCACCTTATTTTATTTTATGCTTAAAATGACAAGAGTGCTGATTGATTCACAGCCTTCATGGAGCTAAGTGAATGTAAAGGAATGAATCATTTCCAAATATTAATAAAATAAAATTCAACTATCACTTTAAATAATTGTTTTTAAACTTCAGATATTTTCTTCAGCCAATACCTGAACTATTGTAATAAAGGGAAACTGAACTATACCTATACAGAGTTTATCATTTACAGCTCCTTTTCCTGGTTGCCAATCAGCTAAGATACCTATGTTTACTGAATAAGAGAGTTCTTATTAGGTCCAAAGTACACATAACTGTATTGATAAGGGAGGACCTCTCAAATGAGTTACTGACACTGATATCCCTAGAGAAATTGGAATGTATCTTTATGTGGGTTTTTGAAAAGATGACAGATGGTTTCCCATTGAGCTGGGTTGTTAGAAAGTCCTAGAGAGGGGCGCCTGGGTGGCTCAGTTGGTTAAGCATCTGACTCTTGATTTCAGTTCAGGTCTTAATCTCAGGGTTGTGAGTTCAAGCCCCATGTTGGGCTCTGTGCTGGGCATGGAGCCTACTTAAAAAAAATAAAAGTCCCGGAGCGAAGTTGTGGTTGAGGACTGGCAGTGTTTCGGGTGCTATACAAGTGGACAGGACCTCATGGCTGATCTGCTTAGTGTTGGATTTAGCCTCTCAATCTTGTTAACATGATTCTGAAAATAGAGGTAACATTGTCACTCACATTTTAACACCATCGCCTGTGCACCTTATTGCATTTTCTTTAGACTCATAACATAGCTAGAGTGAAGCTTCCCAGGTAAATGTACTTAGTATCTAGACTTGACCTCTTCTTAAGAATGAAGAATGAAGGGGGGAAAATCGGGGGGGGAGGCGAACCATGAGAGATTATGGACTCTGAGAAACAAACTTAGGGTTCTAGAGGGGAGGGCGGTGGGGGGATGGTTTAGCCTGGTGATGGGTATTAAAGAGGGCACGTTCTGCGTGGAGCACTGGGTGTTATATGCAAACAATGAATCATGGAACACTACATCAAAAACTAATGATGTATGGTGATTAACATAACATAATAATAAAAAAAGAATATGTTAAATTGATATGTTGTATATTGTCTCAACTATATTTTAAGCTCTTTGAAGTATTTGCTTCTTTATATCTTCTACAATGACTTGATTGCAGTAAATGTTCAATCAATATTTTGAGTGAATGCTCACTTAATTTTTTAAAAAATATTTCGGGACAATACTATGAGAACATTTACCATTGGTAAAATCACTGACACGGCTAAATAAAATGATACTTGGAGTTCTTGCTTAGCAGTGGTGAATGATTGGGGGCTTCCCCTATGTTGAATGGGTACTGTGAAGACCTGGCTGACTTTGGAGGGGTGTAGTGAGGCCTTTGGAAGTGAAAGAAACCCAGCCTAACTTGACTTCAAAGGCCTGCCAGTTATTAAAGGTTATTATCATTATTATTGTTATTATTATTATATTATAGAGGTAAATCATGGATTTCATTCAAATATAATATGAACACATGTTGTGATGGTTAAATTTATGTGTCAACCTGCTGAAGCCACAGGACCCAGATATTTGGCCAAACATTATTCTAGATGTTTCTGTTAAAGTATTTTTCAGATTTAACATTTAAATCAGTAAACTCTGAGGACAGTAGATTACTCTTCATCCAATCAGTTGAAGACCTGAATAGAAAAAAAACTGGCTTTCCTAAAGGAAGAGAGAGTTCTGCGAGTGGACTGCCTTTGGCCTTGAACTACATTAGCTCTTTCCTTTGTCTTCAACCTACTGGCTTACCCTGCAGATTTTGGACTTGTTGGACTCCATAGTCACATGAGCCAATTCCTCTCTATGTTCATCTTTATCTACTACCTCTATCTCAATCTCTATTCCTTTCTCTATCTCTACTCCTATCTCTATGTCTACCTCGATCTATTTCTCTCTTTGTAGACATAGATGTATTACATATATAAAATATATACAAATATTCTATATATATACATATACACACTCTGTCATATATATAGTATATATAGATATATATCTAATGAAAATTTTAAAAAATGCACTCTATCTATCTCCTATTGCCTCTGTTTCTCTGGAGCCCTAACTAATACACATGTCAGATATATTATTTAACTCATTTGTAAGTGAGAGAACTAGTAAGATATTACAACTTGTTCAAAGGAGAATTCAAAGTACCAAAACTTTAATAAACAAAGTGTGTTTCAAGAAAAATTGCATGATTATTTATGGATAATCTGGGCCTTGGAAAATGGTAAGATTAGTCAACCAATTTGAGAGATTTTATTTCTAAGCAAATTCCATTTGTAAGAGTGAGTGTGAATGTACGTTGTTGACACAGATTTAGCGACTGAATGAAACTGTTTATTATATTTCTTTCTCACCGAGTCTTTCCACACATTGCTGATAGGGCTCCTGCGGCTGTCTCACTTGAAAGAATTTAAAACTTTCATGTCCTAACATTTGATTCTTCCATATTTAAGCAACCAAATCTATTTGGCATCACTAGACCTTATATTTATATAGCTAAAGAATGTGTCTACTTTTAAATAATTTGAGGGTGGAGGATTATTATTTTTCTGTTAGAACTTTTTTCCTGATCAGTTAATAAGATGGTAGATTCCTAAATCCAGTTATGGAAAAGATTACAAATCATAAATGGCAAATCTTAATTTAAAAAAATAAAATAATAATGAAACACTAAAAGCAATAAAATGGTAAAATCATAAGTTAGTCAAATTCTAGTATTGTGAAAATAATTCACAAAGAGCAAGGCAAAAGCCTGTAGTAAATATTAATGAAAAGCAATTCATTGTAGTTGTTAATGCAAACAAATGACCACTGTATTAATTTTCTATTGTTAAACTACCACAAACTTAATAGCGTAGAACAACACAATGATTTTCTTGCTGGCTGCTGAGCAGGGGTGGTGGTTCTCAGCTTTTGGAGGCTGCCCATGTTCCTTAGTTTGTGGTTCCCTTCCTCTATCTTCAGAGTCCGTGGTGGTGGGCTGAATCCCTCTCATCCTTCAAATTTCTCCTGCCTCTTCTTCCACCTCATCTTCTGACTGCAACAGGGAAGGGTCTCAGCTTCCAAAGGCTCCTTTGAGTAGATTTGGTCCACCTGGATAATCCAGGCTACTCCATTCTAAAGTTCCTAACGTTAATTGTATCTGCAAATTCCCTTTGTGTATACAAGGGTTCTGGGGATTAACGTGTGGACATCTCTGGGAGGGAGCATTATTCTGCCAGCTCCTAGCCATATTGTGAATCATGTGCCACTTACTTGTTGACCTTAGGTGAATGCTTGAGCATCATCGTGATGGAGAGAGAAAACCAGCCACCACTAAGATGAGGAAGTTTCAAAAAAGTTTGAAAGTGGTAGAGGATGGCTTTTGATCAGTCTTGTTCTGGTGATTTGAAAAGTGGGGTTTGGCCTAAGTGGAGTTTAAATACACAGTGAGGAGTTTGTTTTAGTTGAGGGGAGGCCACTGTGACAGGAGAACGGCAAGCTGTACTGGGAATGATGTGAGCAGCTTCAGCTGGGGGCTTCTGCTTGACCATGGGATGTTGCTGTTGGGGTCACTTGTGAAGACTGAACAAATATGAATTTTGTCCTACATGATGTTTCTTGGTGAGATTCTTTATTTTTTATCTCGCTGTCCATATCTTTAAGAAATAGTATTTTAGAGATTGCCCGGTAGTTTTTATGAATGTAATGTGCTTTTTTCCTACTGGTGGAGATCAACAAAGTCTTCTAATCAGTTTGGATCCCAATCTTTGAAAGTTTGATCCTTTTCTAATGAAATGTAGTTTATCTTTCCTTGAGAGAAAGCCCTCATGCACAGGCATCTGGGAAGAAGATCCCCTGTGTATACAGAAATTCTGGGGAAAATGAATTAAGTATGTTTGAAGAGTTACTTATTATTTAGGAGCTTATACTCCTGGTCCTTGATGTTTATGAAACCATTATTGGTGGACTTTCTTTCAACTTAAGATGTGAGTACTAATTTTAGGTTGGCAGAAAATGAGAAGCCTGATATCTCCAGGTGTATTACTCTGGGTAATACAAATCAGTTTACTTATCTGTTGCACAAAAAAAAAAAAAAATACAAAATAGATCAACAATCAATATAGCTTTTTGTTGAACCAAACTTCCTTTGGAACCAGTTCCCTGAAGTGACTCCCATTGGCTTTCGGACCCCCAGATGTTTGGTGAGCAAATACTGCAGGGCAGAGGTCAAATACGTGTTCTGAGCCTCCCTGGGTTAGACTTCTGATATCCCTTTGATGTTAGGAACTAGATTATAGACATACAGCTCTTACTTATTACCTTACATGGAACTAATCTGGCAACATTTGTTCTGTATTTAGAGCTCTTTGACGTGCATGCTGTACACCGAAGCTCAAAGCTTTCCAAACTGCTGAAAGACAGTGTCTTTTTTAGGAATAGCCTAACCAGGGGGGCACACATAGAATGGAGATTTTTCATGCTCTCAGGCATTAGAATTTCCTTTATACTGGGAGCCTGGTCCTGGCCCATCTCCGTGGCTACAGCTACATATTCTCCACCAGGCATGGCCAATTGTATCTTTTTTAAAAGCATTTTTGACATCTTCTGTAATAGCCCACATGGTACTCTTTTTTTTTTTAATACATGTGCTTTTATTTTTAATTTTTTGTAATAGCTTTATTGAGATATGGTTTCATGGGTTGATGCACATGTCCTAACTCACCAAATTATACACATTAAAAATGTGCAGTTTTTGTATATCAGTAAGAACAGTAACAATAACAAAGACCATGGTACAATTTTAAAAAAAGCATCCTAGTGACAAGAACCAAATTGTTAGATTTATCAGCAGAAAAAAAATTCCTCAGTGAATGAAGAAATCTTGTTATCACATGTGAGGATCAGCTCTACTGGATGAAATTTAAACGAGGACAATATAGATAGTGTTTATTTTTCATATTTGTACATGTCCCAAGGATAACAATCACCAACACGATAGATGGAATCCAGGCAATACCATGCTTTCTTACTGCTGCCTCGAGACAGTAACAATCACTTGCCTCTCAAAATGAGTGGCTTCCAGGAAGAATAATCTCAAGTTACTAAATCAGATCCTTCTACTATTTTGCATTACTGCTTACTTGAACAGCATCATGAGACAAATGGCAGCACACATCCATTTAATACCCCTTGGATCAATTTCAATTCACACCATTTTAGGGTGTATTTCTTCTGGGAATTCAAATGGCTTTGACATCATCATTCTGCCAGGTTCATAAATTATTGAGGGTCATAACTTTAAAAATGCACCCTTGCACTAGGTGTTATGCGCAAACAATGAATCATGGAACACCACATCAAAAACTAATGATGTACTGTACGGTGATGAACATAACATAATAAATAAAATTTTAAAAAAATGCACCCTTTTCTGGGGGCAACTATGGGCAGCATGAGGGAATTGGGTTATGATAAAAGGCTATTCGAAGGGCATAAGTTGGAAGATAGCAACCCTGAAACTGATACTGTTTCTGAAGAAGTTTGGAGGGGTTCATGATTCAGACTGATACAAGACACAATGCTTCATACAGCTTATGGTTTCCCTTCTGAGCTTTGAAATTAGGTACCCACACCCTTAGCTAGAGTCAGCATTACACATCTGGCTCTTATTACTGTGGTTTCCTCAGGCTACTCTGGGAAGAGAAAAATGGGCTGTTCTTTTCTCCATTTTTAGAGGGATGTTTAGCTACTGTTTTTAAAGGTAAATGTAAAAGGAAACCCAAAAAGGTTATCCACCTCCCCGGTATATATTCACATCAGTAGAGATATCAGTAGAGATAGATAGCTGATTCTCAGTGTTACTAGAAATATTATTTCTTGTTTTGTCCATCTTTGCTTTTTTAAGTATCAACAGTATTTATTATATGATTTTGTCAAGCAAAATCACTCAAAATACCACTAAATTGTGATTAACAGTTTTTAAAGCACTTTCATACACCAATCTTATTTGAGCTAAATAGGAACCCTCACATTATCATTGTAAGATCACAAATGACAAAGTCTTGACGTAAGAAGGTAAGGGATGCACCCAGGTTACTGGGTTAAGGAGCTGTAGAGACAAAATTAGAAGCCAGATCCCATGACAGCTTCAGTTCAGTGTTATTTCCCCAAAATGTTGGGAAGTTTTCTATGAGGAATGACTGACAGGGGGGGATGTTGGAAAGGTAACAAAATCCTTGTTATTTACATATTAATGTAGGGTACAGACAATATCTCGTACCTCCTCCCTGGATCTGTCAAGATCTGATTCAATTCTGGGAGCAAGGAGTGTGGTAGGGCTGACAGGGGTGGCTGCAGAAGAAGGTTCCAAGGGAAGGATAAGTTCCCTTTCTGGGCTATCCATAGAAACTTCTGTGCCTTTGGCAAGAGGATCTTCTCTGTTGTCATCTAGCATAGCTTCTGTGGGTTTTAGACCATTGGAATTTGTACTAATGTCTTCTGCAGGATGATTAGCTTATCTAGAGATAATGAACTTGACTCTAGGGTGGAGACAGTGCTGGTGAGCAAGTCTTCTCTATCCTTCAGCTCCGAGTCAATGGGTTTCTTGTCTCCCAGTAGAGGAGGCTCCCTCTTGGCTGCCATCTTTGCTTGCCCATTACCATTGTTTTTTAGGGTTCTACTTGATGTATTTAGAGTACCATCATAGGACTTAGTTTCCAGAAGCTCAAGATAGCCAGAGTTCAGATCACCTCTGCTCTACTGTGGAGTGTTCTGGTAACCTTATGCCTTGGGAGGCTGCTCTGTGCTTGGATGGACAGCTTAGGTAAGTGACTGCATAGTGTTTTGAAATATCTGTTTCCATAAATAAGCAAAATTCTCTGTCATATGCAGAAGTAGGGCTTTAGCTGGGATTAATTTTATATTTGCAATTAACCCTGAATTTGTGTGTGGATGTGTGATGTGGAAGGTGTATGTATGTTCTGTTCCTGTATGGGGTGAGATAGGCAGGGCAAGTTTACCTGGAGAGAAGGGAAGGATGGAAATGACCTGGTGGGTCTATGTGGCCCGAAGAAGAGAACCCAGTTAGGATATTCAAGGTGAAAATCTGGGTTCACCAGCCCACAGAGAGTGACTGGCTTTCCTTCACCTTGTCATCCCAAATTCCTTACCAGAATTAGTGCTCAGTAAATGAGGACCAGTGAGGGACCAGATGTGCATACGGATCAGGTTCCTGCTCAGGTTACTGGACACAGTCCTTGTTCCCCTCCAGGGAAACTCTGGCTCACAATCCCTAATCTCAATGCCCAAGGCATCTGTCTCCATGGGTTCTGTGGGGTCCCTAGACTTCCCTGCTCCTGCTGTTTCTCCTGCCCCCTCATTTCCCTCCCTCTCAGGTCAGCAATACTGGATTATTTGAGTGTTCTCTAGGGTTCCGTTCTTTGTCTCAACTAGAAGCTTTTGCTAACATTTTTTTCCTGGAAAAAATGGAAGAGGATGAATTAACAATTCTACTGTTCAGGGAAGAACTGGAAAATCATTCAGGGGAAAGCCTGATGCAGGTCTCTCCGATCTGTTCTCCCAGTTACTGCTTCCATCTTTTTTTTTTTAATTTTTTATTGTTATGTTAATCACCATACATTACATCATTAGTTTTTGATGTAGTGTTCCATGATTCATTGTTTGTGCATAACACCCAGTGCTCCACGCAGAACGTGCCCTCTTTAATACCCATCACCAGGCTAACCCATCCCCCCACCCCCCTCCCCTCTAGAACCCTCAGTTTGTTTCTCAGAGTCCATCGTCTCTCATGGTTCATCTCCCCCTCCAATTTCCCCCCCTTCATTCTTCCCTTCCTGCTATCTTCTTCTTCTTTTTTTTTCTTAACATATATTGCATTATTTGTTTCAGAAGTACAGATCTGTGATTCAACAGTCTTGCACAATTCACAGTGCTCACCATAGCACATACCCTCCCCAATGTCTATCACCCAGCCACCCCATTCCTCCCACCCCACCCCCCTCCAGCAACCCTCAGTTTGCTTCCTGAGATTAAGAATTCCTCATATCAGTGAGGTCATATGATACATGTCTTTCTGATTGACTTATTTCTACTGCTTCCATCTTAAGCAACAAGTCTGCATCTACCTGAGAGTATGTCAGAGGAGAAAATATGGCCTAGACAAGTCTACCTTTCCAGTACAGCATGGTTGATCAGAGATAGAAGGAGGCAACGTGGTACAATAAAAGGTCATGGGATTTGAAGTAAGATAGATGTGAGTTCAAATGCTGTCTCTGTTATTAGCAGGAGCCTTGGGCAAATAACCCCACCCCTTTGACTCCCATTTTGCTCCTTGCATGTAATAATTCTTCCCCTGGAAGGTGACTGTGACAGAGAGAATACAGATCTAAAATCCGTGACACAGAGTATTTGATAAGCAAATGGTATCTAAGATGATCATGATTAATAGTAACCTCTCACCTTCCTGTAAGCCTGATTTCTTTCAGGCCCTTGGATCTATTTGATCCCATTATGATTTGAAACTGAGAATCAGAACCACATCCCAGCTCTCAGGTCAGATATAGAAGGATAATGAGACCACAGGCCGAGTCATCCAGAATGCTCAGTACCCCCCAGTGATCTACCAAAGGACATGGGAATGTGGGCCTTACAGAAAAAATGCATAACTCAGCTACTTGCTTCTGGGTCTTAAAAATGTGAACCACTATTTTGTCTACCTGAAACTAATATCACACTGTATGTTAGCTGGAATTTAAATAAGAACTTAAAAAAATTTAAAAAAAATTTAGAAAAAATGCAGACGAGGGCTTTCCCCAGCCAACAACTGGACATATCCCAGAAAATATTGGAGACCCGGGCTGAGACTCTGCCCTGAAATTGGAGGAACCCCAGAAATGGTTGCTAGCCACCTTCGTAGGAACCTCTCATGGACTGGGATCTTGTTTCAGTCCTCTGTTCTTCTCTAGGGCCAAGCAAAGAAGGTGGAGAGAGGAGGAACACAATGAATGTTTGTTGACATTGGAGCTTCCAGTGAATAGCCAAGAGATGAAACATAATATTCATCTTTAAAGCCCTTTCATTAGAGAGAGTGTGTGTTGGTTCACAAAACACACATTTGAGGAGGATAGGGATCAGTTTTTTGAGAAAGGGTAAGCATACTTTTCACCACTCGACAGACGAGGAGCTCAAGGCCCAGAAAGAACAGATACAGACCTGGGAGAGGGACAGTGGTTTGCTGACTCTTATTGCTAAGCTCTCCTCGTTAGAATCCAGGATCTAGTTTCCCAGACAAAGTTATGTCTGGGAATAGCTAAATCCTGCCCTGGCACAGTGGGTCTGCCTGTTGCATTCTGGGATGAACGTTTTCCCAGAGCAAAGACATTGCTTTGAAAAGTTGGGCTTCCTACAGGGCCACAGTCATGCCGCCAGGGCTCTGACCTACTTTCCTACTTGGAAGAGGTGATGTCCCTTGTCCAGGGTTTTACCTTCCTCTGCTCTGCACGTTGTATTGCACATCTTCCTCTTTCTTAGATTCATTTCTCTTGCTAATCTGAGAATTCTTTAATTCATGGTCTGTGGAGGTAAAGTCCTCTGAATGGTAGAAGGTTTGAAAAGTATAAATTTTTGCCTTTCTATTTGAATGCCAGTTTGATGGGAACCAATTCAAAATAATATCCTGTCCATACTCAGAGAGTGGTCCTTTCTCTCCTAGCACTCCAGTGTTACCAATGAGAAATTTGATACCAATATGTACCTTTGTAGGTAATTTGTTGCTTCTCTTTTCAAGTTTGTACTATTTTACTCCTCACTAACTTTGATGTTCTGAATTTTCACCACGATATACAAAGTATAATTTAATTCATCTTGCGTGACACTTGAGCCCTTTTCAATTTGAGACTTGTGTTTTTAGCTGTGGGATTTTTTTCTCCTAAAATTTCTTCACTTCTTTCCCTCTGCTGTTTTTTTTTTTTTCCTCCTTCTGAACACCAGTTAGACATATATTGAAATATCTCTTAAATTTTCTTTCATATTTTGGAGGTCTATTTTTTAAAAAAAATTTATCATTGAAGTACAGTGGACATACAATGTTTTATTAGTTTCAGGTGTACATCATAGTGATTCAACAATTCTGTACAATACTCAGTGCTCACCACAAGTGTGGCCACCATACAATGTTATGATACTTTTGACTGTATTCCCTATGCTGTACTTTTTGTTTCTGTGACTTGTTTATTTTATAACTAGAAGTTTGTACCTTTTAATTCCCTTCACCTATTTGCCCATTTCCTCACCCTTTTCCCCTCTGGGAACCACCAGTTTGTTCTCTGTATTTATGAGTCTGTTTCTGGGATTTTGTTGTTATTTGTTTTGTTTTTAGATTCTACATGTAAGTGAAATCATATGGTATTTGTTTTTCTCTGTCTGACATATTTCACTTAGCATAATGCTCTCTAGGTTCATCCATGTAATTGCAGATGGCAAGATCTCACTCTTTTTTATGACTGAGTAATAGTATACACACACACACACACACACACACACACACACACACACAAACACATGGAACTCTTTGTTTTGCATTCTGGAAGAGTTCCTTGACTTGTTATTTCAGTTTCTTAAATGCAATCTACTATTTAGCCCCTCTATTCAGTTTTTTGTCAAATGATCAAAATTAATTTAAAAGATCTCGAATCTCCTCAAGACATTAAAAATAGAGCTACCCTATGACCCAGCAATTGCACTACTGGGTATTTACCCCAAAGATACAGGTGTAGTGAAAAGAAGGGGCAATGCACTCCAATGTTCATAGAAGCAATGTCCACAACAGCCAAACTGTGGAAGGAGCCAAGATGTCCTTCAACAGATGAATGGATAAAGAAGATGTGGTTCATATATACAATGAAATACTACTCAGCCATCAGAAAGATGAATACCTACCATTTTCATTGACATGGATGGAACTGGAGGGGATTAGGCTAAGTGAAATAAGTCAAGCAGAGAAAGACAGTTATCATATGGTTTCACTCATATGTGGAATATAAGGAAGAGTGCAGGGGACCATAGGGGAAGGGAGGGAAAACTAAATGGGAAGAAATCAGAGAGGGAGACAAACCACGAGAGACTCTGGACTCTGAGAAACAAACTGAGGGTTGCAGAAGGGGCGGGGGGATGGGGTAACTGGGCGATGGGTATTAAGGAGGGCATGTGATGTGATGAGCACTGGGTGTTATATGCAACTAATGAATCATTGAACATTATATAAAAAACTAATATGTTGGCTAATTGAACTTAGTAAAAATAAATTAAAAAACCAAAAAACCAAAACTAAAAAAAAAAAAAAGATCTCAAATCTGTTCATGGATTTTATATCAAATCCCATCTCTTGAAAATAGTCAATATATTATATTCTAAATTTATCTTCTCTTTGCTCTGTTTCCTTAGGTGCTAGTTCTATTGAGTTTGGTGTTGGGTTTTCTAAAACATTTGTGATTCTTGTTAATCTTTTTATCTTTGTATTTGAAAATCCCTGTTTTCCTCTCTGTTTGGCCTACCATACTGTATTTCCAGTTAATGTGGAGAGGATTGTGGCATTCTTTTGAAAATGTTTGCCAGTAACTTGTCTTCTGGGTATCAGGGAATTGCTGTCCTTCCTAGTGTCCAGTACCCCCTCAGCCTCTCTGACTCTAGCCCCACCCTCACTGCTTTAGCCAGTGGGCACTGTCCCTGCTGTCTGTTGCTTAGCTCAAGAGAAACAGTGGTGAAGGCTTAAATGGCAAAAACTCCAAACCTAGTCCCTGATGAATACTTCAGGGGCTTCTCCTGGTATTCTGCCTCAGTTACCTGTGAGTTGGCTTTCCCCAAATGTTTTTTACTATAATTATAAGCAATTCTTGCCTCTATGAATTTTGGGATATGGTTTCATTCTGGTTTTGCTTCTGAGTTAAACTGCTTTTGTCTATGATTATTTCTTTAAACTTTCTGTTTCACCATGGAAACTTTTCTTAGTTTGCAGTGGTGTCTTGCATATTTAAAAATACATTTTTAGTTACTTCATGGGATTTTAAGAGGAAGATAGGGAATATCTATGTGGTCCATCAGTCATCACTCCCCTTCTTCCCTACCCCCTTCCTGCCTTGCCATTTTTCTGTTTCTAATGCATGGAAGACATAGACTTTTAAAAATTTCTTTTTGATTGGTTACATTATCTATTGTAACATCAGTAAGAAATCTTGTGGTCAGAAGCTTATCAGGGTATAGCAGAACAAACTTTTTTTTTGTGGTGGGCTGTGGTAGGGGTGGGTCCTCTGAGGTAACAGGATAAGTGTCTGAGGGCAACATTTCCTAGTCTCACCTTCTAGTGCAGGGGTCAGCAAACTTTTTTGTAAAGGACCAGATGGTAAATATTTTAGGATTTATGAGCCACATAATCTCTGTCACAGCTACTCATCTCTGCTGTTGTATAATGAAAGCAGCTATAGATGGGTATACAGAGAAGTCAGTTTCAAATAAAATTTCATTTACAAAAACTGTCTGGTGGACAAATTTGACTTGAGCCACAGTTTGCTGACCCTTGCTCTGGTGTTACCTTGCTGATTCAATTTGGGGTCTAGAGCATTATTTAGAATATAAACTCTTTCTGCAGATCAAAGTTTTATGAGAAAGTTGATCCATCAGGTAAACCCCATATATAGAATTTCAATATCAACATAGTATTAGACATGTCACTTATCTTTCTGTTTATGTCTTGAGTTATTTTCAAAGTCATACATTACTGGAGAGCTTGAATAAGATTGTGGCCTGGGTCATATCTGGAAATACTGTCCTCTGATGGAGAATTGATAGATGTTAGAGGAAGCTTTCTCATAAATACTCAGTTATGAGTTTCTGAAAAGCTGAAATGGAGGACAGACATCCTTCATACCCCATGAATAAACTCTGTGCAGGGAGAAGTGTGTGTAGGAGCTGATGGTGGGGTAGAAATGACAGTAATGTGAATCTGCTGATAAATATAAAGACTTTGAGAGCAATAGTGAAAAAGAAGAGAGGCCACTTTTGAGGAAGCTACTTTGGCAAGAAAATGGCTTCTCTTCACTGTAGAAGAGTTTGTATAACTGTCCGGCTCTTCACTTTACATTTATAGAGTGGAAAGCCTTGCCTGAGGTGATGTAGATGAATCAAGACTCAAACCGAGGCCTCTGATTTTCTAGTTTGTTGCCTGTTCCATGACAGACAATGTCAACAGATGCCACAGATAGCCTTAAGAGAAGAAAGTCAAAAAAATCATTGGGGAAGATGAATTATAATCCCCTTTGGCTGTAGTTTCTTCTCTGTTAAACAGTTGGAGTGGAAATCATGGTTCTCAGCTCTGACTATGGATTAGAATCACCTGGACAGCTTTAAAATAATTTCTACACACAGCTTCAATAGGAATCAAGTGAATCAGTCTTTCCAAGAGGGGCCTGGGCAACAGGATTTTGAAAGTTCCCCATGTGATTCTAATGTGTAGTCAGAGCTGGACACCATTGGTCTGACATTCATAGCCTTTAGTTTGGGAGGACTCTCCTAGATTCACAGTTTCTATATTGTACTTCTTTGTGGTGATAGTTGTGGACGGCTGAGTGTGCTTCTTCTCTGTGAATTTCAGTTGGTCCTAAGTGGACTGTTTGGGAGTTGCCAGTACTTTTTATCCTTCTAGGTTACTTCATTCTGCCTTGACCTTTGTCATTACCATCTTATCTCTTCCCTCGTCCTTCTTTTCTATTATTTTGATCAATTTCTGTCATATTTCATTAGTCCATTTGGTAGAGAAGAGATAATTACTGTCCTGAGCATGGCCTGATGAGTCAGGCAGGTTGAGAACTTTTCTTACAAGTCCTGAGGCTGCTCTCTGAAATCTTTATTTACATTCCTCATCACCTCCCTCCAATCAGTTCTTTCCTCTTAAAAATTCTTTGCTTTTCTTAACTGTCAAATTTATTTCTTATTTGTCTTATATAAGGTGCTTGTCATTGGCTCTTCTATTCTCTGGCGTTATGGTAATATAGTGATCATATCACTAACTATTGAAGATCATATCATTAAATATTAAAAGCAAAGCAAGGATTTACCATTAACAATTGTTTTCTTTTTAACTCTTGTCAAACTTTGTCAACTTTATGGATATTAACCTTGAGAACTTAGTGAAATTGTGTATTCATTGTCTACCCAAGTCAGTGACATATTACTTAATAACCATGTACATAGTTTGACTACTTTCTTTACAAAGAAAGTGACTGTGTGTGACTTGAAAAAATAGAAAGTAGTCTGGCCACCTCAATAGTTTTGTCCCCCCATTGTTAGAGTAGTAATTTTAAATTAAAAGTTTTGCTGGTGCTTGGGCTTCTTTGATTTAGACACTCTTAAAGGTTTTGGATTATGTGTCCAAATTTTTCTGTGCAATACTTGAACATACCACTAGGAGCTAAAAATGCTTTAGCGCTGGTGGTGATGGTGTTACTGAGGCCTTGATGTTGCTGTATCCACAGTGCACTGTAACCGTAATTAAGGTTAGAAATATAACCTAAACCATTTATTCAATTAGTCATTCAACAAAAACATTTAAATTATTGTGTACTTATATGTGCTAGGAGTTAATTATGACGTATGAAGATAATTCAAAGTAGATTTTTATAAAGCTTTGCAGTAAACTTTTGTCAATGTTTTTGGCATTAGTGAGGTAGAGGTAGATAATTATAGCACTGAACATATAATTAAAATGAAAGTATTCTAAAAGAAATATTGTATTAGGTATAAAGGGATTTCCAGCAGTAAAACTGATTCTGACTTTAAGCTGTTTGGCTGTTGATCCTCACTTTATCCAGTTGGCTTGTTCTTTTTTGAGATATTTTACAGGATAAAAGCTACAAAGAAGCTACATGGGATTACCAAAATTTGTGACTAGTTTTGGAAATTGCAAATTCTAGGCCTCTACAAACAAATTTTATTTATTTATGTATTTATTTATGTATTTATTTATGTATTTATTTATGTACGTATGTATTTATTTATTTATTTTTGTGGGGAGAGAGAGAGAGTATGGAGGAAGGGCAGAGGGAGAGGGAGAGAGAGAACTCAAGCAGGCTCCACGCCCAACACAGAGCCCAACTCAAGGGTCATTTTCACAACCCCCAGATCATGACTTGAGCCAAAATCAAAAGTCAGATGCTTAACCAATTGAGCTACCCAAGGGCCCCTTCCAACCACTTTTAAATGTGTGAGATGCCTACTGATTTTTTTTTCCAGGATACTAGATTAATAACTACTGTTGAATAAAAAATAGATCCATCTTCCAAAATGACATTGCAAGAACTTCAAAATTGCTTGTAAGTCCTGTAAAAGGTGTTAGATTGTATCTACACAATAAGAAATGTGTAGTAGGTAATTAGCCAGAGGGCTCAGTCAATATAGATCTCCAGTCTGTATGATTAAGGATTAAAAAAGGGCTTTTTTTCATCACAAGGGTGTTTATTTTAAATGAAAACAAAATACCATTATAAATAAAGCAGGGTGTTTTTTTTTTTGAGGCAAAATAGAGAAATTCTCTATTTATCTTGCACTGTCTGGGAATGGAGTGCCCCATATTAATGAATTTTATAAACAACTGAAATTTGCTACTGCAAATGCCACTTATAAAATCTATTTTGTATTGGACAATCTTCAGAGTAATATTCGTGCCCATTCTTAAGCATAATGTACTGAGTAAAATGAGTTTCTTAATAGTCAATATCATTAGCATTGACGGTAGTGAGCATAACTTGATGCGTATAAATATTTATTAGGGCAATAAATGGTTCTGGATGTCTTTTTAAAAAAGATTTTTATTTTATTTATTTATTTATTTTAGAGAGAGAGAGAGAGAGAGAATGAGTGGGGGCGGGGGGAGGTGCAGAGGAAGAGGGAGAAAGAGAATCTTAAGCAGGCTCCACACCCAGTGTGGAGCCCGATGTGGATGTGGGTCTTTTTTTTTTTTTTTAAGATTTTATTTATTTATTTGACAGAGAGAGACACAGCGAGAGAGGGAACACAAGCAGGGGGAGTGGGAGAGGGAGAAGCAGGCTTCCTATGGAGCAGGGAGCCCGATGCAGGACTCGATCCCAGGACCCCGGGATCATGACCTGAGCCAAAGGCAGACGCTTAATGACTGAGCAACCCAGGCGCCCCTGGATGTGGGTCTTGATCTCGTGACCCTGAGATTATGACCTGAGCTGCAGTCATGAATCAGATGCTTAACCAACTGAACCACCCAGGCACCCCTAAAAAAGATTTTTTTTTAAAGATTTTATTTATTTATTTGAGAGAAAGAGAATGCACGTGGGAGAGCAGCAAGAGAGGGAACACAAGCAGGGGGAGCAGCAAAGGAGAGGGAGAAGCAGGCTCTCCCCCTGAGCAGGGAGCCCAACATGGGGTTCGATCCTAAGACCCTGAGATCATGACCTGAGCTGAAGGCAGACACTTAGCTGACTGAGCCACCCAGGCATCCCCCCTAAAAAAGATTTTTAATTGTAAAAAACACATCTTAATCATTATTATGTATATAGTTTAGTAATGTTAAGTATATTCACATTGTTGTGCAAAAAATCTCTAGACCTTTTCTCATCTTGCAAAACTGAAACTCTATACCCATTGAATAGCAACTTCTCATTTCTCTCTCTCCCCAGCCCATGGCAACCACCAATCTACTTCCTGTTTCTATTAATTTGACTACTTTAGATACCTCTTATAGGTAGAATCAGAGGATATTTGTCTTTTTGTGACTGGCTTATTTCACTTAGTGTGATGTCCTCAGTGTTCATCCATGTCATAACATGGAACAGAATTTCCTTCCTTTTTTTCCAGTTTTATTGAGAAATAATTGACATATATCACTGTATGAGTTTAAGCCATTCAGCATGATGGTTTGATTTACATATATTGTGAAATGATTACTATAATAGGCTTAACTAACATCCATCATCTCATACAGATACAATAAAAAGAAAGAAGAAAACAAAATTTGTCTTTGGGATGAGAGCTCTTAGGATTTATTCCCTCAACAACTTTCCCATATATCACACAGCAGTGTAAGCTGTAGTCAGCATGTTGTACATTATGTCCCTAGTACTTATTTATCTTATAACTGGAAGTTTGGACCTTCTGACCACCTTCCTCCCATTCCCAAACCTCCACCTCTGGTATCCACAAGTCTGATTTCTCTTTCTATGAGTTTGTTTGTTTTTGTTTGTTTTGTTTTGCTTTTTAAGATTCCACATATAAGCAAGAACATACACTGTTTGTCTTTCTCCGTCCAACTTATTTCACTTAGCATAATGCACTCAAGGTCCATCCACGTTGTCACAAGTGGTAGGATTTTTTTTTTTTAATTTTTTTATTGTTACAAGTGGTAGGATTTTTTTATGGCTAAATAATGTTCCATTGTATGTTTATACCACAACTCCTTTTTTTTTTTAAGATTTTATTTATTTATTTGACAGAGAGACACAGCAAGAGAGGGAACACAAGCAGGGGGAGTGGGAGAGGGAGAAGCAGGCTTCCCACCAAGCAGGGAGCCCGATGTGGGATTCGATCCTGGGACTCCTGGATCATGACCTGAGCCGAAGGCAGATGCTTAACCAACTGAGCCACCCAGGCGCCCCTGCCGCAACTTCTTTATCCATTCATCCATCGATGGACACGTAGGTTGTTTCTGTGACTGGGCTATGAACATGAAGGTGAAAATATCTTTTTGAGTTAGTGTTTTTGTTTCCTTTGGATATATTCTCAGAAGTGGAATTGTTGGATCGTGAAGTACTTGTATTTCTAATTTTTTTGAGGAACCTCCATATTGTTTTCAGTGGTGGCCGTACCAATTTATAATCCTGCCAACAGTGCAGAAGGGTTCCCTTTTCTCCGCATCCATGCCAGCATTTACCTCTTGTCTTTTTGATAATGGCCATGTAATGAGCATGAGATGATATCTCTCTATGGTCTTAATTTCTATTTCCATAATGACTAGTGATGTTGACCATTGTTTCATGTACTTGTTGGTCTTTTAAAGGCTGAATAATAATTGTATGGTATATATATATATACAATGTCTTATTTATCCATTTTCAGTGGTCATCTGGGTTGCTTCAACCTCTTGGCTATTGTAAATAATGCTGCTGTGAACATAGGTGTGCAAATTCCCAACAACAGTGCACAGGGTAAGAGTTTCACCACATCTTTACCAGCACTTATTTTTAGTTTTTGTTTTTGGTTTAGATAGTAGCCATCTTAATAGGTGGGATATCTCATTGTGGTTTTGATTTGCATTTCTCTAATAATTAGTGATGTTGAGCGTCTTTTAATATGCTCATTGGCCATTTCTATAACTTCTTTGGAGAAATGGTAAGTCCAGAATATATGTATATATATATTATTAACCCCTTATCAGATATATGATTTGCAAATACTTTCTCCTATTCTGGGTCATGGATATTCTTTGATCAGCTTTTAATACATTGCCTATTACAAGGCTGTTAAATGTAACTCATTTTTTCATTCATTCATTCATTTATTCATTCATGGAACAAATATTTACAGTACCGGCATTGTTCATATGCCTAACTTAAGTAGTTTTTCTTTTTCTCTCTACCCACTTTCTATTTCCTTGTCTCTAATGTGCTGTGAGCTTTTAAACCAGAGAAGTTCTTACACTTGTATGCAAAATATGAGTTCATAGGTTCTATGAAGCTCTAAATGTCTTGCTTGTTATCCTCACCTTCATCAAGTTTTATACCTGAACCTAGTGTGGGGAAATCTCTTGGCCCTTCCTGTTTGTGTACTTGCTCATATATATTTCTGATGCCTATTAAGTTTGGGATAAATGAATTGTTATAACTTTCTAGAGTTCTTTTCTCTCTTGGAAGGAATAGAATTAGAGTGCCACAGGTATAGTTTTTTAGAGCACATTGTTGAGTTTCCGTTCTCTAGACCTTTTCATTAAAATCTCTAGGAAAGAGAACTTAAATTTTTGTCAGCAATTGGCAGAAACAGTCCTTTTTTCTACTTGGGTTTTGTTGTTGGTGTTGTTTTGGTGGCATCAGCATCAATGTAGTTTGGGTGTGGTGAAACTTGTTACTCTCTATGTCAGCATATGCAATGAGCTTTATGGGCCATTCCCTAATTCATCAAGGCTGTTTGTCAAATATATAGCCATGTGTGAATCAGTCTTTGGTCTTTCAAACTGTTTATACAAATATATCTAGTTTGAATTTGAAAAATCTTATCCTTTGTCAGACCACATGTCATATTTTTGGTTTGCAGAGTATGGTCACTGTAGAAGTCTGTAATGAGAAATAATTGAAACCTGGACAGAGGCTGCTGCCTCTATACCATAGAAGGTGATTCTTTCCTATGTTCCCCTATAGGAAGTGGAGTGAAGTCCCCTCCCCTCTATTAAAATGTGAGAAGTGGAGGGGTGCCTGGGTGGCTCAGTTGGTTGAGTGTCTGGCTTTTGATTTCAGCTCATGTCTTAATCTCAGGGTCATGAGTTCAAACTCACGCTGGGTGTGGAGCCTACTTAAAAGAAAAACAACAACAACAACAACAACAAAATGTGAGAAGTGGAGATAATAGGCCTTTGTTGTCCTCACTTCTCCCCAGCCCATGCTCAGTGCAGTGAGCATTGCAGAAGCTGCTACTGCTAGAATTGTCTTTCTTCCCTACCCGTTGCCCCTTGGAGATGTTATGCCTTGATAAATAGGAGACCCCAGAGGCAATGAAACTTTGGTGCAAAGGATCCCAGAACCCTGTTCTTGGGACTACCATCTCATTTTATTTTGTATTGTTCTTAGCACATGTACCTGAACTTTAATTCATTTTATTCCCCCCAACCAGATCTTTTTTTTTTCACATTAACATTCTTCGTTTATTGATCCTCTCACGAAAAATCTGCACAACCACTGCAGATAAAGCCACTGCAGCGTCTTTTACTCCTTCTGTTGTCCAATCTCCAGCTCACTTCTTTTTGCCAGCACCAACATTGGCTTTTGCAGATCTTAAACGCCTCGAGCCAAGAAACTAAATAATATTTGTCATTACATCTGCCTTCGGGGCCTAGCACTGTGCCTGACACAGAGTGGTTGCTTGTGAATAAACAAATAAATGAATGAATGTGCCCTTGTCTCATTGGAACCTTTCTCAGACCTTGGCGTTGCTGGCTTTTCATTTGTACTGAGAGCTGATTTATAGGTTTTCCTTTCAGAGATATAAACTTCAGTGTGAAAAGCAAAAGCCAGAGGAGAATCAACTTGTGCCCTGAAAATCAGTAAGAGGGAACTTCTATAAGAGAGAGAAGTATGGGCCTGGGGCAAGGGGCAGAGCTGAAATAACTAACTTGATTTGTTAAGGAAATGGGAGAATGCCCAGGGCCCAGGGTTGACAGCCAAACATTTTTTATTTTAAAGTATTGATTTCAATTAAACAGAGGAGTTTCATGTTAGTATGTGAACCTTTTTATTCCTTTCCAGGATGCCTTCTCTTCACTATTTCAACACTTGGCATTTTAAACTTTATAGACCCATCATATAGAGATGATAACTTTATCCATTGGCTCTTTTTTTTTTTCAAAAGATTTTATTTATTTATTTGAGAGAGAAAGTAGAGAGCACAAGCAGGTTGGTGGGGAAGGGCAGAGGGAGAGGAGAAACAAACTCCTTGCTGAGCAGGGAGCCTGACGTGGGGCTCGATCCCAGGACCCTGAGATCATGACCTGAGCCAAAGGCAGACGCTTAACCGACTGAGCCATCCAGGTGCCCCTATCCATTGGCTCTTATTAAAGAAGGCATTTGAGCTTTTTTTGCCTGTCATAAGGGAAGGTTATATGATAAAATGAATCCATTCAGTTGACATTTTTATCTTCACATGTGTGCTCCAGAAATGAGGCTTTTAGTTTAAAAGATGCAGTATTATCATTGCATTTTAAATAAGAAATTGTACATAATCACTTACTTTCTTCCTTTTTTTCCTGAAATCATGTGTTTGTATTATCAGAAAGGGAATATTTGAGGACTCTAAATCTTATAGAAGTAGACCCTCATAGTCCTCTGGCCCATGGTGATCCTCCAGAGAATGGAAGGTGAGCCTGGCCTCCAGGCACCCTGAGAACAGCAAGTGCTGCAAGCAACCTTTAGTGAAAGTTCTGGTCATAAACAGGCTCTTAAGAGAATGGGGACATAAGAAAAAATATTACTCTTCCTCATCCTTACTACAAATTAGATAATTTTTGAGTACTTTTACTATTAACTTTTAGATTGTAAGGCAAGAGAGAATTTGACCATATAAACCTGACATCAACTCACATAAACACATTTTTTTTTTAACTGGGTGTGCTAACTGAATTTGCTGGAGATTTTTTGTCAGAAATTTTGTACTTCAAAGAGGTTGTGTTGTGAACATAAATTAGTTTCAATGAGAAGCATGTTACACAGAGAAGGGTGCCAATGGAATAAATGGCAGAATTACATTAGTTATTATGTTATTTTCTGAATTATATTTACCAATGAGAATGTTGTTAATGAACTAAGACTAAGAGTCTTAGAGATCGATACCGTAACTATTTGATTCAAGTAGATGCATTTTAAAAATTGAATTATTATTATTATTTTTTAAAGATTTTATTTATTTATTTGACAGAGAGAGCGAGAGAGCACAAGCAGGGGGAGCAGGAGAAGGAGAGGGAGAAGCAAGCTCCCTGCTCAGCAGGGAGCCCGATGCGGGGCTCGATCCCAGGACCGTGGGATCATGACCTGAGCCGAAGGCAGATGCTTAACCATCTAAGCCACCCAGGCACCCCAAAAATTTGAATTATTTTTGAAATTGGTGTAATTCTCACAGCAGAGATGTACATCAAATATAGCATCCCTTTTCATGCTGTGTAAAGCTCTTCTTACGTCAGGGAGTCCTACATTTCATGGTGTCGATAGCATTGTGGCAACCAGGAGATAGGGAGTCTCTTGGTAGAGACCTGAGAGGTAGCACTTAACCTTTTTGCAAAAACACCATATTTTTTTCTGTACTGCAGAAAAGCATAAATGGAACAAAGCATGTTCAAGTGCCTTGAAAAAGTAAAATTCATTCTTTGGGTATGGTTTTTTTAAAGAGTCATCCTAAAACTGTTATACACCTGTTTAACATAACGGGCCTACTGGCTGTGCTTGATATAACAACCTGTTATTTAGGTGGAAAGTTTCCTTCCTTACTTTTTTTTTTTTAAGATTTTATTTATTTTTTTGAGAGAGAGAGTGTGTGTGAGGGGGAGGGGCAGAGACAGGGGGAAGGGAAAAGAATCTCAAGCAGATCCCTGCTGAACATGGAGATGGAGCCCTACGTGGGGCTCAATCCCAGGACCTTAAGATCATGACCTGAGCTGAAACCAAGAGTTGGACACTCAACCATCTGAGCCACCCAGGTGCCCTCAAAGTTTCTTTTAATATAATAATTGGTTTTAAAAAGCAAAAGACTCCTCAATTCTGGAAAATGAATTAGAAACTGTTCTTTAATGTCAATATTTACTGTAACGTCACTTCCAGAATTAAGTACTTGGGTGTTTACCCCATCTGTGTTTTAACTGTTTTAATAAATTGGAAATACTGTATTGATATATTGATTTGTTTACTGTTCTATCAGATTTTTAGTTTTCTGTCAAAGCTCCTTTAGAGGATATATACTAAAATGCTCATAGGTTTGCATTCACTTTTTTTTTATAAAAATTTTATGGTTTTTTTTTAAGATTTATTTATTTATTTTAGAGACAAAGAGAGAGAGTGAGCAGGAGCAGGGGCAGAGGGAGAAAGAAACTCCAAGCAGACTTCACACTGAGTGCAGAGCCCCATGTGGGGCTTGATCTCATGACCCTGAGATCACGACCTGAGCCGAAACCAAGAGTTGGATGTTTAACCGACTGCGCCACCCAGGCGCCCCTCACTCTCTCTCTCTTTTTTTTTTTTTTTGTTTAAGATTTTTTTATTTATTTGACAGAGAGAGCACAAACGGGGAGTGGCAGGCAGAGGGAGAAGCGGACTCAGGAGTCCGATGCAGGGCTCAATCCCAGGAACCTGGGATCATGACCTGAGCTGAAGCCCCCTTACTTTCAATTTATGTATTCAACACACAGTCCACAAACATTTGCTGAGTTGCTGATTTGTGCTAAGATCTGAGTTAGGGACTCTCATATGTTTCATTTAGCTAATTCTCATGACAATACCATATGTAGCCTTGAACATTAGCATTATAAATCTGAGTTGGAAAACATTTTATATCATAGGCCATTGAATGATTCAGTGGAAAAGAAAAAGCATTTGAGGACCCACAGTTGGCAAGTACACAAATGTCAGGCTGTATAACTGTACACACAGGTATGTGTTTAGGGTAAATATAACATATGATATTCATCCATCATGAATGTAAGACATAGTATTCTGTTTGCACACTGCCATGTGTAGTAACAGGTATACTCGTGTCTTACATTATAGCTGTTTGAGAGGAATGGCATTGTTGTACCAGGGTGGGCAGGAGGAGAGAGATTTAAGACGTAAGGCACAGATACATATACACACATGGAAATCAGCGTTGGGGTGCATATGTATATGATTATGTATGATTTTGCATGTTTGCCACATTTCTAATCATTTATTGAATTCTAATTTTGCTTGAACATTTAGTCCTAAGGTTTAAAATATATTTGAACACTAGGTAAAATTATGAAAACTTGCGGTTATTTGAAATAATTTTTTTCATTTTCAGAGATAATGATATCTACTTTAGAAAATTGTGCTTGTAACTTAAACATTTTTTTAATTATGAAATATGAAATATAGATGTACATGGTAAAAAAATGCAAACACTGTGATGAAAATTAAGTTTCCCTTCTACCCTGAAGGGGCCCCACTCCCCAGATTGTCAGTGGTTCCTGGTGTATTGTACCAAAAGTTTTCCATGTAATTATGTGTATATACAAATATAAATATAAATAATTTTTAAAAGTGCAAATGAAAGATACTTTGCACATGATCATATTGCCTTTTTTTTTCCCTTGAGTTTCCCTCTAGCAACCTGTATAGATTTTCCTCATTCTTTTTGGACTGTGTGGAATTTTATTGTATGGATGATCTAATGTCTTAACTAGTACCCCACACATGACTGACACTTAATAAATATTTGCTAACTTAAATAATTGATTTCATTGTTCCCCCCACTGATGAAGAGGGGCAGCTGACTGATAACAGACATATTCGGGGGGAAAAAACTAATAAGGAATCAAAATAATAATGAGGTTTAACTCAGCATTACAGACCTTTATCCTTTGGAGTCCCCTTAGTGGTGGGGCTCTGTTTAAAGAAATTCTTCAGCTCTGATCTCGGTAGTAATGAATCTCTCTCTCTCTCTCTCTCTCTCTCTCACACGCCCATGCACACACGCACACACACACACACACATGCAGAAAGAAATGTCTCTTCTTAGAGAGCTGCTTCAGGCATATGAACACTTGTTCAACCAGGTGTTTTCTATGAATCTGGCTGACTGAGCCATATATTTGGAAATTTTACATTTTTGTCTGAATTAAGGACTGTTTTTCTGCTCTGCAGTGAAAGCTCTTTGATTACTGTAATTTGGTTGGGGTTGATTGGACACTGAGGTTCCATCTTCTTTTTGCATCTCACAAAGGTATGGTTCATACCTAGATCTTTTACTCATTTGTCTCCCATCTTTAATATATTTTGGTATTTGGGGGGTAGTGTGTAATAACTGGCTTGGCAAATGTAATCAAATAAATGATACTTCAAAAAGAGTACTATCAACATGTAAAATAGTTATAGGAATCTAAGACTCTTCTCATTCTTTGCTGATGGTCCTGTGCTTGACCATTACTCTTTTGGTTCCTAAAATTATTTTAGTAACAGTAGCACACTGTCTCCAAGTTACCTGCATTTCCCCCTGAGGAGAGCACAGTACTTTGGACTTTCCTGTTGCTTCCAGCAGCAGAGCATAGTGTGAACCACTGCCCATCTCCTTGAATAGAGAAGGCATTAGCGCAAACAATGTCACGGTGTCCTCCTTCTGAACCCTGCCTATATATAAACGTGGAGTCCCCCAAAGGAAGGAGCAGCTGCTGGATCAGTGGATGAAATGAAGAGGCTCTTTGCATAGACCAGGTGACGTGGCTCCCATTGATTTGCTGATCAAAGCTGTCTGAAATGCTGCAGGGCAGGGATTTCTCAGTGCCAGTCCTGCGCCTGCAGGCGACAAGCCAGTCCTTTCTGCTTCCGAGATTGGAATCCAAAGGTGATCACTTGGGAAGAATGAGAAATGCTTCTCAGCTCAGAGGAAACTTCTACTGAGCTTTGCTGCAAATTGAAGGGGGTCTCTACTTGTTTGGGGGAACAAAGAGTGCTAGCCAAGATGATAGGAACCTTCACACTTGCATTTTAAAACTCAGGTTTCTATTGAATTAAAATCAGAGCTACTTAGTAATGGGATCCTATGTAATAGAAAAAAGTTCACCTTAGGAAGTTGGGACTATTATATTACACTTGTTACTGAGAGGATGCTCCATTGAAAGCACTGGACTTGGATGACCTCACCTTGGCTTTCCTGAGACCAAATCCCACTTGTGATCTTCAAGGTCGTAACTTTTCCATGTCTACATTTCTTGGTAGTACACTGTATGGCACAAACATATATAGTTGACATAAAATATTTTCAGTTATTTATAAGCAAAATGTCATTTTAATTTTACATAATACTAGCTGGTCTCTTCCATGTTACTTAGGAGAGAGAGAATTATTAACCATCGTTAAATAAATTCTAGCAGCTACTCACCCTGAACCAGTGGTTCTCAACTCTGGCTGTTCCTTAGAATTACTGGGGGAGCTTTTGAAAATGCTGCTACTCTGGGGCTACTCATCTCCCCCCAACTCACACCCCTCCCATAAATTCCAATTTAACTGGTCTGGCTGGGAACTGAGGACCCATAATCCTCTAAATGATGCTAATGTGCAGCCACTGGGTTTGAATCATGCTCTGTGGCTCAGGTGAGAAGCAGCTCAATCCAAAATCAGAAGGGCAGTTCAGAGCATGTACCACTGGAATTATTGATTTTGGGACTCACGTTTAACCTCTCTGTTGGCTTTCTCTGTTTAGAGAACCTTAATGCATGGTGAGGGGACCTCCCTCCTGTGCCTCAGGGTCAGCTGCTCTGAGTACCCCTCCCACATCTCTCTGCCCCAGTTGATTCAGCATATGTCGCTGGTCTATGTACACTCCCAATTTGATGAAAATGCACCCAAGCTGACAGAAACGTCTTTACAGAGAGAGAGAGAGAGAGACACAGAAAGAAAGAAAGAAAGAACGGCAGAGGCTTCCAATTCTGGGACAGGGGACCCACTTTCTCAATCGGCATTATAAATTGTGTGGTCTTTTACATTCTTTCAAGGACTTTTGTAATGATTTTTTTATATAAAACTCATTCTTGACTCTACACTTTTATCTTGAAGATTAACATCCTTTTTTTTCTCTTTTGCTTATAAACCACTGAGTGAATGATTTTATTTGCTTCTTCAACCGTTTCTCCAAGCATAGCTGTCAGCCTATACAATTGTAAAAATGTCCCATAAACAGGATGCAGTTCATACATTTTGTCCACCCACATCACTTTGTTATATCCTCATTTGCTTCAAATACCCTAATGTAATTTGGTTAACTGTAAGAGAGAGTTATGCCAGGGAAGTTTTATGATAGCCTGTCCTTCGATTAAAGCCTTTGGAATACATTTTACCTCTGAAATATGCTGCTTAAAGAAAACAAACATTTATCTGTATTCAGAAAAATAGGCATACAGCAAAGTTAGTAGGATTACAGCCTCCAGACTGACATTTTTGGAATGTAAATTCAAAATTAAAACTCTATAAAAGCTGTATCACTATGCAAATGATGGAGGAAAAAAGAACTATTAAATTATAAGCAAACTCTGGCCCTAATTTCATAGAGCATTCTTGCCTGGGGCAGTGAGATTTTATATTTTAAAAGCTCAATTCTGTTGGTGTTTCCAGAGCATTTCCCTAAGATTGTTAAATAGAGTCTACCCAAAATAATCTGAAGTATTTCTAAGAGGGGTCATGGCCATCGCACAGAAAGTATTTAAAGAAAAGTTAAATACTATCAATGTAGACTCCCTTTTCATTCTTCCTGCCATGGAATTTCATACGCATATTGAGGTAATAGAATAAAGGGTAAAGAGGTGAACTTTGGAGGCTGACCAGATGCAGACTCTAGTTCTACCACTTCTCAGCTGTGAGACTTTGGCAAACTATTTTTTAACCTCTCTTAATTCCAATTTTTTCACCTCTACCTTGAGTATTAATAATATGGATCTCATAGAGTTGGGAGGATTAAATTAGTTAATATACATAACATGGATCTCATATAGTTGGGAAGATTAAATTAGTTAATATACATCAAACATTTGGCATAGTGCCTGATAGAAAATAAATGCTCGACAAATAGTTATTATTTAAGTAAATATTATAATTATTAATAGTAAAAGCAGATTGATTTTTTTAAACTTTCTTTTATTTTTTTAGATGTATTTATTTATTTTAGAGGGGGCGGAGGGGCAGAGGGAGAGAGGGTCTTAAGCAGACTCCACATTGAGTGCAGAGCCCGACATGGGGCTCAATCTCATGACCATGCGATCATGACCTGAGCTGAAACCAAGAGTTGGCTGCTTAACCAATTCCCCACCCATGTGCCCCCAGATTGATTCTCTTGATTCCACTGAGGAATGAAGAATAACCTTTCACCAAGAAAAAATAAAACTCAGACTCTGGACCAAGATGGTGACAGAGGAGGCTCCTGAATTCCCTCCTCCCATGGATACACCGAATGATGTAGGTACATGTGGAGCAATTGCCTCTGAAAGAAATCTGGAAACTGGTTGAGTGACTCCTAGATATCAGGTAACTGAAAAACTACTTACGTCAAATTGGGTAATAAAGGCTGAAACACACTGTTGTCATAAATCCTACTACTGACACAGCATATACAGTAATGGAGAGGAAACATCCAACTCCCAGCATCTCCCTGAGGCAGGAAGGGTTTGGATCACATATCTAGCACTTCAACTTTTAAGGCTACCACTGCAGAGGGACAGGTCCCCAAATCACACAGCTCTGAAAGCCAACAGGACTTGCACTGATGAGTCCCATAGGACTATTATAGCAAACAAAGAAGCAGTTGTTACAGGGAGCAAACACTGGCAGCTGGCTATCCCCTCAGGGCTTAGCACAGAGGGAGCAGATAAAAATGCCCATCTCCCAGTCTTTCCCTGAAAGGGGTTTGATTTCCCTGAAAGGGTTCTAATAACAACTGCTGCCTGAGGGTTTGGCTTATAATTAGCATGGTACTGACTGAGCTCCTTCCTTGAGCCCAAAAGAGCTAGTGGGCACTTCCTCACTTGGTCCAACCAAAAAACCAAGTTTCCAGTATCTTTCTGCATTGTCCACACCTCTGGCTCCCCAACTTTTATGACTGCTACCCGAGGAATGGGCCCCTCATCACCCAGCTCTGATAACCAATGGTGCTTGCATTTATGAGTCCCACAGGACTATAGCAAACAAAGAAGTAGCTTGTAAATGGGTGTAGGAGCACCCCCTATGGCTGTACACCTAGGCTCAGTGCAGAGGGCAAAGGCAAAAATGTCCTTTTCCCAGTTTCCTCCTAGAACGGGTTTGACTGCAGAGTTTCCCAGCTGCTGCCTGAGGGTCTGGCTTCTGGTCATCCAGCATCTGGGTGCTGACTGTGATCCTCCCCTTTGGGACACTGATGAGTCTCGGCACATAGTCAATTACTGGGAGCCACTAAGAAAACAGATGGTGGCTTGGACAATCACAGAAGTTTGAGAGGCAAGTAGGAGCTCAGGCTGGGCTGATTGACAAAGTTCATTTCCTGCAGGAGACTGATCTGTCAAGACTGGGGGAGATGACTGCTTTATCTAATGTACATCACAGAGGGTCAAGGAAAAGGAAGAAACAGGAATATGTTCCAAACAAAAGAACAAGATAAATCTCCAGAAACCTTAATGAAATGGAGATAAGTGATTTGCAGAATAGAGAATTCAAAATAATGGTAACAAACATACTTACCGAAGTCAGGAACGCAACGAGTGAACAAAGATAGAAATGCGGCAGAGATAGAAAATATAAAAAACAAAAATAAATAAGGCTGCTCTGCAAGTCACCATGCCGCGTGGAGGTCGGAGCCGCACCTCCTGCATGGCCCCTCCGGCCAGCCAGGCACCTCAGATGAGAGCGGCACCTAGACCAGCGCCAGCAGCTCAGCCTCCAGCAGCGGCTCCACCAGCTGCTGTTGGCTCACCTGCTGCTGTGCCCCGGCAGCCAGGGCTCATGGCCCAGATGGCAACCACTGCAGCTGGCGTGGCTGTGGGCTCTGCTGTCGGGCACACGATAGGTCATGCCATCACTGGGGGCTTTAGTGGAGGAGGCAATGCTGAGCCTTCAAGGCCTGACATCACTTACCAGGAGCCTCAGGGAACCCAGCCAGCATACCAGGAGCAGCAGCAGTTTGGCCCATGCCACTATAAGATGAAACAGTTTCTGTAGTGTGCCCAGAACCAGGGTGACCTGAAGCTTTGTGAAGGTTTCAGCGAGGTGCTGAAACAGTGCAGATTTGCAAATGCATTAGCCTAATCAAGAAGTTCAAATTGAAGATAAGGAAAATCATCTCTCATAACCAAGTTAATTTAGCATAAAAATATAATTGATGGTGAATGGTGAATATATAAGGTGTAAAACCACCAGTTAAGCTTCTCCTTCATCATTAAATACAGCTTTCTTCAGAATTGGAATAAAAAAGGTTGTTCTTACTGTATAGAAGTTCATTGAGATGGTTTGAATTTGGGGTTGGGCAGATATTTGTGAGCCTCCTTAAATCACCTTTTGTGATGTTCTCATTTGTGAATTAGAATAAAGTGATTTTCTCCCCCCCAAAAATAAAAAACAAATAAATAAAATGAGTTTTATTTTAAATAAAACATAAATAAATAACAAACAACAATAAATAAATGAATAAATTAAAAATACCAAGCAGAAATAAAAAAGATGAAGAATACAATAATTGAACTGAAAATTGAATAGAGAGGTTCAATAGCAACCTAGATCAAGTGGAGGGAAGGGTGTGATATTCTTTTTTCAGGTAATCTTTACTCCATGAACTGTACTCTTTTTACTCCACATATGACAATACTGTCTATTAAGGATTATATGGGTTATGCCCTGACATTATGACTCAGGTATTTCTGTTTTCTTAAGTGTTACTCCCTATTTTTAGTATCTTAATTGGATAGCAAATAATTGGCCAGATATTCAAATTTGAACTTAGAGATTTATCTGTAAACCCCACCAAAATATATGACTTACTCACAGCAGTGCTGCTGCTGATCATTAGTTGCATATAACCTGATCCATGGAAACGGAGGAACAAGAAAGAAGAAAAGGAATGCCGTTCACTTTTTAAATAGTAGTCCCACCTTAGAAATCAGCCATCTTGGGTCAAGTAGATTTAGATTATAGCGGTATGCTATAGTACAGAGGAGACTTCTGGCCAAATATGGCAGATTAAACACATGGGTTTACCTTTGCTCCTTCATAAAACCGTTCCATATGACAGCAAAACAATGAAGAAGGCATAAATGTACAAGAACAGAAGGGGAGAGGAAATGACAGAAGAAAAGAGATGTCAACAAAAATTTGAAAGCTGGAAATTGCATGAACTGATCTAACAGTCATAGCATACTGGTCTCGGCAGAAAAGCCTTCAGAGAGGGCAGGGGCCAGTTCATATTGGCTGCAGAACAACAGAAAGACTGTATGCAGGAGCTGGGGCCACAAAGAAGCCCTGAATGGCTAGTTCACAATCTTCACGGGGGCAGTCAGACCCCCTGGTCCCCTCTGCAACAGGCACAACTAAGCATCTCACCCTCTCTGTCCCTCTCCCTCCACCCTCCCCTTCTCCCTCTCCCCATCTCTCTCTTTCTCTTCACTCTGGGATGAAGAAGAAGTCCTTTAGCTTTCCATGGGTCTACAGAGTTGGCCTGGGCATACATGCGTGATATATACATATATACAAATGAATAATATGTTGCCTCAGAATTGGCAGTTTGGTGCAAATTTTGTTCAGTGTCGGGTATTCCATCTCCAAAACTCCGAAGCCAGAATGGCATGGAATTGTGACACAAAATGTCCTTGTCTTGCTTGAATCCAGGACACTGAAATTACAGGTGAGGTAGGGGATTCTGATTAATATTTAATTGATAGTTGTCATTGAAATAGAAAATGAGCATGCTAAAAAAATCAGTAGCTCCTCATGGATCTGTTTGATACAATAAATCACTAAATGAATTTACATTCTAATTAAGGAGGTCCAATCACCTTGACCTCTTATAAATCTCCTGGGGCTTAGTATTGGAAAGGACTTCAATATTAAATATTTTGATGGTCTTTGATGTATGTGGTTGTGGGTAGCACTTGATTATTTATATTATTTATAGTATTATTATTTCCACATGGTTTAAATCAGGGTAGTGATTTGAATCTAAACTATTCAATATATCATTTCTAACAGAGGCTTTTCCAAAGGTATAGATATTTTTAACAGATCCTTTGGCAAAGGCTTTGATATTTAATTATTAAACATGATTGAAGAGTAATATATTACTTGATTTAAAAGTATAGCTATTTGAGGGGCGCCTGGGTGGCTCAGATGGTTAAGCATCTGCCTTCGGCTCAGGTCATGATCCCAGGGTCCTGGGATCGAGCCCCGCATCGGGCTCCTGGCTCAGCAAGGAGCCTGCTTCTCCCTCTCCCTCTGCCTCTCTCCCTGCTCATGCTTTCTCTTCTCTCTCTCTGTATCTCTGTGTCTCAAATGAATAAATAAAATCCTTTAAAAAAATAAATAAAAGTATAGCTATTTGGAAGAAATGGAGAATTATGAAGAGTAGATCAATAGCTTGCCAGGTCCTGAATGCAGGTTTAATGCAGTAATTTGGGGGAAAAAAAAAACTTTATTGATTGATTTCTACTTTTTATTTTTTACATTCAGTTGCTATATGAAAAAGCAACTTATCCAAATGCAGTATCAAGACAATTAATGTCATTAAGTAAAATATTTTTTTAACAGGCTTATTCAGGAAGCCGGAGAATTAAAACTACAAAGGCTTGGTTTTGGCAGTGTAATTACTGTAATTCTTGGAAATTCATAGGTCTGACTCATTTATACCGAGGTTGATATTAATTTGCTTTAAAAAGGAATACCCATCTGTGATTGTTGCATTGGTAAAAGGTCATAAAATCTTGAAGGTGCCTCAGAACCTTTCAAATGAAACTGATGACTATAAAACTTTTATTTTTCTTTAAAATAATCCCTGGGACTTTAGCACACATGATGTAACATACATATCTTCTGTTTGTAAAAAGAGAATTATTCCTACCAAAACGAACTCTCTGTTCATCTTGTGGTTATATTTGAGATGGGTCCTGGATCAGGATTGGGGCCATTTACTTCTCTACCTGTGGCTGAATAGAAGTGATGCTTTTCCCATCCAGGAGGGCTGCCTCACTTTGAGCTGCTGGACCTCCGTAGGGTCATTTATGTTTCTGTCCATGACCAATAGTGGGGTTCTTTCTCGGGTCAGCTGTGAAGTATAGACTTTTGGCATGAGGACTGGCAGCAACATAACAACATTACACCCTCTCGGCATCAAATCAATACATTTCTCTTCACCAACCAGGTGTTGGAGGAAACTGGTCCAGTGACTCTAGAAAGAGGTATGAATAAAAGGAATGGGAGCTGATAGTGTCATTGTAGGCCATATAATGGAGCAGTCCCTCAATATTATGCTTCACACTTCTCACAATTTAATATAAAGTTTGCCACACACTGTTGTAAATTTCTTAGTTTTATATACTTAAATAATTATAAATGTTTAATATACTTATAAAATATATATATATAATTTCATCTTTATAGTATTCTCTGTGGTGGATATTAATGTTATTCTCTTTACAGATAAGGAAACCAAAACACAGAGAAGTTAGTGTAGACATTCAAGGCTAAGCAAGCCCAGACAAAAATTCCATGGATTCAGTGAAGTGTGAAGGATATGTGGTTATCATTAATCCCCCAAATAAATAAGTAGCATCATCTAGGCCAATTTTGTCAGTATCAAAACTGGAGGTTGGGCAGGTTTTCATGCTGAAGTAACTTGGCAGCAGACAGCAGGCCCATTGGGCAAGCAGGGATTTTTAGGAAGATAAAATAATATTCAGCCAAGACCTAGGTGGAAGGACTAACTTGGCAGCTGAACCTTGAATATTGGTGACACTGGAGAGCAAGGCCAAGCCTGGGTCTGGGGCTCCTGGAGAGCATCTAGGTTGGGCTGCTATGACAAGATTGGGACATGAAAGGACAACTCTTATTGGGTAAGGCAGGATCTTAATAAAGGACACAGGTTCCAAACCCACAGATCAGTCTACACAGCAGTAAGACTGACTTTTGATTAGATTCTTGGGGGACCTTAAATCTCATCCTGGGTAGCAAATGAATTGGTTTAAGAGGAATAATATAATAAGTGAATATTTGAATGAATGAATGAAGGTCATCTTGGTGAGGCTAAGCAAATAGAGTTATATGAATTGGAGATATTTAGGGGCAGACAGACAGACATAGCATTGTTACATAGTGAGTTTTTTTGTGATAATGGATTTATTCTTGAGCAAACCCTCTTATAGCTTCAGAGAAATAGTGACTGCCTCGCAATTAAACTGTGGTGTCTTCTCAGCTCTTTTCAACTGGACAGCATTTTTTTTGTATTATAGATGCTAAAAGGCAACATTTAAAATAGAAGAAAAACCTTGAGATAACCATAAGTTATATCTGTTTATGTGGCATGAGCATCCTTTACCAAAGTTGTTTTTGAGGTAATTCTTTTTATGTATTTGGTAGTTTAGTATTCAACCTTTGTAATGATTGAAGAAGACAGCTGATAATGGGGGAAAAGGAATGAATTTGCTTAATCCACATCTCCTTGCCTTGAAAAACACATATTTTGCATGAGTTGACTGTAGTTAAAGATGTATTATGTTAGGTCTGCTATTTGCTTTCCCTAGATTCCTCTTATTATCCTGGCCAGTGTAAGCATCCCTAGTTAACACACAAATAGAAAAAGCAAGGTATATGTTGACGTTTGGGTGTAGATGGATAAAGTTGGATGTAGAATTGCTAAATTCTTCCCTGAACTCCTTGTCATCAAGTGTTTCTTTTCCGCCTGTGCTTATTTTTGCACGTATAATCCAAACTCTTATATTTGTCTTGATATGATAAGGTTTTCCAGTGATAATCTCTATATTCTCTAGACTATATTTTAACTAAGATCTTAGCCTTTGACTTTTTTTTATAGTTGTTTTGGCAATATTTGTGTAATTAATTCATATTTGGTATAGAACCAACTTTGAATCTGACTTGTAAATCAGATTGGAGCTGCTTAAAAATTATCTGACTGATTTTGAGCCAATCTGAGTTATGTTTATATGAATTTATTTTAGCTAATATATGCTTTTCTTTTTGTTTTTGCCTTGGACCTAAACCAGACTAACTGTATGGAGTGTCAGTGAGAAGGAATGAGGATAATTGCTGGTTTAAAATTATAACTGCTGTGGATTTAACTGACATACAACCCTGAGATGTAGGTGGAAGGTGGCAAGCTGAAGGGTGATTAATGAAGTGGACTGTGCAGGTTCTTTCTGAAAAACTTTGCTCCTTGTACTCATGAACAGACATGGCAAACCAACACAAAAATGCTGCTCAGTAGCCACAGCCAAACTGGTTTTCTGAGGCTAGGATTGGAGAAGTGTGTGTAAGGACAAATACTAGTTTGTACTTGCTTCCTCAAAGGGGTGCCAGTGCCATCTCTTGAAAGGATTTTAGACTGTTCTTGCCTTGGTCCCAGATCACTTGGGTTGCCTTTATACCTCAAATCACCCTACTTCTTACCCTGTTCAGATTCTGGTGTCTTATCTGCTATTTCCGAGTTCATCCATAGTCACATCTCTAATTTGACCCCTGCTGCATAACTCTTGCCCTTGTGACTCCAGGTTTCAGCTTTGTCTTCCTGACCCAAGGTTGTTACCATTAGCCTCTCTCCTCCTATGTGACCCAAATTGGCCGTAACTTATTATTTATGGTGTTTTGTTTCCCCAGTTCACTCCCTAATAAAATGGAACTGGACACAACTGTTGTAAAGCATTGGCTGGTACCTTGGGGATTGCCTTTCTTTTAAGCAGTCTCAGATTTCCCTGAAAATTTTTATTGAAAATTCATGTGATTGGCGGTGTATGTACCATGTAGAGAGCTAAAGTGAAAGTTGAAAATAGGGCTTCTGAGTTATAGACAGTGTGGGACAAAATGCAACCTCAAATGTATGCATCCTCTTTGATGATGACAATGAACCCTTGCCACCACCCCTTTTCGGGGGGAGAAAGCTGAGGTCCATGATGTTTGTGTCCTCGTTGTTATGTGGTACATCAACCAGGTTGGGAAGATATCTCGGTCTCTGAGCTCTTGTGTCTCTTGATCACCAAAACTACAGGTTGAAATATGAAATACTTGGTCTAGCCAACCACTTGGGGTCAAGAAGATAAAAATCAAGTCCAACTATGTAGGCAAACATTTGAGTACTAATCTGTAAAACACAAGCATTATCAGTGATTACCTGTTAAACATGTTTCTGTGTAAGAAAAAGAAAATATTTTTTTCACGTAATTTGTAGCCAGCTAACTGTTGTCTTTTTTTTAAAAAAACAGCCCTATTGAATGCATCCTGCTGTTGTACAGGGAACTCCCTGTCTCAAAGGCAAAAATATTTTTTATTATCTATGTTTTAACATACCGTGATATGAAAATAGTATTTCCTCTCTCAAAGTAAATTTCATTTTAGAAATACGTGTTTACCCAAATGGAAAGAAACCTATATGTTAAGTCAAAATATTCTGAATATTTATGGTAATAACTGTGTGGCTAAGGGACTATAAGATTAACTGGATTTGAGATAAAAGTCTTCCTTCTCATTTGTTGTTTCAGAATTAATAGGTTTTGTTGATTTTTATCCTCCTGATCGCAGTGACTTGTATATATATATATATCTCCTGCTCTGTTAACATTATGTCCACCTCTGTACAGTAAACCTTTGCTTCCTGGAAACCAATGGATTTAAATTTTGATTAAAAGAAAACACATCGAATTTAATGCCACCTGCCCGAAACAGGAACAACAGAGAAAATAAAAACTCCTACCACACTTTGATCATGCTGAGAAGGAGAAAAAGGAATGAAACCAATTTTGCTTCCTCTGGAGGCATAGATAACAGGCAGCACACTTCATTTATTTTTTTAAGGATTTATTTATTTATTTTGAGAGAGAGAGAGAGAGAGAGCATGCATGCCTGAGCGAGCGCCTGCAGGAGCAGGGGGAGGGGCAGAGGGAGTGGGAGGGGAGAATCCCAGGCAGACTCCCTGCTGAGCATGGAGCCCCATGCAGGGTTTGACTTCATGACCCTGAGATCCTGACCTTAGTCAAAATCAAGAGTCAGCCGCTTAACCAACTGAGCGACACAGGCACCCCAACAGGCAGCGCACTTTAAAAGAAGTAAACAAGGAAACTCAGTGGCTAGGTTGAGATATAAGCACTTGAGTTTCCACACGGATTTCTTGGTTGACTTGAGGGAAAGTTATTACCTTCTCTTAGCTTCAGTTTTCCCATTTGTAAGATGGGCATAATAACGGTACCTACCTCCTAGATTGTTGTGAAAGTTTTCAGTGTCATGAGCACATCTGGCCCACAGTCAGTGAAACTGATTTATTATTTACTATTCTAGAGGGAACTGAGGGGGAGGTCTCCCTGGCTGACACCTCCTGGGATGGGCAGAAGTGGATTTCAGGGTGTATCAGGGAGGCTGATACAGGAATGGCATTAGGGAGATTAACAGCACATGCCCCCTTCTTTGGAGACAAGGAAGCAGGATGAGGTTTGCTTTCTTAGTTATGGCAACTCATAAAATACTGTAGTAAACTTAGAGGATTCTGAGGGCCAGCTTTGAGGTTGTGTGATTACTCGGCTCCTTGAGACTGTCCTGTTTCTGGTGGTTATATACCAGGCCAAAAGGTGACAGGGAGCATCATAGATCCCATAGAGGCCTCTCTCAATTTGCAAAGTATTAAATTTCTGTACATGTTTATTTGCTAGTTTATATGTGTGTGTGTGTGTGTGTGTGTGTGTGTATAAACTAATCAAAAATAATAGCCTAATTCCATCATCCTGCTTTGAATATATGTAAGCAATTCACATATATTTTTCTGGGTTTAGGCTTAGTATTTTGGTGTGAGTATTCTATTTAAAAATTAGGCTGACAAATTGGAAACCAGCCTATCAAGCTAAGCTGAAAACACACTTCAGTTGTTTTTAGAATTGGGTTCCTCATGATCACAAACAGTTATCTATTGTTTGCATAGACCAGGTGTTGTACTCTTCTAAGTGTTTTACAACAGTTGCATGAGATAGGGGCTCTTTTTCCCTCTTGACAGAGGAGGACACTGAAGCAGGGGAAGATCCAGTAGCTCAAACTCACACTGTTTTTGAGCGGCAGAGCTGGGATTGAAACCTAGGCCGTTAAGCTGTAGAAGCCATGCACTCACTCACCACATCTATGGCCTCTCAATTTACAGGCTTTTGAGAACAGATGGATCTTCTCATTAGAACATATTACAATCAAATCATGTTATTTGCCTGGATTTCACCACGCTACTAGCTTTTGAAAAGCCTCTGCTTGATTTCCTCATTTGGCCCACGCTGGAGCAAGCAGGTAGTTCCCATTATCTGTCCCTGGGATGTTGGGTGGAGCTGGTACAAGGCAGCAGCAATGGAGCAGGGAATGCTCCACTTGTAAAAGGCAGGTGGAGAAATAGGGGAGCAAATGCTTTAAGCACCTCCAGAGGTGCTTCTGAACTCCAGTTCACCTAAACGGAAGGTGAAAACTTAAGTGGACAGAAATAGGACTAGGAATTAAAATGGGGAAGGGCAGTAAGAGCAGGGTAAAAATAAAGACATCAGGAGGAAGGACCATCCTATGGGAGAAAAGTGAAGCTAAGCAGTGGCCTTGATTTTTGGAGAGGACCCAACATTTTTCTGGCTACAGTGGAAGTCACCCTAGTTATGTCTTCATTTTTAGAGAAGAATATCTATTACACAGTGCTTAAACATACTCTAGAGCAATGATTCTCAGACAGGAGGGATTTTGCCCACCAGAGGACATTGATAATGCCTGGAGACATTTTGGGTTGTCACAACTTGGGGCTGGGTGCTACTGTCATTGAGTAGGTAGGGGCCAGGGATACTATTGAATATCCAGCAGTGCACAAGGCAACCAACCCTTCACAACAAAGAACTAGCCCAAAATGTTAATAGTGCCAATTTTGAGAAAGTCCACTCTGGAGCCAGACTGCCAGGGTTCAAGTCTTGACTCTGCCCTTTACTTTTTCTGTGATCTTGGGAAAGGTGCTTAGCCTCTATGCATCGTTTTTTCATCTGTGAAATGAACTGAAGACCCAATTTCATTTAAAATAAGATGCTGTCCAATGTAAGGTACACCTTCATTTTATGGAAAATAAATCAATGCCAAATAAGTCATTCTATAGATTGTACAATGCATCTGTTTCAGATATACTAAAATGTGGAAATAAGTATGTCTTAGAATTGATAATATATGTTAATAGGGGCTTTAGAAAGATTAAATGGATGTGTGTTCTTAGACAGTTCATAGCTCATACATGGTAGGTACTATATGAGCTTTAGGAGCAATGGGGAATGAAGAAAGGAGGTTTCCTTTTCCTTCCCTCTCTTTCCCTCTTTGGTGTTAATAAACCTAAAAGAGCCAGTACCCTGGGGGCTTTATCTATAACATAGCACACATTCTGGATCGTGGTTATCAGCTCCAAGTGGAGCAGAAATGAGGGAGCCAAATATGAAGCCCAAGAGAGTCCAGGCACTTGATGGTCAAGGGTGTGATAGGAAAGGGGACTAGACTCATTCCTCACATGAGAGGGCATGAAGCCTTATTTAGAAAGTTCCAGTGGCATGTTTTGATATTAGAGGATGTCCAAGGATCTGTGTGTTCTCTGACAATGATTTGATCAAATCACTGATTGCCAGTGTGTAGAAATAGCCATAGTGGCCAAAACCATCTACTTACTTAGTTATAATTAGAAACTGACATCTGGGTAACCAACTAAGAGGACTTAGGCCACATTGTTTTAGAAGTTTTTATCTTTGGCTCATTTTCCTATTTCTCGGTGGTGATAACCATGTTCACATATTTCAGTGGTTAGGTCAGTGGAATTCTGAGTGAGAGAGTTATACAGTCTGTAGGTGCAAAGTGCTAAAAATGGGAAATTCATGTGGGACTTCTAAAGAATGAAAGGCTCTCAAGCAATTTATCAGGATCTGTAGTTTCTGTGCTTGAGTCTTGCATCCTTTGTACCCCAAACATTGCAAGTGAAGAATCTAAGAGATAGAGCACAAGAGAACTGTCAGCTGAATCAACTCATTCATTCACTCACTCATTTATTTAAAAGACATTTGTTGTGCACCTACTATGTAATAGTCACTGGAGTTATAGGGATGAGTAAGAGTTCAGGGTGTTTATTAAAAATTCACATATCTGTGTTTTGTCCTTCTTTAAAATTTATTTTTAATTAAAATGGTGGTAGGAATCCCTAGCTGTTGCTAAATTTTATATTGCTTCCAACATAATGTTGCTAAACCCCTTAGGAACAGCTGTGTGTTTCTTGAGTAGAGGCTGATAAACTGACTAGAATCACTACAACTCCTTGCCATGTAAGAATGCAAGAGTAATTCTGTCAGTCAGGGTTCAACTGGAAAAGTGGACCCCATAGGAGATATATATTAGATTGTGACTGCTAGTGACAGTCTTACTCAATATGAGGGGCTGCCAGGTAAGACCCAGGATCTGCTGGGATGGCCATCAGGCGGGGCAGCCTGGAACTCTTCGGCATGGTTGAAGTTGCTATCCAGAGGCAAAAGTTCTTCTGGGAAGACTCAGTTCTGCTCCTAAGGGCTTTCAACTGGTCCACTCAAATTGTCTAGTATAATCTCCTTTATTTAAAGTCTGCTGATTATGGACTTGAATCACACCTACCTTCACAGCAACACTTAGATCAGTATTTGGTGGAATGACTGGTAACCAGCCTAGCCAAGTAGACATATCTAAAAGACCATCACAGGAATGTTAGAAAGAAATTTGTTTTAAACTGTATATTTTAATGGATAAGTAATGGCCAGATTATCTCAGTCCACCATTAATTTTCTAGTAGTACTTTAACATTGTTACATTATTTGGGCTGTATTTGTAAAACATCACAATTAGTTGATAAAATCAATGAAAGAAAAAAATAGAGGCATTTTTGCATCAATTTGGTCAATTTATAAACTAAGATGTAAAATGTGTCATTGGTTGTGTTAGCATTTTGAGGACAGTCTCTGGCTACTAATATTTTTTTTCATCATTTAGCTCATTCATTGGATGCCAGTATCCATAGTCCTGGGCATGGTCTTGGAATCTAATTTTAACTTGGGAAACATACAACTCAAAATTTAAAAGTATTCTATCTCTAAGGAAGTTGAGAGGTTGAATAGGAATATGGTCACAGTGTTTGATTTGTTTTAGTATGTCTTATTCATCTGTTTGGTCATTTGATAAATCATCCAATCTATGTTACTTGTTGAATTACATAATAGTTAAAAACACAGGCTCTGGAGTCAAATACCATCACTTTCTAGGTGTGCCACCTTGGAAAAGTTATGTACACTGAGCCATTTTTTCATTGTGAAATAGGAATAATAATATTAACTACTTCATAGATTTGTTTGGAGGACTAAATGAGCTTATCCTGCAAAGTCAGAGTGTTTCCTTCTTGAAGTCATGGACTGATTTTCAGTCTCTGTACACGTGGCACAGCACAGGACTGACTGACAGAAGCATACAAACTGACTGTTACAACACACCGTGATGTGCCCGTTAATGGTAGATGGCCTGAGCATGGCAGAGGCCCCCTGGAGTGAGAATACCTGCATCTTCTCACTGTGGTGAGGTGTTTCGGCCCTCTACTCCTCACACAGTGAACCTTAGCACCACCATCAAAATTTGGAATCGAGGGATGCCTGGGTGTCTCAGTCGTTAAGTGTCTGCCTTCAGCTCAGGTCATGATCTCAGGGTCCTGGGATCGAGCCCGGCATCAGGCTCCCAGCTCAGCGGAAGCCTGCTTCTCCCTCTCCCACTCCCCCTGCTGGTGTTCCCTCTCTCGCTGTCTCTCTCTGTCAAATAAATAAAATTAAAAAAAAAAAACAAAAACAAAACTTGGCATCGAGATTAATGACATGATAATAGAGGAACTGTTCCATCAAGAAGCAGAAATTAAAGAAAGAAAATGATATTGGAACTTTCCATGGGAAGTCAGGTCCGTGACCTCAATAAGTAAAGATCCTAAAGAAATTTCTAGGTTACAGAGCAATATTACTAAATGATTGTGAATATTAGCTTTTTAGAGATTTACCTACTGAGGGTTGTCACATGAAATCAAGATTATCAGTATCCTATAATTAAATCATTGTGTGGTTAGTGGGCCCATTTTAACTTTGTCTTTAAATTAGATGTAAATTAAATTTTACATCTTCCCCTCTTACCCACCCCCCTTTTTTCCTGTACACTCATCTGTTTCTCCCATAAGGTTTTATTTTGCTCTAGTTATTTGGCTGCATATAAATACTTCCTGACTTGTAGGAGTAATTTTTACCTGTTCCCAGGTGATTGCTGACATTGAAAGTAAATGACTCTATCAAGTGTATTTCCAAAGAACTTCTGCACAGAGAACTTAACTCACTTTATGAATGCCTTTATATAAGAGATATATTTTCCATCTTTGTATAATAAATCTGCTTATATCTTTGGGATATTTTTTCATATTCACAGATTTTATTGTTTTTATTAGATTACTTTTCACCCTACAATAAATTGCCTGCTAATGAGTTGCAATACATTAACTTTCAATGAAGAATGAAATGAAAGGGAGGAATATAAAATTATAAATAGGTGTATAAATGGCATTATACTAACAACAGGAGACTTATCATAGTCTAGTTTGTGGGGCATGTGATTACATTTCCCATCATTGTTCACAGGCAGAACCACCTCACAATACTTCATATAATCCTTTTGTTAGGCTCGTATTCTGTAAAATGGGACTCAAACACCTGCTTCCCATAAAGTTTTACAGGTTCTAATGTATTAAATACCTTTTATGCTTGCTGATTTTTCTTGGTGATAGTCTCCATATAGAATGAGTTATGAGTCACAGTCAACCTTATCTATGGAGGCCTATATGTTTTGGGAAGGAAGGAATGGTGCCCAGGAATGCAGATGAGGCTGGATTGCCTTATAATATGACTTGGATGCCATTTTTCTTGTTCTGTGCTTCCTTGGACAAGGATATTTATCTTGCTTCTACCTGAAAGCTCAGAACTTCCCACCCTCTGAGGTTAGTTCTGACTCTACACACACACACACACACACACACACACACACACACACACACACTCATGACGTTATTAGGAGGTTGTTGGCTCATTCTCAAAACCTATTCTTGCTCATCAGTTGAACTCTTTTTAAAATATTGTCTTGCGGGTGCCTGGGTGGCTCAGTTGGTTGGGTGACTGCCTTCAGCTCAGGTCATGATCCTGGAGTCCCAGGATCAAGTCCTGCATCGGGCTCCCTGCTCAGCAGGGAGTCTGCTTCTCCCTCTGACCCTCCCCCCTCTCATGTGCTCTCTCTCTCTCACTCTCTCAAATGGATAAATAGAATCTTTAAAAAAAAAAGAAAGCTTTAAAAAAAAATAAAATAAAATATTGTCTTGCATCATAGTTATTTATATACCTAGCAGAGTACCTGGCTCAAAGTACACACGTATGTGCGTGCATGCGTGTAGCAGCTGCTGAGGGTTTAAAAGCACTCTGCTAATCTCTCTACATGCACTATTTTATATAATTATCACCAAACCTGTGAAGTAAATACTCTTATCATCCCTATCTTATCAAAGAAGAAATGGAAATACTGGGAGTTTGAAAAACTTGTACAAAGTTATAAAACTAGTAAACAAAAAAGCTAGGCTTTGGAACAGAAGGCTTTATACTCCATAGGCCATGTGGTAGACTGCTGGGCAATCCCTTGTCTTGTTCACTTACTGTTGCATGACTGAATGCCGGTGCTCCTCACTGAACTGGAAGCTTCTTGCACCTTTTCTCTCAGTAGCCCATACAGCACCTGCCATGGACTTGGCAATAACAAATGCTGTTGCTTCAACAATACACTTGGCCAAGGGCATGGGGATTTTGGATCTACACCTCTTCCGATATCAAGCCCAAACCAAGGAAAGTGTATTTCACTGTACAGCTAATTTACTTAAAGCAAAGGCAAAGATGGATTCACAGAATGACCCATCATCCTTGTATTAGCTTATACTGTAATATACAAAGTTAACACACTCTTGGGAATTAAGAGAAGTTGACATTTGGGAGATAATAACTAATTAGAATCTCATGATACTAACACTGTTAAAAAAACCTGAAAAAACTGAAAGAGTTGTATAAGAATGAGATGACTGAAGGTGTTACATGTGGTGTTTGTGAGGAAATGATGTGGGACTAAACATAAAGAGAAGTTATGGTTAGATAATGACTTCAAGCATATGAAGATTTTGGGAGAAACATAATAGTGATCAATCAGTTTACACATAAGAGAATATGTACTTAAAGTAAAATGTTGGGCTTGCCATTTATTATTCATCCAACATATTTACTTAGTGTCCACTATGATCCTAGCACTACAAAGGCAATTTCAACCATAAGGGCTTTAAAAGAAACAAAAATTTGCACACATTAAGTTAAATAGAAGTGACAAATTATTTCCTGGTTCTAAAATGTGGAAGGAATTGGGATGACTGAGTGGCTCAGTCGGTTAAGCATCTGACTCTTGAATTCAGGTCTTGATCTCAGAATTGTGAGTTCAAGCCCTCCATTGGGCTTAACAAACAAAATTAAAAAAATGTAGAAGGAACTTATTTCACAGATAATTTTGCAGTAAAAGACATGCTTTTTTTCAAATAGACATTTTCATCTCTAAAAATTTTCTAAAAATAAGTAGCATAACATTTTATCTTAATTTGATATTTTTTTCAGGAAGTCAAGATAACAAAGTCCAGGTCTACTGCTATTTGATTATATAATATAGTGATAACACTTAGCTAATCTATAAGAATAGAGATGTTCGTTCTTATTTGTATGTCTGAAACCAATTAGAATACTGTCAATTTGTGACCTATTTGCTTTTGTTTCCTTGGGTCTAGAATAATGTATAGCACACTGGCAATCTTCAAATGTTTATTAAGTTAAGTGCAGGCAATCATTTGATATCTTGTAGCTAATTTGCGCTGTTAGGCTGTGAGCAATTTGGGACCAAGGTCCGTGTCACGGATTCCTCTGTTGTTCTCCACAGTGTCTAACAGAGTACCTAGCCTAGAGTAAGTATGTTCATCCAGTTTATAAAAGAACAAAATAAAAGAAGTCTTAGCATAGATTTTACCAAGTTTTTCAACCGAATAATAATTAAGGTAACACATTTGACTGCTGGTTAAAATGCTCCTAGTTTGTGATGATAAAAAAAGCATCTCATCAACAAATATGGTCGGTTGACAAAGCTTCCAAACCATTTCCATAAGTCCTTTAAAGTGTGTTAATTATAGTCATGAACCATAGAGTTTGGGATGCATAATTTACTGTTAAAGTATTAATTTTACTTGCTTCGATTGAGATGGCAGGTCTTTGTCGAGTTGGTTCTTTCTCAAAAGAATGGTAAACATTCAGTGAATGTTGGAAAAAATTCTTATTCTTATCCATTTCTATAGTGAGTTGAAGCAGTACTTAGCAGTAATCAGTAGGAGAAAAATTATACATAGACCTTGCTTCTTCATATTTATGTGTCTGGACACCCTGGATTTAGATATTTTTAAAAAGTGAGTGGAGATGTGATATCTTCATTTAGAAGAATCTGAAAAATTAACAATTGTCATAGGACCCTAAATTTAAGACCTTTACGTGTAAGAGAAATTTCTTTAATTGTATACAGATTTTTTTCACTTTCAGTGATTTTGCTTACAAATTTCATATTGTCTCCAAATCCAGATTCATTGTTACCCCTAATGAGAAATGCTAAAGGTTTCCTTAGAATTATTAGTTCATTAAAGTTTAAAGATGTTTCTCTTTGCTTTTTCATTTCGTTCTGCGCTTCTCTTCGGTGCTTATCAAACCAAGAAATGAGATGGTTTATTTACTGTTGCCTAGTCCTGCATCACGAGAGGCTGAATTCTGCTTTTGTCTTGGTTTGATGTAGGGCTAGAACGACAAGCATTCCCAAAAGACTACACATAGAGCCCACTATGTTCCTGTGTGCTGAGAAGGTGGCCATGAAATTCAGAACATTCTCACTGTCTAAATTTTCTTTTGAGTGTAAGTTCATGGCTCTACTTACGTGTTTAAGGATAAACAGGGAAACCAAGATTGAGGGTCAAAATAAGTTTAAGGGGGAAATGACCACTTACTGTCTTGTCTTAATCTTATTTTTCTAAATTATAGAGATAACCAAAGAAGAACTGATTATTACATAAGCATAAATGCTGGCCCTTTGATTAAAGTTGTAAATGTAATTTCCTAAATGTCCCACAGGCAACTGTAAAACGTGATTAGATTGTAACAATAAGTGAGTTTGCCCAATTGTTTTCCTGTTTGACTCGGGCTGCTATTTTTGGAGAAACCGCCCCTAAGGAAATAGTCTTCCCATTACATGCTCTCATTTTGAAAGCTTTGGCAAAAGAATGGACTGTCTTGATATTTAAATTCTTACTATTATTACATAATGTATAGACTAGAGCATCTAGGACTCAAAGATTGCCAGGTTTTACAATGAATATAAATGCAGGAATTGATCTAAGAATCTGACCTTGTGGTATTTGAGTGCCATTTACATTCACTGGAGTACTGATATATGAAAAGTTCGTTCATTAGAATTCCTTACTGAGTGAATTAATTTATCAGTGGTGTACCTAAGATTAAAAAATTTTTCCTTGTATTTTATGGCATATTTGTAAAAATAGGATACTTCCGGTGCCTATAGAAAATAAAATACAATTTATTAGAGGTTTTAGTCATCACATATATCTTCAGATATTTTCTGTGCTCTATGGAAAGATTTATTTTAGTATTTTAAAAGTTTCTTTGTAGAATCCCAGATGCCAATATTTGCAGAAGCTTTATTTTCCTATCAAAAAGTTCTTTTTTCTTAAAAAATTTAAATATTTCCATTGGATATGGAATTATTTCATAAAAAGCACTGTTCCTTATTAGTGCCTTAATTCCTTGCTAATGGTTTCTTCCTTAAGGTTAGTGGTATAGCTTTGGCCTTATTATACATTAGTCCATAAAGTTTATTTGTTCAAATGAAATATGAAATATCCCAATGTGTAACAGAAAACACAATATAACACTTTGATTTTAATATTAAGACATACTTTTTGGTATTTTCAGCATTTCATTTGAGAAGGCTAAGAAAGAACTCTTACGTGGATTCTGTAAGGTATCTGGTAATTATGTATAGTTACCCATTTCATTTAATATATGGTGAACATCCTTCAGAGTTAATAAATATTATAAGTAATTATACTATATATTATACAATTTAAAATTTTATGTTTTATAGCTATAACACATAATGATAAAAATTGAAGATTTCCCAATTTATGGCATTACATTAATATAGTTAATCAACCACCTATTGGTGGAAACTATGATTTCTTTGCTGTTATAAAGGAGCACGCTGATGAACATCCTTGTAGATGAATACTTTAGAATATCCTTGTTTATTTTATTAGGATGAATAAATAGAAGAGAAATTGTTACATGAAAGGATGCTCACATTTTTCAAATTTCTGACAAACATTGCCCAGTTGCCAACTGGGAAGATCATGCAATTTATAGAACAATCAGTGACGTATGAGAGCAACCATTTTCCCCTATTCCTCTCTGCACTTTTATTATTGTTTATGATTCTGGCCAATTGAATAAATAAATGGCATCTCAGTGAAATTTTAATTGCATTTCTGAGGCTCACCAATTTTTCTAAGCTTATTGGTCATTTATATTTCATCTTTTGTAAATTATTTTTGCTCATTTCCTTTGTGTATTCTCCCTAAAAAAGCATGTTTGTAATTTTTATTGATTTCAGAAAATCTTTTAGAAACAACTATTTGTGATATGTTATAAATAGATTTTTATCATTTCCTAATACATCTATAAATTTTTTGCTGTTGTTTTGTCTATTGGTCTGTTACTTTTATGCTTGTAAGCTTTGATGTCATGCTTAGAAAAGCCTATTCCCACTCCCAAATTATACTAATATATATTTTACACTTATTTTGAGTATTTGCATGGGTTCATTTTCTGCATTTAAATCTTCAGTCAATTTAGAAAACATTTTGGTATACGGTGCAAAATATGCATCTATCTTAATTATTTTTACAGTTGGTTAACAAATTTGTTACACACTATTTGTTCAATAATCTCAACCTCTACTGTTATAAATTTATCATATATTGTTATTATAGGACTTCCTATTTTCTCCCTGGAAATTCTGTTCTAAACTAAGCTAAAAACTCAACTATTTTTTCTACATTGACAAGAGTGCCACAGAGTTTTTATTTTCAAACTTTCTATTTTGATATCTGGTAGGAAAATACAAAATTGCTTTTCTTTTGAATTCCTTTTTGTTTGAAGATTTCTGGCTACTTAAAAAAGTTTAACCCTGGGCACCTGGGTGGCTCAGATGGTTAAGCGTCTGCCTTTGGCTCAGGTCATGGTCCCAGGGTGCTGGGATCGAGCCCCACATCAGGCTCCTGACTCAGCAGGGAGCCTGCTTCTCCCTCTCCCTCTGCCTCTCCTCCTGCTCATGCTCTCCCTCTCTCTCTATATCTCTGTATCTCTGTGTCTCAAATGAATGAATAAGATCCTAAAAAAAAAGTTTAGCCCTCTAGATTATTGTAGAATAAGCTCTTAAATTATACAATAAATTAATAGTTTATAATGTAATTTGAGAAGAAATTTATATCTTTAAAACAGTAAGTTTTCCCATCCAGAAACATGATATAGATTTCCATTTATCTAATATTCATTTGATATTCCTCAGTAGAATTTTTGTAGTTTTCTTCACAAGGAACCAGGGTATTTCTTTTTGTATTTATTTCTAGAGAAGACATATTTTTAGTTGCTGTATTGAAATTCTTTTTAGCATTTATCAAAAAGATTGTATAGATTTTCCCTTCTGACTTATTAATTTGGTATATTATATTAATAGGTTTTTTATTGTTATGTTAATCACCATATATTACATCATTAGTTTTTGATGTAGTGTTCCATGATTCATTGTTTGTGCATAACACCCAGTGCTCCATGCAGAACATGCCCCCTTGAATACCCATCACCAGGCTAACCCCATCCCCCCACCCTCCTCCCCTCTAGAACCCTCAGTTTGTTTTTCAGAGTCCATCATCTCTCATGGTTCTACTCCCCCTCTGACTTACTCCCCCTCATTCTTCCCCTCCTGCTATTTTCTTCTAATGCAACATATGTTGCATTATTTGTCACAGAAGTACAGATCTGGGACTCAACAGTCTTGCACAATTCACAGCACTCACCATAGCACATACCCTCCGCAATGTCTATCACCCAGCCACCCCAGCCCTCCCACCCCCCACCACTCCAGGAACCCTCAGTTTGTTTCCTGAGATTAAGAATTCCTCATATCAGTGAGGTCATATGATACATGTCTTTCTCTGATTGACTTATTTCACTCCGCATAACACCCTCCAGTTCCATCCACGTTGTTGCAAATGGCAACATCTCATTCCTTTTGATGGCTGCATAATATTCCATTGTGTATATATACCACCTCTTCTTTATGCATTCATCTGTCGATGGACATCTTGGCTCTTTCCACAGTTTGGCTATTGTGGACATTGCTGCTAGAAACATGGGGGTGCATGTACCCCTTCGGATCCCTACATTTGTATCTTTGTGGTAAATACCCAGTAGTGCAATTGCTGGATCGTATGGCAGCTCTCTTTTCAACTTTTTGAGGAACCTCCATACTGTTTTCCAGAGGGGTTGCACCAGCTTGCATTCCCACCAACAGTGTAGGAGGGTTCCCCTTTCTCCGCATCCCCGCCAACATCTGTCGTTTCCTGACTTATTCATTTTAGCCATTCTGACTGGTGTGAGGTGGTATCTCATCGAGGTTTTGATTTGGATTTCCCTGATGCCAAGCGATGTTGAGCACTTTTTCATGTGCCTGTTGGCCATTTGGATGTCTTCTTTGGAAAAATGTCTGCTCATGTCGTCTGCCCATTTCTTGATTGGATTATTTGTTCTTTGGGTGTTGAGTTTGATAAGTTCTTTATAGATTTTGGATACTAGCCCTTTATCTGATATGTCATTTGCAAATATTTTCTCCCATTCTGTCGGTTGTCTTTTGGTTTTGTGGACTGTTTCTTTTGCTGTGCAAAAGCTTTTTATCCTGATGAAATCCCAATAGTTCATTTTTGCCCTTGCTTCCCTTGCCTTTGGCGATGTTTCTAGGAAGAAGTTGCTGCGGCTGAGGTCGAAGAGGTTGCTGCCTGTGTTCTCCTTTAGGATTTTGATGGACACCTGTCTCACGTTTAGGTCTTTCAACCATTTGGAGTCTATTTTTGTGTGTGGTGTAAGGAAATGGTCCAGTTTCATTCTTCTGCATGTGGCTGTCCAATTTTCCCAGCACCATTTGTTGAAGAGACTGTCTTTTTTCCATTGGACATTCTTTCCTGCTTTGTCAAAGATTAGTTGATCATAGAGTTGAGGGTCCATTTCTGGGCTCTCGATTCTGTTCCATTGATCTATGTGTCTGTTTTTGTGTCAATACCATACTGTCTTGATGATGACAGCTTTGTAATAGGGCTGGAAGTCCGGAATTGTGATGCCGCCAGCCTTGCTTTTCTTTTTCAACATTCCTCTGGCTATTCGGGGTCTCTTCTGGTTCCATACAAATTTTAGGATTATTTGTTCCATTTCTTTGAAAAAAGTGGATGGTAGTTTGATGGGGATTGCATTGAATGTGTAGATTGCTCTAGGTAGCATTGACATCTTCACAATGTTTGTTCTCCCAATCCATGAGCATGGAACGTTTTTCCATTTCTTTGTGTCTTCTTCAATTTCTTTCATGAGTATTTTATAGTTTTCTGAGTACAGATCCTTTGCCTCTTTGGTTAAATTTATTCCTAGGTATCTTATGGTTTTGGGTGCAATTGTAAATGGGATCAACTCCTTGATTTGTCTCTCTTCTGTCTTGTTGTTGGTGTATAGGAATGCCATTGATTTCTGTGCATTGATTTTATATCCTGCTACCTTACTGAATTCGTGTATGAGTTCTAGCAGTTTTGGGGTGGAGTCTTTTGTGTTTTCCACATACAGTATCATATCATCTGCAAAGAGTGAGAGTTTGACTTCCTCTTTGCCAATTTGGATGCCTTTGGTTTCTTTTTTGTTGTCTGATTGCTGTGGCTAGGACTTCTAATACTATGTTGAATAGCAGTGGTGAGAGTGGACATCTCTGCCGCGTTCCTGACCTTAGGGGAAAAGCTCTCAGCTTTTCCCCATTGAGAATGATATTCGCTGTAGGTTTTTCCTAGATGGCTTTGATGATATTGAGGTATGTACCCTCTATCCCTATACTCTGATGAGTTTTGATCAAGAAAGGATGCTGTACTTTGTCAAATGCTTTTTCTGCATCTATTGAGAGGATCATATGATTCTTGTTCTTTCTTTTGTTAATGTATTGTATCACGTTGATTGATTTGCGGATGTTGAACCATCCTTGCAGCCCGGGGATAAATCCCACTTGGTCGTGGTGAATAATCCTTTTAATGTACTGTTGGATCCTATTGGCTAGTATTTTGGTGAGAATTTTTGCATCCATGTTCATCAAGGATATTGGTCTGTAATTCTCCTTTTTGATGGGGTCTGGTTTTGGGATCAAGGTAATGCTGGCCTCATAAAATGAGTTTGGAAGTTTTCCTTCCATTTCTATTTTTTGGAACAGTTTCATGAGAATAGGTATTAATTCTTCTTGAAATGTCTGATAGAATTCCCCTGGGAAGCCATCTGGCCCCAGGCTCTTGTTTCTTGGGAGATTTTTGATGACTGCTTCAATTTCCTTAGTGGCTATAGGTCTGTTCAGGTTTTCTATTTCTTCCTGGTTGAGTTTTGGTAGTTGATATATCTCTAGGAATTCACCCGTTTCTTCCAGGTTATCTAATTTGCTGGCATAGAGTTGCTCATAATATGTTCTTAGAATTGTTTGTATTTCTTTGGTGTTGGTTGTGATCTCTCCTCTCTCATTCATGATTTTGTTGATTTGGGTCATTTCTCTTTTTAAATATTTTTTTTTTAAGATTTTATTTATTTATTTGAGAGAGAGAGAATGAGAGAGAGAGAGCACGAGAGGGAAGAGGGTCAGAGGGTCATTTCTCTTTTCTTTTTGATAAGTCTGGCCAGGGGTTTATCAATCTTGTTAATTCTTTCAAGGAACCAGCTCCTAGTTTCGTTGATCTGTTCTGCTGTTCTCTTGGTTTCTAGTTCATTGATTTCTTCTCTGATTTTTATTATTTCTCTTCTCCTGCTGGGTTTAGTCTTTATTTGCTGTTCTTTCTCCAGCTCCTTTAGGTGTAGGGTTAGGTTGTGTATTTGAGACCTTTCTTGTTTCTTGAGAAAAGCTTGTATTGCTATATACTTTCCTCTCAGGACTGCCTTTGCTGTATCCCAAAGATTTTGAACAGTTGTGTTTTCATTTTCATTGGTTTCCATGAATTTTTTTAATTCTTCTTTAATTTCCTGGTTGACCCATTCATTCTTTAGTAGGATGCTCTTTAGCCTCCATGTATTTGATTTCTTTCCAACTTTCTTCTTGTGATTGAGTTCTAGTTTCAAAGCATTGTGGTCTGAAAACATGCAGGGAATGATCCCAATCTGTTGGTACCAGTTGAGACCTGATTTGTGACCTAGGATGTGATCAATTCTGGAGAATGTTCCATGGGCACTAGAGAAGAATGTGTATTCTGTTGCCTTGGGATGGAATGTTCTGAATATGTCTGTGAAGTCCATTTGGTCCAGTGTGTCATTTAAAGTCTTTATTTCCTTGTTGATCTTTTGCTTAGATGATCTGTCCGTTTCAGTGAGGGGGGTGTTAAAGTCCCCAACTATTATTGTATTGTTGTCAATGTGTTTCTTCACTTTTGTTATTAATTGCCTTATATAATTGGCTGCTCCCATGTTCAGGGCATAGATATTTACAACTGTTAGATCTTCTTGTTGGATAGACCCTTTAAGTAGGATATAGTGTCCTTCCTCATCTCTTATTACAGTCTTTGTTTTAAAATCTAATTTGTCTGATATAAGGATTGCCATCCCAGCTTTCTTATGGTGTCCGTTAGCATGGTAAATGGTTTTCCACCCCCTCACTTTCAATCTGGGCGTGTCTTTGCATCTAAAATGAGTCTCTTGCAGACAGCATATCGATGGGTCTTGTTTTTGAATCCAATCTGATAGCCTTTGTCTTTTGATTGGGGCATTTAGCCCATTTACATTCAGGATAACTATTGAAAGGTATGAATTTAGTGCCATTGTATTGCCTGTAAGGTGACTGTTACTGTATAATGTCTGTGTTCCTTTCTGGTCTATGCTGCTTTTAGGCTCTCTCTTTGCTTAGAGGACCCCTTCAATATTTCTTATAGGGCTGTTTTCGTGTTTGCAAATCCCGTATTTTTTGTTTGTTCTGGAAGCTTTTGATCTCTCCTTCTATTTTCAATGACAGCCTAGCTGGATATAGTATTCTTGGCTGCCTATTTTTCTCGTTTAGTGCTCTGAATATATCTTGCCAGTCCTTTCTGGCCTGCCAGGTCTCTGTGGATAGGTCTGTTGCCAATCTAATATTTCTACCATTGTAGGTTACATATCTCTTCTCCCGAGCTGCTTTCAGGATTTTCTCTTTGTCTCTGAGACTCGTAAGTTTTACTATTAGATGTCGGGGTGTTGACCTATTATTATTGATTTTGAGAGGGGTTCTCTGTGCCTCCTGGATTTTGATGCCTGTTTCCTTCCCCACATTAGGGAAGTTCTCTGCTATTATTTGCTCCAGTATACCTTCTGCCCCTCTCTCTCTTTCTTCTTCTTCTGGGATCCCAATTATTCTAATGTTGTTTTGTCTTATCGTATCGCTTATCTCTCGAATTCTGCCCTCGTGATCCTGTAGTTGTTTCTCTCTCTTTTTCTCAGCCTCTTTATTTTCCATCATTTGGTCTTCTATATCACTGATTCTCTCTTCTGCCTCATTTATCCTAGCAATTAGTGCCCCCATTTTTGATTGCACCTCATCAATAGCCTTTTTGATTTCGACTTTGTTAGATTTTAGTTCTTTTATTTCTCCAGAAAGGTTTCTCTAATAACTTCCACGCTTTTTTCAAGCCCAGCTAGTATCTTTAAAGTCATGATTCTGAACTCTAGGTCCGACGTCGTACTAATATCCGTATTGAGTAGGTCCCTGGCTGATGGTACTACCTCTTGTTCTTTTTGGTGAGGTGATTTTTTTGTCTTGTCCTTTTGTCCAGAGGAGAACAGATGAATGAGAGAACAGAATGCCAACAGGTTAACAACGTCCCCAGCAAATATACTGTATACAAATCAGAAAAGACCTGATACCAGGGGAAAAGAAAGGGAAAGAAAGAAAAAAGAAAGAGAAAAAAAAAGAAAAAAAAAGAAAAAAACAAAAACAGAACAATACAAAAAAACCAGAATATGATCAAATATGATCAGGTAGTGCATAGATCAGTGCCACACACTAGATTTTGGGCGTATTTTGGTCTGTTAGAAAAAAGTGCCTCCTAAAATTTTAAAGGAAGAAAGACATATATGTAGAAAATAAGGGTCGATACAATGAAGGGATGGAAGATGATTGTAAAGATGAAAATTATAAAAGATTTTATAAAAGGAATTGATAGATAAGTTGTTTGAAAAAAGAAAGAAGAAGATTTAAAAAAAAAAGAAAAAAGGGAGAGAATGCGGTCAGGCAGGAGAATAGAACAAAGCCATACACTAGTGATTGAGGGTATATTTTGATCTGTTAGAAGAAACTGTATCTCAAAATTTTAAAGAGAGAACAACTTATAAATATATGTCAAAAATAAGGGTAACTACTATGAAGGGATAAAATATGACTCTAAAAATGAAAAATAAAAAAGAAATGTTTTTTTTAAAAAAGGGATTGATAAGATGTTGGTTGAAAAAGGGAAAAAGAAAAATTAAAAAAAAAAACAGTTAAAAAAATTAACTTTGATGAACTAATGAATCATGGTAAAAAAAAGCCATGAATTCTATGTGCAGTATTCCCCTAGCGCTGGAGTTCTCTCGTTCTCCTTGATCTGTAAACTTGGTCTTGGCTTGCTGGCTGTTCGTGCTGATCTTCTGGGGGAGGGGTCTGTTGCCAGTGGTTTTGAAATGTCTTTGCCGGAGGTGGAATTGCCCCGCCCTTGTCGGTCTGGTCTAAGCAAGCTGCCCGGGTTTGCTCTCAGGAGCTTTAGTTCCCTGCAAGCTCTCGGTACAGCTTTGGAGGACCAGGGCGAAAATGGTCGCCTCCCAATCTCCACCTGGAGGAGCTGAGAACTCGGGGCTCCGCTCCTCAATGTTCCCCCAGAGAAAAGCAGTCACTCCCATGTCCCCGGTCTCCAGCCGCACTCCGTGCTCACCCGGCCTGTGAGCGAGCGTTTCTATCTCTGGCACCCGACCCCGTGTGGAATCTCCAAACCCAGGAGATACCTGCGGTGCGCTCCCGCACCACTCCTCCCGGGAGAGAAAGGGGAGTCTCCCCGGATCTGCTGCTTGTTGGGTCCCTGCTGGAGGAGCAGTGGCCTGTGTCGTGGATCACAGTTTATGGCCACCCCGAGCTGAGAGCCCGCGCCTCGGCTCCGTCTCTGCAGCCGGCTTCCCCGCTCCAATACCTGGGAGCTCTGCCGCACTCAGTCACCCCCGGTCTTTTTGTGACCCCAAGGGTCCTGAGACCACACTGTCCCGGGAGGATTCCACCCCCCGCTTAGCCACTGGAGCGACGTCCCTCAGCGGAGCCGACTTCTAAAAGTTCCGATTTTGTGCTCCGCGGCTCTATCACTTGCCAGAAGCGGCCGACGGAGGCCCCTCTCCCGCCGTCTATCCTCCCGAATATCGCCTTGGATTCACTTCTCCGCACGTCCTACCTTCCAGTAAGTGGTCGCTTCTCTGTTCAGAGGGTTGTTGCTAATCTCCTCTTCGATCTCCTGTTGAGTTCGTAGGTGTTCAGAATGGTTTGATCCCTATTCAGCTGAATTCCTGAGACCAGACGAAATCCAGGTCTCCTACTCCTCCGCCTTCTTGCTCCGCCCTTATATTAATAGGTTTTAAAATATTGGACCATCTTTGGTAACGTGAATTTTAAGAATTTATTAAACAATGGAGGGGCACCTGGATGGCTCAGTGAATTAAGCATCCTACTCTTAATTTTGGCTCAGGTCATAATCTCGGGGTCGTGAGATGGAGCCCCACTCAGGCTCCATGCTCAGCGCAGAGTCTGCTTGAGATTCTCCTTCTCTTTCTCCCTCTGCCCTTCCCCTGCTCACAGCATGCTCTCTCTCTAAATAAATAAATAAAATCTTTTAAAAAAAGAACTTACTAAACAATGGAGTCACTGAAAGAGTTTAACTTTTTGATTTTTAAAGCTACAAATCAGACTCTGAAACAGGAAGTTTTAAAACACTCAGGATATCAATAGAGTGCTATGGAGAACACTCCTATTTTGTTGTGATGTATCTGCAATACATGACTGCATATGTGACGTATATCTGTTATATAGAGATACATATATTTATGTATATACGACGTTACTGTGATTTTGTGTCTTTCATATAGATATTACATAGAATGTTGGACAGACATATAGTACATTCCTGACGGATGTTTTATTTACATATTTATTAATTTTTTTTGTCATGACTGTATAAAGTAAATTTTAGCTTAGTGTGAATAAAAAAGATGAACTATCTATAACTTAAACTTTTGGCAGTACTTTCACAGCTTCCAGTAAAATATTGTATATTATAGTAAAAAAAAAACAGGAAGAGAAAGCTAATGAATATTACCTTATACCTAAAACAATTATTCAATGGGTAGAAAATTTTAGCTATGCTAAATGAATACATTTTAGAGATCTGCTGTACAATATAGTGCCAATAGTTAATTTGGTATTGGGCACTTCAAAATCTGTTAAGAGAGTAGATCTCATGTTAAATGCTCTTACCACTTAAAGCAAATGAAAAAGAAACAAAGCCAAGGGACACAAGAAAACTCTGTGAGGTGTTGGATCTGTCTGTTACCTTGATGTGGTGATAGTATCACAGGTGTTTGCATCTGTCCAAACTCATCAAATTATTCACATTAAATATGTGTAGGTCTTTGTAAATCAGTTATACATCAATAAAGCTGTAAAAATAAAATAAACAAGAAAATCAATTAAGTAGAAAGTATCTATGGTCTGCTAGAGATTTTTTGTTGTTCTTTAGCTTATTTTATATTGCATTTTTTTAAATGAAGAGACAGCCAGTGGCATTGCTTTTCTCCAATAAGCTCTCTAAATGCAGATAACTAATCTTTTGTTTTCTTTGGAGCAAGGTTTCTTGGCATTACACATATTTCAAGTCAAATAATCCTTTGTTGTGGCAGGCTGTCCTGTGCATCATACGGTTAGCCGCATCCCTGGCCACTAACACACTAGAGGCTAGTAACACTCTTGTTATGACCAGAATGTCGCCAGACATTGCTAACTTTCCTGTGGGCAACAAAATTGCCCCTGCTTGAGAATCACTGCCTGAGGATGAGACAGTAATGATGTACACGTTTAAGAGTCAAGTTTAGTCTAATGGAAGCCTTTGGGCAAAATGAAATAGGTAACAGATTAACCTGCTTCCTGTCACTTGTGGAGGGAAATACAGGAATGCTCATTTCTAAGGGTTTACACATTTTTTTGTCACTCCTCCCTCCCCCGTATCTGTCTTTCTTTGCCCCCCTCCTTTCTTTCCTCATTTTCTTCTTTCAGCCTCTTTTTCTTCTCTTGGTCCCAACACCTTTCTCACACAAGACATAAAATCTGTAATTTTTTTTAATACTTCTGTTAATAACTAGGCATTTAGGGATCTTCTGAGACTTGCAATATTGGTTGCCACTTCTTGATGCTTTATTGTCTACAGTCAGGACTGACTGGTATAAATGGGACATCTGTGCTCTTGGTAAAGACTGGAACCATGAGCAATGCTATGCTAAGAGCAATCTGGCAAGAGGCTAGACTGCATGAATGATGGAAAGCTTCTGAGTTGCTAGGCAGAGAAGCAGGGAGGATCGAACATGACTTCTTTACTGTTTATATTAGAAACATAAATAACTTCCTTCAGTTAAAATCTAATTGGGATGGAGGGGAGCCATTCCAGTTAAAGATAATAATCTTATATCAAGCCCTTTATTTCCCCCCTTCTAAAATTTCCATTGAAAATCCAAGGAATAAAAAAATGAGACAAAATATATATCTATGCAAATGTATTTCAATTGCCTTTCAAACAGTCTTACCAGGTATTTGTGAAGATCTGGAGAAGTGGGCATGCTCATGTTCTGCTGGTGAAAAAGAAAAGATTGCTGTGCATTTTGTGGTGGAGAGTTTAGCGATAAGCATTAAAAAGTATTCTTTTCCTTTAATCCTGATATTGGACTTCTAAAGTTTATCCTAATAAAAAGAGCGTAAAAAATACAGCCATAAAAATTTAATTTAAATGTATTTAAAATAGCAAAAATTAAAAACAACCTGAATGTCCTCCATTAATAGAGTGATTGTATAAATTATGGTACATATTTAGTGACAAACTATGTTATTGTTGAAATTATGTTGGAGAAAAGCATTTGTAACATGGGAAGAGATTTATAGCCTACTAGGTATAAAAGGATTCTACCAAATAATTAGTACAGAGAAGGCCAAAAAATCATCACTTAAAAAAATCTATCTATGGATATATGATAAAATATTAATAATTATTATCTCTAGGTAGAACAATTTGATGTGACTTCTATTTTCTCTTATTTTCTAATAGGTATTTTATAAATTTTCTGCAATGACCAGGTATTCTTTCTGAAATAGAACAAAGTTTGTAAAATTTAAGACAGTCTAGTGGGGTACTCTACAGGGAATGCCAATGACAAGTGTGTTTATCATTTGTGAAATATTTATTTCATTTGACATCTTCTCCGATATTTTTTAAAGAACATAAACTAGGGAACACTTTATTTTTATCTCACATTTGTACATGTGTTATAGTAAACACAAAATAAAACAAAACCAACCCTGAGTTGCTTAGAAGAATGTTAGGAAAAATTTAAATAAAACCCAAGAAAAATTACTCAGTTTGTGTCAAAAATGTTCTGGGGGTGGGTGGCTAAACAACTTATTATTGGCTATTCGTAGTTTTGGCCAGAAATTCTTCTAACCAAAAGCATATGAATGAGGGAGAACAAATAGGTTGTGGTGGTTCTATGTTTAATTCAGGGGCAAAATTCCAAATGTGGAATAGTACACACCACTGAGACCTGGCAGTCATAATGATATGCCCATTTGTCCTGGTAAATTATGTTAGCTGGTCGTCCAGGAGTGTCCAGAGAGAAAAAGAAAAAATACTAGAGAAAAGTCGTAAGAGACAAAGGGAAAGAATTTTTAAAATTATTCTTCCATCATGCAGAAGTAAAAATGAACTACATCAAAATATCTGAGACCACCTCTCATTTAACTTATGAAATCTTTGGTTTATCAGGTGATAATGTCATAATACTAGAAAGGGGTGGATGAAATGTTCTTAAAATAGAAAACTGGTTCCAGGGACAGTCACATGTTGTGGTTTACCGCTTTGTTTCCATGAATGCATGATCTTGCATGTTTTTTGCTCCTTATCTTTTTCTCTTGCTATATGATAGAAAATTTTAAGTGCATAAAGAGGAGGGAAACTGTCTTGTATAATTTTTATTTCATCCCAAGTTTTCTGGATTCCCTTGGCAGAGCAGGGTGGCCACAGAGCAGTGCTCCCCAAATCCTATACAATAGAACTTTTGAGCCCTGAGGGGTTTAAAAGAAAAACACAAATCTTTTTTGTCAAATCTAGGGGGGGAAATACCTTATACAATAGCCTTACCTCAGAGAGTCTGAGTGAGTTTGCATCCACGGAAAAAGATCTTGAGAAGACAAACACCAAACAAAGTTTGCTTAACTTTGTTAAACCTGGATTTTCACAACATTTCCATCCAGAAGGCTTTTTGTGAGCAATGCCTGTTAACATCCTGTGGGCCAAGTGTTCTATGGAATACAGTTTAGAAAGCACAGGTCAAGATGATTCAAACCACACAAGGCCATTTAATTATTCAGATTATTTGTCTGAAAGTGTGACCACCACGCTACAAGGTCAGAATTATCAGTATGATTTTGTCATTTCATACTTTGGTCTAAAATCTGGCCTGGGTTTCTATATTTTTCAAAGCTCCCAGGAAATTAGAATTCAGTGTTGGCTTTGGGAATCATTGCACTAGAATCAATTTAGAATAATGCCAATACAATGACCAATCTTACTATTCCCATAATAGTACTATTGCTGTTACTTCTTCAAAATGCTTTCTTCCCTGCTTATCTCATTATCACCGCCTGTTGACTTGCTGCCATGGAGGCACCTATATCACAAAAATGTGAAGGAAAGCATTCTGGACAGTATGTTCAACAAGGTCCAGTTATCTGCTCTCATTCTTGGACAACAGTAGGAACAAATCCTTACCAAGTGGATCACAAGAGCCAGTAAGAAGTCTCTAAGAATAAGGAAACTTTCTGGTAATAAAATCAAGTAGTTGGGTGATCCATCTTCCCTGGCCTTCCCCACTTTTGTCCATTCTCTGTGCAGGTCCTGCTCCCCCCCCCCCACCTTCCCCGCCTTGGTCTAGGAGCAGACATCTCCTATCCCTCTGCAGAAGCCTCAGCAGTGGTGCCCAGATACCTGCTCATCTAGCATCTGGACACCTTGGTTCGTCTTGGGCACCCAGGCAGCTTTTGGGAGGGAATCCTTAATAGATATTTAACATCTTTCTGCCTTTGCATTCATCCCTACGAAATGACCCATCGCTTTGCCCCAGAGATACATAGATTTGTAACCTGTTTTGAAACGGCCACCAGAGAGTCACTTTCCAAAGTAGGGGGGTGGTCCTGTCCCACATCTGCCCTCTACTTGTGAGATTCAGGTAGGGTAGAGAAATGAAAATAACAAGAATTGCCCTATTTAACTCGTGTTCTCTCCTTTTGGGATCCCTTCCCCTCTTACAGACCACATTTTGGAGAAGAAGAAATTATCTAGAAAGTCTTCCTAATGTTTTCTTCCCTGTGCCTTCATTTGTTCGAGACAGTGTCCACTGCTGCCCGTAGGGCGTCATCTTAAGTGGGCACTACTTGCCTGTCTCCTTCCTTCCTCTCCGTTTATGTTTATTGTTCTTCTGCCTTCTCTGGAAGGGGAGCAGGGCTGCTGGCTGGCAGATGAACTGTTTTTGGCTGAGGGAGACATAAATAGTATACTGGACTCATGGTTACTGCCTTTTCAAGTGGGACCAAAGGTATTATATTCCAAAATCTGAAGGGAAGAAATTCAGGAAATCACTTGGAAATTATCTCATATTCCTCCCCTCCCCCTTCTCTTCCCCTGACCTCTTCTCGGAATACCTATTTTAAAGTGCTCTTTTCTCCTAAGCAGGAGATGGAGAGTCCAGTGAACTTTGCCACTGATTCCTTTCAACTTTGGATTTCTTGGTGTTCTTTAGAAATTGAAGTTGACAAGTTCAAACTTTATAATTTTTCCATAATGCCCAAAGCAGTCTGTTTTAAGACTTAATGTATTTTATAGAATTTATCTCTTCGTGCCTACCTCCCCTTCCCGACTGTACCCTCGAGATGCATGGGTCCAGCACAGTTGAAGGTATATATCAGGACACATGGAATATTGTTACATTGAGCTGTTAAATCTGGCTTGCATGTCTACACCTGTGGAGCCTTGTCCCACCTCTACCAGGAGTAATTTCCCTCTTCTTTGTGCTCCAACAATATTTGGTTATATCTCTGGCACAGGATTTGCCGAAGAAGATTGTGGTGGTTTTGCATTGACCTCCCATGCCAGGTGTGAATGCCTTGGGAGCAGGCCCAGCACTGCATCCGGCTGTTTCTCACGTGCCCTGCCTGCCTCTGAGGAGTTGCTCAGCACAGTGAGGGTAGAAGGGCCGTCATTTACTCACAGCATACTCAAGGTGTGCAAAAAAAGTGTGGCTTCTTTACTTCCTATGTATGATCTGATCTGCTGCATAAGCTTTCTACTCACCTGGATCTGGGTCTGGAATGGGTGTGTGTGTGTGTGTGTGTGTGAGAGGAGAGAGAGAGAGAGAGTTTGGTGACGGTGGAAAGAGAGAACCTATAATACACATTATGAAACTCCACCCAATCTAATAATTTAGATGGTCCTTTTAGGTAACTCATGTTTAAAAATATTTAAATACTTAGGCTTTCAGATTTCCATATTTCTCTTTCTCCCTATTGCTCCCCAGGACAGCATGGGGCCTTGTGTTCTTGCCTTGTTTCTCTGGCACCCCTTATTTCTCTTGTCCACTTGGTCACTGCAAGTCTTAGTGGCATCTCGAGCTAAGGCCTCTCTTCTCCCCACCGTTTCAGCCCTGCTCCGCTCCTGTGGCGCTGTCATCTGTTGAGGCCTGGCTGTAACTCCCACTTGGGTCCTGTGGCCCTCACCCACGGTAGCACTCCTGGTAGTCCCACTAGTCAGCTCTGTCAGCTATCCGTGTCCTTCTGCAGGGCACAGAGGACCTCCCTCACCTCCCTCCTTCCCGCCAGGAGCCAAGCGAGACTTGAGTGATCTGAACGGAGGGCTCACTCTGTCTAACTGTAACTGTCATCCAGTAGCTGTTTGTATTGTGATGTCACTGTGCCGGGTTGGTGTGAGAATGGCCTGGGAGTCACCACAGGGGTCATTCCCTGGCTGAGTCCACAAAAGGCTAAATTACTCAGCTCTCAGTGGCCCCCTGACCTGTCGTCCAAGAGCCTTCCACTTCAAGGTTTTGGCCAAGCACACGACCCATGTCCTAGGCTCTTCTTTCCACCACTTCCTGGGGATTTGTCTTGGTGGGAATGGATGTTGGCAGCAGTTGGTGGGGTTGGGGAGGGGGGACATGAAAACACAACACCGTCTTTTTTGTGATATACCAGTGAATTCAGGTGGTAGAATTCCCTGTGCGAGGGGGAACTAGGGTTTTAGGGGAGGGAAGTCTAAAGCAGTAGGTCACTTGGGCCACAGGTTTTAGCTTTTCAGTTCTGATCTGATGGCATCTTTGTGGAGGGAAACGTGAGAATGCAAGGGCTAGGAGAAAAGGGGAAGAAGGAATTCACACCTGGTCTGCAGCAAGCGATGGTAAATAGCCCAGAGCCAAAGCACATACAGAAGTGGCTGTTCCCTGAGCCATCCGTGTGACTCTCAATTTTAAAGAGCAGTCCCCAAGTGTAGCAGAGATGCTCATGTTGTTCTTAGTTCACACTAGCACTGGACCAAGCCCAGCTGCTTCTCAGGTTCCACAGGGAGACCTGTCATCAGGTCTGGCTGGCCTTCGGTCCTATGGACAAAGCAGGTGTCCCCTTGGCTGCTCTCCCAGGTCAGGGACATCCCCAAGCCCCAGTTGTGCGGGTTTGCAGTCCCTTGGAAGAAAAGACGACTCCTCTCCAGAAACCCTCGATAGCGTAGGTGTGACTGCACCACCGCTTCCTTGAGACTGGACAGATCTCACTTACTCTTCCAAAGTCAGGATGGAGTATTGAACGTTTTGTGATTCCCTCGGTGTCTTTGTTTCCTTTGACAGAGAATCATCCAACGGGACTGTTTACTCCTCTTTCTAGTCCTGAGCCAGAGTCTGAAGCTCAACAAAGCTCTTCTGAATAAAGTTCTTCCTTTCATATTCAATAATAAAACATACTACAACACCACAGAAGTTCAAGTGTCATTAAAAAAATCTTTCAGAGTATGTACTGAGTTTTAGAAGGTTTTCAAAATGCGACATGAGCAAGTCCTGGTGCCATGGAGGCTCACACTGCTTGTGAGGGGAGAAATCCGAGGCACCAGACAGTACTTTTAAACTGTAAAAATCACCACCATGAACACTGAGGAATCATTTACTTGGGGTAAGCAGAGTGCTTTATCCCTGTTGATCCACCAGTATTTGCTATGATTACTGCTAATTCCTTTGTAAATCAACTCTCCTTGTAAATTCTGACAGAAAATAGCTAACAGAGGATGAGCTGTGTTCCTAAATAGTTATGGGAGTTGGGTACCCTATTAACATTTACCTTGTTTAGCTACCTGCGCTATAGCAAGCTTGTGTTTCTAACCACAGAGAAGGTGGGGCGCGATTCTAATAGAAGAGAAAGTGGAACAGATCTCAGCCCTCAAGTACAAAGCCAGGGAGGTCATGCTGGTGAGGGAGATGGTAACACCTGAATAAAAAGTCTCCTCAACTCTTTTTTTTTTGTATGAATATATAACAAAAGAATGGAGAATCTTGTGGCTTTTGACACATTCAGTTATTAGAACTTGCTAGAGCAGACAGACAATGAACGATAATGCACTACAGGTTCAGATCCCTACCTGCACCCCACCCCAAAGCTATTACAGAATGATTAAGGGCTGGCAGGAAATTGAATGGTAATTATGTGGAAAACAAACTTCAAATGTTAATAATATGCAAATTGGTTTCCTGTTTGATTGGAAAGGACGGTACAATACAACACAATCGCCGTGACAGGTTCTTTTCACACCCCTGCCTACTTACCGTCACTCCATCAGCCCCGTGCCTAGCTCTGAATTTCCTTCTTCACAGACTCTTCCTGGTCAGCCTGACTTAGTGAAATCACCCTCAAAATTAAACAGACTTATGAGGATGAACTGGAGAGGGAGAACAGAAAGGAGGGAAGGTGCCTCATACCTCAGAGCTCTGCAGGGATCGTGGCCAGGAAATGTGGAACATGGGACACTTTAGGAAAGTCACTGGGGTTCTTCTTCCCTCATCTGGTTAGTGTGCCGAGCATGCGCTAACATCTCCGTTTCTTCAGCTGATCCTAAGAATCTCCAGCATGAAATCGCTTTGAGTCTTTTCCCTGGTTCTTCCCATGCTCTGAACACCACTGGTTTAAGCCCTTGTTGGATCCTCTCCAAGGTCATCAGACCGTTAATAGCTCACCAGTGAACATTTATCCCTTCCTCTGCTGAAACCAAACAGAAGGATCTGGGAGGTAGATACTACACAGGCCATGTGAACAGAGAGACCCCTATAAAACCAGCCAGTGTAAGGACAACGTAAGTCCAGCTTATTATCACCAATATTCCATCGAGCGGGAGGGCTGTGTCCCTTTTTCTAAGTTAAACTTTTTCTTTTGAGATAGATTCAGATTATTATGAGAAATAATATGGAGAGATTCCCACGTACATTTTACCCAGTTCCCCCTGTGGAAACATCTTGTAAAACTGTGGTACAACCAGGATATTGACATGAGCACCATCTGCGTATCTTCCTCGATCCCCCATTTGTATTGTACTTGTGTGTGTGCACATCTGTTTAGTTCTGTGCAACCTTATTACACATACAGGTCTGGGTATCTTTACCACAGTCAGGATCCAGGATAGTGCTGTCATCACAGGCTCCCTTCTATATTCCCATCCTTGTCACCCCATCTTCCGCCTCCCACTCCTGGCAACCACTAACCTGTCCTTCATTTCACAATCCTGTCATTTCAAGAACGCGATACAAATGGAATCCTCTAGTGTGTAAACTTTGGGATTGCCTTTTTTCACTCAGGATAATTTCCTTGAGAATGATCTCACTTTTATCAGAAAGTTTGGGAAGTTATCTCATAATCAGTGTGATTATGTTTCTCAGTTTAGTAGGATTATACAGTTATTAAGCCACTTTAATATACAGTATCCCATTTGATCCTCTCAACAAGGTAGAAAGAAGAGTTAAAAGGAAAAACAAGTAGAGATGACAGGATTCCATGTTCTAGCTGTGGCCGAGGTTGGCTGGCTCTCCAGCAAACCAGCTCCTTCACCCCTCACACAGTCAGACTATATCCTCTAGCTTCTCTCTTGGAAAGGTGTGGCCATGAGACTGATTTCTGAACAATGGGGAGTGACCAGCAGTGATGCGTTCCAATTCGAGGCTGGTTCATAAAACACTCCCACATATGTCCTTCCACATTCTCTTTCCTTCTGTGGCCATCTTGGAACCTATGTCCAACTTGGTAGAGCCACGAGGTGGGACAAACAACCCTGATTGAACTCTCCTGAATATCTTGACCTTTAGAGTTCTGAGTCACCAGAGGCACGGGGGTGGCCAGTGTGGATTCAGAGGCAGTGGAAGGGAGGGAACAGTTGCAGATTATAACACTTCCTTTACTATCATTTCCTCCCCCGGCCTGGTGGGGCTACCTCCTGTCCTAGCCCAAGGACGTGCACTGCACTGTCCTCACACAAAGCACCCTTGACTCACCTTGGGAGTGTCTCACAGTTTTCTTTGAGGATTTTTTTTTTATTATTATTTCTTTTGTGTGTGTGTGTATGTTTTATTTTTTTATTATTTTTTATTTCTACAATTCTTCTGGAATTAATCTCAAGGAAAGGAGCTGGGCTAACTCAGCATCTTGTTAGCCATTCTTTGTAGACTTAATTTTATTTATTTATTTCTGTTATAAAAGAAAAGAAAACCAAACATGGGGGAAAAAGGTAATCTTATTTATCTTATTAAATATTTATCTTATTAAAATATACTATGTTTCTAGTATGGTAGATTTCTGTGATTTTACTGGTGAGTGAGCTTGAGCTTCTCTAGATAATCCTACCAACACCTACCAATTCAGACTGAATAAGGAACTGATTTCAAGGAAGGAAAACGAGGGAGCCATGGGGCTGGGTTGACTCTTAAGATGTAGAGAAACGTGTCTGTGCATGGTTTCAACCTGCCTAAATCTTCCTGCAGACTTTCCTCTTATGTTTGCTCATTTTCCTTTTCTCATTACCACCATTCAAAGACGTTTTTAGTTCTTCTCATTTCTTTGGTCTATCGTAACAGATGTTTTTGAAGTGGCATGTTTATCCGCAGAGAGAAGTGATGGTGATTCTTTGCACATGAATAGCTGCAAATGAAAAATGCCTTCTAGAACTTACCTATTGGCACCCTGGCAGGATTTCGTGTTCCCCCTGCACAGTTCCCAGCATGGCCTGTGGTGGATTCTGAATGATGCTCTGGGTTTTCTTCTTCATTCTTTGTATTTCTTTTTCCTGAAGAAAGCTGGCCAATAAAGTGGGCTCTTACATTAGCATCCTTTCCTCATAAGCTCTGCGCACCTAGAGTCGTACTTTAGAGAGGCAGTGTTTTCCTTCAGGAATAAATATTTTCCTAGCATAATTGTGCATCTTGCATTTTTTTTTTTGCACTATCTCCTTTTAAGAGAATGTGCGAGTTGAGTGACAGTAAAAACAAGTGAGGGATAAACTGGTTTTGAAGAAATATTTCTCTAGAAGACCAAGAAAGACTAGAGGGGACCCCCTTTCCAAATCACTGCATTATATTACTACAAGAACTCTGCAGGAACACAGTCAATATTGTAAAATCAAAAGGAATTGAAACTTGAACCTGGGTCATAATACCTCCTGGAATACCATCAAAATAGAAGGCTTCTCTTGGACTGAACAGCGCTTTCTGTCTAGTGTTGACTATCAGTGAGCTAGCATGTGTGTGCACACACACTCACTCCCTCTCTCACCCACAAACATGCATCCGGAAAGGAGATTTACTTTGTAGAACAGACAGTAGGAGAAGACTGAATATGCAGGTATGTTCCATGGTGTAGCTTCATGAAAACAAAAGGAATGCCAGTATTCATCAGAACATCCACAGCAACCAAGAGAATGTGGGCATCCAAAGAATGGACCCATGCTGATGGACCAGAACAATCACATGTAGAAGAGGATAATTCAAAAGCAGTTTATATTTAGCTGTTTTAATTATTCTTGTGGCAGATTCCCTTGCCTACGTATGTTGTGCTTATATTAATATAAAAGGACAGGTGCACGTCCTTACACATACCAGCTGTATGTTGAGAGGAGAAGGCTGGGATAGCGAGGTGGGAGAGGCACACAGGCCGGGAATTCAAAGCTTTGTAATAAGTCTTGGTATTTGGGAGTATACGTTCTCCAGCTTTGTTCTTTTTTATTCAAAACTGTGTTGGGTATATTTGGTTGCATTTCCAAATAAATTTTAGAATCAGCCTGTCAGTTTCCATCAAATGACCTGTGGAGAATTTGTTTGGGATTGCATTGAGTCTATAGATGAATTTAGGCAGAATTCATAGTTCTTAAATACTGAGGTTTAAATTTATGAACATGGATTATTCTTTAACTTATTTAGGCCATTTAGATATCCCTTAATAATATCGTACAGTTTTTCTCTATAGAGTTCTTTTTTGTCTTTTATAAGATTTATTTCTGTATACTTTTTATTTGATGATTTTGTAGTAGTACTGTTTTCTAATTGTTTATTGCTGTTTATCCAGGGACCTTGCTAAATTCACCTTTTAGTTATAATACTTTCTTTGCAAATTATTTTAGGTATCCTGTCTATGTATGATTTTATCTGTAGTAACAGTTTTATTTTTTCCTTTCCAGTCCGTATACCTTTTATTTCTTGTCTTTTCCTTCTTGAGCTGGTGAGAACTTCCCGTACAGGCTTGAAGGGAAGTAGTGGTAATAGATGTCCCCATATGAGCTAGCTCAACAGGAAAGCTTACCGTATTTCAGTATTATGTATGATGATGTTTGCTGTAACATTTTTGTTTTAAAGACCTAGTATCAGATTTAGGAAATTCACTTTTGCTCCTTCTTTGGGAAGATATTTATCATGAATAGGCGTTTCCTCAAACACTTTTTCTAAATCTATTATGAAGATTGTATCATATAATTTTTTCTTTCATTCCTGTTAAAATAATGAATAATATTTATTCATTGATTTAAAATATTAAAGCAACCTTGTATTCTTGCAAAGCATGCTTGGTGTTTGCTTTCCATTTTATTTATCTCTGGATTTTAATTTGCTAAAATTTTGTTTAGGATTTTTGCATCTGTGTTTATGAGAGACTGGTCTATAATTCTTTTCTTATAACATTCTCGTTTGGTTTTGGAAGCAAGAGTATGAGCTGGAAAATGTTTCCTCTTTTGCTTTTCTCTGGGAGATTGTGTTAGTTCCTCTTTGAATGGTTTAGATGAATTCACCGATAAAGTGATTCAGCACTGGAGTTTTCCTTGTGGTAAAATATTAAACTGTGCATTCAGTTTCTTCAATAGATACAGAAGTCTTTATGTTGCATCTTTTTTCTTATGTCTGTTTTGATAAGTTTTCATGGATTTTAAAGTTTCATCTAAATTTTTAAATGTATCTGCACAAAAGTATTTATATTTTTTAGTACTTTTAAAAATGTCTGTTGGATCTGTAGTAATATTCTCTCTTTTATTCTTGATATTTGGTTATTTGTGCTCTTTTTTTTTTTTTTTTTGTCCTGATCAGTCTTGTTTGACTTATCCATTTCATTAAGCTTCTCAATTATTTGGATTATTGAATATTCAATTAAGGTTTCTCTATTTACCTAGCTTTTGGCTTTGTTGATTTTTTTTTTTTTCTAAAGATTTTGGCTCAGTCGCTAGGCGTCTGCCTTCGGCTCGGGTCATGGTCCCAGCGTCCTGGGATCGAGCCCCACGTCGGGCTCCCTGCTCCACAGGAAGCCTGCTTCTCCCTCTCCCACTCCCCCTGCTTGTGTTCCCTCTCTCGCTGTGTCTCTCTCTGTCAAATAAATAAAATCTTAAAAAAAAAAAAGATTTTATTTATTTATTTATTTAAGAGAGGGAGAGAGCACACAAGAAGGGGGGAGGGGCAGAGAAGGAGAAGCAGACTTCCCTCTGAGCAGGGAGCTCCAGGCTCTCTGGATCCCAGGACCCTCAGGTGACATAAACCAAAGGCAGACACCTAAACGACCGAGCCACCCAGGCGCTCCAATTTTTGTTGTTTTGTTGTTGTTATTTTGGCTTTGTTGGTTTTCTAAGTGTAAGTTTTTCTACTTAATGAAGTTTTGTTTACTGTGTTTATTTTTTGCTATCATTTACTTTTTTTGGATTAACTTGTTTTCTGTTTCTTGAGATGGATTAACTTATTATTTTCCTAATTTCTTGAGATGGATAATGAAATCACTTATTTTCAGATTTTCTCCTTTTCTAATATATTTAGTTAAGTCTATATATTTCCCTCTTAGCACCGCTTTACCTGGATGCCACAAGTTTTGATGTATCATATTTTCATCAACATTTAGAATTATTTTCTCATTTAATCTTTGACCCATGGTTATTTAGAAGTGTATTCCCAAATTTTCAAACATTTAGAACTCTTTCTTTCTTTCTTTCTTTTTTTCTTTCTTTCTTTCTTTCTTTCTTTCTTTCTTTCTTTCTTTCTTTCTTTCTTTCTTTTTAAAGATCTTATTTACTGGAGAGAGAGCACAAGTGGGGTGGGGGCGGGGCAGAGAGAGGGGCAGAGGGAGAAGCAGACTCCCTGCTGAGCAGGGAGCCCTACACATGGGGCTTGATCCCAGGACCTTGAGATGCTTAACTGACTGAGCCACGCAGGTGCCACCAAACGTTTAGAATATTTTAAATCACTTTTTTTGTTATTGATTTCAGCCTGAGTTCCACTGTTGTTAAAGAACATTATCTGATTTCAGTTATTTGAAGTTTGTTGAGATTTTCTCTATGATCCAGCGTACGGTCAGTTTTGAGAACTGTTACATGTGCACTTGAAGAGAATATTGTACTCTGCAACTGGGTGTAGTGTTCAGTACATGTTCAATTAGGTCAATTTTGTTAATAATGTTATTTAAAGTCTTCTATAACCTTATTATTTTTTTTACTAGTTAATAACTTATATAGATATGCACTTAGGCACCTGGCCTTTTTTCTTAAGTGAAAGGGTAATTAGAGCCCAATAATCTATTTAAATCTATTTGAAAGCCTAAGCAAGTGTAATTGGGAACCGTGAAAACAAAATTGTCTTTTATTTAGGAGATTAGCAAAAGGTAAAAGTTACAGAACTAGACTCTTCTTGCCAGCCATCATTTTGATGGAATTCTTGCTTTTGGTTTGGAGGTCACTAAATCAGGAAACCACATGCCTAAAACAAGTCCTTTTTCAGAAATTATTAAAAGCAATGATCCATACTACCACCAAACTCATGCAACACCCTACCACGGTGCTGTCGCATGAGAGATTATATTCATACCGCACTGTTCAGGCTACAAAACAAGCCTCATTATAACAAAAATGTATAGAATTTTCCCACTTATTAAGTACCTGCACTCCTCTACTCTGCAGCTAGATTGATCTTTTAAAATGCAGATCTTGGGGCACCTGGGTGGCTCAGTCGTTATGCATCTGCCTCTGGCTCAGGTCATGGTGCCAGGGTCCTGGGATCAAGCCCCACATCGGGCTCCCTGCTCAGCGGGAAGCCTGCTTCTCCCCCTCCCACTCCCCCTGCTTGTGTTCCCTCTCTTGTGTCTCTCTATGTCAAATAAATAAATAAAATCTTTAAAAAAATAAATAAATAAAATGCAGATCTTATCATATCATTCCCCCACCCGATTTAAAAATTCTCCAGGGGATCCCCATTATCTCCAAGAAAAAATTAAATTTCTTCAGCTTGGCATAAGCGCACCAGGGTCTGGTTTCTTTCTGCCTTCTTCTAAAGTTTTATCTCTTCACATAGCCGTAAGCTCCAGCTTACCCATGGAATTCCCTGAATGGATCACAGTCTTCTGGCTGCTCCCTCGGTCCAGAGTTTGCCGTTTTTTTAAATCCAATCTTGCTTGCCTGGCTGATACCTATGTGGCCTCCAGTGGCTCTGATGCCACCTCCTCAAGGGAGGGCCTTGTGTTTTGTACACTCCTCTCCTCTGTGCCTTCTCAGCACCCTTGTCACCTCTACTGTCATGCTTGCTGTGCCTCACGGTAGGTGCCGATTAGCCTTCATCCTCCCTAATTAAGGGAAAGCACTGCATTTTCTCTCTCTGGATAGTTAGAGCCTGTCAATGCGCCTGCACTCAGAAAGCACCCAGCAAATTGTGAATGAGTGTTTCAAGCGCAGCCCTCAATTAATTATAAAAACAAACAAATCGCCAGAAAAACACTCGGAGGGCACTAAAGCATAAGCCTGAAGGTCACTTAGTGTATCCCATTTGGAGGAATTGTTTTAATTTACTTTCTATGGCATTTAGGTAAGTGGCAGGGGATGGGAGTGACATGGAGGAAACAGGTGTGTGAAAAGCACACAGAGACGCCTTTGCCTTACAAATACACGGATGTGATGAACTGAAACATTGAGATTTTTATTCAAAAGAGTTTGTAGGACTCATGATTCACTGGGACACGTACAGGAAGTGTTTTAAAAGATCTGTTCTTTCAAACTAAACAAAGCCTGTCTGAGATAACAACCAACATTGGCCACCCTGCCGTTTTAGGAGCTACTAACCATTCTCAGAGGGAATGACCTTGGGCAGAAAGGACAAATATAAGAAAACATATTTCCTGGCTTTTTACTCCAGTTTATTTTTGCTCGGTAGGCTTTTCTGATGATTCATTGTAGTTGTGTCTAAAGCTCAATGCACATGTATGCTTTCAAGGCATAGTATTGTAGGGTTTTTGGGATCTCACTTGGGTGGGGAATAATGCTTCGTCCATTGTAGGGCAGTTTTCTGGATTATGAAGTTGAGTCAAAAAGTTATTTCCTGGCTCGCCTGGGTGGCTCAGTCTGGCTAAGCATCTGGCTCTTGATCTCAGCTCAGGTCAGTGTCTCAGGGTTGTGAGATCAAGCCCCGTGCTGGGCTCCACGCCGGTGTGGAGCCTACTTAAAAAAAAGAAAAAGTTATTTCCTAATAAAATCAACCCTACTGGCTCTAGAATTATCTTTGTGGGGAAAAAAAGAAGACCTTCTCTTTTCTACTCCAACATTCTTTCAAATTGCAAAATACAGTGTTCGGCATTTCCTTCCTTAGTTCCTCTCTTCTGACGCTTTTATGCATTTCAAATAATGGCATAATCTCAAGGTAACTCAGCACCCGGGACTTGACGTGGGCTTGAGAGCACAGAAGACTGAAGAAACACAGCATTTCATCATATGCCTTGTACTGGGAAGCCATAGAAAACAGAGTTTCTGGGGAGAAATAGAAGACTCACGTAAAGCTGCTGTGGCTCATCCAGAACGAAATTATACACTATCCTAACAGAAAGGCATGTTGCCAAAGCTTGAAAGCATAAGCTATTCCTAAAATGGTGTTGCACTTCTATATTGGAACTATTATCTGGCAGCCACAGTGACAGAAATGGATGGAGTGCTGGAAACTATGAACATTCACTCAGAAGAGAGAATTTATTATTGTTATTGTTGTATATTTCCCTTTTCCCTCCTTCAACTTTCTCCCTCCCTCCCTTCCTTTAGGTGGCTGAACCAAAATTACATATGAATGGTATTAAATAGCTCGTTATACGAGTACAACTTACCATGGGATCTCTCCATGGGGACATAGGCTTTTGGGTGAAATGAACCCATACGGAAAAACATCCAGACAGATTTCAGGAGGGGACCAAAGGAAGGCATCTGAGCCTTCCTGCTTTAGCTAGTGTTCTCCAAGGTTAAAAAAACTGCTTTATAACATGGCTATGAGATACTTTATAACATGGCTATTTTCAGACAACCCTTCTTAAGATGGATTCAGATCTAGGGAAAACCTGTACTGTGATGGAAAATAGGGAAGGATGCCTCCTTATTCCCAGAAACTTTGGGAAATTTTTTTAAATTTTTGAGTCTAGTTGATGGCAGCAATGTGAGCGCTCATTTGAAACCCTTCCATTCATGAAGCAGCAATTTCACCAAGAGGTAGGTGGTAGGTAGGGAAGGACAGGGCATCATGTTCCAGGAGGGATAAAGAAGAGAGGGTGGACTGAGGGACCAATGGAGGAACACCCACCTGAACGCCATCTTTGAGCTCAACAACACTTGACAATAAGGACTGGATTCTTCTAAGGCTTGTGTGGCAGCTGCAGAAAGCCTAAAGCCAGCAACTATGTGGACAGGGACAGGTATGGTTTATATCTGATGGGTGTTGGTCCAAATAGGAGCTAGGTGTCTAAAAAGTTGGTCACCATTTGCTTTTTTTTTTTTTTTTTAAGTTCAGATAGTCTTTCTATTGTCATGTTTTGTTTCTTTTTTAATTTCTTTTCCGGTCTCAGTATATTTGCTTTTTATTACATCATGATTTCAGCTTTCATCTTTGTTTCACAGATCCAGGTTTTCCTGAATTTTATGGAACACAAAGTAGACGTTCCCTAAAGTTTACTTCTGTTGCCGTTAGTACATTTTATGTTCAAAAGTGAGTCCTTTCTCTGCATTTTGAGCACTGTATTCTCTGCATTCTTTAATGCTCACTCTTTTTGTTGATATATGTATTTTTTCTGTTTAGTTGTTCTTGAATAAAGAGAGGTGAATGCCAGCTGGGTGTTCTCCATAAACACACTGACTGTGTTCTAGGTTTCCTTTATGTCTGCCAGGGTGTTGATAGAATCTTTTGCTCATCGCATAAGCCAGAGAAACGGGAGTAGATATGAATTTCTAGTATGTCGTATGCATCCTAACAGTACCTTTTTCTGTATTATTTCTTCTCTGGATTTGTTGAAGTCGCTGGGTTATGGGTTTGCTTCTGTTTACAACTTTCTGTCAGGGCAGACCTTCACATGTGGCTGTGCCCGTGTCTGCCTGGGACTACTGGTGACTACATTAGGATGGAGCCCCATACTGTTGATTCTCTGTTACTTGTGGCACCGAATCGGGGGCTTTTCAGGGGAGATGGTTGTCAGTGCTCTGATCTGAACTGTCGAGTGGGATTCCAGGTGATGCATTCCCTGGGTGCCTTGCTCCTGCTTTGGCCTAGGGCCCTGGCTGCCAGATTCCAGGATGGTATGAAGCTCTTCTAGACTTGCTTACCCCGATATTGTGCTTTCCCAGGAGTGGGAATCGTTAATAATCATGGATTCAAAGTGATATTCTATATGATGTTCTTGATCATTTCAATTGTTTTTGATTCATTATAATTGGTTTTTAGTTCATGGAAGTGATGTAGGAAGCCCTTCTACTAGGAATAGGAGCTTCTTTTAGGAAAAGAAGTGTCAGGCATTTTCATATTTACTTGACCTTGCATAATTAGCATTGTATTTCATCTGCCACTTTAAAAAAATCTTTTGAAACTACTTGCCTATTTTGTAAAGACGGGCTTCATTAAATCTAGGTCACGAATCCACAGTCCATTTAATGGGAGATCCAGGAATCTACTCCCACCCTTGAAAGATCACTATCCTAGAATATGCCTTCAAGTTTTTTGTTTTTGTTTTTTGGAAAATCATATTAATGATGAAATTTTGAACTTGTCCACACCTGAGAATATATTTGTTGGCATTCTACTAAATATAGATCTAGGCATAGATATTTTAAATTACACCACATTATTCTCAAAAAATGGTATTACTGTTAAATGGCTTTCTGGTATCTGGCATGGTAGAATTCTATGGCCAACTTACATTTCTGTTACTTTGTATGTCATATATTTTATTTTCTAAAATTTGCAAGTTCTTTTCTCTATTCTTTGAAATAAAAAATTACAACAGCATATGTTTGATGTTTTTATGTATTTTTTTTTCTGGTTTTATCTGATCCTTTTTCATCTGCTTCTAAAGATTTTTCTTCAGTCTAGGAAAACTTATTTGATTAAAGCTGCTTGAGTTTGTTTATTTCTTATGGAAGCCCTATTACAGGTGGACAGGATCATCTGGTTCTTATTTCTTAGTCTTAGATTTTGCCTAGTCATTTTTTACTTTTTGTCGTTTTCCTCTTAGGTTTTGAGAATTGACATGGGTCCTATTAGAGAGTCATGTCAATTCCCGGTAGAATCTTCAAGCCCCAAATGAAGGGAGAAAATAAAAAAATTCTTAAATTTACCCTCATTTTACTTTGCCAATTGAGAGTCCAGACAGCTTGGGGGTAGTTGGGCCCCTGGAGGTGAGAGTCAAAATTAGAGGCAAGCCTAGCCAGGAATGTGTTTTGCTAAAGAGCTTCCAGTCCTTATTTGGAATAGCTCTCAGGGCTCACAGCTACAATCTCCCCATTCTTTGGCAGACTGGCTGTCCACTCTGTGTGAGTGACTGGTAAGCCCTTCCATGCCAACTCCCTGTCCTGCTGCCCCTGAAACCCAGAACACTTCCTGATGGGAGCCACAGGGCTGATCCTCACCTCCAGGCTGACAGAGGCCTCTGCTGGTTTCCCTGTTACATGCTGGAGATTCACAAGTTAGGTAGTGACCACCCTCAGTCTTATTTCTATGGTATTTTACATTGTTGAAATTCCTTGGAATTTCTTTTGTATGGCTGATCCTACTGTTGAAGGTTGATCCAGAGTTTTTCCTCAATATTTATTGCTGATCATTTTCATGGAGATCTGGAGGGGAGTAGTTTACACCTTGCCAAGAAGTGAACTACACTCTCATGATGGCAAATCTTGAGGTTATTTTGAAGTCAGGAAAGTGGAAACAACCTTGGGAGATGGAGACTTGATATTAATCTTATGTATATTGCTAGGATGTTTCCCATCTGGTTGCCTGTGATGATCAAGGTCACTGAATAACAACAATGACAATAATGGTAATAATTGCCTTTATAAAAACAATCAGGAAAGGGGAGATGTTGGTCAAAGAATATAGACTTTTAGTTTTAAGATGAAAAAGTTCTGGGGATCTGATGTGTTTTGGTGATTATAGCATGGTGATTATAGTTAGCAGGTTACTAGTTTCAAGTATTGTATACTTGAAAGTTGCTAAGAGTAAATCTTAAATGTTCTTGCCACGAAAATAGTTATAATTGTATGAGGTATTGAATGTGTTAACTAATCTTATTGTGGTAAGCATTTTGAAATATGTATGTGTATCAAATCACTGTGTTGTACACCTTACACAATGTGATATGTTAATTATATTAAATAAGGCTAGAAAAAACCCACATGGTTGATGTGAATATATTATGATTTAATCTTTATATCAACTGGGAAAATTTGGTGATTGGATCTCCATCTTTTAGCTGACACTCAGAGAAGTTAAATATCTTGTCTGGTATTACATAGCTAATATGTTGTGATGTGGGGCTGAAAACCAAGGTTGTCCTCAAAGCTTCTGTTCTTTCCTTTGCTGGCTGTCAAACGGCCTGAGGAGTTGTCCAACCTCCACATCTCTGGTATTTACAGTGTTCTCAGTTACTGGACTTTGATCATCTCTTGTCATTTTATTGCTCTCATATATACTAACCCCTTCTCTGTGGGGTAGTGTTGATATAAATAAGATAGCCTATATTATCATTTCTCTTACACTGTCTGGAACACTTGACTAGAAGGGGGGGATGATCTTGTCTTTAATACTTTGGTTTACTATCCAGCCTTTCTCTCTCTCTCTTTTTTTTTTTTTTTCCTTAAAGCTGGAGTGTTTATCTGCCCCTAGAGGAATTCCTCCTGTCCTGTAAAATAGTTTATCTTTGGTATTCCTTATGTGGCCCCCTATGGGTATTTTGGTGCTCTGAATCTCCTCACCTGTCTTAGAATACCCATTGACTATGAGGTTGCTCCTGCAGGCTCATGAGGCTGGTCACTGCTGAATGAACATAGTATAATCTTTAACATGGCAGAATCTCAAGTGGCATTTTGTGATGTTGGTGCTGCTCATGCTTTACTACATCCAATTAGAACAAAAAAATTCAAATTAGAGAAGGAGCAAAATCATTGCTAATTTAGGGAACTCCTAGAAAGATAAAAGACAGCTAAAAAGTCTTGGGGGTGGTCTGTGCCTGGTGGATGAGAACATTTTTGTTCTTGCTTCACAATGGCAAAAATGTATTTTATAACTTGAGAAATACCAGTATTTCTCAGCTCCCTCATTAGATTTGTATTTTCCTTCCAGGTAAACTGGAATAAATAAAAACATTCTATGGCTGTAAAATGTGTCGCTGTAATTGTAGGATTATTCTTTGTTCCCTCTATTCTAATTTAATCGTGTCTTTTTTCCCTCCTAGGTTACGATCTTTGGTCAAACAATTAGAGAGAGGCGAGGCTTCGGTGGTAGATCTTAAGAAGAATTTGGAATATGCAGCCACAGTACTCGAATCTGTGTACATTGATGAAACCAGGTAAGCTAAACATGACAAGAAGTGAGTACACTGAGGGTCAGTTCTCTGTTATGTGGCTTTTCTGAAATGTCTCCCTTGGCCTGTAGTGGGGTAGTGCTCAAATGACGGGTGACAGAGCTTTCGTTTCTACAAAACGAAATTTGGACCTCTCCTAGCTCTGTGCCTCCTCATCTGAGAAAGGAGCTAACTGAACGTTTTTCACATGGCCATTATGATAATGGAGTGAGATAATGTAAGAGGAGAAAAAGTGATTTTTAAAAATATGGTAAGATTTCTTATCAAGTATAGAGTTCCACTGTAATAATTGTACACTGTTAGCCTCAGCCTAAAAGTTATTTTCATGTGTTAATTCACATTGTCTTTAAGTGGAGGTTCCTTAAGTGACGATAAAGCATTTATCCTCTTAAGGACCCAGAATTCCTCCTGCAATCTTGCGTGTTACCAATTTTTTTAATAGACTCTTTCCACCTGAATTATCCAAACGTATTAAAGCACTTCCTGTCAGCAAATGCATTTGAAAGTAGCGAAAGAGCTTTTGTTTTGAAAGATGTTGACCTGGTGAATTTGAAAGACTTTTTTTCTCTTTTCTAATTCAGGCTCCTCTGTCAGTCTTAACTTCTCTACGCCAGATTCCAATCTGAAAGGATTTCCCAGTAATCTAAGAATTAGTATGCACGTGGTTTAGTTTTTGGTGACTTGCTTGGTTCCTAATTTAAGGAAATTTGATATCATAGTTTTTTCCAAATGTTACATTTGCTCCCCTGCCCCCCAATTGATGTGTCTACAGGAAAAAAAAAATCTTTTTTAAAACTTTTTATTGATACCTGTTTACACTGCTTATTTTTAGTAGGGCTTAATATAAGTATAAAATACAACTTTATTTTAACTTATTTTTATTTATTTTCTCTTCCGGTGGTCTGACCTATGAACAAGTTTGAAAAATCAGCCAAGCACATCTTACAGATGACTTAAATCACTGAGCTCAAATAAAGAACTGCATTATTTTGGAAATTTTGCTTGAATTTAGAATTTATACTTCTGTAATGTTCTATCAAACTAGAAGGAATATCAGTTGATATCATTTTGCTTTATTACTTCAGAGGACTGGGTTGATGTGATTTGGGTAATATTTTACAAAGTCTTTTTCTTTTTTAAATTTTTAATTTTTTAAAAAATTATTTTTAGGGGCGCCTGGGTGGCTCAGTCATTAAGCGTCTGCCTTCAGCTCAGGTCATGATCCCAGTGTCCTGGGATCGAGCCCCGCATCAGGCTCCCTGCTCAGCGGGAAGCCTGTTTCTCCCTCTCCCACTCCCCCTGTTTGTGTTTCCTCTCTCGCTGTCTCTCTCTGTCAAATAAATAAATAAAATCTTTTAAAAAATTATTTTTATTTTATTTTATCTTAAGTTTATTTATTTATTTATTTATTTATTTATTTATTTTTAAAGATTTTTATTCATTCATTTGAGAGAGAGAGAATGAGAGGGAGAGCACATGAGAGGGGGGAAGTTCAGAGGGAGAAGCAGATCCCCCGCAAGCAGGGAGCCCGATGCAGGATTCAATTCAGGGACTCCAGGATCATGACCTGAGCTGAAGGCAGTCGCCTAACCAACTGAGCCACCCAGGCGCCCTTAAATTTATTTTTATTAAAGATTTATTTTATTTATTTATAACTGATGTATAACCTTGTGTAACTTTAAGTTGTACAGTGTGGTGATTTAATGCACTTATATATTGTAATATGATTACCACCAGAGCGTTAGCTAACACCTCTATAATGCCACAGAATCTTCATTATTTTTTTGTGCTGGGAACAATTAAGACCTAGTCTCTTAGCAACTTTGAAGTTTGTGATGCAGTATTGTTGTCTATAGCAAAGTCTTTAAATGTTCTTTTTTTTTTTAAACACAAAATAATGCCACATGGTCCATCTATGAAAACCTCCCTGTGAATGCATTTTTAAAGGGAAGATTTAGATCCCATTCAAATTCCACAAACCTAGGAATAAAGATACTGGGTGCTCTTAGAGCCTGAGATGGAGCATTTTTTACTTTCTCTGATTTCTTTGTTTTTGTGCAGTCTGGTAGAGAGAACCATCCTGAAACATAATGGTGAGCTTTTACAAGCCTTACCAAAAAGGTGCTATATTTTTTGTGGCCGTTTTTAATTTGGTTTCTTTGTATCTGTGGAGGCAGGTGGGGTGGAAAGAGGGAGCAGCCATTGTGAACAGAGAGCTCTAACTTCAGATGTAATCTCAGTGTCCTGGTTGTGTTTCTTGCGTTCAGGCGACTCCTGGATACGGAGGATGAACTCAGTGACATTCAGTCAGATGCAGTGCCTTCTGAGGTCCGAGACTGGCTGGCCTCCACCTTCACGAGGCAGATGGGGATGATGCTCAGAAGGAGCGAGGAGAAGCCACGGTTCAAGAGCATCGTCCATGCAGTACAGGCTGGGATATTTGTGGAGAGGTAAAGATGGCTATCAGTCAGTGACCAAAGCAGCAAAAGGGACACCAGTTTCCAATAACAGGAAGCTTTGCTTTGATGTAATTTTTGTATCTGTATAAACACTGAAAATTCCGAATTTTCAGAATGGAAATAGATAGTCTTGAAGGAGAGATTGCTAAAACATATTTCTTTAATCTTTGTCGCATCATTAGGACAAGACTTTGCCTTTGCTCAGAATTCTTTTTGTTAACTAGAAAAGGTTTGGTTTAAGTTCAGTCTCCCATTTTTTAAAAAAGGACATCATCTAATCCATCATCCTTTGACATATGTGGAACAGGGCAGGGATGCCTTGAGGTTGTTGACCTGGGAGGGGGGACAGTTCATTTAAAGGCTTTGAGTTCCCCATGACGCTTTCCAATTTTGTTAGCCATTTTGCTCTTTAATTAAATTGCCCCCTTCCCCAGAAATAGATACCAGAAATTGATTTATTCTTCCTACAATCCTTATTACACAAATCAATTTATTCTTCCTATAATCCTTATTGCACGTCTACAGGTTTTAGAAATGCCACATTCAGTTCAAAGTTCACCTGGGACATTTCCCTTCTTGTTTTTGACAGTTCTAAAGAACAAGCTCTTCCAAATGGGTTGCCCATAGGAGTTCCTCATTCAGGTTAAAGTACTACTTTGCATACTATTTATGCTGTACTATAATTCACTTCTAGTAGAAGAAGTGACCCATTTTAATAATTGAATTTACAACTTGGGGCCCATCGATTAATTTTTTTTTTGGTTTCCAATAATTCATGTATGTGGGATTGCTTTAATTTCTCTTGAATGTAACCCTTTCTTAGGTCACTTAAATGACTATGAAAAAGGTTATAAAAAAACTGTTATGTTTCTTGGTTCACCCACTGACATGACTTCTCATATTTGTCAGTGCTTAGTGTAAGTCTGTGGCTTGCTAATTCTTTTTCGTAAGATAAAATATTGCATTTTTCCCCTCTGACTTTGCCAGAATGTATAGACGAACATCCAACATGGTTGGACTGAGCTACCCACCAGCTGTTATTGAAGCATTAAAGGTAATACCAGAGAAAAGGTCTGACAGTGTACATGGTATCTTATAAAAAGTAGATACATTTGTTGTTAGAAAATAAGAGGCTTTCATTTATGGTTCACTTACAGGTTTCCCAGTCATCCCTGACTTATTTCTTTCATTATTTTTTACTTATCTGTTCTTACAGTATCATGATCTTTTTGCCTTTGACTTGATTTTTTTTTTTTTTTAAATCAAACTGTGTGAGTCTCATTTCTTTCTACATCACCATCAGGGGGATCTTTGGTGATTGTAGTTGTATCATTGTCTGATTATCTACTCTAAGTCCATTTTGTAGATGAAGAAACTGAGACTTAGTGAGATTTTTAAAAAGATACAGTTGGTTAGTTAGAGCCAGAAGAACTAAAGTGTGATACCAGAGTTCCAATCACATAGTAAGCTCTCAGTAACATTTTACTGCCTGAATGTGTCCCCAGAACCTATATATCCTACTGTTTACCCAAGACTCTCACAGAGCCCTAAAGTTCAATGGGAAGTTACATAGGCGTTTGAGTTACAATGAGCTAAATCTTGCAGAACTACTCCCACTCAGGCAAGCTCTTAGAATTATATAGAATATTCTCTAAGAGCCTCAAAGTGGATTCTTATGTATGTGTCAGTTCAGATCCACTGGTTTAAAGCCATGCTGGCTGTGCTAAAGCTGATTTGGCTTCTGGATTTGAGGGTGGGGCTGTGCTAAGGGCCAGGATCACTTGGCTGGTTGACATTGCATGATATCTATACACAGAATCGAGTCATCCATTTGCGTAGGGACATCCTAGCATACTGACTATTGTGTGTGTGTGTGTGTGTGTGTGTGTGTGTGTGTGTGTGTGTGTGTGTTAAGATTTATTTATTTATTTTAGAGAAAGAGAGAGAGCATAAGCAGGAGGGACAGAGGGAGAGGGAGAGGGAACCTCAAACAGACTCCCTGCTGAGTGCAGAGCCCGACGTGTGGCTCAATCCCCCGACCCTGGGATCATTACTTGAGCCAAAACCAAGAGTAGGACACTTAACCAACTGTGCAACCCAGGTTCCCCATTCTGACTATTGTTATGGCTATTGGTTGTCTATCTCTGAAACCTGAAACATGTATTACCTGGTGATGGTTTCAGAAGTTAACTTAAATTACCTACTCATGGAATCAGGCATGGGAGAGCTTCATGATCAACTTAATGTCAAGAAAGACTTTTAGGGCCATTTTGATTTTGTATTTCAGTGTCTTTCTCTTGCCTCAAAGACATTCACTAGTTGAATTTGTGAGACCCTATATTCGGATTCTCAGTTGTCCATTTTCTTTCTCTTTTTTTAACTACCTTTATTTTTTTTTAAGATTTTATTTATTTATTTGAGACAGAGAGAGAGAGCAGGGTAAAGGCAGAGGGAGAAGCAGACTCCCCACTGAGCAGGGAGCCCGACGTGGGACTTGATCCTGGGACTCCAGGATCATGACCTGAGCCAAAGACAGACCCTTGACCAACTGAGCCACCCAGGCCCCCATCCATTTTCTGTCTCTTAACTCATGCTAAGAACAGGAAAGATGCTCAAGAAGGATGCGGCAAGAAGATACATGTTTCCTCTTGCTCCTGTTTGGTCTCCCCACCAGTGCCCAGTGCACCCAGTGTAATTTACAGCCACATTTCCCATGTAATCAGTGAAATCACGGCATGAGATCTGATGTTTCATAACACCCACTAGGAAGCTGCATTGATATTCATAAACGAACCCAAAACATTCAGTGAAATCTTAGGGACATTAAAAGAATCCTTTATATTTAATTTCTTCTCTTATTATGAACATAAATACAGATGGTTATACCAGTATTAAGAAATTTATAAAAATATTTCCTCTAGACTGGAGAATCTTTTCTATGCAAAATAACTGAAGAAAATGTGGAACATCCTAGGATGTGCATGAATTGTTATTTCATGCGTAGGGAAAAGTCATTCTCAGAGGCACACATGTTGTCTTTCTGAGGGGAAAGGAACCTAGATGATTCAGACCAGGAATGAGTGCTAACTCTCCAAACTGCTACCCTTCTGCACAATTATTGAGGATAATATGCATAAGGCTAGAGCTGTACTTTCTCTTGATCCTGTCCCCTATTTACTAGGGGAGTTTAAGATCTTTTAACAGTGTAATATTCCCGCCCCCCAGACTCTGGTTTAATCTGCAGTGGATTGAAGATGAGTTGGTGGGATCACACAGATACTTTCTTTTTTTAGGTAGTACCTGTTAAAAAATGGTTTTTTTCTACTACACTGCCAAAGGTTTACATGGGATGGCCAATACTTTCTTCTATTATAGGAAATTTCTCCCAAAACTGAGAGAATACAATTCAATAAAATAACCGTCATGCCGTGGTCATGTTAACCTTTGTGATTAATGTAAGAACATGGCATGAAATCACATTAAGTAAGAGAATAATTAACCGCCACCGATCTCTAAATTTGACATATGTTGCTCTTTTGTTCTTTTAATTTTTTCCATCCAATATATGCCAGCTTCTGATTTGGGGAGTTTTCTCTCTAGGCTTTTGAGGTGGGGTTATTGGAATTGTAGAAGTGTATTATTGTTTAGAAGGCATCTGTTGTGTAACTTAGGAAGGGACACCCTTGGTAGACTCTAGGTTTAAAGTGGGAGGAAGAGAGGAGGTTCAGGCTTCAATTACTTTAGACTCATAGGAAGTTCCTGAAGTTTTTCCTCAGGAATGGGCCTTGGGCCATGTTTGGTAAGAGAGGCTTGAGACGGTTAAAGACAGTTAAACTAGGTGCTTGTTAAAAATGCAGATTCTAGGTCCCAGGCCAGGATTCTGCAAGTCCCTCAGCTGAGAATCAGCATTTTTTTCCTGAGCACCCCAGGTGGTTCTGAAGAACATGAAAATTTGAGAATCACAGCTAAGTCCCTTTTAAAAATGAGTAACGGGAGAGAACATCCCACTGACTACTCACACTAATCTTCCTGTTTCTCTAAGTTCTAATAATCTGAATAAATCATGACTTCTTACTGTGATCGTTTCTGTATTTTCAGTGATAGCCTTTCTCTTTTTTATTCATTCTGGAGAATAGGAGTAAAAATTGCAGACATGACAAAATGTTTTCTCACCTATTGTGTTGTCACTGGTCTTTTCCGTAGGACTAATGGATGTCATGACAATGTCAATTATAGTAGCTAAGGTGAAGCTTTAGGTCTTGGGTTAATCTTAAATGGCCCCACTATCTATGGCTTAGGCCCTATTGGGGTATTTAGGGCATGAGGCCTGGCTCACAGCATATATTCATTGAGTTTACAATCTCCTCTGTTGACAATGATATCACTGTTGACGATGATGCCAGTGGGGTTATTACCTGGTTCTGCTACCAAATGGCATTAGACGCCTCCCTTCATCTCTCTGAGGTAGCCATCTGTAAAAGTGGGGAAAGTAACACCTATTTCTAGGGTTGTGAGGATTAGCAAATGTCTATAAACACTTCTCACTGTGCCTGGCACAGAAAATGTGCTCAGCTTATAGCAATTTCTTTAGTTGTTATAATGGAGGAGAAATGTCAGAAGGCTGAGGTGAGGTTACCACTACGTGTCAACTTTTTGGAAAAGTTTGGTTTTCCCTATATATACAATTCAGTTTTCCTGTGCCCTGGTGTCCATGAGGAAGACCCTTGATGGCCTTGGGATGGTCTTTGGTCTTTGGAGGAGGGACAGGGTGGGATAGATGGATGATGTTAGAATGCATTGGGGGCTGAGGTGAGAGCCACTCAGGCCAGCAGTTCCAGAAGAGTCTCTTCCAGGGAACCATCTGACTTTTCCTGGACTCAGTGTGGTCTCACTTGTGTCCTTATGTGGTCTCACATGTGTCTGCTTATGACAGCACACTTTCTATAATTACTGAAAGTGAAACTTTTTTTTTAAGATTGTATTTATTTATTTGTCAGAGAGAGCAAGAGAGAGAGAGCAGGGGGAGTGGCAGGCAGAGGGAGAAGCAAGGAGCCCAATGTGGGACTTGATCCCAGGACCCTGGGATCATGACCTGAGCTGAAGGCACACACTTAACCGACTGAGCCACCCAGGTGCCCCTGAAAGTGAAGCTCTTGACACAAGAAACCAAATGACTGTTGCTTTGGCTCTTGCTTAACCACACCTTTGTTTACTACATCCACAAGTATCTGGTTGTAAGTCAAAGACACATCAGACAATGTTTACATATATTTTGGGGTAGCTATTTATAGACAAATAAGGCTTTGAACTTCAAGACTGATGTGTGAGGAGTGCTTAGCTCTTAGTTTTACTTTTTTTGGTAAAGTGACTTACAGATTTGAGGACTAGGTTCTCAGATCAGTGCTTCCAGAAGTGGTAGCATTTTTCTCTTTCATGAAATGAAGTCTTTCTCTGTGATTTTAGCTCACCAGTTTGAACTGAAGGGACACATGATTTGTATTCTATATCACACATGTTTCTGAATACTTTTAAGTGGGTTAACATTCTCAACTGTGGACTAAGAGGAAGTCAGTAGGTAATAGGAAGGGACTGGGGAGAAGTTTGGAGTAGGGAAGCACCTTAGGTTGTCGTGAAGTGAAATAAACATTTGAAATTCCGCAGTGGTAGTGACAGGCTTAACGGAAAGGGCCTGAGCTTAGGCATCTGTTGACCATGTTTGTATCCTGGTCCCACTTGTGTCCTTAGCACTTCACTTGTGATGGATCTTAGGGAAATTAACTTCTCAGTTTTCTCATCAGAAAGATGTGACTAATAATACCTGCCACTTAGAGTTGTTTCAGGATACATTATGTATTTATCACTGATCACAACACCTCGCATATGGTAGGCACTCAATAAATTATAGCTGTTGTTATAAGTAGTAAGACTATTTAATTATTTTATCAGTAAATGCTGTGCAGGTCTGCCAAGTTGGGAAAAGTTTGAGGGCAGAAATGGTGTTAGAGTCTTGGGCTGTGAAATCCTGGGTGAGGGTTGCAGGGCGACTCCCCGAGGGGGAAGACGGGTAGCTGTATGAGTGGCTGTGGACTAATGCAGTCTTTCTCCCTGCCCTGCCGTGCAGGATGTGGACAAGTGGTCCTTTGATGTCTTTTCCCTCAATGAGGCCAGCGGGGATCATGCACTGAAATTCATTTTCTATGAATTACTCACGCGTTATGATCTGATCAGCCGTTTCAAGGTCAGTGCCTACTTTTAAAAAAAAATGCATGCATTTGTCCATTTTTTCTTTTTTAAAGATTTTGTTTATTTATTTTAGAGAGAGAGAGAGTGAGCGAGAGAGCAGGAGTTGGTGGGGGTGGGGGAGGCAGAAGCAGACTCTCCACTGAGCAGGGAGCCCAATTGGGGGCTCGATCCGGGGACTCCAGGATCATGGTCTGAGCCGAAGGCAGGTGCCCAGATGCTTCACATTTGTCCATCCTTCCATGACTTTTGGGGTAAGACCAAGACCATCCTTCCATGACTTTTGAGCTAAGACATCCTTTTAATATAGACTGAACACTGCTATAGGTGACTTGGGAAGATTCATCCAGACAGCTGCTGCCCTGAACTCTGTGGTGGTGGGAACTTTTCCTTAAGCCCTTGCTGGGTGGGGCTCATAGCAGGCGAGAGAGGCTGGAACCACCCGGTTGGATCCCAGTCTTCCTAGAAGTACAGGCCGAAGTGTGGACTAGCGGAACTCCCGAACGGCTCTCCCCGCAGATCTCATTTCAGCCTGATTTCGTGTACTGTCGATCGCTGCTGGCACAGTAATGGAGACAGAGTGTGCATCCGCTGTCTCTGCAGACTTTTTTCCCCACCACTTGGCTCAAATTCAGACAAATGCTCTCACTTATCATCCGTGACAGATCATCAGTATTTCCCAGCCATTCATGCTTCAAATTAATTCTTCAACTTTAAGTAAAGAGCATGAATTGTTTTCAGTGTTCAATCCCCTCTGCTTTGTAATACCATGGACTCTAGACGTCCAGCCAGGTTCTCCAGGGAGTCTGTGCGTTCATCTGGTGACATCTATCGTATCATGCTCCTCAGACTTCTCTCATCATGGGGATGAGCCCCTGGAAAATGCAAGGGTTTTTGAATATAAGGTATTGATTTCTCTAGACAGCATGGTTCTTTATCACCTTCCTAAGGACTGTGTACTTGGGGGCATATTTCCTACATAGCCATAAATACTTTATGGCAGTGGTTCTTAATTTCTTTGTGTCAGAAATTGGCCTGAAAATCTGGTGGATGCTCAGGACACTTTCCACAGAATACAGCTCTTGTGCACATATGCACACCTTTACCTAGCATTTTCGTGTCTCATGGATCTCTCATGAACAGCCCAAAGAACCTGGGGTTATTGGATATTCATTTTTAAAGCTGATAATGAATTAATCTCTGGCATATGAGGCAATATTTAAATTTTTAAGAATCCACAACTGGTAAATATAGAAGGATCTCCTCAAGGAAGAACATGTTATAGGCTCTCATGAAGCATTACAGTAAAGCATTTTCCTTATTTTTTTTTTTCTAACTTACGTGATTATTGGTCTCCTGGAACCCATGTTTTCTCTTTTTATCCCAGGGTTGTATTTGATAATTAACCCTAAACCAAGGAATTAACCCAGAAAAGAAATACAATGAATGTTTTCAGGGTCCCCTTCTTTTGTGCAGACATTTTGCATTTGTTCTTTATTTTCTGCCACATAGAAAATGAAGGTTATGTATATTATACATATTTGAGACAGAATAGGAATTAGGCTACAATTCCAAATTGCAATGCAACAATAATAAATTGCCAAGTAAGAGACATAAGAACACACTCTGTTTCTGTTCTTGTATATAACAGGCTATCACATGTTTTGTTTTGTGTTTTTTTTGTGTGTCCAGCACATACAATCATTCCTCCTAAGGGCACAGTTTTCAGGAGGTGGCGGCTTGTGTTTGTTTTGCAATCATTTTACAACTTAAGATCCTTATGTACTTTATGTTTTCCCACAAAATAAATGAGATGTGCTACACAGTATGTATCCATTTATTTCTCAAGAAATAAAAGACTTGAAAAAAAAAAGAAATAAAAGACTTGAACCTCTGCTTGAGAAATAGGTGAACACATACCCTTTGCCCTAAATATCTTTGAGACAATTCTGGGGTTCTGGACTGAGAACAACAACAACAACAACAAAAAACAATTTGCAGGGCCGACTCTTCTTAAACCAGGGACTTACTGTGAGATTTTCAAATCATCTGATAATTCCTTCAGTAGTTTTAACTCATTTTAAAAAGTTCTGATTTCTTCATGTGCCATGTTATGCTCCCAGGAAGAGGCAGCTCGAGTGCCTTAGACTTGTGCTTCCTCACTTAAAGCTACCAAATCACTGGCTACTTAACCTTACTGCTCTCTTTCAGATCCCCATTTCTGCCCTTGTCTCATTTGTGGAGGCCCTGGAAGTAGGATACAGCAAGCATAAAAATCCGTACCACAATTTAATGCATGCCGCCGACGTTACGCAGACTGTGCATTACCTCCTTTATAAGACAGGGGTAGCGGTAAGTACTGATAGGAACTCCTAGATTACACAAAAGATGTGATGATGGTTCTTTTTACTGGAGGCTATTCCTATTCTGATGAGGTTGAGCCCACAAGAAGTGCGTTGGTGCGTGGACTTCCTGCTCCCCAAGAATTGTCTAACTATCACCGAAGGTCTTGGGGCTCCTTACGGCTTCTGCTATTTTCTGCATCCTGGACTTGATGAAATAAATATGTGGTAGTGACTTGCATCTTTATTCGGCTATGACCACATTAAATATAATTTCTAGAACTAAGTATGTATTTCCAGATGTCTCCACATCTGGAATCATATCATATCATATCAAGTAGAAATCATATCATATCAAATAGAAATCATATCAAGTATGCCTGGCAACCACATTGCACACAGTTAGCTTTTGGTTTAAGCCATTTGATCTTTTTCATGAGGATTATTGATTATTCTCATCCTACGTACGTGTGTTCAATTTGTTTGACCTCAGGGGCAATCTTTACTTCTAATCATTTGAAATTTTTCTTATTTGTTTTGACCCAACATTTCAGCTCTTTAGTTGTTTTTGAATCCCTGTTCTGTAATCCATTGTATGAACTGGCCTGTTTAACTTGGTTATCTCTCCCTTTGCCCTCTTTGCCTTGATAAAAGCTGTTAATTTTACAAGATATAGCTATTAGTGATGAACAGCCAGTTCTCTGTTAGGTCTCTATGACTTTTTCCTTTGAAATCTTCAGAGTCAACATCAAAGTAGACATTGTTTGGCTGTGGTTATTAATTAGCCCATAAACTCAACACATTCGTTATTTTTTCCTCTAGGGCATGTTGAAAGACTTGGTCTAATATCTCACTGAATTAAAAATGGAACACAGTGGGAGGAGTGTGGGCTTTGGAGCTAGATATAGTGGGTCATAAATCCTTGAGTAATTACTTATTAGATTTAGTGACCTATGATAAATTGCTTAAATCTCTGAGTCAGGATTTTCGCATTTTTAAAATGGTGAAAAATATTCTATCTTATAGAAATACTGTGGCAGTTAGGAATAAACTATCAAAAATGCGAAGTGCTCGGTCTGCCTCATGAAGGAAGTTCAACAGTTAGAAATTGTTGTTAGTAAAACTTTGCTGGATTTTCTCAAAACCTCTCAACAATTTCAGTTCTTCTTTATTGTAAAGCTGGCTTCTTAAAAATATTATTTAAAAAAGCTATAATTTTTTATATTATAGAAACACTATCAAGGGGACCTGTTTAATGTGATAAAAGATTTCTGTCAGAAGCACAGAGCAGACCTAGTTAATGGTGGTTCCTTGAAAACATGGAGCAAAACAGGGATGGCCACACTAGTGTTGCTATTGAGCATTTTTCTGGAGGTCTCATCCAATGCAATGTAGTATCTAAAAAAGTTGAAGAAGTATTCTGTGAAAATAATTTGACCATCTCTTTTAAAAAATCAAGAAAATCCAACTACAAATTATTAGGTCAAATAAAAGACCTCAATCAGATGTAGATAAAATAACTGTCCTAGGGCACCTGGGTGGCGCAGTCGGTTAAGCATGTGCCTTCGGCTCAGGTCATGATCCCAGGGTCCTGGCATCAAGTCCCACATTGGGCTGCTTGCTCAGCAGAGAGCCTGCTTCTCCCTCTGCCCCCCCCCCCCACTAATTCTCTCTCTCTCAAATAAATAAATAAAATCTTAAAAAAAATAGCTGACTTAGACATTGGAAATTAACAAGCATAATAGAGGAACCTACATTCTGGAGAGTTGTTTTTTTTTTTAAATTGATAAGTTACTAATGAAGAACTTCAAAACTGATAAAAAGGAAACTGTAAAACTAAATTAAAGAGCAGAAAAACAATGTTTAAATAAGAAAGAAAATACATTATGTTTTTAATGCAAAGCTTCAGTGTTATATAGATGTCAATTTTCTTCAAACTGATCTATAAATTCAAAGCAATACCAATAAAGAATAATGAAACATGATAAGCTGAGTCTGAGATATATGTAAAATAGGTATTTCACAACTTTAGAAAAAAGAGTTTTGAAAAAGACAATGTATGCCTTGGTATAGTTCTTATTCTACTAGGTGTTAAAATATCTGCTGAAGCTGTAGTAATAGAGACAGGGTGGTATTTGTGCAAAAATCACCAAATACATGAATGAAGTTGAGTAAAGTTTCTCAAAAACTAAGCCCAAATATTTATTGAGCACAGTTTTGATTTAGACATGTTGAGTTTCAGGTCCTCATTAGACATCATTGTGGAAGTGTCAAGCGGGAAGAGAATGAATGGATTCGAGAGCTCTGGGGAGAGGTTAGGGGTGGATATGTAGATTAGGCAATCTTGGGCATATCAATATTATAGAAAGACATGGAATTAGTTGAGATCACCTGAAGAGCGAGTGTGAATAGAGAAGTAGTAGGGGCTCTGAAGTGAGTCCTGGAACAGCCTCAAGTTTAAAATGAAGGTAAAGAATTAGAGCCAACAGTAGTAACTAAAATGGAGTGGTCAGTGACATTGGAATAAAAGCCAACAGTGCGAGCATGGAAGCCAAGGAAAGTAAGTGCTTCAAAAGAGAATAGTGAATTGTATGGGACATGCCAAAATGTCAAATAGGATGAGGATAGACAAGTGACCACTGCCTTTGGCAACATGGAAGTCATTAGTGGCCTTGACATGAGTGGTCTCAGTGCTTTGGTGAGGATGGACCACTGACAAGAGTATAATGAAGAAAGAATTCAGGTGAGAAGGTAAGGACACATCTATAGACAACAACATTACAGGGAAAATGACTCAGGTCAAAAAATGTTTTGGGAACTATGGTTCATTTGGGGAAAGAAAAGAATGTTTTTGTTCTACTTTAACCAATCACCTAATATTGGACCAATGAATTAAAGATTTGAATACAAAAAATTTGATCATATTAGAAGAAAATATGAGAATATGTTTATTTCCTTGAAACAGGAAATTCTTTCTTATATAAGCCTCAAAACACAAAAGTTATATAAAAATACTGATTAAGCTGAGTGTATGAAAATTAAAACCTGTAGGATAAAAAGAATCATCATAATGATGTAAGTACTTGAGGAAAATATGGGATTAAGATCCAGATGATAGAAAGTTATCAACAAGAAAATGACAGAAATTCAGGAGAAAAATAGGAGGAAACCCATTCACAGAGTGAAGATTGCCCTGTTATAAAGTCTCTGTCATAGGTGGAATTTTGTCTTCCCCCTTCCCCGCCCCCAGATTATGTTGTTGAAAGTCCTAATCTCCAGTGCCTCAGAACGTGACTGTATTTGGACAGAAGGTCTTTAAAGAGGTAATTAGGTCACGTGGGTGGCCCTGATCCAGTGTGACTGTTGTCCTTCTACAAAAAGAAGATTAAGATGGCAGACATGTGCGTGCACAGAGGAAAGACCATGTGAGGACATGGCACAAAAAGGACCATCTGCAACCTGGGGAGAGGACACTCACTGCAAACTGACCCTGCCAATACTTTGATCTTGGACTGCTAGCCTCCAGACTGTGAGAAAATAAAGTTCTGTGGTTTAAGCCGCCTAGTTGGTGGCATTTTGTTATTGCAGCCAAGGAGACAAATAGAGGAGCAGAGCTATGATTCGGTCCCAGGACTGACTTCTCACGCCATGCATTTAAATATTTAGCCATATTTCTACAATGCCTGTGGTCAAGAAAAAAAAAAAAAAAGAGCCCCTGATATTCTTGCACCTCAGTATCCTTATGTGATACTTGAAAGTATCCTGGTGAGGATCAACATAGATGGCAAATGTACTTTGGACTGATCTATTTCAACATATATTTAGTTAGTACCTGCTGTGTGCAGTATACTATGGAGATATAAAGGTAAATCATACACAGCTTTTTTAGCCCTCAAGAAAAACTCCCAAGTATTTATGCTAATGCACGTTATCATTAACGTGAATGTTACAGCAACCAATGATCATAATGTACTGCATGCTGTTCTTAAATGAGCTCATTTGCCATTGAATTTTCATTATCAATTCAGGCCATATTCAGAATCATTCTTAAATATAGAAACTACTTCCCGCCCACTCTCTCTTGGAAATGCAGCTCAAAACAAACTTCTTTCATTGCAAGCTTACAGAAACAGGGGGGAGCATTCTGATGAATGAAGAACATATTGTTACTCTAACTTTCCATTACAAACCAAGAGGGAGAAATGCTTTAAATCATTTCAGTTTTATAAACTGTAAGACACATGGGGAATCAAAACATCCCATTGATAAAGTGATGTCTGGGCTTCAACATCAACAGTATTACTCATTGTAATCTGTTTATATTACTCATTATTGCTTTACTTAGATGTGGAGAAGATGCTTGAATTCTTTCAGAATTATTTTGCCCACTTTTAAGGGAAAAATCCTTGAACAGAATTAGACTGAAAAGTTGTTGATTGAATAAATATGAATCAGACTTTGAGGTCCAGTCAAATTTTGATTTATGTCAAAGGATTCCAAACTCCAAAGCCGTCCCTTGGCCCCTTTCATTGCTTTGTCAGGCAAGTGCCATTAATTTTCCCCTTGCTTATTTTTTTTTTAAAGGGGAGAGGCTGTGTATCTTGTTCTTTTGATCATATATGCCATCATCATATTTATACAGGAAACACTAAATGGCTAAAGAGTGCTAAATAATTTTATTAGTGTTTGTGGTCTGCAGAATTTTGGCCCCCATGACCTTTGCCCTCTGTCGTAACACTTACTAATGTTACATTAGATGGCAAAACACTAATACAATGAAGGTCACTAACCAGAGGACCATAAAATAGGGAGATGAGCTTCGATTCCCCAGGTGGGCCCAATGTAATCTTGTGGGTTCTTGCAAGTCAAGAGGCGTGATGAGCAGCTGTGAGGACTCAACTGGCTGTTGCTAGCTTGAAGATGGAGAGAGCCAAGTGGAAAGTCTGAGTAGGAAATGATTTTTGCCAATGCCTTAAATGTACCTGGAAACAGATTTTTCCACAGAGCTTCCAGAAAAGAACACAGCCCTGCCAACACCTTGATTTCAGCCGTGTGAGATCCTCACCGGAAAAATCCAGCCACACTGTGCTGCTTTCTGACCTCCAGAACCTTGTGCCAATAAATGGGAGATGTTCTTTGAACCTGCAGTTTGTGGTAATTTAAGGTAGCAATAGAAAACTGATACAGGGGTGAAAACATTACTAAAGAAACTGTCATTCACATACAAAATGCACAACTTGAGAATACTGTTCCCTCAAGCAGTTTTGCCCATGTCATTTTCCTTCACGTGTCCACTGACCCCCGTTTGCCCCTACGCCCTTCAGGGCTTGCTTCCTGAAGTCCACCACTACCAGTTGTCCCTGTCATTGAATTAGTTGTGACACTCATTTTTTGTAGATAGGAAATAACGGACAGGATCTGTGGCTTGTGCCTTGTCACAGTTCGATAAATCTGGAATAAAATTCATGTGGGACTTAATTTTTTATTTCTTATGGGTTGTCATAAAATCTTCTGGGTTCACAGTAATTAACTTGGAAAAGGCAAGAAAATCTGGACCATATTAAAATATGAAGCCTTGAGGGGCACCTGGGTGGCTCAGTTGGTTAAACATCTGCCTTCAGCTGAGGTCATGATCTCTGGGTCCAGGGCTCCATGCTCAGTAGGGAACCTGCATCTCCCTCTCCCTCCGCCCCTCTCCTCCCCCCCGACACCCCCCCCCCCCCGTTTAAATCCTTGAGGGATACAACATAACATGGGTTCTCTGTCCAAAGGCCTTAGCAGGAAGGTTGCTTTGGAATTTGGCATGAATCATGTCACTATTTCCATGAGCATGAGTTACCTTTCCTCAGACTACTCTGGTTTTGTTGGGTTCGCCACCAGGAATCATCTTTTCCTTTGTACACATGAGTATTCTCTTGCCTGGACGGAATTCGGTTTCATCTCGAGTATAAACACTTCCAGAGACCCTACTTAGAGCCAACAGAAATAGCCTCAGACTACAGTGTTCCAGACATATTTGTCATTTTAGAAGTTCTGTTCGAAGCAGGGCGCGACAGGCTCCAAGATAGCCTTTTAATCTTATTTTAAAATGTTAAGTTAACTTTGCAGAAGTTTGGAGAAGGAGCTATATTGGTGGTGTGGTGGGGGGGAGGATGGGTAGGTAGAGCAAGTTGAAGCTGATGGGTGGGGACAGGTTACTGGGGAAGAATTTAAAGACATTGCCAAAATAAAAAAAGTATATATGTATGGAATATATCAAGAACATGTGTAATATAAGCTGCCAGGTGATGCTACCTCTGATGGTTCAGGGAACACAATTTGAGAACCTTGGACTACAGCCAATTTTGGTGGCATGGTTGGGAGTGAGGGGGTCTCTTCAAACATCAGCATGCATAAGGCAGAAGGCCAGGTGTTATCTTTCCTTCTGTCTACATATACCCACTTTCTAGTAGGTAGACATTAGATTTTCTGTTACTCTTAGTTCTGGTATTGTGTTAAAATTTTTAACATATATTTTTTTCTATGTCTCCCTAAGAACTTTACTTGGAATTTGGGAAATAATACAATGAGGGTTTTTAAAGTCTTCGTGTTCCTTGATTTTTGCTTCCTTGAAAAAAAGTAATAAAACTACTAGTTAGCTTTCTCAACCTTGCTGGGCAAGCTACTTCCAAATACCATATCCCCCAGTCTCCTCATAGGGGGAAGGAAATTCCGTCTGTCAGAAAACGTGTATTTGGCAATAGCTTTCCAGCTGCAGGGTGGAAAGGCAGCGATGCAGTGTGTTGTCAGCAAGCTGAAGACTTTGAGAAAGAGACAGATTATCTGATTGCCCTGCAATCTCCCTTTCAGAACTGGCTGACAGAGCTGGAGATCTTTGCTATCATCTTCTCAGCTGCCATCCACGACTATGAGCACACAGGAACCACCAACAATTTCCACATTCAGACACGGTGAGGATGCTGGATGTTTGCGAGGAGGCAGGAGGGGGTAGGGGTAGAGTTTGAGAAGTCAGAAGGGTATCAGCCACCTTTTTTTTTGCATGGTTACTCTATTTTGCGTTTCTGAAAAAATGAACTTTTCAACAAGAGATCATCCTGGTCAACTTCCGTCAAGATTTAGAGTTTGAGAAGCCATCTGCTCCCAATTCTCATACGTTATTCACATCGAATATGGATATCCTTTTCTTCTCTATTCGAATGCTAGCTATTTGTTTCCTTGTATATGTATTGTGCATACTCTACCTATTTCTATTAGGTGGTAGAACAGTTGGCAAAAAGGTACAGATGCCATGTAGACTGAATCAGTGAGGATGGGCCAGGATCAGGGTGTTTCTGTCCACACGTACAATACCTGAGCCTTCTTGCCCTATGACCTCTGGGATTCTGGGGACATTCTTCTCATCCTTCCTGACTTCATCCCTGCTCTTTTTGATGCTTGCATTGCTCCCTGGCAGAGGGCTTGGGGAACTGGGTTGTCTCATGCAGACTGCCTTCACCATAGATAATCTGTGTACCCACTATGATGAACTTCAGAGGTAAACACAGATCTCTGGGGGGGGGAATTAAGTATGGGTCCAAGTGCCCAACTCTGAACCTCTTGACTGTAACAGACATCGCTAATCAATTTTCTTTAAACCAAGCTTCGTATTTATCCTTAGTCTTCCACTCAACACAGAATTCCAGGCAAGCAGTACCAGTCATTTGTCTTTTCCATTTAGGATGCAACTTTGTCTGTCCTGTCCTAGCCTAAGAACTTACCCTCTCTTCAGACAATTCTATGACACTGGAGAGACTCTGATAGTAGGGTTAATTGGGCCTTGACATAGTAACTGAAAGAAGTTAGAATTTGGGGAAAGATGGCATGGCTAAGAGGAATGATGTAGCAGGGAGAGATGAGGATTTAAATAAATACTTGCGGTTTCACTTGAAAAAAGCAGGTGCACACGCCAGATAGGTTTGTGTTCATTAAATCAATCTACATGTATTTAATGAACCCAACACTTAATCGTGGGTTACACAAAAGAAGACAGTATTGTCTGATCTCTGTTCAGATGGGGAATTTCAATAGCATGGCAGTAGACAAAAGGATGTAAGCCGCCAGCTTCATTGTCTACCTCTGGGTTCCTCACGTAGAGAACCTCAGCTGCTGGGAAGCCGCTTTTTGTGGTTCTGTTGCAAGGGCTTTAAATACAGGGAATTCCAGGGCGCCTGGGTGGCTCAGTTGGTTAAGCGACTGCCTTCGGCTCAGGTCATGATCCTGGAGTCCCGGGATCGAGTCCCGCATCGGGCTCCCCGCTCAGTGGGGAGTCTGCTTCTCCCTCTGACCCTCTTCCCTCGTGCTCTCTATCTCTCATTCTCTCTCTCTCTCTCTCTCAAATAAATAAATAAAATCTTTAAAAAAAATAAATAAATACAGGGAATTCCACAGAGCAGCTCTGTTTAGTGGATATCTGTGAGTGGAATCTTTGCTCTGAGGACGGAGGCTGTGGTGAATCGCACCTGCTGAAGGAAGAGAGGTGGGTGGAGCAACTGTACATGGGTCTTTGCTGGAGACCAGTATCAAAACCCATCTCAACTCAGAGGAAATGGCTTAATTACAGCAACTGGAAAAGAGCTTAATGTCATGAAATATACATCATTTGGAGCCTGACTTAACAGATACACTATCAGATCTTTCACCACAGGGTTTGCATGTTTTGTGTTATCTCCATAGGAGTGAGGAAATTCCAGTGGATTCCGTTATGCTTGCTTTGGAATAAAATTTAAGCATTGGTCTTCTTTAATAGAACTTTATTCAAAGCATCTCAGCCCATGTGAGCCCTATACAGAAAATTAAATCCGTAACGAAGTTCTTTGTCCTTTGATGGTATGTTAAGCCTAACACTTTAAAGGTATGCTAGGTATATCCCAAAGGTTGGCCAATGACAGGTACAAATTATGGTGGGGACCAGTGGCCGAACTCTCAGAAGACCTTCCTTTATCCCAGCCCTGCCACGTAGGCACTGTGGGGCTCTGTGAAGTCATTTTACATCACTGAGACTCAGCTTCCTTGATGAGAAACAAATAAGCTATAATAATCTAAGTTTTCATTAAATTGACGGTATTGAAATAGTGTACAGCTCTGTGTTTGGTGCAGTGGTCTGAGAGGAAGTGATTAGCAACTGTCTTATAATCCTTATATTCTTAACCCTCACTCTTACACATATGGCCTCCACATGGCAAAATGTTAAGGTCAAGGTACTACCAGAGGAACTTGGCAAACTGTACCTACCAGGTGGTATGTGTTCAGAGCATTATAATGATAATAAATTCTCTCACTGAATAAAATTTTTAAAAAACTTAAAGGCATTCCAGAAAATACAAGGAAGTTTGAGTTGACCCATGTTTTATGAAATCCCCTATGCTACTTGTAGAAATCATTGAGATCTGGTTATGGAACAGCTTTCGGAGAGTTCTCAGTTTGGATAGCACATATTTCACGTTAACATATTAACATTAAAATACCCTACATATATCTATTGATAATTTGTAGTGTTGGTTTTAGCTTATTCGTTGACATCAGTGGCATGGGGGCAAAGATAACTGTTGAACATAGGGAAAAAGATGGTGTATTCTAGCTTGAGAGAGTCACCTGAAAAATCTCAACCGTTTAACATCCTAAATTATTTTGCTTGGCTTTCTGTTCAGGTCTGACCCTGCTATTCTGTACAACGATAAGTCTGTATTAGAAAATCACCATTTAAGTGCAGCTTATCGCCTTCTGCAAGAAGATGAGGAAATGAATATTTTGATCAACCTCTCAAAGGATGACTGGAGGTAAGGATGAGACAGGAGAGAGATTTGGAGCCTAGGAAAGGAACCATGAGGAGAGACGAAGTATGCTGCTTTTGGAGAAATAATACCACTTGAAATGTTTATGGCACCCTTTCTCTCGCCTCCTTTCTCTTCATCCCCTGTCTCCTTCCCTCTCTCCTCCCCACTTGTCCTCTCCCTTTTTTCTCTCTCTCCCCTTTCTCTCTCTTCTCTGCCTTCTCTCTTTCTCTCTTTTTTTTTTAACACAAATATTCGAATATATTATAGGTACTTTGGAAATACTTGCTGCTTGTTACCTTAGGAAACTTGTGTTGCTCTTGTCTTAGCCTCTTAAATCTGAGTTTTTTTCTTTTAACATTCATTTTTTGCCTTCTATTTGTTTTGAACTTCTTTTAAAAATCTTTCAAAACTGTGCTAAGGAAATTATTTTGACACTCAAAAATTATTTCTAATTCTGTTGCCTAAATGACGTTGTGTGTTTTTGAATGAATTTCGGCACACCTGAGTTTGAATATGGACACAATTACTAGTTGCATGGCATTTAGGAAGTTACTTAACCCCTTCACACTGTTGTAAAATTTAATTTCTAGAAAATAGATAATAAAGTTTACCTCGTGGTTTGGTAAATTTATAATAATGATATAATCCATTTAAAATGCTTAACACACATTGTGATGTATATAGCAAGCCTGCAAGTCTTTGTAGCTATAAATACAGATCAAGGTGTTTCGAAAATTAGAGGCAAAATCATTTAAATCCTTATAAAGTTCTGAATCTACTGCGATGCAAATAGTACTTATATTTTAATTAAATGATCAGCTGTTCATTGAATATCTTTGTGCTAACCATTATGTAAAGATTCAGAGAACTAAGCCATACTGAGTGATATGTACGTTCCACATGTCATATTCCTAATTAATGATTTTCTTAATCCTTAACCTTCACTTATTCCTTATAAAAAAAAAGCCCACCTAAAAAGCTCAAGTTGATTAGAAATGTCACCACTAACTAACCGATTTTTCTTAGAAGTGGCAAAGAATATAAGCGAATTTTTATTTTCCATTTTTTTACTTCCATGCTTCTCTCTCCATGGGGTATCCCTGAAAGGGAGTTTCGGACCTTGGTAATTGAGATGGTGATGGCCACGGATATGTCCTGCCATTTCCAACAAATCAAAGCAATGAAGACTGCTCTGCAACAGCCAGAAGCGTGAGTGGACCTGTGACATCATGTGTTTTTATAGGTGTTTGAACTGGTATTTGTCCATGTTGTTGCACCTTCTTCAGAGAGCCTCACTGAATGGTCACATGAAGTGGGGCTGGTGGAGGAGAGAGCATGACAGTTGTACATATCACATACAGATTTTCATCAGGGTTGAAATAAATAAGAGGGCCAGTAACAATTTGCCCCCAGTTAAGAATTTAAAATAATTCTTTGTGGGAAACTACGTAATCAAAGATTCACTCAGTACAGGGGCAACAAAAGTCAGTGAGTGACTCTTAGATTCTTATTGTCTTTTTGAATGATGCAGTCATTCCAGAAGTTGTTTGGAGTCTGTTTATGAGGTGTCCAGCTCAATAAGCATGGAGACTAAGCTGATGAATATCCCAGTTGTAGGATGAAATGATGCTTCCCCCACACTTCAGCTGACATGGGGTTTGAGATGGGAGAATGGAAGAGATGAAGAAATTAATGATTATTAAAAACTCTTACTGAGGTTCTGAAAGTTTGGTCATCACATGTTTGGGTCCTTTGGGTTTATAGAGTTGAAAAGCCAAAAGCATTATCCCTGATGTTGCACACGGCGGACATTAGCCATCCTGCAAAAGCATGGGAGCTCCATCATCGCTGGACAATGTCACTCCTGGAGGAATTCTTCAGACAGGTATCTTGTTGTGCTACTCCTCAGGGCCATCAGCACTAGATAGTTTCTGAGTTTTATATTTCAGCAATGCTATAATAAGACGATTGGCGTTACAATCATTTTCTTTGGGGAGGAAGGGTTCACAGCTTTTTTTTTTTTTTTTAATTTCCTGGCCTCTTGCTCATGGGATGTTTGACTCTTACCTAAATTTTGGTTCTCAGAACATCATGGTATTTCTGTCCTATGCATTTCTGTTTGGAAAAAAAAATTCTTTTTGTCAGTTTTTGTCAAAATATCACCCTTTTACTCCTCATTCTAATGGGTTGACCAAATGGTGGTTGCTTTTGCATCATTGTGTGGGATTAAGATGTTAATCTTTAACTCATAATGATCTGTTACAGTAGATTGGGTTGTTTCTTTTGAGCAGATAAGCCATGTTGTCAAATTCCAAAGTGAGGTGTGGCAATTTGTGGTCAGGAAATCAGAAGCTATTGTTTCAATTATATTTAAACGTACTACATCCTAAGACACAAGGTTGTGTTTTCTACATGGGTAGCCAGAGTCTTTAATGAGTAGGCAATGCTTGAAAATTAAATAATAAAAGGTACACAGAAGTAGAGAAATCGGGAAATTAATACATAGTATCAAAACTGATGTCTTCTTTTTTATTATTATTGTTATGTTAATCACCATACATTACATCATTAGTTTTTGATGCAGTGTTCCATGATTCATTGTTTGCATATAAAACCCAGTGCTCCATTCAGAACATGCCCTCTTTAATACCCATCACCAGGCTAACCCATCCACCCACCCCCCCTCCCCTCTTCTTAAGAAGAGCTGCCCTTAAAACAACTGCTTCAAGACATGAGGTCCTGAGATTGAAGGCAAGATGACATGCAGACTGTGGGGCCTAAATTATAGCCGACTCACATCAGTACAGTTAATTCAGTTACTTCTGGTTACTTTAAGAAGGGTGGTTCACGTCATGGACTGGGAGATCTCTGAGACTGCACAGAATACTACTCATGACCCCAGTCTCAACTTTGTCCCCTAAACTGACAAGAGATAGGCTCTTTCAGTGGTTACTTGATTTTTGGAAGCAAATTACTCCTCTATGATTACTCTTATTCTGTGATTCTAGTTTGAATGGAAAAACTGTAGAAGGCATCTGTATATGTGTGTTTTTTCTTCTGAAACTACACAGTATCTAGTGATGAGGTGGGACCAGAGTCAACAGCATATTCAACAAAGTCCAGAAGACCCTTTATTAGAGTTTTTACTCCAACTGGTTCATGGGACTAATCAAATCCCTCTTCTAGTTCCCAGTGGTCTTACCTATGACTTGTGTTTTAGGAGGTGGTGGCGATGGTGGCTGAGGGGTGGGGTGGGTGGGATTTAGGGGAAGGTTAGGCCAGATGTTTCCTTAGGGTCCTTCTGGCATTAAATGTTCTACACTTCCTTCATACTGTCTAGGGGTGCACATCAACACCTGTACACACACATGCTCCCCTAAGCTGTTATGTGAATATACCATCACCTACCCTATTCTGCATATGGCTGTTTCCCCTTGCAAAGTCATTGCTTGGTCTCAGACTTCTTCTCAAGGAGAGCCCAGTGGTGTGCGAGGAACTAGAGCTGGACAGGTGGGCCTTGTCTATACAAGAATGACTCTGCCATTTTTCTGGAAGCTATTTTTTTAATATTAGTGAGAGGATTTTCTGTAAATAACCACTCCCCATTATCATATGCTTTCTTTAATATTGCTTGAGCAATAACACCCCCTATGGCTGGGAGTATTTAATCTATAGCCAAAGGAAGGTGATAGCTAACTCATGTAAGTTTGAGGTATTGAAGTGATTCCTTCTTTTAATTGTGAGTGGATATGAGAAATTTCTTAAATATGTGCACATTTTTTCCCATAAAGGAAAACTTGTTTGCAAACACATATGCTTGAATTGAATGAAAAGGTGCTAGAGGCAATGTGAAAATAACCTTATTGAATTTCTTGCATTGGGAATGGAATGTTAGCTCACTGGACTGGAACTATTTTTTAGTAATTATGATTCAGTAAATTATTTTTATTGACTTAATATTTTAACCCAGATGCCATAAGCCATTGTAGGAGAAATGTTGCCTGAGCGCTTAACTATAGATTTTAAATCGGACAGTTCAAATGGGAAAGCTCAATGGGACTGTAGAGCCTTTGAAAGTATTACATTTGGAAGTTGGGTTGTAATTCAAAATAGGGGCATAGCCTCAGTGCTGATAGACCACACCTTCCATACTTTGCTAAAAGAGTAAGTTACATCTTCAGTATTATAACCATATTTTACAAAATCCAAGCTGTGGCCTTGGGGTGCTTCTCAATGAAATATTGACTTTAAAGAAGTATAAGTTTGCCTCTTTGGTAAATCCATGCTATATAAGTCTTGAGGTTCATTTCCTTTATATTGCTGTTTATTTTTATATTTTGCAAACGTCCCTTACAATTCTTTTAATATCTTCTGTGTCTGTGATTATTTCCCCATTTCTAATTCTCATTTCATGTATTAGTGTTTTTCCCCTTGCTTCTCTATGAAATTGGCTAATCATTTGATTATTTTGTTTCCATTTTATTTTATAATACCTTAATTGAAGTTTTCATTTTTACTAATTCATTTCTTCTGCTTGAGTTTATTTTGTTCTTTTGCTAACTCCCTGAGTTGGATGCTCAGTTCACTCATTTCATTCTGCCTGTTTAGTATTAGAAAATATAAGGCTAGGGGTTTGTCTTTTTCTTATGAATCTCATAGATTCTGATATGCAGTATTTTCACAATCATTCCTTTCTAAATATTCTGTAATTCTGGTGTAGATTTTTCTTTTACCCAAGAGTTGGTTCAGATAGAGGTGTTTATTTATATAATTTTCCAATGGTGGACTCTTTTGCTTTCTAGTTTGTAATTAATTTGTGGCTTGTTGAAATTCGATCAAAGAATTTTTTCATTGTTTGGATTTTATTGTGAATCATTTGTTACCTACTATATAATCAGTTTTGTGAATGTTTCCTGCTCTTGAAAAGTAGATTTATTTTCTACTAGCAGGGTACAGAATTCAAACAATACCCCACATATCTACCTTATGAATTATGTCATTTAGGTATTTTATATATCATTTAAAAAATTTGATCTATTGTGGGATGACAAATGTTTCTATTTTTTTTTCTTTCTACATAGTGTGAATGTTGATTCTATGTTATTTGGTTCTTGGATATTCATAACTATTAGATTGTCATAATTTATTGTACCCTTTATCATTATAAAGCCTGCTTCTTTGACTCATCTAATGTTTTTACCTAGAATTCAAATTTGACTCATTTTAAGGATATGAGCCTTGTCTTTGCACAGGTTTTTACCTTTAGCCTTTCAGAGATACTTTTGTTTGGGTGTGCCTTTTAAACACTGTATATAGTTGAGGTTTTTTATGAGGCCATCTAAGATTTTCTCTTATTATTTGAAATCAGCTATATTCGTATCTATTAAAATGAAAGGAATATTTGATCTTAGGTACCATCATATTTTATATTATGCTCTCTCTTTTTACAGCTTCTTCATAAATAGTTCATTATAGTGACAGTGCCATCTGCTTTGTTCTATATTTATTTATTCTGATGACTTGGGAGTTTTATATTATGTTTTTTGTTCTTCCAGTGGCTAACTTGATAATAAAAATTTTACATCCTCAATTTATTTAGATAGTATCTATTGCCTCCTTGTTATAAAAAGTAGTAAACTTCTGCTTCCTCTCTCCTCTTCCCCAGCACCTGATTTTAGTAGCTTTTATTAACTTGTTTAATTCTTGTAGTCTGTCCTTTATTATTTAAATATAGCTCTATTTTTAATATATCAGGTTTAAATGATATATTCTTATCTCCAACAGGTAAGAAAGCCGGCGTTTATTTATTACCTCCCAACACCATTCCTCATTTTCCTTTCCATAGCATAACTAACTCCTTGTTACTATTTGTTGGCTATATTATGTCTAAGTTGTCCTGATTTTTTAAATGGGCCTTCTATGGCATGTACTACATGCTGCTTACAAAAGATACACCCTAAACAATGTGACTCAGAAAGGTAGAAAACTGGCGAGAGCATAATTTTCTAGTTGTTCTTGTCTTGATTCTACTCAATGTTGGTACTTTGGCCCTGGTTGATCATCCATTGGTTAGCCAACGTTGTTCCTCGGGTGGTTTCTTCTCGAAGAACTAATGAAACCACATTTTTGTGTACTTGCCCATTTTTCTACTGCTGTTTGCTTAGGTAAGACATTTTTTTGATCAAACTTTCTTTCCCTGAGGCCTTTTTTATATTTCACTCAAATGTCTTCTACCTGTGAATATTGCTATGGAGAGGTTGGAGGCCCTGCTGTAATTATTTTCATGTCTAGGTGATATATCTTTATGCGTATGTGCCCTAAAGGATTATTTCTTTATCTTTGAAGCCCACTGACATTACTAGGGTATATTTCAATAATGATTGTTCTTTAATAGCTTTTCTTGGGAACTGGCTTGTTCTTTTCTTCTATAGATTCCAGTTACATTGATTACATCTTTGAATGCTTTCCTTTTCCATTTGTTAAGTTCTCTTCTTTAGGGAAAACAGTTATTCATACGTTGAGTCTCTTTTGTTTCTCTTCCATGTCTACATTTTTCCTTTAGGTCTCCATGAACTCTTTGATCAGTGGTCTTTGTTTGGCCCGCTTTTTACATTCCTGACCTCCATGCCCCTTAATGTGTTTTCATCAAGAATAACTCTTGTTTGTGCCGCTTCCGGTGCAGTCTTCATTTATGCAATCATTCTGTTTTTCTCTTCCATATCTTTCCTGAGCTCTGCTAGCTCCTATTTCCCTGAGCCCTTTTCTTGATAATTTCAGGAATTTCTTTCTGTTCATGACAATATGTTTGGTCATCACTTGGTGGCACTGTTTTTTCTGGTGTTTCCTGTTTTTTTGTTTGTTTCTTCCTTTCTTCCTTTTTTTTTCCTTTTTTCATTTGATATATGTTTTCTCAGGTTTTTTTGTTGCTAGTGATGATAGTGCTGCTGCTTCTTCCTCCTCCTCATCCTTCTCCTTTTTCTCCTCCTCCTTCTTCATTTTATTATTATTATTATTTACTATTGAATGAAATGAATTTATTTTTAAACTATTTGCAGGAGGTATGTGCCAAGGAGAAACCAAAACAGCAATATTCTAAACTAGCCGAGATTCTTCATGGTTTGTTATGAGGCTTCTATGACGTGAGGCGCACGCGCGCGTGTGTGTGCGTGCGCGTGTATGTGTGTGCGTGCGTGTGTATGTGTGCGCGCGTGTGTGCGTGTGTGTGCGTGCGTGTGTGTGTGTGTGTTAATTTTTATTTCTTCCCAGACAGCAGTGGGCAGCAGTTGTAGGGCTGTTTACAATTTGGACTCTGCCATCCATCATCCTCTTGCCATGTCTATGTGTTTCCTCATTCAACTTCTCCTTTTCTACTATTCCTAGGGACTAAATAGGGCCCAGGGTAGCTCCTCACACCAGAGAGAACCAGGAGAACGGTGCTCTTCAAGTTTTATCTGAGATCTGGAGCCATAGGCCTTTTTTCTGGGGCTCTTACCTCACCCCTCTCTGGTAGTCACCACATTTGGCAGCCGTTCCTCATCTAGTTTGATGTGAGAGTACAGATTTTTCCTAGCATTTGTTTTTCTGTTTCTTGCTCTCCTGTTTTGAGAGGATAATTTCTGAGAAGACACAGATGTCTTCACTATATTATCTTAAATCCAAAATCACAATAATTTTCTTATACTTCCTATTTGTAACTTCTTCCCCTGGGAAAGAAGAGTGTACACTGCTGTGTTTGTTTTTGTTTTGTTTTGTTTTGCATGATGCTTTGGTTACCCTCCCCACTCAGATACTTTTTTCTTCACTCTACCTGAGAAGACTCACTTGAGATGTCACCTGCCCTGTGACCTTACAATATGGAAATAATCTTTGTTTTTCTTGATTGGCTTGTTGCTTATATATAGCTGCTATAACAAACCCCAAAATGAATAACGACACGCATAAAATGGAAGTTTATTACCCACTCATGTAAAGCACAGGACAAGTGTTTATTGATTGGCAAGATAGTTTACAATCAGCAGTGATTTTAAACCTAGACTCTACGTGGCTTCCATGTTGCTTGTCTACATCAAGCCAGCAAAAAAGGGAAGAACGTGGAGAAGTAGACATAGGACATTTTATATGCCGGAAGTGTGGTGGAGATACATCCCCTCTCCTCTCGTTTTATAATCTAGCACTAACTGGCAGATATCCTGGGAAATGTAGTATAGCTGTGTGGACAGGAAATAGAGAAGGAAAAGGAGGGAGGCTTTATGAACAGCTAATGCCTAATTGCTCCCCCAGCTTGCCTGTCATAAATGTCCGTGTAACCAAAGAACTTGAGTGTTTCTAAACAAATTCATCTCCTCATTCATTCAGCAAAATGCATTGTGCTCCTTTTGCAGATTGACTACATGACTTTATTAGTCTTAACCTCTATGGCAGGAATAATGGTTATTTATTTTTCTGCATTGTCCTGGAAGAAAAAAAATGAGTTAGTTAAAAAAAAAAATCTGTTGTGCTGAGACTTTTGCCCCTTTTTAAAAATATTGACATCTTCAGTAAAAGGAAAGGATATGAATAATTCCACACAGACCAGTAATTATAGAGTCTTATAATATCGTTTCAATCTAGTTGAATTCACCTGTAGAATTACATCCTTCCATTTTACTTTCTGCACATTTTTTTCCAATTCATAAATGTATCCGTCCTCCAAAGGAAATTCAATGACAACTATTTTGAAATAGGCATTTAATAGTTGAGTCTACTCAGCTCAATTAAATCCAAAAGGTATAAGTGATGTGTAGATGTGGTATGGACAAGTCCATGGGATAAGAAGTTATTTAATAGCTTGTACTTTTTCGGTAATGCAATCCAAATTAATGCTTATGCCTTAATAGTCAAGTGGTTAGTGTTCACCACCTCTTCTTCTAGACCACCGCATTAAAATATACCAAAAAAACAACTTTTATCCCTGCTTCATAGGGAATAAGAGTGGGTTTTACTTGCTTTAGCTGGGCTATCCTGCTAAACCATCGACACAACAACAGTTTATGTTATAAATACTCTTCCTTCTCTTCATCCTGCCCAAGTAGAAATAGCTCAGGAGTAAATTATTTTTATCATGCCACTTGAGAGATAGTGTAGCACTCAGCAAGGCGTACTCAGCAATGGAGGGGCTATTGTGTCCCATGGGAACAGGAAAGTGTGCAGAAGGAACTGAGCCACTTCAGGACTGTTCCTGAGACCCTTGGATGTCCCCAGCACCTATTGTGACCCCATCATTCAGCTTCCTCAGACGCCCATTCCTTTTCCTTCCTTTCAATAGATGTTCTTTGTGTGTGTGTGTGTGTGTGTGTGTGTGTGTGAGAGAGAGAGAGAGAGAGAGAGAGAGAGAGAGAGCCAACATCTTTTCTCTTTGGTAACATGCCTTAGAAAGAAAAAGCATTTAGTTTTTGAACCTGGTCTAGTTTTTGAATGTTTTTATTACTTTTTTGTACTATTGATTTATTTATAATATTTATTGTCATCAGAGTGTATTTGGTATAACAAATTCACTAAATGTTTCTCAAATCTTGACTTAAATATTAGAGATACCTAAGATACCCAATATTAGAGAAACGATAATAGTTCTTTTATTTATTTACATATATTTCTCACTTAATCCTCATCATAACCTGATACGATAGGGGTTATTATTCCATACTTTATAGAACATAACACTGAAATGTAGAGAGGGAAAATAAACTTCCTGTGATCACACAGCTAGAGGGAGAAAGGCCAGATTCGAGCCAAGGTCAGTAGCCATTAACCTGAACAGATTCTATCCTTTGTAAAATGAATTAGCACAACTTTACTACTGTGAGAAGGATGCCATATTCTCCCTTTCCTCTAGGTGTGTGACTAAAGTATAGAGCTTTTGGTCCAGGTTTTCAGCCCTCATTATTTAGACTCTCCATAGTACTTACTTGTCATAGTGATGCTTTTTGGTGAGATTGAGAATATATTGACCAGAGAATTATTATTGTCTAACTTGAGAAACACAAGCAGTTATTTACTCTGTTTCTTTTTTGGTCCACTTTCCATTATGCGCTGAGCCCTGTGCTTAAGACCCTGGAAGCACTTACTCCAGTTGTGTGTAGCGTTAGGTAGCAGCACTGGATCAATAAATCCAAATCAGTCCAGTTTGAATTTGTGTTTTGGACACTGCCCACAACTGGGGCTGGGGCTTCACTGGCTGAAGAAAGGCCACAGATTGACACGACAACTCGAGAACACACAGGAATTCTGACTGCAGTGTTGGCTCTAGGCCACAAGACGCAATGGCTTTTCTTATTTTCCTCGGGGGACCTTTTGCTGCCTGATGAGGCTTTCTGTACAATACCATGTGCCTTTGCACTTGGATGGAATGATTGGACCCCAGAGGGCTTCAGCTTCTTGGTGTCCTTTATGCAGAGGAGCAGGCCCCAAAAGGACTTCTTACGTATGTAATTGTAATAATTATAATAAAGACCAGTGGCCTTTGTGGCAATTGAAGTTGCTAAATAAAATCTGGGCAACTTCGCCTACTGATCTGAATTTACTGTGACCTCCTGTTTTTCTAGGGTGACAGAGAAGCAGAGCTGGGGCTGCCTTTTTCTCCTCTGTGTGATCGAAAGTCAACGATGGTTGCTCAGTCACAAGTGGGTATGTGTTGACAGCCCTTTGGACGGAAAGAAAAAACAGAGAGGGGTGCCTAGAAGTAAGCTCAGATACTCGCAGTGATTCTTTTGGCTGGGAACCTGGCTCCATTCTGCTGTGCTGTGCTCATGGCTTTGGCTGGTTGGGTTGAAGGAGCTGCTCTGCCCATCCTGCCCCCTGAAATGTGGCTGGTTTGTGGGAAGATTAGACAGTGCTGCTCTGTTGTCTCTATCATTCCCCACTAAGAGCAAAAGGGGCCTCAACTTCCCAGTGCAATGACAAGAATCAGTGGCAAGAAGCCCATTCTATTTCAGCCTCTCCATTCTGCATGCAATCCTGGAAGTCTCCCTGGCATCATTTCTCTGCCCTGTTTCCGGGACAGTCCCATTTCCTGGATGACCCTACTTCTAGGAATGGCTCATTTTAAATGTTTCCCTCTTTTTAGAAACCTTTTAGCACCTTTTTTTTTTTTTTTGGTGAAGATAATTTTGTACTCTAATAACCGTAATATATGTGCATTACAAAAATCCTCAGATATGAGAGAGGGTACCAGTATCACACATAAATTAAATATCAGCAGTGCTCTTCACTTGGAAGAGTCTGAAATCATTCAAAAAATAAATTCAACAAGGATTTACTGAGTTTTTTTTCCACTCGTATTTTGAGTACTCATTCCTTTTTTTCGTGATAGTATATTGAGTTTCTGTTAGGTGCAAGGCACTGCTAGGCACTAAAATAGATGTTATAAAAAAACTAATACAGATTATATATGGCATCTGCTCCCAAAGACATTGAACCAGGATTGGGCGATAGACAAAATGTTAGGAAACAAAATCTATTTGAGTGTTACAGTGCTAAGGCAGAGTTCTGTACGTGGCACAATTGGGTACAGAATAGAGTGTGTGGACCATTAGACTCCGAAAGACTTGTTGAAGGGTAATATTTGAGTTGGAGCTTAAGAAATAAGTGGGTAGTATCTAGGCAAATGGTGTTGTTGGTTAGAGGTGTGTAATGGGTGGGTGGAAGGGCATTCCAGATAAAGGATTAGCATATACGGAGCAGGGAAATTTAAAACAGCCTAGTATGGTCAGGGCATTACAAACAGCTCCATGTGGCTGGAGCAGTGGGCAGAGAGTAGGATGAAGTAAGTGACATGTCTGAGGAGAAAATCAGGGCATATCTAAAGAATTTTAAGTAAGATTTAAAAACATAAATTGATGCTTTAGAATAAGAGTCAGCAAACTATAGCCTGTGGGCTAAATCTGGCGTACTTGGTCCTATAAATGGTTTTATTACACAGCTAAGCTCATTCATTTGCATATTGTCTATGGCTACTTTTACACTACAGTGACAGAGTTAAGGAGTTGTCATAGATTTGGCCCACAGAACCTAAAATATTCACTATTTGGCCCTTTACAGAAAAAGTTTGTCAAACACTGTTTTAGAACGATTTCTCTTATCGGTAGCTGGGAGGGTTTTGAGTAAGACTAGAGGCAAGGAAATCAGCTGGGTGCCCACCTCAGTCATGAAAACCATAAAAGCATTTGCACCAAACACCATATTTCCTTTGATTGGTGTTTCATTTCCTTCCAACTTTCACATGGCTGTGTAATAAACTACCACCAGTAGTTCTAGTTCATATATTTTCTACTAATGTGTCGCAGAACACCTGGGTATTTTTGGGCCATTGAGACAGTGACTCTAGTCTAACATCAACTATCTCCCCAACATGGTGATATCTCAAAGTTCCAGTTCCAGATCTGACTCCTCTTCCAGGTTCCAACCCTGTTTCTTCCAGTTCTGCTCACCCTTTCCCATCTGGATGTGTCCCTGGCACCTCAGAGTCAGCAGATCTAAGCCTGAGCCCATCGTCCTTTTCCCCAGCCACAGCTCCCCCATCACCCTTGGGTTCTCTGCCTTGCTGGAGGAGGTCTCTGACAATTCCCACTTAGAGGCAGTACCTCCCACCAGCTGTGCTTGCACCTGTGCCTCCATGACACCCCCTCCTTACACTGGCACTGGGTCCCGCCTCCTCACCTCTCCTTTGAGCTGTCACAACAGCTTCTCAAATGATTTTCCCAGCCTCAGCCCCTCCTGCTCTCTCCCTTCATGCCCATCTTGCCAGATTAACTTTCCCAAAGAACATTGAAAAATCTAACTGTGATACTCCCCAAACATCTCAAGGGTCTTCTAGCACCCATCTAGGTCCCACCCAATTCCTTAGCCAGACCCTTAGGAGCCTCCCTTCCTGAGCTGATAACTACCTGCCTTCCCAAGCTTTCCCACCCCAACTCTGAAAAAATCCTTAAGCCCCAGTCAATCCTCAGACACATCCTGTATTTTCTCCCATCCTTGTCACTTTGCCCATTCCACCCCTTCCACCTGGAGTGAAGAGACTTAGGGCTCAGCTCAAACATCACAACCTCCATAAAGCTGTTCACAGGCCTCTCAGGGTGAGGGAAAATATCCTCCCTCCCTCACCTTCCCAGGGACCTTCTTTGGGCTTCTCCTTTGGCCCTTTCCATATACTCTAGGGGTCATTTCTGTGCTCAGTTAATCTCTCTTATAAATGCCTTGAGGGTAGGCAGGTTGTGTTTTACGTCTTTGTCTCTTGTGCAGCACCGACCACAGCATTGGTTACCTAGTGGGGGTTGAATCTGTGTTTCTTCATCGTTTGATTGAGCTGGATGCTAGAAAGTCATAGGAAAGTTATTTGGAGAGATGGAACTGACTCATGATATTCAACTCAAGGAATATGTTAAATGAATAAAGACCAACCTCCGCTCTCTTTATCTGATCTGGAGCTCCTCTGTGGATAAATTTTAAAAGAAAGATAAGACTCATCAGTTTCCATAGGAAAATATGGAAAGGCCCAGTTAACATGTAGTTCCTCTGAGGTGTTGCTGTCTCTCTTCAGGTTTTATTGATTTCATTGTGGAGCCCACCTTCACTGTGCTCACGGACATGACTGAGAAGATTGTGAGCCCTTTAATTGATGAAACCTCCCAAAGTGGCGGGACAGGACAGAGGCGTTCAAGGTCAGTGGAGAAACCCGAAGGATGGGGGTCAGGTGAGGACAGAGTTGTTCCTTTGGGAGAGGTGGGGTATTTCATAATGCTGTTTGCCTTCCCTCTCTTGTAAGGGGGTGTCTGCCTCTTTCTTTTTCTCAGAGGAGTGGAGGCTGGACAATCTGTGCTCTCCAGGCTGGCCTGGAAGGGAGTGACCAAGATCCACACCACGCCTGGTGGGTTTCCAGGGCTGGTCTTCCGCCCCGTTCTCTCTTTTGGTGCTTTTGCTCATGGCAGCACCCATCACAGCACTTTGACCTCCTGGCCCCAGGCAGTCCTTGCTCCCCAGACTGCAAAAAGAAAGTACCCCTGATCAGAATTCTCACAAGAAATGAAGCTGAATTTCATTTCTAGGTTTAGGAAGAGAATGAAGTGGAGGAAGGAAAAAGAACCTGAAAGCTTTAAATCACCTCTGACATAACTTCATTATATTGAGCATAGATAAGTAGCAGGCTCCAGAGTCAGATTCCAGGTTAAACATCCCAATTCCATTACTTGGTAGCCATGCCATCTCAGGTGAGTGGCCTCAGTTTCCCCATGTGGGCTGTAATACTTCTAGGTTGGAGGGAAGATTATAGAAGTTATTCAGTCTATATTAAGCCCTTATAACAGGGTCGAGCACAGAGGAAGTACTGACACTTAGTCTTTATTAGTGGTACCACTGCTAGTCCTGCTGCCCCTTTCCCGATTGTCCATGTAGAACCTGGGGCTTTGATATACAGGAGAAAGGAGAGAAATGGAATTTCATGGGAAAAATAAGCAAAGAGCAAGAGAGGGAATAAATAGAAGGGAAGATAGGAAAAATTTTAGGACAGTGGCGTCCCGGGGATGGTCAAGGTGAATGGACCCAGTGAGGGCTGCTGACATGGAGGACAGAAGCCTTCTGCCTGAGTCCCCTACCCCATAGCTCTGCAAGCACCGGGCTGAAATGTATCCTGCTTATCTATTCAGCCTTGGTTGTGGTTGTCAGTGGGTTTGCATTCATGTTGGTCACAGCGCTAGCCACCTGGAAGTGTGTGATACGTTCAGGTTTCCCAGAAGGTGACACTTCCTATATATGCATAGTTGCCCGTATTTAAAACTTGAAGTAATATTCCTTTAAAAAATGCCTTTTATATGACTGTTTCCCACAATCCCTAGGGTATCTGTGCCTCTTCAGCTTCCCCTGGGAACATAAGGAAAACTTCTTACTTTGGCCTTGGGGATCCTGGGGTCAAAGGCATGCCAGTATGGGGGATGGAGGGTTTGGAGCTGGAGAGAAAGAGGTACAAGTGGCTGGGTAACTTAGAAAAGTGCTCAGTGTGGAAGCAGGTGGCTGCACTGGGAAACCAAGTAGAAGCCTAGTTTCAAATTAGTTAATTTCAGAGAGTTGAAGACAGAGAATTCATGTGAGGGAATTCTAGTCCTATTGAGTAAGAGGATACCAATCAGTGAAGAAATATGGGGAATAGTGATACTCATGAGGCTGAAACCTTGATTTTTTTTTCCTGCTGAAAACAGAATTTGTCACATATGGAAAATAGGAATCGCAAACTTCAGGACCCAGGAATTTCGCAACACAACTTGAGGAGTGTTAACCACTCCTTTCTTGGGGGCTTGCTCATTGGCATACATTATTAAAATACTAACCTTCCTCTTTGGTGTGACTTTTTGTCCTGCAGTTTGAACAGCATCAGTTCGGCGGATGCAAAGCGATTGGGCGTGAAGAGCACTGGCTCAGAAGGAAGCACCCCCATCAACAGTTCTGTCATCCCCGTTGACTACAAGAGTTTCAAAGCCACTTGGACTGAGGTGGTGCACATCAACCGGGAGAGATGGAGGGCCAAGGTGCCCAAAGGTAACGTGCTACTGGGGAATCTTCCAGGAGATCTGTCTAAACCCACTTAGAAAACAAGGCATTGCTGATTTATGGGTATTGCAAATGAAGCACTATCTCAGGATCTGGATTCAAATGGCTGACTGGTAGGATCCACTGTCTTTGGCTCTTCATTGTATGTACCACTCAGGGCATAATAGAATGAGGCAAGCCCCCACTTCAGCATGACATTTGTGCTGACTAAATTCCTCTTGTTGGTATAAAGATCTTGCAGTGGATGGGTGTTGTTCTTTCTTGGTTTCTGCGAGACCATCTGGTCATTCTCATTTCTTATCATGTGACACAATGATGAGGCCTTAATTTCTTCCTTTACCTAAAGCAAAGCCTGACCAGTAACCACCTCCGCCATTACGTTGGTATAGAAGGAGCTTTAATATCCTTGCATGCATTTTTAGCCCCCTTTCATGTTCTCAACTTCTCTTCAGTCATGACTCAGGCTAATCTTCTGAGATGAATGTAACTTGCAGGCAAAATTCACTGAGGCCAACATCAAAAGTCAGATGAGAAAATTCATGACTCTTGGTACTATAAATAGAAAAGACTGAAATCCGTGTGCTTCTTGAAAGCTGAAATCCGTTTGCTCATACACATATTCGTGTTTCTCAAACTGGTACTACACGATCCTTACGTACTACATGCTCAGCCTGTAACCTAGGGAGGAACGCGTACCTGAGATAAGGGTACGATGCTGTGGCATTGGATTCCAGGGAGAGATGCAAACATAGATGGCTCTTGGAGCTCAGCGAGGGGGCTGACCCCAGTGGGGTTTGTGGAGGTGATCCTTCAACAATAGTCAGTGTTTGTTAACATCTACCCAATGCCTCCCACGTGCCGAGAGTACAGAGATAAATCACAGACATCTGGTCCTCAGAGCTCACCGTCTCCTGAGGGCAGGGGGCATTCGCACAGAGTTTCCTTCAAGGAAAGAAGGAAGTTCAGTCAAGGATTTGAGCTTGTCACCATCACCCAGTGGCCCTGGGCCCCAGGGCCTCATTACAAGAAAGAAGAGTTGTATCCTCAAACACAACCCCAACACTTTCATCCACCAGTGCCCACACAGCAAGTTGAAAGAAGCATGGTAGTGGCTGGGCAGGACATGTTCTGGCTCTGTTGGCCCCTCATACATCAGGGGCTGCTTCTTGTGTGGTAGAGAAGAGACCACCTCACTGTTGCAGTTATTCAAACGCCAACCACTGTGGCTTATCCACAAAATCCAGGCCAAGTGGCTGTTCATTTCAGGTGGGGCCAAAGGTTTATATTTATGGTGCTTTTAAGGCATACTTGAGCCCTTATCATTTTGGGAAAGATGTTGGACCCTGAGCTACGGAGCCAATACCTCTTCCATATTTTAAATGTAGCCTGCCCTGGGACAACTGGGTGGCTTAGTCAGTTAAGTGGCTGCCTTCAGCCCAGATCATGATCTCAGGGTCCTGGGATCGAGTCCCACATCGGGCTCCCTCCTCAGCAGGGAACCTGCTTCTCCCTCTCTCTCCCTCTGCTTGTGCTCTCTCTGTCAAATAAAAATAAATAAATAAATAAATAAATAAATAAATGTAGCCTGCCGTAGTCTATTCAGATGCTTTAAACATTTAAATTCTCCCTGTTGGCAGACGTTGCAAGTGGCATCTCAAAAGAAGCACTCTCTTATAATCAATTACACTCATTACATAGATGAAAATCCAATTCCCGACAACACACAGTCTAAAGAGGTACTTTTAAAATAATTTGTTTGCAGTTATCTAGCTTACTTAAGTTACCTTCCGAAACTAGTCACTGAGGGGAGCATTAGACAGCTTCTTTTCCAGGAGAAAACTGGCCTTTTGAAAATGACATAAATAAATGCTAATAATTACCAAATGTTAGGTATGCTGGTTGAGATATGGTTAAGCTATTTTGGAAGCATAAAGGGACTTGTCCCTTAATCTGCTTAGGGCTTTTGGGAAGGCATCTTGTAGCCAGGACTTCAAGGATGCCTGAGGTTGATCTTGCAGGAGGTGTTAGATTTTAAAATGGGGAGCAAGGAGAAAGGGGATGGACAGAGGTGCAAAGCCTGGGTTATGTATGTTTTGTGGGAGGATAGTCTGAATATCAAAGCAAATTTCAGTTAGTGGGGAAATGGAGAATTGAATCCCTACTTGCACTAGCCTCTTTGGCAGATTCATGTAGATTCTTTGAGAAAATTACCCTCTGAGGATGATAATACATATCACAGAGTTGATGCAAAGAACAGAAATAAATATGTAAAACACTGAGAACAGAGCCTCTATGTCGTTAGTGCCTGGTAACTCATAGCTGTTATTTAAAAAAAAAATTGGAAAAGAAAGTTAGAGGTTTGAATGCAAAGTTAAGAAGATGGTGGTAAAAATACCAACCTATATCTAATACTCTTATCTAACATTTTCAGCCTCCCAGTAATGCTGTTGACTAGTTCACTGATGTTAAGAGATTCATTTACATCTTTTTTTCCATTGGTGATCAGTTTGTACTAGATTATCCCAGGCTGTTTTGCTCATTGTTCTTTTCTACCAGAAAACCATGATTTCAAGAAAGCCTGACCTACATGGGGCACTTGAACATATATTGTTATTAAATTGATTAGAATGGGATCTAAACTCCTGGTTTTATTAACCAACCTAATACACAAAGCTAGCTAGACCAGAACCCATAGTTGTTAGAAAGGAGTAAATAAATATTTCTTGACAGCTCACAGGGCTGAAAATTATTATTCCCAAAGATATGTAGGTATAATAAGTTGTAAGTCTGATCAATATCAATTTTTGTTCAGTATTTAATACTTATAAACATTTTTCTGGTATAAGAATATGTGTTTAGGGGTGCCTGGGTGGCTCAGTCCTTAAGTGTCTGCCTTCGGCTCAGGTTGTGATCCCAGGGTCCTGGGATCAAGCCCCGCATCGGGCTCTCTGTTCAGTGGGAGGCCTGCTTCTCCCTCTCCCACTCCCCCTGCTTGTGTTCCCTCTCACTGTGTCTCTCTCTGTCAAATAAATAAATAAATCTTAAAAAAATAATGTGTTTAGGTAATAATGCTGAAATATAAATATATTTATAAAGAAGAAAATAAAAATCACTCCTAACCTCTTCAGCCAGATATTGGTGAAATTTTGATGTAATTCTTTTTAATTTTATTTATCATGCATATATATTTATATAAGTAAAAATTTTCCCCATACATTGGAATCATAGCAAAATATTGCCCTATATTTTATTTTACTATTTCTATTTTAAGCATTTTATCTTGATACTGAATATTCTTAGAAAGTATGATTTAAATGGCTGCATTTTATGTAATATTCCTCTATTTCTGCACATTTTGGTTTTCAGTTCTTCATTACTGTATATAATAATGCTGTTATAAACATACAAGTTCAAAAGTCTTTGAGCCTACCTCTGATTATTTATCTAGGATAAATTTCTATATGTGGAATTCCTCTGTCAAAGTAGATGAAAAACTATAAGCTCTTGATATATATTATCAAATTTCTCTCTGGAAAGTTTTTTGTGTTTTTTTTTTAAACTAATGTCTTCCAATAGAAGTGGGAGGTATTTCCCTATATTTCTCCCCTTCATTTTTCCCATTAGGATGTTTATATTTTTATTATTGATTCATAATAACTCTTTATATATAAAGGATGGCAACTCTTCAATTGACAAAATATCTTGGCAATTTCTGCTTTACCTAGTTTGTCATATGCCTTTTAATTTTTTGTCATATGCTTTTTAATTATGTTCTTTTTTTTGATAAGTATAGTCACCATCTGTCAACATACAACATTATTATAGTATTATTGAGTATCTTTCCTATGCTGTAGTTTTTATCTCCATGATTTATTTTGTAACTGGAAGTTTGTACCTTTTAATCCCCTTTATCTATTTTGCCTATCTCCCTACCCACTAGCTAGCTTTGTAAACGGTCTTTTTAAATATATCCTGTTTTGGGGGTGCCTGGGTGGCTCAGATGGTTAAGTGTCTGCCTTGGGCTCGGGTCATAATCTCCAGGTCCTGGGATTAGCCCCATGTTGGGCTCCCAGCTCAGCGGAGAGTCTGCTTCTCCCTCTCCCTCTTCCTCTTCCCCTCCTTGTGCTCTCTCTCTCTCAAATGAGTAAATATAAAATCTTAAAATAAAAAAATAAATAAATGCATCCTATTTTTATTTTACCAGAGATTACCTTTTCATTTTTGTGCCTATCAATGTAAATATGAAATGGTATATAATGACACTCTTTGCAAATGTTGAGATATTTATTGAATTTTTATTTATTTCCTCCATAATTGCTCAGTTTTTGTTGAACTACCATGAGATCTGTAATCTAAGTGATTATAAGTAAATTGTTATTTTATAATTAACGTAAACTTAATATTACTTTTAATATTTCCTTCAAGTTTTATATCTTGCTTAACAACAATTATTTTTATTTAACACTAAGATTTACTAGTTTTATTGAACATCATTTATATATTTTCCTCAATCTTGAGGTTCTAATACTGGTTGAGTTTTTCTCCCAGCTGGAGCACTTCTTGGCTTCCATTTTAGAAAGATCCTGTGTGAACACCTTCTGGATCCTTAGATATATAGAAGTATTTTTTTGTTGCTTTTGTATATAAGAGTTAACTATTCAAAATTCATATAGTATTTTAGTCAGTTTCTCTCCTTTTCTTTCTCTCTCTCTGTAGGTAGTTTAAATAGGCAATTCAGAAAATGATATCAAGGGATAACTGGTTCTATGACATTTTTAACCAAGAGACTATAAACCATTATTCAGAAAGGGAAATTGAATGAAGAAATCAATGTATTTCTCCCAGAATGCATAGGCATTCAGTGTGGGATAGAACCAGCTCTCAAGAGCAATGAAAATTATGGATCATGAAGGCTCTGTTCTGCCTTGCTCTCTCTTAACTCATTAGTTGCTTGTTTGGGCCATGTTCATTGTAAGTCAAATCACTACAGATAGTCTGAAATGGGAAGTAAAAGGAAATGGAATTGAACTATGACATTTCCTTTCTACTAGTCTAGAAGCCTACGAGTACCAGGGATGCTAAAACTAAGAGCTGAAAAGTTAATTCTATATATATTATCCTCGGAACCTTGTAGCACATACAAATTAATTGTGCACTTGCCCACTTTTTCTCTTTGTAAGAAAGGTTTATGTATATTAATAATTTCACCCTGAAAATATGTGGCACAAACACACCTCCTGTCAATATTTTTTCTTATTTACATGTCTGCTTGTTTTTGTCTATTTATTTTGAGTAGTATCATTGGGTGCTGGTGGCTGGTCACCCTAATATCAGATATTTCAAAGAATCAAGGAGAGAGCAAGTAGAGAAGTTGAACATTGCAGAGCCACCTGCTGGAACACAATTGCCAAAGGGAAAGGAGTCATATAGTGGGGCAGGCTCACCTGGGATTTGATTATGATGTCATAAGAGCTACCATTCATTAATTCAAACATTAATTGCCTGCTGTCAGCAGTAGTTGAGCAAAAACAGATTTGTTTCTAAAATGTACCTTCTCCCAGTTTTTTTTTTTTGCTAGATTTTCCATAGAAAATTGTTCTGACTCAGTTGTCAAATGAATTTTTCTTGCTCAGATAATATTTTATGCCCTTCTGTAGCAAACCAGAATTTAACACCTTCAGTTTTTATCAGTTACTTTTAACTTGTGGATATTTTGAATGTTGAAAGTTTGCCACAGATACAGTAGGGATTCTGTCAGGGGACCATGAATTATTTAACCTGGTACCTGAGTATGAATGAAAATTCTCTTCCCCCTCTTTTCTCTCTGTGTAGTGAGTACAGTCATCTTTTTACTCTCCTGTATTAGTGGTTAAGGAAACCACCATTTGTCAAATGGCTAACTCTTCCACGATAGGACTTTAGACTTTATACACTTTCTGTATTTTACACAGGCCTGGATTACAGATGATGGAATATGTACAAGTCAGGTTCATTGGCAGATACGGGGAATCATACCCATTGTGCACAGTTTCATTTAGTTAACAGATACTCCATTCATATCTGCTATGCGCCAGGTGCTGTACCAAGCCCTGGAATTCACTGATGGAGATGACATTTGACCTCTGTCCTCAGGGCACTATGGGAGGATGAGAGGAAGTCTGGGTGAACATTCCAGGGGGCCTTCTGTGACCCTGTAGTCTACTGAGAATGCCATGTCAACATCTGCAAGGGCATTCTTTTACTCTTTAGTTGTACCTTTCTGTAGAAGTCAGAAGACAGATTATACTCTATATGTGTATAATTAAGTTATTTTGCAAAGAAATCTTTCCTTACTTTTCATTGTAAAGTATAAATGTATCCTACTGGGAAGCAGAATGTCCAGAAATATAGAATGGCAAACATTTAAAATTTAAATCAGTCCTCGTCCATCCTGATTGCATGTTAGAATCATCCGGAGGGCATTTAATCCTATCCTCACCCCTCTCCCTCCAGAATATGATTTAATGTGTCATGGGTGAGGCTAGGGCATTGAATTGGATGGGTTGGATGGATGAATCAATGAAAAGATTAATGAAAACTTCATAATATATTAAGGAGGACATTTGAGCCAGGCAAATGTAGGGGCAGGAAAAGCAAAATGAAGCCAGAGATCAAAGACATCCACAAAATACAATGCTGGAAAGCCCCCACGAACATGTGAACTGGATCAGACTTGGGCTTTGTGCTCTTACGCAGCTAAAACAAAGAGAAGCATAACCACCCGGGTGCCCATTAGATTACAAACTTGTTGTCTATGAAGACTAGCTTTTTCAGGAGCAAGACTAACCAAGGAAAATAAAGAGGACCCTTGATAGCGAAGTGTGGGATACTTTTAACACATCTAGAGAAAAAAAATTCAGTAATTTTTTTTATAATGGATGACACAACCTGGAAGGTCTTTTGAATCAGTTGGATGTTAAATGGGGGGAGTCTCTCCCGTGAGGGAGGATGGGTTTCTGTTAGGTGTGTGTTATTCCTACAACCCAGTGCCACTTCATTGCCTCCAAGGCCCTGCAAGATCTCAGCTCTGCATGTCCTTGGTCGTTTGACCACATCATCTGTCACTAACCTCTTCTAAATCTGCGTGAGCCATATCGACTAACTCAGTATCCCAAGCTCATTCCTCCCTCGTGGCCTTGACATTTTTTATTACTCTGCCTGGAATGCGATTTTCCCTGATTATTTTATGGCCAGCAATTCATCATTAAGAATTTGTCAGATAGCACTTTCTTTACCTCCTGATCTAATGCCACCTCCCTCCGTTATGCTGATCCTGTTCCATCATATTACTTTGCTTTACTTTTGCTTTACCTTTTTCACCACCTGAAATTAACTTTGTGACTTGTTTACTTAATAATGGTCTTTTCTGTTCCATTAAGTCTTGCTTGCTGCTACATTCCCAGCGCCTAAAATGGTACTTGATACTGTTGCTGCTCAATAAATATTAGTTGAATGAATGAACCAATCTTTTCACGAATGCAATTATGCTATGCTATGCAATTATGCTATGTTTTTGATGAAACACAGAGCGAGACCCTTTCACAGTAAACAGAATTGGAAATAAGGCTGACATCCTCTCATTAAAGGGGATGATGCAGACCAGGGTACCTGCCCAAACTAAAGGCTACCTCTAATCTTGTGGACAGTTTGAAGACCGTGCTTTTTGTAAGGCCTAATTACCCTCCTCCTACTTTTAAATTCACAAACAGTGGCCCTGAAACTGTGGCGATTATTTTTTCCTTTCTGTTTTGTAATCAATTGTTTATGTTTAAACTCCAGAGCCTAAGCAAATCTCCATGAAACTCCAATTTTAACTGTGGCTGTGGGAGGGTTTTGTAATGTCCCTGAGCCTTGACTTCACACTCAGAAGATAGGGTTATAATAATAGTAGCTACGCCTAAGGCTGTTTTGAGAACGAAAGGAAGTAATCCTTGAAAAGCACTTAGCATAATACCTGGCATAGAGGATACACTCAAGACAAGCTATTGATAATAGATATTGAAAATGCCAATTGTTATATTGGTTTATTAGTTATTATTATCATTATTATTATTATTACTTTCTCCCTGCCCCTTCTTCTCACCCACTATTTTCAGAAATGACATCACCAGGAACCAGTTTTATTGGTTTCCTGAATATACACACTAATCTGACTTGAATTAACCAAAAAGAGACCCCAAGCACTCAGTGCAAATATTTGTTTTTGTTTAAAGAGGCAGTTCTCCTAATAGTGTGACCTCTTTTCATCTTTTCTGTGCTTTTCCTGACTTGCCATGGGCCCAGAGGAGAAGGCCAAGAAGGAAGCAGAGGAAAAAGCTCGCCTGGCTGCAGAGGAGAAGCAAAAGGAAATGGAAGCCAAAAGCCAGACTGAAGAAGCCGCGGCTGGCAAAGCCGAGAAAAAGTCATCTGGGGAAGCTAAGAATCAAGCCAATGGAACGCGCACAAACAAAAGCGACAACCCTTGTGGGAAAAATTCCAAAGCTGAGAAGTCCTCAGAAGAAAAACAACAGAATGGTGAGTACAGTTTCACTGGTGAAAGGCTCTTTTCGGGGTGTTAATGACGCGATGAATGGAAACTGGCAAACGACCACACCTGTGAGGATGGCTCTCAGAGCCGGTGTTTCTGGTCTCCCCAGCTGCTGCTCATCACACCTCACTGGGCCATGGGTTCCATTAGGATCCCATCAAAAGAAGCCAGAGTCTGGCTTAGGCCGTTCTCTCTGGGGAGATTTATACTTTTCAGGCCTTTCCCAGCTGTTCTGGAGACTCTGGCCAGTGCCTGCCTATCCACTGGGGAAATAACTATGACCAATCTCAGCACATTCCTGAGTGTTCATTGCCCAGATGGGTGGATGGAAAGTGTCTTCCATATGCACTGTCCCTCTAGCAGGCAGGGCTGGGGCTCAGGTCTGTATGTCTGTAAGTGAAAAGTATATACGTTAGGGTAACTACCTATCCCATTTGCCTGGGACTGAGGGGTTTCCTGGCATCTAGAGCTTTAGATTTTTTAATTATTTATTTACTTAGTTGACAGAGAGAGATAGCAAGAGAGGGAACACAAGCAGGGGAGTGGGAGAGGGAGAAGCAGGCTTCCCGCCGAGCAGGGAGCCCAATGCGGGGCTCGATCCCAGGACCCCGGGATCATGATCTGAGCCGAAGGCAGACGCTTGATGACTAAGCCACCCAGGCGCCCCTAGAGCTTTAGATTTTTAAAACCAGAAAAGTACCAGGCAAACCCAGATGATCTGGTCACCACCTTAAATGCACTGTGCTTGGCACTGAGAATTTAGAAAGGCCACAGGAAGTCCACAATCTCATAGAGACATGGGCATCCTTAGAAATAATTCTGAGCAAGTAACAGTCATGGCAAGGCAGCTAAATTTAGCTCAAGGATCATGTCAAAAAAGAGACATTAGCTTTGTTGCATCTGGGGCTCGTGGAATGGAGAAATGTCAAGAAAGCGTCAGCAGGTGGTGGCGCCTGAGCTCTGTTTTCAATGCTGAACTTCGCTGGTTAGATGGGGAATAGGGACTTCTTCACCAGAGGAACAAGACGAGCTGAGGCACAAGGGCATGGAATTTGTTACCTTGTTTAGGGAAGAGCAGTAAGTTCAGAGTCTCTAGAACTTTCAAGTTGTGGCAAGGTAGTTTTGCAGTCTGACAGACCTGGATTCAAGTCACAGCTGTGCCTCTCACTTCTTGGTGGCCTTGGCCAGGTTACTTAATCTTCTGCTGGCTCTGTAAAGTGTGCATAATAATAATACCTGCTCACAGCAGGGCCACTTGTGAGCCTCAATAATGAGAATGATAGCAAAACAATGATGACAATAGAATAACTAGCATTTATTGACTATCCACCAGATGCTCTTTTAAGTCCTCTCTTTACGTGTTTATTCTCTTATCCACCTGGTAGGCCATGCTGTAGCTATTATGTATGCTACATAGCCTGAGTAAATGAGGAATATATAAAAGGTGCTTAGCACAACACTCTCCAGTTATTTTTACAGTGAACATATACAACATGTAGAATCAGAAAACAATATTTTAATACATATGATAATGTTAATAACTCATATCATGTTCCAAGAGTTTTGCATGAATTCCCTCAGGTAACCCCATGAGCACCCTAGGAGGTAGAGAAGGCCTTTGTCCACCTTGTCCAGCCCCTCAGCAGCCTGGTTCTGGAGACTGCTCCTAACTAGTTAGCTTTGTATGCAAGTGCATCATTGTCCAGAAAATATGTTCAATTGTATAAGAATTTATGATCTACCTGTTGGAGTTTTTAGAGGGCAGTGCAAAAGACCTCCTCTCATCCCCTCCCAAGGTCAGCACCAACTAAGAGAGAGATACCAGAATCAGAAAGTCAATGGTCAAAATATGAGCTGTACTACAACTGGAGTTGAATTGGAAAATGTGACTTGGTCTGCTGAGCACGTGGGCTTCCTCACACATCTGCCTTGAAGTGAGCTTAGCCAACCAGATACTGGCCGAGCAGGCAGGCCTCGGACCTCTCACCTCATTCCCACCCCAGCACCCCAACACCCCAGTAGACTGCTTCTGGAGTGATGCAAAAGGTGTGTGTTTTGTGGAAAACACATTTCAGAGGGGGTTGGGAACTAGAGAAATGGGTGGCTCAACTGAGCTTTGCATTCTCAAACTCCTCCTAGATGAGTCTCTTCTTCTCAAAGGAGGAGTATGGAAGGGCTCCTGAGAGAGGCAAGATGTGTTTCTTCCTGCTTTTTTCTTTTAGGAAATTGGGTTAAAAATGGCTTTCCCTTAATAAAAGTAACATCAATAATATATTGAATGCTTAATATGCCAGACATTGTACATGAGATTTTACCTACATTAAATCATTTTTAAAAATGCTAACAACTCTGTGAGGTAGATATACTCATTCCCATTTTGCAGATGAGGAAACGGAGATTCAGAAAGGTTACATCACTTGCTTAAGGTCAAGCAACCACAAAGTAGAGATTTCAAGTCAAATTCAGGTCTGAGTCCAAATTCTATGTTTCATAATCAGCACATCCCTACTGTTTACAAGTTTTGGCACTATTGGGGAGAGTAGGAAATCAGAGGAATATTGAGGCTCAGCTAAGGTCCTCAAGAACCTTATGATCTATTCCAGGGGTTAGTGCACTTTTTCTGTAAAGGGCCAGATGGTAAATATTGTAGACTTTGGGAGCCATGCAGTGTCTATTGCAACTGCTTTTAACACTCCTGTTTTAGTGCAAAAGCAGCCACAGATAACATATAAACAAATAGGCATGGCTGAATTCCAATAAAACTTTATTTATAAAAATTCAAGTTTAAATTCTATATAATTTTCAAATGTCATTAAATATACTTCTCTTTTTTCAACCATTTAATAATATAAAAACTATTCTTAGTTTGTGGGCCATATAAGACCAGGCACTGGGACCAAGTTTGGCCCATGGGCCATAGTTTGCCAACCCCTGGTCTGGTCAGGGAGAGAAACCAATGAACATAAACATGCTGGTCATAGAGAAGGTTATAAATTCTATGAGATGGGTATAAATAAATACCCAGAGAGGGCAGAGGTGGCAGGAATCAATTTTGAAGACCATTAGAGGGAGAGCCTGAAAGAAACAAATAGGAGCCCAAGTTTCAACTAGGCTGTGTTTATTTCCCAAAGTAATCAACAGTCTACCATTTCCCTTAAAAACTAAGTATTAAATGAGCAATGGGGAAAGAAGTCAGTTTTAAGCAATAATAAGAAAGGCTAATGGTGGTTCGGGACTGTGTTACAGCAGCCTAATTAAAATGATTTATAACTGTGCAGAAAGGCTCTTTTGTTTCCCCTGTTTATTGAATAACAGCTCACATCAGCCATTACTCCATATACAACCCATGGGAAATTACCTAATGGATTCTGTTCAAGGAACATCATCAAACAAACATGTGTCACTTTCCCATCATCCTTTTTGTGGTTGCCCAAGGTACTTCCAGGATGGAACCAGAGGACAGTGGTTAATGGGGTTCTAGAGGTGTTCTCATCAGCAACTATGAGATCCCCAGGCTTTGGTCTCCCTCAAGGTACTTCCTCTCTCAGCCTCCCCAACCCTGACTGAAGAAAAGGCAGGCTGCCCGCAGACTGCTGTCTAGCATCCAGCAAATTGAACCTCTCCTGCGACTTCTGGAAGACATCCTGGTCTTGCTGCAGCTGTGCATGAAGCTCTAGTCCAGGGAAATCTGGAAGGCATAAAGTATTGTGCATTAAGGTGTGAAGGCTCATTTAGGAAATAAAGACATTTTTTCTGCAGGGAATGAGTTTGACTACAGGGCTCAAGATCTTTGAGTCCATCTCTGGCATCCTTAAAACAAGAAGGAGCCAGTATTTGGACTGTCTCATGGGACCTCCAAAGGAATCCTCTCTTTGGCCATTGGTGGTGGTAAAGGGTGATGATCATGTCCTTCACTTGAATTCCTCCTGCTTACACCCTGGCTAGAGTTGACCCCTTTTTCCCCTTTTCCCCCTCAATCCCTTCAACCAGTTCATCCCATTTCAGAATTAAGAGTAAGAGGAAACTTGGAGAATTTATTGACTCCAAACTTAGCTTGGGATTTGTCAAATTCCATTGAAAATACTTACTTTGTCAAATACATCACAACCCCAAATGGTCTTGAATTGTCCTTAGGTAACCATTTCTTTATAAATCTGTAGGCCAAAGGCATTTAGAAATGGCAGAAGTAAACAGAAGCCTGAAATTGAAAACTTAAGCTTCATAGGGAAGTTGGCAATGTACAGTGGTCGAGAGCTTAGCTTCTAGAATCAGACCCATCTGTGCATATTGTGGTAGACTGCTTTATTTATGCCTTAGGTTCCATAGCCATAAAATGGAGATGGTAGTATGAATTTCATGTCCGTTCTTCACAAGTCATTTGAAACAAAATCACTTTGTGGAAAGATCAGTTGGCCATCTATGCAAAAAAATTGTCAGACGAATGCCTTAAACCAGATCAACGGCTGCCAACTGGAGCAGTTTTGCTGCTGGAAGCACACATGCAAGGTTGTGGGCAGAGGCAGGGCTGGGGTGGTATGTGAACCACTGGCAGGTGGCTGGTGCGCTACATTCAACACAGCTGGACAGACCAGTGTGTGACACAGTGCTGCAGTGAAGCCAAAGGAAAACTCACGCTTGGAAAACATCCTCAGTCATTTGATGAGTTTGTTATTCTGCAAATTGATCACTCAGTGAATTAAACTGTGATGAATTCATCTACTTTCAATCGTAGTACCTTCATAATGGCATTGTTAGAAGAATTTAATGAATGATGCCTACGCTATGCCTGGCACAAAGAAAGCAAAAAAGATAGGACCCTGCTTCCTCCTTCCTGGTTGCAATTATTCTTAGGGTCTTCTTGCTTCAAGAAGTACCAGTATTTTAGTTGTAATATATTCTGGGTTTTATGCAGGCTAAAAAAAAAAAGATGCCATTAGTAAGACTGTAAGAAAAATTTCCAAAACTTGAGAATAAGGCTGGGGGAGTGGATGCCATGTCCTTTCAATGTCACAGTGGCATACTCTTAAAAAGACCTGGCCAGGGATTATTTGATTATCTTAGACAGGGGTCAGCAAGCTTTTTCTGTGCCAGCCCAGCCAGTAACTATTCCTGGTTTTGCGGGTCTCTGTTGCAACCATGAAGCGCCTACCACCGCAGCATGAAAGCGGCTGCAGACAGCATGCAAACGAAATGCATATGACTATTTCCAAAGATCGCTGTTTCCACATTGGCCCCTGAGCTACAGGTGGATAACTCCTGCTTTAGGAGAACATGACTGTGTTTAACTTTGTCTTTTACTATTGACTCAAGCCTAGGCCCCGTGAAGTTGTATGCTAACTTACAGATTTTTGACTGTTAGAAGAGATTACCCCCCTACCCACAGGTTATGATTTTATTGCCCTGTAGGACATAACCAATTTTGTTTCTAACACAGCAATCTTATTTTAACAGTTTTCTAAAATGCCTATAAATGCCCATTTCCTTAAATGTCCTTGGCACCCTCCTTACGATCTCTCTGGTTCCTTTGTGAATGAATTAAGTAAGTTTTTGACACGTGTTTATTCTACATCTGTTTGCATAGTGTTTTTTAACATTTACAAATCATATTTTGATAAGCTTGTTACTTAGAATACATTTATAACTCTGTTTTAGAGTTCAGTTGTCATTGCGTGATGTGCCAGATATCAGATTCACTCCCTTAAATACATTTGTCCTTATATTATGTCTGTAAAGTAGCTATTATTATCACCATTTTGCAGATGAGGAAACTGAAGCATATAGAACTTAAGTAGCTATGAGCTGGCATAATTTACATTTGACCTAAGTTTTTCTGCTCTCTACAGCCCAATAATAAAGCTGAACTGCCTTTCTTGGAAAATAAACATTATTGGCTTAAGTGCAACTTTGTTTAACAGGAACTTTGTCTTAATTTCTGGATTGTAATCTAACTTTTAAGACCTAATATATGGCTTAGAAAGATACATTCAGATATGTACCCCCTCATGACTAAAATTATGCACTTTTTTTCCATCTTTTTACCTTGACAAGTTTAAGACTATTTATAACTTCCCTTTTAGCTGTATACATATGCTGTTTGTCATGTTTATTACTTTCAGGTGACTTGAAAGATGGTAAAAATAAGACAGACAGGAAGGATCAATCTAATGTCGGAAGTGATTCAAAGAAAACAGATGGTAAGAGCATAATTCCCATTATATTTTTCCATAAAATTCACGATCTAATGCAGGTTTGTTAGAATTACACCTCAAATTGAAATTGTGGTTGTTAATATATTCTTATACCCTAAAAAAACCCTTCACTGCATTTAAGGAGTACTCGATCCCTATTTCAATAATTTACAGATTATCATTGTATCTCTTCCCCTCCACCACCCTTTGCTCTATCACAAACGCCTTCTATACACTCTCTCTTTACCACTTGCCATTTTTTCATTTTCACTTTAAAGTTGCCTCTGGACTTGCTGATTGGAATGGGATGGAATATGAGTCTTTGGTTGTGAATTGTGCAGCATAAATGGGAAATGCTCCATGTTTTCAGTTTTCACATTTTCTCTTTTAATGAGGAATTATTGCTTTCAATAAGAACAGAACTCTGCTCAGTGTTATCACTATGTTGGGAGACCCACATATTGGAGAACATCCATAGTTATAAGAATGCAGTTTGGTCAGCAAGAATAAGTCTCAAAGGCAAGTTTTGAAAGGCAATCCCCACCAGACCAGTTAGACTGAACCTACCTTGTGATGTGCTCCATGAACACTGCTTTTACTTTTCACAAAGAGCATTCTACTCTCTCTAAAACCTGAAAGTTCAGATTATATTATCCTTTAGACTTTGTACTATCCTACTGAGAAAACTGTTCTCGCCTTTTACATAAATCTCCTGTTTCAGTTGTAACCTGGGCTTATTCTTTGCGACTCCTTCATACATGTACGTGATATTAAACTGAAAATGCACGTTTCTAGGTAGTGGTTTGTGCTAAGAGCCCCAGACACTCTTTGAATCATACCTCCCTGGAGACTTTGTATTGGATGCTCAGCTGTTCTTTGATAGTTTGGTTTTAATGTCACTGAAGAGCAAATACTGAATATCCAGATTGAGGAGTAAGAAGAAATTCGAACACAACTCCTCCTATTAAAAAGGAAGCAGTGCCTCTAGCTTTCATCTCTAAGCCACTGTGACAGGCTTTCTTTATTCATATGTGTGAAATCAGTTCTCAAGCCTTTTCCTCTAAGCTCATTCAATAATTCACTCCAGGTGTCTTATCACACAATACCTAGGGAACACCCATGTGCAGTTTTTCGCCAAATTGTTTACGCAAATGGAAACCACATACCTACTAAAAATACCCTCCTTGAATGATTGTGACTAAGACATGAGTTACACAGAGACAAAACAGAATTCAAAATGACAGTCATCCTAGCCAGACCCTGTTATGGGTAATTGTTGCCAGATATCATTAAACCCAAGTCAAGTTAACACAAGCCAGAAAATGTACAGTAGAGGAAAATAGTGTTAGATATAAACCCAGCACCTGGACACCTGGCCCATCCTGCATTCAGTGACTAGCCCATCTGAATTTCTACAGCATAAAAGTGCAGAATAAACTAAGTCCCAAATCTTTAACATTGGCTCTTGTTGCATTTTTATATTGTGCTGCAAATATCTGTTATGTTGTTGTCATGTGGGAATTGTGCATTACATTTTAATACCTTCATTAAGCCCTTTTATTTTACCTGTGCCCTTTATAATTGAATTGTCCCCAAGTATTTAAAATAATTAACAGCTTTTTTAAAAGCAGGGTGTGGGAAGGGGTGAAGAGATACTATGTTCTATTGAACAAATAAATGTAAAGCTTCATTATTTGGTGAACAAGATTCTTGATCCCATCAGACAGTGAACAGGATGCAGTAAATAAGGAAGAGACATTTTCTGATGTCTGTTCCTTTTCTCCTCCAAAACTCTAACTTTCCACTGATTCAAATGGGTCTGGTATGTTTATACTAGCAAGTTTACACACAAACTCGCACATGAACAACTTTGTATTTTAATTTCATTGATGGGGTAACATGACATCAGTCGTTCTCACTGCTTTGATATCATAACGACATAGATCACTGGGCTTTAGTTACTTGTGCTATCTTAGCCAAAAATCTTTTCCAGGACTAAAGCTATTCTTGGTGTCATGAAGTAGAAAAGATTTCGATCAGTCTCATTTATCTCTTCACCTTTGGTCATCAAGACTCTCTACTTTAGGAAAAATTTTAAATAATACATGGATCAGTGGGTACATTGATTTTTAAAAGCTGTCTAGTAACAACCACATACATTTTGAACATTTCTTTTTATTAGATCCTATTACATTTGATGACCAGAGGGAGTCAAACTATTTTTAATGCCTCTACCCCTAATACAGCCCCTGGGAACCAGTAGTGACCAGTTCTAATTTTTGAGAAGGAGTATCCAAGCACAGTTCAGTGCCCAGTTGACCAGACCCACTATGGTTTGAAGTTGCAACATTGTACGCATTCGGAAAGAAACCTGATGGAAACAGGACCACAGTTGGTTATTCCCAAACTCCATTGAGCTGAGGCACACACAGAAGGAAGGGGTATGTGCCAAAAGCATAAATTGTATCCTGGCATAGTGAACACATTGCAGTTGTACATTATCTCTGTCAGGCTACTGAGGTACTACTTAGTATCCTGCAGCACTGATTTTTTGAACTGACTTCAAAGAATGAATGTCCTTTGAAACTACCTTGTTTACTCTTAGGGAGAAATGTACTAATAAAAAAAGATTGAGGCCTCTGAGCCAAGATTCTCTCAGTGCCTAAACTTTTACAATGTCACTGGGAGACTTGTGGGGTGCCAGTGAATGAATTATTTTCTGTGTGTTTTTAGTCATGTTTGAAACAGCATAGCCTCTTGGACCTGTCATAATTTTTTATAGTTGCCCAGAAATATGAATTTGCCTTTAATTTTATTTGACTACAGAGATATAAGAGATAGCAACCATTTGTGTCTCTCAAAAGATTGATTATAATTAGGCCCTACAGGGTTATTTGCCAAGTTTCAGAGAGGGAGTTCAGCAGGCATTTCTCCTTCACTGAATGTTCTGGGAATTGGAATGTTTAAAGGTGTTCATGAAATTGAAAAGTCAACTATGTAGACTGAAAAGAGTAGACAAAAGACTATTTATGGACCTCTGCTTCTGCCAAAGAGGACTAATAAGAATTAGATTCACCCTTTCACCTGAAACCATAATAATCATAATAAAAGACAACTTATGTGGAAGAACAGTTTCCAAGATACTGGACATCAAGATATGAAGGACAGTGATCTCCAAGAAACAGGAAACAAATGAAATAAATCCTTTGATCGCTCCAGTTTACTCCCTTAAGAGGGCTTCCAGGCAGCATAATGAAGGGGAACCCAGGCCGACCTGATGGACTCCTTGAGTTGAAGAGTTGGATAAGGATCCAGGGAGAGCCATGGTGGCTAAAGTTAACAAGATAAAGTACCAGAGAGGAGAGAGCTGTAGAGATATAGAACTCCAGAGATCTAAAAAGTAGTCATTCATCAGAGTACTGAGTGACCCATACAGATAGGAAACTACCTGAGATTAGGAAAGAACCATCAAGAGGATTAGGGGGAATGGTCCTAATGTTCACACTTCATATAAGGCAAGAAAAGTGCCTATTCCCACTAACCAGACTTGAATACCTCATAATTTAAAGGGAATTGGGTAGAATTCACCTAATTGTCTTATTTTATTAGTGGGGGAGTAAATAGCTGTAGGCTAAATGCTGCTTTGGTCTCACCTAATAACCCTTGAAAACAAGACATAAAAGGATCCCCAAGTGTTTCCAAATAACTGCACCCTAGAGTAAAGTTCATAGGTATATATAGAAATACAAAAGTATCCAGTACCCAACAAGGTAAAATTCACAGCGTCCAATATCCAATCAAAAATTACTGGATGTGCAAAGAAGCAAGAAAATACTACACATAATGAGAGAGAGAGAGAGAGAGAGAACAGAAACAGAAGTTAGAATGGCAGACAAGAACATTAAAGTGTAGCTCATATGTTTGGAAGTTGATTAAAGACGTGGGAGATATAAAGAAGGGAAAATCAAACTTCTAGAGATGAACACTACTCTGATGTGAAAAACACACTGGTATTAGCTAAATAACATTGGATGAGATTAATAATAAGTACAGTGGATGAGATTAGACATTGTAGAAGAAAAGAGTAGTGAAAAACTCTTCACAATGAAACAGAAAAAAAAAATTATAAAGAGCATCAGTGAATTGTAGGACATGTTCAACAGCCTAATGTATGTGTAACTGGAGTCCCTAACATAAGAGAGAGAGGAGGAAAGAAAAATATTTGATGAAGTAATTTACTTGGGCAAAGTAAATTTTGCCCAATGATGAAAAGTATAAGTGCACAGACTCAAGAAGCTCAGTAAAGCCCAAGCACAAGAAATTTGAAGAAAATTACATCAAAACATGTCATAATCACACTATTCAAACCAGTAATGAGAAAATTTAAAAATATAGAGAGGAATAAAAAACTCATGTGCAACTGAACAAAGCTAAGGATAATTGTAGATTTCTTATCGGAAACAATGCAAGTAAGAAGACAGTGGAACAACATCTTTAACATGCTGAATGAAAAAAGAATTTGATTAAGAATTCCATACCCAGCAAAAATATCTTCAGATATAAAAGCTGAAAGAATTCATCACTGGTAGACCCCACACTACAAGAAATGTTAATGAAAGACAGTAGGATAACTATGCCAGTTGGAAATATGGACCTGCACAGAAGAGTGAGGCACATGAAAAATGGTAACTAGATGGATAAATATACAAGATTTTTTCTTATCATTTAAATCTCTTAAAGACCATTGACTATTTGAACAAAATAATAATAATACATCATCTGATTTATAAGATATACAACTGAGGAGCACTGTGTGGTGCATTCGGTTAGGTGGCTGACTCTTGGTTTCAGCTCAGGTGGTAATCTCAGGGTCATGAGATCAAGTCCCATGTCGGGCTCCATGCTCAGCATGGAGTCTGCTTGAGATTCTTTCTCCCTCTCCCTCTGCCCCTACTGTGTGTTCCCTCTCTCTCAAATACATAAATAAATAAATCTTAAAAAATAACATATATGACTGAAATAGCATAAAACAATAGCATAAACAGATAACAATAGCATAAAAAGCTGGGAAGGGAGAAATGGAAGTATACTATTATAAAGTTCTATTATACATGAAGTGATATAATATCATTTGAAGATAGATTGTGATAAATTAAGAGCATATACTTTAAACTCTAAAGCAATTAAATTAAAATACCAAAACCAAGACATGTAGCTAATAAGCCAACAAAAGAGATAAAATGGAATTGTAAAAATACTTAATCCACAAGAAGGTAAAAAAAAGATAAGGGAACAAAGAACATATGAGACAACTAGAAAACATATAGGAAGATCATAGACTTAAAACTAAGCATATCAGTTATGACGTTAAATGTCCTAAAGACTTCAATAAAAAGGCAGAGATTTTCAAATTGTAAAACACAATTATAGTCTGCCTTTATAAAAAAAGACACAAATAGCCCAAAAGTAAAAGGATGGAAATTGGTATACCAAGCTAACACTAATAAAAAGAAAGCTTGAATGGCTGCATTAATATCTGACAAAGTAGATTTCATTGCAAACACTGTCACCAGAGTTAAAGAAGTTCATTTCATGATAAAGTTGTCCGTTTATCAAGATGATATACTAATCCTTTTTATTTATGCACTGAAGTACATAAAGCATGAGTGGGGGAAAGGGCAGAGGGAGAAGCAGACTCCCCGCTGAGCAGGGAGCTGAGGGCTTGATCCCAGAACCCTGGGATCATGACCTGAGCTGAAAGTAGATGCTTAACCAACTGAGTCATCCAGGTGCCCCCTGCAAAAAAAAAATTTTAATCAGAGACATTAACATTCCTCTCTCAATTGTTGATAGAATAAATAGATGTAAAATCAGCAAGGAGAGGAGGATTTGAACAACACTACCAACCAACTTTACCTAAGTGGCATTCCTAGAATACCCAACAATAGAGAATACACATTCTTTTCAAGTGCACACAGAACATTTATCAATATAGACCAGATTGTGAGATATAAAACAAGTCCCAATAAATTGAAAAGGATCCAAGTCATACAAAGTATATTTACAGGTCATAGTGGAGTTAAATTGGCATAAGGATATTCATATTATTTTATTATCCTTTTAATTTTTGTAGAATATATAATGACCTAATCTGTTATTTTTTTATATTGGTAATTTGTCCTTTTTCTTTTTTTTTCCCAGACTAGTCTGACTAGAGGATAATAAGTGTTATTAATTATTGTTGTTAATATTCCCCATTGTTTTTCTGTTTTTATATCATTTATTTCTTATCTTTTTATTTTTTTTTCTTCTCCTTGCTTTGGATTGAGTTTGCCTTATTTTCTAGCTTTTTTTTTTTTAAGGTGGACGCTAATGTGATTAATTTGAGATTTTTTTTCTAATGTAGGCATTAAGTTCTATAAATTTCTCTCTAAGTACCACTTTAGTAGTATGCCATAAATTTTAACATGTTGCATTTGTATTCACATTTAGTTCAAAATACTTTCTAATTTCCATTTTGATTTTTATATTGATCTAAGAATTATTTAGAAGTGTAGTGTTTAGTTGCCAAATATTGGGGGATTTTCCAGAGATAGTGGAAATGTAAGTCCTCTCCAAACTGATCTACGGATCCATGCAATGGCAATTAAAATCCTAGCAGGTTTTTTTTTTTTTTTTTGGTAGAACTTGATAAACCAATTCTAAAATTTATATGGAAATGCAAAGCACCCAAAATAGACAAAGCAACTTGGAAAAAGAAGGGAAAAGTTGGAAGACTAAAAAGTAGACCTTATTTGAAACTTACTATAAAGCTGTAGTAATCAAGGCAGCATGGTATTAGCATCAAGATAGACAAATGGGTCAATAGAATAGAATAGAGAGTCCAGAAATAGATCCATATGTACCCAGACAACTTATTATTGACAAAGGGCATTCCATGGAGAAAGGTAGTCATTAACAAATGGTGATGGAACAATTTGCTATTGATATGCAAAATAATTACCGCCTATATTTTACATCATATGCAAACATTAAAATAGATCATAAACCTAAATTGAAAGTGTAAAACTATAAAATTCATGGTTAAGAGAACAGGAGGAACTCTTAGAAATCTCACATTAGGCAAAGGTTTTCTAGGTATGACACCAAAAGTACAAACCATAAAAGAACACGTTGATAAATTATACTTTATCAAAATTAAAAACACCTGCTCTTCAGAAGCTTCTATTGGGAGAATGAAAAGACAACCCACAGACCTGGGGAGAGAATATTTGCAAAGCCTATATGTGTTAAGGGAGTTGTATCCAGAATATATACAGAAACTTCAATGTTCAATAATAAGAAAATAAACAACTTAATTAAAGACATGCAAAAGATTTAAACATTTCACAAGGAAGAGATGTACAGCTAGCAAATAAGTACATTAGGGAGATCATAGGCATCAGTAGGGAATACAAATTAAAAGCCAAATTAAAAACCATATTGAGAGAAAACAAAACAAAACTTATATATGGGGAGATGATTTTACACTTGTATATTATATTCACCTAATAGTTTCTTAGCTCTCTACTTCCCTTTGCCTGTCAGGACACAACTTTGTCAGCTCATTTCCTTATAGACACTCTTTCTGCATATTTCTTAAGTTGCTCATGGTCTTGTCTTTAGGCTCTCACCCAATACAGGAAACACAAAAGGTAATAGAGCCAATATTCTTGTTAGTTCATGTAGAACGACTACTTGAGATTAAAGGTTTCTTGTGTACATTCATGCAGTTTACCTGTGATGTGATTCTTCACAAGACTGGTATCTCATGACCTTGACTTGCTACAGGGCTCACAAGAGTCAACCGAAGAAATGAATGTGTTTTTCCTGTTTTCTAGCTGGCTGATCCTACCAAAATAGTTTTGGAAGTGGGTAAATAAATGGAATGGAAGACTTTGACTTTGTTAGATGCCTTTGTTCTATTATAATAGATGCACCAAGTTATTAATAAAAGCAGCGGAAGGATATAGTCTGAACCTTTACACTTGAGTTGTACTTGATGTTCTTATTTTTCGGGCTAACATTGAAAATATTTTGTTAGGGGTGTCTGGGTGGCTCAGTCATTAAGCGTCTGCCTTCAGCTCAGGTTGTGATCCTAGGGTCCTGGGATCGAACCCCATGTTGGGCTCCCTGCTCCATGGGAAGCCTGCTTCTCCCTCTCCTGCTCCCCCTGTTTGTGTTCCTTCTCTTGCTGTGTCTCTCTCTGTCAAATGAATAAATAAAATCTTTAAAAAATTTTTTTTAAAAAAGAAAATATTTTGTTAGTTGCCTAAAGGGTGGGGTGTCATGACTTGCTTTTCAGTGGAGTTGGTAGTGAGAGATAGATAGGGCCTGCACAGGCCTGGAGGTGTGCCCTTCTCTGCAAATCCAGTGAGGAAACAGTCCAACAGCAGGGTGCCTGGAGAACTGAGACACATGTCTATCTTCACAGCAGAGATAGTTTCTGACTTAGGTTCATGTTCAGAGATTTGAGAAGCAACAAACACCCTGGCACATAGATCATTATTCAGGAGGCATGCATTTGCTGAGACCATCATCAGTTTTCAAGTCTGTATAAATACCTGTACCCCAGTATTCTCTTCTCAGGGAATCATGCTCACTTCATTCTTTCTTCCAAATATTTTTCCCCCACATTACTCAGGACAGTGGTTGTTAGGCTGTCTTTATACACCAGAATAAAGAACTCCCCTATTTCAGACCCCTCGAAACCATAGCTTGTAGTCAATGCCTCCTTTTATTACCTCATTGTTCCAATCTATGCTGTTTCTTCCCACGGGGCTTCTTAATATCACTTGGAGCTAATGCAGAGCTATAGAAACAATTGAACACTTTGATCCATCTTCAGTATACTCAAATTTGAATCAATCCCATATATCCTACCTAGCCATGGGGGACTTTATAGGCATTTATATTCATTTAATATTTTCTTCAAGTTTTGACAGATTGATTTGTTTCTAAACAGCTGTCAATATGATTTTACTCAGAATTCTAATGGGTTGACAAGTCTTAGAGGGCAGTGTCTTAATGGCCATCTTAGTTCAAACTTCTATAACTTCTATCCCAATTTATGTTGCATAAGGTACACATTAGACAATTTGTGGTAGGAGAGGTTATGGAATCTTGAAAATTCTTGACATAGGATTTGTGAAGTGAAATCCATTTTGTGGATTTTCATTCATTTTGTTCTGTATGTAAGAACTATCTTATCTGGAAAAAAACAAGCAATCCCTTCATTTGGGAGCCTACACTATATGTGATGATGTAAGGAGACCTGCTGATCAGCAAGAATTAGCAAGAAGGGCTCCACACAGTGGCAGAGGAGTTTCATATTGACAGTAAATGAAGAGTTGGTTATGCTGCAAAAGATTTGTTGACACTAACACCAATACTCGTAACCAATGTATGGTTTTGACTGCTAATTTACTGATGTACAATATGTACACTGAAATACTCCTGTCAACTGGCCAGTCAGTGGTTTCTTTCTCCTGAAGGAAAACCTACCTGGGAACTCAAATCATATCGGAAAGTTGCTTGACAAGCTGAGAACATAAGCAGAGTTTGTGGATGAAGTGTGACTTCAAGGTAGAATATCTTGATACATCTGTCTCAACCATTGGGATAGACTTGCCAAGAAGAACAGATGGGGGCCATCTTGCATGCCCTGTATTCTGACAGTGCGAGAGGCATTCCTCCTTGGCACCTCTCTTTCTAGTTTCCTTTTCGACCAGACATTCAGCCATCAGATAGGTTCATTTCTTGGAGTAGATGTTCATTCTTGTTCACTTTTAGTTGTTCTTGATTACATTTCTGGACCTTAATCTTGAGGAAACTTCTTTGTTTTTAAGGCATTGTTTTTGATTCCCCACCATCGGCTACCAGATTTTCATAAGCTTCATACATCTCCAGAGGTACGCTCAGATCATGAGGTGTGATGAGTAGAAAGGGCCAAGGATGGTGAACAGTTCTGATAACACTAGCTGTTACCCTGTCCTTTCCTCTCACATCCAAACAGTGCTACTATAACAATAGCCTAGAGTCCTTCCTAATTTACTTTAAGAACAAAACCTGTAAAACTTCAGTATTTAACTGTTTTTAGCAATGAATGATTTGCAGTACACCTCACTATTGATCAAGCTACTGAAGTCAACCTCTGCTGTTTCAAGGTAGTTTCTACAAATAGTTAATCCTACCTTTTGGGTTTTTTACTTGTTTCCTTCCCAGAGGAGAATATTTTTTTCTTAGTTCTGGGAAGATATTCCACTGTAGCCCTTTATGCATTGACAAAAAGAAAGCCTATTTCTGTAATGAAGAATTTTCCCTCAACGTGAGAATCCAGCATCCTTATGAGTTATTTTCCATGACTGTACAGGGACCAAACATCTGGAGTCCCCTGAGTTCCAGTTAAGATTAAGTCATCATAACAACACATGTTCTGATTAATATCCCATTTCCCTTAGCCATTTGTCCATGAAAACTCCTGTGACCCATTTGCTTAACAAATTGATGTGTATGTATTAACATATGGAGCATCAACAATAAGGAAATGGTAGAGTTTAGCAAGAAAAGCCATGAAATATTTGTTTTTCAAAACATCTTATATCCTTATTTTCTCAAGTAGTGAGATAACCCAAGGGTCTAAACCCTGCACTCCAGTGTCCCTGTCAAAGGAAAACTACAAAAGTTTGATAAATGGAGGAGAGAATTGCAAAATTATTTTTTAGATGCCTGTTATGCTCATGTATCTGGATAAAACCTCACTAATTAGATTTAAAGGGTTTTGTTGCTAAAACATTTTGATTGAAATACTTGTGTTATTTTCTAGTTATTTTCAGAAGCTGTGCTGTAGGTTGACCCAACAAGAGTTATTGTGAGTTCAGCAATGCTGAAACCCAACATAATTGTTTTTTGGATGGATTTGGGGGAAAACTATTAACCATTACATGATATGTGGGTAGGAAGTGGTCAAATGGGGTGAACTAAAAGTGTTCCTGCTCCTTTTACTACTGCCTTATACTCTTGAGAGCATGGAAGTACAAAACCTATTACTTACACATGGTTCTAGCTTCAATGAGTCACAGTGAATCGGAACAGTTAGCTCTTTTGGTTACAAACATCCATTTCAAACCAATGTATTTTTATATACTTTTAGGCTTAATGAATATCTTTGTGCTTCTCAAGGAGGGTGCATAATAGATATCCTCAGGATGGATTATAAAGGAACAGGTGACATGCTACTACCATCATCCTCCTGTATATTTTTGTGCTTTTGAAATTCCCATTTGTAGTATCAAAACAGCAACTGAAATATATATGTATATACACATACACACATATACATACATATATATACATATATACACACATATATATGAAACATATATATAAACAGATATGGGATATATTATATATAATTGTGTAAATATATATATAGCATATACATACATATGTATATTGCATAGGTAGGTGATATAATCTATATAATACAATGTAAGATTGGTGTGTTTAAAATAATTAAATTGTGTTATACCAAAGAAAACTTCTAAAGTCAATTCATGCTTTTTACATAGCCATTTAGATGCCAGTCTCTTACCGAATAACTACATAGTAGAAATGTCAAATAAAAGTATATTAGGTACACTTTGGTAATGATAAAATTAATCTTTTTAAACAACTTTTCCTCTGGAATTATTGGTATATAAGTTTTCATTGTTTCACTTTATCTTCTAGACATTTCATTACACTCAATGTACCATTGCATTTTTAAAGGAACCCAGTCTTACAGAAAGGATTATAATTTTGGAACTGTGGAAAATGTGATTGTTTTTCCCTCAACACTGATGTTCAGGATTAAAAATAACTTCTTAGAATTCATGAAATAAATATTTATCTGTTTTCCGCCTAAAATGTTAGATTTTGTGAGATTCAACACGGGATGGGAGGAACACAAGTAGCAATGCATTCCTCAAAAGAAACTCTATTAACATTATAAAAAATTCTTTAAAATAACAGCTGCCTTTGCAATAAATATGTGCCAATTCCAGGAGCTAGCCCTGTCTACATTGTTAATGCCATTTCTTTTCTAGACACCCACACACTAGGAGAACTGTTAAAAATGCAGTATCAAGCAAGTATCAAAGCTTCCTCTTTGTGTTTATTCTTAGCATTCTCCACAGAAGGGCACCACGAACTTCAAGTGATGACATCTGTATTTCATAAGTATTAGCCCTCTACAATACATGCTATTTTTATCTTCTACTCTGGAGCCACAGTGAAAACTTGAGAAAAAAATACTTGTTTTTTCTTTCACTTATTTTGAATCTTATATTGCTTTCCCTGAACTAGTAAAATTGAGAAAAGCATGAAGAACAGTCATAATGTTTCAGGTCTAAAATTCCAGCCTCACTTAACTTTTCTGAAGGACTTTCTTGGTCTCTATGGAGGACTTTCTTGGTCTCTATGGAGGACTTTCTTGGTCTCCGACTTCTTGTTGGCTTCAAAAACAGCAGATTCAAAGACTGATCAGAAACAAAACTTAAGTATGCAGACAACCCTAGGTCGTTTCACCTGCCCCAAAGAGTGGTAGGGGCTGTTGATGCCTGATATTTACTTACCTCTGAAGAGTGGGCCAGGCCCTGGAGCACTTGCAGACTTGAATGTTTTCATTGTTTCTTTAAGTGTTAAAGTACTAATTTCTTTTTTTTTTTTAAGATTTTGTTTATTTATTTGACAGACAGAGAAACACAGCGAGAGAGGGAACACAAGCAGGGGGAGTGGGAGAGGGAGAAGCAGGCTTCCCACGGGGCAGAGAGCCCAATGAGGGGCTCGAACCCGGGACCTTGGGATCATGACCTGAGCCGAAGGCAAGACACTTAACGACTGAGCCACCCAGGCGCCCAGTACTAATTTCTTAATAAGAGAGTAACAACAGTAAAACACCGTGGGCAGTGTGGGGCAGAAGAGAGTGAGTTATTCACAGATTTTCAGTTTGGAAAGACCATGCTGTGTAAAGGGAAAGAGCAAGCAGAAAAGTTAGAGAATAAAACTTTAATACCATCATTATTCTCAGTAATAGCACAGATGTCATGGATCAAAAGAAAAGAAAATATTGGGCAAAGGTTGGAGCTAAAAACTGCCATCTTTTGTTCTGTTTTTATTCTGTGTATTTGGATCAAATGGGTACATTTTAAGAGCCTGGCATGTTGGCATAGGCAAGGTTTCAGGAAGTTATATTCCCATAAATTTACTTACTCACTTATTCTGTTTGTCCATCTGTTCATTCATCCATCCATCCATCCACCCATCTATCTTAGCAGGGCTGGAGCATTAATATTCCATGAGGTGAAATTCACTTAGAATAATCATACTGTAATCATATCCGTTATCATTTGGGGCAAGGAGAAAGCAGGCAATATATGCTTTTGGATATTTAGTGATAACCATTTAAAATAGTACTTACGACCTAAAACAGTGAAATCTGTGCCTGGATAAATTCTATCAGCTATATCTAAAATAATGTTTGTTTGTTTCTAGCATTTCCTCATTATTAAAAAACAAAACCAAACCAGAACCCACTTATAAGCCCCACAGAAATTCTACTATACATCTAAAATTGGGTTTGGTTTTGCCACATTTATTCTTCCTTTCCACTGCTTACTGTATTTTGTTGTTTTCACAGAAAGTTGACTCAATACGGAGGCAGCTATGGTAGAGTTTCTGGAACCTGAAAATCTGGTTTGAGTCCCAGCTCTGTTCTCGGCCAAGTCAGCTTATTTCTTTGAGCTTGGATGATAGTTGAATCAGGCTGTAAAAAATCAAAACCAAGAAAAATGAAAAAGAAAAGTGTTTACAGTTGTTTTTCAAGCCTGGTGCCAGATTCCTATGAGGCCTGCCTCGTAGATGATCTAGGAATAAACATTATGACAGATAAACACATTTTTAGAGTCAAATCATGTTAAATCGAAATTTAAGCCTCTTCTTAAAACAATCATCTTTAAACAAAATGGTTTCATACAGCATCTCCACTTACCTGTAGGAGGAGTAGCGTGGGAAGTGTGGGATAAACAAGGCCACACTGTTGTCATTTTCCACCTCCTTTTTCTCCAAATGAAGTTGCTGAAACCTTTTTTGTTGTTCATTTCTGTAGAGTAAATACGTTTCTGTGAATTCATACAGCATGTGCCTCAGGATTCCGAGCCTCTGTGGCTGCCCCTTTGTGAGACGTAAGAAGTCTTTGGTCAAAGGGTGGGTGGGTGGATGGCACTCGCCTAGATATTTTCTCGAATTATCCCAAGTTAGGTGAAGATATTTTCCATTTCTGCTTATCAATCATAAAAAGGTGGATGAGTTTCACTGCTTTTTGTGGCCTCCAAAAAGCCAACATAGATTTACAATCAATGGAATTCAAAGACCCTAGAACAAAAAATAATCCTTCATCTCAGTTAAATACCGAGTGGCCACTTACTTGTCTTCAGGAACTTATTTTCATAATACTTTGTGGTCTTACCCAATTTTAGCTTAAAATGCTTATCCAACTTTAGTTTAAATTGAAAACAAAGACACCAAGCCACACCACAACAAAGCAAATATAGGACACTCAGTGGTGAGGGGAGGAAGTGTGGAGTGAGTGAGGAGCAAGCCTGACTTACGGAGCACGTCAACGCCACCTGCACAACATGTGCCTCTTCTCCGGGACATTAGTCTCTGCAGTGGGGCAAGTTCTTCAAAGGAAATACACATTTTTGACATATCCTACCTTGCTCTTGAATAAAATATAAAATAAATACATTTATGATTTTCTTTTTAATTTTTATTTCCTGCTATGAAAAGATTTTCAAAAAGGGTGGCGAGGGACTTCCTACTCATTGTTATGCTTCTGTATCTGTCCCATCTACCTGATGCTTATTTCACTCACTTCCTTTCAGTTAAAAAATAATTTGTTGAGCATGTGCAATGCGTCAGGCACTGTAATATACACAAAGAATTATGAAGATGAGTGATGTTTTCCCTGCCCTCAAGGAATCTACATCTTGCAGGTAGCTGTGATATGAGGCACCTTACAGCAAGTGCCCTAAGAGATTTATAAAGGGAAGCTACTTTTGACAGAGCATGTGTTTGGGAAGGCTAGGACGGTCATTCGGGTCCCAGACCCAGCTACAAAGCATCTTTTACTGTTGATTGTACTTAATGAACACATGTTCGTTAGACACATGTTTCCTTTATTCACCTCTTCCCTCTATGCCTTGACCAGAAGACTGTGGAGGGGAAGGTGGAGATCCACAGCCAGGTCACTTCTTATCTCACTCAGAAGCAATGACTAGAAAAGGAGAAAGGTCTTTCAAGAGCCTTTGGGGTCCGTTAAGATCCTAGATGGACTTCTTTCCATCTCTGGAAACCCCACAGGCTGGACAGCTGGCCACCATTCATGGAGGCCATGTGAATCCCTTCCCTTGTTGGCTAACTGAGGCTCACCGGGTATAACAGTGGTCCTTGTCAGCTCTCCCTAGCATCCTTCCAACCAGTTGGTCAATTATTGAAAAATCAACCTCAGACTTATATCATCATAATAAAATTGGGTTTTATATTTGAGGGCGTGGGGACATCTCCTAAGGTGGTTAGTGCTATGATGATTGAAAGGAGTCTCATATGACCTCAAACGGATAATGGTGGAGCCAAAGCACTAAGGAGGAGTGCTGCCTGGCAACTCCCACCCAGACCAAATTGCGCAGATGATCAGAATCAGGGGGAGGTTTCTAGTCCTTGATTTCAGCTTTTGTTTCACCCCTTTCCCTCCCTGGGAAGTTCCGGAGAGGCAGCTGGTCACTTCCCTCACTGCCAGTGCTAGCATCAGAGTAAACTGGTCAGAAGTTTTTCTCTTTTCTGTTACTTCTGCTGAATGGGTGAAGGTGCTGACAGAGGGTAAACATGCATGGGACCAGAATGAAGAAAGGTACAACAGGAGGATTGGATCAATGGCCCCTGGAAAGTTGAGAATTGAGAATAATTAAAAAAGATCAGCTAGGGCTCTCCTATTTCTCAACTAGTTCACTGCCTAATTTCACCTAAGTCTCCTTTAGGACAGTATCTTAGCCTTTCAAGTTGAATATGAAATGTTCCTTATCCACTAATGACTCCTAACATTTCTGTAGGTAAATGGTGTAATCGTTAAAAACTAAGCCACTGTACTTCTCTCCCTTTGGAGCCCCGCACAGGAGGGAACCCTCTCTAACCATAAGGCATGATGACTTGCAGTCCCTGCAACATTTATGGGAAGAAATAACATGTTGGTTTTTGTTTGTCTGCTTGCTTTTTAGAAATTCTGTCCAAGCCTAGTGAGCTTGCATGGGGTAGAGTATGCCAGGTGGGGAAAAAAAAATCCACTACTGTCTATTTCCATTAACTTAGTCCTGTTTCCATCTTTGTCTTCTTCCTCCACCACCTCACTCTGGGTCCAGTAGAGAAGTCAGGTGATTTACCCAACTGCATAATGATTTCAGTTGGGACACATCTTGCTTTAAATCTTCTTGGGGAAGCTTCTGAGGGGGAGGTGGGTGTGCAAAAATTCTGAGAGAGGAATATTGCTTCTGGTATGGAAATGGTTGGGATTTGATGAATCTATTTCTTCCAATCCCACTGACCCCTGAGGCATATTGGCCAGACCTGGCAGTCACTGTCATCTTGGTTGCAAAATAAGGTATTTTAGTATCCATATTGCGTGCACCAAATGTTTGATAATCAAGTTGAAAGTAACTATGAAGATTTCGAATGTAACCAGTGTTTAAAATTCTCCACTGAGAGTTTCCCTTTATGAACAGAGCAAACGGTGCTACAAAGGAGATAGCACTGACTAGTATGGAAATGTTTAATTGATCCTCCCCCTTTCTTTTTTTGTTCCACAGATTTTCTTCTCCTCAGACCCGGAGGGTGGAGAAGGGTGGGGGGGAAAGGCAGCATTGACACTTTTCTTTTTCTTTTTCTTTTTTTCAGATTCAGAAGAATAAAACACACCTCACATACAATAAAAGAGGCTGCCAGTGTCTTGCATCATTTTAGCTGAGCTTCATTCTCCTTCTCCTCCTTCCACAAAGACCCATATCTGGGGAAGGTGTCCAAGTTTCAGAAACAAGCCTCCCCCCCCCACACTTGGCCTTCCCTCGTGCCACCTCCTTCTAAGAGACGGCTCTCTGGGAGCTGGTTTGAGGTCTGAGAACTCTGGGGAAATCCTCCCCCAGGCAAATAAAACAACTTGAGCTTTTTGCACAAACAGAAACAAAACATGAAGGGACTTCCTCAGAATTCTTTGCTAATGCCCTGGCTTTCAAGGCACCTGTCTGGCCTGATGAGGATGGACATCCTGGATATGCTGAAGGCGGCCTGAAAAAGCCACGTGCAGAGTAATTGCCATTTTACTACTGTCGATGCCGTTCCTTCAAATTGTTATTTTTGTACTGGCTACTGATGGTGGATACAGCTGTGCTGGCCCTTCATCAGCTAAGAGGATGATTCCAGTCTCTGGTTGTTCCTTTCCTGAGTCAGGAACATTCTTTTTCTCCAATTTTCTTTCAGACTTAAAAATTATTCTTATGCTTGTCTTTCCATTTATATATGAAATTCTTTTTTTTAAAGAGATTATCCTATAGGACTCTTTATTTGTAAATGCTTAATTTATCTGTGCATTCATTAATATAAACCTGAATGTATCCGCTGATGACTATACTATTTAGGTGGGAGACACATTGTTTTCATTGGGTAGCATCCATGACTAGGTGGTTACTGAAATTTTTACCACTGGCCAGTCCTCTTCTTTTGGATATTTACGGTTTCACTTAATCACTCTTCTTTCTATTCAGGGAAGTGCTAAAGGAATTAGTATCAGGGAGATATGTCAAATACTTCTTCTCATTTTAGTGAGTCTTTAAAAATTACACATAGGACATAATTAATAGCACAAATCAAAAGAAAGATTCATGGATGTAGCGTGGAAAGAGAATAAAGATACACCCCCCGAATCCAAGTCGAAAATGGGATCCAGTGGGGTCTAAGTAACAGTTAATGTTATGAGTCTCAATGGTGTGATTTGGATAAAACTCATTCTTAAAAGGTGGTTATGGTTCACAAAGAAATCTTTGAGTCCTTCCCAAGGGGAAACCCCGTGAGTATGCTGGTGATGGAGTGGGGTTAGTAATAGGGAGAGAGAGAGAGAGCTAGATGGTAGGTTTAGGTGTATTCCCCATTGCAGATTGAATTTCTACATTAAAAACACCCAAACAAACATTTAAAGAATCTTCTTATTACTAAAGCAAAATGTTGCTATTTCTTCAGACAGAAAGAAGACTGTGTATGTAGTCTACAGGGCCTCTTGCCTCACTGAAATATTCCCCAACAGAGAGATCTGAAGAACTCTTGTGTAAAATGCCCAGTTTGTACTGATATTTAAACACTGTTCTTTGATCAGCTTTACATTTTGCCTTGTAATAACACATATTTTTCTGTTGCTCCCTATGCTTTTCTAACAGTAACCACAGTAAATAATGTGGTCACAAATTCAAATCAGGGGCCCAGTGGTCAAGTAAATGAGTAAAGCAAGCCAGGTAGTATCAGAGTTATTGTGATCAATGGCATTTGGTACCAGTGAGGCAGTAAGGACTGTGAGGAATTGGAGCTTTCTGTATGTTGAGGCGTGTGTTGTGGAAAGGGGGCAGTTACTAATCAGCAGCAGGATTAGTGCTATGTAGGAATGGGGTTCCTAGGTACCTAGGATTTATATAAACCCTCTCCAAATTTTTAACTATTGGCAACGAGTTCAGAAATCTCCAAAGACTGTGCTGGTCAAAAAAAGCATGCCTATGACCTGCACTTCATCCATGGGACATCAGTTTGCAAACTATGCTTTTTGAGGTGGTATGGTTTTGTATAGGAATGAAATACAACCAGGGCATGTCAAATTTTTCATCTTGGAACCTGAACATTTTACCTCATTTCTGTTCTGTACTTTTGTATGTAGAGCTTTGCAGCTGGTCAAAACAGGAAGCTTACAACTTCCCTTTTATACTCTTAACAAGTAAGACTAAACAATATCTGAAAAAGAAACAGGAATATAGCCATTTTTTTTCTAGCAACAATAAAGATGGTAATGTTTTCCATTTGCTTTAAGTCATTAATTCGCTGAAAAAGAATGGGAAGAGAGTTTCATTCAGTATAGAACTCTGCTTGGAATTCTCAGTGTGGAGAAGCAAAACTCCATGTAACTTATCTTTGAATCCTTAAAAAGTATTTTGAAGGGACATTGAGTAAAACTGCAAAATTATCTACTTTTTAAAAATATAAACCAATGTATTATTGTAGTATACATTAATACTGGAGTTGATAAAACATTGAAATTAAGATCCCAAGTCAGTATTAACTGGAAGAACAATATTTCCAAAGCGCTGGTGCACTTTCTTGGTCTTTTTGTTCTCTTGAAACAGCTTGCAAAGGAGCAGTGATATGGGACCCACATTCTTCATCACATGGAGTCTGGCATCTTACTCAGTATTACACTGTCATGTCACTTAGAAAGCAAGGGCTTACACACCTGAATTAAGAATTGACCAGTATGGAAATTTTCATCTCACACAAAAGTGGAGAGAATAATACAATCTTCCCGCTATGCAGCCCCAACATACCATAAAATTGTTGCCATTCTTGTTTTAACTATTCCCTCACATGATTTTATGGTGGAGTATGTTAAAGATCCAGATGTTTATTATTTCATTAATAAATAATTAAGAGGTTTTCAACATACATGGGGGACAAATAAAGCTTTGGGTAAAATTGGAAAAAAAAAAAAAAAAAGAATTGACCAGTATGTGGAGAAAGCAGTAGGGACAATTCCATCATTGACAAACCACAATGTCTACATGTCCCTAGGCGGAACACTTTTCAAATGAAGCTGACTCTAAAGTTTGGGTCCCTGTGTCACCAAAGAGCTCCACATCCAGGTTTTGTGGATGAGGTATGTTTTGAGGCATAATGACCGATCCATAAGGAAGTCTTTGTTCCATCTTTTATTCATGCCAACCTTTCTTAGGTTATGAACCCTAATAACTTATGGCAGCAGGCAAGAGACTCATTTCTAACCCATTAAATTTAAATGGATTTTCTTCCATTATCCATTTCATTCTTGGAGCTTTTAAAAACTATTGAAAACATCTGACAGGATCCCATTAAGGACCTGATATACTTAAACAGTAAAATAGTATCTAAACATCTGAGAGCCAAAGAAGAATCTAGTGTACCTGTTTATTTCATTTGCAGAACTAAATTCATTGTATTATATTTTCCACCTAGAACCATACCTTTAGTAAATTAGAAGAGTGAACAAGTCAAGAGCAACATTATGATGGGATGTGAGGCAGAATGCAGACAAACAGATGGAGACCAATTTTGTAATCCGTATTTTGGGAGTAAGAATACTGGTCTTTTTGTATCACTTCTGTCACGGATCACTTTTCTTTAGATAGATAGATAGATGATAGCTAGAATATATATTTTCTTCTATTCTTCACCTTTGAGCAGGGACTTACATGATAAACGACTTCATAATGTCCCCTGTGGACTATGGGGAGAAAACAAAAGAAAAAAAGCACTAAATCTTTTTCTCATAACAAGAGAGAGAAGATTCTGAGATTAAAGCCTACGTATGCAGTATTATGTCCCCAGTAAAGGGGATTCCAGTTGGAAACTTTGTTCTGATTCTGAGACCCCCACACATCCCAATAGGAGTTGCAGTGCTGCGCTACCCCCCCTCCCGAGGGGGCCCAGCACACAGTCAGCATTCAGGAAGCAGGTACCCAACTGTCCAGCTGCATTCCACTATCCACCTGTGAGTGCCAACGAAGCCCAACATCTCCTATATGCCAAGCATATCACTAAAGGCTTACTTTCTAAAGATATGCAGACATACCCTAGTGACATCAGTAGCTTATCATAAGGGATAGAAATTGCAGGTGGTTTGGGGGAAAATTGTCAGAGCCAAGTTTATAAAAAATAAATAAAAAAGTGAAAACCTCTCTATGGCTTTTAGGTCTAAGAAAAATAAAATCAAAACAAAACAAAACAGGATTTATCTGAAATTGTTCTTCCAAAAGGGCTGATGACACCAATCTATATGAAATACCAGTGGATTTATTTATAATCCAAGTTGAAATAGTTAAAATCCAAAGTGAACCATCTTGCAGCAAATAGGAGACCCTATATGTGCAGCGTGGGAAATCATTGCCCAGTTTTGCTCTGCTGATATTATGGTGGGTACAGCACTAAACCACAGCAAAATTGGACATTAAAGAACATAATGTTGCAATAATGATGTTATATTGAATCTTATGTGTGAATAAATGGAAAGTAATACTTATGATTCATCAATATTGCTCCATCATTAAAGGCCTCATTATCACTTAGAAAATGAACTTAATGAAAAAAAATGTAATGAACAGCACAATATTTCTATGAAACATCCCTCTGAGAGCCAGGGACATATTACCTGCCAAGAACAGATTTCAGTTGTTAAAATTTCCTCTCGCCAAAGACCCTGAGCATTGGAGGTGACAGTAGAATTAGAATGGTAGCAGAGCCACCTAGAACATTTGACAGAGTTCAGTTAATTTGGGTTCAGAGAGGTTAGAAAAAAATGGGAAGCAGTCTCTGGATGTTCTCATTAGACATTTGTAAAAGACTGCGTCTTCTCCAGGAAAGTCTGCCATCATCAAGAATTGTTTCATTGAAAGAACAACTTGCTTTTACATTAAACAAGAGTGGGTACAGTGGGGGAGACCTGGACTGAAAAATTCATGAAAGTCAATTTAAACATTATTAATTCCTTGTTATTTTAACTAATCTGCCCCCACCTCTCCCATTTTTCACTAAAATATTGCAGATGTATTTGAGATGAATTTACATTTATTCTAGTTACTGTTCCCAAGTAGAAGTGGATCAAAACTGGCCATGGCTGGCTTCCCTCAATGAACTTGGACCCAGCCTAGACTGCTATCCCCTGAGCCAGGAGGAGCAGGGGTTGGTGTGGGGGCCCTTTCATCTCCCTCAGGGCACACTTATTCAACCTCCTTTGGGAAGATCGTGCATCTCTGGGGATAAATGCTGGCTGGAGCAGGCCAGTTGGTGCCCTCATGAAGGCCCTCACCTTTGGTCAGCTTCAGCCATGATCACTGAACTTCACCCATGTATTTTCATTGGAGCGGGCTTCTTAACCTGCAGGAGCATTTCTCTGTCAGGTTATGGTGCCAGATAATTCATTTAAAATAAAACCTGCATGGAGCACTGGGTGTTATACACAAACAATGAATCATGGAACACTACATCAAAAACTAATGATGTAATGTATGGTGATTAACATAACATTAAAAAATTTAAAAAAATAAAGCCCATTAAAACCCAAAAGCTATGGATTGGCTTTTAAATAGATTGCCCTGGAGGCACATTATTGTAGAGTCTTTGCTTCTCTGCCATGATCTATCTTGGGGTAGGTATTTGTATAGTTGTGTCCTTGTCTTTGAGTGAGTATATGTGTGATGGTACAGAGACAGAGTCACACACTGATATACATAGATTTATAGTAAAAACCTACAGCTGTAGGTACTGTCCAGTAGCTGATTCTAGAGATAGAACTGTAGAGTATACATTTTCCTTTTTTCTTGCTTTGATATTTTTATACGATTTTATATGCTGTAAAAAAAATTTTTTAAATATTTGCTATTTTCATTTGTAGAGCTCGGTTGGGTTTTTATCAGCTCTGGTGCCCACTGTACAGCCAGATTCCTCCCCCTACCTAATTTAAGGGTCCTCTCCCTTTTTCATACTTTTCTTTTACCTTTCCCTTCTTTTCTTCTCTCATTTTTCTATCTTTCATAAATTCCTTCTTTCGCCTCTGTCCAGGCAAGCCATTCTGCCTGTGGTATCATTTTAGCACAAGGAAACACACAATAATGGGGGAAAGAAAAGCATCTTCTTCCAGTGTCATTAACATGAGGAAATGTTGGGTGCCAAGGGTGAGGTAGGTAGTTGGGGAGTAGGGAATAGATTGGGGAAAGGAAGCAGGAGAAAGGAAATCCTCATGGGAGATCAGTTACCCAAAGCAAGGTGACTCACTTTGAGGCTAATGTAATGCCATCATGTTCCCTCAGTATAGAGCACAAACTTTGCCCTCACAGGGTTTTTTCCCCTTAGGATGGCAGGTGCTCACCATGGGTCTATAGACCCTCTCCTGGTATGGGCACTGGCCCTATATGAATGGATAACTCAGCTCATCTCAGCCTTAGATTTTGTTGCTGTTCAGCTGGATTTGTGGGAGGTGTCTGGATTAATACCAAGAATGTTTAACAAGATTCAAAAGAGGGAGGAAAGCAGAACCAAAACCCCAAAACTCAGTCCAAATCATGCCAAATAAGTAGTTCTTTGGAGGGATAAGGAAGAGATTTCTGGATGTGTTCTGAGAATGGTCCTCCAAAAGGGAAGATGGTAAAATAGACTTGTGCTTATTTTTACAGCAGTGATAGAATGTACTTCCATGATGTAAAATAGGTCTCTAGCAGATAAAATGCAGGTTGCAATTTACATTTGTATATCATAGGAAAAGAGAATGGCCATCGATTCTAAAGAAGAGTGTTCTGTTCCTGATGATGCTGGTTTGCACTAAAACAAACTATTCAGATACCATAGCATCACACCTCCAAATGCAAAAATAATTCCTAAAGATTCATGTAAAACAGAAATGCTAAACTGCTCTCAATAAACTAAAGATGTGTTTATTGTAAATCTTTATTGCACAGATGAGGCTGACAGTCTGTTGATGTATAATTTCCCCCATCATCTAGTGATGAATAAGTACCTGTATGTTCTTCTGATTACCAAATAAAAACAATGAGTTAATCTCTCGGTTGGAATTTGAAAAATCACATGCTGTTTTTTTCTTTCTTTTCATGTTTTCTGTTGTTGTCTGTGTTCTGTCCCAGATATGGGGCTCTCCAAGAGCTCACTCAACCATCTGTCTCTTTTGTATTCCTCTGAACGCCACATAATACCCAGGTACCAAGTGCCTTTGCCTGCACAATAGAAGTAACATGGTAAAGCTCTGCTCATGTCATCTTTTTTGAGGGACGAGGTGGATGGGTTTATCAGAAGCTCCTTGGGGCTTAAGAAGTGTCAGCATTCATGAAATGAAGCTGGCCTCCATATGTTTAGTTTTCTTCTGGGTACGATGACATGGTGTGACAATCCTGTGATGCCAGTTTTCAAATTCCAAACTTTTCGTCTTTCTTTCTCTCTTGAAAGGCCTACCTGGCAATATTTTCTTTCTCTCCATTGGTGAACATAAGGAGTTTGACTTGGGAATAGTCATTACCCCTGTTTGTGGGAGTACTAGTGGTTTACATCCAGGGTGGTACCCAGCCTGCCTCCTTCACGCCAGCCATGAAGAGGGATTTGTCTAGTGGGGAGGATGCATCTGACACAGATAGCACCCTCCTACCTGGGCCACCTCCCCATGCTATTCCTGCATAGTAACCCCACTGGATTATTACTCTGACAAAGGGGGCGTGATGGTCCTCCAAAGTGGCTGTGTTTGCCATGCGTTGAAACATATTTTTTAAATTCTTTTTCTGAAAGCAGAAACGGAACTTAGTTGTTTTTAAAAATACAGAAAAGTATAATAAAATTAAATTCCCTTGTAATACCCTATCCAACAATCATTCACTGTCACTTCTTTCCTCATTTCCTTATGGGTTTTGCTCTGTGTTTTTACACAGTGGAGGCCATACAGTGCGGTATATTTACCTTTGTGTTACGGTTTGTTCACATAACATTGGATTATAAACACTGTCCCATTTAAACAAAAAAAACCTCTTTGTAAGTTCAGTAGCAAAATAATAATTCATTTTGTGGCTCTAGCACAGTTTACTTAACCAACTCTCTGCTGTTGGACAATTAAGTTACATATTTTTATTTATTTATTTATTTTGCTGTTGTAAATCATATAGCAGTGGAGTTCTTTGTATATAAGGCTGTGTCGCATTTCCGAGTATCTCCATTGGACAAATTCCTAGATGTACAGCTACTGGGTCAAAGCTTGTGAACATTCCTTTGACTCGTCATTTACTGGCCCAATTCCAAAGCATGTTCAAATATTAAAACAGCCATATTTAAAGAGCATACGGTGTTGCGTATCTGAATAGCTCTGTGGTTTTGGTCATTGTTCTTTGTGATGAACAGAGATCCAGTTACAAAGCAGGTGTAGTATTGATGGTGGGTGTATTGGGCAGGGAAAAAGTGTTATTAAACACTGTGAATACAGAGCTCTATTGATATACTATTGGAAAATGGCTCTTAGGGAAGGTATGGGTGGGTTTGAAGCCCTCCAGCCTTGAGCAGAACGTGGACTTCTCTTGATACTCTTGTGTCAAGGATGGGAAGAAGCAGAACTGGGATTTGTTCTGAGGCAGCAGGCAATGGCTTGTTGCCTTCTGCTGCACCCCAAGTGGAACACAGAGAAGGTATTGGTAGATGTGCTGAGCCATAGAGATCAGAGGTTGTGGGTATCACAAAGGCAGACGTTGCAAAATGCTAAAAGAAAGGGATTGAAAATGCCCAGTAGGGTGATAGACGCTTTTCCTACTTCAGTCTTTCTGCACCACCTCTGCCCGTGGGATCTGCCTGCTTGGCGTTGTAACAACATTCCTATTGTTGCACCATTACTAATGATGACGCTCAATCTCAAGGGCTCTTAAACCACCCTTTCCTGGCAGGTGGTGCTTGGCTGTGCTCACCCTATTTTGCGGAAGGGAAATGATTTGTTTGACATCAAGCTGTGTTATCACTGGGGTTTACTGCTACCCTCTCGGCCCTGAGTCTTAGGTGTGTGTATCGGTCCCAAGGTTGGTTGTCACTTCCATCAATGTCCTCTGCTCCAGACTCTTGATGAATTGGATTCATTGCCCTTAGCTGAACCAACCAAGGACATTAATTTGAAATATCTGAAAGCTATGCGTTTGTCAAAAGATACTTCCAGTCGCACAAGCTGTAGTGATGACATTTCTGCCCCGAGCTGACTGATTGGGTTGTTTATTCTTTGAACATTCACATGCTGTGGGTCAAGGACGATGTAATCTGTGACCTTAAAATGCTTATCTTCCAAAGATGACATATTAGCGACTTTACACACACACACACACATAAACACACACCCCTTTCTTTCGAATATAAACTAATAATAAACACTATATTGCACCGCAGTTTGCTAAGCACTTGTACATGTGAACTGTTACTTGAGCCTCCCAATTATTAACTGAAATGAATGTTTTTAAATTTTTAGAGTTGAGGAAAATGAAGCTTGGCAATGGCAGCCCTGATGTAGTTGTTTATTCATGTTTTCGTTTTACCTACTTCATTTATAAAATAATTTGGAATTCTAAAATCACATAAACATCATCAATTTTTTTAAAAAAAATTAAGAAAGAAGAATAAAATCAGAGACAGAAAGTAGCTAGTGCAGATGGAGTAAGCCAAGGTAAATGTGAGTGTGCAGTCATGCAGGCTGAATAGGTCTCCCCAGTTCCCAGCACTATGTCATAAATTGGATCTGAGTTTCCTGGAAACCTAAATAAAAATGAAAAGAAACCATGTACAAGATTCACATCATCCATGAGGATAAAGCACACAGGTTGTTCAGAAGCAAGAATGCTTCCCCTGATGACTGAAATATCTTCTATAGGTATTTACTGAGTGTGTGCTTCTCACTCATGGCCCCAGAGCAGGCTCAGCTGGGAGCCTGAGAAATGCCCATGTCTGGGACCCACCGCAGACCCACTAAGCAGCATTTCTGGGGGGAAGTGCCTGGCTCTTAGCATATTTTCTTTACAATTCCCCAGATGATCCTAATGTGTAGCCGGGATTGAAAAGCCCTGACAGTGAATTCCCAGTCACAGAGCAGCATCCCAAGTAGATTTCTACAATAAATCCTAGAGAGAGTTCTGTGGTTCCCAAGGCATTCTGTTGACATGGAACAGTAGGGCACATTTTGGAAGCTGATCTGGACCTAGATCTTCCAGCTCAGTCTCTGATGTTTTCCCTGGGAATGGGAGCGAGGGAGGGGGTAGAGAGGGTAAGAACATGAAACTTAAAGAAGTTGAGTATTATTTCCACAAATGGAACTGCGAGTCAAGTGTAGGTAATTTGGTGGCTGTGGCATGGGAAATGGTTTCAGGAACACAGCCTCAGTGAATGGGGAGCCAGTGGGAGGTTGACTCAGACCCTAACCACCCCTAGGGGTCCATGATGTTACCTGAAGAGCTGGGGAAATCGCAAAAAGGTTTATTCTATGTGTCTCCCCCCTGCTACCTGTTTGTGACTCATGATTAGGAGAGGCGTGGATGATTTCTCCCTTTTCCTGATATATTGGGCATTTCATCAAGCATAGAGAAAAAATAACTCCACGTCTAGAGGGCTTGCAGTTCTGTTCCACTGACCCAAGGCTCCCAGAGGTTCCCATGTCATTCAGTGTCTGCAAAGAACATACCAAAGGGATAAAAAAACTGCCTCAAGAAAAAGCCCTCAAACTGCAGACTTTTGGAAGATCACTGTAGGTGATTTAAAAAAAAAAAAACTGCACAAAGCTTTTCTATGAAATCACCTGGTACTAGTGAATGTTTCTACGAGTAATAACACTGAAAGCTTATCATTCAGTGCTCTGCAAGTTTTCAAGTGCTCGCATAGGCAACATTACATTTGCTCCCTCAAGTTCTCAAGAGTATCCGTGGAAAGAGGAGTGCCACGTTTTCCAGTAGTGAGATAAGAAAAAGGAAATTTCTATCACACACAATTTTCTAAGCCTGCCTGAACATCAGAACCACCTGGGGCACTTGTCAAACATCCAGGCCCTTCAGGAAATGCTGGCTCACCAGTGCTTGGTTGGGTCTGAAAAACTGGTTTAGTTTTTCCTTTTTGTTAAAATTATTGCTTAGGTTTTTCTTACCTTTGGCAAATTTAGGATAACTGCACTTGAAGGAAGTCTGGATAATAGATTTGTCAAAAAAGAACAAGAGTCTTGGGAAAAGTTTCTCTAGGTTTGAACTCTTAAGGATCTTGACTTAAATATTGTCCCAAACACTCAGTAGCTTTGTGCAAATTACTTAAACTCCTTTTGTCTCCAAATTCCACAAAATGGGAATTATTATTTTTCGCAACTTTTGTAATGTGATTTTTTTTAAATTTTATTTTATTATGTTATGTTAGTCCCCATACATTACATCATTAGTTTTTGATGTGGTGGTCCACGATTCATTGTTTGCGTATAACACCCAGTGCTCCATGCAGTACGTGCCCTCCTTGATACCCATCACCGGGCTAACCCCATCCCCCCACCCTCCTCCCCTCTAGAACCCTCAGTTTGTTTCTCAGAGTCCATAGTCTCTCATGGTTTGTCTCCCCCTCCGATCTCCTCCCTTCATTTTTCCAAAATGGGAATTATTTCATCTTCAGAGAGTTAATATCAGAAAAGATAACTAAGGTACATTTAAATGTCTACAACTAACATGGGGCTTAGAATATAGTAATTACCTGATGTGCAACAGTGACTATTACTAATGGCCAAGTGGTCAAATTGTGAATCACCACTCTGAATAAAAAACCTGAACCCAGCCTCCATCCTAAAGTGATGGTTCTCAACTGAGGGCAATTTTGCTCCTAGGGAACATTTAGCATTGTCCAGGTCCAGGGGACATTTTTGATGATCACGACGAGGGGGTGCTACTGACACCTCGTGGTCGAGGCGAGGAATGCAGCTAAACAGCTAAACATCCTACTATGTGCAGGACAGCCTGCTCCTACAGCCCAGGTATGCTGCTGTTGAGAAACCCTATCCTAAAGGGACAGTGAGACAAGTAAAATGTTTTGTGAGCAGAAGGATAAATGCTTTGAGTCATTGGCGTCCCCCTGTAAATGCAGATTCAGTGGGACCCAGAGGCATTTCTGGTGGATCAGAGGGGCTCTGGACAAGGTCAGAGGCATGGATCTGCCTCCTGATAGTGCCCCTGATCAGGGCTGACTTGTTACACCCAAGCCCACCATTTTTTGTATAGGATACAGCCCGGCCCTGACCCAGAGTATCACCTTGGGCAAATATTCTCACCTCGGGGTGTCTGAGTGTCTGAGACACCTCATTCTACCAATAGTCATTAGACCCATCTGGGGGACTTGTTGACATGCAAACTTCTAGCTCCATTCCCTCGATATTTCACTTTAGTAGGCTCAGGAAAGGGCCCTGGGAGCCATATTTATAAAAATCACCTCAGGGACTTCAGAATCACAGTCATAGCCAGGCTTGGGCCCTCTGATTTCCCTGCCAACTCTGATATTCAGGGCATATACAAGCCCTGGACAATGGAGACACGAAGTTCTGCCAGATATAGCTTCTCTCACCTCATGCAAATTAACCATTTTTGTGGCTCTGAGGTATTTGGATTAATTTTGTGTTTTCTGTTTTTACTATTAGTCCTGCTCCCACTATGAACACCACTACCCCTATAGGGCCAATAATAATAATAGTTAACAACACAGACTGTCAAGGGTAGTACCCTGACCTTTAGGACTAAAATGAAACTGTCTCAAGCACCATCCTGGGTGTATTTCTCCACGTCTCACCAGCGACTCTGGGGTTCACTTCTAGCCCCAAGTTCCTGCTTCCCCTGATGTGGATCAGTCGACGGGTCATCTTGTTATCTTTTCCCATGACTGTGGTGACTCAGACGGTTTCTCAATGAACACAACCTCCATAGACACCAGGCCTGTGTGTGCAAAGTAGACTTTACAAAAAGTTTGTGTAGGGTCAGGGGACTTGTAGCACAAATAACCATAAATCACGTGTATCTTCTGTTTAAAAATTTTCTCAGCACTTCTGCGGGCTCAGACTCTAGGCATCTGCTATGTTGCTGGCTTCCGACATCTAGGCCGCTTTTGCCCTGCTCTGGACGGCAAAATAAAGAGATGAATGAATGAACGGAAACTATTTGTATACATATATATATATAAGACATATATATGTACCTGTGAATGTGTATATATATGTGCAGGTCTGTGTCTATATAACATATATGTATGTATGCGTGTATACACTTATACACACACACACACATACTTCTATATTTATGTAAATGTTCTTTTGCACAACAACTCAGCCCTTCCTTCCTTTTGTTCTCCTTCCTGATCCTCACTCTGGGGTCTGTCTTGTCACTCCCTCCCGGCCCACAAAGTCGTTCATATGAACAGAGATAGATAATCCCTTTCCCAGTGGGAGTTATGATGCCAACTGCGGGAGCTCACGGACCACGCTGACCCAGCATTTGTGTGGCCTCCTGCACACTCTCATGTACAGTGGTCTCTTTCATCCTCACCGGAACACGTTGAGGTCATTTTCATTTCCCTCCTTTTGCAGATGAAGACCTGAGCTTTAGAAAACTCACGTTAATTGTTTGAGGTCCAATAGCGTGTAAAGGCTATAGGGACACCTGCCCCCCCCACCCACTATTCCTTGATTCTAAATCAAGAACTTTTCCATCCACAGCAGTTTTCTACCCTGGATGCACATAAAAATCATCTGCGTGACTTTAAAAATACTGATGCAGAGTTCCACCCTAGTACAATGAAAACAGAATCTGGGGGTGGCGCTCAGGCAACTATATTTAGAAAACTTCCATGGTGGATCTAAAGTGTAGCCCTGCTCTGTGGTGTGTTGGTCCCCAACATACCAACCTGCCAACCAGGAGACCAAGAGCCATCACGCGCACAGAAGTAAAGGCTGAGCTCCTGGCTCTTCTGGACCATGGGAAATGGGCTGCTCCCACGAACTCACCCAGATGTTGTTTCCAGACCCAAACATTTGGATCATTTGATAATGTTTCAGATCAGCATTCACCCGTCCAACAAGTCCGTCCATGATCCTACCTTTCCTTACCCCTCTTTTCCTCTTTCCAGGCACAAAGAAGCGCTCTCATGGCTCACCAGCCCCAAGCACTAGCTCCGCAAGTCGCCTTACCTTGCCAGGTGGGTAAATGGCACTGCACCATAATTTTAGCAATCACAGGTAACAGAAAGAACCTGTTTCTCAGTCGATTTTGACAGCTGATAGACTGGGAATCTGGCCCTTATCTGTCTAGTCCACCCCACATTATCAGAGAGCTTTGCCTCTGTCATCAAGATTTGTAACTTTCCTTCAGGAATGGACATAATGTACTTATCTGTGGTTCATAATCTTTCCTGCTCATTGATGGGAAAGAGTAGAATCTTGTTCTTCCTGGATGTTCATCTGGACATGCTATGGAAGAAATTCTTTGAGAGACAGATGGTACAGGGGAGGGTGTGTGAACCTTTGTGAGAGACTTGAGTTCAAATCCTAGCTTTGCCTTGTTCACATTGTGCAAGCTCCCTACACTTACTCAGCTTCTCGGACCTCTGTTTCTCATGTCTGCGTGATGATAAGGACTAGAAATAATGCTTGTAAATTTAGCAGAGTACTGACTCGTAGCTAATCTCTACTACTGAGAAATATGGAAGTCATGTATGATCTGTACTGGGTACCATCTAACATTTACCAGAAATTTTTAAGCATTCATGATGATCCTGTGTAATTACTATTTAATATGAGGGGCACCTATTGGTCACTTCGTCTCCATGCATAGGCTTCCATTCTCTACCATAATTTAATTTTTACGAGTAAAATTGGGAAGAACACATTTGTTTAGGAGGAAAGAGAGGCCAAAAATAGGGACATTTGCAAATTTGAAAAATAACAAAAATTACAAGAAAGAAAAATGTTAATAATGCTAGCACTCGGAGCTAACCAAGATTGCCCCTCCTTCCAATCTTTATTAAATACTTTTTTTCCTAGACTGCAGTTATATTCTACATAGAATTTCGTTCCTTCCCCTTTGAAATTTACCTTTATATTATATTCCCCCATGTTATTAAATATTAAAAAATATTTCAGAGACTAACGTTTCGTATTATACCACAATTTATTTATATATTCATTGATAAATTTGGCTTTTATGTAGCTTGCATTTTTGTTATTATAGATAACCTTATATTCCTGTACATAAATCTTCTTCTGAGTCTGTAAGTATGGATTTGAAATAGATTCCTTTAGGGAGGATTACTAGCTCAAAGAATTTGTACGTATTTAGGTTCTTGGTACATTATTGTCAAAGTGATTTCCAGAAAGGGAGTATTATTTTATACTTTTAGTGGTGAGTTTGCCTTTTACTATGTCTTGCTAATGCTAACATTAATACTTTACCAATTTGATAAGAAAAAATTATATTCATATTCAGTTTGCATTTATTTGATCATTTTTTAAAAGAATCTGTTTTCTAATGTTAATTTGTCTTTTACATTTCTTCTTTTGGGAATTGCCGAACCTCATCCATTCTGAGAGGGACAGTGCCTTGCATTTTAGTCCCTCTGCAGTAGGAATGTTTTGCAAGCAATGTTGTGTTATAATTTAATGAGCAGCATTTTTTTCTTGGTTGTACATGAAATAATAGTTCACTTTATAATCGGTGGCATCTTAGATGAAATATAATGTGTATCTATTTGCTTTTCCAACCTCAACTTCTGCATCTTCCCTACCGCAGTCCAAAAACTGGACTCACTGTCCACTGAGTAGCCCCTGAGCTTTCTTGCCACTGTCAGTCTGCCTGGAATACTCTTTACCGTTTTCTTCTTCTGGATAATTTCTCTTTGTGGTCCTTCCAAATCATCTAGGTAGAATTAACAGTGACGTGTAATGATTTGCTTGTAAACCCCTTTATTCATTGATAGGGGGCTTTTCCAAGGGTGGGGACTGTCTTTTTTTTTTTCCCCAGTGCCTGTCAAGGTGACAAGCGTACATTGGGTGCTCATTAATGTCTGTAAGACTGGGTATGTGGATGTGTGAGTGAGAAATATCCAGTATCATTTATGACTATATAGAAGGCAACCACCTTCAGAAAAGACTCATTTGCAAATCTGGATTTGTACTAATTATCCTAACTTGCTTTTTAGTATTGATCAGACTTTGCTCTGTAGTCTCTGGAAGCCTCTTTCATCTTCTTCCTGCTTGTGGTTTTGGTGTTTTTAGGACTAGAGACATTAGGAGGGAAACAGCTCCAAATCAACTCCAGTGTGCTGTGATGGTATTTGTTTTTCTCTGTAGGGTTATAACATTCCTGGGTCATGTGGCACCTCTGACATCATTCTGGACATCCACAATAATATACAGAGCTGACCTGGTTCCCAACTGCTATGCTGGGGACCTGTTGCTGGCCTGCCAGTTTTCCAAGGCTTATGAGTCAGAGTTGCTGCCATCTTGTCTTTGGCCTTCATGTGACAGTTTAAACTGGTCCTAAAATAGGTGTCTTAGGGACTGAGTTCTGACCATTCCAAAACCTGTAGAAGTGGAGTGGGTAGTTCTCAAAACACTTGACATACTTAACTGTGCATTGTCTAGCAGACACCCCTCACATCACTCATTACAATGGCAGCTCGCTACTTCTTCCTACCTCAGGAATACCACATGTTGCCTCCCTTGATTCAAATGCCTCTACCATAAACTCTTGGGGTGTAGGCTGTCAAACAATTTAAAATATCATGTTTAAGGATACTCAAAGAGCCAGAGGGATAATAACCCTTGAAAAACAATACAACAAAATTGTGCAGGGAAAAAAAAAACCCAAGAACAGAGATATGCAAAAGAAGCAATTCAAAATCTGAAATTCTAAAAAGCAAACAAACATATAGTCATTGGAACTTAAGAAAGAAAAACAATGTGGAACACAGCTGAAAAGAGAATTAATGTTGGGAGTTAGTCCTTAGGACTTGATAGCAAACACAGTATAGAGAGGGAACCATATCAAAAATGAAAAAGCATGAACCATAAGACTTTTAGAAGATGATATAGAGATAAATCTTTATGACCTTGGATTAGGCAGTGGTTTCTTAGATATGACACGTAATACCCAAAGAAAAAATAGCTGACACAACTTTTTTTTTTTAAGATTTTATTTATTTATTTGACAGAGAGAGACACAGTGAGAGAGGGAACACAGCAGGGGGAGTGGGAGAGGGAGAAGCAGGCTTCCCGCGGAGCAGGGAGCCCAACGTGGGGCTTGATCCCAGGACCCTGGGACCACGCGACCTGAGCCGAAGGCAGACGCTCAACGACTGAGCCATCCCGATAACACAACTTTGTTAAAGATAAAAACTTTTGTGTTTCAAGGGACACTATTAAGAAAGTGGAGGGGCACCTCCACTGGAAAGATATGTTTACACAGAAACTTGTCCACAAATATTCAAAGCAGTATTACTCATAAAAGCTAAAAAGTGGAGAGAAACTAAATGTCCACCAAGTGATGAATATATAAACCAAATGTGCTATATCCATACAATAGATTTTTTTAAAAAGATTTTATTTATTTATTTGAGAGAGAGAGAGCAAGAGCAGGGAGAGAGGCAGAGGGAGTGGGAGAGGCAGACTCCGCACTGAGCAGGGAGCCCGATGTGGGACTTGATCCCAGGACCTGAGACCATGACCTGACCCAAAGGCAGATGCTTAACTGACTGAGCCATCCAGGCGCCCCTACACAATAGATTATTATCTATTATCTATCTAAAAGACTGAAGTATTGATACATTCTACAGCATGGATGAATCTTGAAAACATTTTGCTAAGTGAAAGAAGCCAGGCACAAAAGGCTACACATTTTATGATGCCATTTGTGTGAAATAACCAGAATAGGCTTATCCATAGAAAGAGAGAATAGATTAGGGGTTTCTAGAAGCTTGAGGAGAGAGAAGAATGAAGAGTGATTTCCTACGGGTATGGGATTTCTTTTCATAGTGATGGAAATGTTTTGGAATTAGAGATTGGTGATGGCTGCACAGCCCTGTGAGTACAGTTAACTGAACTGTACGCTTCAAATAATGAATTTTGTGGCATGTGAATTATATCTCAATAAAAAATGAGAGAGCATGGAAGATAGATCAATGGCTCTAAAGACTCACCTTAGGTGGAAAATGCAGCTCAATTGCCATACATACCTAAATAAAACCAAATACATATCTAATGATATTGTGTGAGATTGCCTAAAATTACCTCAAAATGAGAAATTCCTAAATGCCATGGGAAGCTGGCTATATTCAAGCAGGTTGCTTATAATAAAATGACAACCAACTAATGGCAAAATTTGCATTGGTAATAGTAGATGCCAGAAGACAATGAGAATGCATCTACCATGTGTTGAGGGAAAGTAAGTCAATATATAATAGCTAAAATAGCTCAATTATTAGTTATGAGTGAAGACAAAGTAAAAACATTTTCAGGTATACAATGACATGGTTTACCAGTTGCAGACTTCATTAAAAGAAAGCTTAAGGGATATACTTTGAAAGAAAGAAAAATGAACTCCAAACCAAGGTGTATCTTCTTGTATCTTGAGATACAAGAGTAAATGGTATACGCTTAGTCGCTAAGTGTCTGCCTTCGGCTCAGGTCATGGTCCCAGGGTCCTGGGATCGAGCCCCGCATGGGCTCCCTGCTCGGCAGGAAGCCTGCTTCTCCCTCTCCCACTCCCCCTGCTTGTGTTCCCTCTTCTGCTGTGTCTCTCTCTGTCAAATAAATAAATAAAATCTTTAAAAAAATAATAAAAAATAAAAAAATAAATGGTATACACACAAGTAAATAAAACATGTTGGTAAATTTGAGCGAGTAATTATAAAAAAATAATGTCCAATTTTTGTGTTAAAATACGAAACAGAAGCTATAGATGGAAGGAGGTTTATTCAGTAGAAAGTTAAGGACTGCTAAAATCTATTTTGTGTTTGGACAGAACTTTGTAATTTTGTAACTTTTTAACACAAAGGATCATCAGTAAAATAATTGATATATAGCCTATAACATTTAAATTGGGACCTGAACAACAACAAAGAAGGGGAATATAAAAATGTATCAACTTAATAGAAGGCAGAAGGGAAGAAAAGGAATAAAGAATGATTACAAGATTAGATAGTAGAATCAAATACAAAACAAAACCAAAATTAGAGAGTAGAATCAAATCCAAAAAATATCAGTAATAATAATTGCAAATGGCTTAAACTCTGATATTAAAATAGGAGAGATTATCTGATTAGATAAGGAAAACAAAACCCAGATCTATCCTGCTTTTAAGTGCACACCTTTAAAAAAAAATCTACAGAAAGTTTGCTAACATATGGCAAAATAAATTCTATGCAAAATTAAAGCTAGTTCTTTGAAAAACATTGGCCATTTTAACATCTGTATAGCAGTCTATTGTATAAATGAGCCACAGGATGTTTAATCATTCTCCTATTGATGGTTTTCATTTTTTGCTATTACAAACAATGCTTAATGTAATGTCCAACAAGAAAAGCAAGTTGCAACAAGATATATACCACCTAACACAATTTATATTATCCTTTAAAGCAAGCAAAAATATTAGATATTTAATCGATGCATACAAATGCAATAACCGAGTGTTTCTATGCACAGGGATAATAAGCATCAAATTCTAGATGATGTTTTTTTGTGTGATGGGGGGAGAGGAGTATCCTGGAAGAGTATACTATGTACTTCAACTCATTTGTGACATTTAATCTCATTAAATAAATTTATGAGCTAATATGCAAAATGTTAAGATTTGATTAAAATCTATTGAAAGGACATGGGAATTTGACATTATTATTATCTATACTTTTCTGTATGCTCAAAATATTATATATTAAGAATTTTAAGTGAAAAACCCATGGCTGTTTTCCAAGACAGCTTTGTTTGGTTTCATCCATGTAAACGTGATTTTACATATATTTCAGAGAAATTTAATGTTTTCCCTTTCTGACATACTGGGAGAGATGGGTGTTGGGATATGAGGATTCAGATACGAAGCAAGTCCTGCTGGTAACATGCTTCAGTCCAGAAGCCACCAGAGACCACTTCATTAAGGAACTGCTTGTGTGGTTTCCGAAATTATCAAAGGGGTCCTTCTAAAGCTCCAGCGCCCGGGAAATTCTTCTGGGGACATCTCCTTGATTCTTTGTGTATCTATAGTAAAGTGACTCTTATGTAGTAAAGTAATAGCACCTGCAGCTGATTTTTTCTAGAACCATCTTCCACCATGCCCCAGGAGGTCTGTGAACCCAATCACACTCCATGTGTGGGCTGTAAATGGTGGAGAGCTGAGGAAATGTTGGCTCTCACTGGAGGAGTGGCCCAGAGCTTCAGCACCACTCACAGCCATGACCACTAATGAAGGAGCCTAGTCAGTGACTTACTTCTGAGCAGATTCCCCAGGGCGCCTCCGTCGCATCACTTTCGGGAAGTGATCCTTAGACGGAAAGGTACAGTACCGTCCCCATTTGCTGACGCACTTGGCTGATCGCTCCTCCATGTGTGCGGCTGCCGGCGTGCATCCTAATGTTGGCAGTACACGTAGCTCTGCTTCTAATCTCCGTGCCTGATGTAGAAAGAGTTTGTGTGTTGAGATGCCACCTGGCTTGCAATGACGTTGTCATGTGTCCTCTTCTAGGGGACTACGGATAAAACGTTCATCCAGAGGATTCCTCAGAAGAGAACTGACCAGCTCTGAGGTCTGAAGACATTTTAGGAAGCTTATGCTTTTTTTTTTTTTTTTTAACCAAGACGAAGTATTATGTGTATTATAAGTTATTGAGTGGTAAACTTCAAAAAATAACTTCTGATCTCCCTAATACAGGTTTTTAACAATAAATACTTTGATATGTATTGCACATCTATTAACGATCAGGGATAATGCTAGATTCTTAACATGTATTACCTCATTTAATCCTCATGACAACTCTCTAAGGAGGGTATTTATCTCCATTTCACAAATTAGGGAACTGAAACATAATCGGATAAGTAGCTGGCCCGAAGTTAGCAGGCAGCAAGACAAGGCAAGCCTATGCTTTTTGCTTGAGTTTCATTGTTCATGGGTAAATGTCAAATAGTCCAGACTGTAACCACCTTTCTTATTCTGCCTGGGTATTAGACCAGGTGCCCCAGCACTAATTCCAGGTGCAGCTCTGGGTGTGGAGGGATCCCACACTGTCTTTTAAGTGAAGTTTCCAGTGAGTGCTCTCTTTGTAATTCTTTTATCTTGAGTTCAGTTTGAGGGATGGCGGTTGTCATTCTTACTATGGACTGGATCAAAGCTCATTTGTGATGTATTGATTTAGCATTTCAGAGCTTTAGAAACCTGGTGAAATTTAGCTTTGCAGGCTTCTTCTGGGATAGGTCCTTGTTGGTATGAACAAAGGGCAGGGTTACTGACTGAGCCTTACAACTTCCCATTTCATATGCACATGTGGAAAACTGCACACAAGGATGGAAAAAGCTCAAGAAAAAGACTTAGCTTTTCTCTAAAATATTTTTCTCATTTGAAACAGCATGCCTCACATACATTGGGCCTGCTGGGGCAAACAAAATGAAAGAGCTAAATTGAAGATGATCCCTCCTTGAGGGAGGACTTCCTTGTTCTTTTTTTTTTTAATTAATTAAAATAATAATTTTATCAAATGAAACCATTAATCATTAAATCATCAGGTTGCAGGGCATTTAATAGCCAGCCATTCTTTGCGTAAGAAGAGAGCTTGTTTTCCAGCCTTACTTAATTGCTCCTCCTCTTTCACCTCTTTGTCAGAGGGAGAGGGGTTCGAACACCATGCCTCAGTGCCTCTCCATACTCTAGGAAGACCTGTAGAAATGAGCCGAGGTTATAGTATTTGTCTAAAGCAAGAGTGTTCAGGCTTCAGGCTGGAGACCTCAAAGGGAAGGAACTTGCTGGCTCCCTTCTTGGAGCAACCGTGGGCAGCAAATCTGGGTATCAAGACATTGTGGAGGCAAAGAGGAACCATCAGGGTCTGGAGATGCCGGTCAACTTTGCCAGCTGGTGTGTATTCTAAGGGATTCATTTATTCTTTAGTAAGGGGGAGATTTCTGAAGGTTACTGAGTGTGATGCAGAGTAGTTTACTCATTCATTAAATATTTCTTAGCACCAACTGTTACCAGCTTTGTGATTAGGTTCTGGGGATGCAGTTGTGCATAACGCCCTGTCCCTACCCCCATGAGGTTGGTGGCCAGGGTTAATTATCTGTGGGGTAAAGCATAAAGAAGCATTGAAAAAACTGGGGCATCAGTGATTTAAGAATAACTTCCAATGAAGGTGACTTGAAGAATTATTATGCCTTAGCATAATAAATGCAAAGAGTCTTAAGAATCAAAAGTGCCCTTGTTATTTTCCTAATTGCATCAAGATTAGAATTCAGGGACTGAAACTTCTTTCATCCTGATTGGTTGTCTAAGTCACCCTTCCCATCCCAGCCAGGATTTGCAGCACTCACTCACATTCATGGTGAGGCTTTGCCCAAAGTGATCCATGAACATCCATATTTGTACATTGTATAAATAGTTTAGAATGTGGCCTTATATGTTTTTGCTTTGCTTCAAATGGCACTTAGTTTCAGCAAAGTGGTTCCCTTGGGTAGCTGATATATATGTCCCTATATACATGCACATTTTGGAGAATTAGTTTTTCATGAATCAGAATGACGTATTCTCTGCCACATGTTCACAAATAAATTTATTAAGTTAATCTCTTCATTGTTTGGTAAGGTCTTTCATGTAGTAATATCCAGTTGTGTGGGGAATTATATGACTTTTCTACACTAGAATAAGAAATCCATCAGGAGGACACCATTAAAAGGCCCTCAATGGTGACCATTCATCCCCTGTGCTATCTGATAATGGTGGACACATACCACATACCTATGACATACTGGCAGCCCACAAGTTTACAAGGTACTGTATATACACCATCTCACTTACATCCCCTTGAAAATCCTCACAGCACCATGAAAGGTGGTTATTATTCTTCCCATTTTACAGAGAAACAAAAACAAAAAACCCGAGTCCCAGAATAGTTTATCTCCTTAGAATCTTACAACTAGTAATAGCTTAACCCAGTAATGTGCTGTCCCAACCCATGCTTCTCTTGTAATAATACCACACCACCTGTTCTCAAAGTAGATTTTCATGGGTTCAATTCTTTTTTTAAAGATTTTCATTTATTTATTTGTCAGAAAGAGAGAGAGAGCACAAGCAGGGGGAGCGGCAATTAGACAGAGAAGCAGGCAGAGAAGCAGGCTCCCCGCTGAGCAAGGAGCCCAATGCAGGACTCAATCCCAGGACCCTGGGATCACGACCTGAGCTGAAGGCACGCGTTTAACTGACTGAGCTACCCAGGCATCCCTCATGGGCTCAATTCTTGTCACAGATCTTAGCACGTGGCCAAGGGTTGGAAGCTCCTGCATGTAATGATAAGACCTTACCATCTGCCCCAGGCATCCCTTAATACCGAAGTGAAGTATAAGTTGACTTAGTCTCAAAACAAACTTGGCACTTAAGCCAGTGTTTCTCAACCTGAATACACATTAGAATCACTGGACATGATAAACATATTGAAACTTGGGCTCCACGTTAAAATAATGGATTGCTTCAGAGACTCTTGTGGGGACGGCTTGGGCATCAGTAAACTTTAAAGCTCTCCAAGGTGATCTGAGGTGCAGCCAGGGTTGAAAAATGCAGGTGGAAGTAAACAGCTTCGGGCTGGATGAAGGGCAACAAAACCATGTGGTTTATCTTTTCCCTATGGACGCAGGTTCCTCTGGGGACCTGGAAATGCTGACGGGGTCACCTTTCTATCCCAGGTAGTGGTTTGGTTCGTGCAGTGTCATCTCAGCTCCTTCTAGGAGCTCCTTCTGCTTGTTGCTCTGTGAGGTGAAAATATGGAACTGTAGATTATTAAGCCTCATTTTCTTGCGGTAAAGTCCTTGGAGAGTCAGCGTCTTTTAAAACGTAGATGATGGGTTTCATTATTGTAGGGGTTTTTTAAGATTATTTATTTATTTGAGAGAGAGAGAGCAGAGCAAGTGAGAGAGAACCCAAGTTGGGGGATGGGGAAGAGGGAGAAGCAGACTCCCCACTGAGCAGGGAGCCTGACTGCGATGCAGGGCTAGATCCCAGGACCCCAAGATCATGACCTGATCTGAAGGCAGATGCTCAACCGACTGAGCCACCCAGGCGCCCCTCATTATTGTCGTTTTAATATAAAATACACCTTGAAGCGTTTAAGAGTAGATCATTACCTTAGACAACAGTACATCTAATGTGCATGGTTTACGAATGATTTTCTGGCTGGGTCATTGTTGCTAGATTGTATTTCTATAAAAGGTAGAGACACCGAGCAATGTGGCCTCAGTATAATGCTGTTTGTGTCTTGAGGAGACAGATGAATTCCTAACTGGGAAAGTATGCTGCTACTGAATTTTCCTGGCAGTTGCAAACCTTCCTGCTAATTCGTGAGTTGTAGGATCTTCATCTGAGGAAGGGATGGAAAGCGAGAGTAAGGCAGCACCTACTACGTGTCAGTGCCACATTGACTGCTCCATATGCATGATTCCTTTCCTTCTCATCACAACTCTCTGCAGTGAGACTTCTCAGCTCTGTTTTCTAAGTGGGAAACTGAAAGCGTGTGTCCGCATCATGGGGGGGTAGAGACAGAACTGAATCTGGCCCCTTCCAAGGATGGGGGTGGCTGCATTAAGGGATGTAAAAACACGGAAAAGTAGAGAGGACAGAGACCAAGCTACTTGTCTCCTTAAACAGCAGAGCCTTGGGTTTCTAAAAGGTTGATATGTTCCACTTCCATTTTTTAAAGCATCTAATGGGAAGCCTAGATAATGAACAAGAACCAAGTCTGTTTTTCTGTTGAAACAAATTAATTTCTTCTACTTGCCTCTTATGGAAAAAACCAGCTTGGAAAACCAATTCAGCCAAATTGCTAGAGGTTTAAAGAGTGTGCTTCTGCCTTGGGAATGGGATGACCCTTCTTGATTCAGTCCTCTGTGGAGCTGATTTATTGTTATTTATTAATTGAGATGAGTCTTTTGGCTGATTTTGTGTTTTCTCATGAGCTCACCTTCAAAATGCCACTGATTCATGCCAAATTCGCTAATGTGGCTGACATGGTCGTCAGACTCAGACATAAGCCTGGTTTGGAATTCCGGATAATCTGAAAAGATATCCCAGAAAGAAGCTAGAAAGAGTCCAGAGGGGAGAAAAATCCCAAAGGCATAAAGGACCTACATTAGGCAGATTGTCTCAAAAGGGCAGATTGTCTCAAACTGAGCAAGACCCTAACTAGCAGCACAAAAATCAGTCCTGCAAGAAATGTCAGCGCCTGTCCTAGAAGTCTTCTGGCATTCTCTCTGTTCAGGGTTTTAGTCCCACTTTAGCCACCGGGAGTTACCCTTAAACATGATCACTATCACTATGACAATCTTCAGAGAGAGGTCATCACAGACCGAAGGCATGCTTTATGCCAGCCACTGTAGGAAATCCTTGACACGCCCAGTCTGGCTGAGTCCTCCGAGCAGCCCTGCGAGATAGGCAGCACTGTGACACTTGGGCCGCAGAGGAGAAACATGGAGCTTACAGGCAAAGTGACTTGCCCCAGAAAGAACAGGAGTGGTGAAACAGGCCTTAAACCTAGATCTCTGCCTGCAAGGCTCTCACTCTTATCTTACCCCTCAGTCAGACATCAGGAACGTGCTTTTGGGTCTTATTTTTTCCTTTTCCACATGTGAGATTTATTTAGAAAACAATGGCTAATCTCAGGGTTGGTTCTTGGTGTGGGTCTTCTTACAGTCCTCAAATGATAGCACCGAAGTTGCTTTCTCCAACAAAAGAATGCCTTTTCATTTCTCAGAGCTTTTGTGTTCATGGTAGACCCAACAAGAAGAACAAAATGTGGTGGACAGGAGGAAAAAGAAAAAGAGCATAATTCTGAAGACCACACGTAACCTTAACAGATGCATCAAAGACTCCTCCCCACCCCAAGCAGTTTGTTGTGATCAAACTATAGCAGCGACATTGGCTAGCTTCTCTACAGTTTACACAACACCTTCAGTGTGTGCTAAACATTAGCACTATTGTTTCGTTTGTGAGGATAAGGAAGGAGATGTTTGGAGAGACCAAAACAGTAGTTCTGAAACTCACACACAGTGGAATTATCTGAGGAGCTTTAAAAACTCCTGAAGTCTCAGACTAACCCCCATAGATTCTGCTTTAATTGATCTGGGGTACGACCTGAGCATTGGGATTTTTTTTTAAGATTTTATTTATTTGTTTGACAGAGAGACACAGTGAGAGAGGGAACATAAGCCGGGGGAGTGGGAGAGGGAGAAGCAGGCTTCCGCTGAGCTGGGAGCCTGACGCCGGGCTCGATCCCAGGACCCTGAGATCATGACCTGAGCCGAAGGCAGACACTTAACGACTGAGCCACCCAGGCGCCCCTGAGCATTGGGATTTTTAAAAGCTCCTCAGGTGGTTCTCATATGCAGCCAGGGTGAGAACCACCGGATTAAACATTTCACCCAAGATCCTAGCGCTCTACCTGGCTTGATTGCTCACCAACAGCGGCTGTGACTTTTGGAATTCCTGTCAACATTCCAACCTGGCATAAGTGAAGGAAGAGATAAAAACAATTATTTAAGAGACCTGTTAGCCAGGACCTTTATATAATTCCTTCCTGAGCTATTACCACAAATTATATTAAGTGTGTGTCTTGGGGGGAAGTGTGACTATAGCTACTAATGAGCATGTTCAAGAATCCTGTATATTACACAGATTATATACTCAAATACTGAGGGTAATATGAGGTACTGTTTTGACTCTTTTAATTTTTATGGTAGTTATTAAAACTTATTCTGAACTTTGGTCCAAGGTTGCTTTAAATATCGGGTGAAGACTCTGAAGTTGAGCTGCTCAGATGTGAATCCAGAATCCAGACTTCCTGCATACCAGCTGTGTAGGCTTTGGCAAGTTACTTAAGCTCTCTAAGGCCCAGTTTTCCTCACCCCAAAAGGGGGTGATAACAGTGCTTGCTTCATAGGATTGTAGAGAAGATGAAAGGCTAGTTCACATTAAATTCTTAGCATTGTGCCTAGCACACAATGTGTTGTCAGAAATCCTAACTATTTTACCATGGCGAATCCCGACATGAAAATCACAAGCTCGGTTCTTACATCATTCCATCCTTGATGGAGCTGATGTTAGCATTCCAATCCCTCGCAATTCAAAACTCGTGAATGATTTTTGTGCATTTTTTTATAAGAGCTTTTCCATCAGCTTTCAGACAGATACCACAAGTAGACACTGATTTTAGAGATGAAATGTATGGCACTGTGATTTTATTCTGCATGTAAAACAACATTTCAGAGGCAACAGATGACTATTTTTTATTTTGTTAGTTGTTTATGTCTGTGTATGTGTGAATGCAGATAGAAAAGGTCTATAATGGAAATTTTTCCCCCAAAGGTCATATCATGACATTATCTTTGAAAGGGCAGAAAACGTATGTCCAATACTTCTTATTTTAAGAAGGTGCTAATATTCAAATTTATTCAGAAGTTAAGAGCAGACCAAGTTGCTGCCCTCAGAGGTGGTGATCTGCAACAGAGATTCAGACATTCTCCACATGGAGTTGCTGCTGTTTCGTGAGTGGTTACAGAAAATCAACATGAAGTCGGAGAGTATCGAAAGAACAGAGACAGATTCTCACACATGAGATTCTCACACAGTTATTAACTCATGGAGGTTAGGCAGGACCCACAGTAGGTGGAGACCAGTGATAGCTCTCTGTGGCCTGCTCTCACTTAGTGCAAAACAACAAGGTGTCCTGAAGTCGGGATTTATGATATTATAGGGTATGACACCTTAAGATAAGGATAAGGAATTGGGCCAGTCTTTTCTGAAAGTGTTTTCTGCTGAGCACTCTGTGAGATGCCCCTGTAAAGGGAGTTCCCTGGCCTAATAAAATGGAGAAAAACCACATGCTGCTGGTTCTTCTTCAGGATTCTTAATACACATCCCCATTATTTAGGTGTCTGAGAAGTCCTGCCATGAAGATAGTAGTTTAAACCCAGTTAAATTTGACTAAGGAAACTCCCTGTCTCTCAACAATACCTATTACACTCACAACTTTATTGAAGGGTACTTTGAGAAACAGTAGACTAATATAATCTTAAAGTGCTTTAAAAACCCTCTTTTACATTGCAATACCCGAACTCACAACTATATTGATTTGACTTAGGACTAAATCTGAATCTATTTTTGAAGAATAATTCTATACACGCGTCTCCCACACCACAAGAAAAGTAGCCACCAAGTAAAATGGTCTCAAAGACAGAGACACAGACAGAAACAGAGAGGGAAAAACAGATAGGTCGGTGGTGGCCGAGGAAAGGAAGAAGATCATACACACTTTTGGGAGAACTGTAGTGTTTATGAAAAAGATGAGATTTAAACAAATGGAGATTAAAACTCCTCAAAGGGCATTGCTTTTATGAGAAACAAATATTGTGTGTAATCGTGAAATAAAGGATGGTGATGTATCGATTTTTGTCTTGCACTTTTCTTTTCCAAGTACATTTGAAAGTAATACAGATAATGACTCTCCCAAGTTCAGGCTCTGTGCAGCGAGTGGTATGTGCCTTTGTCAAATCTTCATTAGCTTATTAGACCATTTCCACCAAGTAAATTGCTCTAAGAGATGAGAGCAGACTTTGTGAATATGTCCTCAAGAGAAAAAAGGTCCAACTGGCTAATAATCAAGCATATGGAGGGGGAGGGGATTCTGTTCCCAGTTTGGTTCTTCTTCTCTACCCTGGGAGAAGGGGAGGTGGAGTTTAACACTATTGCTTGGGTTTAGCTGTGGGACGCGTGTAGTCGTTGAAAGGGGAAGGATCAGATCCTCTTCCAGTATCTCTGGAATGGCCAGTAGGCAAATGAAAGAGCCCCAGGGAGGCCACACCAGCGCCCCAGAACAAAAGTCTCCACTAAATTCAAGATGGTGTCCTTATCCCTGGTTCTGCTGTTTTGCTCTGTCATCACATCACGTTCCCCTGCAGACTGGAAAGGCAGTCGATGCATACAAAACAGCTCTGTATGAATTTTTCTTTTTTCCAACATTTTGAGTAAGGGAGACAGCAGGCATATAAGTATTTCCACAATCTTGGTGGGGAGCCGGTCTCCATCAGCAGGTTCGACTCTATTTGCAGTGACTCCAGTGGCAAGGGGAGTTTTTGTTCAGACAGTCAGAATTCTGGCAAACGGTAAATGTTTCTTCATGCTGAGAAGTGGGAAATTCAATAATACTTTGGCTGGGTTCATGCTGAGTAGCGAAAACAGAATGAATATGGAGAGGGATTGTGACTTGAAGAGCAGTAAATCAGCTAGCCCAGACATGAAGCCTCTCTTGTGTCTACCCCATTCTCCAAGGTGACAGGGCTGTTTTAGAGTGTTTTGTGCTGTTTGCCATAAAACACAGAATTAAGTGCTCTGAGGTCTTTAAAAAAAAAAAAAAAAACACCCTCTCTGTTCTTCTGCATGTATATTATTATGTCACTACAGGACCATTTGCTGCAAGTCTTTACTACGTGTTAGCCCAACTCAGAAGGCAAATTTCGTGTGGGTGTTACGGTAGTACTAGCGTCCCTTATTAGACCTGAACACTTTTTTCTTCTGTAAGCGAAGTGACAAGTTTCAGTGGGGGTCACTAGAGTGGAAATCCCACGAGGGCAGGGATTTCGGTCTGTTTTATCCACTGTTCTATCAGCAACACCTAAGTGCTCTAAGAAGTCAATGAATGACTATTAGTCTACAGACGGGAAAAGTCTAATGAGCTCTGAACTCTCTGAGATGTCTGGTACTAAAGCCCAGAGTGACTTCAGTTTTGCTGGCTTTTTGTTATGTATGATTTTGCAGAATATCTCTGATGTATGATTCTATGGAAGAAATTTTTAGCAGTATGTTTCTTTTTCAAAAGTCACATCACCAAAACCTGATCCACACAGAAAAATTAGAAAATGGAAACAAACAACCGAAAACCATGTTTATACTCTTCAGAGATAATCACTGCTATGATTTAAATGTATGATCTTCTGGGTTTTCCTATGCGCATATTGATACATTTTTATTGTAATGAGATTAGATATTTACTGTTTTTTTTATTTAACAGGATTACGTGAATTCTATACATAGACTTTACATATACTTTATTTTTATTAATAGACATCTATAATTGCTTTTCCATAGTATCACAGTAGTATATTTTAAGAATGTACCAGAACTTAACCAACCCCTATGATTGTATATTTAAGTTGTTTCTGATCTTTTGCTGGATCATACTGGAAGAGAGCTGTGAAACTGGTCTTCACAAGGGTAACCTTTTGTTTCACGGATCTGTCCCCCAGTCTCCACCCTTCAAGCTGACCCACCTGTGTATTACTTTCTTTGCTGGCCCTGTAAGTGCTGTTGGAATCGCCTCACTGAGAGCAAGTGCTTGAGGAAAGGACTCAGCACCAGCTCTGTCCTTCATACCTTTTACCTAATTATTCTATCTCATCGGTTTGCAATGACCATTTAACCTGGTTTTCGCTTTACTCACTCTTACACTGTCTCACTGACAATGCTCTCCAGTGGGACCAAGAAGGGGAAGAGGTGGGGCCGGCGGTGGGGGGCAGAGAGAGGAGGAATCAATTAGTACTTAATGTCTTTATGTGGCTTGACTGCTCATTTTGTTTTATCACTGAATAATATCCCATTGTATAGATGTTCTACAACGTGTTCATGCAATTAACTATTGAAGGAATTCCTGGCTTATGGTTTGGGGCAATTAGGAATTAACTTCTATAAACTTCATGTACAGGTTTTTATGTGAACGTCAGTTTTCAAATCAGTTGGGTAAATACCTAGCAGCACAACTGCTGGATCGTGTGGTAAAACCATGACCAGCTTCCTAAGAGACTGTCAAACCGTCTTTCAAAGTGGCTGTAATACTTTACATTCCCACCAGCGAGAATAGGAGTTCCTGTTGTTCCGCATTGTCACCAGCAACTGGTGTCATCCACTCTGTTTTGGATTTTATCCACCCTGATAGGTGTGTTGTGTATATCATTGGTGTTTTAATTTGCAACTGTGGCTTTCTTGCCATATGCATCCCTTCTTCAGTGAGGAGTCAGTTCAGATCTTTTGCTCCTTTGTAAATTGGGTTGTTGATTTTCCCTTTACTGAATTTTAAGAGTTTTACAAAAACTATTTTGGACGCAAGACCTTTATATATGTGTTTGGCAAATATTTTCCCAGTGATGTCCTTTTTTTTTTTTTTTAATCACTTCAAGATCGTACGCCACTTTGCAGCCCTAAAAGCTTACATCCAATGGTAAATGCTGATCTGTCGTCCGGCTCTGCTCGCCCGCATTTGCTTTGCTATTCCCAAAAGTGATCCTGTCACCCCCTCTCACTTCCTTAACCCCATCCACTCATTGTCAAAAAACATTTGCAGCCTGGGGTCCTCATTGTCTATCTCTAGGAATTTGTCGTTCTTTAAGTAAATGACCAAGGTGAGAATGTGTTTATTCATCTGTCTGCAGTAAGATTCCCAGTGAGGGTCCAACTTGTCTGTTTCTGGTTTGAAAGGAAACAGGTCTAGGGGAGAGCAAATTGCCCACAGTCATTAGGTTGTGCCATGTCAATGGTGAGGCTAATGGTTGTCTGTCTTCCTTTGCATGGCCACCAGTCATCAAGGCTCCTCTGCATCATTTTAAACGCCCTGCTTATGCATCTAGCTCCTACGCACCTTCAGTCCCAAAGAAAACTGATGAGCATCCTGCGAGGTACAAGATGCTGGATCAGAGGATCAAAATGAAAAAGATTCAGAATATCTCACATAACTGGAACAGAAAATAGGTCAAAGGGAAGAGAGGGAGTGAAGGAGAGGCCCACTCCTCTGCCTGTCAGCACTCACCAGCCACAGTGGGATACGCTTCCAAGACCCTTGGAGGCTTTGGGGGCTGATGCTTTTTGGTCGACTCCACTGAGGCAAAGGGAAGGCCGTATGTGATTTTCCCCCTTGTTGTTCTGTTATGGATCCATCCGTCACCGGATCTGGGAGTCAATGCAGACTCCGGTAGTAAGAGGGTAGTCTCATGTGGCTTTTATTTGTATAGATCTTTCAAAGTCTAAATCAGACCTGAATTAAAATGATGTACCCTCTTTAGAAAATTCCTCCCACTGACACTTCTTTTATCCCTAGAAGCTGACTTGCCCTAATAAGAACATTGGTTTAATAATCATCGTATTTAAGGAATGCACCTCTTAAAACATCTTTTCCAGTTTTAACTACAATAGGAAAAGATGTTTTTAGAAGTGCATTCCTTAAATACGGTGATTATTACAATATTTAAAATTCAGGTAAATATGTAACTTTCAAAGTAAACCCATTAAAGTTAAAAGTTGTGTTTCTGAATGTAACAATTGCAGAGGGAAAAGAAGGCTGATGAACAGTTGAGTTCATGGAGAATTCTGAACTGAGGCTTCACAAAGCAGATACAAATCAAAAATAAAGACCCTTGCTTTAAAAAAAAAAAAAAGACCCTTGCTTTGGTTTTCATTGCATGCTTCATGCCCAGTGGCCTCATTTTGTACCTTTAGGGATGTGAGAGTTTGTAGGAGATACGTTTTGGCTCTACTTCTTCTAATTTGTTACTTTCACTTAACATTTGACAATGCTAGAAATCAATGGGATGCCCATGCCTCAGAGACTCCAGGTTTGAGATCTACCCCAGGAAATGTCCCTTTGGTCTTGTGGTCCTGGGGCGGGAGGGTGTAAATTCCTGAACCTAATTTGAATCCCTTACTTGCAGATTTTTCTCCATTAAGTTGGAGATTCCTCTAAGTTAAATTTCAGATCAATTTCCTAGCCGACCCTATAGCTGAGGCCCTTTGGAATCTCATTTGCTCTCACAGCTCTTGCTGGAATGGGAGTTGATAACTCACCTCTCTTCACTGTGGCATTTTTAGCTCTTCTGAATCTCTTCTGGACTTTTTTACTTTGGGACTAAAATCACACAAAATGGTAAGGAAATGTTCAAGGCCATAAATAGCTTTTGATCCCTTCGGAAATGCTCTGGTGCAGTGGAAAACTTCAGGTTTGTTGTCCGGCAGGCCTGATCACCAATTCTGTCCCATCTATAACTAGTTGCACGTCCTCGGTCTAATGGCATAACCGTTAAAATCCTCAGTTTGCTTAATTAGAAAGTTGGATTCATAATACCCATGGCCTTTTGTGGTGAAGATTGAGGATAACATAGGTTTGGATTGTTATTGCTGAACTCGGTGAGTAATAGGGAGCATGACCAATGTAACAAGGAACCTTCCACATCCAGAAAGAACTCTCAGGAACCCCTGCAACCCCTGGGCTGATGGTCGCAGCATTTGGGGTCTGATTGTGAAGGGTTTGGTGTGCTCTCCTTCTCTCTTTCGCCCCAGCTCACTTCCAGGAAACCACAGTTATACAAGCTGAGTCAGCTCCAGAGTTTAGTCCACCATGCTATTGAGCAATTTACTTATAACGTGCTTGACGATGCTATTTCAGGGAAATTTAATTACTATACAAAAAGGAAAATCACTGTGACTTTTTGTTAGGAAAACAATTGTAATTCTTAACTCCCTGCTCAGTGCCAGAGCAAAAGGATCCTTCTGCAGGTTCACAGTGTCTATTCCGCCTGAAGTAGGTTAACTCTGCAGGTAATTCCTCCCTGTTTGTATAGATGCCTCAATGCTTGCTTCACAGAGCCATTTAGGCAGTGAAAGTGCCCATGGGTAGTGGGGCCTCCTGGCGGCCCAGTGGATCATCGATGATGTTCCTCAAATCTCCCCCAATACTTTCAGTCTTAGGCATTGAGACATCAAGGTGGCTGTGCTTTCTCCACTGTGCTTCTTGACGTTAGAAGCCATTAACCTAGGGAAGAAAGTTGCCTCTTTCTGCATTCTTTTATCCCAAGATGCTATTTTTCAGCTTTGGCTAATATGTTGATTGAACAAATGTACAGATATTGAGATTCTGCTTTGCTTGTAAAATGCCTACCATGTTTTTTGCATGATGGATTGTATAGAAATGCCAGATTATATTCTTATAGCAAATAAAAAGATGCTTTTAAAGGACTTTCTTGTATGAGTCACCTTTCTCTTCTCCAGAATTCTGGGATTCATTTGAAAAGAGTTAGATTTTCCCTATGCTTAGCCCAATTCAGTCCTGAATATCTCGTCAAGATGAATAGCATAACAAACTTCTCAATTGGCTTCCTGATTGTATAGATGGTAGGTGTTTTTAAAACCACCTTGTCTCTATACCACAAACCCAATCAGTTAATTTGTTAGTATGAGTAACCCATAATACCAGCTAGTCTGTAGTTAAACACCTATGTTATCAACTCTGTTTATATCATTCCAGGCTAAGCTATATAGTTGGTTCAGAACTGACACTTTGGGGCTAGAAAAAGCTATCATTAAATCTTGGCTCCCTTTTGTTAGCTCTGTGAGCTCTCGCAAGTTTTGGAATCCCTCTGAACTTTAGTTTCCTCAGCCATAAAATGAGAGTAATAATACTTCCTGCCTCAGCATAGCACAGGGTTGAGAATATGGTAAGTGTATCAATAAATAGTTGCTATTATTTCTTGGATAAAGAGTAGAGTGTAGTAAAAAGAAGTTAGGCTTTTGAGTTTGAGAGCAATGTCCCTTCTGATTCTATGACCTCAGGTAGGTTGTTTGCATTCTCTAACTTTAGTAAAGAGAAGTTAATAATTTAACTAATAATTTCATTAATAATATTTACCTACCTGGCTGTTCTCCCAGGTACTAATTTCTGCCTCACGCTGCACTTCAATCTTTAATGTATATATATTGCAGCATTCAGTTGGAAACCTGACATCACTGCCCTCAGTTTTCCCTTCACCTGTGTTTCCCTGCACCCTTGGAGATCATTCCATCTTTTATCTGTTATGGCTCCTTCTCACTCTCATGTTCCACGTCTCTCAATCCTTGACCACCCCCGGCATCTTACTCCTACAGTTCTGTCCTTCATCTGTTCCCATTCACCCCATCTCGTTTCCCACACCGAATCCCTTTATTTTTCCAAAGTTCCACCAACACCAGCCTATGGCCTAGAATGGACTTTCCCTGAATGATGGCACAGCAGAACAACTACATCAATTAAAAATCCAACAACAATATCAGCTAGTCTCCCTTTGTGGAGGATTTCTCATGGCCGTGTCTTCCTTAGACACAGATTTCACTGTATCTTCTTGGATCTCTCCTTCTACCAAGACCTTTCTCCCCTCTTGAACTTTAAATTCCTGTGAATGTACAGAGCAATCCATCTCGTACTCCCTTACACCACACAAGCTCAAGGCATTTTTAAAGCTGATGAACTCACTCTGCCACAGAAAGGGCATTTACTCTGGGTCCTGCTCCTAGAAGCACAAAGAACTGACAGAAGCTTCAAAATGGTATTTTTTTCTTTGTAATATAATCCAAGCACAGCCACCTTGTAATAGAATCCAGTCCTTAGGCAGGACCAGTCCTTGTAAGAAAAGAGCAGTATAAATTGTTCTCTTCCTCTTCCCACCACACCTCTGCCCAGAATAAGTCTGCGGGTGTTCTGGGGGTTTTGTTTTTGTTTTTGTTTTTGTTTTTCCATCTAGTAGTAATACTAACCTCACATGGGTAGGGCAGTGACTGTCACTAATAGGTGCTTAGAGAATGCTAATTTCTTTCTCTTCCTACCTCTTTCTACCACAAGCCAGTTAAGCCTTACCATGAGCTCATCCAATGAGCTTTTGAAATAGGGAAGGCACTCCAGCACTCTCACTGTTGTGATTTCTAATCCCCGTGAAGTAGAGGGGAAAAGTGGAGATGGTTGATAACCACGATTTTTGAAGTATAGGATTTCCATAAAGATCCATGTTCTTGGGACACCTGGGTAGCTCAGTTGGTTAAACATTTGTCTTCGGCTCAGGTCATGATCCCAGAGTCTTGGGATCGAGTCCTACATTGGGCTCCCTGCTCAGCGGGGAGCCTGCTTCTCCCTCTCCCTCTGTCTGCTGCTCCCCCTGCTTGTGCTCTCTCTCTCTCTCTCTCTCTTTTACAAATAAATAAATAAAATCTTAAAAAAAAAATCCATGTTCCTAAGACAGATGGAAGGCCACTTATTTACCTGCAAAGTTTGGGTTTATTTTCCCATTGACTGCCAACTTCACTTGATAAATTACACTCTCTTTGATCCATTTCCAATTAAAAAAAAAACCCTATTGGGCTGACATCTTGATTTATTGGGAGTCTGTCAAGTTAAATGTGAGGATGTGTTAGGACTGGGAGTTTGGTGTAGGTGAGGGATTAATGATTTGGCTCCACGTTTGACCCCTGGCATAGCCCCAGGTGCCCATGGCAAGGCCAGTTGGGGCCAGAGAAGGTTCTACAGTATCATAGATGTAGGTAGTAGGCCTTTCCTGGTGGTATTGTTTAGAGACTAATTTAGGAGATTTATGAGCATTCATTATACTTTTGTTATATTTAAAGAACAGGAAAAACTGCTTTTGGGGAATAACAAGTGATAATAACTACAGAACGCTGTGTTCAACTGTGTATATTAATGTCCACCTTGCGTTCTCTGTGAATGTTCTATGACATGCTTCATTTGTACACTTGAGGAAGAGTTCAGCTGACCTGTACTTACAGAAGCACCTTGCCTAGAAACCAGCCATTATGGAAACAATTCATTCATGATTATTGCCCTTTTAGCATCTCTTATGACCCACTGGGTATAAAAAGACTCTAAACTTTAAGACACAATGGTAAAAGGATATTAAGTAAATGTAACAACAGAGACAAATATCCAATTACAGCTGCTAAAAACTGAAATTATGTAACACTGCTGTAGCCCAGTAGATTAAATTTTAGTTAATATTTTTTGAGAACCCACTAGGTCCCAACCACTTTAATAAGTACTAATATATTTAAATCTTTTTTTAAAAGATTTTATTTATTTATTTATTTATTTGAGACAGAGAGAAAGAAAGAGAACATCCACACGTGCACATGGGAGCCAGGGGCGGGGGTGGGGAGGACAGAGGGAGAGGGAGAGAGAGAGAATCCCAAGCAGATTCCATGCTGAGCTCAGAGATTGACAATGCAGGGCTCCATCTCACTACCTTGAGATCATGACCTGAGCTGAAACCAAGAGTCGGACGTTCAAGCTCAACCGACTGAGCCACCCAGGTGCCCCATAATATATTTAATTCTTTATAAACCTGTGTGGGAAGCCTTAGTGTCCTATTGTTAATCAATAAATTGAGGCTCAGAAGAGTTAAATTTTTGTGGAACATTTGCAGAGCTGGTGGAAAAAGGTAGAGAGAGGATTCAGTTGAGGTCCTTTGATTACAGGAGTATATTGTTTCCTCACGCTGTGTTGCTTGCAGACTTGATGTACCTCTTTGTTGAGGCTGCTCACCATCATTATGCATCTTCTATCATTCGGCGTGCTCTCATATGGTTCCGACACAGCAGGCAGGACCAGCAACCATAGCATGATCATTCCCAACACCAGATTGGTGGTGTCCCTCTCCAACTTGGGCCAGTATTGTGCCCTTTGTTGAAACTTTGTCATGAAACATTGCTAGGAGAAGTCCCACAACTGAGCTAACATGACCACTCACACACCTGTAGCTCAGTCTTTCATGGACCATTGCTCATTGAGTGCATCTTCCTCACCTCCCATCAGTTAATCCAAGTGGATGGCTCTTTCCTCAACTTCCTGCTTCCTTTTGCCCGTCCTCTCAACTAGAGCATTAAGAAAACACAGTCCATGGGCGCCTGGGTGGCTCAGTTGGTTAAGTGACTGCCTTCGGCTCAGGTCATGATCCTGGAGTCCTGGGATCGAGTCCCACATCGGGCTTCTTGCTCAGCAGGGAGTCTGCTTCTCCCTCTGACCCTCTTCCCTCTCGTGCTATCTCTCATTCTCTCTCTCTCAAATAAATAAATAAAATCTTAAAAAAAAAAAGAAAACACAGTCCATGGGGAAAAAGCATTCCTTAGTTATTTTGCTTCCCTCCCCTGTGGGTATCTGACTCTATACCATCCTCTTATTTGTCCCTGATTTCTTAGAGGAAGACATATTTCTTTTCCTCTTTAAAACCAACTTCCGTTACTGAACAGTATCCTTTTTCTACTGCCAAACTAGGCTTACATTTGATTTTCTTGTAGAAAATCAACAATGAAATTCAACAATCAAGTGGATAAATATCCAAAGTGCCTAAGCACAATGACATTTCCACAGGCTTATTCCCTTTGAATTTTTTGAAGCCTTTCACATTGAAGCCACCCCATTTCATCTAGAAGCTCTCCTCCATTTGCCTGTGAGCACCGCACTCTCCTGACTTGTCTTCATGTCTTGACTGCTGGACTATGGCTGAACACTTCTCCTCATAGTCTTTTCCTGAGATCATGCCATCAGACTTCTCAGACTTCTTCCCATAAATTGTATCTTTTCTCAGGATTTTAAGCACCAACTCCATCTGTGTGATTTCTAACTCTACAAATCTGTCCCTTTCGCGTTTTCAAGCCTACACAAGCATTCCCAACTTCCTGCTGGGCTTCTTCATCTGAATGTCTTGAAGATACTGTAAGCCTCACTCTCGTATTCTTCTCCAGCTCCCATACTATGCTCTTCCCGATGTCTATATTGCTGTTATTGCTACCCCCATTTTTTTTGTCACCCATTCTCAAAGTCATTTATCTTTTTTATTTCTCCAAATCAGTTTTCACATTTTGTCACTGATACTTTTCTGGAATTCTGCTACCAGCTCCAGATTTCTTCCTTAGGAATTGCGGCTTTTCATAGCAAGAAATGATATTCCCTCCCACGTCAGACACCTCCCAGCTCCAGAAAAACCAACTTCCAATGACCAACAGTAGAGGCTTTATCAAGAAAAACATGAAGAACAAGTCTGCCAATATGCATACTCCCCGGTTGGAGAAGTTTATTGTCTGCTGTATCATCCAGCGGGCTCTTCACAGACTGAGAATTCAGCACCTGTCCATGAGGGCTGACAAGTTTAAAGAGAGGGCTGCGTATCCTGATATCCTGTACAAGATCTCCCTTCCCCCTTTGCTCCCCAACCACACTCAGTGGTCAGATGAATGCCAAGATATTTGAATTCAAGCATTCTAGGACCTAAAGGCATGCATATATCACTGGGTGATTCTGTTTAATGAATGAATATACGGAAAATACGTTAATTGTGTGCCTTTTCCAGAAGACAAAGTTCCTCATGAAGTGACATCTATCACTTGCAGCACTATTTTGTACCACTCACCTTCACATGGAACTATTTCCTGACTGAACCAGGCCCCTTCTCATGTATGTTCACATCACTCTTTTTATGCAATTCCTTCTACATCTTATGAAAATCTTAGTTATTCAAGACCCTACAGAAAATTTCATCTTCTCTGGGTCATGTGTTCTGATCCCTTTGACTAGAAATGGTCTTTTACCCTGGTTAACTCTCAGAATGCTCTATTTTGCTTCTTTATGACCCTTCAGTGATTCTGCTTCAAAGTACATAGATCTTCGTTCTTTCTAACTATATTATCATTTTTAGGAGAGCAGAGACCATCCCCCCTGCCCAATTTTTCATATTTGTGTTTGCAACCAACACAGTGGTTCATATAAAATAGGTCCTCAAAAATGTAATGGCTGAAGATGGCACCAAACCAGAGTAAGGTCGAGTAAGAAAATGTGACAAAAATATTACCACGCCTCCTCTCTTCACTACGACAGACATTACTACTCAGTCCGTGTACCTTTTCTCACCAAGTCCAGACACAACCTGAAAAGCTTTCTCAACACAGAGCTCCATGCAATTGGTTCAGTTGCGTTGGAGTTTCTATTCTGTTAAAATCAATGTGTCATCCCTGGATGAGGATAGAACCTAGTTTTGCCTTTCCTCTAATTCTCTACTGATTCAATATCTCTCCATGTGTCAAAATCTCAGTTGATTCAGAAAAATAAGTGTACGTTTAAAGGTTGAAGTATCATTATACTTTTCTAAAAAAGAAAAAAAGCCCTACTTGGTTGCTCACATGTGTCTCTGTTTCTTTAGACTCAAAATTCCGGGAGAAGAAAGGAATACAACTCTCAACCTGAGAGGCTCACCCTTAAAAGTGGGTTGTTTACCTAGGCCATTCTGTCCCACAAACATCGACCCGTGGAGGTCCCACAAGATCCAGAATTTTGGAAACAAATATCAGAGTGTGATCTCATCGTTTCCTAAAAATAGGCTAAAAATGCCTGGGGACAATGTTGCATTTGACAACACAGTTGTGTTTTCAGTCAACAGTCTTCCATCTGAAAAGAATTAGAATGTTAATAAGCCAAATGAAACATGTCACTGAAAGGGCATCCTGCCTTGCTCGTTTCTGGAGATGAGGTTGAAGCTGTGATGAACTGGTGGCACGAGGCTGTGGGTAGGGCACACACAAATTATACAGATTTAATTTTGTAGCATTGAATTATCTGGCTGGGTCACCCTCACTTCTTATACTGTACTGCCACCTGCTGTCTTTTAGAGGCACGAGCTATTTGCTGAGTTCCACGGCCTGTTTCATGGGAATGGTTTTTAGGGGGATGAATGTTGAATCTTCTTGGAATCAAAAGAGTGGGCAGGCTGTAGAGAATACCATTCTCGTTCTGATAATGCTGCTACATTTCTGTATAGGTGCATTCTATTGTCAAACACAGGGCAAATGTTCTCAAATAGGTTTATTGTTAAAATTACATATATAAATATAAAATTATGTATTAAATATAAAATTATATATATATAACATATATATATATGCCTTAACCTACGAGGAATATATAGTTGGGGGAAATATTGGGAGACAAATTATAGAAATCCTGGTAAATATAATAAAGACAGAACTCTAGGGGCACTTGGGTGGCTTAGTTGGTTGGGCGTCTGCCTTCGGCTCAGGTCATGATCTCAGCGTCCTGGGATTGAGCGCTGCGTCGGGCTCTCTGCTCAATGGGGAGTCTGTTTCTCCCTCTCCCTTTCCCTCTGTGCTCTCTCTCAAATAAATAGATAAAATCTTTTTAAAACAATAAAAACAGAACTCTAAATAAAACACAATGTCCATGACATTCTGTATAGGAAAAGACATATTTTATTTATAACACCATTTAATTATATTGCCATTACAGCACCATTAATTTCTATGGATTATCCCTAGTATGCTCACAGGCAGGCACAGCCTCTGTTTCGAAGCCCTTTCCCCTTGCCTTATCTTTGCTAAAGAAGCTGTGAAAGTTAACATTCAGTTGCCCAGTTTTCTTTCATTTAAGGATGGCCGGGTGATACAGTTTTTGCTAATGAGATATAAAGTTGCTTCTTCCAGTTCTTCTTGCCTGGAATACTGGCTTTAGCCTGGATATACAGCAGCCATTTGGGTTCCATGAGGCAATGATGAGCATGGAAATGAAGCCCAGCATGTTGACTGTAGGGGAGCAGAAAGACAGAAAGAGTCTATCCCTGATTACATCACTAAACCACTACATCATCCTTTGGAAACAAATATCAGAGTGTGATCTCATCATTACCACGTCTCCTCTTTCACTTACGACAGACATTACTAATCAGTAATGGGACTTAACCGTTGTGTGAGAAAAAGAAACTATTTCTCTGAGTTACTGTGAAGTTACTATTTCTCTTGTTACTTCTGAAGGCTATTCCTAACTAAGTAAAAGACCCTGCTTCCCTGAAGTCTCATTAAATATATTTTACTTTCTTTGCCGGACAGAATTTGTGTGTGTGTGTGTGTGTGTGTGTGTCCAGAACTGATACAGTCTTTTGTCTTCAGTTGTTGACACCATTGAAAACAGAAGCTGCCATTTCTCCTTCACTCCTGTTGCCTCCTTCATCTTCCTTGCTGGTAGGCGAGCAGCTGCGGCATCTGATGGATGGATAGGAATTAAGAAACTGAAGAGTGAGTAGAGGAGGTGACAGTACATGAACAAAAAGCATCCACTTGGTAAAATGCCGAAAGGCCCATAGTACAGGAGCATAGGGACCAGAGGAGAGGCTCGTGTGAGATGAAGCTCTCTGAAGAGCAAGGGCTGAATCGTGTCGTGGTCCTAGAGGCAGATTGAAGATTGTGGGCTTGATTCTAAAGGTAAGGAGAAGGTTGAAAAGCTTTTACCAAGGTTCCAGCAGGATAAAGTTCATATTTTACAAGGATCACTGTGGCTGGAGAATGGCCTAGAAGGGGTAAAGAGAGACAACCGGGAAGCTAATGAGGAGACCATAGCGGTGGGGCGGAATGAGCCAGGCTAGGAGTGGCGTTGGAAACAGGGAGGTAGGCAGAGTTGACTCTAACTGGAAAAGTAGAATCAACAGACCAGGGATGGGGTGTTGAGGGAGGAGTGTCTGCATGAATGAGGGCACATGAAGGCAGCAGTTCCTGAGATGGATGAGCATGAGGGCAGGATGGAAGGGAGAGGTGAAGAGGAAGCATCTAGGGGACAGAGTAGAAACTGGTTATTCTGTTTTGCACATGTGGTTTATAAGACACATAATTAGGAGTTTGACTTGCTGGTTGGGAGCTCAGAAGAAGGTTTGCATTAGAGCTAGACATTCCCCATCACATAATCTTGAAATGTTCATGGTCTACTCGCTCTTACCCCCAACGGTACTTAGCATTACTTTTGGTGGTATAGGTGGGTATTGTGAAATTAAGCTTCGAGAATGTGGGAAGCAAAGATCTCAGGGACAATGCAGTGTTTCAGTGAAGGAAGACTGGGGAGTGTGTCTTGAATTCAGTTAGAATATAATCCTAAAGTCCTGATTCTTAAGAAATTTGTAGTTATTTTTTTAAAAGATTTTCTTTATTTGAGAGGGGGAGAAAGGGAGAGAGCACTCGAGCTCAGGAGCAAGGGGTGGGTAGGGAGAAGCAGACTCTCTGCTGAGCAGGGAGCCTGATGTGGGACCCGATCCCAGGACCCCAGGATCATGACCTGAGCTGAAGGCAGACGCTTAACCGACTGAGACACCCAGGCACCCAAGAAATTTGTAGTTATTAAAAGAACAGAAACTGCAGAGTCTATACAGTGATCATCAAATAAGACCTTAGGAAGATGTTGGCTTATTAGTTGATGCTAACAACTGATAGCAGCAGAACAGAGAGGGCCTTGGGTTTTTCCTGAGCAAACAAAGTCCTGTGAGATGTTTGTTCTTTATTGGTTTCTCAGTGGAATGTGTAGGATGAGGGTTCCCAGTGTCCTCGAATGTATACACATGCCATGCCCCTTTCATTTTCTTTATTCATGCCTCTTGTTCCTGGCTTGGAGCACCATTCACTCATTGTTTTATTGGACAATATTGATGGAATCCCTTCACTGTGCTGTGTTCTGGAACGATGCAACCTTGGTGGAGTTGCAATCTTTGGTCCCCATGGAGCTCTCACCTGGTAGGGAGGTAGCTTTATGAACGAATCACTACCAAACAGCGTGATGAGTGAGGGCTGGGCTCCAGCTGTGAATAAAGTGTTTCCAGAACAGAAAGAGTTGTTAACTCTGGGGAATGCTTTAGGAAGAGAATTGGGGCGTGTATGACCTGACCCCCACCTCTCTCTCCGGTATGCCCTGCAGCCAGTTCCCATCCCAGATTCCTTTCACTTCAGGTGTACTGAATTCCTCTTCATCTCCTGCTCAGCTCCTTTCTTTTTGGCCCTTTGCTGAGCCACATACCAGGGGGATGTGGGCACGACTGCCCAGGAGGAAGAGAAACCATTGCTGGACTCAAGCTGGTGTAAAGGCAGTCACTCGGTTAGGAGAATCTTAAAGATGAAAATGAATAAAGATAACTGAAGATAAACTGGAAACTAAAAAATAAAAATAAGATACAAAGTAGTTAAAAACAGAGTAGAATAAAATTGAAGGAAAAATGAAAGAAGACTTAACAGACCTTATTAATAAAAGAGTGAGAAAACTAATAATACTGAAAATGATTGGATGAATTTAGGTTTAGAGCAGAAAAGGCTAAAACTTAAAGATAAAAAAATAGGAGGTGAAAATATCGTAAAGGACTGAAAAATGGTCAGGTAAGATACATACGGAACTTAGATGTAAAATGAAGACAAAACCAGTGAATCTAGTCACCATCACTTCATGTAAACTCTCCAAATTTCTCATAATGGAAAGATAAGATAGAAAAAAAAAATCCAAAAGATAAAAAGTCACAGCACCACAAAATCTGGGACCAAAAGATATTTAATCACAAATTCTTATAGGGACTATGCTTAATTATGAGGATAATGTAAAATTATGATTAGAACAAAATAGAACAAAGCAACATCATTATATTATAAATTTTGGTAAACAGATTATTAGCCATAAAATGTACAATTTTGATGCGTTTCTTAATGAGACAGCAAAGCTTTTTTCCTCATTAAATTATGGCCCCATTGATGAATACTATTTATTTCTAGAATGGTATACTCTCATTTTTGGCATTGAAACAATGAGAAAACAGGGTCACAGAAGTAAGGATATGGAAATAGACGAAGTTTTATTATAGCTATGTTCTTTAAATTTTTGAACTTCATGTGGGTAATGTGCCAAAAATAAGCACCAGAGAGGCGCAGCAAGATGGCGGAGGAGTAGGAGACCTGGATTTCGTCTGGTCTCAGGAATTCAGCTGAATAGGGATCAAACCATTCTGAACACCTGCGAACTCAACAGGAGATCGAAGAGGAGAGTAGCAACAACTCTCTGAACAGAGAAGCGACCACTTACCGGGAGGTAGGACGTGCGGAGAAGTGAATCCGAGGCGATATTCGGGAGGATAGACGGCAGGGGAGGGGGCCTCCGTCGGCCGCTTCTGGCAGGTGATAGAGCCGCGGAGCACAAAATCGGACCTTTTAGAAGCCGGCTCCGCTGAGGGACGTCGCTCCAGTGACTAAGCGGGGGGTGGAACCCTCGTGGGACAGTGTGGTCTCAGGACCCTCGGGGTCACAGAAAGACTGGGGGTGCCTGAGTGTGGCAGAGCTCCCAGGTATCGGAGCGGGGAAGCCGGCTGCAGAGACGGAGCCGAGGCGCGGGCTCTCAGCTCGGGGTTGCCATAAACTGTGATCTGCGGCCCAGTCGGGCCACTGCTCCTCCAGCAGGGACCCAACAAGCGGCAGATCCGGGGAGACTCCCCTCCCTCCCCCGGGAGGAGCAGCGCGGGAGCGCACTGCAGGGATCTGCTGGGTTTGGAGACTCCACACGGGGTCGGGTGCCAGAGATAGAAACGCTCGGTCACAGGCCGGGTGAGCACGGAGTGCGGCCGAAGACGGGGGACAGGGGAGTGACTGACTGCTTTTCTCTGGGGGTGCACTGAGGAGCGGAGCCCCAAGTTCTCGGCTCCTCTGGGCGGAGATTGGGAGGCCACCATTTTCACTCTCATCCTCCAAAGCTGTACCAAGAGCTTGCAGGGAACAAAAGCTCCCGAGAGCAAACCCAAGCAGATTGCTTAGCCCAGACTCACAAGGGCGGGGCAATTCCGCCTCCGGCAAAGACATTTGGGAACCACGGCAACAGGCCCCTCCCCCAGAAGATCAGCACGAACAGCCAGCAAGCCAAGACCAAGTTTACCGATCAAGGAGAACGGGAGAACTCCAGCATTAGGGGAATACTGCACATAGAATTCATGGCTTTTTTACCATGATTCATTAGTTTTTCAAAGTTAACTAAAAAAATTTTTTTTTGAATTTTTCTTCTTCCCTTTTTCAACCAACATCTTATCAATCCCTTTTTAAAAAAAATTTTTTTTATTTTTCATTTTTAGAGTCATATTCTATCCCTTCATATTAGTTACCCTTATTTTTGGCATATATATATAAAAGTTGTTCACTCTTTAAAATTTTGAGATACAGTTTCTTCTAACAGATCAAAATATCCCCTAAATCTCTAGTGTATGGTTTTGTTCTAGTCTCCTGCCTGATCACATTCTCTCCCTTTTTTTTTTAAATCTTCTTCTTTCTTTTTTCAAACAACTTATCAATTCCTTTTATAAAATCTTTTATAATTTTCATCTTTACAGTCATCTTCCAACCCTTCATTGTATCAACCCTTATTTTGTACATATATAAGTCTTTCTTTCTTTACAATTTTAGGAGGCACTATCTTCTAACAGACCAAAATACACCCAAAATCTAGTGTGTGGCACTGATCTATGCACTAGCCTGATCATATCTGATCATATTCTGTTTTATTTTTGTTTTGTTCTGTTTTTGTTTGTTTTTATCTTTTTCTTTTTCTTTTTTTTCTCTTTCTTTTTTCTTTCTTTCCCTTTCTTTTCCCCTGGTTTCAGGTCTTTTCTGATTTGTTTAGAGTATATTTGCTGGGGACGTTGTTAACCTGTTTGCCTTTTGTTCTCTCATTCATCTATTCTCCTCTGGACAAAATGACAAGATGAAAGAAATCACCTCAGCAAAAAAACAAGAGGTAGTACCATCTGCCAGGGACCTACTCAATACGGACATTAGTACGATGTTGGACCTAGAGTTCAGAATCATGATTTTAAAGATACTAGCTGGGCTTGAAAAAAGCATGGAAGTTATTAGAGACACCCTTCCTGGAGAAATAAAAGAACTAAAATCTAACCAAATTGAAATCTAAAAGGCTATTAATGAGGTGCAATTAAAAATGGGGGCACTAACTGCTAGGATAAATGAGGCAGAAGAGAGAATCAGTGACATAGAAGACCAAATGATGGAAAATAAAGAAGCTGAGAAAAAGAGAGATAAACAACTACTGGATCACCAGGGCAGAATTTGAGAGATAAGCGATACCATAAGACAAAACAACATTAGAACAATTGGGATCCCAGAAGAAAAAGAAAGAGAGAGAGGGCAGAAGATATATTGGAGCAAATTATAGCAGAGAACTTCCCTAATGTGGGGAAGGAAACAGGCATCAAAATCCAGGAGGCACAGAGAATCCCTCTCAAAATCAATAAAAATACATCAACATCCCGACATCTAATAGTAAAACTTACGAGTCTCTTCTCCCTGAAAGCAGCTCGGGAGAAGAGATATGTAACCTACAATGGTAGAAACATTAGACTGACAACAGACGTATCCACAGAGACCTGGCAGGCCAGAAAGGACTGGCATGATATCTTCAGAGCACTAAACGAGAAAAATATGCAGCCAAGAATACTATATCCAGCTAGGCTGTCATTGAAAATAGAAGGAGAGATAAAAAGCTTCCAGGACAAACAAAAACTAAAGGAATTTGCAAACACGAAACCAGCCCTATAAGAAATATTGAAAGGGGTCCTCTAAGCAAAGAGAGAGCCTAAAAGCAGCATAGACCAGAAAGGAACACAGACAATATACAGTAACAGTCACCTTACAGGCAATACAAGACACTAATTCATATCTTTCAATAGTTTCCCTGAATGTAAATGGGCTCAATGCCCCAATCAAAAGACACAGGCTATCAGATTGGATTCAAAAACAAGACCCATCGATATGCTGTCTGCAAGAGACTCATTTTAGACCTCGAGACACCCCCACATTGAAAGTGAGAGGGTGGAAAACCATTTACCATGCTAATGGACACCAAAAGAAAGCTGGGGTGGCAATCCTTATATCAGACAAATTAGATTTGAAACCAAAGACTGTAATAAGAGATGAGGAAGGACACTATATCCTACTTAAAGGGTCTATCCAACAAGAAGATCTAACAATTGTAAATATCTATGCCCCTAACATGGGAGCAGCCAATTGTATAAGGCAATTAACAACAAGAGCAAAGAAACACATTGACAACAATACAATAATAGTGGGGGATTTTAACACCCCCCTCACTGAAATGGACAGATCATCTAAGCAAAACATCAACAAGGAAATAAAGACTTTAAATGACACACTGGACCAAATGGACTTCACAGACATATTCAGAACATTCCATCCCAAAACAACGGAAAGCACATTCTTCTCTAGTGCCCATGGAACATTCTCCAGAATAGATCACATCCTAGGTCACAAATCAGGTCTCAACTGGTACCAAAAGATTGGGATCATTCCCTGCATATTTTCAGACCACCGTGCTTTGAAACTAGAACACAATCACAAGAGGAAAGTCGGAAAGAACTCAAATACATGGAGGCTAAAGAGCATCCTACTAAAGAATGAATGGGTCAACCAGGAAATTAAAGAAGAATTAAAAAAATTCATGGAAACCAATGAAAATGAAAACACAACTGTTCAAAATCTTTGGGATACAGCAAAGGCAGTCCTGAGAGGAAAGTATATAGCAATACAAGCCTTTCTCAAGAAACAAGAAAGGTCTCAAATACACAAGCTAACCCTACACCTAAAGGAGCTAGAGAAAGAACAGCAAATAAAGCCTAAACCCAGCAGGAGAAGAGAAATCATAAAGATCAGAGCAGAAATCAATGAAATAGAAACCAAAAGAACAGTAGAACAGATCAACAAAACTAGGAGCTGGTTCTTTGAAAGAATTAACAAGATTGATAAACCCCTGGCCAGACTTATCCAAAAGAAAAGAGAAATGACCCAAATCAACAAAATCATGAATGAAAGAGGAGAGATCACAACCAACACCAAAGAAATACAAACAATTATAAGAACATATTATGAGCAACTCTATGCCAGCAAATTAGATAACCTGGAAGAAATGGATGCATTCTTAGAGACGTATCAACTGCCAAAATTGAACCAGGAAGAAATAGAAAACCTGAACAGACCTATAACCACTAAGGAAATTGAAGCAGTCATCAAAAATCTCCCAAGAAACAAAAGCCCAGGGCCAGATGGCTTCCCAGGGGAATTCTACCAAACATTTAAAGAATACCTATTCTCCTGAAACTGTTCCAAAAAATAGAAATGGAAGGAAAACTTCCAAACTCATTTTATGAGGCCAGCATTACCTTGATCCCAAAACCAGACAAAGACCCCATCAAAAAGGAGAATTACAGACCAATATCCTTGATGACCATGGATGCAAAAATTCTCACCAAAATACTAGCCAATAGGATCCAATAGTACATTAAAAGGATTATTCACCACGACCAAGTGGGATTTATCCCTGGGCTGCAAGGTTGGTTCAACATCCGCAAATCAATCAACGTGATCCAATACATTAACAAAAGAAAGAACAAGAATCATGATCCTCTCAAAAGATGCAGAAAAAGCATTTGACAAAGTACAGCATCCTTCCTTGATCAAAACTCTTCAGAGTATAGGGATAGAGGGTACATACCTCAATATCATAAAAGCCATCTAGGAAAAACCTACAGCCAATATCATTCTCAATGGGGAAAAGCTGAGAGCTTTCCCCCTAAGGTCAGGAACGCGGCAGGGATGTCCACTATCACCACTGCTATTCAACATAGTATTAGAAGTCCTAGCCACAGCAATCAGACAACAAAAAGAAATCAAAGGCATCCAAATCTGCAAAGGGGAAGTCAAACTCTCACTCTTTGCAGATGATATGATACTTTATGTGGAAAACACAAAAGACTCCTCCCCAAAACTGCTAGAACTCATACAGGAATTCAGTCAAGTAGCAGGATATAAAATCAATGCACAGAAATCAGTGGCATTCCTATACACCAACAACAAGACAGAAGAGAGACAAATTAAGTCGATCCCATTTACAATTGCACCCAAAACCATAAGATACCTAGGAATAAATGTAACCAAAGAGGCAAAGGATCTGTTCTCAGAAAACTATAAAATACTCATGAAAGAAATTGAAGAAGACACAAAGAAATGGAAAAACGTTCCATGCTCATGGATTGGAAGAACAAACATTGTGAAGATGTCAATGTGACCTAGAGCAATTTACAGATTCAATGCAATCCCCATCAAAATACCATCCACTTTTTTCAAAGAAATGGAACAAATAATCCTAAAATTTGTATGGAACCAGAAGAGACCCCGAATAGCCAGAGGAATGTTGAAAAAGAAAAGCAATGCCGGCAGCATCACAATTCCAGACTTCCAGCTCTATTACAAAGCTGTCATCATCAAGACAATACGGTACTGGCACAAAAACAGACACATAGATCAATGGAACAGAATCAAGAGCCCAGAAATGGACCCTCAACTCTATGGTCAACTCATCTTTGACAAAGCAGGAAAGAATGTCCAATGGGAAAAAGACAGTCTCTTCCACAAATGGTGTTGGGAAAATTGGACAGCCACATGCAGAAGAATGAAACTGGACCATTTCCTTACACCACACACAAAAATAGACTCCAAATGGTTGAAAGACCTAAACGTGAGACAGGAGTCCATCAAAATCCTAAAGGAGAACACAGGCAGCAACCTCTTCGACCTCAGCCGCAGCAACTTCTTCCCAGAAACATCATTAAAGACAAGGGAAGTAAGGGCAAAAATGAACTATTGGGATTTCATCAAAATAAAAAGCTTTTGCACAGCAAAAGAAACAGTCCACAAAACCAAAAGACAACCAACAGAGTGGGAGAAAATATTTGCAAATGACATATCAGATAAAGGGCTAGTATCCAAAATCTATGAAGAACTTCTCACACTCAACACCCAAAGAACAAATAATCCAATCAAGAAATGGGCAGATGACATGAACAGACATTTTTCCAAAGAAGACATCCAAATGGCCAACAGACACATGAAAAAGTACTCAACATCGCTCAGCATCAGGGAAATCCACATCAAAACCTCAATGAGATACCACCTCACACCAGTCAGAATGGCTAAAATTAACAAGTCAGGAAACGACAGATGTTGGCGGGGATGTGGAGAAAGGGGAACGCTCCTACACTCTTGGTGGGACTGCAAGCTGGTGCAACCACTCTGGAAAACAGTATGGAGGTTCCTCAAACAGTTGAAAATAGAGCTACCATACCATCCAGCAATTGCACTACTGGGTATTTACCACAAAGATACAAATGTAAGGATCCGAAGGGGTACGTGCACCCCAATGTTTATAGCAGCAATGTCCACAGTAGCCAAACTGTGGAAAGAGCCAAGATGTCCATCGACAGATGAATGGATAAAGAAGAAGTGGTATATATACACAATGGAATATTATGCAGCCATCAAAAGGAATGAGATCTTGCCATTTGCAACGACGTGGATGGAACTGGAGGGTGTTATGCTGAGTGAAATAAGTCAATCAGAGAAAGACATGTATCATATGACCTCACTGATATGAGGAATTCTTAATCTCGGGAAACAAACTGAGGGTTGCTGGAGTGGTGGGGGGTGGGAGGGATGGGGTGGCTGGGTGATAGACATTGGGGAGGGTATGTGCTATGGTGAGCACTGTGAATTGTGCAAGACTGTTGAATCAGAGATCTGTACCTCTGAAACAAATAATGCAATATATGTTAAGAAAAAAAAAAGAAGAGGAAGATAGCAGGAGGGGAAGAATGAAGGGGAGTAAATCAGAGGGGGAGACGAACCATGAGAGACAATGGACCCTGAAAAACAAACTGAGGGTTCTAGAGGGGAGGGGGTTGGGGGGATGGGTTAGCCTGGTGATGGGTATTAAAGAGTGCACGTTCTGCGTGGAGCACTGAGTTTTATGCACAAACAATGAATCATGGAACACTACATCAAAAACTAATGATGTAATGTATGGTGATTAACATAACAATAAAAATTACAAAAAAAGAAAAACAAAACAAAAACCAAAAAATAAGCACCAGTAATCTAGCACCAAATAGTTATTCTGACAGTTTAAATAGGTCCTATTTCAACTTCGTTGCCAGTGAAAAAGTGGAAATGACCCAAGTTGGAAGGATCTATAAGCCAGGCATTCTTAGAGTTACTCACCTGCTCAATTTTTTCAGGTACACCAAAAAGTTTTATCCAGACTCTCAAAAAGGGACAGGCGGGGCTAGGTAGGGAGAGGTAGATAGGGGGCGCCATGATCAGGCTCACAGAAATCCCAACAATGTGGAGGTGTTAGGAAACCAGAGATAAGGGAACACACCAGACCATCCTGCCCTGGGCGTCCGAGGGGGAAGTCTTATCTATGACAGTCTCCTGTGGTCAACAGAAAATAACCAGACCCTAAAAAAAGGTGAGCCATTAAAGATGTTATCACTACTCCTTAATCCATGGTGTTGCCAGTAGAGAAGTCCAAAAGATTTAAGTTCCCTGATTAGCTTTCTATAAAAGACCAATCCTGTAAGCCCTCAGTGACAACACTGTCGGAACACCTCACTCCTGAGAGATGTTTTTCCACTGATATCCTTGCCTTATAAACTTGTATCGCTTTACTCACTCTGCTTTGTACGTGAGATTCATTCTTGGCCTCCGTGAGACAAGAACCTAGTTCTCCCGCTTCAACTTGTCCATGACAAATCTACATGTTAGTCATTCACCACTTTGAAAAACAGAAACACTCATTATAGCATGCCTTTGTCAATATTATTCTTTTCTTTGGGCACATCAGAGAGTGGGGTGTTGGGTGACTTCGTTGCCCACATCCCCCCAAAGAAAGGGAGTTCCTGAAAGCAACAAGAAGGAAGCTTACCTACCTCATTCTGACCCTTCACAGCAAAATGTTCAAGACAGAAGGGGTTGATTAGCACTTAGATGGGTCTTCCACGGCTGACTGACGCTTCGTGGCGTGCTTTCCTTTTGCAGACTAAGATGGAAAATGGACACCCCTGCAAACATGCAGACCAGTTCTCAGGCAGCTCAGTTTTTGGGGAGAGAGTAAAGGTAAAAGTTGGGAAAAGGAGTCATTTAGAGTGTCCTGGGTCCATGTGCCTCTTGGAAAATCTTTGTGATACACATGGGTGGCATGTCCCGTTTGAGGACTGCTGTTTGAAACTCTTGGCTGGGGCCTGCTTGGTCCTTTTTGGTCGAGGATATTAACTCTAGGATTTTACACATTTTGGTGGGGGAGGGGGATGAGGGGTGCTGAGGCAGACAGTTTGCCAAACCGGTTTCCTCTTCTGTTGGCCATCTGCTTAGACTTTGTTTCTCCGAATCCCTTGCAATCACGTAGGGTTTGCAAGTGACTAACTTGCAAATAGTCTGGCCAATAGAATGCAGGGAAAGTGAGGCATATGGGTCCAGCTCTTTCCCAAAACCTTCTGTACAATTCTCAACAATTTCTCTGTGCCCTCATCAGCTGCTGGGTGCAGTGGGTGCGGTGGAGGGTGCTCAGGCTAGGGGTGAATGGAACCATGAGATGGAAGGTGCCTGAATGAGCAGAGGTAAGAATCTCCTCTCCCTGCCCCCAATCCTCCTGCAGGGCCACCAACCCACACTGCACTGCAGCGAGACAGGAAGCAATCCTTTCCTGTAATAACCCACGGAGTCTTGGGGCTCTTTATTTCAGAAGTTAGCAACCTCCCCCACCCCAACAATCAATGTTTACTTTCAAATTTCGGCAAACTGTGTATTCAAAACTATGCAAAGCTTTACTTTCTTTTATAGCTTATGGATTCTGGTTGGTGATAAATTGATCTACATGTATTATCACTGTCTTTGTGCCTTAGGGTTTGTATTTTGGGGCAGTTGGAAGGGGCAAGCCTGCTGGTCTCTAGATTACTGAATCTGCCTATTTCTAACATACCTCTAGAGTTATTTTATGGTTTTTAATATTTTATTTTACTCCCTATCATTAACTGGATAAAGTTTTATTTACATACAAAGACTTTACAAAAGGAAGGCATATCACTCACATACATACACACACATCTATATTCATGTAAAGATATATTTTTTCCCTAATTTGTGTGGATGGTATTGTAAATAAAAAAATATGCCTTTAATATTGTTGAATTCATGGTGGCTTTTTCTTGTTATGTATTTTTTCAAACAATGTTTTCCAAAAGTTTAAGTTTTTTTATATGAAAATGGGACATTTTTAATACTAATACAGAGAACAATTGACTTAGGATATCTCTACTGCTTGTTCCTATTTGTAAAATTCCATAATTTCAGATAACTTTGTTCTTTCATTTATAGGTAAACTTATTACTGTCCATTCTATGACAACCCAGATGGAGAACCCACAGCTCTTAACAAGGAGGAGAATATTTTGTTTTTACATCAACTCATAAATTGAGTTCCATTTTCTAAGATAAATGCTATTTGTAGTGTATTACAAATTGTGTTAGATACCCAGAAACAGCCTATTGGATTAAGGAATAAAAATATAGATTGACAGATGAATGCAAAGTCATAGCCACTAAAACTACCAGAGAGGTATTTTTCATCACAAAGTTAATCAAGTCACTTTTCCTGCCTAAAAACTCCAGCTTCCCATTGCATTCGGAACACTGAGTGCCTAAGAAGAGCTTAGGTGCCTTCTGGAATCTGTGCTTGCCTGCCTCCTGCCTTGCTTTGTTCCTTGCCCCTCCCTCACCTGCTTGTGAGCTTCAGCTGCTGGAAATACCCACAGTTCCGGGGTTCATAGCATTTGCATGCCCTGTTCCTTCTGCTTGGTTTGGATCAACTAGTAAGCAATGACTGGGGATCAGGTGGGGCAGGAACCCAGCAGGTAGGGGCAGCGTCTGGGCCATGGTCCTGGGTGGACGGAGCTAGTTGGGAATCTCACAACATTGGTATAGATTCTCGGTCACTGTAAGTCAAGGTCACCATCCAAGAGGACCAGCAACCATGCTCGCTGAGAAGAGGGAGATGAGACAGGTTGGTCAGAGGGCTCAGAAGCCACCCTGTGTTGTGAGTGTGTTCTTAGGTGCTCCTCAGGAGGACTCCTGTGAGTGCCCTGGGTACCCTACCACACCAGGATTATCAGATTTTCTTCACAGCTCCTCGGCTTGTTAGTCATATGACCCTTCAAACAACCCCTTCTTTAGTGATTAAGTGCACACAACAGTGGCTGGAATGACTATCTCATAAAATGCACCTAAAGCTCATAGCACAGTGCCTGGAACATGGTCGGTACTCAGTAAATGGTTATTTATAGTCCCATCAAGACTGAGTGCTTCCAGGAGCCTTCTTAAAGTAAGGGCGTTATCTCTTACCCATGGCAGAGATTTCTAGGGACACTGGGAAGGCGTTTTTTGCTCCTTATTCTCTCCATTATTTTTTCCCTGGCTGGCTGATGTGATAAAGCCTGAGTGAGGCTTTATCCATTCATTTAAACGTGTGATCACAATTAAAATTTCCTCTAGAAAGCCTGGTTTGTGTATGTGCATGTCTATAAATTACTGCTCACATCAGTCAATAGCGTCTTTGTGGGGAGTGAGAAGAGAGGGGCACCTGGTGTTCTCCAAAGGGAACAAACACATTTTGAGCATGTCCTATGAGAAGGTCTGTCTGGGATAGGCTTTCATACGTTAGTTCATTGTATCCTTACCACATCGCAAGTAAGAATCATTGTTCCTGTTCTAACAAGAGCATTCAGTGTCCTGCATGGGGACACACAGCTGGTGACTGGGGAAGCTTGTGCTTGAACCCCAGTCTGCCTGAGTCCAAAGCCCTGCCTTCTTTGGCAGCTAACTACCCCCTTTCCCCCCGAGGGACCCGTGGGTGGGTTTGCTGCCCTCCTGGCCCACTGAAGACCTCCTTTGACGTGCTTCGTGCTGTGGAACCTAGGCCCTTAGGATGACTTCTCAAAAACCCCTCCTCTCCTAGCTGTTGCTTACCAGGCGACACCTGCTTTCAAATGAGATGGCATTCATCCCTGTTTTTCTTTACCTCTTCTCTACTCACACAATCCCTCTTCCTGGCTTGCTTGGCTGAGCACTAGGAGCTATGAATGATAGGCCCCTAGGAATCACCCCATCACCTAGGGCACCTATAGGACATTGGTGGTACGGATACGGGGAGGTAGGGCACAGATGGGGGATTGGAAAAGAAACTCCAGTCCAATGAGAAAGAAAACAAATTTCTCTTGAGCACCTACTATGTTTTCAGGCTTTATATTCTCTTATTTAACCTATATAATAGTCCACTGAGGCAAGCCAGACTTAAAGCTCTTGTCCATTTCTCTCCTTATTAATGATGACCAAAATCAGAGTATTTTGGAATAGTTATTGTAGAAGAAATAGATACACATTTAGGCTTTAGACTTATTATTCTACACTATGATGTCTTTGGAGTGGAGATGGTATTTCATTCATTAACAATGAATTCAGACTATTATTTTGGGAAGGTCAATTTGAACTACTGAAAAGCTAAATTCTTTTTTTTAACAGCTAGATTTTTTGAAATTTTTTTTAACTTTTAAAAAATATTTATTTGTTTATTTGACAGAGAGCGACACAGTGAGAGAAGTAACACAAGCAGGGGGCGTGGGAGAGGGAGAAGCAGGCTTCCCGCGGAGCAGGGAGCCTGATGCGGGGCTCGATCCCAGGACCCTGGGATCATGACCTGAGCCAAAGGCAGACGCTTAACGACTGAGCCACCCAGGAGCCCCCAACAACTGATTCTTGATTCTAGGTTTCAAAAGTCATAGTTTTATTGTATAGGAATATAAAGAGGCCAAACTCTGTTAATGGTGGTGGTGTTTGTTAATTTTTTTCCTGCAGCTAAGGTAGAATCAGAGGAGTTGTTATAATGAATAAATAATTTATAATTAGAACGTCACCTGCATTAAGTGGTCCCTTCTTTTTTTTAAGTAAATTCTACACTCAACGTGGGGCTTGAACTCAGGACCCCACAATCAAGAGTCACATGCTCTACCCACTGAGCCAGCCAGGTGCCCTTAAGTGGGTACTTTTAAAGAGCCTCAAGGATGGCCCTGTCCTGCCTGGCCTCTCGCATCTTTTCATACCATTGTCCACACTTTGCCATGTTCCATTTCTTTACAGGGCTTCCTTCCATATAAGCTATTTTCATTATGTAGAATGTCATCTCGGTTTAATCTCACACACTGACACACACACACACACAATTTTTGTGCACCCATTATCTTAATTCTGTGACATTTTTATTTCTAATTAAAAATTTTTACAAAGCAAAAGTAAGTCTGAATCTGTCTAAAGGATCACAAAAATCTGAATATGCAAGCTCCAAATCAACGTTTGAGAGGTATTGACGGCACTGACATTTGCCAGGCATCTGCAATGTGAACTTTTTCCAGCAGGTGGCGGTAGTGTGTAGGAAGAAAAGCTGCACTCTGCCACAAAGGTCTTCAGCATAGACAAGAATAGGCTTGGCTGGAAACATTCCCTTTTAGTCTGCAATCTTGTATTGGGCTCCCCTCCACTTTCCAGCACCGCCCTAAGTGTGCAGCGGATCCAGTAGGAGTGAGGCAGGGTCACCGGCTTGAGGGCCTCACAGACTTAGGAGAGAATGTGTCCTTGTCTATCAGGCAGGGCCATTCATTCGTGCTGCTTTTGGAAAACAACTCAAAACCAAATCCCACACCTTGTGCACTGCTGGTGGCAATGTAAAATGGTACAGCTGCAGGGGGAACCAGTATAGCAGCTCCTCAAAAAAATAAAAATAAAATAACTATATGATCCAATTTCACTTCTGGGTATAAGCTTAAAAGAATCAAAAGCAGGAAGCCACCCAAGTGTCCATAGACAGACGGACAGATAAGCAAACTGTGGTGTCTCCACAGCCTTATGTGTATCATTCAGCCTTAAAAAGGAAGGAAATTCTGCCACAAAAGCTACAACATGAATGAACCTTGAGGAGGTTCAGTCCCAAAAAGCCGAGTACTGTATGATTGCATTCATATCAAGTACTACTGAGAGTAGTCAAATTCATAGAGACAGACAGTAAGAATGGCGGTTGCCAGAGGCGGGGTGGAGGGGGAACGGGCAGTTATCACTTAATGGGTATAGAATTTCAGTTTAACAAGACGGAGAGAGTTCTGGAGGTGGATGCTGGTGATGATTGCACAGTGTAATACCACTGGACTGTACATTTAAAAATGGTTAAGATGGTAACCGTGTGTATACTACCACACACAAAAATCCCTCCACAACAAGTCCTCTGCCCCTGGGCCTGACTGCAGTGTTTGCTCTCATTGTAGGGACACAACGAAATCCCTAAGACAAACCTATACACATTTCCAGGCAGCACCCCTTGGTACAAGACCTGGAAAGTGTGTGCTTGTAACTGCTTGGCTATTGTAGTAGATGTGATCATCAGTCAGATTTGATTTCTTCTGCAACTGTGACCCTTCAATGGTGCAGAAAAAAAAAAAAAGACAAATCACCTGCCCTAGAGCTACAGACCCAGGAAGCAAAAAAAAAAAAAAAAAAACCCAAAAAACAAACAAAAAAAACAATTATTGACCATCTACTCTGGGCCAGGCTTCCTACTTCGTGTTATCTCATTTAACTTTTATTACCACCTCAAAGAGCCAGGATCTGGTCATTATTCTGACTCAGCCGGGAAAGAAACTGCAGCTCAGTGTTTACAATATAACCCAAGATCCCTAGCTAGGAAATGTCAGGGGTGGATCCGAATTCTGACTCCAGGAGATACTGTGTGGTCTGATTAGGAGCCAGTGGTCCCAGGCTTTGCTTATACTGCCCTTAGGACCCTGAATGCAGCACTTTTCAAATGTGAATCGAGTGTATGAGGATGCCCTGGGGCTCTGTGGCCTGGTGAAGAATCAAATTCTGGTTTGGGTTGAGCAGAGGATTCTGGGATTCTCACGAGCTCCCAGGAGACAGCAAGGTGCTCCAGGAGCAAGATTTTCATCCGCAGAGGTTCCAAACTTTCTCTTTGTCTCAGCAGCTTTCTCTCAGGACTCCAAGCCAAAGGACATTCCTCTTCCAAGTTTTAAGTTGTTAGCTTCACACATCTTATTAGGTGTTATGTTCTTACAACTTAGTAGCCATTTGAAAAAATTATATAGATAAATTGAAGGAAAACTGTGGTATTTTAATTTTATTCTTAAATAGCCACCGTACCTTACCAGTGGGATATATGCACACCCCAGCCCTGCACAACTTCTCACACCTCGGAATCAGTGTGGACACCAACACCCTCATTTCCTGTCCCATAGCGGTATTTTGTGTGTGTGATACTCGCTCTTTGGCACAGCAACAGGCAAAAACTCGGCTTTGGAAAAATATGACATGCTGCAATTGTGAACTCCTGGCACTGGTGCTATCAAGTGTTGCTGTGTTTCCCTCAGAAATGTAAACTGCCCCGCAGCACCCCGGGATTCCTTGGTGCACAGTTTGGGAAGCGTGGCTTTAATGCACTCTGAATTGTGTTAAAGAACAGCAGGGAGGAGCCGGGAGAAGACTTCGGACAGGGAGGCAAGGGACTCTTTCACGAAATTATTTTGTGACCTCAGCAGGTTGCCAGGGTCTTGGGGCCCTTTCCTGACCAGAGCGGGGACTGATGAGGGAGCAGAAGGCTAACTGAGGACAAGGCAGAAGCTGACACCCCACAACCCCTCCCCCCAGATGGGATATACGTGACATTCCTCAGGTGCTCCTGACTGCCCTAAAGCTAAGGAAAGGAAAAACAAATAGTTAGCTAATAGAGGTCGCAGTCCTGCAAGACCTGAGTCTCCCTCAGTTTCCACACGTCCTAGTGATTTACAAGGAAGCTTTCTTATCAATAACCTAACTTCCAGAGATCCGTAACTCAGTTTCCTGAAGCCCTAACATCACCCTTCCCTCCAAAAAACTGAGGGAGGCTGAGGCAGGAGGAAATGTAAATTAAATTGAATTTCTTCTAAACCCGCAGCCCGTTGACAAGGACGTGTGATAGGAGGAATGTTTCATTCCTCCAGGAAGTTCAGCTATCTTCCTGTGAATGCCTTACTGGAAGGCTAAACAACCTTAGCCTGACAATGGCAAGGCCTCCGGTATCCTGTGAGTCTTTAACGTATGAAGGTTCTTTCGTCCCCTTTTTCCTTACCCCCCAGCCCCATGGTATATAATCAGCCACCCTCACAACCCCGGCTCTTTCTGCCCACGGGCTCTGTCGCTGTGATTTAATAAAACCACCATTTTGCACCAAAGATGCCTCAAGAATTCTTTCTTGGTCGTCGGCTCCGGACCTCACCCCACCAAACCTCACGTATATTCCAAAACTACATCAGGGACCACATGAACTAACTTTTAAGATCCTTCCGATAGAGTATCTACGATTGTGATGGTGTGTGCACATGTCTCTGCTCCCCCATGAGATTAAGCTTTTAGAGGCCAAGGGCTGTGGCCTATCATCAAATCTCACAGTGCCTTCTTCATAGTAGTTGCTCAATAAAGAGCTGTGCATTAAACACTTTTTAAAAACATCTTAATTTCCAGGGGGCTGGGGTGGGTGGAGATGTTTTTACTTTCGAAATATCCAAAACATTTTTATATGTGAATGAAGGATGCTGGTGTTTTACTAGTGATTTTGTCAGGATACAGACATAGTGGAGACATTTGTCCCATGCAATTCCAGAAGGACAGGAATATTAATATGCGATGGACAAGGACTCAAAGCAAAAGACTCGAGCCCAGTTCCAGGACAAGTGCTCACTACCTGTGTGGATTTGGGCAAGTCGCTGGGTTCTGTGTACGTCAGTGTCTTTATCTGTTTCACGGGAATACCATCACAGCTGCTCTCGGCCCATGGGATATTTGCAAAGGTACCGCATGGGAGTGCGCTTTTTGGACTGGGAATCCTAGCCATCACCGCCATGGTCCTCTCTCCATCCCCTCTGCACGGGGGTGACATGACTGTGTGCTACCTTCAGCAAATGACATCAGCTCCCGAAAGCCCGAACCGGGAGGGAGATCCCTGCCCAAGGTCACTATTTTAATGCTGCGGCTTGGATGTTATCCAGGTAATTCAAAAGGAACCGTTGGGAGTGGACAAGAAGACCTCAATCTCCATCCATTTGAGAGGTAACAAATTAGGAATTATAAGTCAATTTATTTAATGAATATTGACGTGTCTTTTGGACAGAAATTTTCACCTTCATCTAAGGAACAAAAGAAAATGGATGTCAGCAGAATGCCAACAATTCTTATTCTTTTTGGGTGGACAACCATATGGAATGACTTTCCCTTAAGGATGGAAATTCCAAACTCAGAGCCTGACACGTGTCCCTAAAACGAGAGATGTACCTTAGAATCTCACCCTAATATCAGAATGAATCACTGTTGCCACCCACCTAACCCAGCAGTCCTCCTCTCCCCTAATCGATGAGACCTCTGGGGTCTACCAAACCTGTCTTTTGGGAATCAGATTCAAGAACATCCGGCATGAAACCCCAAGGTCTTCCTTGGGTTTACAGTTTACCATTATTGATGTTAGCCACATTGTTAAATATAAAATAGACCAAACACAAATTGTGGGAATGAAGAGTTCTAAGTGTGTGGGTGTATAAGTCAGAGTTCTTCAGAGGAACTAATAACAGAGGGAGAGAGAGAGAAATTTGAGGAATTGGCTCATGAGATTGTGGGGTTTGACAAGTTTGAGGAACTAATAACAGAGGGAGAGAGAGAGAAATTTGAGGAATTGGCTCATGAGATTGTGGGGTTTGACAAGTTTGAAATCGGTAGGGCAGGCCAGCAGGCTGGAAACTCAGGCTGTTTCTATGTTGCAGTCTTGAGGCCAAATTTCTTCTTCTTTGGGAAACTTCAGTTTTGTTCTTAAGGTCTTCAACTGATGGAATGAGGCCCACTTACATTATGCTTTACTTAAAATCTGCTGACTTCAGTGTTAATCACATCTTAGTAATACTTTCTCAGCAACATCTATACTGATGTTTGATCACACAATGGGGCACCATAGCCTACCCAGGTTGACAAATATAATTAAGCATCACCGTTGGTGTCCAAAAATGAGTGAGTCCTCAAAAACAGCCTAAAATCAGCTATTTATCATATTTCCGCTGCTACCACTGTAAGATGAACAAAACTTAGAGGGAGAAAAAAAAAAACAGGATGGAGGAATTGTCCAGGTAAGTGTCTTAAGAAAATGAAATACTTAAGTTCCTCCTCCAACACCCCATGTCTGGGCTTGCTGGCCCCACACCATGAATGGGAACATCTGTGTGGGTGTGGTGACATCTGCCTGTGTGTGCTCACCACCAGGCAATCAATCTTTGGGTTGATGTACCCTTTACAGCAACATTTCCTCCTCTACCAGGGCAAGTCCCTTCTGAATAACACCCTGCTTTTTCAGATTCCGAATTGAAGGAGGTTATGGAGCTCTGGGAAAATGAACAATGCAAATAGACACTCAGGGAATGGAATGTCCTTCATTCCCCTCTTCCCCTCCTTGGGCCAGAATATGGACCAGATCAATCCCTGGCAAGAGGTGAATTTGTGGAAGTTTGACATCATGCCTGGAACATTGTGAAAAGGGTGTTCCTGGAAATATTTTGCCTTGGGGCTTAGTGAAAAATGGCATTTCCTCCCCAAACATGTCGTACTTAGTTGTATTAGGAGGTGATTGGTGGGAGCTTCTGGGAAGAGCTAAGCTATCCCACCCATTGATCTCTCAGGCTCCCTTTCCATCCTAAGGGTCTTGCAGGTCCCGTGAGCTTCCTGAGTTGTGGTTAGGGTCTTGCAGGTCCCGGGAGCTGCCTGAGTTGTGGTTAGGGTCTTGCAGGTCCCGTGAGTGTGCTGATGCCTCCCTCAGGCCCTCCCCACTGGGCAGCAAAACACAAACCGTTCAGCGTCCTTCCTGCAAGACCATCCAAAGGCTTCCCATCAACAGGACAGGACGATGAAGGTCTGTTTCCCTTGCTGGCCTGCACGGCCCGCCAGAATCTGCCTACCTGCACTTGGCTGGTTTCATTACCCCAAAACTCCCTGCATTTTCTGATCTCATCTTTAGATCTTTGGACCTACCGGGCTATTTCAGGTCTATTTCATTTGTTGCATCCTTCCTCTGCTGTGTCATTCCCTCTTTTGTCCATGCTTCCTATCCATTTTCTTCTGTCATCTCATCCTTAAGCCTTTTCTGGGCCACTCACTTCCTTCTAAGCAGAGTAAACCCACTCTGGGGTGTGACCTCTGCCCCCTGAATGGGCGTCTGGTACTGCATGTATCACAGTGGATCATATTGACTTCTGTGTGTTTCCCCTTCCTCACGGAGGACAGAAACCATTCAACCTCTCTGTCTGCAGCCGCTATTGAAGTGCTTGCCACAGAGTATGCAGGCACCTCTTCAATTGAAAAACTAAAAAAGGGGTACTTAGCAAATGCTTACTTAACTAAATTGACCTGGAAGCCCAGTTTTTCTTTCCCACACTGCAGAAGGGGGGTGGTAATTCCAATTTGCAAGGGCTCATGGACTGAATGAATTTAACCATTTACCACTTGTATGACCCTTTTTAAATTTAACAGCAGTAAATTTGTTTCCCGCGTGCCATCAGTTGACAGCTCAGAGGTCAGAGAGGCGGAAGGGAAGATGGGGAAAGGGGCTGGCATGGCACTGGGTGAGCACTGAGGGGCCCCGGGCCAGGGTGGCTGGAAGCCCGATGAAGGGAGTGAGGAGGAAGTAGTGTGGAGAGAGCAGAAATTGAACCCAAGAACTGAGATTGGAGGTCAATGAGTCTGAAACATTTCTGTAGAGCTGAAAGGATCAGTGTGTGTGTGTGTGTGTGTGTGTGTGTGTGTGTGTGTGCTCTTGTGCATGCACACATGTGTGATTTTGTGCAGCACAGTATCTGTTGGTGAGACCACAGACACCAAGAGAAAGTGGGGAAGAGAATGAACTAAAACTGAATTAATATCTAGAGGAGCCAGAGGCTTTAAATGCAGGATCTCAATTACTTGTCCTATCAACTTGAAAGGTCTAACCAAATGCTTTTTACAGAAGACATCGAGGCGAAGGGAGGCTGAGGAACTTGCCACAGAGGGCGTAGCTGGTAAATGACCGAGCTGTTAGTCATACCTAGTCATACCCCATGGGTGTAGTTCCAAAGCTCCCCATTGTATCACTGTCCTCCCCAGGTGTATGTGCTCTCAAATTAGGTGTGCATGCTTTTTCTGTAGAATGGTCCTGATGAAAGTTTAAATTGCTTTGCCTCCTCTAGTGGACTCAATCAGAAAAACCTGTAGCTATTATGGATCTTGGATTAAAGGGGAAATCTCGGGCATTTTTTCCCCAAGCCTCAGCATCCCTCACTTGCCTGATCCTGTTCTCTTTACTGGACTGAACTTACAGTTTGGAGCTGGCCTTTAGCCAGCATTCTGGGCAGGAATCGTTTGGGTTATAGTCTTGCATTTCTCCAAGGCCCTTGGTGTGAGCAGCTTTTCCTTGATGTGAAACAGTGAGTCACCTACTGGGTCCTTTGGATTCAGATTTAGCAGGTTTTGCTGAGGTTAAATTTACTGCTGTTAAATTTAAAAAGGGTCATGCAAGTGGTAAAAATGCAAAACCTCTTTTGTCAAAGATTAGTTGACCATAGAGTTGAGGGTCCATTTCTGGGCTCTCTATTCTGTTCCATTGATCTATGTGTCTGTTTTTGTGCCAGTACCATACTGTCTTGATGATGACAGCTTTGTAATAGAGCTGGAAGTTGGAATTGTGATGCCGCCAGCTTTGCTTTTCTTTTTCAATATTCCTCTGGCTATTCGGGGTCTCTCTCTTCAACAAATGGTGTTGGGAAAATTGGACAGCCACATGCAGAAGAATGAAACTGGACCATTTCCTTACACCACACACAAAAATAGACTCTAAATGGTTGAAAGACCTAAACGTGAGACAGGAGTCCATCAAAATCCTAAAGGAGAACACAGGCAGCAACCTCTTCGACCTCAGCTGCAGCAACTTCCTCCTAGAAACATCACCAAAGGCAATCGAAGCAAGGGCAAAAATGAACTATTGGGATTTCATCAAGATCAAAAGCTTTTGCACAGCAAAAGAAACAGTCCACAAAACCAAAAGACAACTGACAGAATGGGAGAAAATATTTGCAAATGACATATCAGATAAAGGGTTACTATCCAAAATCTCTAAAGAACTTATCAAACTCAACACCCAAAGAACAAATAATCCAATCAAGAAATGGGCAGAAGACATGAACAGACATTTTTCCAAAGAAGACATCCAAATGGCCAACAGACACATGAAAAAGTGCTCAACATCACTCGGCATCAGGGAAATCCACATCAAAACCTCAATGAGATACCACCTCACACCCATCAGAATGGCTAAAATTAACAAGTCAGGAAACGACAGATGTTGGCGGGGATGCGGAGAAAGGGGAACACTCCTACACTGTTGGTGGGAATGCAAGCCGGTGCAACCACTCTGGAAAACAGTATGGAGGTTCCTCAAACAGTTGAAAATAGAGCTACCATACGATCCAGCAATCACACTACTGGGCTTTACCACAAAGATACAAATGTAGGGATCCGAAGGGGTACGTGCACCCCAATGTTTATAGCAGCAATGTCCACAGTAGCCAAACTGTGGAAAGAGCCAAGATGTCCATCGACAGATGAATGGATAAAGAAGAAGTATATATACACAATGGAATATTATGCAGCCATCAAAAGGAATGAGATCTTGCCATTTACAACGACGTGGATGGAACTGGAGGATGTTATGCTGAGTGAAATAAGTCAATCAGAGAAAGACATGTATCATATGACCTCACTGATAAGAGGAATTCTTAATCTCGGGAAACAAACTGAGGGTTGCTGGAGTGGTCGGGGGTGGGAGGGATGCGGTGGCTGGGTGATAGACATTGGGGAGGGTGTGTGCTATGGTGAGCGCTGTGAATTGTGCAAGACTGTTGAATCAGAGATCTGTACAAAAAGAAGAAGAAGATAGCGGGAGGGGAAGAATGAAGGGGAGTAAGTCGGAGGGGGAGAAGAACCATGAGAGACAATGGACTCTGAAAAACAAACTGAGGGTTCTAGAGGGGAGGGGGTGGGGAGATGGGTTAGCCTGGTCATGGGTATTAAAGAGGGCACATTCTGCGTGGAGCACTGGGTGTTGTGCACAAACAATGAATCATGGAACACTATATCAAAAACTAATGATGTAATGTATGGTGATTAACATAACAATAAAAAATTTAAAAAAATGCAAAACCTCTTTTACTCTTTTCTCTTACTGGCTTCTCACCAAATGGCTATTCTGTGCATGCTTGTGGTGTATTAGGAGTTGAGGTTTTATGAAATTCGTCATTCATGCCAGAGCGAAGCGTTTGGTAAAGAGCGAATAGAATTCATTCATTCATAGAATTCAGTCATCACAAGCTAACTCCAGACTGAGCCCATCACCAGAGTCTCTGGGCAGGGGCAGCCCTATAGAGGAAGGCCCAAGTGGAAGATTAACATTATTCAGAGGAATGCACAAAGAAAATCAACTTTTACTAAAAAGCTTCTATTATTTTGTACCTCCCTTATGACAGACCAAGTGCCAGAAACTTTCACATATTTTTTTCATTTAAACCCCGCAAAAGCATAGCAAAGTCTGCATTTGTCTTTTTTTTTTTTTTTTTTGATAAGGAAGCAAGACTCTAAAGAGGTAAAGACATAGGTCTAAAATCCAATCCCAGATCAGTAGTAGGGAGCCTGAAACTGGCCCAGGGCTACCTGATTACAAAGTACAAAACCCAGGCTCTAGACTGGGAAGATTTATCTCCATAGAGATTTATCTCCACCCCTCTTTGCTTTCGCTCAGGTGTCCTTAGGACTGAAATGCTTGTCTTTCATTCTGTTTTTCTTTTTTTTTAATTTATTTTTCTTTTTTTAATTTTTTTAAATTTTTTAAATTTTTTTATTTTTTTATTTTTTTAATGATTTTTTAAAGATTTTATTTATTTATTTGAGAGAGAGAGAATGAGAGAGATAGAGAGCACGAGAGGAAAGAGGGTCAGAGGGAGAAGCAGACTCCCTGCTGAGCAGGGAGCCCGATGTGGGACTCGATCCCGGGACTCCAGGATCATGACCTGAGCTGAAGGCTGTCGCTTAACCGACTGAGCCACCCAGGCGCCCTTTCATTCTGTTTTTCAAAGCAAGCTCAGATGTCACTTCCTTTGTGAATTCTTCTAAGACCTCCCTGGCAGGATTTAGCCTCTCCCCCTACCCCAACTCTTCTGGGTCCCGGAACTGGCATTTGTCTAGCACATAGGAGGTCATCGGCATTTGCTGACAGCTTCCTCTAGGATGGTGTGAGCTCCTGGAAGGCTGGGACCATGTCTTATTTTATCTCTGAACCCTCAGTGCTCAGAAAACAGGGGATGATCCATAAATACCCAAGGAATGTGGGAGTAAATTAATATAACCTCCAGAAGTTCCAAATAGAAAACTGACCACAAGGACTCTGACATAAGTTCCAAAATGACACACTCAGACCTGAGCCAGGTTCTCCCAACTTTCCTGGGAGAGCTTCATCTGTTTAACACTCATATATCCTTCAGACCTCGGTACAGATATCATTCCCTCAGGGAAGACTTTTCTGACTGCGCCACTACCTCCAAGACAAGGCCAGTCTCCTTGGTTATAAGCTCCCATAACCCTGGCTTATTCAAATATGAGTATTTAATTGAATTATTTCTGTTTGATCCCATCCTCCTGGTAGACTCTGACCTCCTTGTGAGCACTTTCTACCACTGGGTCTGGTGTGTGTCCCCTCCCTGTGTTCAAGAAGTATTTGTTGGATGGATGTGGCTATTAAATTTACACCAAAAGAAGAACATAGAACTGTGAGTCAAAGACCATAACAGCAGTCCGGTTGACCAGACCCTGGGCTCAGGATGGACAGGTTGGAGTGAAGTGAGAGTAGCATGCCTGCAGTCCCCACGGAAGGAGGGCTGGAGGGCACCTGCAAGGGCTGGGCTCACCGAGGGTGGGGCTGGGCTCACCGAGTGTGGGGCTGAAGCGTGTGGGGAGAGGAGGGGCAGGTCCAAGGCTGAGGGCTGAGGCAGGAGCAAAAGCAGTCGGCTAGGGGAAGTCCTTATCAGCAGGGAGACACAGCACCTTCTCAGGGTTTTTGGTGCCAAGATGACAGGGTTCGAACCCCAGGGGTTACACTTCCTAGTTGTGTGAGACTTGGGCTCTTACTTTTCTGAGACTGTTTCCCCTTCCTGCCGCCTGTGAGCGGGATTGCTGTGAGGACGACGAAACAGGGGTCCGTGGAGGTCAGCATCCTGCACAGGGCCGTTGTGCACAAGGTCTCATCTCTCTACTTTTTTGCCTTTCAACTGAGCCTTCCCTGTGCAACCACGGCTGTGGCTGGACACTTAGCCTGGCTCTCTCAAGACCCAAAGCATCTGAGCACGTGTTTATCTATGGATTGGCGCTTCCTTTCCAGAGATGTTCCAAGCATTGTTGGAAATCTAATTCCATTATTGTGGTTATTTAACATCTAGCATTTCACTTGGAGTTTCTAAACCCTCCTGTCTCTGCCACATGAGGAATGCTAAGGTATCTTCCAACTTAAAATCACGTGCTTCTCTCTACCCAATCTGACTGCTTGGATGGTTGATTCTATTTCCAACCATAGTCTCCCAAATTAGATACCTTTACATTTCAAACTTTTGCTACCGAATAGGGTAGGCACTGCCCACATGTGGCTATTAACATTTTAATTAATCAAAATGAAAAAAATTAAATATTGAGTGCCTCCCTCTCCCCAGCCACAGAGTGCTCAGGAGGTACAAGGTGGCTCGTGCCTACCATTCTAAACATCACAGACCTAGAGCGATTCCATCATTATAGGGAGCTCTGTTGATCGGCATTGTTCCAAATAATTGGATGTCATTTCTTCACGTAAAGCACCACGATAAAGGAGCCCTGTTGTTGAGAGCCAATCATCTCTGAATGGCGAACATTATCTCTGGGCTGGAATTCTCTTTCTGTTGACCTCCTCTCCTACTACTCCTGATTAGAGTTGAGCTTGCAATGAAATGGGCCACAGAATGTTCTGCCTTTTGCCAAGCATTGTGTGCTTGACATTGGTTAGAGAGAAGATTTGGGATGAGATTTATATGCTTATGCTCATACACACAAGCATGCAATTGAGGGTTTGATCATGGAGCCTAGGTCTTTAAAGCTCTTGTGACAAATCAAGAATACTCTTTTTTTTCCCTCTAAAATTAATATCTGAGGCTGATAGGAATTTTATTGCAGAGGCAGGGTTTGGTAAAATCAGACATGGATTTTCTGTAACTCCACTATATCTGAAGTAATGCTTGAAAGTACTAAAAAGTATAAATATTTGTACTGTTGGCAAATGCACACTGCTCCTTCACCAAATACCCAAGTGGAGAAAAAAAATAAAAGCTTCCTCTCTGTTTTGGGTCGTTAGAGCAAAGCTCTAGGAGGGGATTTATAACTACACAGTTACAAATTATGAATGTGCATTTGTTCAAGAACTACACCCTGTTGATTTGCTATTTAGTTTTTTTATTGCTGGCTTTTTGCTTTGCTCTATAGGAGACCGGCTGCAGATTTGGCGACTGCTCAGACTGAGGAATCACCAGGGATGATGTTCCTATTCAGAAATGCATGGGGTATATCAAAGACAGAGCTTGCAAACATGTATATTAAAACCCATACATTACCCACACAATGAAAACTTGCATCCCACTCAACATGGGAGGCTTGGGGCTGAGTGTGAACCGAGGACTCTCACGTTGGAGGCGGCTGAAGGAATGCCTGGCCTCCCCAATTACCTCGTTCCTGTGATTTCTGACCCTGTTCAGCAAAGTCCTCAGCGTTTCCATAAAGGCCAAAGAAAGTGATGGGGAGGAAGAGAGGAGGGAGGTAATGGGGGGCTTCCCACCATAGTCTCACTTGGCACCTCTGCCTCTATGTGTTCTACATATTAGACTCCCCAGTATCATTTCCTTGCAACAAAAGGATCCCTCAAACACTTGACAATGGAAGCCGGAAGCTTTCCTATGGGATTAAGGGGTTTAGGGAAGGGCAGAATTGGCCACAGTGCTTGTTTTCTTTCTGAATAGAAGCCTTAGAGCAGTGGGCATTGACCAGGATGCCTGGAATCCTTCATATGTACAATGGCTCATTTCAGCAAATGTGTGGAATTTATTTTTGTTGTGATCACTGTCTGTCAGACAGAGTGCAGAGTCACGTGGTTGAACACAGAGCCACGTGGTTGCACTATGGGATGGGGAGGGAGGGCAACTGGGGAGAAAACGAAGGGATCACGTCAAGAAAAGAGCTGTTTCCCGGAATGCATGAGAACTTGACACCAGGCCACTATAACAGCACTGACCAGGCCAGTAAAGAGTTATATCAGTCACTCGGCATTGAAGGACAACCTTCTCAGCACTGCAGAAATATGTCTTTTCAAAATTTCCTGAGGCGGGTATACTCTTGTCTTATTAATGTTCACTTTTTAATTTCATCAATTATGCTGCTAAAAAAGCTGGTCAGTGAAAGTGTGGAGGATGTATGATATTTGAGTAGCACTGCAAACAAGGCTGAAAGATTTGCCTGGGCTCATAGCAGCTCCCTTGCCCTTAGCACAGGCAGCATCTGTCTCTTGGGCACACTGAGGGGCAGACTTGCCAGGAAGTGAATGAAGCTTGAACTTTGTGACCCTTTACTTGCATGGGCCTTCTTGAGTGCTGCGGGTGGCTAGGAGCCATAGAGTGTTTAGGGAGGAGAGAAAGCCAAGCTGCCATCAGGAAGCATTTCTGGTAAATTGCTAAAGATGTCACAGAAGCAAAGGACCCTGATGTTTAAGATTCCAGAATTTGGATTTACCAGTGGGATCAACTCCCCCCACATCTGACATTCTCCTAGTTTCACACATTTCTTTCAAATTCTGTCTCTCAACCCGCCTTTGCCTGCATCACTGATGCCATCTGTGGCCCCCTGCTGGTAACTGATGGTCTGTTTGGTATTCAGGCTGTGGTTCTAGAACTCCAAGAGCGGTTGGGGCTTGGCTCTCTTTACTCTAGAGGGTGCTTCAGATACTTTCCCCTAAGGTGGTCCCAGGACCCATGACCAGCCCAGAGAAGCTACGCTGGGGGCTCGGCAGCAGCTACTAGTTGCAGAAGCTTGTATAGAGTAGTCATTCCTCTAAACCCAGCTGCGAGGATCATAGCACAAGGTGGGCTGTTGGTCCTTAGTGGTACAAAACTGTCAAGAGAGTAGGATTTTTTTTTTATAACAGGAGGCCCTAGAAAACCTTCTGGCAAATATGAATTCTTCCAAGACTCAGGCGCAGGTGAGCATGGGCTCTCAGGGCCTTGATACCAGACGAGAAGCTGACTCACCTAGACGTCACCTGGAAGAGCAGGGATGACTGGGGCCTTGAAGAGTCTCAGTCACCGCTGTTCCTGTTTGCCTCGGCCTGTTAAGGCATTTGATGCACAAGGGGGCTCACATTCTCAGCAGTGGAACCCACAGGACCTTGGGCTAGAGACAATGGAATGGACTAAAACTCTGCAGGCCCAAGGTCAAGGCAGATGGAAGCTATGTCTAACAGCTCAGGGCTCCTAGCCTAAGCTGTGCTGTAAAGTCCACAGACTGGAAAAGCGATTCGAAGTACACAGAAGTTCCTTCTGTGACAAGAAAAAAGATAGAACAAAGATGCTTTCACACATAATTAATGAGGAATCCAATTGCTATTGCAATAATAATAATAATAATACATATATATATGAATAATAAACTGTTCCCACCAATTACATGGTCAAACCAACATCTTAAATTTTCTCTAGTCATTTTACCAGTTCTCAAATGTCAGTGATGATTGGCATTTTCTCCTCATACTGCATAACCACTAGGGGGAGCACAAAAGTTGACAATGCAGCCACTTGAGAAGCAGAAGCCCTTGGTGCTGGAACCCAGCGACCCCCTCCCTACCCCTCATGCGGGAACTCCCCTACTCCAGCGTCTGTGAAGTCACCTCTTAAGCCATGACACTCACACCCTCAGGTTACTGGGCAGCTGCCCTTCCCTCCGACTCCACCATGATTCCAAGCAGAGAGGACTTGAAAACAGAAAACCCTGCTCCTGGGGAGGTGGCCTGCGGATTGAGAGAACTCTCTGGTGCCAACTGGAAGAGTTGGGGCCCCGAACCCAGCCCAGCTTACTGTGGCTCATGTTTGCATTCAGCTGTAGTGACTACCTGGCCCTTTACAAGAGTTGTGTGCCTCCAGGCGGGCAGATGGCACGGCAGCCTTGCACTATGGGGCTTTGGCGTCTCACAAAGTTCATTCATTCGCCCACTTACTCACTGGTATGAGTGGAAGGGGTGCAAAATCAGATTCAACCTCTGTGTTCATGGGCCTTACTCAAGAGTGAGGATACAGAGGTTAGCCAATGTCACACATGGACGATCATGAAAATAAGGACCATGAAGGAGAAGAACGTGGGGCTTCAAGAACACTGTGAGTAATGGAGAAGCCCGACCTGGTCAAAGAGGTGAGGAAGAGTTTCCCTGGGGAAGTGTCATTTTGCTGAGGTCTGAAGGCCGAGCGGGACTTTACAGTGTGTCATGTGGCCCCACAAGGTGGGGAGGGAAGGGTGAGGAGCGTCCCTGGCAGTGGCAGGACACTGTGGTACAGGGGACACCGCCAATGTCAGTGTCAGGAACTGTCAGGAGACCAATGCCCCCGGCGCACAGAGGGCGGAGGGAGGAGTCCCAGGCTCTAGACCTTTGCCTTCATTCTAAGCCAGGAGAAGATGCTAGGGAGAGGTCTGACGTGGTCAGATTTGTGTTTTGAAAAAGGTCACTCTGGCTGCAAAGTAGAGAATGGATAATATGGGAGCCGGAGTGGAATCAGAAGACAAAGATCATCTGCTCACCTCCCTAAAGCATAGGGTCTGCTGCCCATCATCAAATTTTGGGTGTCGGGAGGTTGAACATATTTATTTTTGTACTTATTCAAAAATTAAGCTCCACAGAGAGGGCGGGGAAAAGTCACTTAAAGGGACCACTTACATATTGCACTTCTGTCTGGATCACTGAAAAATCTCCTTCTTTAACCTTCTTTGTCCGCCAGACCCTGCTTTTAGGGAATTTTCAGAATAATTTCATAGTATAAAAAGAGCGCTGGGCTAGGAGTTCAGAGACCTGAATTCCCATCTTGGCCTCTCCTCCAAGTCAATTTCCCTGGCTAGTTAGCTTCCTGCAATGGCTTTTGAGGATGAAATAAGATGATAGAGGAAAAAGAGCAAACAAACACAAGGGTTCAGAGCACGCTGTTCCTTTCATGAAGGACATTGTTTAAGTAGCGTTTAATACATTTTAAATACAGTTTATAGATGATTTGGTCAATAAATATTAAAGTATATATTGTTCTTCTGAAGTTCTCACATAAGGACAAGAGGGTCTGGAGTTTGCTGTTTCATTCAACCTTGAAAGTTCACGTTTAGCATCAGGAGGAAGAATGACGCTGGTGAGGATGGGCACGACGGAGTTCTCTCTTCTGTTTCTTCTTCTCGGTGAGCCCCCCGAAAGATGAGTACTCTCATCTTATTAGCAGGATCTGCTACTGTTAAGTCACCTACTCTTTTCTTCTTGTGAAAGGAAGCTGATACCTGGGATCTTTGAGGTCAGAGCTCCTTTCAACTGTGAACACATTTATGTATGAAGAGTCTTCTGCCTTGACTTTGTGGGTTAGGGAGTATGGTCATCCTAGGGCTCTGAAACCTCCATACAGATGACACCTTAAAGCCCGTTCAAAGCAGTCCTGTGTCCAGGAGAGCGAGAGGAGGATATTCTTCCTCATTGGTTTCCTATGATTTCATTCTCTGCCTGAGGGAGTTTTGAGTAACATTTTCACACTTACACAAGTGCAAGGGAGCTTCGTTCCCACAAGATGACAGAGAGTGTACAAAGGCCCTCATGGAACTAGCCTCTTACTGTCAGCTAGGAAAAATAAGTGCCTGACGAACATGCTATCTCAATCTATCTCTGTTTTAAGAATCAGCCCGGACAACACAGGCTTGAGAGGGAGAATTCACTTAATTGGATTTATTTATTTATCTTTTAAGATTTTATTTATTTATTTGGCAGAGAGAGACACAGCGAGAGAGGGAACACAAGCAGGGGGAGTGGGAGAGGGAGAAGCAGGCTTCCCACGGAGCAGGGAGCCCGATGCGGGGCTCGATCCCAGGACCCCGGGGATCACGACCGGAGCCGAAGGCAGATGCTTAACGACTGCGCCACCCAGGTGCCTCACTTAACTGGATTTAAAAAGAAATACTGCTTGAGTCCTTTATAGTTCTATCCCCATCCTTCAGCACCAGCTTCTTTCTGCCTCTCCTAGTGATAATTAAACATGAGAAGTTGGCTGTGTGATCTCAGGCAAGAGCTTTTAAAGAGGGTCTGGATTTAAAGACAGGCACCAGTCCTGTTGGGGCTTTTGAAAGAGAGCTAAGTGTCTCACGTCTGGTGCCTCCTCATGTCACCTGGGGTCGGTAGATGCATTGGGAAGGAACAAATAGCCAACTGGTTGGCCAGTTCTGTTGGGATGCCTTTAATTTGGGCCTTCTTTCTGAATGGGCTACCATGTAATGCTTTTATCTTCTTAGTTCTTTTATGTTGCTGGAGGGAAGTTATTCACAATGTACCAAGAATTATTTTAATCAGAATGTATCCTCATTATTAAGCCTCTACTTTACCTGCCCAGAAAAGGGCCACATGGGTCAAGGGGAGTAAGGGAGATTAGACTTCAATCCAAGTCACCCCAGTGATGTCCAGTGTTGGCTCGAAGTTTGATTGGCTTTGCCTTCATTGCTCGGTAAATGCTCCTTTGCAGCTGGGACTGTTATATGAAGGCCATTCCCAGAGAGAGGAGGGCTGGTCTTTCAGTTAAGGCTGTGCCTCGAACCATGGAATCTCCTTATGAGAAGTCCTTCTTCATGTGCTGAGATCAAATTCTGTATAATAGCTACCCATTTAATACCCAGGCAGTGGGGATTTGGCAATAGAAAACACACAGTCCATGCTCTGAAAATCTCTTAAAATTATCCTGTGCTACATACAGATCGATACTTTTTTTCACTTCAAAGCCCTTTGCCATACATTCTCTCATTTAATTCTCAAACCATTAAGAAAGCCAAATAGGGGTTATTATTTTCATTTTCAAGATAAAGAAACAGAGAACTTTCGGGACTTGCTCAGTGTTGCACAGTTGGGATTGGAACGCAAGGCCTTTGTCTCTACAATGGCCAGTGTGCTCTCCACACCACCCAGATGTCATAAACGGGTTGGGCTTTCCCAAACTGGCTGTGAGTTTATCGCATATACCCTGCAGTCAGGGCCGCAGGAACGCACCATGCTTATCAGCAAAGCTGACAGCACAAGACTGCATCTGCCTTTTTCTGGTGAGAAACCCTTGGTAAAAATTGCTGCTGGTGGTGATATAATCCTATTCTGTACATTAATTGCCTTTGGCTTTTTAAAAAAATTTATGGTGGCCTGTTGCACCACTTATACCTAAACCAGCAGCCAGACACATCTTATTCCCCTCCCCCCTGACACGGTGACTGAGGCCATCGGAAGTGAAAGGGGAGCCCTGGGATCAAAGAGGCGAGAGATCATGAGGAACATAAAGCCTTCACCAGAGACTCCAAACCCAAATGTGAAGGCTGGCCGGTGAAGCCAGCAGGTGACACTCGCGCAGGGGCGGAGGGCGCTGGAGAACGTGCGCTCCTTCTCAAAGGGCATCTGCTGCCCAGCATCAGCTGACGGCTGTCATGCCTCAAATCAAGCCCAAGGTTGTCGGATCTTGAGGTGTTTATCCAAGAGGATCTGGAAATCTAGACTCTGATGCAAATTCTTCTGATTGGATTATTAAATATTAATGGCCAATTCAAACATTGTTAAGCCTAGGTAGGGTCAAAAACAAACAAATCAATTCTGTGATTCTCTTTTGCAACCTCTTCTCTTTATATTTGCAAGTAAATAATTTTTAGAAGAAATGCACCAGGACGTAAAGATGTGGTTAGAAGCGTTTTTATTACCAGCGGTGTCCTGTATCTTTTCCACACTCGTGAGAAAGACAGGTTCTTGGAGCCAGGGTGTATACAGAGCTTGGAAATTACCACTTTTAGGCAAGATCTGTTTGAATACCCACCTTTCTACTTTTGAACAACAATTTTTGCCTTTCCCCATGTCTATCCTCTGTTGGATGAGGCCCTCATGCAAAGGTTCCCCACGGCACCCACAGGCAGCAGGCTGGGGCAGGGGTTATGTATAGACCCCCCGCTCAGTAGCGAACATCACATCTTTCCTTCCCATCCAAGGAAACATAAGGGGTTCTAAATAAGTGAGAATGCTGGGAGGGGCCTTCCACTGGCCTTAATTAATTTTTTAAAAAGTAAATTCATCACAGACAGTATTCTACCTGTCATTGGTAATGGTTCACATGTGACACAGCTCACAAATTTCAGGACAACATGGTTAAGAGATGTTTCAAAAAACCAAAATAAGTAGGATATATTGCTAAGCTTTTCAGTAGATCAACACTCCCTATCACTGGTATTCTCAGACAAGGCATGGTTGATTGGGTTGATGCCCCAGTACATTCACCGTTACGGTATCAGTTACAAGGACCTTGGAAATGGCACCAGAGACACTTGGACTCTTGGGGAAAGATAAAAGAGATAAAAGACCATGTTCTCCAAAGCAATCGGTGAGTCTGCACCCAAACATTCTCACCTCCCTAACTGGCAACAGGGAGTCCGCACTTGAACTACTGTTTGGATAATGTGAAGTCAAGTCTTGCCCACCAGCATAAACCAAGAAATAAAGCACTTGCATGCTGTTTGTTCGTGTTCTTTGCTCCATGAATTGATCCAGAAGATGGAGAAGCTGAACACTAGAGCTTTCCCTGTTACCTCCTAATTTAGAATGATCTGTTTCCTTTCCACTGCATTAGAAAATGAAAATTCAAGAGGTGGGAATAGAAATCAGACTCAAGAAAGAGGAGCGAGACAAAGAGGTGCCTGGCAATCTGATACAGTATGCCTCTTGGGGGAAAGGTGTCTGGATCTCAAAGGCGGACTATCACAAAATGAGAGCAGAAGCAAGTCTATTTTTTTCCTAGGCCGCCACAGGGAACCAACCTAACCTATTTACAAGTGGTCTCAGGAGAACTCTCTTTAAATAGCTATCTTGTCACCATCCTTTTCGTCATCTTCCATGATCACTTTGGGTCTCTCGTCCCTGAGCAGTGTCACACCTGCAAAACAAAGCAACGATCTGCAATCAAGTGCCTCTAATGAAAATATTAGACAACCTTACAGCGTAGACATGGCAACCCAGAAACCTCTTAGCATCTGCAGAGCTAAGTGTTAAAGGTGCCACCAGAGTCAGGGTGCTGGGTGCCTTATTTGGCCTGCCCAGAGGAGCTGTGACTCAATGAAGCTCAACCCTGGTGACCAGGAGACGCTCGACCTGGGAGTCAGAGGCAATGTTGACCCCCTGGTCTATGGTCTGCATTTAAGTTAGCAGCACAGGAAGACGAAAAGCAAACAGGTTTTGGAATCCACTTGCTTTGGACCTCTCATTCCGCCCCTCGCTCAGTCTGTGTTGGGCCAGTTAACACTTTCACACCTGAATTTGCTTGAATATAAAAGGAGCGCATTGATACTTATGTAAAGGGTTATTGTGCCAGTTGAACAAGAAACACAGGCTCACACCTGTGAACCCCGTGTCCGCTTCTCCTTTCACACGTGCTAATTCGGTTCCCCTTTGAAAAGAATGGGTCAGCAGCATGAAGTCAAAGATAAATACATTTTTCTAACATCTGGGGAAAAGATTGAGCTGAGGCTCTGAACATGCCATTTCTAAATGTTAGGACTGGTGGAAGATAAAGTTTACGTGGTTCAGAGCAAAAGGAGAAATTCAAGAAAGTGCAGAGAGTGTTCCTTAAGTTCTGTGGCTACAATTTTAAAAAGTTGTTCTTTCTTTATTTTTTTTTATTTTCTTCTTTGGGGGGATGAAAATACCCTTTCTTTTTGGGAATTTTAGGGAGCATCAGATAGTTGGTTTTTTAGCAGCCTTACTAGGCAAAATTCAAAACTATCCCTATGTTGGGTTCCAATATATTTTGTATTTTAGAAGTTTACTGGCCGTTGAAATTCAGAAGCCTCAGCACAATTTTCTGGACTGATCTGCCTAGTTAAGACCATCCAAGGAGGGCTGGGTGGTTCTGCTCATCCTGTAAATTGTGAAGTAAGGTCATTTTAATAAAAAGACAAAGGAAGTTGTGATTCAAGGCTAGTCCTCCATGATTTCTGTCATCTACTCCAGCCAACCACCACTGCCTTGCATCTCCCCCACCTTCTCATAATTAGAGAACTTTCAGTTCATTAAGCATTTCATAAAGATCTAAACATGAGGGTAGAAAGCTGTGCACCACAAGAGGCCTTTCTACAACACTGGACTCCATTCAACAGCAGCAAATTAATGAAAACTATGTGTTGATCTTAATGACTATTCATTTGATTCAGTTCCTAGTTTGTTCATATGGGTTCTTTACCAATTAGTTGATATTTATTGGAGGAGAAAAACAATATGAACAATTGTTCATATGGGTTCTTTACCAATTAGCTGATATTTATTGGAGGAGAAAAACAGTTTCTGGTTGAAACTGAGGATTTTGCATAAATCACTTATGAAGCACAGTGGGAGATATTTTCTCTTCTACCAGCTGCAAGGAGGTTTAGATTTTTATTTGGAATTAAGGCTATCATGGTAGGAGAAAAGAGAGTTAACTATGCTAAGCCCCCAAACTTTCTGTCCTGATTCCCTTGATGCCTTTTCACATTAAGCCAAATTTGAGTTGATTCAAAGTGGGCAAAAGTGTTTAAATCCCCAGATCAAGTCAAATTTCTGATTACTTGGGATATCCTTGAAACCTAGTCAGATGAGCATCTGGGCCAAAAAAAAGTCCTGGAATTTCAGGGAAGGGAGGAGCCTGTTTAGCCATCAAGGTCAGCCCTTTCCAAGGTAGGCTAGGCTTTCCACAGGGACATGGGAGGTAATTTCAAGTGGAAAGTGAACTAGCATTTGTATTAGTATAGTTAAGCATTATTTTTAGTGTCTTATAATGAAAAATACATATGGTAGCTCATGAAAATCTTGATTTCATGGCTGTCACCGCTTAGGGTGAGGCTGATATCAGTAGCTTCTGTGTCAGCAATATATTTTTATTCTTGATGCTTCAGATCTTCGACTTTGTTCCTTTGAAGATGAATGAGGTTTGATAAACATGGGTCTGTGGTTTAACCTAGTCCCGGTCCTCTGTTCTCCTGTGGGAAGCAGAGGTGTGTCTTCGAAGGAATGTACTCTAGAGCCAGGAAACTTTACCTTCTTTGGTGGTCATTTAACTTTGAGCAAGTCACTTAATCTGTCTGAGCCTTAGTGTATTCATCTGAGAAACTGGAGAAAAACTAAATCCTATCTCCTTCAAGGGGTGACACTGCCGGGTAAATGTAGACCAACATTCTCTGATGCTTCAGGCACACTTTTACATGAACCTCCATTAAAGCACATTTCACGTTGTGAGAATCATTGGAGAATACATCTATCCCCCCCTGCCCCACCAAAACTTGAGGGTCTTAAAGGATATTCTAGCATCTAGGACAGGGCTTGGGGTACAGTAGGGATTTAGAAAATGTTAGTTCCTACCCTTCTACTCTCTGTGGAGGAGAGTTTACGGAACTTGGCTGTTTGTTAGAACCTGGTATGCTTTTTTAAGGCCAAAGCTGTCAGTCCCAGGTCTCTGAGGGTCAACCAATTAGCCTTGTAACAAGCTATTTTAGGCCATGATCCCATTCAGAGGTGGTTACCTGCATGACAAATGTATGGGAGCCAGGGCTAAGATACCTCTTGTCCTGGCAAGCCACACCAAAGAGAATACTCTATTCCCAGCAGGACAGAAGAGGTGTCACTTTCAAAAGGACGCAACAGTCCCATTTCTCCAAGTCCATTATTGAGCTTTGATCTCCATATATTCATAGCTCATGGGCCAGTTTTCCAAGAGGCTTCTCTTCAATGTTTCCGGCCTCAGGATTTTTACTTTCTCTGGTTCCCATTGCCACAGACCTTCACTAAAGACTTCTTTGTCTTTTAAGCAGGTCTTGGCTACTCAGATCTTATTAATCACAACCCAGTGCACCCTGCCATGTGGTCACCAAGATGGGGGGCCCTGGCAAATGTGGGCCAAGTTGGGAGCAAACCTTGGGTTGGCAAGGAAACCGGAGATGATTCCTCACTGAGGAGTTGCCTGGCAGTTGGAGCCTGTCAGATAAGCTCATTAACCTAGGGGAATGAAGGTAGTTAGCAAGAGGTTTAGAAGAGAGAGATAATCCTTGTCCAGTCTTCACTTGCCAAGGGCTAATGAGAGGAGATGTCTCCAGAGTGCATTTGTCTGTGAGTTCCTCTCAACACCCTTATTAGAACCACTATGAGTCTCTCTGAACATCTGCCAAAGGCTCTATCCTTATCAGCTTAACTAGCATTCCGATTACTGCCAAATCTTTAGATACTAAAAGGCTCTTCAAAAATAAAGTGCTTCAGCTAATATGCTAATAAAAGCTAGAATCATAGAACACCATCTATAATTGCAAATGCAACACAGAGATTTGCTGATTCAAGGAATTCCATAATGTGTATAGAGTCCATGGATATACAGCCTCCCTCTCCAGCTCTGTGTACTTTGCCCGGTTTGAGAAACGTTTTTTTTTATTCAACTAGGAAGCTGCTCTCCTAAGATGTGGATATTGGGATGCCGACAGCATCCACTGCCAGAGAAACAGGGCTCAACATTTTAGGAAGTCCCTTGAATCAGTAGGTTTATATGGAAAGTTTAAACACTGTGGCTAGGAAAATTCTCACCTTTAGAAACGGTTTGAGTAATCTGAAGGAATATCAGGTTGAAGGGAATGGAGAGGAACTGACATTTATTGAGGACTTTCAAAAAACCAGGATCTGTGCTAAGTGCTTTATGTGCTTTATTTAATTATGTTAACAATCCTGAGAGACAGATTTTATGGTCCTGCTTTCAGAGATGGATGGAATGAAGGAGGCTCTTTTGTTTGTGCTAGTTGCCCGGGGTCACAAAGCTAGAATGATTAGAACCAGATATCAAACTTAGACCTTTCTGACTGCAAAGCCCATGTTCAATGCTGTGTGCTAAGGTGACTCTCTGCCCATAAATATTTTTGTTCCTCTACCAAGTCTTTCCCTAGGAGGACTTCAATAAAAACAAATATAAGAATGGGTAAAAAATAAAGTCTCCTAATGGAGAACTTGGAATTGCAGAATTGTGATTTCCAAATAGAATATCAAATCAACAGATACTTACTGAGTATTGCCATATAGAAGGGACTGGACTAGATATCAAGGTCAATACCAGCACAGTTCTCATGAATTCATCAACTGTAAGTCAATGTTAAGAACAGCTACAATAATGGCAGCAAGAGCCATAAAGACCATACTGAAAGAGATGACAAAGTCTTGGTATTTGCATGCCCGTGTCTACTACAGAGTTAGTTCAGAATAGAAAAGATTCATTTTGGACTTGGAGGAGTCTGTTAGCTGAGACTCTGAGCTAGCTGAGCCTTCAAAGGTGACTGGAACCAGGACAGAGGCAGAAGTGCAGGAAATGTGTGATGGGTTGGAGGATCAGTGCAGGTAGGAATGCATGCAGCTTATGAGAAGCATGTTTGAGGCAGTTCAGATCCTGCCAGTTGGTCTTCAGTCCATTTCTCCAGAGAAGTGCCTCCTCAGGCTCCATGCCTCCTTGCCTGGCTCTGCTTCACAGAAATCAGTAACCTTGTCTGTACCCCTGACTGCCTATTCATGATGTCTTCTTCTGAGCCTTCTTTCAATTTTTTTCTTTAGTAAATAAAATAATGGGGAAACATAGTTCTATGACAACAAAATCCCATCTCCCCAAGTGTCCCTTCTGGATTGCCGTAGTGCCAAAAGTCCCAGCTATACCACAGTACAGTGAAAAACTGCCCACAGGTGAGACAGACCTGGCTTAGAGCCCCAGCTCTGCCACATCACTGTGTTTGATCCTGAACATAATTTGGCCCATTTATCTGTCCACCTAATCATCCCGTCATCAATCCAACCAATCAGCCAAGCAGCTATCCATCCATCAATGCCATCCACAGAAGACTTTAAGTTACTTAAATTCTCTTTCAGTTTTTTTTACCTATAAAGGGAGTTAACAGCTACCTTTCTTGTGTTATTAAGCTGATTTTAAGAAATCCATGGGACATACCAAACTCAATACCTAATATTTAGTAGGGTCTCAATAAACATTAGTACATTTTCTTCTCTGCCACCGCCCTCCAAATATCTATAACACACACACACACACACACACACACACACTCAGTCTTATAATCTAATCATGAGTATATATGTCTTATTCCCCAACCTCCACATAAAATTCTCAGGGACAAGACTATATTTCACTATTTTGTCTACTGCATAGTCTGCGCTGTGCACAGAGTTCAGCAAGATTTTTGAGTTTGATTTGACACATATTAACATAGCTCTCATGAAGATGATACTTTCAGCATAAAAAAAAAAGAAATCTTGCCATTTGCAATGATGTGGATGGAACTAGAAGGTATTATGCTAGGTGAAATAAGTCAATCAGAGAATGACAATTATCATATGATCACACTCATATGTGGAATTTAAGAAACAAAACAGAGCATCATAGGGGAAGAGAAGGAAAAATAAAACAAGACAAAATCAGAGAGGGAGATAAACCATAAGAGACTCTTCATCATAGGAAGCAGACTGAGGGTTGCTGGAGGGCAGGGTAACTGGGTGAGGGACACTAAGGAGGGCACATGATGTAGCGAGCACTGGGTGTTATGTAAGACTGATGAATCATTGAACTCTACCTCTGAAACTAATAATACATATGTTAATTAATTGAATTTAAATTAAAAAATAAAATAAATTAATATTTTATTATGGGAGATTTCACATTTTCATATATATATAAAACTATATAATTAATACTTACTAACATTGTGTCATTTGTTTTATCTAATTGTCTTTATTTTTCAGTATTGTAAAGCAAATTCCCTGTAACGCTTCTGTATGTGTCTCCAGCACTAAAAGCTTTTTAAAACCATAACTAAACTGCCATTATCATACCTGACAAAATTAACAATAAATACTCAATTTCATCTAAGAAAAAAGATGATACTTTCAGGGATTGTTTCTATAATTTGTTACTAAAGATAGATCTCGCTATTTCTGCATCTCTCTTTCTCTTCTTCTCTCCCTCCCTCTCTCTCTCTCTCATTGAAGATTTGGTCAATACAGCCAGCCAGATGTCTTGGGAGAATCAGCCATCAGTCGTAGGATGCATGATCCATGGAAAGCTGGGGAGGAGGGTATGTCAACTCTTTTCAAGGACCCACTGACATTTCTATTTCATTGGCTCAGTGGATCCGACCAGTTCTGCCGAAGCACGAGGAATACCCTGAATTCCTGGCAGCCCCTGGGGGAGCTGCCAGGGAAGGTAAGCCTGAAAGCCAGCAGTAAATGCTGCTCCCCCCCCCACCCCCCCAGAGCGCTTCTGTGTGACACAGCTTGCTGGGCCAGGACAGAGGCCATGCCCGTGGCACCTCCAGATGGTAAGGTTCCTGACCTGGTCCCATCACCCCCTGCAAATGCTTTGCACCAGCCCTTTTACCTGCTGCAAAGGGGGACACGTGCAGGGCAGGTGTGTCTTTTCTCCTTGGTTTTTTCTGTTCCAAGTCAGTGTTATGAAGAGCTGGATTCATTTTGCCCTTTGGGTGTCTCTCTTGAATGTCGTATCTTTTAAGTAAGTGTTCTGAAAGCACACCTGCGTGGTTAGGGGAACAGACAGAGAAACAGGGTCATATACATATATCCTGATACATAGGACAATGCATGCATATTTGCACATATCCCTAGTGATGGTAGTCAATATAACTTTTCAAACTTATTTTAATAAAAGCTTTTTTTATGTTAGGAATCAGTATCTGTTGAGGTGATGCAAAGGGTTTCGCATGCCTGATTTTGTTTTAGCGTGACAAAACCCTGAGGAACTTAATATTACTGTCACTATCACCTATCTGAGGAAGGCGAGGCACGGAAAACATGGCCACAGTAACACAGCTCGTAGGGGTCGGACCCAGGAAGCGAGCCCAGGTCTGTCCGCCTGCGGGGTCCATCCTCCTTAGAGCAGTGGATCATTTGCTGCTCTGCAAGCCACATGCTCTGCTCTTCAGGGACTTACGTGCCTTCTCACCTCTCCCACATGTGACATTTTTCTCCATCATTTACAAACTGTCTGACATCAGCCTCCTCTACACAACTTTCCACAATTCCCTGCCCAGGCTGAGCTCCCGGGGTCCTTATGGAAGGACCTCATTGTGGCCTTACCACTTACTGCGTATTTCAGCCATGTATGCGCTTCCATTATTTCTTATAAAACTGACAGTTCCTTCTCAGGAAACTCTGTGTTCTATTTGTTTTGTCTCCCTCCAAGTGGGTTGTGAGTGGTGAAGACACTAAATCAATGGCCCGGAGGGAAGGAGAAAAGGAAATAAGAACAAACAAAACTTTGGGGAAGCGAAAGAGTCACAACATCACACATGAGGTTGTTATGGAGACACGGTAGCTGTTCCCCAAACCATTTTGCTTTTCTCCTGGGCACACACACACCTGGGCGGCATCTCGCTGCCTCCCTTGCAGTCAGGTGAGGTTTGTGACTGAAGGAAGTGATGTGGGCCACTTTCGGGTCTGCCAGTCTTTCAGTCTATTCTGCCCCACCCCCCACCACCCCTTGTATCCCCCTCAGCCCCATGCCTGCTGGATGCTAATGCTCATGGCGACTTTGAAAGCCACGTGCTGGTGATGTCCAAACCTCCATCAGCCGGAGTCCCTGAATTACCATTTGGAGCAGAACCTGCCTCCCCAACTCACACTACTGATGAGTGAAAAAAACCTTGTGTTGTGCCACTAACATTTTGGAATTTATTTGATATAGCAGCTGGCCATACTGTAATGAAGACAGGTGCAGGGAGAGTACCAGTGATTTAAAAACACCCAAGTATGTAAGGAAAAAGTTGTAAGACCAATGTGGTCTAGTGGTAGTGGCTCCCCTTCACAGACGTGCAAACTGACCTCATTGTCCATTACCTGGTATAAAAGGTGGGATGTGCAGTGCTGGTGTATCTTTTCTCCTTGGCTTTTTTTGGTCTGATTCAACATTCAGGGCAACCTGTGCATTTTTTCCCTTTCTTGGCTTCTTTTTGAGATCACAGTCTTTAATGAACTGGTCTGAAAGGTCATCTGATGTTGATATGATGCAAAGAAAAAAAAAGAATATAACATGAGTAAGGGTCACTCACAAACTGGTTGGTTTCCAAGTACTTGTAGAAGCCATTTGGTCTGAAAAAGAAAAGGATTTATATATTTTGGCCTAGCGTACAGAAGACTTCCGTAGCCTTGCACAAATACATGGTATAAAACAGAAAACTGGGATAGTCTATAAAACTCCAAATGAAGAGAGCTCCAATGGCCAGATAATCAAAGCAAAGAAGAACTTTAAAATATAGTTAGGCAAGCCACAGAGTGGGTTTGAGTTGAATTTCTGATAGAATAGGTTTTCTTTGCTAAATGCTCTTAATCTTTGCTCAAGGCTTGCTCTCTTGAAGACTGCACGGGCCAGTGCAGAGCCGTGCATGCTCTCCAGGCTTGTAATAAGGTTCTCCACAAATTCCTCACCTGCCTTCATTTCTGTGGCCAGCCAGGTCACACTGACCATTCACGCTTGCCTTTAGCATTGGCCTCTTCATCCACTTCCCCACTGGCAATCCAATTCTCCCATTTGCCCAGCCTCACTCCAGGTCCTCTTGTCTTCTTACTCAGCTCTTTACCTTCCTCAGTCCCCTGAGCTCGTGAAGCTTGGACTCTACATCATGTCCATCATATGTCAGTGTGTGTGATGAGTCCAATCTGATCACTCCTTGCCCATGCCCAGAGAAAGTATGTTCTCTGCTCCATCTGACTCCTCAATGCTTTGGCTGATGGTGTGCTTCTTTGAGCATCTCTGTCATTGTTCTAGACAATGACACTTGTTTATTCTATCAGGGTTTATCTCCTGCTCTTGACAGAGCCTTCTTGGAGATTAAGGGTTATATCCTTTTGATAATTTTATTCTTAATTGCCTCTCCCTCCCATAAATGCATTTTGAATGGATAGGTGGAGTGGACTGATCCAAGTTCAGTTGCTGACTCTGTCACTTGTTAGTTCTGAGAACTTGGGCCTTAATTTCTAGGAACTTTAATATTTTCTCAACTTTAAAGTAGGGATAATTTTAAATCAGTGTGTGTGTGTGTGTGTGTGTGTGTATGACAGAAACAGAGAGAGAGAGGACTACATTTGTTAATGTTGGTAGACAAGTTGTTACATTTGATATATTTTAGATCAGAAGAATGTTCACTCTGGTCATTGCTCAACCCCTAACCTTCCACAAAATCCAAAGGAAAGCCTACCTTCCTGCGCTGTCTCCATAAGTCTTCCCCAGTCCTGGGTGTCCTTTCTCATTTTCTGGATATCCACAGGAGTTTTGCTCATGTAACACATTTTCTGCATATGTCTTCTCTGCCTTCTTTGATGACAGGTATCTTGTGTTTTTATCCCCTTACAGCAATTAATAAATATTTGTTGAATGTGTGCTTGAATGAATGAACTCAAGCATGTTATGTATAAGGAGAGAGTCTATTAGGGTTCAAAGAAGCCACAGACAATGAAGCTTTCTGTCTTCTCTGGAAACTCTCTATGGCCTGGTTACAGTCTTATACATCTACAACTGTGAATGGATTTGGGGAAATTCAGAGATTAATTGGAAATGTTCGGCCCCTTCTTCTTTTCCTTCCTCCCTTCTTTCTTTTTTCCTCTGTTCCTTTTTTTTTTTAAAGATTTATTTATTTATTTATTTTTAAAGATTATTTATTTATTTATTTATTTGACAGAGAGGGCGAGCACAAGCAGGGGGAACAGCAGGCGTGAAAGAAGCTGGCTCCCCGAAGAGCAGGGAGCCCGACTCAAGGCTGGACCCCCGGACCCTGGGATCCCCGAAGGCAGACGCTTAACTGACTGAGCCACCCAGGTGCCCCTCTCTCTGTTTCTTTTTTATGTAAATATTCAGGTCAGTGTCTTTAAAATGTGGAGGATTAAAAGTGTCAAACCTGTTCCCTTCAGTTTCGTGGGTCTAGACATAACCTGTGTCATTCATAATGTATTTATTTGACAAACACTGATGAAGCTCCTCCTCTATGCCAGGCCTTGAGCAAGATTCTAGGACGAAAAAGACAAATAAGAAATAGTCCTTCCTTTCAAGTTGCTATGGTCTATTGGGCTTTATGTCTAGATGGTCTTTTATTTTAGAAAACCCAATATACGTGAGAAAACTACCATTAGAAATACTTAGTAACCACACGTTATTAGGCCTGCATCATCCAAAGATCACAGTGCATAACCAAAAATCAAAGAGCATCATTCCCTTCAGCCATATATAATAGTAATGGATATTTCCTTTCCCCTAAAGGATTTGAATAATTCCATCCAATCATTTCAATTTAATAAACATTTATTGAGATCATACTGCATGTAAGGCACTGAACCATGTGCTTTTAAGTTTACATATACAAAAAAACAGAGGTGAGAGGGAACTTTATTGAGTACTTTTATATACCAGATGATTTCACATCCTTCTAGTGTGTGGGAATGACCAACACCTTCTCTGATTCGTCAATGCCTGTGTTTTACGAGTTGTTAAATATTCATAGCATATCCTAAACACACAATCTCATTTAGTTCTCGCACTAAGCCCACAAGGAAGGTGTACAATTATCCCCAATTTGCCGATGAGGAAACTGACATTTAGAAGGCCAGATGAAAGGCTAAAGGTCACATTCCTGGCAGGTTATGGCATCAGGAGTAAGTTCAGGCTTTTGAGACCATGTTTCTTTTTTTTCTTCTTTTTTAATTTAAAAAAATTCTTTATTTAAATTCAGTTATTTATTATTAGTTTCAGGGGTAGAATTTAGTGATTGATCAGTTGCATACAACACCCAGTGCTCATTTCATCAAGGGCCCTCCTTAATGCCCATCACCCCATTATCCCAACCCCCCACCCCCTCCCCTATGTTTCTTAATGCCTAGCTGAAAATGCAATTTTAAAAATTTATTGCCACATAGCACAATTTCTCCCCATATCATACATACCATAGACATTTGTTGAATGAATAAATATTGCTCAGAATGCGTGTTGCCCAGCTGTGGGGTCTCTGGAAGTACAGGCTGGATATGGACCAGTCATGGGTCACCATTCCAGCCCAGGATGCGACTCAGTACACAGTACAAGGCATTTGCTTCAGTTTTGACTTTTACTTCAATTGCACTTTTTCCCACTTTTGGAGAAATCCTGAACATAAACTATCTTGATGGCAAATGCGGGGCGGGGGGGGGAGTCATAACCAGGCGAGACATAAACAAAGGCTATGAATATGCAAAAGGCCCATCCATCAAACGTCTGAGTGTCTCATTTTTAGAAATGGGTAGAGGCAGAAATGTTTCTGGTATTTTCATTACAAAGGTTATGCAAAAAGTCAGTTCTGGAAAGGAAACAGATTGACAATAAAGCAGAAAAAGGCTATTTAAAATTCTGTCTTGATAGGCAAAGAGAGATATTTGAAATATTTTATTGGCACTGCACATGGGGTGTAAGTGTGCCGGCAAATACTGGAAACAAGCTCTGTTGCCACATTCCATTTATTGCCTCAAAAATGCTCTGCCTGGGACTCGGTCAGACCCAAAAAAGAGGACAATGCCTTTCTCTCTTTTTGTAACTCTGATGAACCTCTCTCCAGTGCTCCTGCTAATATTCACACGGCAGACCCCACAGAGTCATGGCTATTTGCCTGTCCATCTGGTGTTGGCTGTCACCGGAAGGTACACACGATCGGGTTTCAGGGGGCCTCCCTTTGACTTGCAGAGAATGGCAGAGACCCCTCCTTTCTGATTTCTACTACTGACATTCACATTGGAGCTTTTACCTAAGTGGTCACAACGAGGGTCTAGCTTGTCCAGTCTGTCTTCTGGGAGCTCCAATGGCTGCATTTGTTCAGTGGACATCATCGAAGGAGATGTTTCTTGGGCAGCACTATGGAAGTATAAGAAACAAGACTATTAGGGTGTCCTCTGTTCATTTGTTCACTTATGAAATGAGTATATTTATTGATCACTTACTATTACATTCTCAATTTAATCCTATTTTTCAAATCTACTTCTTTTATTACCTGCTAGAAGTTCTAACTGAAGATTTAAGTCAAAATGAATGAAACACACACACAAACACACACACACACACAGATTTATCGGTAATTGCCGTGCACCAAATGTTCAATATTTATCTTCTTTCAGAGCACTGTGGGAGTTTCAGAATGAATACTTGTCAATTCTGAATTAGAAATAAGTTAGCTGAGAATTACAGAAACTCTTGATTAAATCTTGTTTGTATTTTTCTGTTGAGTTCTGCAAAATAAGATTATGCCTACTTTGCAGATGAAGAAACCAAGGATCAGAAAATACAATTAATTTATTTAGTCACACAATTATTAAATAGCCAAGATCCAAATTTTTAAACAGCCTGGATCTAAATCCAGTTCTGAAGACTTCCAGTAGACACCCAAGACTCTCAGACAGTGATTCCTTTGAACACAAATTGAACCAAGCCTCTGGTTTTCTATCATTACATGCTATATTTTATATGCATGTATGTTTTACAAATATATAGCATGAAATGTATACTATAAAATAACTATAAAGTAATAAGATTTGTAGGAAAAAAATCTAGCTCTTGAAATGGATCCTTATTATTTTCTCCCTAGAGATTTCTGACACTAGAGCAAGTCTGCTCCCTCTTCCCCCCATTTTTCCTAAACCACAAATCCATTGAACTTTCCAGAGCTATTAGCTGTAGCCATTGTCCAGGAGGAGTGGAAATCCAGAATGGACATGTGACAAGTCTGAATGAGAAATGCATTAGTTGAGACTTACAGAATCTGATTCTGTTTCTTTCTGATAATGTATTACTCATGTCTCATCATAATAAGAATGTTTAGAGAGGAATAAGATTAAAATGACCCAAACCGATCCTCTTTTCTTAAGATTCCTGGATCACTGGCATGCAGATGAACACAGGGACTAGTGGTGTTAACATTTCAGGCTCATAGAACGAGTTCAACTCAGTCGTCTTCTGAGGAATAAGCCAGTTTTTCTCCAGGAAGGCTGGAGGGCCTCTCCCCACCACCCCCCACGAGCTGAGATCACTGCATAGCAGATGGAGCTGTTCACGGATTACTTGACCCTGGCTTTTAGTGTCACTCTGAGCAGCCTGAATGTACTGAGTGACTTTGGCAGAAATCAATTCCGACCATTGTTTTAGTGTTTGCATAGAGACTGCCAGCTCCCTGGGACCATATGTTGCTCACTTGGGTGGCCAGCCCCCACCTGCTTGAGCAGAGAGGGGAGTTATGGAACCATCAGTCGGGATGAGTGGGCTCAGTGCTGAGGCCTAGAGGTGAAGTGACAGCCTCAAATACGGCCTGTGCACCTACTTAACCAATCTTCGTCCTCTTTGGGCAGAAAATTGTTGGCTCTGTCCTTGACTTTATGCTGAAAATCACCCCATGGAGGACCTAGTCAAGAAATACTCATTCCCCAGAAGGACAGCTGAGGCTCAAAGACATCGAAGTCACCTAGTATTAGTGGCACGCTCAGAGTCAAGAGTGATCATTTGAACCCAGGCCTCCTGCCTTCTATTCTAGGTCCCCTCTGGCAATGGTCGCCCTCTCCCTTTCTCCATCCACAGTCAGCTCTTCTTTGTACTTGGATCACATGGCCGTTCCTGTGTGCTCAATAGCGGGTTATTTAATTTGAATCTGAGCTTTCGAGTTCCAATGGACCTAGGTAAAATCTCAGCTCTCTACTGAAAAAGCTGTATGACTTTGATGAAGTAGCTAAATCTTCATGATGTAGTGAGGGTAAATGGAGCCCAAGTAGGATATAATCATGTTTGCCCTTTCTTCCTACAAGTAACAGCTGCTATGCTAGAATGAGCAAAGCCTAGCAACGTTGTGGTGCACCTGTCGATAGGCACCCAGAGACATAGGTCCCTCTCTGTCCCCCATCCCGTTCCTAGCCTCCCTGTTCCTACCTGTAAAATAGAGATAACAGCATCTACCTCACAGAGTTACTATAAGAGTGAACTAGAACAGCTCCCGGCTTTGCACATTGTGGGTACTCCATCCATGGCAGTCATTGCTCTATAGCTGATGAAGACCAGCTGGTATAACCAAAACGTACTAAAATGATCAAATCTTTCATTTTCATCTAGATGCTGAACCACGGGAGAGCCAGGCTTCATTGGAGCAAAACGGTTTTCACAGTACTGGACTTGAGAGAGAGAAGCCTGCCCCTAACAGGGGAATCGTGCAAGTGTTAGAAGTCCCTGGACAAGACAAGGGCACATGCTTCATCCCCAAGATAGCACCTAGTGTCCACGTGGGAAACACCACTGTTTTAAACCAGTGTGGTTGCAAGGATGCTGGTGGTGGACTGCCAGGCCTCCGTGGGCTAGGGGGCTGAGACATGGTTTTCAGATTGCGGATTTTACAGCACAAAAATACCCTGTGCTGGGCAGGGTTGTGTTTTGCCCAGGGGATTAGAAGAGACTTTTATCGTGGATGATGTCATTAAGCTCTTCTGGGCAGGAAAGCTGCACACAAAGAAAGGAACAAGTACATGAGGAGACAGAGGTTTGGTATAGCATCCCCTTATTAGTAACTGTTGTTTTACTTGCCTGCTGAGTGTTAGTATAAGATGACCCCGTCTCCCTGTCCACTTGCCCTTCCTCTCCTCAGTGAGAAGGGCTGTGCTTGACGAGTCAGCTACTGTTAGACGCGAGCCAGTCTAATTCTTGAACTGAGAAATGGAATATTTTCGGGGCGCCTGGGTGGCTCAGTGGGTTAGGAGACTGCCTTCGGCTCAGGTCATGATCCCAGAGTCCTGGGATCGAGTCCTGAGTCCCCGTCCTTCCTTGGGTGCCCTGCTCAGAAGGGATTCTACTTCTCCCTCTCCCTCTGCCTGCCGCTCCCCCTGCTTGTGCTCTCTCTCTCTCTCTGGCAAATAAATAAATCTTAAAAAAAAAAAAAGGAAATGAAATTTTTCCACTTACCATTGCAGACCCTGCCCCGTGCTTGCCTTTTGTGAATTCAGCCTCCCCACCCCAAGCACCGGCCAGAGGACCTTGCTCTGGTCATGCTGCCCGGGAAGCTTTCATCATCTCCCTCAGCAGCTCACTGAAATTTGGGAACTTCTGAAGCTCTGGCTCTTTCTTTCATACCTAAATACCCAGTCCCTTGGGTCTTCAGATTCCAACCAGGGGCTAGGGCCTTACAAGGTGCCTTGCAGGTGTTGCATGAACCGTTCTCTAGTACAAAGGTTTGCGACCTTTTAACATTCTCTAGCTATTTATTGTGTGTTCGGTGTGGTCTCTGAATTTTAACACTCACACAGTGATGATGATTTGGATGCTATCAGGCTGCCCACCCTCACCCAAAAAGCCTGGGGCCACATGAGCCGTGGAAATCAGGGATTTTTTCCTACGTGACACCCTTAAGAGGGGTTGCAGGAAGCACCATAATCACACGCACTAATTCTGTAGCAAAAATATGAATATTTGCACTAAATAACACAAATAAAAACTACACCAAGATTCATATCCTCTCAGCTCAGGTCTTGCTACCAAATAAATTTATGTTGAACTTAACAACCAAAAACTTCTGGTCTTCAGAGTTTTTCAGATTTCTCAATTAGAGAATAAAGGATGGTGGGTCTGTATTAACGTTCTCGATGCCGTTTGAGAGAATGAGGGTGGCTTGGTTGTAGCATGTACAAGAAGGAAACCAAGTGATAGGATTTCAGGGGTTTGAGGAGGTTTTCAGACCCTGATATTAAACTCTAGCAACTTCCTCTTGCTAATTTTTACATTCCTTTTCACAAGGGACAAAGACTTCCCCCCCCCCCCCCCACAGAGAGACACTTACAAATGCAAATACCACTGAGGGAGGAGATATATTAACTGACATCACACAATACACAAGGTCACCTGTGCATTTAATGACAAGAGTCACCTTCTCTTTTGAGAACAGGAACTGGGAGATCAGGGGACTGGGAAGGAACTCCACCAGACTGCAGAAGGACAGACGAGCCAGAGCAGGGGGCTACAGCTGAAGACGGGGTGGGAGGGGGAGCCCACCTCCACCAGCACAGAGCCAGCTCCCAGTTTAGGGCAGGAGTACCAGTTCCTCAGCTAAAAAACATTGGTCAGTTCAGTCTGAGGTCAGAAGTAGGTTTGGGCATTTTGTCCTTTCTCTAAATACTGAGTAAGTTCCTTAGTTGGATGTTAGAATATGAAGTTTAACTCAAGGCCACTGACTGCAAGCATTTGGTGCAATATGGGGTAGAAGCAAAAGTTTGGTTACTTGTACCACGCTCTAGCTGGGTGAACTTGGGAAAGTGGTATGCCCTCCTGGAAACTTAGTTTCCACATCTGTAAAATGGGCTGATAGTGGCTCTTCTCCAGGATTGAGAGTGTTCACAATACAGCGTGTGTAGGGTTTCCAGCCCAGATCCCAGCGCATGCTGACACTTTAAGTAAAGTGTAGGTTGCTTTGTTTGTTCTTCGCCATCCTCCCCTTGTGGTTATGGCATGTGTATCTTAACCGAACCATTGGAGCCATCTCCTGGCCCCATCCCTGGCCTTCTCCAAAGCTAATAATGAGATTAGAGCGATCCAAGGTACAAACCAATGGCAGGGCCCCCCCCTTTCCAAGTCTGGGGAACATGGTACTACTGATTCTTAGGAGCGAGCTGACACGTGGCTTAATCGTAATGAAATTCTAAAAAATTCTAAAGAATTTCCCCAAAGTAATCAGCTCTGGATTTACCTGATGGAATAAAAAGTTAGGTTATGTCTACAGCCCAGTGTGGTATCTGATTATGTACAATTCATATCCTTTGTCAAATCTCTTTTTAACTAGAGGATTTAATTCAGGTCAAAAAGTACTACGTTTTAAAATCAAGTTTGTTCATTAAAAGACTAAATTTGCAGTATTCCTCCTAGGAGTGACTCTTCCTTGAAGTAGGGCGCGGAAAGGGTTTTTTGGTAAGCACACTTGCCCCAGCCTCCCACACTGTGCGAATATGCAGATACACCAATGTTCCTCCCTGGAACTTAGCAATTTAATTTGCAAGAATTCTGACCCTCACAGAATTCAGAACTCTACCTCCCTTAGAAAAAATGTCTCGAAGATGATGACTTTTCCTGCTCCCCACCTAGCCCCAGTTTAGCCTTGCACCAGAAAGCACCCCCCTGCACGACCCGCGCCCCCCCCCCCCCCCCGCCTTTGCTCCACTAGCTGCAGCCCTCTTTGTCCCAGCAACCATAAGGAAGCTGTAACTTACTGGAAATTTGCTTTTCTTGCCACGAAAGTTCTTGGAGTAAAAATTGGAAACACTTACCAATGAGTGCAGGCACTGGGTGAGGCGAGAGATGGGGAGGGCAAGCCTCCTCCCTGAAGCTGGGCCGGCTCTTCTGCTGCAGCCGCTGCTTGCTGCCCGGCTCCAGTTCCTCTTATCTAGGGACCAGCTGCTGCCGTTGCCATGGGGATGCTCCGTTTCACAGGCGCCAGGGCAAGGGGGATGGAGAGGAAAGAGGACTAATCTCGCTGTCTCTGCTCCCAACTGCAATAATTGTCCATTTCAAAAACACAATACAGAGTTGTGCTTTGAGTACCTAGTGTGCAAGCCTGGAGAGATCTAGACAAGCCAGCTAGAACCACCCTATGCAGCAGGGTTTTTTGTTTTTTGTTTCTTTGTTTGTTTTTTGGCCTGACTTTGCAAATGTGGAAGCTGAGGCACAGTTATATTAATTAAGTGACTTGCCCACAAGGTGACTCAGCTAATTTTAACCCTCAGATCTACTTGAGTGTAAATTCACAGTACTTTCACTCACCATCTGGGCCCCTTAGAGTAGTATCAGGGTGAGAAGAATAATAGCAATCGCTGACATTAACAGAAGGCTTCCCGTGGGCTAGGCCCTCTTCTTTACACGTACAGACTCATTTCATCTTCATAACAGCCTTGCCAGAGAAGCGGCTGTCCGCATCCCCATTTCACTGATGGGGCGCTGAGTTGATAAATCATCTGCACAAGACCTCTCTGCTAGTAAATGGTAAGGCTAGAGTTTGAACTGGGCAATGGGATGTAGGGTCCTTGCTCTTAACCTGTTTGCAGCACTGCTTGCCAAAGAGAGCATTTTAGAAAGAACAGCGCATGGTGAAGAAAGCAGCCCTCACAATCTGGGGTGGGGTGTGGAGGCCAGGGAAAATTTGCTCCTTCAAAGGAACCAAAGCAAATGTTCTAATACGAGGAATTCACATGCACTCCAGGAAAGGGCAGGGGGAGCAAAGGGTGCTGAAGCGAGGCTGGTGGTGTGATGTGCTGTCATATGGAGAGGAAGGTTTTGTGTTTGGGCAAGCTCACTGGAGGAAATGTCCTGTGCCGAGCAGAGGAGCAGTTTGTAGTCTGTGGTCTGGGCGTGAAGAGCAGGGAGGTTAGTCTAGGGGATGAGGTAGGGATCAGCGGGAGGGGCCTGAGACCCCTGAGGGTAGCCAAGAGACCATCCACCAATGATGCCCAAGAGGTGGGTTCTCATAGACGAGGTACAATACAATCCACGCATGTGGTTTCCTTTCCTTCCAGAGGCTACATGCAGCGCGGGTCTTGAAGGCCACTCGCTGGCTTCAACCACCTGCTGGTCACCAGTATCGAGTGGTTGATTCCCCCTTTGCATTTGCCAGCATCCCAAATAATAGGGCTGGAACCTTATGAAGCTCATCCTGAGGTTGACTCCTAGGGTGAGAATTTATTCAGAGGCCAAGGTCACAAATCTGCAGGAGCAGGCTTCCTTGTTGGATTCTTTTGTCTTTGTCCTTGTTGGAATCTCCTGGAAAGGGATGGAGGCTGCCAAAAGGTAATGCTCCTGGCTAGGAAGGGGGGCTCTGGATGCTAAGTGAAAGTCCCTAGAAGCAGCTCTCTATTCCCAATCACCTGCTTTATCTTCTTATCAACAGCCTTTTTGGCCAGGGTGGTTAGCAGCATCTTCATTTCCAAACTTGAATGGAAAAAATACACTTTCTTCCCAAACTCTTCACTTCTTTTTTTAAATTAAACATTTTTTGAGATAATTTAGATTCGCATGCAGTTGTAAGAGATAATACGGAGAAGTCTCCTGTACCCTTTAAGCAATTTCTTCCAATGATGTTACCTTGCAAAACTATCGGACAGTATCTCAACTGGTATTTTGGTATCGATACACTCAAGATACAGGATCATCCCATCACCACAAGAATCCATCATGTTGCTCTTAACATAGTCACACCCACCTGCCTCCCCTTCCCTTCCTCATTCTCCCTGCTCCCACCCACTCCTTAACTCCCTCAACCACTAATCTATTCTCCATCTCTATACTGTTGTTATTTCCAAAATGTTACTTACATGGAATCATACAGTATGAAATTTTTTGGATTTGGCTATTTTTCTGCACTCAGCATTATTCCTGGTGATTCATCCAAGTTGTTTCATGCATCAGTCATTTGTTCCTTTTTAATTGCTGCCTAGTATTCCATGGTATGTGCCAACACATGACAATTTACCTGTTGTAGGACATCCGAATTGTTCCTAGTGTTTGGCTATTACAAATAAAGCTGTTATAAAAATTCATGTATAGGCTTTTGTGTGAACATAAGTATTCATTTCTCTGGGATAAATGCCCAGGAGCGCAATTGCTGGCTTGTGTGGCAGTTGCATGTTTAATTTTATAAGAAACCGCCAAACTGTTTTCCAAAGCGGCGCCACCATTTTATATTTCCGCCAGCCATTTATGAGAGATCCAGTTTCCCTGCCAGCATTCAGTGTTACAATTGTTTAAAGTCATTCTCATAGGTATAGGTGTAGTGGTATCTCATTGTGGTTTTAATTTGCATTCCCCTGTAGACTAGTGATGTAAAACCTCTTTTCATGGGCTTATTTGCTATCTCCATGTTTCTTCGGTAAAATGTCTCTTCATGTCTTTTGCCCATTTTTTAAGTGGACTGTTTGGTTTTTTTTACTGTTGAGCTTTAAAAATTCCTTATGTATTCTAGATACTAGTCCTTTATAAGAAATACAGTTTGCAAATGTTTTCTCCCAGTTTATGGGCTGTCTTTTCAAACTCCTAACGGAGTCTTTCATAGAGAAAAGTTTTATTTTATTATTATTTTTTTAAAGATTTTTATTTATTTATTGAGAGAGAGAGAGAGAATGATAGAGAGAGAGCATGAGAGGGAGGAGGGTCAGAGGGAGAAGCAGACTCCCTGCTGAGCAGGGAATCCGATGTGGGACTCGATCCCGGGACTCCAGGATCATGACCTGAGCCGAAGGCAGTCGCTTAACCAATGGAGCCACCCAGGCACCCCTAGAGAAAAGTTTTAAATTTATGTCAAGTCTCATTTACCAGTACATTTACCAATAAATTTTAGAACACATATAGTTGAGAACATTTCTGAAGCTCTTCAGAGAAGCTGAATTGTGTTAGGAATTTTAAAACACTCTTTTGTCACATAATTTCCCCAAATCAAAGGGAATATTCCAAAGAGAGAAGAGAGTATGAATTCCTTATTTCCTCTTTGGATAGACATGTGTACTTATCCCAAGTTCAGGTTGTAGTTGTGGTGGTTTTTTTTTTTTTTTTTTTCTCCTTTCCAGGGCTTTCTACACACACTTCAATTGATTATGCCCACCATCCCCCTTTTAAAGCAGATGTAAACAGCAACTGAGATGGCAGATGGTAATGTAAATCTATACCTCAGAGAGCTCTAAATAACAGCCACATATGTGCAGTGTTGAAGTCATGGACCCTTGGCCTACTGTCTCCCACTGTAAGTGCAAGGAGCCATTGTGTCCATGACATGATTTGTAGGTCCAAGAGCCCTCTGATGTGTGGCTCAATTGGCTTCTGGCTTCATTCCTGATGGATGCCTAATGGTAACTAGCTTTAAATGAATATATTTTCATTATAATCACAAATATTCAATCTTTACGAATGAGAATGATCACAGTGATGAACATTTCCAGACAATTTATTTTAGTCAATAGCCTATCAAGTGTGCACTTGAAATATTTGCCTCCCAAAATCAATCTAAGGCAGTTTCTGTGTTGAAGGGTGATGGGGGGTCCCTCAATCAAGGAGGAGAGAGAGAGAGCGTGAAAGCAAGCTCACTGAAAATTTGCATGCTGGTTTTATCCCAGACATCTTGCTGGATCTCTTTGGTTGTCTCTTTCAGCCCTTAGAGAGGAGAAATAACTGTTTCGGATCAATATTTTCTGGTAAATAGGTGTCTATGTCTTTGAGCAGCTCTGAATACCTTTTAGCTCTTTGTAACAGAAGATTATTTGAGTTAATCAATAACAAATTCTGTCATCATTTATTCTCATTGGATTAAAAATTAAAATATAAAACACAGTTAATATTTCAGAACTTAACTGCCAAATACTTAATATGTGCTTATTGAAATAAGAGATGATGTTATTCATTTATTTGAGATCATTGTAGATACACATGAAATAATACAGAGAGAGATCCTTTCTGTACTGTCTTTTGTGCTAGTGGTTTGTTGGTTTTGCTAATTAGTGTTGACCTTGTATAATGATTTGGGAAGTATTCCTTTTTCTTTAATTTCCTGTAAGAAACTATGATAAGCTGGTATTGTCCTATTCAGAAGTTTAGTATATTTTCCATTAAAACCATCTAAGCCTAGAAATTTCTTTGGGGAGCCTTCAAATTACAATTCAATTTCTTTACTGATTCCAAGACTGTTTCATCTTGGTTAAATTTTGGCAGTCGGTGGTTTTCAAGGATTGGTCCATTTCTTCTAAGTTATTGAATGTATGAGCATAAAGTTGTTCCTTTATTATCTTTTCAATGGCTGTAGGATATGTGGAGACATTCCCCATTTCTTTCTTGAAATTGGTGATTTGTGCCTTCTATTTTTGTCAGTCTTGCTAAAGGCCTTCAGTTTTATTGACCTTTTCCCCAAAGAACCAGTTTTTGTTTCATTGATTTTCTCTACTGTTTTCCTATTTTCAATTTCATTGATTTCTGCTCTTATGTGTATTACTTCCCCTTTTCTGCTTGCTTTGGATTTATCTTGTCCTTCTTTTACTGGTTTATTGAGATAGGAACTTAGGTTACTGATGAGACCTTTCTTCATTTTTAATGTAAGCACTAATGATATAAATTTCCCTTTCAACACTGCTTTAGCTGCAATCCACATATTTTGATGTGCTGTAGCTTTATTTTTATTTAATTGTAGGTATTTAAAACTTTTTTGAGACTTCTCTTTTGACCCATAGGTTGTTTAAAAGTGTGTTATTTAATTTCCACATGTTTACAGATTTTTTGATTGTTTTTTGTTGTTGATTTTGAGTTTGATTCTACTGTGGTTGGAGAGCACACTTTGCATAATTTCAATTCTTTTAAATTTGGAGGTTTGTTTTATGGCCCAAGAAACAGTCTATCTTGGTGAATGTTCTATGATTTCTTGAAAAAAATGTGTATGGAGTGTTCTATGTTTTTCAATTAGATATTGTTGGTTGATTGTGCTGTTCAGATCTTCAATTTCTTTGATAAGCTTTTGTCTAGTTGCAGAGATGGGAGTGTTAAGTCTCCAACTTTTATTGTGGATTTGCTTATTTTTCCTTTCAATTCTATTAGTTTGTGCTTTTTGTGTCTGAGACTGTCATTTGGTGCTTAGGCTATTAGGATCGTTATGTCTTCCTGGTATATTAATCCTGTTATTATTTGTAATGCTCCTTTGTGTTTCTACTACATTTTTGTTGTTGTTGTAAAGTCTATTTTGTCATACTAATATAGACGCTCCTACTTTTTAAAAATTGTTTGCAGTGCATATCTTCTTCCATCCTTCCATCCTTATCTATATTGTTGAATTGGAAGTGAGTTTCTTATAAGCAGCATGTAGATGGACAGAGATTCTTCAGATCTCTGTTATTTGAAATATTTAGACCATTTACATTTAAGATAATTATTGATAGATTAGCATTTAACTCTGACATTTTATTGTTTGTTTTCTTTTTGTTTCCTCTGATTCTTGTTTCTGTTTCTTTTTTCTTGCCTTTCCTTCAAGTCAGTTGAGCAGATTTTAGAATTCCACCTTCATTTATTTAGAGACTGAGCATATCTCTGTATCAGCCAGGATTCTCCAGAGAAACAGAACCAACATACATATAGAAAGGAGTTTGTTTTAAGGAATTGGCTCACATGGTTATGGAGGTTGGCATGTCTAAAATATTCAGGGTGGGCTGTCAGACTAGAGACTCAGGCCGTTCAAGTCTAAAGGCCATCTGCCAGCAGAATCTCCTCACTTGGGGGAGGTAATTTTTGTTCTATCAGAGCCTTCAACTGATTGGATGTGGCCCACCCACCTTATGGAGTACAAGCTGGGTTAGTGAAAGTCCACTGCCTGAAATGTTAATCTCAGACATAAACACTCATAAAAACATCCATAAACATTCAGAACATAAAAGTCTACTGGTATCAACACTTTAAATCTTCAAGTGAAGTATGGAAACCTGAGTTTCACTTAGGTCCCTTCCCTTTCCCACTTTAAAACATCATTGTCTTGAATATCAAATGTTCTAATTTTTGTTTTAATCATCAAATATTATTCATAAAACTCCTAAGCAAAAGGTTAGGCTCTTGTAAGTGCCCATATTTCTACCCTTTCCATTGTTCTTCTTTCCTGATGCTCTGAGATTCTTTTATTCTTCTTCTTCTTCTTCTTTTTTTTTTTAGATTTTATATATTTGAGAGAGAGATAGAGTGCATGACTGGGGAGAGGGGCAAAGGGAGAGGGAGAAGCAGAGTCCCCGCTGAGCAGGGAGCCTGATGTGGGGCTTGATCCCAGGACTCTGAGACCATGACCTGAGCCAAAGGCAGACACCCAACTGATTGAGCCACCCAGGTACCCCTGAGATTCTTTCTTTTATCATTTCTTTCCCGTTAGAATAACTTCCTTTGGTTAAATTTTAAAGAATATATTTACTAGCAACACTTTCTTTTAGTTTTCCATTGTCTGAGAGTGCATTTATTTCCCTTTAATTCCTGAAGGATAATATCACCAGATATAAAGTTTGAAATGGACAGTTTTGTTTTGTTTTTTTCATTTCAGTACTTGAAGAATATTATGCTACTTCTTCTGGCATCTGTGGTTTCAGATGAGAAATGCACTATAATTTAAATTGGTGTTCCCCCACATGTGATTTGTCATTTCTCTCTGGTTGTTGTCAAGATTTTTCCTAGGTCTTTAGTTTTCAAATTATAACTTGGTGTCATGGCTGGTATTAAGTTAACCCCCAGTTAGGGAGTTAAACACGAATAAGATTCAGTCTCTACCATTTAGGAGCTCGTAATCTGGTAGAAATGAGGGGAGATAGGCACAGAAAAAATGATGGACACACTGTGCATTCTAGCAGATATGAGCCAAGTGCTGTAGAATCATCAGGAAAGAAGCAAGGATCTGTTTCTTTGAAGAAAATTTGAGGTCTTTGATGAAAGGGAGGATTGATTTTGAATGAAAGGCAGAAAAAGATAATCTAGACAGAGGAATAATGATATATTCAGCTATCCATCCATCCATCCATCCAACTACCCATGCATCCATCCAGCTGAACATCGAGAAATTACACGCAGGAAGTATGTTAGGTATTGCAGGTACATTGGCAAGTAAAATAGTGTCACCACAATCTCAAAGTTCCTTACATGAAATATGGCAGGCGACAATGGCCAAGGACAGCCAAGTTTTGAAAGTTGGAAGAATGTGACAGTTATTTACCTATCCTTCTGAGAAAGAACAAAAAGTTCTAGTCTTTCTGAAGGGACAGTGTTATATATGGTTTCAAGAACCATCAAATTTTAAATTAAGCTTTGAATTATTTCTGATAGGTTCCCCTCGATGATAATATCTCCCCAGGAATGTGGGTGAATTGCATTTAAATGGGGTGGGTTGGTCCCTACTTTCCAATGTCAGTTGGCTGCCTGAATGTCTCTGATGATGTGCCACTCACCTGTCAGGACCTGACATGGAAGTCTTATGATGCTTGACTGGGTATTTGATTTATGCTGCATCTCCATTTTCCACACATACCCCATCTTTGATCTCTTTTTTATCTCTACCTTGAGTTTCTCTCATTTCTTGCAGCTGATTCAGTTCTAAGGCTTGTCCACTTAGATGCATGTCTATCTAGTCTCCATTCTTCTATCTGGCTTATATTGATTTGTCTTATCCAATAGGGATTTAGAGCTATGAGGTCCTTGAGCCTCATTCTGACCAAAAGGGCCATTGTCCCATTGACATTGAGCCTCATTTTGACCCCATGGGACATAATCACACTGACTGATCTTGAGTGTTATTCTGATCTAAACAACAGTCACTCTGACCTAGCTACCTTCTGTTAAGTTCCTATTTCAATCTCCTAACTGTATTCTGGTTAATTCTCAACACATCTCTATCAGGTATATGTTATTTTATGTTACAGATTTAAAATCTGGTTTTCAGACACCTAGATTACTTGTCAATGCTGCATAGCTACTAAAGAGCAAGGGAGTGATTTGAACTCAGGTCTCTCCTCTCCTGAATCAGTGTTCTTCCCTCTACCTTTTTCTTGAATGAGTGTGACACGTCCCCCAGCTGCATTGGTGGTCTTTCCATGCTTCACGCTCTTCTATTCCCCTGCATCAATGAAACAGACAAATCTGACCCATCATTTGCCACCTTCTGAAAATCAAGCTGATGTTATTCTTTTTGAGTAATATGCTCTCAAAGCTGGACATCTGGCTACTGTATAAAATGGTGATCACCACTCAGCAGAACAACAAGGGAGCCATTTGGCTTTTATTCGGTTCCTAATCCAAAGCTTTGCTTGAATATTAATTCTATCATGGCTTCTCTGATGCTCGATTAAGTAAGTGTACTAAAGATGAAAAACATGCTGAAAATATGCTGACTAATGCAGCTCTAAGTCATTAAGGGCGCCCGAGTGCTTTCTGGTCACTGGTTATCTCTCACAGCACGTGAGAATGAATAGGTCTGCGGAGAATGAATTCATCGCCATTTCCATGCTTGCTTCCTTCCAGCTAAGCTGTTATGAGTTCTCTAAAGCTGAGACTTGCCTGATTTCTGAGAAACCTCCACCAGAGAGGCAGGAAAATAAAGGAACTGAGCCTAATTGCCACCATGTCACCAAAGCCTGTCAAATGTTACTACAAGTGTTCATATTGAGGTGCATTGTTGGAGGAAACCAGAGAGGAATTGATGTCAGCTACCAGATGGTAATAGTGGCAGACGCACCACACTGTTTATGGGGGCTTCTAAACACAGAGAGAGCAAACACATATATTTTCCCAAAGGGCACATAGAATTTTAAGGTATGTGCAGCGTAGTTTAAAGCTTCTGTTGCTCAGGGAGAAGTAGTTAAATGAAGGGTTATCATGTTTGAATTGTGCTACAAAAATATTAATAAGTAAGTTCATTAACTCTATGAACATGAGGAAAAGTGTTGACTAAGGTTTTTACGATGTGGAAATTTGTTTTGTTTTTTTTAATTTTGGGACTTTGCCTCTTTAGTTTCAACTGCATGAAAAATGACACACAATTTAGGAATATGTGAAAGCGAATTTTAAACACAGCATGTATTTCAAATAGCAGCTATAACTTCTGCACTTGATTTCAAGGAAATTACATGCCTCATATTACTACCCTCATAAAGCCCAGTGGGAAACTCTCCAGCCTGTTGCCAATGAGAAGGTCAGCTACCTGGTTTCTGGCAAGGGCCTCTAGACAGAGCTCTGGCCCCTCCTCCTGTCTGTCCAGTCCACCCTGGCTTGGCAGGGACAGCTCTAGAATGCCTACAGAGGAGTGGAGCCGGGGTGCACTCTGGTGGGAAGGGGAGGTTAGAGGATCTGCTTCTAAGCGGCATTTGCAAACAAGCATGTGGTTATTACTAGACTGTATGTTCATTTGGGTTTAGATTGGTGATGCACACAGTGTGGAGACTAAGTCAACCAGCTCTGGACTCTGCCAGTGTTTCCAGAAAAGCTTTTCTCATATTCCCATCACAATCCGGGAAATTGAAATAATACCAATTGCCTTTGAGGTCAGTTTCAAACACCTACAACTAAAATCAAGGTTCATTTGATTTGATTCTGCATTACCTCTCCAACCTGGTCAACCACTACTGACTACAGGATTTCCTTGCTCTTCCCCACACACATTCTTGTCTTGAGCATATAACATTCTAGGAAAGAAAGCACAAAATGTGAAATCAGAGAAAACTGGGCTTTGATTCTATCCTGTCTAGTTAGACTCTGGGTGAGAATAGGCAATTTAGTTTCTGAGACCTGAGTCTCCTAGCTGTAAAATGGAGGCAGTAATATAGGGTTGTGATCAGTATTAAGAGAGAGAATACCAGGAGAGTGAAGGGAATTTTCCTTGAGGCACCCGGGCCCTCACTTAGTACAAGGTAGGAACCCACAGAATGCAAGGAACAGAGCAGGAGAACCAAGAGAAATCACTCCAGTGTACTTCAGGCCATCACCAAGTATACTTTAGAGACTGTGAAAAGCTAGAATTGGGGCAGCAGGATGGAGAGAGATCTTATAGAAAAGCACAAAAGCAGAAGGATGAAAGGCAAAGAGAAGCCCCCAATGACTCAGAAAGCTGAGAGCTGAGCTGTTGAGCAGAGAGAGCTCTCCTACAGTGCTGAAGGGGAGCAGGTGGATAGTGAATCTTAAAGAGATCTTGAAGTCACTAATGCATTGAGCGCAAGTCCTGGTGAAGAGAAGGTCCTTACGCTACCCTGAAAATATCTGGAGTCAGTGGTGAATGAAAGCTATAACAAAGCCCCAGCCCAGCTTAACCTCAGATTCGATTTATTTAGCCGCCCGTGCTACTGCATAACAGTAGAATAAGTGTGCCCTTTCCTTGGGCAAATATATATTTTTAAGTATTTTATTTATTTATTTCTCGATTTGAGAGAGAGAGAGAGCGCAAGAGAGCACAAGCAGGGGGACCTGCAGAGGGAAGGGGAGAACCAGGCTTCCCACTAAGCAGGGACCCCGATGTGGGGCTTGATCCCAGGACCCTGGGAATACAACCTGAGCCAAAGGCAAACGCTTAAGTGACTGAGCCACCCAGGCACCCCTTTCCTTGGGGCAAATATTACTTACGTCAGTCTCGACTGTTCTTTTTACCCATGATATTTGGCATATAATAAAAAAATGTGAGGCATGCAAAAAAGCAAGAAAACACGGCCCATGGAAGTAGTAAACATGAGAATAAACATAAAATACCTTTATTTTTTCCATTTCTTTCTTTTTTTGAGAGAGAGAGAGAAAGTCTGAGCGCAGTGGGAGGGGCAAAAGGAGAGGGAGAGAGAATCTCAAACAGACTCTGTGCCTTCCACCACCAGCACAGAGTCCAAGGTAGGGCTCGATCTCACAACCCTGAGATCATGACCTGACCTGAAATCAAGAGTCTGATGCCTAACTGACTGAGCCACGCAGGCGCCCATATTTTTCTCATTTCTTAATTTTTAAAGTGACAATTGGATACGGAAAACATAAAGAATAACAGTTTATTGTTGAGATTTTATCATATAGAAGTAAAATGTTTGACTATATGCTAACAAAGGTTGAAGGGGAGGTGATAGGAAGAATGGTGTTGTAAGGTTCTTACATTATATGTAAAATGACATAATATAATTTGAACGTAGATTGTAATATATTAAAGTTGCATATTATAAACCATAGAGCAACAACTTCAAAAAACAAGTTGGGGGCGCCTGGGTGGCTCAGTCGTTAAGCGTCTGCCTTCAGCTCAGGTCATGATCCCAGGGTCCTGGGATCGAGCCCCGCATCGGGCTCCCTGCTCCACGGGAAGCCTGCTTCTCCCTCTCCCACTCCCCCTGCTTGTGTTCCCTCTCTCGCTGTGTCTCTGTCAAATGGATGAATAAAATCTTTAAAAAAAAAAAACAAAAAACAAGTCGGTGTGTCTAATAAATTGAGAGCAGTGATAAAATGGAATCCCAAGAAATAATTAATTCAAAAGAAGGCAGGAACTGAGGGAAAGTGGAACAAAGAGCAAAGGGGCTACTTAGCAAATATTAAGATTGTAGAATTAAAATGGACAATATTTGTAATTAGAATAAATGTGAATAAAATGAACACTCAAATTAAAGCAGAGATTGTCCAACTGCATAAAAAAAAGCTCAAACTATATATGGCTTATAAGACACAGACTTTAAATACAAAGACACACATAGAATAAAAACAAAAAATTGGGGAAAATATGTCAGACAAAGAGTAAGCTTAAGAAAACTCAAATTAGAAAAAGAAAGCTCAAATTAGAATATTAATATCAGACAAAGTAGACTTGAGGACAAGAAGCATTATCAGAGATAAAGAGGGACATGTCATAATGACAAAAGGTCAATTAATCAAGAAAACACGTAAGTCATAAGTGTGTAGGTATCTAATAATAGGGTTTAGTGAAACAAAAAGTAAAGGGGAAATAGAGAAATCCATAACTATAGTCAGAGATTTTAGCAATGTAGTTAGAGATTTAACCCTCTCTCAGTAACTGATAGTACATGTAGAAAAACAGTCAGTAGCAATTCAGAGGATTTGAATACACTATCAACCAAATTAAATTAACTGACATTTTAAAACATTCCACTCAACAACACGTTCTTTTCAAGGGCATATGGGACATTACCAGTATAGACTATATACTGGACCATGAACACACACACACACACACACACACAATCACACACACACACATACACACACCCTTAATTTTAAGGATTGAAGTAACACAGAATATATTTCCTGGCCACAGTGGAATGAAATTAGAAATAACCCAAAATATTTGGAAAACCCTCAAATATTTGATGATTAAGACACAGATTTCAAAATTTCCATTAGTAAAGAAATAAAAATCAAAGACAACTATTTTGAACTGAATGATAAAAATATATCAATATTTGTAGAGTGTCATTAAAGCAATGCTTAGAGGACACAAATTTTACCAAATGGATGCAAGAAAAAAAACTAGAAAATCTGAATAGCCCTTCATCTATAAGGAAATTTAATTCATAATTAAAATCTTGCACAAAAAAAACCTTCCAGTCCAGATGGCTTCACTGCTAAATTTACCAACATTGAAGATGGAAATAATACCGAGTTTACATAAAATCTTTCAGAAAATAGAAAGAAGGGAACACTACCCAAAACATTTCATAGGGCCAGCGTAATTTTCATACAAAAACTAGGTAAGGACATTACAAGAAAAGAAAACTATCAACCAATATAGCAGTCAGGAACATGTTCATGGATTGGATAACTTAGTATTGTTAAGAAGCCTGTTTTCCCCTGATTATCTAAAGATTCAATGCAGTTCCCATTCAAAATCCTAAAGTTTGAATGACCAGAACAATCTTGAAAAAGAACAAAGTTGGAGGACTTCCACTACTTGATTTTATTATTTTATTTTTATTTTTTAAAGCTTTATTTATTTGAGAGAGAGAGAAAGAGAGAGCGAGAGAACAGGGCAGGGAAGGGGCAGAGGGAGAGAGAGTCTCAACTCTGCCCTGAGCTAGGAGCCTGGCACAATCCTCAATCTCAGGACCGTGGGATTACGACCCTGAGATCACCAACCTGGGCGGAAACCAAGAGTTACACTTAACCGACTGTGTCACCCAGGCACCCCTTGATTTTAAGACTTACTATAAAGCTACTATAATCAAGGCAGTGTTCTATTGGTGTAGACTGATGTTTCTTAACCTTGGCACTACTGACATTTTGGGCTAGATAACTCTTTGTTGTGGGTATTGTCGTATACACCATAGGATGTTAAGCAGCATCTCCAACCACTGTTTATTTACTAGATGTCAGTAGCCGACCCCTCTCTGAATTGTTAGAAAGACTGAATTTATCCACACATCATCAAATGCCTCCCTCCTTCTGTCCCTCCAGGGGTGGAGCAAAGTTACCCTGGTTGAGAACCACTGGCATAGAGATAGTAGAGAGAGATAAATTGACTGGTGAGACCGATCAGACAGATCCACACTTATATCACCAATTGATTTTTTTTTTTTAAAAGACACATTTATTCAGCGTCATGATCAGACTATTACATTTAGCAATCAACAGCATGGGTGCAAAAAAAAAAAAAATCTACATTAAAACCCTTTGTTGGAATGCTTTACACGTTCCACAGAACAGAAACTAAAATAACCTGTTATACAATTAGTCACAAATACAGTCCTCGAGTTTTTTGCCCATACACATGAGTATTGTCTAAAACATGTCTTCTTTGTAGCAGCGAGGCCCTGCCACCACTGGGCTTGGCTGAGTTCACAAATCTGCTGTAACCTGTAGCTTCCCTGTCCCTTCTCTGGCTCTCCTCTCCTGCTGAGCTTTGTTTCCTGGCAGTAATTAAAACCTTCTGCCACTGCCCTAGCTACTGCTGCTGCTGGAACCACCATAGCCACCTTGGTTTCGTGGTTTGGCAAAGTATTGGCCTCCACCACCCTAGGGGCCAGAGCTTCTGCCTCCAAAATTTCCTCCTTTCATGGGTCCAAAATTTGAGGATTGATTGTTGTAATTGCCAAAATCATTAGAGCTTCCGCCACCTCCAGAGCTGCTTCCATCATGACCAAGTCCGTCATAGCCATCCCCACGGCCACCATAGCCACCACCACCTCGACTGCCGCCAAAGCCACCTCGACCACTGAAGTTCCCTCCACGACCAAAGTTGTCATTCCCACCAAAACCACCTCCACGACCACCACCAAAGTTTCCAGAACCACTTCGACCTCTTTGGCTGGATGAAGCACTAGCCATCTCTTGCTTAGATAGGGCTTTCCTTACTTCACGGTTGTGACCATTCACAGTATGGGATTTTTGAATGACAATCTTGTCTACAGAGTCATGGTCATCAAATGTTACAAAAGCATAACCTCTCTTTTTGCCACTGCCTCGGTCAGTCATGATCTCGATCACTTCAATTTTCCCATACTGTTCAAAATAATCTCTTAGGTGATGTTCTTCAGTGTCTTCTTTAATGCCACCGACAAAAATCTTTTTCACAGTTAAGTGGGCACCAGGTCTTTGAGAATCTTGTCTTGAGACAGCCCTCTTTAGTTCCACAACTCTTCCATCCACCTAGTGTGGCCTTGTGTTCATGGCTGCATCCACCTCTTCCACAGTGGCATACGTGACAAACCCAAAGCCTCTGGAGCGCTTGGTGTTTGGATCTCTCATTACCACACAGTCCGTAAGCGTTCCCCATTGCTCAAAATGGCTCCTCAGACTCTCATTGGTTGTTTCAAAGCTCAAACCTCCGATGAAGAGCTTCCGCAGCTGTTCAGGCTCTTTGGGAGACTCTGACTTAGACACGACGGCGGTGGGAGGGGAGACTTAAACGATGCTTACTCTGCGGCGTCCACGGGCAGAAAGGACCAATTGATTTTTGACAAGGTTGCCAAAGCAGTTCAATGAGAGACTTTTCAACCAATTTTCAGTCACATCACATATAAAAGACCCAAAGCAGGGGCGCCTGGGTGGCTCAGTTGGTTGAGCGACTGCCCTCGGCTCAGGTCATGATCCTGGAGTCCCAGGATCGAGTCCCGCATCGGACTCCCTGCTCAGCGAGGAGTCTGCTTCTCCCTCTGACCTTCCCCCTCTCATGTACTCTCTCTCTCTCTCTCTCTCTCATTCTCTCTCTCAAATAAATAAATAAAATCTTTAAAAAAAAAAAAGACCCAAAGCAGAAACAGCCCAGTGTCTACCAACAGGAAAATGGATAAAGAAATTATGACACACTTACACTGTGGAATGCTACACTACAGTAAAAAGGAGTAAACAACAATTACACCAAACAATATAAATGAACCTCAAAATGTTTTGTTGGGCAAAGAATCCAGCTAACATAGTGTATGATTATATTTTATATGAAATTCAAGAATCTAATTTTATGATAAAAAAATCAGAAAGTTGCTTATGGTAGGAAGGTTGCTAACTGAACATAGGAAACATTCTGGGAGTGATGTAAATATTTTATATCTTATTTTGGAAAAGATTCCTAGAAGTGACATGATTGGATCAAAGGAAAAATACATATGACACTATGCTCTACATTACAGTTTTGTTCCCCCAAGTTTTTATTTAAATTCCAGTTAGTTAACATACAGTGTAATATTAGTTTTAGGTGTCAAAATCAGTGATTCATCACTTACATACCAATCCCCAGTGCTCATCACAAGAGGCCTCCTTAATACCCATCACCTATTTAACCCATCCCCCTGTTCATCTCCCCTCCAGTAACCCTCAGTTTGTTCTCCATAGTTAAGAGTCTGTTTTTTGGTTTGTCTCTCTTTCCCTTCCGTGTTCATTTGTTTTGTTTCTTAGATTCCACGTGTGAGAGAAATCATATGGTATCTGTCTTTTCTCTGACTTATTTCGCATAGCATAATACCCTCTAGCTCCATCCATGTTGCAAATGGCAAGATTTCATTCTTCTTTATGGCTAATATTCCATTTTATATATATATATATATATATATGTATACACACACACACACACACCACATTATCTTTATCCATTTATCAGTGCATGGACATTTGGGCTCTTTTCATAATTTGCCTAGTGTTGATAATGCTGTTATAAATATCAGGGTGCATATATCCCTTCGGACCTGTATTTTTGTATTCTTTGGGTAAATACCTAGTTAGTGCAATTCCTGGGTCATAAGGTTGTTCTATTTTTAACTTTTTGAGGAACCTCTTACTGTTTTCCAGAGTAGCTGCACCAGTTTGCATTCCCACCAACAGGTGTTGATGAGGATGTGGAAAAAGGAGAACCCTCCATATTACACATTTTTGGTCACACTGGTACTGTTAAAAGAAGTGTCTGTTTTCTCATAACCAATTAACAGAATTGCTTTCAGATTTATGGATTTTTGTCAAAATGGCATCTCAACATATTCCTAATTTCTTTCATTTGAGTGAAATTGAATATTCTTTTATATAGTTAAGAGACATTTGCATTTCTATCCTGTGAACAATCCATTCATACTTCTGGTGACACTTTTCTCAGTAGCTCTTATGTTAGGATTATTTCGTCTTTATCTACAGTAGAAGTTGCAAATATTTTTTCCAAGCTTGCCATTTATTTTTAAATTAAATTAAATGTAGAAATGTTTTTAAAAATTATGTAGTCAAATATATCAATATTTTCCTTATTGCTTCTGGAATTTATATCATAGGAAAGATTTCTCCACTTCCAGATCATAGAGCAATTCTCCAATTTTAAAAAAATATTTTTATGGTTTTGTTTTTTGACACTTAAGTATCTGATTCATTTAGAAACTGGGCTGTCCTAAAAGAAATGGATTCAATTTCATCTTTTCCACTTATTTATTGTATCCTTTCACCCTTCACCCTGTCTTTTTTTATTGTCAGGCTTCAGAGTTTGCATTGGATGTGTCTTTGACTTCGGTTCACCCACCATTTTTCTCTGACCACTGTTGACAGCTCTCGGCTCAGCTGCACTGGCATATCTCTTGCTTTTTGCCGTGGGCTTTCCCGCCGCTGCCGTGTGGAGCATCTGCAGGAGCCTGCTCAGCCATTCTGGCACGTGTGCAAACCTGAAAGCATTGTGGTATTAACAAGGCATTCATATCTTCTGGGGCAACTCTGGGAGATGGGAAACAGGGGTGAAATATTCTCTTCCATGTCTCAGGCAGTCGATTCTGAGATACATTCATTGTACGTGGTTCTCCAGATGGGTACCTTGTCACCTGCTTTGTTGTAGATGTTGTCAGTGGATTTTGACTTTGCTATTCTATTGCCATGTCTTGTCTTTTTTTTAAATGGGTAATTTAGTAAGATTCAGAAACTGTACTTCCACTGCTGACATTTTCCCATAGTTTTTCTTTATAAATTTAGCATATGTTTTTATCAGCAATACATTCTTTTTGCATACTCATGGAGCCTATGTAAGTATAATTATATTGTTGGTATTCTGCTGCAATTTGCTTTTTTTTTTTAAAGCTTTTTCAGATCCACTTGTGATGTATCTAGTTGATGAAAGAGCCAGAGAAGTAGAGGATGCCAGAGCAAGCCAGCTATTAGCAACAACACAAAGACCCTCCACCACTAGGGCGGGAAGGACATAGGGGAGAGTCTACTCTGAGCTCTCCGTGGGCTTGCCTGAAGCAGAAGGCAGCCTAAGGCAGCAGGTATGTGGCCTTGGCCTCATTGCCACCTTCTAAATCTCATGTCAGTGCACCTAATTGATTAGACCTAATTCATATCCTGTTCCTTAGCTACTGGGAGTTTGAGAATTTTTTTTTAAATAAGATTTCTGCAGCGTAGGGATACACATCAGAGAAAAGTGGAAATGGATTCTGAGCATCAGTCAATTACATCTTCAAAAATTTGTACAGTCTTGCCTTCCCACCTAAGTCCCTAATTCATCTGGTATTATGCTGTCAGGAAGGAATCTTATTTTATTTTTCCACATGGATAACCAATTGTCCAAGTACCATTTCTTGAAAAAGTTTTCCTCTACTGATCTGCAATGCTATTTCCATCATTAGTGAAGTTTCTGTGTACGTGTGGTGTGTTCCCGGTTTCTCCATTCTGTTCTATTGGTCAGTTTTTCTATCTCTGTACCAGCATTGCACTGTATTGATTAATATATCTTATATATTTTTGATATATAACAATATTCCCTAATCTTGATCCTGCAGAAGTGTTTTAGCTCTTCTTTGGCCTTTTGCCTTTCTTTTCTCTTTTCTAACATTTTATTATTTACATTCCCAAACATATAAAAAGTGGAAAGCATTTTACAGGGAATATACATATACCTATTATCCCAATTTATCCAGATTTTATCATTGACATTTTATTATACTTGCTTTATCATATAGCTATCCATCGGTTTATGCTTTTATCCCTCGATCAACACATATTGCTTTTGATGCATTTCAAAGTATGTTGTAGATAATAACAGGCAAAACTGATGTATGATGGGAAAAAAATCAGAACAATGGTTGTCTCTGTAGGATGGAGCAGGGCTCAGTGCGAAATAACATGAGGAAGCTTTGAGATGGTTTTGGTGTTCATTATCTTGATAATAGTTTGAGTTGCACTTTTTGTCAAAAGTCATTGAATGATGTAGTTAAGATTTGTGCATTTCAAATATGTTCAAAGGACAAAAACTGTAAACACATAACAAACTCTTTATCAATGGGATGCACCCTCCTACCTCAGCAATTCGTTCCGGATTTCCTTTTAACTGCTCACAATGATGTGTACTCCCTGCCCTTACCCCACATTGGGCTCTTAAAGCTTAGACTTCAGTTACGAATTCACATGCAGATATTATAATCTCATCAAACTGAAACTATTGTGGGAATCCACTGATGGGCAATGGATGGGTTTGTTAATAAGTGATATTGAGGCAACTGCCTATCAGTTGGATAAAAGGAAAACTAGTTTTTACCACCTGCCTTACACTAACATAAATTCCAAATATATTAAAAATAAAAAAATAATCCAAGTATTAAAGAAAATACAGGTAAATGCTTTATAATTTTGAATGTGAAAAATCCTTCCAAGCTAACTGAAGTGGAGGCTATGAAAATGAATAGTTTATATAAAATTTAAAAACTGATACAACATAACGATTTTATTTATTTATTTGACAGAGCGAGACACAGTGAGAGAGGGAACACAAGCAGGCGGAGTGGGAGAGGGAGAAGCAGGCTTCCCGCTGAGCAGGGAGCCCGATGTGGGGCTTGATCCCGGGACTCTGGGATCATGACCAGAGCCGAAGGCAGACGCTTAACGACTGAGCCACCCAGGCGCCCCCCCTTTTTTTATAAAGATTTTATTTATTTATTTGACAGAGAGAGAGACACAGTGAGAGAGGGAACACAAGCAGGCAGAGTGGGAGAGGGAGAAGCAGACTTCCTGCTGAGCAGGGAGCCCGATGCAGGGCTCGATCCCAGGACTCTGGGATCAAAAAACTGATACAACATAAACACACTTCAACAAATTCAGTACTCAGAATCAATTTGCAACACATAAGTCAAGGAATGAATCTCCTTATCTATAAAAAGTTCTTACATATCAAGAGAAAGAGATATCTTTCCCCTTTTAAAGGACTGAATGTGATGGACAATGGCTAGACCACATACAAAAAAAGAACTGTAATCTACAATTTCTGCAGCAATCAAACTCAAATGGCCATGACTTGGTAATTACTGTCACTTTCCCTAATTTTTGCCCAACTTCAACTCAGGGCCAACCAGACAAATCAAACATGTTCCCCAAACCAATCATATGGCTAGCCTATTTGTAGCTAGTTCATTTCCAGGTTCACCATGCCAACAACTCCCACCCAGAGCACAACTTAAAGGCTTCCCTTTATTTCACTACAAAGCTTTTCCACTTGCCCATCTGCCCTCGAGTCACTGCCAAACCCAAGTGATGGTGGCTGACTCCCTTGTTATAGCAGGCTCTGAAGTGAAGAGTCTTTGCTCACTCTCATGTGAGTGCTCTTCATTTATTTCCGCACTCCCAAACATGTACAAAGAATGTGAATAGGCTATTAAAAGCCAAAAAAGAAAAAATAGAAAGAAGAAAAGAAAAAAGAGTCAAAAAGTATATATGTTTGATTTCACTACTATTCAGATAAATGCAAACCGAACTCACATATCCGAATGATAAAGTTAAATGAATGATATGGACTTATCATGAAGAGACTATGGAGGAAGTGTCATCATTGGTGAATTTATGTGGGATACTTTGTAGAAGGGAATACTTTGGCCACATGTATGTAAAGCTTTAACAATGTTCATATTTTGGTCCCGAAATTCCACTTTTATTAATTTAATCTGCCAAAACTCTGTCCTATGTAAAAGGTATCTATTTCATTGTTACTAAGAAGGAAATAGGAGAAGCAAGCTATATATCAACATAAAGAATTAGCAGTGTCATGAGCACGCTCTGAAGGTGCATACATGAGTTGTGTCTTTCTACAATGTCAGCTTTATTCAGTCATAAAGCAAGGTTAACATAATTATAAAGCAGGTTCAGGATCCCAAACTCAATGCCATTTCCCCATGTGATTAACCTGGCTTCTTACACAGCACACAAGATAAGTCACACAGCAAACAAGATAACACGGGGGGGCAGGAAGTTAAGGAACCAAACATGAAGTCAGTCTGTGGGCCAGCAATTGAGTAAGGTCTTGGTCTGGTCCGGGTCAGCTCTCGACACTCAACTGCTTCTGATGTTCAAGCAGCGAAGGATCTCAGTTCTAGTCAGAGATCCATCGGTCAGAGCCTTCCGTGGCAGCTGCTTTTTGAAGTGGTCAGACAGAGAGGGGTCAGTGTCTGAAGAGTCTGACAGTTTGCTGCCCCAAATCCTGCCTTTTTAAAGGAATTTAATCAGTCTTGGGCCCCTGCAGACCTCCTTTGCTTCTGCTGATTGTCAATTTGGGGCTGTCGCCAGCTGGTGCTGGTCTTGGTGATACCTGGTAACTACAGTACCCTTAACAGCTTGCGTCATTGCTGACATTGGCCTCTGCTTGACAAGGGTGACTCCATTTTGCTCTCTACCAGCAGTATCGGAAAATAATTTGTAATTGCAACGTTCATGTTTACAACTGTGTAATTTTTTGAAAGATCACACACGTACTTTCACTTCTTGGTAAAGTATATCTTCCTCCCCCTTACTGCCCAGGTTTTTTTTTTTTTTTTTTACATTAACACTTGGCCATGAGTCTGAGGCTTTTTGTCCCAGGAGAGGGGACTGAGAATGCCTAGAACAAAAAAGTCATAGCTCAGCTTTGAACATTTTGAAGTCCCCATCAAGATAAAAGTAAAAACAGGGCTTTAGGAAAGAAAAGAAAAATATTAATTTTCTAGATAATTCTCAAACTGGGTTTTCACAAATTGAGCACCAATCCTTGGAGCATGAAAGAGTGGAGGCTATGATAAGAATATTCCTATCACACATCATGTACAAAATCCCTGTGGGGCTAGGGATGGAAGAAGCTAGGAGAAAAATAAGAGGGTAAACTGAGTTCAGTTTTAGTGTGGTTCTGTGCCCCACTTCTGGTGTCCTGTTGGGTCCCTGTTAGATCTCTGGGATTCTGACAGAGATTTGGGAATCTCGGAGCTCAGGGAACTTACAGCTTGCTTCCCATTTGAGCTTCTGGTTGACCATCGATGTGTCTGTCCATGGCTATATCTTTATATGTCCCATGGCTATGTGGAGTGGGCAAAACAACAATACCAGTATGGTAGACTTAGGTGGACAGAGGGTCTGAGACAGAGTCCCATGATTCCCTTCAGCCCAGGCATGATGTTGAAGACAGCCAGATGTTCCAGTGTGCCCCAGTTTGGTGATGGGAGGGGGGCGGTGTAGAGTGGGGAACGCATAACAGGTTCAGAGCCAGTATCATCATGGCACAAAGGAACGAGTGACCAGTGAGGTACATGGGACTCTGTGACAGATGTGGTAAGACAGTCTCATAGCAGCTCATGGGCAGGGCCTGGGCCTGAAGTTCTCAAGTTTCTTGAGAGTCTACTTTAAAGCATAGCTCGATTTCTCTAGAACACAAGCAATAACAAAACAAAAGTTATCAGAGAGATTAGGGCAAAACAAAGTTCGCAGGGAGATGTGTAGGATCATAAAAGAGAGAAACTGGAGGAAAATTGCACTGAAGCAGGGGCAGATTTAGAATTGATAAACAGGCTCTAAAATCACCAGTGCATGGGTGTGGCTTAATCTTATGGAGGAGTGGACATGTGGTATTGGAACGTTTGGAGCTGGCTGAAACCCAAAGTGTCAAATCACTCATAATTTCAAGGTTGATTGGCTCTTGACATAGAAAGATCTGGGTCAACTGGAGAGATACCTTGGGACCTGTCGCAGGATGGGAGGAGGGCTGGAGGAGTCCCAGGTGAGAGTCAGACCTTCCAAGGTTGAGCATAGTATTCTGCGGAGCAAACCTTCTCTATGAGATAAATTAAAGAACTTGAAAGGCGGGGCAGGGCAGGGGGCTGGAGAAAAGAAGGGGCATTTTGTGCTCTTTTATTTTTAAATTATATTTGATAATCAAAATGTCTGTAGGCAGCAATTTAGCCATGGGGAAAGTGCCCACTGAAAATTGTGTTGAATAGCAGACCACGAATCTCATTACGTGAATAATGGTCTAACAAAGCCTGCCTACTCTGCCACCCACTTGAGCTTGCACAATGCAAATAACACCTTAGGCAAGAAGAGGAATCTATTGCAAATGCTGTTTTTCTACAGATGCCTTATTGTTCCTTTTCCAAATATAACCCCGAAGACTGTAGTTTGTTTGTGATGTAGGAAAATCATTTGGCTGCTGTGAGCTAGGAAATTGGTGTGGAAAGAAATGTCATAGACACATGAAGGGGCCTATGTTTTACTTTGACAGTGCTATTTGGAATGAAAAGCAGGTTTTGATACTAAATTGGGATAATACCATTTTTTATAAGGACTAATTATATAAAACTAGTCTAAATTTTTCATTATTAATAGATTGTTCTCCTGTGACCAGTGACGTACAACTTGTTAGAGGTACTAAGGTTAACAGAGGGTCAAATATTTTGGCTAGTGTCTTTTTCTGGGATAACTCATCAGAACTGTTCTGCTAAATATAAAGTGACCTTGTTTTTTGTTTATGATAAAAGGAAGAGACGAGCAGAAAAGAATAGATAAGGGGGAAAAAAAGGAAAGAAAAGGAAAAATAAATCTACTACATTGCTGAGTTTTGCCCAAACTGCCATAATTTGAGTCTCTTTTTATGTGCTTATTTGCCAACCATATGTTATTTTACTTGCGGTATTTTACTTGAGGCAGTGCCCTTGGCTGGCCTCCCTGCTTCTCTTTATGCTCCCGGAGTCAGTCACCTACAATGTAGCCAGACTCCTTGTAATATGTCTCACATCCTGTCACTATCCTACTTCAAACCCTCTGATGGCTTCTCATTACATTCTAAGTAAAATCCAAGCTTCCAACCCTGGCTTAATAGACCCTACCTGACCTGGTCTCTACGCGCTTCTCCTTCCCCAGCTAGCTCCAACCTTACTTTCTCTCTGTTCCTTAAATAGGCCAAATTTATTCCCAGCTCAGGTGGCTTGCTCGCTGTCCCCTCCCTGGAAACATTCTGCCTCAGGTGTCTGCATAATTGCCTTATTATTTTTTAACACTTGCTTGGGGTATAATTTACATATGATACAAGTGAACAATTTAATGGATTTTAATACATTTACAGAATTGTGCGACCATCACCCATAATCTCATTTCAGGATATTTTCATCACCTCCAAAAGAAATCTTGTACCCATTAACAGTCACCTCCATTCCCTGCCTCCTTCTCCAGCCCTAGACAACTGATAATCTAAGTTCTGCCTCTAGAGGTTTGATTATCCTGCACTTTTTACATAAATGGGATCATAAAGCATATGATCTTTCCTGGCTGGCTTCTCTCACTTAGTATGTGTTGGAGGTTCGCCCATGTTGCGGTACACATTAGTAGTACTTCGTTTTTTTTATTGCTGAAGAGTATCCCCTTGTACGGATATACCACATTTTGTCTATCCATTCATCAGTGGATAGAAGTTTGTGTTGTTTTTACTTTTTGGCTCTTATGAACAGTGCTTCTATGAACATTGATGCACAAGTTTTTGTGTGGACATATGTTTTCATTTTCTTGGGTAGACAGAAGTGGAACTGCTGGGTCAAATGGTAATCCTGGGTTTAGCATTTTGTTTTCTTTTTAAATATGAATCTTTTAGTTTGGGGAGGAAAACACATCCAGTTAGTAATCTGTCTATGTTACCTCTTTGCTTAGACATTTGAAAACCTCCCGAACCACAGCAAGTTTTCTTTTTAAAGAAAAGAAATTGTTTTTCTTTTTAAAATATGAATCTTTTATTTTTTCATATTTTTAATTACTTATTTATTTTTTCTTATTTTTAAATTTTTTTGATGTGGTGTTCTATAACGGCTGCACTATTTTCCATTTCCAGCAGAAATTTTTTTCTTTTTTTAAAAATTTTTTTATTGTTATGTTAATCACCATGTATCATTAGTTTTTGATGTAGTGTTCCATGATTCATTGTTTGTGCATAACACCCAGTGCTCCACGCAGAACGTGCCCTCTTTAATACCCATCACCAGGCTAACCCATCCCCCCACCCCCCTCCCCTCTAGAACCCTCAGTTTGTTTTTCAGAGTCCATCGTCTCTCATGGTTCGACTCCCCCTCTGACTTACTTCCATTCATTCTTCCCCTCCTGCTATCGTCTTCTTCTTTTTTTTCCTTAACATACATTGCATTATTTGTTTCAGAAGTACTGATCTGTGATTCAACAGTCTTGCACAATTCACAGCGCTCACCATAGCACATACCCTCCCCAATGTCTCTCACCCAGCCACCACATCCCTCCCACCCCCAACCACTCCAGCAACCCTCAGTTTGTTTCCCGAGGTTAAAAATTCCTCTTATCAATGAGGTCATATGATACATGTCTTTCTCTGATTGACTTATTTCACTCAGCATAACACCCTCCAGTTCTATCCATGTCGTTGCAAATGGCAAGATCTCATTCTTTTGATGGCTGCATAATATTCCATTGTGTATATATACCACATCTTCTTTATCCATTCATCTGTCGATGGACATCTTGGCTCTTTCCACAGTTTGGCTATTGTGGACATTGCTTCCAGCAGCAATTTAAGAGGGCTCCGATTTCTTTGCATCCTTGCCAACATTTGCTATCTGATTGGTTTTACTCCATTATTCTGGACTGCACCCCAGTGACGGAGCTGGTCCATCTTGGTGACCAGTACAGTTAACTTTTACAGTCACCATCGTGTGGTTTATGTGTTGATTACTTAAAAGCACTTATTTGAAATGTTACTGTTTTTGTTCACTTGTCTATAGTCTATTTGTACCCTGACCTTACCCATTAGAATGCAAACCACATAAAAAAAGATGTTGTCTATCTTGTTTTGTGTGTTTGAGACTCTGCAATGGTGCCTGGCATATAATATGTACTGGGTAGCTATTTAATGAATAGACCAGTAAAGTAAGTAAGATAACTAAAATAAGTTAGTAAAGAAACATACGATTATCAAAACAAGTTTGGGAGAATTTCCTTGAAATATACATTGACAGGGGACAGAGACTCTGCCTTTGATATAATCTGTGGAATTTACTGAGGGTTGTTTCAGAAGTGTGTGTTTAATGTCACAAGAGACTGCTATACTGTTCTCAAAACAGCGTTAGCAGTGCATTCCCACCAGAAACATAGCTCCACATCCTTGCAGGCACTTGGTCTTGTCAATTTATTATCAGTATCATTGTAACGGTTATTGACATCATTCTAGTAGGTGTGTTCTGGTAGGTCATTGTGTTGTTGTTTTTAATTTGCCTTTTTAAATGACTAATAATTTGAGTCTCTTTTCATGTGCTTATTTGCCATCCATATGTTATTTTACTTGAGGTATTTGTTTGAATCTTATGGATTTTTTTTTTCCCAACTGGGCTGTTTGTTTTCTTATTATCGAGTCATGGCAGTGCTTTACATATTCTGAATGCCAGTTCTTTATTAGATATGTATTTTCTAAGTATTTTCTCCCCATCTACAGTGTGTCTTCATTTTCTTTGTTCTTTTTAAAATTTATTTTTATTTTTTCAATTTCTTTTAGTTGGACACCGGTATTATTCTCTCTCTCTTTCTAACAATCAACTTTATTTTTTAGAAATATTTTCAATTTACAGAAAAATTGTGAAGACGGTACAGAAAGTTCCTTCCTATGTGTCTGAACCCAGTTTCCTCTATTATTAACAGTTTCCATTAGCATGGTACATTTCTTACAACTGATGAACCAATGTTGATATATTATTATGAACCAAAGCCTATACTTTATTCAGAAGTCTACATTTTTATTTGCTTGGTGTTTACCTGATGTTCTTTTTCTGTTCCTGGGTCCCATTCAGGATAACATATTATAGTTGGTTCTCATCTTTCGATAGGCTCCTCTTGGTTGTAATAGTTTCTCAAGAGTTTCTTTGTTTTGATGTATTTGACAGTTTTGAAAAGTACTGGTCAGATATTTTATAGAATTCCCTTGAACTGGCATTTTTCTGATGTCTTCCTCGTGATTGGGCTGGGGTTATGTGTTCTCAGAAGGAAGACCACAGAAGTAAAGCATCACTTTCATGATATCATTTAAGGATATATATCACCTGGATCACCTGGCTGAGGCAGTATGTGTCAGGTTTTTCTACGTAAAGTTATTTCTTTTTCCTTTTTTCTGTACTGTGTTGTCTTGAAGGGTTTGAATGTGCACAGCCCACAATTGCGCATGAGGCAGTTATCGTCCACCTCCTTGAGGATGGAGTGTCTACATAAATTATCTGAGATTCTTCTGCATGGGAGAGTTATCTCTTCTTCCCATTTACTTATTCATTCTAGTCATTTATATTGATTTGAACTTGTGGATATTTATTTTATAATTTGAGTTATAATCAAGATGACTTTATTTATTTTGTTGCTCAAATTGTTCTATCTTTTGCCACTGAGAGCTTTTTCAATTGATCCTGTGTCCCTTTGATACTTCCCCATGCAATCAGATTGGTTTTGAACACTTTCTTACTTTCTGGCATAACAAGATGCTCCAGGCTAACGTTGTCTATTTCCTGCCCCACGCCTAGAATCAGCCATTTCTGTAAGCAGTCCTATTTTCTTTCTCTGGAGAATGATGTTAGGATCTAAGGTCTACATGCTTGGTTTGATTGTTGCTATTAGAATGCTTCTAAGTCCTTTCAGCTGATTAGGCATGAAGATATGTATATTTGCATCTACATTTATAAGGATATTGATTGGATTGATTGGTAGTTTTTCTCTTGGAATATCTTTTTAAAATTTTTGAAATCAGGTTATAAAATCAATACACAAAAATTAATAGCCTTCATATAAAAAAAACCAAAAAACCCCCACCCTAATCATTTTCCTTCTAACCTCTGTCACAAGACAGACCAGGTGGGAGGTGGTCTCTCCTTGAATTTTGAGTTACTTGTTTGCCCTGTGATCTCAGCTCTCTGAGAGGCTTACAGAAATTATAATTTTTATCTGGCTTTCCTCACCATTAAGGTTGTTAAGATTCAGTTTTGTTTTTTGGGTTTTGTTTTGTTTTGTTTTTGCATTCTAGGAAGAAAGGAATCTCTTAAAAATTAATCCCTAATGTAGCTAGTTTTGAATTTAAACATTTCATGGGGAAATGAGTCACAATCCAGGGGAAAAGTTCACATTCCCACTCTCTACTCTTACTCATGAGACTAGAGCAGAAGTCTGAATGTTTTGGGAAACTCCAGGATACAGGGCCAGTCTGCATAAGGCAGACTAGAGCAGATCCTGGGGAGACATCAACATCTGTAGGTAAGGGATGTAATTTCTTGAAAAAATAATGGAGTTTTCATGGAGAAGTTTTGAGAAAGTGTGAGGAACAAGTCAAATCCTGAGGGCAGGTGAGCAAGGATACCACCTGGTAGGTATCCAGTGAAGAGAGACCTCCTAAGAAGTCCTTAACTTGTGAGATGCTTCTCCTTCAGATTAGGAGAAAAGTCAAATTTGTCACACATGTTTAAAATGATTTCCCTATAAATATAATTCCTTCGAGATTACTTATACCAATAGTTCTCAACCCCATGTACACATTAAAATTACTCAGAGTATTTTTATAAAATGCCAATCCTTGGGTCCCATCCTAGACCAATTATATAAAAATGTCTGGGTGTTTTTTTTCTAAGCAATGAGAGCTTTTTGAAGATTTCAGATTATCTTAATGGAGTCATATTTGAGAATCACTATATGTTTGACTAGATGTTTTACTATAATCTGAAAAACCCATATAGGCATGAGGTCCTAAAGGTAAAGGAAACCTGTGCATACTACATTCTGCTTTGAAGCAGGACGTTGGGAGAGAGTGCTTTACAATAAGGGGGATTCAGATAGCAAGTTCTATGTGCTAGAGAAGCAAGTGGGGGCCTAGAGTGGAGAAAAAAAAAATCTTTGAGGTAGATTATATAATATGGAGTTAGGTTTGTTACCTGCAACCAAGAGGAATCTCCTCTAATTTAAAAGGAGATGTAACCCTGAAAGAAGAGTTAGAATACTGTCACTTGGGTTGCATTCACTTTATTAAAGACTTGCCATGTATCCTAATATTTTTTTCTCAACTTCTCCACTGTCTGGTGAAAATGATGATCGCAGGCTCAGAAACCTTGCTGTGGTTGGGGAGGTTTTCAAATGTCTAAGCAAAGAGGGAACATAGACAGATTATTAACTGTATGTATTTTCCTCCCCAAACTAAAAATTCCTTGGTGGATTAGATTGTGCCTTACTTATGTATATACAACATCAATTAGTGAAGATATATGATTAGTTAATTAATTTTCCTGTCCATTTACTCATCAAATTCTTTTATGAACTTATTATGTATCAGGCAGTGGTTTAGGCCTGGGGATAAAATATGGAAAGGCGACAGACAAGTCTCTTCCCCGTGAAGCTTACATTCTAGTAAGGGAAACAGTCACTGAACAAATAAATGAAGTGTTAAAAATCCATATAATAAATGTTATGAAGAAAGCAAAGTAGATTAAATGTATAGAGAATATACAGAGATATGTGCAGGAAGAAACCCTCTTTTGGATAGGGCTATTAAGGGAAGACTTTCTGAAAGGCATCTGAAGATCCGAATGAGAAAGTACCACCTATGTGAATGTGTAAGGAAAGTGGAATAGCAAATGCAAAGAGGAAACAGCAAGGGAATTCCCCCTGAAGTAAGAATAGCCTTAATTTGTTCAGGAATTGGCAAGATGATCCATGAAATTGGATCGTAGTGAGAAAGGGAGAGAGTGACATGAAATGAAGTCATAGAGGTATGAGGGACTGGGTCATGTAGAGCATTGTAGATCTTGGTAAGGAGTTGGGATTTAATTATAAATATACTGAAAAGCCATTGGGGATTCTTGTGCAGGGGAGCAAAGCACCTGATTTGTTTTTAAAGGATTACTCTGGCTGTTGGGTGGCAAGTAAATAACTTAAAGAAAGAATGAAATATTATTACAACACTCTATTATGAGCATAAATGTCTTGGTTAGGGGAGGTAGATTGAGTGTTCTAAGACACAGGATGGAAAAATATTCCATTCAGCCATATCCCTGGGATACCATCATGATCTAAAAGGACTCAATTCATCTCTTTGAAGGGAAAAGTTCCTTTGAGACACAATTCCTGTTGGATGATGTCCCATGCTGTTGGCAAGAGTCTATAAAACACCTTTCCTTCAAACCATCTCAGACATGGCAATCCAGGAGAACTCAGGCACTGCATCTTAATTGCTGTCATCATAAACAGTTGCATCTGGTTGCTGGAGTGCCAGACACAAGAGTCTGTGTTCCATACCTATGGTAACTGGAACATCATTTTCTATTATGTTCTATTTTGTTCTGACAGACAAATGATTAATTAGCACAATCAGCATCTCTCCTTGAAAATGGCCATGGATCAGTGTGTTCCTCTCCATCATGTAATTGAATCAGAGCCCACACACCTGTTTCCACTTCCTTTAAACAAACACCTGCCCAATAACCAACACAAAGCAATATTAAATCTCAACCTGCCATGTGCATAAGTACATCTTTCAACTTGACCTAATCAATGCTGAAAGCTATGAAAACACGGGTCTCAGAGAAGACTGCTGCCTGATCCTCAAGTGTAATCAGAGTGTCTGCAGCTCTGGCCCCATTCAGGCTGCGTGACAATATAGCCAAGGCTATATTGCAGAGTGATTCAGAGTTTGGCTCTGGGGTCAGAGCAGCCTAGGATCATACTTGGTTTTCCTGTTGTGTGACATTGAGCAGTTCATTTAGCCCCCGTAAGTCTCTGTTTCCTCACCTATAAACACTATAAATGGTGTTTATGACAAATGTTTGTTGTTTTTCTACATGTAAATCATGCATATAATTGTCTTAACACAGTATTTAGCACATAGTAAGCAAGTGTTAGCATTATTTACTATAATAAAAGAATATGAAGAACAATTAGATTGGCAAATTTTAGTTCCAGTTAAGATGGAGTAAATGCATGCCACCCTATCTTTTCCACTGATTACAACCCAAAGTCCTGAACACAATACATGAAACACCATCTGAGGACTCTGAAGAGTATATAATAGCAAATCAACTGGGGAGGAGACCAAAAAACTCAAAGAACAACACCTACGGAGAAGAGTCTCTGCTTCTTCTTTCCTCCCATATTTCCTGGCATAGATTCCAGGGAAGCCTGAATCTTGAAACTGTGCAGTAAGTGCTAATAGAAAATGCTGCAAGAAAAATCCTCTCTTTCGGGCCAGAAAACTGGGAAAGGAGCCCCCAGGAAAGAGAGATCGTTATCTCTTCAAGCCCTACTTGGGATGTGTCCGAGTAATGAAGTGGCATTCCCATGGCAGTGGCAAAAGCAACAGCAGTGGAGGTGGTATGGGCTAGGAGATACGGCAGACTCTTTCGTCTTGCTACTTTGCTCTGAGTTAGACCTACTTTCAGGAAGTTCCTTATAGTGCACTGATGCTAAAACCATGGTTTTCCAGGCAGAGCCATGAAAAGGAGCTCCTAGGAGTCAGAGAATGTGGTGGCTTCACAGAATGGAGATAGTTGGAGAAAGGGATCCTTTAAATCTGTGTATAAAGTCTTGGTCTCATCATGAGTTGTGCATGCATAGAACTTGATCATAAGCAACATAGCAAACACTTTTAGAACTGAACCGTAGTGTAGACCACTACCCAGGTTTTAGACTGAGCCCTGAATGGTGCATGCACAGGGTAGGCCAGATACTACAGAAAGGTTGTAAATACTAAATTGATACTGGAGCCACCGTGTGCACGTGGGTCGGGACTGTGGTCTGAACCTAGCTAGGTTGGTTGCCTACTAAAGCAAACAAATAAACAAAACAAAACAAAAAAACCACTCCCCAGAAAATTTTTAATCCAAATTTAAACCCAGAGCCCAGCGTTTCATAGCATAATACGAAAGTGTCTAGGATACAATCCAAAATTACTTGACATACAAAGAATCAGGAAAATGTTAACAACCTTCAAGGGAAAAAGTAATCAACAAGCACAAATTCCCAGATGACCCAGATGTGGGAATTATTGGACAAAGATTTTAAAGAACCTCTTATAATGATGTACATGAAGTAAGGGTGAGCACTCTTGAAAATGGAAAGATAGAAATTCTCAGCCAGGAAACAGAAGGGATATCAAGAACCAAATGGAAATTTTGAATGGATAGATACTGTAACAGAAATAAACAGTCCACTGTAGGACTACAAAAGCAGAATGGAGATGGGAAAGAAAAGAATCGATAAACTTGATGGTGGATCAATAAAAATTATCCAATCTGGAAAACATAGAAGAAAAAAAAGTTTCATAAAATATGCACAGAGCCTCAAAGAATAGTGGGACAGTATCAGAGCTTCTTATTTTGGTGTTATTGTAACCCTGGAAGGTGAGGAGAAAGAAATGGTGCAGAAATTTATTTGAAGAGATAATAGCTGAAAATTTTCCAGAGTTGATAAAGGAACATATATTTGCAGATGCAGGAAGTTTGGCAAACTTCAGGTAAGATAAACTGGAAGAAAGTCATGCTCTGACTCATAATAATCAAAGAACAGAAACTAAAACAAAGCAAAGATCTTGAAAAGGCCAGATGAAAACAACACATAAGGAATCAGTGATTCAAATGAGGGAAGCTTTCTCATCAGAAACCATGAAGGCAAAGCAAAAAACAGAAAAGGAAATAGTGGAATAATGTTTTAAATAAAGTGTTGTAAGAAAAATACTGTCAATGCAGATTTCCATGCCCACTAAAAATATCACTCAGGAATTTAGTTCTGAGATCAGGTCCAGTATTTTATTTTATTTTTTAAAGATTTTATTTATTTATTTGACAGAGAGAGAGAGATCACAAGTTAGGCAGAATGGCAGGCAGAGGGAGAGGGAGAAGCAGGCTTCCCGCTGAGCAGGGAGCCTGATGTGGGGCTCGATCCCAGGACCCTGGGATCATGACCTGAGTTGAGGCAGTGGCTTAACCGACTGAGCCACCCAGACGCCCCAGGTCCAGTATTTTAAAATATGTTGACTTTTTCACCAAATGCCCTTATCATGTTCCGGTTACAGTTCTCTGTACAAGCAATTCCAGAAAGATAAGGACTCAACCTCTCTCTCCAAGAAACTTATTCCGAAGTCTGGGGGAAGGTGGAAATATGAGCAATTAAGTGCCGTGTAGACTTTGGAATTAAGGTTGGAGTCCATATATGGTACTCTGGAGACACAAAGGACAGCATAGTTGTCTCTCTATTCAGGTAAAAAGAGGGAACCGGGTGTAGTTTTAATAGGCGATTATGTTGAATGTTCAAAGATGTGTCTCAATGCTGGGCACCTATTGTGTTTCTTAAATCTTATAAACCACACACTTGTAAAATAGTCCCTAATACCTTAAGATTTAAAAAAGAAAAACATAGATATCCTGTGATTCTGGTACTTTGTCATCAACAAATAAGCAATTATTGAAGGATAACAGGAATAAGAAATGTGTAGGTACAATTTAAGAATTGTTTTCACTCACTTACATTTTCCTGATGAAGCACTGAGTTCTTGGAGTACCCAAAGAGAAAAGTCTTCAGTGTGATTCTAATAAGAAATCATCTTTGATGTGGAAGGCTCTTCCTTTACTTAACTGGGGGCAGATTCAGAAGGGCACATCCCATACTAAACTGCTGGTCTACTAATGTTTTAAAATTAGACTAGTAGAGACTGAGTTTGGGTAGAGAAAGGTGCCATGAGTTTGGGTAGAGAAAGTTGACATCCATATTTTGGCTTCTGCTTGTATTCTCTCAATTTCAAAAAAGGCAATTTGACATCATTTTTAATAACCCATAATCCCTCAAATTATGGCTGTTCTTTGTTGTTTTAATTACAATTTGAAATTAGATATGCAACCCACCAACCCACAATAAAACACTCTGAAGCTTTTCTTCTCAAAGGGAAACACTTTCAATCTTTAAACTCTGCACAAATGTCCCATTTTATTTGACTAGTGTTATACCACAGAAACTGATTACTTTCTCAACAAAGAAAAAACAGTTTAATAGACCAGATTTTCATGTCATTAGAAAGTCGTCTGACCTTTTTTCTTTTTTTTTTTCCTCAACAGAACTATTTCCTTTTGAAGACAAAATAACTCTGGTCCTGCAGACAAAAATCCATATATAAGGGAATATCTGTTAAACAAAATTTAATGGGACACTTTTCTGGGAAATGTTTATCTGTGGACAAAAGAGGTATATTTTCTTAGACAAATCTACACAGCCTATACATATGGTGTGGTTCAAAGCAGTCTTCAAGGTTTTATCTTTTTGTCTCCATTATGCAAACTGGGTCTTCACTCATGCATAACAAAACCAAGGAAAATATGTGACTTGAGTTCCCAATATTGTTTCTCAAGTCAGTCTTCAAAGCTTTGGCTTTGAATACAGAGATGGAATCTGGATAGAATGAAATTAATACAGGGAAGCGACCCTTGTCCTTTGATATAATTGTTCCCTTGCCAATTTCTAAAATTGTAAATAAACAGAATTAAAGAGTTTGCTGTTTTTAACTTTTTATAAATATTTATTGCAATAATCTCCTCTGTTTTTCAAACATGTGGCCTGGGTTCTCCTGAATATAGCCAACTTGAATACAGTCAACTTTCAAAGAAAGAGAATTTAGGATCTTGGTACTTGATGATAGAACAAAAAGATTCCCCGAGAAAATCATTGAGAGGCTGCAAAGGAACTCTTGCCATTATTCCTGTCAGTGGGATAAGCGGCAATAAGCTGAGAGTTTTTAGGATGGTAGGATCTTTTTTTTAAAAATTTTTTTATTGTTATGTTAATCACCATACATTACATCATTAGCTTTTGATGTAGTGTTCCATGATTCATTGGTGTGCATAACACCCAGTGCTCCACGCAGAATATGCCCTCTTTAATACACATCACCAGGCTAACCCATCCCCCAAACCCCCTACCCTCTAGAACCCTCAGTTTGTTTTTCAGAGTCCATCGTCTCTCATGGTTCGTCTCCCGCTCCGACTTACTCCCCTTCATTCTTCCCCTTCTGCTATCTTCTTCTTTTTTTTTCTTAACATATATTGCATTATTTGTTTCAGAGGTACAGATCTGTGATTCAACAGTCTTGCACAATTCACAGCACTCACCATAGCACATACCCTCCCCAATGTCTATCACCCAGCCACCCCATCCCTCCCACCCCCCACCACTCCAGCAACCCTCAGTTTGTTTCCCGAGATTAAGAATTCCTCATATCAGTGAGGTCATATGATACATGTCTTTCTCTGATTGACTTATTTCGCTCAGCATAACACCCTCCAGTTCCATCCACGTCGTTGCAAATGGCAAGATCTCATTCCTTTTGATGGCTGCATAATATTCCATTGTGTATATATACCACTTCTTCTTTATCCATTCATCTGTCGATGGACATCTTGCCTCTTTCCACGGTTTGGCTATTGTGGACATTGCTGCTATAAACATTGGAGTGCACATACCCCTTCGGATCCCTACATTTGTAGCTTTGGGGTAAATACCCAGTAGTGCAATGGCTGGATCATATCGTAGCTCTATTTTCAACTGTTTGTGGAACCTCCATACTGTTTTCCAGAGTGGTTGCACTGGCTTGCATTCCCACCAACAGTGTAGGAGGGTTCCCCTTTCTCCGCATCCCCGCCAACATCTGTCGTTTCCTGACTTGTTCATTTTAGCCATTCTGACTGGTGTGAGGTGGTATCTCATTGAGGTTTTGATTTGGATTTCCCTGACACCGAGCGATGTTGAGCACTTTTTCATGTGTCTGTTGGCCATTTGGATGTCTTCTTTGGAAAAATGTCTGTTCATGTCCTCTGCCCATTTCTTGATTGGATTATTTGTTTTTGGGTGTTGAGTTTGATAAGTTCTTTATAGATTTTGGATACTAGCCCTTTATCTGATATGTCATTTGCAAATATTTTCTCCCATTCTGTCGGTTGTCTTTTGGTTTTGTGGACTGTTTCTTTTGTAGTGCAAAAGCTTTTCATCTTGATGAAATCCCAATAGTTCATTTTTGCCCTTGCTTCCCTTGCCTTTGGTGATGTTTCTAGGAAGAAGTTGCTGCGGCTGAGGATGAAGAGGTTGCTGCCTATGTTCTCCTTTAGGATTTTGATGGACTCCTGTCTCACGTTTAGGTCTTTCAACCATTTGGAGTCTATTTTTGTGTGTGGTGTAAGGAAATGGTCCAGTTTCGTTCTTCTGCATGTGGCTGTCCAATTTTCCCAGCACCATTTGTGGAAGAGACTGTCTTTTTCCCATTGGACATTCTTTCCTGCTTTGTCAAAGATGAGTTGACCATAGAGCTGAAGGTCCATTTCTGGGCTCTCGATTCTGTTCCATTGATCTATGTGTCTGTTTTTGTGCCAGTACCATACTGTCTTGATGATGACAGCTTTGTAATAGAGCTGGAAGTCTGGAATTGTGATGCCACCGGCTTTGCTTTTCCTTTTCAACATTCCTCTGGCTATTTGGGGTCTCTTCTGCTTCCATACAAATTTTAGGATTATTTGTTCCATTTCTTTGAAAAAAGTGGATGGTATTTTGATGGGGATTGCATTGAATGTGTAGATTGCTCTAGGTAGCATTGACATCTTCACAGTGTTTGTTCTTCCAATCCATGAGCATGGAACGTTTTTCCATTTCTTTGTGTCTTCTTCAATTTCTTTCTTGAGTATTTTATAGTTTTCTGAGTACAGATCCTTTGCCTCCTTGGTTAGATTTATTCCTAGGTATCTTATGGTTTTGGGTGCAATTGTAAATGGGATGGACTCCTTAATTTGTCTCTCTTCTGTCTTTTTGGTGGTGTATAGGAATGCCACCAATTTCTGCGCACTGATTTTATATCCTGCCACTTTACTGAATTCCTGGATGAGTTCTAGCAGTTTTGGGGAAGAGTCTTTTGGGTTTTCCACATACAATATCATATCATCTGCAAAGAGTGAGAGTTTGACTTCCACTTTGCCGATTTGTATGCCTTTGATTTCTTTTTGTTGTCTGATTGCTGTGGCTACAACTTCTAATACTATGTTGAATAGCAGTGGTGATAGTGGACATCCCTGCTGCCTTCCTGACCTTAGGGGGAAAGCTCTCAGCTTTTCCCCATTGAGAATGATATTCGCTGTAGGTTTTTCCTAGATGGCTTTTATGATATTGAGGTATGTACCCTCTATCCCTATACTCTGAAGAGTTTTGATCAAGAACGGATGCTGTACTTTGTCAAATGCTTTTTCTGCATCTATCGAGAGGATCATATGATTCTTGTTCTTTCTTTTGTTAATGTATTGTATCACGTTGATTGATTTGTGGATGTTGAACCAACCTTGCAACCCAGGGATAAATCCCACTTGGTCATGGTGAATAATCCTTTTAATGTACTGTTGGATCCTATTGGCTGGTATTTTGGTGAGAATTTTTGCATCCATGTTCATCAAAGATATTGGTCTGTAATTCTCCTTTTTGATGGGGTCTTTGTCTGGTTTTGGGATCAAGGTAATGCTGGCCTCATAAAATGAGTTTGGAGGTTGTCCTTCCATTTCTATTTTTTGGAACAGTTTCAGGAGAATAGGTATTAATTCTTCCTTAAATGTTTGGTAGAATTCCCCTGGGAAGCCATCTGGCCCCGGGCTTTTGTTTCTTGGGAGATTTTTGATGACTGCTTCAATTTCCTTAGTGGTTATAGGTCTGTTCAGGTTTTCTATTTCTTCCTGGTTCAATTTTGGAAGTTGATACATCTCTAAGAATGCATCCCTTTCTTCCAGGTTATCTAATTTGCTGGCATAGAGTTGCTCATAATATGTTCTTATAATTGTTTGTATTTCTTTGGTGTAGGTTGTGATCTCTCCTCTTTCATTCATGATTTTGTTGATTTGGGTCATTTCTCTTTTCTTTTTGATAAGTCTGGCCAGGGGTTTATCAATCTTGTTAATTCTTTCAAAGAACCAGCTCCTAGTTTTGTTGATCTGTTCTACTGTTCTTTTGGTTTCTAGTTCATTGATTTCTGCTCGGATCTTTATGATTTCTCTTCTCCTGCTGGGGTTAGGCTTTATTTGGTGTTCTTTCTCTAGCTCCTTTAGGTATAGGGTTAGGTTGTGTATTTGAGACCTTTCTTGTTTCTTGAGAGAGGCTTGTATTGCTATATACTTTCCTCTCAGGACTGCCTTTGCTGTATCCCAAAGATTTTGAACAGTTGTGTTTTCATTTTCATTGGTTTCCATGAATTTTTAAAATTCTTCTTTAATTTCCTGGTTGACCCATTCATTCTTTAGTAGGATGCTCTTTAGCCTCCATGTATTTGAGTTCTTTCCAACTTTCCTCTTGTGATTCAGTTCTAGTTTCAAAGCAGTGTGGTCTGAAAATATGCAGGGAATAATCCCAATCTTTTGGTAGCTGTTGAGACCTGATTTGTGAGCTAGGATGTGATCTACTCTGGAGAATGTTCCATGGGCATTAGAGAAGAATGTGTATTCCGTTGCTTTGGGATGGAATGTTCTGAATATATCTGTGATGTCCATTTGGTCCAGTGTGTCATTTAAAGTCTTTATTTCTTTGTTGATCTTTTGCCTAGATGATCTGTCCATTTCAGTGAGGGGGGTGTTAAAGTCCCCCACTATTATTGTATTATTGTCAATGTGTTTCTTCGCTTTTGTTATTAATTGCCGTATATAATTGGCTGCTCTCATGTTAGGGGCATAGATATTTATAATTATTAGATCTTCTTGTTGGATAGGCCCTTTAAGTAAGATATAGTGTCCTTCCTCATCTCTTATTACAGTCTTTGGTTTCAAATCTAATTTGTCTGATATAAGGATTGCCACCCCAGCTTTCTTTTGGTGTCCATTAGCATGGTAAATGGTTTTCCACCCCCTCACTTTCAATCTGGCGGTGTCTTTGGGTCTAAAATGAGTTTCTTGCAGACACCATATTGATGGGTCTTGTTTTTTAAACCATTCTGATAGCCTGTGTCTTTTGATTGGGGCCTTTAGCCCATTTACATTCAGGGTAATTATTGAAAGATATGAATTTAGTGCCATTGTATTGCCTGTAAGGTGACTGTGATTGTATATTGTCTATGTTCCTTTCTGGTCTATGCTGTTTTTAGGATCTCTCTTTGCTTAAAGGACCCCTTTCAATATTTCTTGTAGGGCTGGTTTCGTGTTTGCAAATTCCTTTAGTTTTTGTTTGTCCCAGAAGCTTTTTATCTCTCCTTCAATTTTCAATGACTGCCTAGCTGGATATCATATTCTTTGCTGCATATTTTTCTCGTTTAGTGCTCTGAAGAAATCATGCCAGTCCTTTCTGCCCTGTCAGGTCTCTGTGGATAGGTCTGTTGCCGATCTAATGTTTCTACCATTATAGGTTACATATCTCTTCTCCCGAGCTGCTTTCAAGATTTTCTCTTTGTCTCTGAGACTCATAAGTTTTACTATTAGATGTCGGGTTGTTCACATATTTTTATTGATTTTGAGAGGGGTTCTCTGTGCCTCCTAAATTTTGATGCCTGTTTCCTTCCCCACATTAGGGAAGTTCTCTGCTATAATTTGCTCCAATATACCTTCTGCCCCCCTCTCTCTTTCTTCTTCTTCTGGGATCCCAATTATTCTAATGTTGTTTCATCTTATCGTATCACTTATCTTTTGAATTCTGCCCTCGTGAGCCAGTAGTTGTTTATCTCTCTTTTTCTCAGCTTCTTTATCGTTTGGTCTTCTATATCGCTGATTCTCTCTTCTGCCTCATTTATCCTAGCAGTTAGTGTCCCCATTTTTGATTGTACTTCATTAATAACCTTTTTGATTTCGATTTGGTTAGATTTTAGTTCTTTTATTTCTCCAGGAAGGGTGTCTCTAATAACTTCCATACTTTTTTCAAGCCCAGCTAGTATCTTTAAAGTCATGATTCTGAACTCTAGGTCCGACATCACACTAATGTCCGTATTGAGTAGGTCCCTGGCAGACGGTACTACCTCTTGTTCTTTTTGCTGAGGTGATTTTTTTCGTCTTGTCATTTTGTCCAGAGGAGAATAGACGAATGAGGGAACAAAATGCTAACAGGTTAACAACGTCCCCAGCAAATATACTCTAAACAAATCAGAAAAGACCTGAAACCAGGGGAAAAGAAAGGGAAAGAAAGAAAAAAGAAAGAGAGAAAAAAAAGATAAAGATAAAAACAAACAAAAACAGAACAAAACAAAACAATAAAACAGAATATGATCAGATATGATCAGGCTAGTGCATAGATCAGTGCCACACACTAGATTTTGGGCTTATTTTGGTGTGTTAGAAGAAAGTGCCTCCTAAAATTGTAAAGAAAGAAAGACTTATATATGTACAAAATAAGGGTTGATACAATGAAGGGTTGGAAGATGACTGTAAAGATGAAAAGTATAAAAGATTTTATAAAAGAAAGTGATATGAAGTTGTTTGAAAAAAGAAAGAAGATTTAAAAAAAAAAGAAAAAAAAGGAGAGAATGTGATCAGGCAGGAGACTAGAACAAAGCCATACACCAGTGATTTAGGGTATATTTTGAACTTTTAGAAGAAACTGTATCTCAAAATTTTAAAGAGAGAACAACTTATATATATTTGCCAAAAATAAGGGTATCTACTCTGGAGGGATAGAATATGACTCTAAAAATAAAAAAATAATGATGTTCTTTTTTTTCAAAAAGGGATTGATGAGATGTTGGTTGATAAAGGAAAAAAGAAAAATTAAAAAAAAAAACAGTTAAAAAAATTAACTTTTGAAACTAACGAATCCTGGTAAAAAAGCCATGAATTCTAGTTGCAGTATTCCCCTAGCGCTGGAGTTCTCCCGTTCTCCTTGATCGGTAAACTTGGTCTTGGCTTGCTGGCTGTTCGTGCTGATCTTCTGGGGGAGGGGCCTGTTGCCGTGGTTCCCTAATGTCTTTGGCAGAGGGGAATTGCCCTGCCCTTGCCAGTCCAGGCTAAGCAATCTGCTTGGGTTTTCTCTCCAGAGCTTTTTTCCCTGCAAGCTCTCGGTACAGCTTTGGAGGACGATTGTGAAAATGGTGGCCTCCCAATCTCCGCCCGGAGGAGCTGAGAACTTGGGGCCCCGCTCCCCAGTGCGCCCCCAGAGAAAAGCAGTCAGTCACTCCCGTGTCCCCGGTCTCCAGCCACACTCCGTGCTCACCCGGCCTGTGACTGAGCGTTTCTATCTCTGGCACCCGACTTGGTGTGGAGTCTCCAAACCCAGCAGATCCCTGCGGTGCGCTCCCGCGCCGCTCCTCCTGGGGGAGGAAGGGGAGTCTTCCGGATCTGCCACTTGTTGGGTCCCTGCTGGAGGAGCAGTGGCCCGACTGTGTCGCCGATCACAGTTCATGGCAACCCCGAGCTGAGAGCCCGCGCCTCGGCTCCGTCTCTACAGCCGGCTTCCCCGCTCCGATACCTGGGAGCTCTGGCGCACTCAGGCTCCCCCGGTCTTTCTGTGACCCCGAGAGTCCTGAGACCACACTGTCCCAGGAGGATTCCACCCCCCACCTAGCCACTGCAGCGACGTCCCTCAGCGGAGCCGACTTCTAAAAGTTCCGATTTTGTGCTCCGCGGCTCTAGCACTTGCCAGAAGCGGCCGACGGAGGCCCCCTCCCCCACCGTCTATCCTCCCAAATATCACCTCGAATTCACTTCTTTGCATGTCCTACCTTCCAGTAAGTGGTTGCTTTTCTGTTCAGAGAGTTGTTGCTAATCTCCTCTTCGATCTCCTGTTGAGTTCATAGGTGTTCAGAATGGTTTCATCCCTATCAGCTGAATTCCTGAGACCAGACGAAATCCAGGTCTCCTACTCCCCCACCTTCTTGCTCCTAGGTCTCATTTCCATAATTTTTGTAATTGGCTATTTTATACAGACATTTCTGGCAAGAGAAGGAAGGTGTTAAATTGAGGAAACAAATAATCCTTACTGTGACCTACCTGGTCAAATATGTATATTTAATCTGGTTTGTCAAAGGAAGGAAAACAGAATAAATTCATCTGTTTACTACCTTGAAGATGGAATGTAGGAACTGATGAGCAAGGTAGAATTCAATGCTGTAAAAATAGAAATAAAGTCCACACGTCATTTTTTCTTTTTTTGCCTCCCAATTTTGTTATTTAGTGTTTGTCAATGAATTGTGAAAGACTTCTTTAGCTGAGAAGGGTGGTATAGAAGGAAAAATGGGAAATAAGAGAGTCCTTAGAAAACAACAGGAACAGTTGAATTGTAAGGTAGCTTCTTCATCTAGAACAACAACCCTCAATTTTAACTGCATATTGGAATCATCTGGGGAACTTTTAAAATTTGTAGGTCCCTGGATCCCATCCCTGGGGATTCTTGTTTAATTGATCTGGCTGCAATGTCAGTATTTTATAAAACTCCCCAGTGAGTCTAAAGAGTTTTCAGGATAGAGAACCACTGGGGACACACTAACAGTTAATCCATAGATCGCCAGGGGGGCTGGGCTTCTAGAAGTCTTATGTCTATGGGAAGAAGGGTATGCACTACAGAAGATGGTATTTGGAAGTAGCATTGGCAATCAAGCCCTCGTGGGCTGAAGACAGCGAAGTTCTATGTGGGATGGGCAGCCCTCTACATCTTGCTTCCCCTTTTGTGCTCTTTGTTGGAGAATGTGGAGAATAAACAAGGAAATGTCATGAGATGTTTAGCAATCCTTGGGGATTCCATATGCTACCTTTCATCTGAAGGCAACAGGTTTCCTTTTCCTCCTCCATCATATCTGAAGTCATCTGCAGAAACCATGGCAAACTTTTCAAAATCTACATTGGAGAACTGGAGACAAACAAGAGAGCCTGGAGTCTGACCCAGGGAAAGAGTAAAAAGTTTAAAAAGATTAGAAAGGAAAGCAATTTGGGGGTACAAATGCAATATATCAGGAACCAAGTTGGGAATGGAAGCTGAAACATGATGCAGGAGCCAAAAGAGGGATGTGGTCAAGGGAAATGAGGCAGCAGGAGATAAGGAGAGGGGCATAATAATTGTAGGGCACAGAGGTTGTCTGGTGCAAGACTGCTCTGGGAAGGATGATCCTGTGACTTCTCTCTAATTCTCTAGGATAGCCTGAAAGGACTCCCTGGCTACTCACCCTAGGTCAGGGTAATATGACCCAAGGGATGTCCAAGGGAGACCACTTTGGCAGAGGCCAGTATAGCTCAGAGAGGAGGAAGCTAGAGGCAGTTAGGAAGCCCCTCTGTTGGGTCTTCACCAAGTATTAGGTTCTGGAGGGGCTTCTGGGAATGACATTGTGTCAGTACCTTCGGCAGTGATGTGATAATTGATTTTGAGGGAAGAGGGTGAAGGAGGACGAGGAGACGATGTGAAATTGTGGTTCTGAGTCTACACGTCAAGGAGAATGGCAATGCCACGGACAGAAAGCATCAGGAAGAAGGATCCTGGCTCTCAGGCTCTGGCATACAGTCGGCCCCTGGACTTCCTCTCCCTCCACACTCCCATCACGCATGTGCTCAGCAACTCTGGCTGGTTCTGTCTCAGGGCCTTTAAACTTTCCATTCCTTCTGCTTTCAGAGTTCTTTCCCCAGAATTTCACATGGCTTCCTCTTCCTCACCATTCAGGTCTAAGCCAAATAACCTCCTTTCAGCAAGGCCCTGCTTGTCACCCTCAGTAATGCCGTTCGATTTTCTTCCATACCACCCCCTACAGTGTTCCCACACTGTCTTCTCCATGGCATTTGTCAATGTTGAAATTATCTTGTTGGTTGTTCTTCTTTTCTTCGCTCCCCATCCAACTCTGTATGAGTCACAGCTGTCTCCAGCATTCGAGGATCTCCTGGCACATGGTAAGAGCTTCATCGATGCTTCCAGGGGCCAACCGCCTCAGGGACTTCTGGGGCCTGGATTTTCTTTCCCTCATCTGTTGTCACTTCTCAACAAGGCCTTCCTGACATCTTGATCTCAATCAGACTCCCTTCTATGTTCTCTTTCATAAAACTCTGTGATTTCCTTCAAAGCTCTTTCACAGTTTTCAAGTCCATATGTCTTTATGTGTGCACATTCTACCCCCCCCCCGGTAGACGCTAAGTTTCCACAGGGCAAAGACTGGATATCATTTTTACCTAGATGTCTATATCTATATTTATATCCATCCATATCTATCTACATCTGGGCCGCCATGTTTTCCCAGTGCCAGGCACATAGGAGTAGGTGCTCACTTATTCTGTATTGAATAAATATTGAAATATTGAGATTCTCTTGGGTGGAACCACAGAGTAGAATATTTTTAAAAATAGCTGAAGAGGGTTTGATAGACACTTCTTGGGGGCAATTTAGATTTCCTTGTCTGGCCAGAATGTGCTCTTACACTTTGTAGGAAGGTCATCAAAACCACTCTGATCTAGAGGAAGACATTCGTACCGTTTTCCCCAGTAGGACAATTCGACAAAGGGGCGGGGCCTGACTCTGCCTCAGCTGGAGGAGACATCCTGGTGCTGCTCTCCAAGGTGGGTGGAGAGAAGGCAGCCAAATGGGTCACCCTTGAGCTGGGAGCCTGCTAGCCCTCGTGGGGAGGAAAGGCAACCAGGCGCGCCATGGCTGGGTGGACTTTAGCACCTGACGTCTGGCCGTTCTTTTCTTCTGTCCAGTTACAGTCATGCAGGTTTGGACAGTGTTCAGGTTGTTCCTCTGTGAGAAGCTCAAGCTGCTGAAAGAAAAATAAGAACAAAAAGGGTGGGCAATTTAGCATATTTGCCCCAAACAGCTAAGCCAGACTTTTGGGAGAGGTACTCCTGGGTGGGGAATTCTCTAGAGGGGACTCTGTGAGCTAGCAGCAGATTCTGGCAATGACTAAGCCATACTAGCTCAAAAGTTGTGTTTCTTATTCTCATCGGGAAAATGGTTAATAATAATTATTATTAATATGTATCGCTTATTGGGCGCCTGGGTGGCTCAGTCGGTTAAGCGACTGCCTTCGGCTCAGGTCATGATCCTGGAGTCCCGGGATCGAGTCCCACATCGGGCTCCCTGCTCGGCAGGGAGTCTGCTTCTCCCTCTGACCCTCTTCCCTCTCGCGCTATCTCTCATTCTCTCTCTCTCAAATAAATAAATAAAATCTTTAAAAAAAAATATGTATCGCTTATTTACAGGGCAGGAGGAAAGATTGGCATAGGAATTAGACGACCTGAGTTCTAATCCTCAATTGCCACCAGCTAGACATGTGGCCTTGAGCAAAGGCTTCACTTTTTTTATACTTAAAATGGAAGTGTTGGCCCATAATCCTAGAATCTGAACTGATCGCACTATCAGGTTTCTGACTTAATGCATTCCTCTAGCGGTCGGCAGGACAGAGTCCAGCTTCACACCCTACTGCCCCGTACCACTAGAATCTTGTCTTTGATTTGCTGAGCCCGGTCTCCTAATTGAAACTCCAGCTCTTCTACCTGCTGCCGCAGGGCCCGGCGGAGAGTCTGCAGCTGTTCGGCCTCCTCCCTGCAGGTAGAGAATGGAAATCGACCACATTTCCCATCACCTCCAAGCGCAGTCCTCCATCATCCCTCTCAAAATGTAGGTCAGTTCTCTGACATTTCTTACAAGGGAAAGTCACCTTCTTTATTTGTATCAGTGGCAGACACGGTATATCACCAGGGTGGGTGTTCCTTCTTTTTTAAACAACTCTATTGCAGAATAATTTGCATACCACGGAGTTTACCTATTTTAACAGTCCAATGCAATGATTTTTAGTACATTTGCCAAGTTGTTTCACTCACCACCAGTCAGTTTGGGATCACTTCCCTCTGCCCAATAAAAACTCCTGCGCCCCTTTACAGTTAATCCTTCCCCTACCCCCCCCCACCCCCCCCCCCGCCCCGCCTCAGGCCCAGGCAACAGCTAATCAACTTTTGGGACATATGCTTTTCATCTATGTGAAAATAATGCAGATTTTCAAAACTCTAAGAACCCCCAATACTTACATTTGCATAAGCCCCATTCACGTTGATGGAAGATATCCTGCTGTCTATCCCCATGACTGCCCATCTTCTGACCTCAAATAGCCTTGGCCTTAAAGAGAAAGTGTTGCTATCTAGCAAATAGCTCTCACAGACCCCCAGTGAGAAAGCAAGAACAAGAACAGGAAAGCCAAGGAAAAAGACTCATTTCTCATTAGTCCTCCTCCCTGGTGCTCATCTGTCCTGCCCTGATTACCTTTCCTTGCTCCAGGTGTGTGTGCTCTACTTACTGTTACGACTCTCTTCGATAATTACCTTTCCTCCTCTGACATGTCGCTGCAAAAGAGTGCCTGCTGTCCTGTAAGGTGCTGTTCAATTTCCTCCAGATGCTCCCGGAAACTCCGGCACACCATCTTCATCACTTCCATCTCGTGGACTGTGCGCTGAGAACAATTAGAAAGAGCTGAAAAGGAAGTCCTTTCGGATTCACTGCAAGAGCTCACCACGGTGGAGCCTGCCTTCCCCCTGGGGCTCCCTTGTCTGCAATGAAGCCCTGTCGCTAATGTGTGGGGAAGAATAAAGAGGAAAGCCCAGCCTTTGGCTTCTCCAGGCAAGCAGAGGCAATACTTGGCTGGGATGGGCGGCAGTTGATTGATTGTTGATTGGCTCTTGGAGACATTATGTCCCGGAGACAGGACGGCTGTCTGAAGAACTAGGTGATGTAGGGGTACAAGGACGCAGATAAAGGATAGCAGGAGGGAAAGGGCCAAATTAAGGGCTTGTGCTTAGGAAGGCTGAGTCCTGTTAAATCTTGTTTAACTTGGGCTTTGAATACTGCCTCACTCGGCATCTCAGTAACGTTGAACACATCTGTCCCTATGGTATGTGTTTGATTAGAGAAAGTCTGCTTAGAATATTTTTTTTTATCAGTCTTAGCCCTGCTTAACTGCAATCCCTGATGGTGAAATCTGCAGGATCAGCTCCATGTGGCTAACAAGCTCATCCGGAGTAAGGCAGGCATCATTTAGGCATCCCACTCTCTTCATGAATTGGAATCTAGAATTGAACACTGTCTGTGCTCCCCGTCTTGCTCCTTATTGTTCCTGATGTGAACCGTTCTTTAAATCTTACTTTCTCTGCATGACTGTGCTTCTGCCTTGGTTTCCGAATATATATATGTACCCTAATATCTATCATCTATCTATCTATCATCTTCCTGCCAGCCCCTAAGTTCCGTCCATTTGTTGGGAACCTGATGATTTGCTGAGTTCCTACTAGCTATCCCCCTTGTTTTCCAGCCCAGGTTGGATCATGCTTTGAATAGATGCATGATCCAGAACCCCAGTATCTCCACCCATCTGACTTTAAAGCGACATTAATGCTTGTTAGACCCTAATGCTTTCTCTACCAGGCGCATGGGTTTGACTCCCCTCCCCGCCTCCCAGAGTAGCATGGCAGAGGCTGGCTAGTTGCCTGTTAAGTGTCTCTTCCCCCTTTATTCACATGAACAGACTTCTAATACCTTAGGGCAACAATGTGTCTAACAAATGACATTTCCCAGCATCCCTTGTAGTAGGATGGCAATGAGATGGAAGTGGAGAGCATGGAGTGGGGCTTCTGGAAAGCTCTTTCAAGGAAACTGATTTTCATGGCAGCCCTCTTTCAACCTTCTTTTCTTCCTTCCATGGAGACCAGTCTTACAGCTGTGTTAATTCTTCTTAGCTCTGTTTTGAGGAAGTCCTGGATTTCTTACTCTTCTCCTCCAAGCCCCATGGCCAAGATCCTGGCAGCTTCATGGCTACTTTTACTGGAATTGTCATAGTAGAAATACTTTCCTACAAGTGATGCTTTTATACTGAAAATTCCTCATCATTTTGCTATGAGAGTTCGGTTTGATTCTGTCCCCTAATTTTTATATATGGATAACATATTTTACATGGCAAAACTCTCTAATTACTTTTGCTTCAGTGTGAGTACATTCGAACCAGTCAGAGGAGTATTTGAAGTGTTACTGATGTTGGCAGTCATGCTTGAAAGGTGACTACAATTATGGCTCTTGAAACCAGAAAAGATGTTAGAGACTGTGAAGGGTTCTTTTTATAGAGAAGTGTTCTGACACAGAAGGGCAAACTGATTTGTCCAAGGTCAAAAAAGGGCAGATTTCAAGCCTGATTCATTTCTTTTCTTCTCAAGATCTAACTAAGTCACAGCAGTGTGGCTGGACACAGGGACAAGCTATTTGTCCCTTAGGACTGAGCTGGTTGAATGGTCCTAGTAGATTCCTACAGGCTGACCAAGTTCTAGGAATGGTCAAGGCCAGGGGCATGGAGATATGATACTCAAGTAGGCTGAGCATTAGAAACCTTAAATTTTGCGCTTCATCTAGTTATTTTGGGGTAACCCTTTGTGATTGGAAGGCACGTGGGGCTAGGATGTAGGGATAACTCCTGGCTGTTTGGTACCCGAGAAGGGAGTGAGGTGGAAGATTCTGAAACACTGCCATCTTCTGGTCATTTGGAAGTACTAAAACTACATTTCAGCTCTAGAACAGGTATAGAATTCGTTTTCAGAGAAAAGGAAAACTTAGGCAAGGAAAAAAAAAAAGAGGCTGTTTTGAACTCTTTCTTCCGATGTAAGTGCTGGGTTATAACCCAGAGTCAATTCAAGGTCTACTCAACTGACTCAAGCGCATTAAAACAAACTTTAATAGTAAGAGCAAGAAACCACCAGAAAACATTGAAACTTCACTTTTGAATGGCTCATCTGACTTGTTAAGCTGTGTATGCTTTCTTTTTATGTAAACCTAAATCATGAACATCATAGAAGAATTTTCTAATATCCAAAAATCTAATTTCAGATGATCTTATTTTCTTTTCTGGAAAGTTGTTTTTAATTACTAAATTATTTTGAAGAATTCACATATACAAAAGAATGAATCATATCAACAAACCATGGTGACGCACAAGACCACAAAAATAGCATTTACCAATTAGTCAAGTGAGTCTCTGCACTGTTACGTACTGCTCTGTCAGGGGAGAGGTGGGGAAGTTTTTCTGAGTCTTTTACCTAAAATTGCTCTTACTTTCAACACTCGCTCGGAACTTCCATTGAAAGGTAATAGATAGGATCTATCCCTGCCTATAATCTGAACTTGGTCCAAGATTAATTGTCCAGATAAGTTGTTTTATAAATAACTTTTGTAACCCTAGTTAGCATCTAGCATCTCATTTAGGGACATTCTTCTCCAGAATATTTTTCAGGCCTTACAAACCCAGACTCACTCACCATAGATAGCTTTTCTCTCTGTTCCTGAGTTTGTTCTTTGGCTTAAGTAGCCTGCCCGTTTTCACTTACTTTTCTGCAAGTTGTCTGTGTGTCTGCGTGTACACCTGCCCACGAGTATAATAAGGCACATGTAAAAGACTGTTTTCTTTGTATGTCTGTGGTCCCTTGACTCTAAATAAGGAGAAATGCATTGTCATCTAATAAAACCCGAGATAGTATGCATTTCAGGGTGTATAATGTCAGATCAATTTGATGTGAAAATACCTTTTTTTTTTTGGTATAATTGTGAATTCTAGGGGAGAGCAGCAGAGGCAATATGACACAAGGTTTTAGAAGACATGAGATGGTGGCATGCACACTCATTTAAACTCCTACTCATTTGAAAGCTACACACAACCCTGAAGATGGCCGTGGTGCATAACAGGACACAAATCCCCTATATGTTCTGCAGAAGAGCTGATGTCTCATAGTGTCAAAGCAAGAAAAAGGTCTATTTTCAGTTGTCAGATCTCCCCACACAGCTGGGGCCACCTCGGCCCAAGGTCAGCGAGAAATGAGGAGAGCTCTGCTCTGCATGAAAGGTCACTCACCCCTGGAGCTGACCCAGGCTTAATCTTTGGTCCCTGTTCTCAACAGTGTCCTTCTGCCTCGCTCCCAGAACCAGTCCTTACCCTGTACCTGGCTCTGAGTTTCCCCAGGGCCATCTCTCAGAAGCTGTAGTGCTCTGCCTGCTGCTGGGTTCCCAGGCGCTTCATGCCCACTTGCTCCTGCAGTTTCCAGAACCATGCTCCTACAAATTCATGAGGACACTCCCAAATACCTTATAAACCCTTTATGTCTTATTAAAACCTTTCATATTAATGGTTTTGCTGGGCTGTACTAACTGGTAAGCTACGCTGTCTGGATGCTGTGGTTTTCCTGGCACCTGTCGTCAGGCCTACCCTCTGAATAACTGAGCCACTCCAGACCCTGGTGTCCCTTTTGTCTGCACTGATTTGTCACAGTCACCTCAACCATGCTAAATACCCTCATTAGGTCTTTTCCACTTGTGCCATGGAAGGCTGAATTACCCTTTTTCATTTGTGGCTATATAACTGAATAAATGAGAGGCTAATTGAGTACCATATACAGCTATTGCCATAGATACTTGATTATTATATTGATAAGTGAAATGATAGTGCTTCCCAAAGACAATTTGATGACAGACATCTAGCTTCTTAGTCTGTGGATACATGTTTGTTATTTCTCTCTTTCTCTCTCTCTTTTTTTTAGAGCAAGCGAGAGAGAGAGAGCAAGAGCATGAACGGGAATGGGGCGGCGTGGGGTGGGGAGGGGAGGGGCAGATCGAGAGGGAGACAGAGATTCTGTAAGCAGGCTACGCAGGCTCCACGCTCAGAGTGTGGAGCCCCATGTGGGGCTCAGTCTCACGTCCCTGAGATCATGACCTGAGTGGAAATCAAGGGCAGACACTGAACTGACTAAGCTACCCAGGCGCCCCTATTTCTCTTTTTAACCCAATCAGTAAATGATTTCTATTGTTTTTAAGAGTTGCGATGTGAACAGAAACTAGACAGTATCTTATTACGGAATAAATACCTGCAACATTTACATTAAAAGATTGACATTGGGTATATCTAAAGAGACCTTTTCTTCTGGAGTTTTTAGCACAATTTTGATTTTTATTATTTTTAGTAAAATTAAATATAAAATGAAATATGGTTTAATTTATATATCCTTGTAGAACTTACCTTAAAAATGTAAATTAGAAAAAAATCTTCTTTCAGGATATTTTGGACCAACAACCTGGTTTACATCATGGAAACTGGAGTACCTAATTGTAGGATTTAATATTTTTTTCCCTCTACAACCTCTTAAAATGTTATCTCCTCCAGCCATCGCTCATATCTAACATTTTCCTGTATTAACTATGTAGCCAAGTATATGTTTATTTCCTTAAAGCAGAGTTTTTCAACCCTGACGTTGTTGTTATTTTGGGCTAGATAATTCTTTGTTGGGTCGGGGGCTGTCCTGCGTGTTGTAGGATGTTTAGCAGTATCCCTGACCTCTACCCACTAATAACAGCAACGCCTACCCCAGATATGGCAACCAAGATGTCTCCCAACCCTGCAAAATATTACTAAGGATCGGAGGAAATTATCCCCAGTTGAAACCCACCACCTTACAGCATTTAAAATCCCTTAATAAATATCAGTGATGATGATGGTGGTGACGACTCCTACTACACTCTAGGATTTGAACCTGGATCTTTTGATAGTCCGATGGACCTCAGCCTTTGTTCTTCACTCCCGTGAAACTTTCGGATAGTATTATATGCAGAATTAATCTCAATGACTTCCTTCACTATTTCAACCCTTTTAACGACCCACTTAAAAATACTCCAAATGCCTCAAATCTTGCAATTTGAAAAATGATGTAGTAAATTACTTCTTTCATTGATTCTCTTTCTATGTTTATATAACATTTATGCAGATTTCTAGATGTTGAAGGGCTATGTAGTAACTTGCCTTATCTTTCACATAATCACTTTCTCATGTTGCTATTACACTTCTACAGACCTAGGTATTTTAAAGTTAGACACATCATTGCCTGGAGTGTGTTGTCTGAGAATTTGGTGTCAGCTAGATCTGAATTTGAATCTGAACTAACCACTTATTAGTGGGGGAAGTTGGAAACTTACACTCTCTTGGTTCTAGGTTCCTCATTTGTAAAAGAGGGTATATATATATGAGGGGCTCAGGATTTATGGCATGGGTGAAAATGAAGGTTACTCAACATATGGTAAATAAAGTAATTAGCATAGGCACTCAATAAATATTTGTGGAATTAAAAGAATGGGAAGGTAACCTGTCAGGCATCAAAGAGTAGACGCTTAATAAATTACAGTTGCCCTCCACTCTCCTTTGAACAGCAGTAGCCCTGTGTTATCTGTGCCACCTTTCTGTTTTTTCACTTTCAGTACAGGTGGTTTCATGTGTGATGCTCTTAATTTTTTTAATGAATGGTTAACCTTGACAGCCTAGATCATTTCTTACCTTGAGAATCACGGTAAGAGGGGACACTAGAAGGACTCACTAAATGCTTATTGATTTATCAGAGGCTGAACAGATTGGGGGTCATTCAGTTTTCAGGAAACTCAATGTCCCCTTTTAAATAAACTCAGCCAACATGGAGCAGGAGTCCCTCTGTGTGACATAGAGCTTCTAGAGAAGCTCTAGATTCAAGAGCTGAACAATAATAAAACAGTGATGAAAATTAATAATAAGAATAAGAGCCACTCAGCATTTTCTAAGGCTTTCTGTGGGCTGGGCACCGTGCTGAGTGTCTGAGTGTGCTGAGTGCTTTACAAGTTTTCTCTCACTCAATCCTAAAACAATCCTGTGTCCAAGGCATGAAAAGTCTCCCTATTTTACAAAGCAGGAACTAGGCTCAGAGAGACGTAATGGTTTGTACAAGATTATTCAGTTAAGTGAATTTAAGACAGAGAATTGTTCAGTTAGACTGAATTGTAGATGAGGTAGAGATGCATTAATGTTTATAACCTTACACGTGAATTTATTGTTCTATATCCCCTCTGTCAAATGGAAATTGGTAATGAAATTTGTCTCCTCACTTCAGAAGGTGACTGGACGTATCAGATAAGAAGAAACTTGTGAGAATATATCGTAAGCTGTAAGGCACTCTGCAGATATTACTCATGATTTGAGATGGAAAGGTATGCCCTGAGAGCTTGCATTCAGGAGGCCTGAACATTATCCCTGAGGGGTTGTGGCTCCATCTGCCTTCCCCTCTTGGCAGAGATGAATACTTACAGAACACAGCTCCTTCACTGTAGTGTCCTGAAGGACGTTCAAAGTCTTCACGAACTGGGCTTCCAGATGATGATGTGAGCATGGGCGGTGCCTACAGGCTGAGGGCACAGGGCCGGGGCTCTGCCTCTCTGAGTGGCAGTGGGGATGGTGATGACAGCAGACACAGCAGTGGGTGGATACAGAGTGGCAGATGCCCGCTGGGTAGATATGAGGGAAGCCTGTGTCTAGAGAGACGGATTTGGTGAGGTGCTGGGCCTTGGTACTTGGAGCTGAACACCAATGCCAGGGCCTAGGCTCACATATATTGGTCTGAACAGAAACATCACAGCACTGTCTCGATTTTGTCTCCAGTCCTGGTTCTGTTGTGGGAGCAGGGTCACGCACAGTGCATCCTAAAGTTATTCCTTTAGAATCAGTCCCCAAAGCCACAGCATTCTGAGCAGCCGATGCCAGATTGGAGGACATCTGGATTGTCACAGACTTGGAACCAACAGTGTTTGAGTCAGCATTTGGAGGAAACTTTTCCATCTCAGGTTCTGCTCTGTGTGGTATGTGACCCAAAGCACTACATACTGGCTCTATGTGGGGAGTATCTCCAGTGGGTTTATCTAGGTGGAGAATGAGCTTTTCGGATGTTTGGATAAGGTCAACTGTATAGGACATGACATTACTGGGCTTGGGGACATGCTGTGGTGGGCTTTCTCCTGTCAGTGAGGTATTGTTGGTGTCTGGATAGGGTTTGTTGTTTTCTGCTCCTCTTGGGGCCTCAGAGTCTACTCGAAGGAGCTTGTCATGAGCAGGATCAACTCCAGGAGATCTTTGGGACTTGCAGTGGTGGGTTTGCATGTAGGTTTCCCCAGCTCCCTCAAGCTTCCATAACCCATCCTTCACTTCTGTGATGTGGGGCACCCGAAACCCCAGAGGACAGTCACATCTGGAGATAACTGTGCCCACCATGGCCTCAGCTTCAGTTTGGGGCATGGGCAGGTGCTGCCTCAGATGGCTGTCTTTCCTCGGGTGTTCTCCTCTGGTGGTCTCGGCAAGGGCCATATCTGGGGTCAGTGGCTCTGGTGGCTTCTCCGTATCCTCAAACGGAGACTCTTTCTCCACCGTAGATGTTGAGGCCTTTTCTTCCATGATACTCCAGTCTTGATTTGAGAAGGCTGTGCTCACCATACTCTTGGAATCAGAGTCATCTGACTCCTGCTGGCAGTCCTGGGGTGGTACTAGGCACTGGCTCTGATCCTTTGGCTTTCTACACCCATTCTCAGCAGGAATCTGGCTGCTTGGCAAGGAAGGCATCTGTGTGAGAAACCAGGATAAAGGCAAATGGGTCAGAAGGGTGGGGGAGGCGCTAAGTTTAAGACGTGTATGTGTCTTTTTCTTATCATTACCACTGACTTAGGAGTCAGAAGATAAGGGTTACAAGCTCAGGTTTACTTTAGTTCACTACTTTAACTAAGCCCTTCCGTCTATGAGGCTCAGCTTCCTTGTTTGGCAAAATCCAAAGAAAATAAAAAGGAAAGGAATGCTAAGCTCTCTGGCACCTTGTCTAGTGTGACTCCAATCCCCATCCCTTGGCTGCCTATGGTGCATGTCTTCCAAGGGCTGGCTGCCCTTTCCGAATGTGGTGGCGTGGCGTGCTTTCTACTTATCTTTCCTTTTGCTCCTATTCCAACCCTCCAGTGGCCCTCTACCTGCAGGGGCAGTGGCTCCAGGGGGTCATCCAGGAACCCGCTGCTGTCAGACTGGCAGCTGTTGTCTCTGTTCACTGTGGCACCTGTGGAAAGAAGTCAAGAGGCCTGGAGTCAGGGAAGGGAAATAGGCTGTCAGCAGGACTGAGATCAAACCCTCTCTGTGCCGGACAGGCTGCAGATCCTCAATAAATGCCCACTGCCCGGAGATAGAGATGAACAGGGGAATTCCAAGGATTTATTTTCTCAATTGTCAGAGGGTCCAGGTAAAATTGTGTCACTGGTTTCCTGATACAAGGAGTAAAACACGAAATAAAGGAGAAAGGATGACCATCCCTTAAGATGAAATAGCAAACGATTGTGGATGCATCTTCAATAAGGGGGAGAAAATCCAGAAGGAAATGCGTAGCTCTTAAATGCCAAGCTGACAAAACAATAAGAAACAAAATGTATATATCTGTGTGTATATATTTTGCAATGAACTGAATATTATGTCTCCCCCACCCCCCCAAAAAAATCATGCATTGAAATCCTAACCCCCACGGTGATGGTATTATAAGAGCTCTCATTAATGGGATTAGTACCTTATAAAATACCTTATAAAAAAAGACCCCAGAGATGAGAGACCCCCTTGCTCCTTCTACCATGTAAGATGACCATCTGTGGACCAGGAAGTGGGTTCTTACCAGACACTGAAACTGCTAGCACCTTAACCTTGAACTTCTAGCCTCCAGAACTGTGAGAAATAAATGTCTATTGTTTATGAGCCACCTGGTCTGTGGTATTCTGTTATAGCAGCCCTAACTGCCCAAGACACATATATATATTTTTTTTAACTAAATGTTGGATAAGAACCTTACTAGCTTCATGTGGACTCTATTTGACTATAAGTCCATGCTCATGTTTTTAGACTGCTTCTCTTGTCATTGCAAAAGGCTGGAAGGGGCAGAGAAAGAACAATGTTAAGTGAGGGCAGGTAATGACTCTGTAAATATGAGCATCTGAAAATTCTAAATCTATCTGAACTTTTACCATAGATATTATGTTATATTAGCAGGGGTGGGGGATATGGGTGGCTACTAGAGGATGAAACTGCTGAAGATTAAATTGTAAGATTTTTTTCTCCTACCTAATGAGAAATGCTTTATGCGTTAGAAGAGAAGGTCGCCTGGGAGGAGGGTGGTTGGGGTGTAGCCCTTCTATAAGAAGAAGGAAGAAGAGCCTTATTTATCCTGGGAGAAAATGTTGGATGTGGGTCTGGGGAGTGACCTGAAAGGAAAAAAAACCTGATTGTTGATGGATGTTATTCATGGCTATTTGGTACCTAAGTGAGAAACAGGGAATTTGCCTTCGCTTGAAGAACTAGCTGCTGCAGAAGAGTTCAAAGGAAAAAGCAAACAAACAGCCCAGGCTCTGCTTAAGTGTTCTGGATCCAACCTTCAAGGGCAGCCCCACTAATAAGGATTAACAGTGCCTCATCTCCTTGTAGGACTCTCTCCCACCAGTCTTAACTGCCCATGTGTCTGAGCAAAGACAGCTGGTGGAGACGTGGTTCCAGAGGTTCCAGCCCAAATTCCAACTACCTCACCCTGTGGTGAAAGTAAAGAGAAGGAAGCTCAGCTTTGTAGAATCAAAATTTATAAATTCCATAAATTTATTATTTTAACTTCAATTAAAATGAAAGTCTAAAAATCAGAGGATGTAAGTTTTTTGGTGGCTCAGTCGGTTAAGCGTCTGCCTTTGGCTCAGGTCATGATCCCAGGGTCCTGGGATCGACCCCACATCGGGCTCCCTGCTCAGCGGAGAGTCTGCTTCTCCCTCTCCCTCGCCCTTTCCCCTGCTTGTGTTCTCTCTCTGTGTCAAATAAAAATCACAGGATGTAAGTTTCTAATAGCTGAATCCTAGAGACATGGAAGAAATTTGAGAAAACAATTCTTTTGATCTTGTTACCTCTCTTATATAGTTAAGGGTAAAATATGGAAAATATTTACTGGTTATAGACCGAAAGAAGACTTCTGCTTCTGGCAAGCTGAAGTAATAGGAACTAGATTTTCCTCCCACCTGAAACAACTGAAAAACTGGACAAAGTATGTGAAAAATGGTTTCAAGAATATGGGCGTCAGGGGGCGCCTGGGTGGCTCAGTCATTAAGCATCTGCCTTCGGCTCAGGTCATGATCCCAGGGTCCTGGGATCGAGCCCCGCATGGACTCCCTGCTCAGCGGGAAGCGTACTTCTCCCTCTCCCACTCCCCCTTCTTGTGTTCCCTCTCTCGCTGTCTCTCTGTCAAATAAATAAATAAAATCTTAAAAAAAAAAGAATAAGGGCGTCAGGTAATTAAAAATGGCTGCCGCTGAGAGGCAGGAAAAAATAATGTGAGCCCTATAATCACCCAGCTTCCTGCCTTGAGATAGTTCACAGGCTGTGATGTAGCAAGGGAAGGGGGACCCAGGCAGAACCTGGCAGACTCCCTGAGTTGAAGAGAGAAAATTAAACGTCCGGAATGACTGAGCCAGCTAGAGTTTGCAGGGACGAGTGGGAGAGAGGAGAGATCTTCACAAAGAAAGAACTCACAGAAACCCTCCTGAGTATTTAGCTGAGGGCTGATCTGCTCATGTGTGTGAGGAAACACCAGAGGCTGGGGAAAGAATCACTGGAAAGGCTTAGAAAACATAGTGCCTAGCATTCCCCAGGCCTGGAACAGTGCATGCTTCCATCAGCCAGACTCCAAAACCTCACAATTCCCAGAGCACTTGTGGGGCAGAGTACTCAGAAGAGTCTTACTTCAGGAGTGAGGAATAATTAGGTCTAGAACAAGCATTTTTCCCACATCACAAATCTTAAAAATGAGACCCGAAAGGGCCAAACTGTTTCCAAGTCACTCAACTGTGTCCCAGACCTAAGCTCAAGTGTATTTATAGAAATAAAGTAATATCTAGCACCCACAAGGTAAAATCTACAATATCTGGCATCTAATAAAAAATACCATGCATGTAAAGAAGCAGAAAAATATGACCCATAAGGTCATATTTTGAAACAAACCTAGAACTGACAGAGATGTTAGAATTAGCAAGCAAAGACTTTAGAACACTTATTATGACTACAGTCCATACACTTAAGAAGCTAGAAGAAAGATTAACTATGTCATAAGGGGAGACTGCTAGATATTAAAAAATACCCATTTGCAATTCTAGAGATGAAGACTCGATGTCTCAGGTAAAATTTATACTGGATGGGATCAACAGCATTTTAGAAATTGCAGAAGAAAAAATAGTGAAGCTGAAGACATAGCAGTGGAAACTATTCCAAATAAAAGACAGAGATTAAAGAAAAACATTTTTTAAAAATCAAAAGAACATCCTCAGTGAACTGTGAGACAAGCCAAGTAGTGAACACATAAGTCACTGGAATATCCCAAAGAGGAGGAGAAACATTGGAAGAAATGTTTCAAAGGAAAGTTTGTTTCAAGATGTTCAACAAACCCTAAACACAAGAAATATGAAGAAAACTATACCAAGGCACATCAGAATGAAATTGTCCAACACCAGTGATAAAGAGAAACGTCTTAAAATCAGCCAGAGACAAAAAGACACGTTATACACAAGGGAAACAAAGACAAGGAAAGCAGTGAGTTTCTCACTGGAAATGATCCAAGCAAGAAGACAGTGGAGTGACATCTTTAAAGTACCGAAAGAAAAAAAAAAGTGTGGGTAAGCTTTTTAAAAAAATATTTATTTATGTACTTAGAGAGAGAGTGCACAAGGGTAGGGGCAAAGAGAGAGGGAGAGAAAGAATCTCCAGCAGGCTCCCCTGCTGAGTGCAGAGCCTGATGCAGGGCTTGATCCCAAGACCCCGAGATCATAACCTGAGCTGAAATGAAGAGTTGGACCCTTAACTGGCTGAGCCACCCAGGCGCCCTGAATGTAGGTACATTTTTAAAGATTTTTTTTAATTCTCTAAATCTTTTAAAATAACAATAGACAATTTAAACAAAAAATAATAACACTGTAGTATGAGGTTTATAACAAAGACTTAGAAGAGTAAAACCAAAAACCAATACCCCCAAAAAACACCTGTTATAAAATTGAGTAGTTTGTGTGGTAGGAACTCCCTGTGAGGTTTTCCTTTAACTGTGACGTACAATCTTTATAGAGACTTTAGCCTGTTTAGAAGAATATTTGTTTACTTGTTGTCAAAGGAAATAGTGTATACATACTGTATATTTATTATAGGAAATTTACTTGTGTGATATTTACACAATATGGTATAATATTTAAGACTCCACTGCTCTTGTTATAATGAGCTCAACCAATATTAAAACTCTTTGGCTCCTTTTAGAGTTAGAAAAAAATCACCTATTTTTCTCCTTTTAACAACTATGGGTATGAAATCGGTGATGATTATGGCAGAAACCGTTCAAATGCTCAATGCAGGATATAAAGTATTTTTCTGGCACTATACAAAGGGCCCTGGCCACTTTGTTTGGAGCCCCTCCACTGAATAGCCCTACAGAGTGGGGTGAGGGACCCAAGAATTTTCCACACAAGCCTCCCATCCCAGTTTATGAGCTTCAGGACCCATGGCAGCTTTTCTACTTAGCCCCCAGAGCCCTTTTGCAGTAGATAGACCACGGGACAGGAGGGAACAGGATGGGACTGACTGTACCCTTCACTCTCCATCCCCATACCATGTAAATGTTAGGGGTCCCCGAGATACTCAACAGCAGGGTTGAAACTTGCTGAAGGATGGACAAAACAGCTTTGGAACCCCTTCTTGTATCTATATGTTTTGGTGCAAGATTTGCACAGTAAGCTGTGAAGGACTCCCGGTACATCATTATCCTTTAAACTTTCTAGATGATCCCTAAGCAATTACTATTCTTGAGTATAATCTTCATATAAAATGGTTGCTATTCTCTTCTTACAACCCCAAGATGGAATTATACATTCGAGCACCAGAACGAAACTCTGGGTCAGAGTTCATTCCTCCATATGCTGGTTGGTCCATACCAATCTGGTCCAAATGAAAATAAACAACCACCAAAGTAAAGGGTCCCTAAAAGATAGAGAGTGATTTCCTTTAAGAAGGGCATGTGTAAATTATAACTGTTACCATCAGTTAATTGCACTAGTGTAAAGCACAACAAACCAAAACAAATAACAAAAATAACCTCCTAAATTCATTTAAGTGAATTTGTGAAACAACCAGATTTTGAGAGCCTTTCTTTGATGGTGAGGTCAAATGGTGGGATTGGGCATAGTTCTCTCAGGACTAGAGGCTTGTTTATCTTGTATTTTAGAAGTCAAATACATGCATCTGAATCATTTGGAGAGTTACCAAGCAAAGTGTGGGCCAATTTACAGATGGTTTAGTTTCTAAAGAGAACTAAAAATCTTTCCCTGCCTATAGACCCACCTTTTCAGCAACTAGATGATAAACATCTCGAAATTGGGTTTGCAAATTCTAAATATTCTCTTAAGGTTGTAGCAATTTAAACATACAAAGGATGAGACACTTCCTCGCCCAGAATGGTTACAATAGATGATTAAACAAACAGACAAATGCAAATGTGCTTTGCCGTGCCCACGTCCTCACACCTAATATGTAACATGGAGCACATGACTTAAGGGAAGGCAGTATGGCGAGTAATGGAAATAGTGCCGGCACCCACCGGCCAACCCAGCCCAGTTCCTGAAACTCTCTAGGCCAAGATTGGAAGAATTTTAGAAGCCTTATCAATGGGATTTTCCACAGGCTCTTAACATGCCCAAGGAGCTACAGTTCTTCCTTACTTCACTAGATTAGGTCCTTGACTTCCCGGGAACCTTACGTCTACCTACCAGTCCTTTTCTCCTAGCTAGATCTAATTATTCAAACCCTCCACTACTGGAGGGATCCTGCTCCAAACCACCACCAACCCCCTTATGGGTTTGTCATGTCCCTTGAGACCACTGGCTCCCTTACTCTGCCAATCCCATAGTTCCTGGGGGCCAGCTTCTCTACAATGCTACTGAGATCCAAGTAGGACCCTTAACTGAGTCATTTAGAAAATCTGGAATCAGATCTCCTGGATTCAGACTCTGACTCCCCTGTTTACTAGCGGTGTGATTTTGGGCATGCTGAGTGTTGTCTCCTGGGGTAAAGAATAAATGCGGTAATGATGGGTTACTTGAGAGGTTGCAATGAGGATACTATCTAATAATAGATACTGGATATATAAAGACTTTATGCACCTGTAAAAGATGTTCTAATTACATATATAAATTTTTGTTGCAGAACATCCTCTTAATATTATCAATTAGAAATCAATCACGATTCATATCATTATTAAATATCATTAATGTGTACCATTATTAATATTAATATTTGTTAGAAATTACGTTTTTCAGCACAGGCCTGTCTTCACAGAGTCAGATTTTGCCCTCCCAGTTAGGTGGACCCTGCCTGGGCAGGACGGCTTCACCGTCTAGAAGTTTGAAACAGTCCCGCCTGCGAGGAGACAGATGCCTCAGGCACTTTGTCCGAATAATCAGCAGGTGGCAGCATTACACCAACCACAGAACCGAGGAGCCGGGGCCCTGCCTGGAGTCCCTGGAATGGCTAAAAGTCGCCAGAAAAGTCCACCCCAAGGGCTGCTTTGCTGAGCTGAGTTGATAATAAAGACTTTTGAATCCTAAGTAGAGAGTTTGACTCTTAGTGTGGTCTGAGTTCCTAGAGGCTCAGGAAAAAGAAAGTCTACGGAACTGAAACATAAATGAGGGAGGGAGGAAAAGAAGTCTTTGGGGGTGTACTGTACGGGGGCGTTCTGTGGACCAAAGGAAAGAGTTCAGCCTTAGCCTGGGGCTCACCGTCTACACTGATCTATTCTACTGCACTGATTTCTTTGCCATGGTCCCCTGTCTTCTGTCCCCCAGTGGCAGAAAATTCTGTGACAGTTCTGGTGAAGTTGAGTCACAGGAACAAATTATCTGGGAACTGGACTGGACATGATGCAAACCGAAACAGGGCAGGTGGCACATGCTTGCGCAGCAGCTAGGATGCAAGACAACAGGGACAGTGTGGATGGTCTGGACTCCAGAGGGTCTGTTCCCCCGAAGCATTTTAAAAATTAATTTTAAATGTTTGGTACAACAAACAAAAGTTATCTGTGGACCACAGTCCGTCCTCCAGATCAGAAGATAGGGCGGTGCCACCTATCATCCAAGGCAGGAATCCCTTCCAGAACATTCCTTACAGATGGCCATCTAGCTAGTGCTTACACATGTGTGGTTAACAGGGACCTACTTCTGTCTGGTTGGAGCATATCATACCTTTTACAAAATGCTTCTTTATATTGAGCTGAATCTACATTTGCGTTTTCCATTCACTGGTCATAGTTTGATCCAGGGAGTAATACACAACATGCTTAACCCCTTTCCCTCAAGACAGTGCTCTTGTACTCTCCAGGCCTTTCCTCCTAAGCTTAAATCTCCCCAGAGCCTCTAAATCAGCCCTCACAGGGCAGTTTTCAAGGTATTGTGTCTTGGACTTTTCAGTCAAGCACTTACCCAGTAATGTTTGCTCTAAAATCCAGCACTCAGAACTAGATTCAGTAGTTGTGATAGGGTCTGACCAACACGGAGCAGAGGACTGCCCTTTGCCTACTTTTGAATATTTCACTTATACTCACAGCCCAAGATGAGTCTAGTCAGAAGTTGAGCTCTCGGTGTTGGGTTGTATACTGAGCTCTTTTGTTCTCTTGTGAAATTTGATCTAGTTAACTTGGGACTACATTTCTATCCTGTCAAGATGATTTTGATCTTCATTCTGAGATCTGTTTGTGTCATCTGTGGCCTCGCAAGCCCTTCTTGCTGTGGGCCAAGCCCTGCTAATATTCTGCAGAGAATAGGCCATGTCACAGAGCCTGGCGCCGCCCTGCTGCCAACCTCTATTTTATCCTTTTACACATTTCATAAATGTTACTGGGCCCCTGTGGGGTCCTACACTGTTCTAGAAATTCCAGCACAGTATCAACAAGGATACCGACTCTCACAGAGCTTATATTTATCTTGACTCTGATCCTAGAACTGAAAAATGGCTGAGAACATTCAAGACTGTGGCAAATATTCCTGAAGCAATTTAATCCTTCCTTCTATGCCAAGCCTACTTGGGTGGAGGAGTTCCTATCCTACAAAGAATTCTACATAAGGTTTTTATTATTTCCACAAGTGCCCTGTTGACATTTTTGTTTTAATCTCGTTCTTATTACCTGGGGATTCTTCCTTTCTTCCTCCCCCTCTCCCCCCGCTTTTTTCTCTCTTTTTCTTTTCTCTGTCTTTCTTTCCCTTTCCTTTTTCCTTCTTTTCTCTCTCCCTCTGTTTGTTTATTGCTCCAGGCTTAGCAGTCTGTCCTCTGTTCTTCAGTGAGAATTATCTTCCTTCATCGTTACAAAAGAGAAGAAGAAGAAGAAAAGAAGCTGCTTCTGTAAGCTGCTTCCTTTGGCTTGATACCATTAGCTGTTTTTTAGGATCATGTAGTACGTGGTGGTGAAGAAAATTTGGAAAATGAAAAAATGTCAATAAGAAAATAAAAATCACTTATCGTCTAAGGATGCAGGAAAATTACTATGCTATGTCTCTAGGTCTTTTAATCCAGCCCAGTTTCTTTGTACATATGTATGTGTGTATTTTGTAAAATAAAAATCATAACACACACAATTATAATTTGCTTCTTTTGCATATATATGTGAGTTTTTATCAGAAGTTCTTTATAATGTGTGTGTATGCACATGTGTGTGTTTGCAAGCACGTGCATTTCTGTTTCAGACTGGTGGTGTCATGACTGGGATGCTGTGTAGAACATAACTGGATGGATTTCTGTCTTTGTTTCTATGCCCTCAAGCAGCATGGAGAGCTGATGTAGTATTATTTCCTTAAATTTGTCAAAGAGCTCAGCATTAAAACCGCTGACCGTGGTTTTACATTTTAAAAGATGAAATTCTTTGACAACTTTTAATTTTGACAATACTTACTAATATTTCAGGATTCCTACTTCTTGGATTAATGGTATTTCTTACTTTTTCTTATCTATTTTCTAATGTCATCAGTCAAATAATTTGTTTATTTTCATTCTAGAGTCTCTAAAAAGAGAAAAAGACTATGTCTATGCCTCTTAAGGTAGCTTTGGCCTTATTTCATAAATTTTTATATGATTCCCCCCTTTTGAAAAAATTCCATTCTATCTAATAGTAATGCTGGCATTCCTGTTTCCTTTTCTTTTTGCATTGGCATACTTTTTTGATATATTTTTGCCCATTCATTTTTCATTTAGCTTTTCTGTGATTCCTTATTTTAAATGTGGCTAACATTTTAAAAAAAATTTATTTTATTTTATGTTTTTTAAGTAGGCTCCACACCCAGTGTGGAGGCCAATGTGGGGCTTGAACTCACCACTCTGAGATCAAGACCTGAACTGAGATTAAGAGTTGGACACTCAACCGACTGAGCCACCCAGGCTCCCCATAAAATGTGGATAACATTTTTAAATGACCTTTGAGTCTTTTCCTTTGTTAGATGCGTTTACTCCATCTACAACTATTTTCATAAGATATGCATTAGCTCTTATTGCTTGTAATTTTATGTTTTTTATTTTTATAGCTGGGATTGACATAGCTAATATGTGCACACTTGACGCAAATCTGAAAATAAGCATCACTAATAGTCCATAATAGTCTTTTCTGCTGAGCTGGAATCTAGCCTCAGAATATTTATCAGTTCGACATTGCCAATGGCTCATATAAATCTATGAAAATTGGGACACAAGTTATTATCTGTATTTGCTATCTTACTGTTGTATTAATAAACTCCAAACTTCACATTTAAGTAGACCTGATTTTGAACTGCACCATAAACAGCTATCTCAGAAACTTAAATGAGGATTAAAGGGGATGATATAAAACATTTAGCATGGTTCCTTATTATCTGAATATTCAGAATGTGGCTATTTGGCCTCGATATTTGGTAGTATTATTAATGTAATTAATTTTTCCTGTTTATTCTATTGTGGACTATATTTTCAATGATTGCTTTTTCCCCTCTGGTAATTCACAAGACATGTAGAGTGTTTTTAAATTTAATTGGTGATAACTTAAAAAATCCAAACATTTCAAACTGCAATTATTAACATCAAGAATTAAGCAGTATCTATTGACTCCCCAGTTAATCAGTATTTGCTGACAATTTTATTTTCTTCTACATTCAGCTTTCTCTGATATGATCTAGGAGTTTAGATCTAGGATATTATTTTTTCATGTTTCTTCTCTTTTAAGAATTTTCATGGTTATTTGCATTATGCCTATATAATTTATAATTCCTTGGGCTTTGCTCTTCCGAAATGATGCTTCACTAAAAATATGACAACTCAAAAGAGTATAGAATTCTTGAACTACAAAATTTCCACTTCAAAATGTGCCCCCACTATTTTCTGGCATCTAATAAGAGGATGTTTGTTGAGAAGTAAGTGAGCATGAAAACCCCTCTCTATTGATCCCACGGTCTGACCATGGCATTTTTAAATGCATAATTCACACTGCTTCCTCTGGCATCTTTTCAATACCATTTTCTTAAAAATCGTCATATCAACAAATTACCTTAACAATTGTTGAAAAGGACACTTTAGAGTAATATATTCACAGGGAGTGACTTGTGATGTTTCTCTCTGCTCCCTCCTCCCCCACAAGCTATGTTTCTACCCACAGGAGAAAAGAAGCCAGTGTGCCTGGAGCTAAGAAGCATAGAGTAATTAGGGGTCATGCAGAATTTTGGAATGAAACAAGTTAGAATTCCAGTTCTAGTAAATATTTCTAAAACAGAACATCTCTACGAATCTATAAAGATTGTATTATTTCAATATACATATCTTCTTTGTCTAAAAAGATCCTTATTTATTAGCTGTTCCTGAGTCATAAAAGAAAGGGCACAGATCCAGGTTTTAAGAGCAAACCTGCATTCACTGTCCTGGAAGAATGTAATGACACATTTAAATTTAGGTCCAGTGCTTATCCTATATTTGAAAAGAGAAAATTAGAAGTCTCCAGGGTGAAATGAACAATGTCCCCATCACCATTGTCCCCATCACCAGTTGAGACGGGTGGATTGCAAATTTTGTAATACCAATTTCTTTGGAGCTTTTAATTTCTGTACTGATTTGACTACCACTGGTCTGGAGACAACCAGTCCCAATGTTGTCTTTTTTTGTTTTTGTTTTTTCTCCTTGTGAAGCAGTCTGGGAGCAAACATTATCGCTGCTCGAGTCAACCAGTTGATATGCAGGTGATTATGTCAAATTCTCAGACAGTAGGAGGAAGTAGTCCTTTTACATGGTAGCCTACTTCATCAAAAGTAATAATCCAGGATTAAAAAAGGGAAAAGAAAATTTTGGATTCACCAAGCTGGAGAAGTAAGATTTTCTTCAGGAATCCAGCTTATGATTTACATCTAGCTGCAGTCTAGGGGATAGATGTAGGACTCATGGCTGCATCAGGGACAAAGGGGGACTCTCAGGGAAGCCAGCTGTTTGCTGGTTGCTCTCCATTGGCCCTTCCTTGCCTCCACTGCCTTGCTCCAGCCATTCTCTGTCCCAACTGTGCTCCAAGTTCGCACTTGTGTTCAGTCCCTGGTAGGTGACAGTAGAAGCAGGAGGTAGAAGGGCAGGAGAAATAACATGGTGTATTTATTCACCCACCTCCTTCATGGGTGTTTTTTGAAAATCGCTGCATTCCTTCACAGTAAGTGTCTTGATGAGGTGTTCTCTTCTCAGCCTTCCACTTTTACTTGGCTCCAGTAGCATGATTCTTTCCCTCTGTCTTTTCAGACATGGCCTTCTACTCTTGCTAGCCTTGGGGTGCTTCTCCATCTCTTCTTGGTCCCTTGAATCTAGCCCACCCCAGTAAATAGTTCCTTTTCAAACTCTTTTCAGTCAAACCCTTTGAATATACTTTCTCTTTCCTGCCTGAGTGATAGACTCAATACAATCAATCAGACAACTAAAAATGCCTTGCCGTGATTAATTTTGACATAGTATTGTATTCTTTCCTTTTAATTCTGATTAATCTACTTTTTAATAAAAACAAGGTTTGGGTTTTGAGGGACCTCAACTCACTCAAGTTTGGAGAAAAGATGGACAGAGAATTGGGCAGCATCTCCCATATCTGTCATATTTACCCACTCTCTTCTCTTTGTCCTGTTTATGCTGATGATTCTCTAAAGAATATCTTCCATGTCAGCTTTTTCTTTTCTTTTCTGTTTTGCAATACTAATGTTCTTTTTTATTGCTCCCAAGTCATTTTAAATTCTGGTAAAATTATTTTATATATATTGTCATTCATTTAATAACAACCGTTTACTGAATGGCTGCTCTATGCCAAGCACAGGATGGACAGTGAGGAGAATTGAAAGATGCAGTCCAGCCTTTGACGAGCTTGTCTAGTGAAGAGCCACAGATTAAGGATAGAGTAGATGCTAAACAAAAATACTAAGACTGCCTTTTTATTTAATTCGATAACAATGAAAAATATCCCAGGACATCTTTCCCAACATATGTTTTTTAGAAACACACAATTCACAAGGTATGCCTCCTAAGCAATAAAAATCATCTTAAAACTGATGATTAGCTATCTTCTAGAAGAAGCTTGCTCTATTTATTCATTCATTCCACAAATGTTTATCTATTGAGTGCATACTGTGTATTAGACAACGTGCTAGATTTAGGCCTAGATACATGCCTCTCCTGAAGTTCACAGTCTAATATTCTGAGAATGAACTTTGAGGATGTCAGTGGCCCTTACCAAGAATAAGCTGCCTTATAACAAGAGTTTTGGGGCACATTTAAAACTAAATCCTTTTATCTGGGGCCCCAACAGCCCTGACTTTTCCAGTAGAGCATGGTTTCACTGACATGGGAAAACTGTTTGGATTCAAAAGCTAAAAGCTATTCAGAAGAGAAATCCTAAGTAACCACTCCAGGAGGGAACTCAAATAAAGCTGTTGTATCCATCTTTGTGTTATTCATGATAGCAAGGGGAAGCATGATAACAAAGGAAAAAGACAATCACAGATCTGTAAATAGTAAAATACAAACAAAAAATATATTAAGAAAACTTATTTCTACCTAGTAGCACCAGTTTAGTGAGGGCAACTTAAAATGTTATTAGTGGCAGTTCTCAGAATATAAGGTTATCACCCAAACTTAAAATATAACTGTGGTCATAAGGTGGCCTATTTCAAATTGACATTTCAAAAGGAGTCATACAGTTGGTCTCATTTCAAACAAGGGATTTTTATATCTTTGGTTGCACAAAATATACTCCATTGCTTTATGTGATGCTATGATTCTTTTTCCTGGACTCTGCTCATACGAAAGGAAAACCAGAAGATGCATGCACAGTAACAGATTTGGAGGCTGAATTCTTTTTTTTTCCCTTGGTAGAACATGTTTTTGCCAAGATTACAACCCACTTGAACTTCTGTCTGTTCTTTGATTTTAGAATCAACTTGGGCTCCTTTTAACACTGGAAAAATCACAGATTGAGCCATAGATAAAAAAGTCTTAGCAAAGTTCTCTGAAGGTTTTTATCATCACTAAATATCTGTAAATAAAGAAACTTCTTTTAACATTTAGTGTAGCTGAATCTGAATTATAGTGTTTTAATTTAAGGTGAGATCATTTTATTTTGATTAAGCATTTATAACATAAATTTATAAAGGAAAATATTTTTAAAAAGACATCCTCAGAAAAGCTTACTCTGATTTTTTAAATATTTAAAGAACATGCTTTATTTAAAAAACCTATTTGGTTGTCAACATACATATTTTTGAGTGTTTGCTCTGTGCCAGGCACTAAGGTAAATTCTGGGGATTGAAGAGAAGTCAGACACTATTCTTTGACATCAAAATGCTATGGTATAGTGGATTTACCTGCTTAACCTTTGCTTTGCACATATAGTTTAAACAAAGAATAAATTAGGACCATGTTACGCAGAGAATTTGTTAATCATAAAATAGTCAGAATTGAAGATTTAAAACTAAGAGTCTTGGGTCTGGATTTGGCACTAATTATCACTGGCACTTGGAGCAAATCACTAACCTCAAGGGCCTTTCTTTTCTTCTACATGAAAGTACGAGGGTTGGCCTAGAGATGTAGTCATTAAGCCTTTTATTTTATAATCACAAAATTTTGATTGCCTGAAAATAAGCATGACCCCAATCCTGCACCTAAATATCTAACATGAGTATGCATATTGGTTCAACATGGTTCCCCGAAGCCTATGGAGATAGAGAAAGAATACTTTGCATATATTTACGAACAAAGAAAAGGAGAGGAGACTAAATCTATTTTTAAAAACTAATAAAATATTATGGCTAATATATATAAGATTAAAGAAAACATGAGTATATTTTAGAAATTGGAAGAAGAGAAAGGTAAACACAGAGACAGGGAGCAGTGGGAGGAGGAATTTCTCTCTCTAGTGTATTATATATAAGGCAATGGACAGTTAGGTCATCCAGAGTGAATTCTGAAATGCTTTCTGTCACCCAGTCCCTCATGAGACATGTACTAAGCCATCTTATCCATTCCGGCTTCTAATAGAATGTAATCTGCATCAGCAAAGCACATTGTATAATAAAGTTATTTACAGCATGGGATCTGGGCAGAGCATGCCATTTGGAGTCAGAGAATTCTGGGCTTTGTCCTGATGCCAACACTTGCCAGCTGGGTGAACTTGAGCAAGTTCCTTAACTTTTACGAGTACTGATTTCCTTGTTCACAAATTAGAAATAATTGTAGGTAAGTCTTGATCCTCAACTATAATTATGGTGTTCTACATTATAACCCAATTAAGGAAGGCAAGTTTCTGAAAATCTGCTTCTGGCCTTTTTTTTGGCTCCCTTTGGCTTTCTTGGCTCAAAACCTTTGTTAACATCATCTCTACCTTCTCTAAGGAGAAGAAGAGCCTCCTGGAGGCATTTTGTCTTGGAAGTGAGCTATGGATCAGCAAAGAAACATTTGTACCTTCCCTTTCTTGACCAAAAGTTTTGTGAAACATGGGTACCCAGAGGTGGAAACACCCCAATGCCTCCAGCAGGGTTGTTTTCTCAGAAGAAAAGGACGTGAGAGGGAACCCCCAAAGAATAATGTAAACTTCCCTCATTGCATTCTCCCATGAGCAGCCCCAATTATTTGTTATGGGCTATTGGTCATATTGTGGGGGAAGAGGGGCAAATTGGTTGGTGACTGGAAAGATATACACAAAGCAGAAAAGGTCTCGAGTTTGGAGAACTGGCTACACTTTTGATCTGGGTAGGGACATCACCTCCCTTGCTCCTGTAACACTAAGGCATGCAAGAGGGCATGACAGTTCCTAAAAGTTTGTGAGCAACATGGCTTCTGCCTTCTCCAGGATTCCTTAGGATGACGGGGAGGCTACAACAACCAGGGAATGTTTGAAGAGCATGTACAATTTCTTCAACCACAATAAATATAAGCACACTTCTGAAATTCTTTTCCCACCATTTCCCTTGCTAAAATAGAAAAGGGACTATATTTTCTTCTCCTGCAGTGATTTGTAGTGTTAGAAGTAAATTTAAGCACATTTCTTCTGAAGTCAAAAATTTTTTTTCCCTGAAATCCAATTATTTTATCTCCATTCTCTCAACCAAGTTAACTGAACTTATTTTAGATAAAGAAATGTCCCTACTGCAAAAACTGGAGGGGGACACAACTATAAATCAGAAAATCACACGAGTATGGTGATTTTTTTTTCCTTAGAAAATTAGACATTGGTGGTACCTGGGTGGCTCAGTGGGTTAAGTGTCTGCCTTCAGCTCAGGTCATGATTCCAGGGTCTTGGGATTGAGTGCCGCATCGGGCTCCCAGCTCAGCGGTGAGCCTGCTTCTCCCTCTGCCTTTGCCCCTCCCCCTGCTTGTGCTCTCTCTCTCTCTCTCTCTCTCTCTCTCTCTGTCAAATGAATAAATAAAATCTTTAAAAACAAGAAGGAAAGAAAATGAAACGTTGAATTATTTGGAAGGTAAGGAACTTGCCTAAAGAACAACTATTGATGGAGGAGATCAACTGGAATGGATTTTCTCTGAAATAATTTTGTGTGAGCTCTTAATTTCTACTCACAATGAAGTTTTCTTCACGAAAAGCAAGATGGTTTTGATTCTGTGCTGACAATGCATTTTCTTTTAATTAAATTGTTGGGGATAGTTTGTCGCTATTTCAATGCCCCTCTTGCTTAACTTAGAAATCCTTATGACCGCACAGAGGTAGGGTACTTTTGGGCAACTAACTGTAAGGCTGATTTTATCATAGGTTCTCAATGAATACTGTGGATTGAGAAACTCCTTTACATGACTCACTTCTCGGCAAAGGTCTATCGCTTTTTAATCAGTGGCGTTATCCCCATCCTAATGAGAGCAGTGCTGCACATCTGCTGAGGGTATAGGACTAATCATAAGATTTTCTCTTCTCTAGGCTTTTCTTCCGGCAAGATGCCAAATGCTTTACTTATCGAACAAGTTGATAGACAAATTGTGCTGGGACAGGCACCCCCACCACTGAAGCGCCCCCACCACTGATGCCTACCCATCTCTGGGACAGCTCCCTGCAGCTGTTTCCCACCTCACCGTGGAGCCCAGGAGCAATCGGTTTAAAAGGGAAGAAGAATGCCACTCAGAGCATAAGCAACAGGGGGCTGGAGAAAGAGAAGATATAATTATCTAGATTGGAACATGACCACGCCAACGACACCCTATATGCAAACCACCAAGATTAAAATCATTCCACTTATCAATGGAGTGCTCAGGTTTGGAAAGGCAAAAAGAAGGCAGGGGAGGTTTGGGAGTCTGACAATTATTTGAAAGACAAGCTAATGTGTTTATGCAGCCAGCATATGCATTTGAGAAACCTTCCTGATCTTGTGTTTTTTGTCTCATTCCCTTGTGCATAATCCTCATGCTGTTTCTTGCTTTGGGCACAGAGGAAATCAGAAAAAAAGCCATTGAAAACTACTCTTCCGGTTATCTGGGGAATCTACTGTGTGATTTAAGGTACTAGCTATTTTGAAAGTTAAAATAGCACATAGTGCCTGTGGACTCAATGAGATGATGAAAAAATTAGATCTTTGTTGCTGTGCGGAAGGGTATTACCTCCCTTTCGTCATGGTCCCACTCTTCAGTCCCCTATGTTTGGTTTTTTTTGTTGTTGTCGTTGTCTTGTTTTTTTGTTTTTTTTCTGGGAATACTTCTTAATAAAACACTTTAACACAAACCTTTCCCCAAGGTCAGTTTCTAAGACAAATGGTAACGATTCATAACTGAGCTCTAGAACTTGCATGTTAAAGAATCTAATTTACTGAAAGCAAAAAGCCCAGATATGTAAATATTCATCACTGGGCCCTGAAGGGCTAACCATAAATATAATAAATAAAGAAAAATAAATTAGCAATGATTTACATTTTAAAAAAAATCAAGAAAAGTCACAATCGAAAACCATGATCGAAGATAATGCTATTACTATACTGAAAACAAACCACAATTCCTGAAATTTGCAAGAATTCCAACAATTTACACATCTGTATGTATAATAGGGATCTTGTAATGCTGTCAAAGCAGGCCTCTTAACAAAAAACTGAGTTAGAATTCCCGGTACACTCTAACATACTACTTGTATTAGTCTTTACTTTGAACTTAATATGTTACTAGTAATAGTCTTGATCTTACCTGAAGATTAGAGGATAAGCAATGACACATGCTTTATTCATCAGCATCAGAGAAAGGATTTCCATTTTTTAAATCAGTTAATGTTTCATTGTCCTTAAAAGAGTAAGGACAATACATTGATAATCACTGATCATGTCTTTATATCTTCGTCCATAGAAATGACAGAAGAGGATTTGCAAATGATCTGTGGGATGAATCCATAGTGATAACAATCGTACCAATAGCTACCATTTACTGCTTGCTGTTATTGCTTGTGATATTCTGTACATGTTGTCTCTCATTCTTACAACGGCCAAGTTAGGTAAATTTTATCATGCCCATCATGAAAATAGAAGCTTTGAGGTTTGTGGGCCTCAGATAACTTACCATAGGTCACACACATCATACATGTGACCTGACCTTTTTCCAATAAAACACACATATCAAATCTTTGGTGTTTTCTCCAGTCAGTCCCGTATCCACACCCAAAGAAGAAATGAGAAGATATTGGCAGTATGTGTTTGATGAACCTGTATGACTTTATTTTTTTCTAAGGGTTAAGTCTGGACGATGGTAACTTCTACAGTTTTCCTAATCAATATATATGTCCTAGAAGCTATCTTATTCTCCTCTCAAAAATTAATATAAAACTAACCTGAACTAGGTTACATTTTCAAGCCTACAGCTTATAGCTAAAAGGAAATATCCACTTAGCCCCTTGGCTAATGGTGATGGAAACGATTAGCAGTGGACCCTCAGTGAGGTCCAGTGTCCATCCCTGCCATTCTAGTTTGGGGAACAAGAAAGGACAGTTCAGGATTCCTCGTGATCTGAAAGCATAAACGTAGCTGCTAAGGCATGAGTTTTCTCAGTGGTTCTTTCTGACGTTGGTTTCAAAATATAAGCAATGACGGCTCTGAAGTCAGATGACAACGGTGTCTGATGCGCTCTCTTCAGAAAACCTTCCTTAATTATACAATAAAATAGAGCTCCCTGGGCCAGGACGCTTTATACTACATTACCCCATTTTATTTTTTTATAACCTTTAAAAATATCTGAAATTATCTTGTTAGTTAATTAATTCCATAAATATTTATTGAACATCAATTATGCACCAGGATCTGCATATGTTCTAAGGATCTGGGCATACAGTGTTGAACCACAGAGAGAAAATTACTGTATTCATGAGGTGTATATACCAATTAATTATATGTCATCTTTTCTTTTTGTAGAGGCTTTGTCGGTATTATTTACAGCTCTGGACACATAATGGGTGCTTAATAAATATTTGCTAAATGATTAGAAAAAGTATAAAGCTGCAGACCTGCACGCAGAATTATTTTTCGTATAAGCCACCGAGCTCAAGTTAAGTCTCATAGTCCGTTCTACACTCTCCTCCCCTCCAAAAGCAAAGGTATCTAGTTCCAGCATTCCCTTGTAAAGTATCATTTATTGGACACATCCCTGGACTCACCTCCCCAGCCCTCTTATCTTAGATGCTTGAGAAGATCTTGGAGGTTATGTAAGTACTTTAAGCATTGGATGGTTTGTACTAAACAATGATCAAACACTCCATCCTACCTGGGATCAAGGACACTGGATGGTGTAGTGAAGAGGTCTCTAAGCTTTAATATAGGTGACCTGGATTCAACTCCTAACGTTGGTGCATACTAACCAGTTGTTCTGTGGCAAGTCACTTAACTCCTCTGAGCCAAAGTCCAGCATCTAAAAAAGGTAATAAGCCTGACTGCTTGAACTATTGCACAGATGATATGGGGAACAAACATATGAGCTAGAAAATATCGAAGCTCTTATTAATGACAAGAAGGACACAAATGTAACTTAATATCTTTATGCTGTACAAAGAGCAAGAAGGAGTTCAAAATGATACTTGCAATTTAAATAAAAAAATGATACCTGCATTTCTGAGGAGCCACTTTTCAAGTTCAGGAATGTCCAGAGTGTTATTAGGTATACAACATAAATATAAACATAACTACTGGATCTGGCTTCAGACTGAAACAAAACAGACTGCTGATCATATGGGAATTTAAAAGAAAGATGGCCTTAACTAAGAATATCTTTCCTTCTGGTGTGTCTTTCTACCTGATATTCTACAAGTAGAAAATTTAAAATCCATTGTTACTGAATAATAACACAAATGTAGGGTCTGGGCTAAAATGTTAGAATGAACACATATTTTTTTCTTGCAAATATCCTACGAAAGCTCCAGTAAAGAAATGTGTTTTATTACAAAGACATAAAGAGAGAGAAGTACTTCTAGACCTTCAAACCCTATTACTCCATAAAAGCAACATGAACACTGGCAAGAATTGCCAAAATTAACTCATTCAGAACTCTAGAAATTAACCAAAGTCCTGCAGCAATCTAAGGAACTATATTCAAGAAAAGAAATAGCTGTATATAAGTAAGAACAGTGCACTGTGTGGCATCTTACCTACCTGAATCCCATCATCCTCTCCCCAGCTCTATCTACATCAGCCCTAAAACCCAGCAAAGCCTTCAGAATTCTGCAGGAAATGAATGTAGAATATGATGCTGAGCCAACTTATCAATCAAGTGTGAGGGCAGGATAAAGACATTTTCAGATACACAGCATCTTAGGAAATTTACCCTTTTTGCATACTTCTTAGGAAGCTACTAGGGATATTCTTCCATCAAAGTGAAGGCATCCATCAAGACAGAGAAGTACCAAACAAAAACAGAAACAAAAAACTGGAGATCCGACGAAGATAAAACCCAAAGGAATTTCCAAGGTGATGTTGCCAAGATATCCTAGAATGATAACCGTGCATCAGACATGAAAGGGCCACCACTTGATGTGAACGGCACACTGAGGGCAGGGCTTTATTCTCTGATTCTACATCCTTTTTATCTAATGAAATCAGTGGAGGATGTTCTATGAACAGCAACAACAACAAGGAGAATTCAAAGAGAGAAAAGAGAGAAGACTTGAGCTCTAAGAAAGACAATCTAACCCAAGAAAAAGGCAAAGGAAAAAATCTCGAAGTTGACTGCTTCATAGCAGGCTTAGAAATCATTCCATCCAGAGAAAAAAAGAATGAAAATTACCGTAAGGGTAGATGTGAAGAGTTCACTGAAATTATCAGATTTGCTAGCCTAAATGAGGTAAAATTTTACTGAAAAAAAAAATGTACTGAGAAGGTATTGGAAGGTGTAGAAAGAGTTGGCAATATGCCCAAGGGAAAATAAACAATAAGAAAAAAATGCTTTTCCAGAAAAATCTTGATCCATATCTTTTATTCAGTATCTCCATGGTAAACCTTCAATTTCTTCAATTTCCCTGATGAACTCATCTATCAATACAATAATTGATATAAATATTTGAAAGAGTGTCTGATGGACATAAAAAATTTTTTACTTTCTAAATTCAAAGCTCTTTCTCCATAACAAGTCAGATCAACAGAAACCTAGGATAGTGGATTGCATTATCTTTGCAAAGTTTTATTTGTGTGACCTTGGTTTCATTTAAGCCTCAGCGGATTGGACATCATGAGTTTCTCTCTGTCCCTCTGTCTTATATCATTGCAGACAACTGGGGACGAGCTCGATTGTCTTTTTATCATAGGCGGAAGTACAACTCCTGGGAAATCTTTGTTGATCTCATTCACCCATTGAACAAACTGTTTTGAGCTTCTAGTAGGTATCAGGTCCCCCACTAGTTTAAAAGGGTATGTGTGTCAGGGTCTTCCAACTGCTAGGAAACCATAGTTCATTCACTTTCCAGTTAACAAAGAGCAAATAATGGTTTTTGAAATAGTCTTCTTTCTCAGAATGCAAGAATTTACACTATCAGTATTATTTATTAATATAATAGAAAAAATATTGATAAAAACTGAACTTTGAAAGTCCCTGGAGACCAACTCTACACATTTTTGAAAGAAAATCACTTAATGAAAATAGAGTATCTACAACTTCATACCATTTTGTATTTTATAAAATCAATTGTAAAGCCCATTGGTTAAAGCGTCAGACCCCGATCAAGGTTAAACCTGTGGGATTGCCAGGCAGGTGGGCAAATTGCACATGCTGCAGGAAATAGACCATGTCAGATATGATTGTTGACGTCTGTGTGGGCACCAGAAGCTGACTAGAGTTGGCAGCGGAAGAAACCAATCAAAATCTCAGCTGCTCTGGCTTGGTGCCTCTCTTTAACCTCTCTACCCAGGAAGAAGAATGAGCCTTACCTCTGGCTTCAACTTGCCCAGGGAAGGCTGGGAGGGGGAGATGCCAACTCTCTTTCCAAGGTGAGGAGAACAACGAGAATATGGTCAGTTATGGAAGGAAAAATCCTAATACTCAAAGCCTCTTCTAGCACTGGTTTCCTTTTCAGTGGGATACCCTGTTTGCTCAGCCTTTTCTAGAGCCTTGTGCCTACAGGCTGATGCTTGCTACAGTGGACAGGAATTGAAACTTCCTTCTGACAGATACTGAAAAAGGAGCTGGGAAGCTATGATCTCCCCCTTGTGCTTTCCCAAGCCACTGATCTTCAGGCTACTTCACATAACCTGGGACTTTCGGCAAAAACAAAACAAAACAAAACAAACAAAACAACACCTTTTAATTAATGGCCTGGTTTCCTGATTAATGGCCTTGTTAATTAATGACCTTATTTCACCTTGAAAGGTTTTACAGGAGCACTTGGCCAGTGATCAAAGGGACATAGAAAGGAGCAGAGAAGTGGGAAGGCTGAGCTGGGGTAAGAATAGGGGATAAAACACAAGAGAAAGAGCATCTGAGCTGTCCTTCCTTACGGTCCTTTTTTCATCTTTGGTGCTTCCATCCACTGGGCCACACCCTCCCTTCCCTGCGTAATCACCAATCCAGGATTAAAAACATCGGCGAGAGAGTGATTTTCAAATCCCCTTCCAAAACAATCTCTCAGGCTAAAATGAAATAAAGCATTCTTGGTTTCGTATCTGGCATAAACTATCTTCTGAAAACACTTTGGAACACACTGCTTGTTAAACCAAAAAATTTTATAAGGGGCATGGCAAGGAGCACTCCTGTTTATTTCATATCTAGCAAGTTCTGTGGGGGTGTGAATAATAATATTTTAATATTAATATAATAATAACCATTATTATTATGTATTAAGTCTGAATTTAAATATTAAACTCAACCCTTGGTTAAGTCATAAACTTCACTTTGCTCCCTTTGTTGGTGTTGATGATTTCAGCCATGTGAATATATGTTGATTTTAATATTTCCTTAGAAATAGAGCAGTGCTTTCTCTGTGGAACTATCACAGTAGTTCTACCTACATTTTTATATTATGGTGGTATCTTGGCTATTCTAACATAACAACATTAAAATTTTTGCTAGGGAAACAGAGAAGTGTTTTAGCAAGAATAAAAGCTTGGGGTCAGACAGAACTGTGAATCCCAGCTCGGTCACTCATTAGCTAGATTGATCCCAATTACTTATCCTCTCTGAGCTCGGTTTTCTCATCTATAAAATGGGAGTAAAATCCACCTACCCCCATGGCTGTTTTGATGATAAATTAAGAATGTAAAGTGCTTTGTAGAGTGCCTGGCACACAGAATGCTCAGTAAAGATGTACGCTCATTCCTTAAACTCATTCCTCATGCTGACCCCTCTGTAGATGTGATGCCAACCCTTAGCTATGGAGATGCATGGAGAGAATCCTTAAAAGAAGTAACCGTCTTGTTAGGGACCTGTGTCTTACACCAGCTGATTATAATTCAAGGCAAACTATGTTAAGGCCTAGAGAAAGGCATATGTCAAAATTTAGGGGAGCACTGAAGAAGGTGTATCCCCAGGGAACAAGGTTCTCGGAGGAAGTGATAGAAGAGTCATCACCGAACCGAGACACTGAGGATGGGTGACATTTGGCAGGTGGAAAAGGAGATTGGAGGGGATTCCGTGAAAAAGAAGCAACGCATTGCAGAGATGGAAAGGTAGGGAACGCTGGAGGCCACCGAGCGACCCCATATACGCAGTGCAGCCTAGGGGAGAGGAAGGAAGCCTGCCAGGATGGACTGAGGCCAGAATGGGACAGGCCTTGAATTCAATCCTAAGGAGATTGACATTCATTTAGAGACAATTGAGAGAAATAATTTAAAAAAATATGAATAAACATGACAGCATTCTCATGGACGTAAAAGCCACCAAAGACGGTGGAGGGTGTTGTATCTACAGAACTTAGCATCAGGCAACTGCCCCTTTCGTTCCATAGTGGATAATACCAGGCTCCACACTATTGGAACATACTCAGTCAATTAAGAAAAGTACTGATTGCCGGCTGCAAAATTATCCCCATGGTGCCAAAATGTTTGTGGAGTGGGTGGGGAGAGGGAGGGAAGGTGTGATAATTAAAAGAATTGTTACTTGCGATGTCACAGGAGCCAATGTGTTAACTCTGCATGCTGGGAAGCTAGAGTGCTCCCAGCTGCCACGGGGAGGGAGGATGTGGTTTGATCCCTGGCACCACTCGTTGGGACAAGATGAATCACAAATGTGTTAATAGTGAGGTTCCATGTCATAATGTGCCAGATGGAGGTGGTTACATCTCTGATTGATTGCCTCCTGGCCAAGACAGGGGTTTTCCAGAAGGCAAAATTGGCACTGGAGCTCAAGGGATCAGCAGGTCTTTATTTTGGTCAACGTGGACCTGACGTTCTTGACTTTATGAAGTGTGGCTTTCCCCACGACACGGGCAGCCAGAAAGTATGTGGATGAAGAAGGAGATGATGAGGGTGTGATACATGCAAGAAACAGTTTTGCACTGGACAGAGCTCTTCTGGCTAAACGTGGCCCTTAAGGAATCCACGGGGGCACTGGAAATAAGGGGGTGGGGTGTGGGTGGGGAGTCGCAGTAGATGCCCCGCTTGCCAATGAATTAAGCAACTAGAAAGGGAGAAAGAAAGCCAAGCAAGAGAAGGAGCCAGAGAAGGAGCTTCAGACACCCAATCCCCACAGCCACAGAGTCCAGGTGCCAGGCTGAGGCCACCGGGGCAGAACCACAGAGCAGAGCGTGGCAGGGTGACCTTCCTGCCTGTACCCTCCCACTCCCCGCCCCCGTAACCACCCAGCTCTTTGTTGTGGTGGTTTCCTTCCCCCAGCACAAGCTTCCAACTATAAACAGCCAACTACAAGGGCAATAACTGTGGCATCCTACTGGGAACTAAGGCAGCCTCTCGTGCAGGCGCTGGGTCCTAATACAGGACAGTGAATAAAGCTTCATTACAGAACAATGGAGTTAGCTGCCAGAGCCTACAGATTTGAATAAACAACAAATAAGCAACATCTGCTCCAGCATATGTGTATGGTAAAAAAAAAAGTCACAAAATAAAAGAATTTGTAAATGCCAAAAGCAACACTAAACTGCCAGAGCTACTGTAGAGTGAATTTTTAATTGCACATGCAAAGCGGCAGGCTGTGGGTATTAGTCTCACATATGTCTTGTTGCTGCCAACCTGGGAGTATAGATGAATTTAATTAAATAAGGATTATCCCTTCTCCCCAGTACAATTACTTATTTATAACAATGATAAAATTGCCTAATAAAAAAATTGTAATATTTCAAAAACAAGCCTAGAAAACACCCTGCTTTCTGTGTAAGTCGTTCAGGGCTGTTTGAGTTTGAGTGTGTCTTTTAAAATTAAGTCTTTGCCTACTGCCAAGGAAGAAAAAGCAAACAACCCTTATCATAAAGCCTGCTGCAGTTAAACAGCCAGAGACGGCATTATGGAGAAATATAAAGAAGACACAGAGCAGCATGGGAATTGCCTTTCATGGGGCGTGTAGAAAATTAAGCAATTGGACTCAAATGGAGGCCAGGTGACTGAGCCAAGGGACAGGGCCACTGAGCCTTGGGCTCCCCCAGTGTCCCGGTCCTAATCTGTTTTGTGAACAGGCAGTCACCGGTGATCGATCAGTTCCCCTTATTTTGGCTCTCCCTCTTTCCTGCATGCTAATTCTCCGAAAACAGGTAACACTACCCCAACCAAACAAACAACAGAAGAGATGGGCACTTGAGCCCCTCTTCTCCGTTCCAGGGGATTTCATTTTTTACCTCCAAGTTAGCAACCCCCATTGTCAGGGAGGCCAGTGGCGATTATCCAAGTATGAAACTGTAGATGGCAAAGTAGATTCATGTGTACATTACTACAGAAACCAGTATCTTCTGAGTCTCGTGATCTAAGTTTATCTTTGAGCAATTTTGTTGCTGAAATAGCTTTACTGCGCTAGAAGTTAAGGCAAGTGCTAAGAGCTTATGACCAGGTGCACTCTCCCAAAGTCAATTCAGAAGCCAGGCAGAAACAAAAGGCAGTCCGGGGCTCTGGGGTGTGTGGCTGTGGGCCGTTACACCATCTCTCCACTTCAGTGTCCTCATCTGTGCAATGGGAACAGTAATGATAGAATCCACCTCCAAAGGAGGATTCAATGAATTAATACAGGTAATGTGCCTGGAATGGCACCTGGTATGGAGTAAGCGCTCAATAAATGTTGCCAAGAATTTAAAGGGATGCTTTAGCAGGGCACTCAAATCTGCACTTGGCTCTTTCGCAGATGTTAGTAGCTTTCGATTTATCTTTTGCTTTTCCTTCACGACACATGGCAATTGTAATTCAATAATTAATTGGTTTCTCCTGAAATTCACAAGCTCCACGAGACTAAGTTCTGTTTTGCTTTCATTTGCATCCCCAGAACCTAGACCAGGTTCTTACACATATAAGCGCTCATTAAATATTCATTGAATGAATGAATTCAGTATGGAAGGAGAACTAGATTTGAATTCAAAAGATCTTGACCTGAATTTTGGTCTTTCCTTGGCCACTTGTGTAAACTCAAGCAAGTTGCTTAATTTGTTGATATCTTATCTCTAAAGAGGAAAGACTAGTATGGTGATTACATTAAATAATGTAATTGAAACTGCTCAGGACACGGCAAATGTGAGTATCAAATATAAATTTTTAATTAACTATGAACTGCTTCCTAATAATAATTGATTGGATTATAGAATTAAGCAACAGATTCCGTGTATATTCAGGGAAAACAACTTTCTGAGAGATGTTGCTGGAATGTGTGCAAAACCAAAATAATTAAGTCTACATTACTTAGGACTAAATGCAACATGCAAAAAGAAAGCACCAATTCATAGATTTGAAAGGAAGATACATATTGGATCCAGTCCTAATTTACAAATACTGAAATCCATGCCAGTAAAATCATTAAAAATACCATGTGCTGTATTTTAAGATAATCATTATACTCTGCCCACAGTGCACTGTTGCAACATTAAATCACCACTGGTGAATTTGAATGGAAACTCTTCTGGCTAAGGTAAGAGAAACTTAGATGGTGTCATGTATGCTGTTCCCTGAGGGATCAGGCACTGTGCTAGGCGTAGGGATGGCAGGTAAATAAGACAAGATTCCTATTCTCAAGCAGAACATAATTTAGTGTAAAGGAGAGAGGCATAAGTAAATGGTTCCTGTTTTTCCAGATGAGTCTTGTAGAAGTGTTATTTACTAAGGCTAGCAATAGCATAAAGGGAGAGCTTACACGTAGAGAAGAGAAAGGACGAAGAGTAGTAGGGACTGTGGAATTTGTCTGCTTAAGAAAAGAGAATGGGCTATTTTTTGGTGTTCTTCTAAATTAGTATACCAGCCCCTTTGAAATAACATAATGATGAGAGAGAGAGAGAATGAGAATGAGAAATCGAAAGAGACTAAACAGAATCTAGTATAGTGGTAACTGATGAGGAAGAAGACCAAAAGGCCAACTGGGAGACAGGATATAAAAAGGGACCTCTTCAAAGCTACCTTTTCCAAATCTGCTTTGGAGCAAAAACCCTATTAGCAAAACCTTAATAATTTAGCTCTCACTCAATCCCCAAATATACTCAATTTGTAAAAATGAACATTTAGCATTATCTTGGTTGAGTGATTATTTATTCTGTTGTGGACAAATTAGCAAATACAGAGAAGCAAAAGAAGGAAAAACCAGATGTCACTTATCATCTAGACTGCCGTTGTCTTTACCATGTACACTTGCGTTTTCTCTATTTTTGTTTTTTTTGTGGGAGGGTTGAGGGTTAGAAACTTGTATTAAAAATTTTAACTTGTACCATATAAAATATAAAAAAAGAAAAAAATATATTACCTGAGCCCCATCACTATGAGATGATCACCAAACTATTAACTCTAGTTTAACTCATATGCAAATTTATTTTTTTTATTTATTTGAGAGAGAGAGTGATTGAAAGACAGAGAGAGCACAAGCAGGGGGAGTAGCAGAGGGAGAGGGAGAAGCAGACTCCCCGCTGAGCAGGGAGCCCGACGAGACGCGGGGTTCGATCCCAGGACCCCGGGATCATTACCCAAGCAGAAGGCAGACGCCCAACAACTGAGCCACCCAGGCGCCCCTTTTGGACACTTAAGCTAGTTCTAATTTTTCACACCTCTTTTATAATTGACTTCAGGTAACTTCAAAGAGGACATACCCGGGTAGGAAGATACACACAGTTGCAAAGTTTCTGATACATATGTTATATATTGCCTTCCAGAAAGCAATGTGTATTCTTGCCAACATTAGATTATATGATTTCTTAAACTTCTGTCAATTTAATAACTCATCTGCCTATTTTAGTGTATATTTAGTGTATATTTCTTAGATTACTACTGAGGTTGAAAACTGCTTCATTTGCATTAGCTTATTGAATAAAATTCCTACTGACACCTTTATTTTTTGTTCAATTCTCTTGCATTGGGAAATTTCAAACATGTACAAAGTGTAGAAAATAACACAACATGTATCTATTCCTTATCAACACCTACTAGTTCTATCCAGTTCTATTAAAATTTAACATTTTTCCATAGATACTTCAGATTTTTTTTTTAAAGGAAACATTATAGAAACATTATTTACCTGGGTTTATCCCTTCCTGATCCCATTGCCTTGCTCTTTACCTTCCTCCCCAGAGTTAACCAGGATCCTGAATTTGGTGTTTATATTTCCATTGTGTATTTTTGTGCTTTTATTTGGTATGTGCATTAGTAATACATACCAGGCGTTGCTAAGGTAAATATATTTTATATATGGTATGCGCCTAACTGTGATTTATTTACCCCCACCTTATATTCGTGATATTTTTTCATGTGGACAAATTAACCTGTTTGCTTATTATCATTGCGGTATATTATATTCTACTCTTACAACTATGCTACGATATCATTAACCTTATTCTTACTGATTTGATTGCCTTTAGGTTGTTTTAAATTTTTCACTATTTCGGGGTTGCAAAAAAATGTTTTTTATATGTTCATTCATCTGCATATATGTGAGGATTTCTCTAGGGCATATGCTACACATGAAATGGCTAAGTCAAATGGTCTGTGAATCTTTAACTTTACTTGATTTTGCCAAACTGCTTTGCAAAATGGCTGTACCAATTTATAATCTCACCAGCCCTGTAAGATTTCTCCCCTCTCACCAATACTTGGTAGAATCAAATTTAAAAAATTCTGTCAGTCTAAAATGGTATCTAATCATTTAAATTGATCTGTGCTTGATTATAATAGGGTAGAGCACGTTTTCTTCTATATAGGTTAAGTTTTTAATAAACACCTTGCTGTGTATAAACTGTAGATAACTTCCAGTTCGTGACTTTGTTTTTTAATTGAAGTGTAATTGACCTGTGACTGCTCTTTGAACTTTGTTTATGCTGTCTTTTTTGAACCAATATTAACATTTATAATGAAGTCATATTATCAGAATTTCTCTTTATAGTGTGTGTTTTTTGGGTGTCCCATTCAAGAAATTGTGTCTTGCTCTCAGGTCATAAATATACCCTTCTTTATTTTCTTCTGTAAGGACCAATGCTTTGCTTTTCACATTTAGACCTTTGCTATACTTGGATTTATCTTTGTTAATGGGACAAGCTAAGGGTTTAATTTTCAATCTTTTTCATATGGATAACCAATCTTTTGTATCAATCATGTTCATCCTTTCCCCATTGGTTTTGAAAAGCTTGCTCTGACTTTTCATTTCCATACATGTAGGGGTCTGTTTCTACTCTCTATTTAACTGGTCCATCATCTTTAAAAAAATTTTTTTTAAAGATTTTATTTATTTATTTGAGAGAGAGAGAGCGCGCATAGAGGGAGAGTGAGAGGGAGAAGCAGACTCCCCGTTGAGCAGGGAGCCCAACGTGGGGCTCAATCCCAGGACCCTGAGATCATGACCTGAGTGGAAGGCAGATGCTTAACTGTCTAAGCCACCCAGGTGCCCCCCCAATTTATTTTCAACAGTGGCATAACACCTTCATTACAATTATAAGTGTTCATTTCTAGTAGCACAATTCCTCCTCCATGATCTTCATTATTATCTTAGCTTTTCTTGGCCCTTTACTAGTACATAGGAATTTCAGGACAATCTTGTAGGTTCCACACACACACACACACACACACACACACACACACACACACACACACACAAAACAAAACAAAAACCAACCCTATCAGGATTTATATTGAAATTGTATTGTGAATTTTATTATTAGTGAAGATTTGGCTTCTTTATATTATTGAGTGTTCCTGTTCATGAACATGACATAGCTTTGCTTTTATTTAGGTCTTTGTTATGAGATATGGTAATATTTTATAATTTTCCCAATAAATATCCTGAATCTTCTTTATATATGTTCAAAGGTCCTCTTACAGGCTTATTGTTGTTGGAATTGTGAAAGAAATCTTTTTTTTTTTCTTTAGTGTCTTCCTAATTTGTTACTGGTGGTGCTTGGAGATAATACTGATTTTTGCATTTTGCTCTTGCATTCAACAAACTTGCTAAGCATTATTATTCTATTACTATGCCTATTAATTCTCTTGGGATTTCTATGCAGACAGCTATTTTGTCTGCAAAGGTGGACAGTTTTTAAGTTTATATACATCTTACTTCATGGTGTTGTCATTCTGCTTTGACTTTTAGTTTGATGCTGAATAAAAGTAGTGCCAGCAAGTTTTGTTCATGGTTGAATAGGATTTCCTTGAAGGTTTCGTTGTTAGGATTGATAGTTGCTATCAAGATTTGATAGATGCCTCTTAGGCTAAGAACATTTCCTTCTATTTCTCCTTGCAAAGAACTTTTGTTAATTCCTTATTGTTTATGATGAAAATACACTCTCAGCTTGTCATTTACCTTTTAATTTTTTATGATTGTTTTTCATACATAGGTGTTCCACGCTAGGTAGTGAAAAATTGATTAATTGAATTAGCTATTGCATTTTAAGCCACACTTTAAAAATAATTTTCTATTCCGAAATTATATAAAATTCATCTACATTTATATTTTTAGCCCTTTGATAATTTGGGTGTGTTTTTTGCATTTAATTGTCTATCTGAAATTTCATTCATCTAAAGTTCTATTGGCAAACAGTGAAATATTTTTTAAATATACACATCTTTTCCTAAGCTAACAAGTTGATCATATCATTTATTTCCTTTAATAACTTATCATTGTAGTTGATAAATTAGTTTTTCCATTGTGAAAAAACTGAAATATTCAAATGAAAGCTAGTTTTCAAGGATTAGTATACTTTTAATGCTTTACTGCATTTAAATCCTCATTACTTTATTGAAAAATGTTTACATCTGTACTCATAAGGAAAATTTATCAATTTTGTGAGCCATCTTAATCAATTTTGAAATCAAGGTTTTGTGTTGTTTTTCTTTTAATCTAAAAGGAACAGGAAAGATTTACAAATGCTTACGTTATCTGGAAGATTTATACAGAAGAGCAATTATCTCTTGAAAAATTGAGAGTCTACTCAGGTAACAATTTTGGTTTTATTTTGTCATTGTTCTTTGCTGTTCTTAGAGATAGTTTTTGGTAAACTCAAGTTTTGTTTATTTTTCCCCTCTATGGTATTAGTTTACTTAACAGTTCTATTATGTTACTTTGTTAATTTTTTGGTTTAATTTTTTTTGGTTTAAAATAGATATGTATATATGAACATTGAGAACATAATAACAATATAAATCTGGTAATAGAAACACATTTTCTAAAATATCATCCATATTAATTATCCCTAGTTTTAATTATACCACTTGTATTGGTATTGGTATTCCTTTATAATTTAAACATGGGTTTTGCAAATGATATAACTTCTTTTCTGTATCAGTGGTTCTGTCTTTTGTCTAGTTTTATTTTGATTAATTTTATTTGTATGCCTTTCTCTCTTCTATTGTTTGACAACTTTGTTTTTATTCCCTACACAAAAAACTAGTGCTTTGATTTTACTTACCAAATTATTTTTTCCTCCTTTCTACATGATTAATTTCTGGCTTATTAATCTCTAACTTTTAATTATGTTTATTTTACTGTTTTTATGATGATGTCTTGAGGCAAATAATTTATTTTAGTTCTTACATGTTCGATAATGAAAACAATTATTGCTATGAATTTGCCTCAGATTACTGTGTCTGTTCCAGGTCTTCAATTTTATATGAAATATTCATCATTGTTATTGAAATGATCTGAACTTACAGTTTTAAAGGAGCAACTTCTGCACATTTTTTGGGATGGAGTACTCAGTCCCTAAGTCCTGGATTTAGTATTTTGTTTTGTTTGTTGGGAGGAGGGAGTGTTACTTATATTTTTATTTTTGAATTTGAATATTCCTGCATTTATCCATGATAAGGTGGCCTATACATAATGTGTGCATATGTAAGAAATCAATGAAATAATCTTTGCATTTACAAATTGTTAGCTCTTTTAATAAAATATACCAAGAACACTGAGAAAGAATACTTATTTCAATATTTTTCTATCATGCTCATGTTATCAATTACAATATTAATATATTATTTATCACCTTTTACTATGTTATGTTTGGTCTGTAGAAAACTGAGAGGAATTTTAAAATTTCCCAATTTTGGAAGAGATGTTGGTCAAAGGATATAAAGTTATAACTGGGTAAGATAGATAAGTCTAAAGATCTAACGTACCTGGTGACTATAGTCTTGGTAACTTTGAGTCAAAATTCATTCACGGATATTCATATCATATACATATATAAATTCATTCATATATATAATTTGTTCATATAGATAATGAATTCATTCATTCATTTATTCATATATAAATAAGAGTAATCCTTTTCCCTTTTTCTCATTAATAGAAATAGAACTAGTTTTACTTATTTTTTTCCTCAGTCCTATTTTTTCTTCAGTTAATGACACTGTTTTTGAAAGTAATAAATGACATTTGCTTCACTTTTGTTCAGATTTTATCCATTAGGTTAACCTTCACTCATCTTACTTTGCTCTCTGAATTTGAAACTAAATGTAGGTTAGTGTTGTTGCCTAACTTTCCAAATCATTTTTTGGAATAATTGAGGTGACTTACATGATATCAGCAGACCTTTTAATTGAATGTCAAGGAAGGCAGTTCCTATTGGCACAGGGACCTCCAGCTTCATTGAGAAGCATTCAATTAGATGGAAAACAGATGCTTATTTTTGCCTTATAAACCTCAATTCAGGTTATGTGGTAATTACTTCGAAGAGCGGGATAACAATTTATGTAATCAGCAGGACCCTATAATTACTAATGCATAATTTCTAAACAGCATTTAGCAAAATGAGGCCCATACATACACTTTGTAATGAAAAAGATGTGTTTGACACCACGCTAAATTAGATTAAAAATTTGCATATTTTCTTCCAGGAAATGCACTAGCTTCATCTGCTTTATTTTGCTTCACTAATCCCTATCTACTTTTCGCTCTGTTATAGGATCATGGAAATGCTGAATCAAATGATGGCTGAATGGGAGCTTAAGAATGAGGAGTAGAGAAAGCCCTCCTTCTCTGCTGTCTAGGATTCTACAACAGGATTCTGAGAGATTATTTGGAAAGTGACATCTAGGCAACTTGTTTCCACGGATAGTTAATATGAAGGTCCTACCATCACTTAATTTAGAATGTAAGGGCTAGCAGAGAACTTAAAAAGTTACCTCCACTTACCTAAGGCCCAGTAAAATGATATGACTTTTGTCACATCGAACAGTTGTCAGTAAGAGTTAGAAAGTATTCCCTCAGTTAGTCCCAGTTCTATGTGGAATTCCTTCCACGCTCCTGATCAAATCACACAGAGTTAATCTGAGACAAACCGCATGCTGCATCAGCCCAGGGATGTGGGACATATCTGTAGTAAGTTGTTTGAAATTTCTATGTAGACTGGCATTGCTGGTAGGTTTTTAATCGTAGTAGGTAGAAATAGTAGTGGTAGTAAATAGCAGTGGGAGTAGCTATGCCATCTTCTGAAGATAACTTAAGCTCTACATATTAAGAAAGTTGAGCACGAGTTCATCTTTCTGAAAGGCCATGGATGACTTTGCACACCGCGATAAATCTTACCTGTAATTCCCGATGTCATGTCAAGAGGATTACCAGTCTCTTCCTCAAAGCTCTGGACCTGAGACACCAAAATACATCAATCTCATTAGGAATGTTTTCATAATAAATTCACTTCATTTATTTAATCGACATATAATGAGTGCCTCCTGGCTACTGCTAAGAGGATTAACCATGACTTCTGAACTCAAATAGCTTATGGTCAGCTGCAGGCTGGTGGCACGTACACGGCACTCAGGATAAAAATTAAAGAACTAAAGGAGATCAGGAGAGAGAAATGAGGGAATCACTTCCAGGTGGGAGGAACAGAGACCCTGTCTGGAAGATGTAGCATTTGAGTGAAACTTAAATAATAATGTTATTATTATTGGGATGCCTGGGTGGCTCAGTTGGTTAAGCATCTGCCTTCAGCCCAGATCATAATCCCAGAGTCCTGGGATCGAGTCCTGCATCAGGCTCCTCGCTCAGGGGGGAGTCTGCTTCTCCCTCTGCCTGTCGCTCACCCTGCTTGTGCGCTCTCTCTCTCTCTCTGACAAATAAATAAATAAAATTAAAAAAAAAGAAGAATCTTTGTGTTTACATCTTAAAAAAATAATGTTATTATTATTCTAGATTTTTTTTTTTTTTGCTCCTAAAGAGTTTTAAATCTATTTGGAGAGAGGAAGTTATTTTCCACATTTAATTTTATCTCTCTAAGGGGTTTATTTATGACTTGGTAAATTTATGGAGAGCAATTCAGAAAATTCACAATTCAGTTGCCATACAGAGCTTAGATAGCTCAAAGAAAATTGGTTTTCCAAATTGATAGAGCGGAATTTATTTTTAAAATTCTTTTCAGTTGGACATCTTGGCTCTTTCCACAGTTTGGCTATTGTGGACATTGCTGCTATAAACATCGGGGTGCACATACCCCTTTGGATCCCTGCATTTGTATCTTTGGGGTAAATACCCAGTAGTGCAATTGCTGGATCATATGGTTAGCTCTATTTTCAACTTTTTGAGGAACCTAGCCAAGATGTCCATCGACAGATGAATGATAAAGAAGATGTGGTGTATACACACACACACACACACACACACACACACACACACACACACACACACAGTGGAATATTATGCAGCCATCAAAAGGAATGAGATCTTGCCATTTGCAATGACGTGGATGGAACTGGAGGGTGTTATGCTGAGTGAAATAAGTCAATCAGAGAAAGACATGTATCATATGACCTCACTGATATGAGGAATTCTTTAATCTCAGGAAACAAACTGAGGGTTGCTGGAGTGGTGGGGGGTGGGAGGGATGGGGTGGCTGGGTGATAGACATTGGGCAGGGTATGTGCTATGGTGAGCGCTGTGAATTGTGCAAGACTGTTGGATCACAGATCTGTACCTCTGAAACAAATAATGCAATATATGTTAAGAAAAAAAAAGAAGAAGAAGATAGCAGGAGGGGAAGAATGAAGGGGGGAAATCGGAGGGGGAGATGAACCATGAGAGACGGCGGACTCTGAAAAACAAACTGAGGGTTCTAGAGGGGAGGGGGTGCAGGGATGGGTTAGCCCGGTGATGGGTATTAAGGAGGGCATGTACTGCATGGAGCACTGGGTGTTACACGCAAACAGTGAATCATGGAACACTACATCACAAACTAATGATGTAATGTATGGTGATAAACATAACAATAAAAATTTAAAGAAAAAAAATAAAATTCTTTTCAGAAATTAATAAATACTACTCTATTGAGAATAAAATTATGCATAAAACAAAATAGTAAGTATTTTTTTATAAGTAATAATATAGATTACTATAGAAGCTGGATAAATAAAAAAGTAAAGAAGGTAAGAAAACAGTGACTGTTAATATTTTGGAGTGTGTTTTGCAGGTTTCCTTTTTAATATGTTTTTTTCTGAATATAGTTATGTAATCAAAATTTTTCACCCAATCAAAATTTTTCACTCAAAACTTAGAAGGGGAAATTTTTTCCCACTTGTAAGATTTCTTTGAAAACACCATTTTTAATGACTTTACAATAGACCGTATTTAGAAGGTACATTATTTACTTAATGGTTCTTCTAATGGTGGAATGTTTTCTGCATTTTGCCAATAAAATAATAATGGTGAGATGAGTATCCTTGTACAGAAATCTTTTTCTACATGTCATATTATTTATTTGGACTGGTGTCTGAATAGTGAAAGCTGAATCAAAGGACATTTAAACATTGTGGTACATGTGGCCAAAGATGACCTTTAACTCAGGAAGAGAGGACCTCAAGGGTTTAGCTCAGCAATGTAAGAAGAACTATTTATTCCTTCTTTTTAATCCTTCATCTCTTTTCTTCAAAGAAGTTATTTTATACTTGTAATTAATGAGACATACTTCTTAACATTATTTTTATTGGTTTTATAACTCAAACCAGTGTTCAGCATATGTTTTTAAGTACAATAAGGAGATTCTTTTGCTCTGATTATTATCATAGAGAAAAGCCCATTTAGTGCAATGTAAAGTATGTACTCATCTGTCAAGAAATAACCCTCAAGCAACAAAATCCCAACAATTTAAAATGAAAACCAAGTGTATTCTTGGGTTATTCCACCGGAGCCAAATTTATTAATAAATTTTTAAAAATTAAAAATAAAGAAATAGTTATTAACTTTGGAAATATTTCCCACCTAATCAGGATGCTGATTGGCATTGTTTAATAATATGGGCAATATTCTCACACATGAGTTCTAGAGAGCAGGATCCCTGTATGGAAGTGGGAAGAAGATTAAAATGCTTTATTGTGGATATAAAGAAGCATCCTACCTTGACTTTATAATTGCAGATGCTTCATTAGTATTAAATTCTCAATATGTTTGGGAATTAAAAAAGAAAGGGAGAGACTCAGTTTTACTAAGTAAAATTAAAGACAAAAATATGTTGATTTGTGCATTAAAAAAATCTATGCACAATTTTCCTGCAATCATAGTTTTGAAGAGTGAGCCAAGTATTGCCAAATTCAGCCTTTAATAGGATGTTAGGGAAAGCATCATAGATTGATCTGGAGGCAAATTTTGGCCAAACACAGTTGAAATTCTGATAGCTAGATATTTAAGGACATTGGCTCATGTTTTAAATGCCATGAAAATCTGCCAATTTCACACATATTTTTCATTTCTTATAATTGGATTTTTAAATTTGCCATTAAAAAAAATGACTATTAAATCTGGCATTAGCTCCTGTTTAAGATGCAACCTACCCAAGCTTCATTTACTCATCCGTTGGTATCGAGTGAAACAAATATTTTTCTCCCAGTCTGTGATGAGGATGTAATATTTTTTAAGTATATTTTTTAGAAAAACAAAATTCAAGTAGTGAGTTTCTTTTATATTGTTTTCGGGGCTCTCTCTGCCTTAGATATGCAGACAGCCTCTCACACACACAAATCTGGGTAAATATTAAAGAAACACCATAAACAAAGTGGGCTATGTAGTTCAACAGAATATTCTGTTTCTCTATGAATGCCACCCACAGACTAAGTTAATATTATCAAATATTTTTCTCGTTGATTTACTCATTCATAAATATTTACTGAGTACCTACTATGTGCCTAAAAACAGGTGAGTTTGTTTTCTTTTATTTTGGTGTCCGAGTTTCTTCCCACCCCCACATATACTACTGGATAGCTTTTCCTTGAACAATTGTCATTTAAGAATCTTTGAAAGTGTACCATGCAAGAATTGACATTCTTTTCTCAGTCCTTTTTATGCTGAATATGATATTTATCTCTCTCTGTACTCTCACATATAGATGGCATCCAACGGACATTATTTTCCTCTAAGTCAGTCTAGCCTGAAGCACAAAAAACTTCGTAAGGGAACAGTAGCCTCTGTGGGGCGTGCCAACAGGCCGGAGATGGTGACATTTCTTGTTTGGACCATAGGTGATATAGCAGACTGACAAATGGTTTGCAGATTTTCTTGATATTCTTTATAGAACTTTGAGTAGTAGCTTGGTAATTAAATAATCTTTGCAAGATCGAATTAAAAGAAAATAATTTTTCTTAGTGCCACCTCAGTTTATCTTCAAATCAGGGCACGAGACCAAAGGTCTGCTTTTTTCTCCACTTGTAATTTTTATTCATTTGCAGGCTGCTGGTTTACATTCAGATTAATATTTTTTTTTTCATTCAGATTAATATTTTAAGGTTCTTTTTCAAAATACTTTAAGGTTCTTGAAATCATTTTGACATAAGGTATGTACACATATAAGCATATACACGTAGATATTAGGAGTATTGACAGCTACAGATTTTGAGGCAACTGCCGTATCTTTGTGGGACGGGGAGGGCTACAAATAGGCATAGTCACCCACTTCCTCTTCTTCTTCTGGGGCGATGGCTAAGCCTTACTTCCTTCAAGTTCCTTGGGCCTCTAGCCCCCAGCGGGTTAAGGTCTCTGCGCCCCAGAGATCCCAAACATGTCTAGAGTGATATAAAACTCTACCAGTAGAGCTGGCACTCTCCTTGCGTGTTACTGGCTTCTGGACCCATCTCTGCCAGGGCACAGAGGTTCCCTTGAGGGTGGAGTCTGCCCCCTAGAGCCCATCAGAGTGCCTAGCACGTCCAGGGCTCAAAGGAAAGGTGGGCCCACCTTGGGATTTGCGTAAAAATAGCCTGCCCTACTTCTGGAAAATTTACATGATAAAGGGGAAAATTTTGCTCTTTTGTTCTTCCTTGTCATTATAGTAAAGAAAAGAGAAATGTGTGAAAATGTGTATATGTTCTTTTTTTAAAGACTGAGGAGTGCATGGGGGGCTGTCATCTAAATGAGGGTGAAAATTAGCATGAGTGAGGGAAGGTAAAGATGAAGAAGCACATCGAAAAATATGTGAATATATATATATATATACATATATATATACGTATATATATATATATATATTTGTTGTTTTGTTTGAACAGAAGCTCTTTAACTGACTGACTGACATTAGTCTTTCTCCCAGTCAGGAGAGAGAAGTGTGTGGGGTTATGAGGGTCTGACCCTGGGTGGATGGGAAATGAATGGTGTGGAGAGGAGAAAACAGGCAGTGTGAAGAGGCACGAGTGGGGAAAGGGTCTGTAAAAGTATAATCTTTTCTCTATCCCATGTTTCACACCTGTGTTTTAAGAACAGAATGTATGGTGATCATGCTGCATAACATGTGGTAAAAAGGATGGAGGCAAGCAGCCACTGACGTGTGAACTTCAGTCAGCCCACAGGACCCATGCCAAGGGGTGCTGTGCCGCAGTGCAGTCCAGGGAGAGCCAGAAGTGGGAGAATTACCCCAACACGTCAGCCTCAAGGGCATTCATACTTGCCTGGGGTCGGCTCATGGTGGCATAGAATGAGGCGGACAATGCCAACCGCACAGGCACCGGAAGAAGTTGGGACCAGCCAGAAAGGTATACTGGCCTGGGAGTGAGGCTGACACAGAGAGTTCTTGGTGCACAGAGTGGTGAATATATATGTGTGCAATGCAGGTCAAGTTATGTGAGTATCGATAAATTCTAAAGCAAGCAAACAAATAAAATACTAGTCCTGTAAAATCAAAACCAAACCCAAGTCTCTAGTTCTTTGTCCAAGGCCCTGCATGAGGCATCATGGGGGGAAATACTTCCAAGACACATCTCCTTGAGGACAGAACCTGGTCATCGGGGAGCTGACAGACCAGCGGGGGAGATGCCATCAACACACATGTACAGTCTCTGTCATATAAGCTCTCTCTACCAAGGCTGTGAAAACCCAGAGTGGAAGTGATGGGCAAGTTGCATTGAGTGGCAAGTACTTGTTTCACCCTCCAAGGCGGTGAAACAAGGAAAGTTAGAGAGTGGATGGAAGCATGCTAGAATTGCCTTAAATGTCCTAGACTAAAAACAGGATTTTGGAACAGTAAGATATAATGCTGAGGGGGTGAAAGATTAAGGGGTCAACTGAATGTAGGAGGCAGAAAATGCCTTGGGGAGGGTTGTTCCCTTGGAAGTTGAGCGTGTGGGTATGTCACTGACCTCTTCCATTTCAAAGGAGTCTGGTGCTTCACTTGAGAGACAAGACAAGCTTTTGTGCTTGTTAGTTTGAGTAGCGTTCACCTTTTGAGTTCTATCCTTGACTGACCTCTCAGATATATAGGAAAGAGGAGCCCCCTTGGCCAGTGTGGATGAGCAAGACCATTGCTTGCTCAGAAGACCTCGGGGAGAATGACAAGGTACCAAATCATCGCAGGCTTGGAGAGATGAGTGCTCTGCTGAAGGAGACAAATGACTTTGGTCATGGTTGTTTGTCACAACTGGTAACTCTGCTCCACACTCTCCTGATTTTGCAGAGGTGATGAAAAACTTGCCCCTCATCTTCAATGACTCTGACGCTTCTGGGCTGCAGTCTCTCCTAATGCTCTGCTTTGAAGCTCTCTTGAAAAGTTCACCCATTCTTCTTCGATGTTCTTTGGCTTCATTCACTGAGGTTCTTTGCATATTTTCCCCTCCATCTTTGTTCGGCAGGATGTTAACATTATTCAGCAAAGATGAGAAGGCATTGGCTTTGTGGTCCAGGATCTCCAGCTGTCTGAAACGACCTGAACAATTCAAGGAGCACAGAATTTTTAGACTGGGTCTTTTCCATGACACTGCATGAATGTGGTCAAAATTGAAAAGGTTGGTGACACATGTGATTTTCAAGATGGGAAAGACTACAGGCTTTTGAAACTCGTTTTTCTCAGTACATGCCACTGGTTATTATGAAGGTGATTCCCCAACAGAAGGAGATGCCATTGTGTCATGGGGAAAGCGAACACCTTTTATACTTGGTTAAATATGCATGACTATATACATTCGTATATGCCTGTAGTGTTTATGTGTGAATCCATAAAAACTATAGGTGAGCATGAATCTTAACTTAATCTTGTGTATTAAACTAAATGGTAAAGAGTGAACCTAGCTCTTTCATATGAGATGAACTTGCATATTCTTCCATGGCTTTAGGTGGCAGATATCTTAATCGTCACCTCCACCATCTCCACCTACACTGTCACCTAATAGTGTGCGAAGATTATGGAATATAGAGTTAGAAGGCCTAGATCCAAATCCCAGGTCAACCAATCCCTGGAAGGGTGATGTCATAGTAAATGAATTAATAGAAATATGGTGCCTAGGGCCTGTGCCAAGCACATAGGAAATGGTCAGTTTCCTTATCTGGAGAATGAGGGTAATAATACCCATCTTATGTATCTCTCACACCTGTTGTGAAAAGCACAATGCTGTACAAATATCAGTAGTTAGAGTTATAAATGTGTAAGACTCAGGACAGAAATATATTGTCCTCAATCATCCAAGAGAAGATAGTCATTAATGTGAAAATCCATTTGCCTTTTCAAATGAACCAGCTCCTCAATTTGTAAGTCTTTCTGGATGGTTCATTTAGGCAATTCACAAGTATTGACTTCATTAACATATGGAAGGGACCTAGTGCATCCACGACAATTTGGGGACACATTGCCACTTTGAAAGAAAATGGTGAAAAATTGTTTTGGTATCTCCAGATAATAAAACCAAAATGATGGAAACAGAACACTTTGTTTTTATTACATAGCCTTTTCTTAACCCCGGTGATAGCATGCTGGGTTGCATAGCTCAGCAGTGGTCAAAGGCCACGTTGGTGGGTAAGGACACTGTCCTCTGTTCTGTTATTTGCACCAGCACAGAAATGCTACTGACTTTCCCATGAGCATATCCCTGCACCTACCTGCTCCCATCACCGGAAAAGGGAAGATAGTGACTACCAATCCTCCTACTTTAAAAACCATGATGGACTTTTCACAGAAGATCGTGATATTCTTTTAAGACCAAGAGGAACTTGGGTTCTGAATATTTTCAGAAGCGTTCTGATTACATTTTCCCCCTAAATTCAGCTTTAGTTGAAACTAAATCTTTTTTTGTGTGTGTGAGCCCAAGGGTATGACTGAATCATAATTGTACTTTTATGATTTTCTTAACATCCATCCTATAGCAGAATTGTTATACTTAGACAAAGATAAAATCTATCTTTTTAACTGGTTGAGTCAATTCAAAGAACACAATCTTGTGGTATTAGAGGAGTGGGAGTGTTTTCTTATTGTTTTGTTTTTTGTTTGTTTTTGCCTTTGGGGAGATTGAGCAATGAAGTAATTCATTCTCATCCCTTTAAGTTTGAAGCTTTTTTGGGCACCTGGGTGGCTCAACTGGTTCAACGACTGCTTTTGGCTCACATCATGATCCCGGAGTCCTGGGATGGAGTCTGACATCGGGCTCCTGGCTCAGTGGGGAGCCGGCTTCTCCCTCTGACCCTCTCCCCCTCATGCTGTTTCTCTCTCTCTCTCAAATAAATAAATAAATAAAATATTTTTTTTAAAAGTTTGAAGCTTTTTTATGGACTTTGAATGAGACATACTTTCCCTTCTGTTTTTAGAACAACCAATTAATTTATTATTGCTTGTTTTACATTTGATCGTCTCAGTTTTTTTGAATCAGAAGTGTCCTGGTAAGTGTTGAGTGAGAACAGTTACTGTGCATTATTAGCACGGTGTTGATGGTGGAAATAAGAGTGAGGCACAATCACAGGACTAGGGGCCCATCTCCCGGGTCTTCTATAATCCCTGTGTCAATTTCAACTGTAAAATGTTTACGTCACAGCTCAGGTCAAACACTCCCCAAATAGTGAGAAGTGCTATTATTTTCTCCAAAGAAAGAACTGATCAAAGACCTCACATCTCCCTATGTCAGGAGGAGACAACAAAGAAGGATACAAATTTCCTCTAAAAGGTAAAGAGACATGGCATTGCAATATCTTCAGGGATACATACTCTTTTATAAAAATTGCATTGCTGAGATTTTGAGGCCCATTTCACCCACATGAAAATGGGGGGAAACAGAGGCTAAAATGAAAAACCTAAGATATTTGTTTGAGAAAGACACTTTATCTCACTTGACTTTCATGAATTTATTTAAAGAACGTATTTCAGAAACAGAATTTTGGCATTTTCTCCAGTCCAGAATTTTGCAAACTCTATCCCATGGAGGAGATGTTCTTCAATGTTCCTCCAGAGGGGTTTTGTATTTAAATGATTTTGAAAATGCTGGCCTGCATCCTCTCTAGGAGACCCAGAGTGCACTTCAGCATAGTAAGCAAATTCCGAAGTAAATAAACCTGTTTAACTGCCAGTCATCTTTCCCCCAAATTATTTGAGCATGGTACACATACTCCAAGAACATCCCAGTGATGTCCTAGAGAAAAGTATTCCATTGAACACCAGTTGGGGCAACATAGCAGCATGCATGATAACTAAGAGGGTTAGGCATAGTTAATCCACAAATCTGGAAATGTGACAGCTTAACACCTATCACTTACAGTTTATGGTGGAATAAGAAGTGTTCTAAGCCTCATACATGAGGAAATTAAGGTTTTACCTTGTGACTGGTGATAAGCTTTGTCAGATCCTGGTTCCTCTGCCTCCTGGGTATGTGGTTATGGTATACATTAGGGCTGTTCACCGGTATTGCATTTTCTTTTTTCTGAACATATGGTAAGATTGCACATTCTCACCCTTTTGGAGTTAAGTATGGCCATGTGACTGATTTTGGCCAATGAAACCTGACAATGAAATCAATGGGTAAATTCTGAGCAGAAAGAGGTAAGAGTCAAGTATGATTCTCCATTTCCACCTTTTCTCTGTCACTGCAACCAGTGACATTCCAGATGATGGGGCCAGGTCCACATAGGAGGACAACATGGAGCAGATTTTTCCCCCAAACGCTCATATGAACCTGCAGCAGACACATGATCTGTTTCCTAGGTTTGCTAGGCAAACCTTGATCACAGAGTGATCAAGACGTACACATTTCTGTTCTAGGCCACCGCAATAGAGAGGTGATTGCTACTGCACACATCTTCCAGAGTGTCCCTCCTGATACTGTGGCTCATCTGGCCACTCACCCCCATTGCTGAGATTTGAAAGCCATGCAGACTTCACTTACCGTGTAAGTCAGGGTTCTCAATGTCCATTCGCTGCTTTTGAGCTTCAAGAAAAACCCGGATGTTGATTCCTCTGGCGGCTGAGCCACAGCTCAGGAATCTGGCTGGGATTTGTGTACAGATGTCTGGCTCATATGTACCAAACCCCAGATCCAAGAGAATCTCCACTGGATCTTTTTCCCAAAATTCCAGCCATTCAGGAATACTGTGGTAAAAATATGAATATCTTTATCCAGTAACAGTTCACTTAACAAAATCTGTTTTTTTTTCCTAGTCACCTTGCCCCCCCATCCCAATCTTCCAGAAACTGAGTGAAAGAAATCTAAATAGACAAATAGATGTTGCATTTACCAGAGCTCATATCTACTTACTTAAAGGATAGTCCATCACTCCCACTCGGGGACTGCTTGTCTGTACTTTCTGTGCAAGACCAATGAGTTTATTTATCTGCATTTCCATTTCATAATAGGCAAATGTTAAGTTAGGTAGGGCAGAGAGATTGTGGGTCAGAAGCCAGAGGAATATACTGATAACCACAAAGAAATGGTAATTCATGACAATGTGAAACAGAAGAAAAAAAGCAAAACCCTGTAAACAGTGGAACTCAAAAAAGAATGTTTTTAAAAAGAATCAGTCTGGGAGCATTGTCAGCTACACAGATCTGTTGATGAAATCACTAAATGCAGACTCCAAGGACTGATACTTACAAGTAATGATTTTCAGTCCCTAAGTAGGATTAAAATATGTTCTGTGTTTTTTTTTTTTTTTTTTTTGGACGTGGGTGAGAAATAAGAAGTGGTTTCTTTAAATTGTTTGACTCAGTTTTGGCACTTAAAATAATAAACTTTGGTTATCTGGAAATTATATTTATGTATACCAGCTACTTCCCAATTACTGCCCTTCTCCTTGGTGACTGTGCTATTGACCTTTTAAAACTCATGGATGGTGTGGGAAGCAGAACTTTTGATAAGGGTTTCCTAGGTTTGCTAGGCTCTTTTGTTGCAAGTTCCCAGTTTGCCTCTACTTTCCATGAAACACTAAGGAGTTTATTTGATATAGTTTGGATGATTTATTTTCATGATTTCATCATTTAAATTGGATTAATTACAACTCATTTATTTAGCCATTCACACATTTAACAACAGCCACCTGTAGTCTCCTTGGGCCAGCCCACTTAGCACACATTACCCAACATCACGTTCACACTTTCTTATGTGACATGGAGATCTGGTGCTTTGCCTCCTGATTCGATCAAGGAAGAAAAGATAAGCCAAAAACTCTTAGTGCAGGGCTTAAATGGCTCAGCTTGGATATCCTAATCATTGGAAACAACTGGAGACCAGGGGTACCAATCACTTGATACCTTTAAATAAAAAAGTTTCAAGGGAGAAAAAAATTCTTGCAAGAAATCTAAATTGCGTATGAAAGATTTAATCTGTGGTTGTATTGACCTCACTGTACAAATTTTTATCCTGCCCATTTATACAAATATTTATTGAACATCTGTCACGTTCCAGGCTCTCTGCTAGGCACCCATGGCACAAAAAGGACCAAGGACATAGTTCTGCCTTCCAAAGGTTCACAACCTCATGTCCAAGAATGTATTTATTAATTGATTTGTCACTAAACATATTTTTAATACCATTAACTCTTCTTATTTATATTTAATTATGCAAGAAATACCTAAAATATATTCACCTTCTTAAAAAATTATTATATTATACATAAATCTCTCTTTCCTCTTAGCCATTACCCCCACCAATCCTGACTCCCTTCCTACTAAATTTATATGTATCCTTCTAGATATTTTTCTGTTACATATATGCTTTCTAGTTGTCACTGGTTTGCTCTATAAATAGTATCATACTCTATGTATCTTTCTGCATCTTGCTTTTTTCCCCTGAAAAATATGACTCGAAGATCATTCTACGTTCGTGTATATAGTTCTCTCTGCCTATTCCTTTTATCACTGTGTAGAATTCCATAAAATGTGTTGGCCAGTAGTTTGTTTGGCCATCTCCAAATTTAGTTCGACAGATATTTAGTTTGATTTCCCTGACTCTTTTACATTGTTCTTGCAAGTTGGAGTCTTGAAAATCCTTTATTTATTCTCTCATCCATTCATTCAACAAGTTATTTCTCAAGTGCCTATTTATAATTTCATGAAATCCATTGTCACACCGAATGATTTCTCTGGATGACAAGTGCCTGGAAATCACATACCTTTGTGGTATACTTGCAGCAGAATGGCAAGAGTTGAAACTGGTCCCTCTGGAAAGGGTAGGAGTTTCTGAAAACAGTTGCAGAGATCTATAGTCGGGGAAAATACGAACGATGAGTTGTGTTGATTTAGATAGTCCCCTGGGAGATCATTGTGAATCTTTCCCTTCCAGAACAAACATTTGCATTTCCTCCTCATTTCTAACAATCACATAATGGCCACACCTTTGAAAAACAGAGAGCATGCAGTGGAGAAGCTGCTCCTCTTTTCAAGAGCGTTGTGTTACAGAAGGTGTGAGAATTTAAGTGTTAGGTGCCCGCTAGTGCTCATTATAAAGGTGACAGAATGTCTCACTTTTGACAGATGGCAAATCATTGGGGAACCTTTCAGGAACACAGCTCTGTTAGGCACCAACTTTCCAAAGAAGTTAAAATTGTGTGATGAAAGAGGTACGGCGAGCAGTCACTGAAGTGACTCTGTATTAATTCCCATAATGGTGAAGGATTCCATATCACATGGTTAACAATCTCTAAATGCTGTCTCTGGGGCTCCTGTGGCCATCCATATGCAACAAGGAGTAACCGACTCCTCTACTACCACAAAAAAAAGAGTGTCACTCTATCCAAATAGGTCTGCATTGCAAGTCATTTGAAAGCACTTCCCAAGAGAATGAACCCCTGTTGTAATGTAGTTCAGCTTTATAGAGCTTGGTTATAACATCAATACCTCTAGCCTCATCAGTCATAACAACCAGTTGGCCCAAGATTGGAATTAATCAAAGAACATCATGTAGATATCAAGTTTCCCTAGGACACCAAGTTATCTTGAATTCACCTTAGTCCTTGTCCCACATTTAGTCAGAATAGCTGGTCCTTGACCTCTTTGTTCAATTGCTTCTCTGAGTTAAGGTGGAGAAAGTGTATGTTTCTGAATAATAAAGACTCTGGTTTTAACAGATGGTTGAGTTTGCTGGGAGCCCCGGAGAGAGGCAGAAGATATCCTTTTATTTATTGCTTCCCCTCAGTTTGTTTTAAGCCTGCCATATTTCTGTTTCATTCTGGGTTTGAGGATCACACCTTACTTTGTAATGTTTGGCAGAGCCACCCAGAAACTGCCCTGGCCTTGGATCCAGGAGAATCTCTGCATGTATAGTCATGGTTCTAACCAAGCCATGAGAGCAGGGGTGAGTCACTAACCTTGGCTTTCATTTTCCTCTTCAACAAAATGAGAAAGTTGCCTAAGACAATTCTGGGGTCCTTTAGGGCTCTCTGATTCTGTGAGCAGCAAAAAGAGCTAATCTGCTAAGAGGGGAAAACTATAACAAAGTAGTGTTTTACTTGTGACTTGGTGGGAGTCAGAGGGAGACAGTATTGAATACTTGGTTTTCAATGAATTGAGATTATCTTGAAAATGCAAGGGTGGCTGAGGCATGGGAGCAGAGTTCCCTACCTCAAAAAGCTCACAGTCTATGCCAGTGGTTCTTAAACCAGAGCATTTCTCAGAATCATCTGAGGGGCTTGTAAAAACACAGATTTCTGAACCCTACCTACAGATTTCCTGACTCCGAATGTCTGGGATGGGCCTCAAAAATTGGCAATGCTATTAAGTTCTGAGGTGATGCTGCTGCCACTGTTGGGCACTACCTTGAGACCTAGTCTATCCTTGTATTAAGAGACTCTCGCTGCTTTCTACCTGTAACATTGGAAATCTTATGCATAGTTGACCCTTGAACAACATGGGGGCTAGGGGCACTGACCCCCAACACAGTCAAAAATCTATGTATAACTTTGGACTCCCCTAATACTTAACTACTAATAACCTACTGTTGACTGAAAACCTTACTGTAAGAGGTCAATTAGCACATATTTTGTATGTCATATATAATATATTGTGTTATTACAATAAAGTAAGCTACAGAAAAGAAAATGATATTAAGAAAATCAAAAGGAAAACACATTTACCGTACTGTATTGTACTTATAAAAAATCTGCATAGTGAAATAAGTCAGTCGGAGAAAGACAAATACCATGTGATTTCACTCAGTTGTGGATTGAAGACACAAAACAAATGAACAAAGAAAAAAGAGATAAACATAAAGCCCCAGACTCTTAAATACAGAGAACAAAGTGGTGGTTGCCGGAGGGGAGTTGGGTGCTGGGATGGGTGAAATAGAATTGCGGGTACACTTATCCTGATGAGCACTGAGAAATGTATAGAATGGTTACATTGTTACATTGTACACCTGAAACCAGCACTGTATGGTAATTATACTTGAATTTTTAAAAAGTCTGCACATAGGTGGACCCACACAGTTCAAAACCATGTTGTTTAAAGGTCAACTGTATTATTGCCCAGTGAACAGCGTCGTGATGGATCATATTGACAAGGTGAGAATAAGAACGCAACTATTTTATGAACAGGTCCTTCTGAACTGTTGTGTTATAGAAAAATGCCTTTTATGCATATGTTTTAATTAAATTCTTTGCCCACATGCCACACCAGCATTTGTTGATTGAATTTGTTCACTCCTTTATGATGCTGAAAGAACCTCTATTTCTCCCAAGGCTTGTGAAAGCATTCTAGGTGCTGTGGCTAAACCAGTGACAAGATCCCAAGCTCCCTGGCAGCATTAAGGAGTCTCCTCACTTCCATTTCATTTATGAAAGATGTGGTTGTAAAATACTGGAGTGGAGCCACATGGGTCCTGCCACCTACCTCATGTAGTCTTTCACTGTCATATGCACCATTCCTTGTTCATGCAAAGAAACTGCAACAAAGAAAAGAGGAGATGAGCTTAATTTCCTCTAAGCACATAGAAAATTTTCTGGTCCTCAAATGAATGAAGATGGGATCGATTTCCATATCTGAGACGGTATCAACATGAGGTACAAGGCATCTCTGTAGTGAACAAGACAGAATGTAATTAATGGCTAAATTGTGTGACAACCACTTGAAGAAAGGTACTTGTTCAGTCAAGAGGGAAGTCGGTGGGCAAAGGATGTAGTCAGCAAAGGTTTCAAGGAGAAACCGGTACTTGTCTTGGATTTTTAAGAACTGGTAGAATTCGATGGATGGAATAGAGGTGTGGCCAAGCACAAAGAGTGTCTGTAGCAAGTCTGATGAGATCGCAGGGCATTTTGGAATACTCACTCATGGTCCACCAGGTGGAGGAGCAAGGGTGGGGACAGACAAAAGAATACACGAAGGACCCCGCATTTGTGGAGCGTCTGCCATGCATTTGTATCTGCTAATCCTTATGACAGTCTTAAATTTAGGACCTATCCTGATTTTTCAGATGAGGAAACAGACTCACAGGAGTCGAGTAATGAGCCCGTGATCACACAGTCAAAAATAGCAGATCTAGGAATGTATCATTACTTCAATGATTGATTATAACAATTACAGTTACGATTTATTTAGCATTAAGCTTATAGGAGGCAATGTGCTAAGCACGTTGCATGCACCATCCGTTTTAATTTGTACAACAAATCTATGAAATAGGTATTATGAATCCCCCTTAACAGAGAGGCAAACTGAGGCCAGCAGGAGGCCACAGCTTATTTTTATTTGTTGCTGTTGTTTCTTTTCAAAACACCACACTGCCAACACAATGTCCTGTAGCTTATTTGAAAAATCAGAAAGAGTAGTTTATATGTATGTGTTGGGCCATGGATTTTGAGCAAACATATAAATGTGAGAGAGATGATGCTGAAGGTCCATTTGCCTGGTTAGTGGTGCTAAGGACAGATGAGAAGAGCTAAATGTTGGGGGGCTCCTGAACGAGCTGTGGCCACCTGAAGATCTGTGTGTTATGATGTAACTCTGCAGCAGCCGTCTGCAGAGGGAAATGTTCAGAACAGTGGCCAATTCCTCTGGAAGTTCACCAGCCTTCTCATTTCCTCTCACAGTGGTTTTCCTGGGGGCGAATGTGTGACTTGTATAAAACTGGAAGAGTCACCACCCAGCACTTCCGTGAGAAAGTCAAGTTTCTCATCACAAGAAATATATGCAGGTGGGGAGAAATTTTGGAAAAACAAACCTAAATGATTGAAACATATTTAAAAAAAAAAAGTTGAAAATAATAAAGGGCTCTTCAGCCTGGAGCCAGAGTTCTTGTCTGGGTACGAGACTACGGATAGATCTCTAGGTATCTGTGAACTTGCCTCCGAGTGCCAAATTTTGGGGTGGATATTAGAATACATATAGTTTCCAGCTGTTTTTTCTTTCTTTTTTTTTAAGATTTTATTTATTTATTTGACAGAGAGAGCGAGAGAGCACAAGCAGGGGGAAAAGCAGAGGGAGAGCGAGAAGCAGGTTCCCTGCCGAGCAAGGAACCCGATGCGGGGCTCGATCCCAGGACTCTGGAATCATGGCCTGAGCCAAAGGCAGATGCTCAACCATCTGAGCCACCCAGGCGCCTGACCAGCTGTTTTTTCAAAGACTCAGTGACCCTGCTGAATGGGGCAGAACACTGGTCTAGAAAGATGAAGCCTCGAAGCCTATCATTGAGGTGTGAGCAGACGGTGAGTACTTAACTAAGCGCAGAATTACACAACTACAATTTTAAAAGGTAGCAAGAGTGTGGTGGCAATAAATATCTGCCCTACAAAAACAAATGGAACTCTGTCACACAAGAGTCACAGGGAGTGAAAAATATAAATCCACGATGTGCCTTTCCAGCACTGAGACCAAGGCATTGAGAGTCTCACAGGACAGTATGAAATTATTATTCCTTGCCTGTTGGAGGGTTTTTTGGGTTTTAGTTTAGTTCAGTTGTTGCTTTTTTCCACTTTGCTAATTTGTAAGATAAACTTCCTGTGCTTGTCAGGGTTAGGTCCTTGTTCTCTTTGCCTGTTTTCAATAATGAACCTGAACCCAGAGGCACCAGCAGGTGGCCCAGTTCTCGCCAGCCCTGGGGTTCCTAGAATTTCCTTAAAATTCAGAAGATACAGCAGCATTGGCCCAGATCTCTTCAGGGAGCAATGTGTCGGAGCCCACTTGTGCTGCAAACCTCTGCAGTCTCCACCCTTCTCCCTTGGCTCCTTAGCGGTTACCTGCCTGGCTCCCGGGAGCATTTGAGTCTGCTACCTCTGACCACAAGGATTTGACACCTAGGGAATGCCATCGGGGGACAGACAAACTGCTCCTGTTACCCTGCATTTACTCAAGCTTCGGTAGGCATCATGCTCCAGGCTGCCCCAGGCAGAAAGTGGTTCACCAATGGGTGTGCCTGTATCCATGCCATAAAGCCCTGCCTGCTAGGGTCTCCTTACATCCTTCTCGCTTCTCTAATGGCTTCGTCTTGCTATTTTCCCCAATTTATTTTTTCCTTCTGAGATACCCGTATTAGGCTTTCAAAACCAGATTTTACGCTTTAAAAGCAATGGTGGATCGAGGAAGAAAAAAAAAAAATAATAAGGTCCTCCTATCCCTAAGGCTCATAAGGGGTGATTTGGAAGAGAATTAAAGCAAGAAAAAAGTTCTCTGCTGTACTCAATACATCCCATTGCATGGGTTAAAATGCCAGTTCTGATTCCCTTTTAGATACTTGAGTCTCCAACCGCCCTCCCTACTGTTAGGTGGACTTCTGCCATCTGAAGCAGCACACACCGCACTTAACCCTGCAAAATGTATTACTGGAGAAGATGTAGTGAGATATGCAGAAGGCACTAATTAGCACCTTTATTGGCTTAGAAAGCATTTTTTATTTTGGTTTTCCTAAGCATTTCTGACTGATTCATGGAAGACATTTGGTTCTTTGGAATATCGTCCAATAGACTAATCAAATTACATTTTCACAGGGCTCTAAAATAATAGCATTCTGCAGCTTTCTGTATATTTAACTCCTGCATGACCAAGACTCGGAGTAGAAGCCATAGGCAGGGCTTATTTGTCTCAGTTTGCACATGATAACAATCTATATTCTTACAAAATAAAAGATTTCTTCATTCTCCCTGACACTCATGCTCAGAATCTTAAAGCCAATTGTAATGCTCTGCTCTTCTCCACTCGCCTATCTGCTTATTTTCCAGATGCAACTGACTCCTCCTCTCTCTTCCAGTGCTGAGCCCAAGCCCTCGTGACCTCAAGCCTGAGTTCACAACTTGTGCAAGGTGTGCACCATCTTCCTCTCACCAGGAGAAATATTGGAATCCGTCATTTCTCTTCTCAGAAACCATTCATAACTCACTCTAATAGAGACAGCAAGTGTGTAACATGCCTGGTTCCATTCCCCAGCAATGCACCAATGGCAGCTATCACTAATTATTCATGACCTTCTGTTCAGGTGAACAAAGATACAGTCTCGCAATTCTCAACACAAACCCCAGTTACAACTACCTCTCCTTTGACTGGAACCTGAGATGATCTTCATACATCAAGTGCGATTCCCTCTTTCTGGGTTTTAAGGCATTTATAACCAGACAACACCCTATTTATGAGAAAAATTTCCACCTTTGTTCCCCAGCCTGAAACCATTTCTCTAGTCCGACCGCCTTCTATATGCTTTCTTGCACACATTTGGTTTTCTTTTCATTCTGTGCCTTTGTTCAAGCTCCTTGAACCAAGTGACATTGTCTTCCTTTGCCTCTTTGTTTTTTTTCAAACCCGTATCACTCTTTGACTAGCTCAAGTCACTCTTCTTTGAAGATTTCCCAATCTGACTTACATCAGCTTCCTTATGGACCAGTTTTACTGACATCTTTTGTTGACTAACTTTGGGGAAATCATTATGTGTTAGAAATCATTCCTACCTCAGTGGGATTTACAATTTTGTTAGTGAGGCCGCTCATATCCCTAATAATGTGAGGCAGCATGGACCAAGTGCCACATGGGTAGAACCTGTCATGGATGTGTGCAGAAGAAAACTTGAGGCTCTTAGTGCAGGCGTCAGGAAGGGCCTTATAGAGAATACAAGACCCAAGGCACAACTCAAAAGAAGGCAAGAGGAGAACAGAACAGGAAAGACTTTAATACAGGAGATATTAGATGAAGAAAGGTGAAGCGTCAGGATGGCAATGAAAGCGTATAAGACAAGAGGGTCTTGTGGAACATTGGCACAGATTGTATTCAGATTGCAACAGTCCTGGGAAGTCAGAATGATATAGGTAAGGGCAGGAGCCATGCACTCTACGTCTTTGTATTCTCCACTAGCACAGTGCTTTCTTTTCTTTCTTTCTTTTTCTTCTTCTTCTTCTTCTTCTTCTTTTTTTTTTTTTTTTTTTTTAGAGAGAGAGAGAGAGAGTGCAAAGGGAGAAATAATCCCAAGCAGGCTGCATGCCCAGTGGGGAGCCCAACATGGGGCTCGATCTCACGACCCTGAGATCATGACCTGGGCTGAAATCAAGGTCAGATGCCCAACCGACTGAGCCACCCAGGCACCCCTCTACTAGCACAGTTCTTTGCTCTGAATGCTTTTGTTTGATAAGCTTTAAGGGAGCATCTATTATGTTTAACTGGATTTACATCGACCTCATCTTTAGGCCACAGATTTTAGAATCTGATCTTGTAAGTTCTTATTTAATAAATTCCTCTGGAAAGATGTAACTTTATTCTTCAAGGACCTCTCTGGGGATTGGAGAAGAAATATCTAAATATTAAAAGGACAAATGAATTAACCACCCCTCAAGTAATCAATGGCTCCAAGCCGATCTTTGACAAAAACTTTTTTTTTTTTTTTTTTTTGCTGTAGACGTTGGATCTGGTTTTTTCCCTCACAGTTATGCTTGGCTGTGTTATAAACAAGTGCACATTATATAAAGCTTCCCAGTGACACATGCATTCGTGTAGCTGTCTGTCCCAGCAGGGTAACTCCAATGCATTCTTCACAGGGCAATGGTGCAAAGTCTAACTTGTTCTTCAGTGGTGGGAATGGGCTTGTCGAGAACCAGCTCCTCTCCCCAGGCTTTCTTAGTATGGAATCTGGGATTAAGAAGAATCAGCAGCCTGAGAAGACAGACCTTCACATCCATGACCACATACCATTTAGCACCCCAATTGAGCCCAAAGAGGTTCTGACTGCCCTATTGTGTTTGTGGTTATAGGAAGGTCCACGGATCCTCAGTGAGCACAAACGGAGAATCAAACTTATGTTTGCTTATGTTGTTGGTGACCACTATGAGGAGCTGATCAGCACCAGTGGTGGTGGTTCTCAGAAAGGGAAAAGCTAAAGAAATTGAAGGATGCCCATAAGGGTCTTCCCTGTAAGTCACCCATGTGCCCTGAACAGACAATGCTCTGGAGATATTTAAGATGACTGCCAGACCACTCAGCTAAGATGGCCAAATATTTGTCAGAAGGCAGGGCAGACAGCGAGAGAGCATCCTTTTTGAAAGTCAACCTTCATGTGGCTTTCCAGAGGAATTATTTGATGCATCTTTTTTTATTTTAATATCCAGATATGGTCATTTTACATTTCCATAGACACTACTCAATTGACATAAAAATTAGTTCTACTCTAAAAATTTTCAATTCTGGAGGACTGTGTTGTGGCTCCGAAGGCGGGTACACCAGAACCAGATGACCTGGAGAGAGAAGCAAACGCCAGTGAACTCAGCCACAATGCTCACACTTTGACTTTTCTCGCAGGGGGATTGGTGCAGGGCTTGCTTTCCTCCTGGGGGGTCCCATGCATAGCACATAGAGTAAATGATCCTGGGCCTTTGGAGAGGCAATGTGGCTCTAGAGTCAGACAGATCTGAATTCAAATCTTGACCCCTTTACCTACTAAATGGGCTACTTTGGGCAAGTTACTTAACCTTTCTGAGTCTCATTTTCCTCCTTGCAAAAGTTAGTAACAGTAATATATACCTTGGGAGATGGTTTGGGTAAATGAGATAACATAGGAAAAGTACCTAGGCTGTGTGCTCTTTGTGTGTATTCATTTCTCTCCCCTCCCAGTTCTACTGATGAAGAGGCTGACATGCCAAGGGTTAAGGGCTTGATCTAGCATAATGGTACTGAGCACAATGGGAAATGGGCCAGCCAGATTCCAGTTTAATAAAAATGAGACTTTAGGTAGCCACAGAGCAGCATGAATGCCAAAGAGTCACCTTAAAAGGCCAACACCCCATCTTGGCCATCTCTAAATTCAGAAGGAATTCATCAATAGGACCCCTGAAGCCTTATGCCACCTCCCCCTCCCCATTTTATCTAGGACTCAGTCCAAGACCTGGAGACCCACTGGAATGCTTTCTATAGGAGGTACTGTGTCACCTGTAAGCTGAGCAGGCACTTGGATCTTGTTGCTACTTCATTGTATGAAGACCTCAGGAGTGACCAATGAGGGAAACTAGCCTTAGAATAAATTCTACTTGTAGTGGGTTGAATTTAATTTCTGTATCTGAAATCTCATTTTATTTTTTAAAAAATTTTTAAAGATTTTATTTATTTATTTGAGAGAGAGAGAGAGAGAGAGTGAGCACAAGTGGGGTGAGGGGCAGGGGAAGAAGCAGACTCCCCTCCAAGCAGGAAGCCTGATGTGGGACTCGATCCTGGGACCCCGAGATCATGACCCGAGCCAAAGGCAGATGCTTAACCGACTGAGCCACCCAGGCATCCCTAAAAATCTCATTTTAAAATGCATCCTTTATTTAGAAATAGGGTTTTTGTAGATATAATCAGTAAAGGTGAGGTCACACTGGATTAGGGTGGGTCCTATGTCCTTACAGAGAGAGAAAAGCTTTCCCTCCACAGGGAAAAGCGGTCATGTGGAGATGGAGGCAGAGAAAGGCTGTCACCACAAGCCAAGGAATGCTGAGAATTTCTGGGAGCCATCTGCAACTAGGAAGAGACAAGGGAGGATTCTTCTCTAGACCCTTCAGAGAGAGAATGACCTTGTCGACACACCTTGAATTCAGATTTCCAGCCTCCAGAACCACGAGAGAATAAATTTCTTTTTGAAGCCACCAAGTTTGTGGTAATTTGGTATAGCTGCCCTAGGAACGAATGCACCACTCTGCATCATGCTAAGATTGCACAAGCTGTTCTGGGATTTTTCCCTCCAGCTGCGAACACTCTTCTCTCTCCTCTTCCATTTCTTTTCATCTTGCCACAGTTCTTCTCCTTGCCACCCTCACCACAACGTTCAGGTTACCAGTTGCTGGTCCTGTTCTAGCTTCCACATTTTTTCAGTAGGACTCTTGGCTTCTCTGAACTCTGCATTTAGTGGTTTCATCGTGGCTATGGCCAGTATGCAGAGGGCTGATAGGATGCTGGGCTTCAAGTTCCTCTGACCTCTTCTAAACAGCTGTGCCCCCAACCACGGTGCTTGATCACTCTGTGGCCCAGATTCTTCACCTGCAAAGCTCTGATGAACACCAGCCTTGCTCCCACACAGGTTACTGAGTTTAAAATATGATAGATCATAAAGAGCCTTGTAAAAATGAAGGCTCAATTAAACTTCTAAGAGGCTATTCCATTATTATTAAAACCTTCGCTGAAGATAAAGGACCTGGCAAATGGGAACTGTGCATTTCTGATGTGCTAGCCCCTCTTTCCTCCAGCTTTGCACCTCCTGTCTGTGCCTTTATGCTTCACCTACTTGATTCAGAGGTGGAAGGGCCATGGTTGTCTCATTTCTGGGAAGTGAAGCTTTTAATAATACAGTTACTGACAACACCAGAGTTAGTGCCAGGCCTCCCACCATGTCCTGGGCAAGAAGAAACATCAGGGGGATCTGACATCTCATGCCGGCTGTATTTCTTAAGTTCTTGCCTCTTCTTTTCTTTCCTTTTCTTTTTTTCTTTCCTTTCCTTTCCTTTTCCTTCCTCCCTTCCTTCCTCCCTCCCTCCCTCCCTCCCTCCCTTCCTTCCTTCCTTCCTTTTCTTTCTTTCTTTGTTAAGATTTTATTTTTAAGTAATCTCTACACCCAATGTGGGCCTAGAGCTCACAACCCCAAGACTGAGTCACACGCTCTACCAACTGAGCCAACCAGGCGCCCCAAGTTCTTGCCTTTTCTTGATTCTGCCCTACTATAAACAGAGATACTTACATTCAGTTTATTGGCAAACATCTTCAGAGATTTGGGGATCATAGAACTTTTATATTTAAAAAAATAGATAAACTTGGAGGAGGAAATTTCAATGATATACCTAGTTTTTTCTTTTTGTTTTTAGTAAAAATGTTCCAAATTTAAACTGGTTTGTAGCCAGTGGTCAATCTTAATTTAAGATGTCAGTGGAAGAAGTGAGATAATTAAGATCAACTAAGTAAGTAACCATTAGACTAATAGTTTTCCCCTCTAATCATTAAACTCCTAATTTATGTCATTTTTCTACGTACATTATTTATGGCATTTCATCAGTTTTAAAGCACGCATTTTTTTCACATTTCAACATCTATGAAATCAGGAAGTGTCTTATAGTCAGTGTTGCCTTTCATTTATAATTGCCAGGGTTTGCTATTTTATTTTCCTGAGTAGTACTTAATATGTGAATGCATTTCCTTCCTTCCTTCCTTCCTTCCTCTCTTTCTTTCTTTTTTTCTTTCTTTCGTTTTTAAGTAATCTCTACACCCAAGGTGGGGCTCGAACTCACAACCCCAAGATCAAATGTCACATGCTCCACCAACTGAGCCAGCCAGGGTGGGGCTAGGGGGCCCTGTGAGTGCATTTTATAATCGTATTTCATTTAAAGAAGGTGGGAACTGAGATCTGCAATTAATTTCTTTTTCTTTTTATCATATTCTTGTCAAATCTCAGTGTAACAAGTGTGATACATTTTCTGCGTCAGAAATACATACTTGCACTGTTTTCCATAGAATTCAGTCATCTGTTCTTTTTGAGATCAAATGCACCATTAGAAAGGGAGGATATAATTTTGAGACTGGAGAATAGAAAGAAACTAGATTTAGACATAAAAGTACCATAAGTGTGAGGAAAAGTTAAACAATTGCATTTCCATAATTACATCCTTGCAAAATGTCTTCATAGAACCCGGTGAGTTTTCTGGTAGAGGCTGAGCTAATGATGTGCCAGGAGGCCTGGTTTACAGCCCCCACCTGCTGCTGAATGACCCCCTATCCTTTCTGAGCCTCTGTTTTATATAGCAAACAAAGCAATTGAACTGGATAGTTTTTGAGATCTGTTCCATTTCTAGCAAGCTCTGATAATTCTCATTTTAAGAAGATTTACTCACATAGACATTTTAACAAATTTAACAAATTTAACAAATCAAGTCCACAAAGCCTAAATGCTTCTGGTTCTCTTGTCTTACCAGTGTGGTCGATGACTTGCTGAAAGTTTTCATTTACAGAGACCCTATAAAGAAACAAAAATATTGCGAGTCAAACAATGTGTACAACTCAATTATACTAAATTGCACTTTAATTAAACAGATGAGAGTAAATGCAGAGCTAGGCTTTATTATGGGAGGACTTTTTAAAAAGCAATCAACAGCCAGGGACTGGAGCAGTATTCTGTTGTGTACTTTAAAATTGATATATAACTTTTGTAATAATAGAACGTTCCTTCATGCACTCAGTTAAAATGAAAAACCCTACATGTCTCACCTTGCCCCAGAAGAGTTACCCACATTGTTTTCACAGAATTTTGCAAGAGAGATGTGTAAAGGCACGAAGAAACACTTACAAAAATCCAGAGTCCAGCCACTGCTGAATACTTGCTTGTTTCGAATCTTCTATAAAAGAGAAAGAAACAGACTAATCAATCAAAGCACACCAGCTTAAATAATGCTACCCCATTAGCCAGCCCCCACTCATAGCTCTATTTCCTACATAGTCACATGTTTCTACAAGCATATTCATTTATTTTCCCAAGGCAAAACGTCCTGCTTTCCATAATCATTCTTCCCTGAGAATGAAGTATAAACTTGCCACATGATTGACACCAAAACAGAAAGAAAGAAAGAAAGAAAGAGAGAGAGAGAGAGAGAGAGAGAGAGAGAGAAAGAAAGAAAGAAAGAAAGAAAGAAAAGAAAGAAAGAAAGAAAGAAAGAAAGAAAGAAAGAAAGAAAGAAAGAAAGAAAAAGAAAGAAAGAAAGGAAAGAAAGAAAAAGAAAAAGAAAGGAGAAAAGAAAATGTGAAAAGGAAGAAAAATAAATCACTGAAGTACAAGAGATGTTAGAATAAATTTTAAATTACCTGGTGTGGACATGAAGAGTGAAAAAGCATACCAGACTTTTGTCTTTCTCTTGTCAGATATAGATCACCATGGACCCTCTCCTTATTGAATCACGACATTTACCTAAGGCAGCTAGCCAGTGATGTTTATTTGCAAGGAGTTCTCTGCCAGGTTCTAAACCAAATTTGCATTCATTCCAGGGACAAATTGCACTAGAGTCCCAGGATTGCCAAAGGCACCCTGTGTTAAAAAAGCACCAGTCTTTTAAGGTGGATCTTTGTCCCTGGCTTAACAAATAGTCGACAGGCAAAAAGGAGACGATAGAAAAGCAGCATTTCCCGGTAAATATTTCTTTCCTTTATGGTTGGCTACAGGCTACTCTGGGCTGATTTTCTTTGACTTTATCCCACCAAACAAGGAAGTACCCGACTTACCCCCTCACAAGGTGTCTGGTGAACCCGAAAGGCCAAGTAGGCATGCAAGGTGCTTATTTTTTAACTTAGGGACTCTAGAAAGGTAGGACGAATTGGGTGGTGGGCAAAGAAGAAAAACCATCAGTTATATCAGTGGAGGGAAAAGTGTTTTCCTCCTTATGACTCTTTAAACTATTCAAATTATTATGGATGCTTCGTGCAAGACCCAGTATATAAGAGCCTTTCAATAGGATGTTTGGTGTTCTGAAGGAAGCCTCATGTCTCTGGCATGGACTCCATGTCACTTCAGGGTCCTGGGGGACTTGGGGCGAGGAGACCTCGGAGTAGAAAGGGAGAAGTTGGTCTATTTCCATCAAGAAGGTGTGTATTTCGAATGTCTGTGGGGGAAGTCATAAGTGCCCATTTCATAGAAGTTTCTGGCATTTTGCCAGGAACACTGGTATTTTCAAAGCCAAGTGTTTGTTCCAGAATCATTTGCCCCCAGCCAAGCCCCCACGTCCCTCACCACCCACAGCAGGATGTTTTCAAATAGCCCCGAGGGGCTGTTCTCACCCAGCATGGGGATGGTGACATTCTGGCTTTCCTCCTCAGAGCCAGGAGGCAGCTGCTCATCTAGGGGAGCCCAGGCCCTCTTGGTGGACCTCAGGATCTCTCTCCTGCTCTTTTCTTGGCCTCCTTGGGAGTTGCCCGATCCATGCGACCTCTCTGCCATTGTGAGAGAGTAATTCAGCAAACTAAAACATGGAGACAAACAAATGAGACCCGATGAGTCCGCTTTCAGGCTTGACTCAGTGAGAAGGAGAAGCCAGAGTGCTAACAGGCCGCCACAGTCTTCCGGAGCCTGGAGCGCCCACCCGAGCCGAGTTCCCTGTCTCAGTGAGGAGAAGTGGTTCCCTCTCAATGGAGAGGCAGCTGGAGACTGGAGACTAATGTGGCCTCACCTGTTGTCAGACCACATCTACCCTCTGGTGGATCTAATTGGGTGGTCTGTGATGTGCATGAAGAAACTGTGGAGTGGGAGGGCACTCCAGCCAGGAAGAAAGATTGAAAGTATTGATTAACATAATCAGTATCCTTCAAATTTATCCAACAGTTACATCTGCAAAAATATTTTTAGAGAACCCAAAATGTAAAAAATAAGGACTTTGGCAACAGATCAACCTGGACGAGTCTCACCTCTGCAACTTGTTGGGTAGCCTTCCGTAAACTATATAATCTTCCTACCTTCTCTTATTTTTTGATTGGGTATAAACTGTTCTGAGTTTTAATAACCGTTGACCTCAGTGAGTACTTATGATGTGCTAGATTCTATGCTGAATTCTATACATCCGTTATTTAATTTAATTGCCAACAAAGGAAGTAGTCTAATTGTCACAATTCTCTTTTATTTATTTATTTTTATTTTTTAAAGATTTTATTTATTTATTTACTTGACAGAGAAAGAGACAGCAAGAGAGGGAACACAAGCAGGGCGAGTGGGAGAGGGAGAAGCTGGGTTTCTGCTGAGCAGGGAGCCCGATGCGGGACTCGATCCCAGGACCCTGGGATCATGACCTGAGCTGAAGGCCGACGCTTAACAACTGAGCCACCCAGGTGCCCCTAATTGTCACAATTTTATAGTAAATTGAAGAGCAGAGGGTTTGCATACCTAAAGCCACGCATCAACCAGCACTCAAACCCAGGCACTGGACTCCAAGCATATTCCTGTGATTATTAAGCTAGACCATCTAACCGATAAGATGGTTGGGACAGTTAGATTATTAATAAATATATTATGCATATGGCACAAGAAATATTGACCACCCCCATTATCTCATTTAACCTTTGTTAACAGCATTTTGAGGCTTGCAGGGTAAGGAGAGACAGAAGCTGAGCAGCTGAGTAAATTGTTGAAACTCCCCAGATTATCAGGACATTAAGAATGATGGTCTCCTTCTTACTCATCAATGTGTCTCCAGTATTTGAATTCCCAGCACAGGGTAGATGTTAAATAAATATATATAAAACTAAAGTAGCAAAGCTAGGGTTCAAAACCACACTTTCTGACTAAATTATTTCCATGGCATCTACTTGAATTTGCATTCGTTTATTCATCAAGTTTAGAGAAACGACTAAATGGTCAAATACCTATTTCAGCAGCATAACTTGCATCCCTAAACTCACCCATAATCACTGGTCACACGACTTAAACCATCCTTTCTAATCAGTGTTTAATCAAGGCAAGTCATTCAGATTTAAAGAGTTTCCTTACATGCTTTATACATTAAAATTCTATAATTCAACTGAAGTATAAATATACATTTATTGTTACAATAGTAAATTAGTGCAAAAATCAATGACAATTGTGATGACAATTTTATGATTAAAAAAACAAATACTAAGAAATTTCAATTATTTAAAAGTTATGGCAAAGGGTGGACAGTTAAAACAGTGAGGCTTTTAGTCAGCCAACTTTAGAAAGTTGACTTTTGGGGGGTGCCTGGGTGGCTCAGTCGGTTGAGCATCTGACTCTTGATTTCGGCTCAAATTGTGATCTCGGCTCAAGTCAGGTCATGATCTCAGGGTTGTGGTATCAAATCCCGCTTTGGGCTCCAAGCTCAGCAGCGAGTCTGCATGAGATTCTCTCTCTCTCTCTCTCCTCCCTCTGCTTGCCCTCCCCTCCCCCTGCACAGGTTCTCTCTTTCTCTCTCTCAAATAAATAAACAAATCTTTAAAAAAAAAAGAAAATTAACTTTCAGAATATCCTCTGGGAACAAATAAACGTTAATTAAAATTTTGATGCTAACACAAAACAAAAATAATACAGGTAAGATTAAATTTCTAACCTTTATAGGATTATTTGGTATAGTAGAATTCATAACACTAGATAAAATAAACTTTAGGAATTACATTTAATTTCTGGCTATTTAATTTTACACACGCTTTGGATCTTTTGAGTTAAAAAAGTCCTCTTCGGCAATGCCATGAATCTTGCATGTGTATTCAACTCTGACAATGCAAAATTTCACAAGGAGGGAAAATCTCCAAAATCGTGCTCAACAAGATTCATGAAATATCAGCCTCGGTAAGTGCTCAGGGTTTGAAGAAAGGAATAATGTATTAGGGAAAAATAAGACACCCCCGAAGAGTCTTGCTCCTCCACCAACCTTGGCTGAGAATTCCGTCCTATTTAGCACAAAAGATTCTGCTCTGTAGTGGGAGCAGGAGATAACAAGCAGCTGACATCCTCAAATTGGTGCTTCTGTACTACAATGTCCAATTTTAACCGGGCTACCACTTTTTTCAAATGGAACGCTGTAAAAATCATCAAAGTTTTAGATAAAAGTGCTGCTTTATTGGTCTATCCTCAAGCTTCCGTCCTGAAATGGCATGTTTGACCTCAGCCACTAGGCTTGCACGGCCAGTGAGGATATCTCCCTGCCAGCTCAGTTGTAGTTGGCTTTAGAGCGGCAAAAAGCCTGCCAAGAAAAATGGGAACCCTTGCTAAAGGCGAGGGTCACGGACCAGTTTGTCAAGAAAAACTCTTTTGTTCCCGTCTGCTTTAGTGAATGCCTTTCCGGTTAGTAAACAAATCTGCTTTGGATTCCTGGATGCTTGGGTGACCTTCCTTTGACATCTACTGGCTTGACCTGAAGAGCAGTTCTTTGTGAAGGGACACGGATCAGGTGGCAGCCCTGAATTGCTCAGAGGAGCCACAGGGCAGAAGTTTTGGGATGTGGTCTCTGCAGAATCCTCCGATTAACCCCTTTATCCCCAGGACCTTTTGGAGCCAAATTCTTGCCAATGCTGACATGGTCCAAAGTGAATCTTCATCCGAGATTATCTTGCCATCTGTGCCTGAAGGTCCCTTCCCTGTCTTTAGATCCTTTCGATTCTAATTACAATGCCATTAATCCTTATGTGCATAAAGAACTTCCTTTGATGTGGGAAATTTCTTATATTATCATGTTTAATTTAAAAAGAGGATGAAAAACAATACATGCCCCAAGAACTCAATTTTGTGAAAACAAAACTAAAGCGAAGTGAATTGAGAAGACAAAAAAAAAGGGGGGGGGAACGTACTGAAATGCTATCAAGTTTTCAAATTTTTTAAAGTACTCAAAACGAGAAAGAAATTGGTGTTGTTACATTAATTTTACATGACATTTTCTTTCACTTGAGCAAATGCAAATATATATATGTGAAGCCTTAAGCCCACAGTGAAATCACAGAATTTGATACTTTGATACTTGAAGCAGTGACAATGGTTGCATTCTTGTCCTCTGGGGTTACTTAACTTTTTTCACCTCTATGCAAACAGGTTCTCTTGCCAAACAGCTTGTTCATACTGGAGAATAGGGACTGTGCATTATTTATCTCTGTGTTCCCCATAGATCCCAGCACAGAACTCTGCCCAGGATACATAATCTGTAACTGTAAGTTGATTGCTTGGTTATTTGGTAAAGGGATACCAGCTGGTTTAGCCAGCATTCTTGGTTCTTACGTGGTTAAAAGAGTAAGTGCTTTCAGGTCAGATAGCTCCAGATTTTAATCTCAGCTCTGCTGCTTTTCTGACATCTCCTTGGGGAAATTTTCAAACATCTCTGATAATCTATTTCTTCATCTCTGTAATGAGTATGAAATAACCACTTGATATGGCTGTTGGAAAAAATTAATGAAAAATGTCTATAAAACAATCGATACCCATATTGATCAGTTTTTTTTTTCTTTTTCCTTCTTATGTTGCCTCTCTACGTCCTTTTCATGTCAAGAACTGTCAAGTATAGGAAAAGAATAGGAAAAGAATTACCAATCAGTGTAACAGTTTGGTTCTTTTTCCACAGGAGATAAATTTGACACTCATAGTTTGTGGATAACCTGTGTCATCTTGAGATTACATAGTTTGAATAATTGAGAAGATACAGTTGGAGAGTATGAGAATAAAATATTTCTGTGACCATGAGAATGCAGATTTACCTGAGACTAGAGACTCATATCAGAGTTTGAAAATTCCTTCAACTATGGTCTTAATTTCAAGGTTGTAATTGATAATTGTGGGCTGTAGTTCTAGCCTTGGCCCCACTTATGAAGGAGACCTGTGATCAAGAAGAGAACATCATAATGGGAAAAAAATTCCACAAGCATTCTGGGTCCACAGGAATCTCAATCTCACCATCTCTATGTCTCTACAATGGATCCTCATCATCACTGCCTCTGCTCAAGCCTTCCATTAAGATCTCAAATGGTATCCAGGTTTGCCTTGCTCCCCCCCACATGCCATATTTAATAACCTCCCCCAGTAGAAAAAATTAGAAGTCTACATAGAGTCATATGCTCCAGGAATACCTGTCCCTTTCCGAGCTGTGAAGTCACTCATAGAGGTTTAAAAAGGAAGCCTTGAGAGCCTCTCATGCTCTCAAAAAGATGGTTACCATGAGCCTCAATATCACTCACTTCCCTCTACAGACCAAGAGACCAGTCCTGGGAGACTGGCACTTTAAGAGAACTGATTCACCCTTCTTACTCCAGGAGACCATAGGACTAATCCCATTATGTCCTTGAACCGTGCTCATGTGGCAGTGGACATTGCCTCATCTGGCCCAATCTCCCAACTTCCCCAGGCACTCCCAAACCCTGTGCCCTCTGGAATACATGGACTGTCACTTACCAAATCCCCTTTATCCTAAGCTCTTCACCAAATGTCTCCTCATCTCCTTTTTCTAATTGAAACCTGAACATGATTTCCTTTGCCCCTCTCTCAAGCTGTGGCTTTTTCTTTTTTACCCATTGAATCAGGACCATAATTTTGGAGATGGTGTAAAGTTCCTACATGTTCCTCACTGATGCTTTCAGATCTTGTTTCCTCTCTCCTTTGAAGCATAAGCTATCAGACTATGTTGTTATCAACATCCAGGACATTTACACTCATTTACTGAAAATGGAATGGTATTTCTGTCACCCTCCTGGAAGATTTCATTGTCAATTGAGATGATCCATCAACACCTGACCACTCACTCAGTTCAATAATCTGCCCACTTTCAACATTCCTTCCCTCCACTCAATTCCCATGGTCATACTTCATTACTATAAATGAACAACCTCCAAATTCCCAACTTCAAGCATCCCTTGTCACCTCTATTCCACTCACAAATTTTGCTTAGACACCATTTTCCCTCCCTATTTGATCATTCCCTTTAGCTTACAATATGCTATAATGTCTCTCATCTTAAAATAATCCTCCTTTGACCCTTCAATCTCTCCCTATCTCTTACTCTAGTTTTCTATTCAACTCATGATGATTCCTGAATTCACACTTCCAAATCTTAGAATAGAGGACCTGAGCTTCAGAATGGATATCCCTAGTTACTTGACATCTTCGCTTGGATACTTACAATTTTAACTTTGTATGGGCCACCCTGAATTCTTTACTCTTTCCTTGACTTCCGCTTGACCCCCTATATCCCTGCCTTTATTCCACTCTTCCCCATCTCATTAAATGGTGCCACTATTCAGGCCGTTGCTCAGACCAAGAACTTATGAGTCTTTCTTAGCTCCTCTATTCCTTTTATGTCTCACATCAAGTCACTTAAAAGAGTGTGAGAGAGGGGCCCTTACAGTATATCTCACATTGACCTCCTCTGCTGCTGTCAACCTGATGTGAATGAGGGCTTGTAGTCTCATTTGGATCACAGCAAATGCTCCCATGTACAGACCTATCCACACCTCCCACTCTTTTATTACCCACCCAAATCAGTATGCTAACACTGAACTATCAGTTCTTATAATTTCAGAATTTTCAGTAGTTGACCATTTCCTTTTAATGGAAACAATCTGTTCATTTGTTTTTTTAGTGCCACGCTCTCTCAGATTTCCTCCTATCTCATTCAAGGCTTTTTTCTTAAGATCTTTTGTTGGCTTTTCTAAATTATTTTAGAGTGTGGGGGCAGGGGCAGAGAGAAGGAGAGAGAGAATCTTAAGCAGGCTCCACACCCAGTACAGAGCCTGACATGCAGCTCGATCTCACGACATTCAGAGCATGACCTCACTCAAGATCAAGAGTTAGACGCTTAACCGACTGAGCCACCCAGGCACCCCTGGCTTTTCTAAGTTTTGAGTGTTCCACACCTCAAATCTCAGCCCCCTCTTTTCTTCTCTATGTACATGTTCTCCCTATATGATTATGGCTTTAATTGCTCCTCTGTAATCTAATAGTTTAGTGTAAATCACTATTAAAGTATGCTTACGTTGTTTTAGAAGTTTGTGTTTACAATTCTGTTTAACCACTGTGGGATTTTCTTCAGGATGGAGATCTTAGCTCTCATATCATAATTGTGGGAAAAACATACTCAATATATGTTTGCTGAATAAATTACTGTTTAAATGAATGCCAACAAGGAATTGAGAAATATCAATGCAAATTTGGTTATGAAGTCATGGATAAAACTTTGATATTCAGCAATTAAAAAATTTGTGGAAAGGTACAACTTGCCAAGAATAGCTATATGGTATCAGGAAACAATGTAACCTGATTTAGAAAAGTGACCTGATTATATACAGATACATATATATTTGCACACATACATGCACATATATATCAATATATATTCAATGATATATATACTACCTCCACTTTGAAGCAAAATTTTCTGGGTAGTCACCTGATGCTCACTTCCACTATTTCAACCAAAACTATCTGAGTAAATACCTTCTTTTACCTTCTCTTATGTGCCTTCCAACAGCTAACAGCAGATGAAAGATCTTAACTCATCACCAGGGAAACGAAATGTAATTTATTTTAGTGAATCAACAAATAGTTCATTGGTTGTATGACATTGGGCATGTGGTTTCAAGATGTCGTGGAATGTAATTTCCTCTCACAGAATATGAAAGAATTGGATGAAATGATTCCATAAGATGATTATTCTATTTCTAGCCTCCACATAGCCTATTAGTTGACCAATGGAGCTCACATTTTAAAAATATTTTAAAGCTATGTCCATCAACACTATACAAGGGATAAGAATAATATTTTAAGAAAAAAGAAAAAGAAGAAGATAGCAGGAGAGGAAGAATGAAGGGAGTAAGTCAGAGGGGGAGACGAACCAGGAGAGATGATGGACTCTGAGAAACAAACTGAGGGTTCTAGAGGGGAGGGGGGTGGGGGGATGGGTTAGCCCGGTGATGGGTATTAAAGAGGGCACATTCTGCATGGAGCACTGGGTGTTATGAACAAACAATGAATCATGGAACACTACACCAAAACAAATGATGTAATATATGGTGATTAACATAACAATTAAAAAAAAAAAAGAATAAAACGCTGTTCCTACTACTTGGAAGACAACTCAAAAACTCAAGCAACAAAGTCAGGCCGGGAATGCCCTTCTGCTCTTCCTCCCTGTCCAAGTATCCAAGCCCCATAAATATGGGTAAAGATTTCCAAGTGATTCAGCAAAGTAAAGGCAGATCCTAGAGAATAGAGTGTTCTGTCAACACTCTGCTAAGAGGAACACGCAGTCTGTGATGACTTGCTCTGTGGGTGGCTTCCTCCCACTGTGAAATATGTGAAGGGGGCTCTCTCCTGCCATTTAGGAGCAAGCTGGATTTAAAGACAAGGCAGTTGTCCCCAAGTTGGAATCCAGAATCGGTTCTCTCAGACTGGGAGTTTTCATTTTTTTGCTGGTGAAATAAGCAAAAGAGTATTAAGATTATGGTCAAGAACCATATATACAGTTTCCTAGAAACTTGAAATGACTTTGAGGCTGGGAACATTGAATCGACTGATTCACCTACTGTGAGCCCTGTTCCAGTCCCTTTCCAACTTTAAAGAAATTTTTCTTTCTCAATGATTCTTTCGTTTTTCATTATTTCTACTCTCTTCTTCTCAGCATTTGCCTTGTCTCACCCTGGGGAAGGAGAATGAAAGGATGTGGGGCTATCTCCCATTCCCAGGGCGTCATAATCCGGGTTTCTTCATGTACACCGTATTCGGGATGCACAGAACTACGTGTGGTTTTCAATGTGGCCTCCTCTCTGTTGCTACTGCGTGCAGATCCCTCCGCTGGTGCTGCTTTTCTCTTTCCTGGATACCATTTCACTGAGTTCAAATAGAACTCATTCTGTAGAACTTTCTTTCCTTATCACTCTCCACTTCCATCCTAGCCCACTTCTGACACTCACAGCAACCTGTGCAACTCCTTATGATAGCACTTTTCACACTCAAGCAGTTTATTTCCACTTCTGCCCTTCCCACCCAACTAAATGGAGCCCCTGGAGGCAAGGACCATGACTTATTTTTTTGGTATCCGTGGCACTTAGCCTAGACCATGAGTAATAACTGGCGATCAGCCATGACTGTTAATGAATGAATGATTGTTCTGATACTGGACTCTTGTCTTTGCTCTCAGGAGGTAGGAATTGTGACTTATCTTTGTAGTCTCTGTCACATCAGAGACAGTACTGTGCACTAGTCATTCCTCATAAAAATGCATTGTATGCATGAACTATTAAGTAAATAAATGCAATAATATCTACTAATTCAATTCAATGAAATATTTTACTGTCTATGGTGTACAAAGAAACTTTGAGGAGCTTACAGTTGATTACAAAAAATAGTGGTTATTAACTATATATTGTGAAGTAGAACATAATATGCATTTTAAGAGAAGTATAAGCAACTGTTCTCAAATAGTAAAGGAGGAAAATGCTCATTTAGGGACATAAAAAATGTTTTCTCAAAGGGGAACTATTGGGTCTGGCTCTTGAAGATGGGTAAGGGATAGGCAAACATTCCAGACAGGGGGGTTAAAATGCATGTGAGCAATTATAGCATAAATTTCACCAAAGGGCTATTCAGCAGTGGATTTGCAACAATTAAACAGATGTTCTTCAATGTTAGCTTACTGAAATCACAAGTCATCTTATCTGACGGTGTGATGATTAATTTTATGTGTCTACTTGACTCGGCCAGGGGGTGCCCAGATATCTGGCTAATCATGATTTCTGGGTGTGTCTATGAGGGTGTTTCCAGAACAGATTAGCATTTAAATCAGTAGACTAAGTAAAGCAGATTGCTCTCCCCAATGTGGACAGGAATTATTCAATCTGTTGAGGCCTGAAGAGAAGAAAAAGGTGGAGAGAAATTTCTCCTTTTCTCTGCCTGACTGTTGAGCCGGGACATCAGAATCCTCATGCCATAGAACTGGGGTTTACACCAGTGATCCTCCTGGCTCTCAAGCTTCAGACTCAGACTGGATCTACACCACCAGCTTTTCTGGGTCTCCAGCTTGCACATGGAAGGTCACAGAAATTCTCAGGTTCCACAGTTGTGTGAGCAGTAGGTAGGTAGATGGATAGATAGATAGATAAGATTTTTCCCTCTCTCTCTCTCTCTAATTAAGTATATGGAATTATTTTTATATTATATACATATATATGTACTAGCTCACTTCTCTGGAGAACCTGACCAATGCAGATGGCTATTTCTCTTAAAAATACTCTTAATTGGGCTCTATAATACCTTCCTTCAATACGCCTCTCCTAATACCTTTAAAAAATGACTGGTCAAGCAATTTGCTTTAGATTTTCAGGTGTACAAGGCACCTGGGGATTAAACGTCTGCCTTTGGCTCAGGTCATGATCCAGGAGTCCTGGGATTGAGCCCAGCATCAGCTCCCTGTTCGGCGAGGAATCTGCTTCTCCCTCTGACCCTCCCCCCTCTCATGCTCTCTCTCTCTCACTTTCTCTCAAATAAATAAATAAAATCTTTAAAATATAATTTTAAAAGATTTTCAGGTGTACACATTTCACGTTTCAAAACATATTTGTTACACAATAAAAGTTGCATCATATTTCAGTCCAATAGGAAACCATCATAATGGTTAAATTCTTGACTACAACGAGCATGTGTTCCACCCAAGAACACACAGAAATAGCTGGTAGTGAGGAGAAGAGATCAAGATTTAAGCCAGCCTCTGGGTCTAAATCCTCTTTCCAACCTGGATTATTCACAAAGGCACATTCTAGCATATTCTTTACTCCTCTGACATCAAAGGTGTCATCATCCTTGCTTTCCCACCATGATCATAACCATAAAAATCTCAGGGAATGTAGAGGAGGAAGCAAATATTATTCCTTATAAGTGATTATGAGAATCTGTCCTGATATTACAACTTTATACCTATTAATTATGTTGAGAAGACAAATCTTATCCCAGATAAAAATCTACATATGCAGAAATAGGTTATCTATGCATTGTTGGAAGGATTCCTGCATTAAGGCAGGTAGACTTTATATTATTTCTTAGAACTGCATGTGAATTTATAGTTATTTCTAAATTTAAAATTTAATGGAAAAAAATACAAAGCAAAACAAAAAAGAGAGCCCTACACAATTCATCGAAATAAATTCTAATAATGTTAAGGATTTAATGTGAAAAAATGAAATGAAAATAGGCCTAGAATATAATATTGGTGAATGATTTTCTAATCTTGAGGTGGTGAAAGCTTGGGGAGAAATGACACCAAAGGCAATGAAGAGAAATCGCAATGGATTTAACCAGTTAAGAGTTTAAAATTTCTTATGGCAAAAATAATAAGAATGTCAAGATGTTAAAGAAGCTGTGAAAATATTGATAGTATATGTGACATGAAAGGCTTTTATATCCTTGATGTATGACATGCAATTATAAATCAATAAAAAAAAGACATAGAAGTAGAAGCAATGTAATGAGGCAATTCTAAAGTAGGAAATCCGGGCGCCTGGGTGACTCATTCAGTTAGGTGTTCAACTTTTGATCTCCGCTCAGGTCTCGGTCTCAGGGTTGTGAGTTCAAGTCCCACACTGGGCGTGGAGCCTAGTTAAAAAAAGGGGGAGGAATCTAGGAATGGCCAAAAAATGTAAATGTAGTGAACCTTATTAATATTCAAAAAAATGAAGACTAAAAAGACAATAGGTTACCATATTAGATTCTCAGAAATTCATTAGCGTGAGAACACCTAGAAGGTGGGAAATTGACACTCAACATTGTGGAAATATTAATAAGTGAAACCTCTTGGAGAGCTCAGATAATACGTACTAATGTCTAGAGAATGCAGACCTGTGGGGAGATGGGAAAGCCATTCTTTAGAGAATGCCAACAAATAATGATAGAAGGAACGACAGAGTTAGAAAGTGATGAACCAAATCGCAGTAATAAACACCAGTGAAAATGACACACAAGTCCCACTAGTTACAATAGAAAGTAAAAATAATTTCTTTCTCTTATCTCAGAAACATTGCTTGAAATGGTATTCACAACCTAGGGGAAATCAACTAAGAATTTTGAGCCTCGAGCCTTCCCATCCCCTGTGTTTTTGACCTTCCCGTGTTAATGGCAGCCACCCACGCAGTCATGGGGGTGCTGAAATCATCCAGGCCAGAATCCATGACAATTAGATTGCTTACCTTCTTGCTTATAGTCTTTCTTCCTGGGCATCACCCTGTCACACAGCTGCAGGTAAAGAAGTTTCAGATCATGCCACAGCTGCCCTCCCATTCCAACAGACAGACGATGAGAACCGAGGACTGATACCCTTCCCCCACAGGCCGGAAAACTAACAAACAAATGGTAAGAATGACTCTACCAGAGGAAAGGAATTTTGGCAGAGAAGTGGCCCTTACAGATTGCTGTGGCTGTTCTCAGAAAGTGTCTGTTCCTATTTGGACGCCTTCCTGTCTCCTTGAGCATCACAGCTGCTAACACTAAGAAGTCCTCGTGACCACAGAACAGTGACCAGGTTTCTATCTGCTCCTGGTAAGAAGTTAGAGGCGGAAAGCCAGGGCAGTGTGCTTGCCAAAATCTATAGTCAAGTTGGGGATAAAGATACACAGTGAATCTCTCTATCCTCCCCTCCAGGAAAGCAGTTAGAAAGGAGTTAGAAATGGTAGGAGTGATTAGTAATGAGTCCTGGACTCAGGGGAGGAGTGTGGGGAAGGAATACAATGGCTCTAGTTGTGCTTTTATTTCTATGAACCCTCTGGCTGTTCCTTTAATGCCCTTGACTGTTGGCAGTACCATCACGTGTGAATGCGGGGCTGGAAAGTACTTTGCTGAGGAAGTAAAGCAAACTTGTCTTCATTTGGTTACCATGGTTATGGTACTGTGTGTTACCAACCCGACAATTTGCATTGCAAACCATCACTGGAGATGAGGACAGTAGAACTTGATATTCCAGGTGGAGAGATTTAATTCCCTGGAAGTTCTATTGGAAAATTCAGAGGAAACAAAACACAAACACATACATGTATTCCCAAACCCGTAAAGAAGGGGACCAATCTGTCAGGCCTAACAGTCAGTCCTACTTTCCGTGGGATTTCAGTATCTATGAAGAATTTTAATTGAAAGATCAGACAGTTCCACTTTAGAAAGGTAAATAGGCACAATAGCAACTTCATTTTAAAAAAATTAAATTTCACAGTTACATTCACCATGCATCCTTACAAAGGACATAATGCTAAAGCACTACTTAAGTTATTCTGTTCTTGAGTCATGCATGCCAACAGTTCTTTTCATTTTGATAAGCAGCATTATCAGAGTTTGGAATGGTAGAAAAAACCATGTGCATTGCAAATGATATTTAATTTCAAAAAAAAACCAGGAACCCCGGGGATGCCTGGGTGGCTCAGTCGCTTAAATAACCAACTCTTGGTTTCAGCTCAGGTCATGATCTCAAGATGATGGGATCGAGCCCTGAGTCAGGCTCTGTGCTCAGTGCAGAGTCTGCTTCAGATCCTCGCTCTCAAATAAATAAATAAATAAATAAATAAATAAATAAATAAAACCTTTAAAACAACAACCGCCATCAGGAACCCTAATATATAAAAGTGAAGGGATTAGGTTGTCTTCAAGGGGAATGAGGGGAAAGGCCTTATTATAACTCCCCTAGCCCTCTCACTTAGGACAGCTTGTGAGTTCCTCTGCAGAGCTCCTAGTGTCTGAATACCCCTATAAACTGGCTTTGAACCTAACCTGGGAGATATCCCTTGTCTCTTAGGATTTATCTCACCTCTTTACCACTAGCATCTGAGACCTTTACTCTCAGGAGCCCGGGAGTGTCTTAAGGTCTGAGGTAACACCATATCCTTGTCCTCCTGTGGGACCCACGGCCCACTTATCTTCGAAAAGACTAGAACCTCTTCATCGCTTATCGATATGACAGTCTTGGACAAAAGCTAATTGACAAAACATATTTTGATTGAAATATCATGTCCAGAATTACACTTAAAAGATGAAGTCCCTATTTTAACAGTTTTCATCTCAGAAGATCTTTTCAAGGGTGATTTTTTAAGTAAAAATGGGCATGCAATTGTATCCACAAGGAAACCCTCAATTACCCATATTGATGATCTATTAATTACATATGTATTTATTCATGTAGCTCATTTATTGAGAGGTTGCAGTACACATGCATGGAAATCTGCATTTGAAAACAGAAGAACAGGAGGCTATCTAAGCATAGCTCCTACTAGAATGGTCTTGGGAAAATCAGTTCCTCTTCAGAGCGATAGTTAAATCAGAAAAAGTAATGTGTTCATCACTGAATTAAAAAAAAACTTTTCTGCATGAAAATTAAAGACGATATAATATACATCAAAGTTTGTGAAACTTTGAAACTGGCAACTGATAGCCAGTACATTGTTATTCTAAGAACAGTCTCCCAAATAGAACACTTCCTTCCAGGTCTGTCCTTCAGCTTCCAGAAGAATATCCCTCAGCCACAAATAGATACTAAGGTGAACTAGTCCATCTTACTAGATACCACTAGATAGTAAGGTGAACTAGTTCACTGTCTTGGGGAGGAGGCAATAAAGTAGATCAAAATGACAATAGAGTTGCTAAGTTTTTCTGGAGAGAAAGAGAAAGTGTTATGGGATCTTATAGGTAGAGCTCTTGGCCCAGCTTTGAGGGTTTGGAAAAAGCATCCCGGACAATATCAAGTCTAAGCCTGGTCTTCAAGGAGAATAGAAGTTAGTGGAGGGGGTGAAGGAGAAAGGAAATAAACTAAAAGGTAGAGTTTCTCCAGTTAGAAGAGAGGTGAGGGTAGAGCAAAAGTGAGATTGGAAAAGTGATGTCATGCATTTTCCATATTTTCAATAAGTAGGTCATTCTCATAGCTTTGACTTCTTTGGATTTATACAATCATCTTGTAATGGAATGTCAAGCATAAGAGGAAAATGAGACCCAGAAAAGCCAAGCGATTTGACAGTTTCACAAAATGAATTTTTGGTATATTAGGCACTAGAACTAAGGTGTCAGGAGTCCTCTACGTAACACTTCTACCATTAATGGGTCATCCTGGGAAAACAGCTAAAAGAAGCACAGTTTTAATGTCTCCCCAGTCAGGTGAGTTCACCTGTAAACCCCTTTGTCTGGGGTAGCCTTCTTAAAGCGCCGGTAAGTAAAGGTAAGCCCCTACGTTCTACATGGGGTGGGAGGAAGGTAGAGGCAAGAACATGTGCAAAGACCTTTGGGCAAGAGAGAGAATGGTCCACTTGAAGAATTGCAAGAATCTAGGTATGGCTACTGCAAAACCTATGGAGACTTGTTTCAAGTGATATAGCTAGAGAGGAAGGAGTAACCAGATCATGAAAGATGTCATATGCTATTAAGAGGTTTAAACTTTATTCTGAGGGTAGTGGGAAGTGGCATGATCAAATTTATATTCTACAAATGTCCTCGTGTTTCAATATGGAGAATGTAATGAGCGGAAGGAATTAACTGAAGGTGGGAGGCTGGAAGTCAGGTGCGATAAAATGGTGACTGCAACCATGGCCCCAAGATTAGAGATAAAAATGTGAGTAACCTAGGACTATGGGGGAGAAAAGAATCAGGGGGTTTTATTAATTGCCAACTATGTGGGGGGAGACAGTGGCCAGAGATTTTTCTCACGTTTCCAACTTGGGCAAGTGGTCAATACCATTTCTTTATTGAGCAGGGACTACGGAAGGAGGAGTAAGTTTATGGACAGATCTAGTGTGTTTTGTTTTGCAAATGTAGTTTGAGGTTTCCATGGAAACAATGAGGGGAAGTATCAGTATGCAGTTTGGATACTGAGTCCAGAGTTCAGTAGTGAAGTCTGGGCTAACATACATGTGCAGCTACAGAATAGCTCCTAGTTGAAGCCAAAGTGACAGATGAATTCACTAAAGGAAAGAGTCCAGAATGAGAGAAGAATCTAGACCAAGAAGATGAGGAAAAGGGTTAAGAATGCTAAAAACAGAAGCAGGCTTGTGAGCTCTAAGGAACTGAAACCACACCAGTCAGAATGGCTAAAATTAACAAGTCAGGAAATGACAGATGTTGGCGGGGATGCGGAGAAAGGGCAACCCTCCTACACTGTTGGTGGGAATGCAAGCTGGTGCAACCACTCCGGAAAACAGTATGGAGGTTCCTCAAACAGTTGAAAATAGAGCTACCATACGATCCAGCAATTGCACTACTGGGTATTTACCCCAAAGATACAAATGTAGGGATCTGAAGGGATATGTGCACCCCAGGGTTTATAGCAGCAATGTCCACAATAGCCAAACTATGGAAAGAGCCAAGATGTCCATCGACAGATGAATGGATAAAGAAGAAGTGGTATATATACACAATGGAATATTATGCAGCCATCAAAAGGAATGAAATCTTGCCATTTGCAATGACGTGGATGGAACTAGAGGGTATTATGCTGAGTGAAATAAGTCAATCAGAGAAAGACATGTATCATATGACCTCACTGATATGAGGAATTCTTAATCTCAGGAAACAAACTGAGGGTTGCTGGAGTGGTGGGGGGTGGGAGGGATGGGGTGGCTGGGTGATAGACACTGGGGAGGGTATGTGCTATGGTGAGCGCTGTGAATTGTGTAAGACTGTTGAATCACAGATCTGTACTTCTGAAACAAATAATACATTATATGTTTTTTTTAAAAAAAGAAGAAGATAGCAAGAAGGGAAAAATGGAGGGCGGGGAATCGGAGGGGGAGACAAACCATGAGAGACTATGAACTCTGAGAAACAAACTGAGGGTTCTAGAGGGGAGGAGGGGTGGGGGGATGGGTTAGCCTGGTGATGGGTATTAAGGAGGGCACGTTCTGCGTGGAGCACTGGGTGTTATAAGCAAAGAATGAATCATGGAACACTACATCAAAAACTAATGAGGTAATGTATGGTGATTAACATAACATAATAAAAAAAATAAAGAACTGAAACCTTTGACCCACATGAGAAGCCAGATTATAACCATCAGGTTGCTTGGAGTGGAGAATAGTCAGATATTATTGTTGAAATGTCTACTGGGAGTAAACTATCACAGGGAGAGACAAGAGACTGTTCAGATTTTTAGTAAAAGGGTTCTCAAACCTGGGAGTTCCAGGAGCCTAGAGCTTTTTAGTCAGTCAGTAGGTCTGGGGTGGAATCAGAAAATTTGCCTTTTTTCCTCAAGTTTCCAAAACAACTGATGTAGTGAATTCCAATAACAGCATTTCAGAATCATTGTTTCTGGCTAGTGTATCCTTTCTCCTGATTGAACTCTAGCCAGTTTTGCCTCTTGTCATTGTTCTTCTACATACACACTCACCTCCTATTATTAAACATTTTAAAAAACATACTGATTAGGCTAGAGGAGTGCCACAATTCCCACTTTCACCGTCAGAAAACTCTTACAGAGAAGATGAGAATGATGATGGTAGTGGTGGATTAATGCTCAGAAACAGAGCCTGGGGTAGGGAGACAAAGCTTCAGCCTCCCTAGAATCTCCATCAGACCCACATTCTTTACTAAGGCCCATTGAAGTGTTTCCTGCTTTATGAAAAAGATTATGTCAACATAACTTCAAAAGTATACCCACTCTCATTTCAAGCTAGTCCTTTCCATATAGGAATTTTGTATTTAATAGTTGTGACAAAAATAAGATGATAAGATGATGGTAATGATGGCCACTATTTATTGACGTGTGCCAAATCCCACACTAAAAGTTTTACAAGATTTTCTTACTAGAGTCTCCCAAGAAACTTAGGTGGAAGTCATTCTTTTTTTTTTTTTTTTTTAAGATTTACTTATTTATTTGAGCGGGGGGGGGAGGGGCAGAAAGAAAGGGAGAAAGAATCTCAAGGAGGCTCTCAACTGAGCATGGAGCCAGACGTGGGGCTCAATCCCAGGACCCTGTGATCATGACCTGAGCTGAAACTGAGTGGGATGCTTAACTGACTGAGCCACACAGGTGCCCCAAGGTAGAAGTCATTCTTATCCTCGACTTGTAGATGTGGAAACTGAGGTTCACAGATACTAAAACAATTTGTCCTCAGTCACACAAGTCATCTGGATGGAGGCAGGGCATAGGCACATCTAGGTCTATCTGACCCCCAAATCCATATTCTTAATAATTATACATATCTCCAGAGCTCAAAAAAGAGTAGGCAAACACTTTCCAAATGATTAGTTCAGGGAAGGAGAGCATATTTCTTCAGAGATGTCAGTTTTCCAAGTCGATTTAGCCCTGGGCTCATCAAGCTGAGTCAGAGAAATGGTTGTCATGTTTGCTGAGAGAGTTTCTATGCAGTTCCAAAAATCTGGCCGAACCGGGACAAGAGCTAAAGGTAGGCTTTCCTTCCTTCCACATTTATGCAAAGACGCTCCAGTTCAATAGTTTTGGGCATTCGCAATAAGCCAGAAACTTACGAGAAAACATAATCTCCATGTACAGTACAATTAAATGATGATTGGGACTGATTTATAAGTTAGTAAGCCACAAAAATAAATGGGAGGCAATTCTTTCCTAAGTAATCTTTAGCAGATAAAATGATAAATCTAAATGCTAAATGCTTGTCATGAGATTAAGTGACCTCAAATAGCTCTATATTCCACTAGATGGACATTAAGATGGGATTTCATTTTAGGAAGACATTTAACAATGCTTATTATATTTCAGCCCTTAGAGCTAAATTTGACACATCATGACTGCTCAACAAATATTTGGTATTCATTCTCATCTCAATAAATCCTGCTAGGTCAATTCAATCTTTCCACAGTAAAGATCCAAATTAAGAGCTGCCTCCACTATGAAGGAGACTTCCCCCCACCCTCCATTTTACTCTCATTTACTTATGCTGGTCTCAGAGCACTTACCACATTGTGCCTATTAGACCACCAAGTCTCAACTGGAACTGATTTTGCCAAAGGGGCCTTTGGCCATGTCTGGAGACATTTTTATTGTCACAGTGGGGTGGAGGACGCAAAGAGAGTCTAAGAATAGAGGCCAAGGATACTGTTCAACATGCTGTAATGCACAGAGCAGCTATCCTCCCCCAACAACAAAGAATTTTTCAGTTCCAAATATCAAAAGAGTGTCGAGACCCCATATTACAAAAAAAAGAGAGACATAAATTGCTTAGGACTTAGGACCCCAAGTGCTTAGTTCCAGCGCTGGTTCCAATGTGTACTATACGTGAGACACTGTGTAGGTGTCAGTCCCTGAGACTCAGTATTCTCACCAGTAAAATGCAAACATTTATTTCATAGGTGTTCCCTCACAGAATTATTGTAGGGATCACTGCAATAATGTATGAAAAGTGTTCTTAAAACTGACTACAAACATATTAGATGCATTGCCATTTATATGTATGATGACAATAATGATAATAATCATGCAGGCAGTTTGGATACATAGGTTTAGAGCTCAGTAGTGAAAGAAGCTGGATTTCAAATCTAAATAGAATCTTATTAATTTAATTTAATTTTTTTTAGATTTTATTTATTTATTTGCTAGAGAGAGCATAGGCGAGAGAGAGTGAGCGAGAGTACAAGCAGGGGGAGCTGCAGGCAGAGGGAGAAGCAGGCTCCCTGCTGAGCAAGGAGCCCGATGCGGGACTCGATCTCAGGACCCTGGGATCATGACCTGAGCTGAAGGCAGCCGCTTAACCGACTGAGCCACCCAGGCATCCCAGAATCTTATTAATTTTAATTTCATCTCAACAAGTATTTATTGAGTAATATCTCTGGGCTAGCTTTCTTCTGGGTACTACAGAAATAAAAATAAGATATTCTCCCTGAATTAAGGAGCTCTCTTTTTACATGGAAATAGAGAGTCATAAGCAAAAAGTTATAATACTTTGTGAAATAATCTAAGATAACAGAGGATAGGTGAATAAAGTTTTTTAGAAGCAGAGCAATTCAAAATATATTTTCAAAGTTTATGGTCTGCGTTATTGCTGGCAACAACAGCAACAAAATCCCTTTCTTTACTATCTCACTTTACTGATCCCCATGGGGGAAAATGTACATTCTTATGACTTAGATTACTCACTCTACAGAAGATAAAAGTTGGTAAGAAAACTGAAATTGCTTTTTAACAATGGATATGTTAAATCTGACCATATAGGAAAGTAACACGATGGAGGCAGCTCTAATCTTCACTCCTGAAATGGGACCACTAGCCATGACTCAAAACAGCTGCATACACCCTGAATTGCTTATCCCTGTAATTGAGGTATAAAATGCTTTCAGAATGCAAATGAATGGTATTTGGGGAAAGTTTTCGAGGACAGTCCAGGCAGCTGGATCATATTCCCATTTACTGTGCTTGTAGGAAATAAATAACTGGTCAATAAATGTCTGATAAATTGAGCCAATGTGACACAGTAATATAGGAAGTGGGCACTAATTTTACTCCTTCCTCTACTAAGTCACTGAATGTTTGATTGGAAGGGAGAATGCCAAATATTCAGACATTTCATGGAAAACAGTAAGTGGAGTCATCTTGCCTATACATTGTCTTGAGAACTGAAAAATATCGGGATCATTGAATATCTGTTATATTAGTGATATCTACTTCCTACACCGTCTGTTGTCATATTCCTTTCCATGAATGTATTCAGCATTGTCCACTCTAGTGGTTCCAAGCCATTTTAGTCTAAAGGGTTCTTCAGTAGTTCAAGAAGAACCATCACCCTTACAACTACCATTTCTGTCAACAAACCTCACAAATTGAGAAAAAAGCTCAGGTTTCTGACACAATCCTAATGAGGGGTAGTGTATGTGTTACTACTTCACAACAGGAACACATTGAATATGGCACAGTTTGAGAGCATCTAAGATCCCTCATGGATGCAGTCTAGGAGAATCTCTTATATTTTTGTGGGCTTTACCTCCAGGAAACCCACCAGGTCCTCACAGTGAAGATGTAAGAAAGATCCCTTCATGGTTCTGGGAGAAGGAGAGGAAAAGGAATCATTATGAAATACGTTCAGATCCTTCTCCACAGCAAAGGCCTACTTTCCAGGGAAAAAGCCTTTGTCAGACCCTTACCCCAGTTGTGGAAGAGCATTTCTCCTATATTAGACAATTTTAGCCTTGTCTCACCTAAAAAAATACCACCATAGTCAATAGTGGTCAGGGCTCCAAGGATATAGACTAGGAAAGCTGCAACTGTGGGCAGGAGGGAAAAGGTTATCCCACTAGAGAAACACTTGGGAAAGTCATAGCCCTAACACATAGGCCATGTAAGACTGAGATCTAATCAGATGATTATAGAATGCTTCCTCTCCCCAACATTTAACCAACACACCAACAGGGTTCTAATATAATAATAGTGGATTACAGCTGAAAGAGTTGCAAGTCTGTCTTTATCTCTCTTTTTCTCCGAGGAATTACTTAGGGAAGACCAAAGTCAAAATAGGAGCCAAAAACAAGGACACTAGAAGAATTTGAAACTTCTGGTACCTAGAGCTATAACAAACATTAAACGTAGTCCAACTTCTAGTCACATTAACATAAATTCTCATACCAAAAGCTATTTACCTCAGTTCCTATTACCTGATACAACATGTATGACTTTCAAACAAAAATTTACAAAACACATCAAAGGCAAGAAAAAACACAGTGTGAAGAGACAACACAATCATTAGAACCAAATTCAGATATGACACAGATGTTGGAATGATCAGATAAGGAGTGTAAAATAACTATGATTAATGTGTTAAGGGTATAATGGAAAAGGTAGACAGCATGCAAAAAAAGATGGGTCATGTAAGCAGAGAGATGGAAACGTTAATTAAAAATCGAAAGGAAAGTCTAGAAATAAAATATATTGCAACAAAAATGAAGAATGCATTTGATGAAATCATTAGTAGACTCACACACCCACAGAAAGAATCAGTGAGCTTAAAGATAGGTCAGGAGAAACTTCCCAAACTGAAAGTCAAAGAGGAAAAATAATGAAGTCTAAAACAGAACATTCAAGTACTATGGGACAATTCTAAGATGTGCCATATACAATTTTAATCTCAGAAAGAGAAGAAAGAGAGAACAGAGCAGGGAAAAAATATTTAAATAATAGCTGAGATCTTTCCAAAAGTAATGGCAGACTCCAACCCACAGATTTAGAAAATTCAGAGGGCACCAGGTAGGATAAATGTGCAAAAACCACACCTACGTGTATCATTTTCACACCATAGAAAACTAAAAACAAAAAGAAAACTTTGAAAGGAACCAGGGGAGGGGAAACGTACCTAGAAAGGAACAAGGGTAAGAATCACAACAGACTTCTCACCAGAAGCCATGGAAGCAAAATGAGAATGAAGGGAAATATTTCAAGTATTGAAAGAAAAAACTCCACCAAATTAGAACTTTCTATCCAGTGAAATTATCTTTCAAATGTGAAGGAAAAGTAAAGACATTCTCAGAAATACAAAAGTTGGGAAAATTCGTCACTTGCGGAATTGTCCTGAAACAAATGTTAAGAGAGTTTCTTCAGGTAGAAGGAAAATGATATAGGTCAAAAATTTGGATCTATAAAAGCAAAGGGAATCATGGAAGAATAAATAAATAAAGGTGAAATAAAACATTTTGTTTTTCTTATTCTTAGTTGATCTAAAATATGTTTGAAGTAATAATAGTAATAATGTATTAGGTAATTATAATGTAAGGCTAATTGAAATGAATACAGTAATATCACAAATGAGATGGGAGGGAGAAATTGGGAATATTCCATTATAAGGTATCTGTACTACAAATGAAGGGGTATAGTGTTATTTAAAGTGAATTTAGATTAGAGGTTCCTGGGTGGCTCAGTCGGTTAAGCATCAGACTCTTGGTTTTGGCTCAGGCCATGATCTTAAGGTCGTGAGATTGAGCCCCACGTAGGCTCCATGCTCAGCACAGAGTCTGCTTAAGTTTCTCGCTCCTTCTCCCTCTGCCGCTCTCCCCTGTGCACTCTCTCTCTAAGATAAATAAATCTTTAAAAAAAATAGAAGTGAATTTAGATCAATGTAAATGTATATTGTAAACTCTAGGGAAATCACTATAAGTGTTTTAGAATAAATATAACTGACAGGCTAAGAGAAGAAATAGAGAATCATATAAAATGCTCAATAAAAGCCAAGGAAAGCAGAAAAAAAGGGGGAAAAATAAAGAACAAGCGTAACCAATAGAAAACAATTACAAACGCAGTAGATACTAATCCAATTATATCGATAATCTCTTCAAATGTGAATGGTCTAAATATACCAGTTAAAAAACAAATACTGTCAGAGTGGATTAAAAAAACAAGCCCTAAGTCTATACTGTCTACGAGCAATGGACTTTAAATACAAGGACTCAGATAAATTAAAAGTAAAAGGGATGGAAAAAGACATACCACACTAATCAAAAGAAGGCTGAATTAGCTATGTTCATTTCAAACAAAGCTGACTTCAAAGCAAGGGAGATTATCAGGGATAAAGATGGGCATTATATAATGATAAAGGTATAAATTCTCTAAGATGGCATAACAATCTTGTGTATGCACCGAATACAAGAGCATCAAAATACATGATGTGAAAACTGACAGAGCTTAAAAGAGAAATAGACAAATTTACTATCGTAGTGGGAGACTTCAACACTCCTCTTTCAGTAACTGATAGACCAAGTAGGCAGAAAATCAGTAAGGGTACTGACAGCCTGAACAACACCATTAACCAACTTGATCCAAATGACATTTATAGAAAACTGCACCCAGCTACTGAAGAATATACATTCTTCTCAAGCTCACATGGGACATTCAGCAAGATCGACCACATTCTGGGCTATAAAATACATTTATAAGATGAGATAAATTTAAAGACTTTATCAATTTACAAGACTAGAAATCACACAAAACATGTTCTCATGCGCGATGGAATCAAACTAGAAATTAGTAACAGAAAAAACCTGGGAAATTTCAAAATAGAGATTAAACAACACAATTCTAAGCAACACAATATGAGTTAAAGAAGAAATCTCAAGATAAATTTTAAAATATTTTGAACTAAATGAAAATGAAAACATAAAAGTACAAAAGCAGTGCTTAGAAGGGACTTTATAGCACCTATTTCAGAAAAAATAAAGATCTAAAATCGACAGACTAAACTTCTGCCTTAGGAAACTAGGGAAAGAAGAGCAACATACGCCTAAAGCAAGCAGGACAAAAGAAAAGAAATAATAAAAATGATAGTGAAAATCAATGAAGTCGAAAACAGGAAAACACTAGAGAAAAATTAATGAAACCAAAGCCAGTTCCTTGAAAAGATAATAAAAGCCAGGCCTAGAATAAAAGGGAAAAGACACACATGTAATGCAGGAGCCAGATTTCTCACAGCTGGAGTCGAAATTTACAAGTAAGTAAGGGGAAGAGGCTGCAGTGACCCAGGTGGTAAGGGATTAGACTTGGGGACATCAGTATTAACTCATGATTAGCTTACCATAGGTACAGATGGTTACATATGGACATATTTATAGGTATGTCTATACACATGGGTCGGCATACACATATATATTTCCTCTCTCTGTCAGCTGAGAGGGCCTAGAAGCAAAACACCCTACCATTACTAAGCATGCCTAGTACCCAGATCTTGGTTTCTGATACCCTTCTCCCATAAAAGGAACCAATGCTCCTTGAGAGATGTCTGACTCGAGGTCTAGGGCAGGAAATATAAAACATGAACTGACAGCTCTTGACAGTGCCAGAAGGTATGGAAGTGCTACACACACACACACACACACACACACACACAGTGATGTGGTATGTCGGAGATACAAAAGCCAGCTGAAAAAGCTCCTAATGGCCAAAGGTGGTAAAATTTGAGCACATACTAAATAAATTTTCTTCATTTCACTGTGACTATAATTTAAAAGCAATTGACCAAGGACACAATTATTTTTGTCAACTAAACGGAAATTAGTAGAACTTTTTATTTTTAAAATCAATGAGTATCTATGATGAGTGAGGCCTGTCTGGGCTGTGTGTCCTTCCTCCAAGCTCAACTAGCCTCCTGCGCTTACCTCTGTCATTTGTATTTACCAGAAACCATTTCATGCATTTATGTTATTCGTCCGTCTTCCTTCCGAAATTACAAAATTCTCAAGGAAAACAAATCTGCGCTCCTACCACCTTGCGGAGAGCCTGGCATGCATGCTGTGCCCTTGGGGGCACAGGCAGAGGGCAGTGCCGTGTGAAGTCTTGGACAAGTAACTGCTTGAGTTTCTTCACATGTAAAATGAAGAGTGTGGGCCACTGCCATCTCTGGGGTTCCTTCCAGATCTAGGATTCAAGATTCTTTTCCCATCTCAATGAATTGGGCATAATTTCACAAAACAGGAACTCTAGGGAGATTATGTGACTTGCCCAAATTCTTCTTTTGCATCTTCTGGAAGGTGATGGAAGATCGAGATTCAGGAAATGTTGGCTCTGTAGGAATGGGTTCAGAAAGCCTTTTTCTGTAAGTTTTAAATAATTTATTATTTGCAGTTAAATTTGTCTTCGAAAATTTACAAATGCCTCAACAAACCAGAATGGTTAAAGTATGAAAGGATTAAATACGAGGATAATTATTTTGTAAGATCCTCATGAATTTTTTTTAATTTTCTCCACTATGCAGAAAAGATCCTGTGTGATGAAGTGAGCATATTGCTATATGTGTGTCACTCGGATGCTGCTGCTTTTTCCTTCAACTTGAGATTAAGGAAGAATGGTGGAAAAGCATGAGTCTGTCTACACCTCTAAAAGTCACACTCGGAGGCCTTTCCAGCATCAGTGATTCTGCCTTGTCTTGATCAGCAATATCCTCTAGCTAGCCCACTCCTGCTCCTCAGTGACACTGATTGCTTGGAACATCAAGTTCACCTAGAAAAGCCCATGACAGTAGTATTAGTTTTCTGTTGAGCTGTAACCAATTACTACACATTTGGCTTTAAGACAACACACATTTATCATCTTATAGTTCTGGAGGTCAGAGGTCTAAAATCGGTGTCACTGGGCTCAAATCAAGGTGTTGGCAAGGCTGCATTCCATTCTGGGGGCTCTGGAGGAGAATCCATTTCCTTGTCTTTCCCAGCTTCTAGAAGCTTCCCACATTGCTTGGCTAGGGCTGCCTCCTCCAGCTTCAAAGCCAGCAGGGTAGTGTCTTCGGATCTCTCTTACATAGACCCTCTGCCTGTGTCATCACATCTCCTCTCTAACTCTGACTCACCTGCCTCTCTCTAACAAGGACCCCGTGATCACTCTGGGCCCACCCAGATAATTCCCGAGAATCTTCCCATCTCAAGACTCTTAAATGAATCATATCTCTGAAGTCCTTTTTGATACGTAAGGTAATATGTTGACATCTTTGCTCTGGGGGCCATTCTGTCGAGCATATACCCATCCTTCTTTTACTAGCCAGTGAATGGAGTGGACACCTCTTGTGTGGAGCCTTATTTTCATGTAATCTCTGAGTCAGGCACCTTTGGTACCAGTCACATCTTGTCCCAGAGAAGTCATTGCTTTGTCGTTTCCGGAAAGATTGCCCTTTTAGAAAGTGTAAAAGGATACGTGAGGCTCTAATTATAGCTATGTGAGCATATGATACTTTTCTATCAGGCAAAATTTGTTTTTTTCCTAAGAGTATAGCTTTGGTGGGACAGACTTAGATTTAAATCTGGGCTCCATCCTCTACTATCTCTGTCACTTAGAGTGGGTGGCTTGCTTTTTTTCCAAGCTTTGCAATCTCTGACTCAACCACAACTCCTGTCATCCTTATACTATACCCCACCATCACTGAGATTTCTCTATTGAGATTTGAAGGATAGCCAGGGTGCCTTAAATTATATAGTAAGAGGCACAGTTGAACTTCATAGACTTAAATGAAATAAATAAGCAGAAAACAAACAAGATCATATAATTTGGGTGGGCTTTTTCCATGAAGTCTAAAGTTGGACTTATTTAAGTCTCTTCTCTGAAAACTTTTTTAATTCTTATTTTCTAGAACCTATAAACACACACCAAAAAAACCTTTGAAAAACTAGCTAAAGTTCCAGTAAGACACTAAGGTGATGAAATATTATGCACATTATAAAATATGATGCTTATAAAAAGGGGTTTACTATTGATCTTCTGGGCCCTTTCTCTCCTTGCCCCACCCTGTGTCTCTGTGATTCTCTGTAACTTGTTTAGTTGTTCTGTTGCCCAATTGTTTGGGAATCCAGCTCCTTTTTCCTTTTTTTGAAAAGAAAATTAAACTAAGTTCCCAAAGTATTCCCCTTCCTTCCCCAATGTCTCCTTTTATTAGTATTATATTGAATTGGTTAAAAGTCCAATGTTTAATTAGGAGCCTAGTATGTTATTAGCAATGTACTTTATTAAGGATTGATTATATATATGTATATATATAATATTTTTTTTTTCTTAACACAATGTCTTTGGCATGTTACAACGTGAAATAGAAAACCATCAGCCCCATCTGCAAAAGAGCACACTTCAATCACATTCTTGGGATCTGCTCCCTGATTTCTTCTTTCTCTTTTCTCATTCCCTCATTCACATTCCCTCTTTCAGTCATTTTTTTTCTTTACATATGAAATGCAGCACTTCGGTTCATTGCCAACATTTTGAACAACACAATGTATATAACATGAAGCGAGAAAATGTTCCCATCTTCTCAATCTTGTGAAGTAATCATTATAAAAAGTGTGGCCAGTTTTGTCCTGCAGGATGTTTCATCTGTAAACACCTGCTGGACGTCATGCCATGACCAAGCACGTAGATCTGACTTATTTTTTAGTGACCACATAGGTGCCCATTGTATGGACATATCATAATTTGTTTCTCTCTACTTCTCTCTTTACTGCTGCAGCAGAAAGCAGACTGTTTGTCTCATTGCATTTATCACTCTATGTGTTTTTCAGTGGAGAAGTACCAAAAAGGAATGAAAAAGCAACCCGATAGCTGTTTCCTTAAAAAAACAAAAAACAAAAAACAAAACGCTTTTCCCCAAACTCCCTCACTTCTTGATCTCTCATCTTGGAGGAGTTGTGGGAGTGGCCCAGGAAAGTTATTATTTAGCAACGTATTATCAAACATGAATAAAAAATTACTAGAGAACTTCCCTGAGAGTACCTCCAGTAACGGTGATGTCGGAACCAGGAGCAGTGAGAGGGAGCCCTGTGCTGACTTTAGAAAAATATCTGCTGAAAATACAGTTACTTTTATTCTATAGCAAGACAGACAGACACACATACATATATAAAATAAAACCTTTTGTATTTCCAAGTGTTGATACATAAATATATATGTAAATCTGTTCTATTGTCCTATTGGAACATTCAATTTCATTAGTTTTAGCTATGTTTCATTAATCAACAACTTATATTTGTTAAAGATGAGGTACCAAAACGTGATTCTGATTAGGGTTTGCTGAACATTGTTCTGAATAATATCCTCACACAAAAATATCACCATCTGGAAACCAGAAATGGAGCATCATGCTTACAAGTGGTTCTCATCTCCTGGACTGCTCTACTTCTCTCTCCCTCTCTGTCCCTCTCCTCTCCCCTGGAATCAGCTAGCTCTCACGACCACCCATTTATTTGTCAATTCCTAGCTACAGCTCTAGATTATTATCAGTGATGTGCCTCCGTCCCACAGACAGACTCAGATTTCACTCTCCTCCTTCTGTCTCCTCCTCAGGGAACGCCTCAGCCGCCATCACTGACAGCATTTCTCATCGTTCTACTCATTTCTAACAACTGCGGTATCATCAATGTCACCTGCATGCAACCCAAGCCTGTTAGCTTGGTCACAGTCCAAAGAGATTTATAAATACTTAGAAATAAAAAGTACCTATAAATAGGAAGAGGGAAAGAGGAAGGAGACTTTCTGTAGTGATCAGGAAGAACATTTAGATTGCTAAGGCACAAAGAAAAGTTCTTGACAAACAGTCTTACCTTTGCCTAGTGGAGTAGGGTTCAGGGGACAAGCAAAGCCCATCCCCTAAAGAAGCCGATCGTCACAACCCCCTCCACCGGCCGCCATCCATCTGCAACCAAAGCTCCACTCCTGAACTGACCGAAAGTTGTGTACCTGGACAGTTACTAAGGGAAACAGTGTAGCATTTGACTACTCTTGCATAACATTTTCATAATCCACGCCCATTTGTCCCAAGGAAAAACCTGTTTTCCTGATCTTTTTTTGTATCAGGAAACATTCAAAACAGGGGACTGAGATAGTTGGTCTCCTTCAGACAAATGAACCAAATTAGAGGAGACTTCCTGTATGCATGGGCACTGCAAGATTTTGGGAGGTCTACTTCCTGCCAGACCCAGGGCTGGAGAAAGGAGACGTGAAAAACAGATCACTCTCCTCTCCCCAAAAATCTTGCAGCCCTTTGGGGGCCACAATCAGAAACTCCCATGGAGAAATGTTGAGGACCCAGACAGAGAGAGGACATATTATCAACCGGGAACTTGGGAAGGCTTCACCAAGGCGTAGTGTCTGCAATGAGTTTTGAAGCATGAATAGGAGTTCTCCTGATGAATGACGATTGAGCTAGGCTTGGGGCAGTGGGAAGGACGTTGAAAGCATAGAGAACAGCATACAAAGGTACTAAATTATTGAACAGGATGATACATTTGGGGAACTGCAAAGTCATCTTTATGGTATGGCAGAACCCGAGTATGTGGAAGCAAAGGGGAGAGATGAGGCCGAAGAAGTAGGAAGCCTCACCTCATGGGCTGATTTACGACTTAGAAAAGAACAATTGTGAATTGGGGTACTATAACGATTCTACACTTTCCTGGCTGAACTTAGCATATTATTTGTAATTGCAAGAGAGAAGCATTGAAGAGAGGAGTTTGATGTATATTTAGTTACTCTGTGTGCTCAGAAAGTGGGTGGTCTGGTTGGTCAAACGACCTACCCTGAATTAGGTCACTGAATACCAGCTTCCAAATAATTAGAATAATTAAAGTGATTAAATATTAAAGCTGTCATTAGTACATGTGAATACTCCTTTGACACTTCAGAAGGATCTTCAAGACTTTAGAAAGTGTCAGGACTGTAATCATCATGACTCCCACTCTGTGTGAGGTCCAAGGTGATTGCCAACAAGGTCTGCTAAGGAGGAGGTGAGCTTAGGATTCTCCTATTTTAAAAATCACTTGCATTTAGAATATTTTTACACTTTATGTGCTGTGAAGCCTCCTGACAGATTGAATTTGGGCCAATGTAATAAATGAAGCACTGCACTAGTAATGTTAATACAAACAAATAATCAGAATAAACCACATTTCCCCACATGATCTAGTAAACATATGGTCTTGTGGTTGAAACTCTGCAAGTTAATTGACATAAGAACCCTGAAAGGAAGGTGGAATGAATTGGTAATTCTATCCCTAGGTCAGAACCCCATCCTTGGTATTTCCCTGTTCCCACAGACTGGTAAACCTTTAAAACAGCAAGTACATTCTATTGTTAGCATTTCTTCCCCCCAGTGAAATTGCATTAATGATTATAATTTGCTCCATTAGTATTGGTTTCACAGCTTCATTAAATGCATCCATTATTTGGCTTTGTTTCTAAAGACCTCTTGGATACCCAGGGCAGGAAAAGTGTTTGTTTGTTTGTTTGTTTGTTTGTTTGTTTGTTTGTTTTCCTTCTGTATTTAACATGTAAGAAGCTAAGACTCCGAAAGGTGACTGCTTTGTCCAAGGGCACATGACCAGAACTCCTGAACTAAAATGGATGCTTCTACCTCCGAGTCTGAATTCCTTTTTCACAATATCATACGGCCTCGAGGACATGCCTTACATACCAGTTTAAGCACTATGTTCCCAACACTGTCCTAATTAAAACCTCACATCACCTGCATATTGTAGGTGCTACTGTTATTCCCATTTTGCAGATGAGGAACCTGAGACCTGGAAAGATTAAGGAACACAACCTCTCAAAGGAAGAATTAGGATTCAAACCCCAGTAGCTGGCTCGAGTCTGTACTCTTAACTACGGCCAATATGCCCCCCAAGGCAGCTAATCTCCCTTCCCTGATACCATTATTGTACCTTGCAATTTTCCTACAATGTCATTGTCTCTGTGGCTTTCTTCCCCCACTGAACTTGAAGATTCTGGACAGCAGAGCCAATGACTTAATTATTTTTGTTCGTAGCCTTATATTCGTTAGGCCCAGAAAATAGTCCCCTGTATTTCCTGTCTTCTGATCTCAGTGAATGACATAACCATTAACTCAAATTCCAAGCCAGAGATGTGGGGATTATGTTAGATTTTTCCCTTCTTCCTCATTCCCATCACAACTAAGCCCTGTCAATTCCTCTTCCTTAACTCCTCTCAAATTCATCCTTTCCCCTCTCTCCACCACTACTACCTGTTTATAAGCCTAGGCGTCTCTGGATTCTATCAGCCACCTTGCTGGTCTTCTTGCCTCCTTACTTCCTCTCTTTCCAGTCTATCCTCACAGCTAGTCTTGATCTGACCATGTTACTCACTTACTCAGCATTGTACTTGGGTGAAGAACCCGAAAGGTCATTTTTGTTTTTTGTTTTTCTAACACATCACATCCATGTAGATGTTGCTTCCTTCCTTTATCAAGAAGAACTTCCCCTTACTTCTTTGCTGGTAGAGTTCCTACTCATCATATAAGACTCAACTCTATTTATTTCACTTATCCATTCCAACACTGATAAAATCTCAGTTGGGCTCCAGCGCTACCCAATCACCTACAGTGAAATTATGAGCATTCTTGTTCATGTCTCTCATGACTAGGTGTTCATGACGTTGTATATGAGTTTGTCTGGAATATATACCTTGTAGTGAGATTTCAGGATCAGAGTCAGTTAGGCAAAGTCACAAAGGCTGGTCTAGGGTCACGATTAGTGAGAATGATAACTCAGATATAGCCAAGCCTTATATTTTTACTTTGTTTTTGTGTAAATGACATACCTAAGATCAAGGATTGTGGTGTTTTGAATGATCACAGCTCCCTGGGGTCTCTTTTTAACTCAGGATGATACCTCCAAAGTTTTGAGGTCTCAGCTAGCCTTGAAGAGTGAAGGCCAAAACATAGCTGAGAGGCCCAGAGTCTCGGGCTATCTTCTTCGTTATTTTCAGTAGGAATGTAGAGTGGGTGTGACTAACATCAACATCCATGGTCCACCTTATTACCACAAAGGCAATTTTATGCCGTGGAAGAATTGAAAGATCTGGTTGCTTTTCTGTCATTTTTTCCCCTTATGGTATCACTGCTCCTTCTCATCTCTACAGATCAGGCCATTACCTACTCTGGATGGTTTTTGCATTCCTTATTTCACCCAGTTCTGCCACATTGCTCTCCAGAATGGTGTTGCATTTGTCCATATTCTCACCAGCGGTTCAGGAGAGATCTCATTTCCTAAGCATTTGCTAACTCTGGGTGGTATCTGATTTTCATTAAGATGGGCAGAAAGTGGTATGTCTGCATTATTTTAATTTTTACTTCTCTTATTACACTTTCTTTTTTTTTTAAGATTTTATTTATTTATTCATGAGAGACAGAGAGAGAGAGAGAGAGGCAGAAGGAGAAGCAGGCTCCCAAGGAGCAGGGAGCCTGACGTGGGACTCGATTCCAGGACCCCGGGATCATGACCTGAGCCGAAGGCGGACGCTGGTGGTTCAGATGGTTAAACGTCTCTTATTACACTTTCACTAACAAAGTTGAGAATCCCCTCAAATACTTTTATCCTTCCATGCTTTCCTTTCTTTGAACTATATCGTCATAACCTTTGCCTATTTTTCTACTGTGTTCATTTTTGTTTCTGCTTGATTCATAAGAGTCCCTTGTATTTTCTAGATTAATCCCTTGTTGGTTTTTGAGGTTGCAAATATGTTCTTCCTAATCTGCCACCCATATGTTAACATAAACTATAGCGTGGTTCGTTGAACAGAGGTCTTTAATTTTGTTGTTGTCAAATCCAATTTTTGCCTTCTGGTTTGTGTTTTGGGGTTCTTATTTAAGAAGTACTTTTCCACCCAATGATTAAATAAAGTACCATGCCCCCTCATTCATTTTATAGCTTTACCTCTAATATATAGGTCTTTTATGGCCCTGGAGTTCAATCTAATATGCAGTATAAAGTGTGGACCCAAACTCATTTTTTATGCGTATGGTGAGACAGTTTTTTGAATACCATCTACTGAATAATCTTCAGTCGCTCCACTTCCCCTTACTCCTGTTTGTGGAAGCATTTCTTTAATATATCAAATCTGTGCGTGTGTGTGTGTCTATCTCTCTGCCTCCCTCTTTGTCTCTCTCCGTCTCTGTCTCCCTGCCTGTCTCTGTCTATATGGATAGATACTGTATGTACATAGATATATGCATATATCTCATATCTCCATCTCTATAAATACCTGTCTAGTGAGAGAGAGGTATATTTCCAGATACACACACAACACACACACACTCGCACATCTTATTGGCTCTGTTTCCCTGAAGAATCCTGACTAATAAACTAGTATAGAAGAATGATATTGATATATAGTGCCTAAGTTTGTATCTGACAATCTTGTGGAACTCTATTGTTACCGTATTTTGAAAATTCTGTTACACTTTCTGTGCAGATGATCCTGTAATTTACAATAATAACCATGTTGTCCCTTTCTGTCTTCATATCCCTTTAATTTTTTTTTTTTTTTTTTTTTTCCTCATTGCATTGGCCAGAACTTCTAACACTATTTAAAACTAATGATGTACTGGATGGTGACTAACATAACATAATAAAATTAAATTAAAAAAAAGAAAAAATCACATGGTAATAGTGATAGTGGGCATATCCTTGTGTTATTTCCTACATTAAAAGGATCAAGTCTGTATTTCTCTGTTGTGTATGTTTCCTGGGTATCTTTAATATGTAGACTTTATCAAGTTAAGGGGACTACCTTCTAATTCTAGTTTTCTAATAAATTTCTGAGTTAGTCTTCCTTTAGGTACTACTTCCCTAAGATAAATCCTCAATTGATTATGGTGTGTTACCTTAAAAATACATTAAGTATTCCATTAGCTAATATCTAATTTGAACTCTTCTTCTGTTTTTAAGTGAAATGTCCATATAATTTCCATTTCTTGTTCTTCTCTAGCCTTGAAATTGCAAATACACTAGCCTCATGAATTAGTTAGTTACCTTTCCTTCTTTTTAAAAAAAAAATTTATTTAAAAATGATAGAACTCTTTTTAAAAGTCATCTGGGCCTGGGGCTTTCTGCTGGTAAAAGCAGGGTGGAGGTAGAAGTCTTCAATCATTTCTTTGATAATACGATTTATTCATATTTTCTATTTATTCCTGTGGTATTTAATTTTGGTATTTAGTATGTTTTTTTAAATTTATGCATTTGGCTCAAGGTTTTCAAATTGTTGCTGTAGTTGTTTCTGATATTCTTTTAAACTGTAAAAGCTTTCCATTTTGTCCGTAGTTATTTCTCAACTTTCTGAAGTATTTTGCAGATAAGCATTTTTAAATTATATTTTAAAGAATTCAAGTATAATTAATGTGCAGATAAACCTTTTCAATGTTCTGCTTAGTCTTACCAAATGCCTCAAGTTTATAAATCTTTGAAAAGACTCAAGTTTTGGTTTTCTTCATCTTCTGTATTGCTCTTTTATTCTATACTCCATTTATTTTTGCTCTAATCTTTATTATTTCCTCTTTCCTCATTCTAGGGTTTACTTTCTTGCCTTATATCTACCTTCTTGACTTACGTATTAGATCACTTGTTTTGACCCTATCTGGCAATATATTGATCATATATTTAAAATTATAAAATTTCCTTTTGTTATAAAGGACATTTTGGGAACAACTAGTGAATTCTCAGTAAGGTCTATAGATTAGATAATAGTATTTTATCAGTGTTAATTTCCTGATTTCGATCACTGTATGGTAGTATGTAAGAGATTGTTCTTGTTTTTAGACATTTAACACTGAAGTCTTTCGGGATAAGGAGGTATCATGTCCATGAGTTACTCTCGGATAATTTAGACCTATATACCTATAAATCTACCTATATCTGTAGATTGATAGGTACATAAAGATAACTAAACTCAGAGAGAGAGAGAGAGAGAGAAAACAGCAAATGTGGTAAATGTTAAGAATAAGGAATCTGGGGGGCTCCTGGTGGCTCATTCAGTTGGGCAACTGACTCTTGGTTTCATGTGAGATCATGAAATGTAATTGCTAGGTGAGTAGACATACATTTTTAAAAAAAATATTTATTTATTCATTTTAGAGGGAGTTGGGGAGGAGCAGAGGAAGAGACTCTTTGGGCAGACTCTCCACTGAGCACAGAGCCTGACAAGTGGTTCGATCTCATGACCCATGAGGTCATGACCTGAGCCGAAACCAAGAGCTGGCTGCTTAACCAACTGAGCCACCCAGGCACCCCTGCCGTCTTCCTTCTAATGTGGTTTGCTCTTTGGCTACCTTGATGTTTTTCCTTCTGAGCTCATAGTCCTCTGGATAATAGTGGACATTTCGACTGGTGATATGAACCAATGGGAAAGGGTAAAAACCTGGATTCTTCCTTAGGTCCATAAGAGTTTAAATGGCGGGGATGAAGGAATGCCCCTTAGTCAGACGAATCACCTGAGCTACCTCTGTACCTGTGTGCTCACTCTGCTCCTTTACGACAGCTCTCTCATTCACTTGTCATCCTCTAACCAACAACTTGGGGTCAGGTAAGGTGGTGATTAAGGAGGAAAAGCTCAATTACTGATTGACCAGTTGTCATGTATCTGTTGCTGTTGGGCCTGTGGCCTCCTCCAGCCCTACCCTGACCCAGGTGTCTCCTTGCCCCACTGGGCTGGTTGCTGATTTTACCTTTCAGAGGTAGTGGGGCCGGCAGTAGTCTGCCCAGGGTAGAGTAGGGGAAAAAGAGAGCACATGTGAAAAAAAGAGCACTCCCTACCTAGTCACTCATGCACGGTTGCTGGTCCTTGTGTTGTCCAGGAATGCCTTGGGTTTCATGTAAGTTGGTTGGGGCTGTCTCTAGTCTTTCTTTATCATCTGGGGTAGTTCCAGAGCTCAGTCCCACAAAGGGAGACACAGGCCATGTTAGTTTTTATCCTGTGTAGTGATTTTATGAGGATTAAGTGAATTCATTATATAAAAGCACCCGGAAAACAGTGTGTCACCAGGAAATGGTATCTACTACTAGTATTATTATTTGAATATTATTATTGTCATAATTCATAATAACCTTTAATTTTGCATAATAATAAATACTCTCACCAACATTTGAGACTCCACTCTGGATGAAAAGATACAAGATGTATTCCACATAGGCCTTGCTCTGTGGCCCATGACCCAAACTACTGAGTATTTCAATGTGCACAGCTGAAGGGGCATGCACCCACTTGGAACAGAGAGGGTCCACGAAGCCTCAGAAAGCAAGGTTTTTAAGATCTTTGTGAGTTTGCCAGTATCTCTAACTGGATTTGGCAGAGATGCAACTGACAGCCATGAGCATCTGTCTTGAGGAAAAGCAGGGCCAAGACTGTGACCAGAGAGTCTGATGGACACCCAAAGTGACATTGATGTTGCACCTGAGGATACCACATTGTGATTTGGTGGGAAGAGCAGGAAGACAGAGACAAGAAAGAGACATGAAATCTGGAACATAGTAGGGACTCCATAAATTTGGATTGTATGGAATTGTTCTGGAATTTAAGAACCGGACCAGCTACTTTCTAGCTCTGTGGCATTGGCAAGTTGTCTAACTTTTTTGATCCTCAGGCTCCTTATCAGCCAAATGGGCATAATAATGTCATGCCTGCCTAACTCAGAGGTTGGTTTTGAGGTGCAAAAGAATCAAAAGATAATTCACTTGCTTTGAAAACAGTCCAAATGCATTGTATTGATAGCTGGGCACCTGTGTTGGAGGATTTTACTGTGGAACAGAGACCCATGGTGCACTATGGACCAGCGGAGGGTATCTCTAAATCCTGAACATGGTCAGACTGCATAGTTGAATTTGGTACTTTTTAATTACTGATGAATCCCTGATCGCTGGGCTCAAGTTCATTTGTTAATTTCTTCTTCAGGGCTGAAAACACATGCTGTAACTCTCACAACCCCTACCCCTTCCCCCCTGCCAAAGGGAGTTTTGTTTTGTTTACCCTGAGTTTAAAGGTGAGTTAATCACACCAGTTACTCACAGTCTAATTTCCCTCATCGGCAGCCAAGTATTTTAGGCCACTGGCCAAACATTGTGGTGAGAGAATGGAACAGGTAGAATCCAGCTATGATGCTGTTATTCCATCTTGGTGAGGTACGGAGCAGCCCTGCCTGATGACAGAATGCATTACATTTCCACCAGAAAAAGAAAAAAGTTGCTGGCCCGTTTAAATAAAGAGGCTATCCCGGGGCTTTCATGTTCATAGGATTTACCTGTGAAAGTTTTTCCCATATGCACAACCTTTCCTTCTCTCCTTCCCTGCTCCCATCAAACAGGAATGAACCTGCAACCTGTGCAGAGAGTAGTGATGTTGAATAGACTATTTCTTTACAACTTCAGAATCGTAGGCCACCCTGCGAATATCCTCCAGGTTTGTTGAAAGAGCAGGAGTAGCAGTAAACGTTTTCCAGGAAAAGGCCTTGAGACGTTACCGATTTCCATTCTCCCCTCCCATTGTTTGGGGAAGTCAAGCCCTTCTCACAGAAGCAGAGCTGAAGGCCCGGAGCTGACTATGAAGACAATGTGAGCAGTATCGGGGAACAAGGGCTTTTTGACTCTCAGTCCAAGGAAATGTGATACCACAGTATCTCTCCCTCCCCACTCCCAGTACGTCTTCCACGACGATGGCCTTGGGAACATCAATTCTCCCCACCACGAGTTTGCCAGAGGTCTTGCAAGTAATACCTAGTGAAGCTGGGGTGCAAACCCAGGCCTTTCTGATTCCAAAGCTGAGAGACTTCCCATGATGTCATTGTGCTGTAGGTGTTTTATGTGTGAGGCTCACACAGGTCGACAGCATGTCCAAAGCTTCTCTTCCTTTAGCTACCTGACACCCACACCAAAGCAACCATACTTCTTCACTTGATAATCAAGACAAAATTGTACCTCTATGCATAATGAAGCAGGGTGTTTAAAATGAAGAAGGTTCTGGAAAAATTGAGTAAGTACGGTCACCACACACCTTCCTGTTAGGCTGCAATATTTTCAGTACACATTTACTGTCTACTGTTTTCCTCAGTCTGTGTTAGGAGATAAATACATTCGAAATACGAGCAATTAGAGCCAGTCATAGGCAAAAATTGAGGTTTTCACTTATTGCTTTAGGAGTTCCAACACCCAAGTCCTAGCAAAGGGGCCTAGCAACAGGAACTGCACGGCAATTCAAGGCCAACTTACAATACTTTTTTTCACTCTACAAATCACTAAACATTATGGTTCAACAAAGCAGTATCTCTAGAACTTTCAAGGGCCATGATGTATCAGCACTGTGCTCAAGAGCTGTTTAAGAATCAAACCATTTTTCTGCTTTGAAAAACTCTGTGGAATTACTCCCTTTAGGCTTGTGAGCTATGGGGCAGCACATCAAGACCACAGTGGAAAGCTGATGGACACCTGAGCTGAAAGGAAGCAAAGTCACCTCAAACCACCCGGCCCAAGCACAGCCAAGGGGCTCTCCATGGCATGTCGGCTCCCACAGGCCTGGGACCCACCCTGCAGACATCTCTATCACATTGGACTTGGAGAAGAGCCAGAAGTCAGGGCCTGAACTTCTGGGAAGATTTGACAGTCCTCGACAGACAGGGCTTCCGGCTTAAATAGAGAACAATAAATGGTTCAGATAAGTTTGTGGATGGCAGGCCAAGGGGAGGTGACCCATATTTCCCTTACCAGTCAGGGCTCACCCTTTGGGGGCGGGAAGGGAATGTTTATAAGATGGGTGGCAATTGGGCAAATGTTCGCTGTTTCTTTCCTTCTCTATAGGACATTTGCTCTTTTGAAGTCAAATTTCTCTCAGTTTATAAAATATTTTACATCTCTTACAAAAGCAAGCTGAGCTGAAGGGTGAGGCACCACATGATAATAGGAGCTATTAGGAAAAAAAAAAAACAGTCTTCTGTAAATTTTATAACTGACCTTTCCTTAAGCCAGCACTATGACATCCTCTCCAACACCTATTCATCCCTGAGACCAGAGTGGTCATCTTGCAAAGACTTGGAACACTTGGCACTTGAGCTGAAAAACGAAATTGAAAAACTCAACCTGGTTTATTTGGAAAATTTGCTTTTCATTTACAGGTGCCTTCATACATTAACATTTTGTTATTAAATCCTAGTATCATTGCATTAGGCAGAAGACAGGATGCTGAGGCCTATACTATGGCTTCTTTGGAATTTTTGATACTCTGTATATGAGTTTACATGTAATTGATTTGTGTACGTATTTTATGGGCATGGGGATCGCAGACTCTCAGTTTGTAAGGATGTAAGTGTGAAATATACATTGAAAATTGTCTGTATTAGTTATATTATTCACATCACCTAAAATCTTGCTTATAATTTTGCATATATATATGTATACTATATTGTTCACGTGTTCTGACGAAGAATTATTAAATAGGCCAAGCTATATCCAGACTCACTCCTTTTATGTTATGTCTTCTTTATTCTTGAGCTCCTAATTTTCTTACCTTCTTGTTTAATTGGAATGGGTCAGCAGATAATTCTCTCAAGTGGGGTACATGTGTCTTTAGTATATTTTATGAGCTTCTGTTTATCAGAAGATATATTTTTATTGCCTTCTCACAGTTAACTGAATCTAAAATTCCTGGGTCTAAAAACTGTTCATTGACAGAGAAAAAAGCACTGCTTTATCGTCTACTGGCATTTTAGGTTACAAATGAGAAACGGAACTAAATTAATGTTTGTTTCCTTGCGGAAAACCTGTTTCTCTTATTTGGATCATAATTGATTTTTATCTTTATCTTAGCTGTTTGTCTTTATCCAAATGCCTAGATGTGTGCATCATTTCTTTGACTTCACATAGAATATGCAGAAAATGCTCTTTTATTATAATTTTATGTCTTTTCTACGTTTTCCAGGCCTTCATTCAGAAATAATAATAATTTTCAAGTTGGCCATCTGTATTTGTCATTCGTGTTTATAGTCCCTTTTTCTTTCTCCTGTTTTTCCCATATTACTTCTGCATTCTGGAAAAAAATTACAAATTTGTCATTCATATCACTGCTAATTTTTTTTACACATCAGTTCTACTCTTCTCCAACGTTAGATTTAATGCTGCTACCATCTTCTAAGATTCTTTAAAATTCTATATTATCTCATTTAAGTCTATTTTAATCCCATGTTCCAACCTTTTAACCTCAATCTGTTCTCCCTTTATGGCTCTCTGCTCATGTTTCACGTAGACCATGTATTTTTTGTTCCATACTGAATGTAGCCTAACAGCTTCCCCAAATTTTCCTTCGGATCATGAGTGATTTGTAGAAATATCTTCCTTTCCTTATTTTCTCCAATGATATGCTAAATGTGTCATTGGCTGTTATTTGCTTTCATAGTCCCCACATGGCTCTCTTACTGCTATTGTCTATCCTTCAAGAAAGGTGAGATCTAGTCATATTTGTTTTCACACAGGGTGTTTCTACTTATTGATTTCCCTTCAACCTAAAGTGCAAGGGCAGGTTGATGAGCTCATCTTCCAGATCCCTGACCAGTTTCTTCCAAGCTTTTAGCTAGTGGATAATCTTCCTGCTATTCTCCTGCCTTAGTTCTCTCATGCTACTAGCCCAAACAATATGTGAAAATTGATCATGTTAAACTTGCTGTGCCTTGTAAGTTTCCTTCCTTAGCCCTGGGCTTCACTAATTTCTTTATAGGATAACTTTTTTTTTTAATTTTTAATTTAATTTTTTTTTTTTAGAGAAGGAGCAGGGGGAGGGGCAGAGAGAGAGAGAGAGAGAGAAAGAGAATCTTAAGCAGGCTCTATGCTCAACATGGATCCCAACACAGGGCTCGAACTCACGACCCTGAGATCATGACCTGAGTTGAAATCAAGAGTCAGACGCTCAGCTGACTGAGTCACCCAAGTGTCCCATTCACTATTTCTTCATAGTATGAAACCTTCCAGAATGTACTCTGGCCAAGCCCCTGCCCTCTGCATCTCCTACTTGAGTTCTAAGATATACAGTCTTTGCCTTAGAGTTTAAAAAGTGGAAAATGAAAGATTGGGGAGGATACACACTGCTGGTCTTGTGGTACAGGTCCTAGTTCTTAAATTTGCAGGAAATGATATGGAAGCAAGGAAACATCTATTATTTCTTTAATCATACTGTTTCATTACATTAAACCAGGTCATGACACAAACTGGTCTCTTTTTTTCTGAAATAATTCCATGTGTGTCTTATTTAGTAACAAGGCATTCCAAATCTTGAAAATAAGTTGTCTATAAATCTCAGTTTCTAATGCTTTGGATTTTCTCTTATTCTGCCTCTTCATGAGTATTTTAGTAAGAAGGTGGGAGAGACTATATTGGGAGCTACTTACCAAGCAACAGTCTGAACAATTCCGTAATGATCAATTTTTAGTAACCCTTTGGGAAAGATAGTTAAAATCATTGAGTCATTGGGCATTAATCTGTTAGAAACCTTAAATACCATCTGGTCCATCTATCTGAGATACCAAACTGTGGTAGGAGAACCTATGCCCCAGCAGACTCTTCAAAATCTGCAATTCCATTGAAGGAGATCCTAAAATTTTCCTATTAGCCACTCTCTACCCCTGGCTGTAGGTTAGGGGCATATATACAATGCCTCAGAGAAGCTAGATACTATCTCTTTGGCAGCTTTCCTAAGAGAAGCTGGTACATTCTGTCATATCCCAGCCTTTAGCCCGATCTTTCCACACCAGAAAGTGGATTCATGTTTCTACCTTCCTCCTCCCCCCATCCCAATTCCTGGCACTTCCAGCAACACATGCCAATCCGTAACAAAATGATTTCCTGTTACATTCCCATTTGCAATATTCATATAATAAAGGGTAAGAAGAAAAGTTGGGGTGGTCATTGAGCCCAGTAGGGAAAACAAGTGAAGTGACAGAATTTGTTTATCTGTATTCACCTTCTTCTTGTTCCCAATTAGATGTGGTGGTAGTGCTCAGACTCTCAGGCTCTCTCTTTCTTTCTGTTTCTGTTATGCACACAGGCACACACACACACACACACACACACACACACACACACACACACTCGTGCATACACACAAAGAAAGCATTAATCATTGTCTGTTCCTGCCATAGCCTTGATTCTCTCATAAAAGCAGAATAAACCAGAGTTTCACAAATTATAGTCCAAGGTCCATGGAATGTTCATCCATATTCCATGGAAACCAGGACCAATCCTTGCACAGCAACAACAACAATGCAGACTCATGGGAAAAGGCTTGGTGGTGGAATACATTTGGGGAGTGTTGACTGAGCACAAACAGTCCTTGTAGCAGGAATTCTGAAGATCTTTCCTGAGCTGATGTGCACTGAGAATCTCTAAAACCAGGGCAAAGTAAAAAGTGTTTCCCACCTTTCTGAACTATGAATATTTCACAGGGGTCAGAGTGTTTACCCAGAGCAAGTTTTAGAAGCGCGGACTAAATGCCTTCCCCACTTTTCTCCAAAGCTTCTAGATTTGGGGGCTTTGGAGTCCTGAAGGCTTATGTTTCAAACCAGATACTGCTCGCCCCTATGTGGCCTCTGTTAAGTTGGTAAACCACTCTGAGCTTTAGTTTCCTTTTCCACAAGAATTTAAATAATAATGTGCTTCACTAGGTCATTGTGAGGATTACATGATAAGTCCTCTCCAGTGCCTAGCAGAAGGCTTGTCTCCTTTCCCTTGAAGATTCATTTCTCATAAAACATTTTCAAAATGATAATGAACTTGATTGACCCTACCCAAAAGGCACAGATCTCCAACAAGTGGTTGGTTACTGAAGAAAATCTCTCATGGTTCCCCAAACCTCCATGAGGTTGCCAAAGTGCCCAAACACTTCATATATTGGACATTTATATGAGAGAATTGAGGACCGTGTAAAATGCACAGGCTCTTGTGAAGCCACAGAAGCACTTAGTACCACTGTGTGAGTCAGCTTCTCAGATTAACATCTCCTAACCAACAAGTCCCCGAAGGAGAGCAATGGCTGATAGGTATTGTGTGTAAGGGCCTATGTTAGGGAGGCAGGTTTTGCATCCTTGCTCTACAGCTCACTGGCTGGGGATAGGACTGGACTGAATGATGTATGAATATCTTAGTGCAATGCCTAATGAATTATAGGTACTTAATTTAAAAAGGATGTATGTATTGTTATAATTAGACACTCATTAAGTGAGCAATTACTCAGGGCCAGGCACTGGGTGGACAGTTCTTGCTCTGCTCTCCCTACAGGGATGTGTTCACTGAGAAGTCCAGGCATTGTTTAGGTAATATTAAGTCATCCAAGCCTTGGAGGTCACTCTAATTTGTGTTCTCCCAACCAGTGATCCATCCAGTGATCGAATCTACTCCACCTATTTCCCTACAAGTCATCCAGGCTCTGCTGGACTTGTGAATGATGAGGAAGATCTCCCCATTTTCCAAGATAGCTGACTCCATTTTCAGAGGCTGGAATGGTCGAATCACCTCTCTTAGGGGGAATGCAGGTAACCAACACTGCCAAACTGTGCTTTACAAAAATAACTTCCATGCACATTTCAAATAACCTTGACCCATGTTAAAATCACAGCCAGCATATTTTCCTTTTTTTAAACAGTAATTCTTAGCCAAAATATTCCTCTTTAACTGCCATTCCTTTTGCCTGGTACCACCAGTGACCTCCGCCTTCCTTTTGTTTCGAATAGAGCTGATGCCACAACATCTGGCATGATTAACTACTATGTCTATTTGGCTGCTTGATTAACTGCAAAGTCCACTTGCCCTCCTGAGCTGCAAGGACTCCCTTCCCATTGTCATCACGGGGTGCAGCCTTGGCAGTTTCTGCTCATGTCAGCGGTGAGGTCCACATCCCTTGGGGACGGTTGGCTGTTTGTTGCTGTCCAGCAGGAACAGCAGGAGGAGAGCTGCCGATCCTTAGCTTCATCTGGGTCCCTATGGCCTGCGTCAAAAGGAGCCACAGGATTTCTATTTTCTCCTCAGTGAGGGCACTGAAAGGCAAAGGTAGAGGGGTTGGAATAGGCACGTTAAGGATCTTGGAAAATTCTTTCTTTTATATTTGGAAGGGACAGATTCAAGTCCTGGATTATTTAAGATAAATTTTCTACCAAGATGAATGTGGGTGAATACTCTGCCTCTGCTCCTATCTTTTGCTTTCCTTATGCTCAGACTCAGCCCCCACTTGGAGGTCAAGGGACTCATTACATCCAGTCTCTTTTTCTTCCCTGCCTTCCCCTCATTTTTCTAATGGTGGGTGGGCAAATCACTGGGTTGCCTGAGAGGGCAAATGAGATGTTGGAGGACTGGGGAATGTCCAGTCTCATTTTCAAAGCTATTATTTCAATGCTATTGTTAGCTTCAGGGTTGAGTTCAAATTCCGGTTTTGCCCTTTGCTAATGGTGTGACTTGGGTCAAGTTAATTCACAAATGACTCTGGAAGACATGTGTTGATAACCCACTTAGAGAAGAGAAAACTATGACTCAAAGAGAAATGACTTACCTAAAATCAAAAAGCAAATGTGTTCCAAGATCAGTTCTTAAGTCTGAGTCTAAAATCCATTCTGTTACTTGACCAGGCTCTCTGATGAACTAACAGATGCTGAGTGAATTCATGTCAGTTGCTAGATAAGACTCTTCCAGATCTCCCATTCATGGATTTTCCTTGTCAATGACAGGTTTTACCAGTAGACTTCTATGTTCTTTTCAGTGATATTGACATAGGAACCAGCTCCCAAGAGGACTGAGTTTGAGACCAAGCTCCATTTTGCCTACAGGGCAACTTAACCTAACCTCTTTGAGCCTCAACTTTCTTGCCTAAGAATTGAGAAAATAGCACTTCTCCCATGGGGAGTGTTGTCAGGATTAAAGCATGACGGCTAAGCACTTTATACAAGTATATGGGATTACTAGTATTGTTGTTGTTGCCAAGATGCATCCGGTTCTTTGTGAGCAGAAGTTTCTGTGCAACATGAGCTACCCTTTTGCCAGAATGCTAAGAATGTGTAGAGGAAATGGTAGAGTCTCTACCCCCAGCGGCAAATAGAAAATGAGGAGTCTTGAGTAGCCTTGGTTCTTCCTGACACGTGGTCATGAAAAAGCTCTTCCTGTTGCAGTGTGCAAAGGACAATGAGGGAACAACTAGTCTTTGAGGGAAGTAATTCATGAATATCCCTCAGCCTCTGGCAGGAGTGGACAGTCTGGGTTCTCTAGAATGGGATTTGGCAGTTCAGCCCGGGGTTAGGAGCAAAGATGATTTCTCTGGATATGGTCATAGCTCATGTGTTCATTTGATGGCATTTTTGATCAATGGATCATCTTCCTCCATTACTCTACCATCATTATTCATTGATGTTCTTTTCAGTGATGTTGATTTAAGAAATATCTATAATGTTCCAGGCTCTAGAGTTAGAGCAGTGAAAAAACCAACAAGACCCTCACCTCATGGAACGGACCTTCTAGCAGAGGGAGGCAAACAATAAATAACCAAGCAAGAATGGTAAAATAATTTCAAATCATAAGAGGTGTTATGAAAAAAAATACAATAAGGTGATGGAATTGAAAGGGATTGCAAAAGATCCTTTAGATTGGGTGAAAGGAAAAGGCATTCTGAAGAGATGAGAATTGAATGACAAGAAGGAATTAACCAGTGAGCTGGTGATTCTCCACTTACCCCCATCCACACCCTGCTCTTCCCTATCTGACTCCCCTCCCAACTGGTTTGCAATGGAATTTGGCCAACGGGGATACTAAGGGGCAGGAGGAGGGAGAGTTGGGGCATTGTGTCTCCTGCTCTTTCTTTGCTTAGTGCCTGAGCCTTTACACACTGGGGGAGACTATGGCCCTCCACAACTGCAGCTCCCGTGGAGTGGCCCTCCATGGCTCCAGCTCCGTAATAGGGAGAATTCCACCTTAGCCTCAGTCCCCTGGCCTTAGAGGTAGCAAAGGCTTCTCGCTTCTGCTCCTCCCTAGGTTTCTTACCTTTCTTGGTTGTTCCCTTAAACATATCCACGTAACCTTTCCTTCATTATAATCTTTGCATCAACAAATTTGGGGTGAAATTTGCTTCTTGCTGGAATCTAAACCCATATCCCTTGTGAAGATACAGGGACAGAGCATTCCAGGCAGAGAGAACACCATTATGTTATGGACAAAATGAAGAGGATGGTTACTAATCTTCATGTGATTTTTAAAATAGATTAGAAGCAGGCTCACGTGTGTAGTCTCATTTAAGTCCCATGACAACACAGAAAATGCGGGTAGGTATTATTCCCAATTTACAAACTGGGAACCTGGAACTTTGAGAGATAAATGACTTGTTAAAGGGTGACATGGTCAATACTGGAGCCTAATCTCCACTGCAGGTTTCTGGCTCCAAGTTCAGGCTTTTTTTCCCCCCTCATCCATCCCTTAGCAGGCAGATGATCAAGAGAATCCAGGGGGCATTTCTCAAGCAGCAGCTTACTAGCTTTAGGAACAGTTCACAGAGTCTGTCACACTTAACTAACTGCCAACCAGAATGTTTGTTTCAGTCATAGAGTCACTTGAAGCTTCAGAACTCCAAAAACTCCTCCCAAGATCAGAAGTGACCAGGACAATCATCAAGTCTCATAGTGACAGCCACATAATTAAAGCTTACAAGTTGATACTTCTGTTCCAGAGTATATGCATTCCCCACCTTACTCAAAACACTTCTTTCTCCTAAATATGTAAAAGTAGCCACAAATAATCTATTTTAAAGAAACTGGAGAAGCTGGATATTTATGAGTTATTTGATAGGAAAAATGTATTAACAGAATTATTTTGATATGTGAATAGTGCAAACCCAATGTATTTTGAGGTTGAGAATTTTGTATCAGTGGTTCTCCTAAAGTGGGCACACTGGCATAGTGATGATGCAGACTTTATGAGCGATTTCACATAAACCTAGGGCTAACAGAATTAATTCTTGAAAGTGGAGTAAACCACAGAAAAATCCAATCTCCGGCAGTAGATCATTGCTTCCAAGACTTCCGCAAGCCACTTCGCTCATTAACTTATCATTTGCAGCTTAAAATATCTACATACACCTCTGCGATAACCCCATAGTTAGTCCTCTGGGGGTTTCCAACCCAGATTGAACATCTGGATTTGCAGCGAATCCTAAAGGTCACCAGATTCAGAGTGGGAGAAGTAGATGGATAGATGAGCATATGACAAGGCGCAGCCACCAAGACAAACTGCTCCTGCTGGCCCAGGCCAGCCTCTGAAAGTTTCCACGCATTGAGATAGATGCATTGTTATGTAGATGGATTGTTATATGGCTTTGGAAAAAGTCAGCATTTTTCTTTCTCTCCCATTTGGCATTTTGGAGCCTGCTGTCAGGATTCACACCGATTTTTGGCTTGGTTTCTAGAGGGTTTTTTTTCCCCCTTACTACAGTTGAGCTTAAAGAAAAATAGCACAAAGAAATTGTTAAGAAGAAAGGAAATCATGCTCCAGATGGTTTTGAAGAACTCGAAATTGACCCAGAGCTCAAGAAAAGGCCTTTTATTTATAGAACATCAAGGAAAGCGGTATTCCTTTTATTTGGTCATAAAAGCAACAACTAAAACTGCTCTGAACATCCGTAAGAATGCACTCCGACGTGTGTGTGTGTGTGTGTGTGTGTGTGTGTGTGTGTGTGTGTATCTGTGTGTGAAGAGATGATATATATATATATATAAATACCCTCTCCTAGGAACCTCATAGAATCTGTGAAGAATACCGACTTACGATCTTCAAATTTGCTAACTTCCCCGATGATAAAGGGCATCTCAAAACATTGAGAAATGGTAAAACTCAGTATCCCAATGGTAGAAAGTTTCTGACAGATCCACTTTGGGAAACATAGACTTTCCCTCAAGGTATTTAAAATACAGAATTGTTGAATCCTTATACAGCATACCTGAAACTAATTTAACACTGTATGTTACCACTACTGGAATTAACACTTTAAAAATTTAAAAAAAGAGAAATAAAATATGTCGAAGCAGATGAAGTCTTGGGCAATGTGGGAACGTGGGAAAGGACAGGCCCGGCAGGTGGTGGGCTGCCAAGGAGGCTGCAGGTGTGATGACTTCGTGGTTACAGGTCATAGAAACTGTACTCAAGTAAGTGTCGGCAAAACAATAAGGAAAAAGGATTTATTATTGGTTTTTTGGGGTGATAAAGGAACCAGGGCAGTGTGGAAGGGCCAGGGCCTGGGGCCTGGGACTCTGCACAGTCCCAAGTGCTTCTCCGTCCCTCCTTTACACCAGCCCGCCTGCTTTTGACTCCATGGTGCACACAAGTTTTCACCTGAAGGCAGAGAATGTACTCACAGTTGGTGTCTAAGCACCAAAGGCACATCATCTTTCCTGTTGGTTCCAGTTAGAATAAACCTCAGAGAAGTAATCTGATGAGTTCAGCTTGGGTCACCCATTCCTCCCTTGACCCATCACTGGATCCAAGCAGATCATGCTGCCCAGCCTGGTTCCCCAGGATCGGACTCTGCACAAAAAATAAGTAGCCGTGGGGGGAGGGGCCATCATGGGAGACGGGGCGGGGGTGGTGGTGCCCCGCTCAGTTGAACACTACCCACTCCACTGCAACAGCGACACCAGGCTTAACCCGTTGGGTTGGCTGGTATTGGCCACACTTATTATCCCAAATAATATACATTTCAAAGATGGGACATATGTTTTAAAGTTGGGGACAGCTTCTCGTTGCATTTCGGGTGGCATACAAAGAGCTCACCATGGCCCACAGATGCTGCATGTGGTGGCACGCCGCCTCACAACCTCAGCCTCTGTGTAATCACACTACACTTCTTCCAGGTCCCGGAGCACCGCAGGCTCTTGCCCTTCTGTGCAGTTAATGCATTTTATTCCTTCTGCCTAGAAAAGCTTCTCCCTTGCTGCTCGCATGGTTGAGACCTTGTCGTATTTCAGGGCTCCTGTCCTCCGAGAAAGCTTCCCCGAACCCTCTGTTTAAGAAAGCCTTGCTTTAAAATTTATCAGAGCACTTCGTTAAGTTTGTATGCCACTTCACCAGGCTGTAGTTGATATATTTGTTTGCTCGTGTGATTGTTCATCTAGCTTGTCTGATAGATGGTTAGCTCAGTTTAAGTAAGTGTAGGTACCATGTCTGGTTCTCTCATCCCCATGTCCCAGCATCTGTGAATGTAGGGGCTCATAAGTATTCGTTGAATGAAGAGCTGAAGGATGGAGAATGGATACATTGTCCAGCGGAATGCAACGGCAAGTAAGGAATAAAAAGGGAAAATGAAATCCAACCTGAAACAGAAGAAGGGGGATTCCGAGTGGATCCTGATGGGCGGGGCAGGGCGCACACAGGGCTGCTTTGCTCACAACACCAGGGGGCGCCATTTGCATAGACTACAAGGATATTGGGGGGGTCTAGACCATATCCTGCCACAGTTTGGTCCATGCCACATGAGGAACAAATAAATCCATTCTAGAAAGCCACACACCTTCTGAGCTGTTTCAAACTGGAGATCAGTGCTTAAATCATCTGTGGTGAAGGACTGGTTTTGTAAAATGATTTCCAAACCGTTGCTCACCAAAACTTTTATAAACTATAAAAAAACGAATTGCTAAAAAAAGAAAGAAGCAGAAGACATACAAGATAAAAAGCCCAAACTTGTAATTAGGTTGAACAGACAGAAAATCACTCTGTACAATTATTATAAAAATATACAAACACTTTTAACTTCTGTACTTACTTCATCGCAGACCCACACTGGTTTATAGAACAATACTGGTCTGTGAGCTGCACTCAAGCATCATGCTTTTGGGGACTCAAGTCCAAGTGAAAGACCAGGCACAAGGCCAGGTGGTGGTTAACACCCTGCATGGAATTCTCCTCGTAACCCTATGAGAAGAGCAGGATGAAGAGTGAGGTGTAAGGGCAGGGTCAGAAACTGTTTTTATTAAATTTTGAAATGTGTTCATCATGGGGTTTTTTGCATTAATTTTGATCTTTAAAAAATACGATGTTAAAATAATTTTTTTTTGATTACTGAGTTTTTCGTGCCCCCTGGAATTTTTTTGTCCAAAGCAAAGTCTTTATTCATCTCTCCCTGGCCCTGGCCTTGAGGAAGGGCAAAAGACTGACTGTTGTATATAGAGAAAACTAGGTTAAGAGAGGTTAATTGTTCAGCAGGTGAATAAGTGACTGACACCTGCACATGGGTCTATCCTAAAGGCATGTCCTTTCCATTGTACCACACTGCTGCCCACGCTGGGCATCCACCAGCCATTCATCCATTCACTAGCAATGCCATCGGAGATCAACACTGAGTATGTGCTACGTGTGTACCTAGGAATGAGTAAGTTAGCAGCAGTGAGCAGGGGCCAGGTGAGAGATGACCTTGAATATGAAGTTGAGAAATATGGATCTTATCTGGAGTTACTGAGGCATTCTAGAAGGGACATGGTCAGAGTTAATATTTGGAAAGTTCACTCTGTGAGCGCAAGGGGATGACTCAGTAGGCCAAACTGTAGACAGGTGCCCGGCTCACGGAGGTTTGTAGCAATCCAGGGGAAAGACGAGTAAGAAAGTGAAGATTTGGAGAGGGATCCTATGACTGGCATTTTAAGGTTCAAGAGAAGAATGAAATCAGCCTGCTAACCCCCCATCTGTGCCCCGCCGGGCTCATGAGGATAAGGAAAGACATAGTATATGTCTATTGGAGAAGCCAAGCAATATATAACTGTGCATAGGGAGCGGGGAGGGATAAGGAGGAAAACAAAACAGTGAGAATCTGGAGTGTGGAAAACGGGTGCAAGGAGGCATGGCAATACAAGGGACTGGGAAAGGAGAGAGCAGAAGGCAGGCGGCATCTGCGTGCTCAAGGACAGGAGGAAGGAGGAAGGCGGGAGTAGGCGGAAACGGCAGTCAGATTCTCAGCGGCACTAAAATTGTCCCTGCCACTTGGCAGGAGTCAGTTCAGATGTCCCAGATCCAAGAGCCAGGCTCTTTTTCTCATTCATGTAACTGCACGAGGAACAAGTTGGTGAGACTCATGGACCAAAGGATCCCTTGGTAAATATCACTTCTATCCTCCGGGGTGTTTTAAGCCCTCAAAGCTTTGTTTATCGAAGTGATGACAATGACAAAGAGTTATTTCTGTTAGAGTGAACTATAAGAAATTTCGTCTGTTGGAAAAAAGTGTATAAAGCACAGTTCAAACATGCGCAATGCTGTTTAGGAAAAATTGATTTAGAATCGAAATTAATACATAAATGGAGACTATGACTCAATCCTTAGAGACCCGAAATGGCACGTTTTCCATTATTGACCATTTTTATAATGGAAAAAAGAGGCCCTGATACTATGGACAACTTCACAATCCTCTCAACTTTTTCACTCAGTTACATATTTATTTTTGCATTTGTTGTGCATATACACTATGCAATTGTTGATTTAAAAATCCTATAGGACAGGAAGGGCAGGAGCTATTACTCTCATTTTGCAGAAGTGAGAACTGGGCCCAGAGCTCTGCCGAGATTTGCCCAAGGTCACACATATGCTAAGTGTCAGAGCTGACCCAGGAAGGCAGCTGTCTCAACAAACAGTAGCCTGTATTGTGTGGCTTCTCTGGGAATGCAGCATGATGACCATTTCATCATCTCTTCCCAAAGAGCTGCTCAAGGACCACTGTGAATCGTACTCCAAGTGTTTCCTGTAGAAGGTGGTGGCAGAGCCATGGACTCCGTGGTCAAAAGGCTTAGACACTCCCACAGGGCAACTTACTATCCCTATGGCCTTGGGCAAGACATTAAGCCCTGGGAGTCTCTGTTTCCTTAGTTGAAAACTGGTGGCAGCTCTCCCTATTTGTTGTAAGGTGTTATTGTCCAGCAGGAAAGGGAGGGATAGAGGGGTGGGACACAGGGTCCAGCAAATGTGACTGGAGGAAAAACAGAGAAAACCCCAGGGTATCTGGGGCCGCTAAAGGGGATCAGACCTCCCTAGGATGTATGAACAGGGAAGAGGGCATGGAGAAATAAGTTAGAGTTATCATGAGTCCCGTAAGTGTCTGGAAGGCAGAAGAAAAGTTCACTCCTTGAGCACTCACTATGTACCAAGGACTGTTAGACACTTTGCGGTAGATTTTTGACGACTTCGCATGTGCTGAGCTCTGTTGTAGGTGTTGGGGATACCCAAGGGAGGAGATATAGATCCGATGGCCCTGGAGGCTCACCTCTTCCCTTTAATGGCTTAGCAAGGAGAGTTAGCTCACCGGGACAGGGACCCAGGCAGACTTTCTAATGAGGACACTTCTCTACCAGGTGCCCACCCTGCACCCTTAAAACTATGTGGAACTTCAAGGTAGTGGCAGCCTTCTCTCCACCAGAGCTAAGGTGCACCTGACCTAGCACCCTTCTCTGGAATAATGAACCTCAAACGATCATGTATATACAACTCCCCTTCTGCTTGTAATGTTTCCCCAATATGCTCCAGTTTATATCACGGGATACCGGTGGCTCTCAATGCCTTTGTTGCAGAACACAAAGACGCTATTCTCATGAAACTAACATTCCTGAGGACGAGGTGGACAGTGAACAATAAAATAAAATAGACTCTGTCATCAACTCCTTCCAACTTTCCCACAACGGTTCAGGTTTGAATCCTGCAGGCAACCCATGAGTCACATCCAGCCACGGCTGACACCCTCACCTGGGTGCTCTCAGGTACTCTTGTGCCTTCAATGACCACCTACAGGCTCTAAACCTTTATCACCAGCCGACGTCTGAGCACCCATCTGAGCACCCGACTCATCCCGTCGGCTGCTTCCCAGAAGTCTCCACATGCGTTCCAGAAGCACTGCAAACACCTCCTTCTTCACCATTTTCAGTCTTCACTTGCACAGGCACCATCGATCCTGCCACCCAGGCCAAGAACCAGGAAACAGTCAGCCTCCATCTTTTCCTCAACATCTTTCTACAACCAATCTGTCACTGTGCCCCACCGAGTCTTCCATTTCTGGTCTCTTTATCTCTCTCTCTCTCCACACCCCATCTGCCTTAGATCCAGCCCCAAGATGTGAGCTCGTGCTCACAATAGTTTGCTAACCACTCCTGCTGCAATGAACCTTCCCTCCAGGCCTCCCTCCACCTGCACCACGGTAGTGTCCTCAGAGGACACGTTGAAGCAGATTGCTCTCCAGTTTCCAAAAGCCTGTAGAAAATGGGCCGAACTCCCAAATGCATCTTGGCTTTAGCTCTCCCACCTCCCCTCCAGCTCCTCTCCCTAGAAGTGGCCTATGCTCTGGCCCCACCAAACTTCTCACCAACCTCCAAACATAACTTGCCATTTGAGATATTCAAGTCTGCAAACCCTTCCTAGGTGCCCTGCCGCCTCATCAGCCCGAAGAATCCAACCCTCTACCGAGATGCACCTGCATGTGGCATCATTTAAAATGCCTTCCCAACTTCCCCCAGCTGGAGACAGTCTGGGTTCTCAAAACACTTAGAAAGCTATATCTTAATGTTTTTTCTTTACATGCCTATTTTCCCACTAGACTGTGAACGCCTTAAAGAGTTCTTTATATGCTTAAGGCCTAGAAATTGATACATAATATTAATAAAAATAACAATAAATGATGATAATATCTATCATTGCATAACACTTCCTAGGTTCCCAGTGGTAAGTTTGTGTCTGTGAATGTGTCTTCACAATCTTCACAAGAAGAGTTATCATGAGTCACATTTACATGTGAGGTAAATGCTATCATTTTTCCCATTGTACGATGAAGATATGGAAGAAAGTACGTTAACTGACTAGGCAAGTATCACATAGCTAGTACGTGGCAAAACTGGATTTTGAACTTCGGACCAGAATCCTTGGTCTTCACCACTAAGCTTGACTGCTTTGCACAGGGCACTCTGCAGACTTGGATATGGCTGGCTGATGGACTGGAGCTCATCTAATCCTGAGCACTTCCAGAAGGTCCCTTCTCCAAATACTATCACACGGGGGGTAGGGCTTCAACATATGGATTTTGGGAGTGGGGGGAACATAATTCAGTCCATAATGCTTCTCTGATCCAGGAAGTGGGCATAATAGAATATTTGGGAAAATAAAGTACAATTCAATAAGGAGATATATATATATGTAATATTTATATATTATGGCATATATAATATATAATGATTTAATATATTTTTATACATACATATTTTACGTATATATTAATACACCTTTATAAAGAGTGGATATTTGGCTTTAAAAAGATTAGTTTCTTAGATTTTATCTTCTTATTTTTGTGGCCTGTCCACTAGCAGGTGAGAAACTGAACTCAGGTACTGACTCCTCATTTGATCCTCTTCCAGACCAAACGCAGGTTTGTTGGTCTGTGGGAGGTGTCTGGCTTGTTCAAATCCACCAACATTTTACTTGTAATACCTACAGAAGCACTGCAAACACCTCCTTCTTCACCATTTTCAGTCTTCACTTGCACAGGCCCTATCATGTTTCAGGCCCCGTGCTGGAGCCGAGTGGGGCAGGCAAAGACTTGAGATATAGGTGAGAATCCAGACCAAGGATTCTGGTCCGAAGTTCAAATGTACCAGCTCCACACCAAAACTGGTGTCTAGTCTAATGGTATTTTGGCTAAATGGAATGCAGGTTTGATAAAAAGAAAATGACCAACCTAACATGGGATGCTAGGAGTCAAAACAGAAAGAGAAGGAAGGGCAGATGAGAAGAAAGCCTGGAGATCTTCCTTCCTGCACTCCCTCTCTCACTTCTGCCCCCCACAAAAAGAGAAACTGGCATAAAACCATCTAACAGGCAAAGAAAGATTTGTTTGTATAATTGCCTAATAAAACTGTAAAAGTTGGCCTGGCTTTAGTCGGTTGAGTGTTCTCGCCCCACTGTTGGCCAGGCTCATAAGAAAAGCATTGTACCGAGGAAGTTCGGGTATGAATTTTATCACTCCCCGAACAGTTCTGAGCAATAGAAGGGGAGGCATTACTATGAAGTTTTAAAACTCGTACTACTTTGAAATGATCACGTAAGAACCGTCACAGGGGAATGCAGCAAGACTGCGATTTCTCCTTGTTTTACACCACAGGACTGAAAAGGGAGTTGAAGGAGATTAATTACATTCCCTGCTAATCAATGCAAAGACATATTTTTCTGCTTCTCCATCTCATAATTTTTATTTCATCTAGTTTGGGCTTTTTTAGGGTTGCCAGATGTCCCAGTTTCAGTGGGACAATCCTGCGTTTTGAAGGTACGTCCCATCTGCTCTTGAAAATATTTCTGTTCACTGCTCTCTCGTGGACTGTAGGGTTTTTAGAGCTGCCAGCCAGAGTACGGCTGCTGGAGAGAGGATGATAAATTATTGTAACACTATAAAAAAATTACTCACATCCACCAGCACCCCACCTTAGCAATGCTGTGAATTAATTCTGCAGGAATCTTTGTCATGAAAGGTGAATCTCCAAGGCACCATATGGGAATTTGAAGCTCTTTCCATAGTGGCTTCAAGAAGACAGAAGATGTAGGCAGGGAAGATAAGATGCAGGGAACGATTCCTGGACTTGCCATTAAAATACCTGGCTCTGCCATTTTCCAGAAGATTAACTTTGGGCAGTTAGTTAAGAGAAGAAACTATATTTGAAGCACCTACTGCCTACCTGACTTGAGATCAAGTATCTGATGCATTGCTACAATAATGTTGGATTGCACAGGTCTGATACCCATTGTATAGGTGAGAATGTTGAGACTCAGATCCACGAGGCTGGAGGCCTCAAATCCAGAACAGAACTCCATGGTGTCCAACTCCATGCTCTTCTCCTTACAGATGACCCGTTTTCTTCATCTATTCAGCAGGGATAATCATAGCCTAAACCTTGCAAGATGTGAATAGGAAGTCAGTGAGCAGATTCTCTAAAGGTCTCCTCCAGGGCTCCTATAAACTGGGGCAGGGGAACTTGTCAGCTAAGGTCTTGTCTGTGAGAGGCTTGAAAAGGACAAGTTCCATGAGCAAAGATTCTTAGTGCTGGTCTAAGTCCTTTTCAACTTGACCTCAGACTGGATGTCAAGGCCAACACTGTCAGAGATAAGCTCTGCCATCTCAGGGCCATGGAACCACCTTCTCTTCAACTTTTATATTCTTACATCCCTCATTTCTCCTCACTGAGGCATTGAAACCCGTGCTTCAATTCAGCTATCATCGGAACACAGCCATTCATGACATTATGAACAGCCGTAGTAACTTACCGAGAAGGAGCTTAGCATATTTATTTTAAGGAAACAAGGCTTTAACAGCAGAGGCCAGGCTGGGCAAACACTGAGGGTGGTTGCTGTCCCAGGTAAATTCTGGGAGAGAGCCATTGCAGGGGAAGCCGCGTCACCAAATGAGAATGTTCTGGAATCCTGTGGGAAAGGCACGGAATGATTTCACGAATACACACTGCTTCATTTCCATCACACCAATAGCTGGATGTTTTTGCCAGACCCGTGGCTTTCTTATTGTCATCCTTGACAGTAAAGCCTCAATGGAAAGAGAGTCAATGATCTCCAACGTGGGCCTTTGTCAGTGTATCTAAGGCACAAATGTGCAAGTGGCAGAGAGATCCTAAAATACTGCTAGCACGTCAGCTGTCATCACTTTGGATGGCTTGCTGGCAGCGCATCACACAGCCTACTCATTTTCTTGTTTTCCTCCTCCTGCCCTTCAGAAGGCATTTTCTCCCAGGAACGATGAGCATCTTTTTCTTAGAGCTCAGTTCCTTGCGTTCTTATCCTTCCACACCTCTCTCTGTCCTTTGTGTGGGGTTAAGAGTTTTTACCTCGTGAACCGTAGAAGTGCTTCAGGGGGTCAGTAAACCCCTTGCAATTTTTTCGAAAGTGCGCGTCCATGGGCACATTCCATCACATTCTCAAAGGGCATCTATGGCATTGAAGTGATTAAGAGGTAATGCTGTAATACATCCCTTTACCTGGGGTTGTAGGGCCAAACACAGCAATCTGGGTGGGAAGTAAGAATCCCAACACATGTTCTATTGACGGAGAGCAGAAAAGAGTTAGTTCTAATCCGAGTTCCCTATATTACAACAAGGAAATGACTATAGCCCCAGATGCCTCTGTTTCTCAGCTGTAAAATGGGCTCAGTCTGTCTCTCACTGACTCCATGGCCCTTTGTTTCCCAAGCAGCCCAGGCTCCGGGCCTGCGGGCTTTCTTAACGGTTCTGCATACTCCACACCCTCATGGCCTGGGGTGATGTCACATTTGGTTTCTCTACTCCTGACCTCTACTACTTGGCCCAGCACCCTGCACAACAGTGACGCACTTATGTGCGAGTGTCCCCTCTGTTTGCAATGTCCTGGGGAGTGGTGGTCGTGGCTTACTCTTTCCGCGCCAGTGGCCAGCAGTGGAAATGAAGGAAAGAAGGCATTCATCAAGTTGTTGGTAGGGTTCAGCGTGTCTGAATTCCCACGCACCCCACCACCTTGCTATAGAGAGAAAGAACAAAGGAGCCCCGCAGGGCGTGCGTTTCTAATGGCACAGAGCGGGTGGGGCTGTGTGGGCAACCTCACTGCCTTCCAGCTTTCCTGTGTAGAACAGCTTATTAAAAACACAGAATTCTAAGCACTGCCTGTAGAGATTCTGATCTCCCTTGGGATGGGGCACCCGAAAGTGCACTTTTAACACATTCCCAGGTGGTCCTGCAAGGTTTGGCGTGGTCAGGCCAGTGGGGATCAGACATTAGTGCCCTGAAAGACAACGGCAGCCTTTTTTCCTGAGAGCAGAAAACGGTCCGGGGAGCTAAGGAACCATTAGATTTCCTCGACTGTCCTCTAGGTGGCGCTGTGCAGAAGCTTGTGTGAAACAGAAGGTGGCTGTCTGGGCTCTTGAAAACTCATTCCTTGGGGCTGGCCCCCAGGGGGTGGCTTCAGCTGTGGGCTCAGGATTTCCAGTGCCAAGGATTTATATGAGGCGATGTCTGGTAAGTATGAGGTTCTCATCCAGATTTCTCTGGAGAGAGCGTTGTCTCAAAGACAGGAAAATGTATCTGGGTCCCTAAGGTACTTGTCACTTCTCACACAAAGCAAGGAGTGCAGAATGGTTGGGATAGGGGGTTTTAGTTACTCTTCCCTCCTTGCCTGTTATTTTTAATTACAGAAGCAATACATGCTTTTTTAGATTATTTAAAAAAATATATAAACAAAAAAAATGTTTAAAAGTCACCTGAATTCGCACCACCCACAGATAACCACTGTTAACATTTAGTGCATATCCTTAAAAGGATACTGTTTGGTAACTTGCTTTTTGTAACTGAACAATATAACAAGAACATTTTCTAGGCTAGTAACCACATATAAATCATTTTTAGTCTTACATAATATTATAGTATTTCATTTATAGACGGGCCACAGTTTATTTAACCAATTAAATTTTTGTGGGGCATTAAAGTTCTTCACATGCGCGCACACTCTCTCCCTCTCTTTCTTTCTCTCTCTGTGTCTCTTGGTTTCTCTGTCTCTGCCCCTCTCTGTTTCTCTCTCCCTTTCCTTCTTCCCGTCCTTCCTCCCTCTTTAAGTGTCTTCGCTTTTATGGCCAACTCTGCTGCCACATTGTTACCGTTACCCACTGGCACCTTCTTAGGGTTTGTCCAGTGATTTCCTAAAGTATAAATTCCTAGAAATACTATGTCTGGGATGAAGGATACATAGTTATGATTCGTAGTTCTTACTGCTCTCTGGAAAGGTTGCCCATTTCATTCACATCACCAGTGAGTGAGAGGGAAAGAGAGACCTCCCTAAAAAGAAGCCTTCTGACAATTTATCCTGCCGCTAGTCTGGCTGAATTGGATGGTAAGTTAGCTAAGTGACCCTACATTCTGGGGAGGCAGGGAATTGTGGCTGCAGAATGCCTTCACAGAAGGGCCGTCGGTTCTGCCTCGTTCTAACAGAGCACTCTGGATACAAGCCTGCTCATCCTCTCTACCCTTATCTCTTGGGCTTAGGAACCTAGACATTTACTGGAACTACCCCAGTATTACTCAAGAAGAGAAATATGGGCACGGTGATGGTGAGGCTGCAAGGAGTGGCTAATTAAACTGGGTGTCAACCCCATTCCCTCCTCATCTTTCTTTGGGACAATGATAATGACTGTCTTTTCCTCCTGTCACACTGAATTCCCCAGGTATAGGCAGCAGGAGAGTGATTGGGACTTCATGCTTTGCCTAGGGTGGGTAATGAGCAACCCAATAACGTTTATAGGCAAAATGTTGGAACCTGCCCCATCCTAACAGCAGGGAATGGAGAATAGGTGTACCATGGCCAAAGCTGGAATTCCATAAAGCCATAAGGTTAAGGTGGAGCAAACCCACATGATAAAAGAGAACACCAGAAGCCACAGCCAAAGACCAAGAAGTAAAAAGAGGCAGGAAATTTGCCAAAGGATACCAGAGGCAGCAATCTGAATTGGATACAGAGTTCAGAAACTGAAGCCATGAGTCCAGGAGCAAGGACAGGTGGTCAGAGGGTCTGGGCACAGTCTAGGGTGCCTTGTTGCTTTGAATTTGCTTTGATCAGGCTACATGGACATGAATGGATCACATACAGCTCCCCTCTTCCCAACAAACTCACAAGTCTCCTGCCCAAAGGCCCAAGGGCAGAACAAACTGGCAAATACAGCTAGATCTTTCAAGTGCACTATATTATGGTCATTATAAAATGCCAAGCAGTAAAATGACCTTTGGCAGCCAGGGTGGAAGGGAATATTCCATAGAGTGAGACAAAACTTATCAAGGAAGAAAGGTACCAGGCTAGGGATCTAGAGACGCCATATGCAAACACCCCCTCCCATTTCTGCAGCTCAGCTTCACTACACCTGCAGCAAGGATTGCCCCAGAGTCAGAGACCTAGCCAAAGGCCTATCAGGCATTTCAGCCCCATGTGCTGGGGATGACATGGGGCTGGGCGTGGATAGGGAGAAACCACACCCTTGTATACCCTGCCAGGTGTCCACCATATGAATATATGTGTTCCACAATTAAAAAAAAAAACACTAATTAAATTTGTTTCCCAAGTTGTTTACACAGAATTTTGTATGCTATAACAATACAACATTGGGTGAAAAGAAAGCAGAATACAAAATTATGTATAATTTCAATTCTGCAAAAATGTTTTTACATACACACACATAGAAGGAAATAGACCAATATTTTGACAGTATAGGGGAAATTTTGAACTTTGATCTATTTTATCAGCTGATATTGGCCATACTCTATCACCAATTCTAAGTCTCCCGTTTAAGGAGGCAGGAAGCAGCCAGCCCTCTACCACTAGCTTCAAAAGACCCAAGTGGGGACCAGGCAGGAGCATTGGTGGGATCCAGGATGTGAAATAAGAGGCCACAGCACCCAGCAGAGCAAAGTCACATCCTTAGCCAAATACCAATGAGAACCATTGTCCCTTCTGTAGCTTTCTCTCATTTCTTCCTTTTGCTCTCTTTGCTTTCTTCCGTAATATTTTTATTTGTTACACTGTTTGTACCCTTTCATAATCAAGGTAGATATTAGCCAATTAACTAATTCGTTACAATGAAGTAGGCATGGCAAACAATGTCAGCAGGAATATAAAGCTTGCATTTAGGTTAATTGAAGAGTAAACAGCAGATAGTTCTTATCCCATGATGCAGATTTAGCCATTTTCATGTAATCTGTGTTTGTAATTCACTGGTTGGAAAACACCTCCAAGTGTCGTTAAAAAGAGATATCCAAACTGGGGGGACCCAACTGTGTGATGAGGCAGTTTGGATGGAGCAGAAAAGATCAGGCATAATGAGCAACGATATGGGTTTCCTCCCAGCACCCACCCACCCCTGCCCAATTGCCGGCTGTGTGATGTGGGATCAGTCATGTACACTCTCTGAGACTCAGTTTTCTCATTTGTTAAATGTGGGTGTCCTCCCCATCCTCTAGATAAGTAAAAAATGATACAAAATAAGTGCTAGCAGACCCACCACCAAGAAGGGAGTTGCCATTTGCTCCCCTCTACCCACATCTCCTCAACTTCCAAACCAGGTTAATGCAGTTACTATTCCTCAGGAGACGCTCTGCTAAAGTGGACTCTGGATACAACCCTGCTCATCCTCTGTTCCCTAGCACAGAGCCTGGAAATGTGAGCCATTATTACCTTCTTCCTTCATGCCTCTACCCGCGCCAGGTCTAGATTTCTTTCCGCGAAATTCATTGTGAATCTCCACCTCCCACCCTGAATTTTTAACTTAGCTAAGTCCTGTATTTGTTCCCTTATAAGTCCAAGGTGGGTGCCAAGACTGTCATATCTCAATCATTTAGAATGCCTTTTAGAAGAAATTAGTGTTCAGAAATACCATCACTTAGTGTGAATATTTTCTTTACTTGACAATAGTAAAAAGGAAGAGAACTGTTGTTGCTCATAAAATATATATTCCATGAACTCTGAATTTCGAAAGATGAATTTGTCTGGTTTGAATAACCATGTCCGGTAATTAATCTTCTATTTTAACAATTCTCTTTTTCTATGAAAAGAGTCTTCTGCTTGACCATCAAGCTAGATCAGACAAGCTTTTTATTCTTCCTTTTTCCCCTAGAGATTTCAGACTCTAGAAAGCTCTAAATCTATTTGATAAGCACCTGAAATATTAATATCCCTTGTAAGCTACAGTTCCATAAACTAATTTTTGTTATAAGAATTCACAAAACAACCCTTAGCAAATCCATTTGCCTGCAGATGTGCTCAGAGCTTGCCTTGCCTAGGTGGACGGGTGCCAGAAGAGAGTCTTCCAAGGGGAAAAGGTCATTCACATAACATTGACAACCTAAGCTCAGCAACAGTATCACCATATCAAATACTTTCAAAGAGCAATGGAGGCTGAGCCTTCAAGAGATCTCTTGCAATTGTGAAGACAGAGGTAGAGCCCGCCCCCCGCCCCTCACTGACCACTGCCACTTTCTCCTACATTCAATTTCCATACACAAGTCCTCCTGAGCCACCATTGTCAAGTCCACTCAGAGTGGAGAAGAACCCAAAACACTTAGATTATTTTAAGGCTCCAGTATGTTTTAAAAAAATAAAGAAATGTCAAAACAGGGTCACAAAAAAATGATGCTATTTTGAAAATATTTACTTTTAACAAATTATGTTTCATACCAGAAATACAATGTAATGCAATCATGTTGTTCACAAACATCGGGTAGTAATAAAAGTAATACCGGCTTACATTTATCAAGTGCTTGCTATATGCTCTGCCTGGCTCAATGCGTCTTTCATATCTTTGTCGTTGTAATGTTTTTCCCCACAACCTGATGAAGCAGATTCCATTATTTCAAAAACAAAGAAATTGGGGCACAGGGATGTTCCCTAGCTTGCCCGAGGTGAAAGGGAATAGAGATAGATTTACAGTTTTCGAGGTCTTCTTTCAGATCCCGTTAGTGTATTTTTGAGACTGTGGGTGTTGCCTCAGTTACAGCCAGAGATGTAAGTCCAAATCTGAGATCTTTGTGAATGTGAGACCCTGGCCATTGGCAGTAATCAAGATGACACTATGCACAAACGCCAGGACCTTGACACTGTGCTCACCAGGCCCCACGTGGCCTCAGAGAGGGTGCACTCCAGCTACATACTTCTTGTTGGCGGAGTCTCAGCTTAGACATAGGGTTGGTCTTCCTCTGGAAGGCAGTGAATACTCCCCGAATGTTTTTGTCTTCTGAAATTAGGAATGAAGCCTCAGACCCAGTGATTTCCCCAGCTTCAAACATCACTCCCAGACTCAGACTTAGAGCAGGGCTAGAAGTCCAAGGAAGCCACCTTACTGCCTTTGTCCTCACCCCCTGGAGAGAATGGGCTCTTCCTGGACACATCCACTACATCTCCAGCTTTCTCAGCAATGTGAGTGAGCAAAATGGAGAATCAGTTGGCTTGATTCTTTGTATCTTTGAACAAGAGAAGGAACGAGAGAGAAAGGGTGACAGCCTGTGTGTATTTTTACTTCTATTATCCCATCCACTCCTCCACATACCTGGGTCTGGCTACTGGCCCCTGAACAGCTCTTTTAGTTACAGTGGTGGCCTTCATGTTACTTAATCTAATGAATCAAAACATCATTTTATTGCACCTGCTTGTTGTTTTTGGCACCACTGACCATTTCTTTTTCCTAAAATAATCTCTTCCTTTGGTGTCTGTTCTCAGCACAGGGCAGGTATTCCTTCCGCCTCTAGGGCCCCCCTTCTCAGGCCCACATGGAGGACTGTCTTCTGCCAAGAGTGACCACTGGCCTCTTTCCTCTCCCATTTTTCTTTGCTTGGTCTGTGGGCAAGACTTCAATCCCCAGTGATACACAGGAGACTTCAGACCAGACATTTCCTTTGGTCTCTAAATGCACGTATCCAAAAGATTACTTGTTACAGCTCCTTTGAGATATCTCAAAGGCACTTTGGATTCAACTTTTCATGTGCTTCTGAAATCAAACTTATGATCTTCCCACCATGAACTTGGTCTTTTTCTGGTGTTTCCTTTGTCATTGAATGGCCGGAATTCACCACCTTCCTTCCCCTTTCAAGATGCTTGGCATACGATGCTCTCTCTCCCGTGTTAATATGTGTTATATAGATATATACAATGCATAAACATATGTGTGCATTTTTACCAGTTGTCAAATATATAGAAATGAATCCCATTTTATCAATTGCTAAATTTCAGAGTCTTAATGACCATTTTCATTTATGTACTGAGGTAAATAAAAATCACTTATTACAAAGTAATGGACTTGGTGTTAAATTCTGCACAAGTAAAATATTTAACTCAGTGCACGCTGCAGTTCTTTTCATTGCAATTATTGTAATTACAGCCTAAATTGTAATCCGCCATTGTAGACAATTGGATGGGTTTTTTCTATTTCTTGTTTCCCCACTCAGTGGACAGTTGCTTACACTGATGTTTTTTTGAGGGAATGTTAGCCATAATTTTGCTGTTGCCACAGGTCAGCCATTAGTCTACTTCCTAATTTAAACATGACGATTAGAAAGGGCTATATATGCTGATCTATTTTAGTTGAAGTAGAAGCATGTGATAAAAAAATTCCAGAGGCCCCACTGCTCATTTTCATCCAGATGTAATCCTCAAGTGTGACTTCATCTCTCCAAACACTTTCTAAATATTTATCTTACCATTTACTTTCACCTTCCATGCCCAGGACCAACTATATAATTTGCAAGGTCTAGTGCAAAATGGAAATGCAGGGCCCCTTGTTAAAAACTATTAAGAATTTCAAAATGGTGCCAGCTACACATTAAATTAACTTTGGGGCCCTTCCAAGCTTGGGACACTGGTCACACACCCACGAGCAGATTGTGTGTATAACTTTTACAGAGTTTTCTTTCAATTCCTTGTACTCCAAACACCATGTCTCCAATTCTTCTGAAATTTGTATAACTTCTTCAGCTTTTTCCTACATTATTGTACCCATTTTTATTCATTCATTCATCAAACACTGAAGGAGTGTCTCCCATAGGCAGGGAGATGTGCTGGGGTGCTGGAGATACAGAGATATATAGGTGATGAATCTTATCCCCAGGGGACCAGAGTCATTCTCCAAAGGACGTCAGGTACCAACCTTTGAGTTGAAGTCCCTTCATGAGATCACAGATGTGTTGCCACCCCATTGCTTTTTTGATAGTCAATAAATGTATGATATGAAGTTCAGTTACATTCCTAGCAAAAAGCAAATTATATCAAATGGGGTACCCTTGAACCATATTAGCAAAAATTTAAAAAGAAACTATAATTCTCAAGATAGTCAAGGGTGATTTGTTCACATTTACATTTTAAGGTGCAATCTGATAATATATATTAATTTTAAAGTACTATTTAATTATGCTTCCTTCTTTTGATTTCCCACACAGATATATTAACACACATGCGGAAAGACCTATACAGATTGCTACAGATGGAAGAGAGAGAAAGGTGTTCATTACCATACTTTTATAATAGGGGGGAAAAAAACCTAGAAACAGTGATGCTCATCAAACGGACATTAGTTAAATAAATTATAGTTTGTACAAGCAGAGGAATATTGTGTAGCTAATAGGAAGAATGGTATAGATTTCTTTTTTGTTGACAGGATGCCCAAGGTATCATCGTGAAGTGATCAAAGCAAATTACAGAATAGCTTGTGGAGTATGGTCCCGTTTGTGCTTTGAAAAAATAATGTTCAACTATTCCAGCAAAGATATCCAGAGCTATGTCTATGTCTGATACAGACATTGACTATGTCTGGAAGGCAGAAGAAGCGATAACCGCAGTGCTTCTGAGGAACAGGGTTGGGCACTTTGGGCCAAGAAGAAGACGTTTACTATTTACTCTGTTTCTTATTGAGTGATTTAAACTGAAAATGATTTTTTACTTCTTTCATAATTAAAAAAACACTCAACTAAAAACAACCCTGAGTCACTAAGTCTATTTTCCCTTTCCATCCTTTACCTCTAATATCATTTTGGAAAAGACAGGAAGAAAGAGATAGTTCAGAAATCCAAGAAGCTGTGACATCTACAATCAGGAGGACGTGGCACAGCCTTTGTCCTACGGCAGGGATCAGTTTTGCATGAGAGCTACACGGTCCTTACTCACTGCCCTGTCTACCTTTGAAAACCTTATAACTGTGGCCCATGGGCAGAACTAGTCTTTTTATTTCTGGAATGAAAACAAACTTGACCCAACCATTGTAGTCTTAAAGAGGCCTCTTTAGCATTGAAAATTCTTTATGTCCCTCTAGCCCTGGTGAAAATCATTTAGGTGGGATATTTTTTCATCAAATGCCCACAAACCTCTATAAGGAAACTATGAATATTGCCTCCCTGCTCACCAACCCAGTTTCCTCCCCTTCCCCTTTCCTACCTGCCTTCCCTAGAATTCATTAACACTGGGGACTAGATTATGCTGCAAGAACAAATGACCCCTAAGTCTTGGTGGCTTCCAGCCTCAAAGATGTGTTCTCACTCATGCTATACATCTGTCATCAGTGGCCATGCTTGTTCCGATCACCTTCACTCCAGGTCCCAGATGATGGACAGTCTACCTGGGACGTTATAGCCTCCATCTGTTATCATGGCAGAAAGGAAAGAAAGGATGTCAGGTCCACAGGGCTCTAGAGCCTCCATCCACAAGTGATAGACGTTACCGTTGCTCAGCCTTCACTGGTCAAAACAACTCTCATGGTCATGCCTAAGTTTGAGAGATGAAGTTATAGTTCTGCAGGGGTGGTGAATACGGTTAATAATAAGGTAAAGAAATAGAGACAATTACAGGCCCACACTGAGAACAATACCAAGATTTAGAATAAAGGGTCAGTAGTGGGGTTATAGGCAATAAAACAAAACAGAGAGTGTAAGCCAGCCAGAAAGGTTTTTTTTCCCTCCTATTTTCTACTTTTTTTCTTTTTGTTGTTGTGGTGGTGGTGAAATACACACAACATAAATTTTACCATTTAGCCATTTTAAGTGTACCATTCAGTGGTATTATGCGTTGTGCAACCATCACCCCACCATCCATCCTCATAACTCCTTTCATCTTGTAAAACTGAAACTCTATACTTTCAATGTTGAATTTTGATCTTTTCCTGGGCTAGCAGTGCACCGTATGATTCTCTCTCATGGTGCTATGGCTCCCAGTCAGCCATGCAATCACATAAGCTAACAAGTGACGTACTTACAACCGTTCTGTACCCACACAACCATTCTGATTTGCACTTTCAGTAGTGTACTCAATAAATTGGATGAGATATTCAGCACTTTACTATAAAGTGGGCTTTGTGTTAGATGATTTTGCCCAAGTGTAGGCTAATGTAAGTGTTCTAAGCACATTTAAGGTGGGCAAGGGTAAGCTACGAAGTTTGTTAAGTTAGGTGTAGTAAATGCAGTTCAGACTTACAATATTTTCAACTTGCAGTGGGTTTATTGGGATGTAACCTCAACGTAAGTCGAGGAAGATCTGTACCACATTTTGCTTATCAGTTCCATCAATGCACACTTAGGTTGCTTCCACGTTTTAGCTATTGTAAATAATGCTGCTGTGAACATGGGTCCACAAATAGTCCTTTGAGATCCCACTCAACAATTCTTTGGGGTATATACCCAGAAGTAGAATGGCTGGGTCATATGGTAATTCTACTTTTCATTTTTTGAGGAAACACCTTACTGTTTACCACAGCAGCTGCACCATTTTACAATCTTACCAAGAATGCACAAGGTATAGGGTTTCTGTTTAAGTTATTTTCCCAAAGCAGCATGGACACATTCACCCTTAACAAGGTGAGGTCCCCAGACTGAGAGACCCTGTCTCACAGTAATTATCTTCCTTACTAGTTATGTCTATTCAGATTTTCTATTTCTTCATGATTTAATGTTGACAGGTTTTGTGTTTCAAGGAATTTGTATATTTCATCCAGGTTATCCAATTTGTTGGCACATAATTGTTTATAGTACTCTCTTACAATGTTTTGTTTATGTGGAAGTGGTAGTAATATCCACTTTAATATTTGATTTTAGTAATTTGAGTCTTCTCTGTTTTTTTTTTTTCCCATAATTTATCTAGCTAAAAGTTTGTCAGTTTTGTTGATTTCAGAGAACCAACTTTTGGTCTCACTGATTTTCTCTATTATTTTTCAAAATTCTATTTCATTTTTCTCTATGTGATCTTTATTATTTCCTTCCTTCTGCTACCTTTGGGTTTAGTTAGGTTTCTTTTTTTCTAGTTCTTTAAGTTATAAAGTTAGGTTGTTAATTTGAGATCTTTCTTGTTTTCTAATGTAGGCATATATAGCTATAAATTTCCCCCTTAACATTGCTTTTGCTGTATCCCATTAGTTTTGGTATGTTGTGTTTTAATTTTTATTCATCTCTAAGTGGTTTCTAATGCCCCTTGTGATCTCTTCTTTGATTCATAGATTATTTAAGAGTGTGTTGTTTAGTTTCCACAAATCTGTGACTTTCCCAGTTTTGTTTCTGTTATCAATTTCTAACTTCATCCAGTTGTAGTTGGAGAAGATACTTTGTATAATATATATCTTTTAAAATTATTGGTATTTAGTTTGTGGTTTAATGTATATTCTATCCTGGAAAATGTTTCTTCACTTAAGAAGAATGTGTATGATGTTTTTGGGTAGATTGTTCTGTATATGTTAGATCTCAATGGTTTATTATGTTATATAAGTCCTCTATTTCCTTACTTATCTTCTGTCTTGTTGTTCTATCCATTATTGAGAGTGGGTATTGAAGTCTGCAATTATTATTGTAGAACTGTGTTCCTCCCTTCAATTTTGTCAGTTTTTATGTATTTTGATGGCTTGTTATAAGGTACATAGATGTTTGTAATTGTTATATCTTTTTGCTATATTGAATCTTTTATTAATATATAATGTCTTTCCTTGTCTCTTGTAAACATTTTGATTTAAAGTCTATTTGGTTTAGGTGGTGGAGCAAGATGGTGGGGGAGTAGGAGACCTGGATTTCGTCTGGTCTCAGGAATTCAGCTGAATAGGGATCAACCCATTCTGAACACCTACGAACTCAACAGGAGATCAAGAGGAGAGTAGCAACAACTCTCTGAACAGAGAAGCGACCACTTACTGGAAGGTAGGATGTGCGGAGAAGTGAATCCGAGGCGATATTCGGGAGGATAGACGGCGGGGGAGGGGGCCTCCGTCGGCCGCTTCTGGCAAGTGATAGAGCCGCGGAGCACAAAATCAGAACTTTTAGAAGTCAGCTCTGCTGAGGGATGTTGCTCCACTGGCTAAGCAGGGGGTGGAACCCTCGTGGGACAGTGTGGTCTCAGGACCCTCGGGGTCACAGAAAGACGGGGGTGCCTGTGTGCGGCAGAGCTCCCAGTTATCAGAGCAGGGAAGCCGGCTGCAGAGACAGAGCCGAGGCGCGGGCTCTCAGCGCGGGGTGGCCATAAACTGTGATCCGCGGCCCAGTCGGGCCACTGCTCCTCCAGCAGGGACCCAACAAGCGGCAGATCCGGGGAGACTCCCCTCCCTCCCCCAGGAGGAGCGGCGCGGGAGCACACTGCAGGGATCTGCTGGGTTTGGAGACTCCACATGGGGTCGGGTGCCAGAGATAGAAATGCTCGGTCACAGGCCGGGTGAGCACGCAGTGCGACCGGAGACCAGGGAGACGGGAGTGACTGCTTTTCTCTGGGGGCGCACTGAGGAGCGGGGCCCCAAGTTCTCAGCTCCTCCGAGTGGAGATTGGGAGGCCACCATTTTCACCCTGGTCCTCCAAAGCTGTACCAGAGCTTGCAGGGAACAAAAGCTCCTGAGAGCAAACCCGAGCAGCTTGCTTAGCCCGAACCAACAAGGGCGGGGCAATTCCGCCTCCGGCAAAGACATTCGGCAACCACGGCAAAAGGCCCCTCCCCCAGAAGATCAGCATGAACAGCCAGCAAGCCAAGACCAAGTTTACCGATCAAGGAGAATGGGAGAACTCCAGCGCTAGGGGAATATTGCACATAGAATTCATGGCTTTTTTTTACCATGATTCATTAGTTTTTCAAAGTTAATTTTTTAACTGTTTTTTTTTTTATTTTTCTTTTTCCCTTTTTCAACCAACATCTTATCAATCCCTTTTTTTTTAAAAAACATTTTTTATTTTTCATTTTTAGAGTCATATTTTATCCCTTCATAGTAGTTACCCTTATTTTTGGCATATGTATATAAGTTGTTCTCTCTTTAAAATTTTTTTTAGTTTCTTCTAACAGATCAAAATATACCCTAAATCACTAGTGTATGGCTTTGTTCTAGTCTCCTGCCTGATCACATTCTCTCCCTTTTTTTTTTAAATCTTCTTTCTTTTTTCAAACAACTTCTTATCGTATCAATTCCTTTTATAAAATCTTTTATAATTTTCATCTTTACACTCATCTTCCATCCCTTCATTGTATCAACCCTTATTTTGTACATATATAAGTCTTTTGTCCTTTAAAATTTTAGGAGGCACTTTTTTCTAACAGACGAAAATACGCCCAAAATCTAGTGTGTGGCGCTGATCTATGCACTAGCCTGAACATATTTGATCATATTCGGTTTTTTTGTATTGTTCTGTTTTTGTTTTTATCTTTTTCTTTTTGTTTTTTTTCTTTCTTTTCTCTTTCTTTTTTCTTTCTTTCCCTTTCTTTTCCCCTGGTTTTAGGTCTTTTCTGATTTGTATAGAGTATATTTGATGGGGACGTTGTAAACCTGTTAGCATTTTGTTCTCTCATTCACCTATTCTCCTCTGGACAAAATGACAAGACAAAAAAAATCACCTCAGCAAAAAGAACAAGAGATAGTACCGTCAGCCAGGGACCTACTCAATACGGACATTAGTACAATGTCGGACCTAGAGTTCAGAATCATGACTTTAAAGATACTAGCTGGGCTTGAAAAAAGCGTGGAAGTTATTAGAGAAACCCTTTCTGGAGAAATAAAAGAACTAAAATCTAACCAAGTCGAAATCAAAAAGGCTATTAACGAGGTGAAATCAAAAATGGGGGCATTAACTGCTAGGATAAATGAGGCAGAAGAGAGAATCAGCGATATAGAAGACCAAATGATGGAAAATAAAGAGGCTGAGAAAAAGAGAGATAAACAACTACAGGATCACGAGGGCAGAATTCGAGAGATAAGCGATACGATAAGATGAAACAACATTAGAATAATTGGGATCCCAGAAGAAGAAGAAAGAGAGAGAGGGGCAGAAGGTATATTGGAGCAAATAATGGCAGAGAACTTCCCTAATGTGGGGAAGGAAACAGGCATCAAAATCCAGGAGGCACAGAGAACCCCTCTCAAAATCAATAAAAATAGGTCAACACCCCGACATCTAATAGTAAAACTTACGGGTCTCAGAAATAAAGAGAAAATCCTGAAAGCAGCTCAGGAGAAGAGATATGTAACATACAATGGTAGAAATATTAGATTGGCAACAGACCTATCCACAGAGACCTGGCAGGCCAGAAAGGACTGGCATGATATCTTCAGAGCACTAAACGAGAAAAATATGCAGCCAAGAATACTATATCCAGCTAGGCTGTCATTGAAAATTGAAGGAGAGATAAAAAGCTTCCAGGACAAACAAAAACTAAAGGAATTGGCAAACACGAAACCAGCCCTCCAAGAAATATTGAAGGGGTCCTCTAAGCAAAGAAAGAGCCTAAAAGCAGCACAGATCAGAAAGGAACAGAGACAATATACAGTGACAGTCACCTTACAGGCAATACAATGGCACTAAATTCATCCCTTTCAATAGTTACCTTGAATGTAAATGGGCTAAATGCCCCAATCAAAAGACACAGGCTATCAGATTGGATTAAAAAACAAGACCCAACAATCTGCTGTCTGCAAGAAACTCATTTAAGACCCAAAGACACCCCCAGATTGAAAATGAGAGGGTGGAAAACCATTTACCATGCTAATGGACACCAAAAGAAAGCTGAGGTGGCAATCCTTATATCAGACAAATTAGATTTGAAACCAAGAACTGTAATAAGAGATGAGGAAGGACACTATATTCTACTTAAAGGGCCTATCCAACAAGAAGATCTAACAATTGTAAATATCTATGCCCCTAACATGGGAGCAGCCAATTATATAAGGCAATTAATAACAAAAGTGAAGAAACACATTGACAGCAGTACAAAAATAGTGGGGGACTTTAACACCCCCCCCGACTGAAATGGACAGATCATCTAAGCAAAAGATCAACAAGGAAATAAAGACTTTAAATGACACACTGGACAAATGGACTTCACAGACATATTCAGAACATTCCATCCCAAAGCAACGGAATACACATTCTTCTCTAGTGCCCATGGAACATTCTCCAGAATAGATCACATCCTAGGTCACAAATCAGGTCTCCACCGGTACCAAAAGATTGGGATCCTTCCCTGCATATTTTCAGACCACAATGCTTTGAAACTAGAACTCAATCACAAGAGGAAAGTCAGAAAGAACTCAAATACATGGAGGCTAAAGAGCATCCTACTAAAGAATGAATGGGTCAACCAGGAAATTAAAGAAGAATTAAAAAATTCATGGAAACCAATGAAAATGAAAACACAACTGTTCAAAATCTTTGGGATACAGCAAAGGCAGTCCTGAGAGGAAAGTATATAGCAATACAAGCCTTTCTCAAGAAACAAGAAAGGTCTCAAATACACCACCTAACCCTACACCTAAAGGAGCTGGAGAAAGAACAGCAAATAAAGCCTAAACCTAGCAGGAGAAGAGAAATCATAAAGATCAGAGCAGAAATCAATGAACTAGAAACCAAAAGAACAGTAGAACAGATCAACGAAACTAGGAGCTGGTTCTTTGAAAGAATTAACAAGATTGATAAACCCCTGGCCAGACTTATCAAAAAGAAAAGAGAAATGACCCAAATCAACAAAATCATGAATGAAAGAGGAGAGATCCCAACCAACACCAACGAAATACAAACAATTATAAGAACGTACTATGAGCAACTCTATGCCAGCAAATTAGATAACCTGGAAGAAATGGGTGCATTCCTAAAGATGTATCAACTACCAAAATTGAACCAGGAAGAAATAGAAAACCTGAACAGACCTATAACCACTAAGGAAATTGAAGCAGTCATCCAAAATCTCCCAACAAACAAAAGCCCGGGGCCAGATGGCTTCCCGGGGGAATTCTACCAAACATTTAAAGAAGAATTATTACCTATTGTCCTGAAACTTTTCCAAAAAATAGAAATGGAAGGAAAACTTCCAAATTCATTTTATGAGGCCAGCATTACCTTGATCCCAAAACCAGACAAAGACCCCATCAAAAAGGAGAATTACAGACCAATATCCTTGATGAACATGGATGCAGAAATTCTCACCAAAATACTAGCCAATAGGATCCAACAGCACATTCAAAGGATTATTCACCATGATCAAGTGGGGTTTATCCCTGGGCTGCAAGGTTGGTTCAACATCTGCAAATCAATCAACGTGATACAATATATTAACAAAAGAAAGAACAAGAATCATATGATCCTCTCAATAGATACAGAAAAAGCATTTGACAAAGTACAGCATCCTTTCTTGATCAAAACTCTTCAGAGGATAGGGATAGAGGGTACCTACCTCAATATCATAAAAGCCATCTAGGAAAAACCTACAGCGAATATCATTCTCAATGGGGAAAAGCTGAGAGCTTCCCCCCTAAGGTCAGGAAGGCGGCAGGGATGTCCTCTCTCACCACTGCTATTCAACATAGTAGTAGAAGTCCTAGCCACAGCAATCAGACAACAAAAAGAAATCAAATGCATCCAAATCAGCAAAGAGGAAGTCAAACTCTCACTCTTTGCAGATGATATAATTCTGTATGTGGAAAACCCAAAAGACTCCACCCCAAAACTGCTAGAACTCATACAGGAATTCAGTCAAGTAGCAGGCTATAAAATCAATGCAGAGAAATCAGTGGCATTCCTATACACCAACAACAAGACAGAAGAGAGACAAATCAAGGACTCGATCCCATTTACAATTGCACCCAAAACCATAAGATACCTAGGAATAAATGTAACCAAAGAGGCAAAGGATCTGTACTCAGAAAACTATAAAATACTCAAGAAAGAAATTGAAGAAGACACAAAGAAATGGAAAAACGTTCCATGCTCATGGATTGGAAGAACAAACATTGTGAAGATGTCAATGCTACTTAGAGCAATCTACACATTCAATGCAATCCCCATCAAAATACCATCCACTTTTTTCAAAGAAATGGAACAAATAATCCTAAAATTTGTATGGAACCAGAAGAGACCCCGAATAGCCAGAGGAATGTTGAAAAAGAAAAGCAAAGCTGGCGGCATCACAATTCCAGACTTCCAGCTCTATTACAAAGCTGTCATCATCAAGACAGTATGGTACTGGCACAAAAACAGACATATAGATCAATGGAACAGAATCGAGAGCCCAGAAATGGACCCTCAACTCTATGGTCAACTCATCTTTGACAAAGCAGGAAAGAATGTCCAATGGAAAAAAGACAGTCTCTTCAACAAATGGTGTTGGGAAAATTGGACGGCCACATGGAGAAGAATGAAACTCGACCATTTCTTTACAGCACACACAAAAATAGACTCCAAATGGTTGAAAGACTTAAACGTGAGACAGGAGTCCCTTAAAATGCTAAAGGAGAACACAGGTAGCAACCTCTTCGACCTCAGCCGCAGCAACTTCTTCCTAGAAACATCGCCAAAGGCAAGGGAAGCAAGGGCAAAAATGAACTATTGGGACCTCATCAAGATAAAAAAGCTTTTGCACAGCAAAAGAAACAGTCCACAAAACCAAAAGACAACTGACAGAATGGGAGAAGATATCTGCAAATGACATATCAGATAAAGGGCTAGTATCCAAACTCTATTAAGAACTTATCAAACTCAACACCCAAAGAACAAATAATCCAATCGAGAAATGGGCAGAAGACATGAGCAGACACTTCTCCAGAGAAGACATCCAAATGGCCAACAGATAATGAAAAAGTGCTCAACATCGCTCAGCATCAGGGAAATCCACATCAAAACCTCAATGAGATACCACCTCACACCCGTCAGGATGGCTAAAATTAACAAGTCAGGAAACGACAGATGTTGGCGGAGATGCGGAGAAAGGGGAACCCTCGTACACTGTTGGTGGGACTGCAAGCTGGTGCAACCACTCTGGAAAACAGTATGGAGGTTCCTCAAAAAGTTGAAAATAGAGCTACCATACGATCCAGCAATTGCACTACTGGGTATTTACAACAAAGACACAAATGTAGGGATCCGAAGGGGTACGTGCACCCCGATGTTTATAGCAGCAATGTCCACAATAGCCAAACTGTGGAAAGAGCCAAGATGTCCATCGACAGATGAATGGATAAAGAAGAGGTGGTGTATATATATATATAGAATGGAATATTATGCAGCCATCAAAAGGAATGAGATCTTGCCATTTGCAACGACGTGGTTGGAACTGGAGGGTGTTATGCTGAGTGAAATAAGTCAATCAGAGAAAGATATGTATCATATGACCTCACTGATATGAGCAATTCTTAATCTCAGGAAATAAACTGAGTGTTGCTGGAGTGGTCGGTGGTGGGAGGGATGGGGTGGCTGGGTAATAGACATTGGGGACACTATGTGCTATGGTGAGCCCTATGAATTGTGCAAGACTGTTGAATCACAGATCTGTACTTCTGAAACAAATAATGCAACATATGTTAAGAAAAAAGAAAAAGAAGAAGATAGCAGGAGGGGAAGAATGAAGGGGAGTAAGTCGGAGCGGGAGACGAACCATGAGAGACGATGGACTCTGAAAAACAAACTGAGGGTTCTAGAGGGGAGGGGTGGGGGGATGGGTTAGCCTGGTGATGGGTATTAAAGAGGGCACGTTCTGCGTGGAGCACTGGGTGTTATGCACAAACAATGAATCATGGAACACTACATCAAGAACTAACGATGTAATGTATGGTGATTAACATAACAATAAAGAAATTTTAAAAAATAAAGTCTATTTGGTTTAATATTAGTACAACCACCTCTGCACTCTTTCAGTTACAATTTGCATGGAATATCTTTTTTCCATCTTTTCGTTTTCATTTATTTATACCAAGTATTAAGGATCAGCCTGAGGAATAAACTTAAGGTCTTTTCAGTTTTTTTTGAACAGGAGCCTTTTCCTGCACATGTGTGGTCACTTTCTAATTTTCCACATATATGCATTTGCTTTTTTTTGCCTTTTTTTTTTTTTAAGAGAGAGAGAGAATCTTAAGCAGGCTCTACACTCATCACAGCTCGATCTCATGACCCTGAGATCATGACCCAGGCCGAAATCAAAAGTCAGATGCTTAGCGGACTGAGCCACCCCAGGCACCCCTGCATTTGCTTTTGAATGTCTAGTCTTTAATGTCTGGCTCCTAAAAGAGGAAAAGGGGAAAAGGAAAGGATGCTGGCCCTTTAAATCTCCTGAAAGTCATTTCAGCCAGAAGGATAAAAACTCACAGGAATGGAAAGAGCCATGTTCCTGCAACAACAGAAACCTCTTTGCTTGTACCTCTGTGATCAGAAGCAGCAATCAGCAATCAGAGCACAGATCTCTGATATCTGTGGAATAGAGTCCTTTTTGCTCACCTTGGATCCTGAAAGCTATGTGTAGGCTGCCCCAGAAGCATATGCCCAGCTGTGGGGGTGAGGATGGGAGATGAGTAGCTGCTACTGTGTGTGATAAGAGCTGATATTGATGGAAATTAACTGCAAATTACCTTTCAAAGCTTCTCCTGGAAGTTACAAACCTCCTATAGACTCAGGAATTCCAGAAGAGTTCTATTAGACAGATTCTGCTAGTGCAGTTGTTGTCTAGATGGGGACACAGATTCCTGGTGGTTCCTACTCCACCAACTTCCCAGAATGCTTTCTCCAGCAGAAAGTTTTTTCTTTTTTAATTTTATTTTAGCTTTTAATGAAAGGTCACATGCTAGCTTTTGCAAAGGTAATGGAGGAGATAAGAAAATGTTCTAAAGAAGTGGCATAGTTCAGTGAAGATCAAGAGACTAAGAATCAAGAAATTATATTTGCAGTCTTGTTTTATCCTCTACAGCAGCACTATCAATAGAAATACAATGTGAGCCACATACATAATTAAATTTTTAGCAGCCACATTAAAACAAAGTACAAATAAATAGGTAAAATTAATTTTAATAAGTTTTACTTAATTCAATATATCCAAAATATTATTTCAACATATAATCAATATAAAACTTACTGATGAAATATTTGCATTTTTTTCACACTAAGTCTTCGAAATCTAATGTGTATTTTATACTTAGAGCACATCTCAATTTGGATGCTAAATATTCCTCAGAAGTAATTGATATGTATTTAGGTTTCATGAAGTTTACAGTTGAAAAGTAGATTAACAGAACCAAATTGGTCTAGACACAGAATTTTCCAATAACTGAACCAAGTATCAGTTTCTAAATTTAAATTAATTATAATAAAAAAACATTTAAAATTCAGTTTTTCAGTGTCTCTAGCCACATTTCAAGTGTTCAATAGCTATGTGTGACTCATGTCTACCATATAGGACACTACGGATTTAGAATGTGACTTTGGAAAGGTCAGTTACGATCTTGAAAATCAGCTTGGCCATGTGATAATTAGACTAGTTCATCTCCAATGTCACTTGTGGGTCTATAATTTGGTAATTCAAAATGATAAAAATGAAAACAACAACAGCCCCCTCCCCCCAGAATTATAGAGCATTTCAGAATCTCCACTTTACATCTCTGAACAATTTCTGGGCTGGTTTCCACATCAATGAGTTTTAAACATTTCTGAGTATATTTCAAAAACCTCGGATGCTAGACATAAATGAATAGATCTTACAAAATTAAAAAATATATATGTTTGTTAAATTAACCTTGAAGTTATACTATCATATTCTTCAAATGCCTCTGCTTTTTTTTAAATATATATTTAAGTGTTTGCCCGTATATTTTTGGAACTGTGCAAGGTGACTGTGCCAGAATCAGGAAGGCCCGGGAATAACACAAGCCATCACCCACTGCTTCCCTCTATCATTATTCATCTGCTCAAGGACTGTTCTTTTCCATCTCTACATGAGTTTGTTTTCTACTTCACCTACCTGTCCATATGAGTTACAGTTAAGTTCTAATTTTCTCTATTACCTAGGAAGCCAAGAAAGTAAGTTGAAAATTGCATGTGTACTACTTTCATTTTAGATCACTACATGCAATAACAATCTGCACATGGATCATACTTTATAAAGTTCAAAAAATTTTATATAATCTCACTTGACCATGCAACGTTCAAGTCAATTTGAACAAAAGGAAAAGAGGAGTTTAAAACCATGCACCCAATACACAGATTCACCTGTATTACAGAAACAGTTTTCTAAGTGTCAGCCAAGTGTTCTAAAACATCACCTATCAGTTTTTGGTTGGGGCTAACATGACACTAATTCCACATAGTATATAACCAACTCTCATCTTAGGCACTTTGCCTTGTGCTCAGGATGTTCTATGATTCAAAGAGTAGCCTCTGGAGAAGTAGGATATCATTCCACTTTTTCAGAGGACAGACTACCATCAAGTTCATTCTAGAACACAGCCCTGAATTCAAAATCAAGAAGAAATAAACTGAAAATTCCATTACTTGATACTGAGCAGTAAGTGATTAAGTGGGTCAGCAGGCCCCACTGTTTCCAAGGAAATGTTACTTGTGAGTTTCCACTGTGCAAAACAATGGTAGTTCATTTTTGAACGCAGATTCCAAATAGAAAGGTCACTCTTTCCTCGCAATGGATGCTTTTCCACGAGAAAAGACCATGGGAAGGAACAGGGTACAGAGATACAGTCAAGGACAACAGACGGTCCTCTTTGAGCACAAGGTACAGGATGAGGTGAGGTCCTCCAGAGGTCATGAAGTGAGCCCTTGAGTGGGAGACTGACTCCCCAGCCTGTGCTTTCAGCATACTTACTGGCACGTGATACAACAAGTCAACAGAGAAATAACAGCAACAATGTCACCTCACTGTCATAGTCACTTGAGAGAACATAGAAAATTCAGGTTAACAAGGCAGAGAGCTATAGCTTCTCCCAGCCATTACAGGGCAATGAAGCACATTAAAATTACATTAATAACAATTGCCTTGAAGCAAGAAAGGGATATTATGGAAAAAATGATAATGACAATAAAATTAACAGTATCCATGATGATGACGATGATGGAAATGATAGCGAAATGTTGATTTACTCTCTCCTTTGTATTGCTTACTTGTATTTAGTGAACTGAAACAGGCCTGAGAAAGAAGGTCTGGGGCAGGTCATCATGATTATTCTGGCCTAGACATTGAGACAGAGTCTTGCTCTTATTCCTCTGTGGCTGTCTGGCTTATCTTCAGACTGGTCTTTCCTAGCCATTGGAGTGGGAAGATACTTGAGGACTTGAGATTCAGAGGCTCAGGAGGAAGGGGCAGAGGGGGTTGCTCAAGTCCCTTTATCCTGGGCCAGCATCTTGTGCATGGTCCAGTCTAAGTCCTCAGAGGAGTGTCTTGTGATTTGGGTCCCATACAAGTTGCTCTACAATGTAATACCCAGTACAAGTGCCAGTTTGCTTTGAGGTGTCCCCTCTCTTGGCCTTGTCTTCAGCACGGATGGTGTACATGGGAGCAGTGTTGTGGCCAAACAAACCTGGGCGATGGGTTCCTGGAAACTTCGGTAAACTCCAAGAGACCCAAGCAGTATATGCCAAGGACTAGAATGTGGGGTAGCTGACTCCCACATTGTGGCAGGTATAGCTGGCATTAGGAGAGGGCTCCAGTGCCCTGTTTCCAAGCCATTATCCATACACCTCGAGTATTGCCTCAAGAACCAGCCAGAATAAAGGACAGAGAGACTGTGTGTTTAAGTCTCTGGGCCAACGATCCTTATTTCAATCAGAACAGCTATCCTATAACTACTTCATATGTTGGTCAACTGAGTGACATTTTATTTGAATAAAGAAATCTGTAGCACAAATAACACATACAACATACAACAAACTGTAACACAAACAACAAACAACATAACACAAACAAGGTCTGACAACCACCATTTTAATGTTTCTATCCCTAATGACAAACTGTACCAGCCATATCTTTGTATTTTCTATATTCTGATGCATTGACATCTGGGGCCTCATGGACCAGGAGAGACTGCAGAACCCAGCATTAGCCAATTCCTAGAGATAGTAAACAACTCAGCCAGGGCCATGCCTTTCATATGCAAACCAACCAATACCCCCAATCAAAGTATTTCTTAGGGCCTTATGTTCCAAGCTACTATTTCCCCTGCCCTAATCACTCCAGAGCCAGGTATCTGAGCATTAGGTGCAGCCCCTGTGCCCCAGAGCCAGCTGAAATTATTCCAATTAACCAATCTTAAACCTGCTCAGCATGCCTTGCCTCTTCCTTACCATGGAAACCACAAGAAAAGCTCTTGCCCACACTTGTACACACCTCCTTCCCCCCCCACCCCCCCACCCCCGCCCCACCCCACCTTATTCCCTCTGTCTCCTGCCTGACCTCAGCACTCCTCTGTATGGTCCTGCGGGGCACACCAAGCTTCCTATTTCCAGGGAACTGTATACAATTTTTAGCTTCATGGCACCCATTTCTGTGTCTGCATGTCTTACTATACTTGATTCAAATGAATCCCAGCTATCCTTAAAACACAAAATACAGCTCCAGGCCTGGCGAGCAATGGCCCATGTATTGTTAGTAGGATCTGGTATTAGCAGGAAATGGAATTTTTTTTGGATGAGAACAGCTTGTCTAGGAACCTTGAGCAGCTATGCAGTTGCGTTCTTGGTGGGTAACTTCTCACAGCAAGAAACACAGCTGGTGTGGGGCGATTTCTAGGATCAGGGAAGGCTCTCCTAACCAGCAGAGCTCCACGTGCAGCTTTGGGCCTTTTGGATTGAAGGGCTCAGCCATGGGTGGGTGGCCCAGCGCTAGCTAGTGTAATCTATTAATCCGTTCTCCTATCTGTCAGCCATGGTCAGGAGAATGATGCGCTCCTCTAAAGATACAGAGTCGAGGACTATGACAACATGGATGTTTCTGTTGTGATTAAATTAGTAAGGTTGTCCAAGGCAAGGGAATTTAAATACATCACCGATATTTGGGGACACTGGGGGATGTTTGGCATACTAGGAATAAAGGTGGGGATTCAGAAGAAAGGAAGCAGATTTTTTTTTTTTTTTAAGGATGCTTGGTAGATTTCCTCTCCTTGGGAGGACAGTTGCATCTCTACTCGGCCACTGGCCTTGAAAATGAGGAAAAAAGAATAAGAAGAGGAAAAATGCTGTCTTCTATAGAGGGTCAAGGCCCTTTCAGCTCCATTCTGCCCCCTGCCGACCCCATCACTAGAAGAGTGAGGTAGAACTAGGAGCCAGGGCATTTGATTAGGTCATAGTTCTGGGGATAGAAACTTTAACTGGGATAAGCAAAAGGGTTGGAGGTCTGATCTCACACAACAACTGGATCCTAGTCATTTGTCTCACTGCCATTGCTTTGTTCTCGGGAGGTAGGATGACCGCCAGGAAGCTGCTCTGCCCTAAGCCAGCCTGGGAGAAGCAGCCCAGACTGACTGTGCTGTAAACACAATCTCACTCACCTCACCTTGTTGACTCATTTGCCCGTCCTCAGGAGAAAGCATTAGTGTGTTTAGGTTACAACAGGGACACTCAGGTGGGGATGATTTGGTCCCCACCCCCTCACCCAGAGGACATTCGGAAATGTCTGGAGACAGTTGTGATTGTTACGGCCATGTAGGTGGGGCATGCTACCAGCACCTAGGCTGTCAACGGCAATGATGCTGATAAACATCTTACAATACAGAGAACAGCCCCCACCCCCGACAAAGACGTATCCAGTCCAAAATGTCAGTAGCGGCGAGGTTTAGAAACAAACCCTAAGCTAGAGGGTAGGGAAGCAGTAGAGAGAAGATTGCATTTGCTGGAAGGGGACAGAAGTGTTGGGCTGATTTGACAGAAGTCCCTACAGATGCTAAGCTATGGAGTCTGGGATTCGAGCCTGGAATAAAGGATAAGGGGCCATTTGACCAGCTCTGCTTCTCATGTTTCACCTGCCTGCGTCTGGGCAGGAGCCTTCTGCACAGTGTAGCCTCGTTGGCCGGCACCTCATGTTTTTGTGGGGGCAAAAGCCTCCAGTTATTAAAGACTTTATCTCTGTCCCCATACCCATAGCTCTTGGGGACTACATGAGATGGCTGGGTCCCCTGGGAACAAGCGCCCACCCCCAGCTTACACAGTCTGCCTGCCCACTACCCTCTCATGCTCTCCCTCACAGGGTACTGTGCGCCTCTCTCTCACCTCTGCACCTCTGTGGGGGTAGTCCCTTTTCCTCTGACTGACTTTCTACTCTTTCCCTTTCAAGGCTCCGCTCATGGGTCACTCCTCCAGGAAGCCTTCCATGAACCACACACACACACACACGCACACACACACTTTCCCAGGGAAGGTGTCCTCCACCAGTACTCCTAAGGCATTTTAGGCTCATCTCCACCAGAGTCAGAATCATGCTACCACAGAGTGAGATTTTGGGTCTCACGACTCCAGACACCAGCAACCTCCTTGAACAAAGTGACTGTTTTAGTCTCTTCTGGACGTCCAGCACCTAGGTTAGTGCCTACCCCGGTGAGTATGAATTTACCTGCTTGAAGGCAGGAGACTGGGTAAAATGACCTCTAGAGGTTCTTTATGACCTTCAGGCTATTGACTACATAATAAATCAGAAAGGTCAGAGGCCAAAGGAGACTTTTATTCTATAGCCGTGCAGTACAAATGAAAGGCTCTCCTGTAAGAGAAGAACCAGAATGGCAAAATGAAGCCCTATCTTTGTCCTACCTAGAGAGGCCTCAATCCAAAATGCCAGCCTGAAAGCCCTTTTTTTTTTTCCTCGAGGATGTGTTAAGAGCTCTTGTTCCCAGCCTGGCACTGACGTAGTTAAATCCGCACCATTTGCTGTGTGAGGCTTTGATTCTGCTGACTTTATTTCAAGCAATCAAAAATATCTAATTTGCATTCACATTCACATCAGTGGCCCATATGTTAGCCCTGCTTAAAAGCTATAGGCTTGCATTCATTATGAAAGACTTGGCTCTCCTTCCTTATCTTTTCACTTGAAAATTATTGAGATACTGTCGCTACAAAGGGTTATATTTAGCGAAGACACAGCATTTCCGTGTGCGTGCACGTCTCTGCCCATATCTGTGTGTCTGAAGGGATCTGGTATTTGCATCTTCCTCCAAAATATCTGATAACTTTCAAAATGGGAAGAGGAAGCACTGTCTCTTTCTGTAGCCATTTTATATGACAGCGCTGCTTCCTACCTAAGGCATCATTAAAATACCGCATTGCAATGTGTCGGGGCACATGATTCTAGACCACACACTGAGCCCCGATAAGCAGGCCCCTCTGGAGAGCTGCAGTGAGAAATTCACAGTTTCTTGGGAAGGAGCCTGGCCAGGGTTTGCTCCTGTGATTCAATCACACCTCAATTAGATTGCACCCAGGCTGGCTTAGGGCAGAGCTGCTTCCTGGGGGTCATCCTACCTCCCGAGAACAAAGCAATGGCAGTGAGACAAATGACTAGGATCCAGTTGTTGTGTGGGATCAGACCTCCATCCCTTTTGCTTATCCCAGTTAAAGTTTCTATCCCCAGAACTATGGCCTAATCAAATGCCCTGGCTCCTAGTTCTACCTCACTCTTCTAGTGATGGGGTCGGCAGGGGGCAGAATGGAGCTGAAAGGGCCTTGACCCTCTCTAGAAGACAGCATTTTTCCTCTTCTAATTCTTTTTTTCCTTATTTTCAAGGCCAATGGCCAAGTAGAGATGCTATTGTCCTCCCAAGGAGAGGAAATCTACCAAGCATTCTTGAAAAAAAAATCTGCTTCCTTTCTTCTGAATCCCCACCTTTATTCCTAGTATGCCAAACATCCCCCAGTGTCCCCAATCTAATTGGTGGAAGGGCTAGTCTGTGTCTTCTACTTATCAAAAATGTACTGAGCCCCTACTGTGTGATAAGCAGTCTTCTTTGTAAAGCCCCCAGGATCTGTGATGAAAGGGTTTCTGCCATCAAGGAACTTACAAGGAGCAAGGACAGAGGGGGGTGAAGCTTCCAACAATTATGACTATTGGGGACATGCTAGGGTATTGGAGAAAAGCATGCAGGGAGCACCTAAAGGGGAAAAGGGGGTTCTTCCTGGAGAGTCGAAGCAGAGGGCAGGATGAGGTGAAGGGAGGTCGTCACAGAGCTGGGCACCTCTGACCTGCACGCTCTTGAAGGAGCTCAAGGTTGTGAAGGAGCAGAGAAAGGATGGAACAGCGAGAGGCAGAACAGGTCATGAGTTCAGAAAGCACCTTCGGTCCACTCCCTGGCAGGTGCTGACCCCACTCGGATTGTGGCATAAATGAAAGATGCAGTAGCTACGGTGTGTCCCACCAACTACCACAGGCTCTTCATCCTCTAGAAGAATAGGCAGGAAACCAGCAAAGTGGTTGCCTGATGGGGAGACTGAGGACAGCAGTCAGGAGAAGTCTATACCTTTTGACCTGCTTGGATTTTTCCCTGCTCTATATAGGTATTACCATTTAAGGACAAATTAGATCCTTTGAATTGATGAATTCTAAGTATCCTTCCATTTCAAAAGTTTTATTAAAAATGCTAAGCAGAGGATGGTATCAAGGCATCAAGTCAAAAAGGCCAAATAAAGTGAAGGGGATTCAAGAGCATGTGTGCATATTCAGTACTTTCATCCCAGCACCAACAAGTCTCTCCCAGCTGCTCTGCACTGACGGACACCACAGCTACGTGGGATGCATATTGAGAAGCACATATCTGCCCATATCTGTGTGTCTGAAGGGATCTGGTATTTGCAACCCTCCAACCAGGGTTGGAGGACGTGGCTCACCGGAGGGTGCAGTGCAGGGGGCCATGAGAGATGAGGTGGGAGAGCAGTTTGGTTTCCACTGCAATGACAGGAGGCATCCTTGCTGAAGGCTCACCCAATACAAACCTAGTTTCCCAAGGACGGGTCAGAAAGACACGCATAGGCCTGTGCAAATTGTTAAAAATTTCTCACTTCGGGAGGAGCACAGGGTGAAACAGAAAGGAGGCCGGGCCACCCTTGGGCCTGGTCTGGGATACCATTTGCCTCCCTGTATTGGGGAATGTTGCCCCCTCTGGTTATGCAGGGCAAATCTGTGCAATGGCCCTGAAAAGGGGTCTGGGAGAGGGAAGCTTCTAGCACCATTCAGAGGGTGGAGATTTAGGGGAGGAGACAGAACAGTAGACTCTTTTGGAATTCCTGAAAATCATGCATTTTAAAAAATTTTTTATTGTTATGTTAATCACCATACATTACATCATTAGTTCTTGATGTAGTGTTCCATGATTCATTGTTTGTGCATAACACCCAGTGCTCCATGCAGAGCGTGCCCTCTTTAATACCCATCACCAGGCTAACCCATCCCCCCACCCCCTCCCCTCTAGAACCCTCAGTTTGTTTTTCAGAGTCCATCGTCTCTCATGGTTCGTCTCCCCCGCCGATTTCCCCCCCCTTTATTCTTCCCCTCCTGATATCTTTTTTTTTTTCTTAACATATATTGCATTATTTGGTTCAGAGGTACAGATCCATGATTCAACAGTCTTACACAATTCACAGTGCTCACCATAGCACATAGTCTCCCCAATGTCTATCACCCAGCCACCCCCTCCCTCCCACCCCCCCCCAAACAACCCTCAGTTTGTTTCCTGGGATTAAGAAATCCTCATATCAGTGAGGTCATATGATACATGTCTTTCTCTGATTGACTTATTTCGCTCACCATAACACCCTCTAGTTCCATTCACATCATTGCAAATGGCAAGATCTCATTCCTTTTGATGGCTGCATAATATTCCATTCTATATATATATATACCACCTCTTCTTTATCCATTCATCTGTCGATGGACATCTTGGCTCTTTCCACAGTTTGGCTATTGTGGACATTGCTGCTATAAACATCGGGGTGCACGTACCCCTTCGGATCCCTACATTTGTGTCTTTGTTGTAAATACCCAGTAGTGCAATTGCTGGATCGTATGGTAGCTCTATTTTCAACTTTTTGAGGAACCTCCATACTGTTTTCCAGAGTGGTTGCACCAGCTTGCAGTCCCACCAACAGTGTACGAGGGTTCCCCTTTCTCCGCATCCCCGCCAACATCTGTCGTTTCCTGACTTGTTAATTTTAGCCATTCTGACGGGTGTGAGGTGGTATCTCATTGAGGTTTTGATGTGGATTTCCCTGATGCTGAGCGATGTTGAGCACTTTTTCATTATCTGTTGGCCATTTGGATGTCTTCTCTGGAGAAGTGTCTGCTCATGTCTTCTGCCCATTTCTCGATTGGATTATTCGTTCTTTGGGTGTTGAGTTTGATAAGTTCTTAATAGAGTTTGGATACTAGCCCTTTATCTGATATGTCATTTGCAGATATCTTCTCCCATTCTGTCAGTTGTCTTTTGGGTTTGTGGACTGTTTCTTTTGCTGTGCAAAAGCTTTTTTATCTTGATGAGGTCCCAATAGTTTATTTTTGCCCTTGCTTCCCTTGCCTTTGGCGATGTTTCTAGGAAGAAGTTGCTGCGGCTGAGGTCGAAGAGGTTGCTACCTGTGTTCTCCTTTAGGATTTTGATGGACTCCTGAGTCACGTTTAGGTCTTTCAACCATTTGGAGTCTATTTTTGTGTGTGCTGTAAAGAAATGGTCGAGTTTCATTCTTCTCCATGTGGCCGTCCAATTTTCCCAACACCATTTGTTGAAGAGACTGTCTTTTTTCCATTGGACATTCTTTCCTGCTTTGTCAAAGATGAGTTGACCATAGAGTTGAGGGTCCATTTCTGGGCTCTCGATTCTGTTCCATTGATCTATATGTCTGTTTTTGTGCCAGTACCATACAGTCTTGATGATGACAGCTTTGTAATAGAGCTGGAAGTCTGGAATTGTGATGCCGCCAGCTTTGCTTTTCTTTTTCAACATTCCTCTGGCTATTCGGGGTCTCTTCTGGTTCCATACAAATTTTAGGATTATTTGTTCCATTTCTTTGAAAAAAGTGAATGGTATTTTGATGGGGATTGCATTGAATGTGTAGATTGCTCTAAGTAGCATTGACATCTTCACAATGTTTGTTCTTCCAATCCATGAGCATGGAACGTTTTTCCATTTCTTTGTGTCTTCTTCAATTTCTTTCTTGAGTATTTTATAGTTTTCTGAGTACAGATCCTTTGCCTCTTTGGTTACATTTATTCCTAGGTATCTTATGGTTTTGGGTGCAATTGTAAATGGGATCGAGTCCTTGATTTGTCTCTCTTCTGTCTGGTTGTTGGTGTATAGGAATGCCACTGATTTCTCTGCATTGATTTTATAGCCTGCTACTTGACTGAATTCCTGTATGAGTTCTAGCAGTTTTGGGGTGGAGTCTTTTGGGTTTTCCACATACAGAATTATATCATCTGCAAAGAGTGAGAGTTTGACTTCCTCTTTGTTGATTTGGATGCATTTGATTTCTTTTTGTTGTCTGATTGCTGTGGCTAGGACTTCTACTACTATGTTGAATAGCAATGGTGAGAGAGGACATCCCTGCCGCCTTCCTGACCTTAGAGGGGAAGCTCTCAGCTTTTCCCCATTGAGAATGATATTCGCTGTAGGTTTTTCCTAGATGGCTTTTATGATATTGAGGTAGGTACCCTCTATCCCTATCCTCTGAAGAGTTTTGATCAAGAAAGGATGCTGTACTTTGTCAAATGCTTTTTCTGTATCTATTGAGAGGATCATACGATTCTTGTTCTTTCTTTTGTTAATGTATTGTATCACGTTGATTGATTTGCGGTTGTTGAACCAACCCTGCAGCCCAGGGATAAACCCCACTTGATCATGGTGAATAATCCTTTGAATGTGCTGTTGGATCCTATTGGCTAGTATTTTGGTGAGAATTTCTGCATCCATGTTCATCAAGGATATTGGTCTGTAATTCTCCTTTTTGATGGGGTCTTTGTCTGGTTTTGGGATCAAGGTAATGCTGGCCTCATAAAATGAATTTGAAGTTTTCCTTCCATTTCTATTTTTTGGAAAAGTTTCAGGACAATAGGTATTAATTCTTCTTTAAATGTTTGGTAGAATTCCCCCGGGAAGCCATCTGGCCCCGGGCTTTTGTTTGTTGGGAGATTTTGGATGACTGCTTCAATTTCCTTAGTGGTTATAGGTCTGTTCAGGTTTTCTATTTCTTCCTGGTTCAATTTTGGTAGTTGATACATCTCTAGGAATGCACCCATTTCTTCCAGGTTATCTAATTTGCTGGCATAGAGTTGCTCATAGTACATTCTTATAATTGTTTGTATTTCGTTGGTGTTGGTGGTGATCTCTCCTCTTTCATTCATGATTTTGTTGATTAGGGTCATTTCTCTTTTCTTTTTGATAAGTCTGGCCAGGGGTTTATCAATCTTGTTAATTCTTTCAAAGAACCAGCTCCTAGTTTCGTTGATCTGTTCTACTGTTCTTTTGGTTTCTAGTTCATTGATTTCTGCTCTGATCTTTATGATTTCTCTTCTCCTGCTAGGTTTAGGCTTTATTTGCTGTTCTTTCTCCAGCTCCTTTAGGTGTAGGGTTAGGTGGTGTATTTGAGACCTTTCTTGTTTCTTGAGAAAGGCTTGTATTGCTGTATACTTTCCTCTCAGGACTGCCTTTGCTGTATCTCAAAGATTTTGAACAGTTGTGTTTTCATTTTCATTGGTTTCCATGAATTTTTTAATTCTTCTTTGATTTCCTGGTTGACCCATTCATTCTTTAGTAGGATGCTCTTTAGCCTCCATGTATTTGAGTTCTTTCTGACTTTCCTCTTGTGACTGAGTTCTAGTTTCAAAGCATTGTGGTCTGAAAATATGCAGGGAAGGATCCCAATCTTTTGGTACCGGTGGAGACCTGATTTGTGACCTAGGATGTGATCTATTCTGGAGAATGTTCCATGGGCACTAGAGAAGAAAGTGTATTCTGTTGCTTTGGGATGGAATGTTCTGAATATGTCTGTGAAGTCCATTTGGTCCAGTGTGTCATTTAAAGTCTTTATTTCCTTGTTGATCTTTTGCTTAAATGATCTGTCCATTTCAGTCGGGGGGGGTGTTAAAGTCCCCCACTATTATTGTATTGTTGTCCATGTGGTTATTTGCTCTTGTTATTAATTGCTTTATATAATTGGCTGCTCCCATGTTTGGGGCATAGATATTTACCATTGTTAAACCTTTTGTTGGATAGGCCCTTTAAGTAGGATATAGTGTCCTTCCTCATCTCTTATTACAGTCTTTGGTTTCAAATCTAATTTGTCTGATATAAGGATTGCCACCCCAGCTTTCTTTTGGTGTCCATTAGCATGGTAAATGGTTTTTCACCCCCTCACTTTCAATCTGGGGGTGTCTTTGGGTCTTAAATGAGTCTCTTGCAGACAGCATATTGATGGGTCTTGTTTTTTAATCCAATCTGATAGCCTGTGTCATTTGATTGGGGCATTACATTCAGGGTAACTATTGAAAGATATGAATTTAGTGCCATTGTATTGCCTGTAAGGTGACTGTTACTGTATATTGTCTCTGTTCCTTTCTGGTCTATGTTGCTTTTAGGCTCTCTTTGCTTAGAGGACCCCTTTCAATATTTCTTGGAGAGCTGGTTTCATGTTTGCAAATTCCTTTAGTTTTTGTTTGTCCTGAAAGCTTTTGATCTCTCCCTCTATTTTCAATGACAGCCTAGCTGGATATAGTATTCTTGGCTGCATATTTTTCTCATTTAGTGTTCTGAAGATATCATGCCAGTCCTTTCTGGCCTGCCAGGTCTCTGTCATAGGTCTGTTGCCAATCTAATGTTTCTACCATTGCAGGTTACATATCTCTTCTCCCAAGCTGCTTTCAGGATTTTCTCTTTGTTCCTGAGACTCGTAAGTTTTACTACTAGATGTCGGGATGTTGACCTATTTTTATTGATTTTGAGAGGGGTTCTCTGTGCCTCCTGGATTTTGATGCCTGTTTCCTTCCCCACATTAGGGAAGTTCTCTACTATAATTTGCTCCAATATATCTTCTGCCCCTCTCCTCTTTCTTCTTCTGGGATCCCAATTATTCTAATGTTGTTTCATCTTATCGTATTACTTATCTCTCGAATTCTGCCATTATGATCCAGTAGTTGTTTATCTCTTTTTCTCAGCTTCTTTATTTTTCATCATTTTGTTTTCTATATCGCTGATTCTCTCTTCTGCCTCATTTATCCTAGCAGTTAGCACCCCCCATTTTTTATTGCACTCATGAATAGCCTTTTTGATTTTGACTTGGTTAGATTTTAGTTCTTCTATTTCTCCAGAAAGGGTTTCTCTAATAACTTCCATGCTTTTTTCAAGCCCAGCTAGTATCTTTAAAATCATGATTCTGAACTCTAGGTCCGACATTGTACTAATGTCCGTATTGAGTAGGTCCCTTGCAGTCGGTACTACCTCTTGTTCTTTTCGTCGAGGTGATTTTTTCCGTCTTTTCATTTTGTCCAGAGGAGAATAGATGAATGAAAGAACAAAATGCTAACAGGGTAACAATGTCCCCAGAAAATATACTCTAAACAAATCAGAGACGACCTGAAGCTAGGGGAAAAGAAAGAAAGAAAGAAAAAGAAAAAAGCAAACAAAAACAGAACAAAACAAAAAAACAGAATAAGATCAAATATGATCAGGCTGGTGTATAGATCAGTGCCACACACTAGATTTTGGCTGTATTTTGGTCTGTTAGAAGAAAGTTCCTCCCAAAATTTTAAAGAAAGAAAAACTTAGATATGTACAAAAATAAGGGCTGATACGATGAAGGTATGAAATATGTACAGATGAAAATTATAAAAAATTTTATAAAAGGAATTGATAAGTTGTTTGAAAAAAGAAAGAAGAGGATTTAAAAAAAAAAAGAAAAAAAAGGGAGAGAATATGATCAGGCAGGAGACTAGAACAAAGCCATACACTAGAGATTTAGGGTATATTTTGATCTGTTAGAAGAAACTGTATCTCAAAATTTTAAAGAGAGAACAACTTACATACATATGCCAAAAATAAGGGTAACTACTACGAAGGGATAGAGTATGACTCTAAAAAAGAAAAAGAAAAATGTTTTTTTAAAAAAGGGATTTATAAGATGTTGGTTGAAAAAGGGAAAAAGAAAAATTCAAAAAAAAAAAAGACAGTTAAAAAAAGAAATTAACTTTGAAAGACTAAAGAATCATGGTAAGAAAGCCATGAATTCTATGTGCAGTATTCCCCTAGTGCTGGAGTTCTGCTGTTCTCCTTGATCGGTAAACTTGGTCTTGGCTGGCGGTTCTTGCTGATCTTCTGGGGGAGGGGCCTGTTGCCATGGTTCCCAAACGTCTTTGCCGGAGGCGGAATTGCCCCGCCCTTGCCAGTCTGGGCTAAGTCATCTGCTCGGGTTTGCTCTCGGGAGCTTTTGTTCCCTGCAAGCTCTCTGTACAGCTATGGAGGACGAGAGTGAAAATGGCAGCCTCCCAGTCTCCGCCCCAGAGGAGCCGAGAACTTGGGGCCCCGCTCCTCAGTGCACCCCCAGAAGAAAGCAGGCAGTCAGTCCCGTCTCCCTGGTCTCCGGCCGCACTGCGTGTTCACCCGGCCTGTGACCGAGCGTTTCTCTCTCTGGCACTCGACCCCGTGTGGAGTCTCCAAACCCAGCAGATCCCTGCGGTGCGCTCCCGCGCCGCTCCTCCCGGGGGAGGAAGGTGGAGTCTCCCCGGATCTGCCGCTTGTTGGGTTCCTGCTGGAGGAGTAGTGGCCCGACTGGGCCGCGGATCACAGTTTATGGCCACCCCAAGCTGAGAGCCTGCGCCTCGGCTCCGTCTCTGCAGCCGGCTTCCCCGCTCCGATACCTGGGAGCTCTGGCACACTCAGTCACCCCCGGTCTTTCTGTGACCCCGAGGGTCCTGAGACCACACTGTCCCGCGAGGGTTCCACCCCCCGCTTAGCCACTGGAGCAACGTCCCTCAGCGGAGCCGACTTCTAAAAGTTCCGATTTTGTGCTCCGCGGCTCTATCACTTGCCAGAAGCGGCCGACGGAGGCCCCCTCCCCCGCCGTCTATCCTCCCGAATAGTGCCTCGGATTCACTTCTCCGCACGTCCTACCCTCCAGTAAGTGGTCGCTTCTCTGTTCAGAGAGTTGTTGCTACTCTCCTCTTCGATCTCCTGTTGAGTTCGTAGGTGTTCAGAATGGTTTGATCCCTATCCAGCTGAATTCCTGAGGCCAGACGAAATCCAGGTCTCCTACTCCTCTGCCATCTTGCTCCGCCCCCTCCCCTTAAAATCATGCTTCTTAAGTGGCCCACTGCATCCAAGTGTCCCCTAGTGCTCGCTAGCCCCTTCTTGTTTTTACTGATAAGAATGTTCTAACGGGGTGTGCGGGCTGTCCAGCTAGAAACTGCACTTCCCTGCCACTCTTGCTCATATTAGGCTAAAGAGGTATGAATGCAAGGGATTGTATAGCTTCTGGGTCATTGCCTTAAAGACAGACTGCTTGTCCTGGATCCCTCTTTTCCTCTCCAGCTTTCTGGAAAAGAGTGATGCTGGAGGCAGCTTCGGAGGTTACATGTCGGAGATGACCAAGTCACATGAGAGAGTTACTGCATTTCGAAGCCTCTTTTTTACAGCCGTTTACAAATACTGCAGGACCAGTAAAATGTATACAAATAATCCACGTTAAATAAAAAGATCCTAGATCTCAATACTAAGAGATCATTATTAATATTTTGGTATATATGCTTCTAGATTTTTCTGTGTGTAATATATATATGTGTTTCATATCTTGTATATTTCTAATATGCATTTCTAATATATACATATTCTTAATAAACACAAATACATATATATTTATACCATACTTACTATGTTGCCACTCATTATTCTCACCTAACAACGTATCATAAAAATAAAGGACTACAACATCATGGAATGCCTGCATGATAGTCCACGATTTGGGTGTTTCATCAACCATCTAGACAAACCTTTGGGGCTGTACGTTTGTGTAGTATAATGCAGTGACCAAGATCATTGGCTTTGGGGTCAGAGATACATGGGTTCTGCCAAGCCAAGTCTTTGAACTTTAAACAAGTCACTCTAAGCCTCAGTTTTTGATTTTTGTCAAATGGGGATGATAATGGTACCTACTTCATGAGGTTGCCGTGAAATGAAATGATCTAATGTCTTTAAATATGCTAGTGCTGGTCCTGGTACATAGTGAACACCCCATGAATATTAGCTGTAATATTAATAATATTCAGCATGTTTGCTATTGTAGAAGACACCATGGCGTTCATCTTGTTCTGTCGATCTTTCATACGTATTATTTCTTCAAAGTCCTTGAAAATAAAAATTCCTATCCCTTGTATTTTCTCATTGGGTGAACTTATAAGAGCCAGGCAGCTTGTGCTGTAGATGGCTTATCCTAAGGCTGCTGGGCGGAGGCCAGTTCCACCCACAGGTCATTAAGTGAAGGGTATTGCTGCTGGGTTTTCCCTGTTTCCTCCTCTTTATATCATCTCAAACCCAGGGTTTGATCAGGGTTTCTGAACTCTCCTTGCTGTTCGCCTGCCTTTGTGCCCCCTGTTCTTTTTTTGTTTGTTTCTATTTTTATTCAAATTCTAGTTAGTTAACATATCATGTAATATTAGTTTCAGGAGCAGAATTTAGTGACGCCTCACTTCCATATAACACCCAGTGCTCATCACAAGTGGTCTCCTTAATCCCTGTCAGCCATCTAACCCACCCCCCACCCCCCTCCCCTCCAGCCACCCTCTGTTTGTTCTCTATGATAAGAGTCGGTTTTATGGTTTACTTCTCTCTTTTGTTCCCTGTTTTTGTTCATCTGTTTCACTTCTTAAATCCACTGTTTTTCTGTGTTGTAAGAAGTCCTGCTTATCCTTCAGTGTCCTGTTTACATGACTTCCTTTCCTCCCCTGCTCTCGGCATCTCTGTGATAACAACCATCTCCGCCTGCTGTCTGAATCAAAGAGCAAGAAATGCCGGTCGCTTTACCAGCTATGCTCAGATTGCCTGAGAATCCTGACTTTACCATTTACAGTATGGCCTTGGGTAAGTTCCTTGCTTCTTCCGGCCTCATTTCCTTTACCTGTAAGATGGGGATAATAGTATCTTATCTCATACGGTTGCTGTATGAAGCAAATGTTATGATGTCTTGTAAAGTGCTTGGTGTAGCCTTCGGAACACAGTAAGCATTTCAAGAGTGCTTATTAGTAGTAGTTGCAGTAGTGAAGAAGAAGGAGGAGGAGGAGGAGGAGGAGGTCGTAGTAAGGGATACCTCCTACAACCCCTGCTCAGGGCAACAGCCCCGGGTGCTGTTTGCACTGGGGTGGCCACCAGGATTGAGTGAGAGATTAGGCAGGGATGTGCACGGACATGGCATGGACATAGCCTGTGTGACCTGGTCTGAAATGATGATATGCATGAATTACATATTCTCATTTTAAATCGGAACAGAACCACAAATGAAAGTTGTCGGTGATAGAAGGGCAACTTCATTTTACATATTAGAGATGAATCAGAAGCGTGAAGAGGGCACAGAAAGCAGAGTGAAACGGATGCCTAGAGAAAATCAGAGAAAGAGAGAACAAGCGCAACTTTGCAGTCTCTGTGAAAGGTTGCCCAGGTTCCTGGCCACTTTCCAGTTCCCAATTCCAGTCCTCAGGAGTCCTGGCTGTACTTTGGTTCCTGTCCTTTGATTTCAGTAAGTGTCCTTTGTGTGACTTTATAATAAATGTACCCATTTTGAAGCTAGATTGAGGTGCTCTCTGTTCTAGTCACCAAAAAAAGCTCTAAATACAGATCAGTTGCAGGCCTCATGCCCCACCTCTAAACTATAGACCATGAGCATCTTTAAAGCAAAGGGTGACATCAGTGTTTTTACTTAAAAGATATTTCAAACATATTAAAAAAAGAAATAATTAATGTGCATCTGTGAACCCAATAATTAGCTTTAGCAATTGTTGAATCAAATAGCATTGCCATGTTTGCCTCATAATTTTTAAAAAGAACTGAAGAATTTCAGTACAGATGAAACCTCTGAGATACTCATCCTCAATCTTATTGCCCATCCTTCTCAAAAGTAGCCACTATCCTGATTTTGGTATTTATCACTCACATGTGAGATACATCTATTATTTTGCATTATTTAAACTTTACAAAAATTATACCATTCTGCAACTTTAACATGTCACCTGTTTTTGAAAGTTATGTAGTCAACTCTACAGATATGTGGAAATTTTCTCTCCCCCAAATCATGCCTCTCTCTCCCTGCTCTCAGACCTTTGACATAATGTTTGAGTGCCTTCCCCTCGCCCCACTATCTGATCCAAATGTTGAACATCTTTTCACCTTCCATACAATTCAAATGTTACCCTTCAGACACATTTTCTAGCAGGAGCTTCGTTCTCTCTTCTGCTTGTGTCTTGTTTTTCCTGCCATTAAATTAGTCATCCAAGTATATTATAATTGTTCACATGTCTATCTCACTCACTAAATGTTGAAATCTTGGAAGGGGGTCAACAAACTTTTTCTGTAAAGGCCAGATAGTAAATATTTTAGGCTCTGTGGGCCATAAAGTCTCTACCACAACTACTCAGCTCTGCTGTTGGAGCGGAAAAGCAGCCACGGATGGTACCTTACAAATGGGCATGCCTGCGCTGCCACAGAACTTTATTTATCAACACCGAAATTTGAGTTGCATATATTCTTCTCTTGACTTTTTCTGACTATTTAAATATGTGAAAACAATTCTTAGCTCACAAGCGGTACAATCCCAGATCGTGAGCTGAATCAGGCCCATGCGTTATAATTGCCAACCCGAGCCCCAGAGGCTGCGTTCAGGTCTTTCCAGGTTTGCATCTCTATTGCCCATCCTGGTGCCTGACACAGTCTACGCTCAACAAACTTGATTCAAATCAATGAATAAAGAAAGGAAAGAGCACAGGCAACAGGAGTAAATCGGCACATCTGTTCTCTCCGTGCTCATGGTTTAGGACCCAGGACTTATCAGCGTGTGAACAGAGCACACGCACGCACAGCCCAGCACCGGCATTCTCTAGGGCTCTCTTCTCAGCAAGGCCAGTAGAAGTGCTGAAAGCAGTTCAGAGTCAGTCGGGATTTCCAAAAGAGCCCAGTTGTGGAGATGAGCTGGCTGGAGTAAGAGGCGCCCCTGGGAGCTGGGCCAGCAGCTGCTATACCCTCTCCTTTCTCTCTTGCAGCAGCAGGCAATGGCGTCCTGAGGGTTTGAGAGAATGGCGCGGGAGAGGAGGCTCATGCGAGATGGACAGGAAGAGTCATCCTACCAGAGGGAGGGGACGGAGTCGGAGAAAACTGTGAGATCGTTGGCACGGTGCCACATTGACAGGAGTCTTATAAACCAGGCAGGGGTTGTGATACGTGAGATGTGACCAGAGAGCTGGAGCCATGAAGGTGTTTTGATTGGGGTGAAGATAGGATCTAAGAAAGTTTTGTTGCCATTTATACTGGCAGAGACCCAGGTGAAACAAAAAGAAAGAAAGAAAGTTGGGGGTCTCTTGAGTATACTCGGGTGTGACATGATGAGGCTGGCAAGGAAAATGAGGCAAGAGGATGGTTTTAAGAGAAACTTCAAAGGAACAACCATTAAAACTCTGCATATCCTCAGTGGGTGCAGAGAGATAAACAAAGATGATACCACGATTTTGTGCCTAGCTGATTGAAACATGTATAATTCCTTTCTGAAAAGAGGCAAGGGGTGAAGGGGAAGGGAACAAATTTGAGACCCAGGTCTTAGTTTCTGCCAGTCGAGTCTGAGGTGATGATGATAAATTCAAAGAGCGGTGTCTGTGAGACTCAGATTCAGACGTGAGAGTGGCACGGTGGCGTGCTGGTAAGTGCTTACTCACGGGCTCTCCAGCAGCAAAAGCATCTGATCCATAGTACTTGCCGGCGTCTGTGGTACAACCCCTCCTGCCTTGGCTGATTGTAAGCTACCAATCTGACGTCACTGAACACAGAGTTGGGAAGAGCGGCCAGGAGGGACTTCTGGGAGCTGGGGTCAGCCGGGAGATACCACTGGGAGATGGCAAGGATGGGCATTTGAAAATCAAAGGAAAAGTAAAGCTGGGAGAACCCTTAAGAATCTTGGGCTCAGCCCTTCATTTTACAAAGACAAAACTGAGGCTAGCCATAAGACATAGGGCAGAGCTGAGCTCTGGAAAGTAGCAGGATGGTTTGGAGGTAGAAGAGCAGAGCATTGGGGGTTCAGCCATTATATACACTGACAGAGTGTGGTGCTGCAAACACACTCCGTTTGAAGAGTAAGATAGTTATGACATCTACGGTGAGAGAAATATAATCCCCAATGATTATTGGTAACCATAGAAGGATAATAGCGTTGGTGGCAGTTTTCTATTCTAAGTCCAGTTTTCTTTCCTAAGATAACTCTTCTCTAAAGGTTTTCTTAGAATTGGGCAGTACATCAAGGGAGGAATTGCTTGTGGTCTGTTTTCCTTAGCTACCAGCACAAATTACTTCAGGTGTTAAGGGTCTAAGTTTGCATGGACACTCAAGTTGACACATAAATCAAAAGAAGGATATGATCCTTGTGGGTGTTTACCTGAGCATTGTAAGAGAAGGCTGAAAACCCACTACTTCTCAGATTCCACTGAGAGCTTCTGAACATCCAGGGGCATGGTGGGAGCTCAGCCGTTGTCTTTAGGGTGGTGGGCGTCATCTGCTTACTTCCTCACCATGACGCCCAAAACCTGACTTGTAAGGAGGCTGCCTTAAAAACACTGATACCACATTCACCGCCTCATCCAATATAGTCTCACCTGCTCCTTAGACATGGAGGAGGTACAGGTCTCATCAAGTCCTCAAGTTCAAGGAAAGTTCAATCAATATTTTTCTTTTGTTAACTTAAGTTTCAATGATGTGACAGTTCTCAGTAATCGCAACACATTGAGCTTATCTTGCTCTGGTCTTAGGGAAACAAAGGCTCATACAACTTCATGGTGTTGAGTTTTACCCCCAAACTCTCCTTGAAATGTTGCTTCAGCCTCCATTCTTATCCTAAGGTTTTTTTTAACAAACTGAGGTCCTTTGAGAACTTTATTTTATGCATAGGGGAGTATCCTCCTATTTATACATATTCTACTGATTTCTTTCAACTTTGAGGAAATGAAGAAAATCTTGTTTCCCTTCAAGACTTTGACCTAGATAAGATCAGACCCTGTAGTCCAATGATAGACCTCAGAAGCCAGTATTGATCTGCCTTCAGAAACTTACAGGCCATTTAAGTTTTTAAATATATGAAGACCACATGATTCACCAGGCCCACTTTGATCTTGCCAGGAAAGTGTTTACAGGAAAACATTTGCAGTCTTGCATGCAAATACTTGTAAGTGCAAATCGGATCTTCGAAACCCACTTGTAACTTACTCATTCTTCTTATTGGGAGTCCCCCTGAACTGATCAATCAGCAAAGAGTCAACTTATTAGTTAAAACTGTTACTTTACTTCTGTAATTCAAATTAAACTGGCCCTTTGGTGGGGGTCTTAAGGCTCATTTCATCACACAAGAAATACCCACATGTCTACAAGAGCTTTAAAGGGTAAGATAACTCTTTTCTAAAGGTTTCTTAGAATTGAGCAGTACGTCAAGGGAGGAATTATGGTATATTTGATATACCCAAATTTTATAAAAACCTGAACTACATAGCAAGTTTCCCCACCTTCTTTCTTTCTTAAACTCCCTCTGCTCACTCTTTCTCCTCGTCTCTCTCCCACATTGGTCTTCTGGCCTCCTTTCTGGTCATTTCCCTCTCTGCCTACTCTGGCCTAAATGTGTGTGTCTCCCTACAACTCACATGTTGGAATCCTAATGCTCAATGTGATGGTGTTGGGAGGTTGGGCCCCCAGGGGTGCTTTAGGTCATGAGGGTGGAGCCCTCGTGAATGAGATTAGTGCTCTTATTAAAAAAAAGACCCCACAGTGCTGCCTAGTTCCTTCTGCCACATGAGGAAATCATGGGAAGTCTGCAACCCGGAAGAGAGCCCTCACTCAACCATGCTGGTGCCCTGATCTTGGACTTCCCGCCTCCAGAACTGTGAGAAACAAATTTCTGTTGTTTATAAGCCACCCAGCCTGTGGTATTTAGCCCAAATGGACTAAGACAGTGACCATCTTTTTTGTTAAGGAAAGCAATCTGGTCGTTCCTTAAATCTTCTCAAAACCTCTTCATGTGAAAGAAAATGTGAAAAACAATTTTTTAATTTTTTGTCCTGCCTATAAAAATACTCTGTCACGATTGTTGTGCGAACAAATAGTTTGCTTTTAAACCAAATCATTGATGTAACCTGTGGAAGTCGTGACTCGTGGTTCCTCCTTCTCCTCATTTCTTGTCTTCCACAGAATGTGTCCCCATGTTCCCTAAAGAGAGAGAAGAGCAGCTTCACTGTATTATCCGTGGGCTCTTGCCTACAGACCGATCAGGTATCTACACTGAGGACAGATAGTCCTGATCTCATGGAAGACAAGGGGGGTGGGGATTCCGCTCTCCTCCAAGTGAAAGCAGATTGTGCTACTGTAGTGGTAGATCATGAAATCATGGTAGTAGGTCATAGTGATATTTTTTAAAAAATGAAATATGATAGAATAAAATATCAGACTACATTAGATAGGCAAGATGAGTAAAATTTTACGGAATATTTATTTCAGTTATAACTAATGTAAAATGTATTTCTTATTGTGAATTGCAAGTCAAAAATATTTGAAAATTTTGAAAGCCACTGCTTTAGGTAAGCCACTGTTTTACTTGACAGCTCAAAGATTGTTACCAACTCTGCGGAGTAGACTGGGGTTGGGAAATTAGGCATTATCTGCTCTAGCTCTTCTGTGTCCTGTACAAAAGCAGATCTTCTCCCTTAAGCCTTTGGAGCAGGGGGTTTTCAAATATTCTCTCCCAGGCTTTCAGAGGGTGTTGCACTGGGGGTTTTCACATGGTCAAACTTTATGCCCCGCATCCCACAACCTTCTCCTTTAAACTCCACCCCATAGAGAGAGTCCAGTTCTGCCTCCCATTTTGTTTAACCATTCCTATCCACCATTCCTATCCACCAAACTGATTAAAACTCAGCCAGCATTAAAATCTTCAAGTAGCTTACATATTTAATAGATTTCGGTGTCGAATATCTGCTTCTCAAGGGTTGATGAGCTCTGGTATCCCTGATGGCATGTGCATGTGTTTGCCTGGAGGGAGAAAACTCTCCCCTAGGCAGTGCTTCTCAGACTGTAATGGAGATGTTGGCATACTGCAGATTCTGATTTTGTGCATCTAGAGCAGGACCTGAGATTCTGCATTTCTATCATGTTTCCAGGTGGTGTCAATGCCACTGGTCTTTGCATCATGTTTGAAAAGCAAGGCTTAGCATACTCAACATGAAACATCCTTGGCCACTGCTAGAATTAGCTCCCTACCAGCACCCCGTTCTTTTCTAGTATACGTAAGAAATCCAAACCCTACGTATTAACGTAGCTTTGATTCTTTCTTAAGAACGAATATTTTGACCTTATTGTGCTAAGAAGATTAAAACATTCTTCCTCTTCTGAATTCTCTCTCACAGGACTAGTACAACTCCAGTAAGTTAATAATACAGAGCACTGTGCCCAATCCACTTCTTCCCATTCCCTGGGGATGGACGCTTGAGGAGAAGTCTGGGTTTGCCATGCCACATTTACGTCTGCTGTCCCAATTAGAGTCTCCTATTAGGCTGTTTCTGATGCCATTGTTTACAATATGAACACTTGCACACATGCACACACATTTAACCGCTCTAAAAAGTGTGTCATCCGATTATTGTAAGCCAGGTGGTAAGCTTGAAGTTATTGTGATTGCCTGTGTGTGAGAAAGCATGTTATTACTGGTGGAATAACCAAACAGCTCCAATTCTTGGAACTTTCAGTCAACAAAGCATTTGTTGAGGACTGTGAGTTCCAGTAGTTGCCTGAAAACCACCAGCTGACACATTCTGGTAAGACCAAGAAACTGCCAGTGTCAAAATTTGCAGGATGGTATCAGTAGCTTAGAAAAGACCAGAACCCAAAGCGGCAGGCTCCTTCAGAGAGACGAGCATCACCAGCTCTCTGGAGACTGCAGGTGAGGAGTAGGAAGCATCAGCAACACTGAACTGAAAAGTCACTCAGAAGACTTCAATTCGGAAGAAGCTTTATTTTGCTTGACTTTTTCTCTGATGTTTACGCGTGCGCGTACACACACACACACACACACACACACACGATAGTGTAATTTCAGAAATCTATGTTTAAATAAGTCTAAAAGAACTATGTTGGTATATCAAACAAAAATTCCAATTAAATTAAGAGAATATTTTATCATAGTTTAGTAAGCGGTTTGTTTGTTTGTTTTCCTAGTGGTACATAAAGTAAGGTTCATCTTCCACTCGATGGCATCTTAAATTGATGGAACACATTTTGAACCACATTTCTTCACTTATGACATATCCAGGGTCCCAAAACATGACTAATCTGGGATCATGATCTACGTTTCCTAGTTCTTGGCCTATTCCATCCCCTACCATGTATCAGAGTACTTGTGCTAAGCCACCATGCCCTGAGAGGAAGACTCTTGTCTTTTACCCAGCAGAGCATCTGATATGTAGCGCCATTCAATAGCATTTGTTTTCTGAGTAAAGGAATGAATGAATGACACTATGAACACGTAAGCATTCAAAGTGACATGCCTCATGCTTTCCTAGAAGTGATGACCGGTAAGTACCAAGTTCAATGTCAGAAAAAGACAAATGTCTCCCCTCTTCCACACCAATGGAATGTGACCAAAATGTAGGTCAAGAGGCAGAGTAATTCATCTTTCATGAAGACATCATTGTTTAATGCCATTTGAAAAGTATGAATGAAGAAGAAAAAATAATCTGTTCTTCACCAAACCCATCTAAATTTAATTAGCATGGCAAAAATAAAGGAACTTTATTTGTGAAGGATTATTATTCCTTTTTTATAAGGAGGAGGGCATTTACTCTTTAATTTGTGCATGGAATCTCTAAAGATGACAGGATGCACAACCTCAGCTCTAGATACATTCAAGCCAGTTCCCAAGAAACTCTCTGACTCTTTCAGGAGGCTCATCAGTGATGGAAATGTGTCACTTTTGCCTAAGGCAATGTCATTGCTCAGGGGAAAGTAAAGCACTATCGTTAGGTCAAGGGAGTTGTATACAGAGAACACCCAAGGGCATAAGGGGTTTCTTCAAAGAAATGTGTAAGGAGAAATGAGTGAAAGTATGCAAATTGCCTTGAAAATGAGAGGAGAAATTCTTTGAGAACTATGTGAAGCCCTTGATAAACCCATAGCTCCAAAACCTCATTTACATGCCAATTAATTAGAGAATCCTTCTAAGGAGGGCAGAAGCCTTGGACTGAAAACAAAATTGCAGCAGTACTTGAGCCCTATCCTGTAAATAATCAATAACATGTTCGATAGACCAGTATCATACAGAAGACATTTCAGCTTCAGATTTGAGGAAAATACCTTTATGGAAAAAGAGAAATCATGGAAACTCATCAGTTGGCCACCAAGAGAAAAATAGAATAACCCAACTCAAGAAAAGACTTTTGGTTACAGTCTAGATCCCCACCAAAAGTAGTTGGCTGCCCACTTAACCAAATTCGAGAATTGTCTTGTCCTTGAGTCCTAGGGTGGGAGTGTGGTAAAATTTTTGCCCCTGTATTATACCTCCTTCCTCAAATGGCTGAATCATTCCTAAGGTGGGGGTAAGAGACTGATAGGGAGGAGGTAGGGAGGGAGAGGAACAATAGTTTACTAGTCCATAATAATGAAATGGCCTAAGAATCCACAACTCAGCAGCAATATCTATGCAACACTCACAGAGCTCATATTTCAAGTCCCAAACTGCTCTCCTGCTGGCCTCTGATGAAGGAGAGCCCTGGGCAGAGAGTTTGAGGACAAAGAGACTCCAGTGATTCATCTACTTGCATTGACATGAACCAATGGGAAAAGCAGTCAGAAATTCCATCCCTGTCCTGGCTCTGCCTCCAACTAAACACATGATGCTGGAATACCAGTTCACATCCCTGAGTCTCTATTTCTTCATATTTAAAATGAAAATATATGAGCAAATTACAAGACCTTACAGATCCATCATGCTATAGGTCACTCCTGCTCTCAAGGAATTCAATTTTTGTCAGTAAAAAGAAACTACAAATTATAAGTGCAAATTAGAAATGAATGTGTCCCCAAAGGGAGGAATAGCAAGTTCTGTAAGTGTGCAATGGAAGAAGAAATATGTCAAGGAGTTTCAAGTGAATGTTCATGGCCTAAGGGTCTTTTAGGATGGTTAAGATTTGAATTTTTAGAGAAGTAAGGAAAATCTGGGCCTCATTGGAGAAGGGTCATGTCTGCCTTGCCATGATATCCCCTGGTGAAAGCATCACAAGTCCCCAGTAGCTCCTGTCACACGAGGGGATAGGGGATGTGGGGTAAGGGAGAAGGTCCCAATGTGGAAATAATGTTTCTGCCTACACAGAGCACTTTTTGACAATCAACAGTGCTTGTATTTCTCACCTCACTGCTTCCTGACCCCAACCCTGCGAGACAGTACAAGAAGCTGTTATAATCCCTTTGATGGAGGAGAGTCTTTATGACTGGCCTGGACCACTGCTGTGGTTAGGGACAAGGCTGGGCGTACTCGGGTTACGTCTCTCCTCTCTCCTTCCACTGTCCGACAATCCTCCCATGAGCATCCATTCCTTCAAATGTACATGGTGCCTAGATTATAAAGTCATCTATATACAAACCCTATCAAAAGCAGTCCCCCCAACAATTTATTCCCACTTTGCATGTGAGAAAACTGAAGTTTAGAGAAACTAATCACAGAGCAAGTGGTAAATGATGTAGAAGATTCTCTAGTAGAAGCTATGAAAGAGATCAGATGATTTCTTTCCTTGGCAGCTTGAAAGGCAGAGGGACATCGAATCACAGGTAAAACTAAAACTCTTGGCTGGCAGCTCTCTTCAACTATTTGAAGGCTGTCATAGATCAAAGAAGTAAGATTTGCTCACTTTTCTACTTCTAAAAAGGGCACACAAGAACCAGTCAACTTGATGAGAGTGAGACAGATTTCCACTCAACTTAATGAAGAACTTTTTTCAATGTTTTCCACTTGTAGAGGAAATACAGGATGATTTGAGGAAAATTCAAAAAACAAAGAAAAATAACTTCATAATCCCATAATCTAAAAATTATATTAATATTTTAGGATATTTTTCCTCTCATTTTTCAATGAGTACATATGATTAAATAATTGAGATCATACTGTACATAAAATTTTGCATGCTCTTTTTTCACTCAACATTATATCATCTTACAAGCATTTTTTTTCAGCTCATTAATAAGCGCTTCATAAGCATAATTTAACAGCTACATAATATTCAATTGTATGGCTGCATCACAATTTATTTAAGTAATGCCCTATTTTGGGACATTTATGTTGTACTTAATTTGGGCCTATTATAATGTTTCAATGAAAATCTCTTGTGCATAAATCTTGCTGCACAGTTTTTTGAATTTTACAGGCTAGATTTTTAGGAGTTGAATTACTTAATAAAAAGTGTGATTATCTTTAAGACATTGATACATATTGCCATTTTCCCTCCATGAAATTTGTACTAATTAACCTCTGCCTCCTCATTTTTTTCCCCTTGGTATTCAAGACTTTGCATGCAAGGGAAGGGAGGGGAAAACAGAAGGGGAAAAAATCAGAGTGGGAGACAAACCATGAGAGACTCTTAACTATGAGAAAGGAATAGGGTTGCTGGAAGGGAGTGGGGCGGGGGGAATGGGGTTACTGGGTGATGGGCATTAAGGAGGGCATGTGATGTGATGAGCACTGGGTGTTATATGCAACTGATGAATTTCTGAACTCTACATCTGAAACTAATGATGTTCTATATGTTGTCTAATTGAATTTAAATTAAAAAAAGACTCTGCATGCTTCTGTTTTTATTTTTCTTCTTCACTGATTATTCCTTCTCAATCTATTTTGCTTGCCTTTTCTCTTCTGTTTGGCCCCTAACTGTTGGAGGGTAACAGGACTCTCTCTGGCCCTCCCCTCTCTTTGCTATTGCTATATTTTCCCTACATTAATTAAACCAGTCCCCTTGGTTTTGAAAATGAACTAGAACTCCCAAATTTATATCTCTACCATGACCTTTTCCTGCAACTTGAACCCAGTATATCCAATTGCTGACATGACGATTGCACTTGGATGTCTAATAGATATCTCAGCCTTGACACACCCAAACTCTTGATTTTCCTCCAAACCCATGCCAATCTGCTTCTTCACAAGCCTTTCCCATCTCAGTGACTGGAAATCCCATCCATTCAATTGTTCAAAGAGGGAGTTTTCATTGAGTCTTTCCTCTCCTTCACCCACCAAATCAAATCTGCCAGCAGGTCCTACCAACCTTCTCTCCAAAACCATTCCTAATCTGATTCCCTCTGATCCCATTTCTCCAACCTAATCCAAATTAACTGTGGTCTTTTGCCTCCTTGAGATCTAACTTTCTAAATGAAGTCACCATTTTCAGTCTTGCTATGCCTACAATTTTCATTGTCCACTTAACAGCCATTTTTTTTTCATTTATGCATTCTGCCAACAAATATTTTTGAGCATCTGCTACATACTGGGTATTCTAAGCACTGGGGTATAACAGGAAACAAAATAAAGTGTCAATCTCAAGGGATTTATACCCAAATTGGGTAGTATGACGATAAAACATAGAATTTATTTATTTTTATTTTCTAAAAAGATTTTATTTCTTTATATATTCGAGAGAGAAAGTGTGTGAGTGAGGAGGGGGGTAGAAGAAGAGGGAGAGGGAGAATCCTAAGTAGACTCCACACTGAGCATGGATTCGGACACAGGATCTCATGACACTCGATCTCATGACACTGAGATCATGACCTGAGCTGCAATCAAGAGTCGGAAGGATGCATAACTGACTGAGCCACCCAGGCACCCCAACAAAATGTAGAATTGAAAATTAAAGCTAGGGAGTGGACCAAATTGCTGTTTCATCTTGGGTAGTCAGAAAAAGTCTTTCTAATGAGACATTTTTGCAGAGACCCGAGGGAAATGAGAGAATGTGCCATAAACACATCTTGGGCGATGATATTCCCTGCAGAATATATACCAAGTGCAAAGTCAGGAACACATGTGGAATGTCCAAGGGCCATGCATGTTAAGTATCTTTATGTTTAGATGGGATTATTCATCCTGCCTCAGGATGAATTCCACAACATCCCACAGAATGTGTAACAAACAGGCTTTATTAGGGAATCTTACAAGTGAGAGATCCACGGGATTAGATGAGGCATGCAACCCCTGCCCCCCATCCCATGGCAAGGCGTGCTGGGCTCGGACACATAGTGGGTTTGTGTGCCAATGGAAGGACCTAACTCCCTGTGAGGATGACCTTCTCGGTGGGTAATAAACACTGCTTGGAGTCAGGCAGGTGGGGTTTAAGGTGCTAGGTGTTTATGGAAGTTATTTGGCGACTTTAGTATCACAACAATTTGTAGCCCTTCCTGCCAGAGAAAGGAAGCCAGTATTCCTATGTGGAGCTAAGTTTTGGGACAGCCTCTCCTACCAGAACCAAGGTGGTCCCAATTACCTCATTGTCCAGGTAACCCCAAACAAGCATCTAGGGCCATTTTTGAACTCCTATTTATCAAACTATATCAAAGAACAGCAAGGGGGCCCGTGGTTTTGGAACAGGAATGGGGAGGGGGAGAGGGAAGTGGGCGGGTAGGAGATGAGGAGAAAATGACAGCGGAAGGGGTGGAAGGGATCCTGTTGAGCTTGCAAGCCACTGCAAAGATTCTGTGCCCACATGAGCTGCCTTTACTCTTGTCACCGTGGACAACATGTCAATGTTCCACTCCAAGGTTTCTCACGAATGACATTAATCTCTCCGAAATCATCAGTTCTCTCTCTCTCCCGGATCATGCAAACATGCAATTATTCTCCAATTTCCAAAATCCCTCCTTTAACTCCAGATTCTCTGTCTCTACCAGCTCCATGCCCTGAAAAGTTTAATGGACTGAAACTCTCACTACCCCATGATTTCTGGTTTCTGGTTAGGTTTGCCCATGGGGATAGGGTTGCCAGATTTAACAACAACAATAAAATACAGGACACCCAGTTGGAATTTTAGGTAAACAAGAAATATTTTTTTTTAGTAGAAGTATATTTAAGTATTGCACTTATACTAAAAAGAAATTCACTGTTTATCTGAAATTCAAATTTAACTGGGTGCCCTATATTTTATTTGGCAACTCTACGTGGGAGTCCATGAGGAGATTGTAGGGTAGGGCAGAGAAAGGGGGCATTCTGTCCCCCACCACTCCATCAGTGTAGTTGTTTCTGGGGTCCTCTACCTGAGGCCTCAGCCTCCGTCAGGCAGCGCATCTTCCAGGGCTACAGCACTCACTGTTCCTATAACAGTTCCTAGCCCTGCTTTTTCAGGGCCAGGGAGGGTCAAAGCTTCCTGTGCCTGCTAATTACTGGGCACCCCACATGCCTCTGTTTCCATGAATGTTGCCCACCTCTGTGAATCGTCTTTCTTAATTTTTCTTCAGTTTCCCACTTTGAGTACACTGTTCTCCACTGGCACTCTTAGCCACGCCTATTCATTCTCCCTGACTCGGGTGTTTCTTCCCCTGGGCCGGGATGGTGACTTGTGTACAGCATTCAGCACTAACACACATTTGAAGTATTTGTTGACTAGTTGGATGTAATTCCTTCATTCACATGTATTTACTGGGTCAGTGGTTCTCATGGTGTGATCCTTGGACTCTGGCTAATTTAAGAAGCATCATGTGGGAACTTGTTAGAACTCCAAATTCTCAGATCCATGCTGGGCCTATTGAATCAGAGACCTTGGAGGTGGGCCCAACAATCTTTGTTTCAACAAAGTCTCCAGGTCATTCTGATATCTGCTAAATTTGAGAAACTTTGGGGTAAGAAATGGGAATATTGTGGTGAGCAAAATGACAAGGTCTCCAGACTCATGGTAATTATCAGTATGGCAGACATATTTACACACATTCATCTTAACTGACTTTAATAGACAGCATCTAAATACATTTTGCCTATTTATACTTGTGAATGGTTGCCCTCTGTGATTCATAGCCTGGGCTTGTCCCCTTTATAAAATCCCTAGAAGTTTCCAACAGACCCTTTCTGAATCTGACCTGAACATAAGCTGAGCTTTGCCAGTTTAGAGAAGCTGAATTCTCCACCTCAAACTAAACTTAGTTCAAGCCAACATGGGGGACAAAAGATTTGACAGCAAATAAGGGAAAGTCTGCGGAATCTTCCCATGATCCTATATTGCTTTCACATGTCCTACTTGATATTAAAAACCAAAAGTAAAAACCTGAATCAGGTATAAAACCTTTTTATGATTATACAACCCTAAAAACCAAACTCCATTTTACATGTAAATACAAGATATTTTTGCACCATTTATTATGCTCATTTATTATTTTCCATGATTGCAACTATTATGCAAATTGCAGGCACATGGTACTCTGTTGTGTTCTTGTCTCAAGTGTTGTTCATCATTCCCAAAAATCATACCACCAGTGGATGAGTTGCCAACACAACACATCTTTATCGGTCACATTTGTGGCTACCATATTCACTGTGATTCTACAAATAGGAAAAAAACATCTGACTACATTATGTCTTCTAGCACAGTGTGTCTCAGACTCATGAGTTTCCTGGGACTGGTGTTACAACCAGATTCTCACTCAGTAAGTCTGGGCTGGAACCTGAGATTCTGCTTTTCGAACAAGCTCTGCTGGTATTGATGCTGCTGGCCCATGGACCACACTTGAGTAGTGAGGTTCTAATGTAACTGTGCCCCACCACTTGCATATTGAAATATATATCATCTCACTATTAATACCTTTCATTTCTTTTTTATATTGTAATGGGTACATTAAATCAATTAAGTATGTAGGTTAATTTAATTCTCTATGGATTTTATTTCACAATAATAAAGCAAACAATACAAAAACTCAGTATTTTTTAAAAAGGGGTGCAAAATCTTATAGAGCTGAGAATATTAGTCCAAACTTTCAAGGTCATCTCATATGTTTGTCATGTGGGTAATTTAGAGGTAGGAGTGCTAAACCAATTTCTGCACGGGACTTGTCCTGGAAGAAAGGGTAAGGAATGGGCATGTCTCAATTCAAACCAGGCAAACTCAAAGAAAGCTTTTTTGGGGATTTGGGGAAAAGAAGCTTCCTCATTTTTATGAGAGCAGATCTAGGATAAGAGCATCCTTCTCTCTTCCTCTGGATATTGTGGAGAGAGGGCCTAAGGTCTGGAACTGTCAGAGCTGTCTCACTACCAGCGAGAAGACAAAGCTAGCATGTGGTGTGGGAAGAGGAGAGAGCAGAAAAGTACAGACAAATGGCGCCCAAACCTCTGGATTAAGCCTATCCTGAAGACCACCTATTTGTCATTGTATGTGGTGTATGAACTAATAAAATGTCCTTTGGTTTAAGTCATTAGGAGGTGAGTTTTCTGTGCCAGTAAGACATCAAGGTAGAGTATCAAGGAGATGGAAACCAGGGGAGTTATCTAGGCTTAGAGATTCACATTTGGGAGACAGCAGCACAAAGATAGTTTTTAAATCCATAGGCCATAATAAACTCACCTAAGGAGAGACAATTTGAGAACAGAAGAGACTCAGGATTCAAACCCAGGGAACTAAAAACTTGAGACTCTGGATGGAGGATTATAGGCACAGAGTGGCCAGCAGTGAGCCAGGAGGACCAGCAGACTTCTGCTGCTGACAGCAAGGAAAACTCGTATGACGGCACTTGGTTTTCTAAGCTCTCGCCAAGACAGTGCGATGCTTGGTTTCATTTTCTCCCCACTACTGTTTACAACATCTTCCCTAGACTCAAAACTTGCCAAAGCTCTCATGCAAATGGGAATTGTTTTCATGTAAAAATCAATTAATATGCATGAAATGGATTATTTTAGTGTTTGAATTGTATCCCCCCAAAACACATTTTAGAACTCTACAAAGCAGTGTGAATATAAATTCCTCTTTCTTTCTCTCACATGGGGAAGTCCCTGTTGAAAACAAAAACAACAAACGTGTGTAATACATATCCAGAATTCACTAAGTCTGTGCGCAGGGTGCTGGCTCCTTTTCAGTACACACGTGTGGAAGGGTGATTGGACACAGAATGGGGGGCTATGCTGAGCTCAAGGAGCCTCCTCTGTACTTCTCTAGAGAAAAAGAGAAGAAGTAGAGGAGTATGACAGGGAGGGTGGAAACAGCAATCGGCATTTGCTAAGAAGAGGATGCAGGGCGAAAACCTGAAGAAAAGTTGAATCTGTTTTTAGTCCACTATATCCTGAATAGAAATGCCTTGTTCAACATTTGTTGATATTTCTAAAAATCACCTCCAAAAGTAGTTCATCTTTGACAGGTCGCTGTCTTACCAAGACTTGTATTGTTCACCCAGACTATCATTCTCATTCATGTCCTGGCAATTTCTCTGGGAGCCTCACTCGGTCCCCAGGGACACAACTGTCCTGCCCTTCCCCATGCTACTTCCTTCCCCACTTGCTTCAAATATGTGCCTTCAGCTCTCAACATTCCATCACAAAAAGGTGATGTATTCCGTATCATGTCCCATTCAACCAAACAGATTTCTGATAACCTGCTATCTACACCACACACACACACACACACACACACACACACACACACACACACCATCTCACATTTCTCCTGAACAATCAACAATTCATTCTAGAAAGGGACTAGTCTTCATACCAAACACCTCACTGAAATTGCTTCCCTTTGGCTCTTTGGTGGTATTTTTAAAGCAGCAATTGTGAACTTGTGGTTCTTTAGCTGAATTTAGTTGGCAGTCGTTTTATTTGTCCCCTAAATTGTTTTTAAAAATATGTATTTTAAAACTTAGGACATTTTAACATAAAAATCCAGGCTGTTTGTTTTCCTTGCAAACTCAAAAGATCTGGCAACCCTGGGCTCCATTCCTACATGGTAACAATTGGACACGCTCTGTGGTTCACCACAGTCCTCACCACTCCCTACTATCTCCATAACCTAAAGGTCATGTGATATATGCCATTTAGCATGATGCTTGTACCATTTCTTTTCTTTTTGTAGAGAAATATTTCTCTGTATCTACTTCTCTATTAAAAGTGGTAAACAAGGGACCCCATGTTTAAAGAAAAATAACCTTGCATCGCTTTGTGTGTGTGTGTGTGTGTGTGTGTGTGTGTGTGTGTGTGTGTGGCAGCAAAAATTATTCCTTTGTGTTTTAAAGCAAATGCAGTGCTACTTTACTTGATTTTTTTAATCACTTCAGTGTCCATTTGTATAGTGTCTATATATGAGATGCCGACTTTCAGTCCTGTCTCCAATTAGTACAAAGGAGCTATAAAATTCCTCAAAACAAAACATTCCATTAGCTTAAATACTAAATATGTTGTTCAACGCATTTTCAACGTGTGGGTAGAGACAAGGTTGGGGGTCATGAAATTAAATAATAATATTCAAGATTATCCCTGGGACAGCTCAGAACCAAGGCCTTCTGAGAATAGACAATCTTCTGTCATCATTTCACAACTGCGTACCCAAATATGCTCATAATTTACGTTCTGAGGATATAAGAAATGTGAATCTACTTACTCTTATGCAGAAAAGAAATTCTACTACCGTGAAATATTCTAATGGAATAGGAATGGGTTTCCTTTTTATCACAATAAATCTAAACATTTACCTGTATTTAAAGTGGTGTTTTCAAAATTGGAAAAAAGCACTGAAATTAAAAAAAAAAATTGGTGAACATACTTGTCTTTAATTTCTTCGCAATCCAAGACCTCAGTTTAAAAGAAAAAAATTAAGAAAGGAAAAATGAGAAAGTAATTGCTATGTTTCATTAGGAATTTTAGTAGCAATTCTGTTCAAAATTTATTCATTTGAATTAAGATTATGAAGAGCACATTACTTCTTTTTTTCTTTTTTTTTATTATGTTGTGTTAATCCCCATACGTTACATCATTAGTTTTTGATGTAGTGTTCCATGATTCATTGTTTGCATATAACACCCAGTGCTCCACGCAGAACGTGCCCTCTTTAATACCCATCACCGGGCTAACCCATCCCCCCACCCCCTCCCCTCTAGAACCCTCAGTTTGTTTTTCAGAGTCCATAGTCTCTCATTGTTCATCTCCCCTTCTGATTTCCCCCCCTTCATTCTCACAGATCTGTACCTCTGAAGCAAATAATACATTATATGTTAAAAAAAAAAAAAAGAAGATAGAAGAGTACATTACTTCTTAATGGTGGCATGTGATAGTTATCTCTCTAAAAGAATGATCTCACTCAGGCACATGCTTTCCATTAAATATTAGTTTGTATATTGGCTTTCTATTGTTCCTTTTAGTCTCCTCAAATCTCTTTTAGGAGAAGGAGGGGTATCAGTTATACAAAAGGGTATATTGCAACTTCTTTCTAAATGGGAATGGAAGGATGGAGGGACGGAAACAAGATTTGAGTTCTTGTGAAGCGAAAGAAATTCTGTCACATATTCTCATTTCATTAATTTAACTGTTTCAACTCACTGAACAATCATGTGAAGTCAGTATTATCCTGGCTTTTTTATATGAAGAAAAACCTTGCTTTTCAACACATAATGAATATTTAAGGGAGATGAGATGCAACTCCAGGGTCATGTGGATTTCAAATTCCCTACTTCCCACTTCATAGAAATAAGACCTGTAAAGAGAACATTGACACTTGCCTTCCAGCACAGTGAACTTCGACCTGAAAAACAAGGGCAGAAAGAAAGGAAGATGCAGATCTGGGCAGGTAAGGAAAAAGGGGCAATGGATTCGGTCCATAGTTCACCTTTCATGAGTACAGAAATAGTTCTGTGTTATTTAAGATGTTCACTCTCTAATTCGTATTTGGATCTTAAAATAAGAAAATTCTGAATGAGCCTGGTCTGATAAAACGATCCCGACAGGGAGAATTTCAAGGGGCTGGGAATTGAAATAGTTTTGAAAAATTAACCTCGAGAGCTCTGGTCTGATGCTGGCTTGGCCTCAGGAGGGGGTTCCAAGGGGAGGGCAAGATTCTCAGTAAAACCAGTGAAAGGGACCTGTTCTCTCCCTCCTTGCAAAGCAGTGGTTTTCGAGCTTGCCTGCACTTTCGAATCACCTGGGAGACTTGAAAAAATTCTTGAGGCCCTATCCCCAAGAAATCCTGATTGAATTGGGCTAGAAGGTGGCGTGGCTATATAGGGTCTTTTAAAAAGCCTCGCTGGTGATTCTAATGTACAGCCAGAGCTGAGACCTGCTCAGAGAGGAAGAATGTCCTCACTACCTAAATGGTCCTCCTCAGCTAGAAAGGCCTGTGTCCTGGCTGTGGAAGGTGACTGACAGTAAATCATGCCCAAGAGCACCTTTGTTTCCCAGTGGTATCTAAAAATACAGAAAATCACGGGTGCCTAGGTGGCTCAGTTGTTAGGTGTCTGCCTTCGGCTCAGGTCACGGTCCCAGGGTCCTGGGATCAAGCCCCACATCGGGCTCTCTGCTCAGCGGGAAGCCTGCTTCCCCCTCTCCCACTCCCCCTGCTTGTGTTCCCTCTCTGGCTGTGTCTCTCTCTGTCAAATACATAAATAAAATCTTTAAATAAAATAAAAAAAATAAAAATACAGAAAATTGGTGAACCGTCATGAGTAATTCTCAGCCTACTATGGGCATCTATGTTTCCTCTGGGGAACCCTGCAGATGTGACTGTGCAATCTTCTCATCTGGGGTGCAGAGTCTCACATCTCAAAATGTCCTGGGTTAACAGCAGCACCGGTATCACCTGGGGGCTGGTTTGGGGATGCTGAGTCTCAGGCTCTGCCCAGACTTCTTGCCCGAGAATCTGCATTTCAACAAGACCCCAGGTGACTCAGATGTACATTACAGTTTGAGAAGCATTGCTGTAAGAGAAATAACATGTATTCATTAATTTTTTGGTAAATTAAAGTTAGCTATAAAACTGACATGCATCAACACAGTACAGTAGGAATAAATATTTTAAAATTAAGACAGGAAAAAATACATATTAGAAGAGGATATTAAGAAAAGGAGCAAAAATTAGTACACAGATAATTAAATCATAGGAACTTTTGAGTGAAACTGTTAAGCACAAATATGAATCTAAATTTCCTAGACTCCGAAGAGGAAAATATATAGTTCATATTACCCAAGGGCAGAAGAAATTATTTTTCACTGGGCTTCACGAGGGCACTAGGTTTGGGTGAAAAGTATCTTTAATAAGCACCAACGTGAAGTCAAAGACATTCTGCTCATGCCACTTTCTAAATGTCTTCAGAAGACAAGTTATCTAACATCACCAGCTCTTAGCTTCATCATTTCCAAGATGGGCATAATACTTTCGATTCTACCAGATTGTTTTGAGAACTAATTGCAGACAGTATGCTATGTCCCACTTCCTTGGGCTCAGAGTAAAGTCACATTTTGGTTTTGATTCTAATGAAGTCAGTCAAAGCCTAATTCTGGTATCTAAATCACAGTTGTCCATTTTGAAGAATCAAGGTGTGGGTCTTAGCCTAGCAGGTATCAAATCTTATTGAAATCTATAATCATTAGAAGAATATTATATTGGTTCAGAGACAGAGACATAGATTAATGGATTATGAGAGTGGCCAAAAGCAGACCTATAGATATATCAGAACTGGAACTAGAACAGGGGAGCACTATAAAGCAGTAGAGGAAACGATGTTCTTTTCCATAAGCAACATTTTGACATGTGGAAATTCTGTATCACACATTATACAAAAATAAATTTAATCGAATTGAACAATTAAAGGCGAGAATGTGAGAAATTAGAAATAAATCAAACTCTCATCTCTCTCTCGAGAGAGATCTCGTACCTCTAGAGAGAGATGAAATACATAGATGATAGATAGATAATAGATGTAGACAGAGAGGAAGAAAGAAATTAAAACAAATGAATGAGATCTAGTTCTGTATCAAATGGATAACTTTAAAAAGTTAATGTTGGGTGAAATTGAAGGCAGAAACATAGCATATGATAACATTTATGTAAATTTTAAACATCACTACTTTATATCATTTATGGACACACACATGTATAGTAACAGAAAAACATGGATAAGCAGTCTCTTTTATTATTATTTTTTATTTTTTTGACTCCTGATTTTTTTATTCAATTTCTCTTTTCTATTTAAAGTAGTCTTTGGTGGCTAGGAAGCCTGGCCTCCCAAGACCAGAGTCAGTTGGAGCTGGTTGTTGTTGGAAGGGGTTGGCGTGAGGACGGGGATGGGGGCAGGGAGACCCTGCTCTGTTGGCGGTCCTGGGTGAAGACAAACTGCACTTCACAGAGCCTGGGGTGTGGTGGGAGGGGGAGGAGGCAGGAGCAGCAAACTGGGGAGATGGGACACACCTCAGTCCCCAGCTTCAGTCCCCTCTAATGTTTCCCCACTGGTGGCATTCTCTGCAGTCTTGGAGGCCTTCTTTTTTTTCTTTTTCTGGGTTTTCCGACTTGCAGAACTCTAGAGGAGGGCCTTAAGCCCTGCATCCTGGACCTCCATCTCAGACTTGTAGAGGTCAGGCTCAAAGGGACCACTGGTTATCTGCATGGGGCCATTGGGCATGAGCAGGAGTGTAAATTTAAACTGGGCAACAAATTCGCCCTCCTTCTCATAAAGAGCATTAAATGGCTGCAGCAGTTCATGTTTGGCACTCTCCACCACACCCATCCGGGCCTTCTTCTCATCTTCAAATGCTCTAAAAGTAGATGGCATGGCGCCAAAACACCTTTCAACCTCACTGAAGAAGGCACATGAAGTTTTCATTTTCAGGCCATACTGTTTAGAAGGGTCTCGTTTGTAAATGGTGGTTCTCTGTCCTGCATCCTTGGCCTTGCCCTCTCCTGAGCTGACAAGAACATCCACAGCATATACTTCATGTACCTCAAATTCAGCTTTTTCATGGTCCTTCTTCTGCTGGTCTGTGGGATTCTGGATAATGGTTTTCTCTCCATCAGTGTCATGCTGCTTCAATTGATGGGACAACATACCTTCTATTGGTGTGCAATTAAACAAGTGGGCAACCTTGTTCCAGGCTTCTGTCACTTGTGTGTTCAGGTTTGACCAGGCGTAGGGCAGCTTCAGCACAAAGGTGAGCTGCCTTGATGGCATCTGCTTTCCGCCCTGTTACTTGGGTCCCCTGAGCCACATCCACCACGAGAAAGCGTGAGCCCCGTTAGCGATGAAGCCATCCACATGGACCCCAAGGTCAATTTTTACCAAGTCACCTTCCTTGAGAATATAGTCCTGGTGGCTCTTCAAAGGGGAAAAGTGACATACACAGGTAATTTACTGAAATGCTGGTGGGAAAGGCAATACCTTTCTTCATTTCTTTTTCTTTCTTGAAAATTTTCCCCGTCTCTTCCATAATCATGGCATCACCTTTCTCACACAGGCTCAGTACCGACACGCCTGAGCAGGATGCTTCCACCAAAGACCCAAGCGCCCTGTTGGCGGTGTCGCCCCCCGCCCACCCCCATCTTATACTTGGTCACGACCAGGTCCTCGGCGATAGTTTGCTCCTGCTGCTCGTCCTCACCTGACATCTTCCCGCCACCCCCACTGCAGCCTCGTTCCCCCTGAGCTGCCACCTCTGTGTCCCTTCCCAGCCGCAGGCTGTGACTAGAGCCCCTTGGATCGGCGAGGAGAGCGTGAGCAAAAGGGCGAGCTAGCAAGGGAGAGCGAGAAGCTGCGAGCGCGCGCTGAGGCGCAAGGCGTGCTGGATACGCAGCAGTGCACCACGTGCAGAAGAGAAGGAGGGAGGAAGGGGAGAGGAATGAAAGGGAACGAACATGGGGTCAAAACGGACTTGAGCTGTAGGAGTCATTTTTTGGTTTTTAATCTGAGGTAAATATGATACAACCTCGGTGCTTGTTAAATCTGGGTATTGGATATATAATTATTTATTTTATTCTCTATACTTTTGTGTATTTGAAATCGTTCTTTGTTTTGTTTTTAAAGTTCTCTTCCACAGGCCTCGTATTCTTGATGGGTCCAAAAACTCTGGAGGCTTACTACCTCTTTCCAAGACCATGGGAGTAATTTAGCCCAGGGAGAGGAAGCTGGCAAGTGTGTTCCTTCCCAGACGGGCTCCATGGGAGAGGTGACAAAGCTGCAGCCACGTGGTGTCCCTGACAAGCCATCGGCTGACTCTGTGTAGATCTCTACAGAGCCCAAGGCCCAGCAGGTCTGAGACTCGGGCCGTGCTTCTGCGAAGGAGTCCCCCAGCCAGCCACAGCCACTTCTGCCACCCCGCCTGGGCCCAGCACAGAGCCACCTGTCCCCAGGGGTGTCCTGGGAGGAGGGCGGGTGTTCTCGTCTGTCTGTCCATCTCTTTATCTCAGTATGGGCCCATCTCTCTGTCCTTTCTTCTGTCTCTCCCTCTACATCTATTGGGATAACTCAAGCACAATGGAAGCCTCTGCTCTGACCTGGCTTCCTTTCTGTGTCCCCTAAGAGGTGACATCTCCTCCAGGTAAAATCCCAGGAGGTTAGCGTTTGCTAAATAAGAAATCTAAATATTCTCCCACCCTAGAAGGGGGTACATTCGCTTAATAATTGTGAAAGCAGTCATTACATATGAAGACAAAACCTTTTAAAAATGAGAATGTACAGAACCCCAGAGTTGGTTTCATCCAGCCATCAGTGAGTGGGCTCCACAGGCCCATCTCAGGGGCCCTCAGGTCTAGTCCTACTATTCACATCAGACTTTCTCACCTGGAGCTACAATGACTTCGGAAGGTTCATGGAAGGAATTGGACTGGCCCACAGACATCTTGGTGACATGCTCAGGAAGTACTTTCTCTGGCCACCGCCCCCCGTCACTTAACACTGATCCAGAGGGTTCTTCCCTCAGACTCAGCCCCTTGAATCAGGGAAGCAAGCCTGTCCTTTCTTAGCCCCTGGTGCTGGCCCTAGAGATCGGTGTAGTTCTGTGAAGAAATGGAGGTTTCTGGGGCTTCTGCCCAGTGAAACCTTTGCCATTTTTCTCTAATCTGTTCCTTTCTTTCCTCTTCATCTTTCCCAAGGCATGCCCACTGTAGTTTTATGATTGTATTAGCTGCCATGTGGCCTCTAAGTGGGTACCACAGACCTGAGCATGAAGACTCAGTCCAGGCCTGTGAATATAAAACTTCTCATTTCTTCTGTCTCAGAGCTTGTGACCCCTGCTGAGCCACCCACTGAATTCCCTTTTCTTATTTGACGATTGCCTCTTATTCACAGTTCATTTGCAAAGAGAGCCAGCCCTAGTCCTGACTTAGCTCCTTCCCCATTTCAGATTCCCTTGGATGACTTCCCACAGCTAAACCTCTAGGGTGTCTTTAGTATGAACCCTTTCGCCACCATTTTACAAATGAGTAAGACTATGTACATATAATCATACATGTATAAGTTTCTTATCAAAACAACTTTTACTCATCTAGATACTGCTGAATATATATCAAGTGCCAAGGCCATAAAAGCCTACCATTCCTTGTTAACTGGCTAAGCAGTATCAATAATGTATATAAATGTCAATGGCATGGTTGAATGTTCATGAGTCCCATACAGATAAAGATAGTAATGTGGTTGTTTATAGTTTTGGTAGGAAGATATCTGTACATGTAAGAATATGGACTATGATTATACTTGTAATCCAATCATTACACAGCATTGCAGGTAAAGGAATTCTAAAATGTGATTTGAAAGCAGAAAAGACCCTTGAGGAATCAGGAGACTGGAACCTGAATGTTACATGAACTCCACGCACTTCAAGGTTGCATGGTAGAGTTGAAGCAGAAGTGTTCCTTTGTAAATCAATTTACCTGGAAGCTGTTGTGTTCATCTGACACATTTTAAAAGCTTGGCTTTCTAAACCATTGGCCATGCTACTTTGACACTACAACATAGTGTTATGATTAAGCTTACCCACTTCGGGTACACATCTGGCTTTGCCATTTTCTACCTGTGGGACCTTAGGTCAGTCAATGAACCCTTCTCTATCTCATTCCCTCCTTTGGAAAATGGGGTGGGGGAAACAACAGACCAACCTCCTAGGCTCATTGTGAGGGCAGTCAGTACAAGGAATGTCACTTAGCATAGCGCTGGCAAATAGCACTCAATAAATCACTGTGATCCTCACCATCACTGAGATTTTCATTTAAGAGGAATATCTAGTCTCCACTGTATACTCATAGGTACAGGATTGGGGCTTTAAGCCCTGGGGGGAAGGAACTGATAAGAACAGGGAGGAGTCTCTCGGGCCCCAGATAGTGGGCTGGCGTTCAGGGAAGAGCTCCAAGCCTACTGGGGACCTGGCATGTTGGGCCGGGAAAGAGGGCGGGCGGGAGTCCTGCTTGGAGGAGGAGCCGAGGGGAGGGGTTATTGCACGTGGAAGACTGTCACCTGGAAGGGACATGACCCCCCCCCCCGGCCAAGGGTCATCCCTGACATAGTGGATACCAGCTTTACAGGTAGCAAGACCAATTTCAAGCCTCACTTCCAATGGTGGCCCTGAGGTTTTCATTCTATTTTCTGCCTTGGCTGTGAACCAGCACTAAGCTTTGTTCCAAAGATGGGGGCCGAGTTGTAGACAAAACTCTAAAAGTCACAGAATAACATCGTGGATAAAATCATATGCCCTGGTGCTAGACAGGAGCGTGTCTAAGCTCTGCCCCTTTGTCATGAATGGCTTCTAAATTGTTGCCATGAGGGGTAGATGAGATCATCTCTCCAAGGTCCTTGGCCTTGTATTTGGCCTATGGCAATGATCATAACCTAGTGGGCTAGCTGTTGTCACTATTATTATTAGGATAGTCTGGTCATGAGGGAGATGAAGATGATGAACATGATGATGGAGAGAATGAGGGAAGAGGCCAAGGGTGGGGAACAAGGATGAGACCATCCCTGGTGATGGAAAACGAGGTAAAGATTTAACCAATTTTTTTTTAAGATTTTTATTTATTCATTTGACACAGAGAGAGACAGCGAGAGAGGGAACACAAGCAGGGGGAGTGAGAGAGGGAGAAGCAGGCTTCCCGCGGAGCAGGGAGCCCGATGTGGGGCTCGATCCCAGGACCCTGGGATCATGACCTGAGCTGAAGGCAGATGCCTAACAACAGAGCCACCCAGGTGCCCCAAGATTTAACCAATTTTTAATCAAGTAAAATGAACTCCCACAAGAGGCAATTGTACTTAACTGGTAATGGGGAACAGTTAGGTCGTCTTGCAAAGCCACCTCTCCTAGACACAGGACTCCCATGTTTCCAAATTAGTTTATGGGGCACATTTCTTCCCACAACAGCTGAAAGACCTGTTTAGCCACAATGGGCTAAAAGCCCACATCAGACTCTGCATTCAGGAAACAGAATCTAAAACACGAGGAGCAAAGGTTTAAATAACAGAGCTGACAGCCAAGAGTTATTTTCCCACACCTTTGGCGGTGTGTACAGATCTTCGACATTTCACCAAAGCTAAATGTTCCACTCTAGAACCTGACTCGTTCTTTACTACTTTTATTGTGTTGTGGCTTAAAAAAATTGCCAATTAAGTTAAACGAAACTGTCGCACAATCAGCTTCTATAATTACCATCAATGCTTTATGATAGGCTCAAGCAAACAGAGGGTTTGATTTTTTTTTTTTTGCCAGAGTTGTAGTTTCTTTTTGTAGAAACAATTATCCTGGCGGTGCTTCCCAGCAAAGGGAACACATAGCCCGAAGCCACTGCATATTTCATTTTCAGTCCAGCAGCTTCAGAGTTCTCACTTTTCCCAGTGACTGTTCAGTGGGAGGAAAAGACAACCCAAGGCTCTGGGTAAAGCATGGTATCTCACAAAGCAGGCAGCGAGGCCACCAGGAGCTGGACGAAAATGACGCTGCCCCGGTCTGGTGCCGCCAGCTTCTGAAAATGCACATTCACCCACAGGATGGAGTGATGATAGGTTAAGATCCAGTACCACAACCAAATTCATGTGTTCCTTCTCCAGCAACAGATGTCACCAAGCATAAGGAGACAAATCTAATGTCACATTTACTAACATTAGCAACCAATGGTAAAAGACACATAATAAATTGCGTTGGGAATGTATTGGGTTTAAACTCCTTTTCCATCACCTCCTGGTTGAACGAGTAACCAGTCTCAGTTTTCCCACCTGTAAAATAGGGTTGCCAGTAGCATTTAGCTCACAAAGCTATTTTGAAGATTAGGTAAGCTAATGGGTTGACTCATTTATACAACAAATATTTATTGAGCAGTTACTATGAGTCAGATGCTGTTCTAGGTGCTGGGGATACAACTATGAACAAAGCAAACGAAACAGGCCAAAGGAGTTTAAGGGAGTATTAGCTAAGACAGTGCTCAGCACATAATAAGCACATGACAAATGTTAGCTATGTTTTTTATGTAATATTATTTTACTTTTACATATGGATTTTGTTTTTGTTATTGTTACCTATTATATTTTACCCACACCATGGTAGCATATTTTATTATTGACACATCACATATGGGAAAACTGAAGTTCAGAGAGCCCAAGGAATTTGTACAAGGTCATATAATTAATATGTTTGTCAATTTTCAAACCTGAGTTCATGGGACTTGGGTCCATGTACTTCCTAAACTCAGAGCACAGTGTTGATTTCTAATGAGTCCAGGGTCTAAGCCTCTCAGCGAGGATCAGCTGTGGATTCAGCATTCCCCTTGTTTCTAGATCATGGTATGATGGTAAGATCCAATTCTTCATTTATACACGGTAATCAGGAGCTAAATGTTGTAGGCATCATCCTTTACCTGGAGAGGAAATCAGGATAGAAGTAGTGAAGGAAAGGTCAGACTCAGGTAATCATAAGGAAGAGCATTTCTACAACCAAGGTGATTGGGCTTTGGTACGGGTTACAGTATGGGCTAGCATAATCTGTGGTGAATTTCTTGTCCTTGAGATGTTCAAGGTGAAGCCAAAAAAGGAGAATGTAGCCCACGGGATTTATATATCTATTAGGGGGTTGGTCCAGATTTCCTACTTCCCAAATCTGGCTGATCTGGAGACTCTTTCAAAGACCTTGATAAAAATAGAGATTCTCTATATTTCTGAATTTCCGGGTTCAGAATCTCTAGTTCTCCCAGAGTTCTAGAATATCTGGAGTATTTAGTATTTAGCTCAGAGAACTGTCTTGATGATTATGTCAGCTAATAATATATTTACCTATTAATTTAACAAATATTTATTGAGCAGTTACTATGTGCCAGGTCCTGTCTTAGGAGCTGGGGATATAACAATGAACAAAACAGTCCTTCACTTAAAGGAGCTTAGAGGAAAATGTCCAGCACAGAGCTCAGCACATAATAAGCATGTGATGAATATTACCTATGACTTTTGTACTAGCATTATTTAGTTAAACAGATTCATGAGTCATCTCTAGTCTTCTAATGTAGGCTGTCCTTAGATATTCTGAACTGAAGGATCATCTCTGGGGTGTGACCTTTTCGGGTCTTAGGAATGGCATCTTACACAAAAACTCTACAAGCATTTCTTGACTGCCTGATGAGTGAATATACTACCAGTGTTTATTCATCTGCATCAATGAGTTGTAGAAAAGCTGAAGACAAAAGCATGAACTGGCAGCTTTCTGGAAGTGCCACAACCTTCTTCTAGATTGTGGACTCCCCCGGGGGCAGGGTCCACGTCTATTCCTGCTCTGTCCCCACAGTTTCTAGGACACCACCTCGTACAAAATTGGATAGCAAAGAAGTTTGCTCAGAGAATGGGTAAATAAATTAGGGCAGTGTTTTCTCACTTGCAGGATCATAAGGTTCATCCAGAATCACTTAAAATACTGATTCTCATTACCCTCCCCAGGCCAACTAAGTCAGAATTTCAAGGTGAGAGGTCTCTGGGAATAGGTGTCTTTAACAACTGACCTCCCTGAGGGGCCCTGGTGTCAGGAAAGTTAGGGATACACTGATGTAGGCTGAACTTCCCCGGGTTGGCTAGACCTGAGGACACTCTCAAGTGGGTTGACCTTCAGGGACACTGGCCTGGAAACCAATTCCCATGCTTGGCTTTCCCCAGTTCATTTCTGAAGCTGCCATCCATGTGGAGACCAGGGGTGGCAGTGGCTCGTGCTGAATTAGGCACTTGAGCTTAATTCGCCTTGCTTTTCTGTTTCTTTCTCCCCTGTGCTAAGCACCTATTTTAGAAGAATTTCCAAAGAGGCCTCCTAAATGCTCATTTTAAGAAAGGGAGAGAAGCTGTAAGAAATGCATCTTTTTTTTTTCTGCTAAAATAAAAACCTGCATTTTCTTCTTCTCCCACTGATTAGGATCTCAGCATTCCACCAAGACAACCTCCAAAAAAGGAAAAGCAAATGAGCAGGGCTGTTTCTGAGGATATGAAATACTTTACAATTAAATAAGGTACGGTCGGGCTTGGGGCTGATCACCGGTGATGGGTAGGTTTCTGTGAGGCTGCAAATGAATTCAGCGCGGGACAGCGTTCCAAATGGCTCCTACAAGCTTTCCCTTTATTATTTTTATTTGGTTATGTGCTGACTCTCATCCAGAATTGCACTTAATGCCCTAGTCTGAAGTTGTTGAAATGGCCCCCCATGGCCTAGTGTGACAGTGAAAGGATATTGCCTTTGGAAGCTGCTAATGGTCCATGAAAAGGAAACAGCCACAAACAGGAAAACAATGCTCCAAAATAATGTCAGATAAAAATATTCATGTCTTCGCTTTCATGTCCATTTATTGAGAGAGAGAGGTGTGATCACAGGGAAGGCAAGGCTTTCCAAGACAGGCAATGGTAAAAAGAATGCAAGCACCCAAGGTTAAAAATATACCCACATTCACACACATATTTTTCTATGGTTCATAATTAAAAGACAGAATTTACATTTGGAAGCCTAACAGAGCTCCAGACTCTGAGCACAGAAGGGAAAGAGCTCTGGGGCTATAATGGTAAGAACGGCGGTCAGCTGTGGGCCCGATCCTTAATTCCTTTATCTAACCCGTGTGCATGGGCACTTAGGAGGCACCAGGCCATGTGCTAGGAGCTGGGGATGGGGAAGTGAGTAAGGTGGGTCCCCACCCAGAAGGAGCCCCCCTGTTGGTGCAGAAGAGAGACTCAACACACATCTTCTGGTAACTTGACAGGTCAGAACAAAATGCCAGAGGGGCCCAGGAGCATTTAGAATTCAAGGAAGAGCAGGCATCGGAGGTTGTACATTGCCAAGAAAAGGTGAAGAGAGGTGTTGGGCAGGAGGAGAGGGGAGTGGTAAGAATGTTCTAGGCAGAGGGAAAGTTAGGTGCAAAGACACAGCATGGATAAGGGGTTGATGAGTTGATAGAGTTTTGAGACGTTCAATGTGGAAGAAACAAGGGGTACTCATGGGAAGAAGGTCCAGGTAAAGCTAAGGCAGGGGAGTAGGGGGAGATGGGCAGCAGAGAGACTCAGAGAGAACTTGTCAGACACCATACAAGTCTGACTGGCTCCTAGTAGCCAGCCAACCCTTCACTAATGACAAGGGCACTCACATACTCTCCTCTTGCTCTTAGCAAGTGTTTGGCTTTAGTGTCTTTAGTGAGAGTATGAGACAAAGCATCTATTACCTTTTGCCTCTAGAACGTGACCCCCATTACATTTGCCTCCCACCAACACTCTCGAAGGGAAGATGGGAAGACATTCCAGCCAGAAGCAATCTCTTACTAGAAGAGAATAAGAAGTAATCAACATCATCATTTGAAACTCAGTTATGTGGCAATTTTATCCATCCATAACAACTGACATATAGTAAATGCTTAACATGTACCAGATTCTATTGTGTTTTTAATGTCTTTTTTTTATTAAATCCCTCCAACCACATTATGAGAGAAGTACCTCTTTTCTTCTTGTTGTATAGGTTGAGGAAACGGAGTCACAGAGAAATTATAAGCCCAGACCTACAGCTAGTCCATCTGGCCCAAAGGACTCCAGAACATGGCCTTCAGCCAGAACAGAGAAGAGAAATGAATGGCAAGAGAGCCTAAAAATATTCTGAGAAGCTGAGATAAATTAGTACATATTTATGTTAACAAACAAAACTTATTCATTAAATCCCTTCCCACCTTCCCCCTCCCACCACCCCCACATGTGATTTATATGATTTGTGTATGTTCTGAAGAACAGTTATTTTGGTAAGGGTTACAAAGACATTTTGGCATCAATTCAGAAATGCCATGGTTTACTAAAGATTAACGGATAGAGAGCTGGAAGACCTGGGTCTTAGTCTTAGTCCTGCTACTAATTAACTGTATAATTTGGTCAAACCAATTGCTTTCCTTTTCTGGATTCAGCTTCCCCACCTGTGAAGTGCATTGGGGTGAGGGGCTACTGAGGTTTCCTGGAAGGTTAGTTAAGGAGGAAGATGTTAGTCAAGACAGAGCCCAGGACCCAAGACCACAGACAGTGGTCCCATGTCCATGCCTCTTAGATAATCATAAATTTTCTTTCTCACATTAGTTATAGTCTATAGTTGAGATGATTCAGTATACATATTTAAGAAGACCCAAGAATCTATTGGCTCATCACTTCAATATGCTCTTATAGATATGGTAGACTTATTCCACATTACTTTTGCGTGAGACTAACTAATTTGAACCAATCTAAACTTGTACTGTCCAATATGAGAGCCAGTAGCCACATGTGGCTACAAGCACTTGAAATGTGCTTAGTCTAAGTGAAGATGGGTTGAAAATGTAAATACACATCAGAGTTTAAAGCTTTAATAGGGAAAAAGAATGTAAACTATCTCAACAATTTTTATAGTGATTACAGATTGACTTTCCCATTCTGAAGAAACAACAATATACATTCAATGAATCAATAAACAGAAGTAATTGGGGGGCAGTACATACAGGCATTCATGCGCACACAGTTCAGAGGGTTGAAAAAAAAAAAGCCTTTATGGTCTTCAGTGGATGAACATTAGTAAAAATAAAAATGCCTTCAAATTAAATTTAAATGTGCATCTTACTGACCTAGTGTCTTAGTCTGCCCATGATCCCATAACAAAGCACCACAGACTGGGTGGCTTAAACAACAGAAATTCATTTCTTACCGTTGAGGAGGCTGGAGGTCTGAGATCAAGATACTGACCAATTCCATTCCTGGAAAGGGTGTGCTTCCTGGTTCGCAGTCGGCCATGTTCTTGCTACATCTTCCCATGATGTTTCCTCTGTACACACACACACATACACACATGGAGATTCTCCTCTTTTATAAGAACAGCAGTCCCATTGGGTTAGGGCCCTGCCTTTATAGCCTCATTGACCCTTAATTACCTTCCAAAGACCCCATCTCTAAATACGATCACATTGTGGGTTAGGGCTTCAACATGAATCTGTGGTGGAGGGGGGAGCAATTCAGTCCATAACACTCAGTGTGGCTATCCTTTGTTAAAAAGCGTAGGGTAATTTACTTTGTAACTGCCTACATTCTATGTTGCCTAGAAATGAAATTTTAATGTTCCAGTGTAACCATAACTTGGCAGTTTCAATCTTGAGTATTTTTTCATCTCCTCTTCTTCCCAATACAACAAGAATAATAATAAAATAATAATAATAACATTTAGGAGGAAAAATATTACCCTAAGAGACAGCCATGTTTACTGTGTAGTGATTTCCCAACAGAAATTAATTCCAAGCAAATTTACATTCTACATTTAAAGAAGGTATAAATAATTCATATTTTCATATCATCAGCACTGTGCATTTCCTACACCAGGGTACCTGTAATTTTTTCAGCTTATCTGTTCTAAATTTTGGTTCCATAACTCATTATCACATTGTTTGTGCTTCTGTTCCAAAGTGGTAATTTAATAGTCTTCCATAGAATTATGTTCAATTAAAACGTTTTTGGTTTTAACATTCAAAACCTTTTCAGTTTTTAATTTAATTGTTGTAACTTTGTTTGTATGTATCATTGACATACCTTATTTTTTCACTGCACTCACACAAATACCAAACCTTCGGAGTAAATAAAATCTTCGACAGCTAGGAGTGTGCCCGGCTTCTTCTCCCTCTGCACCACGTGACTCATTCGCGCCAGCCTCTTCGAAGGGACTGATTCAGCAACACTTTCTGTCTAACATCTTCAGCATTTTGATTCCACAGTCTCTTTAATGGGCTGCACAGTGCAGAAAACAGAGTTGAATTTTTTTTTAACTCCTGTTGCTTTTCTGAAAAGCCCAAGAAACCTATTTATATCACAGTGCTACATTCAGCATCAGTCTGCATGTTACATATTCATGGCATAGATCTAGATAGATTTACAAGCAAGAACCCAGGGAATTCCAAGCTGTAAATTGCAGAAACCACACTGATTTCTTCACAAAAGTTTGCAAATTGTAGGTTGTGGTTTTTGTCAGGGAAGCTATCTAAAAGTTGCAAAAGCATTCCATCTACTATCTACAATATTTTCACTTTAAGTGAAAGTATTTCAAAGAGGACATGACATGCCTTGAGTTATAGAAAAAAGTCAAGTGGGTTAGAAAAGGTAAGATGTAGAATTTTAAGTCCAATTTCACTTAATTGCACCTAAGGAATGATGAAAATTTTAATACTATCCATAGTGATCTATATGTCAAATAACTGTGGCAAAAATAATACAATGATAATTCATGGAAGCAAACAAATCACCTACCTGGCCCTCTGGAGGTGGTAAAGCCACTGAACCCTGAGGTCTCCAAGATTACAACATAAGTGACTCCTGCAGAGAAGATTTGCTGACCCAGGATTTCTATTAATACCCTAAGAACCCACCAATCACCACTAACCCCCTTGAATTTTGTCCACCCCTATTGATGGGTAAAGATGAATGAGGAACATGGAGGTCCGACATGTGGAAGGACAATTCTAGGGCAGCTGAAAGTCAAGGGAGGGATGTGATGGGGCTGTGGACTCATGACTTGGGAGTAGGAGATACACCTTGCCTGTTTACTGAAGGTAGCAAAACCCACAGCACCAGCCTTCTTGACACCCCCACAAACCTTGTTACTAATGTAGTGACTTCCTGGACTCCTGGCTAAAATTGCTTGCAGAAGGATGAGTCCCTCTCTGTGGAATGCCTGGATCAAGTTGCTCACAGGTACTAAGAACTCCTTTGGTTCTTGCTAAGTTGCCATCTTATTTGAAAGGATCAAAAGCCCACAATTTATGATGATAGAAATACAGACCTTTGAAAATATGGGGATGGGTGGGCTTAAAGCACTCTAATAATTCCATTTTCTTAATCCAAAAAGGAAAATGACTGTAATTAGGCTGAGTTGTCTGCCAAGTTTCAGCCTGGAGGGACTATTTTGGCCAAGATATAAACCCCTGAGAAGAGAGGCTCATAATGGACGCATCAAATCACACTTAACTATGGCAGAAAAAGTAGCTGCTTTGTAATGCAATCACTCAATGATCATGCCTTATGTTAGCATTTTAATTAAAATAAAGAATACTTCGTCTATCACCCTCTTCTCAGATATTATTACCAGATAAGACATTTAGATTAACCAAAAAAACTCTGTGAAGTACAAAGTAGAAATGAAACACCACCTTCCTCATGCCCCTACTTACAAGATACCTTCATCAAGGCAGACTGGGAGGCAAAAAGAAAAAAAATTAGGTAAGATAAGCTTCAAGAAAAATTCAGGTTTTGGTGTGTTCATGCCTCAATCTATGCAGTGTGAATCTCAAATTCACTGGGGATATAGAGAATTTCATTTTTAGGGAAGTTGAGTATAGTTTAATTAATTACAGCTGCGGAGCACTAACTGGAAACTTAATGACTTGAGAGAATGAATTCACCTCCCAATGAGCCTAACCTCCTCTCAGGGAAAATTTACACAGAGGGAAAATCAAAATGATTATTAAATGAAATTACTCAATGCGGTCAGAAACTGCAGCTACACCACGATTTCATGTCCCATCCAATGGAGACCTCCAAAGCCAAGTGGCACCTGGCTTATAGTTCTAAAGCACAGCTTAGATGAAAGCTCATAACAGCAGCAAAGCTTAGCCTGAAAGGTAATCATATCTTGGTATCTAGGGGTAATTGACACGTGTGATGAGCAGGGTTCAAAATATTATCATCAGACATGAGCATAAACCAACCAAGACAGATGCTGGCCATGAACAGTCTCTAATAGTCATAGTGGAAGGTACTGGGCAAACATCAGTTATACAGAAGGTGGAATGGGATTGAAAGGAATCTACCCAGGTTTCGTTAAAGGAGACTTTTATGAAACCAAATGAGACCATGAGCAAAGAGGAAGGAGAAAGATGCTTGTGTGTCTCCCCAAATCGATCCCCTGACCTGGCGCTGTGAAGCCAACAACTGTGAAGAAATGAGACATCCTCTCCACTTCTGTGCTGTTGAAGTCTTCTGGAAGGTGACTTCCGGAGGATAAACCCCTGCTCTCTTCCCTGTCTCGTCTTCCCATATCCATACAGGGGCTGAAAATTCCAGAAAAAATCCAAGGCAGAAAAAGGAGCTAGGGGAGGGTCGATGGTGGTATACTACATTCTGAGGAATGTCCCTCAAAACAAAGCACTTCAGTCAGAGACACAAGTAAGAAGAAACCTAGAAAGAGCAATTTTGAAAAAGAGGAATAAAGTTGAGCGATTCAGTGATTTGAAAATCTATTATAGAACTCTAGAAGTCAAGACAATATGGTAATGGTGTAACAATAGACATTTTGACATATTCCATAATGATGGAATAGAATTGAGAATCCAGAAATGGACCCTCCCATTTATGGTCAATTGATTTTCAACAAAGGTGCAAGACAATTTAATGGGGGAAAGATTAGTCTTTTCAACAAATGGTGCTGGAACAATTGGATATCCACATGAAAGGGAATGAATTTGAACCCCTACCTCATACCAGACACAAAAATTAACTCAAAAGGATCGTAAGCCTCAGTGTAAGAGCTAAAACTCTAAAACTCTTAGAAGAAAACATAAAAGTAAATCACTGTCACATTAGGTTAGACAATGGTCTCTTATGCTTAAGTGACAAAGCAAAAAAGATAAAGTGGCCTTCATCAAAAGTATGAACTTCTGTGCATCAAATGACACCAGCAAGAAACTGAAAAGACAACCCATATGATGGGATAAAGTATCTTCAAATTATATATCTGACTAGAAATTTGTATCCAGAATATGTATACCATATAGAACTCTTACAACTCAACAATAAGAAGACAAATAACCAAATCAAAAAAAGGGAAAGCCTCTGAATAGATATTTCTCAAAAAAAGAGATATAAATGTCCAATAAATACACAAAGAAATACTCAACATTGTTAGTCATTAGGGAAATACAATGAAATGCCACTTCATACTTGCCAAGATGGCTATAATAAAAAAAAAAACTGACAATAACAAGTGTTGACAAGAATGAGGAGGAATTAGAACTCTCCTCTTCTGCTGGTGAGAATGTGAAATGTTGCAGCCTCTTTGCAAAAACAGTTTGATACTTTCTCAAAAGGTAAACATAAAGTTATCCTAATACCCAATAATTCCACTCCTAGCTATGTATATTCCCAAGAGAAATGAAAACATATTCACACAAAGCTTGCACATGAAGGTTCATAACAGCTCCAAAGTGGACACAAGTCAAATACCCATCAATGGGATGGTAATTTTATGAAATAGAAAAATAAAATGTAGTACATCCAAACAATGGGATAATATTCAAATAGCAACAAAATGAATGAAGTACTTATATGCTACAACATGGATGAAACTTGAAAACATTGTGCTAAGTGAAAGAAGTCCGTTGCAAAGGCCATGTATTGTATAATTCCATCTAAATGAAATTTCTTAGAATAAGCAAATCCATAGAGACAGAAAGTAGATTATGGTTTCCAGGCACTGGGAAGAGGAGGGGAATGAAGAGTGACTGCTAATGTGAATGGAGTTTCCTTCTGATGTCATGAACATGTTCTAAAATAGATCGTTGTGGCAATGGATGCACAGTTGCATGAATACACTAAAAATCACTAAACTACACATCTTCAGTGCAGGAATTTTATGCTATGTAAGATATATGTCAATGAAGCTTTAGAAAATAAATACAGGGTTCTGAGTGGGAAGTGTAATGATTTGAGGCAAAGTTGAGTTTTTACCTGTGAAAGCATGGGACTATAGTTTCAGATACATAGGAAATTTTAAAATGTACTCTTTAAAAAAATATTAATTGATGATCTATTTCAACTAACCTAAGAAGGGGTCAAAAAAGAGGAATGTGGCAAGACTGTTGCCTATCCAATACTGATTTTCCCTTTCTAATTGTTCATGTTGGCCATGTGTCCATCGAAAAGCCACAAGTCTCTCTGGAAGAGGGGTGTGTATAGGAGCTGGCTGGGCCAGACATAATTCTGGCCAATGAGATGTAAGCAGTGTGTGCTCAGGGCTTCTGTGAAACTATTCCTCTCCTGATACATGTATAGCCTTCCTTCCTTCCTTCCGAGGGCCCCTCCTTCGTATCTGTTGCACCCAATGCAGTCATCTTGTGAGCAAGAGAAAAAAGACCACATCCCAGGGATGGTATAAAAGATCCCGGGTAGCCAATGATATTGTTAAGCTGCTGTACCAATTCTGATTTCCCTACCTTTAGAGTTCTTGTTACACAAAAGAGCAAAAATAGCTATCTTGTTTAAGCAACTGTTATTTAAGTTTTCTGTTACACATTGCTGAGTTCACTCTCCAGCCAACAAAGGTTATGAAACAGTGGGTTTAAATATTGCAACCAGTTAAGTTAGAAATAAGCCTAAGGGCCCCTCCCCTGGGTGGCTGAGTTGGTTAGTCTGCCTTCAGTTCAGGTCATGATCCCAGAGCCCTGTGCTGGGCTTCCTGCTCAGCAAGGAACCTGCTTCTCCCTTTCCCCCAATGCTTGTGTTCTCTCTCTTGCTATCGCTCTCTGTCTCTCTCAAATAAATAAATTAAAAAAAGAAAGAAGTCTAAATAACATTTAAAAATCTAGCTAGAAACAATGAAAATACCGAAAAAATATATAAAGGGGAAACTACTAATGTAATGCATTTTTGTGTATTTCCTTTTAGAGTCATGAACATGTTCAAAAATAGACTGTGGTGATGGACGCACAGCTCTATGAATATGCTGAAAACCAATGAACTGCATAATACAGAATACTGCATTCTGACCTAAATCTCAAATATTCTTATAAGTCAGGTATTAGGAGTGTGGTTAAGTATAACAAAAGGGAAACTTGGGAATTAATACTTCCTTCTCTTAAATAATGGGATATTGAAGATAAAATTCAATTTTTGAATCTTATCATAGGAAAAACATAGGTTAAAAATCTTTTTCAACACAAAGACCCCATCAAAAAAGAGAATTACAGACCAATATCCTTGATGAACATGGATGCAAAAATTCTCACCAAAATACTAGCCAATAGGATCCAACAGTACATTAAAAGGATTATTCACCATGACCAAGTGGGATTTATTCCTGGGCTGCAAGGCTGGTTCAACATCCGCAAATCAATCAACGTGATACAATACATTAACAAAAGAAAGAACAAGAATCATATGATCCTCTCAATAGATGCAGAAAAAGCATTTGACAAAGTACAACATCCTTTCTTGATCAAAACTCTTCAGAGTATAGGGATAGAGGGTACATACCTCAATATCATAAAAGCCATCTAGGAAAAACCTACAGCGAATATCATTCTCAATGGGGAAAGGCTGAGAGCTTTTCCCCTAAGGTCGGGAACGCGGCAGGGATGTCCACTCTCACCACTGCTATTCAACATAGTAGTAGAAGTCCTAGCCACAGCAATCAGACAACAAAAAGAAATCAAAGGCATCCAAATCGGCAAAGAGGAAGTCAAACTCTCACTCTTTGCAGATGATATGATACTGTATGTGGAAAACCCAAAAGACTCCACCCCAAAACTGCTAGAACTCATACAGGAATTCAGTAAAGTAGCAGGATATAAAATCAATGCACAGAAATCAGTGGCATTCCTATACACCACCAACAAGACAGAAGAGAGACAAATCAAGGAGTCGATCCCATTTACAATTGCACCCAAAACCATTAGATACCTAGGAATAAATCTAACCAAAGAGGCAAAGGATCTGTACTCAGAAAACTATAAAATACTCATGAAAGAAATTGAAGAAGACACAAAGAAATGGAAAAACATTCCATGCTCATGGATTGGGAGAATCAACATTGTGAAGATGTCAATGCTACCTAGAGCAATCTACACATTCAACGCAATCCCCATCAAAATACCATCCACTTTTTTCAAAGAAATGGAACAAATAATCCTAAAATTTGTATGGAACCAGAAGAGACCCAGAATAGCCAGAGGAATATTGAAAAAGAAAAGCAAAGCTGGCGGCATCACAATTCCGGACTTCCAGCTCTATTACAAAGCTGTCATCATCAAGACAGTATGGTACTGGCACAAAAACAGACACATAGATCAATGGAACAGAATCGAGAGCCCAGAAATGGACCCTCAACTCTATGGTCAACTTATTTTTGACAAAGCAGGAAAGAATGTCCAATGGCAAAAAGACAGTCTCTTCAACAAATGGTGTTGGGAAAATTGGACAGCCACATGCAGAAGAATGAAACTGGACCATTTCCTTACACCACACACAAAAATAGACTCCAAATGGTGAAAGACCTAAACGTGAGACAGGAGTCCATCCAAATCCTAAAGGAGAACACAGGTAGCAACCTTTTCGACCTTAGCCGCAGCAACTTCTTCCTAGAAACATCGCCAAAGGCACGGGAAGCCAGGGCAAAAATGAACTATTGGGATTTCATCAAGATAAAAAGCTTTTGCACAGCAAAAGAAACAGTCCACAAAACCAAAAGACAACCGACAGAATGGGAGAAAATATTTGCAAATGACATATCAGATAAAGGGCTAGTATCCAAAATCTATAAAGAACTTATCAAACTCAACACCCAAAGAACAAATAATCCAATCAAGAAATGGGCAGAAGACATGAACAGACATTTCTCCAAAGAAGACATCCAAATGGCCAACAGGCACATGAAAAAGTGCTCAACATCGCTCGGCATCAGGGAAATCCAAATCAAAACCTCAATGAGATACCACCTCACACCCGTCAGAATGGCTAAAATTAACAAGTCAGGGAATGACAGATGTTGGCGGGGATGTGGAGAAAGGGGAACCCTCCTACACTGTTGGTGGGAATGCAAGCTGGTGCAACCACTCTGGAAAACAGTATGGAGGTTCCTCAAACAGTTGAAATTAGAGCTACCGTTCGATCCAGCAATTGCACTACTGGGTATTTACCACAAAGATACAAATGTAGGGACCCGAAGGGGTACGTGTACCCCAATGTTTATAGCAGCAATGTCCACAATAGCCAAACTGTGGAAAGAGCCAAGATGCCCATTGACAGATGAATGGATAAAGAAGATGTGGCATATATACACAATGGAATATTATGCAGCCATCAAAAGGAATGAGATCTTGCCATTTGCAACGACGTGGATGGAACTGGAGGGTGTTATGCTGAGTGAAATAAGTCAATCAGAGAAAGACATGTATCATATGATGGAATATGAGGAATTCTTAATCTCAGGAAACAAACTGAGTGTTACTGGAGTTGTTGGGGGTGGGAGGGATGGGTGGCTGGGTGATAGACATTGGGGAGGGTATGTGCTACAGTGAGCGCTGTGAATTGTGCAAGACTGTTGAATCACAGATCTGTACTTCTGAAAAAAATAATGCAACATATTTTAAGAAAAAAGAAAAAGAAGAAGATAACAGGAGAGGAAGAAAAGGGGAGTATGTCAGAGGGGGAGACGAACCATGAGAGATGATGGACTCTGAAAAACAAACTGAGGGTTCTAGAGGGAAGGGGGGTAGGGGGATGGGTTAGCCTGGTGATGGGTATTGAGGAGGGCACGTTCTGCATGGAGCACTGGGTGTTATGAACAAACAATGAATCATGGAACACTGCATCAAAAACTAATGATGTAATATATGGTGATTAACATAACAATAAAAAATTAAAAAGAAAAATCTTTTTCAACAAACATTAACTCCTAGTAGAAGTTTTAAGAGAGGAGAAAAAGGAAAGAAATTATCTTCTATACAATACTAAAAAATAAAAAGGAGGAGAAACATAAAGAGAGGATTAAAATCAATTATAATAATAAATCTAAAAGTCACATTTCAGATTGCATTAAAAAAATCATAATTTTTATTTCCAATAGATATATTATAGCAGACCAGAGTTAGTTGGTTAACTAACCAGATATTTCCAACTCATTCTTCTTCATCTTTTACTAAAGACTCCAAAACAGATAAATACTTTCTAGCCTCCCTTGCAGCTATGGCTGGTCATGTCATACAGTTCTAGTCAATGACAGGGAAGCGTGGGACTCTGGGAAAGTTTTTACTTTTCAGATGAAAGAAACTAACATAACTGGTGCCATTCTTACCCTTTTGTCTTGGCTTGGAAATTCTTGTGAGGTCCAGAGCTGCAGTATCCATCTTGGAAACATGAGGCAACAAAGTAACATGCTAAAGATGGACGGCATATGAAAAGAATCTATGGTCTTAGAGGTCTTAAAAGGCAAAACAAAACAAAATAGAAGAGCAAAAGACGCTATACTTATTTGCTTAAGCTATGGTTAGTTCTGATTTCTGATTTTTGGCTAAAAGCATTCTTTGCTGATATTTACAATATACGTGAAATAAAATGACAAAAAATGTTTTAAATTAATGGAGTGTGTGATAGTAAGCGATAACATTAACACAAAAAGAACATGTTCCTATGTTAATATGAGAGAGAATGAAAGAAAAAGACTTAAATAGAGGGCCTTGTTACATCGATAAAGAACAAGGGTTATAAATGTTAGAAATAAAACAATGAGTAAAAGTAATAAAGAAAAATTTACTGCAATATGGAAAACACTTAAAATCAACAGAAAAATACTTTATAGAACAATAGGAGCAGTAATTCTTTAAAAAACCTCCATCTAGATAAAATAAATAAGGTCCATAGAATTAATAAATTTCTGCAACAGTTGTTTCTTTGTTAAGACCAATGAAATAGGCAATTCTAAGATGGGTAAAAATTACAAAAATACAGAAATATACGACATTCACAATTAGAATAGAGAGTACAGAGAAGAAACTGTAGAACTGTAAGGGAATACCAGCTATAATTCTTTGAAACGAAATGTGAAGATGCAGATAAAACGAATAATTTTCTAGGGAAATGTAAATGACCAAAATATAACCAAAGATGAAAATTTGAATATATCAATAATTGTGGACAAAATTGAGAATACATTCCAAGACTCACTTAGCCCAGATGGTTTTATAGGCGGCACTATAGACCCTATAAGTAGCATATACATTTTATATAACTCAGCGGCATACTAAGAGATGGAAATTCCTCAAATGATGCTAGTAAGGTAGCAAAGCCTTGCCACTAAAAAAAAATGGTCTTAAAACAAGTTGCAAAACACTGACGGTAAATGTCACTTGCTAATATAGAAACTAAGACCCTGATTAAAAATTAACAAATATAAGAGTATATACCTCATGGCCAAAAAATAGTTTAGCCAGAAACTGAAGAATGATTTAACGTTTTGAAATTAATCAACCCATGGTTATAATAGCCAAACAAAGCAACAAAAACATGTAAGCACTTTGGAAAATGCTGCATATATGCAAGCCTGTTTTAAAAAAGAAAAAGAAAAAATATAAAAATAGAAGAAATCCGTAAGTAAATGGGATAAAGGAGAGCACTTTCCATGCATGGCAAAACTCTAGAGTATGAATGGCAAATGGCTTTCTCCACGTTTGCTCATTCATACCAGTTGGCAGTAGCTGTGGGTAGCTGTCTGGGTAGAGGTATGGTGTGTTAACAGCATTCATGTTCTGCAGAAAGAGTTCTGAGATTGAGCCCCAGTTTCTACCACATTAGTGCAAGGCTGGGGAAGGGCAGAACATATTTCATGATGCCATGAGATCAAGAATAAAATTAGATTGTTCATTTTCATGGTATTATTTAACATTTTCTGAAAGTTCTAGCAAATACAATTGTTGGGAAGAAGGGGAAAATGTTACCATTATTTCTAATGATGCCGCTTAGCTTAAGTTAAATCAGGACCATGTTAAGTGAAGATTGCCATTATATTAGTTCATATAGCAGGGGGATGTCATGAAAACCAACATGAGTGGTGCATCAGCCATGTAGGAGCCGGGAGAAGGTCACTAAGCATGACGACTCCCAAAAATAAGGAGGTGATTTATTGTTAGGGGAAGAACAAGATCTAGCAAGCAGGAGTCCTGGATCCTGGCCCACCTTTGCTGTGTAGCCTTGAGAATATCATTTGACTTTTGTGGTCATCGTCTAGAACATAAACAGTCTTTAGGAAAAAAAAAATCAATAACCCACCTTCTTTCCTACTATGTAATCACATGCTTTACTGGCAAAAATAGATGCACTTTCTAGTGAACTGGGCCCAGAAGCTGTTCATACCAAAGCTCATCACATTGTTATTATTATAATCACATTATCTTCGAGAAAGTAAACGTAGGATACCAATCTTGATCTCTGATTTTGCTAAATAAAGACTTTCATATAGTCTGTGCTAAAATGTGTTGAACGCTCAGTTATTATCTGAATGGAGTTCTTATTTGGCAACCGGTTTAATGAACTGTTTCGCAATTTGTCACATATCTATGCCAGTTAATTTGGGTGTCTGACAATAGGAAATTTACTTTTAAAGGCTGTGATCATTGTATGAGTGGCATCACCCTTCCGACTCCTAAATTAAGTATCATGAATTTGAACAATAATGCCCTTCTGCCAATAAATGAGCAAACCAATAAATAGATAAATAAATATCCTTAGTTTTTCAGGAGCAAAGGAAAGAAATAAATGTCTTTCCCTCAGCAGCACCTGTCAATTACTCCATCATAATTGCGAGGTAGTATTTTCACAATCACTTTTGAATGTGTCACCTTTGGTAATTATTATATAACTTCCTTTCAAATGCACTCCTACACTTACTGCATGCATAAGGTGATTTTTAACACCACTCATTCTGTTTCTTTAAGAATTTCCAAAGACACCCCTGAGAAGATTGGGAGTAAAGGAAAGCTAAAGCATAATAGTATTTCTAGTTCGCTTCGAATGAGACTTTATTGTGCTCGAGTCGATGCTCTCCATGTAAAGAGTGGTTAAGAACGCAGACTTGCAAAGTTCACCTCTGTGCCCCCTTTTTCTCACTTGCCAAGCGATGGACACAGCATGTCTTTCACGCCATGGTTATGAATAAGGTAATATATACAGCGTTTGGAATATATACAGCGCTTGCCTCGCCCGCAAATGCAAGCTGCTCGTTTTAAGTGGGTGATTTCATTTCCTTCTCACAACAGCCCTAGAATGGAGCCATGAGCTTCTTCCTTTCACAGTTGAGGAAAGGTTAAAGGTTAAGGGACCACCAGAGGATACCCAGGACTCAGGGTAAGGAGGTGAACCCCCATTCCATGGTTCTTTGAGGCCTCACTTCTATTCTATTCTAGCCATTGTGTGAGGGACAAGGGCCAGAGCAGAAATGGTAATGCCCCTTGTAACCTCAAATATGAGAACCCCATTTCCAGATTTCACCCCAGTCTTAAATTCCTTAAACTCTCCAAATTTCCTCAGAAGTCTTGTCTGGAAGTTGTTAATCTCACAATTCTCCTCTAAACTGATAGTAAGGTTTTCAATTCTTCCAGAGTTGGAAGCTCAAAAACAGAGCGAATCCCTTAGAGTAAGATAATGAAGACAATAATCTACATACAGCGTATGGGCAACAATTAGCTTTTAGACCAAATCACTTATATTTATAAGGTGACTTACACATACATATATTTTACTGTTTAATTCCATGACCTAAATTTGGCAGGATGATGCAGCTTTTGGAAAGGGGTTAAGATATTCAGGGAAAAAGAGAAAGCAATAAATATCTCACTCATTATTTATCACTTTGATCTCCTGGAGAAATAAAAAAGTCAACAGGGGCACCCGGGTGGCTCAGTCGTTAAGCATCTGCCTTCGGCTCAGGTCATGATCCCAGGGTCCTGGGATCGAGTTCTGCATCGGGTTCCCTGCTCTCGCTGTGTCTCTCTCTGTCAAATAAGCAAATAAAATCTTAAAAAAAAAAAAAAAAGTCAAGTAACTGAGCTGACATGTTCATGTTCTAAGAGAATTTCAAGTATTTGTGAAAAGAAAACAAAGATTTTTTTTAAAGATTTTATTTATTTATTTAATTGACAGAGAGAGCGACACACACAGCGAGAGAGGGGACACAGGCAGGGGGAGTGGGAGAGGGAGAAGCAGGCTTCCCGCCGAGCAGGGAGCCCGAGGCGGGGCTCGATCCCAGGACCCTGGGATCATGACCGGAGCCGAAGGCAGTCGCTTAACCGACTGAGCCACCCAGGCGCCCCAAAAGAAAACAAAGATCTTATAAAGATGATGAGCACATATATATTCTCAATATGAAATCAATATGACTCTTAAAATGAAGGTCAATATTAATGGAAAAGTGTGGCAAAGAGCTAAACATGCTCTTGAGCTAAAGAATTTGGACCAGTATAAATGATTTGGAAGGAAGGAGAGTCATAGCCTGGAAGAGTAGGAGGAATAAAAGGTTTTGTCCTTCTCCCCACTCCTTGTATCTGCCACCACTCAAAGTCAAAGGACTGCTTGTCTCACATCCCTCTTTAGATCCACTGAAGGGATAGGTGAGGGCAGAGCTCTGTGGCGCAGCTCATGGACTGCCCCCAAGATGGCTGCCTTTGCAGTGATACCACCTTGGCATGAGAGAAAGCAAATGCCCAGGTCTGTCAGGTTGGAGACATTCTTCTCTTGGCCTCTATTTCAGCATCACCATTCCTTGCGGCCTCTGGATCTCCCACATCTCAGTATCCTGTTTATCTTCTCTCACCTCAGTTCTACTGCAAAGAAGATGGGTCCCAGGTCACTAAAGATGATTATATCTTCTGCAGTTTGAACGTATATCCCTCTGCTCCACAATTTATTTCATCACGTTATTGTGCTATAGATCGGAGAGAGCACTGATCCAACAGGATTGACAAAGGCTGACATCATTCGTGAAGAGTTTCATGAATTTTCAGAATATAAGAAAGTAAATGAGGTTATGAGCTCAGGCTGTATTGATTTTGTATTGCTGTGTTCTCTTTTATTGTTTCCTCTCTGTTTAATGGCCAACAACCACACCTCGACCCTGTTAACAGATTCTCTTGTCCAAACCATCTCCTTTGATGGCAGTATGAGATACCACAATAGAGTCAAGTGTGCCAAAGCCTCTCATCATGTAGAAAAATAGCTAGGCACAAACTTGTGAGTCAGGGCGTTTGTTACTTTGAAAGGCAATCCTTTCTTATCAGAGTCCCCCACATAAGCATTGTTTAAGAGTTACATTTGAAAACACTTCAATGGAGATAGAGGTCAAGTGTTTCACTTTCTGGAACCAAACCCAGTGCCCCGGCACATAAAGCTGTTCAAAGAATGGTGACTGCACCCCCCCCACCCCCAGCCTAAATACATTCCAAAAGCTCATGGTTGAGCTGCTGCATGACTTTCAGAATGTTCCCATTCCATCAGTCCATCGTGACTTGTTTCCATCGTTTCTTCTGAGAAAGACTATGAGAGTTATGTGATTTTAAATGTTCAGATGAAAGTGTTTACTAATGCAGGATGGTCCCTCCCTCTCTCCCTTCCTTCCTGCCTCTTGTTACCTTCTTTCTCTCATTCTTTATTCACGTGTGATTATATTAACTTTCAATGAATAAAAAGCTAATAATTCAGAAATATAATGTGTACCTAACCTCATTCTGGATTTGAAAATAAGAACTCCCACTTTTCTAAAAATGTTGCTTTTGGTTGTCATTACAATTACACCAAATTTCACTGTGCTGGTGAAGACACTGCTAAAGTCATCATTTGGTACTAAGAAACACCGGAGATCCTTGTCTTTTTTTTTTTTTTTAATAAATAGGCTCAACATTTTAACTTAGAAAAATTTTAAGTAAAAAATTTAAAAAGTGCTTTGGGAAACACGATGAAAGACAAAAGAGCTGGAATGACTTTGAAGCCTCCGTCAGCCCATACAGAAGCGAACGGTTGATCCACAAGTCTGCTCACGTTGACGCAGAGAGATCGGCAAAGACATCACTATGATGGCAGATTGCAAGTGATAGAATACAGCTACAAGAAAAGAGAAGATTCACAGGGAAAAGCAAGAATATTTGGCTAGAGAGGTTCAAGGAGCAGGTCAGGGGAGGGAGAGAGGAAAAGATGCTGAGAAAAAAGTGAGAAAGTGTGAAAGCTATTGATTCCATATTCTATACACTACAAAGGTTGAGTGAAACCCGGCTAATAACAAATCCATGTACATGACATGTGGTTGATCATATTTTAAGAATGACATAAATGATAGCCAGACACATATAAGGAGGGAAAAATAGATGGCAAGCCCTCCAGAGAGGAACTAGAACATGAAATGTGGAATGGAGAGACCTGGGAGGTATCACTCAGGATGTGAAGGTTCGCACAGCCAGACCAGCCTGGGGAGAGTCCATTTTTCTCTGGCTCGACCTTCGCTTACTGCATGGTGGAAATTTGAGCATGACTTCAAATATCTCCACATTGGTTTTTGGGTCCTTCCAGCTAGTGCATCTGTCATACCTATTTCCTCCTGTTCCAGCGACTGTGATACATCTGCTGCAGACGGGACCCAGAGCTCCTGAACGAGGTGGGCCCACGTCTCCCATAGCTTGCCGCCATGTCCACAACTCACGCCAACACTAAGGCTACATGTGGACAGTGTCTACATTGCCACGTGCCACGCCTGATACCTGGGCTACCACACAGCAGTGCTGACTTCTGCTCATGCCAACTTAAAGCCCTTGTTCTGCTTTGTACTTGTTCTGCTTTATATTGCTCCCCCTTAGATTAGGCGGAAGTCATGCGACTTGGGCTACAGGACAGTCCGCATGATGGACACCATGCTGTAGCCAGAATCACCCATCCCCTTGCATGACAACCTCAAACAGACCCCAAACATCTCTTCTCCCTTCGTATAAATTCCTTCCTGGAGGGCCTCTGTACAGACCCTTCCAAATAAGTCTCTGAATAGTAATGACTACTGCGCTTTGACCTTTTGCCAGCACTGAATTTCATATGAGTTTTCCTTAGTGAAACAATAATCCTTTGGGATGGAAATTATCCCCCCTTGACACATGAGGAAAACTGAGGCTCAGAGAGGTGAGAGCCTCGCCCAGCACCTGTCAGCCAGTTTTATATTCAAGTCTTCTGTGCTCCAAGAACGAAACTCTTAACAGCTAGACGCAAGGCATTCCAGAGGTGATGCCACACAGACAGGGGCTCCTGTGTACCTGAGGCAGGGTGCAGGGCTGTCCCTTGCCTGGCTTCAAAGCCACTACCTTCCTTTAAACGGAATACCCAAGGAAAGGGAATACCCGATCACACTGGGTGGGAGAGGTGAAAGGCTGCAGGCTAGCAGCAACTTTGTATGAAGTAGAGAGAAGTGGCATGTTTCAAGTCTGGGAAGTCCCAAAACTCTGAATTAGCACAATACACGCATACCTGTAATACGGATTTTCATACAGTAATAGTGTATGCACATGTCAAAAATGTTTTTTTTTAATATTTCAGTTTTATAAGACAATTAGCTACAAAGAACATGGCCATAGGAAATTAGATGTCATTGTTTGACGCTGCCTTATGGAGTGGAAACAGTGTAAATTTTAATTCCATGACCCGAACGGTTCTAAGTAAGACAGCAGAGAATAACCATTCTACCTGATGTTCAGAAGGAACTAGACAAGGATAGGCGTGTATCTGAGTTTGTAAGAAGCTGGAAATGAGAGTCAAAGCATGTGCAAACGTTTGTCTTATATGTAGAGGGGAAAACAACTGGCCATGCGGATTCTAGGTATAAACTGGCATGGCTAAGACATGGAGAAAGTATAAAACGAATCTATTGTGTCCCTTCCCTGAGTTTGCTTCACTTCCCATCCCTCAAGCCCATAATGTCCTCATTTACAAGGTTCTACGCTCAGGTGTAAAACCCAAGACTAAAACTTCTTTAAGAAACATATCCCAGGGGCGCCTGGGTGGCTCAGTCAGTTTAAGTGTCCAACTCTTGGTTTCAGCTCAGGTCATGATCTTAGGGTCCTGGAATTGAGCCCTGCATCAGGCTCTGTGCTCAGCTGCAGAGTCTGCTAAAGTTTCTCTCTCCCTCTCCCTCTGCACCCCCCCACCCCCGGTCCGGCTCACGTGCTCATTCTCTTTCTCTTTCTCTCTCTCAAAAAAAAAAAAAAAAAAAAACACATATCCTAATATGTGAAATTCCAAACACCATGAGAGATGTCTTGTACCCTCATTTTCACACCTTGGGGACAATTCCCCAAGGTAGAAAGTAGACACTCTTTCTTTATGAATATGCCAATGTTCCCCAATGAGTAGATTAACTGAGTTTTGCCCTGATTAGCTTTATTTCTATCATTTTTGCTTTAGGTATTTTAAATCTATACACGTTTAGAATGATTGCAACTTCCTAAATGGATTGAGTCTTTAATTTTTTATAAAAGTGTGTTACTTTAGAGGACTCGAATATATCTTTTTCTATCTTTTGACTTCCATTTTCAGCATCCTATTTTTAAGATGTTTCTTTTGTAAGTAGCATATGGTGGTTGTTTTTTTAATCTACTTGGATAATCCTTATGCTTTCATCAGAGGATAATAGTACCACTGTATTTTGCAGCGCATGCTTTGGTCGGTGCTTGTGCCCCATGCCCAAGGCCCACCTCTGACCTGAGATGCAGCTTGGTGAGCAATCCTGAAGCATTCTGACGGTGTCCCACCTCAAGAACCCACTGTGCCTCCTATGTTCACTATGTTTCTTTGTGTGTGTGCTTTTCATCTATTTTTCTATATTTGAATGAAGATATTTTCTACGGGCCATGCTTCCAGTACACTAATCTTTTTCTTGGCTGTATTTAATTTGTTGTTGAACCCATCTGTTTATTTCTTAATTAATTTCTTGATTTCTTATGTATTATTAAGTTCTAGAATTCCCACGTGATTTTTTAAAAAATATATATTACAGTTGCCCGGGGAACTCCCTCGTCATTATTTTCTTGAACTTACTAATTAGTTATTTAAAAGTCTGTGTTGAATAACTCCAACATCTGGATCACCTGTAGGCTTGTTGCTACTTTTTCCCTCAGTTTTTCATTATTTCTTTTTTTTCCCTAATTATGTTTGAGAAGTTTTTATTAAATGCAGGCAGTGTGTATGAAAAAAATTCAAGGCTCAGAGTGATGTTATTTTCTTCCAGAGATGATTTACTTTGCTTCCGGATGGCAGGTAGGTAGGGACAGTGTCTTTTAGTCCAATATAGAATTTAGCTATTTCCATCGTAAGGGCTGGTTAAATTCTGTTAACTCATAGTTCTTACATGTAGTCCTTCAGGTGTCCAAAATGACTCCAAATGATAGCTTGGGGTGTTTACCAGGACCCACCACTCACAGAGGGCCTTGAATTCCAATTGTTTTTGTCTCCCCAAAGTTCTGCCCAGCTTCTCAACCTCTCAGCCTCAGGCTCTTGGAAATTGGCAAATTCCTGGAGAGAAATTGGGCTTACCTCCATATGCCTATTTTCTCTCCAGGGTCCTGATGCCCCAAACCCTGGCTTTGTTCTCGCTGTCCTGACTGTACCTTGATATTTACATACATTCTGATACACTTACATGTGTGTATATACATACACGTATGTACATATGTGTATACACATGCACATACACATACGTATACATCATCTCCAACCTTTCCAGGTGTTCTAGGTGAGAGGGTTTGTCCAATAAGTTAATCCATCACAGAGTCAGAGATGGAATTGTCCATGTCCATGGGTCAGCATCGTGGGGGACCCTTGGCATTGGTGTGTACTGGAGCCCTAAGTTTACCTAGGTCATCAAACTGAATCTGCCTCCAACGAACTGGGTAACCTTGGGCATATGATTTCACCTCTATGTGTGTTAGGTCTAAAATGAGAGGTTTAACTACATAGTCTCTCAGATCTGCTCCAGCCATGCCAGGCTATAATTCTGTTCTGCTCATTCGCAGCAAGAACTACATTTAAAAAAGGAAATACAATGGGATTCAGAAGTCACTGGCTAGTAAAACTAAAAATAATTTGCTAGCCTTGCATTTTAAAACTTCACAAGTGTTTCTTAGGATTTCCCTTAAGAGGCTTTAAGAACTTCCTGTGAGATATTTCCTTTAGATCTTAGATAGTAAGGGAAACACCAGACCACTATTAATCCATAGGTCTGTTAGCAGTTTTGCATTCCTGGGATAAATACTTCTCGGTTGTATCTTTTTGCATATGTTACTTTGGTTTGACCATAACTTACTTAGTCAGGATTTTTTGTGTCTATGTTCACATGTGAGCCTGGCCTATAATTTCTTTTTCTTATGCTATTCTTGTCTGTTTCCTGCATCAAGGTTATTTACCAGGCCCATAGAGGCAGGTGGGGATCTTTTTCTCTTGTTTTATTTTCTGGAACATTTGGATAAGACAGATGCTTTCACTTCCTTGGCACTCTGGTTAAAACTGGGTGTGATAGTTTGAGGAGTAGATTTTCATTAATGCTTTAAATTCTTTGATGATATTAGGGTTTTCTACTAATTTTGCAGCCAACTCTGGCAATTTTTCCATTTCACCTAAATTTTAAGATCTATTGGCATAAAGGTTTTCAAGATATTCTCTTGTGATTTATATCATAGTCATGACTCTCCTGCATTTCTAATATTATGTTTCTTTTCTCTTTTTCCTCAGCAATATAACCAGCATTTTTTTTCAATATCTCTAAAGAACTAGATTTAATTTTGTTGATCCTCTCTATTGCATAGTTAGTTCCTGTATCATTATTAACCTTTTTTTACCGTTTATTTATTCCATTTCCTTGGATTTACATTTTGAACTGAAATCTTAGCTCATTTGTTTATAACCTTCCTTAATTTCTCATGTAAGTCTATATTAAACTGAGTTATGAAATCATGACAGAAAATAGTATATTCAAATGAATCAATTGGAAAAGCTTAATAAAGGAACTATTTTGAAGTTGTGGAGAGAGTTAACAAGTTAACAAGTCTATTTCATATAATGAAGTCTAAATATCAGATCTGTCTATCCTACAATTGTGTGCCATTGAAAAACTTTAAGTTCACTTTCCGATTCTCATTCTGTCATGTTATTCTGATCTCAGATCTTAGTCCTAACTTGTTTTTAACAACCTTGCCACTCTTTTAGTTATAATCGTTGCAGTTTTGCTTTTACAGTCATTTTATTTAGATTGACTTATTTGTTTCCTCATGATTTCATTCTCCTTCTGGGTCTTTCTGGGTCTAATTTCCTACTTTCTAAAGTTCAGCCTTTATTTAGTATTCCTTTCAATGAGGGTTTGTGAGTGGTAAACAGAGTCATTTATTACATTAGTATTATTTTGTCATTTTGATGATAACTTACGTTGATTATTCAGCATGGAGTTTGCTCATTATGTTTTTGGTACATGTGGGATCCCTCACCACTGTGGTGCAGGCATACGATTTCAAGTTTTCATGAATGACTTTCTTCTCTTACAGAGCAAACTCTTTTGCCACTTCACCAGACCAGGGAATGGAGATTTTCTAGATGCTGAGGTCAGGTATGACTTTGACACTGGAAGCTTTATGTGTAGAGCACTGTTCTTGTTTCCTTGTCTGGTTGGGCTGTAGCCCATCTCCTGCCCTTCATAGATATGAAAACTCCACCTGTCCACCCCAAGATCTTCTATTCATTCTGAAAAATCCATAGGCTGCTCCAGTATTATTTTCTGTTTACTACTCATGCTTCACGTCTCTTTTCATTTTTATGACCTCCATTTTTCACTCAATGTCTTGCATGTTCATCATATTCACTGCTATATAGTATTTCATTGTACAAATATGCCACAATTTATTTCTCTATGCTCCTGTTCATGGGCAAGTTGGCTCTTTCAAAGCTAAAGTATGTCCTCCTTGGACATGCTGTCTGTGTACATACATGAGAGTGTCTCTAGAATATATTCTGAGAAGTGAAATTTCTGGGTCATAAGGTGTGTACATCTTCACCCCAGCTAGATTTCGCCATCATGTTTTTCATTTTTTTAAAGATTTTATTTATTTTTTGAGAGAGAGAGAATGAGAGAGAGAGAGAGAGAGAGAGAGAGAGCACATGAGAGGGGGGAGGGTCAGAGGGAGAAGCAGACTCCCTGCTGAGCAGGGAGCCCGATGCGGGACTCGATCCCGGGACTCCAGGATCATGACCTGAGCCGAAGGCAGTCGCTTAACCAACTGAGCCACCCAGGCGCCCCCCCTTTTTTTTTATGTTTTTCAAAGTGGTTGTAGTAATTGACAATCCCACCAGCAGTATGTGAGAGTGTCTGTGGTTCCACATTCTCACCAATAGTTTGCATCCTTAGTCTTTTTGTCTTTTTGCCAATCTGACAGGTGTGAAATCGGTGGCTTATTTGCATTTATCCTGATTACTGATGAGGTTAAGCATCTTTTCATGTGTTTCTTTACTCCTTTATTCCTTTTTTTGAGAAAGAGAGAGAAAGAGAGAGAGTGAGGGAAGGAGCAGAGGGAGAGGGAGGGAATCCCAAGCAGACTTCCCACTGAGCATGGAGCCCCACACGCGCTCGATCTCATGACCCTGAGATCATGACCTGAACTGAAATCAAGAGTCAGATGCTTAACTGACTGAGCCACCCAGGTGCCCCTACTCCTTCATTTCTTTACTCATTTTTCTATTTAAAAACTTTTCTTCTTATTGCTTTATAAATATCATGTATTCTGGAGGCTAATCTACATGGTTATGCAAGTTAGAAATATCTTCTCCAGTCCCTGGGTTGTCTTTGCAAATTTTCTTTTCCTTTTTTTTGTCTTTTGATGAAAATAAAATTTTAATATTAATGATATTAAAATTGTCCATCTCTTCCTTCATGTCTTCCATTATTTGAGAATGGATTAAGAATTTTTTTCCTACTCCAACTTCATAAAACATTATCCTGTATTTTCTTCCAAACGTTTAAATTTTTACATTTCATTTTTAACTCCATCTTTGTGTTTGGCATGAGGAAGGAATTCAATTTTATATATTACTTTATGGGTAATCATCCTACTCTGTCTTGGTAAGAACTGGGATCGATTTTTGTGAATGGTCCATTGAGGAAAAACGAGCCAGTGTTGAGCAACCTTCAGTAATTTGTTATAAACAGCAAGATTTGGAACAAAGTCTTTTTAAGGATTATTTTTAAACTACTAAAGTTTAGCTCTTCTACTGAGCCTTTGTCTGAAATTCTTTCTGTAAGACAAACAGTTAAGTGGCTCTTCTCTCTGCAACCTAACACTGAATTTTTCTACTTTAGCAAGTATTTCTTTTTACTGGGATGTCTATGGGTCCACCTATTTCCCCCATTAAACTGTGGCATCTTCAGGTTGAGGGCAGCGCCTTCTGATCTTTCCATCCCCGGTGCCTGACATGTAATAGACACTAAATGTTGCCAGATTAATGAATTAATGAGCATATTTGGAGCACTCAGAGGGGAGCTTGGAAGAGCCCCAGCCACTTGCTTAATGCTGGATGGAATCCTGTGTAAATTCTTTACTCTTCTCATTCCTGCATCTAAAAATCAGGGAAGAGAAAGATATTCTAAACTGTGCAATAATTAGTTCTAGAAGTGTCTTGTCCTAGGCTTTTGTGAATTAATTTGGGAAGAGGCACAATGCCCCATTTACTTTCATTTTTCTTTTAAAGAGAGGCAGAGAAACATCATGCATACAAAAAGCTGCATTAGGCGGAATCCAGCTCCAAGTGGTTAAAGAGTTACAATCCAATCCTGTGCACATGATTCTAATCTTTTTTCATTTGTTTTATCCCAATGATTAGTTATTTCATACCGCACATTTTTTTACCTGCCTTAACACATTTGAACTCTGTAAAATTCTCCTTTGCACATGAGTTAGTGTGAAATTTATTACCATGTTCTTTCCACTTATTAAAAGGGATGTACTCTACAAATATGACTGCAGTGCAAATTTATTATTTACATCCCGAGCCTTAGCCTTCATAACTACTTAATATGGATAAGGTGTTTAGTTTTCCAATGAAGTCCAGCTGCATCACTGGAATCAAACTTGTAATTGCCTCGTTGGGATTTAAAACCATTATAGTTGTGCTTTTATGTTCTCTTTTGTTTTGCTTGAATCACTTTCTCAGGTCTATGAAGTACAGCTGGTACAATAAAAGTTTGATCAATGCATAACCAATGCAGTGTATATTTCTTCCAGAAATAGAAAACCCAGGTGACAAATGTTAATCTATGAAAATTATCTCTGTCAGCTACCTATTCTTGGAATTTAAATGGGTTTCAATCTCAAGATAAGGACTGAACTTTATCTTGGATTTCTGCGTGAAAGTTTTCTGGCTTTGCCGATGTTGTTTGTGGAGGTATATGTTAGGGGCTGTAGGATGTAGGCTTTCTGTTACCAAAACCAGACATTTTATTGTCTATAAAATAATCTATGTTTAGATTGGCTAAACAATGTTCACTTGTCTTAAATATTCTCTTGATCAGAAAATGGGGACAATGAAATACTTTTTTCTTTGTCAGGGGGCAAATAGCACACAGTCAAATTTTTAAAAATATAAACATTGTATTTATAAAGAAATACCTTTCAAAACCCTCAAGATTTAAAACTGAGTAGTAGCATTTTTTTTTTTTTTGAGACAAAGAACTGAGGCTAGCCAGTTTCACTTGAAGGTAATATGATTTCAAAATGGTGTGATTGTCTTTAATTTCTAAGTGCAATCAGGGTTAATCATAGACAGATATTCACCGTTAACTCTAAGTTTCTTTGTTCTTGTCCTTTAAAGTTAGCTATATTTTGAAGGCAACACAAATCTGTGTCCATGGCTCCTCCTCCGAGAAAAAAACCCTATATACCGATATGAAAAATATGACGGTGATAACCGTTGCCTTAAAGGCTCTGGTTCTAGCACTTGTACCACCTGGGCACAATCTGACTGTAACACAAATGTGTCTGTCTTATCCGTCCCCAGCTCTTCCTGTCTGTGCACGTTCCACCTTGCAGGGCACATGGACGGGTGTACTCGGATTCTTTGCTCTTCCTCTTTAGCCTAAATCAGATCCTTGGAAAGAATTGATGTTAGTCATTTACTTAAGAGTGTAAACTAAAGCCATTCTTCTATCTTTTCCTTGACATAAGAAGTCTAGAAGCTATTATTGTGGAATGAATTGAACTGCTTCATCCCTAGATATATACACTTAAGCAGGTGCTCAGGAGAGCAGGGAGAGGGCCGCCATCCCAGTTTCCATAACATTTAGGCAACCATGAGGTCTGCCTGCTGGCAGGGTCAGGACTAGGGAGAGGACAGTGAGGCACTTGCCTTGGGCGTGAAATTTATGGGAACACACACACACAAAACTCAATAATCAAGATAAATATTTCGTGGCAAAACGTAAAAAATAAGTTTTGGTAGTTTGTTCATCAGCTAATCATGCACACGTTAACATTGATCCTGAGGTGCATAATTCACCCTTGGCCTGGCCCTGCTCGGTAGTCCTATTCCAAACATATTTTAGAAACTACTTCTGCCCAGTGTGTGCCTGGTGCCTCTGACACCAGGGACAGTCTGAACTAGGCTCTTCCCATGGAGGGTAGGTAACCAGCTCATCATACGGGCTCTGAGAGAAGCGTTCACTGTCACGGCACGCCAGGCCAAAAACCGAATGCTCAATAAATATCTTGAAGGAGGATTGAATGAATGAATTCATGAATTCATGAGTCAACAGATGTTTGGTATTATTAGTGCCTAGATGAAAAGGAGACTTTTTAATGGGCTTCCTAAATGAGGGCTGCTTCCAGTTGGGTCGGCTACACCTTTGGAAAGCAACGTAAGTAACAATAAACCTTAATACAAAAATCTTCTGCTTTAAGTCACTGTAATTAAGTTAGACATGTAAGCTGGTAGCATTAAGACAATTAAAAAATGATCTTCAATTTCTTAAACAAGGCAAATGTCATAAAGGAGTTATCTTTAGTAATCATATTGCTATTTAATTTTGGGATGAACTAGAGTAATTTTACTTCTTGGAGAAAAAAGGCACTTTTGGATAGAAAACTAAATTGTAGACCTACTGAGTTTTATACCTATGGAATGACAAGAGCTTAGCTTCAAGACCCTTTATTCAACCAAGATTAGATCCATTTTCCATCTGCCTTGAAAAATATGTCAAATCTTATTGTATTGAATATTAAGGAAGCAATGTCTGTGTTAATTAGTTCACTAGATAGAGCACAGAAATATTTATATTATAGGTAGTCAATCAAGTCCTATAGAGATATTATAGAAATAATAAACGGTATCAGATGATTTAAAATGGTGGAAAACCCAAGAATCACTAACATAGCATTTGTTTAAACTACCAAGTTGGTATATTTAAATGTACAGAGGTCTGGCGCTCTTAGAATTCAGTTTAAATAAAACAGCTAAAACACATGATAAAGACTTGGTTCAGGAAGAGCTGGGAATTTATATCACTTCCTTTGCTTACCTGTGCCTAGAGCTCTCATCCACCTCTTCCCACCCTGCTGGAGTTTAACCAAATCATTCCCTCTTAGAAAGAGGCAGGCTTCTTTTATTTTATCTGTGGTTCAGTCAAGCACATTCAAATTTATTGAGCAATGTCATTGGTCCTAGCAGGGCAGAGAGGAGTATGGAGGGAGGACCAGGCAGAGGGGCTGAGGCAGGTAAAGATGGGGAAAGCATTTCCGGGTAAGACATGGGCGTGGGGTGTGGTGTTCGAATGTTCGGGGTCTGGCTGGAATCAAAGAAATGCATGGGAACTAGAGTGGGCTGAAAAAGCAGGTGGGCACCATCACGTGAGGTCTTCAGTTTTCATGTTCTTCTGAAAAGTACGGGGCTATTAAAAGATTTCAAACACACCTTCCGATTTGCAATTTGGAAGGCTCCCTTGGGGCAGGAGCTCAGACTGCGTAGCGGGGTGGGGGGAGGGGAAGCCAAGAGACTGCTGTTAGTAAGGTGAAGGTCACAATAATTTGGATGGCAGCTGAGAGGGACCCGAACTAAGATAGAGGCTGTGGGTACAGAAAAGAGGGCACAGAGCACATTTTGGTTTAGAGTAGGTGTATATTTTTACTAAAAATACCTTTTGCTGATGGCAAGCTCCAAAGGAAGCAAGCTAAACAAAAGATGGCAAATGATTGACTTGACGTTTGTTAAACTCTGGAAAATTTCACTACGAATTTCAAGCAATCCATTTCAGATAAATTGAGGTTTGGATCATTCTTAGTAGTAACATAGATGTGTGCTGTCTAGGTAGAGTCAGGTCCAGGGAAGAAGCACATTGGTAATTGTTCCCTTACAGTGAGGTTTGGTCTGTGCTCTGGCTACCCACACAAAACTTTTCCTGCCGTCAGGCCCACAACCTATTCCACTGGATAAAAAAAAATTAACTTTTAAATAAAAATTTAAAAAAATTTTAATTAAAAAAATGTTTTCCGACAGATATGTTCACAAATCCTATCTATTTCACACAGATTTATTTATTTAGGTTTGGAAAAGCATTACTTTGTGGAATGTAGTGATAATTACACTAAAATGCTTTCACACCCAAATATAGTGCCGGTCCCATTCTGTGGGTGCCTCACATGATGGTGAAGGTTTCCAGCCTGTTGTTGTTTTCAATCATCTCAAAAACATCTAGGATCCTGCCCCGCCACGGGCAAGCAAAGAGAAATCTTCTGACTACATTCATTCCTTTGACAAGCATCCATTGGGATGGTCTTAGCTGCTGGAGGAGTTGCTGAAGCACTCGCAAGGACTCACTGGTGGGTGGCCACTTTCTTCCCTATACTCCCACCCCCCCCCCAAAATACAATGGTCCTTAGTGGAGGGAACGTTCTTTGATAATGGACATACACTCCTCCTGTCCCAAAGAGCAGCCACACTGTGTTTATAAAACTCACCCCTGCACCAGGCATAATTGCCACTGTTGCATGAAATGCTTATCTCAACTCTGGGAGGAAGATCTTAGATCCTTGCATGTGTGTCAGATGGACCAGCAGGCAATCTGCATGCATGTGTGTGCACATATAGCATTGAGCACCGTAGCTCAGGTACCTGCAACACATCCTTTGGCTCAGGTCTGATTTCAATGACAGCTCATCCGATTTCAGTCACCTACCCTTAGTGACACCATGTGTCTCCACCTTCCGTCCCAGGGCCTTCTCCACTCTGTGGGAAAGTACATCCCCTTCAGAGGCACCCTCGACCCACATGAGATGGGAGCCAGTGGATAAATGACCTAGCTTCCTGTCCCTGGAGACCCTTCTGAGGAGACCTCACTGGAATTGAGGTGGTCCTCAACAACCCTTCCATAGCATACCCTTACACTGGTTTTCCTAGTTCCTGCCACACTCACCCTTGACCCCCACTCCTGCTTGCTGTGATCTATACTTCCCAAATAAGCTGCTGTACCCAAGTCCTAATCTCTGGCTTTGTTTGGAGGAATTCCAACTAAAACAAAAGCTATGTCTAGCTCATAGTAGGTCCTCAACAAATGCAAAACTCTTAACCCCTTCTTCTTCCCATTGTGAACATGCGAACTCTGAGGCTCAGGGGCACTGAGTAACCTGCCCAAGACCACACAGCCTGAAATGACAGAGAATTCGAATCGAACCTTCTTCCTGGTGGTTTCTATTTCAAAAACTGGCTTTTGCTCTGTCCTGAGTAAACCAATGAGGACCCCTAGTGGCGTGAATAAGATGGACATAAAGGAACGGAAGGCAGTGGCTTTAAACAGTCCAACACCATCCAGGAAAGAGGTGTGAGATCCAGGTCTGCACCCTGATCCCTGGGAGAAGTCCAGCTAGCAAGTTACAAACAAACAGACGCCAAGCAAGGCTCCATCGAGGGTAACTCCACTACCATGGGAGCTGTCCCCAAAGTGAACATTTCTCTTTCTTGTAGAAGAAAGATGAGTATCTTATTCCTGGGTTTCCAAGGGAGGTTTCTTTCTCTAGATCTTAAACCTCCCTTTCCTGGTTTGGATCAGTTCTAAGCTTTCCTGTCTCCCTAATTGCTTTATTTGTCTATCTCTGAAGCGAGGGAGACCCTTGCCCTCAGACTGAGCACAAGTGGAAGGGAGGTTGGGGGAGGGGGACAAGGTCTGCATCAAACCTGGGGTCAGATTATAAGGCTTTAGCTGAGGACCCACACTTCGCTGTATTTGGAACATCCTGTCCCCAGGTTGGGCACAGACGTCCCGGCCCCCCATACTGCAGCCCATATGAGAAACGGCTCTCTTCCCCACTCTTTTCAGAAACCGTTGTAGCCCACAGGCATTCACTGCAGGGGTGTTTGGTGAGTATCCTCATTATGCCCCCCGAAGTCGACCATTCTGCTCCTAATGTGCCACCCACATCCTATTATAACAAGGTCTCTTTACCGTGCATGCTCGGTGGCCAACCGTGTCACACCCTACTTTCGGGGAAGCTTGGGTACATGGAGCCATTGTTCTGAGCAGGCTCCATCAGGAGCTTTGGGGGGGGATTGCTCAGTGGCGAGCAAGCAGATGGAGCAGATGGAGACGCAGTGGCAGAGCATAAACCCAAGAGTAGACATCATGGGTGGACCAGCCTGGCAGAGGGTGAGGGAGTAAGAAGGAAGCAGAATTTGGCTTTACTAGTCTTTACTAGTCTTTCAATCCCAGCTGCAGAAGCCACCCTTTTCTCTTTTACCAGCCCCCACGTAAGGTCTGGCCGGCGTGTCAGGAGTCCCCGCTCTCCGTAAATGCAGGGCAGTCTTACCACATCCTCCCTCCCCTAGGACTGCCTGCTTATAAGCAAGATTGCTCACAGACAGATAACTTGGGGGAAGTGTAAAACAAAATAAGCTAAGTGCAAAGGGCAGATATGAAACAGATTTTTTTCAGGGCTCCAACTGTGGTAGATATTATAAGCAGAACAGATTTCATATGGAAGACATTGACAAGGAATAAACATAGCGCCCAAAGCTAGCGTTTTCAAGGATTTGCTTCTTTGAATGTAAGCGGGGTTTTTTTTGTTTGTTTGTTTGTTAAAGCCAACACACATTCTTATCAAACAATAGGCAGCAAAATCTCTCCCCCAAAATGGCAAAGGCAGATCAAACCTAGGTATGGGTTACCTGTATTTGCAAGACCTGCTTCAAAAATCCCACTTCCATTTGCTCTGAAAGCATGTGGTGTCCTAGCGTTCTAATCTATGTTGAAAACTCAAAGGTTAAAGAGCCTTGGCTGAATTTGTCTTAAGATATATCCTTTGTTCTGATTCAATCATTTATTTGAATTTAATATTTTAAAGAACTTTTCAAACAGACTTCACAAAGCCCTGTTACCATCAGGTCCATATTTATTATTTAATATTTAACTGGGGAGATTTGTCAAAACCCTTAAGAATTAATGGTTGCAAACTTGTGGAGTGAAAAAGGTTTGTGGAGGAAACCATTTGCTGACAACAGGGGGACCCTGCCCCACAGGCTGGGCCACCACCACCATGCCAGTACACACTTGGGGGGGGGTCTAGTGACATGGTGAGCCCATCTCCCCAGAAAAGGCAGGGAGTGCCATTGCCTTTAAATAAATGTTCTAATGTGCTTGACTTCTGAACTCAGCTTGTGCCATAAGCCAAGGTAGGAGGAAGAGCAAAGCAACTTGAATGGAATTCATAAACAAACTCTTAACTTCTGGCCTTTTACAGACCCTCTGGAGAGAGTCCCAGGCGTCCAGTGCAATCAACCTCACTGGAATGTACCTCTGCCTCAAAGATCTTGGGACTTCGGGAGAAGTGGTTTTTGATCTTCAGGATCCACAGGCGGTGTCTATATTATTATGATGCCAAATGTCCAAAAGAAAATCTAAAGCCTGAATATTTATATATGGTGAATGGGTCACATCACAGAAATGATGGATCATGGTGATGCCTGAATTTTTCACTCCAATAGTACTGTGTCCTATAGACCGACAAGGCTGTTGGGTGGAAAGTGTCATAGCTCTCAACAGCCTTTACAGCCATTCAATAATTTTTTAATGGCCTCAACTATGCAAGGCCCCTGAACATAAAAAGAAGTGAAGATCTGTTAGCTGCACGCCAAGAATGTCATAGGATATATGCCAGACATGATGCTGACTGGGTTGAGATTGAGGAATGGAATACCCAGGCTGAAATTTCTGGCTGTGGAAGATGTACTTTCCTAAGAGAAAGGTGAGTCATAAGCCTCACCTCACAAACACCTCAGACCAACAAGAGTAGGGGTAAAGTGTGGGCCATGGGAGCAAATCTCAATTTTATGAATGATGCCAGAAAGTAGTGCAGTTTATGGGCTATCTGCCTCTCTCTTGACTTATACTTGGCCAGTTGGAGTGCAAAGCCAATCTGGAGTAGCTGTAAATGACACCAGTAGAGACCATGGTGACCTACGAGGCTGTCTCTCTCTAATCTGGAATAGCCAGCTTCTCCAAGTGAGAACGAGTGACACAGAGTCAGCAGGGTGACAAGGAAGCCCCTGCCAGGGTCTCCCAGAAAGTGGGAATGGGATAATAAGTGTCACCCCTATCCCGTTGCCTGGGCTGAGTGGGGCTGGCCAGACACTAAGGGCTACCAAGAAGAAAGCCATGGGCTCCAGATCTCAAAATTCCTTCCAGCTATATTTCCTTCTGTCTCGTCTCAAGCATCTGGAACCTCTACCTGCCAAAATAAGAGCCCACCCAAACATGAGCTGTTGTCATTTCTTTTTGTCTGGAACTAAAATACCTATGAACGGAGATCTATAAAACTACCAACGAAGCCATCATAATACTTTAAAATAAACAAGCATCTATCTCTGCTCCTACCCTCAAAGGTGAACATTCACCAGGCAGATAAAAAGATTCACTTGGACCAAAAGAAGCAGCAGAGTCAAATTCCCAAAACAATACAGACTGATGACAAGATACTTGTACATTCAAAGTTGCCTATTTGGCTTCCATGACAATATATGCTGTGGTAAAGTCAGTATATTGCAGAGTTGCATCTCTACAAGGGAAAAATCTGCTGCCAGGGAGAGGATGCTTTCAGATGAGACCAGGATTTTCAAACGCAAAAGTGCAAGTACAGTGGTGAACAGCAGAATAGGGAGTGCAGAAAACGGAATCCCTGAATTGGGAGACCAGCCTCAGAGCTTAGCCCAGAACTCAGTGGGAAAGGACACACATAGAACAAACGATAAGCAGAGAGAGATTAGTGACATGGAAGGTAGATCCACAAGACGATGGGAAGAACACAAGAAAACAGAAATACACGGGAGAATGAATTGTCTAAGAAATAACAACAGAAAGACTCGTGTGATGAAAAAATGCTAGATGAAGCTAGATTTCATGGGTCCATTCCACCAGGTAAGGAAGAAAGGTGTGCGCGGCACGCGCGCACACACACACACACACACACACACACATACACACACACAGACAAATTCTAGTTACAGTTTTCTATTTGAAAGACAAAAAAATCTATATATATTCAGGCATGAGTAATTCTTTTGAAAATGATATTCCAGGAAGAAAAAAAAAAACAGATCAAAACTCAGAGCCACAAACTAATTGGGAGGAATATGCAAAGAAATTTGAAGAAAAACTTCAAAACAAATCCTGTGCCATTTATGTTTGAAGACAAGATAAAGATTTTTTTCTGATAGGCAAAAGCTAAAAACGTTGATCACCCTTTCTGAAAAATGTACTCAAAAAAGTGTTTCAGTTCATTGAGAAAAGTATCAAAACAACTTAAATATATGTCAAATGTTGTTTAAAAGAAATGGCAGGGAGCAAAGAAAGCAGTAAAGTCCAAACTTGCTAGCTAAACGATTGCTAATATGAATCTAAACAATGCAAGTGTGGAACGTAATTCTGGAAAGAAGAGCTACAAATTGTATTTCAAGAAATGGATCTAAAAACCCCCAATTATTTAAACATCAACTGAGAATTGGAGGTGGGAAGAGATAATAAAAGCAAAAGTACCTACTCTCACAGGAAAGTGGAGGTGGGGAAATTAGCAGAAACTGATTAAATCCTAATGCTGATAAAGATGGATTCAAATATTTTCAATAAAAAGATAATGAGTACTAGAGAACAATAAGTGTAGAACAAACGACTAGTGGAAAGAAATGTAAGCAACAAAGATAACAAAGGCAAAAACATAAAATAGGATGACATATAAATGTAAAAAAGACTGAACTGAAAACAATTCAGAATGTCCCATAACATAAGACTAGTTGAATAAATTGTGGAATCTCCATTCCCACAACTGAATACTCTGCAGTCATAAAAATGAGGTCGTACATTTTGAAAAAATGACACCAATGAGTGACAAACATGCATGCGCACGTTTGCGGTCACGCGCGTGCACCCACCCACACCCCCCCACACACACATACATACATACATACACCCCAAAACAGCAGGGAGAGGTTGACTGCACTTTTGTTAAATACCAGGTGATTCTCAAAGTATTTATCAACCAGGGAAGCACTGACTCTAACCAATCAGAAGGAGCCTTAACGCACTGGTCCAGCTGCAGCAACAGCACAAATCCCCGGGAATGCCAGGGATTTGTAGAGAAGTACGAATGTATATACACACTTACAGTTCTAGACGTAGCTACAGATAAAATTCTGGAAGGGTGTAATCCTAAATGTTCATGGTGGTCATCTTTGGGTAGTAAGATTAAGGGTGATTTTCATTTTTCTTTACGCTAAACCATGAATATAAAAGAATGTGTTTGAAAAAGCCATAGATTTTAAATTGCTTTTCCTGGGAACCTAAGGCATTTCTTTTTATAAGCAGCAGAACATGTTTTCAGAAGAGGTGGCTACAGCGTGGAGGTGCAGAAGACAGTTTCTTGCGATAAGCCAGTTGGTCATTTTAGGACGTGAAATTCTCAACCTCAGCTCATTAGCATCATCCTTTAACTACAGCTGATTGCCAAGAAATGGTGAGACCAAAAACGAAAACAAAACTCAGTCGTTTCCTATTCAAAACATGGGCTAGAAAAAATAATCTGTTGAAAATCTCTTCTAGAAAAATATGACTCAAATACATTACACATTTAATATATGACATGGGGTTTCTAATTTAATTTTCTGAAGAAAACATGTTTACATTTTTTTCCATTTCACCTTCATAAAGCATTGATTAATAGCATTTATTTTTTTTCTTTCAGATGGAATTTTGAAGGTTCAGTGCTCCAGATTTTGAACCATACCCTTTTGTATTCTTAAAATCTGCATCGCTATTTACTTTTATCAGTCTAATTATGATCTAAGATTGTTAGTGCTCTCAGCCTCTCATACTAAATAAGTAATCCGCCCAGCTCTTCCCCTTTGGGTCCCATTGAGCACAGCCATATGCCCTGCAGAGTAGAAGGGTAGGAATTCTCCCACACACATAAACCCACAGAAGGGCCTCACGGGCCTTTCCCAAAGCTGTTCCAAGACCAGCAGGCTGGAGGATTCTGATGAAGAATTGTTAATCATACAGCACAAGCCATGGAACATTCAAAAGATGTTTGTTTTGCTTTATCTTTGAGAAAATAATCTCCAAATTGTGTTCACATCAAGACAGAAAGTAAGAGAACTGAGCCACGCTAGGGAAGATGGGAGCTGTCATAAGCACGGGAAACACTTTGGGATCCACCAGTCAATCAACAAGCATCTATTGTACACGTATGATTTGGGCAACACTGTCCTTGCTAACAGGGTATAGACAAAGAAATAAGTTGTTTATAGTTTATTAACATACATTGAAATATCATAAGAAGGAAAAGGGGTTTCAGAGAGAGGATGAGTTTAGTCATGTTTCAAAAACTTAAAAGTATGTGTCTTTTGATCCAGCAATCTTTTTCTAGGTATCATCCTACAGATCTACCTCCACATAGGTGAAATCTTGTACATACAAGGATATTAATTGCAACATTATTTGTAGTAGCAGAAAAATGGGAAAAAATGGAATGTCTACTAATTGGTGTCTAACATAAAAACAATTACTGTGCTCTCATACAATGGAAAACACACAGGCTTAAAAAGTGTGACATAGTTTATATGTAACAGTATGTGAAGGGTAAGATGCAGAAGAGTATTATGGTATGCTAGCATTCATTTGTATTTGGGAAAATACACGCATGGGCCTACTTACGTGCACACGCTATCTCTATATCTTTGGGAAGATGCACAGGGTTAGTTGTTGCCACTGGGGAGGGGATCAAGGAAGGAGACTCATTTTCTTACTAATTTTCTTGTGTAGTCTTAAAATTGTATACCGTGGACATGTGTCTGACAGTCTGATTTTTCAAAAAATCCAGAAGTAAAGAATTTTTATAAATAATAAAAAATCAAGAACTAAAGTCACATAGAGAGCAGGCAGGAGGTGAGGAATGGGCACTGTGCTGCCTGAATGCGAAGCCCCGGCACCCACAGTGTGGGCGATAAACCCATCACTCTGTTTTTACCCATGAAGAAACGGACGCTGTGAAGTAAGATGGCTTGCCGAAGATCCCCAAACCTCCAGTGGCTGAGCTAGGGACTGCCAGTTGCCTAGCTGTAATGATAGCAGCTTCCTCTTTATTGCTTACACGTCAAATCCCATACAGAGAAGGCACAGTAGAGAGGAACGAGCATGGGGAATTAAAGTAGAAATATCTTGTTGAGAAAGAGAAGGAAATGAAGGGACATTGAACACGTGAGGATATCAATCTTAACCACCATGGCTCCTTTCATCTCCTAATCACTGAATATCACATGGCACCTACCCAACAAAAAGGCAAAACTGTACATGAGGAACAGTTATTATTAGCTTAACTAGACTTGAGGTCCCTGAAGCTTGCAGCCGTCCATCCATCCATCCATCCATTCATTCATTCGGCACATACTTCTTGAATGTTCTATCTGGGTATAAAGCTAGGAGCACAGAAGTAAATCAGACATAGCCTCTTATCCTCCAAGAATTCACAGTCTAATTGAGAGAGACTATTTCCGTGCATCATTTATATGTCTCTCCCCCACAGTGGGTAGCCGGTAACATAGTAGGTCTCCAATAAGAATTTATGAAATAAATCTGAGGGCTCATCTCTCCTAGACATGTGGAAGACAGTTTCCTCCCTTACCAGCTCCTCCTTACCCCCCTCTTGCCGAGCCCCCTCCCCTGATACTGTTCCTCAATGCACCCCTAAACCTGAATGATAAAACTTTTCATTCAAGGATGCGGAAAGCAAGATGATAATTTTGGCTTAAATCAACAACGTTAACAACAAAACTCTTGAAAATGTTGGATTGTAAGCTATAGTGTTTCAGCAGAGAAATGTGATTCCCTCTCTATATTCTCATTTTATTTATAAGTGTTTTGCTGCAAAGTGGGTGAACTGCCGAGCTCCATGTCACAGCCTACAGCACAGCAAACTGGCTTTTTCTGAAGCTCATAATGTGATAATTAAATTGCTAACAGGCACCTTAGTGATGGCATTTGCTGAAGATGTGAAAGCCCTCTCACAATTGCACCTTTCTGGAGGGGACTCGTCAGTACAGGCCCCGTGATCAGCTCAGGGTGTCTTTTTTTTAATATATATATATTTTCTTCCATGAGTACATTAAATTTTTATGTGGAGTGAAATGGGACAGGACTTGTTTCCCTTCCACTGCACAATGATTTATTACCCAAAAAAGACCGCAGAACTAATTAGCAGAGTAATTAATTAATATAAATTTGCATATTTGCATTTGCAATTAGTGCAGCCGACTGATTAGTCTGAAAATGAGAAGTTTGACTCATTAGATGTTAGTGTCTGCTGGACCAGAAAGCGGCTGCCAGATGAGGCGGAAAAGGGTGGAATAAGCATGTGTGTTTCTTTTGTTAGAAGAATAGAGAATATGCTCAGATATCTAGGGCCAGACATCAGGGCTTGCAATTTGAAAAAAAATAAATTATTTCCTTCCATTTCTGCTACTCAATGTTCCTTGCCCTTTTGCCTACAGCAAGTTATTCCAACCAACCCTGGAAGCCAGCGTGCCCCTCAGACTGGGCTCCTTCTATTCCCCAAAGGCAGAGGGGTCTCTGATGTTTGTGGGCGAGCAGGAAATCTGTCCTGGTTTGATGTCCCAGGAATTTGACTCCTGCACCCAATTCAGTGGTTCTGTCAAAACAGTTCTCCAGTGTTGATGAGGACCCTCAGGGGACTGCCGGAGTAGACTACCTTCCCTTCAGGGGCTTCTCCTGATTGCAGTCCCTTTGTTCCTCCAGCTGATAGCTAAGCTCAAAGCTCTCCCATCTAGTTGACTGAGTGAATCCATTTCTGCAGAATGACACAGGGCAAATAAACTAGAAACACACCCACAGAGGCGCAAACACACAGACATCAAATAACAAGCACTAAGCACACGTGGTAAAATGAGAGATCTGCTCAAAAATTTCCAGGGAGGTTGGGGAAACAGGGTGAATGAGAAATAGTATCTTGATGTGACTTCCCTAAATCTATTTTCAGGGGGAAGGATGCACATTTCAATATGAGAGAGCCTGACCTGTTATGAACGCCTTCTTTAGTAATAAGGGATATTTTTAGCCTCAAGTCACACCAAAAGGGAAATCAAATTATTTCATTTGTTTCCTTAACATTCCTTCTAAAAATGAAATGAACTGTATATACTTTCCTTGATGTTCGCATATCTTTTACGGATGCCAAAAACAATTTCTGAAAATATGTCATATTGGCCCAATCCTATAGTTTCTTTGTGGATGAAAAATTATCACTGAGCTTTGTTAATTTATGAAAGAACTTTCTGAACCACACAATTATTTATGTTATGGCTCAACTCCTGTCCTCAAAAGACTCTAGGAAGAAAATATACATGCGTCTTGTATCAGAGTTTCCTTTTACTTTCTTTTGCATTATATTTTTCAGGTTCAAATAACCTCAAATGCCTCCCCCCACCACCAAACCCGAAGCCAGGGCCTCCGCACTGATGGCAAGCCATGGTGCGCCTGTGTGCTCTTCAGACCTCGCCTGCCCATTTCTGCCAACAGAGCAAGTGGCTCGCTCCATCTTTTGTCCTCCAAAGACCCTGTTCTTGACCCGGACACACTGCTTGCCAGACAGCGTTACGACCATTTCTTTATACCTTTCTCTCACTTCTTAGACTGACAACTTTTTTGACATGACTGTCTTATATTTGTACCTTTGTACCTGAGAGCCTAGAACACTACCTGGTACATAGCAGATAATAAATGTTAAATCACTGCAGGGACAAATTAATGAAGGCATTGATGGTTTGACTATAGAACGAATTTTTCTAGGGATTTGCCCACAAGGAGAAAAAGGAAGTACAAAACCTAGGCAAGGAAATGGGTAAGAAGAAATGCAGTCAAGTAAAGTGAAAGAAAATAAAAAAGACCAGTGGATCCGTGTAGTTCTGAGGTCAAACTTTTACTTGGGGTCTATACTTCACTTCTCTTAGGTTTTGCCTCTCTCGGTGCTTAGAAAAGAATCTCTGGCACTTCCTAGATATTTGGCAGATATTGAAAATTGGATTCCTTGGCCTTGTATAAAAACGACACCTTCTTCTTTACACATAGGTTAAAAATAAAGATAAAATTTAGACAAGTAGCCTGACTATTATTTTTAACCACAACCTAAAGCTAACATTTAACTAGTAGTCCTGAAAGAATTGGGATTATAAACACATGTAAAAAACTTAATGGCAAGGCAAAAGGCCTGATGTGGTGTATGAATCCACATCTAAAGGAAACAAATCTATTTTGATGTTATCAAGTATTATTTTGCTTGTTGTTCTGCTTTACTTCAGCCTTCCCTAAAAGACCCCCAATCAGGTCTTTTTCAACAATGTAGTCTCCCATCCCGAGGGCAGACGCCTAGCAGGGTGCCCGTAATGTGGGCCACACTGGGTCAGAGAGGAGTGGAATTTAATCCAACGACCTGGATTAACTTAGACATTATTTCTATCTAGTATCCCTGATAATAATGTCCCCATGTGTCTTAAGAAACACCTGGAGCACATTCTGGGTTATAAACTATTTTTTCCGTACAAATTTTTCTACACAAACACTGCACCGGTCGCCACTCAGTCACTTATTTCTTTGTTGGTCTGTCTGTTTGTTTTAAATTTATTCTCCACTTATCTCCAAGAAGATTTGAGGTAGCAATTGCACTGAACATTTTTATATCCTTTGTAAAGCAATTCACTATTTAAAAAGATTCCTTGTTTCCTAACAGTACCATAATACATATGATAAAATATATCTTTATATTTGTTTTCTACAAACTGCATGGTTTATTTTCTGGAAATGTATCACAGATATATTGAGAGGACACCAGCAACGATGGATGGCAATACCTTCTGTCTTTATCACTGGAATAGAGGGAAAATAAAGTCATATCTCAGAAAATGTACGGTAAGAATAGCTATAATTGTCCATTCCATATTTGCTTGTTGAGAAAACGAGGAGTGATTTTTATACTTGTCTGAAAACATAAATTAGGACTTGCTTATCCATGTAGTCATTTCCAAATGAGACATGAAAATATGGACTCATGCATTATTACCGTCCAAACACAGCACTTTTGCGCAAAGACTTTGTTTCTCTGGTTTTGTCTTTTTAGTCTCCTAGTTAAACAGTGACCAGAAACAAAAGAGGTTTAATTGTGAGGGTGGCTCCTTAGATTTAGGAAGTTACAACCCAAAGGGGCGCATGGCTCTGGTAATGACAGAAAAGTTTTTGTGCCCTGGTAACTTAAAACACTGACTTTTTAAAAAGAATCATTCCAGATCATTAGTCCATTAGGTGAATTAAACACTTTGGCTATTTTCGTAGAACACTTTGCAAGCTTTTAACATTTCTTGAAAAGAGAGACACTCATGCCCCTTGCAGGGCCCAAGTCTTTAGCAACTGCGCGTCTCCGTGGGTTTGCCTCCCCGGAATATTCATGGACAGGCAGGATGCCTCTGACCAGGGGCCTTTAACATTTAAAATGTATTTTGTGAGTTCATCCTCTCTCTATCTTTCACAAACTATAAGGTTTAATAGCGATTAACACTAGACCACAGCACTTTCAAATTAACAATAGCCCTGCCAGTTCTAATTGGTATTCTAATTAGCCCAACCGATTCAACTAATTAAGAACATTAAACTTTTTAACAAAGGCTATCTTGCATTGAGTGTTGTAAAATGGAATTTAAGAGGGGTGGAGATGGTGGGGAAGGGGGAAAGAACAGGGCTGGATTTCTATTACAGACAGAGGAGCAGCCCGGGGTCTGGAGAAGGGGGGCAGGGATGGGCTGATGCCCTGCTTGATGGAGGGAGGGGTCAAGGCAGCCTTTGCGTCTGAGAAGGGTGAAAACAGGTTCATGCGGTGATGCTACCTTAGGGTCCGCGTGCCTGCTGAGACCTCTTAGAGGTGGTATTAAGGACGAGGCAGCCCTGTGTCGGTTCACAATGAAGGGAAACCATAGACCGTCCAGCTTTACGGACAGTATAACCTTTGTTACAATGAAGGAGATTGGGGCCGCACAACTGAACCTGCAATTTCAAACTGTGTTTAATTGAAATCTCCAATTTTCAGGACACCTCCGTGCTCTGGTAAACTTGGCAATGGAGCAGGATGAGCAATGCAGGCCATGCGAGGGCTGGCTGGATTTACGGTGAAAATAAAAAATGTGGCATCACACTCGCGTCCCCTCTTTCTCTCACATTCCATGTCTCATCCATCAGTAGATTCTGTGGGTTCTTCCTTCAAAACAGATGCCAATTCTGGTGACTTCTCTCACTTCCTACACAGAACCGCTCTCATCCAAGTCACCAGGGCCAACACGGAAGGTGTGCTCACTCCCAGGATTTGTACAACCCCACGAGCATGACCCTAAGGGTAAGTGCCTCCTCCAGTTTAGAACCCCGGGTGACTTCCTTGCTTCACCACATCACGGCTCTGCACCCACCATCATCTTTCACCTTGACACCTCCAATAGCCTCATGCCTGACCTCCACCTTACTTTGGCCCCGTAAAGCCTATTCTCCAACAGCAGCTCAAAGCAGCTCCAACGAGTGCCCCATCACGCTTCAGAGGAAGTTTGAAATCCTCATCATTGCACACCAGGCCCTACATGATCTGCAACTAGCTACCTCTTTGGCAGTCTTTCCTGTTTTTTCTCGTCCTGGGTCACTACACTCGAGGCAGGAGGGCTCCCCGGTGGTGAACCAAAGAGCCAGGGCTGTCCTTGCTGTGGGCTGTAGAGGGTACATTGTCTGCAGAGAATTTAAAAACATTTAAAACACTGTCATAGTTGATCTGCTTTTCATGATCACCATTTACTAACCATTCTAAGCCATGCCAGTGAAAATACCCGTCTAGGCAAAAAAACAATCTCTTGTTGTTCTGAGTCTGCGTTGTCCAACATACTAGCTATTGAGCACTTCAGATGTGACCCAAGTAACTAACAAACTAAATTTTAAATTTTACTTAATAAATTTAAGAACTGACGCTTGATTTAGGCCTGGAAAACTTCAAGAATGTTTTTTAACAACTCGTGTATGTGAATCTGTTTTCTGCTGTAAATTTTAGGAAATCTAAATCCAGATTGAGTATTTCTGACGGAAACTTAGCATACAAATGGATATGTGCTTCAATGTTAAAATACATACCAGAATTCAAAAACTTAGTACAAATGTAAAGAATGTAAAACACTTCATTAATTAATTTTTATATTGAACACATGTTGAAATGATATTTTAGTTACACTGGAGGGGAGTGAAACATGGTACTAAAATTAATTTCACCTGTTTCTTTTGCCTTTTTTTTTACTATAGATACCAGAAAATTTTAAATTACATATGTGTCTCACATTATATTTGGAAAGTACTGGTCTAAGTTCTAAACCAGGGTATGCAAATTGCTACCTATAGGCAAAATTCAGTCTACCATCTGTTTTTGTACAGGCCAAGAGCTAAGAACATTTTTGCCTCTTTAAATAGTTGAAAAATACCAAAATAAGAACCAAGATTTTATGACATGTAAAACTGTGTGAAATGCAATTTTCCATGTCCATAAATAAAGTTTTATTAGAACACAGGCACTCTCATTTGTTTATGTGTTGTCTCTGGCTGCTTTCACATTATAACAGCAAAAGAGACCTTAGGACCTGCAAAGCCTTTAAGTATTTACTATCTGTCTTTCTAGAGAACAGGTTTATCCACCCTTGTTTTAAAGAATTGATTCGGTTGCTATTGAGTTTTGATATGTGTTCTAAAGGAAAGTAAATTCAGAGAATTCCTAGTTATGTAGCTGGCCCCTGACACACATAGACAGAAGTACAAGCCAGGCACGTGGATATAAACAAAAAAAGCACAGGTACTTTATAGGAGTATTGTGACAGTTAGGTAATGTAATAAAGCACCCAAGAGAGCCTAACACTTAGTAAGCACCAAATAAATGCTCTTCCCCAAAAAACAGCCTCCTAAGGAGCTTAACTCATTCCAGAAGAGGAGACAGATAGGTAAGCAGGCAATTATAATTTCTTATGGCAAGTATAGCTGTCCAGGTACTTATAAGGAGGTAGCTAACACAGTCTGAGGGGAGATAGCAATCAATGGACCTTCAGACACTCTGGCATTACTGAGAGGCCACTTTGGTAATACAGTCATCACTCATCTCTAGTTCTGAAAGTCCTGTGCATAATGTTCGTCAGTACTGTTAGTGATATGTGCCAGAAACCCCAACCAGAATTTTTTTAAGTGAATTTATTGTTCCCATAACTAAAAGTCTGGGGTAGGACTTGCTTCAGACATGGCTTGATCCAGGTACTCAGAAAATGCCATCAGGAATCTGTCCATGCCAGGTCGACTCCTCCCCCGCACCCCGTGTGTGCATTCTTCTCAATCAGCCTCCCCTCAGGAGTGGCCAAGATGGTACCCGCAGCTCCAGGCTGACGTTTTTCCAGCTCAGCAGCTCAGTGGAAAGGAAGTGCCTTCTTCTAATAATTCCATCAAAAGCTTGGGGCTGATTCTTATTGAGATCACATGGGTCATATGCTGGTCTGCCAGCAATCACTCCATATTAGGGGATAGAATTTGCTGATCAGAGAGGCCTGGGCCCTGAGTCTAGCCTATCCTTGGGGGTGCAGCTAGCCCCATGGGAGGCATGGGGACAGACAGTGGACGAGGCTTCATCAGCCAAAGAAAAGAGGAGCATTTTTGCCAAAATATGAAGAAATGACTTTTGGCACTCAGAAACAGATTCCACTCAAAATAATAAACCAACAATTAAGTATTCTAGAAACTTAATAACTAAAGCTGTGATTCATTAAATAAGAACAACTTCTTTTGCATCATTCAGAAGTTATGCTTAACCAGGTAATTGTCTTAATATAGAGAAAGAAAAAAATATATAGCAGATAAATTAGCCGATAAAATATATTTGGCCTCAACTTTTTTTTGAAGAAATTTGCCTTCTTTGGGACAATCATTTATATGAGATAAGTATAATTCTAATGACAGAACAATAGATTAATCTTACATTTTTCATTTCCATTTATGGTCTTCTTAAAGAATGATTCTAGATTTTGTGCCAGCTATTTCCAAGAAATCGTATTTATTCATTGGGGTATGTGGATATGCCTATGTATATATGTGTGTATTTCTCTGTGTGAGTTGTAAAACAAAAATAAATGAACAAAATGTTCCCCTTTTTAAAACACATTTTTAGGGCGCCTGGGTGGCTCAGTTGGTTAAGCGACTGCCTTCGGCTCAGGTCATGATCCTGGAGTCCCGGGATCGAGTCCCGCGTCGGGCTCCCTGCTCAGCGGGGAGTCTGCTTCTCCCTCTGACCCTCCTTCCTCTCATGCTCTCTATCTCTCATTCTCTCTCTCTCAAATAAATAAATAAATAAAATCTTTAAATAAATAAATAAATAAATAAATAAATAAAACACATTTTTAAAGTAAATAATGACAAAGCATTCTTTTTTCCCATCATCTTTTGCTGGACCAAAAATAGGTGAGGCCCCTGCATAAAATTTGGGGGGTACTTGTTATGAACTGAATGTGTGCCCCCCAAATTCCTATGCTAATGTGATGGTATTTGCAGCTGGGACTCTTTGGGAAGTAATTAGGATTAGATTAGGTCACAAAGATGTGGCCTTCATGCTGGGATTAGTGGCCTTTTAAGAAGAGAAAAAGATGTCCCCCTCACTTCCTCTCTCTCTCTCTCTCCCCTCCCTACCTCCCTCCCCCACCTCCCATATGTGTACACATGAAAGACCACGTGAGGACACAGCGAGAAGGTGGCTGTCTGTAAGCCAGGAAGAGTGCCTCCCTCATCAGAAACCGAATTTGCCGGCATATTGATCTTGGACTTCCAGCCTCCAGAACTGTGAGAAGTAAACTTTTGTTGTGTAAGCCACCCAGTTTAGGATATTTTGTTCCAGCAGTATGAGAAAACTAAGCACCAAAGTCAAGATAAATAATATTCATAATACAATGTTTTTAAAATTCAAGATTAATGCAAAAATCCACAATCAACAAAATACCAAAATTTTATGTCCTCTTTGGCCAAATCTAGTGACCTTGCTTCTGCTTTTGACCTTTGGGTATCTGAAGATAGTCCTGATTATTAGCCTTTGGAAACTCCTGGGGTTTTCTGGGTAAGGACTCTCAGTATTTTGGCACTGAGGATGGTGAGCCAGCAGGGCTAAATTCATGGGTGTGCCACCCATGTGCCCTGTGCTTGGTTTAATGATCTGCTGACGCCATCTTGAAATTTTTAATAATTTCTGAAAAAGGGGCCCACATCTTCATTTTGTTCTGGGTTCCACAAACAATGTAGCCGGCCCTGTACACCTGCTTTAGGTGTCCTTCATTCAATAATAATGTAAAATCCACAATTCCAGAGACCCCATATTGTAAACTCCATCTCCAACTAAACATAACCCAGTCAAAAAAGGGAGCCGGTAAAACACTTGAGATAAAAGAGAAAGGTAGATATCCCCCTGCTGTGCATTCCCCACCACAGAAGCCAAACAAAAGAGAAGAGGAAAGTAAAGTAAACCAGTGAGACAGATTCAAAATATCCTTCACACTCATCATAAATAAAGACACATTAGCCCTTGTGGGGTACTAGGTCTGTCCCATCAGAAATTTCAATCCTGCGAGAAACTCCAGAAGAAAGGAAACCACTCAGTGAAATGATAAGTTTGGGACATGCGCCTACCACACCCTGCTCCTGGAGAGTCATAATGTACATCGGTATACAGAAGAGCCCAAGAGAACGTGCTTTAAAGAAAACAAACATTGACCATGCAACTCTTTTTCTCTCTTGTTTGAGTGATTCCTATTAATAGTCTACAGAGCATTCTTTGGGCAACACTTTATTAGTTCATGGCATATTAATCAGAAAGTGTATTTTGGGAGGAAAAAACAACTTGAGTTCCAGGAATAGAGGAAGCATATAGAATTGCCAGGTAAAATACAGGATGCCCAGTTAAATTTGAATTTCAGGTAGACAATGAATACTTTTTTAGTATAAGTTTGTCCCACACCTAAATATATCTAAAATACAGATTCAGCTGAGTGTCCTGCATTTTGATTCACTAAATCTGGCAATTTTAGTAGCATACCTATTCTGCCATATCCCCACACCAGGTGTATTTCATATGCACAGTGGGTGGCTTATGAAAATTGGAAGGTAGAGGAAGTGGAAGAGGCAGACACTTGCACAGATTCTTCTTCAGGCCCTTGTGGGTTAGTGGGTAACCCCCAAAGCACAGTGATTCTCAACCCTGTGGAGATTTAAAACATGCTCTTGGCCAAGCCCTACCTCCACAGACAGGTGGAGTTCTCCACCAGGCATAGTACCCAAGAAAAAAAATGAATATAATCAACCTTGTATTATAGTTTCTTTATACCAACACAATCATCAAATATTTTTGTTATTTTTAGGGAGGACAGGGCCTCTGAAAGCCAAGTATCCAGGGCCCAGAAAAGTGATCATTTCACACTGCCCAGAGATTCTGAATTAAAGGCCACACCCCCACCTATACGATTGCCTCTGTTCATTTAGTTATGACTAGAATTTCCATGAAAAACAAAAGTAAGTTTTCTCCTGAGGAATGGTTAAAAACCAAGTGCTCAAAAGGCCTGAAGAGTTACACTTTAGGATTTCCTTTCAATCTGTCTTTTCTTGCCATAGAAAAATTATAATTCTCCAGGTAGGAAGGTCGATTTCGCCCCAATTTCCAATGGGCTATTATATTGTTATTGCTGTCACCACTGAAAGTGTCTAGGGTCATTTCAGACCAAGAAAAGACAGACTTCCTATGGAGCCAGATGAAATGACTCTTGCCTACACTTCAGCAATGTCTCAACGTGAATCTAAAGAATGCCCCTAAAGACCAGGAGCCCCTCTGGGGCAAGCACCAGGTTTTAGTCATTTACCATGCTAGGCACTCAGTAACTGTAGCCGTGAAAGTATGTGCCATCATTAAGTGTCCTCTCTGGCCTTTAATTCATTTATTTCTATTTCACTTACAGTGCTGAGTCTTGCTCAGCCCCCTCCCAACATGGACTGTTTGCAAGAGAGATGCTAATCTGGAAAGGCTTCTGCTTTGGAAAACAGAGAATCATTATTAATATTGTGGATTTCCCATTCCTTACCAGTCCACCAAATGTATGTGCCGCCTCAGTCGCCAAGTAACCAGCAGGGCCAGATGGAGCATGATGGAGGATGGTTTCTTCCATTCTTTTAATGTCAACTATCTCCAAAAAAAAAAAAAAAAAAGTAGGGGTGGAAAAAGTAGAGCTAGCGTCCTGAAGATTAGCATCACCTCTGACCAAGTAAGCCAAACTTTTATTCTGTGAATGGTAGAAGGTCCAGTGGGGGGATGCTTCATCTTCAGATCAAAAGAATAATGATAGATTTCCCCCAGAAAATGACACTGGGCAATCAACGAATTCAAAGCCATGTGCCACAATCTTAGACTGGATCTCGTACCAATACTGGTGGCCAAAATGAACTGCAAACTGCTGAGTGGGAAAAGTTACTGTAGCTTTTAAGAGAAATAATTAGCCGTGGAGCAGCCTTTTAGGATAAGGTGCCAGGAAGGAGATAGCTGGGTTCAGTCTTCACATACAGACTGTATAAAATTACGGATCATTATTACCATGACATCACCTCTTGCTTTCTGAAGGATTTTTGCTGCTTAAAGAATTATATAATCTAGCATATAACTTCCAGTATGTGGGGCATGAAGCTCTTTGTCACTGACTTATTATTTCATTGCTTAGCCATGGTGTTAATGAAGCAAAGATCACAGCTTTGATTGACAGATGGGTCTCATTGTTTTAAGGTGTTCTGCAGCCAAATGTACTGTGCTGCTATCGATTGATTCAATTCTGTATCAATATTTATTGAGTTCCTACTATGTACAAATCAGTGCGTTGTGTGACACAGGGGCTGCAAGACAAATGAAACAGAAATCCGAGATAGTTTTTGTCCTCACCATCTAGTGGGGGAGACAGATGAATTCACAAATAGATACACTACAAAGCAAATTATGCTAAGCACAATCATAGAAGCACAAAGTGTAGTGGGAAATCAGAGGAGAAAGATTAATTCCAACCCACGAGGATGTGAATGGATCGCCATGAATTTATCACTACCCCAGGAACAACAACTTACCACATATGTTATAATAACAGTGGGCTAGGATTGCTATTTTAAAACACAAATGAAAAATATATTGTAATTAGATGAGATTTGTCAGCCAAACAGAGCAAACCAACCAGAAGTCTAAAATACAAAAAGACAAATAATGATTTGGGCTTTTGCATTTTATGCAGGATTAGTTAGCTGCTTATTTTATTGCTATAGGTGTGGACCATGATTTTTTATTTTTTAATGTGTTCTGGAGGTTATGAGACCTACCTGCATATGGCAGATCCCATGGCAAATACATGCATCCCCTGGGGAGTGATTGGATCATGCCTATGTGCTTTTGAATCTGTGGCATTAGCAAGGTTAGCCTTTTGACCTAATGCTTTAGTTTCCAAAGTCATCTCTGGGCTTATATCAGCAAGTATGTGGACATTAGGACTAAAAAAAAAAAAAAATGCTTTCTATCTTTTGGGTGTGCAGTGTATTCTTCCATCAAAGCCACTAAGAGATTCAAAAGTAGGTAGAGACAAAGAGCAAAGCTTTCAGCATTTCTATGGGAAAGAAATGGGACTATACACAGCCAAGAAGTTCAAATCTCTGAAAGATCTGTTGCCCAGTTCAGTCTTCATTCAGAAGTTATTTGTCCTTAAGGTGTTGTTATCTTTCCTGGCCCAAGGTGCTGAAATTGAAAGCAGAAATCTGTAATATTTTCAGAACAACTGGTTTCACTAACATCATAATATGAGCTCCCCAACTACACACTGAATGCTTTGGTGACCAGAGGTCATTGCCAGAGACAGGAGCCCTTCCTTCACAAAGGGTTGAGAAATTATTTCACATAAATGCTTTATACTCAATTCTCTCCACCCCTATTTTTATTTTAAAATAATCTGTCAAATAATAATGCAGTGCTTACCATGTACCAGGGACCGTTCTAGCCATTCACATCTAACAACCTATAAGGTAAGAATATAATTATCTCCATTTGTCAGATGGAAACATTGAAGAATAGGACCTTGCTAAGAGTCAACCAGCTAGAAGGTGGCAGAACCAGGGGGTCTGGCTCCAGACACTGTGCTTGAATCACTACACCAGTCTGCTCATGTATAAAATCCTCATATAACTGTTGTAAGAATTTTATAACATATGCAGACAAGCTAGCACAAAGAAAGTATTCAAAAATATTAGGTAATATTCCATTGATCAACTATTAGCCTCTGTAATTTAGCTATTGTGTTTTAAAACTTAAAATGCAGTACGCTTTAAGTGCTAGTATTCTCTGAAACATGTTCTTGGCAAAACTACTGCATAGTCTTAAATTGGCGCTATGTTCCTAAAGGATGCCAGATAAACAAAGAAGGGAGTCATTTGTTTGATACTCTGCACTGTAGTCTGTCCCTCACGCTTCTCAATGCTCTTAAGTTTGTTACTTTTCTTTCCTCAATGGCACTCTAGATTCCTTGAAGAAAAGGATTACCTCTACTACTCTTCTCTTCCACAATCATAGTGGCTTGATACATAGGAATCCTTCAGTAATTATTTGTAGATTGGTAATCAATGCCCTCCTCGATTAGAATACAGGGGTCCATAAATTAGCGATAATGTTACTGATCTTATGTAAGGATTTTAGAATGTGGGTGGTCGTCATGTGGGTAATTACTAAAAATTAACTTTTTGTAAATGTCCTATTTTAAACTTCTCTTGAAATCATACATGCAGAACACACATATGCATTTCTGTTGGATATATACCTAGGAATGGAATACACCTAACATATATATGTTCACTAAAAAAATATGTACTAGAATAGCATGACTTATAATATCCCCAAAGAGAAACTATCCAAACATCTGTCAACAATAGAATGGAGAAACCAATTGTACAGCAATGAGAGTGAACAATCTACAATTTCGTACAACAGCCTGGGTAAAGTGCACAAACGAAATGTTGAGATAAAGAAGTCAGATCCAAAATCTATTTAATATACAAAATGATTCTATTTATTTAATATGCAAAATGAACAAAACCAATTAATGCTGTTGGAAATCAGGATAGTGGTTGCTCTTGGGGACATGTAGTTGGTAACCTTGAAGGAGCAGGAAGGAAGCTGTTCTTGATAGGGATCTTACTAAACAGATGTGATTAGTTTATCAGAATTAATCGAGCCGTATGCTTATTGTCCACATGTAGTTTAGTCTCTACTATACTTCAAATAAAAGTAAAAAAAAAAAAATCCTCCACATACTTGCAAGCTCTACTCAAATTTTTCTTCATTCCTTGCCAACAACCTCTCTTATCACAGTGAGCTCACAGTGTTTTTAATCAGACTATTGTGGACATATTTTATGTGCTAATTCAACTTGAACTTCCTTGACAGGTGGGGCTCTTGGTTATTCACCTTTACTTCCCCTTACAATGTCTACAGCGGTAACATATAAAAAGTGTTTTGATGAGTGAATGAAAATGAAGGAAAAACAACTCCTTGTCCTGAAGGAACAGACATGAATGGATGAATAAATGAATGAATGAATGATACATAGCTCTTAAACAGCAGGATCAGGATTTAAATGAAGGGCTCAACCCTCATAGAAGCTCACTGTCATGACAACTGAAATCATTGTCAGATGAATACATTATACATGGCATTCTACTGAACAACCTGTAAACATTGATCTAAAATACAAATGGATAATAAAAAGCTTAAGTCACCAAATATATTAATAGGATGAGTCTTCATTTTGTGGATAGATTCATGGTTAAGTTTTTCTACTCCATCTAATATTTAGTATTTATTCAGAATTTTTATGTACATGAAACAGTTCTAGGCAGTTTGTTGACATTTGATTATTTAATTCCTAAGGTCAACAAGTATAGTTGTTAAAAAACTAGAATTTTTATTCAGACAGACCTAGATCCAAATCATGATCCCCTCACTTAAAAAAGGAACGGTCCTGGGTACATTAGCAAAGTTCTCTGAGCTGCAGCTTCAGAGCACCTACAGTGGAGATGGTCACATCTACCTTACTGCAAGGTTCCCACGAGGCTGTGTATGTGAAGTGCCTCTCCTGGTGCTTGGCGGATTGCATATGGAGGAGCACCGTTCGACATCACCATGACCACAGGTTAAGCCACTTCCCTGCATCACATCCACACCCATCCATCAGTAAGTTCTGGTGACTCTCTCTCCGAAATACGTTTCTAGGCTTCCTCCCTTCATTTCCATCACCCCACTCTAAGCTGAGGTGTAGTCAGCCCCTAGCGATCTGTCCACTCATACAGGCTTTGTAAATTCTCTTCCTGCTTCTTTTTCTCTCTCCAACTCTTCTCAGCCAGAGTGATCTTTTCAACTCTTTAATTGCCTGAAGTACTCCCATGACTTCCTTTGAAATAAATTCTGAATACATTCCATGACCTACACAGTCTCATAGGATCTGATCCCTACTGTCACTGTCGTTTCCCCCAGAACATTCAACACGGCACACATGCTCGTGCCTCTGCTTGCTGCTCAGCCTTCATGACTCAGCTTCAAGGATGACTCAGAAAGGGCTTCCCAGACACTTGAATCAGGTAGGGCTTCCCATGATTCTCTGTAGCCACCAATATGTAAATTTCACATTTCTGTGATTACCTATTTATCGCCTGTCTCCCCCCTCTAGACTCTAGATTCCCCAAGAGCTTGACATAACTGTTCTACATGCCATCAAATGGTCATCACTAACCAGGGTCCGGAACAAACCTCTTCATTCAGTAAGTAGGTACTTAATGCCTCTTGTGTGCAAGCCCAAGAACCGTAGATTAATACACACATTAAATAAGGAATGGATTGTGTTAGCAAGTGATGAGTGCTATGGAGAAAAGCAAAACTGGGAGACAGATAGGAGGGACGGATGGGGGTGGGGTACAATATAAAGTAGGGTGGTCAAAGGGGACCTCCTTGACCAGGACATTTGAGCAGAGACTTGAGGGATGTGCCATACACAGGAGAAGAAGTCCAGTTCGAAGGAAGTGCAAGGACCCTGAGGCAGACGTGCCTGGGTGAGTGGAGGGGAGAGCAGTAGAAGACGGGAACAGAAAGACCAGAAGAAGCCTCTGGGCCTCTATGAGGACTTGGCTTTGACTCTGAGGGAGGGGAAGCCACTGCAGGGTTTTGAGCATAGTGGAATGCAGTCTGATTTATGTTTTAACCAGATGCCTCTGGCTCCTGAGTTGAAGACTCTACCGAATATAAGGGGCCAAGAGTGAGAACCCAGAAGCCATTTGGGCCAGGTGAGAGATGATGGGGGTTTGGATGAGGGAAGGAGCACTGGAATTACTGAGAAGTGGTCAGATTCTAGATGTAATTCTCTTTGCTAAAGGTATAAGAGAAAGAAAGGAGTCACGCATGACTCCAAAACTGATATTCAATAAACCTTTGTTGGATGGATGAATGGGTGAAAAAATGAGTGAATGAATGACATACAGCCATTAAACAGAAGGATCAGGATTTCAAGCAAGTTTAATAAGACATCAAAACATTCATTGTGATTCTTAAACTTTTAGAATCTGACCGAGAGTCTTTCTTTAGAAAAATGCACATATTTACATACATGCCAAATTTGCACATAATCTTAGGAAGCTCCAGAACCTCTTGAAATCCAACCAGAAATCCCCTGTTAAGAGAGCCTGCATGTCACCATACAAGCATGTAACCTAAAACTTGATTTTCAAAATGCATTTTGCATGAAACCATTGCAAAACATCTCTTGCCTGAAGTTCCCACTCCAATCTTAAAATGGATTAATGTAACAGAAAAGAGACAAATTGTACTTCCATTTTCTATGCTTAAAAATAACCATCTCAACACACATTATTGGAATATAACACTAATTTCTAAGTCAGTGTCATAAAAAGTCGTAATCAGGGCCAATAAATCATTCTTAATACTTGTGAAAGACTAAAGGAAACTATACATTTTCTTACAGTAACATCACAAAACTTAATAAAGCACCATTTCTTTATGAAGGTCTGGAACTATAATAACTCAGTCCAATAACACTGGTCTTCTCATACTGGTAGAAGTTTTAACTGGCAGATTTAGAGGACCTTACTTAATAACAAATTCGAAAATGAATTTAATACATGCATTTGGGGGAGTCAAATGAAAAGTATGCTCCATGGAGGAAAAATAATAAAATGTATTTCTGGAAAGAACAGCAGTGCCGTTCTGTGCAAAGTCTAAAATAAAAGATCGGATGTTGCTGTATTTTGTGAATTGCATAAACAACCATATAATTACCGCAAAATAATAGTACAATTCAGTTTACGCTTCACCCTGGAGTAAATCTATAAAAGCAATTCAAACAAATTCAAGTTGTCCTCAAATTTCCTGATTATCTGTTTGATCTAAGTAATCTTTCAGGTGTGTACATATATATGCATGTATTATGTATATATACACACACATATGTATTATAAAACATTTAGACATCTATGTTCAAATCATACTTTTAAGCCCTCTAAGTCTTCAAGGGGAATAAGGTGGTTTCGTGTTTTGCCTTATATTTTCAATACTTTTATTTAAATCCCAAGAGTTGTTTTCCAAAGTGGGATGCTCTGCTACAGCCATAAAACTCTTTCAAGCCACGGGGGATGACAGAGTTAAAACTCTAAAAGATTAACACTGGGCTCGCTCACAGGCTTACACTCTGCCCTGAAGCATTTGTCTAAGAGCTTAAAAAAAAAAAAAAGGCAATAGAGAAAATTGTCCAAAATCTATCTCAGGAAGCACTTTACTTCTAGGGGAAAATACTCGGGTCCTGAGGTTTTGCTGCCTGATCCTGCCCGGGTCTACATTCTGTTGCCTTCCTCCCTAGGAGAGCTGTGAAAAATGCCTGTCATGTTCCAGACTGATCTCTTAGGTTATGAGAGGAGTGTGAAAGGGAACTCAATAGAATTCTCCTTTGCTATGACACAGGTACCCGTTGGATGACCTAAAAATAACAACCCTTCAGCCTTGATTTAGACGTTTGGCTTCTACAGCCTTACAATGAATCAAATTATATCTACATTTTCTGTGGGTCACTTTTATAAATGATATATGAGAAATTACCCAGTGAAAGCAAGACAAAGGCAGAAAGACACACATTGAGCCCATTAAAAAAAAATCTATAAAACGTTTTGGCCCCAGAAGCAAAGATCGTATCAGTTAAATCAGTATCAAATTGAATTAAGATGTTACGATAAGTTAAGATAAACTTTGGTGTGCAGTGATTGCTGTAAAATGAGAAAATATATTATAGAAATGGGGATAATATTCTCCCCATCCTCGGAGTATTTGTCTATAATTCAGAACGTATTTCTGTTTGCAGTATTGGTGTTAACGTGCTTTCTTAGCAGAGAGTAGAACAGCCGTTATGGTGTATGTTATGAATGCATATTAACAGCAAAGGCATTTCCATATCTGGAACTATAGTAGAAAATGCATAACAAAATTTCTTTTGAAAGATTATTGTACAAACACACTGAATCCTTGCTAAATCTTGACATAACAACTTTTTGTCCCCCCCCTTTTTTTGAAAAGGAAATCTGGGACGTTCAAACAATAGGTTAATACTCAGCAAACCTCAACACAGATTCTATCCCCCTTCACCCCACCTCACCACCACCACCAAAGGTTTTTATTTCATGTTCAACGGCAGAAATAGAACAGTCCCAAATGTTTTCATCAAAAAAACTGTTTCTCATTTGTCTGCACACTGCAAAGATAAAATATAAAATCTATCCTTGCGATGAGCTACATTGGTGATAGTTTTCTACTCACATGTCATGTTACCATTCCTTAGATTTTGATTCTCATGTTTGTGATGCCCGTAATATAATGCAGCTTCTGGGGACTCTGCAAGTTTAGAATATGGTATAATATGTAAAATGAGTGACAGGCTTTGTGGTTCCTGACTCTTGATACTTATGCCCCTTTATATTTAAAAAATTAAACCATACGTGAGAACAAACGGAAGTCTGCATCTGCTCTTCCTATAGAAACTCTCTGTGTTGAAGTAAAAGGTGTGTGTAGTTTTTGAACCAAAGGCCATATGAAATAAACTCAATGCACCCTTGACCGGTAATAGCCCCTTAAACAACACATTTTGAAACGCCTCTGGTATGTCTGACTTTTTTGAAAGGTAATCTAGGCCAATCTACTTCACTTAAGTTAAGAACTTATAGCCTTATTTTTCTATTAAATTTGCATTTTTAGCAGAACATTGAGAGAGAAAAATTATTCTCCTTTACCTAACATAATTCTCCTTTTTACCATCTTCCCCGTCTTTTCTAGAACTGTCCAGGCCAAGTTGAGTAACTTTGAGGGGAACAGAAATGAGTGGGATATGACAGGAGCAAAACTGAATTTAATTTGAGGCCCCCGATGCCAATTTGGAACCAAAGTGCATTAAAGCAGCAGAATTCTAAACCTTTCAAAATTGGGATTTATAAGGGGAATGCTAACACAGATTTAACAGTTACAACTCTGCCAGGGATTACTTTAATACCAAAAGCATACTGTCTCACTTTATAGAAAGAGATTATTCAGTTGTCAAACAACAAAGGTTGTGCTTGTCCATTTTTAAACTTTTTTTTTTAAGTGCACTTTTTACTTTACTGATGGGCAATTCTGAAATAAAACGTTCTTTCTTTTTTTTTTTTTTTTTTTTGCAAGGGAGGGGGTGACAGGGGAGCAGAGAAAAGGAGAGGAAGGTGGAGTTTGCCTCTGGTTTCACAGTTTATTTTATCAATAAGGCCTTGCCAGTTTCACTTAACTGTTTCTACCCCGCTTTTGTTAAGATACCAAAAGTGGGGAGGGGGAAGAAGATAAATATGAGTAAATCTGACAAAGAAAAACAATTGGACAGTGATATAAGAATGAGGAGACTTTTTAAAGTCTCCTTGGTTGTTGGTCTAGAGGGGGGAAAATGTGAGAAGATTTTTAAGAGAAAGGGAAAAAAATCTGAGGGCTTCAGAAAACAGAAAAGCTAATCTTTGATTAAAATACTCAGCAGAATGCCAGGGAAAGCGAGACAAAAACCTAAGAGCTATTTTTTATGTTTATTGTCTACGAACCTTAAGGAGAAAGAACAAGCAAGTTCACGCTGGAAAGAGATTGGGACAATGCAAGAGTGAAGTTGTGACTTTTGGTAGAGGACACGAGAATGTAGTTTGCAATCTTTCACAGGGAACTTGCAGACGTCTCTGCGTTTGAAATAGATAAAGAATCTCTCTGAAAAGTTGTTGAAAGGTACCAGTAAGTGTAGAAAGGGGAGCGTCTGAGGATGTCTTTCAGACCCCAGATGGAGAGACTGTTCTTTTATTCCAAATTCCTAAGAAGCACAGAAGTCGTCCATGTTAATAAGAGAACACACAGACACACACCCATAAGTTACATGCCATGAAACAAAACAAGGAAATAAGGAGACCTTTGTTGATCCCTGTTCGCTTACACAAATCTTAGTTTGCTTAAGCATCTCAAGACCCTTTTCCCGATTTCAGCTCCTCCTCACGGCTTTCTCTCCCCGGGTACCCAGGTGCAGGAAAGGGATGGGGATCTTTACAAAACGTCAACATCAACAACAACAAAAACCTCTCGCTCACACAAAAGCCCACCTTGTAAATGAATGGAATATTAACGACTACCTAATAGTTGCACCGTTGGCAGGACGAAACTGAACACTAACACAGCTATTTCTCCAGACTGCCAGTGAAGCCGAAGCAGCTCGAGGAGAAACGCACCTACTGTATGTGAAATGCTGGTGCAGATTTTTTCCCTATCAGTCTAACCTTCTGTGTTGATGCATGAATGCTGGTACCCACTTACAGGGATGCCAGATGATCAGTGCAGAATGAAGGTCCCAAGAGAGAGGATCACATGGTTCTCTCTGCCCTGTGACGTCACTAGCAGATGGCATGGGTACCAGCTCTGGCAGTTGGCATCAATGTCACTTTTTAGAGATCAATGAGATAGTGCAGATATACACAGATCTAGAGACTCCAGGAGACGATGCGACACTCAGCCTGAAAAGATTTGGAAGATACAAAATGAAAACTGATTATTGAATGAAATTAAAACCTAAGGTAATATAAATAAAGATCTACTTCAATTGATGCTGGCTTTGCATGCAAGTATTTAAAGATACAGTGTCACTGTCTTATAGTATTTATATGCTCTTTGCCATCTATAACTTCTTATCATATTTCATTCTTATGATGTAATTGTCACATACTTTCACTGCTATTATGTAACACTGCAAGTATGTGGACATTACTAAGAGTTTGTGCGTGTGTGTGTGTGTGTGTGTATGTGTGTGTGCTGAGGGGGCTGGAGATTGTTAAATTGAAAAGTCTCTGTTTTAACGTGCCTATTTGTTTGAAGACTTTAGATGAAAATACTTGCTGCTTCACCAAACGAAAGCCAAAATTGCATTTGAAACACAAATTATTTTCCCCTTTCATTCGGGATTCTGAACACACGTGCACAATTGCAGTCAGAATCCTTGGACCGTTCCTGTCAGATATTAGCTAGGGGGAGACTTCTGTGGCTCGTAGAACAAAAACACTATGAGAGTGGTTTTTTGTCCAGGATGATTTGAACAGAAGCAAACAGACAATTACATTTGGAAAAATTGTAAATGTAAAAGCAGTCTTAAGATTTTCTTTGATTACAAAAATGCCAGTGATTTTTATTTTTTTTAATTTATTTATGGAGTTTATTCCAAATTAGCCCAACCTCCCTCCCCTTTTTTGTGAAGGGTGGGAAAATAGTGCTCTTTTATGTATTTCTTCACTGATCAGAAAGAAATCAGTTTAAAAAATTGGCTCTGATTTATCTTTTCTTTAAATTTCTAAATGTCAACAGCCACTTATCTAAATTTGCAGTTACATAATACAGCAGATAAAGTTAAGGCTTATTTCTTTTTCTAAAACAAAACAAAACAAAACACCTCACAAATTTGTCAGTTAATGGAGAGATAACACTTTTTTATTTTAAAAACTGGTGTCTCTTCTCATTTGGTACTCAGGGGAATTGGAATTAATGAAATTCTGCATTGCTATATCATGTTTTGCATTTGCTTGAATTCCACAGTCCTTGTTGTGCATTAAAACCAGTTTAAAATCAAAGGGAAGTGGAAATGGTGGTAGCATTATAATAAATGCTTCTTGTTTTATTTTCTTTTGATAATTTGCCTGTATAAATCGATCCTATTGCATGTGCCAATGTTTTTTTTTTCATAATTACTAGCCTGCACAAACTCAAAGATTCTATTTAATGTAAAAAATCGGTCCCAGAATCAGGTTTTTTCACGTGTTTTTGTATTCTTATGATTAAGTCATTAAATATGTTTTAAGTGTATAAACTTTAAAAATGAAAACACTTTAAATATTGTGCTGGCATTTTTTCAGGTAATTTAAGATTAGAGAACCATGTTAACACTACCGTTTGATGAGTCTGTTGTAATGCCAGAATCCCAGATGTGCAGAAAGTTTTCTAGAGAATGTGAGGACCAGAAGCAAATTAAGAAACCAGAAAGCTTTTCCAAACAGATTGTCCTTCGAGGAAAGAGCATCAAAAGGGCCCCAGGAGAAGAAACCGAGAAGGAAGAAGAGGAGGAAGACAGGGAGGAGGAAGATGAAAATGGCTTGCCCAGAAGGAGGGGTCTTAGGAAAAAAAAGACGACCAAACTCCGACTGGAGAGGGTCAAGTTCAGGAGACAGGAAGCTAACGCACGCGAGAGAAACAGGATGCACGGCCTCAACGACGCTCTGGACAATTTAAGAAAAGTGGTCCCCTGCTATTCCAAAACCCAAAAACTGTCCAAAATAGAAACTTTACGACTGGCCAAAAACTACATCTGGGCACTTTCTGAAATTCTGAGAATTGGCAAGAGACCTGACCTGCTCACGTTCGTCCAAAACTTATGCAAAGGTCTTTCCCAGCCAACTACAAACTTGGTGGCAGGCTGCTTGCAGCTCAATGCCAGGAGTTTCCTGATGGGTCAGGGTGGGGAGGCTACGCACCACACAAGGTCACCCTACTCCACTTTCTACCCGCCCTACCACAGCCCTGAGCTCACCACTCCCCCAGGGCATGGAACTCTTGATAATTCCAAGTCCATGAAACCCTACAATTATTGCAGTGCGTATGAATCCTTCTATGAAAGCACTTCCCCTGAGTGTGCCAGCCCTCAGTTTGAAGGTCCCTTAAGTCCTCCCCCAATTAACTATAATGGGATATTTTCCCTGAAGCAAGAAGAAACCTTGGACTATGGCAAAAATTACAATTACGGCATGCATTACTGTGCAGTGCCACCCAGGGGTCCCCTTGGGCAGGGTGCCATGTTCAGGTTGCCCACCGACAGCCACTTCCCTTACGACTTACATCTGCGCAGCCAATCTCTCACCATGCAAGATGAATTAAATGCAGTTTTTCATAATTAATGAGGAAAATGAAAATAAACAGTGGTCATTCACCTCCCCCGTCTAATTAAGACAAAGCAGATGCTTGTGGGCTGAGTAACTGGCACAACTCTATCTGAGGTGTTTACTAGTTCCTGAAGTGTGTTTCAACTATTGTGAGAATTTTCTATGTAATAATAAATCTCTTTTCGTATAAGGACTTCTTTTCCTTTCCTTTTGTCTGTAAAGCACTGTGATTCTGTTTCTACTGGAAGGATTTTTTTTCCCCCTTGTTTTATTTTCTTTTAAATTCACTTAATTTGTTTGAACAAGGTGTCTAAGAATATACTGTTGAATAAAGACATGCACACAGCATAACTCAATGTCTATTTCAGTTGTACAGTAATTATAAAAATGCATGTTATTAAAATCAGATGAATAAAATGATGTGTTTATAATTACTAGCAATTATATATTATGTATCTCTGAAAATTGAAAATATTGAGAATAACACGAAGGTGACATTGATATTAGAAGATGCATTTGAAGATGTGCAACAATATAAAAAGCTATGCAATTTTCTTTTTATTAAGGATGAATCTAAATGCATTCAATTGGTAACTATTCCTCTTCAAGTATTGCAGATGGGGCAACATGATATTTGGGTGGACGGTGTCATGATTTTGGAACAATTATTTCAATCGTAAAGAAAAATTTTTCAGCACTTGTTTTGTATTGTTCAGAAATTATCTGTACAGGTTTGTTATCACAATGTATAATTGTGTTTTTCCACCCCACATTTTTAAAGCAATTAAACATAGATATTTACACTCCTAAAGGACATCTATTAGCTGTGATATTTTTGCACGATACTTATTATTTCCTGGTACACAGCTGCTTTCTGTCTCTAACACTCCCTTCTCCCCATTTCAGAAATATTTCTGGATCTCAAAACCGTACGAGATAAAATAATTTTTTTAAACAAAATGGCCAAAGCACTTACAAGATTTTTTTTTTAAGTATCTCAAATGAAAGAAGAGGGGCCCAGGAGGGTTAAACATCCTGGGGAAACAATGATAAATCCTGGTAACCTTCAGCTCCAGCCGAAATTCGGTGGCAAATTTCCAGCAAACACCAAGAATGGATGTTAAAAATGGAAGGTTTTACTCTGCTCGGTTTAAATAAGTCTGGCCGATTAGAGGCTAAATTCTGTGTGATTAAAAGTTTCCTGACAAAAGGCCACCAAACACCTACTTGAATAGCGCCTGGGGAGCTCACCCTCTTAGGCAGAACTGAGCCCCTTCTAGAATAAAAACCAAGGTGGCAGTGACCTCCCTCCAGCTGCCCTCTTGCGCAGGTTTGCCCCCCAGGGGGAGCAGGGGAACAGCTGCGAAGGCCGGCGAGGTTAGCAGAAATGGGTCCGGCGGTGGCGGGACAGAGAGGGTCCGGGTGGGCCCGGGCAGGGGGTCCGCGCTCACCGCCGCCCTGCGCTGCCCAGTCGTGCGCCCCGCAAGCATCGCCCGAGCCGGCGCAGGCCCGACGGCTCCTCTCGGGCGGCTCGTGGGGAGGACGGCGGCGGCTTGGCGCCCCCACACTTGTCACCCGGGCGCAGGGGCACAGGCTGCACTGCCGGTGGCCCGCCCGCAGTGGTCGCCCTGGGGCCGGGGGCCGCGCCCTGTGAGCGGCTCCCGAGCCCACCTCGCGGGCCGGGAAAGGGCTGAGCGGTCTGGAGAGCCGGCGGGCCCCGATGCCCTGGTCTGAGGCGGGGAGGAGGCGATCTCCTGGGGCCAGGACCCAAGAGGCTGCAAAGGGCGTCGTCCCTTCACCTGCCCCGTCTACCGCAGTGGAGAAAGCGGCGGCGGCGGCTACAGTTTGCCCAAATTCCGCTGAAATCTGCCCCTGTCCTGCCCTCCCACGCCTGCGGGACTTCTAGAGCCCAGGCCCAGAGCCCTGCCCCGGGTTCTCCAGGGGCAGCGGCTCTCCAGCTCCCCCCGCGTTGGCGCGCACCGCAGCCGCACTCCGAGGGGCAAAGGTGCCCAAGCAGCTGCTGGCGCGGGACTCGGAGGGTGATGAACGTGCCCTTCTAAGCGGATGGTGACAGTACCTGTTCATTCCAATTCCACGAGGGCAAGAAGTCGGGGAAAGAGGTGGAAGTGTGCCCTCTAGGGGTGGAGAGAAGTTTGCCCGAGGCAGAGAGCTGTCAATCCCGTCTGCCCGGACACTGGAGTGACTCGCCCTTGCTTCCCCGCAGACGCGGCGCACAAAACTTGCCTTCTCCAGGACCGTGTCCGGGATTGCCAGGCCTCTTTAAAGACCCTCAGACACTAGGAGTCTGATCGCTGCTCTCCCCGTCTGGGCAAAGAGCAAGAAAGTGAGGAAGCGTCTGGAACGAGAAGAATCTGACTTAAAAAATTAGGCATTTCTGTTTAGTCACTAACAGAGTAAGTGCGGTCTCCCCCACCTTGTTCCAAGGTGACCGGCTGCCTGACTGCGAACAGCATCACGCCACCTCAGTCTCGTTGGTCCAGACAGTTCTTTGAAAACTACAGTCTTTCCAGGGTCACAAATCCATGTTGGAATTAGAAACTACAGTGGTAGATGCACTCTCCCCTCTCCCTTTTGGCAATATGGGAACGCTAAGAAAAAAGCAGCTGGCTGAATGTCTGGGGAAGAAGCAAACGTTCAGAAGTGTCTGATCTCGGGGTTGTTCGAAATGAACTCAAGCAAAAGAGTGGGGTTTTCTGGCACAGACTGCAGAGATTATGTAATTTCTTCTATAGTTTGGGTGCACAAATCAGATGTGTGCTCTCTTCTGTGGGGCCGATGGGATCCAGGATACTATGTTGTGGTGTGTGCGACTGATCCCTGTGGCTTAATCATCCTTCGGGTCCCACTGATGACCCCTGGTATGGGAACCACCCACCCGGTCCCCTTTACACTAATCAAGGTCAGGGTGTCAGTTCCCTTCCTCAGCAGGGCCCTCCCCGTTCCCCGGGGACTGCAATCCTGAGAAATCATGACTTGTTCATTCATATACCAACATCGCAGATGCCATGCATTGCAGAATCTTGCTTTTTAAGGCATGACTCCGATAGAAGGGGAAATAGGATAGCATAGAAAGTACACTTTGGGATCAGGAAGTCTCTGAGTGAGATCTGGGTCAAAATCCTGCCTCACCATGGACCTCTAATTGCAGCCTCAGGGAGACAGCCTACAGCAGTCAAAAGGCTGGAGGTCAAGATACCTTCGTTCCTTGCTCTCTTCCTGACCTTCTGCTCTCCTTAACTCCCAACTTGAAAGGATGAAAGGCCTGTTTTCTGAAACCTTTAAATAATTACTACCTTTCACATGGAGAGGCATCTCTTTTGAGTTGAATTATGTGAATATTACATTTATTTTTTATATTATAAATCTTGTATTTCTCCATTTGTCCTTTCTCCCATGTCTGGACTTGATAGCTAGCTAGCTAGATATAGATAGATATAGATAAACCCTCAACAAAAGAAAAGAAGTAGTAGGTAGTGCAGGACTGAAATGGCTGTCCAGGGGCACCAGAGGCCTAGGCTCCTTCTACCTCCATTAACCTTAGTGTGGTGCTTCAATTTTCAAATTTGCCTCATGGCCCAAAATGGCTGTTGGGGTTCTAACCATTGTGTCCTCATTCCAATTAAGGAGAAGGGAAGGGGGTGGAAAGTGGGTGTCCCACCCACCTGATCAGACCCTTTTAGAAAATATTAATGACTTCTACTTAATATATCACTGATCACCACTAGATTTAAAAGAAGCTGGAAAATACATCCTTTTTGTCAGAACGTATTGACAACTGCAAGTAAGAAAGAAGGAGAAGATGGGTGTGGGTCAGGCACTTAGCAATCTCTGCCAGGCCTCCCCTTCTAGACTCTGAATCCTCAAGAGGTTGGGACTCATATGCTGTGTGGACCACCTTAGCACTCTGCCTTGCACATCATGGGTGCTCAATAAGATTTTTAATTGTTTCCAAAACACTCCCAACAGTTCAGAAGGCATATGTTGTTGCCAGACATGTCTTCCGTCCAGGTGCTAACGGGACACAATGCACAGCAAGCCTCCACTGGACCACTGCTGCAGTATACCCATTCTTTGTCAGTGCCCTCGTGGGCGTGGTCTTGAACCACGTTGACCTTCCCCCCCCCCCCGCCACTACACTGCCCCAGCCTCAAACCTGACACATTCTGTGCGTGGCATCACTGGCCTTACCCATAAGGTTCAGTCTACCAGATAAGAGATTTGTCTTAACTATCTTCTTTGTAGTACCGTGAGCCCCATCTGTGACCCATCTTTACATACATTTTCCCTTGCCAGCTGTGTGTGGCTGGCTTGCTTACTTTTTTTTTTATTAACATATAATGTATTATTTGTTTCAGGGGTACAGGTCTGTGATTCATCAGTCTTACGCAATTCACAGCACTCACCATTGTACATACCCTCCCCAGTGTCCATCACCCAACCACCCCATCCCTCCCACCCCCTTCCACTCCAGCAACCCTCAGTTTGTTTCTGGTGCCTTTCACTCTGCTGTCTACCAAATCCTTCTTCTCCTCTCTGAGATCATATACTTTGCCCAAGCATTCTGTTTCCCGTTTCTACCATCTCTTTCCCATTTGACTACATACATCTGTGTTACCACATGGTCTCTCAGCTCCCCAGCTTGTGGATTCTAAGTCGTTTTATTCTTAAGTCCAGTCCTCCTTCGTCCCTGTAAAATGCATGACTTCAGGCCTCTTGCTCTGTTTGGAAGGGATGGAAGGCGAGGGTTTCCTGTATCCCCAGGTTGCCCGTGCTGATGCCACCTCCACTGAAGCATCCCGTGGCTGATGATGTACCCCAGCAACCCACCTCCAACCTCCATGTAATGCCTTGTGGGTATCTGCACTCTCCCTTGGAACTGCTTTCTCTCCCTCATCACCTGTCTGTGGGGGTCTCTGGCCTAGAAGAAAAAAACATGTTTTCATTTTGAAGGGAAGGCAGAGTGCTCAGGCTCCAGAAACAAGTGCTCGGAAACCAAATCAGCAGAGTCACGTCACTTTCCCATGGGCACAATGCTAATGGACAAAAGGTGGACAAAGCCAGTCCTGATAAGGGTCTCCGGCTTTAACTACCCAGCCCTCTTGGTCCCAGGGCACTCGGCCATCCCAGAGCGGAGATTCAAGCATAACCTCATGCTGTACTCAAAGCTACTGCAGCCTGCCTCCCCTCGGGCCCTTTTTCTCACTTATTACCCTCACTGCATCCGATACTTTCCCTACTTGGAGGGTCTCCTCCCTCTCCCGCAGGGGCTCTGTTTCTTAATCAGGCTCCCACTTTAGGACAAGGTCCAATTCTTCCTTTGAGTAGCTATATAGCAGGGGACAGAAGGGAAGTGTCTATACCCCGTCCTTTCATCCTAAATATGTAACGCAGTGCTCTAATCCCGGCAGAGACTCAGCTAGGTTTATAAGCCTTCCTTCCTAGACTGAAGAACCAAAACGGAACAACAACAAAACACCTTTCTTCATCCTAAAGCTCCATCTAGCCTCTTGCTCCCTTTCCTTCCCAGTCGAAACTCTTCAATAAGCGCCTGACACAAAATGTCACACCTTCTTTAGCACCCTGTCTCTTTGGGCCGCTGCAGTCCTTCCTCCACCTCTACCATCCAACAGAGAGTGCATATGTTGTCCTATTTACTCCAACTCCTACGGTATCCTTTGAACAAAGCATACTGATGTTTCAAAATGAAAGCGTGTGAAAACCACGGATAAAAAGATTTGGGAGAGCAGGTTGGAAAAGTCGACAGGAGATCTCGTTATAGAAGGCCCTGGGTGCCGGTGAAGGGGCTGTGCTAGATCACATGAGGGCATCGGCCTGCGGGCCCAGCTTTGTCCAGTTGTGTCCGTTAGCTTTGCATGCCTGGGCAAGGACGTGACTTTGCAGATGCTCGGTTTCTGGTAAAAGAAGGATCATAAGAAGTAACACCAGTTACTGATGCCCAGTGACTGTCCTCCAGTCCTTCTCTCTGCCGGCTCCCCGGCTGCCCCTGCCCTCCCTAGCTACTGTGGGTCACCTCACACTTGGGTAACTCTTCTTGTGTCTCCTTTACCAGCTCTTCTTCCTTCTCGCATCTTTCCTGGGCACCCACACGGCACCTGACTTCATTGTCTTATACATCCCTCTCCTCCTGCATCCCCTTCTTGAGGACAAGACCTGTACTTCAGGCCACCAAATACCTCCACTTGGTTATCCCATTTTCCTCTAAAGATCAATATGTTGACAGTGGAGCCCTCTCCAAAACACTACCGCTACTGCTAGCCATTTCTAGAACTTTCCCGCAGCATATGTGGAAAAAATATGATACCAAATATTTCTCATCGATCCTTCTCTTTCTGGCCCCTATACTTTCAAGTTAGTCTCCCAGGTTCTGCTGATTTCCCCTTATCACTTCACATGTAGGCCAACACACTGACTTCCAAGCGCATTACCCTGTTCCACCTTCCTCCTTCCAGCTCACTTCCCAATGCCAGATTAATCTTCCCCAGCTACTCCAGCACACCAGTCTCTCAGAGTAACACCTTTCCTAGTTCTTATTTTCTATCCGATAAATAACTATATGCAGTTTCTTTTTTTCTTCATTGAAACCGTCCATATTAAAACTGAAAACAACGGTTGATGTCATATAGCACTTTAGAATTTACAAAATAGTTTTCACATATTCACCTTTTTTAGTCCCAGGAACTTCAGGATTAGGTAGTAATTTATATCGTCCTTATTTTGCTTGGAAACCAAATCAGCGGAGTCATGTCACTTTCCCATGGGCACAATGCTAATGGACAAAGGTGGACAAAACCAGTCCTGAGGCTTTCACCCCTAGGCAGTATTCCACAGTCTCTAATTTGGCACCCAGTGCCTCGTGTGTGGGATCCGTAGTCCACTTTTCCCAACTGATATCCCATTTCATTATCAATGGTTTTCACCTACTTTTTAAAAAAGCATCAGTGTGCTTTGTTCAAATGATATCTTAGGAGTTAGTGGACACATAAAAATGTTTCTGATCCCGGTAAAGACAAGACTGAAGGGCCAGCAACCAAGACACCCTCTCCTGTGCTCTAGCTCCTGAGATATCTCTCAGGAGCAAGATTAGACAACTTCTGTACTACAGGAAAATGTTCTTGAGGTTGAACTTGTTTGTTGCACCTCTATCTATCTGCCTTTGGGTCTTGTGCTGTTCCACAGGTTTGAGATGTCCTCATTTCTAGTCTCCACTTTCTCAGATTCACATGTTCTTTAAGGCCACCTCCTATACGAAGCCTCCCAGATCCCACTAGTCTATAGTGGCATCATGCTGCTCTGAAGTCACATCTCTCTTGTTTCCATTACGTAGTTGTCATCTAAATCCTTGCTGCCTAAATATTATTGTATTCAAAATCTTACTTAGGTTTCATATTGCTATGTAACGTATAGAAATGACTAGACTGTATACTCCTTGAGAGCAGGGACAACATTTAATCCTCTTTGTGTCTCTATAGTACATACATTCATTAAGTTCTTGATTCAGTGATTGTGATTGGGGATATACACTCTGGCTTTGTTACAGAAGAACATCATGAATCAGAGACAAACAGTACGGACCTCTCACATCCAATGACAACTGACACTAAGGTTCAGATTTTCAGCTATAAGGTAAGAATAATAACACATATGTCATAGGGTTGTGAAGTTAAAATGTGATCATTTAGAAAAGTACTAACTCGCTTCCTAGTTCAAAGCAAGCAAGCAGCTGATGAAACCAGCCATTGTTTCTATTATTAACACGGTATTAACATACTGACTCCTACTAAATCTGAACAACATGAACAACAGTTTTTTTTAAAATGCAGGTTAGATCCAAGTAGCACATTGTTACACAATTTAGTCTAGTGGACTTAATCAATATAATTTTAGTATGTTATAGAATAAAATTCTATTATAATATAAAATACAACAAATTCTATTTACAGAAAAAAAATAGAATCCCTCACACAAAGCAAAAGTAAGTACTAGCCACTGAAACCTTGCTTCAGATACACACACACACACACACACACACACACACACACACACATGAGAAAAGCTGGAAAACCACTGATGAAGAAGATATCAGTGGTGGAATAAATAAATGAAAAAGCCAGAGAGCCCAGACCCTGCAGACGCCTGGACCTAAACTTATAACCTGCATTATATCTTATGTCAGACCCTCTCACATCAGAAAAATGAGAATTCTTTTTTTTTTTTTAAGATTTATTTACTTGAGAGGCAGGGGGAGGCAGGGAGACACTTAAGACATGGGGCTTGAACACGCAGCCCTGAGATCACGACCTGAGTCAGACGCTCAACCAACTGCGCCACTCAGGTTACCCCAGAAAGGTGAGAATTCTTGAAAGAGTCCCTTGTGTGTTCACCTGCCAGTTTCCAGGGGGGACTTCAACAATGTAGCAAGAATCACTACAGTGCCAACTCAGGGAACTTATTTCTTTCCAGAGTTTGAAAAAGGCAGTCCTGCAATGAGAACTCTCAGGAAGATGGTAAAGAACCAGGGTCTTTTCAATGTTAGAAAGGGGAGAAGGAGCCTCGTAAGTTCAGAGACTGACATTGGAGTATAAAGCAAGAACCAAAAAAAAGTGTCGGAGGGCCCATCGGAATTCTGCAAGAGTCCAGTCAAGTCCTGAATTTGTAGGGCAGGATTCCCAAGTTTTGCTGGCATCAGAATCACCTAGGAATCATTTTTGGAATACCAGTTCTCAGGCTTCACCTCCACCCACTGGATCCTTGGCTTTACCTGGTCCATATGAACTCCAGGAATGTGGGCACCCAGGGCATTTCACGTCACTGAACGATGGACACAGTTTTGGGGATGACAGATAAGGCTAATGAAAGGAAAGTTGCACTCCCCTACGCCAAATCTTACAGCCTTTCATCTGTCAGCCAGATAGTTGGACACAAATGATGGGATAGAGTGAGGAAGAGGAGGAATTCCAGGTGCCATTGGTGTTTGTCTTAAGAAGAAAGAGAGTGAGATCATAAGAGGGGCTGTGATAGACTTTGTGAAACAGCACTGGTCAGGTAATATTATAGGTGTGTGATCTGCTAAGACACAATGACACAATGGTCGTTTGTCTTTTCGACCTTTGAGTAGTTAGTACACTAGTCAAAAAATTGGGTGTACAGGTAGAAGAGCCTATATTTGTCATTGGAGAGCAATGATTCCCCAACCATTTTGGCATTCTTCCTGGTTCGGTTTTGAAACATGCCTACTCTCAACTGAGAACATTCCATCTTCTTCTGAACATTCCGTCTTTGCTGAACATTCCATCTTCTTCTCAACATATAAGAGAAGTAAAATGAGTCAGGAGGGATATTTGTGTGTTTGTATCTAAGACATGACTGGAGGTTACAAAGGATATCCTGGTGGATCATGAGCTGGGACTGTCACTCCTCTTTTGTGGTAGAGGAATCCAGACATGCTATAAACTTGGGAGCACTGAATGCAGCCTACCTTATGGCAGTGTCTGTAGGCCAGCACCATGGATGGAGTGACAATCAGGTTTGCGCACTTGTCATAATGGAAAACTTGGGCTTTGTGTATGTTCTAAAGATCCTCTCCCAAGCTCAACAAATCAAAGAGATATCTTCAAAACAATTGTAAAAATTTTATTCCCTACTGTAACTAAAGAATTGTAAATTGAGATACTTCAGTCCCCATTGAGATTCCATGTCACGTCAAAGAGGAACTAGACAGGAATGTAGAGTGGCCAGCATCCTCTGGGGAACTGAAATTATGGTAGAAAAGAAAATACGCTAGCTTCTCATGTTCCTAGTCAGATAGTTCAGGGCTCTATAACCATATATTTCGATTACCTTGGACTCAGTGACCAATAAAGAGAGGGATAGAAAATCACCAACCTTCCTTAGAGAACATTAGGGTGGTGCTTTGGCAATTGCTCCATACTTTCAATAAAACCTCAGAATAATGGGTCATGGCCTTCACGTGTTTCTGTCCTCAAGGGAGGAGAAAAATGGAGGATACAATGAGATGAGTTGTTAATTTAACCATTATTTATTGAGTCCCTGTTCTGATGAGTCCTGCCCTGCTCTAGGTCATGAGGACACAGTGAGGAAAGAGGAGGCCAGCTCCCCATTCTTGTGGTGTTTCCAGTATAGTGAGGATACCCGTGTGTCCCTCACCCAGGGAGCAATGGTGTTCAGGAGTGCCAGCCTGCCGCAGATGCTGTAGAAGGTGCTGAGAGAGGGGTAGACACAGGGGTGAGCAGGCTAGTGTGCTCCCTGATCTCTTGGGGTCTGAATAACCAAGGCCAAAGAACACGCATTCGTTCAACAAATATCTATTAATAAATTACTGTTTTTTAGACTCTACACTAGATATGAAGGATATAAAAAATGAAAAAGACATGTCTCTCTAAGAACAGGGAGTCCAAGACAAAAGACAGACATATAGTTAAATATAAATGACTAAACCAAAAGTATTAGTGGAGGGGACACAGATGGAGGCAAAATCTGCTCAGCCTGGGCCAGGCCATGGGGGAGGCAGGACCAGGAGCTTCCTGTAGCAGATGCTCCAGTTACAGACATTTCACAGGTGGACCAGTGTGAGGGGGTGTATGGTGGGAATGCCTCTTTCCTCCTCCTATTATTTCCATCCAAATGGAAAGGTCTGACATTCTTGGCCTCCCAGTAGTTCCTAAATCCTTTCTCTGGGGAAGAAATTGATCTCCAATCTGATTAGAGGATGTTGGTAAAGAACACTGGGCGTGTGTGCCTCAGCCCCTCCTCCTTTCCACCCTTCCTTGTTCCCTAGAGTTCTAAGTTAAGAAATGGCGGGGGTCCTGCAGTCTTCTGGGGTCTTCCAGTGTCTTCTATGATCATTTGGAACAGTCTGCTCATTTCTAGAGTTGAGTTAGCAAGCTCATTTAGCTCACACTCAAAGCAAAATTCTCTAACCTTAATTTCATCAATGATAAGGTTGATCTTTGGCTTTCACCTGCCTAGTTCTTACCGTATTAACCAGTTTTTACTTACTGGGAAGCCCCTCTGAGACTCTTAACAGAAGGGAGTTTCAGGCAGAAATGTTCACCTGGAGAGAGGAAGGTTCAAATCACTTCTGGGACTGGAAGTTCAGTTTGATGAAGGTGTTTGGAGTAAGCTGGGATTGGCCTGAGGTGAGCCTGGATTCACCAGTCAAGGTGACACCATGGAAAGTCTTGTGGGTCTGCAGGGGAGTCTGCAGGAAGGTCTTTGCAGAGGACTACATCAGCAGATGTGCACTTTGGGAGTGTCGCGGAAAACCTGGACCCAAGGGAACCTGTCAGGAAAGAGCTTGCAGCTACAAAATTAATATAATGTGGAATAGAACAGAAGGGAAAGACCTGAGGGGTGATGAACAGAGAGAAACCATTGTTAATTACTGCCTCGACTTGTAAATGAGGAAGAGAGGAGAGGCTGAAGAACAGTTATAGACCTGAAATTTGTTTGTAACTTGCTGAGATGAAGTGCCTTGCGGTCAGTCACAGCGGTGTGGTGGGGCAGGAGGTTCAGTGGCAGCTTTCTGAGTCTGGAGTTCAAGAGAGAGGTCTGGGCTGCAGTTGGACTTTGGGGAAAGGGTGGGCTCAGACTCAGCGTGTGGAGTTTGAAGAGAAAAGAGGAGTAAGACTGGAGGGGGGCACCAACAGTGTTTCTTCAGGTACAGCTCGTCTGTGGTGCTGAATGCGGCACGTGTTTGTGCTTGTTTGCAGTTGTTATCCCAGAATCCTCCTGATATCACTGCAGGAACTGTACCGTAACTGACCTTTGACTTCTGGGTAGGATCACTGAGGACCATACAGAAAAATGAAAACATGGCTCCTTAACTGCAAGATTTCGGAACAATATTGTTGTACAGGTTTTCAAAAGTCCTTTGTTATACAGTTTTGTGTCATGAAATCAGATATGGTAACAAGAAAAGAAAACGCTAAAACTGACCATGCTACTCCATTCCATCACATTCATGAGCTGAACCATCAATTTAGGAATTGACCAGAGTGCCCTTTTTTAACCTGTCATCAGTATCTTTATTTGCAATTGTGAGATCCCGTAACAATGACCTGATAGCATTTAGGGGAAGGTTAGATTAGATACTGTATGTAGATCATTTAGTATGTCTGGGACATAGTGAACGCTCAATAAGTAATGATCATTGTTAGTATTCGTGAAGGAGTTGAACATTTGTGGTGTCACCATTCCAGTTACGCACATACAGATTACCCGTAGCAGTATTTTTTTTTTGCAGTACAAGCTAGTGTCTTCCTCCTTCAGGGAAGACCATCTAATTATAATATTATCCATTATCAAACATAATTAGGAAGAAAAATCTGTAGCCAAAAAATACAATATATTTTTAAAATTATATATAAACATTTAGTATATTATTTGTGAGTGTAGATTTTTCATATTGTCCCTATTGTCAGAAGTCTCCTTTGGCATGGAGTCTATGATTATGCGGGAAATAGGTCATCTGACTGAGCTGTGACCTCACCCCCAACCCAAATAACAGAAATGACGCTAATTCCCATGGAAGAGAGAGGGAATGAATATTAATGAATACTTGTTGAAACTATTGCATGACCAGCATTATGTTATACTTCTTCATACTTCATCTCATGCATCCCTCCCAGCAGTTCAGCGAGATGGGTTTGGTATGAGAATTCCATTGTTCAGATAAAGATTGAAATGAGCAACTTGTCCAGGCTCATTTATTGTCTAAGAATAATAACTGGTAGATCTGGGACTCCATGTAGGTTTGCCTGACCAGCAACCTCCCCAGCTTCCCATGAACCTTATTCTCCCCCAGAGAATTACAGTAGCTCACATTTAACGAGGCTTTGTCAAGGTGGATCTTATCCAAGGACTTCATGTTTACTTTCTCTTTTAATTCTCCCAACAACCTGTGGGGTACATACTACCATTTGTCCCCCTCAGAAAACTGAGGCACACAAACTAGCCCAGGGTCACACAGTTGATAAGCCGTGGGATGAAAGATCAATCCAAGCGAGTCGGCCTCCAGAACCTACATTCTCCACCACCACACTAAACAGCCTTATTTAAGACCACTGACCGCAATTTCCAAAGTTTTGCACTGACATGAAAGCATGATTAGTTTCAATCCAGCAGGGGAGAGGTAATGAAAAGTTACCCGATAGAGACAAATCACCTATGAAATCGCGGCGGGGGGCGGGGGGCAGAATACTTGGAACAATGCAGTTCCCACTTGGCTGTAGTCAGGTGGGGGGTCGCTCCTGGGTAATAACACACCCATCGTTTACCAACATACTTCTCCAGTTTGAGCAAAATCGTTTTCTCTCTAAAAATTTGGTGTTAGGGGAAATAGTAAATGAACTCCAAAGCTTTCAAAATGATAATCTAGCATTACTTAAAAGTCTACAAATTTGTTCCTAAATGTATTTAAATCTTACCAGCGAACATGATGCATGGTTATTAAAAAGTAATTCTGGAGAAATTAGCTTGCAGCTACAAAATTAATATAATTCATTTATTACTTGCAGCCACAAATCAAGATGCTGTTAACACTGCTACACACAATTTAATATGCACAGTAAGTTTCCATATAGCTTCAATTTTAGGTTTCTGGTCAGTCCATTGAATCATTTACAGAATAGCCTGGCATGTCAAGTCAGAGGGCACTTGACCTAACCATAGTGTGAAATACTGGCTTTCAAAATCCTGGAATTAAAGGTTTGATTTATTTCTTACTTTCATCATACTAGACAAATATAAATTTTTAAGGATATAGCCTACTATTACATGGAGATTTAGTGATGGAAAAAAAAACAAAGCCCCCAATCTCGAATACCAGCCACCAAGACTCTTCCGTTTTTCTGGTTCCTGGTTTCTTTCTGATTCACTGTTTTTCCTTAGAAGATGAAGAAGAAAGAGAAACACACACACACACACACACACACACCCTATTCATTTAAGAAGATTGAGATAAAAGAATTGTCCAGAGTTCAAAACTCCTTTTTCATGATCCTGCCAGAATAGATAGGTAGCTTATGTTTCGTAGCTAGATTTTATGCCTCCATGAGAAGGAGTTCAAGTTCCCTAATGAATGAGATACACAACTTGCATCATTCTAGATGAGACATAAATATAATAATTGTTTTCATGTCTCAGGCCTAAAAGAGAACAATAAGCCGAGTGAAAACCTGTCTCTCACCTGTGACCTCCTCTAGTGCTAAGTGTTCTTGGGAACTTGTGTCTCACGGACCAGCACCATGGAGTCCTCCAATGTGTTTTGCGCTGGGCAACTGCTTTTCTTCCTTAACCATCCTCATTCTGAAGGCTGGTTGAACAGACCAGATGACTCGAACCACTTTTCTTCCAGACTTTGCCCTGGAAAGAATCTCTTCATCAATCCTGATGAAGTCTGTGGTTAAGTCACTACATTTCACTCTATAAATCCTGCCAGAGACTTTTTTCCTGCCACTTATCAAAAGTTAAACTGACAAAGGAAACCGATGATTCAGGGGAAAACAAAAAAACCCCTAAGTGGCAGAGTTAGCTTCTCAACTTTATATTTGGCAATGGCACTTTTTCGTTTCTGTTATATACAGGAGGAGGGGCTGATTGAGGGGGAAGGAAGATGGGAGCTGAGAAGACAGACAGGCGATAAGCCTTTGCTCAGATCTGTACCGGACAAGGATGTTCCTGCCTGAAAAGGGGGCAAGGCTACATGAGAGAAACAAGCCCAAAGGGCCTCTGTTCTCAAAAGGACATGAAGGTGCATATATTTGTAGAAGTCTTTTGTGTTTTGATCCTAAGCTAGAAAATATGAAGTAATTAGAAAACAAATACGCTATGAAGATCAGTGAAGAAAATTAGAAAAAGAACATTGATAACCGATAACAACTAGTGAAAAAGGCTTGTTAGGATAATGATCCCTTCCACCTGAATGATACCTGTGTTACGTTGCATGGATTATCACAACCACCCTTTGGACAGATTGTGGCAAATAAATGTAATTGCCAGTCTTGAATCTGAAGAAGCAGAGAAGTGAGGTGACTCGCCCAAACTCACACTGTTAGCATGTAGCAGAATTTAAATTAGATCCTAGTCTTTCAAACTCCAGCTCCACAGGCCGTCCATAGCACGGCTCAAAAAGTCCTGGCTAAAAAAAAAAAAAAAAAAAGACACTGGTTAAGAAAACCTTAGAAGAAAAGAAAATATGAGAAAGAAAACCTGAATTATGGCTTCCCCTTGTCCTCCCCAATCTGAAAATGCATTGCCCATCCCTCTTGACTTCCTGGGATATTTACTCCATCATCTGCTCATATGGTATTTATTCCCTTTATGAAGATTAAAAATTCTATATTATGTCATGTAAAGCCATATGCTCTATCAAATTGCAAATCCTGGTCATACTGTTGACTCACAACCCTCAGTATAGCACTCAACACAATGTCTTGCACACAGCAGGTGCTCAATAAATGTTTGTTTAACTGAATCCATTTATTTTGTACCCTGAAAGTTCTCTATGTGTTTACCAAGTGCTACTCCTGTCGCAGAAGATGAGAATGAGTCTAATTTGTGTTTAGTATCAGTTTGAAATGCTAATTTCTTGCCTGGTTTCTGAATGCCAACTATCCAGGCCACCATGTGGAATCTGACATATAGACAGTGCAAAAAGGCACCCCGCCGCCTAAATAAAAGATAACTGTATTTTGCATGCATTGTTTTCTCCAGGGGATCCCAGAAGGAAGTAGAATCTCTTTTAAGCTCTTCTAATAGAAAAAGCAGGCACTGCCCCTTTAAGAGACCATTTACGCCAAAATGTTGGTCAGAGGTCAGGCTATAAAACTGCAAGATTAGTACAAAGTACTAGTGAGTACACTTTCCTAGTTGTTTGTTAATGGAAGGAAAAACTCAGCTTCAAAGGGCAGAAAGCTAGGCAGGAAAATAATGAGGTGGAGGAGAATTACTCCCTTCTGATTGGAAAAGGATCATTAGGAGGGAATCACACTGAGGAGCCCTAGCGGGGCTCTGATCTCTCCCTTCCAGCTTTTCCTAAGCGATGTGGGACAGAAAACCACGTGGATCTGAAAGCTGAACAAAATGCCAAGCCCAGTTCTTATGTAGCAGAGAAGGGGGAGCTGTGTGGTTGGATACACAGAACTGAAGAGCAAAGAGGAGAGAGGGAAGACACAAGAGGGAAGGTCCCAGCATCTGCAGGGATTGCTGGCCTGTTTGTCTTAAAACCCAGATGGTTGGGACAACCTTTTAGCATTTAGAACTGTGGACTCCCACCTCCTCTGTCCAACCCTATGTGGGGCACAGAAGTAGATGAGATTCGGAGGAGACCCACAGCAGTTATTTGACAATGGTCAGAGTAGATGAGAAGGTGTCTGATTGTTTCCAGAATTATATTCTTAACAATGTATCCTCACTATATCATTCTCTAAGTGTTACATAACACAAACAATAGTGCTTAGAATTTTAAATAGCTGGGCAATAAAAATTCACCATTCTGTTGAATGTTGTTGCTCTTCTCTTCCCAAAGAGGATAATTTTCTTTCATCCAAGAATGATTTCTCTTTAGGAATATGACAGATTCTGGCTACATGGTCATAAGCATATTGTGAGTGCCTGACTCCACCAGCCCAAGGTGGCCTTAGTCTGTCAGATCTCTATGATCTCCATTCAACAGGAGAGGCATTAGGGGCATATTTTTTAGCCATGGTGACTAAGCACCTATCATTGAGAGCAATGAGGTGTGCTTCTACTTGCTCAAGCCCCATGGTATGTGTCCTGCTTTATAACGTGCGTTCTCCAGAAGCTTGGGGCAACATTTGTGTGACTTCTCCATCTCCCAGGCTTGGTGATCCTGGGAATCCTGAATGTTAATAGCAAAATTCCTTCAACAATTCTTCCCAGATTCCAAGGATTTTTAGCAGATAGAAGTCCTAGTGTACTTTCTTGACACACCAAACAGATTTTCTAAATTGTATGTCCAGATAAGGCCTTCAAGTTTTGCTTGCTTGACAAGTTTTTCAGTATTTGACATTTGACAAGATGTGACAAGTTTTTCAATATTATTTCGGATAATACAAGTATTGCATATTCACCGTAGAACATCTAAGTTATAAATCTGGCTAACTCTCTTGACAAATATGCCTGCCTACGGAATGGGAAGGCCTAGTTCAAAGTGAGAATAATCTGACTCCTGGGAGTTTCTCCTTGGACCCGGGACTGTGAGGAAAGCCATCCGCCAGGTGCTAGCCTGTCCCCTGTTCTACACACCGCCCCCCCATTCCACTTGACCATCATTTGAGCTTGAGTAAGTATGGTCCACACGGTGAGTGGTCAAGCCAGCAGGTCAGCAGCCCAGGAATTCGGGAAGGGAATTCTGGACCAGAGCTTGGTCCAGAGTATGTGCAAAGACTCAAGGTGGGCATCTCTCCTTGACCCTCTGTCTTTCTGCCTCTCTCTCATATGGCTTCTTCTTACAGATGAAGATTTGGGGGAGCTGACTTCGGGATACATTTACGTTGGGGCTACTGGGATATATTCATGTGGTTCTCAGTGGCTTCATGCTACTGCAGCCAGCTTTCTCATTGTAGGGATAGCCTCCTGGAATAGTGCTGCTACCTAGCATGCTGCCCTAAATGGAGAGTGAAGGTGCAGCACCAGGGGCCTTGCGTCCTATAGTGCCTAGCATTGTGGTCATGGCGGAAAATAAGAAGCCAGAAGCTAGTCAGTGGGAAGTCCTCCACCAATGCTCGGATGTATCTGATTGTAAGTGAAACTTTGTGTCTCATCCTGGTCTGGCCAAATGGACGTTCTCGCCTGTCTCCTGTCTCCTCTCCACTCTCAGGAGTGGACCTGATAAGACAGTATATCCACGTACAAATGCACCTTAAATTTTCCCCCTTTTTTGGATACCATGGCATATTTGATAAAGCTTATAAAATACCATTTAAACTAACATTTGTAAAGGCATTTTAGAATGTTCAATAAGGCAAGTGATAAATTACAAAATCTTGATTTGAACATATGTGAAGTATATCTTCTTTGCTAATCCTTAAATTCGTTTGTAAAGACACACACACACACAGAGAAAAGTTGGATAAAAATGATGGGCCATTGAATAAAAGTGATACTGTGATCAACTATGGTAGAGGAAAGACTGGCTTAGCTTTCTATCCTGTTAAAAATTGTATTACCAAATTGTTGTTATATGAAGAGATCATCAATAATTATAATAACTATATAGCCAAAAACTGTAGGGGGGGAGGTATTTATAAGTTGTCAACCAATTAACTATTAAAAATACTGTGTGTGTGTGTGTGTGTGTGTGTGCAGGTACTTGGATTTCTTAATGTTTTTAGTACTTTCCAGCTTTTTAAAAATCTATAATGTACCTTAAGTAAATATTCATTTTGAACCTAATTTTGTATTTTTCATTTTGCATTCTTTTTGTTAAAGATCTTCCACCCCCTCCCACCCTCCTCCCCATATAGGCTGCAGAATCCACAAACCTACATGTGCCTCTGGGTCCAGGGTTAGAATAGATGAGCAAGGGCAGGCAGTCCCAAGCCCTGCAGGTTGGTTTAAGACCCAGAAAGGCAGAGGGACAACCAGAGTTTAAAGGGATAGAGAAGGTACTCTTTATTTTTTTTTAATTTTATTTTATTATGTTATGTTAGTCACCATACAATACATCATTAGTTTTTGATGTAGTGATCCATGATTCATTGTTTTCGTATAACACCCAGTGCTCCATGCAGAACGTGCCCTACTTAATACCCGTCACCGGGCTCACCCATCCCCCCACCCCCCTCCCCTCCAAAACCCTCAGTGTTTCTCAGAGTCCATAGTCTCTCATGGTTCATCTCTCCCTCTGATTTCCGCCCCCTTTATTTTTCCCTCCCTTCTCCTAATGTCCTCCATGCTCTTCTTTATGTTCCACAAATAAGTGAAACCATATGATAATTGACTTTCCCTGCTTGACTTATTTCATTTAGCATAATCTCCTCCAGTCCCATCCATGATGATATAAAAGTTGGGTATTCATCCTTTCTGATGGCTGAGTAATAGTCCATTGTATATCTGGGCCACATCTTCTTTATCCATTCGTCTGTTGAAGGGCATCTTGCCTCTTTCCACAGTTTGGCTATTGCAGATACTGATGCTATGAACATTGGGGTGCATATCGCCCTTCTTTTCATTACATCTGTGTCTTTGGGGTAAATACCCAGGAGTGCAATCACTGGGTCATAGAGTAGCTCTATTTTTAATTTTCTGAGGCACCTCCACACTGTTTTCCAAAGTGGCTGTACCAACTTGCATTCCCACCAACAGTGTAAGAGGGTTCCCCTTTCTCCACAACCTCTCCAACATTTGTTGTTTCTTGCCTTGCCAATTTTTGCCGTTCTAACTGGTGTAAGGCGGTATCTCAAGGTGGTTTTGATTTGAATTTCCCTGATAGCTAATGACAATGAACATTTTTTTCATGTATCTGTTAGCCATTTGTATGTCTTCTTTGGAGAAGTGTCTGTTCATGTCTTCTGCCCATTTTTTGACTTGATTATCTGTGTTTTGGGTGTTGAGTTTGAGAAGTTCTTTAGAGATCTTGGATACCAGCCTTTTATCTGATATGTCATTTGCAAATATCTTCTCCCATTCTATAGGTTGCCTCTCTGTTTTGTTGACTGTTTCCTTTGCTGTGCAGAAGCTTTTTATCTTGATCAAGTCCCAAAAGTTCATTTTTGCTTTTGTTTCACTAGCCTTTGGAGACGTAGCTTGAAATGGCTGATGTCAAAGAGGTTCCTGCCTATGTTCTCCTCTAGGATTTTGATGGATTCCTGTCTCACATTGAGGTCTTTCATCCATTTTGAGCTTATCTTTGTGTATGGTGTTAAAAAATGGTCGAGTTTCATTCTTCTGCATGTGGCTGTCCAATTTTCCCAGCACCATATATTGAAGAGACTGTCGTTTTTCCATTGCATATTTTTTCCTGCTTTGTCGAAGATTATTTGGCCATAGGGTTGAGGGTCCATATCTGGGCTCTCTATTCTGTTCTATTGGCCTATATGTCTGTTTTTGTGTCAGTACCCTGCTGTCTCGGTGATCACTTCTTGAAATTGGGCAACATGATGCCCCCAGCTTTGTTTTTCTTTTTCAACACTTCCTTGGCAATTCGGGGTCTTTTCTGATTCCACACAAATCTTAGGATTGTTTGTTCCAGCACTTTGAAAAATGTCATCGGCATTTTGATCGGGATGGCGTTGAAGGTATAGATTGCCCTGGGTAGCATAGACATTTTAACAATGTTTATTCTTCCGATCCATGAGCATGGAATATTTTTCCATCTTTTTGTGTCTTCTTCAATTTCTTTCATGAGTGTTCTGTAGTTCCTAGAGCATAGATCCTTTACCTCTTTGGTTAGGTTTATTCCGAGCTATCTTATGGTTTTTGGTGCTATTGTAAATGGAATCGTTTCTCTAATTTCTCTTTCTACAGTTACATTGTTAGTGTATAAGAAAGCAACTGATTTCTGTGCATTGATTTTGTATCCTGCCACATTACTGAATTGCTGTATGAGTTCTAGTAATTTGGGGGTGGACTCTTTTGGGTTTTCCACATAAAGTATCATGTCATCTGCAAGAAGAGAGAGTTTGACTTCTTCTTTGCCAATTTAAATACGTTTTATTTCTTTTTGTTGTCCGATTACTGTTGCTAGGACTTCTAGTACTATGTTGAACAATAGTGGCGAGAGTGGGCATCCTTGACGTGTTGCTGATCTTAAGGGAAAGGCTCTCAGCTTTTCCCCATTGAGGATGATATTCGCTGTGGGTTCTTCATAGATGGATTTTATGAACTTGAGGAATGTTCCCTCTATCCTTATACTCTGAAGAGTTTTAATCAGGAAAGGTTGCTGTATTTTGTCAAATGCTTTTTCTGCATCAGTTGAGAGGACCATATGGTTCTTCTCTCTCCTTTTGTTAATGTGTTCCATCACATTGATTCATTTGCGAATGTTGAACCACCCTTGCATCCCTGGAATAAATCCCACTTGGTCATGGTGGGTGATCCTTTTAATGTATTGTTGGATCCTATTAGCTAGGATTTTGTTGAGGATTTTGGAATCCATATTCATCAGGGATATTGATCTGAAATTCTCCTTTCTGATGGGGTCTTTGCCTGGTTTGGGAATTAAGGTAATGCTGGCCTCATAGAATGATTTTGGAAGCTTTCCTTCTGTTTCTATTTTTTATGAAACAGTTTCAGGAGGATAGGTATTATTTCTTCTTTGAATGTTTGGTAGAATTCCCTAGGGAATCCATCAGGCCCTGGACTCTTCTTTTTTGGGAGGTTTATGATCCCTGCTTCAATCTCGTTACTAGTTATTGGCCTATTCAGGTTGTCAATTTCTTCCTGTTTCAGTCTTGGGAGTTTATAGGTTTCCAGGAAGGCATCCATTTCATCCAGATTCCTCAGTTTATTGGCATATGGTTGTTGATAATAATTTCTAATAATTCTTTCTATTTCCTTGGTGTTAGTCATGATCTATCCCTTTCACTCATAATTTTATTAATTTGGGTCCTTTCTCTTCTCTTTTGGATAAGTCTGGCCAGTGGTTTAACGATCTTATTAATTCCTTCAAAGAACCAACTTCTAGTTTCGTTGATCTGATCTACTGTATTTCTGGTTTCTAATTCATTGATCTCTGCTCTAATTTTAATTATTTCTCTTCTAATGCATGGCTTAGGCATCGTTTCTTGCTTTTTCTCTAGTTCCTTAAGGTGTAGAGTTAGTTGGTGAATTTGGGACTTTTCTATTCTTTTGAGTGAGGCTTGGATGGCTATGTATTTCCCCCTAAGGACCGCCTTTGCAGTATCCCATAGATTTTGGACTGATGTGTTTTCATTCTCATTGATTTCCATGAATTGTTTAAGTTCTTCTTTGATTTCCTGGTTGACCCAAACATTCTTGAGCAGAGTGGTCTTTAGCTTCCAAGTGTTTGAATTTCTGCCAATTTTTTCTTGTGACTGAGTTCCAGTTTTAAAACATTATGGTCTGAGAATATGCAGGGAATAATCTCAGTCTTTTGGTATCGGTTGAGACCTGATTTGTGACCCAGTATGTGGTCTATTCTGGAGAAAGTTCCATGTGTGCTCGAGAAGAATGAGTATTCTGTTGTTTTAGGGTGGAATGTTCTATATATATCTATGAGGTCCATCTGATCCAGTGTGTCATTCCAAGCTCTTGTTTCTTTGTTGATTTTCTGCTTAGATGATCTGTCTATTGCTGAGAGTGGAGTACTGAGGTCTCCTACAATTAACGTATTGTTATCAATATGACTCTTTATTTTGGTTAACAGTTGCCTTATGTAGATGGCTGCTCCCAAGTTGGGGGCATAGATATTTACAATTGTTTGATCTTCTTGTTGGATAGACCCTTTAAGAATGATATAGTGTCCTTCTGTGTCTCTAACTACAGTCTTAATTTGTCTGATATAAGAATTGCTACCCCAGCTTTCTTTTGAGGTCCGTTGGCATGAAGATGGATCTCCATCCCTTCACTTTCAGTCTGGATGTATCTTTAGGTTCAAAATGAGTCTCTTGTAAACAACATATGGATGGGTCCTGTCTTTTTATCCAATCTGCAACCCTGTGCCATTTTATGGGAGCATTTAGGTCATTTATGTTGAGCGTGATTATTGAAAGATATGAATTAATTGTCATCACGTTGCCTGTGAAGATGTTGTTTTTATAGATTGCCCCTGTAAATTTCTTTTCTATATCACTCTTGGGGTCTTTCTCCTTTTATAGAACCCCCTTAATATTTCTTGCAGGGCTGGCTTAGTGGTCACATATTCTTTCAGTTTCTGCCAGTCGTGGAAGCTCTGCAGCTCTCCATCCATTCTAAATGACAGCCTTGCCGGGGAAAGTATTCTTGGCTGCATGTTCTTCTCATTTAGCACTCTGAATATGTCTTGCCAGGCCTTTCTGGCTTGCCAGGTCTCTGTGGATAGGTCTGACGTTATTCTGATGTTCCTCCCTCTGTACGTAAGGAATCTCTTCCCCTTAACTGCCCTTAAGGTGGTTTCCTTGGTTCTAAGATTTGCGAGTTTTTCCCTGGCCTCCTCTTTCCCTTCTTGTCTATTAACTCGTCTTTTAAATCACTAATTCGTTCTTCTGCCTCGCTTACCCTAGCTGTTAGATTATCTAGATTAGATTGGATCTCATTGATAGCATTTTTAAGTTCTGCCAATTCAGCTTTCATTTCTGCCCTTAGAGACTCTATGTCGCCATTAATCGATTTCTCCATTCTAGCTATCGTCTTCACAATTGCTACCCTGAATTCCATCTCTGACATCTTGGTTATATCTGAATCCATTTGTAAGTCTGTGGCATAAGTCATAGTCTCTGAGTCTTTCCTATTCTGGCGGTTCCTCCTCCTAGTCATTCTGTTGAGGGGTAGTTGAGGGAATGTATAGAGTCCAAATTATTGACCACTACCCAAGCAAGATGCACCTGTTTTCTAGGTAACTTAGGGTTGATGGCCTCTTGTTCTCCCAGCCTGTCTTCTGGGGGAGGGGCCTGCCATGCTGTTTTTCAGGCAACCCTGTTTGTGCAGATTTGCCCTGCCCCCTGTGGCAGGGGATGGGCTCAGTGAAAACTGGTTTTGGGGGGCTTTTGTTCTCTGGCGGCTTTCCCTGGCGGCTTTCCGCATCTCTTCTGAGAGCCAGAGCAGACGAAACCGTTTCCAACCCTCTGCCTCAGAGCAAAGAGATCACAGTCTGTTCTTCAGTGAGCTCTCCAGGCCACACTATCTCCGTTTCTGTCTGTGCTGCTATAAACTGCAGTGTCCTGGGGGGTGCGCCCCTCAGGAGTGCTCCCAGTCCTCACCTCCAGGTTGGGGCATGTCTCTGCCCTTTGTGCTTCTAAAGCCACCAGCCGCCCCAGTTTGCATGCGTGGCCCTGCCACTCCGGGTTTCCAACCGGGGGGCTGCTCTAAAGTCCTTTCCCTGCTGCTACTGGTCTGCGAGTCCGTGCCCCCTCCCCAGCATGGGAGGCTATTGCTCACTGGCAGTGTAGGATCCCGGCAGCTCCCACCCCCTTCCATTTATCCTCCAATATCTGCCCGTGGAATCACAGCTCCCCGCTTTGTACCTCGAAACCAACCGCCTGTGATATTCTGTTTGTAGAGATCCAGATCTATCTTCTTACATCTCAGGCTGATTTTTGTGGGTGTTCAGAGTTGTCTGGTAGATATCCAGCTCAATTCCGGGGACCAGTTAGAATAGTGTCCCCACTCCTCCACCACTTTTCACTCTTGGGAGGAATATTTTTATCAGACCTATAAGCCTTGGAAGAGTCTCGGAAATGTCATCAGATTGTCCTTTGAATGAATACATGCACAACTGTGTAATTTCACTTTGATGAGGGAACAGAAGGCAAGCTGAGGACAAAGCAGAAGCTGACCAAGAAGGTATTCTTTAAATCAAATTAGAAGGCATGAATATTGAGTAAAAGCTAATATATGCAGGCTAATAGAAGGAAAAAGTCAATATAAACTAAGACAGTGTTTGAATTACAGATATCTTTAAAGGTTTTATTTATTTATTTGTCAGAGAGAAAGAGCAAAAGCAGGGGGAGCAGAAGTCAGAGGGAGAAGCAGGCTCCCCATTGAGCAAGGAGCCCGATGTGGAACTCGATCCCAGGACCCGGGGATCATGACCTGAGCCAAAGGCAGATGCTTAACCGACTGAGCCACCCAAGTGCCCCTAATTACAGGTATTTTTAATAGAAATATACTTTATCTTCTTTCAAGTCTGTAAGTGAGCTGAATTAGTTCAATAAAATATTTAGGTATACATATCCTTCAGTTACTGAATAAAGTATAACTCATTTGTTATTTAGGGTCATTTATTATATTTACATGTAAGTAGTTAACATATAGTCTTATAAATGTACCATTTTGTTTTTTTAAAGCAAGGGGTTTACAAGCATGGACTGTACATTCAACCCATGGATGATAATTCTGGCTTCCTTACTTACCATCTGAATGACCTTGGGCAGGCAACTTACTCTCTCTGGCCCTCAGTTTTCTCCCTTGTATATTTCACCAACTAGTAGTGCCTTCCTCATAGTATTGATGTGACAATTAAATGAGATAATACATGGACAACGCTGAAAACAGTGTCCGGCCCAGAATCAGTGCTGAACTCATGTTACCTCTAACTTGCTAATCAAACACCTTCTTTATAAACCATGATAAAATGAATTTCAACCACGCCAGGATGAGTTACTACAAAACCTGAATCAGATGGTAGCCAAACAGGCTTGACTGAACAAATTGTTTCATCTTTAGCCCAGTCACATTGTGGCAGAGATCCTGACAGGTCATGCAGTGTTAGGCTGATGGGAGAACATGGCAAGAAAGAGATTAAATTAGTCATGAGTGTAGCAAGTGATTGATATCATCTGTAACCCTCTAGGATTTTTTTGCATTGCCATGCTGACCAATTTAAAGCATGGCATTTACTCTCTAGCTCAGATGTTTGAATTCTAGATTTACACGGAGCAACTTCCATCCACCTGACAATATATAGAAAAGAATTAAAGCAACGCAATAAATCTCTAAGTGGTTAATTGTCATGGCAATAAAACCAAAATAGATTTTTCATGTGATCACAGTACAAGATTCCAAGTATTATAACTGATGTCCAAAAATATATATTTAAGAGTTTTCTGCTGTAATGCAATTCTATTGCAAATTAGCAAGTTGTAGTAAGAAAATATTAGCATTTCCCCTCTTTATCTTTACAACATGTTCCTTCACTTGAAAAATTAGCTTTGGGCCTATGATAATGATGTCTTAGAAAAAGAAACAATAAATGCTGGCATTAAGCAAAAGGCTTAGTATTTTTTCAGCCACAGACTCAATGACTGTCTAGAGAATAACGTGTGATGTTTATTGCACAAAGATTTCTTAAAAAGACTATTCGCACCATAAGCTTTTGTGGATTTTTTTAATAACAATTTCCTATTAAAACACAAAAGAAATTAATAGAAGTAATTTAAGCCATAGTCAAAAATAAAGAGACAAGAATTGGATAGTTCCTCTTAATGTGCCTATCCCCCACAAGCAGCTTAGATAAAAAGTGGCATGTTCCTCAATCTTGAGTCAGGAAATGTGGAATGGATGGGGAGGTCCACTGTTACATATCCTAATTAAAGTACAGACCCATAGTACTTTATGTGATTCTTACTATTTCATTCAAGGTGTTTTTGCAGGTCACTGGCAAATTGTGGACAGTACTACAGTTAAATTCTGTTCTGTTAAGTTACAGGTATGGTTATAATGGAGCCAGAACTAAGTCCTATAAAAAAAAAAAATAGAGGAAGATTTCTAATTCAAGATGACCGAGGTCATGTGTTGCCACCATCTCTCACCAAATTCCATTTAAAATGCAGGAAGAGATTTTAAAAAATTAAATACACAGCAACACTCAAAAGCTGACAAACCTAGCACCAACAGATCAGAACAGAGAAAATTTTCTCAAACATGTAACAGAGAGAGAGAGAAAATACAACTGAAAAACCTACAACCACTTTATTTTTTTTTATTATGTTAGCAAACAATGAATCATGGAATACTACAACCACTTTAAATAAAAGAGAAAACCTCCTGATCCAGTTGAATTTCCCCAACAGAAACTCTAGGAACTCCAAACTCAGAAACAGCAGAGTCTAGGAGAAGGAAGACAAGAGAGACTGGCTAGTTAACAAATCAGGTGGCAATAAAAATGTTAGGGCAGTTCCATAAACTTGTGCTTCCGGATTTAGCACTTGGCTATGGATTAAATTCTGGAGCAGCCTCTGACTTCAGAATTCTGATGGGGTAGACTTAACAACAATTGGTATGGGTAGGTGGAGAGCACCTAGGTGTGGAAATGTTAGATCTTGCAAGATCAGAATCTTGGAATAAAGAAGCCTCTCTGTGCTGCCTGCTGTGTCCAGGCTTCTTACCTGGGAGGATCTGGGAACAACGTATGGGGCAGTGGAAGCAAGCAGCACTCCACTAAACATATGGTCACTGAAAAATTAGTCTCCATGCCCAGAAGCAAAACCACCTGTACACTTGAAAGGAAAGCCTGTCCTGCCCTGCCACAGGTCCTCTTCCTCCATTCAGCCAGCGGGAACTTTCTAAACCAGACCCAAATTCATGGGTCAGACAGGAAGTTTCAATTGAGCTGAGGAAATAACTCTTCCTGACAATATTGTTTAAGCTAGAACCACGTCTACAATATGAACAGACCGTAAAGAGTCACCAAATATCCAAGAAAAACTCCAGCATGAAAGAGAAGAACTACATCCAGAGAACACAGAATTAACACTGAAAACAAAAGAAAACTTTAAGTACACTATCCTCCAAGAGATTTGTAAAGCCATCACATTTATAAATTTTAAAAGAAATGGCAGGCTACTATAAGAAATAAGCGATGAGAACTCTTATCAATTAAAAACAGATTGCTTAAAAAAAATCGGTAGTTCATCTGAAACACAAAATGTATGGCATTGAACAGCAAAGCAGAATTCTAGAACAATGTTCATGCAGTGTTAGTCACCTTCTCTCCTATTGGAAAAGAGATGGCCTGGAGGAGCATGGGACAGTTCAGGGCAAGGAGTCACTTAGTTTGGCTACATGGCAGTTATGAGTAGTGGGTGTAGTGGGAGATCCTGCTGGTCGCATGGATTAGGGGATGGCCAGGGAGAAACTAAGTTTGCCCCAGGGCTGGTGGAGAGTCAGTAGCTGGGAAATGTGGCAACAGGGGGAGCAGGTTCAAGGTAGCTGACTGGGTAAGCCCCAGCTGCCTTTATCTTCCTCTCACTGAGAGCTAATCCCGGGAGAGCCGCAAATACAACAGAAAACATCTGGTTGTATATTCTGAGTGGAGAAGCAAGAGCAAACTGTTTTCTAGCAGCTGCACTTCTCTGCAGGTAAGGCGCTAAGGATCCAAGGAGGCTGCCTGACCCACATTGGAAGGAACGTCCCAGTCTGGGGCTCCGCAACAATATGGAGTAAAAGCTAACTACCCATAGGCATTCACCCAGCTTCCAAAGGAATCCCACTCTACAATATTGCTCCTTCCAAGAAAAAAGCCCCTACCCAAGCCAGACTTTAAATAAACCATTTCTGTTAAATGTCGATGGACACAGTGTTTCAGTGAGAGGAATTGATCCTAGGATGCACAGGCAATAGACGTGGCATTTAACTTGTGTCGTTGGTAAGCGCAGCAACAGGGCTACGCTGGTAAATGTTTAACAACTAGCTCTGCAGGGAGAAAGCCTTGATTGTGGCATTTGCCAAGTTTTGTATTGTAAATGCTCCCACCATGGCCAACATCAAACTACCAATATAAAGGCCCTGCGTGTGGTGTTGAGAGGAGATGCGCCGCCAGGTCCGGCACACGGTGGGTGGCATACAGATCCCTCCCATTTTGATGCTGGCCCTTCCCACAAAAGCCCCACGACTTGTGATCTTTCTGACCCAAAGTGCATCTTCAAAAAAAAATCACAGACATTTAAAAATTATTTATCTTTCACTCTTTTGACAATCAGCCAGCTCCTTGTCAGCATCCTTTGAAATGTACTTGCTTAATACCCTTTACCACTGAAATGGAACTTGATTGTTTAAGCAGGTATTTAGGTGAGAATATGGATATTTAAGAGAATGATCCACAGCAAACCAATTCAGAAACCTATCAGAATGACACAAAACAGGGGGGGGGAAATCCCCCTCTGCTTCTAAAAAGCTGGAGACAAATCTGGACTCTATTCCACTATTTTCCCAGAGCTAGAAAGAAAGTAACTAGTTCATAAATTCCATCAGGAGCTTGGGGATTTTTGATGTAATGAGTTTTACAGTTTCAGAGGAGAATGCTTTGCTAATAATTATGTAACAGTAATTAAATCTGAAAAAGGCTGTACTCTAACTATGTTGATTTATTGCAGCTCCTACAAAGTACTCCTCCAGCGTGCATTGGAGTGTGCGCTGCCTCCCTCCAGTTTTCTTTAAATTCTCACAGAGCACTGGGTCACAGATGGTCTGAGCTGCTATATTTTCCCTATTAAATTCCTAATAATCTTTTTCTGAGGCTGAGTCATGGAAGCCTGGGGATTTCTCATTTTAATTAGAAGGTTTAAGGAGCTAACTCTGTTTGAAATTTTCTCCTAGGAGAGATGGGTGCAGGTGATCCCATTCAGAAGAATGACACAGTACCGTGGCCAGGACAAATTTCCATATTAGATTGCAGCTTGCTTGGCTCGGCTCCTATTTCTGAGGTTGATGATGCATTGTCTGAATCTGAAGAATAAACTTTGGAAAATAGGGTTATTTGGGGATTATTCTTTTTGGGGACATATTTTGGCATTTGGTTCCCATCCCTACTTTGCATATAGAGCAGTGATTCAGGGATGTGAATTATTTGTTATTCCTGAGGAAGTTTTTAAATCATACCGATTTGAGCCAAAGTCACCAGGGAACAGATTTGAGGACCATTTGTCCATCTTTATCCCTACAGCTTTCTCCCTTTGGCCCTTTCAGACTTGGTTTTTAAATCTTCCAAGTTTGGGGACAACCTCATAGTCAATGTGATCTTTTGTGTTTAGTTTTGTTAGCAAAAGTGTAGAAAAAAAAAAGTGTGTGAACAGACAGGACAAGCTACTTAGAATAAATAATACCTATAATTTATTGAGTAACCAGAGAGTAACATTGAGGATGAGCCATATAGCTGAAACAGGATTATCTTTTGGAATTTATCAATGTTTGATCATTTGTAGAAAGCCTGTTATATAAGACAGAGTATGTGGAGCTAGGCACCATTCCCTTGATATTATAATGTACAAAAAAGAAAATGCTTCTTATAAGACAGCTGTTCAAGTTTCGTCTGTCTCCATCGCAAAGCTCGTTTCTCTGCTTTTGTGAAATAATAAGCACCTCATGTTTTGAATGTGGCATGATCCAGAGAAGAAGTCAAACTGAACTGCCACTACCTTTGCAGCCCACCCCACCCCCTTGTTTTCACATGGGCATGTGCTCTGGAGTGGGCAGTAACTGCATATTATAAAACTAAAAAGCATAAGCAGAATGAATGCAACATTTAAAAAATAGATTTTGTAAGTGTAGAATGTAGCTGGATTTTTAGTTCATTGAAACCACACACACACAAAAAAGACTCCCCCCCCCCACTTTTACATCAAAATGGTGCTCTGCTTTCTGTCCATATTATTAATTCTCTGGCCCCTTCAAGTTCAGCTAGTTGAGTCATTTCAAGGTTTGAGAAGTATCTTCACTTAGTTATTACTCATCTTCAATGATTATTTTCGTGGCTTTATATTTTTCATAGCAATTAATTAGGTTTCTCAGGACAGGTCCTAGTCTTTATGGTCATAGTTTTATATGTAAATATATTTTTATTTTATATTCTATACCTGTGGAAAAGAAAATATTAAATTTTATACATACATATATATATATATATACACACACAGAGATATATATATTTTCACTCCTCCCTGTTAGGATATGTGTCATTTGCCATGTGTTAAAATTGAATTGAGAAAGGAAGTAATAGTTCCCATGCTAAATTCTGGGTTACATCAGAAGGTTAAAAAAGTGAAGACATGTACAGCTTGAGAATGTTACACTGAAAAAAAATTTTTTGAAGGCTTTTAAGGATTTTTAATCTGTAATAATAAATTTTCTCTCAGACAGCTCTAGCCCAAGCTGATGTTTCTAGAATGTGTTGGCTATAGCCATATGTTTGGTGATTCTATTGGTGAAATGTGTGGACAAGGTGGCTGAGGGCTGTCAGACTGCCACTGTGTGAGCAGGTTGGCCTGCATGATGGGTGTGGATAATCCTGTCATAATAAGCAAAATGACACCCAGCACCGTCATTGTGGCGAAAATCCAACCACCTTCACTCCTAAAGGCCAAATTTAGGAAAGAGGAGCAATCTTTGCCCACCTCATTCACAAAATGGCTAGAGAGGAAACTAAACTGTATGAAATGGTCCAATAAAATGTAGGTAGCTATATGGAGGTGGAAGGAACCTCAAGTTATGGATGTTTATCCACGTTTTCAGGTTAACGACCAAAAGCTTTCTCTGAAAATTCCCCAGATCTCCTGGTACCAAACCCCTAACGGAGGGAAGGGAACATACTCTCTGAGCGTTTGGTCAGGGAAGAGTTAAGAGCATTATGCCTGCAACCAGGTTCTTGAAGGAGTTAAACAAGAAAATGTTTCAGACTTCTGATTAATGGCCAGGGACATTCCAAGCTGCTTTGCCTACCTCAGCAGTACCTGACTGGTATGGCGGGGTAATATCTAATAACTAATCTTTGACACAAGAATTAAGTCATTTTGCAAGAAAGCAGATCATTAGAAGCCAAATTAAATTATAAGTAATACTATCTCTGTAGAGGATTGTAAATTAATTGGTTTTTAACAATAACATTTCTGTGTTTTATTAAAGCAGCGTAAGAATTCGGTGAAGAAGGGAGCGCAGCAGACAAACAGGCCAGGTGCCGGCAATGCAAATGAAATGGGTGACAGATGGCGAGTAGCACGCTCACTCACTGCGCGTGTATAATGGATAGAGGTAATCAAATTCCTCTGTGAATTGGCGACTTTCTTTACATCAGGAACTTGAACACGGGCTCCCTTACACATCTCTCTACCCTGTGCTCAGCACGCACATGCGCACGCGCGCACACACCCCCCGCTTCATTACGTACACATACGTCCTAATTATAGCCTATGTTAGTATCAGAAAGATGGGCTATAACTCTATTTACATAACACCACACGCAAATATCATTCCACCAAATCAACCTGTATACACTAAACAACAGATTTGTCTGATGAGAACACCACACTCAGGAAACAAAGCAACCTGTTTCCATGAAAGAAGTTCCACTCAGTAACAGAAGTGATACTTAGACCAAGAGGCTGGGCATCAGCGGGAAAGAAATTACTTCTGGCTCCTTACCTTGAGTTTTCCAGTAGTATCTTTGAAAACTGAGGAGCATTCTGATGGGTTTCCTTTTTACCTTCAAATAATGGTTGAGGAGTCTCAACACTCAAACTGCTGATCCAAGTCAACCATTGGATTTACAGATTGTAACTGAACTGATTTGTCTCCTCCCCATGCTGCTACCAAAGAGATTGCTTTATTTCCTGCTTCTTCTGAAAAGGGAAGACTACGCAGCTAATTCAAGGACACAAATTCACATCCCACGTGAGATACAGAAAGTAGTATCCCTCAGGGTCGTAATATATGAACATACGGATTGGTGAGAATTACCTTGCATGGGCTCAAATCCATAATTCCAGTCTTATCCTGGCTTTATTCCCTTCTTTCTAACTGCTCACTAGACATTTCCTCTTGGTTGTTTAAATGTCACTTCATCATCAGTATGCCCAATCTTACATGGATAGTCCTTTTTTCCAAAACCATGTTCATATGGAAAGTCTCCTTTCTCCGACCTCCATTTTACAGACTTGAAATTCTGGAATTCTCCTCTCTTCTTTATACCTCATGTACAGTCAAAATACAAAACCTATTGATTTTTCTTCTAAAACATCTTAACATTTATCATTTCCTCCACTGTCCCACTTCTGGGTTCTAAACTGGGCATCATGGCTAGACAACTTCATTTGCCTTCTGTATACTTTCCTCAGACTCTGTCTCATACATCTCCCACTTTCCCTGTTCCCCTCCTGACTAGTCTCTGCACACTGTTTCCAGGGCTCTCTCTTTCCCACCTCATCCAATTCTTTGCTGGCCACCAGGCTTCTCCAGATGGCCCCAGTTCACACTGGCTCTCACAGGGTGCACAATTTGCTCCATTAGGGCCAGTCTCCTGCTGTCTCTGCAGTGCCATGTTTGTTGTGGGTCAACCTCCCGTGATCCCTCCAGCTGCCATGTTCCTTCACTCTCAGGGTCTTCACACATGCTATACTTTGCCTGGGATGCTCCCGATCCGTTTTCCCTTCCCCTGACATCATCAAGGCCGGCTCCAGCTCCCCTCTCTGTGAAGATTTCCCTGACTGTCCTCTTTGAACCTCACACAGTTAGAGCCCATTATTTAGTCCATCATTATTTGCTCTTTTGAACTGTTTTCTGATTGCTTCCCATGTGATGATGGAGTCTGCCCAGCTATACTGGGAGTCATTTGAGATCAAGGATTGTATGTTGCACATGTCTGTACCCATTCCCATTGGCACATACTCCATGGTGCTCAGAAGCCATTGTGTCTGCTTTCTTACTGGGCAGCAGGTACCGGGCCAATGGGCTGATAGCACTCTCACTCTTCAGGAGCAATTTACCACCCAATTCACCTCGTTGCCCCTTTTCCCTATACATTTGAGATTTGATTCTCATCACAGTCTTATCTTTGACCATACTCCTTACTGGGTGCCCTGCCTTAGGTAAGCCCCTTTCTGGCTCACTTTGGTCCTGGGACCCCTACTTTGGAACCCCTACTCTTTGTCCTTTGAAGACTCTGGTCAGGAAATCTACCCTTATGAAGGCTGAGAAATTATAAGTGCCAAATTAGTGCGTGTTCATTGATGTGTTGTTCAGGGAAAAAATACATTTCTTTCTCTGTGCTTTTTAGGCTATGGCATAAATCTACCAGATCATTCTGAAGTACACTTTATTTGCCCTTACTTTATATACATATATGTGTGTGCCTACCAGAACACCTCCGTACACCAGGCCTTAAATTTGATTCCAAGAAGTAAAAATGACATTTGCATTGCAGGATTCTGTGCTTAAGGCAGAAGAAAGCCCTAGAGTTTGGCCTGGTGGTACTAATTTTGTGTCGACTCCTCCTAAGGGAATAGTATGCTTTTGGACTGTTTCTGATTTCCTATTAGATGGCATTAAAGGAAGTATATTATATCCTGAACCTAAAAGGATCAGCTCTTTAATAAACCAAATTGACCTTTCTGCTTTTTTCCCAAGGGGATTGGGGTCCTCCTCCATGCCTTGAAGCCCCCTCTCTGTCGGGCTAACAAATTGATTTTGTGACTGTTTTGTTTGTTTTTTTTTACATGACAACCACATATATGGTGAAGAGTAATGACCAAAAGTCATATTCCTGGGCAACTGGGTATAGCCAGATGAGACGATAAATATAATTTGTTGAATTACAGAGGTAGCTCCTGTTCTGCTGGGTGTGTGTTCAGCTTCAACATCTTGGCAGAGAGATGATGTCACCAGAATCATAAGGCAAGTGGCAGACCACCTGTTAAGCATCCAGTCGCAAGTCAAAACCAAGATCCCTGAGTCTAAAATGTTCCCTTTCAAGTCTCATGATTCTAATTTGAAGTTATACTGTTTTCCACAAAAATCTTTTTATCACCGAAGCTCTAAGTTAAGGATAATCAAATATAGAAGACTTGGTGTTTTCATACTTTCCTATGACCACTGCATTTATTGTGGTTCGTACTTCCAGAAATGGACAGCCTTGCAACCCATAGACAACTCAAACACTCACAATCCTGGGGCATGAATGAACTACATAAATATTCTAAAGGAAAAAATAGATGGGTATACACATTGCTTTTGTGGGGCAGTATAAGAGTAACTGATACATGGGAAGTATTCTGAACCTAACTCACCTTTCTTGTGGCCAGCCAAAACCTAGCTTCTGATTTATTGCAACTGTAATGCTCAGTATTAGCACCTTGCGCTCTCACCGAAGGTTAAATTTACTTATATCCCTTAGATATATGCTCCCTCTCTGACAATTTTGGCCTTTCTTTTGCACAGGAGAAATTCTGCAACTGAGTTCCAAAGCCTCTCCTTCCTAATGCATCTGTAAACAGCCGCAGCTCCCTGTTCAATATTGGCTGCAGCTGCCATAATGCCCCAGAAGGACGACCAAATGGAGAGAGCTCCCCTTAATTGCCTTGCCACCCCCAACTGAATTTATGTTTTGTTTTTAAGTAACATTTTGTTGCATCTGCATTACTGAAATTACCAGGTTACAGTAAACTATATTCCCAAATCAATGTCCCCCCAAAGAAAGCAGACATGAACTTTATCACCGACAACAAATTCAATTTTCACATTACCTAGACAAAGAAGCTTGTGCCAACAACACTTGAGGATTCCTGAAAAGTCCGCCAAAGAAGAGGAAATCCACAAATCTTAGATTTTATTATCTCATAGTTTTGCTTTCTATTTAACTATTGCTTTTCACCTATAGGTAAAAACTAATCTTCGCATGCTTTGTTTTTATTTCAAAATCAGATAGGGTGACACATAAAAGATAATCCCAACTGGAACCCTCATGCATTGCTGGTGGGAATGTAAAATGGCGCAGGCTTTATGGAAAACCATTTGGCAGTTCCTCAAAAAGTTAAACATAAAATTACCATATGATCCAACAGTTCTGCTCATAGGTATATACCCAAAAGAATTGTAAACAGGGACTCACAGATACTTGTACACCAATGCTCACGGCAGCATTATTCAAAATAGCCAAAAGGTAGAAACAGCCCAAATGTCCATCAACAGATGAATGAATAAACACAATGTGGTATACACACATAATGGAATATTATAGAGCCATAAAAATGAATTTTTGATACATGCTACAACATGGATGAACCCTGAAAACGTTATGCTAAGTCAAATAAGCCAGGCACGAAAGGATGAATACATGATTCCACTTATATGAAGTATCCAGAATAGGAAAATTATCATAGAGACAGAAAGCAGAGGAGAGGTTACCAGGATCTGGAGAGAGGGGCAATGAGGAATTATTGCTTAATGGGCACAGAGTTTCTCTTTGGGATAATGAAAAAGTTCTAGAAATAGATAGTGGTAATGGCTGCAGTACTTGATAGTACTGAATTATACACTCAAAAATGGTTATAGTGGTAAATGTTATGTATATTTTTTCCACAATAAGGTTATTGCCAAATATCTAGAGAGTTTAAAGTTGTGTAATACCTTTTGATGTGAATTCTAATAAATTAAGAAATAAGGTCGGTCAAAGTATCAGTTTCAAGTTGATAGGAATTTTACCCATAAATTTCTAGAATTAAGAAATGTTCTTTAATGTCTTTTGTTGCATTTTTCTCCATGGTTTGTAGAAATACATATATACACATATAACATTGCTTTGTAATTTTAAATGTGTTACACACCTCTGAGTTTGTGACTTGTCTTTCATTTTCTTTATAGTGTTTGTGAATAAATTTAAAATTTTAATACTGAGACTATTTTGTGCTTCACCTTAAAAAGTCAAAAAGACTTCTTCCCTATTGTGAAGTCAAAAAGATAATATTAGATACTTATTTTCAAGCTTTTATTGTGTGTCTTTCATGTTTAAAATAAGTAGCCGAATGTTGCACATTGTATGAGGTAGGATTAAGCTTCATTTTTTCCGTATAGAAAACCAGTTGTTCCCCTACACATTTACTGAATTCTCTGTCCTTTCCTCCCAACCACCTAAAACATTTCTGTCTTCTATAAAATTCTATATATAGGCATGTCTATTTCTGTATTCCCTCTTCTGTTCCATTCATCAGTCTATTCCTGCATCAATACTACACTGTCTTAATTACTTAGTTTTATAAACCTTGATAGTAAGTACAGCAAGCTCTTCTTCACAACTCGTCTTCCGTAATACTTTGATTCTTCTTAGCTCTATGGTCTTACATATAAATTTTAGAATGCGCTTCTCAGGCTCCATGAAAAATACTCTTAAGAGTTTGTTTGGAAATTAATTGAATTTATTTGGAAAGACTTCATATCTTTACAATATTGGGCTTATGCTATCTATAAACATGAACTACCTTACCATTTATTAGCCCTCTTTAGTGCTTTTTAATGATGTTTTATAATTTTCTCTATACAGGTCTGCATATATTTTAATTAGGTTTATTCTTATGTTCTTTATAGTTTGTTGTTACAAATATAAGGCTTCTTCTTTGCATTTTCTAACTATGGTTGGCATTTATTGTTTTTGTAGATTGATCTTAAATATAACAACTTAGATTTTCCTATGATTTCTAATAACTTGTAGATTATTTTGGGTTTTCCAGAAATATTCTATTATCTACAAGTGGTGACACTTTTGTTTCTTCTTTTCTAATCTTTACGACTTCAAATTTTTTTCATCTTATTCTACCAACTACAATTTCCAAAACAAGGTAAAATAGAACATGAGAATGGGCATCCTCATCTCTTTCTGATATAAAGGAACCTCTTTTAAAGTTTTCCCATAAAGAATGATGTTGGCTGAGGTTTGGGACAAACATTCTTTTTTTTGTTTTAAGATTTTACTTACTTATTGGGGGGAGGACAGAGGGAGAGGGAGAAGCAGACTCCCTGCTGAGCAGGGAGCTGGACACAGTGCTGGATCCCAAGACCCTGGGAAAATGACCTGAGCCGAAGGCGGATCCTTAACCGACTGAGTCACCCAGATGCCCTGGGACAAATATTCTTCATAGATTTCTGGAGCTTTTCCTGGTTTGCTATGGATTTTTAATAATAAAAAGGTATTGAATGTTATCAATGTTCCTGCTTTTTCTCCTTTATTGAGATGATCACATATTTCTTCTGTTTTAATAGATTAATGTGAATTCTAATAATAATTTTAGAATGTCTAATATTAAAAATTGATAAAATAATAATGATAATTATTCTACTTTATGTGACCGGAACATAGAACAAACTAAAACAACAGCATAAAATTTAAGGAATAATTGGTATTGAAGTGTTCTAAGGTCCTTTTTATCTTTCAGGAAAGGAGTTACTATATTAGTAGTTACTAACTTAAAGTTAGATTTTTGTTAAGTAAGCAATCCTCAGGGTTTGAATTCCCAGCATATCTGCTCCTTAAAAATGCACTTCCTCGGACTCACCTCAGTTAGAAGAAATTATTACCCTGATATTTTATAAGCATAAGCATATCTTTTGCCCTACACCTTCTCTCCTCCTCTCCAGTGACGTCCCTGCTGTATATGGAGGCCCTTTGCTGTACAGCTTTCTCTTATGCTATAATCCTAAATGTCTGCATCAGCTGGGGTCAAAGCTGTCCCCTGCTACTCGGAAAGTGTTTGGGATCAGAAGTATTTAAATCTCATAATATATAACAGTTAGAAGAATTTGTTATCAAAATCTATCATTTAAATGACATACTTAGGAATCACTGAATTATTTTCCATTTGAATTCTTTCAAACTATATTTCTTCTTGAGCTGCAGACAAGTAACAGTAATTTTACATGGAAAAACAAGATAATACAAAGCTATGGGCCAAGGGTCTTCTCAGTTAAAAGAGACCTGAGAGAATGGTTGAAAGACCTAAACGTGAGACAGGAGTCCATCAAAATCCTAAAGGAGAACACAGGCAGCAACCTCTTCGACCTCAGCCGCAGCAACTTCTTCCTAGAAACATTGCCAAAGGCAAGGGAAGCAAGGGCAAAAATGAACTATTGGGATTTCATCAAGATAAAAAGCTTTTGCACAGCAAAAGAAACAGTCCACAAAACCAAAAGACAACCGACAGAATGGGAGAAGATATTTGCAAATGACATATCAGATAAAGGGCTAGTATCCAAACTCTATTAAGAACTTATCAAACTCAACACCCAAAGAACAAATAATCTAATCGAGAAATGGGCAGAAGACATGAACAGACATTTTTCCAAAGAAGACATCCAAATGGCCAACAGACACATGAAAAAGTGCTCAACGTCGCTCGGCATCAGGGAAATCCAAATCAAAACCTCAATGAGATACCACCTCACACCAGTCAGAATGGCTAGAATTAACAAGTCAGGAAACGACAGATGTTGGCGGGGATGTGGAGAAAGGGGAACCCTCCTAGACTGTTGGTGGGAATGCAAGCTGGTGCAACTACTCTGGAAAACAGTATGGAGGTTCCTCAAACAGTTGAAAATAGAGCTACCATACGATCCAGCAATTGCACTACTGGGTATTTACCCCAAAGATACAAATGTAGGGATCCGAAGAGGTACGTGCACCCCAATGTTTATAGCAGCAATGTCCACAATAGCCAAACTATGGAAAGAGCCAAGATGCCCATCAACAGATGAATGGATAAAGAAGAGGTGGTATATATACACAATGGAATATTATGCAGCCATCAAAAGGAATGAGATCTTGCCATTTGCAACGACGTGGATGGAACTGGAGGGTGTTATGCTGAGTGAAATAAGTCAATCAGAGAAAGACATGTATCATATGACCTCGCTGATATGAGGAATTTTTAACCTCGGGAAACAAACTGAGGGTTGATGGAGTGGTGGGGGGTGGGAGGGATGGGGGTGGCTAGGTGACAGACATTGGGGAGGGTATGTGCTATGGTGAGCGCTGTGAATTGTGCAAGACTGTTGAATCACAGATCAGTACTTCTGAAACAAATAATGCAATATATGTTAAGAAAAAAAAAGAAGATAGCAGGAGGGGAAGAATGAAGGGGAGTAAGTTGGAGGGGGAGACGAGCCATGAGAGATGATGGACTCTGAAAAACAAACTGAGGGTTCTAGAGGGGAGGGGGTTGGGGGGATGGGTTAGCCTGGTGATGGGTATTAAAGAGGGCACGGTCTGCGTGGAGCACTGGGTGTTATGCACAAACAATGAATCATGGAACACTACATCAAAAACTAATGATGTATGGTGATTAACATAACAATAAAAAAATTAAAAAAAAAAAGAGAGAGAGAGAGACCTGAGAGGGGCGCCTGGGTGGCTCAGTCATTAAGCGTATGCCTTTGGCTCAGGTCATGACCTCAGGGTCCTGGGATCAAGTCCTGCATCGGGTTCTCCACTCAGTCAGCAGCAAGTCTGCTTCTCCCTCTCCCTCTATGATCTCTCTCACTTTCTTTCACTGAAATAAATAAATAAAATCTTTTTAAAAAACTAAATAAATAAATGAGACTTGAGAGTCCCAAAAGGCTGGCTTGGACAAACCAGTTGTAAAAGACATTTGGGGGATAATTTTTTAAAATTTTGAAAATGGACTGGATATTACATGATATCAGGGAATTAACTGCTAATTTTGTCAGATGTAACAATGGTTTTGTGATTAGGTAGACACATGGAATCCTTTTTTATAGATGCCTATTAAGTTATGGGTGAAATGTCATGATGTCCATAACTAACACAAAAATACTTAAATAAAAATAAGAAAGTTAATGAAGCAATTATGGCAAAATGTTAACAGTTGTTAAAGTTAGGTGCTGGATATATAATTCTTTATTATACTTTTCTATATGCTTGCAATTTCCCATAAGAAAATAAGACAAGATTTTAGGTATTAAATAATAAGGGAAAATACTGTGCTAGGCAATGCCTGAGATAGCCTCACAAATCCCCACCACCTAGTATTCACACCCTTGTGTAATCTCCTCCCCTTGAGTGTGGGCTGGTCCTTGTGAGTCACTTCTGATGGACAGAAGAGGGCAAAAGTGATGGAATATCATTTGAGACTAGATAACACAAAGACTCTGGCTTTTTACTCACCATCTCTTATTTCTCTCTCCCCAGCACCCCCGCCCCGTCCTCTCTCTTTCTCCTCTCTCCCTACCCTGCCTCAGGGAAAAGCCAGCTGTCATGTCCAGAGCTGCCCTACGGAAAGGCCCAAAGGCGGGGGACTGAGGCCTCTAGCCAACAGTCTGGGAGCAACTGAGGCATGCCAATCGCCAGACCTTGGAAGAGATCTCCTCTGAGTCAAGTTTCAAGATGACTACAGCCTGGTGAAAAGTCAACTCAGAGCCAGAGAACTAGTTGAACAGTTCTGGGTTCCTGACCCACAGAAGCTATGATGTAGTAGAAGTTTGTTGTTTTAAGCTGCTAAACTTGGGGGTACTCTGGAATGCAGCAATAGGTAACTGATACAAATATTATGAGAAGAAAAAAGGGGCTAAACCCACAGCATTGCTAGAGGCATTTGGAGGCATGGTGATTTCAATTACTGTTTTCAATAAAGAGCTCCTCCTATTTCAGGAGTTAATCGGTTTGGTGGGAAAGGAAAGTCCATGTGGCCATAGGAAATGATTGCTAAAAATTAAGAAACACTAAACAACCATTCTGCAAGAGAACACATCTATTAACTGATAATTAAATCAATAAGCATTCATAAGACACCTACAATTTACACAGCAGTGTTTTAGATGACAGAATGAAAACCGCATAATTAAAAGATAGCCCCTACCATTGATTGAACTGGAGTCTATCCATGCATAAACCACTCGCTGAGATTACACAAGGCAAGTTTTGAAGCCATCTTCATGCTTCCAGGCCATCTGGATACCTCACATGGAAACTCCAAATGGACAACACAGCTTCTAAGATTTGGTTAGCTTACTTCTAGAAATTAGTTTATGTAAGACGAGGAGCTGCAATTAAGCACCCACGTCTGGCAGGGTCTGTGTACTATGGTGGCACAAGTATGGATGTAGGGCCAATCTACTTTCAGCTTTCTCTTTTAAATAACCACGAAGACCCACCAAGAGGAGATCATCCGTGACAATCATGAAGGAACAAACATTCACTGAGCCGCTACTGTGTGCTAGGGACTGTGTTAGATGCAGCATAACAGGGTGAATACACTAGACATGGACCCTGTCCTCACTAAGCTTATCCTATCATGGAAGACGCACGAACAAATTCCAACTATGTGTTACACTGCACAGGATGAGGGAAAAGCATAGTGTGGGGAGGACACTTCACTGAGGAAGTTTAATTCAAGCTGTGACCTGAAGGATGAAGATAAATGAGAATATACCTAGCATTCCCAAAGCCCTGCGGATGAAAAAGAGTTTGGCCCCGAAGGCGCAGAAAGGCCAGTGCAGTTGGAGTGGAGGGAGTATGATGACAGAAGTAGGGGGAGAGGACGATGGACAGAGTCCTACTGCCGGGAGACAATATTATATCTCATCTGAAATGCAGTGGGAAGCCTCTGAAGAACTTTAAGAGGCGGTGACCAGGTCTGGTTTTAGGTGGTTAGTAGATCAGTTAGTAGACCACCCCGGCGACTGTGTGGGGCGAAGCCACCGTGGAGGGAGGGGCTGACCTCTGTCTGGATTACAGTGCCACTGTCTCTTGGGACTGTACTTCCTCTATCCTGCCTTATTCCCAGTATGTTCTGCTCCTTATTTTTGTCTTCCACATGCTGAAAAAATTTACTGATTTCATCTTCTAATGTGCTAATTCAATTTTCTGAAGTACCCAATTCTCTGCCTGGATTACAGTTTAAAATTTTGCAATTGTGCTTTTCGTCTTCGCATAAACTGTTCAAATCTCAAAACTGCATTTTCTTCAGGCCTTGTTGTCTAGTTCCATGTGTGCAAGATATATTTCATCTTTTAGAAACAATTTTATTGTTGTTTTTTTTTGTCGTTGTTGTTTACAAAATCACAAGACATCTTCACATTGGGAAAAATTAGAAAGAACGGATAAGCAAAACGAAGAAAATAAAAATACAGTTTTAATTGCACACCAGAGATAGTCAATGTATGCCTATGGGATTGTAAGTTTTGTGCCCTTTTATTGTCTGTCTTCTTTCACTTAAAATACATCACAAAAATCTTTTCATGTGAATGTTCATCTCCAACATATTTTAAAGCTGGATAGTATTTGTGTTTATATGCTGTCATTTCAAGCAGTATCTTTCCCTACCTATCCCTGAAATGCTGGGCTTTCCCATGGGTCTTTTTTCAGCCCCTCCTTCTTTTTATTGTATGTAACGTCCTTGAGGGAGTTTGCCTATTCTCATGGCTTTAAGGATCATTTAAATTAAATAATGCATTCAAAACCATACCCTCAGCCCGAACCATGTTTTACTTAACTTCAGACTCATGCTTAGCTATCTGCCCAATAGATCCATCCAGATACCCTACAGCACTCTTTCTCCAATGTTAGCATATGTTAGAATCACCTGGAAGGTTGTGCAAACAGATTGCTGGGCCCTGCCCCAAGGATGTTTGATTCAGTACGTCTCAGGTAGAGCCCAGAGATGTGCTTTCCTAGCAAGCTCCCGGGTAATGTTGCTATTCCTTTGGGGACCACACTTTGAGAACCACTGTCCTATGGACATCTCAAATTCAGAATATGCTAAACAGAAACCATCCTCTTAACCCCTAATGATTCTCACTCTTGCTTTTGACATTTTTTTGTTGCAGTCTGAAATTCACATAGAAACATGTACATATCTTATGTGTACTGTTCAATGTATTTTTCATAAAATGAATACTCACGTGTAACCAGCCCTTAGATCAAGAAACAGCATCGTCAGCACCCCCAGAAGCCACTTTATGGCCCATTACAATTGCTACACCCCATCTACCAAACGGATTTCAGCCATCATGGATTGGTTTTGCCTAATGCTCTGCTGATATAAACCGTGAGTGCTTCTCTGTATCTGGCTTCCTTCTCCCAACTTCATTATTACATGTGGTGTTGATGATTTTATCCTTGTTTGTGTCAGGCACACAACCAGAAATGTTAGGCATATTCTAGTCTCCCCTCTGCCCCCAATCTCATACCCATCTATGACCAGGTCTATCAAGCTAAGTCATAATTATGTTTTCGACTCATCTCTATAAAGCCTCAGAAAGGGCTCTAATCACCTCTCAGGGGAACTATTAAGATATTCTGTCAACTGGCTTCTCCGCCTCCATTCTCTTGGTCCCTCCACTTTTGTGCCAATTTGGTCATTTAAAATGAAGACACTCTCCTTGTCACTCTCTTTGACTTAAAAGTGAAGCATCAGGAACCAAGTTTTCAAATATCACCACTTCTTTTCCTTTCTTCCTGCAATTTCTTTCTGTCTCATCACAAATGGGGATGTTCCACATGGCAGAAACATACTTTACAGTTCTCTTCTTCTACTCAGGAGAATTCACTTATCCCCCTTAGTTCCAGTTAAAAAGAAAAATCCTGGGGAATGATGTTGATTGGCTCAACCTAGGTCAGCTGACCAATCCTGAACAGCCAGGGCAGATCCAGGCCAGAAAGCAGAGGCATGGCCATGGGAAACTCGCATTATGGGGGGCATTTACAATAAGCACACATTGGGACCCCTACAAGCTATGTAATTGGGAGTTCCAGAAGGCTGAATTTAAGTGGGCAGGGGGGAAACAAAGTCCAAAAATAAAAAGAAAGATGTCAAAAGGCTTGAGTCATCAGATCTAAAAGGTCGTAGGCAGGAATATTGAAACCACACTTCACTCATGTCATAATGGCATTTCCAAATGCCAAGGATAAATGACAAGTGAACCAGAAGAGAAGTGGACTACATACTAGAAGATAGAGAAATGTTCACAAGTTATAAGGAAAACGGGAATTTTCCCTTAGAATTCTGACTTGAATAGACTGTTATTCAAACAAGAGGGGGGAAGTATGACATTTGTGGACAAAGACCGAAAATGTACCACCTATGTCTGTTTTCTGGGAGAAAAAAACTTTTAGTTCCCAGGGAAAATCATTTAGTCAATCACTCCGATAACAACAACAACAAAAAAGACTGAATACAGAGCTCAAGAGAGGGAAAGTAAAGATACAGTGAGGAGCAATATAGCCATTAAAATACGTAACTAAGTCTAAACAATGGTAGTCAATGGAGTTGTGAAGTTTAATGCTACTATTTAGACAAGACCCTTATAGTAAAAGATACTAAGTCAAAAGTATATTGAAACTAAAACAATTGGGAGGAGGGCAGGTAGAAGGTAAACAAAAGCATATTCATACTCTTTTATTTGTGAAGGGAAGGACAGTTTTATAAACACTATTAAATTCTTGTTCAAAATTCTAATCCATTTACTCAAAAACTTAAATCAGCAAACTATAGCCCGGGGTCTAGCTGACTGTTTTTGTAAATAAAATTTTATTGGAAGCAGGGCTGGGGCTGAAGGGAGGTCAGTGAGAGGCAAGATGTGCAGTGCAGGGTTAGATTCTTGTTTATTTAAAATTTTGATATATGCTTCATGGTGGAATTTTTACATTAATTTTGACTTTTTATTTATCGCAGGAACATACTTTTAAATCTTGAGTCTTGGGCATTCTCTTAAATTTTGCATTCAGTGTCTCTCACTCACCTCACTCTGGTCCCAGCTGTGCATCAAAACTATTTGGAGGAATAAATGAAACAGAGAAAAGATCCTTTAAAGCCACTGAAGAAATAAAGGGGAATAACAACACACACACACACACACACACACACACACACACACACACACAAACATATACATTGGGGGAAAATGGATAAGAAACATATACCATATAAAAGCTGATGATAAGAAAGCAGAGGAAACAGTAAGCTCAGAAGAAGAAAAAATACATCAAAAAAGAGAATATTTGATAATATAGGTATAAGTACTTTTTTACTTGATAAGCAAAATTTATTGAAACTTTTATGAAAACATTATTCTGTGTCAGATATACAGAAATATCATTTACCAATCAATATTGCACTGAAATTTATACATCAATGTCAACTGAAAGATAAGGAAATTTATGTAAAACTTCCAAGGGCTTTCCATTTTTCTTAATGTAAAATTAAAAGTTCTCTCAGCCTCTCTTAGGCTCCTAAATAAATTTGGTTTTTGAGCCCCTCTCCCATGCCAATTACCAGCCTTCCCTATATTCAAATGTACCAGACTGCTCCCACCTGGGGTGGTTCCCCCCCAAGAGCCATGTTCTCCTTCCACTGGCCTCCTTAACCTGGCTTAACTTTAGTGATCCTTCAAGACTCAGCCAAAATATCACAGTCTAAGGGAGGCTTCTCATGGAGCCCACACTAAGATCCATCCCTCTGTTCTGCATCTCATGGCACCGTTGATTCTTTGTCCATGACATTGCTCATACCTTGCAAATATTTAGCCTATAATGAGAGCAGTGACTGTATATTGTCCACAGCTTTTGAACCAGTGACTTAGCATAGCAACTGGCACATAGCCTGTGCCTAACAAATTATTTGTTGCTGAATGATTGCAATTAGATATTTACTATTATGTTTTCACAATTTATTTACTATCCCTATCCCAATCCCATAGAATTTTTATTGTGATATTTTTAGTATTTATTTATAGCTGATAGAGTAAATACCTCCCACTAGGTCTTTTTTAAAATTCTCTTGACAACTGGCAAATATTTAGAACCAGCTTGTCCAGGTCCAAAGACAAGTAAACAGAAAAGACAGTTGGGATTCTGGTTGTAATTGCATTGCGTATCTATATTCATCTAGGAAAGACCAACATTTGCATGACATTGTTTCCTGTCTAGCCAGGATGGACTTTCCCCAGTGAGGGTACCTCGTACCAGGGTATATTCATAACATTCAGTTGGTTGATGAATTTTAGGGGCTTTGGTTATCCCCATGGGAGAGGACAGACAGAGGGAGTCAGGTAACACTTCTCCCAACACAATATACAAATACCCCACAAAAGCAGTAGAGTGGTAGAGCACAGTCTCAAGAGAGCTTTAACTTTCCTCACATTTCATCCTAGGAGTTCTGTAATTTTATCCTGTTCTTGGGAGCTTTTATGCCTGCATGATCTTTCCCATTGCTTATGCACCAAAGCATCCAGCATTAGCAACATCTTGGAACCCAGACTCAATCTCTACTATTCTGAATGCACATCTTAGTTAGAGGAAATCAAGCATGGTTCACCTTTATCACCTGAAGTCTTATTTATACTGGAATGTAACAACTGCTAAGTCTGGAGGCAGACAAGTTTTCTTTTCTTTTTTTTAAGATTTTATTTATTTATTTGACAGAGAGAGCAAGAGAGCACAAGCAGGGGGAGCAGAAGAAGGAGAGGGAGAAGCAGGCTTCCTGCTGAGCAAGGAGCCAGATGCGGGGCTCGGTCCCAGGACCCTGGGATCATGACCTGAGCCCAAGGCAGACGCTTAACCATCTGAGCCACCCAGGCGCCCCAGGCAGACAAGTTTTCTAAACAATGGAAATTCTCTAACTCAATTAGCCAGGATGAACACAATAAAGGAAGGGCAGAGGTCTGGCAATTGTAAGCATTCTGCCTTAAGATATCTCTAGGAATGAGTCGGGTGAAGGAGCATAGTTTGGCAGTTTTCTGCTTCTCTTGACTTTTCTGCACATTTTATTTTGATATTAGAAAACCAAATGTTTAATCACATTATAACCCCAAGTTCCATTTATCCTGGTCTTGCTCTATGTCCTTCAGAAAAGCCACATACCACAGTGGAGATTCATCTTATATAAGGATTGATTTCCAAAACCAGCATCAAGGTGACAATTGCTTATGGTCAAAATAATTCTTGAAAATCCTTTTAAGTGCCCCTGAAGAATAATATGCAGATGTAATATCTTACAATAAATTCAACACAGTCAGCTTTTCCTTCAGGATTGAAACAGATTGCTGTTTCTCAAGTTGAACACCCAGGCAAGGACTTGGCCTGTATTTGGGAGCTTTATTGCATGAAATATACATATCTTTAAAAAGAAGCGTGTGTAGCATAGAGTAAGTTTAATTTCATTTGTATATGATAAACAGGCATATGATATGACTCCACTGTATTTCTCTTTATGTAGATTTTTTATTAAATATATTCCCAAGTGCTTTATAATTTCTGTGGTCATTACAAGTGAGATCTTATTTTTTCATTTCAATTTTTTGCCAATTATAGCTAGCAAATGGGAATGCTGCTGATTCTGTGTGTGTTTCCTGTGCTCCTGCAATTTAATAAATTATTTTAGCTCTATTAATAGTTTTATAATGGATGCTCTTATCTTTTGTAGGTATACAATCAGATAATCCTATCTGATAAGAGTTCCTCCTGTAGTCTAATATTTATATACTGCTCATTTTGTTTTCTCATATTGTGACATTTGCTTGAAACTTCAGACTGTCTAAAAAACAATTATGACAATGAGCGTCCTGTTATTTCATTAATTTCACAGGGAATACCTTTATTTTTCTTCCCACTATAATTACTGCTCTTGGTCACTGACAAATTACCTTCATGATTTTCAAGAAGTTTTACACATTGTAATAGATGTAAATTCAGTGTTTATATTAAATCATGAATGACTACTTCTTACTTAAGAAGCCTATACAAAGATTGCTAGATAGGGTTTACCAAGAGGCAAATAAGTATATTGATTAAGTTAGATGTATTTCCCATGCTCTTGGTTGTTGGAAAATATACTCGGACCGTCTTTCATAATAGAGAATTATTTTTAAGCATATCCAAAAATACGTGCTGGCATGGAACAAGGCCTCTGCAGTTATGTCCACTTGCTTCCCAGGCTCAGATGGAAAGCACAGAGCAGAGGACCTGGAAACACATTTCAGAGTTTCTCAGGGTGCAGACTAGTTTTAATTTCTTTCAAATTGCTGGATGTTTAAACTTTCTAAAAGAAGATCTGATGGGATGGATTTAGTCACCCAGTACTTAGCAGAGTTTGACTGCAAGCCAAAGCAGAGTTGATTAACCTTTTTTTTTAAATCTAAAGTTATATGCTTTCATAGGTTTCCCTGTGGCTGTTTGAATCACCAGTCTAATCCATTTTAAGTGTATCTAACCCATGTTCTATTAGATCTAGTGACATATTAAAAGCAACCAGTTTGGGCCACTTTTTAAAAAGATAGATGTGTGTGGCAGATTTGAAGTTTCCTGAATATGGTAAGTATTCTGCCCCCTGTATTAGGTTGAATCTAAGATGCTGTGTAGGATGTTTATAATAAAATGGAAATTAATGAACTGAATTTGAGATAAAATATTTATTTTTTCATTTGGGCATTTTACTGACAGCAATGCAACAAATAACAATTCACATAATGACTTAATCATATAATGGCAAGTGAATTCTTATTTTATCAAATCTTAGTGCATTAAAATAATATGGGTATTTATCATGTGGATTTGGTTCCTATATGTTAAAAAATTATGTCCTTGATATTTGGGTTGAAAAAATAGCACCTTCTGATTTATTTGAAATGGATAATGATCTTTCTACTCTCTATTATATGTAAACAAGATGTATAAACAACTAATACACTGACTGAGATATTTGATTCAAGGCCATGTGCCCAGCTTCTGTGTCTGTTCTATTTTGTCTACCAGAGTTATATATTTATTTTCTTGGTATGTATTCTCATCATATGTTACTTAAAGCAGCAGAAATGTCAATGCCTCATTGCTCTTAGTCAAACAGATAAGTATTTAGTCTTTATACTAAAATTAATCAATTGTCATGCTTGTCACCATATAAATATTATTTGAGTATTTATAACTGCTTTCTATGTATAAAAGATTTGTTAGCTCCCTTCTTGCTGTCTCAGCCCCTTAGCAGTAGAAGATGAAGCCAACCATCAAGACAGCAGGCTGTCAAATTTCTAGACCCCCAAACTAATCCTTAAAATCTACTACACCGGGAGAATGAGGCCTACCATCTCCCAAGCCTGGTATTTGCTTTTAATCAGTTATGGTCAGTGAAAGAACCAAGGAGGAGATCTGAATTCACAAAAACACTGACTGTAATACCATCAGGAGAAACAAACATTTGGAGAACAATACATTTGGAAAAACAGATCACTATGGAATTAAGGAGTTCACATGCTTGCCTGTCCAGTAAAATCTTTTTTATCTGTGACCCAAGACCAACCTCATGCTCTTGTCTTTGTCTTTTCTCCTTTGCATATCACCACCTTGCTGATGACTCCCAAGACATTTTCCCAAGACAGGGCAGCAAGTCTATGTGTTTCTCTATCTCTAATGACTATTTAATTCATTTGTACCTGGCTTCTGTCCATTTTAATATCGTGGTCATGAGTGAGTGTTCTAGAATTGAGGAGACAAGAAGCAATACCTACAGATTTCAGTGTTAGCTACATCTGCTTCACTGCCCCGAACTTCATCTGTGTTTTGGACTCACACGAAGCTTATAGTTTGAAGCATGTAAGCACTCAGTGGGCTCCTCAGCTAACTCATTCTTCCCAACGTCTTCACAGAATTCATGACTCATCATCTCCTATTTCTCCCAAAGACTTAATATATTTCCCTCTTCCGATAAAAAGGATATTTCACTGGATCAAAACTACTCAAAAATATTCATGAAAACATGTAGATTTCCCAGTATTAGCTTTTAGTTAAATTCTATGCTCTCTTTCTCTTTCTCTTTCTGTGTGTGTGTTTGTGTGTGTGTATCTGGAAATACTGCCTTTATCTTATAATTAGTAGTATTATCACTATACTTATGATCCTATTCATCCATAATTCCTCCCACCATTACTGCATGCCTACTGGGTGCTAAGTATTTTGCTAGGCAAAAGGTTGGTGTGATTTATCCTCTTTTCTCCAAATAGACCCAAGCTCAACAAATCCTAGGCACCAGGAACCTGAAGAAAACTACATCTAATAGCATCATATTCAAACTGCTTAAGATCAAGGAAAAAGAGAAATATAAAGAGCAGCCAGAGAAAAACTCATAGGATATAAAGTAAAATAGATAAGAATGACAACAAACTTCTTATCAGAAACAATGCAAACCAGAATTCAGTAGAACAGCGTTTTTAACATACTCTAAGAAAAAAATTATCAATCTGGAATTCTATACCCAGCAAAAAAAATCTGTCAATATTGAAGGGAGAAATAGAGACTTTTGCAGACATACAAAAGCTGAGAGAAATCATCATCCACAGATCTGCACTAAGGGAAATGTGAAAGGAAATCGTTCAGGCAGCAGGAAAATGATCAATGATACCAGATGGAAATCTGGAGCTACACAAAGGAGTAAAGAGCATCAGAAATAGTAAAGATGTGACTAAATATATTTTTTGTTACTTATAAAATATCTTTAAAAGAGACTTGATTGTTTAAAATAAAAAATAAAGACAATGTATCCTAATATTTATATCATAGTATAAGAAAGGTATACAACAAATACAGCACAGGAGAGGAGGGAAGGGTGAATATATACAATTGTAAGGTTCTTATTCTATATATAAAGTAACATAGTATTACTTGAAGGTAGACTGTGCTAAGTTAAAGATGTATACTATAAATACTAAAGCAACCACTAAAACAAACAGAATTATAGTAAATGAGCCAATAAAAGAGATAAAATGGAATCATAAAAAATCATTAATCAAAAGAAGACAGAAAAGGTGGAAACATGGAACAAAGAACAGATGGGAGAAATATATCCTATTCTGAGGGAATAATCTGAAATACAAAAGTTAGAAACAAAGGTGTTTATCATGGCACTGTCTACCATACAAAACACTAAAAACAACCTACGCAATAATAGGGAAATGGCTAGTAAATGACAGGATGGAATACCACGCAGACACTAAAACTGTTGTTTATGAAGAGCCTGTAATAACATGAGAAAATGCTGATGTCATAAAGTAAATTGAATTAAGCCAGAATATAAAATTTTATAGTGAGCATTACCTCAACTACAAAAACTGTGATAGAAAAAGGGCCAGAAAAAAAAAAAAACTAGATGGTGTGACAGTGGCGATTTTTTTTCTACTAACATTCTTTTTTTCAATTTTCTATAATAAGCTCATAGTCCTTTCAGAATCTGAAAAAAAAAAACATAATTAAACTCTTAAATTTTGTCAGGTCCTATGCTAGATCTATTCACATGATTATCTCATGGCTCCCATAACAGCCTTGCCAAAAAAGAGAGAGAAGAGTTTTCATGTGTTTTTAGATAAGGAAATTGAATCTCAGAGAGTTTGCTTTGGTTCATGCAGCAAGTAAGTGTCAGACTGTTGGCAGTTATTGTGTCTTCTGAATAAGGTAAATTGTTTTACATGGGCATTGGAAACCTTGGTATGTATTTGTTGCAGAACTAGTGATAAGAAATGGCATGTAATTCTCTTTGTGTACATTTGCTCTTCAATTTGGGGGATAAATGATATATAAGACACAAGTCCTTTGCCTGGCAGAGTTTAAGATATATAAAAAGACTTTATTCATTGAACAAGAAAAACAAATATCAACTTGCTGTTTGGAAAGTCCCTTTGCTCCATAGTGTTATAAAATACAGAGCATTGGCATACTGTTGATGTGTTGTACATACTGGCATTCATGTTTACTAAATACATGTATTGTCAATTGTTATCCTCAATCACAGAATAAATTTGTTATTTACCCCAACATAACTGAAACTGATGCTAAGTACTTTTACCATTTATAAAGGCAGAAAAATCTAGTTTCAAAATATCTCAGGTATCAAACTTAAATGATCTGTTCCAAGATCAAACAACCTAAAGAAATCTGCATGCTGTTATTTATGGTCTGCAAGCACAGAATAGTTACAGCATTTACACTTGAATGTTCTTCATGTGTTGAAGCCTCCAGCCAAAGAAGTCTGATCTGATGCAAAGAGAAAGCAAAATATTGTTTTCGTTTTTGAATGCTGGTTGCCTGGACAGCAGACACAGTGCTTCTGCTCCGCTGAAAAATCTGAAGCTACAAAGATGATTTTCAGAATTAAGGGCAACTCACAGCTGAAAATTATACCTTTGGGCAAAGGGCCAACTCGGGAGGCGTTTCACTCTGATTTGGAGCCATGCCAGGGTCCCTCAGTCCCATTTGTTCGGTTTTTATAGCTAACAAACAAAAAGGAAATACTGAGAGTGAGCTGAAATGTAGCTGCTTGGAAGTGAGGATTTAAGGTCTTGCTAAGATGTGTGTTAACATGTAGAGCTGCATGGCGACAACAAGAATCACTGGGCATTCTCGAACAACCAGACTGAACATGACTCTGGAAGGAAGGCTGCTTGTTAGTGGAGCCGGCTCCGCGTCCCTTCATGCACCAGCCAGCAGGCATCGCAAAAGGACCGTGGGAGGGCCTGGGATGTGTGTGGAAGCAGGACCACATTCTGATGTTAGCACGAACACCAGGATTTGTCCTAATGGCCTCGCAGGTTGAAAAGACCCATTTCTAAAATAAATGCATGGTGTAATTTCACCTGATTACCATACTAAAATTGTTTATTTTCACCTTGCACTTACATAACGGCTAAAGATCAAGCTGATTGAACTTGATGGTGTTCCTCAAAATAATTTTATTAACACTACCAGTTTTTCAGGCTGCAGATAAAAAAATCCTAGCCTAATTCTTCATTATGAACCTAAATTGAAGAACAAATCTAGTTTCCTGTGTTTTTCAGCTTAACAAGAGCTGAGGTTTTGGGGGGAATGTAACAAAAGAACTGACTGGAGAAAATACAGACAAAAAGGATAAAAATTATTCTGAGTTAGCCACTTCTAACATTTTAGGGTATTAATATCCAGCCATACATATAAAAGGATATTTTATATATATATAAATGTCCTACCATATACATTTATGGGTATTAATATCCTGCCATATTATCTATATCTATATGGACATAAAAGGATATTTTCGTACAGACATGGATCATTCTGCTTTGCAATGTGTGTTTTGTTTTGTTTTTTCACTTAACCATATATCCTGAACAGCTTTCCATAGACTATTATTTTAAGCGTAGGTAAAGAAAGACTTTGAGTATCCCTTTTTGAATAGGCCTTAAATGGAATGTGAGTAACATAGTGGAAACTGCTTCTTCCTCAAATAGGCTCCAGACATGATTTGTAATACAAGAAATATAAATGGCTGTTGCACTTGCAGTATATAACATGGATATTAAAAATCTCAGTTTCTGAAGTAAGACCTTCAAACCTGTGTTGGAGTACCAATTCCACCTAGCTGTGTGACCCTTGGAAAATTAATTAACCTTTCTAAGTTTAGACTTAAAATTTCATGAGGATTAGTGAGATACTGTATATGACTGCTTACCACCAAAATACTATTGACAGCTAGCACTTATTTATTCTTCTATGCTATTTTAAAAATCATTTTATTGATCATACCCACCTGTCACTTCCAGAAATCTCATAGATTTTCATTTGAAGTTGTGGTGAACACATACCTTAATTTAAGCAAGATTTTCCATCTTGTAATGTTCAGGCTTCCCTACTTGCTTTAAGAAGTCCTTCATGTACCTCAGAGAAGTAGATCCAATCCAGGTGGGTTATTTTTCCCTCATATAGGTGCTAAACATTTCTTGCTAGTGCTTTCCCTAGATACTTTTTATTTCCACTATTTTAAACACAACCATTTTTCTAATATATTTTCTACTGATGATCGATGGCATAGCGAAAAGTTATTATATTTAATTTTTTAGCTTGTTACATTATTAAATAATTAAGTTCAGAACAGTCTCATTAATGCTTTTGGTAGAAGTTCATATCATCTATAAGTAATGATTATTCTATATATTCCCTTATAAAACTTTCATTTACTTCTATTTCATATCTATTGCATTGGCTAGACTTCACAAAAATGTTCAATAATACTGGAAATAGTAGGAATTTTTGCTTAATCTCAGTTTTAATGGGAATACCTCCATGTACTGTGAGATACTGCTTTGAATAAATATTCTTGAAAAGGTAAAAGAAGTTTCCCACCATTTCTAGTTTTCTTGGATTTTTTAAATCAGTGATAGATGTTAAATATTTTTAAATGCTTATATATAGCATCTACTGTGATGATTTTATGTTGTTTCCTTTGATCTATTGATTTAACAGATCAATAGATGTCCTAACACTAAGCTATTCCTTCTAGAATAAAACCTAACTATGATGTATTATTATTTTGATAGGCTGCTCTATTCAGTTTAGAAATATTTTATTTTTAATTGCTTACATTGATATTAATAAGAGTATACATTCTCTAGTTTTTGTGTTGGATCTATCTTTATCAGATTTTGATATTTCTGTTACATGAGTTTCTGAAAATGGTTTAGGAAGTTTTTCATCCTTTCATCTGACCTGGGATAGTTAAGTGATTTAGAACAGTAGATCCTTGGAAAGCTAGGTCACTATCTGGGTTGTGGCATTTTTAATGGTGGATATTCATCTAATGAACTTTCCGATTGGTTTTATGATTATTTGCTTGAGGCTCTGCTTCTTCTCCTGCTTCTTCTTCTGCTTCTGATTTAAAATTTGTCATATATTTACTTTACTATCATTTTTTAGTTTAAAATTTTTTGTTTTATTTCTCTTTCCCACTATTCCTTGTTTACTATTTTATATTCAGCTTTTATCTTTATTAATGCCTTTCTGCCAACTTCTTCTGTGTTTTAAAAACTGAAAATTCTATACTTAGTTTTCAGTCTTTCCTTTCCTTCAGATCATTGCTTATTGCATCCCAACACCTTGCTTTTGAGTTCATTTTCCTTCTTTTCTTTTAAATTTAAATTAAATTAGCCAACATATAGTACATTAGTTTTTATATAATGTTCAATGATTCATTAGTTGTGTATATATATATAGTCATTTTCCTTCTTGCTGAAGTGTAAATATTTAGTAATTCTTTAAAGGAGGGTCCATGAATAGTGCATGCATTTGGTCTGAGGAGCGACTGAAAATGTCTTATTTCACTCTCACTTTAGGGGACCACAGTTTAGATAAGCAGGGAATTCTAGGTCAACAGCTATTTCCTCATGGCACAATGAAGATGTTATTCTATTGTCCTATAATACCTATGGTTGCTGACAAGAAGCCTGCAATAACTCTGATGATGGCTTCTTTACAGACTGCTTTTTTCTCTGGTAGCCTGTAAAATTTGCTCCTTTCCCTAGGTATTCTGCAGCATCACTGTGGTGCAATTCAGAGAGAATTTGTTTTTACTTAACATTTTTAGGACTCTGTATGTTACTTCACTCTGAGAGCTCATGTGCTTCTTCGATTATGGAAAATCATCAGCCATCACTTATTTCAACATGCCTCTAACCTATATCCTGGAGTCTTGCCATGTAGAACTACTATTGTATAATTTGAACTCTTTCGTTTCTCCATGACTCTTACCTTCTCCTTCATATTTCAATCTCTTGCTTCCTTTCTGAGCTGCTTTTGATTTATTTCCTCAGATCCATATTTCATTTCACTAACTCCACATTCAACTGTATGTAAGCTCCTTTTAAATCTAGCTATTGAAAATCTTAAAATCCTTTTTCAATGACTATATTTTTATCTCTAGAATTTCCATTTGTTTCTTACTCAAACTTGCCTATTTTTTTAATGTAATCTAAATTTTGCCTTATGTATCCCATGATCTCTTTAACTATTTTTTTAAATATTTATTTTAGAGTCTCTTTCTAATTGACATGCTATCTCCCGTCCCTCCATTGTAATCTGTTCTCCTTAATATACTGGGTTACCATCTAGCATGAATTGTTTATGGCACTGAAATTAAGAAATCCTTTTGAGTGCTCTCAAAAATAGAAGCATTGAATTTGGTGTAGGGATCCTTCATTCTTTCCATGTCAGTCCTCTTAAAGAATAGCCTAAACTCCCGAAACTATAGTCTTCAACCCACAGGTCCTACAATCCATAGGGAGTCTATGAATCTACAACCATTGAGTATTGTAGGCTGAATAAATAAGTTTATTTCCATATGTATCTGTTTAATGTCTGCTCCTCCTGAGTGACCATAAGAGGTCACACGAACCCTGTTTATTGTATGATTCACTGTCTTGTTTGCACTCAGTAAATATCATTAAATGAGTAAGTCAGTGTACAGGTTGATTATTTAAGGAAATTTAAAAATAATATTGTTTAACAATAATAGTATAAATTAACAAAAATGTCAGCTGGGAACTTTCAAGAGTGACATGAAATCGGCAGTTTATGGCCAGGCCCTCAAAAGTCCTCTTCAAGACTTCGGCAAATTTCTGAGCAGCTTACAGTGTCCAGTCCTTTTCTGCATCCTTACTGACTAAGATGTTTACTGCTTCAACCCAGCATGAAACCTACCTCCTTCTCTAGTGTTCACATCCAAAATCTACTCACATCATGCATTTCTGAGCTCACTAAGCTATTGACTCTGTGGAGGGGTGGAGAGAGGTCAAAGGAAGGGTCATTTCAGAGAACAATGTTAGGAAGCATTATATGACTAGTTCCGGTGAATGAATTGTGAAAATAAGTGATGACGGTCACTTCTGAGCCAGTCTTTAATTGTCAGTGGGAGACCCTCCAGTGTTCTGCTCTTCCCTCTGCTTCTGTGATTGGAGGTGATGGTTGCTCCGTCAGCCTGGCTGCCAGAGTAACTAGGATGATCAGAGGCCCCCTTTGGTTCAGGGTGGATGGTAGTATGATCCAGAAAGAAGATTGGTGGTTTGACGTCAATGACATTTTGAAGTTGTTACCACATAGCATAGCCCATCTTGGATGATGCAGGCTACAGCATCTTTTGACATTTGAAAGAGCTTCTCATATGTAAAAAGATTATGAGCCACTTTCTGACTAGCTGACAGCCATCATGACCTCTGCAATCCTACGACCCGGGATGATGCAGAGCACATCCAGCCTGCTTGGGTCCGCACTAGTCCCATTCAACAAATATTACCATAAACTCTTCAAGAACATCGGATGTCTTACTCTTATTTTGCTGGAATCCTCCACACCACTGTTAGTCAATAATATAACAATGGTCAGCATATAAACGTATCCTAAAATTTTAATTGGCTTATTTATAACTTGTTTCTTTCCATAAAAGCTTCTGAGTATAATATAACCCAAATCAACAAAAAAGTAAATTAAAAAAATAGAAGTAAAAAATTAAGATTATAGAAAAAAGGAGACTGCAATTATGTTGGTGTATAAATTTACAAACCCTAATCGCAACTCAGTGATTCTAATTTGCCATCTATGACAAAAAGAGAAATGAGACATGCTATGCAGCTTTTCTTGTTGAAAAGTAGACAGCAGTCCAGGCTTTTAGAGGGAGGCACAAGGGATTATGGAAGGGTAAAAAAGCATGTCATAAATTAGAAAATAAGGTTAAGGTAAAGGGAGCTCCACTTCCAATTTTGGCCCGCAGAGTGAAAAATATGCAAGATGAGCAGATTCTACTAGGCTGTCAAGCTCAAATGTTGGGACCTTTTGAGAAAGGTATAACTAGCCAGAGGCCATATTTTTTAAAAATTTGATTTAAATGTCTAATTTTTATATGTTAAAAATGAAGCCCATTCTTCTTTGTCCTTATCTATTTATTTTTTATTTATTTTTTAGAGAGCGAGAGAGCACAAGCAAGGAGGAGGGGCAGAGGGAGAGGGAGCGAGCGAGAGAGAATCTTAAGCAGGCTCCACACTTAGCATGGAGCCCCACCTGGCGCTCAGTCTCACCACCTAGAGATCATAACCTGAGCCAAAATCAAGAGTTGGTCACTTAACTCACTGAGCCAACCAGGCACCCCTTTTTTTGTCCTTATCTAATACTAAACTGACAAAGCAGATCAGGAAACTTTTATGTTAATGACAGATTGTTATTTCCTTGGCACAAACAACAACAAGAATTGCTATAAAACTGCAGAACATAGCTTTTTGTTAGTGTGAGTGCTCATGCATGTGTGTGTGCCTGTGTCTTTTTTGATGAATTTGGTTCAGTTACAAACAATATCAGAAGATAATTTAAATACGTCTTTAGGTAAGAGCTCTATTCTTCTGAATAACATAGAAGCTAGAAACACTATAAGAAATGAATATGAAGGAGAAAAAAATAGAATCTTTTTTATAGAAATGAGCAAAATATATCAAATGGAGTAATATTAACCTATTGAATAGAGAGAAGTATTAAATAAAAAGCACAGACGCTAGCCCCTCACCGTTCATTTATTCAACAAATATTTGTGGAATGCCAGGCACCGTTCTAGGCCTTGGGGATGGGCCGGTGAACAAAAGGGACAAAAATCTCTGTCCTCATGGACTTTACATTCTGGGAAGGGGAAGGGACCCAAACAATAAATAAATCATAAAATATATTAGAAAGCGAGAACTGCTGTGGAGGAAAGGAGAGCAGGGAAAGGGGATATGGAGTGGGAGGTACAATTTGTCCCTGCCATCCGGACTAACCCCTAAAACATAGAAGAGTGTTTGAAAAGGCAGTAGTTAAGAGTTCCATGTACCTGGGCACCTGGGTGGCTCAGTCGGTTAAGCGTCTGCCTTCGGCTCAGGTCATGATCCCGGGATCCTGGGATGGAGCCCTGCATCAGGCTTCCTGCTCTGTGGGGAGCCTGCCTCTCCCTCTGCCTCTCTCTCTCTTTTTGCCTCTCTCTCTTTCTCTGTCTCGCATGAATAAATAAATAAAATCTTAAAAAAAAAAAGGGTTCCATGTGCCTGAGTCACAAGCATGTGTTTAGCATTTGAATCTTCAAAAGCGCCTTTGGGGTGCCAACAAAGCATAAAGAAGACAAGGATCCTAACTTGGAATAAGGTTTTGATTTATTTCTATTAGTTTCCTGGGAGAGAGGACTTAAAGGAAGTTTAGAAGTAATTGAGCAGCAAAGAACTTGTTTTTATTTGTTCATTTTTCTCTCTTTTTCAGTACTGGAAGCACAGTGCCCTCTAACTTTTTTTGCCCTCTTGGCACCTTTTAGGCATCTTCTAGTATCGGTACCCTGATATTTCTTTGGAGAACTGCCCTTCCCCAATCTTGGTCGCAGTGGCTTGACTGGACATAGCCTCCAGTCTCCAAGGCCTGCCCAATTACCGTGTTTCAGTTCCTCAGTCAGAGCATTTGGTTGAGGGGTATTGCTCAGGAGAGCCCAGAAGAGCCCTGAAATCCTGCCTCTGCTACTGGGAAAAGGGCATGTCCTCTCTGGATTTTTTAACTTAGCACGACGTAAGCCTAGGGTGCTGGGGCCATGATGAGGGAAGAGTCTGCCAGAGAAGAAACCAACAGGGAGGGGCAGAGAGAGTGCTGATGATACCATATGAGGGCATGATCTACCTATATGTGACAAGGCTTCATTTCAAAGAGGCGATAAGTTCTCTTTATATCTTAAATTACTTCGCCTTTGGTTTATATATTAGCTCGTTCATTAAGAAAATATTTTCTAAGTACCTATCCTATGTGCAAGGCACCATTTTAAATGTTGGTGATATAGCAGTGAGCAAGACAAAGTCTTGCCCTCGTGAAAAGGAACTTGATCAACAGATAACACACAAACATATCAATAAACATTTAACAGAATGCCAAAAATCAAGACCCCGAAAGAAACCAGGCAGGGTACTGGGATAGAAAGCATGTGGGGGATAGTTTAGAAAGGGGCATTAGGGAAGGCCTCTGTGAGCAGAGACCTAAATAAATGAGAGGTAAAAACCTCTCTGCATGTTTCGGGAAGATTATGTTAGGAGAGAGATAGAAAGTCCAAACTAAGAAGGAAAAGTGTGTCATATATCGGAGGAAAACTGAGAAGGCCATTGTTGAATGCCTAACCACAAAGGATGATAATCTTTCTTTCAGTGACCGTCTGACCACCATTTATTCAACTTTCACTATATGCAACACTAGGTAGTGCTATTAAAAGGATAGATAGAACTTATGCAGAGATGTGACAAAGCCGAGACATCCATGAAATACAAAAAACTTTCCTTGACTTTGGTTTTATGACTCAATCCTGCAAAAAGTTTCCTGCATTTGGTTTTGCCCATACGGCTGGAAAGTTCTGACGAGGCCAGCTTGAGCCCAGCCATTTTGACACTACTGTTTGATTATGTCACCACTGCTGCTTGCTTACCTTACTGCTGCCAATTTTACAACTCTGATTTTTCAGCCAATTTGTTTATTCATCATTTCATTTCCTGGCTTTTGTCAGAGGTACCTGTAATGTATAAAAGGAGGTAATGTGTTCAGATGAGGAACAGAGTCTTGGCAGAGTCTCACGTGGGATTTTTTGAGAGAAAGCACGCATGTAGAGATGGGGTGCTTGGTGAAAATTAATGAGTAGTGATTGGAGTGAAGAAGATAAAATCAAGAATTTTTTGGCAAGAGGAGAAAACACTCAGTGTTTTCATATCAACCTCACACCTTTCTCCCTAAAAGGCAAATTATAAAACTTTCAGCTGTTAAGTGTTCCTGCTGAGTTCCTACAACCACCAACAATACAACACCACAGAGCACCAAGTCACGTGTGTGATGGTCCTCCCTATATTAACAGTGCCACATAAACTCACTCTTTGCATTTTAATTAGTAGCCACATCCCGCTTAGTTGCTTGAGAAGAGTACATTTTTTTGTTTCATTTTGTGAAATGAGCTGAAGTATACAAGGTTGATTAAGCAGATAGAATGTCTCCCACAAAATGGTGGAGTCAAAATTTTGGAATAAAAAATTGAAATCTAAATGCCGTGTGTTTCTCTGAGCACCAGGATTTTTATTCTATCAGATATTGTAGACTCATTCCAGGTATTAATCTACCAGTAAAAGTGTTTCCCAATATGAATAGCTTATTCTTCAAATTAAATTAGATGATCTTGGTTTAAAACAAAGTTAAGTGGACCCTACTCAATGGTAAAAGACTGAAATCTCTTCCCCTAAGATCAGGAACAAGATAAGAATGCCTGCTTTCACTGTTGCTATTCAATAGCATACTGGAGCCATTAGAAGAATAACAGAAACAAAGGCATCCAAATTGAAAAGGAAGAAGTAATACTATCTCTATTCATAGGAGAGATCATCATATAAGAAATTCCAAAGAAGACACATGACAGCTAGCTACTATAGCTAATATACAAATTTGGGGAAAGTTTCAGGCTAAAAGATCACAAAAATCAGGTGTGGTTCTATAGACCAGCAATGACCAATCCAGAAAGGAAATTAATAAATCAACTCCATTTGTAGCAGCATCTAAAATAATTAAATACTTAGGAATGAATCTAACCATGAAAGTGAAAAAATTTCTATGGGGAAAGCTATAAAATATTGCTGAAAGAAAATAAAGAAGACATAAGTAAACAGAAAGACATCTCATGTTCATGGATAGGAAGACTTAACACTGTTACAAGTTCACTAATATCCAAAACGATTTACAGATTCAATGTAATCACTATCAAAATTCCAATAGCCTTGGGGCACCTGGATGGCTCAGTCAGTTAAGTGTCCCACTTTTGGTTTCGGCTCAGGTCATGATCTCATGGTTGTGAGACTGAGCCCCGCATCAGGCTCTGCACTCAGCACAGAGTCTGCTTGAGATTTTCCCTCTCCTTCTGCCCTTCCCACTTGTTATCTCTCTCAAATAAATAAATAAATCTTTTTTTTTTTTTCAGAAATGGAAAAGCTGATCCTAAAATTCAGGTGGAACTGCAAGGGACCCTAAATAACCAGAACAATCTGAAATAGCAGAGTAAAGTTGCAGGGTTCACACTCTTGGCTTCAAAACCTACTGCAAAACTCTATTACTTAAAACAGTATGAGGTACTAGCATACAACAGACATATAGATCAATGGAATAAAATAGAGAGCCCAGAAATAAACTCTCATGTAAATGGTCAATTGATTTTTGACAAGGGTGCTAAGACCGTTCAATAGGTAAAGGACAGTCTTTTCAACAAGTGGTGCTGAGAAGACTGGATATCCACATGCAAAATGTAGATCCACATGTATATGTACCATATACAAAAATTAAGTCAAAATGTATCAAAGACCCTAACCAAATAGCCAAAACTAAAAAGCTATTAGAAGAAAACACTGGTGAAAATCTCGGTAGCATTGAATTCGGTAACAATTTCATGAATCTGTTAACAAAAACACTGGTAATAAAAGAATATATAGATAAATTGGACTTCGTCAAAATTAGAAACTTTTATGCATCCAAAGATAGTATCAAGAGAGTGAAAAGACAATTTACTAAATGGAAGAAAATATTTATAAAACACATATCTAATAGGGGATTAATATCCAGAATACATTTTTTAAAACTGCCACAATTCAACAAGAAAACCCAATTAAAAAATGCATGAAGGACTTGAATAGACACTTCTCCAAAGAAGGTGTACACACGTCCAATAATCACATGAAGAAATGTTTAATATTACTATTTGCTATGGTCTGAATGCTTGCATTCCCCTAAAATTCATATGTTGAAATCCTAATGCCCAATATGATGGTATAATGTAGTGGAGTCATTCAAAGGTGCTTAGGTAATGAAGCTGGAGCCTTCATGCATGAAATTAACACTTTCACAGAAGAGCTCCCAGAGAGCTTCTTTGTCCCTTCTGCCATGGGAGTCTGCAACCTGGAAAAGGACCCTCACCCAACCACACTGGCACCCTGATCTTAGACTTCTAGCCTCCAGAGCTGTGAAAAACAAATTTCTGTTGTTTATAAGCCACCCAGCCAATGGCATTTTGTTGTATCAGCCTGAATGGACTAAGGTACTAATCATTAGAGGAATGCAAGTCAAAACCACAACAAGATAGCACTTCACACCCGATCATAGGATGGCTAAAGAGAACTGACAAGTGCTGGTGAGGACATGACATGAAGAGATTCCTACCTCATGCACTGTGGGTGGGAACATAAAATGGTGCAGCCGCTGTGGAAAACAGTTTGGCAGTTTCTTGACAGGTTAAACATAGAACCACCATATTACCCACCTGTTCCACTCCTCGCCACTCATTCAAAAAAACTGAAAGCAAAGATATGAATAAATTTGCACACGATGTTCGTAGCACTATTTACAATAGCCAAAAGGTGGAAATAATGTGTATCCATTAGCAGATGAATGGACAAACAAAATATAACATGGAATATTATTCAGCCATAAAAGGGAATGATATTTTGTGTATGCTACAACACAGACGGACCTTGAAAACATTACACTTGGTGAAATAAGCCAAACACTGAAGGACAAATATTATATGATTTCACTTACATGAGGTACTGAGAAAAGCTGCATTCAGAGAGACAGAAAGTAGAAAAGAGGTTAGCAGGGGCCAGGAGGAGGTGAGAGAGAGGGAGGTATTGTTAAAGGGCACAGAGTGTTAGTTGGAGATGATGAAAAGATTTTGGGCATCGACAGTGGAAATGGTTACACAACATTGTGAACGTATTTAATGCCACTGAATAGTACAACTTACCTTTGGTTAAAATAAGTAATATGTTATATATATTATGCCACAATAAAAAAAAGGTTAAATGGGTTGATTTTACCAGAGGCTTTTCTAATGAATTTTGAACTGCCAAAAGGGGGGAGCACAAGATACGGTGATTTGTTTGTTTGTTTGTTTTTTGTTTTTCCAGAAAATTTTATGTGAATTTAGTGGAATATACTCTGGGAAATGTTGATCATCACAAATATATAGAGCAGTTTGTTAACTTGAGACTTCAATCATATGAAAAGATGTTCAGTCTCTCCCACAATAAGAGTAGCGCGAATTAAAACTATAATGGGATACTATTATTTCCATGAGATACCATTATTTTTAGCTATTGGGTTGGCGAATACCAAAATTAAGATAACATACCATATTGTTAAGCTGTGAGAAAATAGGCATGCTCATAACATGTTTGGAATATAAATTAGTAGAAGTTCTGTGAAGAATAATACGGCAATGTATATCAAAACACAAATGCATATTCCTTTTGACCAAGTAATTACATTCTAGGAATTTTCATAACGTATATTTGCACATCTGTGAAGTAATAGACATATAAATTTACACAGTGCTTTATAGTTTGCAATAACAGATACAGGAAACAAACTAAGTGTCTGTAAGTAGGGAATACATAAAGAAATTTTAGAGTATCTGCACAATGCTGTACTATGTAGCTGGACAAGAAAAGAAAAGGACATTCATTCCACTTTAGGTAATTGCGGATTAATTTCTAGCAGACCGAATCTCTCACTAAGAACAACTAAAATAGCTGAATTAACAAGAAATTTGAAGACCATAGAGAGGTATCAAGGTGGCCAGCAGGTGAAAAGCCAAAATCCTGGACAGAAGGGAAACCAAGATGCCTCGAGTCGTCTGCCACCCTGCACACGGTGCAGGAAAAGAAGCTGGGAAACGAGCCAAAAGAGGTTGCTGAGAAACAGGGAGACTGAGGGGAGCTTCCAGCAACCTCAAGATCTGGTGAGAATAAAAGTGGAGTTAAGGCTGCTAAGATGTCCCAGAGCTGAGGGACTAGGAGAAGGGCATCAGAGACATGTGGGGCTGACAGTGTGCAGCTTTCCCCTTGAGGCATTCACTGATGCCCCACTGCTTTGCTGGGGCCAAGAGAAGCCTTGCAGAAAGTGGCAGCCAAGAAGTGTAGAGCTTTTGGCAGTTTCATGATGTAGGGGAGTTGTGGTTTTGTTGTTTGTTTGTTTTAATGACATTCAGGGCCTTCCAAGAAAGAGGAACAGTGATAAACACCCCAAGATTTCCTTTGGGATCCCTGGGCTCCCCCACATGCTAGGAGGTAGATGAAAGCAGAGATAGACCAGGCATTACAAATCACTGGATAGAAAAACAGGCCAATGTCTTGAATAGGGACTTCACCAAAGAGGATATCCAAACGGCCAGAAAACACAGGAGAAGAAACTCTGCATCATTATTCATCCAGGAAGTGTAAATTCAGCAATGAGCCAGAAGCACACACCTTTGAGAATGGCTCAAATTAGAAACACTGATATTAAGTAATCCCCAAGTTTAGGCAAGAATGGGTAACAACTAGAATTCTCATAAACTACTGGTGGCAATGTAAATTGTTACAGTCACATTGGAAAACTGGCCGTAATTGCTAAAGTTGAATATGGACATACACCCTAACCTAGAAATTTCATTCCTAGATTTTATACCAACAGATACATGTATATGTGCTCACCAAAAGACACACACCAAAATGTTATATTGGTACTAGTTTCACTATTGTGAATAGTACCAATGAACATTTTTGTCATAATGTCAAACGAAAAAACAGACCCCAAAAAAGTAGTACATGACGTATGGTTTCATTTACACAAAAAGCAAAAACCAACTACTGGTGATTGTGATTGACTACAAAAATGGCCACAACATGTTGAAGGCCTTGCTTTGAGATGGAGTCTGGCCCCTTGAAACTAGGCTGACCTCCTGACTTGCATTGATAGATACAATGTGACCAATGGATGTATCCATTGAGCCTAGGCCTTAAGAAGCCTTGCAACTTCTATTCTTGCTGCTGTTACAATTCGGCCATGAGAAGGACAAGCCTGAGTTGGCACCTGGGAGGGCCTACATGGAGGATGTCATCCCAGTCAGAAGTCAGCCAGCCCCCAGGCAATCTAGCAGATACCTGCAGGAGGGAGCTCTCACCCCAAGATTAGCTGAACCTCAACCAGATCAACAGAAATTCCCAGCTGAGCTGAGCCAAAGCTGCCAACCCACAGAATTGTAAATGAATATTGTCTTAAGCCACCACATTTTGGAGTGGTTGGTTACACAGCGGATCTCACTGATACAGAGAGTCATGGCGGAAGTAGCAGCAGTGATTGGGAGAGCTGCACATAGGGGCTTCCAGTGTGCTTATAATATTCTATTTCCTAATCCAGGTGTTGATAACATACATGCATACACACTGTTAAGATTCACCGAGCTGTATAATTATGATATCTGTGATACATAATTATTAATCATTATATTAATTACATAATTATAAATATTAATATTAATATAATGTCGATTGTAATATATAATAGATTCTTAATATTATCAATAATATATTAAAATATTTGATTCTAAAAGTAAAATAAAATCTTTATGTACTGAGGTGGAATAATCTCTTAGATACATTGTTAAGGCACTGGAATCCTTGAGGTCAAATCTAAACTTACTTATTGTTCATAATCAATTGCAATCTTTGAAGAAAATGTGCTTCTACAATAAGTAGTTTATGTCAATGCTCACTGTGAGATATTTTTGGAATTCAAAAATTCATGGTTTTTAAATTTCAGGGGGGGAAATTAAAGCTAGGATTATCATTTACTTGTTAATTTTTTTTTTTTAATGAAGAAGTTAGTTTTGATGTGCTCAGCCTAGCGGATCAACAACAACAAAAATATTGCCATATCTAGAACAGGTGTTTTTATAATTGTGATACATTAGTTGGAGCTTTTGCAATGCACACTGATTCTCAAAGCCATGCTGCTTTCTGAAACAAACAGAAAGCTTTATTGAGGTCTGTGGGAATTGCTGATCTGTAAAGATTCCTCAACCAAAGTTCCTCAAAGACTTAAGCGATTTGCAAAGCCCGCGCTGAGAGCCAGGATGGGAACTCATTCCAGCTCCTCATCCCCGCTTTGTTTGCTGTCCAGAAACAGAGATGGCCATTGTGTCCATCAAGAACCCATTCACAGCCCTTTTTCCCTGCTCCCATCTCTTGTCCAACTGTCCCTTGAGACTTAGCTGAAGATTTCTCTCCTCTGTAAAGTTTATCTTGATTCTCCAAAAAATGTTTTTTACCCATGCTGCTGCCACCCCCATGATAGCAATTATCTTAACATACTGCAATGGTCTCCCTGGTAGGCTGTAGGTAAGTTCATGGAGGCCGAAACCATGACTTATCTGTGTAAGCCTTGGAGCATTTAAACATCAGGTCCTGACATAAGATAAGTATTCTGTCAATACTGTTTAATGAGTGAATCTGTCCAAGTTCTAGGTTGAAATGAGAAAATGTATTACCTTCGCAAAACAGAATGATTCCATACTGAAATATTCAAAGTGTGCTTCCTTTCCTGTCTAAGGATGCAAACCAATTTAAAACATAATATATGGTAAAATAATGGCTATTATATAAGCCACACAGTATTTGAATCAAGCAATTTGATCTTCCAGCAGTGGGCAGAAGACAGTTTCCATCTCTTTCTAGGTTTCACATGCACTGTTAGGAGAAGCTGGTAGGATTAAGTGCAAGCCTGAGCTGGCAAGAAAGCTAGCAGCATGCTGGCCCACTGAAAAATCAGTGAAGAGGGTAGGAGGGTGGTTTCTCTATCTCACTACCACTGTCAACGAGTTATCAAGAAGATGGAAGATGAGGGAAGGGGACCTAGACCCAAAGCTCCTCTGCAAGAGAGGTCTCATTGTCTGCCCCAGAGGAAAGGCCACTTCCCAGACCTCGTTCCCCACGGGCTGGAACCAGATGGTGTTCTGGGCTTACCATGGTACCCGCAGCCTCCTGCAGAACCCCAGCTGTGGCCTATTATTGGGAAGCTGCAAACTTGCCTTAGGAAGATGGCCAGATGTCTGAGGCTTTCATCTGTTGCAAGCATCTCAGGTCTGGCAGTGCTTCCCAAGGCCCCTCTGATCTCCCCTGCAGCCCCTCCCCGATCTCCAGGAGAAGGGATGTCCATCCAAGAGCCATGATTAAACACCAGAATTTAACACACCCTACTTTTGTTGTTATTACCCCTGCACTCACCCTGCTGCTTCCAGAGAATTGCACTGGCAACCCAGAGACCTTACTGCTCTTTCACTGATACATGGGATCATACAAGGGCACAATGGGCTCCAGATTCATTCATAGGAAGAACAGGCAGCCTAAACTTGAAAAGTACTTGAGCCGCCGAACAGCATGGGCAATGGCCATACCTGCTGAGAGATGATCCGGGACACTTCCCCACAAGCTCTGATGTGGGATGACTTCAATGCTGTTCAGTGCTGTTTCCTCCCCACCTCCACTCTTAATTCCCTCCTTCCCTTGCCCAGTATATTTCTTAGTTAGTATATTTCTTGGTTTGCCTTTGTATCTACATTCAATATGCCTTTTTTACCGTGACGTGTAAAAAATATAGAAGAGTTGTTTTGGGGCGCCTGGGTGGCTCAGTTGGTTTAAGCGACTGCCTTCGGCTCAGGTCATGATCCTGGAGTCCCGGGATCGAGTCCCGCATCGGGTTCCCTGCTCAGCAGTGAGTCTGCTTCTTCCTCGGACCCTACCCCCTCTCATGCTCTCTCTCTCTATCTCATTCTCTCTCAAATAAATAAATAAAATCTTTAAAAAAAAAAAGAAGAGTTGTTTTGTGTGTGTGTGTTTTAAAATTATATTCATGGCATTATGCTATTAATCAGTTCCCATTCCTATGTCACCCCATATTTTGAAACCTACCCATGTTGCTACATGTAAATTCAGTCCATGACTGAGTGGTACTTACCACTTTTTATCTACATATTCCCTGGTGATCTTCAACTCCTTCAAACTGTGCTGCTAGGGACATGAGCTGGGTCGGCTTCCTAACTTTGAAGTCAGCCTTGGCACAGAATTATATTCAGGGATGTCCTGTTTTAATGAACTGAAATAATTGAAAGGCTGTTTAAGTATCTTAAATATATTCTTTTCCCTGTTTAAATCTCTTTTAAACTCTCACCCAAAACTGCCGTTAGAAATTGGGTCTGTTCCATTGCTACCCTCTCCCTTTTCTGGGCCATTCTTTCCTCCCTGGGTTAGTTTCTCTTCTGTTTCCAAAAGAACACATTCTTTAGTTTCCAGCTCCTTCCCTGCCCACTGTCATCCCTACTAACACCACCTTAATCAGGAGCCAGGTAGCAAGAGGAACAAAAGGGGGAAGGCTAATTAACATATTCCCCAGCTTTTGTTTTGTTTTGTTTTGTTTTGTTTTTTACTCTCCGTTAGCTTTCTCTGTAATAAATGACAGTGCTGACTGGGGAATTTTGCTCTCTACTATTACTGTCCTCTCTTTTGGCCAATTGAGAAGATATTTTAGAATGACATATGACCATTGGTAATATGCATGAATTTATTCTTGGTGATTTTAAATGAACTGGATGCATGCCCACTTGACATATCACAACAGATAATGCAGCTTTTCATGAGGAGCCTTGACATCAATCAGTACCTACCTCCCTAATAGCTGCACGCCCCCTCCCATGGCACTCCCAAAGCCCTGACTCTGCTCTAAAACCACAGTATAACAAGTCTTACTTTTTAACATACTCTATACTGTATGTATTGATCAGGTTTAGGTCACTGTCTGCCACCCCTTCCTCCTTAAGAGCAAGTTTCTGTGTCCACCACGTTCTCTGATGTATCCTAAGCACTGAGAACAGTGCGTACCTAGCACGCAGTACAGATCTTTGAGAAGGAAGGAATGAAAGAATGGCTGATCTCCACTGGTGCTCCCTGGCCATTGTATGGTTCTTTTTCCAGGGCACTCTCACAAATCCTGCAGAAAGTTCTTTGGGAACATCGGCCTCTACCTCCCTCAATTCTCCTCCAAGTGGCCACTCATAGCAACCTCCTCAGTGCTTGCAATTGGTGGGGCTTTTTCTGCCAGTCTCTTCATCCGGAAGTAAGCCCTCCTTAGTGGAGTTCATTTTCAAATAACCTGCAGGCCCAGTCTCTGCCACGGGACCTGTAATTGATCTGTGGGTATTATGCCCCCGAAGAGGCATGGCTTGCTTTCAAGGGCATCCCTCTTCCCTTGCTCGCTGCTAGGCAGTGGCTCCTGCCACCTTTAACTTGAATCTTCCAGGCATGTGACACCTCTTGCTCCCTCTGTCTCCAGGCTTCAAGTTCTTCAGCTCTTTCTCAGGAGATGTTTGCTGAAGGAAGCATACCCTCCTCTCCCCCATGAGGGTAGGGGACGGTGGGAACGATACCAAACTCTAGCAAATGTCTCCAAAATTCTATTACCTGGCCTCCTGAGCTTCTACTTTTATGTATTCAAGGTGCCACCTTTTGCATGTCCTGTATATTTGGGACATACTCATACTAAAAAATTAGGTATTATTTATCTGAAATTCAAATTCAACTGGGGCATGCTAGCTCCATTTTACTTGGCAAACATATACAGCTGGTACAGACCTTGTGTTGAAATAAAGACTACTTAACACCTACTGTTCTTCTTTGGCCTTTAGGCCTCAGACAAAGAAAGGGCAATAATACCAAATCAGTCCATCCACAGAACATGCTACACCACATGGCCCTCACCATGTATAATTTTTCTCACTTGGATCATTCTTTGCTTCCTTCTCTCACTCTATATCCAAACAACCAGATTGTCCCATTCATTTTTGTATTTTCATCTACTAGAATGGATTCATCAGATGCAATCTGATGCATCTTTACCTAAAGTTCCTAGCTTTAGGAGAAGCCATATTATAACTTTTTATGTAGCGTAGGCGGGCATTAATCATACCAGACTTCAGAATTGCTCAGGCAAATTTTTCTCTTTTGTAGAAAATTGCTTGCCCAAATATTTAAAGCATTCAAGCCTGTTATTATTTGAGAATTGGCCTGGCCTGGCCTGGCTTGGCCTGCAGGTGTCTTTTGAAGAACTTTCCAAGCAGAGGTCCCTGCCCCTTCCAGGGCAAGAAATGAAACTGTGGCTTCTTAAATAAATGGATCAGCTTTAAGTGACACCTGGCCTTTCTCAGTGTCTCATTAAAAACTCTCTGAAGACACACAAAGGTGAAAATTCATAACACCAGTGAAAACTAGAACAATGAACCCACTTCCAAAATCTAGGAGAATCTGGCTTTCATGCCAGATAACTATAACTATAATCAGACTCATAAGCACATGCCACAAGGCAGAACACCTTGTGGGTTACTTCTAAAGGGAAGAAAATCCTGTACAGCTGAAAGAAGGGAGAAAAATCCTTTGTTTCTCCTCCACTGCATGATGCTTTGTTGAGAAACACATGAACTGTACCTACCAGAAAACTAGCTGGCTAGTCCCTCGCTGAGCTCATGTTATTTTTTTTAGGACAGCCAGATGGTAATTTCTCATTTCAGTCACTCCTACCTCACCCCTATCTACATCCAGAGACTCTTCAGAAACTCTTCAGAAAACACCTGGGCAAGACTTGGGTTGTGGGCTACCAGCATAGTAGTCTCCATAAATAAACACTATGGGCCTGGGAGTAGATAGAAATAGAAGCAGTGAAAACCAGGGCTATAGTTTTCCATGTGGTCCATCTGTTCCATGTGCTGGAGAGCCAGCGATGGACGTAGGAGTGGATCCCATTTCTGTCTGAGGGAGCAAAACTAGACAGGACATGTGTGAGGCACCGGGCTCTCCAACCTACCTACCATCTGTGACTCCAGCAAAGAGACTCAGCCTCTGCAGAAGTGGTCAGAACACAAGGACTCGGGGCCCCTCCCATGGTGGGCTTCCCGGGGGAGGATGGAACCACACAAAAAGCAGGGGGACCACCTACTGGAGTACTCAGGGAAAGGATCCTTCTAGGTATGTTAGCTCCAGGAAGTAAAAGAAAAAGTTGTAAGTTGTTTGTGTTTCAAAAGATGATGAGATGTGATGGAAAAAGAAGGTTAGTGAGGGAATAGACCTGCAAGCAATAAGATGAGAAGTGAGTAGGGTTTACTGAAGTTGAAAATGGCGTACGGAAACCAAAAATTTCAGAAAGCAGAAATAGCAGAATTGGCATTGACATACTGAATAAGTAATGTGGAGGACAAACTTGAGAATTCATTATAGAATAAAGAGGAAAAAGACAAAAATGGAAATGGGAAGAAAGACAAATGATGGATACAGAAACTCAAAACAGAGATCTAACTAAAGATCTAAGTGATGCTCTACATGGAAATATTGGTGAGCCAGTTAAAAAACCGATGGATCAAAGTTCAAGAATTTTGTCTATAGAGGACAGCACAGCAAAGTTAACAGGAAGGGCAGAGAGGTTGAGAGAAGATTGTTGAGTTGCTTAAACTGACAAAGAGATTACCATCCAGAAGTGCAAGGATGAATGAATGAATGAATGAATGAATGAATGAACGAATGAATGAACTAATAAACAAACAACCCAACCAGAAAGTGGGCAAGGGATGTGTAAACTGAATTCATTACAAGAGTAAACCTAAGTGACTAATAAGAAAATGAAAAGAAGTTCAGCCTCGCTGGAAATCACAGAGATGCAATTCAAAACAAGACATTACTCTTCATCTGTCCAAAGAGCAAAAATAGGAAATTTCGATTATATATTAAAAAGTGCTGAGACACCTGGGTGGCCCAGTTGGTTAAGAGTCCGACTCTGGATTTCAGCTAAGGTGGTGATCTCAATATCATGGAATCGAGCCCCACACTGGGCTTTGTACTCAGCGGGGAGTCTGCTTGAAATTCTCTCCCTCCCTCTTCCTCTGCCCCTCCCCTATTCTCTTTCTTTCTCTCTAATAAATAAATAAATAAATCTTTAAAAAAAGAAAGTGCTGGTAAGGATGAGGAGAAAGGGTGGGATTATAGATGACCTTCTGGAGTGCCATCTGGCCATGAATAACATTTGTGGATGCCCTTTGACTTGTGAATATCAGCAGAAGAAGCAGGAAACGGTGGAAGAGGAGAGAGAAGCTGCGAGAGAGTGACACAAGGAGGAGCAAAGAAAAGAAAAAAAAGTCATAATTGACCAGGAAGAAGAAAGTAAAAGAAGGGACAGAATTGGGAGAACTAAGCCAAAATCGCCTTTGTTTTCTTTTTACTTTTCTGTACTTTTCACTTTTAATAATATATTTTATAATACATATGTATTATACATGAATTTTATAATACATTATACATTCACATCAAAAAGAAGTTATTTTTTAAGCATCCGTAATCCCACCACCCGAGGTTCATAACTACCATTGACATTTGGTATATTTCTTTTGGAATATTTTCTGTGCATAAGCACTTTCCCAAATCATTAAATATTCTTTAAAATGATGAAATAATTTTTGAAGATTGCATGGCATTACATTAATTAAAGGTATTATAATAATTTCTAATGTGTTCCCATTATAGAAAATGTGTGCTGTTTCCAAATTTTAAAACTACAATTAAATAGTTTTTACACAAACTTTGTTAGCATTCCTGATCACTTTATGGATGTGGAATGACTGTTTAAACATTGTTTTGTTTTGTTTTGTTTTGTTTTGTTTTGTTTTGTTTTGTTTTTTAGAGGGTGGGAGGGTCTAGAGGGAGAGGGAGACAGAGACTCTTAAGCCGGCTCCACACTTAGTGTGGAGCCTGATGCGGGGCTTGATCTCATGACCCTGAGATCATGACCTGAATCGAAATCAAGAGTCAGATGCTTAATCGACTGAGCCACCCAGGTGCCCCCCACCCCTTTTATTTTGAGAGAGAGAGACGGTTTAAACATTGTTAAGGCTTCTTATTCCATATTACCCCTTTGCCTTCAAGAACAATTATAGCAGTTAATACTTTCTCCAATCATGTGAAATCTCCATGTATCATAACCAAACTTATATTTTTTAAAAGTTTATGCTAAATTAATAAGTGGGATGTTATAATATTGTTTGAATTTGCCTTTTTTATTGGTAGTAAATTGTAAAATTTTACACTTACAGGCCATCTGTTTGTTCTCCACCAAATCTGGGTGAAAGCATCACCTTCTCATGGGGCAGTGACCACCCGACACAGAATTACCATCTGCAGCCTAACCTCATCAGCCCCCCACTCCCCACTCCCTTTGCCTAGCTCTGCCTTTTACTTTGCCATAGCAATTACCACCTTCTTGTATACTTCAAAATTTGCCTATTCATTGTTTTTATTCTTCATCTTCTGTGTGTCTGTCTCCTCCTACTTTTATGTAATCTTCTCAAGGGCAAAGATTGTTGTATGTGTTGCTCATTGATACACCCCAAAATTCTAGAAGAGGGCTTGCCCCACAGTAGACTCTCAATAAATGCCTTATTTTGTTTAATAAATATTACCAAACTTTCTAAAAAAGTATTTAGTCCTCCAATGTGTGAGGAGGTAAATAAACTATGATACATCCATACAATGGAATATTATTCTATGATAAAAAGAAATGAGCTATTAAACCATGAAAAGACACAGGAGAACTTTAAATGCATGTTGCTAAGAGAGAAGCCAGTGTGCAAAGGCCGCATACTGAGTCATTCCCACTGTATGACACTCTGGAAAAGGCAAAAAGTATAGGTAGCAAAAAGACTGAAGGAAACCATCATGGTGGTTGGAGCCCGTATGGAGGGCTCAAGGGAGGGGAAGGAGGGATGAATGTGTGGGGCACAGGAACTACCTGTATGATACTGTATTGGTGGACACATGACATTACCCATTTGTCAAAACCCTTACAACTATACAACACAAAGAGGGAACCCCAATATAAACTATGGACTTTAGTTAATAATAATGTAACAGTATTGGTTCATCAATGATGACAAATGCACCACACCAATGCAAGAGGTGCTAATAGGAAGACCTGTGAGGAGAAGCGGACAGGGGGTATGAGAACCCTATACTTTCTGTGCAGTTCTTCTGTAACCCTAAAACTCTAAAAAAGAACAAGTATTAATTTTAAAGCAAACAAAATATCTACATTTTCTCCTAGTTTTCCTATGTTTTGCTTTTACCTGTAAATCTTCACTCCATCTGGAAATCGCATATAGCATGAAATGAGAAACTAAATTTAATTGAGAAATTATCAACCAATTTCTGCAGCAGCAACACCCATTCTTACATTTATGTGTGACTCTATTTCACATTAAGTCTTTAGGTATAAAAATGCTTGTAACAGTCTAGTCTCTCTTGGATTATTCTTGCAAGGTATGGTAAGGTTTTAAAATGTATAGCTTTTAATATATTTAAAAAACTGACATTACTGGTTTCTCCTAATTGCTCTTCTTTATTACTTTTGTTCTTTGCTCCTTTTTCCCACTTATCTTCCAGCTGAACTTCAGAAATCCTTTCTCAAGTTCCAAACTGTGGTTTTTAATAGTGTTTTGTTTAATCGATATCTTGATATGTTTTACAATATTGAATGATCTCATTCAGGAATGTAGCAGATCTCTGAACTTATGCATCTTCTGTATATTCACTTTTTTTAATTTGGGTTATTTAAGTCATATACATTTTTGTGAGCTTTATTTCCAAGTTATTGTATTTTGTTAGTCTGTTCAAGGTTTCCCATATTTTCCAAAATTGAACACCACTATTCATGTAGCATATATAGTCATTTTCAATATATTTAGTTTTTAGCCTCACTCATATTTTTGGTTAGTTTAATAGGTTTTCCCAGTTGGTGCTCTTGCATTTTCAGAGTTGACTCCTCTAATCTGCAAAACCGTCATTGTTTTTTTTATTTTTGCGTGCTTCATCTTTTTCATTCTTTTTTTTTTGTTGTTTTTCCTTCTAGGTCTTGCTGCACTGGCTCACACTTTGCAGAATAATGTAAATAATCAGGGAGATGAATGCATCCTTATTGCATTTCCTAATTTAAGGTAAAAACCCATGTACAACTAACTGGTGGTGTCGCCTGGAATTCCAACAGGTACTGCGTGTGTATGCATATGTGCACACACACCAAAAAATATGAAAAAACATATAGTACATAAGTTTATTAATTGAAAAACGTACAGGAGCCATTAATATTCTAATGAAAATGTGACTTTTTGAGAGAGAGAATATACAGCATTTTCTTCTTCCTTAACGATAAAAGTCTTTTGTTCAGGATACTTACTAATATTTCTCAGAAGTAGGGTTTCATGAAACATACTTTGGGAAAATGTCTATTGGTTATTAACATGACTTCGACTGTTGGTTTGAAAGTTGGCTCCTACCAAGTCTTTCACTCATTTATGCATCAGATCTGTATTAAGCCCCTCTTATGTGCCAGGGCTCGGCTAATGCTAAAGGTTCAGTGAAGCTCGACGTTCGCGTCCTGGCGCACAAACCTTCAGTCAAGCGGGAGATACAGTAAACACAAAATAATAGTTCTGTGGAGTAGAGTGCCTAAGGAACACAGAGGAGGGGAAACGCATCCAGGCGAGGAGGTTGGAGCTGTCAAGGAAGTTTTTCTGGCACTAGCGATGGACTTCTAAAAGGTGAGTATTAACTTGGCACTTTGGGAAGAGGCTGAGAGGAATGGCGGCTGACAGCAGAGAGGGCTATTCCAGGCAAAGAAGAATGTGTGAAGGGGAAAACACGGCATATCTGAGAAACTGAAAGACTTGAGGAGTGAACTATAGAAGGTGCTTGAAGCCAGGGAGCGACACAATGCGAGTTGTGTTTTGGAAATCCCCACCCTGGCTGGCTTCAGGAGAGAGAAAGGGCGCGAGGTGGGCAAGCCTTGCGCCAAGGAGGCCAGTTAGCAAGCTGATCACTGTCAAGGCAAACGTGGCCAGCTCATCTTTGAAAAGGAGTAGGGAATAAACCACGCCATTTCTCTACTTCCTTCAGGTTGTATTGCTGCTTTTATTCATTTTATTAAAAAATAGGGTGCCTGGTGGCTCAGTTGGCTAAGCGACTGCCTTCGGCTCAGGTTATGGTCCTGGAGTCCCGGGATCGAGTCCCGCATCGGGCTCCCTGCTGAGCGGGGGAGTCCGCTTCTCCTTCTGACCCTCCCCCCTCTCATGTACTCTCTCTATCTCATTCTCTCTCTCAAATAAATAAATAAAATATTTAAAAAAAAGATGCCTTGACTATCTTCTCTCAGCTGTCTATAGAAATGCCTTCCAGAAACCTTCAACACAACCCTACATTCACAGCTTTCAATTTGCAGCCAGTGTAAGAAATAGGATACAGAGGCCCTTTGTCTACCACAAAATTTCTACTGAATGTTTCAATGTCTCTTACAGACAGAACCATGTAATAATTCATGTCAGAATTAAACCAAAAACATATTTCTTACCTTACAAAATTTTATTTTTTATTTTATTTTATTAGAGTAAGATGTGACTATTATATTTTGCTCTTCTTTCTTTCCAAGAAGCTCCTGCTAAGGTTTTAACTCAATTACAATAGACTTTCTTAGCTTCTCTCCTTACCCTTTTACCAAGTTTTTGCTTCTTAGTCTTTTATTTTCCTTTTATTATCAATTTGTATTTTTATTTTTTAAAGGATTTTTATTTATTTACTTGACAGAGAGAGAGAGAGCATAAGCAGGCGAGCGGAGAAGCAGACTCCCTGCTGAGCAGGGAGCCCGATGTGGGGCTCGATCCCAGGACCCTGGGATCACCACCTGAGCCGAAGGCAGACACTTAACCGACTGAGCCACCCAGGCACCCCAAATTGTATTTTTTAATATGACAAACTTTAATCCTTTACAGAATATATTCGAGGAGCAAGGATGAGGGGAGAGAAAAGTTTTCACCTATCATTTTTTGTGGGGCAATGATAATAATAATAATAATAATAAATTATTGTTAATAATAAATATTGTCCTCATTTAAGAGTCAGAGAAGTTAAGTAACTTGCCTGTGGGCACATCTACAGTGAATTTTTGGACCAGCATTTAAATCTATGTCTTCTGGGGGCACCTGGATGGCTCAGTGGTTAAGCGTCTAACTCTTGATTTCAGCTCAGGTCATGATCTCAGAGTTGTGAGATGGAGACCCACGTCGGGCTCCGTGCTTAGTGTGGAGTCTGCTTGAGATTCTCCCTCTCCCTCCCCCTCTGCACCCACCCCCCCAGCTGGCTTGCTCACTCTCTCTCTCCCTCTCACTCTAACATAAATAAATAAAATCTTTAAAAACATAAATAAATAAAATCTTTAAAAATGATAATAATAAATAAATGAATCTATGTCTTTGACCCCAATCTTACCCTATTCTACTCTCCTATGCCTAGTAGGCAGGAGAACTTAAGGGGGTGAATTGAATCTATGAGGCTTTAAATTCAATTTAAAATGAAAATATTATGGAAATTATAAAGGGGTGCCTGGCTGGCTCAGTCAATAGACCATGCAACTAGATCTCAGGGTAGTTAGTTTGAGCCCCACATTAGGCATAGAGTTTACTTAAAAGAAAACTGTTGGTATACACAATGTATACATATATAAAATCATCACATCATACTTTAAATATCTTACAATTTTATTTGACAATTATACCTCATAAAAGTGAAAACATTTTTAAAAATAAAAATAAATAGAAAAATTCCAAAAGGCAAAATGACAGGATGAGAAAGAGCATGGCTAATGAAAATTTATAAACAAAACAAAACAAAACAAAACTGTGAGAATAAAAAATACTAATAGAATTAAAATTATTTAGCCTAAATCAGAGAAAGATAAGAAGTGATTTCAAGCATATAAAAGATATGTTAGCTGGGCTCGTTCAGGTAGATGAGGGTTTTCCAGTTTACTTCAATAAACAGGGTTCCTTAGGAACTGAAGAATGCAGAAAACAGCCTCCTAGTCACACTCATGGACCCTGGATCAACTTTTAAGACACGAGCCAGGTTGAGTCACCTGGTTTCCCTTTCCCCTCCATGGCAGGTGAACACTGATGCTCCTTCCAGTGACCCGCCATTATGGCCCCACAGCTCCACACAGCTGCTCTATATTTGCTAAGATGCCTCCACTACCAACAGACGCTTCCTGTAGTCTCTGCCTCAAGGTTTCTGATGACTCATGGATTCTGCTCACCTCTTGTCTTTGTTAATCTTGAACAATGGCTGATTGAATCTTCAGCTTCTAACCAGATTCAAGCATCTCCATTTGGCGAAGGTATTCGTCAGGTCACCTGGGTGACTGATGGTCAGCCTAGATGGCTGGGGTGGCTAGGTCACCAACCCCGGGCACCTGGCCAGGATACCTGGATGCAGAGCTCTCCGTTGCATTCCACTCTGAACACGTCACAGACTTCAGAAAGAGGTCCTGTTCTAGGTGTTTTTAAGGGACACCAGAGACAAACTTGGTCCAGCTCAAAGACAGAAATACTAAAATAGTTTTAATGGCTAAGGGAGAGACGTAAGTAAAAAAGAAACACATTCTTCATAATAATGAGACCTGGTAAGCCATGCAATGAGACCCTAAGGGGTGTTCAAAAGTCTTGTCCCTAGAAATCAATGAATGTCTGAAGTGACATTATTGAAGCCTACTTTGTAGGATTCCAACTAATCACACACATCTGTTGTTTGGCCATATGATAATTACTAATGAGTAGAATATGTATCAATATTATTCAGAGGCATCAAAGTCCCCTGCCTTTCACATATGCACCTACACTCTGAATTTCCCCATATCCAGCACATTTCTTTCTCCCCTTACCAAGCAAGCATCCATCTCTGAGCCTGGGTCCTCACAGGGGATCAATGCTGTGGAATGTGCTGACCTGGAAAGCAATGTAGATCCACTGTAATAGCACTGTCAGTGGCCTCCCCATACCCTTTGTCCCTTACCATTTTAGTGGACAACAGCTTCCTCCTGCAATACCTGCATGTCTTTGTCAGAGGGCTTTTTCTGACTGCTGAGGTCCACTCTGCCCACAGGCTCAGCAGACCAAATTAGCAACCTCATCCTGCACTAATAGGAACAGACTTCAACTAATGACTGTGCTTATCCCAACCCTTCTGCCACATGAGTGGCATGACTCTGAGGTATGTATTCTACACCATTCCCCAGTTTAATTTAGTAAGATCAAGTTCCAGGTGGCAACTTTCTTTCCTGCCTCATTTCTCCACTCTCCTACCACTGTTCCCCGGGATCACCTCCCAATAAACTTCCTTCACTAGGAATCTTTGACTCAGGGCCTGCTTCCAAGGGAATCCAAAACAAGACACCAAATCTTACCTCCGCCCTTGTATTTTACTCAATGATGGAGATGTTCATTTGTTACTTATTGATTATATAGATGGTTACCACTACTGGGAGTGATCAGTCATGGTCCTCTTTGCATACGACTTAAGGGATTACCAGGACTTGGGACTTGCAGTGCTGAAACCAAGTAAGTTCTGGGCAAACTGGGATGAGATGATCACCCTACCCGCATATCGCCCGCCTGCGCTGGTGAGTACGTGCAGCAGTTTCCTTCTTATGGGCTCTACCTTCATCACCAAAAGCTTCTGAACAGACATGAGGCAGACAGCTGGAGGTTGCTTTGAATCAACCAAGGACGGAACAGTATTATTAGCATGTGGGTTAATTAACTGGAAAAGAAGCAGAATTCTTCACCCATTGTGCACAATAGGCATGCTGAGGAAGGAGAATAAAGGGCTCAAGAGCCTGAGAGGACCATATGACTCGAGATCATTGCCTTGAGATAGGGACGAGTGGTTATCATCTAACAGTTATTCACAGCTCCTCGCTGTGCCTAGCACAAGGATCTCACATTTTGCCAAAAGTCCTGCAACACTTCATGGGATGTGAAAAAATTAAGATGTTCATTAAACCAAGTGTCACTAAGTGTAGTGTTCAACTCTTAAACACATCAAGGTATGTTAAGGTCTTTTGTGGCATTAACTAGCTGATGTTCTTGCTAGGTTCTGCCATGGGCTCTCAAGCATATCCTTTCTAATAGAAAAAATATAATCACGAACATCACTTTCATGATATATCAAGTCTCTATGGCCAGGAACATCAGTCCAATACCTGGCATGTCCCAGTGCTTCTATAAGGATACTTGGGTTGTAATGATGTATGAAAACATTTTGTAAACCACAAAGCGTCATGTAAGTTGATTAACCCATAATTCATTCATCACACATCATTTTAACAATTAAAACTATAAAATTTTATATTAATGTGCTGGAATCATTTTAATTTGGACTGTGAACAGAGATTTTCCTCTTTTTTATCACTCATTTCCAGCCCTAGAAACGTGAATGGCACAGATCAGGTAATCAACAAATGTTTGCCTTATGAATACATAACCAAATAGTGCTGCCTTGTGGACTGAGATCTGTGCGTCAGGGCCCAGTGGCCCTCTGATTTAATGCCTTGGTAGGAATACTTTCTTCATTCTAGTTTTAAAGAGTGTATTTCATTACAGTTCTTGAATTATACTATAATCTACCTCATTACAGAGACTTCAACTCTTCCTTCTTTCTTTCAAAGGTCAGTCTATGTTAAATCACTTTTACTGCTTGTGTCTTAGTGAATGCTTTTTCTTCCTGAGGAACTAATATGTTTCCTCCATTTTGAAAATGAAAAATTATGCAATTTTCCATATTTCCCTTTTTGCATTGGCTTCTAGGAAGCCCAGAAACCAATTTTATATGTATTTCCATTCAAATTTAACTTTTTAAAATCCCTTTAAATCTTAATTTTAAAGAATTATTTTTCCTTTAAGACATTCCGTATGTTTCTGGGAGACAGAATGTAAACATATTTGGTGCCATGAATTTTATGAACTTAAAAGTAGGTATCTAATTTACCAAGGCATTGTTCTAGTGGTAAAAGTTTACTCTGCAAACTTTTAAAAGTTACCACGTATTGTCTACAGAACCTGATAACTTCACTTTAAGGTTCATGAAATCAATGAAATTTGCATGTGTCAACCCAATTAAGAAACAGTAGTGTGGACTTACTTAGACAATGGGAAGGTTATTTGGAATATGTTATTCCAGGTACAGACAAAATCTGTATTGTGCAGGTAGGAGACCTAGCTAGCTCCCTCTACTCCCTAATTGTTTGAATTAGTTTTTTTTCTTCTACTGGATGAGAAGCTGAAGCCCCAAACCCCACATGGCCAATAAAGCAGCCAAATCTGTAGTCCGGTACCCTATGTGTTTGTGACCAGTATTTGGCCTCTTAAATAATAATTTTAATATAGACAGTGGAGCAGAGAGATTAAGAACATAGAGTTTGGCTTTTGAAAAACTCTAGACTCTGCCACTTAGTGCCACTTGAGCTCACAAATAACTAAGTCAGTACAACTCATGTGCAAGAAATTGGATCCATTTGAGCCCTGCAGTGACCTTGGCCTTTTCCTTAAGTGTTAGCCTCTCCAAGGCCAAACCCCAAAATTAACCAAACTTGCTCCAGTGAAGGTGGGACTAGCGTCTGACAATTACTGCAACTATACCATCCTCGGGGGTGGAGCCCTTCTCTATATCTGTCTTTCCAATAAACCCCTCAGAGACCAGGAAGAAAAGAGATTCACATAATTCTCAGAAATGCCAACCTGATAGGCACACCTGCCAGGTATCATCAATCAGGGCTGGGAGACCCAAGGCCTGGCCACTAGTTTGTTGGGCTATATTTACCTGCGCTGATCCTGGGGCTTTCTCTTTCCGACTAGAGTCCGTGGCCACCAATCAGTCATGCAGCCAAGTCTCCCTACATGACCCCAATCCTGGGGCTGCTGCCTCTGCCACCTGCTATGGGTTGTCACTCTCCAGCACCTCTCAGAGCAGACTTGTGACCCACTGGGCACAGATTCTCACTGGACATGGCTCTGAGCTCCAGCCACAGCCACCAGCTCACCAATGACCAGATGACCCAAAGGTCTGTGTGGTACCAGTGGGTGCCTGCCCAACTCCACCCTCCCCAGATGGTGGAGATTAGGCGAGCAGGATGTTCTAACACATTGAGTCAGATACAGTTTGTCACCAGGTTTATGACTGATGGAACAGGATCAACAGGATGGGGGGATACTGTGGGACCTCTTACCTACACCTTTGCTCAGACCAAAAGTTCCTTTTCATTAACGCCTCCAAGAGGAAGTCACCTCCCTGGGCCTTCTGGGTGACTGACTCCCAGGCTGACCTGACAGCAGTCCTCTGTGGCCCCTGGATAAATATACCCACCTCATTATATTGCAGCTTTTTATTATGTGTATTATAATTATAGTTATAATTTTAATAATTTAATATTATAATTATGCATATGTGTATCTGTCTCCCATCTTAGACTATGAGCTTCGGGAGTGCAGGGACTCTAACTGATTCATCCTTGTCCCGCATTGGCTAGCACAGTGCCTGACAGACAGGAAGCAGGCAGTAAGTGTGGGCCGAACTGTCTGCTTTCATCGGAAGGAACAGGACTATAACTTTGCAAGGGTTGTTTGTTCATGGTTAAGGCCTAAACTAACGTGTAACATTGGAAGTATAGTTTCAATAGAACGGTAAAATTGTCTAATCATTACAGTTCAAATTAGGTACCCCCGGGGCCTCCCCTCAAAAAATACCTTAGTAAAATTATTTTATAATTAAAATCATTAAAAGAAAACTTACATTTCCTGCACAATGTTACACTATTGAGGAAGGCGCGTGAAAATCCCTCATCGCCCTTGATAGGATTCCAGCAGATAACCGTTTTTGATTCTAATCCACATCCCTTTTATCTTCAATTTTAAAAAAAGGGAGGTGAAAAGTTAAAGGAGAATAATATTGCTGTGTACACAGTTTTTTTTTTTTTTTCCCTTCGCAGTTTTTCTCCTCAATGCGCGCAATTGGTAATTAAATATATTTCTGCTGGTCTTGTGGCCATATGCCTACAATATGTAAAAATACATTTGCGCTTTTTTTCCTCCATTCCTTTTGTTCCCAGTGCTGACTGCTGTCAGAGTGAACGGTCCAGATTCCCGTGTGCTGGTATCCATGGGCTCCGTCTTGCCAAGCTGCCAGTCTGGAGCGTCACACCTTACTGCCTTTAAAGATTGCCCTGCAGAGATAGAGGGAAATGGCAATTTTTACATGATGCAGTCTGGCGACCCAGGAGATTTGAAGTCAGAACTGGTGCCAAGATTTACCCAGGAGAGCAAGCAGAGGCAAAAACAGAGAACCTGGGCCAAAAGGAAAAAAATAAAAGAAGAAAGAAGAGGAAGGCTGGGGGATGGGGAAACCCACCACCAACTCTCTCTGGGGGTTCTCTCCAAAGGCCAGAACTTAAGGCCACTGAGTGGGTGATGGTCGTGTTATTAGGAGTATGTGGGTCCTAAAGGAAGTTGAAGGGAAGAGGTCGGCTTTTTTTGCATGCCCTAAATTGTAGTAGATTGCAGAATGTAAATGAGACAATTATTACACCAACGCTCATCAAGCTGGGCTGGAAAGACTTCAATAGCCTGATGAATATGCATGCAAATTTGTTAATTAAGTTAATTATTCTGCTGAAAATTCATTTGTCTTCCAAGGACATTTTCCCAATGATTTTAACATGCTAGCGCCATTAGTCATGCTCCATGCTATTTAACATTACTTTTTGTCCACTTTCTTTTCCCCCCACTTTTTAAAAAATATTTTAAAGTTTTAAAAACAGTTGATTGGTTCTTTTAATTGACCCCTACAACGCTGGAAGATGCCTAGAGCCAGCTTGGTAGGCATTCTCAGAAGCACGTTTCAGTTAAATATTTCCTTGATATATAAAATGTCTGCAAAGTGTCACATTGGTGGGGAGGAGAAGGGCTCTATCTGGGATCATTAAAGCCAGAATTTGAACCGTTCTCCACCGTGACCATAAGAGGTAATCTGTCCCCGCTGTGGGCGATTTCCCCAGCTCTGAGTGTCATTTGATACATGGGTTTACCTTGCTGTGAGAGTGTGGCGATTCCAGCCCCCTCTGTCCTCCCGCTGCAAGGCGAGACCCAGCGAACATGTGTGTTCAAACAGGAACCAGGACTGTGATACTTCTCTATCACCCATGAGGGCCCAAACCTGTAACCATGGCAACAAAGGGGACTAGTGTGTTTAAAATCACATCTAAATGGCAAATTGAGATATCTGAAAGAAACGGTTGAGTTTAATTTTGTTAGCCAACAGTAGCCAAAAAATTGTAGCATAGTATTTTTCAAAACTGCACATTATTTTGCTGGGTAAAGCAGGTTTATTTAATTGAGACCATCGTTGTGGGCCTCAAAATTAGAATCTTTGTGGGTCGGAGTGAGCTTTATTCAACCAGATTCTTGATCTTAAGTCACATAGACACACACGAAGCAGCCTATAGAATCTTCCAAAAATCTATGTGCAGCGATTATTACTTCCCGTCTCAACTCAAAAATCTGAACATATAGTCTGATAAATGCAAGTGTTCTTAAGTGAGACAGGAGAATAGAATATTTGAAATCAAGACTTCCAGAAAATCAGAGGACTATGATTGCCTGCACAGACAGTCATACTAAAAGAAGAAAGATTAATCTATGCATCACTCAGGGGACTGCCATATGCATCTTTAAAGGTCTCTCTTAAGGTCATTTATTTTCTTTTGAAAGAAGGTAAATTCAGATTCTCCCCCCGCACCCATCAGTCATCCTCAAAGAACTCACCAATACATCCTCAAAGAACTGTACTGATATAGGTTACAACCTATATCTTCAGTTAAGGTTGATCAGACCAGCTTAGAGCCAGGCTAATGGAAAAGGGATTAAGTAAGGAAGACAACATGATTTAATTAAGAGTTAAAGAAAAATTAATTGGTACGCTATCTCTTTCGAGCCATCCATATATATTTTATACAGTATGAATGGCACTATGTGTCACATAGATCGTAAACCAATTAAAATGATATTTTAAACCCTGTAATTTCTATAATTCCATCTGTTTTAGGAGGTTTAATTAGTGAAGTTACAAAAGCCAAATATATTTGAATATTTTGAAAACAGGCCGAACAGCAAGAACTGAAAAGTTCCCATAAACATTTAACCATACAACCATGTACATTTCATGAGACTCTACTTCAGTTAAAATAATATGTGTGGATTTTTCTAAATTTTACCAATAGTAAGTCACATCCCCCCAAAATTATGATCATGTGTTAGCCTGTGTAAATTAATTCAGGATTTTTTTTTCCTGTTTTTCATCAAACTTCCAGAGATTTCTTCTGATGAAAATCCCATACCTGTCATTTAATCTCAATTATGGGCCCAAAGGAGTGACAGCTACATAAAATTAACACTACTTTCCCTTAACTATTCTTTCATAGGCTTATAAGAGAGGCTTGCCATTTTGCAAGTAGAAGGGAATATTTTTCAGATATATGCAAAAACATATTTCAGCCTACCAATAACCTGTTTTTGAGAAATAAAAGATGACAGAAGTAAGAGATGACAGGTTATGCCATCTTTAAAATTTGAACACAAAATCCAAAGCTACAAAGTGAAGAATTCAACCCATTTCGGCACTATGAAAGGAAATGGAATGAAATGGAAATGATGAATGCAATGACTAAGGAAATGAAAGGAAAATATTATTTTGAAATTTTTTTTAAATAATGGGTCAAACACAACATCTTGCTCTGTTCTTTGGTTTGGATGCTGTGCTGAGCAGCTGTGCATGATTCTGGGCCTCATATGGTCGCAGTCACCAATGACTGACAGAACAGTGGTGACAATGTGACGTATAATATTCTCTCTTATCAAGATGCTTGCCACACCATGATTGTGACTCAGTGGGTGTCCAGCTCTGTCTTTCCTTTTTACTGGATTTCTGACATATAACAAGACGTGATTAATTTTTTTATATGCCTGTCTTTTTCATTACCAGAAATACAGGAGCGTAATTTATTATTAATTCTACTCCTAGTCCATACTACCTGAGCAAACTACTTTTGTTTCCATTTGTATTTGTGTTGTATACTGTTAAGTAGGAAAAAATGGCTAATAAAGGAAACAGGGAATCAAACCTGACTTGCACTGGAAAACTGACATTTATTGAGGATCTACTATATGATTGTGTGTCATGGGCATCATCTCCTTAGTCATTGCATCCATCATCCAAGAAAGGTAGAATTATCCTCATTTGAAAAGTGAACAAAGCAAAAGCCAAAGAATTTAAGTCCCTTGCTCCAGAAAAAAGAAAGAAATGAAAATTTCCAATATGCGAGCAGCAGGAGCAAGATTTGGAGCCAGAAAACATATCCAGATTGTTTGTTTTACCCCAAAGCTTTCAAGTGTTCTAATATACCTGGGTACCACTACTACTCTTCAAAAACTCATCTTTGGAAGGCCAGAATATATGCAACAGTAATATTCTTGTAAGATCGAAGCATTTACTTTCATCACAAAATACTCCCTGGACCTCTCATCTTGACTTCATTGTATCATATTGTATGGTATTAATTATGGACTTCCTATCTTTTAAAAGGATTATCTTTTCTACTTGGATGTATTTTGAGCTAAAACAACAACAACAACAACAACAACAAAAAAAAAAAAAAACATGGTGAATATTCCCAAGAAGGAGGTTAAATAGATTTTGTTTGTAAATAGTTGAGCAGTTGCAGGAGGCATCTGTTACTCTTCTGCTTCACCTGCGCTTCTCTTTCTTCAGATCTGTACTTCCTCCCCACCTGCCATGCGGCTGTCCTGGGGAGGCTCCATCTCCCCACCTCGCCCTTTTCATGGGGGTGGGGCTACCCAGAATCCTGGGAGGGGGTTAAATATGTCCAAGCAAAGAGGTTCTTTCTCCTTCTAAAATGATGAATAGGGAGGGTCTATGGAAATAGAAGGTCATCTTGGCTGCTGTGAGGAGTGAGATTTTTTCCAGAAAAAACAACATAGAGGGAAGCAGAGGAGAAAGAGTGGGAGGGAAAGAGGAAGAGAGAGTCAGAAAGTTGATGTCAGGTCAACTTGTCTATGACTTCTCACTGACAGGAGCCTAAAAGTTCTCTCTCTCCTTCCTCTCCCTCTCTCTCTGTCTCACTGTTTTGACTTGGATAATTGTCCTAATATAGACATCTGCAAAAGTCCGAAGAGATATTATGCACCAATTTACATTTCTTAATTCTGTAGTGTTTTTATTCAAAATTTACAAGGGCAAAGTGGGTCAATATCTCAAAAGATCCATATATGTTGATCTTAAAAGGGTTTTCCACTAGCCCATCTTTAATGATCTGTGTCACTTTAGTCATTAATCTGTATTTATCAAATATTTCAGTAGTCGTAAGGAATCTTCCATCCACCATAGCAATGTATCAATTTGTAATTATATGCCAGAGTTGAGTTTCTATACTAGAAAGATTGGCCATGAGACAAAACTGAGTCTTTTTATAGTCTGGGCCTGTTCGGTAACACTTTGAATATGACATTTGGCAATGATCATTGTGAAATGCTAGCCAGATAATTGAGACCAAAGAATCCATTCCGAGGCCTGAATGGCTTAGTTTGCTTGTCTATGCTAACGAATTTAACGTTTTTTATGTGTATGCATATTTCCAAAGTCTTAAGAAGGACCTAGAACTCTACTGTACCCTTAGGAATTAATGTTTCTTGGTCAGAGATATTTGAGCCATATTTTGTAATAATTTAGAGAAACTTACAATTTATCATAATAAGACTAAGTTAACATAGTACAAGATCGCAGAACCTGCAGTCAGATTACAGATTTCCAAAGGTTAAAAGCCTGTTTCTGCCACTCAATGGCATTGATGTGATTTCGGGCACATTGCTTCAGCATTTTGTTCCTCGGTTTTGTCATGTTCAAAATGGGGATAGTAATAGTTTCTACTCCACAAAGTTGTTGTGATTGTTTAAGGAGTTAATAATTGAAAAGTGCTTGAAACAGTTCCTGGCACATAAGCTGGGCTCAGGAAAAATGAAGTCTTCTTATTATTGAGTTTTTAATTTACTAATGGAATAGCTTGTTTGTTTTTTTTGTGGGTTTTTTTTGTTGTTGTTTGTTTGTTTGTTTTAAGGCGGGAGAGGGGCAAAGGGAGCAGGAAAGAGAGAGAATCTCAAGCAGGCTCCATGCCCAAAGCAGAGCCCAATGTGGGGCTCGATCTCATACCCCAAGATCATGACCTGAGCTGAAATCAAGAGTCAGATGCTTAACCGACTGAGCCACCCAGGGGCCCCTGGAATAGCTTCTTTTAGGGAACTCCTTCCTGCCCCATTAGCAGAATACACAGCAGTTAGTTATTTAGTTAGTGTAATTAGTGCTAACGATGTGCAAAATCCTGGCTAAAATTCTTCATATTTCTTAGTAGCTGTATTTGCAAGAATTATCCAAATAATTGACACCTATCCAAATCTATTTGTCTGAATGTAGTCCTTGTTTACATGCCAGATGTATCTTCAAAAAAATTCTAATTTTTTTAGTCATCTTCAAAAAGGTATCACATATCTCCTAGGTGCAAGGTACTATATTCAGTGCTTCTGGGGTTTACATAGAAATACGTCATGGAGCATTCTCGGGAATGTGCTGCAACAACGGGGACAGCAGCAGTGGTGAGGCATACTTCCAGAGGGGCATATTCTTTGGGTATTACATGTGGGTTGTCTTCTGACCTCAGAGTATCCCTTATTAGAGCCTAGAGCCCCTGGGCCCCTTCACTCAGGACTAAGTGGACCATCACCAACACCCTTCTGCACAATGGCCACTGGCTTGCCTGGCTGATTCACGTGGGAAAGTTCTTTCATGCCATGGTTTTGCATAAGTCTAAAGGCATCACAAATGCTTGGGCTCAACTACTTCTTGTTTCTACAAACTTTCCTCCCTAGGATAACATCTCTCTCCATCTTGATTGCTTACAGACCAAAACGCCAAAAACACACTTAAAGAAGATATCCAAAAGCTTTTTCTATGCTTTTGACATTCAACTTCACTGTTTTAGGGGCGGAGGAGATGCTGAATTTACTTCATCTTCCTATTTCCCAGAAACTTGAGACCCTCTATTTATTCATTTTTCTTTCATATGCTCTGGTTGAGCTTGACTACATAATAGGAAAGGATTTAAGCTTCCCAATTCTGCAGGCTAACTTATTTGGCAGAGGGCTTACCCTTACCACCCCATCTTAGTTAGCTCTCCTTTCCCCAGATTTTTTCTACCTTTCTGAACCAAGACTGAGTGACACTTCCATGACACATCAATTCCACATACACTAGGCACCTGTGAGGCAGGATCTTATCCTCTCAAACTTCCATTTCTCACACCACCAAGAAAGATAAGGAAGATAAGCAAGTGCCTGGAATGGGCCAGGCCAAGCAGTAACCTAGAGGCATAGAGGACATGCTGAGTACCAAGAGGAAAGGATGGAGGAATGCCTTCCCTGATTGTGCCAGCCAGAAGCCAGCCTTCCCTCCAAGCGGCCCCAAGGACACAGCACTCTGCGGTGTGCAGGGGTCTGATGGCCACTGCTAGATGGCTCCTTCTGGTCGGGATCACATCTTAGACAGCTTGATTTTTTTTAGCCCCTGTCCCTTTGCCTGGCACACAGGTGTTCTATCAGTGTTTTCTGAACCTTGGACAGAAACTCTGAATTAATTTTCCACTTGTTCAGTATCATTCCACTTGTTCTATGAAAACTACAGAACCCACTTATTGTAGTCTCTTCTCAAAGAAAAGCACAGCGCTGCCCTTGACTTGTGGTGCCCCCTTTCTGTGGGTCCCCCAGGAAGAAACCCGTATCTTTTTCACACTTGCCTATTCTCAGTCACTTTCTCCAGACTCTGTAATGTCTCCCTCCAGCTCCGGCTCGCTCAAACACAGACATTCCTGAGCTAGAAATAGAAATATCAAAAATCAAACCACTTAGTGATTACCAGCTATTGCTTATCTCACAATTTCTTTTAATGGAAATAAATGTGTTTTCATAAAATTTGAAGAAAAATATATTCAAATACAGCCTCACAGAATATTTGTCTTAGAAGCAATCCAACCTAACCTCTTTCTCTCAAGCGGCAGGATTTAAATCAAAGAACTCTGAGGAGGAGTTTACATTACTAAACATCGGCTTTTCATATGTTCATTCCATCAATGATAGAACATTGATATAAATATCAAGGGTTATAAAACTCCTCTCTCTGGTACATTGTCTGGTCTCTTCTCTCTGATTCTTTCTGAATAAGGCTGCCCAGGGCACTTACATTTAGATATCCCCAGTTATAACCACATGCAAGGATTGCCGGGTGTCCATCTGATCTGCTGTGGGCAGAGGGACAGAATCTGCCCCATCCTACAAACATAGTTGCCATGGGCTCACAGTGTGAAGGTGATGCTCACAGAAAAGGTGCTGAGCAGAGCCCCCAAAAGATAGTTTTCCCATTGATTAGAGAACTGTCTTTAAATGTTTCCTCGTCATTCCCCAAACCCCTGGGCTTGAAAGAGATAATGATATTTTATATGAGTGGATTTATGAGTAGTTGTAAGCTTTAGAGCATACTGAGCCTTCTGTGCATTTTTGGCTATTATAGAATAAAGGCAATTTACACTTAATATCAATTAGTTTAAAATTAACTTACAAATCTGGGAGAGTTCAACTTTTTATTTTGAAGATCATAGTAATGACATCTATTTTACTTTCTAATGAATGTTAAATTTTAACATGAAACTGGTCTAAGTAAACAATCATATAAAAGCCTTAGAAATGATCCTTAAAAAGTCAAAGTTTCAGATAGGATTATATCTAAATAAACTCAAACAGACTGAAAGCTGTTTCTATCATACTGAAAGCTATTCCACAAGGAGCCTCCCTAACATCCTTCCCGAGTGTTTGTTTATCTGATATCCAGAAATAACTAACCAATAGAATATCAATTTAATAAGTTGAGTTTATTATTGCTATTGTAACATCTTTGCTAATAGTGTCTATCAATCATTTGCCAACAACTAAATTGGCATTTTGAATAAACCTTTAAAGCAGTTATAAAATATGGATTTATAGGAAACATGGATTATATAATGCAGCTGAAGAAAATTTATCAGTATTTCTCTTCTGTAAATTGAAGATCAATGATTAGTAAAAAATTAAAGGTTTCGTTTGTTTGGTCAAATCAGTTCACAATCATTGACCTGTGCATGTCTATGTATGTCCTTCCAAATAAGATATGAAAGCTACAATCAACAGTGTAAATTCAGTAAGTTTGTTACAGAAATAGAAAACCAGGGCCATGACTGAGTATAACAAGGAAAACATGGAATGGAGATAAATCTCAACAGCAAAACCAAAAAGCTAGCTCTTCTGTTTTACAATAAATCCAAATCGATGGGGTTTAGGATATGCTACCTCAAAATCTGGCACCTTGGCATATTGAATATTTTAAGCTGAAGGCATCTGAGAAAACAGCAGATGCAGGAAAGTCACTTTGGTCTCCCCCTCCCTTCTCCCCTGAAACAGGTCATAAAACCTTCATGGGAAAAGAGCCCTCTCTACACCTGGACGAAGGAAGTACCTCCTCTTTGAAAACAAAGGGACACCATCCTAACAAATGGGCCTTGCTAAGTTTCCGCCAGCTTACTATACTCCCCTTGTACTCCTTAACCTATATTCCTACATGGCTGCCCACTCTTGATTGAACCTAGCATAAATATACTCAGGCCCAACTCTTTCTTTGGGTCTTCATTTCCTTATGAAGAATCCTGTGTCACACAAAACTTGTATTTAATAAATTTGTGGGCTTTTCTTCTGTTAATCTGTCCTTGTCAATTTCATTTTCAGACCCAGCCAAGGACTCTAAGAGGGTTGAGGGAAAAAATTTCCCCCCTACAAAACTACCAAGCCAAGAGAAACAAGCCATTTGCTAGTGTTCGATTATATAACCATGCTGACCATCTCCAGGATCTGGTTATAGGAGTCTGAAAGGATTTTCTCTTCACCTGCCTCATAGGGCATAATACTGGTGTCCCTAGGGCTCACAGGAGCCTTCATCTAGATGAAACTACAAGTTATTAGATTGAACATCATAATCATCATAACATGATTGATACCAACATTTCTTCCTTATGAAGCCTTTCTGAATGTTTTATATCAACAAAGAATAGCTACTTTTGACAATAATATATCCTAAATGGAATTTGTGTGAAACCATACTATCTTTTTCAGCTGTGTACAGACCATACCGTGTTTCTGATTTTAATTTCCCTTTTTAAAAAATGGCAACTTTGAACTCAAGGATGTCTACCAGTATTGGTGACTTCAAGACAGAGGTGTTTAATTATAGCAGTACAAGAAATTAATATGCATCTGTTCTACAAAGCTTAACTTAAATTTTTCTCATAAGTGCATTGACGTTACAAGAATAAAATGGCAAAAAGGTTTGCTGGAGATGCTATTTGCATTGGGGGTGGGAGGTGGGTAATTGGGTCAGTCGAGTTCATATATTAAAGAATTGTCTGCCGGCTACTGCGTGGGCTGTCACAGTCTGTCTAAATCAAGCATAACTGCAGATCTCCAGAAAGCTGTTATTGATAAAAATAAAAATCCACATTTTATTTAGTTTCAAACAAAGAGACAAGGCTAATATCAACTATATTTGATCACCAAGTGTGTGCTGGTTGAATATTTAGTTTTACTGTACCACAGCTTGTTAAAATAAAAAGTCTTGGTGTTTTTAGAAATACAGATAGGTTTGATAATTCATCTCAGTCTGAGGACAAAAACTGAGGTTGGAAAGAATGAATGTTTCTTTGATGATGTCACATCTCCAGATAAAAAGAAGAAAATAAAAACAACAAATTTATAAAAATAGTTGAACCTCATCATAAAAATTTCTGGCTTCCATAATCAATCAACATTTCCTGAAGACGCCATGTTTTTCTCCATCATCTATTTAAATGGCTCAAAAATGGTATCACAACGGACAGATTCCCTTGCAAAAGGAAACAATTACTTGGTAGTACAGGTTATTTTAATGGACATATCCCTTTAAACAAAGCCATCACATCTGTTCCGCCTTCTAATTACAAATGCAAAAGGAATACAATTCACCAATGCCTCATAAAAAAAGTAAAACATAAGTGATTTAAATGCATATGTATGTCCCCTAGTCAGTGCAGCATACAATCTGCTATGTTTTTTACATGTTCTGGGCACAGATCAGATGGAAAACCTGTTCTCTGGCGAAATGTGATTTCTTCTCCCTGGATAAGTGTGATGCTGTATCGAAGCAATGGTTTGCAGTGTACACTACAGATCTAGCAAGTTAAACTCCAAGCTAAACTCTTCCTGGGGATTGATATTTTATGATCAATATGATGGGTCCCACCACTCCGATCCACATTGAGTACTAGAATATGTTAATCCAATGTATAGAAGAGATTTTCACTTCTTTCTCTTTCTTCAAAAAGGAGGAAAACAATGGAAGTATTTTCATAGTGTTACCTAATGGTCCTTGCTCATGGGGGTGACTCAATGGCATTTATTGCTCCCCAAAGATTGTTTAAAGAATTATGTGTAGTTCTCATATTAAATGGTAGAATAGACATTGGTATATAATAATATCTTCTTCTCAAAGAAAGGTAACTTCTTTCTAGTAAAAATAGTCCCATTTAAAGATCACATTTGAATGGGGTTCATTTTCTGGACCTCTGAGTGGGGCAGGAAAGCAGGAATTTGATTAGAGCTAGAGGTCGGGAGAGGCAAAATCCTGTACTTAATTAGGATAACGTCACATACTCAGAGTGCAGTGTTATCAACCAAAACTCAATTAACAATTCAATCTTAAATATTAAGAAAATGTTATTGTATTGCTTCCTCGATCAAGATTGGATTCATCCAGGTTCTTTCACCCACTTTTCACCAGGACTGGGAATGTTGGTGGCATGTAGATGGGCCTCAGTTCTTCCCCTGCTAAGAAGGAGGCATCTCCAAAGTGGAGGCTGTCTTATCCGTGAGTGTGTACCATTACTGAGAATAGACCCATTATGGGGAACAGAACTTCACAAATATTAGCCGCATATTTTTTGAATGAATGAATGAATGAATGAATGAACCTGAAAGTATGAATGGGTAGTTGACTGGTCCTGACAAAATTCTGCTTTCAAAGAGTCATTTTATGTGAAAATATTAAAATAAGTGTTAATACAGTCTTTCCATCTGAAGACAATTTTTCCACCTTGTAAATTATCACTAAATCTCAGAAGACCCTATTAGTATATCTCTCCTAGAACTTGTTGTGAGGATAAAATGAGATAGTATATGTAAAGGACTTAAAACAGTGCCTGGTCCAAAGTAAGTGCTTGGTTAATATCAGCAATAATAATTTTGTTCACTATGACAAATAACTCAGACAGAGCCTGGTCAATTTTTCATCCCACAGAAAATTAATTATATTCATTACTAATTTTTTAAAACCTGAGTTTAATGGCAGCATTGGATAGTCAAAGTTTTAAATGTACCAAGTACACACCTGCACAAGCATACATAATTAAAAGGCAATAGATAATCATCAGGGTAAATTTTATTAAGATTTCATAGAGAATAAAAGTTATTAAGAGTACAGCCTTCAGAGCTGGCCAGTTCTGCCTTAGAAAACCAACTTTGTCTCTTCCTCACTGTGTGAGCTTAGATTTAACTTTGCTAAGTCTCTGTTTCCTCATCTGAGACATGGGGATGATAAAGAATACCATCTCATAGGTTTGTTGTCAGTGATTAACAAGGCAAAGGGCATTGCCTAGATCATTCTAAGTACTCAATAAATATTAGCTATTATTATTACTATTGCTACCACTCCTGGCATCAAATTTCATCACATGCTGTCAAAGCTTTTAAATTGAATTCTGTCATTTTCATGAGCAAGAAGAAAATCCTGATGTGGTTTGACAAATAAGGACCCCAAAGTAAATTATTTCTCCTTCACATACACAACTGACTTCCTTTGATATGAACATGAGCTCTCTATGTGCATAGAAGTAAGGATAGACCAAATGCTCTTCACATCTATTTGGCTTTCTAACTTCAAAAGCAGAACTCCGAGGCAATCTGCTGCTGCGTACAGCCCTCACAGCCTCCTGACTGGGTTCACTAATATAGCATCAGATGGAAGCGCTAGTATTCACACAGCAACTCTCTATCACCTGATTGGCATAAAAGACTTGTGTACACTAAATATTTTCTTTCCAGGCATCTTCCCCATCCTTTCCATTCTCATTGCAACACCTGAATGTCATGAACATTCCAAATGTTGGACTTCTAGCAGATCTTCCTTCTCAAAACTACCCAAAATTCAATTTGCATGCTACCATGACCCTGAAACATAGTCCAAAAATATTATGTCTCAACTCAAAGAAGTTGCTATGCAGTAACCTCTTTGACATTGGCCATAGCAACTTCTTACATGTCTCTTGAAGCAAGGGAAACAAAAGCAAAAACAAACTATTGGGACTCCACAGAAATAAAAAGCTTCAGGGCGCCTGGGTGACTCAGTCAGTTGAGCATCCAACTCTTGGTGTCAGCTCAGGTCATGATCTCAGGGTCATGAGATGGAGCTCTGCTTAGGACTCTGCATTTAGCGTGGGGTCTGCTTAAGATTCTTTCCCCCTCCCTTTACCAACTGAGCCACCCAGGCGCCCTCCCCCTCCCTTTACCTCCCCTCTGCCCCTCCCCCCACTTAGGCTCTCACTCTCTCTCTCTAAAATAGATAAATTAATAAAATCTTAAAAAAATAAAAAATAAAATGCTTCTGCACAGCAAAGGAAATAATCAACAAAATTAAAAGGCAACCTTCGGGATATGAGAAGATATTTACAAATGACATATCTGATAAAGGGTTAGTATCTAAAATATATAAAAAAATCTATAAAACTCAACACCCAAAAAAACAAATAATCCATTTAAAAAATGGGCAGAAGACATGAATAGACATTTTTCCAAAGAAGACATACAGATGGCCAACAGACACATGAAAAGATGCTCAACATTACTCATCATCAGAGAAATACAAATTTCCCTGCGTGGCTAGTGCAGCCACTCTGGAAAACAGTATGGAGGCTCCTCAAGAAGTTAAAAAATAGAATTACTCTATGATCCAGCAATTGCATTACTAGGTATTTACCCAAAGGATAGAAAAATACTGATTCAAAGGGATGCATGCACCCCAATGTTTAGAGCAGCATTATCAACAATAGCCAAACTATGGAAAGAGCCCAAATGTCCATCAACTGATGAATAGATAAAGATGTTGTATGTATGGGTGTATATATATATATATATATATATATATAATGGAAATATATCAAAATATCAAAACAATGAAATATATCAAAATATCAAAACAATGAAATTTTGCCATTTGCAGTGTCGTGGATGGAGCTAGAGTGTACTATGCTAACTGAAAAAAGTCAGAGAAGAAAGACAAATACCATATGATTTCACTCATACGTGGAATTTAAGAAACAAAACAAATGAACGTAGGGGGAGAAAGAGAGGAAAACAGAAAATAAACTTGTAATGACAGAGAACCAACTAATGGTTATCAGAGGGGAGGTGGGCAGGGAGATGGGTGAAATAGGTGATAGGGATTAAGGAGGGCACTTGTGGTGATGAGCCCTGGGGGTTTTATTGTTATATGTAAGTGTTGAATCACTAAATTCTACACCTGAAACTTGACACTGAAATATTACACTGTATGTTAACTAACTAGAATTTAAATAAAAACTTGGAAGAAAAAAGTTGCCATGAATTCTCAGTGACTCTAGAATGCAGAATCCTTAGCCTAAGTTTGGGGTCTTCTACATTTGCCCCTCTAGATCCACTCTCCACTCTGCTCTGTCCAGCAGGCTCACCTCCACAGAGGAACACTAGGAGCTCTTGCTCTCTGGCTTCCAGTTGGGTTTGACCAAAGGGAAATCCCAAAAGGTCCTGGTGAGAACTTTAATTGAAATGTGGGGGAAGAGAGAGCTACCTTCCTTCCCTGCCAGACTATGGCTTTGGCAGTGGCCGCATTTCCCTGCTTAGGGCCATGGTTCTTGCCAGGCCTCCTTTTCCCATAGATGTAGCACTTTCCAGTTTCTAGTTACAGTTCCTCCTCATGTCCATTCAGGCCTAAAGGTGAGGATTGCTTCCCTTTATTAAACTCTTCAATTTTATCCCATTTAAGTGTGCCTTCTGTTTCTTACCAGGATCTTGACTCATACAGAGCAGTTCATGACATGTGCTGCCATCATGAACATTCAAATTATCATCATCCCCTAACCATTTGCATAAGACCTGGACGATGCTTTCCTAAGGCATTTAGAAATGCATTGGCAAAAGGAGCACCCACATCTTTGAAAGTCCCTGAGGTGGTATTATTAGAATGTAGAGGTGAGAAGCTGGCATTGAACTTCCTGATTTCAATGGAAATAATGGAATCTCAGGGTGGTAGAAACCATATGGCAGTGTTTAATCATCATATGTAATTACCCCCAATAAGCCAGGGAAGAGTTCAGAAAAGATAAGTAGGGATAGGTTGCCATTAAGTGGAAGGGACAACTGTATAATTTATAAGGGTTCTTCCCACTCTCTTGCCCTCTGTCATAAAACAGTCCAGAGGGATCTTGAATGCCTTGATATTCTACAGAATATCACACTGGTCCAGTTCATCAATGACATTATATTAATTGGATCTCGAGAACAGGGAGTAGCTAGAACCCCAGATGTCTTAGAAAGACATATGCATGCCAGAGTATGGGAAAATATCTCCACAGTATTTCAGGGGTCCACCACATTGGTAAGATTCCAAGAGTACAATAGTCTGGGACCATGGCAGGGTACTTCTTCTAAAGTATGAGACAGATGTTTTAACTGACCCACTGTCCACAAAGAGGCATAAGGTTTGCTGGGTCTCTTTGGGTTCTAGAAACAACACAGGTGTGCTGCTATGACCCAAGTTCTGGATCCCCTGTGAGGCTGTCAATTTTGATTAAAGCCAGGCTGCCATTCAAACTTCTTAGCCACTTGGACTTTATGACCAATCATATCCAACTGGGCTGGAAGTATCTGTGGCAGATAGGGATGCTCAGTGGAGTCTCTGGAAAGCCCCACTACAAGAAGTGCAGAACACCTCCCTTGGGTTTGGAGTACAGCCATGCTACATTCTGTCAACAATGATTCTCCATTAGAAAGGCAGATTGGGGAGAAGGAAAGATGGCGGAGGAGTAGGGGACCCTATTTCACCTGGTCCCCAGAATTGAGCTGGATATCTACCAGACCACTCTGAGCACCCACGAAACCAGCCTGAGATGTAAGAAGATCTGGATCTCTACAAACAGAATATCACAGGCGGTTGGTTTCAAGGTACGAAGCGGGGAGCCGTGATTCCGCGGGCAGATCTCGGAGGATAAACGGCTGCGGGAGGGTGCCTGGCCGTGGGGATCCTACACCGCCGCTGAGCGACAGCCTCGCGCGCTGGGGACTGGGCACAGACTCCAAGACCGGTAGCAGCGGGGAAAGGACTTTAGGGCAGCCCCCAGGGCAGAAACCCAGAGCGGCTGGGTAGCGTGCAAACTGGGAGCAGCTGGCGCTTTTAGAAGCACAAAGGGCAGAGACGTGCCCCAACCAGGAGGCAGGACTGGGAGCACCACAGAGGGAGGCACAACCCAGGATGCTGCAGTTTATAGCAGCACGGACAGAAACCGAGACAGTGTGGCCTGGAGAGCTCACTGAAGAACAGACTGCAATCTCTCTGCTCTGAGGCAGAGGGTTGGAAACAGTCTCTTCTGCTCTGACTCGTGGAAGAGACACGGAAAGCCACCAGGGAAAGCCGCCGGAGAATAAAAGCCCCAAAAACTGATCCCCACTGAACCCATCCCCAGCCACGGGGGGGGGGGGGGGGGGGCACGGCAACTCCGCCCAAACAGGGTTGCCTGAGTAACAGCACGGCAGGCCCCTCCCCCAGAAGACAGGCTGGGAAAACAAGAGGCCATCAACCCTAAGATCCCTAGAAAACAGGTGCATTTTGCTTGGGTTCTGGTCAATAATTTGGACTTTATACATCCCTCAACCACCCCTCAACAGAATGACTAGGAGTAGAAACTCCAAAAACAGAAAAGAATCAGAGATCATGACTTATGCTGCAGATTTACAAATGGATGCAGATATAACCAAGATGTTGGAGATGGAATTCAGGCTAGCAATTGTGAAGACAATGGCTAGAATGGAGAAATCAATTAATGGCAACATAGAGTCCCTAAGGGCAGAAATGAAAGCTGAATTGGCAGAACTTAAAAATGCTATCAATGAGATCCAATCCAATCTAGATAATCTAACAGCTAGGGTAAGTGAGGCCGAAGAACGAATAAGCGACCTGGAAGACAATATAATAGATAAAAAGGGAAAAGAGGAGGCCAGGGAAAAACAACTCAGAATCCATGAAAATGAATCAGAGAAATAAGTGACACCATGAAGCATTCCAATGTCAGAATAATTGGAATCCCGGAGGGAGTGGAGAGAGAGAGAGGACTAGAAGATGTATTTGAGCAAATCGTAGCTGAGAACTTCCCTAATCTGGGGAATGAAACAAACATTTGCGTCCTAGAGGCAGAGACGACCCCTCCCAAGATCAAGGAAAACAGGCCAACACCCTGGCATGTAGGGGGGAGGTTAGGGGGAAGAGATTCCTTACGTACAGAGGGAGGAACATCAGAATAACGTCAGACCTATCCACAGAGACCTGGCAAGCCAGAAAGGCCTGGCAAGACATATTCAGGGTACTAAATGAGAACAACATGCAGCCAAGAATACCTTCTCCTGCAAGGCTGTCATTTAGAATGGATGGAGAGATGCAGAGGTTTCAAGACCGGCAGAAACTGAAAGAATATGTGACCACTAAGCCAGCCTTGCAAGAAATATTAAGGGGGGGTTCTATAAAAGGAGAAAGAGCCCAAGAGTGATATACAACAGAAATTTACAGAGATAATCTATAAAAACAACATCTTCACAGGCAACATGATGATAATTAATTCATATCTTTCAATAATCACTCTCAACACGAATGGCCTAAATGCCCTGATAAAACGGCACAGGGTTGCAGATTGGATAAAAACATAGGACCCATCCATATGCTGCCTATAAGAGACTCATTTTGAACCTAAAGATACATCCAGACTGAAAGTGAAGGGATGGAGATCCATCTTCCATGCCAGCAGACCTCAAAAGAAAGCTGGGGTAGCAATTCTTATATCAGACAAATTAGATTTTAAACTAAAGTCTGTAATTAGAGACACAGAAGGACACTATATCATTCTTAAAGGGTCTATCCAACAAGAAGATCTAACAATTGTAAATATCTATGCCCCCCGCATGGGAGCAGCCATCTACATAAGCCAACTGTTAACCAAAATAAAGAGTCATATTGATAACAATATGCTAATTGTAGGAGACCTCAATACTCCACTCTCAGCAATGGACAGATCATCTAAGCAGAAAATCAACAAAGAAACAAGAGCTTTGAATGATACACTGGACCAGATGGACCTCATAGATATTTACAGAACATTCCACCCTAAAACAACAGAATACTCATTCTTCTCGAGCACACATGGAATTTTCTCCAGAATAGACCACATACTGGGTCACAAATCAGGTCTCAACCGATACCAAAAGAGATTATTCCCTGCATATTCTCAGACCACATGCTTTAAAGCTGGAACTCAATCACAAGAAAACAATTGGCAGAAATTCAAACACTTGGAAGCTAAAGACCACTCTGCTCAAGAATGTTTGGGTCAACCAGGAAATCAAAGAAGAACTTAAACAATTCATGGAAATCAATGGGAACGAAAACACATCGGTCCAAAACCTGTGGGAAAATGCAAAGGTGGTCCTAAGGGGGAAATACATAGCCATCCAAGGCTCACTCAAAAAAATAGGAAAATCCCGAATTTGCCAACTAACTCTACACCTTAAAGAACTAGAGAAAAAGCAACAAACAATGCCTAAGCCATGCATTAGAAGAGAAATAATTAAAATTAGAGCAGAGATCAATGAATTAGAAACCAGAAACACAGTAGATCAGATCAATGAAACTAGAAGTTGGTTCTTTGAAAGAATTAATAAGATCGATAAACCACTGGCCAGACTTATCCAAAAGAAAAGAGAAAGGACCCAAATTAATAAAATTATGAGTGAAAGGGGAGAGATCACGACTAACACCAAGGAAATAGAAACAATTATTAGAAATTATTATCAACAACTATATGCCAATAAACTGAGGAATCTAGATGAAATGGAGGCCTTCCTGGAAACCTATAAGCTGCCAAGACTGAAACAGGAAGAAATTGACAACCTGAATAGCCAATAACCAGTAATGAGATTGAAGCAGTGATCAAAAAACTCCCAAAAAACAAGAGTCCAGGGCCTGATGGATTCCCTGGGGAATTCTACCAAACATTCAAAGAAGAAATAATACCTATCCTCCTGAAGCTGTTTCAAAAAATAGAAACAGAAGGAAAGCTTCCAAACTCATTCTATGAGGCCAGCATTACCCTAATCCCCAAACCAGCCAAAGACCCCCTCAAAAAGGAGAATTTCAGACCAATATCCCCGATGAATATGGATTCCAAAATCCTCAACAAAATCCTAGCTAATAGGATCCAACAATACATTAAAAGAATCATCCACCATGACCAAGTGGGACTTATCCCCGGGATGCAAGGGTGTTTCAACATTCGCAAATCAATCAATGTGATAGAACACATTAATAAGAGGAGGGAGAAGAACCATATGGTCCTCTCAATTGATGCAGTAAAAGCATTTGACAACATACAACATCCTTTCCTGATTAAAACTCTTCAAAGTATAGGGATAGAGGGAACATTCCTCAAGTTCATAAAATCCATCTATGAAAAACCCACAGTGAATATCATCCTCAATGGGGAAAAGCTGAGAGCCTTTCCCTTAAGATCAGGAACACCTCAAGGATGCCCACTCTCGCCACTATTGTTCAACATAGTACTAGAAGTCCTAGCAACAGCAATCAGACAACAAAAAGAAATAAAAGGTATTCAAATTGGCAAAGAAGAAGTCAAACTCTCTCTTTTCGCAGATGACATGATACTTTATGTGGAAAACCCAAAAGACTCCACCCCCAAATTATTAGAACTCATACAGCAATTCAGTAATGTGGCAGGATACAAAATCAATGCGCAGAAATCAGTTGCTTTCTTATATACTAACAACGCAACTGTAGAAAGAGAAATTAGAGAAACGATTCCATTTACAATAGCACCAAAAAAACAGAAGATACCTCGGAGTAAACCTAACCAAAGAGGTAAAGATCTATACTCTAGGAACTACAGAACACTCATGAAAGAAATTGAAGAAGACACAGAAAGATGGAAAAATATTCCATGCTCATGGACTGGAAGAATAAACATTGTTAAAATGTCTATGCTACCCAGAGCAATCTATACCTTCAATGCCATCCTGATCAAAATTCCTATGACATTTTTCAAAGTGCTGGAACAAACAATCCTAAAATTTGTATGGAATCAGAAAAGACCCCAAATCGCCAAGGAAATGTTGAGAAAGAAAAACAAAGCTGGGGGGGCATCACGTTGCCCACTTTCAAGCTATATTACAAAGCTGTGATCACCAAGACAGCAGGGTACTGGCACAAAAACAGACATATAGACCAATGGAACAGAATAGAGAACCCATATATGGACCCTCAACTGTATGGTCAAATAATCTTCGACAAAGCAGGAAAAAATATGCAATGGAAAAAAGACAGTCTCTTCAATAAATGGTGCTGGGAAAATTGGACAGCCACATGCAGAAGAATGAAACTCGACCATTTTTTAACACTATACACAAAGATAAGCTCAAAATGGATGAAAGACCTCAATGTGAGACAGGAATCCATCAAAATTCTAGAGGAGACCATAGGCAGTAACCTCTTTGACATAGCCCACAGCAACTTCTTTCAAGATACATCTCCAAAAGCTAGTGAAACAAAAGCAAAAATGAACTTTTGGGACTTGATCAAGATAAAAAGCTTCTGCACAGCAAAGGAAACAGTCAACAAAACAAAGAGGCAACCCACAGAATGGGAGAAGATATTTGCAAATGACACTACAGATAAAGGGCTGGTATCCAAGATCTATAAAGAACTTCTCAAACTCAACACCCAAAAAACAAATAATCAAGTCAAAAAGTGGGCAGAAGATATGAAAAGACACTTCTCTGAAGAAGACATACAAATGGCTAATAGACACATGAAAAAATGTTCATCATCATTAGCCATCAGGGAAATTCAAATTAAAACCACATGGAGATACCACTTTAAACCAGTTAGAATGGCAAAAATGGACAGGGAAAGAAACAACAAATGTTGGAGAGGTGTGGAGAAAGGGGAACCCTCTTACACTGTTGGTGGGAATGCAAGTTGGTATAGCCACTTTGGGAAACAGTGTGGAGATTCCTCAAAAATTTAAAAATAGAGCTACCCTATGACCCAGCAATTGCACTACTGGGTATTTACCCCCAAAGACACAGATGTAGTGAAAAGAAGGGCCATATGCACGCCAATGTTCATAGCAACAATATCTGCAATAGCCAAACTGTGGAAAGAGCCGAGATGCCCTTCAACAGATGAATGAATAAAGAAGATGTGGTCCATATATACAATGGAATATTACTCAGCCATCAGAAAGGATGAATACCCAACTTTTACATCAACATGGATGGGACTGGAGGAGATTATGCTAAGTGAAAGAAGTCAAGCAGAGAAAGTTAATTATCATAGGGTTTCACTTATTTGTGGAACATAAGGAAGAGCATGGAGGACATTAGGAGAAGGAAGGGAAAAATGAAGGGAGGGAAATCAGAGGGAGAGATGAACCATGAGAGTCTATGGACTCTGAGAAACAAACAGGGTTTTAGAGGGGAGGGGGGAGGGGGGATTGGTTAGCCCAGTGATGGGTATTAGGGAGGGCACGTACTTCATGGAGCACTGGGTGTTATACGAAAACAATGGATCGTGGATCACCACATCAAAAACTAATGATGTATTGTATGGTGACTAACATAACATAATAAGATTAAAAAAAAAAAAGAAGAAAGGCAGATTCAGACTTGCTACTGAGCCTAGTAGAGACCAAACAGCTGACCATGGGACATCAAGTGGTTACCTGTCATTCACTGGGTATTATTTGATTGACCAAATCAGAAAAAAATGGACGTACACAGCAGCATTCCATTGTCAAGTGGAAATGGTTTGCATAAGACTAGGCCCAAGCAAGTCTGAAAAGAACAGTTGAAGAGCACAGACAGGTGGCTCAGATTCCCACAGTACTTGCTCCTCATACTGTGCTAAAGAACTTATCATAAAACTAAACAGATCCACTTTATAAGACATTCTTTATTCTGTGATTAAGCCCTTCTACTTTTTAAGATGAAAACTTTTTTATTTGATTATATAATGATGGTAGGAAATACTAGAGTTTGTTTCCTTTATTATTTGTTGCTCAATGTTTATACTTGGCAAAATAAAATATGACTACCCTCTATTGGTTTCTGGGAATTTTATTAGTTTGTGCAAGGCAAAGTTTAGAAACCACTAGTGTATTGCTTATGAGCACTCTAGGCCCTAGAGATAGTTCCAACCCCAACTCCACACTAATATCTGGAGGAAATTTATTTACCCTTCCTGGAGCTCAGTTTCCTCATTGACTTCATAGGGCTTGGGGGCAAATTAAATGAGAGAGTGAATAGAAAGCGTTTCTTTCAGCCAGTATCTGGAATCTAATAAGAGTTCAAAACTTATGTTATTATTGGTTTATTATTATTATTATTGCTCTTACTATTCCTATTAATACATTGGTCCAAATCATAGCAGAAGAGAAGCTATCAAAACTTTCTGTACCACTTTGAGTGGGTATCTCAGACTATTATATCACCTACTCTTAGGACACAGTGTGAGTTCCTATATTAGACACAGACATAAGAATCAAGCAGCTTGGATACCAACCTGGCCCTCTTCCCAACTTCCAGTGAAACTACCACATCACTTCTCATCCACAAAATGAAGGGTGGGAGGAGATGGTCTCTCAGGTTCTTTAAAGCACTGACCTAGTTTGGCTGTAAGAAGCATCTCCAAAATGGTCCTAAGCTCTCTGTATCGCTTCATCAGGAAAAGGGAATGAGTGGGAATAGCGTGATTCAAATATGTTTGCTTTCTAGCCACTTTTTTAGGTGAAATTTACATAACATAAAATTAACCATTTTAAAGTGTACAATTCAGTAGCATTTAGTACATTCATAATGTTGTGCAACCACCACCTCTATCTAGTTCCAGAACGTTTCTCATACTCATTAAGTAGTCAGTTCCCCATTTCCCCTCCCCCTACTCCCTGGCACCACCAATATGTGACCTGTCTCTATGGACTTACCTATTGTGGATATTTCATATAAATGGAATCATACACTATGTAACATTTTGGGTCTGGCTTCTTTCACTTAGCATGTTTTTGAAGTTCATCTCTGTTGTAGCAAGTATCAGCACTTCATTATTTTTTTATGTCAAAGTGATATTCCATAGTATGCCTTGACTGTAATTTGTTCATCCTTTCATACATAATGGACATTTGGGTTGTCATAGCCACTTCTCATCAGCCATGATCACTAATGACTTCCACTGTGGCTATCCCTTTTTGCTTTTAACTTGCCTCTCTTGTTTTGCAATAATAGACATCTCAGTCCATTCAATGCGTCAGTTAATGTTAAAGCACCTACGTTCCAATAGGGCCTTATTTCAAAAGATATTTTTTGGTTCAACAGCATCCCCCATAACTCAAATCAACCTCTTTACTCAGAGAGTGGTGCCATTTAAGATGTGTGCCCTAAAAACAGCCCTGGTGTGCAAGAGAATACAGCAACTTCATAGTCTATGGTGACCAACCGATATAAACAAACAAACAAATACGTACTAGAGAAGGGAAAAAAACCAGAGTGGCTCCATGGGAACTTTGGAAGGCAGATGATGCGGTCTGTCATATCAAGAGAGAGCTTTTGTCCCGTCAACAAGATGGCAGAAGTGGTCCATCTTTATGGCCCTAGTCCCCTATCTGGAGTGAGCTGTCATGAGAGAGTTCTACCCTGCATATCAAAGGGCCTTTTATCTCCTCCTTTATTTCTGTGCAGTCACTCAGTCCTCTCATCACAGACCAATAACATGAGGACCTTATTCCGAATTGGAGAACCATCTCTCAGGAAGATTATGAAGATCATGTTTCCACACCAGAGATTACGAGGCCTGCTGAGTTGATTGTGTGATTTGGAAGTAAACTAAGTCTATGACCTCTCAGGTCGGTTATCCAAATGTAAGAATATCATTATCACTTGCTTTGTGGCACCTTTTCCTCCCCACTTAGATTCTGCTGCTTCATGCAATGAGTCCTATCTCTGAAACTGCCTCACCCAAAAAGTTGTGTCTACACCCCACTGAGGGAAATGGAGAGCTGGCAATGATCCAGTTCATTCGATCAACATAGCTGGCGGAACCAGATAATTTAAGCTCCAAATTTCCCCATTAATCAAAATAGTCTGATGACGGATACATCTGCTTTTACTTTGGATTGTATAGACACAGTCTAATTGCGCATTTCCTAAAAACAGAATTGTATCATCTATAACATTCATAGAGCTCTTCCTGCCCACATTTCTTTCCCAGTCTGTTTGACTGAACAGATAACTCAGTAATTAAAATTCATAATCAACACATGTTGAGTATTTTTCCTCTTTCTTCTGTTTTTACAATCCTTTTCCCTGACTTCTGGGTGGTTTGTCAACTGTTCCACTTTTCAGAAGTAAACACAAGAGGTTATCTTCCTATGGGGTCACCATGTTGGCTATCTTTCTCATACCTTTCCTCTTCCCTCTTGCCTCAGCACCAAGCTCCACTACTTCTGAAGGCAGGAACTTCAGAAACATTGACAGCTCTAACTGTCCTTGGAGGCCAGTTCGGAGACTAAAGTAGCTAGTAGTAAGAGAAATAAACAATGGAGGCAACAGAGTGTTGGTTTGGAGCCAGATGTACCACTGTGTTTACAGCCATGGTCTTCTATTTCGGAAGGTCTGAGTCCTAGACAAGCTTATTCGCCTTGTGCCATTGGAATGGAATCTGGCCAGGCCAACCTTGTGCCAGACAAGTGGGAAGATGGCTGGTGGACTGGTAGGTTGCTAAGATTGCAGTTAGCAGGAGGTAAAAGGGTCTCTGGTAGAATGTCTGCCTGGGGGCACAAAATGAATACATTCTGAAAAGGAAAACTAAGCTCTTGAAGCTGACTTAGGTCTTTGGGGGTTGACTATGCAAGAGCCATGTTCAGCTTTAGAGCAGAGCCCACCTGGTTTCTAAAATAAACCTGAACCAAGACTGTCACTAACTTCTTTAACTGGGAACAGACCCCCAGACTGAGGTCTTCTTCGGAGTCTTTGCATCCCTCCCTTCAACGTGCTGGTAGCTTTTTTTCCGCTCAGCATTTGGAAAGCCCTACCCATAAATGGATCTCTCTGCTTCCTCACAGCAGCCCTGCTACGACATCTTACAGAGGAAGCCACTACCAAAATCACACCTTGATGGAGCTGCCAGCCCCTTCCCCTTTCGATGCCCTGAAGCCTTGTTCCTGGTTGCACTTTTGGGCTCAGAGAAGTTGCTGGTTCTTTGAAATTTAAAGCATTGAGATTCTAAAGCTGCTGTTGCATAACCCAATTAGAGAACCACTTTTAACTGGCTTGTGCATTTTGCCCAGACTTACCTTCATCAGAGTACATAAATGAGGATGCCTCCTCACAGTTCCAGAAATCTGTGAAGTCAAGATGGTATTTTTAACGCACCCATTTTAAACAATGTCTGTGCCGGACCACTTTTGTTTTTGCTGTTGGAGCAGGTGAGGAGCTCCTGAACAGCTGAGCTCCGGATTCGACATGTGTGGCCCAGGGAGGGGCCTTGGATTTTTCAAAGGGTAACGTTTTCACACATGGAAAAGCACTCAAGTGTTTTCACTCTTCATGGCTCAGTATAGCTCCTTCATGTGTATTTCATAGACAAATAAGAGGCATCTAACAATGGAAATTCTATCACGTTAACTGTTTTACTCTTCCTCCCATCTGGAGAACACACACATACCCACACACATGCACATGCACTTGGGAAGTTCACTTTCTTCTTGAATTCCGAAAACTTTTGTAAGTGTACCTAGAATTTTCTCCTGAGTATGCAGAAGGGCTCTGCATTTTCCCCAAACCCTGAGGAAAATGAGGTCTGGAATTCTCTACTCCAGGCAGAACCTGGCCTAGAAGCTGTAAAATTTCCTGAGATTCACAGATAAATAGGACATTGACTTCCTAGCACGTGGAAGGCCATGTGCCACATTCCATGGACTATGTAGAAATGGCATGTGGTGCCCTTCAGCCATAATGCAGAATAGCCTAAGACTAGTGAGGACAGCACACCCTTGAAACAGGGGCACCTGGTCATTTCTCTGTGCAAAGGAAAATAGGAAACTTTGGTCTCCTTACAGTCCCTCACAGACCCTGCTACCTTTGGTGGTAGAGGAGTCTAGAATATGCCACTGCATCATAAAAATTATTTTAAGAAGAAGGTGTTTGAGTTCCTCAAGTCCCTTATCTGCTAAAAAGCAGAGTCCCTCAAAAGAAGTCAAAAGAACTCAAATGTCATAAATCCTCTACTCGGGAATTTTTTGCAACCAGAGAAGATTGACTCTTATCACTGGAGAGGGGACATTGTCCTAAGACTGTCATGTCTTCCGTCTTTCCTCCCAAGGGCCCATTTACCTTCCAAAAGTCATTTGTTTTCCCATAAGTGCCCTTCTCCCTTTCCCTTCCCCTATTAAAGTGGTATATAAGTCCCAAATTCTAACTGCCACAGTTTTGTGTGACTTACCTTAAGTATGTGATTAAATCTGTCTTTTCTCCTACTAATCTGTCCTTTGTCAGTTTAATTTGTAAATCCCCACATTCTGAAGCTAACAGGACAGAGGAAAAGTTTTTCTTACTCTATAGTGGGGTCAGCATATGCTGGATATCTTCCACTTGGCCCTTCAGACATTGCCTCTAACCTCCTGCCCTTTGCTCTGCCTTAAGAGATTTGCTGTACAGACTACTCAACAGCCTCCCTTGTCCTCTGGTTTCCAGCTAGGTTTGGCCACTGGAGAGCATCAGAAGGAGCTCAGAGAAAGAAGAATGAAGTCATGGTACTTATATTTCCCCAAATCCCTCATCGCAGCGGGGTCACCAGGGGCCCTGTCCCTCAACTCCAAGTCCTAGTTCCTGTAAAGGATCTTGTTCCATACAACTTCTCTGGCTCCTGGTTCTGGTAACTGCTCCCTCCTCTTACCCCTTGTGGACTAGGGTTGAGAGTCCTAACTCTCCCTGAGTGCTGCAAGCACTTCTTGAATTTTCCTTTACCCTGCTCCATCTTTGTACATGGTCATATATTCGAAGTACCCAATTTGGACGTGCTTTCTCACCAGAACCCTCACGAATACACAGGAAAGACAGAAAACAATCATGGATTTGGAGGCAATCCCATTGCCTTTGAACCTGAGCCCCATCTCTAGGGAGTCACCAAATGCCTACTACTCTAAGCCCTCTCTCCTGGTTTGGCAGCAAGTTCCGGCTGTTTCTTGTTCCTCTGGAGCTATGAAAGCCCAATCACTGCTCTTACCACTTGGGCCACTGTCCTTGTGCTTATTAACAAGACAAAGGTAATGTCAGCATACCACCCACCACCAGCCCTCCAGCACTTGTGAGAAAGACCAACTGATCTGTGTGCCTCTTTCAGCAGAGAGTTTGACTCCAAAGCAGGAAGGTGACCACTTGCTTCTCATCAGGTGTTATAAACCAAAGGGGGGGCAGTGGGTCACCTGGTCTCCCCATAAAGCACACCTCTGATCATAAGGCACCCACTTGCACTGTTCTCCTATTGTCTAAAGGATTCCATCTGAGCTCCTTGGCCTGGAATTCAAAGTCCATTAGAATCTGGCCTCAGTCTATCCTTCCAGGTATGGCCAAAAGTCCTGGTCAACTGGCGGGTTAGATGATCAAGGACCTTATATGACAGGACAAGTCAGGGCATCTTCGTCTGGTGTGTAGGTGATGGGCCCTCACGGTGAGGAAGGGAAGATGAGTACAATGAGAGATCACACAGATGTCAGTGTGACCGAAGATCAGATGGAGGTAGCCTGAGGAGGGGTGGGGTGGAGAGCTCGGGAGGAGGAGGTCCCACAGCTTCCTTGGAATATGGCCTTCCCCAAGGTCAGGAGGGCTTGTGAGTGATGCCAACCCCTGCAGAGGGGCGTGTGGTATGGAACAAGCCTCTACAAGCTCCCAAGGAAGCAAGGGGTCAGTCTCCCCTGCTGCTGCAGCCCTGCTAGTGCACAAGGGTAGAAAAAGGAGGGGAAGGGAGAGGTTGGAAAAGGAAAGGAAGCAGGGAGAGGTGCCTTTTTGAAAGAGAAAGCCTCTGGGTTTCTGAACCACCCTATTCTTACACCCTCTCTAACCTTCCTTGCCATTCCAGAAAATGGATCAGATCCTGGAGCTTTGGGAGTCCAATGAGCAGACATTCAGGGATCAAGGCTGGGAGGTGAGGATTCCAGGAGGTGCTACACCACTGGCATCCCCTGCCCTCCTGTCAGCCTGTACACTGAGAGGCTGGCAGGGGCACCTGGGGACAGTACTGAGGCCCTGAGCTGAACAGAGGGGCCGAGGGCCGTGTTTCTACGTGGGGAGAGACATCACCTCTATAAAGATTTCACCTAGTCAAGACCCAATCACAAAAGAAGAAATAAAGATTCAACAATAATGTACGATGACCTCACTATCCACCAAAGAAACACAAGGTAAGGAAGGTATAGTTTTTTACCTATCAAATTACCGAACACTGAGAAAAAGAATGTACCCATGACTGGGGAGAGTTTAAAGAAATACAGCCTTTTACAACTCACTAGTTGTTATAGAAAGCAGAACTGCCTTACTGGTACTTTTTAGTAAGTATCAAAACCCTGAAAAGTGACACACCTGTCACACAGCCATCTCATTTAGCAGAACTGATCCCAGATCACTAATTAAGGATGTAACCAAGGTACAAACTCTCATTGGATGATTGCCTTTTGTCCAATTCCCAGTCTTCTACATTCGAGGACTGAAGATGGCATCTCCCCCTCTTACCAAACAATCCTTCATTCTGTTACCAGCCCAGTGAGAAAACTGTTCATTTTTTAATAAGCACATATATGAAAAAAAATGATCTTAGTGTCCATATAAACAAAAGTCCCAAATCCATTACCTTTCTATTCTAGGCTTTAGTTTTTGGCTTTGTTTCCACTGTCCTTCCCAGAAATAGTTCAACTCTTCACACTTTTTATTTAATTGGAAAGTCTTATATAATGCATATGACAAATAATTTAATATAGATTTGGTCCACGATGAGTCAGTCAGGAAAGATTAAAATACAGTAACAAAAATCCCCCAAATTTGTGTGGTTTAATCACCACAAGGTGTTATTTCTTACTCATGCTTCATATCCCACATGGGTCAGCTGGAGGGTCTGCTCTCATGGATGACCCAATGGGACCCAATTTGCTAGAGCCTCCATATCTGCAGCATTGTTGGCTGCCCAGGCAAAAGAACAGAACCCAGGAGGAACTGTACCCATAGAGACACCATCCCTTCCACTCACAAGTCTTGGAACAGAGTCACATGGCCACACAAGTAACTTCAGCGGTGGGGGGAAGCATGATTCTACCATGTCTGGAAGGAAGCATACCAGCATGTAAGTGAACCATCCTCATATTTACCCCACAGGCTGGGGCCAGAGAGTTTGCCCCTAATGTATCAGACTTAGGTATCAGACTGCATAATTCATTCCTGAAATTTTCTGAGTACGTCGTGAGGAAAGAGGAAATGGAATCAATCTCATTAATTGATGATTCATTCAGTGATTAACTATCGAGGATTTCTTCAGCATCATGCTAGGAATTAGGAAAATACAAAGAATTATAATCACAATGTTTCCAGGTGCTTAACTCTAGCTGAGGGGATAATATACTTGGCATGCAAAATTGAATATAAAATGTAGGGAGTCAGTAATATTGCCTGACGACAATATCAGACTATGGTTTCTTAACCCGCTCCAGCTTTCAGAATCGCTCAAGTAGCTATTTCAAATGATAAATAATCAAGCTCCAGCACCAGAAATATTGAATCAGAAAATAGTCAGTGTGATGAAAGGCAGGCACATGAACTTTGATAAAATTTCCCGGGTGATTGTGGGCTCACCTCAGGTTAAGAACCCTTGAAATATAAGAATCCAATAGTCATGCTCTTAAGGGACAAAAGAGTGTGACAGACACTACATACATGCGAGGTTTAGAGGAGGAAGAACCTGTAGTCTTCAGCCTTGTGGTCAGGGAAGTTGTCAAGAGGAAGGTGGGCCCTGGCCCCTCAAAGGATGTGTAGGGTTTGACTAAGTGGTTATAAGAGGTGAGGAGAGGCCAGGGCTCAGGAGTAAGTGTAGCTACATATAAATTATACTAGAAGGATAAAGAATAGTGCAATCACCAGGGACTTAAGTTGCAATGATGCTTAGAGTCTAAGTTTTCTGGAAAGTGAGTACTGAGTCTACGCCACTATCCAACTCTGTAGAAAGCCTTTGGAGCCGTACCACTCCTCAGCACTTCGGACAGTGCCAGACAAAAGATACTTGCTTCATTAATATTTGTTGAATTAATTAAATTATTAATTAATTCTGAATTGAATAACTAACAATCAAACTTCAAAAGTCAAAGAAGGTAATTAATGGCTGTTTATGAATAATTTATAACCAACTTCTCCTTTGGTTCTACTTCTCCCAGAGATTAAAACAAGAAGTTATGTGGCCCTTTCATTTTTTAAAAAAATAACATATACGCTACTCCTTCTTCCATAAGGCATTCTCAGAGCTTACCAAATAAGCTGAAGAGGCCACTGAGATCTCCTAAAAGACAGAAGCATATCATGGAGGGGCTGATAATGCACAATGGTTAAAGGTTAATAACTGTTGGAGCGGAACAGAACTTGCTGTGTCCCTTACTAGCTGTGTGACTTTGAACAAATTATTTACCCTGTTGAAGAAGTTGGGATAATTATATCTAACTCATAAGAATGTTTTGAGGATTAAATAATATCAAGACTATAGAGACAATTTAGAAAAATCTAAGACAAATGGCATGGTCACAACCAGTAGATTTCTTTTTTTTTTTTTTAAGATTTTATTTATTTATTTTTTTTTGACAGAGAGAGAAAGCACAAGCAGGGGGAGCAGCAGAGGGAGAAGGAGAGGCAGGGAGACCAGGGAGCCCGACCAGGGAGCCCAATGCGGGGCTCCATCCCAGGACTCCAGGATCATGACCTGAGCCAAAAGCAGACAAACCCTTAACAACTGAGCCACCCAGGTGCTCTACAACCAGTAGATCTTGACAATTACCTGGAACTATCACCTGTGACAGACGAGGCTACTGAGACATGCATTCAACTGAAGCAGCAAAAAACCTTCACACACTAAAACTCCACAAATCAAACCACACAGAGACAAGTGACCACACCTCATTCAGTATTGGATTTTAGATTTTATTAAATTATACAACTGCATGAAACATGCTAGACCATTTCCCATATGCTTAAACTACCTTGCTCAGAGATGGAGAAAACTGTGCATTTCATTTCACAAATCACTGAGACACAAATGATTTAGCCAAACTTTCTTTGCATTGGCCTGACCTGTATTTACAAGGTTCTCTCTTGGCCATACTACCTCGTTCCCTTCCCAGCCCTGTGCTACCAGCTTAAACAAACACATGCATCTGCTCAGAAGGAACACACTCAGGTCTTTGTCTCTTCCAGGCAAAGAAACAAAACAAACAAGTAAACAAAAAAGGTTGATATGATAAAAATTGAGCCAACCACGGTTTCTGGCTATAGAACACCAAACTGGTTAAACTAATTTCAAAAATCAAAACAGACTTGATTGAATGAATGCACAATTTATTGGATACTAATCCAATTGAGTGGGTTCATAGCAGGCCAAATAAAAGTAATAACAAGAAAGAGTAGTTAGCATTTTAAAGCATACACTATATGCCAGAAATTATGCTAAATGCTCTGTCTGTATGGAGTATTGTGCTCTCCATACAACAACCTAGTAATATAGTACCATTTTATCTCAGTGGCAGTACCACTGAGAGGGGTAACAATTTGCCTGAGAAAGCAACAAATCCCTGAAACTCAAGCGGTGATACACTGACCTTATTTCCTGGGCTTCATTATTACATTTGATTATCAGGAATGCCATGGGTATAATTCATCTTGATTTTAACATGGCCTTCAACAAAGCTTCCTGAAATCCAAATATCTCCAGAGTTGCCAGGTGAAAGGGGAATTCGATGTCAGCTCTTCTCAGAGAGCAGACTAACTACTAATGGGAGGAGAGTGTTCATGGCAAGATCTTCAAACACCACCAATGCAACAAAATCAATGGAAAGAAGACAGAAGAGCCTAAAGGCAGTGGTCTAGTATTGGGTTGCCCTTCTTACCACTTATCTTGTAGGGGGTATCTGCAGAGAAAGAATGGTATTGAAGATAGTCCAGAGGAGTAAGCATCCCCTCCACATGAAGCCAAGATAGGATGGAGTTTCTGTCCTCTAGGAAGTTGCAATTGGATGACCTGAGCTTGAAACAACTCACAGCTAGCTGAACCACAGAGCAAGAAATAAAATATCCAAAGTCTCCAGAAGGTCCTGTTTGTCCTCGTTAGTATAGTGGTGAGTATCCCTGCCTGTCCAGAAGGTCCTGTTCTTTCGCAATTTGAACTTGAGGAAGGTACTAAATGCCAGGAATTCATCCTTGTAAATGTCTCCTGGAACAGATTCTTGCCAAGACCTGTCACCCTAATAGTTGTCACCCCAACCCTGACTCTTTCACCAAATTCCCAAGGGACCTTCGTTCTTTCTGCTCTTTGTATTGGGATAAGAGAAGGGACTCACAAAACGTGTTTAAATTTCACTCTGGGAACCATGCGAAGGACAAACTGAAGGATTAAAATTGGGCTCCCCAAGATGAAATACAGGGTACCCACCCTCCTCCAACTTCAAAATTTCCTTTGTTGTGCTTCTAATTGTAATAATTGATGTCAGCCAACATCCACTGAGTATTTACCCAATTATTCTGTAGGATTTCTTTTTAATGAACCTTCTCAATTCATGCTCATTTTATAGAGTAGAACTGAGGCAAAGAGAGGTCAAGGCCCTAGGAACTCACAGACAGTGACAACCATCACTTTCCTGTCCCACCCACCATTTGTACGCAGAGAATGTCTCTCTAAAGCCCAGCAGCTTAACCACGGTGCCATTTTGCCAGCTAACCACCTTACAACTAATTTTATTACCAGTTCATGATCTTCACTCATCATTATTATTTTTTTTAATAACGGATAAGGTTATGGCTAACAGAAATAACTCTCAGCTCAGACTTCCAGTGTGATATCCGGGCTGCTTGTTTGTTTTTCTTTCCTGGGCCGGTTTCTTTGTAAGATGAACAGCTATCAGGAAGGGTACTGGCCATCTCACACTTCTAACATTTTATAACTCTGGATGCAATACATTGAATGTAGCACCAGCAAAAATGAGAGTTTATCAGGAAATTATTAAGCCATCTATATCCATCTCTTTTTTCTTTCATTTTCTTTTTACCATTAAGAAGTGAGGCTAACCCCAGTTGTTTATGAAGTTAAAGAACAATTCTACCTCTTCTGATTCTGGCTAAACAATCCTGTTCGGAGGGAGGAGAACCAGGGTGGGAGCGGCAGGTGCCGGCGGGGCAGCGCACAGGAGGCGGGGGGTGGCCGGGGGCCAGCGCACTGCGCACCCACCCACCCCCTCCCCCCGCCTGCCTGCAGCCCGCGGGCTCCGAGAAGCCGCTGGTCAGCGCGTCAGCTCCCCACGCGCACCCAGAACGGCGCGGATCCCGACAATCCCTGCACCACACTGACCCCTAGGGGCCGCGCGGCGCTCCGCAGCCAGGGCTGCGCGCACACAAAAGGAGCCTCCGGAGCTTCCAGCTGGAGCCAGCCAAAAAATCTGCGCGGAGTGCTCTCAGATGCAGACACCACAAAGCCAAAACATTAACATTTTGCTTGCTATTTATTCAGCTTCTCCGTCTTTAATTCCCTCTCGCCAAGTAGCCTCCAAATGTGTCTCTTCGAGTATCAGAGTGATCACTTTGGATTAAAGTATTCCTTCTCAAAAGATACCTTAATTAAAATGTGTGTGGTGGGGGGTAAAGAGGGAGGGGAGACCTCCGTACTTATTCTTCTATGGGAAAGAAAAGAAATAACTAGTTAAAGGAAAAGGGAGGTGGCCTTTTCACAACATGGGATACAAAATAAGGTTTTTAAGCTTCGTATTTGTTTCTTTCTGGTAGTTATTCAAACACTTTGGGTAATGGCTACAATAGCAACAGTAGCAGGTAACATTCACTGAGCGCTTGCTCTATGCTAGGCACCTTTCCAAGTACTTGCATTTGGCATACACATTTTATTATGAGGCAACTAAGGCACAGAGAGGTTTAGTAACTTGGTCAATGTCACACAGCTCCCAGGTGGCAGAGTTAGGATTCCAGTCCACAGCCTGCAGCCCCTTCTAAGCTGCAGCTCTCAAGACATTTCAAACCCGAGTTTATACTCTCAATGACTTCCTCTATAATTAGCAAAATTCTGCTAACGGGTAACCAGCACCCCAACTTCACAAGGAAGAGTCAAAGGTTCTCTCAAAGGAGGAAAAGAAGCAGGTTATCTACAGGGCTGAATCACTGCCAAAGGCAAGGACTCAACACTGGAGACCAACCCAGTTATTTGGGGCATCACTTAGAAGTTCCTTAGCGGTGGAATTTTGAAACTCTTGCCCTCGGTTTCCTCATCTCAAGAATGCAAATAGTGAAATACCTTCTTCATAAGGTTCTTGTGAAATCGTGTGGGATTATTCATGCTAAGGACATAGCACAGTGCCTGGTACAGGGTAAACACTCAGGAAACCTGACTGTGCATGGTCAGGTCAGGGTGGTAGAGAATTAGATGTTCATGAAGTTGGTTTCCACATGGAGGGTTCCCTGTGAAAGACCACTACAGAGAAGGGAAAAGGAAGATTCATACCTAAAAACCTAACACCTGGCAAAAATGTATGTACAAGAAAATATCGTGAGGTGGACCCTGGAGGAAGAGTCTGCAGCCTGATATGTATGGAAAACATGCCTCACCCCCTGTACACCCAGAACTGTGCCCAGGGCTCAGTGGCTACGAAATGGTTGCTGACACGGTCTGTGAAATATTCTTCCCAAATTTTGAAACCTGAATCTGATCAAGCCTGTAGACCCAACTGCCAATGATAATATAGGAGACAGAAGAATGTGTTGAACTATGCTATAGGAATGCAACTGGCAAAAAGCAGACTGTGGTAAATTCTACAGGACAAATAATCCAATTTCTTTAACAAAGAAGTTACATGAAAAGAAAAGGGAATAGATTAAAAGACACTTAAAAGATATATCAACAAAGTTCAATGGGTGGACTTTGAATCCTGATCTGAATAACCAACTATAAAACAAATTAACAAACATTTATGAGGCAATTGGGGAAGTTTAAACATTAACTAGACACTTGATAGTAAAGAAAAGCTGTTCATTTTTTAGATTGATCATGGTATTGTGGCTAAAGCAATGTGGTTTCAGCACATGGTATTGTACTTCAAAAGAATACTTATCTTTTAGAGATACTCACAGAAGTACTTATGGATGAAATGGTATGATGTCTGGCATCTGCTTTAAAATAGCCCATTCAGGGGTGAAGCTGAAACAAGATTGGCCGTGTGTTTGGCTCATTGCTGAAGCTGGGTGATGGGCACAGGAGGGTTCATTTCATTATTCTCTCTTTTAATGATACAGATGAAATTTTCCATAATATTTGTTATGAATGACTGATCTCACCATGGATAAATAAGGAACCAGGGTGAAAGAACCTACACGTGTTTAGATGTAAAGGTGGGAACTTCCAAGTGTTCTGCAAGAAACGGGAGCAGTGTAGACTCACACAGGTTATATAAAGCAAGACAGAAACATGTAAGTGTGGGCAGAAATGGTAAGCTTTGATTATGAAGAGTCACGAATACCAAGAATAAAAAGAGCAGCTAACATTTTTTTTTGACAATTATAATGTGCCAAATGTATAGTTTCTCCTCACTCCTTAGTGTTAGATCAATAATTAGTTCCATTTTCCAGAAGAAGGAAGTGATCCTTACGGGGGTTAGGTCACCTATGCAAGTGGGCAATCAGCAAACTGAGGAGCCCAGATGCAAATGAGTCTGACTACAGAGCCCCCACCCAGTCTTCAGGGCTGCATCTGGCAGGAGCACAGAAGATGGCTTGGAAAGGAGAGTGCTAGTAGGGAAACCAAAAGATACTGCCATTGTCCAAGTGAGAGCTGGAGAGGCTTGCATGAAGGAATGAGAGGGAAAATAGACTGATATCAGAAATGAAGAGAAGAAGAACACAGAAGGGCCCAACAGCAGACTGGATTTAAATGGCCAGAAAGAAAGCACTGAACTTGGAAGGGTATCTAGAGAGAGTTCTTTTAACCCCGCTGGTGCAGGAGGGGGGGAAGGGCAGATACACCGTTCTATTCACTGCAGCTATGCTTGGGTGCACATTTTTTTTTTTTTTTTTTTTTTTTTTTTTGCTGTGAGGTATATTCAGATAACATTTTACAAAATGATGCTTTGCCTCGTGATTTATATACCATTATCTATTTAATTTCAGCTATGAAACTGAAAATAGACACATCTTTTCAAGGAAAAAAAAGTAGACTTTGCTGGACTTTTGTGTCTCACAATGGCAGGGGCACCCTTGGATTCTAGCTGTGAAAATGGAGCTCTCTGGGGCACAGGGCCTTCTGGACAGATCTGGACAAAACAGCCAGACCACCTGGAGCTTGTTGAGGAAGAAATTAAAAAGGCCCCAAGGGATAGGGAGAACCTTCCTGTGCAGGCAGAAAATTGAATCTCTGATGCTCCAGTAATCTCTCCATGCTTGATTTATGGAGATGGAAGGAATTCTCAGCTCCTCTGAAATGAGTGTGAAGCCCAGAAGAGAGAGGTGACTGGTCAGAAGTCACACAGCTAGATGTTGGCAGAGGCAGGCCTAGTGGTCAGGTTTCTAAAACACAGCACCCCTGGGGCAATAAAAACGTTCTTAATAATTTCTCCGGTGAGCTACTAATCTCTCACATTTTTCAGATTAAGAAACCAAAAACTAAAAGCCAGCTTAGCAGTCAAGGTTTCCAGTCCGCTGACTTGGTTGGTAAATGATTGGACTTTACAATTTTACCAGGAATGAACATGATTAATTGGCATTCCTCTAGGTATGGTGCCTTAGCCCTTGATTCCGAGCACAACACCAGCCCCCCATGGATATATTCTACACTGATTTGATGAGCACATGCTCTGGAATTCTGAAAGAATGAACTTGACCTCATTATAACTCCACTCCATGACAAGACAATCTTAGCCAGGTTTTGTTCGTTTACTTTAAAGGCTTGTTGATAAATTAACAAGTGCAGATTTACTAGGCCCCAGGCAGACATCTAAGAACTCAGACAGTGTTGGAAAAGTCCCTGTACTCAGGCAGGCAGGAGAGCTGCTCCAGCATCGTGGCCTGGCATCCTGACGGAGGTACACTGGGAGAAATGGCAGTGTCTTCTGGTGCCAAGCCTGCCAGAGGCACTCAAAGACATCTGGTCACTCTTTTGAGAAGTCAGAGACTCAAAACAGCAGGGAAAATTAATTTAAAGGAGCAGGATGAGCAGCTCCATGCTGCTGATGGTGGATCTCAGCAGAATGCGTGTGTCATCAAAGACAGGCAGAGTACACCAAGAAATGGATCCAAGTTTCCTGTCAAACCATGATTCTGCATCTGGAGCAGACTGAAGAGTAAGACTTTGGGGTCTGCTGGGAAGTTGCCAAAATGGGAAGGAAGCCACCACAGTGGCGATGATCAATCGGACCAGTAGGAGGCAGTGTGGCCCCCGCCACCTTGGCTGCTCCCGGCAATCTTACTCCAGAGATCTGCAGAGGGGGGACTCCTGCGGCCATGACCCCATCCATGTGCGGAGGGGCAACATCAGACCAAGGTTGTTGGCACATCGTGCCATGGGAGAATCTGGTCCTAAAACTGGAGTGGTGGTTGATCAATATGCATTACAGATGACTGACCCCACTCCTGTGTCCACTTTCTGGGTCAGCCACTTGCTAAAAACACTAGAGACGAGGAACTAAGAGGACTTGGCTCCCTGCCCCTGATGACCTGATGATCCAGTGAAGGGTACACACAGATAAACACTTATTTACGGTATGCGGCACGTCAACAGTAGAGGCATGAAAAAACGCGCTGTGGGAACTTAGAGGAGAAAGCGACTAACTCCATCGGCAGGGAGCAGTGGTCAGGAAGGCCGCACAATGGAAGCGACGTCTGAGTGGACTCCACATGAGATCGGCTCACCAGGGTGGGAGCAGTGCCATTCCCAGGGGTGGGAACAGCATGTGCAAAGGTGCAGCGAGTTTGATAACAGAAGGAAGAGTCTTCAGCCTCTTGCTGTGGCTTCAGAACATTCCATATCAGGTGATTTATAACTGATTGTTGTCCCTCCCAGATATCCGATTTAGGTCACTCACAAGATTTGTTTTGTTAGTGCTGACTCGTATCATCGCTCATTTATGGGTCAGTGATGGAATGAGCAAGATGGTAAAAAAAAAAAAAAAGCCTCCCTTGAACCTACAAAAGTACGAGGAAATCAACTTGCAAGATACAGAGCTAAAGTAGCCACTATTTAAAAAGCCCCTTCCACTCAGCCCTTAGACACATTAGAACTTAGGGAGTATTTGTAGCCAAGCACCGGCTTTGCTGACCATCTCTCAGTACTGCAAGAGCAAAGAGGTTATTGATAGCTAGGATTTTCTAGTTTCCTGTACAAATTCCCGGTCACCTTGGACAATGACCTTGGATTTTTCTGTCATGTCATTTTTCAGAAAAGGCTCATTGCTTGCTTATCCCTTCTTGAAACGAAAGGTGTTATGCTCCCTGCAAAATTCTCTTTTTATTTTAAATGCTCAATTGGGAACTTTAAACTTTGTTTTGCTAACTCATTTTTAACTGAAGCTGAACAATAGCATATGATCCAAATTTTATAAATTTTTCTCTTAGCTTCAAAGACTTCCACTCCCAAGAGCTTGAACTCTGGCACTTTATACAGCCACGTGGTTTGAACCTGTTGGAGGCCTGAGGGTCGAACTTGCCATCAGGATAGCATTTGGGGCTGAATTAATCCCACAGTCACAGCTGGGGCATCCCTGCCCTCTTGTCAGCACTTTCGCTGCCTCCTGTTTCCCACGGTGACTCCAGCAGGAGAGGAGCTAACCACAGAAGTGGAAAACAGAAAGAGAGGCTCCTGTAATATAAAAATACAATGGAAGTTCCCTTATGGTGTCCCTGAATTAAAGAATGCCAAATAATAGCATCTATTAACCACATACAGTATGCCGAGTGCCAGGAATACCCTGAGTAAGAGACAAAGTCTGGGCCCCCTGGAACATGCATTCCTGTGGGAAAGACCCAAAACAGAAACCATCAAGCCAGGCAGTTTTTAGATGCAGAAATGTAAAGCTGGGTACGTGGGCAGAGAATGATGGTGCAGGAGAGGCCCGCTCTTGCTCAGATGATCAGGGAAGGCTTCTTTTAGGAGATGATACTTAAGCGGAGATCTGTCTGAGAGGAAGAATCCAGCTGACTCTCCAAGGGAAGTTGCTGGACCATTTTCTGGGAAGGAAGTGTCTGAGTGGCTCCCGCTGGAGCAAGAGGGTCGAGGTGGGCTCCAGTTCCCATTAGCAGCCCACGGCGGCTCCACAAAGCAGGCGTGGTGTGCCTGGGGTCTCCTTACTGGAAGAACTCCCTGTCTAGACCCCAGAGGTACTTTGGCTGTAGAGCTTCAGGAGCACTCAAAACACCAAAGGGAAAGAAAAAAATCTGAGATCCTAATCCCCAAATTCTAGGCAATGAAAGAAGAATCCATTCAAATTCAAAACAAACACATGAAGAATTTCTTTCCACATGAATGGATTTGTCTTCATTTATTTCCATCAATATGTATAAAACATCTATTTACAGAAGCATTCAATGGAAGTTGTATTCATCAAATATCGTACTTCTCAGGATGAGTGGCTTCATTTATCTAAAGTTTTCTCTCTTTTTGTTTTTTATTTTCATGTTGGGGGAAATTTCTCCAACTTTACCTTTCAATTTTTCTTTTGAAATTTTAGTTTTGGGAAATAAATGCTTAATTTCCAAGAGGTCCTTCTTATTCAATGATTGTTCCTTTTCTTATAGCATATGGTACTTATTTTATAGATACAGAACCTTCTTGAACCTCTCCGAGAATGCTAAGGTGAGGATTGCTTTTAATTTCTTACGTTCTCTGCTTTAACCATTTTCTTCTAGGAGATTATCCTACTTGATCTATCATGGTATTTACTTTCATGCTTACTGGTTTTCTTTATATCCAGTGATAGCTGTTGGTACAACTGGGTGATGCATTTTTTTTTTTTTTTGCTGCTATATATGGACATCTCCCTATGCATCCCCCCATCACTAGGTCTTTTCCAAGAATAAAAAAATCTGACTAGTGTTATACATAGAGTGGGGCTTGCTGCTGGCAGAATTCTATTATCACAAGAAGGTAACAAGCTGGCACTGACATCCACATTGCAACCTTAATTCTCAGAGACTTTTACCCAATTTCTTGAGAGAGACATCTGATGTGTAGGGATGGAGGGAAGGAAAAACCTAGACTACTTGTCTTCTGTGCAGAAAGGAAAAGGAGGCATGGACCCAGTACAGGCATTCCTTCCAGTGCTTCTTAAATGGAGGCAGTACCCCCCTTTTATTTAGAAACAACTGGGGGCATTTCTAGTTGTTATACCAACTGGGGGATCATTAGCGCTAGCATTTAATCGGAGGGGCCGGGGATGCCAAATCACCCACAATACACAGGACCGTCCCATTTAATAAAATCTGATCGACACAAAATGCCAATAGTGCCTCCACGGAGAACGTATCAGACAGACTTTTCCGTTAAATGCCCCCTCTCCCCAGCACCATTCTCAGCTTTCCTTCTCGTTCACATCAACTCTTGTACTAGTTCCTCACCATCTGATCCTGGAGGGCCTCCAGGTCTCTGGCCTGCAGACTGATGCTCTCTGGTGTTGTGGGCCCCCTTTGGATATCCTTAGCTATAGCTCTCCTGCTCTGTTTAACCATCAAAGGGCTTCCGCATCTTCATTATCCACAAATTTACTAAGACCACTGTTGGCTGCTAATCTCTCTCTTTTCTCTTCACTATTAGGGGAGTATTCTTATATTACCATTTCATTAAGTCCTTAAGAAAGGGAGAGAGAATGACCAGGCTTCCATACCGCATCATGACTCTATTTTTTGTTCTATCAGCGTGAGCCCAGTATCTTAATTCTCTTCTAAATACAAAAAGGATACTGGCACACTTCCCATTCCTCCTAACATTTGAAAACCCTTCCACCTTCTACCCTCTAACTTGCACTTGACTGTTGCTATTTTCAATACCACTTACATTAATTTCTGCAACTGCAAACATCATCCATTCTTTGTCCATAAATTGGTTCTAAAATTTGAAAATCAGTAACATTTATTTAAATTTAAATATTATTTACAGCTGCCCTGCGTACAATGTTTAATTATATTTCTTATAGGCCCAATGTCCTAACTATTAGACATTCAACAGCCTTTCTAGAAAGGAACTGAATGCATTATCCATCCCCTACCCCCATTCCCTCTTTATGATTATTAATTTTATGTGTCAACTTGCCTGGGCCATGGGAGGCCTAGATATTTGGTTAAAAAAAATTATTCTGGGTATGTCTGTGAGGGTATTTCTGGATGAGTTTAATATTTGAATCTGTAGACTGAATAAAGTAGATCGCCCTTCCCAGTGTGGGCGGGCCTCCTCCAACCCACTGGAGGCCCGAATAGAACAAAAGGCAGGGTAAGGAGAATTTGTGGATAGATTTAAAAATTAACATTGAGTGAAAATAAAGTGAGAAAAAGGTTTTAAAAAGTAAAAAAAAAAAAAATAGTAATATGTATAGCATGATATTACTACCATAGAAATTTTTAAATGGATAGGCTAAAAGGGTGAAGGGGAGTAGGAAGTTCAGGCTTCCAGTTATGGAATGAATAAGTCACAGGCATAAAAGGCACAGCACAGGGAACAGGGTCGGTGATATTGTAAGAGCGTTGTACGGTGACAGGCGGGAGCGCAGCACAGCATACAGAGAAGCTGAATCACTGTGTTATACCCTGAAACTATAACACTGGGTCAGCTAGACTCAAAAACATTGTAAATAAAAAAATTAAAAAAGAATGACCAACTCAAAACAACACTGCAGTAAGTACTAAAAACCTAGGAGTATCAGGGAAGTAGACGGAAAGGACTCGGCTTGAACATAGCGGAGTGGGCGCATACGGGGCAAGGGGAATGGGACCGGGGAGAACGAGGAATGGGTAGAAAAAATCAAAATAAAACCAAGCAAAAGAGACGACTAACTTGGACCAATGACATTCATCGACATGAACTGAGGCGAGTGATTAAGTCAGTTCTGTTCCCCTGTGGTCCTTACTTCACATCCCTGCGGCAGAGAAAACAAAGCTGAGACAAAGGGCAGAGCAGGAGGTTGGGCAACTGTCACCAACGCTTTCCCTCCGGGCCTCACCAGCTCCACGCCATCGGCTCCCTCCCATCCTCCTCCTCTTCAGGATCAACCCGAGCTTTCTAAAAGCACCTCTGGTCAACCACCCGTTCCTGATGTGTCCTTCCACCGTTGACCACTTAGGACCTCCTGAGATGTCCCCAGGTGAAGGCTTTCCTGCTCACTCCAGGCCCCCAGGGCACACTCTGTGCCGCACTTGCATTATCAGTCCTTATCACAGCATGTATGGCTATCTGTGGAGTCCTCCAGCTGCCTGGCGTGGAGCTGCCCTGGGGATCTCAGATCTCACCTAGGAATTCCCCCAGCTATGCCTCTAACATTTCTCCATGGACTAGGAACTGTACATACTGCTTCCTTGAACTTTCTCCACAATGCCTGGCACCTCTGTAGCCATAACTGAATTCTGGCTTTGTGGAGTGATTCAAAATACATACCTTGAATGGACAGATTAGTAACGCAGTAGAGAAATGATAGCATCTTCCTTTTAAAACTTTGATACCGTTGTGTTTAATAAACTTCAAGAAGTGATTTCTGAGGGGAAAGAGACAAATTTCCCATACAGAAGAATTCAAATAGTTTATGTAGAGACTCTGCCCTGATGGGCGGGGGGAATAACTCCCTAGTTCTTAGGTGTAGGCTGCACATAGTGAGTTTGGGGGAAAATAACTTTCCAGTAGTGAAATCTGACAGATGCCACGTCATCCAGGTGATCAAGGTCAACATCAACAGTCAGAAATCGTGTTGATAGTATGTACCTTTAAAATGATGTAATGAAGATGGCACTTGACCTCCATGATCTTCCTCCCAAATCCTCATAACTCCCATCTAATCATGAGAAAAACATCAGATAAATTCCAATAGTGGACATCTGCAAAACACCTGGCAACTACTCTTCAAAACTGCCAAGTCATCAAAAACAAGGAAAGTCTGAGAAACGGTCACAGAAAAAAGAAGCCTAAGGAGACGTGATAACTAAACGTAATACGGTACCCTGGGTGGGAAGCTGGAATGGAAAAAGGACATTAGGTAAAAGTGAAGGAAATCTGAATAAACTAGGGACTTCAGTTAATAATAACGTACCATTATTGGTTCATGAGTTATAACAAATAAAACATACTGAAGTAAGATGTTAGTAATAGGGGAAACGAAGTGTGGGGTGTTTGGGAACTTTGAACTATATTGGCAACTTTTTCATAAATTTAAAACTGTTCTAAAAAATAAAGTCTATTAAAAATAAATCAGATTTGTAAAGAAAAGTAATTGCTAATACTGTTAAGAGCAGTGGCTATGTGCTTTCCATTATTATTAGCATTGTTGGCCCACAGAGCAAACCATAGGCTACTCCCTTCCCCCCCCCAACATTCCCATCAAACTAGTTAAGCCCACATTTAATGAATATGGCCACTCATCTGTAAAACTGACACAACCTAAAAGAAGAGTCAAGAGGAGATAAGCTGACCCTCTGGCTCATAGAAAATAGAGCCGGATCAAGACTTGGAATTCTCCCCAGCTCCAGCACATGTGTGGGCTGACTCTCTTCTCAGTGAAAAAGAAGTCTCAGCTACTTTACTGTTCTAGTAGCAAAGGAGATATGATCTCAAAACCAGAGACAGAGAGATCATAGAGACACAGACATGGACATGGACACAGACATAAGGTATCAGGCAGTGTTCTCCAGAGACAATCACCTAATGTAATATTTTGCTAGGAAAATAAGATTTTTTCCCCCAAGAAAACAGGTTTTATTAAAATTAGAAGAGATCTGCATATGAAAGCAGTTTATAAACTGTGACAACTGTTCATATATCAATTATATTATTCCACCTTATTAGCACCTTGATGTAATCAACGAAACCAATAAATACTGATCTGCAGCCTCATGGCTAACAAATCCAGAACCATCGCTGATAACAACTCAGAAAACTTAATCTGCAAAAACTATACTGGGAAACCCAAAGCAGGGTACATAGTAAGAGAGATGTCAGCAAGTTAATGTAGAGTGGGATGGACTTAGGCAAAGGGGCCAACCTTCCAAAGCAGGTGTGAGAATTAAGCAAGAAAAGAAGTTAAGTCAAAACAGAAGTGATCTTTTTCATTCATTGAAAAGTATTTGACTTTATTGCATTTTCCTGGGTCATTTCCTGCAAGAGAAGGGACTGTTAACACAAAGACAAGTGGTATTGATATTTTATGTAGTGTCAATAGAAATATGGGAATAGAATCATTAAATGCTTAATATAAGATTAGTTAATAAAACCAAACCCTCTCTTCTCCCAATAGTTTTGCAGAAGTTTTCTGTCAAGGAACAAGCTTCACAGCATGAACGAGCACGCAGTTATTATGCAAGGAGAATTTTATTCTGGCATCGAAAGCATTCAGCAAGAATGTTGAGAGCATCTTTGGATGCTCAGAAACAGAGATGAATTTTCTACTTGGAAATCTGACTGCTTTTGATCTATCTGGTTTCCATTTTGTTGCCTTTGTTTTCACTGCTGTGCGATGCTTGATGGTGTCAGGCAAGGATCGAAGGTGGGAGAAATGAAGTTTTGTGGAAACAAAATGATCATTCAGGGACTCTACTGCTGAATATTGCAAAACCCTAGGGGAGGGGTGCTGAAGTAAAGCCAGTGAGCAGTCGTCATTTCCCCAGCCCAGTTAGTTCCTGTGTTCTTCCTGTACTCCCAACTTCCTTTAGGGAAAAAGCAGCATCCATTAAATGCCTCCTCACAGAGTCTGAAAGACCTAGTAAAGTGAATCCCAAAAGGTTAAATCTAGATGATTCTTACAATCAGAATGAATTGGTTTAATAACTGCAATTGCTGGGGGTTTGTTTTGTTTTGTTTTTCTTTTTTAAGCTCACTGATTCGTTTTGTGAATAAAAGTCCGTATCTGGACAGGCTCTCTCTTTTCTCCACAGAAGCTGTAGCAGGCCTTAAATCAGTATTTCTTAGACTTTTGTGAGGTTTTGGGTCATCCCTTTAAGAACGTAATTAAAGCTACAGATTTCTTCATAGAGTGACGTATGTGCACGCGCACACACACACAATGTCAGGTAAGAACCCCTGCTGTAAGTAATTTTCTCACATTCCCACAGTCTCATACACTTGGTGTACCTTCACATGAGCTTCTGCAAGTTGTAGCAAAATTAAACGCACTCTCCAGAATCCCTGAAGGTATCATTCCTGACTCAAGTGCAGGCTTGAGTCAAGAAATGACGCAAGGTGTGAGTAAGCAAGGCACCACAGTCTGGAGGAGCATGCCCCTCCGTCCACATGCTGGGTGACCTGCTGTGGCTCTTTGGGCAAGTTGCTTCAGCTGTTTTCCCAGCTGGGAAAAGAAGATAAAATAGTACTGCCTCATCGGAGAGGTGCTGCCCACACTGCCAAGGACTTGGCAAACTCTCAATAAAAGTTAGCTATTATTACTTATGCCTTAATGAACTCAAACTATGCTCCCATTATTACTGGACTACTTTAGCCTCTTTCCTCTCCCCAATCTTATGATTCAAAAACACACAGGATTCATGAGAGGTGGAAGGGAATGGAGAATCCTGTCCAAGAATAGCCCTGTCGTAGTTGGTCATCCCGCCCCTACAGGAATGCAGAGGACATCTATAATTCCTCGTCATCTACATTACTGTGAACCACCACAACAGGAAGTCTTGCTGTCTCCTAAGCAGCCCCTTCTCACTTGGGACAGGTCTAAAGATCCTTTCCCTTTTATGAAACTGAAATCTTGTCTTAAAGCTGCCAGAATCAGTCTCCTTTTCCTTCCCGCATGAGAAGTGTCCAGAAGGCAGGACATATTCATATTCATCTTCTCCACATCCCAGGTTCCAGGCCCAGTGCCTGGCCCCCAGCTGCCGCTCAGGGTTTAATTTAATTCATTGAGATTTTAAATATTTGGAAGCAGCAACAGGGTACATCCACAGCCTTAAATGTCCCCTCCTGAGAGCTAACTTTCCCCAGTTTCTTTGAAATTCCTCATTTTACATGGTTCCCACAGCATCACCAACTCAATGGTCCTTCGGTGTGAGCACAATGTTCCAGGTGCAGTCTGACCAGGTCAGAGAGGGAATATCCTCACCCTTGTTCCATTCCCTTCATTCATTCATTCCCTCATTAACTCATTCAACAAACAACACCTTTGATTCTTTTTCCTAGGAAATTCTTAGAGATGAAAAAGGTGAACTGTATCTAATACACAGGGGGCGGAGCAAGATGGCGGAGGAGTAGGAGACCTGGATTTCGTCTGGTCTCAGGAATTCAGCTGGATAGGGACCAAACCATTCTGAACACCTACGAACTCAACAGGAGATCGAAGAAAAGAATAGCAACAACTCTCTGAACAGAAAAGCGACCACTTACTGGAAGGTAGGACGTGCGGACAAGTGAATCTGAGGTGATATTCGGGAGGATAGATGGCGGGGGCGGGGGCGGCCTCCATCGGCCGCTTCTGGCAAGTGCTAGAGCCGCAGAGCACAAAATCGGAACTTTTAGAAGTAGGCTCCGCGGAGGGACGTCGCTCCAGTGGCTAAGCGGGGGGTGGAACCCTCGCGGGACAGTGTGGTTTTGGGACCCTCGGGGTCACAGAAAGACCGGGGGTGCCTGAGTGCAGCAGAGCTCCCAGGTATCAGAGCGGGGAAGCCGGCTGCAGAGACGGAGCCGAGGCACGGGCTCTCAACTCGGGGTTGCCATAAACTGTGATCGACACAGGCCACTGCTCCTCCAGCAGGGACCCAACAAGCGGCAGATCCGGGGAGAATCCCCTTCCTCCCCCGGGAGGAGCGGCGTGGGAGCGCACCGCAGGGATCCGCTGGGTTTGAAGACTACACACGGGGTCGGGTGCCAGAGATAGAAATGCTCGATCACAGGCCAGGTGAGCACGGGAGTGACTGACTGCTTTTCTCTGAGGGCGCACTGAGGAGCGGGGCCCCGAGTTCTCAGCTCCTCCTGGCGGAGATTGGGAGGCCACCATTTTCACTCTCATCCTCCAAAGCTGTACCGAGAGCTTGCGGGGAACAAAAGCTCCTGAGAGCAAACCCGAGCAGATTGCTTAGCCTGGACTGACAAGGGCGGGGCAATTCCGCCTCCAGCAAAGACATTTGGGAACCACAGCAACAGGCCCCTCCCCCAGAAGATCAGCACGAACAGCCAGCAAGCCAAGACCAAGTTTACCGATCAATGAGAATGGCAGAACTCCAGCGCTAGGGGAACACCGCACATAGAATTCATGGCTTTTTTACCATGATTCATTAGTCTTTCAAAGTTAATTTTTTTAACTGTTTTTTTTTTTAATTTTTCTTTTTCCCTTTTTCAACCAACATGTTATCAATCCCTTTTTTAAAAAAATATTTTTATTTTTCATTTTTAGAGTCATATTCTATCTCTTCATAGTAGTTACCCTTATTTTTGGCATATATATATAAGTTGTTCTCTCTTTAAAATTTTGAGATACAGTTTCTTCTAACAGATCAAAATATACCCTAAATCACTAGTGTATGGCTTTGTTCTAAACTCCTGCCTGATCACATTCTCTCCTTTTTTTTTTTAAATCTTCTTCTTTCTTTTTTCAAACAACTTCTTATCAATTCCTTTTATAAAATCTTTTATAATTTTCATCTTTACAGTCATATTCCATCCCTTCATTGTATCAACCCTTATTTTGTACATATATAAGTCTTTCTTTCTTTAAAATTTTAGGAGGCACTTTCTTCTAACAGACCAAAATACACCCAAATTCTAGTGTATGGCTCTGATCTATGCAATAGCCTGATCATATTTGATCATATTCTGGTTTTTTTTTTGTTTTGTTCTGTTTTTCTTTGTTTTTATCTTTTTCTTTTTCTTTTTTTTTCTCTTTTTTCTTTCTTTCCCTTTCTTTTCCCCTGTTTTCAGGTCTTTTCTGATTTTTTTAGAGTATATTTGCTGGGGATGTTGTTAACCTGTTAGCATTTTGTTCTCATTCATCTATTCTCCTCTGGACAAAATGACAAGGTGAAAAAAATCACCTCAGCAAAAAGAGCAAGAGGTAGTACCGTCTGCCAGGGACCTACTCAGTCGGGATGTTAGTACGATGTCGGACCTAGAGTTCAAAATCATGATTTTAAAGATACTAGCTGGGTTTCAAAAAGGTAGGGAAGTTATTAGAGAAACGCTTCTGGGAGAAATAAAAGAACTAAAATCTAACCAAGTCGAAATCAAAAAGGCTATTAACGAGGTGCAATCAAAAATGGGGGCACTAACTGCTAGAATAAAAGAGGCAGAAGAGAGAATTAGCAATATAGAAGACCAAATGATGGAAAATAAAGAAGCTGATAAAAAGAGAGATAATTAGCTACTGGATCACAAGGGCAGAATTCGAGAGATAAGCGATATGATAAGACGAAACCACATTAGAATAATTGGGATCCCAGAAGAAGAAGAAAGAGAGAGAGGGGCAGAAGGTATATTGGAGCAATTTATAGCAGAGAACTTCCCTAATGTGGGTAAGGAAACAGGCATCAAAATCCAGGAGGCACAGAGAACCCCTCTCAAAATCAATAAAAATAAGTCAACACCCCAACATCTAATAGTAAAACTTATGAGTCTCAGAGACAAAGAGAAAATCCTGAAAGCAGCTCGGGAGAAGAGATATGTAACCTACAATGGTAGAAACATTAGATTGGCAACAGACCGATCCACAGAGACCTAGCAAGCCAGAAATGACTGGCATGATATCTTCAGAACACTAAATGAGAAAAATACGCAGGCAAGAATACTATATCCAGCTGGGCTGTCATTGAAAATTGAAGGAGAAATCAAAAGCTTCCAGGACAAACAAAAACTAAAGGAATTGGCAAACACGAAACCAGTCCCACAAGAAATATTGAAAGGGATCCTCTAAGCAAAGAGAGAGCCTAAAGGCAACATAGACCAGAAAGGAACAGAGACAATATACAGTAACAGTCACCTTACAGGCAATACAATGGCACTAAATTCATATCTTTCAATAGTTACCCTGAATGTAAATGGGCTAAATGCCCCAATCAAAAGACACAGGCTATCAGATTGGATTAAAAAACAAGATCCATCAATATGCTGTCTGCAAGAGACTCATTTTAGACCCAAAGCCACCCCCAGATTGAAAGTGAGGGGGTGGAAAACGATTTACCATGCTAATGGACACCAAAAGAAAGCTGGGGTGGCAATCCTAATATCAGACAAATTAGATTTTAAAATAAAGACTGTAATAAGAGAAGAGGAAGGACACTATATCCTACTTAAAGAGTCTATCCAACAAGAAGATCTAACAATTGTAAATATCTATGCCCCTAACATGGAAGCAGCCAATTATATAAGGCAATTAATAACAAGAGCAAAGAAACACATTGACAACAATACAATAATGTGGGGGACTTTAACACCCCCCCCAACTGAAATGGACAGATCATCTAAGCAAAAGATCAACAAGGAAATACGGACTTTAAATGACACACTGAACCAAATGGACTCCACAGACATATTCAGAACATTCCATCCCAAAGCAACGGAATACACACTCTTCTCTAGTGCCCATGGAACATTCTCCAGAATAGATCACATCCTAGGTCACAAATCAGGTCTCAACCGGTAACAAAAGATTGGGATCTTTCCCTGCATATTTTCGGACCACATTGCTTTGAAACTAGAACTCAATCACAAGAGGAAAGTCGGAAAGAGCTCAAATACATGGAGGCTAAAGAGCATCCTACTAAAGAATGAATGGGTCAACCAGGAAATTAAAGAAGAATTTAAAAAATTCATGGAAACCAATGAAAATGAAAACATAACTGTTCAAAATCTTTGGGATACAGCAAAGACAGTCCTAAGAGGAAAGTATATAGCAATACAAGCCTTTCTCAAGAAACAAGAAAGGTCTCAAATACACAACCTAACCCTATACCTAAAGGAGCTGGAGAAAAAACAGCAAATAAAGCCTAAACCCAGCAGGAGAAGAGAAATCATAAAGATCAGAGCAGAAATCAATGAACTAGAAACCAAAAGAACAGTAGAACAGATCAAAGAAACTAGGAGCTGGTTCTTTGAAAGAATTAACAAGATTGATAAACCCCTGGCCAGACTTATCAAAAAGAAAAGAGAAATGACCCAAATCAACAAAATCATGAATGAAAGAGGAGAGATCACCACCAACACCAAAGACACACAAACAATTCTAAGAACATATTATGAGCAACTCTATGCCAGCAAATTAGATAACCTGGAAGAAATGGATGCATGCCTAGAGATGTATCAACTACCAAAATTGAACCAGGAAGAAATAGAAAATCTGAACAGACCTATAACCACTAAGGAAATTGAAGCAGTCATCAAAAATCTCCCAACAAACAAAAGCCCAGGGCCAGATGGCTTCCCAGGGGAATTCTACCAGACATTCAAAGAAGAATTAATACCTATTCTCCTGAAACTGTTCCAAAAAATAGAAATGGAAGGAAAACTTCCAAACTCATTTTATGAGGCCACCATTACCTTGATCCCAAAACCTGACAAAGACCCCATCAAAAAGGAGAATTACAGACCAATATCCTTGATGAACATGGATGCAAAAATTCTCACCAAAATACTAGCCAATAGGATCCAACAGTACATTAAAAGGATTATTCACCATGACCAAGTGGGATTTAATCCTGGGCCCCAAGGGTGGATCAACATCCGCAAATCAATCAACGTGATACAATACATTAACAAAAGAAAGAACAAGAATCATATGATCCTCTCAATAGAAGCAGAAAAAGCATTTGACAAAGTACAGCATCCTTTCTTGATCAAAACTCTTCAGAGGATAGGGATAGAGGGTACCTACCTCAATATCATAAAAGCCATCTAGGAAAAACCTACAGCGAATATCATTCTCAATGGGGAAAAGCTGAGAGCTTTCCCCCTAAGGTCAGGAACGCGGCAGGGATGTCCACTCTCACCACTGCTATTCAACATAGTATTAGAAGTCCTAGCCACAGCAATCAGACAACAAAAAGAAATCAAAGGCATCCAAATCAGCAAAGAGGAAGTCAAACTCTCACTCTTTGCAGATGATATGATAATACTGTATGTGGAAAACTCAAAAGACTCTACCCCAAAACTGCTAGAACTCATACAGGAATTCAGTCAAGTGGCAGGATATACAATCAATGCACAGAAATCAGTGACATTCCTATACACCAACAACAAGACAGAAGAGAGACAAATTAAGGAGTCGATCCCATTTACAACTGCACCCAAAACCATAAGATACCTAGGAATAAATCTAACCAAAGAGGCAAAGGATCTGTACTCAGAAAACTATAAAATACTTATGAAAGAAATTGAAGAAGACACAAAGAAATGGGAAAACGTTCCATGCTCATGGATTGGAAGAACAAACACTGTGAAGATGGCAATGCTACCTAGAGCAATCTACACATTCAGTGCAATCCCCATCAAAATACCATCCACTTTTTTCAAAGAAATGGAACAAATAATCCTAATATTTGTATGGTACCAGAAAAGACCCCGAATAGCCAGAGGAATGTTGAAAAAGAAAAGCAAAGCTGGTGGCATCACAATTCCGGACTTCCAGCTCTATTACAAAGCTGTCATCATCAAGACAGTATGGTACTGGCACAAAAACAGACACATAGATAAATGGAACAGAATAGACAACCCAGAAATGGACCCTCAACTCTATGGTCAACTCATCTTTGACAAAGCAGGAAAGAATGTCCAATGGAAAAAAGACGTCTCTTCAACAAATGGTGTTGGGAAAATTGGACAGCCACATGCAGAAGAATGAAACTGGACCATTTCCTTACACCACACACAAAAATAAACTCCAAACGGTTGAAAGACCTAAACGTGAGACAGGAGTCCATCAACATCCTAAAGGAGAACACAGGTAACAACCTCTTCGACCTCAGCCATAGCAACTTCTTCCTGGACCTCAGCCACAGCAACTTCTTCCTAGAAACATTGCCAAAGGCAAGGGAAGCAAGCGCAAAAATGAACTATTGGGACTTCATCAGATAAAAAGCTTTTGCACAGCAAAAGAAACAGTCCATAAAACCAAAAGACAACCGACAGAATGGGAGAAAATATTTGCAAATGACATATCAGATAAAGGGCTAGTATCCAAAATCTATAAAGAACTTATCAAACTCAACACCCAAATAACAAATAATCCAATCGAGAAATGGGCAGACGACATGAACAGACATTTTTCCAAAGAAGACATCCAAATGGCCAACAGACACATGAAAAAGTGCTCAACGTCGCTTGGCATCAGGGAAATCCAAATCAAAACCTCAATGAGATACCACCTCACCCGTCAGAATGGCTAAAATTAACAAGTCAGGAAATGACAGATGTTGGCGGGGATGCAGAGAAAGGGGAACCCTCCTACACTGTTGGTGGGAATGCAAGCTGGTGCAGCCACTCTGGAAAACAGTAGGGAGGTTTCTCAGTTGAAAATAGAGCTACTATATGATCCAGCAATTGCACTACTGGGTATTTACCACAAAGATACAAATGTAGGGATCCGAAGGGGTACGTGCACCCCAATGTTTATAGCAGCAATGTCCACAATAGCCAAACTGTGGAAAGAGCCAAGATGTCCATCAACAGATGAATGGATAAAGAAGAGGTGGTATATATACACAATGGAATATTATGCAGCCATCAAAAGGAATGAGATCTTGGCATTTGCAACGACGTGGATGGAACTGGAGGGTGTTATGCTGAGTGAAATAAGTCAATCAGAGAAAGACATGTATCATATGACCTCACTGACATGAGGAATTCTTAATCTCAGGAAACAAACTGAGGGTTGCTGGAATGGTGGGGGGGTGGGAGGGATCGGGTGGCTGGGTGATACACATTGGGGAGGGTATGTGCTATGGTGAGTGCCGTGAATTGTGCAAGACTGTTGAATCACAGATCTGTACCTCTGAAAAATGCAATATATGTTAAGGAAAAAAAGAAGAAGATAGCAGGAGGGGAAGAATGAAAGGGAGTAAATTGGAGGGGGAGACGAACTATGAGAGATGATAGACTCTGAAAAACAAACTGAGGGTTCTAGAGGGGAGGGGGGGTGGGGGGATGGGCTAGCCTGGTGATGGGTATTAAAGAGGGCACATTCTGCGTGGAGCACTGGGTGTTATGCACAAACAATAAATCATGGTACACACTACATCAAAAAACTAATGATGTAATGTATGGTGATTAACATAACAATAAAAAATTTTAAAGAAAAAGAAGAAAGACATATGTTCTCAGATAGAAACACTTGTCATTAAAAATGTATCTAATACACAGCTCAAAGCACTTGACCATTGATGGAGGGTTATATTTCCCTCTAGGAAAGAGGCATGCGGGTCCTTCCTAAATCTGTTGTGGCACTAATTTCAGCTCATGTGGACCATTTGCCACTGCTTACTTTGCATACTGAGCTTTTTTAACATTCCTGATTGACCTAATCTTTCTCCAAAACTAATTCTTAAAAAGTTTTTTTCTCTTTCTCTCAGTTTTAAGTTTCTTATTCCTTCTGGCACAGCATCCAGTGACTGTTAGTCTGTTTCTTCTTTCCACTCAGGGGCCAACATATATCTTTGCCTCCCGTTTGACCTATGTAGTTGCAGAAGAACATGTGAGCCACTCCCAGAGGCACTTGGCCTTCAGATACCAAGTGCCAGCAACTCAGGGGCAGGGGAAATAAAAGAAGAAATATTTTGCTAAGTAGAGATTCAAAACAACTACTTTCATACTTCTGCAAGCAAGTCAGCTACACAAATGTCTGAAACTTTGTGATCCTCCCAAGGAACAGCCGACAGGTTTAATTTTAGCACAACCCTTGAATGAGCTCAGGGAGCCCAGGATAACTGGTTGTACTATAAATCCATGAAATGACAGGACAGGAGGGGTGTGTGTCCCTAATAAATATTGATACTGGCTCTCAGATTTTCATGTGATGATTGTTTTCAAAGGAAGAGTCTTTTATCTGAAGGATCAGATTGACAGGTAATGATTTTAGAGGCTCTTTCATCAATAAAATGGGTGGAGAAACACTGGCATAAATAACTATTTTAGCTGCTGATTTTTTTTTAAGACATGTATTCCACAACTCTCAACTCACTATTCTCTTTCTGAAGTAAGTTCTAATTCCCAGGAGGTTGAGAAAGGTCTACCAACTTCTAAAAGGTCAAACTGCAAACCAGTGGCAGGTTTGAAGTCAGGCCTCCTCAGTGATCATGGCTGAGTCAGAGAGGAGCATGGGGCATGGCGACCGTAACCCTCCCAGGGGTGGGCACAGAAGAAGTCACCCATATGAAGACCCTAAAGAGATGCAAATGTCCTCTAATAGCATGTGCACAGCCACCTCTGAAGGAAAAGCTACTAAAGTCCTTCAAACCCACGGCCTGTTCCCATTTACATGAGTTCACAGAAAACAAATACAAAGCCGGGAGAAATACAGGGTGTGAAGCCAGGCTACCTCCATAGAAGAGAGTTCAGGTGGTGTTTGAACTCTTCTTCCCTAGAAAGTTTGGCTCTAGAAGAGAAAGGAGGCTGGCGGAAATGGCCAACTAGACCGGATTTTTAAGGTACATCTACCAATGGCACAATGATGAATGGCATGAGGCAGAGGGTATCAAATGCAAACTGAGGAGAAGTCTGGGGCAAGAGAGCTTTAACCTGGGCATGAGAGAAAAGTACCCACATGAAATAGTAAAAACAAAGGATGATGGAAGACAATCAACATTAGTATATAAAAAAGAATATTTGGCTTCTCTAGACAGCACATAAAAAAATCCTAAACTCTTCATGTTATTATTCTTATAAAATCTTTGCATAAACAATTGATAGTATGAAATTCACAACTTGAATTGAGCAGTGAACAGTATACATTGTCCCTTTAAAATGGAGTTTATTTTACTTTCATAGGACCACGGGAGATTATGCATAAAAGGGCCTGTTTGTTAAAACTGTTCATTCACTTATTGTTTCTATGAAGATTTACTGCTTAGCAACTGCATATGCTATAGGCACTGCACCTGTGTAAGTAAACATAACTACTTCTTGCTCTTAAAAAGCTTACTAGCTAGTGAGTTCCCCACAGTACAAGCCATCAGAAAAAGATAAAATTGAAGTCAAAGACAGAGGAGAAAATATTCTGATAAGGATCATGTGGCAGAAAGACCGTAACAAAGCCAAAGTGAGAAAGCTTGCAAGTCAGCCAAGCAATAATCGATGCAGTTCAGTGCAATGATTAAGAGGATGGTTTTTGTTACCTGGTAGACCTTCTGGAAAGATGATTTAATCTGTGTCTCACTTTCATTCTCTGCAAAATAGGAATAATAATGCCTGTTCATAGAGTTGTTGCAAGAAATGAGTGAGGGTATTTCTCAAGAAACAAGAAAGTTCTCAAATACATAACATAATCTTACACCTAAAGGAGCTGGAGAAAGGACAGGAAATAAAGTCTAAACCCAGTAGGAGAAGAGAAATAATAAAGATTAAAGCAGAAATCAATGAAATAGAAACCAAAAAACAGTAGAACAGATCAACAAAACTAGGAACTGGTTCTTTAAAAGAATTAATAAGATTGATAAGCCCCTGGCCAGACTTATCAAAAAGAAAAGAGAAAGGACCCAAATAAATACAATAATAAATGGAAGAGAAGAGATCACAACCAACACTGATGAAATACAAACAATTATAAGGATTTATTATGAGCAACTATATGCCAACAAATTAGGCAATCTGGGAGAAATGGATGCATTCCTAGGGATGTATAAACTACCAAAACTGAAATAGGATGAAACAGAAAACCTGAATAGACCCATAACCAGCAAGGAAATTGAAGCAGTAATCAAAAATCTCCCAACAAACAAGAGACCGGGGCTGGATGGCTTCCCAGGGGAATTCTACCAAACATTTAAACAAGAATTAATACCTATTCTTCTGAAGCTATTTCAAAAAATAGAAATGGAAGGAAAACTTCCAAACTTGTTTTATGAGGCCAGCATTACCTTGATCCCAAAACCAGACAAAGACCCCACCAAAAAGGAGAATTACAGACCAATATCCCTGATGAACATGAATGTAAAAATTATCACCACAATGCTAGCCAATAGGATCCAACAGTACATTAAAAGGATTATTCACCATGACCAAGTGGGATTTAATCCTGGGCCCCAAGGTGGCTCAACATCTGCAAATCAATGTGACACACTACATAAATAAAAGAAAGGACAAGAACCATATGATCCTCTCAATAGAGGCAGAAAAAGCATTTGACAAAGTACAGCATCCATTCTTGATTAAAACTCTTCACAGTGTAGGGACAGAGGGACCATACCTCAATGTCATAAAAGCCATCTATGAAAAGCCCACAGTGAATATCATTCTCAATGGGGAAAAACTGAGAACTTTTCCCTAAGGTCAGGAACACAGCAGAGATGTCCACTATCACCACTGCTATTCAACATAGTACTACAAGTCCTAGCCTCAGCAATCAGACAACAAAAAGAAATAAAAGGCATCCGACTCAGCAAAGAACTCTTTGCAAATGACATGACACTCTACGTGGAAAACCCAAAAAATTCCACCCCAAAATTGCTAGAACTCATACAGGAATTTAGCAAAGTGGCAGGTTATAAAAATCAATGCACAGAAATCAGTTGCATTTCTATACACTAATAACGAGACAGAAGAAAAAGAAATTAAGGAGTCGATCCCATTTACAATTGCACCCAAAACCGTAAGATACCTAGGAATAAACCTAACCAAAGACACAAAGGATCTGTACTCAGAAAACTACAGAACTCTCATGAAAGAAATTGAGGAAGACACAAAAAAAATGGAAAAACATTCCATGGTCATGGATTGGAAGAACAAATATTGTTAAAATGTCTACACTACCTAGAGCAATTTACACATTCAATGCAATCCCTATCAAAATACCATCAACTTTTTTCACAGAGCTGGAGCAAATAATCCTAAAATTTATATGGAACCAGAAAAGACCCGAAATAGCCAAAGGATGTTGAAAAAGAAAACCAAAACTGGTGGCATCACACTTCCGGACTTCAAGCTCCATTACAAAGCTGTAATCATCAAGACAGTATGGTACTGGCACAAAAACAGAGATATAGATCAATGGAACAGAATAGAGATCCCAGAAATGGACCCTCAACTCTATGGTCAACTAATCTTCGACAAAGCGGGAAAGAATATCCAATGGAAAAAGGACAGTCTCTTCAACAAATGGTGTTGAGAAAATTGGACAGCCACATGCAGAATGAAACTGGACCATTTCCTTACACCCTACACAAAAATAGACTCAAAATGGATGAAAAACCTAAATGTGAGACAGGAATCCATCAAAATCCTAGAGGAGAACACAAGCAGCAACCTCTTCAACCTCAGCTGCAGCAACTTCTTCCTAGAAACATCGCCAAAGGCAAGAGAAGCCAGGGCAAAAATGAACTATTGGGACTTCATCAAGATAAAAAGCTTTTGCACAGCAAAGGAAATAGTTGACAAAACCAAAAGACAGCTGACAGAATGGGAGAAGATATTTGCAAATGACATATCAGATAAAGGGCTAGTATCCAAAATCTTTAAAGAACTTATCAAACTCAACACCCAAAGAATAATCCAATCAAGAAATGGGCAGAAGACATGAACAGACATTTCTCCAAAGAAGACATCCAAATGGCCAACAGATACATGAAAAAATGTTCAACATCACTCAGCATCAGGGAAATACAAATCAAAACCACAACTAAATACCACCTCACACCAGTCAGAATGGCTAAAATTAACAAGTCAGGGAACGACAGATGTTGGCGGGGATGTGGAGAAAGGGGAACCCTCCTACACTGTTGGTGGGAATGCAAGCTGGTGCAGCCACTCTGGAAAACAGTATGGAGGTTCCTCAAACAGTTGAAAATAGAGCTACCCTATGACCCAGCAATTGTACTACTGGGTATTTACCCCAAAGATACAAATGTAGTGATCCGAAGTTTATAGCAATGTTTATAGCAGCAATGTTCACAATAGGCAAACTATGGAAAGAGCCCAGATGTCCATCAACAGATGATGGATAAAGAAGATGGAATATTATGCAGCCATCAAAAAAAAGAAAGAAATCTTGCCATTTGCAACAATGTGGATAGAACTAGAGGGCATTATGCTAAGTGAAATAAGTCAATCAGAGAGAAGGGCAATTATCATATGATCTCACTGATATGTGGAATTTAAGAAACAAGGCAGAGGATCATAGGGGAAGGGAAAATAAAACAAGATGAAACCAGAGAGGGAGACAAAACATAAGAGCCTCTTAATCATAGGAAACAAACAGGGTTGCTGAAAGAGAGGGGGGTGGAGGGATGGGGTAATTGGGTGATGGACGTTGGGGAGGACATGTGATATAATGATCACTGGGTATTATATAAGACTAATGAATCACAGACTATACCTCTGAAACCAATAATACATTATATATTAATAAAGAAAAAAAAAGAAATGAGTGAGGGTGTGTATATATATATATATATATATATATATATATACAGAGAGAGAGAGAGAGAGAGGGAATATGGGACATCACAAGTACCCAACAAATGGTGATTTTTTTTTTAAATGAAAGAAACTTTCACATTCTGTCATATATTTCTGTATTATTTGATTTTGTAATGAATATGTATTATGGTAACAATCAGAAAAGAAAGGGGGGACAGCCAAAATACATATAGGCAAATTAATCCTCAATAAAGTTGATTTTTAAAAAATAAGGAAATATGTAGGTGAACTGCTGATCCCAAAAACAAGGACAGAATTAGAAATATCCAAAGCCATATTCTTTCTCATGGAGGTCACACTATGGATTCAAGCTCCCACCCAATCAGGACCATTACTTGAAGTGGAGCACAGTGGGTGCTGGAACCCTGGCCTGGGTGCCCGCCACACAGAGAGCTTGCCAATGTCACATACCAAGAAGGGAAAGCCCAGGCCTACTTCTGAAGGGTCAAAACATGAGTTCTATGGGAAGTCAAGCTGCATGGAGACCTTTCACACAGGAACCACCTTGGATAAGAAATGGTCTCTTTTCTGATACCCATAGAACTGGGCATAGGGGATGCCTGTGCCTCAGAAAGAGGAATGAACTTCAGAAAATAGCCCTCATCTCAACCAGTACAGATTGGCCCATGTGAGTCATTCAGACCTTTAGACATTTTGTCCAGGCCATGCATTTGACTTTTCCAAATATTCTGTGTTCTCTAGTGGAAAGATCAGGGCTTGGGTTCAGACAGATCGGGCTTACTATCCTCTTTCTATCACTTATTAAGATGTGGTCAACTGTAGTTTCCTTATGTGTTTCACAGCAAAAACAGGGAGAATTCTACTTGCCTTGCAAACATCTTGTAATAAATAAATGATCTTTCAGTCTGTGAAATCTCCTAATCTAATGTCACTTAAATAGTAAATGCTTAATAAATGGTAGCTATTACTGCTTTCTGGATTATTATTACTTAATAAGTCAAGTAAATTGAAAATTTGCCCAATCTTTACTTAAGTTTAGGTGGACTGAGTAAGAGAGAATGGTATTATGAAAAAAATATTAAATGTGGTTATTTCATGACCCCAGAATAATAACCACTGACTATTAAGAACTGCTGGCCCAATTTGTTTAGATTTCTTCATACAGATCTTATTCATATTTGTTTTTACACAAGGGCCAATTATTAAATACGTACTAGCTCCCAAACAGTTTTTGTGCATTTTATACTCTCGAAAGTTTGGCAAATATAAATAAATAAAGAATGCACATACACTTATAGACAGATACAGAGCAAAAGTAAAATCTTGACAATTGGTAAATATAGATGAAGTATATATGGATGTTTGCACTGATATTCTTTCAATTTTTCTGGACACTAAAATTTTTTTTAAACAAAAAGTTTGGGAAAACTTTACTGAAACATTAAATTAAAATTAATTAAATTAAATTGAGAAATGTAAAATTCCATATTGAAAGGACATACCAAATGTTGGAAAAATTTGCCCAGAATGGCCAAACCAAGACATACTCTAGTAGTTCTATCAAACTTTTAACAAAAATAAAAGAAAACATCTTTTGGATATTCAAATAAAAAGACCCTGATGGAGGAAAGAAAATCAAATTGTCATGTATTTTTGTCAGTAATGTGACATGCCAGAAAATAATAGAGTAACAGTTTACACACTTAAGAAAATAAAATCCAAGCCAAAGATTTTATATCCAGCCAAACTGACCTCAAGAATAGAGGACATAGGGCCCTGCCCCTGGCTAGCTCAGTCGGTAGAACATGCAACTCTTGATCTCAGGTTGTAAGTTCAAGCCCTGTGTAGAGCTTACCTTTAAAAAAAAAAAAAAAAAAAAAGACATAGAAATTTTAACTTTTTATTTTGAAATCATTTTACAGTTACAGAACAGCTGCAAAAAAAAAAAAATAGGAAAAGAGTTCCTGTATATTGTTCACCCAGGTTGCTCTATGAGAATCTGACTGTGTCCTTACAAGAAGAGGAAGAGACACCAGAGATTCTCATGGACAGAGAAAAGGCCATGTGAGGACATAGCATGAGGCAGCCATGTGCAAGCCTATGAGAGAGGTCTCTGGAGAAACCAGTCCTGTCAGTACATTAATCTTGAACTTCCAGCCTCCAGATCTCTGAGAAAATAAGGTCCTATTGTTTGAGCCATCCATCTGGTATTCTGTTATGACAGTCCAAGCAGATAAATATAAGGAGTGACATGGTCTGACCTCCATTTTTCTGATAGCCAGTACTTTCTTTTACTATATATCTGCCAGAATCTGCACCTCTTCCATCCTAGGCTCTTAGGTTGCTCGGAAGTGTCCACACATGAACTGACTCTTTGTTGTCTTCTTTCAATCTGGTATTTAAATTCCTTTGGGTTTTTCCAGCATGGAAAGGCATCTTCTCCAGTTTCCGGTACTGCTGTATTTTTGCTCTATTTTATATTCAAATAGCCATTTCACTGAGAATCTGCAAAAATGGTATTATATACACATACTTCCTTCTCCAGTTCTCCAGGAAATCTGATGAACAGGCTTCTTAAGTGAATATTGGTTAGAGTAACAGATTCGTTAAAGATTTCTTGATGTAGCAAGGTTATGCATTTAATAGTCTTTCTAGTTTATGAAAATCTTCTAACCTACCTGGTAATGAAGCAGTAGACAAACAACATCTGGGCAGATATTTATCTTGTTAAGTTAAACATGCACCTGGCCCCTTAATTATCAACTATAATTGACAACTTCATCATTGCAGAGCACTTTTCTGTCCATGCCACAGTGGTGCAAGTAATTAGGTAATAATTAATGATTCTTTAAGTGCATTATTTCCTAAGAGTTCAATTCCACTGTATGTATATTTAAAGAGCAACAACTCTGTTTGTTTTGTCCATATAGACAAATGTTAGAATAAATGAAAATTGCCATGCTTACCATGGGTAACTCAAAGTATCATCTATAATCATTCCTAACCTTCTTTCTCCTCCATAGAGTGCTTATTTTATTTTCGTTCAGTCTTACCAAATAACTGTAAAGTTTTAGAGCTAATTATAGAATCCAAATGAATACACATTCACAAAGATACTCATCCCCATGTTATACATAATAAGGAAACATGTAAATATATAAATGACCAACATTGGGGAAAGGATTAGTAAATTATGGTACATGAACTAAACAAAATATCATGCTAAATTTGAAAATAATTGTGAACATTATAAAAATATGAAAATTTATATTTAAAAATAACAAAATTATCTGATTATAATTATATAAAATATGTATATTAATAGAAAAATAATGGAAGGTAATAGGTAGTATAATAATGCCCACAAATGAAGATTATTTCATTAGAGTATAGTAAAGTGAATGTTTTCTTCTAAAAAATATTTTATTTCCATTACTGAATAGGTAACACGTGCCCACAGTACAATATTCAAACGATAGAAGGATATGCATTGAAAAGCTAATGTCCATCTGAGACCTGTCTCCCAGTAACCTCATTCCATTCCCTAGGAGTAACTTTTTCTAGAAAGTAGTAAATTTTACTAGTTTTTGTATATTATTCCAAAGACAATTTATTCACTTATAAAAAAACGCATAAACATTTTTTCCATGAGAGTAGCAGTAACAGCACACACATTTTTCCACATCTTGCTTTTCTCACTCAACACCTCTTGGAATAGTTCCATATCATTACATAGAAAGCTACCTAATTATTTTTAATGGTTATATTTCATTATATGAATTTATCATAATTTATTTAACCATCTTGTATTCATGTACATTTAGGTTCATGCCAATCTTTTACTATTTGAAATAATGTTCCAGACAATAGCCAGAGTGATACATTTTAAAATGAAAATGAGATCAGACTTCCAATTTGAAGACAGCATTATAAAGTTACAATTTTTCCTTCAATTCCCTGGAAGTCTTTGTAAAGTAAAAAGAAGAATGAGAAACATAAACATAGAAACCATAAACATTTTCTTTGTAGTGAGGAAAAAGAAAAATCCCATACATGTTTATCCAGTTCACAGAAAGGAAATAAAAGTTAAATGCACTTATATACCAAACCCTGCATCATAAGAAAAATTTCATCTAGCTTCACACAGAATCCTTACCATTCTTCTACCTCTTATAAAAGCTCCTCTGGGAAAACTGTACATAATTTAAAGATAAGTAATCAGAGATGAATGCTTCCGGTAATGACAGAGTAGCTGGTTTCAGACCAACTGTCCCACTAAAATCACCCAGAAGTGCTCAGGAATATGTTTTTAAAAATATGTATTCGAAGACACTGGAGAACTACAAAGGCAGTGAGGACTTGAAGAAACAAGATCCTGGAGAGAAAGAATTTACAAAGAGGTGAGCTAGGCATTAATTTCAAACTACTTTTTTGATCAAGGAATTTGATGATTCACAAGTGGTTATGAAGAGACAGAGAAGTTGAGCATGGATTTCCTGCCTTCTTACAAGTCTTAAGGGAAATAATTGGAGGAAGAGCCCTAGTAAACACCCGATGATTTTCTTTGAGAGACCTAAACGACCTACATGGCAGGAATGGGGGTGAACCAGAAATAAAACATCACAAAGACTAAAGCCCAGCTTCAAATTAACTCAATATCTGATTGGATTAAAATGATGATATCCTACCCTAATTTCCTACCAGAGGTGAAAAAAACCCTCTCTAGGCCTAGATAACACCATCCAGGGCATCTCCAAAGTGTTTTGTGTTCAATAAAGGAATTTAAATTATGATAAAAAATAATTGATATGTCAGGAAATAAAACCAGATGGTTTCTATCATGAGAAAGAAAGAAAGAAACAGGGCACCTGGGTGGCTCAGTTGTTAAGCGTCTGCCTTTGGCTCAGGTCATGATCCCAGGGTCCTGGGATGGAGTCCCATATCAGGCTCCCCCCTTGGTGGGGAGTCTGCTCCCTCTGCCCCTCCCCCCGCTCATGTGCTCTCTCTCTCTCTCTCTCTTGCAAAAATAAATAAATAAAATCTTTTAACATTTTTAAAAGGGAAGGAAAGAAAGAAACAGATAACAGCCCCAGAGCCACAGGTGATTCACTATTGGTTTTATCGATATGGTCTTTAAAATAAGTGATTATTGTTGTTCAAGAAATTAGATGACAAGATGGTAGATTTCATTAGAGAATATAAACTGCACAAGAGAAAAATAGAATTTAAAATGCAAAACTGAAATTAAAAACTCAACTGATGTGTCTAACAGCAATATATGCATATATATTAGGTACATATATAGAGAGAGAGCTCTAGATCTATATCTAAAATAAATGGAGATAGAGATGGGGAGGGAGAGAAAAATTAGTTAACCGGCAGTAGATAAGAAGGAAATATCAAAAGTGAAACCTGGAAAAGAAGGAAGGATGGAGTAAGAGACATGTAAGGCATGGCAAAAACATGTAGGATTGCAGTCCTGGAGGGGACATAGAGAACAAATGGGACTGAAGCAATATGTAAAGTAATATCAGATAGAAATTCTCTACAACAGATGAAAGACATCAAGTCACAGGTTTGAGAAATATTATGAACCCCAAGCAGGAAAATACAAAGAAAAAACGCACCTAGATTTATCACAGTAAAACTGCTGAAAAAAAAATATAAACAAAAAAAAAAATGTGTTAAAAGTAACTAGAGGAAAAAGAAGACATTTCCTTCAAAGAAACAAAATAAGAATGACAGCGTACTTCTTAATTTCCATAATGGAATACAGAAGACAATGGAATGACATCTTCAAGTACTGAAAGAAAGTAACTGCTGAACTTAAATTCTTCCCCAGAAAAAACATCCTTAAAAAAATAAGACAGTTCAGACAATGGAAAACAGAAAATTCATCAGTGGATCTACACTAAACAGAATGCCAAAGACAGGGGCGCCTGGGTGGCTCAGTTGGTTAGGCGACTGCCTTCGGCTCAGGTCATGATCCTGGAGTCCCGGGATCGAGTCCCACATCGGGCTCCCTGCTCAGCGGGGAGTCTGCTTCTCCCTCTGACCCTCTTCCCTCTCGTGCTCTCTATCTCTCATTCTCTCTCTCTCAAATAAATAAATAAAATCTTTAAAAAAAAAAAAAGAATGCCAAAGACATAAGGAAAATAATCCCAGATTCATCATGGTAATGCAGAAAAAGATAAAGAACAAAAAAAAAAGGTCCATATGAGATTGAATCTAAATATTGATTGTACAAAAATAGTAATTGTTTATAGAGATTGATAGGTATGTAAAATTAAAATATGTAATTCTAGGGTTTTTGCATTAACAGAAGAGTGGTAAAAGTACTAATTTATGTTGCATTTTAATAAGCCAGGATTTGCAGGCAACATGATTGTGTGCAGAAAATTTTTTAAAATACAGATAATGTATAATGCTTTATAAATAAATTTAACAAGGTCATTTTATACAAAAATTAACTATTTCTTTAGGCAAGCAAAAGATGGAAAATAAAATTTTTAAATATAATGTCATTTTCAAAAATATCAAAAAGTTAATCACAGAAATAATTTTTTAGAAGATGTTATCTCTTCACAGAAAACTATAAAACATTACTGAAAAATATTTTCTAAAAAACAAATGGATGAACATTAGCATGTTCATTGACTGGGTGGCTTGATAGGAATTTCAGTCAAAAAAATCCTAGCCCCGGTTTTTGACAAGCTGATTCAGGAATTTATAAAGAAAAGTAAAAGGGGGAAAAGAAGCCAAGACAATCCTGGAAAAATAAAAAGAATTATCAAAAGACACTACCAGATATCAAGATACATAATAAAATCACTACAAAGTAAAATCACAATAATGTAATAACAGCACAAAGAGAGACAAATGGAATGAAACACAATGTCCAGACACATAAATATGAACACTTGCTTTATGATGGTTGGTGACTGCAGTAGGCTGAAAAATGCCCCCCTCCCCCCAAAATATCAAGTCTTAATCCCTAAGAATCTGTGAACGTTACTTTTCATGGTAAAGTTTTTGCAGATGTGATTAAGAACACTGAAATGAGGAGATGATCCTGGATCATCCAAATGGGCCCTAAAAGCCATCACAGTGTCCTTATAAGAGACAGGCAAAGGGCAACTACACACACACACACACACACACACACACACACACACACACACACAGAAGGTCATGTGAAGAGGCAGGCAAAGACTGCAGGGATATGCCCACAAACAGGAATACTGGAGCAAGGCATGCATTCTCCCTTAGAGCTTCTAGAGGGAGTGCCACCCTGCCAACACCTAGATCTCAGCCCAGTGATACTGATTTTGAATTTCTGGCCTCCAGAACTGTGAGAGAATAAATTTCTCTCTTGGTGCCCGAACTCACCAAGTTTGTGGGAATTTGTTACGGTAGCCATAGGAAATGAATATGGTGGTACCATGGAACATCGGGGAAAGGGTGGTCTTGTCAAAAATGGTGCCAGGTCAACTGAATAGCCATATGGGAAAAAAAAGAATGTAGCCCTTGACTTCACATTATACACAAGCATAAACTTGAGACAAATAAAAAACTTAAATGTAAATGATTTTTAAAAGAACATCAAAAAGATAACATAAGGAAACATATTTATGAACTTGAGATAGACTATGATTTCTTAACTAGAACCTCAATAGAACTAACCATAGGAGAAAAGACTGGTAAGTTGGGCTACATTGACATTAAAGACTTCTATTCATGAAAAGATTACATCACGAGAATGAATTTGGAAGTCACATAGTGGAAGAAGATATTATCAAATATCTACATAACTCTCAAGAGATGTGTATACAGAAAATATTTTTAAAACACTTCCAAATCAATACAAAAAAGACTGCCAACTCAATAGAAAAATAGACAAGAGATTTGAGGAGGCACTTGACAAAAGAGAACATCCAGTAACGTCTTAGTAAACCTATAAGATGCTCAATGTCATTATTTAACAGAGAAGTAAATATTAAAACCATAATGAAATATACGCTTACATATCCACAAGAATAACTAAAATTTAAGAGATTGATAGTACCCCCTGTTGGTGAGGAAACAAAGCAATTTTAAATTTCATATAGTGCTGGGGGAAGCATAAAGTTATACAATAAGGATCTCTGGAAAAGCATTTGGCAGCATCTCCTAAAGCTTAACATATACATACCTTATGACCAATGGTCTGGGCACTGTGGTCCAGCCATGTTGACACACTAAATTAATCATCACACTTCCTAACTGTAAAAAATCCTAACATTTTTAGACTAAATATGTATTAGTTGTCAAATATTATTTGCATTAATCTGTTACTGAATTCTGTTTACTACTTTGTACCCCAATATTCAAAAAAAAGATTGGTATATAATTTTCACTTTTATCTTTGACAGGCTTGATATTAAAACTTTTCACATCAGAAAATAAATGTGGAAGACTTTCTCATTTCCTATTCTATGCTCTAGAAGTTTAAACAACATTGGAGTTGCAAGTTCATCAAAGATACGGTCAACTATTTCCATGAACTCATCTGGGTCTGCAGCCTTTTGTGGGAACTGACAGTACCTCTTTGGGAAATTTCTCTATTTCTTCTATTGTACTTGGGCTATATATTTTTTAACTCCTTCTAGGATTGGTTTTGTTCCTTCGTATTTTCCTGGAATATCAACCAATTTCATATAACTGCTCAAATGTAGTTCCATAATATTGAGCAAAAATCGTGTTTTTCTGATTCTTTTAATTTCCCCTGGTTTTGCAATTAGTTTTACCTTATCTTTTCTAACATGTGATTTTACGTTTTCCTTTTTTAAAAAATAGATTATGTAACAGTTTATCTATTTCTCTAATTTTTCAAATAACAAACCCATGGGTTTAGTTAGGGTTTCCAAAGATTTTTGTTTTCCAATTTATTGATTTCTGCTTTTAACTCTTTTTTTCTGCTTTTCTTGGGTTTTATTGTTTCCTAACTTTTGAAACAATGTTTAATTCATTTGTTTTCATCATTTATTTTTTGTGACCATGAATTTTTTTCAGAATTTTTTTAATCAATTAAATTTTTAATGTAGTGGTCCATGATTCATTGTTTGCGTATAACACCCAGTGCTCCATGCAATACGTGCCCTCCTTAATACCCATCACTGGGCTAACCCATCCCCCACCCCCTCCCCTCTTAAAACCCTTCAAATTCTTTTAAAATATTATTGGATTGTAGCATTTAAAAATAAATACACATATGCAAAGTTATCTAAGAAAGGACATGAAACCCATGTTCTGTTTTCAAGGCTACTGGAAATATACAAAAGGTGGATGATTACTGACTTCCCATTACTCTTTGGAAATATGGCTAAATCATATAATGACAATATAGCTTATGGTTAAGAATCTGAGCTGTGTCTTGCAGCTCTGGGTGAAAATCATGAACTTAACTACCAACCTGCTATGTGATATTTGGGAGGTGATTTATCCTATCACGGCTTCTGTGTTCCCATCTGAAAAAAAGCAAGGATTTAAAAACAAAATTTAAAAGGTCCCTACTGTATAAGGTGTTGGGAGGATAAAAGGTAAAAATCTTTATGAAACTTAGAACAGTGTTTTAATATGTGAATTCAATTAATCTGTTTGTTTAGTGAAATAAATGAGTATGATTACTTCCAGTTTACTTCAGAAGGATCATGGCATACCAGTATTTATTCTACAGATGTCTGGACAAGGATGCCTGGTTGACACCAGTGACTGAAACTGTGCCTTTTCATTCACTATTTCCAAGGCTCCAGTGGCTCTCAATGACCCTTAGAATAAAGTGTGTGGTTCCAGTGGCTATAGGTACTCTCTGTTGGCCTGAGGACAGAGTCTACACTCCTCTGAGTGCAACTCCGCACACTTGGGTCACTAGCCGCATCCGCCCACCACGCCTTCCCACCATAACAAAACTCATCTAGTTCCTCAAAACAAAGCCATGTTCCGTCACCCCTGTGCTGCTGCTTCTGTCCCAGAGTTTCTCAACCCAGCACTACTGACATTCTGGGGGCTGAATAATTCCTTGTTGTGGAGGTGGTCCTGTGTGTTGTCAGATGTTTAGCAGCATTCCTGGGGCTCTACTCACTGGATGCCAGTACCACCTGGCATTTGTAACAATCACAAATGTCTACAGACATTGCCAAAAGTCCCCTGTGGGGCAAAATCTAGGGCCCCCTGGTTAGGAACCCACTGCTCTATGGAGAATGCTTTTACCCCCATTTACCTGGCTAACTTCAACTCACCCTTAAGATTTCTGGTTAAATGTCACTGCTGTGTCTCCAGTGTCAACACCACTGCTGTATTCCAACACACAGGTGATCAAGCAAACAGCAGCGGTGTTCGGTGCGCACAGGGGCGAGAACGGAAGGACTGCACAGGTGGCCGTGAAGTGTGGCCGCATTAACAGGTAGCAGGTTGGATGGGAGGGGGAAGGTTAGATAGGACACTGGACGGCTTTTCGGGGAAATGACTGGGTTACACGGCTATAATGAAGGAGGAGTGGCTACAAAAAGAAGAGTAGATTGGGGTGCCACAGGAGGGAGGGAAGGAATGGGTTCAGACTTTGAAATGGTAGGCTGAGGAGCCTGTGGGGCAGCCCAGGGGGGACGCTCGAGAGAGGAGAAGAGGAAGCAGTTGCCGTACCTTCTTTCTTGCCCGGAGTTAAAGCTGTGCCTTCAGGGAGGCCATCCAAAGTTCTGGTGGTACCCGCAAACTCCCTCTCCCGCCGCCCCACTCACCGCCATTTCACACCAAACACGCACGCACGCGCGCGCACACACACTTGTTCCCTCTGCTTCGACATCACGCGTGCAAAAGCTGCGGCCGGAAGAAAGAATTTTTTAAATGGGGTGGGGAGAAGGGGAGAAGACGGAGAGAGAAGTGCGAGACTGAGCAGGACAGTGGCGGAGCAGAGAAGCCACCTTCAGACCTTGCCTCCTCAGCTAGGACCTGTGGAGCTCCTAAAGAAAGCACTGTAATCCGAACAGCTGGCGCCATCTAGTGGTTGACACTTATAACGAGTGGCACTATGATCTGCTGTGAGGACCAGAGCCGGCACAGGGAGAGGGGAGGAGAGAGGGAGTTCGGAAAGCAAGGGAAGGAGAGTGGTGATGATTGAAAAGGCACATACAAGCTGTTCTTCTGGGACCCAGGAATCATACATCCGGCTTGGAACAGGGCACCATTCAGGCTGCCCGTTGGCGGGCCTCCATCCACAGCAGCCCCTCTCCTGGGAGGCTGGCTTCTCAGAGCCACCTCATTCCCCTACAGTCCTCTCCAGATCCCTGGCCCCTTTTCTTTGCCTGACCAGAAGATCCTCACGTCTGGTTGATGTCATCCCTTGCTGACGTTTTCCTCCTAATTATTAGCGGTCTTTATTACTAGTGCCTGGATACAGTATTTCTTATTTGGAAATCCAACAAGCTTTTAATTAGAGAAGCAACAGGAAGAGATATTAAGCTGTATTAATTCATCTGAAAACCCAGCACAGTTAAAAGAAAGACGATCTCATAGATAACAGCACTATTGAAAATTACAGGAACAGCTTCCAGTAAATAACTAAATGGAAAATCCCAGAGAGGGTCAATTGTTGTTAGTTAATATTTGTAGCAAAGTACAGCACTTAATAATGTGGCTGTTTCTTATCCTTATGGGAGGCAAATAACAAGAATTGGGATTTCCACTTTAGATTGTAATTCTGGCTCATTTTTAAAGGCCCCAGATTTTGCAATAATGAATCCAGTGAAAGTTTGTCTTAGAAATAATCCCTTCACCATCAGCTCTCGGAAAAAGGGTCTCTAAAAACGCTTTTCTTTCCAAAAAAATTTCACAAAATGACCTTAGATCAGGTCATAAGATAGACCCTGAAATAGCTTGCAAAAAATAGCCACAATTACTCCCCTCCCTGCATTTACTTCTTTAATCTGGCCTGGATTTGACTTGTTTTTTTTGTTTTTTTTTTTTTTTTCTAATAAAATGTAGTAGGAAACACTTACCAATTCTGAGCCTGGAACTCAAGAGGCCTTGCATACTTCAGCGCAGTCTCTTGGAACCCTGCCAGCTGCCAACAACCCCAAGCAAACCACCCCAAACCTGCCTGGTGGAACATGCAAGAACATACGGAGCAGAGACGCCATTGTAACAAGGCACCGAGACAAGGAAAAGAGCCCAACCAAATGAGCAAAGCCATCCACAGACGCATGAGAGGACCCAGCAGAAACCGCAAGAACCACCCAGCTGATCCCAGCCCAAATTGCTGGTCTTCAGAATCATGAGCTAAATAAAATCTAAGTTTTGGGGTGGTTTGTGATACCGCAATAGATAACTGATATAAACATTATAGCTAAATTGCATATAGAAAATATATTTTTTTCCTGTATAGGAAACATCATACAAAAAAAAAAAAAAAAGAGAGGTGCAGGGAGTACATTTGAGGGATAAGCCAGATGGAATTAAGGACGTTGGTCCTTCTCACGTTGCCAGTCAGAGGACCCTTGGTTTCCTTCTGGACTATCTAATCTTGACTGAAACCAACTCTGTTCCATCATTAGTACATTCTAGTTAAGCAGAGATGAAATTTTAATAAACTGCGATTCCTGTTGTTACCACACTTGCCTAAGTCCTCATTTATTTCACACCTAATGTGTTGTAACAGCTGATTTTTCTTACTCTAAATTTATTTCTACTCCAATTTATATTGTTGTCTATAATCAGACCAAGTGCTTTTTAATGTCTTTTTCTAGATGTTGCTCCCCTGTTCAAAATGCTTCAAAATCTTTCTGTTTCCTATTGCATAAAAAGATCTCTGAAAACAAAAGTAGCAAAATAAATTTTTTTAAATTGAAAAAAATGATAAATTGGACTTTATAAAATTTTTAAAAGTCTGTTCTTCTAATGATGCTAAGAAAATGAAAACAAGCCTCAGACTAGGAGAAAATATTTGTAAAACACATAAATGGTGAAGAATTTGTATGAAGATTTTTTTCAAAACCTCTCAGAACCCAATAAGAAGGAAACAAATAACCCAATTGTTTTTGAAAAATGGGTTATATAAGCAGACATTTAACCAAAGGAATGACATGAGTGGCAAATAAACACATGAAAAAACATTCATCAGCATAATTCATTAGAAGAATACAGATTAAAACTGCAAGGGATAGCACTACCAGCCTATTAGAAAGACTTTAAAAAAAAAAAAAAAAACATCAATATCAGGTCCTGGTGAGGATACAGAGCAATTGGAACTCTCATCTGTTACTGCTGGCTATGCAAAATGGCACAGAGCCCTTGGAAAACAGTTTGACGATTTCTTAACAAAGGGTAGGGAGAATTATGACCTAGCCCTCAGCATATTTGCACCTTAAAATTGTACACCGCCTTTTAAAATAGCTAATCACAAAAGCTAAAGTGAAATATAAAAAAAAAATGCTGAAGACAGATTAAGTATAAAAGATAAACTCTATGATAGTACTTATTTACATAAAACAAGTACAGCTTAAGTTGGATAAAGTTAAGAAAAACTAAACTTCTACTATTTACATTTATTATTAGTAATAGTAGTTAAGCCTGAACTTACAGATCCTCCCAAATATGTCTGATCAAATGTATTCAAAGCTAGTTACATCCCTCTGTGTTCACGATCCTTCCCCAGCCCTAGGTAAGCATAATCTCCTTTATGTCTCCATAGATTTCCCTGTTCTGGATATTTCATATGAATGGAGCCAGGTAATCTGGGGCCTTTTGTGATTGGCTTCTTTCAGTTAGCATGATGTTTTCAAGGTCCATCCACGTTGTAGCATGTATCAGTACTTCATTCCTTTATAGGGCCAAATAAGATCCCATTGTATGGCTATACCACATTTTGTTTACCTGTTCATCAGTTGATGGACATTTGGGTGGTTTCCGTCTTTGGCTGTTGTAAATAATGCTGCTAGAAACAATCACGTATATGGCTTTTTTAATCTTTATTCTTTCTCAGTATAGAAATTTATAGTTATAAATTCTCCTCTAAGCCTTGCTTTAGCTGCATAATATAAGTTTTTGGTATGTTGTATCTTCGTGTTCATTCATCTCGAAGTAGTTTCTGACGTTTTTGATTTCTTCTTTGACCTATAGGTTATTTGGGAGTATTCTGTCAACTTTCTACAAATCTGTGAGTTTCCCAGTTGTTTTCCTGCTATTGATTCCTGATTTCATTCCACCATGGCTGGAGAGCACACTGTGTACTATTTCTATCATTTTACATGTATTGAGGCCTATTTTATGGCCAAGCAGATGGTCCGTCCTGTGCACTTGACAAGAATGCATATTCTCCTGTGGGGTGGAGGGTTCTACACATGTTTGGTCTAGTTTGGTTTATCCGTTGTTCGAGGCTTCCATTTCCTTATTGATCTTCTGTCTAGTTGATCTGTCCATTATTGAAAGTAGGGGTATTGACATCTCCAACTATTGCTATTGAACTATCTCTCTCTGCATTTCGGTCAGTATTACTTCCTGCACTTCAGCGCTCTGCTATTAGATGCGTATCTTCCTGATTGATGGACGCTTTATCATTATAAAATCTTTATGTGTATGTGGCCTGATATCAGTATAGCTGCGCCAGCTTTGCTGTGGTAGCTGTTCACATGATGTCCCTTTGCTCATCCTTTTCCTTCCCATCTAGTTGCTGCCTAGAATCTAGCGTGTCTCCTGGAGGCAGAATAGAGCTAGATCATGTTTTTTAATCCAATCTGACAATCTCTGCCTTTTGATGGAATTGTTTATTCTAACTTTTTTATTGTAAGATAAATAGGGATATAGAAATGATACAAAAATGTATAAATTATAAAGTAAAAACCCGCATTGCCAGCACCCAGAGCTTTCCTTAGCTGCTTCAGAAGCCCCCCATGTGGCATTCCAATCACAGTCTTGTCCCTGCCCCCAAATTAATGACTACCCTGACTTCTATAGTAATCGTTTCCCTGACTTCTTTAAAGTTTTATTACACCAATGTATAGCCATAGATACTATAGTTTAGCCTCTCCTGTTTCTTTTTATCTGGTAAGTTTCTTCTTGAAAGCTATATGGTTTGGTCCAAGCTGGCCTATCTGAAATGAGGATGGAAACAGGATTCAACCTTATTAAGAAGGTCTAGGAAGTCAAGAATCAGAGAATCAAACATCCTGCAGGACCACAAAAGCTAAATGTCTGCCGCGCGTATCCTAAATCCTATTTGAACAGAGGCAGAAAGTCAAAATATGGCAGGACATAAGATTCAGGCCATGAAAGAATCAAAGAAATGGGGGACATGAGATTCTTGGTCCCCTCCTGCCCCCTGCTGTCTGTCTGAGATAATGCCTGTTGCCATCCGGGAGCACCAGCTGGAAATGGGGTCTGGAGGCTGGAGCACATGGGTTCTACCCTCCCCCACAAAACACAAACATATTTCCTAAGCTTCAGTGGCAGAGGTCAGGAAAATAGCCACCGAGCTGAGACCTAAGATAGAGCCACCAAGCTGAGACCTAAGATAGACCTGTGCTAGGAGACAGGAACCGTAAGGGCAGGAGGCTGAGTCTGGGGCCACCGTGCATGACTGATGGCATTGGAGAGCAGAGCACAGCATTTCCAAGAATCAGATTGTCCATCAGCCTTTTATCGAATCCCAAAAACTGGTAAATGTGGGTCAGGGATTACTAATCCCCAAGACCATCTCCTGGTTCCCAAAACGATGCCCACAGGAAGTAAGCTGCTGACGCACAGCAGCACCTGGCGGAGGAGCATCCTCCCAGAGCTTGCTCTCCAAAGTAGCTATGGAAGGCAAGGCATGAGGGAAATCCCAGAGTGAAGCTGAGGGCAGCTGGGAATGGTGAATGGCGGGTCGGGAGAGGAGGTCAGGGAGAGAACCACAAGAATCTGGGAACACCATCCTTTCCAGAAGAGCTGAGAACATGTGCTGCCTGCAGTGGATCTGGACAGCTATTTTCAGCTGAGCCAGCCTGCCCAAGTACCACTATCTCCTGAACCTGGTCTGGGCCATTCAACACTGTGAAGGCACTGGAATGGGGTGAAAACCCCAAAGAGCTTCCTGGGAAGTGGGGAAAGGACTTACATGATCAACTCTAACAACCAAATGAGGAAAAGTTCCAGATGTTCCAGAAACATCCCTGGCACTTGATGGTGCTGCCCAGGAAGGTATGTCGTACTCAGCCCTCTGGGCAGCAATGTGTTGCCCTGCGTCCAGGTCCTAGTGCCACCATCAGAGACAGGGCCCCGGAGGAGCTGGCCCTAGAACAATCCTTCAGCATGTGCTAATAAGAAAAACGCAGCTTAACAGAATCAGCTTTAGAAAATCAACTCAACAGAGCCAGGAAGCTACTCTTGATATTTCTCAGTGTTGGATGGTATTAGGTAACCTGAAGAAGTGTGGAGCAGCATCCTTCTTCAGAAAGACTGGAGAGTTTTCAAGGAAGGAAATAAACCCACTCTCAAAGTCTACTTTGGAAGTTTCAGGGGGCATTTTTGATCATCACAACAATGAGAGCTGGAGTGCAATCGGCATCTATCGGGCAGGGGCCAAGAACAGTGGACATCCTGCGATATACAGGGCAGGTCCATACACTGAACCACTGCCCCGCACCCTGCACTGTTCTCCAACACCCTAACAGACCTTTGTGTAGGCAAAACATGCAGGGCTTTACTTAAAACCTGGGCCAAAAGAGGTTGACATTTAAACCTGGACTGAGAACACAACTCGTGTTTATACTTAAATGAAAAGTATTAGGGACATAGTTTTAAAATACGTTGCATTTCCCAGGAAAGTAACTGCTTTGTTAATCAAGGGAGGATTAAACCCTTGTCAAAAACTCTACTGAGATTGGGGCGCCTGGGTGGCTCAGTCAGTTAAGCATCTGACCCTTGATTTCAGCTCAGGTCATGATCTCAGGGTCCTGGGATGGAGCCCCGAGTCAGGCTCCATGCTCTGCTGGGAATCCACTTGAGGATTTCTCTCCCTCTGCCGCTTCCCCTGCTTGTGCATGTCAAGCACACAATCTCTCTCTCTAAAACAGAACAAAACAAAACAAAACAAACCCTACTGAGATGTGTTCCTAATCTTAAATAATCTTGCAACGGCTGTATTTGTGGTGATAAGATGCACAGGGACAAGAATCTATTTCTGTATGTCTGCTAGGGTTGTCAGCTGAGGGCAGTTACTTATTGAATATACATCATTACACTATAACGCCCCTTTCTTTCTCCTTATAAAGCAGTTAGACCATTATATTGCTTCTTAAAAATTTAAGTAAATATATATGCATATACATATAGACACATACATACTATGAATTTCATTTTAGGAAAGTAAAATGCACGCATCAATCATAATGCGCTCATTATGCTGCAGAAATCAACAACGCTGTGTTAATCTCTGTGATTTAAAACAACTAAGGTTTATTTCCGGCACAAATGGCACGTCCACATTGATCTTTGCTCCAACAGAGGGAATAAGAACATGACAAATCTCATGGGCGCCTGGGTGGCTCAGTTGGTTAAGCGACTGCCTTCGGCTCAGATCGTGATCCTGGAGTCCCGGGATCGAGTCCCACATCGGGCTCCCTGCTCGGCGGGGAGTCTGCTTCTCCCTCTGACCCTCTTCCCTCTCGTGCTCTCTATCTCTCATTCTCTCTCTCTCAAATAAATAAATAAAATCTTAAAAAAAAAAGAACATGACAAATCTCACATGGCTCTTGAAATCTTCAGTAGCAAAGGGGCCTGGCTCACTTGTGTTCACGGGTCCTTGGCTAGTGTGTGTCACGTGGCCATGCCTGACTTCAAGGACTGGGGTGAAAGCCATCCAATTTCTTCCCCATAAAGAGAAGGATCAAAATATTTAGGAAAGCCCTAATAGCCACCCAAAGTGTGATGAGAAAAGAATGTTAGATTTCATAGGATTGGTAACTGCTGCATTAGGAAGATCCTGTCCCATGCAAATTATAAAAGAAAAAAAAAAACACAAAACGGCTCTAAGGTCAGTCTGCCATCCCAGCAGTCATGAGAACTTTGTGGAAGAGGTGAGATTTGAAAGGCGGGTGCCTTTTGATTATTGGGAACTGAAGAGAATATTTCAAAAGCAGACTGGGTGGAAGATGGGAGCTGCAGAAAGAAATATGTCGAGCCCTACTCTGTACAGGCAGGAGTGGGACGCGCTATGTGAGATTTCTCTGTAGAAGCCATTTGCCCTAAGTCACTTGCACTTCGAGATTCCAGTGCAGGCCAGAGGTTTCTTTAAATTCCCCCAGGCAGCCACTGAACAAGAGAAGAGGCTGAGCAAGGGCACTGTGCTGGAAAGTGCATGGAGCTTGTCAAATGGAGAGAGGACTGTAGCCTGGCCTTTGGGGGTCATGAGTAAGGCAAGCAAGTAGGGATTAAAAAGTGTCCTGGAAGTCACTTATCTCCACAAATGTCCCTGGTTAACTCCTGTGCAGTAGAATTTGTTTTGTGCCCATCAGGCACAGAAAGATGATTAAAAGCACACTCCTGCCTGGGAGAGTTTCCAGGCCAATAGGAGGTTTTAGCTCCTAAGGCTACAGGTCTTGGGAAGGCTTATTAGATCAAAGGACAGTGCAGCCCCAGGGCATTGGCATGAAGAATGAGCTGATAGCCATGCAGGATGAGTAGAGCCTGAGCTCCCAGAGGGGCCCACTAGCCTTGGTGCCATTTGTCAGGTGACCACCAGTGGTGATCACTACCAGCAATGGCAGAGACTTGCCTCCTACTGGTTCACACCATCCCTGGTCCTCTAGAGGGACTCTGGGCTCTGAATCCAGAGACTAAATGAAATACTTCAGTGCCTTAAATGTGGAAAGTCTAGAGAATATTCCAAGATCCCAAATACAGCGTTTGTTTGGAAGTGTTTGAAAATGCTTGGCGGTCAATGCCACGGTTTCAAATAACCAACCACAGCGGGAGTTGACACTGACTGAGACGGGAACCATTATTAAAAAAAAAAAAAAAATAGGATGTAAAGAATTAGAACATCTGTCCCCATGGATAAGTTTTTGGAAAATTGTAGGAAAGAAACTTGGTGACTTTAACTAGCTAGCGTGAACCTACCTGAATTTATCTAATTGTCCATCATTTGTCTTCTCGTCTCTTTCCCTCCCACTGGAGTGTACGAGCTAGTGATCACAAGACTTTGCCGTATTTGCCGCTGTGTGCCCAATGCCTGGAAGAGTGCCCAGTTCAGAGAAGGCACTCGGTCAGTATGTGTTTGTGGAATGAACGGTCATCTCTAACGTGCTCAAATCTAACCGAACCTTCCAAGCACATTTTCCTGACCCTGAGAATAGACATCATCTTTCCTGAACCTCTTCTATGGCACATGTTTTTGTTTGGATTCTATAGAAGCAGAGCCTGGAGAACCTGGAGCAAGTAACTTATCGAGGGGGTACCCTCTGGAGAAACTGTAGGGGAATGAGGAAAGCCAGGAGGGGCAGAGGGAGGGGCTGGGCAGAGATGTCTTTTCAGATGAATCAGCCCCCTCCTGCCCCTGCAGGGAGCTCTAATGTGTACACCGCACCACACAGCTTGTCCCACCCAGAGGCAAGGGGCCCGGCTATCACACCCCTCCATCAGTCGGTCGCTGCCACAGGCCACGCCAGAGGGAAGTGTGGAGGGAGGGTGGTGCTACCCCTCGGGCATCCCTCAGGGATCATCTGGGGAAGGGGGCAGGTGGGCGCCATTAGCAGCCCACACCTGCAGCAGCTGGACCTGGGTGGGCAGAATAGCACCTACCAGGGCACATCCCCCCGTGTGCCTTCCTTCAGCAGATTCATTAACTTCCTCACAAACAGCAAGCTCCTTGCGATCAGAGTCCTTATCTCTTTCACCTTCGTGTCCTTGAGGGAGGACATAGCAAACACCTCAGTGGAAATCTGAGGAACGAATGAATGAGTAAATGAGTGTATTCATGTTTACGACTGAGTATGAAAATCCTTAAGCCCGTATTCACTTCCTAAATGACACCAAACATATGTTTCTTATATTTATGTGGTCTTCAGAGATAAACTTTCTGTATGATCAAGAAAAAAAAAAAAAAGTAAGCTAATGCTTCACAACCAAAAATGCAAAGGGTAAAACCCACTGCCAAATCCTCTCTGGGCCACATTCTCTCCACGGGCGATTTCAGATATAAGTTTTTCCCCCCAGATGTTAATTATAGTAAAGATTTTAACTTGCTCTTGCCCCTCATTATCTCATTTATGAGTCATTGTGTGGAAACCAGCCTGGTTGGCTGAGATATCAGCGCGGGGCAGGGCTCCTGCGATTTTCAGAAGGGAGTACCTCTGCCTTGTTGAGAACCAAGTGACCAGCAGGGGGCAGTGCAGACCCACGCACTGATTTTCCTCCGGCCATTTTTGGCTGGAAGAGGAATTCGTTCTCAGTGCCTGGGCTTTTTATATTTGCTGCTTGCTGCCTTACCTGCTCATTCCGGTTAAATGACAGGTTGGGTCGTGACCTGTTTTAAGTATTTCTCTGCTCGAGATGCAGATGAATGAGGAGGCAGGGCCACCCACCAGGCCCTCTGCAAATAAGGTAGGCACAGACTTAGTGGTGTTTCTAGAAACAGAAAAAAAGACCAGTGTGGCTAGAATGTCTGGTCAAAAAGGCTAGTGAGCAAACTTCAATTTCAAATACATAGAAAATCTGGATGAATTGTGAGATATATATATATGTGTATATATATATATATATATATATGTGTATATATATATATATATATATATATATGTATATATATATATAATTTAGAAATCTAGCAGAACTGATGCAAGAAAAGGAACTCTCCAGGTGTTGGAAACAAGGAGAGACTTAAAAGATAAAGTGATGAGTGCAGCAAGTCAGGGGGAGGGTCATGATGTTTGAGAAGCAGAGCCCAGGACACCTACCTTCTGCACTCTCTGTGCTTCTGTGTTGCCTGCTTTGTGGGCCATGGCCCAGTCTTGGATCCTGGTGTTGCTGGGGGACTCAGTGCAGCCTGGGTCACACTCCTTCAGCCTTTCCAACGGTTCTGTGAGCCTTTAATGCTCCCTATTAAAACTCCTCATACTTAGAATACCCACAATAGCTTCTCTTTCCTGACTCCTGACTGATAGTCAGTGACATTACAGTAACAGAACTCTTCGAGTCTCCTTCCTAGTCTGCCCACCTGTCCTCCTCATCGCCATGAATGGCACCCCCATCCCAGCCATTGCTTAAGCCAAGAACCTGATCATCGTCTTTCCCTTATCATGCCCAACCCAAAAGCAATTCCTGCTGGTTTGAGCTCCAGATGCTCCCAATCCAGTCGTTTCTTACCATGTCCACTGCTACAGCTCCACTCCAAGCTAAAAGATCATCCTTCTCATCTGGACAATGGCAGCAGCCTCCGGATCAGCCCACAGCCCGTTCTCTACAAAGCGGCCAGAGTGATTTGAACTGCACAGCCTAACTCTCCAGCTTAAAACTCTCCCAGGGCTTTCCATTGCACTTGAGAAATATTCCAGATTTTTTTTATCATGGCCTATAAGATGCTACTTGACCTGGTCACTGCCTGCTTCTCAAACATCATGACCCTCCCCCTGACTTGCTGCACTCATCACTTTATCCTTTAAATCTCCCCTTATTTCCATCACCTGGAGATTTCCTTTTCTTGCATTAGTTCTGCTAGATTTCTAAATATATATCTCACAGTTCATCCAGAATTTCTATGTATTTGAAATTGAAGTTTGCTTACCAGCCTTTTTGACCAGACGTTCTAGCCACACTGGTCTTTTTTCTGTTTCTAGAAACACCACTAAGTCTGTGCCTACCCCAGGATCTTTGAACTTTTCAGATCATTACTCTTTTGATCTTTGAATGACCATATCTTTGTCTTTTAGGTCTCAACTCAAGTGTCACCTTCTTGAGAGACCTGTCTGGAGCACCCTATTAAAATCTTCTCTATCCCATTACTCTGTTTTGTTTTATATATAGCACTACCTGAAATCATCTTATTATTTGTTTGCCTATATACTTTTTGCTTTCCTGATTAGAATGTATTCCCTGCAAGAAAAAAATCTTATCCTTCATTCATGGTTTTATCCCAGGCATCTAAAGCACATAGAACTTAATAGACACGCCATTAATATTTCTTGCACAAGTGCTCAAACTCAGTGTGACTTCAGTACAAAATTCTATGAGAAAACATCAGAGAGGCATTTAACCAGATTTGGGATCATGGGAAGCTTTTCAGGAGAAAGTGAAGAAGCCTTCGCTAATACTACTTCTCTGCTTCTAATGGCATTTTTTTCCCTCTCTCTTCATAGCCATTTGTTCATTAATACTCAGGCTCAAGAGAAATACTCTTGGAAAAGTTTGCTTACCAAACCCCTCCTCCAGCTATTACCAGGTGCCTCTAACAGTCAAGATACTATATGTTACAAGAGACTGAGAACCTGATACCATCTCACATGGTGGGTAGTGTTGAACTGACCACGAGGATTTTGGGGATCCAGCTAAAGAGAAGTTAAGTTAGAGATACATTCAGTTTGGGTGATAATTAAATAGCATACTGTTGCTTCATTATATAGTTGGATTATTACTAAGTCATATAAGAATGCTCTTATATTTCATTCATCATTACATCCAAAAACAGAGGACTTGAGATCACCTCATAATATGAAAGTGTCTGGCATTGTGATTAGTTGTGGAGAAACAAAATTTGACACATATGGAGCCAGGCACTAGTCTGTGAATATAATCATCCTATCATCAGATATGTAAAATTTTAAATGGGGGATTCTGTTCTCATTGGTACTGAGTCCAAATTATCAATAATAAAACACATAATTTGATGAATCATGTGACTGAATTATATTTCAATTATCTATACAGAAAATGATAGAAAAATTATTATCCAATAAAGACAGAATCAAAGAGCAAATAACCCACAAAAACAGACAAAAGTGTCATAGAGTAATTAATACAAATATTATATAATTTTTTTGGATTTTGAAATACTTGTGATAGTTCTTTTCTCATTCTAAAAAAAGTCATTTACACCTGTTTTAATTTAAATCTTTACTTTTTTATTAAAGGGGGCCCCCTCCCCAAAATTGTATGTGTTTCAGACCCTATAAATCCTAGATCTGCCTTTGTTCAGGTCGGATAAATTGGCCACACAAAGATTTGACTCTCAAGTAGGTCTAGTATCTTGGAACTGTCTGTGGTGCTGGACTTAAAGTTCACTCAGCTCTCTCCATGGTACTTACTGCACAACCACCACCCCACCCCACCCCCCACGCCAATAGATTGTACCTGGAGATGAAGAGTTGGGATTATCAACTGATGTCATGGTTAATGAATATGAATGAGTGCTTTTGCCCATGGACAGAGTGTCTAAAAAGGAGAAAACCACAGATGACTCTCAAGTGTCAGGGCCAAAGGACAAGGACACCAAAAGGGTATCATCTGAAGGAAAACATTGAGCACCAAGCCATGCCTGTCTCTAGATCAAGGGCAAAGAGAAGGGACTCAGGGTGAAGGAAAGCAAGTAAAGAGAATAGAATAAACTGGGGGTAGGGGATGTCTGGAAAGGGGAACAAGAGAGAATCACTGAGAGGGGTGCCCTGAAAGCCCAGAGGGCCAGAACAAAGACGCTTTCCATTGAGCTGGTGGGACCTCACTCCCAAATCCCCATGTGAAAGTCTATATGAGTCAGAATAGATGTAAATTATGGTTTTGTACGGGTCTTCTGGCATCCATGAGTATATATGGCTATCAGAATATTTTTTCAGTTTACCTTTGCTTCTGCTTTGGAATGGGCACTCGGTTTCTTTGAAGGCTGGGGTTATTTGGACAGGGAGAGAAGGTCAGTATCTAGCCTTCTTGAATGGATTTCATCCAACTTCACCTGCTGAGGCTGGGCCCCCTAAGCATTTGGATGCTGCTGTGGGAATTGTGATCTGGAAGGCAGTGGAATCTTAGAAGCCAACCAGTTTCCATGGGAAACATGAGAAATGCTCAACAAAGGACCAGAGTACGGCTGGGTGGGCCAGAACTGATGCATGTTTATTACAGTGGCCTGGGAAGAGAAGTCGATTAAATTTTATGGGGCTGATGTCTGTGCTTGTCCTCCCCCTCTTAGGAGGCTAATCATTGTCCAGGTCCAAGGTTCACAAAAAGGGACTGTGATGTCCAGCCAGTGTCCTTGGTAGCCTGTCCAGAACAGTGGTTCTTAAAGTACTGTCTCCAGACCAAAGCAGCTACAGTGGCAGCACCTGGGAACTTTTTAGAAATGCAAATTATCAGGCAGGTCCTACCTCAGCCCTCCTGGATCAGAAATTTGGGTCCAGCAATCGGTGTTTTAACAGCCCCTCAGGTGATTCTGATGCATGCTAACGCTTGAGAACCACTGGGTACCCGAGAGGAATTGCTTACACTACGAGTAGCAGAGAGCATCATCAGGCATAACCAGGGTTGAAGGCATTCTTTTAAGAGGCTTGGGAGGAAAGAGGGCTGGAATAGTTGACAGATTTGGCAGAAGAGACAGGACAGGATTTCATAAGTGTTCATAGACTGAGTAGTTTGATGTTTTTACAGTTGCCAAGAAATTCAAGTCTAATATAGAATTCAAGGCTTTCAGCTTACTTTTGGCTCCTTATCTTTGCTTCTTGAATATGACCTCCCTCTAAGAATGAAACCTATAGAACCTCAATTTAGCATGGTCAAACCAATGAAGATATTTTTCTAGATACTAGAGAAATCTTCTGCCTGAGTGGTCAGCAGTCTGACACGCAAAGAAATTGATTTTCACCCATTGAGGATGGGTTCCATTTTGGAAGCAGCTCAAGATATCTGCTAAGTGGGTCATATGATATAGCCTGGTAATATCCTTTAGGGTTCAAAGAAGAGGTGGCCCTGGAGAGAAAAGAGCAGGGGTAATCTCAAGGAAGCAGAAACAGCTGGGGAACAGCCCCACTAGACACTTGGTGCATTTGGCAAGTGGCCTCTCTAGTTGTAGGGCTCACATGTTATCTGGTTGGGATTTATCTTTTCATTGGCTTGACTTCTTCATCGTGGCCCACCTGATCACTGGAGGGTGCTGGCTCTGCAACAGCCATAGACCTCAGGCCTGCTGTAATGGGCATTTTTATTTTAAGGCTTTTAAATACCACTGTTAAGTTTAGAAAATTTCCAGATTTAGGAGCCTGACTTCCCCAAGGTAGAATCCAGAAACGTCAAATTTCCAGCCTCCTTTGCAACCAGAACACAGCCAACCCAATGGACTCGTGTGAGGCTTTGACTCAGAAGTGAGAGCCTTGAGGAAAGAGGCTACATGTGGAATCTGATCTGCTGGTTCAGATGGCAGCCAAGCCGTCTGCTCTCAAAACCGGTAACTATGAGGGTGGGTGCCTGGCACAGAGGAGACCTCACTGGCCTGGTGGCAGCAGCAGACAGCAGCTTTGTCACCAGGTCTGTGGCTTGCTCAGGCTTGAGACAGTTTTGCTGGTTTCTGCAGCCTCGAGAGAGCTCTGGGAGATGCCCAATATCTTTCCCCTAAGCCCCTTTTCTGATTTGTCAGCCAAAATTATCTTCTGTGGCTAGCAACTGTAAATTCTGACTCATATAAAAATGGGCACTGGAGGTTATGACAATCAGTAGACATTCGAGGAAATGGAGGTTACCTGGAATTGGTTAACTGGTCTGGCATGGGCTGATGGCTCGGAATATCCAGATGAGGGGGTGGGACTCTGGCAGCCAATGTTGCACCTGTGCTTACCTGGAATGAAATGCTCATATAGGCAAGCTCTGAGGTATCTGGTAGCCATGCTCATAAAACAACATAAGGCCACAGGGCATCGAAAACCGGGGCGGGGGGGGCGGCGGTGAATTACTTCCATTTCTAGGCACTCAAAACATCCAACAGGCCTTGATTCCACTCAGTTTGCCTGATCCTTGCAGGTCCTTTTGAGGCCACAGCTTTGCTCTTCCAAGCCCGTAGTTCTAAGCTCATTCATGCTTGTTCTCACACTTCCCCTTGGAATCCAGAAGGCCACAGGACTGTGTGGATTGGATTACTTGGGGTGGTCAGATTTCCTCCCCTTTCACCTCCACTCCTCCCTGCCCACCACTTCTGCCAAGTTACGGCCACCAGGAAAAATGATAAGACATTTATTGAGTCATCTACAGCACGTTGACATCCTTCAAATCCCGGGCAAGGTTGTGAGCACAGCATTAACGGCGGCAGCGGGAGCAGTGAGGTCTTCGGGGTTTATCTTTATTGTGGGAGATGAAACACAGGGGGGCCTGGTTCTGTAAGTGAGCCTGGAGCCCCCTCTGGGATGCTGGGCACTGGCCCACTTTAGCCCTCACAATGGGCAAACCACAGAACACGGACATAAGACAAGACAAAAATGGCCAAGCACAGACACATCCCAGGACCTCACATTTAGGGAAAGAAGAAAGGAGGACATAGCCCACTTGAGGAATGTCCCAGATCCTTGAAGGATTCCCATGGAGGTGACAGAGAAATCACCACCCACATGAAATTCTCCCCCTCCTAACCCCAAGAGCAAACTGAATCAGTTGACAGAGGTAAGCCTGGCCTCCTGTGTCCATCACAGCCCACTGGCCTCCCCCCTGCCCCCAGTGCTGGTAGTTTTACAAATGGGGCAAAAGTTAACCCAGGATGGCTCAAAGCAGTTGACAAACAGCACGGGGTCCCTTTCAGGGGTCTTCACCCTAGTAACCAGCCCACACCTGTGTAGTTCCCAAAGCCCTTTTATATACAAGGATGTCTCACTTCAACCTCATCCTGGGCTGGGGAGCAGATTGCAAATCATGTCCTCCCATTTCTCAGATTAGGAAGCAGAGGCTCAGAGAGACTGAGTCTTGGAGCACAGAGCAGGCAGAAAACCCCAGGCTAGAACACGGTTCACCCCATGCCACATCCACTCCATTGCTCTTCCTGCAATTTGGAGTCCTAAGAACTTCTGTAGCCAGAGCCCCTTTCTTGCGCAAGACTGAATGTTTTCTGTATGGATGCTTTATTCCGGCTCACGCACAGGGCTGGGCAAATGCTGGTGGGCCCATTGCCTCAGTCGGGCTCGTAAAGCATACTGGATCCCAGCACAGTCCAGGCACCATGCTAAACCTGCCGGTAAGTGATTTCTCATCAGCCCAATGGGGAGGTTTGACCTGCAGAGCTGTTGTTATTCCCAGCTCTAGTGCTTCGTGAGTCTCCCTAAAGCTATATGGGGAAGGGGTCAAGGCCAAACAGCAGGCCACTGGCAAAGCTGGGAGAAGCCCAGGTTCCCCACTCCCTGCTCAGAGCTCTTCTGACAGGCATCCAGGGTCACTGGGCGCAAGGAGGAATTGATGATGACAAAGCACTCACTGCTTTCACTTTGGAGTGGCCTTGAGGGGGTCAAGGGTACTCACAGAATCACAAAGAAAGCCTCTCTCTAGCTTTCCTTCCAGGAAGGGAAAGGGTCAGATGGAAGAGGTGAGTCAGCACACTTGGTGGGTGATGATGTGTATTCCAAGCCCTGGGCCCAGCTCTAGCTCCCTGGCCCTGTTCCCCAAAGAAACTGGTTTGGGGAGGGGTGGGGGTAAGAAGAGGAATCACTGCAGACCACTGGATAGGTTGAGGAGGGTCACAGAGCCACCCACTGAGACAGAAAATGTGGCCTGGCCTTAGGTATGGTAGGCAGTTAAGAAGCCCCCAGTGCTGGGGACCACCAAGAAGTTACTGAACCCCCCACCACCACCCCTGAATCACACACTCTCTCCTCTCAAGGGTTCCTTGACAGCCTCAGCATCCCTAATTTGGAATCCCATTTCCCCCAGTGTTGGAGACTCTCCTAACACGCTCTGTCCCCTGGCGGAACATTCATAAAAGAGGTTGAAAAATCTCTTCATCCCAAGAAGAACTCAGCCTCCCCTGGGTGACTGTTGCCCTTTAGGATTGCATAAAACAAGGAAGAAAAAAAAAATAAACCCTCCTGGTAATGATCTTCCAGAGTCATGGAGTAGGATAACTCCACTCCTCTCCAGCCTGACCGTTCCCAAAGCCCTCAAACCCCTCCCTGCTCACCAGCATTTCTTACCTTTTCCCAGGCAGACAAATAACAGTCTTTGCCTGGCGCCCATTCCCAAGTAAGTAGATGGCTGGCGTTTAGACAGAGAATTCCAGGGACGCAGTGGGCTAAACAAACCACCTAGTTCTACTGCCCATTTTACAGATTTGAGAACAAAGACTCAGTGAGGGAAAGGTTTTGTCCAGACCTTATGCTATCCCCCCATTGCCTATGACCCTGCAGGCCAGCTGCCTAACCTTCTGGAACATTCAAAATACATGGGGTACATCTGTTCACAAGACGGTCAATAATTCGTTCAGATAGAAAAACCAACCAACCAACCAACAGGAACCTGGAACCTCTACAAGGATCCAAACCAGGGCTCAGGTGGCAGCACAGAACATGGGATTCTGGGCTGATGATGTTTTTGCTGTTTTGCGATGATGTATGTATAAAATCAAAGTCTCTTTTTCCACAGTGAAGCAGAGCTGCTGGTGGGGATGGGGACGAAGAAATGAGGTCCACTCAGGGCACCGCTCCTAGGATCTGGAGGTGGCTACTGTCCAGGTAGCCTTGGCACCCTGCCCGGGCTAGGGACACAGCTGGATCTGCACATCACACCCGAGGCCCCTGTCCAATTGTCCCTGGCATGACCCCTCTCTCCAGCCCACCAGCTTCCCCTGTGGTGTCCCAATGGAAGAGACAGATGTTTCCTTTCTAAGAAAGGGCAAATAAACGGCATTCTCCCCTCCCTCCACATATACACAAACATGTACACTTCAAAACCTTTAGGTGATACGCTTAACAATGATGCATGCCCTTTTATCTGCTTAGTTTTGAACGGGAGAATTACTGAAGTGCAGAGCTTGGAAAAGCTTTAGAAGCCACTGCATCTCACAAATGGAGCAACTGAGACCCCCGAACAGGAAGCTCTGTGTCCACAGTCTCAGCAGTAGGAGCCCAAATGGGGCAGATTCTAGGTCTGCCAAAGACCCAGGGTCCACCGTGCTTCACTGGCCAAGGACACAGGGCTCATCTCTAAACCATGCAACTAAGTCCTTCGCCAGTCATCTCGAGGATCTCTCCAAACCTGGACCCGCCAGGCCCCCAGGCCCCTTCCTCTTTATAAAACCAAGCTAAGCAGCATTCCCTCTCCACCCACGTTCCCCAAGCATTCCAGAACACGATCACGAAACAGGTCTGCAAACACACTTGGACAGGAACAACACCGAAAGTTGACATGGAATGAAATGGGCCCCCCACACGGGCCATGGCACTCTAGCACTTTCTTCCACCCTCCCCCCAACTTAGTTCTGCCCCGTTTTGAACTCTTGGGGCTGTGGCCAAGCAACTTGCAATGGAGCACTAGAATGGGGAGCTGGGGGCTGCCACGCCTTGCATCTGCAGCTTCTTCTAACAGGCATGGTGCGCGTGGCTCCCCTCCCAACGCCCTAGGCCACTCCAGCGTCTGTGGAGATTCAACGTCAAGAACACACGGAGGGAAGTCTTGGCAAAGGTCTCAGAGACAGTTCAGTAGCTGAGCCCAAGCCCAAGGAGCTGGTGGCTGGGGCTCCTCGTCCATGAGGGTTGGGGGGAAGGGGAGTCCTGGGGGCCCTGACTCGGGCACATGGAGGTAAGGTGCTTCAGGATTCACTGACATCACAGGAAGGCGGCTGGTTCATCCTATTCATGGCTTTGACTTAAGGAGAAATGAGGAGGGGGAGGGCTTAGGGCTCCTCCTTAGGAGGGGGAGGGCTCCTTATGGTAGGTATGGGTGAGGAGCAGTCTCTCTGAGGCATGAGTCTCTCACTCCCGCAGCTGATGCCTGGGGATGGGAGGGGTAGAAGGGAGGCTACCAGAGGAACCCCCGCCCACCTCGAGTCGGGAGTAAAATAATGGAGCCAGTGAAGGTCTTCTTCCACGGGCCTCCAGACTCTTTCCATCTCCTTTCCAATCACATCCACATTGCTGGATCTTGGCAATTTTTCTTCCACCAAATGAAGAGCACCAGAATATTCCGGGACCCTTAGCCCCACACCCAAAATGAAGTCTCTGATTGGAAGAGTCCTGGAGCTGTGCACCGCCCTGATACCCAGGAGCTGGGCACCTGGGCACCTGGACACCAAGATGCTGGGTGTGGAGGATGAGGGAGTCTCAGCTCAGGTCTCACCTCCACTAAAGGATGCTCTGGGTACCCAAGCCGGACCTCTGGCACGCCTCAGGGACTGGGCCAGGGCTGAGAAGGGCTTCAGGTGGCAAGCAGACTCGGAGTCCACACTGAAAGTCAGACACTGTGGGGGCTGTCGGGCAGGCCCCACCCCAACGCCCCCGAAGCAAGGTCGTCAGCCTCAGCTCGCAAGGCCTCACTCACAGGGTCAAGGAGATCGCTAAGGCTGGTGGAAAACAGGGTAGGGTGAAGCTGGGGACTTGCTTGAGATGAGCAGGGACAGTGGGGTCAAGGGGTAGGGATGAGACAACTTTCCAAAATTTGTGGAGTATTTACAGGTCTGGGATCAGGGCCCAGGGGCCCATGGTGGATGGGGCTAGCGCCAAACGGGGAAGGGCAATACCCGAGTGCGCCCTGCATCCTTCTCCCACCTCGGGGAGCCCGGCCTCCAGCCCAGGGCCTGCCCGAAGTGAGAAAAGAAGCTCAACATGCGTGGGCCAGCGCCTGCCCGCAGCCCCAGCCTGTGTATAGAGGAGAGAAGGAGGGGAGGCTGGGCTCAGGTGGCCAGGTTGTCAGCCGGGAGGCCGGACATGCGGATCTGGGAGCTGCTCTTGCTCAGGATGGAGAGCTGGGTGCCCCCATTCACCCCGCTGCTGGCCAGGGACGGGTGCCGGTGCTTGAAGTCCACGGTGAAGTAGCGGTTCACCTTCCAGCTCCGCCACTTGCGCTTGATCTCCGCCTGCACCTGCAGGGAGCAACGTGGACAGTCACTTCCGGACAGACAGCAGTCACTTCCAGACAGCGGTCACTTCCGGGCAGACAGTGGTCACTTCCGGGCAGTCAGCGTCTCCAGCCTCATCTACCTGACTGCTCTGCCGGGGCCCCTCCCAGGCTGCCACCGCCACCTCCTGCAATACCCACCGACCCAAATGGCAGCTCGCAGCCCTCCAGGCCACCAATGGGAAAGGAATGCCTCTGAGGAGCTGACCTTAGCCCCTTTTCCCAAGTCACTGCCTGAGCAAGGCCTTCGAATGGCTTCTTGTTCACTCCACGGGCCTTGGCGCTCCTCGGGAAGTGACTAGCTCACAGGATCTTTCAGGGAATCTTAAAAAGCAGGTGCTTGGGGCAGAAAGATCAGGGAAGGAGCACCCCTTCCTTCTCAGACCATTAACAGTGGGCTGCGCATCAGAATTACCTGGAGAGCTTTACAAATCCAGATGCCCCGACCATATCCCAGAACAATGACATCAAAATCTCTGGGGTGAGGCATCCATATGTTGTAAAGCTTCCCCGGGGATTCCAACATGCAGTCAGGCTCGAGGATGGCTAACTAAGGTGCTCTCTGGGTGAACACACCCCCACGTTGCTCTTAGCATGGCATGCACAGGGCATGGCCAGCTTCAGCCTCCACACCCCCCCTCCACAGTCCAGCACCTCTGCGTGGAGCATGGACTGCACGACTGCAAGTGAGTGGTCCTAGCACCCAGCCCTCCAGTTCCAGCTGCCACCTCCCCCACAGGTCTCCTGGCAAGCTCCACATGCTCCCACTCCCTGCCTCCCCCAGCCGCTCCCTGCCGGGCTCCATCGCCTCTCCTTATCTGACCTTTCTGGAGGCTGTCTTGGCAATCTCTGAACCCAGACTTCTTGTTTCTCAGATGCACAAAGGGGAAGCGCCTGCTGAGGTCACACAGCCACAACCCAAGCACAGGTGCAAAGACTCCTACCCACTCTCCACACCCGTCTCCCTCATTCAGCCCCCACTCCTGTCCCAGCACCTCTGTCCTGGACTCTATTCAAAAGCATCACCCGAACAGACTGGAGCAGGAGGCCCTAAGACCGTAGCTCTGGAAATGGAAACTGCGAGAAGGTTTCAGGCCTCTCCCGGGGTCTCTCCCAAGTCCCCAGAATCCCCACTCTACAGGGGATGGGTTTGGGTGGGCAGGTGGGCCTGCTGGGGTCAGTGCTGAACTTTGGGCAGCTCCCCACTCAGCACCCTGCCTGGCACAGCCTCATAAACTATAGGTACTATTTTCTGTGCCTCGGCCTTCCTCTTTCCATTTCTCTTTACTAAGGTGTGTCTTACAGTGCAAGCCCTGCCAGGCAGGAGACACCTTTACAGGTCCAGTTGATGCCTTGCACAGCAGGCAATGTGGGAGAGATTCTGGCACAGGGTGGAGGCTGACAGGAGACCCTAGCACTGCTGCCCTCCCCCAGGAGCCTGGCATTGCCCTGGTCAGGAGAATCAGCTCTGGTGGGCAGCAGGCTATGCCCCTGTCTGCTCCCCAGCAATTCCCACCTCCATTGCTATGAAGCCAGAGGGCCAGAATCTTACCTCCCCATTCAGAAAACAGTAGAGAACAGCCACCACAAAGCCCTAGGGAGAGAGAGCAAAAATAACCTGAGCATGCTAGCAAGGGACCTTGCGCACAGGGAGCATAGGAAGCAGAGGAAATGGGGAATGACACCAGGAAGCAGAAACATACAATGACCTGGATGGGGGGCCCCCTGCCCAGGAATCTGTGGTAAGATGGGAAATTTCTGCTGCACCAAGATGGCCACACCCAGGAGGCCAACTGGCTACACCCCGGCTTTGGATCTCACATTCCCTAGGTCAGATCCTTCCCATCCCCAAGGGCCAGCTCTATCCAACTTTCTGCAAGAAGCCTTTCCTGGATGTCCCCAGGATGTTCTCTGGGCTCCTTAACCAGCTTGCAGGACCCTGAGGGCAGCACCACTCCAGGATAGAACAGACCTGTCTCTTTATCCCCACTCCCTCCCCAGCCCACCCTTCCTTGGCCAGATACTCTTATACACAGCATACAAAAAACACCATGAGTAATTGCTTGACACAGAGTAGGCAGCTAGCTACCCTGCATATGGTCTTTACATGTACTCTTTGTATTTAGAATTCCTGTGCTAAGATAGGAATCCTGGGCTCTGACTCCCAGGCTGGGGCTGCGTCCACACTACTCCCAGCCTCACCAGGCTAAGAATCCTAACAAGTAAAATGGCCTTGAATTAAAATTGGGGGAGGGAGGGATTAAGTCAGATATACTGAATAAGCTTCTGACCATCAAGAAGCTGGATCAAAGAGCTGGGTTAGGGCAAGATGCTCTATCTGGGGACACGCAAGGTTGTCACTGCTGCCTTCACTGACCCACTTGTGCAGCCATCTGTTCATTAACTCACTAGGCATCCTCACACCAACTCGCTCACTCCTTCACTCACACGTTCACAACCCCATGTACTTATGCCTTCAGGCATGGATTCATGGTCGCGCCAACACGCTATTCCCTGGATCATTTATATTTCTGTTTGCTCATCCACATCTTCAGCTCTCTATGGCCAGGTCTTGTGCTGGGGACCCCAACATGGGTAAGACAGAGCTCCAGTGCTCATAAGAGGCATGGTCTACAGGCTGGGAGTCAGGATGTGGACTGGAGAGCACTCTGCTCACACCCCAGGCTGAAGGTGAGGGATGGGCAGCCCAAGGGAGGCCTTGCTCAAAACACCCAGATGTAGCCACAGGAAGATATCAGTGTGTGTTCTCATAGGAGCCCACAGGGTAGACAGCAGAAGGGGCTCTCCCAGCTCCCTTCTTTCTAGTGCTATTTCAGAGATGGAAACGCAAGGTTGAACCTAGGTTAAAGAACTTAGAACCACTGGCTGGTTAAGGGCCACAGCCCTGGCTCCCCATGAGCTCCCCCCCGCCCCCGTCATACCCACTACACCTACCTGGAAGGAGCCCAGCCCCAGCTCAAACACAAGTCTCTCCCTCTTGCTGACATTCTCCGGGGAGAAGGCAAATACCGTGTAGTGGATTCCAAATAGCGGGATGAGCAGCAGGGTGGACCGGGCTAGCCGTCTGTCAGGAGAGAGTAAGACAGTGCTCTTGGGGCTGCCAGGTCTTGATACTGGAGCCCTGGAAGGCAGAGATGCTAGTCCCAGCTCCTCGTTCTTGCCCAGAGCCAGGGCTCCTGTCCACAGACTCAGGATTCTCTCCCAGTGCATGGGGCCTGGGAGAGATGGTGGCCAACACAGCAGGGCTTCCAGAACTCCCTGGGAGGTTCTGGGCCCACATCCCCTCCCTCTCGGCCATGTCAGTATCCTGCAGAACCACTAAAAATGCACATGTGAGTGTGTGGTTTACAGACACCCCTTGTGGGAGGTGCAAAACCCTTGGGAAAAGTGAAATTGGGACCAATATGGAATTCAGAAGGTTTGTGACATGATGGACCCTCAAGCAAAGCACATCGTCTCCTGCTCTGGATGGAAGTTCCACGTACCTGAAAAGAGCTGCCCCTGGGGGGCCACAGAGGCAGTGGCTTTTTCTGAGTCGGGTTGTCAGGGACACTCATGGAGAGTGATGGGGGAGTACTGATGAGGGAGGGGGTGGGGGGCACAGGGGGTGGACCAGAGAAGGAGAGACTCAGGAGGGATCCAAGGAAGGATTTACCGACTCTGGGAATAAACAAGCACCAACTAAGCCAGAGGAACCTACCACCTGGGAAACAGTCAAGGGAAAGGAGGCTGTCCACTTGGAACTTGAGGGGGAAGGGAGAGATAGAGCCAAAGGGACCTCCTTGTGTCCAGAAGGCTGCTCTTCTGGGATTCCTCTGCTTGCCATTGGCTACTAGGCCCAGTGAGGTGGGGCTCTGCTCTGAGGGGCGGGGACACAGAAGCCATGGTATGGAGTCCAAAGGGTCCACATTGCATGTACTTGTGGGTCCTATTCTGTTAGAAGGGGTGTTCCCAGAGGGTCTCCAAGAGTGGGACCCCATCTTTGCCCACCACAGGGTACCGGCTCCCTCTGGATCTCTGGAAGAGCCAGCCCTGCCCTTGCAGGTGTGGTGTGCCCCCTGGGCCATCGGAGTGGGGGTGGTAAGTGGGAGGTCCGGCTCCCCTCCCTCTCAGTTCCTGTCCATGGGGGTGGGCAGTGGGGGGTGGGGGGATGGTCCTTTGATTTGGGACAGTTACACATGTACCCTGCCCTCTTCCCCATCCCAGCCTTTCTGGGAGTCAATGTTCTGTGGAATGCGGGGCCTCCAGATTTCAGGAGAAGGTGAATCCATGGGGTCTGCGTGAGGGCCTTGGCTTCCCAGTTTCGACTGAGAGAGAAGGAAAGAGTGAGGGGGAAGGAAGAAAGAGAAGCAGAGAAGACACAGAGGAAGGGGGAGGAGAGGCCTAAGAAAACCTTCAGGTGGACCAAGGCTCAGCCCTGGAAGCAAGGAGCCCCACGCGGGCCGGCGCCTGCCCCTTCCACCCCTGCCCACAGGCAGCCAGTTCTGCAGGGCCGGGTGCCCTGGACCAGAGCTGGTGCCAACCGGATGCGAGCAGGTCCCACTCTGAGCCCAGGTGTGGTCCTCAAGTGGTCTGTCCACTCTCAGACTGTGGCTCCTTGAAGGTGGGCATGGTGCTGCCTTTACCAATTACCTCCCCCGCCCAGCTCGTGCCCGGCTGGGGGCTCACACTCAGAAGGCGCCTGCCCAGGAAGGGACAAACGAACACACAGGCCATGGGAAAGCCTCAGGGTTCTGAAACCTGACTGTGACCTGGGGCTCGGGCCCTGCTCACCTCCGTGTGCCCCGCGGCCGGCAGCAGAGGCAGCAGGGGGTGATGGCTGAAGAACGAAAGCCCAGAAAGAAGTGGCAGGTGGCTTGGAAACGCAGGCACGTGGGTACCTGCGGGCCCCTCTATGACCCTGCCCGAAGCGGCTACCTTACAAGCAAAGTTTAAGTGAAGGGGCGCCTGGGTGGCTCAGTCGTTGAGCGTCTGCCTTCGGCTCAGGTCATGATCCCAGGGTCCTGGGATCGAGCCCCGCATTGGGCTCCCTGCTCCGCGGGAAGCCTGCTTCTCCCTCTCCCACTCCCCCTGCTTGTGTTCCTTCTCTTGCTGTGTCGCTCTCTGTCAAATAAATAAATAAAATCTTAAAAAAAAAAAAAATTTTAAGTGAAGGGGCTCGGGAGGAAAGGTGGCCCTGGGATGTGCCTGTGGTCCCTGCCCTCCTCCCTCCCTCCCTCCCTCCCTCCACGGACCTGTTTGCAGGATTCGTCCCTGCAGTTTGACAGTTCTTGGAAACCAAAAGGCCAAACCTCTCTAGCTTTCAGGGGAGAGTGGATGGATGGGTTCAGTGTGTGAGAAGCAGGGACCTTCCAGACATGAGCTCAGGCCCTTCCAGTCCCTGGCCAGGTGGCAAATGGCAGCAAGGGCCACACTTTCCCTCCCTGGTGGCTCTGCAGCAGCGCTGGAATAGTCGGGGACTTCTGCCAGGGACCCAGGGCATCCCAGTCACCCCTTTGGTAGATAGGGAAGTGGGGAGGGGCAGACAAGAGGGTCCGAAGTTCTGGGACCTCTACACTTCAGAGCTGACCGGAGGCCTTGGAATGGGGACACGTGGTGTGAGCCTAGGGACCCCTTTGAAGACAGTCACAGAATTACCCTACAATCTGATTAAGCCACGGAGACGGTGACACAGGCCTCGGCCTCTGTCCTTCTGCCCCAGGGAGGCATCGATGGGCAGAAGAGCCCTAAAAAACACAAGGCAGAGCTACTGATGGTCAGAGCTGCCCAAATTATGGTGGGCTTCCCCCACTTCAAGGAATTTCCAAGCAAAGACTGGTCTTCAGTTTGAGATGCCCTGGGGCCTTAGTGCTGAGGACTCCCTGGGTTCAGATCCTTACCCGGCCAGGGATGTGACCTTGAGTGAGTACTTCCCCTCTCTGTGTCCAGTTCTCTCATCTGTACAATGAGGTTATTGCAAGGACCCACCTCACAGGGTCACTGTGGGGATTAAGCCACTTGGCACACGAAGTGTGAGGGACGTTCCTTGGGGTGAGGGTCCTGTCCCACGTAGGGGATCAGTCTACAGGAACTCAAGCTCTAAGGCTCTTAGAAAGAATGTGGTGGTTGCCAAGACTGAAGCCCAGAGAAGCGGGGGATTCAGGGAAAACCACATATCGTGGCAGCAGCAAGGAGGCCTCCTGGCCTCCGCACCAGGCAAGCCCCGCTGCTCCCACCGGGCCCACAGCTCCGTCCCCACAACCTCCCCACCACCCCGCCCCGATGGCTTGAGGTTGCAGAGAACTCACAAGACACACAGACACCAACATGCAACAGCGCAGAAAGCTCGCTCTGTGCCCTCATCCAGCTAGCCGGCAGGTGCAAGCTCCCGGCGGCGGCAGCATGCGGCCCCCTCCCCTCCAGGACTCCCGGCCACAGCCACGCCACGCACACTTACAGAGTTATGGTGGACAGTTCTGACATCTTGCAGGAGTGCTGCTGAGCCCGCTGTGGCTTGCAGTAGCATTTCTGCACGCAGCTGCTGGGTGTGACAAGATCAGCACTTCTGTCAGCTGGGGGCATCGGGCAATGAAGGAACTGAGGTGGACCTAGAGCGACGCGCGGCTCAGGGGAGGGCAGAGGAGCCCAGGTGCGGAGACAGGGCGGGCGCGGTGACACGGAAGAGAATGAGGAAGCCAGGGGCCAAGACATGGTCAGCTCTGGACCTAGAAACGCATGCCCAGACGTGGACGGGTGTGTGCATGGAGACATACGCACACAGCAAGCACTCGCACTGGGTCCACAGCAGGTAAGGGGAGCTGGAGGGCACGTGTGTTCTGAAGGTGGGGGCAGGCCTGGGTCTCAAGCAGGGGCCTGGAAGCTGTCCACTGAGTCAGCGCCAGGCTCAGAGCACGGCCTTGCCGGAGGTCCCTCGGCAAGATGGGCGGCTGGAAACACATGCCTGGGCTGACCCAGCCTGAATCAGGCCAGTTCTGGCCTTGGGTGTTCACTGGTCTTTCTCCTCTATATCACTCGCTCTTCCGCCTGGACCTCCTCCTCTCTGAGTTCCCAGGCAGCTCAGCGTGGGCAAACCGGGGCAACAGAGGTGGGATGGATGGAAGAGATGGCTAATTAACCTAAATCTGCGCTATCCAATAGGACAGCCATGACCCATCTGCAGCTATTTGAATTAAAATTAAATTAAATTAGAAATCCACTTTCCTCAGTAACCCTAGCCACATCGCAAGGGCTCAACAGCCACACGTAGTTAGTGGCTCCCACATTGGACAGCATGGTCTAGGGCATGTCGATCCCTGCTGAAAGTTCTACGGCACGGTGCTGGGCTAGACTTCCTGATCAAAGTCCAACAGGCAGGGGCTGAAGGCTGACAGGGGCACGTTTTGGGCACTGGCCCACTGCCTGCAGAAACAAATCATCTTAAAGGAGGCATCCACAGGGGAGCCCCAGGTGAAAGGCTTGCTCTATATTCCACTGGGTGAGGCACAGAGCTTCTACTTCCTCAGAGAAGTCAGGGTGAATTTCCATCTGTTCTAGCTCTTCACGGGTCCTGCTTATGCTTGGGTGGGGACAAGCTGCAGAAACTTCTTTTCCTTCTCTCATAAGCATGTTCTTCCGGGATCGAAGGCTGTGTCACCTCATCAGACGGCAGAAGAGTGGCGGCCTCCACAAACCCTCCTCGGGCACCATGTGGCATGGAGCCCCTAGCACCTGCAGGTGACCTGAGCTGAGGGGATCTAACGCACATGGGAACAGAGACACACAAAGAGACCAGACCTTGGGCATTTCACCGATTCGTAATTTGTGATTCCGGCTCTTTGAGAGTAAGTCTGAAGGGCCTTGACATGTGCAGACATGTCATTTTGCTGAGGCAAGAATCAGTCACACACTTAAAAGATGAGGCAAGCCGAGGTCCCCCCAGGACCCTTGCCTCTGTCAAGTGCATGGTTTTCGTTTAAAAACTGGCACCCCTTGGTTCACACCGCACGGTGGGGTGGGCACTACTGGCCCACCTTACAGATGTGGGATGTGAGGGGACGGCATGATGCTCTCCCGCCCAGACCAGCGGCATTAGCACCACCTGCGAGCTTCTTAGAGATGCAGAATCTTAGGTGCCACCCCAGGCCTGCAGACTCAGTATCCACCTTTCCACAAGGTCCTGAGGTGATCCACAGACAACTCAAAGCTTGAGAAGCACTGTTGTGAGGAAGTCATGTATTTGAGAAGTTTCTTCATGTGTCCTCAGTGAATGTCAGAGGTCTGTTTCATATACATACGAAGAGATGGATGGACACGTGTAAGTGTTTTTCTCACAACTTAAAAGAACTTAATTGGACATTCAGGAATGGGAGCCATTCTTGTCTCCAGATTTATCCCTGCCTGGCCCAGATCGAAAGGTTGGCTACTTTCTCCTATAGCCAGTGGCCTGATTCCTCAACCGTGGCCTGGTTGGCGCCCAGGAGCCTGAGAGCCCGAACCTCAGGTGCAGCCCCCTACGTGCCAGGCTTAAGCCCTCACCCTGAATTCTAAAGCTTCAGCTGCTCTCCTCTGAGACGGCTCCTCCTTGAGCTCCCAAAGGGTTGTCCCTGCCCTTCCTGGGCCCTGGTCACAGTAAACACAGACTCCTCTGATTTCTTCAGAGTATGCCAAAGGCCACTTAGTGGCAAGTGAGCTGGGAGATCAGACCCCCGGTAAAGATGTGGGTCTCTGATGGGAGGGGCAGGACAAAGTAGGGGAGGGGGGCTGATGCCTGGGAGGGCTCTCAGGAGAAGGATCTAGGGACAAAGGTAAGTGCCCTTCCTCCCAAACACTCCACTTCTCCCAAAACTTCAATGGCTCTGTGCAAAAGGACCCACTGAAAAGAATACAAAAGGGTGGCAGAAAAGCCAGAGACAGGTGTGACAAAGGCAGAGATGTCGTAACCTCTAAAATGTTACTACGACTGGTGCAAAAGGGGAAAGGAATTTAATCAAGAGGAAGACATAACCCTAGACTGGCTGGTGAGCTCAGTTCTGATTTGGACCCAAGGGAAGATAAGAAACAGGCAAAGGTGCTGGGTGGGAATGGATCGGAAGGCTGGAGATCCCCACAGCAGGTACAGGGCCCGTGCCTCCATCTGGAAACCAGGGAGCCTTGGCTCACAGGCCTGGTTCTGCCAAGGCTTTGCTGTGTATCTGCAGGAAGGTCAAAGCCACTTCTGGGTCTCAGCACTCCCGTCTATAACCCAGGGAGGAAGCACATGGTTTCTTCGATCCCCGCTTTGGTCACAGGCTAACCTCCATGGATGCTCTGGTGCTTTTCGTGTGCAGAGCTACCCGGGCTGGCTGTACGTAGCCCCAGGGAATACCCGACAGAATGCTAGACAGAGACCCCTGTGGGGGAGCTCTTGGAGGGCAGCACCCCTGTCTATTCCGCCCTGCTCCTAGTGATCAGTGCAGCACTGGGTCACTTGGCAGGCCTGCAGAACATCTGTCTGAACTGAACCTTCCCCATGGGGTCCCTCGTGGTACTAAGATGGTGTATACCCCCGGAACCCTGGCCCAGTGCCCAGGGAAGCACTGCACACCACACTGGTACTCCAAACCAGAAGCTCAGCTCAGTAGATCTTGGAGCTTCCCTGCCCACTGCTACCTCCTCCCCCACCACTGAGGACAAGCTCACGCTCTGTGCCCCCTCCCCAGCCTGGCGGGGCCAGGCAGTCAGGGCGCCTGAGCTCAAGGCTTTGTCTAGACTCTGACTTGCTGGGTGGTCTCAGGTGGTACCACTTTCCATCTCTGGGCCTCAGTTTCTCCATCTGCAAAACAGGAGTAACCATTCCCCGCTGCTGATCCTTAACAGGAGTTGTGAGGATGGGTGCTCCTAGACAGGGGAGGGGTGCTTTGGAAGTCGAAAATGGAGCCCCACATGAACTGGAGGCCTTAGGCTGTGGGCTGAGTTCCTGGACTGACAGCTTCCTGGCTGCATTTCTTGCCATGACAGAGCCTGTCTTTAGAGTCGGTGCCGTCCTTCAGACACCGGGTATGAAACAGCCCTGCTGACTATCAACATCACAGTGTCTCTTCCCTTCTCCTTCCTTTACCCCAAGAGGCCATGCAGACCTGCTCTGTGAGGTCCCCAAGGGAAATACGTGTGGGGTTTCCCTCCCCCACCTCAGAGCCAAGAGGTGGCTTCCCACGCCCATCCTGCATCAGGGAGACCGTTGGGAGGACAGCCAGCTCCTGGAGGCAGGCGGTCTCAGCACACTCGGTGCCCGCCCGGGAAGCTCACTCTCCCCTTTCTGAGCCAGCTGGCTTCTCACAGAGCTAAGGGCCGGAAAGGGCCGACTAACCCTGACCCCAGCCTCAGGCTGAGCCCTAGCCCCCACCCCAGACCAAAGGGAGCCAGAGCACAGGCCAAGCCCTGACCCAGGCCCACGCTCCATGCCTGGCCACTGCCCAAGGCCTGAGGCCAGCCCCTCGTTCTGTCAGGAGCATCAGGTGAGGGCATGGGTGGCTCAGCGCCGCCGCCCCCTGCGGGGGTCCAAGCCCCCAACAGAAGCCATGTCTCAAACCCTTATCATCTGAGCAGCTAGAACCAACCTACAGGAAAGGGAGTGAATGCTGGTCTGAGGGCACCGGCAAGGGGTCCTCTCGGGCTTTCTTGGGGACTCCCAGGCTTATATTTGTTCTGGAAACAGAGGGAAAAACCGGAAAGCTGTTGTGGGCAGATCTGAAGGGGCTTCTCAGCCCCGCGCATACCTCTGGTGGCCCAAGGGGACTCGGGCACTGCCCTGAAACCTCCTCTTTCACCAGGTCCTGCCCCTTCCCATCCCCCCCATAGTCTCCCCTCTCCGACAGCAGACACCTCCCGGGCCCAGCGCACTCCGGGTGGGGCAGTTCTCTACAAGGCTGGATCCCACTGGGGCTTCTTCTTCCAGGAAGCCTTGTTTATACACTTATTTAGCACCATCTCTCATCTGTAACTTCCTGGACGACAGGAAAGACGGTGCAGTCAAGCTTAGAGCCAAGGGCCCTGCTATACCAGAGCTATGACTTCGCCTGTTCCTACTGGATTCATTTCACTTCACTGACAACTAGTTCTCTCAGCTGTAAAATGGGGATTATCCTGAACAGTTGGTGACTCAGCCCACCAGATTCACCGGGTGTTTCTGAGCATTAAATGTGCATGGACTGAGCGGCAAGTGCTGCTAGGAGCTCTGCAATCCCCAGCAGCATCGTCACTTTGATTATCCCTCACTGGGTCTCCCTGACCCTGCAAATGCTCACATATGTTGCTAAATTTCATAGGATCAAGTTGGTCCCTTATCCCGCATGAGCCCTCCCCCCTGGCTTGGAGACCACATCTGAGCTTTCCATCTCTGGGGCTTCAGACGAGCAACGGAAGCAAACCAACTAGCTGGTTCTTTAAACACTGGCACTTAAACGTATAAACCATTTGACAAACGTTTGTCTATGCATCAGGAAGCCTGGAAGACCCTACAGCTCCAGGTCTGTGGTAACTTGCAAGCTCCCAGCCCCACCCTTCTCTCCACCAGACCCTGGGGCTTCTTGCTGCCTGAGCTGAAGTGTGTGTCAGGGGCCGTGGAGTGTCCTTATTTAGGATGCAGCTGGGCCCCTGTGTGCATCCCTGCACAGGCGGGGGGAGAGGAAGCGGGGAGAGCCTGCCAGAGAAGAGATCCCAGGAACCAAAGAAGAAGAAACACTTCCTACCAGGAAGCAGAGAGTGGGGGGAACCAAGGCTAGAGCTCAAAGGAGAGAAGAGGCCGGCTTGGCTACTGCTAGCCTCAGATGTCTGAAATGACCGCGTGGGAGCAGACACCAGGGCAGGAAGGCTGACGCCAGACGGGGACATGAAGGGAGCACAAGGGCCCTGTTTTGTGGTTCTGGAGACTAAGGCAAGGATGATCCTTCGAGGGCAGTTAGTTGCAGGGAGCCAGCCCCACGGACCCCCCAGTGCCTGGTCTCAGAGACTTTATGACTTATATGCATGAACAATTTTTGACGACATAACACATACATATAAGCATGGGTTGGTAAAAACTTGCAAAAACGTGGAAGAAAAAAGACAGTAAATGGATAGCAAAAAAAAAAAAAAAAGGTGGAGGGTCTTTTCCAATGTAATGTAATCATCCTAAATGCAGGGAAAACAAGGCTGACCAACCCAGGCCCTGGGCAGATCCCCCACTCCCACAGGAAGGACTTCCACAAGGGGAGGTGCCCAAGTTGTACCTACAGACCAAGGGCAAGCTCTGCCTCCCTGGGGAAGCCCCAAGGAGAGGAAGGACCTGGGACTGGTCTGTGGATCCTGCGTCCCCTTCTGTCCAGGACAATGGTCAGCTGGGGTCTCTCTGCTGTTCCACTTATCCATTGGCAGCCACCAAGGCTCTGAGCCCCTGGGATGGGGTCACCAATGAAGGCAGGACCAATCCCCCACCAATGCCACGAGAAGACCTCGGCCCCTTCTAATCCGCCCCCTTCTTAAAAAACTGAGGAGGCAACAAGGTAGAAAACCATACGGTTTCTACCTTGCCCACGGAAAGAACCCTAGACTGCGCTCCGATGTTCTGTGCCCATCTGGCCCTTCCAGCCAACCACAGGGGATCAACCTTGCTCCCCGGCATCAGAAGTGTACCCATACCCCATACACCCAGCTGGTCATTCTCCTGATCATCAGGCAAGATGTGTGAAACAGAAGGTACTTAGTCTGGTTCAGAACAGGTGGAGGGCTGGGGGAAGGCTGACAGAGCAAGTGGGGCATGCTGTTAGGGATGTGACTACAAAAATACTTGTAGAAAACAAGCCAAATGGTCATGGAAATGGAGAAAATGCTACACTCAATGTTAAGGGTTGCCCGCAAACCCCATCGATCTCACACATATCAACTGTCCCTCTGCTCAGGGAGGAGGGAGTTGCAGGAGGAAGACCAGACCCAGAGATAGAGCTGCCCTGAAAGAAGGTGGAGAAGAGAAAGGACTCCCCCCTTCTAATACCCAGACCAGCAAAAATGTCCACCCGGCTTGCTAGTGGGGGTTGAGCGACTTGTACACGCTGGACTGGTGGTGGGGACATCATGCAACAGTGCATCCAGTGGCATTCATGAACTTCCCATAGTCCCCAAATCCCCAAAGGAAATCCAACTACTAAACAGCTAAGACCCTAATTACCCTAAGGATAATACCAGATTCTGGTATTTTCCATCTTGATTCCTAGTGGGACACAGGATCTGACCGTCTCATCCTCTCTCTCTTCCCTCCCACGTAATCACCATGCAGATTAGCAACTGGGTTGGCTAAAGGATAGGCAGGCAACTACATTTTAAAAGCACTTTAATCAGAAAGAAATCAGAAAGAAATGCCCCTGCTAGTCTACCCTGCCAGCAAAACCTAGGCCTTCTCCTGTGACCTGAGTGCAGGGCCCACACAGCTGTTGGAAGGGATGATGGTGTTCACATAATGGTACTTACAAGTAGATGCTGGATTCATTGCCTCCCATGTCTGGAGACTGAAGTTTCTGCACAAGGATGATGATGATGCCAATGAAGAGCACAAAGTTAACCTGAAGAGCAAAGAAAAAGTAGATGGAAATGATTCCGGGCAAAGACTTTCCACACCCCTGCCTTTGCCTGGACTGTTATTGCCCCAACAGGACCCTCCACAATCCAGTCAAAATCCCTTCTAGACTTATAATCCAAGATGGCGGCATGAGAACACTCATTTACCTCACCACTTACTATTGCTAAAATGACAGAAAAGATAGAAGAAAAAGAATTTCGTAGAAGTACTGAGGAATAGGAAAGATTATCATGAGTGAGCCAGAAGAGTAGGCAATTTCTAGAAGAGAAAGAGCAAATAGGATCAGGGTCATGGAAAACAATACCAAACAGAGAAGAGGTTCCTGCAGAGGTGGAAACTGTCCTCTGGAGAAACTCCAAGTTCAGGGTAATGGAACATGGGGAACAAGAATGGACAACCATAAGCATTATTAATTAAAGTACTGCCTGGGAATGGCAGTAACAGCATTTACCTTCAGAAAAGATCAGGGATGAAAATCTCTCTAAACAGTGAGAAGGGGGGGAGGACGGGGAGCAAATAAATAGAAACAAGGCACAAGGAGAGGACCACAAGGCAACAGCCTCCAAATGTAGCCAAAGCAGCTACAGCTGGAGAAAAAAAATGTAGGGCTTGATACTAACTTATGAAAAAATAATAAATACTGAAGATAAAACAACTAAGCATTCAAATCAAAAGCTAGGGGGAAAGTGCCACACATTTTACTTTCACAAGAAGGAAATTAATAAAGATAAAAATTCATTATAAAAAATAGGGAGAAAAGTGGAGTTGATCGATAAAAACTTTATTTTGGGGTCTGGCATTGTTGGTTTGTTTCCACGTGCTCCACAAAGGCAGTTCTCTAAGTCTTCTTCCCCACGACCAGCCCAGGGCCTGAACAGTCCTGGGAATTCAGCACAGTACCTGCTGCTCACTGCATAGGTTAGTCAAATCCAAAAGGAGAAAATACCATTAAATAAATTTAGGGATGAGAATGAGGACAACAGATGTACAGAATATTTTAAATCATAAGAGAAAAACAAAATGGGAAAATTGAAAGAAACAAAATCAAATCAAGAAGATGTAGAAAATCTGAGTAGAGAAATGACCTTAGGAGAAATTTAAAAAGCAATCAAAGATGCATGCATTAAAAGGCATTGGGCCCAGATTACTTTACAGACCAGTTTCACAACACCTTTAGGGAAGATGTCATTTACAGACTACTTCATTGTTTAAAAGCAAATAAAAAGACAACCTCACAAATTGCTTATCAAGCTAACAAAACTCTGCTACAACAAAGAAAACATACAAATACACAACACACACACACACACACACACACACACACACACAAAACCAGAGAACTTACAAAGAGCAATGCAAAAACTATAAACCAAATATTAACAAATAGAATTTAGTAGTGCATTAAAAGAACAAACAGATCATGGTCATAAAGGCTTATATCAGAAATGCAAAAAAAAAAAAAACAAACTCAAAAACAAAACCAAAAAAACCCAAGTCTACTAATATTTCATAGAATACAAGTAGACTATACTGAATGTTCATGATAAAGTGACATTTCAACATAATTGAGAAACAAGGGTCTATTTAATAAAAATAATTGAAAGGGTGGAATATCTATCTACTGGGAGAAAAGAAACTAAAGATGATTAGATAACATTTCAGATCAGACAAAGAAATAAAAATTTAGCTAGATTCAGGACATATCTATAATAATACAATCCATAAACATGTTATAAAACAACTAAGAATACTTTTATGTCTTAGGATTGGAAAAGCCTTCCATAATGAGAAATAAGTTCCAGAATTTACAAAGACAAAGCCTGACAGTTTGTATAAAATTATGCAGACTTGGAAATATACTTGTAACATGCTTAACAGATAAAGCGTTACTATCTTTCAAACAATTAGAAAGACAATTGAGCAAAGCAAGCAAAAGAGAAATGAGCAAGAGAAATAAACAGGTAATAATCAGAATAAAAACAAATTGTCAATAAATGTTTGGGAAAAAGTACCTCACTGTGCTAGCAATATGGAGAAATTCACATTAAAACAATGAGCTACCATTATCCCCCAGGAGCCTGAGCAAAAATTTAAATGATTGATGTTACAAGCACAGACAATGATAAGAGGTACGCTTTCCAACCCATCAATTCCATTTCTAGAGATTTAGTTGAAAGGAATGCTCATGCTCAAAACAGTGCACAGAATTGCTCCTAGTAGCATCTTTCATTATGAGGAAAAATGAGAAAATATAAATGTCCAACACATTTAACTAGCGTATCCATGTTGCCATATATAATGTAGCCAGGAAAAAGGAGAAGGCTGGCTTGTGCAGTAACCTCTGTATTTGTCTCCTTCTCCTGCTTTCTGCCCAGGCCCCCGTCTCTTCCTCATCCTTGTCCCAAGGATACTCACCATTATGGAGCCAACCACAGGGCCTTTGATCACCCACCACAGAGCTGTGTTGTCATTCATATCCCAGCAGCTGAAAGACAGACAGACGGAGAGAAAGAAGAGAGATTAAGCTCAGGTCTGGGAGCCTGCAAGCCAATGCCCCCGGCCCCTTTGTGGCGCTTTGCCCCTGCAGCTCTCTGACCAGGGGCTGGCTGGAGAGTTTCCAGGCATGCTGCAGACCCAAGCCCAGTTCTGGTTCTTCTGGCGCCTTGGTCCTTCCCTCTGCTCCCTGTCAAGGCAGGGAGTGAAGCCCCATAGTTAGAATCACCAATGGGCTCCTGGGCAAGGGCCATGTTTCCCCTTCAGGACTGTGAGGGTGTGACCTCACCCTCGACACCCTTCTTCCCCTCCCTAAAAGGAAAACAGACACTCAGAGCTGGGCCCAGAAATACAGAGGGACTCTGAAAACCTTGCACATTCTCACTAGGTTCTGGCTGAGATGTGGCTGGGTGGGTCCACCCGTGGTGCAATCAGGGTGCAGGCAGGGGCTGGGGATGGGGGTGCAGTCTGGGCAGCCACTGAGACCCACCTGTAAGAACCTACTCGGGGCTCTGGCCCTAGCTCTTGGGCACGTACTCACCCTGTGTCATCGAAGTAGAGCCTCAGCATAGCCCACACAGACACACACACAGTTGGGGTCCCTGGGAGAACAAAAAAAGGAGCCTGGTGATAACAGGAAAACCAACAGGCCCTGGGGTCCCCTCAGATTTGGGGCCCCTGGGAGCCACTGTCCCCCAGTCAAACAGGGGTTCTGGCCCATGGGGCAGGTCTCCCTTTCAGACCTGGAGTCTTGGGGACCCTAACTGTCCCTCACACCTGTGCCTCCTGGGGGTCCCCAGGCCTTTGGCTATCTTACTTCTCAGGATTCCTGAGCATATCACATCCTCCAGACGGTGGGCTTTCTATGGGCAGGAAGAGCAAGAAAGGGTCCAAGAACCAGAGGTGTGGCATCTGCTACGGGAAAAGACAGCGCCTCCCTCCTTTGACCTAACACTCCCTGACAGCAGCACCGAGGATGTACCTGGCCTTGAGGCCTGAGTCTGTCCGGGCCACAGCCAGTGACCTACCCCAGCCTATAATGGTGTACCAGTAGAAGTATCTCCTCTCAGGAAAGAAGGTCTCCACTAGCAGGGTGAAGAGGTACAGACCCTCGATGAACAGCCAGAAGTAGTTTGACACGACACAGTAGTGGAAGAAAACCATTATGGCCTTGCATTCCACCTGCGGAGAGGGTGGGGAGGGTGAGGGAGGCCGGAAGCCCCCTCTGCTGCCCCCCACCCCCAGCCCTGAAAGTCCTGCCCAGCAGGAGCAGGGAGAAACCAGAGGGCCCTTCAGCTCTGGCATGCTTGGGCTCAAACATCCCATGGATCTAAAAGACTCCACATTCCTGGATTCGAAGAGTTAAAAATGGCAGCATCCTGTGATTCTGAGTCGAAGCTGCCCATGGAGGCAACTCTACATGTGTCAGAAAAGGATGGGGGTAGGGTGAGCACGGGGCCCGCTCCCCTCCCTAGGCTCCTTCTCCAGCCCCTCCAGGTAAGGGGAGTACAGAGGAGCCCGCAGGAGGCTCCTGAGTCAAATAAAGATTTTAGACATCAAGGGGGAGACTCCCGGCCCCCAGAAATCTCAGACAGATCCCCCTGCCCCCTCCACATGTGCCCCCTTGGGTCAAGACCCTGTGCTCTGGGCTGTTCTTTCCATCTTATTCCATCAAAACCTATCTCCTCTGCTCACCTCCAAAGTTATGAGAACTGGGGAGATGGTCTGGAGAGACCCAAGCCAAGCAGCCCCTCGGCTCTGCCACCGGTTAGTTAAATGACCAGGGGCCCGGAAAACCCTCTCTCTGAGCCTAGTTCCCTTCTTGGGCAAGCGAGACTTGGCGTTTCCACCCGACCCTCCACATCTGCTCGGCCAAGTACATACACAGACTGAGGGACAGAAAAGGACACGGAGCAGGGGTCTCGCGGGTTACTAGCAACTCATGGTCATTCCCGGATTTCTGCATTCACTGGGGACAATGTCTTCGCCCGCGCGAGAACACCTGGATGGTGGGGGGAGGGGGGGGAAGTCACAGGGAAGGGAGCCCCGGAAGGGCCTTCCCACCAGGGGTCAGCGCACTCACCGTGGAGATGAAGCAGTGGTTGTTGTCCTGCTCCGCGTAGAGGATCCAGTCCTTGATGAAGACGGAGATGGCCCTCAGCATGAATGACACGAACAGGTTCATGTGGATGAAATTGCGGGTGCAATGTAGCTTCCTACACCAGCAGGCCGGGGGAGGGAGAGGCCTTGAAGCAACAACCCCACAGCAGCCCCTCCTCCGCTCCGAGATCTGCTCCGGGCCAACTCCGCGGCTCTGTCTCAGGGGCTCCCCACCTTCCCACCTCCTTCCCACCCCTCTAAATCCTCACTCACTGCCAGGCCTTTGTTGCCTGGCTCCACGACTCTGAGAGACCAGACCTCCCCCTCCTGTGGCCTCTGTCCATCTAGACCAGGAAGATAAACGTGAGGCATGGAGGTCTCCTGCCCAGGGTCCGCCCATGGCCCTGGGCATGTCAGCTGCCCTCTCTCAGATCGAGTTTCCCATCTGTTATCAGAGGGGTGGGGGAACTGCCTTCTAAGGGGCCTCCAGGGCTGACATCCAGGGGAGAAGGTAGGAGTGGGTGGGACAGAGTAAGGGCTCCGAGCTAGGGGGTGCTGCACTGGCTTGAACGCTGCTGGTATGTGTCGGGGGTCCTTACCGGAAACGACACAGGATGACCATGGCAGTGGTGAGGGTGACAAGGGATGTGCTGTAGCCAACTGTGTACAGGGCCTTGACTGACAGGTAGTAATAATCCTGGAGCAAAGCACAAAACGTCCAGGGCTCCACATGGGGCTTGCCCCAGCCCCCAGCGCCCTCGGGCCAGGGCCTGCCCACCCCAGCGGTCCACCACCCAGCTCCTCCCTCCTCTCTTCTCCTCTTGCTGATCTCACCTCCTCCTCTCCCCCCCCCCGAGTGCCTCTTCTACCCTGCCCCCCACCCCATCCCCCATGAGCTTCTGCTCCCCTCCACAGTGTCTGTACTCTGCCTATGCTCAGTAAATGCTTGCTGAATGCCAGAGCACTGACCAATCAGAACAGGCATCACCTTAGCCTGGAGAAGCTCCCAGGAGGCCCCCTGCTGGGCCCTGCCTCAACCCTTCAGTCACAGGAAGGACGTGTGTCCTGGAAGAGTAGCCAGGGAGGTAGGGGCCGTGTAGTGGGGGCTGGGGGAACTCAGGAAGCAAAGCAGATGCTCCTTGGCCCAGAATGAGTGAATGAAGGCCTTGCCCTCCGTGCATCTGGCTTGGGTACACAGCAGGGGCTCACGTGCTGCCTAGGGACACGTAGGCCCAACAGGAGCCAAGGCCTTGGTGGGGACACCCGGTCACCAGCCTCCTCAGCCCCACCCCTGCCACTTCCCCGTGGGGACAGCCACTCACCTGGTCCCCGGGCTCGTATTCATCATAGTCATCAAACCCACACGCGTCTACGTAATGAGGGAACGGCTCTGACCATCCATCCTCAGTGCAGTTCCGGCTCACCACCCTCATGTCTGCAGTAGAACAAAAACTCAGTGGGGCATGGGAATGATTTAAGAAAACCCTGCAATTCTTACTTGAAAATTACTTCTTAAGTGAGAATTTCTAGAAACCCATATGCGCATCTGGGAAGATGGTGATTGAAGGTTCATGAAATTTTCCACCATCCGCGGGAACATAGCAATTGCTGGTGGCCTCAAGCTCAGCCTTTACACGAAGGACACTGGGGAGGACAAGGCACAGCCGATCTCTTAACAAGGGCTGAGGGGACCGGGCCTCCCTCTCTTCTGGAACTGGCAAACGCTCACTGACCAAAGGCCGGAGCCTCTTCCCTAGGCCCTGGGTCAGCACTTGTCAAACGTCGGTGAACAGGCATGAATGATGTGCGATCACCGTTGCAGACTCCAGCCGCCAGCGCACTCCAACCCCCGGATTCTGGTCCAGGAGTCAGCTCAGGCGACTCTGGAGCTGGAGTGCCCTTCAAACATCAGGAGCTCTGAGCCTTGCAACAGCTGTAAGATCCCGCACCAAGGGGATACATGCATGGCTTGCTTGCTTAACAAGGACCAGACCTCCATTAACCTAGCGCCAGATCTTATTAAGATATGTATTTAGGTTTAAAAAAAAAAAAAAAAAAGAAACTTTTGTCTTCCCAGGTTTAGAGGTCTGTTTCCTGTCACTAACGTACTTTAATTTCCTTTTGATAGACTGTAAAGGCCATTTTGTAGGACACCAAAGGGGAGGGAGTCATTTACAGTCTGTAGGGTGGAATCTAGATTGGTTTTGGCCCCGCCTGGGGCCTTTTAGCCTTTAATGATTGCTCGTTTTATCTTCCCCTCTCCTGATTGTCTGTAAGGGTGAACCACGGCCATCCCGTGGAGGGGAGAAGGCAAGCAGCCCCCTCTGCCTCCAGCCCTGGACTGTGGCCCCAGACCGACCCCTGTTCCCAGACTGGCTTCCTGGGAGTTTACCTGGTATCTTAGGGCACGTGGCAATGGTTCTTTCTTTCACAGGATTCAGGGGCCAGGAACTTGTGTAAAACAAGACACTTCCACAGAAAAGGAGCTCCAGCACCCATGTTGCTGGAAAGCTCCCCCTGCTGTGGCCAAGGCCACCTCTGGGGAGGTCAGGAAGGAGGCAAGGGCAGAGGCCAAGACAAGAGACCCCTCTACTTTTCCAACCCCACGTCCTCGCCAGCTGGGTTGGAAGAGCTGAGGCCAAGTCTTTCCTTGCCAAGAGAGTCAGAAACACACTTCCTGGGACTCTGGGAAGAAGCAGAGGGTGGGTGACCCTGCCACAGAAGACAGCTCTGCCCAGAGTGGGGAGACTACTGGTCTCTACCGCTTCTCGAATTTGGAGTCCTGTGACATAGGACAAGGAGGACGCCTGACAGGCCCAGGGAGAGGAGGAGTCAATTCTGTCCCCCATTTTGATGCCAAATTCCTCCTTCTTCCAGCAAATCCACGTCAGTCTGTTACTAGCAACCTCCTTCCAAGTCCCTCTGAAAGTCTGCACGTCCCGGGGGAGTTATAGCCTTGGCCAAGTCCCTTCCCATTCCTGGGCCTCCTCTCCTCTCCGCTTTGCCCACGGCAGGGTGGTGGGAAGAGGAAAGGGAAGCTGTTTTGAAAAACAATTATTTAAAAGTGTCCCAGAGGTAGAAGCCATTTCCTTTCTTTTATTTGCCTCCTTTCTCTGTTTCTTTTTATAAGACAGTGTGGGCACAGAGGCATATAAACCTTTTTGTTCAGAACTATTCCACAAATTTGCCACTCTATTGTTCTGATGGAAATCTAAAGAAGATGGACTATTCTCTAGATTGTCAAAACCTTGCAGTGACTGCGCCCTCTTCACTAGACTATTTTGCCCCAGCAAATTCGTAGGAGCACAGGATTTTAGGGCACTGGTTCTCAAAGTGGGCACCCTACCCAGACTAGACCATCAGCATCACTGGGAAGACTGGCTAGATATGCACATTCTCAGGCCCCACCCCAGGCCCGCTCTATCAGCGACTCTGGGGGCAGGGAATCTGAGTTTTAATGAGCCCCCTAGGTGACTGAGGTCACACTGAAAGTCGGAGAACCACCGTTGCACCTGGGAGTTCCAAACTATCAGGAGTCATCGAATCTAGGGGATTTGTACTTGGGAGTCCACAGTGTGGCTTCGGGAGATCTGTGCTCCCAGAAATTGTATGCACAACGTTCTGTCTGAGCACATGAGTGCAAGTTTCTGTGGACAAAATCCACAGCTTTTCCAGAGATCACACAGCCACAGAAAGGCCCTGCTTGCCCCAGAACCGGGCCGCCAAGCTCCGTGTCAGCACATACCCTCCCTCCAGCCAGCCCATGGTGGGCCCCAGTTTATCCCCTCACCTGAGAGATCCAAGGAGTTACTGTCAGGGAAATCGAACTCCCCTGCAAAGCACAGAAGTGGGCATGAGTCAGCACACATAGCCATCAGCGTGCCAGGGCTGTGCGTGGTATACCCTCTACCCTGGAAGGTCAAGGCCATCCCTGGTCTGAAGGACAGAGGCGGGGTCTCAGCCAAAAGGCTGCAGCACACACAGCAGCCACACACCTTTCTGACACGCACACACACACACACACACACACACACACGCACCCCGTGCCTTCTGGCATCAGTCCCATTTGCTCTGTACTTCTGTGATGCTGATGATGGCCCATGACTCAGTTCTCCCCACTGGGCCACAGGAAGTGGAGATGGGATATCATCAGGAAGGTGGGAGGGCCTCCGGACTGGGAGAGCAATGGAAAAGGATGACGGGGCCTTTTCCAGAAAAAGGCAGGAACAGCAACACAGGTCCTGGACTTGGGTTTCTTCTTGGGTCTACAAGCCTCCATCTCAGCCCCCAACTGTCTCATCCAAGGGAGCCCAGGACTTCATCCATGGACATTTTTTCTCTCTCTCTCCTGACTCTTTATACCACCTCCATCCTTTTCTTATGACAAACCCCCTGCTAGCAATGAACCCTCGTTTCCTTTCCACTTCTCAAAACCCCGTTTCCAACACATAGCTGACATGCCACCCCCTCCAAGACGCCTCTCCTGACCTTTTCATTACCCTGCCTGCATGCTGCATAGTTAGGTCTCTCAAGCTTGCCCTCCATTCCAGTGTCAAGGCCACTGAGGATGTCAGTATCTACATGGGCTCACACACACATTCCGGCCTGTACAGTGCTCATTTTCTATCCCGTCCACAAGTGTGTCTCGACCTCCCAAATCAGCCCATGAGCACCCCGAGGCCAAGCGCTGTGTCTTCCATCTGCCTGTGTCCCCCACCTCCCCAGATGGCTAAGGGCAGGCGGTAGAGGCGGGGAATCTGGTCCCTGAGGAGCATCTCATGCCACCCCCACCCATTCCCAGCAGTCAGAACTGGGTTCCCACTGGATGGACAGATGGACAGATGATCAGCAGCCTGTCCTCTCCAAGGTTCCTCTTACCAATGGTTTCTAGCTTCCACACTGAAACAGAGAAAGAGAGAGAACCCAGAGGTGAACGAGGGAGCTAGAGTTGGGTCTGCTCTCATTGGGTCCTGCTGAATTCCTCTCCCCCACTCCCCATGCCCAGACTTTGCCAGGGACCCAGGGGCATGAGGACTGTGGGCTGGGGGTGGGCCAGACACGGGAGACTTCCACCTCTCCCTCCAGAATGCGACCCAGCTATGGAGAGATGAGTAGAGGCATTTGAGAGGAGGAGGGGAGCTCGGTGCCCCTGTGTCTTCAGTAGCCTGCAAAGCAACAGCTACTACAGCAAAGAGATTCGGCCCCGGGAGCCATGAAATAGAATGAGAAATGCCATTCTCAACTTTCTCAGCATGTAAGGCAAGTCTCACTAACCCAGCTTTGCCAACAGAGACGCTAAAGGGCCCTGCCTTAATGAGCCATTAAGGATCAGGTGTAAATAACACATTCATGGTGCCGTTGCCAAAGGCAGGGACAGAGTGTGAAGGAAAGTTTTCCTTAAAATCTTAGTTCACCGCTGATTCATTTTGCCTTTTTGTTGTTGAAAAGAAGCAGTCTCGCCATGGTACCTGACCCAAAGCAGATGTTCAAGAAGCCTCAGGTAAATGATGAATGAGAGGGCTACATGAACGGAGGAAGTGAGGAAGGCGGTTTCCATAGAAATGCTGCAGGATGTGGCTGAGTCACCAGCTGCCACCGCACCAAGGGCCCCCATGCACACTGTACCCCGAGTTTGTCTCTGATTCCAAATTCACTTCCTGTCTGGCTCTGGGGCCACACCCAGCCCCCCAGCTGTCAGGATGGAAGAGCCTAAAGCCATCTTCCTTCTGGGCTGGCAGGTCTGGAGGTAGGAGGTGTGGCTAAACATCCAGAAGGGGAAGTGGGAGGAGGGGAAGGGAGGCATCTTATCCAAACCTTGCCTCCCCTGGTCTTCGGATGGGTCCCTGCACCCCAACATACTGCCACTCTCCCCTCTGCCACCTCCCACAAGCACCTGCCCCTCCAGGCAGCGTCCCGGTTGCTGGAGTTCCAGAAGTGAAAGAGAATATGCCTTCTGCCTCTCCTAGACAGGTCGGAGGCTGGAGGGAGGCAGGACTCCGTAGTGGAGTGGAGCTCGAACGCTCTCCAGGTCTAGAAGGACACCGGCCTAAGCCTTAGGTAGGTGAAGGAGGAAGCTGAGGACCAGGCCACAGGGTCCTGTGCATGAGCACCCAAGTGACTCAGATGCCCCCAATCCCCTCCAGAGTCCCTGCCGTCCATCCTCCCCTAAACAAGGCCCCAACCCAGGGCTCAGCAGTCAGTGGGGCAGTTCTCAGCACATCACCTGCCTGAAGCCCAGCCCCGCCTAACTTGGTGTCCTGCTTCCTTCCACAGCCACAAGGAGTGGGGTGGAAGACCAGGGTCCAGCTCTAGGCCCTTCCCAGATTTAGGGCAGACTGGCTGGAGAGCAGCCCTTCTTAGGAGTCTACAAGGTCCCAGCTGAAAGGTGGGAACTGGCCTAGAGAGGCCAGCTCACACCCAAAGAAGAGATCTGCACGAACCCCTCTTTGTCAGACCCTTCCCCTTGGAGATGTGGTCATTAAGGCCTTGTGCCTTTTCTCAGAGCACTGCCCCCCTCACTTCTGCCCCCTGTCCCAATATCCTGAGTCACACAGCTCAGACACTGCCCACCCCTAGGACTCTCAAATGGGTCTGGGGCCCCTGAATATCTCCACAGCACATCAGTGCCCCCCCCCCCGAGATCTCAAACACAGACATGTCCCAAGCTGAGCTCTTTGTGATACCATACCTAGTATCTAAGTGGGTACGTGGGTGTGTACATGGGTGAGTGTCTTATGCCCAGCTGCCTGAAGGCGTCTCATTGTGTGTCCATCTTTGGGTATCTCTCTGGGCCTCTGAGCATCCCTGTATGTGTGATACTGATAGTAACACCAACTAACACTACTGACCATTAAAATATGCCAAGACCTGGGCTACCATGTGCATTCCTCCACACGATTCTCCAGTCACTATGCCACATTGCCATTTGACAGATCAGGGAATGGGGGGCAGGGGACAGAGGGGTGAATTGCCTCACTCAAGGTCCAAATTGGGTGACAGAGCCCACATCCAAGAGCACAGCCTGGCCTCACACCCAAGGGTGCATCTCGATATCACCCTAGGAGCCATGTCTGCAGGTGCTTCCATGACCCTGTGCGGACCAGGGTCTGTAGTTTCATGCTCCCACTAGCATGGGAGCTCTGGAACAGGGAATATTGGCCTGTAGGGGGCCCCAGGTCCTTGGTACTTGCATCCCAGGAAGGCCTGGGGCCCAAGTGTGGGGAGCAGATTAGACCAATCATGGCCTAGGAAAGCCCCAGGGGGAAACTCACCTTGGTCTGGGTTGAAGATTCGGAAGAGTTCAGGGCAGCTGACCAGGACCATCTCACCCACGCGGGCAGGCTTCCAACACGTGAGGTTGTCCCACATCCCAGGGCAGCCTGTGCAGAAGAGAACCCTGGTGAGAGGGGGCCCTGCCCCATGCATGCACGGACACTGCACACACCACACACATGTGGGCGGGCGCACACACACCCTGGTGAGCCAGACCCTTGCAGGGGGAGGGAACGGTTTCAGGGAGAGAAGGTGAGGCTCACTGTGTGACGCAGGGCTCAGCCTCATCCCTGAAAGACCCGTCAAGGAGGAGCTGAACATTTCAGGAGCTCCTGGGGTGGAGAGGGAGCTCTCACCTGACCTTACATCTCCCATAGCCCCACGGTGCCGGGAGGATTGTGGGGAAGGGAGAAGCAGGCCAATACCAGGCCAAGGCGGGATCACTAAGCATGAGATGCTGGGGGTCTTTGGAGCACCCCATCATCACCCCACACCGGCTCCCCCTAGTCCTCCCAGCCTCCGCCATCACTATGGGGTCCAGCTTCAGCTCGGCCTCCTCGGTGGGCCCTCCCTGCCCCTAGGGGAGGGCCAGGAGCTGGCTGGCCTAAGGGTGCTGCTCCCGGCCCGCACCTGCCTTCCAGATGGTGAGGCTCTGAGGCTTGGAGGGGGAGCAGCAACCAGCCCGACAGGGAGGAGGGGAAAGCCGTCCCGGCAGAGGCCTGCGTGGCCAAGGCCCAGGACTGTGAAGGGACGCAGAGCCCGGAGACAGAAGAGGCCAGTGCCGTGGTGGTGCAGGCCCAGCCTGGGGGAGGCAGAGGGCTGGAGGGGGAGCAGGGACAGACCGAGGGGTGTTTAGGAATCATCAAGACTTGGTGCCTCGCTGGACATGCGCTGCTGGGAGCAAGACAAGGATGACAAGCTTGACGACCAGGTATTAATTTGGGGGCTCAGCAGACCCTCCTGCCCCTCTGCCTACCATGCAATCTTTCCCTCTCCTTCCAGCCTCGGCCAGCCTCGCCTGAGTGCTCTCTCTGCACCCCCTATGGCCACTTCCTCACCTCCCTTCGTGCTCCACCCCTTTCTCTGGCTCTATCCCTCCTCTTCTCTCCGCTGAAATGCCTCTGGCCACCAGCTGGCCACCTCTCCACCTTCCCTAACGGGGCCTGACCACAGACACTGGCGGCTGCCCTGCCCCGGCGCCTCACCCCTCCCACCTTGGACAAGATCACTGGCTCGTGGACTTAGGGACAGAGCTACACACAGACAACCCCCGATCCTGACACCTGCACTCCCTGAAAACAGCCTCCCGTGGCTGCGTATCCCCACCATGAAAGGCCCGAGGTAATCCAAACCCAGCCTGTCCAAGACTCAACTCAGCATCTCCCACTAGAGCCCCATTTCCTGTCTCAGCCCCAGCTAGACAGACTTGAAGCCACTTCGGCCCCTCTGGCAAACCTAGCAGTCTTCAGGCTTTAGCAAGCACCCTTAACCCACGTGATAAACTAAACCTTTCTTTGTATACCTATAGATGGCGCATTCTTTCAGTCCTTCTGCAGCAGTCACCAGACCCTCCTGTATGACCTCTGAGCACCCCGATAACATCTGTAGCTGGCGTCAGTAGTGCGCATGCAATCAAGAAATGTTACAGACCACTGCACTCCCTTAACTGATTAACTGCCCTAAACCCTTTAAAAAAAATCTCTGGGCGGGCACAAACCTCAGAGTTGGCCTTTGGACAAGACTGCCTTCTTCCCAAGTGGCCGGCGTCCTGAATAAAGCTCATATTCCTTTCCAATCAAAACTCATCTCTTGAGTATTGGCTTTTCGAACAAAGGGCAGCCAAAGTCGGGTTTCGGTAACAGACCGCCCTTGCTATGTCTCCTCCTCCTTTTCCCATATCCAACTGGCCACCATGTCCCACCGGTCTGACCGCCAGGTATTTGTGAAATCCATGCCTTATTCTCCATCCCCACACCCCCACCAAGTTAAGGGGTAAGCTACCTTTTACTAGCACCATGGTCTCCTCACTCGACCCCGCAAGGCTGTGACAGTGATCTTTTCAAAAGGAAGATCTGGTCGGGACATCCAGCCCACCCCTAGCAGTGCACACCTTTCAGAAAACCTACCACCTCAAGTCCTCAACATGGCTCCCAAGGCCCAGCCCTTGTCTCCCTCTCTGGCACATGGGGAGGGGGTGAGGCCCTGGGAAAGGGCATGAAGTGAGAAGGGCATGGAGAAGGGAGCCCCAGGGAACCCCACATCTACCAGGTGGGCAGAGGAAGTGCATGCAGTGATATAATTCCTAAGGGGGGGGCAAAGGTGGAGGAGGGAGGCGGCCACGTGGAGGGTCTGACGGCAGAGTACAGTTTCAGGAAGGGACACACACATCCTGCTGAGGGGTCTATAAATATGGGCTTTGGAGAGGCTTCTTTACCAGGTAAAGGACAGTCAGCGGGTGCCTGAGAGAGTGTCCCACCTCCCAGAGCTGTCATGAGGATTAATGAATTCATACATGTAAAGCTCTTGGAACTCCAGGCTCACTCGATGCATGTTCACTGCTGTTATTGGCATTAATTTCATTATTTCAATTAGGTGTCCCTGAGAATCATTCCCCTGAGAGAGGCCCAGACAAGGAGATGAAGCAGAGCCCTGCAAGGTGAGGAGAAATTCCGGTGGCGTGCCACCAATCGGTCACAGAGGATGCCTGGGCAGGTGCTAGGCAGGGCGAGGGGGCCTAGGGCAGGCCTCATGGGCTCCCAGCCTCTCTGTTGGGGTCCATGATGGACTTCAGGTAGCCTTTGGACAAGAAGGCACCCCAAGCTTCCAAATGCAGAAAACCTGGTCTCTCAGAATTCAGACCTGGCTATTTTGGAATTCACACCCAGTCCCATTGACCTATGTTCTCCTGGCTCCTGGGATGACCAAGTTTGGGAGCTGGAAGCACCATAGAAAACTCAGAGGATAACAAACCAAGAAGCCAAGGACACCGGGGCCACATGAGGGGAGCAGGGTCCCAGGTCTCACAGCAGTAGCCAGTTATTGCTGATTCCTGCCCACCCTTCGCAGCAGGAAACCAGCCGGCACATGGCTGGTTATTACATCATGTCCTTGAAAGAGACCCAGTGGCACATCTTCGGCTGCCGTGGTCCACATAGACCATGGAACGGTCATGGAGCAGGGCTGTGTCTGGCCTATGCCCTAGAAGCCCCAGCCAACAGATGCTCCTGTAATATGGAACATTAGGCCCTGGCACAACCAGCTGCTGCAGCCAGCTGACGTTCCTGAGGTCTCAGGGCACTTCAGATAGAGGGAGCATGGTCCCGAGGGTTGAGGTGCAAGGAAAGATGCAGGCCCCAGGCAGAGATGCCATGAGGGGAGGTGGGGGCTCCCAGGTTGGAGGGCAGAGGCATAGAGGCATGGTGGGGAATCCATGCTCTTAACAACTACTTACTCAACACCTGCCCCACCTCCAACACCCATCAGGCCCGGGGCCACAGTGGGGCAGGAAACAAATTTGGGAAGTTTGCCTGTGAGGGCAGAGGAAGCAGAAGGGCACCTGCATGTCCCTTCAGCACCTGCAAGGCAGCCTAAAGACTTGAATTTGGGTTGACTTCTGCCAAGGGCTCACTTCATGACTCTGACTCATTTTCCCTGTGTGCACTGCAAGGGCGGGGTGTCTCTGAGCATATGCCCAACTCTGGGTGACCAGAGCTCAAATTTGGAACAGAGATTCACTCACGACCTGCTGGTGCCCAAAAGGGTGGCTGGGGAGTCCGGGGCTGCCCTCTCTGGCCCCACTGCCAAGACAAACATCTCCCAAGGGGTACCTGCCAAGGTGCCCCACCCTACCCCATGGCCTGCCACACTATCAGAGCCCTCCTGGTGCCCTCCTTAGGTTCCCAGCCTGGTTCCCCTCCAGGGACTAAGGTTCCTAGGGGCAATTCCTACAGCACCAGGGCAGGTAGAAAGACTAGAACTGAAATCCATAACTCGAGGGCCCAATCCCAGTGCCTGGGTTTAGGGAACTGCAATACCATGACATAATAAGAATTATGTATTTGGTCTTAGTCCCAGCTTCCAGGCAAAGCTCCTAAACCGGTGGAATTTCCTGATAAGGGTGAGGGGAGTGTCTTTAGTTATTCATAAGCCTCTTTCAACCACACCTGAATTTATGCTAATGAGGTGACTCTGGGGTCATGGTGGTCGGTTGCCGGGGTAATTTTCAGCCTCACCCACCACCCTCAGGAGAGGGGGGAGGAGCTAGAAATTGGGCTAATCACCAATGGCTTAGGGTTTAGTCAATCATACCTACATAACAGAACTTCCATAAAAACCCTAAACGATGGGGTTCAAAGAGCTAATGGGTTGGTGCATCCCAAACTGCACAGGGACAGAAGCTCCTGCACTTGGGATCCTTCTGGACCTCACTCTATGAACCCCTTCATCTGGCTGTTCTTGTATATCCTTTATAGTAAACGTGTTTCCCTGAGTTCTGTGAGCCATTACCGCAAATTATTGAAACTGAGGAGGAGGTAGGTCATGGGAACCCCCAATTTGTAGTCAATTCAGACAGAAATGTGGATGACATGGGGACCCATGATTTACATTTGGCGTCTGAAGTGGGGGAGGAGACAGTCTTCAAGCTCTTAGCCAGTAGGGTCTGTGCTAACTCCAGGTAGTTAGTGTCAGAAGTGAATTAAATTGTAGGGACACCAGTCGATGTCCACAGAAACCTGGAAAACCCACACATTCAATGTCAGAAATGCTGTGAGCAGAAAAACAGTTTTCCTTTAGGGGACAATGTCCCTGACCCCATCGGGAGCGCAAAGCCCTCTGACCACCCCTCTGGCCCGCATCACTGGGGTCACAGGAGACTCAGGTCGCCACCTCAGGGCTTCGCAGATTGCCCCACGCACGCTTCCACAGTTCCCACCTCTCAGAGGTGGTGGGGGCTCTATCTCATCTCCCCTCCTTCTTGCAGCCTGCTCTGAATCCCCCCAGAAACCCCTTCCGGGGAGATGAGGAGGACGGGAAAGAGCCTGGGGTTTCTCGAACTGAGGACAGCAACTCATTTTCCTTCCACCCCCACAGAATACATCCAGCTTCTCTATCCCCATCTGTTCCAGACTCTAGTCCCAACAAAGCTTAGTGCTGTTGGGACTGAAGGATTTCAAGACGCCTTTTCTCCTTCTCCTCCCCCCCCCTCCTTTCACCCTATTTTTCTTCTCACTCTCCCTTCCCCTCCCTCTTATTCTGTGTCAGTTATGAGTCTGACACTGCAGAGCAATACAGGAGTGAATAAAACAGCCCGGGTCTCCGCCTACATAGAGCTTACAGTCTGGTGGTCCAAGTGAAAGATCTTGCACTTCAGGCCAAATGCTAAGAGAAGCCCTTAGATGATGAATCACCTTCCTAGCGCTACTGCAACAAGGCCGACTCAGGGGCTTAAACGCCACAATTTCTTATCTTGCAGTTCTGGAGGTCCGAAAGTCCAAAACTGACCTCCCTGGGCTAAAATCAAGATGTTTACAGGGCTGCATTTCTTCTGAAGGCTCTAGCGTGAATCCATTTCCTTATCTCTTCCAGATTCAAGACATTCCTTGCCCAGGGGCCCCTTTCACCGTCTTCAAAGCCTATAGCATAAGCATCCTCAAGTCTCCCCTTCTCTGACCCTCCTGCCACCTTCCTTCCTTTAAAAGGACCCTTGCGATTATACTGGATCCACCTGAATAATCCAGATCCTTAACCTAATTACATCCGCCAAGTACCTTTTGCCATGTAAGGTAACACATTCTCAGGCTTTGGGGATTAGGATGTGGACACCACTGTTTTGCCTCCCACAGATGCGTTTTAAGACAAGGCGTCCCATGATCTGATTCAGCTGTGTGGGAAGGTAATACATTTCAAGAGCAGCAAATCAAACACGGAGACGTATCCGTTAGGATATGGCAGAAGTCCAGGGGAGGGCAGAGGGGCTTGATTTGGAGCCAGGACAGCCAAGACAGAAAGGCATGCTGTGTGTAGGGGAGCCTGGAGGCAGAAGTGGAGGGCCCGGTGACAGACCAGCTGCGGCCAGCCAGCCTGCCAGCGACCGTTGGTGCTCACCCGTATCCCGTGACTGAGTTCTCACCAATGGTAAGTAAGTGGAGGTGATGGACTGCTCTCAGAGGCGCCCCTCACAGGCTCCATGCCCGTTCTCTCCCTCTCCCCTCTCTGCAGCATCCTTGGGGGGCCACCGGTTGAGGGTGGCAGTGTTCTAAGACGGTAGGAGCCCGCGGCTCTGAATGACGGTGCAGAGTCAAGCTCCACCTCCCGCCTCTGCCAACCACACCAGCCTGTTACCCGTGTGTGCAAGCAATAAAGGCTGCTGTGCTGTGTCCCTAAAATTCTAAGGTCTTTATTTGTATTATTTTTTATTATTTTTTTATTTTTTGGTTACTGCAGCAACATCTAGGCTACCCTGACTGATGCGGTGAAAGGGAGAGAGGTACCAAAGGTGGCACCTGGGCTTCTGGCTTGAGTGTCTGTGTGGCTGCAGGGGTCAGCCTTTCCCCACAGTGGAGAGAAACCGGATGAGAAGCAAATGGTGGAGGGCATGAGGCAGGCTGGAGCTCAAGGGCTTCGTCTGGAGTGTGTTCAGTCTGAGATGGTGCCAGGAGCCAAGTGGAGGTGATTTCCAACAGGCGGTTAGATACAAGTCCGGAGTGCAGACAGGGAGTCAGAACGGGGGGGAAGAGAGCCAGGGGTGGTCGGCACAGGGATGCTAGGTAGGACCCATCGCGGACCGGGACGATGGATCTAGTGAGAGGGTGTGCACTAGAGAAGAGAAGAATATAAGGCTTGGTCGCAACAGAAGAAGGAATGCAGCATTCGGAAGAGGGGCTAGCAAAGAAGACTGAGGAGGGGCGGCCAGAAACCCAGGGAAAACCAGGACAGTTCAGCGACACAGCAGCCGGGAAAGCCTGCTTCCAGGAGGACATGGTCAAGTGCATCAGTCCCTGTTCCCCTCCTCTCCTTCCCCGCAAAAGAGGTTGAAAATCAGAATGGCTCCTCTCCCCTGGGAGAGCTCTCTGCTTTTACACCCCCAAGTCCCCCTATTCACCTCTCCTCTGGTTCCCCAATTCTACACGAAGTCCACCTGTGCCCTCCTGGCTCAGTCTGTTCCCCGCCCCCCACAAGCCTGAAAGCCTCTACGGAACCTGGGCCAAGGAACCCAGGCGCAGAAGGGATCTTGCTCAGGGGAGAGTGCTGTGCACACTCTGGGGGGCGGGGGAGGGTGCTGCTCACACTAAGACACTAGACACAAAGCAGCCAAGGAGACGCAGTGCCTTGCGACAGCAGGAGGGGAAAAGACCACTTGGGCACACTGAACAGAGAGAGAACACAAGGACCATTAGACTCGACTGGAACAAAATAAGGAGCTAATCGCAGGTTGTCATGGTGATGATTTTGTCCAGTTCCACACAGTGTTCAAGACCCATGAGACCAGGGACACCAAAGGGACTCAAAGACGCAGTCCTCCCTTTGAGGATGCTCGGGTATTGTTAGAACAAGCCCCTCATTTTAGCATCACAATTCAAGGGTAAAAAAATATGATTCTATTTACTGAAATTTACTTTCCAGCCAATATTTCCGATCCATAAAATGGGGACCAGCTGTGAGCTCAGTGCTGGCGGTGGGGAGGGGGGGCGGTGGGGCAGGAATGAAGATGCAGTCCTCGCCTCTGGAAGTCAGTGGTCCTCAGAGTGGGGTCCCCAGCCCAGGAATACCACAGGGAACTTGCCAGAGATGCAGATGTTCATCTGTACCCCTGAGATGCACCCCACTCAGACCCACTGAGTCAGAAACTCTGGGGCTGGGTCCAAGAATTCTGTGTTTTAACAGCCTTCCAGGAAGTTCTGATACAGGCTTGAGTCTGAGAACTACGGGACTAAAGGAAAACCAGTTTGGACAGAAATGGAACCCTTTGTCAGAAGTGAGGGAGCCCGCGGACCCCACCCCTTCCCATGCTGAGTGCCTGTTCCATGGCAGAGTGGCTGGCAGGTGCGGTCAAGAAGCCAATCTTGCTCCAGGGCTGGGGAGCCTGGGCCCAGCCCTGAGGTGGCCCCCTCCTCCAGGCCTCTCCTCTCGTGGTGAGAGTGGAGGTGGGGGCTGGGGTGAAGCACTCTGCACCCCGGACAGGGCTCAGAGGCTGGGGCAGAATAGCAATAAGCAGGCTTCCTCATCTTCCCTCCAAATCTCCTCCCTCCTGCCCCCGCCAAAGCCACCGCAGGCCTCTCTCATCTTCTCCGGAGTAGGGGCACCCCTAGTAGGACCACACCCAAGCAGCTCCGCTTAAATGCAGGGAAAGCCTCCAGGCTGACGGAAGCCCACGGTCCTGCAAAGAAGAGTCGCTGGCCGGGCCCACCCCACGCAGGCTGGCCACTCGGGCTGAGCAGAGAGAACAAGGCAGCCCATGCCTGTGACCTGTGTGGGACCGGCGACTCTTAAGAGTGGAGACCCTGTTCCCACGCACAGGACTCCTTTCTCCTTCTCTCTGGGCACAAGAGCGCCGCCACACAAAGGGCACCCCCCCGGCTGGGATGGCAGACCTGGGTCCTGTCCCAGAGCTGGCTCCAGCGCTCCGTGTGACTGAGCCAGTGACTGCCACCTCTAGCCTCAACCTCTCTCTGGGTCACATGACAGAGCTGGACTCGGTGTTGTCTCGAGTCCCATTTAGGATTCAGGAGTTTGAGATGAGATACAAAACCACTACACAGATCGCCTCAATAATGGTTCCAATAAACATCTAAAACACACCAAGGATGAACTAAGCCACGCAGTCAGCAAGCTTGCTTTCATTCTGCCAGCCTCACCTGGCTTTTCTACCCTCTTCAGCTGACTGCGGAGCTCTGGTCCCACCCCACCCCCCACCCCCGCATCTCTCTGTCCCTTGGCTTCCACCCCAAAGGCCACTCTGTGCATTACCATCCCATGTTCTCTTTGGGGTGTCCCAGGGACAGGGTTTAAGAGGAAGCAGGTGACTTCCTGGGAGCACTCCCCCCACCCCAGCCACACACACTGTGGCATGGACACACCTCACCTCCAGCAGATCAGTGTCCTCATTCCAATGCACTCACTGTATTCAATTTAAAAGAGTATGGGGAAATATACAAAATACATAGGAATACATTTTTCAATTACAGCAAACCATGATGGTGAGTTCGTAACTCAGTTACTAGAACAAGCGGAGAGATTTTCTTTTTCCACTTTCAGGTGCACTTCAGGGACATCAGCCAGCCTCTGGCCAGAGTTCTGTGCATGGTGCATGTGCTTAGGGACAGAAGGGGCAGGGGAGGGGCAAGGAAGGGATACAGGGGGAGGGCTGGCCTCTCAGGTCACCCCAGCACAGCCTGGCAACACCATGCTAACTGCCAATTCTCCTTGGCGTTCACATTTGACTCTTGGCTAGGAATGAGCTCCCAGCCTGGCTTACCTGCACCCTGGGGGCTGCTCTCTGGTCCAAGATGGCATGAGCATCCAGTGGATGCTGTCCTCTGGCCACAACAATGGCTCTCAAACTTGGATATGTTTAGAATCATCTGAAGGCTTTTAACACGTGCCTTCAACAAACTCCACCACCAAATGCTGATGACGTTGGTCTGGGAAGGGCCTGGCCATCGGCACCTTTAAGTGCTCCTGGGGGTTCTAAGGCGTTGCACAGTGCAAGGAGATCAACAGCTGCCTGGATTTCACAAGCAGGTTTAATACGGAGCCAAGAGGCCTGGCTCAACTGCAATGACAAGGATGCTCCAAGGACCTTTTGGGCAAGGGAGACAGAGCTCCAGGTGGGGGAAGACCCAATAGAGGGAGGAAGGGCACGGTGAGTACGGTGGGCGGGACTGTAACAGCTCTCATTTAAACACCTGAATGAATGAGTGAATGAGTGAGTAAATGAATGCGTGAGTGAATGAACGAATGAGTGCGTGAATGAATGAGGGAGTGAGTGAATGAGTGAATGAACGAGTGAGTGAAATGAACGAGTAAGTGAATGAATGAGTGAATGAACGAGTGAGTGAATGAATGAGTAGGTCAGTGGATGAGTGAACTTGTTCCACAGGCCTGGGGTCCCTCACCCACGTCGAGGTTTGAGGGTGACCTGTGGTCAGCCATGACTCACAGGGCCCCTGGGACCCTCAGCCAGACCCTCTCTATAGCCCACTTGCACCCACCCTAATTCAGGGTTCCACATACAGGGAGGTACCCATTCCCCTCCCCCACCTCTTCCTGCTGGGGTTCCCTCAGCCTAGAATGTTCTCCCCACTCATCCAGCCCTCAGTTCTCACCTGCCACCAAGTGCCTGCTTGTCCCTAAGCCTCGCTCAGGGGTTTCAGCCTAGCTTCTCATTGGAATCTCCTGGGGAGCCTTTAAACATCCTGATGGACCGCAGTGCTGATTTAATGGGTTTGGATTGTAGCTTGGGTACATTCTTCTAAAAGCTCCTGGTGATTCTGATGTGCAGCCAGGTTTGAGAACCAAGGATCTGGTTTAAATATCACCTTTTCCGTGAATTCTTGCCCACCTTCCCCACAGAGAACTCCTTTCTTCCTCTCCCGAGCATCACTTGGGGGTGAGACACCCCCCCACACACCCAGCCCTGGCCTGCCCCTTCCTGGGAGGGTGTCCACCCTTATATCTGTCTCACTCATGCTTTTCTGCGAGGACACCCCTGTGGCCAGGCCCTCATGTCCTCTCCCAACCCAGGGCTCCCCAAACCGCTGTGCAATTAATCTGTACACAGCTCCCCAGGCCTGGTTCCCACCCCACCTCTACTCTTCCCTTCTGGATGCTTCTCATTACTCAACCCCCAGTGTATCTGAGACCTGCGATGCAGGAGCCACGGCCCTAAGCTGGGAGGCAGGACACCTCAGCCTGCCGCCCACTCCCACCCCTGTGGGGTGTGGTCTAACGAGTCACTGGCCCCAGGGCTCCCCTCTTCCCACCCCTTCGACTAGAGGCTTGGACCAGATATTCTTTTGGTCTCCTGCAACTATGCCCATCTGGGCCCCCTGCTTAGCTTCCCTGGGTGGTGGGGCCTAGAATCCACTTTCGGCCTTGATTAGGGCTGAGCCAGAGCTCGGCCCGGAGGGAAAGGCCAGCATGGCCAGGAGCAGCTTCATTACCAGTTAATGTTCACTGACTGTACAGGGAGCTCAGCCCGCAGGGACCATTACATTTAACTGGGCTGCCGATTAATCAAGTATTTAAACAGATGGTGCTCAGAAGAGCTCCTCAGAAATGGGGAGGATCCAGAGGGAAAAGTAGAGCCCTCTAGTCGGGGCAGAGAGCCCCACCCTCTAGCAACTTAGGAACGGGTGAGGTTGGCAAGGCCTCCAGGGATGCCCCCAGCCCCAAATCCCCAAGCTCCCACACACCCCCTCTTCTGCCCCGTGGGCCTCAGCGTCCCATCTGCACAGTGGGGAGTCAGTCAGCAGGAACGGCCTTACACAGACCTGTGGTTCTCAGCCAGGGGCCCCGCCATGAGGGACACTTGGACAAGGTGCAAAGGACTTGGGGTTGTCACTGGGATTGGGGTGTTCTGGGCATCTAACGGGGAGAGCTATGATTGCTAAGTGTCCTGCAGTGCATGGCCCCATCCAGCACCAGGAAGCAGTACCCCCCCACCCCCCCAATGCTAACAGCAGCCCCAAGAGAAACATTTTGCACCCAGCAGGCTTAGGAGTGGGGTTCGTGCTGCAGGCTTGTTCTCTGGTTTCTGGTGGAGTGAGCACAGAAAGGGAAATGACCCCGCACTGCCTGCCCTGGGTTGACCAGGTGCTCTCCAGCTCGGCCACTGGCAACAGCTGTGTCCCTGCTGCCACCAGGCTCAGGCTGCTTGCTAATAAGCTTTCTAACGGCCGCTCCACAGCCCAGACACCAAGCCCGATCTCAGCCCCCATGGGATCAGACGCAGCCACATCCAGCCACCCAGAACAGCCTCTTCCAGAATGAGGCATCCAGGGCAGGCTGTCCCCGAGGAGGGCAACGCCAGGGTCACTGCCCAGAGCAGATCCAGGACTCCATCACCCCGGAGGGTTTTCAGAAGGACCCAGGGACCTGTACCTTCCACCACCCTCTACAAAATGGCCAGAGGCTGGGACACCAGTTTCTAAAGGCTGGCCTGGCTGTGCTGGGGACACCGTGACCTCCTCACCACCCTACTCACCTGGGGAGGAGTCGTTCAAGCCCATCAGGTCACTCGCCCTCTGGATCTTCTCCAGGCACATGACTTGCTCCTTCTTGAAGATGCAGTCAGAATGCATGGCGGTGGCCTGCGAGGGACACAGAGGATGGATGGGAGGCGAGAGCAGGAGGCTCCCCTACAAGCCCTGCTACCTAAGCCCCAGGGCAGTGTGGAGGATGGGGGGCGGAAGCAGGAAGAGCACAGTCCCAGAGAGATTTCGGGGCCAGCAGGGGCCACAGATACCATGAGGGCTCTTCTCCTTCACCAGTTCAGCATGTGGCCTTCAGTGGATTCCACTCCTCCTTGGGTCTCAGTTTCCATGTGTTGTGATAATATTAGCAAACACATACACAGCACTGTACTGTGTGCGTGCATTATTCTGTCTTATACACACATCGCTCAAGAGCACTACAAAGGAGGTACTATTTTCATCATTCTCCATTCGGCAGATGTGAACCTAAGCACAGAGACATTAAGTGACTTTCTCAAAGTCACATAGCTTAGTAGGCCGTACAGCCAGGATCCGAACTTAGGCAGTCTGGCTCCAGAGACCACAAGGCTATTACTGTACTTCAGGGAAGCAAGCAGAGGGTGGGAGAAATACAAGGCTGAGGGGGCTCAGCTTCTCTCTCCTCTGGGGGCTCAGGAGGAGGTGCACCCCCAGGGGCTTGTGGGCAAAGGAGCACTGGTTGCATTCAGTGGGACCCACAAGCTGCTCTCATTCACTCCTGCCCCCATTTTACAAAAGCAGAAACCAAGACTCAGAAAAAATAAATGTTCCTGCCCAAGGTCACACAGCTAGTTAGTGGCAGGCACTGGATTTAAGCATAGGACCAAGTAACTTCAAAGTCCATGACAGCTGTGTTCTTATGCTGTCACTTTAAGGTAAAACTCTGGGGCAGGGATGGCTCCTCAAGGGGATGTCTGCAAGTGCGGAGGCAGGCTCAGACATCTGAGCCGCCAAGGACGGTGCTGAGGGATCCGGTTGAGTTCTGACTATTCACAGCTGTGCAGGCTTCCAGGGAGAGGGGCGAGGTTCTCTGTGGTCACACAGTAAGGCAGAACAGAGACAGGACTGGCATCCAGGTCTCTGACGACAGCTGCATCGACTGCTGGCCTAAATTCTCAAGTTGAGGGGCAGAAGTCAATGCCGAGGAGCACTCCTCCCCTACCCTTCCCTTAAGGCATAAGTAAAGAGCAGGCTTCTGAGCTCTAACCTGGCAGAGACTTACGGGCTAGGGCCTGGGGTCAAAAAGCTTTCTGCAGCTGTGACTAGGGCCCCTGCATATAGTTGAACAGGTTGTACACTGCACAACTCTAAAGATTGCTACACATGCACCATCATAATAGATTTGTAAATTGTGTCAAAATTTCTAATCAAATCAGTACAGGGTTTTGAGGAAGGGGCACCCTTTGTAATTCACCCAAAGGCACTGAATGACCCAGTAGGGGTTCAGGCAGAAATAGCAGCTAGCAGAACTGAGCTTGGCTGAGGACAGAAAAAAGACACAGGTTTTCTGCGGTGTGGGCTCTGGTGAGCCTGGGGCTCCAGTGGGTCACGGAGGGGAGGGTCCTGGGCCCTTACCATAGGCAGCAGGAGGAAAGCAGCCAGGGAGGCCTGCAAGATGTTGGCCATGACGCTTCTCAATCCGGAAGGAGACTCAGGCCAGCACTGCCAGCCTCCCACTCAGAGCAGCCGCTGGTCAGCCCCACGGTGTCTACGGGCTAGAGAGAAAGGAAGACATGAGTGCCGTGGGTCCCCTGGCAGGGAGAACCTTTCCTCCTGACACCCCCTTACCTACAGCAAGGCTCTCAGCCTCCAAGGGTAAGCCCCTCCCTGCCTTTGTTCTTCTTCCAAACAAACATCTGCTGAGCACCTACGCAGTGCTAGGCACTGGGGATACAGTGCAGAGCACATGGGCTCAGGCCACCAGAAGGGTCTGCATGGCTTTCCCCTCGGGAGCAGACAACTGTCTCCCCATCTCTCCCTCCACTGTGACAGAGTTTTAGCTGGCACGTGTGTGCCAACCTAAAGAAGACATTCCTTAGTCCTTCCTGCTCACAGATGTGGGCCTGTGATGAAGGTCCCACCTATGGAATACGGGTGGGAGTGACAGGTGCCACCTCTGGACCCCTTGTCCATGAGGCAGTACCTGCTCTTGGCTTCTGCTCTTTCGCCCTGCCCAAACGCCAGAGCCAACCCCTGGGGCATGGGGAGCCATGCACCGAAAGGAACCGGATCGCCGCGAGCACCCCACCAGCCCGGAAGGCCTCCCTAGCTCCAGACTGCTACGTGAGAAAGAACTGCACTTCAACTCATGTGCTCACCACAGAGCATCGCTTCGTTCCAGCTGCCGAGCCGACCTGCTAAGAGATGTAACCTCCTTTCCCCCTGCCTCGGCCCACTCGGCCTCCAGGAGAAAGCCTCTACCATCGTGACATGCCAGAGGGCGACTGCTGAAGAGCATTCTCCAAGGGGGGAGGTCCCCGAGGACTGGGGCTGCTGGTGGGGACTGGACAGGGGACCGGGAGTCCAGCGGGGAGAATGTGGGAGCTCTGCCACATTCCCAGGAGGGAGAGCTTGGTCTGCTTCTAAAATTGATCATTAGCACGCATGCCCTTCAACCCAGCAATTCCACATCTGGGTTTTTATTGAGAAATATTTGCACTCGCCCGAAAAAAAAAAAGCATGTGCAACGATAGTTACTGCAGCATCACCTAAAATAGCATCCACAGCAGAAAATGAAGCAACACAGCATCCATCAACCAGGCCCCGTTAATAGGCCTCGGCAGCCATGCAAGGGAATACTACACAGTAATTTAAAAATTATTCTTTGTATTCCTATTAAATTATTATTAAAACGACTCAGTCGGCCAGTGTCAGGGCCCCCACCATAGGTGCCTGGTTCAGAGACCCATGGGGGGGCTGCATCCCAGTCATTAGTCTCCGCATAACGCCCGTTACCAGGCAGAGCTGCCATGACCCTGGTTCCCTTTGTGCCCCTGGCTTGCTGCCAACCCATGTGCTCTCCCTCTCTCCTAGCTTCTCCAAGCTCACTCTGGTGACCAGCAAGTACCCAAAAAGGAGAAAGAAAACAAGCCCAGGATAGCTCAACAAAAGGGAGCCCTGTCTTACCCACCTGTTGCTCTACCCACTCAGGGCCCACTCAGAGATGTTGAGGGAGGCCTCGGGTGTCCCCAAGAAATGCTCTGAGAAGCCCAGGGGGCCCTGAGGATGCTGATGTAGGCTCTCCCTTGCAGGTCAGGAAGGACTGGGCAGGCTGGGGGGAGCGCCGGCCCCAGCATCCCTGGGCACCTCAAGGCACCAGCTATGCTGGACTTTCAGGCCTGGATTTCTATATTCACTCCCAGCGCCCCCCCCCCCCCGACACACCTCTACTGGGCATGGGCTGCTTCTGGCATGACCCGGCAGTGCTGGTCCCCAGTGGGCTCGGTCACCTCCGCTCTCCCTGGGGAGCCTAAAGCCCTGTGTGCTGAGGCAGGAGCTGACACTCTGACCCGACTGGCTCAGCACACAGGCTGTCTCTCTCGGCCAGGGAAGGGCTTAGAGAAGCCACCACAAGGCAGCAAACGTCTGCGATCTGCAGCTGACTCTTCCACACCTAGGACAATGTCAGGCCAAAGGCCAGTGAGATGTGAAGTCAGGTGGGCCCCCACCCAGGACCATGCCAGGTGGCCCTGGCACCTCCATCAGCCCATCTGGAGGGGGTGGGTGTCAGCAGCCCCAGCCTACAGCCTGCACCTGGGCTCTGGCCCCACACCCAGCCACCATCTAGACCCTTGGCTTCTGTGGATCTCAGCTGTCTTAGCCAGGAGGAAGGTGACTCCTCATCTCAGCTCCCTCCTGGCCAGCAGGGCCCAGACAAGAGCCATAGAAGGGAAATGGGTGCACAGCCCGTGTCACCAAGCGGACACAGCGTTCCTTCCTCAAGGGCCACCTCCCTCGTACTCCCAGCAAGGTGCCACCAGAAACAGGGGCGAGCGGCTGTTTCTGTTCCTTGGGGGAGACCTCTGCCCTGGGGCACAGAGCAAAGTTCCTCGAGAAGGACATCTGGCAAGAGCACTCTGATGTGAAATCAGGGCTTCCTGCTCTCAGCAATATCCTGAGATGGCAACAGCTCTCCTGCCTCCTTCAGGACGGGGATCCTGCAAATGGAGACTGGCTGCCCCCTCCCTGAGCCCCAACCCCAGTCTGAAGACGTGCTCTGACCTCTTAGCCCACACTCAGCCCGGACCACCCATCAGGACCACCGAGGAGTGAGGAGCATTTAAAAACACCCCTGCCCAACTGAGTCAGTCTCTCTGGGGTGGGGGCCCGGACATCGATGCAGGTTTTGGCTCTCCAGGTAACTCTCATGGAGAGTAGGATTTTAAAGTCCCTGTTTTGACCTTTATTAGAACTCAGAGAGCTGGTCCGGAAGAGCAAGCAGCTTCCACGACTCTGGTTGCTCTAAGGGCAAGTGGGGGGCAGCAAGCAGGCAGAGAATGAATCTGTGTTTGAGAGCTGGCTGATCTCTGATTATCTCCTCCCTCTCTCTCTCTCTCTCCCTCCCTCCCTCCCTCTCTCTCTCTCTCTCTCTCTCTCACACACACACACACACACACACACACACACACACACACACACAAATACACAGAAACAGGTCCACAGAGAAGAGCATAAACACACGTCAACCCCACAGAGACAAAGAGAGACATTTATCCCCAGGGCACCCACTTGAGGCATCAGTACACAGCCATGCATGGAATACGCAGAGGGGGAGATTCCTTCAAGGGCTGGCAGACAACTCCACACACACTCTCGCACACTCGCTTTCACAGAAACGCAGAAGCACATGCAGAACACAATAAAGATACGTACAGATGCAATCAGACGGCAGCGCAGAGACTCCTGTTTATCAGATCCTCGATCTGTGTAGTGACACACACCCCGATTCTGCAAAGGCATTCAGATACACAGAGGCAATCAGCTCTATCTGGATTCAGGCACAGGCGCACACACAAACATGCACACATGCCCACGCGAGCACGCACACGCTCACGCACTCACACGGGGACGCCGGGCTCGCAGGATGCTCCTGCCCGCTCTCAGCAGGCCCCGTTCCTCGGCCACAGCTGCACTGATTCAAAACAAGCCGAAGCGGAGGCCCCAGCCCAACCATCCCCCAGCTCTGCTTTGTCACTAGGCTGCTTCGGCAAGGATGGGAAGCAGCCCAGTGACGCAGGGTGGAGGGGCTGGGGTATGCTCAACACAGGGCCTTATCTGGAACTAGACCCGGGTTCCCCATTCCCACTGTTGCCCTCTCTTTTTTTTAATTGAGATATAATTGACATATAAGGTTATATTAGTTCCAGGTACACGATGTAACGATTTGATATTTGTATATATTGTCACCACAGTAAGCCGAGTCAATGTCGTCACCACACGGTTACATTTTTCTCACGATGAGAACTCTTAAGATCTACTCCCTTAGCCCACTATTGTCTCTTGTTCACTCTCCCCACTACTCCCCTGCCCACTAGACTCACCCGCGAGAGAGAGCGTGGGAGCTCCCAGACCTATATCTTCCCACGCCCCCAGGCTGGGGACCTCAGGGATTACCTTCTCCAGCTTCTCCGAGACGACAGTCTCCTCAGCCCCTTCTGGCACTTCTGCCCGCCCCGCCGTCCACGCTCTGACGTCTCCCTGCCCCATCCTTGTTGGACAGCGCTCAGAGTTTACAGCTGGAGGCCACCTGCCCCAAACCTGCTCCTCTTGTGGGCCACAGGCATGGTGCCCCTGAATGCGTCCCCGGGGCCTGTCACCTGCAGCCCTGTCAGTTGCTCCTCCTCCCCCTCGTCCTGGCTGCCTCCCCCCTCTGCACTCCCCCAGCCTGCCAGTGACCCTCTCCCAGGACAAGGCTAGGCCCGGCCACTGCAGTCTGGGGTTGGACTCTCCCCTCCCTGAGGATGAACACCGGGCTCTTTCAGCCCAGCCATGCAGCTGGCTCAGGACGACCTGGTGACCAGTATTCCTAGGCTCGCTCTCTTGGGTCCAGGCTCTGCTGGGGCAATTGGCTTTTGCAACTGATCTGAGAACAATTAAACTCTACTCCCTGGCATTTATGGTGGTGGACGTGGGGACAATTTTGCCAGCGTTTTAAGCCTTAGGACTTCAGGCACGCCAGTTTTTCCTGTGCCTCAATTTGACTGTCTGTAAAATGGAAATAATAGTAATGCCTATCTCATGGATACTACTGTGAGACACCAACAAATTCATGTAAGTAAACTACAGAGTATATAGAATAGCCTGGTTCCCAGTAGGGCATTAACCGTTACTAATTTCTTACTATTGTGTTCAGGTTTCTGCACCTTTTGCTGTCACCTCTGTCCCCATAGCCCTGTGTCACTTTCAAAATGGGAGTGGCAGGACCGCTGCACCTTTATTTGCTAATGACTAACATTTATTAAATACTCAGTATGTGCCAGGCACCCTTCCAAGCCATCAGTTTGCATTAACTCCTTTCGCCTGCCCCAAACCTTGAAGTAGTTACTAGCATTATCCTCATTCTATAGCTAAGGTGACTAAGGCACAGAGAGATTTAAGTAACTTCTCCAAGGTCACACAGCAAATAGGTGGTAGAGCTGGGAAGGGAACCCAAGCAGGCTAGCTCCAAAGCTTGTACACTCCATCCTTACGCTCCTGTCATTCTCTGTCTCTGGTAAAAGGAAGCTCAGCTCAGAACTCATTGTATGTTATTAGTGATCCTTCTCACACCTTTGGGGATTGGTCAGAACTTCTGCTACGCCCTGCCCATATTTCTACATCTGTAATACCTTCCTTTGGAAGAGTTCATTATAGACACACCATTTCACACCTGAGACGAACTTTAAAGGCCACCTTCCACTATCACTATTGAGTTCCCCTGTGGGGAAACTGAGCCCAGAGAAGAGGAGATACTTCCCAAGGTCCCACAGCAGAAAGTACTGGAGCCCTACCTGGCAGGAATGGATGTGTGACAGATACATGGTCTAGAGGGGAGTCTGCTCCCCTGTCCACACTCAGGGGCCCTCTTCAGGCCCCACCAGCCCAGTGACTGATGGCAGCGGGAAGAGATGAGAGCAGCCGTGTTGTCCGGGGAGCCTCTGCGCCCAGCACACAGGAAGACAGCATCATCAGTCAGCACACCAGAGCTATAGTGGTGACTCATGGGGCTCCCACTTTCCCCTCGGAGTGGGAGGGGGCTCCGACACCCTCCAGCCACTCCCCTCTGCCCTGCACCCTGCAGGACCCTTTCTGCTGCACCCCAGCTGAGGATGGCCCAGCTCCTGGGACAGGGTGCTCACCCTCCTCCAGCGGCTGGTCCAAGGCCCTCATAGGAAAGCTCTGATGTCTTTCCTTCATGCTCCATGTCCTTCTGGGCCAATCTTTGCCTTCTGGACACCCCCAGAGTGGGAGGGCAGCATTCCACCCTCCCTCTCCCTTGGGCCACATAGATCTAGGTCCTTCTTCTGCCCTTATGGGGCCGGGGCCCCATGAACTCTTCTGGCTGCTCAGCATCCCTCCCTGTCACCAGGCAGCGCCAAGCCTGACACAGGACAGATGACCCATGAGAAGTGGCTCACTGGCCTCCCTTGCTCACCACATACTCCTTTTAATGTACCTGAGCAGGACCTGTCCCCCACTTCCTCCTCTCCCTCCCAGGGCAGGAAAGCAGGGAGGGAAGACTGAAAGATAAAATGTTACCCACCCCACCCCCGCCAAGTTCACCCCTCAAAAGTAGGGAACTACACTTGCTTCTGGGAAGGAACAGGGAAACCTCTAGAACCTCGTTCCTCCTCGACAGAGTCAGAGCTGATAAAGGACAGAGCCCAATGCTGGGTAAAGGGCATCCTGTCAATCGCAGGATCAATCATTAATGCCGATGCTCCTCCAGGTGTTCAAACCTTCCCCTTCCAAAGCCTGGCTACTGGGGTCCTGTGCACAATAGATAACAGAACCCAGGTCCCTGGAAGGGTCCCTCATGATTCCACCCGCACCCTCCACTGGGACATGTGGGAAACTGGGGCTCAGGGCAGGGAAGGGCTGGGCTGGAACGCACGTGTGCATGTTGGCAGTGTTACCCCATCACTCTTGTGAGGGTCTGAGGCCCCGAGAAACCAGGAGACTTTCCCAAGGTCATGCTGCAAAGCCTTTCCAGCTGACTAGTCCAGGCCCCTCTGCTGTCCTGGAAGGGTTGCTGGGAGTTCAATGCCACAGAGAGACCCACCCCCCTCCACCCATCCAGAGGGAGAGGGAAGAAGAAGGGAAGGATTTAGCAGAAGATAACAGAAGAGGGGAAAGAGTCCATATAGCAGGGAGAGGCCTGGTGGAAGGTGGTGGGAGGCACGGAGGGAGAGGGTGGAAAGGAGGGCCCGGAAGCCAGGAGGAGACTCTTGTTTGTTGACAGTCTCTTGAGCACCTCACAGGCAGGGAGGGACTGAGAGTGCCTCTCTATCTGCTGACCCTTGTCAACCAGCAGTCCCTCCTGAGTGGATGTGAGCCCCTAAAAGGGAGGGCCAGCTCTGATTCGCATGGGCCCCCAACATACAGTGGGCGCCCAGAGATCTCAGCCGAGTGCCTGGTGGATGGGCTTGGGAAGGTGACTTGGGGGTGCTGAGGGGCTCAGCAAGATGTCAGGAGGTAGGGGTGGACGAGAGGATGGGAGGTTGGTGCCAGTTGGCAGGTGCCAGGGACACTGCAGCCTTGGTCCCGGGGTAGAACAGGAGCACTGAAGAGCCCTAAGCTGGGGAGTGAAGTGATAAGCTTTCCACTGAGGCAATACTCCTCAGAAGGCTGGCAAGCCCAGCAGAAGGCGAAAAACCTACACTGAGGCCATTTTCTGGATTCAGGGTAGAGGTGCGTGTGGCCTGGGCGGGGAAGGGCAGCTGGAACGGAAAGCAGGGAACAGAATCCAGAGACACAGGGAAAATGGGAGAGGAAAGTTTCCCTGGCCCACCTTGGGGAAAATGGCAGGAAGGAAATGTCAGAAGGGAACAGGAGGGAAGGGAAGAAACCAAAGGCAAGACCTGGTTCACTACACAGCCTTAAATCAGAAGCTGGGAAATGTGCGGGAGCCTACAAAGGAGCTACGGTTTTGTTTTGTTTTGTTTTGTTTTGTTTTGTTTTGTTTTTTCTCAGCCAAGCCTCTGCAGTGCCTACTTGTCAGGGCGGAAGGTTGAGGACAGCGAAGGCAATGCAAAGCACTGGGATGAGAGCATCCAGGTATTTCTCAAGGTCAAAGCCACCTCCCGCCACCATCTCTAGAAAGCCCACCCTGGCTGCATCTGCCTCCACTGATCTCACCCTTGTCTGAGAACCACCAGCCCTAGCTAAGGAGACCCTCCCTCCTGCCTGGGCTGTTTCAGGTCCCGTCCTGCTCACTGAGTTTCAAATCTTGTTGGAAACATGGCACATGTTCAGGTGTCCCTGCATCTCCCTCCTGGTGGAAGTGGGCATGGACCTGGACACAGAGGGTGAATGGGAAAGGGGAACTCGGGACCTATTTGGTGAGCTGAAGTGACACAATGTCATTTCATGTCCATGAATGCTGTCTCCAGGTGTCCTTAGAGTAGATTTATCACACGGACACAGCAAAGGTCTGTCTGGGGTGGGGTGCTGAGACCAGGCAGGGAGGCTCTCCTGGCACTGACCCATTAAGCAGATGGGTACCCCGAGCTCCAGGCAGAGTGGAGGGAAGCATCCAAGAGCCCCTAGGGCAGCTCGGGCTCCCAAGGACCAAGCCCTCCCTCCTTTAACCTTTTAAACTACTTTTCTCTAACGTTCCTCCAGCCCAGAGGTTGGCAAGCACTTCCAGCAGGTCAGACCCAGCCTGTCACTTACTTTTGGACAGCCAGGGAGCTAAGAATGGTTTTTACATTTTTAAAGGATCAGAAAAAATTAAAAGACTCATATTTCATGACACATAAAAATTGTTATGAAATTCAAACGTCAGCGTCCCTAAGCAGAGTTTATCAGAACCCAGACACGCTCATTTACTTATGTATCACCTATGGTTGCTTTCCCACTACGACAGCAGAACCAAGTAGGTACCACAGGGTGAATGGCCAGCAAAGCCAAAGTATTTACTATCTAGCCCTTTACAGAAAAAGTGTGTCAGCCCTCCATCGAATCTCATGCCACACATACGCTTTCTCCGTCCGATGCCGCGTGCATCTGGACTTTCATTACGGAAGACTTTAGTGATCTTCCTAGGGCAAGTGTCTGAGTCCCCAGGTACGCCCAGATCTGGATGAGACAGTGTGTCCCAACGTCCATACGTCTTTCTGCTGTTGCGCGTCCCACCCCAGCTCTCTGGCAGGTGTCACTGGACACCTACATGCCTTCCCGGCAGTGTGTCACTCCCTCTTTGTGTGTCACTGTGGGGGTGGCTGTCACCATGTGCCGCTGACAGCATCCAGGGCTCAGTACAAATGTCGCCGCTGAGGAGTTTCCAAGCCTTTCTGTTGCCAGGCAGCTGGACCACTAGGCCCAGCACGTTCAGTCTCTGGACTCAGATTCCTCTGTCCAGGGGCAGCCAAGGTTTCAGGCCCTACCAGTGTAGAAAGCCCCCAGGCAGCCCTGTTTGGGGTATCAGACCTCTGCTCACATACCTCCTAAGACAGGAAACCCACTGTCACCCCAGGGGTGGGCTCCACACGCGGCTCTCAGGTAAGCGAGGCCTTCATGGCACTGAGCGGAGCTCTTGCTCTGCGCTTGGCACACCTTGTTTCTGTCCTCTGGAAGACCGCAAAAAGTGTCCCCCACTTAATCGGTGCCAGCCCTCGGTCACGGAAGACTTCGTCCCTGCGACGCCAGAGGCCTGGGACCCTCAATCTGAGGCCACATCCCCAGGAAGAAAGCCACCCTGTGGCCTGAGCTCCTGTTCTTCCTAGCCTCTCAGCTGCACATACTGATCTCTAAATACCCATTTTATGTGTTTGTTTAGTCAACATGAATTGAGGGAGTGTCCCAAAGTACGGGCATGACAGGGAGGGGTGGCCTCATGAAAAAAAAAGGGAGGGTCCCAAAGTGTTTCTCCAATCAACCACCCGACAGACCGAACTTTACACAGAAGGGGACTTTAATGGAAGCTCTAGCCTGATTAGTCCTCAGAATGCAAGGAAGGGTCCCTCGAGAGGCTCCCCACAGAGACCTGTCCTCACAGCACATAGGGGCAAACAGACCAGAGGGAGCCTGCCCAGGTACAGACCCACCAATTAATCATCCATAGAGGAAGGGACCAGGTCTACCTCCCTGGTCACCTCACACACCTGTTGATGGATTGGCTGGAAGATTTGGCCACGGGCCCACCCCAGTGTCTCTAATCTGTATCTTCCAATTTTGGTTTGCATCCAGATTGGTACCTCTGCTTGCCCTCCCCAAGGTCAGCAGGGAGCAGGAGCCCCAGAGTCAGCTGGGCACTGGGGGCTCTGCCAACCCCACCTGCAGCCAGCACCAAACTGAGATTGGAGCCTCCTGAGAAAATCTGGGTGCTGTTGCTGCCCATTCCCCAAGCTCATAAATAGGTTTTCATCCCCTTCATTAGTTCACATACACTCAAAAGCCTCTAGCCTGACCTGATGCTTGTCTCTCTCTGCCCAGCAGCAATCCCAAGGCAAGTGGCCCTCCAGAGACCCTGTGTAGCCCTATCCCATCCCCCAACCACCCCCCCTCACACACACACAGGGCTGTTCACCAGAAAAGCTAAATGCTGTGTCTTTTCTTTTTTTAAGGGGGAGGGGGGATGCTTGTGGGACACTGTAACGCGGGGGGTAAAGTCAGGGAGACTGCACTAAAAGCATAGAAATGGTCTGGAAAAGTCACAGGGGTCCACCACCACCCCTCCCCCCAGGCAGCTTCCTAAGGGGGCCTGAACTCCTTCAAGTAGTGAGGTTCCACTCCCCAGCTCCGTGTGAAATGCAATCAGCTTCTGGCCGGCCTCCCTCCTGAGCAGCTAGCTTCATCCACTGGAGCCCGGGCCCCTTCTGACCCGCTCAAAGCGCCAACGTCCCGCCCAGGATGTGGCCCCCGCCTCCCGCTGCTGCAGCAGGAGCCTGTGCCTTTAAGGCGGCCGGCAGGGGTCTCGGGCTGGCCCACTTGGGCCCAGGGAAGCCGGAGCTTTTCTCCCATAGGCCCCCTTAGGGCGTTCCCTGAGAGACCACCTAAGCCCAGGCATCAAGACCCCATCCCCTCTGCGCCGCGGGAAACCGAGAGACGATGCTCTTTTGAATAACCCCGAATGTGGCACTATAGGTGGACATTCTAGGCTGGCCCCTACCCCCCCCACCCACCCACCCAGCACATCACTTGCCCACCCCTCAAACCCCGTGAGGACCGCGGTAGCCAGCACCCAGAGACCCTCCAGCGTTGCCTTCCCGATCCGCGTAGGCGCGTCCCTCTGCCTTGGGAGTAAGGAGACAGGTCCCTCTGGGTCCCTCTGGCCGCAGTGCCTTTCCTGCCCCTGGTCCTCGCTCTGGCACGGGGAGGGGCGAGAGGAAGCCCCTGGGAGCTGCAGGGATCGGCTGCCCCAAGTACTATCCCAGATACTGGGGGGTGGGGGGAAGGGGGGGCGTTGTCAGACTGTCGCGCAGGAAGGGAGCAGCACCGGGAGGGGGCTTCATTTCGGATTCGGCAGGTTGGCCCGCGCTGGCCCCGGCCCCGCTATCAGTCGGTGGAGGACGCGGCTTGCGGAGATCACCGAGCTGGAGGAAGGGGTCCGCTGTCCCCCAGGAAAGGGGGGAGCGGGGGGGCGAGGGTTCTGGATCGGGAGGGGGCGGGCGGGCCGTGGAAGGGCAGGGGCGGCTGGGCGGCCCTTACCTGCTCACAGCCGGGCCTCGCCGCGGGACTGTGGGCTGCGGGGCGGCCCGGGGCAGACTCCGCGGGGGGAGGGCGCACAGCCGGGAGTCCGCGCCCCGCGCCGCCTGGGGATGGGGAGCGGGTGCGCCGAGAAGCGCGCGCCGAGCCCGGGTCTCCGCGTCCGTGTGTCCGCCGGCGGCCGGTGTCCGCGGTCCCTGCGCGGCGGCGTGTGCGTGTGCGCACGCGGGGACCGCGCTCGCCTAGAGCCGCCACCGCCACCGCCGCCGCCGCCGTCAGTCCCCGCCCGGGGCCCGAGCGCGGCGCCCCCCGCCTGGCCTCGCCCGCCCCGCGCCGCGCGCCGCCCAGTCGGCTCTGCCCTGCGGGAGAGGCACCGCCTCCGCCGCGAAGCCCGGCCGGGGGCCGGAGGGAGGCGACCGACCACCGCCTCTGCCGCGCACTTGGCAGGGTTGGGGGCGGGTGTAGACCAATGGGCGCCCGGGGGAGGGGTTAGGCCGGGGTTGTGCCGGGGAGCAGGACCCCGCCCGGCGCCTTCGCCCGGCCTCTCGGCAGACACCAGCAGGAGCTGCGGTGGAGAACCCTGGGCCGGCGGTGCGGAGGCGAAGACCCCCTCTGTCGCTGGGCTTCCGCAGCTCAGAGTCCGGTCTTCTCTGGGACTCACTGCCCTCCTTTCCACCCTCCCCAGGATACCTAGAGTGAGAAAGCCCTCTTCCTTCTCCCTTCCGCGTCCTCACGAGTCCCTGTCTGTCCATCTGTCTGAGCCTGTGTTTCCTCCTCCGGGAAGCCTTCCTTACCGCGCAAGTCCCAGACTCTGCTTGGGTTACTCTTTGCCCCCACAGCCGGGGTCTGGGAAGGGCAGCTAGCTTTGGCCTGCCTGGATGTCCTGAAATGTGACCCCCTAGAGAACATCTCTATGGCTAGAAAGGGGCAGGGGGCTTACAACAACTTAAAAGCCCAGGAGTCGGCTTGTGCTCCAGTCCCCAGGGCTGGCTCGGCGAGCTTGGGCTGGCGACCTGACCTCTCTGAGCCTCAGCTTCTTCACCTGTACAGGGGAATACCTACCCGGCCCCCCATCTTGACAGCAGCATTAAGTAAGAATGGTACATATACCCCATACTAGGTTTTCACTGATTTTATTTACTCATTAATGAATAAATTACAATTGTTACTGTTACTGTAGTCCTACTCAGCCTCTTTCTAGTACAGCTGGATAAATGAGGCTTAATGAGGGGAACTGAACTGGTCAAGGTCCTGTGGCCTGTCAGTAGTGGAGCCAAAGCCTAACTGAGAATCGTTACCCACTCCCAGGCAAAGTACTTAACCCCTGCCTACCTACAGCCCCCGCTGCTGTCTGCCACTGCTCTCCGCTTCTGGTCACACCCCAGGCTTGAGCATCCCAAGAGCTTCCTCCATACCCCAACCACAGTCCCGCAGCCAGGCTGTCCTCCCCATCCCAGTAAGTTACTGTCCAGCCTCCCGTGGGCCAAGCCTTGGGGGTGGCCGCCTTACTAAGGAAGCCTCAGAAGGAGGGGGCAGGAGGAAGAGATGAGTCTTTCCTTGAGGATTCCAGTCCAACTGAGAAAAGGAATCCATAACGGAGACTTAGAAGAGGTATCTGAGGCCCCAGAAAGAGGCAAGGAACTCCTAGGCCCACACAGCGACTTGGTGGTGTCTCTTCACTGCACAGCGAACATTGGCCCCTGCTGGTACTCCACACTGTTGGTCTGCATGAATCTCATTCCTTTCAGTCCAGGAAAACTTCCCGGAGGAAGAGAATGCCAGTCCTTCTCTGTGTCAATAAAGAGTGGGAACTCTCTGGAGAGAAGAGGGCCAGGTGCTGTGCTAGAGTTAGACAGACGGACAGACAGGACCTCCCCCTGGACCTGGCTACTCCTGTGCCTAGCTCATTGCCTTAACCCCTGGGAGCCTGCTCCCTTCCTCTGCTGTGAAGATCAAATGAGATGCTGTGTATGAAGGTGCTCCATAAACTGTGAAATGCCAGGAGAGGGAAGGAAAGGCTGTCTCAGAGTCAGGAGGGAAGCAGGATGTTCAGGATGCTAGGGGCCTGGGAGCACGAGGAAGGGTGGAAATCAAGAGTCACCTACGGCAGACCAGCTCAACCTGGAAATGTCAATGGCCAAGGCCCCGGAAGAGGTCCCTTTGGCTCTGAGCATCTACATTCTGTTCCAGGTTTATTCCCTTTTTTATACCTAGTGCTCCAGGTCCCACTCAGGGTTCTGTATCCCCTTCTGTCTGTTCTGTGTCCCCACATGTATGCCTTGGTGTGGGCAGTGAGCACTTTTAATTGGTCCTGGAGGGGGCACCTCTCCAATTCTCTCCAAAGTGCTGTATGGGCCAGCCAGCCTTGTAGGTGGACTCTAATCCCAGCCCTACCTAGGGAGCACCAGCCTGGCTGAGGCATGGAGGGGACCATCAGAGCTCGGATCCAGGAGGGCTGTCCAGTCCCCTTCCCTGTGAATGAAGTGCCTGCAACCAGAGGGACGAGAGGACCGGGCTGAGGACACACAGGCAACTCTCTCATGAGATTGGGGACCAGAGCCTGGGTCCCGGTGTTCAACTTAGTGGTGTTCTACCTGGTGGGCTGCCTCCATCATGCTGGAGGCCCAGGCTGGGGTCTCACATCCTGGACTCTTCTCTGCTCTTCCAGGCAGAGGCTCTGGTCTCTCCAAACAAACGTGGTTCTCCTTGAGCAGCAGCTACACCAATTCTGTTTCCCCAGATGGCACCTCCCCAAGGACAGAGCCAGAGTCTCCCCCTTCTTCCGAGCCAGTCAGCCCATTCTCACCCTATATGCCTGGCTTTGGGAAGATTGGAGGCTGAGAGCCCACCCGTGGGAATGTTCTCCTCCCAAAGGACCCCTTGAGTTGCCTTCACTCTTTTAGGGAGGGAGGCTAGAGGCCTTCTCAACAGCCTTTTCCCTACCCTGAGGTGCTCACTGCCTCAGCTCCCGTCCACATGCCAGCCAGCCAGGCGGGCAGCGGCTGAAAAATACGGCTTTTAATTCAATTTTCTGAGACAGGACTGAGGGAGATGGATGCCAGGCTGCCCTACCCAGCATCCATCTCTCCTGAACAGCAGTGCCCTCCATGACTCCTGGCCCCCCAGCCCAGCCCAGCCCAGCCTTTCTGCTGCTCAGCCAAGGAGGGCAGCACATTGGAGGACAAGGAAGCATTTTCACTACAGGTGGCTGACATGTGCCGAATGTTCACCTTGCCTAGGGCCAGTGGTTCTCAACTCTCCTGGTGCTCCAGAGTCACTGGGGAACTTTAAAAATATACCCATGCCCCAGCCTCACCACCCAAAATCACTAGATGGCTGGTCTGTGGTAAGGCCCGGGCAAAAGTATTTTCTTTAAAGCTCACCCTAACATGCAGCTAAGGTTCAGAACCACCATCACAGGCCCTCTGCTAAATGCTTTACATGTGATCGTCCCCAGGTGGCATGCTCGTATGTCCGGCTCTGGTCATACGTGTACTGCGATGCTGTCCCTCAGCCTGCTAGGCAGCCAGGAGCTATATAAATATTTTTGTTTTCTCTGTGCTCCAAGACATGAGAAGGATGGGAAGCAACTGCCTTACGTGCATTAACCCATTTAACTCATATCTGGGGAATGGAATGGGCCTTGAATGCCAGGCTTTGGAGTATGTGTTTCTTTCTGTGGAGTAGAAAATACTGATCCTGGGTCAGTCCTCACTCAGGCCATGGGGAGCCAGAAGCCTGGATTATACAGCTTCAGGGGAAAGCTTGATTCCGAAGGCCTTTTAACACCTTCTGCGTCTGTGCGGGACCTCGACAGCCCCAGGGGCCCCAGGAATGCCCACTGGAAGGCCTGGAAGCACAGTAGGGCAGAGGAGCAGGGAGGCTCTGCCATGTTCAGCCCCACGCAGGGGTGGAAGCCATGCCCATTGCCCCATAAAGGTCCCCTCTCTCACAGATACACAGGCTCCGGGGATGCTGCAGGTGTGAGGGCCTGGGCTCCCCTGAGACAGTAGCCATTCCCCGAGCAGACCCCGCAGGTCAGGTATGCTCTGATCCTCTGCCCTCCCATCTGAGGCCAGCATCCTCATTCAATGAACCAATGCCATCAGGCACCCTTTCAGTTACCCTGTGGACTCGGGTCCTCAGGATCCTAGAGATGCTCTGAAAAACCAAGGCAATGATCGTAAGGCTGCTTAGATCCATGGTTTTCAAACTAGTTTCAAACCCTAGTTTGAAACTCCTTCCACAGCAGGAGCTGTGGAAATCCTGTCTCACCACAAGCCTGGAGCACAGGAGGAAAGGAGACTCGTCTTCAGAGCTGAGGAGTCCCAAGTCCTCTCTGTCCTGCCCCCCACAGCGCATGGCAGTGGATAAGGATGAGCAAGGGGAGGACTGTCTGGAGTTGGGGTGGGGGGACCAGGAGACCAGGGATGTGGAGTCCTGAATTCTATGTGCAGATGTGACCAGTTAGCACCCCATTTCACAGACAGAGCAAATGAGTTTCAGGGAGCAGAAACGACTGGCTCAAAGTGACAAAGCTAGCTGGTGGCAGAGTTGGGCCACATACAAGGTCTCTGGACTTTCAGTCCCAGGCTCTCTTCCCCTGAACCATGATAACTCTTAGAAAGGGAGCTGGAAAACATGCATGTGTTGGAAGGCGGGTGGCCAAAGAAGTAATCCCTTAAAGCTCAGAGTAAAAGTGATACAGTCTCCTTCCCCCGTGTGCACAAATACTCAAATGCAGCCTCATGCTCAGATATGCAGACTCCTGAATACACATCCTTGTGATACGTAAGTGTACTTTGCACACGTACACATGTGCATTTCCATCCAATCTCTCTGCCCAGAGGGGCATTCACATAGGGTCCAAGCATGCGCACACGCACACACCAGGGCACTAGCCACAGATATGTGGTATCAAAGTACATCTTCTCTAGCAAGATAGAGAGACATGCTTTCTCTCCTGCAGAAGTGCATGCAGGCAGTGGGCCTCTCGGGGCAGGCCTACCTTCTTCGCTCTCTCACTCACTTTCTGGAGCCCCCTCTCCCCGGGAACTCAGGTGAATACCCTGCAGTGGGGGACCAGGTTGAAGGAGAACACACTAACCTCACCTCCAACTCCTCTCTATCCTCAGGGCTTCTTTTTCTTATCCATACCCCCATCCCCTCCTCCCTCTCTAGCACACTCTGGAGTTGGTGTGTAGTGCTCTTCTGCTGCAGAAAGGACCCCTCCTGGGTATCCTACAAATGCACCATATTGTGTGTGTTCAAGAGCCATATGGTGCATGGCCTGCCCTCTGATTGCTAGGGCCTCGGTCACTGCCCTCAGTCTGGCTCCGGCTCCTATTGGGACAGACACCCGCTCCCCTCTGCCTGCTCTCCCCGCCCCCTTGTAGCTCCCACAGTCCAAGCCAGGTCCCACTTGTTCTTGCTCCAGTTTCCTCGGAGCCTGGCTTGGCTGCCTTGAAAATAACAGTGCACCCAGCCCGCCACAAGTCCTGGCTTTAACATGGGGCCTCAGCAAGCACGGAGGTGTGGAAATTACAGATAATTCGTGTGGGAGGCAGCAGCAAGCATGAGGCTTGGATACAGCCGTTCCCAGAAAAGCAGCTCAGGATAATAGGGGCCTGTGACAGGCTGAGCCCTGACTTGATGCCGTGCGAGCGATGCTGATAATTATATTAAAAGTAGGGCAAATAGAACGTTCTTTGACGACCAACTTTGGAAGCAGGTTGGCAGCTGATGAAACAACCCTTTGCCATAGCAGAGGGAAGCATTGTCTGCAAGGACCGCACTGGGGCACTGGGGGCCCTAGGCCCTGAGCAGGGGCAGGAAAGCTGGTGGCAGCCGGCAGGATGGGGTTGACCCGAGGCTTCGCGTACGTTCAAGTGCAGGGTTTGTATATCAGGCTTCTATTGCTGTGTAACAAGTTACCATAAACTTAGGGGTTTCAAACTAATCACATTCATTATCTCAGTTTCCTCGGGGGGCAAGAGTGCAGGCAGGATCTCCTGCTTAGGGTACCGCAAGACTACAGTCAAAGTGTCAGCCAGGCCTGGGTCTCGTCTGAGGCTGGGGGTCTTCTCCCAAGGTTGTAGGCAGTCTATTCCTCATGGTTGTGGGGCTAGGGCCCTCAGCTTCTAGAAGGTTCCCACCATCCCTGCCATGTAGCCCTCTCTACAACATGGCAGTTTGCTTCTTCCAGACTAATGGGAGAGAGACTCTGCCTCTCCGACTTCTAGACCCTCTTGGAAAAGTCTCACCTGATTAGCTCAGGCCGCCTCATGGTAATCTCTCTTTTGGCAAAGACAACTTATTAGGAACTTTAACAACATCAGCAAAATCCCTTCCCCTTTGCCAAATAACTAGCCTAACCAGAGAAGTAAAATTCCACTCTATCTATAGGTCCTGCTCACATTCGAGAGGAGGGGCTTGTATGGGCTTGTACAGGCTTGTACACTGGGAGCAGTGATCTTGGGGGACCTCACAACTCTGTCTACCACAATCCCCATCACCTAGAGCCTGGAGTGTGAGGAATGGGGTAGGGACAAGCCGTTGGCCAAAGCTCCCTGAGCTCGGGGACTGTGTCAGTCCTGTTCCATCTCCAGCACCTGGCATGAAGTCAGTGCTCAGGAAATATTTTTTTAGTTGGATAAGCAAGTCATCAACTCCTAACTCCATTGTACAGGTGTGGAAGCCAAGGCCCAGAGAAAACAAAGAACTCTTCCAAGTCATCCAGGATGACAGATGATGAAGGTGAACCAATCATGAGCACTACCACTTGCTGAGCATCTCCTATATGCCAGGCATCATGTCACTTATTTCATTAGCTCTTTGAATCATCCTAAAGCTGTATGATTAGGGATTAAGATTACCCCAGGATTACGGATGAGAAGCACGAGCCTCAGGGAAGCAAAGTAACTTGTCCAAAGATGCTCTTAGCACAATCATAAAACCAGAACTCAAGCTCACTTGGCTTGATCCCACTGTCCGCCCGCCCCTCCTTTCTACGCCGCCTTGCCTGCGTCTGAAGGCAGGACAGACTGAGAACAGCATCAGGAGGCCAGGTGTTCGGGAAAGGTCAAGGATGCTTGGCCACCTTCTCCCACTCCCTGCTTCTCACCACCACTCCCCCTTCTCCCCTTCCTTCTTGGGGTGGGGGGTGGTTAGTCCTCACGGTGTCACTCGGTTTCACTCTGGGCCACCCAGGGCCAGACAAGGTGGTGGGGAAAGGTTTCTAATTACTCATAATTCGCCAAGCTGATTAGCCCTGTCATGAGGGGATTGTCTCTTTTAGTTCTTTCTTTTGTGTTCTGAGGACACTTCTCTGGAAAGGAAGGGACTCAGCTGCATGACTAGGGAAGAAAGGACACAAGGGCATCTGACCAAGGTGAGCAAAGGGACCTTTTCTGGCCGCAAAGACAAGCACCTTTCTGAGCCTGGCCCCTCCCACCAGATCCCCATGAGAAGCCTTTTTCGAGCCCCGGAGCACAGAGAACACAGGTCCTCCATGTTGCAAGAAGAGACCCGGCTTACTCCCCAGACAGGCACCTCACCTTCTGGTAAGTTTCTGGTCAAATGTCCCCGCCCTCCCAGTGTCACAGCACCCTCTCTCCATCACCCTCCACTCTCTCACCCTGCATTACCACACAGTGGATAAACAGATTTTGGAGCCAGACTGCTGGGTTCAAATCCCGGCTCTGCCACTTGGACAAACTATGTAACCTTCTGTGCCTCGATTCTCTCATCTCTAAAGTGGGACTAAACAATAGCATCTACTTTTTCACAGTATTATAAAATTTAAATAAGCTATGTAAAACATTAGAACAGTGTCTAGCACAGGGTAGGTACAATAAAGTATTAATTATTCCCTTGTTTGCTCTCTTCCTTTGTAACACTTAGCGCTAACTGACATGTTGCATATCATTTGTCCATTTGTTCAATACTTGTCTCCCCTAAGAGAGTGAAAGCTGCTCAAGGGCAGGGTCTCCCTTTGCTCATTGCTCTGTTTCAGCACCTAGAGGGCTTGGACAGTGTCGAATCCCCCAGTGAGTCCCCCATCCCCCCCACCCCCCCCCCCCGCCCCCGTCAACTTCCCAGGGGGCAGTTTCATTGTTCTCTGTGCTCTTGCAAGTTCCTACTTAAAAAGAATAAAAAATGCGGTTCCCAGGCCCTCATCCTCTTCTAACCTCTGTCACCTTGGCTTATGAGTCCAGTCTGGGGCTGCAGACCCCTCCGTAATACAAAAGCCAAATTCTAGAATACAATTGAATGGTCTGAGACCCATGTCATAAAATTCTGGAATTCTAGAATTCGTGGATTCCTAGAATGGACTCTAGGATTTGGAGAATTCCAGAACGGAGCTCTGGAATCTGTGAATGTCATCTGAGAATTGCAGATAGGACCTAGGAATCTTGGAAAGGAGGCTCAGACTTTCAGAAGAGACTCTTGGAATCGGGTCATTGGGAGAATCTGGTGAGACCCGCTGGCTCTGCTTCGCTGGCTTCTTTGCAGCAATGAAAACACAAGTGGTGCCGGTGCTCAGAGCAGAGGGGCAGGGCTGGGGGCCAGGACGGTGGTGGGAAAGGGCTCCCCTGTGAGGGTTGCTAGGCACTGGCCCTGGCTGAGACAATGAGGCTGACAGGGTAGGTAGAGCCGAGGGCTGCATCCTAATCAGGATGCAGGGGGAGGGTGGGAGGGAGAGGTTTGGGGCACAGTACAGAGGGGCGGGCACGGCCAGCCCTAATCCCATTACAACTGGCCATCCAGCTGCCAGGGCTGGCTAGGCACCAGGCCTGGCTCTGCCCTCTCCTCCAATTACAGGCTCAGGCTGCAGAGGGCTTTGGATTCAGAATGGTCTCCATCTTATCCTGAAGTCCATACCCCAGAGCAGGAGTGTGGCTGCATCTTAAACCCCAGGGGAATAAGAGCTAAAAGGGAGATGTTGGCAAGGGGACTAGAGGGTGGAGGAATCCCTCAAGGAAACGGATTGACCCAGAATAAAACGGTGGTACTTTGACACCTAATACTACTTCTACCCTGGGAACTGGTTCAGCTCCAGCCAGCACTTTGACCCATCTGGACACTGAACCTTAACCTTGTCTCAAATTAGTCTCTAATCCCAGTCTCAGAGGAAGCCCCTGCCCTGGCCACAGACTGATTTGTAACCCCTTGCCCTAATCCAAGACCAATCCCTGATTCCAGCTATGGATTCCTCCTTCATAAGCACACAGATCTCTGAAAATAGGCTTCACCTCAAAGAACCCAGAAGATGAGTACAATTCTTTAAAACAGTAAAATCAAGCCCCCTAAGATACGTTGGCTTTTAGAAACACAACTACAAAGCTGAACTCCTGCTCAAGGTCCAGAGCAAGTTGACTCTCACCCTCGCTGTGTGGAAGGGTCTTCCGTCCGGACGTAGCTCTGCTCCACCCCGGGCTCTTTCCAACATAAGAAAGAGAATCTGGAAGGTTGACAGACCAGGGTTTAACCTGACCAAGAGGGTGGAGGTGGAGATGCTGACTGTGGCGAGAGGGTTGGCGGGAGTAACCAAGGGGGTGGTCCTGCTGGTGGTGGAGGTGAAGTGGCCATGGGGATGCTGACCTTGACGATGGCAATCTAAGCGAATGTCTGTAAGCCCGGCAGTGGCCACCTACCCATATGGGTCTCCCAGCTTCCCTTCCTCAACTACACTCTCTCCTCCTTTCCGACACCTCCTGTCTTGGCCTCAGCGTGGCTGGTTTTAGCGTCTTGCAAGAGGTCATTGTTTTTCCTTAATGGTCTTTGGTGACCAGTGGGAAAGTGCGGCGCAGGGCACTGTTGTCTGGTGGGGAGAGGCCTGCCTGCTAATCTGGGTCACAGCACTGCTTCTCACCAATGCTTCTGCCACCTAACCCCGCATTCATTTCTCAAGGAGGGTAGTCTCGGGGGCCTTTGGTTAAGATACTTCATTGCCAGTGCAAATCCTTTGGCATCCTCAGTCCAGTTCTAAATGCTAGTGGTATTGCCCAGTCACTGTGACTTTAAAAACATTCCTATGCAGGGAGCACCTGGGTGGCTCAGTTGGTTAAGTGTTTGCCTTCAGCTCAGGTCATGATCCCAGGGTCCTGGGATCAAGTCCCACATCGGGCTCCCTGCTCAATGGGGAACCTGCTTCTCCTTCTCCTTCTCCCTCTGCCTTTCCTTTCTTCTCATGCTCTCTCTCTCTCTCTCTCTCTCTCTCTCTCTCTCTCTCGCACACACACAAATAAATAAGATCTTAAAAAAATTCCTATGCATTTCCAGCTGCCCACTCTCTACCCCCTTGAGAACCATTTGGGGAGATTGTCTATGCAGGGCTCGCAAGGGGAATGGACTCAAAACTGTTTTGCCAACATCAGCCCACCACCCACCTCCAGGCTTTATGAGAGAAGGCAGGAAGTCTGAACGAAAACCACTGAGGATATATGTGGGGGGTGAATGCATGCTGATAAGAAGCATCATAGTCACCAGAAACCCCTCTGTGAACCCCTCTATTCAATGGGAGTGACAGGAGCGATCGCCACTATTACAAGGAGATCGTCCTACACCTCTAAGCTTGCTTAAGCAAAGGGGTCTTTCTTCTTTTTGCCACTCAGTCGCTGTGGTCTTATTTCTAATTTTGGGTTGCCTCAGTTTTCCCAGATGCCAAATGTGAAGAATAATGAATGGCATGTTATTATGCCATAAGGATGTCACAGAGGTTAAATGTGCTTAAAGGGCTGGCGCCTAGGATGGTGTCTGGTGTGAGTGAGTCCTCTGCAAGCAGTAGCTAGTACTACTTCTACTTCCCTGCCCCTTCCACTGCGGATCCCCAGGGGACGGGCAGTCCATAGATGCTCCATCTGTGTTTGCTGAGCTAGACTGCTTGCGGGTGCGGAGTGTGGTGGGAGGTGTGCGCTGCCACCAGGCGGGCAGGTGCGGGTTCCAGCCTTCCCGGGTTCACGGTGCATGCTACTCAGAACCTCAGCCTCCCTGCCAGGCTAGAGGGCTCTGAGCAAGCCATTCCGACAACACAACTCAGTAGGGAGTTCTCCTGGTCCTTCCCTCCCGTTTCTTCCTCTCTAACGTTGAACACATTGCCAGGATGCCCTCCCACCCTTCATCCCAAATGGCTGCCTTTCTGGTGGGCTTGACTTATGATAACCTTGGTCAGGTGGAGAATCCCATGTCAATTGACTCAAGTAATTCATCTCCCCAGGGGCCATATCCATATGTCCAACAGCCTACTTGACATCTCAGTGCAGTATTTCCAACACTAAATGCAAGATCCTGCCCCAGTCTGCACCCCCTCCTGGTGCCCTACCTCCACAGATGGCACCACATTCATCTCCTTGATGAGCCAAAAACCTGGGAATCACTCTTCATACTTCTAAAATCCTCAGGGTTCACCGGGGCAATCACCAGTTAGTAAGGGATGTCCTCTGGGCCAGGCACCATGCCAGGTCCCGGGGATGCAATAGTCCTGCCCTCCTGGAGCCTACAGTGAGATGGTACACACAACCTAAGCAATGATCACACAAATATTATAATACAACCTGTGATGCTGAACTAAAAGAATAGGGTACCATAAGCCTGGGGACCAGGTGGCCTAATCTCATTCAAAGGGTGAGGGGAGTTTTCCAGGGCAACTGTCAGTTTATCTTAGATCTGAGGGACAAGTACAGGGGAGCAGGAGGGGGTTGGAAGGGGTGTGAAGGGGAGAATGCTGCAGCAGTGAAAGCAGTAAGTGCAAAGGCTGTGATTAGAGATGGAGCTGCCTATGCTCAACCCACGGGACTCAGGCCAGTGTGGCTAGAGGATGGACAGCACAGGAGAGAGGCTTGATTTGAGGCCAGAAGGCAGATCACATCGTGAGGGTCTTGGGGTTGATCAAGGGCCAATAAAGTCTGTAGGGCTTTATCCGAAGAACAGTGGGAAGTTGCTGAACAGATGATCAGGTCTTCTTTGCATTGAAATGATATCATCTAGGATGCAAAGGAAAAACCAGGCTGGAGGGTGTGGGGAGACCAATGAGGAGGCTGTCACAGTAGACGAGGGAGGAGATTATGGTTTGGACTAAGGGAATGGTGGGAGAGGTAGAGAGAAGTGGGGGGACTGGAGACCATCTGAGGAGACGTACTCAGTAGGACAACATTTCCCCTATTCTCTTGCAGCCGAGTGTGAGCCTGTGCCTAAATCCTGCTCAATGGGATGTGAGCAGAAGGGATGTGAACAACATCCAGTTTGTGCCCCCATGGGAGAGGCATGACCTCCCCTTCCCCTTTGCCCTTTCTCACCGGCTGAAAGGGGGAGTAGATGGTCAGAACGAGAGCACCATGTTGGACGAGCAAAAGAAGGCTGCTTACAAAGGAGAGCAAATACACCCAATCGAGGAGGAGCCCAGGCCCCCAGTGGTTATGGAGCTGCCACACCAGCCTGAACTGGGCACCCAAGCTTTTATGTGAGAAAGAGGGAAACTTCTATTCTGTCTGGATACTATTTTGGGTCTCTCTGTCCTAGGTGCTGAAGCAGATCTCCACGGAGTGGCAATTAGACACTAAGCACACGGATGGACAAGGGAGACAGGGCTGCCCTCAAGTCTCTGACTTGTGCTGCTGGATGGAGCTGGTCAAGCTCCCCAAGACAGGGAGCCCCGAGAGAGAAACAGGCTTCACGGTGGAGCGAGATGGGGTGTACAGATGATGAACTCGACTCAACTCGGGCAAGCTGAGTGGGAGGCATCCTAAGAGGAGACAAGAAGAGACGTGAAGGGAGCAGGTGGGGAGTTTGAGGACAGGTGCTAGCTGGAAGAAAGTGTGACCAGAGGGGGACTCGGTGGTTCCCAATCCTGACTGCACAAGAGGGGGCAACCAATTTGGATAGCCTGGCCCATCCCCGACATTCTGATTTAGTAGGTCTGGGACAGGGCCGACACCCGCATTGGTTAAAAGCTCCCCCAGTAATCCTCGCGGTGTGGGGGTGGTGGTGGAGGAAGCACTGCGTGACCCTAACTGAAACCACAGGAACGGATGGAATCCCTCAGGAAGGGGTGCAGATGGGAAGGGAGAATCAACCTGCAGGCCCTCCCATGCCTCCTGGGCTGGTGGAGAGAGGAGAGAGCTGATGACCCGGTGCAGCCACCCAGCTCCCCGCACCACAGCCCTCACATGGAACACAGTAAGGAGCGTCAAATAGGAAGCACCATGATGGTCCTCTCAGGAGTGCCAGGGCTTTGGAGCAACAAAACTGGTCCTTGCCCCCCTTCTCTCCCTCCCTCCCTCCCTTCTTCCTGGGGCTCCCCGCATGTCACTCGTTAGTCACTTAGGAAGCTGCGCTGGCCAGAGCCTACTACTGAGGAAGGAGCCCCCTTGCCCAGGACAACTCCAGCCGCCGTCACTGCAGCCAGGGGCCTCTCGGCAAGTGCCAGCCAGCCTGCACTGGGATCATGTGTGCACACACGGGGAACCCTCGGGACAGCGGCCGCTTCCTCTCTTTCTAAGCATTTTGTTTCTCTGGGCCTCAAATTGCTCATGTGTAGAACAGGACAGCTATCCTGTATTCAACGCTACCAACGCACCAAGATTTTGGTGAGTACGTAGGCGGTCTTTAATGAAACCGTAAGAATTTACGAAGCACCTTTTATCTGCCCAGTTTCTCTTGTTCGGGTCAGGTGCAAGGAAGAGCCAGGGAGGGAGGCAGAGAGAAAAGAGACCCATAACTCCCTTACAGAAGAACATGCCTGACATAAGTGAAAGCCCAGAAGGTGGAAAGCCCATAGCTTTTGGGTCAGGAGGAGCTCACAGTTTATGAGGGCAGAGGTCAGTGGGAATGGGAGGGTACAGGAAGGCTCCCCAGAGGCGGGCCCTAGTCCCAACATTTCCTTAAGAACAATCATTTTCTTCCCTCCACTGGGTCCGCACAGCACAGGACCAACGTCTGTTCTGGGTGGTCAAAGTGGAAGGTGCAAGGGTCAGCCAGATCCAGCTTGAATGTCCACACTGCCACACTCTGATTATGTGACCCTGGGTGAGTGGTGAAGCACTTATCCTTTCTGAGCCTGTGTCTGCATTACTTAGCATAAAACCTAGAACATAGCAGTAGTTAATAATAAATATTAGCTACGTTTGCTGTTAACAGGATTTTACCAAATTCAGATGGCTGTGAGCTAATACGGAAAATGCCTGACCTGGAGGATGTATTCAGTGCGTTCTGCTTCCTTTCTTCCTTCAAGTTTAATCCAGTAAAGCTTCAGTGTGTTGCAAGTGTAGAGGGTGTGGACTGCCAATGCTTTGTAAGGGTGAGGTCTCTGTCTGTGTTACGGGCTGGCAGGGGAAAGGGCTTCGAGAACCAGCACCCATCGTGACCATCTACAAAGTAGGAAGTCAGTTTCTCTGTCTGAGCAGATGTGGAAGGTCGGACACAGGGCCAGGGAATAATATCCACAGCCTGTGGGTGGGGGAAGAGCCCCAGGGGCAAGAGGTCAGTGGCAATGGGGTGGGTGGGGAAGGGGGGCAAAGGAAGGCCTACCAGAAAATATTTCTTGGATGGGTGGATAGATAATGTATGGAATCCTAGAGCCCCTGGCTGGGACTAGAAGACATGACAGACTTGGATAATCTGATGCTGAGCCCCTACCCTGAGGCCAATAGATCCTCCTGCCCCCATCTGGGACTGTGCTTGCTGCCCGGAGCCAGCATGGCCCAGTCTGCCATGTGGGAGTTGCTCTCCCAACGCCAGGCATGTGGCCACCTCCCAGAGCCCTGAGTTGGAGGGTTTTTCCCAGGGCTGGCTGCAACCTCAGGCCACAGTCCCCCCATTGGGACATGTTGGCAGGACCCGAGTACTTGAAGGAATCCTCCATATATCCCACCCCAAAGCCCTGCTCTGCCCAACCTCTCCCTGCATTCCTTCTCTTTCTGCTCCCTCAAATGATAAAGTAGGGCCCCAGACTGAGGCCATGTCTTCCTGCACCCTGCCACCTCCCTCCAGGATACTCCCTGCCTTTCTTCCCCCAGCACCTAGCCTGCCTTCTCAGTGGCCCAAGGGTGCAGAACCCAACCACGGTGTTGAAGTGCCCTTGATGGAATTCTCGGGTTCTCAGAGGAGAAGTGGCCCACCATAGTGCAGCATTCCAGAGGCCCTCGGTGGCAAGATGGCTTCCAAAGATCCCAACCAGTGAGCTTGCTTGCGGGGCTGCAGGCAGAGCCTGGTCTCATTGGTGGGCAAGGGAGGTAAGGGGGCATAGCTGCCTGGTGTATTTGGGGCTCTGGGCACTAACAGTTGAGGCTTTGGAAAATTTCTGGCACATGGATAGAGCTCTACTAACGTTTGTGGCACAAATTATACCCAGAAGGGAGTTTAAACACCATCAGTCGAACCCCCCTCATTTTGAGACTGAGCCATGCAGCCATGGAGAGTAGACCATGGTCCCCCCGTCCCTGAATTAGTCTGTTCTTTTCCCACATTACACGCAGGGTCACAAAGCTCAGCTGGTCTTGCCAACTTCTCCTCTGGCAGGACGTGAGCTTCTCAGCTGGCCGTCGACAAATCCACTCTAAGTGTTAGCTTCTGACAAGGCCCTGAAGCCTCCCTCCTGCCAAGGACACCCCAGTGACCGAGCGGCCAACCTCGCAGTCCCAGTGGTATGAACTGTGGTCGGCGGAATCTCAGACAGAGACCCTCCTGGTTAACATCGAACACCCCCCGCCCCCGGCTCCCCTGGCCAGCCCCTGTGAGTGTGAGCAACCCCACAATATCCCAGCCACTCAGGAGAAGCTAACACAATCAGATTGCCGAACTCCATGAAAAACAATGGATTTTCCTACTGTGCTCTGAGGCTTTAATTTCCTGTGTTTGCCCCCAAAGGGCTTTTTCATCGACAAAGCACTTGGTTCTGTGGGCAGTGCGGTTGAAAAGAAGCTGCTGATGGAGAGATTAGCGATGGGGGCTTGCAGGGGCTGGTGCTCCGGGATGACAGCTCTGAGGAAGGGGTAGGAGAGCCAAGGCCAGGCCTGGGCGAGGGCCGGGGCCGCCCCGGACGGCCAAGAGTGAACAGACTGAGAACAGAAGCCAGGTGGGGCTGTAGTCAGGAGCCAGGCTGCAGAGAGCAGGTTGCCAAACCAAAAACAAATGCTCTTGAGAACAGATTCCTGGAGACAGAGATCTTTCTAATCAGCTGAGAGAAACGGTGGAAGTTAGGGATGGGGGCCAGCTGGAAGCTGCTAGAGTGAGGCAGGACCCAAGAAGCTCAGATCAGAGTTCCGCAGTGTGTCCTGAACTCCAAACCGCCCAAGCCCTGAGCTGAGTTTGGAGGCTGTTGCAAGGAGGAGAAACTTCTCCTCTAGGCGGAGGAAGAAGGAATAGCCTGGGGAAGATGGGGCTGATGGGTTTGGGGGAGGGGTGGGTAGGGAGTAGCATTTTTTGTCTTTAGCCGTAAGAAGGATGTATATGAAGGGGTCTGCTCCGCTTAGCTACAAAGAACCGTAGGCTCACTCTGAGGCACTCAGGATTACGGTCAGACATGAGGAAGGACTTCCTGACTATCAAATGAAATAAGCCACCCACATCCCTGGGCCTTCCTTTCACCTTAGCTGGGGCCTCTTGACAAAGCCCTTCCCCCATCTTTCGGGAACCAGAGATGCTTAGTTCTAGGAACTCAGCATGCACCTGGGCAGCCTGCAGGGCTCCAGCCCCGACGTCATCCTTCCTTGGGCCGGTGAGTTCTGCTACCTTGCTCCAACCAGCCAGAGGCTCACAGGCTGTCCAATGAGCCCGAAACCTGACCCCACCCACCTTCCTAAGACATTTTCTCCTGCCTTGTTTTCCTTTCGCTCCCTTGCACCACTGGCCTCTCAGCCACTCATTCAGCTTCCTTCACCGTGGCTCCCCCTCTAAATGTCGGTGTGCTCCAGGACTCCATCCTGAGCAACCTTCTCTTCCACATCTGTATTCTCTCTGGGTGGTAAAATCACCCCTCTGTCCTTAAATTCGACCTGCTACTGGCCCCCAAGTGTCTATCTCCACCCCCAAAGGCCTCCCTGCAAACCCCACTACCTTCTTGACGCCTCTAGTTGGATGTCCACCATCATCTTGAACTTGGCAGGACCAGCACGGTACACTTGGGCTTCCTCCTCTGGCTTCCTCATCTCCATGAATGGCATCACCCCCCCCCCCCCACCTGCTGTCCAAAGCAAAGCCTGGTGAGCATTCCTGATTCCTTCCCTTACCACTTCCCCGAGCCCACCCACCAGTGAGTCCTTTGGAGCCCGTGGGGGTCCGGAATCATCCCACTTCTGTCCAACTCCATCTTTCCCACAATAACCCAGCCATCATCTTCATGGGGCCTGGTCAAGCCCCCAGGTTCCAGAGCCAGCTCTACCCTTACTCCCTGTGTGGCCTTGGGCAAGTGACTTAACCTCTCTGGGCCACAGCTTCCTCACATTAAAGGGGAGAGAACAATATCTCCCTCATGAAGCTGTGGAAATTAAGTCAAGGGATGTGTGTAGAAGAAGAACAGTACTTGGCACATAGGAAGCCATCTGATCAACATTATCGCTGCCCACCTCAGCCCCACCCAATAGAAACATAACGTGAGCTACAAATGAAGATCTTCTGTGTGACTTAAATTTTCCTAGTAGCCACATATTTTAAAAAAAAATGAAAAGAAGCAAGTGCAGTTCATTTTAATGAAACATTGTATCTCACCCAACATATCACAACTATTAACAAACTTAACATGCAGTCAATATAAAATATGCATATTTTACGTCGTTTGTATTACCCCGAGTCTGGAATGCGGTGTGCAGTTTAGGCTCACAGTACATCTCAACGGGAACTAGTCACATTTGAAAGTCCAGAAGTCCCCCGAGGCCAGGGACCACCGCATTGGCCAGTGCAGGTCTAGGCAGTCTCCATGCTTCCATTCTTCCTCTTCTTCCTCTGCAGCGGAGTTTCTTAACCTCTGCACCACTGACATTTTGGGCAAGTGCTGGAAACAGAATTTGAACCCAGAGTATATATAGAAAGAGCTAGATGTGAGTACAGTGTGACCCTGGGTTGTTCAAAAAGAACAGCAGTCCTGGGGAGCACCAACACTAAAACTAGGGTTTCACAATCCCACCCACCACAGACATTTTGGACCAGATAATTCTTTGTTGTGGGGCTGTCCCGCTGACAGGAAGACGTTTAGCAGCATCCCTGGCCTCTCCCCACTTGGGTTCCAGTAGCACCCACCTCTACCCCTGGTCAGAATTGTCACATATCCTGGGGTGGGGTGGTCACTGCCATTAAGAATCACTCTTCTTGAGTGTCCTCTGTTTAGACTCCTCCCCTGGCTTCTCACTGTACTGAGGATAAAATCCAAACTCCTCACCGTGGTTGGCAGAGTCCCCAGATCTGGCCTCTGTCCGCTAAATGCTTCTCCTCCTCGGTGCTCACCACGCTCCCGTCTTCCCAGCCTCCTTGCACTTTCTGAACAGGCCAAATTCCTTCCCTCCGGGGGGCCTTGGCCCAGCTGTTCCCCCTATTTGCCATGCTTTTCCCTTTGACCTTCACTCTGCTGATTCCTTCTCGCTCGGGTCTCAGCTGGAGGCTCAGTGGGGCCTACCAGACTCATCCACCCGTCCCCAGTCTATCATGGCCCTTCATTCACTATCCCTCTGCATCATGTAAGCTCTCTCTGCATGCCCCCTGATTTTTTTTTTTAGGTTACTCATGACTGTCTCTCCCCTGCAAAACGTAAGCTCCAGGACCATAGAGACCTTGTCTATCTTGAGGATCACTGTGGTCCCAACATCCAGAACAGTGCCAGGCAATGAGTAGGTGTTCTCAATTAGTACTTGTTGAAGGCACCCATGCCCTTTCCGCCCTGGCATCCCCCCTCAGCTCAGAGGCACCAAAGCCTCCCTCACCCACTGTGCCAGCAAGCTCCCATGATTCTCCACTGTGTCAGTCAGAGTTGCTGCCTCTCCAATTTCTGCTTGGCAGACCTTGATGACGGCAAGTCAGGTCTGCCCCGTGCAATGGCAGCCTGCGGAAGTGGTGAGGGACTGAAATCCATGCACGGTAGGGCCATGTCTGCCCAGAGAGGGTGTTTTTTTCCAGTTCACAAGAGCGGCCATGGGGGCTGACAGCATCCTTGCCAATGTGGTCACCTGATATGGCCAGCAGCTCAGTCTCAGCAGAACTCCCCACCATAGCAATGGTCCCTTCTGGTGCCCCAGGCCTGGTGGGCATCTGGGGGCCCAGCCTGGATAGGGAATGCCTGGATCTTTCCTCCAGACCTGGGAATACCCTGGAGGCGGGACAGCACCCCTTTCCCCAGCACCCTTGGGAGCTCTCCATGCATCTCAGCTCTTTACATACAGAAGCAGCAATGCCCAGGATCTATCCTCTCGGCACACCTCTTCAGACCGCTCCCAGGGCCAGCTCCAGCTTCCACATCTCTCAGGATAGAGGCCAAATGCGCAAAGGGCCTTAGTGCGTGAGTGACTATAATTTAAGAAAGAACTGCTCAGCCACCAGAGCCTGCAAATCCTGGGAGTGGCAGAGGGAGAGGCTAACAGAGCAAATCCAATCTGGAGAAGGATCCTCAGCTGGGGCACGGAGTGAAAAGCAGAGGGTGGTTTTAGGATCTTGGAGCAGATGATCCTGGAGACTTTGCCTAATAAATGCCCTTGAGAGAAGCACCCTCCCAAAGACTGTCCGGGGCCCGTTCCACAGGCCTCTGCCATCTTGGCTGGGTCCTTGTCTCAGGCCACTAGAATCTGGAGGGCTAGAGATCACCGCCCATTCCTTTGATGTATGGAGAAACCGAGGTCCAGGGCGGTGAGATTCCACATGGAGTGTTCTGAAAGCAGGGGTCACTGAGAGGGCAGCACTAAGAGGGTGAGGTGGGGTGGAGGGCAGGGCGCAGCCAGGGCCTCTGAGCTGCTTTCCCAGGACCCCTGGCTCCAGTGCTCCCTCCTGCCGACCCCACTCAGCTCTTATCTGATTTGCTCCCTGTGACAGCTGGGGAGGCTAGGCCTTGCCCCTGCTCCTGCCATCAGCCATCTCTGTGTGGCACTAAAGACGTGCGCAGGAACCAGGCCTCGGCGGTGAGCTTGGCAGGCACTAGGCGTTGCCTGGGAGACCACGAAGAAGGAAAGCTGCTCCACATGGCTACTGGGGGCCAGATGGCTAGTGGTCCCAGAGGTGCCTCTCCTGGGGGCCACCGCCTTGTATGCATCTTGCTGGGGTCTTCTAGACACCCACAAGGCAGATTGGGAAAACTGAGGTGCCGAGCGGGAGGAGGGCCCGACTCGTTGGCACACTGAGGGTCAGTGGCAAGGAACCAAGGACAGAGGCAGGGCCCGGGAGCGGCGACCCAGGCACACAGATGCCAGGCGGCATATGGTCTCTGGGGCCAGGTGCCCCTCAGGCCCCTCTGGAGAGGCCTCAGCTGCCATAAAGACCACTACTACCCCTTGCTCTCTGAAGGGGCTGGAACATGCAGCCCCAGAGTCAGAGGAAACCTCCCGGCCCTGTTGCACCGGAAGTGAGGAAGCAAACACTGGGACCAGAGCTGGGCTCTCTGCTGGGCTCTGGCTGGGGAGCCAGAAAAGGGGTGCTGAGGTAGGGGCAGTGGGGCCTTGGAGCTGGAACGGTCCACCCCCTTCCTTCTACGCAGCAGGAAATCACAGTGTGTGTTGGGCGGGGAAAGAGTACAAGTCATCCAGAAAGGCTGTCCAGGAGGCGAAGGGGCACCTGGAAGGAAGGGAACCTTGAAGCTGGGTGAAGCAGGTCTGGGGCCTCCCTCAGACCTCCAGAGACCCATGGGGTGGGGCACCCATTATCCTCAAGGTGGACATGGCTGTTTTACCCATTCCTTAGCTCTGCTGTGTTGTGTTCCCAAGCCTTCCGGCCAAGTGCTTAGAGCTGCTGAGCTGGACAAGGCCCTGGGTGCTGACCCTGGAGCCAAAGAGCTTACCCATGGCCTGCCCACAGAGACCCTAGGGTGGGCGGGTACCTCCCCCAGCCCCCAGTTCATGAGTGGGTGAAGCGCGCATGCCTGGCTCAGAGTATGAGGCTGGGCCTCTCAGGGCTGTGGGATGGGGAAGCCATGGACGTCTTCCCAGGGAAGGGGAGGGAGCTCCGAGCACAGATCTTGACTGGTCTCCCCTTATAAAGCAAGGGGATGGCTGGATGCTTTTCAGCACTGACATCAGGCATGAATTAAGTGGGGAGACAGCCAGGTGGGCTCTTGGGATTCCCATAACTGAGCTAAATTGCCCCACAGCCCTCTCCTCCACGGCACAAATGGAAATCCCCACCTGCTGGGGGTTGTCACCCAGGCACCCAGGCAGCCAGGCAACCAGGCAGAGTCTGCTCCCGGAGAGCTGCCTGCAGCCCCGGGCCTCCCACCCCCAGCGCCACCACCCCCCCCCCCCCCGCCCCACCCCGCCTGCTGCCTGAGCTGTCAGCTTGACTACCAAACAGGGCTGATTATCCCCATCTGGGGAAAACAAAACATGTCAGCAGTCGTTCCGGAGAAGAAGCCTGTCTTATTAGTGAGAAGTAATCTTAGGAAAACTCCCCGCTTTGATCTGCAATAGGAAGTGAATGAGCGCATGTAGCTTTTCTTCACCTGGCTTTCTCCTGACACCCAAGCAGCCTTCCGCCAACATCACCTCCTCAGAGAAGCCTGCCAGGCCTAGGCTGACCCTGCCCAGGCTCCCTTCAGGCTTCACTGGACCCTCCCTGGGCCTGCAGTGACTTTTCAGTTAGTATTCCCCTGTGTAATCCTAAGGCTTTGGTCAATATTGCAAAAGAGGACCATTGGCTGTACAACTTTGGTTATGTAGGAATTTTGGAAGTAATTCTGGGCTTAAAGACTTGCTGGCTCATCCGGAGCGGGGGGGTGGGGGGGGTGGGGGGGATTCTGTTCCTGCCTGAATGGGGTGACCTAGGTAGGAGGTAGGGATGTAGTGGGGTTTCAGATCCGCGTGCCTGTGATTTCCTGCCGCGGCACTGGCCTATAGGTGCCCTCCACCCGGCATGTTCTTCAACCTAACTGGCATACCTGAATTTCTTCTATCGTACCTGTCCTTCAAGCCCAGCCCAACAAAACCAAGACCAACCCTAACCCTCCCTCGCTTACAAGGCCCTCAGCCCGCAGGCCAGCCTTGGTACTTCTGCCTGGCGTAGGGTTCATCTGGTCATATGTCTTCACCCTGCTCCCTGCACACCAAGAGCTCCTGTGAGCAGGGCTTATGTCACCATGTCCGTCTGCCCAGGACCCAGCCCAGGGGCCAGACACAGCGAACATCTGGGAAATGTGCTGAGTGAATGAAAATGCACATTTCCTCTGCCCCAACCTGGCTTCTCTACCTGCTTCCATCTGTGTTAGCTGCTGCTCCCACCGTCTCCCCAAATTCTAGGAGGATCCTTGTGTGGTACGTACCCAGGGTCCTCCTGCTACCCTCTTGTTGGCGGGGGCGGGGGCAGGGAACTAACTTTCTCTGAATGCCTCCAACTTGCCAGGTCAAGTGATGGCAATTGTACACATTCATCTGCTCTAACTCTCAGCATCATGGTGTGTTCAGTGTAATGTTCCTCACTTTACAGATGCAAAAACAGAGGCTCAGAGAAGACACAGACCTGCCCCCAGGTCCTCAGCAGCAGAGCAAGGATCTGAGCTCCAAGCCTCAAGCTCCCAGGCCAGGGGCTATGGCCTCTGCAACAGGCTGCAACATTCAAGCAGGGTTCCAGTGACCAAGCCTTAGGCAAGAGGCGCTGCCTGTGGGAGAGCTCGTACCACAGCTCCCCCTCCCAGGGTAGACGCTCCACCAGAGCCCATTTCAACCAGTCATGTATATTATCCTTATCACTGGCTGACCGCTCGGGGGCATTTACCCTACGCCGGGGCAGCACTAAGTGTTTCACAAATGGATGCATGCCAAATTTCACAACGACTCTTTGAGGTTTGTAATTTATAATCTCCACATTGCAGATGAGGAAACTGAGGCACAGACAGGTTAGCAAAGTTGCCTCAGGTCATAGCTATCAAGTGACGAAGAGTCCATATTCTTAACAGCCTTCAGGCCGGGGCCATAGGAAATACGGATCACGTGCCTCTGCCCCGCAGCTAGCCAGGAAGATGCCCTGGGGGAGTCTACAAGGCTGTGTACCTCCCCGCCCCGCCCCCCCCCCCCCCCCCCGCTGCCCCACCACCATGTGGCACAGGACAGTGCCAGCTCTCATCCCCAGCTTGCCTGCAGCTCCTGACAGTGGGCCAGAGTCCTCTCTTCCCCATCCTCCACCCTGACCGTGAGCGCCTCAAGGGCAGGGGCCAGACTGACCCTCTTTTTCTTTCTTCCTATCCGGAAGCAGAGAAGAGAGGTGAAGGTAGGAAGCATAATGATTTTACACATGCATTTACGAGGCTTACTCTGCTGCTTCCAAAGCAGATGTAAGGTGGCTTAGAGTATTGAGATGCACAATTAGGACAATACAATTATTCTTTAAAACAGAGCTGTTGGAATCCAATCAGCAGTCTGAGAAGCTGGAGTTCTATCAGGCAGCTGGGAGGCCCTAGGCTGGGATGCAGGAATCTGAATTCCGGTCCCCAGCTCTGCCACAAACAACCTTATGTACATTGCTCCTCCTTCTTAAGCCTCAGTGTACCCATCTGTAAAACAGGTAGACCGAGTATATCATGCAGAGAGTGAAGTTGGTCGGCAGTTTTTCAAATTGTGCTACCTGGCGCGACTAGGGGTTAATCAAGGACACTCCAGTGGCTGCTGGGGGTGGGCTTCAGGGAAAGGAGTCAATAGGTGGGCCCCAGCCCACCACCCCCACTGCAATCAGAGTGACTACCATCCTGTATTTTAGTCATTGAGCTTCTGCTAAAGATGTTTGAAACCCCACACCAGATAAAACATTCTCTAAAAGTCTTTCCGTACTTAAAGTCCTCTCCCTCCCCCTGTGTTGCTGGCCCCCTTACCCAGACCAAGCCCCTGTTCTGCGCATAGCTGGGCATTCCTGATCTCAAGGGACATTTGAGCCCACTGGGTGAGTTACAGGGGCCCGTTGTCAGGGGCTATAGTGTAGGGACTCACACCTGGCAGGGGGTGCTAAAAACAGAAGCTAGGGTTCCTTATCTCTCTAAACAGGAGCTTATCTGGTGCCTCTAAGTCCCAAGACTTGACCCCCCACCCCCACAGCCAGGGGCTTCCTCAGGGCGGGACCTAGTGTTGGTGCAGAGGCCATGGACTTCAGGACCCTTCTTGACCCCTCTTCAGCCCAGCTCTGCAGGACCTCCACGCTGCAGGCAAGTGCCAAGGACACTGTCTCCTCGCAGAGATCACATCAGACAGGCAGGCGGGTGGCCCAGATAAGTTCCTGTCCACCAGCAGGGACTGGATGTTCCAGCCACAGCAGCTTCGGGAATGACTCAGCCACCGCTAGACCGCCCGGTGCCTCCTGTGTGGACCTCAGAGCCTGCGCTATCAGCTCCCCAACATCAAGGTGCTGACGGCCTCCCTCAGGCATGGGCATGGATGTGGGCTCCCTGCAGTGTTCCTATGGCCAACTTCCTGGTGTACTTTGTCACCTCAAAGTCAGGTCTTAGCCTAAGCCTCCCTCCACGTCTAAACCCCCAAACCCCACTGTGGGTTATTCGTAGAATAGATCTGAACAGCAGCATACAATTCGGGTTCTGTCCACACAGCACTCCTGCACCTCTGGAAAGGCAGTCCTGGGTCCTGGGAGCAGGATGCAGGAATTGGTAACACACTCAGGTCTCTAATGGTCTAGACCTCCGGCTCCAGTGTGGGGAGGAAGACAGGAAAGGGGGTAGGAAGGCCAAGAGGAAGGATGGTCAAGGCATAGGACAAACGGGCTGGGACAGGGTAGAGATGCCAGATGGTCAGCTCCTCCGCCCCATGAGCACAAGATGGGGGGGCCTCCCTGGGGCCTTGGGGACCCAGAGCAGTACACCTCCACATTGCTTCCAAGACAGCTTACAGCCCCTAGCCTCCCCGATGGGTACCAGCAACAGCAGACCTGACGACTTCTGGGCTCTGAGCTCTTCCATCAGCTAACCCCAGGTTGTGACTCCAGAGCTGCTAGCCTCCTGTCTCACCACACTCCCCTCTGCGACACCAGACATCTGCGGCCGTGTCCCTCGGCTTCCTCGACTCCGCCCATTGCCATTCCTCCTCTGCCTCCCCTTAAATGATGGTGGTCCCCAGGCTTGGGTTCTGACCCACTTCTCATTTTTAGCAGAAACTCTCAGACAAAACTTAGAACGGGATCATAGCACAGTGTCTGTGGGGAGGGAGGTCGAAATGTTCCCCACGGGCTCTGTTATTCACAGCTACCCAACTGAGCACCACACGCTACCCCCCCATCTCTCTGCCATCCCCCATTTGGAACCCCATCTCTCATTTGTGCCCTGCCCCTATCTATCCAACCATCCACAGTGTGGACTGTCTCTGCACTGATGTCTCAGAGATGCTTGGTAGTCAGCCAGGTCAAAGTCAAGTTCATTGTTGTGTTTTCAGTCTTTGCAAATGGCTCCACCCCCCCGAACTGCCAAAACCAGAAACCTAGGTAGAAATTAGCCTTTTCTGCATAGATGAATCCCATCTCCATCTACCCCACCCCAGTCTATCCCACATCTACACTGCAAAGGTATTTATTTAGTCCCTCCTTTCCAACCACAGGGAATTGCCCAAACTGGGGCGCCACTGCCTTTCACCAGTTACAATATTCTCCCAACTGGTCACCAAGCTTCTACTCTCACCCACTCTCCAGCCAGGGGAAGAATGAGTTTTGCCACCTGTTAATCTGACCAAGCCATTCCCTTGCTCTAGAATCCTCAATGGCTCCCTATTTCCCACTGCACCATGTCTAACACCCCCAGGCCAACTATCTCCGCAACTGGCTTCCAGGTCTATGTTTGCTTTTTCCAGACTCACTGGCCACACCACCCTTCCCTGATCCAGCTAGGTGGAGTTTTCCTTCACCTCCCCCATCTCATCATCTTTCATTGCTAACTTTGCCCCAGCTAGAGCAAGACAATACCTTCACCTGAGGGCTCTTCTTCCTCAATCCCCATGTCCAAATCCTGAAGAACCAGCCCAAACCACCTCCTGACAGGACCCTCCCCAACTGCCTCAACCCCTACCGACCTCCCTTTACTGAACTTCCCTGCCCCAGCCAATTGAGCCCTACCCTCCAGCCAGAGTTCTCACCTCAACCTGGCCTCTTCTGTGGCTGACCTGAGCTGAGTTTTGCCAGGGGCTTCCTGAGGGCAGGAGGTAGGTCTTCTATTCCAGTCTTTCCAGGAGGCCAAGCGCATGAAGACCAGGATGCAGGGGCGGGAGTGCAAAGCAAGGCCTCCTTCAGTATCTGGAACTTTTATTTTATTTTTCTCAGGGAAAATCCTTGGGGCCTAGTGGTCCTGGGCAAGTTTGTACCCTGTCTTTTTGTGGGGGATGGGTTTAGGAGCCTCCATCTTGCAGCAGGGAGGCCGGGCTTTAGGACCCTGACAAGGGACATTTACCCCCTCCCCAGGCATCCATCGGCCTGGGGTGGCCACTTCCTGAGGTCCTGGCAGTGAGAACACCCTCAGAGGCAGAAGCCACCCTCTTCCTGCCTGCTCATTGTGCAGCTCATTGCCCTCCCTTCTCCTGAACTGTAGGCTGAAAGCTCTAAGCCATTTTCGTCCAATTTTCTCCTCAAGTAGACAGGTGATTGAGGCATTAAGATTTGGTGTCTGTTGTTCAGAATCAGCAAGAAGCAGTACGTGGGACAAATAATGACAGGGACGAAGCAGGAGCTCTTCCTCCTCCTGTCCCCACCCCTCGACACCTCTAACCCCATCCTCAGAGCCCAAATCAGGAGAAGCCTTCCCTGGCACAGGGGATCCCAGCTTCCCCAGCTGGCCAAGTGATCCTGGACAAAACACCGACCCTCCTTCTGCTTCCATCCCTCCACAATGGGCATTAATATCTTCTTCAAAGGATTAGACAGAGATTAGAAATGTTGTTAAAAGCCAAGGCAGAGGCCAGTCATTGTAAACTGTAGCTGTAGGCCCAAGCCCTGGCCTCAAAGAAGGGGGTGGGCATGGTGATCATTTCCCCACAGTATGGGAAGGCCTGTGCCCAGGGCATTAGCAGGGAGGCCTGCGGGAGCCTAGGCATTGCGGCTGTTTTCTGGGAGTCAGGACAAAGATTTTAGGGGCCAACGCCTAGACGTTTCTTTGTTAACCTGATCTGCCCCATCTCATCTGAGAATCAGAGTGACTTCCCAACCTGAAGGACATAGGCACCGAGGCCTGAAGGAGGAGCAAGGACTCCTGGTAATGAGCCCATCCCCTTAGGCAGTCTCGGCCCTGCCCCACAGCCCTGTTCCCCAGCCAGCTGGAGGTCAGGGGTCTGCCTCCCCAGTGCTTTGATTAGGGAGGAAAGGAAGCACAGGGTCCCCAGAACTTGAGCCCCTTCCCAGGTGGGAAGCCTACACCCATTCCCCTTGTCTCATAGCAAATTCTCCTTCTACCCAAGAGCAGCAGAGTGCTCCAGCTGGGCTCCTCCCCTCTTCCCCTCTACCCCACATCCAAGCACTGACTTGGCCCTCTGGGGTCCTCACCTTCCTCCACGGCCAGTTCCCCATCCGCAGGGCCTTGTGCTGAGTGAGAGTGGGGTCAGGAGACGGAGGACAGGGAGGAGGAGAAAGTCTGGGGACCCACCAGGTGTCAAATCCTCCCCATTGGTCACAACCCCCCCCAGGCCGCCCCCACCCTCACATGGTGCTGGGGAGGGGGACATTCTGACCTCTCTCCCGGTACACAGAGGGGCAGGGGAGACTTCAGAGACTGGAGGGCATCCCCAGCAGGCAGCAACGGCCCTAAAGGCTCTGATGGGGACATGAACTCAGAATCCTCGGGCAGCTGGGGAGTGGCTTTGCTCTTCTGCTTGGGGCCCAGATGGGAGTCGGGCGAAAAGAGGGCCTGCCTCCTCCTTGTCAGCAAGAAGACAGCCTTATGCAAAAGTATGTAACCTCTTTATTCTACAGAGGAGGACAACTAAGACCAAGAGAGTCTTGAACAAGGTCTTTAACAAGGTCACATAGCAGGCAAGTGGCCGGTATGAGGCATCCAACACAGATCCAGCGCCTTGGGATGGTCCCGTTGATGAGAGGTCCCTGTGGCTGGGTGGTGGGCCGTGAGGTGGGCACTGCCACCCGTGATGAGTGCCATTTCCTTCCCTGGACTACCAGAATAAAGACAGCCTCCACCCAGGTATTGCAGAGGAAGAGCCAGCTTTACCCACCTGCCAGGCTCAAAACACGAAGCCAGCTCATGATGGTGCCACCTCCCTCCTGCCCCTCCCGCACCCAGGAGGGGTCGGAAACTGGCTAGCAAGCTGGACATGGACCAGAGGAGGGAAGAAGCACAAGGAAGCCTGCCATGTGTCCCCTTCCCACTGCAGACCCAAGCCAGGCAAGGGAAAAGGGCTATTAAGTCAATTTCAGAGTTATAATTAACATCTTCTCTGTAGCCTAAGAGTGAACAGAAAAGACACGGGATCTGCCCAAGTTCTCATCTCATAAAGCAGGAGACAATTTCCCCAGCAATGCAGTTTTCAAGGGGCTCTAGGATACAGAAATAAAATTGTGTTTTCAATAGACACAAGCTCTGCTTGTTGGACACATATGTGTAAAGCACCAAGACTGATGCTTGTCCCAGTGAATGTCAGCTCAGATGATTATACTCCCCAGGTCCTCTCAGTCCCATCTGACCTTCACGGGGCAAGGTGCTCGCCATGGGTCTCTGCAGCACACGGAGTCTTGGGTTGTCCTGCTGTTCATCCGCCCTGGGTACCTCCAGTGGCAGCCCTGCCACAGACCCATGCAGTGTCCTTGGCCAGGCAGGTCCCAGCCCTCTCTGGGTCCCAGTGTCCCTAACTGGCCCAGAATGAGGCACAGGAGATCACTTCTAAAGGCTTGGTCCATTTTAACTGTTTAGGTGATAGTAGGGGTCCCTTTGTCTTGATCTTGAGAAATCCTGCATCTAGGTGAGCACAGGACTATAGTGAGGAAAAAGATAAAATTCAGGACATTGCCCCGAATTAGGATTTCTGGCTTCTCCTGAGCAACTGAGCCAGCACGTCCACATGGCAACAGTCAACTGGAGTGAGTAGGCACAGTGCCCATCATGCAGAAACAAAGCTCTCCATTTGGCCACAGTCCCTACCACTCCCCATCGCCCCCATGCCCAATCCCAGCTGCCATTTAGCACTGGCCATGTGCTGTTGTTTTAGTAGAGAACTATTTCTTTGTCACTGTCGAAGTGGAAAATGAAACTGGAGGGACGTGTTATAAGAACCAACAGCAAAAGGAGACCACTGCCTTGGAAAAATGTTCAAACCATCAGAGGCCTGGCTCTGTGCTCTTATGTGGCCACCCAGCCTGAGGCTTAGAGTGGTTGCATTTGTGTCTCAGGCCACCCAACGGACACCCTGGCCCTGCATCACTCCCTGCCCGCTGCCCCAGTAGGACCAAGGAGTCAGCATAAGTGCCCCCCAGCCACTGGACATTTCTCTGGGGCGCTCTCCCTCACCTTTCTTTACCCACACTAAGACACCCTTCTCTAGACCCAGAACTTCATGTGGCAGCGGGGGGGGGGGGGGCAATGTCTCCCTCAGTAGGAAAAAGGCTTGCATGGTGCCAAAGCCAGCTTGCAGCCAGGTCAGGCAGGGAGAAGGCCGGGGGGTGGGGGGCAGCTCACAGGGTCTTCTAGGCCAGGGCTTCTCTCTGGACCCTTAGTCTTTGTCCTCTGCACATCCCCACTTAGAGAAGCAGCTGACAGTGGGATAAATTCACCCCACTCAGGCCCTCTCCCGGCTTCCCTCTGCTGGAGTTGCCATGACAACCAGAGTTCACCCTCTATGCCAAAAACACCACAAAAACAACAAAAGCTCCGCCCTCCACTAGAAGGAAAGGAGGTAATGGCTGGGCGTCGGCGAAACGGGAAGGCGCGTGGTTGATGCTCCACTCTTCTCCCACAGCCCCCCGAAATAAGTGCATAGTGGGAATTGGGGAACCTACAGCTGGCCAGAGGCAGAGTGGCGGGGGGGGGGGGCAGGTAACGGTCTGAAGGGATGTTTCATCTTCCTTCATCTTCCACACACCCACTCACCGCCTCCATCTGTCCCGGCAGCTTCTCCACAGTACCCATGTGGTCTGCCTCCATTCTGGGAGGAGAGAGGACCAGCTGTAGCTCTGGAATGTACATTCCGAACGAGCCTGGGATCCCTACCTCTGCCTGGTCCACGCTGTGTGACTTCAGACAAAGGCATTTCCCTCTCTGGTGCCCTGAATCCATCCTTAACTCCCATTATTTAAAAGCCAACTTGGGAAGGAGTCAGGATCTCATTCATGCTGAGGTTTATGTGACTGATGATAATGCCTGTAAGTCCAGGCTGGGCATTGGGGAGCGTCTTCTAGCAGCCACGTTAACCCAACAGCGCTCTCCCACCCCCGCATGTGGGGCCATGGGAATGGTCACCACTGGAGCTTAAGGACATCTTGCCCTCCGTGCCATCCCTCTAAGACGGACCAGGCTAGGAAGCAGTGGTTGTCCACAGAAGGGGCCCTGAAGATCTGCGGAGGGAGGAAGGGCGGGAAACGACGGGGAATGGGAGGAGGGCAGAGGGCAGCCTCACAGACTTGATATTTCTACATATGAGCACAAGAGATGCACCGTCTGGTAGGAGCCCTACCCTCAGCTCACAATGTGTCCTTTAGCAAACTCTTCCCCTCCCTGGGCCTTGGCCTCCTGGTTCCGAGGGGGCTTGGACGGGACTGCCGTGGAGAGCACAGTTTCGTGATGTTCCATAAGCCTGGGAGCTTGACAGGGCCGGACAGCTCCCCTTCCCTTCTGACCTCCAGGCACTCAAAATTGGGGTGTGGAAGGAAGAAAGGGCTAGAAGGATGGTGGCTGTGGAGGGGTGAGCACAGGCAGACACGGTCCTGCCCCCTGCCCCCCGAAGACAGCCAACACCCCTGCCCCCCGGGGCAGGCAGAGGAGCTTCTACCTGTGGGATTCCACAACCCCTATACCCTGGGGGTTGACGCCCATCCCTGGCACCAGGCAAGCAATTACAATTCCACGCACCCTCTGTGAGGATGGAGGCTCTTTTACGAAGCTGCCAATGGGAGGAACAAGGTAGGGAAGGGTGGGCACACTTACACCTGAGTTTGAGGTAGCTGAGCAGAAAAGGTTTCCCAGAGATGGTGATAATAGCCTAAGGCCATGTGAGGACTTCCTGGGGGAGCAGGAGCAGCAGCTTGGAGGCAGAGAGCCTGTGAGCAAAAACCTGGAGGTGCACGGTACGGAACCCAAAAGAAGGTCTGTGCACGCACATGCGCATGCGTGTAGCCGGCGGAGGCCGAGAAGTAGGCAGAGGCCCGCCGTGGCCGTCCCACAGTGCAAGGGCAGAGGGGAAGGGGTCAGCCGGGAGGCAGGGAGACCAGCAAGGAGGCGGTGGTTGTCCAGAGAGCAGAGGACAGCCCACTCACCAGCATCCCTGACGGAGTTCTACACCGCAGACTTCCCCGAGCACCTACTTAGCGATAATGAGCACCACTTTCGCAAGGCTTATGCGCACCAGGCACCGTTCCAAGTACTTTACACATGACTCACCCTTTCATCTTACAACAGTCCGATGAGCTAGGCTTGTTTTCACACACAATCTACAGATGAGAGAAGTGAGACCTGGAGCCATGAAGGTCTTTGAGGGTTTCCATCCCCGGGCAGCCCAGCTCGAGTCTCTGCCCTTGACCATCCCAGGCTCCTGCATCATGCCCTCCTGCTCTGGTGTGCCAGGTGTTGGGGACCAATAAAATCTGGTCCCCACAAGACACCAGCCCAGAGGAGAGGAAGCCTGATCTAGGGCAGGCAGGGTGTTGGGGATAGAGAAAGGAAAGCAGGCTGGGAGACACTGGGGGAGGAGGGTGATGTTTAGTTTAAAGGCTGCGAGAGGGAGGAGGAAGGAGGCAGGAAGTGATGACTGGGGGGGGGGGCTGGGGTTGGGACACTGGCCAGGGACTCTGATCCCCCTGTAGTGGCCCCGCCTCTCCCCAGCTGCCATCCTGCCTCGGGAGCTGCTCCCCGAGGAGGAGGTAGCACGCAGTGACTCAGCCCCCCAGAGCACCCAGGCTTGGATCTGCTTCCAGCCCCGCCTCGGGTCTCTATCCCAGCTGCCCTGAAGGCAGCACTGCGGTCCAGGGAAACTGCAAAGGAGGGAAAGCCCCCACTCACCAAGGAGAGGTGAGGGCTTCGTGACCCACCTTCTCTCAAGCGAAACCCCCCCAACCTGGGTGCCACTGAGGCAAGCACAGAGTGATTTACATGCACCCTTCCAGGAGTGTTCTCACTAAGCTCCTGAAAATACCTGACATGGGTCTCCTCCTCACACCAAAGACTGACCCCTGCTCCGACCATGGCAGACTTCACTGGTTCATGGATTGATTCATTAATAATGTAACAAGTACAAGAGTAGGGGGTGCCTCATCAATCAGGGTGAGGTGGGGTGGGGTGCAGTCATGGAAGGCTTCCTGGAGGCAGTAACATTTAAGCTGACGCTTGATAAATAAGAGATTGGAGAACAGGGAAGAGGCAGGGAGAAGACAGAAGCCAGAAGAGGCAGGGGAAGGAGCAAGGTGAACAGATAGGCCGAACTCCAAGGCCCGGCAGGGAGAAAACACGTCATGTCATATGTGAAGTATAGAATCCTCAGGGTTAGAAGCAGGGGATGGGGCTGCAGAAGTTGGCTGGGGACAGACAGCAAAACTCACAGGCCAAGTGACAGGGTTAGGTTATCTGAAGGGCAAGGAGAACCCCCTAGGTGTGATCAGATTGAGAGAGGTGCCTCTGAGCCCCAATAGTGAAAAGGAGAGCAGCCAGCGGCTGTTGCCATCCAGGTGAGAAATGATGCATGGCCTAGGCTGGTCACAGTGGGGACGGAGAGATGGGGATGGGTTCACAAGGTGATCAGGAAGTGGAACTGACCATGCGTGATGGTTGACTCTCTCGGTGGCAAGTGGAAGGACCCTGTCCCCGGAGCTCAGATGAGCGGTGGGGGCATTCACTCCTGCAGGACACAGGAGGAAGAAGAGGTGTGGAGGGAGCCATGATGAGTTCAGCTGGAGGTGTGCTGCGTTTGAGTGGCCTGGGAACCCCCAGAAGGACCGTGTCAGGACATGGCTGAATGGAGGGGTCTGGGCTCTGGGGAGAGAGCTGGGCTAGAGAGCAGAAGCAGGGACCACCAGCATGCAGATGTGCCAGGATGTGACACAGCCCTGTCAAGGCACCCGCACAAGTAAGCCCTGTGGGTTGCCCCCACTCCCGCAAAGCCCAACTGAAATGACAGAAAAAGACAGCCAGCCAGAGAGGAGACAAGAGAACACAACGAAATTCTGCAAAAGGGAAAGTGAACAGAGGAGCGGTAAGTGTTTGGCAGAGTTGAGACAGCGGAAACCTAAGTGCCCCTGGAGGGGGAGGCAGCAAGGAGCAAGCCTGATCGGACTCCGCCTCGATGCCTGGAAAGACTCTGGAAGGAGAACTGCCAGATCCCTCTGAGAGCAGGAGTGAGGCTGGAAATGGAAGGAGCAGCAGTGTGAAGGTGGTTAGAGCCACCGTCCCCGTCCCCCTGCAAGTTCCCTTCCCGCCTAGCGGAGAAGGGAAAGCTTCCTCTCCAGAGAAACTAAACTTTGGTGACACTGGGACTGTGCAGTGGAGGGTGGGGACAAGGCACCATACGTAAGTGGGGACGGAATACAGAATCTTGGACCTCCGCCTGCTGTTCCACCTGCAGAGTGGGCTGAAGACCCCCAGGAGAAATTAGAGATCTCCTCTTGGCCGGGGGGGATCTACCCAGCTCAAGAGGAAAGACCTAGAGATGGTGGCATTTGGGCTTGCCACCCGGTCACCTCCAGGGAAGCCTCTCCAAGGACAAACCGTGTCTATGCACACAGAGCTTGCTGTCAGACTGTTGGTGCTTCTGTCTTAAGTAAAAACTGCTGCCAAGGGTCCCTGGACGTTTTAGAAAGGCCTCCGACATGAAAGCCATGAGACAGGGAGGGGGAAGCAAGAGAGGGGTTTGGCAGACAGAGAAAGAAACTTATATGAAACAGAGACAGGGAGGGAAAAACTAAAAATATCGCTAAAAAATATCCTCAGAAAATTAATAAAATGTACTACATACCTGAGGAAGGGGAAAATGAACAGAATGCTAGTTTTTAAAGAAATATTCAAAGAATATCATGAATGGATGTTATGCTTTGTACTTTGTCAAGTGCTTTCTCTGCATCTGTTGAGAGGATCATATGGTTCTTATCTTTTCTTTTATTAATGTGTGTTTCACGTTGATTGATTTGTGAATATTGAACCACCCTTGCAACTCAGGAATAAATCCCACAGGATCGTGGTGAATGATTCTCTTAATGTACTCTTGGTTTCGATTAGCTGGTATTTTGTTGAGAATGTTTGCATCCGTGTTCATCAGGGATATTGACCTCTAGTTCTCTTTTTTAGTGGAGTCTGGTTTTGGTATCAGGGTCATGCTGGCTTCATAGAATGAGTTTGGAAGTTTTCCTTCCATTTCTAGTTTTTGGAATAGTTTGAGAAGAACAGGTAGTAACTCTTCTTTAAATATTTAGTAGAGGGGTGTATGGGTGGCTCAGTTATATTACAAAGCTGTAGTAATCAAAATAACATGGTACTGGCACAAAAACAGACACATAGATCAATGGAACAGAATAGAAAACCCAGAAATAGACCCACAACTATATGGACAGCTAATCTTCAACAAAGCAGGAAATAATATCCAATGGGGGAAAAAAAACCAGTCTTCTCAGCAAATGGTGTTGGAAAAACTGGACAGCAACAGGCAAAAGAATGAAACGGAACCATTTTCTCTCACCACACACAAAAATAAACTCAAAATGGATGAAAGACCTAAATGTGAAACAGAAAATCCTAGAAAAGGGCACAAGCAGAAACCTCTTTGACCTCGGCCACAGCAACTTCTTACTAGACATGTCTCCAGAGGCAAGGGAGACAAAAGCAAAAATGAACTATTGGGACTTCATCAAGATAAAGCTTCTGCACAGAAGGAAACAATCAACAAAACTAAAAGGCAATTTTCAGGGGTCTGGGTGGCTCAGATGGTTAAGCATCTGCCTTCAGTTCAGGTCATGATCCCAGGATCCTGGGATCGAGTCCTGCATCGGGCTCCCTGCTCCTTGGGGAGCCTGCTGCTCCCTCTGCCTCTCTCTCTCTCTGTCTGTCTCTCATGAATAAATAAATAAAATCTTAAAAAAATAAAAGGCAATCTTCAGAATGGGAGAGGATATTATGACATATCTGATAAAGGGTTAGTATCCAAAACCTATAAAGAAGTTATCAAACTCAATACCCAAAAAGCAAATAATCCAGTTAAGAAATGGGCAGAAAACATGAATAGACATTTTTCCAAAGAAGATATCCAGATGACCAACAGACACATGAAAAGATGCTCAGCATCACTCACCATCAGAGAAATAGAAATCAAAACCATGATGAGATACCACCTCACACTTGTCAGAATGGCTAAAATTAACAACACAGGAAACGACAGCTCTTGGTGAAAATACAGAGAAAAGGGAACCCTCTTATGCTGTTGGTGGGAATGCAAACTGGTGCAGCCACTCCGGAGAACAGTATGAAGATTCCCCAAAAAGTTAAAAATAGAGCTACCCTACAATCCAGCAATTGCACTACTAGATATTTACCCAAAGAATACAAAAATACTGATTCGAAGGGGGTATATTTGATATTTATTGCAGCATTATCAACAATAGCAAAATTATGGAAAAAGCCCAAATGTCCATCAACTAATGAACAGATAAAGAAGATGTGGTATATATATATATATAATGGAATATTACTCAGCCATAAAAAGGAATGAAATCTTGCCATTTGCAACATGGATGGAGCTACAGAGTATTATGCTAAGTGAAAAAGTCAGAGAAAGACAAATACCAAATGATTTCACTCATATGTGGAATTTAAGAAATAGAACAGATGAACATGGGGTGGGGGGGAGAGAGGCAAACCAGAAAACAGACTCTTAACTATAGATAACAAACTGAGGATTACTGGAGGGGAGGTGGGCAGAGGGGTGGGGATGGGTTAACTAGGTGATAGGTATTAAGGAGGGCACTTGTTATGATGAGCACTGGGTACTGTACGTAAGTGAAAAAATATTCAAAGAATAAGCAAAAGAACTTGGAAAGTAAAAAGAAAAATATTATAGCTGAAACTTAAAAATCAATTGATGGGCTGAAAGATTAAGTTGAAAACATCTTTTGGAAAATAGAACAAAATGGCAAGTCAGAAAATAGGAGAGAAAAGATAAGAAATTGGAGGTTCAAATTGTAAGGTCTAATGTCCTGCTAATAGGAGTTCTGGAAAGCGCAAACAGAGAGAATAGAGGAGAGAAATTTTTCAAAGAGATGAAGAAAAGAAGATTTTCTAGAACTGAAGGATGTGAGTCTCTATTTGGAAAGCCCTCATAAGCACCCAGCAGCAATGAATCATAGATGATCCATACCAAAGCACATTATCATGAAATCCAGATCATCAGAGACAAAGAAAAAACCTGAAAAGGAGAAGTTGGGAGGATAGGTCACATATAAAACTTAGAATGGCTTCAGACTTCTCAACAACAAAACTGGAAAATAGAAAACAATTGAGCAATCAAAAATCTTTTGAGATTTCAAAATCTTTGAGAGAAATTTATTTCCAGGCCAGAATTCCATACCTTGCCAAACTATCCATTGTATAAGTAAGATACAGGTTCTTTAAAAAAAAAATACATATTCAGGATATGTAAAACAAATACATATTCAGACATGCAAGGATTCACAAAATTTACCTCCTTTGTACAATTCTCCGGAAATTCCTGGAGAATGTGCTACACCAAAACAAGGAAGTTAGCCAAGAAATAGGAAGGCTCTGGGTCCAGGACACAGTGGGGTCACCTAGGAGAAAGAGAGGGAACTCCTCAGGCAGTTGGGGGAGGTCAGTTCTAAAATGACAGCTGGGGAAGAGACGTGATTTGAATGTACAGGTTATCTGAGGTTGTTGGTCGAACTGAGAGCAGTTTTAGGTTTTCTTGGAGAGTTTGGGAAGAATCACAGCAGACACATGAAAACTCAGTAAGCAACAAACAAACAAAAAATAACTTCAGGAAAACCATTCCTCCTATGGATCCCATTTCTGAAATATCTCTCAGCTCTTTCCCCTCTACCCCTAGACTCCAAAATGTTTGAAAATGTTAAAATTAATTTTAACTAAGCTTGTTATAACCATTTCACAGTGTCTACTTATATCAAATCATTATGTGTACACCTAAAACTAATACCATGTTATATGTCAGTTATACCTTAATACATTTTCTTCCTTAAAAAAAAAAAAATCCATGATGAACAAAACATCACACTTTTAAATCCTGCGGGATCTGCTCCTGGCCTTGCAGGCCCCCGAAAGTGAGTGCCTCACTGACCTCACCCTAGTGCCAGTGTGGAAGCGAGACTCCCTTCCTAGTCCCCTAGGGTCAGACTGTCCAGGAAGCGGGTCCAGACAGAGGTGCTCTTTGGGGTGCTGCGGGTGCTGTGCAGAGGTAGAGCACTCCTGCTCTGAAAGAAGTAACAAGGGTAAGTCTGAGGGCTGCAGAGGGGGAGGGAAGGGATGCCCGCCGCTGTGGAAGAGTTAGATGCATACAGACAGTGCCCCCCGTCTGCCAGGGGCACTGAGATTCTGCTTCTCCCCACCTCATCACTTTGGGGCTTTCTCCATGGGGTTTCCTTTAGAATTCAAAAACTCAGAATGAGTAAGCAATGCAAGAAATTAGCTTGCTCAGTCTTTCAGGACCCTGTGCTCCTCTCCGGGTGATTGGGGTCCCTGGCTCTCTGCTTCTCCAAATCCTCTGCAGACTCCAGCCCCACTTTGGCCCTCCTTCCCCTTCCAGGCAGCCCTTGAAACCCCGTCAGTTCTGGGCTCTTTCCCTCTATTTATTCCACAAGCACACGCTTGAGAACCTACTATGTGATAGGCTGGGTTGTAGAGATAACAAGGACTGAATTTTTTTATTATTATGCTTGGGGAACTCGAAAATAATACTAGCACATAATTAAAGTGAAATTGTGCTTGAAGGTTAGAAGGAAAGGCACAATCTCTGCTCTGCCTTCTCCAAGTTCAGCATCACCTCTAGGTTCTAATCACCTTTAAAATCCTTTTGAGTATGTCGTCCAGTATTTAGCTCCATTTTTTAAAAATATATGCATACACAGTATTTCTTGATATTTCAATTTGGGGCATTAGCTCCTGACTTCCTGCTGTGGGAAATAGGGACTTAAGTCTCCCGTCAATCCCCTGCTTCCTTTCCTTCCATTCTCCCAATAGTTACTTCCAAGTTTTCATTGAACAAAAGCACCTCTGAGCCCAGTTGCACATTATAACTGCATTCTTCTTGTATGACCCTTCTTTCCTGGAGTTGACAACCGCCTTTTTTATTTGCCTGATGTCTAGTATCTACTGTTAATTTGTGCTAAGTGTTCAACATCTCCACCACTCACCTACCAATAGTAGTTTCCGTTCAGTCAAACACCTCAGGTGCATTTTCCCTCCATCCTCTTGTTTGAGTCTGGACACGTTGCTTGCTGGGCCTGAGACTCAACTCTCCTCTTAGGGCACTCCTCCCCTTCACGCCGAGACATGCCTTCACTCTACTGCCTATGTTCGAGTCCTCATTTCTGGAATCTTTTTTTCTTTCTTTCTTTCTTTCTTTCTCTTTCTTTCTTTCTTTCTTTCTTTCTTTCTTTCTTTCTTTCTTTCTTTCTTTCTTTTCTTTCTTTCTTTCTTTCTTTTCTTTCTTTCTTTCTTTCTTTCTTTCTTTCTTTCTTTCTCTTTCTTTCTTTCTTTTTCTTTCTTTCTTTCTTTCTTCCTTTCTCCCTTTCTTCCTTCCTTCCTTCCTTCCTTCCTTCCTTCCTCCCTCCCTCCCTCCCTCTTTCTTTCTTTCTTTCTTTTTTTCTTTCTTTCTTTCTTTCTTCCTTTCTTCCTTCCTTCCTTCCTTCCTTCCTTCCTTCCTCCTTTCTTCCTTCCTTCCTTCCTTCCTTCCTTTCTTCCCTCCTCCCTCCCTCCCTCCCTCTTTCTTTCTTTCTTTCTTTCTTTCTTTCTTTCTTTCTCTCTCTCTCTCTCTCTCTCTCTCTTCCTGGGCTTGTTCCCCTGTTTCAGTGGTGTGCATCCTCCATGTAGCTTCCTGAGAATGAGGGCATAGGAGGTAAGAAATTAAAACACGATTGATCTCTTTTACTGAGTTTGGGGTGCCTCTTAAATTATGCACTCCAGATGAGTGCCTCATTCTCCTTGCCCTAGTTCTGGCCCTGGCGAGGGTCAGCATTGCTCCTTCTGCCCCACCAGGGCCTGAACTGTGGAGCATCATCACTGCGCATAGGCACAGCACAAGACACACTGCTCAGGTGAGGGTGGGCTGTAGCCCAGGGCAGTCCTGGGCATCTGGAGAGCTTCCAGAAAAGACCCAGCAGCAACCTGACTTTGCTGGCTCCCTCCGCTTCCTGGGGGCAGCCTCAGGATGAGTGGAATGGCTCTGGGACCCCTACTGTGTGCTGGGAAACTTCTGTGAAGGGACACATGACATCCGTGAAACCTTCTCTTTCTGGAAAAACCATCCAAACAGTCCCCTGACACAGGAGCCTTCAGTTTTCTGAGGGAGTAAGTCGAATGCCTGTTCACTGCTTGAATAGCTAATGCTCATTATGGTTCGCTCTGGCTTTAGGGACATTCACGGTGCGGTGGAACTGAATGTTGCGTGAGAGCTGATTATCACTCACCACGTGTCAGATGCCATGCTGGGGCTTTGGGTGGCTTATCTCAGTGCATGCTCCTGCCCTCGCATGAGCCGATACCCTTGTCATTCCCGTTTTACAGATAAGGAAACTGATGACCAGGGGAGGTCCAGTGACTGCCTGGAGGTCACACAGCTGGGAGAGGGTGGAGCCGGAATTGACACCCTGTCATCCTGACCCCCATGTGTGGAAGCACCCTGTCACTCTGACTGTACTAGCAGAAATGTCTAGAGCCCAGTCTGGAGCCCGGAAGCCAGGGTCTCAGGATGGAGGCAGAGCATAAGCCTGAGCACACACACCTTCCCACTTGCTGTCTCTGGGCCTCGATTTCCTCCTCTGAGCAGAGGAGTAAGGCAGCTGTTCTGGCTGTTCGGGCCCTGATACTCAGGAGCCCTGTGGCTGGACCCTCTGGGCCCCTGTTCCCAGCAGTCACACATCCTGTGGGTGTTTGCTCTAACAGTGCCATGGAGGACAGTAACTTGCAGTTCAGCAGGTCAGCAGGGGTGGCTCCAAATTCTGAAGGAAAGGATAGTGATGGGGTTCTGGGCTAGGGTCTTGGAAGCTACCCTGTCACCTTCCTCAGGACCTCCTGGTCAGGGGATTCAGCAGCTATCCCAAGTTCCAAGATTGCCCTCCCCTTGCCCAAGGATCTCCTGGCTCAGCAGAGTTAGAGGCTGGGGAGAAGAGGAGGAGCAGGTCTTGGGGAGTGGCTGGGATGGACTCAGACAGAGTGTCTGTCTGGGGTGGCTGGGCCAGGAGGGGATGGCACTCCAAGCATCTCCCATGGGTTCAGGGGTGAGGAGCCCTCGGAAAATGCTGGAGGTGTGCCTTGCTCTAAGGCAGGAAGGAAAAGAGAGGAGAGAAGAGCCCTCTGAGGTCCCCACCAGCCAGTGGCAAGGGGGGAGAGGCGTGGTTCAGGGAGCTAAGGCACAGCAAAGCCTCTTACAGGGAAGCTGGGCCAGTCTACAGAGCTCAGACCCACCAGTGGTCGGGCGCAGGAGCTCAGAGGCGCGGGGAGGCAAGCAGGTGGCCAAGAGGAAGAAGTAGCCCTCCCCCCGGGAAATGGACTGGGTATCATGTCCTCCAGAGCCCAAGGGAACCTCAGAAGCTGTGGGAAAACACAGTTGGGGCTGGACTGCGAGAGGGCAGTGTCTGGTGACTAGTGGTTCTCCGTAGAAGGCTCCCTGCCTCCTTGTGGCTAAGTGCAAGGTCAGTAACAGGCCGGGGTCCTGCCCTTGACCCACTGTCTGGGCCGTGTGGTCTCTACGTCTATCCTGCTTTTCCTTGTGTGTGTTGGGGGGGGGGCGTGGCACAGATGGGCAGGACTGACTTCAAGTGGCCTCTTCTTTGTGGATGGAAGAGGACCTTGAGCCCAACTGACTCTAATGGCTCCTGGGGTCTCACTGGGATGCCACTACCCTTCCCCACCATGGGAACACACCATGTTCCACGCTGGACTGGAAATCAGGAGGCCTGCACTCTGTCACCAACCCTTCATTGCCTTGCTGGGAGACCAGGTACAGGCAGCAAACAAGGGGGCTACAGACAATCATCTCAAAATGGTGCATCATAAGCCATGACTCTGTGGGGCTTGTTGGTGATTCTCAAGACTGAAGTATCCCTCTGTCATGAGCAAGGTCAAGGGGAATTATCCGGACCACTGCTCCACACCCCCAACTCTGGGGGATCCCATGACCTCCCTTACTCTTTACAATGGGACAGCACCCTTCCCCCTTGGTTGCCCTTGGTTCAGAAACACTAGCTCCTCACACAACATCTCAGGATGCCAGTTACTAGGCAACATGAGAGACTCAAAGAAATGACTGGCCCTATAGAAATGGACCAGGTCAGGAACACAGAGCCGGCTCCCTTGGATCTGTAACCTCCTGAGCATGGCAAAGTCCCAGTCCCTCAGCCTGCCTCCCTTTTCCCTCCTTCCTGGCCCCCTCCTTCCAGAACATCTTGGTCCCCAATTACTCAGAGCTGCGGGAGGCCTGCCAGAGAAGAAACGAGAGCTACACATCAGCTATTCTATATTTACCACCTGATGGCTGAGGAGGATCTATCTTCCGCACAATTAAATGAAAAGAGTTTTAATATCGGCAGGCAAAGGACTCAAGCATCAATGGAGAATTAGGTTAGAGCCAGCAATTGGATTAGTGCCCAGTTGCAAGTGAAATGAGGACTCGGACACAGGAGGGTCATCCCTCTCCTGGTGACAGGGCCTTCCTTGGTGGGGGCGGCAGGAAGCTTGGGTTCCTGAGACCCGCCTGACTGCCCCCCGCCTCCAACCCACAGGACCGAAGACCAGGAGGGGCAGCCTTTCCCAGAAGCCTCCATGAAGACGAAGCCCTTGGCCAGGTGTGGCAGATGAGGGGAAACGAGGGTCTGCACAGCCAGCCAGCCACCACACCCCCTCCCGAGAATTAGCCTCACCAGTGTCCCCTACTCATGCCCTCCCTTTCCTGCCATCACCCGCTCCTTGCCTAGTTCAAGCCCACACCTCACTTCCCTGGAACCGCTGCAGCCACCCCAGGGCCTCTTCCTTCCCCTCCAGTCTGACCTGTAAACACACACCGATCAGTCCGCCCTGAGCCAGCTTCCTTCCCCGAAGTGCAGCCAAGGGGGCCAGGCCCATACACGGTCCCCAGGTGAAGGCTGTTGAGGGTACAGCAAAGATGCTAGTCAAATCATTGTCCCTTTCCCTTTTGACTTTTCCAATTTCACACTGAGTTGCTTTCTTTCTATTTATTAAATGTGAAATGCATGAATGCACCCTAGTTTTGCTAGGTGTTGATTTGGTGACAAACCCCTGCACGGCCTAGGGATAATCACATTTCTGGCCCCTGCCTACCTTTGCGGGGCCACCGCGGCCGCCCTGACAGAGCAAGCCCAAATCCTTGGCTGGGAATTAGGGCGGGTTCTTCCCGACAGCTCCCTGGAGGTGGGCGTCGTGTCTCCCGTTCCAAACAGGAACCCCAGAGAAGCACCCCCAGCCCGGTCCTGTTTGTACTGGCCCCCAGCAAGAAAGACTCCACAGCCAGCTGGGTCTCTTCGGCCGCCTTGCTCCTTTCTTGCTAACAGCAAATTCTCCCTTCCTCTTTCCTCAAGCCTCTCTGGGAAGAGGCCAAGTGTGCTGGCATTATTTCAAGGGGAGACAGAAACCAGCCGGTGAGTACGGGAGAACGCCCGTCCTTCTCCCCCAGACTCCTCAATCGAACAGCCTTGAGCATGAATTGGGGGTCTCAGCCTGTTCTCCCCATCGCAGGGGGTAAAACTGAAGCCTCAGGAAAGAAAACGGCCACCGGAGAATGAGATTTGGAATATGGCTATCTCGAGAGTCCCTGACCCCAAGACCAGTGAGTGAAAAGCATGCATGCTCACTGCCCATCAGCCCACTCCAGGGCCAGTCCCATGCTGACCTGGGGCTGGAGGGAGCCAAGAACAGTGCCTGGTCTTCTCCTACATTCTTAAAGGAAATTACAACTCCCCACTAGCCTCTATGTCTATTCTCTATGAAGAACACCAGTTTCTCCAGCTGCCCCAGTTGTGACCCTAGGCAACAGGAAAACAAACCAGGAGTACAACCCAAATGTGTACGTGTCTCTTCCCTGGCAGAGCATCTGGACAATGGGGCCTCCATGGGAACTGAAAATGCCCTGGCTTAAGACAAAGGCAGTGACATATTTTAATAGCTTCCCACCTGCATTAGGTTGCTGGGGCTGCGTAACAAATACCACAGACTGGGGGAAGCCTTCAACAGCAGAAGTTATTTCCTCACAGTCCTGGAGGCTAGAAATCCAATACCAAGGTGCGGGCAGGACTGGTTTCTCCTGAGGCCTCTCTCCTTGGCTTGCCGATGGCCATCGCCTCCCTGTGTCTTCATGTGGTCTTCCCTCAGAACCTGTCTATGTCCTAAGTCCCTCTTCTTACAGGGACACTAGTCAGTTGGATTAGGGGCCACCCTAAGGACCTCATTTTAATGTAATCACTTCTTTTAAAAGCCCTGTCTCCAAATACAGTCACGTTCTGAGGTACTGGGTGTTAGGACTTTGACGTGTGAATTTGGGGGGGCACACAATTCCCTAATTCCCGTAACACCTCCTCCAGTTTCAACCCCAATAGCAGGCATGGGGGACGTTGGGATCCAGCACAGGCTGTGGCACCGGTTACCCATTCTGTCAACAGCACCTCAACCGCCCGACTCCCTGACCGCTCTTGTCAGAGGACCCCTCCCGGATGCAGCCTCTAATCCCCCACAGCCCTGCTCCCCGATTGTGCCGAGAGCCTGAGCTCCCACGGGCCCCACCTGCAGCCCTGCCCCTGCCCCTCGGCCTGGGGCCCCCGCGGGAGAGCGGACGTCGCCCCGGGGCCCTGCACAGGCCATGCAAGGAGAGGCCTTGGCCCACGCCGAGAGGCCAGAGGCGGCAGGCAGGATGAGAAGGGTCTTGTGATGAGGTTGGGGAGGCGCCAGGCTGCTCGGGCTCTGGAAGAGCTGTTGGGGATTTGGACGCAGAAGGAGGCCTGTGAGGCCTCTCGCTGGACCTACTTGTCCTTCCCCGCCCCCCCAACCCTGGCCCAGGCTCCCTCAGTGGGAGAGGACAGCTAGCAGATGTTCCAGATGTTCCAGAGGTCCCCAAGGGATCTTCAGCCTCCAAGTCCAGAAGAGAGTCAAAGGGCAGCCTTGTAATTTCCTGGCAGAGGAACCACACAGCCAGCCACGGGGGCCCTGATTGTGTCGTTTCCATGTGCCTCACTGCGCCTCCGTGTTGAGCACTTTTTCTGTACCTCTGTCTCTTTACTGCCCTAATAGTCTGCCCTTCTGTCCATCAGTCTCACAGCTGCAGAGGCTCTGTAGCGGGGAGAGGGGTCTAAATCAGGGACTGTTCAGGTCTCTCTCTCTCTCTCTCTTTTTTTGGACTGATATTTTTGCTTGTTTTCATTAGTGTATCCTCAGTGCCTGGAACAGCACCTGGTACATATTAGGACATATGTTCAAGGAAGATTTTTCCATAAAGGAGTGACAAGGATGAGCAAACCTTGTCTCAGGTGGTTGGTATGCAGTGTAGAGTAGACAAGTCATAGCAGGAGGAAGTGCCCTCTATAAACATGGTTAAGAAGCACGTGAGGATCCTTAGGAGCACCCGCTAGGAAGACAGGGAGAGTCAGAAGCAGGAAACTTGACCTCTAAAGTCTGGGTCCAGAAGTCAGAAGAACAAAAAGGGAGAAGGACCAAGAGAAAGCGCACAGTAGTAGTGAGCCCCCTGTCATTCGAGGCATGCAAGGTTAGCTAGACAGCAGAAGTGCAGGATGCTGCCCAGAGGTAACACACCTGAGGCCCCGAGAGAGCAGATATTCTCAGACTGGGACCTGGGCAGTCCTCTCGCCTTCCCTGGGCCTCAGTTTCCTTCGCTGTAGTATGGCAGGAAGAGGTGCAATCTTGAATTTCATGACAGCTCCTCGAGCCTTGAAGATCAGTATTCTTGAGCCTCAGGAGAGTCTGCCCCAAAAGAATGCTCTCCAGAGAGAGGAGGGGGTGGGGAAAGAGGGCAATGGGGAGCCCTGGAGGAGGCACGCAAAGGCCTCAGTGAGAACTGGCTTTGCCCTGACTCCCACGCCTCTAGCCAGCCCCAACAGGCCCGAGTTTGGTGGCCCCAAGGGTGCTGGAGAAATCAGTGAAGGCTCAGCAGGGTCAAGGGCCATGGCATCCTCCGGGGAAACCCAGACTAGAGGCGGGGGATCCCAAGAACATAGATCTGGCAGGGGGAAGGCCTTGGGCTGGGTCCTAGCCCCTGCCCAAATTCTGATTCGCTGTGTGACCATGGGCAAGTCACTCTCCCTCTCTGAGTCCCAGTGTCCTGATAGGCCAAGGATAAGTCTGGGCTTTGCCGAGATGGGGGCAAGAAGGAGGCAAGAGAAGCAGACAGGGTCCCAGGCTGCAGGAGCCCTCAATGTGACTGAAATGTAGGGAAGAAGGAGGAAGCAACACAGGGGAAAAGATCAACATGGCAAAATCTGTATTATGGGTTTACTAATCTCTGCCCTGCCTTTCTGGAGGCATGTCACTTTTCAGTACTGATCCCATGCCATTTGATCTGCAAGTTGACCCACCATGAGAAAATAGCCTCTAAGATGTCAAGTGACCCCCCACACACCCACCACTCTGGGATCCAGGCAGTTCTCTGCAGGCTGTTCTCTCTGTCTGCACCACTGTCCCCTCCTGGGGGTGCCCGCAGCCTCCCCATCTCACTGCTGTCATTGTTGCCTGTTCCTCCCATAGCCTGTGAGCTGCAGGAGGGCATCTGTATTTACAGTGCCTAGCACGGGACCTGGCCCAAATCAGAGCCGGATCCTGCCCAAGGAAAGGTCTAGGGCAAAGCAGGGACATCAAAGAAAGAGTTCTTTAATGACTTTGGTTTCAAAGAATTTGCTATGGAAGCTGAGGGAAGTCATGGGAGAAAGCAGAATTCTGGACCTCTTGACACGTTAATTCTATTTCAGTTCATTTCTACAAACATCTTTCTAATGCCTGCTCTGTGTTAGGCACTGTTGAACCAATGAAACAAAAAAAAAAACCACCCTCAGGGAGCTTACATTCTAATGGAGAGAGATAAATGATAAACAAGGTATGTAAGTCATACCGTATTTTAGTCCTAGGTGCCATAGAGAAGACTGTAAAGCAAGGAAGTGGCAGAAGGCACGTCGTGGGCTGCCGCTGGGACTGCAGAGTGCCATTTGGTCTGAGCTAGAGGAGTAGCCATGTGGGCATCTGAGGAGAAACTGCTCCATGCAGAAGGGATAACAAGTGCAAAGGCCCTGGGGCAGGAACAGCAAGGAGGCCAGCACGGCTGGAGCCAGGTGAAGGAAGGAAAGAGAAAAGGAGATGAGTCCAAAGAGGCAGAACCTGGAAGCCTTGGTAGCCCTGTGTGGGCCATCCGAAGATTTTTGACATTTAACTTTGAGGACAGGGGAGAGCTATTGGAGGGGCTGGCAGATAATGGGGCTTATTTTGAATCACAGTGTTTGGGGGTGGCAATAGCCACCCTGTTCTTTGAATCCAGCCCTGGCATGAACCCAGGTCCGACTAACTCCAGATTCATGCTCACTCCGGTACCCCAGAGGAACATGTCAGCTTTAAGGGCAGAGGCCTGGGCTGGGGGCTTGGGCAGGGCAGAGGGAGGGAAGCCAGAGGCCCAAGGGGCAGCCTCATGGGGCTCCAGGCAGCTCTGTGAAGGTGGGGCTCCCACAAGAGAATTCGCCCTCCAGGGCACCAGCAATGTGGCCTTGGCCCTTAGGTGGCCTGCTGTGAATTGCCCAATTGCCTGGGAAAGGAGAAGGGAGAAATGTACCCGGGGCTGGGCTGTGCTGCAGGCCCCAGGATTGCTCAACAGGCTCAGCATGAGGCTGGACCCTCCCCACGCCCCCAACATGCCTCCCCGGAGCCGCCCTGCCTCTGGGTCACAGGATTAATAAGCTGCTTCTCATTAGACCCCTAGAATCCCTCAGGCCCTCAGGGGAGGCAGCCTCAGAGGAACTTGGCTGGAGCCACCACTGGGGGTACAGGAGGGAGGAGGAGATGACCACCACGGAGGTGGGGTGCGAGACTCAGGGTACATTCTGGTCACTGCCTGCCTGAGTCCCAGAGGGGCCCAGAGGAAGTGCGGCAATCACACGTGAAGAGGGTCATTCAGACCTGGATTTGAACCCACTTAGGATGTGCATGAGCTGCATGACTTTGGGCAGCAGATGAAGCTGTCTGAGCCTCAGTTTCCTTATCTGTGGAATAGAGAGGATATGCTACTTACTTCCACAAGGCTGAAGAGACGTTACAACTAAAGTGAGCGTGATTGCACAGTGGTCCCTTTTAGCGCGGACCCATCAATAAATCAGGTGGCTTCTCTCCCTGCGTGCCCCTACCCCAGCCAGGCTGGGCTCAGCAGTCGGAGGAGCTGGGGGCCTCCGGGCTCAGCCCAGTCGGAGATCCTAGGCTTCTGCAGCGGCTGCAGGAAACTAAATAGGACACAAAACCTAGAGGACTGTTTCCCAGACTTGTTTTTACCTCACCCTCAGTGCAAAATACAGTTTTCATTGTGATTCAGCATTAACATGCATCTTTATGTAAAATACATTTCCTGACACTGTACTTACCCCCACTAGGTGTGATGTACTCTATTTTCTATTCTCTTCCATTTCATTAAGAACATGAAATGCTGGTCGCAACCCAAACACGGAAAGGATTGAGGGGCTGGTGTGTGTGAAGTAGTCGGGCTCGCCACCAGCCTGGTTCGGGGTTGTGTGGGCTGGTGGTGCACGTGTCCACAGCCACGTGACCATCCTCACTAGGTCCCCGCGGGGCCATCAAGAGGCCTGGCAAACACACCCAAGAGCCAGAGGCTCCTGAGAGGCTGCTTCAGACCCTCTCAAGGAGGGCCCCCCCGCCCAGCAGGGCTGCCTGCGGAGGACCGTGGGGAACGCAAGGTCCTCTTTTGGGCGTTCCTTACTCCAAACACCAAAGACTAAAAACCAGAGAATCAAACCTCCCCCAAGGGGACCCGTTCCTCCTTGGCCCACAGGGCACCCCTTTCCCTGCCCAGCGCTGCATTCAAACCCCAGCTTTGCCAGTTAGGAACATCATGGCCTGAACAACCTCTGGGAGGCCAGGTCTAGCATCCGTACGACTGGGACCGTCCCTACGTCGCAGGGCAGCCGTGAGGTTGAAGCCGGCCAAAGCGCAGAACTCACTGGCCCCGGGGCTTGACACTTCGCAGGTGCAGGACAAGTGCAAGAGGCTGCCCTCTGCTCTCCGCTCCGCGGCCTCTCCACCCAGTCCCCACCCCAGCCTCCCCAGAAGTCCCAGCTCCTAGCAGAGCCTCCTCCCGAGGCGCTGCCGGGTGCTTGGCTGCCTCAACAGGTCTTGTGGTGGCAGCGGCAGCCTTAATTTAAGTTCCGGGCTGGGAAATTTCCCGTGATTACAGGCCCTGCCAGGGGCTGGGAAGCCAGTAGGCCTCGGCAGGGCAGGGCTGGAGCACGTGCCCACACACACACCTCCACACGAGCGTGCACGCACGCACACACAACCTGCTCTTGCACGGCCGGGACCCAGAGCACCTCAGCCAGGCTGCATACACGCTGCCTGGGTCCACACGGATTCCTACGGAAGGGAGTTTAAACAGCACACGTGCCCACACACGGCTTTCCCTCTGGTGGACGGCAGGCATGGCCGTCAGGACAGGAGGGCCAGGGAAAGGGAAAGTTTTAGGGCAAGGACTCTCACCTACCGCCCTTTTCCAGAATCTTCCTTTTCTCCCTTGCCTGGGGTGCCCAAGGGAGGAGCAGCAGGAAGAGAGATGTCCCATCTTTTCTACTTTGAGACCTCCTAAAGACTCTGTGGGTGTGTGCGTGTAAATGAATGTGTGAGGGTGTGGGTGTGAGTGTATCTTTATCAGATGCCTACTCTGAATCTTGACCTTGACTCTGGTGCTGGGAATGGGGCAATGAAGATGACATAGGGAGGCCTGGCCATAAACATGAAAACATAAATAACATACAGTCGACCCCCGTTATTTGCAGATTCCGTGTGCAAGCATTTGCTTGCCAGCTAAGGTTGTTTGTAGCCCAAGTCAATACTCACCTGTTGTCAGTCACCTCAGACCCGCACAGAGCAGTGGACAACTTGAGGGGCCCAAAGCACCTGTTCCCGGCCGAGGTCCAGCAAGGAGACTCCCTATTTTCTTTTCTCAGCTCACACACTGTAAACGAGCCATCTTTTTCATGGTCTGTTTACTGGCACGTTTTTCACATTTTTGTGCTGTTTGTTGGTGATCCTGCTATTTAAAATGGCCCTCAAGCCCAGGGCAGATGTGCTGGCCAGTGTTCCTCGGTGCCAGGGGGCGGTGATGTGCCTTATGGAGAAAATAACGTGTGCTAGGCAAGCTTCTTTCACTCAGGAGTTACAGCGCCGTTGGCCTTGAGCTCAATGTTAATGAGTCAATAATGCATATTAAATAAGGTGTCTGCAAACAGAAACACACAGAAAACAAGGTTACACGTAGACCTGTGGACGAAAACGTGGTGAACAGAGGCTTTGCCCACCCTGCATCTCTCCTGGGAGCAACGGTTCTGTATTTGCTAATTCAGTGTTCCCAGCCACGTTATGGAACATAACTACCGCGAATAGGGAGAATCGACTGCGATTAGTGCTGAATGCCATGAAGAAAATAAAAACAAGCACAAGCAATGTGACAGTGAGCGCTGTCACCAGGCGGTCAGGCCAGGCCTCTCTGAGGAGGTGACATTGACGCTGAATAGGGATTAAGTGGAAGGCAGCAGCTGTGGGCGGTGCCAGGGAAAGTGACAGTTGTGCTGATAGGAGCACAGCCCCAGGGGTTCTGGGACCGAGAGAAGGTGGGCATGGCCAGGGCAGAGCAGCGGGGGAGGGGGCGAAAGAGGAGGAGGCTGGGGAGCTGTGCTGGTCCAGGCTAGGCTGTGGAAAGGAACTTCTTTGTCACGTCAGGAAGAGGCTTCAGAACCTCCCAATGGAGGAGAGTCAGGAATTACTCCTGGGATCCGGGGGCGGGGGGGGGGATATGCCAGGCAGAGGAGGTTGACGCTTCCAGAATTGGGAGACCAGCAGGAGGAGCCGTCCGGCCCCTGCCAAGTGGGAGATGCCCCAGCCACCCACACAGAGCTGTCGAGGCTCCCGGGCACCCGGCATGCAGCTCTTCCCACCGAGGCTGTGCCAGGGCCTCTGCAAGGCTCCTTTTAAAGAGATTTCACTGGACTCTACTCACTGTCCCTCACCCCATCCTCCAGGATACTTCCTGTGCTCCAGCCATGCACAACTAAACCCAGAGAAACCTCTACACACACAGCACGATCCCTTTCTGAAAGACCTAATTTGATCAAACGGGTCATGTGCTCTGGGTCTCCCCACCTTCGTGTCAGCTGCTCCCCCTGCCAGGATCTTTCCCCTCTCCTGTTCATCCTTTTGGGCCCAACATGCCACCACCTCTCCCAGGAGGACTCCTTGGATTGTTCTGACCCCCCCCAACTGACCTCTGACCTTTGAACCCCCCAGTGCGGCCGGCCCGAGTCCCTCCCACATTTGTTCTCAGCATGCATACTTGCCCCCAAAAGCAGGACTTAGGTCTCCAGATCCTTCCCTCCTTTCTGTTTGATCCCCAGGGCACAGCTCCAGTGGGAGTATGCAGAAGACCAGAAGACTAAAGCTGGGGTCAGGGTCCAGATCAAGATTTCGGCAGGGCCCAGGTGGAGGGCTGAGGCTGTGTTTGGTGAGGGCTCCAGGTCGGCCCGGTTCAGACTGAGGAAGGGGCTGCAGAAGGGATCTGGGTTGCAGACAGTCAGGGGTTGGCCTGGGGGCAAGGCCAGGACTCGGTGTCAGGTCTGTGCTGAGCCAGCTGGTGCGCAAGGCTTTCGTTCCCACGGCCATCCACCCCCCACAGAGCCTTGGGCCTTCCCAGAGGCTGCTCCGGGGGCTGTTTGCCTTCCACCTGGCTCCACAGGCCATGGGCTGTTGTGGGGCAGGGTGGGGGAGACCTGCACAGCGGGAGCCCAGAGCTGCTCCACGCCAGCACCGCGCCCCATGGAGCTGGGGGCCACACGGCTGCTGGCCTTTCCCAGCCCCGTAACCATGGGAATGTGCCCCGGCTGCGCCGCTTATGTGGTGCTTCCGAGGCAAGGGACTGGCTGCCCGGCAGCCCCAGCAGCCTGACCTGCTCCCAGGGACGCCCACAGGGAGGGCCCGTGAACTTGGCTTCTGTCATCCTACCTGTCCTCCCCTGGTACCCAGGACACACACACACACACACACACACACACACACACACAGCACTACACACACACACAGCACTACACACACACACACACACAGCACTACACACACACAGCACTACACACACACAGCACTACACACACACACACACAGCACTACACACACACAGCACTACACACACACACACACACACAGCACTACACACACAGCACTACACACACACACACACACACAGCACTCCGGCTCTGGAAGGCATGCAGGGGTTACAACGGTCTGGAGGGAAGACAGGGAGGGAAGAGAAAAGCGGTTGTGGGGGCTGGGCAGAGGGGGAGCCGAGAAGAATTCTGACAGATGCAGGCAGCCGGCCATCTGGATGCAAGAGAAACTCCAGCCACCTCTGGCCAGCCCCAGCGCCCAGATAGCCAGGATCATAGAGACAGGCCAACTACCCCATACGCGGTCCCACCGCTGCCCACAGCAGGAAGCTGGGGCCCCGTTAGAGAAAGAAAGACAGAGGGAGATGGAAACAGAGAGAAACAGACCAACAGGGACAGAGAGGGAGCCAGAGAGAGGGAGAGCCAGAGAGATAGAGACAGACAGAGAGAAAGGAAGGGGGGTATGGGGCGGAGGCACAGAGACCCAGAGCGCGAGCTCTCTGGAAGAGAAGTAGCCACACAAGAGATGCACACAGCACACAGAGACAGAACAGACTCAAAAACAAAAGTCCCAGACATCACCTGTGGTTTGTGATTTCTTGGTTTCCAAAGTCTGGCTCTACCTCTGCCGGCAGGCTTGTTCCTAATGGTTCCAGGGCCTGGGCATCTGACAGCCCCAAAGACGGGAGGATGGGCCATCGTGGGACTGCCGGGCTGCACACATTAGGCTTCCAGAGGGTGGGGGCAAGTGTCTTTCGTGACCCCTGCCACCTGCCGGGGGGGCCTCTGCAGCTGCGGGCTTGTCTTGGATGTCTATCCAGTTTGCCCTGTGCTCCCCGTTCCACGTCACCCACCCCTGGCTGGGCCCCCTCTGTCATCATCAGCCTTCATGCTGGGGAACCCCCATGCCTAGGGGATGCAGCCTCTCCTGTCGTTCCCTCCAGGGCCCTTTTCCCAGACTCCCAACAGCACTGCCTCCCGCTCCAGCGGGGCCTGTCCATGGCTAGAGACCCCACGAGCAGCCCCACACACCCCCTCCGACGTACCCGCCCGTCCTGCCAGATCTCTCTCTCAACACCTCACCTAAACTGCTGCCGCTTCCGCACCCTGATCCGCAGGTCCCCAGCACAGACCCTTGTTTGCAAATACAGTGAAGTCTTCTGGGCAAAACCCCAGAAGACTCTCTCTGCCAGATCGTGCCCCCCAGGGAAAGCGGTATTACCCCAAATTCTCGCTCTCAGCTTAGATGTCCCTTCCCCAGAAAGCATTTTTTTTTTTTTTTTAATATTCCCAGACTAGATTTGGTCCTTCGGATATTTGTTCTTATGGTCCTCTATTTCTCCTGGCATACCTGCCGCCATTATTATGCAATTGTTTGAGTGGCACGATCGCCTCCCAGCACTGGACATCTGTCATGTTTGTGGCCAGCCAGCATATTCTGAATGCCCTTCCTATGTCTGAGGAGCTTGCCACAGTCTGCAGACCCTCTCCAAAGGCAGAAGTCAGAACTGGCTGTCCCAGCCTCCCCACCGTGCAGCTGGTGGGCAGGGTCAGGACCTAGTCTGTAGACTTAGGTTTGGAAGAGAAAAACAAGAGGAAGCCAGTGCCAGGTGGAATCAAGTTTTTAGCAAGCATGGCAGTGGAGGAGCTTGGCTTTTCAGGACAGCCACGAGTGTGTCTGGCATTCTGTCCACAGTATTACTGGTGTGAGCAGCTGTGTCTGCTAGCAAAAGTGGTGCAGCGGGGAATTCGTCACAGTGATCCCCTGGTGGGGCTGGGCACTGCTATTGGCCGCACTCCTGGAGACAAGTGAGCTCCCTCATGTCCCCAAATACACCATGTTTCTGTTTAACCCGGCCTGAGGGGTCCTGTTGTTTCCACTAGAGTCCTCAGTCATATCTGCTCGAACCAGACCAGAAGCCTCCTGCGTAGGAACGTTCTGGAGTTGTTTGCCCCCATTTCTAGGCTCTAGCAGAGTGCCTGCTGCCTAAGCAAGTACTTTGGAAATCCTTACCAAGTGAAAGAATGGGCAGCCCAGCAGGGCCCAGAGCCCTAACAGGAATGCCCGTAAACATCCCAGGGGCAAGCCAAGCCTGGATCTGATGCTCACATTCCCGTCCTGCCGGACCCTTCCTCCAAGCATTGTTCCCCGAGCTGAAATCAGCCACATTCTGGCTTCCTGCCCAGCAGATGGTGGCACTTGGCCTGGCGAGGTTCTGAGGTCTATACAACCGACCCAGGTCCCCTCCCCCGGGAGGCCTTCCCTAACTACCCTCACCCACACTCTGTCCTCTTAAGTTCCCACGGCCCAGAGAGTCTGAGTCTCACATGCCTGTTCTTACATCCAGGTTAGGGCTCACCCTTGGGGATCACCCCAACACTCCTGGGGTGAGGGGGGCCACTCATTTTTATCCCTGCCTCTGCCCCACAGTGTAAAGGAACACGGGCTGACCACAACACGGGAGAAGTCGCATTTCTTCCTTCCGTTTCGGAAACTCCTTTCAGGGCCTGAGGGAGCAGCTCGCTGGAAGGGAGATCAGTGGGGGTGACGGCAAATGCTGCCCTCCCATCCCATACAAAACCAGGGGCCCAAGGCAACCCCCGTCGCATCGGAACTCTGCACAGAGACTCCAATGAACACCAGTTCTCTCGCTCCGGCACTCCCTCCTCTTCCCAGTTCCGTCCACCTCAAAACTGGAGCCGGCCTATGCTGGCCAGAGCAGAAGCGCCTTCTTCCAGCAGCCCCCTGGGCCCACTGTGCCCCAGGCCAGGCCCCGGGAGGCCCGCGCCCTGTTCCCGTGGTCGTCCTCCTACGGCACGGCCTCAGCCCAGCCAGGGTTCTCGGCCGCGGTTATTCCGCCACCTGGTGGCCAAGTTGAGCATTGCTCTTCTCAACTCCCCTCGTCCAAGGTCCCTTCTGAGCCCATCGGAAGTCGCCTGATAACCCCCTCCCTCCTGCTGCAGATGTGCATGCTCATTCCTGAGAAGGGAAGGGTTAGCCAGTCAAGGAATGGGCCCAGTCACCGTCGGAACCATCACCGAAGTCCCAGTCCAGGTCCCATGGTGCAAGAGACTAGAAAAGTAGCAGGAATTTGAGGTTCCAGTTGAAACCGGAAGGGAGCAAGGCATAGACTTCCAGCTACGAGTGAAGCTTCTAGCAAAGGGATGGGCAATTCGGGGAATGAGCTTCCACTTCCACCACTGCTACCCCCACGAAGTAACTGCGAAGGCTAACTGCTAACTAACCACTCACACTAACCATGAACTAACCGTTAACACTAACTGCTAACACCAGTGAAGCTCCGAGAGCCCACCATTTGACTCTCGGGCTGACAAAGCTGTTGAGGATAATGACGAGGCAGAGAAAGGGTCACACTCACCCCGCCTGTGCCAGAATGCACAGGCCAGCTCTTCGGGGAGACAGCTTGCCAGGAGGAATTAAAAGCCTTCTCATGTGCATTGCATGGGGTCAAACATTCTAGGTCTAGGAGTTTGTTCTGAAGCTTTTCTCTTTTTGAGATGTACATGAAGAATTGTCTGCAAGGAAGTTTGCCATCGCAACTATGGATTTTTTAAAACTTGCACCAATAGAAGATTTGTCAAGTAATTATTGGCCAAACAAAGAATATTCGATAGGCCTCCCAAATTATGTGGCAGAAAAAAAGTCTTACAGTGTTCTGTAGCAACCATCTGTTGACTCTTTTTAAGTAACTTTATCGAGAGATAATAATTCACATGTCATAAATGTCACCCTTTTCAGCTGTACAATTCAGGGGTTTCAGGCACCCTCTGTGCCTGAAACCCTCGCCACTAGCGAATTCTAGAACATTTTGTCACCCCTGAAAGAAACCCCAGAGCCTCCAGCAGTCAGTTCCCATTTTCCCCTCCCCCAGCCCCTGAAAACCTCAAACCTATTTTCTGTCACTACAGATTTGTCTGTTCTGGACATAAACTCACAGAAATGGAATCCTATGATAGGTGGCCTTTTGTGCCCGGCTTCTTTCACTGAGCACCATGTTTTAGGGTTCATCCATGTAGCATGTGTCCATACTTCATTCCCTTTTATTACAGAATAATATTCCACTGTATGGATCTATGCCATTTTGTTTATCCATTCGCCAAATGATGGACATTTGGGTTTCCATCTTTTGGCAATGAGGCATACCACTGCTAGGAGTACTCATATACCAGTTTTTGTACAGATGGAGGTTTTCCATGTTCTTGCCTATGTGCCTTGGAGTGGATTTGCTGGGTTGTATGGCAACCCAGTGCTGGACTTTTTGAGGGACCATCAGACTGTCTGCCAAGCCAACTGCACCACTTTACATTCCCACCAGCAGTGTAGAAGAATTCCAATTTCTCCACAACCTGGCCAACGCTTGTTGCTGTCTATTTTTTCCTTTCAGCCGTCCTAGTGGGCTGAATCAATATCTCATTGTGGTTTTGATTCACAGTTTCCCCAAAGACTAATGACAGTCAGCATCTTTTTATGTGCTTATTGCCCATTTTTATACAGTGTATGTTTGTTTTAAGTATAAAATTACAAATTTATAAATACAGTATGATCTCAAGATGGTTCAGAAATGCAGAGGAAAAAAAAAATCTTTCAGGAAACATACCAAAATATCAACAGTGACTATCTTTGGGTAATAAGATTATGGCTGATTTTTTATTTTCTTTTTAAATCCTGTCTACATCTCTCAATGCCCTGCAATGAATATGAATTACTTTTATGATCTGAGGCTAAAGGAAGGTTCTTAGACTGGAATCACACCTGGACATCTGTCTGACCAAGATGGTGCTGGGTAGTCAGGCATCGTGGCCACCAATGTGACCTTGGGTTTCATCTGGCTGAGTCTCCTTTCACTGGAACCCTCATGACCTTGAGGGTTGGGGTGTGTGCATCAGAACAAGAATGGCAGGGAGGACTGGAAGGCTTCCTGGAGGCCAGGAATGGAGCTGAGTTTCACACCACAGATCTGCTGTGGGCTGACCAAGAATGGGAGCAATTTCATCCTGACCTGCAGGGTCCATTTCTGCCTGTTCTCTGCCCTCAAATCTCCCATCAGTCTACAAACACATTCCCAGAGACAGCACCCAGTTCTCATTCTCCTCCCTGCCGCCAAGGACTAGGGTGGGGGAAGGACTGACCATGATGATGCCTTACATCAGGGGTCCTCACCCGAGTTGGGGGCAGCAGGCAGTAAGGACACAGGAAGGCACACCATGGAGAGAACATAAGGGAAAGACCTAGAATTGGGAAATCTCCATGCCGGAGAAAAATAGGGTAAGGGACCCAAGCGATTTCCAGAAGAACAAACCCAAAAGGCTAACAGGCGCTGGAAGAGATGCTCACACTCATTAGTTATCAGAGAAATGCAAATTGAAACAACAATGAGATGTCACTTTACACCCATTTGACTTGCAAACATTAAAAAGCTGGGTAATGCCAAGTGTTGGTGGAGCTGCTGGTGGGAGTGCAGATTTTGCAAGCATTCTGGAACGCAATCTGGTAGTACCTCATCACAGAAGAAAAGGCATATGAGATGACCCGGCACTTTTGCTCCTGGGTCTGTGTCCTGGAGAAAGGCTCACTTGGACAGGTGCATGAGGGGACAAGTGCGTGAATATTCACCGGCGGGGGAGAGGGGGAGACGGGACGGGTCAGACGTGGGCGATGACACCATGTGGCACCATATGGCAGTCAAAACAAGAGACCAGATGAGCACACAGCAACACGGGTGGAATGTCTTCAAAGCAGAACGCTGAGGGGAAAATGTTAGAAGCAGGATGGAGCATATAACCGACAAAATTTATGTAAATCGAAAGTACAGACACACACAAAATACCACCTATTTTGCAAGAACATACAGAAACACAGATATTCACATTAAACACATTGAGATGTTTGCCTGTGGGAGGAGGGGGATGGGATTGGAGATAGAGACAAGAGAGAATACGTCTTAAGAGGGGCGCCTGGGTGGCTCAGTCGTTAAGCGTCTGCCTTCGGCTCAGGTCATGATCCCAGGGTCCTGGGATCGAGCCCCGCATCGGGCTCCTTGCTCGCCGGGAAGCCTGCTTCTCCCTCTCCCACTCCCCCTGCTTGTGTTCCCTCTCTTGCTGTGTCTGTCTCTGTCAAATAAATAAATAAAATCTTTAAAAAAAAAAAGAATATGCCTTAAGAATAAATTAAACAGGAGGATTCTTGCACAGACGAATAATGGGGACGGAACACAGCAGAGGAATGATAAAGGCATTTCTGCACCAGAGATCAAATCAAGGCTGTAGGTCCCTCCCCTGTGGGGCACGTATATTCACTCAAACTCCATATCTATTCGATTACAAGTTTATTGGCTTCTCTGGCCTTGGGCTATGGGCCAGACTCCAGGAGGAGGAACAGGAGAATGGAGGCAGAGCAACCGAGGAGGTCAGAGGTAGACACTCAGGGACCCAGGGTCAGGTAGGTGCAGGACAGGGTGTAAGGGTTGCCCCCGCCCAGGGCGGGGCAGCAGCTGCGGCGGAGGCATGGCCTGAGGGCTCTCCGGGGCGCTGGTCCCTCTTGCTCCTGCAGAGGGTGGTGGGCCCACTGGAGTTGCCCAAGGTCAGGTGTGGGCTCCAGTCACGCGATGTGGCCAGCCTAGCAGGCAGACGTCAACACCTTCACCCCAGAGCGGGAAGGCATTGTCCACTTGGTGCGGGCCCTCCGGGCGGGCAGCAGCTCAGGGTCATGGCCGTGCCACCTCCGCGAGATCTCGGTCCTCACCTCCAGGGGCAAGGGAGAGGATGTTAGGAAGTTCCCACTTCTACTTCCGTACTCCATTCCAGGGTATAGGGAGAGCCCACACAGGAGAAACAGAGACATGGACTCCTGGGAGAGGAGAAGCCATAATTGGCCATAGCTACCGCTAAGTATTATCTCTGGAAGATACTACTTCTTCCTTCCTGTGAGTATTCCTGGCCATTCCCTTTAGCTCTTTTCTCTAACTTTTAGCACTGCCTTTGTGTGAGTCCGGTTAAAGACATTTTCTATGGGTGCTTTCTTCTGTTTCTGGCCAACTAACCACACTGTCCTCCCTGAGTACTTCCCATCCCCTGCTCTGGGATTCAGTCCTTCCCTGCCCACTGAACCGAACTATGGCCACTGGGAACCTGTCCAGAGGATATGACCTAAAGGTAGAGACGATGGAACCCTGTCTAAAGAGCCGCAGGTGAGGGGACTGGGATTCCCAAAAGAAAAGCACCTGGTTGGGGGTGGGGGAGGACAGGGGAATCTGCATTGTCACATCTCCAAGGGGCTGCTGGGGTCAGAGGGAGCTGAGAGGCTGTGACCACCCCCCCTCCCAACAGAGCTGAACTTGGGCTGTAGTGAAACACAAAAGGGAGACAGATTTCTGTTCAATGTAAATGTGAGCTTCCCCACAGTTGCTTAACAACAGAAGAGCTATTTATGAGTAGTAAGCTCCCCATCACCAGAGTTATACAACTATCTGGTCTCCAGTATGATTTCCCGGGACGGATCCCTTCACAGCTCTTCGTGGAAGCCTCTTTCCCAGGTGCCCCCAGCCTCAGCCAGGGCTGTTCCTCACCCCTGTCAATGCCTACAGGACCCAACAGCCACTACAAACAGATACGGCAATCCTGTGTGTGCACCCAGACACCCGGTAAGGCTGTGTGAGACCCAGGGTGGCTGGGGTGGGAGTGAAGAGTCAGCAGGGTGGGAGCCAGTCAGGGACAGAGGTGGCAGGAGAGGGGCGAGCGCCATTCCACAGCTGACAGATGGCACGTGCACCCAGGTCTTCGGCGGATCGGAGCCCACGGCAAATCCATGCCACAAGAGGGAGCCCGTCACTCTGCCGTGCACACAGCAGCAGGGCCTGGGGTCCAGGGCACTAAGCTAAATTCTCCCACCTCTCCCACAAAGCTAGTCTGTCCCAAGGGACAGGTGCAAGGTGCCTCCTGGGTGGGATGTTTTCATTTTCCTCTCTCTGCCATCTTTCCATATTTCTACAAGCGTATTGGCACTATCTCTCTAGTCATGGGTGTGTCCTCCTGTTTGGTCTGTTCTTCCGTCAGTCCCTCTCTTCCGGGTGCTTTCTCTCCGGCTCCCTGGCTCTGTTCTCCACCGTCCTCCTTGTTGCTGCACCTGTTTTCCTAGTCCGCTTTACGTCTGCCCCTGACTTCTTCAGTTCCTCTGTCTCTGTTTTCTCTGTCTCTCCCAGAGCTGGCTTATTCCCTCCTCCACTCTCTGTTTTGTTCAGTTTTAGGAACACAGAATTGGGGGATCCTTTTAGACCGTCCCTGGTCCTGAATGGATAGTATATTTGGTCCAGCCCAGAGGAGGGACGGATAAAGGACATTAACAGGAAGCAATCAGGTTCAGCTTGATCTAGAAGCTCAGGGCAGACTAAGCTTCCCAAAGGATCATAGGAGTCAAGGTTCAGTTTGAGCTGGAATTTACAGGGCCTGGGGAGAAGAGAAGTGGCCTTAGGTCTGGTGGGAGGGAAGACTCAATGACTAGGGATAGCCTGGAGAGTTATATACCTCTTGGTTGAGGAAGCAATACAGGATGGCAACGATGAAGCCCTGTGGGGCCAAAGAGAAAGGACCACATCAGAATACAATGTCCTGGCCATAAGAAGTCCACAATCTTTCTACTATCTTTTCTTCCTCTCACCCACAGGCTGTGGCCTGGGCCACGTCTTTGGGGAAAGGGAAGGAGGTGCCTGGCACATTGTTTCATGTAATCATCACAACAAGCCTGCTAAGGCTGTACTATTGATCCTGTTTCTCTGATTTTCTTTATTTCTGCATCTCCCAGTATTGAGCACAGATGCTGGCACATAATAGATGCTCAGTAAATGTTGGATAGACAGATGAGTGGATGATAGATGCATGGGCAAAAAGGTGGGTGGATGGATAGATGGAGGATGGATGGATGATCAGTAGATGGATGGGTAAGTGGATGAGTAGATGGGTTCAGGGAAAGTTGAGTGAATAGAAAGATGGACGGATGAAAGAAAGAATAACCAGCCTAGCAACCCTCAACCTACCATGAACTCAACCAAACCCGTGGGCAGCATTGCCTCCCTCCTGCCCGAGGACTCGGTGGGAAGAGTCCCTGTGGGGGCCCTCACCTGGAAGGAGCCCAGTCCCAACTCCAGGGGGAGGCGGATGCCCAGGCCAGCACTGTCAGGCAGAAAGTTGAAGATGACGTAGTGAATTCCAAACAGCGGGATGAGGAGAAGCGTTGATTTAGAGAGACGCCTGCAGGGAAAGACAAGCCCTAGGCACCCAAGGCTGGAATTAGAAACTCCCACATGTCCCCTGCTCACTCCTACTTCCCATCAGTTCCCCATACAGACTCTCTGCACCAGGGACCCTAGAGGACACCAGCCTCCCCAAACACAGTGTGGTACAATGCAGGGCTTCTTTACTTCGGGACCATGGATCTTTTTGTTCTCGCTGCCAAATGCTCAATTTTTTTCCAGTCAGCATCTATGCATCAAAGTCTAGTTCAAAGACCACCTCCCCCAGGAAGTCTTCCCTAACCAAACCTCACTCCCATCCCCTCATCGAGAAAAGTTCTCCTTCCTCATGATCCCACAGAAATGGACCCCAGCACTCATCAGTCCATTTGGCCTGGTAACTGGATATTTGGAGCCTCCATCGTCCCCACATAGGGTGGGGGGGTCTCCTAGAGGGCAGGAACCGGATCTAGTCTCTCCCTGGAAGCTTAGGGCGGAGAACGGTTCAGGGGAGTGAATGAAATAGAACCACACCGACTCCCACTCCGGTTATGTCCCCGGCGCCCCCGAATGCACACACGTGTGCACACACATTACCAGTACTGAGACTTGGTGTGGAGGCTGCCCTGAGCTGGCTCCAGTTTCCTCAGCAGGATGCGGATAATATTGAGAAAAAGCCCAAAATTCACCTGGAAATAGAGGTGCGGGAAGGTAAAAGGCAAGAGTCTGGAGTAGCACTGGTGGCCTGGGTCAGGGCCTCTTTGGGAATTAGAAACCCCAAATCCTTGGGACACAGGGGATGTGCAGGTGGAAGGATGTATAGGTCATTGCTCTAGAACTTGTATCCTGGAGACTGGGGGGGTCCCACGTGGAGCTCAGGGGCTCAGGGGCTCAGGGTCCCCCTCCCTCTCCAGCCCCTGGAATAAAGGGTGGGGGGTCAGGCCTGTCATCCTGCCTCCAGCACCTCCCAGGGTCTACTCTGACACAAAGTAGGCGTCCCCCACTTTCGATAAAATTGGGGGCAATGTGCACATTCCCCAAGGCCACGCAAACCAGCCCTGGCTGCCCTGTTTTCAGCATGGCAGCCGTGGGTGGGTTCAGCTACCACCCTGCTTCCACTCCCCCCACACCAGCCTCACTGCGGTGGCACACGATCTACAGTCAGGCACCGGATTCATCACAACTCTGAGCTAGAAGGTGCCCGAGCGCTATGGAGACCACCCCCCTAGTTTTACCAACACTGAGGGCCAGAGAGGGCCTCACAGAGAAGCTGGCAGAGCCAGGCTGAAGAACCCTGGTATCCTGACTCCCAGCCAGGAGACATGTTTCCTGCCCTACAGACCCTTCGGCCGACCCAGGGAGAATAAAGCAGAGGGCGCTGGCCCCAGGGACTGACCCCAACAGAGAGGACGATGGGCCCTTTGATGATCCACCAGTAAGGGGAGCTGTCATCCAGGTCCCAGCACCTAAGGAGAGGACAGGCCGGGACTGATGGGGGCACCCAAAATGCCCACCCAGCCTCATCTCCTCTCTCAGCCAGTGGGACCCCCTTCCAAAGGGACATGTCAATCCATGCTAGGCTTACCCTCTCTCTCTCTCTCTCCACCTAGCTGCTTCTTGCTGGCCCCAAAACCGCCCCTGTTCCAGGAGGCCCCTATTTACTGTGTCCCCAACCCTCACCTCTCCCTGAGCCCAGCACCCTGAGAATCTGAGGGCCCCTGCCACCCCAGGTCCTGCCCCTTCCACGCTGTCCACAGTGGCCTTCCCATCTTGCGCCCGAGCCTGGGAGTTCCCTGAAGGCAGGACTGGGGTCTCCCCCTCCTCTCCCCAGCTTGGACCGCCACACTGCCTGATTGTCCAGCCCACACCCCAGGGCAACCCAGCACCGTGGGATGAGGTAGCCCCTCAGACTCACGCCACATCCTCGAAGGCCAACTTGCAACACACCCACAGGCCAGTGAAGAGCAGAGGAAGCCCTGTGGGGGTACAGAGGAGACACAAGTAAGGGGTCTGCATCCTCGGCTCAGAGATCTGCCCCTACCTGCCACCGCCACTGCCAGCCACACGGGGCACCGGGAAGGGGGGACCAGGAAGCTGTAGGACTACAGGCTGCTGTCCCTTCCCCCCCCCCCCGGGCCTTGTGTCATCATCAGTGAGCTGAAGGGACCTTTGGGTGAGCTCCCTGTGCATTCCCAGCCCTCCCCGAGCCCCATGGTGCCCTACCCAGCCTCGGTGCTCACCCCAGCCGGCAAGAACCAGCCACCAGAAGGCTCGCCTTGTGCTGGGCGACTTGGAGGCCAAGAGGCAGGTCAGGTACACGGCTTCCACCAACAGCCAGCTGAAGTTGGTCATGGTGGCGAAATGGGAGGAGGCCACAGAGACTTTGCACAGAACCTGTGGGCCGGGGGCCTGGCTTCTTCAGAGCTGGACACCCACTGGGGCCCCTACCCCACCCAGGCCCCTCTACCTTGGGCTGCCCCAGAGGGGCCGTGGTAGAATGATGTGGTGGTTAAGAGCCCAGATTTGGGATCTGGGTTCACATTTAGCATGTATTAGCTGGGTAGCCTCCCCAGACCACACCTTTCCATCTGTCAAAGGAAATACTTCCAATACCTTTCGCATGGCCTCATCATGAGGATTGGATGGAAAGTTTGCATGTGAATTGCCACTATTTTCACTTGTATTCAGTCCTTCCTGACCCCATGTCCAACCCCAGAGCTGTGGATATGGACCCCCATTCATTTCTGCAAACATACGGGCCCTCACCCTGCATTTGCTCATTCACCGCAAGACTTGCTCATCAGTCGGGGGTGAGGAGCATCACCTCTGAGCTCAGGTGGCCTGAGCCTGGCCCCAGGCCCACTCACGTACAAACGGGACTAGAATGAAAATATACATAGGAAATAAAAGGTGGTAATATATGCAAAGCGTTTAGTGCAATGCCACCACATAAGTGCTCAATAATATCATTACTATTATTCCTTTCATTCGTTCATTAAGGTCATTGTTGGTTTGTCCACCTGTGTATCTGTCCATATCCAGCACCGTTTTAGTGTGCCTGGAGAGAGCAGGGCCTCCATGTTACCCCCAGCTGTCTTTTATTTTCATTCTCCTCTGCTTCTCCCACCTTCCTGTCCCCCTACGACTTCTCTGGTTCTTCATGTTTCCCCATCTGTGAGAGTCTGTTCACCCTCCCTCCATTTAACATGTCCTCCCTCCCCCGCACCTCTTCCCAGCTCCAAAGCTGCCTCCTCCCTGAAGCCCCGTTCTCAACACTCCCTCCCCCACTCAGTGGTCCCATAACCTGGTACATTCTGTCCCCTAGGCCCCTGGGGTGCTTCTTGAGGGAGGAACCCGGTTCTGCCTCACCCCCGCACGTACCCACACCCAGCCACAGATAGGTTGGCATGTTCAGGGAGGTAGGAAATGCAAAGACTGTTGGGGCGAAGTGTGGGCTAGTTTGGAGTACAGAATAAGGAACGGGAAAGGGAACGTGGGATATGGAAATGACATGGATTGGCCCCAGGGTCCAAGAACTGGCATGGGGATTTAGGACCTGACTCTGGGGAGGAGCGGGAAGGGAGAGGGTGTTTCCCGTCCTGTAACTGACAATTGCAGGGCCCCAGGGTCAGGCCCCAGGACTGGACGGGCCCATCTCTGTCTCTAATGCAGCCTTCCTTCCCCCCAACCCACCCCGGGGCCCTCCCGCCACAGCTGCTACCGTGGAGAAGCTGCAGTGATCTGTGTTCTCCCCATGGAAGAGGGTGGCGTCCTTCAGGAATACAGCACCCGCCTTGAGGATGAAGGTGACAAACAGCTGGGTGTGGATGTAGTTCCGGGGACAGTGGAGCCTCCTGGAGGAGTGGGGAGGGAGGAGGGTGAGCACGGTGGGAGGCGAACTGAACGGACTTGAGTCAGACTGGGCTGCACTTGGAGCTTCAGGTGTAGCCATGCAGGACAGCTGACCAGCCACTGCCCCAGGCTCACCATGGGCGAGAAGACAGAGAGGACCAGCCCCTGCTTTTGGGGAGCTCAGAGGCGGGGGACAGAGGCAGAAAGGGCAGGGTGCTGCCCAGGGGAGCCTCCTACGTGCTCAGAGAGATGAGGCACAGCCCCATGAGACAGACAACAGCACGAGCCATGTTGTGGGGCTCAGACTCTGAAGTTGGGGGGCCTCAAGAGGGGCAATGGTCAAAGGGTTGGAATTGTCAAGAAGGGTATCACGGGGAGAGGCAAAGAGGATTCTTAAAGCAAATGGGAGTTGGGCTTCGAGTTTTGACAGGTATCAGTATATCAGGAACAAAGGAACTGGGCATTCCAAGCCAATCGAGTACGTTCCACGTAGGCAAAGGTGTAGAGATGGCAGGGAGTCCCAGATTGCAAGGGGTGGAAAGAGGACACCCTGGGAAAAGGAAAGGAAAAGCCAGGAATGGCCATGGTGCCTAGATCCGGAAGCCTCCGGAACATCCAGGCAAGGAATCAGGCTTAGTGCTGTGGGCAATAGGGAGGCAGCGAAGGTTCTCGAGCAGGCGAAGAGGACGGCAAACCTGAGAGCAACCAGGATGGCAATGGCCACGCAGAGGGTCGCGACGGAGATACTATGGCCCAGGGTGTAGATGATCTTCACCGTGGAGAAGTAGGATTTCTGGGAGGGTAGAGACAGAGAAAGTCTCAGTGGCTGCACTTTGGGAAAGGGGAGGCTTGATGACCGAGCAGGTGAAGGCTCTCAGTTCCACCCCAGAACTCCCCGTCTGGGGGCAGGGGCACCCGTGGGAACCGTGGCAAGCTCCCTCATGAACAGAAGTGCTTGTTTACAGCCTGTCTTTCACCTGACCTGCTGGTGGGCGGTGGCAGTCGGGGGCTGGTGAGGGAGGGGACAGGGAGACGACTGACTCTCACTGTTACCGGGGTGGGACAGACGGCAGAGAAATTACAGCTTCGTTCATTGGTATATTCTTCATTCATTGAGGAATGAGAAAAGCTCACAAGGAAATGGGGTTTGTTTATTGACATCCTACTGCCTCACCATCTTGGGCACACAATGTCCCCCAAAGAAAGGGGGCAGCCCGCAACAGCCACAGGGAAAAGTTCTTCCTATGACCAAGTATTTGGATCCATCAAAGTCCAGCCTGGACACCCTACCCCCACCCTGAGATGGAGATGGAGGGTGCAGCCTGAGGGAGCGGATCCCGGACCCCTGAGGGATGCAGGCAATCACCAAACTGTGTCTGTTTTTTCATCTGAAAAATGGTCAGACTCATGCCTTGCCTTGCAGGGCTGAGGGGAAAGAGATATGGGACTGGGGGGGTACAGAAGCACCTTGCAAAGGCCCTGCTCAATTTGGAAGGGCAGGGCATGCACACCACTCCACAGACCGAGGACCAGAGAAGGGAAGGAACGTGCCCAGGACCACTAGGATCCTCTGTTTCCCTGGAACCACTCAAAACTCTTGCCCTGGAGGCCTGGGCACAGAGAGGGCATGCCAAGGAGAAGGCAGGCAGTACATCTCCCACCCTGCCTTCTGCCTCCCCTCTTTCCCAGCACCATGGCCCACATGGCCCACGTGTCACCCTTGGGCAATTAGCAAAAGACCTGGGCCCTCTCTTTCCAGACACTACCATCTTCTGGAAACTTCTGCAATTTATATTCCAACCTGCTAGCTACAAGGGAAATGGTAATCCCTCCAGTTGTACAGTCCACCATCCCTAAAACATCCATGATGACCCTTCCTCCAAGATGCCAGAAGCCTCTTACCTCCTCTGTCAGCAGCTCTAGGGGCACAGGGCAGGCCACAGGGTAAGGTGGGAAGGGCTCGGACCAGCCCATGATAGTGCAATCCCGCTTCACAGCCCCTGGGAGGCATGCAGAGGTGGGAACAGAGAACTGGTTATCGCTCCTTCTCTCTCTCCAGGACGGGTGGGGGAGTTGTGGACCATGCAGTGACACTAGCAGGGTCGGCAGACAGCTCCTCCCACTGGCAGAGAGGGGGTGTTCCTCCCTCCAGGGTCCTGGATTCCAGGTGCAGCCCTCCCCCCCCCCCACTAGGCAGCTGGTAGCACCTGAACAGTCAGATAGCTTCTGCCCCCTCCACCCCATAGGCAGCCCCTCTGCTAACACCAATGTCTGCTCACCAATCCTCACCCCCTATACGGTTAATGTTCTTGTTTTCCCCAGGTCACAGGTCAGAAAGCTGAGGGTCAGGAGGCTGAGTGACTTGCCCAAGGTCACATGGGAAGATGGGAAGTTGGTGTTCAAATCCAGATCTACTGCGCCCAAAGCCAGGGATGAGCCTGCCATATTCTGGCATCACCAGATGAAACCACCTCATCTCCCCGACTTACCACCACACCCGGAACCCTCACCTGGCTCTGAGCTGAAGTGGGAGAAGAAATCGGGGCAAGAGAGAGTCACCCACTCGCCGGAGCCTGCCATTGGCCAGCACAGCAGCCCATCCCACGTGCTCGGGCAGCCTGCAGAGAGAGATGGGAGCAGAGCAGACTCGGGGGGACGGGCCCCTCCGGCATTTGGAGTGATGAGGCTGGAGGAGATAAAGGAGTCAAGAAGCCATCCCCTCCCTCCCAAGCGACGTACCCAGGGTGGTGTTGGGCATCCCTTCTGCTGCTTGCAGACATGACCTCTCATCCTCTCTCAGTTGGGTGATGAAGTCGCACTCTGGGTGCACATAGCTGGATACCTGCGGGAAGGAGGTAAGGGGATAGGCCAAGCTGATCGGCTGCTCCTTCTGGGCTCTCTGGTCCCAGTGACCTCAGGACAGAGACAAAGCCTGGTGCATTTCTGTGCCCCTGCTCCTGAACAGGGCCTGGCTCATGGCACTGGCAAAGGCACTTGGTGGAGGAGGGAAAGGAAGAGGGAAGGAAGGAAGGAAGGAAGGAAGGAAGGAAGGAAGGAAGGAAGGAAGGAAGGAAGGAAGGAAAGAAGGAAGTGGGGGAGGGAGGAAGGGAAGAAAGATGGACATTTGGACTGATGCCTCCCAATTTCATGTCATGGGAGTAAGTTCTGAGACACATCGAACACAAGTCTTCCAAAGATCTCCTGGAGCTGGCGGAGCCCACGACTCATCCGTGCGGGGCCTCTCCTCCATCCCTGCTCTCCTCCCCCCATTCTGCACTCCTGCTCCCTGGATGCAATTCTGCACAAAGTACCTAGGTAGGCGGAACAATGTCTGCATCCTAATCCCTGAAAACTGAATATGCTCTCTGGCAGGGCCAAAGGGATTTTGTAGCTGGGATTAAGTTAAAGATCTTCTGATGCGGAGATTATCCTGGATTATCTGGGTGGACAGAGGTCCTTATAAGAGGGAGGCAGGAATGTCAGAGCCAGATGAGGAGATGTGAAGGAGGCGGAGGGGAGGCAGGGGGAGGTTGGGGGGTTGGTGGGGTGCACACAGATGAGTTGAAGAAGACTCCCTCACTGCAGAAGGGAAGGCAAAAGAAGTTACTTGTATGGCAAAAAAAAAGAGGGCAAAACAGGTGAAGGAGAGGCACAGGGAGGAAAGGTACAGCACGGGGACTAAAGCGGCAGGTATTTTATGAGCGTTGTGTGGTGACAGGTGGGGGCCACACTGGCGGAGAGCACAGCAGGACATTCAAACCGCTATGCGGTATACCTGAAACATGCTGGGAAATTGCAGCCCATTCAGGGAGGGCCCCGACCAGCAACCCCCCTCTCCAGCACATCGGTTGGCCAGAAGCTCCTCCAGCCCTGGGCGTATCAAGAAAGGAACAGTCCCCCAAATGTGGGAGGGGAGCAGCTGTTCTCCACTTACTGCGCAGACCCACCGGGTCCCAGGCCACACCCTCTTAAGAGGCCGCAACCAAATGTGGCTCCTGGGATGCTGGGGATGGTGAGGGGTCTGGAGATTTTTGTGGAAGAATTAGGGACCTGTAGCTCAGAGAAGACTTGGAAGGCACGAGCAGAGCCAGAGAGGCCCTAACAACCTCCCCTGGAAGGGCCCAGACAGGGCCTGGAGGGAAGCAACGGGGAGGCTAACAGCTTAGCCAGGTTTTCCTGAGCCAAGCAGCTGCAAGGGGAAGGGGAAGGGGAGGGAAGGAAGGGGGGCAGAGGGGGCAGGGGGTCTCTGAGCCATGGCCAGTAACCTGCTCAATAGGAAGAAACTCCCGCGCTGGGGAAGAGCAGTGGGGACCCCACCAGGCTCCAGCTAGACCCCCCACTATAGCCCTGTGCCTCCCAGATCTGGAGCCCAGCAGGAGAGGTAGGAGGGTCTGTGTCTGCTACTCACAATTGGCAATGGGCTCAGCAAGCAGAGGATGCAGGCACCCCACGCCCTGCTGTCCATGGTGGGGCTCGGAGGTGGCTCCCTCAGTCAGCGTCCTTCAGTCCTATCCTCGTTGTGAGCCTCGGCCCTCTTCCCTCCCCACGGTCCCCCACGGTTCCCTCCCCACGGTCCCCTGTCCCCTGCCACTGGCTTCTGCCTCCCCAACTCTGGTGGCTGTTTACATAGGCAGGAGCCAGCAAAGGGGACAGAATCAGCTAAATATTCACAGGATTGCAGGACACTGTGCCCAACTCAGCCCCGGCCCCCAAGTGGGCCTCCACATCCCCAACAGGGAGGGGCTGAGCACCCTGCCCCCTTCCACTGTGTCTGTAAGTCTGCCTGTGTGCCTGTCCTGACAGCAAGGGCCCAGAGAGGTGACAGTCACAGGACACTTCTTGCCCTGGCAGGTCATTATTCTTTACAATTTCCTTCTCTGAACCCAGCCTTCTGCTGGCCCACAGTGGAGAGAGCGCCCCCCCCCCCGCCCCCACCATGAAGGAGACTCAGAGAAGACCTGGGCCCACCAGTTTGAGTGGTGACCCGAGCCTCATCCACAGGGCTGCAGGGTGGGCTCAGGGCTGTGGGGACGCAGCGGGGATGGGGGGTACCAGTGGAGGTGGCAGAGTAGGGATGACCTGAGAAAAAGAAGCGAGATCACGAAGACCCTGCTTGGCTGGCCAAGGTGTCCTATCAGCAGGACCTCGCTTCTTTCCCCACAGGGACGGCAGCCTGGAAGGCAAGGTGGGGTCTGCAGACATCAAGGCCCTGGACTTCACGTGGGAGCTTGTCAGAGTCTCCAGAAGTCTTCATGGCAATAGAGGGAAATGAGCCTGAATGGGAGGTTTGCAAGGGGATTCACGGAGCTAGACCGCCCTGACTAAAGCAAGACAACTGTTACCAATAGCAAAAATGAGAGGACTTACCATAGATGCTCAGATGATTTTGAACATCTGATACCTGGTCATTTTTATTATAGTTTTAGACTTTAAAATATGGAATCCCAATTGGTCCATCTAAAGACAGTGTTCTAAGTCCCACTGGATCTCTCACAGTGGTATCTTCCAGGGCCCTGGATGCCACTTGTCCCTGCTCGGTCCTGACGTTGTGCACAGGTCCGCATTCCCAGAGCTTGCCCAGCTGGATGCTGGGGACAACAGGCATATTTACAGCCTGACTCGAATCATGAATGATGAAGGCTCCTCACCCCCGCCTCGTGGAGAGTGAGGAATCATTTTACATCAGCAGGGCTTTATTTTTCCATTTGTATTCATCACCAACAGTGTTGAAGAAAAATATTTTGAAAAGAAAACATGAACCACCCCAAGCCCCAGACCCCCTTCCCTCGCCCAAAGTTTTCCTGTGCTTCGCCCATAAAAACAGTGCAGACAGGTGGCACACACACAGCCCAGCTCGTCTTCAGAATGAAGCAGAGCTCCTGGAGGGGCGGGCCAAGTGAGGACTCACAGGTGGGAGAGCAGAACACTGAGAAGGTGTAATTTAAAGGGAAAGCTAGAACCTTCCATCCATCAGCTACAAATAAGCAACAGCTCAAGGATACACACTACAATTAATCACTGTTGGTAATTAGTGTCAATGTCATTAGCATGAATGATGGTTAATAGTTGATATTGACACTTAAGAATAATTATTATCTAAATTAGTGGCTCTTCACAGGGAGCAATTTCATCCTCCAAGGACTATTTGGTGATGCCTAGAGACAGTTTTCAGTATCTCAGCCAGGGGTCAAGGGCGGCAAGGAGCAGTGGCAAGGTGCTACTGGTATGTAGCGGATTGAAACCAGAAAAGCTATTGAACAACCTACAGTGCACAGGACGGCCCCTGCAACTGTATAAAGAATTATCCGGTTTTAAAGGTCAATGGAACTAAGGTTGAGAAACCCTGATGCAAGGATTCTCCAGGCCCATGGTCTTCCTGAATGGACCAAGGTCACTGAACACCCCTCTCAACTACCTCTATATCTATTCAAGTTCAAATTCTGCCTCCACCACTGGCCAGCTGCGTGACCTTGGGTGTTAGGTAAATTTTTTGAGCCTTAGGTTTCCTGCTTGCCCGAGTGAGTTGACAGGAAAAGGCATATAGATTACCTCACAGAGAGCCTAGCTCACAGTGGACAATCACGAACGGTAGCATGTAATAAGGAGGGGCTATCAGCAAGTAAGTTTAGAGCAATCAATTCTTTGTATGGAAAAAAAATAAGGTTAGCTGTCTAGCTCACATTTACGAAATATAGGTTCCACAAGGTTTAAAGCCCTCACTCCAAAAATAAAAAATAGTAAGGTTTTTTTTTTTTTCAGAAGGGGAATTTGTTTTTATCACCTCAGAAGAATGGAAACTTCTTTATATAAAAAATAAAAGCCATGAAGAAAAGATTAATAAGTTTGACCACATCGACATTTTTAAAAAAAGTATGTTCAAGAAAGGACACCACAGATAAAACTGCAAGCAAGCTACAGACCTAAAGAAATATCTGTGACCAATAACGACAAGTAATATCACAAATGCTTTTTAAAATATCCAAAACTGTTTTTTTAAAAAAATACCTAAAAGTCACCAATAGAGAGAAAAACAACCTAAAAGAAAAGTGAGCAAAGATATAACCAGGAAGTTAGAAAATAACTGAAATGTAGGGCCAATAAACAGATCAGGTTTACCACTAATGCTCAAGAGAATGAAAATAATAATGCGCTACCCTTTTTCACCTATCACATTGCCTAAAATTTTGATACCTAAAAATATGACACTTGGAAAATAATGTGGGGAAAGGGTACTTTTCTACTTTGCAGATGGGAGTGAACATTGGTAGACCCACTTTGAAAAGCAATTTGATATGAGCTTTTCAATGTATATACATGAACATACTCCCAAAGCCAGAAGCTCCATTTCTGAATATTTGCCCCAGAGAAAAGTATTATGTAGTAAAAAACCAGAAAACCACACAAAAGTCCAATGATCATGAAATAGCTAAACAAAAAGTGATATGATACAGTAGAATACGATAGAGCATAACATTAAATTACTATTAAAATACTATTGAAAGGATGAACTAAATCTATTTGTATTAACATAGAGACTTTTTTTTTAATGTATTTGAGGAATTCTGCTTCCAGCCAAGAGAGTCCCGCTGATAGCCCCTCCTTATTACATGCTACCGTTCGTGATTGTCCACTGTGAGCTAGGCTCTCTGTGAGGTAATCTATATGCCTTTTCCTGTCAACTCACTCGGGCAAGCAGGAAACCTAAGGCTCAAAAAATTTACTAACACCCAAGGTCACACAGCTGGCCAGTGGTGGAGGCAGAATTTGAACTTGAATAGATATAGAGGTAGTTGAGAGGGGTGTTCAGTGACCTTGGTCTATTCAGGAAGACCATGGGCCTGGAGAATCCTTGCATCAGGGTTTCTCAACCTTAGTTCCATTGACCTTTAAAATCGGATAATTCTTTATACAGTTGCAGGGGCCGTCCTGTGCACTGTAGGTTGTTCAATAGCTTTTCTGGTTTCAATCTGCTATATACCAGTAGCAGAGACTGATTTACCCTCTTCCTGCCTTAATGACAGGAAATCCAAACAAAATATACAAAATTGTGGGTTTTAATAGGTGAAGAAAAAAAGCACACATGATCATCTCAATTGACGCAGAAAAAGCATGTGACAGATCTGAACACCCTTTCAAGACAGAAATACTTAACATGCTAAGAGTAGTAGGGCACTTCTTGAACATGATAAAGACCATAAATGAAAAACCCACAGTGAACACCATGCTCAGTGATGAAGATGGAGAGCTTTTTCCCTAAGATGAGGAACAAGACAGATGTCTGCTTTCGCCACTTCAATTCAATGTAGTACTAGAAGTTCTAGCCAGAATAATGAGACAAAAAAAGAAATAAAGGGCACCCAAACTGGAAAGGAAAAAATAAAATTATCTGTTCACAGATGATCTTATTTGTAGAAAACCCTAAAGAATACACACACACACACACACACACACACACACACACACACACATACACACTATTAAGGTTAATAAACAGATTCAACAAAATTGCAGGATTCAAAACTGACATGCAAAAATCTATCTGTTGTTCTTTTTATACACTAAATATTAAACAATCTGAGAAGAAAATTAAGAAAACCATTCCATCCATTTACAATAGCATCAAAAAGAATAAAATGTTTTGGAATAAATTTAACCAAGGAGGTGACTTTTACAAAAAAAACAAACAAACAACTACAAAACATTACTGAAAGAAATTAAAGATCTAAAGAAAGGAAAATATGTCTCAGTTCATGGATTGGAAGACTTAATTTGTTAAGATGACAATACTGTCCAAAGTAATACACAGATTCAATGAAATCCTTATAAAAATACCAATGGCATTTTTTTCAGAAATTGAAAAATCTATATTAAAATTCATATGGAATTTCAGGGAACCCTGAAAAGTCAAAACAATATTTGTGTGGGGGGATATTAGAGACCTCAGACTTCCTAATTTCAAAACTTACTGCAAAGCTACAGTAATCAAAACAGTGTGGTGCTGGCAAAAATATATACATATAAACCAATGGAATAGAAGAGAAAGCCCAGGAATAACCCCTCTCATTATGGTCTATTAATTTTGGCAATGTTGCCAAGACCGTTCAATGGGGAAAGGGCAATCTTTTCTACAAATGCTGCTGGGAAAACTAGATATCCACATGCAAAACATGAAGTTGGACCCTTACCCACACCATATGCAAAAATTAACTCAAATAGATAAAGACCTAAATTCAAGAGTGAAGAGTATAAAACTCTTAGGAAGAGAGAAGGGAAAATCTTCATTACCTCGGATTTCACAACAATTTCTTAAATACGACACCAAAAGCACAGGGAATAAAAGAAAAGTAGATAAATTGGATGTTACTAAAAGTAAAAACTTTTGTGCAGCAAAGGACACCATCAAAAGAATGAAAAAAGCCTCACAGAATGGGAAAAATTATCTCCAAGTCCAATATCTGATAAAGAATTAATATTCAAAAAATATAAAAGCTCTTACAATTCAACAACAAAAAAAATAAACAACCCATTTCAAAAATGGGCAAGGGATTTGAACAGACATATTCTAAGATGATAGACACATAAAAAGTTCAGCATCATTAATCATTCAGGAAATACAAATCAAAACCACGGTGACTTATAACTTCACACCCACCAGGACAGCTATTATTTTAAATAACAGAAAATAACACCTGTTGATGAGGATGTGGAGAGATCAGTCTTCACGCACTACCAGTGAGAACGCAAAATGGTCCATCTGCTGTGGGAGACAGTTCGGCAGTTTCTCAAAAGGTTAAACAATTAAAAAAAGGAGGGGTAAACAATTCTACTCCTAGGAGTGTATACAGAAGAATTGAAAGCAGGGACTTCAACAATACTTGTAGATCAAGTTTCATAGGGGCATTATTCACCATAGCCAAAGGTGGAACAACCCAAGTGTCCATCGACAGGTGAATGGATAAGCACAATGTGGCACAGACCTACAATGGAATATTACTCAGCCATACGAAGGAATGAAGTTGTGATATATGCTCCAACGTGGAGGATCCTTGAACACATTCTGCTAAGTGAAAGAAGCCAGACACAAGAAGACAAAGACCACATAATTCCACTTAGATGAGAGATGTAGAGTAGTCAAATGCGTAGACACAGAAAGTAGAGTAGACGTTATCAGGGTTTGGGACAATGGAGGAATGGGGAGTTGTTACTTAAAGGGCGCAGAGTTTCTGTTTGGGATGATGAAAAATTCTGGAAATAAATAATAATGCTGGTTGCACAACATTGTGAATACCTAATACTTCAGTGCTTAAGCCACTGATTTGTACACCATTTAGCTATGCATATTTTACCACTAAAATGAAAAAAGTTGATTAGTTAAAGCAAAAGTAATAGTAATATATTGTGAGATCTATGGCATATAGAGAAGTAAAAAGTATGAAAACAAGAGCAAAGATGAAAATAGAAGAAAACAGAAGTGTATGTTTGTACAGTTTCTCTGCTGTGTGAAGCAGTGTAATATAGTTTGAGGGTAAACTGTAGTAAATTATATATTGGAAATCCTTGAGCTCCCACATCAAACAATAAAATGAAGAGATGGTTCATCAGCCAATACCAGAGATAAAATCGATCATATAAAAACTGCTTAATCAAAAAAAAAAAAAAAAGAAGAAGAAGAAAAGGAAAGGAAGAAAACTGAAACAAAGAGCAGAGAGGACAAATAAAGAGAACATAACAGAACTGTAGAGGTAAATCCAACAACATGAATAACTAAATTAAATGTAAATGGACTGATCACCCAATTAAAGAGATCATCAGATTGAAAGAAAAATGAAGACCCAGCTACATACTACCTGCAAGAAACTCATTTTATTTAATTTTTAAGTAGGCTCCACGCCCCGCATGAAACCCAATGCGAAGCCTGAACTCAGGATCCTGAAATCAAGAGTTGGACATTCAACCAACTGAGCCATCCAGGCACCCCAAGAAACTCATTTTAGGGACGCCTGGGTGGCCCAGTTGGTTAAGCATCTGCCTTCAGCTCAGGTCATGATCCCAGGGTCCTGGGATGGAGTCCCACATTGGGTTCCCTGCTCAGTGGGGAGGCTGCTTCTCCCTCTGCCTGCTGCTCTCCCTGCTTATGCTCTCTCTCTCTCTCGTTCTCTAACAAATAAATTAAAATCTAGAAAAAGAAAAGAAACTCATTTTAAATACAAAGCCCAGGTAGGTTAAAAGGTAAACAATGAAAACCACAAACTACACATACATTAGGATTGTTAAAATTTTAAAAACTGACAAACTAAGTGTAGACAAAGATACAGAACAACTGGAACTTTTGCATGTTGCCAGTGAGAATATAAAATAGTACAACCACTTTGAAAAACAGCTTAGCAGTTTCTTTTAAAGTTAAGTATATACTTAGCCTCAATCCTACCCTAGGTATTTAACCAAGTGAATTGAACACTTCTGTCCACCTGTACACAAATGTGGATAGCACTTTATTCATAATCACCCAAAACTGGAGAAGACCCAGATGTCCTTCGACAGATGTTGGTAAACAAACTATAGTATATTCACACAATAGGACATTACTCATCAATAAAATGGGACAGCCTATTGGTTCATGCAACAGTATAGATGAATCTCAAATCTACTTTAATGGGTAAAAGAAAGAAACCAAACCTAAAAGGCTTCACACTCTATTATTCCATTTACATGACATACTAGGGAAGAGAAACTATAAAGCCAGAAAGCAGATCTGTAATTCTCAAGGGTGAGGGGTTAGAGAAGAGTCTGATTACAAACGGGCAGCAGGAGGGAATTTAGGGGGAGGGATCAAGGAACTGTCCAGTATAATAATGTGGGATATATGATTCCAGGCATGTCAGAACCCATAGAACTGTACATCTCAAGGAGTGAATTTTACTATACGCAAATATTTTTTTCAAATCAACCAAGATGGGGGGGCACCTGGGTGGTTTAGTCTGTTAAGCATCTGACTCTTGATCTCAGCATCGTGAGTTCGAGCCCCTTGTAGAAACGGAGACTACTTAAAAAATCAACCAGGATATCGGGGGTGTTCAAGATGTCATGCAGACTGTGACAAATGAATCTGACTGTATTACAAATATACGACATATACAAATATTACAAATATATGGCATAACCACACTCCAGGGAGTGGGAAAGAACAGGGTTGACCTAAATGTTTTGCCTGGATAAAAATAAAGATAAAAAGAACTGTACACAAATTCTGTACTTGTATTTGGTAAATTTGTTTTTCACAAAGATATGAGCTAACAATCCTGAAAATACATTGCATGCATAGTAGGGTGGAATAAATAAGCAAATATATTGTAGATAATAAAATCTAAATAAAGATACTGTAGTTAATGAAAGCCAGAGAAGTTACAAATAAGTAAAGAAAAAAAATGCCAGAATGAATACATAGTGCTCCACAGACCTGGAGTCACAGGTATTAGGATAAAATCATGTTTCCCTTGAAGAGATAGATATATAGAGATAGGAACAAAAGTAGGTATGCAGATGGGTAGATAATACATACGTGTACATATGCACATACATGGGTGAGTATATGTTTATATATTTTCTAGCTCTGTCCAATGAGAGAGCCAAGTGTCATCCGGTATTGGATCCTGGAACAGAAAAAGGACATCAGTGGAATCTGAATAAAGTCTGTAGTTTAGTGATTGTTTTGTATTAATGTTAATTTCTTATTATAAGTAATTGCACCACGGTTATATGTTAAAATTAGAGGAACTCTCTGCACTACCTTTGCAATTATCCTGTATGCCAAAAATTATTTTTTTAATATAAAGTTAAAAAGAGACATAGTTAAATCAAGAAAATACAAAGGTAGGGCACCTGGGTGGCTCAGTCGGTTAAGCGTCTGCCTTCGGCTCAGGTCATGATCTCAGGGTCCTGGGATCGAGTCCCACATCGGGCTCCCTGCTCGGCGGGAAGCCTGCTTCTCCCTCTCACTCTGTCCCTTCCCTCTGCTTGTGCTCTCTCTCACTCTCTCAAATAAATAAAATCTTAAATAAAAAACAAAAAAAAAGAAAATGCAAAGGCAAGGCACTAAATGAGAGAAAATATTTCTAAAATATATATCTTATAAAGAACTCGCACCTAGGGTGTACAAAGAATTCTCACCACTTCATAGAAAACAACCTGATTTTCAAAGGATGGTTAGGATTTGAACAGTCACGTGAATGACAAGCAAGCATCTTTAAAGATGCTGTACAACATCAGCCGTTACAGAAATACACATTTCACCACGGGCTCCACTACACACCCACCAGAATAACAAGTACGGAAGCTGACAATATGAGTTTGGGCAAGGATATGGAGCACCTGGGGCTCCCAGACATCACAGGCAGGAATGTAAAATGGTACAGCCTCTCTAGAAAAGAATTTGGCCGTTGCATATAAAGTTAAACATACACTTATATGACCAATAATCTTACTTCTATTATTTATCCAAGAGAAACAAAAACATATGTTCACACAAAGACTTGAACTCAAATGTTCATAAGTTCATAGAGATGGAATGTGGGGAGTGATCAAAGGGAACATTTGCATTAACTCCAATATCCTAGTATTTACAAAAATTGGGGGGGAGGCACTACTTATACCATCAAAACTAAATTCAGAAGGTCACAGTAGCTAGTGTTTAGGTTGTTTTTTTTTTTTTTCTATCACCTAGTGGGTCTGTCTGGCCCACAAGCAGGTGGGCTCCTTGAGGGCAGGGGCGGACCTGGTCTTCTTGGAGAGCCCCTCTGACCCACGGCACAAGGCCCAAACAGCCGCGGAGGCTTCTCCATCGCTCCCGTCTGGTGCCCTCTGGTGGTGATGCTGAGCAACCACGGCCTCTTCAGTTCCAGGCTGGAAAGTCTCAGGGTGGCTCTGGACATATCCACAGCTGAGGCTGGGGTCTTGTCGCTGGAGGATGGGCCTCAGGGACCAGCTATTTTTGGATATTTGGCCCTGATCTCCTTTCTGGGGTGGGCTAGGGGCAGAGGGTATCAGAGCAAGGCCCGAGCGAGCCCTATTCCTGCCTGAGTTTTAGCCCCTCTCCCCATTCCCTGACTCTGCCCTTCCCTCAGGGACAGAAACAATCGAGCACAGGAGCTGGGGTCCTGGGACCTCAGAATGGATCCCTATAGACAGAAGCTCCCATCCTCAGTCCTCTGAGAAGGGACTTCACCTAACTGGAGCTCTGCAGGGACTCTGGCTGCCTGGGGCCATCAGCTCTCTCACGCAGGCCCAGCTCTGCATGCGGCCGGGATCAGAGCTCAGCCTGTGATCTATTTGGGGTCTGGGTTAGACCAAGGGTGAGGCTCAGATCGGGGGTCAAGGTCAGAGCGGAGTTTGGGGGATGGTTCAGGGCTCAATCTCTAGTCAGGTCAGGAAGAAAACCAGGGTTGAGAATTCTTGGGGGACCACTAACAATGATGCTTAGATTCTTTGGGCTCTGAATGGTAAATCAGTTTCTGTTATAAGGCTTTTAGGTCAGTCTCACAATCCCAAAGTGATTTTTCTGCCGAACAGAAATTATGGCCCCGCAGGAGCACCTACTAAATGGGGGGCAGGATGGAGTGGGGCAGGGCGAGGTGTGGACCGGCAGGGGTGCGGGAGGAGCTCTGGCCTTCAGCCAGGCATTATGAGAACAATGTGACACTTTGTTTTCCTCCAACCAAAGAAGGTGCTTTGATTTGTGCATGGATAACTCATTTCTTTGTAAACTTTAAACTTCACCACAGACTTTGCCCTCCTTCTCCTCAGACAGGCTCTCTCTAGCCAGGCTTGAAGAGAGGAGCTGCCTGGTAGGGATATAGACCCAGCTGTCCCTGGCACGCACCCAGCATGGATAATTGCCCTTGTTTTGCAGAAGGGGAAACTGAGGTGCCCGAGGTTGCCTGGGAAGATGTTCTCTGAACTGGGACTGGGATTTAGGTCTCCCGGTTTCCAGCCCCAGGTGTTGCATACTATAACTCACCATAAGATTCTGATCCAAATTTTTGGTGGCTTATTTGGGGGTTGAAGAGGTCATGATGCACATGAAGGTGCTGGGAGCAGGGCTCCCAATCTCTGTGAGAGCATCCTGGGGAAGAGTGTCCATCCAGCGCTCCACACATACACACACACTACCGGGCCTTGCACCCACTCCCTGGACTTCCTGGACCAGGCAAAGCACCACCTCCAGGCAGAGGAAGGATCTCCCCCAAGGTGGGGAGACTGAGGCCCGAAGAGGGCAGGAGACCTACCCAGGGTGGCACAGCCACTCAGAAGCAAACCAGGGTGCTCCCTGGCCGGCCACTCCCTCCTCCCAGAGCAACGGGAGAAGGGGCAGAGCGTGTGAACTGCAGTTCTGGATCTGGCCGGGACAAAGCCGGGATGCCAGGGCTGGGGGCTGAGGAGGGGTGAGGGATGGGGGTCAGAGGCTGGCGCTTGGGCTCCGAGCCGCACAGAGGTCTGCCTGGCTGCAGTGCAGCCGGTGGTCAGGAGGAGGCGAGGGTGGCTGGGAGAAACCGATGGTGGCAAGTTCCCCACAGTTAATGAACTCCTGCCCTCATGCAGCAGCAGGGACGAGGCTCAGAAGCTAAGACAATCCCAGAAAACTCTTTACGATATGCCACCTACCATTGTACTAAAGCTCAAAAAGAGAAGCTTTAAATAATAGATTAATAAGGAGTATACCTCCAGCCTCCCTTCTGACCCCAGCCCAGGACCCCAATCTCCAATTCTAGTTCTTGGGGTGACTGATGGGCTCGTCGGTGTCTATTATATTATGAAATTTTATAATTTACCTCTATAATAATTACTATTTCCCTAGAGCTTACTATGTGCAGACCCTTTAATAAAGCGTATCACGTACGTGAGCTCAGCTCAAGCTCACAACAGCTCTATGGGGTGTGTCGCCTTTTCACAGCGAGGAAACAGGCCCCAGCGATTCGTTGGAGATACGAGACCCGGGATTCTAACCCAGACCGTCGGATTTCAAAGCCCGGGGTCTAAACTACTCCACCAAGCTGCATATATTATTGTGTAACTATGTTATTTTTTCTGTAATTAAAAGTTTAAAGTGTCCTGGGAGAGGTAGGAAGGGAGGCTGCCGCTGGGTTCCGGGTGACCTGGTGTGCAAATGAATGTGAGCTGCTCGCAGCAGGGCCAAGCCTGGAAGACACACAGAGGAAGCAGCTCTGGTCCCCTGCTCATCGGGCCTCCTTCAGAGTTGCTGAGCCATGGGCTGGTACAGGGGGTGCTGATGCTCAGTTAGGATCTGAGCGGACCTGCCCTTGTGGGAAGAGAGGGTGAAGAAGGCAAGGAGGGCCCAGATGTCCCCCAAGACCTTCTACTGGCCTCTCTGCAACTCGATCCTCACCCTCCCCACCCCAACCAGCTTGGCCCCACCCAGACCCCTTATTTAAAAACCATATGTCCCTGTGTCCCTACCTGCCCCTGTTTGTCCAAGGCTCCAGCTGCTTCCCCTGATAACCTAAGGACCAGAGGTCCTGGGGAACTGGGAGGAGCCCAGGGCAAGCAGAGTTCAGAGATGCTCAGCTGGGCCCCTCCCTCTGCTCAGGAAATTTCGGGGCCCCCCTGGACGTTTCAGGGCTTGATGTCTATAACTTGTTCAAAAATTGGTAGCTGTCCCCCATTTAAAAATTTCATTTCCATTGTTGCCCCCCAGGAACCATTCCAGACTGCTTGTCCAAATCCCTCAACATCAACTGAGGACATTTTAGGCCCAGAATGGGGAGGTCACTTGCCAGCACTCCCACAGCAAGGCAGTTTGAAGTTCCCTCTCCCTCACCACCCTGCCTTTCCACCCAGACAGTACGGAGAAAGGGAAAGAACTTGGCCCTGGAGCATGGCTCTGAATCCTGGCTCTGCCCTTTCTAGCTGTGCAACTTTGAATTGACTGCCTAACCTCTCTGATTTAGTTTCTTCATCCATAAAATGTAAGCGTTGTCTGTTTTGTTCAATAGTCAGTACCCAGAATAGTGCTTTGCACCTGGTAGGAACACAGGAAATATTTCTCAGGTGAATGAACAAGTGAACCCCTACCTCTCCGCTCATTTATGGGTATCAAACAAAGCAATATATGTGAAGTCCCCATACAGTGCCAAACACACAGCAGGACATTACAAATGGGGTTCCCTTTGCCTCTTCACTGATCACTCTGAGGTCTCCAGCCTCCCTTCTGACCCCAGCCCAGGATCCCAATCTCCAAAGCCCAGATGCACCCTGAAATTCTCTGGCACCGAGAGCACCAGCCTGAGGAGTCTGCTCAGCACCCAAGGCCAGCCTCCTCTCCAGCAGACCCTCCAAGCCCATTCTCCCCAATCTTCTGCTTGCCCTGTGGTCCCTCTGCTTGCTGCCTGGGGGAACAGTGCCCCTGGCTGCCCCCTTGGGGTCCAGCCTGCAAGGTCTCATTCCCTGGATACCCCATTCCACTCCTCTCCTTTGTTCAGGGAATGTTTTCCTCCCCCCTGTAACCAGTGGAGGTACAGAGGTGGGCAAGCTGAGGGGGCTGGGATCAGAGCAGGGAGCCTGGCAGCCATACCTCAGGCACCTACTCTGCTCAGGTCAACTCTGGGGGCTATACAGGCCTTCGCAGAGATGGGTTAAGACTGCCCCACAGGGACAGGAAAAGGCCAAAATAAGAAATGGCCCCAGTAAAAGGCAACCAGAGATGAGGGCCAGAGCAGGCTCGGAGTAGCAGAAGAGCTCTAGCCCCAGCTAAGAAGGTACCCCCAGGGGAGTTAGGGAAGGCTCCCTCTCTCTGGCCTCAGTTTTCCCAGCTCTTTAATGGGGATGCCTATAGTATAGTAGAGTATACAGTATACAGTATATAGTATAATGTAGGTGTGGGGGATTGGGTCAATTCCCTATCACCCCTGGCCATTCTCTGGCTTCCAAGCATCATCACACCTGGTGTTTCCACCTGGATAAGCCCCAGGGTGTGTGGAATGAGGGCCAGGCCTGTGAGAGCTGCCACAGGCCTCCCCCTTCCTCCAGGTAGGGGGCTGGGACTGCATCTTGGCAAGTGTAAGCAGGGCATGGAGGGCTGGGAATGGTGGCCTCAGTGAGCTCCTGCAGTAACCCCCCACCGAGGGCCGTCCTCCCCGTGCTGGGCTATAGGAACGCGTGGGGGGAGCCCGAAGTCCCATGGCACTGCAGGGACACAGGCAAATGGGGAGCAGGTGCAGGAGGTTCCCCACATTCAGCACCTTCCAGAAGCAGACAGACCCAATCCTGGCCAGCCGCAGGGGATGTTGAGTCTCCCCAAGCATCCTGGAGCTTCCGAGGACAGGTGCAAGGCCTCTGTCCCTAGGAGTTTCCCCACAGTAGAACTAACCAAGCACAGAGCCCAGGCAGCATTAGGGCAAGGTAGCCGAGATAAGAGCTGGGGTATGAATACAACCCCAAAGCCTACACGTGGGGAGAGGTTTCCGGGTACAAGGCTTTAAAGGTTTTTGAGCAAAAGCCTAGACCTGGGAGGGCTTTTCAGGACTCTCAAATGCAATCCCCATGGTATGGGTGGGGAAACTAAGGCACAGAGAGGGAAAGGCACTCATCTAAGGTGCTGCTGCCCTGCCCTGGTGTGCCCAAGCCCACCCTGACGGCCCTAGATTGGCCTGTTTCTAGAGGCTCTGGATGAGATTTGGATCAGCTTGGGCTCACCCCCAGCCCGTGCCACCTTTGCCCACAGCTCCAGGAGCTTGGCCTGGCAACAAGCACCAGCTGGTTCCAGCACAATGGAAGGCCAGTCAATGATTTATGGAGGCTCCTTTCCTGGAGGCCTTCTCTGGCTGTACCCAGACACTTGCCCCTCGCTCCCATACAAGCTGCCCAGGGAGGAAGGACAAGGCAGGTGGGGATTAATCAGTGATGGGCCAGAGGAAGAGTCACTCTGGGAAGGAAGGTCCTCCCCAGCCATCACCTAGACAGTACGCAGCCCACCCCCAGTCCCCACTCCTCTCCCTCCCTTGCTCTTTCTGTGACTCTCAACCGTTGTGATCCTTCTATCTGTCTTGATAACTGGCCATCTCGATCTCTTACCTCCCCCTCTTCTCTCGTGCACACAGGCATGCACACACTCTTGCCTGCCTCTTCTTCCTCCGCACGCCCCCAGCACCCTGGCTCTGAACTCAGAACTTCTCTCTCCTCCTTTGTCCCTCACACCTGCCCTCAGGAGAGGTTTTGATAAACTAAGCCATCTGGAGGATTTAAATAGGAGAATCTGAAAGCTGTGGGGTCCTCAGAAATAATGCCCAGGCTAACAGTTACCATGTGTTCTATAGAAAACCAGTCCCCCAAAACAATAATACCAGTTACTTCCAAAAGAGAGCTCTGTGAACAAATAAGTTTGGTGAACACTGGCTTAGATAAGTGAATTTTTAATTGCAGGACTTGTCAGAGCCTCTACTATAATTACTCTGATGAGTTTCCCAGGGGGTGATATGGTTTCCAAACTTAACCTCATCACCTGTGAAAACCAGTCAACAACTCCAAGAGCTGGGGTTCTCTGTGAGGACCACAGGGAGCAGGTGACTCACCTGAGTTCAGGTGACCTACCTAAGCCATTCACTCAAGGCCTTGGCCAGGCACGTGGGTGGCTCCAGCTGGTGAAATCCCCGTGGCCACTAAATTCTGTTTCAAATCTAACTCTCTAGGATTTTTCATTTTCCATTTCCAGAACATCTCAAGGGCAGCCTGAGGTGACTTCACACTTAGGGAGAAGGAGGGAAATGGACAGGGAGCTGGGAGCCCTCGGAATTTTCTAGAACTAAAGCTTCGGACCCCCACAGAGGCAATCCGAGGCTTGGTGTCTCGAGGCCCCACATTCCTGGAGGCAAATGCAGCACCTCCTCCCAGGCCGGGAGGTCACTGCCAGCAGCAGAAATTCTTGGAGTTCGTCTCGGATGGAAGGTGCTACTGGCCCATCCGTCACGATCCAGGCACATCGGTGACTCCCGGAACTTCACGAACAGTTGAACAGAGCCGTTCTCTCCCTAGAGCCCAGGAATCTTCTCGAGGGGTGTGGAGCAGAGGCACCTCCTCAGGTCTGCAAGAAGCCAACAGGAGAGAGGAGGAAAGGAAGGCAGGAAACAAAAAGATCCAGGTATCAGCGGACCAGGAAATGCCCGCGTGTTCGTGTCTTTGCTGAGACTCAGAAGTGAAGGCGAATGCACCGACTGTGGCAGGAAGCCACGAGTGCTCATTCCCAGGTGGCCAGCTGAGACTAAGGAGCCGTGTAACGCCGTGTGACATATGACCGCGGGACAAGCTGCCTCCCAAGCCAGCTGGGGTCAGTGACCTGAGCCCGCGAGCCACGAACCCAGCTCCACCCTCCCCTCCACCTTCACCTCCCCTCCCAGTGCCTGGCTCCCGCAGGAATGCCCAGCTGAGAGAGAACAATACGTGAAAATAGAGGGGGCTGGAGTTTTTATCAAATGTCTCATTTATTATGCATTTCTCACTGAGAAAAAAATTCCCACTGACCAAAAAAAACAAAAACAAAAAACCCACCACAGTACCTCCTGTGTCATCTATCCAAGCAACCTCCCTGATTTGGGGAGGGAGAGGAAGGGGGCCTGGCCTCCACCACCCTCCCAGCAGGCCGTTCGGCAGCCACTGCCCGGAATCCAGCAGGTGCCCGGGCCACTCTGCTGACCTGCACAAAGTGCCCTCGTATTGTTCAAACACTCAAACTCCATTTAAGGGAGGTTTCCTTGGAGTTCAAACAAGGAACAAAAAGTTGTGAGTTGTAGCCTGCACAATCCAGAAGACCCTGCGGCAAGTTCCTCGGGCAACTCAGACCTTACTGATTCCGACTTTATGGGCTTTGCCTCACCATCCCCCCCACCCACCGCCCGCCAGGCACACGCACACCAAAGTGATACTCAAAATTGTTAACACTTTGCCTGACACCATCCTCCTCAGCCGGCACTTTACTCTTAGGTGATTAAAATTAAGTTTCTTGGTATTATAGGTTTAGTGTGTTGGGGTTTTCTGTTTGAGTTTCTTAAACTCATGAAAGTGACTTATGAGTCACTTATAACTATTTATATTGCATTATATGAAAAACATAAGGTAAGTTTAAAAATAAAGCTTGTGTTAAATGAGGTACCAGGGACATATTGGCCATTTTTAGAATGTTCAAGATTGCTATGAATGGTAGGGCTCCCATCCTTGAGAACTTTTGCATCTTTATGAATTCTTTGGGTTTGTTTTTGGGGGAGTTGGACTCATTTATTGAATTCTTTGAGAGTCTCTCTCTCTCTCCCCCCCCTTCCTCCCTCCATCCGTTTTATTTTTCTCCCCAAAGACAATACTTTTCTCCTTCCAAATTATAGATCTATTTGCTTACTCAGTAACATAGAAAAATGTGTGCCGGTTCCCCCTTCATGAACACAAGTCAGACCAGGCTTTTCGAGCTAATATTCTGCATGGGGGCAGGCTGGCTCTAGGCAAACCAAGTACAGCAGCTGGCCGTGACATCTCTCAGTAGCAACATGACTGTGGGCAGAAGACATTCCTCCAGCCCTTGGCTACGTTGTGAGATGGATCGTGGGCTAGGCTGCAAGGACTGGCGGAGTGCTGTGTACTTACACAAGGTCGAGCTGTGCCTCTCCCGTGAGTGAGAATTGCTGCGAACGTTCTCGGGGCAGATCAGAGGACGACTCCAAATATAGTAGCATTACAGGACTGAGTTCTCTCTCTCTCTCTCTCTCTCTCTCTCTCTCTCTCTCACACACACACACACACACACATACACACAGATACACTTTTTAACTTAGACCTTGGACCTATATATGTAAGAATTGCAAGGTTTCTCTCCCAACTAGAGGTGATGTGCAAAGTAGATTACAGCCACGGGTGGCAATCCTCCAATACTCCCCTGGGGTCTTCAGTGCAGAGTAAGATCCTTGAGGCCTTCTGATGACAGACTTAACCTTTTAAGTGCTGGATAATGGAGAGGTCCACGGGAGACTAGAGACAAGAGAAGGACCGGAGTAGTCAGGGAGGCCAGCCGTGGGGAGGGGTACTTGAGGAGCTCAGAACAGATGAAAGTATTTTCATATTTAAGAAGTGCCGAGGCGCTACTGACCCATACGGCTGAAGATCAGTTGTGTCCTCACCTCGTTCCCCATCAATACACTGGAAAGAACAGAAAAATGAGTAGAATCCTATACGCAGAGAATGTGATTTTAGTGGAATGAAGTAGAGTCACCTGAGCATAACGAGCTCATTAGCATTTCTGGAGACAGTTCACCAGTGGCTCTCTGAACACTGGGACCCAAGGTGTTGGTGGGAGCAAGCTGTGACTTGAGGGCGGGGGATGATGGCCCCACAGGCAAAAGCCTCACCTGCATCATCTCCAGCCTCTCCTAACTCCAGAATTGCCCACTTTTCAGCACTGAGGGAAGGACAGTAAACATCACTGCCTGTGGGTCCCCTAAGAATTGCCCCACCCTGGCCCCCAGCTCACAGCAAATTCCATTCATCGTCTTCATTGTATTCTAAACCTAAAGAAAACAAGGTGTCCTGCCCAGCAGCTCGTCCATAAAACATTAATCACTATCCCCCCCTCTTTGAGAGGCTCCCGACCGGTGAAGGTGTGACCTCCAGGAGTGATGGAAAAATCCTAATGGGTCAGCACGTGGCTGGGCCACATCAAGGACAGGGGCCCCTGTTCCTCCAGTGCTTTTCCAGACCAGCTCCCGGCTTTGGTTTGCAGGATGCTGAGGATGAGCCTGGGAACCCCCAAAGAGAGAGAACCCTCCCTGCATCTACCAATTCCCCAAAAGGCACCGTGGTCCTTGGAGCCAAGTGGCAAATGGCCGCCTTGAGACATCCACACCCTTTCATCTGGGTCCTCTTCAAGCCCACGTGAGCTTTTGAGATGGATACTGACACTGGGATCAAAGCCAGAGTTACAGGCCACCAGCCCCATTGAGGCTTCATGGCACGTATGTCTGACCACTTGCTACTGACCCCAAACCAGGGTAGCGTCAAAGATCAGTTCTTCTCCCTTGGACTGCTCAGCACCCCTCCAGGGTCTGGGAAGAGGAATCCCTTTGATCCTGGAGGAGAAAGGGAATTATCAAAAGAGAACTATGGGTCTACAAGGATCCCAGATTCCTGGATACTTAGAAACCCGGAACAGATTGACCCCGTCATATATATATATATATAGAGAGAGAGAGAGAGAGAGAGAGAGAGAGAGTGTGTGTAAAGGCAACCTCAGGTTGATATGAGCATTCATCACAGACCTCTGGAAGACATTCCCTCCAAAGGGCTTTGGAAAATCATGCAATCTGGGCCAGGGATCCTTGGTCCCAGAATCAGTGGGGCAATTGTGGAACCACAATGTCTTGCTCTTGTGAATCTAATGAAGGGACAAATATTCTAGGATTCAATGGCTACTAGATTAGATTCTGCTTCCTCCTCGGCCAAGTGCAGAGGGCACAGCCTTCCAGGCCCACTGAGCCACCTCCAAGTCTCCGTTGGACCATGAGGGAGACCCAGTAGGCACCCAGCTGAAGGGGTGTGATAGATGCTCCCCACCAAAGCACTTCACGTGTGTAGTCATCTGAATGCTCTGCAGCCAGGGGACAAAGGCTGAGTCATGGAATCTTCCAGGAAATTTACTTTCTCCGTTAAAGTTTGATGAAGAAAACAGAAGGGCTCCGGTTGCTCTACCAGCCTCGCTCCAGTTCCAGTATTTCCCCCCAAACCTTTTCTCTGTGCTGGGCTGGACAAAACGCGAGCAGAGCAGAGAAGGGCTGACCCTTGAGAGTGCCTGAAGCACTGAAGCCGTGGACCAGAAGATGAGAGGATGTCTGGGGAAGCCTCACCCCGAAATTTTTGTCCCCAGGCCTGAAAGGGCATCTGAGGCTCCTTCATCGTGCATCATTTTCCCTCAGGGTGCAGCACTGCCCTTCCCCTTCCCATATACTCTGGTGGGAGGGGGCAACCTATGGCTAAGCAGGTTTATCAGACATTTTCCTCCAGAGAGAGGGGCAGTCAGGCCTAGAGAGCTCCGGGGAGGCTGGGGTGGGGCCAATGCCAGGGGAGCGGCCCTGGGTCCGGTGGTGCCCATGTGTCTGAAGCAGACACCAAGTCCAGCCGGCCCCAGAACGGGATGCACTTCTCCTGGAGCTGGAGTCCCTTCAGCCTGCCATTCTCCTTCCTGTTCCTGCCTCTCCACACCCCACAGGCAGAGGAAGACAGGCTGCCTGGCTGGCCCAGAGCTAAACTTCATGGAGGTCATGACAAAACAGGCTAGCACCACATCGTGGGAGGAGCCCAATCCTTGAAGCCAGGCAGAGCACGTTCAAATCTCAATTCTGCCACCAGCCTGCTCTGTGACCTTGGGCCAATCATTTTGTCTTCAGGGGCCTCAGTGTCCACTGTAAATGGGGGCAGTCATGTCTCCCTTCCAAGAGTGTTGTAACGATCAGAAGGACTGTATGGCATGACCCGGGGAAGTTTCTCACACAAAGTAAGTGCTCAAGAAATAGCGGTTCCCTGATCTCACCTCTTCTTTCGGTCCCGCCTCTTGGCGCTAGGATTCTAGAAGTTGTAACTACACAGTCCGTAAGAAAGGCTCTGTCCTAGATGGCCAGGGGTGGTGAAGGAAGAGCTGGGATTGAGGTCAGGGTGGCCAGGGTGGCAGCGGGCTAGCCCGTATACTGTCCCCACAGCGTAGCCATCACTCTCCACTCACACCAGCCTGTCCTCAGCCTGGGAGGTTTGCATGCGCTGACACAGCACAGCCGCCCCTCACAGGGAGAGACCCAGTGGACACTGGAGGAAGAAAGCCTTTTCCAACAGCACTGACTTAGCCTTCACTGGGGTGACCTAGCCCCTGGCCCTGCCCTAGGCGCCCTTGCATTACCATTAGCCAGGCCTCCACCAGAGGGAGGCAGGACCCATGTGTCTCCCAGGAGCAATGATGGGACGCCAGGACCTTCCCAGACACCCCTCCCTGATCAGCCCACACCTGTGATGATAGCTACACCTGTGGCCTGTTGAGATTTCTAGAAGGTTGGGGGTTCTCAGAGCCTCCCAGATTCTAGGCCTCTGTGGAAGGTACAAGCCTGCTCACTGGACACTCAGTTTCCTAATATCGTTGTCTCCACTTTGAGAAACCAGCCTTAAGTGTGTGTGTGGTGGGCAGGGAGGGGGGGTGTCTGGGGCCTGTGTCCAAGTCTCAGCCTGACACAGACTTGTCCCGTAAGTTTGCGTGTCCATCTCCCTTTCTGTCAAATCAGGACAACCACACCTGCTGTGCTCCCAACTCTGAGAGAGGCCCTGAGTGGGAAGGGGCTTTCTGAGTCCAGGAGGGCTGGACAGAGCCCTGTTCAGCCCACACCAACCTCCGGACTACATGAGGACAGATGGAAAAGCATCCGTCAGATGGGTGCAGACAGAGTTGTCTTTTCATGGCTCTCTGTCACCCTCGGGGCAGAGGCCAGCCCACTCTGACCTCTCTTCTCTTCGGCCCTGGGCAGACATCCTAGGAATCTGACTAAAGCCACAGACGCCTCCACAGGAAAATACACATCCTCACCAGGTGTGGTACCTACCTCCAGGAGAGGAGGGGCCCACAAGGCCTCAAGGGGTTAAGTTGCTCTGCCCCCCTGAGCTAGTCACCCTTCCCAGCCAGCTAAGTATCACCCGTTCCCAGCGCAACTTCACTCAGTTCTGATGCGTGAGCTCTTGGCAAAACCTTGGGTCCCACTACGCAACACAGACGTGGGTGGGGCCGGGAATGGGAGTGGAGGGACAGAGGGATGGACACCCGAGCGGCCCCTGGTGCTCCCTGAGCCATGCTCTGAGGAGGGCAGAGGGGTTGATGGGCCTGTCACACTTCAGTCCTGCTTTCCCCCATGTCTTTCACACTCCATCACCAAAAATGGCCCCTATGGGGGGCAGGACCCTGTGTTGCTCAGGTGGAGTTCTGGGGTGAGGCTGTGTCTGCCCACTGGGACCAGGCATCCTCGGGGCAGGAGGGCAGGCAATGGCTCCCCCTCAGACTGGGTCTGCAGTGTGGGCACCAATCTCCTCTTCAACCCCAAGATCCTTCATAGGAACACAGTAGCCAAAGAGGAAAAACTACAGGAAGCCCAGATGACCTTATAAGTCATTTTCCTTTATTTTCTTAACATATAATGAACTTCCGATTCCAAAGAGACATCTATGCAGAGCAGACAGATGCAGGGTCTGGTATGTAGCAGTCAGAACCAGGCAGGAAGTGGGTCTGCCCCCCTCTCCCCTCCAGCACGACCCTCACCCCTCCTGGCTTCTGACCGCTGCCCAGCTGGGAATAAGAGGGGTCAGTCTCATGGTCCAGGGAGTAGCCAGAGACATGGCCTTGGTTGCTAGGCCTGGCCAAGTCATTACCTAGCTGTGGGACCTTGGACCTCAGTTTCCTTATCTGTTAAATGAGCTAGAAGTCCCTGCTAGGGAATGGAGAAGAGAGTGTGTAGATGTTATGATGGGTCGGTGACCATTTAGGGTTACCTGGTTGTCCTGCTGCTTCTAGATAATCTGCAGATGGGAGTCACTTGGGTTTTGTCACCATCATGCCTACAGGCATGCTGGGGGACCTGCTCTGGCCCTGATGGGATTGAATAGACTGTGGAGACAGCTGCCCCCAAAGCAGACTCTCTCCTCTGAAGTGTCCTTGGGCTGCACTGATATCTACATCATCAGGCCAGGGCTGACTGTCCCTTCCAGGTAAATGAGAAGGGAAAGCTGTGGCCTGGGGTCACACAGGGAGCCTGTGCAGGTCACCCAGCTGCCCCAAATGCCTCCAACCAGGAGTTCAGCAATAGGGGAGGGAATCAGCTCCTCCTCCCCCCTCAGGATCAGCTGGGGGCTTAGAAACCCCCCTCAGGGTCCAGCAAGGGCCATGTGCCTCCGTGGGCTGATCTGCATCATGGTCATCTGTCCTCGGGCGTGGGGCTTCTGATAACCAACTGCCCTTTAATAAACACACACCTGCATAAGCGTGACCTGTGTCTACACTGGCAGGAGGAAGTGGAGAATCACATGGTGATTAAGATGATGCAATGAGAGATGGGAAAGGCCAACTAAAACCCAGTGAAGCAGCATGGGTATTGCTCCTTCGAGCTCCATCTGGCACCATCCTGCGACAGCAGACCCTGTCCCCGCTGCATAGGGGTCGGCCCTGCTCCCTGGGAACAGGGACTTCTCAGGGCCTGGGCTGTCTGTTGGTCTCTGCTTTGAACCATGTATGCATATGTCCATGTGTTCACACAGATGTATACTACAGCTCTCCCCTCGGGAAAGAACCAGGGCAAGTGGAGGAAGTGCTGGTCCATACTACATCTTCTAGAACCCATAGAGTATCTACACTTAAAGAATAGAAAGGCCCCGGGTCCGTGGAGCTCTCCCTGTCCCTGCCGCCTACAGATATGGACCCTAAGATATGGATGATCGCAAGGCCATGCAGCAAGTCTGGGGGCGGAGGTGGGGCTGGAGGCGAGCCAAACTGCGGGAACGAAGCCGGCCGGCCGCTTGCCTCTGACTCGGCACCTCCTGCCATCTCTTCCCCTCAGAGCACCCTTGGGGGCAGAGGGCATGTTCCAGAAGAAGGAGGGCCACGCCCAAAGGCACAAAGCAACAACAGTGGCGCCCCAGACCCCTGCAGCAGATGAGCTGTGCAGCAGCTCTGGGATGAGGGACTTCCTGGCACACCTTCCGTCACACTCTGAGGGGACAGCTTAGCAGGGTGGGTCCCTCTCTTTCACTTCCTCTGTGGCTTCAAGGGAGTGAGTGATTGGTCAGTCGTGGTCCCCAGGAAGCCCTGGGGCCAGGAAACAGAGACAGAGAAAGAAAGTGATAGAAACAGCCCCGAACCAGGCTTGACCACACAGTGCTGGAGGATCTTTGGGAAGTGACGGTGGCCAGCTTGTCAGAGTGTCTACAACATGATTTCACCCTCCCCGCCCTCTGCCCGCCCCTGCCCCGCCCCCACGGGGGTGCCCGGGCCAGAGCCTCTCTATTTGGGCTTCATCTCCACCCTCGAGTTGATGTCGTCGCCTTCCAGGTCGTACTCCTCCACCTGGCCGCTGGTCCACACCTTCATGCGGTCCGTGAGGTCGCTGCTGCGTGGGGCCAGGATGAAGTCGTAGATGAGCACGGCCAGGGCTCCCCCGATGAACGGCCCCACCCAGAAAACCTAGGAACAGAGCAGGTATGCTCAGAGGGTGGGACGCCTGCCCTGAAGACAGCCCCCCACCACCCCATGGCATGGGCTCTCTCCCCACCTGTGCCTGGATTCAGAGGCAGGCAGTGTTGAACCCCAGTGTCCTGATTGCAGAGCCCCCGGAGCTGGCCCAAGCCAGGACGCTGATAGTGGGCCTCTCCTCGCCTCTGTGTGCCCCCACTCAGGGTGCCTGGCGTGACTAGACCAGCCCTGCCCACCCCTCCCCAGCTTCCGAAGGGCCACAGGAATGTCTAGCTTAATAAACGGTGGCCCGAAACAGACACGTCGACGGGCAGAACAGCTACCTCCGTTGAGTGCTGACTCTGAGATTGAGTGCTCAATCTACAGGTGGTGAGGCCATCTGTCCCAGAAGCCACCCTGGGAGGTAAGTAGGTGCCACAACACCCCCACTTCACCGCTCAGGGAAGGCAGGTACCGGAGGGTCGGCAGCCTGCCCATGTCACACTGAATGGAAAGGGGCCCCAACCCACGATCGGGCCTGGCTCTCCACCACGCTGCTGGGATGCTACACCCCACCACCCCCATGTCAGGCCTTGGTTTCCCAATTTCCTCCCCCGTTTCTGTCTCCCAGAGCGTCCGTGATGGGAGAGGATGCTGCAGAGTGGAGTTGGAACCACCACTCGGTACCAAAACCCCTCGCCCGCTCCAGGGGATATCCCCCCGACCCCTTACCCAGTGGTCCTTGAAGTTACGCGTGATCACGGAGGAGCCGAAGGACCGGGCGGGGTTAATACCGCAGCCCGTGTAGTCAATCTGCAAGGGGAAGGGCAGGAGGCGGAAGGGGGAGAGCCAGAGAAACAGACAGAGCGGGAGGAGACACAGTAACACACAGAGAGGAAACACGGAGGTGACAATTAGACCCAGAAAGAGAGGGGCACACTGACCCAGAAAGATGGTCAGGAGGCCCCTGTGCTGCCCTCTCAGAGCAGGACCCTGGCCCCAGCCCCCTGCCAACGACAGGGTACCCCAACTGCCCCCGCTCCCACCTGGGAAGGCCCCACACTCACCGCCAGCAGGTGTCCCAGGGCCACAGAGAGGCCGATGGCGAGAGGGCCCGAGCCCCCGAGGTCCCGGCGCCTCCTGTCAGTGGTGGCCAGCACACAGAGCACCAGCTGCAGCGTGCCAATGATTTCGATGCCCAAGCCCTGACCAGAGTTCACACCAGGGGCCAGCTGTAGGGAAGAGGGGCCGCGAGGTTCAGTGAGCAGGCGAGGTGGGGCCGGTGTCCCAGGCCCCCCAGGCCCTGGCAACTCAGTGCCCTTGGAGCCCATCACATTAGCCCCCAGCTGGGCCCAGAGGGGGCCAGGCCCCACCCAAGCACACACCGCTGGTAGTGAACACCAAGCTTTGTCCCTTCCACACCTCTGAGGAGGTGCCAGCTCAGCCCCTGGTACCTGCCTCCACCCTGCAGCACTCTACCGAGGCCAGAGAAGCCTGCATCCCGCTCCAGCCAACCAGAGCATCCTGGGGTACCAGAGTACCCGAGGCGAGGGGCAAGTCCCAGATGTGGGAGGGCCCACCTGGACACATTGCTTCACACCCCACAAGTCCAGAACATTCCACCCCATCCCCTGCTGCATCTAAAGCTCCCAGAGCTGGGGGAGGGTCTTCCTCAGTTAGCTGGCCCAGCTCCCTTAGTCTCTCTCCTTGTGCCCGGCTCCCTTGTTGCCCCGCCCTCTGTCTCCTACCTCACCTCTGTCTGTCTCTCCCATTTCTTCTCTGCCCTCCCTGTCTTCCCCTCCCTCTCCGTCTCGTTCCTGGACAAGCTCCCCTCCTTCTCCCTGGCCACATAGGCCCCGCCACTACCGTCTGGCTGCCACTTGCTCTTGGGCCACTTTTAGAAACATGACTCATGGAAAAAGAAGGGAATGGGAGCTGCCATGAGGTCACCAGAGCCCTCCCCCTGCAGCTGCACCAGGGAGACCCCTCCCCAGGGAGCTCCGGCAACCTCCCCTTTGTGGGGGTCCCAGGGGCCAGGTGCACCCACAGAGGGGAACTGGGCCACATGGGCAAAGGCCCACTGGCAGAGATGTCCGGATGTGGCCACGCGGTCTGCCTTCCCCCAGGCAGAGTTGGTGTGTCCAAATAAGCCTGAACTTGAAGTCTCATCCTGGGAACGAAGGGAGAGGGGGTGGTCCTCCAAAGCCGGAGGGCATTTTATAAAAGCCTAGGTGGGGGCCCTCTTCCAACCCACCCCCACCACCCCCCCGGAGTTTTTCTCAAGCTCACCCTGAGGCCATCTTACAAGAACAATTCTCTTCCCGCCTTTGTCTGCAGTCCTGGGTCACAGGGAAAGTGACTCACATCCCCTCCCCTGGGCTGCAGCCCCAGCTCTAGGCTTTTCCTGGTGGACCCCAGCACTGTAACCCTTCAGCCCAGCCAGCCCTCTGGGCAATGCCCAGTTTTCTTCCCATCCCAAGGTTGGGTGGTGGAGGCAGAAGGCCTGTGTTCAAGTCCTGACTCTCCTTCTTGCTGGTGCCATAGCCATGGCCTTTCCCCAGTCTGATCCTCAGTTTCCCCATCTGTAAAATAGCTTTCCCTGCCCACTTTCCAGAGTGGCTGGAGTTTCCAAGGCAATGGGGTGGGGAGGGGGGTCTTAGGGCATTTGGGAAGGGCTGCAGAGGCAGGAGGGACCGGGATAGTTGTGGCTTTGTTCTGGTTCTTTCTCACCTTATCCCCAGCCCTGGCGGACAGGTGGAAGGGGAGGGACCCTGCATAGGATTGTGCAGACCCAAGCGAGGCCTGCCTGGAGCCAGGATGAGCTCCATGGAGGAGAGGCCTGTGAGACTGGGCCAACTGTACAGACGCCCGTCCACACTCACACCTACCCTCCTGACAGGCTTCAGGAAACTCAAGCCTCCTCTTCCTGCTCTCTGCTCTCCAGGCTCAGCCTAATTGCTAGCTGGCGGGAGTCCTGAAACCAGGCCCGGCATGCTGATTAATGGAGCCATTGATCTAAGTGGTTCCTGCCTCCTAGCCTCCCACGTCCCCACCCTCTCACAGTTGTGGCCTGGGCAAGCTCATCTCCTCCCCCAGTTCTTAACTAGGTCTGAGTACCCCAGCCCCTGCTCTGCCCAAAGGCACAGGGTTTCATGCAGTGAGCAGAGCCAGGGGCCCTGTGCCATGCCCAGCCCTTTGAGTCCACGGGAAGCAGAGGGGGTGACCACCTGCCCTGTGAACTCTGTGTTATACCCCCTTCCTGACCACTCAGAGTCTTTAGCTCAGAACCACATGGGTTGACGAACTTCCTCTCCCGATAGCCATCACCACCACCATTAGGAAGCCTCCCCTGATTGCTTCAATGTCTACTGACCGCTTCTCCTTTGACCACTAACACACTTGTGTGACTTACATCTGGCAAAACTTGATAATTCAGAACTGTAAGGGATAAAGGTCTGCTGAAAGTCAATGTCCAGAAGAAAGCAGGTAAAAATTCAAAATATGTTACTGTTCACAACCCATTAAATCTGAAACAATTGCTTAAATAGGGCTAATCTCAGTTGTGGTCACTTGGTATTGGAAAAAAAAAAAAAGCACATCCCCAGGGAGTTGTGCCCAGCCTAGGGCTTATATGTCACTGACAAAACCGCCTTCCAAAAAAAATTCCCAACAATCAGTTTTATGAATATAAGTATGAACAACAGAATAAGCCCCACATTGAATCCGAAGCATCAGAAAGAAGCAGAGTCTCCATTCGCACATCAAATCCATGTAAGGCCACTCTCAAGGCCCAGTTCAGACCCCACCGACTCCAAGAAGCTTCCCCCGGTGCCTGGCTGGAACTAACTTCTGAGGCTGTGCCATCATGCTCTCACTGAACCACCTGCAACTCTTTCAGGGAAGTAAGCCTCCTGCCTCTTCTCTGGGCACCTCAGACCCCTGGCCTGGGGGCTTGGTGAGGACAGAGTGGGGAGACCTTCCCATCTTGCTGCCTGGACCCCAGACGGGACACTTGCTGTAGTGACAGAAGTTGCAGATAATGCTAATTTTCTAGAACTTCCACCCTCTCTGGAGGCAGCCTGGCTCCAGGGACACTCTCTGGACTCAGGGCAGGTTTACTGGCTTTCTGGCTGGGAGACCATTAGTCTTTGTGGGTCTTACAGGGCAGGCCGTGCAAGCCTCCGTGAGGTAATGAATGAGGAGGCTGAGTCCCAGGGAGGAGATAGCAAAGCCATCTTGTCCCAGCCAAGGATACTGACTATCTACAGGACCAGTCAAGGGACCCGGCTGTTCCCATCTTGGACTGAGGAATGGCTGGAAGATGGGTCTATAGCAGCCAGCGTGACCCAGGCCCCGGGACAGCAGCAGGGGCAGCGGGGGGAAGGTGTACAGGGCTGACCTCTCTAGACAGTGGTCCTCAACCCATCCCTGCTGCCCATGGACAGAATGACCAAGGTCGCTTCCTAGGCCCAGGGCCCCAACTCGACCCGGGCACCCTGGTGTCCCACCCTTGGGCAACAGCAGGTTCCAGAACTGGCCTGGCTGTACTCTGAGCATCCAGGCTCAAATAACAGGGGAGGGGAGACATCAAGGCCTGCCCTGCTTGCCCAATGCCTCCAGGACTCAGCACTCACAGCGAGGGGGACCTCAGTGGGTCCCTCATGTCACCCTTTGATGGGTATTCCTGTGTCCATGGCCCTCCGGGTAACCAACGCTTTGTGGGCCTCTGTGTATCTTTGTAGGTTGGTGTCTGCAGGATCTGGGGGTGACCGTATGTGTCTGGGTGTGACTCTTTTCTTTTTCATTAGACATTAAGAGGACTGATTACATCATAATTGAATGACAAGTCTATCAAAGAGCTACATAAATTCTAAGCCTATATGCACCAGACAAGACAGCCTAAAAAAATGACAACCAACAGACCTGTAAGGTGAGCCTGATCAGTCAGCCACCAGAGTGAAAGAGTTCACCAGCCCGCTCTTAGAGATGGATAGACTAAAGCAATCAGACACTATAAATAGCACCAACGGGAAGGATTTGAGCCACATAATTAACAAGCTTGATTTAAGGAAAATACATAAAGTCCTGCACCCCAAATTTGAGAATACCCACTCTCTTTGTAAAGCCCCCATGTGGACATGCGGACCGACTTAGTCGTGTATTGGCCCGGGCGTTCCAGCTGTCTCTGAGAATCCCGATCACACACGAGCCGTCTCTTGGCACGGGGGGCTCTGTGTGTCTGGGGGGGTCTCTCTGTGGCATGTGACCCTGCGTGACTGTGCTGTGCATCTGGTGGCATTTCTGAATGTGTCACCCTGTCCCTTGACATCACAGGTGCCACCACTGGCTGGGGAGAGGGGCGGAGAAGAGAAGGAGGTCCCCCTTGAGGGACAGAGAGCGAGCCGCAGATTTCAGAGGGTCCAATAGGCTCCCAGAAGCCACTTCATCTTCCTGACAAGAAACAATACACAAAGCAATGGCTTCCTCCCTCCCTCCCTCCCTCCTTCTTTTCCTTACTCCAGGGCGTCCCCACCCTCCTGCCAGGGAAAGGAAGAGGCTCCCTTGAGGAGCACTTACACCCCCCTCTTGGGATCCCAGGGCCTGAGTGGAACCACCCAGGCTTGTGAATGTGCTCTACACCCACCTGCGTGTGCCCCCCCGTGCCGTGCGTGTGTGTGTGTGTATGTGTGTGTGTGTGTGTGTGTGTGTGTCGGTGAAGTGTGAGCATGTGCGCTTTGAGCATGTGAGCAGGAGCAGCAGAAAGAACCAAGGGCCAGGAGGCAGGCTGGGGGCACAGTCCTGCCCTGCCCTGCCCCGCTACGCAACCTAACAATCTCAATGCCTCTGCGGCCTCAGTTTCCTGATCAGTAAAATGGAGGCGTTAGCCCCAGGATTCCTCCCCGCCTGACATGGGACCCCTGCCCCCAGGGCCCACAGTCACCCTCCCGGCCAGGGTTGTCAGTGCAGGATTTCCACAGAGCCATCTGAGTCTCAATATGTAAAGCCTGTTACCGGACCTCCCTCCCAGAGCAGTTGGAAGCAAGCCGATTCTACCCGCACACCCTAACAACAGGGAGCTTACAGACTCGGGGGCAGCCCCTTCCCAATTACATCTGCCTCTCTCTTGTTCTAGTGGTGGGATTTCAGGCACTGAGAGGAGCTGCTACTGGGAATGGGGCATTTTCCAGTCTTTTCTACCATCTTTTGAGTTGGGGTTCTTGACTCAACTGGACTGCAGCTCCTTGGTAATGTGAAGCTGGCCCCTCACTTAACCCCCTAAGCACCACTGTGGGGCAAAGAGCCCCCCAGTCCCCGGAGAGGAGCCCTGGCTGAGGGGACATTGACCATGACAACATTTTCCTGCCCACACCTGCAGGCGTGTTGACTCAGCCCCAGCTATTCAGGAGGCCCCAGAACCCACTGGCACTTCCAGAGGGCAGGGACCATGCCCCACCCAGGGAGGCTCTGCCGGCAAGAACAGGGGGCTCTTGGGGAAAGCTTTCCCAAGCCAATCCCTAAGGGGTGGGTGTGGGGCATGTTTCACCGGCCTGGGGAAAGCCCTGGTGGCTGATGCTGAAGGAACCCCCCCACTGGGTGGGACCCTAGAGAAAGTGGGGAGCACTCTAGGGCTGAGCTCAGGTTGGGGGGCACTCCATGGAATCGGTCTGCAATGAACTAAGGGCTCAAGGCATGAGAGGGAGGCTGTGTCCTGGGGGCACCAGGCGGAAGGTGAGGCCCTGCAGACTGGGGTGCTCCAGCAGGCCACATCCCCTCTCATGGCATTGTCCTTTCAGACAAGGGGTTCCTAGAGTGAGCCCTGGGTAAGGCCAGGCTTTGGGGTGGGCAACCTGGGGCCAGCAGGGCTGCTCCAAGGGCCCTCACAAGGGAAACTGCCTCAGAATTTTCTGTGGTGAGGGAAGTTTCCACCACAAAGCTCCTGCCTCTCTACGCCCTCCCCTTCATCTGGTTCTGGCTGGAAACTGTAATTATATGTCCCAGCTAGGGCACCACCACCCAGCCCCCGGCCCCCTCTCTGGGCACGTCCGTCTAAAAACTGGCTTCCCTTTCCCCAAGGCACCCCCAACTCCGGTGGAGGCGGAGGGTCCCTCAACCCTGGAAGGACTCGTGGCCAGTGCGGGGGAGGGGGCCAGGGACAACCCTCTCACTCGGCGGTTGGGGAAGCCGAGCCCAGGAAACTGGGGAAGGGGAGAGTTTAGGGCTGAGGTCAGGCCCTGGGTGTAGCAGACAGAAGCAGTCCCCAGGCAGTCAGACCCAGAATCAGCAGGGCTGAGAGAAGACCCTGAAGAGGGAAGGTTTACCCTCTGCCTGAAGCCCCCGCCCCCTGCCCCAAATCCCAGGCTTGGGGACAGCCAGGCATCCAGTCCCCTCTCGGACACAGGCAGACACTGGCCTGAATCCTGACCGTCCATTCTCCAGAGCCCCAGCCCCCCACCCTGACCCCCACGCCCACCAGCTCCCCCCCACCCCTCGTGACTCCCTGACCCTGAGCTCCCACTGCCACCTTGCCTGTGCTCACGCCCTTTCTCTGCCCGGAAGCCCCTTTCCCAGTCTCCACATTCAGCCTCCCATGGCACTTCCTCGGTGAAGCCTTCCTGGCCCTCCCCACGGCTCCAAGACAGAAGTTCCCTGGTAGCCCTGACACCTCTTATCACACCGGCCTCCTGCCCTATATCGCAGGCAGCTGTGCGAGGGGCTTATCTTGCCTGCCGGGGCCTTGGTCGCCCAGGGGTGGGGAGCTGGCTGACTCAGCCCCTGCCGGGCCCCCAGTGGTCCCAGTCCGGTTTGCAGGGAGCATGGGTGAGCGAGCCAGAGACGGGAAGGAAAAAAAGAGCTGGCTAACAGTCAGGACTCCCCGGTTTGTGAGCATCTTCCATTTCCCAGAGCCCAGCCACGCCCTGCTATGTCCCTACTTCACAGACGGAAACTGAGGCCACACAGGCAAGGGTGCTGGCATGAAGCATGGTAGCGTCTGGCTAGGGCAGGGGCAGGTAAGGCCACCAACCCCTGCCTCTGACACTCTCACTTCGGGCCGAAATTGGGGTTTGGCTCTTAGAACCAGCCAGGATCCTACAGGCGGGACAGAGGCCCAGGGTCTCTCCAGGGCGTATCCCAAGCCCTGACTCAGTGAGAAGAAAGTTGTCCCCACCATGCCCCCGGGGACACCCCCTGACTCACCCCAACCACTTCCTGCCTCTTCTTTCCCTATTTTCCTTAGGAATCTCCATGCCAACAAAGGGCTCCACTTAGGTTTGGGCCAGGGTGGGGTCCCAGGCCCAAGAGGAAAGAGTGTATCACTTGCTGCATAGACCGTTCTCTGCCCTTCTTGAGGCATTGGGGCCACCTGCTAGATCCCTTCAGATCCCAGGTCCAGTGTCTGACAGGAGCCCTTGGGAGAGATGCTTTCTGTTTCTAGGCCCAGGGCTTGTGCTTCTGAACCCCCAACTTCCATGGTGTAGACAGGACAGTGCCTGCACCCCACCACAACTCTCAGTACCCTTCGTTCAGCATGGCCCTTCTTGGGGTCCTCTTAGCCAGACCCTCCTGGGAAGGGTGATAATTAAACTCAAGTCCCCGAAGTGAGCTTGCTGGAGGTATCGGCGGAGCCAAGAAATATCTAGAGGCCTAGGTTCCCTCTTGGAGTCTCAGGGTCCTCAGCTCCAAGGAAACTCAACAGATTAGCAGCAGACAGGACTTGAACCTGGAGTGCTTGTCTCCCAGACCGGGGCTGCCCCTGGCTTGAGCCTGTCCGTTTTTCTCCCCCACCTGCAACCTGCCCAGCCCCAGCATCAGGGTAACTCTGAGAAATGGAGGCCAGGGAAGGGAAGGGACACTGGAGCAGGGTGTGGCCAGATCAAGATGCCAGAGTCAGTGGCCACCCTCCCTGCCTCTACCTGCGATGCCCAAGTTAGAACACAAAGTCGGCCAATAGATGCCTGTCCCTTGAGAAGGAGGGGCCAAGACGGCACAGAAGGCCTGCGGAGATTCAACCCCACCCCTTTGAAGACCTCTTCTCCCGAGCCATCATGCCCAGCGAGCCCTGCTGTGAACCTGACCCTACCCAGGGGCCACTCCCTCAGGTCACCAGGCTCTGCCCCTCTGCAGAGACTGAGGCTTGGAGGAACGTGGCCTGCCAGAGGTCCCCTCCCTTCCACCCACCTCCACCATGTCTTTCCTGACTAAAGTCTAAACTCCAGCCTGCAGGCTAATCTTCAATCTTGGGCTGAGCAGCAGTTGGCTCTGCAAGGGGGCTGGGTAAGGTGCCACTGTGACACCAGAAGTGCTAATCCCCCCGTGGCAAGGCCGGGCCAGTTGCCCTCTGCCCGCGACCTTCCCAAGCCTCCCCACAGAGGCAGCGCCAGGCTCTGAACTTTGGGAAGCGAGAGAGCAATTGCTATAATCACAGACCACCGTCTCTGAGGAGCCCTTGGCAGGCCGGCTCGCTGCCCCTACGCCCGTCTGCCGTGCCCTGGCCGGGACAGCCGCCTCTCTGGAGATCTCATTCCTCCTCTGTGCTCCTGCGCCTCCCCCCTTCCCTGGGAAGTCACCCTCCAAGCCTTCCTCAGCCTCTCTGAGGCCAAATGTCCCCCCTGCGGCGGCCCAAGCCGGGTCTGAGTCTGCATTTGGCCGGGGGTCTGGAAAAGCCCAGGTCGGCGACAGCAAGCAAGTGCCACCACCGGCCACCCAGGAGGAGTTCTTTACAGCGGTCCGCCGCCCACCCACCAACATCAGCTTACCATTCGTGCCCCCGCCCAGAGCCCGCTGGAGCCAGCAGCAGTGGGGACGCACAGGTACACACTCACCCCCACCCAGTCCCGCCACAGCACTAACACTCGCAGACACACTCCCAGACCCGGGCGCACACGGGCACGCGTAGCTTACGCAGCCACGTGTACACACTGCTCACACACACAAACACACGTGCCACACCTCACGGTGTCTGGCGACAGAGAGAGGAGCGCAGACAGGAGGCAAGATGCCCCCCCCCCCGGCCACCACCCCACACCGCCATCCAGGAAAACCACCTGCCAACAGCCCAGAGAGTGTTTTCACCCCTCCCCCCAACCCCCCAGCTTGGTCTAATTCCTGGGGGTCGAGGAGCAGGAGGGGCTTTCTCCTTGAAGGCAGTTTGTTGGGGCACCTGTGTGAATGTGGGGCAAGCTGGAGGCCCGTGGGGCCGCCCACCTGGGTCCTGCTTGCACACTCGCCCCCCTGGCGCAGCCGTGCCGGGCATCTGGGCAGAGCGGGCAGTGTCTCCCCAGGGTCCAGGCCGTAGGAAGAGGGAGCTGGCTGCCCCGGCCGGGCTGGGGTGGGGGGGGCAGGAAACTATAGCTGAGGGGTGAGGAACTGCTGGCCCTAGTGTAAGCTGCCTCTAGAGCTTCATCCCTGCAACAGACGCCCGCAGGGGACGTTGGCCAGACTTTTCTGCTCTGGGTCTCAGCTTCCCACAGTGCCTGGCAAAAACTGGGCTCTGGGCCGCAGGTGTAGCTGAGTTCCAGCTGCAAGTCCGCATGACCTCCAGCCACCTTGCATCCTCTCTGCTCCTCAGTGTCCCCATCCGCTCAATGGGTGGAGGATGAGACCTCCTGCTATCTCTGCTCCGCTCCAGAGCCCCAGCGCCTGGGGCCACCCCACTTACCTCATTTCGGCCGAGCGAGTTGTCTGGCAGGGCGGAGGTGATGCCTGAGAGGATGGCGGTGGCCACGATGGCCCCCACGCACTGGGCAAGGATGTACATGACAGCCCTGAGGATGCTGATCTGGCAGCTGAGCAACAGCCCCAGCGTGACGGCCGGGTTGAGGTGGGCACCGCTAATGTGGCCCACACTCTGGGCGAGGGTGGCGATGCTCAGCCCGAAGGCCAGTGACACCTTCACATTATCCTGGGCCGCACCTGCTGTCTGGTTGTTCTTCACCGGGTAATTGAAGCCCAGGGCAGAACCGATGCTGATGAAGATGAAGAGGGTCATGGCCAGGAACTCGGCCACCACCGCCCTCCAGAAGAGCTTCTTCTTGAACTCGCTGGCCATGCTGGCAGGGGGCTCAGCTGGAGACCGCTGCCTGGTGCTCCACTCCCTCTGAGAGCTGAGCCACAGCCCGGGCTGGGCCTATTTATAGGGCCCAGGGGTGGGGGGGGGCGGGAGGAGAGGGGGAGCACAAAGGGAGGAAGGCCTCTCCTTGCTCCTGGCCCGCCCCACACTGCACAGGCCTCCTCTCAGCGATGGATGCAGACACAGCTCTGCTGTCGGCCTGCCAACTTTTTTCCCTCCCTCCTCTCCCCCCTCCCTCCCTCTCTCCAACCGCCCTCAGCCCTGCCCAACTCGAGGAGGCAGGCAGGAGGCAGCCACTGCTCTAATAGGCTTTGGGAAATTCCTCCAAGTTGGCCCCACTCAGGGGGCCAGAGAAATCCAGGTGTCCCGCCCTATGTGCAAAGCTCAGGGGGTGCCCATGGGCAGAGCCAGAGGCTCTGGATGGGGCGGGGTGGGCGGGCTGGACTCAGCAGGTGGACGCTGCCTTCCCTGGAGGCGGGGCACCATGATCCTGCTTGCCTGCCATCCCCATCCCATCCCACAGTGGCGTTAGAGACCACGGGTCCAGGGGTCCCCAGGGGGCATTCAGGGCCTCCTGCACCCCAGCCCAGGCCTGGCCACTGGATGTCACTTTAGGGATGTCCCAGGGCCCCAGCACCACAGGCCAGGCCCAGTTGATGGGGGCACAGAGGCATTAGGAGGCACAGAGAGCTCATCTGTGGCCCACCCTGCACTCTATGGTCAAGGGCAGGCCTGCGATAGGCAAGGACGTGGGAAGTACCCACTCTGGGAGCCCTCAAGCTTCCGGAGAAATTTGAACTAACAGAGAAAGTGGGGGCAGTTTAGGATTTTCCTCTCAAAAGCTGCATGCTGGCAGACCACAGGGGAGAGTGAAGGAATGGCAAGCTAGCCTGGAGCCAGGAGGGAAAGAGGAGAGAAGAAGAGAAGACCCAAGACAAAGAAAGAGGCAGAGACGCAGCCAGAGAAGGGAAGAGGAGAGAAGACAGACAGACAGGGGAAGACAGACGGGCAGAATGAAAGAGTAAAAGGGAAGGAGAATCCCCACAACAGTGGAAGTGAAAGAGAGAGATCTCAGGCCAGGCTGAGAAGGAGAGACAGCCAGGGAGCCCAGAGGGTGAAGAGACAGCCTGGAAAAAGACGACACATGACTGGAACCAGAGGCAAGAAGCAAAAGGGGAAAGATTGGGTGGGGGGAGGGGAAGAGCCGCTCTGCAGAGCCCTGTGGTCCAGGCTGTGCCCTGCACATCCTCAAGCCAGAGGCCCCACAGCAGCTGATTAGCTGTACAAGCAACAGGGAGCTCCTGCCAGTCCGCCAGCCTGCTGCGGTGAGGGAAAGGTGGGGCCCCCAGGAGGTGGGCGAGGCCAAGCCCGGGAGAGAGGGGCCCTCTCAAGGCCCGCTCCTCCCACCTCCGGCCAGCCCCTCCTCAGCCCTACGCGTGAGTATTGGCTTCTCCTCATTTTACAGGTGGCAAACTGAGGCTCAGCCAGGGGAAGGACAGCTCTAAATTCTGCATGTGCCAAGGGTAGGGCAAGGATGAGTGTGCGGGTCTTACACCTCTTGTGCGGAGGCCATCTACTGATCATGACACCAGTCCGTATGGGTTGCCCTTTGGCCCGGCTGCCGCACACATCACAGCCACCCTGGAGCAGTGACAAAGCGCCCAGGGATTCGCTGGGAGTAGGAGGCCCACTGGGAGCTGTGACCACCTAAGTACACCTACGGGCCTGTAGGTACAGGATGGAGTGCATGCAAGGCAGGGGGCCGGCACGGTGGCAGGTGAGCCCTGCGTGCTCAGAAAGCGCCGGCTGCTGGAGGTCATCTGTGCCTTAGTAACCATCCAAGAAAGGGACTCAGCCCGAACTCAGTCCCAGAACCCTCCACATCCGTTCCTCTGGGCAACACTTGTTCGGCTCTCCACACCCCAGGGGGCTCCTCATGCCCTGGCCCTGGCCATTCACAGTGTCCTCCTGTCCCCTGAGCTTCCTGGCCCCGACAGGGTCCACTTCTGTCCCGGCCCTCCACCTGGTGCAGGGATGAGGGATGTTGGCATGTACCAGGACTCAGCCTGGAGGCCTGAGGCTGGCAACAGGGCCCACAGGGACCACTGGACTCAGGCCGGCGTTGGGGTACAGCATGTCAGAGACAACAGGAGCCTTCCGTGACAAGGTCCACGGGCCACGTCAGGACCCGCGTAGCTGAGGACGCACGATGTGCTATGCGGGTGCGAGTCACGTGGGACGTACTAACTTATCCACCCAATATTTACTTAGCACAAGTCATGTGCCACCTTGTTCTGATCACTGGGGATACAGCTACAAACCAGACAGCCCAGCTGCTTGTCCTCCTGTGGGCTCTGTGTGCGTGCTCGGGATGGTGGAGCTTGTAACTGCGCAGGGCACGTGGGTGAGTGCATACTTGCCAGAGGACCATGTCCTCCTGGAGCGGGGCAGGATCTGGGGAACCCAGAGGAGGCAAAGCACTTTGGCCAGGGCAAATTGGGTACCACCAACGTCAGGATGATGTGAGGGTCCTCAGGACAATACCTGGGACACCCACTGTGTCTCCCACCCCTCCCCCACATCAGCATGGCCTCTGCCTTAAATGCCACCCACCGTTACAGTTCTGTTCCTTGGGGCAAAGGCACTGCCATCACCAGGAGGCGCCATCTGAATGCAGACCTCTCCAGAATAATGCCCACCTCACTCACCCCCCATGTCCGCCAATGCAAAGGGTCCTGTGTAACCATGACCTGACAATTTCAACGTGAAAGGGAGAAGGACTGCCACTGGAGCCCCAGATCCAGGAAGGCCGCAAAGCCCATGACCTTCTTCTCCCTGGTCTGCCACAAACCCTGGCCAAGCAGCGGAGGGAGGGAGGGAAGGAGAGAGGGAGGGAGGGAGGGAGGGAGAAAGGAAACAGTCTCTGGCTGAGAGCTCTTCCTCACCACAACCCTGGGATGCTCAGATGGTAAGTGATTTGCCAAAGAATGGCAGAGCTAGGATTAGATGTCAGGCCCCCCTAATTCCTAGAACCCCAGTCCAGTTCTCTGCCTGTCAGGGAAGGCCCCTGATGGTCCTGGTTCTCAGATGGAAACCCGAGTTTTTTGTTTGTTTGTTTTTAAGATTTTATTTATTTATTTGACAGAGAGAGACACAGCGAGAGAGGGAACACAAGCAGGGGGAGTGGGAGAGGGAGAAGCAGGCTTCCTGCTGAGCAGGGAGCCCCATGTGGGACTCGATCCCAGGACCCTGGGATCATGACCTGAGCCGAAGGCAGACGCTTAACGACTGAGCCCCCCAGGCGCCCCAGAAACCCGAGTTCTGAGGGCCCAGTAACAAGTACAGGACTGAGGGATCCAGGCCCAAGGATGGGCAGGGGCCGTGGGGGTAGAAATGAGAGGACCATCTCCAAGTTTTCTGCATAATTGGGGTGGGGTGAGGGACAGATGGGGAAGGAAGCACTGAGCCAAGAGTGGACACACAGAGAGGCCAGGGAAGGCCAGAGCCACCCACCCGTGCAGCCCCACTAGCTCTGGTTGCTTGGGCTCTGGGGCAGGGTGCCGCCTCCACCCCAGCTCCTTCTCCAGTGTGGCCTGACTCGGTTAGCAACGTGTCCCTCCCATGGGCAGTGGCACGGGCCCAGCCTCCAGATCCCACAGGCCTGAGCCAGGCTAAATAAGGGGGGGACCGCCCCCCTCCCCAACTCCTGAGCCTTGGGCGGGGCCTGAAGCCACTCAGGCCCGGGCACTGTCTGGCCCTCCTGGAGCAGCCGTCTCGGAAAACAGTTTTCCAGATGTGCCTTATTCCTGACGTGCCCAGCAAGGCCTGCTTTCCAGTCAGAGCTGGCTGTCCCCAGGACAGTCTGGGCTCTAGCCCCACCCGGATGCCGTGGGCGAACCTCAGGCTTTGTCCAGAGTAGGGTGGGTGCACAGGTCCTCAGATGCATGCTAAGGTTGAGGACCTCAGGCTGTGTGTGGGGGAGAAGACACCTACGGCCGGGGGCGGGGGTGGCCAAGGCCGTCACTCTCTTAACCCGAAGCTTCTGTGGAGCACAGGAGAGAGGGGCTGAGGGGAGTGGACCCTCCCTCCCGGGCAGGGCAGGGCAGGGATTTCCCAACCACAGGCCGGGTCGTGGGAAACAATGACTTCATTCCCTCCGGGAGGCCCACCAGGAAGATGGAGTTTGAGCCGGAAGGGACGGCTGATAACAGACTGGCCGTGACCATGCAGTCACCATCAGCTCACCAGCAAGCTGGACGAATCTTCCAGAATCGCTCAGGCTGTCCTGAACAGAGGCAGAGCGCACTAATGGAGTCTGGGAAGGCAGGATACGGCTCCGGGGAGGGGGTGAAAAATAACAGAATGCCTTGTCCCAGAGAATCCCTCTGCCACCTCCCAGCTCTGGCCCTCACCAGGGCACTCGGTGCATCCCTCCCCTGACCTTGCCCTAGAACCTGTGGGCCCAGCTCTTGGCTGCACAGCTGGGGCTCTTCCCCCCGACCCACCACCACTGCTTGGGAGGCATGGGCCAAAGCGGGAACTTGGCACTAGTGTGGTGTCATCCTTCCTATGAGGCTCAGCCAGCCCCCCACCCCTGAGTCTGGGGGAACAGAGAAAGGACCAAGGTCCAGAGCACAGAGACCAAAAAAGAAGACAGAATGTCCCCCACACTCCTCAGCCCAGTCCTTAAGGCTCCCCACTCACCACCACGCCTTCCCAGCTCCAGACAGGGCCCTGGTTCCTGTGCCCCCAGGCTCACTGTTCCCAGATATTTCCATGTACACTCTTTGCCTGCCAAGCACCTTCCTTCTTTCCCCTTCCCAGCTGCACCACCTCTCCTGAGCCCCTCCTCCATGTTGACCATGGAGGTTAAGGCCATGCATCCTCGCCTGCAGACCCGGTTCTCACCCCTGCCCGTCCCCTGATGGCCTTGTGCAGGTGAGGCTAGAGGCTAGAGGCTAGGGGACAGGGCTTAGGTCTTCTCCCTCCCTGTCCACCATGCCCCAGCAGAGCTGAGCTGGAGACTGAGCATGGGGGGGGGGTGGCGCAGAGGTGGGGGAGATGATCCAGGAGGTTTCTGATTCCCCTGAGAGACCAGCACCCACCTCTCAAAGCCTGTGAATCCCTCCCTGTCTGACAGAGGACTCCTGGCCATTTAGGTGTCACACGATCCCCCTTAAATCAAAACCGGATTTAGCGGGCCACCAGTGGTTGTCCAGAGGCAGAACAATTCAGGAACTTTCTAAGCTACTTCTCCTTTCTCCGCCTTCCCCCACCCCTGCCTTCCCTGAGCAGTGCTCATTGTGTGTGTTGGGGCCGGGGGGTGGCGGGGGGGTGGGGGGCAGTGTCGAGCCTATTTCTGGAAAGTGGAATTTTCTATTTTGATGTTTTACCAATTCTCCAGCAATGGCTCCACTGATGCTGCAAAGGAGGAGCCAGAGAGACAAGATGGGGACAGTTGCCCTCAGCCCTGCTAGGGTCGATAAGTGTTTGACATGCCACATCCTAAGATGGGAGCAGGGACTCGAGAATGGGCTAGACTCCCAGGCCTGAATGAGGGCGCTCTGAGGACACATGGCTGCCCCCAGCCCCACCCCCAACTCTACTTGGACTAGAGGAGAGAAGAGGCAATGAAGTCACAGTTTCTGTAGCCCTGCCCTGCGGGTGAAGAGGCCCTACTGGGCCAGGAGGGTGGCATCCCTCACTTCCAGAAAATGCTGGTGGTGGCATTTTTGCCAGGTTCTGCCTGGAACCAGCCTCTGCAGTGTGGGTCCCTGGAAGGGAAGTCCTCATTACGTGTGGAAGTGACTTTGGAGCATCTCCTCGCCCTGGACACACACACTTTTCCCCCTCCCCTGGCCTGGCTGCCACTGCAGCTTCCACTTCCTCTCCAGGCCCCCAGCCCCCTGCCTAGGCCCTCAAAAATCTCCTATCTATGCCTTCTTAGATCATAAAGCATCAAGATTGGGAAAAGAGGCTCCGATAGCATTGGATCTGATGGCCTCATTTTACACATGGGGAAACTGAGGCTCAGAGAGGCAAGGTGGCATGCCCAGGGTCCTTTTGCGGGTCAGGAGGGAGCCAGGACTAGAATCCAGGCCCCCAAACTCCTCTCTAGGCCTGGTCTGCTAGCCACACCCAGGCTCTTCCTCCTCCCTTCTCTGCTTGGTGAGAGGCCATCTCCTCCTTGGACTCCAGCAAGGACTCAGAAAAGTGCCTTCCCTGAGGAAGAAGCCAGAGACCCGGGCAGCCAGAGAGTATCCATGAGGGAGCTGGCCTTCTACACCGCTCTCCCGACCCCCAGGACCTGAGGTTTCTGTCTCCCAGCAGGGCCTGAGCCAGTGTAGAGGTACGTCAACCCCTGCCCCCAACCAATGCTGTTATCCTCAAAGTGTCTGCCCCTGAGGTCTGCTCAACTTTTGAGATTTCCCATGCTACCGTGCCCCTGTCCCACCCCACCCCACCCCTCACCTATAGCCAGTGTCCCCAGAGGGAGTGTCCAGGTGCTCCCAGCAAGTCCTGCAGGCAGGGACCATGCACTGTCCCCTCCTGCTCCGGCCCCTCTCCTGGAAGCCCCCGTGCCATCTGGGCCCCTGGCCTCCCTGACCCCAGGAGGGGGTCCCGCTGCCGCTGCCACTCTCTGCTGCCTCTTCCTCGGCTGGGTCACTTTCTGAGAACTGCCACGGCTGCCAGATCCTGCCCCAGCTGCCCCCTTAGTCCCATCACCCATGCTGGGTTGCCCTTGCCTCCTCTGCGACCCACTGCTGGGGCAAGCTGGGTGCTTCCCGGGCCCAAAGCCTCCCTGATTTCTTTGGCTTTTCCCTGCAAGCCAAGCCCAGCTGGACTCCAGCAGTCAGAGCAGATGCCTGCCCAGATGCAGCCTCATGCTCCTTCCTGGGCCCTACGGCAGGACTGCCTAGATGCCAGCGAGTTCCAGATCTGTAGGGAAATTGTTTCTCTGTGCTAGTGGCTATACTCACAGCTCACCACCAGGATTAATACGTTCATCTCTATACCAGCGTGGTTATAAAATTTAGCTTTTAATGTCTTTTATGGAGGAAGAGGCCCATGAAAGCAAAAGAGCCCAGGGTCCATGAAAGTCATAATGTGGCCTGACCCCCAGCACAGCCACCCACCACCACCGTGGCCAGATAGCAGTACATGGATGGGGACAGAGATGAGCACGCTCCAGCTGAGCTCAGCCAGTCCCCTCCAGGGAGTAAAGCTTATTCCCGGGCTGAGCTGTGTCCCCAGCCCTCTCCTCCACGGTGAGCCTTCCCGCCCTCTTGCCCACCCTTGCCAAGCCACACCTGGCCAGGGTGCCACCACAGAGGCTTAGCTGTCCTTTCCTCCTCCCCCGACAGCACATAGGCTTTCACACTCACGTGCACGTGCGCACACACACACGCACACACGGCATGTGCTTGCACACACGTGTATACACCCACGGGCAGTGCACACCAGCATAAACATCAGTTACCTGCACAACACATAGCATGCACACACGTGTGTGTACACATATGCAAACACATGCACAAACATACGCAAGGCACACGCATCCTCATGCGTACGCGTGCATGCAGATACACAGATGAAAGACACACACGGCGGCTGTGAAGCCTGCACCTCCCCCGCTGTGCACACTGTGGCTTCTGCCGCAGAACTCCAGGGACTCTGCGCAGTCTCTCCGGCAGCTCTGAGTGCTCACTGCTGCGGCCACCTGTGCGGCTCATAAGCCGGGGTCTCTCTCCTCTCATCTCCCTAGCAGGGAGCTGACTTTACATGGTGGACAGGAGGAGGAATGCAGTGGTGGGCATTTCTGTCACTGCGCGACTCCGAGGTTCCTCTCTTGGGAACTCGCTAGGTGTATCCTTGTCTCTTCATTTCAGCCAGGACCCCCCGCCCTGGGCAGGGACGGGGGCTGGATCTGACCCACCGCTCTGCTCACAGCCAGGTGGGGAGCAGGCTCAGCGTGCGGAGCAGCTCAGGAAGGTTTCAAAGGTGAACAGAGCCAGCCGTCTGCCAGCCAACCAGCCGGCGTCAAGAGGGGTGTGCTGGAACCCCCTGGAGCGGGGATGGGCAGGTTTACCTCTGGGACCACCCTCTTTTAACTCTGTGGCTTCCTAGGATGTCATGATGCTGTGGGCTAGGGCTGGCAGGGGTGAGTCTAGGAAGGTGGGAGGTGCCCACCCTTGTTCCCGTCCACTGGAGACCCCTCCCCCTGTCGTCCGCTCTGGGGATTCTATTCATGTGAAGCCAACATTCCTGGAGCCCACGGGGCCAGCAAGATCATCTCACACAGGCAGATCGCTGTCTTGCCTAATGAGAAAATGATGACATGGCCCCCTGCCCCGGGCCCTTGCGCCCAGCCCGGCTCTGGCTCCCCAGCCCCCAGTGCCACCGGCTTCACCCCAACACATGCACACCTCCCGCTCTGTGCTATCGTCCTGCAGGGGTATCCACTGGTTAATTCACAGGGCCCCTGGGCCACCCCCTCCAGGACCTCCTGTCACCAAGGGCTGGGCACCTCTGAACACCCAGGGTGTTAGACCATTAGTATGGGAGGGCCTTCAGGTCATTAAAACAAAAGTAAACTGAGGCCATAGGCTAAAGTGGCTTCCCCAGTGTCGAAGCCAGTGTCTGGAATTCAGGAAGCCCAGGTCCCCTTATGGCAATCCTGCCTCTGCCCAGGCCAGGCCCAGGCCTAAACGAGGATAAATATACAGTGTTGGCACGAGCCAAGGGGTGAGTGAGAGCACCACTGCCCCACAACCACTCCGTTTTCAAGAGCCAGAAGCCCTTAGAAGTGACCATTTTTAGAACTAGCCAGGAAAGAGACCTGGGTTAGCTGCCTGCCTACATCTTCCACTCATCCCCACCTCACCAGTGTAAGGGCAGGTGGACAGAGGAGACCCAGGCCATGGGTTCCCTAGTGGTTGGGGGCCCAGACTCACAAATATAAGGCAGTCAGAGAAGAGCCTAGGAGAAGTTATGAGCTGGGTACAGGGGAGGGAATCCGTGAGGGTAGGAGAAATCATAGAAGCCTTCCTGGAGGAGGCAGGACTTTGAATCATAGAATTTCAGGATCTGAAGCAATCTCGAAGGCTGCCTAATATTGCCCAGGATGCTCCTTGATATCATCCCTTCCAGAGGGCTATGACCCTCTACATGAGTACTTCCCCCACTGGGACAGCTCACAGGAATGGTTAGAGAGTTGCTTATGCATAGACACAAGGACCCATTTTCTGAGGGCTGCCACTTCTCAGGCAGGCCAATCCCAGGACTCTCAGGCCCTCTGTGCTCCTCTCCATCCTGGTAATGGGGGGGGGGGGGGGCGCTGGACACAATCATACCAGGACAATCCCATTACCCCAGGAGTGGCCAAGAGCCCAAACGTAGGAAGATTACTTGGTCCATGAGGGAGCAGACAACTGGCTCGTGGAAGGTCCCCTCTCCTGGGCACTTGCCCACCACCTGCCTCATCCCTATAGACAACAACCTAAGAGGGCTCCTGTCCCACACCCCTCAGGGACCTGACCCTGCCAGAGAGCAGAACTGAGGGTCAAAATCAAGGCCAGGGCTGCTTTGAAGGAGTGGGGTCAGGCTTGGGCAGGGCTGCTGCAGGGGTCCATTTCCTTAGTAGAGAAGTAGGGTAGGAAAGGGGAAAATTGTTACAGGTCTTACTGCATGTACCTTCTACATCTGTCCTACAAGCATTTGAGGATTCCATCAGTGCTTCTCAGACTGATGGAGTGAACATGAATCCCCTGGAGGTCTTATTAAAATGCAGCTTCTGACTCAATAGGTCTGGGTAGGGCCCAGGATTTTGCATTTCTAACAAGCTCCCAGGTGACACCCAATGCTCCCTGGTCTCAGAACTTTGAGCAGCAAGGGTCGGAATTACTAAACAAAACAAACTCCCGATCATAGTCTAGTTAAAACAAAAACACAGAAAGGGAGGCAGCTCCTCATGAGGCCAGAGAGAGATTACAACTGAACATCACTTTCCATCTGAGCTTCCTGGAAGGCATGGCAAGAAAGGAAGACATGCTCACCAAAGCTTACTCTATGGTCACAGAGGCCACTGCATACGGTTGGGAGAAAGTCTTTCCCCCGATTCTGGCTGCCCAGGGAACTGACTGAGCAGACCTTATTATGAGGAGATTTGAGGGGCAGGCAGAAGGCTGTGTTTCAGGGGCCTTTGGGCCTTTCTGTGAGAAGGGCTGAGCCTGGGCACCTCAATGGGGTCCGTCGCTGATGGAGAGTCACAGTGTGGAGAACACAATGCCCCTTGGTGCTCAGCCTAGGCCAGCGCCATGGTCAATGACCACAGGAGACCATCCTTCCACCACTCACTGGCTCAGACCTGAGCTGGCTCAAGCGGCCCTGATGACAGAGAGGGGTTCCAGGCAGTCCTGGGTGTTCAGGGGAGGGTAGCTGAGGCCCAGGCCTGAGCCTCAGGAAGGGGTGAGGTAGATTTGTGGGCAGCGGAAGAACCCCACCTCTTTCCAGTAATCAGAAAAGGCTTCCTAGAGGAGGGGACATGGCAGACAGATTTGTTTATGTGAAGGAAGGGAGGTGGTTTGGGAAGAGGAAAGGCCAGGCAGAAGGAGGGATGGACTGGTGGGCTTCCAGCCATGGCAGGGGTGGGGAGGGTCCCTCACTTCCCTCTCTCCAGGGCTAACTCAGACCCTCAGAGAGGGGCTGGTGGAAGAGGGATGGTGCACTTTGTGAGGCTGTCTTTGCCTTATAGCCTGAATCTCTGGGGCAGAGGCGGCGGCCTGGGCCCTGCTGGCCTCAGGCGCACCCAGGCTGGGGGCTCAGGGGCTCCGCCCTCAGGGAGCTCCTCACCCAGACCAGTGCAGGTGGGAGTTGGGGCCGAGTTTGGAGCTTAAGCAATTAGGCCTCTGAACATGACTGTGGGCCCAGCCTTGGATGGGACACAGGAGAGGACAGACTTGGTCAGCCTTGTGCCACATGGCCTTGGGAAGCCACTGCCCCAGTGAGAGGTTCCTCACTCACAAGCAGGTATGTTCCTATGAAAGGGCCAACCCGAACAATCTTCGCAGCGTAAGAGGGTGTCAAAGGAGGGCACAGCCGGGTCATGCGGTGCTCGGTTCTCAGCTTCCCTCGCTTACTCCTTCCCAGAGGGACCAAGGACACACCCCTCTCTTCCCAGCCTCCTTTGTGATGAAAGGGACATGCATAACCCTGATGACTTTCCAGAAAAGGAAATGGAAAATCTTTAGACAAATAAACCCAAGGTGTGTCTGCATTAGTGGGGAAGAAGGAAAAAAGCGCACGGTATTTTCTGTGGTTGCCAAAGCCATAGTGGCTGGGGGATGACAGGAAGTGGGGTTTGCCGGGGACACTGAGGCTGGCTGCCTGCTCCCACCTTGGCTGGTCTGGCTTCCTCTGGGCAGGACCAGGCAGGGTGTCTGACCCATCCTTCCCTCTGGGCCGCTCACACGGGGACGTCTACATGGAAGGGAAGACTGCGCTTGCAGGTATAGAAACCAGAGCACTCACAGGAATTTCCAGAGGCCCTGATGTCTCAGGAAGAAATCAGGGAAGACAGGGGCCCAGGGGTTCTAGGGAGCCTCTCACTACTCTGCCCTGCGTGGGGGCCTCCCAGGATGCAGGGGAGCAATTCAGAACTTGACGCCTGCCCTCTGTTAGCCTGGAGGTCCTGGCGAGTGCCTTGACTCTCTGAAACTCAGTTTCCCCATCTGGAAGTGGAAGGTTTGAGGGAGGGAGCTGACACTGGCCCCCTCGTCTCTGTCTTGGGGAGTGGTCACTGCTCTATAGAGCCACCCCAGCCAATCACCTCATTTTACAAAAGTGGGACCAAAGCCCAGAGCAGAAAGGGAGCACCATATGCGGTGACCACAGAGGAAAAGCACATACCCAGTTAGCCCAGGAGCCGCTATGGGGCCAGAGAGAGCTGTGGAAAGGAGAGGAGGGGCTGCCATAGGGAGGGGGTGCGGGCGGTGTCAGGGAAGAGGGACTGACCTCCAGGCGTGGAGGTGGCCTCACTGTGTCATGGCATTCCACACGGTCACACTCCTTGCCTCTCAGTGAGTTCGACCCACCCCAGTTCTGCACCCTCCCATCCAGCTCCCAGGAGAAGAGCCAACGTCTGCTGGGCACAGACAGGGGACCAGTCCCCGTTCGAAGCACTGTGCCCTTACTCCCCATGCCAACCTGAAGAGGTACAGGATGTGATTATTCTCATTTTACAGGGAGGGAAACTGAGGCTCAGAAAGGTTTGGGTTTTTTTTTCTTCTTCTTCTTCTGTTTGGTTTGTCACTTAGGTGACACAGCCGAGACGTCGGAGCTATCTAAACCTGGGTCATCAAAGTCCAGGTCCGAGTTCATAACCACTCTGGCAGGCTACACAGTCCCGTGCCTTATGGTGCACTCCCCCTGGTGGGTGCAGCAAGGATTCCCCAAACCCAGGGAGAGCACAGCAGACAACAAGCTTGGGCCTTCCGACCCACAGGTTCAGGAGAGCCAGGGCCCCAGCAACAGTGCGCGTGGGAGAAGCATGAGTGTCAGAGCGGGGGCTGGGAGCTCCCTGTGTGCTTTCCTGCCTGACACACTCCTGGCCCCCAGGAGATGAGCAGTTTCCCTAAGGCCCATGAACACCCCAAATGGCCAAGCTAGGGGTTCCGGGCTCTGAGAACACAGATGGGGCACCCCATGGGCAGGGGCCCTCTCCAAGGCCACTGAGGGACTGGGAGCCATCCTGCCAGCCTGGCTGTCTTCCATGTGCCCTCGGAGGTGGCCAAGCCCAAGGCAGCCAGCTGGTCCGGTCCGGCTGGTCCAAGGTCACCAACAACTTCGAAAACAATGGGCAGTGGGTCCAGCCATAGCCAGGTCCAGAACAAAGGCCTGGGTACTTCCTCGCATTGAGGCCCCCTCCTTCATGGTTTGCCAAGACAGGAGACGGAGGAAGCCTTCATCAGGAGGTAGGGATGTTTTGCAAAGACTGTTCCCGGGAGAGCTGCGGCCACCGGGGCCAACAGAGGAGCGCACAGGGGGGCCGGCTGCTCAAGGCTGAGGTCTGCTTGCCAGGAAGCAGGGGAGAGAGGGCCCTTGACTCCAAGCCCACGGGCCCCCCACCTTGCTCCGTAGGCTGAATCACTGAAATGCAAGCGATTTCCCACTACTGCTCCTCCCCGGGACCCTGCACACTGTTTGAGCCACCTTGCACACTGCTCCAGCATAGTCTTCTACAGAGGCGTGGGGCCACCCCTGCCCAGCTCTGAAACCCCCCATGGCTGCCCAGTGCTCAGGAGGCAGCATGAGTTCCTCTGCCTGGCATGCAAGCCCTTCGGCTCTGATATGCCTTAACTTCCTGCCAGCCCCTTCCTCCTGGCAGCTCTGCCCCTGCCCATCGGCCTGGGGTACCTCTGCCCCCCCTCCTCCGCAGCCCTCCTCCAGGGTTCAGCTGCAATCCTCCCCCCGCTAAGAAGCCTCGCGGACTGCTCCAGCCCATATAAGTTCCCCTCGTCTGAGCCCTATGCCCCCAACGAAATCCAAGGAGGATCTCAGCCCAGGAGTCTGGAGAACATCAAGATAGGAAATCAATCAATAATAAGAACAAGCCTTCCTGAGAGTAAGGTTCCTATGCACAGCACAGTGTGTTCATACAATTGTCCTGATGTAATTATTAATAGTACCCCCTCAGGTTCAGCCCCAGTGGTGGGGCAAGGGAGGGGTGAGGCAGGGGGCAGGGTCCAGAGATGGGGCCGCCAACCAGTGTCTCCAGTGCCCCGAGAGTACTCGCAGTGGACACCCAGGCAGAACACAAGGAAGTGGGTGCTTATCATGGAGATGGGCTCCATTCCACAGGGAGGTGGGACTTTGCTGAACCTCACAGATGCCAAGAGGCCTTAAAACAGAAAATGCCAGATAAGCACCCAGAATTGCCCTTATCAAGGGCCACAGGAAAGGTGCCAGGTTTAATCTCAAAACCACACCTGGAATCAACGGTTTAGAGACTTCGGGCAGTGCCTCCCCACCCCAGCCAGCACCCAGTGCCTGGGGCTTTATGCCTGGAGGCAGGGTGGGGGAGGGGCCTCTTCAAAGATGGGGAATGAACTCTGGGCTTCATCCCCCAGGATGGGACAGGTACAAGAGGGAAGGGAGGGAGGGAAGACAAGGGTCCCCATGCCCAGGGACAAGGAAAACAGGGCACTGTGGCAGGGGGTGGGGGACTGGTTTGCACGCACACACACGTGCACATGTGGGATAATGGGAGAAGCCTGTAGCTGGGTACCAACCACCAACCGGGATCTGGGCTATGAGAGAGGAGCTGATTGAGGGCATGAGGAGGACTGGGCCTGCACTTGAACTAGATAATCCCAGAGGGCTTCCTAGAGTAGGGGCTTAGCAGATAGGCTTTGAGGGTCTGGCTGGATTTGGCAGATGGTCACCGGAGGCCAGGATCCAGGTGCAGCAAAGAGCACTAGCAAAGGCTTCAGGCAGCAAGGGGCTTCCCAGGGAAGCAGCTGCCATGGTCTGGGGTGGGTGGAGTATGGAGCTGGAGGAGGAAGCAAGGTGGGGAGGCGGAGTGACAGGCAGACTGGAGTCACCCCCTTGGACCCCCCCATCAGACGTATTCCCTTCAGCCCAAAGGCCGTCTGGTGGTCTGGTCCCCCAGAGACACTTCCGTGAATGAGAAATGTCCCAGCAGCGGTCTTAACTAAGAATTCCTGGGCCTCAGTTTCCCCAACTATAACGCGAAGGCCTTCAGTGATTTCCCAGGGAACAAGACATAGGATAGGCATCTCCGGGGAAGGCAGACAGGACAGTGGGACGAAGCACTTCAGTCCCAAGACAGCAGGAAAGGCCAACGATGGGCTGCTGTGACCACCAAGCCCCTGACCAGTGTGGGGCTCGGATTCCTCTCTTGTGCAGAGCCGGTCTGCTGGAGCGACATCCCTGGGCACCGTGCAGGCACTGGCAGTGGGCCACCCTGACCCACGGGCAGCCTGCCCGCCCATTCTCCCGCCCACCTGCCAACCCGCCCCTCGGCCTGCATTAAGCAATCTCTATTATCGCAAATGCCTGACATTTTTGCCTGGTAATTACAGCTCCCACAGCCCCATGAGGATTAGGGCATGATTAGGGAGTAGGGAGGACTCTGGCAGATGGAGAGAAATACCTGCAAATAGACGTGGCAGCCTGATTGCCTCCTTCAAGTTTAGGCTCCCGGAAGGGCTCAGTGGCCAGTGAGGATCATCCACGGGGCCCTGGAAAGCAAAAGGCCATCAGCATCGGTCACCTCCATCATCTCCTGGCCTCCCCCCTCACACTGCCTCTCCTGGGAGCAGTGCCGCAGCCCCTCAATGTGCCCCTTGCCTCTGCCCCACACCCACTCCCTGGCCAGGGGCAGAGATCTGAAGTCAAGCTCTGAGCAGACCTTGTCTCCCGGGAACACATCCCAGCCCGGGGCCTGCCACCTGAGGCCTTCTCCCACTCTGTGCCTCCTCCTCTAATCCTCTGGGACTCCCACTCTCAGGTCATGAGACTCACAGACTTCACGGACTTTCATGGTCTCTTGCTTCTCACCATCTCACCATGTCACCTGGAATGATCTTCCATCCAATTCTCCACTTGTCAAAGCTGTGCCCATCCATCAGGCCTAGGTAAGATGCTACCACCGCCAAGGAGCCTCCCCCACCCCACCGGAAACTTTAAGAGCAAACACTTAGCAAGTCGTGGTGACAGGCCAGGCCCTACTCTACATACCTCACTGTGCACTGACTCACTTAGGCCTCAATACAGCCCCGTGTGGTGGTCATTTTACAGAGGAGGAAACTGAGGCCCAGAAAGCTTAGGTCAGGTGCTCATAGTCACACAGGCAGAAAGCAGTGGAGGCAAGACTAGACTCAGGCCTCTGGTCCTGCTGCTGCTGCTTCTTCAGACACTGCTCCCGCCCGTCCCTTCAGTACTTCCTTATGGGGACTCCCACTGTCACCCCCACAAAGTCACAAGCTCTAGAACAGAACTGTCTCCCACTTTAACCTGATTCACCTGACGGTTTTGTTAAAGTGCAGATTCTGAATCAGGGGGGCATGGGTGGAGCCTGAGAGTCTGCATTTCTAAGAAGTTCTCAGGTGTGGCTGATGCGGCTAGTCTAAGGCCCACACATTGAGTAGAAAGGCTGGAGTCTACAGGAGGGCAGACAAGTCCTCCTCTTGCCATTGTGAGGGCTTAGCTGAGCCAACAGCCTGGGGGAGCCTAAGACTGGTCCTTCACCCTCCCCGGCCCTCCCCGGAGCCTGGGCCCCCGCCCCTAACTTCCCTTCTGCTCAGAAACAAGCAGTGGGATGGGATTCCCCCAATGCCCCCCAAGCCTTGGCCCAGCTCTGACCCCCCAGGGAATCCTTGCAGTTCTTCTGGAAGCTGCTCTTCTTACCTGTGGGCTGCCATGAAGAGCCTACAGAGACAGTGGTGCAGGTGGCTCGGCCATCATTTGCACGTCCCCTGGCCATGGAAGGTGAAGAAAGCACTGGGCTCGCAGTGGAAGAGGCTAGTAGCTATTGAGGAATTCTTTGGAGAGAGGAGGCGTCAGTGTGCTGGGATCCCTTACCCCAGCCACGGGGCCTGGAGGTCTACATCTCCTCTCCTAAAGCCAAGTGAGGGAGGCTTCCAGAAAGCTGTTTAAAAGCTTGCCATGTGCACCTGCAGTGTGGGCCGGACCCTGACTCCCACCTGAGGACAGGAGACATTGCTGTTCCCAACGAGTGGCTGAGTAGACAGGCAGGCTGAGAGGGGGGAAAGGTGTGACCTCCAGAACTGGGAAGGCAAAGATGTGTGGGTACTTTGCATGGCTCAAATGTGGATCCTGCAGAAGGAAGACTCGGGTCTTCTTAAAAGGGGAAGGGGGAGTGCACCAGAGCTGGGGGGGAGCAGGTACTGGGAGCCGCCATCAGCAGCCCACCAAGCAGGAATCATCCGACTCCGGAGAGGTCCCTAGTGACTGGACGCCTGCCTAGGAGCAGGGGCAGGGGGAAGTTTCCACTAATGGGAGAGTATGGGCTTGAGTGGCCTTGAGACTGCTCTTACTGCCGGAAGAGCAGCAGGCTCCACTGGCTCTTTCCTCCAGACACCAAGAATTCGCACCTCCCTGAGATCTGCTTGTTCACTAACCCGGCCCACGTTTAAGCACAGATGGGGCAGACACGCCCAGGTCGGTCCTGGGGAAGTCACTCAACTCTAGGACTCTTAACTTTTTCTGGGGAATTCAGGAGGGTACTGGTCCAAGTCAAGTAGACCCTCTCCCTGGAAAAATACACATATGTACATGAACACAAAGATGTGAATATAATTTGGGAGGGAGGCTCTGGACCCGCCGAAGCCTACCCACAGTCTCCCTAGAAAACTCTGCGCCTCGGGTGGAGAACAGCCGCCTGCAAGGAGGCATGGGCTTCTATTTCATTCTTGCAGACCTGGTGGCCGTACTGTGGGTCCACTCTTGCTTCAGGACCTGGGAGAGGGTGGTGCTACGGCTTTGCTCATCTTGCGTCCCAGGAAGCCCCAGGCACCGGGTGTCAAACGGTGCATGTACCTGCATCTTGGCTTCTAGAAAAGTGTTTCCATAATTTGTTGGAACTGCGTTTTTCAAGCAAAGCTGGGAATATTTTGATTTCTCCAGCCCTGCCAACGGGACCCTGGTCTGGAGGTTAAGTGAGTTTCATTGAAAAGACACACTTTTCCTTCCCAGGCTGATAAACAAGCCTGCTGCAGGGAAACTGACTTCCTCTCCCGGTGCTCAGCTGGAGCGGCCTGTCTCTGGCCAAGGAAAACAAATGCATAAACATTTCGGAGACATATAGGAAGCATTTCTGCTGGACGCCTGCTGTGAATGGCCACTGGAGTTTACACAGCAAACCCCAGTGGGGCCTCCGCACAGCTCGGACAAAGCACGCCCTGCCCTCTCACTTCCCTCCCGGCTCCTCCCTGCTTCTCCCCAAAGACCCACAATAATCCAGCCACGACTCGTGCCCGGCCCACGAGAATGCAAAACAGGCCGTCGAGTTGTCACCACCAAATGCCTGGCACATAAAGAGAAGGGATGTCCTTTTAGCCAGGGCTGCAGAGGGAACACGGTCCCTGAGCTGCTTGCGTCCTGAGCACCGGGAGGGCACACGGAGGCTGGGGACCAGCCGCCAGCCAGTGTCTATGACTCTCCGGGGCCTCTCCCTGGGCCAGGGCAGACACGGAAGGAGCTCACACCCGGGTCCTTCCCTGCAAACACCCACCTCTGTGGGGCCCGCTGCGGAGCTCGGAGCTCGGAGCTCCGGCCCAAGCGCTCGCTGGGCGCAGCAGGGGCAGGTACAGGGCCGCGCTGCTGAGCACTCTGCCCTCATGCTGCTCCCGGCTCCTCACATGGACGGGCTCGTGACGGGGGCTCCCCAAGGCCGGTGCTGCGCCTCTGGGTGCCCTTGCTCATCCCGCTGTTGGGAGCCATTGCAGAGCACTGTCCTTAACTTCATATTCCTTTTTAAAACCAGTAGGATGTAACCGCATGGAATCACGGACGCTGCAATTGTACGAATTTCCCTTTACGAGCGCTTGTTTTTCACGTTCATACCTACCCCCCCTCCCTCGCTCTGGAACAGGAGGGCGTCCCCAGGCTCTGCCCACCCACATTTCAGGCAGTTCTCTTCACAAGTGCCTTACTGCAGCCACCGGGGGGCAGGGGCGCGGGAACTATACCTGGTCCCTCTGCTCATTCTCATCTTATTGCCCTCTGTGGCCAAGAGGTGCCTCCCTAGAAGGTTCCTCCCCCATATGCACTTGGCCAGGTCCACATGACCATCCTCCTGGGGCCTCACAGGGATCCAGGTCTGCCCTGAGACAGGCTCCCAGGGGGCCTGAGTTGCCCTGGTCAGCACAGGTGACCTTACAGAGCCTGGTGCCTTAGACCTGGGGCTGATCCAGAGAAGACAGGCTAGACCAGAAGCCCCGCCAGGGACACTACTGGACCAGAGGGCAAAGCCTGCCTGCAGAGACTCTCATTAGGTGATGTCTTAGCTCACAGGTCTCCAGGGCTCTGGGGCCCCTCCACCATCACTCTTCCCATCCCAGCCATGAACCATGCAGACCTCATGCTTCCTTTGCCACAACAGAAGAAATGAGTCTCTCTGTCCTCGGCATGTGTTTGACTCCTGCTTTATAGAAAGCCAACTATCAGAAATAACGAGCCCAGGGTGCCCGGGCTGACCATATCACAGGCTTGACAAGGGGACAGGTGGCCCAGCGGGGAGCAAGGGAGGGATGCAGACAAAAAGCACAGAGGCGGTCCAATCCTTGGCAGTCATGGCTCAGCTGGGAGGGAGCCATATAGCAGCACTCTGGGCCCTCATCACAGTCCTGGGGGCCCTTCATGGAAGGGGCAGGGAGGTTCTGGACGCTTCTGCAGCACTGTTGGCCCAGATGGGGGTGACACTCTTCTGAGAGACTTGTTCCTGAGGCCTGGGGCTCAACTGTCACCCCCCAGCGATGAGTGGTAGAGCCATAGGCTTACCCACAGGAAGGGTCACAGGATGGGGTCTGAGCCGTTCCAGTTCACCGCTGCCCCCTTCCACCTACAAGCAGAGTAACAGATAAAGAGTTAGAGCTGCAGAGGCCCACACAGGAGCCATCTCTTGCCCTCACTCACCTGAAGGTCCTTTCTCAGTGGCTTTGAGGATTTCTGGTTCCAACCTCCCTACCTCGCCTCTCCACACACACACAAACCTACACACCAGGCCCTCGAGAAACACAAACATACCTAGGACCCCAGAGAGCCACGGAGAAGACAGAAGTGGCAGGTCATTCATTCATTCATTCATTCATGCCACAAGTGTTTACTGAGAACCTCCTCTGTGCCTGGCACTGCAGGGCCCTGAGCTGATGGGAGTGATCCACACGCACGTGGATCCAGCCACCTTCCAGGGGTGCCTGATGGTGGTACTTGAAAGCACGTGGGAAGACCTAGATAGGGAGAATCCAGGTGCCGGAGCCTAGTACAGGAGGAAGAGAGGTGCGGCCCAGGGTGGGAAGCAGGCAAGGCGGCACCACACAGGACCTGGGGGCCTCAGAAGGAGTCTGGGCTTTGCTCTAAGAACCACGGGAAGCCAGTGAAGGGCTGGGAGCAGCTCAGTAAAACACAATTTGCATTTTTTTTTAATTACTTGATGAAGTCTTAAGAAGCAGTATCATTTAACTCTATGTAGTCCAGGGCTAGATATAATTTAATACTAGTTCAATTCCAAAATAAAAGTTATTGGAGTGGTGTGACGATGGAATGACCCGACACTTAATTTTTTTAAAATTTTTATTCATTTATTTATTTTTGAGTGGGGGGGTTGGCAGAGGGGGAGCGAGAGAGTGAGCGCGCATCCTAAGCAGGCTCCACATTCAGTGTGGAACCCAATGCAGGGCTCAATCTCACGACACCGAAATCATGACCTGAGCCTAAATCAAAAGTCAGACGCTTAACCGACCAAGCCACTCAGGCGCCCCCCCAACACCTGATTTTAATACACGGCACACTAGTTTTCTAAAGCAACTCAGAGGAATCACATTTCTGGTGGATGGAATATTCCTGCAAGACCTGGCCTTGGGTATCTAATACATATACATACATCCTGAGATCACAGGAACTCAGAAGCAGATGTGTATACCTCAACAGCAGTGCTAGGGTGCAGAGTTTGAAACTAGGCTCTCGAAATGCTTTTCACAGTGAGAGGCTTGGGGAGAGAACAGACTTTTTCAAAACCTGAGGTTTTTCTTCTGACTAAAGTCAATATGTTAACAGCCAACAGAGGAGGGGAAAAAAGAAAACTTTCCTCGTTTTAACTGTGCTTCTGCTTTGGAAAGTCCAGTCTCCCTGAGGTGGGAACCGTGACAGGTGAGTGAACAGGGTTTCCCAGAGGAAGACGGTTGTACGTCCCAACTGAATGCTCAGAAGCACCCCAAGGTTTCAGTAGTGGTTGGCTGTAAACCCAACCTTCTCCACCTCCATGAAGAACACAGACTCCCTCTGAATTCTTTCTTCCTCCTTCCTCAGGCTTCTGCTTTTTGTCTTTCTTCACGTCCGTGCCTTGCTTCAGTTGCCGCATCAATGTTTCTGGCTTTTAGGTTAACAGGGACAGTCTTCCAGAGGCAATGGGACTCATACTCACTCTGCTCTTACCAAATTACTTTGCTCTTGATTACAGGCACCTTCCTGGTATCTGTAAAGACTGTATTTTCCTCTGTTGAATTTTTTGCACACCTTAGACCAGCCCTTCCTCTTCAAACGAGCAAAAAGATTTCTCGCCATTTGAAGACAAAAAATCTTAGCGGTAATTGTGTGTGTCTTGCTCCCACGGAGAGGTTTGTTGTGGGAAATATTTGCATATTGTCCGTCTTGGAACAGCGACAATTCCACTGTTCTCCTAGCTCCACCCAGCACACTGTGAGGATGGACGGAACACGAGAATGGAGTGTTCATCACCGTCTAGACACAAGACACAGCCCTGCCCTGCACTGTGCACACCAGTCAACGTCCTGAGACATTTTTATCCCGTCTATATATAAACGCTGAATTGCATCTTTTCGTTAAAATCCTCAGCATAAAAGGCTGAAATGGGTGGACGATAGAAGAAAACCTGCCAAGCCATGACTGTTAGATTGTTTTAGGAAACTAGTCCTTCAAAACTAGCTCTGTGTGTTCTTCAGTGTCATTGATGATGCCCTGTGACACCAGGACAGCCCACCCAAAATGGGGTGGTATATGACTTTTTGACAGCCAACCCTTTCCTTCCTGCATGAAAGGCTGGGAGGTACCTTTCACACCTGAGCCCTTTGACCCCTGGGATCCTTCTGGTCACAGATGTTCAGAAGCAGGTCAGGATGTGCAAAAAAGTTTGCACGCATTCCTCAGTCTTTTCTCCAGATTAAGCGTTGGAAGAGCTACCTTAGCAAGACACACTCCAAACATAACCTGTGACAAGACACATAACCCTCTTGCACTCATCCACCGACCCTGCCTCCTCTTCATTGTCAATCGTGTCATGTGAATCGAAACAGTCAGCACCATTGTTCCCCTGGCTGTGTGGGGGATTTAAGTGATTCTATGGTGTCCGGGTGCTTTTGACTATTTCCTGGGCTGCTATGTGTCAGCACTGGGGCAGATCCAGAGGGATCTAGTAGGTGCTCGGGGGTTGAGCCACTCTGATGGACTCCATCGGCATCAAAGTGTCTGTCACTGCTTGAACAAGAGGCACTGGGACTGTATCTGGAGACCACTCAATGTGGCTGGGAGAAGTCAGACCATGCCTCGGTCGCAAAGGGCCCACTGCCCATGCTGTTTGGTGCTGGAGCCTGATGATGTTGCAGGGTGGCCCCTATAGGTCCAGTCAGTAGGGAAGATGGATGCACCTCTCAGTTGCACAACTGAGCAGGGTCTGGGGGGTAAGACAGGCTGGGAAGGCACTGTGCTGATCACAGGTTCCAAGGGACTAGGCTGACCTATTGAGCCAAGTGAGTTAATAGTGCTTCATCAATACGCAGCAATGTGACTCGGGGCTTAATCGATTCTACCATACAACTTGAGATTTTCAATTTTCTTTCTCTGTTCATCATCTTTGCAGTTTTGAAGCATGTCACTAAGACCTTTTATTGTTCTATTACGATTTATAGGTAAGCATCAGCCTCTGTAAGTTTCTTATCCAAGTCTTAGACACTAGGGCTATATCCTGAATCCAGTCCCCCAGAAAGCAGCAGAAAGGAGACATGGAGGAGAGTGACATTCTGCCTATAGCCTAGTTCCAGGCAGGCATCAGGATCCCAGATTGCAAAGGGAAAACTATTGCCCAGACCAGAGAGGTTTCTTGCCCCAGTCGTGGTAAGAATGGCGGGGGAGAAGGGGCGGCAGGAGTCAGAAGTACACCAGACTTCTTGTTACCATAGATCTACCCTCAGCCAAAACCCTTCTCCCATCCCTCTCCATCCCTCCCAGCCTTCACCCTCCCTACTCTGACAGGCAGAGAGAAGTTCCTTCTATGAGCTCCCCATCTGCAAACATCTCAGATCCTGGCAACATGGGATTTGGCTTCAGTGCGGGGATGAGTCAAATTTTCTACTACTAGAGACAGCCATGTCATACCAACAGTCACTGAGTCTTACAGTTAGGTGGTGGGGGTGCTTAGTTTCAAGGCTTTTTACCGAGGTAACTAACCCACCCCATCCCAGCCAACAGGTGCCAATGGTGGGGAGAGTATTAGAAGCAGCAGAGAAAAGCAGTTTACAGTCGATGAAAATCAAAGCAGAGATGTTTTTAAAATGGCAAGGGCTGAGATGCAAGGCTGCTGTGTTTGTGTGGGGAAGAATGGTTCCACGGTCAATTACAAGGACAGTAAACAGAGCTCTGCATATGCAATTAGGGGCTGGCAGAGGGAGGGCAGGGATGAAATGGACCCGTAGACAGTGCAGCAGGCAGAATGAAAGCTCGCTCACCCAGGGTTAGATCAGGAGGCTGAGCATGAGTTTCCAGCAGGCTTTCTCGACCTCGGACCACTGACACTGTGGGCTAGGTAATTATGTTCTGGGGGCTGTCTTGTGCACTGTGGGATATTCAGCACCCTGCTCCCCCAGCCGCGATACCCAAAAAATGTCTCCCAACATTGCCAAATATTCCCTGGGGCACAAAATCACCTGGTTGAGGACCAGTGGCTTAGGGGTTGAGCTCCGTGAAGATGCTGTGGTCCCTGGAGCTCGGGGAGGCTCAACATCACAGAGAGGGCCCACCTCAGGGCCACAAATGAGGCCCTTCCCTCCCCAGGGCCGTAAACCACAGCAGAGCAGTGGTCACCTGCCTCCACAGACTTTCAGCATTGATGACACTAGTGTATCTTGGGGGACAGATGCCTAGTAGAGCCTGTATCAGCAAGGAGAAGGGCACAGGCCAGGTTTTAAAGCCCCCAAGCTGACCAGTAGAAATACACCACAGAACTCTTGCTCACTGTGGATGTCCAGACAAGTATCCTGTTGTGCAAGTCCCCCTTTCCCTGCTCCAGCCACTGGGAGCAGAACACTCTGGAATGAGCTCCATAGGCTTTCTCTCCCCTATGGGCCTTGGCCTGTGCTGTGCCCTCTACCTGGAACAACCATCCCTCATCCCCATCCCCCACTCTTCAGGACCAGATCCAAGATTCCTCCTTCTAGAAGAAGTGTGCTCTGACCCCCAAGCAGCCTGGGGCTCCACTCTCAGCACCATATTATCATGGGGCCTCCCTCCCCCATGAGACTGTGAACCCCTCAAGGATAGAGCTGGTGTCACTTGCCTCTGTTGCCTCCAAACCTCTCAGTGCCAAAGCACAGGTTCCCAGGGGTGTTGCTAGATGAAAACACCCCTCCCCAGCAGCTGATCCTCCAGGAACCCCAGGGGCCCAGTGGGGCAGCCTGTCTTCATTCACACTGCACTCGCCCTTGCCTTTGACCCAGGCAGTCACAAAGCCCAGCCCATGGCCCTTGTCCTCTCTTGTCCCTTCCCCTCTGCCTCCTGCTGGTTGTTCCTCCTCCCTGTGGTCTCCAAAGGAAAGGGAATGCTTCTGCCTCTCCTTTTTCAACCGCACAACAGCTCAGGGAAGGGATCCTTCTACCTCATCGAGAGATGAGGAAACTGAGGTCTGGAGCAGAACCGAGCCTTCTGGAGATCATACAACGTGACGGCAGCACAGCCAGGACCGAGGTCTCCAGATTCCCGTCCTTCTGTCACGGTGCTGAGTGTTCTTTGAACCCAACCAGGGCAAGAAACCCAACGGGCGAGTGTGTGTGCAGGTTGCATGACAGGGAATCAGAAGAGGGCAGCTGGGGCCGTGGGAGCACCCAGGGAACCCTCCTCTGGTGGGTGAGGGGCACTGTGAAGAGGGTAGGGTACCTGGGCAAGAAGGGTGCCAGCTGAGGTGTGAAGACCGGTGCAGTGACGGGTGGGGATACGGCTGAGGGACCTGGGCACTCAGCTCCAGCCCCTGGAAGGCACTGTTCCCAGCCGAAATTATATTTTCAATTTATTGTCTGAGCCTCCAAAGAGAAACATCTGTGGCCCAGCCCCAGGCCCTGGTTGTGTGTTCTTTCCTCTTTCCTCTGGACCACAGACAACTGTTTCATTTTCTCCCACTCTGGCTAGGCTGGAAGCTCAAGAGGTCACTGTGTGTGTCTGGCTTGGAAATGACCATAAATGAGTTGTTTTTGCTGAGATGGTCAGAGAGCAGAGAACAGACAGCGGGAACTGGAGTGGGGAGGACAGACCCCACATTCCTGACATAAGCGTAGGTAATGAGACACTCCCTGAGGCCCAGATGCGAGTCACACTTGAAAGCAGAGGCGGCACGGGACCTGGGATCATTCGACTTAGGATGCTCTTCCCCAAAAGCAAAACCAACAGGCTCGTCTTGTGTAATGTCAGTGTGGCAACAAAGCCAGGTGGAGGGAAATCACACTGCCCACTCAGTGACCTTCCCCTGGGCTGGGACAGCACAGGCCTATGCTCCAGGACCTGCGCTGTTTGTGACTCAGGGTACGGCCTGGGGCACAGAGCTCCACTCTGGAGACCCCGATCTGTGAAAGGAAGACCCATGTCAGGTAGTGGCTTAAGGGCCTTTCCATCAATCTCAGCAAGCTGCCAGCCGGCCAGGAGTGTGATATGCTCCGTGCTGGGTCAGGGTGAGCATCAGAGGTCCTTAGGGGGCAAGAGAGCTAGGTTTAAGGGTAGGCAGCACATCTCTGCCTGGATTAGGACAGAGTAGATCATGAACTTGACTTCTACTCAATTGTGAACTCTCCAAGAGCAAGAACTCAGAGTCTTATCTGGCTGTTTCTTCCATGGGGTCCAGCTCAGGGATTCCATGAGGTTGAGGTGATGGGCCCAGGGGCCTGGTCCATCCTGTGGTAATGACCTGAGATGTGGCCTGAGTTCAGGCCATGGCACCACATGTACCCCCTTCCTGTCAGGGTGGGGACCCCCAATGGGCAAGCAGGGCTCATCCCCCCAGGAGGCAGGGCCTTTCTCCCCAGGGTCTTCACTGACCTTGAAGGCCACTTTCCCAAGTTCCTCCCTTTGAGCTGTTCGAGAATCTGGGATGAAAACAAAACGCAAAGCCTTTGTAATCCAACCCCTTGGAAGAGGATTCCAGGAGGCTGGGCCTGCTGTTTCCCATTACCGTGGTATGTTATCTGATGGGTACTGGGAGGAGAGGGGAGAACGAGCATTCCCACTATTCACTCACCCACTCAGCTTTTCTTAGAATAATGCTGGGAAAAATCTCACCACATTAACAGTCCAGGTGGACCCACCATGGTGGGGCAGCTGGTTTCGGGAAAGTCCTAGCAGAGAATGGATACTCCTACCTGGAGGAGGGTGGGGGAGAGGTGGGGCAGCCCCCAGAGCCAGGAAGGAAGGACCCCTGGCCCGGAGTATTACAGCAGGCCAGATGCTAGAGGCTCAGCACTTCACCTGACATCTGACTCACAAGGCAGCCAGAAAGGGCCACAGAGGGATAGGCACTGCCCTCACCTGGCACCAGAAGTTCTCAGAGTGTGGTCCTGAGACAGCAGCACCAGCAATTCCCAGGAACTCCCCAGATATGCCAATTCCCAGGCCCCACCTAGCTCTACTGAATCAGAACCCGTGGGGGTACGACCCACTGATGTGCGCTTTACCACACCCCCCAGGGATGCCTGCTAAAGCCTGAGGACCACAATTTAGAGCAAATCTTCCCAATGGCTGAACCAAAGACGGAGACAGGTGTGTCAGAGTACTGATCCCCACATCCATCGGGGGCTGGCTGGAGTCTGGGCCAACAGAGTCGCCAGGTCAGTTGTCCTTAACCCTGTGTGCTGCACAAATGTGATTTTCTGTCTGTGTTTACAAAGGACTAGGAAGCATGGCTAGAGCCTTGCACGACCCCCACACCCTGACAGTGACCAGGAACAGAAAAGGGCAGGGCAGGGACTCAGCCTGGACCATATGCCCCAGGCCAAGGGATCGTCCCTGGCTATAGGCAGCAACCCGTTTCCCCCATCATACCATGGCACACGGCTACCGCTGGGATGGGCGGGGCCCTGGGAGAAGGGGACAGCTGACAGAAGAGGAAGAGGCGCTCCAGGCACAGGCTCACACTCAGACGACCCTGGACTGAACTCCCCGGCAGACCAGAGCCCCAAGTCATTGTCAAGCACTGGACAGTTACGGCTGAGCCCAGAATTTCCAAACCCAAGGCCCACTGGAGGTACTGATGAGTCCTGCAGTGGAACCATTCTTGGGAAAAGAGGAGTTATTTCAGATGGGGCTGTTGGAGAGGTCCTGGGTGGTGGTCCCCCACCCCCCCTACAGAGACAGATGGAGGCCTTCGGGGCTGGGAAGGTGGGCGGAGCCTGTGCCCAGGGTGCGGTCCACAGCCCTGCTTGGCAGGCCCGCCTGCAGGAAGGATGCCTTGTAGCCTCCAGCCCCATCCTGCGAAGGGTGCCAAGGCCAGTGTCACCTCCTTTTTCCACTGCTGCCCTTCTCTCATCACCTGGAATGAGTGGCCCTTTGTACATGAAAGGAAAGCAACCTGCATGGGCCTTTAATCCTCCCGACGAAAGAAAAACCAGCACATGACCCCACAAGAATGCTTTGTCCCTGGCTTGGTGGGCGGGCAGGCGGACGGATGAACAGATGGACGAATAGGTGGGGCCTAATAAGGATGTCCCAACATCTCCTGCATCCCCTCCCTGGCGTCTCCACTGTGGCCATGGCTCCAGTCAAGGGCTCACTAGCCTGCAGGTGGGCAGCACCCCAAGGCTGCGAACGAACCCCCTGGATCACAGGTGGTCAGAGCCCCAGGACCTCGGCGTTATCCATGTCCTCCACCCCAAGCCAATCACTTCACAGTCAGGGACATGAGGTTCTGCCTGAGGTCACACCGCAGCACGGGCCGCTAAGACAGTAACAGTGAGAGCTATTTACCGAGCGCCTGGCGGGATACCGGGTGCTCTCACAACAGCCCTGTGCTCGGCTCTCCCATTTTCCCAGTCTTACAGCTGACAGTGTGAGGGACACATAGGTAAAGTCTAACAGCTCATGGCCAGAAAATGGAAAGGATTCGAACTCTAGAACCCACACTCACCACATGCGAGTTCTAGCACTTACCCAGAAGGCACTGGAATGCAGACCTCCTCCCTCCCACGCCTGCTCCCCCAACTGCACCCGGAAGCCTCCAAGTTACTAACCAAAGGCTTTGTGAAGGGCCCACCTGAGGCTGGGGAGAAGGGGGCCAGAGCTCCAACCCCACAGCCCTCCAGAGTTCTGGTCCCAGCCCTGGGGCCTTGTCAGTGGACTCGTAAGTCAAGTGAGCCCCAACTCACCCCGAGCCTGAGCTGGAACAGGGGAGTCAAGGACCCCCCAACCCTGTGTCTAAGGCTACAGGGCACCTCTGCTCGGGGTTCAGAGGGCCCAACCCACACCAACAGAATGACGGGGGCTGCTCCTCCCAGATGCAGAGGGCACCTCTGCTGCAGGAAGCCATCTCAGAGCTACATCCTGGGGGGCCACTGAGGAGCTAGGCCCTCACACCTTCCCATCCTGCTCAAACACCTCCCACCCTGCCCCTCCCCCACCTGTCCCCCTACCTGTGCTTCCTCCTGACCGGGCCCCACAGCACTCAGCACACGTGCTGGTGACTGCCGTGAGCAAGGACGGTCCTCAAGAAGCACCTACTCACACCACCTCCCTGCCACAGGGGCAGCCTCAGAAGCTGTCTGAAGACACAGTCACCTCACAGACCACACACTTCTCCACTTGGGCCACAGAGACCTCGAAATGCTATGTACAAACAAGCCCCAAGCACTGCGTCTTTCCATTCTGCAGAGGTCCTGCCTCCCCATAGACTCTTAGTTGGGGCAATCCAGAAACCCATCCTCCCTCCTGCGGGTACGACTACCCCCAAGCCCCACACCTCCCAGCCACTCAGGTGAGCTTCCAGAGCCAGAGATAGACCTGACTCACCTGGTTCTGATGCAGAGCTCAAGGGGTGGGATGAGTTCGTTGTCTCTGTCCTCAGGGATGGTCTGGGTGGTATCTGGGGGCCGGCAAAGAAACACACACACACACACACACACACACTCATCAGCCCGGGGTCTGAACGTGCTTTAAGGTTGGCACCAACAACCCACCTCCTGGGACCTGACTCTTCTGGCATCTGCCCCGCTTCTCATCCTGACTGGACCCACCCTTGTTCCGCCCTTTGGTTCTCTCCTGGACCACAGAGCTCTCCTCACGGCCTCCCACCTCCAGTCTCTACCCCCACCTCCTGCTCCCCGTCAGTTACCAGCATAATTCTTTCTAAAAACACATCTGATCCCGTCACTCTCCTGCTCCAAAACCTTCCATAGCTCCTCATTGCCTGCAGAAGAAAACCCAGACGTGTCGGCATGGCGTTCCGGGCTCCCTCCTCTGTGCTCTCAACTTCCTGTACACCACCTCTAATGCTATCAGTTTCTCAAGGCCCTGCTCCGGCTCCTCCTGTAGGAGGATGTGCCAACAGTCGCTCTCTGGTCCCCCGGTGCAGACACAGGTCTGAGGGTCTGCGTTGTCCTCTGACTGCCCCGAGGACACACGGGCCAGTGGGGGCAGCGCACCAACGCTCAGCCGGATCTGCTCCTGCTGGTTGGCCAGGCCGTCGTAGTAGTACAGGTCGAAGAGCCTCTCGGCCCTCCAGTCTTGCAGGAGCTCTGGCTGCAGGCTGAAGAGAACGCTGAAGTGGCTCTCACTGCACACCACCCAGATGGGGAACCTCGGCGTCTTCAGGAAGCATCCCACCTGCAAGAGGGACAGGGAGCGGAGAGATGCCTGTGCTAGCCCCAGGGAAAGGGCCCGAGCATCTTCCGTCTGACCCAGGGTTGGGCTGACCTCAGAGAGACCCGCTGGGGATCACGGCCTCTGAGCCAGGCTGCGAGCCCCCCTTGCATGGCTCACAGACACGGCTTGTCTCCCAGAGCCGTCCCCCCCCACTCTCAGGGGCTTTCCCTTACAAATGGTCCTGTGCAGCCACCGTCCCCCATCTAGAGCGCTGGGACGCCTCTCCTCCCCTCCCAGGTCCTGCATCACCCAAATTACCCAACCAGGGAGCACGAATCACCTCCCTCTCGCTCCCGGGTTGGGGGTTACTAGGTACCAGGTACCCGCCTTCTCTCCTACAGTGCATCAATGCCTCACCATGACGCGCCGACCTGCCTCCCGCACACCGGACTATGACCTTAGCACCAAGGGCAAGGGTTAGAAGTCAACATGAGCAAATGTTTGACGAGGGAGGGTCCTCATGCATGAAGAGGAACTCAAACTAGGTAGGACTTTACCTTGAAGGCAGGTGGGCTTGGAGCCACGGGGAGAAAGGAGAGGGTGCCTCTGGGTGAGCAGTCTGTGGGCGGTGCCAGAGACATCCAGGGACTAGCAGGGCATTCAGGAAAGAGCATGGCGGAAGGGGAGGATAAGGAGCTGGGACTCTCTGATGAAAGACTTCCTTGGAAAGCTCCCTGCAGAGGGGTGTTCAGGGAAGGCAGATGGCACTGAACAGGACCCTCGGTGGGGCTGCTCTTCAGGGCAGAGGAGCGGCCGGGGCCCTCTGCCAGGTCCTGCCCAGGGGCCTAGCTGGCTCTGCCCCTCAGGCTGGCCGGCCCTCTCTGTGCTCTCTCCCCGTCACCTGTGACTCCCTGGCCCAGCACCTCTCCCTATCCCGGGCCCTGGTTTATTCAGCTCCATGCATGCCACGGGCCAGGCTGATTCTGGCCTAATCCCCACCAGCCCCAGGGAGATGTTTGCATGCTCAGGTATTTACAGCCACAGCCTGCGGATTAAGGAAAGAATGGGAATTATTTTTCCAGTGGGGAGAAGGGCATACTTTCTCCGGCCTGTCACAGAAGAGTGGCCGAGCGGTCTTCCTGGGGCCCCTCGGAGCCCTCCTGGGAGCTGACTCTGGGCTGGGGTGTCTCGGACAGGGGGGTTGTGCTCAGGTCCCTAGCGAAAGACTTGCCCAGCAAACAGCTGCCTCCTCCAGGGGGTAGAATAGCCATCTTTACAATGTGTTCATTTTCCCATTTTCCAAGCGTCCCGCCCCACCCCCACCTGGCCAGTTGGGCCCTCACCCCAGCCCCTTGTGACATTAAAACATAACTACAAAGCTCTCTCCTTCATGGATGTGGGGGAATTAGATGCCTTAGAGGACGTGGCTGGATGTGCCTAAACCCCACTGAAAACTCAGCTCCCACTCCAGGCTCAAAAGACGCTTTTCTGGCGAGGGCCTCGCCTCGAACAGGGAGCCTTCTCGGGAACCCGGGGCTCATTCACTGCAGGAAAAAGAGCCGTGCAACCTGCCAGGGGGGCAGGCGTCTACATAATCAGCCACCCTGAATTTTCCAGCAGAGGGGACAAAAGGGCAGCTTGCCATTTATTCAACGGTCAAAAGATTATGGGCAAAAAAAGCTGCCCAGAGACTTTATAAATGAGTTTTCTCATTCAGGAGCCCCCTCCAAGTGGGTGACATTTTCCAAAGATGAAATTCACTTCGTCTGGGTTCGAAGGTAGCTGAGCAAAGGCCCGGGGGCGAGGAGGGAGTGTGGGGGGCACATTTCCTTCAGCACAGTCTGAGGCTTTCTCCTGGCCAGGGAACAGATGGCATCATTAGGAATCACTTTTAAAGGGGGATTCTTAAATCTTTTGCAGGGGTGAAGTGAGTGAGTACCCCCACACCGAGCCGTGGACTGCCAGCTAAGAAGCCCTAATTTTGAAAGAACCAACATTTGATTGCTGGCAGGGTCGCCATCTGTCGTCTCTAAGGGTAACTGTCATTCAGCATAACTTATGTTTCAGTCCCAGGCACTACGCTCGACAATGTGGGCACAGCAAGGAAGGAAACAAGACCAGTCTTGTCCTCGGGGGGCTCACAGGATGAATGGGGAAGACAGAGAGTAATCAAATAATCATACAGACACATTTGCACTGCCCTGCCCCGAATCTAAGATGCCATCAGAGTCACCCTAATTGTTTGTTTCACGACGAAAGAAAGCTGGCAGTTAGTCTGACCTGCCAGTGACTGCAACTGTGGCTCAAAATCTCAGAAATGTTCAAATGCACACAAAGTTTGCATCTCAAAAGCAATGAAATGTGACACTTGGAACCAAGAGGTGGCCTATGAAAGAAAGTAGTAAGATTCTGTGATGCAGAGGCAGACCCCTACCTATTTAGATGGGCTGATTAGGTCAGGAGAGGCCTCCCTGAGGAAGGGACATTTAAGTCAAAACGTGAAGGGAGGAAACAGCAGGGACATGTCTCAGCGGGCCTTGTAGGCCGTGCTAAGTTCGGGCTTTCGGTCTCTGCATTAGTTAGCTGGGGCCGCCAGAACAAAGTTCCACAGACCAGGTGGCTCAAACAACAGAAATTTGTTTCCTCACAGTCCTGGAGGCTGGACGTACAAGACCAAGGTGTGGGCAGGACTGGTCTCTCCTGAGGCCTCTCTCCTTGGCTTGCTGATGGCCATCTCCTCCCTGTGTCTTCACGTGGTCTTCCCTCCGTGTGTGTCCAGGTCCGAGTCCCCTCCTCTTATAAGGACACTAGTCAGTTGGATTAAGGGCCACCCTAATGACCTCATTTTGACATAATCACTTCTTAAAGGCCCTGTTTCCAAATAGTCACATTCTGAGATACTGGGAGTTAGGACTTGAACGTGTGAATCTGTGAGGGGACATAATTCAGCCCCTAACAGTCTCAGGGGATGGGAAAACCACTGACAGGTGTGAAGCAAAAGAATGATGTGATGCAATCTACCCTTTTAAAGATCACAGTGGCTTCACTGAAGGACTGGGAGGGCGTGGGGACAGGTGTCCAGACTGGCAATGCTGGTGGCTTGGACCATGGTAGAAATGGACAGACCAGAGAAACAATTTAGGGTAGGAGCCACATGACCTCCTGATGGATCAGACATGCTCCTGGGTTTGAAAAAGGGGATGGGTGGGGCTATTTGCCAAGCTGGGGCTGTCGCTGGCAGAGCCCTTCCTGCCAAGCTTAGTCTTTGCTCAGGTCCCTTCATGAAGGCAGCAAGGAATGTACCCTGCAGGGCATGGGAGAAGCACTGAAGTTAAACTCCTGGTCCCATGCTGTCCCTTCCCTGGACTGCCGGTCCCCCCACCACAATCACCAGGAGCCAGGAGGGGCTGACCTTCCAACTGCAGCCCTCAGCTGTGAGCTCTGGGTGGTGAGAATGAGGTGCAAGTCCGATGGGCAAGACCAGCCCAGGGGGGTCATGGGGAGCGAATGGAGGTCCAGAACACACAGCCAGGCTGGGGCAGGAGGCTGGCTAGCTCAGCAGGGGGTGTATTTCTTGGTCCAGAGCTTCCTCTGCTTCCCCCAGGCAGACCCGGAGTGTGGGTCATCTAATGAGCTCACTGATAGGCAGGACCTCCCTTACCCCCAGCCCCCACATACTCAGTGAGGGCCCTAGAACCAGGCTCCCAGCCAGAGGCTGCCATGAGAAGCCCCGGACAGGCTGAATGACAGGCAGGCTCGCTTCTGCCCTCTGCAAGAGAAAACCTAAGCCTTGTAAGAACAGCCCCACCATGGACACCATGCTCCAAGCTGTCCTAAATGTCAGATCTTCCCCATGGCCACACTGGTGCTGTCCAGTGGAGGGGGACCAGCTTTAAGCGTGGATGCTAAGCCTCCCCGGATTCTTTCCACCCCCAACACGGCCAACCATGTAGGACCAGAGGAATTCAGTGACAGAGGGAATAGCAGGTGGTGGTAAGGGAGAGGACAGGCTTTGTCGATACCGCCAGACATCTGCCTTCTCCTTCAGAGGCCCAGTCCTCAGTTAGCTCTAGGGAGGAGAGAGGGCCTGAGGGTCCTTCCTTAGAGAGCTTGCAGCCCCAAGGCAGAGGAGCAAACACCCTCTTGCTGCAGAGACATACAAGCCTTAGTCTTCAGCCAAGCATATAACAGCAGAGTGTGGGGGGGGGGGGGCACGCGTCTGTGTGGATTCAAGAATTTGGATCCTTGTAGGGCCTGAATTTCTTCAATCAGCATTTTATTCCAAGGGAAGGATGACCCCCAACTGATGTTCCCATCAACTACCCTCCACAGACCAAAGGAAAATAGTTTACTTTTAGACCAACACCCTCAATACAAGAATGAAACCAGGGCTCATGGTAAGCCTAGGGATTCCATGAGCCTGGCCAAGGTTACCCTCTCTCAGCCCATGGAATTTCGGGCTGAATGCTTCCAGAGCCCACCCAGGGTCGGATGCTCAGGGGCCCTGGTGCTTCTCCTGGCCCACGTGACCACATTCCTAGGCTCCCTCCTGACACCGGCAAATCAGAGAGGGAGCCGCAATCATTCTTTTCTCCCCAAGTCTGCGGAGCCCACGGGTCGGGTTCCTGTCCATGGGGGCAGGACCTGGGGATGCAGCCGCACCACATGGCCCATTAGCAAAGGGACAACAGCCTGAACTCGTGATCATGCTGAAAGAGCACCATGAAACCAGCCAGAGAGCAATGTCTTCTCTGAAGACGCAAAAACCGAGGCTGAGAGAAGGTCGAACAGCAGGCTAAGGTAGGAACACGGGGCCCAGTGCCAACTGTCCACTGTGCAGAGACATGCAGTCACCTCACCCTGCCCAGCTTCGCCGGGGGCCCAGCCCTTTCCAAGACCATGGCTGCAGGGAGAGAGGAAGGAAAGGGAGCAGTGCACTGGCAAACAGACCGAGTAGCCTGTGAGGGTTGAACTGTGCCCCCCAGAAAAGATACGTGGAGATCCTAACCCCCAGAATGTGACCTTATTTGGAATTAGGGTTGTTGTAGATGTAACTAGTTAAGATGAGGTTAGTGGAGTAGAGTGGGCCCTTAGCCCAACATGACCGACGTCCTTATAAGAAAAGGAGGAGACACACAGCGGAAAGAGGGCCACGTGACGACAGAGGCAGAGATCGGAGCGATGAATCCACAAGCCAAAGAATGCCAAAGATGGCCAGAAAACACCAAACAGCTAGAAGAGATGAGGGTGGATTCTCCCGATGGGTGTCAGCAGGGACACAGCCTGCTGGCCTCTTGATTTTGGACTTGTGCTATGAGACCTTCTGCTCTAGGACAAACTTCTATTGTTTTAAGCACCCAGTTTGTGGTGTTTCACTGTGGCAGACCTAGGAAACTGACGCGGTTCTCCCTATCCCTGGAGAAGACCCCATCCCAACACACACACACACACCAACTGCATCTGCTCTGACCCACAGTCACACTATAGACCCCTAGGAGTCCCTGTGAAACAACCTTTCCCAGAACATGGTAGCGGCTGGCTTTGGGAGTGAATTCCACACAGCACTCGATGGCAGTGAAGCTATACTTCTTCCCAAACGCTCTGTGCTTGAGACTGGACCAAACCAGGACCAGCTCTGGGAACTGGAGTTGACCTTCCCTTTCCCCGCCTTCCCTCTCTCTGGTCCCAGGAAGCTGGGCCCCTCTTTCTCCGGAGCCCTGCGCCCCCAGTACCTGGCACACATTGTAGTGCTCAAAGAGAGATAAGAACCCTACATCGCTGCGCGCAGCAATGCCTTTGAGCAGCGTGATGTTCCCATTCCCAGAATCCAGCTCTACCACGTCGTTGAAAACATTGGACACGGCTTTCCCGGTCAGGAGCAGATTGACAAGTTCCTGTAGATGAAAGAAAGGGGAAAGGCTTGTCCAGGGGAGATTGGGAACAAGGAAAAAAAGGGGCGGAAAAGGAAGGAAAGCAAGGAGGGCGAGAGCCCCAAATCACAGGGGGCTGGGACTTGGAGTTCCCACCAGCCCTCAGGGGAAGCCATCAGCGGCTCCTACCCCAGCGACTCTAGGAACTCATTGTGACCTTGATTCCACGGGCCCCCGTGCTGAGCCCTGGGTGGTGGCAGGGGAGTGGGGGAAAGATGGCTCCTGACCTCAGGCGTCCGGGCCTAGGGGGGGTATCAGGTGCATCCCTGCGCGGCTGAAGCACAATGTAGGATGTGACTGGGACTATAAACATGTGCGCACGGAGCCCTCCGGGGCCAGGCGGAAAGGCACGGGACCACATGGCTGAGTCAGAGCCACTTTGTGGAGAAGCCACACTTGGGTGGGTCTTGAAGGATGGCATTTTTTTCATAAGCTTTTTCATTTTGAAATAATTTTAGACTCAGAAGAATTTGTAAAAATAGTACAGAGAGTTCCTGTGCACCCTTCACCCAGCTTCCCCCAACGATAACATCTTAACACAACCAGCGCCCATTATCAACGCCAGGAAGCGGACAATGGTGTGAACACCAAGAAAGCAACTCTAGATCTTATTTGGATTTCACGAGCGGATGGTGGGGTCTTGGAGCAGGGGGGGAGAGTGGAGGCCTGCAGAGGCAGACAGGCCAAGGCAAGGAAGCCCCAGTCTGGGGTCTAGATGTGTCCCTGCCCTCCTCAGCCAAGCGGCATCATGCATCCAGGGGCCATGTGACTTGTGCCATACAGCCAACAGGTCGACAAGCCTGCTGACCCCAGAACCCGGAGGTCAGTGACATGTGGAGCCCTGTTCCTCTGGCCGTCTCCTTCAGCCAGTGCCTCCTACACTGAGGTGGCAGGAAGGGAGTGCCCTTCCTTCAGCAGGGCATCTAGGGGTGAGGAATGGGGACCCTAGGGCTCCCAGACTGGAGAGGATTTCCCCAAGCCCCACAGCTAGTTCATGACAGAGCTGGATTTCCACCCACATTTTCCAGCATCCTGCCTGGTGTCCTTCCCTCTCCTCTCCCCTGTTCCCCGCATGGTGCCACCTGGCCACCCAAGATCCCAGGGGAACCCCGGCCACTAAGTGCCTGCAATGCCACCGAGGAAGGCTCCAAGGGAGCCCAGCCTTAGCACTTGGGCAGGCAGTACCCTCTGCCTGACCCATCCCGTCGGAGCTGGCACGTGTGGCAGGCCAGCAAGCAGCAATGGCCCCACGGTACGTGGGAATGGCCAGGAGAGGCCTTTCCCAGCTTAAACTTTGGAGGGGAGAGTTCATAGAAGTGTTTTCCCCTGAATTATAAAAGCCAGGCCCCGGTGAATAAATCCCTCTATCAACACCAAGACCCCTGCCCTGGTCACAGTAAAAGAGGCTCCCTCTGATGGCCACAGAGGGAGCCCCATTGGAGGGAGATAGAAAAGTGGCCCCATTGTGTCCTTGCAGAGGAAATGAGAAAGAATTTGGAGGAAATGTCTGCTCTGAGATACTGCACCTCAGGAGCAGCGGCTGCTAAAAAAGGCGCGGCCTTTTTCAGAGGGGTTCGAGTTTTCCCATCTGGTTTTCAAGGGGGAGAAAAAGGCCCCTGCTCCCCATCTGTCTCAAACCCTCCTCAGCGCAGGAAGCCCTCTTGAAATGGGGGAGAAAGGGGAAATAGGCTGCTCCCTGCCCCAAGACTCAAAATCACGCAGTGGCAAAGCCTAGTGGTCATGTAGCCCCTTGCTACTCAAAGTGTGGTCCGTGGACCAGCAGCATCACCTTCTCTGGGAAGCCTGTGAGCAATTCAGAACTTCAGGCTCCAGGCCAGACCCACTGGATCTGAGCCTGCTCTTCAACAGGACTCCCGGGGGATTCACGGGCACATCAAAGTTTAAGAAGCACTGGTCTAGTCCAAACTCCTCCTTCTACAAACGAGGGAACTGAGGCTTGGGGAGGGGAAGATCAGCCCAGCTTGGGGAGGGTCAACCGCCAAGATGGTGCCTGTGCCGTGGCCCTCACCACCCCAGCTGGCCCAGAGCCCCCAGTCTGTCCCCGGGGCTCGGCCTGGGGCTCTGGGCTATGTGGCCCCTGGCTCTGTCCTTGGTACCCCCTGCAGTGCCAAGCACACAGATTGGGCATGGCAAGCTCTCCAGAAGTGGAAACTGAACTGAGTGGCCTTTCTAGGTCTCCATGACAGAGGTTGGCACATGAAAGCTCCTGGGAGAGGGCAGGCAGGGGCAAGGAAAGAAGGGGGGAGGAAGGAAAAAAAGCACCCTGCTGCCCAGCACCCCACAGCACCCCACAGCACCCCCTGACCTGGGTGCAGTATCCATGTGCTCCAATCAGGTGGCTGGTGGGGACATCGAAGTCCTGGCGGACACTAGAAGACACAAAAGGAGTAGTATTAGCATGCCTCTGCCTGACTCAGGCCTCCCGGGCAAACCTCACGGGGTGATCAGGGGCTCCTCTCGGGCTCCAGGCTGAGGCCCAGAATTCTGGATGTGGGGGCAACCCAGGGCTCCGCAGCTAACACTCACTCTGCTCTGGGCAGTGGCCTCCCCTCTGGCTGCACCTGGGCCACTACCAACACGCAGAAGGGTGGCGGAAGCGTGACACAGCAGAGCGGCCCCTGCATTTGCAATCCAGCTCCCCAAATCCTCACTCCGACTGCCGCTTACCAACACAGGCATGGGGACATCCCCTTCCGTCTCCAGGCCTCAGCCCGTGAGTCTGTTCAGTGGGCACAGACCGTGTACCTGTACATGCATGGTTCCCCAAATGCCAAGAGAAAACCACGGCTCAGAGCAGCCTGACTTACCCAGGGCATGGGGCTTATGGGCTACGGAGCCGGGGGAGGACCCCATGGCCCGTCTTGGAGGCCTATGCTCTCCCGACCCCAGGTCACAATGGCTCTACCCTCAGAAGGGGGTCCTCCAAAAGGCATGAGGTGAAAAGCCCCTTGGCTGAAACACATCCCTCAAACCAAAAGAAACCGATTTCTTAGGGCTGTACAGAGCTGGGGACCAGGAGTCACTGTCAGTGTGGCTCTGTTATAGGGGAGGACAGCACCAGGAGGCAACCCCAGCCCTCCATGAATCTCAACACTCTTCGACCATCTAAGAAAGCCCACCACCAGGACACAATTCCTTTTCCCTTCCCCCGCACAAATGCTTCAGAAGACCAAGTGTTCTTGTGGATGCGAACGGTGCACGAGTGAACAGGAAAGGAGCCGGCATCCTTGCAATGCAGCCCCATCCCCGGCGAGGTAAGGATTACTATATTTTATAGACATGAAAAGACTCCGAAGGGCATCTCTGGGGGTGATGGGAGGCTGGGGCACATGCCCTGGGGCACGTGGCCCGGCCTGCCTCCTCTGGCCCTACCCCAAAGAGGCCACAGACAGACATCCCAGAAGAAAGGGCTCAGCAATCACAAGGTTTGTTTTCCCTTTCAGTGGACGAGAAGAGAAACCTGGTCTCAATTTTAGGCTTTAAATCTAAGATCTGCCAGAAGTCCACAAACCTAAAACACCCTGGTCCCCGTATCCTTCCCAAACGAGTTTAGAAACTCAAGCTCCATGACCTTTGCCGGAGAAATGCTTTCTTGTGGCTTTTAATAACCATGGCCAAAGGGGGACGGTCTGTGGTCCATGCGGGAAGATGGGCCGGGTTGGCACTGCAGGGGCCCGGCAGAGAAGCACGGAGGCCTGGGGGTCCTGGGAAGGGCCTGGGAGGCTCACCCACCAGAGACAGCCCAGCACGCCTGGGAAGGAGCCGGCTGGGGTGCCAAATGGCCGAAGGCAGCGCTCGACTGGCGCTAGCTCAGGCAAAAGAATTGATGGAAATGCTCTCTGCCGCATAAACGGGCATCTTCTGAAGAGAAGAAAATAACCTCAAAGGAGCCCTGGGTGGAATGATAAGCATCGCTGGTCCCGAGCCAGCCCAAAGCTTTCAGAAGCGGTCCGATCTTCATAATCTCACAGCCTCGTGCTCACCCAGTGGGTTTGAGAGCCTGCGTCAGCTGAGAGTGGAGGGACAAGCAGAAAGGACAATGGGAGGAAATGGTAATTGCATCCTTAGGTGCAAACACGATGGGAAATTCAGGAGTGAGCGTGGAGCTTGAAAGGGAGGAACGTCTGCGTTTCACATTAGGGCATTCGCGAGACGCCAGGGAGCAGCTTATACGGCTTAAGAGATTTACAACTTTGGCAAATCTAGATGCCCAGACCTCCCTTTAGGGGAATTCCCTGGAGAGCGGAGTGTGAGGAGTCCTTGAGCAAAGGAAAAACGGCCTCTGCCCTGCCCAGAGAGAGGGCAATTCAAAGGGCAGGGCTGTCACCAGGTCGGAGTTCCAGCCCCAGCCTGCCATGTGGCAGTTAACCTCTCCTCTCCGGGCCTCAGTCTCCCCTTTTGTGACATGAGGGCCTTGCACAAGATGCATGGTGTTATGGGCTGACCTGTGTCCCCCCAAATTCATATGTTGAAGCCCTGACCCCAGTACCTCAGAACGTGGCTGTGTCCGGAGACAGGGCATTTCAAGGAATGATTTAAGTTCCCCGACCCCATTCGGTGGGCCCTCGTCCAATGTGACCGGTTCCCTGCAGGAAGAGGGTGCTGGGGATGCAAGCTCGCAGAGGAAAGACCATGCGAGGACACAGAAGCAGGCAGCCACCCACAGGCCCAGGAGGGAAACCAACCCTGCTGACACCTTGATCTTGGACTTCCAGCCCCCAGAACTGGGAGTTTCTGCTGGTTAAGCCACCCAGGCTGTGGTGCTTTGTGACAGCAACCCTAGCAAACACACACCAAGCGGCCTCCAACGTCTGTTTAGACTCAGAGCTCTTTCTCCAAATGTCATCTTCTAGGCAGAAGCCAAATAGATAAGACATAAAAGTAGAACTGCTCTGGCCATAGGTGTCCCATCTTTCTCCCTCTTCCGGCCCCTGTAACCCCTCTGGGGAACCCCCAGGTCTCCAAGGTCATGCAGCGTCCTGGGAGCAGGGGCTGAATCGGAGGAGGGGTTGCCTGGGCTCTGAGGTTCCCGCACTTGCTGGGCTTCTGAGCCACAAGCTGCGAGGAGCCCTTCCCTGGGACCAACACCATTCAGTCCAACGGGCAGGCTGTCCCTTCCCCAGTCCACGTGGGGACTAGACAATGCTGGGCCCTAAAAAAATTCTGCACAGCCTGGGGCCAACGACAAGGCTGGGTGACAGAAGCCAGGAGGAACCTCGTCCTGATAAAACCTGCGCCCTGAGGCTATTGTGCACTGGGGACCCCCTTCGGGAAGCAGGAGCTTGCCTGGATTTGGGATTCCAGGAAGCACAGGGTGGGAGGAGCCTGCATGGACTTGCCCAGGGCAAGGAAACTTATGAGGAGTGGCTTGGCCCTGGCTGCCCTGCCACCGACCTCCTCAGCATTCTGGAAACCAAGGGCCAGAACCTGGACCCACGGTCAGAGTGACAGCTCGCTGCAGAAGTATCCAGAGGAAGAAGGACAGACAGCTCTGCCCAGGATGCCAGCAAGGCCTGCTTCTCCCAGCTGTACCCCCATCGAGAGTTCCCAGAGACCCCGCACTATACCAAGAAACGGAACGAAGAGGACGCGGGGGATGGCAGAGACCTAAGGGCTCAGCAGTTTTCGGGTGGGAAAACGGATGCCTAGCAAAAGAACACAAGTGGCCCGGGGCTAGGGACAGGTGCCAGGCCAGACTGAGCACCCGAAGCTGGGATAGAGTGCCGCGGCCTCCCTCCAGTCGCTCCTTGTCATGCGTCTCCAAGGGGCAGACGTTCTGCCACTGAGCAGCTTACAGGGCTTGAGCCCTGATTCTGCAGAACCCCGAAGCTCACTTTCAAATCCACCATCCTCTCTAAAGCCTCGTGGGACCAGAGGAGCAAGAACCGCCATCTCCATTTCACCAGGGTTCTACTGAGGCCCAGAAAGGAGAAGGGACGCGTGGTCTTGTGATCATACGGTCAGCAGGCCAGGACTGTGTCCCCGGCGCCAACATCACACAGTGTCCACCGCGGCCTGAAACACGTGATGCTCAGCCTGGCCGGCCAGCCCCACACAGGCCCTGGAGCCTCGAGGCGCCACTCCGGGTCCCACCCTCCCGGGCTGGGGCACAGCTTGTCCCTTAGCCCCAAAGCCTCCCCAACGTGCATCCGGACATGTGAATCGGAGCATCTGGTATGGAAGTTTCTGGATAAGGAGAAAGTAGGTCTAAGTGGCCCCGAGACACGGTTCCAGTCCACCGTCAAAGCCACTCACCTAAAATCAACATCCGCGAGGTGGGGTCAGTGGCTAGCTCAGCCTCAGACTGGCTGAGTAACCTCAGGCAAGTCCCTGCCTCTCTCTCAGCCTGTGTCTTCACTCAGAAAACCAGAGGACTGAAGCCAGGGGTCTCTGGGGGCCTTCTGGGATGTGAACAAGTGTGCCTGGGTCGGGACTCTGATGTTTAAACCATCATGCCTAAAATAGTTGGTAATTAACCCAGGAGGATCCGGCCAGCCACCTCCCCTCCACCGGATCCCAAGGCACCAGGCCCCAGGAGCCCACCACACCCAGCTCCGGCCGGGCCTCCCTGCTGCCCCCTCCCTTGGGAATTCTATTGACTTTTGAGGACCAAGCAATAGCGAGAAGGGCAGCTGTGGAACAACAAGGAGAACCTGGGCTCCGAAGGTAGGGGCCCCTGGATTTGAATCCAGTCACTGCCACTTACTGGCTGCTCCCCTCGCTGAGGCTGCCTCCCCTCTGCAGTAGGGGTGGGACGGTGCCTCCCTCTACTATAGACTGCTGGGAGAGCAAGGTGAACTATATTAAGCATCTGGCATTTGGTAAATGTCACTTCCTTTTTCCTACGATAACAACAATAATAACAACTAAAAACACAATGACCAAGAGGTCACGATTCCCGCAACCTCAACGGCTCGTGTCGTGGCCAAGAACCCAGAATAAATGGAGGCCTGCGAGCAGTCGAAATGTAACTATGAATATCTAAAACGGACTTCGGTAGAGCGGATATGGACTGTTTTCCCAAGAAGGCCTGCAGGGAGTGGGCGATGAGTCAGGGCACCTGCATGGCAGGCCCCGGCTGCCACCTGCCCTGTGTGACCTTCCGCAAATTGCTTTCCATCTCTGAGCCTTCCAGGTGTCATCCCTTGATGGGGATAACAATGTGCACCTCAAAGAGCTGTTGCCATAAGGACCCCGGCCTTTACAGGGCCTCACAAACAGCACAGAGCTCCACAGGTTGGAGGGGCCGCCTGTGACTCTCCAGGCAGGGGCCGGGACAAGAAGGGGCGAGCTGGGGAGGACCCCAGGAGGGAGGGCAAGGTGCATGGATGGAGAGAAAGGAGCTGGCCTGGAGGAAGGAAGGGAACACAGAGGTGCCCAAGCCCTTCCCAAGCTGCCTTCTGCCTCACCACCCGCTAGACCTCTCCCCACGTGCCGGCACTTTCCTTCCCAACCAGACCTTGTGCAATTGTTCCCTGCAAACCCCCACCCCGCTGGCTTTTGCTTGCTTTGTTCCTGTGGCCTGCCAAAACCCTTCCCACATATCCCTCAGAGCCCTGCTAAATGCCGCCTCTTCCGTGAAGACACCTCCCTCACCCCGGGACAGATGTGCCCCATTTCTCCTCAGCTGGCCCCTTCCTCAGAGCAACTGCCCATGCTTTTCCTGTGCCTGCCTTGTCCCTCCAGGCAGCAAGGACTTTGACGGCCAGGGGCACATCGTGTCCATCTGGCCCCCTGGCACCCAGAATCGGGCTCTAGCTCTGCAGATGCACAGCACATGGGCCCTAAATTATGTGAGCCTGGCCCACACCCATCCCAGGAGAAGCTACAAGGAAGGTCGGGATGGAACAGCCTCCAGAAGCTGAATCCCAGGAGGGGTGTGGAGGCAGGCAGAAGGAAGCTTCCCACCCAAGCAAACAAGGTTGGCCTGGAACAGAAGATTCTTCCAAAAAGTTAATTGCCTCTCCCTCTTCCCAAGGCCCATCCTCTTTATCTGGACGCCCAAGCCCTTCGAGGAACATGGAGGTCTAGCCCTTGGGTAAGTGGGGTGGGGATGCCAGATGCACCGAGAGTCAGGAGACTCCTAGCTCTACCACTAACCCCAGTGTGAGCTGGGCTGAGTTGCCCCCCTCTGCCACGGGAGGGTCCATGTTCACGGGTAGACCTACTGCCCTCAGCCACACCCCTCTGACACTCACCAGCCCTGACTTGCCACCTCAGCAGCCTGGGGCTGGGCTCGCTTTGCCCCAAGCGATGCCAGCTGACATGAAATGGAAAAGGAAGCTGGCAGACAAGCACCTGGTTTGGCATGGGCCTACTTACGGGTCTTGTTTCCCACTTCTCCTCCTACGTTGGCAGACACAACAGGGCAGTGCCTGTCACTCCTCCCTCAGCCCAGGAAGGGGAGGAGGCCACAGGGTCTTAGACTGGAGGCCAGGACACACAGGGATGGCATCAACTTGCCAGCAAACTGCCCTAATTTCTTAGAGCCTTGGTCCCCACATCTGTAAAATGGGATGATGGCCCCAGGCCTGGCCTGGGTGGTTCTGTGTGTGTCGCATTACTCTGGGCTGGAGGAGTCCAGGCAGGTGCAGCAAGAGGATGTGGGAGAAAGCTGAGGGGCATCCCATCTACCCCCTCCCATCCCAACAGCACATCTGGGACCACCAAGAACCTGGGATTCTCAAAAAGAACAGCCCCCTGCTCAAATCCTTATGCCACAAGCCACTGGCCCAGCCCACTACTGAGGTGGTTTCTGCCTCAGTGAGCTCTGCTGGATCTGGAAGCTTCATCGTTGCTTTTCTTTGTTTCTGAGGGGAACCTGTGGGGGCCTCAATTAAGTTCCAGATCTGACCCACGCCCAAACTCACATCTGCTCTCCTGTTCCTTGATAAACCCCAAGCTCCTAGTTGCTGACTAGACAGCCCACCCCTTTCCCAGTCAGTGTGGTACCCCCTCTGTGGGTTCTGCCCGCCTTCTGGGCCCTCTGTGTTCACACGCCCCATGATGGGTGCAGCCCAGGCCTGCCATGAGGTGTCAGGAATGGGGTCATGGCTGCCAGCAGGCTGAGGGGCACTGGAGAAAGGGCTTCCTCAGGGCCCCTGGGGGGCGCAGTGGGTTAAGTGTCTGCCTCTGGCTCACGTCATGATCCCAGGGTCCTGGGATGGAGCCCCATGTCGGGCTCCTTGCTCAGCGGGGAGCATCTCCCTCTCCCTCTCCCTTTGCTCCTCCCCCCACTTGTGCCTCTGTCTCTTTCTGAAATAAATAAATCCTAAAAAATAAAAAGGGGGGCTTCCTCTCCACGGGCTCACCGGAGCCCACCATGCAGCAGGGCCCTCCCGAGAACACAGCTGAGACAGAGGAAAGAAGTGTGACGGGACAGAAGGAGGGACACCATGTTCCAAAGACGCTGTCTGGTTCCTGGATCCAGCCACTCCTAAAGCCCTGGGCTTTTGAGATGAATCAATTAATAGTGCTGTTTTCGGCTTACGCTGGCTAAGAATCAAGTTTCTGTCACTTGACTTTGTATCACCAACACTCACGGTTGGCTTTCTTTCAGGGCTATTTCCACAAAGAAATAACCCATGCTGTTGTTTTTCCTCTCCTGGAGAAAGTTAGAACAACAAAGCCACCGTGGTGTGGGTGCTGCCCCTCATGCTCAGGGCCCGGCTTGTGCTGTTCAAAAATTACTTCAGCAGATGGCAAACTACTGCCTATTTTGGACTTTAAGGATTGCTTTTGGCTGGCCCACGTTGTCAATGCAATGAGTGCCATGGGTGTGAGGCATGAAAAGTGTCTCTTCACAGGCTGTTCCCCTCACCAGCCAGGCCTCAGCCACCCAGTGGGCATCTCTGGAGCCCTCCCTTGTGCCAGGCCCTGGATCACTGCTGGCTCCCTGGGGGCCAGGGCACCCTTGTGCTGCACTGCACAGGTCTGGCTCTGAGCTGGCCCTCGACCCCAGGGCCCCAAGCATCTTTGGGACTTGTGAGAGCATGCTGGGGAAAGTTCTAGGCCATGTGGTTTGGAAAGCGGTGGGGCTAGGTAAGCATGAAAGCCTGTATGAGATTTACTGTAAGCAACTCAAAATCTTAAGAAGGAAAATAGATGGCTGGAAATCAAGTGGAAAAAAATAAAACCTTCACAAGGCTTTGCAGTCAGCCCCGATAAACAAAACTCAAAGGCCAGCTTTGCTACTGTTCTTCCGGCCTCTGAGAGTGAAGTGGCCAGGCTGTGCTGGGCTGCATTCGCATCTGCCCTTGGCTCCCTCACCCTGGCTCCCCCCAGAGCTGGGAACAGCCGATGGACAAGAGGCACTGACTTGGGCACAAGGCCTGCCCCTGGGCCTCGGGCAGGCATCTGAGAGCCCTCACTCGGAGGGAGGGATGGCCATGCCCTCAGACACACATACACGCACACAAACAAGTCACCTTCACATAATCTCCAACATCACCACCAACAGCCACATCATCTCACACCCAGCCCTGCCACCTCACGGATCCCTCATCCATGCACATACCAACACAAGTGCATACGGACATGCTATACTCGTAAAGAGCCGGGGGCTCCCAGCCCCCTACTCAGCTTCTCCCTGGCCACTGCACAGCACATGATCTGAGAAACGGCTCTCTCCGGGCCACCAGGACATGTTTTCAACTGCCCAAAGTAGTAACAGATCACCCTGAAACAGCATCAAAGGGTTTGGGGAGGCTGAATCTGAACTCCAGAGCAGGAAGGCCCTCGGGGATCGTCTGGTCCTACGGCTGGTAAGCTGTGTATGCAGAGCTGGGGCTTCTCCAAACAGGAGTCTCCTGGGGCCAAGCTGGGAGATAGGGAGGGGCATGCAGGGGTCTCTGCCTCCCCCCTCCCCCGACTCTAGTCCTGCTGCATCTGCTTTTTATAGTTTGTTTGGAAAAAGGTCAGATTTCAGGCTCGCTACAGAAGAGTTTAAGAAGCACTGGTTTGCCTCCCTCCTGTTAGAGGTAAAGGACCGAAGGTGTAGGCTGGGTCAGCCATAAGCATGTTGGCAGCAGAGCAGAGATGGGGACCCAGGCGTCCTGAAACTACATCTCAGCCAATGAGTGGGATGCTTTCGTGTGAACTGTCACCCACTGGGATGCCCTGGACAAGCCTATCAGCTTAGCCTGACAAATGGAGCCTGTGCTGGATGGCATCTGCCCCCATGTGCCCTTTGCAAGCAGCCGGCCCCTGCGGCAAGCCAGGGTGAAGTGGGCTTTCACCATCCCAGGACTATTGTCACTGCCAAGGGAATCGTGGCAAACCTGCAGCCAGGTCTGGCATCTGTCCTGAGAATGGAGACCAGAGGCTCTGGGAAGCACCTCTGGAGTGTGCTAAGGGCACGGAGGAGGCGTGGACCGTTCTGGGAGCTCCTGTTCTAAGGCCAGAGAACAGCTCCTTCAGAGGAGCCCTGTAAATGCCAGGAAGGCTAATGTGTTATTGTAAATAATGTCAGCGTGAATCTCTCACAGGATCCAGGCACCATTTCGACAGGCCACTCTCCTGCTCACCATTGGTCTGTCTCTCCCCTCACGCCGCCACCCCTTTCAGGGAGTCCCCCCAGACCACAGGCAGGACTGACCGGCTCCACTCCATGCCACCAGCAGCCCTGTGCCCAAAGCCTGCCCCATTCTCCACCCGAAGCCCTCAGTCTGTCTAGAAGTGGTTTTGAACTTGAACAAGTAAGACAGAGGTGAGGGTCTTTCTCAGGCACAGCTTTGGGTGGCGTACTCCCAGGGCAGGGACTGGTTCTCCCACCTCCCCTTCTTTTGCCCCCCGAGCAACAGCATAGAGCACCCAGGGAGCGCCCCGGGCCACGAAGGACGTGCCTGCCGGGGTGAGCACCGCCACCTGTGGACCCATCTCCACTTGCAGAACATGCCCACGGTCACGTCTCCACCACCAGGCACCAAGCTGAGACTGAGGGCATGACACGACAGGATGGGACACAAGACGCCTCTGAGCACAGCTGTGGCAGGATCGGACCAGCAGTGGCCGTCACCTAAGGCTTGCTACCCACCAGGAGTCGGGCCAAGCACTCGACCTATAAATCTTCATGCGATCTTGTAAAGCAGGAATTATCATCCCCCTTTCCCAGAGTGAGAAACTCAGGCTCAAAAGAAGAGAGACTCAAGCCTGAAACCAAGCGGCAAACCCGAAGAGCCCGGTCTGGGGCCCTGCTGTCCGGGCTGAGCTGTGTGAGCCCAGGGCCAGGCCTGTTTCCTCATCCGAAAGACGGCGAGCCTGATAGGAATCACAGTGCCACCTAAGAGGGTTGTGTGGGGATGAAGCAAGTGCCCAGTATAAAATGTTGCAGCCTAGGATCGGGTACACAGTACTAGGTGTTGCTTACTCTCGTTCCTACTGCTGCTAAGAGCGTCCTCTACGTCTCCTTCTTAGAAGGAAAGGGGAGGCCCAGGAGTAAGACAAGCCCAACCAGTGCTCTGCCCGGTCCAGTGCTAGAGCAGGGCTCCATGCTGGTCCTCCTGGAAGGCAGGCAACAGGCCGGCCAAAGCTGCCCCTGGGGGCTCCAACACCATCAGCCTCCAGGACCCAGGAACGTCCTCAGGAGCCCTGAGTGGGAGGGACATCATCTTTATACCCTTCCACTCCTCTGTCCTGAGAACAAGGGGGAGGAGGTGACTCTAGCCAGATCTTGTGGGTCCGTGTGCCTGTCTGCGTGTGTGTCTGTCTGTATGTGTATCTGTGTCTGTCTCCGTGTGCATGCGCGTGTCTGCGCATCTGTGTATGTGTGCATCTCTGTGTCTCTGTGTGGGGAGGGGATGTATATCTGCATACCTGTGTATGCAGTACCTGTGTCTCTGTGTGTCTGTCTGTGTCCGTGAATCTGTGTGTATGTGTGTCTGCATGCCTGCGTGTGTGTAGTGAGGGGAGGACTGTGGCCTATTGGCATGAGGCTGTGCAGGCCCAGCAGGGCAGCCTTCCCCCCACCCCCAGAGGCCCCGCAGGTGCCACAGCCTGGGCAGGGACTGACCCCTGCCTGGCTTGGTCGGATGGGGCAGGGAAGGGGCAGAAGCAGCCCAAGTCCTCCAGCTCGGGACAATAAGAAGAGTAGCCTGGATATGGGGCTCTGAAGGCCCCTGCAGATGGAGAGGGCCACCAGAGCTGCTCCCTACAGGGGTGCACATGTAAACAGCTCCCAGGCTGGTGAGCAAGTCCTGCAGGAGCTGCCCCGGTGACCACCAGAGCAGAGACACTCTGATCAGAGTCCTAGACCTCCAGAGCCAGTGGTCCCCTGTACAGATGGGGAAACTGAGGCCCAAGAGATCACACAGCCAGAAGTCACCAAGCCTGGCCCTTCTGACAGCCTAGCTTCCCCTCCGTGAGCTCCGGGGTCTCACCCACACACCCAGAGACCCCCAACCCGGGCAGCCAGGGATTAGCAAACTCAGGCCTGGGGAGAAGGCGGTGCGGCTTATGGTCTCCATGCACGTGAGCCCCAGCCAGGAATGAATCATATCATTATGGCAGGATTAGAAGAAAAATGCCATTAGAAGATCTGTGCATGCACCACATTTAATAAGGTCAGCAGCAGTGAGCAGCAAGCAGACTGGCGGCACGAGGCCACAGAGCCCCCGCACCCTCCTCCCACCCAAGCCAAAGCCTGCAGGGAATGGGACAGGCCCTGGCCAGGCCCAGCCACGGGGAGCAAGCGTCTCCTTCTGCCAGGGCCTCCCCAGCCTGGGCACCACATAGCTATTCTTTCTGCCTCCCCACTCCTCAGGGCCCACCTGCTTGGGGTTGTTCCCAAATCATCCCCCGCCAGCAAGCATCCCCCAAAGTGAAAATTAATTCCCCGGGTCCCCCATGCCCTCTGGAGTCTGCTCTCTACTTGGAAAAGGAAGCAGTTATCAATTGTACTTTACGAAACTGTTAATGTGCTGTTAATCTGCTACCCTCCCTGGTGACATAATGCCCAGGTGACAAATATGGATAAGAGGCCTAGAAAGCTCATGGAGGATGAGCGTGATGGAGAAAGTCCAGCTCTCAGGCAGCTTGGGAGGCTGCATTTGATAAGGCTGCATGGAATTGAAGTCCTCTTGCTTCCAAGGCCCCTGGGCACCCACCCACCAGTGTCCTCGGGGCTGGCCCTGGGCACAAACCTTGCAGCTTTCCAACTGCCCTGGCCTACAGTGAACCCCCCCTTCCTGAGCTCATGGGGGCCCTCAGTCACCTCCCAGGCCTCTGCCTCAACCGCCCATCCCCACACATGTCCCAGGGGCGTCCACACGTGTGCTTAAGTATGTGCACACCGCCATTCCGCCAGGGCCCCAGGGGGACCGTAAGCTCTGTGGGCGAGGGTGTCTCTCCAGTCAGCCCCAGCGCACATGGGGAGATTGACAAGGTAGCTCTGAACACACACATAACTGTTCTCCCCCCACCACTGACCATTCCCCACTCCACTACTTCCTTCACCCTCTCAACCACGCTCACTACACGCTCACTATGCAGCAAGTGTGGCCCTGGGCTCGGGTCGGGGCAGCAGTGAACCAGACAGACAAGCCCAGCCCAGGAGTTGAGGGAGGAAGAGACTCACAGCTCCGTGGACCTGGACAGGATGGCAGACAGCGTGAGCAGGATGCATCCGTAGGGACCTGCTTCGAACTGGGAAGAAGAGAAAGCAATGAGCACCCACCAGGTCTGCACTCCCTTTCCTCTCACTTCCTTGGGGAGTGGGGGGGGGGGAGGGGCCACACCCAGGGAGCAGCCTGACCCTGAGCCAGCTGCCGCCAGCCTGGTCCCAGAGGTTGCCAGGGGGCTCCACGGCAGGGCCCCTAAGTGATGGGAAGCACACGAGCCTGGGTGACAACGGGAGCGGACACACTGCCCACCAAGGAGCACACCCATGACATCCGAGTCCTGGAAGCTTGCCATACAGCAGTGGGGCAGCCTCCCTCACCGTGCAGGTGTCTTATGTGCATCATCACACTGAAAACTGCCACTGGCCTGTGTGACAGTGCTGTTAATACTGCCCTCTGCCACAGAAGGAAACGGGCCCAGACACCGAGCACCTGGCCCAAGGTCACACCGCTGGTAAGCAGCCTGCTGGGATGCCAGCAGGCTCCATTGGACTCCAAATCCCTTACTCCAAAGACCTGCACTGTCTTAAGAGCAGCAGAGAGCAGGTAGGGGACAGAGTCAGGGTCGGCGGGGAGAGTGAGGTGAACCGTCAAAGTGCAAGGACAGATCCCGTCTTTCAAAAATTGTTGATATTTTGTTCATCGTGGATTTTTTTGGATTAATTTTGATATTTAAAAATTTTTTTTTTCCTGATTACTGAGGATTTTGGTACCTCCTTGAATTCTGCCCCCAAGGTGGGCACCTTATTCATCTCCCCCTAGTCCCAACTCTGGGTTAGAGCCCACCGCCCGGAGCCCGGCTGCCTGAGTTTCAATCCTGGCTGTTCCACTCCTAAGCTAGGTGAGCACAGCGACCTTCCCTAACTTTGCTGTCCCCGTCTTCTCATCTGTAAAACGAGGCTGATGATAGTAGGACCTACCCTCATCAGGCTACTGTGAAGAGTCAGTGAGATCACCCCTGTAAAGCCTGTAGAACACGGCCTGTGAGTATTATGCGGCTCTGCGCGGCCTCCCGGGACGGGCTGGGTCACTCGGGCTCCCTAGACAGACACCAGCCCCCAGCTGCGGTTCCTTGTGAAGGCCTTACTTATCCCACTTTGGGGATGACACCTGTCCCCATCTGTGAGCTGTGATGGCAGATGCTGCCAGACTAGAGTCAGCGTTCCTTACGTGTGGTCAGTTTCTTTGTGGACTTGAAACCAGACCTAAAGAAGCTTGTTTTCCTGAAACCGTAAGAATGATATAATTTATCATATTTCCATTTTGCCTGGGTTGCCAGGAAGCTCCGAGCCAAATATGGTCCTCAACTGTGGTAATTATTTCGGCTCAAGCTTCTGATAAAATTATCTTTTCTTTCCTTCAAAACATAGTCTCTAGTTTCATACGGTAATTCAATTAGTCATTAAAAAAAATTTTCTGTGTGAACTTTCGTGCCAAGAGGATGCTCCCTGCTGAGGCTATGCTTGTGAACAAGGTGGACATGGATCTGCCTTCATGGGACGTTGAACTCAGGGAAGAAAGAACAAGAAGCACCTAGAGAAGAGTGGGGGAGGGGCTCTGCTCTGACAGGAAAGGCAAGGTGTTCTGGAAACACACAGAGAGGGCCTTTGAGGAGACTCAGGGTTTAGGGAAGGAAGGAATGTAAAGGAAGGCTTTTTGGAGGAAGTGATATCTAAATCCAAAGGACAAGAAAGAATCAGAAGAGAAGGAAACACTGTTCCAGGCAAGACGAAAAGTACGTGCAAAGGCCCAGAGGCAAGAGAGGGCAGGTTTACTATGGTTGGAGCACAGAAGAGCCCTGAGGACATCATTTTTATACAATTAACTTCCTATTTTTATAAATTTATCAATAACAGAATCTTTTGGGGGGGATTAGAAGTGGAATAAATGAATCAACTATCTTAAATCAACCTCATCATAATTCTCTGATCTCAGGCCAGTCATTCGCTTCTGTTGCCCTGTTTCCGCATTTGCAAAACAAGGATGATAATCCCATCCTTGCATCTTTCCTTGGGTTCTGGTGCACAGTCTATGAGACCAAGTCTACGGAAGTGCTCTGGTCACTGCAAAGAGTCCTACTGATATCCTTGCGCAAGGGGGACATGGGCCTGGGAGGACCAGTACCCTTGCCACAGCTCTCTTGCCGACTTGCGTGTTGCCTCGGGGAGTGACAGAGTTCTCCGTTTCCCCCTTCTGAAAGGCCACCCAACCGCTGCCATGGACTTGCACGTTGTCTTGGGGGAGCCATGACACTTTCTCGGTCTGTTCCCCTCCACCCCCACGAAGCAGGGGACACGGGAGCCCGCTGCACGTCCTGCGTCTGTGTAAACACGGAGGACTACTGGTACTACATGGGCCAGCATCGTCCACGGTCCTCGGGACTCCCTCAAGGACAGCCTCCCAGGAGCCGTGAGCGAGCCCCTCCATGCGGGCTGCTTAGTGTGATGGCAGAACGGGGAGAAAGGACGCTGCCTGGGGCTGCTGGCCCCTGCTGAACACAACTGAATGGCACCAATATTCCATTTTGTTTTACAAAAAGCACTTATTAAAATTATCTCATCAAACTCAAGCTGCCAAGACATAGGAGGCCACGGGGCAAGGTGCCTGCATTGTAAGGAGAGCTCCCCAGACAGGCAGTTGGGCCGGAAACCGCCGTGAGGGTCCGGAAAAAATGTCTGGTATGGCTCGGGAAGAAGGGGCCATTCTCCAGCACTGCTCGGGCCCTGGAGAGACTGAAGCCCACCCTGGAACCCCAATCAGAAGCCAGGGCGGGGGCCTCGCCGGCTCGCGGGGGGTGGCCAGACATCCTGCCCGGAGGGTGAGCGGTAATGAAAATACAGCAAGGAGGCTATTTATTTTGGGCAGAGTGTTCATTTCCAGGCCTGGCACGAGGAACCCCTTAGGCCCAGGCCATGAAAAATGAATTTGGTGAGGGTAGTGCTGAGACAGCTCAACGGATTCCAGCAAAAACATAATTAAACGGTGGGGGAAAACACCACCTTCCTGGGTGAGGAGGGTCAAAGACTGACCACAGGCCCATAGGGACCAGAGCCAAGAGAGGGGGAGTGGCTCTGGGTCCAGAGGTACGACAGGAAGAAGGCGGCCCCTCCCCTGGCACCGGCCCCAATCTCTGAATGGTTTCCATAGTCGCCGTCTTGCTTGGGCTTCACCAAAACCCTAGGGTAAGGACTGAGGGAGAAGGGAGACCCCATTTCACAGACGAGGATGTAGAAAGCCTTGGTGCAGAGGCATCACCCCAGCGGGGGCCATCCGTGGGTGGGGACAGGCCCTTGGAGCCCACGAGCAATTGCCCCAGGGCTCTCCTTTGCCCCCTAGAAGCCTCCCAGGACACTTCCCTCTCCTGGGTGTTAATACAGGTGCCCGGGGGCCTGCCCCCGCCCCATCCAAACACATACACCGAGGCGATAAGGCTCTGCTCAGCTCTCAGACGCATTGCTGCATTCTCACAACGCTCTGAGTGCAGTTAAGAGTAGGATCCTTTCTGCTTATTTAGATGGCACGTGCTGCTTAATTTAGAAGACATTCTTTTCCATGCGTTTAAGTTTCTTCTTTAAAAACCTCTGTTGGACAATAAAGAGCTGAAAGTATCTGCTGACTGCTCCATCTTCTGTTTTCTAGGTGAGGCAACTGAGGCCCAGTGATGTTCCTGAGGCCACATGTGGCCGAGGATTAAGCCAGAGGAGGTGCCCAGGCCCCTTCTGCTCTGGGCCAGCTGCTGAGCACGCTGCATCAGCACACAGCCCACTGGGTTACGCCCATGAAGAACCAGAGGGAGCCAGGGGCAGGGAGCAAAGGAGGGCTGGCCAAGGCCAGGACCCCTCCCACGTCAGAGCCCCTCCCTTGCACCTCCCAGAAAGGCCAGAGGGAACAATCAGTGCAGAAAGGCAGCGTCCTACGCTGAGTACATGGGCCAGGCTCCTTGGGCTGAATTATCCCTAGGCAACAGTTCTGGGGCAGAAAACGTGGGGTGAATCAGCACCTTACTGATTGCACCCCTGCCTCCCAAGGGTCTCCGAGCAGGCCCCATTTTCCTACCCAAGAAGCATCTGTGAGGTCAGGGCTGGCACTCTTCCTAGGCTATGCCCAGACCCTCAGTGCCTTCGGGGAAGAAGAGGAGAGTATTCTGACAGCAGGAGTGTCCAGCCTGGTCCCACATCTGACAAGTTCTCCCACCGTCCGGGCTCACCAGCAAATCCTCGGTCGCCTTCTCCGGAGCCTCAAAGAGCTGGTCCCACAGCTCAGAAGGCTGAAGGAAAGGCACAGAGGAGGTATTTGCTTGCACACCAGAACAGAAGGGCTTCACGCTCTTTCTTTCCTTCCATCCTGACACACACACATCAGAAAATGAGACCCTGAGGTTGGGGATCTCAGAGGTCATCTCTTGGCCTTGGCTTGTGCTGCATCCTGCCCCTGTAAGGCGTCCCCCTCATTTCCACATGTCCACAGCTAACCAATCTCAAGGGAGCCTTAAATAATCATGATAATGGTGATCATAACGTCAACAACAAAAGCTAAAGTCAATGACAACATTAAGCCCAGCATGCTAGTTCTAAGTACTCTTGTTATCAGCTCCATTTTACAGATGAGGAAACTGAGGCATAGGGGGGCTAAGGAAGTTGCCCAAGGTTACAGAGCTACTATGTGAGGGGTGAAACCTAGATTCAAACCCAGGCTGAAGGCTCCAGAGATCATATCCTTTACCACGGAGCCTTCACTCCCTCCTCCACAAAGCCAGCCAGGCTACAACCCTTCTCCAAATCCCCATGGCACTCTGAGCTGTTCAGGCCCTGGACGTGTGCCACTCCATCTCACAGCAAGGAGTGGGTACACAGATCCCCTCCAGCAGACAGGGTACTGGAGGACCCAGCCAGCCAGCCAGGACACCAAGCAAGGTCCTGTATCCAGCAGGGTCCCCACCAAAGAAAGCAGATGGCTTAACAACAGACAACCTCCATATAAACCATCGTCCATACCTGATGGATGCTTTCTTGAAGAAAAGTCACCAGCTCTTCATAGCAGGTCAAACTGTGCAGTGTGAGCTGAGGAGACACGAACCCACAGCGTGAGCTGCCCGAGCCCCACACACGCTTCCGTGTCCCGCCCTGGCTCCAGTAGCTACAAGACCCTACTCGAGAATATCCCCGCAGTCACAGTGGCGACCTCGAGAGCCGGGACAGCGAGGCACCCCCATGCCTGCGTGTGACTTAAAAGGCAGACAGGGCCCAGCTGGGGTCTCCGGGGTCAAGTCCGCCCTGCCATCTGCACCAGGCCTACAGAGCCCAGGAATGAAGACACCGGGGAGCTCAAGTGAAGGAGCCAGCACCACGTGCGCCTGCACCCCTGCGGGCCAGTCACAGGTATCTGAGAAGCACCTGGGAGCGCAGGGGGGGCTAGTGTGGGCATCCTATCCAACTGGCCACTGCCAGGCCAGCTCTGAGCCCGGTTCACTGTCCTGAGTTCAGTGGGAAGCCGTGGATCTCAGTCTCCTTTGCTTTCTCGGGCAGCTCAGGGAAAAAACCACTTGTAGAGAAAACATCCGACCAGGGGAGACCCCTAATTAGGATCCCAGGGCCACATGGGCCCCAACTTAGGTCAAAGAAACAAAGTAGGTCAAATAAAAGTCCTCTGTGAAGAGGAGGCGCATTTGTGGGAAATGTCACTGTGTCTGTATCCTCATGTCTTCCATTTCTTTCCCTTACTTGGTCATACTAGGTCTGGCTTCATGGCTGGTGCTCTGTTCCCCACTCTCTAACCTCCCCCTTCCATCTCCATGCCACCCCCCTGCCCTCTCACAACCCCGGCGAGGGTGCTAAGGAGACACAGAGGGACAGAGATGGCTGCGGTTTGGCCAGAAGGCATCACGCATGGGCTGCTCTTCTCTGTACAGCCTCCACATGACCGGGCGCCCATCGGCCTTTTGGCCACAAGGGCAGTTCTGGCGAGAGCCCACCCCCTAGCCCCCCACCCCGGCCCCCACCCCAATCCCAGGTGGAGGATCCGCTAGCCTGGGCTGCAGGGAGGGCTGGCCCATCCCCAGCTGAGAAAGGATTTACTTATATGAAAGGAGACCGTCCCCAAACCAAGCCAAAGGTTGCGTGATAATTTTCCAGAAAGCCGTACTGTTTCTAAGACTCCATCTGCTTTGTATTTCCCTGTTGGACTGAACTGCTGTGTTCCTGAAGCCCTAAAAAGGAAAGGGAGATGCATGAGTCCTGTGCGTGGACAGAAGACATGCCCTTGAGCCAGGGTGAAACCACATGCGCCGTTAACTGAGGACAAATCAAAAGGTGGCTCCGGAGGAAACAAGGGACCAAGGGTTTCTCGTTTCCCCTCTGCTTTGAACTCCCCCACTGGGCTGGGCCCAGAGGACGCCACAAGTCGGGGTGGGAAAAGGAATGGAGAAAAGATGGCAGAAGGAGAGCTCGGGGTAACCAAACCCAAGTCCTGGCACTAGCGAGTCTGCCTCTCACCCACAACTGACAGATTTCCAGACAAAGGAATGCTGACTTGCCCTTAGTTTTCAGGGCCCTGAGGAATTCCATCCTCTGGCCTGAGGCTCCCCACCCCAGCCCCGTCACCATCTGTTTACACCACACCGAGCATGTGCAGGCACTAGAAGCGGGGTTTGGGTGTGGGGCCCACAGTGCCATTAGCCTGCTGCGTAGGCTGGGAACAGCTGTTGCCTCTCTCTGGCCTTCTGTCTGCTTATCTGTAAAACGGGGAGAAATTGAATTTTTGCACCATCTGCTTTCAGGGCTGCCATGCAGATCCTAAGGGCCAGGGTTAATGTGTAGTAACGTATTCACTGGAACGCGAGGACCAAGGACAAGCACTCCATAGGAACAATAATACCTAACACTGACATGGTACTTAGTATGTGCCAGACATTGTCCTAAGCACTTCACGCTTATTATTATTTACCGTTTATTTATGTGGATAAATGATTTAAGTGGATAGATAATATTATCATTTATTATAGATAATTTATTTATATTGACTCATTTAATTCTCAAGTCACTCTACCAGATGATCCTTGCTATCATCTGCATTTTCCAGATGAGTAAACAGATGAAGCACAGAGAGGTTGAGTCAGCTGCCCAAGGTCACACAGCCAATAAACAGCATTGGGAGTTAGCCTCTGGAGCCCCTTCTCTTAAGCAGTATGCTCTACTGACCATTCCACCCCACCAGAGTGTAGTCTTTGGCCCCAAAAGGCACCCCTTTCACTAAAGCTTAGCCACAGGCCTGGGATGAAGTGATGCTTCCACTCTGAAGGGCTGGACTGAAGAGCCGGCAAACCATCCATGTGGACTGCAGTAGCAATAGAGGTGGCAGGGGAAGTCTCCCCCTCCATGGAACAGGGGTCCAAGTGACAAAGTGAAAGGGAGCATGCTTTGGGGACTAGGAGAGACGTATGAAGCAGAGGGTGACTGGTTCCTGAGAGGTCTGAGATTTTATCAGATGGGATGCATCCCCCAAGGCTCCCCAGGGAGGAAGGCCAGGCAGAGAGGAGACGGGAGCTCCATGGAGGCCCCTCCGGGCCTCTCCCTGTGTGGGGCTGCCCCCCTGGGCTCGTGCCGGCATGGGACACAGGGCCAGCGTCTGGGAGGACACACAGACAAGCTGGGTGGGAAGACGATTCCGAGGACAGGAAAGCGCACAGCCACCTTGCCTGCAGCTGGGCCAGCGCGTGAGCGGAGCCCCGTGCACAGCCCTGGGAAGCACTCACAGTGTGACCACGGCTCTCTTATGGCCCCCGGCCCGCCACACGATGTCCGCGATGGCCAGGGCGAGGCAGTGGGTCCTACGGGCATTGGAAGGCTGCAGCTGCCTGAGGAGGAACAAGAGAGTGTGTTTATGCCCATGGGGACACAAGCCCGGGACGGGGCAGCTCTGTAACAGATGACCTATTCTTTCCTCTGCCACACAGAGAGGGCTCTGCAGCCCAGGGACTCCGTCCAGCAGGGCCTCCTCCGATGAGGGCCAAGGGAAGAGGCCTGACAGAGAGGCCCTGGGTGGGGCTGGAGGAAGAGCAGGTCAAGGAAACAGCCCGGGGGGAGCAAAGGGGACCCTGGAGGCTTGGCAGGGCCGGGAGTTCTGACGGAGCCCAGGAGGCCGTGCTGAATGTGCTCAGGAGCTCCTGCCATCCGGAGGAAAGTGAGGTATCCCAGGCAAATGTCTGGTACTGCCCTGACCCAGCCTTGGCCACTCCCAGCATCCGGGCCACCGGAGACAGCAGCTGTGCAAGCAGGTGCCCTTCACTCCCACCAGCCACAGGAAATGAGATCATGGGTGCAGAGAGGAAAGTGGCCTGCCTTGCTGGTCACTTAGATATAGGTTGTAGGATGGGGGAGAGGAAGGATTCATGGTAATCTCTGGGGGTTTAGTGGGTGCACAGTGGGGCTGCCAACTGAAATGAGGAATATAGGGCAGACAGGAGGACTGGGGGAGCAGCTGGAGGTGCACGTGGGACCCCCTAGGTGAAGCTATCTGACACATGGAAAGCCCAGGAGAGCATCGGGGCTGAGGATAGGTTTATGCACCACCAGCATGTAAGGGGTCCTTGGCCCTTTGAGGGGCTAAGATTTCCCAGACAGAGGATGAGGAAGGGCAGAGGTGGCAGCCAAGGATGAAACCCCACAGGACTCTGGTGTACCAGGGACACAGAGGATGGCAGGAAGCGGCATGGCAGTAGGGGCACGGCTGGGAGACGGTGCTATTACACAGTCCTAGGAGCAAATGGGCTTTGAGCAAAACAGGCAGTCAGCAATGTCAAAAATGGCAGAGACGCCTTATGATAGAAATGGTAACACAGAAGCCCTGGTGCATGAAACGAGCAACAGGGAAGAACAGGCAACAGCCTGATAGAGACACTTCCTTCAGTTTCGCCTTTCCAGGGCTCCTAGAGCTGTATTTCTTGCCCACTGCTGGAGTCTACGAATTTTTTCTAAGTTCTTAGAAAAATTAAATTCTTACAAAAGCAGTCTGAGTGTTAGGCTCTTCCTAACAAACAAAGGTGCCTCAATGAAGACCCTGCTGGCGCTCAAAGGAATACAGGGCAGGGGGCAAGGGGTAGGGGTGGGGGTTCTATGTTTTCAGTGGCCAACTAACACCTGAGCTCCATGCTAAGTTGTGTGGGGGAGAAAGAAAACTGGAGAAATGGGAACCAGGAGACCAGGACACAGGTCACCATGATGGGCAGCACGTGGTCACTCCCCAGCGCCCAAGACACAGAGCCAGTGGCCTGCATCCAGGTTGTCCAATGCCTTTAAAATGGGAGGCAAACGACATAATCATCCCTCAGTTTACCCTTCCATAAACTGGAGAGGACCCTAGTACCTCCTCTGTAGCATCGGGAACTTTAAACAAGGTGATGTGTGTAAAGGCCCCGAGCCCAGTGCCTGGCACAGGGTGAATGTTCAATAACGGATACCTATCACTATTGTCTTTACGGGAACATCAAGTCCCCACCTTGGCTATGGTGACAGGAAGGTGAACTCCTACCATCTGGTGTGAAAGTAACAAGAAGCCCCTGACACCAGGTTATCCTTCAAACCTAATGAGACAAACAAGTCCTCAACCACTTGAAAAATGAAATGGCAGACTGCCTGCTACTTGTGCAGCCCCTGGAAGCCCGCCATGCTCCTCGAGGAAATGGTTACCACGCCATCACCAAACCAGGCAGCCTGGGCTGTGGGGGGAGCACCGCCCTGGGTCACCATCAACTATGAAAACAAAGGTGAGGAAATGTTGTGCTGGGTTTCCGGAGAGGTGATGCCAAGGACAGAGAGGGGCCTGGAAAGCAGGGCTTGTCAGACAAAGGAGAAGGGACTGGACATTTACCCCCTTGGATTCAGAATCTGTGAAAGTAGGCTTCGTCATCCCCACAGCTCCTGTTTCCTGCCCTGCCCCCACCCAGGTGACCGTCACATCCTGTCAAACACACCTCCTGAAAACGCTTGCCAATCCCCTTCCTGCCTCTGCCCGGGACCAGGGTGCTCTGCTCCCCAGCTGAGTTGTTACAGCCAGTGCCTGACCAGCATCTCTGCTCCATCTTGTCCCTGTAGGCTCTTCCTACAACACAGGTGTGACCAGGGTTCCCCCCAGTTAGAACCCTTACCATGGCTAGGAGTTGGGCAAACTTGTGTCTGGACTTTAAACTCTGCCTAGAACATCTATGCTGGGAAACCTGCAGACATGGAACCAAGAGGTCTCCTTTCACAAATTCACGTGTTCTACACTAACTTGCTGAAGCAAGTCATGTGCTTGATTGAAAGCTTCTCAGTGTAGCCATAAATAAGATTTGAAAAGCCGACATATACTGAGTATCTATCATGTGCCAAGCACTGTTAGAAACACGTTGCATGTATTATTTCATTAGCCATTAAAGCTGCCCTATCGAGGTGGCAGTATTATTGCTTTTAATTGGGAAACTGAGGCACGGAGCCTAAGGGATTCACCCAAGGTCACACAGTTAGGAAAGTTGTAAAAATTAAAACAGCATTGAGGGAGGAAGGAGAACTTGGGGAAATGGAACCCACTGTCTGGAGCTCTTGGCTTTAGGAACCAGCATCCCTCTGTCTTTAAGCCTGTCTCTTGGGCACCATGCAACACTATCAAGAGATCTGGCTTCTCAGTCCGGCCCGTGTCTTTCTGATCTCACAGACTGGTTACAGACCCTCTGAACCTCTGCGTTTCTACACAAAAGTCCTCATTTTTTACACTGGCTTCCATTTAGAAACACTTCCAGTCTCTCTATCCTTCCCTGGGCCCCCGTTTGCTCTTTTGAGACACATCTTTCCAGAAGACACAGTGGAAAAGTGCAGTGGTCGGACCTGGGTTTGGTTCCTGGCTCCCAGACCTTGGGGATGCCCCTTGCCCTCGCTGGCCTTCGCCTTCCCATATGGATGTGGACAGTGGGCCACGTGCCCCCAAACATCATTCCAGTATTGCCATTTCTGCCATTTAACTGGCCACAGGGAAGACAGGGCTGTCCGTGCAGACGACGAGAGGAAGGGGGCGCTGTGGTGAGTCACCCAGACTCCAGCTTCACCAGTTAACTCCCTGCTTTCGCCTGCAAAATCTCAATGACAAGGGTGATTCCTGTTTGCCTTCATCAGTCAGACATGCACTCATCAAACTCCTACCATGAATCTAGCACCCAGCCAGGCTCTCCAACCAAGAGAAGTTTCTTTAAGCATCTAATTCCTCACAGGAGAAGTGCAGGATGAAGACAGTTGCCTATGGGGGGTGGTGGGCATAGGGGACTAACACAGCCTGCATGTTTGCCCAAATTACTCAAGCGCTTCCGATTAAGAGATGTTCTGATCCCAACTATCTCAAAACGGCCTCACCCATCCACTCTGATGTGCCCAGCAGTCCGCGTCTCCAAACCACCCAGAGGAAGTCTGGTGAATGACCACAGCCTTTCTGCTCCCTCTCAGGCTTACAAGCTGCTGCAGGCAGTGGGGAGAAGACCGGTCTGGGGACCACCGGACCCGGGGTCCAAACCTGGCTCTGCTACGGTGTCCAGACAGGCCTTGGGCAAGTGCCCCTCTTTCTCTGAGCCTTGAATTTTGCAATTTCAAAGGGAAGAGGAGGTGAGGGGACAACATCCTTGTCTGTGGCTCTCTCTAGGCCGGCAGGGGAGTGAGGCTCATTGTCTCTTCCCACAGCCACCGGCACAACCCCTCCTCAAGGGGAAAACACGGAGTCCTGCCGCCTGGCTCTGTCCTCCCCGACTGAGGAGAGGCCAGCTGCCGGCCTGACGGAGTGGCTCCTAATGAAGCCAGACAGCTCCACAGAAAAAACACCACAACTGCCAAGAGGCCTTTATTTCAGCATGACTTCCCTGGAGGGCACAGTCAATCCCCCACGCTGCTTTCACAGAATCGCTCCCCATCGGTGGCGGGTGGTGGGCGGAGGGCGCGAGGAGGGGCCCCACCGCCAGCCCCAGCATGGGAAGGCCCACAGGTCCTTCAAGAGCCCCCCAGAGCCCAGAGTTGGGCAGCTGCAGATGCTGCCTAGGTGTGGGGGGCCAGGCCATCATGGTGTTCCTGAAGAGAAAAGAGGAGTCACCTGCATTTTTTTTTAAGTTGGGTCATTTCTGAAATCCTGGAATTTCAGAGTCAAAAGGAAGTATCGAACCCACAGCACACACTGCCCATGCAGAAACATCAATGACCCAACCCGTCGATATTAAAATTGTATGAATAAACCAATGAAACCAGAGGAGCTGGGCATGAAGAGGGGCTCCTACAGGGCTGTCACCCTTTGCTCACATGAGGTGTTTGCTGTATTACTCTTTGTACTTCTGTACTGAGTTCTTCCAAATTAGGGGAAAGGGGGAGGGTGTGCCCACAAGGCCTCTGTAAAACACAGAGCCACGCCTTGGTCACTGAGAGTCCGTCTGGGGGTCCAGCATGCGAATGTTCCAAACGCCTGGCGTCAGCCCCTTCTGACCTCTCTGGCTCTCCTGTTGCTCAGAGTCTCTTCTGGGGCACAGCAGAGCATGAAGGCGGACAGGGCTTAGCCGCAGATGCCAGGAGTGACCCTGGGTGAGCATCTTCCCTCTCTGAGCCTCGGCTTCCCCAGATGCTCCTGCCTGCTTGCACAGCCCTTGATGATTTACAAAGGACTGTGCTTGCATTTCCTTGTTGAGTCAAACTTAGGCAAGACAGAGATTCACCAATGGAGAAGGTGAGGCGCTGCAGCCCAGGTCTCTGGACCCAGCCCTGTAGGGCCTCACCACCACAAAGCAGCAACCCAGACTCTGCTCTCACTTCCCTCCTTTGCTGCCAGCCCTGGGCAACAGCCCCTTGCTCCCCGGGCCTTTGTTTGACCCAAGTCCTAGCTTGAAGCCAGAAGCACTCTCCTCTCCCACCCCCAATGGCCCTCCAGTCCCCGAGGCAGGCTGTGACCTCAACAAACCCAGCCCCATGGCAGGGGAAGTGGGAGAAGGAAACACAGGACTGGATGTATGGGGGGGTGTTGTGTGTGTGTGTGTGTGTGTGTGTGTGTAGGCATCTGGTGCCCCTTGCCTATAGTCCATCACCACTGGGACTCCCCCAGCTTGTCCCTCTCTGAGCTACCTATTCCTGTGCCCCTGCTAGAGCCCCAGTGGGTGGAAGCAGAAAGCCAGGCCACGGTGCTCCACCTCATGGAGATGAGCCCTGGTTGCAGCACCTGCAGCAGCAGGGGGTGGGGGCAGAGAGGGGAGGGACTTACCAGGAGCACCCATAGTTGTGGGGCTCCCAAGAAAACTGAGGTCACTGTTCTGCAGCATGAATCCTTCCATGCTTCCTGGAGGAGGGGACCGTGGCCAGCAGGCTGAGTTCCCTGGATACTCCACACACACTGCTGAGCCAGGCAGCCAGATTGGGGCTCCTTCCCACCTGGCACACCCCTACATACACCCCCAGCAGCTCCTTCTTCCCCCTTCCTCTGCCTACCCACCACTGCCCCTAGGACCCAGCTCAGACCCACCAGCCTGGCCACCAAGGGTCTTCAATCTAGGCTGGCCCCGACTCCTCTCTCAGGGTCCCAGCTGACAGGGAGCCCGTGGGAGCCAAGGCTGCACTCCCTCCCCCTCCTTCCCAGCAAAGACTTGATGGAACTCTCCATCTAGTCGGTGCTTAAATAGACACCTGACACTGTAAACTGGGGCCTAAGTCCAGGCTTGGCCAGTGGCTGGCTGGCAGATGGTGGGAGGTAGAAAGAACCTCACTTCCCACTGCTCACCCAGTTTTCTTTCTACCCAGAGCCTGACTTTCGCCCACAACTAGGATGGCTTTTTGCCTTCCAAGCCCTCACTCCCTCTCTGGTGTGGAGAGCAGAGCGCTCCCCGGAGAATGTACCTGCGGATCCAGAGGCTGGAACATTCCCTCAGTGGTGTGTGGGGTGGGCGACAAGGAATCGAGCCTGCCTTGTGTGTGCCCTGGACAGAAACAGCCCTTCCTGGAACCAACTTAAACGCCCCATCCCAATCGTTGGAAAACAATCCAAACTTCCCCCCCCAAGTACAAAGTCCAAGTTCAAAAGCAGCTCTGAATGAGAAGAGGGCTGAAATGAATTATGAGACATCTCCCATGAGGGCCAAGGCCAAGGCTTGACCCAAGCAGCTGGTAAGGCCCCAAGGCCCCTCCGGCAGCCTGGCCCTGACCCATCTGCCAGCCCCAGGTCTCACCCTGCCGCCCCCCAAACCCTGCCCCGGCCACCCCATGCAGCTCTCGGCTCCCTTCCCCGCCCTGCTCTCACTGCCCTCGGGCCTCTCTCTGCACATGCTCTTCTCCTTACTGGAACACCATTCCCTCCCCTCCCTGTGAGTCTGGATAACTCATGCATTTGTGCATGTGTTCATTCAACAAAAATTCCGAGGGCCTCTTCTGTAGACTAGGACCTGGGCTGGATGCCAGGGACAGGCTGTGAACCAGGCAGCCCAGGAAGGCCCCTGTTCTCATGGGGCTGGTGTTCCCAGGAGGTGGGGTGGTGGGGGTGTGACCATGGACAGGTAACAATGTCAGGGAACAAGGGCACCTTGGAGCAGGCCCAGGGTTCTTTTCAACTAGGGAAGGCCTCCGTGATGTCAAGGCCTCTGTGCAGTAAGGAGCCCAAGAAGAAGTCTGAGGGATTTGCTGGGAAGGGGGAAATTGAGGGAGAAACGAGCATATGTAAGGATGTGTGTCAAGCCAAGTGGGAGTCGATGACCTCCAGACCTCAGCGGGATTCGAATGTCACCCCTCCAATAGGCCTGCTCTACTGCGTTCAGGTCTGGGGGAACCCTGAGCATCCAGCACATCCCCTGGAGCATCCAGCACATCCCCTGGAGCCTCAATCGTAGGTGCTGTGAAGGCAAGGCCGCGGCTGTCCTCTGTCTTCCCTCCAAGCACCTGCCAAGCCCTCCCAGCATGCTTCTTTCCAGCGCAAGGAAGGGAAGTGGGCAGGCAGGTGCATGTGCACTCGAGGACAGTCCCTGCACCCTTTGAGGGCAGCCAGAGGTCGCTCATTTAGCAAGTTCCACTCAGTCGGGAGCATTCCAGAACGTCAAGCACTGTGCTACCTCTCCAGGACAGTCGACAGCAGGGTCTCTGCCCGCACTGTGGTTTGCTGGCTGGCCTTTCAGGGGCCCTGCACAGACAGGAGCAGTTACGTCTGGACTCGGGGGCGGGGGGGTGTGGAGAAGAACATGGACAAGGTGAGATCCCGCTGTGGAAATGTTAGGTCACTCTGCTCTGGGTACGGCTGGGCTATGCTGGTAATTGGCATCTTTTAGCTTGAGACAAAACCCCTTGATGATTACTTTGTAATTAGGTAAGTTATATTATTAGACGAATTCTAAAATGCCAAGCATGAAAAGCTACCTATCTAAGGCAAAATCCTCTAAGCTGGTAAAAGATGTTTCATTTGTCCTGGGCTAGGCAGGGTATCTGGGGAGCCAGCGTCCCTCCCAGGAATCTGAATACAGAAGAATGGGGAATGGGCTTTGTTGTCTTTATAACACCTAAGCTTTTTTTTTTTTAAGGCACTGAAATGCCTACATCAAAGAACAAGTCCCTTTAATTAAATTTCAGGAAGTGGCAAAACTCAGCTATGATTTTAGAATCTGTTTAATCACAACTTTTGGAAGGAGAATGGAGGTATCTACTAAGCAGGACAACTCTTCTGGGGTGCTGGAAATATTTTTCTTTCCTGATCTGGCTAATAGGATGATGGGGCAGGGGGATTTTGCAATAACGCATTGAGCAGAACACATATGAGTCGTGCACTTTTTTGAGACGTGTACTTTCCTGTATGCATGTTATCGTTCAACTAATAGAGAGAGAGATAAGAACACGTGCCAGTTCTGTAGCTCTGGGGGTAACTGAGCACAAGCTAGTCACTGGGCACACAGGGAGACGAAAGAAGGCCATCTCCTCAAACTGGCCATCCAGCCCCGGCCCTGGCCAGCACCTGGCCAATCCTTTTAGCTTAGCACCAACCATGGTATACAGTTATGGTTTTCTATCCATCCCTCCAACACACAGAGCATTCTGCCTGCACAGAGATGTTCCAGAAAGGTCTGTGGAGTGAATGAGAAGGAGAAGGAGGTGCCCATGTGCAAACACTTAACGTGTGAGGTGGAGAACAAACGGCCGAAGAGAGTGGAAGCAATGCACCGCAGGGCCGGCTGGAATGTATGGGAATGGCTGTCGGCAGAGGTGAGGCAACATGGGGAGGGAGGGGAGACCTGGGCTCCATCGAAGGGTCAGCAGGTTGATATGGGTGTGGATGGGCTTTCGGCAGCTGCTGCGCTCAGCTGCTGAGGAGGGGGCGGCCTTAGTTTCGATGCCATTCCAGCAGCTACTTGCCACGTGGAACGGGACTCAGAGACAAACACATGCAGGTCATTTCAACTGGGCAGCGCTGGCCCTCTGAGCCAGTCGCCATTTCCCTTTCCAGAAGACAGGAAATATCAGGGAACACACACGCTTCCTTGCTTGTTTTTTCTGGACACTGAGGAGAAGCCTTGGGAAAAGAAGATATTGCCAGAAGGAGCGCTGACTTACCGAACGCAGTCAGCTTTGCTATCTCCTTCAAACAGGAGTTTTTGTAGAACACAGCCTTGGACAGCTGCCAGAACCCCACAGGGACCCCCCTGCAAAGAAGGACACACATTAGTGCCCATGAGGACCGACCCAAGGCAGAGCTGTCTGTCCCTCCAGAACCAGCCTCCGCCCACAGATTCTAGACCCAGTGCCACCAAGCCACTGCCTCTCAAACACGAGCCTTTGCTATGCTGAGTCCTCCCACAGAGCCCTGAGCCTGGTCACAGAGAAGGGGTGACAAAGGCCCCGGTGGCCAGCACTGGAGGAAGGGGCAAGTCTGCATGTCTCACAGGAGGAAAGCAGGCCTTCACAACCAGTCAGGTGTAAAACCAAGTACGTCACCGTAAGTTCCCAGTCATTCAAGGAAATGCTTCCACGTCCACGGGCTGAGGGTGTCAACGGTTTACTCAGCCTTCAAGGCCCATCCTAAAGGCCTCCTCCAACAGGAAGCCCTCCCTCACCATCTCAGCAGCCCCTTCAGCAGCCTCTGCTTATGTGAGCAATCTTCTGTCCAGCTGTGGCCCGCCTCAACACCCATTAGGTGTGTCTTTGTCCCCCACGCCCCCACATTAGAGGAAGAAGTCTCCTTGAGGGGTTCACCCCTATTCAACAAGTACAAGAATTATCAGAGTAGCAGGCGTGGGTACCCTTGAACTGGGGGTGTAAGAAGATGTGCTGAGCTTGGCCACACTAGGGACAGAGGCCAATGGTCTTGGGATTCTTCCACAGGCAGTGAGGGGCAAGGGGAGGCACCTGGGGCTTGACAAATGGAACCTCACTGGGCTGCTGGATTGAGAGTATCTTCTGGCCCTTAAAGTGTATAACTCGGGAAATGTGTATACACTATGTCCAAATCCTGCCCCGGTGTACCTACATTTCCCTGTCTTAGAAAACACCTCCTCCTCATGCACTTCTTCTCAAAGCCTTCCCTTTACTCATGCTGCCTCCTCCTTCAAATGCTCTCTCTCCAGCCCTACCTGCAAAACCACTTCCCAAGACTCTGCCTGAGGACCCTCTCTGAGGCCCCCAACTAAACAAAGGCCTCCTTCCACCCGTCTCAGAGAGGGTTCTGGACACTGAGGAGAAGACTTTGTGGGGGAAGGATCACGTCCCCCAGCTCCTGCTCTGCCCAGCCCCATGTGAAGCTGCAGCACTGGGTGACAACTCGGCAAACATGGGGCTAGTCAGCATTGGATAGCTCGGCAAACTGCGGGACACCCGGCCCTACCTGTGACGGGCCCGCAGCGACATCCCCCAGAAACATAAAAGCAACCTGCCTTGTTCTGCACAATGCCATATTTTAACGAGGCTTTGTCATTAAAGGAAAAACTCTGAAGTTTCCATTCCTCATTGAAACAGCAAAAGCTGGAGCCGAACAGAAGGGCCTTTATGTCCTGTCAAAAGAAGAGAGAGTTTCCTTAGTTGTCTTAAAGGCAAACAATAATACGCCGCTCAGTGTCTGTATTCCCTCAGAAGCTGGTCTTGCATTCTAGCGGCGCAGCCTGCTTTCCAGCAGGCTCATTGATTTTTCTTTTTATTTTGCAAACTCATTCTTCTCATATTTGAGAAAAGAGAAAAAGCGACGCTGAGGGTCTTGCCTCTGGAATATCCATAAACCAAACCAGCCTGTGCTGACCCGGGCCCAGGCCTTTGCAGGCTCCTTAGAGGAAATCTGAAACACAGAATTTTAGTTTTAGAAGGGACCTTGGAGGTTCTTGACTGCACACTACAATCACCTGTGGAGCGCTTAACAATCCTGATGCTCAGGCCACACGCCAGCCCAGCTAAATCAGAACCCCTGGGCGGCAGACTCCAGTGGCTGTAATTTTAAAAGCTCTCCAGGCGATTCCAATGTGCAGCTACATTGGAGAACCGGTGCTGTGAGACAGGCTTAGCAACCTATGACCCACGGGCCAAATTTGGCCCCACCTGTGTTTTGTAAATAAAGTTTTATTGAAACACAGCAACACCCATTTGATTTTATTTTCTCTATGTTGGCTTTCACATTGCAATGGCAGAGTTTAGCGGTTGCAACAGAGAGCCAAAAATATATGATCTGGCCCTTTACAGAAAGTTTGCCAACCCCTGTTCTAGTACCACCCCTTAGTACGTGTAAGAATCTCCTCTATGCCATCATCTACAAGTGGTCCCCCCTGAACTCAACTTGAACCCCAACAGCCCAGTGAAGGGATTCCCACCACCCTCCAAGGTGGCACCTGCATTTCTTCACGGCTCCATCTTCTCTAAACTTCTGGCTGATACTGATCTCACTGTTCATCTCCCATAAGCCCAAGCCCCACCCTCCAGAGCCCCAGAAAGCTCCAACCACTGCCCCTGACAAGCCCGGGAAGGCAGAGCCTCTCCCTGGATGTCCCCTCCTTATTTGAGCCACCTCTCCTCTCTCTCCGCCATGACTTTACATCCAAGATCTCAGAAGGGCCAACACATGGGCTGTGTTGCCACCTCTCCGGGTCAGATCTTTCCTACAGATTCAGATTATTTCCTTTCAGAATCGGTCCTTTTTTATTTTTCATTAAGTACAAGAAAGTCTCAGTGACAGAAGCATTTGTCTACACATCATCAAATGCGGGCTGGCGGTGCACAGGGGAGAAGACTGGGTGAATTCGTCCATCCGGGCTTGGTTTCCTTTCTTGTACCAACAATCCACGTATTAGAACTGAGTTTTTCGAGAACCTGAGAATTATACAGACTGGACTTTTCTGGCTGAAGCCCAGGTCTGTTCTCTTAGTCACAGAACAACAGCCCCCAGCTAGGCACAGTGTGGCCACCAGGGCACAGGGTTGTGAGCCTGAAAGCCTGGGTACTATGGATGCTGTGTGCCCCGGGCCCTCCTTTTCTCTAGGTGGGCCTCAATTTTTCCAGCTGCTTTGGGAGATGCTGCTACTGGGTGGTCTAAATTTAGGGGTCTCAAAGGGCCCTTCCCAAAACAGGAGTGTTCACTGCAAAGAATCACAGCCCTGTGGCTACAGAGAGTCAGAGCACTTACTCCAGGCTTGGGACCATGTAAAAGTGTCTGACCCAACCCCCACCCCCCTGCCCCCCATGGTTTGAAAAGAAAGAAAGAAAAGGGAGGGAAAGAATGGGAAGGGCTAAAACTTCTAGAAAAGTCTTTGAGGTTTTTTTATCTGTGTGTTGAGTAAATATTTACAGATAGGAAGAAAATGGGATCAACTGTGTCCCCAGGCATTTTAGCTTTTCCTCCTGGATCCTGGCTCAAGAGCCAGTGGAAGACAGCGGGAGCAGCATTCCATCCCCCAGGAACCTCTGGCCAAGGGGAGGGGTGAGGCCATCTGGCAGCTGAGATGGTGAGGAATCCAGGGCATCCCTGCAGAGGAGGCTGACAAGGCCAGGAACCTGCTCCCTAAGTCCTACGAGCTCAAGTCCCTCCTAGGAGGCCACTGGTGTGAACCCGACGGTGCTGAGGAATTAACACCCACCTGTCCTTCCCTCACTGCAATCCAGCCTGAGCCCAGCTTGGGGGACAAGCGCTAAAGAGCCGGTCTAATGAGGACGGTTCTCCCGCTGCCGTCACAACTCTGGAGGTGCCCGTTGCACATGTGCGGAAGCAGCTCTGGGCCGAAAGAAGAACAAGACCCTGCAATGTCTGAATGGGAGGAGGCTGTACCCTCACCTCTTCTTGGACGGGACTAGGCCCCCCATTTTCCTGACTCTCAGTTCAGGCTCTTCTCTACCACACCTGAAAATTTCCACTTTAACCATGACTGAGACATAAGATGGATGGGGCCAGAGGGATCGAAGTCACCTCACCCATACCAACTTAGACCAAGACAGCTTCAATTCACACTGCACCAATTCACACCAATTCAAATCGAGATGTATCAATGCACACTTTTAGGGTGACGCCTACCTTGGCCACTGAGAGGTCGACTGGCTTTGACACTATTTGCAGCTTGAGCATCGATGGACCTGGAGACAGGATGACTTCATCCTTTATCAATTCATCCTCCACATCCTCTGAAAGAATACCAGGGCACGTGAGCTCCTTATTATGACGCATGGAGAACAGAATAAGAAATCATTTGGGGCGCCTGGGTGGCTCAGTCGGTTAAGTGTCCGACTCTTGATTACGGCTCAGGTCATGATTTTCAGGTCATGGCATCAAGCCCCACATCAGGCTCCACACTCAGCAGGAGTCAGCTTGAGAGTCTCTCCCTCCCTCTCCCTCTGCCCCTCCCTCAGCTCTCTAAATAAATAAATAAATAAATAAAATCTTAAAAGAAAAAGCAGAAATCCTTTAACACCAAGGACATGGATGAGTTTGAATGAAAGGAGGGCTTCCCTATCTTCCACCCACCTCTCCCCTTTGGGGCTCCCAGACCTTCACCAGAAGGAAAAAAGGCAGAGCGAGGGCCCTCACTCCTGTCACAGCCCATGCTGGTCCATGGCACAAGCATGCCGGTGGGCATAATCCGGCTACTGGTTCACTAGAAAGTTCTGCCTGTGGACATGCAGTGAAAAAGGGCCTAAGGCTGAAGCCATGGAGTCAGGCCCAGAAAAACCTCACCCAGACACCTTTCTTACGAAGGGCGGGCATGGTGCACAAACCTGTGCCCGAGGACAAACATGAAGAGGGCAGAATGAGGAAAGAAAATGCCACCACTCCTGATAAAAATAATAATAACAGATTATCACTGTCGTGGCTTTCACTTGCCAAGCACTTGAGTTTAGCACCTGAGTCCCATAACAGCCCCATAAGGGCAATTATCATTGCCCCCATTTACAGATGAGAAACTGAGCTTAGAGAAGTGAAAGGACTGGCCTGACATCATGCAGACGGAAAAGCGGCAGAGACAGGATAAAACCCAGGCCGCATCCCAGTGGTTCTGCCATCCTGCCCGCCGGACCTCCCTGGACCTCCAGCCAGAAGGGACACTGAGTCACATGCCACAGACAGTCTTCCTACAGCTGGAGCAACAGAGGCCCGGAGAGGGTCCCCGCTTGGTCTCGGCAGCCCCAGCCTGTGCCTTCCCAGCCGGCTGAGCCTCCCTCCTGCCACCGTACCCACAGCCGCAGCATTTACCAGAACGCTCAGAGGAAGGACCCAAGTGAAAACAATCCAAGGTAATTATGCTGGCAAAGCTGAGCGGACCAGTCTCCAGAGAGCCTGTTGAACCTGTTTTTTCCTCATTTTCCCAAGATTAAATGATTATTTAAAAAGTACGCTACACTGCATAGAAATCAACATTACCTCCCACAATTCTGTACATCCGGGACTAGAAAAACGTCACTGTCCCTGCCCACATCTTCTGGAGATGCTATCCAAAGGCCAACATCCCCAGGACACATGTCTTATAGCCTACAGTCTCCTTTTTTCCCCTGGGCGAGGACCAGGCATAGGACGAGGCCAACTCCCAGAGTCCCAGTCCACGAAAAAGGAGACCCTTCCACCTTTAGGCTAACAAAAATTAAAAGTAAGTCTTATATTGAAATGAGAATCTGAATTTAAATGAGAACTCTTCTCAGTTAGGGCCTCTGAAAAAGTCGCCCTGTGACCATGCCCTTATAAAAGTACCCTGAAATAACAACACGATCGATGTTCCCTCAGCAACGTGCATGGGTCTTAAAAAACATGGTGCTGGGCAGAGAAAGCAAAAATGCACATGAGATATCTAAGGCAATACGATTTACAACCATGACAAATACATACACACAAAAAACACGACACATTTTGCAAGAACACACACAAGCAGATAATCGACTAAGTACTCCAGAATGGTGGCTTGAGGACAGGAAGGTCCTGGGCGTGTGAGTGAGGCTGAAGGGGAATGAAGGTCAGGCAAGAGAAGGCAGGAGGAGAGAGGGAAGGAGGGGGGCGGAGAAGGAAAGGGAGGGGGAAGGAAGGTAAAGGCCGACGGGCAGGCTTTGCAAAGATGAATGCTGAGAATGTTCCCTGGAGGAATAGAGATGTGTGATGAATTCAAACCCGGGCAGCTGAGGCCCAGAACAGATGGGAAGAGTAACCTGAGTGCCTCTACAGGCCCTGAAGGGCTCCTTGCAATGCCTCAGGCCAGACTGTTTCCTGGAGGCACAGAAGGGGCAGTTATTTAAGCCTATTTGGAGGCTTCTGTTTAGTCTGAGTTTGTCCGGGAGGGAACCAGGGCTGAAACGTGCTCTGCTCAGGGCTCCATGAAGTAAACCTGAGAATGAAAGCTGGGGGCCCAGGGGAAGCAGACCGGGTGGAGCCCCCCAAGAGGAAGAAGAGGAAGCAGCCATCCTCAGCTTCTGCCAGGAGGAAGTTGGCCCCCGTGCAGGGATTTGGTTCAGGACCACATAGCAGGCCTCAGGCCCAGATGTGGTGGGACCGCCATGCAAAGGAAAAACAAAGCACTCCAGAATGACATGTTGGCCAAGCAGACAAAACCATCTGCAAATGCCGGTGGTTTGAGGGTGCTATTTTTAAGGGCCTGGTATAAGTGTCTGGTTGAAAAGAAACAAGGGAGTTTGTTTTCTCATACCATTTTATTTACCCTTTGGAGGAAAGCATATGGTAATATGTAATAGAGGTCCATATACGTCTTTGTCCAGGTGCCTGATCCATATTTCCCACTGACTCCAGATATCTACCACCAGAAGTAACCCAACACCCCAGACTCAGGAATCTCAGCACAGCAGCCCCCCAGACTTCAGTTCTGATAACAGATTCCATCTCCCCAGGCCTCCTCCAGGGACCCACGCTGAGACCTCAGCCCTGTGTTCACACACCACGAGGATCCAGCCTCTAGATCATTCTGCCTCCAGGATGTCTCACACCTTGCCCCCACCCTTTCTCCCTCCACTGTTACAGGAATATGTCATTCTTTTTCTACCTGTTCATCAAGCACTTCATCGAGCATCCATGATATGCCAGGGGTTGTGTGGGACAGTGGGATAGGGGAGGTCCAGAGATGAGTAAAGCACCAGCCCTGCCTTCAGGGAGCTCGCTGCCTAGAGGGAGACAGAGCCCCAAACAAATAATGTAACATGAGTACTAATACAGAGATAGCGCAAGGGTTTTAAGAGCAGAGAAGAGGCAAATAATTCTGCCTTAGAGGGTCAGAGAAGCTCTCCATTAAAGCTAACTATCGCAGCAGGGTCTTGAAATACACAGAGGATTTCGCCAGCCAGAATAGGGGACCAATCACATCTTTTCTAGACGATTCCAAGAGCCCCCTCACTGGTCTTCCAACATCCAGGCCCTTACCTCTAAAATCCATCCTCCATACGTATCCAGAGGTAGCCCTAAACCCACAGCACTGCACACGTTACTCACCAGCACAGAATCTTCAAGTGCTCTTTACTGGCTAATGATTTACAGTCAATGATTTACAGCCAAGCTCATTGGCACAGCACTCAAGGTCATCCTGGCCCTACCACACCTTCGTTCCCAGCCTCTGCTCCCCACTGACCCCATGTCTTCCCCTATGGGCCAGTCGCCTCAAGCCAATCACTCTTTCTCACACTCTATGCCTTGCCCACGAGGCTTGCTGCACATCTCTACCTGGCAAGACTTCCTCAACCTTCAGAGCCCAGTCCAAATACCTCCTCACTGTGGAAACTTCTGGAATCCACCACAGAACTCGTCTTATACGTCTCTTGAAGCAGTGATGAACTGCTAACTGTCCTCTTTATGTGTTGTATCAGAGGATACCTCTTTCCTCTGTCCCACCCAACCCAGCCCTCCAAGAAACCAAGGCCTCTTTTTATTCACCTTGATGTACTTTCAACAGCCTCATCTATGCCCTGGCAAGTAACTGCTAACGAAAGTTGGCTGAACTGAACCAAAGGAAAATGAATCAGGGTAGGGAAGAAAATGCTGTTCCTCTAATCAAATTTTACTCCTTGTCTCTGCCTCACCCCAAAACTTCTTTCCCTTTCTCTTGATGACTGGGTTCCATGATGTCCTACCTTTTATTTCCTTCCCCTTTCCTAAATCATTAGCTGAGCCACTAGCAAAGAGGGGTCTGCCTCCCTCTGGAAAACACACACTTCAAACAACTGGGTTCTGAGAGAATTGCTAAAAGCCTTCCTTCCACTAGGCTCCAATAGAGCCCTCTGGGTTCTGAAGGCCAGGAAGTGCTTCGTTTTCTGTCCAGACAGGAGTGGCTCTCACTGGAAAATCTTAAAGTGCAGTGCTTTACAGAAAGGCTTCAGAGGCCAACGCGTGCTGGCTCCGACCGTCGGCGTCACCACGTGTGGGACTCTGCCCCTTCCTGCGCCGGCCAAGCGATCCCCACCGGCCACCGCGGATGATTCCAACTCCAAGGAACTGCTACCTCTGAAGTGAGCCGCGCAGAACAAACCAACCCCTGCCTCGTCATTCAGACAGAGGCTCCTGCCTTTCAACTTCATCAGCAAACCGTCAGACCGCACGTCTCACACAACTAACTTCTGAAGAGTGTGTGGCTTTTCTCCTTCAGTTTAAAAGGGGTGCTTGAAAGGAGAAGAAAGGTACGTGAGTGGCCCGACAGGTAAATCACTGGCTTCCGGAAGAAGAGCAAATGTCAACGGCACTCAAGCCTCGTCCTTCACATCTGGTCGCTGGGTCGCCATCATCCGTTCTGCTGCTGCTTTGCCAAGCCCCACAAACACAGCAGTCTTTGGGGAGGAGAGAATCACAGAAAGGGGAAACAAAGGATGGCTTCAAAACTGAAGAGCGGAGGGACATGTTCCCGATCATGATCTGGGAGAGCAGCGACAGGGATGTACACGCGTGTGAAACTGCATGGAGCCAAACACTTAAGATGTGTACACTTCACCTAACATATGCCCCAATAAGACACCGACTAAGCTTTTTAAAGGACAGTCTTCCCCAGGCAGAGCTGTCTTCTGGAGATCTGTGTATGTTCCGAATAGCCCTAAAAGAGCCCCCAAATGCAAAAGACGCTCCTCTTCACCCCCACACCCCCACACCAGTGTGGGTCCAGAAATGCCCAGACTTCTTATAAGGATTTCTCCAAGACAAAAGACAGAAGGTAGAAGAAGACAGCAACCACAAAGACAGAAGCCGGCTCTACTCACTGGGCCAGCCTCTCCTTCCTAAGGTCAGGTGGGAGGAAAGGAGCCCCCACCCACCACCCCCCAGTTGGAGCAAATGGAGCCCCCTGGACCCTGCCAGCCACAGCAAAGAGGCAGCGGGGGCACCTACCAAGCTGCAGGACACCCAGCTCACCATCAGCCTTGTTGGGCACCGGCAACTGATTTTTCCTAGAAAAAAAGAAAATGTCAATGCACCAGAGGAAAATGACACCGAAATACAAGCAGCAGAGAAGAACCGAGGGAGCACTGGGTGGGAGTTCAGGGGACCGTTCTCTCTAGCTGGGCCCTGCCATTCGTGTATGCCCCGCACGGTCATTCTCCCTCTCTGCGCCACAGGTTCCTTCACTGGATGGGACCAAATGGCCTCCCAGGTGTCTTTCAATTCTGTGTTCTCATGGACATACACACATACACACACCAGCCAATACAGGTGGATAAACCCCATAGTTCGACACTTGCCCAGAACCAAATGCAAGCATGTCTTGCTGATGTCACCATGATACTGCTAGAAAACACGCACACACATACGCACACGCAAATCAAGTGCTTGTCATCACTGCACAGGTTTTTTTCATCACATCTCTATTTTCTTTTTTGTTTTGTTTCTTTTCTCTCCCAGCTTTCTTGTAAAGCCATCAGCAGCCATTTCTAAGAAACCTCTAAAATGCACCAAAAGCCTGTTCTGTGAGACTGATTTATAAGTTCAGGTATATACATGTGGAACTTTCTCAACACGCCCACCTGTATTTTAGCTCTCTGGATATTTTCTTTCCTCCAGCATGCATCAATCTGGACTAAAGAAAAATCTTTTTTTTTTTTTTGAAGAATGCATTAAGAATAACAATATTACCTCACTCTCTGAAAACCCATTTACTATGTTAAAAAATGACAGCCCTTTTGAATGTGGCATTGAAATATATTTTCCTCCAACATCCTTGCAGGGTAAGATATGATTGAAGTAACAATCGTAATCTTGCCATGCTACGTTCTATTGAATTGGCTTCCTCCTGAAGATGTATGAAGGGGTGTGAGTGGAAGACCACGGAGGACACACGGTACCAAATCTGTGAGCATGTACTTCTTCGGATTCCGAGTTTCTTGCTCTGGCCCGGAGCGCTGCAACACAGAGCTCCTTCCCCCACCCGCCCAGGCAGCCCTAATCCTCTCCCACCGGGTCAAGACCATGCTCCTCAATTCAAAACCACAAAATTCCTACGTCTCTACGCTACCAGGATTCGGCAAGCGTTCTCTTGGGGACTGGTAAAAACACAAGCTGGAAAGGGAATCTAAGGCCTGGAAGGGCAGTAGAAGGAGGTGAAGGGGGAGGCAGTGCAGATGCTGGGTCACGGCCATGGCAATGAGAAACTGCGCCTTCACCAGAAGTTTCTGTCCGCGTACCCCTCCCACCACCAATGACTCTGCCACTAAAGGCTGAGGACCCGAGTCCCACCTCTGTCTGTCCCTTCTGTCACTATTCCATCCGGAGACTAGGGCAAGGTGCCTCCCCCTTTCTGAAAAGTGAGGATTGAGGCACGGTGCTAAATGGCCTCTAACATCTGCCCTGAAACATCCAAGCAGGGAACAGCAGGAGCAAAGACATCTCTGCAACATCCCAAAAGAAAAAACATCTCTCTTGTACCCGTCCCTGCTCTCTGCCTCTTGCTTTCTCACCCAGATCACTGGAATAGCCTCCTCACTGTTTTCCCGACCCCCAGTGTGATGCCCCACTCTGGCCCCCCACATCTTCACAGGGGTATCAAAGGCATCTTTCTAAAAAATTAATCTGATTGTGCCACGGCCTGGCTGAAATTCTTCAAGAGCTCCCCATCATCACCACCACCACCAATAATAATATTTATAAAAATGACAATAATAACAGCAAATACTCTCTGACTCCTTTGGTTGTTCCAGGCACTGTGCTGAGTGCCTTGCAAGCAACAAAAGCCATCTGCTTCTCAGGACAGCCCTATGAAGGAGCTGTCGCGCTGAGCCTCACAGAGATCCAGTAATTCTCCCAGGACACAGCAAGTAAGTGGTGGCATAGGAATTTGAACCCAGGCAATGACCCCAAAGACAAAGGCAGCAACCACCACATATAGTGCTTCTTTGAAAACTAAAATCCAGGATGGGGCACCTGGCTGGCTTAGTCGGTGGTGCATGTGACCCTTGATCTCGGGGGTTGTGAATTTGAGTCCAATGTTGGGTGTAAAGATTACCTAAAAATAAAAAATAAATAACTAAAATCAAATCAAATCCAGGCCCATTAAGGTACCCGACAGGCTATCTCTGAGCTAGCCACCTACGACCCCAGCCCCCTCTCCCTCTGCACCCTCACACTCCACGCACATTCCCTGAATGCTGAACTTCCCAGCCTCTGCCTCTATACCTTTTCATAAGCACTTCAGTTGGGCTAGAATATCCTTTGGCAAACTCACACTCATCCTCTACAGCCCAAGTGGTATGCCACTTCCTTCTCAACTCCGAACATGCATTCATTTATTTCCTCACCCACTCATCTAGCAAACATGTGGCAGTAATCTGGCAGGCCTGTCTCCCTGCTGAAGGGAGACCCAAGCATGTAAAATAAACAAGCATAAATTGCAATTTGACATGGTACGGTAGGCTGAATAATGGCCCCCAAAGATAGCCTGTGAATGGTACCTTATATGGCAGAAAGGACTCTGTAGATGGGACTAAGTTAAGGATCTTAGGATGAAAGAGGGTACCCTGGATTACACAAGTGGGAACAATGTAATTATAAGTGTCCTTGTAAGAGGGAAGCACAGGGAGATTTGACAGGGAAGAGGAGAGGGGGGTGATGCCACGAGCAGAGATTAGAGGGATGCACTCTGAATATGGATGAGGGCCACAAGTCAACGATGGGGGTGGCCATGAGAAGCTCCAAAACATCAAAGAAACAGATTCCCCCTGGTGCCTCCAGAAAGAACGAGCCCTGCCAACACCTTGACTTTAGCCCAGTGGAACTGACTTCAGACCCTGATCCTCCAGAACAGTAAGATAATATACTCACATTGTTTTGAGCCACTGAGTCTGTGGGAATTCGTGACCGCTGCCATGGGGTACTAATATACACGGTGAGAGAAATCACAAGGAGGGACGAAGGACCATGGGATTCTCTTGGTCACCTCTGTACCCCATGCGCCCAGCACCCGGCCAGTGCTCCATAAATAGATGCTGAGTACCACAGTGACCCTCACAGAAGCAAGGTGACTCACACAAGGTCCCACAACTTAGAAGCCAGAACTTAAACCCAGGCCCCTGGCTCCAATTGTTCTATTTCGTTCCTTCTTCTATGTTATGCTTCCTTCCCCTGCCCAGAGCCTCCATGGCTTCCTGTAGACCACAGCACAAAATCCAAACCTCCCAAGCAGCCCCCTTGGCTCCTGAGGGCAAAGCCTTGGGGCACGTGGGTGGCCAAGAGCCACGGCCAGAGGGTGGAGATGATGTTCCCGCTGCAAAGGGTACAGCTGGGCCTCTCCCTGGTCATGGGACTTCCACCCAGAGCGCCATCCATCAGCTGCAGAAGCCCAGCTCAGATGCTTTGTGCCTGTTTCCCACAGATCTCATCACCAGAGGAGACTTCAATTATGCTCACACTTAGGGAATGTGCTTATTGTTCCTTTCATGTGTCCCTTTGTGGCATTAGCATTACAAGGTTTAAAAGGTCAGTTTAAAAGCATGTTCTTGCCTTTGATTGAAAACTATTATGGAAAACAATGACAACAAGATAAATTAAGGATTCAAAATACTTTTGATGGTGCAGATAACCCAGAGACATGTGTCATAGTGTGCATCCAGTAAATCCATGGGAGCCAGGCTGTAGACACCCAGCTTGTCTGCCGTGTCTGAGTTCACCACTTCCCACTCAAAGTCCCTTCCTTCTGTGGCCCCAAGGGAGAAGCCAGGGCCAGGGCACTGCGGGTATCTAGGGCTCCATGGGGCCAGGACTCAATCACGGATAACTGAATCTTGGTGAGGTGGGAAGAGCTACTCAGAGACCTGACTTCTTGTCCCTCTTCCCCCAACCCTCCCCCTTGGGCAAGTGCCCTTGGGCAAGTCATTACCCCTCTGTAGGCATCAGGTGCCTCATCTGTACCTCGGGGGAAGCCTGGGCATGCTCATCACTGTGGGACACTACAGGTGCAGGGGCTCTGAGAGGCCTGGAGTGCCTGGGCCACACTAGTTTTGAAGATGCTCTCCTGCTTATGCAGCCCCACACTCCGAATATTTCACTAGCTCTTAACATGAAAAGATAAGGTGGTGCTCCTTCCTCAATGTTTGACACTGGATACTTGGCTAAATTAGTTACGGAGTATAAAAGAAAGGTGTCCCACGGGAATAAAGATATTGACTACTTACTATATATTCTATTTGATGGCAACTCAGAACCCAGTGTGAATGGAGTCCAAACTGACACCACTAATGTGGCACAAGAATCCAGACTATAACACAAAATTTTCCCAAGACAGGGATAGCCCAGCACACCTAACTAAAGCAATGTAAAATTATCTGGAAGGGCACTTCTACAAAGCAGGTCACACAAGATTCCCAGAAGAGAGAGAATTTTTTTAAGTGCCACTGAAAATATGCTCAAAAGAAATAACTAGTAAATATATGAGAAAATCATACACCATAAGAGAAAGCCAGGTGACACAGCAAAAAGGACTCCCAAGAACTTGAGATAATAGAACAACAATCTAAAAGAGGCTGTAATTAGAGTAAGGAAACTTCTTTAACAGGAATGGAAATCATTAGAAAAGAAACAGATACTATAAAAAAAAGAATGGGCAGTTTTGAAAAGTACATACAGTCACAGAAATAAAAAAGAAAATTTATGGACATAGAAGGATGGTGATTCTAACATATGAAATACATGTTAAACCCCATGAGCCTGCTGCTGGGCGGGGGTGGACAGGGACGGGTCATGGAAAGCTTTTCTCTGTAGAACACCATCAACTCATAAATGTAAAGGAACGAGAAAATGATAAAAATTAGACAATCACCATTTTATAAACTCCTAATACGGGAAAAGATTATCAATGGATGCTAAAACCGTGGCTGAAACGTTCTTGCGGAACAGGATATTCATCTAGTCTGAAAGTTACCGATACCTCATTAATGGCAAAAGGGAAAGTTCCCTTTACAATGATGGAGAGAGGGTCCCTGGGTGGCTCAGTCGGTTAAGTGTCTGCCTTCGGCTGAGGTCATGATCCCAGGGTCCTGGGATGGAGCCCTACATCAGGGTCCCTGCTCGGCAGAGAGTCTGCTTCTCCCTCTACCCCTCACCACCTGCTTGTGCTCTCTCTCTCATGCTCTCTCTCTCTCACAGTCTCTCAAATAAATAAATAAGTAAATAAATATTTTTTAAAAATATAATGATGGAGAGACTGGCGGAAACCACCTTAATGGAGTGATCCAACTTAGCATCAGCAGAAATCACACAAACTGATAATCTGTCCTCCTGACGTGATGTAATGGGAAATATGCAACATCACATATGTACTACCCTTGCCCTAAACATGTTTAACATAAACCTAACAGTGAAACAGACATATCTAGAATGTAGTCATTCTATAAGACAACAAGACTACACTCATGAAAAACTAAAAATGGACGGAAATTGTTTGAGATTAGAAGAGACTAGAGAGACACGGCAATGAAATGCGGGTAGATCCTTGAATGGATCCTGGATTAAAAAAACTAATGCCTGGGGGTGCCTGGATGGCTCAGTCGGTTAAGCATCTTACTCTTGATTTTGGCTCAGGTCATGATCTGAGGGTGGTGAGATTGAGCCCCGCATGGGGCTCAGCACTGAGTGTGGAGTCTGCTTAAGATTCTCTCTCTCTCTCTCTCCCCCCCTGCCTCTCCCTCCCCCACTTGCTCTGTCTTTTAAAAAAAAAAGAGAAGAAAAGAAAAAAGAAAACACTAAAGCCTAAAGGAACATTTTGGAGCCATGCGGGGGAATTTGATTTTGGGCCTTATGTTAGCTGATGTTATGGAAACTTCTTGGGTGTGTTAATGGTACCATGGTTAGGCAGGAGAATGTTCTTGTCCTTATGAGATGCAAGCTGAGATATTTAGGGGTGACATGCCATGGTATCTGAATTTTACTTTCAAGGGAATCATCAAAAATGTGTGAGTCACAGGGGCGCCTGGGTGGCTCAATCGGTTAAGCGTCTGCCTTCGGCTCAGGTCATGATCCCAGGGTCCTGGGATCGAGTCCCGCATCGGGCTCCCTGCTCCATGGGGTGTCTGCTTCTTGCTCTCCCTCCGCCGCTCCCCCTGCTCACTCTCTCTGTCTCTCTAATAAATAAATAAAATCTTTAAAAAACATGTGTGTATTACAAATACATATACTGTACACGGGGAGGGGAGAAGTATGACAAAAAAACCAAGTATGACAAAGTCCTGGGATTGCTGAGTGTAGGAGAAGACGGCATGGGTGTTCATTTTTCTATTCTTCCAACTTTTCTATAGGTTAGATCTTCTTTAACATTGGGGAGAAACTTGGGATAAGCTTCAACAGGAGATGGGATACAATGAAGAGATAATAAATTACTAGGAGTTATCAGATGACATGATCTGAATGCAACTCAACCCCAAGAGAGAAAACATGTGAAAGAGCAAAGAAGAGATGTGGAGGGGGGAAAACTTTAATTCCAATGCCCATCTAAAAGGAGTTCCAGAAGGAAAAATAAAGACGGTGTGAGAAAGGAGATTATGGAAAGGATAATGGCTAAAAACTCAGCAGACATGAATCCTCACAGAAATCTAAGAAGCCTCAAATGGCACATGTGGAAATCAATGCACACCTAGATATGTCATCTCGAAACAACATATTAATGACAATGAGAAAAATCTTAGCAGAAAGGCAGATTAGCTATAAAAAAATTACTTTAACAAAAGACATCTTTAATATTCAAAATATTAAAGGTAAGGTCAAAATGAAGGCATTTTCAGACAAAGAATGAAAAAGTTTACCATCACAGACCTTCACCGAAGAAACCACTCATGGACTTACTTTAGCAAGAAGGAAAGCGAACCCGGGAGAAAAGAGCAAGACCAAGGCAATGACGAGAAAAGACATCTTTAAACATGTAGATAAACCTAAATGAGAGCTGATGATAGAAAAAAAATAACAACAATAGCAACTAATTAGGGGGTAGTTAAAAACACAGGGATAATACTAGATGATGATTATACACAGGAAATGTGGGAACAGGAAACGAGCAGCTGAAGCTTTCTAAAATCCTTGTATTTTTTGAGGGAGTAGAGAGACTGATTAAACTGAAACTTTAAGTCAATTATGATAAAAAAAATTTTAAGAGTAACTGCTAAAATAGTAAAAGCATAATCTATAATGTCCAAGGAGAAAAAATAAACACCACTTGATTCACAAGAAAGTGCCACTGTGGAAAACAGTTGGGCAGTTCCTCAAAAAAGTAGAATATAGAATCACCATATGATCCTGCAATTCCACTCCTGGGTATATACCCCAAAGAAGTGAACCCTGGGACACGTGTTCATAGCAGCACTATTCTCTATAGACGGAAGGTGAAAACAACTCAAGTGTCCACCAACAAATGAGTGGATAAACAAAATGCAGTATATTCATGCAATGGACTATTATTCCACCATAAAAAGGAATGAAGAACTGACATGTGCTACGACATGATGAACCACAAAAACATGATGCTGAGTGAAAGAAGCCAGAGACAAAGGATCACGTATGGTATGATTCCATTTATGTGAAACACTGTTGACTGGGGGTTGCTGGGGGTGAGGGGAGGTGAGGAATGGGGAGGAAACTGCTTGGTAGGAAGAGATTTTACTCTGAAGAGAAGGAAATACTTTCGAAGTAGACAGTGACGGTTATACAACACTGTGAATGTGCTAAAAGCCACTGAATCACTCACTTGAAAATGGCTAATTTAAAAAAAGAAGAAGAAGAAAGGAAAAGAAGAGGAAAAAGGAAATGAAAAAGCGTATGGCAAAATGAAAGTACAGAATCCAGATGAATTCAAGTGTACCGGTAATTGTATTAAAAGCAAACAAACTCAGCTTGCCAGTTAAAAGACGGAGACACACAGATTGATTCTTTTTTTTTTAATTCGCAATATGATGTTTCACAAGGTACATGACACAAAAGGTGAACCATGCCACATGGAAGAAAAGAGATCACTTGTGGACCAACCATTTAAAAGCCAATGTAGTTAATACTGTATCATCAGATTCAAAATAGACTTTGGAATAAAAAGCATTATCAGTGATAAACCTACTTGTTACAGAATAACAAAAGGAATGACGTAACAGGAGAATTTGGCCATGTTGAACCTCTATAAAATGGGGTTCATAACAGTCCCACCTCAAAAGGCTGTGGTGAGCATTACACAGGTCAGTCCAGCAAGGGCTGAGAATAGCATCCGACACGGAATCGCTCCACGTTCGCTGATGTGAGGATGATGGTGCTTATGGGACTAGTAGCACCTTGATTCCAAACAGCTAAACTTATCAATACAAGTGCAAAAATATGAACTAAAATAACAAACAACTGCATCGGCCATGAGTTTGAGGACAATCTTGGCCGAGTAGGGATGCAAGAATATTTTAACGTTAGACAATCTAACAATGGAATTCACACCAACAGAGGGGACAAATGGAAAATAATCTCAATAGATGCAGCAAAAACATTTGATAAAAAATACTCATATGCATTTTAAAAATAAAAACTGTAGCAAGCTTAAGGGACAAGAAGGGTTTTGCTTTACTTGATATATACATATTTCAGCCTGACAGAACATGCCAGCACCGAAGCAAGCGTCCGTGCTGGAGGCAGCAGCCGTCCAGGCTACTGTCCTATCCCACAAGACTGTGGAGGAGGCTGTCCCATCGCATCCTGGAAACACACCAGAGGCGGTGCTGCAAGACAAGTGAAACTGACGAGCCGGGGCCAGGTTTCCCGGTGTAGGACGGCACCCTTGCTACTACCCGGCCTCTAACAGAACCTCCTTTTGGAATGAACAACAGGGCTGGATGGTAACGAAGCAGAGAGTTGCTCCATTGTCAGGAGACACACAGGAATTGCACAGACAAGCCACAGGACTAGCTTGCGCCGGAGAAGACTGGCATCGCTTCGAGCTGTAATTGCCCTGAGTCTCAGCTTCTCTTTGGCCAGAATCGTCTTTGGGGGGCTACAGGGACCAGAACCAGGGAGTGATTCCGGGCTTCAGCTCCTGGGACCCAGCCCTTCCCCACCTGCAGGCCCTTCTTGGACATGTGGGGGTGGGGAGTGGGCAGCAAGTCCTTAGGGGGCGCCCTCAGAGGAGCAGCTGTGTCACACTCTTTTCCTCACAGTGACAGCCCATAGCCCTGTGCTTAAAGGCTCTCCTTAAGGACTGAACTTACTGAACTTAGGGAGCAAGGAGTAAGCCTTAATGAGGCAGATCCCTGAGGGCAAGCTGATTGAAAAAGAATTCTTCTAAAAGGGCGCCTGGGTGGCTCAGTTGGTTAAGCAACTGCCTTCGGCTCAGGTCATGATCCCAGGGTCCTGGGATTGAGCCCCGCATCGGCTCCCTGCTCGGAGGGGAGCCTGCTTCCCCCTTTCCCACTCCCCCTGCTTGGTTCCCTCTCTCGCTGTCTCTCTGTCAAATAAATAAATAAAATCTTAAAAAAAAAGAATTCTTCTAAAAAGTTGAAATTCTCCACAGAAGAAAAGATTCTTTTCACTTTCCTGCTGTTTCTCTTCAACTTCCCACAGGGGCTCAGCAAGCTCCCCCAGATAAAGGGACAGAATCAGAATTGTGGCGACTTTGGCTGTGAAGAAGCTTGGGAGTCACCTGGTGTAACCCTGGTTTGACAGATGAGGAGACTGAGCTCTGGGGAGAGGAAGGGAGCTCCTCGTGTCCCAGATGCTCAGCCCTGTGGGATCCATGCCCCAACCTTGGGAAGCACTCTATCTCCTTGGCCAGCCCACTCGACAGGCATTTTTTAAATGAAGCCCGAAAGAACAGGAGGCCTTGTTAAAGGTCGGGGCTATTGGGAAGTCACCGGGGGCACTATCCCAATGTTTAACTGATCTCAGTTTCATACCCGGCCCCTGCCAGCGCTTGAACTGCTGACCTTCAACGTATAATAGCAATCTTTTTTTTTTTTTTCCTCTCTCTTCTTTTTTCTTAAGGATGTGGAAAACTTGACTAGAATTGCCTGGTCTGACATTTCCTGTGAGAAAGCATTCTGCTTGGAATACTGTGAAAGCAATCTGCCTTAACAATTCAATCCAAATAAATTATCTTCCTGAAACTAGTGAAAACACTTAATTGGGAATTGGGCTGCATACCCAAGTCTCTCTCATCCGGGTCCATGATGACGAAGGTTGGACAAAGATAGGGATCGCCCGGTGAGGACAGATTTGGGGGAAGGGAGGGGGCACTGATGGCCCTGCATCCTCCTGGAAAAGCCATCGGCTCAGCCCTTCTAGCTGGAGAGAACACACGTACTCTGGCCTCCCGGACCATTGTTCTTTGGGGATGATGATTTCTCAGCTTAACTATCTTTCCGTATGCGCCCTTCCCCACAGGCTTTGGCATGCACCCTTGATGAGAAGTGTGCAGAGCCAGAGCAAGATCTGAAACCAAGTCCAGCATTTCTCTTTCCTTGAGTCAGGCCGGATTCTGGCACATTCCAGGAACAGAGAAGAAATGTACCCAGTTACCAAGACATCAGACTGGGAGGGTTCCCTCAAGGGCACACAATTCACAAAACAAAACTGTACTAGATGTGACCTTCCCTCGCATTATTCTCCCCTTCTCTCAATTGGCACAAGGTCTTAGCATACAACTGGTATTTAATGCATGCCCCGTCTGAAAGCTGAGAAGTTCGCAGAGTTCACCTAGCTATGGCTCGTCCATCTGGAAGGGCTAGAAAGGCCCATCCAGACCATCCAGTCGAATCCCGCAGCCCTCTCAGGGGGTAGGGGTGGGGTGGGTGTGGAGCTTTTGCCAAGGCCCCCTGGGTAATGGGCAAAACCAGAAATTGAATGTTAGGCTCCAGACTCTTCATCTCAGTTCATTTTCATCTACTGGATGTTGGAAGCATGGATTGCACTTCCTTACGACCCAAAAGCATTAGGGCAGGTTGGCTGTTCTTCCGTTCAAGCCGCTAACGGGGCCTTGCGGCTCTCCCAATTCTTACTGCCCTGCCCTTTTCACAGGCTACACTCTCCTGGGTGTGGCGGAGCTCAGCTCCCTGGGGAGACTGGTGCGGGGAGGCAGATGTTGCTCAACAGCAATGAAAAGGTATGTGGAGCTGATGTTTCTCCAGGGAAAGAAAAACATCCTCTTGAAGGAAAGTGGTGTCTATGGAGTGGTTCTCTGGAGCATGGCCAAATCCACTGAACCATTCATTCACCTGAGCCATGCAGTTCACCAGACAGAATGTTGCTAGCCCATGATCTCCCTTGGTCTTGCCTCCTTCCCTCTGCCCACCAGCATGTGGCTGCACAGCTCAGCCACACCCAACCACCGTGAGACGCTGGATGAGCCCAATGTCTAGGGCCAGAGCTAGAGACGTGATGTGGTGCCTGGCCCATGCCACGGGGGCCCCCTGGTTTCAGCCCACCAGCAAGTGGGATCACAAGCCTGCCTCTCATTAGGGCTCCTGGCATCAGAGTGAGGACCCAACGGCATGGCTCTACCGGAGACAAAGATTAGCCCTGGCCCTGCCCTCCCCAAGGCTGGTATGAGAGCCCAGGATGGAAAGGATTGCCTCGACAACCTTGGCCCTGTGCCAGGGAGTCTAAAGTCACACTTGGAGTTATAAAAGGAAGGTTCTGACGTGCTGCCTGAAAGACATTACATAAGAGTTGCCAGCAGTTTCCACAGTGGATTGGGAAGCTGTGTGGAGATGTTTACTTAGCTGCTACTAAGGGAAGCTGTTTGGGGCACTGTCCCTGCCCTGTTACTATCCTATTAAAAACCCACACATCCAGGGAAGGAGCTGTCCTAACGAGAGAGGTCACCTTTCTTGGAGTCCCATTAAGCAGTGAAATCCACTTGGGTTCTGTTTGGTTACATATGCCAAAGAGTGGCTTACGACAACTTCTGGGATGAAATATCTCCATTTTGCACACACAACACTCTCCCCTGCACAAGCAGTAATAAAAGAGCCATGAGCCATCAGGCTAAAACAACACTGTCTGGGTGCTTTAACTCCTTATCAATCTTAAAATAGAGAAATTTGGATTCATTTACTTTTAGAAAAGGTGAGGAGGTTTACACATCAGTAATACTTCTTTTTGAAGTTCATGTCTCGCCCCCAAGTGGTTCTGGGTGGATATTTACCTTCCCTGGTGAATATCCATTTTCTTTCCTGTGACATTCTAAGGGTTCTAAATGTTTTCTAGTCTTGTCCTTACAATAATAATTATTTACCTGGGTGTCTATATCTACTTCACCAAGCACTTGCAAACCATCGTTTTCAACTTAATTCTCACTAAAAGCCTATGTGGAAAGCAGCATTTTCACAAACGAGGACAGTAAGGCTCAGAAACTTGGAAATGGTCCAACACAAACCAGTCCACGACACACAGGCCCATGATGAAGTGAGGAAAATACGCAGCAATACAGTGCATCTTTCACATGGACTGATGTGTTCATTTTAAATACTGGAATTTTATTTCAAGATTATATCTATATTTAAATTTTATGAAATTGGTTTTAATGTTCTTACTTAGCCAGAAAATCAATAGCAGCAACAAGTTGAACAGCATCTGATTCAAGGTGAAGTTAACAGGGCTCAAGCTTCAGGGACCCTCACTTGGACAGGCCCCTTCCAAGAAGCCCAAGTGATGTGTTGGCATGGTCTTCTGTTTTTATAAAATTTGCAAGAATGGGATACTTTTATATTCTTTTTCTTAAAGAGGCCACTAAAACTGTGTATGTTTCAGGCCCTCCACCTCTGGAGCTGAACCAAGTTGGTTCCCCTGGGGTTTTTTTTGTTTTTGCGTTTGTTTATATTCTGCTGACCTATGAACTCCCGGTAACCCACTGTGCCAGATGCCTGACACGAAGTCTCCTTCGACCCAGAGACCCTGTCATTGTATTGCCCTAGTTCATATAGGGAAAGGCCCAGCCAAGACTGGAACATCTCTTTCTTCCACCCCACATCGCCCCATTATAAGAAAGGAATCTTCAGGAAATTTTGACCTACTCCAAAAGCACAGAGGACAGGCTGTTGTCTGGAAATTTCTTAGAAAAAAGAGAAAGAAACCTGTTGCTTTAAAACCAAGTTAGCGTTGCTAACTTTGAGCACTACACCACTCATACACATAAAACCAGAGAGCCGCGGAATTTCCATGGGGGGGCCAGCCCCAACTCAGGACAAGCACACCCTGAGCTAAAATTAGATGTGTCCCTGAGCCAGTTAGGCAGCCTCCCTGGTGCCTCTTCTGGCAGCCGTTTTCACTTGAAATGGGGTGTGAGGGTCCCTGGGTCCCGACCAGTGTGGGTCCCCTCCCTCCCTACCCCCTGGAGTTACCCCTTTGCCTCTAATAAGAGTTCCCAGCTATTCCACACAGGTGGTCCCTGGGCAGGGAGCCCAGCAGGAGGGGGTATTCAGTGGGGAGCTAGGATGCTGCTCAAAGGTAGGGAATCCACGCAGGAACTTTCTGTGAGCCCTAAAGCATAGGAGCACAGGATCCATCTCACACGGAAGTCAGGAAATAGGGACTTGGAATTTTAGCAGAGGGCAAGCATTCCTTCCCAGTTCCTCAAGAGGTAACGAACTAATGTGAGTTTGTAAGCACACTCTCTTTTCTACTTAACAGAGAAACTTCTGCAGAAGGGGAATGAAGCCCTTTGGCAAGGCTCTGGCTTCCCTGGTTTCTAAGGATCTGAATCCAAATGACACAAGAATGAGACCTAAAGCACACGCCCTCTGAAACCCCCTAGAGCGCTCGCTGCTCCAGGCTGCACCCCTCTGCCACCGTTACCTGTCCCCAGGGGGGTGGGCGTGCGGGGGCCTACAGACAGCAGCCCCTTCTGGATTGTGTGGGCAAGAAATGGCCCCAGCAACACAGCCAACAGGAAGAGCTTTGACCAAAGGTATCTGGAGCTTTTTCCAGAACAAATATAAAAACCATGTGAAGCGGCTGGACCCACGTCAGGCAGTCTCCTGTTGGAAATGTCATGTTGAGCCTCACGATGTGGGTGTAATCAAAGGATTGGAAGTTTCGAGAAAACATCCAGAGGGTCGGCAGAGGGAAGATGCAGCCAGCTTGTACTGCCAGGCTGTGGGTGTACAGATTCCAGTCCTAGTAGCATGGGAAGGGAAGGATGGATGTGGGGAGGCAGGGTAGGAATCACCACCAGTACGACACCAGAAGAGTCTGCTTTCTGTGCATCTGGACCGTATGCATGAACTATTGTTTCTATAATAGCCACTAAATGGTTTCTTGGAGGTCAAAGGGCTTGAGGATGCCCACAGATAATAGGGAAGGGGCCGCCGCACCTCTCACCAGGCACGTTGGGGTGTTCCCTCGCTGCTTCTTGGGCTAGCCTTGTGTTTTATATCATCACCTCGCCCAGATTCCAACCCTTAGGGACACACTACGACCTTGTTACACTACTTTAGGATCTTTACTGAGAGACAAAAGATAGATTCTATTGACTACTCATTTTTCCTATTTTTCCTATGTGTGTTTCCCATTTTTATTTTGAAAAATATTAAACCTACAGGAAAACTGCAAGAATAATACAATGAACATCCGTATACCATTCACTTGCAGAGACAAATGAACATTTACCATATTTGCTTTTCCCCTCTCCCTCTGTCTCTCCCTCTCCCCCTTTCCATTCCTCCTCCCTCCAAACACATGCATACACACAGAAACACACACGCTTTCTTTTTTTCTGCTGAACCATCTGAAAGTGAGTTGAAAATATTATAACGTCATCCCTAAAGAGTCCAAGCCTGTATCTCCTAAGAACAAGGATAGTCTCCTACAAAACCCGTTGTGGGTTTTATTTGCATGAGAACACTTTTTAAAACAAGGATTCTTGTTTAGGCTCTCCCACATCCCGGCATCTAGTAAGTGTACCTTTTGGAGTTATTTTCTTTTAAAAGATGGATAAATCCGTTGTAATGTCTTTATTAAATAGGTCAGCAGGCCAGCTCTGCCTTTGGTTTTTATCTAAAACGGATACTTTCAACTTCTTTTTTCTTCTTTTAAAATATTCCCAGGAGCGTACCGGGTTTTAAAGGATCCCCGACCATCCACATCTAGGCTAGAAAGGGAGCTGAGATTTGTCAGGACTCTGGGAGGGGGTCGGGGGTGTGGGGGAGACTCTGGGTTGTAGACCCAGATGGATTTCCTTGACTTCTGCAGGCATTGGTTCCTAGACACTTGTCAAAATGCCCTTATAAGTTCATCTGCCTTCTATAGAGTAGCTTCTGGACTGTGAATGCTCAGTATGCCATTGCTCCATGAGGAGATGAACATGAAATTATGAAGGTGATTATAAGCCCTGAAAAAGAGCCTCCAGTCTCAGAGGATGGCAGGGACCTTGGTCATGGTTTCCATTCAGAGACTTTTCTGGTGGGTTGGGTTTTTTTTGTTTTTTTCTTTCTCATTCAAAGGAAATTTTACCTGAAGGCAGAAAAGCTGAACAAAGTGACACTGGGACCAAACGAAGCACCACTACCAGGGACGGAACGCCGTCCTCCTTTCATGGACTTCCCATTTCTCTTCATTATTTTCACAGAACCGAAGGAAGCCCTGGGGCCCCGTGTGGAAGCCTTGACATGGAGGACCCCAGCCATAGGGGCCCAGCCAAGGGCCGCTTACCATGTCCCCCACTGTCCACACCTGGCCTAGGGAGAACTTCTAGAAAAGAGAAAGGCAGGGACGCACATCTGTTTCAACCTCCAGAGCTTTCAAATGTTGGCCCAGCCTCACCTTGGCCTTCAGTGCAAAGGGGAAGAAATGCCTAATGGAAGGCAAATTTAATCCACAAATACTCCCAGAAGACCTACTAGGTGTCTGGCCCCCATGAGAGAGACCTGTCCTGAGACACAGGAACCAGGCCATGCTCTTGTCTTCACCGCCTTTGGCCACGGCCCATACAATAGAGCTAAACATTTCTCTCTGACCACCATAACCTCCCATAATCTGGCTCTAAGCTTACTTCTCATCCCTTTGTTACAAAATTTCCATTTATTCAGGAATACATCCATCCACTTAAGAAACAGGGTGTTTTGGATAACCAAATAGTAGGAAAGAAAGCTAGCATTCGTTAACTACTGTGGGCCAAATATTTTATATACATTATTTCTTTTGTTTTCGTAACAATCCCATAAAGGCAGGTATATCATCCCATTTTTTAGATGAAGAAACTAAGCCACAAAGAGATGAACAAAAACACTGTGCCCAAGGTCACCCTGTTAGTGAGTGGCAAATCTGTCCAATTCTAAACCTCAGGTTCTTTCAAGCTCACCACGCTGAGAGCTGTTAAATCTGTTAAAGATGGGGAGCCATATTTCGAAGTCTCAGAATTCAAAAAAATGCCATGTTTTCCAAACAGCAGTCCTCAATAACTTAACAAAGCTGTGCTTAATTGGAATAAACTTCAAATAACTCAAAAACTCTGCTGAGCAGAATCGGCTCTTTCACCGGGGATTTAAAAGCTACTTTGAGAACTTGTAATGCCCCGGGGCCCATCATCACGATATCAATTACCATTACGGAGTAGGGCAGAAAATGAATCTTGATACTGTCTGTGCAGCCCTTCCCAGACCCCACCCAAGGACACACTTCCTGCCTCTCAGAGTCTCTGTGAATGGCCAGTTTCTCTTCTGCTGCTGGCGCCCAGCCCTGGGCTTACAAACATGCTCACATCTCTCCCATACTGGAAAAAGGACCCTGTTCCCTAACCTTCCCCCTTCTTGAGCTGCCATTCTGCCCCTTCACCTCTACACTTTTAAAAAGCTCCATATTCTCTGTATCTGACCTCACCCACACTATTCCTCATGCTGGTGCAGTTGACCGTCTGCCCCCAGTATCCTACTGAAAGAGCTCTCTCCAAACCTACTTCCATCACCCAACCCGGTGACCTGCCCAACCTCCCTGAAGGGCCCAAAGCTGTCAAGTTCCTGACCCTCTCTTCTCTCACCTCCCCGGTTCTCCTCCTGCTCTGACCATTGCTTTTCCTTATCACACCAAACACATGGCTCTCCCCTGCAGGATTTGGACCCAGGTGCCTTTATCATGCACCCTTGGTGGTGTCCACCCCTCCAAGGACATCAGCTTTTGGTCCCAAGCCAGCCCTTCCCAGATACTTCTCATCCGACATTTCCCAGGATCTGCATTTCTGTCCCACACCTGACTGTGGAAACAAAAGGTCAGCTGGACATGCCCAGGATCCAACCCCTCATCACCTCATGACCCAGCTAGTACCTCCTCTTTGGGTCCCCATCTCTGCTCCCTGCACGCCCAGCCTCCCGGCCCACCTCGTCCCACAGCTAAGTCCTATGGGTTCTCTTCCCAGGTGCCCTGCCCCTCACCCCACTGCCACAGTCAGCTCAGAGCCCACACCGCCTTCTAGGTCTGGCTCCTGCAACCAGTCGTCCTGCTCAGCCTATAGCGCCCCAGGACTAATCTTCCTGAAGCATGGCTCTAACTGATTTTTTAAAAAAAAAACAACACCCACATAACTGAAAACTTGAAAGACTTTTCTATCCCTCTATTGCTCTATGAGCCAGCTCTCAAGGCACAGTCTGGTCCTCCAGTCTCCTCTCCCCCTGGTCCTCGCACATGCCCTCGGTTCCAGCCTACACCAACGCACCCAACTCTTTGCCTTTGTTCCCACTGTCCCCCAGCTTGAGATGGGTCTGCTCCCTGAACTGTTAGACCAACTCTCTAAGGTCTCACCAATGTCAGCATCCCAACACCCCTTCCTCCCAAGACAGGGGCCTAAGGATAGTGGTTAAGACTGAGGCTCCTAGAACCAGACTTGTCTGCATGAACTCAGACTGGTCAGTCACTCTGTGCCTCAGTTTCCCCACCTATAAAATGAAGCCAATAACTCTCCCAGTGTGGCTGTCAGGATTAAATAAGGTAACACATCTAAGGCTCTTGCCACAGGACTTGTCAAATGTGAGTACTCAATAAACATCAAGGACTTCATTATCCCTGAAACAATCCAGACCCTAGCTCCATGGCTCTCTGCCCTTGTCCCCTTGTCACTTGCCTTTTTTTTTAATCCTGTAGGACAGTCATTTGCATGGATGTCTCAGCCTCTGTGGGTCAGGAACCTATCCATCACCTCTCTCTCCCACACTATTCGAACAAGCAAGGCACACTTCATAAATGTTTTGTTGAACTGAATTAAATTAAATAACACGCATTTAGATTGAGATCAAAAACTGTTTACTCTATTAGGAAAAGGCTCCACTTCTGAGGGGCCCATGGTTACAAAAGTGGCCTCAACAGGAAATGGAAGGAATCCTATGGCTTTAGTAACTTCTTGTGGAATGAGCAGAGAAAACAAAGTAGAATTTTCTGGAATGAGGCACACACATGGAATCCAGCTATACAGGAAACTGCCCTGGCAGGTCATCTTTGTGATTTGAAGAACTCTGACCAAAATGCCCCTGACAGAACTCAGGATCAAAGACCATCTTTCTACGATAGAGGCACCAGCCTGAGTGAGTCACAGCAGTGTTCCAGCCCACGGCCACTGTTTGGGAAAACCAGCTGGGGGGGGGGGGGTCACAAAGGAAGGGGTCACGAAGAGGACCCTCTCCATCAGAACAGAAAAGGATTTGGCAGGGGAAAGACATCAGCTCTCTCTGCCCCAGCAGTCAGCCTATCAGAGTTATCCTCAGGGTGCTAACAAGGATGCTCATCTTTTCCCTCAATCACGGTGCCTTCCCAATCCTTAGGGAAAGCTATGAGTTTAGGCTCTTTTCTCCATAAGCTCCCATATGTGCACATCACCCAAAACTGCCTGCAAATACAACAGGACCCAAGACATGCCTCAGGAACAAAGGGCTGAGGAAAAGTAAGAGAGCTGCTTTAACTTTGAGGAACGAGATTCCCAGGGATACCAGCAAGTTTTTTTCAAGAAATCTCAAGCTTAGAGGAAAGCGGAGAAGAGAGGAGTATGTCCAGGTACAGAAGTGAGGCCTTTGGCTATTTCCCAACTGGGCTATTCCAACCCTGCTCACCCTTCAAGGCCCAGCCCAAGAGCACCTCCTCCTCTAAGACCCTGTGGCACGTGAATGGGCACCATCAACCTAGCCTGGCAGAGATGCTGCCTGCTACTTTTAGGTCTTTTTCTGTCTGCAAGATCACTCATCCCACTCCTCCACACGTTCCTTGAGTGAAAGGAAGACCTCACACTTCACTTTCCTCTCCTCAAGACAAAGCCAATAATCCAGCTCTATCCTATAAGTGTGGAACAATTCTGAGCAAAGTTGAGGGAGGAAGGGCCACAGAGAACTCACCGCCATACTCAGGCAGCTGACAGTCCCGCAGGAGAAACAAGGCGGCCTGTCAGCTCTCTTCAGCGTGGCAGGAGTATGAGAAGGGGGCCATGTCCAGGGGTCGGAGCAGGGAAGAGATCTGAAGAAGCTTCCTAAAGAAAGCGACTTTCAAAATGACTTAAATATAGGACATCACAGTTGTAACGGGTGGGGTTGGTGGGTTGGTGGGTTGGTTAGATGGATGGTTGGCTGGATGGATGGTTGGTTAAATGAATGTATGAATGAAAAAAATGAGTGAGTCAATGAAGGAATACCAACAAATGAACTTGAGGATAAAGTTTGAACTGTTCCAATTCTACTTAAAATTATCAGTTTAGGTTTTATGACACTTATCCAAGCAGCTCAGCATAATTTTCCCTTTCTTTCTCTTTGCTATGTATGGTCTCTCATTTGCTCAATATTTATTGCCAGGTCCAGGGATACAGTTGGAAAAACGGAAGGAAGGAAGGAAGGAAGGAAGGAAGGAAGGAACGAACGAACGAACGAACGAAGGAGGGAGGGAGGGAGGGAAGGAAGGAAGGAAGGAAGGAAGGAAGGAAGGAAGCAAGGAAGGAAGGAAGAAGGAAGAAAAGGAGGAAGGAAGGGAAGGAGGAAGGAAGCCCATTCCAGTCCTCAAGGACTTCATGGAAGTAAAGGTGAGTTAACAAGTCACTAGGCTAAATTGAGGGTTATCCATGATACTGAGGAGCAGAAGAGAAGCATTTAGACTCTGTGGACGAGGCCAGGATCAGGGTGAGACAGCACAGCACCTTGTGTGTGCAAAATGTAAGGAGGCACTCACCCCCAGGTTCATGCAGGTGCCCACACTGCAGATGAGCCATGCTGAGAATGCGTGCCCCTTAAATGCCACACCCTAAATGCCTTGTTGGCTTCATTCTCATCTGGCCCTGTCGCGGCCTCTAGATAGACCTTGCTTTGCAGTTCTGGTAGCCAGGGTCTAGGGAGCTAACTGGCAAACGAGCAAATAAGCATGATGGAGTGAGGGGGGAAAAAAGCACCCAGGAAAGAAGAATCTCCATATACTTCCCCTGCTGACAATCATCGCCCAAAAATTACCCCTGAGCCCTAACAGCCTCCTTCTATCCAGCAGCAGTGGCTTCCCCTGCACAGAACAGCTTCCCAGTCTGTGTGCCAGTGACGAGCGCCCTGGGCAGAGCTGGCAAGGGCCAGATGTGGCTCCGATCTCGGAGCTGTCACTCTGATGTCCAGACAGGGACAAAATGAGACCACTCACCCCTCCAAGGAGATGTGCAGACGCGTTCTCACCTCTTTAGCCACACTCTGGAGGATCTCAAAGGGAATCTAGAGAAGTCTCTCTGCCCTGGGAAATGCACTGGACAGAAGACCTGGGCGCTCCCGCAGCCGAAGGTACCCAGCAGCTAGTTACCGCGCAGGGTAGGGGCATCTAGCCCCCGTCCTGCACGGCTCCAAGTGGCCTGTAACGTGCACAGGAGCAGTGTCTCATATTTACTCTCCTGCACATGCTAGGAACAGGGCCAGATCCAGGAGAGAGAACTGGTATCCCACCGTGGACGGGGGCACACACGTAGGGGAGATGTGGGAGAGAGGTGCGAGGGAGAACCAGCTGAGCACGGGGCAGCCGCACCCGACACAGAAGACAGGTCCCCAGAGTCAGCTATGAAGGGGGAGCTGGACCAGGACGGGAGCCCCGGGCAGGCCACCTGTCCACACAGGCCAGTGGCACCCAGCAAGCCACTGCGTATTGTGCAGCTTCAAGAGTCAGCTAATTCCCAACCTTTATAGTCTGACATAAAGTCCAAATAATGTGCAAAGATGAATTAAAATGGAAATTCCACCCATTATTCATCCCACGCGGTGCAGATGTTCTCAGACTCAGGATGCTCAGGTATGGGGAATAGTCAATAAACCACAAATACCACATCCTCGGCTGAGCCCCTGTCAAGCCCCAGACGGCATTATTCATTCCCCATCAGGACGTGGTCAGGCATCAGTGTGCCAGCCAGCCCGCTCATGATCGGAAGCCTGGGAGGGGCAGGTGACCCAGAAGGGGCTGGGATTCACTCATCTCTCCTCTGTGCACTGTCCTTGGTAGGGATCTGGTGAGTGCCTGCTGAATGAAATCACCAGCAAGGGTTGCTGGAGTCCAGAAGATGGATGAAGATCTGCCGCCACCTACTGTCCATTCTGCAAAACCCGAAAAATCCGCTGGGGTGGGGGAACCCTCATGGTAGTCACTAAGTCCCAGAATCAACACAGAGGCAGGGTCACTGATACTTTGGGGCCATGGCGGTGTCTAGGCTGTAGAACGAGGCAGTTAAATCACATTCCTCACCCGATGTTAATGCCTCACCGTGAAGTCTTTGCCTTACACGTGGCCTCTCCAAACCCAAGGCCCCCTTGCCCCGTCAACATCGCTCCCTAACCGCTCCGATCTTCCACTGCCCTGAGAGGCCCACGATCTAGCACCCGAGTATGGAGAGCTTCACGGCAGGCCCTGGGCTTCAGAGGCAGGGAGCCATCCCCCCCTTCTGCATCCCTAGCGGTGAGCGTGGCCCAAAAAGGGCTCAGGAGGATCCTCCCATCTGATTGATACAACAGGAGGTTACCAGCCATGAAGCCAGTGATGGTTCGCTGCAGTATCAGGATGGGAGGGGCTGCGTGTGGGCCTGAATCGGGCTTCGTGCCAGTCTCCCCTCTAGGGTCTGTCTGCTTGGCCGGCCTCACCAGGACAGCCTATGCACCAGAGGTGATGTCCGTGAACAGGCTCTGCAGCTTGTCTGTTGTAACACGAGGGGCTGGGCGAGTGTACAGGGAGCCACGTGAATGACAGAGAAGATGCCGGGGGCCCGCCCAGACCCCCTTGTCTCAGCATGCCCATCTCAGCTGCTGTCCGTGTTGGCTACTAACGCCTCACAGCTGCGTCCGTCTCCACAGAAACGCACTTTGCCAGACTCACCCAGGACGTGGCACAGTGCCCCCCACAGCCCAGGACGGGCAACCCTTAGCCCATGACTGACATGGGGAAAAAAAGCCCTCTCCTAGCCTAATGGTGGGGCAGCTCTGGGTCAATTCACCCTCTCATCTCCCTGTGGGATCCGACTGAGGCCCCACATCCTGGCTGAGACTTCCCCAGCCCTGTCCTGCTTCCCCCACTGCCTTTCTCCTAAGAGTGCCCCCAGTAATTACATGCAACTGACCCTCCATCGCAGGCTTGGCTTCCAGGGCACTGGTTCCCCAAACTCAGCCTGGAGCACATCACCTGGAGGACTTGTTAAAACACAGTCCTGGGGGCCCCTGGGTGGCGCAGTCAGTTAAGCATCTGACTCGGTTTCAGCTCAGGTCATGATCCCAGGGTTGTGAGATCGAGGCCCATGTCAGGCTCCAAGCTCAGCGAGGAGTCTGCTAAAGTTTCTCTCTCCCTCTCCCTCTGCCCTTCCCTGCACTCGCGTTCAAGCACACTTAGTCTCCCCACCCCCACCTCAAATAAATAAATCTTTAAGAGCACACACACACGGCTGGGCTTCACCCCCAAAGTTCCAAGGCCCCATGGCTCAAGCTGCCTGAGGGGACACACATTTACTCAAAGGCTCTGGCCCCTAGAGACTGTTGCTGTGGCCACTGCCGTGGGTTGAATCCCCAAGGGAGGCCAACAATTCCTCTCAATCTCATGACCATGATGACACTGGGCAAACAGTAAGTGCTGGAGCTTGTGTGGCCCGTGCATACCTGGAACACAGAAGCTGAAGCCAGTTCCTACTGCAAGATACCCAATGGGACGGGTTTTGAGCTAATCTGCAGAAAAACCACCACGGCAAAGTCCGTGTGGCCGTCAGAAGGCCCAGAGAGTCATTCTGAGGGATTCTTACACAAATGACAGGCCAGCATGCCCCCCGGAGACGTCTATAAGCACAAGTGAGGTCACCCCCAACCAGACCACCAAATTTCACAAAGTGCCACGTGGGGAGCCACCAGGCTTGGGACACCTGGCTCTGGAGACTGATAAATAAAGAACACCTCTCCCAGTGCTTAGTCCTGCACCTAGAGTTTCCCAAGGACCTGCTCTGGCCCTGGCGTGTGGGCAACAGCAAGATCTGTAAAGGTGCAGAGGAAGGCACCCGCCCGTGACACAGCGCAACGGCAGGAAGCAGAGCGAGGCAAGGGCTGCAGGACCAGCAGGTCAGGGCCAGAGACCCAGCACATCCAACTGAGCATCACAGAAACCTCACAAGGGCAGCCCTGACAAGCCAGGGATGCATGACACATGGTCCCAAACAGCCACAACCCCCACAGTGGGAGCCCAGACGACATAGTTCCCAAGGGTCTTCTGAGACCAAAGGATACAGGAAAGAAACAAAAATCAAAGCAGGAAATCATCCCCTGGGCAACTGAGTGAGATCTGAGGAGTCTGGAGGCAGAGATATTTGTGTTCCCTGACATCTCAGCAGGTCAGATGGTGCACCTGCCCCCTCTCTCCCAGGACACATGCTCCCCGCTCCTGCCCCTGCCTCTGCCCCCAGCTGGGACTCCCGTGGCCAGCCCTGAGCCCCAAGTTGCAAGGCCCGGAGAAGGCTCCACGTGGCCACCTCCCTGAGCTCCGTTAGGCCCGGGTGAAGCAGCAATGCTGCACATACAAGCCAGCTCTGCTATGGCCTCACTGTCCTCTGTCACACTTTAAAATGACCACACACACACACGCACATGCACACACACGATCTGGATCTGATACACACTAGGACTCACATTCCCATTTACTGAGTCAAATGACATAAATGGGGAAGGGGTGTGGGTGGGCAGGACTGATGGAGGGGGGCTGGGAAGGGCAGGGAGATTACTCTGGCCCTGGTTTTAAATCAAAGGTGCTGCATACAATTATGTAGTATGTACACTGCACAAAGATGCCTAGCAGAGGGGGCAAGAGACAGCTGAAATCCAAACCATATTCCATCCACCAAACTGTGATTCCAGTTCCACCCAGAACCTTGACAGTTTCCTTAAACTCTCTGGCCTCAATTTCCTCATCTGTAACATCAGGATAATAAGTGCTGGGAGGATGCTCATTCTCAACTCCCAATGTCTTCTGGGAGTTTGGAGGGAGCTCTACCAGTCTACCCTCCTGCAGACCTTTACTCTCCTCCCCTCTATGCACTGCATCCAAAGGGAGGAAGCATGACTTATCTGGTTAATCTGGGAAAGGAAAGGAGAAGAAGGAAAGAAGGAAAGAAAGAAAGAGAGAGAGAGAAAGAGAGAAAGAAAGAGAGAAAGAAAGAGAGAGAGAGAAAGAGAAAGAAAGAAAGAGAAAGAAAGAGAGAGAGAGAGAAAGAGAGAAAGAAAGAGAGAGAGAGAAAGAGAGAAAGAAAGAAAGAGAGAGAGAGAAAGAAAAAGAGAAAGAAAGAAAAAGAGAGAGAGAGAAAGAAAGAGAGAAAGAGAGAGAAAGGAAGAAAGAGAGAAAGAAAGAAAGGAAGAAAGAGAGAGAGAAAAAGAAGAGAAAGAAAAGAGAGAGAGAAAGAAAGAGAGAAAAAGAAAGAAAAAGAAAGAAAGAAAGAAAGAAAGAAAGAAAGAAAGAAAGAAAAAGAAGAAAGAAAGAAAGAAAGAAAGAAAGAAAGAAAGAAAGAAAGAAAGAAAGAAAGAAAAGAAAAAGAAAGAGGGAACATGAAGCTCAGTTGTACCCTTTCACTCTTGAGAGAGAGCTGCTTTCCAGGAGAGCGGCCCCTCCCACCATGTGGCCATGTGAGCTGACCTGCCCTAGGCCTGACATGAGGTGAGGAAGTCTGTCTAGCTCTGGGCCCACCAGGCTTCATGATCGTGATTTGCTGTGTCTTCTATCTTCCCCTTATCGATCACATAAATGATATGTATGTTACTCCAGTCTAACTGATACCCTTTGTTTTATTTGTCAATTTGTTCAGAATTCAGGAGAGGAATACTTTTTAGTGAGAACACAGAAGAAAAGAAAACCAACAATAATACTCACACCTCAATGGATTATTATAAGGAGCAAATGGGACAATATATACAAGTACTTAGCATAGTGCCCAGCAAATAGAAAGTAAGTGGTAGGCAAACACAAAGATCCCAAAATGTTTGTTGACTGATCAATATGAGGGTCAACACTATTAAACATGTGTTAAACACCCTTAATTATACTTTGCCTGGTATTGGGGGGAGGGGTTGTGAATGCACTTTTACCTGCTTCCTGTAAGACAAAGTTCATACCATTTTTCAAAGGTTTAATAACCAGCCCAAGGCCACAGTGGTTCTAAGGGGCAGAATGGGTTTGCCAGTCCAGCTCATCAGATTCCAGAGCCCAGGTGCCATAACTCCTAAGTATGCTGTAAACAGTAGGTACTCAATAAATACCTGATGACAGAAGAAGATGGCCCAGAATGACTCTGGAAGTAAGAATCCTAGGCCAGCAAAATGCACAAGCTTGAAGGAAACCTGGAAATCATCTACCCAGTGGCCACATTTTACAGTCAGAGACAATGAAGTCCAGAAACAAATAACTAGCCCAGATCAGCCAGGACAAAGTGAGGACTAGAACCCAGGCCTCCTGATACTCCAGCCACTCCTCTTGCTCCCCAACCCACCATCTCCCCCCGGTCACCACAGCCTGAGAATGCTCCCAACCTGTTAGGTTTGAGGCACTGTTGCCTTTCCAGTACACACAGATTCTGGCATTGGAGGGCAAAACTACAGCAAGCAGATTTTAACTCAGTGTGAGGAAGAATTTTCTAGCAGTCAGAATCATGCAAACCTGCTGTGGGAAGTGGGGAGTTCCCCAACACTGGAGGTGTTCAAGCAGACGCCAGTCACATCTAAAGGCTGTGGAAAGGATTTCTGTTCAGGGACAGAGGTGAAACCATTCATTCACATATTCACCAGACTCTGGAGCTTGTTGCCCAGGTTCAAACCCTTGTTCTGCCTTTTACTACGTGTATAAATGTGGGCAAGTAAAGCCACTTCATTGAGTGAGTTTCCTCATCTGTAAAAATAGGAATTATAATAGTATATCCGTCATAGAACTTTATGAGAAGTAGAAGAGTGAATTTACTTAAAACACTTAGAACAGTATCTTGCACAAAATTGGTCAGTATCAGAAGTTTACTGATCTTGTTATTGCTGTTGGTGGTAGGAGTCATAGTATTAACCAAATATTCATTGAATGCCCTCTGTGTACCAAATACTAGTCTAGGTGTGGGGAATATAAAGGTCCCTGCTCTTATGAAATGTATTTTCTACTGTGAGGAAGACAAATAATGGATAAGTAAGTAAAATAATTTCAGGTAATGACGGGCGCTGTGAGGACAACAAAACAGGCTGGAGATGTAGGGGCAGAGGTGAAGTTGGTCAGAGAAAACCACTCTGAGTCCAGAACATCTGAGTGACAAGAGACAGTCACGAGATGATCTGGAAGCCGGGCCTTTACAGCAAGGGAACAAGCCAGTTCTCCCTCTTGTGGGAAAATAAGCTACACGTGTTGGGTAAGAGGAAAAAGGCCTGTAAAAAGAATAAAGATCTGTAAGTAGCTACATCAGTGCTAAAACAAAGGATAAGAAGGGGGACTGGACCTACCAAGATACTAAGCTATAACTACAAAGCCATAGTAATAAAAGCTGTGGTTATGTGGTTTTAGTTTTTAAAAAAGGACAAAAGACAATAAACACAATAGAGAGCTCAAAGACAGACCATGTTGAAATGGGAACTTAGGAAAGAATAAAGGTGGCTTCATAAATCAATGGGGTGAAGAACAGATTGCAGAAGGTGCTGGGAAAACCGTCTTACCCTATGAAGAGAAACAGAAGTTGATCTTTTCATCCTAACAAACACAAAAGGAAAATGTAAGTGCAATAATTATCCCAACTAAAAGAAAAATTATCTGATCTGATTAAAAATTCCAAATTTATGCTGCTTGTAAGAGATAAGCTTTAAATATATACTGGACCATAAAGAAATCTCAACAAATATCAAAAGATCGAAATCATAAACAGTGTATAATGGCAGAAGGGAAAAGAAGGCAGGAATCAAAAGCAGAAACCAGAAAAACACCCCAGACGTTTGTTTTGGTTGATACATGTCTAAATAACCTATGGGGCAAAAGAAGAAATCACAACAGGAATTAGAAAATATTTAAATTAAATCATATGAATGTATATAACATACGAACTCATGGGTTACAAACAAAGCCTTGCTCAGAAAGAAATCTGTGGCCATAAAAGGTATTACAAAAAAAAGGCTGAAGGGAGTTGGGGGGCAGGAGAAATGGGTGAACCGGGTTTTGTGTGTGTGTGTGTGTGTGTGTGTGTGTGTGTGTGTGTGTTGTTTGAATAAATTATAATTTTCTTAAAGAGGGAAGGATCCTGGCGAACCCCACAGGATTTTGGTTGGAACCCCTAAGTAAAAGGCTACAGAATGGATAAAAGTAAAAAATGGAAAAAGACATCCAATAGATATACTATCATCAATGGAAGACTGGGGTCGCTCTACCTAAATAGACACAAAGGCAGTAAGCATTACTACAGATAGAGATTTCATAATGATAGAAAAGTCTATCCATCCCGAAGATATTAAAAATTCTACATGTATATGCATCAGATAACGTAGCCACAAAATGTGTTAAGTAGAGTAGGCCCAGCTTCCTAGGGTCACCAAGGGAGTTCACGGACTATACCTACTTAGCTTGCCATATACCACCAGCGCCCAAGTGCCTAACTCTTGAAGAGAAGAGAAAAAAGGGGCACCCCTGCTAGCGTATTCTAGATCCCACAATCCCATGAGGCTGTTGCAAGAAAGGAAATTTGCCAACCAATCCCCTTCATGAATTTAGAGACAGTTCTAATTGTATTTACATACAAACCCTTACATAAAAATATGCATAAATTGAATCAAACAATATATAAAAAGATAATATATCCAAGTAAGATTTATTCCTCGAAGGTAAGGTTGGTTTAGCACTGAAAAATCAATCAACATAGGAATCATCAAGATCTACTGTGAAAGCATAAAAGAAGGATGGGGGAAAAAATAAATGCCCCAGAAGAGGCTTGTGGGCGCTGATGCGGCACCACTCCTGGGGTCCCCCACAGGAAATGCCTCTCACACCGCGTCAGCCTGGCCATGTTGCTGCAGGCCAGTCTGGGAACCATCTGCCAAAGCCTTCTTGACTTTGAGAAGAAAGAAGGACCAAGGAAGCCTTCCCTGAAGCTTCCCGTGTGGGTGCACTCTGGGCTGTTCGCTCCCTGGTGGAAGGACCATACCCACGTTCTCCACTTCACAGGCTTGCTCTCAGAGCCCAGGGAGCCACCGGGGCCTGGGCCTTCACCTCAGCACAGCATGCTCACCTGAGGGGCAGGGGCTGGCTCCCCTGCCTCGTGAACGTCCTTTCCAACCTCTCCTGGGCCGGCCTGGCACTCCCACCTGGAAAGGAGAACTTCAAGGGCGTCCCGTTGGCCTCGGGGCCACTGTCCGCAGCCGGGCTCTCCTCTGTGAGATCTCGCCACCTGCCGCTCACCCTCTGCAGCAGCCCTTTGCCGGACAAGTGAGGGGGGCTGCCAGGCGTGGTTCTCCGCTTTTCTGAGGTCAGCTCACTGAGCAGGCCCAGGGGGCTCCTGGAAGGGGAGCCAGTGCCGGAAGCCAGGCCCTCCTGGGCCTTGGGACAGGCTGGGGCACGGGTGGAGAGCCCGGGCACTTTCCGGCTCTCTTCCTCGGGGGCCTGGGTGGTGCTGCTCAAGGCCGGGGACCGCCTCAGAGAGCGTTTGCGGAGGGAATCCTAGAAGGGGCGAGCACAAGGGCAGTAAGGATCCCCTTCAAGGGAGGTGGGGAAATACTCCATCCCACTACAAGCATTTGCCCACGATGTTCCCTGCCCCAGGAACGTCGTTCCCCATCCATCCCCACCTCCTCTTAAAACCCTGCCTACTGTTTGGGGAGGTACTCACAGGCTCCCCGCTCTGTAATGCTTTCACTGTGCTCCACCTGTATAAGCCCAGGAGCCTGCTCAGCCCTCTTCCCTCACCCCTTACAGAGAGCACCTTCCAGCAGCAGGGGAAGCTCCAGGCTGAGGCCTGCCTTCTACTGCCTACACCCCCGGCCACCAGCCATATCCCCTGTGCCAAATTATTAGTTTCTCTGTCCCGCCCTGCCCTCACCTGTAATAAAACCAGCCCACAATCCACCATCTGTACTTTCTAAAACCTTTCCAAACGAGTTTCTTTTGGAATCCTGCGGCAAATTCTTTTTAACTGCTATGAGGTTGCTCACAGTCCTTTTTTAAGTGTGAATACTCTTCTCTTTAGTTGTAGAAATGCTAACGTTTTTGCTTCCGGGGTGCTACCCCAAACCTGACTGCGGGTGGTTATGTGGTTTGTGCACAGTGTTGCTTTTCTGATAATAAAGAAATTCTCAATTCCAAAACACATGTGGCCCGAAGGGTGGATGAGGGATTGGGGACCTGTAGCATCTGTCTTGCACAAGATGGTGGCATTAAAGGAGAGGCCCATGGAAGGCACTGGCACAGAGCCCGACCCATCAAGGCAGTCAACCAATATCGGCCACCACTCCACAGCCTCTACCCAGTCCCCGCTCACACAGGGCCTTAACCCCTCCTGCTAACAGACCAGGAATGGCAGAGGCCAGTCTTCTTTAATCTCTGGTGTCTGCCGAGCTCCCAGCTCAGCGACCTACCCCTAGTAAGCACTCAAGGCTTGCTTAGTGTTTGGAATGAAGGAATTCCAAAGGAGTCAACTGAAATGGCCTCTCTTACTATCAATGATTAACTGATAAAATGGGAACTCAAGTTGTTTACCAACCTAGGGTCAGGGAGTGGAGGTAGAGGGGACAAAAATAGACCTGTGAGGCTTTTCCTGGGTTTAAAATTTGGGATCTCTCGGCATTTCCAGAAATAATCCTGAACCAAATGGTAAAGCCTGAGCTGGAATAGGAACAGCTAATTCTGTAGTATTCTTGCCTACTGGAAATTACTAGGCACTACAAACCTCCAAAAGCCACCAGGGCCTCCCCTGCCACACAGTGAAGAAAATATTAGTCACCATTCCCAAGAAGACCCAAACTTCTGGCCAAAGGCAGGGAACCCAGCCTCTTACTCATCCTTTAAAAGGGCAGAACTGATCTAGTAGCGAAATGATGAAATACCTAGCAAAGCTTGCTTTTTTCTCTTGAGCAAACAAGAAAGTATGGCCAAGGTACTCAAAGACCCAAAAAACACTTTCTAGAAAACCTGGAGAAATTCTACCACAGCCTATCCTATCTTTCAATGCCCTTCACAGGATTCAGATACCCCAAGGGAAAAACACACCTCCCCAGGCAATCACTCCTCCTTCCAGAAGTTTGGGACAATCTTCCAGCAGTAAAGCAGATCCAAGTCATCTGCCTCACACCTCAATTGTGAGGGGCTCTCAGCTACACGGATGTGATTGATTGGATGTCATTGTGGGACAGGATCATGGCATTCATCTGGCCCACCAGTTCTCAAAGTGTGGTCTGCCTGGCCTTAAGGGTCCCCAAATCCTTTTAGGGAGCTCAAACCTATTTTCATCATAATAATATGACATGATTTGCCTTTTTCACTATGTTGACATTTGCAGTAATGATACAAATGAACTGGGTGGGAAAAATTGCTGGCCTGTAGCACAGATCAGGACAGTGGCACCAAACCGTACCAGCTAGTACTGGAGGTATTTGCCACCACTTGCAATAAAAATAAATAAGTACAATGCTAATTTCACCTAAGAATATCCATGCTCAGTCCGCTAAGCGCCCGGCCCTTGATGTCAGCTCGGGTCATGATCTCAGGGTCGTGAGGTCGCCTCCACACTGAGGGTGGAGTCTGTTCGAGATTCTCTCCTTTTCTCTGCCCCTCCCCACTGCTCATGCTCTCTCTCTCGCTCTCTCTCACTCTCAAATAAATAAATAAAATCTTAGAAAAAAGACTGTCCATGCTGAAGCATAAAAAGTATTAATTATATTCAATCTCAACCGTATGGCACACATCTCTTTAATAGTCCATGTGGCAAAATGGAAGGTATACATAAGCACTCTGCCTGATGCAGAAGATGACAGCTGTCTCGAGGAACAGCACTTGCACAACCATCGGAGCTGTGAATTGAACTTGCTAGTTTTTTCCATGGAACAACTGACAGACGAACTGTGGTTATTCAGACTTGGGTATTCGGCAGGCATTTTCTTGGAAATAAGCTGAGCCTGTCGATTCAAGGGAAACAACTGATGGACTGTCAGTGATAAAATATAAATTGTCAGGTAAAAATTAAAATCTGGGGAAACTTGCCTAGCCACTGGGAGCCTGACGGCTTCTCAACACCTAAACACTTTTCCAGCGAGTTGGATGGTAACATCAAGAAATGTGACTTTTTTGATGTGGGTTTATTGTTTATAGTGAAATGTCAACACTCAGAAGATCTCAGTAACTCCGATAACTCAGTCAACCGATATTTTCCAAAGGACCAAACCCATCCCCCCACCCCCCCAGCCACATGATGTAGGCAGAGGCAGGGAGATGGTCGACTTCTTTCTGTCCTGATTCCAAGTGAATTGGGAGAACAGCGCTGGCCTCCAGAGCCACGGCCCACATCCAGCCATGCAGCTCGGGAGAGGGGTGACCCGCCGCGGACACACATGACCTATGTGGGTTTGCTCGGGCTCTCTCACTGGACTAATACCACATTGTGAGTTTGGTGTTTGATTTTCCTTTGTTTTCCTGTTTCTTTGTGGTTTTACAAACTCCTTTTACATTCATTCTCTCGTTTGGTTCGGCCCCCCCACCTGATGGGACCTCCAGGGCCCCTCCTTAAGGAAGACTATGAAACAATGATGGCACATATTAGACTTTCTTTTTAAAGCAAAGCAAATGAAACCATAAAGACTGGGATTTGTTTCCCTTTTAACTACTATGTTCTAAAAAACAAAAAAGATTTTTAAAAATAATAAAAATAAAAAAGATGTTCTCTAGACTTGGATGGCTTTGCCCCGACTCCTGAATGGCAAAGGGAAAACTGGTAGATGTGTTCTCACTCAGCAAAGGAAGGTAAAGCCATGGCATCCACCTCATTGACCTGATGGGTAAACTGAGGGCAGGGAAGGAGATGAGGCCTGCCTGTGATCCCACAGAGGGTTGACAGTACAACCAGCGAAAATACAGGCAGGTGTTCCTCCCATCCGAACACACAGATGACCCCTTCTTGGACTGTCTTGTGGGGTACCCTCAAATAAACCCCTTAAGCCCTGCCGGGTTTTCACTTTCTACTCTCACCACAGCTGTGAAAGCAGCAACCTACCTGTGGGGAACTGGCCACAGGCCCGGCCATCATGCCTCGGACAATCAGGCCAGACTTTGGCCTCACCTTCTCGCCCACCCCCTTCGTGTCCAAGGATATCTCCGACGACTGAAGCTTGTCCATCTTCTCCCACGCTGGGGCCGCAGCAGGGCTTTCACCTGGGATAGCTCGGGTGGGCTGACTTTTGGAGGGGGGCCTTTTGGATGATACGAAGTTACCAAGTAAATCCCCATCAAGATTGCTGTGCCTGCAAAAAAGGGATATTTCCATTAAAACAGATTCCCCACTCGCTAACAATGATAATAAATCCCACATTCAACAGGCACTCATAGCAAGCCCGTTCATAAATCTGCGATGATTCTAACCAGCCAGTGCTTTATCATTAAAGGTAAAGAATAATAAATACTTTCATATCAGGGCAAGTCTGACCTATAAAACAAGACCAGGAAGCAAGAAACAAAATCAGAATTGATGACCCATGATAGGATTCCTCATAGGATATCCTTATTTTGTATCCTCAAATATAAAGAGCATCCTTGTCTCAGACCCACGTGATTACAGAAAACCACAGCCCTTCAATACAGCCCTGAGCTACATGGAGCCCAGCCTTACCACACATCATTGACATTAGTAGATGGAGACGTGTGGCAAACTTTGTGTTCCCCAACCATTCAGTTAAGATTCAGCTAAGCTGGGCACGCCGAAGGCTTCTCTTCTTGGGTTGCTTGGCATTGAAAGAGTAAGAGAGAGAGATTGTGTGTGTGTGTGTGTGTGTGTGTGTGTGTGTGTAGGGGAAAGAGAAAAAGAGAACAAAAGAAGATGAGACGCAGTGAGGCAAGCAAGGAGGAATGACAAGAAGGAGCAAGAGACCTAGATAAAGAGGGCTCTTACCTATGATCTGCGATGGATCAGCCAGAGCCCAGCGCTCCTCTGACATGGGCTGGCAGGTTTTCTACCATTAGACTCCGGCCTAAAGGGCACTGACCGCTGCCCTGTGCCATGCTGCTGATTACCAAGCACTGGGTCACACATGCGAGAAGCGGTCGTGGGTGTGCTGTGACGGGGGCAGAGCCCGCAGAGGAAGGGGCCAGAACCAGCTTGGGGGAATCGGGGACTTACAGAGAAGGCAGCACTGAGTCTGAAGGAAGGAGTGGGCAGGAAATGACCAGAAGGCCCCGGCACTAGCACAGAGGCCTCTAAGAGCAGGCCGGGCCCAGGTGAGCGATGCGGGCTGATCACGGAAAGAGCTTTGCAGGCTATCCTTAGGAGGCTGGATTTTACCCTGGAAGCCGTGGGAAAGCGTCTGAAGGCCTTTCCACAGGGGAGCAACATGGCCAGACTTGTTTGCGGGAAGCTCCCACTATCTTAGGTGGAGGGGGGATTGGAGCAGATGACCAGAAGCCTGGTAACCAAGGAAGAGCCTGTGGGAGCTAGGCCGGGCAAGGGGGAGGGTGGGAACTGAGGCACTGCTCTCAGGGCAGAGAAAGCAGGAAGGGGTCTAGTGTCATTAAGGACTCACAGAGGCAAAAATGATGGGGTAGGAGAAGTCAAGGAGAACACCCAAGTTTGTAGCTTGGGCAACTGGGTGGCACTCGGGAGCCTTCACTACTTCTGCTGGTTCTTTATTGCCTCAGAAATATTTATTTTCCCAGCTAGGCAGTAAGTGCCTTTGAAGAAAGAACCATCTTCTTCCACACCACCCTGATTCACCTTCACATCTTAAGCCTTGAGTTAATGTATTTAATGGTCCTCATCCTTGGGCAGCTCGAGGCCCAGACCCTACACCTTGGCTACCCTCAGGAAAGAAAAGGCTTCTCAACAGAGCTGGAAGGAAACACCTAGCCCCAGGGAGTTAAGACTCTGGAGTGACTACAGGCGGCATATTAAGGTTGTAATTTAACATAACTGCTTTCCAAATAATGGAGGTTCAATCAAGAATGGCAATTCATTTCCTTCCTATGAGTTCCAAAAGGCCTTATTTTTCAGATGTTTCCATCTCTACAGCATTGCTTTTAGAACTCTATACCCGTTTTTTAAGAAAAATGCAAACAAAGCAAGCCCCTGATGCTGAGAAACATTAAACATTTAAATCATAAGCATCCTCCTTCACATCCTCCTCCATTCCCAAGGCCTCTGGAGGAAAGGAACAGTGCTGCCCAACAGGGAATTTGAAAGCACACAATGTGGGGTCTGAATAATGGCTCCCCGAAGACGTCCAGATCCCGGAACCTGGGAATGTTCCCTTATGTGGCTTAAAGGGACTTTGCACATGTGTTAAGGTTTTGAGGTGGGGAGAGGACCCTCAATTATCTGGGAGGGCCCATTAGAGTCACAAGGCTCCTTGTGACAGGGAGGCAGGAGATCAGAGTCAGGAGTAGCAGACGCGATGACAGAAACAGAGGCTGGAGGGATGGGCTCTGAAGACAGAGGAAGCCGCCACAAGCCAAGGAATGTAGGCAGCTGCTAGAAGCCAAAGAAGGAAAGGAAACAGATTCTCCCCCAAAAGGTTCTAGAAGGAATAAGCCCTACTGACACCTTGCTGTTAACCCAATGGGACCAAATTTGAACTTCTGACCTCGGAACCGAGAGATAACAAATTTATGTTGCTTTAAGACACAGTGATGGTTAAATTTTATATGTCAACTTTGCTAGGCTATGTTGCCTAGTTGTTTGATCAAATACTAGCCTAGATGCTTCCCTGAAGGTATTCTTTAGATATGATTAACATCTACAATCAGTTGACTTGAAGTAAAAAAGATTACCCTAGATAATATGGGTGGTCCCATTCAATCAGTAGAAGGCCTTAAGAGCAAAAACTGAGGTTTCCCAGAGAATTCTGCTTCAAGACTATAACACAGAAAATACTGCCTGAGTTTCCAACACGCCAGTCTGCCCTACAGATTTCAGACTTGCCAGCTCCCAGAATCATGTGAGCCAAGTCCTTAAAATAAATCTCTTTACAGGGGCACCTGGGTGGCTTAATCAGTTAAGCAAACGACTCTTGATTTCAGCTCAGGTCTTAATCTCAGGGTGGTGAGCTCAAGCCCCACGTTGGGTTCCACACTGGGCATAGAGCTTACTTAAAAAAAAAAAAGGAAGTAAAAAAAATTAATAATTCTCTTTATATAGGAAACATAAAACCAATAAGATATGTGTGTATAAATACATATAACATACGCATATATATTTACATGTATTCACACACACACACACACACACACACACACACACATCCTACTGGTTCTGTTTTTCTGGAAAACCCTGACTATTACAGCCCCTCAGTTTACAGCCATTGGTCACGGCAGTGATAAGGAAACTAATCCACAGTGTAAATATAAGAAGAGATACCTGGCTTTGCTTGTTTCAGACAATGATGTTCTCCATCCTGCATCTTCATCTGCAAGGTCATATATATTTACCAGTGTGGTCTCTGAGCATCTTGATGGTAATTTGTTATTTTTCTTTGGAATTGAGAGTGCAGGGATTGGTGTTTCTTGAGTGAAATTGTTAGTAGTATTTCCAAAGTAATCCAGAAAATATCTGGTAATGAGTTCAAGGTTTGTTTTTAGAGGATTTTCCTTTGCCTATCATTGGAAGAAAACAAAAATCATGAACCATATGGACAGCTTCAGGGGAAGGGTGGAAAACATGGCTATTCCAATTCTTTGACATAGTTTATCAGCTTCTCATTCATTCATACACTCTTTCAGCAAATGTCCAGTGACAGCCTGTCATATGTAAGGCATTATGTTATGACACAGAGGTGAAGACAAAAACCTCTACTCTAAAAGAACGAACGTCCAATGCATGAGTCAGGCGATTTAATGAGCAACTGCAACAAAACAGAAAAATACCCACACAAATTTCCTCTTGGTTTTTCTCCTAGGAATAACTTTAGAAAATATATACCTGTTCATTTAAAAAAAATAAATAAATCTTTAGGGATCATTAATTCTACAGGATAATAAACATGTGGGACGCGAGCATCCTCTTAGGTTGTGTACTCTGCATTTACCACTGGACACTGGGAACTGCAGGGACAGTGCCACAAAAGGTTATTGCAAAGAACATAGAGAGGCCATCAGGACTGACTCAATCTGCACCCGAATCTTAAAAAAAACTGAAACTCTTTAGTAGTTGGTTTTAGAAATGAATGACATCAGGGGCACCTGGGTGGCTCAGTCAGTTAAGCGTTCGACTCTTGATTTCAGCTCATGATCTCAGGGTCATGAGATCAAGCCCTGAGGCAGGCTCCATGCTGAGTGTGGAACCTGCTTAGGATTCTCTCTCTCCTTCTCCCTCTGCCCCCACTTGCACACTCTCACTCTCTTTCTCTCTCGAAAGAAAGAAAGAAAGAAAGAAAGAAAGAAAGAAAGAAAGAAAGAAAGAAAGAAAGAAAGAAAGAAAGAAGAAAAGAAATGACATCAGTATTTCCCAACCCTGACTATGCCAAATATCATCTTTGGAGGTTTTTAAAAATATGTATTCCCAGGCCCTACTGTGTCTTATTAAGCCAGAATTGCAAAGATCGGAGTGCTGATTTCTCCTAAAATTCCCCTAAGTAATTTGGACAAACATAGCTATCCAAGCAGCAATCCACAGGCTGACCTTAGGCCATGTAACCGTGTCAGTCCCCACTCCACTTGCTCAGGGACACCAAGCTGCTGGGAAGTGTGGTCAGACATGGGGCATTTGGTGAGTCTGCAGTCAGAGCAATAAAGTGCCTGACAAAGGACCCGGGGCAGAGAGGACCCTCGGCACACCCAGGCCTTCCCCTTCCTATCCCCCTGATCTGTGCAGCAGAACTCAACCACCAACATCCACAGCCAAATGGGTTCTGACCAACAGCAACAGATTTATCAGGCAGTCAAAATCAGGGGACAGCTTTATTTTTTTAGTATGGGACCCAAAAAAACTATTTTGTCTAAGTCTAAATGAAACTCACAAGGAAAAGAATCACGGGAGAGATGTTACACAATTTATTTAGACCTTCTTGCTTTTTCTTTCAATACAAGAGATTTATAACCCTAGATAACCTGAATTATACTTTATGGCTTTTCACAACACTCCGCTCAGAACAGACACAGCCTTTATATGAATCTGGGCACCATTTTTCAAAACCTCAATTTTCATAGGCATTTTTATATATCGTATCCTTAACAGGGAAAAACAAGTTACTGGAATTAACATTAAATTGCAGGGCTTTCCTAGAATCAGGCTAGCTTTGTGTGAATGTCAAAATCATTATGCGATAGATTAATAAATCTATTTTTCTGTAATATATAAGCTCAATTCATTGTACAATAACTACTAAAAACTCCTGTATAAATCAAATAATCAGGGTACTTATCAAGACCTAATGAAAACATCTTAAGTATCTTCCGATAATTATTACCTTAGGGAGACTATGTTATAGTGGAGAAGTAAAAGTCACTTGAATGGCAAAGATGATTCCAGGAAATTAAGTAAAGTTGCATTTACATAAAATTCCCACTGTACCAGCATGGCTAATTGATTTTCTTGCTACCTATTCTCACTTTCTATGGGAAAAAATCTTTCTAAAATGTACAGTCCACAGTCCTGCCTTACATACGATGCAGCAAAAGGAGATGGGCTGGATATCTGCTGCCTGGGCCTACAGGACTCCAGTTGGACACAAGGAGGAGGCAGAGGGGCCCTGGTGTCACCCTGGGACCAAGGACGAAGGGCATCGATCTGAGTCTTTATTGAGCCGATGCCAGGACTGCACCTGGCTGCCACTGCCCTTTTCTCATCAATGTGGGGCATAGGGACTTCTGGCAACCTGAATGTTCCCGTAGGTTGATGCCAGCCTTCACTTTATTGAGGGGAACTCAGCCTGAGCTCCCCACTGGGCTATGACGTGCATGAGGGTGGTTTTCAAGCTGCTCTGGGGTTCCTCCAGGTGTCTCAGAAGCAGCCATGGAGGGCTGGGGTGGGGGTGCCACCCCCCATTCCAACCCAATCTGCTAACATTTTGTTTGAGTAAAGGATTACAATTACAGGAGGCTTGACCACCATTACTACAGTAGGACTGAGAATCAGAAGATCTGGTTCTAGCCTCACCCCTATCCTGTAACTCTCTGTGAGAGCTTGACAAACCACTTTTCTCTGGCTCACAGCTCCCCCAGGTGGGGGCCCCCATTCTATCGGTAGCTTAAAAGCTGCTTAGCCCAGTCCTGAGGGGCTGCCCCAAAGGCCAAGAAGGCAAGTCTTCTTCATCCCCAATTCAACTATGGGGCTTCCCTTCTTTGTTTTACATATTTGGACTTCTGCAGGAAATATCATGTTATTGCCTCTTTAAAAAATTATGATAAATGCTAAACTACATGATCATTAGGTTCTTTCCAACTCTGACGCTATGCCCTACCACAAGGCAACACCTGCCGGAGAGCCCATTCTTCAATCAAATTAGAAGATTCTGTCTTCATAGCAGAAAAAACAACAATGCCAGAATTGCAGCTTCATTCAATCAGCCAGCCAGCCAATCACATAATCCACAAACACATATAGACTATTTACCATGTCCTCAGGCAACATGTTAAGTATGAGGATACAACAGTGAACAAAGAGATGCCAATCTCTGGCCTCCTGCTGCATCCAAGGTAGTGGGGAGGTGGACGCTAATTAAACAACCACACACACATACTCTATGATAAGTGTGCCCAGCACAACAAAGGAAAACTACAGGGTGCCATGGAGGCTTATAATCGAGGGTGGTGGGGGGTGGATGAAGCAGAGGGATCAGGGAAGCCCAACCCTCACCCCTCAACCATTTATTATCTCAACACCAATGTCCCAGGGTTAGCTGAACCCAAGCCCCATTTCTGCCTAAATTAAATGTCACAGTAGACTTAAAAATAAGCTATTACTCAGAATTGAAGAAGGAAAATCTTACACAGGCAGGGAATGGAAAATTTTAGTAGAACTGAATACTATATTCTTAAGTACAGTCTGACTAAAAACAGCCTCCTAGGGGAGGAGGGAGCACAGGGAATAACCATTAAGGGCCCAGGTTCAAAGTGAGCTTCACAGCCACACATGCGCAATATGCCCACGGGGGCGGCCTGGGGCCTGACTGAGCCTGGAAACCCATCTCACACTTGGGATTTGTCAGCACTTGGCTGGGTCTGTTTCTCTCTGGCAGCAGGCACGGAGAGCCTCCTGTCACCCATCTCCGACAGCTTGGCAGGGCCCATAAGGGCTCTGACATTGCCAAGCTCAGTTCCAGAACATTACACCACACCTTCAAACCCGTACCTTGTTCTCCTTGTAGAGAAATTCAAGATGCAAAACCTTGCGGAGATCACTTCTGCTGTTTATGCTGAGGTCAGAGCGTGGGCGTTCCTGGTCCATAGTCACACATGTCTTCTTTAGGCCCTGCAGGAAGAAATCTGAATCATTATTTTCATTTTAAATCAAAACCTTCCATTCTCTGATGAAGGTTATAAATAAAAGACTGTTGGTGTTCATTATGATCATTCCTATCCTGCCCTCCTCACAAGGATCTCGCAAGGACCAAAAACTGACTTAAGAATTTATTTTTATATAACCTTTACACTTGACGGCTTCACAATTATTATTCGGAATCTTACAATAACTCCATGGGCTGAGCTGAAATTGGAGTTGTTCGCCCATTTTCTAGAAAAGGAAAGGCAGGTTCGGGTCACTGACCCACCCAAGGCTGGAGTCCTGGGTTTGACACTAGATTTGGAGCCACGGAATATGAAGCTTTAAAAATAAACTAAAGGGGAAAAAATGAGCAAAAGGCCAATAATGATTCCTTTCCTTTCTCAGGTGAGAGCAAGGGTTGATTTGCCCAGGTAACACAGGAGAATCCCATAGCAGGGGTCCTGACCATCCTGGTGTGTGAGTCGGCAAAGCCAGGACTGAGGCCCACTGGAAGGACATGGTAAACGTTTGCTGAGTTACCAGTGAGGCCACTGCCATCATCCAGCTCTGACCTCGCAGAAGGCCCAGCTGAGACACACTCTGGCAATGGCGAGGGCTATTCCCCCTGTAAGCCTGGCTTCTTCATTCGAAAAATAACCACAGAAGCTGCTGCCTGCCCACCTCACTGGGCCATGGTGATCACCAGACATGGATTACCGAACAACTCAGCCTGGCGCTAAGGGAGCCCCTTGCTCTTCATGGATCCAGACCCACAAGGGAGCCAGGCCTCAATTTCTCCCCCAGGCTTTGTGTTCACAATCTTACAGAGGCTCCCACTGATGGGAAAACAAGACAAAACCTGCTGCCTGCCATGAAGTGAGAGAAGAATTTGTGGAAAAAAGAGGTATGAACACAACCTGGAACCCAAGAGAATAAAAGTGTTGAGGAGGGGGAACAGAAAGAAATGGGTGTACATGTTGGGGGAAAGGCCTGGGTGCTCTAGGGAGATTGAACTGGAAGGGGGGGTTATAGCAAGCACCCCCATTTCATCTGGGTTTCCCCGTGGCTTTCCTGCCAATCAGAGTGAGGCTGAAACCATGATAGCCCCTCTCTGCTGGGTAACTCTTTATGTTTGTCAACAGCTCAGATCAGCAAATCTTGGCACTCTTCACAAACTCACTGGGACTGTGGTACACACCGACGTTTGAAAACCACGGGGTAGTGGATAAGGATGCCCCCAGGAAGCAGCCAGTCCTGGGTCCCAACCAGTCCACTTAATCTTCATCACTCAACAAACATTTCCTATGCACCTACTATGTGGTGGGCTGTTCTAGATGCAGGAGATACCAAAAGAATAAGACAAACCCTACCCCTTCACAGAGCTGACATTCTGTTGGGGAAGCACCTCTTTTTTAGCTGACATTAAAGCAGAGACATGAGGGAAGTAGGAGAGCAGGCCAGGCAGACACTTGGGGGAAGTGTGTTCTCAGCAAGGAACAGCAAGGGCAAAGGCCCTGTGGCAGTCACAGGAAGCCAGTGCAGCTAGAGCTGCGAGACCAGGGGAAAGTGGCAGGAAATGAGGTCAGAGAGGCTGCCCAGACCCTGAAAAGGAAAGGCTTGTTGACATTTGGTCAACAATGGTGGGGTGGGGGCAGGGTGAAAAGAGGAGCACGAACTGACTTGTATTTGTAAAGGATCACTGGCTGCTAGGTTGGGAACGGATTTTTGGAGGGCGTAAGCAGAAACTAGTTAGGACGCTATCGAACAACTCACATGAAAGATGGAGGTGGCTTGGACCAGGTGGCTAAAGCAGAAGTGGAAATAAGTGGCTACATGCTCTATGTGCCCTGCTGGGCACAGATGTACTAATGGACCAGATGTGGGGTATACATGAAAGAAAAAAGCCAGGAATGATTGCAAAGGTTTTCGCCCAAGCAACCAGAAAGATGGTGATAGTGCCTACCGAAAGGGGAAAATTGCAAGACATAGAGAGAATCAGGAATTGGGTTTTGGACATGTTGAGATATTTATTGGATACCCAAGTGGAAACGTAAAATCGGCTGTTGGAAAGAATGTAAGAGTTCTGGGAGAGACCTGGGCCAGAGATAGGCATTTGGGAACTGGCATCACATTGATGGCACTGGAATCCAGTAGACTGGCAGGGGCACCTGGAAAACAGCAAGTGAAGGAAAGAAGAGAAGATTGAGTCTTGGAGTCCCCCAGCATGCACAGCTCCAGGAAACGAGGGGGACCAGCAAAGAACCAGAGAAGTTAGAGGAGGCAAAGCAGGAGAACATGGGCTCCAGAAGCCAAGCAGAATGAGTTTCCAGGAAGCAGGACACAATCAGCCATGCCAAACACAATGTTAGCCCAAGAAGTGTGAGGACTGAAAGTTAAAGGTCACTGACAAACTTGACAAGAGTTGTTTCCGTGGATCGGTGGGGACAGAAGCCTGATTTGAGTGGGTTTGAGCAAGCAGGAAGAAGGATTGGAATCAGAGCACACACAGCTCTTTCATGGGGTTTGGCTATAAGAGGGAGAAGAAAAATGGGCCAGTAGCTGGAGGGACTTGAGGGCTCAAGATGGGATTCTGCAGGGGCGACAGTAAAGAAGACAAAACGTATATACAACAGGGAGAGAGAACTGCAGCAGTGCCCTCAAGCAGGGAAGAGGGGATGGGCACTCGGGGAGGGGGTGGCCTTTCCCAGGAGTATGGAGAATTCGCTCGCAAGAGCAGGAGGGAGGCAGAGTGAGGGTCTGGGCCCAGGAAGGTTTGCAACTGTGGTGGTGCAGCCCATAGGGAGTTTTCTCAGGACCGCTTCTGTTTTCTCAGTGAAATGAGAATGGGGAAGGAGCTGTGGGGTTGGAGGAGAGGGCAGGTGTGAAACGGCCATCCCAGAGTGGAGAGAGGGAGCAGGCCGGAGAGCTATAACCAGGGGGGCAAGCATACCTGAGGCCTCAGGGGGCTGAGGGGCCACGAAACTGTCCACATAGTCGTGTGTTTCTCTCCAGCCCCATTCAGCGCTGCAGGACAGGCGTGGGGGGAGCGAGGTGAATTTGAAAACTCAGGGGAACATGAGGAAAGAAGAGAAGGGCAAGGGAGGCGAGCATGTTGTTGAGGGTGTGATTATAATGATGGGCGGGTATGAAGTGGGGAGAGGTCACAACAGGGCCTGGGCCCGGGAGAAGTTGGCAGGAACTGTGGAATGCAGATGTGAGTGAGACTGAAGAACAGTTTATGACAGGCTGGCTGCTAAGGGAGGTGAGCTGCAAGTGACGATGACAGAATGCTTGCACAGATTCCGGAAGGGGTGCAGCGCTGGTAACAGGCCTAGGACATGACCCAAGGGTGGCAGAGGTAGGATGGGGTCAAGTCGCTGCAGGAGAGGGAAGCTGGGGCACGAGAGGAGTCACCCTGGAGGACCCTGACACTGCAGGAGACTAGCAGGACTCTCCCTGAGGGCACACCATGCTTGGACAGGGGCCAGCGCAGCTGGGTGCGATGTGGGGTGGAGGGCACAGGAGGTAGAAGTACAAGATGAGGTCAGAGGCCCAGCCTGCAGCAGGGTCATAGAGAGCCTTGTAGGCCCAGGTGAGGCCTTCCCTTCGATTTTATTCTGGTTGTAGTAAAAAGCCCACGGAGGGTTTTGAGGAGAGGAGTGACAAACTCTAACTTGCTCACCCTGGGCAAGTTTCTTCGCCCCCTCGTCTCATGCTTATCTTGCATGAAAGGGAGTAAGTATTGTCTTTCAGGATGGTTACGAGGATCTGAGAAAACAGGTAACAAGAAGGTACCTCACACCATGATGGAAACTCTCTAGGTTATACCTGCCTTGTGCCAAGCCCTGAGGGGAGTATGTGGCCTTGGCGCCAGAGCAAAAGGTGATGAGGTAAGCAGCTGATCTGGACTGCAGTCCCAGCTCTCCACAACTTTCTGAGTGACTGTGGGGAAGTCCTTTGTCAGGTCAGAGCTTTAGTGTGCCCAGATAAAAAATGCAAGGGAGAGGAGGCCCCGTGAACCAGACACTGGCCAGGCTCCCCCCGGATCTGGTGTCAGCTCTGTGGACTGGTCTAGTGGGAGAGACAGCCGACGTATAAACTATAATGTGAGCACCAGTGAGCAAGCCACAGACAAGGTAAGTCAGGTATTCCGACTGGAGTTATCCAAGAAGACCTCCTGAAGGAAAGACTTGGGGTGGACTATGGGTGGAACAGGGAAAGGCATGTGGGAGAAGCTGGAACCAACGCTGGGGTCAAGCTACATGGGGGCCTTAGATAGCCGGTGAGGACTGTGGATTTCATTTGTACTCAAGGAAGGCAAGGCATGAGGAAAGCTCTGAGAGTTTTGCTTGGTGGTCCAGACTTAAAAGAAATGACAGGGGGCAGCCTCATAGGATATGTCACTGACATCCAATGTGCAGCCAGAACTTGGTGACAGAAGGTCAATTGGCCGTAAAAACAGAGCAGATAAAATGAAGCCATGGGGCACCTGGGTGGCTCAGACAGTTAAGCATCTGCCTTCAGCTCAGGTCATGATCCCAGCGTCCTGGGATCGAGCCCCGCATCTGGCTCCCTGCTCAGCAGGAAGCCTGCTTCTCCCTCTCCTACTCGCCCTGCTTGTGTTCCCTCTCTCTGTCTCTATGTCAAATAAATAAAATTAAAAAAAAAAAAATGAAGCCACGCTGCATTTAAACATTTTTTTAAATTAAAAAAAAATTTTTTTTAGAAAGCAAAAAAAGACACTTTCGAAACAGATGCACATGAGAGATTGGGGGGTGAAGGCAATGCTGAATACAGGTACCTACTATGTGCCAGATACGATGCTTGGGGGCTGCCCATATATCATTAGTAATCCTCATCATAAATCTGCAAAGGGTGGGTCTTAATAGTCCTGTTTACCGGATAAGGAAACTGAGGCAGTGAGTAACAGACCCAAGCTCACACTGCTAACCAGTTGCCGGTATTCGACCCGCTCCCCCTGATTCCAAAGCCCTTCCAATTTTCCGTTCAAAAAATTATTTTGTTTGTGTATATGTTTAACCCAGACAGCTGCCTGTGGCCCCTGCTCAACACGGCACCATGAGGGCCAAGCCGTCGCTCACTCTGTATAGGATGAGTTAGGATATGGAATAGGGTACACGGGCTTACGCAGTAACCTCCAGCGACCTCCTTCCCACGGTGTCCTCACCTCCACCTCCACCTCCACCTCCACCTCCACCGCAGTTGGCTGGCTAAGGACCTCCCCAACTTTTGAGTACTCCAAAAACTCTCCCGTGCAACACAACGGAAGTTCAAAATAACCACGGCTGCAACCTCTGAGCTCCCCACTGCCGAGGGGCACGACTGAAGGGTTCGACTATCGGGAGCGTGTTTTGGCCCCCTGGGGGCCCTACTTTCCCGGTAGAGTGGAGGTGCCGGGACGGGCGACGGGGCCGGGCAGCCAGGCCTGCGCGCCGCGCTCCGGGGCACGACAAGGCGGCTGTGCTTTAAGAGGCCGGGAGGAGGCCGCCCCGGGCCGCCACCCCCTCCCCGCCTCGGCACCCAGGCCGCGTGCCGCGACCCCGCCGGAGGCGCGGGAAGCCTGCGCAGGGCCGCGGCCGCGGGCCGACGTGGCGGGCCGGCGGGGGCTGCGCGGGGCCAGCGATGACTCCTGGGAAATGTAGTTTCGGCAGGCCCGAGAAAGTGGCGCTCCCGTCTGGCATCCCCCGGGCAGGGGGCGGCAGGAGGGCGGCTCTTCCTCCGCGACGGCGCGGAGCTAGCAGGGGCACCCCCACACTGCGCCCTCACCCTGGGGCAGCGGCCCCGAGCGGCGGAGGCGGCGCGACCCACCTTTCTGCTGAGGAACTCCCGGACCAGGGAGGCGGCCACCTCCTCCACGAAGAGGCTGTCCATGCCGCCGGCTCTGCCCACGAGGCCGCGCCGCCGCAGCCCAGGCCCCGGGTCCGTTGGGGCCAGTATGGCCGCGTTGCCGTGGTGACGGTGTCACCGGAGCCGAGAGAGCTCCTCCCCTTCCCCGGAGCCCGCGGGCTGGGAGGGCGGGGAGAAGGGGAGGAGCGTCCTTCAAACGGGCTTCCGAGAGCGGGAGGCAGCCCAGGCGCCGGGCGTGGGCTCCCGGCTGGTTCCCGGCTCGGGCCAGTCCCTCCTCCGGGTGGCCTAAAACCAGCCACTGCTCCACGCTGAGTCCTGATTGCCCAAGATGGGAAATGGGGAGAATGCCTGCCTCCCTGTTCCTGGAGGAGTAAACCCACAGTGAAGTGGCCCACAGAGGGCCACCCACAGCACCACAGCTGGCTCCTGGGCTCACTGAGGCCAAAGGACCTCGGCTGGTCTGGACTGCGTGGGGCAAGGAGGCCCAGGACTCTGTGAACTCGGTGCTGAAATAAAAGGACCGGTCCCTCACCTGCTTAGTGCCTGCGGTTCCCATAATGAGACTGCCAGTAATTGAGCACCAAGCATTTTATACAGGTGTCATCAAAATAAGGACCCAATCATTACGAATATCTATAACCATTTACAAAGAAAAATATGCTTTTCCGAGGGACATAAAATGGAGCTGCTAAATAAATCAGAGCTACAGAGCATGACCCCAGGACCCATCAAATAGAATTTCTCCATGCCACAGACTAGCATAAAACCAGCATTAGCCAAGAAGAACATTCGCCTCACAGTGATGAGCTGTAATTTCTTCACCTACTCAGAAATTCAATAGACCACTTATTCACTGAGCTTAGCCATGGAATTGAGCGCAAAGGTTAAGTCCCAAAAGACCGCATACAGCATATCTTAGTGTAAATGTAAAACAACTTAAACCAGAAAATCATAATTTGTGGGGATATAATGCTTCAGTAAAGCTTTTTGTAAAAAGAGCAAGGGAGTGAAGACCACAAGATTCAGAACAGTGGTTGCTTCTGGAGGGGGAGGAAGGGGCACAAGGTAGGGGAGAACCACATGGGTATAAATAAGTAATTGTCGATGTTCTGGGTGTCATTAGGGCATTTGTTTCTTAAGTATTTGTTATAGTATTTCTATTAATTCATTAGTTTAATAAAAGATGGCCTTGCCGGGACCGATGTTGAGAGGATGTCATGAACCAAGGTGTATTATTAATTTTATGCCCCTGAGGTCCAGAGGAAGGGAGGGAGGAAAGGTGAATAGAGGGACAATTTAGACAGCTTTGTCTCATAACACAGGATTCTGTGACATGTGTAAAATCTTACGTATCACTGTACAGCAGTGGCTCTAGGCATCTGAGTCTGTGAGCTCCTGCATTTGTGTGAGTCTGACCACAGGAGTTTATGGGGTCCCTGGCTTCTGCCTGGTGCCCTGTGGCGCTCTGGCAGCAGGGTCCAGCAGGCGCAGTACGGGCCTTGAAACAGGCCTGCTGCATTGTTCTGTGAGAGTTGAGTTCATGTGCTGCCTCCTCCAAGATGCTCCAGGATGGGGACTGACTGAATGGATTCCCCTCCAACTTCAAGCTCCTTGAGAGGCAGTACTGGGCATTTACCTGGGTTAGGGGACTCCAGAGAACAGAGGTGGGAGCGTGGATCTGACCAGGTGCAACATGTCTGGATCAGCTGGGTTGGAAGGACAGTGTGAAAGTCCTTCTAATGATGTGACCCTCAGTCCTTCCCAGCCATCTGGCCACCACTCCCAGAAGTCAGGACAAGGAATCCATTCCAGGTCATTGTCCTTGGCAACATGAAGGAACAGTTCCTCTACACATTCTCCACACTGTCCCACCTCATGGCCACCTCCCAATCTCTACTTCACACGGCCATCAACGTGAGACTGGTGATGGAAGAAAGACCCAGCCTCAGCCAGGCCCCAGCAAGATGAAATGAGACAGCCACAGCCCTGGCCTTTCACTCAGCCCAAAGCACACGAGACCTCCCGGCTGCCAAGGGTGATGGGTCTTGCTGGCTATGCAGGTCTGTGCAGCAGGGCTATCCAGGCAGAGGGTGAAAGGGAGGGAGGGAGGGAGGGAGGAGGGAAGGAAGTTCTTCCTCACATTTGAATGTCAACTAATAAACGTAGAAAGAATGATGGAATTAGCAAATCACCATTCGACAGCTAGCATAATGATCGAATGATCATCAAGTGGCAAGAATCATCAGTGGATGCTGAAACTAGTGGGTAAAAGTTTGAGGAGGAACATGTAATCTCAAAGTAGCTCTCCATAAGATATTTGTGAATTACAAGGGGGAAAACTGTCACTTTACAGTAAAGAAAGTTGGCCGACATGACATTAACCAAGTGATCAGAGTCACCATCACCAGCAATGGGACGGATCAACATCACGTCCCTCCTTATGCACTGAAAGAGACACGATACCACAGAAGTGGTATTCCTGCCAAAATTAACACAGTAAGAAGGACAACAACATCACTGCCTTAAACAAAATCAGATTTTATTTGTCTCTCACAGAGGTCCAGGGCTCACACGGCGCCACACATTATTAGGTTCCCCATTTCTTTCTCCCTTGTTTCTCCACCACGTGTGGCCTTGACCTCATAGCCCAAGATGGCAGCATCCATGTTCCAGGTAGCAGGATGGAGTAAAGGATGAAGAATAAAAAGCAAAGAGTCCATGTGTGCCCCATCTTAGAAAAGGTTTCCAGAAGCTGGCACAGAATACTCGGCTTACATCCCTATGGTCAGAACTCACTTGCTTGGTCACACCTAGCTGCAAAGGAGGCTGGGAAATGTAGTCTTTGATTGGCAGCCATGTGCCCACTAAAAAATTCTATTACTATGAAAGGAATGATGGGTACAATGGACACGGGAGGACAACTAACAATCTTTGGCACCCTGGTTTTGTTTTGTTTCAAAACAGCCTATTTCTACACCCTTGGTCCTTTCTATTAGGATTCTATTAAGATCTCACCTCAAACGCTTACTGTACGCACAGCACACCCAGTCATGTGCCTGGAAGTGCCGGGAGCTCAGAGCCCATATCCTGCAGACACGGATCCCCAAACATGCCTGGGCCAATCCTGCTTCCATGCCTGTGCACGACTTTAAATCTCAATACCATTTCCTAGGAGGAGAGGCAGTAGCCGACGGAAACTCTCCCATGGCCTCTGTGCTGCCATTTAAGCTGATTCAAGCTAAGGTAACCAGAATGTCCAACCTTTGTTCCTTCCTTCCTAGATAAGCAAATTAAAATGCTGTCAACTGTTTCTCTTGACCTTGGGCTTTTTCAGAGCTCTGAGGGAAGAAAAGGAGATTTGGGGTTTTTGAAATTAGCACAGAGTAGCAAGATGGCAGGACTTGCCAGTGTTTCCGATGGAGCCTGAGGCTCACCACTCGCCCAGAATGCACTAGGGCAAGAAAGGTCCACGTGTCTTTTCTTCCTCGTCCCCCACTCCACCCACCACATCCAGCTCCAACCCTACAAGTGTGCGGGGTGTTAGGGTCTTGGGGTGTGAGAAGATTGAGAAGTTGATATGCTTTTGGAACCTGCAGAGTCTTTGTGGAAGCTTCTCTCCTAGTCTCCTAGTCTGGCTTGGCCAAGGATGGCACTTGATTCCCATAATACGGTAGGGCGGAGGCATGGGGAGTGGAGAATCTCCTGAGACTCTATAACCAGCAGCATGCATCTTCTCTGTTCTTATTTGTACCACTGCAGGGGCAGTGGTGTGGGCATGGGTCCTTGTATTATTAGTCACATCACACAAGGTTTTCCCTCTGCCAGGAAAGGCTAGCCCTTCTCCTCTCTGTTAGGCATTAGTGAACAACTCACTCTTTTTGTTTTTTAATTTTATTTATTTATTCATGGAGACAGAGAGAGAGAGAGAGAGAGAGAGAAGCAGAGGGAGAAGCAGGCTCCCCGCTGGGAGGCCGATGCGGGACTCGATCCCAGGACCCTGGGATCATGACCTGAGCCAAAGGCAGATGCTTAACCATCTGAGCCACCCAGGCGCCCGTGAACAACTCACTCTTAAAACCCAGCTCAAAGGTCACTTCCAGGAAGCCCTCCTGGAATTCCCCCCAGCACGAGCCCCACGCTCTCCTGGTTCTCTATGAGAGGACAGTGTGGGCCACAGGTGGAACGCAGGCTCCTGAGCTGCACTGCCTGGATGCAGAAGCCTGCCTCAGCTTCTTTGTAGCTTGTGTGATTTGAGCAAGTCTTTTAACTTCTGTGCCTCCGTTTCCCCACTTGTAAAATGAGGAATAAAAGCAATACCTTCCACATGGGGCCGTTGGGAGAATTAAATGAGTTTTACATGTTTTTTAAAGTGGCTGGCCTCATAGCAATGTTATTCACAATAGCCAAAAGGAGGAAATGATGTAAGGGCCCACCGAGGGATGCATGGACAAACATGGTGGGGTAGGTATTCCCTACAATGGAATATTATCCAGTCTTAAAAAGGAAGGAAAGTCTGCGATATGCGACAGCATGGATGAACCTTGAAAACAGCATGCCTGGTGAAAGAAACCAGCCACACACAGACAAACGCTTCATGACCCCACTAACGCACGGTACCTAGAGTGGTCACGTTCACACGGGTGGGAAGGACAATGGTGGTTGCCGGGGGCTGGGGAGAGAGGGAAATGGGGAGTTGTTTTTTAATGGGGACAGGGTGTCAGCTTGGGAAGTTGCAAGTGTTCTGGAGATGGACGGTGGTGCAGTTTGCACAACAGCGTGAATGTACTTAAAGCCACCAAGCTGCACACTTAGAATGGTGAAGATGATAAATTTTACGTTCCGTGTATTTAACCACAATGTTAATGATAAGTATTTTTTAAAAAGGGGCTGGCCCTTAATACGTGCCAGGAGGGTGCCAGCTACACATATTAGCACATGATCTATGTGCTTGTCGTCTATCCCTGTCCTCCAGGGGGGCCGCTGAAGGAGTTCACCCCTGGCATAACAAACACTCCAGAAACAGCAGGAGGAAGGCGGAAGCTGCAGAACTTATAGAAAGGTGCCCTCTGGGCTGATCAGTTGGGGAAATGTATTCCTTCTCCCTTTGGAAGGACTATGAGAACAAGGTGTCCCTTCTGGGGGGAGAAGGGTATGGGACAAGGCAGGGGAAAATCCCAAACGGAGCCTGCCCCCAAGGAGGGGTGGCAGGGAAGAAAACTGGCCCGGGATGAACCTGGGGAGCCCAACATGAGACAGACAGAGTTCACGGCACCGGAAGGGCTCCGAGGAGAGCTGGGAGCCCTTCCTCCCTCCTCGGGCCTTGGGCGGGGTGACTACCACCATCATGCCGGATGTCTGCCCCCTCCCCCACAGTCTTCCCACAAGGGTGTCATGCAGCTGTCACGTGTAGGCCCATGCATACTGGAAATGGAGGCTGAGGTGCTGACCTCTCAGAACAGGCCGTCACATGGCTCCCCACAGGTCCCACAGAGGAACGGGTGAAAGAGGTCTGAGGCATAAGGGTGGGTGCAGGGTGACCTCCCTCATGTCCAGCTGAGTCCCAGCAGGGCCCGCTAAGACATGCCCAGTTGGCCACGCATATGCTGTGTCTGAGGATACTGCCTCCAACCCAAGGGTCTCATATCAGGGGCACCCCACCTCCTTCTGCCTGTTGATCATTCCGCCACAAGCATTTCTAGAACCTCCCCATATGCGATGCCTCTCCAGACAAGTCCGGAGCAGGGTCTACTCAGAGAGATGCACACTGAGGGAAGGCCTGGAGCTGCTGTTGCTGACCAAGCCAGCGACGGAGAGACCCCAGGGGAGGAGGGGCTTCTGCGCCCTTCGTAGTGTGTGGGGACACCTAGTGGAAGACAGGGTACACTGGCGTCGTCACTCCAATCTCTCACCAGCTGGTTGTTGTGTCTCTGGGCAAGTCACACACCCTCTCCGGACCTCAGCTTCCTGAATTATAGAACAAAGAGATTGGACTAGGTCATTTCAAAGGGCTATTCCAGATCCCCTATGGGGAAATAATGTCTACAGTCATTTGTGCAAAATCTTTTACTTGTCAAAGCACTTTCCCATCGGTGATTTCCTGCTCCTGGAATTTTCTTGTAGATTATTAGGTTGGATCCCATTTCCCCTACTTCACAGAAGGGAAATATGAGGCCCAAAGAAAAGAAAAAACTCACCCAAGGTCATCTAGCCAATTAGTGGCAGGGCTGAGACTAGAATCCTAGAATCCAGGTCTCTTGACTCTTACAAGGGATGCTGTGTCCAGCTGTGCAGAGTATATCCCACACAAAGGTGTGGGTTGTAGGAGAAAGGAGACTGAAAAGTGCTTGGAGGAAGTGGGGGAAGGGGACCAAGTGAGCCTAAGGAAAGGGCACCTTTCTCTAGTTGTTCTGCTCAGAAGGGACGCCTTGTTCTCATAGTCCTTCCAAAGGGAGAAGGAATACATTTCCCCAACTGATCAGCCCAGAGGGCACCTTTCTATAATTTGTCCATCTGTAGGAGGCACCTTTTCCTAATTCATGCAAACAACAGCCCTGACTCCCAGACTGTGCTCTTTCCCTCCAGGCTGAATGACCAGATCTGAAACAGGGTTGCCACATGAAATACAGAACACTCAGTTAAATGTGAATTTTGATAAGCACTAAATAGTTGTTTAGGGTAAGTATGCCCCATGCAACTTGGGGACATACTTTGACAGTTTAGATGTATGTAAATATGTGATAAAATTTATCTTTTAAAAGCAAGCGAATGATAAATATAAAATTCACACTAGTGATCTCAGATGGAGGAATGCAGGGGGCAAGGAATAGGGGAGAAGCACTTTAAGTATCATATCTGAGTACTCAGCTTGGGTGGTGGTTCACACCCCTACATGTAATATAGTCACAACAAATGTAGACAATAAAAGGAAGAAGGAAGTATGGTTGATGGACAGGCTGATGGATGGATAGATAGATAATATAGTCACAAAACAGGTAAAGACAAGGGAGGGAAAAAGGAAAGATGAGAGAGAAGGGAGGGAGGGAGGGAAGGAAGGATCCTTCCAGCTGGCCTTCAGGGATCATACCTGGCTGTATCACATCTCAGTGCAGTCCTGTGATGAGAAACTTGCCCCCAGAAGGGATATAATTCTCCAACTTGGGGGCCCCAGTTGCCCTGTCCTGCCCAAAGCACGGTCCCATCCTGGAGGAACCTACTGTCCTGAAAGTGTCAGGGCAACAGTGAGGGCAGAGAGGCCCCTGCGAAGCCGGGGTTGAAGCCCAGCCCCCCGGGGAACCCCCTCCCCCAGTCCTGGGTCCTACGTGTTCCCTTCCAGCTCACAGGCCTATCTCATTGTGCAGTAAGGCAGGATGGAGTGATATCTCTGAAGGACTCACAGGCACTGGGTGGATGGTACGGCTGGGGCTGAGGTTGATGAGCATGTCCCCTGCAGGAGGAGAGAGGTGACTGAGCATGGTAAGGGTCAGGCAAAAGAAATAAGATCTGAGACAGACAGACACCCTGGGCCAAACCCATGGGGTAACAGCACCAACCACGACCGTTACCATGGATTGATGCTTTCTGTATGCCAAGCACCATGCTTAATACTGTGTATGTGTTAATTTCCATTTACACCTCAGGACTACCCCGTGTAGTGACTACAACTTCTAATTCCATTCTCAAGATTAGAAAACTGAGTCTAAAAGAGGATTAACAATGAGCCCGATATCTTTCAGCCAAGAGCATAACCACTATCTTCCTAGGCAGAGAACAGGAGCTCCAGGCCCTGCTCTGGAGCAGATTCGGGCTAGAGTGTTCAGAGAAGCCATTCTAGGGGCAGGGCCCTTTAGGTTCAAGGCTGACTGGGAGCATCCCCTGGCTGTCCAGCTCCACCTGGATGGCTGTCTGGGGTGGGGGGAGGGGGAGGGAAAGACCAAGAACCCAGGGCTGAGAAGGAGATGACCAGGGAAGATGACCCCAGGGTCAGTGGAGGGTCCCCTGGAAGCTGAAATGAAGCATGACGTCCAACATTTTGCCCAGAGCCTGAGCTTCAGCTGCTGTTGAAGCCGTAGCAGGAAGTGTTTCTGGAAGTGTTACTCACCGCCCCCCTGCCCTCTTCCCCCAGGGGTGCCCCCCCCCCCCCCCCCCCCGCGCTCAGGCTGCCTGGGTCTTATGAGGACTCCGGCTACTCCAGACTCCACCCCCAGAATTCTGTACCCCTCCCCTGGCTCCTCCCATGCCAAACTCTCGTGGATCTGCCCCTTCTGGGGGGATGCAGAAGGGGATCTAGGGACCCTCACCCCACCCCAGCACACTGACATACCTTAACACAAACTCATATAAACCCAGAGCCATGACAGCTGAGGCTACAGCTCCCCTGGCCCCGCTTCCTCGAGGGACAGACCCCAGTCCATCGGGGGTGACCAGGGGTGCCGAGTCCCACATCCTCCTCTCAACTCTGCCAGCCACAGGCTGCCATGCGACTTTGGGCTGCTAACGACTGCAATTTCCCCATCCGCATGCCCGCTTCACTGGCTGGAAGAACCAAAGTCGTTCCCCTAGGTCACAGGTGGCGTGAGCCTGCTGGCACAGTGAGGTCCTCATCGGTCCCCTCGTGGTGAGGCTCTCCCCAGGCAGCGGGCTAGGCTCCACACACCCCGGCCCTTCTGGAAGTGATCGTTCAGACCCTGGGGTGCAGAAGACGATAGCTGACTTCATCACTGTGCAAGCCACCGCGATATCAGAAAACAGCGCACCGTCTTCCGTGAATGCAACAAGGGAGCCCCCGTCATAAAGCAGAAATGGGCAGAGGAGGCCCGGCTCCTTGGCTGCTGACTTGCCATGAGACAGCAGGTAAGCCAATGCTCAGGCCTCAGTGTTCTTCTCCTTTAAAATGGGAATAGGTTGTGACACCTCCCACAGACAGAGAGAAGCTTGGCCCCCTTTTCTGGCCCTAGGGAGCAATTGACTGGGCCACAAACCAGATAGACATAATCTGCTGCCCTGGAGGTCAGGCCTCCTGCCATGGAAGTTGGAAGGACAAGACTGTCTTGTTCTGGGCGCCTGCGGGGCTCGGTCGGTTCGGCTCGGGTCATGATCTCAGAGTCGTGAAATCGAGCCCCACGTTGGACTCCCCACTGCCTGAGATTCTCTCTCTCCCTCTGCCTCTGCCCCTCTTCCCTGCACTACCCCTGCCCCACCCCTGCCTCTCTTTGTCTCTCTCTCTCAAAAAACAAACAAACAAAAAAAGAAATGTCTTGTTCTGGCTTTAAATAAACAAACAATTCTAACCCCGTAGGACTCAGTCTTCCACAGAGGCAAGAAAACCCCGCAGTCATTCAGTGCCTGGTTTCCAAGGGTTGGGTACCTGGGCAGTTTCCAGGGAGGTCTGGCACCATGGTGCCGGCACACAGAAGGCATCAGAGCAGGCAGGAGACCGAAGCTCTCCTGTTGTGTAATTTGAGGAGCATTTAATAAAGGGATGGCATCAGCAAAGGTGTGGGCAGGGTTGAGGGAAGCCACAAGGTACCTATATTAATCAGGGCTCTCCAGAAAAACAGAACCGACAGGATGTGTATATGTATACACACATATATATGTATATAAGAGATTTGTCTTAAGGAATTGTTCAAGCAATTATGGAGGCCAGCAAGCCCACAGTCTGCAGGGTAGACCAATAGGCCAGAAACCCAGGAGGAGCCGATGCCACAGTTCACGTCTGAAGGCTATCAGGCTGGAAAAACCATAAAGAGCCAATCGAGAGCCAGTTCAAGTCCAAAGATCATCTGCTGGCAGAACCCCTGTTGCTTAGGGGAGGGCGGTCATTTGTTTTATTCAGAATTTCAACTGATGGGATGATGCCCACCCACATTATGGAGGACAATCTGTGTACTGAAAGTCTACAAATGTAAATGTTAATCTCATCCAAAAACACCCCCACAGAAACATCCAGGATAATGTCTGGTCACATATCTGGGCCCAGCTAAATGGACACACAGAATCATCCATCAGCAGACTCCAGGCTGGGGAGCAGATTAGAGGCACTATCTGCCCTAGACCTGAGACAGTTATATGGACATGGCCTCCTGCAACAGCCAACAGCAAAGGAGCTGAAGGAAAACCATACCCAGAGCTCACTCTCCCCCTTGCCTCCTATATCCTACCAACCCCGGCTGAAATCCTGAGGGCAGGGGAGTGCTAACAGAGTTCACGTAGGCCAGCCTCCCGCGGCTCACAGGAGGCTGCAGAAGGATGGAGAGCAGTATTGAGGGACACACGGGAGGTGCCCAACGTGGCATCCCATTAACAATTACGGAATTGAACCGTGGATACCCAGAGCCCCTGCAGTGGGATGTGGGGGGCCTGGGGGGGGGCGCGGAGATCACCTTTCTCAGAACCATTTACCCTGCTACAATTAGATGGACAGGGGAGGCCCACCCCAACTCAGGGTTTCCAGTGTCTCCCGCTGCCCAGAGAAATGAACCCAAATGCCCCTGGCATTCCAGAACCTCTGTCCTCAGGCCTCAAGGGCATCTCCACCAGTTCTACCCTCTCTCTCCCAGCATACATCCTGACTTTGGCCTGGCCAGGGGGCTTCAGAGCACTAGGGTCATCCATTCAAAGTCAAGTCTTTTATGAATAGATTCTAAGGACGGTTTTTTCAACTTCAGCACCATTGACATATCAGGCTAAATATTCTCTGCTGGAGTGGGGGCTGAACTGTGCCTTGGAGGATATGCAGCAGCATCCCAGGCCTCTACCCCCGAGACACCAGCCATACCCCATCTCCAGCTGTGACAACCAAACATGTCTCCAGACGCAGCCAGATGTCCTCTGGGAGGCGAAGTCGCCCCCAGTTGAGAAGCACTGTCCTGCAGTTTGCCTTGTATCAATCTGATGACCCTTCCTTCACGCCAGCAAGTTTCAGTCCCTTTTTAAGAACGTCTGCATCATCTTAAGCATCTTCCCGTATCGTGACTTTTGGATATAGCTCCAGGAAGCTCCATTCAAGGGGACTTCTGCCCGAATTTCAAAAAAATGAGCAAATTTCAAGTGGCCTATCAAGAAAATAAAACCACTTGAGAGTCAGTGAGATGACAAAAGGATCCATCTCCTTCCCAAGATTAGGAAAACTGCCATCTGCATTCCTCGCTGACACCCTGTTCTTGTTCTTGCCGCCTGACCTCGTGGAGGGAAGAAGAAGGTCCAGAGAGGAACTTACAAGGGTAAACCAGACTTTTCTTTGGTGAGTTGTAAGCAGCCGCACAGAGCCTCATCTCACACCAAACACCGAAATAAAGGCTAAAGGTCCTTTTAAAATATCAATTACAGAAGCTATCACAGTTGAACAGTGATGAAATCTCTGGATAAGGAAGGGATAGAGTGGCAGAGTGGGGGTGCCAATATCTATTTTATAGATTGTTGTGAAGATGGGGGACGCCTGGCACACGGGAGGTCCCCGCAGGCGTAATCGTCCTACCAAGTGTTCTCCTTGGTCCCTGCTCTTTCAATCTCCGTGGGAGGGGCGGCTCATGACAGGCCGAGGCCCCAGACTTGCGCGTTTGCAAAACACGCTAAGGTTTACCGCCTGAAATCTCTGCTCTTAAGTGGATTTTTGAGAGAGATTTGGCAATACTTTTTTTTATATAACACTTTTTATTTTGAGATTAGATTCCCGTGCCGTTATAGGAAATAGATAGATCCCAGGTACCCTTTATCCAATTTGCCCCAGTAGTAACATCTTTCAAAATAATAGTGCAATATCACACCTGGGATATTGTTATTGATACAATCCACTGATCTTATCCAGATTTCCCTAGTTTTACTGGTGTGTGTGTGTGGTGTGTGTGTGTTAAACTCTATGCAAGTTCATCACATGGCAACACTTTTTTAAAATATTTTTATTTATTTATTTATTTATTTATTTGAGGGTGGGAAGAAGCAGAAGCAGAGGGATAAGCTGACTCCTGGCTGAGCACAAGCCCAACGTGGGGCTCCATCCCACGACCCCAAGGTCACGACCTGAGCAGAAATCAAGAGTTGAACGCTTAACCGACTGAGTCACCCAGGCACCCTGACACGGCAACAATTTTTAAATGATTTATCTAAACATAGGTTTCCCAGGCTTTTCAGAAGCCCTAGCTGTTTACTTCTCCCCTAAGCAAAAGAAAGTATTGACTAAGCAAGTTAAGTGAACAGAAGACAGGAAGGAATATGTAACCACATTCAGGACAAACTGTTCTCTCTCTCTCTCTCTCTTTTTTTAAGAGAGGGAGAGGTTGGGGAGGGACAGAGGGAGAAGAAGAGAGAGAATATTAAGCAGCTTCCACGCCCAGCATGGAACCAGATGCAGTCCTCCATCTCACAACCCTGAGATCATGACCTGAGCTGAAATCAAGAGACCGGTGCTTAACTGACTGAGCTGCCCAAGTATCCCCAAGGCAAACAGTTTCCAAGAGCAAGCTCGCTGTCCTCGGCCAGTGAAACCTTAACCATCTCTGATTCCTATTCCTTCCCCCTTAGGGGTCTTCCCACTCTGGTTCTTGTTTTCCTGGGAAGAGGCTGGAAGAGCAAGGGCAGATGGAACAGAACCACAGGAGCAGGGGAATGTGGCAGGAACGCCCCCCAGACCAGAGGGCAAGCTGTGCGCAGGAACAGAGGACTATGAGAAACTTAGGTGGAAGAGAGAGGGGTGGCCAGCCTGTGGTCAGACAGGCAGTCAGTGGCAACAGCAAGACTAAAGATCAGTTAATTCGGGGCTGCCATGCACTGTTGAGTAGGGAGTGTACTGCACAACTCTAAGGGTGACGCAATCACTAAACAAACCTTTCCTATTACGTAATCAGTGCCAACAAAGGTACATCAAGCAACATCACAGGAACACAGAGGAAAGAAATCTTAACACTCAGAGAGAAATCTGAGGAGACTTCCTGCAGCGAGGACACTGGCAGTAGGCCTTGAAAAATGGACAAGTGAGTTTTCATGGAAGAGGGAGAAGAGGGCAGTGCGCCTCGTGTTACTTACTCTGAGGCACAGATCCCCTCCCCACTAACTCATCACCACATCCTCCTGCCTTCCCTGATCAGCTGAGCCAGATATGAACCCATTGGCTCACGTCTCAGCCCTTATCGGAGGCTCTGTCCTCTGCAGCGGGGAGTACGTCACCGTCCCCAGCGTTTTAAATCCAAAGTCAGACCCTGCTGGAAATAAACCAGTTGCTACTGAGAAGCTATTCTGAAACCTGCCCAGAAGTTCAGAATCTGTCCTACCAGGCCCCTGGTAGCAATCCTGGGGGCAACCAGGGGGATGTGATCTGAGCCCCAGCTGTGTGGGTCTGGCATCTCCACTCAGCCTGGGGACCACCCAAAGGCAGGGTCAGGTCTTCTATGGTCACCCTCCCCAAATGACCAGTCCCAGGGAAGGGCAGAGCCTGCGGTCCTTCTCCAGCTACCTTAGCTGGGCATGGAGTTGGGCTATCCCCGCATCACAGGCCTGGTGGACACTGTCTCCCGCAGGAGGAGTGGGAGGCCACGGCCTGACTGACACTCGCACAGGCCCCACCATCCACCAGCTGCTCTGGGCCCGGAGACTTCAGGAGATCATCGCCAGAGACTATGCAGAGCAGAACCTCTGGGAGCTCAGCTGAGGAAGGAGCTGGTCCCCAGTCGTCTAGTACACGTGTGAGCTGGAGTGAGACAGGTACCCGCAGGCCATGGTGCTTCGCAGGTGGGGTCCTCCCCATCTCCCACCAGACAGAGTGTGAGCCCACCTGTGTCATGCGCCCTCTCCCCACACTTTTGTCCTGACCCACTTGGGGCACACAGCCCCCCCTCTGAGTGAGTGCCCCCTCTAACCCTGCCTTCGGGTGGCCCCCGGGGGATGTGAGCTGAGCCCCAGCTACCAGACTCACACACCTGGGGCTCAGGGGGTTGACAGACGAAGAGTGGGTCACAGCCTGGTGCATACTGAGTCCCCCTTGCTGCCCCAAGAGTTGCTAAGCAGAGAGCTGGCTGGACTCGGCCCTGGTGCCCCACCCCCCAGACCAACAGCATCGACCCCTCCAAGCACCCTCCCCACCTGGTGCACAGAGGGGCACAGGCAGGACTTTGGCCCGGATACCACAGCTGAGCAAACTGAGGCCCAGACCTGGAGAGGGACCTTGAGGACACCTCAGAGCCAGGACAAAGGCCAGAGTTTCAGATTCCTGCCTTAACCTTGGGCCATGAGCGCCTGCCCCGGCTACAGGTGGGGGTGGCCTGCAGTGGGATAGGGCTGGGGGGGGTTCTCTGAGCACAGGGGCCTCAACAGCAACCTGGCCTGGCTTCCTTCATTCTTGCCACCCTTCCCAAAGCGCATATGGAGCGTCAGGCCCTCTCCTAGGCCCCAGGCATATGCAGCAAACAAGATAAAATCTCATCCCCGTGGAGCTCATAGTCTAGTAGGGAACACATCGACAAACAAACTAGACGGAGATTCAGATAACAGTATGGCGCAGAGAAAAAGCTCCAGCTGGGAAGGGGCCTTGAGAGAGACGGGGGCACCGAGCAGGTCTGCGGCGTCTCAGTCGGCTTGCGCTGCCATCACAAAGTGCCACCGGCTGGGTGGCTTCAGCGACGTTTACTTCTCACAGCTCTGGAGGCTGGAAGTTCCAGATCAGGGTGCCAGTGTGGACAGGGGCTGGGGAGGACACTCCTCCTGGCCTGCCGAGGGCCACCTTCTGTCTGTGTCCTCACGTGGAGGACGAGAAAAGAGAGAGAGCTCCCTGGTATCTCTTCTTGTATTTGTTATTTTTTTAAAGAATTTATTTATTTGTTTGAGAGAGAGAGTGGGGAGAGGGGCAGAGGGAGAGGGAGAAAGAGTCTTACGCAGACTCAGCACTGAGCACGGAGCCTGGCTCAGGGCTCGATCCCAAGACCCTGAGATCACGACCTGAGCTGAAACCAGGAGTCGTTTGCCTAACCGACTGCACCACCCTGGCACCCCGGTGTCTCTTCTTCTAAAAAGGCACGAGTCCCATCAAGAGGGCCCCAACCCCGAGACCTCACCTCCCCTGACCCCTCTCCCAGTACCATCACACGGGGGGTTCGGGCTTCCACATAGGAATCGGGGGAACATAGTCCATCCACGGCAGACAGGAAGAGAAGCACTCTCCAAAGAGATTAATGGCATCCAAAGATTCAATTAGTGCCACTGAATTGTACACTTAAAAATGATCTAAATGGCAAATTCTTTGCTATATATATTTAACAACGTAAAAACTAATAATATACCAAAAATTGAATTAGTTTGAATTATTAAAAAGGAAGAGGAGGAAGAGGAAGAAGAAGAGGAAGGAGGAATCAAACATCAAATCCACGGTCACCAAACAGCCACGTAGCCTTGAGCAAGTTGCACCCGCTCTCTGTGCCTCGGTTTCTTCATCTGTACCACGGGGGATATAATCTCTCCTGCAAAGAGTCGCTGAACGGGTTAAAACACAGGCCTCGCTGAGAAGAAGCAACTTAGCATGGCGGTGAGGATGGGGGGCTGTTGTCATAATGTTCATCGTCCCTCTGCGTCCGTCCCCAAAGGAGCACGTGGCGGGAGAAGGAAGCCGGCTCTGAAGGACAGTCACGTGGCTGCTGAAGTACGATGTGACCAAGCACTGGGGCCGGCCCAGGTGCCGCTGGCTGACGGCATGCTGGCCCCGCTGGTCCTGGACAGTGCCTGCCGTGTGGACGTGGATGCCTACCCGGTGCCCGTGCACGGCCCGGCCGGCCTGCGGAAGCCAGGTGGGCACCCGGTCCCCCTGGTGGCTCTGCACAGCCACACTACATGGTGGACTCCAAGAACTTCCTTGGGCTGTACCTGGAGAAGGAGACAGTAGAGAAGACGGTGCAGGAGACTGACTGCAGGTGCCAAGGTGGGATGATAGCCCCATCAGCCACTCAGAGGCCTACTGTACCACTGAGGGTATCTGCTTTGTGGTCGCCCACAAGGCCCCCAGTGCCTGAGGCCTGCCTGGCAGAGGAGGACCTGCCCCAGAGGGGAAGTCAGGACCAGCATTTCTAGAGTCTCAGTCCACAGCCCCCTAAAACAGATGGAGCCTGAGCTTTACCCCTTCATTCCTATTACTTCATCCCAAGGTCATGGGGGAAAAGCAAGGTTCTCTTTCCCCTCCTCACCCCTGCAACCAGCCCAGGGATCCGTCTCCCACACCCCTTTCTTGTTCATCTTGCACCAAAGATCAGGAAAATAAAGTGGCTCAGCTGGATACTGTCTTGATTTGGGTTCCCCCAGAAGCCGACTCCAAGACAAGGATTTGAGAGCAAACAGTTTATTTGAGAGGGGATCCCAGGAGACACCAATAGGAGCATGGGAAGGAACGGGAGGCAGGCAGGTGGTAAAAGGGGGTGTCGTCAAGCCCACTACCACTGGGGGCAACTGGAGCTCTCCACTGTGCTGGGGCCTTGGGGCACAGGCACACACCTCAGAGTTACCCCACCCAAGGGACCTGGTACATTTGTGCAGCTCCCATGGTCACGGCTGAGGGCTGCCATCGGGTCATGAAGTGGCCAGCATCTTCAGCCTGCCGGTGAGTAGGCAGCGGGGCAGAGCCTCGGGCAAAGGCTTGCAGGTGCTGGCCACTGGAAGATGGGCCAGCAGGCCGCGGGGATTGGGAGGAGGTTCCAGGAGCACCTGCAGCAAACGCAAAGCCCCAGTGGCTGGCGTGCGGGTCCACTCTGGGCAGCCTGGTCCTTCTGCCGGGGGAACAGGACGTCAGGTTCTCAAAGCCCAAAGACATCTGCAAGAACTAGATGATTTCTAGGCCAAATTCCTGTTCCCCCTCTGGTGAAGAAACTGAGGTCTGGGAAGGTCGGTGACTGGCTCCTGATGGCTCAGTGAGTCAGCTGCAGAGCCCAAATTGGAACCTGGGTCCAGCTTATGATGGGCTTGGGGGATTCAGAGCTGCAGGAAGCAGGGTACGAATTTTTTTTTTTAGTAGGTTGGTATTATAACATTTATTAAAATAATGCTATGGGTTAATAGAAACAGCAAAGAACCAAAGAATTAAAATGCAAGCTATGTAAAATCCCAACTAAAACCCAAAACTGTCTAAAGTATTCATTCATTAGCTAACTAAAAGCCCAAGAAAGACAAGACACCCAATATAATAAAGTAGGGGCCTGGAAGGCACCAGGGGGAGGCAGGGGCCTGCACCCAGCCTCGGGACTCCATGCCCTTCACTCTTCATTGCTGGGGTCACCCCAAAGGCCCAGCCACCCTGGGCTTAGGAGGGGAACCAGAGGTTGCTACAGAGCTCCCCCAGAGTGGGGAGTGGACCTGACGACAATAGAGCCTCAGTAAGTGGTCAGCTGAACCAGGCGGGCAGCACAGGGAGTCAGGCTGTTCCATCCATATGGCCAAGAACTGGGGCTCTCAAACTTTTGGGAAGGCCTAGGTCCCTAGAAGAACTTCATAAGGCCTTCTATCTCTCAGGACTCCCCTTGCCCACACAGCCAGTCAGCTCACATTCCAGGTAGCTGCCAACACTGGGCTGACATGTCCTGTCTGGCTTGTGGGAGGGGTGACAGCCCTTCTCCACCCAAGGCTGGCTCATATGAAGCCCCGAATGTTCCCTGAACTGTAGCATGGGCCCCTTACTGGGCTTTCAGCTCCCAATGTCCCAACCCAGTCCAACCTCCATCGAGTAGCCTCCCAGAGCAAACACAGCCACAGGATGAAATCCCAGCACGTAATGACCCACAAAGGCCCTCCACGACCTGGCCGCTGCCTTGTGTCCTGTAGCCGCCACGCAAGGCTCCCTACCTGCATGTCTTCATGACACAGGACTCTCTCCTCCAGCCTATGTCCTAGCTCCGCACAGCCTCCAGCGCGGTGTGAGGAGCGATGGAGAGAAGGGTTGAGCCAGAACTCCTCGCCCAGGGAAAGGAGCAGCCTCCATATGCTGTCCTGCTGCTAAAGCCCAGTGTTTTCCAAACTGCTTCCATTGTGTTCTGGGGGATGTCTGAGTCGTATGTCAGAGGTCAGCGATGGCAAGTCCTCCTTCGTCCTGCAGCTGGGTCTTGGGATGCGGAAGGCAGAGACGAGGCAATGTGAGATGGCAATGGCACCCCACGGCCACCAGAGGGTAGTGCAGTGCAGAAAGCTGCCCGCCGAGGTGCAGGGAGAACAGTATTCCTCAGGAAAGAAGACCACCTTTGGGCCCATTGAGGTGCTGCCAGGCCTCATCCAGCAGAGAAGCCATGAGCCAGGCCACCCGGAGGAGCCTGAAAAGGCTTGGACGGGCAGGGCCTCCATGAACCCAGAACTCTCCTGTCTCTCTGTGGGTACTGGACACTGCATTTTAGCTAGAGCCCAGGAGACTAGAACTTTCCAAACTAACTTGCTTGTGAGTCACCCTGGGAACTGGTTAAACTGTGAATTCTGATCCAGTGAGGCTTGAAGCCCAGAATGCTGGCCACTAGGGGTTTCATCCTCTGGCAGGAGGCTAGGAGAGTTTTCTCTGGAGAATCTGAGCAGCCCAAGAAATTGACATCCAGTGTCAATTTCTGAGCTAACAAATAGCTCAGCCAGAATGGCCCCCCTGTAAGTACAGAGCTCCTAATCTCTACAGTGCCCAACTCCATGAGCAGACTGCTAAGGATTGCCATATATATGAGGAAAGCCTAACAGGCGGAAAATGAAAGAAACGGAAAAAAAACGTGAAAGAAACAGAGAGTGTAAAGAGAATACATCTTTTTTTAAAGCATCAGTGTCCTCTGCAAGATAGAAGATGTTGCGTGCACAAAACAGAACAGCATGCACAGCACTTAGCTGCAGCGAGGGGAGGCAGTCCCATGTCCAGTGACAGCCCAGCTGTGTCCCACCTCAAGCCAGAGACCCTATCTCTCCAATTTCTGGCTCAGGGCCTTCTCCACTCCAACCGGGCCCCCTGCAGGCTTAGCCCAGGGGTGGGAGGGGGGCATTAACACGCCGGGGTAATTCTCAAATCGTGAGAGAAGAGACCCTGTGCATAAATGCCTCAGCCTCCTGTCCCTTTGAATGAACAAGGAGAAAACAGCATTGCCAAGGTACAGAGGAGCAAAACCTAGAGAATGGAGGGATTCAGAGGAAGACTCGGCTGCCCCGGGGCCCTACACAGGAAGGGAAAGGCAGGCAGGCAGGGGGCAGGCGTGCACCCCAGGCCAGCCGTGCAATCCGAGGAGAGGGGCTCCCCGCTGCACCCCCCAGGTCAGGTGCGCTCCAGGAAGTGGTTAGCCCCTACTTCTGGAAGAGGTGCCAGACGAGGCAGAAGGCACACAGAGAGGCCTGGCCTGGGTAGCAGGTGGCCCAGTTCCAATCCTGAGTCTACCAGTGACAGCGGCGTGACCTCAGGCAATTCATTTCCCCTCGGACCCACACCCTCACTTAGTGTGGCTGCGTGGATGGCCCTCTTCCCTTCACAGGCCCAAGCCCCTGCTGATGCTGCTGTCCCCAGCCCCAGCCCCAGATCAAGGGCCCCTGGTTCTCTTTTTGCAAGACAGACAACTGCATGTCACGGAGCCTGTCAGGAGCACCAACTCGCAGCCCCAGGCAGCCTTCTCCCTCCCTGACATCCTGGGACACGGGCTCCTACCCCGACACCCCGCATGTGTCACACACACTGTCTGTGGAACACATACAGCACACACCGACGTGTGTAAACATGAGCACACACTACATGCACACACCTACACCTACACATACTACGCGTGCCCCCACATAAATACATATCGCAAACACCACACACTCGTGTGTGCACGCACACAAGTCTCTGCTCTTGTCTGTCCCCTCGGGTCTCTCCGGGTCCTTATGTACTTGCAGCGTTTCCTCTGAGTCTGTCTGTCTGCCTCATCTCCCGTGCACCATTAAATGAGTTCCGTGCATGTAAAGCACTGAATGCCTAGCACAGCTGAGTGCTCACTGCCTGTTAGCTAGGATCATTGGACTTGTGTTTCTCCCTCACTCTGTTGCTGTGTGTCTCTCATGTTTCTATGTGTCTCTGTTGCCTCCATGTCTCTGTCTCTGTCTCTCCTTCCCATGGCTGTCTCCACCTCTCCATCTCCACCTCTTCCCCCTCTGCTTCTTGCTCTCTGTCTCTTCATCTCTGTAGGTCTCTCTCTCTCCCTCACCCCCTCTCCCTTTCACCCAGTGACTCACCTCCTCCATCCTCAGTCTCTGCTCCCCACTCCAGGCCCTGTCCCCGCCAATCTAGGGACAAATCTCACCCTGAGCTGGATCCAGAACCTCAAGGACAGCCCTCCCCACATATGTTTCTCCCAGACCAGGCTCAGCTGCCTGAGGGCTGCTCTGTCCCTCATGCTCCTGGCTCTGGAGGCTTGACCCACGTGCTGGGCCCTAAGCTGGTGCCCCAACTCCAAAAGGCAGCTAGCCCACCCGTCCCGAGACCTCCTCTGGATGGGGCTGCCCTCTCTTTGGCCCTGGCATTCACAGGGAACAGATTCTGTCCTGCTGGAGCCAAACAGGGATTAAAATAGCAGGAAATCAGGAGATCCAGGAAAGGAAAATGCAAGCTTTCGCTAAGGAGGGGCAGGAATTCAGGAAAGAAAGGGATCTCTACTCCTACCCTGCACCACATACAGACAGATAACAAGGATTCTCCCAAACTTCCTCAGGGGTCGCCCCACGTGCGTGCCCCAAACACTCCAGCCACAATGACTTTAGCATTCCCTAAACCGCAGCCCTCCCTGCCACAGGGCCTTTGCATGTGCGGCTTACATTGCTGTTCATGCCCTTGGCCTTGGCTGTGGCCGCATTGGATAGATCCTCCCCTTCCTTCTAAGCCCAGGTAGTTTATAGCTCCACCTAGAGCCATCTTCCCTTCCCCCTTCACCACCTTCATGGTGCTACATCGATCTTCGAGGCTCTGTTGACACGTTGTCTTGTCTGCCCTGGAGGCTGTGAGCTTCACCAGGCTGGGCACGGGTTTTAAGAACTTCTGCACATGGCAGTGTCAGCATGGGAATCAACACAAGTGAGCATGATCCTCAATCAACCATTGTTCCTGGTCACAGGGCCCCTGCTCCAGAGTGGGTCCCTGGAGACCCTAGACCTCCACAGTCTGTCTGATCACTATAGCACAGGGGGCAGTAGAGGGTTTCTATCTCGACCCTGACGCTCAGGTATGCGAACCTAGGTAAGTTACTCAGGCTCTCTCCGCCTCTGTTTTGTCATACAGAAAATGAGGATGATATGGAGATAAAACGAGTTCATGTATATTAAGTACTCAATACTGCACCTGGCCCAAGGCGAGTACCATGAAGTACTGGCCATTGTTAGGACGCTTTCCCCTTTAATTCAGCACACGTCCAGTGAGCACAGAGGAAGAGCCCCGCCCTGCTGGGCATCCAGGGATCACACGGTGGCTCATTCCGAGTTGGGGCTGGAGCGTGGGTTCCAGCTCTCAGAGCTGTAAGGCCCCTGAGGAGGTCAGTGGGGGCTGGGGGCGCCCCCCTGAAGGCCAGGGTTAGCACAGAGCTTGACCCTGGCCGAGGAAGATAAGGAGAGCATCTGGTTTGCAGAATGGCACAATCCCAAAGGAGGAAAGTACCTGAGGGAGGGTGGGGGGCAAGAGGGTCCTGGGGAGACAGTGGGAGAGAAAGCTGAGGCATGAGGGGGATGAAGCCTAGCTGGGCTGGATGGATGAGATGGGCCCAGCAGGGTGGGGACAGCCCTGCGGTGGCCAGCACCCTGCAGGCAGCTCCAGGCTCCTGCCACAGCGGCATCCCTGGTCACAGACCGCCTCACAGTGGCCATCACCATCTCTCAGGGCACACACGGTGTGTCCCTGCCCAGCATCCTGCTCTCGCCCCACCTGCCAAACACCAAAGCCCAACAGTGTTTGCTCTGGGAATTACTGAACTTGGGAATGTATTCACGGAATATGACAAGAGTCTTAGAATCCAACTTGCAGATCCACAGAAGCTGAGGATTCTGTGAACTTCTAGAAGACAGGGGTAGTCCAGGCTGGCCCAGTTCCCTCCCAGACGTGGCCAGTGTGGTAAGAACCTAGTCTGGTTTTCAGACTCTTCTGAGGAAAGTGAGGACCTGGGTGAGGATGGGCTCTGAAGCCCTGCCCTCCCACACACCCGGATGATGGTGGGTGGGCTCTTCAAGACATGCTGAGTGAGTCTCTCCATCTGCTGCGGGGTGCTGAGCTCCACCTCAGAGGGACAGCGCAGGGCAAGCAAGGGACATGTTGGTGAAGATCCACTCAGAATCCCCTGGCATTGCTGTGAAGGCAATGACCTCCTGCCCAGCTCGCTCTCCCACAGATGTTGGAACGGCTGAGGGGGCAGGAGGGACTGGGGGGCAGGAGTCTTCCCTGGGGCAGGGTGATGAGGACACAGGAAGGATGGCAGTTGTCCACAGGGGAGACTGGTGCGTGAGTGTGTGTGTACGTGTGGAAGGGAGAGAGTGAGTTCTCCATCACCGTGGGGTGTGCAAGCAGAGGCTGAGAGCTCCTGCAGGATGGCGAAGAGAGGGTCCCGCAGCCCAGCACACAGAGAGAAGTTGGTCTACAGGAGGTAGCCCCTGGGCTCCCCTTTAGTCCCAGGCTGAGGGTGGAGGTGTGGCACGGGTGTGGCTGGCTGTCTCTGGGAGGGGGAACAGCCAAGGGCAAGAATCAGGAGAGGGTAAGGAGCAGGGCCCTCTGGGACAGTCGGTGAAGGCTCCTGCAGCGGCTGTGCGGGCTTGGAGGGGTTTCCCAGGCAGAGGTGCCAGGCAAGAGCTTGAGGGCTGGGAGCAGGGCCCGGGGGAGGGGCTGTTGGTGCCTGCAGAGGGATGGCTGTGATCAAAGGCGGTGGAAGTGGGCTGATGTGAGGTGCCTGCGTCAGGAACGCTGCACAGCTGGTGGGCACAGGCTCACGATGGGTCTGAATACAGAGGGTCCCGCAGGTCAGAACTCTTGATGCCTCCTCCTTGGGAAGGGGAGGGCCAGGAGTCAAGGAGGGTGAGATGCTTCTCTACAGCTGTGGAGAAGGGAGGAGCATGTTCTTGGGAGCGTGGAGGTGGTAGCAATTGGTCTAAGCCTGGGGGCGGGGGTGGGGGTAGGCAAGACTTGTGCGCAGCAGGAAGCGGGGCACACGGGGGGGGGGGGGCATTCCCGGAGGAAACATGGCCTGCAAAGACTAACTGCACATGCCGCTCACTCCCGCTGGAGAGGCCAGCCCAGCTGAGCCCCGCCCACATGGCTACAGGCAGAGTGAGCGCTCCTCTGTAATTAGGTGAGAAAGCCATTTCCCGCTGTTGTTAGACAGCCCGATACACTGGAAAGAAAGCAAAGCGTTTTTCTTTGTAATGATAACTTCTGGATCTGAGGAAGGTTTGGCTGTCATTTCTGCCAGCCAGCAAAATGCCGCTCTGCCACCACCCTGGAGTGACAGTGCCCATTTTAGACCTCAAAAGGCATAACTGCCTTCAGTACCACAGAGGAAGGAAATAGGCTGCGGCAGCAAAGGCAGAACACTTCTGGAAGTCCATTAAGAGAGCCCCGCTGGCTGGCTTTTAGAGAGTCAAATAAAGCCCCTGGCTCCCACATGGCCATGGTGGGGGGTGGGGTGGAGAGGCGTGCCAGAAACCCCAAAGGTGCGGGGAGAAGAGTACCAGGGATGGAGCCCGCGCAGAGCTGGCGGGAATGGGGAGCCCCAGAACAGCAGGTGGGACCCTTGAAGACCGTGGAGTCCACCCCCAGAATGACGGATGGGAAAACCAGGACCCCAAGAGAGGGCTGGGAGCTCGGCGGTAACCCTGTGCGCTGCAGTGTCAGCCAGCAATTAGGAGCCCGGATGCGGCCCGGCTGCAGCACGCAAGAGCGCGTGGCCTCGGGCGGGGCGGGGCCTCGGGCGGGGCGGGGCCTCGGGCGGGGCGGGGCCTCGGGCGGGGCGGGGCCTCGGGCGGGGCGGGGCCTCCCTGGGACCGGCAGGTGGGTACAAGGCCTAGGCCGACGTGCACTGCTCTCAGGCGAGGACCCCATCTCAGCGCTTCTCCCACATGGAGGAAGGCTTCACCCTCTTCCAAGGCTCGGGGCAGGAGAGGGGGCACGCACAAAGGAGGGCAGGAGGGCGGGGTACCGAAGTCTCCAGCAATGTGCTCATTAGGTCCCAGGCTCTTTCCTTGCCTCAGTTTCCCCATTCACCCCAAGGCAGCAAGGGTAGGCCTGTAGCTGGAAAACAAAGGAGTCTGGACTTGGTCAGAAATGGGGTGCTGAGCTGGAGGCAGGCTGTCCAGTGTCCGCTTGAGCTGGAGCAGCCGTTTCCCTGGAGCTCCTCACTGCCCTCATGTTTGCTGCTTGGGGGTCCTCGTTCTGCGGTTGGCTCTCTGCTCCTTCTTTCACTATGCTTCAAGAAGGCAGATTTACAGAGGAGAAGGTACCTAACTCACACTGAGGTCCACATGCAGAGGTGGGCTCCCATCCCCCCTAAGCCACGTCATTCACAAACAAGGCTGTGTGAGGAGCTCTAGTAAGCTCCAGTGATCATTTAGCTATCTGATATTGTCTGCTCCTCATCAGCCTTTCCCACTAGACCACATGCTCCACAAAACTTGTGTCTATCCCCACCGCCTGGCACATACTAGGTGGTAACAGGTGGCCAGGTGATTCAAATCTCTCCATTTTATAGACACAGCATCCACAGCAGTGTGGCCAAAGAGGGCCTCAACGAGGTGACAGTTGAGGCAAGAGATGAGGGAGTGAGCCAGGCAGGTATCTGCGTAAGTCCTTGTAGGTAGAAGGAATAGCTAGTCGTAAAGGCTGTGAGATGGGAGAGTGCCTGGCAAGTTCCAGGAACAGTGTGTGAGTGCACATGTGTGTGTTTGTGTGTTTTGTTCATGCACGCATCTGTGTGTGCGTGCACAGGATGTGCAAGCCTTTAGGCGCGTGTGTGTGTTGTTTGGGCAAGGATCTGGGTGACTGCACACAGGGGATGTGAGTGCCTGCAGGTGTGTGTGTGAGTGCCTGTGTGGGTGGTGAGCCTCGTGGGCCACTGTAAGGCCCAGGCTCTTCCTCTGAGTGAGGTGGAAGTTATTTGAGGCACTTGAGCAGAGGAGAAACATGGTCAGACATAACCTTCAAGGCCCACGTAAGGAGGCGAGTGTGAAAGCAGCTCCCCGGGGATCTCGAGCCTCTGCTTGGGCTCTGGTTCCAGCCCCAGCACCACCCCCACCGGTGCCTAGGACTGGGCTCAGCAGTGCTTACCAAAGCTCTGTGAGCAGAGACACCAAGCAAGGGAGTCGGGGGTGGGGGGGGGTGGCAAAGAGATGGGGCTGGGGCAGCAGCAGAGAAAGAAGCCGTTGGGTTCCCCTGTGCCCTGGGCAATTTCTTGGGTGTGTTATTGTGGAAGAACAGTGGAGTAGGGCCTCACTAGAGATCGGAATCACCCTCAGGCAAGGCCTCAGTTCAGAGGGCTTTATAAATAATGCCCAGAATAATTAAAAAGAGACTGTTCACTCCCCCTCCTCCTGCCTCCGGGGAGGGATATTCATCCGCAAACAAATTAAAACCAAATCCAGCAATTTGCATGACTCCAGCTCCGGGGCTGCTTGTAAGCATGTTCCTTGAAGATGCCATGGACCAGAGCACGGTGATTCTAATTCATTCGCTGCTCCAGGTGCAGCCCTGGTGGGGAGTCTGCTCTTCAGGGACGGAGGCTCTGTGTGCCCTGTGCTCTCACCCTGGGGCCCAGAGCACTGTCCACACAGTTGAGGATCGGGGTACCAAGCCCCGCATTCATCACTGAGTCATGTTTCTGTCGGAGCAGGTGCTGTCCACATGGTGCTCAGTGGCTCTCGAGCTCCTCTGAGGGGCTGAACAGCCTTGGGAAGGCTCAGTTTGTTTTAGGGGAATGGGGAGAAGGCTATGACTGATCTACACTGAGGAAAGAGGTGCTGACATTGAAGGGGTTGATGTGACAGGTTTCAAAAAGGAAAAAAGAAATGGCTATGCAAATTTAAGGTAGAATTACATTATGCAACCTAAAATACCAGACACCAGGCTGAGCTGTGCTTCTGTAGGGCCGAGAAAACCTCAGAAGTCCCAAATGTATTGCCCTCAGCCACCACAGGACGCTAACTCCATGATGGGGGTCCCAAGCTCATGACCTCATCTAAACGTGATCGCCTCCCAAAGGCCCCCCTCCTAATACCATCACGTGGGGGTTAGGGCATCAACATAGGAGTCCGTTCTAGTAGTGTGTGCACAATCCTTCCTTACCCTCTGGCTCTCTCATATAGGAGTTTCCACAGAGGTTAAACATGAGTAGAGCTTTGAAGGGCAGGGCCGGCCCGTGAGCCGGGCTGTGAGGTCAGGCTGTAACTTGTCCTCCACAAATCCATCATTCTGTCCCCAGTGGACGTGCCCCCCACTTAGGCTAGAGGAAACTCCCCGCTGCTCCCAGGGCCCAACTCTGCCACATGCAGCAGGAATGGGGGTGGGGCAGGGTGGAAATGGGCCTGGTTTCTATGGCACTCGGATGGGTGTCCCCACCCGGGGCTCACACAAAGAGAAGGTGGCAGGGAACAGGCTCATGGTTCTCCACGTAAAGGGCAGAACAAAAAGACAAAAAGCCCTTTGTTGAGCACAACATAGTGCCACCTCTGACCTGGGGCTCCTGAACCAGATACACAGTACAGGTGCTCCCCTTACCTCCCCTGCAGGCAGCAGAAGCAGCACTGGAACAGCTCACCTGCCACAGAGGAGCGTGAACAACAGCCAGGGAGCCGCAGAGTGGGCTGGCAACTGCCCTGCTAAGCGCCTCCAGGAACGGGCAGAGAAATGAAGCCCAGAGAGGTCACAGGGCTGGTCAGGGTAGAGCTGGGTGAAATCTGAGCCTCCTCTCCAGGTCCCGCTGCCCTTCTCCACTCAGTAAGAAAATGTCAACAAGATACAGGTAAGGATCCCTGGTCCAGCATGGCCTGGACACATAGGAAGCCTCAATGAATGCTGAATGGCTGCATGGGTGGAGGGGTCAATAGATGGGACGGAGGGAGGGAGGGAAGCAGGGAAGAGTGGATGGACGGATGGATGGATGGATGGATGGATGGATGGACGGACAGACGGACGGGTAGATGGCTGGGAGACAGGGCACTCATCTAAAAGAGTAAGATCAGCACATGACTATATCCTCTCATCTTGAGACTGACCAGAACAGCATGAGAGCTAGGAGGGAATCCATGAATACCTGTTCGCTAATTTAAGGCAGTATAAGAAATTGTCCCAAGTGTGGCCTCAGGAGTCAGCCCGGATGGACATGTCTATGCTCTGACTTGCTTGCTGTGTGATGTTGGGAAAGTTGTTACACTTCCCGAGTCTCCATTTCCTCATTTGTAAAATGGGGATAAGGAGAGTCCAAGTCATGGGATGCTCACAAGAATCGAATGAGGTTATTTATGTGAAGTGCTTAGCACAGGGCTTGGCATATAGGAAGAACTAAAACATAATATCACTAGTTATTACATATTATTAATTTCACGGTCACTTATGCACTTTTCTTTATTAATAATAGCAAGATAACCGCGACAACCCTTCTCGGTGTAAAAAGCAATGGCCTTATAATCACCCACAGGACCTCACATGGCCTTGCTTGGTTTCTTCACTGGTCCCATCTGTCCCCCGCCTTGATCAAATGCACTTGCTGCACTGTACCTCAGACAGGCCACTTGTGCCCCTGCCCCAGACCCTTGGCACCTGTTCTCGGTTCCCTGCCAGGCTCTTCCCCCAAAGAGCACCATGGCTCACTCCCTCCCCTCCTCCAAGCCTGCTCCAATGTCCCCTTCTCAGGGAGACCCTCCCTCACCCCTTTTGAAAACTGCACTATCCTGCCCCATCCGGGGTACCTCCACTCTCCCTCCTGCTTCATTTCACCCCATAGCACCTACCTCCTTGTGACCTATTATGCACTTGAATTAATCAACTTGTTTGTCACCTGCCCCTCACAACAGAATCTCAAATGCACAAGGGCAGTGATGTCTACCCCCTCCCTTCCCCTGTGCTACAACAGTGCCTGGCACAGAGTAGGCGCTCAATAAACAGTTTAATAAACAAATAATGTGTTACGAGAGTGCGCTAAGCCTTACAGCCTGTGCCCCAAAGTCCAGTGATCCAAGTTGGAAGGAGACAGATGTCCAAGTGGAGGGAGAAACAGTACTCAGGAACCTAAAAAGGCATCGTGAAGGCGTTGTGGCTTTTGCACCACCCCTTGGAGGGTGGGGAGGACATGCTTAGGTACAGCAGGGGAGGAGGGCATTCCAAGCTGTGGGGTTGACATCAGCCAAGGCCCTGCAGAGAAGAGGAAGAAGCTGGGGGGCCTGGAACACAAGGGTCCCCTAAAGCAGGCCAGCCCTGGGGTAGGGCCAGGAAAGTGGTACAGGTGACCATGGGGCCACAAGCCACGTTTTTGCACAGACTGTAGGAGAGTGTAGGTCAGAGGCAGCCCTGGGGAGTCCCATCCCAGCCAGGCAGCCAGACCGCAGGGAGATATAATGAGCTTTCTCATCAGAGCCGCTGGAAGGATGAATTGCCTCCACCCAGGAGGCTCAGAAGTGAACATTACTGCCAGCCCCCTTCTGCACCTCGTTCCAGAAACTACACATTCTCTGCCCACGCTGGACAAGAGCGGGAAGGCAGAAAACCCACTGGGGTGATTGAAGCCCTTCACTCTAGATGAATTACACCTCTAAGTGGCCCCCCATCCACCCTGCATGGCACGATGCTGCCCCCTTCGAGCAGGAACCGGAGGAGGCTGCTGATTAGGAGGCGGCTCGACTGTTGGATCCAGCCCCACTCAGCTCCCACAGGTCTGAGCTTGACAAGGACTGATGGGATGGGATGCGGCGGGGTGCATGGGCACTGGGGGATGGGGCAGTGAGAGGTCAAGGGCAACCGAAGGAGCTTCAGCTCTGGGGTCAGATGGAGGTTCCGGGGTCAGAACCTGGCTCTGCCACTTCCCAGTGCTGGGCAGTGCCTTCAACATCTCTGAGTCCCATTTTCCACACTGGCAGGACAGGGTGGGGGGGCGGGAATCTGCCCAAGGCTGGGCCACTCTGACACTCCGGGGTTTGCACCTGGGATTCACATAAACCGGGGGTAGTTGAAGTGGGGGTGCTGAGGGTGCTATCCTGGAACAGTCTCATGGAGTCCATGAACACAGAAAAACAGAGAGCAGGTGTGCTGGGGAAACCATGGTGCCCACAGGGAAGCCAGGGGGATCCAGCCTAAGTTTTGGATGGCTTTCTCAATCCAGACCTTCCCTCTGCTGCATTTCCTGGCCCCGGGCTCGCTGAGACACCCCTGTAAGACCTCTCCTTATAATCAATTCTCCTTTCCTCAATCTGCTGTGAGACCACGTCAATTGTGTGGTAGACTGTGTTTCCAGAGACCACAACAATCTCTCCCAGCCCACACACTCTTTTGCAATGGGCCCTGGCCACCCCTACCCCCATCCAAGGGGTGATGTCTGTCTCCCCTCCTGGCCCCGTGATGGGCTTAGTCAATGGCATGAGGTGTCAGTGAAACTCGGGGACTTCCAGGTTACCAGCCTTAAGAAGATCCGACAGCTTTCTACTCTTGCATTCTGGGGGCAACCAGCTGCCAGGTAAAAACTGTCACTTCCCAGAGGCCGCCATGCTGCGAGGGAGCCTGATCTAAGACACTTGGAGAGGCCCCAGAGAGATGCCCAGCCTAGCCCAGGCTCCGGACATGTGAAGGAAGAAGCCTTCTTGAGTGTTCTAGCCCCAGCAGACAACTCATGGAGCTGACCATTGACAACTGAGCTGTCCCCATTGAACCCTCCCCAAATTAGACAAGCCTGAGCAAACAAATGACTATTGTTGTTTTAACCATTACACGTCGGGGTATTTTATTATGCAATAACAGATCACTGAAACAAATTGCAACCCAAAACCATAATCCTCGCTACTCCTATCTATTGGGTTCCTGATTTCAGATAGAGACAGCTCTGATAGTGAGAGAGACACCCAGTTAGGGTGAGACCCCATGAGCCGAGGAGGCCTTGGGTCCCCATCCCAGCCTCATCTCTGATTGGCTGTGTGACTCTATTGTCCTAAGTGTCAGAAGGGCCTTCCTCATCCTGAACCCCACCCAGGTCCCAAGAGCATTGCTCCTGGACAAGCCCAGTGATCTGGAACCTCACAGAACAATCTTTCCATAACTACACACTACTCTTCTCCTCCTCTAGCAGATCTTTACTAAACACCTAATTCATTCAATGAGCACTTCCTCTACAAATGACCAATAACCATATGAAAATATGCTCAGCCTCATGAGTAATCAGGGAAATGGAAATTAAAGCAGGAATGAGATTCACCTTCCTGTTTATCAGGTTGGCAAAATGAAGACTGATCATAACTGCTACAGACAGGGGTAGGGCATATCAGGGGTCTCGGGTGCTGGGAAGCAAGCAATCTGCAAGGCACTTTAGCAGCATATATTAAAATACAAAATGTCTGTGGGGGCACCTGGGTGGCTCAGTCAGTTAAGCGTCGCCCTTCAGCTCAGGTCATGATCTCAGGGTCCTGGGATCAAGCCCCGCATCGGGCTCCCTGCTCTGCGGGGAGCCTGCTTCTCCCTCTCCCTCTGCTGCTCCCCCTGCTTGTGCTTGCTCTTTCTCTCTCTCTCTCTCAAATAAATAAGTAAAAATCTTAAAAAAAAAATAAAATACAAAATGTCTGTAACCTCCAATTTAGTAATCCCACTTCTGAGTTTGTACCCCAGAGAAATACTTGCACATGTTAGACAAAGAAGCATGTGCAAAAATGTTCTCTGCAGCATTGTCAGTAACTGTGAAACTTGGGAAATGAACCGCACCCCCGTTAACAGGACTGGTGTGTCCTTGCTCTGCTACATCAGGCAGCCATTTCCCTAAGTGGTATTTTCTGCCACATTCATGCCGTAACCTAGAAAATACACATAGATGACATACGTAAGTGACACATAGCACCAAAGTGCTGGCACTAGAAGGCCTCTAAGACATACTGTCAAGTGAAAGAATGTTTTTCTAGTATGGTATTTGTGTAAACAACCTCATGAGAAATAGAAATACAAAAATTCACTGTAAATGCAAAATTTAAGGTATGGAGAGGAACTCAGGAAACATAAAAAGTATTCTTTGGGGACGTTGATGGTATTGGGAATGTTTGTCTTATTTTTATTTATTTTTTTAATAATGATGTATTTGCATGTATTTCTTATGCTTTTAAATATAATTTTTAAAGTAAGTATTTATGAATACTCATGGGTGCTTCTAGGTTGTTGGGGGCAGCTGCTGGAGTCCAGGCTGAAGAGAGAGCTGGAGTATAAGGCTCAGACTTGGGACTGGAGGAGCACAGGAGCGGGGAGATCACTGTGGGCTGGAATGGTCAAGGAGGGCAGCCTGGAGGAGGGATCCCTCAAAGGCTGGTGAGACCTGAGTGGCTGGAGAGGAGAAGCTGTCCCAGCAGAAGCTGGGTGCCCAGCCCCTGGGAAGCTCCATAGGGAGCTTCTGGCCCAGACAGGAAATGGTAACCTCAGAGAGCTTGCCCTACCCCTCTCCTTGCTCTGATTTCTCCGGCTGCTGAGAAGTCCTGGTTGTTCTGCCTGTGATGTTGGGGACCAGGGTGCAGGATAGCAGAGATGCAGGGCTTGACGTGTCCCCATTGCTCAAGTCCCAAGGCCACACACATACACACACACACACAGAGCCTCTTCTCCCCCACAAGAAGACTTCACATTCATCCCCATGGCTCCCTGTTGGTTCATCTGTTCATTTGTATATTCTTTATTAGGTCACACACCCGTTTTCCACCTACGTGCCTATGGGCCCAGCACTCTGCCTCAGCCACCTGCTCTCCTTTAGCGGCCAAAGTCACTAAAGCTAGAAGGGCCCTCGGAGTTCATCTAGTCCGAACTTCACCCATTTTATAGATACCAGCAGGAGGGTGACCTGCCCAGAGACGCACGGAGCGGCAGGCCAGAACCAGGATGAGGGAGGTGCGGTCCGCCCCCCATCCACCCTCAACCTCCCACCCCCTCCATCTGCATCTTCCCTGCAACTCTCCCAGCCCCCACACTGCACCTACATGCAGAGAGAGATCCAAACACTTGGCTTGACAAATGATGGAATAAATGAATAAATGAGTGATGACTAAGTTAAAAATAGGCAATGCTGGATTTCTCATCAGAGAAAAAGGAGAGAGAGAGAGAGAGAAAGAAAGAGAGAGAGAGACTGTCTTCTCCACAGTTGCAAAGAGATTTCCTCCCTCCAGGTGTGCCTGTATGAGTGGGGCTGGGGAGGGGAAAGGCTCCGGGCCTTGGAGGGTATGTTTGGGCTTCAGGTCTAGATGCTCGCCAGATCAGTACATGTGTATCTGTGCCTATCGGGCTGGGCCCTGGGCACTGTTGGGAGATGAACAGACCTTAAGGAACTCAGTCAAAGGCAATAGCTCCTAAACTTGAACCCTGCATCAGAATAACCTTGAGGGTTGTTGTACCCCATCTGGAGATTTTGTGGTTCAGTAGGTGTGGGGCAGAGCAGAGAGTCTGCATTTCTGACAAGTGCTCAGGTACTGCCGATGCTGCTGGTCTGGAAGAGCAGTGATTCTCAGTCCTGGCTGCTTGGCAGAGTCACCTAGGAGGCTGTGAAACCACCCAGGGCCCAGGCTGCTTCCTTAACCAATTACATCAGAATCTCTGGAGAAGAGACTCAGGCAGCAGAGCTCCTTGCACTTCGTGCACTTCGTGCACTCCTTGCACCGGTGAAGGACTGGTATTTTTTTCCTCGTTATTGTCAATCAGTTGTAGAACAGCACTTTTGAGAAATACACACCAAAAAATAGATTTCTAGAAAAAATGAAGCCATAAAGTTGCACAAATATAAGGTCACATTTTTACTATTAGATTTAGCAAGCATAGAACTACTCTGTCAATTGCCATAGAAGTTTCCACAGGCTTCCTCTCAATTTCTTTTCTTATTGCAGACTGGTAGACAAAAGTCTGTAAACTGAGGCATCTTTGGACACCTGATTTGAGCAGCCCTAGGCGAGACCTCTAACTCTCAGGGTCAGTCAAAGCCAGACAGGGATGACCAACAGCCCAACCTGCTCCTGAGAGTCAGATCTACAATTCCCAAATCTGTATGAGTCTCGGATCCTCTTTCCCATATCCATAGGGTCCATCCTTATACCGGCCAGAGTTGGGGGTATTTTCTGAAATACTTCTCAAAAACATCGCTAACTGGGAAAATCAGTAAGAGGAGGCTTGCAGAGAGAAGTACTGTTTTCTTGCAGTTCGATTCCTGGTTGTAAGGTCAGCAATTCTGGGTTCTGGCTTTAAACCTGTATCACTAACTAGCTAAGAGGCAAATAACATTTCCCCCGGTGTCATTTTTCCCTTCCTATGAACTGGGCGGAAAGGCATCTCCGGCCCTACGATGTCATTACTGTGGTTCCCATGATCTGGAAAATGCATATTGCCCCAACTATTCAGTCATCGATGCCTGGGACAGAAATCATGGTGAGATCCTCAGCAAGAATTCTCTGGCTCAATGGTCACGCAGCGGAGAGGTCTGAGTATTGAACTGATGGCTACTGTCCCTCCGTAGGTGAATCCTGGCATCCCCTCGGTGCCAAACATGCTAACTTGAGTTGTGTTTGCCTCTTCCCAAAAGCGAGTTGCTGATTCTTTGACATTCAAACCCAGGATCAGGTCACAGTCATGAACAGAGAAACAAATCTGGAAAGCAACACACCCTCTCATCCAGAGGGACTGAAGTCCTGACTCTGGGACTTCCCCTCTCTGGGCCTCAATTTCCATATCTACAATGAGGGGAATTAAACGAGAGGCTCTCTAAAGTCACTTGAAAAGCTCTATATTAATTTGCCAATTATTGCTGGACTTTAATCACAACACAAACACCTGTAAAAGATCAACGTCACATCTGGTCAAGACCATCAGGAACAGGGTGGCTGGGTGATCTTCATCTTGGTCATGTTTTTCCACTCACTTTCCGTTATAAAGCCTGTCACAGTAGCAGCTAGACAGGCTGAGAGTCTGTGATGGGCCCATCATTGACCTAACACTACTGTGCTTAACCGCCGTTATCTTCAGAGGAGGTAGGGACTCTAGCAGGTACCATTCTGAGCTCCACTTTACATGGGGAATTGTGACTCAGAGAACTGAAGTAACTCATCCAAGGTCATGCCGCTAGAATGCAGCAGACACAATTCTAACCAGGCAGTCTGGCTTCAATCAATTCCTGTTGAGCCCCTACTATGTGCATACGATACAAGACCCTGCACAGAAGCAATATTTGGGGACACCTCTGATGGTATTTATGCTGTGTTAAAAACTAATTGTTCCTTCTTCCCGAGCAGCCAGGGGAAATGCAGGACAATTTGAATTTCTTCTGTCAATATTCTGTATACATGCCAAAGAGAACATTAGCAGCTTGTGTGGGGAGATGCAGTTCTCCATACAAATACATCACATTGTCACCAAATCAATGGCCCCAGTGCTAAGTTTGAAAGCACTATCTTTCTTAAGGGAAGAAAAAGTTTTTGAGTGAAATTACAATTCTTCCTTCACAAACAGCCTCCTGGTAAGACCGGCCAGAGGGGCAGGTGGTTGATGCTCTGAACTTTGTCAGGAGAACTGGGTGGGAGATTTCATAGCAAACCCTGAGTAAACAAGAGGGCTACTTCTAAGGACCTGCAGACCTTAGGGGGCCCTTCCTGCAGACAGATAGCATGGTGTTAAGAGCATCACCTTCTGACCCAAACTGCCTGGGTTCACCTCCTGGGTCCACCACTTACTGGATCTATGACCTTGGGCCCGTTACCTAATCTCTCTATGCTTCAGTTTCTTCATTCCCAAAACAGACAACAGTAAGGTTTCTGGGGATATGTTAAGTCCAGCAGCTGTCATTATTTCAATGCCGGGTTACTCACAAAGCCCACTATTTGGAAATGCAAAAGTCAAGGGTTTAAGTGTGGGATTCCACTTTCTCATTAAATATGCTTCCTTCTAAGAACAGTGTGATGGACTTCCCTGAATACAAAGTGATGGGAACCTCTGTTTTTCCCTTTTTCCCTCCACCATCCAACTATACCCATCCTTGGGTTCTCATCGCCTCTCCTTGGCTACTGTTCTCCTGCAGAGGGGGAGTCAGGCTGAGAAGGGGGCCTAGATTTTCCCTCTGCTTCTCCTCCCCCACTTCTTATCCTCCTGGATCAGCCTGGGTCGCCTTTTCTCATCTTCCCTGAGAAGAGCTGACACAGGGCCAGGCCCCCAGAAAGGATCAGGGGAAGGGCTAACTCATACCAGCTGACCACAGGTGACAAGGTTGCTATGAAAACATCCTAGAGTGACTCTAGCCACATCTCATCTGCAAAGCTATCTACAGAGTATGGTCTCCACCAGCCTAAAAGGGCTGGCCTCCTCTCTGATGCCTGCCAAGATTCTGCAAAAGCCTGGTGGGGGTTTGATTTCTGTGCTTTGTCCCAATCTGACCCAGAAACAGCTCTCCCACCACACCCTGCAGGCTTGGATGTGCGGGATCCCCAGGTCCCCAGGCTCCAGGCCCTGAATGAAACCAGAGGCCTCACTCTCTCTTCAGCCTCCAGCCTCTAAGTCTCCAACTAGAACTAGGGACTATGAGGCTGTGCAGTGAGGTGGGGGCAGCTCAGGCCTGGGTGGGGGTCAGGAGGTCTGTGGTCTCCTCCACGGTACAGTACCCTTGCTCAAATGCCCAGACTAACCCACCCAAATACAGGGCTGAAGGAAAGCCCTTCCCAACCCCCAGAGCAAACCATAACCTACCTCCTCCTGCTAAAGGCCAATTCCTACATTTTTAAATATTTTTCTTACTATTAAAAGTAATATATACCCTTGCAAAATTTTGGAAAAATACTGAAAAGCACAAAGAAAAAAGTGAGCAACCATTGATATCCCACAATCCAGAGTTATCTGTGTCTAACAACGTGATTCTATCTGCTTGTAATAGACATATTAGATGTGTGAGCTTCAGTAATAGCCAAGGAAAGGAGTCAGGCACCTTGCCTCTACACCCAGCTGGTAGAGTCTAGAAGACTCCCAGGAAGACTCAAAGCCGAGCCCACCACATTCAGGGTTCAGACACCCAGGCCTATGACATAAACAGGTGCAGGGCTATGTCATGGCTAATGTTAGGTGTTAACCTGGCTAGGCTATGGTGCCCAGTTGCTTGGTTAAACACCCATCAAGATGCTGCTGTGAAGGTATTTTTCAGATATGACTAACATTTAAATCAGTAGATCTTGAGTAAAGCAGATTACCCTCTGTAATGTGGGTGGGCCTCATCCAACCAGCTGAAGTTCTTAAGAAGAAGAACTAAGGTCTTCCCAAAGATGAAGGAATTCATCCTCAAGTCTGCCACATGGGTGCAGTCAATGATAATAGTGCTGTCTGGGGACAGACGGTAGCTACACTTGTGATGAGCATAGCCTAACATTTAGACACGCCAAATCACCCTGCTGTACACCCCAAACCAATGTACATTGCGGGTCAGCCATACTTCAGTTAAATAAAAAAACCTGCCAGGGGTGCCTAGGTATCTCGGTCCGTTAAGCGTCTGACTCTTGATCTCAACTCAGGTCTTAATCTCAGGGTTAAGAGTTCAAGCCCGGCATTGGGCTCCATGCCCAGCATGGAGCCTACTTAAAAAAAAAAAAAAAAAAAAAAAAAACTCCACATGGAAACCTTGCCTGAGTTTCCAGCCTGCCTGGCCTGCCCTGCAAGTTTCAGACTCAAGATTGCAATGTCAACTCTTAACTGAATTTCCAACCTGCCGGCTTACCTCTGGATTTCAGACTTGCCAGCCCCCACGATTGTGTGAGCCAATTCCTTAAAATAAATCTCTCTGTATGCACACACGTCCTCCTGGTTTTGTTCTTCTGGAAAACCCTACCTAACACAGGCAAAAGCAAAATGGCAGAGCTGCTCTGAGACCCTTGAGGGAGCGTCACGGCAGGCCCAAGGCCAGAGGCCAGCAGGGGCCTCAGTGTGTCCCAGTGACTGTCATTTGCACCACCTCTACTGCGCCCCTTTGGTGGCCTGTGGCCCCTGTATCCATGACACAAGCTGTCCCAGTAGCACCCCGCTGGGGGACCCCAAACAGAGGAACCCGGGGAGAGGAGACTGTTCTCCCTTCCCCTCGCCGGCCGGCTGCAGGGACGTCTGAGGCCCGCAGAGTGAGCAACGTGCTGTCCGCAGCAGAGCCTCCGTCGGCAGGCGAGGCCGAGTGGGGCCAAGGCACGGCAGCCGCCAAGTTAGAGGCGGCAGATCCCCGCGCAGCCAGCACGAGCAGCAAGGGCTCTGCCCAGCAAGGTGCAAGAGAGTCTTGGGCAGCGCTTCTGGGGAGCCGGAGGGGCTGCACCCCGCTCCGTGGTCCGGGGAGCTCAGGGCAAATCCATGTGTGAGGCTGTGCAAACCAGAGAGAAGAGAAAGAGCCGGATCAAGAAACCAGCTGAAACCGGGACTCTGACCAGAGGTGACCATGAGAACATGAGCTCCCTGGAATACATAACCCGCCCGGGGAGGTCACAGACCTCCCCTGGGATGCAGGCTAGCGTGCTTCCAGCAACTTGAGTTAAATCTCAAAGGACAGCTGTCATCACATGGGAAGAGCTATGGATGAGGACAGCAGAGGAAAAACTGTCCCCTCACACAGTTGGGACACGGCTTCCCTCCTCTTCACGGGCCAAAGCATGTTGGCTGGAAGGCAGGGCAAAGAGGGGGCCCAATGTCCTGCTTCGGGCCTTTCTTGGAGTTGTGATTAGTCAGATGTCTCCTTGTTTATGGCTTATGTCTGGTCTTCAGCACTGTTGATGATTTTTGTATGTCTTGGGAAGGTGTGAGGGGTGAATCAGGAGGTGCTAATTTTAGCTGTCATAACCCCCTAATCTGTATTTTTCAGGGCCTCGTCTTGTTCCGGGAATAGCTGAGGACCATGGAGCAGAGATCAGGGTGGCAGGAAGTGGGTTCTCTGCCATGTTGCTGATGGGTTGGCTGGAGCTGAGGGAGCAAAGCAGAGCTGCCACCCCCCATAAGGCCAGGAAGGTTATCCCAGTGTCTGCCTGAGAGGCCAGCATGGAGAGCGGCCAAGCAGAGACCAGGGGCCCCGATGGGGAGGCCACACCCCTGGGAATCTGAACTCCTCTGGCTTCTTCCATACCCTGGGGGTAACGCAAGGCAGCCCAGCCACACAGGTGATCCGTATCCCCCACTCGACAGATGGGGAGCCTGAGGCCTAGAGGGGGAAGATTTTTCCAAGGGCTGACACCTGGTAAATCATGCAGCGGGACTGGAACCTTCGCTCCCAGTCCAGGAGTGGGGCCAAGTGAGCAAGGCAGAGGACAAGTTTTCTAGACCATGCCCCCAAAAACCCATCCCACTGGCTACTGGGAAAAGAGTCTGAAGCTGATGTGGTGTCTGACTCTGGTTTCCTCTGACTTGCTCCTTTGCCCTCCCATGGCCCCAGGGATCTCCATTAGCAAAGGCCTCGCCTTGCCAGTCTGGCACCACCAGCCTTGGCCTTGTCCCCACGTTTGCTCATATTCCCAGGTTCTGGGTCAGATGCTCCCCGAGCCACCCAGCCACCGGCCCTGCCTTCTGGCCAGCGAAAGGCTGAATCCAGGCCCTGCCAGCCTCACAGACCTCTCACCTTTTTTATCTTAGGTCTTGGGCTCCTGCCCTCTGGGAAGCCCACAGGTCCCCGCAAAACAGAGGCAGTCTGATCCAGAAGAAGAGAAAGGGGTACGCGTCCTTGCCTCAGCTCACTCTGCAGGCAGAGCGGGACATGGGAGTGGGCCGGCATGGCGGCCAGGGGGAGGAGCCTTCTGAGAGGTGGTCCTTCCTGCAAGCGCAAGGCATCAGGACTCACTGGGCCTTGGTTTCTCATCTGTAAAATAGGAATGGAAACTGTGGGACTGACTGGGAAGGCCCCTTCCAGCACCAAGGTTGTCTGGGGAGCAGAGTCAGAACCAGAACTCAGGCCACCACTAGGTCTCATCTTCAGAGCCTCCTAGTGGGCCTCCCATCTCTCTCCTGTCTCAGCCAAGCCATTCTCCACCCAGTTCTTTCTCCAGTGCCAACGTGACCATGTGACCTCCATGATGGACTCCTCAGTGGCTGCCTTACCTGGCCCTTGTGCCCCCTTGCTGGGGCTCTGTCCACTGCTCAGTGTTGCCTGGGTAGTCTCCCCTGCCATCTGAGATGGACTCCAGCTCCACAGACTTCTGCCTGTCCCTGAGCCCATCTCATCCTCTGGGAGGCCCTCCCTCCACCTCGACCACCCCACCCACTGGCCTCCACACCTTCACCCTCACCTCAGCTGAGCTCTGCTCATCCTCTGTCACCCTGGTGGCTGAACTGGTGACCCCATACTCACAGGCCCTCAGAGCCCTTACCTGTTCACTGGTCTGCATTCCTCCCATGCTGTCACAGCCGCTGTGTCCTCTCCGTACACGCTGCACTTACTAGGTGCTCAATAAATGTACGAGGACCTCATACTGAGGACAGTCTTCTGCCTTCCAGCCCAGCGCTCTTGTAGGAGTTCCGGAAACACAGACCCAAGTGGAAACATCCAGATTCTGCCCACATGGTCAGGGGCTTCTCAAATCCCTCTGTGCCTGACACTCCAAGGCTCTTGTCCTGAGACATCCCACGATCATCCCCTTTCATGTGTTCACTTGGCAGACATTCGTTCAGAATCTACTCTGTTCTAGGCACCTGTCGTAATGCCTTGCGCAGCGTCTTGCTCATAGTGGGTCCTCAATGTCTGCTGACTTTGAACTGGAGGAAACAATGACAATAATGACATCTCCTCACATTTCTAGGGAGTGGGTGTTCTCACCCAGTCCTCACAATGGTATGGCCCTCTGTGGCAGGGGTCATGATTTCATTTTGCAGTGGAGGAATTGAGGGAAAAGGGTGAAGGGAGCAAGAGATTCATCATCACAGGGGCCACAGCGAACACTGGAGCAGGGGGAGAGGGGGGATGGGGCCCAGGGACTGGACACCCTCCCAGGGCACAGCAGCAGCCTGTTCCCGCACTGCCCTCAGGATCCCCTCCAAGGGTTTCTGCCCAGCCCAGCCCATGGTGCCCGCTCCCGGGAGGAGCCTGCACAGGGGACGGGGGACTGTGAAACCCCAGACACGACAAGCAAGAGCCAGGCCCCGGGTGCCGCTCGACACTGGAACCCGAACTATTCCGGAAAATACTAGCCCCACAGCTGTTCTCGAGGCACAGAGTTCAAGGCTCCTTCATGGGCAGGCAGAGACTCTGCCAGAGCTGACTTAATCCTTACTAATCGACATGATGACTTGTTTCTCTTTAGAGTCGAGTGACAACATAGCTGATCATAACTCATGCTTGGACCCGGCCTTCCCGAAGCAGGATTCGGGAGGGAAAAAAAAAAGAGAGAGAGAGAGAGAGAAATATCAAAGTGATATCCCACAGAACGCACAGAAAAAAATAAAAATAAAAAATGAGCAAAATCAATGCCTGTTCTTCCACCAAAAGAATAAAATTGTATTCTGAAATTGCATTGCAAAAGCGTACTCTGCAGTCTGAGGCTAAATTGGTGTGACCACAGCTAAAATAAAGAGCGTCACAAGCCTGGGGAACAGGGTGTCATCTGGCCGTAAGGTGGGGTGGGAGGGAGCACCCCCTCATCTGCTATGGCACCTGGTCTGAGCAGACAAGACAGGGGGTCCATGTGGGGGCTCCAACAGGTAGGACAGGGAGCCCGGCTACTGTCCGTTCCGTGGTGCAGGCCCTGCCTTCCCCACAGACCCCACTCCGGACTGAGGTACCATCTTATCTCTTGCTTGGACCGCTATACCAGTTGCCCTGCTCTCTCCTTAGCTCCAGGCTTGCTGTCTCTAACCCAAGACCGCCTTGCTGCTCAAGCAAGCCTTCTAGAACGCAGACGCAACCCTGTCCCTCCCCTGCTTAGCCCAAGTCCCCCTAAAACTCCAGTCCTCCGAAGTCACCCTTTCCTTTCATAGCCACACACAGCTACCCGACGTCCTCCAGCCCGTGAGCTTTACGAAAGTCTGGACTCCCTTCAACAGTTGTGGTTTCCACACATTTTCCTGGGCACCTTTCAGTCGGAATTCTACTCCTGTTCAATTTCTGATCCCTTCTGTGTTGGTCAGAATTCCTAGGACAGTACGTGACAGAGCCCCCCCTCAAGCTAGCTCAAGCATCAGGGAAGAATTGTCAGAAAGGTCCCTTACTGGGGGCATCGGCAAAGCAGGCTTCCGGCCGGACTGGCGCCCGAGGCTGGAAGGCCACCCGAGCCTTCTCTCCCCACCCTTCCCTGCTCCCTGCGTGTGGAGGTTCGTCCTCTCCGCTTGCCCTTCTCCTAATGGCCCTCTCCATGTAGCTGCTGCACTCGCCATCCCCCACTGTTTCCAAGACGGATGGTCTCTCTGTGATGCAAAGTTTTAAAGTCCCTGGGAAGGACTGTGATTGAGTCAGTTCAGATCAGCTGTCCACTCCTGTACCAACCAACTGTGGTCAGCTCAGGGAGGCCTCTCATTTAGCTAGCCTGGTCGACTGCACTGGGCCAATCCACAGCGGCCCACTGCCGATCAACTTACCTGGTTGGAGTAGAGCATGCCCTCTCGAGGGGGGCAACAGTGCTCCCAAGAAGGGAACAGCAGTTCTTGCAGGGCAGAACAATCTTGGATATTATAATGGTTGGTGGCCCTCCAAAGAACCATAATACATAACCAGATAGTATTAAAATTTCATAGTGGGGAGGGCAATTAAGGAAAAAGTCTAAAACGGCTCCTTTCGGGGGCATGAGGGGTGGTGATAATGAAAAAAATAAATATTGAGCAACACTAGAGCAGAGGCTGACGCACATCTCAGAAGGATGGGACCATTCTGGACAAAACAAAGAAATGTCCAGTCCCCTTTCCACTTCCTGCAGCTGCTGACCCCCCTCCAACCCTGTACCCTCACACAGCGCAGCACCCCCTCCTCATTCCCAAGACCATGACACACACTGGTGTGCACAGTGCCCTTCTTCTGAAGATGGAGAACAGCCCTGTCACTCACGTTCACTGACCGTTTACACTTGGGGAAGCCCTTTCTGCCCATCCTGGCCCCCTTGGACCTGGTCAGCCCTGAGCTCCTTGTCCGCTCTTTTCTCTCCGAGTCCCTGGGAGAATCCCTAGCCCAGATCCTTCTCCATCTTGGATGCCAAGCTAAATCTAGGCATTTCCACTGTTTGAATTTACCAAGCAAACCACCCACCTTCCTTCCAGACCACCCTGAGTTCATCTTTCATAATCAAAAACAACCTTGAAGACATATCAGAAATAAAAAGGCTCCGCTACCCTGGAGTCTACTCCGAGGAATACAAATCTCACAAATGGCAGTTTTCTTTGATGCAAAGTTTTAAAGTCCCAGGGAGGGACTGTGATTGAGTCAGTTCAGATCAGCTGTCCACTCCTGTACCAACCAATTGTGGTCAGCGCAGGGAGGCCTCTCATTTAGCTAGCCTGGTCGACTGCACTGGGCCAATCCACAGCGGCCCCATGCCCAGATCACAGTTGTAAACCGGCTTTCTTCCATCAGCACAGCCTCTGGAAGCCAAGAAGGGCTGACCTGAGGACACCCCAGAGGCTCAAGGGTTTTGTGTGTTTTATATTGTTCTTGTTGTTTGTTTTTAGCCCATTACATTTAGAGAGGTCAAGTTCAGACTTCCATGACCTTCTAGGTTCCCTTAAGTCCCCAGGGGTGAGATGAGGATTCACATGCAGGGAGTACTTATGGGAAGTACTCCCAGAACAGATTGGGAAGAGAAGGGACAAAGCGGGACAGAGAAGGCAAGCAAGTCCCACAGCAGTGAGATGCCAGGCCAAGTCCCAGTCTCCCTTGACCCCACAGAAGCACCAAGTGTTAGTTACACCTGGAGCTCATCCGCCTCCAGCCAAAGGAACACCAGCCAGTCAATGGCTAAGCGTCCCTTTGAGGGTTGGGGGATGCACACTCCTGGATACCTGGGGTTCCCCACCTCATACAAAATACAGTTCTAGTTTTCCCAGAGCACTCCACGTCAGAGGAAGGGATTGGTCTGGAACCACAAGGAATGCCCTGCCAGGGAGGAATGTGGCCGAGCACCTATATGCCTGCTCCACAGACCCTTCTAGAACCAGAGTGGATCTAGCTTCCTTCCAGCCTGTCCCCCTATGCTGTGCCCACCCAACCAGGCCCCCAGCCCAGCCTACCTGCACTTGGCCAACTCCTTGCTTTTGCTCACCCTGCCTCCTGCATGTGGAGTAAAGGTCTATCCTTCTCCAGCCATTTAAATCACTCAAGGTGTTTCCACCACACCCTCCCCTGCAGTTCCCTTCATCACTCCCTGAGCTGCCCCACACCTCACACCATCTCTCAGCTCCCATCAGAGTTCCTTCTGCCCAGACCTCATGGGCTCCACATCCCTTCCCTCTCCTGGCACACTCCCCACGCTCCCCAGGCCATGAGCTTGGCCTTGAGGTCAGAGCCTCTGCTCTCTGTTGAACAGGACCATTGGGAGGCTGGCCGTGGAGATGCCCAGTGACATGTGCTGAAGGGCACTGGTGGACCCCGTGCCAACCCATCAGCTCTCTTTCTGAGTCTGTCCACCCTTCTGACTCCTGCCAAGCAATCATCTCCTGCCAGGAGCCTGCTCTGACCAAGCCCATCTGACTAGGTCCAGCAAAGCCATATCCTAGCCCAAGACTTGGAATGGGGTTTCCATCCTGTCACCTTTCAATGAATGGGGAGATCTGGTCAGCTCCTCCTCAGTGTTTCCCATAAAGATTCCCCACCACCACTGGGGCCAGGCTCTGTGCAACAGAGGAGGTGGGGCAGAAATAAACAGAGGAGGGGAGACTGGGGCTCTGCCCTCAGGAAGGGATCCCTGCCGGGCGCCTGGGTGGCTCAGTTGGTTGAGCGACTGCCTTCGGCTCAGGTCATGATCCTGGAGTCCTGGGATCGAGTCCCGCATCGGGCTCCCTGCTCGGCGGGGAGTCTGCTTCTCCCTCTGACCCTCTTCCCTCTCATGCTATCTCTCATTCTCTCTCTCTCAAATAAACAAAATAAAATCTTAAAAAAAAAAAAAAAAAAAAGGAAGGGATCCCTGCCTCCTCCCCAAGCTGGTGGGAGGCCAGCCTCCACTGCCCTAGGAGCACTGAGAGGACAGTCCCGAGGGAGGAAGAGCCCAGGGCTGACTCTGGCCTGTGAGGTTTCAGGGGCTGATACGGTCAGGTCAGGCTGCCTTGAGGAAGCAGGTAGAGGGGAGGGGGACTTGACATGAAGCGTCCCAGGCAGAGAGACCAGAGTAAACACAGAGTATCTAAGGTTCTTAGATCTCCCGGGCCTGTACCCACCTAGTCTGCAACCTGCAGGAAAAGCTAAATGCTCCACTAATCACATTCCTCAAATGCTTTCCCCTTATATCCTAGAAGCTTTTAAACTCCCTACAGCAGGCCCACCTTTAGAACAGTTCCAAGGGCTGCTTTGGTGTCTTCCAGACAGCAGGCCTCACCTCCTGAGCCCTGACCCCGCTCCAGGCTGGACCTGTCCCCACCACAGGCCAATACTGCTCAGCCCTGCCTGACATTAGGATCCTTGGGCAATGTACTGAATCATATCAATGCCTGAGGTGTCCCCCCCCACCCCCCCAAACCAGAATCCCTTGGGGGGGTTGGGGGGGACTGGCATCCATGCATTTGTTGTCATTGGTGTTTGGTTTTCTTTTTTTAATTTAGCATTTATTTTCACATTTACAGAAAAGGTGGAAGAATGATCAGAAGTATACCATAGACCCATTGCCCACATTTACCAATAATTTACATTTTGCTTGATTGTTCTGTGTGTGTGTGTGTATTTCTGAACTATTTGAAAGTAAGTTAGAAACACTGTGCCCCTTTACCCCTAAATGTGTACTTTCTTCAAAGCAAGAATATTCTTTCACCCACAGTGTAGTTATCAAAATCGGGAAGTTGAACATTGATACAGTACTATTATTTAATCCAGACTCCACATTCAAATTTCAATGATCCCAATAGGCTCTGGAGCCTGGTAAAGTTCCCCAGATAATCAGAAGATGCCCTCAGGCACCCACATGAGACCCGCGAAGCCACTTGGTGCTGCGGCTACAACCCCAGCCCCGGCACCCTCCTCCCTTTCTCAATCCCTCTCTCTCCAAGTTGGAGAGCTACCGCCCTGGCAAAAGGGGCGGGCTGATAAAAGGCATTAACCCCTTGTCAGCAGACTGGACACAGACGTTGGCCCCTGGCCGCCCCGGCAGAGCCGCTGCCCAGCACCCGCTATAAATAACCCGGAGGGGCGGGCTGTGGGGCGGTGTCACGCCGCCCTAGACCGGGGGCGGGGGCCGGGGGGGGGGTGAAGAGTGCCCCCTGGGCCGGCGCCTTACCTTGGCCTCCGCGCGTCGGTGGGGAGGGAGGGGGCCAAAGGGGCTCCGGCTGGGGGAGGGGCAGGCGGGGCGGGACCTTCGCGCTGGGGTGGTGCGCTCCTTTCCCTAGCCGCCGCTGGCATGGGGGGTCCCGCCGGGCCCCCACGCCTCCTCCACGCCCCACACCCGCTCCTCTACCTGCTCTGCCTCCTCCTGCCGCTGCTCAAAGTAAGTGCGGGGCGTGGGGGTCGGTCGGTGGGGGGGGGGGCTTGGCGCCCCCCCCCCCCCCAGCGCTGGGAGCTCCGGGGTCTCGGGAGGCAGGTCTCAGTGCTTGCTTACTCCACCGGGTTTCACTCAGCCCAGTTAGGAGCTCGGTGAGGGAGGTCTCAGGACTTGGTGGCCGGGTTGAGGTTGGGGATCCCCGTATGGGATGAGGGGTGGAGCTGGATCTCCTGCCTGGATGAGGGAGGCAGGTGGAGAGGTGAGGAAGCTGACGCCAGCGAGGCTGGGACATGGAGGCCCTTTAGGCTGAGCAGATTCACCCTTGAGGGTGAATCTCTAGTGTCCAGGGCATGCCCCTCTCTGGTCCAGAAATTCCCTCTCCCCTGGCCGTTTTGTCGCCTCCCCTGTGGGTCCCTGTCCATCTCCCCATCACACCTTCCCTCACCCCACCCCAGTTCTAGCCCTCCCCACAAGGGAACAGGAGAGACGCGCCCTCCATTTCCTGCCACCCTGTCCCTACCTTCCTCTCAGTGCCTTAAACCAGTTCCAATTGAGCAATGAGACAGAGGAGGCACTGGGAGGATCAGCCTAGCCCAGGGTTTCTGAAAACAGTGGGCACACCCCAACCCCTGCCCTGTGGCCCGAGTCAGGGTGTGCAGGTGGATGCTGGGGTGGAGGATGGATGGGGCCTATACAGAAAGAGCTGACGAATTAAGGGTGAGGCTAGGAGCAAATGGTTCCCAGAAACAGATGCAGGAGGAACCCATCTCTAACCCTCCCCCCATTTTACAGACGGGGGCACCAAAGCTCAGAGAAGGAGGGACATCTGTTCCAGGTCACACTTCTCCTGAAGGACCACAACATTAAAAGCGTTCAGAGAGGCAGGAGGGGCCCAGAGGCCACGCGATTCAGGGGAGAAGAACCAGGCTAGAAGTCAGGAAACCCGGTGTTGTCCCGACTCTATCACACACCAGCCTCTGGGACCTTTTCCTGGGCCTCGATGTCCTCATATATACACAGACGACTCACTTGTTTAACGCTCATTCAACAGATAAGACAGCGAGCAGCCCCTGACGGTGGCAAAGTGGCTTTGCCAAATCCCTGCTTTGCTGCTTAGCGTGTGACCTCTGACAGGTTACTCGGATTTTCTGAGCCTCAGTTTCCTCCTGGGTAAAGTGAAGGTGGTATCAGTGCGTCCTGGATAGAGTTATCATGAGGAATAGCTGAGATAATGTAAGTAAAGCTCTCAGCACCATGCCTGGCACGGAGTAAGCACTCAGTGAATTCAGCTATGATTTTGTGCCAGGCACTATAGGCAAAGCATGAGGCCCCCAGGGGCCCTGCCCTCCCAGGGGGTCCAGTCAGGTGGAAGACAGAGGTGGTCAGTACCCCCTATGGGCTACCGATCCTGATACTTGCCAGGTCCTTTTTTTTTTTTTTTTTAAGATTTTATTTGTTTGACAGACAGAGACACAGCGAGAGAGGGAACACGAGCAGGGGGAGCAGGAGAGGGAGAGGCAGTCTTCCCACGGAGCAGGGAGCCCGATGTGGGGCTCGATCCCAGGACCCTGGGACCACGACCTGAGCCAAAGGCAGACGCCCAACGACTGAGCCACCCAGGTGCCCCTTGCCAGGTCCTTTTAATGACACTGAAGGCTGTACTTGGGATGAGTAGAGGTTGTGGAGTGGGTTCACTACCACCTGCATCCTCCCACCCGCACCCCAGATGCCCTGGACTTTGAGCTCTTTTTGCCCCCTGCCCCTCATTCTCGAGATACATGCCTTCCAAGGGAGCCAGCTGTGAGGCGCAGGCTTGCTCTCTGACCCTGCCCTCTGGGGGCCATGATGCCGACTGCAGAGGCTGGTGAGCCAGAGAGGCCGCTGCCCCAGAGCCAGGCCAAGTTGAGGGGTGGGGGTGGGGAATCTGTGGGCGGGTCCCTTGGGTTCTGGGGGTGTCAGAACTGGGAACTGGAGAGGCAACGGTCTGCATCCCCTTAGAGTCAACCAGACCCTACCCCTAGTTCTCCGGGAGACCCCAGCCTGAGCCTGAAGACTGGTCACGTGTGACCCCCCGGGAGAGGAGCTGACCCGTGCACTCTCTGGCCCCGAAGTGCGGGCTTCCTTGTGGAAACGGCATTTATTTGTGGGTCCTCGCCCAACTGTTCCAAGATTCCCACTCGCTGTGAGAAGGGCACATGGGACTCGGAGCCGGCGGTGGGAGGGCAGGCGCCACAGGAGGGACCCGGCCTCCAGCGCTCTCGTTCACTGAACTGGCATTTGAGGAGGACGTTGCGCGGTGAGGACCTGAGGGGGAGAACCCCGGCCCGTGGCCCCTGCCCTACAGAGTCGATGGCCTAGAAGGAACCACAGGCAGGAAGAAAATAATGGTGGAGAATCGAGTGTGCATTTGCAAAAAATGCTGGTCTTTGGAACTAAGAAAAGCAGGTGCGGGTCACGATAAAATCTGCTAGGCGGTGGACAGGACAGCCGGGGTAGGGGCGGGGCAGCCCCCGGAGGAGAGCCGCGGGGAGAGCCCGCAGTGGGGGAAGGCCCGGACAAGCCCCAACCTTGAGAAGAGATGGTGCCAGGCTTTGGGGGTCTGTGGGCCCTGGTGGGATCAGATTTCCGTCCCAAAAGCACCGAGAGCTCTGGGAGCTTCCTGAGTAGGGGAGAGACCTGCCCTGATCTGCCATTATGGAAGTTCCAGCTGGTGGTTTAATGGGGAGGACACCCTGACCAGGCCTGCACTCCAAAAGCCCAGAGGAGCTTTGACCTTGGTGCTCCTGGTTGCCCTCTGAGGCCTTTGGGAATCGGCTTTCTTGAGGCAGCATATAATCATGAAGCCTATCTTACCCACCAGGCGCTGGGCTAAGGGCGGAAGGTGAGACCGTTCTTTGCAGGTGGAAATGGAGGTGGAGTGAGGCTAAGTAATATGGCCGCTGGATTCCAAAACTCTCCATTCGAACCTTTTGAACTACTCACCTTCCCCTCTGTGAAGACCCCAGTAGTCTACCAGCCCCTCTTGGCTGGGTCCAAGCCTCTTGGACCCTTGTGCTGCAAAATACTCTTGCCCCACCCCCAAGGTCTCAGAACAGCCCTTCTGTGGCTTCTTGCTCCAGGTCCCGCCTTCTGGTGGGGCCACCTTTCCCAAGAGTTTCAGCAACGAGAGAAGTCTGGGGCCCCAGAAGCCTTGGCCCCTCCTAAGCTGCACAGCCCTCCCCAAGACCAAGGCCAGGGCCCTGCACCCTTTCCCCACACGCCCAGGGTCTACAGTATGTGGGCAGGGAGCTCCAGGGCCATTTGCCAGAAGCTAATTCATCTCATAACTTTTCCCCAAAATTCACCTACTTTCTGGGTAGGCGACAAAGACAATCATCCAATTTATTCTCTGTTTTTTGCCACTTTGTTGATGTTTATGTACTTTTTAAAATACCAATTTGTCTGAGAGTACTGCTTACTTAATTTTGTATCCCTGGTAAGTCTTAAACTTGCAGCACTTTATGAATTACAGGACTATTCTCTACCCTCTGAGCTGTCATTTTCTACTTTATCTGATTTTATTAGGAGTCCATTATTAGGAGTCCTCAGCCAGTTTGTCTAAAGTCACTTTATTCAAAATTCTTATTTTTTAAGATGTCATTTCAAGCCCACAGAGGGAAGGGTAGATTATTCAATAAGCTTATTTTGTTTATTCTCTTTCGAATCTACACAGTGCTTATTGCATGCTCAGCACTGTTCTAAGCACTGATATGCATTACCTATTTTAAGCTTCAAAACACCCCTAGAGGATAAGACCATCATTACCCCCATTTTACAGATCAGGAAGCTGAGGCAAGGTCATGTGCCCAAGGTCACTCCTCTAGTCGTGGCAGGGTCAGGATTCAAACCAAGCAGCATGACTCCAGATTTTCTTCCCTTTACAAAAATTTAATCAGGATACTCAGATGCCAAAACAAATCAGAATGGTGTGACTCTTAGGTCAACTGGACATTAGATGAGTTGATAATTAAGGAAATAATCTGAGACCTAGGGACCTGTTCTAGGGCCTCCTGCTGGGCAGCCCCCTCCCCCTTTATTGGGCCTCCCCCCTCCAGTGCTTCCTCCATCCTCAGACATCTGTGTGAGGGCCCAGGGCTTGGCATAGGTAAGGGGAGAGGCATGGAGAAGGGAGAGCCACAGGCTGTCAGAGATGAGAAAGAGCACATGATAAGGAGAGGCCTGGAAGTTTCTCCAGGTGAGCTGTTGGTGGTTAGAACTGGATGGGAGAGTGGGCATCTCAGGAAGAGACACCTGACTGGAGCCCTCAGGGATGAGAGGGCCCACAGGAAGCTGCTGGGGCCCTTGGAGTCCTCACTTGAAGTTCAGCACCTGTTAAGTTAGAATAGAGTATTAGTCTCCCCTTCCAGGAAGCCTGCCCAGATACTCCAGAAAATAATTCCCTACTTCCTTCATATGACCTCCAGCCCCTTACGCTCTGCCTCAGTCAGCCTCAGCTCCAGCACTGCCTCCTGTGTGTCTGCTCAGGGCTCAGAGTCTGCCTCTTCCTCACCTCCCTGCTGTACCCCCCCAACACACACACCTCCTCTTTCCCCCTTCTCCTCCCTTTCTCCTCCTCCCTTCCCCCTCTGCTCTTCCTCCTGCCCTTGTCCCCCTTCCCCTGTCTCCCCCTTCCCCTCTCTGGCCTCCTCCGCCCCTCCAGTACCCCCCTCTCCTCTTGCCTTCACCCTTCCACCCCCCCCAACAGGGCCTGAGTTTCTTCCTCCTCTAGCCCTAGCTCAGGCTCAGTGAAACCAGTGAATGAAAGAAAACAGTGGGGAGGAATTCTCTCCCTCCCAGAGTCCTCTCTGACCTTGGGCCGAGAGGCAGGAGGCAGGACGGGAGCTCACCCCATTCCCCTCTGGTGACTGGCAGCCTGGCCACAGGACCTGTGGTCCCCTAAATCTCCCCGGCTTAGGCCAGGGGCTAAATTTAGATGCAGCTTTGTAGCCAGACCAGGGAGAGCACTATGCTGGGCCGACAGCCTGGCTCCAAGGAGGTGGCACCTTTGAGGCCTGCCTGGTCCCTGGGGCACAGGCTCTGCCTGGACAGGGCTCAGGCTGGAAGAGTAGCTGGCACCTTGGCCCTGGCCTGCTGCCTCCTCCTGCCAGGGCCTTTCCCCTGCCCTTTCTAACGTGAAGCCTTCCAACTCCGGGCACACAGAGGCTGGAACCAGGAACTGGGCTGGCCTCAAAGTGAAAACTGAGAGTAAAGGAATCTGACAAGCAGGAAGAGCCCAGAACCTGAGCTCCCGGAATTGGGGGTAGGGATGCAGCTCCACCTGGCTGAGGGGACCGTGGTCTCATCTGTCCATCCACCCAGTCAGCCAGCAAACACTTATTGAGCACCTGCTATGTGCCAGGCTCTGAGCTGGGAACTGGGGACACAGACGTGAACCAGACAGATGTGGACTGCCTATAATCTCTCTGGGTAGAGGTGAGGGGTGGTGGATGGCTCTCTGCCCCTAGACATCCAAGAGCTGGGTGCAGAAGCCTAAGATGTCCCCTGCAGAAGAGGGAATAATGGGGGGGGCTGGGGGGACCTCAGAAGAAGTTATAGAGCCCAAACTTCGCCATGTGCCAAGGCCCTGCCCAGCTGGCTGGGTCTGCCTACACTCCTCCTGTGACCCGGCTCTCTGCCCGTGGGCCTCACTGCACTGAGGAGAACAGCTTCTTACTTGAGTGGCTTCCTGAGCCCCACAGCCAGCCTGCTGCGGACTGTGGGGGACTCTCAGGATCTCTGGACCGCAGCCTTCACTTCCTCACCCAGGACTGACTCTTCTGTGCGTCTGACCAGGCCACAACCTGCCAGACTGTCTGTCTAGTCCTGCCTCAGCCCCTTACCTGCTGTGCAGCCTTGGGAGGTGACTTTGCCTCTCTGGGCCTCAGTTGCCTCTTCTAGAAAATGGGGTTCTTCGCAGCTACCTCAGAAGCTGCTGTGAGGCTTGAATGAGCTGTGGTAAAGCACTTGGAGCTGTGTCTAGCACATTGTAAGTGCTGATTTCCCACTAAAGAAGCCTTTCCTTCCCACCTGTCTCCCTCTACCCTGTAATGGCATCCTCAAACCAGAGGCTGGCTGCCTCCGGAGCAGGCCCTACGCTTTCTTGCCTTGGAGCCTTTGCTCAGCTCCTGCCCCAGGGATCTCTTTCGGCTCTTCTTATCCTTCCCCCTACCTTGGATGCAGCTTCCATCCTTTTGGACTGAGCTCCAGCGCCCAGCCCTCCATGGAGCCCTCAGGGTCCTCACCCAGCATGCACTGGGCACTGCCGAACGGTGCGCCCAATGAAGGAGCTTCAGGCTGCATCTTCAGGTGCTCAGAGCTGGGAGGGGTGCTGAGGGCTAAGGGGGATCCATGCTGGCTAGAGATTTGGGGAAAGGGGGACCTGGGGTTCAAGGAAGCTTTTCTGGAGGAGGAGGATTTGAGTTGGGCCTTGGGACTCCCCACAATGGGGTTTGAAGCCCTACCCCCTATCTCTGAGTTCTCTAATTGGACCCCTCCTAACGGCCTTGACAAGGGCCACCATTTGACACATGCCAGGCTCCTGACCTACAGTAACTTGTTAAATGTACTCCAGAAGCCTTTGGGGTTTGTGTTATATCCATTTTAAACACGAGGGGAGCCAGGCTCAGAGAAGATAAGTCACTCGGCCAAGGCCACAGAGCTAACAAGCAGCATGCCCAGAGCCCTGAGCGTGGGGAGGTTTGCAGTCTACTGGCTCTGAGAGCTCGCGGCCCAGGCCTTGAGGTGTGACTCTTCATGGCCGGGTCTCTGCTTCTCTTGGCCCGCCGTGGTCTTCCTGAGAGCGGCAGCCTCTTCCTCCTCCCTGTCCACCCGGCACCCCCGGCAGCCGCAGCTCTGTCCAGAATAGGCACCTCCAGGGTCTGTTGTGGGTTTGAACTGAGTCAAATCCACCCCATCAGCCCCTTGAAGAGAATGAAGATCTTTAGCTGTGCTAGGTTATTGGACCGGTGGAGAAGTTACAGAAGATGGAGCCTGGATCTGGGAATTATTCCAAAACCTCTTGTGATCTGCTCGCCCAAGCTGCCCAGGTCTGAAAGGCACACATCAATACTGAGCACAGCATCCCGCACCCCGGTGCTCTGCCAGCAAGGAGACTTGACCACAGCCTCAGCCCATAGCATCTGAGGCAGGGACAGCCATGCAATGCCTGAGTCCTGGTGGAGGAGGCCCTGACCACTCCCCTCCTCTGTACGTTCAGAATGCCGGCCCAAAGATGAACATGAGACTCCTGAGGGACGGGGCCACAACGTGGTAGTAGGGGCTTTGAGAGAAGGAGCTTGCATCTAAGATGCGACATCGGACCAACCCGAGGGTCCACCATCAACACCGTGCGCCTCTGGGTTGAGCATTGCTTCTGCCATGACCTCCAGATGGCTCACTGGAAATTCTGTGCCCCCGGGAAGGGTATTACTAGCTGCTTCTTAAACAAGAAGGGACAGGAAGGGGGTTGGGAAGTGTATACTGGGTCAGGCCTGGGGCCCATGCTCTCCTCAGACCCAGCCGAGGGTGAGAGCTCAGAATTCTTGGAAATCCCGGGACAAAGAGTATCCCCTCCCCTTCCTAGCCCACCTCACCCCTGGCAGGGCCTCACTGGGCAGCAAGGCCTTCCTGATGCCCAAGAAGCTGATGCTGAGGAGCTCCCAGTAGCCCCGGGGATATGTGAACAGCAAGACCATGGCCCCTAATTTCTGTCTGTCCTGCAGGCCAAGAAGCCAGAGCTCCCGGCTCATGGGAGACCCTTACACACACACACACACACACACACACACACACACACACACACACACACACACCACACACACGCCCCTGCTCCCCAGCACCTCCTTCCGTAGCCAGCCTCCTGGGAGAGAGTCGGCTGGTCTCAGGTGCAGTGACTGGTGTCCCTGCCGCCCTAAGGTCTCTGAGGAGTGTGGCAGGCAGTGTTCGCCCATCTGGTCAGGGGGAGTCGTTTATTAGGAGCTCCAGGCCAGCACTCTGAGGCGAAATGTGCAGCCTCCAGCCTCAGCACAGGAAAGGGACTGAGCCAGGTGTGGGGAATGTGGTGTTTGAGGGCCATGGGGCTCTCGCCCTGGGGACGTCCTGGGGCAAAAATTGACCCAGCCACCAGGGAGGGAACATGTGACTGGCAAGGGGAAGGAGAGGGACTGCCCACTGGTGGGCAGTGCCTTCTAGAATCCTGGAATCAGGAATGTCAGGGTAGAGAGAGGCACAAAAGTCATTTTGCATACACACACACACACACACACACACACAAGCACATAAATGCATTCACACACACACATGGTGGCCACAGAGTAGGCAAATGGTGGCCTTGGGAAGAACAGGAGATAAGAGTTAGAATTCTGGAGTGCAGAGCTCTCGTTCAGTCTCACATCATGCACTCCCCAGCCTCCCTGCCTTTGTACATGCTGTGCTCTCTACCTAGGATGCTCTTCCTGGCGCCATCCTTATCAGCTCAGCAAACTCCTACTCCGTCTTCAAAGCCCACATCAGCATGACCTCCTCTAAGATGCTACCCCATTCCTCCTCAGAAATTGTAGATGCTGTAACAACTTGGTCAACCATCCATCTTTCCCACCAGAAGGTGGTCCCTCAGGGGCAAAGATAACCACACTTGCTTTATTCCTCTATGTCCAGCACCCTTTCTCATGGTTTTTTCCAGGAGATGGGATCCTGGATGGTCTTTATCTTTTAGATGGAATTGCCATGGTTGCATCTAACGTGTCTATTCCCTGGTGAGTGCCCACGTTGGTACAGTGATCCCTTCCTTTTCCCCTACTCATTCTTCTGCTTGCCCCCAAAGTGCCACCTCTTCAGGAAGCCTTCCCTGTTCTTGGGGAACAGACTTCCCAAGTCCAGGTTAGGTGTTTCCCCCATGAGGAGATACCCTTGGTTGTAACCGCCTGTTTACCTGTGTAACAGGGAAACAGAGTTACATTGTCTGCTCTCCTCCCCTCCCTTCTGTGCCTTCTGAGTGTAGGGGATCCCTACCTGGCCTGGGACAATCCCAAGGACACCCAGGGGGTCTCCCAACCAGGGCCAGACACACAGTAGGCATTCTACAAATATCTGTTAGGTAAACGAACAGCTCAGAGACACCCACCCATCCTGAGGAGGAGAGCTTTGGGGGCCAGGGGCTGGACAGCACAGGTTCCTGCCTTGGAGGTCAAGCTGCACTGGACCATTCCTAAGGCTTGTCAGCATTCCGCGCCTGGCCAGGCTGCCATCCTGCCGTGTGGCCAGGCACTTGCCTCCTCAGTTTCCCTTTCTATACAGCAGAGGCAGGAGAGGTGAGGGATGAGGGACAGAACAGGGTAGGGGGAACACACAGGTGCTGGCAGTGGCTAGCCAGGGCCTGACCTCGGGCCCCGCATCCCTCTTGTCCTCTAGGCTGCCCGGCCGAGCTGGGAGACCGTGGACCAGTCCCCGGGGGCCCTACTGGAGCGGTACTGCCATGCACTCACGACCCTGGCCAATGTCTCAGGTATGCAGCCCGCAGCCACTGCCCAGGGGCGGACCCTGGGAGATTGGGGGGGGGGGGCAGCGCGCCTGGGGGCCAGGAGGGAGGAGGAAGCTCTCCTGGACCAGCCCCAGCTCTGTGGGGTGGTGAGTGGTGACCGGCTTCCGGTCCTGGCTCTATTCTCTGTCCTGGGGCCGGCCCCTCCCCCATTTGGGGCTCAGGCCCTTGACCAGTGAAGAAGGCCTTGGCCCTCAGCTCCCGGCTCCCTGCATCATAATGCCACCTCCAGCTGGCTGGGCTGGCATTCTAGAGCCAAAGGAGGGGGTGTCCCTCTGCTCATAAACTTGAGCAAGACCGGCAGAAGGTATAAACCGCATTCTCCAGTTGCCGTGACTACAGGTGTCACCTCCCGGTAAGGACCTACAAGGCAGCAGCCGGGGCCCTGAATTCTGACCCCTCGGGGTCTTCGAGCAGGGGACTCAGAGGCCGGGGCCGCCACAGAACAGCCGTGGGCTCACGTGGGCCCTGGAGAGCTGTCCCCAGGCTCCGCCCAGTGTCCTGCCATTGTCAGGTCTGCACCCACAGGAGCGGCAGGGAAGGACGAGGGTTGGGGAGTGCCCGGGGACCTGGAGCTGCTGCCAAGGCCACAAGGAGGTCAGGGTGCTTCCAGTAGTGGGATCCAGCACCCAATGCAGCCTGTGTCAGGTATCGGAGGGGAAAGCCTTGTTGCCTGCCTTCCTGACAGTGGAGTGGTCGGGCGCTCAGGTGCAGGGGTCAGATAGACTCAAGCCTCGATCTTACCTCCTCCACCTAGAAGCAGTGTGGCCCTGAGGAGTCACTTAAGCTCTGCGTTCATTAGCTGGGGGCTGCCGTGAAGTACCACACACCGGAGGCTCTCACAACAGAAATGTATTTTCTCAGTCCTGGAGGCTACGAATACAAAAGCAAGGTGTTGGCAGAGTTGGTTTCCTCTGAGGCCTCTCTCCTTGGCTTGTAGATGGCCTCCTTCTGCCCCGTGTCTTCCCTCTGTGCACGTCTGTGTCCTAGGCTTCTTTCTCACAAGGACCCCAATCACATTGGATGAAGGCTGGCACTGATGACCTCATTTTAATTTCATTACCTACTAATCCCCAAATAAGGTCACATTCTGAGGTATTGAGGGTTAAGACATATGGATTTAGGGGGACACAATTCAGCTCAGAAGACCAGCTGAGCCTCAGTCTCCTCCTCTGTTAGAAATAGGTCTAAGTTGGCCTCAAAGGCTTACTGTGGAGTTTGAATGAGAGATCATGGCGACATCCAGCTTGGGCCGGGTCAAGCACCCATCAGCCAGGAAATGGAAGCCCCCCATTTCAGGAGAGCCCAACCTTCCCTCCACCAGAGTTCTCTGCTCTCAGCGGCAACACTGGTTCATCAGCAGACCGACTGCCTGCTTCCTGCCCTGCCCTGCAGTGCATGGCACAGACCCTCGCCTTCCCCATGACCCCTGGGGGATGGTACCCCACCTCCCCTCCTCTGAGTTTAGTGGGGAGGGACTCAACTTCCCCAAATATAAGCCCTCCCCTGCTTAACTTATAATATCATTCATCTGTTTGCAAATCAGATACATTACATTGATATGATTTGGAAAAAATACTTTTAACTATCGAAGAAGACAGTGATTGCTCATTATTCCACAACCTGGGAATGTTTATAATGTTTATATCCCCCAGGAGTTTATCAATCTATAGAGCCTCATGTTATTTCTTTTTTGTTTTTTCACAAAACTGGGATGATCCTGTGTCCACAATTTTGTAACCTGTTTTTTCCTCTTATAACTCAAGGTGAACACTTCCCCATGTCAGTAAATATGCATCCACCATATCACTGATGATGCTGCCCAGCAGCAGTCATGGGGACACATCATCCTTTATGCACCATGCGCTGAAGTGGGGATGCATAGGCAGTTAGAATGCCCTTGGACCTGAGGAATAATTTCTCAGGTCCCCACATGAAACTGACCTCATTTTAAGTGTCCACTGATTGAGAAAATGCCTAATTACTAACGTAAGTTCAGAAACAAGCAAAACCAAACAATCTATTGTTTAGACATACATATGATAAAATGAAAAACTATGAGCAAGGGAATGATAAATATTTAGGAGAATGTTCCCTCTGGGGAAGGAGTATTTAGATAAATATGTAAGTGATTGGCGATGATCTAGTTTTGGATTCAGTGATAGATTCCTTATATTTACTACTCCGTCCGAACTCCCGTAAAGGAAAGACTAAAATAAAATAAATTTAGGCCATGTATGGGCTAATGATGACAAGTGGTCATAAATCAAGGGCTATGACCAGTTAAACTGTATACCTCTGAGGTCCAAATAAAGGAAAGCCACACATAATCACAAGAGACTTCAGGCAGGCTTTAAATGGATTATTTCTGTTTTGTTTGTCACAGAGGCACCATAGGGCATAGATCGTTAAGGCATGTTATTTATTCAGTCCACAGGCAATATAAGGGTCCAAATGAATTCAGGGATCCCTTGAAATAAAATAACTCCCCAATCCAACATGTGCATGCTCTCTCTCTCTCTCTCTCTCTCTCTCTCACACACACACACACACACACACACACACAACACACACACACACACACCCCGCAGGGCTGGTCAAATGGGAAGAGAGCCTTGGCCAGGAAGACAGAGCTGCTGCCAAGACCTGGAGCATTCTGATGGGTGCCGGGAATCAGTCAGTGAACATGACCAGCCCTGCCCTCGGGGAGCCATGGGCTGGTAGAGAAGACAGTAGAAAAACCAACAGCCTTCGTGTGACATAGACCAGCCCCAAGAGATGGAGGCACCAAGGAGGGCCACGCAACGCAGACAAGACAAAGGAGGGGAAAGCCAAGCTGAATGTTTGAAGGGCAAGTGGGAGTCGGCTAGGCTACCTGGAGTGTAGAGCGGTAAGGGCATTCCTAGCAGAGGGAACAGCACATGCAAAGCTGCAGAGGTATAGAATGGCTCCAGGGAAAGACAAGTTGTTCAAAAGAGCATCTGAAGTTCAGCAGGAGGGAGAGCATGAAGGATAGACAATCTGGAAGAGTGTTCTTTGCAGTGCTTAAGGGCTGAGCTCCATCCTGAGGGCAATGGGGAGCCACTCTTAAAGGAAGAATGCCATAATTTTAATTGTAGAAAAATCATTTCATCTGCCTAGTGGAAGAGACAGGGAGCCCAGTCTGACTACTGCAGAGATGAGGATGGCCTGGGGGTTGGAGCAGGAAATTCCTTTCATCCGTATGTCAATGAGAATGCGGGATTGGAAGGTTGCTGAGGGCCCTGCCTGGTCCCACGGTTGGACATGAAGATATCATCTCCCTTTGGCCATCCCCGCCTTGCCAAGGTGGAGTGGAGTGTGGGGGGAGGAGTATTTGGCCTGGCAGCACCGTCTCCAGGGCCACCAGGCAAGAGTGGGGCACCTTCTGGCTTCTCCCAAGACTCCACACCCTCAGCAGCCCCCTGATAACTCCCAGTCAACCTCACAACCTTGACCCATATCTGCCTGCTCCTTGTGTATTCAGTCTGACCGAGCACAGCCCCGCGGAGAGGCAGAGACGACTCTATCCCCATAAATAATCCTATTTTCCAGCTGACATTTGATGGATGGTGGGATGAATGAGAGAATGCGTGTGATGCTGTGAAGACACGTGACAGTGAGACGCTGTGTGTGTGTGTGTGTGTGTGTGTGTGTGTGTGTGTGTGTGTTTCCGGTATGTTCTGCATGCCTATCTGGCTCTGCGCTGAAGGACAATGATGTGCGCCCAAGCTCGCCCACCACTGTCCACTGCCACCGCAGCTGACATCCCTGGTGGGCTGGGGACACCTGCCTCACCCCGTGCTGCTCCTGACACACCCCAGCATCTGTCCACAATTTCTTCCTCATTTACCTATTGACGAACACTCAAGCGAGCTATAAAATCAACTTGTTCCGAAGCTGCTACCTTCAGTTTCCTCTCTGCCACATCTAGAATAACAGACAATTATGCTCATAATAAGAGGATCCATGAAGAAATGGCCCTGTGTCCTAGAAATCAGGGCACCTTGGGTCTGTGGGTCTGTGTGTGGGCCCTGTCTGTCCAGTCAAGATGCGGAACAGGCTTTGGTTCTGCCACTGAGATAGTCACTTCCCAGAGGGATCTTTAGGACATGGGCCCTCCCAGTTAAGAGCCATCCAAGCCTCCCAGGCCATCGTACTCTGCAGAAAGCTATATGGGAGGTGACAAGTCATTGGCCTCTCGTCACTACCCCTGCACAGTGGCTCTGGTGATAAGCACCTTAATAACTTAGTTTGATTTCTCTCTTTTCCCCTGGACTGTGATCGGTGTGTGGAGGGCCCTCCTTTGCACATGAATGAGACTATTCCTGGGTGAAGACATGGGCTGCCCATGCCAGCCACATTCTAGCCTATGGGGGACGCTGTGGACTAAGACTCAGCCTGGGACTAGGAACAGTACTCGGCCTAGGGTTGGGTTGGGGACTCAGGTCAGAAGCTAGGGATGGGACTCAACCTATCCTCCCTTGCTCCTGGCACAGGCTATTATGAACACCTAAGGGTCACTGCCTCTGCAGCTGCCCAGACCTGAGCCAGGGGCTCTAACGGTCTATTCAAGAGGTAGAAGACAGACCTGGCTGGCGGACCCGCACCTGGTACCTGCCTGTCAGCGAGCCCTGGAGAGATGCCAGTGCTCATCCCTGGTCTCAGGGCTCTCTGGCTCTCAGGCTTTGCCGTGGCAGTGACAGAAGCATTAATATGGAGGCTGGTGGAACTGGAGCACACAAAGGCAGCCCCGTCCCCCTCTTCCCCTCTCTTTGCTTAGGGCATAGTGCTAGTTCAGGGTGTTCTGGCAGCTTTCTTCCCAGTGGAGGCCAGCAGCGGGGAGGACAAGACTAGTTCCTCTGGGACCTCCAGCCCAGTGGGGACTGGGTCCCAGCTCCCCCTGCCCTCTAAAGATAGAAACACTCAACACACACTCACACACACGTACATCTTCCTCAGGCTTTGTGTCTCAAAACTCAGAGCCAGAGACTCTCAGGGCTGGGAGGGGCCTCAGAGAACATTTCACTCTTGGAGAAACAGCCCCAAAAGAGAAGGCAAGAATTGGGAGAGTAGACACAGAGGCAAGACCACAACCCAGCCTGAGTTGAGGGGTACCATGCCCAGGTCTTGTCTCTTGAGCCCAGACCCTCCCACTCAGCAGCTGGCCCACCTGGGCACTTGGACAGTGGGGCCGGCACAAATTATGGAGCCGGCAGTCCTAGTGGACCTGGGCAAATTCCATATAAAGGTCTTTAGGTCCTACACACACACACACACACACACACACACACACACACACACACACACACACACACACACTGGTATGGAAACTAGTTTTAGGTGACCCTGGCCAAGCCAAGAGGAAAAGAGACACATTCTCACTTCTCACTTTGTTCTCTCTGGCTCTCAGGGGCAGTAAGACCGGGGTATTTGAAGTCCTCCAGATAATTTCAGCCAGTTTCTCCCCTGGACTTCCCCCTCCCATTAAATGACAACACTATCCCCTCCCCAGTCACGGGGCGGGGGGGGGGGGGAACCTGGTGTTATCCCGGCCTCCTGGCTCCCGTGGGAACCCACTCACCCACTCCTCTCTCCAATCCCTCCTCCCCAGGGCAGGCTGTCTTCCGAAATACATCTCTATCCCAGCCCCACGGCCTGGTCCAAATGTTCATCCATTCAGGCCACTGGATCTCACTAGACTTTTCCGTGGCCTCCCTGCTGCCCTCAAAGCCCCTCCAATCCATTTCCTTCCCACAGGCCACAGGGGCTTTTCTAAAGCACAGATCTGCACGCGGACTCTCCACTCCCTCTGCCTCCCGTCTGCAGTGTCCCGCCTCAGGGAGAGGACACTCAGGCCGCCCAATTGTGGCTCTCGGTTAGGAAGGCTGCAGTGAGTTCCTCCGCGCGCCGGTGGGCGCGCTTTGCTGCCCCTTGCAGCCCCGGGGCCTGCGGATGCTCAGACGGCGCATTCCGGCACCCTAAGCACATCTCCTCGTTCCCCCCGCCGCCCTCGTCCGGACCGTGCCCGGGCCTGAGAAGGCGGACTCCGGGGGGTGCCGGGGGGCCGGGCCCCGAGGGCCAGGAGGCCCGGGGTTGCTGGGGGCTCTGGAGGCTGGGCGCGGCGGACTGGAGCCACCGGCCCCGCCCCCTGGCGCCGCCATTGGCCGCGACCGCGCGGGTGGACCCGCGGCTCTGCGCGGGTGGACCCGCGGCTCTCCGCAGCTCCTCTCCGCGAGGGTCCCAACTTGGCAAACCCCGGGTGGTCTGGCGCGGCGCGGCGAGGCTGCCCCGCAGGTCGGGGCTGGGCGGGCAGGGGCCCGGCCCCCGCGCTCTCCAGACGGCTCGCTCTGGCACCCAGTCCCTCGCAGCCACGCCGGGCGCGCACTCACACTTCCTCGCGGCGCGCGGCTCCCGGGCGCGATGGACGCAGCGCTGCTCTACAGCCTGCTGGAGGCCAACTGCAGCCTGGCGCTGGCCGAAGAGCTGCTCTTGGACGGCTGGGGGCTGCCCCTGGACCCCGAGGGTAGGCGGCGGCGAGTGGAGCGGGCGGCGCGGGTTCCTTCCCGGTGTGCTGAGTGCGCCCCAGGCCCCGCGCCCCAAGCGCCCCGCGCCACCGCCCCCCCCCCCCCGGCAACCCAAATGAGCCCCTCTTTCTGTCTCCCGTTTCCCAGGTCCCTACTCCTACTGCAACACGACCTTGGACCAGATCGGGACGTGCTGGCCCCGGAGCGCGGCCGGAGCCCTGGTGGAGAGGCCGTGTCCTGAGTACTTCAACGGCGTCAAGTACAACACGACCCGTGAGTGCCCCCCCATCCTCCTCCGCGGGCTCTGCGCCCGACGCCGGGAAGAGCGGTTTAGGGGGCGGGCACGGCCCCGGACCCCGCGTCGGAGACCTGCTGAGGGCCGGCGGCGTCCCCTACCCTACTGAAGCCTCAGAGCTCAGTAAGGCGGTGATTTGCCCAGAGCCCAGAAAAGGAAAAAGGAAATACTTGCTCCCTTTTGAGGGCAGATCTCTCTCACACATTGTATACTCTGGGTGCCCGAATTGTTTAGCCAATGCTACCAGCGCGAGGCGGAGGGGGGGGGGGTGTCCGCATATGCTCGGTTCCCAAACTCCGGGGTGGGTGCAGGGATCAGACTCTTTCTACCAGAGCGGAAGGAGGGCAGGAGTCAGGAAAGATGGGGTGAGCACTCGTGTTGAGTGGGACCCTGCAGAGAATAGGCACTTCTGGGCCAGAGGGTGTGGGTGGCATCTCATCCCTACCTGGATGTCCCAGACTGGCCCTCTGTGCTGTGAGTCAGGGCTCCAGGGCAGCGTTACTCCTACTGCCCAGGTAATGCGTGGTGTCTGAATCAGGACCACCCCCATCCCCCAGGGAGAACAGCCTGTGCCCTCCTTCCTCCTGGCAAATCACTGGCTGGCTTGACGTTCTGGGGAAGGCGGCTGCAGAAGCTGCTGGGGGGGTAATTCAGCAGGGGCTGTTGGGAGGGGGGAGAGTCTATGCCCTGTAGAAAGTCCGATGGGTGCCACATGGGAGGGTCTTGTAAGACTATGGTGGGAGAAATCACTGGCCCACCTTGACCAGCCACTCACATCCCCAGCCCCACCCCACCAGTGAAGAGAGGTCCTCCTGAGACCCTCAGGGCTTCCTTATCCGAAGCCCCTCATTCTGGAAACATCTAGCAGCCTCTCTCTGCATGTCTGTGTCTGAACAGCAGCACAGGTCCTCATCACCTCATACACGCACACACACACACGTGTCCAAACTCTCAGGGACTGAGGCCTCCGCTGAGAGAGATGGTTAGAGAACAAGACAGCTGTGCCTGCATCTGATGCTAAGCAGCACTCCCTTGTCTGCACCAGCAAAGGGCTCTGGTGGGCCCAGGGAGGAGCCGTGCTCTGAGGAGTCCAGCAGCAGAGGTGCTCCTAATGGAAGCAGGTGGTAGAGGTAGGAGAGGCGCTGAGGAAGATATCTGCATTATCTGAGGACATGCTTCCCATCCATAATTAAAACAAACCTCTCTGGGTAGAAGCGAGGTCCCTGATCCAGGGGGTGTACAAGCAGAAGGAATGACTTTCATGCTCTTTCCCAGTCCTAAGATTATAAAACTGTGCTTTTTAGGGTCCCGTGAGCTGGATCACAGGATCCTAGGGTCTCTCGTTCAGACTGTGCCTGGGGACAGAGGGCCAAGTGAGGTGATGAGGCATCTCAACCCAGGAGCCGTGGAGCTGAGGGAGCTCTGCTCTGGTTCCTCCCTCAGCCTGGGCTGTCTCCTGTTCTCCCCGCCAGTCTGGAGCTCCCCAAGGGCAGGGCCTCGGTCTCTTCTTCAGAGCTGAGCACAGTATTTTTTCAGTCAGTTTATTAAGCAGCTACTATGTTCCAGCCACTGCACTGTCGTTGAGGCCCTCGCTCACAACTGCAACAGACAAAAGGAATACAGAGTGACAAATACCCTGACGGAGGAGAGCAGGGGGGCTGCAGGATGGGGGAAGGGGGACAGGCGAGGCAGGGGACACTTCCCGAAGGAGGTGCTGGAGCGCATACCAGACCTCTCCTGTCACATCAAGTGAGAGGGTGAGAAAAGGTCAGGGTGCCACGGAGGTTGGCAAATGTGCCAGTTAGCTCCCGGTACCTGATGAGCAATTTTCTTCATTTGGCCCAAAGCGCTGGCCACACAGGAGCGGCTGGGGAAGAGGAGCACGGGGTGCCGGGAGCATGGCCAGCCGAGGTGGGAAGAGCAGAGAGGCTCTGGAATGGCAATGGAAATGCAGTCGTTGATTCGTCCCCTGCCCTGCCTCCTTGCCACTGCTTCCTCTTGCCCCATTTGCCTTTTCAGTGGGATTCTGCTTTTACAAAGGATGCAGGGAGGAAAACAGCTCCGATGGGAAGCCTTGGGGAAGAGGAAGAAGGGTCTGGCTTCTCTTCTTGCCCAGTTTTGCAATGCTGCAGCCCAGCCCCCCACTGAAGCCTCATCTTTGAGAGGGCCGGCATTCCCCGGGTAAGACAGCTTAGTCATTAGTCCCCGGGAGCTTTCTTCCACTCAGCCGAGCGCAGAGAATCTGCCGCAAAGCTACCAAGTGCGGCTCATTTTCCGGCTCTAGCTACCACAGAGAGAGCTTCGCATATGTGATCCCACTCGTCCCCACCTCCCGAATGCCCCCGAGATATGTACCGCCTTTATGCCCATACTGCAGACAGGACAACTGAGGCTCGGAGACGTGAAATGACTTTTCAAAGTTAGAGTCCACTCCGAGGGCAGACAGAGGAATCCACAGCCGTCACTCTTAAGCACGGGGCAACACCACCTCCAAAAGAGACAGTTCTTGGGGAGAGTTTAGAGGGACAGAAGAAGGACTCATGCCTCCACCCTGGAGGATCGGGGAGGGCTTAGCCCCCAGAGCTGGACTTTTGGGGACAGGGGGGATTGATTTTAGCAGGTGGAAGTGGAACAGGTATACAGGAGGAGATGAAACCATGCTTTGTGCCTCTGGACTGGTGAGTGTCGTACAGAGCCTGGGCAGGAGGAGAAAGAAACAGACCGGAGCAGACGGGTGGATGTTGGTCAGGTGACGCAGGGCATTGCCGAGGGCTTTGCCGTCCGGGCGGGAGGGAGTTCAGCTTTGGGGCACGCAGCCTCTGGAGACAAGAGGAGGGGTCAGGAGGCACTGCAGCTGGCCCAGTCAAATGGGGCTGTGGGAGCCGAGGCAGGGACGGGTGCAGGAGACCTGGGGCACCTGGAATGTACGGGACTGGGGTGCGATGGGGGCACGGGCGGAGTCAGGGATGACACGAGGAAAATACTGAGCAAAGGTGGAGGTAATGTTGTCCCTAAGGAGCTGGAGGGACATCTGAGTGCAAATGTCCATCCAGAACGTAGTCGGCTGGAAGTAGAAAGCTCAGGAGAGCGCCTCCTGCTAGAGACAAGGCGTTCGGTTGTGTGGTTAGTGGCCTGCTACAGGTGGCTAGATGGGGAGGCCCGTTCAGAGCCTTGATGATTCTCACCCAGAGACTCTGTCCAGATGCAGCACGGCCACGGGAAAGGATGGGGCTTGTCCTTTGCCACACAGGCTAGTCCCTGCAGAAGCAAGTTAAATATCTGTGTGTCCCAAGTTCCCCCCAGGTTCTCCCCACCACCCACACTTCTGTGGCCCAGGTTCCATGTGCCTGGGCTGTCCTTAGACCTGTGCTAACTCATTAATCTTTACGCTGACACTTTAATGGAGACATAGGATTATCCTCATATTACACATGGGGATATGGAGGCACAGAGAAGTTAACTGGCTTCCTGAAAGTCACACAGCTTGTAACAGAGTAAGGATTCCAACTCGGGCTCTGCTGCCTCTCAGAAAGCGACTGTGCTGGCTTAAACAGAGAAGGGATTAGTTGAAAGCATATCAAGGAGCTTGTGGAACCACCAAGTGGGCTGGAGAACCAGATTTGGGGCCCCCAGCCAAAAGCTCAGGGCAGAGCGGGCCCAGTGAGGGAACTTCGCTCTCCCTGAGTGAGACCTGGCCACCAGCTGGGCCACAGTCCTGCTGCCACCAACCTCCCAGGGTGCCGAAGCTCCCTGCAGCGGCCGCCGGAAGCCTTTCTCCCTGTCACCATTTTGTGGACCCCCAGCTCACTAATCCCTGGGGGCAGGTGCATCCCATGGGGCGGGAGAAAGTGGGGGGCTCTAGGTCACCCACTCCAGCTCTGGCTACAGTGGGGCCTGGAAGATGAGGACTTGGCATTTCAGTTCTGGGCCAGGAGGTGGCCTCTCCCTCCCCCCAGGTTTCTCTGAGCCCAAAGGGGATGCAGGTTCAAAATATATTGTAATGTCTATACACAGTATCAGCTGGAGCAAGTCTGATCCCCTTCCTGGGCCCCAGTCTCTCTGTCTGTAAGGAGAAAGGAAATGGACTAGGCCAAAGTAGGCAATACACTCCATTTCCTGCCACCTCTCACTGTCCTGTGCGGACTCTGAGCCTATGTCCATGTGTGCATGTCCGTGCGTCTCCCTGTCTCTGTCTCTGTCTCTCTGTGTGTGGCTCGGTCTTTGTCTTTGGATGTATTTTCTCTCTGTTTCTTTCTATGTGTATATCTCTCTCTCTCCAGTTTCTCTCTTGTTTTTTATTTCCGCTGCTTTCTCTCTCCCTCCTTCCCTCCCTTCAGGCTCCCTCTGCAGCTCTCTTCCTCCCTCCATTTCTCCCTTCCCCTCCCCCCTTCTCCTTCCGTCCTCTGTCTCTGCCTCCTCCCACCCCTCATTTTATCCTCCCTGCTCCAGCACCTCCTTTTGCCTGGTCCTGGGGCCCTCGTGGCTGCAAAGGGGGGGCCTGCTCCCTCCTGCACAGGGCTTATTTTCCCCCTGCGGAATTGTTAAACCCAGCGCAGCTCAGCCTCAGTCTCGTGCTCTCAGGCTCCCACCGTGTCCGGTTGGCAACTGCCGGGCCCACATGTGCTGAGGCATCTGCCAGGACAAGGGGGCAGAAAAAGACATCCCACCTGACCTAACCCCAGGGGGCGGCCTGGCGGTCCCTACTTCCCAGAACCCCACTCTAGAGACAAAGCACGGCTTGTGTTGGAAACACATAAGCTGAGTGGTCTCCAGCCAGAGGCATCTTCCCATCGAGTCAGCCTGCTTGTGTAGAAATCGCCTCTTCAGCCTTGAGGGGACACGGTGACAAGAAGGGCTGAGCCCTGCCCTCAGAGAACCCCAGGCTGCTTCAAGACCAGACTCGCACAAACCAACAGTCAGGGCTTGGTGGGCACCGGAGCATTCCTGGAAAGCTTCCTGGAGGAGGTGGGAGTGGTTCTTGAGGTCTTGGAGCAGTGGAGGCATCACATTTGTGTCATATGAGGGTATGAGCCTCAGGGAGGGTTCCAAATAGAGCCTCCCCTCTGGGTTGAGGAAGTAGAAACTGTAACTCTCGAAACTCGGGGCTACATTCTCAGTCCTGAGTGAGCCCTGTTCACACCCTGACCCCTGAGGCCCAGGGGTGGGGAAGTTAACCCTGTGTGAGAACGGTTCTCGTGCTGGGAGAGAGGGAAAGTGGGACATGCCTGGCCATCGCTGAGGGTTTGGCAAAGAGGAGGAGGAGGGAAGAGAGAGCAGAGTGGATGCCCCTCTGGCCCTCCAGACGCTCCAGAGTTTCTCCACTGCAAGGTCTTCTGTGCGAGCGCAGCCCTCCCCTCCCCTGCCGCTTAGGGGTAGAAAATGACTGGCCCAGAAAGGAAAAGACACTTGCCCAGGGTCCCACAGAGAGCCAGGGCACTGAATGGCCTCTGCCGGCTCTGAGAGCTCTTGGCCCTTGCCCTAGCGCTTTTCCGCCTTGCGTGCCTAGGCCTAGGCGGCCGAGCAGCGTGACGGTGGAGTCTCAGCTGTCCCCTGCCTGAGGACCCTTCATCTCAGAGAGGACCAAAGGTGCCACCACTCCTGATCTCCCTCCCTCTCTTCCCAGGAAACCTCCAGCTGCTTACCCCTCCTTTTCCAGCCCAGGCTTGCCTCTTCCTGGGTTCGTGAGAGTATTGCCCTCCTCTTACTAGAAACGAGCTCTTCAAACATGAGGAAGACCAGAGCCTTCCAGGGGTTCTGTTCTAGAGAGAGAGAGAGAGAGACCTTTTTTTTAAGACTTTATTTATTTAGAGAGAGAGCGCACTAATGGGCAGAAGGCAGAGGGAGAGAATCCCAAGCAGGCTCCACTCTGGCTTGATCTCACAACCCTGAGATCATGACCTGAGCCGAAAACAAGAGTCAGGTGCTTAACCGTCTGAGCCACCCAGGCACCGTGAGAGAGAGACTCCTGAAAAGAATTTTCTGATAATTGCTCTTAAGTGAAATAGCACAGTCAAGATTATAGAAGCACATGGGAGGAGGTCGATTCCAAAAGGAGGGGAAAGTAAGCTGGGAAGACTTCACAAAGGAAATGTTGTTGGATAGGGCCTTGAAAAATTGGGCCAGTGATGTGCCAGCTGGAAGGGAGAGTGGGAACAGATGGAGAGGAGACGTGGGTAGAGGGAACGGGGTCATGGAGGCTTTGAATGCCAGTCCAGGCCATGGGCCTCAATTCTGCCGGTGGTAGTGCTCCCAGCTGTTTATCCATAGCCCCATGGTGCAGGAACGGAATATTCTGGTGGGACACTGCTTGATTTTCAGGATGTACCTTTGAAATCTAAATGCAGGCTGGCTGAGAGCTTAAACCTTGCCCTTCCCCTCTCCTCCCCCCTACTCAGTATAAGTCACAGATGGAGCACCCTTTCCTGCCCACCTCCCCTAGCCCCGAGCAACCACTGCAGCATCTGGAACCCCAGAGCAAAGCCCCACCCCCAGTGACTCTCAGGGACCATCTCCGAGGGCCCCAAGTGCAGTCTACCGACCCGAAACCAGGTGCTCCAGAGCCTGGGCGGGGAGCTCTTGTTACACACCTGCAGGGGTGGAGGTTGGGGTGAGGGAGAGCAGGAGGAACCCGGGCCCACATTCAGGAGGGCAGATCTAAGTCCTGGCTGTGCCCTGCTTCACTGACAGCGAGGTCCCCCTCGTCTACGTCCCAGTGTCCTCATCTGTGTGGAGGGGACAGAAAATATGCTGTCCTTGTGAGGTCCCGTCACAACTGGGGAAAGGCTGCTGCTTGGGGTTCCCGGGAAGAGCTGGAGTGTTGTCAGCAGGGGCAGTAAAGAAAAAGGCCCAGAATAAGGAGCATTTGTGTCCTTGAGGGTCCTGTCCATGCCAAGATGGCTGTCCTTGTTCTGGGTGGTGTGTGGCCTCTGTCGTCTCTGAGAGCCACTGCAAGTCTGTGGCCCCTGGATGGTGTTGTGGGGGAGCAGTCTGTCTACACTCAGAGGGTCTGATCCCCAAAGGCCTCTGGAGAGAGGCAGGGCTTTGGCCCTCCGGAGCAATGCTGGTGTAGGTAAAGAGAGGACACAGGATTCTGCCAGTCCAAGATGTCTTCACCCCACATTACTTCACAGAAACTATGGTCGAAAGCTGGTTCCAATTCTGACCAGGCCATAGACTGCTTATCTCACCTTTGGGCAGGTCTTTCTCCCCTTTGGACCTCAGTTTCTCTGTATTAGTTGGGGGGTGAGCTTGACGAATTCTCGTGGTCCCCAAACCCTGAGGTACCTCTGCTCCACAGCAGTCTCTGCCTCAGGGGTCCCCCGTTCACCTTCTCCTCCCTGTTTCCCTGTGCAGGTCGCAGGCTGGCGTCATGGCGACAAGCCCATTGAGCATTGCTAGGGATGACTGGAAGGAGGCAGCCCCGCACAATAGAGGCTGGACCTGGGTGGTAGGCGCCTCCTCCCACTTGCACCAACCCTGGGGAGGCCAGTGATCTCACACAATGAGCTGGATTCCAATCATACCTCTTCCCTGTTTCATGGGCCCAGTGTGGGCTCCATTAAATGGCTCTGTGCCCCCTGACTCAGTTTCCCCACTGTCTACTCTAAGTATAGACATTTACCCCTGCCATGCCTACTCAACGATGGAAAGGCATCATGAGTGCAAAGTCCTTTGGAAATAAGGAGCTGAGGGTTTCCGGAGGTCCAGCTGGACTGTTGGGACCCTGAGAGCAGTGTCCACACAACACTGAAGAAATGGAATAGAAGTTCCCTGCTTCTCATCCCAGATGTCATAAGCAGCTGGCCCTGGGGAGGCCCTTCCCAACCTGATGTTTGTGTTGATGATGGCAGACTCCCAGTCTCTCAACCCATCATTCCTCCTAGGTCAGGCTGGTTCAGAGCTTGAAGGAGCATCCCCAGCTGCCACCCCCACCACCAATGGGCTGTGATCAGACCGAGACAGGAAATGTTCCAGCTGGGCCCCAAAGCAGGCCAGCCCTCATCAGCCGCACGGCATCCAAGTGATGCAGGGGTGTCGACTCTGGGAGAAGCTCTTCATTTGGGAAGCTCAGGGGAGCTATGCTGTCAGTACCATGACGGTGCCGCACTTTCCCAAATGGTGTCTTAACTGGAGGCAAAAAGCATGCTCCGCAGCATCATTGCCTGGTTCAGGCAGTGGGGATTTTTTTCCACAAAAGATAAGAAAGGTGACCAAGGTGAAGGGCAAAGATTTCCCAGCAAGGCCTCAAGCCAGACAGGAAGGTCATGGTCATATCTGGAGTAGCCCACCTCCCAGGGAAAGTCAGTAAGGGGGCTGAGGGTGGGGTGTCTGGCCCCTCAGGCATCTTCTGCCCTGGAGATCTGGACACGAACTGGCTAAGACAACTGCAGATGTGGCGCAAGTTCCTGCATCTTCTAGAACATGGTGGCTGGGTGACCCCCCAACATGTCACTGTCCCTCTTTGGGTTCCTCTAGACCAAATGAGGGAGAACCTACCTCCCCCTCTTACAGTCCCAGGAAGATGCCTGCTGACTCAGTTTCCAGGATGCTCTCCTGGGAACAGGGGAGGCTTTCTTGCCTGGAAGCGGGAGGACGCCTGACTGCAGGTTTGCTGTTTTGGACTACAGCCCCTACCCCGTGTGGGATGGTACTCTGGGCGGCAGCAGTTCTGACAGCGGTGCTCAGCCTCCCTGTGGCCTGTGTGGGAGACCCAGGCGCCTCCTGCAGGTGTGACTGTTTGGCATTTGCTGTGCAGCTTGGCAGAGCCTGGACGCCTGAGGTGGCAGAAAAGAACAGTCCTGCCCCAGGGTGGGCTAGGAGCAGCGAGCAGTGGAACCCTCAGGGGGCTGGAGCAGCCATGGAAGCACCTGGAGGAGCTAGGGCTGAAGCTGGGCCTCGAAGAGCAGCACAAATCAGTGTAATCTTCTCTCCTGGGCGGAATGCAGGGCCGGAGGGCTCTGTCTCAGGAGCTCTCCAAGGTCGCCCACAGGCTTTGGTGGGCAGCAGGGAGTGGGGAGAGGTAGCGTTCTGCTGTCCACAGTGCTGAAAGTTCCTGTCCTTAACGGTGACCTCATTCCTTCAGTCAATAGGGCTTCTGGCCCCATCCCACCTCCCTGCCAGCACCTCTTGCCCTAACTTCTTTTTTTTTTTAAGATTTTATTTATTTATTTGAGAGAGAGAGAATGAGAGAGAGCACATGAGAGGGGGGAGGGTCAGAGGGAGAAGCAGACTCCCCGCTGAGCAGGGAGCCCGATGCGGGACTCGATCCCGGGACTCCAGGATCATGACCTGAGCCGAAGGCAGTCGCTTAACCAACTGAGCCACCCAGGCGCCCTGCCCTAACTTCATGTCATTGTTTTCCCAGACATCCAATGACCATGTTGCTGCCCCTCCACCACTCACTCCCTGTGCCCCACCTGTCTCTTACACTCCCTCCCCCACAACTGCCACCCAAAAATGGTCCCTCACGGTCCCTGTCTCCCCTGCCTTGTCAGTTAGACCATCAGACATAGAAGGGCCAACGTAGGGAGCACTTGAAAGTGATACAGGGATGTTTGGAGTTGTTACGTAGCTCGATGGTAGTACTGGCATTCGGCGGGTTGAAAAGTCCTACACAACAGAGACCTGACCTCCCTGAGATGCCAACAGCATCTTTGAGCAACGATGTACATCGCATTAACTGAGAGGAGACACTGAGGCCAAGAGGGCAGGGACTTGGCTAAGGTCACTTCGCCAGCCAGCCAGAGACAAATCTACAGCCAGGAAAGCAGCCCCCCTCTTCTCGCAGCCAAGCTTCTGAACCACTTAGGTGACTGCCTGCACCAAGAACTCTCATCAGAAAGGGGTCAGCATCTGAAAGAGGAAAAGGCCACGGTAATGGGGCTTTTGACAGGCCAGGGGCACTTAGGGGGAAGAGACCTGGCACACTGCAGGGAACGGGGACCAGGATTCCCAGGCCACAGAGCCCGGCAAGAGAGGATCCTGCTTGCATCCTCCAGACCCTAATGCCCCTGGCAGACCACGCTGCACACCATCAGCATCGATCTTCGGCAGGGGCACTTGGGTTGCTGTGGCAACAGGCACCCCCCTCACCGCATCCAGCCCTGCGATCCCAGTCTGGCCACCTGCCCTCAGACTCTCCGTGCCCATCCTCCCATGGTTCCCAGGTTGGGGGGACTCCTCTCTCTTACTCTCTCCTGTCCAAAGCTGTGCTTGAGGGCACAGCGTCCTCATTAGCCAGCTTCCCGAAGAGCTGGGCATATCTGTCTTCCAGGCCTCTGGTACCTGGAGTCTGTCACCAGAACTACATCTCCAGGCACGACTGGGCCCCCAGAGGGAAGGCCCCTTCCTCCACACCCCATATCTCAGACCCTGCTTTCCAAGGTGTTGGCACATCCGAGTTGGTTTGATGCAGCCCATACGTATGTGATGGCTTATTCCTGCGGGGGATCCGGAGATTCCCATATGGTCTCTGCCTACCTGTCTGTCCCCAGGGAGCTTAAGTTCAGTAGCAAAGAAAAAAGGATCAGGTCCAAAAAGATGAAACCCATAGTGAATAATGGCAAATGCTCTAAAATAGATTTTTGGTTTTCAAACTATGGGTCAGAGCACAATAGTGGATGGCGAAGTCAAATTACTGAGTCATGACTAGCATTTGTATATAAAATAAAGAGAATTCATTAGAATAGAATAGGAAGAAAAATATCATAGCTGTGGTCAAGAGGAATTTTGCTTTGTGAAACCATCCTCACTAATGTAGGACGTGTGTGGGGTGGAGGTGGGGGTGTGGGTGGGTTTGTACTGGATTGTGACACCACATGGTGTGGCTCAAGGACAGTCAAATGTGAAGGCCCGTGTTTCAAGAGATGGCAAGGCCTAGAGGAGGCATTTGGAGGAAAAAAAAAGAAGAGATTGCTTAAACACCTGGAGTGCTGGGGAAGCCTGTGGGAGGAGATGGCACTTGCGCTATGGTTCAGAAGATAGGAAGGGGTTTGTCGGTGAGCCATGGGTGAGAGTGAGGAGGGCGTTTCAAGGCGGGGTTCAGCATAGAGCTGGCTATGTGCCAGGCCTGTTAGGGCAAACATCAAGTGCCATGTAGAGTGATGGCAGGAGAGGGGTGGATTCCAGAAAAAGAAAGCCAGGAGACAGAAGTCATAAAATTTGGTACCCCCCGAGGGGCACTGACATGAGGGACCAGAAAGGTCTCAGATTGGCAGCATCTCTACCCTGACTCCCTCTCATCCTCCAGCCCACCCCATGGTTAGTACCATCATGAGATATCATACTTTGGAAAGTATTCTGAGTTTCTGTCCTTGGTTAGCCCCACACCGATCAGTGGGACCAGACTCACACACCTAAACAACTCAGGCCAGGTTATGAGCGAGGGATGAAGTGTGAGGCCCAGACTATTAGGACTCTGGGGTGGGATGGAGTGGGGGACTCAGGAGAGAGAAATCTGTGAGATGGGAGCAATCAAAGAGGCCTTCCTGGAGGAAGGGGCTTAGCACTGAACTTCAGGAAAGCTGGATAACATCTCTGAACACATCCCTAGAAGATGAATGTTCTGCCCTTTGAACCAGAGCCTGGATCTTCCCTCAGACAGGCTGTTGAGAGGGACCTTAAACCCCAATCAGTAAGGGAGTGTTCATTTTACAAAAGGACCAGCCGTCCCCAGATACTTTTACATGGGTCCCTTTGACTCACCCCACACTCTGTCTTTAGTTAAGTAACATCACTAACCCTATGCATCAAAATTCTGTTAACACACAACCTTTCTGTAGTAAAACAGCCCTGAGGAAGGAGAAAACCCACGAGTGGATGTCGGTGCCACGGTGAAAGGCAAGCGGCTGGGGTCCTCACTTTGGGGTCAGGATTGCCTCGACTCCCACCAGGGCCAAGGGGGCAGCCACAGGCCAATAATAGCCCTTAATCTGAAAAACCTCTGAGCTCAGAGCACCAAATTCAAAAACAATTAACCTAATAGACTCTCCCCCATTGTTTCTGCTCCTCAGCAAGTGCTCCCTTAATAATCCCATTGCTTTGAACTCACTGTCAGCTCAACAGAGGTGGGTTTTTTGAGTAACTTAATTATTTCAGAACTCACTGTTTCCAGAAGCAATCTAAGTTTCCCCCTCCAGCTCTGTGACTCTGTGCTCTGGGAGCTATTTAATTAGCTCTGTAGTATATATCTAACAGCAACCCAAAAGAAAAACCCACAGACAACCCACTAGCCAGAGAGCAGAAAACCCCAGTACAAATCACCCCCAAGCCACGGATCATTCAGAATTTGTAAGCAAGTGGGGGAGGTCACATTCACACTCATGGGGCAAAGCAGAGTCTGACAAAGGGCTCTGGAGTTCTCAGGTGGGAGGGGTTCCTCCTGGCTGGAGGTTGAGGGTGGGCTGCCTGGCAGTGGTGGCTTAGGAGCTAGGACTGACTGTCACGCTGGGATTTCAAGAAAGGTAGGTATGAGCATTCTCTGATCTTCCTGCGTTCCCGGCGGGGGGGAGCCCGCACTTGTGGACATCAGACATTGGTTCTCTGAAGTGTCTGGGCAGATTCCAGTCAGACACTGAGAGATCTCACATGGTGCTCCTGCAGGCAGCCACAGCTCAAGACCGGCGACACAGTCCCGTTTCCCCAAGTGTCCCTCGTTCCTGTGTCCCACTGCTTGATAGCAAGGGGTTAAGAACATGCAACCTGAAGCCAGACCTCCTGGATTTGAATCCTGGCTCTACCCCTTCTCATTTAATTAGATTTTGACAAGTAGGGTAATCTCTTTGTGCCTCAGTTTCCTCTTCTGTAAAATGGGTTACTATTACTCATGGGGTTGCTGGGAGGATTGAATGGACGGGCGTAGCTAAAGCGGTTGCAAGACGGTCCGGTCTGTGGTGAACGCCACTCTGTGAAGGGTAGCTGGTATTAAAACGGAACTGCTGCTGGGAAAAAGTACGGATCTTGTACGTATAAAGTGAGAGAAGATGGGCGCCTGGGGGGCTCAGTCAGTGGAGTGGCTGCCTTCGGCTCAGGTCATGATCCCAGGGACCTGAGATCGAGCCCCGCACTGGGCTCCCTGCTCGGCGGAGAGCCTGCTTCTCCCTCTGCCTGCTCCCCCTGCTTGTGCTCTCCTGCTTTCTCTCTCTCTCTCTCTCTCTGTCAAATAAACAAAATCTTCAAAAAATAATAATTATAAATAAAAATAAAATGAGAGAAGAATGGAAATTTTTGGGTATGCGGAAAGCAGCAAATCTTCAGCCACAACCCAGGGCTCCCAGTCAGGTTCAGTTCCAAACAAAATTAAAGAAGGTAGACAAGATGCTAGTCAAAGATTGTATTAAAAATGGGTTTTATCCTGCCTTTCAGCTGGTAAGCCTTTTGCACAATTTTCACCTAAATGACTTTCCCGTGAACTTTTAGATGTGTGTTGTGTTTCCTGGCCTAGAGAGGCTGAGAAGTATGAACCTTATCCTGTGGGCACCCGGTAGCCAGGGAGTGTTCTTGAGGAGGGGAATGACCTGCCTCTTGGTGGTTGGCATCTTTTGTAGGGAATGCCTATCGAGAGTGCTTGGAGAATGGGACATGGGCTTCACGGATCAACTACTCACAGTGTGAGCCCATTTTGGATGATAAGGTGAGTGGCCCCCACCTGCCCCACCTGCCCCACCCCTCATCCCTCTACAGGTATCAGGACTCAGGTTGAGCAGAGAGCATCCTGAGGGTGACAGAACTGGTCCTTGTGCAGCCCAGCCACACATTTTTGCACTTCTTCCCCCTGCCTCCACATCCTGTCCCCTGCTCAGTGACACCACGGGAGAGAAGGGGGACACAGACCCCCACCTTCGGGAGAGCCCTGGCTAGCAGAGAACAAAACCATGTCTGGCATGTGACACAAGAAGGGAATGATGGTGTGACCAGTGTCCCAACATCTAACAGGCTATGTGACTTCCTTCCTCCTCCTCTGGGCCTCAGTTTCCCCATCTAGCATCTGATTCTATGGCTCCACCTGGAAACGAACACAGCCTCCGGAAGGCTGGGCCCCACGGGAATCTGGGTCCCGCTCACACCTCAGCAGCCCCCTTGCTCTGGAACTGGGCTCCAGGCTTCGTGTGGTGCCAGCCTCCTCCCCTTTGAAGTTACGCCTCACTCCTGACCCAAAATGACACATCCCACCTCCACCCCCCCCATTCACCCATTACAGCCCCCAGCAAGGCTGCAACTTTCCCCAAGAAGTCCTGGTTCAGAGGAAAACCATTGAGCTACCCTGAGAAAGGGATGCTACAAAATGTGAGCCAGAAGCGGTCTGCAATAGGGCCACAGGAGCGGCAAGTGGGATGGGTCATAAAGAAGGAGGCTCCCGCCAGACCTCTGGCCTCACCTCTCCACCCGACAGCCTCTCTGAGCAGGGGCAAACCACGGTGGGCGGGGGGTCAGGGGGTAGCCTGCCCTGGCAAGAAGGAGTACTTTGTCACTGCCTCTGCTTAGAAATTGCCAGCATGTGATGATCATAAAAACGCTTTTATTTGGCGTTAATATTGCTCTTAACTTCTCTACAGACATTGCGCCCCCTCACTGCTACATCCGGGACAGACTGATCCCAGGGCACCCTCCAGGCTTCCCAGAGCTTGCTGCTTCTGAGGCAGGAGGGCAGGTTGGCTCCATTATACAGATGTCAAAACTGAGGTCCAGAGGTAGAAATCAACTCACCCTCAGTCACTCAGCCAGCCAGGGTCTGAGCTGAGGTTAAACACAGGTGTGGCAGCTCCCAGTCTGGAATTAAAAAGACAAGAAAATGTAGACAGCCTCACCTCTGGCATATCCCAGAAGATGTTATGTCCAAAGCTGCCCCCAAACTGCATGTCAGGGGGGTCTGACTGCAGCCCTTTGTCTCGACCAAGAGCTGCCCACAGCCAACAGGAGTGAGCACTGGGAGCCAGATGTGGGGATGACACTTGAAGCCACTTTCTGCCTCCAAGGTCACGACACACAGGGTGGCCATAGCTGGAGTGCCCAGCCCCACCCTCTGTGTGCCCCATGCTTCCATCCGCCTGTGTGTCTGTCTGTCTGTCCAGCAGAGGAAGTACGACCTGCACTACCGCGTCGCCCTCATTGTCAACTACCTGGGTCACTGCATTTCTGTGGTCGCCCTCGTGGCCGCCTTCCTGCTTTTCCTGGCCCTGCGGTGAGTCGTCCCCGCTCCGCGGCCTGCTGCTTTTCCCTGCCCCTCCCCCACAGCACCCCCTTCACCCCTCCCACACGGTCTTGCCTCCACTCGGCAGGGTAGGGGGACCCTGAAGCCAGTGGACAGAGGGGTCTGGGGGGGCTGCCAGGACACTGACCGCTGGCAGGCATGCACGATGCAAAGGGGGAGCTGGCTCAGAGAGATCCAGCTGTGGCCACCGCGAAGGGGAATGTGGCTCGCCGTGCAGCCCTGCCTTCACCCGAGACTGAGTCTCTTACCTGGCCTCGGGGTGGGGGGACCCAGTCCCAGCTGATTCCTGACCCCAGGCAGAGCCCGTCTCAGCTCGCTCCTGATCCTGCCTGATCCCTGACCTGGGCCTCCCACAGGAGTATCCGCTGTCTGCGGAACGTGATTCACTGGAATCTGATCACCACCTTTATCCTGCGCAATGTCATGTGGTTCCTGCTGCAGCTCATCGACCACGAAGTGCACGAGAGCAATGAGGTCACCAGGCCGAGGCTTGGGGCTGGGGGGCTCCGGGCTCTGGGGGCACCAACCTCTCTTGCCCAGTCCTCAGGTGTAGACCCGAGCCTGAGCTCATCTCTCCCCCAATCATTGTCCCTCCCGAGCTGGGCCCAGAGTCAGGCTGGGTAGGGGTGGGGCAGGGGCTGCTGCCAGGCCTGGGTCTTGGGAGCAGCACAGACAGCAAAGTGGACTGGTTTGGCCTGTTCCACTCTCCATCTTCTGAATCCAGGACCTCCCAAAGACCCCTTAGAGAAGAAGAGGCTGGAACTAAGCTCCGTTGGGCTTTATCTCAATTCCGGTGAGAGCCCTGTGGGGATTATTTTCCCCATTATACAGACCTGGAAACTGAGGCTCAGGGAGGTTAGGTGACACTGTAATGATGCCTCCACATCTAAGCCAGCAGGATCTTGACCAGGCCACCCCACGTGTCATCTATCCACCCTAGAGCTGTGTCAACTGCTGTGGTACTATGTCCAAGTCACTGCAAAACCCGAGACTAACGAGGCCAAGCACAGAGTCCTGTGGCACACCATTAGAGACTTCTCAATACATTTTCTTTGAACGGTGGACCTGAGCAGATACCCAGTCTGGTTTGACCCTTAACTTGGCCCCCCATTAAGCCCTGCCTCGGCACTCACTGAGTCCAATCCAGTTTGGGGATGCCCTGCAGCCCCATATTAGCTTGAACTGATAAAATGTTGCTTAACTTGGAAAAAAAAGCAGGGTTGGGAGGAGCTTCCTACCTCAGCAGGCCTTTTTGAGAAGAGGAGACAGACAACCTCGTGGGGCCCGAGATCAGGGCTGGGACCCTGGGGGAAAGCTACAGAGGCAGAGACCAGCTGAGCACAGGACCCAACTGACAGCCGGAGCCGTCAGCGCCGGACAGAGAAGGGATGCGCTGTCTGCGGGACAGAGAACACCCATCACAGGGCTCCCCTGACCACCGTCCCCCAGATCCCAACCTCGGCTCTGAGGGTACCCTGGGGACAAAGCCTGGGGAGCGGTGGCCAGGTCAGGAGGCCTGAGAGCTGGCCATGGCTCGCTGCAGCCCTAGACAGGCTTTTACTCTGCCTGCACCCCCATCTCCCCTCTGCAGGGTACTTGGGAGGGTAGCTCTGTTCAAAGGGACAGGGACAAAGGCAAATGGCAACAACCCTCATTTCTTGGTACCTGCCTTAGCCAGCCTGCCTCTCTAGCTGCCCTGTAAGACGCCATTAGTAGTTTCTCATGTCACAGTGGGGTTCAGTGGGGTATGGCAACCTGCCCCGGAGATGGTGAGGCTCCACCCAGAGCCAGCAGTGATCGTTCTAAGCCCAGAATCTGCCCAAACCAGAGATTTTGGAGAATCATCTCGATGGCTGCACCTCACCTTCATAACCCCTGCACTATTATTTATATAACAACTTGCTTTTAATTGACTCACTCCTTTTTTTCTGTGTGAAATTTCCCATTTCATCCCTAAATGGAAACCTTGCTGTGGACCGAAGGTGACTCTCAAAAAACTGACCATGAAAACACAACAGTGTTGTTCAGTCCTAGCCTCTGTCCGCAGAAAGCTCAGGGCCAGACTCCCTCTTTCTTTATGAAAAAGGGAGATTAGAAAGTGCTGGGGGAGAAGCCAAAGAAGGCACCGGTGCAGGCTGGCGTCTTAACTTCATCCCAAACAGCGAGAGAGAATTGGGTGGAACGTGAAGCTTCCCAGAGTGAGATTGGAGGGTCTTGAACGCATGTCCACAAGGTGACTCCTGGCGGGTGCCCGCGCCATGCACTGGGGCCCTGGCCCCAGGCAGCCCCTGACTGCCACCTGCCCCGTGCAGGTCTGGTGCCGCTGCGTCACCACCATCTTCAACTACTTCGTGGTGACCAACTTCTTCTGGATGTTTGTCGAGGGCTGCTACCTGCACACGGCCATCGTCATGACCTACTCCACCGAGCACCTGCGCAAGGGGCTCTTCCTCTTCATCGGATGGTGTGAGGGTCCCTGGGGGCCGCGGGGCCTGGTGGGGAGGGGCAGTGCTTACGAGGTCACCTCCTTTCATCTTGGGTCCAAGGACAGGTGCACAGCCCTGCCTGCCGTCCCCAGGACAGGCTGAGGATGCAGCCCCTCCCTCCCATTGCTGGTGAGGAAGAAGCGAGCAGTCCCTCCAACAGCACATTTTACAAATAGCTCTCCTCTCCTTGCCTGGGAAGACCAATCCAAAGGTGTTTGTCTCTGGTTTCGGAAGACAAGCTGGCCAGCTCCACTTCTCTATCGAACAATCTCAGAAAAGTCATGCTGTCACCTCATCTGTCTGACCCACTTAGAGAGGTTGCTGAGAGAGGGGGAAGCGGGGTTCAGGATGGGGCCACGGATGGCCTGCAGTTGGATGATTGGTCCCAGGCCCCTTGTGGTCCCCTCACCCTGTGTTCTACAAGAGGGCCCTTGACCATCTGTCTGTCCACTGTAGCCTATGTCTGTCTTTCTTTCAGGCATCCCCTGTCCCATCATCGTTGCCTGGGCCATTGGCAAACTCTACTATGAAAATGAACTGTAAGTAGGACCGGCCACCTGCAGGGGTCAGAGGGGTGTCAGGAAAGGTCAGGCAAGGGCTCCAGACAGGCCTTGGGGCAGGAATTGGAGCCCTACCAGGACAGATTTACTTTCCCATTGTCCCTATATTGAGAAGATATGCCTGGCACCCAGAGATACTCGTGTGGTAGGTGTCATGAGTTAGGAACCATGGGTCTTTTAAGTGCCCTAATGCATGACCCCTTTGGCCTTCGGTAAGGCCTCCTCCTCGGAGTGGCAGGTCTGGCCCAGGGTATATAGAGGAGGTCAAGTGCTGGAGGCTGTCAGCCTAGAGCACATCCAAGGCTGTGTCAATGCGCCTTTCACAGACCCGTGGGCCAGAGAAGTGGGCACTTGTTTTATTCTGGCATTGCAGTCCCTGCCTGGGGTACATTGTCCCATCCTGCCACCCTCCCTGCACCAGAGATGTTGATATCTAAGCCACACCCAGATGATGGCAATTCTGGCCATGGCTCAGCCAAGCAGTAGCTGGGAAGCTGGGTGCCCCAAGTTAAAACTAGAGGGGACAAGGGAGTGTCAGTCTCTGGATACAAATCTCCAAGGGGTCTCCGAGGCTGGAGAGAGCAGGTAAGATTTGGGGGCAGGGGCAGAACTGGGGTGCCATGAAACGTAGTGAGCTTCCTGTCAAAGGGGGTGTTCAAGCAAAGACCAGAAACCCCAGTGCTGGGAGGTGGCGCCAGGGGAGATTCCTGTCTAAGGCAGTGTGCACTGGATGACCTCTAAAGTTTCAGAGGACACAGTCAGAATTTCCCAAAGTCCATGTGGCCCTTCCTGAGGTCTAGTAGGAGTGGTTGACGGAGCCAGACTGCGTCCTGGCCCCACCCCTTCCCTTGGACTCTGAAGCTTCTACACCCACCCGCATCCCCAGAGAATAACCAGGCCTCCGGTAGCAGCAGGCCCCCTTCACCGGGTGAATGAGGCCTCAGCTCAGAGAAAGGCCGGGGTCCAGGGCTGGAGAAGACTCCCACCTCTACAGCTGCTGCTTTGTGCGGCTGAGTGCCTGGCGTGCGGGACGGCAGGTCCCGAGCAATGCAGGAACGGGTGCTATAGGGTGCTTGGGCCCTGGGCCAGCAAGGGGGAGCCCAGCTGTCCCTTCATTCGTGAACCTCCTGCCTGCCCAGCCCTGGGTGCCACAGTCTGGCATAGGGTAGGGGAGTGAGGAGGGAGGTGTGGGGAGACCCAGGGCCTGCCCTCAGTCCAGCTGGGGAGACCAGACCCTCCATGGAGGGCAAAAGGCAGCCCAGGGGTGCAGCTGGGATGGTCAGAGGGGCCAGGGCCGTCCACCCAGGCATTTTGGGAAGGCACAGCCCTAGAGATTGGGTCTCGGGAAGGGTCAAGCCAGAGAACCCTGGGCCCAAGTCTACTGTGGTGGCCAGACCGTGGCTCGGCAGGCCGCTCACAACCACCCCATCTTTGCAGGTGCTGGTTTGGCAAGGAGCCCGGCGACCTGGTGGACTATATTTATCAAGGCCCCAGCATCCTTGTGCTCTTGGTAGGTCCTCAGTGGGGGCCCAGAGAGGGCTGGGCATGGGGACGACGCAGAGGACCCACCCACCAGGGATGCTGGGGAAGAATATGGCCCCTTGCACCCCCTCTGTACACACCACCCCACTCCCTGGCAGCCCCCTCCCACTATCCTTACTCCATGCTCCATGTCCTGCTGCGGCCCCTTCAACTCTGGCCCTCGGGTTCTTCCTCTGGGCAGAGAATGGGTCTGACTGGCAGATTTCTAGTGCCCCCCACATCTGACATCCCCTTGCCAGGTACTGAGACAGCCAGGCGAGGGGGCCACTGATGGCAAGAGAAGGGTGTGCGGACTTCTATTCAGCTCAGACCTACATCCCCCTCTGCCCCCAGCGACCCCCTCTGAGGCCCAGCCCACCGCCCCCAGCCTGGAGCGGTGGTACCAGAATGAAGCCTAATGAGCAATTGTTCCTTGTCCAGCTCCCTGCTCTTTGCCAAATGTATTCGCGTTTAAGGTATAATTGCCACCACGTCTTTAATCCACAACGAGCTTTAATTAAGGTAGAGGCTGCATTCGGCAAAAATGAACCCATTATATATCATACATTTTAAAAAAGAGAGACATGCAAAAAACCCCCATAAGAAATTGGCATTTACGTAAGACTTATTTCAGGCTTGGTAATTTCAGGCTTCTATATGCACCAGCTTCCTTAAAGGGCCACACACTTCTTGTGGGATACATGAGAGAGAGAGAGAGAGAGAGAGAGAGAGAGAGCGCCATCCTACCCTTGCACACAGCAGGTGCCTAATGGGGGTTCTGTGGTCTACCTTGGAGACAATTACTGTTATCTCTTTCATTTCCTGACTCCTCCTTTTTGTGACTTCATCTGGGATTCATTTGTTCCCCATCTTTGGAGTGCCCTTGATGTATATGAACTGGAGATGACTAGGGAGGTTTTCTACCCACTGCCGGAAATTCGGAAATTCCACCTTATCTCAGAGGCAGAAGCCAGTCCTTGTCAGCGGGGGGTGGGGGGGGGCGGCCAGGAGTGACCTTGGAGTCCCAGCTGCAATGTGTCACTGGTCGCCACCCTCAGTGTGAACGGAAACCCTTTGAGAGCCGTCCCCTCCCAGGCTACTGCTGAGAGCCCATCCTGGAAGGATTAAGGCTTTTCATGAATCTGGGACCCCGCCAAGAAGGCTGGCCTGGGTGGGGCTTCAGCAATAGTGGGGAGAGAGCCCCTGGCTGCAAGGATGCTGGGCAGCGTGAGGAGATGAACAGAGAAAGGGAGACGGGCATGGAGGGCTCCGTGTCAGCCCCCACTCCCTGCCTGTTCCTCCCTGCCCCTTTCTCTGCTTCCCCCCGCACCACTTGGCCCAAGAGCCCTTTGCGTCTCCCTTTGGGCCTAGCCCACCCCCCACACCCAGCTATTGCACTTATGGGGCTTCCAGGTTCCGCACTGAGCCTGTCCAACAGCTCCATCTTCATAACTTCCAAATCTCACATCGTCTGTGCCTGGAAATAGGAATTATGATCCCCATTTTACAGCTGAGGAAGTTGAGATGAAACTGCCTGCCCCAAGTCACCACTAGGAGCTAGCTGAGCTGAGACGCAGGGGCCGGTTACCCACCCCCTGCCTGTCCTCTGGTTTCATACATGCTCAGTAGCCCGCCACCCCTGCCCTCCCCTGATTCATGGCTGCATTTCTGCTGCTGAAAGACATGACTGAGCTTATTTCTGGGTTCCAGGAAGTGAATTGGCTGGTTCGGTTTGCAGAAAGCTGTTGTGACTGTGTTGTCATGGGAAAAGCATGTGGCACTTACTGGGTCCCGCTCTGGACCAGGCACGGGGCTCGGGGCTCTCCATGAGTATTTTTACCCGCATCGACCTTCTGAGACAGGCTCTGTGGTGTCCCTTTTGGACTGGTGAGGACGCAGAAACTCAGGGAGGTTAATGAAGCAACTTGCCCAAGGCCACGCGAGTGCCAGAATTAGAGCCATGTGACAAGAACTTGGTGCCAGGCGTTCACTTGGAAGGTGGTCCCAGGAAGCACTGTGAGGGGTGGGAGTGGAAGACAAGGCGGGGAGGAAGCCCGGGTGAGGTGATGAGCCGGCTTCCATGGGCACAACCACGTGGAAGAGTGTCAGAATAGCCCCCTGCTGAAGGCTCGGAAGCTGGATCACTTCTCCGCACACGTCCTGCCTCATCAGCGGAGGTTGCCCCCCAGGACATGAACCCTGCATATTTCCAGGTCCCTCTGTTGTGAGGCTGAGCTCCCCTGGCGCCAGAGGAAGCCTGAGGCTGAGAAGTGTCCCCGGCAACTGCAGGGACCCCCGGCTGGGCTCCCACGGGGCACGGAGCATTGGGTCTGTCTGACTAAAGTCTCCTCGTTCTGTGTGCCTCCCAGCAATGCCCCAGCAGCCCCGGTTCCACATGCAAATTCCAGGCCCCCCACCTGCCCCTGGGAACATCTGGGGTGAGCCCAAGATCTGCATTTGGACGAAGGGCCCCGGGTACCTTGGATGTGTACACTGGAGTTGGAGAACCGTGGTGCCCGGGGCCCGGGTGCCAGGCAGGGATGCACGTTGTCTGGGCTTCCTCTGCGGCCCAGGCAGGGCCCTGCACAGAGTAGTCCTTGGGGCATGGGCCTTTGAGGCTTCACCTGCCTAGAGCATGCCAACAGGAGGAGAAAGCTGAGGCACCTGGTGAGGACTAGGCCCCAGACGGGTCTCCAGGCTTCTGGGGGAACCCCCAAGTCCATCTGGCCAACACTGGGCTCCACAGATGCCCGTGGGACAGATAGATGGGCCGTGTTTAACTGACCCGGCAGATGTGCAGTGTGGGAAACTGAGAGCAGGGGAACAGTGAGAGGCGGGACCTGAGCTGTGTTGGCAGCACCCCAGTAAACCTGCCCCATACCCAGACCTGGAGGGAGCAGGGCCTGTCTCCGAGGCTGGGAGCCATGTCTGGAGCCCAGGAGGCAGAAACGTCAGTCCCCTTTCCGTCTCCCTCTCTGCTTGCCTCTGCACAAGCGACAGTGAAGTTCGAGGAGGGTCTCCCATGAGCACCAGATTTAGCAAGTACCCTCATGGTCTCCAGGGGTGGGGAGGACCCAGGGTGCTCTGCACTGGTGAGATGGATCGGTTTACTTTCTCTGCCTTGGTGGGAGGCGCTATGCCGTGGGGCATCCTGGAACAAGCCCTGGTCACGGCCCCCTGGGGTTTGGGACCCTGAGGGACCTCCTCGCTTGGAGCCTTGGTTTCTCACCTCTAACACCACGATGCCAGTCCCTGCTTCATGGGGTCACCAGGAGGACCCATGGTAGCCCTGGGGCTCCGCCTCCAGCCTGTCCCCCTCGTACCTGGAGCCACGGGTCTGGCTCCAGCGCTGATGGGCCTTGCGGTGCGCTCCTGAGCTCCGATCACCCCTCCCTGGTGGTGTGGCCAGTGCCTTCCCTCCGCGTCCTTGCATCTGGCCCAGATTTCATGAACTCCCACATGAGCAACAGCATGACACAGAGGTCAGGAGGCGGACGCTGAGGCCAGCTCGCTTCAAATCCTGACACCAGGGCCTCCTACCTGTGTGGTGTGGGCAAGCCATAGAGCCTAGCCGAACCTCAGTTTGTACATCTGTAAAATGGGAATAATGATCACACCTACCGCATAAAGTCAGCTGCTGGAGGAGTAGCCATGAAGTGCTTGGAACAAAACCTGGAATGGTGTGTGTCCTGGGCCATGTTAGGGAGCACTAAGCCTCCCTTGTCTGTCCCCGTAGCCACCATAATACCCAGATCCCCAGTCTGGGCCTGACACGCACCACCACCTGCCAGGCTGGGGCTCTGACCAGGCAGGGGCGCCCCTCCCACAGAGCCTCCTTAGGAGCGACCGTGCCAGTGGGAGCTGCCGGCATCAGAGCTCCAGGAAACACGGGGCAGGAGCGAAGCTAGACTTCTCCAGGGGAGCTTCTCCAGGGGGTCTGGCCTTACCCTTTCACCTCAAACCCTCTCCCCTCTGCATGCTCAGAGCCCCTGCCATGCAGGCTGCCCTAGGAACATTCTGGGCTGGGAGGGCCCTGCAGCTGCTATTCTAGAAGGGGGTAGATTTCAATGCTTGGGCTCACCTTAGCCACAGTAGCTGCCAACTGGCCTATCTCCTCCGCCCCAGGGCTTTCTCCCCTGGAACACAGTCCCCCACCATCCTTCAGCCCCCAGCTCAAGGACCATTTCTCTAGGCCTTTCTGACCCCTTTCTGCCCGGCCACAAAACTTCTGGGAGCAGGGACCTAACACATGGCAAGTTAACTCACTGAATGAATGAACGAACGAATGAATGAGTGAGTGAGTGAAAGAAACTAGACTGGACAAGGCTAGGGTACAATAATAGCCAGCGCTCACTGAAGGACTCGGATTTGGGGTTGGAGGAAGTGGGAGGTCCAAGAGTGGAGAGCTCTGTGTGGGCTGGGGCCCCGAGGCTCCCTGGAGAAGGAGGGAAGACACCTGTGGTGGGGTGAGGTGGAGAAGATGCTGTGAAGGGGGTGGCTGGGGACAAGGAAAGAGTGACTTTCAGACTTCCCAGGCCCAGGCAGAGATGGAGTGGGGGCAGCATCACTGACTGCCTGCCTCACATGAGTAGGGGGGACAAGGCTTGTATCCCAGCTCCTCGGCACCAGACCCTGTCCCTGCTCTTGCCTCAGCACATGGAACAGGACCCTCAGCCGGGAAGTGCTCTGCAGCTTATTGACGGAATGGAAGCATGGGGTGGGGGAGGAGTAGATAAACTGATGAATGGATTGTTGAGTAGGTATTTGGATGGATGGATGGATGGATGGATGGATGGATGGATGGATGGATGGATAATTGAATGAATTGGTTAGTGGGTTGATGGATGATGGGTAAATAGATTGAATGCAGGGAATGTGCCAGAAATCAGAATATATTTTGATTCCAACAGGCTCTACTGTCACAGAAGTCAGAAAGAATCAGAAAAGGTCAAGTCTTTTGTACCACTTGTACAAGAAAATTAAGATTGATCTAAATTAAGATTGACCTTGTGATCCAAGGGAATATACCAGAAACCCAGGAGCCAGAAATTAGATGAGCCTTAAGGAGCAGGGTGCAGCAGGCCCCTGGCTGAAGGCTTCCCGCCCACCCCTCACCCTGGGTTCTGCAGGCCATGCCACCGTGGGCGTGAGAGCTGCCGGCTGAGGTTGAAGAGCAGCCCGAGCCCTCCAGGCCCCCAGATCCTCCTCTGGCTTTGGGGTCGTGCAGAGGCCAGAGGGCTCTCTCTTCCCTGGTGTCTGCCAGTGTCCCCCCACTCTCAGCCTGGGGTCCAGAACTTAGGAGGGCTTAAGAAGTGACGGATTCTTGGGACAGAGCCTCGGGCGGAACGTGTGTGTGTGTGTGTGTGTGTGTGTGTGTGTGCGCGTGCACACACATGTACTCACACGGTGCATATGCCTGAGCCAGCAGACGCCCTCTGACCCATGGGCACTTCCTTGGGAGAGATTTGAAAGAAAGGGAATCTCACTTTCCTGTCTGCTCACGTTTGGAGATGGATGGAGAGAAACGCCAGCATGCCCACGTCCCCAGATCCACAGGCGCTCATGTGAACACGCTCACACAAGCACAGAGAACAGACCCCCCCCCCACCCCGAAGCATTTGGAGGGCAGCGCACAGCCACACAGACAAGCCAGTGCGGATGGACGAGACACTGGCAGGCCCACAGAGACCATCCACAGCACGAGCATGCCTCGGGCGGCCCCGCAGGCCAGTCCTGGGAAGAGACTGGATGCATCGGCTCTGATGCCGAGAAAAGACTCAAAAGGAAGATAAATGAGGCCCTTCCAGGAGCCTTGGAGCCAGCCCAGCAGCCCAGCAGCCCATTCATCTTCATGGCCTCAGACGTGCCTGGGAAGCATTTTCCTGGGTGCAAGGGAGGGCTGGTGAGAGATCAGTCACTCCCTCTGGCCAGGTCCACTCCCCCAGGGTAGCAGGGCCTCAGGGGAACCCTCAGTCGACAAGGGGGCGCCCTGCAGCAGACAGGGCAAGGGACTGGGGTGGAGTCCTGGGCGGCTTCACCTGTGGCATCCCCGAGTGGGGCAGGGGGGTGGGGGACTTTCTGAGGAGCCATGCCTCAGGAGAAGTGGCCTTTGTGTCCTTGGTCACTGCCTCCAAGGCTCCTTTCCCCCCTCGGGTCTGAAGGTGGAGAAGCGGGCCGTGGAGCCTTCAGGGGACGGGGACTTCTGCCCGTCCTGGTGAGGGAGAAGCATAGGCCTTGGGACCGCAGGCAGGGGCTGGGGCGACGGGTAGGACGTATGTGTGCATGGGACGTGGGGTTCAGTGGGTTATAGGGGGAAGTGGCTGCCTCTCGGTTCATTCCCCATCTCACGGTCCTTCTTTCTTCGCCTTCCCTCCCTCCAGGTCAATTTTGTATTTCTTTTCAACATCGTCAGGATCCTCATGACAAAACTGCGAGCATCCACCACATCGGAGATGATCCAGTACAGGTGGATGATGGGTGCCTTAACCCCCAGAGGACAGAGACGAGGAGGGCATCCGGGCAGGGCCCTCCAAATCCTCCTAGTCCTCAGCCAGCGAGCTTGCTCGGGGCCCCAGAAGAAATGGCCCCTGAGTGGGACCCTGCCTGCAGTGTGGGCTCAGACCAGTCTTGTCACCCTCTCACTTCCCAGGAAGGCGGTAAAGGCCACCCTGGTCCTGCTGCCCCTCCTGGGCATCACCTACATGCTCTTCTTTGTCAACCCTGGGGAGGACGACCTGTCGCAGATTGTGTTCATCTATTTCAACTCCTTCCTGCAATCCTTCCAGGTGGGCTGTGGGACAAGATGGGGCACCAGTGTCCTCACAGAGACCTCACACGGGACATGGTTCACACTGAAACATAAGTGCATGCACACACTGAACCCCAGCCCCGGGCCCTGGCACCCCCACCCCAGGGGTCAGGCGGGCTCACCCCCTGACTGGCTCTTGATCACACTAGCCTGCACCTCCTGGTGGCCCAGCACCTGTTCTGAGGATTCCTGACAGCCTGTCGCTTCCCGTGGGCCCCAGTACACCCGCACCATGAGGGGTGGGCTCCCCTCCAGCTCTGGGGTCCCGGGCCCAGGTGTTCCCAGCCATCCCTGCAGAGTGGCTCCCCAAGCAGGTCACTGACCCTTCCCTCCTTCCTTTCCAGGGTTTCTTTGTGTCTGTCTTCTACTGCTTCTTCAATGGAGAGGTATGAGACCAGGCTCCAGGGCCGTCCTCAGTTCCCAGCCCAGCGGAGGGTCCCTGGCTCTGCTCAGCTCTGCCCTGGACAGGGGAGGGGAAGGCCGGAGGAACCACACCCAGCTTTGGGAAACAGGAGTCCTGCTCGAGCGTCTCGAACCAGCTTAGGAGGTCACCTGTGCAGGCCGGAAACAATAGGCCGGCACTTCACAAAGGCACTTGGAGGGCTGGCTGGTCAGGGAGCCCAGGCTGCAGGGTCTCCTGGAAGGAGGAGCCAGGGCACAGCGGGTAACAGGCGAAGGCATTCCAGGAGCGGGCCAGGTGCGAGCTGAGCACCCAGGCCTTGATGGACGCAGGGAGCAGGAAAGACACCAGCACATTCCCCCACCACAGAGCAGACCACACGCCTTGGGGCCAGTGCCAGGGAATGAGGCACCGGGGACAGTCTGCTTAGCTCACAGAGCCCAGAATCTTGGCATAAGCAGCTTGGGAGAGAGGCTCACACCGGCCTGTGGTGGGTGAGGACACACAGTGGGCTATGGGGCAAAGAGTAGACACAGCCCCAGGTCCCGAGAGCTTCCGAACACTCAAGAGGAACGCCAGCGCCATCCTGAGGCCCTTCCCCTGCCTATGCAGAGGGTGACAGTCGGGGGGTGGGGGCGGTCTCTGCACACCTAGGTCTCTGGCAATCAAAGCAGACCTCACATGGGCAAGTCTGACAGTGAAGCCTGGCCGGGGCTGGAGGGCAGGGAGAGAAAGCTGCTAAAGCAAACACACAGTGCCTCTGGGGCATTTATTCTGGTCAGCCACATGCTAGCCTAGCATATGGGGAACACAAGCCGTTTTGCAGAAAACTTTAGTTGCAAAACGAATGAGAATAATATGGCACCGGCAACGATCAGGTTCTGAAATGACTAGAACTGTTAAGTTTTCCATCTCAGCAGCACATGCTATGGCCAGTGAGGCAGGGTCCGTCAGCTGGTGGAGGGGGCTGGAGGGGGCTGGAGGAAGGGCTTTCAGGAGGGAGAGGGATGCCAAGTACGCGAGAAGAGCGCGCAGCTCAGCAGGTGCCCAGGAGAGCGAGAGACAGATGTGTGAACGTGCTGCTTGGGTCCCACCGTAAAGAGGAGGTGGCAGAGGGATGGGGCAGGGAAGGCAGTGTGTCCCAAGGAAGGGTCAGCAGGGAGCTTCTCCAGGAGAGGAATGAGGACCGACGGCAGGAGCTTCTGGGGCTAACGGCTTCAGGGGAAGGACCTGCTTTTGGAACCAGCCAGTCGCTCCCTGGGTGTGAGTGTGGTGGTCGGGAGGGCACCCCAGCCTCCCTTCAAGGGCCCTGCAAGGGGCAGGGAGCAGAGGAGAAGCCTCCCAGTTCCCAGGACTGGCCCCTGCAGGCCCCGCTGAGCCTCTGCCTCCCCCGCAGGTGCGCTCGGCCGTGAGGAAGAGGTGGCACCGTTGGCAGGACCATCACTCCCTCCGAGTGCCCGGGGCCCGGGCCATGTCCATCCCCACGTCGCCCACACGGATCAGCTTCCACAGCATCAAGCAGACGGCCGCCCTGTGACCCCTCCATCACCCCGCTTGCTCATCACTCCACCAGCAGGACAGCTTCCCTATCCTCCTGGGGCGCCTATCTCTGGGTTCACTTTGCCACCTCGCCGCTCGGGCCCTGGTGGGGGCAGAAGGGAGGGGAGACGTCAGCTGGCCCGCCCTGCTGGCTGGAGAGAGGCGTGCGGCAGCAGGCTGTGCGAGAGGCTCTTAGGAGCCAGGCCCACTAGGCCCAAAGTCTCAGTGCAGAGGGATGGCACAGGGGCCACCCTCCAAGAAGAGCGGGTCACATGTCTTCAGGCATCTGCCCACACCAGCCTCTCTCCCTGCATCCTCACTGTAGCCCCATTCACAGGCGGGGAAACTGAGGCCCAGCGCCAGGAAGGGCCTGCCCGAGTCACACAGCTCGTTCGTGGCACAGTAGGGGCTCCCCTCTCTGTGAGAGCCGTCCCACCAACAGCAGGGTGACATTCGGCCTTGCTCCCTGCTCCCGGCCTTCTGCTTCCTTGCTCAGGGCTGCCCTCACAGCAACTGGAAGCAAAGAATTAGTTTGGCTTCCTCCCAGGGGCTCTCACGTAGACCCCAGCCCAGAGCAGGCCGTCTCTCTGCCCCTCCCCAGCCATCTCTGGGGTCCTAGGAAGGATGCTGCTTCCTGTCCCGGGACACCTCTTCTCGGCCTAGTCCACAGACTCAGAGCCTTGGGGAGGGACACGTGGGGAAGGAAGACACAGTTAGGGCAACCAGACACATAGTGCAGATGAAACGAGGAGGAGAAGCATGGTGGCCGGGGACAAGGAGAAAGAAAGCAATTAGGTCTTTGGTGACTAGAACGAATCTCCCAGCTCCCACCACAGACCGGGCTTCATTTCAGCCTCCCCTTCAGAAACATCTCAGCTCTCTGTGAAATAAACCATGCCTCTGTGGAAACGGCTTCCCCTCAGGTCAAGTCAACCAGACATACGAAGGGGTGCCGTGGCCAAGGATGGGGGGCTGGATCCTCTCTCGTTTGCAGAGCCCATGGCCCCGGTGCAGGGCTGGTTCTCCTCTCTGACCTGTGTGTCTGCAGGTCTGTCCCTTACTCCCCCAAGACAGTCTCTAGCCCTCCTTTCCTACCGAGGGCAGTTCAATTCAGCACAGAGGAGAGGTGCAGCTTGCCCAGCACGCCACAGCCCATCCGAAAATGTTCTAAAATCCGGAGGCAAGTGTAGACAAGGCCCCACAGTATTTGTGAACAGCACCATGAAGAAGTTCCAGGAGAGGGTGGGAGTGGAGGAGGGGAGGCTGGAGCCATCAGGTCAGGGTTCAAAAGGGCTTTTGCTCTAGGAATACCTACAACGTATTTTTTTTTTATTATGTATCCCATCTTGCATATTTTTCAGTTGCCATCTAATATTTTTTTCACATTTTTTTAAATTGGTGAGAAAGGTGATTTCTGGCTTTTAGCAAATATTTACACTTTTAAAATAAAACTGCCGCAACACTTTAAAATATATCATTCAGAATCCAAACACAGCTGTGATTTAATAGCCAGCCTCTTTTGTTTGAAAAAAACAAGCTAACCAGCTCTTCCTCAGGAGCTGGAAATTTTACGTTGTTCCTTTTCTCTTTGAACTTCTGTCTTCATCCCATTTCCCCCATAGAATTTTATACTAATGTAGTATTTTTATGGTTGAAAGTCTTTCCTTGCTCACCTTATCATACTTCTCTGCCACAAAATATATTTAGAAATTGAAATAGAATTAATTTTCTGTGACTAAAATTTGTAAAGAGTTTTTTTAAACACATCTTCTGGATTGAGTTATCACAACTACTTTTGATATAAAATATAGGGTACAATTGATTAATATAACACAGACACTGAAAGTTTTTGCAAGGCAAATGTAAAGCCTTACAAAAGGAAAATTTATTGAAAACCCATCTTAATGGAATGGATAGGAATTTAATTGTTCATGAATCTGTGGGTGAATATTTATTGCTGGAATGAATCAGGACTTAGCATCTTTTCTTTCTTTTTCATTTTTATAGCTCCACGTGCTAAGAATGAGGAGCTTTTTCACATAAATAAGTAGATGTCACTCGGGTCTCTGACCTCCTGAGACGTATGCCAAAAACTGCATAGTGATCTATCAACCAAATAATGTGTCAGGCCACCACGTGATTAAGTCCTCTTTAAATTTGGCTGAAAGAAATGAATTGAAAACCACCTGACTTGCCAAAGGCTTGACTACCCCACCAGCAGCTGAGCGGGGAGAGGTTAATGACTAGGCGGTGCATCTGAGTGACAAGCGGCCGGGCCCCGGCTTTGCCTGTCGGCGGGAAGGCAGTGGGGCTCCCTGCCTTTGTGCTTTCTAGATACACAGAACGAACTCTTGTGTGTCTTGTAAAGCCTCCCTGTGTGCCCAGAGGTGGTGTACTGGCTGCTTCCATTAGCATCATGGGGGGTGCTTGTAGAGCAAGCAGCTTGGTGCTCATCAGAGGTCCCTCAGATGCGGCTCCTCGCCCCACAGCCCTGTTTCCCGGCCTGCAGAGCATCGGAGTCACGAACCTTTGCTCAGGAGGCAGTTTGGCCTGTTCCCTCTTCAGAGAAGGCCCGTCCTCGGTTCCTGCACTGACCGACCGTGCATTCCCTCATCTCTGGGGTCCTCAGTCATGCCCTCACCCCAGGCCCTGGCTATGAAATGCCACCAGAGGCATTCGACCCTCTGTGGGTCCCGCACTAGTTAAGCTCGTTAGGCACCTGCTCCTCGCAGCCAAGCCAGGCCTTGTGAGCATCTGCTTCAGCGTGGGCAGTCCCTCGCCGAGCTGGCTTTCCTGGAAAGTGGCCTTGTTGGTGGACGCTCCTCCTCAGTAGGCAGGTTCTGGCACCCAGACCCCTCAGGGCCCTTTCACCCCCCGGATTTATAAAGCTGAGGAAGGCTTGAGACCGCAAGTGTATTCCTCAGCCCAGCCTTGTGGCCCCACTCCCAGTGAGAGACCACAGAGCCCTGACCCCAGCACGGCTCCAACGCCTGGCCTGTCAGCAAAGCGGGGCCCTTGAGGGGGTCGGAGCCTGCAGATGACAAGGACACCAGCAGACGCGGTAGGTGTGGAGCGTCTGTGCGGTGGGCAGTGGAAGGTGAGGATGACGTGTCCCTGCTGGAGCGGCTGTGGTGCAGGTTCCACCTGAGGGCTGAAGCTGCAAGCCCCCTGCTCTCCTGCGAGGGAGGCTGACCAGCAGCAGAAAGGAGGATGGACTTCGAGTGGAATTGAGAGGCTCGCGGAAACCGACCACCGACATGTGGACGTACGTAGCGGGAGGTACACACAGAGGCTCACAGAGTGGAGGCGAACACTCCGGGGGCCGCAGAGGGAGGCCCGGATGGACGCTGAGAGACTCCCGGGGACACGCAGAGGGGCACCCAGGCGCCAGATGCACACGCGTCCATCAGTCGGTCGTTCCCCGTTTACTGAGCCCCCCTGTGTGCCATGTAGGGAAATAGCAGCACGAATAACACAAGGTTCCTGTTCCAAGAAACCCAGAGTCTACTTGAAAAGAAATAGCTCCCCAATGGCACCAGGTAAAAGCAGGAGAAAGGACGTGCTCTGTGTCCCTCCCTGACCGGACGTGCCAGTGTCCGCTTCCGTCTGCTGTGGTGAGGAGGAAAGGATCAGGCCTAAGGACGGCGAACAAGCCAGGTTCTGCGGCTGGCGCTTTCCTCCGCGCCCTGCATTTTCCACGTCTCTGAGACCATGCCTGTGGTGGCCTCAAGCCAGACGAGGTTTGGGGGACACAAGAACCTCAGCTGCCCTCCCCTATGCCCTGCCCATTTCCCATAGTCCGGGGCATCCTGGACTGCCACAGAGACAGACAGAACTAGAAAAGGAGCCCAGTGTTTGCTGCTCTTCCTTCCTGAGCATCTTCTGAGCACCGTGGGCAGATGGGGCACATGGGCAGGGAAGCGATGGGCTGGGAAGGGGGCTGTCACACAACAGGTCGCCCCCTTCACATGTCTGAGGCTGACACGGGGCGTGCCTGGGGGCTGCGAGGCACAAGGGGAGTCCTTTCCTGGAGTGACACTTCAGCCAGGATGTGGGAGAGGTCTGTGGACAAGAGCTGTGGCTCCTGGCAGGGAGCCTGGCCGGGGGGCCCACTGCTCTGAGAACACACCCGGGTGGCTCGTAAGAACCAACGGCGCTGCTCTTCGAGAGCAGACTTTGGGAACCTTTGTTTCCAGACTGGGTGGGATCTAGAAATCTGCACGTTCATAGGCCCCTCAGGTGTTTCTGTTGCTGTCTGGTGTGGGAGCCACTGAACTAACAAGGAAACATCTCGTCTCTCCTTTCCAAAACACACACACACACACACACACACACACACACACACACACACACACACACACGTACGTACTACTATAGAAAGGGAAGGTGAGTGACCTGACCTGCCTTTCTGGAAACCTCTAAGGCAGCTATAGCAGGAGGAAAGAGGCAGGTACAAAACATGTAAGTGTATTCATCAATATGCTTATTATGGCTTCCAGCTCTGCCCTGGAGATGCCACTAATTCTCCTGAGGGAGCCGCGCCACTTAGAGAGGTTAGTTAGCAGGAGTGGGCTGAGAGCGCGCTGAGATCACTGCCCTGTATTGACCAAGTCTCCCCCAGATAGTGTTGGTAGGGATTGCTTCGCTCAGAGCCTGAGGCCCTCCCAGAGAGCTGCGGCATGCTTCCCCCACCACAGAACCACCAAGTGGACTCCATCTAGCGAATCCTGTCCATTCTACAGGACCCAGCCCAAAGAGCCTCTCTTCTAGGAAGGCTTCCTACCAGCATCGGTCCGACAAGTCCCCCTGGGAAGCCCCTACGGCAATCCTTGCCAGGCTCCACTGCCAGGCTGGGAATTGCTCAAGGACTTACATCCACAGCAAGAGCTCTGTTCCCAGTAGGAGCTCTAGAAACATTCACTAAATAAACTGGCCTTTCCTATTTGTTCCACAGAGCTGGTAACTCACAGCGGGAGTCCAGTGCTGGCAGGACAGACCAAGGGTACAAAGAATCCCAGAGACCTATTAGCTTTACATTGGGGGAAAATCCATTCTCCAGCTCCAGACACCCACCACCCCCAACCAGAGCCCCGGGGCCAGGCCCAGCCTGAGGGCATCCCCTCCCCATGTGCAGGCAGAAAATTGGAGGAGAGCCTCTCCATCCTTCCAAGACTTCCCTGCAGGTGTCCGCCCGTTAATCTCACGCCGTGTGTGGGGCCCCATGCCTTGATGGGCCCTGACTTCCCGCTGGGTGGAGGTAGGGGACCAGACCTGTGCCCCTGCTGTCCAGGAACATGCCCACGGTCCTCTGCTGGGGAAGTGGAAGCACCTCTCCCAAAGACAGGTCCTGGCTTAGACAACTGACTTTATGATCACCCTACTTAAACCTCACATTTGTCTGAGGACGCAGCAGGGGCCACAAATGCTACTTGGAGAAATGAATGATGAAAGCCAGGGCCCCCAGAAACTTCAAAGTGTTAGCTACTGCACTTTGGAAAGAGAACCCAAGCAGAGGGACCTTCCGAGGCCAAGTCCTGCATCCAGTCTTGATAACTGCTGGTTGGACAAATGAGTGAGCAGGCAGGAGCATCAGCTCTGGAAGAAAACCATCCCTCTGCTTCTGCTGTGAAAACAAGAAAGTAATTAATTGTGGTTCATAATTAGTTCTACAGGGGACCAAGTGAAGCCTTCTCTGGCTCCCTCAGGCCCAACCGCAAGCAATGAACAATCCAGCATCATGGATCCCCATGGAGGCCCCTCTGCCCGAGAAGATAGAGAAATTCAGACTTGTCATTTCTTCCTGCTTCTCCCGGTTCCAGTCTCCGTGTCCTCTGGAGAAGGCAGGTGGTGGACCCATGAGGGATAGGGACCCTTTCCTTATTCCTCCAGCTTGGCCCAAATAGCGTGTCCTTCCGGGGCTTTCCAAAGCGTGCACTATGGAGTCTGTGCCTCTAGTCCCTAAGCTAATGAACTCCCCCAGCCCTGTGTCTCCATATCCATCTCAGTCCTCGGTTTGAAACAGATTCTGGGCTATCCCCCACCCCACACCCTCAACATTGCACACCTAAACGTTAAGGTCTTTATGATGCGGGATCCTCGAGCGTGAAGGTCAAGAAATAATTCTTGAGGCGTTTCACAGTGCAAAAATGTGCTTTTATTAAAGCACAGAGACAGGACCCGCGGGCAGACGGAGCTGCACTTGTGAGTGTAAAGAGTCATTGATTATATACTTTGTAGTTTAGTTAGTGGGGATTAGGGCTAAGTCTCTAAGGAATTTGTGTACGTTGAAAGTGAGGTGTACGGGATCTTGGAGGTCTGCCTATTGTCAAGATAAGGTTACCCTTTCTTGTCTAGTAAAACATGAGTCATGAGACCCTTGAAGAATGTCATGTTCTACGTGTCTCAGATGTGCATCAGTGGGCCCCGTGTTGTATACGATTTATTCTTAGTCATATTCTTCCTGCCTTTGTTTCCCTCAACATTTTCATCGGAAGGAATGAGGAGAAAAAGTTCTTCCTTCGAAATGTGGATTCTTTTCCCTACCTAGAAAAATATAAATATATGAAATGTACAAATACTATGCATTAAATAGTGCAGAAAATTTCTAAAGAAATCCTCAAAAGAACCACAGACCCGGGGCGCCCGGGTGGCTCAGTCATTAAGCATCTGCCTTCGGCTCAGGTGGTGATCCCATCTGGGGATCGAGCCCCGCATCGGGCTCCCTGCTCCGCGGGAAGCCTGCTTCTCCCTCTCCCACTCCCCCTGCTTGTGTTCCCTCTCTCGCTGTGTGTGTGTGTGTCTCTCTCTCTTTCTCTCTGTCAAATAAATAAATAAATAAATCTTAAAAAAAAAAAAACTAAGGGGAAAATTAAAAAAAAAAAAAAAAAGAACCACAGACCCAAGTTTAAAAGCCCGTGACCTCAAGATAAAAGAAAAACGCTCTCATGTAACTAATTAAAGAGTCTCCCACATTGGCGGTGCTCCAGCCTGCCTGTTAGAGGCAGCAGGGCACTCTGCATCACACAGGTTTGTGAGCCCACTCCAGACCTCCTGAAACACAATCCCAGGGGGCGTGAATCCACACTTTTACCAGGCCCCAGGAGTGCTTCTCACCCAGGAGGGCCCTGGGAGCCACCAGCACACAAGGCCTCTTCTCCCTCCCTCCCTCCCTCCTTCCTTCCCTGGCACACAAGGCCCTTGGCTCGCTGCACCTCCTGCTCTGTCCACCTCTCCCCTGCAGGGCACAGCTCTGCCTTTTCCCACACCAGCTACTGTATTTAGGTTGGGTCTCCAGCCGGAGCCTTGTTGGCCCCAGTCCTGAATTGCCAGTACCCAGGAAATGTCGGGATTCCAAGAGAGATTTCATTTGAACCAAGGGTTCCAAAAGCATGAATCTGAAAACCACTGAATTCACACAATCTTAGTCCCTTGGGCTCTCTCCCCTTGGTGCTCAGGGTAGGAAGGAGCTTTCTAAGTGAGGCTGCTAGGGGAAGCTTCTACCGAAGCACAGTAGAACGAAACAAGACAGTACAGGAATTAGTGCGTGTAGTAGGGCCATGTCAGTGTGCTGAACTTGGAGGCAGAAAGGAAAGAAGTGAACACCACACAGGCCTCAGCATGGCAGACCAGACTAAATGTTTTCCCATGTACGTTCTCATTTAATCCTCTTAAAAATCCGGCAATATAGAAAAACTCAGCCTATAAAGAAAGAAAAAAAAATGCTCGCTACAAGTTCCTCTCAGGAAGTCTAACCCAGACCCAGGAACTCCTGTCCCTCAAGGGCCTTAAAGTCTTAAGAGTTTCTCTGCTTTGAACTTCTTCTCAGAGTCTACGATTTCATATGAATTTTTAAATTTATGTTCATTTTAGTTATAATCTTAAAAAGGTAGTGAAAGTCTTAAATTTTAATAATCGTCTTAAAAAATATTTGACCTTAAAACACCCTTTTCATAGTGTCAACGGAAATATAGTTTAATCATACAAAACGGTAGCTACAGTTCCTCAAACTGGGGATTCCCTAATGTATTCCACAGTTTTGAGATTTGGTGTCCTCTATCAAGGTCACTAGAATATACTGAATTTATGAACCTGCCTTGGCATGAATGACCCAGCGACTGCCGGGCTTTTCCCGAGGGACCTGCATTTTAAGCCAAGAGTTGAGTTACATTATGTGCATTAGGGGGTAGACATTCTGAAGTGAGCCAGTTTTTACACCAAAATACTGAATGCGGGAGCTGCCCTGGAGAATATGCATCCTTAAGTCAAATATTTATTGAGCACCTACTGAGTGCTCGCAGTCTTCTGGGCATAACAGGCATATAGCCATGAATAAAACAGACCCAAATCCCAGACCTCATGGAACCTACATTCTAATGGGGAGAGTGAAAATTAAACAAGAAGGAAAATATGCTATATAGCATTAACTGATAAAGGGGACAAAATAAACGAGGAATGGGAGATAGAGTGTGCATGCGTGTGAATGTGAGGGGAGGAAGGTTTGGCTCGAGGTTGAAACTGTAAGTGGAATCGTTGGGGACGCCTCACTGGGGGTGACTGCTGGATCAAGTCCTGAGAACAAAGGGAGTACTTGTGAGCATCTGATCCTGGCGGGAAGCGTTGCAGACAGATGGAAAAGTCAATGCCAAAGCCCAGTGTGCATGTGTACGTGCCTGTGTGTGTGTGGGGGGGGGGGGGGCTGGTGGGGAGGGAGATGGGGGCGACCATGCAGGTATTATTCTTGAGTGAGAAGAAAAACCACTGAGTCTGAATTTGTAGGACCAATGGGATCACGTGGGCTGCTATTTTGAACACAGATTGTGAGACAGACTTCAGATAAGAGTCTTGCAATAAACCAGTAAGGAGATGGTGGTGGCCGGACCAGAGTTGTGGCCTGATTCTGAATATCCGGTGAGGATGGAGCCAATGGTCTGGATGAGGCATATAAGAGAAAAAGCAGTCAGGATGGGCACTGAGGAGCTGTTACAAACCGAGAGGTCAGGTTTGCAAGCTTGCTTCAGAATTCTTTAGAAAAAAACGGAAGGTCTGGTCTCAATTTTTAAAAGAATGTTAATAAGGATTTTTTTAAAGCTTGTGTTTTTGTTTTTTTTTTTCCTTTCCCAGAGTCTCGCTGTGCTTAATCTCGCTATCAATTAACTGGCACTCAGATGCAGAACAGTGGGTTTTGATGAACTAAAAAAGGTTTTAATTAGGCTAAGTTGTTTTAGTTAGCACAACTGCTTTTGCACTAATTGTTGGCGATTGAGTTTTAAGATGTAACAAATGCAGACACTGTTTGGAAAAATTCTATGCAGGCTCACTTCTGTACCAAGTCCAGAACATTACAAGAGCAGGCAGAGAGCTTTGACTCCCAAAGAGAGAAGAGCTCTCTCTTCCCAGCCTCACACTCACAAAATTTTCATTAGGTTCAGGCTCAGGCTGTGGCTTGGGACAGAGGAATGAGGGTTACAGCAGGACCATCACAGCTAGATTCTGGAAGAGTCGGAACTAGAATGCACTTTATTTTATGTCCAGCACAGCCCCCCACCCCAAATCCTGTAAGCTCGTGGCTCCACGTGATACCCAGGGAAACTAAAACCCCACTGCACATGTGCCCCTCCACCCTGCCCCACTTAGCTAATCGTCTCACTGGATACAGGTTCTTATAAATTCACATTTTCAAGGGAAAGCCCTTTCGGGGGAGCAATGGGTCCAGCATTTCATATGGGAAGAAAGTTCCCAACCGTAGAAATAGTAGGGAAAACACCAAAAGGAACCACAATCCCCTCTGAGGGATCCCCCACAGCTCATCTTGACTACACTGTCCCTGCCCCAAACACACGCATTACAGAGTGGAGGCTCCCACAGAGTAGATGGACTTTGGTGTTGACAACTTGACCCCTATTGTCAGAAGAAATCATTCAGGAGACCTTTCCCCAATTTGAGGGGGCAGGGCGGGGCTCAGGCTCTTTATGGCTTGAGCTGTAACATCCGTTACAGCAGTGGTTCTCCTAGGTGCTTTCAAAATAATATTGATGCCCAGGCCCCACCTTGGAGAAACTCATTAAACTGGTTTGAAGGGGACACAGACATGGGTATTTTTTAAAGCTCAAGTGATTCTACTGTGCGGCCAGGGTTAACATCTTTTACTGCAGCAACAGGTTTAAAAAGATGTGCCCTTTAACATGCTAGGAAGATAACACCATCCAGCCAGGAGAACAGCATGTCACAAACACAAGAGGAGCTCCTGGGCGAGAGGACAGGGGCATGGGCTGCTTCTTTCCAGCAATTCCTGTCAAAGCTCCCAAATTATGTCCCAATTTCCAGAAGATTCCTTAATTCCATCCACATGATTTTAACACAATTACTGTTTAGAGGCAGCCTAATAACCAAGAAGTATTGAAAGGCAACAAGAGGTGAATTTTGAAGCACAGCAAACTTGTTCATCCATTCACCTACTGAATCAGCTAAATTTCTTCATGGTGTTAGCCAAATGCCAAATGAAAACCTGCCTTAAACTAAAGGCTATCAGCAAAGATGCTGGCACGAGTTTCTTTAATGTGAGCAATGCTATCAAAACCTCTCCATCCCAGCCTCAGTCAAGAGATACAGATTAATAGTTTTTCCTGGTGATAGAAGATTAAGTGCAACTATATTCAGAGATAATTTGGATTTATGTCCAGGGCACCCAGTTCTCTCATGAATAGATTCCACTGGCTAAAACAGACACTACCATTACCCTAAGTTTATACTGGTTTAGGAAAAGTAAATAAAGGTCTAAAAGGAATCTATTTCATGAACAAAATAATTTTGCAAGTTGTCACAGAGCTCATTTGACATCTGACATCTCTAGTACCATCTCACACAATTAGTAAGATCATTTCTATATTTTTATGACTTGGCAATGAATTTTTTCTAGAACATCCAGCTATGTTCAGTATTTTACTATTATGAGCTCCTGCACAAGTCAGGCACAGATCACTTCTCTGAACATACCTCCTCATTGTATTCGAAAGCCCTGAATTCCAGCCTAGGTTTTAAAGGAACTACTGTGTTCTTACGCACATTCCATGGAAACCAGTTTGAATCTGACCCTTCCCCATCACTATTTTTGGAGAGAGTGATGAACAGGAGTAACTTCTCTGAGAGGCAGTGCTATTTATCCAGCTCTTGTTGAACTAGCCCACAGTCTGATACACACAAATACGCAAATAATTAAGAAAAAGGACTCACAAGAGCAACAAGCCAGAAAGACTCTGGCTTTAAATACATACTGAGCTTGAACAGAAGAGAGGGGTGTGTGTGTGTGTGTGTGTGTACAGAAGAGAGGGGTGTGTGTGTGTGTGTGTGTGTGTGTGTGTGTGTGTGTGTATGCAAAATTCGTGTGTCAAGAGCCTCTTCATTCAGAAGGCAGTCCTTCACCTGCTTGTGCTCAGAATCGAGCACATATGGCACAAACAGAACCCATGAGCTATGCTACTGGCCCACATTCCCCACTCAGGTAATCAGTCACTTGAGATGCAGCGGGTGTTCTCTCAGGAGAAATCACACACTGGCCCTAGGGGAGAACAGAGAAGAGAAAGGGAGGACTCCCAGAAGTAATACCCAGCACTGAACTCATGACAGATGTATTTGCCAATGAAAAGTGAAGACAGTTTTAGTTCTAATCCCTTTATGATCCAAAGTAGGCAGATCCCACTATGTATAAAATATGTATCTTTACTATTAATGAGCTCATAAGAACGTCTGAGGCGGTGGTGACTGACTAACTATGGAGGTACTCACTGTAAAAGGAAGTAAATTAGAATAAGCAAAGACAACGTCCAGCCCCAATGTGAGAATGCTAGAATATATGCTAAGTCAAGAGCTATAAGAAATCTGAGGTGAAAGGAATCCCTACAAAATGAACACTCAGTTTATTCAAAATCTAGTTCCTTCTAATAATGAATGCTTTAAAAAGCACCAGGTAGAAGAGAAATAAGCTTCAGTAAAAGGCTTTCTTCCCCCCCAAGAAGTTCATTCAAAAATTCAAGACTCATCCCAAGTCTACTCGGTGAGTACCTACTACGTACTGTGGTGGGTGTCATCAGAGAGGAGCTAAAAACGAAGGGGACCCCGGGAGACCCGCTACTGCAACTGTTCTTCATACCCAGGACGAAGGAGACATTCGGGAGACCGCCGCGCCCCTACCCCACATTGTCTGAGGGGAGCCTGAGACACTAGACAAAGTCCTCACTCTGCAAAGAGAGCTGTTCTAATTTGTACATCCTCGAATATTTTCCTAACAAATATATGTGTTCTAGTGTTCTGTACAAAAACATAATAGGAGTCCCTCAAAAGCTGAGCCCAAAACTGCTGGGCTGGAATCACGACACCGTGATGGTTGAGAACTAAGTCAGATAAGACAGGTGGGGTTCCTCCAGCATCAGTTTAATGAACGCCAGGGATACCTGCGAAGCCAAGTACAAGCATGCCTTAACATAGCAGGCTTCTGCCAATGCACCCCCTCCCAGAGACAGAAAAGCAAAGTCTTCCGGCCTCAGAACATCGCTGCTGGCAGCCCTAAGCCCCCACGGCAGCAAGCTTCCTCCATTCCTCCTCCTCCGCTGCTCCTGCTGCCCATCCCCTGCCCCGCTTTTCCTAGAAGGGGTTCCAGCTGCTGATGGAATGCTGTCTCTTTAACACATCACTTTCTCAAAAAAAAAAAAAAAAAGAGAATAGAAAAAGCATATCTAGACAGACAGAAAGTAGGTAAGTGGCTGCTTGGGGCTGGAGTTGGAATAGACAGTGGTGCTAAATGCACATGAAACCTCTTTCTGGAGTGATGGAAATGTTCTAAAACTGGATTGCAGTGATGGTTGCACAAATCTGTAAATACACTAAACATCACTGAGTTGGATACTTAAAACTGTTGAGTTTTATGGTATGTAAATTTTACCCTAATACGCCTGTTAATTGGGAAAAAAAATGTATTAACTGTGTTTAACATTAAGTCATGAGCATGTCTACCCAAGGTTGGGAAAAACACAGCTTTGCTGAAAATGCAGAAACAGGAGCAAATGGATTACAAGTTTGTTCAGAATTCCTTTAATTTTAATTGTGGGGGTCAGATTAGGCAGCCACTGAGGATAAAATGCAGTCCCCAGGAGTAGTTGCAATGCTGTTTGTAAAGTGGACATGATAAGAGCCATTTTTTTATTAGGGCAAGTGGTCAAAAGTCGTTAAAACTGTCGTCATTCCTCGATTGTCTCTTTTTTACCAGTCTCTTGCCCTTCAAAGACAGGATACCTGGCCTCCACATCGGCCCACGTGATGCTGCCATTGGCCAGATCGCAGACTACACTGGGCAGTTCAGAGACCTGGGGTAATAAAGCAAAGAGAATTCCAAGAATCAACAAACTGGATTAGAACATCGAAAAGAAGATTCACCCTGAAGTCAGGAGACCTTAGAGACAGCCAAATCAGTGTCTAAAGAATCACAAGATCCCTCTGCAAACTGGTCTCCACAGAATGTTTCCCATCACTCTTACTGAAGCCTCCTTCCTTACTTAAACTCACCTTTCTCCCAGGCCTGGGTTCGTGTTTTTCTTCCAGCCCAGAATGTCTAACCCCTGGATCACTCAATTCGCCCACAAAGCCTTTCCTAATTATTCTAAATTGCTGTCACCTGAAGCTACTTCGTGTGCATTAACTTTAACTCTAAGAAGAGCTAGTCAAGTAACATGAGCGAGGGGAGACTAGCAAACTGGGGAGCCCCAACCAAGGGGGCCAGCTGTTCCTCAGTCACAACCAAACATTGGCTACCACTCAGCAGCAGTTCCTAAACTTGAGCGTGCATCGGAATCATCCAGGGGTCACATCATGCCCACCCTCTATCTGTCGCTAACCTCCCACCCCACCTGTTTCCGATTCAATAGGTCTGGGGTGAAGAGTCTGCTTATTTAACAAAATCCCAGGTGATGTGATGCTGCTGGTCCAGGGACCACACTCTGAGAATCACTATCAGACTGGGAATGTAGGTCCACAGTGGCCGGATCTGGCTTTGTAAAAAGACAAACCAGAAATCCTTGACTTCCAAATTAAGACTATAAACTCCTTTGGAAAAAAAAACAGTCTTTTACTTCTGTTTTCCTATTATTAACTCTCTGTAGCAAGCTGAGCACATAACAGGCATGCTAAATAGAACCTCTGCTCAAAATTAGTCAGGCAGTTGTCAGTTAAAGTGGGTGTTCTTTCCTTCCCCTTCTGTATTTTCCCATCTCCATTATCCCTTCCCATTAAGTAAAATTACTGAAACATTATTAGCTATTTTGAATGGATTAACAGGAAAAGTTTATACATACATATGTATCGATACATATGTACACATTTGTATAGAAATATACAAATGTCAAAGCCCCCAAAGTCTGCCAATAAAACTATGGCAGCAACCACTTGGGATCATATGTCTCTTGCCCAAATAAACAATTACATAAAAGCAAACTGCTGGAGAATGAGCCCAGAGCGAGCCAAGTGGTTATAAAACATTAGATAACTGTTAACGGGTATTTTCATAATTAAGCCAAGGGGATTTGGGAATCTGTGCTCTGATATAAGCCTATGATTAAAATTCAAAAGAAAAAAGGGGGGGGCAAAAACACAACAAAATCCAGGTCAAATCAGAAGGAACAAGTATACATTTCTAAGTTAAAAATGCCAAAGAGAAGGCCAGCCACCTCTGCTCTAATCTGCCGCATGGAGTCTCGGTCCCGCAGAGTTGCCGTGTGAGGGGTCTTGTTCACTGTATCGAAGTCAATGGTGATGCCGAAAGCCACGCCAATCTCATCAGTCCTGGCGTAGCGTCTTCCAATAGATCCAGAGGAGTCGTCTACTTTGTGAGAGACGCCGTTCCTGGTCAGGGCTTCCGCTATCCAAAATAAATTAAGTAAATTAAAAATAAAAAACGGACAACGTTCCAATGTCATCTACATGTTGTCATACAAGCTCGGGAAACTTATAAAAGGGACTGAGACCAAGAGAGCAATTAAATTACAGCTGCAAAAGAAAGAAAAATCCCCAGTTTACTAAGTGCCTCACTGTAGCTCCTACCCACATCTCACCTGGCTACAGGGGAACAAGTAACACACTAAGAGCCAAGGCCAGGAGGACCCATCCAGACTCCCCCACCTCTACTTGCACCACCCCAAGCAACTCAATGAACTCTTCCCATTTCCCAACTCTGAAATCGGTGTGCCCCACCACATGACTACTAGGAGCCCATTTAGTGCTGTGGGTCCGGTTTGTTAACACTCCACTAGGATTCCCCTGATGAAGGGAGCAGCGCCAAGGTCAAGAGGAGAAGCAAGGATATTTTGAATCTGACCCTTGGGTCCTACGCTGACTAATTCAAATACTAGGAGAAAACATTCTGAACAAGCACACTCTCTTTTAGAAGTAAGGGCAGAGGCTAAAATCACTTAGATTTACTCTTTATTCAATATGTATTTTTACTGAAAAAAAGATACATCTAAAATTCAGTCTACTTGACAGTGTTCCCCTGGAGATTACCCAACTGGATTTGCTTACATAATTCCTTGACAAATGGGATGAACTCCTGGTTTTGGCTCAGTGGCAGGACCGAACATTTGAATGGAGCTACTACAGCAGGGAAACTGAAGAACTACATGTTTTAAAAAAGAAAGAAATCCAAAGACATTAGTTTATAAACATCTAAACATTAATGTCCAAACTTCATTATCAAAATACCAGAAAACATAATTTGAAAAGCAGTGTGACAAAAGAGAAAAAGCAAGATGGATCTGGTTTTCAGCTCTAAATTCGAACCCCCTTAGATCTGTCTTATGATTTAGATCTTAGTCTCTCCATCTAAAAGCGGGTATCTCCCATCTGCTCTGCTTACTTCACACGTCTGTAAAAAGCTGAATGATGTGAAAGCATTCAGAAAGCTACCATATAAGATGGTCATTTTTTGGTACCACATAAAAACCTTTCTTCTTTCCGTGGAAACCCATGAAGAACCTCCCGCCAAATCATCAAATAGTAAGTGGCAGTGCCAAAAACCAAAATCCCATTCTGTCCTTTAAGAAATTCAGCATGGCTGAAGGATCTGTGAGTCTTAGTGACAAGGTAAAACAGAAAAGTTTAATTAGTTTGCAAATGTATACTCAAAAGAAATAGGGTGAAACAAAAAGAGATGCTTTGTATACCTATACCAAAAAGTACAACCCTCCTAAACTGCTCCTAAAGTAGGTTTCAGAGTTACTGAGAAATAAAGAAAGCAAAGATATTCTGTGGAAGGCAAACCAGTCTACCGCTCTGAGTTGGAAATAAGAGCTGAAGCCAGTTTTTAAGTAATATTTGTATAAAAGGTCCACAGGAAGGCAAGAATATGGAACTCAGAATGAATAGGTCCCATAAAAATCACTGACACGGGTTCCAGCTGAGTCCCTCAAAAGCCTCATTAGCCTTAAATGCCAAGCTGCAATGACAACCCCGGCTATAAGTCCTAGACTCCATGGCTGCCCGAATCACAGAACATTCAGAATTCCACTCCTCTCCTCTATCTGGTGAGAGAGAAGTAAGGACATGGCTTTACAGAAAAATAATTTTTTAAATCTCACTGGCAATGTTTTTATACCAAATTTATAGGAAAATGGATTAAGGGACTATGTGATAAAAATTTAGAAACAATTCTGGCTTCTCAGAGCCTAATCAAATTTCTCTTCATGAGAGTAATCTCTGTGCAATTCATAAAACACTGTCACTAATTTGTTCTTGCTTAGCCCTTATAAAATTTCTAAAGTTCTAGTTATATCAATATTGTTAGATTCAAAGAAACAGCTAAAAGATTTTTTAAAAACCTTTTTATTAGAAAATAAACAGAAAAGGCCCAAAGCAAACTTAGTATCTAAAAAGAACACTTTCAATATGCCACCATTCCTCAAGAATAACCGTGCCTATATTTACACGTCTGGTGTCTAGACCGGGCTCTTACTATCTGTTGAATGAATGAGAAGCTATTCCTTAAATGTCAAGAAATTAAGATGCAATTAGGGCAGAGAATAAAACAGTAAGTTTATTAGCTACATTATTACCAAGAGTATATCAGACTTTCTAAAATAACTGGCATCAAGAACTCATCAGCCTATTCTTCAAGGTTAAATGTCCTAGAAAGAACTACATGTCTCACATCACGTACACTCAGCTGCAGAACGGTCATGCAGATAAGAATGTTTCATTCACTTAATTTGGCACATACCACCTTTCCACTCTAGCCAGTCTTCTAAATGATTTTCCTGGAAATCTGTGCCTATAAACAACAAGAGTGTAATTTCTGCAGGGATGACAAGGTGAGAAAGGTGGAGTAAGGCAGAGTGAAGAGATAAAGTGGAAGGCATGGAGCAGTGATTCAGAAGCATCAGGGCCAAAAGACAGTGTGTGGGAGTTAATGAAGACTTCTTAGAAACATTTACCTTTAGCAGTGCATGAATGCTAGGAAAGGCTCTACCCCAAATACCACTGCCCAATTTACTACCCTGTCAATTTCTCACACTGGAATCACTTGGGGGTTCTTATAAAAAAAATACAGATCCCTAGGTCTCAGATCTGTGAATCAAAGGTTCTGGACCAGAACCTTTATTCCCAAAGTCCCCAGATTTTATGCAGCTTAAGAAAGTTTCCTTTAATGCTTCACCAGTGCTTGGCTACAGTTATCTGGTTGGTCCAAAATCTCTGAGCCATCCCCTTCTTCCCAATTTTCTGAAAACATGAGTATACCCAGAAACTGCCAGTATCTTCCACTGATGCAATACAGATAGTTCCCCCACGGTAATATGTTGTCTCAGAATAAAGAGCACCAGGCACTGAAACAACCCCATCTAGAATGACCTACGTATTCCAAACCTCAAGTGAGCTAACATAAGAAAGTTCTTTGCTTTGTAAACAGTTAAGCAAAGATGAGTGTTAATGCTGCTAGCACATTCGATAACCAATCACTCCAGAGTCTTATTAATAATGTACTTCAGTAAATTTCATTCCCTGACACTGTGAGAGAATAGCATACTATCCAAGATAACTTACCGTTCTCTGCTCATCTCCCTCACGTACATGGAATGTATGTTCAAATACCGTATACATGATCCTGCCCAGGCCAAAGGAGGGCTCAATTACATTCGGAACAACTTCTTCCACTGCAAAAGAGATAGAAATCCAGTAACATTCTCTCAAACCCTACAAAATGCATTGTGGGTCCTCTCTCAACAATTCTTATTAGCACTAAAAAGATCTCCATTCTAGATGGACTTGAGTGATCCTGTACATCAGGACAAAGAAGTCAGAACATTCCTTAAAACTATTTGCTGGTAAGAAATATGATGCCTTGGGGCGCCTGGGTGGTTCAGTCGTTACGCATCTGCCTTCGGCTCAGGTCATGATCCCAGGGTCCTGGGATCGAGCCCTGCATCGGGCTCCCTGCTCAGCGGGAAGCCTGCTTCTCTCTCTCCCACTCCCTCTGCTTGTGTTCCCTCTCTCGCTGTGTCTCTGTCAAATAAATAAATAAAATCTTAAAAAAAAAAGAAAAAGAAATATGATGCCTTTAAAGAGAAAGCAGGAGTGAAAAAATTTTTCACCAAATTTTTCTTTGTTTATACAGCTTAAAACTGAAACAAGGTACCAGGGTCCCTTCCGCAGTATGCCACAGCATACTATGTACACCAAGTATACCACAGTTGGTAAGCTATGAGCAACAGCAGCTACTCCATCATCTGCCTTGCCTTGCAGAAAGCATTAGAACTTTTGAGCTTTTTTTTAAAAGATTTTATTTATTTGACAGAGAGAGAGAGAGAGACAGCAAGAGAGGGAACACGAACAGGGGGAGTGGGAGAGGGAGAAGCAGGCTTCCTGCAGAGCAGGGAGCCCCATGTGGGACTCAATCCCAGGACCCTGGGATCATGACCTGAGCCGAAGGCAGACGTGTAATGACTGAGCCACCCAGGCACCCCTCAAGCTTTTATAAGACTTCGCTAGAACCAAAAATCTACCAGCATAGCTGGCAAAATTAACAAAAACAATTCCTACACACAAGTATCACATGCTTTGTGTTTTACTTTTTATCTTGCTGTCTTGATGAGAACTCTTTAAGAAAGTCAGGTTACTGCCACTGTAATCCCAAGGTTCTGGGGTCAAGAGGCCCTCAGAGAAGAGTTTGCTGGGGGATCTGCACTCAATCAAAGACATTTTACCAGAGGCCTCACATGGGGGAGGCTACACCTGTGGTACAAACAGGAAATGGATTTTTTTTATTTTTTATTGTTATGTTAATCACCATACATTACATCATTAGTTCGTGATGTAGTGTTCCATGATTCATTGTTTGTGCATAACACCCAGTGCTCCAAGCAGAATGTGCCCTCTTTAATACCCATCACCAGGCTAACCCATCCCCCCACCCCCTCCCCTCTAGAACCCTCAGTTTGTTTTTCAGAGTCCATCGTCTCTCATGGTTCGTCTCCCCCCTCCGACTTACTCCCCTTCATTCTTCCCCTCCTGCTATCTTCTTTTTCTTTTTTCTTAACATATGTTGCATTATTTGTTTCAGAAGTACAGATCTGTGATCCAACAGTCTTGCACAATTCACAGCGCTCACCATAGCACATACCCTCCCCAGTGTCTATCACCCAGCCACCCCATCCCTCCCACCCCCACCACTCCAGCAACACTCAGTTTGTTAAATGGATTCATTATTACTTATTATTCAGAAAGGAAGGACTGCTAAGCACTGGGTCTAAGGTAACTGACCTTAACCTTGGATAGTTTGTTTCAAGGGAAATGAGATAAGTAGAACCAAAAATTCACATATGTGGAGGAAAAGAGAGGCTGTTTCTTTTGTCTGTGATAAAGAGTAAGAATAACATTTTAGAAATATGAGCGAGGCATCTCTTGCCCATCCTTCTGGGTCACCTAAGCCATGGTGAAGTACAGTTCTGAACCAGCTGCCAGAATGGTGGCTAAAAAGCCCCAGAGCAAGAAGGATCCCCTGCTTACTCTGATCACTGCTCAGACGGTCTTTACAGTCACTGAAGCTTGGCTAGAGGGCAAGCCAAAAACAAATGGAAAAGTAGGCATGCTCTCTCCAATAGCAGTAGCTTCTCAAATACCCACCTACTACTCTAAGTTTCCAGAAGCTTCCACTCAGCCACAGTTAACCATAAGCATCCTTTGTATATTTTCCAAAACACTCATATCCCAATGGGCGACTGCCTTCGGCTCAGGTCATGATCCTGGAGTCCCTGGATCGAGTCCCACATCGGGCTCCCTGCTTGGCAGGGAGTCTGCTTCTCCCTCTGACCCTCCCCATCTCATGTGCTTGCTCTCTCTCATTCTCTCTCTCTCAAATAAATAAATAAAAATCTTAAAAAAAAAAAAGCATGAAAGATCACTAATCTAAATGACTTTTTAAAAGGTTAATTTGTCACAAAAGAGTGAAGGGGTGAGTTCTCACCTTTACTTAAAAAAACAAAAGGACATTTCCTTAAAATGGGAAAAAACAAAAAGATGGTTTTAATCAAAGAGATATTCTTCACATGCACCTCAGTTCATAGGAAATACAAAGGGGGCATTATAAACTATTTTTTAGTATTAATGTAATTAAAAGTTTTTTTTAAAAAAGGCAAAAGATAATGCCTTAAATATATTCATCAAATTTAGGGTTATGGCCTTAAGTATTTATTTTTCTTCTCCAAATTTTCTATAAAATGGTTATGTCATAAAACTTAAAAAACTTTAAGGAGTAATGATTTTTTGTGTTTGTTTCTTAATTATTTTTACAAACTTACCATGTAGTGTTTTCTGGAATCTCTTCACGTTGACCATGTCTTTTGTTAACTGAAATGTTTTCCCCTCAGTTTCAATAGTGAATTCCCTACAAAGAAAACACACCACATATTAGTGCAAACATGCATTCCTATCTCTTAATTTAAAGGTGTTTTACCAATTGCTAAACTCTTTTAAGTGTAATACAGGTTGGTCAATTCTCCAGATAAAACAGCTGAAGTCAAATTTAAATTATTTCATAAGGAACACCAAATTAAGTATTATTTTAATAATGGCACCAAAGAGTATTCTGGGATGCACCCAAAAACGTGGCTAGTCTTATAAAATTCCACAAGTGACTCAATTAATAATTCCTTTGGTTTTGAGATCAAAATAAAGCCAAAACCATTTTTAAAAAATTCAATAAATTTGTCAGAAATAGGCCTGCTGGCAAAAAGACCACTGTTCTCATTATTGTCCCCAGAAATGTAAAACTGACCAGCTTGTCATCTTATAGAAGGTAATTTTAAAACCCCCACACTAATTCCAAAATAAACTTTGACACTTATGTTGAAGATCAGCTTAAAGAAGTTTAATGATTCTGTTCAATATGTCAATATAAAACACTGTCCCTCCAAAAATCAGTGACTGCGTTAGGTTCATATCCTGAGATATGCCCATTCCACTACTGGTCATAAGAATTCGCCTTTATCAAGTAGGGGTTGTTTTGGCTCACAAGCAGCTCAGTGCCAGGAAGAGAGCCCTCGTGTGGTTGTCTTTAAGCTGTGTGGTTGGCACACTTGACACTGCATTTTGCTAGTTTCTAGCACTGATAATCTCATGCATCATGAGTGGTTTTCACTCCCTCCATTTTTACTATTCTGTCTGAAGTTTGTAAGTGCATTAAAATTCCATTACATAAGCATTATCATATATATTCTGTGAGTACAGTCTAAGTGTAAAGTAGGTAACGGTCATAAAAAAAACTGAAATTAGCAAGAAGCCATTATTTGAGAATAATTAATAAAGGAAACTGTCATGTTTATGACAGATAATGGTATCTAACTAGTGCTCTAACTTGTCCATTTTAATGACATTTGATGTTGTTTTAACATAAATAGATGTTAATTCTGGGAGACCAGAATGCTTTAAAATTTTCCTACTGAAATGGACAATCATTACCTTCAACTTGTTACAAGGGTTCAGCTTATAAAACTTCTCGACAATGTTCTCAGGCAACCATCACCCCAAGGCTCCATTTCAATCTCCTCCACTCCCAGTCAACTAATGATGTGCTTTCTACCACTATAAACTCGATTCATCTTTCCTAGTTTTACATATAATCTGTTGTGTCAGACTTCTTTCACTTTGCCTATTGTCTAGGGCCAGATATGAATTATTTCACGGTTTGCAGGCCATATGCAGTCTCTCGTATTTTCTGCTTTATTATTTTTTAGTCTCTTGTATTCTCTGCTTTATTGTTTTTTTACTTTTATTTTTTTAAAGATTTTATTGGAGAGAGAGAGGGGAGAGAGAGAGCGAGCATGAGCAGGGGTAAGTGGCAGAGGGAGAGGGAGAAGCAGACCCCCTGCTGAGCAGGCCCCAGGATCATGATCTGAGCCAAAAGCAGATGCTTAACTGACTGAGCCACCCAGGAGCCCCTTCTTTGCTTTTTTAAACAACACTTAGAAAATAATGCAAAACTCAGTTGGAGGGCTGCACAAAAAAAACAATATAAAAGATTTTACAAGTTCACTTAAAAAACTGTACTCTTCAGTTATTAGGTATTCTATAAATGGCAATTAAGTTGATTAATAATGTTTATATCTTCAAACTCCTGTTTTTGTCTCCTCACTCTACCAATTACTGACAGAAGGGTGTAGAAATCTGACTGTAATTGTGGATTTGTCTATTTTTCCTTTCAGTTCCGTCAAGTTTGCTTTATATATTTTGAGGTTGTTTTCAGTTGCATACAGTTAGAATATGCCTTCTTGATGACCTGATTCCTTTAACATTATGAAATGTAACTCTGTCTCTGGCAATTTCCTGTGTTCTGAAGTTGACTTTATCTGATATTAATAGAGCCACTCCTAACTTAATGATTAATATTTGTATGGGAAACATTTTTTGATTCTATTATGTTTAAGCCTATTTGTGTATTACAATTACAGCAAGTTTCCTGTAAACAGCATTTAATTGGGTCTTGATTTTTTTAACTAGTCTGACAATCGATGGCTATTAATTCAAGTGTTTAGATAATTACATTTAATATAATTATTGATACTGCTGACTTTAAATCTAACACCTCAAGAGTTACTTTCTATTTGTCTCATCTTTTCTTTGTTCATTTTTCCCCTTCTCCTGCTTTCTTCTGGAGTATTTTTTATTATTCTATTTTTTTAATTTTTTTATTATGTTATGTTAATCACCATACATTACATCATTAGTTTTTGATGTAGTATTCCATGATTCACTGTTTGTGCATAACACCCAGTGCTCCATGCAGAACATGCCCTCTTTAATACCCATCACCAGGCTAACCCATCCCCCCACCCCCCTCCCCTCTAGAACCCTCAGTTTGTTTTTCAGAGTCCATCGTCTCTCATGGTTGGTCTCCCCCTCCGACTTACTCCCCTTCATTCTTCCCCTCCTGCTATTTATTATTCTATTTTATCTCCCTTACTGGTTTATTATTTAGTTTTTGTGTGTTTTTTCCAGGTAATTGCTCTAGAGTTAACTATATGTACTTTTTCAAACTTATCAGAGTCTACCCTCAAAGAGTATTATGCCATTTCACATGTAATGTGTGCACCTTACAACAGTATATTCCCAATTCTTTGCTCTCATCCTTTGAGTTGCAGATGGCATATATTTTACTTCTATGTTATAAATTCCACAATATATTGTTACTGTTTTTGCTTTATTAAGATTTTATTAATTTGAGAGAGAGCGAGCACAAGCTGGGGGAGGGACAGGAGAGGGAGAAGCAGGCTCCCCACGGAGCAGGGAGCCCGATGCGGGACTCGATCCCAGGACCCCAGGATCATGACCTGAGCCGAAGGCAGATGCCTAACCAACTGAGCCACCCAGGCGCCCCTGTCTTTGCTCCTTCTAACGTAATGAGTCTTTGTTCCCCTGGCTACTTTAAAGACTTTTCTCTTCATTTTTGGTTTTCAGCAATTTGATTCTAATGTACCTTCATGTGGTTTTCTTTGTATTTATTCTGCTTGAGGTTGAATTTCTTGAATCTGGGTTTACAGTTTGCATCAAACTTGGAAAATTTTGACCTATCCTATGTATCTTCAGGTATTTTCTCCATACACCCTCTCTGTGACTCCTGATTACACATGTTAGATTGCCTCATATTGATCCAAAGGACATTTTTTCCCCAGTCTCTTTTTTTCTATGCTTCCCTTTGGATAGTTTCTATTGCTATGTCTTCAAATTCAATGATCTTCCTTCTGCCATGTTTAATCTACTATTAATCCCAGTTGGTGAATTCTCATTTGCAACACTGCCTCTAAGTGTCTGCTGGTTCTTTTTTTAATATATATTTCCATTTCTCACCTCATATGTTCATGTTTTCCCTTATATCCTTGACCATATGAAGTACATTTATTACTGTTTTAACATCCTTATGTGTTTATTCCATCATGTTTGTCACTGCTAGGTGTTTCTTTTGACTGACCTCCTCAATACGGGTCACGTTTTCATGCTTCTTCATATGTTTAGAACTTTTTTTTTAAGCAGACTCCACGCCCAGCATGGAATCCAAAGTGGGGCTTGAACTCACAACTCTTGAGATCATGACCTGTGCTGAGATCAAGAGTCAGACACCTAACTGACTGAGCCACCCAGGCGCCCCTATTTATGTTTTTTATTGTTTGTCAGACATAGTAAATTTTACATTGTTTAGTACTGGATTTTGTCATATTTCTTTATAGATCTGTCTCTATTATCTTCATATTTATGCTTAAAACAATTACAGAGACCACTCCAAAGCTCAAAAAAAAAAAAAAATAGAAATGAATGAGAGAATGTCATTTCTAATTATTCCTCAGTCACTTCCTTAGACAAAACTCCTCCTCTAGGAAAGTTACTGGGGAAAAAAAAAGATCATTTCAAATCTATTTCCAGGCTATAATGCCAGAATCTCAGCAAACACAGTTCTTTAAACATAGAGATAATACTTACCTGCAAAAAATGTCTCAAGAAACTGATCTTACCCTTTCAGAATCTGCAGAGAGGACATATCTAAGTGGAGCCCATATAAAAGTACACATCTTAAATCTTACCCTTTTTCATTCAGTAGTTTCTCCATTTCTGTAATGTAACACTCATCACAAACAGCCAGGTACTCCAGCACCAGCTTTGCATCCTTCTTATATGCCTTACCAATTGCTCCCTTATTGGGTTCAAACTGAACAACACTGACTGTTTTGTATGAAGTAGTCAAGGAACCAAAAAACACAGAGAACTGCCATAGTATTTCGGAAAACGATCTTGAGATTCATCATCAAATTAAAACAATGACTAGTTCTCCACTGGCATCCTAGATCCTGTTTATACTGACTTCAAGTGTAAGATGAAATAACTACCCACAAAATCATTAGACAAACCTCACCGAAAATAAGTAAACACTGTCAACAGAGACTTCTACAAAGTTACAATGAGATAAAAGGGATATTATTCTAATCAGCAACATAACCTGATACGCAGCATAATTACCTCTACTTACCATTTACTGATTTCTGAAATGTCCCAAACACAACAGGATCTACTTTCTGTCACTGGCCTAGCCCTAAGATGAGTTCACGACCTCACTGCCTGCTAAAGAATGGAAATTTCTTTGCTGATTTACAGATTAAGTGAGCTAAATTATTATTTCATCTACCATAAAATGGCATTGAACTTTTCATAGAGAAAGTATTCACCAGGTGCCCTTTATTTAAAGAGCACGTAGGTAGGTGCAGGTGTGGAGAAATGTATTGTGGAAATAGCTGAGAATAACTGGCCAACACTCGGAAAGACATTCAGAGCACTTTTCTGAATATGCTTCTTTTAAAGACCAAACAATGGGTGGGTATATCAGATTACAAAAAAAGAGACTAGGAAAGGAGCAATGAGATGGGTAGAATAATAGGTTTAAATAAGTGTTACCACAATATCCAAAACATCTCAGTTTATCCATAGAATGTGTAGACTTGGATTTATCCATTTTCAAGATGTTTACACTTTAGACCTGCGTTGCTGAAGTGACCAGAAAGGATATGGGCTCTTTCAGAAGTTTCTCAGCTACAAGTGGGACTTTGGTGGCTCGAGCATGACAAGAAAGGTCGTAACAGGAACGATCAGCACATCCGACAATCTCAATCCAGCCCTAAGAAGACATAATAGATAAAAACACTTATTGCACTGGGTTCATTCACAGATGCATGCAGATTGTTAAGTAATTTTCACATACCCAAAGATAATTTATTATAGCATCTCCACTCAACTTTTATAAATGTTTGAAATGGGAATAGTTCTATACATCAGGCAGATAACAAACCTATAAAATATAATTCACACATGTACACAAAGTTGTCTTATTTTCTGGGGAGATTTATTTTACCATATTGTGAATGTGGGGTAAACTAATATAGTATAGGATTTAATTATGGAAATAAAATGTGAACCTAGACAAAATCAGTAAATGTGTTTCAAATTTGAGGCCAGGATTCAAAATCAATCTAGCAGAAACCACTACTCTCTTTGGATGAAGTGTCTATTGATCTCACAAACTGGCATCAAATGGCTGTGCTAAACACACACCTCAGCTGACCACGAACGTGGGCATTTGTGTTCAGTTCAGTTTCTTACACAACAGAAGAGATCTCAATAAAGAGCAGGTAACATTTAAGTCACAGAATAAAACTTAACAGCAACACCACCACATAGATGTTAAAGGCTTATTTTAGTAGATATCTAGTTAGTCCTCATGAATATTTATATTTTGCCTTTGATCTAAAGAGTATGAAAAATTGCAACTGTCACAACTACTAAGCTTTCCAAGCACATTACCACATGGGATGCATGAACTAAAGAGGGCAAATATAAACCTCACAAGCTCAGAAACCCCAACACATAACAACAAAACAGAAATTAAAAGAATGAAACCGAAAATCATGTCATTTGATCATCTGACATGCACTGAAGATGTCAACATATTTATGTACTAAAAGGTAAAATTACAAAACACGTCCAAGAACGGCAAGTAACAACCCTGGGATAGTGGTTAACTCTGAGGAAGAAAAGAAGGGTGAAGCATTAGCCGTCTCAGTGACTTTTTTCATTAAAAAAATAAAATATGAAGCACACAAAAAGGAAGTGTTCGTCTTTTCTTGAATGCAGGGACTGTCTAATTTCTATTTATCAGACTGTTCTACTGATGGAGTGCTTCAGATAGGGGAGGGAAGCTCTTTACCTGTTTTATTTCCCTGATTTAAGTGAGTGAGAAACAAGTCTCCTTTGTTCTCTTAGGCTGCAAAGGAACAACTTTGATAAGGTTTTGGCATTTCCTTTGCTTTATAAAACATGCTCAGCAAACGGCACCAGTTGTCTACAGTTTGGTAAACTGTTAACAATTACGACATTTTATAAAGCAACTAGTTTAACAAAATCACTAATGTGAGGACTTAAAACAATAAAAAGTCTTTAAAGGAGTTCTTCCCACTCCTTGAAAGTTCCTGTTACTTTCGAGCTTCTGGTTTTGTTTAGTTTCCCAATGACCTTATGTAAAATGTTGTAGCCTAATCTCAATGCTGGGCCCACAACTTCCTTTTTTCAATTTTATTCTTTAATTAAAAAAAAAAAATGTAGGTACAATTGACATGAAACATTATGTTAGTTTCAGGTATGCAATATAATGATTCAGTATTTGTAGATAATGCAAAATGAGCACCATATAAGTCCAGTTAACATCCAGCACCACACCTGGTTCCAGAACTTAAAGGACCTACTCTCTTAGCAGCTTTCAAATACACAATACAGCATTATTAACTATCGTCACCATGATGTTCATCACATCTGCAAGACTGAGGCCCACATTTTCTGATTCTCAGTACTTGATGATTTAGCCACAGCTCACAGTGGCACTCAGAAAAGCATGAGCAGGAATGCTGCGGGGTCTGTTAAAGCAAAGTAGCACAATGGTTAAGAGCACGGGCCTGGAGTGAGACAGCCCTGGTTCATTCCCCAGTTCTACCACTCACTGTGAGACTCAAGCAAATTGCTTAACTTCTCAGCACTTCGGTCTCCTCAGAAATAGGACCTATGATGAGGATTACACAAGATACTACATATGAAGCATTTAGAATGGAAAGCACAGTCCTTACCAAATATACATGTTGAATGAACAAATGAAAGAAATAAAATGTAATCCAGGCCACACTCAGAATCTCAAGTGAGGCAGCAAGAATCTGTGTCTGCTTTAACAAAATTAGTCAGAGCAAACTAAGAAAGGGAACTGGTATGGAACAAAGAGAAAAGAAATAATCTTTTCTCACACAACATAGAAAATATTTTATTGGTTTGATGTGCAAATACGAAGAAATTCCAGAAAACTTAAAACATGTAAAGAAATTAATATTCATCTATAATCCAAAAATAATGACTGCTATCATTTTGGCCTACATCAAGCAAGTCTGTGAGGAAAATAAAGTAACAAGAAAAACCTAACAGATTATAGAAATTCTTTCCTAAATCCACAGAAGAAAAAGAATATATTTAAAACAACATCAATAACAGCCACTACAGCTATCTGCATACCGTTATGCATATATACATGCATATACGTTTGTAATGTATGTAAAGCCACCTAGAACAGTGGCTAAAAAACCCATGGGGCTAAGAATGGTTTTTATATTTTTAAAGGGTTGTAAAAAAAGAAAGAAAGAAAGAAACAACAAAGAAGCAACAAAAATCTGCAAAGCCCAAAGTATTTTTACTACATTTACTATAGAAAACATGTGCTGATCCCTGATGCAGAAGAGATGTGAACAACTTTTGGGGAGATGTATACAAATGGAAGTTTCACTTTCTACATAATATTCTTCAGAATTACTTTTTGCTTTTCATTTTACAAAAATGAGTCATTTTCATTTCTAATTTTTAAAAATGAATCTATTAAAAGAAAGTCATTTTGGAAAAGTAAAGAGTGAAACTAAGGGCACATGGGAACGAATGACTGTCAAAAGTCACCGAAGAGCCTCTCTAGCACCAAATAAGGGAAATGCCAGGAGGCTCTCAGGCCCCTTGTTCTGGATGCCACCTTGTTCCCACTGCTACCAGGGCAGAAAGCATCTTCTATATCCAAATGTCTTTTTTTAACTTTTTTTTAAAGGTCTGTTTATTTTTAGTAATCTCTACACCCACTATGGGGCTCAAACTCACAACCCTGAGATCAAGAGTCGCATGCTCTTCTGACTGAGCCAACCAGCCAGCCCTCCTATACCCAAATGTCTGTCAATCCTAAGCTCCAGTATGAATGTTCATGTTTGGGAGGTGGGGGTGGTAAGGTACAGTGAAATCGGTAGCCAGGAGGTCTTCCCTGAATTATTGTTAAAACACAGAATTTGAGAAAAGGTAGTTCCTAAACAAGAGATCATAACTACTAGTCTACCACCAAAACCTAACAAATAGCTCTCTAAACAAAGAGCACCATATCTTTCTTTACTCAGCCCTGCCACCATTTCCAACATTTGCTAGGGTCCTTGTCAGGAAGGAGGCCACCCCAACTTAGCTGCACCCACGGATATTAGCCATGACACTGCCCAGCCCAGGAATGTACACACCAGCACTGCCCCATCACTGACCTTCCCTCTCTGTCTCTCTTACTCTCGGTCTCTATAAAAGCCATCTAAGTCTACAAAGGGCTATTGAGACACAAGAGTAACCCGTAACCCCTTCCTTGTAAGAGGGCGGGGGACAACTGCTTTTTCCATTTTGCTTTGGAAAAGACCTCTTTTCTCTTTGTTGCTCTCTGACATACAGCACACAAAAAGCAATTTTGATATCCATGCTCCTAAGTTAACAGTGAAGATCACATGCTAACAAGCCTTCCATTCTCCTTACATAGGATGTTTTAGATTCGGCATCCCAACAGTCACAGGCGTAGTGGGCCATCTCGTTCTCCATATGCTGGCGGAAGCGGAGTTTATCTGGAGATACTCCAACCTTCGTGAGATAGAGGTAGATGCGGCCAATGAAGTAGCCTAATACTGAGTTGTTAATCACACCCTAAAAATCAATGAGTAAACCAGTTAGTAAATAAATAAGCAAGCAAATATGCAAACAAGCACAGAAGGAAAAAATACACATTCTTTCGAAGGCCAATGTACCATTTTTGATTTATTCACATTCTACTGAAAAATATTTGAAACACAAGGTAAGCTAATTTATCCAGCTTTCAGAACAATCTCAAATACCCAGAATGTGACTGTGGCTATTTTTAAATGGGTTAATGTCAAGTTAACAAGCTCATAATAACAGTCATTGAAAATCTTTCTGCCATACTCACTGGGTTGGCAAAACTTCAGCCCAATACCTCATACCTTCTAAATCTACAGTACTAAAAATGCCATTCATAATAATGACCCTACAGAGGGGCAGATATATTTCTTCTGAATTAACAAAAGTAGTAAGACATGTGGAAGGGGATTTTAATGTATCCTTACCCACTGAAGTTTCTGTACCCCATATTGTGTATGTCATCTTCTGATTCCAGTACCAGAAGGATCTTAGAAATCATCTAGCCCCCAGTTGGTTAAACCGCTGCCTTCAGCTCAGGCCAAGATCCCAGGGTCCTGGGATCGAGCCTCACATCGGGCTCCCTGCTCATGCAGGAAGTCTGCTTCTCCCTCTGCCTGCCGCTCCCCCTGCTGTGCTCTCTCCCTCTCTCCCTCTCTCTCTCACTCTCTCTGTGTGTCAAATAAATAAATAAAATCTTTAAAAAAAAAAAAGAAATCATCTAGCCCCATCTCCTACCCACTGTAGGGCTCTTCTCTGCAAAATGGCTGGCAAATTACCACCCAGCCTCCACTGGAATATGCTCAGGGACAGGAAGTTCATTGTTCCCTGGGGCGATTCATTCCATTATCAGGCAGCAGCGACTATTAGAAAGTTTTCATGCACTTACTTCTCTAGACAAATGATTAGAGAAATATTATCCTATGCAAGACTTTATCCCAACTGCTATGGGTAATACATAAAAGATTAAAATCCAGAGGACTCGCTTTTTGTGAGTCAAAATGTCTCCCCAAAAGGAGTACATATTGATAAGAGTTGGACTGATAGGCCACAGTTCAAAGATCTTTTTTCCAAGTGCTCTGCTAAATATCTTATTCATGTTGGCCCCCTGGCCTACAAATGGGCATGTTCACGTACTTTCCTCCCACTATAATAACAGTGTAGGATAAATACTATATAAAAACAAATACTATAGAAAAAATAAAATGACTGCTAAAACAAATATTTTGTTTTCTAGGACACAGAATTTGCTAAGTGCTGCAGACCCTAAATCGCAATAACCTAAATGAAATTACCTATGGCATCTCACCTGTTCAACAGCATCTCCTAGGCGCATTTTTCGAGCAGACTGTCCGCTGACCTGGGCTTTTGCTGAATACAAATAAAGGTGGAGGTCTGCCACATTCTGAAACTTGGGATGGTCCTTCTCACTGGGATCTACAAAGTGCTCAATTTCTGCCATTGTGAATTCTCTGGAAGCAAAAATATAAGGGATAAAAGTTGCATGCTTTACTATAAAAAATAAACAAGGTCCTTATTTTCAACTTTACAATGATATAGGCCCCCATACTACAGGAATCTCTTATCACTAAACCAGAAAATTGTTCCTAAGGGAATGGCAAAAAAAAAAAAGAAAGAAAAGAAAAAGAAAAAAAGTTGGATTAAATTTGTCTGGGTGGCTATTTTTTTTAAACATGTTAATGAAAACTTTACAACGCACTTGAATAGTATTTTAAATAAATACAATCAAACTTTCCTCAAATATTAACTTTTTTTTTTTAAGATTTTATTTACTTATTTGACAGAGAGAGAGACACAGCGAGAGCAGAGCACAAGCAGGGGGAGTGGGAGAGGGAGAAGCAGGCTTCCCACGGAGCAGGGAGCCCGATGTGGGGCTCGATCCCAGGACCCTGGGATCATAACCTGAGCCAAAGGCAGACACTTAACGACTGAGCCCCCCCAGGGGCCCTCAAATATTAACTTCTGTCCGATGACAAAAATTCTTTGCTTGCCCAAATTTTAGTCAGTCTCCTGAAACTCCTCCTAGGCCCATCTGTATACTTCTTGGTAAAATCCAGTTTTAGCAAGAACCCTGATTAAGTCAGTTTAACCAGAATCACCCTACCCCACCTCTTGCCATGTGATCACCTCTGATATCTTTTTTGGGTTTGTCATCCTCCACCATCCCCCAGGTGGTATTTGATCACCCTGGCTTGTCTCCAGCAACATCCCCTCAGGTTAGTTTAGCCAAAATCCCCCTTGCCTTGCCCCTGATGGTCCCTTTAAGTAGTTTTCTAGCCACTGACCCCGCTTCACCCCATGCCTTGGCTAAAAATCCTTTCCTGCCTGTGCTATATTCAAAATTGAGCCCGGTTCCATACTGAGATCTCTTTCCCCCCACTGCCTACTGCAATAGTCTTTTTTTTTTTAAGATTTTTTTTTTTATTTTTTTTATTTGACAGAGAGAGACACAGCGAGAGAGGGAACACAAGCAGGGGGAGTGGGAGAGGGAGAAGCAGGCTTCCCGTCCAGCAGGAAGCCCAATGTGGGGCTCGATCCCAGGACCCTGGGACCATGACCTGAGCCAAAGGCAGACGCTTAACAACTGAGCCACCCAGGCACCCTCCCCTACTGCAATAGTCTTGAATGAAATCTGTTTCTACCACCTTAACTACCATCCATCTGTTTTTCCTTCCATACTAGCCACAACAACAAAAGATTATTACTTTCAATGGAAAATAATTTTTAAAGAACAGATAGTTTTTAATATTAGGAAAACTTAAGCAAATGTCAGACACTAAAAAGAAATGAGATACTGAATAGTGACTTCCAAATAAAATGATTTTCCTTATAGCACTAGCAAGTCTTTATAAATATATACTAAATGAAGTTCCCGATATTTCCTTTTCCAAGAATGGGAAATTAAAAGTGAAGTGAAATTGTTCTTTAGCTTTTATAGTAGTTTGGTTTCTTCCTTTTTATTGCTCTGAACAAGTAAATGACTGATAACGGCACCATACAGCTGGCTTCTTTAGAGTAACAGCTTCTTTTTTTTTTTTAAGATTTTATTTATTTATTCATGAGAGACAGAGAGAGAGAGGCAGAGGGAGAAGAAGGCTCCCCGCGGAACAGGGAGCCCGATGCGGGACTCGATCCCAGAACCCTGGGATCATGACCCAAGCCGAAGGCAGACACTTAACCGACTGAGCCACCCAGGCGTCCCAGAGTAACAGCTTCTTGAATAAAGTGTTATTCATGGCAGAGGACGTAAGACATGAACTGAACAGGCTAGCATCAAGCTAACTGCATAATAATGAAATAAATATGCATATAGTAATAGTTTCCCAAAGAGATTTCTCTGAATGGCAATTAAGTAGCTATTGGGGGAAAAGTGTTTTAAGTTAACTTTATGAGTCAAAATCAAATCTCTCTCCTTTAAACACACTCCCCCACATACATTTACTAGTGCACTTTCATGATTATCTCAGATTTTTTAAAAACAATGAAAAATTATTTAAATGAGACCTAAAAATACATGAAATGCATGGCAAAAGAGCTCTAATTTTTAAACTTTATTTTTTAATAGTATTTCTTACTTGGTCCTATAGCACCTATATCTTGTCTTTCAACCACTATCAAATGTCTTCTGTGTGCACAGAAATAGGACAGAGACAAAGAAGCACAATGTCTGTCCTCGCATATCTTATGGTGTGGTGGATAGCAAGAGAACATCTAAAATGCAAAGCATATCAAAATAAGGGCCCTGCCTAGAATCCCAAAATAATCTGCTGCCAAAGCCTTTCCATCTGTTCTGTCAAATAATCCCAGCTCACAGACAGGAGATGGAAATCACCTCTTAACAGTGATTCTACCAGTGGTCTCTTGTCTTTGAGTTCAGACACTGTACCTGAACCATGGAGAACTACAATACATGTAGTCTAGAAGACAGAACCAGCCAATCAAAATAAAAACAAACTTTTAAAAATTACATATGAACAGTCTAATACTCCCAACCTAAATAAAATAAATCACAGCCATGCAAAGACTAATCACCTGATAACTCTATAAATCACAACACTAAACAAATCCTAGCCCTATCCATGGAACAAAAACCATGGGGATACTGGCTCATGGAAGAATGAATGGACTTCTAGTCAGGATCTTAGAGATGCACGTAACAAAAACCAGCCAGAATCCAGACAGGATGCTTTAAAGTGGAAAATGACCAAAATAAAAAATGTCCAGGGAAGCCCCACGGACCTTTTACCAGTTAACTCGTAGGATCACTCCTTAGTTCTGAGTTGCTTTTTTGACTTACCACTTTCTATTCCACAAACCCCAGGTTTTGCCTTACTTCGTGGTCCTTTTATAACTTCTAAGAGCTACTCTATGTTATATAAATCCTCTCCAAAACAAAGTCAGTCTTACCAGGCTTTCTCAGTATTTTGAAAGCATGCTTGAAGACACTACTGGAACAGATGGTAAGCCAAAAAACAAAAGGAAAGAGACAGAAAAACCCAGACAACAGGAAGTAAAACAGACTCAAGCCTGACAAGTTTTTCCATTGTTATTATAGCTGGTTAAAGTTCTGACCACCTCTTCTTTCCACACAGAGGCCCAAGGGAATCCCTCCCACCCCATTTCTCTAAGTTCTGCAAGCCCCTTCCTCTGTGTAGTTCCCCCTTTCTTGACCAGAAGGCTGAACCAATCACAGGCCTGAAGGAACAGTTTGGTCAATACATAGGGGCATTTCCTCGGTGGGTGTCATGGAGACTAACAAGATTAGGCAGGTGCTTTGGGTGCTTTGATGTGGAGTCAGTGGCTGGGATATGCTATGACTGAAGTCTGTAATTATAGTGAGTAAGAAAAGAGAGATGGGTGGGGTGGTGGGGCTGTGGAAATCCTTCTGGAGTCTAAGATAGTTAAGTTTACCTACATATCTTATTTTTTATGTGGAATTTATTTCACCAAGAGATGATATCAGTAAGAAAATACAGAGAAATCACAAAAAGCTCAAGTCAAAAGCAGCTAAATCACAGTAAGTTTCTAAAGAAAACTGTAACTAAGTGCTAATAGGACCTCCCACACATTCCTGGATATATCTGGCAAAGGGAGGTTATTAGAATAGAGACAAGTGAGCAGACTAAAGTAGACAGAAGCAAGCCTGCTAGCTGGCCTGTCATATAGGCGCCTCAAATGTCTGGAGGAATGTCAACTGGTTACGGAAACACCCCATCCCAACTCCAGCACTGCTGTTTGCCCTGGACACCCAGCATGACGCTCCCCTACTAACTGTCACCCTGGCCCACCTCACCCTACACTTACACATATCACCACTGCCAGAAAATGCCTTGGTTTAGACAATCAAGATCCTACCATCCTCTAAACATATGACAAACAAGGGGGAAAGATCATTTTGGAGCAGGTGAGAAACGTGATCTATTCTTCACCTTCCTTCCTTCCTTTCCCTTCAAGTTCTCATTAGTTACAACTACCTGATGTCCCAGAGATTACAAACATAAAGCATCATCTTTTGGAAGACAAAAATAAAGACATGGTCATGTAAGAATGAAGCAGAATTGTCTCAACATAGCAAGGTTCCCTTTCCCATTCAAAGCCGAGTTCACAAATTTTACTGGAAGAATAATATGGGCAGTACCTGACTCTGATCAGTCCAGATCGAGGGGAGATCTCATTTCTAAAAGAATTTCCGATCTGGGCAGCAGCAAAAGGCAACTTTCCTTGGTTGAATTCCAAAAGTCTCTTGAAATTCAGGAAAATCCCCTGTGCGGTTTCTGGTCTCAAGTACCTATAAATTTAAATAAATCAGTCTGTTAGGAGGAAAGAAATTACGTTTTCCAAAAATCTGAAACCCTAGATATAAATCCTAAAAGTCTGAAATATACTATTTTCACACAAAGCAGTACATACATGCTCTAAAGCAAAGGAGTAGGAGGAGTAGACATTTTCCTTGGTACCAAACATTCTCAAGCAAGTGCTAGAGAACATATCAAGCAACTGGTATGGCAACACTACTATTAGAAATGTCATTTTATTTCATCAGTCCAGTGAGTCAAATACCACCTCTCTCTTAATGTCCCTAAAACCTGATTAATCATTTAGCAAGGAGGCAGACAACAATTCAGATCCTTCTGGAAATAAGACCCTTCCTAATTATATGTCTATTAACCCACATATTAGAGTGTAACTGTGTGGCTACAAAGAAGCCAGTATGGGCTCACACTCAGCATTAGAGCTCACTCATCACAATCATCACACTAGGCTAGGCAAATTTCAAGGTTTTTCCTATCATTTTCTCCTTTGTGGTATTCTACATTTCCAGCCAGAGGCTTCTCTTTTTCTCCATATTTTAAAGATACGGCCAAGCAAGTACACCATGATAGCCACTGTCCTCTTCTCAGTTTTACAGAAAATATTCTTTGCAAAACAACAACTAAGAAAGCTTTCCCAGCAGCTTACTTCAAAATAGATAGTTTATAATTAAAACAAAGAAAAAATAAAATACAATTGTACCCTCTTTTCACTCTAATACACCAACTCCTCATTCTGGTGGTCCTTTCCAGATTTCATCCAAAAGAAGTGTAACTACAGTTTCACACGCATTTTTTTAAAAAGTTGTAAGGCTTTTAAATTTCATTTATTTATTTATTTTTAAGTAGACTCTACACCCAACGTGGGGCTTAAACTCATGACCCCAAGATCAAGAGTCACGTGCTCCACTGACTGAGCCAGCCAGGCGCTCCTATGTGCATGATTTATAAGTAGGATGTGTAAAATTATGTATTCTTTATTTTTCCATTTTCTAAATAATCATAATAATTTCTCATATTTGACAGTTGCAGAGTATTCTAAAACAATCTATTATAATTTACTCATCTCAAATTTTTGGATAAATAGGTTATTTCCACTTTAAATTTATATGCTCTTGATAAATATAGCTTCCTCTCCTTTTGAATTATTCCCTCAGATAAATTCCCAGGAGTGGGATGACAGGTCAGAGGGTCTGGCCCATTTAATGACTCTCTGTATGTACTGCCAAAATGAAAGGCTTACCTTTGGCCTCTTTCCATAAAATATCCCAAGTCAACACAGTGTGTGACTAAAATAATTCTAGTCATACATTCTGTCACAATTCATTTTTACTATTCTTTAGTTTCTACTCAAGGAAACATGATCTATCTAGCTTCATCTTACAAAAGCCTACCCTCAATTACCCTACAATGAGACCATAAGAAAAATATCTGAAGTTATGAAGTAGAATACTTTGGCTAAGTTTGTTAACATTGAGAAGGAATCTGTAAATACAAATTCTAGTTCTGGATCATATTGTAAACTGTTCAGCTTTCTTTACTATGAAAACCACATCTTTTAAATAACAAGCTAAACCTATGTTGTTCAGTATGGTAGGTCAGTAGTCAAATGCCTAAATTTAAATTAATTAAAATTAAATACATTTTAAAGTTCAGAAGCACTAACGCCATTTCAAGTGCTCAGCAGCCACATGTCGTTAGTGGCTACCATACTGGACAGCACAGACTACAGAACATTTATACCACTGCAGAAAGTTCTACTGGACAGTGTTGATCTAGACTGAATGGTTTCTAAGTCTCCTTCAGCAATAAGTTCAATGACTTTCAAAATCATTCTTCAACTATCTCTCCTGCCCTATACAGCTATCACCACAAGGTATGACGATCAGACTTCTGTTTATTTTGTGGCAAATAAAAAATGGTAACATACACTAAAAAAAAAAAATACATCCAGAAAGAATTAGAAGGAATAAATTTAAGAATATGTCTGTTATTATTTCTCCTTTAAATATTTATCTGTACTTTCTAGGTATCATTTTTCAAAAATTTTCCTTTATGCCTGATTTGATGTTTACTTTTTATTACAACAATTTCAGTAACTTCATTACATAAAGAATAAGTGATACATACCCAGGCATGTTTCCTCCAGGCCCAATGAAGGTCTTGAACATTAAGTTAAAAGATACTGGAGGGGAGAGATCATTTCCAGTAATGGGGGATTTTACATTATAGTTCACAAAAAGATCTCCAAGTTCCTGCTGTCCATAGTTATCAAGCTAAAGGATAAGTAAAGAAAATAATTAACATAAAAGACTGAGAAAAAAACAGGGCATAAAAGTATTATATATAAAAAAACCCATCCATCATTAAAAGTCACCCAAAATAAGAACATCAAAGTTACTCTAACCTTCAAAAACCCTAACTAAAATCATAACCAGTTCACTTTCTGTTTATCAATTTACCATTTACCATTCCAGAAAAATGGAGTATCTTTCTGGGACTGACCTAAAACTCATACATTCACCATTTCACAAGGAAACATAAAGAAAAATATCTCTGGTTCAACTATAATAGTTACTGATTGGCAAGAATCTGAAATCATATAAATAAGTTTTATTTTTTTAAGATTTTATTTGTCAGAGAGAGATACAGAGCACAAGCGGGGTGGGGGGAGCGCAGAAGGATAAGCAGATTCCCCGATGAACAGGGAGCCCGATGCGGAACTTGATCCCAGGACCCTGAGATCATGACCTGAGCCAAAGTCAGACACTCAACCGACTGAGCCACCCAGGCATCCCATAAATAAGTTTCCAAAGTTGCATTTTACCACTCTGCATATTTAAGAGTCAGGTACACTTCCCTGTCTATTAATTAAATGTGCATAAAACTTTTCTTTCCCACTAGATATTAAGGTCTTGAAGGTAGAAACTGTTTCTTATTCATGTCTGCGTGTTCCAGTGTATTGCACATTTTATACATTGATAACCAACATGAAACCCTCTAAAATGATGTAAGACCTCCAATTTGAAAACTTCAAATGACTATGACAAACCGTCTAATACGGAAGAATATTCAAAACTTAAAAAAAAAAAAAAACTCCTAATAGAAGCAAAATAATTACATACGTCAACTCATGACCATAAGAACTGAGGCTCTGGAGTCAGCAAAACCTGGCTAAACCGCCCAATTCTACCACTTATAGCTTGTGTGACTCAAGAGTTAAGTTCTTATCTAACCTGAGCCTCAATTTGCTTGTCTGTGAAATAAGGAAGCAGCATCTACTTCACTCTGAAGGTTAACTATGTAAAGTACTTAGCACAGGGCTTGGTACACAGCACACACTACACCACTTACTAAGTGTCTTGCCAAAATATCTGATTGGCCCTCTAGGTCGGATTACCAAATTATCATATTGAAACAGAGGAACATGTGAAATATCACCAAAATAATGCAATCAGCCAAATCCAGGTAGTAGAAAGCACTAAGAAACAAATGTCTCAACTTTAATGAAAATACAAGGAAAATTAGAGATAAAGACCCTAAAGATTGAGACTTAAGAAATATATCAACCACTCACAAAGTATGGACTTTATCTGGATCCCCATTCAAACAAAAAAAACTTGTTAGCATTTAAGGCAATGTAATAAAATGATGTTTTAGATGTACTTCAAAATAATTCTGGAGAAGGCAGGAAAGGAGAGAATGGATTCAACAAAATGTGTTAACACTGTAGCAGGTTCATGGGTATATAAGTATTTATTATACTATTTTCTATTTGCATATGTTTTGAATTCTTCATAACAAAAAATTAAAAAATGACTTAAAAACTGGTACATGCAGAGGTGGGTCAGCAAAAATGGACAAAGAAAAACAGTTCTGAGCTGCTGAATCCACATAACAGGAATAAAGCTCTGCCTACCACAGAGGGTGAATCAGTGCCTTTTAAAGAAACTACCATGCTAAGATAAAGCTGAAAAGGAGTCACAGGCACTATCAGGTAGAGAAAATGCTATTATTTGCTCAAGCAAACAGATGGGCCTTTGGCCATGAATCCACCAGGGCCATTTCTGAGTATTAGACCACAGTCCCCAACTTTTCACTGAAAGTTATATTGACAGCTTGTATGTATATCTGATATGGCAAATCAAAAAAACAGACTGCTTTCTGGGGTGCCTGGGTGATTCAGTTGGTTAAGCATCCAACTCTTGATTTCGGCTCAGGTCATGATCTTAGGGTCATGAGACAGAACCTTGTTTTGGGCTCCTGCATTGGGCTCCACGCTGGGAATGGAGCCTGCTTAAGATCCTCTTTCTCCCTCTCCCTCTTCCTCTGCCCCTCCCCTCACCAGCACGTGCATACATTTTCTCTCAAAAAAACCCAAAAAACAAAAAACAGACTGCTCTTCTAAGACCGTGGATTTGAGACAGAAAGTCAGGGTTCAAACTATAAATGACTTAATGAATCAACTAATTACTTCCTGCTCTGACAATTGACTCGGAAATGAATGAAACTGTTAAGATCAAACACACATACTTACAAAAGCTTAGTAAGTCTAACATTCTAAATGGGAAACAGTAACTAAAGGGTAATTAGAAGTGCTTTTCATTTCTTCTTTCTAATAAAGGTCATGCCTTTGGCAAAGAAAGGAAATGAGATATGAATTTTTGGCTATAACAATGTCAAAATCCAAGAATTGATTTATTAAATCATGAGCAACAATACTAAAGCAAAGAGCTTCAAGCAAAGGATAAAATACACCTCACAAGGACTAAAATAAATTCACAGATGAGTCAACAGCCAAATTAAGATTTTCTTTCAATTTAAATGAGGAAGGAGAAAATTTCTCAGCTACCTTAGAAAGCAAGATACCACAGGGAAAAATCAGCATTATTTTTAGAAAACAAGGCAGCAGTGGAAAAGTATCCAGTAAATTCTCATGAGAAAACGCAAAGAGGTAGGGATTCCTACATTGAGCCTCACATATTTATATGCCAATATAAAGAAAATACGTATAAATACAGCACTGGTTTCTGTGTGTGTATGTACATTTTTGCCCAAGGAAGTAAATAAAATTTAAGAGGTGAGCCTTGGTGGACCTCATGATCAAATATGGTGTTGGAGAAATGTATTTTGTTTAAATGGATACATAAGGTGAGAAATCAGCAACATACATACATGGACATGTGCGTATTCCCGGGGTAAAGAGGTACAGTTTTCGTAATATTTTTAAAGTGATCTGTGACCCAAAAAAGGGGTAAGAACTACTTCTGATATAGAAGGTATTCCTGCACTTGGTAAAAGTCAGAACAGATTATCTCTATGGTCTAAGTCTTCCTTAAACTCTGCCAACTTAAATAGAAATTGTAAAACTTTTAGTCTATAAGAAAAGCAGGGGCCTGTTCATCAGGTTCTAAGAGTAATAGCAAATAGTCAGGGATAGTGCAACCAGAAGCAGATCAAGTGGCTGATGAGACAGTGTTCATAAGGATATCTGCCCTAAAATCTCCACATCAAGACCGAACACTATTCATCATTAGTCACTCCTCTGGTTTTTGTTATTAAACCCAGAAAACTGGTTTCCAAAGAGAACAAATTTCATGCCTCTTTACACTGAATTGCTAGTTTGGCTTAAAATAAAGCCACAAAAGGTAGAGAGAGAAGAAAATAAAAATTCAAAGACAGACAGAAGGTAAACTCCACTTCTTTACAATCGTGGCCTGGGTCAGCACAATGTGGAATTCAACAGTCACCAAACACTGTAAGAAAGACAGCACCTACCTGAGTTGCTGTGATAACATCTCTACTTACCTGAGCCAAGACACTTTCCATCTCTGATTTCTTCTCAGCAGAACACTTCTTATCAGACATCAATTTCTGTAAATGAGCTACAAGAACAGTGTTGGTACATGTCAATTTCAATCAAGGGGTAAAAGAACAATACACTTTGAATTTCAGTGCTGGAGAGGTAAAAAAAAAAAAATGAATCCAAGGATAATGTTTTCACTTTATATAAATCCCACGGTTGATTTTACAGGGAGAATCACGATACTGTCTTGATTCCTTTGCTGACTCAGAATTTCTAATTATCATATATAACTTCTTTTTGTTAAATAAGGGACTCAAGTTGTACAGGCATACCTTGGAGATATTGTAGGTTTGGTTCCAAACCACCACAATATAGCAAATATTGCAATAAAGTGAGTCAAATAAATGTTCTGGTTTCCCAGTGCATATAAAAACTGTTTGCCCCATATTGTACTCTGTTAAATATGCAATAGCATTATATCTAAAAAAGTACACCTTAATTAAAATATATTTTATTGCTGAAAAATGCTAACCATCACCTGAGCTCTCAGGGAGTCCTAATTACTGATCACTATAACAAATAATAATGAAAAAGTCTGAAATATTGCGAGAATTACCAAAATGTGAGAGAGACAAAGTGAGCAAAAGCTGTTGGCAAAACAGCACTGATAGACTTGCTTGGCCCCGGGTTGCCAGTATCTGCACAGCATGGTAAGGTAGAGTGTAATTAATGAGGTCAGCCTATATGGTTAAGATCTGTGCTCTTTACTCTTTGTATGTTAGGCCCCCAAAAAATTTTAATAGAAAAAATATGAGAAAAGCTTAATCTAAACCCTCTGTTTTGATCAATTTTACTTGGAAGAATATTTATCCAAGATGAAAAACCATACCTTTTAATAGATGGTCAGCACGAAAACACTCTCCATTTTTTACATCTTTCACCATGAAGTCAGCAAATTTGTCTACGTGGCCAGAGGTCCTAAGTTAACAAATGCCAAGCCAATTTGTCATTTTCATACAAATTAATACATAAACTTTATGTTCTAAGATAATCCCCCTTCTATATGTAGTATATCAAGCTTATATCTGTGTATCTGAAAGATGGAAGCTCCAATATATATAATGACATATCCATGGTAGATAATGTAGGCCAGAGAAAATTCTTCCTCAAATCTATCTCCACCCTTTCCTCCGAGCTCTTCCTTCCCAAAGGAAAGAGACATCAACTGGATTATACTCTTTTACAAGTTGTCATAAAGTATGTGCTACCTGCAGAATCAATTAATCCATGCCTATCTCATTATTGATGATTTACGCAAAGGCCAAAACCAGGGGGACTTTGACTAGGCAAGAATTCATAACTCAGTATAGATCCTCAATCTTAAGAAAAGAGTTTTCTGCCACCAAAAACTGTATGGACACTGGTATTATCTCTTACGCAGTTCCTATTAGTAAAGCAAGTAGCTAAAGAATAGGTTGTCTTGATCTTTTAGATCCATCATCAGGAATTCATCTTGTTTTTATTGGCTGAAATTATTGAGAGCCCAAAGGATGCAAACAGTGAAAATGAGCTCTTTACCAGGCAACATTAAATGAAGTGATGAGATACAAAATGTAAGGATTCTTCTTTCTATATTCTAGCAATCCTGCCCTGCTTTCAACAATCTTAGTAGGAATAAAATAAATTTCTGCACTAACACTTCAACACAAATAGTAGTTATTTGATTTTAAATGTATACACACCTTTGCCCAGAACTTCTAAAAACTTAGAATAAGGAAATAATCATATATATACAAAATTTATCTATCAGGATGTTCAGTGGACTCAAAAATCAGGAGCAATTTATTTTTTTTAAAGATTTACTTATTAGAGAGAGAGTGCGCATGCATGGGGGCGGGGGGGGGGAGTAAATCCTCACACAGACTCCCTGCTGAGCAGAGAGCCTGACTCAGGGCTCGATCCCAGGACCCTGAGATCAAGACCTGAGCCGAAACCAAGAGTCAGGTGCTTAACCAACTAGGCCACCCAGGCGCCCCAGGAACAATTTAAATGCCTATGATATGGCACTAGCTAAATAAATTATGGTATATCCACAAGAGAGTACTATGCTGTCATTAAAAATGCTTTAGACGAATATTTAATGACATAAGTAAACGTTCACCTACATTACATGAAAAAAAGCAGTGTGCTGCTAACATTGATGTATGCACAAGAACTTACAGAGAAAGAAGACAGGATAAACACAACAATTTTGACATGGCTGTCTATGGACATTAGGTGTATATTTTGTCTTTCCTTATTTTCCACATTTTTACAATGAATATGGGTAGTTTTTATAATCAGGAGAAGTTACTTAAATATGCATATTAATGAATTTCAGCCCCCAAAGTAGAAATCTTACTTTAAAACTGGCTCAGGGGTGAGCATGGTACAATCAATCTCCAGGATCTGTTCCTCTTGGATAAAGTGCTGCCTCCAGGTCTGAATAATATTATTCTTCAAAGCACATCCAACTGGCCCAAAATCATACAGACCACTAACACCTATAAAATATTAACAAGGAAAATCTGTACTTTACCTTGTCACTCTGAGCAAATTAAAGCAAGAAGATGTATGAAACTGTAAGGCTTCACATATTCCCCAAAGAGGTATTAAAGTCAACAATTCAAACCCCTCAATACTGAAGGGGTTATTTCCAGCTAGCTAACAGAAGTAAAATTAAAAAGCTCTTACTCCATTTACTACTTCTATATTAAGAATTCCAAGTAGGATTAGCAAAAAACTAAAAGCAAAAGATGTTCCTCCACATATGAGAAACAATGAAAAACAGATTACACTTTTCTGCCATAGATCTAACTTGTTGCATCAGCTGATAACAATGATGAATTTTAGCACCCAATTCTCTAATTTATTCTTGGATATATAAACCACTATATTTAATCTTGAGTATATGACACACTACATTTAAACCTCAAGTGAAACATTTAGAGATCTGCTTAGCCAAACTCAAATCAAGTTTCAGGGACAAAGTACTAAAAGTCTAATACTGTTGGAATGATCTCCACCGACTATGAAAAATACCATTGTACACTTAATCAGTGAAGTATATTTGCCTACATACCTTCACAAAGCATTTAGAAAGATGTAGAGATTTACCTACATACCTATGAAGAATGTTTTCTCCTGGCAGTTGCTATAAAGAAGAACCTAGGGACCCTGGCTTGTCACTGCCCTTGTGTGAAGGTGCACGATACAGTTGGCCAGTGTTACAATGGCCCTCAACTGCTCCAAAGAGGAGTGTGATAGGTACCTGGACATATTAAGTGCTTCATACCTGGGCCCCTAACAATTCCCTACTTCCAAATGGAAAAAAAGCAGTCTTCGAAAATAAGTAGGATGGAAAGGAATAAACAGATTTTACACCAAATGGCCAATTTTAAACAAACAAGAGCAAAATGTTCTCTGTTTTATGTGACCTGATACAGTTATCGATTGAAAAGCCATGTTTTTGATTTAAGAACAATAACAAAGCCACCAACATAATTGCGCTATCATTAATCCCCTACCTCCATAAATAGCAAAAGCTTGATCGTAGAAAAACCTCCTCTTCAGGGTATCTTCCATTTTTGCTCTGTCTACAATGTCGTCTTTGGGTTGTAATGCTAGCTCCTATAACGGATTTTCAAATAGAAAACGTGTGATTAGGGGTGAGAGGAAATATGAATTTATGTATGTGAGTTTAGTTTATTCCTCAGCAAAATTCAACACAAAATTTATCAGACAAGATTTTGATGCCTTTAAAAAAACAGAAACCTTAGGGTTTTTCCCCCCTTTCAGTTACAAAAAAGATCCCTTTAACTTAATTATTTAGGAAGACTAAGGTTACTTAGATGCAGATACTGATAAGCAATATCTGAATTTTTAGTGGATCACTGTAGTGAGACAGTGACTTAGAACTCCAAACTATTTCAGTTTGGTGATGAGAGATTTACTGTTTGAAAGATTTGGGAGCAGGTATCAGATGGATACAAAAAGAAAAAAAAGTTTGACACAAAACCATTATTTCCAGGGATAGAAGAATTTATAAAGAAGAGCAAGCACACACACACAAAAAAGCACAATGCCTTCCAGGGAAATTCGCAGAGTGTATTAAATCTAGGATTTAGGGGAGGGGTGGGTCAGAAGTCAGGGAGACTTCACAGACAAGGTGACATTTTGAGATGGAGTGTGAAAGCATGAGAAGTCGGCCAGGTAGCACATAAGAAGGCATGCTGGATAAATAGAGATAAGGCAAATGATACTGTTCAGAAACTTTTCTAGGTCTTTCCCACCCAAAGAGATTAAATAAAGATGACGTTCCTCTTTTAGGATTCCCAAGACTCACCTTTGCTTCCAGAACTCTCTTCCGGGCTTTGAGCTCAGCTACAGCTTTGTCTACATCTACTTGGGGTGCTTTATCTTCTTTCAGTTTTCGAACAAGATCTCCCTAGCCAACAAAGAGAGTTTATATTCAGGATTGGTTTCAGAAGTCAAGAAAAGTTATGAATGTGTTTTTAAGCATACCTTTAAAAAGTATCTGTGTAAGAATGAGGCCATTCAAATGTTTATTATGAGATGTCAGTATAAATAACTGAAGGTCTTTGCCCTCAGTATTTATAATCCAGCAAAATACACAAACAAGTATACAAATAACTACGTTCCAAGGGTCATTAGTACTACTGTGCTTTTTTTTTCCTTTTGGGAGAGGAGACAGGTGGAAAAGGAGAGGAAAGCATTGATAAAAACTGTGACAAAACTTGGAAGCAATCAAGATGTCCTTCAGTAGGTGAATGGATAGATAAACTGTGGTACATCTAGATGATGGAATATTATTCAGGACTGAAAAAGAAATGAGCTATCAAACCATGAAAAGACATGGAGGAATCTTAAATGCATATTGCTAAGTGAAAGAAGCCAATCTGAAAAGGCTAATTCTAAGCTATATGATACTCTGTAAAAGGAAAAGCTATCATATTATGTAAAAGGCAAAGAGTAAAAGGATTAGTGGTCTGCAAGAGTTAGAGGTGAGGGAAACATGACTAGGCAGGCACAGAGGATTTTTAGGGCAAACTATTTTTAGTAACAAACTATTCTGTATGATACTATATTTGGTGGTTACACACCATTATATTTTTGTCAAAACTCAGAGAATGTAAAACACCAAGAGTGAATCCTAATGTATGTAAACTATGGACTTGGAGTGAAATGACATGTCAACGGAGGTTCATCAATTGTAACAAATTGTAATAATTTGTAACAAATTCTGGGGCAAGAAGCTGATAGTGTGGGAGGCAGTATATATGTGGGATCAGGGAGTATATGGGAAATCTGTGTTCAATTTTGTTGTGAACCTAAATTTGCTCTAAAAAATAAAAGTCTGTATACATAAAAAAAGCAACATGAGGAATCTGGTGATTGAACTGTTGTTATTTTGATTATATCAATGTCAATATTGTGGCTGTGATATTGTACTGTTTTGTAAGATGTTACCACTGGGGGAAAGTGGGTTAGGGACACGAGTGATTTCTCTGTATTAGTTATTACTACAAGCCAATCTACAATTATCTCAAAATAAAAAGTTTAATTTTAAAAAGTAAAAAACAAAAAACAATAAACTGTGAAAGAACAAGGTTAGTACTGAGAACACAAAGAGCCAATGAATAAACCACCCTCCCCTTGAATCTCTCTCCTACTTAAAAAACAACCGTCCTGGTTTTCCACCTACTTCGACCATTTCTTCTTAGTCACAACTAACTCATATTCCTCTGCCCTTTTCTTAATTGTTACAATTTTTCCTTGATAATTTCTCTAGGATACCTTATTTACTTCTAACAACCTACCACCTGTACACTGATTCCCACACTTAGAGTAATGTGGTGGAGTAAGTAATCTGAAAAAGCAAACAAAACATTACCTATATGGTCTAAGAAACTTCAAGCTGAGAAATTAAAGTTGTCAAAATGATAGAGCCTTTGGGTTCCCAACAGAAGTAACTGCTCTCTAGAGGAGCAGACCTTCCACATGGGCCTTTTAGGATTTTCACAGATCGAGGTCACCAAAATAATAAGCATTCAACTCAAAATTTAAAAACCCATTGAGGAAACAACCACCATAGGTGAGACTCAGTGGAAATGACAAATAACAGAATTAGAGCCTCCAAAGTATTAGAACAATCAAATATACTTTTTTAAATGCTTAAGATGTTAAAAAGGAAAGGAAAAGAAAAGTCAAAAACATGAGCAAAGAACTAGAGACTATCAAAAACAATCAAGAAACCTGACAACCACACAGGTTCTGGTCCAAGAAGATGACAGAGGAGTGGGGGAGGGGCAAAATGGGTGAGGAGGAATGGGAGATAAAGGCTTCTAGTTATGGAATGAAGTCATAGGAATAAAAGATACAGCACAGGGAATATAGTCAAGAGTATTATAATAGTATTGTATGGTGACAAACGGGAGCTACACTTGTGGTGAGCAGAGCATAACGTATAAACCGATCAAATCACTATGTTGTACACCTATGTAACAGTGTGTGTCAGCTACACTTCAATATATGTAAATAAATAAATAGGGGGGAGAAAGAACCACATAGATCATCTAGAAATGCATCACTGAAATTAAAAACCCACTGGACAGGTTAAACAGCAGACCAAAGTTGAAGAGAGAATTAGTGACTTAGAGCACAGACCCGAAGAAGTTATCCACGCATAATCCATGGAATGGAGCAGAGAGACAAAGATGTAAAAACATAAACAGGGTAATAAGACACAGAAAAAAGATAGCCTGACATTCATCCAACCAGAATTCTCAAAGAAAATAAAGAAAATCCATAAGAGGTTCTATTTGAAAAGATAATGACTATGAATTTCTCTATAATTGCTCAAAGACATGAGTTCTCAGATTTAGGAAGCACCATGAAATCCAAACAACATACAAAACGAAAATCTACATCTAGAAAAGTCTATAAACTTATGAGAGATTAGAGACTGGGTTTTAATTCCTGATCAGCTAATTGTAAAACCTTGAACAAGCTGACACCTCTTTAAGCTTATTTCCTCAACTGTACTATCAGGATGACAATACCTCACTATGAGGGACGCCTGGGTGGCTCAGTTGTTAGGTGTCTGCCTTCGGCTCAAGTCATGATCCCAGGGTCCTGGGATCAAGCCCCGCATCAGGCTCCCTACTCGGTGGGAAACCTGCTTCTCCCTCTCCCTCTCCCCCTGCTTGTGTTCCCTCTCTCGCTATGTCTCTGTCAAATAAATAAATAAAATCTTAAAAAAAAAAAAGAGTAAATGAAAGAATTTAAGTAAAATATTTTCAATAGTACCTAACACACAGTAGACACACAAAAAATTATAGTTACCATGCTATAAAACACCCCAACTTGGTTGTGGCTGAGTTATTTTTCAAATACTTCAAACCCAACTTGTTTATAACAGAATTATTTTTCTCTGCCCTAAACTTGTTCCTTCTCCTATGTATTGCTTTCTATTTGTTAACAACAAAAAAATCTACCATTTCCCAAATAAGAAACATCGAGTTATCCTTCTTTACCGCCAAAATCTGGTCAATTTCAAATTTCAATCTACTCTCTCCCTTTCACACCCCATAGACTAGATTGCTAAAGCAGATTACCAATTTGGTTCTCATCCAAAGTGTGTACACTAAGATACACTCACCCCAAACTATCCTAATGCGTGTCATTTCTCTTCAACCTTCATAAATCTTTTCACAAGCACATAGCATTCCTAATTTGGTGACTGTTCCTACCCCCATGCTTTCAATAATGTTTATCCTCAGGGCGCCTGGGTGGCTCAGTCAGTTAAGCATCTGACTGTTGCTTTCAGCTCAGGTCATGATCTCAGGCTCATGAGATAGAGCCCCAGGTGAGGCTGCCCGCAGAGCGGGGAGCCTGCTTAAGATTCTCTCTCCCCCTCTGCCTCCACCCCTCCCCAACTGCACATGTGTGCATGCTCTTTCTCGCTCTCTAAAAAAAATTAATAATAATAATAATGTTTATCCTCTTATCCAAAAGCATTTCCCTTCACTTAATGAAATTCACTTCATAAAATTCACTTCATGAATATCCCAACCTTACAATAGCTTCCCTTAACAATGTTTCAACTGAAGGCTGAGTTTTCTCCCATATCCCTTGATCCTCAGGGGCTGGAAATGGAATAGATGTCCTCCTTATTCCCCAATGCACTTTCAAACTGATTCTTCTTTGCTACTTCTAAAACCCAAGTTCCTTTGAAGGACCTGTCATTACCCTTTCCCCTTGCTGCTGACATTTTCTTAAGCTTCCACTTACTTCCCCTCACTTGGTAACAGTTTTCCTTTCTGCGATTCACTCTACTTTAGAATGTCCTGGTCAGGAGGTGACAAAGATGTTTATAATTATCTAACCTGGAACCTAACTCTGCTTACGTGTAATGAGAAGTATTCTCCCAGTTTTAACATACACTGAGTTTTCCAGGAATGCACCCAGGAAAATGTAATTTAAAAGAAGACTATATACTGTTTTTGTTCACAATTTTACAGAGAGTTGGTATTATTTGAAACAAACAAAAAATAACATGTGACCAATAGCAATGTTGTCTGGTATCTGAGCAACCAAAAGGATATACCTTTATCAATGTGTATCCATTGCAACTACACTCAGTGTAAATCTATGTATAGGTAGGAGCATCTGCTTACTTCCATATAACTTCCAGTAGATTCATACCCAACAATTTACATATTGAAATGCATATTATTTTATCATAAATTACTTTATTTCTTTGTATTACATTTAAAACATTATGTGTACATATATTTTTCTTTAATTAGATCTTGTAGATATCTTGTATGAATTTCATTAGTGGATTCCAAAATATCTGGTGTAAAAGGGGACACTAGGTCTGAAAGTTCAGAGCCACTGAATTAGTTATTCCTCTTATTCTTTATCATATGCAAATAAGTCTGGTCTGTTATTACACTAGCAGTTTTTATTCTATTATCCTGACCTCTCTAGCGAAAGAAACATCTTCAGTCGTCTTCTAACTTTATTTTGGCTTCTTCATTACACTTACAATAACTGAAGTCACCCAGTCAATGCAGTGGCTTATTTATTTACATGCATTTTATTTGTCCCTGTCAGAATAAAGTAGGCTCTTTAAAGATGGGAATTCTGGCATGTCAATTCTGGCGCTCAAATACTTATTGACTGATACCACAACCTAAATCTAGCAAAGTACAAAGCACTTAGTATTCAGTAAATATCTACTGACTTATTCTTTACTCACTCAGTGCTTCTTTTCCTTTTCTCTACCTATCAGAACACCTATCTCATAAATGTTCACTAACAGGGCTTTTTCATGAGGATAAGAATTCTGTGAAAGCCTTTGTTTTGAAAAGAGGTTGGCAAATGGTAGTTCTTTTTGAATGTCTGAAAGAAGTAAGCAAGTAGTTCTTTCGAATATCTAACCACTGTGTCAAGGGTTAACACTCCCACATACTTCATCTACCTTTTCTTTTGAAGCTTCTCAGAGAATACTAGCAAGCAAGGCCACAAGTAAAGGCAGGAAGAATTTAAAAATAAATTCCCCTGAAACACTTTTTTTTTCATTTTTTAAGATTCAGGTACAGAACACATACATCAAGGTACAGAACACATACATCAAATGCAGCTATTAAAAAGAAGCAGTGTGGGGCACCTGGGTGTCTCAGTCAATTAAGCATCTGCCTTTGGCTCAGGTCATGGTCCCGGGGTCCTGGGATCGAGCCCTAGGTCGGGCTCCTTGCTCAGCGGGGCCTGCTTCTCCCTCTCCCTCTGCCGGCTGCTCCCCCAGCTTGTGCTCTCTCTCTCTGACAAATAAATAAAGAAAATCTTTAAAAATAAATAGATAGAAACAGTGTGAGAGTAAGGATTCCTACACTGAGTTAATCATCTGTAAAATGCAGTGAAGAAAGGAAATAATCATGTTTATTTTGAATAATAGAATAATTAAACCATGATTTATAATGATCCAATCCTGAAAACAAAAGAATTGGGGGTAATCTAAACATGGAATGAAGGTACTTAAACAGTCCTAGTATCTAATTATTTTTCTTCCTTCTTTGTTCACTGTTCAACTATATTTTGGGTTGCGCTTGCATGTATGTGTATATGTGCCGAATAAAACTGACATGAAATATCATCAATATCTCTAAATTATCCTTAAGAAGCTTAGTCCCTGGGGCACCTGGTGGCTCAGTTGTTGAGCGTCTGCCTTCAGCTCAGGTCATGGTCCCAGGGTCCTGAGATCAAGCCCCACCTCGGGCTCCCTGCTCAGCAGGAAGCCTGTTCTCCCTTTCCCACTCCCCCTGCTTGTGTTCCCTATCTCGCTGTGTCTCTCTCTGTCAAATAAATAAATAAAATCTTAAAAAAAAAAAAAGCAGCAGCTTAGCCCCTGGATAAATTCCTACCATAAAGACATATATTAGAACTAAGAGCCTGTGATTATAAAGCAGAGTAGCTATTAGATGAGAAATCATTCCAAGGGATCTTCTTCATGGATCCTTCATATATATCATGGTGCATATTCAGCCGGCCAAGAAAAACCAACAAGAAAACATTTCCTCACCTAGCTTTACACACATGTAGGTAGAAGAATCCTGTTATGATTGAGTTCATCTCAGATTCCCAAATGTTTTATAATTATTGACAAAAAACTTCATAAACTTTTCATTTGCCCTTTGTGGATTAAGCAAGAGCTTTAATGGGTACTCTTAGTCCAGAAAATCAGAGAAAAATCCAAGGCTCTTCACCCTAAGTCTTCTTACTACTACTAAGATGTGAGTTTCATCTGTGTCTTCCCAATCACAGCAAAAGAAAATTTGAAATACTGAAACACAAGTAATATTATTCACACATCTATTCCTACCATTAGCATTTCAGATGGTAAATCATTACAAAAGACCTCCCAAGAAACCACTAAAAAGGCTTTTCTAGCACCCCATCTCACCAAATTCAGAAGACATCAATCCTCTCCTAAAGGTGCAAAATGTTTTCAAACTGACAATCACAAGAAAATGTGAGCTCCATGCCAGCAATGGTTTGGTAAAACTAGTACCCCCAGTAAGCCACAATCATCTCAGAACAATATCTAACATTTTAGCAAGACCTTAGTATATGCACGGTGGGCAGCATTCTCAGCACTTAACATGAACTATCTCATTTTAATGTTTATAACTCCATTCCCATATTACAGATGAAGAAGTTTGGCTACAGAAAGGTTAAATAATTTGCTGAACATCACCAGCTAGTAGACAGTGGGGTCAGATCCAAACCCTGGAAATATAACTTCAGAGCCTACACTTTTTTTTTTTAAAGACTTATTTATTTAATTGAGAGAGAGAGAGCTGGGGGAGGGGAGGGGCAGACAGAGAGGGAGGAAGAGAATCTCAAGCAGACTCCCCACTGAGCGCAGAGCCTGACACAGGGCTGGATCCCAGGACCCTGAGATCATGACCTGAAGCAAAATCAAGCGTTGGACGCTTAACCGACTGAGCCACCTAGGCACCCTATAGCCTACATTTTTATTACTAGATGCATCAACACAAAAATATGCAAGGGTATAAAGAAAGTCCACTTAGCAATTCTGCAAAACCTCTCCAGTTTTGACAATTATTAAATTTTACTACAGGTTTAAAAAAAAAAAAGTCTTTCTTGGTTATTTTTCTCAATACTAATTACTTCGTTAGAGCGTCAAGTTACATCCACCTAAATCATTTCAGTGACCTCTTAATTCCAAGCAATGATACTGAAAATACATAACCAAATCTCTATACCACTTCCTCCCTAAACCTCCAGCTCAAGTGAAAGTCATCTCAACAGATCCTGTTTGCACTGAGACCTTGAGATATATATTTCTTCAGCTACAGAATCTCACCTCATATTTAGACAAAGCTGGGGCTGGCGGGGGGCATTCTTGACAGGAGAGTATGATCAACACAATTAAATGCTGAAGATAGGTAAAATGATGATTACTGAAAAGTACCCTTTAGGGTACCAGGAAAGGGCAATAGTAGAGGCCAAGGGCAGAGAGCAGTGGATAAAGGAATGAAATGAGAAATAAGAAAGTGGAGACAATGAGAGGATAAGAGAGAACACTGAGCTGTAAAGGGTAAAACAGGCTGGGGAAATGGGAGCTTCTGGGGGCTACATTCCAAACAAGAGCCCAAATCTGTCTTCATATAAATCAGACACTTCCATTCCCCTAAAACATCAGTTCTACAACTTCTTGGCCTTAGAACCTCTTTATACTGTTAAAAATTACCGAGAACCCCAAAAAGTTTTTGTTATTGTGGGTTATTTCTACCAATTTTTACTATATTAGAAATTAAAATGCAAATTTTAAAATATTAATTCATTTAAATAATAAAAGCTCAATACGTGCCAATGTGCATAAAAATAACATTTCTGTGAAAATGTATTTTCCAAAACAAAACAAATAGTGAGAAGAGGTTTTATAATTTTGCAAACCCCTTAATTTCTAGCTTAATAGAAGACAGCTAGATTTGCATATCTGCCTCTCTTGCAATATAGCATTTTAATGGTGAAGTATACAAAGAATATCACAAGTTAGAAAGGGGAGAATTTTAAAAGCTTTTTCAAATAATTGTGGATATTCTTCTTTTAGACTATACCCAAATTCTGACAAGTGGTAGTTTCTTAAAGGTTATTTCATAAAAGTTAATAGCAATGTGGAATTGGAAACTATACCAATGAACTTTTTATACCCTGTTACATTAAATCTATTAATGTATCTTAGACTCTGGATAAATCTTTTACCAATATTTGATTCCATAACGTCATGCATTGTCATATGGAAAATACTGAGTTATGCAAATCTTCTAGATACTGACCCACTTATTACACTATATCAAAAAAAGTACATTTGTTAATATCATTACTCATCCCATCAGAAAAGTCTGTAAATACTGTGAAGCTGTCTAGTTCATGCAGCAGATGTTTCCAAAACTCTAAAATTAACCAAAAACGTGATTTTATTATTAGCTATAAATATACCAGTTGTTTTCTTGAAATGACAGGTGCACTTCACTCATATTTCAGAAAATGAATGCCCAGTAGCCAAAATTGAATTTTACAAATAGTGTTCCATGAAAATAAGCAGATAGTTCAGCTTGCAACTCAATCATACAAATGTTTTTCCTGAGACCATCATGTTTCCATATGCTTTATACGTATTTCCCATTTTGTCACACAGAACACTAAAAAGGTGTACAAAGGTCTGGATTTAATAAAATTAATAATTTTTGCTGCTCCATCAAGGACACTCTAAAGCAAAACTTTTTTTTTTTAACTGTTAGGATATGACAGAGTATGACGTGGTGTCCTCATGTGTTTAGTTCTAAGGGCAGGCAGTTTTATCCACCATGACTTTTATATCTTCTATGCAAATAACAGAGTAAAAAGTGAAAATAACATCTCAATTTCATTATGAAAATGGCTTTGATTTTGAAGACCTCCAAGGGTTTGAAGACCAGAGAACCACTGCCCTACAGCAACTGTTTCCAAACAAGACACTCCAAGACAGAGGTTTTTCCAACACAGGGTAAAAGGAAAAAAAAGACACTGTATTAGATCTTTTTTCCAAACCTAAACCTATTAAATATAAAAAAGCTGAATAAAAATTAAATTTTTATTTTTTTTAAAGATTTTATTTATTTATTTGAGAGAGAGAATGAGAGAGAGAGAGAGCACAAGAGGGGGGAAGATCAGAGGGAGAAGGAGACTCCCGGCTGAGCAGGGAGCCCAATGTGGGACTTGATCCCAGGACTCCAGGATCATGACCCGAGCCGAAGGCAGTCACTTAACCAACTGAGCCACCCAGGCACCCTAAAAATTAATTTTTTAAAAAATTAAAAATAAAATAATGAAAGCTAAATATAAGAGACGGCTTTTTAAAAAAATTGGAGCACCTGGCTGGCTCAGGCAGTAGAGCATGCAACTCTTAATCTAAGAGTTGTACGTTCAAGCCCCCACCTTGGGTGTAGAGATTACTTAAAAATAAAATCTTGGGGCACCTGGGTGGCTCAGTCAGTTAAGTGTCTGCCTTTGGTTGAGGTCATGATCCCAGGGTCCTGGGAATCTTTGCTCAGCAGGGAGCCTGCTTCTCCCTCTCTGCCTGCAGCTCCCTCTGCTTGGGCTCCCTCTGTCAAATAGATAAATAAAATCTTTAAAATAAATAAATCTTAAAAAAAAGGACTGCTCTTTCAAATTATCTGATTTTTTGTATTAAAATATACTTTCTTTTATAAAATAAAAGAGGAAAGTAGATGGTAGTGTGAGAATTATACTAGTTTTTGACTTACTCTTATTTGGCAAAATGAAGGCTGGCCACACTGTGCTCATTCCCAACTTTTTTTTTTTAAATAACATTTTATTTTATTTTTTAAAGATTTATTTATTTATTTATTTATTTTAGAGGGAGAGTGAAAGCACAAGCAGGGGAGGGGCAGAGGGACAGGAAGAGAATCTTAAGCAGACTCCCCAGTGAGCATGGAGCTTGACACAGGGCTTGATTCCACGATCCTGAGATCATGATCCTGAGCAGAAACCGAGTCGGATGCTTAACCGACTGAGCCACCCAGATGCCCCAATTCCCAACTTTTTAAAAAAACTCAGTTGCCCTCAGGTGCAATTGAGGGTCCTGAGTTTGAGCCCTAAGCTGGGGGTGGAGATTACTTAAAAATAAATAAATTAAATAAATAAATAAATAAATACCTCAAGTGCCCCAGTGTGCCCTTGATCAAACAACTAATGTGTTTTCTAGATGCTCTGAAGCCCTCCTACAAGTTCCATAACTAGTTCTCCAGGAAATAACTAAGAATATGCCACGGGGAAAATTCATTTCAGTCCATCAATAAGCCAAACCTTTAAAAGCAACAGCATCCACGTAGTCAAGCAGATTAGCCTATTTATATAAAACACATGCCACTAACAAGACCAGTTGTTAAGCGCCTTAAAAATCCCACTCCAAGAATGTCTTCAATTGCACAAACTTCACAATGGAAATATGTCAAATGGATAGATGTGACAATGTGTCTCATTTCCTCATAAGCAAAAAAAGAGCTTTAACTAGATGACCTTTAAATTCCCTTCCAGCTGACACTGGAATCTGTGTGATTCAAGGTTCCAGGTAGCTAACTGATAAATGTGTGGTCCCAGAGAAAGAGAAAAAGAACTAGAACTTATATCTTCAGAAAAAAAATCTCGAAAGTACCAAAAACCAAACAAAACAAAAAACCCAAGCCAACATAAACAATACACTAAATAGTAATCACATCAGAAGGCTGTTCCAGGATCAAAGTTTACTTCAGTTAACTAGTTCCACAGTCTTACTACACATGGGTAATTTGCACTGCAGTTTCAGGCTAACGTGGCAGAGGGAGGGGTTTGGGTGTGTGTTTTTCCAAATTAGATGTATTCTCCCTCCCCAAGTAAAGGATATGAGAAAAAAAATTGAGAGTTACAGAAAGGACAAGGAACCACACCTAATTTTATTTGGGTAGGGTGGGTGGAGGGAGACAGAATAATACCAATAAATACCAAAAATAAAAAATTAAGCCTATAGTGAAATTTCAAAACGAAACACTACTGAATCAGGCTCAAACTGGAGAGAAGTAGACATTACAAAGTGGCAGAATTTGCTTAATTTTTGGCAACTCTGCCCCAATGAATTATTTCCGAGGCAGGGTTCCACCCTCCGTAGCTAAGGCAAGTTATTGCATCAGGCACCGGTGCGGAAGAAGCCCATTTGGTGTTTACTACTAGGTCACAGACACCCGGGTCCTATTCCAAGCTTTTGGCTTTGCCTGACTGGATGTGAGAATCCACTTGAGCTAATCATTTTCCTTGTCCTCTCTAAATTCTAATATTCATGCAGTGCCCTAGGTAAAGGAGGCCTGTATTAAATCACCAAGCTCTCTAGCCCATGAAACTTCCCTCCCTACCCCAAAATCAAATTTCAAAATGTTCCATACAGAGGATGGCTGACTTCACCCAGTAACTCAGGAACATGTCCAGTTTCCCAGGTTTACGATCTGAAAGCTCACTCACTCCAAATAGTCTTTTGGGAACCCAAAGAAGATGACAGGAGTGAGCGAAGGACGATGAGCGAAGGACAATGAACTCACATCATGATTAGAAAAAGAAGTTTAACACCTTTTCACATCCACGTTTCAACTTTTTATTTTCTCAGCCGATCATCTGGCTAACTAAGCACTGAATGAAGGAAGGTGTCAAGGAGGAAACACTATGCAAAGCATTCTGAAGATTTAAAAAAGAGTCCTGCCGTAGTAAGACAGAACCGACAGCCTCGCCCCTGACCGGGGAAGAATTAGGAACCTCGCCACCCGGGTGGCACAAAGAACACCGCAGAGACTGGAAAACTGGAAGTTGAGGATACTGAGCTAGGCCAGGAGTAACCAAAGGACACAGATCCCAGCCCCAACGGAGAAAGGAGAGGCGCAGACATTAACAAGGACTGGGAAAGGAGAGCAGATCGCGAGGGGAGGGACGCAGGATGTCGGATGGGATCCGAGGGAGTCACCCAAGGAGAAGCTAGGACGCGGGTCCACGGCAAGGAAGGTGGCCGACGCACGCGGGGACTGGAGTCCACAAAGTGGGGGAGGCGAGGAAGATACCAAGAAACCAAGGGCTTCCAGCGGATGAAGGAGAGGGGCAACCGGCGCGGTGGACGGGTGCCAGAGGAGGAGAGAGGATGACGGAGAGCAGACCAGGGGGAGGAGAGACCGGGGCCCGGGGGAGGCGCAGAATGCCAGTACCTGCTGGCGCACGGCAAGCCTGAGAGGGGCTAGCACTTCCTCAGCCCCGGAGCCGTCCATGCTGCTCCGGGAGGCGGCGGCGGGGAATGAGGTCTGGGCGCGGGCGCGCGCGCTGAGGGGCCGGCAGGGCGGGAGCGGAGGCCGGGCCGGGAGCCGGGAGGGCAGCGACAGCAGCAGCGCGGCGCGGGCGGTTCTAAGCAGCGCCGAGCGCAGAGAGTGCATGAGCCCGCGGGCCTGGGCGGTCCGGAGCGGGCGGCGGCGGAAGCGGCGCGCGCGGCCTGGCCGGGAGCATGATGAAATCGCCGCGTAAACGCCGCGGCGCGCGCGCAGCCGCACATTCCCCACCCCGCGACGCGGCGACCGGCAGATTCGACACAGAACCCGCAGTCCTTCGGAGAATCCAGACGGCTCGCTCCACCTAGGGCGCTTGGGAGGGCTGTGGGATCGCAGGTAACACCCCGCCAACAGACTTGCACAAAGATGAGCCAGGCCACCCCAGGGTGGACATTCCCGGACGCAGCCCCATCCGAGACTTGCAGACTGAGACGCACAAGGACCGTCAAAGCGTAGGCTTTGGGCACTGACACTCGGGCTCACCCACGGAAATACACACTTCTGTTTGTGTTCGTGCGCCCCGGGGCCTTAAAGGCTCATATCCCATCAACTCAGGGACGTAGCCTCAGTGTTGCTCAAGCTCTCATGCTCCTCGTGTGAAGACACAAAAGAGGTTAATGATTTGCCCATTAACACACCCATGCCTTACGGACTTCAAGAAAATAGCTGGGGAAAGGCGGAGGAGAGGTGAGGGTGTTTTTTGAAAAGGTGAGTTCTGAGCAACTTTTGAGGGCGGGCAGGATTTGCACCAGCGGACATGAGGAAAGGCAAGAGGCAAAGAGAGGAGAAAAGACTAGGAAAAAAGATAATGCAGGGGAGTGGAGCTGAGACTCCAGGTGCCCGCGATTCCCTCCTGTGTGGCCTTGCCCCAGGAGACCTGCCCTCTTGTGCTTGGGGCCCCGCTGACTACCCTCCAGAGATGACTTCCTCCCTCCTTTCTGCCCCAGAGGTGGGTTGGCAGGCAAAGCTGGATTCCCTTTCCAGAGAGAGAATAGAAAAATAAAGTGTTGGTTATAGAAATAGCATTGCGCACACCCACCAGAATGTCTAAAATTAAAATGATGGAAAATGGCAAGTGAGACTCTGGGACTGTCTGTCCCACACAGCTGCATTAAAGAACTGTTTGATGGCATCTATTAGAGCCAACCATACACACCTTCCCTGTGATCACCCCAGGAGCTTTGGAGAGTAGACAGGCTCACCAGAATGAAGTTGCCTTTCCCAGTACTACGGAAGTCCATATTCTCTTCCTGTTCCAATTTGTGATTCTGGAGAAGTACTGACAGTTGAGCATAAGCAGGGCAGGTGCAGAAGAACTGTCTGCAGTATTAAACCATTTGTGTTTTTAAAACTTTTATTTCAAGATTTGACATTAATCGCCATCTTTATTTGGCTTCATTTTAATAGGTAATTTTGAATTTAATATTTTTAAAGATAAAAACAGTTTTAATGTTCACATATACTCTTGTTTACATTATTATTAAAACATATTCAAATTCTGTATATTTTGAATATACTTCTATATGTATTTTCAATTCTTTAAATCAATAATGTCTCATGGATATTCACATGAGGACAGTCCCAGCTCTAGTCTCCAAATCTGTTTTCCCCCCTCCAGTTCATCCTCCCTACTGCTACCTCAGTGATTATTTCTAAAAGGCAAAGCTGTGCATTTTGCTTCTCTGCTCAGTACACTTCAATAGGTCCACATGGCCCTTAGCAGAATTTCCTAAGTGGTTTCCCTTGGGAAACTACATCTACAAGACAATAATAATAGATTATATTCATTGAGGGCATACTATGTACAAGTTAGCATTCCAATTTATCTCCTGTAAGTTTATTCACAATCCAATAAGATAGACTCTTCAATAATTCCCATTTTATAGGTTCAAGATTCAGAGCGCTGAGATCTAAATAACTTGGCCGTGGTCACACAGCTACTGAATAGAGGACCAGAATGTGAGCTGGGGGCAGAGGCAGGTTTAACGTATAACTTAATGAAGTTCAGTTTCTCTCTTTTTTTTTTTCTTTAGCTCATTTGTTTTGTTTCTTAAATTCCAAATATGAGTGAGATCATGTGGTACTTGTCTTTCTCTGACAGATTTATTTTACTTACCATTATGCTCTCTAGCTCCATCCATGTTGTTGTAAATGGCAAGATTTCATTCTTTTTTTTATAGCTGAATACTATTCCATTGTAGATATATCCTTCACATCTTCTTTATCCATTCATCTATCGATGGATACTTGGGCTGCTTGCATAATTTGGCTATTGTAAATAATGCTGCAATAAACATAGGAGTGGGCGCCTGGGTGGCTTAGTCGGTTAAGCATCTGCCTTCGACTCAGCTCATGATCCCAGGGTCCTGGGATCGTGTCCCACATTAGGCTCCCTGCTCAGCGGGGAGTCTGCTTCTCCCTCTCCCCATGCCCCTCCCCGCCCCCGGCTCATGCTCTCTCTCTCTCTGTCTCAAATAAATAAATAAATCTTTTAAAAAAAATAAACATAGGGGTGCATGTATCCCTTTGTATCAGTGTTTTTGTATTTTGGGGGTAAATACCCAATAGTGTGATTACTGGATGGTAAGGTAGTTCTATTTTTAATTTTTTGAGGAAGCTCCATCCTGTTTTCCACAGTGGCTACACTGGTTTGCATTCCCACCAACAGTACAAGAGGGTTCCTTTTTCTCCACATCCTCATCAACACTTGTTTTTTTCTTGTATTTTTTATTTTAGCCATTCTAACTGGTGTGAGATGATAGCGCACTGTGGTTTTGATTTGTATTTCCCTGATGATGAGTGATGTTGAGCATCTTTCCTTGTGTCTGTTGGCCATCTGTATGTCTTCTGCCAATTTTTTAATTGGATTATTTGGTTTTTAGGTATTGAGTTGTATCAGTTCTTTATATGTTTTGAATACTAACCCTTTATCAGATAGGTCATTTGCGAATATCTTCTCCCATTCAGTAGGTTGCCTTTTAGTTTTGTTGATTGTTTCCTTTGCTGTGCAGAAACTTTTTATTTTGATGTAGTCTCAATAGTTTATTTTTGCATTTATTTCCTTTGCCTCAGGACACATATCTAGAAAAATGTTGCTACAGATAATTTCAGAGAGATTACTACCTGTGCTCTTCTAGGATTTTTATGGTTTTAGGTCTCACATTTAGGTCTTTAATCCATTTTGAGTTTATTTTTGTGCATGATGAAAGAAAGTCATCTAGTTTCATTCTTTTGCATCTAGCTGTCCAGTTTTCCCAATACCATTTGTTGAAGAGACTGTCTTTTTTCCCTTTGGATATTCATTTCTTCTCTATCAAAGATGAATTGACCATATCATTGTGGGTTTATTTCTGGATTTTCTGTTCTACTCCATTGATCTGTGTGTTTATTTTTATGCCAGGACCATACTGTTTTGATTATTACCACTTTGTAATATAATGTGAAGTCTGGAATTGTGATGCCTCCAGCTTTGCTTTTCTTTTTCAAGATTGCTTTGGCTATTGGGGGTCTTTTATGGTTCTATACAAATTTTAGGATTGCTTATTCTATTCTGTGAAAAATCATATTTTAATAGGTATGCATTAAATGTGTCTATTGCTCTGGGTAGTATGGACATTTTAACAATATTTGTTCTTCCAACCCATGAACATGGGATATCATTGCATTTCTTTGCATTGTCTTGAATTTCTTTCATCAGTGTTTTATAGTTTTCAGTCTTCCACCTCTGTGTTTTTTGGTTTTTTGTTTTGTTTTGTTTAGGTCTTTCACCTCTTTGGTTAAGTTTATTCCCAGTATTTTGTTGTTTTTCGTGCAATTGTAAATGAGATTGTTTTCTTTTTTTTTTTAAGATTTTACTTATTTATTTGAGAGAGAGAGTGAGAGAGCACAAGTAGAGGGGGAAGGGTAGAGGGAGAAGCAGGCTCCCCACTGAGCAGGGAGCCCGATGCGGGGCTCAATCCCAGGACCCTGGGATCATGACCTGAGCCAAAGGTAGATGCTTAACCGACTGAGCCACCTAGGCGCCCTATTTTTTTTAGTTTCTATATTATTTGTTTTTGTCTATTGTTTATTATTTCCTTCCTTTTGCTGGGTTTGGGTTTTGTTTGTTGTTGTTCCCTAAGACTATTCTTAGTTTGCATGATTTTCTTTCCTCTCCTTTGCTCAGCTTGGTTACTTTCCATAACTCTGTCTTCCAGTTCGTTAATTCATTCCTCTACTTCTAGCCTGCTACTTATTCCATCAAGTGTATTTCTTATTTCATTTATTATGTTCTTGATCTCTGATTGGTTCTTTTTTTTTATCTCTGTGTTAAGGGTTTCACTGATGTTCCCCACTCTTTTCTCAAGTCCAGTGAGTATCTTTATGATCATTACTTTAAAATCTTTATCAGGCATATTACTTATATCCATTTCACTTTGGTCTCTTGCTGTGGTTTGCTCCTGTTCTTTCATCTGGGAGATATTTCTCTGTCTCCTCATTTTGTCTGATTTTTGTGTGTGTTTCTTTGTGTTAGGAAAGTCAGCTACTTTTCTTGCTCTTAACAATAACAGCATTATGAAGAAGAGGTCCTATAGTGCCCTGCAGTGTAGTGTTCCCTGTTCCTCAGGGCCTGGCACTTCAGGGATTATCTCCTATGTGTGTTGCCTGCACTCTGCTGTTGAGTCTTGGCCTAATTTTCCTTCAATCTAGTTGTTTGCAGAGGCTTTCTTTGCCTATTTGTGGGCAGTGTTTGGTCCCCAGCAGGAGTGGGAGGCATTTTAACAAGGTGTGGGTTGGTCTGCTTGTGAAACAAGGCATACTCCCACTGCCACTGGAACTGAGGTCCTGCAAAATGCACAAGTCCAAGAGATGTTGTGGTGTTGGCAGGATTTGCACAGGTCTTCTGTGGGAGGGTCCCGCAGTGCCAGAACTGAAGTGAGCATGGCTGGAAGTGAATGGACCCTTGAAGCGTGGAGGGCGAGGCTTGGTGCAAAGTAGAGAGTTTTGTTGAGGTGCTGCTTCCTGCAGGTGGCCCATGTTTATGCTGAGCTGCATGGGAGGGAAATAATGCCTGCCAGCTCCTTTGTTCCTAGAGGGCTCTCCCTGGGTGATCCCTGTCTCTCTGAGCCACACTCTGAGATGAGCAAATCACTCTCCCTCTCGTCTGCCCCTGACATTTGTCAGACTGCTGGGTCTATGCTGTATCTGCATAGACTGTTTGTCCTGCTATGTCTTTAAGGATAAGTATTCCACTTCCTAAACCCTTCCAGGCTCTCCCAGAGCTGAGCCTGCAGATTTTTAGTATCCTAGGCTTTAAATCCTGCTGGTTGTAAGAACTCATGAAACTGACCCCTCTGGCTTTCAAAGGCAAATATTATGAGGATTCATCCTCCCTGTTTATGAGCTCTCTGGTGTGATAGTCTGTTTTCTGCCCTTCTCCGTGCCACCAGCTTCCTCCCCACCGCAGATGGCCGTGGTCCATTTTGCTCCCAGACTGTGTCTTCACCCTTCCTACCTTCTTTGATGTGGCCTCTTCTCAACCTTCAGTTGTTCTACCAGTCTTCAGATTGTTTTGGGGGTTATTTACACTGCTGTGAGTATTATCTAGTTGTGGGCATGGGACAGGACAAGCTTAAGGTCCTCCTATTCCACCATCTTCCCCAACACCAATTGTTAAAAGGAAAAAAGCTCACAATATTTATTTCACCATTGATCAGGTATGGTGCCTTTGTTGAAAATAAATTGACTATGTAAGTGTAAGGCTATTTCTCTGATCCCTATTCTGTTCTAGTGATCCATCTGTCTATCAACCTTTATGTCACTATCACACTTTTTTGATTACTGTTGCTTTAGAGTAAGTCTTGAAGTCAGATAATGTACATTTTCTTCCCTTCTTTTTCAGAATTGTTTTTTACTATTCCAGGTCCTTTCCATTTCTGTGTAAATTTTAGAATTGACTTGTCAGTTGAAAAAAATACCTGCTGGGATTGTGAGTCCATAGGTCAGTTTCGGGGGACTTGACAACAATATAGGCTTTGGATGTCTTTTGTTAAATTTATTTTTAAGTATTTTACTTGTTAACTCTGAGTGTTATTTTGTTTTCCAATGGTTTGTTGCTAATGTGTAGAAATATAATTGATTTTGTGTAGTGATCTTTCATTTACTAATTTTAGTAGTTGAATTTTTGGTGTTTTTTTTTTTTTTGGTAGATTCCTTGGGATTTTCTACATTAATAATCATCTCATTTGTATAAAGAATCTGTTTTACTTCTTCCTTTCCAATATTTATTTTTTTTTTTTTTTTTTTGCTTGCCTAGCCATATAGTCTGGGTCATCTTGTACAATATTGAATAGAAGTGGTGAGGATGAACATCTTCCCTTTGTTCCTGATCTTAAAAGCAAAGTGTTCAATGTTTCTTTAAGTAAGTATCATGTTAGATGTAGAATTTTTAGCAGATGCCTTTATTATACTAATGAAGTTCCTGCTATTCCTAGTTTGCTTAAGATTTTGTCATGGATAAGTACTGAATTCTATAAAATGCTCTTTATGCATTTACTGAGATGACTATAGGGTGTTTCTCCTTGATTCTCTTAATAATACTGAACTACATTGTTGAATTTTTCAAATTTTATATCAACCTTCCATTGCCAGGAGAAATCCCACTTGGTTTTATCTTCCTTACGTTCTGTTGGATTTGATCTGCTAATATGTTGATAAAGATATTTGCCTCTATGTTCATGAGCAATATTAGCCTATAATTTTCTTCTTGAAATATTTTTGTAAAGTCTTTCTGTCAAGGTTATGTTGGCTTTATGAAATGATTTGGGAAGAGTTTCTCTTCTGTTTCCTGAAATACCTGTCTCTGTAAGATGGGTATTATTTCTTCCATAACCATCTGGTAGAGTTCACCAGTGAATTTGTGAATAAGTCCTTTCATAGAAATGAAGCCATCCATGTCTTCTATTTTGTCTTTTGTCTTTTTTTGGTAAGTTTTGTTTTTCAAGAAATCTGGCTATTTCATATAAATCATCAGATTTATTGGCATAAAATTGCTCATAACATTCCAATATTATTCTTTAAATACATGTAAGGTCTGGAGGAAAATCCCCTATTTCATACCTGAAATCAGTAATTAGATTTTTTTTTTCTCTTCCTCTTTTTTTTCTTTGTCAGTCTTGCTAAATGTTTGCCAATTTATCAATTTTTCAAACATCTAACTTTTGGCTTTGTTAATGTTCTCTCTTGTTTTGTCCATGTTCTATTCCATTGATTTCTACTTTATAATTTTTTCCTTCTACTTAATTTGGGTTTAAATTGCCCTTCTTTTTCTAGTTTCTCAAGGTAGGAATTTAGATAATTTATTGTAAGCCTTTTTTCTTTTCTAAAACAAACATTTAAAATTATAGATTTGCCTCTAAGTTCTGCTTTAGTTGAATTCCAAAATTTTGGATACATCGTGTTTTCATTTTCATATAGTTTAAAATGCTTTCTAATTCCCCGATTCCCCATATGATTTCTTCTTTGACCTATTAGTTACCAAGAAGAGTGTTGTTTAGGGGCGCCTTGGGTGTCTCAGTCGGTTAAGCGTCTGCCTTCAGCTCAGGTCATGATCCCAGGATCCTGGGATCCTGGGATGGAGCCCCACATCAGGCTCCCTGCTTAGTGGGGAGTCTCCTTCTCCCTCTCCCTCTGCCCCTCCCCCTCCCCCTGCTCGTTCTCTCTCTCTCACACTCACTCTCTCAAATAAAGAAAATCTTTAAAAAAAAAAAAGAATGTTAATTTCCAAATATTTGAAACCTTTAAACATATACTGTTATTTTTATTGTTGCCTTCTAGTTTAATTCCCATGTAGTCAGAGAAAAGCATTTGAAATTTATCGACTTCAGTGAATTTTGTGACCCAGCGTATGGCAGTACCTTGGTGAATGCTCCGTGTGTACTTAAGAAGAATATGCATTATGCAGTTGTTGTGCATGGTGTTTTATAAAAGTCAGTTAGACAAGGTGGTTGATAGTGTTCTTCAGATCTTCTCTGTCATTACTACTTTTTGTTTAGTTCTATCAATAACTGAGAGAGGATGTTAAAGTCTCTGAGAGTGAATTTGTCTATTTTTACCTTTCATTCTGTCATGTTTGCTTCATGTATTTTGACATTATTAGGCATGTACACATTTATAATTGTTACATCTTTTTGCTGAATGACACTTTTTTATTATGAATTGTTCATCTTCATCTCTAAATATACCTCTTTAAATCTACTTAGTCTCATGTTAATATAGCCATTCAAGCTCTTTTATGATCAGTGCCAAGTGCTAATGGGGTGCTGAGTCCTCCTGCCATAAGCCACGCGAGTGGACCACCTAGGAGCCATGCCTTCCAGCCCCAATCCAGCCTTCAGGTGACTGCAGCCCCAGTCAACGTCTTGCATCTAACCTTATGGAAGGCCCTGATCCAGAACCATCTGGCTGGACTGCTTCCAATTATTTGACATACAGAGACTGTGAAATAATGTTTGTGCCTTTTTAAGCTGCTAGGTTTGGGGGTAATTTGTTACACAACAATGGATAACTAATACAGCGTTCTTCCCTGAACTGGTTAAATAATCCCTTTTCTTGAGAAGTGAGTTACCAGACTGCTGGCCTTCAAGGGACTTTTTGAGGCTTTGACAGTGATTGTCACTGCAGTGAGAATAATATCCTCCCTGAATCCCCTTACTACAGAAAAGCTAGGCACCTGGGGGCGGAGCAAGATGGCGGAGGAGTAGGAGACCTAGATTTCGTCTGGTCTCAGGAATTCAGCTGAATAGGGATCAAACCATTCTGAACACCTACGAACTCAACAGGAGATTGAACAGGAGAGTAGCAACAACTCTCTGAACAGAGAAGCGACCACTTACTGGAAGGTAGGGCTTGCGGAGAAGTGAATCCGAGGCGATATTCGGGAGGAAGACGGCGGGGGAGGGGCCTCCGCCGGCCGCTTCTGGCAAGTGCTAGAGCCGCGGAGCACAAAATCGGACCTTTTAGAAGTTGGCTCGGCGGAGGGACGTCGCTGCAGTGGCTAAGCAGGGGGTGGAATCCTCCCGGGACAGTGTGGTCTCAGGACCGTTGGGGTCACAGAGAGACCGGGGTGCCTGAGTGCAGCAGAGCTCCCAGGTGTCAGAGCGGGGAAGCCGGCTGCAGATACGGAGCAGAGTCACGGGCTCTCAGCTCGGGGTGGCCATAGGCTGTGATCTGCGGCCCAGTCGGGGCACGGCTCCCCCAGCAGGGACCCAACAAGCAGCAGATCCGGGGAGACTCCCCTTCCTTCCCGGGGAGGAGCGGTGCGGGAATGCACTGCAGGGATCTGCTGGGTTTGGAGACTCCGCGCGGGGTCAGGTGCCAGAGATAGCAACACTCGGTCACAGGCCGGGTGAGCACAGAGTGCGGCCGGAGACCGGGGACACGGAAGTGACTGCTTTTCTCTGGGGGCACACTGAGGAGTGGGGCCCCGAGTTCTCAGCTCCTCCGAGTGGAGATTGGGAGGCCACCATTTCTGCCCTGGTCCTCCAAAGCTGTACCGAGAGCTTGCAGGGAACAAAAGCTCCTGAGAGCAAACCGGAGCAGCTTCCTTAGCCCGGAACGACAAGGGCGGGGCAATTCCGCCTCCGGCAAAGACATTTGGAAACCACAGCAACAGGCCCCCCCCCCAGAAGATCAGCACAAACAGCCAGCAAGCCAAGACCAAGTTGATCGATCAAGGAGAATAGGAGAACTCCAGCGCTAGGGGAATACTGCACATAGATGCATGGCTTTTTTTTTTTTTTTTTTTTTTACCATGATTCATTATTTCATCAAAGTTAATTTTTGTTGACTGTTTTTTTTATTTATTTTTTATTTTTCTTTTTCCCTTTTTCAACCAACATCTTATAAATCCCTTTTTAAAAAAAAAAAAACATTTTTTATTTTTCATTTTTAGAGTCATATTTTATCCCTTCATAGTAGTTACCCTTATTTTTGGCATATATATATAAGTTGTTCTCTCTTTAAAATTTTGAGGTACAGTTTCTTCTAACAGATCAAAATATACCCTAAATCACTAGTGTATGGCTTTGTTCTAGTCTGCTGCCTGATCACATTCTCTCCCTTTTTCCTTTTTTTTTCTTTTTCTTTTTTTTTTTCCTTAAATCTTCTTTCTTTTTTCAAACAACTTATCTTACCAAGTCCTTTTATAAAATCTTTTATAATTTTCATCTTTACAGTCATCTTCCATCCCTTCATTGTATCAACCCTTATTTTGTACATATATGTCTTTCTTCCTTTAAAATTTTAGGAGGCAATTTTTCTAACAGACCAAAATACGCCCAAAATCTAGTGTGTGGCACTGATCTATGCACTAGCCTGATCATATTTGATCATATTCTGCCTTTTTTGTATTGTTTTGTTTTTGTTTTTATCTTTTTTTTTCTTTTTTTTTTCTTTTTCTCTTTCTTTTTTCTTTCTTTCCCTTTCTTTTCCCCTGGTTTCAGGTCTTTTCTGATTTGTATACAGTATATTTGCTGGGGACGTTGTAAACCTGTTAGCATTTTGTTCTCTCATTCATCTATTCTCCTCTGGACAAAATGACAAGACGAAAGAAATCACCTCAGCAAAAAGAACAAGAGGTAGTACCATCAGCCAGGGACCTACTCAATACGGACATTAGTACGATGTCAGACCTAGAGTTCAGAATCATGACTTTAAAGATACTAGCTGGGCTTGAAAAAAGCGTGGAAGTTATTAGAGAAACGCTTTCTGGAGAAATAAAAGAACTAAAATCTAACCAAATCGAAATCAAAAAGGCTATTGATGAGGTGCAATCAAAAATGGGGGCACTAAATGCTAGGATAAATGAGGCAGAAGAGAGAATCAGCGATATAGAAGACCAAATGATGGAAAATAAAGAGGCTGAGAAAAAGAGAGAGAAACAACTACAGGATCACGAGGGCAGAATTCGAGAGATAAGTGATATGATAAGACGAAACAACATTAGAATAATTGGGATCCCAGAAGAAGAAGAGAGAGAGAGGGGGGCAGAAGGTATATTGGAGCAAATTATAGCAGAGAACTTCCCTAATGTGAGGAAGGAAACAGGCATTAAAATCCAGGAGGCACAGAGAACCCCTCTCAAAATCAATAATAATAGGTCAACACCCCGACATCTAATAGTAAAACTTACGAGTCTCAGAGACAAAGAGAAAATCCTGAAAGCAGCTCGGGAGAAGAGATATGTAACCTACAATGGTAGAAACATTAGATTGGCAACAGACCTATCCACAGAGACCTGGCAGGCCAGAAAGGACTGGCAAGATATCTTCAGAGCACTAAACGAGAAAAATATGCAGCCAAGAATACTATATCCAGCTAGGCTATCATTGAAAATAGAAGGAGAGATAAAAAGCTTCCAGAACAAACAAAAACTAAAGGAATTTGCAAACACGAAACCAGCCCTCCAAGAAATATTGAGAGGGGTCCTCTAAGCAAAGAGAGAACCTAAAAGCAGCAAAGAGCAGAAACGAACACAGACAACAGACAGTTAACAGTCACCTTACAGGTAATACAATGACACTAAATTCATACCTTTCAATAGTTACCCTGAATGTAAATGGGCTAAATGCCCCAATCAAAAGACACAGGCTATCAGATTGGATTAAAAAACAAGACCCATCAATATGCTGTCTGCAAGAGACTCATTTTAGACCCAAAGACACCCCCAGATTGAAAGTGAGGGGGTGGAAAACCATTTACCATGCTAATGGACACCAAAAGAAAGCTGGGTGGCAATCCTTATATCAGACAAACTAGATTTTAAAACAAAGACTGTAATAAGAGATGAGGAAGGACACTATATCCTACTTAAAGGGTCTATCCAACAAGAAGATCTAACAATTGTAAATATCTATGCCCCGAACATGGGAGCAGCCAATTATATAAGGCAATTAATAACAAAAGCAAAGAAACACATTGACAACAATACAATAATAGTGGGGGACTTTAACACCCCCCTGACTGAAATGGACAGATCATCTAAGCAAAAGATCAACAAGGAAATAAAGACTTTAAATGACACACTGGACCAAATGGACTTCACAGACATATTCAGAACATTCCATCCCAAAGCAAAGGAATACACATTCTTCTCTAGTGCCCATGGAACATTCTCCAGAATTGATCACATCCTAGGTCACAAATCAGGTCTCAATCGGTACCAAAAGATTGGGATCATTCCCTGCATATTTTCAGACCACAATGCTTTGAAACTAGAACTCAACCACAAGAGGAAAGTCGGAAAGAACTCAAATACATGGAGGCTAAAGAGCATCCTACTAAAGAATGAATGGGTCAACCAAGAAATCAAAGAAGAATTAAAAAAATTCCTGGAAACCAATGAAAATGAAAACACAACTGTTCAAAATCTTTGGGATACAGCAAAGGCAGTCCTGAGAGGAAAGTATATAGCAATACAAGCCTTTCTCAAGAAACAAGAGAGGTCTCAAATACACAACCTAACCCTACACCTAAAGGAGCTGGAGAAAGAACAGCAAATAAAGCCTAAACCCAGCAGGAGAAGAGAAATCATAAAGATCAGAGCAGAAATCAATGAACTAGAAACCAAAAGAACAGTAGAACAGATCAACGAAACTAGGAGCTGGTTCTTTGAAAGAATTAGCAAGATTGATAAACCCCTGGCCAGACTTATCAAAAAGAAAAGAGAAATGACCCAAATCAACAAAATCATGAATGAAAGAGGAGAGATCACAACCAACACCAAAGAAATACAAACAATTATAAGAACATATTATGAGCAACTCTATGCCAACAAATTAGATAACCTGGAAGAAATGGGTGCATTCCTAGAGATGTATCAACTACCAAAATTGAACCAGGAAGAAATAGAAAACCTGAACAGACCTATAACCACTAAGGAAATTGAAACAGTCATCAAAAATCTCCCAAGAAACAAAAGCCCAGGGCCAGATGGCTTCCCAGGGGAATTCTATCAGACATTTCAAGAAGAATTAATACCTATTCTCCTGAAACTGTTCCAAAAAATAGAAATGGAAGGGAAACTTCCAAACTCATTTTATGAGGCCAGCATTACCTTGATCCCAAAACCAGACAAAGACCCCATCAAAAAGAATTACAGACCAATATCCTTGATGAACATGGATGCAAAAATTCTCACGAAAATACTAGCCAATAGGATCCAACAGTACATTAAAAGGATTATTCACCAGGACCAAGTGGGATTTATTCCTGGGCTGCAAGGCTGGTTCAACATCCGCAAATCAATCAATGTGATACAATACATTAACAAAAGAAAGAGCAAGAATCATATGATCCTCTCAATAGATGCAGAAAAAGCATTTGACAAAGTACAACATCCTTTCTTGATCAAAACTCTTCAGAGTATAGGGATAGAGGGTACATACCTCAATATCATAAAAGCCATCTATGAAAAACCTACAGCGAATATCATTCTCAATGGGGAAAGGCTGAGAGCTTTTCCCCTAAGGTCAGGAACGCGGCAGGGATGTCCACTATCACCACTGCTATTCAACATAGTATTAGAAGTCCTAGCCACAGCAATCAGACAACAAAAAGAAATCAAAGGCATCCAAATCGGCAAAGAGGAAGTCAAACTCTCACTCTTTGCAGATGATATGATACTGTATGTGGAAAACCCAAAAGACTCCACCCCAAAACTGCTAGAACTCATACAGGAATTCAGTAAAGTAGCAGGATATAAAATCAATGCACAGAAATCAGTGGCATTCCTATACACCAACAACAAGACAGAAGAGAGACAAATCAAGGAGTCGATCCCATTTACAATTGCACCCAAAACCATTAGATACCTAGGAATAAATCTAACCAAAGAGGCAAAGGATCTGTACTCAGAAAACTATAAAATACTCATGAAAGAAATTGAAGAAGACACAAAGAAATGGAAAAACGTTCCATGCTCATGGATTGGGAGAATCAACATTGTGAAGATGTCAATGCTACCTAGAGCAATCTATACATTCAATGCAATCCCCATCAAAATACCATCCACTTTTTTCAAAGAAATGGAACAAATAATCCTAAAATTTGTATGGAACCAGAAGAGACCCAGAATAGCCAGAGGAATACTGAAAAAGAAAAGCAAAGCTGGCGGCATCACAATTCTGGACTTCCAGCTCTATTACAAAGCTGTCATCATCAAGACAGTATGGTACTGGCACAAAAACAGACACATAGATCAATGGAACAGAATCGAGAGCCCAGAAATGGACCCTCAACTCTATGGTCAACTTATCTTTGACAAAGCAGGAAAGAATGTCCAATGGCAAAAAGACAGTCTCTTCAACAAATGGTGTTGGGAAAATTGGACAGCCACATGCAGAAGAATGAAACTGGACCATTTCCTTACACCACACACAAAAATAGACTCCAAATGGTTGAAAGACCTAACCGTGAGACAGGAGTCCATCCAAATCCTAAAGGAGAACACAGGTAGCAACCTTTTCGACCTTAGCCGCAGCAACTTCTTCCTAGAAACATCGCCAAAGGCACGGGAAGCCAGGGCAAAAATGAACTATTGGGATTTCATCAAGATAAAAAGCTTTTGCACAGCAAAAGAAACAGTCCACAAAACCAAAAGACAACCGACAGAATGGGAGAAAATATTTGCAAATGACATATCAGATAAAGGGCTAGTATCCAAAATCTATAAAGAACTTATCAAACTCAACACCCAAAGAACAAATAATCCAATCAAGAAATGGGCAGAAGACATGAACAGACATTTCTCCAAAGAAGACATCCAAATGGCCAACAGGCACATGAAAAAGTGCTCCACATCGCTCGGCATCAGGGAAATCCAAATCAAAACCTCAATGAGATACCACTTCACACCAGTCAGAATGGCTAAAATTAACAAGTCAGGGAACGACAGATGTTGGCGGGGATGTGGAGAAAGGGGAACCCTCCTACACTGTTGGTGGGAATGCAAGCTGGTGCAACCCCTCTGGAAAACAGTATGGAGGTTCCTCAAACAGTTGAAATTAGAGCTACCGTTCGATCCAGCAATTGCACTACTGGGTATTTACCACAAAGACACAAATGTAGGGACCCGAAGGGGTACGTGTACCCCAATGTTTATAGCGGCAATGTCTACCATAGCCAAACTGTGGAAAGAGCCAAGATGCCCATCGACAGATGAATGGATAAAGAAGATGTGGTATATATACACAATGGAATATTATGCAGCCATCAAAAGGAATGAGATCTTGCCATTTGCAACGACGTGGATGGAACTGGAGGGTGTTATGCTGAGTGAAATAAGTCAATCAGAGAAAGACATGTATCACATGACCTCACTGATATGAGGAATTCTTAATCTCAGGGAAGAAACTGAGTGTTACTGGAGTGGTTGGGGGTGGGAGGGATGGGGTGGCTGGGTGATAGACATTGGGGAGGGTATGTGCTACGGTGAGCGCTGTGAATTGTGCAAGACTGTTGAATCACAGTTCTGTACTTCTGAAACAAATAACGCAACATATTTTAAGAAAAAAGAAAAAGAAGAAGATAACAGGAGAGGAAGAAAAGGGGAGTATGTCAGAGGGGGAGACGAACCATGAGAGATGATGGACTCTGAAAAACAAACTGAAGGTTCTAGAGGGGAGGGGGGTAGGGGGATGGGTTAGCCTGGTGATGGGTATTGAGGAGGGCACGTTCTGCATGGAGCACTGGGTGTTATGAACAAACAATGAATCATGGAACACTGCACCAAAAACTAATGATGTAATATATGGTGATTAACATAACAATAAAAAAAAGAAAAAAAAAAAAGAAAAGCTAGGCACCTGTCTTATTCATAACATTTACCCTAGGCACCTGTCTTATTAAAAAACATTTACCCCTTTATCTAAGAAGCAGAAAATTCCATGGCTTGATTTTCTGGGTCTTTTTCCCTTAGGTGCAGGCAGCTACAGCAGAGGCTAAAGCAGAGAGGTGCCCTGAGAAGATTCTAAATATAGGGTGAGTGAACCTGGCCTGTGATCCACGTGGTCTGGCTTCCATAATTCTCTGGCACTGACTCTCCTTTCTGGCCCCTGAACCATTAACAAAGTTTTGCCTCAACTTCTAGCCTCCCTTAGCAAAAATTTGTTTCAGCCTCTGTTCTCCAACAACAAGGAGGTAAGGTCCCTTGAAACCTTAGTGATAATGTCAGTGGCTAAGGCAGGGTAATTTATTGTAAGATTAATTTATGTTTTGATTTCACTGGCATGGAAGCATTGGGAGGAAAGAGAACGGCTTCTCTTCCCTTCCCTCCTTGATCCCTAGGGCATAGGTAAGGGAAGATTTAATCTTCTAAAACTGTTAAATTAGGAGTCAGGGGAAGATACCCGCTTAGGGACTTGTACAGTGAGAAGCAGAAGCGGCTAGAGTAGCAAGATTTTCTCTGAGACGAGGAGCAGAGGTCTGTGGATCCAGAAGAAATGGAGACCAGCAAGTGTTCCCAAATACAATGGTCACAGTGTCAGAGTCTCAGTGAGAGGTGGTTACTGTGGCACCCCTGGGAGGGGCTGGATCCAAGCGCTGGGACTCTTTGCCTTTGGGAAAGAATTCCTTTGCTCCAGCTTGGCACAAAAGTGACCATATGTTGGCCTTCAAGGTACCTCCCAGGATTTGGACAGGGAATGTCACAGTGGTGAAATAGTGTCCGCCCTGAAACTTTTGTAATGCTTAAGAGCCCTGTCACCTGTCACATAGTTATTCAGTAAACACTTACCAAGCACCTACTGTGTGCCAAGCATTGTTCTAGACACTGGAGGAACAGCAATGAACAAAACTGACAAACTTCCTATTCACAAGGAGCTTAGATTCTTTGGGACCAAGCGGACAATATAAAAATAAGCTGGTTGGGGCACCTGGGTGGCTCAGTCAGTTAAGCATCCAACTGTTGGTTTTGGCTCAGGTCATGATCTCAGGGTTGTGAGTTCGGGCTCTTTGTTGGGCCTGGAGTCTTCTTGAGATTCTCTGCCTTTCCCTCTCCATCTGCCCCTGCCCCCATTCATTCACTCCCTTTCTCTCTCTCTAAAATAAAATAAATAAAATCTTAAAAAAAAAAATAAGCTGGTTAATAAACAGTTTCAGATAGCAATAAGTACTCTAAAAATAATAAAGCAGGGAGGGATGCCTGGGTGGCTTAGTCAGTTAAGTGTCCAACCCTTAATTTCAGCTCACGTCATGATCTCAGGGTTGTGAGATCAAGACCCACGTCAGGCTCCATGCTGGGTGTGGACCCTGCTTGAGATTCTGTCTCTTTCTCTGCCCTTCTTTCTCCTTCCCTCTCTAATAATAATAATAATAATAATAACAATTATAATAAAGCAGGGAAATTTGGCAAAGCATGACATGAGATGAGGCTAGTGGTCAGGCCTCTCTAAGGAGGGAACATTTGATCTAGGATATAGAGATAACAAGGAATCAGCCATGAGAAGATCTGAAGTAATGGTATGTGTAAAGGCCCTAAGGTAGGAACCTATTTGGCTTGTGTAAAGAATAGTAAGAAAACCTATGTGTCTGGAATGTTGTGACTGAAAAGGAGAAAGATATGAAATAAGATCAGAGAAGTCTACAAAGTCCAGATCATATAGCTCTTGTAGGCCATGATAAAAAAAAAAAAAAGTTGATTATTTTCATCTGCAATGGGGAGTTGCTGAAGCATTTTAACCAGGGGAGTAAATGGTCTGATGTCTGTTTTAAGATGATCATTCTGGCTGTGTGTAGAGATTGGGCTGGAATGAGACAAGAATGGGGACAGGGAAAGTAGTTAAGAGGTTTTTCTAACTACCAGTTAGATTTCCTGATCAGAGGAGTAACAGTGGACATGCTAAGACGGGCTGGTTTCAGGAAATACTTGGAAGGTAAAGCAAATCAGACATACTGATGGATTAGTTGTGTTAGAGGAAGAAGGAGAGTCAGGAAAAGAAAATCACAAAGATGGACTTGTGGACATTGGGGGCCCGAGCAAATGCGTAGATTGTGGTGTCATTTCCTGGTACAGAGAAAAGTGGGGAGAAGCAGCATCCCTGCATCAGAGGAAAGGGATTCGTAAAGCATGGTATGGATTAGGGCTGAGGAAGAATATGGTGAGGAAGGGCAGGAGAAGAAGATGGATAAGGTAGAGACAGATGCTGTGTGCAGGAGGACTTCCTTCTGTCAGGGTTTGGTTTTCTGTGAAGGAGGAAGCAAAGTCATTTGTTGCCTGCAGGGAATCATTGCTTGGCCGTGATGTTGGGGAGGGTGGAGAAGGTCTGGAAAAGCCCTTGTGAAGAACTGAAGAACAATCCTGCTGGGAAAATGTGGAAAGGAGTCACCCAACTGAGTGTGGAGACAATTCTGGGTCAAATTGTGTCCCCTAAGAAAGCATGTTGTATCCTAACCCCTGGTACCTCTATATGATATTCGCAAGTTCTGGGTGTACCCAGAGCATCTTTTGTTCAACAAGTCTTGTCTGTCTTCACCATCTGCGCTAAGTGACCCCAATGGAGTTGGAGTAGTAAATACCAGAGAGTTGATTCCTGTGTTAGACTGGCTCCTCCAAGATGCAGACACCAGTCAGGATTAAGTGTGCCAGGATTTTATTAGGGAAAATGAAAGGAAGTAGGAATCAGGGAGGTCAGGAGAACCACCAGACCATGATGCCCATCTGACCCCGAGTGAACGTAAGGGAGCAACAGCTGGGTGAAGCATCCTAGCCTGCCATGTCGTCTCAGAAAGGTTCAACAAAGCCATGGGGGGAGTTCTGGAACCAGGCTGACAACACAAGAGTCCCCGATACTCATAGGAACCATCTGCCATAGTGTGTGGGCTGCACTCAGTCATGGGTAGGGAGCAGCCTGCGGGAGATGTGCCTCAGCACCAGCACCGTCATAGATTTCAAAGGGCAGGAGTTGGGGTCCTCGGTCAGTGACACTCCCTGTAGTAGGAGCTCTGTGAGCCGCATTCTTGAGGTGCCACACCTCCTATCAGATCAACATTTAAGCCAGGTTTAGATTTAGTTTTGTATGGTCCCTCCTGGATCCTTTGAATTCCAGCCAATGGAACATGATTGAATTTGCCACACGCTACTTCCCAGCCCAGCCTAGAAGAACTCCCGTGTGCTGTCCTCTGTGCCCTCCCCTTTCTGTTGGCTGGATGTTGATGTCCACATGTTAAAGATGGCAGACCCTGGGCCCTGAGTGACTATGTGAACAGAGCCCGTTGTCCCCCCACCCCCACACCTTCTGATAAGCTATTTGAACTGTTGACATGAGTGAAAAGTAAATTTCTATTGCATTTGAGCTGTAATACATTCTGGTCTATTTGTTAGAGCAGTGAGCTTGCCCGAGCTACCATACTACCATGTAGCTGTAATACATTCTGGTCTATTTGTTAGAGCTGTGAGCTTGCCCGAGCTACCATACTACCATGTAGGTGTAATACATTCTGGTCTATTTGTTAGAGCTGTGAGCTTGCCCGAGCTACCATACTACCATGTAGCTGTAGTACATTCTGGTCTATTTGTTAGAGCTGTGAGCTTGCCCAAGCTACCATACTACCATGTAGCTGTAGTACATTCTGGTCTATTTGTTAGAGCAGTGAGCTTGCCCGAGCTACCATACTACCATGTAGCTGTAATACATTCTGGTCTATTTGTTAGAGCAGTGAGCTTGCCCGAGCTACCATACTACCATGTAGCTGTAATACATTCTGGTCTATTTGTTAGAGCAGTGAGCTTGCCCGAGCTACCATACTACCATGTAGCTGTAGTACATTCTGGTCTATTTGTTAGAGCAGTGAGCTTGCCCGAGCTACCATACTACCATGTAGCTGTAATACATTCTGGTCTATTTGTTAGAGCAGTGAGCTTGCCCGAGCTACCATACTACCATGTAGCTGTAATACATTCTGGTCTATTTGTTAGAGCAGTGAGCTTGCCCGAGCTACCATACTACCATGTAGCTGTAATACATTCTGGTCTATTTGTTAGAGCAGTGAGCTTGCCCAAGCTACCATACTACCATGTAGCTGTAGTACATTCTGGTCTATTTGTTAGAGCAGTGAGCTTGCCCGAGCTACCATACTACCATGTAGCTGTAATACATTCTGGTCTATTTGTTAGAGCAGTGAGCTTGCCCGAGCTACCATACTACCATGTAGCTGTAATACATTCTGGTCTATTTGTTAGAGCAGTGAGCTTGCCCAAGCTACCATACTACCATGGGCCGGCTGTGAGAAGGATGGTAAAGATATCTGGGACACAGGAGAAGGAAGGAGAGAGTGAAGAGAGCATTTGATTTATAGAAGTTCTGTTGATACATGACTTTTTAGGAGTGTGGAGTTGGGCTGTGCTGGGATCACTCACTCAGTTGATGGGGAATTATCCCGAGTGAGTGGACTGACTGGTGGTCCTGGTACACTTCTCTGGGCCAGTAGCTCTCCAGCTTTCTCATGCCCCTACTTGGAGTGAGGTACCCACCCCTTCTCTTTTGCCTTCTCCTGCCATTTGTCCTCCAAGCTAAGGTATGTGTGGGATTCCCAGGAGCCCCACTCTGGTTTTCTTCCAGCCTGCCTCTAGGATCCTAAGGGATGCTTCCCAGACCTTGGTGTGGGAGGGAGGAGGCTCATGTCTGATCCTATCTCCCTAACTCTGTCTGTGGCCTTCAACAGGGCCTTTTCCCTCTCTGCCTCTCTGGCCTCAGCCTCCCTCTCTGAACAACGAAGGGGACTGGACCCACTGACCTCTGGCCCCTTCGCGCTCTTACTATGGGTTTATGAACTTGTGACTTGGGGGAAACAAATCCCTAAGAAATGGAAGGAGAGCAGGTTTCCCTCTGTCCAGCAGAGGGGAGCAGTTCCCCACAACTAGCACCTAGGCAGCGATCCGCCTGTGTCAGGCAGCCGCAGGCCCAGCCTTCAGCGGCTTTCAGAGCAGAAAGGAGCCAGTGTTCCAAGCACAAGAGACCCCACCCCGAGATGGGGAGCCACAGCCCTGTGAGAAGTCATTCAGGCCCGCCGTGCCTCTCCAGCAGAGAGAGGGTGCATCAGTCACTAAATATTAGTGGGGCTCTGGCTTTGCCAGTTTGATGGGAAGGAGGAAGCTTATGTAAGCTAGAAACACAAGAGAGGCAAAAACAAACCAAAGGCTTACCAAAGCCAGGTGCTACTCCTAGACTGACAAGCCTTCAGCAGAATGGGACCTCAGCCTTCGGGTTTGAACTGTGCCCCTCCGAAAGACCAGGCCACCTCAGATTGTGACCTTATTTGGAACAAGGTGGTCAGTGCAGATATAATGAGTTGAGTTCATATGGGAGTAGGGTGGACCCTTCATCCAGTATGACTGGTGTCCGTATAAAATGAGGGAACTTGGACACAGACACAGACACAGAGGGAAGATGGCCGCTTGAAGATGGCAGCAGAGGTTGGAACCAGGCTGCCAGAAGCTGGGAGAATCTCCCCCGGAAGCCTCAGGAGGAGCACAGCCCTGCCAACGCTTCCAGCCTCCAGAACCGTGAGACAATACGCTTCTGTTGTTTAAGTCCCCAGCTTGGGGTGCTTTGTTACCGCAGCCCCACAGACTCGCACCCTCCGCCCCTTGCCTTCCCGGGCAGAAGTGGTGCACCGACTCAGTCCCACCTCTGCGGCAGGATTTGTCACACTGCACAGCATTTCTTGCTGCTCTTGGTTTTAATGCAGAATTTGGGCACCTTGAGTGGACTGCTCCAACTAATGCCTCACCTGGCTCTTTGCGGGCATCTTAGCTGTAGTCCCTGCTCCATGCTCCCTGGGGGGGGGGGATTGGAAGAACCCCTCAGCCTCCTCCCAGACGCCCCTCACATGGGCTATTTGTTTCCTCTCTGGGATTCCTGTCCACACAGGGCGGCTCAGACCCAGAGAAGGTTCTTTATGTTGGACAAAAATATACCTCCCTACAGCTTCAGCCTGCCAGTCCTTGCCATGTACTCTAGAGCCACAAAAAAACCCTCTGTACCCTCTGCCTTTAAACATTTGCACACAGGAGCCTTATACCCTTAAACATTCTCTGGTCCCTGATCCCTCAGAACTGCCTCATTGGTGAAGTTTACTGATGGCCACCTAACCTAGACAGTTCCAGTTGTTAAACTCCCCCTTGTAGTTAGGGGCCAAGATTAGACATGATACACCTGGTGTACGTTCTAACCAGAGTCAAGGGGCCAAGTGCCTCACCTCCCTGGTTCTGAACTCAATACCTTTGATGATGTAGCCTAAGGCCACCTGAAAGACTGTGACTATTACGATTTCAGGAAAGCGGTAAGAGATGACAGGTTCCTTGGCCACCAGGAACACTTCCATGGGTACAGAGGTGGTGCAAAGACCATAAACTGCCTGAGGAAGGAGTGGTATCCATCCAAGTGCTCAAGCGAGAATTCTTGCTTCTGAACTTGACCTCTTTCTCTCCTTTACCTATCAAAAACAGTTCTTGCCGATTTTATTTATCTCCAGGTCTGCCTAAAATCTGTTTCTCCTTCCCCCACTGCTCCATCATGTCTTATCTGGGTCCCTGCGACAAGGTTCCCTGTCTTCAGACTGGCTCCCAGCAATCTTTTCTCCTCACTACACTTACAGGAAGATTCCTGATTTGGAAATGCGACCATGTGACCAACACACACACACACACGCACACACGCACACACGCACGCACACGCGCTCGCGCTCACAAAATCTACCTCCCCACCCCCATGTTTTCAGGATAAAGCCCAGTGTCACCATGGCCTGCCTCCCAGCTTCACTCCCCATGTAATGTATGATCCAGCCTTACTAACTTACAAGAGGGGTGGTCATTTGCCTTTCGCCTCTGCACATATTCATACCTGGAACATTTTCTTTCATCTCTATTTCCCATTACACCCTCCCACCTAGCATATGCCTTCTACCAGGAACGGTTCTTGGATACAAACAAGATCCCATTCAGGCCAGCCCCAGTGACAGGACATGTATTAGGGAGACAGCAGGAGGACTCACAGAGTCAGCAGGAGCCTGGAGGCCACGCTCAAGAATGAAACAGCTCTGAATGGCCAAGAAGCAGAGGCCGGGGTATTAGTTAGAACTTGCATTTGAGGGACGCCTGGGTGGCTCAGTCGGTTAAGCGGCTGCCTTCAGCTCAGGTCATGATCCCAGGGTTCTGGGATCGAGTCCTGCATCGGGCTCCTTGCTCAGCAGGGAGTCTGCTTCTTCCTCTGCCTGCAGCTCCCCCTGCTTGTGCTCTTGCTCACTCTCTCTCGCTTATGCTCTCTCTCTCTAGCAAATAAATAAATAAAATCTTTAAAAAAAGAACTTGCATTTGACTGTAAGTCACAGAGACATGAAATACAGACACAGAAGAACGCAGTGCTCTATTTTTCAGCCATCTACAAAGAAGCTCAAAGATGAGAAATCCAGGGCAGGCTCAAGACTTGAGGATGTTGGGGCTGACTTCTCTGATGGTTGATGAAGTTCTAAGTGATGTAGGAAAGACATTAGGGTTCGAAGCCGATGGCCAAAAAAAATTCTTGAGACTCTTTGGTGCAAAAAGGTGGTTTTATAAAGCATGGGGACAGGACCCGTGGGCAGAAAGAGCGGCACTGGGGTCGTGAGGAGCGGCCCATTATATACTTTCAAGTTGGGAGGAGGGTGGGGATAGCGTAAGTCTCTAAGGAATTTTGGAAGCAAGGTTTCCAGGACCTTGAGGGGCTAGCTGTTGTTGGGAAAAGGTCATTTATTACTGTCTTTTACTGAGTCATGAGAGCCTTCAGATGTATATCGGTGGATCGTATGCTTGGGGGGTTATTGCCAACATGTATTTTGGGGGGTTTAGAGATAAACGAAATTTCTAAAGGAATTTTTATATGTTAAAGTAGACTTACAGGATCCTGGGGGGTCGGGCTAAGATTGCTTTGCCCTTAGCAAAGTATTAACATTGAGGCAGCTGAGTCCCTAGAGGAAGGTCACTCTGCCTGTTTCAAGGACTTGTCAGTGGGCTGTATGTAGGTAGTAAGGAAATTTAATACTTTTTCTTCTGCCTTTGTTTCCCACATCACCAAGCATTAGGCCCACGTCTTAGGCAGAAAGGATAAGGAAGCAGGACCAGCACATGGACCCTCACAGCTGCCTCCCTCCTCAGGGGCACTCACAGAAGCCACATGCAACAACTTCTGACATCTCATTGACAAGGCAGGAGGGGAGGGGAGGAAACTGGCATGAGAGCAGAGGGGGATACTGGCAAAAGAGAAGTCCTTTAAATCTTCCAGGGACAGACGAAAGGAAATTCTTTGATGTTACTCAACCGTTCACCTGCCTGGAAGAAAAGGGTGAAAAGGTCTGGTTAGCTGGAAAGGTGTCTGCCATCTCAGGGTCGGCCTGGCATGCTGGCCAGATGCTAAAATGCATTCAGCTCACTGTGATTTGTTCCTCCTGAAAACAGCAGATGGAGACTCTCTCTCAGCACCATGGCAACCAGATCTCTCCTGTAACAGGAGAATTGGCGAGTGCCCCTGCAGGCGCTGATCCATTAGCGTGCACTAAGCTCCGTTCGAGGCCCGGCCCTGTGCTGGGTGGTTGGAATGCAGAGATGCATAAACCGAAGCCCCCTGCTTTATGGGCGTCCACAGGCTGCCAGAGGAGACAGACATGCACAGCCAACAGCATACTAAGTAATCCACAGAAGGGACAGACCCAGTGCTGCCAGAGTGGCGGCTCCTCCATGAGATCCAGTAACTGACCAGCGGGGCTTCTCCGAAGAGCTGTGCTTGACTCGAATTTGGCAGAGTCGGTCACAGCTGTTCAAGAGCAGGAGCTGGGGAAGCTTGAGGGTTGTGGCACCTTTGAAGAACAACAGGCACAGCCAGAGCCCAGGGCTCTCGAGGGTGCTGGGGACAGACCGGGAGAGACGCACGGGTGCTAATGCAGAGCACCCTGCAGCCACTGCCCTCGCTCCTGTCAGCCACAGCCTAGTGCCCAATCCAGGCGCCAGGTTCCAACCCCCCCCCTTTTTTTAACCCCTTCCCTTCTTTTATTTTTTTTTAAGATTTTATTTATTTATTTGAGTGAGAGAGAGCACAAGTGGGAAGGAGAGGGAGAGAGAATCTGAAGCAGACTCCACACTGAGTGCAGAGCCCAACGTGGGGCTCGATCCCACAACTGCGAGATCATGACCTGAGCCGAAACCAAGAGTCCAGTGCTTAACCTTCTGAGCCACCCAGGCGCCCCACCCCTTCCCTTTTAAAAAAATCCTCTCTCGATATCACAATGATCACGATAGCATGATACCACCTTCTCCTCCACCTTCTTCTGCAGTTCTGGCTGCCCATTCTCACTCTTCTTATTTCCTCCCTCACCTCCTTAAATTCTGACCTTTTTCTCAGGCTACGCTGCCTCTGGACATATTAGAAACCTCTCCATCTCTATTTTTCCTTGTGTATTGGTCTCAGTTTCTTCTACCACAAGATGAGCCCTCTACACATGTCTGGAAACATGACAGCAACAGTGTGGCAAACATTATGGAAATCCATTTCCCCCATATCCATCTGTTGATCCTGGGGAATGATTCTGATTGGCATTGGTTGGGTCATATGCCTGCCCTAGGACCTGTCACTGCTATCATAGTGATGGGGCAGTATGGTTCATGATGAGGGAAATCAGGCTCCATGACTGGCCCCATCAAGGTCACATGGAGTGAGTGAAAGGCAGTTTCCAAAGGCAAGTGTGTCAGTCAGGGCTCTGGTCAGGAGACGGAAACTACATGATATTAACAGGGAGAGTTGAATATAAATGATTATTAACTGATAACAGAGGCTTAACCACCAAGGGATAAAGAGAGCTCTAAAAAATACAGGAACAGATGAAAACAAAATGTGGTGTATATGTGTTGTAGAATATTATTCCACCATTGAAGGAAGGAAATTCTGACATACACCATAGCACAGATGAACCTTGAAAATAGTATGCTAAGTGAAATCAGAAAGATACAAAAGGACAAACACTGCATGATTCCACTTCCATGAGATCCCTGGAAAAGGCAAGTTCATGGAGACAGGATGTAGAATAGAGGTTACCAGGGCCTGGCGACAGGGAATGGAGATGGAGTTTCAGTTTGGCATGATGGAGAAGTTCTGGAAGTAGAGAGTGGTGATGGTTACCCAACATTGTGAGTGTACTTAATGCCACTGAATTGTATACTTAAAAGTGGTTACAATGATTAATTTTATTTATGTAGATTTTACCACAATTTTTAAAAGTCTGCAGGTGTGGTGGATAGAGTAGCTGACACTAATCTAGCACTGAAGTAGAAGACCCAAGGAAGAAACCGACTGGGAAGGGCCTTCCCCCCTGCCACGCTGAGACTCAGATCCCCTGGAGAGACATTCTGTGGCCCTTCTCCCTCACACACAAAGGTACAGTTTAAAGGGGCGCAGGTCACTCCAGTTGGGCTTGTTGTTGAGTTTGATTTGGACCACCGTTGCATCAGTTTGGTTAAGGAACATGAACAGGTCTCTGATTGCCATACATGGCCTCACCCAAGACCCCTTGAGCCTGAAGATAAGCAAGTGAATTTGTATCCATCAGGGAGAAACAAGGTTGTCCCAGTCAGGTGTTTGAACAATACGAGGGGATGTTCAGAAGCATGTTCGCCGGTGCTGTCGGAGCATCAGGCCCAGAGGAATACTTGAGAAACATCCGTGACCTTGTGAATTTTCCTATTTCTGTACCGTGCAGGCAAGGATGACCAACCCCACAGGAGGGCAGGCGGGAGCAGTAGGGGCTGCCTGGCCCAGGCAGACCATGTGACCTCGCCCAGTTTCATGGACAAGGTATGGGGTCATTGCACCCCTGCCCTCACAGCTCAGCACCTCCAGGGTCCAAGGTGTGTCCTCCCCAGGTGCTGGGGATTGCTCTCCCTCTACCCCACAGAATCGGCACAAGCCATTCTAGCGCCTGTACCTTCATCTTTCGTTCAGCCATCCCCACCACGTGCCCAGACCTTCTGTCCAGAAGGGACAAGTGCAAGAGTGACAAGGGCATTTTTACAGAATTTAAAGAAACCTACTACAGAGCTGTATGGGTCACTGCAGGAGGATTCGGGGAGCAGGGTTCTCAACCAAGTGGCCATTATCTTTGAGATCTAGGACCATCTCAGGCCAACAAGAAAATCCAGGTAGCTGAAACAGCATTAAGTTTGTGTCCTCTCATTCCATTTTGGGGTCTCTTTCTTGCTATTAGGGGAAAAAAAGAGCACTGTGACCAGGAATGGTCAGGGTAGAATCCCAAATTTTCAAAATAGGCTTATATGGCTCACCACCCCTTTTGTCCTGATCATTCCTCGGAAAGCACCAGGGAGAAATGATCCCATGCTAGGCATGGCACATTGAGGGACCGTTAGTCGGCTTGAGCTGCCATAACAAAATGCCACAGCCTGGGTGCCTTAGACAATAGACACTTACTTTCTCACCCTTCCGGAGGCTAGAAGCCCACCATCAAGGTGCTGGCGGATTCATGTTCTGGTAAGAGCCCTCTCCCTGGCTTGTAGGGGACCACCCTCTCACCATGTGCTCACATGGCCTTTGGTATTAGCCATGCCCTGGTGTCTCTTCTTCTTTTTGTAAGGACACCAGTTCTACTGGATCAGGGCCCCACATATGATCTCATTGAACCTTAATTACACCCCTAATGGCCCTATCTCCTAATACAGTCACATTGGGGGCTAGGGCTTCAACCTGTGAATTTGGGGGGAACACAGTTCAGCCTGTAACAGTAACCCAGCTGAGGAGGAGGTGACAGGAGTAAAGTTAGATATCTGGATGTTAAGTTTGAAGGACACTGTTCCAATGCCAGATAACGCCACATGCCTGCAGATGACAGGAGCATGACAAGACCGTGACATACCTTGACAATGGGCTATCTCTTGGGTGGCCTTTGCATTATCAACCGCAGGCGATATGGAAAGCTGAAAACAAAACACGGTTTTGTTTCAAGGGCCATAAGGGCCCATGTCGGTTATGGAGCTGCTGTATTCCTTAGTGCCTAGAACAGTGCCTGGCACATCACATGTGCTCGATATATTAATAGTCATTGGGCTTCTTTGCCTATCTCATTCTTTTAAACTCTTTTATTTCCATTTTATTTTGTTGAATTTTTGTCATTCCTGTCTTCTGTGTCCCTAATATTTTCAGCAGTGTTTTTTCTCCCTTGGGCTGTTTTGTTTTTCTTTTATTTCCTTTTTCCACTTTTTCCCTGAGCTCAGGTTCACCTCCTGGGGTCTTCCCATCTTTTCACTGTACTCTTTCTTCGTAGAGGCAGTCCCTTCATCAAGTCTTTTAAATGCCTGACAATTGTTTAGTTACAGCTTTTGTCTGCTCTATGGCAGCATTTTCCTGGTAAGCATTTCACATCTGCCCCTCGCTTTTCCTATCCCATTGCTGTGCATGGAGAGATCCTCTGCATTTTCCTTTTGATGAATCATCTTTGAACAAGTGGAGTATTCCCTGGACCAGCTCTTTGCAGGAGCATCATGTGGGATGGGTCAGAGCAATGCTCCTCCCTAGCCGGAATTTTTCCTGATGACCCAGGGTTCACACATGAGCTTGATCAACCTTCACTTCTCAGCTCAGGCATGTCTCGGCAAGTTTGGCAACCCAGAATGCTGGCCTCTGCCAAGGAGATTTGCATGATTTGATTTTCATTTATTTATTCATTTGTTGCCTGAATGACACGAGAGAAGAAGTTTATGTCCCAGTCCCTGGGGGCAGAGAGAGAGGGTGGAAAGACAGGGTGTCTGCAGGTGTCCTCAGGAGGACCAGGTTTGTAGCCGTCTTGCTGCAGGCAGCAGAAGACAGAGCGCTTCTGCTTTGGGGCCAGATGCTCGTGTGAGAGGCCACAGTATGGCAGAGAGGGCAAGCGCTTCTCCCAGCTCCTGCCAGGAGCAGGGGCTCAGGAACAGGGGCCGAGAAGAATGCAGCCCTGCTTTGGCATCATGTGAACTGAAATCTTGGGTTACAGGGGACAGAAGCCAGCCTGACCAATGTGTGCAAGCACCCAAGCTTTTCTTTCTCCTTCCACCTTCTCCACATTTCCTGTGCCGCCATCAACAACAGGACCACCCTCCCCATATCTTGCCAGCCTGGCCTCCTCCTGGTCCTGGACCAGGCTTGGCCTAGCACCTTTTAAGACCTAGTTAGGAGTCTGAATGTTTGAACATCTTAATCAAAGAGGAATCTATTGTAGATCACAAGATCAAAGGAGGAATTGAGTATCAGACTCTGTATAGATGGGGCTCTGCCTCAGGTGGCTCAGCTGGAATCCTCTTTGGACTTCCCTTTAGGTTCAAATTCCTGGAGAGAGAGTCTTATGTTTATCAATAATGTGAGGAAAGAACTAAAATACATCAGCCGCCAAGGGCTAATGTCATCTTTTTTGTGTTTGCTTTTATAGAAGAAACACCAGTGCAGTATCATGCTTGAGCCTGTCCTTCCTAGAGATTACCTGACCATTTCATTTATTCAGTTAAGATCAAAGGAACCAAATGATAGCAATGGCCAAACTTTTTTTTTTTAAGATTTTATTTATTTGAGAGAGAGAGAGCACGTGAGTATGATCGGTGGGGAGGGGCAGAGGGAGAGGGAAAAGCAGACTCCTGGCTGAGCAGGGAGCCCCATGCAGAGCTCAATTCCAGGACCCTGGGATCATAACCTGAGCCCAAGACAGATGCTGAACCGATTGAGCCACCCAGGCATCCCAGCAATGGCCAAACTTAATCATCAATAACCCTATATTTTGACATGGGTAAAAATCAACCAACCACTCTTTTCACTATGGGTTTCAAGTTAAAATATGATATTTCTTTGGAAATGTCTGTTTCCTTTTATAATCTTTATATAATCCAGGTTACTGTAGCCCTTGGTTCTTCATTTAGCTACTAAAAAGATTTGATCTCAACTCAGTCCCATCCATATCACCTATTGGCATGAGTTGTGTGGAGCTCAGATGAAAGGCTTGCTGAAAGCCTGCCTAAACCCAACTCAGCAGTCTAAGGGACATTCTGATGGGGAGAATTTGGAGAGGACTAAATTTGGGGAGGATTCAATTAAATCGATAAAAGGATTAGAAATTGGACCTAAGTAAGAAAAAGGAATTCATGAAGAAGAAAAAGATGTTTCGTTACACAGAGAAATTAAAACCTGAAGCAATTACCATTGAGATTTTTGTTCAGGAAATGAGTATCGACTGGTGCCAAATAATGTACTTCATGCTAACAGTACCAAAATAGATAAGACCTAGGCCCGGAGCTCATTGAGCAGTGGAGAAAGTATTTGCATGTTTCTGAGGAATCATCAGGAACTGGGATCAACAGTCTATTATGTTTTAATTGCCATTTTTTTCCTGATTATAAAAACAATGCATGCTTATTGAAGAGAATTTGGGAAACAAAGAAGAAATTTAAAATGGTCTCTGATGCTGCCAGCAGAAATAATCACTGTTAATGTTTTTTGTAAATATATGTGGTTATAATAAACACTGGCATTGATTAAGTGCATTCCATATGCTAGACTCTCATTTCATCATTAGCTCTATGAAGTGGGTACCATCATCATCATCCTCATTTTACTGATGAGGAAACAGGTTTTGAGGTTAATCTCAAAATCCCATGGCTAGGAATTGGCAGAGGTAGAACTAATCCAAGACTCATCTTGTCTTCTTCTCAAGCTCTCAAAGCACCCCCCAGGGACCAGAAGGACCCAGCAGCCAAGCCTTTGTCATCAGAGGGGCAAGGCACTTCTGAATATAACCCCATGGCTGCTGCTCAGCTCTGACTTTCAGGGGCCTAATGCCCAATTCCTGTGGAGAGACAAGGGCTGAACTAGCTGTACTGTCTAAAAATAAGAACAAAACAAACCAGAAAAACTTGGTCTCTTTGGGGACTCTTCAGTAGTAATGCAAGGGGCAGAAAAGAACGTTTGTCACACTCCGGGAGGAGGGCACTGTGAAGCCGAAAGGCAGTACCTGCTGATGTAGTGCTGCCACCTGGTGGTCTTAGTGGTATAGGACACTGTCCAGCAAGACCAGCCCTGAAAACACTCCGTGGGAGGAGGAGAAATATTTGGAGAGAACTTTACAAGAAGTCCGCAGTCTTGCATTAGCAGGTAGGGACAAGAGTTATAACTGCTAATGTCACCCCCTCGCTCTCCCTATATCCTGATGGGGGATGAAAAAACTCAGATGATGTATATTTTCCTATAATCATAAAAAAGTGTTTTCTTCGATACTTTATTATAATGAAATTACCTCTGATGTTCACACACCTTAAATACTTAGTAGATCTACTAGGTCATTGTCAGGAGTTGGTGGACTAGCATCTAACATCAAGAGCAGGGCACAGAGTAAGGGATCAAAAAGTGCCACCTGGGGGCACCCGGCTGGCTCAGGAGGTGGAGCGTGTGACTCTTGATCTCAGGTTTGTGAGTTTGAGCCCCATGTTAGGTATCGAGATTACTTTAAAAATGAAACAAAACAAAGTGCCATGTGTTGGGTTCATCCGTTTCACCCCGCCTGGGGTGAGAGGCTCTCAATCTTGCAGTACTAAAGAGAGCAGAAAGCCCTCCTGCCCAGACACTCATGTATATTGACGACCTGACTCACTTGTCCTGGTGAGTCCCTTTTTGAATATAACTTAGAGGATTGTGATCATTGTTTTACATCTCCGTTCATTAGACAAAATAAGTTGAAAATAAAGAGATGTACGTCAAAAACGAAAAAGTGTTGGTTTTCTGGGTCTTCTGTCAAAAAGTGAGATGAAATTCCCATGCAGGACGTCTGTGGGATTAGATATATTGTAGAACACAGGCACGGAATCTCAGGTTCAGGGGTGGACTTCAAGGAGTCTACAGAACCCCCAAAATATTAGGCAAAATGGAATTTGTCTGAAACTGTGGTTGTTTGTTTGTTTGTTTGTTTGTTTTCCCTGGGGAGAAGATCAAGAGCTTTCATCAGCTTCTGCAAATGATACATACCCAAAGAAAAGGTTCAAAATCATTGCTGGGAACCCCTCGGAAGGTCCCTCAGATCATAGGGTTCTCTACTGTTGATCCAACATCACATGCACTACTGTTGGGAATTATCAGAAATTTTAGCTTTAAATAAGAAAGTGATGATGGTGGTCAGGCAGACTTTGATCCTTTTCCCCTTTAGACCTGCAGACCCAACTAAAGACAGAGGGCACTGGGCAACATTAAGGGCCCCCCACCCCCTGCCCCCGGTTCTGAGTTTGGCTCTGCCCTATAAAAGCTTGGTGACTTTGGGTACTTAATGCCCCTGGCTCTCATTTTCCTTATCTGAATAGTAAAAGCATGTGATGATATAATTTTTAAGTTCTTTTGCATTATTAAAATTCAATGATTTAGGAGAATGGCTTTCAAACTTTTTTTTAGCTTTAAACCCCATCCTAGGTTTCTGAAGAGTCCCTTGGGCCACTCCAAAGATTTGATTTAAATTTGGAAGTCCTAGGGGCTCCAAGGAGCACAGTTTGAAAATTACTGTCTCTGGATAATTATGTGAGTCATTGAATTGATACGTGAAGAGGGAACTAACATTCTTAAAGAAGATTTTGCCAAAAAGTTGTGTTTAAATTGAACTTGGATGACCTAGTAAGATTTCCTATTGATTTAAATTAAATCTAGAATTAGGAGCCCCTGTGTCTTTCCTTTCCAATTGAATTTCTGATTGATAATCAATTAACAGAGTCTTCTCATTTAGCATTTTGCATTTTTTTGCTTTCCAGACTGCCACACATCTAATGAAAGAAAACACTTAAAGATTATTGGGTTTAAATGAAGTTCTGGAAAAAGCAAATTTAATCTATGGCAGAAAACCAGAAGAATGGTGGTTGCCTCTGGGAGGAAGGGTGAGGGTGAGGATTTGCTGAGAAGGAATACTGGAACATTTGGGGGTGATTTGGGGTTATGTATCGGTCAAAACTTAATGGATATGCACAAAGATTTTTTTTCATTTCATTGAATTTAAATTTCACATTTAAAATATGTGAATACAGGGGCGCCTGGGTGGCTCAGTCGGTTGAGGGTCTGCCTTCAGCTCCGGTCATGATCCTGGGGTCCTGGGATGGAGCGCCACATCAGATTCCCTGCTTAGCAGAGGGCCTGCTTCTCCCTCTCCCCCCTGCTCATGCTCTCTCTCCCTCTCAAATAAATAAATAAAATCTTAAAAAAAAAAAAAAGAAAACTAAAGAAAATCTTGTCACTTGCTATTATGAGGATGAGCCTTAAGGACATCATGCTAAGTGACATAAGCCAGTCTCAAAAAGGTCTTGTTCAGATGTAGCCTTATAGCATCTGCTCATGGCAAACTGACCATCTCTGATTTTTGCAGCCAGGTACTTAACCCAGCAACCCTATCTAGACGAGGATACTACATAAGTCAGGATCTGGCAGGAGAAGGTGACTCACTCAAACAAGGCAACTGAGGAGAGTTTAATGAAAGGTCTATCAATAGAGATGTGAAAGGTTCAGGAGATGGTTCCCCTCCACCAGGACCCCACCAAGGTCCCCACTCTTTATACGACCTTATGCCCCAGCCCTCTCCCTACTCCATCCTTGTTCAGGTGGCCCATCTTTAGTCCCTCTGGGGGTGGAGGTGTGGGCTCTGCCAGTGGTTGGCAGTCGCAGTGAGCAGGAACCTTACCTGGGGAACCTTTAAAATATGTCAGTGTCTGGGCCCCACCCCCAGAAGCTCTAATTTAATGGGTCTCGGGTGCAGCCCGGGCATTGGTGCTGCTTAAAAGCTCTCAGGAGATTCCAACAGGCCCAGATCAATTATTTCAGACTCTCAGAGGTGTAGGAATGGGTACTTCTTCGAATCTCCCCAGTACAGCCAGAACCGAGAAGCTCTGTTCTGTTTTCTATCAAAATCTGTTGCTTTGGCATAAACTTGCAGGCATAAACTCTGTTGTCCTCAGACCTTCCTTTCAAAGTGGATTTCAGAAGTAAAATAATTCAATTTAAAAACGGAGCACTGATTAATTTCATCTTAATAACACTACTTGGGGTATTGTCAGTAGCTCTGGCCAGAGCAGAGTCGAGAACAAGGGAATAGAGAAAAGCAACATCCATATTTCAGAGCATCATTATGCACAGTATCCAAGAGGTAGAAACACCCTAAGTGTCCACTGATAAGTGAATGGATAAGCAGAGTGTGATGTGTGCATAAATGGAATACTACTCAGCCTTGAAAAGGAAGGAGCTTCTGACACACGCTACAATATGGACGAACCTTGAGGACATCATGCTGAGTGACATAAGCCAGCCACAAAAGGTCAAATACTATTTAAGAACATTTTTAAAGCAGGAATATTTAAATAGTTCAAAATACCTTCATACACACGTTAGATGAGAAAAACTCCTCAGTCTTCCTCCTGCCCCAGCGCCTGGGCTTGCTCTGGATACTGGGAGAGCAAATTTTACCATCTTCCTTTCCTCTTAATCTGGCCTGGTGGGAAGACCCCACTAGTCCTAAGAACATGAACTCACTGGAAAAGAAAAACAACTTCGCAGGGTCCTCCTAATTCACCATGTGGTCAGCGAGGGTGTCCAGAGTGAGGGGCTTAGCTGTCCAGAAGCAAGCCAGCAAGGACTCCATCACGGGTGGGACCACCTGGGGCAGGGCTGGATAGTGGAAGAAGAGAAAAGTGGGAGTAAAGCTTCTCTGCATAGTAAGGTAGAAGGAAGCAGATGTTATTTCCATGCATACTGCTGCAGGAAAGTGTTCTTTGTTGACATGGATTCCCCACTGGACTGTCTCTGAGCAGTGTTTATCCTGCAGTTGTGTATGTGGGCTTCTGGCCAAGAGTTACCCACAGGAGGGCTGGAGGATCCCAAGGGAAAGGAGGCACCATGACGTCACCTGGCCCTGGGGAGGAGAGCTGGCAGGGCCTGAGAGACCGGGAGCAATGCCCATGCTGGGCTCCTCTGTTGGAGCTCTTTGGTGACCAGATTCTAAACTCACCCTCAGGGAAAGGGATTGCTGTGGTTTACTGTGTTCCACTGTGATGTTCAGGATAAAGGTACAGATTCCAGAGCAACACCAGTCTGTGTATGCTTCCCTGGATGGCCTACAGAACCGAAGAGGAGGGTTCAATTTGAGAAACCGAAAATGAGGCTAGAGTTCGCTATGCCCATGAGAGGACTCTTATACAGCATTTAACATTTTCCCCCTTTTTAAAATTTACTTGTTTTTATTTTTTTTAATATTTTTATTTATTTATTTGAGAGAGAGAGAGAATGAGCATGAGTAGGGGGCGCAAAAAGGAAGAAGCAGACTCCCCACTGAGCAGGGAGCCCGACGTGGGGCTCGATCCCAGGACCCTGAGATCATGACCCGAGCTAAAGGCAGATGCTTAACCGACTGAGCCACCCAGGTGCCCCTCGTTTTCCTCTTTTGATTTTAGGAACAATAGTTAGCATCTAGTTTTTAGACACTTTTTCTGCTGTGAAAATCAACAAAGACCAACCAAATGAGATCATTTATTCAGGGTTTGCTATAGCAAAGGAGTCAGCCACCATCACACGTTTTGGCAGACCCAGAAGCAGGCAGAGGCATGGGAAAGCTTTATCATGGAATGAGGGGAGGGCTGTGGCCAGCCCCAATTGGAGGCTATTGGCCTGTGCGAGCTGTAGGCTGGCTAACTAGAAGTAGGGTGTTTTATGTGACTGGTCAGGAATGTATACTTGCTTTCTCTGGAAAAAGGAGGGGCAAGAATTAGGGAGCCTGTCAGTTATTAATAAAGTACTGACCCTTTGGGTCTGATTGTTCCAGGGATTCTTGCTTGATTTCCTGGACTGGTTGGTGGAGAGAGAGGTCTGACTTTTCTTTACAAGTCTGACATAGAGAGTAGATCGGCTCCCTGGGCTGGTTGCTGCAGGGTGTAGGTTAGAGGTCTCTTGGTGTATGTGGTCTGGCCATTGTCCATTGGTATATTCAGTCTCTCACTACCAAACCTTGAAGTGTCTCAGCCCAACAGTCTAGTGATGGTGGATTGCAGGAGTACGAAAGGGTGGGCAACCGTGGGAAGCGGAGCTTTCTTTGCTTCCCCTCTGCTCAGGCCATTGTGGCAAAGGCCATATCAGATCAAGGGGACCAGTGGTCCAGAAGTTCCAGGTGTGGCCACCACCAAGGCCAAAATCGAGGAGTGGCAGGTAACAACAGGGAAGCTCCCTCCGCAGTGTGAACCGGCTCAGGAGTCACAAATCTGTAAGAGGAAGGTCACCTTGACGGCAAAAGGAAGCACTCCAGTTCTGCTGGCTTTGGAAGATAAGGGAATTCCCAGAGAGCAAAACCCTTTGAGAAAATCCCTACTACCCCTGAGTTATTTCAGAGTTTGCCATTGAAAGTGATGTCAATCAGTCAATCTGTCCTAGCATCAAATTGTAAACAGCTTCTTTGCCCCCGCCCCTACCATCAGCTGGGCCCAAGCTCTAACTAGAAATCTTTAGAGGTGTCTCTGAGAATCATTTTCCGCCATCTGACACCCTAAGATTTGGTTTGATTCTCATATGGCTTCTGGACTGCTGTATGGCTTGTTTCATTCATATTTACTTCTCTTAACCTCCACCAGACTGTAAGGTCTCTTTATCATCTGCGGTGCTGGTGCAGGCATTGCAAAAACACGGACTGATCCGTGTCTCTGTGACAGATGACACATTCATTCTCCCAGTACATACTGAGAGGCTTTTTCCTGCCAAAGCAGAAGATAGGCGCTGGAGGACACAAAGACAGCCACTGCCCACTGGCCTCAGGGTGTGAGAAAGCAGCCAAGTAATTAAAGACAATGTGGTAAGTGCTAAGTAAAGGAATGGAAGTAAGTACAAAGTAGCTTGGGAACACAAATAAGGAAGTGACTTGCTTTGATAGGCAAATCAGGTCTCCCAGAAGAAGAACACTTGAAGGCTGAGTGGAGGTTTTCCTTGGCAGAAAAGGAGTTAAGACATCCAGGTGGAGGGGGAGGTTTTGGAATGCAGAGTAGCTCAAGTGGTGGAGTACCTCAGGTGGTGGAGTACCTCAGGTGGTGGAGTACCTCAGGTGGTGGCATCCAGGGGACAGGGTGGATGAGGGCTGCTGGAGATGGAGCTGCCCATGTCCACAGGAACCAGACTACGAAGGGCCTTGTTTGCCTTTTTTTTTTTTTTTTGAGATTTTTATTTATTTGTCAGCGAGAGAGAGAGAGAGAGAGAGAGAGAGAGAGAGCGAGAGCACAAGCAAGGGAAGTGGCAGGTAGAGGGAGAAGCAGACTCCCTGCTGAGCAAGGCGCCCAGCTAGGCGGGATTCAATCCCAGGACCCTGGGATTGGGACCTGAGTGGAAGGCAGACGCTTAACTGGCTGAGCCACCCAGGCGTCCCTTGTTTGCCATTTTTGTAAGGCATTTGAATTTTATTCTAGTGACAACATGGAGTCTAGGCAGGCTGCTAAGCAGAGGAATGTCAAACACCTGTGTTCTATTATAATTTTGGTGTCTGTGTGGCAGATGGATGGGGATGCCCAGTTAGGAGACCGCAAATTATAAGGACCTGAACTAGGACAGATGATGAGGGTGGAAAGGGAAAATGGGTTTAAGAGGTATTAAGGAAGCAGAATTAATGGGACTTGGGAAGATGATATGGTTTTGGAATGTTGGTGAGGTCTAGAGCCCACGGCCAAGAAAGAATTGTTGAGACGTCTTTGGTGCAAAGAGGTGATTTCGTTAAAGCGCAGGGACAGGACCCGTGGGCAGAAAGAGCGGCACCGGGGTCGTGAGGAGCGGCTGATCACGATTATATACTTGGGAGCTGGGGGAGGTAAGGAAGAAGGAAGGTTTTCTAAAGGACTTCGATATGCTAAAGAAGACTTGGGATACTGCCCGCCTTGCTATTGTCAAGCTAAGGTTGTTTTCCCTTCTAGTAAGGGTTTAACTTTGAGACAGCCAGGAGCTTCCTGGAGGAACGTTATACTCTGCCTGCCTCAAGTATTTGTCAATGGGCTGCAGGTTATAAGGGCATTTCCTATGTTTCCTTCTGCCTTTGTTTCCCACATTAGAGGGAGAGAAACAGAAAATTGGGGGTGCTAGGTTTTTAGCTTAGACAACTGGATTCGTGGTAAGGAATTGAGAGGTTCAGTCCTGGGGCGCCTGGGTGGCTCAGTTGGTTAACAAGGTCTGCCTTCAGCTCAGGTCATGATCTCAGGATCCTGAGATCGAGCCCACGTAGGGCTCCCAGCTTAGCAGGAAGCCTGCTTCTCCCCCTCCCTCTGCTGCTCCGCCTGTTTGTGCTCTCTCACTCTCTCTGTCAAATAAATAAAATCTTTCAAAAATAATAATAATTGAGAGATTCAGTCCTGGCTCACGATGGACATGCCCAGGGAAGGGTACCAGTGGCCATTAGAGAAGGAGAGCACACCATATGCACTCCATAGCCGAAATCACAAGGTGTCTCTGAAAATCTGTAAATCACTGCAATTCCCTTCTGCTCCTGTGGTGCAAACTAGATCTTCCTAGGTAGTTTTCAGGCAGTCAGCTTGCCAGAAGGCAAAAGGGAAGTCCCACGGTATCACCTCCTGTGTGGTGTTTACCTTGATAGACCCCACCCTGCCTCTGTTCTATGATGGTCTGTGCTTGATTTGGTCTCCCGCATATATGAGTAAGTATCTGCTGTGAGAAATGTCTCTGAATTATGCCTTGAGAGTTACTTCTGGAATCTCCATCGAGATCGGCCCACTTTGTTCCCCAATTGGAGCCTATATGTGGCATCTCTTCTGGATACCTTGAATTCTGAATTGTCTTCCCTCAGCCCCTCTGGGGGGCCTCTTTGGGTGGCCATTAAGATTTGGGACTCTTGCATGCTAAACCTGGTTTCTGAACAGTTCTGACTCCACAGCAGCTGGTTTGTTGTCGTTGTTGTTGTTTCCACTGGTGGAAGAAAAGCTGGTGGTTAAGCTTTGATTATCTGATCTCTGTCAAGTGACAAATGACTGGGAGCCTGGTGTCTCTTTGTCTTTTTTTTGTTCCCTTGAAGATTCTAACACTTGGGAAACCGGTATGTATACCTTAACATCACAAGACAATGGTTTAATCAAGCACTTGCCACCCTCAACTATAAAGTTGAAAATTCAGTTATGTCATATCCAACACTGTTGATTTATTATATTTTTTGACTATTAATACAATCCTTTGTGTTCTTTGTCTTATGCTCTGTGTTTAGTTTTGCCAGTGTTCTGAGTATCTATAAATGAAAAAAGCCTTGCCCCCCTTGCAAAGGAAGGAAATGTTTTCTTATTTAAACAGTCTGTTAATAAGTATATTTCTCTCGTATTTGTGGAAATTTATTTTTTTTAGTGATATTTTCTTATTTTTTTCTTTTCTTTTTTTTTATTTTTTATTGTTATGTAAATCACCATATATTACATCATTAGTTTTTGATGCAGTGTTCCATGATTCATTGTTTGTTCATAACACCCAGTGCTCCATGCAGAACGTGCCCTCCTCAATACCCATCACCAGGCTAACCCATCCCCCTACCCCCCTCCCCTCTAGAACCCTCAGTTTGTTTTTCAGAGTCCATCATCTCTCATGGTTCGTCTCCCCCTCTGACATACTCCCCTTTTCTTCCTCTCCTGTTATCTTCTTCTTTTTCTTTTTTCTTAAAATATGTTGCATTATTTGTTTCAGAAGTACAGATCTGTGATTCAACAGTCTTGCACAATTCACAGTGCTCACCGTAGCACATACCCTCCCCAATGTCTATCACCCAGCCACCCCATCCCTCCCACCCCCAACCACTCCAGTAACACTCAGTTTGTTTCCTGAGATTAAGAATTCCTCATATCAGTGAGGTCATGTGATACATGTCTTTCTCTGATTGACTTATTTCACTCAGCATAACACCCTCCAGTTCCATCCACGTCGTTGCAAATGGCAAGATCTCATTCCTTTTGATGGCTGCATAATATTCCATTGTGTATACATACCACATCTTCTTTATCCATTCATCTGTCGATGGGCATCTTGGCTCTTTCCACAGTTTGGCTATGGTGGACATTGCCGCTATAAACATTGGGGTACACGTACCCCTTCGGGTCCCTACATTTGTATCTTTGTGGTAAATACCCAGTAGTGCAATTGCTGGATCGAACGGTAGCTCTAATTTCAACTGTTTGAGGAACCTCCATACTGTTTTCCAGAGGGGTTGCACCAGCTTGCATTCCCACCAACAGTGTAGGAGGGTTCCCCTTTCTCCGCATCCCCGCCAACATCTGTCGTTCCCTGACTTGTTAATTTTAGCCATTCTGACGGGTGTGAGGTGGTATCTCATTGAGGTTTTGATTTCGATTTCCCTGATGCCGAGCGATGTGGAACACTTTTTCATGTGCCTGTTGGCCATTTGGATGTCTTCTTTGGAGAAATGTCTGTTCATGTCTTCTGCCCATTTCTTGATTGGATTATTTGTTCTTTGGGTGTTGAGTTTGATAAGTTCTTTATAGATTTTGGATACTAGCCCTTTATCTGATATGTCATTTGCAAATATTTTCTCCCATTCTGTCGGTTGTCTTTTGGTTTTGTGGACTGTTTCTTTTGCTGTGCAAAAGCTTTTTATCTTGATGAAATCCCAATAGTTCATTTTTGCCCTGGCTTCCCGTGCCTTTGGCGATGTTTCTAGGAAGAAGTTGCTGCGGCTAAGGTCGAAAAGGTTGCTACCTGTGTTCTCCTTTAGGATTTGGATGGACTCCTGTCTCACGTTTAGGTCTTTCAACCGTATTTGTGGAAATTAAAAAAAAAAAAATTTTTTTTTCAAGTAGGCTCCACGCCCAGAGTGGAGCCCAACATGGGGCTTGAACTCCCAACCCTGAGATCAAGACCTGAGCTGGGCTCAAAAGTTGGACACTTAACTGACTGAGCCACCCAGGCAACCCATGTATTTGTGGAAATCTTTTTAAGCAGCTTTATTGAGAGGTAATTCACATACCATGAACTTCATTCATTTGAAGCATAAAATAAAGTATGTTTTAATATTAGCCAGAGTTGTGCAGCCATCACCACGCTTTTAGAACATGTTTATCACCCCAAAAAGAAACCCCATACTCATTAGCAGTCATTCTCTTTTTTTCCCCAACAGCTGAACCCGCACCCCTAATCCCAAATCCTAGGCAACCGCTAATCTACTTTATATATAGATTTCCCTAATCTGAACGTTTCACATAAATGGAATCATACAATATGTGGTATATGACTGGTTTCTTTCACTTAACACAATGTTTTCAGGGTTCATCCATATTGTAACACATATCAGTACTTTATTTCTTTTTATAACCAAATGGTATTCCATTGTGTGGATATACCACATTTTGTTTATTCACTCATCAGTCGATGAGCATTTGGGTTGTTTCCACTTTTGGGCTATTATGAATAATGATGCTGTGAACATTTATATACAAATTTTTGTGTAGACATGTGTTTTCATTTCTCTTGGGAATATGCCAAGGAGTGGAATTGCTGGGTCATATGGTAACTCTATGTTTAACTTTTTTGAGGAACTGCCAAACTGTTTTCTAAAGTGGGTGCACCATTTACATTTCCATCTGCAGTGTATGAGGGTTCCAATTTCTGCATATCCTCCCCAACCCTTATCACTGTCTTTTTGACAATCCTAGTGGTATAAAGTGGTATCTCATTGTATTTGGCGTTTCTCTGATGGCTACCTATGTTGATCAGATATATGATTAGCAAGAAGTTTCTCCCATTCTTTGGATTTTCTTTTCACTTTCCTGTTGGTGTCCTTTGAAAAGCAAAAGGTTTTAATTTTGATGAAGTCTAATTTATTTTTTTTTTCTTTTCACTTGTGCTTTTGATGTCACATTTAAGAAGGCTTTGCCTAGCTGGTGCAGTCACTCTGGAAAACAGTATGGAGGTTCCTAAAAGTTGAAAATAGAGCTAACCCTATGTGATGGTTAATTTTGTGTCAATTTATAGGGTGTTTGGGATGAAATTAACATTTAAATCTGGATTACCCTCCAAAATGTGGGTAGGCCTCACCCACTCAGTTGAAGAACTGAACAGAGCAAAAAGACCAGCCTCCCTGAGCAAGAAGGAATTCACCAGCAGACTTTCCTTGGACTTCATCTGCATCATCCACTCTCCTGGGGCTCAAGCCTTCTGGCCCACACCGAAGATTTGGACTTGACATCCTCCCTAACAGGGTAAGCCAATTCCTATAATAAGTCTCTCTATATATGTATACCTCCCATTGGTTTGTTTCTCTGGAGAACCCTAATGAATACAGGGTATAAATAATTTCTAAACAAATGGATTGGTGTATCTTTGCCTACCTCCAGAGAGAATTTATAGATTGCATTATAAAACACCTTAAAATTAAAGGCACCTCTATTTTGATTGACTTATAGGAACTAATTATCTTTTTTTTTTAAAGATTTTATTTATTTATTTGACAGAGAGAGACACGAGAGAGGGAACACAAGCAGGGGGAGAGGGAGAGGGAGAAGCAGGCTTCCTGCTGACCAGGGAGCCCGATGCGGGGCTCAATTCCAGGACCCTGGGATCACGACCTGAGCCGAAGGCAGATGCTTAACAACTGAGCCACCCAGGCACCCCCTAATTATATTTTTTATTGAAATGTAATTGACATACCATGTTATATTAGCTTCAGGTGTACAATACAATGATTCAGCAATTCTATACATTACGCAGTATTCATTATGATAAGTGTGCTTTTAATCCCCATCATCTATGATGGGATTCCCTCTGGCAACCATCAGTTTGTTCTCTGTATTTAAATTTCTGGTTTTTTGTTTGTCTCTTTTTTGTTTGTTTGTTTTGTTTCATAAATTCCACATGTGAGTGAAATCATGTGGTATTTGTCTTTCTCTGTCTGACCTATTTCACTTAGCATAATACCCTTTAGGTCCATCCGTATTGTTGCAAATGGCAAAATTTCATGCTTTTTTATGGCTGAGTAATATTCCATGGTGTATATACACCACATCTTTATCTATTCATCTACTGATGGACACTTGGGTTGCTTCCATATCTTGGCTGTTGTAAATGCTGCAGTAAACATAGCAGTGCATATATCTTTTTGAATAAGTATTTTCATTTTCTCTGAGTAAATACCCAGTAGTGGAATTACTGGATCATATGGTAATTCTATTTCTTATTTTTTAAGGAAACTCCATACTGTTTTTCTTTTTTTTTTTTTAAGATTTTATTTATTCATTTGAGAGAGAGAGTGAGAGAGAGCACAGAGGGAGAGTGAGAGGGAGAAGCAGAAACCCTGCACCCAGCAGGGAGCCCAAGGTGGGACTTGATCCCAGAACTCCGGGATCATGACCCAAGCTGAAGGCAGACACTGTACCGACTGAGCCACCATACTGTTTTCCGCAGTGGCTACACCAATTTGCCTTCCTACCAATCGTGCAGTAGGGTTCCTTTTTCTCCACATCCTCACCAATGCTTGTTTTCTCCTTTTTGATTCTAGCCATTTTGACAGGCGGGAGGTGATATCTCATTATAGTTTTCTTTTTTAAGATTGATTTATTTATTTTACTTTGAGAGAGAGAGAGCACAAACAGGAGGAGGGCAGAGAGAGGGAGAGAGAATCTAAAGCAGACTCCATGCTCAGTGCGGAGCCCGACACAGGGCTGGATCCCACAACCTCGAGATCATGACCTAAGCTGAAACCAAGGGTCTGTCGCTTAATCTACTGAGCCACCCAGGCGCCCCTCTCATTGTGGTTTTGATTTGTATGTACTTGAGGATAAGTGATGGTGAGCATCTTTTCGTGTGTCTGTTGCCCATTTGTATGTCTTCTTTGCATGTCTATATAGAACCTCTCCCCATTTTTTATTCAGATTATTTATTTTTTTGGTGTTGACTTTATAAGTTCTTTATATATTTTGGATATTAACCCCTTATTGGATAGCTACATCGTTTGCAAATATCTTCTCCCATTTGGTAGGTTGTCTTTTCATTTTGATGATGGTTTCCTTCACTGTGCAAAAGCTTGTTATTGTGGTGTAGTCCCAATAGTTTAATTTTGCTTTTGTTTCCCTTGCCTGAAGAGACATATCTAGAAAAATGTTTCGGGCACCTGGGTGGCTCAGTCATTGAGTGTCTGCCTTCGTCTCCGGTTGTGATCCCAGGGTCCTGGGATCGAGCCCCGCATCAGGCTCCCTGCTCGGCGGGAAGCCTGCTTCTCCCTCTCCCACTCCCCCTGCTTGTGTTCCCTTTCTCACTGTCTCTCTCTCTTTCAAATAAATAAGTAAAATCTTAAAAAAAAAAAAAAGGGGGGAGCGCCTGGGTGGCTCAGTTGGTTAAGCGACTGCCTTCGGCTCAGGTCATGATCCCAGCGTCCTGGGATCGAGCCCCGCATCTGGCTCCCTGCTCAGCAGGAAGCCTGCTTCTCCCTCTAACCCTCCCCCCTCTCATGCTCTCTCTGTCTCATTCTCTCTCTCAAATAAATAAATAAAATCTTTAAAAAAGAAAAGAAAAGAAAAATATTTCTACAGCCAATGTCAGAGAAATTACTGCCTATATTTTCTTGTAGGAGTTTTATAGTTTAGGTCTGAGATTTAGGTCTTTCATCCATTTTGAGTTTATTTTTGTGTATGGTATAAGAAAGTGGTCCAGTTTCATTTTTTTGCATGTAGCTGTTCAGTTTTCCCACCATCATTTGTTGAAGAGACTGCCTTTTCCCCATTGTATATTCTTGCCTCCTGTGTCGTAGATTAATCAACCATATAAACATGGGTTTATGTCTGGACTCTCTATCCTGTTCCATTAATCTGTGTGTCTATTCTTTTGCCAGTACCATACTGTTTTGATTACTACAGGTATGTGGTATAACTTGAAATCTGGGATCTTTTGTGGTTCCATATAAATTTTAGGATTATTTGTTCTAGTTCTCAGAAAAATGCTGTTGGTATTTTAACGGGGATTGCATTAAATCTGTAGATTGCTTTGGGAAGTATGGACATTTTAACAAGATGGGTTCTTCCAATCCATGAGCACAGAACCAGAAACTAATAATCTTTCATATAAATATAGGAGAATTCAAGAAAAGAAAAATATTTAATTCCATATGCCATAGGTCTACCGACTTGACTATTTTGATTTAAAAACAGTAATATGTTTTCTCTGTTTTTAACAAGGAAAAAATAAAAAAATAATGGTAGCTAATATTCTAGCTTTTGCAAGACCTGGATTTATTTATTCGTGGAAAGTTTTACTAATCTGAACTTCCTAAATCATGTACTGGTCTTGCTCTTCCAATACGCTTACGTTACTAATTATTTGACAATATGAAAACGTTAAGAAATGCATATGCCCAACTACACTGAGTTATAATTAGATCTTTTTTAAAGATTTGTTTTTAAGAATTTTAAACAATGTTAAAACCTACTTAGAATGAATCACTCCACTTCCACATAAAATTCATAATATCACCTCTCTGACAATATTTGATGGCAACAGTGATTGTACTATTCTATAGCCTCGGCTTAAATCATAATACCAAGATCCTAAATTGACTTTGAGACCCTGGACTAATTGACTCAATTAATAACTAACCATCTTTGGATGCCCAATTTCTTAACAGATCAAAATTTCAAAAAGTAAAGAATATAAAAACAAGCAAGCATAATTTTAATATGTCTGCTGGTGCTTCCTACTTTTATGCTTTAGAGAGTGACCATCAGTTAGTAGATTAATAAGTGATATACCTATGCCTTCGGGTCATATTAGCATGCATGATACCATTTGCTACACTAAGGACTTGCAGAATGAATGAATGTGGAACGTGTGTTTACAGTACACAACCAGGTGTCCTCGTAGAGTGCTGGTCTGCTAAGGTACTTGAGTATGGTAGAGTGTCCCCAGTTACTTCCCTCCCAGTTTTCTCTGCACCTGAGAGGGAACAGAAGTTAGTTTCTTTGGTTAAAAGCTGTCATAAAACGAGTACCTAAATATTATTTGCAAGGAGATATAAATATGTAAGGTGATGGGTATGTTTCATTGGGTTTTCAAGGAAATTGCTGTAGTTTTATTACGATGGTAAATTCAATGTGTATGTTTTATCTTCTAAAGCTATAAATTTATCACTTAACTATATATGTATGTCTAAACATGTATGTCTAAAGTCATGTGAATTAATAAACAAAGTTTGTGAATGATAAAAAATAGTTCAGAAAAAGATGATCTTTGAATATCCTTTATTTTGCTTTTGCCATGCTTCAGGATCATTTTTAAATAAAAATTCTTTACTTCTGAGAAAGTTAGGATTCTTAGGCATTATCATTGCTTTTTCCTGTTTTTATTATAAGTTGTCCATCTGACAGAGAGTGTTATAACTTTCCTATTTTTAGGTACCTATTATTTGTGCTCTTATCTTTAAGTATGTTCATATCTCATCTAATAACTCTTCTATTTCCCATATTCAAGCTCTAATTCAAGATGGTAAAGCTGTTAAGATACCCTCTGCAATCTTGACACTCTTCAGGTGACTACTGAGTAGCACCATTTTTTGTCTCTTTACCTTTCAAGGAGAGATACTAGAGATAATTAGACATGTTTGGCTTTTCCATATTTCTCTTAGCCAAATCACCACAAGAGCTTCCTAAAACACATGTTCCAGAACCCCTCCCTTGGGAACCAGATGTTAAATAGGCCTTTTCCTTTCCTGAGCAGACACTATAGCAACTCCTGACTTCAGGCAACCTGACCATGCTAAATCATTTGCATTGCTTGTACAGAAAAGGCGAATGCTATGCAAAAGCTAAAAACACATCGCAAGCCTATGGCCTACCTTGGATAGGTTTCTGTACCTTGTTTCTTGCTGTAGCTAAGATAGTTAAACCTCGGCAGGAATTATTCTAGCTCTCCTTCTCACCCACTGCCCTCATCAAATTTGTCCTTCAAACCTAATTGCTTCAAAACAATGCACAACAGTTATCTGCATTTTTTTTTTTAGTTATCTGCATTTTACCTGTGACATTTTTCCATTGTCCACTTCCCATGTAATTGTCAAGTACCACTCCAACCTCAGCAATCCAGTCTAAGGAAGCCATCTCATAACGCCCCCTCTTAATACAAGTGAATCCCATGACTGCTGAACTGCTCTTCAGACTCTTAGCATTCCCCCTCTTGACTGATATTACCTTGGCCAATGCTGATGCATTATTTTTTCATGGTTCTGATATTAAAAATGATCAAAGTAACGTTCTGTGCCGCATAAACTATAACTTCAGAACTCTCTGCCTCTTGACAAGAACATGCCATCCCTTTAAAGATTTAAGAATTCAAAATGCCCTGATAGTAGATATACCTTTGGATCGTTCAAGATCTTGGCATGTTTTGAAAGCAAATGGGTCTTCTAACTTCCTTGGGCACCTGAATCAAAGATGGAAAATGAATTAATAACTAACTAGAGACAAGACAACACCTGAAAAAAATATTATTTTTAAGATACTATTAAAAATACTGCTTAAATACTACTACAGATACATACGAATAATACTTTTGAAGCTAAAGTAAATGCCCTAGCCATCTACTGTGCAAAACAAACAGCCCTTACTGATTTTCCCACGATTGTTATCATAGGGAGAGCTACTTAATATGATTTCATCAATCCAGAAGGATTTATTTGAATACAATGATCTGCCTCTACAGAAGGAAAAAAGGTCATAACTATATCCTAACTCTCATACAGAGCTTTGGGTTTGGGACTTCCCATGATGGCCACCTGGTGGCTCCCAAGTACACCTACAAACCTTTATTACATTCGTTACAGGGAAGAATCTGTGAGGCCAAGGATGGATTCATCTAAAATGCAAAAATACAGTTGGGGAAATTTTACCTGAGGCCCAATGGGTGACTGAAACTTCCTTTGTCTGTAAGTATCAAAATCCAGGAAAAACTGTAAAGAAAGGGCAAAGTTCAGAATCCCACCTAAAGATTCACTTAAACATTTACAAGTGGATTCATTCTTTTTTTCTTTTTTAAGATTTTATTTATTTATTTATTTATTTGAGAGAGAGAGAGAGAGAGAGAGAGAGAGAGAATAAGCAGTGGGGAGCTGCAGAGGGAGAGGGAGAAGCAGGCTTCCACAGGGAGCCCGACGTGGGGCTCGATCCTACAACCCTGGGATCATGACCTGAGCCAAAGGCAGACACTTAGCCAACTAAGCCTCCCAGGCATCCTACAAGTGGATTCATTCTATTGCCCAAGTCATAAAATTTTAAGTATGTTTCAGTAATAGACTTTTCTTATGCTTTTTCTTATTGGGACAAATGCTTTGTTCTGCTAAAAGGATAATACTTTAATTGATTTTAAAAAACAAACGGGATTTTGTTTTTTTCTACCTGAAAGGAGGAGCTTACAATTTCTATACTTAAGGATCTATGTAGAATCTTCAAATAAAACAGAAACTTTATTGTCCCTTTTATCCCCAAAGTTCTAAAAAGGTAAAACTAACTAATGATATTTTAAAATCAAAACTGTTGAAATTTCTAGAAGAGCTTAACCTTTCTTGACCTTAAAGATCAAGAAATAATCAGATACGGGGCACCTGGGTGGGTCAGTTGGTTAAGCGTCTGCCTTCGGCTCAGGTCATGAGCCCCGGGTCCTGGGATCAAGCCCCGCATCAGGCTCCCTGCTCAGCGGAGAGCCTGCTTCTCCCTCTCCCTCTGCCTGCCACTCTGCCTGCTTGTGCTCTCTCTCTCTCTCTCTCTCTGTCAAATAAATAAATAAAATCTTTAGTTAAAAAAATAATCAGATAGTAATGTGATGTACACTACAAAAATCTCAAACTCTCACCATAGGAAATTCATATAAGAAGACCCATAAGGGGGGCCGCCTGGCTCAGTCGGTAGAGCATGTGACTCTTGATCACAGGGTTATGAGTTCAAGCCCCACGTTGGGCATAGTTTATTTAAAAAGCAAAAGAAGAATAAGATTGATGAGGCTCAGGTTGACTCCTCCAAGAGACTTCACCTTGTTAAACAATCCAAACTTGTCAGCTATTGTCAAAACTAATACCATGTACTCAATCACAAGGTGCAAGCTGCACTTGTGACGTGACAAGTGACAACATCAAACACATTCCTACATGATATAAAACCAGGAAACTGGGTATATCGAGAAGGACACCAAGACACCAAGACATCAGCCTTGGAGAGGTCATATCATGGACTTTGAACTGCCAATTCCTCTTAAATTCTAGGGATTAATGATTCCCACTGTACAGATTCTACAGCGTAGACATCCAATCCCACTGGAGATATATAACTCTGAGGCTTAGTAAAAAGCTTTCAGAAGCATGCAGCTCTGGAAATAGATAGCTACTCCGAGATTTATGAATCAAAATGATGATATGAGATGTAGACAGTTTCTACATAAGGTTTCCAAATTAAGATCTGTGGTTAGGACTGTGTTATTTGTTTCCTCCTTTATTACTTCTATGCTTTCCTTTGTGTGGGTCAAAGGATGAGATTATAAAATGACTGCCATAATCCTGTTTGCTTTTCCCTCAGCTATCTTCTTTCCCATAGACTCTTTGAACTTCCTAATTAACCTATCTCAAGCAATGGCAATGGCTGCCAGTGTTAATAATGGATGGATTTGCCAATGGCGTTAGGCTCCTCTAATAAGACCCCCTAACATATCTATATATCTTAACTGAACCGTTGGCCTCTAACCACTAGCTGCTGTTACTGAAATCTACATAAGCCTCAAAGAAATGCGGGATTTCTTCGCCTGGTTTGGTCTAAGCCAACTGGGAAACTTGGATACAAACTGGATTTCAAATGTTTTTTTATTTTATTTGTGATTGTTCTCATACATCGTGAGCTCCTCCACTGTCTGATATCCAGTTACTTAAATACTACTCTGAGCTATGATGTCAGTGCAACATCCAGTGGGTGATACTGCATCAGGAAGACACTCAAGTCTTCATGGTCAGCCATGGCTCTGAGTTTGACCACAAGAAAGGAATGAGTAATTATAATGAGAGAAATGGGACAGTCATAGCTTAACTATGGTATAGATACCAAAGGAAGGACATCAGCAGCCAACACCAAAAATGAATATACTCCCTACCTCTTCCACAGCTGAAATCACAGGATTTCCGTGGGGGGAGGGAATCACAAATAACTAAAATTGTCTATCCTGGTAATAATGCAGTCTGCTTGGGTGCAAATAACCCCCTTGGTAGTTTCAGCCGATTAGCATGCTTAAGTTCAAAACAAAAGAAAAAGCTTTCTCATTTTTCCACCGACTAAGGGTTCCTGTTTTGCCTCTTTGGTGACAATCTATATATGACTAGATCTCCCCATATGATAAATGTCAGCTGTGCTTTAAACTACATGTCTGTGAGATACTCTTCGACAGGACGTTGTCAAGATCCAAGACAGGCGATAAAACCAGGACAGATAGTCTGGAAAGGGGTTAAGGATCAGCACATGCAGAGTTTGTGGTACTTGTAAAACGTACAGGAAATAAGTAATTAATTAAAAGGGAAGATGAGGCTGGAGAAGAAATTAGGAGTTATTAACATAAAAGTGGTATGGGAGATATTTTAAAGTAGATTACCCACAGTGCAGGAGGAAAAAGAGTGAATCACCATCAAACTATCTATACTGTCATCTAAGGGTTTGTCTGAGGAAGAGGAGTCAATGAAGAAGACTGCATAGAGCTATCAGAGGGGGAGGAGGGAAGCCTGTTCACAGGGATGTCGGTGGCACAGGAACAGAGAGTTTCTGGGAGAGGGGAATGGGCACGGTATGAAATATAAAGAAGGGCGAAGAAATGGAATTTTCCAAATACAAATACAAAGTACCATTGATTTTAAGACATCCTGCTCTCAGAAATGTGAAAATTATGTGTGTTAGAATTGATTAAACACAGCAGAATGTGAGCTGAAAAGAAAGCACTGGATTTGGAAATTAGGAAGGCATTGCTTGCCTTACTTAGAGAAATCCCTTTTGTGAAATTGCTAAGTGTAGAACTGATGGCTGTGAGCTGGAACAAAAGGGAGGTGTGGAAGTAGGGACAGCACGCTGACCACTATTTTGGGAAATTTGTGATGGGAAGATGTGATGAAACTGGAGATGAGGTAGAGTTTAAAGGAAGGTAATGTTTGTATGAGGAGGAATAGAGCCTGTTTGAAAGTGAAGGAGAAGATGATGGAGGGGAAGAAATTAAAGATCCATGCAAGGCAGTGTAGAATAAATTAGTGGAAGGAAGCACAGCTATGGAGTCAGTCTGGGCTGGATTTAAATAGTGACTTCTCTACTTGCTAGCTCTCTGACATTGGGCATCTCACTCAAGCATTCTGAGCTGGGGTCTTCTCATTTATAAAAGTGGAGTAATCATTCCCCCACCTCATGTGGTTGTACGTACTAAGTGAGATTATCTACATACAGTGCTTAGCACAACAGCCAGGATATATCAAATGCTCCATAAATGGGATCTACTATTAAGAGATTAAGAGAGAGCATAACTGATTAGTCAAGTCCAGATGGGAAATGATAGAATCAAGCTTATAGGTGGATGAATTACCCTGAAAAGGAAGAGGGATCCCTCTGTGGTGGTTCTGAAAGATGGCCACAAATTCTTTGATACCCCTGCCTTCAAAATATAGAGGCTAATTCCCCTCCTCTTGAGTGTAGGTGGTACTTAGTGACTCTAATAGAATGAGATGGAAGTGACAATGTGCAGCTTTGGAAAGGAAGTTATAAAAGGCATTGCCATGTTTCCCATGCTCATTCTCTTAGATCATTCAGTCTAGGGGAAGCCAGCTGATATTTCATGAAAATATGCAAGCAAGCAACCCTGTGAAAAGGCTTATGCGGCCAGGGACTGAGGTTTCCTGCTAACAGCCACATGAAATTTTCACCTGGGAAGTTGGTCCTCTGGCTCAGTCAAGCTTTCAGATGAATGCAGCCCCAGCTGATATTTTGACTATATGAAAGACCTAAGCCAGACCATCCCAGCTAAGCTGCTTCTAAATTCCTGACTCATGGAAACTGTGAGATAATGAATGTTTATTCTTTTTTAGCTCTAAACTTTAGGATTGTTACACAGCAATTTGTTACCACTACTTTCTCTGAGTCAGAAGGAAACTGAAGAATGACAGGTGAAGACATGCATGATATGGAAAAGGAAAGAAAGTAGATGCCTGACAGTGTCTCTTTTCTCTGTAAATTAAAATATGAGCGACGCTACTTGCTGAGCATACAGTCGCTTGACAAGACTGGCGGGAGGTTGAAAGCCATGCAGAAAACAGGAAAGGAAATCAATGAGGAATGCACATAAGATTGATGGTTTTCTTTTGTGCTTGTCTTGCTTTATGCCACACCCAACCACAGAAATCACACTTGCCACTGAAACTAGATCAGACTCCACGTAATAACCTTTCATCTCAAGTGTGAAATTCAGAGGCATTGTAGCCTGTCTGGGCCAGCCCCAGAGACTGCGGTGTGGGCAAACTGCTGACGGGCAAATTCAAGGCTCAGAATGGCTCAGGCTCATCTTGGAAAAATACTCCCTGCTGTCAAAAATGATTTGCAGCAGCTATGTAGGGCCTAGCACATTATGAAGAGAGAGAGAGAGTATCAGAGGAAGTATTGTAAGAGAAAAATCAACAGGCGTTATGTTTTCTGCAACAAGAGTATTGCAGTATGGGGGAAACCCACAGGCTTTTAAATGTCTTGTTTGCATTATTCTTTCCTCCTCAATCCAGTGCCCCCACCCACCTCTCTCTTTCTCTCAACCCTAGTTATTAGCAGGGGAGCCCTGGGAATTCTCCTGATTTAGCCAGCCTTCATTCTTATCTCAGAACCGATCCAGCACATAGAAGACACCAGGCTAGGACTGCGCCCTTCTAAAGTTATACCACTTTATAGCCCTTGGTATCTTTAAACCTCTAAGGTCCCCTAGGAATTGAGTCATTGGTCTCCTTGCAGAATGATAGGTCTTGCTCTCCTTGAGAGCTTAACTTCTCTCTGCACTGATTCTGTTTGCAAATTGGGAAGCTAAAACTTCCTGCAAAACTGGTGCCTTTTCTACCGTATATAATCAAGTCCATTCATTCATTCATTTATTCATTCATTCATCCTTTCACTCACTCAGTTACTCAATTATTTAGCAACTCATAGCTGCGTGCCTACTCAATAATGGGACAGTCAGGTACTTAAGTGTTGGGAATAAAAAGATGAATGTTGCGGTTTTAAGGAGGAGGAAAATGGCCCCTGCTGGCCCATAATAAGCACTCTATAAATATGTACTGAATGAGTAATGATTCTCACCCTCTGTGGGTATCTAGTCTAGTAGGGGAAGAAAGCATGTCGACAAATGATTAAAATAAAATGGTTTTAGTGCAAGAGTAAAGGAATCAATCAAGTGTTATAAACATTGAAGACTGAATCTAGCTAGAAGTTAAGGATGGCTTGACATAGGAAACAACATTAGTTTGATCTTAAAGAACAAATAAGAGTTTTCCAAGAAAGTAGGAAAAATCTTTGCAGACAGACTGAAACTGTGCACAGGGCTTATTTTTAGCAGGTTTATTTCACTACAGCCCAGTCTTACTTTGCTAATGTAAATATTAACCAGTATCTTGTGGGTTTCAGTCTTTTGAATTTATTTTTGCTTTTGTTCCCTAGGCAGTGATAGCTTGGCAAAGTAAGATTCAAAACAATTCTATAAAAGAGATTAATTTTGACAGAGTGAATGAAATTAATTCAAGGAAAAAAAGGATGTATTTTAAGTTTCTTCCTGATAAATATTCTCATTTCTAAGCCAGATGGAAGATATTCTTCTTAAAAATGGTCTCCCTGTTACTTCCAAGCATTCCTCTCTGACACCTGACTGAAAACCCAGGAAGCACCCCTGTTCCGTGTCACATCGGTGTTTACTGTCATTTGCTCCCTTTGGAGAACATCAGATATTGTACACACTAAACCAGATTGGCAGAAGGACTTGAAGCAGCCAGATGCAGTAAATCTGATTTGTCATTATCAATTCATTAGTGATTTTATATGTTGAAGAAATTCTTAATTGCATGGCAGCTTGGAAAATCATATTACACCAGGGAGTAGAATTTGCTAAGCCAACACTTTTCTCCAAATGGGAATTTAGAAGAACTCTTATTTGCAACAGGAAACATGAATCAGTACTGACATTTACTAAAATGTTTTAATGAGTAAGCTCAAGCATTTTGTTTCAAGAAGCTACTGGCCTAACAAGACCTGCCATTGTTATCAATGGTAATTAGGTACATTTCCATGAAGTTGTCTAACCTGTTTTATTAAGCCTGTAAACTTCTTTGACAATCTTAAAGGAACTAAGAAGGGATAAAATAAGAAGGGTGGGAAATAGAAAGAGCCAAGGAGCCGAATGTTTTTCCAGTTTGAGAATTTTGGAAACTATCACTTTTGCTTTCAGCCTTGCAATCAAATTCTTATTTTCACCAGCTTACAGCCATTATTGCCTTTAATAGAAGTTGGTGGTTGATGGGTGTTTTTATACATGACTCTGCAGCTTCAAATTATCAGTTATCTTCAGTTTCTGGTTATCAGGTCTTTAGCCAGCAAAGGCATACACCATTTCCATGAGTCAATCCGTGATAAGAGGTTATCTATCACCCACCAAACCAGGCAGTAGCAAACCAGAACAGTACGATGATTTAGATTCTTCCCTTTCTAGCTCACACACCATTATTGCTTGTCTTCAATTTTCTGGATAATTTAGGGTTTTATTTAATATGATTCTTCAAAAACTTAATAGTCATCCTAAACAAATCAAGGTCAGCCTATCAACACAGAGCAGCATTTTCCACACTCTGAGTAATATGCTTTCCACATCCAAGGGGTTCTGTAACTAAAGAGGTGTGGACAAACATGTCACCAGGTTTCTTTACTACAGGCATTCTCAGATTCCTTCATGTGGTAATAGACATCGTGAATCTCTAAGAGGAAATACAGAGTATACTGTTTTCCAGCTCATTTGACTACAGAGCTGTTTTTGGATGGAGGACCATCTAGTGGGGTCAGTGTCCCAAGCATCATACTTTGGGAACTGTTGCTATTCAAGTATAATTGTTATTCTTGGACACCTCCCTATTGTTAATGGAGCACCAGACACTATAAGGAGACTCCAAGGAAGGAGCAGCATAGTAGGTAATGATCGATTTTCCCTTCCCACAATATCCACCAAGCACCTACTGCAGGCCAAGGTTCTGCCATCATCCCTTGAAAATAGTAAGGGCATCACATTCCTTCAGTGAGTATATATGGGAACCAGAGTGACCTGTCAGGGAGACATGTCAAATCTGTTAAACTCCTCACCCTCACCTCATATCAGAGGAACTTGATGTCCAAGTTATCCACCAACATTATCATTTTTTTTTTTTGTCCTCAACTCCTACTCCTTGATCCACCAACATTTTACTGTCACTTCTCACAGCACTGATGAGAAATCCTGGAAAATAAATGGGGTTTTTGGCTTTTCCTTTTTTTTTTTTATTAAGGTAAAATTCACATAATCTAATATTAACCATCTCAAAGTGAACAACCTGGTGTCATGTAGTACATTCATAATATTGTACAACCACCAACTCTTTCCAGTTCCATTTTCATCACCCCAAAATAAAACCCTGTACCCAATAAGTAGTTACCCCTCTTCCCCCCCAGCTCTTGGTAACCACCCATCAACTTTCTGTTTCTATGGGTTTACCAGTTCTGGATATTTCATATAAATGGAGTCATATAATTTGTGACCTTTTATGTCTGGCTTCTCTTGGTTACCATAATGGTTTTTTTTTTTTGGACTTATCCATGGTGTAGCAGGTATCAGTACTTCATTCCTTTTAATGGCTGAATAATATTCCATTGTATGGATATACCACCTTTTATTTATCTATTCATCAGCTGATGGACTTTGGGTTATTTCCACCTTTGGGCTGTCACGAGTAGTGCTGCTATAAATATCCGTGCACAAGTATTTGTTGAGTCCCTGTTTTCAATTTGTTTATATACCTAAGAGTGGAATTGTTGGATCATGGAAATAAAATTCTAAAGCATATGGATTCTAATAAAATTCATATGATTCAGCTAGCTTGAGACAGTTTTTAATGCATCTAAAAAAGATGCATATAAAATGCACTACCCTCAGGGAGCTTAGAGGATAACTTGCTGAAGCAAGTTTCTTCTCTACACAAAACACACCTATTTCTCCCATGAACAACTGTCACTTTCAGTGAGCCATCGGAGTTTCTGTTACTCAGCTATCTAGAGTTTCTGTTGTCTTCTCATCCAATAAGCATTTAACAAAGACAATAAGTAGAGATGCCTTTTGGGAGCTCTATTATTGGGATGTGTTGTATTCATGTGAAAGCAGAAAATAATGAAGAAGAAAAAGGGTTGACACCAGCACTAGGTCAGCTATTCTGGAAAGATTTCCAAACATCCAGAGTTGTTTTATAGTCAAGTAAAATGCTTCATTTGAGTGTATGTCTCTGAGAAGTGTTAATTGTTGATTAAATATTGTTGAATAGACTGAAAACATGAAATCCAAGCATATTAATTAAGCAGAGAATTCAAGCATAGTTCTCACTTTCCATAAATGTTTCCAAATGCTTAAACTAGGCCTCATTCCAAAGCCGTTCTTCCTATGGGGACATGGAGAAAACCTTGGCTCTCATCTAATTATGATAATGATATTAAGAATTTACTGAGTTTAAATTTCCAGGAAGAAAAGAATGAGGCCTATCACCAAGGGAAACACTGGGATTCTCACTTAAGTAAATCTATATTCTAAAGTGTTGTTGCTTATATTACAGCTGTTATTGGCAGTAGAAATATGCAGCAATAGTCTTCCTTTACGTTTTAATTCAGTTAAACTTAAGATGTTACAAATATTATGGAAATATAAACAGAAGAGGTGAATATATTAATTATGATACAGTTTGTCAGACTTTAACATTAATGGTAGTAGATCTTGGGATTGGTACATCTTGATCGAATGTAGCTATGGTAAATGACATGGAGATGGCTGAATTGCTATTATTTCCAGAACTTCCTGGAAGGGACTTAAGGTCGGCAGTAGGATCTAGCAGGTCATTGTCCTAGAATATCTGTGTGGTCTTCCCCAAAACCAGACTGGGAAAATAGTCTGGGTCTTGTATCCACTGGCATCTCACAGGGCAAAGAGGGACTAACCGGATAGACACATGGAGATTCTGCCGCTGCAGGCCTCTCAGAATGGGGTTGCACCCTTCCGCAGAGCAAGGTTGACCTGCTCTGGCCTAATTATCTGATGTGTTGAGAGGCGAGCCACTTGGGAATGTGTTTGCTGGGTCTGCTTTTATTTTGGACGGTTTATTTAGTCATCACCCTCTTTTTACCCTCCTGACATTAGATCTCCAGATATTGACTTAAAATTCCATAGGATATGAATTTAAGAATTTATGTATTTTTAAATAATAAAAGTAATACAGGAATGCATGCTCAAACATGGAAAAAATACCAAAGAATACAGAATGAAGAAAATGAAAGCTTTTTGTCCAAACTGCTCCCCTATTCCCCACCCCTCCAATTCCGTTTCCCTTCCCATAGGTAAGCCCTGTTAGCAGTTTGGTGCATGCCTTTCCAAAGTATATGGTTATAGATAAAAATACATATAGATATAAAGATAAGCACCCTTTTTTTACTAAGCACTAAGCAGTAAAAAACTGTATTGGAACCACTTCCCAGGGTTAATCTCAAAACAAGAATACGGATTATCTGTCAAACATCCTGAGAAATTACTGCCTACCAGAATTTTACTCTTTTTTTTTTCCCCCAGAGCACTTCTGATTTAATATCTTCTGGCATGCTTCCCAGTCATGTGGCCATGAGCTGGGAGGAGATATAAATACCACTATGGCTAATAAAATGTATGCAGAATCCTGTATGTTAAAGCATTAGTATGAATTTTTTAAATCTTAGAGCTAAAGGACAAATGCCTCTCAGTAAGTCAAGGAAAGCTGGAAAAAAAAAATCATAAAGAAAAAAAGGTTTGGGCATCTCTGTGAAGGGCAGGGGAGATTTTGACTCTGATTTGATTAATCAGCAAATATTTATTATTCATCTATGCTGTGGTAAGCGCTGTAGGTGTACAGAAAGATGAGCTGTAGTCCCTGCCTCCAGGGGGCTTACCATCGGCGGGAAATCAGACTGGCCAAATAGAATGGAATCAGGTGAGAAAAAGTTTTCACAAGAGCTTGAACTTGATAAAGTAATAGACAGCCAGCCTCACAAGGTTTCTGCACAAAGGAGTGATACAATAAAAGCAAATTAAAAGAATATGTCTTTGGGAGCCCCTGCATGGCTCAGTTGGTTAAGTGTCTGCCTTCACCTCGAGTCATGATCCTGGGGTCCCAGGGTCCTGGGATTGGGCCATTTCAGGCTCCCTGCTCAGCGGGGGAGTCTGCTTCTCCCTCTCCCTCTGCCCTTTCCCCTCCCTCACACATGTGCTCACTTGCTGTCTCAAATAAAGAAATAAAATCTTTTTTAAAAAAGGAAAAAATATGTTTCGGGCGCCTGGGTGGCTCAGTCAGTTAGGCGTCTGCCCTTGGCTCAGGTCATGATCCCAGGGTCCTGGGATCAAGCCCCGCATCAGGGAGCCTGCTTCTCCTTCTCCCTCTGCTTTCCCTGTCTGCCTGCCTGTGATCTCTCTCTCTCTCTGTCAATAAAATCTTAAAAAAAAAAAAAGATTCTCTCTCTCTCTCCCCCTCTGCCCCTCCCCCCACTTTCCATCCCTTCAATTCCATTCTGTAACTACTGCCTTAGCTCTGACTTTTAGGACCTTGCCAACTGCAATGAACTAGTGTCCAGCACTCAGCTATCTCCCCATCCCACTTCTTCCCAGGCCATCCTACGCGCAGCCACAAGAATGTTTCTAAAGGTGCAAAGGGCCCCTTTCTCTTCAAAGGTCAAAAATGTCTCCCCTTTGACCACCAAATAGTCTGAGCTTTTTAGTGCAAAATTCAAGACCCTCCCATAAATTATGCTATCCTCCTTCCAGACTTGTCTCCCATTCCCTAATATGAACCTATTACTCCACTGAAATTGAACTACTTACTATTCCCCAAACCTCTTCCGTGCTGTCCTCATGTGATTCCCCCACCCTTACCCCACCTCCAGAGAAAAGCAGAGTCGGGGAAAACAGCTGGGAAGCTGTTGAATAATCCAGGTGTGGGCTGATGCCACCAGGGAGAGGGTAGTGAGTGTGAGAATGCAGAAGACGGCTGATGGCAGCAGATCTTCCTGATTGGACACAGGGTTTGAAAGAAAGATGAGTCAAAGTTTAACTCATTTTGGGCTTGAGGCAGCAAACACAATTCCTTCTCCATAACTGCTTTTTCCTCATCCTTGCAGTTGTTGGAGGTTCATATTTATTTCATACTGCCTGTGTAACCTGGGACCACATATAATTAATGATTTCTCTATACTTTAGGTCACTAATATATATTTATTTAAAATAATACAGGCAGGGGCGCCTGGGTGGCTCAGTCGTTAAGTGTCTGCATTCTGCTCAGGTCATGATCCCAGGGTCCTGGGATTGTGCCCAGAGTTGGGCTCCCTACTCAGCGGGAAGCCTGCTTCTCCCTCTCCCACTGCCCCTGCTTGCATTCCCCCTCTTGCTGTCTCTCTCTCTGTCAAATAAATAAATAAAATCTTTTAAAAATACAATAAAATAATACAAGCAGAACAAAATACTTTAGGAGCTAGAAGTCTTCAAGACACACTCTAAAATAATGTTGTGGGATTAAATATGCCACATTTCACATAACCTATGTGCATTTAATAGAATCTTTCATTTCATTATCAGTGTGGTTTGGAATATAAGGCTTATGAGACTATCTCATGAAAACCAACATGAGATATTCATGTGGGTCTGGTAACAGCTGGAGCCAGGCACCTCAAAGCTCAGGGCTTGGGTTTCTCGAGCTCCCTTCTCTTCTTAGGTGGGGTCAGCTTTCTTCTCAGTCACTCAGGTCACCTGCCTCCTCTTCCCATTCCATCTGACACCAGCTCTGAGACCACCAGGTTTTACAGTTTGAGAAATCTGGGAGTCAGTACCCAGTAATGACTCTTAAAATCAGAGGGCTTGGCTGTTGAATTATGTGCCTGTCATTGCTAGCTACAACCTGGGGCAAGTGAGTTAACCGACTGACCTCAGTTTCTTCAACTGTAAAATGAGAATAATATTAGTACTGTCTCAATAGGGCTATTTTCAGGATTAAATGAGTTAATATGTATGAGTTTAGATTGGAGCCTGGCATTTGATAAGTGCTCAGTGAATGTTAACTACTAACCAAGCTTTGATTAAATTTGGAACAAAAACCCTTGCTATCTACTAACTTAGCCAACAGGGGTCAGTACACAGCAATCCACATGGGAAGCTAAATAAAATGATTAATGGGCGTAAAAAAAGATTTTCAGTGTTTGAGGAAACATCAGTGCTTCAGAAAACTTTTGTAAAATGGTGTTAAGAAAAATCAGTAACCATAAAATTAAGCAATTAGTGAGAAACATAGGAAGAGAAAAAAAGGCAAAGTAATTAAATAATAAATACATTTAGAATGTCTAAAAGCAATTTAAAATGCAGAAGGACATTTTAAGTGGGAATGCTCCAAAGCAGAGGCCTTGAGGATCCATGATGCAGTAGAGTACTATCTTGCCAACAAGAGCAACTTGCTCACTGAAGTAACCAAGTACGTATTTCAAGTTCTACCTTGATGTTTGGGGGATGGGAGAGGGTATGAACCGTCCTATTTTACGATTACATGACAACAGTGTTACTGCTTATTGAGTGTTCACTGTATGCCAAGTGCTTTACACACATCACCATATTTCTTTGACTTTTTAACATGAAAATATTGAAATATATAGAAGAGGATAGAATAATAAAATGAACACCCATATACACATCAATCGAGCACTGAACACTTTCCCTATTTTAATTTTTCTAAATTATTTTAAAATAAATATAGATACCAAAATTTTACCCCAAAATACATTAATATGTATATCTAAAAATAGAGACGTTTTTCTACAACGGCACAATGGTTTTATCATATCTAATAAAAAAGCAGTTGTTTAATATCATCTCATGCCCTAGTTCGTATTCAGATTTAATTGTCCCCAAAATATCCTTTATATCTGGTTTATTGAACCAGAAACAAGGACAAGCCATTGCATGTAGTTATTGTGTCTCTTAGGTTTCTTTTAATCTAGAACAGCCTGCCCTCTGTCCTGCTTTTTTGTTTGCTTGTTTTGTAATTACACTGACTTAAGAGACAGCCATTGGTTCTGCAGGAAGTTCAGAATTTTTCTGTTTCCTCTTGGTATCGTTGTATTCTTCTATCCTTGTACTTTCTGCGTGAGTATGACTATATAGAAGGGAGAGCGTTTGGGAAACAATCCTTCACAGACAAAACTGGGGCATCATATTGTATCACATCAGGAGGCACATAATGTCCGATTGGTCCACTTTTAGTGATTATAAGATTGATCTAGGTTAAGATGGGAGGGACCAGATTCCTTCATTGTCATTATGTTTTTCTTCTGACTACAGCTAGCAATCCCTGGAGGATAATTTGGCCCTAGGTGACTATTCTGTTCCCTGTCACCCTTTCACCACATGGTTTCATTGATGGTCCTGGCATGAGAATCAGTTATTTCATTAGGGCCTACAAGGTGGTGATTTTCCAATTCTATCATTCATCTTACATTATTTAGCTGGAAAACTTTTGTAAAGAGAACTGTTTCCTCATCAACTGGGACTATTTGGTTACCCTGAAATACAGCTTTAAGTAGGAGGGCAGGATAAATGTTTATTTTCTTAAATTACCACTTTTCAGAGTAAAGAGTTGCTGTAACAGTCACCATGGCAAATGAGGCTTTTAAAAAATTGTTTTTTATATTTGGTTTATTCTTTTGGTGGGACTTCTTTGTTTGACATTTTCAATCAATTGCAGTCATTATTTTTGGTGCTCAAATTGTTCTAATTTTGGCCAGTGGGCATTCCCTCAAGCTGGCTCCCGTGTCCTTTTGAAAGGACCTCGTTTTTTTTCTTGGATACCTCCAGACTTCACTGTCACAAGATGTCCCAAGCGCTCCTATTCATTCCCAGCTTTTGACCTGGCATAAATCATTTCTCCAAGGAGCCCTGGGACTTTTTAGTGGAGAGTGGTATTTATTTAGAGATCAAAGTCTGGGTGCCAAGGATAACCACTGCCCTGAGTTCAAATTAATATTTTCATTTCAAAGTTAAGATAAGGTTTTATTTCTTGTTTTTATACTTTTATATCTTATTTTACACTGGAGTTTTTGCGCCTAATAACATTAACAAAATTATTCTTTAAATACTTAAACCAACCCTATGAGATAGGGGATAAGTTATATAACTGTGATCATAATTTATGTTAAAATCGCTGTTTTACGAGGAGGAAACTGACAAGAGGTGCCCAGGCTTACGTGGCCAGTAAATGGCAGCGTCGGGATTTGAACCCGGCACGCTACTTCCACCAGGGAAGGGAGTCCCAGACATTCAGAGGGTCTTCTCCACTTTAAGTGATCAGGGCTGGGGATGCGAGAACCAGCATGAGGGGGAAATTGACCCATCGTGACCGACTGCTTCAAATGAACCGGGAGGGCAGAGTGGGGGCGAGTGCCCTAAAGAGCACGAAACGCCTGGAACCACACATGCACCACCTGAAGGTGAGAAAGCCTGGTTCGGAACCACGCGGCGCAACCCCCAAACCCAACCCACCGGACCTGACCCGCCTCCGCGTAGCGCCCGCCCACCCACCAATCGCACGGAGCCTTGAGCATCGGGGCGGGACAACAGGGGAGTATGTCCAATGAGGAATCGGCTCCCGGTCGCCTCAGAGCTGAGCACTTCAGAGTACTAACTGGAGAGCGAAGAGGAGGTGGCGGGCTTGGCCAATCATAGGGGGAGACTCAATATTTGGGCCCCGCAGCCAATCAGAAGAGCGGTCGCATCCGATTCGTTCGGCCCACGCTTCCCGCCTTTACGCCAACTCCAGAGGCCCCGGCTAGTTGGCCACCGGAGTTGGGGCGCTCGCAGTCCTCTTCTGACAGTCGTACCTCCGACCCCGGGGCCGCGCGGGTGTCTGGTGGAGCATGGCGAACTCGGGCTGTCAGGACCTCCGGGGCCAGGAGGGGGAGAGTTTTCTGTACTTCGCCTACGGTAGCAATCTGCTGACCGAGCGGATCCACCTCCGAAACCCGTCGGCCGCGTTCTGCTGCGTGGCCCGCCTGCAGGTCAGTGCTGCCCGCGCGCGGCCCCTGCAGCGTCGCGCCCACCCTGCGGACGAGAGGGCAGGATTTCGGGAAGTCGCTTTCTCGGGGCTGGGAATGCAGCTCTTGCTGATGAGAGCACGTCGGAGCTGTCTTCACCGTCTGGCTTCTGCCCTCCTCCCGCCTCGCCCCCACAGCGTTGTGCCCGCCTGGCAGCTGTGCGCCCCCGGGCCGCCCTGAGCCCCCTGCTGACTTTCCCTGGGAGGCTCGTTCTGCCCGGACCTGGCCGCCTCTGTCTTGCCCACCGACTTAGGGGAGCGCTCACAGCATCCATCCGCTCCGTGCCTCCCAGACGCCTTCTCTGTCCCAAGTCAGGGAACGCGTGGCTTTCTCTTCCCTACCACACACCGTCGCTGCAGGGCTTGTCCGCTGGTATTGTAAAACTCAGTTCACCTGGCTTTCGCTCCCGATGCCAGAGGTCCTGACAGCCGGCACCGGCACCGGCACGTATCGTAGTCATAGTAAGAGCCGTGCTCAGTTCAGTCAGGTTGCTGGGTGAACCATAACACACCTTGGTAAAAGTCATTGCTCTTCAGGGGCGCCTGGCTGGCTCAGTCGGAGGAGCATGTGACTCTTGGTCTCAGGGTCTGAGTTCGAGCCCCAGGTTGGGTGTAGAAATTAAATAAATAAAAACTTAAAAATAATTGCTCTTCAGTACAATCCGTTCATTCCTTTGGTGGATTTTTTTCCCTGCAGATACAAAAGTGATAAAGTGGGCTGCCCGGAGGACCTGTCCATGTCTGTAGGAGGGACACACCAAAAAATTATGTACGAAAGCTTTTGACATTGTCGGATTAGACAAACATGGTCTCTGCTGCCCTTGTCAGGGTTCTTAGTTGCAAGCAACAGAAAGTGGCTGATTTAAGCGGAAAAAGAATGGGTTGAAAGGCTGTTGGAGGGCTCACAGAATGACCAGGAAGGTAGGACCACAGAACTGACAAAACAGGGAGGCATAGGGGTGCCTGTCTGAGTCCGTGGGTGGAGCATGGGACTCTTGATCTCAGGGTTGTGAGTTCAACCCCACTTTGGATGTGGAGCCTACTTTAAAAACAAAACAAAAAACAGGCAGGCATAAAGGGCGGTACAGCAACCACCACAGCCAGTATCACAGATAGACCCAGCCCAGGAGGCCACTGGTGCGCCTCTGCTGAACTTAGTAAACATGGACACTAAGTTGTGCATCACTGACCCTGTCTGCTCCGGACCTTGCCTGCTACTGTCACTACACCCCTGCAGTTCCTGAAACCTAGATGTGGCCACCACCTCCAGGATGTAGTTTCTGCTGTCCCTGGGCACTAGCACTAGCTTCTATTTCAGTTGCAGGTGGGTGTCCTGATTGGCTAACCCATGGCCACGTGCCCATGCCCTGACTGCAAGCAAAGCTGCGAGAACCAACTGCTGGCATTTGAAGCCTCAAAAATGGGAGTTGGGCTCTAACACTTTCTATTACCCAGACTCCTAAGGTAGGGAACTGCCCAAATGTGGAAAAGAACTTCAGATGCTTATAGTTGGGACAAGTGGAAGAGCTATCAAACAAGTGATTATTCAGTTACAGATATGGTGAGTTTAAAAAGGAGACATGTTGTACCTTCCTCTCAGTTTTGCTGTGAACCTAAAACTGCTCTAAAAAAAGTGAAGTCTTTAAGAAAAAGAGACCTACAAGGTGCTATGGGAGTGTATGACTTGGAGGTCCTGTCCTAAGAGCTTAGTAAAGCTCTTCCTGAAAATACGACTTTAAAGCTGAGACCTGAATGATTGGGCAAGGGGAGACAAAAGAGAAGGAACAGCATGTACAAATGACCTCAGGAAAGAAGAAGCTGGATCATCAGCTGCTGTGGCTGGAGTTTAGTGTGTGAGGAGGATATTGCTTGACAACTAGAGAGGTAGGGAAGGACCACATGTTACAGGATCACAGAGGCCAAAGAGGACTTTGGTCTTTATCTTGAGAGCAATGAAAAGATCCATTGCAGAATTTAAGCAAATGAAAGATTAGATTTACAACTTTGAAAGCTCATTCTGGTTGCTATGGAAAATGGATTGGAAGGAGAGACAACAGTTGATGTGGGGAGCCCAGTTAGAAAGCTTTTGTAGCAATCCATGCTAAAGATAATGGCACCTTGAACTGGAGTGGTAGCAGTGGCAGGTAGATGGGTTGGGGAGATATTTAGGAGATAATAACGTTAGGCCTTGGTGATTGATTGTGAAGGGAGGAAGAGGTAACGGGTGACTAAGGTTTTTGGTGCAATAGGGTGGATGATGGTGATATTTGTAAAGAGGAGAGTCCGTTTTGGAGGGAAAGTCAAGCTCAGCTTAAACATAACTGAGTTTGAGATGTTTGTTATACATCCAAGTGAGCAGAAAAATATTAGTGAGCATTTATTAAGTACTCACTGTGTGGTAGGCCCTGTTCTAAGCATTTTTGAAGTTTAGAAGAGAGATCTGGGTTTGATTAAAAGATGATTGGAATATTGGATGGTATTTGAAGTTATCAGAAGGGATAGATTGTCTTGAGCAAATTGATGATGAACAAGAAAAGGGGCCTAAACTGAGCCCTTAGCAACTCTACCATTTAAAGACCAGGTATGGAGGAGGAGTTAGCAAAGGGAATTGAGATCAGGGAATAGTCTGAAAGTCAGGAAGGAGGCAGAACAAGACAGGGTGGTTAACTCTGTCGGAAGCAGCTGAAAAGTGGAGCAAGAGGAGGAATGAAAATTGCCTATTGGATTTAGACAACCAGTACCTAATGTGGTTGTGACTTTTTATCAGCTCTCCTGATGTCCTGCCAGGGCTGCTTGGCCCTAAAACATCTAGTATACCGATTGAAGATATTGGTCGCTCAAACCAACCTTTTTCCTGAAATGTGACATTTTTAAGAAAATAAAGGTGACAGGGATAAAATATAAACCTTAAATTTAGTATCTAGTCCAACCTTTTTTTATTATTAAGGAAACTAAGCTCTGGAAAGATGGAAAGAAATTTTCTACACCAAATGGCCAAGTAAGAGTTTTTAATCTTCCCCAAGATTCTCTCCTCTGATTACCCATCTCTATAGGGAAGAAGCTAAACTAGAAACCTGGCAGGATGCCTGGGTGGCTCAGTCGGTTAAGCGTCTGCCTTCAGCTCAGCTCGTGATTCCAGAGTTCTGGGATCAAGTCCCACACTGGGCTCCCTGCTCGGCGGGGAGCCTGCTTCTCCCTCTCCCTCTGCCGGCCGCTACCCCCGCTAGTGTTCTCTATCTCTCTGTGTGTCAAATAAGTAAATAAAATCTTTAAAAAAAAATAAAAATAAACTAGAAACCTGGCTCCATTACTTATTAGTTGTGAGACCTTGGGCAAGTTGCTTAATCTTTATAAGCCACAGTTTTTCTTGTTAAATGGGTATAATAAAGTTGTTGGCAGGATAAAAATGAGTCCACATAAAGCTCATAATGCAGTTATAGAACCTAGTAATGTACTAGTATTAGCTGCTTTTAATGTTTATTATAGATATGATAGTACAATTCATGAGTGCTAGATTAATCACCCTCCAATGCTGGCTCCTTGAGGGCAAACATGGTGATATATGCTAGTAGGATACTCTCTATATACATGAAAGTAGGTTGTAACCCCTATGTAGCTACCCAGCTTCAACAATTATGTATACTATGGTTGCCTCTAAGTTAAAATCTATGCGTATGTAGGTAGACTGGGAAGAAATTTTTAAAAATGAAAATAGTTACATTAAGGCATTGGGATTATGGGGTTTTTTTTAAACCCATTTATGGTAAAATATATATACATATATATATTCAGTATACATTTCATTTTTAAAGAAAAATATGAAAAAATATAGTCCTTGAGATCCGGGTCTTTGTTTATCTTTGTATTTTTTACAGCTTCTTATGCAGAGAAAGAACTCAAAGTTTATGTTTTAATTGCATGGAGTTCAAGGTAAATTTTTTTTTTACACTGAAGAGGGAAATTTTGGTTCAAGTGGATATTGATCGTATCATTTTGGTTTCCTTTGTAGGATTATAAGCTTGACTTTGGCAATTCCCAAGGCAAAACAAGTGAAACTTGGCATGGAGGTATAGCCACTATTTTTCAAAGTCCTGGCGATGAAGTATGGGGAGTAGTATGGAAAATGAACAAAAGCAATTTGAGTTCTCTGGATAAGTAGGTGCCTTCTAATTATAAGTTAAATAATAACTAATTCAGAAAGTGGATCATATGCAAAGATGTGTGTGTGTATATATATATATATATATATATATGTTGGTTTTTCAAAACCATATACTACATTCTTTACACTGTAGCATTAACATAAAAAGTATAATGTGCATATCCTAAAAAGAAAAGCCTAGGGGTGCCTGACTGACTCAGTCTGTAGAACATGCAACTCTTGATCTCAGGGTTGGGAGTTCAAGCCCCCCATTGGGCATAGAGCCTACATTAAAAAAAAAAAAAAAAAGCCTAGAAGGGTCACTTATTCCAGTTGAGATTTGGGGGATAGTTATAATCTCTTCTGTAAAAAAAATGGAAGTCTTTATTTTTGTTTTATTTATCTTTTATTTAAAAAAATCTCTTTGTAGTTTCATATTGTGAAAAGGCATGAAGATGTTTGTAATTGTTATATCTTTTTATCGGTTTCAAAAGCAGTTCAGTTTTTACTAGAGTCAGTTTTTAAAAAATAATTATTTAAGGTGGCAGTTGAATCAGTAAAAAAGTAATAATTTGTAAAAACTTTGACAACATACTAGAAATGTTTTGATACTGTTTATAACTAGAACTCTCCAGTTGTGTGGCAGAGCATGTATGCAAAGAAAGTTGGCAGAAAAGAGTAGGACTTGAAAAGAACACATTTTCTGATATGCATGATACTTTAGGTCACTGGTGAATAAGAGGGAGCCATTCTCTCTACTTTTCTCTGGGTGGATATTCTCTTGTTGTCAGAACACATAGTCATTTTTTGTAGCCTAGAGAGCAGTGTTGAAGGGGTATAAAGATTGAAATAACTATATTCAAGCATGGGTTTATATAGGATAAATGTAGAGATCTGTTAGAAGTGTACTGAGTAATACTAAATCTGAGGCTTTCCAATTGAAATGCTGGGTTTACTTTTGATGTGGTAGTATTTATAATATGTTCTACCATATCCTAAAATACAAAGGGAGCAAGTACATCCATATATAGTCAAATTTTTAATCCAATAAACTAACTTGGCTAAATCATATATGGTTAAAATTTGACTGTTCTGGTTTCAGGCAAGAAGGGGTTAAAGGTGGAACATATGTCCCAATAGAAGTTAATGTTTATACTCAAGAAGGAAAAGAAATAACCTGTCGAAGTTATCAGATGAAAAATTATGAGAGTGCTCCCCCATCCCCCCAGTATAAAAAGGTAAGCTACTTACAAAGACTGTTGGAGATTCCTTTTTTTCACTGAGCTAAACTAAAAAATATCTTGCTTTAAAAAGACTATGTGTGCATTAAATTCTACACGAACACTTATTTTTTTGCCTGCCCTACCCCTATGAACACTTCATTTTAATAAAAATGTTTTTAATGCAAAAATGATAGTTATTTACCTAACATGCAAATTGAAAAATATTCAGATTTATTTGTAATGATAGAACCATGTTCCTAAAACAGATTTATTAAAAAAGACTTCGGAAATCTATATGAGCCATAATTCTAGATATGTGTTTTCTTTCCTAAAGTAGAAAATAACATGTATGCATGTATTTTTAGTGGATTTATTCTATGCATAGGCTTTTATAATCATTTTTTCTCCACAAAACAGTATTTCATAACACCAAGATTCATTTTTATGGGGAAAAAACACATTTCCTATTGCTGAAATGTTTTCCATCCCTAGATGGAGGGAAAAAAGTCACACTTTTTTTAAGATTTTATTTATTTATTTGACAGAGAGCGAGACAGTGAGAGAGGAAACACAAGCAGGGGGAGTGGGAGAGGGAGAAGCAGGCTTCCTGCTGAACAGGGAACCCCCCCGATGTGGGGCTCAATCCCAGACCCTGGGATCACGACCTGAGCCGGAGACAGATGCTTAACGACTGAGCCACCCAGGCGCCCCAAGTCACACTCTTTCAAAATCAGAGAAACTACTCCCACAAGCATAGGAGAAGAATGTGGGATAGAAACCCCAACATCCCTTTTTAGAAACCCAAACTTAGGTACTATTGGAAGGCCCAGTCAGGACATGGCACGTGGAGTGGATCACCCAGTTCCTCGGCCTAATCTGGAATTTTCTAGTATGGAACCTAGAGGAATTAGCCTGGTATGGATCTGGGAAGTACCCACCGAACATGGTTGCCATCTATTAGCTCATTTCATATCAGAGGTAGAGTAGACTCCCAGATTAAACTAAAACTGCTCCCTGTAAACTTTACATTTTTTTTTAAAGAATGGTGCTTTTTCTTAATAAATCATGCCAGTTCTATACAATAAGTTTTTATCTTAATATAAAAATATTTTAAATTAGAATGACTAGAATCAAAAACACAAGAAATAACAAATGTTAGCAAGGATGTGGAGAGAAAGGAACCCTGATGCGATGCTGGTGGGAATGCAAGCTGGTACAGCCACTATGGAAAACAGTACGGAGGATCCTCAAAAAATTAAAGATAGAATTACCATATGACCCAGTAATTCCACTTTGGGTATTTACTCAAAACGAAAACATTCATTTGAAAAGATATATACACCCCTATTTTACTGTAGCATTATTTACAATAGTCAAGATATGGAAGCAACCCAAGTGTCCATCCATAGTTATGGCTAAATAAGACGTGTGTGTGTGTGTGTGTGTGTGTATACACATACATACATACAATGGAATATTACTCAGCCATAAAGAAGAATGAGATCTTGCTATTTACAGCAACACGGATGGACCTAGAAGGTATCATGGTAAGTGAAATAAGTTAAACAGACAAATACCATATGATTTCATTCATACATGGAATCTATGAACAAACAAATGAACAGACAAAAAAATACCCAGACTCTTATCTACAGAGAACAAACTGGTGGCTGCCAGAGGGGAGGTGGGTGGGGGATGGCTGAAATAGGTGAAGGGGATTAAGAGCACACTTACCATGATGAGCACTGAGTAATGTAAAGAATTGTTAAATCATTATATTGTATACCTAAAACTAATATAACACTGTATATTAATTATACTTTAGTTTTTAAAAATATTTTAAGCCATATTATCGAGTAAAATTAGATACTCCATGAGAATGTATCATGTGGCCTTGAAAACTCCCTACACATTTATGCTCACTCTAAGAGGAATGACTCTATTTTGTTCTATAAGTGTTTATTCTAGAGTTATCTGAAAGCTAATATTTCATACTTTGATACTGCACATAAAGCTGTGGTATATTAAATTGTGTTCCTAATTAAAAGGTGCTTTTGGTTTCTTTTAACCATTTCTAGGTCATTTGCCTAGGTGCAAAAGAAAATGGTTTGCCACTGGAGTATCAAAAGAAGTTAAATGCAATAGAACCAAATGACTACCAAGGAGAAGTCTCAGAAGAAATTGAAGACATTATCAAAAAGGGAGAAACAAAAGTTCAATAGAACATAATAGATATTTTAGATAGAAATCTAAATTATAATAGAAAATACAGATATTTCTGTATGTGCTAATATATTTTTAACATTTAGAAAAGAGATCTGAGGTATCTCTATGTTTAATATATTTTCAACAGTGCTCTAAAGGGATATCTTACTTAGGTAATTCCTTGTTTTCAGACGCAAAAAAGAAACTTGGTTAGAAATTAGATAATTGAGGGGCGCCTGGGTGGCTCAGATGGTTAAGCGTCTACCTTTGGCTCAGGTCATGATCCCAGGGTCCTGGGATGGAGCCCCACATCAGGCTCTCAGCTCAGCGGGCATCCTGCTTCTCCCTCTGCCTGCCGCTCCACCTGCTTGTGCTCTCTTTCTCTCTGTGTCAAATAAATAAATAAAATCTTAAAAAAAAAATTAGATCATTGAAAAGGAGGCCATGATGCACTGGAATGCATGACAAATGGATGTGGGTACTCCTTCCATGAACACTTAAAGTTATTTTCTGGAGTTGAGTGTATTCTTGCTCTGTGACAGAGGAGATATTTGCAACTTAACGATCGTGCCGGTGAATCGCTCTGCTCTGGGATTTTTTTAAATCAGCTTAATAAGAGCAAGCAAACTACAGAGACAGTTGATAATTTTTTTTTAATTTAAAAATGGCATACTGTTCTTAGAGAAATAAATGTATTTGTGGTTTAACCTGTCTTCCCTACTGAAGTACTATATTTCACTTTGTTAGAGACTCATATCCTCACCCATACTGGGTCTGATGTTGGCTATACACAGTCCATACTAGAGGATTATTGCACAGACTCTGGAACCAGACAGACAGCCTAGGATCAATTGTCAGTTCTACCACGTTCTAGCTGGGAGACTTTGGGTTATCTGACTCTTTGCCTCAGTTTGCTCATCTATAGAGTGAGGGCAGTTGAAACACCTATGTCATAGGATTATTTTGAGGCGTAAATATATGTAATAAGCTTAGAACCGAGCCTGGCACGTAATAAGTATTAGAAATCACTAATGTTCTTATTGAAGAATTAAGTTTATACAGAGCCATCCTTGGAACAGGATTTTAAAGTAGAAGAGTTAAGATTATGAGCGGAAAACGTTTTTTGAAAGCTCCAGTTTGACTCTTGGCTTCCTAAATTTATTTACTGAACAAATGGAAGAAAGAAGAGTCATGAATAAAACAGCACTGGTTATCAAAAAACCAGGTCTCTGGAATGCAGTGAGCTAGACTTTTGAAACAGGTTATTGGAATGAAATGAGCTAGCTGCAGGAACATAAAGATTTGTTTCTCTTGGGAAAAATAACCAAAGAACTTTTCAGCTACAGCTGCTGAAGTGGAACTGAACCATAGACTTCAGGTTAGATCATGTTTTATAGCTGTTACACTTCTAATATTCTAGTTTCCTCCAGTTCGTAACTCCTCCCAAGAAGACCAAGTTTGTCAGTACCTAGAACTCAGTTATGGTAATATAATGAGCAAGGCTGAGCTTTGATGTAAAAATAGAATATTATTTTCGTAATCTATCTCACCCACCTAAAATGACAAATTTCATTAAGGAATTTAAAACACTAACAATAAAACCTTCATGTCTGGCCTTTTAACGAAAATCTGGTAATCATGAGGAATACTGTTTCTCCAGTCATTTTCAAGGTAGTAATACCAAATATCATATGTAAGGACGTTGCATTTCTACTGGTGATTTTGGCCCTCTAACCACAATACAACCAACTGGATAAACTGTAACTGAAGAGCATTTCTGGGCTTGCAAGAAAATAAGGGAAATCAAGATATACCTGTCCCTGTACCACAAAAAGAAAAAGACACTTTTCCAGCACTGGTAAACAAGTGACGCTGACATCTTTGGGTACAAATGCCAATAGTAGCCCTGGAATTTGACTGTTAACCCTTGAGCAATCCCGCTGCAAGACAGGAAAACAACCTGAAAATTCTATATGAAACTGGGATCCCTGAAGAGAACTAAAATGGTCTCTAGTAAGCCTCGTAGCTTCCAGCAGAGATGCAAAACCTCTCTGAAGAAAGCAATTCTAATTTAGGTCCTCAGAATGTCCACCTGAAAATTTAAAAGATAATAGGAAAATGATGCATCATAAGTGAGAGCAGGAAAAACACCTAGATCCCCAAGGTTTTGAGATATTGAAATGATCAATAACAGTATAAAATAAGCATATATGGAGACTTTGACTTCTGGAAAGATGGAGTAGACATACTCTTCCTTATTCCTTCTGTTAAGTACAACTAAAATCCCTGAACATTATATATAAAACAAGACTCTGAGAGGGAGAGAGAAAGCAGACTAGACAGAGACAAGACACAACATGGTACTGAATTCCCTGGGTTTTCTCTTGCCTCCTACATCTCAGAAGGAAAACTAAAAAAATTTGTTGCTAGCAGGAATGGCTTAGAAAAGGAATGGCTGAAGAAAGTTTTCTAGACAGAAAAGAAGAAATAAAAAAAGGAACTGGAACATCAGAAAGGAAAAAATAACATGGTAAGCCAAAATATGGGTAAATATGATAGACTTTCCTTCTCTTGAGTTTCTGAAATAATGGTTGAGGCAAAAATTATAACATTGTGCTTCTAAATATATGTAGAAGTCATATTTAAAATAATTATTAAAGGACTGGTATGAATGATGACACCAGTAGACTGAAAAATTATATGTATATATTGAAATAGCTAAAGAAATAGCTTAAAAAGGTATACAAACAGATAACACTTAAAAAAAACTATAGAGGGGCCTGGGTGGCTCAGTCACTTACATGTCCGACTTGATTTCAGCTCAGGTCATGTCTCAGCGTCCTGAGATTGAGCCTTGTGTCAAGCCCCACGCTCAGCATGGAGTCTGCTTAAGACTCTCCCTCTGTCCCTCCCTGCCTGAACACGCTCTCCCTCAAAATAAATAAATCTTTAAAAATTTTTTAAAAAAGAATATGATCCAACCTTATCCTGTCTATAAGAAACTCACTTCAACTATAACAATGTAAGCAGTTTGAAAATAAAGGGTTATAGAAATATATATGCCGCAAACATTAATTAAGGGAAAGAATGAGTGGCTATATTAATACCAAATAAAGTAGATTTCAAAGCAAAGTATCAGAGATGGAGGGGCATTTTGGTAACCCTTACCAATTCATTTTAGGAAGTTAGTATTACCCTGGTACCAAAACCAAAGACCATAGAAAAAAACAAGCAAACAAAAATAAACCTACAGACAATATCCCTCATGAATATAGATGTAAACATTATTAACTAAATAGTCATAAATAGAATTCGATACTACATAAAAAGAATTACACATCATGACCAAAGAGGGTTTATTCCAGAGATGCAAGGCTGGCTTGATACTTGAAAATCAAATCCACTGTATTAACAAGCAAAATAGTAAAGTCACATGTTCATATCAGTTGCAGAAAAAGCATTTGGCATCGTCCATTCATGATTTAAAAAAAAAGTTCTCACGACGCCTGCCTGGCTCAGTCTATTAAGCATCTGACTCTTGTTTTTGGCTCAGGTCATAATCTCACAGGTTGAGATGGAGCCCCCTAGTTGGGCTCTGTGCTCCGCGGGGAGTCTGCTTGGAGATTCTCTCCCTCTGCCCCTCCCCCCGCAACATTATACTTAATTGTAAAAGACTGAATGAATGCTTTCCCCCTAAAACCGGGAACGAGGCAAGGATATCTGCTCTCACCACTATTATTCAAGATGGTGCTAGAAGTTCTAGCCAGTGCAATAAGAAAAAAAAAAAAAAAATGAAGGCAAACAGATTGGAAAGGAACAAATGAAACAGTTCCTATTTACAGATGACATGAATTGTCCATGCAGAAAATTCCTGGGAATCTATAAAAAAAACTATCACCTAGAACCAATAAGTGAGTTCAGCAAGGTCACAGGGTACAAGATAAACACAAAAATCAATTGTATTTCTATACACTAAGATACACGGACACTGAAATTAAAAATGTAATAACCATTTGCAATTTCCTTTTGTAAAACTAATATTTCTTATTGAGATGAAATTCGTGTAACATAAAATTAACCATTTTAAAGTAAACAGTTTAAGGAGAACACACTAGTGGGGGGGAGGGGCAGAGGGTGAGAGAGAGAGAATCCTCAAGCAGACTCCCTGCTAAGTGTGGAGCCTGATGCAGGGCTCGATCCCAGGACCCTGAGATCATGACCTGAGCTGAAATCAAGAGTCAGCCACTTAACCAACTGAGCCACCCAGGTGCGTCAAAAATGCTCTTGATATTTTTATAGGGATTGCATTAAATGTGTATATTGCTTCGGGTAGTATAGACATTTTAACAATATTTGTTCTTCCAATCCATGAACATGGAATGTCTTTCCATTTTTTGGTGTCACCTTCAATTTCTTTCATCAGCGTTTTATAGTTTTCAGAGTACAGGTGTTTCACCTCTTTGGTTAGGTTTATTCTTAGGTATCTTATCATTTTTGGTGCAATTGTAAATGGGATTGTTTTCTTAATTTCATTTTCTGCTGCTTCCTTATCAGTGTATAGAAATGCAACAGATTTCTGTAGATTTGTATCCTGCAACTACTGAATTCATTTATCAGTTCAAGTAGTTTTGTTGGTGGAGTCTATGGGGTTTTATATATATATATATAGTGACATGCAGTGTCATGTCACCTGCAAATAGTGAAATTTTACATCTTTCTCACCAATTTGATGCCTCTTATTTATCTTTCTTGTCTGACTTCTGGCTTGGACTTCCATTACTAAGTTGAATAAAAGTGGTGAGACTGGACATCCTTGTCTTGTTTCTGATCTGTTTTTTTACTATTGAGGGTGATGTTAGCTGTGGGATTTCAATATATGGCCTTTGTTATGTTGAAATTTTTTATCGTGAATGTGTGTTGTACTGTGTCAAATGCTTTTTCTGCATCTTTTGAGTTGATCATATGGTTTTTATCCCTTCTGTTGTTAATGTGATATATCACATTTAGTGATTTGTGACTATTGAACCAGCATTATATCCCTGGAATAAATCCCACTTGATCATGGCAAATGATTTTTTTTAATGTATTATTGAATTCAGTCTACTAATATTTTGTTGAGGATTTTTGCATCTATGCTCATTAGAGATACTGGCCTGTAGTTTTCTTTTTTTGTAGTATATGTGGTTTGGGGAGCAGGGTGATTGATGCTGGCCTTCTAGAATGAATTTGGAAGCTTTCCTTCCTCTTCTATTTTTTGGAACAGTTTGAGAAGAATTGGTATTAACTCTTATTTAAATATTTGGTAGAATTCACCTGTGAAGTCATCTGGTCCTGGACTTTTGTTTTTTGGCAGTTTTTTGATTACTAATTCAATTTCATTACTAATAATTTGTTCCAATTTTCTATTTCCTCCTGATTCATTTTTGGAAGGTTATATGTTTCTAGGAATTTATCCATTTCTTCTAGGTTGCCCAATTTTTTGGCACATAATTTTTATAATGTTCTCTTATAATTTCTATGGTGTTGGTTCTTATTTCTTCTCCTTTATTTCTGATTGTATTTGAGTCCTCTCTCTCTCTCTCTCTCTTTTTTTTTTTTTTTTTTTTGATGCGTTTGGCTAAAGATTTATCAATTTTATTGATCTTTTAAAGAATCAGTTCCTGGGGCTCCTGGGTGGCTCAGTTGGTTAGGCATCCAACTCTTAGTTTTGGTTCAGGTCATGATCTCTGGGCCGTGAGATCGAGCCCTGCATTGGACTCCACGATCAGCATAGTCTGCTTGAGATCCTTTCCCTCTGCCACTACCCACCCCCCCCCCCAGTCAGGCCTAGAGCTTACTTAAAACAAAAAACAAAAAATGAAAATCAGCTCCTGATTTCATTGATCTGTTCTATTTTTTTAGTCTCTATTTCATTAATTTCTGCTCTAATCTTTATTTTTTCCTTCATTCTAATGACTTTGGGCTTTGTTTATTCTTATTTTCTAGCTCCTTTAAGTGTAAGGTTAGGTTGTTTATTTGAGATTTTTCTTACTTCTTGAGGTAGGCCTGTATTGCTATAACCTTCCCTCTTAGCTTTTGCTGCATCCCAAAGACTTTGGACCATTGTGTTTTCATTTTCATTTGTCCCCATGATTTTTTGATTTTCTCTTTGTTTCTTGGTTGACCCATTCATTGTTTAGTAGCATGTTATTTAATCTCCATGTATTTGTCTTTTTTCCAGATTTTTTATTGTGATTGACTTCTAGTTAAATTTCTAGTTAAATATGATTTCTGTGCATGATATGATTCCTATCTTTTTAAATTTATTGAGATTTGTTTTGTGGCCTAAAAAGTGATCTATTCTGGAGAATGTTCCATGCGCACTTGAAAAGAATGTGTATTTTGCTGTTTTCACATCCATCTGCATGACAAATGTTTCTCCATCCCGTCACTTTCAATCTTCATGTGTCTTTAAGTCTGAAGCAAGTCTCTTGTAGGCAGCATATAGATGGGCCTTGCTTTTTTATCCATTCCATCACCCTATGTCTTTGGATTGGAGCATTTAGTCCATTTACATTCAAAATAATTATTGATGGGCATGTACTTGTTGCCATTTTGTTAGTTGTTTTATGGTTGTTTTTGTAGTTCTCTGTTCCTTTCTTCTCTTGCTCTATTCCCTTGTGGTTTGATGACCTTCTTTAGTGATATGCTTGGATTCCTTTCTCTTTATTTTTTGTGTATCTTTTACAGGTTTTTGATTTGTGGTTACCATTATGATATATATAACATCTTATGTATATAGCAATCTATGTTAAACTGATGGTCACTTAAGCTTGAACCTGTTCTAAAAGCATTAAATTTTTACTCCCATCACCCACATTTTATGTATGTAATATCGTACTTTATATCCATTTATTTTGTGAATCCCTGGACTAATTTTCATAGATGTAATTGATTTTACTGCTTTTGTCCTTTTACCTCTGTACTGGTTTTATAAGTGATTAATCTACTACTTTATTATGTTTATAGTTGCCTCTGAAATTTTTCCCTTTCATAATTTTTTACTCCTGATTATGGCCTTTTCTTTCCACTCAAAGAATTCCATTTAGGGGCACCTGCTGGCTCAGTAGAGCATGCAACTCTTGATCTTGGGGTAGTGAGTTCAAGCCCCATGTTGGGTGTAGAGATTGCCTTTTAAAAATTTAAAAAAAAAAATTCCATTTAATGTTTGTTGTAGTGCTGGTTTAGTGGTGATGAATTCCTTTAACTTTTGTTTGTCTGGGAAACTTTTTATCTCTCCTTCTATTTTGAATGCTACTTGCTGGGTAGAGTATTCTTCATTGCAGGTTTTTTTCTTTCAACACTTTGAATATATCATTCCACTCTCTTGTGGCCTGCGAAGTTCCTGCAGAAAAATCAGCTGATAGCCTTATGGTGTTTCCTTTGTATGTAACTGTTTTCTTTTTTCTTGCTGTTTTTAAAAATCTCTCTTAATCACTACTTTTTTCCATTTTCATTATTATACGTCTTGGTGTGGACCTCCTGGGGTTGGTTTTTTTGGGAAATTTTTAGCTATTATTTCTTCAAATACATTTTCTGTCCCCTTTACTTTCTCTTCTCCTGGGGCCCCTACAATGTGAATGTTATTACACTTGATGATGTCCCTGAGTTCTCTTAACCTAATCTCATTTATTATTATTATTTTTTGCTTTGGCTGGTCAGCTTGATTATTTTCCATTACTCTGTCCTCCAGGCTGCAGGGATCCATTCTTCTGCCTCCTCTAATCTACTATTGATTCCCTCTAGTGTATTTTTAATTTCAGTTATTGAGTTCTTCATCTCCAGTTGGTTCTTTTTAACATTTTTAATCTCTTCATTGAGGGTCTCATTGAGATCCTCCACTTTGTTCTCAAGGCCAGTAAGTATCTTTAAGACCATTACTTTGAATTCTTAATCAGGCATATTGCTTATCTCCATTTCATTTAGCTCTTTTGCTGTGGTTTTGTCCTGTTCTTTCCTTTGGGACATATTCCTCTGTCTCTTCATTTATCTAACTCTCTGTTTTTCTTTCTACATATTAGGAAAGTCCGTTACATTTCCTGATCTTGAAAGTAGTGACCTTATGAAGAAGGGTTCCTGTAGTGCCCTACAGCACAATGTCCCCTATTCACCAGAGCCAGGTGCTTCAGGGTGTCTCCTATGTGGCTTTCATGTGCTGAGCCTTGTTTTGCCTTCTGTGCAGTTGACTGCAATGGCTCATTTAGTCTGTGGTGGGCTAGGTTTTATCACCGTGCTGTTAAAGGGCCAGTCTGAGACTGTGGTGGGCTTGTATTTGGGTGGTGTCAGCAGTTAGACCAGATGCCTGTCCTCAGCCCATTTGCTGGGGCTGCAGTGCCACCAACTTGCAAGGTGCTCTTCTTGCCTCATCCCCCGAGAGGCTTTTGCTGGTGGGTGGGCCTGGCACCAGGCCAGATGCCTGCTGGGGCTGCAGATGCACTGATCAGCAGGGCACTCTCTCTGCACTGCCAGTTTAAGGTTGGGCTGCTAGGGCTGTGAGTATACTGCTTTGTTGTTATCTTCCCTTCTCCCTGGGGCAAGATTTACTTTGGAGTGCCAATGGTCTTGCAGGGGCTGCTTGCAGGATGAGATGTGGCAGGAGCTACTTTGGAAGCACTCCTACCTAGGGGGGCGGGTAGGAGGGCCAGATCGGCAGGAGAATGTGGTGTTACCAAGTAGGTGGAGAGTGCTGGTGCTGTTTCCTGCAGGTGTCTGGCTATCTAGGCTGGGGAAGTAGAGGGGGAGAGAAAATGGCTCCTGCCAGCTCTTTTGTTCTTAGAGAGTCTCCTAAAGATCTCTGCCCCTCCAGCACACATTGCAGGATTAGTAAATCAACCTCCTTCACGCATACCCCAGGTGCTTTTCAAACTGCTGCTTCTATGCTGTGTCTCAGTGGGGTTCTTTGTTATACTGTCTCTTTCAGAGTGGGGACTCAGTTTCCTATCACGCTCCAGGCTGTTGATTTTTAAAGTATGTGGAGTTAAGCCCCACTGGTTATGAAAACTCATGAAGTTAAGCACCACTGGTTTTCAAAGCCAAATATTATGAGGACTCATCTTCCCAGTGCAGGTTGCCCATGTCTAGGGTGCCTGATGGAGAGTCTGCTTCTTTCCCTTCTCCGTGCTTGTGGTTAATTTCCCGAGGAGTTTGGTTCCCAACCCCATCTCTGCCCCTCAGACCCTTTTTGATGTGGCCTCCTCTCTATGATTAACTGTGGAATGTCTGTTCTGCCAGTCTTCAGGTCATTTTCTGGGTTGGATGCACTGATGTGGCTATTATCTGGGTGTGCCCATGGGACAAGGTGAGCTTAGGATCCCACTAATCCATTACCTTCCCAGGACTTCCCAGAACTTCTCTTTTCAATTATTTTGGGTTTATTCCTGGGAGTGGAATTGCTGGATCATATGGTAATTCTATGTTTAAACTTTTGAGAAACCACTAAACTATTTCCCACATTGACTGAACCATTTTACATTCCTACCTGCAATGTATACAATTGCTTTTTTAAAAAATGCAATACTTAAATGTAAATCTTACAAAGCATATGTAAGCCTTGTATGCTGAAAAGTATAAAATACTGATGAAAGAAATCAAAGATCTAAATAAATAGGCATACCATGTTTGTGGGTTGTAAGGCTCAATACAGTAAAGATGTCAATTCTCTCTGATACAGGTTTAAAACAATTCCTATAAAAATCCCAGCAAGGGGCGCCTGGGTGGCTCAGTCCATTAAGCGGCTGCCTTCGACTCAGGTCGTGATCCCAGGGTCCTGGGATGGAGCCCCGCATCAGGATCCTTGCTCAGCGGGGAGCCTACTTCTCCCTCTCCTGCTCTGCCTGCTTGTGTTCTCTCTCTGTGTCAAATAAATAAATAAAATATTTTTAAAAAAATACCAGCAAGATTATTTTTCCAAAATTTATGTTGAAAGTCAAAGGAGTTAGAATAGATAAAACAATTTAAAAAAATTTTTTAAGATTTTTATTTATTCATTTATTTGGGGGCGGGGGAGGAGCAGAGGAAGAGGGACAAGCAGACTCCATTCTGAGCACAGAGCCTCATGTGGGGCTTGATCTCAGAACCCTGAGATCATGACCTGAGCTGAAATCATGAGTCGGATACTCAACTGACTAAGCCACCCAGGCACCCTAGGTAAAACAATTTTTAAAAAGAAGAATAAGATGGGAAGGATCATCCCAATTTTAAGACTGTATAGTATTGGCAAAGGGATAAACACATAGATCAGTGGAACAGAAGAGAGAACCCAGAAATAGACCCACACAAAGTTGCAAAGGTAATTTAATGGAGGACTGGAGGGAAAATAACCTTTTAACAAATGGTCCTGGAGCAGCAACTGGACATCCACAGGCCAACAACAACAAGGGAAGAAAGGAAGAAAGAAAGAGAGGAGAAAGAAAAAATTAACCTTAACTCAAGTCTCCTACAAAATTTAACTTGAAATGGATCATGGGCTTAAATGTCTGACATAAAACCATAAAACTTCTAGGGAGAAAAAGAAAAATCTTTGAAATCTAGGGCTTGTCAAAGAGTTCTTAGACTTAATACAAAAAGCATGATTCATACAAGGAAAAATTGTTCACTGGACTTCATCAAAACTAAACCCTTTGCTCTGTGAAGGATCCTATTAAGAGAATGAAAAGACAAGCTGGGAGTGGAAGAAAATATTTGCAAACCACATATCTGACAAAGGGCTGGTATCTAGAATATATAAAGAACTCTCAAAACAATAGTAAAAAAGCAAACAATCCTCTTCGAAAATGAACGAGAGATGTGAAGAGACATTTCACCCAAGAGGAGATAGCAGATGGCAAATAAAGCACGTGGAAAGATGTCCAAATCATTAGCGAATTAAAACCACAATGATATATCACTATCATGACACACCTCTCAACATGGCTAAAATAACACATTGTGACAGCATCAAATGCTGATAAGGATGCTACGAAACTGGATCACTCATACATTGCTGCCGGGAATGTAAAATGATACATCCATTCTGGAAAACAACTGGGCAGTTTCTTGAGACACTAAACATGTCGGGGCACCTGGGTGGCTCAGTCATTTGAGCATTGGACTCTTGGTTTTGGGTTAGGTCATGAACTTGAGATGGAACCCTGCATGGGGGCGGGGAGCGGGGTCTGTGCTCAGCGGGGAGTCAGCTTGAAGATTCTCTCCCTCTGCCCCTCCCCCTACTCTCTCTCTCTCTTCTCAAATAAATCTTAAAAGAAAGAGAAACTAAACATGTGGGGCGCCTGGATGACTCAGTCAAATGTCCGACTTTTGATTTTGTTTTTCTTTTTTTTTAAGATTTTATTTATTTGAAAGAGAGAGACTGAGAGAAACACTGGGGAAATTGGGTTAAGGGTGAATGGATCTGTCTGCATTATTTCTTCCAGCTGCATGTGAATTTGTAATTATCTCAGTTAATGAAAAACAAAAAATAACTATTTTTTAAAGTGATGGAATTAGCAGACTATTAAAAATGACCAAGAAAACCGGAAATAGAACCAAAATTCTTAGAAAGTAAATATATTGTTAAAATTAAGAACTTAAGTGGATGGTGTATTGTTTCCTAGTGCTGCTATAACAGGTTACCACAAATCTAGTGGCTTAAAACAACACAAATTTATTTTCTGACATTTCTGGAGGTCAGAAGCCTGAAATTGGTCTCACTGTGCTAAAATCAAAGTGTGAGCAAGACTGTTCCTTTGGAGGCTCTATGGAAGAATCCATTTTGTTGGCTTTTCATCTTCTAGAAACCTCCTTAGTCCTTGGCTCAGAACCCCATTCCTCCATCTTCAAAGCCAGCAACATCAGGCCAAATTCTTCTCTGCTTACCATCTCTTTGATTCTCCTTTTTTCTGCCTCCCTCTTCCACTTATAAGGACCCTTATGACTACATTGGGCTCACCTGGATAATCCACCATAATTTTCCCATTTTAAGGTTAGCTGATTAGTATCCTCAATTCCATCTGCCACCATATTCACAGTTTCCAGGTATAGGCCATGGACATCAGGGGGCCGGGGGAAGGGTATTACTCCGCCTACCACAGATGCATTAAAAAGCAGATTAAAATATTTGCAAAATAACTGATGAATGGAAAGACAGAAATGAAGAGGTTACTCAGAATGCAGCCAGAGAAACAGGATATGGAAAACAGTTAAAAGCCGTGGAAGATAAAATTCAGAATCCTAGAAGAAAAGAGAATTTTTCTAACTTTTCTCCCAGAGGTTAATATAAGGGTAAACTGAAAGAATTAGTATCTTTTTTGTCTTCGTTTTGGTGTTTACAAGTTGCACTTTGTATCCCATCAGTTTTACATTTGCAAAGTTTTTTACTTTTGAGTTATGAACGTGTTTTTCTCAGAAGGCAGCCTTTGGTAAGAACTTAAATATTCATGAGCATTTGTGGTCACATGACTGAACGTATTTTAGTGTGAATGACAACTTACAGAATCAGTATGCCTTCTGTAGACCTTCCCCGTTTAAAACGTTTAAAAATACTTTACTGGGGAAATTAAAACTTATTTTATTGGGGAAATCACTGATTAGTGTATACAGTATAAAATGTACACTGCCAAGAACAAATTTAAGAACAGGAAGAAAGGCTTGGATTTCAAAAGTATAAATCGAAGTAAATGGTCTATTGTAAAGTTTGATTACTTTGAGCCACTTTTCATCCAGGCGCACGTGTCCCATGTTTCACAGTCGCGCCCAGGCTTCGCCTCTGGTTGCAGGATCGGGGGTGGTACTTTTAAGGGGACTGGCTGAGCTCGTGGCCACCGTGGCGCAACTGGCCCGTTGAGTTCGCAGGCGTGAACTTAGGAGCGCCTCTTCAGGTTGCTCGCGGACACTTTCCGCGCGTCGCGTCTCCAGACTTCCAGCGAGCCAGCGGCCGGAGCGCCGACCCCGCCTCGTCCGCCGGGCACCGCCTCCGCCCCTCCGCGCTGCCCGCGAAAGCGAGCGGGCGCGGCCGCCAGTACCCTCCCGGCCAGTTCCCGTTCCGGGCCGGGGCGCGGCTGCTCCTGCTCCGAACCTCCCGCAGCTGCTCGTGCTGCGAGATCCCCCGGCCTCGGCGCTCCCGGGCCTCGGCGCTCCCGGGTCTCGGCGCTCTCGGGCCCCGGCGCCCTGCGGTCTCGGCGCTCCCGGGCCTCGGCGCTCCCGGGCCCCGGCGCACCGCGGTCTCGGCGCTCCCAGGCCTCGGCGCTCCCCGGTCTCCGCGCACCCAGCTCTCGCTCTGGTTCCCAGCTGCTGCGAGGTCTGCACACGTGGAGCCCAAGTAAGTTCCAGCGACCGGGGATGGTTCGCACGGGGAAAGAAGTTTCCTAGGGTCCTGGGCGCTGCCAGCGAGGAGGCGCAGAGAGGAGGGATTCTGTTTGTGGGCGGAATGCAAAGCTCCCCTGGAAAAGCTCCTGGTGGGACAAGGAGGATAAATAGAGGAATGCAGAAAAAGTTCAAACGGATGAACTTCAGCCTCTGCGGAATCATTGATCCCTCGTTAGGGGATTTTCTTAAATCCTGCGTGCAACTTGGAATGCCCCGTCCGCATCCCAGACCACTTACATCCGAAGGCGTGGGGGTGGGACCCTGGCCTCTATAGCGTTTCAACTCCCCAGGTGATTCCAATGTGCAGCCAGGGTTGGGAACAACCAATGACCAAATAAAGGACGGCTGCCAAGGAAGGTTTGGCCAGGGACCTTGATGGAGTCCGGCTGCAAGACGGATCCCGCTGCACCCAGTGTCCTGTGTGGTCTTGGGGACCCGGCAGCGGGCTTCCCTCCGGCTTTCTGGGCTTCAAAAAGGGGAATGAGGATACGCTTGACAGGGTGAATAGCGTGTTCAAAAGAACCTCCTATATTCACCCAGTCTTTTGGCCCATTGTGAAAAATAGAAGGACTGCCGGCTCCTTCTCTTATGATCCCCGATTGGTTCTGCATTCTGGAAAATGACGCCATTGTTGCATTTGACATGAAGTTGGGGGAAACCAGTAATCTCATGGCCTCGACAACTTCTGGGTGATCTGCTTTAAGGGTGAGGCCGGGTGTGTTTGCCACAGCTTGGCTTTGTCCCTCCTTCTGAAAGCCTCCATGTGGGTTGTACCATATCCAGCGAAGGGTAACTCTACTGTGAATATCTAGAGAGGAGTGGATTTCACAGGATGGACCCTTCCTCATCCCCCGGGGAGGTGCTGGGGGCAAGTAGCTATAATCTCAGAAGCAGGGCCATTGGACAAGACACAGACTTGTACCACATGTGCAGGGCAGATAAAAAAGGTGGATTTGAAATAAACAACAGCCAGGAGGTAGAAGAAAGGACTTTAAAAGGTTTTAAGAAGAGTACATTTAATTTTTGTGGAGTGAAGAAATAAGTTCAGAGTTTTGGAGTCCATCAAACCTGGACCCGAATTCAGATTCTGTCACTTCTGTGATACCATAGGTAAGTTACCTGAAAACTGGGGGTAAAAATAGTAACTCTGTCCTGGGACTAATATAGTTAAGTGTAGCAAATACCTGGCAGGGCAGGGGGCACATGGCAGGTGCTCTGTGAGCAGTGGTTATTTGTGTCCAACAGCTGTTTTCTTTCTTCTTTTTTTTTTTTTAAAGTATTGCAAATACATCACTACCGATAGCCGTTTTCTTAGCACGGCCTGGGGTGGGGGGGGGGGGTGTTTGTCCAGAAGCTGTCTCCCTCAACACTCCATTCCCCAGCTCTTCTCCTGCCCTGCTAAGGGGAGGGCTCCTTCCCCCTTGGGCCTCTGGGTGCTTTGATGTCTAGAATCTCAGGCCACCAGGTCCCCCCACCCCCGGCCCCCAGGGCTAATTGATGGCTCTGGAATATAGCTTTACTGCATGTGATGGGAATGAATTTCTTGACAAAAGAAAGCAGTCCTGGGCACCTGGGTGGCTCAGTCGTTAAGCATCTGCCTTCAGCTCAGGTCATGGTCCCAGGGTCCTGGGATTGAGCCCCGCATCGGGCTCCCCGCTCTGCAGGAAGCCTGCTTCTCCCTCTCCCATTCCCCCTGCTTGTGTTCCCTCTCTCGCCATGTCTCTCTCTGTCAAATAAATAAATAAAATCTTAAAAAAAAAAAAGCAGTCCTTAATCTTGAGACTTCTCCACCCCGCTGTCACATAGATAAAAAAAATGGGCCCCCAAAAAAGCTGGGCTGTCTGTAGGGTCTCAGACACACGCACACACACGTGGCTCTCTAGCTGGCAGCATCCCCAGACAATACCCAGGCTGCTCCTGTTTTGCCTCTGACTCTTGGCCTAGGGATAATGAATCAGTGAATGAATCCTGACCAAGAACAGTCAGGAATTCGGGGAAGGGGGACCCAGATCCTACGATTGCCAATGCCAACACCCCAGATGAACCTTTCACCCTGGGACCTGCTGTGTGTGTCACTGACCATTAGGATCACTTACGGTAACAGCAACACTGTTTAGACATTGGTAATATACACAGTGATGTCGCATAAAAATTAAGATCAAGTGTTTTTACAGTATATGTGCAATTGCTGATTTTTGCTTAAACAAGAATATCAGATTCTTGTCTTTAAAAAAAAAAAGATTTATTTATTTGTCAGAGAGAGAGCACAAGCAGAGGGAGTGGCAGGCTCCCTGCTGAGCAGGGAGCCCAATGCAGGACTCCATCCCATGACCCTGGGATCATCACCTGAGCCGAAGGCAGACGCTTAACCGACTGAGCCATCCAGGCATCCCTTCTTGTCTCTTTTTATCTAAAGAAAAGAGTTCAATATTTCTTCGAAATCTAAGGCCTAAGCCTAGAATTTGAGGTTTAAGTTACCAGTTTATTTTACGATTCCCTTTTTTGGGAGGATTTTAGGCAAGATGAAATTAGAAAAGCTAAAATTTGTCCTTGTGCTGAATTTTTGTCCTGCAGAAGCTGTAGATACTTTGCACGTTTCTGGAAGTCCTGTTTTCTTTCATCATCTGGGCAAAGTCAATTGTGTCCCACACAAAGGGCCTCCTTTCATCCAGCCACAAAGTCTGAACTTGTTTGGAGGAAAAGTCTTTGGTGCATCAAATGCTCATTGAGGGCAAGTGTTTTTTTTCCAAACTTGCCTCTTATAGTAAGAAGTGAGTAGTCACTGCCATTTCAGTTAATTTATGGTTTTTACCCAGCGCTATAGAGTTTGTCAAAGCAAGACTTCCTGGCTTGAATACTTGTTCTTATGTTTTATCTAGAATGGCCACAGACCAAACTGTGGGCTGAGATTATGTTGCAGAGTTGGCCAAGCCAGTCTCGCTACCACCCCTGCCTTTGCCCTCCCCCGACCTCTGATGCCAGCCGCATCTGGGGGGCGGTCACTCTGAGGGCGTCTTGGCCCTCTAGTGCCCTCACAAGGGGCAAGCTGTTGTAAAGCCAGCAAGGCAATTTTGTGTTGCACTTCATTAAAATCTGAAGGGTAGTCTAGTAAACTGCCATTTTGGAATTTGTTAGGCTGAGTAGTCCTTTTCCTCTAAATTATAGAATACTATAGTTTAAAGAACTAATAAAGATGTCATCATAAGGGCCCGGGTAATTGCAAAGTGAGCACCAGATTAGCACCGGGTTTTAGTGGGTCGTTATTTTATTTTTTTATTTATTTTATGTAGGCTCCATGCCCAGCGTGGAGCCCAGCATGGGGGCTTGAACTCACAACTCCAAGATCAAGACCCAAGCTGATATCAAGAGTCAGACCTTTAACCGACTGAGCCACCCAGGCACCCCTAGTAAGTGGGTCGATACTTTAATAAAACACGAGAAGTCACGACATTCTTTTTGTTTCAGGATGTTGGTAGTTGCCCTCTTTATGTGTCTTCATCACTAGGCAGGTATGGGGCAGAAAACAGTTGGGACGATTGTAGATATTTTCAGAGCCACATGCAACCCGGTAGGACAGTCCTGCATTGCTAGGGAAAATCCTTCCATGGCAGAAGAGCTGTGAGCAGATGATGATTTACTTGAAAAAATATTTGTGTTGTTCTAATTACCAAAAGGTTAATTTGTTTCATGACTAAGAACTCCCTGTGCTTTGTTTTAACACATCCCCCAGTTGCTGCTTGTGACCCCAAACCAAACCTTCTAGAAGGAACTTGGTGGAATGCTAGGCTTTTCTTTGGAGATATCCTTGATTCGTACAGTTCATGACAATGGGCTCTTTCATTGGGATGGAGCCACTCATGGACCCCATTTATCAAGGAAGTGTTTTACATTTAATAGGAATTCAGGCACGTTGATGGTTTCAAGTAGAGATAGGAGGTCTGTAACAAAGACAGGCAGGACAGAAATGGAAAAAAACTATGGAATTGGGGTCAGAACTGAGCTCAAGCCCCTGCTTTGTTCCTTAACTGTGTGACCTCAGCCAAGATATTTAACCTCTTCAACTCTGTGTCCTCCTTTGTCACACAGTTATAAGCATTCTTTCTTTACAGAGTGGTTTTGAGTATTTGATGAGCTAATTGGTGTGAAGTGCTTAGCACACCACCTGGCTTTCAAGAAATGGTAATTATTATGATAATGTTGATGAAGATCGCTTGGGTTGGAGGGCTGGTCTTGCCCTGTCTAAGCTGTGTGGCTTTTGATAAGGTACCTAACACTCCTGAGCCTCAGTGTTTGTATATGTAAAATAGGGATAACTCTACCCGTGTGGAAGGATTGATTTGAGGCTTGATGAAATGATGATGCACCTGACCTGGTAGACCCTAAGTAAGAGCAAACACTTACATAGATTTACTGTGCACAACCCTGATCCAACAGCCCTCTGGGCTGGTTATCATTCCGCCCATTTTACAGATGAGACAGCTGAGGCTCAGTGAGATGAAATAACTAGCTTGAAGTCAACAGATAGTAAATGCTGCACCCAGGATTGCAAGCAGAACCCTGTTACCGGCCCGAAGCCGAACTCTGGGAGCGCCCCTCCCTCTGCTCACCTCCTCCACTTTGCCATGCTCGCCTCCTGTAATCCAGGAGCTCTGTTTCTCACACAGGACCCCAGCTTCCAAAGAATTGTCTGCTTACGGAGTGAAAGTGGGACTCCTTCCCCACCCCAGATTTGCAGCTTTTCAATCTCAACCGTTGCTTCCACTGGTGGAGCTAATATCCACTGGGTGTGGTGGGGTTGGGAGAGGCCTGATACTCACCTGGACTACTGTCCTTAAGAGTGGGTTGTGATGTTTATTTTGAGAAAAACGTCATCTCCGTGCACTGAGATTGTTAGCCTGGGTGTAATAAAACCTACCTTCACCCAGACAGGTGTGCGGGGTACTTGGGGCCACAAAAACCGGGCCTGGAAGTTTCCGGTGGGGCTCAGGTGGGCACAAGAGTATTTAAAGGACATCCCCCTCGAAAGTGTAGGGCCTGTTCCAAGTAGATTGCCTTTTCTGAAATTTCTTACTCCTCTCCCCTCTTCTGTACACCTCCGTAGCTTTGCCTCTTTGGGGAATCTGGCAGTCTTTTAAAGATTTTACTTATTCATTTGAGACACAGAGATAGAGAGAGAGAAAGCACAAGCAGGGAGAGAGGCAGAGGGAGAAGCAGGCTCCTCACCAAGCCAGGAGCCCGATGTGGGGCTCGATCCTATGACCCTGGGATCACGACCTGAGCCGAAGGCAGACGCTTAACCGTCTGAGCCACCCAGGCGCCCCGGGAATCTGGCAATCTTTCAAGAGGCCTGAGCCAGTGGAGCTGGGCCCAGATAAGCAGATTCTCCATTGGGTGCATTGTGGATGCTTTCGCCTTTCAGATAATGAGGTGGTAATGGTTTTTCTGGCTTTCCCCTGGGTGTGAAGTGCTTTGCTGGCTCCCCAGCCTGGTGTTGGGGGCTGCTAGAAAGCTCTTTGTAGCTCCTGGTTCCTCCTGGCTCATGGGGCCTTCAATTCTTCAACACATTAATTCAACAAATATTATCAGAAGACCTTGCCAGTGCCAGGAGTCTATGAAAATATTTGGGCTACAGCAGTGAATGAAACAGACCCAGCGTCTGGCCAAAGGGAGTTCACAGGCTAGCGGAGGAGGAAGGGGTGTGACACACCAGTACATAGTTCTGAACAGTGCTAAGTGCTGTAAGTGGACACAACAGTATGTCAGGAGACAGTATCAGAGCTGGACTAGGATTCAGGAAGTCAGGGATGTGCCTTTCCAAGAACGAGCCTTTTCAACTAGGACTCGGCATGAAAAGGAGTTAGAGCATGCCAGACACAGGGACCGGCTTGTTTGAAGGCTCAGAGGTGGGAAAGCATCAGGTGTGTTGGGGAATGTGCAGAGAGAGCTAAAGAATGAACCAAACTCAGGCCAAGAAGAGCCTCCTCGGCTGGAAAGGATTTGGAAGTTTACTGTAAAAGGCAATGGGAGGCCTCGAGGAGATCCTCCCTCCCCCGCCTTTTCTGTTAGTAATCTACAAGAAAAAGATAATGAGCAACCCCTATTTGTTAAGCTTGATAAAACTTTTCTCGATGTGTGAGACAGTTCTGGAGACAGAAATTATGGTTTTCAATTTCTAGATGAACCAACCAACTAAAGCTCAGAATAAAGTAAAAGCGGGCAGAGCCAGGAATCAGAGCATCAGCTCTGTGGTTCTCCGGGGCCGACGTGTAAATGCGTGTGGGCCTCCTAGGTGCCAGCATCCTTCAGCAGGAGCCTCCACGGGTGGATGCTAGTGGATTCCAGGCCTTCCTGGCTCCTTGAAACAGGAACAAAAGGCCCTGAAGAGCAGAGGCAGGTTGGGAGTGTGGTTGTCAGAGCATCAGGGTCTGTAGGTACAAAATGCTGGGAATCCTGCCCCCCCCCCGCCCCCGGCCAAGGGCAGGGGCATCGGACAGTTTTTTATGCTAGTCTGCTCTCCCTCTGGCTTTTGCCCAAAAGCCCTGAAAGAGGTGCTTTCTCCGCCCTGTTCGTCAACCAGGGAAATTGCATACACTTAAAAGGCACCGGGTTTGGAAAAAAAAGAAAATTATTTGGAGCTTTCAGGTCACAGAAAAACCCTCCAAACCAGAAGGGGCTGAGACCTCACCACGTCATGCCAGCTTGCTTTGGGGGGTCCGCACTGCCCCCTTTCTCCATACTCCTGTGATGTTTTCATGAAGTCCCAGAGTGAGAGCCCATGGCAGGTCAGGTGTATTTCGGTTGGTGAGGGGCCTGTTCCCTAAAATAGGACACACTGTATGAGGACTCTGGAGGGCCCAGGCCCTGAGTGTTGCTGCCTCGGGAGAACTTGGCATCTTCTCAACCTCTCAGCACCCCTCAGGGCCACCCTACACACATCCCAGATACCCTGCGGCCAGGCTCCGGGGTAGATTTGTGTCCCAGGCCGTTCTGACTGTGGCTACATGTTCAAGTGGAGTGAGTAAGAGTCTCTAGTCTCAAGTGTTTTGACCAGCGGTCAGCAGTGTTTATTTACTCAAGGTCAAGTTTCAGCTCAAGCCTCTGAGATGACTAACATATTCTGTTCTTATGGAGCACCTTTCCTTTGGGAAGCCCCAGACACTTTCTGTGTTGGTTCTAAATGCCATCTCCAGATGTCCTGGGGCTTCCGGACCTGACACTTTCTTCCACCTAAGTACTTAAACCCCCTTACAGAGTTCCAGATCTGGGTCTCTGATTCAAGGCTCTGTTGTCTTCTGTTGGCTTTCTTTATTGAGATATTTCTATTCACTGACCCCTCAGAGATGAATACCAAGCAGGGTGTTTTTGGAACTTTGTTTTTCAAAGCCTGGAGAACACCAGGAAAATATAAATCAACAGTCGCACATCAGCCCCCTAAGGCATCGTGGGGGGCATTGTCACAAAGCAGAGGTGATTTTGTGCTGAGAGTGTGCATAGACAATGCCCTGGAAGTTGAGAGCTGAGCTCTGGGTGAGCTTTTTAAGGTAGCAGCTAATATAAATGCCTTCGAGTAATAGAAAGTACTGGTGCCTGCAAATCTGAATTTATCCACTGATGAGCTTAGCAAGTGACCTCCCCTAAGCGAGTGTGTGAACTCTGGAAATCCACATGTTCGTTCAGTGCATGTTAACGAAGCACCTGCTTTAAGCAGGGCATTGTGCCAGATTCATTCATTCAGTTTTTTATCTAGCAGCCTCTATGTTCTAGAGAGATGGTGACTAACCAGAGAGACACCACCCCGCACAGTCAGATGCCGGGCCTCAAGGATGAACCAGACTGAAGTCCTAGCCCAGTCTCCCTTCTTGACGGTGATAAGTGCTCACAGTGGGACCAGTGCTGTTCCAAACGCCGTGTGTGTATTCACTCATTGAACCCTCACAGCAGTCTTAGGTGGTAGGTGCTAGTATTATTTTTTTTTAAAGATTTTATTTATTTATTTCAGAGAGAGAGAGAATGAGAGATAGAAAGCACAAGAGGGAAGAGGGTCAGAGGGAGAAGCAGACTCCCCGCTGAGCAGGGAGCCTGATGTGGGACTCGATCCTGGGACTCCAGGATCATGACCTGAGCCGAAGGCAGTCGCTTAACCACCTGAGCCACCCAGGCGCCCCTAGGTGCTAGTATTATTATCTGCATTTTCCGGATAAGACCACTGAAGTGCAGAAGGGTGGTATGCTGTTTGTCCAAATCACACAGCTCGTGACTGGAATCAGACAAGCTGGTTTTAGAGTCTTGGCCCTTCACTGCCACCATCAATCAATGTGAAGGGAGAAGTCAGGGAAGAAAAAAGTAAAGTACCTGCCCTCTGAGAGAAATGGGAATAAAGGACTGTGGGAGTTCCCAGCAGGGAAAGCGGGGCTGAGGGGAGGAACAGGGTGAGGGGGGCCCCCCCTTCCCCAGTGGGACAGCTGTCAGTCCCTGCTGGGGAGGGGGGGAGGGGGGGAATGTGCTGCTGCCGCCCAGGCAGCTCTTCTAACCAGAAGTAAACCAAAGAAGGATTTGCCTCAGTGCCAGGAGACCTGGGTTCTGGTTCTGGTTCTGGTTGGCCCACTCTGCCCTGGGCCTCAGTTTCCTCATCTCTAAAATGGGGGCATTGAACAACATTCTGTTCCACCCTGGAAGTCCGTGGTTCCAGCAGATAAGGGAGGGGCTGGCTCTGCATGCATTCTCCACAGGGTTTCTTGACCAGAAGGTTTGACTCTGAGTGATGTGGAGTCAGACATTTGACTTCCCAGAAGGTCCCGGCAGTGTGACAGGATGTCTGCGTTTCATCAGCGTCCAGCCCATCCTGAGTGCTTACATCAGCTGGGGCTGCATTCCTTCCTTTGTAGGCAGGGTGGCAGAGTCTGCATCTGGAGTCCTGTGGCACTTTCCCAAGAAAGGAAGATAGAAACTCAGATAGATGGAAGGGGAGGGGGTGGGGGAAGCCGGAGGGAGGAAGAGAGGGGAGGTTATGAGAGACTGACTGATTTCTATATCTGCTTTGAAATTCTGAGGGATTAAGGGCTTTCAGATACTTAAAGTAAATGAGTGTTAATGGAGCTCAAAAGCTTCAAATAATAACTGTAGCCTCATCCATCTGCTAAATTTTCTCCAGAGGGAACTGTCAGTAGTTTTCTGGTGTGACAGAGGCATACAGGAGTTGGCTTGTTTTCCAGGATAAGAAACTAAAAAGAAAGAAGAAAAATGAAAAGAAATAACAACACCAAACCCGAGAGAGAGAGAGAGAGAGAGAGAAGAGAGAAAGAGAGAGAGAGAGAGAGAGAGAGAGAGAGCTGTAGACCCATTAAAGAATGGCAGCTTGTGTTTATCTGTCAGAAGCCTGGGAGCATGATTGAACTAATGTTTTTGTGGATTGTGCAGCACGGAAAGTGGGAGCCAATTTGAGTTGACCCATTGCATGTGTTCTCTGCACAGCTCCACCAATATAGTGTAGAAATATGCTGGGCATTTGCTTTCGGTGAGATTGCCGTTGGGATGGGTTAGTCCACCCACTTGTTGGGCACCTTGAGTATCCAGGTGCTTCAAGTCAACAAACACAGTATAATCTTCATCGTTTTAAAACTGGTCTGAGGAAGCTGTGGATCATATTCACCAAAATGAATCTTATTCAAGAGAGGAGAGATTTCCTTGAGGAGAATCCAGATAGGACCCTCAGTGCTCATGGGTGTGGGGGTTCAAGTTTTGCTGGGATTTACCATCAGGGTGGCAGGCTCTATTCTAGTTGATGTGTTACAATCTGGTAATATCTCTGAAGTAGGCAGGGAATGGTGGCTTTATTGAACTCATCTTAAATCTGAATTCAGTAAATAACTACCAGTTGTCTATTATCTAATGTCAGTGATCGATTTCTGTCGTCCCGCTCTGTGGGAGTGAGAGTGTTTTAGAAACCCATATCGTGCATGGCAGCTTGGGGCTTTGCCAGAGATACTGTTTGCTGGTTAGACCTTCATGACTGGAAAGAGGAAAGAATCTAAAATGGTTTCATTGGTAATGATACCTTTTGGGTGGGGAGCAGATATTGGGTGGAAAACTCTGAGGTCCTTTGGGCATCATCCATCAAAATGAAAACATCACTCGGGGTCAGAACGTTCCACAGAAAGCAGTTGAGCCGATATTGTTTTAAACTGTGCAGAGGTTTGTGCTGCATGAAAGGAAGGGAAAAATACAAAGGGAAATGAAGTATTTAGTAATCATGGAGTATTTCTTCAATAAGATATTGCTTGAGGTCCTAAGATTGAAAAAAATCTACCCGGAAGTCAGTTTTGTTGATTCTTTTGCTCTGTAATTTTTGTGTGAGGATTGATATTTTCAGTTTAGATTCCTTGTTTCAAACCAGACTTAATGGCAGTACCATGAGTGGACAGCCTCCTACTAAATTGAAGACAAAATAAAACTGTTCCCACCCACAAACCTGTCAGCTTGACTGTGATATTTCACCAAACCAGAAGGAGCATTTCATTTATTTACAAGTGTGCAGAAAGAGCCGTAGCATCCCATCTGAGTTTGTTTGGTTTTTAACGAAGCATCACTTCATTTAATGGGGATGGGGCCTTTTTGGGTAGGGGGGTGGGTTTTTTGAGTTGAAAGTCAAAGTTCCTTAGGACAAAGTGATTGCTGAGAATGTTTCGCTGACCTGTCTCAAAATGGCCTAAGATGCCCTGATGATTAAAAAGTTTCTAAAGTGGGGCTCCTGGGGGGCTTAGTTAAGCATCTGACTCTTGGTTTCAACTCAGGTCGTGAGCTCAGGGCTATGGGGTCAGGACCCATGCTCAGCTTGGAGTCCGCTTGGGTTTCTCCCTCCCTCTCCCTGTGCCCCTCCCCACCACAGGCATGCATGCTCTCTCTCTCGCTCGCTCTCTAAAATGAATAAGTAAATCTTTAAAAAAAAATAAGGCTCTAAAGTAACTTTAAATGACGCAAGTATATATTCTTTTTCTGAAAAGTTAAAACATTACCAATAAAAGTACGACACAATCCTGGTGCCCTCGTTCCCCGTCCAGAAGTAATCTCTACTCATAGAGTGCGTTGTCTTCCAGATATTTTCTTTGCATTTATGTTTACAGATGTATGCTTGTAGAAAATATATAGTGTTTTGTGTGTTTCTAGGGTAGGTGATATGGGCAAGTTATATAAATGTTATACTCCGTATTTCTTTCAGCAACTTGCATTTCTCAAGTGACGCCGTGCCTTGAAGATCTTTCTGTGCCAGTACATACGGTTCTGTCACATCCCTTTTCATCACTGATGATGGTTCATACCCAACCATCCTGACAGTCATGGTGGTGGTGGCCAGGGCTGAGGTGCAGCGGTTCTGGGGCCCGGAGCTGGGTGGAATGGCAGGATGTGGGACCACAGCAGGCAGAAGCGGCTGCCCCAGCCCCAGTCAAGAGTATGCGTGACTTCCTTGTGTGCCTTTTTCCCTTTTTAATATATTAGTATTTTTTTAATAGGTGACTGTAAGCCAGAGGTAAGCAGAGGATGGTGTTTTATTTTAACTTTTAATAAATAGAGTCAATTTTATGGTACCTGAAAAACCATTGTAGCGGCTTATCTTTACTCCAGGTGGTCCTTCAATGTCATGGGGTTGTGTCTTAGAGAAACTGCCGTCTTGTGAAGGAAGGGTGAGGGCTGTGGTGTGCCTCCTGCCCTGCCTCCAGCCGGCTGTCTGGCCTGTGACAACTCACTTCACCCGCTGGGCCTCAGTTTCCTAACGTGCTGAATGCTTTTCTTGCCCAAAAGCATGGTATCTGTCAGGCTGGGCTCGGTTACAGATAAACCCCAAATCCCAGCAGCTCAAACAACAGAGGTCCGTGTCTTGCTCGCACTGTGCCCATCACAACCTGGCAGGAGGCAGTCCTCACTGCCCTGACTTGTGGGCCCCGGGCGGATGAAGCAGCCGCCATCTTGTAGGAGCTGGTCAGAGAGCCGGAGGAAGAGGAGTTGCATGTCAAAGCAAGGGACTTCAACGGGGGAGGGAAGTGTAACCCTACCCGGTAACTATTTGTTTATTTTTTAGATTTTATTTATTTATTTATTTATTTATTTATTTATTTATTTATTTATTTCTGTGAGAGAGAGAGCGAGTGACCATGAGCAGGGCTGAAGGGCAGAGGGAGAAGCAGGTTCCCCGCCGAGCAGGGAGCCCATCGCGGGGCTCGATCCCAGGACTCCGGGATCATGACCTGAGCCAAAGGCAGATGATTAACGACTGAGCCGCCCAGGTGCCCTAAAGATTTTATTTTTATTTAATCTCTACACCCAATGTGGGGCTTGAACTCACAACCCCGAGATCAGGAGTTGCATGCGCTGCCAACTGAGCCAGCCAGGTGCCCCATTAGTCCAAACTATTTAATGAGCCACCCACTTCCATCCTTCCATCACTGTGCTGTTCTGTAAGGAAGCAGGAGAGTCTGTGAGACTGTCCCATGGTCAGTTAACTCATATCCCATATGCTGATCCTCTCTATGTATAAAACCATTGCCCTTTTTTGTTTCCTGTAGCCTCCCAAGTTTCCAGAAAGCAGCAGCCTGTTTGGGAAACTCACGTTTTGAGAAATGAATAGAACTTGGCAGCAGGGGTTCAGGGGAGGGTGGTGGCAAGTAGCGATGGGGTCAGTGTAAGTGCAGAGGCTCAGAGTCCTGGCCAGATTCCATAGCACCTGATGCCAGCAAAGCTGGCTTTGATTTTGCTCATGTTTGTATTTTTTTTCCAGTCTCCATGTGGCAAGTGTCCGCAGCAGAAATGCTTGCAGAATGGCCTGACTCCACCAAGCTCACTGTTGAGAGCGCTCTGGGTCATAACTCTAAGTTGGCCTCTGCTGCATTGTTAAGGAATGTTTGAGGGAATAGGCCTCAGCTCTGTTAGGGATCTTACTTGGTGTTGAGACACCAATTTGTGGAAAGCTATGTCATTTATTCTGAAATCTCTTATCTTTCAGGCCCACGATGAATGATGATTCCCAGCAACTGGGTGTCTAAGAAAAGAATGAAATCATGGGTCCAGCGTAGATGACGGGAAAGGATTTTCTTGAGGTTTCTGTTCTTGATCTAGGCTGTGTCCGTTGGGATGGAAGCCAAATTCTGTCTACTCATTCTGGGAGTTGACGTTCACAGTTATACTGTGGGCTGGATGACCTCCGCGCCCCGGCTTTGCTGGGTGATTCTGCGTAGAGTGGACGTGTTTGCCAGCGTCTAACTGACCATCTCACTCAGAGATAACCCCGACGCTCTCTCTGTTCAAAGAGGTTTATTATAAAGATGCACAGGATAAGGGGTGGCACCCCTGGGTGCCCGAGGAGACTGTGTCGCTCAGCAGTGGGCTGCCTTGACCGAGCACTCGTGTGCTGGGGGTTACTGGGACTCCATGTGTTTCACGTTCCAACTCCTAAGGGACAGGGGCTCTAAGCACTTGTCCCGGTCACCTGCCGCCGGAAGCCCCGGGGGAGCTGCAGGCGGTCACTCTGGCTTCATCGCTCATTTGGTGTGCTCACTGCGCTTGAAATCTCTTGTTCTATCCCATCTGTCCTGCCAGATTATAAACTCTGTGACTCTGGGAAGATAGTTAACCTCGTGGGCCTCATTTGTAAGTCGGCGGTAACAGTGACCTCTGCCACCTCGTGTTGTCCTAAGAATTGAGTGAGATAATAGAGAAGATTAAATCAGGTGATCATTACTGAGTAGTTACTCAGTGCTTGGTCTAGACACTTTGAATATGAACTCAGTCCTCACAGCAATACTTTGAGGTGGGGACTGTCCCTGTGAGGAAACCAAGGCACAGAGAGGCTGGCTGGCTCCGGAGACCACCTCTAAGCCCTGTGTTACTGTATCTGAGTGGAAAGCATTAGCTGGATGCTGGGCCCCCAGTAAAGGGCTTATTCAGTGTTAGTGATGGTCCTTCTGTGTCCTGCTGGGGCCACCACGCAGCGCAGGGCTTGACACCGGACCTCTGGAGAAGGACGCAGGAGGCCGGCATCCTGGAGTCTTCCCAGCGCCCCTCCCCCGCCCGGTCCCTGGTGGCCCTTCCACGGGTCCCGTCGGTGATAGCAGGTTGTCCTGCCGACTGGCCGCAGATGGGAGCATCTGGGTTTGCTGAGGTGGTGCAGGCAGGCAGGCAGGCCGTCCCAGGCCAGGGTGGGTGTTACTACTACTGGGTGTCATCTTTGATCCTCCAGTTTGGCACGTGGAATTTCTCGGTTATGGGGCTTTGAAAGATCAAAGAGTGGCAGGTGGCTCTTACTTTCCTTTATAAAATAAAAACCCAGTAAGTAAAGTGTCTGTCAGAAACTAGCTTCTGCAGCTTGAAAGAGGGCCTTGGCGGTTACCTAGAAACACAAGATAATGGTAAAGGTACAGCAGATGTATACAGTGTGAGGCCAGCAAGCAAAGGATCAGTGTAGGCAGAACTGCACATAGAGAAAAGCAGAAAGGGAATATTCCAGAATGGTAACAGTGGTGTAGGTGATTTGGTTTTCTCTCTCTCTCTCTCTTTTTTCTTTTTGCATATCCCGAAGTTTCCACGGTGAGCAGATAAATTGCTTTTATACTTGGGGAAAGTTATTAAAACATAAAAAGGAACATCTGTGGAGATGAACAGCTTTATAAAGTGCTTTTTATCTTAGCATCTCGGTTACAAAGAATGCACATTGACTTTCAGGGTCCCTGGGGATAGTAGAGAAGGAAGAAAGCAGCGGCACTGGGCAAAATCCCTCTTTAGAAAGTGAAACGGAGTGTGGGGGAAGGGCCTCCCCAAGACTCCGGGACTGAAAGGCAGCAGGTCTGCACAGGAGGCCCGGTTGCTCTGTCCCCAGGTGGGATTCCTTTCTCAGTGAATCCTTTCCCCGACGTGCCCCTGTGACCTCCGCACAGGCATTCTGACCTTGGGTCAGCCACAGAGCCCTGCTAAGCCCCCCGGGCCTCCCCGGCCTCCCCCAGACTTCTGCCTAAGGCAGACCTCCCTCCATTCTGGGGTTCCAAGTTCACCTCAGGTGGAAGTCTTTGCTCTGTTTCCCCCATTCTTCAGGTATTTCGTTTTCCTTGCATCTGGTGCCGCTAGGTTTCTGTTGATGATGTCGTCTCTCTTGTCTGTGAGCCCCTTGATGGCAGGGGGACAGTGGCCTTTATGCCTGAGGAGTGTAAACGAGCCAGTGAAGGACCCTGAGGTCTCTGCTCTCAGGCAGGCCTGCTCACCTTCACCGTGCTCTTCAGCTGGGAGGGTGCCCCGGCTGAGCACTGCCTTGCAGTAGCGCTCTCTAAGAGTGGCTTCATAGTACTCCTCACCTACTTCCCCTCCAGCTTCTCCTGGTGGCTGGCCAGCGAAGGACAGTGCGGGGGCAGCCGGAGAATACAGGGACCTGCAGTGGCCATGTGCTTGTTCTAAATAAATTCCTGATCTTAGAGGAAAAGCTCTCAGTTTTGCACCATGGAATGTGACGTTCACTGCGGGTTTTTGACATATGGCCTTTATTATGTTGACATACGTTCCCTCTAAACCCGCTTTGTTGAGAGAATTTGTTTTTCTTTTTTTGAGAGAGAGAGAGGGAGAGAACAGGGGTGGTGGAGGGGCAGAGGGAGAGGGAGGGAGAGAATCCTATGCAGGCTCCACGCTGTGTGTGGAGCCAGATGCGGGGCTCCGTCTAACGACCCTGAGATCATGACCTGAGCTGAAATCAAGAGTTGGACCCTTAACCGATTGAGCCACCCAAAAACCCTTGTTTTTCTTTCCTTTTTTTTCTTTAAGATTTTATTTATTTATTTGAGAGAGACATTAAAAAAAAAACAAATAAAACAGTCATACTTTTGCCTAGCACCAGAAAGTGCTTTGACCTTAGAACACCTTAAGTCCATTTATTCTCCTCCACCTTTTGTGTTATTACTGTTACACATGCTAATTCTGTGTGTGTGTGTGTGTGTGTGTGTGTGTGTGTGTGTGTGTGTGTATTATTTATTTATTTGACAGAGAGACAGCGAGAGATGGAACACAAGCAGGGGGAGTGGGAGAGGGAGAAGCAGGCTTCCCGCGGAGCAGGGAGCCCAACGTGGGGCTCGATCCCAGGACCCTGGGATCATGACCTGAGCCGAAGGCAGACACTTAATGACTGAGCCACCCAGGTGCCCCTAATTCTGTATATATTTTAGACTCCCCAAGATATTAATTAGTGTTGTTTTGTTCGGTCAAATCACATTTCTATTTACTCACGTTAACCTTTCTGTTGCTCTCATTTTTTGTCTTAGGATCATTTTTCTTCTACCTGAAAAACTCATTTCTATACACATACCCACATATATGTGACCTATATATAGCACTTCAGTCAAGATAAAGGGTATTTCTATCTCCCCAGAAATTTCTCTTATATCTCTATGCAGTCAGTTTCTCCTGTCTTCCCACCCCCCACCACCCCAGGAAACCACTGCTCTGATTTCAGGGTCAGAATTCTAAATTATATGATTGGAATCATATATTATATACTCTTTTCAGTCTGGTTTCTCTTATGCAGCATAATAGCTGTGATGTTCATGTTGTATTTCATTCATATTTCTTATTGAATTGTGCTCTACGGTATGAACGTACCCCAATTTGTTGATCAGTTCACCTACAGTTGGCCTCTGTAGGAGTCACAAGCTACTGTATCACAGCCAGAAGTAGAAGAAACTTGTTTAAAAAAAAATCAAGGCGCCTGCGTGGCGCAGTTGGTTAAGTGACTGCCTTCAACTCAGGTCATGATCCTGGAGTCCTGGGATCGAGTCCCGCATTGGGCTCCTGGCTCAACGGGGAGCCTGCTTCTCCCTCTGACCCTCTTCCCTCTCATGCTGTTTCTCTCTCTCTCTCTCTCTCAAATAAATAAGTAAATAAAATCTTAAAAAAATAAAAATAAAAAATAAACACAAAATTGTCAGAACCTCTGAATCTTTTCAGAAGGCAGATTTCTAGAACAGGAAATATTTGCAGAAGGCAGATTTCTAGAATGAGAAGTTACTAAATCGAACTTTTCACAGGCTCTTGATACATACTGTTAAATGGGTTCCCAGATGGTCTTTACCAGGATACATTCCTACCCACAGTGTCCGAAAGTCCCTATCTCACTGTACTATCAGTAGCATTTTTGACAAAAATGCTTTGACAAAAAATTGTTCTTTTAATCTTTTCCGCATGCAAAGCTTGGATTTGTTATCTGATAGTTGAAAGGAATCATATGCCGACTATAGACCAGTAGGTGCCATACTTCTTTCCTTTCTGAGTTCACAGAACTGTCTGTGATCTCACCTCTTTAACTACCTGCCTCAGTGACTTTCTGAGAAATGAATCTGAAAAGCCAATTCAGAGTCCTTCCTGGCATCAGTCTTTTAGATGGCGGTGGGGACGGGGCAGGAGCTGTGATGTCTTCCTACCCCGGCTTCTAGTTGTTGCTCTGGATCTACACCATCCAACACAGTAGTCGCGGGCTGCAGGTGGTTGTAGAGCACCTGAAGTGGGGCTGGTCCAATTCGAGAGCTGCTGTAAGTATAAAATGCACACTGGATGTCAGAGCCTTAGTATGAAAAAAATGAATGTAAGACATTTCATTTAATTCTGTATTGATTACATACTGAAATAAGATATTTAATATACTGGGTTAAGGCATTATGAAAATTAATTTCATTTCTCTTTTATTACTGTGGCTACTAGAAAATCTTAGATTACACACATGGCTTGAATTTTGTTTCTATTCAGCAGTCTGTTCTATAGTCTTACAGAGTTTCTCTCTCCTGTCTCTACTTTTTTCCTCCGAATGCCTGCCCTCTTGTTTTCTTCAGAGAAGCTTCCCTGAGCCTTTTTTTGGAAGCTCTGCAGACTTTATATTTAGTTCAGAAGATCATATTGCAAGATGGGACCTAGGCACAGATCTCCATAAGGAGCCTGAGGTGGTGGATTGAACCTGGGATTCGGTTACCTGGGGACTAAACCTCTCTGAGGGCAGATCAGAAAACCCGGAAGAAGAGGAGGGGTTGGGGGTGCCATGTAACCCCTCAGCTCCCAAGGGGCTCCCTGCCCACCAATAGGCTCTACCCCCACTTGCCTTTGTCTGAAAGATGGCTTTAGGTGGTAGACCAGCCCTCCCCTGACCTTTTCTGCTTCATTTCTCTGCTTCATCTTCCTCTTTTATTCTGTGATGGGTCTTGTTTTCTGGCCATCTCCACTGGCTTAATGGGGTTTGTTTGGTTGTTTCGTGGCCTTTCCTCACCAGGATTTCCACCTGCAGTCCTCTCTGCTCTACGCCACTGCCGCAGGGGAGCTCCAGCCACTGGAGCAGGTCCAGCTCACTAAACCTGACTCTGGCCCAACCTTGCTCTTCCTGTCTGCCTGGACGTGACAACTTGACCGTCTTCACTAGCCAGACCCACCTTTTACCAGGTGAAGACCGTAATGGATCCCCTGTGAGAGCCAGGAGATCCCCAGTTCGGTTTGGTATTTTGGTTACCAGATGCCCATGAAGTGCATTTCTCTACAGTGCCCCAGGATATAGATTTGGTCTACCCTTGGATTCTGTTTACCAGGCCAGGTTCAGCCTTCTGTTTCCTCTTTTTTTTTTTTTTTTTTAAAGAATTTATTTGAGAAAGAGAGAATGAGAGACAGAGAGCACGAGAGGGCACAGAGTCACAGGGAGAAGCAGACTCCCTGCTGAGCAGGGAGCCCAATGCGGGACTCGATCCCGGGACTCCAGGATCATGACCTGAGCCGAAGGCAGTCGCTTAACCAACTGAGCCACCCAGGCGCCCCTTCTGTTTCCTCTTCTACCATCCACACCTTAAGTTCCCACTGAATTGAGCTCATTCTGCAAACCTGATTAAATCTCCACCAACCGGGGCTTTGGAAATTACAGAACAGCCTCCTTGCTCGCTGGCTGACATGTGATTTGTTGCTTTGCTTAGGTGGCCGTATATCAGGGCATGGAAGTTTCTGCCTTGGATGGCAAGAGGAGATGTCTGCGGGGTTACCATGGGCAGGCTGAGGGGCAAAATCACTGATTTTGTGTGAAATCACAGGCTCAGAAGAGACAAGAGCTGTGAGTAAAATGGGACGGACGTGGACTAGGTCTGAACAGATGAAACGTAACACCCATTCCCAGCCTTCTTCCGGCACGGCAGCTACGCCTGCCCAGCGCTGACTCATGAAGTAGGCAGGCAGCTCTCTTTCCAGTTCTCGCAGATGAAGGATCAGCGCAAAGAAATTCTCGCTTTTGTGCTATTATGTCTTTAACACCCTCAAATGCTCCTGCGAGCAAACAGGCCTCAGACCTCGGATCTTCCCATGCAGGACTGTTGAGGTGGAATACAATAGCATAATTTTATTTCCAGCAAATTTATTTTTGTGTTACTTTCTATTTATTGAAATGATAGTTTTCATTTATAATGGTGATATAATATTTCCTTTAAAATTAATCTGAGTTTTAAAATAGTCAATTTATGGGGATTAAGGAGTGCACTTGCTGTGATGAGCACAGGGGAATCACTAGAGTGTCCATCTGAGGTTAATATAACACTGTGTGTTAACTATACTAGAACTAAAACAAATGAAAAACTAAATAAATAAAACAGTCCATCTAAAGCACAAAGTTAAGCAAATAAAGTACAGCTAGGACTCAGTTATAACCAAAAATAGATATATATAAGTGAATATGTTGCCCGAATGACATTTAGAAAACATTGTCCTGAAGGAAGAAGGTACAGAGAAGACTTCAATGTCCTAGAGTTCTGGATTTAAAACTATCCCGTCATCAATTTCATTTGTTCGTTCACCATTCATTACAATAGTATTTTCAAAGAAACCTGTCTTTTTTTTTTTTTTTGATTTTGCAGATTCCGGGAAGAAATTGAAAACTGAAGATTTCAGAAGAGGAAGTTGTTTTAAAGTATTTTGATTTACTTCAAAGAATAATGCCAGAAACTTAAAAAAGTATCATTAACCCCTAATTTAATTTAATATTACCCACCGGTATCCCTTCAGGGAACCAGTTTTCTAAGCCGTGGATCCGAAAATTGGTCATACAGTTGACCACAGTGGAAAAGGCTGAATTAACATCTAAGGGGCAAGTATACATCTAGTACAGTAGTAACTAACCGTCATTTCCATCACTGAAAGTTCTTTTCAGTAAGGGTGTCCCGCCCTCCCGCTGCTTAGAAAGTTAAATTGTGCTATCTCTTGCTCAGTCACTCAGGTTATAAAAGGAAAGTTGTTGTGTGGGGTTCCATTGAGAAATCTCGGTAAGGCTTGCAAAGTTTAGGAAATTGATAGATAAAAGAAGGAAAAATGGATGTGTGTAAAGACCAGGAGACTCATCTGTGACTTGGGGGCGGAAATCCAGAACCGCTGGACTTGACTGTTAACAGATGTGGGCTTATAAGAGCTACAGTAATGACACTGACAGGGTTTAGAAGTCTATCATTTTGGGGGCGGCGGGGCTCAACGAAAAAGTTTAAGCACTATCTCTCTGGAATGTGAGTTTTCCTACCTTGATGAGGCACTAAGTGGCCTGTTCAAGGCCTTCTACTTCCAAGACAGTGACCCAATTTATATATACAAGGATGAGTGGAGAAGTGGAAGGGTCTTTTGGGACAAGAAAGGGAATCAGTGCAATTTGGGGGTAGGGCAGATGAACCCAAATGAGTTTTTAATACACAAATAAAACGGCTTGGGTCCCCGTTTCTACCCAGATAGGAAGTTCAGCAGGTACATGAGATTTTCAAGGATTTCCAGGGAGATGGCTTTTCCTGGTCATCTGCCACTTGGAAGTCCAAGTCCCCTTCCCTCCTGCCCTCCCTCTGCCCCGCTAAGGGGTGTCGTGTGTCACTCCACACATGGCCATTATTCCTCCTTCGTTCCCCACGGTGCTTGGTATATGGCAGACTTTGCTGGAGGTGTGAGGATCGCTGGAGCAGTGGTGCAGCAGGGCTACAGAACAACCCGAAACGGGCAAGAGTGATGGCAACATCCCTGTTCCCAGGTTCTTGGGCTCTGGCTGCCAGAGGAGACTTCATGCTGGCTGTCTCCCTCCTTGGGCCATTTTGGGCTCAGACCTTCTCTCCCACCAACCCTCAACACCCCCCACAACCAATCATGGTTCCTTTGCTCCCAATTCTGGATGCTCCCACTTCCTTTTTATGGAACATAATATACCTTTTATCTCTATCGCAGGCTGGGATTGAGGCACGCTTTTATTATTATTATTATTTAAAAGATAAGAAGTTTTGCTATACAAAAGGTTGTCTACCTCTGGTCACCCTCCCTAGGCATGTGACCCACAAGCAGAAACAATTCAATTATGATTTTTTCTTTAATATATCTCAGATCACCATCTTTTTTTTTCATTTATTTTTTCATTAATTTTTTTGAGAGGGGGAGGGGCAGAGGGAGAGGGAGAGAGAGAATCTCAAGCAGACTCTATCGCAAGCGCAGAGCCCGAAATGGGGCTCAATCTCACGACTGTGGGATCATGACCTGAGCCAAAGTGAAGAGTCCCATGCTTAACTGACTGAGCCATGCCGGCGCCCCTCATATCACCATCTTAAGCATGACTCCTCCTGCTGAAGTACAGAAATTCCAGGACCAAAGAGAAGGGGAGGGATATTTCCCATAGCTTTTGCTTCATTGGTGATTTCGTTTGTCTCTTCAGGGGCGGCACAGAGAGAGAGGCAGGCGCCCTGGATCCTGATTGCCCTCCTGCCAGGAAGACACATGTAGCCAAAGATGAATTTGGGCAAAGTAGTCGCTTGCTCCTTTAGCCATGGAAAAGCAGGGACAGAGTGAGATGGGGATAATCCCATCAGAGTCTCACTCCCATATTAAATTGTTGAAAATCAACCGGGAACTTCTGGTCACTCACATCCGCAACACTCAGTGTCTGGTGGACAACTTGCTGAAGAACGAATACTTCTCTTCTGAAGATGCGGAGATCGTGTGTGCCTGCCCCACGCAGCCCGACAAGGTGCCAGTGACAGGGGCTGGCGTTGACGGGCTGTGTGTCTCGGTCGCTGAAAGGGGCCTCTCCCAGTGACCTGAGTGAGGACCTCTGGGCGTTTGGCACATTGGTGGGATTTCCCGTTGGCGTCATTTATAGGACAGAAACACTTGGGTTATCAGCTTATGACACAATTACGTATTTTACTTCTGTGTTTGTGGGGAGAGCAGACTCTGCTTACCTCACTGCCCTCCTTGCTACGTGTATTGCTTTCCAAGCCAGTTGTTTTCAATCCACTTTTGACGGGGGGGTGTGGGGGGAAGGAAATGACCATCGAACACTAGCAGTGATGTTCATTCAGTGCCTTTAACCTCCAGACAGCTGCTCACCACTGGGTGAGACTCTAGAGAATGGCCTTTCTCCACTTTAGGAGCAAATGCATCCCAGGCTGGGGCCACAGTAAAGACTTTTCCACCCTCCACTGTGGGAAGTCCTAACGGCCCTTAATTTCCTTTCAGCTTTGTGTCCTCTCCTGAAAAATAGAATTGGCAAGACCCAAACCTCTTTGGTTGGAAGCGTGACAGAACTTGTTTATAATGGGATTGTGCCAGGCTCCGGGGAAACCAGAGGATTTCTGGGGGTGGGGGGGAGATAGTAGCTGACTTGTGTGGTTCCCCCCGCCCTGCATTTTTAATAATACAAAAAGCCTTTTTTAGGGTATAACTTAGATGGGGCCCTGTGAGCCCCTTGCTGTGTGGCCCAGCACCCGCCTCATGCCGCCTGTGCCGTAACTTTGTCCCAGCAACACTCGTTCCTGGCCAACAGCAGCGTGAGCTTCAGACGGACAGGAGACACAGGGAGGATTCCAGGGGTGGGCACAGCTCTCGTTTTTGAGTCTGACCTTTTCACTTTGAGGTTCATGGAAGCCTCCCGGCTTCTTAGAGCTGTGTGGTTTAATTTCTTACTACGGGGTCGGGGGCGGGGTCCCCTTCACAGATACTAGGTCTTCAACAGGTAGCATCTCACACTGCCGGGTGGACGGTCAAGCTCCAGGCTGTCGTAGGAGCTTGGAGCCCTGCATGTGAGTTTTTCTGGTAGGACTCCCCAGGCACTAGCTCACCACCCGTCATGCTTATGCCGCCACCAGGTCCGCAAAATTCTGGACCTGGTACAGAGCAAGGGCGAGGAGGTGTCCGAGTTCTTCCTCTACGTGCTCCAGCGACTCGCAGATGCTTATGTGGATCTCAGGCCTTGGCTGTCGGAGACTGGCTTCTCCCCCTCCGAGCTCGTTCAGAGCAAAGTTGTCGTCAACACCGACCCAGGTATGAGTCCGCCCCGGGGAGGACTGCAGACGCCCAGCAAAGCCCTGGGGTTTGGAAATGCTATGGCATGTGGGCTCAGCAGGGCATGAATGTGTGGCCCACTGTGGCCCTCCACCTCAGGCAGTAGGCCCAGTGCTATGTTCACCGTCATCCAAGGGCCGCCCCCAGGGCTGAACTGACCACATATAGCTAGTCTGACTTATAAAGAGGCCTGTGAAAGTGTGGGAAGGGCCTCTCTTCTGACTTCCTGCTTGCTTCCCATTCAGACACATATAGACATTTTAATGGTTGCACAAATTCAAGGTTGCATTTTTTTCCTTTTAAAAATCATTCCAGATTTTCTCCTAGGCAAACTATTCTGCTATCTCCCCTAGTGGCCAGTCCTGATTTCCCAAGCACAGTGGGACTGCATTAGCTAATCAATTCGTTTAACGAGTATTGATGGTGTCCCTACTATGTGCCAAGGCATGGTGCTGGATGCCAGGGGTACGATGGGGAGCAGACCGGATATGGTTCCGGCTCTCAGGGAGCTCGGAGGCCAGTGCGGGAGGCCCAATAGCAAATGGTCGCAGGAATGTGTGATGGCACGTGGTGACCAGGACGAAAGGAGTCCAGGCTGCTATGAGCGCACGTAACTGGGGCCATGATCTGGTCTGGGCGCCGGGGAGCCTTCTTTCCATGTCTGAGTGCTCTCTAGTTTGAGATACTTGCTGGCAGTATACCAGCAAAGGTCCCCAACTCTGATGTTTAAAGAATCCAGTGTGACCTTGAACACAGAAACAGAGGACAGTGTCCCAGACAATCAGGGGTGTTTGGGGGAAACCAGGCCAACGAGCAGGGTCAGGGCCCAGCTCTGCTGTGGCCGCTGTTGGCTTCTTACTTTTCCTGCCCCTTCCCAGTTCAGTCTGCTTCCTTCTCCGGGAGCAAAGGAAAATGTTCCTGCCCGTGATCATTCTTTCAAAAAGACGTCTCCGCTGGTTCCTTTAGCCAACTACTTCAGTAGCTTTTAAAGTATAAGTCACTCTACAAAGCCAGATGTGAAAGATTCCATCTTGTGTGATTCTATTTATATGAAATGTCCAGAAAAGGCAAATTAATAGAGACAGAAAGATTGGCAGTTGCTTAGGGCCAGGGACAGAGATTGGCTAGAAGTGGGCTTATGATGGAGAGGTTTTAGAACTGGATTATAGTGATGTTTGCATAACTTCGTAAATTTACTAAAAGTTATTGAATAGTCCACAATGCCTATTGTAAAATATGTGAATTTGTGGTATATAAATTATGCCTACTGAAAAGATGTAAGAAGTAAAATTCACAAATTTTAAGCAGACAACCAAGTTGGACTGAGTTGATGGGGAAGAGGTTATAGATGAATTTGGAAATGGGCATGTGTGTCTCATTTTTGTTAACTGAATTATAATTAAAATCCCGAAAGTATTTTAAAGGAATTTATGGAACAGCCTTTGTCTGGGGAAGGACCACCTCCCTCTCGGTGTAAGCCCCGCCTCTAGCTCAGGTTTGCTGAGCTCCAGGCCCATGTGAGCATGTTACCCTGTCTGCTCCCCTGGGGGCAGGTGCTAAGTCAGTGACCCCCAGGTGTGGGCTGGGGGCCTGGGGCTGGTGTGCTCTGTGCTGTTGAACAAGGTTTTTATCTTCGTTTACTCTCTTTTTATGCTTTGGCACAGCTCGTTTGTAATCCAGATTAATGTCGAATGGTGTATCTTCTTGCTCAAAGTTTTGGCATTTAGTTTTGAGACTTCCCGTTGTTTTCAGAGCCATGTGATAAGCAAAAGAAAGTTTAGGGCAATTTCTTCCCCAACAATACAAGTTTCCAGCTCCTGGGCAGCTCAGTCCCGGGAGCCCGTGGCCCTTGATCTTGGGGGTGGTGAGTTGGAGCTCCACGCTGGGTGTAGAGATGCCTTAAATAAATACATACACTTCTTTAAAAAGCGTTTCCCTGGGACCTGGCTGTCCTCCGTCCCCCACCCTCTAGTGAGCAGGTACACGGAGAAGCTGCGACAGCAGCTGGGCCATGACTCCAAGTTCGTGCTGTGCTACGCGCAGAAGGAGGAGCTGCTGCTGGAGGAGATGTACACCGACACCATCGTGGAGCTGGTGGGCTTCAGGAACGAGAGCCTGGGCCCACTGGGCAGCCTGGCCTGCCTCCTGGACCACTGCACCGGCGTCCTCAGCGAGCAGGGCGAGACCATCTTCATCTGCGGGGACGCGGGCGTGGGCAAGTCCATGCTGCTGCAGCGGCTGCAGAGCCTGTGGGCCGCGGGGCTGCTGGACGCCGAGTTCAAGTTCTTCTTCCACTTCCGCTGCCGAGTGTTCAGCTGCTTCAAGGAGGGCGACACGCTGTGCCTGCGGGACCTGCTCTTCAAGCATTACTGCTACCCAGAGCAGGACCCCGACGAGGTGTTCGCCTTCCTGCTGCGCTTCCCCCAGACGGCCCTCTTCACCTTCGACGGCCTGGACGAGCTGCACTCGGACTTCGACCTGAGCAGTGCGCCAGACACCTGCTCCCCCTGGGAGCCCGCCCACCCACTGCTCCTGCTGGCCAACCTGCTCAGCGGGAAGCTGCTCAAGGGGGCCTGCAAGCTGCTCACGGCCCGCACAGGCATCGAGATCCCGCGTCAGCTCCTCCGCAAGAAGGTGCTTCTGCGGGGCTTCGCCCCCAGCCACCTGCGCGCCTACACGCAGAAGGTGTTCCCCGACCGCGTGGTGCGGGAGCGCCTGCTGGCCCAGCTGGAGGCCAACCCCAACCTCTGCAGCCTGTGTGCCGTGCCCCTCTTCTGCTGGATCATCTTCCGCTGTTTCCAGCACTTCAGCAGTGTTTGGGAGGGCTCTGCGCAGCTGCCCGACTGCACGGTGACCCTGACTGATGTCTTCCTGCTTGTGACCGAGGTCCACCTGAACAGGACTCAGCCCACCAGCCTGGTGCAGCGGAACACGCGCAGCCAGACCGAGACGTTCCGCGCCGGCCACGGCGCCCTGCGCTCGTTGGGGCAGGTGGCCCACTGGGGCATGGAGAAGAACCTCTTTGTCTTTGGCCCGGAGGAGGTGCAGGCGGCTGAGATGCAGGAGGCGGAGCTGCAGCTGGGCTTCCTGCGGGCTGTGCCGGAGCAGGGCCTGGGCGGCGACCAGCAGTCCTATGAGTTCTTCCACCTCACCCTCCAGGCCTTCTTTACCGCCTTCTTTCTCGTCATGGACGACAAGGTGGGCACTCAGCAGCTGCTCAGGTTCTTCCAGGAGTGGGCACCTCCTGGGGGGGCAGGAGGCCAGTCCTGCTACCCCTCCTTTCTCCCCTTCCAGTGCCTGAAGGGCAGTGGCCTGGCAGGGGAGGACCCCTTCAAGAACAAGGATCACTTTCAGTTCACTAACCTCTTCCTGTGCGGGCTGTTGTCCAAGGCCAAGCAGAAACTCCTGCAGCACCTGGTGCCCGCCGCAGCCCTGCGGAGAAAGCGCAAGGCCCTGTGGGCACACCTGTTGGCCAGCCTGCAGACCCACCTGAAGAACCTGCCCCGAGTGCAGTCGGGGGGCTTCAACCAGGTACAGGCCATGCCCACCTTCCTCTGGATGCTGCGCTGCATCTACGAGACCCAGAGCGAGAAGGTGGGGCGGCTGGCGGCCAAGGGCATCTGCGCTAACTACCTCAAGCTGACCTACTGCAATGCGTGCTCGGCCGACTGCAGCGCCCTCTCCTTCGTCCTGCACCACTTCCGCAAGCGGCTTGCCCTTGACCTAGACAACAACAATCTCAACGACTACGGCGTGCAGGAGCTGCAGCCCTGCTTCAGCCGCCTCACCGTCATCAGGTAAGGATGCTGGGCACAGGGAGCAGCCAGTGGGGCCAGGGCGGGCCAGGCTCAGGAGACACCAGGACGTGCCTCGAGGCGTAGGAGCTCCTGACTTACCCTGGCACTCATGACCACTGGTCCTGGAACACCCGGACCTGTTCTGTTTCAGGATGGTAGAGGGCAAGGAGCACAGCTTCTGTGGCAGGAGGCCCCGGCTGGGTGTCCTTGAATGAGTTGCTTAACCTCTCTGATTTCTCGTCTGGCTAAGGGAGTTGCTGGTATCCTAGCAGTTACAGTAGTAACAGCCCGCATTTATTGAGAACGGGTGAAGTGCATTTCAGATTTTACGTGAGTGAATCTTCCACCCTATATATGGTAGGCACTCTTGTCTTCATTTGGCAAATGAGGAAGTGGAGGCACAGAGATGTTCTCGAGGGCACACGGCAGGGCCACGATGGAACCAGAATCATAAAGAACCAACCTTTTGAGATTCGTGGGAGGCTCAGAGATGGCCCGTGAACGGTTTCTGGCACGTGGGAGCTTTTGTGATTGCAGAAAAAGCAGACTCTGTGTGCTTTTCGGCCTCAATTACTTTCCGTGATCAAAGCCAGCAGCCTTGAGCTGCCAGGGATCCTAGTACAGAGTGCTGACTCTTGAGGGGTTTCCTGTTTGATGGTTTAGAGGAAAGAGAGGCCAGTCTGCTTTCTTCTGTTAGCATTTCCTCTATAAAATACACCTTGTAAATCTCTGTGAGGGTTTCAGTTCTCATAACTTGGCTCATGCATTTCTGAGGAGCAGAGGGGATTTGGAATGGATCCTGGGTGCCTGTAACACCAGTGCCACAGTGTACATTATGTGGGGGATGGTGGGGTGCAGGGAGCCCAAGGCTGCCCTGGACTGCTCTCTGTGCTCTCAGCCTGGGGTGCACTCACACTCCAGGCCCCCAGTGCTCATCTCACGAGATGGGGCACACCAAGGTGGTGCTCCTGCCCCAGGCGGCTGTCCTTGGGTGACATTTTCCTCCACACCAGTAAAGGAGAGAGCAGGAGGAAATGGGCAACTCCAGAGAAGCATTTTGAGCTTCTTGAGACCATCAGTTAGGGTTAATTTTGACTGAGAGTTAGTGAAAGCTTAGATAGGTTACAAGCTTGTCTCCCATGGAAAAGTCCAGAGGAGGGCAGTTCAGGGCTGCTATGGTGCCTCCATGACCCTCAGGAGCCCAGGCTCTCTTCTGCTTTGCAGTGGCCCTGCTACCCTCACTACCTGATTTCCACCTCTTGGCCCAAGATGGCTGCTCATTTCCAGCCATTCAGTTGACATTCCAGCCACCAGGAAGAAGAAAGGGCAGAGAAGGACAAACCTCATTCTTTTAAGAAGACTTCTCAGCTATTGCTAATGAGACTTCTGCTTAGATTTCCCAGGGCAGAACTTAATCCCATGTGCCCAGTTAAAGAAATGGAGGATTCTCCTTCTAAGGAAGCACAGATACTGGATGTGACTAGTAGCCTCTACCACCCTGAGGCGGCCATGCAGTGTGTGTACGCCCTGTGCCCCAGCACCAAAGTGGGCACCATGGGAGGAGGGGTCCTGAGTATCGGACCTGATCATTTTGATGTGGCCTGAAAATCTAACTTTTACTTGTTCAGCCTTTCATTTATTTTTTTTTAAAGATTTATTTATTTATTTATTTGAAAGAGAGAGAAAGAGAGAGAGAGCACATGAGATGGGGGAGGGTCAGAGGGAGAAGCAGACTCCCTGCTGAGCAGGGAGCCCGACGCGGGACTCGATCCCAGGACTCCAGGATCATGACCTGAGCTGAAGGCAGTCGCTTAGCCAACTGAGCCACCCAGGCGCCCCAGCCTTTCATTTATTACAGAGGTCAGCTTGTGGGCCCAGGTTGGCCCAGGGCTTGTGTTTGTAAATAAAGTTTTATTGGAACACAGCCACACCCATTTGTTTACATATCAGCTGCTTCACACTACAGAGTCAAGTAGTTGCAATAGAGACCACACAGCCCTCAGACCCTAAAATATTTGCTCTCTGGCCTTTTAGAGAGAAGTTTGCTGACGCTTGGATTATTATCTCACCCACCCCTGATAGATCATTCTCATCCATCCCAGAGCCTTACTGTGTCCTTCAGCCTCACCTAAATAATGGGGTGGAGGGTTGAAAAAATCAGGGTAGTTTGTTATACAGATTACTTGGTAGTAAAAGCATTTCACATTTTAGCCACATCAAGATATCCTGTTAGTATGGGGATTGTGCAGAACAATTCCAGTGCGTGGCTGGTCCTTGTGCAGGAGACCACCATCATCCTGAAGGCTCTCTTTTCCTGCCCCCTCTGTGGATGGGGAGGCTGTCGGCATAGTGGCTGAGACCGTTCTCTATTTTCTGCCTTTTGCAGGACACACACTATCTCTGGCCCCACTTGCAAGACGGGGGAGCGTTCCCTCGTCCAGCTTTTCATCACTAGAAGCAGCTCCGCGCGGTTCCAAATCCCACAGCCCCTGCTATGCAATGAGAACCACAGAGAGGGCCTGGCTGACACGAGGCCACCCACAAATGACAGATGTCAGAGCTGGCTGGCCTCCCGTGTCCTTTATGTGTCCCTCTAGCCCTCCTGTTGGGTCGGGGCTGTGCCGTGCCTGCTGACCGGCGGGTTCTGGGTGGGTCTGTCGGCCCCACGACAACTGGGCTTTTTAGGAGCTATTTGGCTGACTGCTCTGGCCACCCTCTCAGGGGGTGTTTCTAGTGGGGGGGGGGGAAGAGGGGGAGAAACTTCAGGACCTACAGGCTCCTGGGTCCTTGTGGCATTGATGCTGCTTCATAGTGAGCAGCTGCCATGATTTGTAACTTTCTTTGCTGTTTCGTTTCAGACTCAGTGTAAACCAGATCACAGACAGCGGGGTAAAGGTGCTATATGAAGAGCTGACCAAATACAAAATTCTGACCTTCTTAGGGTATGTATTCCTGAACAGTGCCAGGCCAGGGATATAGCAATAAAACAGAGGAGTGGGGAACTGCCATTCGTGTGGGTCGCTGGACGGTTGGGATGATGGCCGAGGCACCAGGAAGGTCCCGAACGGGGAGCCGGGAGTCCTGGGTCCTGCTCTTGGCTCGACCAGCAGCCCACTCTTTGAGCAAGTCAGGAAATGTGGCAGAGCTGCAGCCTTTTCACTTGTGTATTGGGATCTTAACATAGGCAAGTGTTTGACGGGTGGTGGTTGGGGGCTGCTGAGGGAATAGCTGGGGATTTTTTTTTTTTTTTTTAAGATTTATTTATTTGAGGGAGACTGAGCTGAGTGGAGGGAGGGGCAGAGGGAGAGAGAGAATCTTAAGCAGACTCCCCACTGAGAGTGGAGCCCGACATAGGGCTCGAGCCCAGGACCCTGAGATCATGACCCGAGCCGAAATCAAGAGTCGGATGCTTAACCAGCGAGCCACCCAGGCACCCCTGGGGCTATGTTTCATAAATGCTAGATACTGTTTACGCATTAGATTCACCACTGTGGGCCCATGATCTCTCATCCAGAGCCCTGAGGGCCAGACACCAATCAGAATTCAGTGTACGTGCTGTATTGTGATGATAATGACCAGTGAGGTCAAGGGCATTCACCTTGGTTTCAAATACTTTAATATTTCTGCAGCAAAATGTATGAATAGTCAAAGCAATTAGGATAAAGACCACGAATGGCGCCACATCAGGGGCCAGAATGGTTGTGAAAAGCTTTGGGTTTTCAGAGCCTCTGGGAGTTGGAGTGTGAGCGCTGGTGGCCTCTGCTGACTGAGCTGCAGCCTGTCGGCAGCCCCTGGGCCCCCCCTCCCTCCGCGGTGGAGCGAGGCCCTGGAAGCACACGATCGCAGGCTGCCGTTCGGCTCGGGAGCTGTGTGTGACTGAGGGACACTTGAAACCCGTCTAGTTACCACCTTCAGCTTCTCTCTGCCTTCTTGCTGAATTGGTGTCGGGGGTAAAATGACTAACAGGGAGCAGTGAGGAGGTTCCAACACTCAAACATTTTCCCCTCAAGATGCTGCTTGTAACCTCAATCGAACAATACCCATCACGTGCCGCCGGTTGCGCACGCAGCCTTGGGGTGATCACACGCAATTGTCCTGATGCCCCTGTGGGGGAGCCGTGATTGCTGCTCCTTATTACAGATGCTGAGCAGAGGCCGGGCCCGTGGCAGAGCTGGCTCTGAACCCGGCCTGCGAGACCCCGGAGCTCCAGACTGCTCTCCGTGTGTCCTTCCTCTCTCCTTTCAGCCCAGACTTTAGAAATCGGCAGCCAGCACATACCCATTTTAAAAATGGTCATTAAGATGACACTGGGACACAGGAATAAAAAGCACAGAGTAAGGAATATAGTTAATGATATTGTTTTGTTTTTCAATAGAAATATTTTAATTTAAATTCAATTAATTAACATATATATATAATATAATGTATTATTGGTTTCAGAGGTAGAGGTCAGTGATTCATCAGCCTTATGTAGTACCCAGTGCTCATTACCTCACATGCTTTAATGCCCATCACCCAGCCACCCCATCCCCCCACCCCTCTCCCCTCCAGCAGCCCTCAGTTTGTTTCCTGTGATTAAGAGTCTCTTATGGTTCGTCTCCCTCTCTGATTCTGTCTTGTTTTATTTTTTCCCTCCCTTCCCCTATGCTCCTCTGTTTAGTTTCTTAAATTCCACATACTAGTGAGGTCATATGATACTTGTCTTTCTCTGCCTGACTTATTTCGCTCAGCATAATACCCTCTAGTTCCATCCACGTTGTTGCAAACGGCAAGATTTCATTTTGTGATGGCTGCATAATATTCCATTGTGTATATATACCACATCTTCTTTATCCATTCATCTGTCGATGGACATCTGGGCTCTTTCCACAGTTTGATTATTGTGGACATTGCTGCTATAAATATTGGGGTGCAGGTGCCCCTTCGAATCACTACATTTGTATCTTCGGGGTAAATACCCAGTAGTGCAATTGCTGGGTCTTAGGATAGCTCTATTTTCCACTTTTTTGAGGAACCTCCATAGTGTTTTCCAGAGTGGCTGCACCAGCTTGCATTCCCACCAACAGTGTAGGAGGGTTCCCCTGGTCAGTGATATTGTAAGAGCATCCTATGGTGACAGATGATAGCTACACTTGTAGTGAACATAGCATAACTTACAAACTTGTGGATTCACTATGTTGTACACCTGAAACTAATGTAACACTGTGTCAACTATACTTAAAAAAAAAAAAAAAAGCTGAGGTTGGGATCCTAAAGTCTCATGCTGTGCTTTCTCTCGAAGCCTATACAACAACCAGATCACTGACGTTGGAGCCAGGTACATCGCCAGAATCCTGGACGAGTGCAAAGGCCTCACACACCTGAAGTAAGTGGGGGGTAGGCGTGGCAGGTTATTCAGTAGCCTCTGTGGTCACCCCTTCATTATGCAAACAGTATAAATGTCACCATAAAGAGCACTCGCCCTAAAGCCTTCTGCTTGCCCAGAGCCATACTGGTCAAGTGAGACCTGTGTGTGGAAGGTAAGCTGTCTGCACAGAGGAATCATGGCCTAAGGGGGAGGCTTGAGTTTCCGCAGGGCCAGGGGAGGGTCTGGCTTCTGGTTCATGGACAGGGCCTTTCTGCTGGGTCCTCACATGGTGGAAAAGGAGGCAAGGGAGCTCGGTGGTGGGGGGGAAGGGGCTCTTATAAATCACTGATCTCATTCACGACAGCTCCACCCTCACGATCTAATCACCTCCAAGGGCCCTGCCTCCTAATACCATCACCTGAGGGGTTAGAGTTTCAGCATATGGATTTTGGGGGGACACAAACATTCAGACATGACACCCATCTGGTTGCCAGGAAGAGCTGGATCGTTGGGCCTGTCCCAGACATGCTCTGCCAGAGATGACCAAGCTCCGGGCTCGGAGGAGCCCTTGGTGCTGCCCAGGTGACAGAACGCACACCTTGGTCACTTGCAGCTGAGGCGGGAACCTCCTGGGTCTGCTGAGGGAAATGAGGGACACACCGAAGGCCATTTAAAGAACCTCCGGGAAAGCTTGGGTCCCTAAGTTTCGTCAGAGACATCGACCAGTGTCCTGGAGAGGATTCTGACGGCTCTCTCTAGGGCGGTGGGGCCTTCCTTGCGAGGAAGCCAGGGGCATGGGCGCCGCAGGTCCCAGGAGAGCGGGTGACGAGGAGCTGACAGTGGGGTCCCCCCACTGCTGGGGGCTGACCTGTGCACGGCTCTCTTTACAGACTGGGGCAGAACAAAATAACGAGTGAAGGAGGAAAGTGCCTCGCCCTGGCTGTGAAGAACAGCAAATCGATCTTTGAGATTGGGTGAGTGGAGGCGAGCGCGCGTGTGCACGCACGTGCAAGTGTGAGTGTGTGAGATACACGCTGCTCGGCGTTCGAGCGTGCCACTGCTGTTCTCTGATGTAAATATACCCAAGCCCCAGGCCGGACTGCAGCTTCCCTTGTGCACACTTACTTCATTCATGCAAAAGTCCGTTATTCTCACCGCCAGCGAACAGAGGGAGCCGTTCTAGCCTATGGGGTAACTTTCCACAGGCAGACGGTCTTCATCTTAGCAATGTTCTATACTCCCTGGAGGCTTTTTTTTTTTCTTTTTTTTTTAAAGATTTTATTTCAAGGGTGCCTGGGTGGCTCAGTTGGTTAAGCAACTGCCTTCGGCTCAGGTCATGATCCTGGAGTCCCGGGATCGAGTCCCACATCGGGCTCCCTGCTCAGCGGGGAGTCTGCTTCTCCCTCTGACCCTCTTCCCTCTCGTGCTCTCTGTCTCTCATTCTCTCTCTCTCAAATAAATAAATAAAATCTTTTAAAAAAAATAAAAATAAAAGATTTTATTTATGGGTGCCTGGGTGGCTCAGTTGGTTAAGCGACTGCCTTCAGCTCAGGTCATGATCCTGGAGTCCCGGGATCGAGTCCCACATCAGGCTCCCTGCTCGGCGAGGAGCCTGCTTCTCCCTCTAACCCTCCCCCATCTCATGTACTCACTCTCTCTCTCATTCTCACTCTCTCAAAATAAATAAATAAATCTTTAAAAAAAAATTTTATTTATTTATTTGACAGAGAGCACAAGCAGGGGGAGGGGCAGGCAGAGGCAGAGGGAGAAGCAGGCTCCCCGTGGAGCAGGGAGCCCGATGCGGGGCTCAATCCCAGAACCCCGGGATCATGACCTGAGCTGAAGGCAGACGCTTAACCAACTGAGCCACCCAGGCGCTGAGGCCATTTCTTTTTAATTCGGTTTTTTTTCCATTTTTTTTTAATTGTGGTAAAATACATATAAAAAGTTACCATCTTAACCATCTGTAGGGATACAGTTCAGGGGCATTATGCATCCTCATTGTTGTGCAACCATCACCACTGTCCATCTCCATAATTCTTTTCATCTTGCAAAAATCTCTCTCCCCATTCCCAGATAACTCCCGTCCTCCCTCCCTCGAGCCCCCACCCACCACCCTCCGACTTCCTGTCCCTGTGACTTTGCCTTCGATAGGTACCTCACAGAAGCGGCACCATACACTATTTGTGTCTTTGTGCCTGGCTTACTTCACTTGGCCCAGGGTTCTCAAGGCTCATCCACGCTGTAGCTTGTGTTGGAATTTCCTTCCTTTTTAAGGCTGAGTAACAAACAGTCCACTGTATGTATGCACCACATTTTGTCCGTTCGTCTGTCAGTGGACACTTGGGCACCTTCTGCATTTTGGCTCTCGTGGGTAGTGCTGCTAGGAACATGGGTCTACAAGGATCTCTTGGATTTCTTTTGGCTGTATACCCAGAAGTGGAGTTGTTGGATCAGCTGGTAAGTCTATTTTTAGGTTTTTGAGGAAATGCCACACTGTTTCCCACAGCAGCCGCACTGCATTACATGCGCACCCGCAGTGCAAAAGGGTTCCGGATTGTCCACATCCTTGCCAACACTTGTTATTCTCTGTTCTTTTGGTAGTAACCATCCTAACAGGTATGAGGTGATATCTCATTGTGGTTTTGATTCTGGAGGCTTCTTCAACCTTTTTGTATTGTTATAATTTTTATATTATTATAAAAGAAACAGATAATTTTACAAAATTGATTTTATGAAAAATATACTAAAAATCATCTCAAATATTATCAACATTTGAAGTCAGTTAAACTTTCTTGCTCTCACATGCAGGTGTGTGCTCTATTTTTTTTTTTTTAAGATTTTATTTATTTGACAGAGAGGGAGTACAAGCAGGGGGAGCAGGCAGAGGGAGAAGCAGGCTCCCCACTGAGCAGGGAGCCCAATGCAGGGCTCGATCCCAGGACCCTGGGATCATGACCTGAGCCGAAGGCAGATCTGTTTTTTTTTGAATATAGTAAAGGTCAAACTGTATGTACAGAATTTTATTCTTTTTCATTTAATCTCATATCACAAGTAGTTTTCCACTCTATTAAAAATTTGATACCATTCAACCATATAGTACACATACCTTTTTTTTGTAGTTTCAATTTTTTATTTAAATTCCAGTTAGTTAACATATAGTATATTAGTTTCAGGAGTAGAATTTACAATACCCAGTGCTTATCACAAGTGCCCTCCTTAAAGCCCATCCCCCATCTAGCCCATCCTCTCCCCACCGCACCTCCCTCCAGCAAACTGAGGTTTGTTCTCTGTAGTTAAGACTCTGTTTTATGGTTTACCACTCTCCCTCGCCCATGTTCATTTATTTTGTTTCTTAAATTCCACATATGAGTGAAATCATATGGTATTTATCTTTCTCTGACTTATTTCACTTAGCATTATACTCATTAGCTCCATCCACATTGTTGCAAATGGCAAGATTTCATTCTTTTTGATGGCTGAATAGTACTCCACTGTGTGTGTGTGTGTGGTGTGTGTGTGTGTGTGCACACACACACAACATCTTCTTTATCCCTTCATCCATCAATGGACATTTGGTCTCTCTCCATAGCTTGGCCATTGTAGATAATGCTGCCATAAACATTGGGGTGCATGTGTCCCTTTGAATCAGTGTTTTTATATCCTTTGGATAAATACCTAGTAGTGCAATTGCTGGACCACAGGGTAGTTCTATTTTTAACTTTTTGAGGACCCTCCATACTGTTTTCCAGAGTGGCTGCACCAGTTTGCATTCCCACCAAGAGTGTAAGAGGGTTCCCCTTCCTCCACATCCTCCTCGAATACACATACTTTTTATGCAAAACACTGAGAACTCATTGCAGGGCTCTAGCATCTCCAGGAGCATGGTGGCGGGTCGCTGGTGCAGTGAGAGGCCATTGCCCAGGCAGTGCCAGGTCTGCTGTGCGTGGGCCGGGCACACAGTGCTCTCCACCTATTAAAAATAGGTATCACTTGCTGTAGGCCAGGCGCTATTCTAAGTGCTCTGCATATATTAATTTAATCCCCACAATAACTCTAGGGGGAATGTTCTTATTAGCCCCATTTTACAGATGAGGAGACTAAGTTCCAAGAGATAATGTAATTCACATAATCTTAAATCCAGATAAAAATCCAGTTAACACGGGAGCCCAGCATCCTGCCTCTCAGAACCTTGCAGGTTATACGCTGTGGGAGGGTATGGGGCTTTGTTATTGCAGCTCCCCGCCCAGCCCCCCAGACCACAACAACCCACTAGCACGCTGGAGTAGGGTCCTCTTCACCTAAAAGCAGCATTGCTGGTGAGGTTTCCGAGGGTGCTTCCCGATCTTTGCTTCTTGGAAGACCGACTGTGTCCTCACGAGTGTCTCAGAGCCCTGCAGAGGGTCAAATGGATGCTGGCAGTTGGCACCTCCACAGGCTCCCTTTCAGGTTGCTGCCAACCCACATCCTCGGTGGTGGCGGGGGCATTTCTGCGACAGTCGTGTGCTCGGGCCCTCTGACAGCTCTCTGAAAGCCCACGGTGATCTTAGTCTCTCATGGTGCATCTACCCAATGGGCTTCTGCTGCTCTTATCCCTTTGCATTTGAAGCCTAGAGCAGCTTCACTAAGCGGCTGGTGTGGGAACATTCCCCGGGCCGGGGCTCCAGGGACAAAGCCAAGACCTCTGCCTGTGAGTGTGCAACCAAGCGTGACCACCAGCAGCAAGTCAGGGGGGAGCACGAGCTCCCGTTCACCGTCTTGCCTCTGCCCTCAGGATGTGGGGCAACAGAATCGGCGATGAAGGAGCAAAGGCCTTCGCAGAGGCTCTGAGGAACCACCCCAGCCTGACCAACCTGAGGTACCTGCTGCTTTCTGAGACCCGCTGTCCCCAGGGTCCAACCTGGGCACTCTGTGTGCCTCCTGGTTTGCGAGGGGAGGAGCCAAGGGGAAGAGAGTGGTTGGCTTTCCTAATGTGTGGGGGGGATTTTTCTTTCGTAAACAGTTTTATGGACATGTAAGTAGCATAGCACATTACTGTTCAGCTTGGCCACTTGTCATATGTGCACACCAATGTACCCGTCACCCGGATCAAGACCTAGGACTTTGCCAGCTCCTCTGCAGTCTCCCCAGGCTCCTTGGCAGTGGGGGAGTGGGGAGGAATTCTCAAGTCCAGATAACACTGAAAGGGATGCCCCTTCCTCACTCACAGGACGGTGCTGAGACAGAAGGGAACCTTCCTCCCTGTAAAGACCTACTCCTCCCTGGCCTTCTTTTAGTCCTCTGGCCAAATCTCAGAGCTTCGGGTGTCTCCCTGTTGCCCGGGTTCTTCCTAACACTGAAAAAGAAACCCAAGTTAGTGGGGGCAACAGCAGAGTTTCTTCTTCATGAGAACAGAGGACGCTTCTCCAGGTCTTATTGATGGGCACACTGAAAACATCAGCCGCCTGAAGCAGAGCCCTCCCAGCCCCTGATCTGCTTGGGACCAGGTCTCGCTGATGTTCCATTTCCTGTCTGGCCTCTCCTTGAGCGGTCTTGTGCCTGTCCTCCTGCTCAGAGCGTGTGCCCTGGAGCAACAAAGCTGGAACTGCTGCTGGCCCGGCTGAGCACTTCTGCTTCCTGCCTCAAGTCAGCTTCCGTCCAGGCAGGGGCCGCCTCCAGGCAGCATCTTCTGGGTGTTTCGGTTGCTGAAGCCAAAGCCAAATGTAGACGTGTCTCTAACGATTGATCCCACGTGTTTTCCTTCCTAGTCTTGCATTCAACGGCATCTCCACAGAAGGAGGAAAGAGCCTCGCACAGGCCCTGCAGCACAACACCTCTCTGAGAATATTCTGGTAATAACCAGAGTCCCTTTGAAAGGTTGGATCTCAGGGATTATTCCAAAGACCGTACAGCCTGGAATCTTAACTGAAAAACCACCTTTTTAATTGAAAAGGCTCTAGGCCTTTCCTCAGTGTTGAGTTGATAATTTCCTTCTAGAAGAGAAAACAGCCATTCCTAGAAGCACAAACAGGTACAGAAGGGGGGAGGTGGGCCCCAGGAGCATGGGTTTGACCTTTGCCAACCCAGACCTCAGGAAAACCCGAAGGCTGGTCATTCTGTCAGGATTATCCTCAGAGCACCTTCACGTAGGCCTTGCAGAGTCCAATTTTGGTGCACTTGGCTCAGACTTTTCTCCCTTCCTCCTCTTAAGCTGCCTTCCTCCCATGCAGCCCCCTCACAATCTGGCCCTTCGTGGTCCAGCTTCCCAGTCACAGGAAGCGCACATTCCTCACTCCCTGTCTGTCCTCCAGGGGTACTAATTTAGTGTATGTTGCCTTCTGACCGTGATTTGGGGGGGGGGGTTGTTTTTCCTTTTGTCATTTACTCTAACTTATTTGAATTTTATTTACCTGCCTGTATCATAAATTCCTTACGGGTGAGGGAACTGTATTAGGGACTCAAGGCACCTGAGATACCAGCTGAGTTCGTTAATATTGACAATATCATCATTTTGAGAGTTCTCCTACTAGACCTGCTGGCCAGTGAATGCATTTTTAATTCTTTTCCTCTAAAAAAAACCTTTAAAAATACTTTGAAATATTTTTAAAAAACTGTAAGGAAGTCAAAAAGTAGGAAGTGAAAGTAGTTCCTCCCTCGTGTTTTCCAGATCAACCTTTTTCTTCTAGCCTTTGAATGTATATTCTAGCCTTCTAGAATAATAGAAATAGCATCTTCTTACAAAATAGAATAGCATTTAGCAAGTGCCTTTTATTTATTTTTTTAAGATTTTATTTATTTATTTGACAGAAACAGCGAGAGCAGGAACACAAGCAGGGAGAGTGAGAGAGGGAGAAGCAGGCTTCCTGCTGAGCAGGGAGCCCGATTGGGGGCTCGATCCCAGGACCCCGGGATCATGACCTGAGCCGAAGGCAGACGCTTAACCGACTGAGCCACCCAGGCGCCCCAGCAAGTGGCTTTTAAAAAATATCTTAAGGGGCGTCTGGGTGGCTCAGTTGGTTAAGCGTCCAACTCTTGATTTCAGCTCAGGTGATGATCTCAGGGTCGTGAGGTCGAGCCCTGTGTCAGGCTCTGCACTTAGTGCAGAGTCTGTTCAAGATTCTCTCCTGGGTGGCTCAGGCATTAAGCGTCTGCCTTCGGCTCAGGTCATGGTCCCAGGGTCCTGGGATCGAGCCCTGCATCAGGCTCCCTGCTCAGCGGGAAGCCTGCTTCTCCCTCTCCCACTCCCCCTGCTTGTGTTCCTGCTCTCGCTGTATCTCTCTCTGTCAAATAAATAAAATCTTTAAAAAAAAAAAAAAAGATTCTCTCCCCCTGCCCCTCCCCACTGTGCATGGGCACGCTAAAGTAAATAAATCTTAAAAAAAAAAAAATCTTAACCACATGTCCACATTTTACATGTCCTTTTATGTCAGGGGTATCTCAGTCTCAACACAGTTGACATTTTGGTCCAAATCATTCTCGGGAGGGGCTGTCCTGTTCATTATAGGATGTTTAGCAGAATCCTGGGCATCTACCCAGTAGACACCAGCAGTACCCTCCAATTGTGATGATCAAAAATGTCTCCAGATGTGGACAAATGTCCCCTAGAGGGAAAAGCACCCAGTTGAGAACCCCTGCTCTATATTATTAGTAGTAACAATGTTACTACCGAACGTTTCTCGAGTGCTGACTATGCCATGCATTCTTCTCGGCCTTTTACCTTTTTTTTGAGAGCGGGAGAGAGAGAGAGAGTGAATAGTGTGGGGGGCAGAGGGAGAGAGAGAGAATCTTTAGCAGGCTCCACGCCCAGTGCAGAGCCCAACACGGGGCTCAGTCTCACAACCCTGAGATCATGACCTGAGCCAAAATCAAGAGCTGGACGCTTAACTGACCGAGCCACCCAGGTGGCCCTATTCTCAGCCCCTTATATGTGTTCACTCCCCCTCATAGCCACCCCATAATGTCTATACTGTGAGTGTTCACCTTATTTCTCTGGTGAGAAAACTCAGGCCCAGAGAAGTTAAACCACCTGCCCCCTGGTTGTCCTGCTAGTGAGTGACACACACTGGGCATGTCTGGCTCCTGAGTTCTCTTAAATATCATGTTCTTTTGCCTCATTCTCTCTACCTCATTCCCTCTAAAGGTTGTACAACGTCCCATTGAATGGATGTTTGCAATTTAGTTTCCCAGTAGCCTCTGCTGATATTCACTGGTGTTCCCACTTTACATTATGACCGATACCACTGCGGTCGATACCGCACACACAGATCCTTGTGTGCACATGTTTGCACACTGCAGGGTCAGTGTCCAGAAGTGCCACTGTGGGCTCAAAGTACAACACGTTTAAAATTCAGACAGATGCCGCCAAATTGCCTTTTGAGGAATGATTTTTTTTAAGATTCTGTTTCATTCTTCTTCTTTATTATTTCATCCACTGGCACAACAGGGTCCAATCCTATTTACAGAGCTAAGAGTCCTCTATGCTTTTATCTGGATTTCTTCTGGTTTCAAGAACAGCTGAGAGACTTCCTGAACTTTGAGTCCCTGAACATGGGTCCTTCACGACGGGCTTCAGACCAGAGCATTGAGCACATTTTAACGTGTAGTTGACAGGCTTTTCTAAGTCTTCCTACGACTGACTTTGGTAACAGGCTGTCAGAGATGTTCAAGGGGCTTTGGGGGCTGGAAGAAGCCTGGGAAGCAGGCATTGGCCCCTATCTTCTCTGGGATCTGAGGCCCCAGCAAATGGGAAGGGAGCTTGGGCTCTGCTAGAGAAGCAGAGCTAAGAAGTAGGAGCTTGGGTACAGGATTTGCACGAGAAATGAACCACCCTTTATTGTCTGTGGGGCTCAGAGGGTAGGATTGGGACCTGGCTGTTTGCTCAGTTCAGCTAGTGATTAGCAACCTAGGCTGGAGAGATCCGGGCCGGGATCCCACTTCTGAGAACTCATTTAAGAATGTGTGCCAGGTATGGCTCTCCTGAGTAAACCCTTCCTTTCTTTTCTAGGCTCACCAAAAATGAACTCAATGATGAAGTGGCAGAGAGCCTGGCAGAGATGTTGAAAGTCAACCAGACGTTGAAACATTTATGGTAACTCAGAGAACCTCAGAATTCCAGGCTGTGCTCCTTTTAAAACACATTTTTTGAGATGAGGTGCCTGGCTGGCTCAGTTGGTAAAGCATGCGACTCTTGATCTTGGGGTTGTGAGTTCAGGCCCTGTATTGGGTGTAGAGATTACTTAAAAAAATAAAATCTTAATAAAATGTACAGGTCGGTGGTCTTTAGCGTATTCACAAGGTTGTGCAACCAGCACCACAATCTAACTGTAGATCGGTTTTACTTTCCCACCCCCCAGCTGGAGTACAACCCCATGCATTAAGCAGCGCCTCCCCATCTTTCTCCCTCAGTCCCTGATCGATTGTCTCTATGGATTTGCCTATTCTAGGCATTTCACAGAAATGGAATCCTATAACATGTGACTTTTTGTCTGCATTCTTTCACTGGCATGAGTGTCCGAGGTTCATTGACATTCTGGCATGTGTCAGAGCCTCATGGCTCTGTGTGGCTGATATTCCTCTGTGGGGATCGTCCACAATCTGTCCATCCATCGGTTGGTAGGCATCGGGGTTGTTTCTACTTTTTGACTGTTGTGAATAATGCTACCTTGAACATTCCTGTGCATGTTTGTGTATGGACATATGTTTTCATTTCTCTTGGGTATACACTTAGGAATAGACTTGCCGGGTGATATGGCCACTCTGTATGTAACTTTTTGAGGAGCCACTAAAGTATTTTCTGAAGTGGCTGCTCACTGTACCTTCCCACCAGCAATGTGGGAAGGCTCCCAGTTGTCACATTCTCACCAGCAACACTCGCTGTTGTCCACTTTTTTTGTGGGTGTGAATTGGTATCTCATTGTGGTTTTGATCTGCATTTCCCTGCTGACTAACATTGGGCATATTTTTTTTTAAGATTTTATTTACTTCTTTGTCAGAGAGAGACAGACAGATACAGAGAGAGCATGAGCGGGGGAAGGGGAGAGAGAGAAGCAGGCTTCCCGCTGAGCAGGGAGCCCGATGTGGGACTCGATCCCAGGACCCTGGGATCATGACCTGAGCTGAAGGCAGACGCTTAACCGACTGAGCCACCCAGGTGCCCCTGACATTGGGCATATTTTCATGTACCTGTTGGTTTTTGTGTATCTTCTTTGAAGAAATGTCTCTCTATCCTTCCTCCAAATTTAATTTAAATGTTAATACATTTATTTGCCTTTTTACTGCTGGGTTGTTAGAGTTCTTTATATATTCTGGGTACTAGACACTAGGTAGACAGTTTGCAAATATTTCCTCTGTGAGGTTTTTCACTTTCTTGTTAGTGATCTTTGAAGCACGAAAGTGTTTAATTGTGATGGAAGTCCCGTTTATTTTTTTCTTTGGTGGTTTGTGTTTTAGGTGTCTCACTAAAACTGTTGCCCAACCCAAGGTCACAAAGATTTACACCTAAGTTTCCCTTTAAGTGTTATAGTTTGGCTCTTACCTTGAGGTATTAGATCCTAAATGTTAATTTCTGGAGTTAATTGTTGTGTGCAGTCGGAGGCGTAGGGCCCAAATTAATTCTTTGGCATGGGGCTATCCAGCTGTCCCAGCACCTCTTGTCGAAAAAACTATCTTTCCCTTTTAAATGGCCCTGATACTTTTGCCAAAAATCAATTGACCATAAACATACGGGTATATTTCTGGACTTTCTATTCTAGTTCATTGATCTGTTTATCCTTACGTCAGGATCACACTGTCCTGATTATTCTAACCAGGTAGTAAGTTTTGAAATCAGGAAGTGTGAGTCTTCCAACTTTGTTCTTCTTTCTCAAGGTTGTTTGGGCTCTTCTGGGTCCCTTGTATTTCCATATGAATTTCAGCTCACCTTGTCAGCTTCTGTGAAACAGCCAGTCTGTGCTTTTACATCTGTTTTGTTGTTTTTCTGGCCTGTAGACTTTCTTTTCTCTCCTGCCCTTGGTGCCAGGCCAGCCCCTGCAGGGAGCTCTGAGCAAGACCAGGGCTAGAGAGCGAGTCTTGGCTGCTTCCTGCACGCACAAACCGCACTGCCCTCATGAAGGAGGCCCCGGGGGGCGTGTGTGCCTGAGCCCTGCCACACTCTTTGGCTCTCTTACTACCCGGCCTCTTGCCAGCTCTTGGTTGAAAGCAGCTCTCCCAGCAAAGTGGAGGTGATGCCAGTGCTGGCAGCCGTGGAGGTGATGAGGAAGCAGCAGTTTAACCCGGTGCACGGTTCTGGGTCCACTTCCAGGTTCTGTCTTTGCTCCTTTTGCCAAAATGTCCACGTTACGTTGTGGTCGTCCTTACCCAGGGGGTCATCACCTCTGCCCCTGAGCCCAGGGGTCCCGCTTTGGGAGATGTGGCTGAAAGACTGGGGCACGGTCCTATGTGCTGGGGCAGCAATGGCGACAAGAGCTCCCTGCCCCTGGGCATGGGGGCAGAAACTGTGAGAACGACTTCCTTCATACACATCCTCCCACTGAGACCTCACACACCCAGGGAGGGGGTGTTCTCTTGCTTCCATTTTACAGATCAGGCCACTGAGGCATAGATAGCGTGAGCTTATTTCTTCAAGCATCTGTGACTGAGAAGTGGGGAGTGGGTGTGTGTGGAGGAGGGGAGCTTTGAACCGCGACACTGTCCTGCCTCTTCAGGGGGTTGGCCTCTTCTCGCTTAATTTCTATAATCTCATCAATCACGACGGTGAAGCTCTCATCTTCCTGGTAGGGCTGCCTTGTTGGGTCAGTGCCCAGGATTTCTTAGGGTCAAGTTCAGTAGTAACCTTATTCTACGAATAGCCGGGAGCGAGGAGTGGGTATGTGATGACGCATAGACACATCACCGCCTTGTGCGGTGTGTAGCTCTTGGTTGGGTTGGAAGCCCAGCTGCCCAGGAGAGCACTTGAGAAATTGTCCAGGCTCCCCGGCTGTATCAGAAACCTTGGGATCACTGCTACCTGACCTAATGGGATGCACTCCTAGAGGCCCCGTTATGGATGCTTTCCCGCTGGGACCCATGAGTGGCAGCAGGAGAATCCTTCTCTTCCCACCCCTGCCAGAGGTTGGACAGGACAGGGTGCATTCTTAGGAGCCTTTGTTTCTCCAATGAATTGAACAGCCAGTTAGCAGCTACTTAACTTTAAAAACTGCCTTGCCTTCCCCAGCCAGCTGGAAGGCCACCAGACTGCCTGTCCGCTGGGTGTTTCTTAGAATTTGTTGTTCAGACTGGTGGCCTCCAAACATTTTTGACTGGGCACCCCCTGCAGTGAAGAATGCCAAAGACACACATAAATGCATTCATGTATTAAATTATCTATGTATGAATGCACAGATATATTATGCTCATTCTAAAAATATACCGAAAAATTAAACATTTTAAAGGATGTCCTTTATTCTGGTAGATCTGCTCAAGACAGTCTTCGCCAGATTAAAAGTCACGCGGACACCGTTCTTCCCCCAACCGTGTCTCATTCCCACCATACCCTTACAACTCCCTAATGGAGGGGGCAGAGTTGATCCAGTACTAAGGATCTGCTACAAGATATGTTCTTCTTTCAGGCTTATCCAGAACCAGATCACAGCCAAGGGGATTGCCCAGCTGGCAGACGCCTTACAGAGGAACACTGGCATTATGGAGATTTGGTAAGACTCATCCACCGCTGGTCGTAATAGTAACAGTGCTCACTTACTCAGCACCACCATCTGGGTGCCAGGCACAATGTGCAGGGGAGCTCTTTGCACTTATTCCTCATCTTTCCCATTATCTTGTGAAGTAGCTGGTATTATTTCCATTTCACAGATGTAGAAACTGAGGCCCAGAGCAGTTAAGTAAACCTGCCCAAGGTGCCACCTAAGAAGAGCAGCTGGAATCTGGCCCAGTTGGCCTGCCCCTGCTCTCCTCCGCGGTCCCCTGCCCTCCTCTGCTTCCCTCAGGTTCCGGAGCAAACAGCTCCAGAAAGGCATTCCCACTGCGAGTGAAGCACTCAGGGACTCAGGAAGCTGAGACGAACGAACGTGCTAGCTGGAGTTTGGGGCCCGTTCTTCTCCTTTTCTGGGCTTCCTGGGCTTGAGGAGCTACTTCCATGCTGATTTGAGCTGACCTGTGCTCTTCCTCAACTTCCTGTTTCTGCTTTGAGGCGTTGCTTCTGGGGCTAGTGGGAGCCAAATCGTTTGCTTTCTACAACACTGAGCCCTATTCCACCCCGCTAGTGCCTCACAAGACACATACCCCCGCCCCTGTTTGGGTCTGGGCTTGTAGAATATGCAGGGCCAAGTGGGGTTTGGGGGGAGTTCCCATTAGTAACAGTTGCAGCCACGGTTTGGGTGCTGGGGAAATGGCAGTTAGTCAGACAGAAAGGACCCTGATTGCTTAAGAGTACTGAGCCCAGGTAGGCCAGGCTGCAGAAATTTGCAGGCAACGGTTGGCCTCTACTCTTCTCAGACGCTGTTGAGGACAGTTGTAAGGGTCCACAGCTACTCTTAAGAGCTGAGAACTGGGGACTGAACAGACTCCTGAGTGCTCTGGAGTTTTTCCTGCACCTCCAGCGGGAAACAGCCCTGCAAAGTGACCGTGTGGAGGACCCGACAGGGGGCAGAGCCAGACCTCCCTAGAGGACAGACGAGAGGAAGAGTTCACGCTCTTACTGGGGCTGCTCTGTGAACTCAGATCCTCAGCTCAGGGGGTAGTTACTCATTAACTACTTTATTTCTTCATGACTGGGGGAGAACTTCCCAACCAAAAAAAAAGTAAATCGAGGTACAGTCCCTTGACCTCGGCTCCGAGAACAGTGCGTTTTAAACTTCTCTTTGGAACTTGTCAGCGGAGCAAAATGAGTTTGGTGGGTTGCAACCAGCATTATTTAAAAAATGAACTTGAGCAGAGTACCAGCAAGCACTGTGCGTAGTATGAAGTGTGATTTTTTTTTTTTTTAAGATTTTATTTATTTGACAGACAAAGCGAGAGAAGGAACGCAAGCAGGGTCAGAGGGAGGGGGGGAAGCAGGGACTCGATCCCAGGACCCTGGGACCATGAACTGAGCCCAAGGCAGACGCCTAATGACTGAGCCAGCCAGGCGCCCCTGCCGTGTGATTTTATAATCTTGTTTCAGATATGGGTATGTGCGTATGAACAGATTGGTTCACAGTGTTAAATGTAATTCTTACTCGGGTCGTGGTTTAAAAAACGCTTGGAAAACACTTCGAGGGAAGAAAGCCGGAGGCGCTGTGGCCTCTGCGCCTGCGCGGCCGCGCCCCCTCCTCGGTCCGGAAGGCCTGTGAGAGCTCGGTGGACTTGAGTTTGCGTTCGTCCCGAGCCCCTCCTGCCTGTGGCCCGTTCCCCAGAAGCCCTTCATGTCCTGCTGCTTCTGTGCTCCAAGGACAGCGGGCGGAGGGGGAGGACGACGTAGGCCAGGCTGCAGAAGTTTGCAGGCCACGGTTGGTCTCGACTCTTCTCAGAGGCTGAGGAGGAGAGTTGTAAGGGTCCACAGCTGCTTTAGTGAACTGTCAAGCTTGAAGAGGTGCATTTGTCCCTACACAAGGGACGGTTCGTGCAGGGCCAGGTGTCTTTAACTTCCAGGTGTGCTACCCAGAGCTGGAAGGAGGCACTTTGTGTGTGTATGGGGGCAGGGGGCGGATTGAGAGAGAAGGCAAGAGGGAGAGCTCAGGGGAGGGGCTGGCCTGGCGGCGGCTTCACTTCCATCCCTAGCTTACCCCACGTGGGTGACGCCATGGATCTGGACTCTGCGAAGTCCCGTCCGGGGGTGGGGGGGGGGGTGCTGGGCGCGGTGAGGGAGCCACCCTGTCTGCAGCCACCAGCGGCACAGTGACTCGCTTTCGGGACTGACATCTGGTTCTGCTTTGCCCTTGGCCCAGTAGAACTTGCAGCCCTAAGTCCCGCCGTGGGTTCTGCTGCAAAGACAGGAGGTCGGGTGCTCCGTGACTTGACATTGTCCGGCATTTATCACACACCTCTGTCCTGCGAGGCGGTCTACTCCAGCCCGCAAACTCTTTGAGGGTGGGGCCCGGGTCATGGTGTTAAAGAAACAAGATTCAACTGAGTAAATTGGAAGGTCGAATTGGCTTTATTAAACAATTCAGGAGTTGGGCAGCATCCCACCTAGCAAGTACAGGGGAGCTCTGCTGAGCCGAATGAGAGAAAGGTTCTTAAAGGCAGAGGCATAAACAAAGACGAATTTATTAGCAGGGAATGCATTGTTTTAGGTAAGTTTGCCCTCCAAAGGGGAGCTGAAGGGGCCTTTCAGTAAATTTCCTAGTATTGACGAGGAGATTCTATGTTGACTGACTAAAGGTTACATCCATTCCTCTCAGCTACTGCTCTGTAGTTCTCAGAGCCTCTGTTGATCTTTGGCATTCTCAGGTCATGATGTTTTGGCTTTATCTCTGTGACATTCACAGGTTATGACTTCAGATTTATATTCCTTTAAGTCGGTTGTCCTCTTTGTACCTTTTTGTTGGTCCAGTCTGAGGGAGACCATTTGCTTGGTGGTTAGTGGCTGCAAACATGCATTTAAAATTTTTGAGAGAATATAATGCACCAGGGAGATTATTATGATATGATAAAGTAATTCCCAATGTTTGCAGGGTACTTTGAAGCTATGGTCTCCAATCCAATCAAAATCAAATCAAAGACCCCATGGGAAGGAATCATCTTTTTAAGGCAAGTGGCTTATTTTGTGATTTGATGTAACTGAGTTTCAAATGTCCCAGAATGGTGAATCCAGGTGTAGCACGTGGTACTGGCTCTAGCAGGCACCTCCGTGCTCAGCTGAAAGACAATCAAGGGATATTCTGTTATCGAGAACAACTTTGGCCAGAGAGTCTAGGGATCTTTGTTGGGCAGTTCTTGCTTTTGTGGCAATTTGGCAAACATTTCAAGAATTGAGAAATTCCTGATTAGAGCCTCATTATATTTATCCCTGGGAGTAGGGATCTGCCTTTAAAAGGAGAGTCATGAATCACGAAAGCCTCCTGGTAGTTCCCTTCTAACTCACGATGTAAATTCACAGGACTCGACCCATAATAAAGGTATGATTTTCTCCTGAAAATAAAAGGTGGCTCTGAATTCCAGAGGTTGCCCCCTGAGCGGTGACCTGGGAGGGAAAGATAAGGGTGTTACCTCGCCAAGCCAATGCCAGAGGGAAGGGAAGGAGAAGAGGGCAAATGGTGTCCTGTTCAGTTCCGGTGTGAAGTCTTGATCCGGCATTGTGAGCGGAGGCAGTCTACTTTGGTGGCCAGTGTTTCTCTCCCTGGTCAGGGTAATTGGTCAGTCTCCAGCGTCTGTCCAGGACCAGGGCTCCAGTGGAGCTTTCTTCAGTTGTGTGAGGGGGACTCAAGGCTCAGTGCCTTCTAGTTGCGCAGCGGTGTCACTGGTCAGGAGCATTCCCGAAGGTCCCAAGAGCTGTTTTTCTCTGGTGATGTTTCCAGAATCCCTAATCATCACCAGGCTCTAGACTGTGCCTAACAGGACCCTTTGAATTGGGATCCCAAATGGGTTTTTGAAGCTGTTCATAACAGGCTGGAGCACAAGACACGAAAGACTCACAGTGGCTGGTCACACTGGCATGAAACAACAAGGTTGTACACGGATAGGGTTCCAGGAAATCTGCAAGGTTCTCGTTAAGTGAAGAGGGTGCCTCGATCACTGGAGATTATACAAGGTATACCCCAAGTGGGAAACAATTTTAATAGTTTTTTTATTTCCTACTCTGAGGACAACAGTCTTGTGGGACGGAAAGGCTTCCACCCTTCCAGAAAACACACATGCAATAACACGACCATTGGGGACCTGGACCAAGAGGCAGTTGAGTGCGGTGCAGCTACCGGTGTTCAAAGGGTCCAGAGCGGGAGGTCTGAGGCCTCTGGGGACAAAAACGGTTTTTTCAGGATTGTGGACCCGACCAGTCAGACATTGCTAAAAGACTGTTTTTGCAATTTTATAAGACATTTCCCCACTAATGTCTATTTATAATGTGAGTCATCTTGAATGTACTTTGATGGGCGCAGGATGGCAAAACGGGGTTTGTTAGGGAGCGAGGAAGAATCAAGTGGCCATCCTGGGTTTCCCATAGCCCAACTGTTAGTTTAATTTCTCTGATTCTGGAGCAGACCTTTGCCATATTATAAGGACGTCAGGATGGCAAACGTCTGGCACTGAGAGGGCCATTTTCTGCAGAAGGAGAATGGAGTTAATCCACATCTTTATAGATTCTGTTGCTGCTGCCTTGCACAAAAGTTACCTGGTCACATATAAAAATGGCTTCCCAAAGACTTCCTTCCACAAATCTTCTAGAACTTTCCTTTTTTACATTCAGATTTTGTCCCAAGTTTTCCCTTGTTAAATAACCAGTCTCACTTTAGGACAAAATTACCTTCTTTTCCATCAAAGATATATTTCTGTTTTTCGTATTTTTTCTTACCAAAAACACATATCCTTCTTTCCTTACATACAGAGTTGTTTCTCGTATTTCCAGTAGCCTTAATTACATTAGAATTTTTAAAAAAGCTTTATTTAAGTAATCTCTAAATGCACCATGGGGCTCCAACTCATGACCCCGAGATTAAGAGTTGCACGCTCTTTCGACTGAGCCAGCCTGGTGCCCCTTTATGAGAATTCTTAACTCTTAAAAATATGCCTTCTTCGATTTCTCAAAGTAGCCCTAACATATCAAAATATCTTTTAGTTTCTCCGTAATAAGTACCCAAACATAGATAAACCTATGTTTAGTAATTGTTTTAAGGAAAGTTTTTATTTTAAAATACTAAATCTGGAAAAACAAAACATTTTTTAAAAATCAATGTTTTAACCAAAAAGTTATAAAAGTTATCCTCCTTAGTTAAAACTTAGTCACATATTTTTCTGGTTCTGCTTGAATTTAGTTCTTCCATTAGTTCGGGAAATTCGTACCCAGTTTAGTTTTATGAGCTGAAGGTTATCAGAAATCTGTACTGAGAGGTCTTTCCATGAGTCTCATTTAAGACAAAATGTATTTGCGGGAGGCATCCGTAAAAGCAACTGAGTAAAAAGTATAACTGTAAACGATAAAAGTCTTAAAAATGGCCATGGTTAAAGATCTTAGAGTTTATTACAATGCAAGTGGCAAGGAAATTTGGTTATTTCTGTGACATATAACACTTTAAGATAATATATCAGGACATATCAGATTGTTTGGAGTTTCATATAAGTTTTAGAACACTTATTTTTGATAACTGACATCTACACAAATATAAAGTTTGGTAGCACTTATCTGACAGTGCTGTCCATGGGATTAAACACAACAAACAAGCCTAATGAGTTTAATTATTCACAAAAATCTTTGAAATGTACAAGGGGCCCTCTGGAAAATTTCAGATTGTGGCCAGAAAGACTTCATTTTAGAATTTGATTTTGGGAAGTATGTCAAAAATATCAAAAGGTTTGGACATTTGGTTAAATAGGATCACGAATTGTTATAAAACAATAGTTAACTATCCATTTAACCAAAGTGACAATAAAAGATGATTTAAAAGGCCAATACAGTAGGTTACGTAGTTGTAAGCAAAATTTAGCCCTTTTAGTATTAAGACTCAGTTTAAGTAATCCAAAGACCTGATAAACATAGGAAATTATTTTGGCAAAACACAGAATCCTTGTTTTTTATAAAGAAAAACTTTTGTTTATAATTTCTTACTAAGAGCAGACCAGGAGTTCAAGAGAAGTTTGACCTTTTAACAAAGAGAAAACAGTTTTAATTTTGTACCAGTGTACTTTCGAGGATAAAACTCATTTACTTAAATTTACCCTCATCTTACCCAGTACTAGCCACACAGAAAATTTCTTTCCAAAGATTTCTTTTCCAGGGGCACCTGCGTGGCTCAGTCGTTAAGCGTCTGCCTTCGGCTCAGGTCATGATCCCAGAGTCCTGGGATCGAGCCCCGCATCGGGCTCCTTGCTCAGCGGGAAGCCTGTTTCTCCCTCTCCCGCCCCGCTGCTTGTGTTCCCTCTCTCGCTGTCTCTCTCTCTCTCTCTCTCTCTCTCTCCCTCCCTCTCCCCCCCCGCCAAATAAATAAATAAAATCTTTAAAAAAAAAAAAGATTTATTTTCCATACATCTTCTACAATTTTTTTTTCTTTACATCCAGATTTTGCCCTAAGTTTTCACTTCACTTCAGGACAAACTTATATTCTTTTTCCTCAACAGAAATGTATTTTTATTCCTCATATTTTTTCTCACCCAAAACACACATCTTAATTTTCTTACATATAGATTTGTCTCTCTTATTTTCAGTTGCCTTAATTACATTTATTAGAATTCTTAACTCTTAGTTTTCACTAGAAATTAAGGTTTCTAACTAGTAAGCCACTGTAAACTGTTACAGCAGATTTCTTTAGATTGGCAAATTTTTAAAAATTTTTTGAAGTAAGCTGTATGCCTAATGTGGGACTTGAACTCATGACCCTAAGTCACATGGTCCACTGACTGAGCCAGCCAGGTGCCCCTAGATTGGCAAATTTATGAATATATTTCATAATTTAGAAACGTGTTTCTTCATAGTACAGCAGCATAAAACAGAACCAAATTTGTTTTATACAGAGAAACTAAAAATAGGTAAACCTATATTAATACTTAATGTTGTATTACTTTTTCTTACTGGGAAATGATCTAGATACTCAGTGAATTTTTTTTTTAAGATTTTATTTGAGAGAGAGAGAGTGAGCACCAGTGGGGGAAGGGGGAGAGGGAGAAGCAGACGCCCTACTGAGCAGGGAGCCCAACGTGGGGCTCCATCCCAGGACCCTGAGATCATGACCTAAGCCAAAGGCAGACACCTGACTGAGCCACTAGATACTCAATGAATTTATCCATTTAATTTAGCAAAACCTTTTAAAGTTTTGGGTTACCATCAAAAAGATTTTGGAAGCTATTTAAAAGTTTACCTAGCCTGGGTGGCTCAGTCGGTTAAGCATCTGCCTTTGACCCAGGTCATGATCTCAGCGTCCTGGGATGGAGCCCCTATGTGGGGCTCCCTGCTCAGTGCAGAGTCTGCTTCTCCCTCTGCCTCTCCCCCCAACTTGTGCTCGCTCTCTCAAATAAACAAGATCTTTAAAAAAAAATTTACCTAGAAACCTTTTTATCTTATTTACATTTATTTAATTTACTTGTTATTATATTTGGACTACCCATAAAACTTCATGAGGCATTAGACTCAACCATTATTCTGGGTTTTTTTTCTGACAGATTTTGCAACAGAGAGAACATGAAACTCATTTGACTTTCAGTAAACACAGGCAGAATAAAAGTTTTATATTTAATGCCGATAACGCTAAAGACAGGTCTGTTTTAATTAAACCAATAATCTTAAAGTAGCTTTAATACCAAATATTTTCCCAGATCACGTGAACTTAAACATTTGGGTTAGTTTTTAGCTTTCTGAGTTTTACAGATTTATTTTTTTTAATTTTTTATTGTTATGTTAATCACCATACATCATTAGTTTTGGGTGTAGTGTTCCCTGGTTCATTGTTTGTGCATAACACCCAGTGCTCCACGCAGAAGGTGCCCTCTTTAATACCCATCACCAGGCTAACGCATCAAAGACTTATTTATTTTAGAACTAGGGGCAGCGGTTGGCAGGGGCAGAGGGAAAGAGAGAATCTCAAGCAGACTCCCCTGTGAGCACGGAGCCCGACACAGAGCTCCCTCTCACAACCCTGAGGTCATGACCCCGAGGTCATGACCTGAGCTGAAATCAAGAGTTGGACGCTTAACCGACTGAGCCACCCAGGCACACCACGAGCTTTCTGAGTTTTATAATGCCCAATTCTTACCAGCACATGCCTTCAGACAAACTAAATAGAGCTCTGTTACAAATTAATTTTAGCCATACCACCCAGAAATACGGAAAATATCTCACAACCTACATGGACACACATACAAATACACAGACCAGAGGCAAACAAAATCTTCTAGCTTTTGGTTTTACTTGTGTTTATAGAGCGATTATAGGCCCAATTTCCAAATACTTCCCTCTCTCCCTTTTTCTAATGAAAAACCTCTCTCTCAAGTTTGCATTTCTAAGAATGGTTCCTACCTAGGTCCTACAGAAGATGGGGTAGAAAATGTACAGAGAAAGTATCGAAGTTTTGTCCAAGGTGGAGATTTGGAGCTTATCTGCCTGTTATCAGAGGTGCTCAAGTGGGCACGAGAGCCCTGTTATCGTTTGTATTTTATTTTATTTTTTTAAAGACTTTATTTATTTATTTATTTATTCATTAGAGAGCGAGAGCGAGAGAGAAACAGCATGAGAGGGGAGAGGGTCAGACGGAGAAGCAGGCTACCTGCTGAGCCTGGAGCCCAATGTGGGACTCGATCCCAGGACTCCGGGATCATGACCTGAGCCGAAGGCAGTTGCTTAACCAACTGAGCCACCCAGGCACCCTATCGTTTGTATTTTAAAAAGGCCGCTTCCCCTCTCATTTTTCCTTCAGCCTCAGGTAATGGTGGGCTGTGTTCACATTTCAAAGACATAAGATTTATGATTTAAAGGGACAGAAAGAATGCAAAAAACTTTAAGAGTTTTGGGGTAATTGTGACTTAAAATTGACCTTTTCTAAACCGGTCAGCTGTGTGGTCTTCCTAGCCACGGAAGAGCATATTCTTGTTTATTGGCAAAGCCGTACCCTTTTAATGGGGATCCGATTCACAGGTAACCTCTTCACTTATGAAAACCTGGAGGGTGCTGGGTTCTTGGGCACACATCTAGCTATTGGTCAAATGCTTCTAGGAAGCTCAGTTGTTCCGATGGGCAATGGAACACAGGACAAGATATTAAGAAATTCAAAGTAATGTGGGTGAAGACTTGTTTATTTAGCGTGCTGTGGGACATTGCCAAACATGATTTTAAATCTCAACAGCTAGGGTCCTGAGTGGTGAATAATGTTCTGGAAACTATTGGGGCAGTATTTTCAATATAGGCCTAAATATTATTTCTGCCGAAATATGGCATTTAAGGAGAGAATAATTGAGTGCTTCCTTGTTATAATGAAATAAAATGCTTGATTGCTCTGGGGGGAAAATATTACCTTTTTTTCCCTTAACTACAGGGCAATTTTGTTCCAATACCCTGACCTTTGATAATATCCACAAATATTTTGAGAGGAATGGAGGAGGTTGGTAAAGATAGGTGGTTTTCGACATATTTCTGGAGTTGCATTTCTAGTTTTACAGAGATTTGTAAGACAAAGACAGTTGTTTTTAATCCCCCCAAAGAACTGGATTCCAGCCTGAATATCAAGGGACTGGCCTACCTCTTTAACTAAATTTGCTTCTTTATATCAAGGGGAATTTTATGCTTTTGTACAGTCTGTATAAGGCATTTTAACAAAAGCCTTCATGGTTACACAGTTCAGCCAGGACTTCTACTAGCCCGTCAGCATCAGCCTTCCTCTGATCATTTCTAGGAGAGCCTAGGGGAAATTTTATTGGTCATCTCTGTCCTCTGTGAAGTGGAGGTTGTGAAGTCAAATCTTTTTAATGTTTCTCTAAGTTTGGTAGGATCTTCTGAAAATGGAGGAAAAAGGGCTTTATAAAGATTTGCTGCTGTTTGGGGGACATGAATTTTTTGCAGTAGGGGGCAGGGTCTAGAATACACCTGACAAAGGTGAGCATATAAAACGGTCTGAGGCTGGGGCGCCTAGGTGGCTCGGTCGGTTAAGCATCTGCCGGGTCATGATCCCAGGCTCCTGGGATCGAGCCCCGCATCGGGCTCCTTGCTCGGCAGGGGGCCTGCTTCTCCCTTTGCCTGCCCGCTTGTGCTCTCTCACTGTCTCTCCTCTCTCTCTCTTTCAAATAAAATCTTAAAAAAAAAAAAAGAATCTGAGGCTGACAGAGGTTGATTACAGTAAACCAAACCCTCCTGTTTGTCCTAGGTGCTTCTGTTAAATTCACTTTCTGGCTTCTAGCATTTATAAGAGTAGTCTGTATACTTTGAACCTAGAGGCTGGGCTAGATTTTAAAAGAAGGGGAATTTTCATGGGACATTTATCTGTCTTAAGTCTAATTTTTGTTCTTTTATCTTGTCAAGGGAATCCCTAAGACTAGCCATTATACTAATAAGACAATTGAGAGTTCTTTATAATTTTTCTTTTTCAAATAGCTCTTTTAAAGGATCTAGTGTTTGGCCATTGACAAATTGGATCTTATTAATTTCAATAGTGATTCAAACCCATAAGCCTTTTAATGGCTTAAGAGGTGTCCCCAGAGCAAGCATAGATGATGCAGCCCCCATGATCCAAAAGCCTACTCCCAAGAATAGTCTGAGAAAGCAACCACCTTCGTTGTACAAGCTGTAAGAATGAGGTAGTGTGTATGGTGCCTCTGGTCTCCCAGAATGTAAGACACCTCTAGTCACAGACCTGCTAATCTGTGACATTGGGCTGGTGCTACTGGAATGAGATTTCTCTAGCACTAAGGAGCAAGAAAGGTTGAAGCAACAGAGGCCCCTCCCTTAGGGGCTGGGGCCCCTTATGACAAACTTTCCTGAGAGCTGGTGTGGCCGGACAGAGAGCGCTGCTTGTAATTGTGTGTCTCGGGTCCCCGGTCTATTGAACCGCCATGATGCACCCCAGTTAAGTGTGCCCTCCCAAGTGAGGGAGACCAGAGAAAATACGCTCACTGGTCACAAAGCGTCACAAAGCCAAGCGCTTAGGACACAGAACTAGACAAAAGGAAAAATCTCTTACGTTCAACATTAACAGCCCTGCCTAAGCTTTGGGGCTCCGGGGGCCAAACCAAGACCTTAGAAGGGCTGTGCCTTGAGGTTGGGGACTGTGTGGTGTTTACTGTGTACCTCACTGCATGGATGTTTTCTTGAGGCCGGCAGCAGACTGAGTGTCAATCTAACCCATTCCATGACCAGGTTATCCTAACGGGGGGCGGGGGGATCTTTGACTTAGATGACAAGCAATCTAACAGCTTCTAACTGCTGATCCGTGACCACCAATTTTGTTGCTTGGGTTTCCAAGATGTTTCTTTAGCAACAGCCTTTACCTCATGTGCGTGTTAACCCACAGCAGAGTTTGTCTAAACAGACCCTGTTCTGAGGAGAAATGTGACCTCACCAGTCTGTGAGGCCGGCTACAAAGCAGGCTTATAGGGCTGAAGCCTGCGTTCTGTCTTCTTGTGAGGAGTCCTTCCAATGACACTCAACAAAAAAGACACAGATGAAAAAAAAAACAGTGACCACCTCTGGGAGAATATGATCAGTCACCCAAGAGTACACTACCAAATTTTTACCAAAAGTTGTTCAGCCCAAGGAACTAGTTCTACGGTATTTTCTCCCGCTAACTAAATTTAGAAAAAGAAAGATTGTTACCACTCTCAGGTTCCACCAGGCCCTGCGGATAGAGAAGCCGGGAGGCTGGCATGGTCAGAACCTTACCTTCTGCTGGATGTGCGTCAGCTGTCCCAGGATCTCTGGGCGAGCCGCTGTCCTGCGAATGAGTATCCACCAGCTACGCCAACTGAAGGGAAGGGAATGTTCTTCCTCTACCTTTCAAGTTCTTCCAGCTGGACTAAGAGTTACATTTTCATAAGACAGATTAACTAGAGGGAAAAAAACAGACTTTTATTGTGTGTGCACAGTGGGTCAGTAATGAAATTCAGACCTAAAGAGATGACCAAGGCAGGCAGTTTTTGTATTTTTAGGCAGAGACAATAAATAAATCCATGAGGAATTGACAGGACGAAGAAAACTTAACTTTGGGAGCTCCAATTAGTAAGGAATTCTAGGCAGAATTTGGGGGTGTGATATTAAATTGGTAAAAATTAACAAGGGTTGTTTATACAGCTTTTTTGGCTCTAAATTTCCTGTCTCTGATGCTAAGAATGTCTCTACCAGCCTGGCACAGGGAGGGTGACTTTCACATGGGAGATTCATTTCACATGGGAGATATATCTCCTGCTTTCAGTGGGACAGAGGAGGGTCTGAGTGTCCTTCTTGTACAGGTTGTCTCTTAGATATGTTTTCTTTAAAACAATCAGTAAGTGGTACATTTTGGAGCAGCCTGCCCTTGGGCCCTACAAAACCAGCAAACCATTTCTGTAGATATTCAAAGCTCTGGCACTGTGGTTTTTAGACCTAAAATGAGCAGGTATGCTGGAAGGCAGCATGTTTGACTCTTCAGAACTTAAGGATCCTATTAGCTAAGGCTTTGTTTCCACGATCTGCTGTTTTACAAACTGATTTTAGTAATACCATCCAGAAACAATATCTCACATTTATGACATACATACAAACACACAAGAGGCAGGAGCACCTGGATGGCTCAACTGGGCGTCTGCCTTCGGCTCAGATCATGATCCCAGAGTCCTGGTTCAGGTTCTCTGCTCAGCAGGAAGTCTGCTTCTCCCTCTTCCTCTGTGTTCTCTCTCTCCTTCAAACAAACAAATAAAATCTTAAAAGTACAGAGGCAAAGACTCCATAGTTACTAATATTTGTGGAGAAGATTTTTTTTTTTTTTAAGATTTGTATCTGTCCCTGGAATCAAGCTTAAGGAGGCTGTGCTAGAGTTTGGGCACAAGAGCCCTTTTTAGCAGTTTGTACTTTAAAAAGGCCTCTTTTTTCCCTTCTGTCTCAGGTGATTGATGGGTTGTGTTCGATAGATGTATAACTTCAAGGGACAGAGAAAGAATATAAGTTCCTGCAAGAAGGACTTGGGTTTCCCAAGACCAGTAATTTACGAGCCTTTGAGATAAATGAGGGAAGTTTCAGAATAGGTGTAAAGGAATAGGTGAATTTTGAATTGTGCCTGGAATGGACTTTTATTTTGAGGGGGGAAAAAAAAAAGATAAGGACAGTTGCTTTCAATTTCTCAAAGAATTGGGCTGGAACTTGAATGACATCATAGGTCGGCCGCCTGTCCCAACTACATTACCCTCATTCATTTTCTTTCCCTCCGGGTACAGATTTGAATTTCAGATATTTCTGGCAGTACTGAATAAACCCCCTTGGGTGTTAAGACGGGTTCCCAAAGAGGCCGCGAAGGATATTATCTTCCCGAAATCCAGAGTCACTCCCAAAGACAGCCAAAAGAAAGCAGCAACAACCTGCACGTCCCAGGCAGGCAGAAAGCCAAGCCTGGTTATGCAAAATGAGACAAGGAAGAGGGGGACAGCCGCCCCCGGGAGGGAGGGCATCAGTGGACAATGGGTTTAGATTCGGGAAGGAAAGGGCGACGTGCAGTTTTCTTTTCCCCTCTCCATGGGCACCGCGGGCACCTTCAGAAGAAGTGATTCTGGTAAGCATTTTCACCCTTCACTGGCTTCTGCCAGTTTTTCCAGGGTCCCCTGTGCGGGCTCTGCTGTCTACGGGAGGTTCCCCTTAGCTATTTATTTTTTTAAGATATTTATTTGAGAGAGAGGGAGCACCAGTGGAGGGAGCAGTAGAGGGAGAGGGACAAGCAGGCTCCCCGCTGAGCAGGGAGCTCAACGCAGAGCAAGATCCCAGGACCACACCCCCCACTGACCCCCACCCCAGATCGTGACCTGAGCCTAAGGCAGATGCTTAACTGACTGAGCCACCCAGGCGCCACCCCCTGCCAACCGCTTGGCTGTAGCAGTTTACCAAAAAATTTCTCAGTTTCATTAACTCTGAGAGGGGCCCTGTATGGCCAATATGGGGGCCGCCTGTAAGGCCAACACCTTGCCAGTTTTGTTTCCGGTGGCATTTTCAGAGCGGGGAAAAGCAATGCAGACAGAGGATTAGCAGAATGAGTGCTCAGAGGACAGAGGGGGACAGCAAGAGTTCCTTCTGTCTTGCTTTATGTCCCTCTTACACCTTTAATTTTCGTGAGCCTTTTGCTAAATCTTTTTATTAATCTCTTAATGAAACTATTTCAGAATTTTGAAACCTTTTGGAGCTTCTGCTTGCCAATGTAAACAGGCATCCCATTCGGTTTGGGAACTTGTGCTTTCCAGTGTGCTTCTTAAATGACCTTGTCGAATGGGACTTTGTGGCCAATGTACTGCTAGGTTGTCTTTAGCAGAGTTTTGCCATTTCTGTAGAAATTCACAGTTCCTGGCACCATGGTTTTTTGACCTAAAATGAGCAGGTGTGCTGGAAGGTGGCATGTTTGACTCTTCAGAATTTTAAGGATCCCATTAGCTAAGGCTTTGTTTACACAAAACAAGACAAACATGCACCTTAACACACCAGCAGTAACCACAAGGTGTTGCCACGGAGTGGCCAAGAGAAGGCCATGCCCAGCATGGGCAGTTCCCTGCGTGGACTGACCCAGTGGCCTCCAGCGTGGGGGCTGCGGACTGGAAATGGGAAAGGATTCAAGCAGCAAAGCCCAGTAAATGGGGACTGCGGGTGGGAGCCCGGAAGAGATTCCAGCGTGGCCTGGCGGGCTGAACCCAGGGCTAAGCACTGGCGCTCTATGAGAGCCCCCACCAGTCTCTGCTGACCTGGACTGGAAAGCCAATCAGGTCGGTAGCTCGAAGGCAAAGAGGGGAGCAGAAACTGAGAGCACTCACTGGCGGCACCCAGGCAATGGCGAGAAAGGGGAACGTAGGAGGGCTCGCAGGAGGTCCCCGTGCCAGTGATTCTCCCTGTCCCCACGGGCCGTCAGAAGCTCACTGCAGATTCCAGTGCCGCCGCCAAGGCTGTGAAGCAAAATTCAACCACATAAACTGGAAGGTCTGATTGGCTTTATTCAACAATTCACGAATCAGGTGGCATGCCGTCTACCAAGTGGAGAGGAGCTCCGCTGAGCCAAACAAGAGAAAGGTTTTTGAAAGGCAGAGCAGAGAAGGCATTAAAAAGCATTAAAAAGGCATTATTTACTAGCCAGAAATGCATTGTTTAGGCCAGGTTGCCCTCCTAAGGAGCAGAAGGGGACTCGGGAAATTTCCTGGTCAGGTTGCCTGGCTAAAGGCTGTATTCCTGGGGAGGTGAAACTGCAGTTTGATTAGATTTTAAGTTCTGGTTTACTGACCTGGGGCTTTAACCTCAGTGAGGCCACTTGGAGCCTGTGGGTTGTTTCTTTTAAAACCAAAAAACAAAACAAAACAAAACAAAAACCAAGAGTCACTGCTGTGTCCTCGGGGCTTAGTGCTGCATTTTTATTTGCTGAATAACAAAGTGCTTGAGTGCCAGGCACAGTGCTAGCACCATCCAGTGGTGACCAAAATGGATCTGATCTCATTCATGGGTTTACCACCTAGTGAGGGAGATGCACAGTAAAGAAAAAAAATCATTCAAGCAATTCATTGTGAATGCTGTAAAGGAGAGAGCTAAGAAGGGAACCTAATACAGACGAGGTTTCAGGGAACTTCTCCCTCAGGAAGTGGCATTAGGCTAAGCCATGAAGAATGAATAGGGAAGTGTTCCAGGTAGAGGGAACAGCTTATGCAAAGGCTCTGAGGCAGGAAGGAGGAGCATGGTATCCTTGAAGAACAGCAAGATGTTGATGTGCCCTGGGGTTCAGACAGTAGAGAAGAAGGGGCAACGGGGGGCAGAGGAATTGGGGCACACTAGACCGTAAGAGATCTGTGGGTGGTGGTACATATTCTGGTCTTTATCCTAAAAGCAATGGAAAGTCATGGAGGGATTTGAAGCAAAGAGGGATATGATCAGCGTTGCATTATAAAAAGACCACTCTGGATCCTCCAGGAAAATGGATTTGAAGAGGTCACATGGGTACATGTAAAGGGACCAGTCAGGAGGGCACTGCAGTGATCCAGAGAAGAGATGATGGTGCTCAGACCACGATGGTGGTGGTGAAGATAATGGAGGGGTTCCGGGGAGGTATGCTGGAGATGTTTAGAGAATGAGACAGAACTCTGGGATAGACAGAATGTGAAGATGAGGAAGGGGTCAAGGCCCATCCAGGTCACTGACTTACACAGCTGGATGAAGAGTGGTCTGACACGGAGTTAGGGGCCCTGGGCTGGCATGGCCACCTTGAGGTGCCTGGGAGGCATCCAGGCGAAGATGTTGAGTAGGTAGAGCCACACAGGAGAGGTCTGGGCTGCAAGTCCACTGACGCAGGGATGAGGTCACCGGGGGGCGTGATAGGCCCTTCCCCCCAGCCTGAAGGAAACCCAGTATTTAGAGGCCACATGCAGGAGAAGAGGGGAGGGGAAACTGGGACCGAGTGGCAGACACAGGAGAAAACCAGAAAGCCTAATAGCAAGCCAAGCGAGTGTGGTGTTTCAAGAGGCAGAGGGCAGGACAGCCAAATGCCTGTGAAGGACAAGACAGACCAGGCCTGAGAGATGTCATTAAGTTCAAGTTTATAGAGGCTACTGGTGACCTTAGTGAGAGCCAGTTCAGAGAGTGACGATAGCTGGAAAGGAGTAATATTATCACACAAGTGTCTGAACAGAGCACGTCTCTTAACTTCAGGGCCATGTGAAGAACAGGAGTGCGTTAGGACACACACTGGCAAGGCTCCTACAAGTTCCTAACATTTTACTTGTGTTCTTTGTTTTTCTCCGACAGTCTAAATGGAAACTTGATAAAGCCAGAGGAGGCCAAAGTCTTTGAAGATGAGAAGCGGATCATCTGCTTTTGAGAGGCAGGGGTCCATGCCCAAGGAGAAGCCCGCTGCCCTGATGAACAGAGGGGCCTCCCTGCATAGCTGTTACAATTTTGCAGGGCATGGGTGCGCCTGGTGAGCCATTTTAGTGACTGTAAATGCACCATGAAGAGATGTAATGCATATCCAGGATTATTTTTATCGGACAGGAGAGGAATAAGACTGAGCTCAAAACCGGCCCTCAGGACCAGGGAAGTGAGTTCGTCATGCTGTCTTCATGGAAGAGTTGAGGACAACGGTAGAGAGTTAGTGCCACGCTTCTTGCAGAAAAGGTGCTCAACGAACAAGTGTTTTACCTGGAACATTCTCTTCCTCCTTAGTACCTCCCTACAGGTTGACGGTCTTCCCACTTCCCAGCTGTAGAGACTGAGATATGCGCAGTGTCGGGATTTGGCGCTTCCAAGGTTTTGCCAAAGCAAAGACTCCTAGTAGGCTTCTGTTTTAGTCCTTGGGTCTCAGTGTCTGTTGACGGAGATCACAGGGTGCCCTCTTAGGTCTAAGAGAAAGGGTGGGGTCTTCATAATGCGGAGTTTCCACTCAGAGCTTCCTCCTGCTGGGCTGACCTCCTCAGGAAGGCTGGTAAGTGTGGGCATAAGTGCTCTGCGTCAGGAGGAAGAACCCGTGCCCTTCCTCTAAAAGGAATAAGGCCTGGCTTGTCTTTGTAGCCCTGGGGTCCAAACAGAAGCTTCTGTCTCTCTTGCCCTCCTGAGGAAGGGAGTTCTCTCCCTGCCCCGGAGTAGTTGTGAGGATGACTGAACCTGACTGAAGGCTGAGGGAGTTGCTGAGAACCCAGCTAGCAGAGCATGTTACATGGACCATCACGGCAGGCACGTGCTGGACATTACATGGAGGAGGGGTGGTGATATTACCAGATAACTTGTTCTTTTGCCAATTTGTTTAATAAAGTACTGAAAACATTATTTCTAAACGCCCGAGTCTGGGATTTTTAAAAGGGACTTTAGTCTGAGAAGCACGGGAGGGTCCCTGGACTCCATGCCTTGACTCCCTTCAGGATACTCACTGCGTTGGGTGGGGCCCTGGCGTGTAGTGCTGTGAAGAGCCCGCTGAAGGAAGGGCCAGAGGCGTCATCGTTATGGTCCTTTGCAGGCCTCTCCACCTACCAAGGGATCAAAAAAAGCCAAGGAAGCAACTGAGGCCTTTTCCTCCATCTGACCTCTGAACCCATACAGCTGGCTTCTCAGAGGTGTGGACTTGTTCTGGGGTGGCTGGGGCCAGGAGATGCTGCCTGGGCCAAATTCCACAGCCCTCACCACTGTGCCTCGGCAGACCCTGGCAGGCCAGGCTCTACGTCTACTACCTTCTGGGGCGGTTTGCTGCTGAGTGGACCTGTCACCCTCTGTGGCAGGAGGCACCAAGCTGGTAAGGACCAAACACGAGAGGGGAAGGGACGAGGGGGCCTTCCAACAGTACCTTTGAGTTCTTGGAGGTCCAGTCTGGCTTTGTGCAGGAGCCCCTGTCAGGAAGTGTGCCACTGAGCAAGTTAGCTCTAAAACTCCTGTACAGTCATTCAGCTACATGGTGGTTGTTCCCCTACGGGGCTGCTTTGGTAGCTCTGACCCACCCTTCCCTTCACCCCAGATCTGAGTATTCACCTAAGAGTCACCCCCTGAGGCAGCAACTCTCTCCCTACCAGAGATTCCGGGCAACAGGTATGGAATGAGCGTGGCGAGCTGAAGGCCAGGGATGCTTAGGACCGACTTTAGACCTCCCGAGTAAAGAACTATACTCAGCTGACAGATTCGGGTTTTGTTAAACCACTAAAACCAAACTTTTGAGAGACTAAAGTTTACTCAGAAACTACCAAATAGTGCTGCTTTTACAGATTATCAAAATTAAAACTGCTGTGTCTAAGGAAATTAGAATTTGTGTAGTGTTGGCTTAAATTCTGTTTGGAAATACTTCTGGTCTTCCAGATGGTGAGCAGTAGGATTTTCGATTTCTCAGTCTCCTACTTTGCCGGAAAGGTTCCCCATTACTCACTGGTGAGTTTCTGTGCAGAGAAGTGGAGACTTTTCCTCATCAAGAAAAAGACCATTGAAAATTGAAAGGAAAAAAAAAAAGGCCACAAACTTAGGATAGGATTATTTCTTCCCACGGGACATCTTGGTTGGTTTTGGGAAAGGAAGGACAGCTCCTATATTTCAGACAAGCATTTATGGCATGTCTGGGCTGATTTGGAACTTATAAAAAACAACAAAAACCCTGTCGAGTCGCCAGGTGGCTTTGGTCCAGGTCCTAAGACTCGGAATCTCAACCTGCATCTTGAAAACGGGGCCTCTTAGGGTAGCCTCCCACCCCCCCTGCCCTCCCCCGCTCTGGGCCGCCGTGAGGAGCAGACGCGCTGAAGCTGGAAGGCGGGGTCGCTGCTCAGTACACACCACTGGCCACCGTGAAACCAACGCCGCTCATTTCCGCTCGCCAGGGAACGCCCCGCTGCTTCTCTTCTCAGCTCCGGACCTTCCCGACAAGGTCACCTATGGGCCTGGAAGCTCTCCAAGTCAGGCCCAAGACTATGATTCCACCTCGGGCAGCTTGGACTAGTCTAGCTTCATCAGCGAAGGCACAGCCATTAGTGTTCACCGTTGTCACCCAAGAGCCCTACCGCTCAAGTGTGACTCACAGCCGCGTGGTCCTCATACCGGGAAGGACGGAGCAGGAGCCCACGAGCCTCCGCCAGGTGTCCCCTTCTGCTCCCCACTGGACGCGGGTGGCTCACGGGATCTTTTGGTCCACTTCCAGGTGTGCCACGTCTATTTCCGGCAGCGAACTGCTCCCTCACAGGAAAACCCCCTCGCCCTGGAGCTGAAAGGCAAAACCGTGATCATTTTAACGAAAGCGGAATTCGCTGGCGAGGAGGCTCGTGTTCCCCCACAGATGGCCCCGGGGGCCATCCCAGCACGAGTCTCTCAGCCTTCACATGCGACTGACTGCACCCAAGACCAGCTTAAAACTTTTAGAGGCACTAAGCACTGACAAGGTTATGGGCCCCCAATGATCTGTAATAAAAAAATTTTTAAACAATAGTAAATGCATAAACGGTAAATAAGTGCAACGATGTTAAGCAAGTTTTCCCATGACTCCTTGGGCGTTCTCTTTTGGTTTGTTTACGTTTTTTGTTTTTGCTTTTTTGCAAATAACAAATATCAAAAGATCTCAAACTTTTTTCCTTGATTTTTTTTCTGCCAGTGCTTTGTTATAAAAGTATCACAATATTAATAGTAAAATATTAAAGGAAAATTTTTAAGTAATGCTTATAAATAATACTAAGTTACTTCAATTTTTACGTGTCATCTTCCCATGTTTTGCCTACTTTGTAAAGTTTTTCCCAATTTTTTTTATTGTGGTAAAATACACATAAAATTTACCATCTTAACTATGTTTAAGTGTACAGTGCAATGGTATTAAATATATCCATAATGTTGTGCCACCATCACCACCATCCAGCTCCAGAATTTTCTTAGAATCCTGAAACTCTAGACCCATTAAAGAACACCCCATTCTCCCCCTCTCCCCAGGCCTTGGCAACCACCCTTTCTGTTTCTAGGATTTTAACTACTCTAAGTACCCCATATAAGTAGAATCACACAGTATTTGTGGTTTGTTATTTTGTTTTTTTGTAACTGGCTTCTTTCGCCTAGCATAATGTCCTCAGGTTCATTTTCCCACATTGTTACATAGGCTTTATAATGATCATTTGTGTTCTGTTGGTTTGCTTAACTACATTCCAAATGTTAGAAATCCAGTCTTCCAGATTGGTTGTCGTGGTGATTATTTCATATAACGTTTCTGTGGAAGTAGAAAATTCTTTAGGACTATTTCTTTGGAGTAGGATTATCAAGTCAAAGATTCTTGCTATGAAATTTTCTTTTTCAACCTATGTCAGCGCAAAGTCTAGGGGTGTACCAAATTGTCTGGAAGCAGATGGAAGTTACAGAACAATGTAATGTGAAGCCACCAATGTCTTCTTTGACCCCATCCTGGACCCTGACCCTAGACCTTTAGGCACTGCCCCTGTTCCCCCACCCTACAGATTATAGCTACAGACCGGTACCGGTGACCACTACAAGTTCTGGGAAGAATGAATCATCCACAAATCAGCATCTGTTTGAAACTGGTACTGTGCAAGATAATAATTCATTAGTGTGGGTATCAGTATCTTCAAAGTCAGTTTTCCCTACTTTAAAAATTTTATGTATGTGTATAAACATCCAAACAGACCTAGTCTGACTGAACCCATTCACTGGGTCAAATGGAAACTATCTCTTCCCTACAACTCTACAAAGTAGGAATTACTCCATGAATGAGGGAAACTGAGAACCCATGACTATGGGTATAGGTCTTCGTACTAATCAGGATGTGCATAAAAGTGTGTGTGGGGAGGTGGGGGAGCAAAACCCAAAGGAATTTTGGCAAATGTAGAAAGCCATACCTGGCAACACCTGAGATTCTGAGCTCGGTTAGTTCAATTCCCTCACTCTACCACTGAGGAGACTGGTGCTGGAGCAAAAGCAACTTGCCTAAGGTCACACAGAGCATTACTGGTAGAGCACAAACTAGAACACAGGCCTGTCTGGCTGTTTTCCCTCTGTTCTGATAGTTTGTGGCCTTCAGTTCATTCTGCAACTGACCTTCTTCCTGCTAAGTCTCCTAAATCTGGTCCCAATCCACTAGGGCAACTTAAACAAAATAAACTCTCACCCTAAGAACACAGATGGGGTCTCTTTAGTGTCCCTGGTGCTAAAAGTTACAGGACTCTGGAGTCACATTTTCAAGCCTCACTGAGAGTCACAAGGCTAGGAACGTCCTGGAGAAGGTTGAATGACACAGGTCTGACTCTACAGAGCCAACAGCTTCCTCACTGGCCACTCATCCTCCATCCCCCAACCACGGATCTGGACCAAAGGAAGTGAGTAGGTGTATTCCAGAGAGCTGGAGAAGATCCCCTTTGGATGGTTTTCATCACAAGAGGGCAGCATGTGCCAGCAAGCAATTAATCCATTATGTCAGTGGCTCCCGAGGATCCAGCTGTGCTGGGGGCCTGGTGACATCGTTCTTTAAGACTCCATACCAAGTACATAATGTTAAAAGGAATTTCCTTTTAAGCCTATTCACCCTTGTGTCCAAAGACACTGGTAAGCAGAGAGCTGGCCCGAAGGCCCGGTAAAGAACAGTACTGCAAGTCTCTGGGTGCCGAGGGTTTAGGTTCAAATCTCAGTCCCGCCAGTGGTTGTGTGACCCTGGACAAGTAACTTAGCTCTTCTGTGCTTGGCTTTCCCATTGTAATACTAGTACTCCCTTCAGAGGGGTGTTTGCTTAGAGGAGTAAATTAATATATGTAAAGAACTTAAGACAGTACCTGACCGGTAGTATGGGCTCCAGAAGTAGTAACTCTTATCTGATCAGAACCTTTTCCTTCCAGCATGGCCTTAATGGGCACCAGGGACAAGGCAAGAGAAAAGAGCGGCCTGGCCTGGGCCATCCTTCCCGTCCTTCAGAGCCCCTCCAAAACAACATCACCATTTTCAGACCGATAGCAAGCTCTAGACTTTTAAGTGACCTAGAGCCAGAAGCCATTTCCAGGGCTGAGTACCTATGGGATAAGAACCATTCCCTATACTTGACATCGTCTTTCATTCTTACTTTGTTAAGGAACTGCATATCTGTGTCATATCCAGAAACATGGATTAGGGAGGCCAAAAGCCTGTTTGCATTTTGATTTGATTTCACAGATGTTAGCGAGTATTATCTGGCCTTTCATACTACAATCATGTCGCTGAAGGTCATTTCTTTAATGTGAGCCCTTGGTTCTCTGTTTCCAGCATTCTTTTCTTTCACTCATTAGCACTGCTACTGATTCCCCAGCCTGTTGAAGAAATGAATGCTGGGAGTCTTGAGAGGAGCAGGAGGAGAGCAGAAAGGGAGGTAGAGCAGGGAATAAAGCCAAACAAGTCGGGAGGGTGGGAGATGGTGGGGGAACTCCTGACTCCTGACTCGCACCCAGCTTTGCCTGCTCCTATGACCTTTTCGGGGAACTGGCCCAGTGTGTCTCAGGCTGTCAGCCCAGTGTCCTGGGCACTGGTGTTTATGGAGGCGGCAGCTCATCATCGATTGAGCAGCTGTGGGGTATTTCCCAGTGGATTTGATTTTCTATTTCCCACATTCCTAGGCAATGTGTAAGGTCTTTTTCCTTTCGTCAAGATAATGCATTTATTTCTAATTCATTTTCCCAGGAGGACCCATCGGTGATGAACAACATTCTTCCATTTGAATCTAGTCCAGTGTTTCTCTTTTTTTTTTTCCTCAACATTTTCCCTTCAAGGAGACTTTTTTGATATTTTTTTCCTAATCCCTCTTCCCACCATGGAATTCTAACACCACAGTTACGCTGTATTTCTCTTTATGCCCCCTGGGCACAAACCACTGAATACCCAAGTTCTTTTTGGTCCCCCATGAACCAATTTTCACCCTCTTAGGGGTGATATCCTCCCGGTTGAGAATGCTTGATCCAGTCAAATCCTAGATAATTCTTGTTACCCTTGCCATCTCCAAGAACCCCACTGTCACCCTAAAGACCATTTGCCTTTATACACATTATTCAGCTTCCAATCCAATAAATTTTAGTAGTTACAACGTTCTTATTCCTTCCTTCACTCTTTTATCTGAAACAATATTAATCATTGTGCAAAAACATTGCTTGTGTTGTTTAAAAAAATGCTAAGTGTAAAAGGGGAACAGGCTGTCCTAACAGGGACCGTTCCTACCTGAAGCATTCTGGCACCAGCAGCTTCAGAGCTGAATTTCGGTGACTGCCACCAAGCCTTCGGACAGAACCTGAGGCTGACCAAATTTGCCTTTGCTGTTGCCCCACTTCCCTTTCTCACTTCCTAATTCCCCTACCCTCACAACCTATCCAAGAGATCCACAGAACCCAAGCCACTGCCCACCACCCCGGGTGCCTACCTTCTACATCAGCATCCTCCTGCTCAGTCAACTCCCTCACAACCCCCGATTAATTCCAGAACACATTTGGCTCTTTTGAAAGGGTTTGATCTCTGCAACGTCTTAAGCAGAGCTGAGAAAGCCCACGCATCCATCCATCCATCCATCCATCCATCCCTCCTTCCCTCCCTCACTGTCCCCCGCAACCCGCCCCAGATAGATACTGAATACCTACTTTATCCCAGGTGTTTTGCGGGCTGGTAAGAATACAGTGGTTAGTGTCATGTCTGAGATTTGATTTTTACCCTATTTACAAGTTAATAAGTTAAGACTGTTACTGTTTCATGGATGCTGGCATGACACACGAGACTCCTGGGTCAGACACACAAGACTTTACCATCCACAGAACAACAGAGAGCTGATGGCGAGTAAAATGGTTTCAATAAGGAAATTAGTCAACACTGAAAGTTTTGTAAGGCCAAAGTGAGATTAATCCTGAAAAATGCCCACAGATTTAGTGACATGGAGGTTAAAGGTCACCTTGATAACAGCTCTTTTGGTAAATTGACAGCAGGGAAGCCAGACTGGAATGGGTCAAGAAGTAATTGGATTAAGGATGTCTTTCAAGAAATATATGATGGAGAAAAGATTGGACAGTGCTCAAACGGGATATGGAATTTAGGGGTTTACTTCATCTGAAGTAAGACCAGTTAAATACACGTTAACTGGGAGGGAGACAGGCGTAGGAGAGAGAGAGAAGTGGTGACTGAGAACTCGAGACTCCTGAGGTAAGTAGGACCAGGGCCTACAGCACGGATGAGACACTGAGCCTCTCAGAAGAAGCAGGGCTTGGCCAGGGTGAGGTGCAGAGCAGACGGGTGTGTGAGGCTAGAAGGAGGGTGCTGGTGACTGTCAACATCCAGGGTTAATACTAGACTCTATGAAACAATCATCTCTTCAGGGAGAAGGGGAACCAAAAACAGAGTAGAGTAGAATATATTTCTTCTAAATGTGGAAACGTTTTTCAGGACAATATTTGCCCATTTTGTTTCTGAAAAGACAAAAAGGAAAGGTATTAAGTGAGCAGCACTTACAGTCTTCCCCCAACTGCCCTTCCTCAGAAGGAAGACTCCAGGGCCTACCATCACTGAACATCACTGAAGGAAAGAGGTCAAGGATACTAAAACAGTACTGGAATTGTGGTAAACTCCCATAGAAGGTTCACAATATGTCAGACTCTCTTCTAATTATTTATATATACTTCTTTTTTTTTCCCCCACTCCTCACAGTCACCCTATGAAGTCAAGGAAACTGAGCTACAGAGGTTTGTTTTTTTTTTTTAAATGTTTTATTTATTTATTCATGGAAGTCTGAGAGAGAGAGGCAGAGGCAGAGGGAGAAGCAGGCTCCCCGCCTAGCAGGGAGCCCGATGCGGGACTCGATCCCGGGACCCTGGGACCATGACCTGAGCCGAAGGCAGACGCTTAACCATCTGAGCCACCCAGGCGCCCAAGCTACAGAGAGTTTAAAGTAACGCACCCAAAGAGCCACACAGTTAGTGAGATGGCAGATAAGCCAACATAGGCGGTCTGGCTCCAGTTGGTATGTTCAACCACTTACGCCATGCTGCTGCTATTACCGAGGACCCAGTAAAGAGTGATCCAGGGATGAGCAGAGACAAGAGGTGCTGGAGGGAGAGATGAGGAGACAGTTTATGGCTGGGGGAGAGGTGGATCCATTAAACCCCAGGTACAATGCGCCACCTTAATTTGGACTATAAGCTAAAACACCATCACTACAGTGGTTTAAACAAATGATCAAGACTCGTTTATTTAGGGGAGCCTGGGTGGCTCAGTTGGTTAAGCAACTGCCTTCGGCTCAGGTCATGGTCCCAGGGTCCTGAGATCGAGCCCCACACCGGGCTCCTTGCTTGGCGGGGAGCCTGCCTCTCCCTCTCCCACTCCCTGCTACTCCCCCTGCTTGTGCTCTCTCTGTCAAATAAATAAAAAATCTTTTAAGACTCATTTATTTAAATGTCAATTCTACTCAACTAAATTTATAATGCATCAGTAAATATTTCATTTTGATAAATAGGCCTGAAATGTAATTTTGAAACAAAATCAGTATGATTTTTATTATAACCAAGTGATATTAGACCTTGATTCGGATTATGAAAACAGCCTCATAGCTGGAATAGATCATCAAATATGTGACTAAGATGTTATAGATATGTGACTGATTTGCCCAACTTGTGCATTTGTACTATGATATGTATGGTAGATTCTTATAGCAAATGCTCCCCAATAAACTACACTTCCCTCTACCTATGTGACTACCTTCGTGATGGGTCACGAAATGATACACTGGCAAACACATGCAAGCAGAAGCCTGAAAAGGGCTTGCAGATCGGAGCTTGTCCTCTCTTGCTGCTGGGAAGCCTTCCACTGCCAAGTGAATAATCCCAGGCAAAGTTGCCAGAAACACACGGGCCAGCCAGCAGCCAGCCACCAGCCAGCACTTACCACCAGACATGTGCAACTAAGACAATGCCCCCAGCGGACCCACCTGCTGGCTGGAGCCACATGAACAAGTCTAGGCAAGAGCCTACATTTCTGACACTCAGAACTGGGAATTAAGTATGGCTGTGCTTTTAAGCTACTAAATTTTGAGGAGGGGGATTGTTACTCAGTGAAGGATAATTGAAACAATACATAAAAATTGAGGAAGGCTAGCTGCTGTATTAAATGACCCCAAATGCACAACGGCTTAAACACAATAGATGTTTACCATTCATAGAAACAGTTCAAGAAGGTTTCAGATTGGTGACAGGGCCTCTGTTGAATACAGTCACTTAGGGACCCGGGCTTTCAGTTTTTGCCATCTTCAATGTGTGGTTGCCATGGTCACCTAGGCACCGTAAACCAGATAGCAGAAGCAGAGAGAGCACAGAGGGCAGCAGATGGGAGATTGTATGGGCCCACTCAAGAAACAGGGCATGGCCCTTCTATTCATATTTCAAAGGTAGAACCAATCACATGGCCAACCCTAACTGCAATCAAGGAGTGTAGGTGTGGGACTGGGAAGGTGGGCAAACAGTCTGATGAACTCACAGTTCGATGCTACAGACTTATATTAGCTTTTTAGGCACAATGAGAACACAGGGAACCTAATCCATGTAAATCTTCATTTCTTCATCTACAACACAGGGAAATAATTGTTTTTGCTAGGTTGTTATAAGGATTAAATGTAAAGTACTCGGTAAGAGTGTCTGGCACATGATAGGCATTCAGTAAATGGTAGCTATTAGCATTCTTACTGTTACTAAGTTGAATGGTGTGAGAAATCAAAGAGTATGGAGAGGAGTTACACTAAGCTATCCGGAGAGCAGTAACATTAGTCATGACATGTCTAAGTGCAGTCACAAAAGTCTAACTCAAACCAGTGTTATCAAAAAAAGGAGGGGACTTATGAGGATAGAAAGACAGGGTGTAGCTCTCCATGTCAAAGGAAGACCTGCCAAACTGGAACCGTCTCCAAGATTTCAGAGGTTGGAACTCTTTTCCCTTTTCATGTTATACGCCACTTACATAGATCTTTGCTTCATTCTCTCCAATGACACACCCTTTGAATGTTTCAACAGGTTCCAGAATTTTTCTGCTGATTTTCTAATATATAATATTGTTGTAGTTGTATTTTTAAAGGGTGTCTATTGGCTATGAGTTGGTAATTGCTGAAGTTAGGGGATGGGGACATGGGAGTTCACTACACAGTCCTCTCTACTTCTGTACACATGTGAAAATTTCCACTAAACAAACAAAAGAAAACAAAAGCCCAAGACTGATCTCATCCTGACTTAGAGATTCAAGAAGAAGGAGAGATGCACTTGACTGGCCCATCTTACATCACATTTTTAAGCAGTGATTTTCTGCTTTGATGAAAACTCTACGAACTACAAGGGGAATGCTGCCATGATCAGCACTATCATCTGTTTGGCTGTGGGTTTTCTGGATTTTGAGAGAAATGGCTAAAGTGATATAGAGACATCAGGACTTGACAGGGTTGGATGAATTCAACTACAACCTTTTCTTGACCTTACTGATGGCTAGAACACATTCCCCACTTTCCTCACATCGTGTCACCTTAAGAAAGGTTGAGCTATCTTGGCAGCGTTTTCCTTGAGCACCTTCATATTTAATAGTCTCAGGAGAGAACAGATCAGAGAAAAAAAGCACAAGAACTATAAAAATTACAGATCTACTTTCTAGTGATGGGGAAAATGAACTCAGGATAGTCACGTATGTATTAAGGGTACCTAATCAGAATATCCAGTACATAAGAGATCCTCTGGTCAGCAGCAGAAAATAAAAGAGGTTGAGAACAGCTACTACTCTTTCTTATAAGATTTTTTCCCCCCCAAATAGCCAAGTGATTAGGAAGGAGTATTCCCTTCATTTCAGGTCAGTCCCAAAAGATGATTGCTATCATTTTCACTATAGGATGTATTTTCTGAAGAAAAAAAAAATCAATTTCTCTGCATTACATTCTTCATAATCATATCCTACGCATTGGTTGATCTCATCTATTATACTGACCACATAAAAAATAAAGGCTGAGGGGAAAGATGCTGATAATCTTAGAAAAAATTCTAAGGATGTAGGGAGCATTTGTTGACTATAATCTAGTACTCTGTCTAAAAAGAAAGAGCATATTGGAATATAACCTTTACAACTAAAATCTTTGCTAGTCAGTCTTGATATTCAAATCATTTTGTATCCAAGTCAGACTTTTTTTTCACAAAGGTGAAAGGACTGTCCTTTCCGAAGACAGATATCACAACATATTCCATCCTACATTTTTGTTTGTTTGTTTGTTTGTTTTACACACTATGTAACATTCACATTCCTTCCATTGGGTGGTAGAGTCTGTGTCTTCTTCCTGTGAACTTGGGAAGAACTTGTGTCCCCCTCGACCAATGCGGTACAACGGAAGTGACTCTCTGTGACTTTGAGACGAACTCACAAGGAAGTCAGGCACTTCTGCTTTGCCCTCTTGGGGCAACTGTTCTTGGAATTGAGCCACTGCTCTATGAAGAAGTCATGCAGCTACACGGACATGTCATGTGCAGATATGCCAGCAAACATCCCCCAGTGAGGCCCCAACCAACACCTAACATCGGCCACTAAATGTGAGAGTGAGCCTTCAGCGCTGATTCTGGCCCCGGCCCGCTGAGTCACTTCCATCTCTAGCTGATAATGCGTGGGGCAGAGACGGGCTGTCCCTGCAAACCCAGCCCAGGTTGCAAATTTGGGAATAAAATAAATGATTGTTATCTTAAGCCACTAAGTTAGAGGTGATTTATGATGCAGCAAAAATAATTGAAAGAATGAATATGACATTATTAAATAAGTAAAACTCTTGTCTTTTGTATATGGCAGAATAAATTGTTGAATGAGTATGAATAAGTGGAGTATTTTGAAGCAGTCATGAGGGATGAATTAGATTTATAGGTAGCCACATAAATAGATCTCAAAAAATATAGTGAAAAAAAGTGAATAATCCAAATGATATATAGACAAGAAACATTTACATACATTTTAAAAACATACCCAAAGCAATCATATATATTTTTCAGAGATTCATAAAATCTAATTAATATGTAGAAGGTAAATCAGAAGGACATACATTAAATATACTAGGGTGTAGGTCTATGGGAGTGGGAATGGGGACAAAGGAAGAAAATAATTTAAAAGAAAGAACCACAAAAAACCCAGAACAAAGAGTGTTGTTATGTAATTATAAAACTTAATTCACATTTCTTCTGAGCACACAGCTAAAATCTACTTTCCAGCCTCTTGTGCATTTAAGTGTGGGCACATGATTGCATTCTCACCAACGGAATGTAGGCCGAAGTGATATATGCTATCTCCAGGCCAGGCCCTTAGAAAGGGCAAAATGGCCTTGACAACTTAATAGAAAGGCTGTAACATTCCCATTGGAATATAAACAATGATCACAGTATGTCAACAATGACAAGACAACTCTGTGACCGCAGTGGACCGAGACAGAGCACAGTCACTCTGTGAGCATGTCTGAAACAAGAAACTGACAAAAACACTGCAACTGCAAATATAATTATACACCCCCATTCTTCTAACAGTTGGTTTTTTGGCAATGATGATTCTAGCTCAGCTTTAAGTGTACTGCCTTCTTATATAAAATTACCAAAGTATACATTCGAAGAGCCCCCAACAGGACCCAAATCACTACTGGTCTCCACTTCCGTTAACCCTTCCTGAATCACCCAGGACAAGTTCAAACCTACCAGCTTGTCCAATTCTCTTACAAGGACGCCCCTGGTTTCCTCGGCTAGCTCAAGAAACCTCACCTTGTTTCACCTCAGTTGTGTGCTGGGTGGTCTCTGGTTGGTGAGCTTTGACAAAAGTGGAGGCTCTGGAGATCTGGCTTCAACCCTTCCCCGCCCAAACTCTGACCCGTTGACCTGAAATTGGTTGTATACACCTCAAATTCCTTGAATCTCCATATTCTCAAGGCCACCTTTTCTGAGACAATAGCAGCTGAGTATGAGCTCCAAATAATCCATTGAGCCCTTCAGTGTTAGGTCTATATTTCATTCCTGGGACTTTTGAATTCTGATCAGTTTGTACTGTTCTTTGTGAAATTTTGCTTCTAAGCATTTAACTCAGCATTCTATTATCTGTCTGGTCTTAACTATCACTCGTCTATAAGAGAAAAGTCTTAACTATCCACAGTCTTAACTATCCACAGTCTTAACTATCACTCGTCTATAAGAGAAAAGCCTATAGGGAGGGACACAGACCAGATAAACTCAATGAGGCTGGTCCTGATGGCTGATGACTCTCAGCCCTGCATCTTATCTCATCAGCCCTGCATCTTTGGAACAGATTTTGCCTTGGGTCATTATTCGTTTGCTAGGGTTGCCACAACAAATTCAACAAACTAGGTGGCTTAAAACAATAGATACTGATTCTCTTACAATTCTGAAGATGAGAAGTCTAAAATTAAGGTGGCAGCAGGGCCATGCCCACTTTAAGGCTGCAGAGAAAAATCTTTGCTAGCTTCTGGTGGTCGCTGTAATCCTTGGCTCTCCTTGGCATATGCCAGCAGTGCTCCAATCTCTGCTGCTGTCATTACGTGGCCTACTTCCCTCCTTGTGTGTCTCTGCATCTCTAAACCTCCCTCTCCTAACAAAGACACCAGTCATTGGACTTAGGGTCCACTGTGATCCAGTAGGACCTCATCTTAACTTGATCCTACTTCCAAACAATGTCACATTCACAGGTACCTGGGGTTTAGACTTCAACTTAACATTTTGGAAAAACAATTCAACCCACAAGATATTTTAAGAATTACTCTTTTTAGTTTTATCTTCCTAGAGCTCTTTTTGTTTTGTTTTTATAGGAGTCCTCAGTTGGCACCAGCTGGTCCTTGGCCCAGATGCTGGAGACATGTAGTTACACAAGCACATTATCTGTGCAGTAATGCTCAAGAGGTCTTTGTAGTCAAAGTCTGCATTCAACTTCAGACATCTTTTCCTTCATGGTATCTTGTTATTATTGATAAATCATGCATACAACTTTCCAAGTTGCACAACTGCATCAAGGACAATCCGGTATTGCAGTGGTCACTTTGGGGAAATCTGACATGAGCAAACTGTTCACTTGATAGGCACCTTAGCACAAAAAGGAAACAAGATCCCAACTATCCAATGGTATGATTCTACCTGAAATGGTAGAATCATTCAGATTCTATCTGAAGTGGTATCATGTTGATAACGGTAGACTGTGATTAAGTTACATATGCAAATGTAGAGTAACCACTAACAAAATTATACAAAGAAACAGACTTATAAACACTATAAATAAATCTAAATGGAATACTAAAAAATGTTCAGGTGACTCACAGAAGACAGCAAAGATCAAAAAGGAACAGAAGGAAGAAACAGAAAAATAAAATAGCTTACTTAAATCCTAACATACCAATAATTACATTAAATGTAAACAGTTTACATACATGAATTAAAAGAGATGGACACAATGGATAAAAAAGCATTTTAGCGCCTACAAGGAAGAGACAAGACAAATTACCAACATCAGGAATGAAAAAGGAGATATCAGCAGACATTACAGACTCAGCAGACAGTGAAAGGATAATAAGGGAATATTACAAACAACCCTATACACATAAATTCAACAACTTAGATGAAACTGACCAAGTCCTCAAAAGCTACAAACTGTCAAAACTTACCCCAGATGAAAGATAACTTGAATAGTCTTACAACTACTAAAGAAATTGAATCAACAGTTTAAAACCTTTTGATAAAGTTATCTGTAGGCCAAACGGTTTCACTCCTGAATTGTACCAAATATTACAAGAATAAATAACAGCAATTTTACCCAATTTCTTCCAGAAAACAGAAGAGAAGGAAACACTTAAAAGTGAGTTTTGCAGGGTCACAAGATAGAAGATTCACATACAAAAATCAACTGTATCTCTGTTTACCAGCAACAAACATATCAAAACTGAAATTAAGAACCACAAAACCACTTATAATTGCTCCCTCTAAAAGAGAAATACTTTAGTCTAAATCCTTTTTTCTTTTAATTTAAATTCAATTAGCCAACATATAGTACATCATTAGCTTTTGGTGTAGCGTCAATGATTCATTAGTTTTATATAACACGCAGTGCTCATCACATCACGTGCCCTCCTTAATGCCCATCACCCAGTTACCCAATCCCCCCACCTACCTCCCTTTCCACAAGCCTCAGTTTGTTTTCCAGAGTCAAGAGTCTCTCATGGTTTGTCTCCCTCTCTGGTATTCAAGATCTATAAAGAACTTACCAAACTCAACACCGAAAAAACAAATAATCCAGTCAAGAAATGGGGCAGAAGACATGAACAGACACTTCTCCAGAGAAGACACGCAAATGGCCAACAGACACATGAAAAATGCTCCACATCACTTGTCATCAGGGTAATACAAATCAAAACCACAATGAGATATCACCTTACACCAGTTAGAACGGCTAAAATTAACAAGACAGGGAACTTCAGTCTAAATCTAACAAAATATGCACAGGATCTATATGGAGAAAATTGCAAAACTCTGATAAAAACATTTTTAAAAGACCTTAATAAATAGAGAAACTTACTATGTTTATGTTTTGAAATTCAACAAACTAAAGATACCAATTGTCCCCAAACTGAATTATAGGGTTACTACAATTTTATGAAATCTCAGGGTTTTTTTTTTTAGTTCTAGAGAAACTGATTCTCAATACAAAAAACAAACAGAAAATAAAAAGGGAAAGAAAGAAAAGTTGGTGGAATCACACTACCCAATTTTCGAACAGTTATTATATAGCTACAATAATCAAGGTAGTGTGGTAATGTGGATTACACAGATCAATAGAAAAAGAGTGCCAGAAATAACCTACCCAATGTAGCCAACTGATGTGTACAAAAAGGCAAAAGCAAGTCGAAGGAGAAAGGATGGGTTTTGTTTTGTTTGGTTTTTGCTTTTTCCAACAAATGGTGTTAGAATAACTGTACATTCTTAGGCATAAATAGGAACCTTGACTTAGACCCTCACACCTAATACAAAACTTAACCCAAATGGATCATAAATCTACATGTAAAAGTGAAACCATGAATCTAAAAGACAATATAGGAGAAAATCTTATGAGTTAAGCAGAATTCTTAGACATGACATCAAAATCATGATCCATGAAAGAAAAATACCAATAAACTGGACTTAATCAAAACTAAATCCTTTTGCTCTGAGCAAGACCCCGTTAAGAGAAAGACTTGGAGCAATATTTGCAATTCACAATTCTGACATGAGATCTATATTCGGAATATATAAAGAACCCTCTAAATGCAACAGTAAGAAAATAAAAAATTCAATTAGAAAATGTGCAAAAGACTTAAGACATTTCACCAAAGAGGATATTCAAATGGCAAATGGTATTTAATGGTAATATAAGCCATGTAAAGATGTTCAACACCATTACCCACTAGAAAAATGCAAATTAAAGCCACTATACATCTACTAGAATTGCATAAAATAAATTCTACAATGCTAATCGCTGGTGAGGATATAGAGCAACTAGATCTCCCATACATAGATGGTAGGAATATCAAATAGTACAGCTACTCTAGAGAAGAGTTTGGCAGTTCCTTATTAAGTTAAACATAGACTTACGACAAGACTCAGCAATCATACTCCTGGGTATTTATCCTAGAGAAATGAAAACACACATCCACATAAAAATCTGTACATGAATGTTTATAGCAGCCTTATTTGTAATAGCTGAAAACTGGAAACAATCAAAATGTCCTATAAAAAGTGAATGGATAAACTGTAGTACATGCATACAATGGAATATTACTCAGCAATAAAAAGCAACATGATACATGCAACAAACTATTGATACATGAAGGGATTTCAAGGCCATTATGCTCAGTAAAAAAAAGCCAATTTCAAAAGTTTATATACTATATAATTCCACTTACATAACATTCTTAAAATGGCAAAATTATACAGATGAAGAACACAGTGGTTACAAGTATGGAGAAGGTATGATTATAAAAAGGTTAGCATCAGAGAGTTTCTTTGTGGTAATAGAACAATTCTGTATCCTGATTGCTGTAGTAATTTTAAGAATCTATATATGTGAGTAGGGGGTGCCTGGCTGGCTCTTTTGGTGGAGCAGGCAGACTCTTGATGTCAGGGTTGTGAGTTTGAGCTCCATATTGGGTGTAGAGATTACTTAAAAATAAAAATCTTTAAAAAAATCTATATATGTGATAAAATTCCATAAAACTACACAGAAATTCAAGTAAGGTCTGTCATTATAAGTATTATACCAATGTCCATTTCTTGGTTTTGATAATGAACTATGCTTATACAAGACATCACCACTGAGGTACCTGGGGAATGCTGGGTGAAGGTACACAGGAATTTTTGGTACTATTTTTTGTGATTCCTTATGAGTATAAAATTAGTTTAGAGGCACCTGGGTGGCTCAGTCAGTTAAGCGTCTGCCTTCGGCTCAGGGCATGATCCCAGGGTCCTGGGATCCAGCCCCGCATCGGGCTCCCTGCTCAGCAAGGAATCTGCTTCTCCCTCTGCCTCCACACCTCCCCCCACTCGTGGCTCATGCTATCTCAAAGAAATAAAATCTTTTAAAAAATTTATTTTTAAAATACAGCTAAGAAACTGATGGTGAGGCTTCTAAATACAATCTAGACTCTAAAATTTCCCTAAAATTGTTTACCTAGACCAATGAGATATGAGAAATTTTATCTGCCTCAGATATGGATCCACCTAAGTCCTGTTCCACACTTTCCTGTTTATCGTTCCTTTCTCTTCCCCCTTTTTCCATCTTCAGAACGATCCATACTCAAAGTCCCTTAAAATTGCAACCTCCATATGAAGAGGTGCCTCATGTTTCCTAATGTGTCAACTTCTGATCCTAGCTACATTCCAATCTTTGTGTCATTGTTAAGGACTTCCCAAATTCCATGTTGGCCCATACACTCCAAACTTTCCTGAGCACTATCAAGCAGGACTTCTTTTGGTGGGTCCGGGAGATACAGAAACTTCATATTGTAAACAAAAAGGTCTCTGGAAAACTGTCCCATTCTAGCCCCAAAGAGGAAGAACTAGAGCTTCTGAGTGATTTTATAAAGGAGATCCAAGGGAACCTGTAGTATCCAAATCCCAATGGGTCCCTTAGCCTAACAAGGTGATTTTTTTTTTTAAGATTTTATTTTTAAGTAATCTCTACACCCAATATGGGGCTCAAATTCACAACCCTGAGATCAAGAGTCACACGCTCTGCTGATTGAATCAGGCAGCCCTCCCACCCCCACCAGGTGGATTATTTCTGATGGAAGGACAGAAACCTTTCAAAGTGACACCAGTTGCACTATAAATCCTACAGCTGTTTCTATAATTATAAAAGTGTATTTTTCAGAATTATAAAATTATCAGGTGGTAGGTTAACTTTGCCCCCGTCTGATCTACCTATAGCTGGCCCTTTCTCACTTCCTCTCCCCCTCCCTTCTCCTTCCCCTTCTCTTGGAAAGACTTTAGGAATAAAAAATCAAAAATGGATCAAAAAGTATTCTGTTGTTATTCACATATTTATACAGTCCAGATAAAATTCAATTTTTTTTAAAGTCTCAAGCTTTACACATAATGGCTCTTTAAATTTTTCTTGCTAATATACAGGAGGAAAAGCTGTTTGAATAAATGATCTTGGTTACTAGGTTATCAGATCCAAGAAGTAGGAAAGTTAAAACTTGACATGATATGAATTTTTGGTTTATGAACACAGAGGTTAATTGTATATCAGAAAATCTTTAAAAGATGCAAAATGTATAGCAATGGAGTAAAAAATATTAGGTTTATGTTTTTTTGTTTTTTTTTAGTTCTGTGTTTGGAAGAAACAAAATGTGTTATTTTGGTTAAGGTATTAAGTAATAAAATGTTTGAGACTATGCTATAGTACAGTTATAAAACAATATATCTCATACATATGAGATAATAGTTGTGGTCTATTTGTTAAGGGAACTGTTAATTTTATTAAGATGGTAAATTCAATATACTACATGTTTATTTAACATGCTCATCAAGGCAACTGTATTTTAAAACTGAATTAAAACTGTAATCTTAGTATGTGTTTACATGAGTCTAAACAAATATTTGGGAGGGCTTGAGAAAGGTGCATTAAGGGAAGGCATACAAACCCTTCACTGCAAATCATCACCTGATATAACAAGAGTCATATTAAAATTAGGGTTTCTTTCTGTAAAATGACCCAATTCATTCTGTACCCAGATAGTAGAGTTTCTTTTTATTTAAGTTTTTTAGGATTTATTTATTTGAGAGAGAGAGAAAGCACAAGTGGGAGGAGCAGAGAGGGAGGGAAGAAAGAATCTCAAGCAGACCCCTAGCTGAGCTGGCTGTGGGGCTGGATCCCCGGACCCTGGGATCATGACCTGAGCCCAGAAGTTGGACGCTTAACCCACTGCACCACCCAGGCACCTCTAGTTTCTTTTTAAACACACTGTGAAATCTCTATACTTGTGGATAGTTATAAATTATTTTAACACAAAGTTTATTTTTTTTTGAAGATTTTATTTATTTGAGAGAGAGTGTACACAGGCGGGAGCAGGGGGCACAGGGAGGAGGAGAAGCAGACTCCCCGGTGAGCGGGGAGCCCTGATGCAGGACTTGATCCCAAAACCCTGAGATCATGACCTGAGCCAAAAGCTGTCAAAGTTTCTTACTTTTGAAAAGAAATGAAATTTCTTATAATCATCATCACTTATTGCTGCTTTTACATTTCCAACTTGTAAAATTGTCTTGCATTTAAACTGGTGCAGCCACTCTGGCAAAGAGTGTGGGGGTTCCTCAAAAAGTTAAAAATAGGGGTGCCTGGGTGGCTTAGTCGGATGAGCGTCTGACTCTTGGTTACAGCTCAGGTCGTGGTCTCAGGTCCTGAGAACGAGCCCTGCATTGGGCTCTGCACTCAGCTTGGGATCTGCTTGAGATTCTCTTTCCCTCTGCCCCTTCCCCAGCTTGCGCTTTCTCTCTCCAAACCAATAAATCTTTAAAAAAAAAAAAAAGTTAAGAATAGAACTACCCTTGGGGCGCCTGGGTGGCTCAGTTGGTTAAGCGACTGCCTTCGGCTCAGGTCATGATCCCAGGGTCCTGGGATCAAGCCCCACATCGGGCTCCCTGCTCCGCGGGAAGCCTGCTTCTCCCTCTCCCACTCCCCCTGCTTGTGTTCCCTCTCTCACTGTCTCTCTCTGTCAGTTAAATATATAAATAAAAAAAAAATCTAAAAAAAAAAAAAAAAAAAAGAATAGAACTACCCTACAATCCAGCAATTGCACTAGGTGTTTACGCAAAGGATAAAAAAAAGATTCGAAGGGGTACACACACCCCAATGTTTATAGCAGCATTATCAACAATAGCCAAGCTATGGGAACAGCCCAAGTGTCCATCACCTGATGGATAAAGAAGATGTGGTATATATACACAATGGAATATTACTCAGCCATCAAAAAGAACGAAATCTTGGATTTGCAACGATGTGGATGGAACTAGAGTACTATGCTAAGTGTAATGTCAGTCAGAGAAAGACAAATACCATATGATTTCATGTATTTGTGGAATTTAAGAAACAAAAGAACATGGTGGGGGAGGGGGGAGAGAAAAGCCAAGAAATAGACTCTTAACTACAGAGAACAAACTGATGGCTGCCAGAGGGGTAGTGGGTGGGGGATGGTCTAGATGGGTGATGGGTATTAAGGAGGGCACTTGTGTTGAGCATTGGGTATTGTATGTTAACTGATGAATCACTAAATTCTATGCCTAAAACCAGTATTACACCACTGTATGTTAACTAGCTGCAATTTATTTTTTTAAAGATTTATTTTAGAGAGAGCAAGCATGTGAGGTGAGTGAGGTGAGTGGTGGGGGGCGGGAGGGGGCAGAGGGAGAGGGAAAGAATCCTCAAGATGACTCCTCACAGAGCACAGAGCCTGATGCAGGGCTAGATCCCAGACACTGAGATCATGACCTGAGCCAAAATCAAGAGCCAGCCACTTAACTGACTGAGCCACCCAGGCGCTCCTAACTAGCTGGAATTTAAGTAAAAAACTTGGGAGGAAAAAAAAACTTCCTGCATTTAGATGCTTCTTAATTATGTTTATATTTTGTCTCTAGGTCAACTCCTCTTTATTTTTCCTTCTCCAACTGGAGAATGGTAAAACTACCAATGTGTCTTTTAGAACTAAATGTTTTGGGGCACCAGGGTAGCTCAGTCAGGTGTGGCCAACTCTTGATTTTGGCTCAGGTCATGATCTGGGGGTCATGGGCTCGAGCCCCATGTCGGGATCCACACTCAGCAAGGTGTCTGCTTGTCTTTCTCCCTCTGCTCTCCCACCTCTCTAAAATAAATAAATAAAATCTTTAAAAAAAAATAAATGTTCTCTGGATATCATGGAATTGCTACAACCTGTAATTTGCTTCATCTTATAAAAGGATTAATAATAGAATGAACCGAATTGTTTAGTACTTCAAATTTTAACTCACTTGAAACTATTTTGAGAGCTCCTTTTAGTTTTCTAAACACAGGCTAAAAGAACAAATACTGAAAAATCCTAAGAGAAATTTTAAAAAGGGATGTAGGGGTGGCGCCTGGGGGGCTCAGTTGTGTCTGCCTTCAGCTCAGGTCATGATCCCAGCGTCCTGGGATCAGTCCCCCCTCGGGCTCCCTGCTTCAGAGGGGAGCCTGCTACTCCCCCTGCTTGTGATCCCTCAGTCAAAAAAATAAAATCTTAAAAAATAAATAAAAATAGCGATATAGTATCAGAGAAAAAGTACCTTTGAATCTTGATGAAATAGGCCTTTCCAGGAGATCCTGAGTTCTTGAATCTTAAAAATCCTCAAGGAGCAGATAATCCTCAGATGAAGTCTGTGAACTCAAGACCCTCAGATCCAAGTGATAATCTTGGAGCAGACAACTTCCACCCAGCACCACAGAACAAGATGAATTTTCTGATATTCAGTTTTTTTGTTTTGTTTTGTTTTGCTTTGCTTTACTGCCAATCACACTTACTACTGTACTTTGGTGCCCTCTAGCAATCGCCTAATGGTTTCACAGAATGCTTTTACATTCTCTCACTGTTGTACTCTCATTATCCCATCTTCCCTGTGACATAAGAAAAGGCAAAACTCCTGTGTTTTTCCTCTGTCCACAGCTACTGTTCTAATGGACTGCCAGATTATTTTCATTCCCCGATCTGAACTCACTGATGAAAAAAATGAACAGCTGTTACTTTTTATATACCGCAGATCCTTTCTGATATTTTAATTTTTCTCGTATTTATTAACCCCAACCTCCAGCCTTTTAAAAACAGGAATCTAATCTCAAGTCAACAAAATACTTTTGCTGAAACTATTATAGTACACACATTATAAGTTCATTAGAAGTGGGAACAAATCCTGGGTCTATCCTTGGGGCAATGGTCAGTGTGTTCTCCTCAGACACTTTCCAGCTTGATTTGGAAGAACTCTTACTTTCATTCAGTGAATCTGCCTGCCTTAGGGGACAAGCAGTTGTCCCTAATGTGATAAATTTTATTTACCTAACATGATAAATTTTATTTACACTCCCAGTATGGTCTACCCTCAATCCTTAAGCCAATCATGTTTCCACCGTTCTTTTCAACCAACATAGCACAATGTTGGATACAGCTAAAGCAGAGCATAGAGGAAAATTTATAGCTTTTATACAAAGTCTTTCAGAAAATAAAGAGGAAGGACCACTTCCGAACTCTTAAAATGAGCCCTTCACTACCCTGATACCAAAACCAAAGATACTGCAAGAAAACTACAGACCAATATCCCTCATGAATATAGATGCAAACAATTCTTTAACTAAACATTAGCAAATCGAATCCAGAAATATACAGAAGTGTGGTTTTAACATTCAGAAATCAATGAAATTCATTTTATCAGTAGATTTAAAAAAGAAAACCCATATGATTTCATTTTTTTTAAAGATTTTATTTATTTATATGAGAGAGAGAGAGAGAGCACATGAGCGGGGGGAGGGGCAGAGGGAGAAGCAGACTCCCCACCGAGCAAGGAGCCTGATGCCGGACTCAATCCTGGGACTCCAGGATCATGACCTGAGCTGAAGGCAGTCGCTTAACCAACTGAGCCACCCACCATATGATCATTTCAATAGATAAAAAGCATTTTACAAAATTCAATATACATTTGTGATAAATCCTCTTGGGAAATAGGAACAGAAGACAACTTCCTCATTATTATAAAGGGTATCTACAAAAACCCCACAGCTAACATAAACTTAAGAGTGAAAGACTGAATACTTTTCCTTTCAAGTTCAAGAACAAGCAAGGTTTTCAGCTTTTAGGGCTTCCACTCAAATCCTACTGGAGACCCCGGCCAATGTAATAAGAGAAAAGCAAAGAAGGGAAGAGGAAGGGAAAGAAGAGCAAACAATAAAAACAAACAAAAACCCCAGGAAGTAAATAAAAGACACACAGGTTACAAAGGAAGAAATAAGTATTTTCTATTTTTGGACAGTAGGATTGTATATACAGAAAACTACAAAGAATCCACAAAAAAGCTACTACAGTGAGTTTAAGATCACAGCATACAAAGTCAATGTACAAAAACAAACTGTTTTTACATAATAGCAGTAAACTGGAAATTAAAACTTTCTAAGAACCGTATCATTTTTAGTTAACACTAAAAAACATGAAATACTTAGGTATAAATCTATCAAATTATATGCAAGATCTGTATGCTGAAAACTATAAATTACTGAAGACATCTTAATAAACTGAACTAAACAGATACTGTGTTCAGTTGTTAGAAGAGTCAATACTATTAAAGACTGTAACAACTGATAATGCAATCCCAATGAAAATAGCAGTCAGAGTTTTTGTGTAATTGACAGGCTGATTCTAAAATTTATATAAAATAGCAAAGGAACTAGAAAAACTAAAATTTTTTTGTCGGGGGTAGAAGTTTGGAGGCCTTGCACTATCCAACCTCAGGACTTACTATTAGCAGTAATCAGCACAGTGTTAGTGAAGGGCAGAAACAGAGAGAATAGACAATCCAGAAACAAACCCACCCATGTATGGATAATGGATTTTTGACAAAGTATAAAGATAATTGGAGAAATAATAGTCTTTATAACCGAGCAGTGCTAGAATAATTGGACATACATAGACAAAAAAAAGAAAAAAGGACCTCAACCCATACTTGGCACATTAAAAATTAACTGGAGATGGAGCATAGACTAAATGTAACACCTAAATTTTCTACATTGGTCAGCAAACTAAGGCTCCTGGGCCAAATCTGACCTGTTACCTGTTATTGTAACTAAAGTTTTACTGGAACACCCATTCATGTATGCATTGTTCATGGCTGCTCTCATGCTACAACACAGACTCTATGGCCTCCAAAGCCTAAAATAATTACTATCTAGCTCTTTACAGGAAAAGTTTGCTCACATCTGTTCTAGAAGAGATAGAAGAAAATCTTTATTACTCTGAGTTAGCCAAGGATTTCTTAAGATTCAACACCAAAAGCATGATCTGTAAAAGAAAAAAAAAATGGACTGCCATCAAAATATAAAATTTCCGCTCTTTGAAAGATGTTTACAAAATAAAAAGATAAGCCACAGACCAGAAGAAAATATTTGCAAATCAAGTTTTTGATAAATGATTTGTATTTAGAATATAAAAAGAATTCTAAAGACTCAATAACTAAAAAAACAAAAAACCCAGTTTAAAAAAAAATGTATATGAGTTTAATCCTTTGCTTTTAAAGAAGATACAGACAACAAATAAGAATGTGAAAAAATAATTCAACATCATTTGTTATTAGGGAAATGGAAATAAAAAACAATGAGATAAACCATACACCCAGTGTAACAAAAATAAACAAAAAAAGCAAAGTAAAACCATCACCACCACCACCACCACCACCACCACCCACCACCACCCACCCCCATCAATACTGAGTTCCAGTGAGGCCGTGAATCCCCTGGAATTCCTGTACACTGTGGTGGGAATGCAAAATGGTACTACTGCTTCAAAAAACTGTTTGGCAAATTTATCATATAGTTATCATACAACCCAGCAATCCCACTTCTAGAAAGGCACCCAAGAGAAATGAAATCTGTTCACACACAAAAACCTTTAGGTGAATGTTAACAGCAGCTTTATTTGTCATCAGTAAAAATTGGAAACAACCCAAATCTCCTTCAACTTGTAAATGATGAACAAAACATGGTACATTCACAATGGATTACTATTCAGCAATTAAAAGGACCAAACTACTGATACATACAACAACATGATGAATCTCAAGTGATTTTTTTTTTATTTTTTTAAAGATTTTATTTCTTTGACAGAGAAAGACATAGCGAGAGCAGGAACACAAGCAGGGGGAGTGGGAGAGGGAGAAGCAGGCTTCCCGCTGAGCAGGGAGACCAATGTAGGGCTCCATCCCAGGACCCAGGGATCATGACCTGAGCCAAAGGCAGATGCTTAACGACTGAGCCACCCAGGCGCCCTCAAGTGATTTAGCTAAGTGAAAGAAGCAGGCTCAAAATCTACATACCATATGCGATTTCATTTACAGGCCATTCTTTAAAACAGAACTACAGGGAAGAAAACAGAGCAGTAGTTGCTGGAGGCTTGAGCTGGGGGAGGTAGGGGAGCATAGGGAACATTCTGTGGGTAATGAACTGATTTCTATCTTGTGTTGATGGGTATGTGAGCACACACATTTATCAAAATTCATACAACAGTACACTAAAAAGGGTGAATTTTACTTTATGTAAATTATCTCAGTAAACTTTAAAAAATGACAATTACAGTAACCAGTCTATGTAATCTCTGATTTCTGTTGATTCTCATTCACATTCAGGTTGTTTGCATAACTTGCAAGAATCTTTGTTTGCTGCATATTAACCTTGAAAAAGCATTAAGGGCTTGGGATGAGCCTTTGTCCAAAGATTGTTGTGCTTCTGTCAAACTGAGATTCTGAGAATCTTGGCCCATCCAACTATGCGTACTTAAGGAGCTAATCTTCAGGAAAGCAAATCTACACAAAACTCCCAGAGAAACTGCCTTTTCTATTTCTTTTCCTCACCTGCTCCAATAACACCAACACAGCCCTCTTTTACAGATCACAACTCTTGTAGCTTTGTCGTTCCAATGTTCCATTTCCCCACTTGGTCACAGACTTCCCTCCAAAAACTGACCTGGGAGTTTCTATTTTTTCATTTATTTTTTTAATCAACATTTTATTAGCCATCACCAGAAATTGAAGTCCAAAAATGCTTTTATTACTTAAGTAACTGATGTATGACAAAAAAATCAAATCTTACAGAAGAGTACAAGAAAAAAGGAAGCCGCTCCACTACCCCATCCACCTGACTCCAGTCCCCGTCAAGCCTACTCCTTAGAAGTCCTAACGAACTCAACGGTCTGATTTGAGTTCTGATGGTCATAACCTCCATCCCTCCAGTGAATATCCTTATATCTCTGCTTCTTGGTTCATAAACTCCAATGTAAAAAGATAATATTCCTTACACTAGTTTGCCTCCTTGTCACACTTCCCCAGTATGTTAGTCTTATTACTCAGCTTACTGAGAGCCAACTATATGCCAGGTAGTGTTTTAGACCCCATGGATGCAACAGTGAACAAAACTAACGGACTAATCTGACTTCGCAGCACTTACATTCTGGAAGGAGAAAGAGTGACAATAAATAAAGTCTGTCAGGTAGTTGTTCTAGAGCAGGGTAAGGAAAATAGGGAACTTGGGGATGAGGGCAGATCAGTGAGCTTTGCCTTTATAATGCTCTACAAACTCCTGCTAGTATACTTTCACATTTCTGGAGCCAGGAATCCTGATATTTGTATTCATAATTTCAAGTTCAGTTACGTACCACTGGTTTGCTCTGGGGCAAATCACTTAGTCTCCTCAAGTTTCCTCATCTGTGAAGATGAGGATGAAAATCCCTTTTTGATAGGGTTGTTGTAAGGATTAAATGAGATAGTTGTGCTGAGCACAATGGCAGGCGCTCAGAGAATGCTCCCAAATACAAGCTATCACTTTCATTAGAATATCCTAACACAAAACCTTGAACAAGATCAAAAGGCTGATGTGACTGACTTAGGTGTGGTCAATCTATGCCCCCAGCATTAGATGACTGCACAGTTTCATTTTATAGTGAATTATATTCCTCTATTAATTTTTAATTTCTAATTTCAGATATTGGTGGATAATTTTCTTTCACACATCTCAACAAAAGTTAACACATCAAAAAATTACCACAATGATATACTTTAAAACACTGTCACCGACTTAAAATATTTATTGAGTGGCTACTATGCACCAGAATCAGTTCTAGGTTCTGGGGATATAGCAATGAACAAAACAGAAAAGATCCCTGCTTTCATGGAACCCACACTCCGGTGGGAGAGTAGTAAGCAAATATGATGAGGTCAGACAGTGCTAAGTGCTATGAAGAAAATTAAACAGGGAAGAAGATACAGAGCAATGAGTGTAGTCTTCATTAGACAGAATAATCAGAGAGTATACTTTAATAAGACAGGGTAGGCAGAGACAGCCTATCTGAGGAAGTGACACTTAGGCAGAGTTGGAATATTGAGAAAGGGCATAAATATTATGTATAAAAACTGTATCTCACCATTAATTCTTATTCCAGCATTGGCACAATGGGCCTTTAAAAGCTTACGTAGGTGATTTTCCAAAAATAAAGCAAAATCTACCTACTAAGACACTTAATTGTGCCAAACAAAAAGTTCTATGATTTTTAAAAGTTGTGTTATAATAGATGGATTATAAATTTAAATGTACTAAAAAATAAAAAGTACCAGGAGAAAATACAAGCAAATATCTATGTAAACTTAAGATGGGTAAAATCCTTTTAAGCATGCCCACAAAAGAAAAAAACATAAAGGCAAAAATTCATACATGTGATTATTTTTACGAAAAGGTAAAAATGTTGAACAGAAAAAAAGCAAAACAAACCAAAGGAAAGGAACACTATCATAAATAAAACTCAAAGTGAAATAAACTGAAAAGCACATTTGTAATGTATATTAAAAAGTAATAGTCTTAACATTTAAAAATATCTTAAACCATTAAGGGGAAAAAAAAACAAAAAGAGGCAATGGTCATAAACAAATAATTTGCAAGGAAATACAAATGGCCAGGACACCAATGAAAAGATGTTCAACTACAGCCAAAATTAAAGAAATGTAATGAAAACTGATTTTGCACTTATCAGAATAGCAAAGATGGAAAAATAGTGAGAAAATTCAGTTTTGCCCAGAGTTCAGGCAAACTGAACTCCTGTGTCCTGTTAAGAGAGTAACATAGAAACAGCTTAAATTTTCAACAATAGCACTGTAAATGAAATTATAAATATTTCAACAGTACTATGATGTTATCAAAATTATAAGATTTGTATTTAATGACACAAATATTTATGACATACTATTGAATGCACAGGCTGAAAGATAATGTTTGGTGTGACACTATGCATGTAAAATTATGTTTATACAGATTGATAAGTATAGTCACCAAATATTAAGGGCGATTATCTATCTACAATGGGACTTGAGGTAATAGTACATTTAGAACTTGACTGTGTAAGTACCTACATATTTATTTTTGGAACTGTCTCAAAGAAGGATTTTTACAAAACTATACACTAACTTGACAGTCAAATACTTAACAGCAACCATCATCATGGTTTCAGTTGTCACCCCGCTATACAAGGGAAGGACAGGAGGGCATTCGTAAAGATACTATAAAGCCAAGATTATGATCAACTCAAATAAGGGAAAAATGCCCAGTTGAGAACTTTCCCGTTATTTGTATTGACACCATCATTTAGTTTATGCAAAAATGTAAAGCTACCCTAATGTTTTACAAACTGGCATTCCCTAATTTTTAGTTCAAGTGACATGAAAAACTTCCATTTCTAAGCCAAAAACACCTCCCCATTCCAAAACATATTACAAATATATAGTTATCAAGATTATAGTTTGGTACTGGCATAAAGATAGACAAAGATCAATGGAAGAAAACTAAGAGTTGTGAAATAAATCCACACATTTATAGTCAGTTGATTTTCAACAAGGGAGGCAAGATACTTCAATGGGGGAAAGAATAGTCTTTTCAACAAATGGTGCTGGAACTGGACATCCACATGGAAAAGAATGAAGTCGGACCCCCACACCTCACATTTTACATAAAAATTAATTCCAAATGGATCAAAGATCTAATGTAAGGGCTAACATTATAAAACTCTTAGAAGAAAACAGGTGTAAATCTTCATAACTTTGGATGAGGCGATGGTTTCTTAGAGACACCTAAAGCACAAGCAGTCAAAGAAAAAAATTTAGATAAATTGGACTTCATCGAGATGAAAACTTTTGTGCTGCAAAGGTCCCTATCAAGAAAAAAAAAAAGTGAAAAGACAGTGCACAGAACGGGAGAAAATATTTTCAAATCATGTATCTGACAAAAGTCTAGAGTTCAGAACATAGTAAAAAAATTCTTAAGGGGCACCTGGGTGGCTCAGTCAGTTGAGCATCTGACTCTTGGTTTCCGCTCAGGTCATGATCTGAGGGTCATGAGATGGAGCCCCGACGTCAGGCTCTGTGATCGGCAGGGAATCTGCCTCTCTCCCTTTCCCTCTGTCCCTCCCCCGGCTCCCATCCATGTGAGCACACTCGTTCTCTCTCTCTGGAATAAAGAAATCTTTAAAAAAATTCTTAAAACTCAATAATAAAAAAATAATTTTAAAGTGGGGAAAGAATTTGAACCAACATTTCTCCGAAGATAAGACAAATGGCCAATAAACACATGAAAAGATGCTGAACATAATTAGTCAGAGAAATGCAAATCAAAGCCACAATGAGATACTACTTCATAGCCACTAGGATAGTTATGTTAAAAAAGATGGACAATACCAAGTGTCAGGTGAGGATGGGGGGAAATTAAAACCTTTACCCACTGGTGGTGGGAATGTAAAATGGTGCAGCCACTTTGGAAAAAGTTTGTCAGCTTCCGTGATGTTAAACACAAAGTCGCCATACATCCCACGCAGCAATTCTAACCCAAGGTAATTGAAGACATTTGTTCACAAGAAGACTTGTGCACAAATAAATGCTCATAGCAATATTATTCAAGATAGCCAAAAAGTGTTAACAACCCAAATGTCCATCAACAAAATCTGATGTATCCATACAGTGGAATAGTATTCAGCCATTTAAAAAAATGAAGTACTGATATGTGGTATAGCATGGATGAACCTTGAGAATATTACACTAAGTGAAAGAAACCAGACACAAAAGGACACGTATCATATGATTCCTTTTTAATGAAATGTCCAGAATAGGCAGATCCAAAGAGAGACAAACTAGATTAGTGATTCCCAAGAGCAAGGGGAGAAGGGGAGAACTGAGCATGACTACTGATGGGTATGGGGTTTCCTTTTGGAGTGATGTAAATGTTCTAAAACTAGACTGATGACTGCAGAGCCTTGTGAACATTCTAAAAACACTGAATTGTACACTTCAAAATGGCAGATTTTATGGCATGTAAATTAAAAAAAAATTTTTTTAAAAGAATGATGGCAAACTTTTTGCCTAGCAATTCTACTTCTAGGTACTTACCCAAGACAACCTATGTCCACACAAAGACTTGAAGTGGATGTTCATAGCAGTATTATTCATAATAGCCAAAAAGTGGAAACAATCCAAATTTCCATCAACTGATGAATGAAAAAATGTGGTATATCCATATAATAGAAAACTATGCAGCCAAAATAAGTAAAGAATTACAAATGCATGCTAAGCATGGGTAAACTCAGAACACTTTAAATGACTGGATTTTATGGTGTGTAAATTATACCCCCACAAAATTTAAACATAATGGGATAAAGATTTCAAGAGACCTTCCACCAAAAGAATGACAGGAATGACAAATGTTAAGATGTTAATATCGGGTGCCTGGGTGGCTCAGTTGGTTAGGCGACTGCCTTCGGCTCAGGTCATGATCCTGGAGTCCTGGGATCGAGTCCCACATCGGGCTTCCGGCTTGGCGGGAAGTCTGCTTCTACCTCTGACCCTCTCCCCTCTCATGCTGTTTCTCTCTCTCTCTCTCAAATAAATAAATAAATAAAATCTTTAAAAAAAAGATGTTAATATCATTAATGGTTAGGTAAATTCAAACTAAATCACGAGATACCACTACCTACCCATGAGAATGGCCAAAATTCAAAATACTGACAACAGCAAGTATTGGCAATAATGTGGGAAAACCCTCACACAGCACTGGGGAGAATGGAAAATGGTACGGTCACTTTGGAAAACAGGCAGTATCTTAGGAAGTGAAACAAATATTTACCAGATGATTCAATTATTCCACTCCATGTCTATTTATTCAAGAGACATGAAATCACCTGTTCACATAAAGATTTATGTATCACTGTTCACAGCCACTTTATTCATAATAGCCCAAACTGGAAAGAGCCCAGTGTCCACCAATAGGGGAGTGGCTAACAAACTGTAGGACAGTCATACAACGGGATACTACTCAGCAATAAAAAAGAACTGATTCAAACAATAACACCGATGCCGCTCACAGATATGCTGAGCAAAACAAGCCTTACACAAATAAAGGACATACTGAATGTTTTCAGCTAATCTACAGTGACACAAGCAGATCAATGGCTGCCTAGGGGTGGATGGTGGATGGGTGGGAACGGGATGTAAAGGGGCTTCGGGTACCTTTTGAGGGGTGACGGAAGTGTTCTCCATCTCGATTGTGGTGATAGCTGCACAGGTGTTATCTATGTAACCAAACTCACCAGACTGTACACTTACATGTTTTTGTTGTGTGTAAATTATAACTTACTGGAGCTGCTTTTAAAAAAAGCTGTTAAGAAGAAAGTCTGATTAGAAATATATCACCATTCTGATTGAGGAACCAGGCCTCTGAAAAATGGAAATGAGCTAACAAATCTGTCTGTCTGCCTCTCCTGCAATCCTAGTGTTTGCAGAACTTTCATCTGTTTTCACCTGTTGGAGCAGCACTGACACATACCAAGGCTGGCACGAGCATGCAACTGTTAACAGACGCACAGTCACATAAAGTGTTTTCCAATGACTTTAGTAATCTTACGCCTTGACAGATCTGACACAAATGCTTATTCAAGAGCTAGGTTTCACACACCATGTTATTTATATATTTGCTATGCCATGCCTCATCACCAGCCTTTGCTAAAAATACTGAAATCATAAGCAACCTAAGGGTAGAAACTTTTTCCACATCAGCGTCCATGTGGTGTCTCACAGTATTGTACTTCTATCCAATGTTCAATAAATATGTGCTAAATGAATGAACCCACACTTCAGTTCACCCTGCATTCCAGTTCAAGTAACTCCCACACATTCTTCTTCAGGCTGAGAAGACTTCAAGATTACCAACAGAGCTCCGAGAATGAAAATCACACAACAGCTACTCACATACTCAGTTACCTCTAGTGGCTTTCTGGTGATTGCTGTAGGTGTAACAGAATGCTATTTCTGAACTAGTAACTGCCGCATTTCTCAGGCCTTTCGTTGCTGGTGCTTATGGCTACTCACTCAGTGACTCACAGGCAGCTGCTACTTCAGGAAGGACAGACAAGAATCAAAAGTAAGACATCATTGCTCAACTTTGATGTCAAAGTTTTTTTTTTTAAAGCCAAAGGAAGAAACATGTACCTGGAAGCTAAAAGGCTTTTGATTTATCAGAGCCAAGTTCTGGAGGCAGAAAGGGCTTTTAGCAATCTACAAACTTTGGTGTGCAAAATGGAGAAAAAAAAAATTCAAGGACCCCAGCCTGGCTGACACAGGCAGTTTATTCTATGAACCACAGAGTTGGAAGAACAGGTAATGAAATAGGAAAGGTTTTCGCAGTCAAAAAGAGCCGTTAAGTTTGAGGAAAGAGACCTGGAGGGGATGTAGCAAGATGTTAGCGGTAAAGGTCTATGACATGCTTGGCGCTCCCCACCCCCCCCGCCCCCAGCCAAGGGCTGACACTCCATTTGGGGTGTGAGAAAACCCCAGATCAAGTTGTAGACTGGCTGTATACACACCACACACACCACAACAATTAACTCAGAATCTCTGGTGTGGGGTAAAGGGCTTAACAGTTTTTAAAAAACTGTCTTCCCTTCCTACCTCCCAAGTTGATCTAATCTTCAGTCAAGTTTTAAGGATTACTGACTTGCAGGGATCCCAAAGTTGGAGAGTGCAATATACCTGTTTTCCCATGGTGTAGCCATCCTTGTGGACAAACATGCTGGCAATTCTACCCCTGACTCCTTTTAACAGGGAACAGGGTGCTTGAGCACAGAACTCCCACACAAACCAGGGAGCAGCTTACTGAAGACAGCTCAGACTTCACCACTGGTGACTCTCAACGCCAGATTTGGAAGAGTCTCGGTTTTGTGAATGAGGGTCTGGTGGACAAGTTTTAGCAGTCTAAGCACGGATGTGGTACAAAGTTAACTACTGCTAGAAGGCCTGAAACTCCCGCAACTGTCCCCACAGGGCTCTACACAGGGGACAACTCAGACAAGAGCTATTCATCAGCACTGCTTACAAGTCCTGTTGGTCACCACAAACAAACCAACTCCTAACTGTAACACTGACTCAGTTATTCAGAGCTTGTGCATCTTTACCAAAACGCTGTAGTCATAACAAAAGCCAGTGACATTTGTGAAAGCAAATAAAGAGGATTCCTTAAATCAACCTTTTCAAGGTATTTCCAGTCTCACTGAAAAAATTAGGGAACTCTGACTCAGTTTAGTAACAAAAGAGGATTAGCTCTGCTCATGCATAGTACCTAATTAACTTTCAGAGACCAAGTTTGAATTATAAGACCTTCAAAAATATTTAGGTGAGGATAGATTAGAGTGGAAAACCAACCTCCCAGAGTCATCTAGACCTATCAGCCCCTGGTCACATTGGCTCTTGAGCACTTAAAATGTGGCTATTTCCAAATACAGATGTGCTATAATATACATCAGATTTCAAAAATTGAAAAAACATCTAAAAATATCTCACTGACAATTTTTATACCAATTACATGCTAAAATGACAATAATTTGGATATTTAAAGACCTAGGAAGGCCTTTAGCCTTTGCAATGTTTGAACTCCAACAGTGGATGAACTGTATGCTGTTTGACTCCCTTGATGGATATCCTCTATTTGGATAACAAATATCCTTAACATTTACAGATTTAATAACACTTTTAATTTATAAATGAGCTACTTTAAAAGGTTCAGGACATCCAGTTATTTGATATTTTTCTGAAATATAAATCTGCATTGCTAACAGTACACAGTTTGTTTTCAGTTACCCAGCTACTAAATTATCAAGCCAATCAGAAAGAATTTAAGTCTTATACTGACTTTGTTGGGGAGTTAGTTTTTGGTCAGGTACTTTTTAACGCTCATAAAATAATGAACACTGAATTCATAAGTTCATGGAAAAGAACCAGACGAGTAAGGCACTATATGGCAGAATTTAACAACGGTCTTATAATTACGGCATCATTAAGGTGTTGCAGAAAAAGCATTTTCACTTTATTTTACATGAGAGGTCAAATCTTAAATCATGCAATTATATTTTTGAATATAAGGTTTTTTGTTTTTTTTTTTCACATTTTAGGACAATTCCCTCTAAGGTGTTAAGTTTCTATTATTCTAACAGGCCTTGCTTTGTAGGAATTCCTGGTCTAGAAAGTTCCAAGTTACCTACTGGTGCATCTTCGAACCAATTCGGAGAAACCTGTCAAAGTTTGGTGTCCCCACAGATATGCCGTATTAGATTAGGGAATCTCTGAGGAGAACGGACTACCTGACCTAATATAATACAAGGATATCCCAGGGTTTCTGCTGCTTCTCCAGGAACTAAATATAAGCTTATCAGTCCTCTTTTTCTGTCCTTCACTAAACAAAGATAATCATGAAGCACTCACTGGCAACGTACAGCCTTCCAGAAACTAATAAACCTCTAATGGTCCCCCTCTTGCTCAGCCTAACTCACCTATCGCAAAGTAGCATCCACCTTTCCTGTATACCAACTTCTACAAATACTCTACTTCCAATAATACCTTCCTTCTGTTGTGAGTGGCCAAGAAGACAAGCATAACTCAAAGGGTCTGGGACAAAAGGACCAGAGAGAAAACCTCATATTCCAGAATGCATCTTAGCATTTCACCACGCAAACCTGAGAAAACATGGCCCTATTCCAACAGGCATCTGAAGTTAAGGGGGGAATGCGAGGGTGGGGTTTTGGGAGAGGTCCAACTCAACAAACCTAGATGTCATTGTACTGGTGCAGTGTACCCCACTTATCAAGCGCTTACTGACTCTAATAGTGTTGGCAACATTTGTGGCTAGACAACTCCTGAACCTTTACAGCACCCCTCCCCCCCCCCCCCCCGCCCCGCCCCGCCGCTACCACGTATATTCTTCTGCCTTCTCACAACCTGCCAACTATTCCTGTCTGGCTTCTTTCTCAAGGCTCTGCCTCCCATTTCAGATCCAGTTTATGTTAGAGTTGGTGTTCTTTATCTCAGGTTCTCCAGGAATATTTGAGATACTCAGCTTTCCCCAAGTGGAGATATTCTGTCCTTAAGACTCACCCCTTCACGATGTGGAGAAAGTACAGATGGAGTTGTCCTGGTCTGGTTTCTCATCCCCCACATGTAAATGATTACCAAGATGAGTCCACTTTCCTCTCTAAATTTTCAAGTTCTTCATCCTTCCTTTCCCTATAGTCATTCCTTTAGTTTTGCCTCTATTTTGCCCGAACTGCTAACCATTTTCTAACAAGGTCTCTCTGCCTCTAGTTTCATTCTTCTCCAATCTGATGAGTAAATCTGTCTTTTTCCTGCTTAAGATCCTCCAATTGTGGGGCGCCTGGGTGGCTCAGTCATTAAGCATCTGCCTTCGGCTCAGGTCATGATCCCAAGGTCCTGGGATTGAGCCCCACATTGGGCTCCCTGCTTTGTGGGAAGCCTGCTTCTCCCTCTCCCACTCCCCCTGCTTGCGTTCCCTCTCTCACTGTGTCTCTCTCTGTCAAATAAATAAAACCTTAAAAAAAAAAAAAAGATCCTCCAATTTTAGTTTGGCACATATATCCCTTCGTGCTCTGATTATCTGCTTGCCTCTCTAGACAGAGCAACTCTCCTAGAATGTCCTGCTTGTATGTGCTATGCTCTCTGCCTTAGGAATACCCTTCCCAAACCTCCCACTGCACATGTCCTTTTATCCATATCCCCTGGAGTTATGTATGACCTATTTGTTCTTAAAAACTTTGTTTCATCATTCCCTTGCCTAATCCAGTGACCTTCCTCACTACCCCTACTATACCTTGTGTACATGTCCATAACAGCAATTATTACTCTTTATTATATGCTTGCTTACTTATTTGCTTCCCCCAGTAAAGATTAAGGTCTTAGAGATTAGCTAGCTTAGATTTCTGTTATTTTTGGTCCCTAACAGTCCACGGAACCAAGTATGCTTAATACAGAATTGCTGGGACAGTAAACCTCTAGATTTTAGCAAGAAGGAAGAACAGAATCCACTATGGCTTCTATTATATACGTAGGTTTCTTAAATGCATCAGCTAAAGTCTAAGACATTACTCTGCTACCTCATGACTGGAGAGAATAACAAAAATTATTCATAGATGGGCACAGATATTTTTATTGTCTATAATTACCCCTAATATTATTGTTTACTGTGTGTCTGGTGCATACATGTACCTTCCCCATTAAGCCTCACAACCTTGAGGTAGGTAGTAGTTTCTTCACCTCTTTTTATAGGTTTATAGGCAGAGGCAAGGCACAGAGAAGTTAAGCATCTCGCCCAATGTCAAAGAGATAGCAAAACCAGGCAGTCTGGCTCCAGAACTGTGTTCTTAACCACTCTGCTACAAAGCTCAATAGCTCTTACATCATGAAAACTGCACTTCAAAAGATTACTCCTCTTTTTAAAACATAAATGTAATATTACCAAATACAATCTAAATTTTAAAAGTTATGATTACACACTGACAGACCATCCTCCCCAAAACTTAATAGCTCTACTACAATCATATTTCAATTAAAAAATTTACAAATAGGTTTCACATTAGAAATTTCAAAGTACATTTTTACTTCTGGTTATGGTAATGAAGACCTCTTTGTTCATTACCACCATAGTTGTTTCTCAAGCTATTTTAGACGTTTAACTTAATGGGTGTACAAAAACAGATAAAGAAACTGTGACATCAGTTAATTCATGGTAACCTTTCAGCAATCAGATAATTCTGTTTTATTGTAATATACTGTCAACTTCTAGACATTACAGCAGATATGACAAATTTCCTCGAAAACATTCTATTTTCTATTTCTAAATAACAGGATAATTTGGCAAGATCATTTGGAAGTTTTATTTATTAAGATAGCAGTAATGAATTGTTCCATTTTAGTTTAGAACATACTAATACAAGTTGTTCCTAATACACTTTCTATATTTCTTGTGATGGATGCTTCTGATCTTATTTAACAGGAAAGTACTTTCTAATAGAGGAAAGTAAGAGGTATTACAGAACAGTCATTGTTGAAACCATGAACAAAGCAATGAATATTATTACTGTGATTTTCTAAGAAACTGATACTCAGTCATTGCAAAGAAATAAAATGTAATGGATTTCTGTAATAAAGATCAATACCATCATCAAATTCCAAAATCTCTCTTAATCTCCCCACAGGGTCTGTTAACTGTATCATATGCACACAGGTGTCAAAAATGCTATTGACTAAAATGTAACCTTTTCAAAACGCTAGCACCAGATTCACTGGAAAGAGGGCAGAGGTGAACTGTAAGTTTATAAACATTAAACCATTGGTACCTATCAATCTCAGCATATCAAATCAAAAAGGCAGGCATGAAAATTTATAATAGGAGAAATCAGTCACATATTCTAAGACGTGGGGTCCTGACAGGTGCCTCACAGTCCAGGGCAGAGCTAAGAAGCACAATGTTGGTTGACAGATACTACAGTATCTGTCTTAAACTTTTTCTGTAACTTAAAATTTTTCCTTTATTTCTGGGATATGAGTTTATGCCATATTGCTCTTTGCTTCTCTATAAACAAGCAACCAACAATTTATCTTATTATTAGCCACTGGTCTAAAATTAATGATGGCTTAAGTATCTGAATACATACCAACTCCCCTAAGTATAGTAATGTTTCAGCTAAAACTTAACATTAACATATCTGGTTTTCTTCAACGCTTTTAGTTCTTTCCAGAGAATCAGCTTAACTTCAAAGACCAGGTATTTCCCATTCAATTCAGGAATTCTGTGATTTAAAAAGAACATTCAGCTTCCTAACTTAAACACAGCACTCACAGAATACGGCACTCAAAGTACTGCCTGGGTAAGTTATTAACAGAAGTTTTACCCATTCAGCTGTTCCCCAGTAAGAATCACTAGTAGGAGTATACCAAGTAGCAACTTCCTCTAAAGAAAACCAAGGAGCAATCTGGTTTCAGAATGAAAAGATCTGGATAGAGAAGAAAAGTAGACAATAAAACAGATAATTTAACTACTGTTATTCACAATATAGCAAAGAAAAAATCAGAAGTTACACACTTCAAAAAAGGGGTTGCAGGGTGATAGGCCAAAGACAAAATACTGGCATGCTGGAATTTTTTTTCTTTTTTAAACTTAGTATCTGTACAGGAACAAGGGACACTTCACATTTAACACATTGTCAATATGTATTGAGTTCACCTCAAGATAGATCCAACTGCAAGAAAATGGCCCCAATGAACCGAACTGTACTCACAATTAATAAGCAACATTTACCTCTGTGCAGTTTACAAAGTTCTCAATAATCTGATTTATATGGAAACTTGCTCTGTGGAAAAAATAAGATGGTTTGGATATTATTGATGCATAATATGGATTATCAATCAGATACGAAATTCAATTATTCTTGAATTTTTAGAAAGAGTTTCATGCTTTGTTCGAACGTAGTAGCTCATTGTCAGGAAATTTCCTTTCTTCAACTCTCCAAGTTAGTATATAAAATTAGGTAATATTTACATTTAATTTATTGTTTTTTTTCATTTAAAGAAATATCTCTTAGTCTTGCTATATAGGAAGTTAATTTAAACGACTGCTCTTAAACTTCATTATACCCAAACTTAGAAAGTAAAATAAGCTTTGAAAAGGAATATGCCATTTTCATGAATACATTTTTAACCTGAAATCTTTTCAAAATACATATTGCAAATATGCTGACAGTGCCAGACCCTCAGACATTTGGGGCTACATTCTAATACAGTGTTTAGTGGGTGAGAACTGAAATAACAGTATAACATTTAAAAGAAGTATAAGACTTGCACTAAGAAACCAAAACCCATATAGCATGCAAGTTAACATGGCCTTTTAAATGTTGTTCCGCTATCACAAAAAAAATCAGTTATAGAAACCATTATTTATATTTCAATCACAAACACTGCTCTTAAAATACAATCTATATCAGATTTATAACCAGATCTGAAAAACAGAGATTAAGATGAGGCTTAGTCTAATTTCTCCGGCAAAAAGTCAAAAAGTAAGATAGAATAATCTTACTATCTCTTATACATTCTGGCAACAACAAAACTCAAAGAGCCAGATCAAAGTAAAACGAGGAGTCAAAATTGGCAATAAACCCATTATGAAGAGTGGCACTAAAGTGAAATTTCAGAACATATTGCTTTCTAAATATGTAAGTGCGATCTTATTGGAAAACATGTTATTTACAAAGATTCTAGAAAGCTACCACCAACTTGGTGTCTAGGTTTTTGATCTTTATTTTGCCTCCATAATATTCATTTGTCAGTAGTTTCAAGCTATGTACTTAAATATACCTAATGTGATTTTATATCCTACTTACACTATTCTGTGTCCACGTACAGATTTACAAATATTGTAAGCCACATTATGTAGAATATTATAATATTTTCCAGAGTAGCAACTTTGACTTTGAATAAAAACCAGAGTATCTGGGCTATAAAAACATTTTCTTTTCAATTTCTAAATTCTTTTAAGGAATCACTGATGGAGACTGAACTTAAAGTAAAAAAGTGCTAACCTCTTTCAATTTTAACAAAAAAGGGATTGCTATGAACAGATTTTAAGTAATTACTGTTCTAGACAAATATAATAATCAAATAGCACTCGACACAAATAAACACTGAACTTTCTTCTACAGCACAGGGCTCCCACTGTAGCAGCTGCCGCACAGGACCCTATGAGAATCAGAGGCTGAGCGAGAGACCGAGAATACGGTACAAACAAGGAAAAGAACATAAGCTTAGGAAATTAAAAAGTCCATGAGTAAATCGTATCTGAAAATCAACTTCCAGGAGAATATTAATAGGTAATTACTATAGCCAGAGTTAATCTCTGCCTTCAAGAACGGAAGACAACAAAACAATTCTCACCATAACAATATACCAGTAGTAGAAAAAAATAAATCATTCACAGAATATTCTATGAGGCTTCTCCTGGGGGGGGGGTATGTGTCTATGTGTTAAAGCTTACAAAATTAAAAATGTGAAACAAAATGGATTCCTATTAAGATTTCATGATAACAGAAAAAAATTTAAGGAAAGAATATTTTCCTTGAGGGAAGAGTATTTCCCATAACTGGTTTAAAAAGCACCTATGAAATCATGCTGTCCGTGGTCACAACTGAGGTTTTGGATGCTTTTGTCAACTGCAGCATAACTAAAGGCATTTCACAGCATAACTTTAGGGAAAATGTTATCTGGTCTAGAATCACACAAAAAGCAATGAAAATTCTTTTAATTGCTTCTAAAACACCAATTTTTCTGGGTAGCAGCAGTTGCTCCTGTACATGCCCTTTCAAAAAATATGAAACAGAAGCAGAAATACGGGAAAAATTTGAGAATAAGAGTAGCAGCATTAAATAGAAAAGCAAATACTTAAATACAGTTTAAAATAAGGAAACAGTACTGTGCAACTTTCAATTATACCAAGTAAAGTGCACTGCTTAAATGTTCACTGATAACATTTTCCCTGTATGATGAAAATATGAAATCTACTTATTGGTATCTTTTTATATTAAAAAAAAAAAAGACATTCACTATTGTAGCCCTGATTGCTCTCTTCCAGTATTTTTTAACCATTCAAATGTATTTTGTGGGAATATTTATTCACATAATTTTGCTTAATACATTTCCTTCTACACAAGACTGAATTTAAAAGTCTCTATAACATTTTCAATTACAGTAATAACACATTAATAAATTATAAATTAACAAAATCTTCATATTTGCTTTAAAAAATCATTTTTCAAACACTAACCTCCAGATTACCTGGAAAATTAAAGATGCAAATTGCTATAAATCTGGCATCCCGATTAAATTGATTTTTAAAAGTATATAAAATGTCCCTCAAATTATTCCAAGTTCCATGCAAGAAAATTTTATTTTACCCTTTTCATAAGTTACTAAGTTTACAACCTGCTAAACATTCTACCCAAATGTGGGAAAACTTTCTGGAGATGCAAAGCACAATAAAATAATTACATGAAAAGAACAAATAAAAATACCCGTTAAAACAAAGTTATTATAGCTGGCAGCACTTAAAATTCGTAATTTGTATTTTTTTTTTAAAAGTTGCATAGCTGCAAGATGATTCATTACTGATTACTGAGCAGTTTTACTTAAGAGGAAATAATACATTTAATAAATCGCAATTCGATTTAGTTCATCAAAATGTAATTATGTAACTTGATTTACTCTTTGGACTGCATTCTGGTACTGTTACACTTTTCATTTCAAATATTAACATACTTTAGCTCTCCTATGTATAAGTCTATTTTCCACTCTTGGGGGAAAAAAATAGAAGAACTTGAGATCATGGTCTACATTCAGACAATGTTTTACTGCTTGATTACATTTCTTGGTTTCACATTTAAGACTTTAATTTATAAGAAGTACATTATGTGGTCTTCAGTTTTAGATGAATGCAGAAACATCGTGTTGGGGAAAATAAAGTGACCCCCAACCAAAAAACAAGTCAAAACACAACTAGTTGCGCGGCTCTACAGAACTTAATAAAATCAACTTCTAAATCAGTTAACTTTGGCGTCTGAATACAAAATGTTTATCAGTGTTACCTATGTAGATGACTATTAAGGGATGTGCAGCATTTTCAAAATCCCTGTGTGTCCTTTATATGCATGTTTGGTACACTGAGTTCTGTGGCAACTGTCCTCTCTTCAGCAGGGTTATTCCCCTGTATGATTGTCCATCTCTGCATTACCAAGGCTCACAGAACTCAGATTTCTGGCTGAATATGCCTGCAGTTTTGTTTTTCTTTTTCCAGAGACAGATCCTCATATCCTCTCAGTTTTTCAAGCATCTTGGAAAGACAAGAAAACCTGTGTAGAAGCAGATGCATAAGGTTTAAGCAGTGGTCCATAATACTAATACAAATCAAAATACAACACCCATTTCCCAGGAACACTGCTTTACATTGCTATGCATTTTCATATACTTACTATTCTAAAAACTCCTAAAATTAGTATTCTGCAAAAGAACACATGAAGGACAGAAGGACCAATTAAAGCTTAAAACAGTCACAAAAATTAGCCACCACGTAAGTCATTCTCCCTCCACAATAAAGACCACACCGAAGTACAGAAAACACACAACACGTAACACCTACACACCTATTAACCTTCCCCTAAATAACTAATAACCTCCAATAAAAATAGTAAACAATTTCCTAACTAATCAAAACCTTAGTTTGTTATGTATATCTATTTTGGGTTGTCCATTAAATTCTTAGGCTGAAGAACATCAGTAATGCTGTATGTCTGCTATATGTTGTTTTTTTGTTTGTTTGTTTTAAAGTTTTAACAGCCGGGACGCCTGGGTGGCTCAGTTGGTTATGCATCTGCCTTAGGCTCAGATCATGATCCCAGGATCCTGGGATCAAGTCCCACCAACGGGCTCAGGGAGCCTGCTTCTCCCTCTGCCTGCCGCTTCCCCTGCTTGTGCGCTCTCTGACAAATAAATAAAATCTTTAAAAATAAATAAATAAATGTTTTAACAATAAATTCTCTTCAAACCCACACGTTTAATCTAAGACAGCAAAAGGGATGGGAGGAATTTATCATTTGACAAATAAGAGCAGTCAGCACAGAAGCAAAAATTTGAGTTAAGATATTCCATGTCTGTACATTTGTAAAAATGACTCTTTAAGACCCATAGAGACAAATTCCATTGATTTTTTTAAGATTTTATTTATTTAAGAGAATGAGAGAGAGCATGAGAGCGGGGAGGGTCAGAGGGAGAAGCAGACTCCCCGCCAAACAGGGAGCCCGATGTGGGACTCAATCCCGAGACTCCAGGATCATGATGTGAGCTGAAGGCAGTCGCTTAACCAACTGAGCCACCCAGGCACCCCAGATTTTAATTTTTTAAAAGATTTTATTTATTTATTTATTTATTTGAGAGAGAGAGAAACAGCATGAGAGGGGAGAGGGTCAGAGGGTGAAGCAGGCTCTCCGCTGAGCTGGGAGCCCGATGTGGGACTCGATCCCAGGATTCTGGGATCATGACCTGAACCGAAAGCAGTCGCTTAACCAACTGAGCCACCCAGGTGCCCCAGGTTCCATTGATTTATAAGATTTGTAAGGGCAGCTGCCACCAAACTAAGGTTCTATATAAAAAAAAAATCAATAAAAAGATAACACTGATACGTAAGTAAGGAAACTAAAACACTGTTTAAGACCAACATGTATATTGACTATGAGATGAAACACATGTTCATTATACCCCATAAGCTCATTGTAACACTAAAGTAAAAATTTAGCTGATTGGATCATGAAATAAAAACAGTTTTATGACCATAAAATCCCATCTCACATAAAAAAGTTTACTGCCTCTAAAAGACACGTTTTATCGATAGGTGAAAACTTTAGACATTATTATCTTGGTATGTAAAATACTAAGATAAAAATTTCATTTTATTAGCACGAGTTTTTAGTACTTCTCTTTAAATGCTTCTATAATTTGAGCCGTATTTTTAGTTTATTGGCCCAGACATACGGTTACAGTGAAGATATTCCAAAGCATCCTCTTCAAAACACCTGTTCACCGTGAAATAAAAACATACCTGCACATATACTCAAAATATCACTCCATCGACACTCTTCTTTTATACAGAAATCTTATCCCAATTCATACTTCCAGTGTGTCAAGGTCTGCTCTGAATCACCTCATGGGAAAAGGTTCAAAAGCTGACAGTCTGGGGCACCTGGGTGGCTCAGTCGTTAAGCGTCTGCCTTCAGCTCAGGTCATGGTCCCAGGGTCCTGGGATCGAGCCCCACATCGAGCTCCCTGCTGCCTTCTTCTCCCTCTCCCTCTCCCCCTGCTTGTGTTTCCTCTCTCGCTGTGTCTCTGTCAAATAACTAAATAAAATCTTAAAAAAAAAAAAAAAAAGCTGACAGTCTTCTCATACCCTCCAGCTTCCCAAGGAGTTCCCATTTCCCACGCAGAACCCTACTGTAATTGTGACAGAGGTCTCACTTCGTGCTGCATTCTTACTTCAGTTGCTATAACGGCTATTCGGTAATCTCAAATCTCCTCTCTCAATACTCTAATCTGCTGCTATTGAATTATCCTCATTAAGGGCAATGATCTGTTTCAGTTTCCTATCTTTAGTCTTAGCCATTCAGAAAAGACTGTTGGCGGTTACCGTCTTAGGTCTCTGAACACAGAGATTCCAACTCCTGAAACAATTCCTGGACTGGCTAAAATGTTCTGCCTGGATGTAAAAATCCAGTGCTTCATGTCATTTCTGCAAGTCTTCTCATAAAAAGCTTTTCATATATATGAAGATATCAATTAAATTAACTACTTTTTCAAAGCTAAATGATGTCACATTTAACTCACTTCATGGAATATGGAAAAAACAATAGTCAAGTGAGTTTATCATTCAATTCACTGAACAATTTCAGATAATGCAGGATAAGCAGCTAAACCAGCAGAGCAAAACAAATTCTGTACTTGGTTTAAAATTCATCTTTTTTTTCACTTTTCCTGCTACTGTATAGACAGGCACTATATAACATGCTGAGAATACTAAGGGGCAAGATTAAACTGAATGAATGAGTACATGATGCAACTTTTTGAAGAAAATGCTCCTACCTAATTATAGCAAAATAGGTAAGAACACAATCTTTGCAGCCAATATGCCTGGGTTCAAGTCCCAGTTCTACCAAGGAACTAGCTTGACTAGTCAAGTTCTGTAACCTCTAACTTTGTTTCCTCATCTGTATAATGGGAAAAGGAATAGCAAGAGTCCTGAGCTCAAAGGGTTGTTACAACAATTAGATGAGTTAGTAATAGATGTTAAAATGCTTAGAACAATGCCTGGCACATAATAATGCAACATGAATGTTAACTAATTGTTATGATTAGAATTATAATATTATGTTGCATTACTTAAGAACATACCTATCAAGTTTGGAATAAGAGTACAGAATTTGATTCTGTTTACTAAATGCATGCCTTGGACTATTGTGCATACTGCTTCTTAAAGTCATGAAATTAATTACTTTGGCCTTCAGATTTCTTAGTGGTAAAACAGGGTAATATCTACTGATACTTACATATGTGCAGTACATGTATGAAGTTTATACAAACCATATACTTCACGGGTTTAAGCACTAAAATTAAATGTGTTTTAAAGTACTAAGAATGGAGAAGTTACTCAATATATGACTTTCTTATGGAATCAATAAAGTTGTTTTCTATGTATCTTCATGTGAGTTTTTTACACAGTAACCTAACACAATGTCTGGGACACGGACACACACACACACACACACGCTTCAATAAGTAAATGAATGAATTAAAATGGTGGCTGAGAATGTATAACTCAAGTAACAAGCTTAAAAGTAATTAAAACAGAAAAAGGGAGAATTACCTATAAAACAGGAAGCTGATGCTTAATCTGAAGGGTGCTCAGGGCAAGATCTATTTACTTCAAACCATTCATCTATGCAGCTAGAAAAGAACAAAACCAGAAAAACTGAAACACTTATTGTTTAATTATTGATATCATGACAGCCATAATAAAAATTCTTACTTCTTGACCTTAATATATATTTATAGGAAAAAGATTTCAATATTTTAAATGAGTATATTTGGCATATGTAAGTAAAAGATAAGGATCTGTTTATTACATTTTGATTTTTTTTTTGTAATTCTACACCCAACGTGGGGCTAACCTCACGACCCTAAGATCAAGTGGCATGCTCTTCTGACTGAGCCAGCCAGACATCCCACATTTTGATTATTCAAAGCAGTTAAGGAAATAAACTTTGCAAAATTATGCTATAAAGTACTTTAAAGTTGAAGTAGAACAACCATTACCAAAAGAGAATCTAAAGAACACTTTACCAATATTCAAAATTAAGTGACAAATCTGGATATTTTTCTCCTCAAAATATTCATTCATGCAAATACAATCTGTTCATGTACCTATCAATGTAATCAAAAACAGCTTTTAAATTCTAATTCTTGACAGTACTGCATCTTTTAAAAGACTATACTTCAATACTCACATATAAATATAGCCTTTTAATTCTATCCTACTCTACAATACATATACATACACAAATAAAAATACTATCATCCAATTGCATTTATATTTTGTGATTTTATTAGAAGTTAAATATTAGGGTGCATATAATTTCCTCATTATAGATCTGCACTGTTCAATGCAGTAGCCACAAGCCATATGTGGCTATTTAAATTCATTATGATTAAATAAAAGAAAAATGCAGTTCCTCAGTCACACTACCACATTTCAAGTGCTCAAAAGCCACATGCATGGCTATTGGCTATTCTACTAGACACACAGATATGAAACATTTTCATCACTGCAGAAAGTTTTAGTTCACTGTGATAAGTGGTAAGGCCTTGATAAGGTTAAGTAACTTGTCCAACAGCTAGAAAGTTACCCAAGCAGAATTCAAACTGCTCAACATTCTCATTGTCGACGAATCTCAAATGTGCATTTGCCACAAAGCTAGAAGGCTTGGCTAATACGCTTACAGGCAAAATTATTATGTATCCTTCTCATATCCTGATAGAATAGTTTGGTGGGTAAAAATAATGGTGAAATCAAAAGGAAAAAAGGTAAAGTATCTCATCCACACAATATTCTTTCAAATATCTAAAATAATTTCTGTTGCTATTAAGACTTTTATTGTCTAAATAATCATGCCCAAATTGGCTTCTCAGCCTGCTCTCTATCCTACTTACTTGGCTCTAGTGGTCCTCTGGTCTACTGAAACATCCCTTAAAATGAAGTACTGAACCGGGGCGCATGGGTGGCTCAGCTGGTTGAGTGTCCAACTCTTGACTTCAGTTCAGGTCATGGTCTCAGGGTTGTGAGACCGAGCCCCACGTGGGGCTCTCTCTTTCCCCTTCTCCCTCTACCCTGCCCCTCCCACCAAAAAAAAGAAGTACTGAACAAAATACTCCAGATATATTAACAATTCACAGTACCTATGTGATTTAAAATGGGTATTTATTTTACAAGCCATGTAATCTTGATTCACACTGAGAGATTATCATTGTAATATTCCATAAATACAAGCATGTTGCAATTTATGTGTCCATCCCTTTACGATGGACACTTTCAGTGATGCTAGAACATTCTCATACATGTCTCTTAGAACGGTGCTACTCGAAGAGTGGCCCACAAACACAGTGCTAATCCATGAGCTGTTTGTTACCAGTTCTCAATGAAATAAGGGGCTTTTGAGCCAGAACACCCATTTATTTTGCTTCTAACCACAGTGTTTTAACTTTTTAAAAAAAATTTTAAATCACTGCAAGTCTTCCTCAATGAAGACAGTATTATATTGATTTACATTCTCGCACAAGCTCCTTTATTTCATCCTGGACCTGCCACAATGAGTAGCAGCACCGTCCTAGAGCACAAGATCAAGAATTCCTCCAGGGCTTATATTTTAGAGTGGAATGACTGCACTGTAGAATATACACAGTACACAGCTATGACAGAGCTATTCACCAAGTATACCAACTTACATTTGTATGTTTACTGGCCATTTGGGTTTTTTTTTTTTTCTGAATTGACTTAACAACTTTTGACAAATTTTCTATTTTGTCTTTTTCTTATAGGTTTATAGGAAGTTATTATCCAAATACTTCAGCTATAATATAGTATACACATTTTTGATGATCATTGCTTTTTACAAAATCATGCACTAAAACTAACAGGGCTTATGGGAAAACCCATGTTAAAGGCAGACCACTCAAACAATACAACCTTGTAACCAGAACAAAGCTGTGTTTGTTCCAGATAAATAAAATACCACTGTAAATACAGGATTTTTTTTAAAAAAGGGTTAAGTTAGCTTGACATAAAGAGGACTAAGGAAGGGGGAGCCTGGCTGGCTCAGTCAGTGGAGCAGGGGACTCTTGATCTCTGGGTGGTGAGTTCAAGCCCCATGTTGGGTATAGAGATAACTTAAAAAAAGAGGACTAAGGAAGGATTAATATTAATATGGGGACAAAAGCCTAATGCACAAAATTTGAGAACTATGAATGAAGCAAGTAAGCACTTCCAAAATAAAGCCTGTGGTCCAACTAAACTGGGTATAAGAATGTTCAGTGGATGGGTATTCTTATAGTACCAGGCACACCTCATATCCTGGGGTTCAGTTCTAGACCACTGCAATAAATATCGCAATAAAATGAGTCAAATTTTTTGGTTTTCCAGTGCATATCAAAGTTATGTTCACACTGTACCAAGTGTGCAAAAGCATTATGTCTTAAATATATATACATACACATAATTAAATATAAGAAACAGGGCAGAGGACCATTGGGAAAGGGAGGGAAAACTGAATGGGAAGTCATCAGAAAGGGAGACAAACCATGAGACTCTTAACTATAGGAAACAAACTGAGGTGAGTGGGGGGATGGGGTAACCAGGTGATGGGCATTAAGGAGGGCACGTGCTGTGATGAGCACTGGGTGTTATACACAACTGATCAATTACTGAACTCTACATCTGAAACTAATGAGGTACTATATGTTGGCTAACTGAATTTAAATTGAAAGAAAAAAAGAAAAAATATATAATTAAATTACCTATATTTGTAATAAATTTATCTAATAATTTAATTAAAAATACTTTATTGCTAAAATAGGCTAACTACCATCTGACTTTTTAGTGAGTCATAATCACTGTTCAGATATCACCGTAACAAATAACTAATGAAGAAATTTGAAATACTGTGAGAGTTACCAAAATGTGATACAGAGACACAAAGTATGCAAACGCTGTTGGGAAAATAGTGCCAATAGACTTGCTCTATGCAGGGTTGTGAGAAACCTTAAATTTGTTTAAAAAGAAAAAAGGGGGGGGCTGTATCTGTGAAACGCAATACAATGAAGCACAATGAAACAAGGTATATCTACACTGTATTCTCCCACGGCCTGTTTCCATATATATATATACTTTCGTCCGTTTTTATTTGATGGAGCAAACACTAATGTGCTGAGAAATATTCTTTATGAACCAGTACGATCATCTCATTACAATGTCACTGTTCTTCCACTTACCAACTGCAATGAGCTAACTGCATTACAGAAAGCTGAAGAAGCTCGTTTCAGATACCATACCAACAAAACTGTTGTTACGTGTACTGAAAAGAACTCAGCCTGAGGTCTAATTTTCTTTCACTTTTTCACAAATTCATGATGCAAAGAAGTTTTAAATTTTAATACAGTTAAATTTATCGACTTTTCTTTCGAAGTTGATGGGGGGGTATGTTAGCCCTAAAAATATCTCTTACCAAGAGGTCAAGAACATTTCTCTACATTCTTTCCAACACTTGTAAAGATTTTGATTTCCAAAGGCACATGATTAGTCAAATGGGAACTGATTATTTCAACTATAAAATTTTTCTACATCAATAACCAACTGATCTCAGTATCATTCACTGAATTGTTCATTCTTTCTTACTACTGCAATACCACCTCTGCCAAATCAATTTTATTTACTTAACAAATATTTACATAGTATCCGTTATGTGCAAGCACTTTCTAAAATTTAACTCATTTAAAACCTCCTAACAACTCTATGAAGTTGGTACTATCGCCTCATTTTATAGACTGAGGGAGGGAAAAACTAACTACAACTTGACCAAGATCACACAATGAATCAGTGGAGGGGCTGGGATTTGAATCTTGGGAGGAAGGCTTAACTTCCAAGAATCTATGCTTTTAACAACCCGGTGCTATGCTGTCTCTCGTAAGCGCACAAGTGTTTATGGACTCTATTCCTATGCCCTTCCCACACTTGTCTTAATAACAATCTTATAATGTATTTGTACAGGGCAAGTCCCCCCAGCAGTTTTCTTCTTCGTGAGTATGACTGTTCTTGCCATATGGGCTCTTTGGTCCATGTGTATTTCAGAATCCACTTATAAAATTACATGAAAAAACTAGTTGAGATTTGAATGGGACAATATTAACTATGTAATTTGGGGTTAAGTGACATCTTTATGACATGGAATCTTTCTATCCCCAAGATGGTATACCTCAAATTTTAGATCTTCTGTATCTTTCAGCGAAGTTTTAAAATCTTGAGCAACTTTTGTAGGATGTATTCTTAACACAACTTACAGTTATTGCAGGTTTTGTGGCTGTTAATGTTATTATTCTATAAAAAAAAAAAGTTGTATTTTCTTTTTTCTTACTGGGATATGAATGCAACTAATTTTCATGTTGAGCTCCTATCTGGCAACCCTGCTAAATTCTTAATCCCTAAGAAAGAGAGCAAAAGAGAGAGCATGCACGTATGTGCGCAGAGGGGGAGGGACAGAGAGAGAGAGAATCTTAAGCAGGATCTCAGGGAGGCCTGATCTCATGACCCTGAGATCATGACCTGAGCTGAAATCCAGAGCTGGATGCTTAACCAACTGAGCCACCCAGGTGCCCCAGTTCTTATTAATTTTTTTCTAAAGATTTTATTTATTTATTTGAGAGAGACAGAGAGAGTGAGCAAGTGAGCATGAGTCAGGGGAGAGGCAGAGGGAGAGCCCTCTGAGTGGGGAGCCCAACAAGGGTCAGGCCCTGAGATCATGACCTCAGCTGAAGTCAGACACTTAGCCAACCAAGTCACCCAGGCACCGCTCTTATTAATTTTAATAATTTATCTAACATCTACTCTTCGCTTTTGTTTTGAAATCAATTCATAAGTATAGAGTTTTACTGTTTTCTCACATTTACTGAGATAATATGGTCTTTCTCCTTTGTTAATGTGGTGTACTACATATATAAATTTTCTAATCTTACAGTGTCTTTACATTCCTAATAGTCATGAGGCATTACTTCAGATATATATTGATGAATTTGGTTTGCTAATATGTGTTTGGAGTTTTTGCATTTATGTTCATGAATAAGAGTGCCTTCTAATTTACTTTCCTATACTTGCCTTGTCTGATTTTATTTATTTATTTTTTAAAGATGTTATTTGTCAGGGAGAAAGAGCCAGCAAGCACAAGCAGGGGGATCGGCAGGCAGAGGGAGAAGCAGGCTCCCCACTGAGCAAGGAGCCCAATGTGCGACTTTACCCCACGACCCCGGGATCATGACCTAGGCCAAAGGCAGATGCTAAACCGACTGAGCCACCCAGGCGTCCTACCTTGTCTGATTTTAATATCAAGTTTATACCATTTTCATAAAATAAGTGGGAGAACCTACAATCTTTTCCTACTATTTGAAGTGTTTACAATTGTTAACATGGTGTTCTTTGGACGTCTGGTAGAACCTGCTGTCAAACCATCTTTGTAGGCCTGTTTTTAGGTTTTTGGGTCTTGTTTTAATTTTTAATATTTGTTGTTTTTCAAGGTTTGTCTTAATAACTACTTGTAACAGTTATCAGTCAACTCAGGTTTTCTATTTCTTCTTGAATCATTTTGGTAATTACTATATATCATAATATATAATTAATAATATATAATAAATATATTTATATATTATAAAATATATAATGAATTGGAAAGATACTATTCTTAAAGAAACTGCCTGTTTTGTTTATATTTTTAAATCAAAGACTGTAAAATTTTTCACAAAATTTTCCAATTATTTTTAATTTCTGTGTCTGAAGTTATGTGTTATTCCTATACTGTTCATTTTTTCCTTCTAGAGACAATCCTGCCAGAGGCCTATTTTATTTGTCTTTAAAGAACCAACTTTTGGCTTTGTTGGTCTCTAGTGTGTAATTTTTTCATTTCATTTTCTTCTCTCATCTTATTATTTTTTTGCTCTATTCTGTTTCTTCATTTTTCTAATTTCTTAAGGAAGAACTTGTTTAATGAGTTCCAGTCTTTCTTTCCACTCTAACACAAGCCTTCCAAGGATCACTCTAGAAAATGTCAAAAGGGTTTTTCATTATTATTCAGTTTTGAGTATTTCTAAGATCCATTATGATTTCTTTTCTTTTTGGGGGGTGGGTGGGGGGTGGGGAGAGAATCCTAAGAAGGCTCCACTCTCAGTGTGGAGCCTAACAGGGGGTTTGATCTCAGGACCCTGAGATTCTGACTGAGCCCAAATCAAGAGTCAGACACTTAGCCAACTGAGCCACCCAGACACCCCTCCATTATATTTCTTCTTTAATCTACAAATTACTTAAAAGTATGTGTGAAGATTATTCATCTTTTATTACTGACCTATAATTGGCCAGAGAACAGCTAGCTTTCTGTATGGCACCAATTTTTTGTAGTTTGCTAAAACTTGCTTTATTGCCCAGTACACCATCAATTTCTGTGTATTTCACATGTGCTTGAAAAGAAAATGTACTAATTGCTAGGTGCAGACACACATACATCCATTAGACAAATCTGTTAACTGTACTGCTTGTTTGTTCTAGGTCTTGACTCATTTTGTGTTTATCTGCTTGACTCAATGAGAATTATGTTGAAATTTCCCATTATCATGACATTTTTGTCCATTTTTTTCTGACAGTTCTATAAATATTTTACCTTGAGACTGTTCTTAGGTTCACCAAAAACTGAATTTTATATAGCTTTATCATATCATACTAGTAATATTTTTGTTAAAATTTATTTTGTCTGTTATTAATGTAGCTTTGTCAGTTGCTCATAGTTAATATTTATCCGGACATAATTTTCTATTCCTTCACTTTCACATTTTTCTATATCCTTATGTTTAAGTGTTTGCTCAGCAACAGCATATCTTTCAGTCTGCTGTCAACTGATGAGTTTTATTTAGATTTATTAAAATTGCTGATATTGTATTTATTTTGCCTCCTTATTTTGTATTATTTATTGTGTTCTCTATGCTTTTCCCCACACCCACCTTTAAATAAAATTCTACCTTATTCCTTTTATTGGTTTAAAATGTTATAGTTTTCTATTTTTTTCTGTTCACCTTAAATTTTTTTTTTTTTTTTACCTAAAAATTGTCCTGTGTTGCTCTGAAACTAAGAATACTTTATGAGAATCTAGATGGATGTTAGAGTCAGACATGGCTAAAATCTCAGCTCTTCCATTTGCTAGCCATGTGACCTTGAAGTGATTTCCTATGGTCCCTCGGCTTATTCCCTCAATTACAGGATGAGATTGTTCCAAGGTTTACGTGAGATAACCTAGCTAAGCTGTTATGGACAATACCTGGGTAACAGGAGATGTTTAACAAATGGTAGATTTTTGGATACAAACAGATGTGGGTTTTAATCTTAGTTCTAGCAGGTAAAAAAGGCTGTTATTTTTTTTAAGAAACAGGGGAAGGGAGTTTCAATTAAGAAGAAAACTTTTCAGCCCTAAGGGCAATGTTTGAAATTTTGAGAAGCATCGCTTACTCTACTATCAACTTGGTTAACATAAAAAGAAACTTACCCTTTATGATATATGCATAGACAAGGCAGTCGTGCTATAGTATCTCCCTGCTGCAGTTCTTCAAGGCATATTGCACATTCCCCAGCATCTTTACTCAGTACATCCTCTGAGGAAAGAGAAAATGAATTCAGGACAATAAAACTGAAAGACAAATTACAGGAACACTAATTTATAAAGAGTGGTGACTGGCATATTTTGTCAGAAATACATAAAACTCAGCACCCATATTTGAAATACTATTCATAAGTCAGTGAATAATATTTACCTTTACTCATAGACAGCATCTTATTTCCATTTACATCTCACTGAGGCATTACAGTAAGCAAGAACAGTGCAGAATCTTCCGACTTGCAAAGGATTTTGCTATAAAACTTCATCAGCAAGTCAGTTATTTGCAATTTGGAATTTATTTTCCTTCTCTTACTAATCAATATTAATTTGATGCCCAGGATAGTTCAAAAAAATTTAGACTGTAATGTGGCTGAAAAGACATGAAAATACTATTATAATTTTTAAAATTCTAAAATAACAAAATTGGGTAAGTTAAAGAAATCACCCTGAATATGGGACTTCTTAAAAAGGTCTGCTTAATTCAAGAAAATCCAAAGGTAGATTAAAGTTTTGTGTAGATTCTGAAAGGGACTTTTGGAAACTTGAGGATTTCAGACAGGCAACAATTCTTCTTAATCCTTTTGCAGAACAATACCCGGCCGACACCAGGCAGCAATTAATTAGACTGGCTTCCAGAGGGCCCTGCACAGTGTTTAAAACACTGCTATGGTAAAACCCTTTACAAAGTGAAAATTCCTTTTGGGGGGGGGGGGGAAGGTTCTTTCAATTTATGTTTTATACTGAGTAAATATTTTATTAATGTTAAAGCTTAATTTTTTAAAAGGATCTTGCCTAAAACAGAGATGTTAGCCAGATAAAATGACGAATAACTAAAACATGCTGTTGCTGTAAAGTTTAGAGAAACTGTCAAATGTATGAGAATGTATACTCAGTAAGTGTTGAGAATGGAAAACTAAAGCAGGACCATGCAATATGAATTTATACCACAAATAACTAAATTACTGTCTGTGGAAATAAAAATCAAATAGGCTAAAGAGAAAAGACTACACCAATTTCTACCTAATGCTGAAAGACAGTGCAAGGTAGGGAAGTTCCTAAAATTATTTGCCTGGTACTCCCACACCTCTTATAAAAACCAACGAATTTAATTGTGCATTTATCTGTAATCGTTCATTGTAGAAAAATTCATTCTCTAAGAAGTAGTTCGCCCTTCAGTTATTCATATTGAGACAGCACATTAAGAGGAAACACAGACTCTACTGGGTCTATACCAGCAGACAGATGATTTACCCGTAAGGCTGGAGGGGGTAACAGGGCAATCTCTGCGGAAAAAGGCCTTGGAATGAAAAGTTCATGTGTTCAGAATTTAGGGAATATGGTTGAGATGACTTTAGCTAACTACTGGGTAGTTCACAAGCTGACATGCCACAATCAGAGACTTGGCCAGGATAAGCAAAGCTGGGTAAATGGATAATGTTCTCATTAACAACCCCCTCTAGTGTCTTGTCCCCACTTTTCCCCTCTTCACCCTGGAGGTCCGTCCACTACCTCCACTCCACCCACCCTGAGCCCAAGTCTTTCCTTCCTTCTCCTGATCTCCATTTTTTTTCTTACTGTTCTGGATAGCTTTCCACAGATGGGAAACCAGTCTAGTGTAAAAAAACCTAATTAGTGGTATATTGGAACCCACAAAAGGAGGCCACTCCAGTGGCCCCACCCATGTCACAAATCTAAACCTCAATCATCCTGCACTTAAGGAGAACATCTCACTATCAAGGCAACGTAACACCAGTCACAATCCTCCAGCTTGGCTTTAGCTAGCTTACGTTACCCTAGAAAACAGGACCTTCTACCCAATCATGCCCTGCTTTGGGCTGCCTCTTCGAACATTATATAAAAGTCGCTCTCAAAAAAATACCTTCGGAAGTGCTCGTGAGGCACTGTACTCCCTCAATCTATGGATTATTTTCCCTTGAATAAAATACAGCAAACTCATTACTGAATTGTTTTAGTTTTGCCATTTGACACTAGGATGACAGCAGTGAGAGGATGTGAAGGAGACACTAAAAGATCTTAGCAAAGGTCTATAACTCCAAATAATAACAGTATATTCTCACAGCATCTATTCGATATCTTTCACCGCAAAGATATACCACATCATTAACAATGAGTCTGAGTTCTACAACAAACTTCAAAAAAATCAACCATCACTTTTTACCAAGCCTAAGACATCAATGATTAGAACATGTACCATTAGTCTGCACATAAGTAAAACAAACCCCCCAAAACCCCACCACTGAAATGACACAAATCAACTTTAAGATGCATCTCATTTTCCAGAGCTGTTAAAGTATGAAGTGTGTCTTAGAACTGGTGAAACATGGTATCACATTTTCTACCTTTTGGAATACATTAATATTGCATCTAGATTTAAGTCAAAAGGAACCATATAATCTTCATTATCTTATATTAAGAAAATGAGATAGGCCAGCTTTTAAAAAATAAGGAAAAAGCATTGCCATTATTTTTTGCCATATACTACTATGTAACAGATTGTCAGCACCAAATGAAAAGAACTAGAATCATTAAGTATAAGCTTCTGAATGCACCGTTCACAGAAAAATAAGTGTCTTTTAACAATACTTTTATGGTGACCTAAGACCAAGTCTCAATTCTTTATTACAAAAGGTTTTTAAAAATCTCTGAGTTGGGAAAATTTTAATATCTTGAAGGTCTTGGTTTTATCCTGTTTTTAAGTAAATTTATTTACGGTACAACAAAGACAAATATACTCTGCATATAATTAACATAATGATATTTATTTTAAGAATATAATGTTATGCTTTGCAAGTACTAAGTTAAAAAATCATTTTAGTTTAATCTAAAATGCCATATTAAAGTCAGCCATTTAATCATAAGCTCCCTAAGCCCTAGTAATGAAAAATAATCAGAACTATATATTCTATGTTAAGAAAGGTGCACCTATATACAACAACATTCCAAGCAAATTTCAATGCAGAAGCAGCCTACATTCACTGTAAATAGCTTCTAGTGAAATGATCTCTGCTCGGAAAATTAAGAGGTAAATGTTAACATGTTATAGACAGCCACTACTCAACTGCATTTTGATAAGCAACTCTGAGTCAAAAGACAGTTCACTCACTGCAAAACCCCAGTTACTGTCTCAAATACCAAATGCATAATTTGAAAATTCACTATGCAACACGGTTCATTTTTGCCTACATGGGGGGGTTTGCTAGAATGTTCCCCTCTGCTACCCCATTATGACAGTGCCCTTCCATTCAAAGGAAAGTTTTGAGCTTGGTAATGGGAAACATTCAGACTTAAATACGGTTGGGAAAAACCACAAAGTCCAGGATACTGAAGCATCTTCAAGACAGCTGGGGGAAAAAATGTTAAAAATCTTTAGCCAATCAATTGAAAACATTCACAAAGATACTACTATAAGCAATATGGAGTCAACATTTTAGGACTGCAATACATCGAGGGCAGACTATTAATAGCCAAAATTGTTATTAAAGAAGCAGAGAAAGGAACACTAAGAGATTTAACTTCCATAGTTAGCTAGTCTGACTGGATTCCTGCTCTCCACAAGCACTTATAAATGGGGAGGCACTAAAGATAGTGAATAGAAACACTTTTATTGTTTTTTCAAGTGTTGCTGATGTCCTACCTAAACATTTGGAACACTAAAAGTTAAATCAGTGTACTGTTTATCAGTCTCATTTTTTTTTGTCTTATTCATATGGTGTATGCATTAATTTAGATGTACTGATACAGGAAAAGAAGAATTAAAGCAGGAAGAGAGCAATGATTTCTAACCAGAGGTGGGCACCAGGATCACTTGGGTAGGCATTCTGTCTCAATACAGAAAATAAATTACATATACGTGGGCCCCATCCCTGGAGATGCTGAAATATACACCTGTCTCAGAAACACAACTGCTATCAATTGAACAGCATGTCGAAGTAGGAAGAGCATAAGATTTAAAGTTGAAAATAGGAATCTCCATCCTTTCAGTTAGCTATGTAATCTCCAAAAAGTTGGTCAACTTTGAGTTTCCTTTTACTCTTCTTTAATATTAGTATAAAGGTACCCAAAATATTATAGAGATGAAATTTTAAAGAGTTATGTGAAAAGCTTTATAAGTTATCAAAACATTATACAAAATATTCGTTTTTATTACCATTGTTATCAGAAAGCACTTTTCAGACTTCTCCAAAAATAAAGTTGGTCATTTTTCTCTTTTTCTCCTCATTCTGGTATTCTAGCTGTTTCAACTTCACACGGTGTCATAAATAATCCCATGGCCACCAGAAACTTACTACAGAATACTCTTGACCTATTTCTAGAGACCTATTATAGTTTCAAGGGTGTGAACAAGTCCAGGCAAACAACACTGCCTAATTTTTAAATGTTTTGGCTTCATTCTATATTTAAAAGTACTATAAATGTCCCATTACATATCTTTACATATATTGTTATTTATTTATTAATCCTATGAGGTAACTAATGCTACCTCTTTTTTACAGATAAGGAAACTGAGGCTCAAAGAAGTTAAGTAACTTATCAGAAATTACTAACCTAAGTTAAGTTCTGGGATCAGGATTCAAATTAAGGCTAAGTCGCTGGCCTGTTTATTACATGAATTTTGCTACAAGAGATGGCTACATATTTAGAGGAAGTATGCTCAAGACTGCTTTATCTTCTGAAGTTACCAAGCTGCTGTCAAAACTGGTATCAGAAATGAGCTTATACTTTACTGCTTACTTCCTTCTATTGGACAGGGAAATAGCCCTGTCCAATTAGAACTTTCTGTGATGACAGAAACAGTCTTTTTATCTGTGCTGCCTGAATTGGTAGCTACTAGCCACATATGGCCTGAAAACAGCACTTGAAATGTGGTCAGTGCAACTGAGAAACTGAATTTTAACTGTCCTTCATTTTAGTAAAATACAAAACCTGAAAATATAGGATAGATAAGGAACATACATTTATAAACTAATTAAAAACTTCTGTAGATTGCTATTTCATTTATAGCCTCAAGCTCTTAATTTGCATTGCCCAAAAAAATTATTTAAAATTCAAGCAGCCCAATATGCAAAATTAAAATATTTAGCAAGTACAAGCACATATCCATATAATTATTGCAGATCAAGACATGAAAAAAAGCAGACAGCTCCCCCCCCCCAAAAAAATCCTTTGAAAAGAAAGAGAACAAATAAGACCAAATTTGTTAGAGGCAGCCAAGAAAACTCCATGCGAAAATTTCATAATCATCACAACTTTATTTTCAGATCAAGCATCCAAACAGATATATGATCTTTTCAGCAAAATACAATGCCAAGCACTACCATGGATCAGGCATGTTACCTGAAGACTTATTTTTTGTTCTTGAACCCTCAATGATAGCAGTAGAAAACAAAAGCAGCTGAAATGTGAAATAATCCCTAGAAAAATCAAGAATTAAAAAAATTCATAACATTAGTAAGAAGCAATTACTCAAAGAATGAAAAATAGGGGCTCACAGGACTTATTAATAAATACTTTCAGAAATAAATTTATCTCTAATGGACTTAAAAGACAAAGTTAACATTATAGATCCGTGAGCTGTTACTGTACTTAAATATCGTAAGGGGAAGTAGAAATGATACTTAACAGAGGGAAACTGCCATTTTCACTATAAGACAACTATATCAATAAAAACAAGGGAGTGACCTTTATTTATTAGAGTGTCTAAAACTCAAAGTTCATGGTCAACCTCTGCTTTTATCCTTTTCAGACCCTCTGGTTCAACTAGGAATGACTGGCTTCCTCTAATGCTTTCTTTAAATATAACTGAGAACTGACTATACATAGAGCTACTTATCATTTGCAACGTTAGAAACCATTAATAGGGGCACCTGGGTGGCTCAGTCGTTAAGCATCTGCCTTCGGCTCATGTCATGATCCCAGGGTCCTGGGATGGAGCCCCGCATTGGGCTCCCTGCTCAGCGGGAGGTCTGCTTCTCCCTCTCCCACTCCCCCTGCTTGTGTTCCCTCTCTCGCTGTGTCTCTGTCAAATAAATAAATAAAATCTTAAAAAAAAAATAAAGAAACCATTTAATATTAAGACTAATTCTTTAAAAGTGGGATAGAACTTGTGACTCTTCTGATGACTTTCAAGGAAAAATGTGTATTCTTGGGAATATTTTTGGAAATACAGACATTTGGCACCTTCTCCAAGAAAATGAAAATGTAAGTGGAATAAAATGGAACTCAAACTAGAAACTCTAAAAGGTAAAATATACAAAAGGAACACAAACTCAATACTTAATAGATTTAGCTTTCTTGGGCCTTTTGTTCCTAACTTACTTTAAAAGGCCAGCTAGGGCTGCGTATTATATAAAATTAGGTATACAACAAGCTGCCGAAAGTCAAAGTCACCTAAGAAATTATTAGATTACCGAATTATTCCCCAATCTTCAAGTCAAGAGAACTATCCTATGCCCCCTCCCTATCACAAATCAACAATAAACCAAAATTCACAACCAATACACTGATTTGCTGAACTCTAAACAAGTCATTTTCTCAGACAAGTTGTCCACACTAAAAAGTATAGGAATATTCAGAAACTGCTGAACATATACAAAAATAGAAAATATAGACTTTTAACTAAATTTAAATTTGGTCCACCTTTGTTTTGAATCAATGCAGAGAGAAAACACGAGTCCTAAAAATACAAAAAAGCTAATTTTCAAGCTTATTATTGTGTACTTTTAAAATTAGATTAATGTGTTAAATTATAATGTAGGCTATTCATGGCACTACAGAGAGTCAAGCAACCTGGTAATAGGATAAAGCAAAAAAAAAAAAAAGTGTTACTTACACACAGCTCTAGATTCAAATTCCAACTCTTCAACTTATTTAGGAATATAATCAGAGTAACAATACCTATGTCATAGGGGAGCGGGAAGGATGAAGGAAGACCTGTGAAATGTCTAGCACTGTGCCTGGCAAGCAGCAGACATGTTCTGAAGATTAGCTATGGCACCACGGGCAAAAAAGGACTCTTCCTCTGAGTTTGTTTTCTCCAATCAAAAGAAATGATGAAACCTGCTCCACCTGTCTCTTAAGATTGTTGTGAAGATCTAATGAGATAGTACAAACGGGAGAAGGCGGTCTCATGGAAAAAAGAACAGGCTTGGACTTTGGACAATGTGCAAACCTCTTTGAGCCTCGTTTTTCTTCAAATAAACTGCAGGTCATCATACCTATATCTCATATGGTCTTCAATATTGACGATTAAAAACAAAAGAGCTAATAAATGTGAAAACACCTAAAAGGTTTGAACTAAGTTATCAGCTGAATATAAACAAAATTTTACTACAGTATTATTGAAGTAAACTGAAAAATGTCAACTCAAATAGTATTACAGCATGCAAAAATACATATTATGTCAGAATTATCAGATTTATGGAACTAGGATTCTATCACTTTGTTAGAATGAATCTGAGGAGTATTACAATTATATGTCTACTGCTCTTGTTGACTGAAGCTGAAGCATGATGTCTTTCCCTTCTGCTTTCTGCTGAGGCTGTAAGATAATTAGTAGGCTAATAAGTATCATACAAAGGTCACAAACTCAAATGCCTGAAGGAGGATAGCCAGAAAACATTCAAGGAGCAACTCACCTTAATCATTTTGTAAGAGAAAAGAACAGCACAGTTGTGACGATGAATGCCAACCGAATTTTGGCCTTGGTTTTAAGGGTGAAGAGGTTAACTGCGAAAAACCGATGCACACAGTCCTATCTAAAGGGGCAGAATGCCATGTAGGAATGAGGGCCCAGTGTGGCCAGATACTATATATTTAAAGCAGCTGCAAATTTAGATTTTTAGGTTAAATTTCTCATTTTTCAAAATACTGACAAAAACCCATTTTGATACTGTGTAAGCCAATTAAGAGAATGTAGTCAGATGTAGTCAATACTCTGCAATCTCTGTAATAAAGACAGTAAATTCCAGGAGGGCAGGGAACCTTGTATGCTCTGCTTCCTCTAGCATGCAGCACAGTGTTTTGCACACAGTAAGTACTTGAATAAAATATTTTTTGAACAATTAATGAAGCAAAAGATCTCAGAAGACCAGAGAAAACACCAAGTGACAAAGAAACAGCCAACGAACAGAGAAAATGCCCCAAGGCCGGGGACTGCTGTTTCAGTGGCCTGGGCACTTTGCAGTCTGATGACTCAGATGAGCTCAGAACTATTTTTTAAGTGTACTGACTTCTTTACCCACGACGTTATCAGCCAATCGACCAGAAAGCACTGGATATATACTGAGTTTGCCAACAAATACTTTTAGGTTGATTAGTATGGATAGGTAAAGTATTAAAAGTATGTACGCACAGGAAAGCTATTTAAAATGTCCAGTCCTGAAATGATAAAGCAAAGTGTGAAGCAGTAGCTCTGACAGTAAGAGCCATGAAACAATGGCAACCGAACCTTCTTTCTTGATCCCCTTTCACTCTGGCTACTAAATTACTAGAATAATGGTGACCAACTGCTGGATCCTGGAGAATCTAAATCAAGATTTAGGTAATGAAAGCATATGAAAATCAAAAAAAAGCAAGTATGAAAAGGGTTTTTAACAAATATTCTAAGGACAGAGAAAATACACTCATTTGTAAGGTTTCTTTCTTTTCAATGGGCCTGCTCAAAGTCTACCAATCCTCACCAGATACCAGTCAGCAGTATCTGAGTGACTCTCCTGGGGACAAGGAACAAGGCTGCTTCGACGCTGAGAAACCAAAAAAAGCACCAAACTGGGCTGACAACAGAACTCTCCCTGCACCCAAGAGGAGGGAAACTTCTTTCCTAACACCTTCAAACAAACAGGGTTTAGTGTGTGGCCAAGTTAATGATCACTAGGCTCTTCTTCTATCAGAGAAAGAAATAACACTATGATCTACATGTATGTCGAGAGATTCTACAACTGCTGACATTACGTAACAGAGAAAGGTCATGAGCTAAGTACACACAGCAAAGTGAACGAAGGTAAAGCAAGATAAAGAATTGAAATCGATGCCTACTGCAGTGTCAGAAAGAATAAATGGCAGAAAGGAAGCCAGGAAGGGATGGAGGGACGAGGAAGGTGCGACAACTTTATAAAGCAGAACTTCCTAGAACCACAACCTATAATTTTTTAATATTTCAGAGAAAGGATAAAAGAAAGGTCATTGCAGAAAACTAAATTAGTAATCTAGAATAATGTCATGTAAGTAACTCCAAAAAAAACTAAAAAACAAAAACCCAAAATCATGAATGAAAACAGACACAGAGGACAAATCCAGTTCTAATATTGAAATTAAAGAAATTACAGAAAGAGAAAAAAGAACACAGAAAGAAATACTAGAAGAAAATAATCCTTGAGCTGACTAAAGACTTTTTAAACTGAAAGGGCTCATGAAGCTTTATGCAGGATTAATTAGAGAGATGGGAGTAGGGTAGAAAAACACTAAAACAGACACATTCTGGGAAAAAAAATTGAATTTCCAACCTTCAAAGCACAAAATCGACCTGTACGCTTTCAAATGTAAAGAACAGGTAACTTATAATGAAAAATAGTGAGACCTAGCCAGACTTCTCATCTATAATACTAGTAGTTAGAGAATAGAACAATTTTATAGACTTAAAAAAAAAACCCTGAAATAACAATATCCTGTATTCCATATGAGGGCAAACCAAAAACATTTGTGCATGCAACAGCTCATTAAGTATATAATCTATGAAAGGTTGTCTAAGGAAATAATTCATGGAAATGCTTCTAAGAAAAGAAAATTAGAAGAACAAAAATCTCAATATACACAAAAATAAAGAGTATAAAAAACCGCAGTGAGCAATTAAACATGTGTAAGTGAAATGTAAATAGATAATACTGTGACTGAAACTGTATTATAACCATAGGTTTTTGAAATGAAAACAGTATTTCACCAATGCAAACTTAATGATGTAGAATGCAAACTGTTTCGTAACATCCAGGAATTGCAGATAGTAGGGGAGGAGGTGAGGGAAAGAACACACAAAAAAAAAACCCTTAATTTTGATAGAATATGACAGAAAAATATGTTTAAAGATACACATTAAAGTAAGGTAATCAACCAGGAATATCAAGATGCATAGTAAAGTTGTGGATTAATTTAGAGGGAAGGGAAAGCAACTTGATCAATCCAGAGAAGCTGGACAAGAACAAATAAAATAAAAAATAAGTGACAGAATAATTCCAAATTTGTCAGCTTTAAAATATTAAATCGAATAGTGTAATCTACTATTCAGTCTCAACAAATCAACTTATTTGCCATGAATTCAAACAAACAAACAACTCAGGGCAACACAGGGAAGCAACTATCCTAGAGCACATGCAAAGATGTAACAGCTCAGGAGTGAAGATGAAAAAGAGAAGGAAAAAGGACTTACAAAATGAAGGTGAATCTAGATGCATAAGAAAGAGCAGACATTCCTGAAATCACAGGGACAAAAGAAGTCAGAAACAAGAAAAATAAATTGGAAATGAAGAAAATGTTAAAAACAGAGAAAAAAATGGTATCTATTGAAAACGAGAGATCCAACGGCTTATCTATAGTCAAAAATAAAATTCAAGGGGTGCCTGGTTGGCTCAGTTGGAAGAGCATTTGACTCTTGATCTCGAGGTCATGAGTTTGAGCCCCACGTTGGTTGCTGAGATTACTTAAAATAAAATTCCAGAAAACATTACAGAAATGAAAATATAACTAAAGCTGCATATTTGAAGGGGACACTGAGTCCTAGAAAAAAAACCTAGCCATGAAAACCCAAATCTATTTCCAAAATATCCTACTGGTGTCAGACTCCTTCACAGTAGCATTTTAACACTACAAGATTGGAAGAATGTTTATAATACCCTCCAGAAAAGTAAGTGTAACCCAAAGATTTCACACCTAAACAAGAAGTCTAGAAAATTATTTCCCATGAACCCTTCTCAAAAGATTTACATGAGGATGAACTTCAGCTAATCAAGAGATGCCTAGAAAACCAAAGCAAAAGGACCGGCAGTGAGAATTAAATCTACTTAACTCTAAGATCAAAATAAACATGGGAATTATGATTAGGGATTGTATAAACTGAAAACCTAAATTAAGGGCAAAAGAGCTAATTATTATCTTTAATAATTTAAGTATCATTTAAAGCTGACAAAGCAAATAACAGAAGTGTAAATATATTTAATACTCTTAAAAAGTAAACAAGAGATAATGCAATAACCAAAATCAGGATATAGAAGAAGGAAAGGAATTGGGGCGCCTGAGTGGCTCAGTTGTTTAGGCATTTGACTTTGGCTCAGGTCTTGATCTCAGGGTCCTGGAATCAAGCCCCACATGGGGCTCCCCACTCAGTGGGGAGTCTATTTCTTCCTCTCCCTATGTTCCACCCCCTGCTCATTCTCTCTAATAAAATCTTAAAAAAAAAAAAAGGAAAAATTTTTATCATTTCATTCATCATTTCGTATTTCATCACTGCTCATAAAAATTAACAGCGTGTAAAAATATGAGCATCAAGATTATATAGTTATAGTCACACTTATGAAATTAATCTCTAAAAAAAGAAATACAGTTCTTCCTAACTAAAAGAAGAAATATGGAGCAAAGAAAAACTGGCTACTTGGTGAAATGTTTTTAAAAAGCTATAAAAACAGGAAGTATAATATAAAATGACAGAATTAAAACTAGCTGTATTACTAAATGTAAATGGGCTAATACAACACAGTAAAAAAAAAAAAAGACTAGATTGGATTCCAAATAAAATTAACCCTGTATTGTACACAAGAAGTATATCTGAAACAAAAAGATGAAAGATGGAAATACAAAGAAAACACTTATCAGGAAAATACAAACAAAAAAAAAAAGAGAGAGAAAGAATTACACTCTTAATATCAGACAAGGTCACAGTGCAAAAAGCATTAAAGGAGACACAGAACCCTTTAAATACTAAAAGATGCAATTTGCACCTAAGTTATAATGATTATGAATAACAAAATCATAGCAACATTCTATAAAGCAAAAAAGTACAAGCAATACAAATAAAAATAGAAACGTCAGCAGTAGGAAACTTTAATTCACCTCAGTCCATGACAGATCAAATAAAACAAGATGGATATAGAAGACCTTAAATTGAACATGAATATGGAACGTTTGCCAAAAATGACATGTTAAACCACAAAGAAAAAACTTAGTAAATTAAAAATACAAAAATAGTACAGATAGCATCCTCCGATCATAATACGGTAAAACTAGAAAACAAATAGCAAAACTGGAGAAAAAAGGCACCTAACACCTGGGAATTTAAAGACTCTCCCTTAACTTTTGAGCTAAAGAAGAGATCCCCTAAATATAAAATATCTAAACAACAAAAAGAAAGTAATAGTGATAAAATACTATATATCAGAATCTATGGAGCAGAGCTAAAATATAAGAGAAAAACTCATAGCCTTGCATATTTATGCTGAAAAAGGAAGGAAGGAAAAGAAGAAAGGATGAAAGAAAACGAATTAATACTCCCAAGACAACAGACAAGGAAAAGCACATCTAAGGAATCAGAAGAAATAAAAAATATTTTTAAAAGCCTAAGAAATTAATTCTAAAACAGGAAAAAAATGATAGACCCAAAGGTATTTAAGGCCAACAATAAAAAGGGTGAAAGAAAGTAAACACTGATACATAAGTTAAGAAAAAATTGGGAAAACAATCACATTTAGGCAGAAAATAAAAAACCGTAAGAGACTAATTTGCTAACAATATGCAGCAATGAAATAGGTAACTTTCTACTTTACTTTTAAGAAGCAAAGCAGACTGAAGGCAGAAATCCAAACAGATTATTTCTATAGAAATCGGAGAGAGCTCTTAGAGTTATCCTCAAAAAGCATGAGGCCCAGACACTTCCGCAGGGAGTTACACCAAACCTTTGAAGTTCAGAGAATCTGAATGCTATTTATACAGCTGCAGAGCATACAAAAAGGAAATCTAAATGATTTCTTCTGAAGCAAGCATAACAATGATTCTAAGACTCAAAAAAAGATTACGCCCAAACCAGTCCAATCTTAGTTTTGCAAAAATCCTAACTGAAATACTAGCAAATACACTCCAGCACCACACTAAAGGTAAAACTCCAAGTATTATCAGAAATAACAAATTCGCATACATCGCAGACCAAGCAAGGCTTTCGGGACTGTGTCCCACAAACCTACTCATACAGATACAAAACACCAGGCACAATTTAAAATCCATCAACAAGGGACTGGTTAATCACCTGTGGCTCGCCCACCTATAAAATATAAGGTAATTGTAAAGAACAATGGAACTCATTTGGAGTAATTTCCAGGATATATTATGAAAAAAACTTAAGGTTCAGAACCATCTACAGCATGATATCACCATGTAAAAAGTGTGGGGGGCAGATTATGTGTATACCTTTACATATGCAGTAAGTATCTCTGGAAGGATCACAAGAACTGGTAGTATTGCCTGCCTCTGGAAAGGGTGACTGAGGGACTGAGGTGAGAGGGAGACTTCACTGGATATCCTTCGTGTCTCTTTGCATTGGAACCACTGCAAACATGTTACCTCTTCAAACACAAAATTAAAATCAATTACAAGAAAGGGGTGAGCAAAAAGACAGCAGGTGAATGTAAACAAAAAGAAATCATTGGGAGACAATTCTCCCTAGGTCTCTCATGTTTCAGCATGTCTTAGACTCTTTTCAATGATTTTTGTAAAGCAAACAGCCCTGGAAGACAGAGGCAGTGTCTTCTCCAGAGCCAAGGGCAGACCTGCTTACTTCCCACCATAAAACATTCAGGTTCCCTAACTAAGCTCAGGGTTCCTTTTCTGCAGTGCAACTCAATGAGTGTGCAGATACCACCTGGCTCCTCTCACATCACCCTGTGGGAATTGAGGCTGGAGGAAGGGGCACAAGAAAATGCTGATATTGTTATGATTAATAACATTAAAAAGTCCTTTGATTCTGGTTTCTGCCAGAATCCATGGAACTGTGGCAGGCTAACTTGTCAGCTTGCAGGAAGGGTAAAATCTCAGGCCCCTCAGTTTTTGCATTAGTCAAAATAATATCAGATAAAACAAACTATTAGGTAAAGCAGAAGAGAGAAGCGTATAATATAAAAACATTCAATGCAAAAGGAAAATAAAGCACAAATATTTGGGCAAATAACATAGCTATGAAATATATAAAGCCAGGAAAAAATGTGCTGCAAGGCAAATATCACCAAAAGAAATTTAAAAGACTTTAGGGGCGCCTGGGTGGCTCAGTCGTTAAGCGTCTGCCTTTGCCTCAGGTCATGGTCCCAGGGTCCTGGGATTGAGCCCTGCATCTGGCTCCTTGCTGAGCGGGAAGCCTGCTTCTCCCTCTCCCACTCCCCCTCCCCCGCTTGTGTTCCCTCCCTCCGTCAAATAAATAATAAAAAATCTTAAAAATAAAATAAATAAACTTAAAAAAAATTGGTAAAATTATAACCAGAGGGGATACCGTAACAAACTCCTTCCTAAATCTGTCAGTCATAAGCAAGGATACAGACTATTTCAATAATGTAACCAAACTCAACTTTTTAGAAATATATATATATTTTTTTTAAAAAGTAAATCTAGTATCTACATCAAAATGACTTCTCATTACACACATCCCTCCCCCCAAAATGTATCTTTTGAAATGCAGCCTTTTTTTTCTAGCTAACTCCTGAATCAAGCAGATTAAAAACTGAAATGAGTAGTTATCTAGTAAATAACAAGAACATTTTCTTATAAAACTTTCTTTATATATACTAAATCTCAGACTGAGATAAATGCTAAGGAGTACAGTTTAAAGAGATTAAGGTAAAAGGACACCCAAGTAACAATAATCTAGGAGGTGCTGAGAGGTCAAGAAGCCTGGAGATCCCAAATCAGTCTAGCAGAAAATGGAAGAAACCAAGCAAATCATAAATCTTATAAATATTTAGATGGCAAAGGAATAGGACTATCTAGAATATATCCGTTATGGCTTTTATTGTTATATTACCTTAATACACTTAAAAGTGTTAAGAGTTAAATACAATCCCCCCACAATGCAGAGCCACTCTAATATTGCCTTCCCTGAAACCAAACCACTCAGTGGCTGGGGAGATACTACTCAAGGCCATCTCAGAGGCAAATCCAGGGAAGTATTCTGAATTATCAGGGCTACTGTGACTTAAAGAGGGGGAGAAAAAGCATTTAAAAAAAAAAAAAGTTATGCAAGTAATAAATGGTCACTGAAAAACTATTCACAAGCATTTCTTTAATAGTCCTCCCTAAAATCTTTCTTGAACTCAACAAAATATTCAGTGACTCTCTGCAAAATCCTTACTCCTCCCTTGGCGGGGGGGGAAATCACATTTCATAATTTTCACATTTTGCAAAAATTCAACATCCCTGGCATTTTGTTTAGAGGAACCAGGTACTCTCTTAACTATCTCTTCACCCCAAACTGAGTCACTCTACCTCTAACCCTCGAGTCACCTGAGACTCCTTGTTGGAGAAGCTTATTATAACTGCAGGCTGACTCACTAGCTGGACCCTGGCAATCTGGAGGCTCCTCACCCCGTCCTCTGTCCTTAAAATGTGCTTTCTGCTTCCTTTCCCCACTCCCAGAAGCTGCCTCAAGGGTACAGCCTTGAGACAGTTATGTGGTATTGAGAACATCTGGACAATATATGCGACTAAACCTAGTTAGGGCTCTATATAGTCTTAAGATTTGGCAGGCAGGGATCTACTAGTATTGCTGCTGCCCAAGATAAGCCTCGTATGTAAATTCCCTTGCTTATAAAAACTGTCACCAACCAGAGCTGGCTTGGTTGGCTGGCTCAGTCGAAGGAGCTTGCGACTTTTGATCTCATGGTTGTGATTTCGAGCCCCACTTTGGATGGAGAGATTACTTAAGTAAATATTAAAAAAACAAAAACTGGGGCACTTGGGTGGCTCAGTTGGTTAAGCGACTGCCTTCGGCTCAGGTCATGATCCTGGAGTCCTGGGATCGAGTCCCGCATCGGGTTCCTTGCTTGGCGGGGAGTCTGCTTCTCCCTCTGACCCTTCCCTCTCGTGCTCTCTCTCTCTCTCTCTCTCTCAAATAAATAAATAAAATCTTTAAAAAAAAACAAAAAAAACAAAAACAAAAAGCTGTCACCTACCAATTTGGACTGGTCTGTCTCTTCCTTTGGTCTCTGGCCTCTCCCTGGTCTCTTCCCGCCCTATGCATAGCAGAGCAGTTTCATATCACAGCTGGGAAACTCTGGGGAGCTTTGGAACCAACACTCCTCCCCCTCCCCTTTCTAGACTCACTAAGCCCAACTCATCTTCTCTTTGAAATGCCTCTGACATGGCTTTCTCCTCCCAGTGCTTCACCTAACCACTTCCACATCAAGTACCACACCATTCTCTAAACTGGTCTTTAAAGAAATTATTTTTACAAACATTTTTGCATATGAAAGATCCAAGTTCGAAACAATTCATTTTAAAAACTTCTTTATAAGGCCTCATCTTCGATTCTCTTACTGTTTTCCCTTGCCCCAAACCGGCCTACTTGTTATTCCTCAACAGGCCCTCCTTTTCTCTCCAAACCTTATTAATCCTTTCAAGGTCTATCTAAATAGATCATCTTTTACTATGCACTTTTCTATACATATAAATTATTTTGTAAAAGGGCAAAACTGTTGACAGACATTGGCTGAACCCTAGCTTTGCTCTTATAGAGGGAAAACACACAAAAAATGAGAACTTTGGAAATGCACTGTATTTGTATTCGTATTAGATAGACTTCCTTGAAAATAAGACTTTGTCAATATCACACATCTTAACCAAAACAAGAACAGTACCAGGGAACAAAACCTTTTTCCCTTTGAGGACAAAACACTGTCGGTTCACTTAGTCTTTTTAGGGTCTCTGTTGTGTTTCTTCGATTTCTTAATATCAGGAAAGCTTACTTTGAATGTTAGAATGATTTTTTTAAAAAAATGAACATTATGAAAGCGATGCAAGGATAAGGAGAGCACAAAAGAGCCAAGACTGATGAATGATATGAAAGATCTACGAAATGAGACAAATCAGGAATTGGTAAATAAAGAAATGTCCTCATCCTGAAATTTTATTAATGAAATCAGAAATGGAATCTGAAACCTACCTCATGCTTTAGAATCTGTCAGAACTTCCTTCTCACTCAACTATGTATTTTACTTCAACTTCTATTCTACGGAACTATGTATGTTACTTCAACTTCTATTCTACCTATCTCCTTTGAAAGGATGCTATAAAGAAAGAATGTATCTCCAGATAAAGTTATCCACGTGTAGTCACTGTACTTTCCACAGTACTTCTATTAATAGGGAGGATGAAAGGATCTAGGATTCCACAAGATTAAGCAATCTGCCTGTCAAATTCAGATTTCAGATTTTAGCCGTGTAGGCCACCAAGTTGCTCGTAAAAAGCAGGAAGTATTTTTTTAATTAAATTGCAGCTTTAAATTGTCACATCATGTGAGAGCAGATAGTCGAATCCCCGCCCCCTGCTTCTCCATATCTTACACAACTATTACTGCTGTGCAAGACCTTCAGACATCTAATTTGGAATTAAATAACTACGGGCTTTTAAAATATCAAAGGAATTGCAGATTTGTTAGCATATTAGGCACCTACTCCAAGTCAAAGGTAGTATCTCTTAGTAAGAACAAGTCTTGTTTACTTAGCACTCATTACTACAAAGACTATGCATGATTTCTCACTTGATTCTTAAAATAAATCTATTAGAGGCACTACTTCTAGCCCTAAATTTCTGGGAGAGAAAACCAAGACCAAGATGGCATAGCTATTAAGTGGTAAAATAAGGATCTGAACTCAGCAAGCTGAACTCAAAGTTAGTACTTTGTTCAAAGTACTGCTGTTCTTTTTAATATTTTAAATGCAAACTGGTGCTGTTTTTGAGCAGTTACGTATTAAAAGTAGGGCAGTAAAACTGAATTTAGTGTCTTATAGGCATACAATTTTCATGATGGCATATAATGGGTAAGACTGTAAGTGTTTAAGTTTCTTGTATGACCATGCCTGATCCATTGCCTTTATAATGTTAACACATACTAAATTTTAAATTACTACACAAAACAAAAAGCATTTTAGAAATACTAACACGGGCACCCGGGTGGCTCAGTTGGTTAAGCGACTGCCTTTGGCTCAGGTCATGATCCTGGAGTCCCGGGATCGAGTCCCAGGCTCCCTGCTAGTCTGCCTCTCCCTCTGACCCTCTTCCCTCTCGTGCTATCTCTCATTCTCTCTCTCTCAAATAAATAAATAAAATCTTAAAAAAAAAAAAAAGAAAGAAAAGAAATACTAACGCAAGTGGAACAAGGTAAAATATTTTTCAGGTTACTTTAACATTTTTCTCTTTTCATTTGGCACTTGGTTTATGGTGTCTCTAGGTATGATTTTATTTTTATTTATACTACTTGGCATTATAATGCTCCTGAAAATTGGAGAATTCCTGTCTTTCAACAATTCTAGAAGGTTCTCTGCCATTTCCCTTCAAACATTGCCTCTTGCCAATTCCATCTCCCATCATACATACGTTGTACCTTTAGTCCCACAGTCTTTTAGTGAGCCTATGCCTTTGGACTGTAAACTTGATAAATATTTCTCAGGTTTTTTCATCCCTCACTAGGTGGACCAGGATGGCTAGACTGGGCTGGAGTTGAGTATTTCCCTTCTCCCAGGTCAGTCAGGCTCTGGTTAACTAGTTTCTCTGAAGCAGGCCCTGTTAAGAACAGAATCCTCTGGTATATTTCAAAATGGTCCCTCTCTCCCTCCCCTTACCAGAAGCAGGAGGGGATTCTTTTCCCATATTTATAATGGGAACCTGGTCAAACTCCTGGAGGACAATCTTATAAAACTGTGGGGGCCCCAGTGTGACTAGGTGTCCCTGGAGTTTTAAACCCTCAGACTTGTCTGCACTGAGCCCCCAGCAACTCATCAATTACAGTTCAGGTTTATCTACCCTGGCACTGGTTTCCTGCAGTGGTTCCCACTCTTAAGTCTCTGCTAAACCTGAGACTCTGGTCTCTACAATCACTAAGGGAGAGGGGGCAGTTTGTCCTGTGTCCTCCCATCTCTTATGAATTCAAGAAAAGTTATTGGTTTCTCAGTCTGTTCAGCTTTTTACTTGTTGTTAGGACAGAGTGGCTACTTCCAAATTTCTTACATGTGGAGCTAGAAACCAGAAGTCAACTCCATCTCTTTTTCTGAGATTATTTTATATATGGTAGATGCTCTTGCCCCAGGCTCCATACCATGTACCTCTCTCATATTCTCCACCGTTGTTACACTCTGCTTAATTTCCTCAGACCCATCTTATACCTAATTCTCCTTATGGCTCTAATTTGCTGTTAATAGTTGTGATTTTAATTTCAATGACAGAAGTCTAAAGGGTTCAATTTCTGTCTTATTCACCATGTCTTTTTTTTTGTTTGTTTTTTAACTTATTTCCTCTTCATCCTTTTACCACTGTAATGATTTAAAAATAAATCTATAGTTCTAAAGTTCTTGGGGGTGGTAATTCTAATCACATCTGCTCTCACTCCTTGTATATTTTTAATTTTTCATCTCAGATTCACCTTTAATCAATGGTGACTGTATTTTCTATAGGAATCCCATGTGGGTTTTAGAACAGTTGTGCTTTTGTTTTGCCAGCCTCTTCTAGGATATCATCTATTTTGAAATTTCTTAATTCAATATACAGTATAAGGGATCTGATACTTTCTACTGCCTTCAATTTCACTGCATTGCCTGACAATTTATGGGGCGAAATAATGACTTTACTTCAATGCTGTCCTATAATAATGTAATCTTTACGAAGTCATTTAAAACTATTAGGAATCCGCATTTAAGTTAAAACTCAACCACAGTAACCATCAAGGCAAATAAATGAACAGAGATGTCAAATCACATATAACAGAAACTCCACAAAAGGCAAAGTTTACACAAACTCAGACAATGAAAACTACCTCCTTATTTAAAATCCTGCTTCATGGCTGGCAAATTTTTTTTAACCTCAATTAATAAGAGATATGCCATGTTCAGAAAGCATCCTGTATCCAGGAAGATTAAAACATGTGGAGGGGGTCTTAAAACCAAGAAAATGCAGTACATAGGCAAAGAGCAAGTTTATAACTTAAAATGAGAACCACAACCATCTGGAAAGTCACAGTATCTATACAAGGAAAAAGTACATTTTTTCTTACATGGAAAGCCAGGCCAGTAGAAGGCTGCTTGTACACATGGGAATCCAAGTCTGACTGCCTGGTGCAATGTTATCTTCAACATTTCAGTGAGTCTGTACATTACATTCTCTGGCAGACTGCACAGAAGGAGGGAGCCTTTTTCCTCACTTCCATTACAAAATGAGTTCCCTTCTAAGTGACTCAATCTTTCTTCAAATTTGTTTACTTTGACAGAGTAATAGTCACATCTTACTCTGTCCACAGAGTCAGGTTTTTTCCTGATGATTCTGAAAAGCTCTGCTTTGATTCACTGATAAGTATAATAAACAACTCTTAAGTCACATGTCCTCCAGGTACACATGCACACACATAGTACCAATTGCCGATGAAGCAAAGATTTCTTTAAATACGAACCTTACTGCCCTCAATTGCACTCCTGCAAACTAAAATAAAAACTGAAATTTACAGGACACAAAACAAGCTATCATCTAGTGAACTTTAAAGTCCAATAAAATGAAGAGTAAGAATTTGCTAACAATATTTATTTCATCTTTTGGTTTTGGATCTGAAACACTTCAGAAAATGAGGAACAAAGAAATGAAGAAAGACTCTATGCCCATAAAATTTATATTAAGTTCACAGACTACACAAAAATTAGGTCCATAAACTAAACAATGAAGCACACAGAAAAGGGTAAAGTATATGAAATAGGCAGTGATGACAGACAGAAGCAGAAAAATGTTCACCTTTAGCCCAGAAGGCTGGTCTACAGCCTGCATAGTTCCGATAAGGATCAAATATGGACTGGTTGCTACATTCTTAAAGGGTCTCATGACTGCTTGTATATGTCACACAGAGCTAATATCAAGCTGAATGATAAGTACCAGAGAAATCTTGTGAAAGTAGTTTTATGAGCAGAAATTTTAAGAGAACATTTATGATCTAATACTCCCTGCAAGCCCCCTCCCCCTTGAGCACTAAGCATCTGCCCACCAGCTTCACACTGCAGAGTGCAGCTCTTTCTGCCCGCGGGTCCTGTCCCCGTGCTAAATAAACTTACTCTGAGTTGCACAGTAAAATGTCTCATGTGTTTTTTCTTAACCCTCACGGCACACTCAGTGATCATGCAACAGGCAGTCCCTGACTTAAGGGCAATCATATAGATGAACACTCACTGTGGCACTATGAATTTTTTTCTATCCTGCCAAAACACCACCTGCAGTAGATAACCACTCACATCATTCTGAATCATTCCCTGCCAGACTGCCTTGGGCCTCCTACCTGAACCTCTGCCGAGCCAGCTGCCTCAACCCTGAGCGCTTCCACCTAGCCAATTTTCTTCTTCAGTTACCAAGACTTGCGTATTTGCATATAGTATTACATGTTTTAAAAGGAAAAAAAACAACAACAACACGAAAATCATTGTGAGCTAGTCTGGAAACCAAACCAACATCTCTGTTGAGTATAAATCTGAAACTCCGAATCACCAGTTTATATTTAAATTTCTGAAATTCATCCTATTCTAGAGTTTGACTATACGCAAACAATGAATCATGGAACACTACATCAAAAATTAATGATGTAATGTAAGGTGATTAACATAACATAATAAAATAAAATAAAATTGTTTGACTATAAATATATCCAGCCTGAAAAACAAGCCCAACTAATCTCCTTGCTGTGAATATTTACAGTTAAATTAATATACATTTAACAAACAAACTTCAAAATTTCAGTTCTAGCTAGTCTAGGAAAGGTTGTAAAAGGTAAAATAAGCACCATGCTGAATAAAATTCTCATCTGACTATCAACACAATTTAGAGGCCCCATCTCTCTGATGCATCTCTCTCTCTATAGAATCGATTTTTAGGAATTCAAATATGAAGTTATATAAGAAGCCCAGGTGACTGAAGATTCTCTGACTCAACTTGCTCTAAACTTTATAGTAATGATTGATGAAATTTGGGAGACTGAAGCGCAAGAGAATATACTACCACAAAATAAGCCTCTTTGGTATAAGGATTATTTTAAAGAGAATGAAAAACAACAGACCCAGGAGAAGCTCTGAAAACAGAGTAAACGTTATCCTTTTGTAAGGGAAATTTACATTCATGAAGGAAATCTCCTTTGTAAGAGTGTCTCCCTTTCAACACCAGGAAAAGGCTGACTCTAAATCATAAGAGAATATTACAAGAGAATCTTATCAGTGGAGAAGGCACCCAGACTTAAATATGCATAACAAACCCCTTGTTTACCATGATTTTCCTGGTAACCTCCCATAACTAGCTGCTCCCAACCCCACCCTCACATTCTTTGTCTTTAGCACTAGAAGGTATTTAAATCCACATTCTAAACCATCTCAGAGATTTGCTCCCTTCTCCCAGGGTATCACCCATGTATACAAGACTTAAGCATGTTGAACTTTTGTTTGTTTTTCTCTTATTAAATATCTGTCTTTTATTAGAGGTCTCGGCCAAGAACTCAGAAGGGTAGAACGATTATTTTTTCCCCTCGCTACAGGGTTCTGCCCTCAAAACAGCCTGGTGTAAGAATTCCCAGACTGTAATGGGGAGGCATACTGCCCATCAGCCACCACTCTCTAACCTAAATCAGCCCACCGAAACAACTCCTTTTACCACAGCTGGCCACTGTCCCATTTTTAAAACTTCAAGAGCCACATATAATTTTTATGAAGAAGCTGTTTTGGCTGCTTGTTTTGAATGTTTATAGTTAATATATATTTAACAAATTAAAACATTTCAGATCTACCTACCATAAAGTAGGTAGCCATTCTTAAAAATATTTGCAACTTTATTTGCTTTTCTCATTAAGTTTACTACTGAATTGGAAGACTATTAAATATTTAAGACCTAAATTCTTGGTTTACAGTGTTCAATAACAAAAATTCAACTGAGTAAATTTTAAAGATCTAATTGGCTTTATTAATCAATTCATGCAGCATCCTGTCTAGCAAGTAGAGGGGAGCTCCAAAGGGCTACAAGGAAAGGTTTTTAAAGGTAGAGAGGGGGTGGAAAAAAGAAAATTATTAGCAAAGAATCCATTGTTTTAGGCAAGGTCACCCTTCTAAGGGGAACTGAAGAGATCTATCAGATTTCCTAGCGCTGACCAGGAAATTCTCATGTTGACTGGTTTAAGGTTACATTTTGGGGTGGGGGTGGGGGGCTGAAACTGCAGTTAGGTTAGGTATAAGTCTTGGTTTACTGACTTGGTGCCTTGACCTAAGTGACACCATTTTGGGCCTGTGGGTTCCTTTTTAAGAACACTATCCCCAAGCAGAAGGTTACATATTGGTTCCTGAAGGTATCTTCACGACACCAAATATGTGAGCTAGTAAAAAAACTTTGACTTGAGCCCAGTTAAATCAGGAAATTAAAAACTGCTAAATATCAACATTCATAAAGACTGCAGCATATATATATATATCACACAATAAGTAAATGTACAGAATACTAAGGTTATGTGCAAATATAGAGTCAAGGAATTAACATCTGTGCTTTCAAAGTTCAAGGCTAGACTTTAACATTCAAGGGTTTTTATTTTTAAGACACCTGCAATAAACATAATAATTATGGAGAGTAATAAGATAATGGAGTACAAATGAGAAACAAGCCCCATCACTTTTACCTCAAATTTTGAGACTGACTGAGAGTATTTTTTTATTTTTTAAGTAACTGAATTTCAATTATATTATGCAAAGTACTCAATTCAATTTCACAATGCAAAAAGGTTTGGATTTAATCAACAGGTACATTTACTATTCAAAGGAATTGCTACAATCTCCTTTTACTTATTCATTGGGAAATAAATGGGAAAAAAAGTTCTATTGTCACTACTATGACAGTGTGGCTAAAGCACTACTCTATTACAGAGAGATTCCTAAATCAGTTTGCAAAAACGCTAGTCAGGGTAAAATGTTTATGTCGATAATATCGATAAATATTTATTGATAAATACCAATAAATATCGATAAACCGCACAATATCGATAATATCGACATAAGCTACTCCCCACCCCAGCATTTTTGTAATCCGGGGAGATATCTCAAATTCTTAACTGAGTGCTACTACATTGATTAATCTCTGGCTGATGCTCGGCTGTAGGATCCATCTGTTTTATTCACTGCTGTATCCCAAGTTCCTAACACTACACCTCATACTCCACAGGTTCTCAAAAGACATTTATTGAGGGGGTGCCTGGGTGGCTCCGTGGGTTAAGTGACCAAACTCTTGGTTTTGCGGGAGTCATGATCTCCCAGCATGGGCCTCCACGCTCAGCACAGAGTCTGCCTGTCCCTCTCCCCATCCTCTGCCCCTTCCCCAAATCATGCACTCTCAAATAAATAAAATCTTTAAAGAAAAAAAAGACATTTGTTGAATGAAGTCAACCTTGCAATTGGCTTCACTGTTTACTGGTGCTCTTCCTACTCCTATTCCTACTTCCTATTTCAAACCAAATATTAAATTTGAAAAATCCCTTAAATTTCTTGTAGACTTTTGAAATTTGTCTATTTATGAAATTTTGAAAAAAGCCAGGAATGAACTATATGATTTTTTTTCAAGTCTATTTCAAAATGTACCAAGGCTACCCTGAAAAATCTGCCCTTTGCCTTTTAAATTTTACCTGAAACATAAAATTCATAAAATCTAAGGTAATTCTAATTTAAAATCGCATTTTAAAGCACTGGACTTACCATTATAGGTTATTCTTGGCTTTGTTAAACACATCACAAGATGCAAATCCATTTCATCTGAAGGTACAAATTTTGAGCATACGGGGCACTTAAATCCTAAAAAGTAAAAGAAACCCATTTTACTCAATTATTCTGATTATCCAATTCTATTTTTTAAAAAAGCAGCAAAGACAAAAAGCATTTCAAATTTCAGTATTATTCTTACAGTAATACACTACTTAATTGCAAGTTAGGTTGGGGAAGGAGTTTTGTAACTATGATAACTGACTTCAATCAATTTATAAAGACCATCCCATTTCAAATGAAACAAGTACAAATGAGAAGAATTAGGCTCACTATGAAACTCCCTTATCTTTTTCTAACGTATGGGTCCAATCATTCTTGTTTCTAATTTTTTACCTTAACCTGAACTTCTGAATTTGTGGAAATTACCCTTCCAGCTTAGTAGGGCACAATTTGAGTCACAAGGTTTTACAGCTAGACAGTACTTTAGAAACTATTCTACTCCATGGACCTTTTAAAAATTATTCTGAAATTGGCAAAATCAGGTCTAAAAGCTAAGACTCCTGTCTTCCAGTAGTGATCTTTCTCTTACACTATGCTACTAAAGTCACAATGCCAACCAAAAATGGCATCATATAGGGCAGATTTCCCAGTCAACTCTGACACTTAAATATTAGTTTCCTACAATATTCCATCTGCACCATTTGCCTCATGCAGTCTATTAAAAATAAAGTGGTATACTGAACGAGAGAATCGGCTATACATTCAGCTCAACCCTACTCCCTCACTTACAGGGGACCCGTCCTATCTATGGTTCCTTACAGTTGCCCTGCTGCCCTACTTCTCCCTCTCTGACATCCCGAAGCAGATGGAGTAGCATTGGACACCTGATTCAAGATAGCCAATTTATAGTTTGGCTAGGAACAACAAACCAGAAGCGGCACAAAAAGATGGTCTGGGCCAATCTGTTTTTCTTGGAAATATGACAAGAAACAGCAAGAGAGTACACTTGCTAGCTGTAAAGAGCTGAGGCAGAAAGGGCACATGTAGGTTAGAGAGAGACCAGCGGCTCTGTAAGCTGAACTTAGAAGAGAACAGAAACCAAGGGCCAGCAGAGGAAAACGGTTTGCATGGAGACTGAGGAGCAGATGTGCAGAGAGGAACAGAAGTGCCGTGAGAAACAAAAGCTAGTAAGAAGGTTAGTGAAAGAAACCAGTCCCTAACGCTGCCTCCGAGTCTGACAGCTCTATACTTCCAGCACATGTGTGTTCTTAGAGGTGCTCTCCTCCATTCATTGGGACTTAAAACTCACTGTGACCAAATGTGTCAGACTAGAATCACACTTCATGCAGAACTTTATACAAATCAGGAAAAGGTTCTGGCATAGGTACTTAATCCAGGTACGATTTTGAACACTGTTTTGACATTGTAGTAAATGCATTTTAAAAGAAAGGAAAAAAGGTATGTTTACTTCCCCTTCTTGAAAACCACCAAAATGAAAACGAAGAAAGAGGAAATTCATTTAAAATGAAACTATAAACTAGCTATAATCCCCAAATACCAGTATAAGGAAATTTAAGTCAAATGGGGAGAAGACAGAGACTCTCAAGTGTCATTCATATTTCAAGGACCAACAATCTTTTGCTTGGAACTGTAAAAAAAAATTCTTCCCTTGAAGTTAAAAAGGGCATAAAAGAGGAAAAGAGGCAACCAATTTTCTAACTATTGATCAGAATCATCTGATAATAAATCTGATCATAAACTCTAAATTATCAAAGTACAATACTGTGAACTACTGACAGCTATCCAACCGCTCACAAAGTAGAGCCAAAGGAGAGAAAACTTTGTGCAAAGAACCACCTGGATTTCTAGTTAAATACAATAAATTAACATATTTCTTTCTCCTCCCATCTAAAACCCACTGAAATGAGAACAAAATAAAAATAAGATAAAGAAGAACTTGAAAGGAGATAGCAGATGAGAAAACAGACATCCCAAGTGCCTGTGGAAGTCAGTCAATTCTCACTACCTAATTCTCAAAGGACTCCAAAATCTATACCTCCAAATGACTTCCCAAGACAATGGTGAGGCATGACGTTAAAATCTAGTTTGATTCGGGCTGGGAAAAAAACAAACAAAAAAAACCCCCTAGATCCTCAATCCATGACATATAGCAACTACAAGAAACTACAGTGCCCCAACTATAGCAGGAGAATGAAGCCTAACTATAAAATAAAAGACCCAAAACAGAGTGACCTGAGGACCCCAGGCACAGCAATGGGAAGGGAAGAAAACACAGGAATAAAAGATCTATGTACAGGGGCGCCTGGCTGGCTCAGTCATTAAGCATCTGCCTTCGGCTCGGGTCATGGTCCCAGGGTCCTGGGATTGACTCCCACATCAGGGAGCCTGCTTCTCCCTCTCCCACTCCCTCTGCTTGTGTTCCCTCTCTTGCTGTCTCTGTCAAATAAATAAATCTTAAAAAAAAAAAAATCTATGTACAGAAAAGGGCCCATCTGCCAATTTCCTTTTTTCTCTTTACCAAGAAACTGGTAGATTCTTCTCTTAAATCAAAAGGTCCCACAGAATAAAACATCAAGACCCTTGTCTATGGATAAGCCCCAGCCTTAAACAAAAAGCTTCCAATCAGCTTCTCAGGGCCTCGCTCATAAACATAATGCAATAAAAGAAAAAAATTTGCATGGTTAAAACACAACACAGCAGAAGCAAATCCAAAAGACATAAATATTTACAACATGTATTACAAAAGGACAATATCCTTAATACATAAAGCCAATCTAAAAAGACTACACACTATATGATTCCAACTATATGACATTCTGGGGGAAAAAAAAACTATGAAGAAAAAGATCAGTGGTTGTCAGGGGTTGGAGGAAAGGGAAGGATAAATAAGTGAAGTATAGAGTATTTTTATAGCAGTGAAACTATTATGTATTGTAGATATATACCATTATACATTTTCCCAAACCAATAGAATGTACTACAGCAAGATGAACCCTAACATAAACTATGGGCCTTGGGTATTAATGATGGGTCAATCTAGGCTCATTAATTGTAGCAAATGTATCACTCTGGTGCAGGATGTTGATAGTTGGGGAGGTTGCATGTGTGTAGGGATAAGGGTTATATGCGAACTCCTGTACTTTCCTTTTAAATTTTGTTGTGAACTAAAAGCGCTCTAAAAATAAAGTTTATCAGTAAAAAGTTAAAAAAAAAAGAATTCTTAAAAAATTGTGGAAAATCAAATACCAGTTAGAAAAATGGGCAAAAGTTTTAAACCAGTATTTCATCAAAAGGATATTCAACTGACCTTTAAACAAATGAAAAACTGCACAGTGTCAGAACTGAAGAAGCACCTTCCTCTTAAGTTCTTTTTCTTTATTCCCATTTTAGTGGGTTTTAGGAGGGAAGAGAAAACACGTATTTAATTCACTTTATTTAACTAGAAAGCCAGGTCAGTTCTTTGTACATACCATTTTCTCTCCTTAGGTTTTAATTTTATCTCTACATTAAGATATCACTACTTACCCCAGATTGGCAAAAACTCAAAAGCTTGACAACATACTGTTGGTGAAGCTGTGAGGAAACAGGTACTTTCATACACTGCTAGTAAGAATGCAAAATTTTACAAGCTCCACGGAGGGCAATTCGGCAATATCTAACTCGATTACATATGTCTTTATCTTCTGATCCAGCAATCCCATTTCTAGCTTCTCACCTTGAAGGTGTGTCCCCAAAACACAAAAAGCCCATGCACAGGTAGATGATTCTGAGGAGACAGTGGAGCAGGAAGCACTGGTAGAATTGTCCTCCCCACTGAAATAATGGCACTGGTGGCATCTGAGGGAACTCTTTTGGAACTCTGGAGGTTAGTGAAGGCTTGCAACTTCCAGGCAGAAGACCTGGACAGTACACCGTGGTTAATTTCAGCTCTGAGCACAGTGACAGCCACCCTTCCCACCACACTCCACCCCCAGCCACATGACAGGCAGCAGTTACTTCTTCGAGCAGCTTAAACATAGCTTGCAGGAACCAGGCTGGGCTAGAGGACTCTATCCTCCAAATGCTGGGACTTTGCACTCTGATTGCTGCTTCCGATCCAAGAGGTACAGACACAGAGAAGGGTAATCATTGCTGTCAGACCTTCTCCATTGTTAGCCCTCCCACTCTAGCTGAAGAAACCTCAAGGGGATTTAAAGGGCCTATGCCCTTCGCCCACCTTTATTTCTCACTTTTCCCCCTTTTGGGAGCCCAACATTAAAAGACTAGGAGATTAAAAAACAACTATACATACAGCGGAAATTAGAAAGACTGTGTATACCCAGGTAGGTCTCAGAGAAGACCATACATTTTTACTTCAGGCTGATGATCCTCATCAGGACAACCTATAATACCCCCCAAAAAAACAATAATAAAAAATAGCAGACACTGGGGAAGGGGGAAAATCTGATTTCTAATATTACAGTATTAGATTCGAATAACCAGTTTTCAGCAAAAAACAAAACAAACCCTAAGCATACCAAAACATACAGGAAAAAAAAACAAAACTCTAAGCATACAGAGAAGTATGGCCTTTAAAGGAAAAATAAAAAAATAAAACAGAAACTGTTCCTGAAAAAGCTCTGATGGCAGATATGCTAGCCAAAGATTTAAATGCCTAGCTTAAAGATGCTCAAAAAAATAAAGGAAGATGTAGAGAAGGTCAAGAAAATATGATCAAATATGAACAAAATGGAAATATCAATAAATAGAAAACCTAAATAGAAACCTAAACAGAAACCATAATAAAACCAAACAGAAACCGTAAAAAAATTCTGAACCTGAAAGGTATAATAACTGAAATGAAAAATTCACTAGAGCATTCAAAGGCAGATGTGAGCAGGAAGAAATAATCCAGGAACTTGAAGATAGGACAATAGAAATTATCGTGTCTGAGGAAAAGAAAAAAAAAGACTGAAGAAAAGTGACCATAGCTTAAGGGACCCATGGGACACCAACATGCAGAGCAACATATGCACTGTGGGAGTCCCAGAAGGAGAGACAAAGGGGGAGAGAATATCTGAAGAAATAATGGCTGAAAACTTCCCATATTTGATGAAAGACATGAATATAAACACCTAAGAAGCTCAACAACCTCCATGTAAGATGAATTCAAGGGTACCCACACCAGGATACATTATAATCAAACTTTCAAAAGAACAGCAAAACAAAGGTGATCATCAAGAGATCCTAACATTCTAAGCAGATTTCTCATGAGAAACTTTGGAGTCCAGAAGGCAGTGGGCTGATGTATTTAAAGTGCTCAAAGGAAAAAAACCCTGTTAATTAAGAATCCTATATCCAGCAAAACTCCTTCAAAAGTAAGGGAGAAATTGTAAAATTCTCAGATGAACAAAAGCTGAGGAAGTTCATCACTAGACCTGTGCTAGAGGAAATGGAGGAAATAAAAAAACACTAGACCGTAAGCTCAAAGCCGTAAGGAGAAATAAAGGTCTCAATAAAGGTCTTCAGGTCAAGGGGAATTGTTTTCGAGGAATTGTATTAAAGGAACTGCACCTGAGAAGCTTTATCCATTTATATCTGGACCTGATTCCAATAACAAGATCCTGGACTTCAAACTGATGCCTTAATGGGATGAGACTGTGTGACTGCTAGAAAGAAAGTGCATACATCTTACATATGGAAAGGATGTGAACTGTGATTGCTAGAAGACAGACTACATATACAGTCTCCAAATACAGTTGCTTTCAATTTCATGCACCCTGTTCCTCACATTAAGAGAAGACGGCTAATTCTCCTCTCCTTAAATCTGGGCCAGCCTAAATGCTTTGATTGATGAAGAGTGCAGAAGTGATGTTCTGGAATTTCTGAGACAAATCTTAAAAGCCTTGCAGCTCCCACTTGACCTCTTGGAATGCTCACTTTTGGGATACTCCCTTTCAGAACCCAGCTGACATGCTCTAGGAAGTTCTGGCCACATGGAGAGGTCACAGATAGGCATTTCAGCTGGAATGTCAGCTACAGCCTGCGGTGAGCCCTGAGCTGACAATATGCATCAATTGCCAGGTATACTGGGTGAGCTACCTTGGATGTTGAGTTACTTTGAACTTTCAGATGACTCTAGCCCTAACTTCCATCTGCAACTGCTTGAGAGACTCACCAAGTGAGAGCTCCAACAACTGATTCCATTCTACTCGTAGAACCTCAAGAGATAATAAATTTATGTTTTAATTAAAACACACACATACCCAGTAAGTTATGATGGCATTCTTTGGAATCGCACAATACTATAAACATGTAAGAGACATAGTGAAGAAACCATTAGGCATCTACACAATGGAATACATGCAGTTATAAAAAGGAAATGAGGAAGGTTCTCTTTGAACTGATGGGAGAGATATCAAGGCTATCTTAAGTAAAAAAAAAAGGCAATGTGAAAAAAGAATGCAATGTTATGCAAACTACTGTGCAACAAAGAAGAGTAACTAATACATGTACATGTATGTATCTGCAAAGAGAGAAACAAGGAAGGAAAACTTAAAACTAAGGTTTATATACATGTTGCCTGTAGGTAGTTAAAATGTGGTTAAAAAAAAGGGAAAAGGATACTCGCATGTACCTTTTAATAAAGGTTTTGACTTTCGAACAATGTTACTGAATACATATCCAAAAATAAACAAGAATTAGGGGGAAATCCCTACTAAAATTAAATATAAATGGAAACAAATGTTAACTGTATATCAGATACAAAGAAAACACACACATGCCTGTGCATGTGCATGTACACATGTATGTATGTACACACACACACATACACAGTTCAGTCCACTAAAAGGACCTAGAAGCAATGACACCTCTATAGCAAAAAGCAGACTCAGATTTTGGGTTTCTTAATATCATTCCTCCATGAAGAGAAACAAGAGCTCCTTGGAGAAAAATCTGAGTTATAGGTCTGGGGCAGGGAAAGTACAAGGTAAACCTAGACTATTTTGTCATGCCAGACTAAGGAAGTGCTCAAAAACTGACATGAACACATAAAAAGGCAAAGGAGCCAGCTTGAAAGGGCTTCTCCTGGTTAGATTTGGATCTGAGAATCAAAACGGGTAATGACATAATAGATCATATTATCTTACATTTAAAAAGAATGCAGACGTATACATAATTACATTCTGAAAGTATCAACCCAAGATCACTTAATTAACACAGATAAAAAGGTACTCTTAAAATGGAGAAACTACCTGACCTCACGTTAAATGTTCAAACTTAGTATCACCGACAAAAGGACAAGCTGACATCTCTGCTTCCTGATGTGACTCACTGAGGACACAATACTTAGGTATACTTCTACCAAATATAACTAGAACCTCATTACGAGGAAATTTAGAAAAAGCCTCCAACATACAAGATGTACACCAAAACGAATTCATAGAAAAGCAGAAGTATGATAAAACTACCAACACAGGAAACAAAGAAAACCTTAGCACTGCCAGACCCTCAGAATCTTATAAGATTTCGATTTATTTTTGTTTCTATGTATTTATATGATTTTGTTTCTACTTGTTTTGGGGTCCATCTTATACGTTGGAGGTTTTTCTCAAATTTCCTCAACTGTCCCAATAATTCAAGATGATATTACATCCACAAAATGAGGGACTATAAGAACAGAGATGCAAACAAAAGCTCCTGAAATAAACTTTTGATGAAATTAAGAATTCTTAACTAAAAATTCAAATAGACAGCTGAATATTAACCTGAGGTAATAATGATGCCAAATGATAATAACAATGAACATTTACTATGTACCAGGAAATTATCTAAGCGCTTTGGGTGAATTAACTCATTTATTCCCACATCCTTGAGTGAGGTACTAATACAAACCCTATTTTATACATGAAAAACAGAAAGAGTAAGTAACTTCACACAGCTAGAAACTGGCAATGCCAGAAATCAAACCGGGCTTCTGGCTTCAGAGCCTAAGTCCTCAACCATCACTCTGCACATCTTTTTAAATCTCTCAGGAAGTAGAACCAAAAGTCAAACAGGAGATACAATAAATAATAATAGTCAGAAGATCAATCCAGGTGATCTAACATCCAACTAGAAACACACTTGAGAAAAAAGGAAGAAACTACCAAATACATAATTTCCCAAACTGAAGTTCATGACTATGCAGACTAAAAGAATGTACCCATATAACAAATGAAAATAAATAGCCATACCAAGGTAGGGTACCGTGAAATAACAGAGCGGTAGGGATAAAGTCTAAATGCTTTCAAAAAGAAAAATGATGAAAAATATCTAGAACAGTTTCCCAGACTTTTAAATTTTTTTGCCTTTCACGATATTAGTATTTTTGGAGAGTCTAGTTAACTGCCTTTCAGAATCAGAATGGCATTAGTCTTCTCAATGGCAACACCTAAAAGGAGATAAATGAAGCAATAACTTTAAAATTCTGATAATTATTTCACTTAGACTATATTCCCAAACTACTACATAGTCACACACGTTTTCTCAAAGCATAGGCAAAGTATCAAAAACTGTCCTTCCTACCTACCAAAAACTGCACCTCCCAGAAATTTCTAGAACACACGGTCCACTGAAACAAAGGAGCAAATAGAAAAGAAAAAACAAAAACAAAAAGACACCACGATAAAGGAAATAAGCTCTTTCTTAGGAGAGAAGTGAAGGGAAATCCTTGGATAATGCATTAACAGATCTAGAAGATATCTGGTCCAGATTGGAAGAGGGGAGTAGAGGATCCCAGGAGGAGAGGAAGAGGGTGGAAAGTGGTAGGGAGTGAACAGATAAAGTTTCTTGATGTGTTTTATCAGGAGGAAAACAGTACTGTGTTCAGACAGTTTTGGAATTCTTTACAAGTTTGGGAAGAACTGATAGGAACTTAGAAAATCAAGTAAGCAAATAGATGGAGGCAATTTTTAACTCCGAGACAAATACACAACAGGAAATGTAATCCACAGTCATAAACAATGAGTATCAAGCAGATCATCATTTAAAAAGACATTCAAAAGGTAGGAGGATAAAAATGTAGACAGGTGATATATATAAATCCTCATCTTTCATAATAAGCAGTTAACAGTCAACATCTAAAAAAATTAAAAAGGATATAAGCATATTATTTATAAATATGGAAGTAAATGTAATAAGTGACAGCTACAAGTATTGAAAATGGTTGTCTCAAAATAAAAACTGAGAGTTGGGGAGAGTTGAGGCAAGAGAATGATGATTTTTATTATAAGTACTTTTTTTCAAAATATATACATATTACCTTGATTTAATTTTACTTAATTTTTTAATTTTACTTAAATTGTAATTAAAAAACTATTTTAAAGGAAGATGTGTCTTCAGAGCACAGGACACATGAGCCTAGTGAAAAAGTATTCCGTGAGAACATATCCCAACTGAAGCTGCTGCCTCCCCTAGATCACTTTCTCTGCCCTTTCCCCACAATGTTCTTCCCTTGACAACAGTCTCAACTAGAAGTGACTCCATTCTTTGATGAATAACAATAAAAAAGGATTCAGTATGGGACCTATGCACTGTGTGAATCCACCATATAAGGAAGACAAAAGCACTAAAAAGGCAGATGACTGAGACAATTTAGAGAACTCTGGAAACAGCTGTTATAGTTCAGCAAATAAATGACAATAAACCTGTAACGGAAATAAAAACCACAGAAGAACTGAAGAGAAATAGAAATAGCTAGTGACAACATCACTGACATAGAAAGCAAAGAGTAATGGAAAACAACACAGAAATGACAGTGATCAGAAAAAAGACAAATTCATGGAAAACAAAGGCTAACTGCTTTTCCCATACAAGAGAATAGAATCAAAAAAACAGATCAAAATTATCAAAGATAGTAAAAAAAAAAAAAAAAAGAATCCTAGTGACTAAACAGAAAATATAAAAATAAAAATATAAGATGTCTACAATAATTGAGGAACAAGGGTGGCAGAAATCTTACTGGTCTCAGAATTACACACAAAATACCCAGATATTACTTTGGACACTTTTTTGTGCATGCCTGGGGGGCAGGGTGTCTTCAGAACACTTAGAAGGGGAAAAGAGTGGGACTCAAGAAATGTATATCCTCAAATATTCAGACTCAAGACCCAACCAAGAGATTAATAAAAAATTCAGGAATGGACAAGCTGTGGTGTTTTACACACACACACACACACACACACACACACACACACGTAGTATGTACACTACATACAATATTATTTAATTGAAGAAATAAGTGAAAACAACTGTAGAAATTATTGCTATGGTATGGTATATAAATATTAGAAATGTCAACAATGTGAAAATTATATAACCACCCAAACCTGGGATGAGAATGTCATGATCATGTTTGTGTATAAAAAGGACAAAGGGACGGGCGCCTGGGTGGCTCAGCTGGTTAAGCATCTGCCTTTGACTCAGGTCATGATCCCAGGGTCCTAGGATCAAGCCCCGCATCCAGCTCCCTGCTCAGCAGGGAGTCTGCTTCTCCCTCTGCTCCTCCCCCCCCACTTATGCTCACATGTGTGCACGCTCTAATAAATAAAATCTTAAAAAAAATAAAAAAGGACAAGGGAGACTGATGGAAGAGAATGGACAGTAGAAATGAGCCAGATAACCCTGGTCTTTTAAAGCGAAGTATAGAGGTACTGAAACACGATTGTTGTTATTCCCTGCCTTTTACCCTACACAACTTTTAGATTGGTATCAAAGCCCTATTCAGGTATCATCCTTCTCCAGGAATCTTTTCTCTAAATGCTCCATCTCAAAGCTGATTTAATCATTCCTCTCTCTGTATTTCTTCTACGCTTTGATGATACTTCCAATACTACAATGTAGCACATGGCATTGTAATTACTTATTTGTGTTTATCTTCCTTATTAGCTTAAACAGTCCAGTGAAAATGCAAACCCAGTTCTACCACATACAAACTATGTGACCCCGGGGATGGCACTTAAGGCCCTCCCCCAGATGCTATCAACCTACTATTAACCCCACTGATTACCAATGTTCTCTACTCAAAGCTGGTACTCCCAAGTTTTTCCAAAATTAAAACTATTCCTCTACATTTTCCCTTAAACAAAGCTCTATTCCATCTGATCTCAATTAGGTAATTTAATTGACTAATATAATTTAGAAGGAAATGACCAATAAGCTTAAAACTTAGGTATACATGTACCAAATAGGACAATGGAATGAAACAGTAACAGAGGAATGTGTTTAGGAGATATTTACAGCAGGTGACCTCCATCTTCTACACCAAACTCCCCAGGTAATACAAAATAGTGGTTGCCACTTCCTATCTTCAATAATGGAATTAAAGAATATTAAAGCAAAAGGAGTCCACAGACTCTCTTGGTTGAAACTGCTCACTTACACAGAACAGCAACCTAAGTGCAAAAAAATCAAAAGTGACAGAACTCCCCTCTTCCAATTCCTAAGCTATCAAGGTTTTTTCCCACAGCTCCTGTCTCTTGATCATCTTTTATATTACTGCGTGCGCGTGTGTACGCACACACACACACACACGCACACACACTGTTTTCTCCTACACTGGCCTTTTCACATAATAGCTATTACGCTAATACAAATTTGGTGTCGCCAATGCAATCTTTCCTCCAACAGAAGATACCCACTCGCACCTTTATGCCCTTGCTCTTAAGCCAATATGCCTTGCTTTTTCTCGTATTTTATTAACAATCTGCTCCTAACTTTTTAAGCCCAGATCAAGTCTCAGCACTGCCATGAAAACTTTTAAGAGAACTCAAAACCACAATGTCCCTCTCTGTTCTACTACATTCCGTTCATTGGTAACAGTCATTTGATATATATCATCTACATTTCTTCCATGTAGATTTTATCTCCCAAATTGCAGTAACATCTGTGGGGCAGAAATTGTATATTCTTCTAAGTATTTTATTCAACCAACCTCCCCCAGCATCCAGCTAGACCGAGAGCTGACTCAATAAATACCTAAATGCATGCATGGATGGACTGTATAGTTGGTCTTAGTTCTACAGAGGCAAGAGTTGTGCAATTAAAAGCAGATTAGGGAATTCTAACTGCAGTTTATAATAGAGTCCTAACCATCACTTGCAGGAATGAACAGCATTAAAAAAAAAAAAAAATTTCAGTTTAAAGGTAAAATTGTTCTCAACATGTCAATAAAAATAGGTAAAAACATGCCAATAAAAAGAAAGGTAAATAAATCAACATCCATAAGCAACATCCATAAGCAAAGTTTTATAGTATATATACTATATGCCATACAACAAAAGGTCTGGAGTGTAAACTGAGGAGAAAGATATTTCATTTGCCAGCAGGACCTGCTCAGAGTTTGGCAACTATAGGATTATCTGTTATGAAAAATTTCCTCAGAAAATTTAAGCCAAGTAACTTAAATCACCACCAGCAAGGTAAGTTGCAGGCTGCTTATTTTCTATCATGTTTGTCTAATAAGTAAAATTTCTGCTTTATGAAAAAAGGTGCTCAAGAAGCCAAAAGGAAACACTTAAGTAAAGCCTACATTGTTCAATAATCACAACTACTTAATAAAGAACAAAAACATCTCCAACAAAATAAAAACAGCAGGACAGCAAATGTTCCCACAACACAATATAGAGTAAGTTTCAACCCTGCTTAACAAACAGATTTACTAGATTAAATATTTAAATATTGAATTCTATAAATATCAGCACACTGAAATGATTCATAAAATGTACTACAAGAGTTCTTTAAATATGCCCTAAAGGTTTCTTTGTAGTTTAAAACCGGGAGGTGGGGGGGTGGGAGGGGTGTAACTTCTTTTCCCTCTTTTGATAAGATACTTACAGGACATTTTTATATGCTTTATACTAGGTGCACCAAACAACGACCTCAGTGTTGTTTTTTAAAAAGAGGTACTTCTCCATGTTTACTGGAATTATTCCCACACCATTTAGGACCCTAAGGGAACATCTACTCTCATCTTTTACTGATAAGAAAACCCAGCGAAGTGAAATTGTGTGCCGAACGCCCTTAAACAAATTAGCAGTATGCCCAGAACTAGGTCTCTCATTACACTCTGCAGACCACTCATCTACCAGACCTCTCTCATAAGCATTTATAACCAATTAAACTAACAATTTACAATTCTTTATACATAAAAATGTTATAACCATGAAACCATCAGAGGGGATCTATTTTGACCTTGTTTGTTTTCAAAGAGCAGTAATATTCCTTGTGAACAGTGGCAAAATTCTACAAAATAAATGGCTAGGATTAAGAACATACACTAGGAACCACAAGCAAATCAAAATCCATACTGGGACCAATCCTGGATATCTTAAACAAATGTACTTCACATATTTGGGAAACTATTCAGAAACCGAGAGAGATAAAGATTCAATAACTTTCCTACACCCTGAGTGGAAAAATTTTGCAGCCATTGTTAAAGTCTTAAAATGCAAGCACAACAGGCATAAATGTTCATGTCTTTGACACATTCATAATCTTAAAGAAAAATACTGCAAAGATGCCCACTTTTGGCTTTTGTTTCCTACTTATTATTTTACTCTTTTACATTATTTTATTATTCCTTTTATTGTTCTATAGCCTATCAAACAACTTTCTATCAACTTTTTATTCATCTCTCCAACTCCACTCCCAAAAATACCCCAATAGCTTGATTTTTCATTCTATATTTTGGCTTTTTTATTGTTCAGATTATTTTAAATACACACATCCCACATTATCTGATCAATTAACTATAAAAGATCTTAATGGTGGGCTACAACTGACAAAGAACACTTCTCTGTCCCTATAATTTGTGTAAACCCTTTATTATATATGGAAAATAATTCTGATACCGTAACTCACAGCTTTATTAGAAAATAAAGATCTTCAGCACCATGGGTTATTTCCCTGTGAAAACAAATATTTTGTTTAAATCTGTTTAAATGAATTAAGAAGTTAACCCATCTTGGGGCACCTGGGTGGCTCAGTCATTAAGCATCTGCCTTCAGCTCAGGTCATGATCCCAGGGTCCTGGGATCGAGCCCCGCATCAGCCTCCCTGCTCGGCGGGAAGCCTGCTTCTCCCTCTCCCACTCCCCCTGCTGTGTTCCCTCTCTCACTATGTCTCTGTCTGTCAAATAAATAAAATCTTAAAAAAAAAAGTTAACCCATCTTACTTAAGAATGCTAAATAGGATATGATGTGATTGCTCATATTAAACAGCTAGAAAGGGGGAACAGAAGAAGCAAACAGCTATTCAGAATGGTGAAAAAGTTTTAAACTATGGTAGTATAGGGCAGGTCAGCTCCCAAGCAAAACTAAATCAATTTCATGTGGCAATATAAACAAGCTATCTTTACAATTTATGAGTATGCCAATAATAGTATAAGGACCTAGGGATCAGTGGTTTAACTAGTACAATGAGTCTTGTAAAATTCAACATACTGAATATCTTTTGTCATCAATGAACCTCAAAATGGCCACACATCCCCACTGGGGTTGTAAGGTAGTGAAGCAGAGTACAGAATGACCAAAACACAGACGAAGGGAGGTAAGCAGTTTTCAGCACTATCAGGAAAGGAGGAGGCCGCCTCAGTGCCAAGGGTAATGTCTCCACATTCTTGGGAGCAATTTTAGAGACTTGCCTATATATGTGTTTCAGTCTAAATACCAGACACTAGGTAGCTTATAAACAACAGAAATATATTTCTCACAGTTCTGGACCTGAGGGTGCCACAACCACTGGGTGAGGTCTTCCTGGTCACAGCATTCTCACTGTAACTTCACAGGGTAAAATGGGCTGGGAGCTCTCTGGAGCCTCTTGTATAATGGCACCAATCCCATCCTTGAGGGTCCTACCCTCATGACCTAACCGCCTCCCAAAAGCCCCATCTCCTAATACCATCGCCTTGGGCATCAGGTTTTCAACACAAATTGGGGAGGAACACGAACATTCAGACCACAACAGTATGCAAGGCACTTCTGGAACAGAGCCTGAACTTCAACAGTAGTCAGAGTCTATTTGTTTATTTTCATATATAGGACAATAGCCTCTGCTCTGGAATTTTCTCTCTGTTGGAGATGGGGATGGGAGGCAGAGGATGGAGTAATAGTAATTGCTCTAGGAATTCACACACTAGATGGAGAAATGCACCTCTGAGCCACAGCTTTTTATCCAAGACATAGTTCAACTGTATAATGCCCACTAACCTATGGGGTCATATGTAACATATGAGCTATATGTTTTGCAATGACCCTAGATAAACACACAAGTCAAATGAAGAGAAAAAAAATTTAAGCTACAGATTTCAGAATAATTATTACAATGAACTCTAACCAGTACAGTTAACAACTGTTTATACTTGTTGGCTTACAACAAAACATTAAGATAAATCTACATAGGCCACAGCTAAAATTCTCAATAACCTTAATGTCCTAAAATAGCCGGCTTCTAAATATACATGTTTCCAAGTCCCCTGACTTGGAGAATATGACCAAAGTTTGATAATGAGCTCTAGAAACAGTATCAACGTGGGTACATGCCCCATGACTTATAACTGTTTATCAGTTTCCTTTCAGGTTCTGTAAGATCTACATATTGTTCCTATCAAATTTATCATTGTCTCACCATGTTTTAGCTATTCCAGAAATTGTTTATCAAAGGTTCAGCTGAATTTTACTGAGGTCCTTAAGTCTCTTTAAAATGTAAATGAAAACAAAATTACTGCTCTTATTGTGCAGTAACCAGACTTCATTAGACTTAAAATGTATTCAAGAACCAGAGACTAGTTATAGTCTTAATGAAACCACTGTCACATGACTTTAGAACTTTCAAATAAAAGTATGAAATATTCAAAATATTGCACTGAACTTGAAAACCTAGGGAATGATTTTAAAACAGATCTCCAAAAGAAAAAAAATTAAACATATCTTCATGTTTCACATCAAGATATCCATTTACTTCACAGAACCATGCCAAAGTAGAGCAGATACTCGATACTTAATGAATAACTATATCCTCCTAATATATCCTTCCTCTTGCCCAAATTTGGGGATAAAGTGTAGTTTTTTCCCTTTCCACAATTCTCTTACTGCTCAAACTAACAATGGCAGCTCTGAGCAGGTAAATAAATGTTATTTTTGAAGCAAGGCTCACTATGTTTCCCCACCTCTTCCCCCTCCCCTTCACATATGTACCTGTAACACATGCGTGCAGGCGCGCACACACACCCACCCACCACGGAGGTTTTATTATGCTGTCAGCTATCAGAATTAAACTTAAAGATCAAGGAGCAAGATGGCGAAGGAGTAGGAGACCTGGATTTCGTCTGGTCTCAGGAATTCAGCTGAATAGGGATCAAACCATTCTCAACACCTACGAACTCAACAGGAGATCGAAGAAGAGAGTAGCAACAACTCTCTGAACAGAGAAGCGACCACTTACTGGAAGTTTGGACGTGCGAGAAGTGAATCCGAGGCGATATTCGGGAGGATAGATGGCGGGGGAGGGGGCCTCCGTTGGCCACTTCTGGCAGGTGATAGAGCCGCGGAGCACAAAATCAGAACTTTTAGAAGCTGGCTCCACTGAGGGACGTCGCTCCAGTGGCTAAGCTGGGGGTGGAACCCTCCCGGGACAGTGTGGTCTCAGGACCCTCGGGGTCAGAGAAAGACCAAGGGTGCCTGAGTACGGCAGAGCTCCCAGGTATCAGAGCACGGAAGCCTGCTGCAGAGACGGAGCCGAGGCACGGGCTCTCAGCTCGGGGTGGCCATAAACTGTGATCCGCGGCACAGTCGGGCCACTGCTCCTCTAGCAGGGACCCAACAAGTGGCAAAGCCAGGGAGACTCCTCTCCCTCCCCCAGGAGGAGCGGCGCGGACGCGCACCGCAGGGTTTGGAGACTCCACACGGGGTCGGGTGCCAGAGATAGAAACGCTCAGTCACAGGCCGGGTAAGCACGCAGTGCGGCCGGAGACCAGGGAGACGGGAGTGACTGCTTTTCTCTGGGGGGCGCACTGAGGAGCGGGGCCCCGAGTTCTCAGCTCCTCCGAGTGGAGACTAGGAGGCCACCATTTTCACCCTGGTCCTCCAAAGCTGTACCAGAGCTTGCAGGGAACAAAAGCTCCTGAGAACAAACCCGAGCAGCTTGCTTAGCCCAGACCAATAAGGGTGGGGCAATTCTGCCTCCGGCAAAGACATTTGGGAACCACGGCAACAGGCCCCTCCCCCAGAAGATCAGCACGAACTGCCAGCAAGCCAAGACCAAGTTTACCGATCAAGAAGAACGGGAGAACTCCAGCGCTAGGGGAATACTGCACATAGAATTCATGGCTTTTTTTTTTACCATGATTCATTAGTTTTTCAAAGTTAATTTTTTTAACTTTCTAATTTTTTTTCCCTTTTTCAACCAACATCTTATCAATCCTTTTTAAAAAAACATTTTTTATTTTTCATTTTTAGAGTCATATTTTATCCCTTCATTGTAGCTACCCTTATTTTTGGCATATAAGTTGTTCTCTCTTTAGAATTCTGAGATACAGTTTCTTCTAACAGATCAAAATATACCCTAAATCACTAGTGTATTTAGGGTATATCCTGCCTGATCACATTCTTTTTTTTTCTTTTTTTTAATCTTCTTTCTTTTTTCAAACAACTTATCAATTCCTTTTATAAAATCTTTTATAATTTTCATCTTTACAGTCATCTTCCATCCCTTCATTGTATCAACCCTTATTTTGTACATATATCAGTCTTTCTTCCTTTAAAAATTTAGGAGGCACTTTTTTCTAACAGACCAAAATACGCCCAAAATCTAGTGTGTGGCACTGATCTATGCACTAGCCTGATCATATTTGATCATATTCTGGTTTTTTTTGTATTGTTCTGTTTTTGTGTTTATATTTTTCTTTTTGTGCTTTAGTTTTTTTTCTTTTCTCTTTCTTTTTTCTTTCTTTCCCTTTCTTTTCCCCTGGTTTCAAGTCTTTTCTGATTTGTATAGAGTATATTTGCTGGGGACGTTGTTAACCTGTTAGCATTTTGATCTCTCATTCATCTGTTCTCCTCTGGACAAAATGACAAGACGAAAAAAATCACCTCAGCAAAAAGAACAAGAGATAGTACCGTCAGCCAGGGACCTACTCAATACGGACATTAGTATGGTGTCCGACCTAGAGTTCAAAATCATGACTTTAAAGATACTAGCTGGGCTTGAAAAAAGCGTGGAAGTTATTAGAGAAACCCTTTCTGGAGAAATAAAAGAACTAAAATCTAACCAAGTTGAAATCAAAAAGGCTATTGATGAGGTGCAATCAAAAATGGGGACACTAACTGCCAAGATAAATGAGGCAGAAGAGAGAATCAGTGATATAGAAGACCAAATGATGGAAAATAAAGAGGCTGAGAAAAAGAGAGAGAAACAACTACAGGATCACGAGGGCAGAATTCGAGAGAGAAGCGATACGGAAAGACGAAACAACATTAGAATAATTGGGATCCCAGAAGAAGAAGAAGAAAGAGAGAGAGGGGCAGAAGGTATATTGGAGCAAATAATAGCAGAGAACTTCCCTAATGTGAGGAAGGAAACAGGAATCAAAATCCAGGAAGCACAGAGAACCCCTCTCAAAATCAATAAAAATAGGTCAACACCCCGACATCTAATAGTAAAACTTATGAGTCTCAGAGACAAAGAGAAAATCCTGAAAGCAGCTCGGGAGAAGAGATATGTAACCTACAATGGTAGAAACATTAGATTGGCAACAGACCTATCCACAGAGACCTGGCAGGCCAGAAAGGACTGACATGATATCTTCAGAGCACTAAACGAGAAAAATATGCAGCCAAGAATACTATATGCAGCTAGGCTCTCACTGAAAACTGAAGGAGAGATAAAAAGCTTCCAGGACAAACAAAAACTAAAGGAATTTGCAAACACGAAACCAGCCCTCCAAGAAATATTGAAAGGGGTCCTCTAAGCAAAGAGAGAGCCTAAAAGCAGCATAGATCAGAAAGGAACACAGACAATATACAGTAACAGTCACCTTACAGGCAATACAATGGCACTAAATTCATACCTTTCAATAGTTACCCTGAATGTAAATGGGCTAAATGCCCCAATCAAAAGACACAGGCTATCAGATTGGATTAAAAAACAAGACCCATCAATATGCTGTCTGCAAGAGACTCATTTTAGACCCAAAGACACCCCCAGATTGAAAGTAAGGGGGTGGAAAACCATTTACCATGCTAATGGACACCAAAAGAAAGCTGGGGTGGCAATCCTTATATCAGACAAATTAGATTTTAAAACAAAGACTGTAATAAGAGATGAGGAAGGACACTATATCCTACTTAAAGGGTCTATCCAACAAGAAGATCTAACAATTGTAAATATCTATGCCCCTAACATGGGAGCAGCCAATTATATAAGGCAATTAATAACAAAAGCGAAGAAACACATTGACAACAATACAATAATAGTGGGGGACTTTAACACCCCCCCTCACTGAAATGGAGAGATCATCTAAGCAAAAGATCAACAAGGAAATAAAGACTTTAAATGACACACTGGACCAAATGGACTTCACAGACATATTCAGAACATTCCATCCCAAAGCAATGGAATACACTTCTCTAGTGCCCATGGAACATTCCCCAGAATTGATCACATCCTAGGTCACAAATCAGGTCTCAACCGGTACCAAAAGATTGGGATTATTCCCTGCATATTTTCAGACCACAATGCTTTGAAACTAGAACTCAATCACAAGAGGAAAGTCGGAAAGAACTCAAATACATGGAGGCTAAAGAGCATCCTACTAAAGAATGAATGGGTCCAACCAGGAGATTAAAGAAGAATTAAAAAAATTCATGGAAACCAATGAAAATGGAAACACAACTGTTCAAAATCTTTGGGATACAGCAAAGGCAGTCCTGAGAGGAAAGTACATAGCAATACAAGCCTTTCTCAAGAAACAAGAAAGGTCTCAAATACACAACCTAACCCTACACCTAAAGGAGCTGGAGAAAGAACAGCAAATAAAGCCTAAACCCAGCAGGAGAAGAGAAATAATAATTAAGATCAGAGCAGAAATCAATGAACTAGAAACCAAAAGAACAGTAGAACAGATCAACGAAACTAGGAGCTGGTTCTTTGAAAGAATTAACAAGATTGATAAACCCCTGGCCAGACTTATCAAAAACAAAAGAGAAATGACCCCAATCAACAAAATCATGAATGAAAGAGGAGAGATCACAACCAACACCAAAGAAATACAAACAATTATAAGAACATATTATGAGCAACTCTATGCCAGCAAATTAGATAACCTGGAAGAAATGGGTGCATTCCTAGAGATGTATCAACTACCAAAATTGAACCAGGAAGAAATAGAAAACCTGAACAGACCTATAACCACTAAGGAAATTGAAGCAGTCATCAAAAATCTCCCAACAAACAAAAGCCCAGGGCCAGATGGCTTCCCAGGGGAATTCTATCAAACATTTAAAGAAGAATTAATACCTATTCTCCTGAAAATGTTCCAAAAAATAGAAATGGAAGGAAAACTTCCAAACTCATTTTATGAGGCCAGCATTACCTTGATCCCAAAACCAGAGAAAGACCCCATCAAAAAGGAGAATTACAGACCAATATCCTTGATGAACATGGATGGAAAAATTCTCACCAAAATACTAGCCAATAGGATCCAACAGTACATTAAAAGGATTATTCACCATGACCAGGTGAGATTTATCCCTGGGCTGCAAGGCTCGTTCAACACTCGCAAATCAATCAACGTGATACAATACATTAACAAAAGAAAGAACAAGAATCATATGATCCTCTCAACAGATGCAGAAAAAGCATTTGACAAAGTACAGCATCCTTTCTTGATCAAAACTCTTCAGAGGATAGGGATAGAGGGTACATACCTCAATATCATAAAAGCCATCTAGGAAAACCCTACAGCGACTATCATTCTCAATGGGGACAGCTTTTCCCCTAAGGTCAGGAACGCGGCAGGGATGTCCACTATCACCACTGCTATTCAACATAGTATTAGAAGTCCTAGCCACAGCAATCAGACAACAAAAAGAAATCAAAGGCATCCAAATCGGGAAAGAGGAAGTCAAACTCTCATTCTTTGCAGATGATATGATAGTGTATGTGGAAAACCCAAAAGACTCCACCCCAAAACTGCTAGAACTCATACAGGAATTCAGTAAAGTAGCAGGATATAAAATCAGTGCACAGAAATCGGTTGCATTCCTATACAGCAATAACAAGACAGAAGAGAGACAAATCAAGGAGTCGATCCCATTTACAATTGCACCCAAAACCATAAGATACCTAGGAATAAATTTAACCAAAGAGACAAAGGATCTGTACTCAGAAAACTATAAAATACTTATGAAAGAAATTGAAGAAGACACAAAGAAATGGAAAGATGTTCCATGCTCATGGACTGGAAGAACCAACATTGTGAAGATGTCAATGCTACCTAGAGCAATCTACACATTCAATGCAATCCCCATCAAAATACCATCCACCTTTTTCAAAGAAATGGAACAAATAATCCTAAAATTTGTATGGAACCAGAAGGAACCTGAATTGCCAGGGGAATATTGAAAAAAAGCAAAGCTGGCGGCATCACAATTCCGGACTTCCAGCTCTATTACAAAGCTGTCATCATCAAGACAGTATGGTACTGGCACAAAAACAGACACATAGATCAATGGAACAGAATCGAGAGCCCAGAAATGGACCCTCAACTCTATGGTCAACTCATCTTTGACAAAGCAGGAAAGAAAGTCCAGTGGCAAAAAGACAGTCTCTTCAACAAATGGTGTTGGGAAAATTGGACAGCCACAGGCAGAAGAATGAAACTGGACCATTTCCTTACACCACACACAAAAACAGACTCCAAATGGTTGAAAGACCTAAACGTGAGACAGGAGTCCCTTAAAATCCTAAAGGAGAACACAGGTAGCAAGCTCTTCGACCTCAGCCGCAACAACTTCTTCCTAGAAACATCGCCAAAGGCAAGAGAAGCAAGGGCAAAAATGAACTATTGGGATTTCATCAAGATCAAAAGCTTCTGCACAGCAAAAGAAAAAGTCCACAAAACCAAAAGACAACCGACAGAATGGGAGAAAATATTTGCAAATGACATATCAGATAAAGGGCTAGTATCCAAAATCTATAAAGAACTTATCAAACTCAACACCCAAAGAACAAATAATCCAATCAGGAAATGGGCAGAAGACATGAACAGACATTTTTCCAAAGAAGACATCCAAATGGCCAACAGACACATGAAAAAGTACTCAACATCGCTCGGCATCAGGGAAATCCAAATCAAAACCTCAATTAGATACCACCTCACACCAGTCAGAATGGCTAAAATTAACAAGTCGGGAAACGACAGATGTTGGCGGGGATGTGGAGAAAGGGGAACCCTCCTACACTGTTGGTGGGAATGCAAGCTGGTGCAACCCCTCTGGAAAACAGTATGGAGGTTTCTCAAACAGTTGAAAATAGAGCTACCATACGATCCAGCAATTGCACTACTGGGTATTTACCACAAAGATACAAATGTAGGGATCCGAAGGGGTACATGCACCCCAGGGTTATAGCAGCAATGTCCACAATAGCCAAACTGGGGAAAGAGCCAAGATGTCCATCAACAGATGAATGGATAAAGATGTGGTATATATACACAATGGATTATGCAGCCATCAAAAGGAATGAGATCTTGCCATTTGCAACGACGTGGATGGAACTGGAGGGTGTTATGCTGAGCGAAATAAGTCAATCAGAGAAAGACATGTATCATATGACCTCACTGATATGAGGAATTCTTAATCTCAGGAAACAAACTGAGGGTTGCTGGAGTGGTGGGGGGTGGGAGGGAGGGGGTGGCTGGGTGACAGACATTGGAGAGGGTATGTGCTATGGGGAGCGCTGTGAATTGTGCAAGACTGTTGAATCACAGATCTGTACTTCTGAAACAAATAATGCAACATATGTTAAGAAAAAAGAAAAAGAAGAAGATAGCAGGAGGGGAAGAATGAAGGGGAGTAAGTCGGAGGGGAGACGAACCATGAGAGAGGATGGACTCTGAAAAACAAACTGAGGGTTCTAGAGGGGAGGGGGGTGGGGGGATGGGTTAGTCTGGTGATGGGTATTAAAGAGGGCACGTTCTGCGTGGAGTACTGGGTGTTATGCACAAACAATGAATCATGGAACACTACATCAAGAATTAATGATGTAGTGTATGGTGATTAACATAACAATAAAAAATTTTAAAAATAAAATAAAAAAGAATTAAATTTAAAGACAACAAATATATAAAACTTAATTCTCTAAAAAGTAGAAAATGAGGTGGGGACCACAAAGTTGAGAAAACAAATTCCAAGATTGTCATGTTTTTAAGATTTATTTATTTTTAGAGAGAGCTCTCGAGTGAGCAAGACAGCAGGCGGGAGGGGCAGGAGAGAGAGAATCCCAGGCCGACTCTCCACTGAGCACAAAGCGGGGTGGGGGATGGGGGGGCTCGATCCCAAGACCATGAGTTCATGACCTGAGCTGATATCGAGTCAGACATTCAACCAACTGAGCCACCCAGGTGCCCCCCAAGATTTGTTAGTTTTTAATATAAATCTAGACTATTTATTTGGTGGACAATAGTGGTGCCTTTCTGCTGCTGTTTCAGGTAAAACATATTTAAAGGGTTTAATGTTTCATTCATAGCCTCAGGAAAATCAGAGAGAAGCCAACATAATGAGGCACATACTCTCCTGATAAATAATGCACTCAATGGGGAATCTGCTTGAGGATTCTCGCTCCATCTCCCTCTGCTCCTCCCCCCAACTTGCGTGGGCGCAACTCTCTAAAATAAATAAATCTTTTTAAAAAATGCTAAAATTCTTAGTGTGTACTTTGTTTCTAAAGGAGGTATCTTTTATCACTCATCCTGATCAACTAAATCTTAAAATCTTACTGATACCATTCATTTGCATGGAATTAGAGACTTAAAGAAAGGATTACTCAAGAATAGCTACTTAGAACAAAGAAGCGAAAGAAAAGTTAAGACCCAACTAGGAAGGCTTAAAGAGCAAGAGAACATACAGAGCCTTGATGTACTGGCTGAAACAGAGCTGTTAGAATATAGGTGGGAAAACAGGAAGACAGAGCAAAGAACGAAAAGATATATCCTCTTTCCTACAGTTGCAACTTCCTGCTCAGTGTGCTCTATGCTCTCCAAAAAAGAAAACATTATTTTAAATGGAAACGCAAAGCAATATTGAAAGAAAAAGCACTGGGTCACAGATAATATTCGAGGACAAGTATGCAAAACATCTACATTTCTTAACTTTTAAAAATTAGGTTTATAGCATATTCATGCCATCCTAGTTGTATCTTACACTTATGTGAATAAAACTACTTCCCCCCCCACATACTAACATACTATAATTTGAAATGAGACAAAAATAATTAAAACAAAAAACTGTAATTTAAATAGGCAGATATAACTTTTTAAAAAATTAACTATTCTATTGTTTTCCACTATAAGTAATGTCTTTCATGTTATAGATTTCTTACCAACAATTAATGTTAATACAGCAATTCTCAAGTGTGTGCATTTAACATAAATCTACTTATCACAAATACTACATTCTTTACCAAATAACTGTTTTTAGGTATCTAATCAAATCCAAAATGCACCTAACAAAATTTGATTGGATTTTTAGAAATGCTCTTTGGACAACTGGAGCTTTAAAATATTAAATATACTGGCTAAAAATATTTTGTTATTGTCAATAATTAATTTTTTTATGGCCACCATGAGAAATGAGGAGATAAATGAAGGCAAACACCCATTAACGTTTTAGTATCACAATAAAAATCAAATGTTAACTGAAACAGTTGGGCACATGACTGTAATCAGTATTGCTTTTACGTAGATAAAACTTTGCCCACTCTGTTTGCACTCAAATAAGCAGGCTCAATGTTGCCAGTATCTCCAGTACGCCGTGCATACATAATTTAATCCTTATGACTCATCCTATCAAATCTGATTTAGAATTAAGGGGCTGGTTCTATAAGGGTTTTCAAGTTTAAAAGATGTGAAATCACTAGTGTATGATATTCCAAGAAGAGCAAAGAAATGCCAACTCCCAAGTACACATCAAGATCTCTTCACTGTATTGGGGCGCCTAGGTGGCTCAGTCGTTGAGTGTCTGTCTGCTTTCAGCACAGGTCATGATCCCAGGGTCCAGAGATCAGCCCCGTGTCCGGCTCCCTGCTCAGTGGGAGGCCTGCTTCTCCCTCTCCTATTCCCCCTGCTTGTGTTCCCCCTCTCTCGCTCTGTCAAATAAATAAATTAAATCTCAAAAAAAAAAAAAAAGATCTCTACACTATAACCCAACTCCACTTTCTTAACACCTTTGTATGTATTTAGTCTAACAAAAGTTATTGACTTTCTTTCCCATAGGGGCTGACCTCTGGAAACTACTCATTGCTACCGTGTTAATTACCTTCTTAAAGTTACAGTTCTTCAGAGAATTCATTCTGCATTAAACATTTCCCTAGCTATACTGAGTTTTCTGGTAGTTCCTTGTTTTTATGTGTATTCCTGTCTCTTGGGGCTCCCCAAACTCATAAAAGGAAGGATCAAATGACAGCATTACAGACTTAAAAGACTTTATAACTCCTTAGGAATGAAAGGAATTAACATTGGAACGGCCTATTTGCTATTTATCTTAAAAGTTTCTTGCAAAGAAACTGCACTTGGAGTAATTCTGGCAAATGACTGGGCCCATGGGCTAAATGCAGCCTAATCACCTGCTTTTGTATAGCCCTTGAGTCAAGAATGATTTTTTAAATGGCTGGGTAAAAAAAGAAAATACTTTATGACACATGAATATTCTGTGTAATTCAAATTTCAGTTCCACTAATAAAATTTTATTGGAACACCGCTACATGCATGCACTTCTATGTTTTATGTATTTTTCTATGGCTGGCTTCACACTATAAAAATGGTGACAGAAATCAAATGGTCTGCAAAGCCTAAAATAGCTGCTATCTAGCCCTTTACTGGAAGTTTGCTAACCTCTGAAGTCATTAAAAATTGTTCAAAATATCTAAATACTTGTTTCAAAACGGGGGGGAAGTATGAAAACCCCTTTGAAAAATTTTGGTCATGATAAAAACTCTGTAAGCTGCCAGTGAACTTGATTAAAAAGTTTTACCTACAAGAGTTGAAGAATGATGATGTTGTTCCCCAGTCCAGTATTGTTGCTGCTTCCCCGGAGCTGCCCTACCTGTTTATTCTCAACCCACCACCAACCTGGTCGATTTTACCTCCTCAAGGACCTGTCAAATCCCCTACTTCTTCAGACATCCATCACCACCTTATATCTAACTTCCATCTTTTTTTCCTGGACTACTGCAGTAACTTCTATACACATCTGCTCTAGTCCTTCTATTCCTCAAACTATTTTTATAGGTCATCTTCAAGATACAAATTCGATCTTGTTACTCTGTTTAAAACACACACCCAGACACACACACACACACACACACCTTTTTATTCATTATACAAACCCTTGCATTATGTCTCCGCTCCCAACTCCAGCTTCATTTCTCTTCCAACCACTTTTTAAAAAAATAATGTATATTACATACCATGTAGCTCTAGTTTCCCATCAACATGATTTAGTATTTAACTGAATCACAAAGGCAAAAAATCAACCAGAGTATCGTATATCTTTTGTACTGCATAATTATATGCAGTGTTATTTAACTTTTGCCTTCCTAACTACTCTGAAAGTTACCTCTACTTTCACTTTTATCCAACAATGAAACACAGGAGTCCCACTCAAAAACTACTCACTGCTTGATTCATTATAAAACCATGAATATACTCTTAATTCTACTGGAAGGTGAGACTAGGATGTGCTGATTCAAGGCAATGAACTCAGCACAACTCACAGCAAGCCAGTGGCAGATATGGAAGACTGTATGTCTGTGAGGGTTGCTTCTAAGAATAGTCAGAATAAAGTCTCTTTTAATAGTCTACTCAAATCATCAACTAGGACGGTCATAACACATGTTTAATTTTATTAGAGAAATAATAAATTTCTAAGCACTCAAAACATTTCCTTATCCCTAAGAGCAAAACCTTGGATAATCCATCATTTTAAGAAACCTGAATTTTTGACTCTGCTCATGAAATAGAAAGCATTCAGTATGATTACTTAACTGAATACATTAGAGGAGTGCAGAGAATGTTTAAAGACTTTAAGTTCATTCAAAATCTCTCATGATATCCCAAATGATAACAGTTTATAAACTGTGCTTTGTCATTATTTCAGAGTTTTTACGTGTTTTTAATGATGTTGCTCTTTTTAAAATAAAAAAGGCCCTCATTAAGAAAGACATCATCAAGTAAAGAAACGGCATATATTTCAAATATGCACAACTAAATATACGAGATAAAGTGATATGGTATCTGGGATCTGGCTTAAAATATTTCAGAGAAAAGGGATAGATGAAGGAAATATGGCAAAATATAGTTAACTGGTAAGTGTGGATGATGTCTATATGAAGTTTATGAGTCCACTGTACTATTTCTAAGCTCAGTCATATATGAAAACTTTTCTAATATTTTTTAAAAAGTCTCTGGTAAATCTAAGTCCATTTTTGCAATAAATCTGAAAAGGCAAAATTCAACTGTAGTTAAAAGTGAACTCAGAAAATACTAAAATTCTACTGAAAAAAAAATTAAACTTTGACAATACTAATTGTCACAGAGGATGCAGAGCAACAATGGACTCTCAAACACCACCAGCCTAAGTAAAAATTGATACAACTATATTGGAAAACAGTTGAAATAAAGCTGAAGGTATGCATAACCTATGATTCAGCAATTCCACTTCAAGGTATATATCCCAGAGCAGTGATTCTCAAACTTTAACGTGCATAAGATTAATCCAGAGAGCTTGTTTTCTGGACCCCTGAAACTGATTCAGTATGTGAGGGTGGAACCCATGAATTTGCATTTCTAACAAGTTCACGGTTGACAACACCAGTGCTGCTGGTCAGAGGATCACACTATTGAGTTAATACTGTCCTAAAGAAATCTATGCACATGTTTACCAGAATACGTGTTTAACAAAATATTCAGAGCAGCAGTGTTCAGAAGAGTAAAATGGAAACAAATATCCAATAATGGAATGGCTAAATAAACTATGGCGTATTCATAGAACGGAATGATGGATGTGGATGACCACAGCTACTGAAGGGTAGAATACGCCACTCCAAAAGAGGCCTCTTTGGTATACTGATTATTTTGAGCAGAAAGCACTTTAAAAAAACAAATACAAGGAGAGGCTTACTCTGAACTCCCTTATCTATCTAAAGAGATTATCTCCCATTTCCATAAATCCCCTCCCTAGGAGTTTCGTCCACCAGGAACCGTTGACTCTTAACACAGGAGAGGAGACTAGAAGTTGACACCACATCCCCACCAACTGTGTCATGTATGATCATCTATTCTAGTCTCATCTATTCTAAAGGCCCATTCAGCTTTACTAAAACAGCATTTACTCTCTCCTGAGGGGCTACATCTCTTCTCCCATCTCCCTATTAAGATGATACTTAGGCCTGAATTCTCAGTCATCTAAGCCATGAGGGCTACTCTTCTTGCCCTGGCTATCTCCCATGCATTAATGAAGCGTACATATTAATAAACTTGTTTGTCCTTCTCTTTTTTTCTTTAAGTAGGCTCCACCCCCACTGTGGAGCCCAAAACGGCTCAAACTCTCAACTCTGAGATCAAGACCTGAGTAGAGATCCGCAGTAAGATGCTCAACTGACTGAGTCACCCAGGTGCCCCTGTTTTTGTTTTGTTCATCTGTCTTTTATTACAGGAGTCTCAGCTAAGAACTCAAAAGTGTAGAGGGAAAATTCTTCCTCCTCCCCTATCCTACACACATATAAATAAATCTTACAATACTGGGGAAAAGAACACCCAAAACAAGAGTATGATCCAACTTATATCGAGGTGACATAATAAAACAAAGCAAGAAAATGATTATTATAAAAATTATGGTTATTCTAAAAGAAAGAAAACATTTTATAATCGGGAAGACATACGGGATGGTTTCTGAGGTACTATCTACTTCTAGACATAGGTGACAGTTGCATTGTAAAACTGTACTCTTCTGTTTTACTCATTTTTCCTATGTATAAACAAGAAAAATATTTTAAGAGATCTTTGATGACAGAATGTTATGAAAGTGACTTTCTAAGTTTACTATTTGAATCTTATAGTGCTCTAAACTTAGCCTCGGGGCACCTGGGTGGCTCAGCCGGTTAAGTGTCTGCCTTCGGCTCAGGTCATGGTCCCAGAGTCCTGGGATGGAGCCCCACATCAGGCTCGCTGCTCAGCGGGGAGTCTGCTTCTCCCTCTCCCACTCCCCCTGCTCATGCTCTCTCTCTCTCTCGAATAAACAAATAAAATCTTTAAAAATAAAAAAATAAAAATAAAAAAACTTAGCCTCATCCTTTTCATCAATTAAATTGTATTTCATAAGCTGAGTTAAAAAAATTAAACATTAGGCTTGGTGGTAAATGCAAATTTCATTAAATTAAAATACAAAGTTTTGAGGCAACAGCATGATGAATAGATATTGCTATGATAAATCCTAAAAGTCACATCTCTACCTTTTAAAAATACTTGAAAGGCTCAAACATCTTGAAATTTTAAACTAGAAGTAAAGCAACACAGAGTCTGATAGAAAATTTAGCAGTTAAGAGTCAATGGATGACAACAATATCATTTAATAGACTTGGACTCAATCTATAATTCTGCCCAAAGATAACAGTAATTATGCTTTTAATGTATACAGAACAGACATCTTACATATATCTGACTGGCAAAATTTGGAAAGATTCCAAATACTGCAGGAAAAATAAAAGTGCAGATGTGAGAAAGATTTTTCTCACCCCAAACCCACCCACAAAAAAAAAAAAAAAAAAAAAAAAAAAAAACAGCAGTAAGAAGGGAAATAAGAATGCAAGCTCCAGGAAAAACATCACTATGAAACACACAAACAATGGATGCCATTTGACACAGCATGCAAGGACAGGAGTACCTCAAAACTAAAGTTTTGTCAGTCTACACACAAACAAGGCAACAATGAAAACCTGGGAAACCACAGAGACCATCTGGAGTCTACAAAGTTTTCACCAAGACAGGTGAGGGCAAAAAATTCCTCACTAGGTCAAAAACTTTGTAAAGCTTATTTAAATACTTACCATTAAACTACTGGTTCCAGAAGGAATAGAGGTAGCAGAGTAGAAAAAAGAGGGAAAACCCAATCAATACTAAGAATAAAAAGTGGCAAAACAATATCAACTCTAGGTAACTAGAATAAAATAGCAAATAAATACAAAATATGAGGTTAGACAGCTAGCTTCCTAGTAGTATTGAGAGGTGGGTTATCAATACCCCCTTCTGCCCCTTATTCCATTCCTGTTTTACTTATTACTTGGACACAGGGCTACTTAACAGCTAGCTATTCTGAAAAGCAGACTTGGGAAGGCAAAGAAGGTAAAGTCTGTAACTTTTATTATGGCCAACAAGTCAATATGCAACTTAAATTGCTAAGGGAACCCAGAATCCTATTCTGACTTAAATTCCGTTCTTTAGCAATTGGGCTATCCAGTATTTTAGGAAAATCATCTACATTTATCCAAAAATATATTTATAGAACTAAAGTAGTTGTTTAGCATTTCAGTGAAAATACATGGTGTTATTATTTGCTGGTATGGCTATCAAACCATTATCTTGAACAAATAAATGAAAGGTGACATTTAATCACCATACCCATATGCATCTAATATGCCATAAAAGATTGAATTTTACTCTTCATGAGTTTGTTTCAATAGCTTTTATTATTTTAAGTATTTCATGTAATCTTTTACTTACTACTGGCTTTCATATCCACCTTTTAGGGCAACTTATAGAAAGAATTTATCATTTTGATAAGGATGTTAGCTCACATTTGCAGAGCACTTTACCATGAAAATGTACCATTTACCAACCTGCTAAATGCTACATTATCTCATCTAATCTTCAAAACCACTATATGAGGTAGGTGTGTTATCACCACTTTAATACTGAGGAAATAGAGGCTGAGAGACTTTAAATGATTTGGCCAAAGTCACAAAAGGTCCAACTATAGATCCAAGAATTTAAACCACTATACTATATAGATGGTAATAAATAAGCAACTTAGAATAATACGTTCACAACGTTTCAGTCTTTTCTTATTCTTATCTTTAAGTGCTGAAATTATGTATGACAGATAAATATAAAGTGAATCACAAGTCTCACGGAAAATTTCCCAATTCATTGATTTTCTAATGTACCAGAACATAAAGACACCAAATATACAAGTAGAAAATAATTAAAAAAACAAAAAAAGCAATGTAATCTTACCAAAAAAATCAAATTCCAGTCATAAGTAGAAATACTAGAAAAGTAATGTTTCCTAACGTTAACTGATCAACCTCACCTATAACACTGAATAAGAAACCACACACACAAACACATGCAAACACGTCCATGTTAAAAGGAACAAAAAAAGTATATTCCTTCTTGCTACAACAAACTCAAGAAATGAGACTAATGGCTTTGAAGACAGATAAATTCTGTATTGTTGTTATAAAGAAAGATTTTTCAAGGATACCTTTAAATAACATTGTTTTAAAAAGACTCTAAGAACAAATTTGCATAAATACAGTCTACATTATTTAGTAAAAGCTAAATAAAAAGCATATCTTCCTTTAAGCTTAAGATATTTTTTTAAAAACACTTGAGTAGAACTAGTAGAAATAGTTCCCACTTTCCCTAAGAACAATTAACACTGCATACAGGAGAGAGGAAGGCCCAAAACTTCAGAAAACAAGTATATGTACAGAGATGCAAAGCAATCGGAATCTCGAACAGCAAAATGTTATTTATACCCAGTGGTATTCTGGGAGATGTTTAACAATTACTCTGCAGAAGAAAAAAAATCCTAGCTTTTATTATTTATTGATTTCCATGGTATAAACTATGACTGATTTCAAGTTTTCAAAGCATCATCACTGAACACAGCAAGGGGAAGTAACCTCAAGAACACAACAGTAAAACGTAATAAAATAACGAAGTGATGAGTTGAGAATTTACTATGTTTTAAATATAGTTTATTTGTAAATTTATATAATTTCATTTTAACAATGATTGCCAAAATCCTGGATTTAACCATCAACACCAGGAAGAGCTCATTCCAGCATACCACTGACATACAGTTCCCTTTTTAATTTGCCCAGTCCTTTGTTTCTTTCTCATTTTTCTGTTACACCTTTTTTTGGTGGATTAACAAGGAAGAAAGCTGCAATATTTTAATCAATCAAGCTCTCGCAATCATTTCTTCTAGGCCTATGTGAATGTCCCCTAAGTCCACTTATTCCTGCGGTTCAGTTAAGCAAGCCCCACCCCTCGCCCCCAAACATGAGAGGCTGGTAACATTCACTCATACTTTTCTCCAGTCTTCACCGCAGAAAAATGAAAGCAATGGCAAGTTGCATTTGCTGCCAACATACTTCCCCAAAGCTGCTCCTTTGACATGACAATTTTTGCCTGCATATAAGCTGTTTTTAAGTTTCCTGAAAGACCAGCACAATTTACATTTCTACCAGTATCATTTACAACCCATGTCACCTGCAGTGCTATGTTATTACTTTCCTCTCTGCCGATCTAACTGGCATAAAAGTGCTATCGTATTATTAGTTCAGTTTGCATTTCCCTAGAAAGCAGTCTGTCAAAATCTATTGAATTTAGTAATAGAGAATGCTGTTCCAGGAATAGAGAATAGTACTTAGATCAACCCTCCTAATAGAAACAACTCCAAATCCAGGATTTAAAAAAAAAAAAAAAATCTTAAAAACATAAATGAGCTGGCAAGGAAAGCTACAAATACTTAGGCCAGAAAATGAGAGAAAGCTGGAAACCCAAAGCAGTAAAGCCAACAGTGGTAGGTTTTTGCCTTGAACTAGGATGCCCTCAATGGGCTACGACTTCACTATTAGAAGTAACTCTCCTCGCCACCATCCCCAGGCAACTTCAAGGAAAATCCACTGAACCCTGACATTGGGTGAGGAAGGGGTGGAAAAATCACCACTGAACATTTGGAAACACAAACAGCTCCTGCTGCTTTTGCTGTCTCAATTTGTAATTCCAAGGTGGTCTCAAACCCCTCAACTGGCATTCCCACACTCCACCTGTGTCAGAATCCCTGGAGGGCCTATTTAAACGTGGAATGCCGCTGCTCCACCCCCTTCCAAGGTCACAGTAAGCGGGTGGGCCCAATAATCTGTACAACCCGTTCCCAGGCAACGGCAATGCCACACTGTTGGCCTGGGGCCACCGATGTGCCGTCAGGCTCCCAGAAAGAAGCAAACATTTTATGACAAGGGTGGCAACGCAGAAGGCAGGATTCATAGACAGTGCTGGGACAAATGGGTGTCCATATGGGTATCCAAAAACTGGACCCTGACCTTATATACAAAAATCAATTCCTGGAGGATTGAAGTCCTAATACAAAAGGCAAAGCTATTATATTTTTTAAAACCTGGGAGAAGGGGAGAGTTTAGAAAATAGGAAAAAAATGATAAATGTAACATTAAATAAGTGACTTCTGTTTACCAAGTCTTCGTTAGAAACGGCATGTCTGGAATTTGCTTTAAAATATTTCAGGGGAAAAAAGGGGGGGAAGAGAGATAGATGGTAAAGTATGACAACAATGTTGATAAATGTTAAATCTGAGAAATGATGGTTTATTATACTATTTTTCTCAACCTTTCTGTATAGTTTTCCTTTTACCCTCACAAAGCATTAAGCTGGGAGAAGAAATTTAGAACTTACTCAATTGACACAAAAGTAGAATACAGAATATATGAAGAGCTCCTACATATCACTAAGAAGACAAATGACAACAGAAAAATAAGCAAAAGACACAGGCACTTGAAAACGTTTATCAACAGTAAGTCAGCAACACGGAAAAGAAAATTATGATCTCACTGAAATATCATTTCTTACCCACCAAAATGGCAAAAATTAGGAAGTCAGGGAGGATACAGAATAACTGAACTATAAATTCACTGCTAGTGGGTACTGACATTGGTTTAATCACTTCAGGAAACAGTATGGTATTCTTTTCCACTAAGGCAAAGATTCCTCTCCTACCTGAGGGCGGTGGTCTTAAAATAGAGGGTACCCCAAGACTTTCCAAAGCATCAATTTTCACATAGTCAACTTCAGAATGTGCCTTTTCTTATACTTACCTGAAAGTGGTATAGGTTCTCCTTCCCTCTATCTCCCATTTCACGTGCCCTTCTTCCACTTTATTTTTATGCTATGACATTTTTACGTCTGTTATTTTTGACCAATTGTTGGAAACTGCAATATTTAACATCTAGAGCTTGATGGCAACGTAAAATTTTTAATAAAATTAAAATATATTTAAAATGTATGAAACCGTAAATACGACGTTTTATACATATATACACACGCATACATGAAGAAGAGTATGACAAAGGGATCAATGAAGACTTTTAAATACAAAAATGTGCTCCTCTGGGATAAAATTCTTTTTTTTTTTTAAGATTTTATTTATTTATTTGAGAGAAAGAATGAGAGAGAGAGAGAGCACATGAGAGGGGGGAGGGTCAGAGGGAGAAGCAGACTCCCTGCCGAGCAGGGAGCCCGATGCAGGACTTGATCCGGGACTCCAGGATCATGACCTGAGCCGAGGACAGTCACTTAACCAACTGAGCCACCCAGGCGCCCCCTCTGGGATAAAATTCTATGGGGGAACCTGAATAGAAATAGGATTTCAAGATGGAAAACGAACAATGCAAAATTTCTAACGTTTATAGACTAGCCTGTTCATGGATGTTTTAAAAGATACCAGGAAATCTCAAAACACTGGAGTATTTTATATTTATATTCTACTGGATACATTTAAAAGAGCAATATACCCCATGTTTATAGCAGCATTATCTATTAATAGCCAAACTATGGAAATAGCTCAAGCACCTATTGACTGCTGAACGGATAAAGAAGTCACACACACACACACACACACACACACACACACACACACACAGGAATATTATTCAGCCATCAAAAGGAAATTTTGCCATTTGCAATGACGTGGATGGAGCTAGAGAGCACGATGCTAAGAAAAATAAGTCAGAGAAAGACAAATGCCATAAGATTTCACTCATGTGGAATTTAAGAAACAAAACAAGCAAAGGGGGTTAAAAAAAAAAAAAAAAGAGGGAGAGGCAAACCAAGAACAGTTTTACTATAGAGAACAAGCTGACGGTTACCAGAGCGGAGGGAGGCGGGGGTGACTTAAATAGGTGATGGGGATTAAGGAGTATACTTGTGATGAGCAGACAGTATAGTACAATATAGTAATTCAACACTTTCGTATACTGTACACCTAAAACTAATATAACACTGTATGTTAACTAGTTGGAATAAGAATAAAAAAAAAAAAACTAGTGCGATATCACCTCACATCTGTCAAAATGGCTAAAATCAAACATACAAATAAGTGTTGACAAGGATGTGGAGAAAAAGGAACCCTTGTGCACTGTTGGTGAGAAAGTTAATTGGTGCAGCCAATGTGAAAAACAGTATGAGGTTCCTCAAAAACTTAAAAATGATCCAGTAATTCTACTACTGGGTATTTGCCGAAAGAATATAAAAACACTAATTTGAAAAGATATTTGCACCCCTATGTTTACTGCAGCATTATTTACAATAGCCAAATTATGGAAGCAGCCCCCAGGTATCCATTGATAGATTAATGGATAAAGAAATCATGGTATGTATATATACAATGGAATATATTACTCAGCCATAAAAAAGAATGAGATCTTGCCATTTGCAACAACATGGATGGATCTAGAGGGTATAATGCTAAGTGAAATAAGCCAGTCAAGAGAAAGAGAAATACTATATGATTTCACTCATATATGGAATTTTAAGAAACAAAAGGGGGACACCTGGGTGGCGCAGTCAATTAAGCAGCAGACTCTTGGTTTTGGCTCAAGTCACGATCTCACAGCAGTCATGGGATGGAGCCCCACGTCAGGTTCCGTGCTCACTGCAGAGTCAGCTTCAGATTCTTTCTCCCTCCCTTTTACCCTTCCCCGCTTGCACTTGTCCTCTCTCTCTCAAAAGAAATAAATCTTAAAAAAAGAAAAGAAACAAGAGAACAAGGGGAAAAAAAGACAAACCAAAAAATGGACTCAACTATAGAGAACAAACTGATGGTTACCAGAGGGAGGTGTGGGGCAGCGGGGATGAGTGCAACAGGTGAAGGGATTAAGAGTACACTTACTGTGACAAGCACTGAGTATAGAATTGTTGTATCACTCTATTGCACACCTGAAACTAATATAACACTGTATGTTAATATTGGAATTAAAATTATGTAACAAAAAATAGAGGCATATAAATACTTTAAAACATCAATATTTTTAATGTTTCTGAGATTACATACTTGAAACTATTTAAACATGATAAAAAAATGTCAACTTAAAAATGTACAAGGAGGTAGACAGCTTAACAAAATTATTTTGGGGATAAAAAAGCAAAAAAGATTGAAGCCCACTGACCCCAGAATACTTGTGTACACATACACCAGGAGTCATGAATAAAAATGTTCACGGCAGCATTATTTTTGGGGTTTTTTTTTAAAGATTTTATTTATTTATTTGACAGAGAGAGAGAGAGCACAAGGAGGGGGAGAGGCAGGAAGAGGGAGAAGCAGGCTCCCTGCTGAGCAAGGAGCCCGATGTGGGGCTCGATCCCAGGACTCTGAGATCATGACCGGAGCTGAAGGCAGATGCTTGACTGACTGAGCCACCCAGGCGCCCCTCATGGCAACACTGTTTACAATAATAAAGAACTGTTAACACCACCAATTCTATCAACAATAAAAATGGATAAATTGTGGTATTCATTCAATGGAATGAATAAAAATAAGGAGGAATACGCTATAGCTACAGACAATAACATAAGTGAAATATACAAATAATGTAACATATTTGGAATGACTCCATTAATATAATGTTGAAAACCAAGCCTACTGCCTGAGCATATTAACTGTTTAGGGATGCATAACTGAGTGTGGTAAAGCTATAGAAGTAGGGAAAATATTAAGTAAGGAGAATACAATAGAAGGGCACAGAGGGAGATTTTAAGAAACCATGGATGTTCTATTTTAGCATCGATGGTGGTACAGGAAGATTCACTTTATTAGTCTTTAAGATGTATATGTGTTTTATATACTATTCTGTATATAAAATATATTTCATAACAAAAACAATTTTTAAGAATTACCCTTTGATCCAGCAATCTTCACTTGGTAATTTATCCTAGCAATAATGCTATCAGTATACAAAGAATAGACAAAGATTTTTACTTCTGTTTGTAGTAGCAAAAACTGACCATCAATAAAAACAGCTGAATTTGTCCAATATCCCTATCATGGCCTATCAAGCCATTATTAAAAAGAATTTGTACACTTCTTGAGGAATTTTTACAGTATTTCAAGAAAAGAGCAGACAAGAACTCATAATATAATCCCATTTTTGTAAAACAATGACCACAAAATCCCTCTATGTGTGAAAACATTATATCCCTGCATAGCACAAAGGTTCAGAAGATAAATACTGGGTTAGTTTATTGGGCAGGTAAAGGTGTGGGTGGGGGGATAAAAAGGAAAAGAAAGTCCCCTCAAAATTAGGTGTGAACATATACACATGTATAAAGACATGCACTGACTAGTGTACCAAAGTGCCAGGATTTATCTATCACAGGGAGTAGATTTTCAGGTAGTTTTTTTATTTTGTTATACTTTTATGTGTTATTTCAAGATTTAATAATAGTATACATTATTTTATAGTCAGGAAGCACCAAGGTAGATATTGTCATTTTAGGCAAAGTATTTCTGGGCTCTGGAATAACAATATTCCAATTGGTAACATCTATACAGAAAGAGCCCTGGGTGGTCAGTTTACAAAGCAGAGACTAAGTCACATACTCCATCAGGAAAGCTTTTCCCAAGGTATATGCTACAATCAGTGCTTCTCACGTAGCAATGTGCATACAAATCACCCGGACATTTTTAAAATGCAGAATCTGTTTCCATAAATCTGGGGTGGGGCCTGAAATCGTTCTAAGAAGCTCCTAAGTGAAGTTAATACCATTGGTTCAGAGAATGAACTTCAATTAGCAAGGTGGTAAGCACTTGGAATGCATCAGGCCCGGTACTAGGCACTTCTGGAACCATTATATCATTTAATTGTTAGTACAACCTTCTGAAGCAGGTTTAATCATTTCCATCTACAATAGGTTTTGCTCCTTTGGGCCAAAGGGCTAATGGCATATACCCAGAGTCAGACAGACTTGAGTGTGAATCTGAGCTCTGGAATTATGAGTAATGGTAGCACAAGAATTCTAATAGTAGCCGTGATAATGAAACCACTACCAATTCTTTTCTGTTTATAGAAGTTACCTGTGTATGACTGCAAATACAATACTTGAGAAAACAGAAAGCAGTATTCCTACTTGCCAGAGATAACCAACTTTTAGTATATGGATGAATACCTCCTGGTCTTTTTTCTCATTACACATATATACACTCAATTTGGTAACAAAATACCAAAACAAATCCCCTATCACTTTTATAATCATTTGTTTCCAAGCTATCTCTCCACTAGGCTATGTGCTTTTTGGGAACAAAATTGTTTTTCACCTTTACATTCCCAGTACCAGAAAGCCTACCTAGCCTACTGCAGCAGGCATTAAATATTTAATGACCAAGTAAAACAACAAAGAAAAATCAGAGAGACTATATATGATGGTAAGAGAACAAGTTTCCGCCATGCTCACTTTTAAAGGCGGTTAAAACACAAAAGAATATTTAGGCTTTGTTGTGCTGCCTTCGCTTGTAAAGTCCACTATCACATTTTCATATATAGTATAAGGAATATTCTTCTCTAGTCCCTGCTATATATAACACCACCTTTTAAAATGTCTTAAGACATTAAGTATGTGCATACAAAGCAAAAGCAAGAATAATGTCAGTGGGATGGTAGACAATTTGATACCCAACAGATCTCAAATTTTTGTGGAGTAAGCTTGTCAAATTTCCCAAATTCCTCTATAGCTCCTGACTCTCAGAGGAAAATTGTTTTCAGAACACCAAAGAAATGATGCTGAGAGCACAAGTTTACACCACCCCTAAAAAAAGTGAAACCACCTCCTTCTTTGAACAAGCAACAGCAGGTTATCTTTCTATAAGTACCATTATGACTCCCTTTAGTGCACCAGCCTACAAAAGGACACTCTCTTTAGGCTGCTGACCTAATCATTTGTTCTTATACAGTAAATTTAATTACCTTTTTGGAATCTGTAATAATGGAATTTGCCTATACTAGTATATTCAAATAAAAAACATGGACATGTTTTTTCTTTTACTTAAAAGCCTTATTATTCTATAGTTTATCTTGGAAACTGAAGTCCAAGAAAATGAAAGATGAAGGTCATAAAGCTAGTTTTATTGACTTCTAAGTAGAACTTGGTCTCACCATTACCAGTGAGTCTTCCAAAAATATTTAATATAATCAAAAGTAAATGCAGCGAACTGTGCCCCAGACTGCTTTTAGTAATTTTTACTAGCTTTTTAAAAACAGTCTTCCCCAAAGTGGTGCATACACATACATATGTATGTGTGTGCACGCATGTACATACACACATACACACAAATGGAATATTACTCAGCCATAAAAAAGAATAAGATCTTGCCATTTGCAACATGGATGCACTTGGGTATTACGCTAAGTGAAATAAGTCAGACAGAAAAAGACAAATACCATATGATTTCATTTACATGTGGAATCTAAAAGACAAAACAAATGAACAAAAAACAAAAAAAACAGATTTTCAAATGCAGAGTTGGTGGCTGCCAAAGGGAAGGTGGATAGGGGGATGGGTGAAATAGATAAAGGGTATTAAGAGGTACCAACTTCCAGTTATAAAATAAAGTTGTGGTGAGGCACCTGGTTTGGCTCGGTCGGTAGAGCATGTGACTCGTGATCTCGGGGTCACGAATTTGAGTCCCACGTCAGGGGTAGAGTTTACTTAAAAATAAAAAAAAATAGTCATGGGATGAAAAGTACAACACAGGATATATAGCCAACAATATTGTAATAGTGTTGTACGGTAACAGATGGTTGACTATGTTTTCCGTGGTGAGCACTGAATAACGTACAGAACTACTGAATCCTTATGCTGTACACCTGAAACTAATATAACACTGGATGTTAATTATACTTAAATAAAAAAAACAAATGAGCCAAACTCATAGAAACAGAAAGAATGGTGGTTGCCAGGACTGGATAGTGAAAGAAATGAGAAGATGTTGGCCAAAGGTGCAAACTTCCAGTTATAAGATGAGTATGTTTCAGGGAATTTAATGTACAGCTTGGTGGCTACAGCTAATAGTCCTGTATTATAGACTTGAAATTTCCTAAAACAGTATATCCAAAATGTTTTTTCCACCAAAAAAAATGGTAATTATACGATGTGATGAAAGTGTCTTTATTCTGATAATCAATTTGCAATATATATGCATATCAAATTATCACACTGTACACCTTAAATTTACAGAATGTTGTATTTTTAAAATATATAAAAACACTCCTCATAATTACTAAAGGACTCCCCAGCTGAGGTTCTGCTATCCTTGCCACCTTTCTCAATCCATACAGCTCAATACAGAAGGCTAGAACAGATGAGCAGATCCTTCTCCTCACTTGTCTCAGCTTTGGTGAATCTTGATTTCAGAGACTTGGTATAGTCTGTCTCGCTGTCATAACAGCCATGAGATTCTGATTCCTCTTGCATAAAGGCTAGAATTTCTTTCAGGCCCAGCTGTTATTTTGGAGTACAGGTAAGTTGTACACAGAACTTAATATGATTGCTGACTCACTTATACTTCTTAGACTTGTATGAAAACAAAAACATGTTATAAGCAAAAAGAAAATTATGCCTGGCCATTGTCTATTTAATTTTTAAAAAGATTTAGACTAAAGCAAAAGTTCCAACTCTTGAATTTTTGTTCAACCACTTATCTATATTCCATGGACAAGTAAAAATTTCCCTCATACTTGGCAATACTGATCCTGAAAAATAAAGTTCTCGGAACTTTGTCCTTCTCCCGACAACTGACAATTTGCAAATAAATCAACCACTATATCCCACTTTGTTATAGTGAATACCGTCTAAAACATTTAATATCATCTAAAAACTTTCCCAGATAATTTAAAAATTAAAGAATAAAGTAGGAACAAATTTAAGCATTAATTTTTAAATAAAAGTTTATCTTGTATCTGAGATATCCACACAATCACACCTTGTATGTATCCATCATTAAACACTTTGTATATTCTTAGTTTCAGTGTGCACACATTAATAGTATTGTATGGTAATCCAGAGGGAGTAGCATGAAGGGACAGAGAAATGGGAGCAGCAAGAAAAAATTTCATTAATCTTTCCAATGTCTCCCATTTCTAACTTACTTTACAATTACCCCAAACATGAAAGAGTACATGTTGTCTGACTCCATTTATATAAAGTTCAAGAACAGGCAAAACTAATGATAATAGAAACAGGTACTACTAAGCAGCCTCTTGAAAGTAGGGTGTGAATAACTGTAAAGAAGCATAAGAAAACTTTTGGGGGTGAAGAAAATGTTCTCTATTTTGATAGTATATTACACAGTGTATTGTCAAATGCATTTGCCAAAACTCTTCAAACTGTACGCTTAGGATCTGTGCATTCCAATGTATGGAAATTAATCCTCAACTTCTAAAAAAAGGAAAAAAGTAGTTACTTCCTTTCCACAAAGCGGTCAGTTCTCAATGATAATTAAGACAAGGCTCAGGGAAAAAAAATTAAAATGGTTTAAAAAAAAAAAGATTAGAAAAGAATGTGACAATTACCCTGCTTGATGAAAACAGGGTCCATATCTGTTACATTCACTACTTATCAGCACCTAGCATGTGGCAGAAGCTTAATACTTTGTTTTACATGTTAAATCTAAAGTATAAAAGAACTATACAAAAACATCAGAGAACTGTAGCAAAAAAAGTAATTTAACTGGAGATGAAAAAAATTGTAGACCAATGGTTAATTTAAGGTGACAAGACTTCTTTGAGAATCTGATGAAAACCATAAATTACTCCTCTAAAAAAATTAACATTAACCACAAAATTTTGTATATAATTTCAGAAGCTTTATGAACTACCTGAAGTTTATCCCATGAACTCAATGACCAAAAGACTCTAAGTGAAGAACCTTTTTCTATAACTAGACTTGACTTTAGTATTTAATATGAATAAAAATGACAACTCTGCTTTGAATTATTTAAGAAACTATATCAGATTATTACTGCATTTTTTCTTTTGTTTACTGTGTTTTTTTTTTTTTTCCAATTCTACCAGTTCATTTTTATTGCTTCATAGATTTGGGAAATATTTATTTAACCATCTTTTAGAAAAAGAATTTTTTCTTCTTTTTTTTTTTTTTTCAAGTAAACTCTACCCCCATGTGGGGTTTGAACTCATGGCTCTGACATCAAGAGTTGCATGCTCTACCGACTGAGCCAGCCAGGCACCCCGAAAAAGAATTTCTAACTTTCTTTTAGAAACAATAGCCAATACATAACACTTACTCTAAATATTTTTTTCCAGTTTGATATCATTTTTCTCCTCTTATAATGATAACTCATTATGAAAGCAAAAACCACCTCATTTTCCTTAAATAATGGGATACTGAAGAGATATCATGGTGTGGTAGGCAGAATAATGGCCCTCCAAACATGTCTATAGCCTATTTCCTGGAACCACGCTAGGTTACATGGCAAAGTGGAATTAAGGTTGCTAGTCACTGATCTTAAAATAGAGAGATTATCCTAGATTACCTGGGTAGGCCCAACTCAATCACAAGGGTCCTTAAAATGTGGAAGTGGGGCAGAAGAATTAAAACCAGAGAGAGGTCAGTGTGAGAGAACTTGGCACAATGTTGTTCCCCCTTTGAAGACAGAGGAAGGGGTGCAGGTGGTCTCTGGAAAAATGCTGGAAAAAGACAAGGAAACAAGTACTCCCTTAGAACCTCCAGAGGCAGCTTATAAACATCTTGATTTCAGCCCAGTGAGACCCATTTTTGTACTGCTGACCTCCATAACTAGACTACATATGCCCTGCTTTAAGTCACTAGATTGGGGGGTGCCTGGGTGGCTCAGTCGTTAAGCATCTGCCTTCAGCTCAGGTCACGATTCCAAGGTCCTGGGATCAAGCCCCACGTCGGCCTCCCGCAGGAAGCCTGCTTCTCCCTCTCCCACTCCCCCTGCTTGTGTTCCCTCTCTTGCTGTGTTTCTCTCTGTCAAATAAAATCTTTAAAAAAAAAAAAAAGTCACTAGATTGGTAGTACTTTGTCACAACATCCATAGGAAACTAATATACATGGTGAAATGAAAACAAAACAAAACACTGATGTGATTCAGAGTCATAATGATTTATACAGCTTAAAAGTCAAATTTCTTAACATTTCAGAGGCTCAGTTTTCTCATTTATAAAATGAAAATTATGTTCTCGGTGTATTGCAGTGTTACCTGAAAATAGAGTATGTAAATATGCTTTTATAAACTGTAAAATATCTACAGATGTGAACTAGTAATATTATCACACAAGATAACATTCATGCTGGAATATTAAGATATATTTAATACATACATATATATATATAACTAAGAGTTCTATAAACAAGGCTTCATTGATATTTATTGAAACTATGTATTTCTGAAAGTTTGAGGCCAAAAAAATTAATATTTCTAAGAAATCACTTCAATGGTTAAAAAAAATTTTAAGTAAGCTCTACACTCAATGTGGGGCTTGAACTCACAACCCCAAGATCAAGAGCTGCACTCTACCCACTGAACTAGCCAAGAGACCCTTCAATGGTAAAAAATTTTAAATACAAGAACTAAATCTTCTACTACAAACTTCTATAATCCATGAAGAACACATCATATACCAATTTATAAAGATACTAAACATATAATAAGTTATTAGAATAGAGAATTTAATATTTATAGAATTTTGTCACTTGGAGTTATGGTCAATTTTAAATCACCTTTAATAAAACAGAAGAGGAATGATCTGGATAAATCCATTCGCAGAATTTTTTTTTTAATTAGTTATTACTTTTGGACTTCTCCCACCATACTGCCACAATAAATATTCTCTTCTTCCCGTTCTTCATTACTCTGAAAGAGTTCAAATGTTCCCCAAAAATGGGACACAATTGGGAGCTTATATAATTTAAATCCCTCTGAAACTAGATCCAATATATCTGAGACAGCTAAAAATCACCTTAAAAAATCTTGCCATTAATAAAGGCCCTTTCTTTTTCTTTCTTTTTTTAAAGATTTTATTTATTCATTTGACAGAGAGCATAAGCAAGGGGAGCAGCAGGCAGAGGGAGAGGGAGAAGCAGGCTTCCCCACTGAGCGGGGAGTCCGATGATGTGGGGCTCGATCCCAGGACCCCGGGATCGTGAACTGAGCCGAAGGCAGACGCTTAACCGACTGAGCCACCCAGGTTCCCAAAAGGCCATTTCTTCTTCATAGGAAGCAACAGACTTTTAAATAGCATTTTAATAATTTAAATTCATAATCCTGCACCATTAGAATTGACACAATAAATCTAATTCATAAAAATTTAATCTTGTAAGTCAATAACCTGGAAGGAAATATTTAAAATATATAAACAACCAAAGACTAATCTGTAGAATATATAATGAACTACAAATCAATATAAAATAGATAACCAAAAAAAATGGACAGGGCGCCTGGGTGGCTCAGTCAGTTAAGTGACTGCCTTCGGCTCAGGTCATGATCCTGGAGTCCCGGGATCGAGTCCCACATCGGGCTCCCTGCTCAGCGGGGAGTCTGCTTCTCCCTCTGACCCTCTTCCCTCTCGTGCTCTCTGTCTCTCATTCTCTCTCTCTCTCAAATAAATAAATAAAATCTTTAAAAAAATGGACAAAGTCAAAGGGTAAGCAATTCAAAAAAGAAATATACACAGCTAATAATAAACACATGAAAAGATGCTTATTTTCACTAGCAATCATGAAATGCAAATCAAAATTTTTCATCAAGTGAAATAAATGGAGGAACAAATAACATCTAAGAGCAAAGTTATGGAAAATTTAGTACTGTCATAAAATGGTGCAAAATAGATTAGCAGTGCCTCTGAGGTGGATATCTACTGAAATCAGTTATCTGTTCAGTATCTATTAAAGGTTAAAGTGTTGATACCATCCAACCAGAAAATCCTACTTCCAGCTACCTGCTGTACAATAAGGAATTTGTCTGGTCTTTGTTCCTGGGCTCCTGGCACAGAGCTTCTAAAACCCTTGGAATTTCCTGAGTGGTAAGAATGTCTTCACTATTCATGAGGCCCCTGGGATCACACGTGACTTTATGCTACTAAGACAATTCAGAATAGGGGCTAGTCACCAGAAAGACCGGTCCTAAGAGTAAAAGCTTGAGGGGTGATGAGACAGGCCAACCTCTAGAGAGGAGAGGGAGTCAGAGACTGAGTCCAATCATATGGCCAATTTTTAACCAACCATATCTATGTAATAAAACCCAAATAAAAAGTCTGGACACCTAGGCTTTGGAAGCTTTCTAGTTCAGGAACACACAGTAGGGCCAGGAGGTGACACAGCCTGATTCCATAAGGAGAAGGCAGGAAAGCCCTGTGTTCAGGATCCTCTCAGACCTCACACCGCGTCTCTTCATTTGGCTGGTCCTACTTTATACCCTTTATAATAAAACTATAATCCCGAATATACCATTTTCTTGAGTCCTATGAGTTATTCTAGTGAATTATCAAACCTGAGAAGTCATGGGACCTTCCCTCACACCCCCACTACTCCAAATTTGTAGTCATTTGATCAGAAATTCAGGCAGCCCGGGAACCCCAAAATGTAGCTAAAGCTGAAATGAGGACGGTCTTCTCAGGGCAGTGCCCTTAAACCTGTGGAGTCTGACACTAATTCCAGATGGTTGGTGTCATAGTAGTGCCTATCTGAGAAAAATCTGCACGTATGCATATATTGATAAAGATGTTTTTTACAACACCGAAAAGTGTAAACATCCTAAATGCTTACCATAAATAAACTACAGTACATGCATATTATGGAAAAGTAAGCAGTTAAAAAGAAGAGTTATACTTATATATGTCCTTCCACATTAAAAACTCCTAAACCCATTAAAAAGAAAAAAGCAGGTTTTAGAAGAATATAGTACAACCATGTTCTTGTCAACAATAAGTATCGCAAAATCTCATAAAAATCAAACTGCTTTTCTCTGTAAGTATGTAAATCAATTTATCAAAAAGTTACGAAGTACACATACATAAAAATGGTAACAGTGACATCTGGGAGTGAATGGGATCATCAGAGAAGGAATGAAAATGACTTTCATTTATCTGAATTGTTGAAATTTCATAGAAATGGATTACTTCTTAGGCAATTAGGGGGAAAAAAAGAGGACTCCCAGTTAAAGACAACTGCTTCAATACATTTATCAGACTCCCCTCAGTTCAAACATCTTACTAAAAGCATGAAAAATGTATTTTTTTTTTTAAAGGAATTAAGCCTATAAAAGTATAGAGGGGGAAAAAGGGATATCGTTAGACTACGGAAAGAAAATGAGTGGTAACTTTCACTGCAGAATTAGGAAAGCAGAAAAGCAAGCTGCTTTACACGAGGCACAAGAGAGAAAGAGTCACTGCAAGTCTCTTTCCAGTTATCCTCCCTGATTCCCAGCAACTAGGCAGCTGTTCCTCCCCCACGCTGGCATTAGACTGGAGGTTTGTTATTTGGAGAAAGCAAGTTTCTGGACTTGGGGATAACAGGAATAAAGACAGAGGTACCTACTGATAATGAATATGGGAATTAAATGAAAGTACCACACTGAGTGTTAACACTCCCGACTTTCTTCTCACTCTGCTCCTAGAACAGATGTATAAAATAGTACATCCTCCAGGCAAAAAGAAAAAAAAAAGAGAGAGAGAGAGAGAGAAAGAAAAGCCATTCTGGAAAATATGCCAATCCAAAAAAAAAAAAAAAGACAGTAATTCTTAGGAATTTCCCAATTCCTAAGAAAAGGGGCCCAAACAGATAACCCTGCATGCACACACAGCTTCCAATGAGAATGAATGGTGACCAGGCAACAATCACCAAACATTTGAAGAGAGAAGACTGAAGCCAAACAAAGAGAAAAAGCAACTGGGAAGAAATTGAGTAATTGGGAGGGGGAAATAAAGCATATGCATACACAAAAACACGTATCATTAATACTCTTAGAAAAAGACTGTACCCACAAAAGAACAAAACGTATGAAAAAATTCACAATTAAAAAAAAAAAGCTCTTGGAAATTAAAAAGATTATAGAAATAAACAAAAGTAAAGAGTTAGAAGACAGAAGTTGGGGAAAAAACTCCCATAAAAAGAACCAAAAACAAAGATAGAAAAAAGATACAGCAAAGGATCACTCTAAGTATCCAACACTGAAATGAGAAAACGGCAGAAAAAATAATCACAGAAATAATTCCAAACAACTACCCAAAATGAAAGATAAGAGTTAGCAAGCTGAAAGCGCCTATCAAAAATGCAGTGCAGAGTGGATGAACACAGATCTATCCCAAGATCTATAATACTGTTTTTCCATTGAATTTCTATCATTTGCAACTGAAAAAGTCTTAAGACTCTATGACCACAATGCAATACTTCTAATTTACACTAGAAATAACAAGAGGGTAGCAAAACAACGGTAAATTTACCAAAGATGTTAAAGTCATTTTAATATAACTCCTAGGTTTAAAAAAAAAAAAAAATCTTAGTTAACAAAATTATTCCTCAAGAGTGTTCATTTACTTAATGACAATAAAAATACTAAGTATCGAAAGCTATAGGAAATGACTACATGTACCGAGGAGTAATCATCGCCTTAATGCTTTTATTATTAAAAAAGAACAAAAGAAAAATAAAATGGACTAAGAAGCTAAAAGAGGGGCCCCTCTCGCTAGCTCAGTCAATACAGCATGCAACTCTTGATCTCAAGGCCGTGAATTCAAGCCCATTAGGTGTAGAGCTTACTTAAAAAAAAAAAAAAAGGAAAAAAAAGCTAGAAGGGCACAATTAACTTTACAAAATGAGAAAGAAAATAAGAGATAAGAGCAGTACTGATGAAATTAAAAAAAAAATAAAGTGGTAAAATTTATCATTCAAACCAAAAGCTGGCTCTTTGAAATCAATTACATGTAATAACTCATTATGTATATGTTTTCTTTGTTCTATTTCTCTCAGCTCACATGTATACAAATAAATTTATATATTATCAAACTAATCACAATTTCAACAAAAATTAGGATATATAAGATGGTCAGAATTTATTAAATTCAAATGATGGAATATATTCTTTTTTGATACACTAAATTTACTATTAAAAAAAAGAGCACTAAATCATGACTGATAGATATTACTCAAAATGCATCTACCAACCTGCCCTGTTAAGTATTAAAAACCTCACTAGAGTTTTCATGGGGAGAAAAAATTTAAATACTCCTGAAATTATACTTTGAAGAAGCTGCCCTTTCTAAAGGGCAATTCAGCAATAAAGATCAAATGCCTTGAACAAATGCCTATCTTTGGTTCTAACAATCCCACACTTCTGATAAATTTTTAAGAACTGGAGAAACATAAACATTTGCATGCCAGGATTGTGACAGCACTAGTACATAATAGCACCCAACTGCAAATAAACCGTATAAACCCCGCCTCTGCTTTCACTCTCACTCCTCCAACAGCTCATCCAGTTGGCTCCATCTTCCAAGAACAGAACATCCAGAGTCTGGCCACTCCTCACCACCTTCAGTGCCACCACCCTGGTCCAAGCCACTGTTATCTTTTGCCCTGAATTTTAACTCCTTGCTTGACTCTTGCCCTCTAGTGTCCACTCTCACACTGTGGCCAGAGTAATCCTTTAAAGGCCCAAGGCCGGTTATGTCAATCTTCTGCTCAAAAAACTCTCAAATGCTGGGATGCCTGGGTGGCTCAGTCAGTTAAACGTCTGCCTTTGGCTCAGGTCATGATCCCAGGGTCCTGGGATTGAGTCCTGCCATTGGGCTCCTTGCTCAGTGGGGAGCATGCTTCTCCCTCTGCCTGCCCTTCCCCCTGTTTGCGCAAGCACGCTCTCTCTCTCTGACAAATAAATAAAATCTTTTAAAAACAAAACGAAACTCTCAAATGCCTCTCCATCTCTAAAAGTCAAAAAACCAGCTCAGTGGTTTTATGATTCTGCCCCATCCCACTCCTCCTCTCTGCCCTCATCTACAACCCTCTGCATTCCAACTACACTGGTTTCACAGCTTTTCTCACCAAAACACATCAGGTACATTCATTCCTCGGGGCCTTTCTAGTTAACCGTTCCTTCTGCCTGGGTATGTTTTTCCTTTAGAGATCCCTCATGGCTTGCTCCCTTCCCTCTGCTTATATGTCAACCTTGTCAGTGAAGTTATCTCCAGAACACTACTTAACATAGGGACAAGTCTCCACCCCCCAATCTCTACCCACCTTTCCACTCCATTTTTCCCTGTCACATTCAACACCCACTGACACATTATTTTTACTTGTTTACTTTCTTCCTCAAGTAGGACAGAAGGTCCATGAAAGCAGGGGTATGTGTTTTATTTCTTCAGTTCTGTATCCTCAGTACAGTACATGGCAAAGTAGGTCCTCATTAAATACTTAGTGAATTTGGGAACACCGAGCAGTCATTAAAAACCATGTTATAAAAAAATTCAATGTCATGGAAGAAACTAAGTGGAAAGAGCATGTCATCAAAGAATATCTGACCCATGGATAAAAGAAGAGCTCACAAGAGAAATTAGACAATATTTTTAATTGCATGTTAACAAAACCACTTCAAAATCTGTGGGATTCAGCTAAAGCAGTTCTCAGAGAGAAATCTGTAGCTTTAAAATTTTACATTACAACATCACAAAAGTTTAAAATGAAAAGAATATATAGGATGAATGTTCCAAATTTTATTTCTGGCAGTAAGATTACGAGTTATTTGCTATTTTTTTTGTATGTGTTTTTCAGTATTTTCTGCATTTTAGTTTTCTCTAATGAACATGTATTATTTTTATGATTTAAAAAAAAAATTTCCATCAACTTCTTCTCCTTGGGTTCAATTGCACTGGTTGGAAGCAAGTCACAGGTCCTGCTAGACTCAAGGGGAGGGAATGACAGGTGCAATTGTTCTCCTACTCTGCTTGTCTCTTAAAATTCTTGCTCCCCAGGATTTCATGCTTGCTCCTCCTCAATTTATATTCATCCCTTAGTAATCCTATTTTTTGGCTTCACTTAAAATCTGCTAATTGACTATTTCTCAATTTTTGGTAATGTCCTAAATTACTGACGTATATTTCCAACTGCTTAAAGGATGTTTCTAGATGGAAACCCCATAGCCACTCAAAATTTAACAGGCCTGAAGGAACTCATTTCCTAAAATTTTTTTCCTTTATTTTTCATATTGGTTAATGACATCACTATGCACCCTGGTTCTCAATCCTATCAGTTTTACCTTAGAAACCTCACTCAAATCCAACTTTTCCTCTCCTCCACCAAAGCTATAATTTCAATTTAGGCACCTTCCACCAATTATAGTCTAAAAGAATCCTAGCTTATCTTCCTGCTATCTCTCCCCTCCTAACAAGCAATTTAATCATGAGTAGCAGTGCTCTAACAGTGTCACAGGCTGAGCACTGCACTCCTCAGGAAGGCTGCCATCCATTATCAACTATGACCATAGGGGTGCCTACTTTAAAACTTGGCTAAGTAAAACAAAGGTACAGTACTATAAAATCCTCAACAAATGGTCCAAACCGACTTTTCTAGTTTCATGTTCTCATCAGTTATCCTTACGGCCTACAACCCAGACACATTTAACTTTTCAATATGCCCTAACAAAATCCAAGGCTTTTGTGGATTCTTCCTTAGTCTGTTAGTGTCCTCCCCGCCCCGCCCCCAACGACTGCTAAATCCTTAAAGTTCAAATGTTACCTGTCTCTGTGAAGTATTCCTTACTTGAAACAAGGATACCTTACAAAACATTTTGTTAATAGTCCTATTACAGCACTTGTTACAATGTATATTCAACTGAGACCTGAGCAAGCACAGGAGAAGCCTTGTTTGCACCCCTGAAAACTACAATGCCAGCCCCTTAAAAAAATAAATTCATGTTTACTAAAGCAACATTTACCATATACATTAGAACTTTTCTAAAGTAAATGAAAAGTGAGTTTAAAAATAAAGTTAGAACAGTAGCATGTTTAACTGGTCAACCTAAGTCTACAATCAATGTGGTAAACTGCAGGATGGCCACACATGATCCCTGTCTTCTGAAATTTACACCTGTCATTCCCTCCCCTTGAGTATAGGGGGACCTGTGACTTGCTTCCAACCAGTGCAAGCAGCAAAGCAATGAACTGTATGTGATTACAGTACATATTTACGTAAGAGTGTATGTAGCACCAGCTCACCTCGCTAGACTGTCTCCTTTGCTGGCTCTGAAGCAGCAAGATGTCATGTGCTTAGCAACTATGAGGAAATGAATTCTGACAACAACTTGAGGCAGCTTGAAGAGACCCTTCCCCAGTTGAGTCTCTAAATAACAACCCAGTCCTGGCATACTTTTATTGCAATCTCGCAGAGGACCCAAGCTAAAATGAACCCAGACTCCTTACCCATAAAAACTGAGATAATAGATATGTTTTGTTTTGGACAGCAAAATGTATAGTAATTTGGTAATAACGAGAAGAGAAAACTTACAAAATCAGAACCTAAGGTATTTCTGAACCCTACTGTTTACACAAAAGATATGTCTTCCCCAATTTCCAAACACTTAAACAAGGGTAGAACAAACTCATTAGTTAATACCAAATACATGCACAATTGAAACATTTAAGAAGTACTTTGCTACATAAAACTGTTCCTATACTTTTTTTAACCCATTTGCTAATATACTCAATCATAGATATACCCAGCATATTCAGTAAGTATAACATTAAGGGAATTCTCCTTATAAACACAGAATAATCAATATTTTAAAAGCTCGTACCTAATTAACAGTATTGGTAACCAAAAAACAAATAACCCACTTACTGGTTACGAGGCTAAGCAATCAAATTGGAGGGGGCTGGGGACTTGCTGGAGGCACTATCCTTAGTTCAAGGACTGGCTTTGCAACTAGCAAAGCATCAGAAGGACTCAGGTCAGGCACCTTTCATATCAGATGATGCCCAGTGCAACACAAACCACTCCTTCCTCCAGCCCACCTTCTACCCTGCAGACAAGAGAACTTTCGGGGAAAAAAAACAATAAAATAAAGCTGGAGGTGGAAGAAGAGGGGTGAAAGAGGATTTTCAAAATATTCCCAAAGCAGAAACTTCCAGGACAGAGCCCACACTTTAGCATAACAAAGCATACAACACCAGGTATCTCCTATAGTGTTTAAAGATATGTGGGATTACAAGTGAGAAACATTAACCGCCAGAGTTGTTCTTTTGGGCAGTGACAAGGTTGGTAGTTAGAAGTGTAATTTTTCTTATGAAGAAGCAGGTATTTCTCTTCTGCCACACTGCATAAAGGTTTTCAAATGAATTAAAGAAAATTCAGAAACAGGAAGTAGATTAATCACAATAACCCAAATTCAAATATTTTGGCACTAGATACTGGTAAGAAGGGATGACTGAGAATGATTCAGTAACAATGGAGATAATTCACTACCTTAAAAACCTGCATCTTTTTTTTTTTTTTAAGATTTTATTTATTTATTTGACAGAGAGAATTAGTGAGAGCAGGAACACAAGCAGGGAGAGTGGGAGAGGGAGAAGCAGGTTTCCCGCCGAGCAGGGAGCCCGATGTGGGGCTCGATCCCAGGACCCTGGGATCATGACCTGAGCCGAAGGCAGACGCTTAACGGCTGAGCCACCCAGGTGCCCCAAAACCTGCATCTTTCTTGAAGATTAGGAGAAATAAATCTGTCTAGAAATACAGATTTCATTTAACATACTCCATTTTAAGAGATAACCCACACTCCTTCAACATAAGGAATCATGTTTCCTACGTAACAGAAGGCGCCTGAATTAGTCAGACTACTGAAACACTGAAGGACACAACAGACCCAAACAAACTCAAGCCAATTAGGAGAAGGCCGAAAGCAACTGAGTAGCACCAGTTAACAGTCTAGATTAATGCATTTTACATTTTCACTTCTAGACTCACGGATAGGTTATAAGAGAAGCCCACATATTTCCAGAAATAATCTCCATTCACTGGTATATTTTATAGTCCTTTTTCAAATACCTTCCCTATCCTTGCTGGATCATTAAAAGACTATTCTACCACCCATAATAACTGATTTTATGAACATTAGCAACTTGATAGTGGAAAAAATGTAGACATAAAGCCAAAAAAAATCCTAAAATACCAAGGCTTTAAAATATTAGCTTATATATATATACATCACTAAAGGCCTGTTTTAAAACAAAGGTGATAGACAAGAGAAGGCTTTTGTTCACTTTAATAGTATTAGACTCAGCAGTCCAAAAGAAGTAACAAAAATAAGAAAAACCGTTCAGTTCTAGGAAATTTCTGTAAACTAAAATATTCTGTATTAAGCACCTCTCTTCTGGTTCTCTCCAGAGAGAACTAAAAATGTATTCACCTAAAATACATACTCAAAACATAAAACTGACACAGAAAACCTCATTCAATTTGGTAATTCATTATGATGAAACTACTAACAATTCAATTTGCTAGACTACTATTTAAATAAAGAAAGAAGTGGTATATTGTTTAGGTTTTCTATAAATTACATGACAGCCCAAAAGAGAAGGACAATTTTCCATCTTATTAGTACCGTATTTTCCTATTACAAAATAACACAAATATCAATTAAAATAAGTTTTACAAAATTACAGCAAAACTTCCCACTAATTAAAAAATAATTCCTTTTCTCAATTTTCAGAGGGAATCACTTCATATATGCCCATTTATACAATTTGTAACTGAAGACATTGATACTATTATACACACTAAGAAATTAAATCAATGTGAAGTATAATCAAGTGTAATTTTTTACAGTAAGATTCATCATCTGAAAATAAATATAAAGATTCATCATCTCGCTTCCTAAATCTCAGGATGAGGAGAAATATGCTTCTATTAAGTTTCCCTGATAAACCTACCCATTGAAACAGAAGTAAAAATCTCAATAAAGCAAATGCCAGTAGAAAGATGTGTTTTTACGTTAAGTGTACTCCATCTCCCTGTGTCAACCAGGATTTAAGGTCCTGGCATATTGATTTGTTCCTATCATATGATGGGAACAAGTAATTTCTCTGATCCCCTTCCACACTCTCTCCAGTTTTTTATCTGAACTACCAAACAGACTATTTGTTTTCTCAAATTTCAGAAAAATGATACATAACTAGAATCACTCTAAGAGCACAGGAGAAAAAAATTAGTTGGCCTACAATAGCTGCCTTAGGACATTAGGGCACTATTCTCTGCAGACACCTGGTTAAGAAAGGCTGCCCCAAGTTCCACAGTATCACTGTGCTATTAGGCCCCAATCATCCTAACCCTGAAAGTACAAAAAGAACTAAGCGCAGAGAACTAGGAACTTAAATAAGAAAAAAGGTAAATTTGCTTTACTTCTACTTTTATGAACCAGGTCTTTGTTATTTGCTAATTTACTGTGAATTAAAAACCTAAGTGTCAACTATTTGCCCCCCTGCTCTGAATGGAAGGTATTTATTTTCAGAAAATAAACCCATACAGATATACTCTTTGTTAAAGAAAATTATTAGCCCTTTAATCAGTGTATTTGAAATAAGATATTAATTTGACAAGCTTCTTCTTACTCTTTTAACAAACTTTTAAATACATCTTTTGATAACTGCTGAATGCAAATTTTCACTTTAAAACGATATTTTTAAAAACCAGCTTAGCCTTTATTCTTGCACTAATCTCCCATTCTCAAGAAACTGTCTTTCATGGGGGTGCCTGGGTGGCTCAGTCGTTAAGCGTCCGCCTTCGGCTCAGGTCATGATCCCAGGATCCTGGGATCGAGCCCCGCACGGGACTCCCTGCTCAGCGGGAAGCCTGTTTCTCCCTCTCCCACTCCCCCTGCTTGTGTTCCCTCACTCGCTGTGTCTCTCTGTCAAATAAATACATAAAATCTTAAAAAAAAAAAAATAAACATGACATTCCCATTCTCAATATGCTAACATGAATACTGATAGTACAGAATATTAGAACAGATAAATTACATTATTGAACATTCCACTTCACCAACTCAAATTTCTCGCATATATAAGCATATAAAAAAGGGGCCACAAAAATGGAGGGAATGGTTTCCTCAGTTTCAGCTGTGCTCACTTGTGAATTTATGTAATATAATGCAGTGACACGGGGATGTTTATCTTCTATAGTCGGCCTTTCTAACCAGATTAAACTTCCAATTTCTTCTCAAGAACTAGGAAGGAAAAGGTGTCTTGATTCGTTTACGATATTAACCGTTTTGAGGTAAAGTAAATCACTACTGAACATAACTGAGCAGGCCAAATTAAGTTTCCTCAGATCAAGTGCACCCTTCCTGTTTCTACATAAAAGCACATTTTGCTATTTAAAATTTCCACTTATCACAAGTGACTTTTCCTGAACTCGCAGTCAACACTGCTTTTCCAAAAGCACCTATGCTTTTACGGCATCTTTTAGGCAGGATTCCCATAAGAAACTGCTTTCAATTTTTTAAAATGCCCTGTCCAAATTAAGAGGAACTCACATTAACCATTTTCTAAAGTAGCAATTCACTGGGGTCAAAAATACATTTTTCCATCACACATTCAACCAATTAAACTGTATGCAGTAGGTGGGGCTGTTTACATAGACTTAAGGATTCCAGTTTTATATTAACAGTCCAACGGAGATAACTCCCTCCTTTATCAAATACTCGTATGTTCCTTTGAGACCCTCTGACTGTTGGCCTTTAAAAAAAATGCTCACCACTTGAGTCCCCAGTTAGAACTACGTTTGGCAACTGGTCTTCTGACTTCCTGATACTAGAAGCTACAAGCACGAGGGCTGTTGCATCGGTTTGTTTCAGAAACAATCTTTGCTCCATTCACCCCAAGGGGAAAACAAGGGCTTCCTCTACTGGGCACCCACTGTGAGGCGGGGGGTAACCCCCGGTGTCTAAAAACCAAAGCCCAGGGAGTAGCGGGAGCGGCGCGGCCGGGGTTAAGTGGCGGTTCTCCTGCCCAGAGGGGCGAGCCGGCCGGGCCGCGCGGCAAAGCCGCGACGCTCAGGCTGAAGGAGAAAAGAAGAAGGGTAAACCCCAGCGCGGCCGTGGCGCACGTGCGGCCCGCGAGAGGCAGAGAACCGGGGAGCCGAGGAGGGGAGGGAGCCGTACCTCCAAACATGTGCGGCGAGAGGTGAGCTGGTAAGGAGCCGATCACCAGGCGCGGGCCGCCGGAGCCCCCGCCCGCCGGCCGGTCTCTGCTGCCGCCGCCGTCCTCGGGGCTGCTGTGCACCGAGTCCTGCGAGCCGTACGGGCCGCTGCTGCTGTTGGGGATGCTGAAGGAGGACTGCGCCGCGCGGGCCGCCGACGCCACGCTCCCCACGGCCCCGCCGAGGGAGCGACTGCGCGGAGCCGCCGAGGCCGACGCGGCGCCGCCGGAGGCGGTGGGCTGGTGCGCGCCGGGCACCTGAGCCGGAAACCTCCCCGCGGCCGCGGCCCGCGCCCCCGTGCCGCTGCCGCCGCCCGCGGTCCCATTGGTCCCTCCGCTGCTGCTGGAAGGTAGATCCGAGCCCGAGTAGGCACGGGTGCGGCCGTTAGCAGCGGCCGGGCCGCTCTGCTTGGCGCCCATGGCCGCCCTGCCCCGGGCCGGGCCCGCGCGCGGCGCCCCGAGCGCCGGGAGGGCGGGAGCGAGCGCAGGAGCGAGCAGGCAGGGCCGAAGCGCCGCGGCCGGCGCAAGGAGAAGCCCGCACGTCCAGGGCCGCCGCCCGGCGCCCCGAAGGGCGGTCAGCGCCCGGCGCGCTCTTGTGTTAGGGGGCGGCGGGCGAGACCGGCGGCCTGCGGGAAGTCGCGGGAAACGAGGAGAGGAGAGGAAGGAGGTCGGGCTGCGGCGGACGCCACTCGCTAGCTCCGGCGGGAGGGGCGGCTCAGGTGGCTGTGCGGCTGCCGCTGGTTTCGATTCTGGTGCGCCGCGACGGGTCGCTACCGCTCTCTGCCGTCGTCGCCGCTCTCTGCGCCCCGGGCCTCGGTACCGCCTCCTCCCGGGCGGCCGCAGCTACCGCCGCCATCCTCCCGCTCACACGGCGGCTCGCGGGTGAGTGGGAGGCGCCCGCCCAGACTCCGCCGGGGCCACCTTCCCTCCTCCCACAGCCACCCAGCTGTTATTAACGGAGAAAGAGGAAAAACGGGTGGCGCGTGAGGAGAGGATGGAGGAGGGGAGGGAGGGGCGGCGCGCGCTTCCCGGCAACCGTCGCCCCACTCCCCCCTGCGAAGGAGGGGCGAGGGGGGAGGTTCTGGGCCACGAAGGTGGGGGCGCCCAGTAGGGGAGGACGTTCCCCGGCCCTCGCACCGGAAGGCCGATGAGCAGCGCGGCTCCAAAGTGCACCCGGACTAGGGTGTTTGGGTCGCAGGCGGTGGCCCCACCCCCGCCCCCTCGCGCCGCCCGGCGGATTGGCTTCCGCCGGCCCGGCCCCGCCTCCCCCGGCCGCGACCTTCCCGCCCCGGCCCCGCCTCGCCAAGGTACAGCGGTGTGGTAGGTGCCGCCACCCGCGGACTCGGTGATGGACAGGTCGTTGGCCCCGCCCCCTCCTCCTGGCCGCGCCCCTTCCTCCACGGCGGGGCCTAAACGGATTGGAGGGACGGAGCCCCTCGGGGCGCCAACCAGAAGGCGGCCCCTCCTCTCGCACGTGGCCCTGGGACCGTGGATTAGACCGCGTCTCCAAACTTCACGTTTTCCCAGCGGGGCTGGGAATGGCTGTGTCCTAGGTCCTGAGCCTCCAGTTTGGGTGGGTGTTAACCTCCTCGTTGGTGTTACTAAGAGTGTGTCTTTTAAATAAAACAGAAGCTCAGCAATGTTGATGATAAAAGACTAAGAACCGCAAAAACATAAGAAATAACCAAGAAGGCAGAAGTCAACTCGATCTTAACTAGATTTACCCCATAAAACTGACCGTGGAGGAAGCGCAGTTGGAAGAACTAAAGATAATCCGGCCTGACCTTCAGTTGTAAGGCAAAAACCGTGGTGCAGAGAAAGCTGCATCTGATTTAGGAGATCTGGGGTCTAGGTCTGGGATCAGAACTAAACTACGTGTAGTAGGCAAACTTTACCTTTTTGGACTTTAGTTTCCTGATCTGGCATGTTTGTATTAAATCCCTAGGGCACTGACAGCTTTAAAATCCTGTAATTTCTCTAGGGGCACCTAGCTGGCTCAGTCACTAGAGCCTGAGACTCGATCTCTTGGTTGGTGAGTTCAAGCCCCACTTAAATAAATAAACTTTAAAAATAATAATAAAAGCCTGTAATTTCTCTAAAATGGAATTTAGCAAAATTCTCCTCAGTTCATTTCTAACTGTGATGTAGTATCTTGGTGGCAGAGCATGGTCTGGATATCCTTTTTGAAAATTCCTGAAGTGTCCACTATGTGAAAATAATAGCAACTGGTATTTTTGTACGAACTGCAAAAATAAATACCTTCTTTTTTCCACATTTGTAATGTCATTTATGTAAAGATTTTCATCATTCAAATATGAAAATTAAGTTTTCAAACAAAAGTGAAGAATATATGTATAGATAGATACATTTTGTATATATAAGACATCTGAAGATGTGAATGTATGCATATATTTATCAATATATATGTGTCAATGTGTGCATATATATGTAGGGAAATGAAAAAATAAAGCTACTCAATGGAAATCTAAAATTATTTCATCTTGTGTACGAGCTTACTGAAACCATTGGTTACTTGGTAAGCAGAGAAAAATTTGAAAGGCTAAAGTGGTAACCAGAATGACAAGTTCTAATTCAAGAAGGTATTTAGTGATTTGATCTGATTTAACTTTTATTGAATGAGGCCTTTGGTGTAAAACTCTGGTTCAGCAGGAATATAGAAAAGTAACACTATGATTTAAAAAAAGGAGTAAAGGACTTCAGCAAGTCTCTGAGGAGCTAACAACTGGTAAGTTAAAGGATTTCACATTCATCATTATATATGCATTTTAAAAGTTTAGGTAACTATAATATAGAGCAAATGCCATTCAGTAGTTAAAACTATTAAATGAAAAGATTTAATGATAAAACTGTATGACTCTTAGTCGTATTCAGATTTAATTATATTTTGCTTCATCACATCCAAACTTAGATTTTTAAATCATTTTTACTCAGATGGCAATTACACCTGAAAGCACTCAACATTTATTCCTAACTAGGAAAAAAAAAATCTGATAGCACCAGGTTTCTAACATTCACATCATCCACAAGAGCTGGAATTTTACATGTCTGAACAATTGTTTGATTTATGTCCCTTCCTCACAAGACTAAATTCCCTGAGAGCATGGAAGGCATGTGGGTTTTTTGCTCACCATCGGCAGTGCTTGGCGTACAGTAGCCTCTGGGTAAGTATTTGTTGAATAAATGAGTGGCCAGAGGGTGCCTGGGTGGCCCAGATGGTTGAGCATCTGCCTTCAGCTCAGGTCATGATCCCAGGGTCCTGGGATCGAGTCCTGCGTCGGGCTCCCTGCTCCTTGGGAGCCTGCTTCTCGCTCTGCCTCTCTCTCTCTCTCTCTCTCTCTGTCTTTCATGAATAAATAAATAAAATCTTTAAAAAAAAAAAATGAGTGGCCAGAAAGTCATTTACAGGCTGAATGTTGGACATAAGAGAATAGAAATTGAAGTGGATCATGAAACTCATAAATAGGTGTTTTGTGTTAGTCATGCCAGGCAGAACATTAGTCAGGACAGGCTAAGCTACACAGCAGAATCAAACCACTAAACTTGAGGGTCATAATGCCTGGAAAGCACATTGTGAGCTCACCTGGTCTTCCCTCTCATCTCTTCAGATGGTTCCCCACCTGAGTGGCAATCTTGGGTTTCTCTTCAAGTGGTGGCTCAGGGACCCAGGCTCTTACGCAGTGGCTAAGCAGACCCCCAGACTCCTCACAGAGCCCTTCTCTAAATCCTGTGTACCTGGCTGGCCAAAGAAAAAGGGCAGATATTGAAAGAAGTTTCAGCCAAGCCCGGAAGGGTTTGTGTCCCTCCTACCCACTATCCATGCTGGTAGAAATCAGTCACATGTTCTAACCCAACTGCAAAGGGGTCAGGAAATGCAATCTTAGGTGTGTGCCCAGGAAAAAAAATAATTTTGGCAAGCACATAGCAGGCATATCTTTGCCGCACACACAAGAACAGTTGCCTGACTGTCAAATATCTAAGCTAAATATTAAATCTTAGTAAAACTTTATACAATAAAAGTTAAGTTAAATGAAAAATTTCTCGTGACAGTTACTATTAAGACATCAAAATGTAGTAAAGAAAAACTAAATTTTTGTGTGCATGCAGATCAACTAAATCCTATCTACTTTAAATTGTGTTTCTAGAAATACCGTCTAACAGAACTCTTAATTTAGCCATGTAGATCAGTGATCCTCGAAGAACAGTCTCCAGATTAACAGTACCTGTGTTGCCTGGGAACTTGTCAGAAAGGCAGATTATCAGACCCCCCCACCCCAGACCTACTGAATCAAAAAGTGCTTGAATAAGCACTCTAAAGGGTTCTGATGCACATTAATGTTTGAGAACACTGATCTAGAGAATTACTGGTTAGTTTAAAAAAAGAATACCATGTTAAGATGTGATCATCATTTTGATTAAATGCCCTCTCCCTATGGATGTCCCCTGTGACCCCACTGCAACCACATCATCACAGACTGACTCCAGTATTCCCACTAAGTACTATATTAATGCTTCCCTTCACAGCACTGATCATGCTGTTGATCTTGCTTGCTTGTCACTAAACAGTGCGGTCTCACATCTATTCTATACCTCCCATACCTAAGAGGCCTCACATCTATTCTATACCTCCCATACCTAACACAGTGCCTAGCACCTCTGATGGACAATAAATGATCTGTGAATGAATATTCTTACTTACATGATTGTTTCTTGAAGGTCACACATGACCTTATCTTATACTTATCCTCCTTGACATCTCCTCTATGGTATATGCCCTCCCCCCCCCCCCCTGCTCCTTTTCTCTCTGGGTAGGCCTTTTTGATTCTTTGATTCTTTCCCCACGAGGATTCAGGAGTTAGAAAACCTTCTCTTGCTGTGTTCTTTCCTTGGCCCTCTTCCTTCCCTCCTCACTCTTTCTCAAAACGGGAATCCACATTAAGCTGTCAGTGTGTTTTATCGTCAAACAGTTCTGGCTTCATATAAAATTTGTCTCTGATTATACCCTACCAGTTCTTCAAAAATTAAAAGTGCTGCTTCATTTAGATCAGTACACTTGGGTGTACATACATATCTAGAACTGAAACAAGTTTTATGAGCTCATACCCATGCAACATGGGATGCACTCCATTTTCTATTGTATTCCATTTCACTTTTGTAAAATGCTGGTCACCGCCTACAAAATTGATTTTACAACCCACTAATGGGTTGTAATCTGCAGTTTGACTACCGATGGTCTCAATCCTTGCTTTGCAAGCTTTAGCGCATTGAAGAATCATCTGGAGACCTTATTAAAGCAGACAGCCAGGCCCCACCCTCCATGATTCTCATTCTCTAGATCAGGGTTGGGCCTTGAACATTTGCATTCTCACAAGCAGCCCAGCAACACTGGTGCCACAAGACCTCAGACTATGTGTCTGGAGAAGCATGGGTCTAAATGATGCTTTCCTCTACATAATCAGAACTATTCTTTTTCATGTCCTCATGACTCTTAAGTACAGAGCCCCAGCTCTTTAAAATTCCTAATCTTTTAAGCTTTTTCATATGCTCTATTTTTCCTCTTTCTCCCATGATTAAATGGTGATAGTTTGACCCATGACTTTTGAGGTTTGAAATTAGTTTGAATTGTTAAAGCACTGTACGTGGACAACATGGGTGGCCAGAAACCCACACTGGAGCAGATGAGCTGGTTGTAGGCTTGTCAGGAAAAATACCTGACTGATGGGGCACCTAGTAGAGCACGTGGTATGGTTGGTAGAGCATGTGGTATAGAGATTACTTAGAAAAATAAAAATCTTAAAAAAAAAAGACAAAAAAAACTTGACCGATGGGTTTGCTGTTACCCAGTTTGGATTTCAGATGAAGTGAGTCTCTTCTCTTTGGCACTTACTCTTTTGTGTGCTTCTTTTCCCTCTCTAGCCCACTCTTTTATTTTAATTAATTAATTTTAATTAATTAAAACTTCTTTAAAATTTTAATTCCCATATAGTTAACAGTGTTGTGTTAGTTTCAGGTGTACAACATAGTGATTCAACAATTCCGTACATTCCTCAGTGCTCATCAGGACAAGTGCCCTCCTTAATTCCCATCACCTATTTCACCCATCCCCCGCCCACCTCCCCTCTGGTGACCATCAGCTTGTTCTCTAGAGTTAAGAGTCTGTTTCTTGGCTTGTCTCTCTCTCTGTCTCTCTGTCTCTCTGTCTCTCTGTCTGTCTTTTTTTTTCCTTTGCTCATTTGTTTTGCTGCTTAAATTCCCACATATGAATGAAATCATATGGTATTTGTCTTTCTCTGACTGACTTATTTCACTTAGCGTTATACTCTCTAGCTCCATCCAGGTTGCTGCAAATGTCTTGTCCACTCTTTTATTTTTTTAGTAAGTAAATTATACACCCAAGGTGGGGCTTGAAACTCACAACCCCAAAATCAAGAGTTGCATGCTCTACCAGCTGAGCCAGCCAGATGCCCCTGTCTTGCCCACTCTTTTAAAGGTGGCAGGGCAGAAGACCTGCCCCTCATTCGTCCCCTCAGTAGGGCCGACAGCTTCCCAATAGGGCTCTCCTGCAGCCAGCACCAGACCTACACTTTTTGTTAAAGTCTCTGCCATCCCATGTTTCCTTTCATTATAGTATGTAAAAGATGGCCGTGGTTTTGCCCCCCACATTTTTTTAGCGTTATACACTACCCAGTCTCTTTACCAAACTATAGGACTATCTTTATAATCACCTATCTTTAAATAGGCCTTTTTCCTATTAGTATATATCATTTCTTTAAAGAAATAAATGGACCATCTAAAATTTACCTTTTTTAAAAAAGATTTTATTTCTTTATTTGAGAGACAAATAGAGAGAGCACAAGCAGGAGGAGGGGAAGAGGGAGAGAGAGAAGCAGACTCCCCACTGAGTGGGGAGCACGAGGTGGGGCTTGATCCCAGGACCCTGAGATCATGACCTGAATTCAGATGCTTAACCAACTAAGCAAGGTACCCCCAAAATTTATCTTAATATATCCTACAGAAAACACTGTTTAGGATTTTAGTGGTGATTAGAAACTTGTATCTTACATTCTAAAACTAAAGTTAGTTTAGAGAAATATTTAGGGATCACATTGTTGGGTAATTTTTCAGAGAACGTCCATAATTTATATAATGCCTTTAGCACACTTTTACTTTTTTATCATGAGTAAGCCAAATTCTTTCTTCCCTTTACTCTTATTGATCTTTTAATTGATGATGCCTATCTTCCAAAGGATGGAGCCAATTGTTACCAGATTATAAGCACATGCCATGAAGTGGGTGAGCTCAGGCCAGGGTTAGGCCCTGGCTCTGTCTAGCACTGGCTGTGGGATTTAGAGCAAACTACTTAACCTGGCTAAACCTGTTTCCTCTGTAAAATGCAGAGGATCATAAGACCAGTCTCACAGAGGAGTTGTGAGTCTCAAATGACTCAGTCTATCTGAAAATACTTTGGAATGTGTTAATAGATACACGAATTTTTATCTCACTGTCATTATCTCTAGTAGGTTGTACTAATTTGCATATGATCTCTAGCAGGTTGAGATATTATTGTAATGTATGCTAATACTCACCGGAATGGATTTTACTACTTCCCATAATTTTAATGCATTATTGACACTTAAGGCTTAATGTAATAACTGTTTAGTAGTAATTTACTAATAAGTATGTACATCACTAATCTTGACACTATGACATGTCATGATGACAGACCTACATTTTTCTACCATGGGACGGATGGTTGTACATGCATATATATCTCTATGAAATTTGAAAAGGAATTGTCATTGAGAGACCAGGGATTAGCTATTTGAAATCTCTAATATTTAAAGCTTCTTCTTCTTTAAAAAAAACATCTTTTGATTCTAGAGGGCAGTTAAATTACCCTTTCACTAAGGAGACTTTGGGGTTCTGATTAGATCCAAATGTGTTGTAAAAGCATTTCATGTTAATCAATCGGTGACCAGATTCCTAAGCTATGTTTAACATAGATTCTGAATCGTTTTCCTTTCTAAATACAGCTTGAGACACAATGTCAGCACCTATTTTTATTATCTAAAAATAACTTAATTCTTCCTTATCAAAATGGCATAGAGTAGTAATCAGAGCTTAAATATTTATATTATGCTCTACTCTCAATCTACTTTGGCTTGCAAATGATATTTTTAAAAAAATCTTTAAAAGCCCTTATTTTAAAACCCTTAATACAAAATAACCACAACCCATGCTGCTTTTCCTCCATTATGAAGAAATCGCTCAGATTCCATACATAGTGTTTTAAAAGGAATCCCTGATCTTTATTAGGGACCTACTGTTGAAACGATATAACACTGAGTGGCAACGATATAACAGTGTGACATGGGGTCAGTACCAAGGGAATTTTCCCGGCCTACTGAAGTGAAGAATAGCTTGGAGAAAAAAATAGCTCTCTGCTACATAATGCATGTGGCTCCGCCTCCAATGCATATGCACTGTCATCCCTGCTTCCTACCACTACTTTAAATCACTATCGTTATACATGAATGATTAAGAAGTCTTATAAGACATTTTCCCTTACCACCTCCTCCCACCAAAGGTAGCCAAAGCCCCAATAAAGGCAAGTTCCTTATTTTGGGCCCAGATTGCATAAGGCTCCCAAGTATGGAAACTCTGTTTCTGTTTTATTTTTAATCCTCTACAGTGCCTGCTTGTAGAGCTCCCAGACAATCTGCACATGGAAGACCTTCAGTAACTGCTGGGGATTGCCAGGGACAGCAGCGATAGTGCATGTCCTGAATTACTACCCACTTAACAGGCTGTCGTTACCACAGTCATTACCAAGTTTGTGTGTATCACATGTGCTGTCTTCTACACTCTTTGGCCGGGGCAGTCATGCCCTGGGTGGCCAATTCCCTTGGAGTTGCTACCAATTGACATACGCTACCAGGTTAGGCCAGGTTGGAAATGGAAGCTCATAACTGCAGGTCTAACTTTCCTGGGGCAACAAGCGAAAAACCATAGCAACAAGAGCTACTGTTCAGCCTGCCCCACCCTCTATTTCCCAGAAGCCAGACGGGCTCTCTGGCTGTCCTCTAGGGATACAGGTCTAAACTGGGTAGGCATTAGAACGTAGCCCTGAACTGGGTCATCCCTAGTGCCTGGAGACATCAGGATACCTTGGGACCCATACTGGAGATGTCTTCATTCCTTAAACCAAAAGTGACTGGACATCAGTAATGTGCTGGTTCTTGTGTTTAGCACTAGGGATGCAAAGTTAAACCAAACAGGGTCCCTGCCTCCACAAACCTTACAGCTTATAGTCAGGGGACACAGATATAAATAATGAGATGATTCGAGTGCAGTGTGATAAATGCATGCTGGAGCTGAGTGCTGGGATGGGGGCTGGGTGAAGGACAAGGATGCATTCCCAGAAGTGGTACTGAGCTGAGTCTTGAGAGAGAGACAGTTGGCTTACGCAGCCACAGGCATTCTAGGCTGAAGGAGCATGAAGCAAGGGAGAGCTTCGAGCATCAGAAGCACTGCAAGCAGTTCATTAGAGCTGCAAGGAAGAGTAGGAGGCCATGAGGTGAGCTAATAACCTGGAAAAGTAGGTTGAGGCAGACTCTGTTAGAGTCTAACAGGCTTGGTATGCTGGGCTAAGAGGTTGGAATGATTCCAGAAGGCAAAAGGGAACCACCTCACAAACAGGGAAGTAGCACGATTGTATTTACAGTTTAGAAAGATAACTCAGGAAGTATTTTGGAGGGTTTATTGGTAGGAGGGAGGAAAACAGTACAGTAGAAGACTGATTAAGAGGCTGATGTAGGGCAGATTCAAAAGCTATTAAGAGACTAGCCTCCACCAGTCTTGCAGACCAATTGGATGTTGTGCATGACTGAGAAGGAACAGTCAGGGATGACGGTGAAGCTTTCTGGTCCCTGGTAGCACTAGGTGGGAAATATGGGGGAAAGATCAAGCTTGAGAAGTAAGGAGCACAAGTCAGCTTTGCAAGGCAGAACGAAACCAGCCTTGAGGTTGTGGCAAGGCATGGGGTTAAGCTCTGTTGGCTTTAGACACCCAATCCTATGTGGAATTTGCCTGGGGGTATAAATGGGTTATTTTAGTCAGGTTTCTCAGAATCCTGGATTTCATCTTGCACAATGCTTGTCAGTGCTGGAGCCCTGTCTCCTGCCCTCCCTGCTAACTAGGTGCCATTTTCAGGAGAGACAGCGTGAAAGTGGGGGGTCACCCACTTTCTGGTGCTTTGCAGTCAGATTGGAGGGTGACCAAATATTAATGCCGGGTGTGGCAAATTTATTTTTCTTCATTGTTAACATTTCATGAGCAAAGGAAATTTAGGGCTTGTTATTTTCCAACACAGTCTACTGTACACACAGTGGTTTCCTATTACACTAAGTAAGGCTATTAAAAAGTTCATCACCTCAAACATTGCATCGTATATTATTTTTAAAAAGATGACTATGTTAGGCAGAAAAATGCCGACCTAAAGATGTCCATGCCCTCCTCCCTGGAGCCTGTGGGTACGTTACCTTACATGGCAAGAGGGACTTTGCAGGTATAAATAAATGAAGGAGCCTGAGATAAGGAGAATGTCCTGGATTATCTGGGCAGGCCCCAAGAAATCACTTATAAGTGAAAGAGGAAGGAGGAGAGGCAGAGGCTGAAGAGGTGGAGTACAGTAGGAGGAGAACCTGATTGGCCATTGTTGTCTTTGAAGACAGAAAGGGGCTGCAAGCCAAGGAATGCCAGTGGCTTCTAGAACCGGGAAAAGACAAGGAAATGGATCCTCTCCAAGAGCTCCCAAGAGGAGAGCAGGCCTGCTGACACCTTGATCTAAACCCGGTCAGACCCACTGTGGATTTCTGACCTCTATCTAGAACTGTAAGAGAAAAGATTTGCATTGTTTCAGGCAGCCAAGCTTGTGGCAATTTGCCACGGCTGCACAAGGAACCTGATACAAAGACTGTTCTTTAAGATTTCAGAAGCCCCCTGACTACAGGATGCCTCAAAACCAGAAAAAAAAAAAAAAATCGAATAAACGTGACCCTGAAATCCTTAAATCCTTAGGTGGCTAATCATACAGATTTTTCCCTTGGCTCCCTGCCCGCTCTTAGCCATGGTAGCATAGGCTGTTGTGGTCTCCTGGGGCCGGGCAGGCACCACAGGTACCTGTGGTAGCATGCTGCTTTTATTTATTTTATTGTTTTTTTTTTAAGATTTTATTTTTATTTATTGGGGGGGCGGGGGGGCAGGAGGAGAAGCGGAAGGAGAGGGACAAGCACACTCCAGGCTGACCTGGGAGCCTGACGCCGGGCTCGATCTCACGACCCTGAGATCATGACCTGAGCCACAACCAAGAGTCGGCCGCTTAACCGACTAGAGCCACCCAGGCGCCCGCAGCATGCTGGTTTTCAATGACCCTAAGTGGAACACAGCCCTGACTTCCCTTTGCCCGCCTCAAAACAGCCTCGCATACCGCCGCCTAAATGCAAGCATTGAGGTTAGAAGGTCACGGTATTAAAAAGAGCAGCCTTGGATTCGGGGTTTTTGTGTTTTAAAAGATGCGAGTAGCCGATATCTTTGGTGAAATCAGGGTTCTGAAGAGGCCCTTGTTTGCCAGGATTTGCGGAAGGCCCCTGGGTGAGGTCTGGTGCGTCTCCCGCAGAGGAAAGAAGGTGGCAGCCGGGAAAGTCCACACTGACATCTAGTGATACAAAACTGCACTGCCAAAGGCTTGAAACCTGAAGCAGTTTGCATCAATGGGCTCCTCATTTCTGAGGTGCGTCACCCCCCGCCCCCCCTTCCCAGGGCTCAAGACCCAGTGTGGATCAGGGGATTCCAGCTGCCTGGGGTGGGGGTGGGGTTGCTAAGGCAGGTCGGGCTTCCTTACACTTACGTGCACAGGTGCAACGTTTAGCAACCTGACAATTTTAGCTCTTTATTTTTTGAAATGATTATTTCCCCACATTGTAAAGCTAAGGATTTTACCTCAAAATGGCTATCTGTGCTTCTGGTGGCTAGACATTTTAATGCCAAATGAGTTTCTAAGAGCATTTACATTTTCTAGGTTCACTGAACAATTCCTTTGGCTGTGATGTCCTGAGCAAGAAACAACCTGCATCAGGGACGGTACAAGTAGAGCAGGTATGCTCTTCTTTGCCCTGAGAACTTTGTCTAAAGCATTCGTTTTTCATCAACCATGAAGCCGAAAGCACAGAAGAAACGGCAAAGAATGCTCCTTTCATTTTCCCCTTTTTCTCCAATGCACATGGTGAAAATAAGTCAACAGAGATAAGATTTCTATTTCTTTCCTTAATGGGGGCAAAATTAGAAGCAAGGCTGGATTTTGAAGGCTGGTGCAGTAATAACCCAGGTGAAAAGTGATGAGGGATTTGCACAACAAATGTGAATGTGCTTAATGAGCTTTACACGTAAAAATGCTCAAAATGATAAATTTTATGTTATGTACATTTTACCAGAACAACAACAAAATAATGAGAGGCTTCCCTGCATCAGTAACAGTGGGAATGGAAGAAGATTCAACAGGTCTAATCAAATGATTAGATGCAGATACACTTTCATATCATTCTCATGGGCAAGATGTACACATTAAGGGCAGATGAACAAATGTTAACCTCAGCACACTAGTGTCCGAAACACTCTTACAACTTTCTCATTGAAACAAACAGAGCTAAACATTATGAAATAATCAGATTTTACAACAACATGTGTTTTTTCATACATGATATTTTCTTTTATGACATATCAATATCAAGCTTCAAGCAAATTATGCAGATTGGAAAATAAAATGTGCTGCACTAAAACACACAGGTTTAGCAGAGAAAAGGCAAAAAAAAAAAAAAAGTCCAGAGGCATCTTCTGATTCAGTTTTGACTGTCAAAAATATGATAGGTAAAAGCATTACCAGAATTCAGTTGCTTCCATGAGGCAAGGAACAAAGGAAAAAATAAGTAGGAAGGAACTTCAGATACGACTTGTGCAAACAAAAGATTCATAGGTTCATAGGTTTGGAAAAGACGACTTGTTACTTTTTAGAATTTGCGATACACTGAAATTGTGATTCACTGAAATTCTAGGGAGGAATTAGAAAAGGTCTTGAATTCCTTCAGTAAAACATAACATTTCCATTAAATGTTCAGATGTACATCTATCTGGTTTCTCCAGTATATCTTTTTAACCGATGGCATACTACTAATAAATGTTGTTATTTCTTCATCCCCATCCCCCACCAATGATTGGGTTAAGAACTGAAAAATACTGCCAAGACCAGTATTAATGAGGAGAATGACAGCCATGATTAGGATTTCATTTTAATACAGTAGGATTTTTTTCTACTGAATTAAAATTATTTGATAATAACTCATGAGTTTCAGTAGGAAAAGAGTTTCCTCTGTAGATCACAAAGAACTTAAAATGTACCACTCCTAAAAAAAATTTTTAAAGCCCCACCATACAGAAAATTTACTTAGTTTGATACACACGACTTTAGAAAAATAAGAGTTTTGGAAAGCCGGGCCATCTCCTCTAAGATTTTGTAAACTCATTATCAGGCAGGGGAAGAGCAAGTGTCTGTTACCTTCAATGACCAGTATTAGAATGAATTGTGACTTACAGTCAAATTTGAAATGGTGATGGCTTGATAAATTGAATAATAGAAACTGTCTTGTTTTTCACATTTAGTGCAATTAGGTTAATGGCTTTTGTATAATTTTCCAAACTACTTAATGGATATTTTTTTAAAAGATTTTATTTATTTATTTATTTGAGAGAAAGAGCATGAGCAGTGGGAGGGGCAGAAGGAGATGGAGAGGGACAAGCAGACTCCCCACCCAGTGAAGCTTGATCCCAAGACCCCAAGGTCATGACTGAGCCGAAGTCAGACATCAACCAACGGAGCCACCCAGGCGCCACCTTAATGGATATTTTATGATTTAAAATAATTGTCTTTCTAGTTAGACAAAATATAAAGAATCCAGAGTATCAATTTGTACCTGTTAGAGCAGGAAGAAATTTGTATGTGTTGGAACAGTAATTCTAGGCATTGATCTACAGACCAATGCCTGTCTGTGATGAAATATACATAGTGGTATAAGAAAAATTAGGACAGTGCGGTAGTTGCTTTTCCAAAAATCTATATAAAGCTAAATGTCTTCAAACAATATAGTGATCCCTAAAAAAATTAAATATACAATTACTATATGACCCAGCAATCCCCACTTCCGGGTATATACCCAAAAGAATTGAAAGCAGGGATTCAAACAGATACTGTATATCCATGTTCATAGCACCATTATTCACGATAGTCAAAAGGTGAAAGCAACCTGTGTCCATCCATGGATGATATATTAACTTTGTATAGACATACACTGGAATATTATTCAGACTTCAAAAAGAAAGAAATTCTGATACATGCTACCACAGGAATGAAATTTGAGAACATTATACTAAGTAAAATAAGCCAGTCCACAAAAAGACAAATACAGTATGATTCCACTTGTATGAGGTTAACTAAAGTAGCCAAATTCATAGAGACAGAAAGTAGAATGATGGTTGCCAGGGGCTGTGGGGAGGGGAGATGGTGAGTTGCTAATGGATAGAGTTTCAGTTTTGCAAGATGAAGAGTTCTAGAGATGCACAACTGAATGCAGTTAAGGCTATATAGTATATATTAAAAATGGCTAAGTGATACATTTTATGTTATGTACATTTACCATAATTAAAAATTTCTTTAAAGTTTCTTAAAGCTAAATGGATTCAATTTCCAAGACTTTCCTTTAAAGATTATGTCCTTTCTAGCCTTAAGATAGTTGTAGATGTCAGTAGTTTGGGGGTATTTGTTTTTCTTGTTTATTTGGGTGGGTTTTTTTTACTTCCTTACTTGATACAATAAACATTTACACCCCGATATTGATTCTTAAACTCAGGTTGAATTTTTTTTTTTAAAGATTTTATTTATTTATTTGACAGAGAGAGACACAGCGAGAGAGGGAACACAAGCAGGGGAGTAGGAGAGGGAGAACAGGCTTCCTGCTGAGCAGGGAGCCCGAGGTGGGGCTCGATCCCAGGACCCTGGGACCATGACCTCGAAGGCAGACGCTTAATGACTGAGCCACGCAGGCGCCTGTCAGTTTGAATTTTTATTGGCCAATGAAACCTAAAAGATGGGGAACCATTGCTCAAGAGATCCATGGTTCTTACCTTTGTTTTTTCCTGCCTGCCCCCATGCACTGGAGTGAATCATATACCTCTATCAACCAGAGCCTCCATAGGGCTTATTGTCAGGGGGAATTTTGGCCCCAAATGGGCAGTGGGCATATCAGAATGGCTGGGAGTCATGTATATTAGACAAAGGCCCCCGGTGGTTCTAATAGGGGCTCTCTCCCCCCTTTCAGGTTGCATTGACTCCTCCCCAAACCTAGCTAAACTGAGAATTCTTGCTCAGTAATATTCATACATCCAGAATATTTTAGTGGGGGCTAGAAAGTACTTAGACTCTTTATTTGCCTTCTCTACAGGGCTGCTTTAACCTCCCAGAAAATGGGTAGGACTTCCAGGGAAGGCAAGTCCTTCTGAAATCTCCAACAACCAATACCATATAGAAGGCTTTCTTTATTTCTAACACTAGTCCTTCACACTGGAATTTGAATACATTTTTTCTTTACTCTTCCAGGCTAAGTTGTCTAGATATTGTGGCTCATTGTTTGCTCAAGGAAAAATTGAAGCGATTAAGTCAGGTCTTTCAAACTGTAGGTTATAACCCATTAGTGGGGCAGGAGACCAATTCAGTTAGTCATATATATATATGTATATATGCACATATATACATATATATATTTTGTCTAATGAGAGACAAATGTATTGAAAGACTAGAAAATATCAAAGTGCATCACACTTAGTGAAGGTAAATACTGTTTCATGAAACTTTATATATATATTTTGGGCTGAGACATAAAGCGTTTCTCCTAAATTGAGCCATAGTCAGAAAAGTGAGAAAACCGGGTGCCTGGGTGGCTCAGTTGGTTAAGCGACTGCCTTCGGCTCAGGTCATGATCCTGGAGTCCCGGGATCGAGTCCCACATCAGGCACCCTGCTCAGCAGGGAGTCTGCTTCTCCCTCGGACCTTCTTCCCTCTCGTGCTCTCTAGCTCTCATTCTCTCTCTCTCAAATAAATAAATACAATCTTAAAAAAAAAAGAAAAGTTAGAAAACCACTGGATTTATTCAATGATCTCTATAATCTACTATAGCTTAAAATTCTATACATCTCACTTTCATAGTAAACACAGAATTCTTCCTTCATCCTCACACCAGCTCACCACTACCCTCAACAAATCCCAGAGCTCCTATTTGTCCTTGAGACTAATGTGGTATCCTGTGAGCAATTTGCCTTGATTCCTTCAGGCAGGCTTAGACGTTGGGCCCTCCTCTGGATCTTTCCTGGTCCTGGAATAATGATTTTCATAGTGCTTATTCTACTATATTGTAACTGTTGGTTTGCCCATCTCCCTAGCAAGCTGTGCCTGTATTTAACAAGGTCTGTTGTACATAAGAGAAATGAGTGAAGGAAGGAACCAACAGCTGTATTTGTTTAAAAGAGTGATTCTCAGACCCAGCAGCACATCAGAATCCCCTGGGAAGCTTTTTAAAAGCCCAATACTCACACCACACCCAGACAATTAAACAGAATCACTGTCGGTGGAGACTGGGCATCAGGACTCTTTAAAGCTCCCCAGGGAGTCCAGCATGCAGACAAGGCTGAGACCCACTTGTGTAGACCAGGACCTGGGGATCTTGTTATAATGCAGATTCTGATTCCCTACGTCTGGAGTGGGGTTCAAGGTTCTTTCTTTCTTTCTCTCTTTTTTATTAAAGATTTATTTATTTATTTAGAGAGAGCGAGCAGGGGGTGAGGGGAAGGGCAGAGGGAAAGGGAGACTCCTGAAGCAGAACCACACTGAGCACAGAGCCCAGACACAGGACTCAATCCCAGGGCCCTGAGATCACGATCTGTGGAAATCAGGAGTCTGCCACTTAACCAACTGAGCCACCCAGGTGCCCCCAAGATTCTTTCTAATGTACTTCCAGGTGATATTGATGCTGCTGGTCTGCAGACTACGTTTTGACGAACAAGAGAAGAGTATCTGATGATGCTGGCTATATAGAATAAGCCTATAGACCTGAGCCAAAGGCAGACGCTTAACCGATTGAGCCATCCAGGCGTGCAGTCCATTGTATTTCTGAGAAAACTTATTCCTAGACATCTCTCCTCTCCACCCCTCTGCCTACTTAGCTATCTGCCTGACTGTAGACACCCCTTCTCCTTTCCAATATGCACTGCTGCCAGAATCCCCTCTGATATACACAAATCTGAACAGTATCAGGCCTTCCAGGTTTTCCAAAGCTGGGGTGACTGGATGTCCCTGTTAGCCTGAAACAGGGCAGTTTTGTGTTGGGTCTTCTGTGATTTTATCTGGTTAGCATACCCTTTTGCTCTCATAAGTGACCTATTTGGGTGATGAAATATGTGGTCATCCTATGACAGCTAACAGGATAAAATCCCAGCTCTTTTATCTGGCTTACAATCCTGCCTAGGCTAACTTTCTATCTCTATCTTCTTCCACTCTGCCCACCTGCCATTCCCAAACATACTTACCGTCCCAAGCAGTTTCCCACCTTGTCCCCACTGTCCATGCTGTTCTCTCTTCCTGAACACCTTTTCCATTTCCCACTTATCAACTCCTCCTTAACCTTCACTGCCCAGCCAAAATAGCACCTCTTCCATGAAACATCATATGCTGTCTGCCCCCATCTCCACCTGTCAGAACCTGCCTCTCCCCATCCCCCAGGCCCCTGCCTGGGATCCTGCAGCAATCTCTGCTTCAAACCTCTGCTATGGGTTCTACTTTGAATTTGGTGCAATACCTGGCCCATCGCAGGTCTTCCAAATGTTTTGAAAGAGAGGATTTAAAGAAGCATAAAGCCAGGAGCATTTTCTCTGGCTCTGATTAGAATGAAGAGCTTTTTACCTCTATGGAGGACTTGCTAGAGAAAATCCAATCTGTCAGAGCCAAGTCTATTTCTTCATCTATAAAGTAATACGGAGAATAATTGCTGCCACCCAAACCTACCCATGTGAACTCAGTAGGGATATAAAAACAAGTCCTGCTGTTGAAGAATAACATGTTGAAATAAAGACAGAGATGAGCCTTCCATCTCCTATCATCTGGCCCTCAGCCTAGGGCCTGTGGAGGGTGGGGGCAGGAGAAGATTCTGAAATCTGGCAGATGGTTAAATAGAGAATGTGCCTATGGGAGCTCAGAATGATTCATCCCAACTTGAATTAAACTAATTTGGAGAATAACCATTTATTGATCATGTACACAGGTCAATACTGTGCTACGAATTTTCCATACCATTTCTTTATGTAAGATGGATATTATGATTTCCCATTTTACATTTGAGGAAGCTGAAGCTCAGCGAGGTTATTTGCCAAGGGCACAAAGCTAGTAAGTGGAGCTGGGATAAATAATCATAATACTAATAATGCACATGTATGTGCCTGGGTCTTTATGAAGCATGCTGTTTGAACCTTACAACCACCTTATGAGTTAACATACTCCATTATCAGATGGGAAAACCTTTAAGTAAATAGCCCAAGGTCACACAGCTAGTAAGAAATGGTCCCAGGCAATTTGCTCTGAAACCACATGCCTGGCCACTACTACCTTTGCTGTCTTTCAGGTCTGTTTGATTTTGCTATCTCGGCTTATCTGCTATCTGCTTCTCCCACTCCTTCTACTGTCCCCCCTGCTTGTGCTCTGTCAAATAAATAAATAAATAAAATCTTTTTAAAAAAATTAATTAATTTAAAATTGAGATACAGTTCACAACCACAAAAATTTGCCCTTTTAAAGTATCATTTATAAAAGGGCTTTTGGTACATTCACAACGTTGTAAAACCATCACCACCATCTCATTCCAGAACATTTTCAATACCCCAAAAGGCAGGCTCTACTCATCAGTAGTCCCCCCTGCCGCTTTTTCTCTCCTGCTGGCCTGCTTCTGGAAAACACTCAGCCACTTTCTGTCTCTGTTGATTTGCCTATTCTGGACACTTTATATAAATGAGCATCATAGAATGTGGCTTTTTGCATCTAGCTTCTTTCACTGAGCATAATGTCTTCAAGTTTTATCCATTTTGTAGCATGTAATACTACTTTAGTCCTTTTTATGGTTGAATTGTATGGAGATACACACACACACACACACATATTTTGTTAATCAGTTGATGGATATCTGGGTTGTTTCACCTTTTGGCTATTATAAATAATGTTGCTATGAGCTACACCCTCTTGTGTGACACATGTTTTCAATTCTCTTAGGTATGTATCTAGAAATAGAATTTCTGGGTCTCACAATTACTCTCTAATTTTTTTGTTTGTTTAGTTTTTATTTCATAATCATGAACTTTACTCTGCAGTCCAGCTAGACGTGAGGGGAGGAAGGAAAATATGGAGCCCAAAGAACTGCAGCGAGGGCACAAAGATTATAGGCTATTTGGAGCAGATGGGGGTACAGGGGTGCTCTCCTGAGCTACAGAAGGAACGGTCTGGTAGTTAAGATAAAACACAAGTCAAGTTTATTGGATTTGTCCACAGTCAGCAATGGTGATCTTCTTGCTGGTCTTGCCATTCCTGGACCCAAACCAATCCATGCTTCCACAATATTCATGCCCTCTCTCACTTTGCCAAAGACCACAGGCTTGCCATCCAACCACTCAGTGTTGGCAGTGCAGATGAAAAACTGGGAAGCATTTGCATTAGGTCTAGCATTTGCTATGGACAAGATGCCAGACCCGTGTGCTTCAGGACGAAATTCTCATCATCAGATTTTTCCCCATAGATGGACATGTCACTGGTGCCATATGGCATGTGAAGTCACCACCTTGGCACACAAATCTTGAAATAATCCTGGGAAAGCAGGGAGCTTTATAGCCAAATCCTTTCTCCCCATTGTTCAGAGCACAAAGTTCTCTGCTGTCTTTGGAATTTTGTCTGCAAATAGCTTGAAGGAGATGCGGACAAAAGGCTCACTATCCACAATGACGTGGAAGAACATGGCAGAGTTGACCGTGGGTGGACAGTGTAGGTGGCTTTGGGGTGGCAGCATCTGCAAGGCCTATGTTTAACTTTTTGAGAGACTATTAAGCTGTTTTTCAGAGAGAGATTTCATGCCATTTTACATTTCTGTGAGCAACCACAGGGGTTTCAATTTCTCTACATCCTTACCAACATGTGTTATTTCTTTTTTATTCTACCCATCCTAGTGGGTGTGAAGGGACCTCTCATTGTGGTTTTGATTTGCATTTCCTTGATGATTAGTGATGTTGAGCATCTCTTCATGTGTGTCTTGGCTTTTGTAAATATTCTTTGGAGAAATGTATATCCAAATCCTTTGCCCATTTTTCAATTGATGGAAACGTCATAAAATTTACAAACCTTTAGTTTGACTGACAAAGAGAAAGAAGAAGAAAGTCACTAAAATCAGGACATTACTACCAGTCTTACAGGGAATGCTGTGAACAATGGTATGCCAACAAATAGATCAATTGGGTCTTATCAGTGTGCTTCAAAGAACATGATTACAGTGGGAAGACAACCCACAGAATGGGAGAAAATATTTGGAGATCATGTGTCTTGGGAGGCCCGCTCTCCAGGATACAAAAAGAACTTTTACAACTCAATAATAAGGCAAATAACCCCATTGCTCTCGGGGCCCAAGATTCATCCATCTTTGGTCTTACACACAGAATCATGAATATTCACTAAGTAAATTTCTTTTAATTGATTTTTTTCACTGTTTATAACAGCTAAGCCATAGAGGCCTACAACACTGATGTACAGAAGTTATAGACACTGTGATGTCCGAACTGAGCCATGACCAAGTTACAGCCGAATACAAGATTCGGGGCTGGAAAACACACCCTCAACACAATCGCTTAAAACCGCCATCACTCTGGACAAGGAAAAGCACTTCAAGTTCTGCTCCCATGACTGTGAAAGTGAGACCCTGGGGACCAGGGGTAAATTCAGGTTCTTTGTCTCTTGTTTGCTAACCCCGTGTTCACACCAGACTTAGTAAAGTAAACAGCGCGAAGAAAGTGAAAGCACGGAAACTGCCTCCCGGGGGAGCTGCTGTAGCCTCTTCTCCTCGCAGTCTTGGTTTGCAACCCCCCCCCCCCCCCCCCCCCCCCGCCCCGAACCGGAAAAGTGCGGTCTAGAGTTGCCCTCTAGGACTCAGGCCCTGGCAGCCCGGCTTCCACCTTCACCACTCCAGAAAGTTTGACAATGGCAGACGCCCTCCTTCCAGAATGATGTCAGTCTTCATCGCCCTCTACCTGTTTGAGGGTCTTGAGTGAGCGCGTTGGTCCTCATTGCCCAAATCTGCTCCTTCTATCACTTCTGGGCACTCTCTCTTCTAGTTTTCCTTCTACCACACTGACTCCATCTTCCTTCCCCAGCTCCTCTTCTCCCACCAGCCCCTTGCAAGTGTACTCTAGGTCTCATATTTCATATTTTCTCCCTCTTTATCTCCTCTCCCTTGGTGATTTTCAGCAACTTCCTCCTAGTATCATTCTCTATAATGGCCCAATTTCTGCCTCCAGTCTCCACCTGTGAGCTCCACACCTGGAGCCCTAGCTGCCTGCCTTGGGACACTGACATTGACAGCAATTTCTAGCAAGTGTCTCCCCAAATCTGCTCCTCTTCTTCTCTTCCTTAGTCTTCATATCACCTCGCCTGGAAATGCCAAGTCATTAAATATTCTCTCTCCCCCTTTCTCTGTCCCCATACATTCCGTTCATTGTATTTTTAAAAATATTTTATTTATTTATTTGTCAGAGAGAGCACAAGCAGGGGGAGCAGCAGGTAGAGGGTGAAGCAGGCTCCCCTCTGAGCAGGGAGCCCGATGTGGGACTGGATCCCAGGACCCTGGGATCATGACCTGAACCAAAGGCAGACGCTTAACCATCTGAGCCACCCAGGCGCCCCAGTATCTCAATTAAAAAAAAAAAAAAGACTTCATTAACACCATTAGGCTCTTGACCCCACCATTTTCTCCCAATTTATCTTATCAACTCACTGCCTTCCCCGTACAGATTGGTTGTCTGTGCCTTTAGCTCTAGTATTCCCTCTGTCTGGACAGACATCCTTTTCCCATCTTGTTTGCAAGACTAACTCCTATTCATCCTGCAAAACCACAGGCACTGCTTTCCTGCAGAAAGACTTCCTGAACACTCCAGAGTTCATTACTTCCTCCTCTGTACCTTCTCTGTTCCTCCTACACCCTTCTAGTATTTATCACACAGCTCTAATTTCTTTGTTAAGGAAATGAGCTCTTTGAGAGCAGGAATTGCATCTTAAAGATCATTGCCTCCCAGCCTAGAACAAATAGTCGCAATTAAGTAAAGGTTTGTTGAATTGTAGTTCAAGTCCAAATTCTATTTCATGCTGCATCTTGCATTAAGTAATGGGTTTTTTTGTTTTGTTTTGTTTTGTTTCAAAAAAGCAAGGAAGAGATTGGTCCTTTATCCGACTGTCTTTGGATTTATTGTTACAAAATGATTCCAACTAATTTTTCCCCACGGATTTCAAAAGGACTAAAATACCTCAGCACTGAATCTCAACATTCCTGGCATGCAAAGCACCATCTTACTAAGGGACACTTCTTTCTGGCAGGGCTGTCTCTGCTGGGCCAGCGGGCATAGGCCTCACAGGTGAAGCTTCTTCATAGAGGCAGTGACCAGAGAAAAATTAATTGCTGCTTTCAGATTGCGCTTGTGTGATCTAGATGGTTCTACAGAGCTGCTGCTAACACTTCGGCTCTTGTCAACTGGCCTATGAGAAATGCATCGAACTTGATGCACACCAGCCCTCGGACCCATGTGTGTAGGTCACAGCAAAGATGAATTCTTGCCAAAATAAATGAGTGAAGCGCACATGCTTACTGAGCTGCATCCAAGATACAGTAATCTTGTTTGTCTGAGAAGTCCTCCCCGTTTCTGGATAAAAACAGGGCAAATCTTAAAGATTTTATTTATTTATTTGACAGGGAGAGACACAGACAGAGAGGCAACACAAGCAGGGGGAGTGGGAGAGGGAGAAGCAGGCTTCCTGCTGAGCAGGGAGCCTGATGTGGGGGGCTCCATCCCAGGACCCTGGGATCATGACCTGAGCCGAAGGCACACGCTTAAAGACTGAGCCACCCAGACGCCCCCCAAAACAGGGCAAATCTTAAAGCCCTATCTCACTAGTAAGTAGCCGGGCCCCACCTGAGGTTGCGCACAGAATACCAAACGTCACGGATCCCCTCTGTCAGCGTGACCCTCAGCCCCTTTTCCCCTAGTCATTTTGGCCATGAAAACACCTGGCTACTTGGGACTTCGCAGCAAACGCAAAGCTTACAAAGCTTACAGAGGCTTGGAAACAGCGCCTGTCTGCAGGCAATGAGAGAGTAGGTGGGCACTGAGGATAGAGGATAAAACAGGTTTGGGTTTTGAATGAGGGGAAACCACCTTGTACCAAGACACAACGAAGACTCGGTGGAAGCCCAGTAAAAGATCCTCTGGCGAACAGATCTGCGTGAGGCGGCAGTAGAGGGGGTGTATGCATGTGCTCGTGTGCGCTTACACACGTAAGCGGGGTTGAAGGGGGTAGCAGTGTGTGAAGTGGGGTGAGCGAGATAGGGGAAAAGGAAGTGGGGGTGGCGACGAGAGAGAATGCTCCCACCATCTTAGGGAGCCGAGCTGACTTCGCGCCATGTCGAGGGGCCGTGCCTGCTGCCGACGGTACGTCTCCTCCTCCCCGCACGTGACCATGTGGAAGGGAGCGAGCGGGCGGAAACAGCCCCAGGCGATCTCTAAAATGGAGGCTGTTGGGCCCGAACTTGCCTCCTCACCACCTTTGAACCAGCTGGCAGTCACGGGAAAGCAGAAACAACAAAATGGGTGCACTCCAATGGATTTGACTTGAAACGGAGTCCTCAGCCTATGAGGATCTTACTGTGGTGCAATGTCGTCATTCTCCGTGACGAGCAACAGGGCACTGGGGAACCTGGCAGGCCTGGCTGGCCAACTAGATGCAGTGGTTCTCTAGTGAGCAGCCTTAATAGGCTGCCCTTTCATAGGGACTGCTTGCCTTAGGGTGGTGAAGAGCAAGAGAAGCAGACCAGATAAGAGGCCTCATAATTTCCTTGAACTCCCAATTTCAGGCTTATTTTTGCACATGAGAATGTCTAAAAAACCATCTCTGGCAAATCACAGACCCCAAGCTGGGATTATTAAAAATGAGGTTTAGAAAGGAACCTGGTACAGTTAGGGCCATTATGAGGACCAGGTCCAAGCAACTGGACATAACTTGATAGAAGACCCATTTATAAGACAAATCTCCCTACCATAAAAACCCTGATTTCTTTTTCGTTTGTTTTTTTTTTTTTTAAGATTTTATTTATTTGAGAGAGAAAGTACAGGAGTGGAGGGGAGGGGCGCAGGGAGAGGGAGAATCAGACTCTCCACTGAGCAAGGAGCCCAATGTGGGACTTGATCGCATACCCTGGGATCATGACCTGAGCTGAAGGCAGACACTTAACCAACTGAGCCACCCACGCACCCCCAACACTCTGACTTCTCTGTCCAGGTCATAAAAATGCCATGTGGTTTAAAAAAAAAAAAAAAAAAAAAGAAGAAGGTCGTGCTCTTCAACCTCGTCCTTTCGAAACCCAGTCACCATGCTGTGAGGAGGTCCATGCAGAGGACCACGCGGAAGAACAGAGGCCCACAGCTCACAGCAAGGAGCCAACCCAAATGTGCCAGCCATGTGAGTGAGCCATACTGAAACGGGACCCTCTAGCCCCAGCTGAACCTCCCTCGATGACTCTTCTCATGAAACAGAAACTGTTCCCACTCAGCCCTGACAAAATTATAGATCTGTGAGTAAGGTAAATTTTTATTGCTGTTTTAAGACACCAAGTTTGGGCATGGTGCGTTATACAGCAATAGATAATGGATACACAGCTTCATCACTACCACGAGGGAGACTCAGTGCTTTTTTAACCTCTCCCTGGCATCCAGCTGCTTTTCTCTCTCTGGGCATCAGCTTTAGGTTCTGCCAAGGAAAGTTCTGCATGATTCAGTTAATCACTATCTTCCCTGCTTGCCCTTCTGTAGATAAATTGGCTTTGCCTGGGCAGCTTTCTGCCCCTGGCCCAGCTGTGGTCAGCTGGAAAGGTCACTAGGTAGGAGACCTGTAGAAGAGAACCATAGGAATGGCTGGCATTTGAAGGCCTATCCTAGGCAGTTTAGGTACTGCTTAATATACATGTTTAGATACTGTTTTTTTTTTCTCATTTAACTTCACTACAAGTCTTTGCAATGTTAATAAACACTTCATGAACACAGTTTTAAAAACTACTTTATAGATTACTTCATAGATATATCATAATCCACTGAATCATTACCTTGGTGAACATTTAAGCTGTTTTTAGCAATTTTCTTTTTCTTTTCTTCTTTTTTTTTTTTACTGTTCTAAGTAATGATGCAGTGAACATCTTTTCATATAAAGCTTTGTCTCCCTAAGAAAAATATTTCTCTAAGAATGAAAGTGTAGCATCAAAACGATGAGCATTTTTCAAGCCTCTTAAAATGTATTGCCAAATGATGTCTAGAAAGTTCATATCCATTTATCTGCCTGCTAATGGTGTATAATATAAACTATATATACCACATCCTGGCCAGCAGTGAGAATTAACATTGTTAAAAAAAACAAAACAAAACATTATTTCAATGCTTTGAAAATGGCATTCAGTCTTAACTTTGATCTGCATTTCTTTCGTTAATGAGGTTGAACATTTCTTTTCAAATGTTGTATGTACCTCTTGTATTTCCTTTTTAGTGAGCTGTCAATATATATGCATAGAGGTTTCTTCTATGGGACCTAGGAATGTTAATATAAGAGGAAGTTTCATTTAAATATATTTGCCCCAAGATTTTGTCTCTTCTCCTCCTTCTGTTGTGCTCCTCATTCTTCTTTTCCTTAATGTTTCATTGTGGTGTTTTTAACTATGATCTTTCTTGTTTTACAGTTTTCTGTAGCCCATCTTTAGAGATTCTAAGAAGAAACATTTTGTTCAAACTAGTTGGAATTTAGAGATTTCAGTTTAAAACTTTAAGCATTGGCAAAGTGAAATCTCAGCATTCACATGTGCCTGTCTCTCCTTGGATTGCATAATCAAATCCAACACTGTCAGTTTTTATTATTTCAGGTTACATGTACATAAGAGTGCAAGATTTTATTTATTATTTTTTCTTTCCTTTTGTATTAGTCAGGGTTGTCTAGAGAAACAACCAATAAGAGGTATCTTCCTTCCTTCCTATCTTCCTTCCTTCCTTCCTTCCTCTCTCTCTCTTTCTCTCTCATCTACCTACCTACCTATCTATCTGTTGAGAGATTTATCATAAGGAATTGGCTCACATGATTATGGAGACTGAAAAGCCCCAAGATCTGCATTTGGCAAGCTGGAGACTCAGGGCTGCTGATGGTAGTTCCAGTCCCAAGTCTGAAGACCTGAGAACCAGAAGAGCTAACGGTGTAGTTCCCGCCTGAAAGCCAGTAGGCTTCAAGAGCCAGGAAAAGCCAGTGTTTCCTTTTGAGTCCAAAGGCAGTAAAAGACCAACGTCCCAGCTCAAAGTCAGTTAGATCAGGTGTAGTTAGGCAGGAAGAGTTTCCTCTTACTTGGGGGACGGTCAGCCTTTTTGTTCTAGTCAGTCCTTCAACTGATTGGATGAGGACTACCCACATTAGGGAGGGCCATCTGCTTTATTCAGTCTACTGATTTAAATGTTAATCTCATCCAGAAACACCCTCAAAGGCACATGGAGAATAACATTTGACCAAATCCTTGGGCACCCCAAGGATTGACACATAAAGTTAGCTATCAGGGCGCCTGGGTGGCTCAGTTGGTTAAGCAACTGCCTTCGGCTCAGGTCACGATCCTGGAGTCCCGGGATCGAATCCCACATCAGGCTCCCTGCTCGGTGGGGAGTCTGCTTCTCCCTCTGACCCTCCCCCCTCTCATGTGCTCTCTCTCATTCTCTCTCTCTCAAATAAATAAAATCTTAAAAAAAAAAAAAAAGAAATATGCTAAGCGAAATAAGCCAGACACAAAAGGGTAAATACTTAATCTCTCTGTGACCCAGTTTCTTCAATGATAAGTCAGGGATGATAATAGCACTGGTACCTTCCTCATAGGGTGGTTGTTGTAGTTGAATGCCTATTAGGGACCTGGGATATGTGTTTGCTACTATTGTTGTTGCCATAATTATTCATTTAAGTAAGTAATTGAGGAAAGGGTTCATGCTTCCTAGTGCTGATAATAAATGACATTAGTAATGGCTAGCACTTAATGAACACTTACCATGTTCCAGACACCGTGCTAGGTTACCTGGCATACATTCCCATTGGCTCTTCTCACTGAATGCCATTAAGTAGGAATTATTATTACCCCCATTTCACAGCTGGCAAAACCGAGGCTTAGAGAGATTACAAAACTAGCCCAAGGTCACACTGCTAATAAGTGGTGGGTTAGGATTTGAGGTCTACGTTACATTGATAACTCGACAAGCAGAACTGTCTCTTAACATCACTTAACAGAACACAGGTTAAATGGCCCAAACTATCTTCCCCCATCCTACTGCTGTTTCCTCTCTGTATTTCCCCACAGAGTTCCTCAATGGCATTTTTCTACAATTAGCATTAGCAATCAAACAACTCACTGCTTTTTTTCAAACTGAAAAATACCATGAGTTTTCATAGTGATTTTTAAGATCTTTGCTCTCGACCCATATGATGGTTAATTTTATGTCTCAACTTGACTGAGCTAAGGGATGCCCAGATAGCTGGTAAAACATGATTTCCCCATGTGTCTATGAGGGTGTTTCTGGAAGAGATTAGTATTTGAATCAGTAGACTGAGTAAAGAAGATTACCATCACCATACCGGTGGGCATCCTCCAATCCACTGAGGAACCGACTTAGACAAAAAAGTCAAGGAAGGGAGGATTTGCTATCTTTGCTCGAGCTGGGACGTCCATCTTCCCCTGCCCTGGCATATCAGCGCTCCTGGTTCTCAAGCTTTCAGACCTGGACTGAGTTATACCACTATCTTTCCTGGTTCTCCAGCTTGCAGACGCAGATTGTGGGACTTCTCAGCCTTCATATTCACTAATTCTTACAATAGGTTCCCTCATATATATCCTATTGATTCTGTTTCTCTGGAGAATCCTGACTCAACCTGTCCAGTACCACAAGCACACCAAAAAATCCCCAAAAAGCCCAAAGCACAAAACTTTGAGATCAAACTGTAAAGCAAACTCTTTGGTGTTAGAAACTTTGGTTACATTATCAAAGACTGATGTTTTCCAATGAAAACTCACCTTCTGGAAATCTTGTAACAAGATTTAATATTTAAGCGTATTTTTAATTTGAAAAAAGGGCCAAAAGCCAGGCTGTGGAGTATGATAAGGAAGTGAGATGAATGCCTTATCAGTACCATTTCCTATCCATTCAGCAGGACAAAACTGGGAACATCAACACCGTCAAGTGGTGCAGATGTTTCCAGAGAGCTCAGTTGTGGCGGAAAGTGCTGCTGGACTCACAGTCATAATTCATTCATAATTCATATTAATCTACCATGTCTTCTGTGTGAAGCCCAGTGCCAGATGTCATAAATCCTACCACACTCATGATCCACTCCAGGGGATCTGAGGGTGCCAGTTGGTTCCAGGGCATGAGAGAATCTGATGCGTTGGACATCTGTTGCAAGGAGAGTAAGTGACTACACAGGGAAAGCCATCTTATAGGGATTTCCTTGTTCATAGTTTTTAGAGACATATGCTGAGTGGCATTTACTGCTCATTAGCCCAGATACCTCCGAGAGAGTCTGCCTAAGCTACTATAAATCTCATACTCGAGCAGCATGCTGATGATGGCTATGTATATTCATGAGGACAAAGAAAAATCTTGTATGTGTTTCTGAAGGGAGACATCAGCAAAAAACCAGGGAGTTCAAAACGTAGCTCCACGTCAGCTCGAGCCCGGCTAATGAGCATGCCACATGCACACCGCCCTTCTGGAGCCCTTGGCAGACGTCGGTAATCAGTCACTGGAGATGATCACTGCTGAGACCAAGTTCTCCAGGAGCCACTCCTGCTGCTTCAGCCATGACTCTCCCAAAGAGCCTGACAGCCCAGTTAGCTGGGGACAGCGAGCTAAGTATTTTTAACTGCATTCCCTGCTCCTCCTCCCACCACCTTGCCTCAGGTTCTCGCTCTCCTTTCTCAAGGCACCCTTTATGCCCCTCACTCTTGGTGACCCTCCATGGCCACAACTTGCCCAAGAGGCATTAGCACGGTTATGGAGACAGTTAGTATATTTACCAACTGGTTTGGCTCAGGGGCTGGGCAACCAAAACGGCTCCCTGCCCATAAACAACCATGAGGACAGCCCCACACACGGTACGCATCACCTTGGAGAAGCATGGCAGCCAGCCAGAGCGTTGGCATTTTCAGGCAGCTTCTGAAAGATATGCTGACTTGTATACTCGATAAAAACAGAACTGTCTGGAAATTCCAAAGGACTTTTGAATTGGTGTGACTGCTTAGTCCAGATTTATGGCCTTCATGCTGATTGGGCCCAGCACGCTCCTTGTCCTTATGAAGGGTATGTGTGAGGGCGTCCTCTTCTTGGATCTTTAGCATTCCTTGATTACCACCGCTCCCCCACCTCCGGCCTTCTTAATTCTCCCCACAGCCAAGGATTCTTCTCTTTGGCCCATTTTTCATGTTGAAACATGCCCAGAAAATGAGGTGTTTTGTGGAGGTTCATGTAGTCCCCTCTCAGCATTTAGGGAAAAGAGGTGCTGTCCTTTATCTGTGTCAGTTGAGAAGAAAAATAATAAAGAAGAAACCTCCATCTAGTAAGTGAATAATTATAACCCCCTTGGATGAGATGTACCTTAGAACTGTTTCTCAATGTGTGTTCCTTGAATCTTTTGCCTGTACTCAGTCCCCTGGTTTGTTCGTTAAAATGTTGGTTCCAGGACCCCACTTCAGATCTACTGAATGAGAGCCTTCAGGCAGGAGGGCCAGGACTCTACATTTTTAACTAAAGTTTGCAGACCTGAGGCTTAGAGATTTTTGGTCATTCAGCCCAAAGACTGAGCCTTTTCTTGAACGGATTTCTGCACAATGAAGTCTTTAAAATTCAGAACATTCACCTCTGTCATCTTCATAGTAGAATTTAACCATGGATAGAATAAGGTATCAGATATTGAGATCAACACTGGCCCATGTATCACTGAATACAAGACCATTTGCTGGTTATGGCCCTGGAGGGCAAATGAATCATTTGTCTTTAATGTCATGAAATCCAGCCTACACTGGTAATTCTTACGGATAGAGGGAGAATCAAGGATAGATAGCACTGAAGAAACGATAGTCCAGAACCCACCCAGCGCTGGAGTACCCTCAAAACCACACCGTGACTTGGGCACTTGGTCTCACCTGGTGCCTGGCCTTGGGACCCCTTTAGATTCTGTCACACACTCCACAGACAGGAAATAGCCTTCAGCTGACATCCAAAGTATATCCACCCAAAACAGACTATTAACTACAGAGAACAAACTGACGGCAGAGGGGAGGTCAGTGAGGGGGATGAGTGAAACAGGTGAAGGGGATTAAGGAGGGCACTTGTCTTTTTTTTAAGATTCCATTTATTTATTTAATTTGTATTGTTATGTTAATCACCATACAAGATTTTATTTATTTACATGAGAGCGAGCGAGCACAAGTGGGGGCGGGGAGAAGGGCGGAAGGAGAGGGAGAAGCATACTCCCTGCTGAGCAAGGAGCTGGACTTGGCTCCATCCCAGGACCCTGGGATCGGGACCTGAGCCAAAGGCAGACACTTAACGGATGAGCCACCCAGGCGCCCCAAGAGTACACTTATCTTAATGAGCACTATACTCTGATGAGTACAGAATTGTGGGGGGGGGGGGGTCACTATATTGTACACCTGAAACTAATATAACATGGCACGTTAACTATACTGCAATTAGAAACAAGCATATTCTAGATTAAAATATGTATCTCGTGGTTTTATTTGGGGAATTAGGCTAGTGAGGTGAAAAGACAGTGGACTTTGGGCTAGGAAGAACTAAGTTCAAATTCAGATTTTGCTGGTTAACAACTTGGGACCCTGATCAAGGGACTTGCCTTCTCTGAGCTTCAGATGTCACCTATTTTAAATGGGCACAATACTTCCTCATAGAGTTACTAAGAAGGTTTAATGCAATAATGGAAATGGAAGCACCAAACGCAATTCCTGACACACAGTTTACGCTCAGTAAATGTTACTGTCCTTCCACTGAAGAAGCTAGGTAAATTTCCAAAGCTTAGCGTTATCTCTGCTAGCCAAGGTAAGTTAATCACTGATGGACAAAACCAGGTCACAGAAGATCCAAGAAACAATAACAGGGTTGTCCTTCAGCTCAGTTTTTCTAAGCAGACTTTGGAATCTATGAGTGAGTACATTTTATGGATGTTAAAAACACCAATTTAATACAAAAAATAAGAAGGAAATTACCTCCGAAGAAAGAACAGCTGGCAATAATATATGCATTTACCCTCGCACACAGACGCATACAATAGGCTCATCCTTATTTTTCTCATTGGCTGTAGATCAGACCCAATGGGAGTTGGTTCTTTGGGGAGCCACCATTCCAGAAGTAACACCAAATCTGTCTTCTCATGACACAGCACTCCGTGAGCTAGCACCTCACTCTAGAAATCCTCTATGGCACCCAGTAACAGAAGGGCCACAAATCCCTGGCAAGCCCACGTCATTGTGCTGCCTTGAGATCAGACCTCTCCACGGAATCGGCATGACCACAGCCACGAATTCCAACAGCCTTTGCCAAATTTCTTGGGACATAAGTAGAGACAGGTACTCTTTCCATTTCCCATGTGAAAAAGCTAAAACATAAAGGGGTTCCATGATTCTTTGAATTCACATTGATTTGGTGGTGAAAACAGGATGCAAAACCGTATTTTAAAGCTGGAACAAATGTCCAAAGATCTGAGGGCAATCCCGCAGTCTATCCATTCCGTGGGCAGGACACATTGAACAAGTGGGGCAGTTTTAAATCTGCCAGCATCAATCTGGGCAGCAAAAATGGCACTAATGCCTTTTTGTATCCCCAAAAATATGTGTACTCTCTAAACCAATTGTTGAAAGAAAAGTTCACATGTGAGTGGTTTTTTTAGATATAAGCATGAATATTTATTTAGAGAATATAACAAAATTTTAAGAGCTGACAAAATCACAAACATCACAAAATTAAAAAAATTCTATGTGTATTATTTAATACTTGCCATACTTCTATACTCTTTTTTTTTTTTTTTTTTTTTACAAGGGAGGGGTTTGGGCATTACTGCTTTCAGAAGAGTTGCATTTATTTATTTATTTATTTGTTTTATTTATTTATTTGAAAGAGAGACAGCAAGGGCAAGAGAGGGAACACAAGCAGGGGGAGTGGGAGAGGGAGAAGCAGGTTCCGTGCCGAGCAGGGAGCCCGACGCAGGGCTCTATCCCAGGACTCCTGGATCAGGACCTTAGCCGAAGGCAGACCCTTAACGACTGAGCCACCCAGGCGCCCCAGAAGAGTTGCATTTAATCAAGGAGTTCCTGTGTCCATTGAGGAGTGACATGGGGGAAGGGAGGAAATTTGTCTATAGAGGAAGAAAACCAAGGGCCAGAGAGGCAGAGTGACTTGGGGGGTCGGGGGCAAAACTTCTGGTCCTCATTCTGCTAACAGTTTGCCATGAGATGGGAGAAATTCTCCATCTGATGTTCCTACCATTGTGCTTCATATTCTAAGGGCTAGAGTCACCAATCTGTTTGACCAAACGAAAAGTAAAATGCTTTGGATTTATGTAAAGAAAGGTTTCACAGTGAGTCAAAGCCTTCCTGTTGACAAATAGTTGCAGGCCAAGCTGGTACATTTGAGAGTAATGATATGTGCGCTGCTGGTGTCTGTTCAGCAAGGGCCAGGTGAGCGCTGCAGATAGAGGTGAGAGGCAAGTCTTACCTGTTCAAAAATCTCTCTCCCCCATCAGCATGTGCCAGGGCCCAGAAATTTCCACCCTTTGTCTCATCTTTGGGTTAAGACAGAGCTTTCATTCATTTGCTTGTCCCTGCACTGAAGCCCTGTGTGAGCCGGGCACTGGGCATTTGGTGGTGCAGCACCCTCATGGAGTTTATCATCAACTGGGGGAGATGGACAGGAAAGGCTTACAAACTGGTTGTCCTCGGTGGGAATGATCTCAGAAGGAAAAGAGGAGAGCAAAAGCTCAGCTGGAGGAGAGGAACTCTGAAGCAAGCCCGAAGGGTGGGAAGGAGTTAACTGAGGGCTGAGTGCAGGAGGAGCTCTTCTGGGCCCTGGCAGCAGCATTGGCCATAGGCCAAGGCCTGGGGCAGTTGAGAGCTTGGTGAGTTCCAGGAATTGTCCTTGAGGCTAAAGCAAAGCATGTGTAGGAACTGAATTGGAGACTAGCAGGGTCTGGGATCTTTATAATTAAAGACTGCTGCCTCGCAGGTCACAAATGAAGGCACTGGGTAAGTTGCGGTGAATGAATGTATCAGGTTGGCTAGCTCAGTGGTGGAGTGACAAAGGACAGTCGGATCTGATGAAAGCCAGAGAAGGTCTGCTCTGGGAGGGACCCTTAGGAAGGAGCTCCATCCCACCGTGTAGGCCAAGGCATTGGGTGGAGATGGGTACAACAGGGGGCAGGAAGACTGATGGAGTGTCAGACCTCACCCAACGGCACAGCTGAGTCACTCCCTGGCCCGTGGGCCTTGCTAAAGCTGCCTAATCAACTACGTACCTCCATCAGACCTGGCTCTGAAGCTGAATGATAGCCATGGCGCCTTGGAGCTAAAAGGACCAGGGTGATGGTGTAATTCAGGTCGTTCATTTTACAGGTTACAATTCTACAGCCCAATTCAGTCCAAGCGAAAGCCCAGAGCAGGTGGTGGAATCCGAGGGCAGCTTCCTGGCTCTCACACCCTGTGCTGTCCCACCAGCCTTAATGTTGTTCCTGAGCTTCTCCATGTCATTGGGATCAGCTCTCAGTGGAACTGGGTCATATACAGTCAGAGGGTAGGGGCCCAAGACATACTTGTTGGAATAAATTACTTCTCTGCATCAGAGCTTCCTAGTTTCTTTTCTAGTTGACACAGATTGAAAACTAAAGCAGACAACCTCAGCCCCGCACTCATATGAACTGGTGATTCATCAACAGTCTTCTGAAGAATTGCTGTTTTGCCAGTTAAAAACAATATTTTAGGTAGAGAATACTTATGGGAATGAAGTATACAAAATGCATCATGTGCCCATCAGAGAAGTTGAGTAAAATCTAAAATAGGTTTCTTTTTGAACAGATAAACTAAATGCATTGAGATTGACAGCATGTTCGTTTAAGGAGTAGAATAGTTGGAGGTAGATGAAGGGGCAAATAAGAGATTATTCCATGTCCAGGAGAGATTATGTTGAAGAAAAACCTAACGTTAGAATTTTTAATGTTGGGATGCCTGGATGGCTCAGTCGGCTAAGTGTCCTGGGGTCCTGGGATCGAGTCCCGCATTGGGCTCCTTGCTCACCAGAGAGCCTGCTTCTCCCTCTCCCTCTGCCTGCCGCTCTCCCTGCTTGTGCTCTCTCTCTCTCTCTCTGTGTCAAATAAATAAATAAAAATTTTTTTAAAAATTTAATGTCAGGGATGCCTGGGTGGCTCAATCAGTTGAACGTCCAGCTCTTGGTTTTGGCTCAGGTCGTGATCCCAGAGTCGTGGGACTAAGCCCCGCGTCCAGCTCCGGGGTCTGCTGGAGATTCTCTCTCTCCCTCTGCCCCTCCCCCCGAATAAATAAATAAATCTTTTTTAAAAAGAATTTTTAATGTCAAAACAAAGGAGATGATCAATAACAACAGGATGGCAAGAATTAGTAAAATTAAAATTTTTGGCTCTGAATGTATCTTTTAGAATTATAAAGAACACCAGAAGGAGAAGGCATAAAAAGCATTTCCCTGAGAATATATGAATATATAGTGTGTGTGTGTGTGTGTGTGTGTGTGTGCGCGCGCGTGCACACATGCTGCCAATACATGAGCACAGTGCCGTTTCCATGGCAACGGGGGGAAAAGTATGCCTTGCCATGAAGCAATCTTCTTAGATTCAGACACACTTAGAAAGATCTATGTACTGAAAGCTGTGGAGGAGATATTTTGAAACCAAAAGAAACATTATGCTAATATTCTTTGAGATAACCCCCCGGGAGGTCAGGCTAGCATCCCTGCCTCCCCAGCCATTGTCATGTGCTGGACCTGTCTGCCACCTCCAAGCAGAATTTGGGATACATTTTTAAACACACGGCTCTCCATTTCCCCAAATCCAGCTTAGCTACAACGTCAGTCATTGCTACCATCTACTGTATCCCTTTTAAGTTTCTCAAACCTGGCTGTGGGATAGGACAAAGATCTTATAGTCATTGTTGCTGAGAACAAACTCATAGGTTCCTGTCTTATTAAAGGTTTATCACTAATTCCTCTGTGTGTGTGTGTGTGTGTGTGTGTGTTGTGTATAGTAATAGGGAGAGGGATACAAAGAATCATTATGGAGGTTTTGTGGGTTTTTTTTTTAATGACTTTTGTTTTTTAAGATTTTATTTATTTATTTATTTGAGAGAGAGAGAGAGAGCATGAGTGGGGTGAGGGGCAGAGGGAGAAGCAGGCTTCCTGACAAGCAGGGAGCCCTACACGAGGCTCTATCCTGGGACTCTGGGATCATGACCAGAGCCGAAGGCAGACGCTCAACCAACTGAGCCACCCAGGTGCCCTGGTCATGGAGTTTTTAAAAATGTGAGAAATTTGGCTGTATATCGAAAGTTCTTATAGCCATAGTCCTCGGGATGGATGGAGGGAATGGAAAGGAATGTCTGACTTCCTTTCGAGACAGTTAAAAAGTAAGGGAACCTTAGTTTTAGCCCTCCATTTTTATTCTTGGACATAGGGTTCACAAATTTTTTCTTCTGATCTCACCTTTGAGTATAGACAAAGTTCAATATAAGAAAAAATGTCCGTTTGCCTTAAGCGAGCAAGCTGATGTCTGAGGCTCTGCCCAGCCAGGGGTGAGCTCTTAGCTTTCCCTCACAGAGGATTTCTAGCAGTGGCTCCTTACTGAACTTTTTTTTTTTTCTGATTAATTCTCACAAAGAATAATCATGTTGTTTACTTATTTCATTTTCTTGTCTGTTGGTGGCTAGATCTTCCAAAAATAGTGATCCTGATTAATAAGAATGCTCTGAATACTTAAACATATTTGGAAGAGAATATGTTTAGACATTTATCCATAGTAGTTTCCTGATGGGAAACCTGAATCATGCTTTCTTAACCCACAGTCTGATATTGGTGGTACAGTTCGCCCCCTGGCAAAGCAGGAACATATGGATCTTCCAGGCTGGTTCCTGATGCTCAGAATTGAATCCGGCATCAGAGCCCACTTTTTGGAGTGAGCTCCACTAAGAGCAATATTCCCTTAATAGGAGACCATTAAAGCATATAGTTGAGCAGAAAGCAAGATCTTCATTCAGCTGTGACTACTGAAGATGGTGTACACCTCAATAAAGAACAACATCAGGCTGAATTAAAAGACCGATTGCTGGGTACACAAAGGTGAATGAGACAGCAACGTGCTGACACAGAGGAGTCAACCAGAAAATATTGCTGGTGCTCATCCCCCACCCACACTCACTCGTGACACAGAGATCAAGTGATGATCCAATCTGTGCTAACAGCAAAACACTTCCTCTGCCGCATTCACAGGGGATAAAAACACCAAGCTGTGGATGACTGCCTTCCTCACTATGTACAACTCACCTTCCTCTCATGAGATAGGGATGTTCGGTCCATCTGGCCACTTTTGTTTTCCAAATTAGAATCTTAGCGATGAAACCTCTAAGAAAAGAAAGACCCAATCTCCTTTGAATTCTCAAAATCACAAGATGTTCTAGTCCTAGGGATCAGGAGCAGTTCAATAATACGTGCATTCTTTTGCTTCCTATTCTCCTTTTATTTGCATTTCCCAGTGGATTAAAATAGTTAAGAGTTCAGCTTGGGAAACAAAGGAGTGATGGTTCCTAAAATACTGTCACTCTTTCTATGGACTGCCCTCATGGCACCATCACGAGGAGAGTCATAAATGACGTGGTTTTGCTAGCCAGGCTTGCTAATTTGCATGAACACACTGACATTAATGATATAAAGAAAAAAAACAAAGACTTTATTATGTTCTCTAGTTTTACCATTTGGCACTTTCTGTTGGGTCATTATGAGTGTAGTTCATTCCTAGCTGGCTCTGTCGCTCAGTGTTTTTTGTTTTTTTCAAAGATTTTATTTATTTATTTGTCAGAGATAGAGAGCGAGAGCAAGCACACAAGGAGGGGGAGCAGCAGGTGATGCAGGGCTCGATCCCAGGACCCTGGGATCATGAACTGAGCTGAAGGCAGACACTTAACCGACTGAGCCACCCAGGCATCCCAAGTTGCTCAGTGTTTTTAAGTTACCACTCAGGATCCCTATGTACTATTCCTCTTTTATGAAAACAACTCTCTTTTCACGTTTCAGCTGGTCTAACAACTCGGTAGCCCTGCAGTGGGGCTCCCTGTTCAAACCACATGCAGAATCAGACCTCTCCACACCATCACAGGCCGAATCAGCATTCCCTCTTATCTGGATCACTGCAGTAGCCTCCTGGCTGGCCTCCCTGCCTCCACCCTTGCCCCCTTAGAGTCCATTCTCAAACAGCAACCAGGGTGGTCCAGAGTCAGAACAGCCTGTTCTTCTGCTCAGAGCTTAGCAGAGCTTTCCATTTCACTCAGAGCGAAAGTCAGTCTGTAGGATAGCTTAGGAGGCCCGCCATGACCTGGTTCCTCATTATACTGGGACACATCTCCTTTTGCTTTCCACTGTGCTCAGTGTTGTGGCCACACTGCCTTCTTGCTGTTTGTTGAACACACCACACGCTTCCTGTTCCTTCCGCCTGAATTGCTCTTCCCTATGTGAGGGCATGATTACTTCCCTCACTTTTGTCAGTGTTTATACTTGAATGTCACCTTCTCAAGGAGACCTCCCCCACCACCTTATTTACAAGTATATCCTGTCTCTTTACCCCTACTCCAGCATTCCTGGTCCCCTTTCCTGTGCCCTGAAGTTTCTTTTTTTTTATAGAGCTTATTATCACTTTTAATATACCACACTATCTCCTTGAACATATCTTGTTTACTGTCTGCCTGCCCCACTAGGATACAAGCTTCAGGAAGGCAGAGAACTCTGTTGAGTGATGTACCCCAAGCACAAAAGTTGCCTGGCACACAGTGGGAACTCCGGAAATCTCTGTTGAATAATGTCTAGAGCTATTTTTGACACACAGTAGGCCCTTAATGCTTGTGGAAGCTTGCTCCCTGGGAGAGGAACAGGACTGAGCGTCAAAATGGGGAGGAGGGGACCCAGGCAGCCTCGCACAGGGACTCCCTTAGCTGGCCTGGCCGGAAGCCTCATTCTGCCACTTCCTAGTAGTAGGAGCTGTATATTCACTTCTCATCTGCAAGTTAGAGATGACAGTAGTCCTTCCCTGATGAGGTGCTTGTGGAAATCAAATGTGAAAGTTCAGAAGATAACTCCCACAGTGCTCAATACACCTGAGTTAGTAGTATTATGAAGTCTGATTCTTTTATTTCTCTTCCCCGGGACACAACTTTCAAATCCCTTCTTTTACCCCGTATGATTACTGGGAAGCAAAAACATACAACTCCTCAAGTGAAAAACACTTTGTGTGAGCCACACACCGTTCTGCAGAAGCTAGGGATTATGATGATGTCTTCTGAATCCCCCAGAACTAGCACCCAGCTGGACAGGCAAGCAGTGGCCAGTGGATACCCCCAACTCTCTGCAGTTTGTCAGCAACTGGAGAACGGTGTAGAAAAAACATTACCCGGCTCTCATCAGTAGCTGGGATCCTTTCCGTGGCAGAGCCCCTTCCTTGCAGCACCACAGAGCAGAGGACCACCAGGGCTGTATTTCAAAGCCCTCCTCCTCCCCAGGCCGCTAGCACTTCTGCCTGCAGCGAAAGCACATCCGGATTCCTAGAAGTGAAATTTGCAGTCTGCCCTGTCGGGGTGGTTTCTGCCCACGGGCTGTTACTATTCTCAAAGCATTAAACTGTCTGCAAGCAGGTTATTTACAGAGCTTCTCTCTCCCCGGAGCTGCTGCTATGTGGCAACTCCAAACCTCTTCGCCCTGATGCACACTTTGTCTCATCTGTCCCACTGAGACCCTTTGTTTGCTGACAGCAGCTGGCTCTAACTGGGTTCTTACCTCACCTGGCACAATCCTCTCCAAGCCCTAGAAGAAACAGCCCTCACCGACACACCAGGGATGAAAGATTTCTGCTCAGAGCTAGCAACCTTCCTCTGAGGTGGCATCATACCGAGACAGAAAAATAAACGCGCTGTTTCTTTTCTAAATGGCTTTGTCTGAGGCGAAGTCGGTTTTTCAGACAGACTCTGGACACATGGAGGATCAGGTATGATTGCCACGGAGTATTCCTCACAGAGAAAGCGCCTCCTCGTTGGACAAAAGCAAGAAAGGAGCCAGTTGCTACTTTCATGATCATTTAAATACCAATCCGCAGTCAAAGACGTCTCTTTGTTTCATTGCCATAGAAATTTGATTGCCATTACATTTTCTACTGGCCTCCCCTCCACGCCAGCTGGGGGGAAGAAGCTCGTAAGGCACCCGTTTGGTTTCTACATGTATTGTTTGCATATAGACATCAGCAGCCTGGAAATATCCCAGCCAGGAATGTCAAACTGACAACGCTGTCTGTTTTTCTCCCTGAAAATATCATTTTGAACACATCCATAAAGGCAAGCCAGATTGTGTGGGACCCATGTTTCAGTAAAAAGACGGGAGGCTTGGTGGTTCAGTGGTGGGCATTGGCCATTAAGGGAAACTGCTTCTATGAGGGTTCAGTCTATGAAAGAGTAAAAGAATTCATGAACTTGAAAAAAAATTTTGTTCTAACCCTCTCTGCAGTTGATGCTTGTGCCGGGGGCTGAGTATTATATACAATGATTTGTGCAGCTCTTCATAGTTTTCAAACATTTCTGCCCCCGGTATACCGCAGGACACTCCCACGGACCCTGTGAGGGAGGTGAGGGCAGTCGTCTTATCCTCATTCTACAGATGAAACTGGGTGTCCTAACAAAGGAAACTCACAGATGGTCACAGAACAAGCCCCCCCCCCGCCCCCCCTTTGCCCGCTCCCCGGTACTCCCCACCCAGCACCTGTTTCTACCTTGCCTTGCTGGCAGATTTCTTCTTATCCCTTGAAGCCTGAATAAAACATTTCCCCTTCTCTGCAGCTTTTCCTGTTCCCTTCTGCCTGCTCCCCCGCAAAACTGTGAAATTGATGTAACCAGTATCAGTGAGCAACCATCATGCGTGTCCCAGGCAGAGACACAGCTCTGTCAACACACCCGTGGGGCCTGTGGCAAGGAGCTTGCGGTCCTTCTAGTGATATGTAATGCCTAACTCCTGGGGTCCCTGAGGGGTGCGAGAAATAACATCCCTGTCTTGACCAAATTCCACGCTTACTGAGAAATAAATCAAGGAGTAATGGCAGATGATGTCCACCATGTATCATCTTTTCTAACTGACAAAAGTGAAGTAGGAGGATGTGGCTCTGTGGGAGGGCTCAAGGGGGTCCGTGAACTGAAACCCCAAATTGGCCAACCCTCCACCCATTCGCAGGCAGAGCTGGCCCGGGAGGGTGTCTCCCAAGGGCCTGAGGATGGGCAGGAGCCTGCCCCTGAAGCTCAACTTCTTGCAAGAGGAGGCTCCCAAGGGGCAACAGGAACTAAGCAGAGTATCCAGCACCCAGCTGTTTTCCCAGATTTACCACTCCGGATCAGATTGGGAAGGGGCGGGGGGGGGGGAGGGGAAGAGTATAACTTAAGGCAAAATCTCTCCTCAAGGGAGGCAGAGAAGGGGAAGATGTCCCCCTCTAACTCGACTCTAACTCCTGCTCACTCTGTGGGCTCGAACTCAGAACCAGGGGATGGAGAGGCTCCTGCTCTCGCACCAGAGCCGGTTCCTGTGTGCGGGATTGCCACCTCTAGGACGGCACCTACTGTGTGCTATCAGTGTGTCTGTCTCCTCCATAACGTGAGAGATTCCAGGTCGGAGACCTTTTCTCAGCCAGCACCCAGGGCGAGGCCTGGCACCAGAGAAGGCCCCATGAATGCTCACTGAATGCACATAACCACGGTGACTCATCCCGGGCCACCGGAGAACGGGGCCAGAAGCCACACCTCTGACTCCTGGCCTGGTTGCCTTTTTGTGCTATGCTTTCTCAATGGTAGCTACACGGTGACACATAACCTGTATCTCCTCCCCAGCCCAAACGGTAGGTGTTGATTCACAACTCTCTCAGGAGCCTCCCCTGTGTAATCTAAAATCAGCCCGCACACATGGAGGGCAGGGAGGGAACCAAAGAAAGAGGTGGGCCACTCTAGGTTGCAGGGGGCACTTTTAATAAGCAAAGGAACTTACATGGGAGGCTTGTCTTGGGCAGCAGCAAGGCGAATGACCCTCCACACCTGCCCTCGCCAGATCTTAGACGTTTATATAGAGGCTTTAACTAGGTGCAGTCACGTAGACGGGGCAGGTGTTCTCAACACCACATCATGATCTCAACTCTGTGTTCTTGGAGCAGCCTCTGGGAGCGGGAAAGGCAAGCAGAACTTGTGTTCCCAGGACAGGGGATGAGGCGAGGAGCCTCTAATTGCCCAAGTCCAGCTCATGGGTTGATTGGCAATCAGGTCTTTTTGATGATATTCCCCATCAGTGGGGGAGGGATTAATAACACTAATAACAGCTAATGCTTATGAGGGCCCCACAGTGCAGCAGACCCCCTGGCATTTGCACACACATACCTTGAGCTGGGTACTAATGTACCTTCGTTCTATGGGTGAGAACACTCATGCTCAGAGAGGTTGAGACACCAGCCCAAGGCCACACAGCTAGTAGTAACTCTCATTCAAGGATGTGCTCCCGACCCTCACAGAATATGTTCAGGAATGTAATGAAAACAAAGCAACCCAAAGACTAAGCATTTGCTTACAGAAATATCCAGGGATGTTCTCCATCATCAGTCTTTGTTACACACTCTGTAAGATGGTGGTACAGAGCTCCTCAAACCTAGTCTGAAAAGCGGCACCAGCTATGACACACAAGAGCAGAATTGAGAGTAAACACTGAAACCTCCGTGGCCACTTGACATGGCTGCTCGTGCCCAGGATCATCATGTGCCTCACCAAGCAGGCTTCTCTTCCTGAGCAGGGTGAGGCCGTTTGGATACGAACTTGCACAATGAGTCACAAGGGGCCTGAATTGTCTGTTTTTGACTGTATTTTTTTTTTTTTTTGAATTGCTTCTTTATCACAGTTTGCAAAGCACCAACATCATAGTGCTACTTGGTTAGCTTGGAAGCGGATAAAGGAGAAAGCAGTCCGACAATGGCTGGGCGACTTCCTTCCAGTTCTCTTTGCTGACCATCAGGGTGACCCCGGACAGCTTCCCCTTGGGCAGCTGTGAAGTGAGGGGCTTGGGCTAGATCCTCTCTGAGGCCCCTCCTGTGCAGTGTCATATTAAGCATGTTTGCTACCCGAGCAGATTTTTTTTTTTAGAATTTTAAAATTTTGTATTTATTGAGAGAGCATCTTTACACATTTATCTTCTATCACTCATAGGCATTTACACAGCAAAAGAAGAAAGAAAGAAAGAAAGAAAGAAAGAAAGAAGAAAGAAAGAAGGAAAGAAAGAAGAAAGAAAGAAAGAAAAAAAAGAAAGAAAGAAAAAGAAAGAAAGAAAGAAAGAAAGAAAGAAAGGAAGGAAGGAAGGAAGGAAGGAAGGAAGGAAGGAAATTGGTTCAGTATTTCTAACATTTCCTATTCCAAGTTTGACTCTGCTAAGCCACCCCCACTTCAGTGCCCCTCCCATCCCCCCACCCGGTATTACTGTTCTTCCTTCGGTCAAGGCTGTCGTGCCTGCAGCATGGCTTAAAGAATGTGTCACCGTTGTCCCCAGGATTTTCTTCCATGCTGCTGCTGATATAGATGCACAGGCTCTGCAGTGACGTCACTTCATGACTACGACCCAGCCAGTGGTGATGGGGACATATGATTTCAGATAGGTTGAGATGTGAATAAATACGTACAAATTTAGTTTGCTCACCTTCCTCTGCCTTCTCCCATCTTTGCTGATAGCAGCACCAGGGTGGCAAAACTTGATCTAATCAGAACAAATCCTTTTTTTTTTTTTTTTTTTGAGAGAGCCCCTGCACTCTTGAGAGGGTTGGAGGAGGGGAGAGGGGCAGAGGAAGAGGGACAGAGAGAATCTTAAGCAGGCTCCACACCCAGCACGGAGCCCGACATGGGGCTCAATCCCAGGACCAGGGGATCATGACTTGAGCTGAAATCAAGAGTCTGATGCTTAACTGACTGAGCCACCCGGGCGCCCCTGAGAGCAAATAATTTTTAACATCCTCCTCTATATAACAAAATGATTTTCAGCAATAATCCTGTAGTAATCAGAAATTAGCACTCTCTCCTTGATTTGCTCTTTAATTTTAAAAACAGATACATAACTTAAAAAAATGACTTTACTTTAAAAGTTCACTCCGCTGTGGTAAAACATATCATGTATGAATGAAAATTTGCATCTGCCAAACAAAAATATCACACCTCTCGGTTCACAGTCTGTTAGCTGTTTTAATTTTCAATCCAAATAGAATTCCCAGAAATCACACGGAATTGAAGTCACTCCAGTTTCCTTTCTTTGTCTCTAGAGGCCCTGAGATCTCACTGTTGACTCAGTCTATGGTTTACATGCAGGAGAGTGAAGGACTGGGGGTGGGGGGGCGGGGGCAGTGGTTTACAGACAATTTGAAGGGGGCTCTCGCGATTCCAAACAGTTAGGGTCCGAGTCGTGGGCGGGTGTCAGAGACTGACTACATAGCTGGGAATTCTCCAGCAGAACACGATATTTATTAAAGGATAAGTAATAAAAACGTGCTCATGTGGAACTTGCCTATCTATCATTAAAACTCAACAGTAATTGTGGCCATCCTTTAGAACTTAGGCAAACATGATGGGGTTTGGAGAGTCTGTTTGATCACTTACATTGTTTAGAAATGTTGGCACACGGTGATCATAAAAAGCGAATAAATTTTTTATTTTACTTGGGTCTTTAAAATAATTATTAAACAAAGTTCTCTACAGACAATGTACCGTCTTATTGCTTGAGTCCAGGGCAGACCACCCCACCCCACTCCAACACCTTACTCTTGATATGCTGCTCCTTCCGCTTATAATAGTTTGTCTATTTTAAGGGATTGAAGACTACTTGGTTTTAAAGAGTTTTGACAGTAAGGCGCTTGCACTTCTGGTTCCAAAGGTTTTTGTTCTGAGCCAAGAGAGAAAAAAAATGCGATTAATTAATAATAGTCAATACTTAACTGCATGTCTGTTTTGTGCCAGGCCCAGTGCCCAGTGCTTTAGGAACACTATCTCCGCTTTCCTTCCAAGTGTACCCCTGTGAGATATGTTCTATTATCTCTAGTTTCAAAGAGCAGAACTGAAGCTCAGAGAGACTGCCTAACTTCCCTAAGGTCACAGCTCGTGAGTGGTAGAGAGAATGAGTCTGGCCCCAACAGCCTGACTTTAGGGCCTGTGCTCTTGATCTTTGAACTCTACTGCCTCCAACTCTGTATCCACCTACCATGTGCCTGTCAAACAGAAGACAACACACCACAGTGTAACAGTAATCATTTGGGGGTATCTCTTCAGGGTCAAGAACTAAAAACGCACTATCTTACTTAATCGTCACAACAGCCCTGCAAGGAAGCATTTTGTACCCCTTTTTACCCAGCATGGGAATGACATGCAGCAAGTTAATTGCTTTTGATTATAGAGTAAATGATGGAGCTGGTGGTATTCAAGCCTATACTTTCTTCTGTGCTTTCTTTGTTACCTCATACTCGCTTCCTAAGGCACCCAATGCTGTCCAGTGGATTGAACCAGAAATATATAGGTGCACATACAGTATGAGAAAATCCCCACGCATAAGAAACAAGGTGCTGGCGATCCAGTTGGAGAGCGAGGCACTTGACTTCCCAGCCTGCCTTGCAGCTAGGGTGGTGCAGTCCAGGCCAGTGAGATGTTAAGGGGAAGTCCACTGGTGAAGGTGGGTGGGCCCTGAGAAGGCTTTTGCCCTCCTCATAAAAGGGACAAACTCAGCTGTTAGGGATCTTTGCTCATTCTTTCTTCCCTGAACACAGATCTGCAGCAGCCATTTTGGAACCATGAGGTACAAGACAAAGGAAGCTCAGAGATGGCTGCCCTAATATCACAGAGCTGCTAAACCAATACCAATGACCACCTATCTCTACTTCTGTGGGAGAAAAGTCCATAGTTCTTTCAGCTACTCTTAACTGGGTATTCTGTCACTTGCAGCAGGTACAACCTTAACTGATTCAGAAAGAAGTGAGTAGCCTCACTTTCCTTGTATCTGAGAGGTAAACCTTTGATTTCCATGCCTGTTTGAACTGATTTTTTCCCTTGCCCTAATAAAGACAGTATCCCGTATATAATTTAAGATATCTTAGGAGTGCCTGACTGGCTCAGTTGGTAAAGCATGCAACTCTCTCTGTCTTGGGGTCATGGGTTCGATCCCCACATTGGGGGTAGTAGAGGTTACTTAAAAAAAAAAAAGATATCTTAGGGGCACCTGGGTGGCTCAGTCATGATCCCAGGTTCCTGGGATCGAGCCCCGCATGGAGCTCCCTGCTCTGCCGGGAGCCTGCTTCTCCCTCTCCCTCTGCAGCTCCCCTCCCTCACACTTGTGCTCTCTCTCTCTCTCTCAAATAAATAAACAAAATCCTTTTTTAAAAAAGATATCTTAGTGTTGTGAACATGACACTCCAAGTATCTCTATGCCTACTGCCTTTCTGAGAGCAAGAATCAGGGGTTCTTTATGAATGAGTCCCTTGCTTTGCACCAAGTGACCATGATTCTTTGGCCAAAGCTAAGTTGACTCTGACTCTTGGAACTTCACTGCAAGCACCCATCTGCAGGTCAGCGAGTAGCCTCCGAGGTGGTCTGGCATGGGAGCTCTCCAGCAAAGGTACTGTGTAGCTGTTGACTGGCTCACCTATGAAACAGAAGTTGAGTCATGCAAGGGGAGGCAGAACCCATAAAGCAAGACAAGTCACAAACAAGCAGTTGCTACGAAGCAATGTAAGTCAGGAACACGTAGGAACCAAGAGGTAGAGAGAAGGAAAGACAAAAAGTTATAGGGTAACAACAGGAGAATCGTAACTATGACAAAGGCGGGAAGCCACCAATGGCTGCTACTGAGGGAACCATAAGATGCTGGGCCTCTCCCCAGCTGACCTTCTAAAGTTCTGTGCGGCCACGGGAACTGCTATGATTCCTGACGGATCGTGGACCATACTCTGTGGCTGGTGAAGCCGTTCCTCTAGCTGACCTCCCAGAGAGAGTTAAAATAACCCTCTAGGCAGTCCGAAAGCTTAACCAACGTGTTGGCAACTCAGGGCCACCATTCCCATCATCAGTCCTCGTGGTATGGTGCACACACACCCATGGTGCCCAGGGATTATGGGTGGGATGCCTGTGGACCAAATACATGTGTTGCTTAGCCTCCATGATATCTTAAGAAGATGTGCACTGGGAGGCCTTTGCATGGTGTGCGTGCTCTTCCCTCAGTCACGGCCCCTACCCCTCTCGATTGCTAATTCCTGCCCTACTCTGCACACTTACACCACCTGCTTGGTCTCTGGAGGCCCGTGAGTGGCAGCCTCTGGCAGATGATGCAGAGGGGGCTTTACGCTGCTGCCTGGGGGCTTCACGCAGCTGGCCCCCCTTCCCCGGCAGCGGCAGACCCGTGCTCTCTAGGCAGGACAGGAAGCTGCTGCTTTCCCAGAATCTTCCTGGTTTCTAAGGAGAGAGAGACAGCACGCGAGCGAAGCGAGCGAAGCGAGCGTGGGCCTGTTGCCACCCCCACAGACCACAGAGCTGGCGTCTTCTGTCACTTCATCATCCCCTTGCTTCTCCACTGCGCTTCCTAACTCCTGTCGCCACTTCTAATCACATCTAGCACCACTTACCACGGCGGCTCTCATCTCTCCTGGCCTCCTGTGGCTTTCAGCATGCCTGTCTTATGGGGTGTTTGTGGGCTTGACCTTTGTGGTCTGAACCAATTAGCGGGTGCTTTTCCTTCAGCCCAGCAGGCCACAAATCCCTGCCCAGTGTGGTCCCTTAGCTTAGTGGTGCTGGTGAGCTGGCCCTCGGGGCCAGTGCTCTACTGTCTATCAGTTCCTTGTCTGTTGTCTCGAAGACTTCTTGAGTCCTGAGGGATTCCAGAAGCCTGAGGGATCCGGAAAATGTGGGTACTGCAGAGGTGGGGCTTGTCTCTGAAAATAACAGCCTGCGGAGGTGGTGGAAGGAGAGAGTACGGGAGACTGGCTGGTGTCTGAGGTGGTCAAGGAATTTTCCTCCCGGGCTGGGTTACAAAAGACAACACAGGGATTACAAAGAACATCCCAGACTGCAGAGGAGGCAGCCCAAGAGAAAGGTGGGGGATGGTGCACAGCACAGTGTCCACACACAGGAGTGTGTATGCGCATGCATGTGCCTGTGTGCACGCTTCTGCATACACGTGTGTGTGTGTGTGTGTGTGTGTGTGTGTGTGTACAGGGACTAGTGCTGGGGAGCTGTGGAAAATGAAGTAAGGTAGGAAACAATTATGCAAGATCCACATTGAGGATCACTGCAGTGGGTAGTTTAGAGCCACTGAAGGGGAGAGGGAATCGGGCCCAGGTACCCATGTATGTCATGACCCAAAGGCAAAGCAGGAATGGCAAATAAATCATCCAAGGAGATTCTGAAGGTGCAATCGAGAAAAGCCTGGATGGTTAGCTCAATTTGAAGGAGCGAGTGGAGAAAACCATCAATGTTGATGCCAAAGTTTTGAGCTCAGGGGCATACTGGCACCGCCTGTACAACGGAAAGTTTGAGAGAGCTGAAAAGAGAGAATGAATTCTGTTTTAGAAGGGACATTTCATCCTTCAGAAAGAGACTTTCCTTCCTCATTGATTTACTTGGCTGCCCGTGTGGTTGCCAGAGCAGCTTTGCGTCTGGAGGGCGATGGAGAAGCCTGGGGAACGAGGACAGGCTCCTTTCTGACCCACGTCTCCACATTTCTCAGCCAATAGGACAGCAGAAGTTTCCTCTGGACATCAAGCGGCTACAGGTCTCTCAGTGACGGCTCTGGCCAGAATGAGACAGACATCAACTAGTTAGTCCAAGAGAGGAGCTCAGAAGCTCATTACTTGATGTGACTTCAGAGGAACACTCACATTCTTTTGCTGACCAGCAGGCACAGACTGAATTTGGCCCCATCAGCACGCTGGCAGGAGGCCACGCTGTTAAATGGAAACTGACCCATCATAGGAAGAAAGTGAAGGGCAAGTGATTATTCCATTCCACATTCCTTGCCATACACCCCATCCCTGCCTCTGTATTCAGAACACTTTCAAACTTGATATAGTGAGACCCCATCATTGTTCTGAGGCTGTTTAAATTTCAGCTGGGAGTTTAGGAAACTTTCTGCATCCCAAGGACCTAAATGGGGGCTCCCGTGGTGGGCAGTCATGCCCTTGAGTTTCAAATTGGCTGTGCGTTTTAGGGCACAGATCTACTAGGCCTGTATAATCCCAAATGTTAGCAGGCAAACCTCACTGTCACAAGACCACTCAGTTCATTTAGGAACAGTTAGCTTTTCTCTGCTGCCAGGCATTCTGGAAGTCCTGGATTGTCCCCATGGCATTGAGAACAATGAGCAGCTTTCCACGCATGGGTTTCATGCACGCAGAGCTAACCCGGAGCTCCAGCTTTGCTTCCACCAGCTGCTCTGACCTGGCAAATAAACTCACCTTTCTAAGCCTTGGTCTCCTTATCAGTAAAATGGGGGTTCTAACGCCTAGTTCAGAGTGTTGTTGTGATAAATACACTATATAGAAAGGATGTGCTAGTAATCCACTGCTGCGTAACAAATTACCCCTAAAACGTAGTGGCTTAAAGCAACAATAAGCATTCCTTATCTCATAGTTTCTGAGGGTCAGGAATGTAGGAGTGGCTGAGCTGGGTGGTTCTGGATGGAATTTCTCAGACTGTCCAGCCGGATGGCAACTAGGACTGCAGTCATCGGATGGCTAGAGGAACCACTTCTAGGGCTGCTCACTGCATTAGGTGGATAAGCTGGTACTTGGCAGGAGGTCTTGGCTCCTCTCCACGTGGGCCTCTCTATGGGATGACTAGCGTGTCCCTGGTGCATGGTGCTGGCTTCCCCCAGAGCAATCCATGCAAGAGACCAAAGGCAGAAGTTGCAATGCCTTTTTAAGACTTAGCCCCGGGAGTCACATATTGCCACCTCTCCTGTATGCTATTGGTCATACAGGTCAGCCCTGATTCAGTGTGGGAGGGGACCTTACGAGCACATGCGTACCAGGAAGCAAGGATCACTGAGGGCTGCCTTGAATGCTGGCAACCACAAGGGCTTACACAGCACCTCGCTAAATGGTAGCTCCTAAGAGGATTATGATCCTCTGCTTCATATCACTTCCACAAAGAAAGAATGCTTCCTTTTCTTTTGCTCTAAAGGGCTGAGCATTGCGTTTCTACTCTCACATCTAGTGGCCCTCCAGTGCCATCCATGGTGATGTCAGAAAGGGCAGCACCCCGTGGCCCCACAAGAGTGACCCTTAAAGATAAACTCAGAAACTTTAGCCTCTTCTATTTCTTTCCTCATTTATATAATCAGAATCCCTCACAGCACTTCTTGATTTCTCTGTTGATTGAATGGTGCAGCCAATCATGATCCACGGGACATAAGCAATTGCTGCAGCAGGAAAGATGCTGACTTGCAGTTTCTGGTCCAGCTCTGCTAGGAAGAAAGCAGTGACCCATGTCACCCCTGTGACAAGAGCAGGGACTGTGCTAGAAATGGAAGTGTGCCGTTAAGAGGCAACTAAAGAAGTGTTTATCAGCAGCAACCCCAACTACCTGATAACCCTAAGCCACAGGTGATGGTGATTTTCCCTACATCCTTAGAGCAGATGTTGCACATTCGATGAGACTCTGGTTGGCTGGTGATAGAATGGCTGAGGACACCTCGGTGACAGAAGCTGCCAGTTGTTTCCCAATGTCAGTACTTCTTTTCTTCCACAGTTAGAGAACTCCTAATCATGAGCTGGGAACAAGACACCCCAGAATAAAAATTACATTAATCAGGCTACCTTGACAAAGTTCTGGCCAATGGGATGTAAATGGAGGTCATATATGCAACTTCCGGAGAGGGAGCATGTATTTCTTCTCTTACTCTTTCCTTTTTGCTGGAATTCTGATGAAATGACTGGAGCCCCAGGAGCCATTTTGGACCATGAGTTGACCTTGGGAATGGAAGCCACTCGTGGCAGGGCAAAAAGATAGAAGAAACTTGGGTCCCTCACACCATAGAGCTCTCCTCCAACCCTGGGCTGCCTGCCCAGGACATTAGAAAGAAAGAAGCTTTTCATTTAAAAAAAAAAAATCATCCTTTTTGTTGTTGTTGTTGTTACTTTATAACAAACCTAAGCCCAACCAGCACAGCTTCCTATTGCAACGGCCATTAGTACAGTCCTTGCACATGATCTGCTACCAGGCATGCATTTACCCGCTGCTGGAAAGTCTACAGAAATGATCCTAGTAGGAAAAAGATAAATCATCATTTATAATTTCATGTAACATTTATTGAGGCAAGGCACAGTGAGGGCTTCAAAGATGAACATGGAGCTCAACTACCAAATTACAGCGAGGAGGTCAAGCAGCTGTATACTGAGTTTGTTCTGAGTTTCTCCTCTTTCTTGGGCCCCCTGTTACCACTGCTTTGTTTTTCAGGCATTCGCCCTTCCATTCTGTCATTCATTCATTCAACAAACATCTAGGAAGAACTTTCACATGTCCGGCATCATGCCAAGTGCTGGAATCACACTGACTTACTGAAGCAGATGTGATACGTGTCCCTGTGAAGTTAGCAGCACAGGGTGATGCAGTGTCAGGTGGGTATACTTTGGGTTCCTTTGCCTTTAAAAAACTAAAATTGTAATAACATCATTTCTTATTTCAAAAATGACATATATTCAGTAAATGAACAAAAGAAAATGATCACATATAGTTCGGGAACAAATATTACCAACATTTTGCCATTTTTCAAAAGTCTTAATATAAATATACCTTTTTTTTACATTGGGATTACTTTTTTTTTTACTGATTTTTTTCACTTAATATCATATTGTGAACATTTCACCATGACAAGAAACACACTCCTACAACACTTTGAGAGGCGACCATGTATTCCACTGGACGGGGCTATGTAACTTCTGCAGTCCCCCATTGCTGGACACATAGGCAGGCCTTAATTTTCACTATTATAAAGAGCTACTATAATGGATATTCCTATAGCTAAGCATTTTATATACTTATGATTATTTCCTTGGAATAAATTCTTAAAAGTAGAATTGCTAGACCAAAATGTATATATAATGCTAAGAGTTTGGGTACAAATCTAAATGAACTTTAAGTGGTTAGACAAATTCAGTCTCCTCCTAGCAGGCCAAGAATTCCCTGAATTCTTTTTTTTTTTTTTTTTTTAATATAAGGATTTTGAGAGGACTCCCATAATTTGATGAATCACTTACATCTTCACATGAATCATTTTTCCAGACTGCGTTCCTCCCCAGAGGAAAGAACAGAGCTCCTGGAGAAGGAGGGAATCTGGCAATGGGCACAGACATATGAGCCAGGCCTGGTAACAGCAGCCTTAGCAAAAGTCCTGCTCCAAGATCAGACCTGCCTGACTCCTGCAGAATGTGCTTTGAGCCGATGGAGATGCTCACTCCCAAGTAGAATGCTCCAATTCAAGCCCCCCGTCCGGCTGGAGCAGTTCGCTCTGGCGAGGACAGCGCCACATCCCTTCCCTTCCCTGCGTTCATCTTCTCTCCCCTTTCCTGCTCACCCTCATTCTTCGCCATCTGATTATTCTTTTCCAAAACAAATAGAGCTTTACTGGATTTTCTATTTATAAAATGATATAAACCCTGTGAAGTGATTTTAGAAGACATCTAGAAAAGGAGAAAGAAAAAAATAAAAATCACCTCCGAATTTTGCTCCCCAGTGATACGACCACTGTTAATACATAGGTGAACATCCTTCCAGATGCCTCGCTGCATTATACGACGCCTCCCAATTAGCGTTTAATCTTACAACAAATTCATGAGATGGGCAGCATTACCTTTCTTTTGTGATTATGGGAACTGAAGTGTTAGAGATGTCAAGTTACTTGCTCAAGGTTATGGAACTGGTATGAGGGGAGCCGGGATTTGACCTGGCTCATACTTATCCCCAAGCCTGCAAGTCTCAACCACTGCATGATTTCTCCAACTCTCTTGCTTTCCTCTTTCTGTATACATATTTGTATAAATGGAGTCCCTTTATTTCCTGTATTTATTTCATTCGAAAAGGTGCTGTGGGCAAAGATGTTGAGGCAGTGGGCTGTAAAGTTTAACTCTTAACCGACGGCTTCCTGAATCTGTGACTTGGGGCTGCTTAACCTCAGGTGATGTTCCTCATCGGTAAAATGAAGATCATCATACCTAATTTAAGGAGTGGTTATGAGCATCGAACCACACCATATCTACAAAACACCTGCCACATGGTCAACTCATTAAATAACAATTCTTATTACCTTTCTGGGAAGAAATATGGATCACCATTTGAATGGCAGTTCATTATGATATTGTGGGCATGTAGTAAGATGTATTTAACACACATTAAATACAGTCTTGTCTTGACAGACATTACATTGTCTATCATGGTCTGGCTTGTCACTAATGTGCATTTAACACTCATCTTTGCACACTTGTCCAGCTGCCCCCTAAGGATAAAGTCCTAAAAGAAGAATGGGATCAAAGTGGATGGATAAGACAAATCTACCCTGCAGATGCGTTGTACCAACTTACTTCAAGAGCAGGGTCCTTTGTGTGGGAAATGGTTGTAGGGCAGTCTCCCCTCCAGTTTCTTGTTCTTCCTTCTCTGCTACTTGTGAGAGGCCAGGTACTTTCTAGAGACTTCTACCACCCATTAACTCTGCTACAACTCTTCCTACCTTCCTTCCTTCCTTCCTCCCTCCCTCCCTCCTTTCCTTCCTTCCTTCCTTCCTTCCTTCCTTCCGTCCGTCCTCAGATTAAAAGAACCTGTTCGGTGTCATAGCCAGGAACCCCAGACCTTCTGTTACAAAGGGTAAAATTAAAGGTGCCATCATCAGTTGAAAACAATACAAAAATTGCTAGAACTCAGTTTTGCTGAATCCTCCTACATGAAAGCCCTGTGTGTGTGTGTGTTGGATCTATGTGGTATCTTTGCACATAGGCAAATACAGATTTGGATTATTTATATAGAAGAGGTATGTGTCTAAGGGATTTACACACACATGCAAATATGTGCATGTCTACATATGTGTGTGCACACATGCATGTATGTATATATATAACATATGTGACCAAAAATGTAAAGCAGAAAAATATAACCCCTTCTTTTTTTCTTCCTAGAGAAAGAGAGAGAGCATGAGCGCGGCAGGGGGAGGGGTTGGGGGTGGGTAGAGGGAGAGAGAGAATCTCAAGCAGGCTCCATACCCGGCAAGGAGCCTGATGCTGCGCTTGATCATGACCTAAGATCATGCAGGAACTTGAGATCACGACCTAAGCTGAACTCAAGAGTGGGACGCTGAACCGACTGAGCCACCCAGGCACCCTTATAACCCCTTCTTCTCAAGCTCCAGACTGACATTTCCTAAAGGAGTATGAAATATGCCTTTGTTTTTTCATGTTTACAAATACTATGGCATACTAAATACTTTTCTGATTTTCACAGGCATTGCTGACCTACATATGACATTGTTTTTAAAAGATTTATTTTAGAGAGAGAGAGAAAGAGAGAGAGAGAGCACCCGAGTCAGGGGAGGGGCAGAGGGAGAGAATCTTAAGCAGGCTCCCCATGGAGCCCAGAGCCCAAGGCGGGGCTGGATCTTGTGACCCTGAGATCACCACCTAAGCTGAAACCAGCAGTCAGTCTCTCAGCTGACTGCACCACCCAGGTGCCCCTTCACGCGACATTTTTGTAACAAGCCTGCACCTTAAAACCAGCCTAGGTGAGGGCAGAAGTGGTGGGGAGCCAGCTGGGCGTTTGCAGGTGATTAGAAGGTGAATACTTGCTGTGGATTTCCCTCTTAGGTCTACAGCTCCACCCTCCACTACCCTGAAAAAACCCTCAGGACACAGAAACTCAGCTACTCCCTTCTTTGACTTTGTATACATCGGGGACATATAAAGAGGTTTCAATTTTTTTTTTTTAAATTCAGTTTTACTCTAAATTTCTTAAGGAAAGGAGCCATACAGGACTCCAGTTGGGATGAAGCTGTAATCAGATCATCTGATTTACCTGCCTCCAGTGCGACTGGGCTCTTCCCAACAATACACTCCCCAGAGTTTTCCTGTTTGGAGTCAAGCCCCTGGGACAATGCCTCACAGTGAAGCCAACCATGCAATTAGGCAGAGGACAGCTCTCTCTCTCTCTCTCTCTCTTTCTCGGTTTTTTTCAATGTAGTTGCATTTGCGGTTTGTGTCAATTCTAATAAGGCTCAAGCCATGCACCCTCCAGCCAAACATTAACAAGGAGACAAGGAGATAAGGCGGGAAGTCTATATTATTTTCATTTTTAAACACATTGAAAAATTTCAGAAATGCAATGTAAGCTGTAGCAGAATCCCCACCATTCCTAATACTTCACCGGGTTCAGGGTTTGCAAACTTCAGTGGAAAAGAGCAATGCGTCGGGAAACTTGCGCTCGTCCCAGCTCTGGTGCTAACCAGCTGTGTGAGCGGGGGCAGCTCACTGCATTCAGTCGTCCCCTCCCGATGGCCACACTTACAAGCATTTTCCATCTAACTCATGGAGTTGCCACTGTAAGAACCAACTGAAGTAACATCAAAGCATTTTGGAAATACCACAATGCAAGGTATTTACCAGTGCTAGCCTGGTTTATTTGAATTGCCTGAGAAGATCTAGAAGGGAGGAGAAAAACTGATTTTATTCTGCTCCCTGCTCCCATCATCCTCCTGAGCAGACACAGGGCTAATTCTTCTCTGTCCACGCAAACCAATCAGCACTGAAGTCTGCCAGTTCTTGCTCCAGCTCCTAAGTACCTCAAGGGAAGGAGATTCTATCCCACCCAGGTAATTCATTCCCCAGTTCAGAAATCCTCATTATCAGGGAGTGGTTTCAAAGTCCGCCGGCCCGGCCAAGTGAATTAATTGCCTCTTATTTTGATCTCGGAGGAGATAAGGATTATCTCCTTCACCCTGGCCTGACCCTGAAGGCTGTTTAGATTCTTCCCCTGCTGCTGTGTCTTCTTTCTTTCTCTTTCCTGTGAAGGAAAAGCAAGAATTTATTGTAGATGCTGTTAAGAGGAATGTCAAGACTTTATTTTCTATGCAGTTCAAAAGATGATCCTGCAAGAACAGAAGACTCAGAATGAGGCTGAGGATGGGCTTCTAGATAAGAGGAATATTTGCGTGTTGCTAACAAAGCAACATACCACAAAGGGCTCCTCCTGATGTTGATCACTGAATTCCAGTCTAGTGCCCGGGAAAGAACCTGGGCAAGGCAGACAACAGAAAACAGTGTTTCACAGCGATAGTCACGGAGGCATCAGACCAGAGTTCTGAAAAGTCTCTTGCCACTAGCCCAGCAAGGGTAGGGACCCAGCAATGCTCTGTGTTTCAGAATCTTCCTTTGAGAATGCTCTAATGGCCCTCAGCAAACAAGACTCAGGGGCATTTATTCCCACCCTCGGTATTTTTACAGAAAGAAAAATTCAAATACACTCTTGTTCTTTTTTGCATCTTTTTGCACTTACATGAATGAACTCTTTATCAAAGCTCAGGGTTTTTTTTTTCCCCCCCAGTGGTGCTATAGTATTGAAATAAGTTCCAGCACTGTGATTTCAACAGTGAGACTTTTATTTTTTGCTTTCCAGAACAAAAGGGCTGCTTTCTATAAAGTGGATCATTCTGAGTTTGAGAAAATGGCGGGTTGGGAGACAGGCATGGGAAACTGCCACCCTTAAAGTCTAAGTTGGCTTATACCAAGGACTTCTGAAGATCAGAAACCCACTGGCCTATAATCACTGCAGTAGCAATGCTTTCCTTGTGGCTGTTGTATGTAAGGGTGAGTCTCCAAGCCCAGAGTCACCTGCAAAGTCTTGGAATGCAGCCCACCTTCAGCTCTGTCAGCCCTTTCAGCACGTGGTCCTTGGCATTGGATCCAGGCCTTAGGCCTGCTCTTGACATTAGTGGGGCCCAGAGCAACAGCACAACTGGAAGCCCCCAACACTCAGCCTGCCCTACGTCTCTTCCCACCCCTGGTTCCATCTTGCACCAAAGCTTCCTCCATGCCCCCATAAAAGGCTGCCCTCAGCCACAGCCCGGGTCAATCAAAGAGCAACCCATCCTTAGGATCTAGGGAAGAGATCCACATAGGCCTTGCTAATTAGCTTTTAACCCTGCAGGCAATTCTGAGATTCTGGGTAACCAGAGCATATTCTAGAATAGGCATAGGAGGATGAGCTCCAGGTGGCACATCCTCTTGGCTCCCTGGTCTCTTTGCTCCATGGAGAAGGTACAGAGGCAGGGAGGGTCTGGAGCAGGGCCATCTAAAACTCACTATGCTTGCTAACTGTAGGCAAGTTGCTTACACTATCTCTGACTCAAAGCCCCCATCTGTTAAATGAAAATAATAGTAACACATCTCACAGGCTGTTGTGAGCCCTCGAACATTAGCAAATTCATACAAAGCACTTAGAACAGTGAGGGCTCTTAGTGAGCCCTTGGTAAGTGACAGACTGCGTTCTAAGCAGGGAACCACCCACCCTGCAATTGCATTCACATCCAGTCCCATTTAAATGCTCTCGCCACCACACAGTTGCCGTGAACAGTGCTCTAGACCAACCCTGTTCAACAGAAACATGGTGCAAGTCAATAAGGAACTTAAAATTTCCTGGTAGCTACATTAAAAAAAAGAAGAAGAAAAAGAAACAGGTAAAATTAATCTGACAATATATTAAATTTAACCTGCTTTATCGAAGATATTATCATTTCAACATGTAATCACTATAAAAGTTACTATCGAGATATTTTATATTCTTTTATTCGTAATAAAGCTTCAAAATTGTGTTTATTTTATCCTTACAGCAGATTACAACTTGGACTGGCCACGTTTCACATGCCCAGTAGCCACGCGTGGCTCATGGGCACATTATTAGACCTTGCAGCTCTAGATTCTTGCTACTCCAAGTGTGGCCTGCTACCCAACCGCATCTGTACCGTCTGGGGGCTCACTAGAAACGCAGAATCTCCAGCCCCAGCCAGGCCTACTGAATCAGAATCTGCATTTCAGCCAGACCCCCACGTGGTCTGTGTACACAGTCAAGTTGGAGCAGTATTGCTGGCTGGAAGCAAACTGGGAGCTCGTGGAGAGCAGAAAGGGATTCTCTCCTCCTACCTTTCCTTCTGTGTGCCCCTTTTTCCCTGTGGCTTTCCAGAAGATGCCAGCCCTGGCTCCATCGGAGACCCCTTTAGAGAGCTTTAAAAAATAGGATACCTGGACTCCGCTCCAGGGACCTTGATATAATTGGTCCAGGGAGGAACCCCGGGCAACAGGTAGAGTGAAAGAAGTTCCACAGGTGATATTAACATACAGCCTGGGCAGAGAGTCCCAGGCTCGCCCAACACCCAACCCTGGCCTCACTCAGTCCTGCCATGTGACAGGGTAAACACACCTGAACTTATATCTGCAAGGGCTTCGGGCAGGTTGAGTAATGCAGTTTGTGCAAGCCGCCTCAGCTCTGTAAAATCGCACAAATACTCCTCATTGTCCCACAGACTCCCAGGAATCGATGCCATATGTGAAAACAGTATCCCTCTGAGAAGCTAAGGCATTCTTAATTTGCCTTTTGCTGTCCGTTCCTAGCTACACCTGCTAGCTCAGCTAATACCCCTGGTGTGACTGAAATATGGAGGGCATACGCAATTGATACATTTATTACATAACTAATTGTCCTAATGAAAGTGCCCATGTTCAACATATGGATATTGTTGGTCCTTTCCAGGAAACAGTTGTTTATTAATAAATAAACAGATAGTTGCTGAATCTCTACTGTGCCCGATCTAATGAGGCTGCAAAAGTGTTTCCACGTGGCAGTCTACCTTCAAGGACCTCATCACCTTGTGGGGACTGGCAAGGGTCCGCAATTCGGGACAATCAAGTCCTATCTGTGCTTCAAGCTTCTCCATCTCTGAAAGTGGAAGTAACATCTAAAATCTTTATTCCCAGTACTTAGGATGTCCGAGGGATTTCCAACACCATCCCCCTTTTATTTTTTTATATTACAACTAGCATTTTTTAACCTTAAAAAGTAATCTAGCTCCCTCAAGTCACCCGGTTTCTTCTTACCAAAAAAAGCTTTTTGGATGAGGCATAAATAAATGTAATTTTAAATCATTGGGGGCCCAACTTGATAACGTTTCCCCACTGTTTTTGGAATCCTCTATAATTACCATAATAATGAAATGGCCACAGACAGGAAACATTTTTCATCATGTAAATCATGAACACTGAAAAGGAAGGCTTCTTGGTATTCTTTTTCTTTCCAGAATGTGGGGAAGGGGGGGCAGCGGATGTGCACCTGTTCCCACGCTTGCATTTTCTTGCCTGGTAGGGGCTCAGGGAAAGGGCAAAGGATCCCAGCTGCAACACAGCACGCCATCACCTGTTCCTTGACATCTCCCACACAGACGGCACCCCGGCATTACCATTACATGGTGACTACAGCTTGCAAAATGTATTTCTGCCAAAAGTGTTGTGCAAACTTAAAGGAGAGAGTCAAAAAGACAGTGAGAGAGGCTAAGGGTAAGGGGGGAAATATGAGAGAAGATGGCTCTGAAAGCCTGCTTTAGGATAGACACGAGGACCAGTGAGACCCAAAAGACAGAGGCCAGACACCCCACGAGCCACCGAGGACCTACATTTTCTCTGGGAGCGCCTCGGCTGTCCTCACCGGAAACTGACGGGTCTTCTGCCCGAAGCAAAAAGTCTCATTTTAGGAACAAATTGATTAGACAGCACACTGGTCATTCTGTTGTGTTGCCCTGAGTTTTAGTGCGGCCACCTTGAGGAACAGTTTAACAGACACCGAGTTGGCGGCTGACAACCAAAGAGCCTCCCCGACAGAAGCCATGGCTGGAGCTGGATGCAAACGGAGCACCCTGGCCGTCGGGCTCCTGCATGCAGCCAGGTGACAGGGACCCAGTAGGGGCCTCTCTGGCTCCGGCTTGCAATCCTTTATCAGGGACCTGCTGCCCACACTTCACTCTGGGAGCTGGATGCCTGGCCGGGGTGCAGGCACACGGTGCTTGCTGAGCCGGTGTGCTTTTTTAGAAGAAGGTGGCAGGAAAGGGAAGTGGGAAGAGAGTGACTAATAAGGAAGTTGTTATGAAATAGAACCTGTCTGGGTTTGGAAGCCTGTGTGACAGCTCCAGGTGGAGAGGGAGAGAGCCTGTTTTTAGGGCTGACAAACACAGAGGTGCAGTGTCACTCCAGGCAGTGCCACTGTCCCCCCCCCCCCAGAGCCCAGGGCAAGTGTCCCTGTGTCAGGAGTGGCCCACGCAGCAACAGACGGCTGTAGACAGACGCAGGATCTGCACTGTCAGAGCGTGAGCTGAAGAGGCCTGACACGTCCACAACCGAATGAAGGCAAAATGAAAGGACTGGGACGTTAATGATAAAGAAAATACAGCAACATAGCAGGAAATGTCGACAATTAAAGGAGAAAAGCCATGGTATTCTACCTCCCTAATGAAGGTATTTTCATCTTGCAAAAGCTTTTCTAGCCTTGCCTACACTTACACATTTTTATGAAATTTTCGGCGGGCTCTGAATTTCATACCACTTTTCTCATTCATAAACATTTCCCAGCCTTCCTTCAGACTCTTCTTATCAGTGGTAATTGTTACAGAAGAATCCACCTAATGGATATACCATAATTTACTGAAATATTCCTCCATTCTGTAAGTAGATTGCTCTCTTTTTAAAAATAGCTTTATTGAGGTATAATGGGTATATGATAAATTGTATAAGTTTAAAAGGTACAGTTTGATAAGTTCAATACATGTATCACCTGTGAAACCCTCACCACAATCGATATAGAAATATACCTATCTCCCCCCCAAATTTCCTCCTGCCCCTTGGCAATCTCTCCCTCCCCTCCAAGTCATTTCCGGTAGTCCTCAGTGCCTCCTGGTAGCTGCGTCCTGAGGCAGTCCCCTCCCCTCGAATCTGGGTGGCCCTGTGATCCACTTTGAATAATAGAATGTGATGAAACTGACACCATGCTAGTCTCAGGCTAAGCCTTAGAAAATACTAGCAACTTGTGTTCTTGCGCACTTGAAATGTTTCTTCTTGGAACCTAGCCGCCATGCCATGGGGAAGCTCAAGCAACCATGTAGACCAGACCTCTGGTCCACCAATAACCAGTGCTTTGGGCCTTCTGGGCATGCTGGTGCTCCAGCCCACACCACAGGAAGCATGGTAGCCCAGCCAGCCCACAGCATCCTGACAAATAATAAATACATTATTGTGGTTTCAGCCACCAAGTTTGGAGTGACTTGTTACACAATTGCCAGTAAGAAAGACAGGCCAAGAACATTAGTGATTATTGTTAGGAGAGGCTCCCATTCTCTGAGAATGCCATGAGAGAGGACAAGGGATGTGAGGCAGGATTGTTCTCCAGCTCCATGGCACTCTCCAGTGATCACCTAATTATTGCCTCCTTTCCAGCTAAACTTGGCAGTGTGCTTCCATTTACTGTCCATCCTTCCTCACTTGGAGTTCACTCCTAGAACTGAGCTTTCGATCTTATCACCCCTTGAAAATGCTCTCCCTGGGGTCAGCAGTGACTTCACTGTTGCTTCACCAAGCAGATGCTTTCCAGCCCTCACCTTACTTGACCTATCAGCTGCATTTCTCTGCTAATCATTCCCTTCTGTAACTTGTCTTTTCCCTATGTGCATTGGGTAGGATAAATACTGATTTAGCCACATTTAAGAGACCTAAAGAAATAGTTGCTTAAAAAGCATAGGATTTTATTTCACTTTCATGCAAGCATTGGACTCAGTATTTTGGCTCTGCTCTGAGACACTGTCAGAGACCCAGATTCTTTCCATCTTCTTGCTCCAAAATTCCTGGCTGTTCCACCTGTGTGTGTGGTCCAAGATGGCTCTTCACCACTACTTCATTCCACTACTGGAAAAGGGGAAAATACAGAGGGGAGAACATGCCCCTTCTCTTTTGGAGAATCACCTATAGTTGCAAATAGCATTTCTGTTTGCATCCCATTAGCCTGAACAAAGTCACATGGTCCTATCTAGCTGCAATGAAGGCTGGGAAATGGAGTCTTTTTTTGTTTTTTTAAGATTTTATTTATTTATTTGAGAGAGAGGGAGAGAGAGTGAGAGAGAGCACGAGTGGGGTGCTCCCAGGACTCCAGGATCATGACCTGAGCCGAAGCCAGATGCTTAACCGACTGAGCCACCTAGGTGCCCCCCCCCGCACTCCTTTTTAAGGTTTATTTATTCATTTTCGAGAGAGAGAGAGCACAAGTGAAAGGGGCAGAGGGAGAGGGAGAGAGAAACTCAAGCAGACTCCACACTGAGTGTGGAGCCCAACATGGGGCTCAATCTCACAACCCCGAGATCATGACCTGAGCCAAAACCAAGAGTGGGACACCCAATAGACTGTGCCACCCAGGGATCTTTGGGAAATGTAGTCTTTAGCTGGATTGCCATGAATCCTGTCAAAAATTCTACCACCATGGAAGAGAGAACAGATGTTGGGTCAACTAGCATTCTCTGTCATACCCACCTATGTGACTACTACACCCAGATTTCTTGTATGTATTTAGGGACATAAGATTTTTTTTTTTTTTTAAAGATGGGATCATACCATATATATGTTTTGGTAATCAGATCTCTCCCCCATTAATGTATTGTAAAAGTTTATGTCAATAAATACACTTAAATAACATGACTTTTCATGTTGGATGGTGGAATCTCATATGTATATGCCATAACACTCTTTATTAACCATTTAGGTAATTTCAATCTGTCCTTTATGAGTAATATTAGCATGAAAATTCTTGTGACTTCCTTAAAATCAATTCCCTGATTTGGAAATGCTAGACGAAAAATCATTTTTTTTAAAGATTTTATTTATTTATTTGACAGAGAGAGAGACAGCAAGAGAGGGAACACAAGCAGAGGGCGTGGGAGAGGGAGAAGCAGGCTTCCCGCTGAGCAGGGAGCCCGACGCGGCGCTCCATCCCAGGACCCTGGGATCATGACCTGAGCCGAAGGCAGACGCTTAACGACTGAGCCACCCAGGCGCCCTACCAAAAATCATTTTTAATATATATTCTTCTCCAGTTTACAACGTCTAGACTAGAGAAAGGTTGGAGGCAAGTTGAACCACTGCATAGCATATGGTGGATTAGGGATGCCAAGTTCAAAAGAACCACATCCTAGAAACTAGTATTTCAAGAAGCAGAATTAATTTTGGCGAAATAACATCATTAATCACACTAATCCATTTTAATTTGGCTGGGTCTTTTTAATTTGTAATCTCGCCTTTGGTTTTGTAGTTGTAAAGAGTGTATACGTCAGTATTTAGGAAATGTCCTAATTTAAGAAATTCAAATCAACGGTGGGACTCTATAAGATACTGTCATTCTCAAGTCTGAGAAATCATGTCCTATCTTATCTAATCTTCAAATAAATCCTTAAAAATATGTATTATCATTCCCATTTTATAGATGAGAAAACTGAGACTCGACGAGTTTCAGTGAGCTGCCCAAACTCACACAACTAATCAAAGGCAGAGCCGGAATTTGAACCCAGGCAGGGCTGTCTCCAAAGCCCATGATTTCAATGCTAACTCCCTAATTAGCAGTGCTGGACTTGTGAATGGTGTGTGTCTCTCCCACCCGAGCCCTCTCACCTTGCTTTTGACCTTCCACTGCCATCTGCCCAGCCAAATCTACACAGTCTGAGAGTTTAGAGATTCGTGACCAGGTGAGAGGTCAAGACTTGGACATCTGGGATTTGGGTCTCGGAGGGACCGAGAATGCAGAAAGGCTTAGGAGGAATCTGTGATCAGAGCAGTTATCAACAACCTCTCAGTCACCTCAGGTTTTATGGCCTGTGAATCTAACCAGCATTTACAGTCTTGTTTTTATGGGTAAATATCATGTAAGTGCCAACAAACATTTGGAACCAGCTGGATATAATCTAAACTGCTTATGTTCAGATCAAGTCTGTTTGATGAGGAATCTGCTGAGAAGGTGGTGTCTGCCTCCGTTATGGGTGGGTTAGCGTTCTCTCTGTTTAGTGTCCCACCCTGTCCTCCTGGCTCTGTCTGCCACTTCATGAAGGGCCTGGAATCAGAAGGGTTTAGTAGAGGCTCATCAGCACATGTGGGCAGTGGGACCTGAAGGATGTACCTGGCGAAAGACATGAAACAATGCACGGGGAAGACAGGGAAGGAAATGCAGTGAAATGTTAGTAGTGGTTGTCTCTGGGCTGGTAGCATTATGGGAGATTTACGTCTTCTTTATACTTTTCTACAATATCAATACATTGCTTTTGATATGAAGAAAAAATATTTGGGGGATGAAAGAGAAAGGCATTTATGACAAAACTCACTCCTGGAAAGGAGCGCTCTTGCCACACACAGCCATCTGTTATGTTTTCCTAAGTGTCCCCCAGTGTAAGAAGACAATAGGAGCCACAGATTGGATTTGGAGTAAAATATGGACAATTGTGATGGCTGGAAGCGTGCCAAGGCACTTGTTAAAGATGTAGGCAGCGACATACTTCTTTGTTTCTTCTCCATTGACTCCTATCCAGCTGAGCATTTATTCCTCTCTCCTTCCCCACCCCCCCAAGCCTGGGCTCTCCCCCCTCCCTCTAGTGACTGGCACTTGAAAGGGAAGCTTATGTGGTCCTCCAGAATAAAGGTGGTGCCTGCTCCTTAATCCACTGTGGTTGTCCTGGGTATGAGGCTCCTTTGGCTACCTGCTGCTGCTGCCGGCATTGGTTCTATACCTTTGGTGGGCTCTCCTCCAAGCCGTAGGCTGCCATAGTGTGGGCATATGGGCACCTCCTCACTGACACAGGCCCTGCCCTGAAACCCTCTGGGGCAATCAGTGGCTCCTTCTCTGAGACATTAATATAACTTTCCACTGGGGGCCCACACCCCCCAAATCCACAACCTCCCAACCACCTCTTAGTATTCAGGCTGCAGCCCCTCCCGTCCTTTAGCCCCCATCTCAAACTCCTGGGCTCCACCCGCCCTGCTCCAACCCTTCCCCATTTTGGGTAACTCCCAACTCTCCCTAGAAGGGTCCAGAATGACTAAATAGAGACCTGGGTGGGGTTGTCTTTTCAGCAGCTTTTATTTATTTGTTTATTTTTAAAAAGATTTTATTTATTTATTTGAGAGAGAGAGAATGAGAGACAGAGAGCACGAGAGGGAAGAGGGTCAGAGGGAGAAGCAGACTCCCTGCCGAGCAGGGAGCCCGATGCGGGACTCGATGCGGGACTGGATCCCGGGATTCCAGGATCACGACCTGAGCCGAAGGCAGTCGCTTAACCAACTGAGCCACCCAGGCACCCCTTTTCAGCAGCTTTTAAAACACAGAAAAGCCAATCATTCTCTGTGGAAGAGTGGGCACAGAACTGAAGAACACAAAAGCCTGGCTCTTTGCTGTGAGGGAAAGGGAGGAAATTGTCTTATTGTTTTCCTCAGGAGTCTAAAGCAGCAAAATAAATCACTAACTGGGTGTTATATGCAAACAAAATATGTTAACTAATTACTCCAACTGCCCAGGTGTATCTGAGGGCAGGGGAACCACGAGGGGACCGTCATCTAAACATACTCTCCAATGTCATGTCCCTTCAACCATTTTACCTGTGGGAGACCGCACATAACATCAAATTTACTGTCTTCACCATGTTAAAATTACAGTTCAGCAGCATGAAGCACATTCACATTGCCCTGCAACCATCACCGACTGTTCATCACCAGAACTTTCTCTTCTTCCCAAACTGAAACTCTTGACCAATTAAACACTAGCTCCCTATTTCTGCCTCCCCACAGCCTCTGGCAACTACCCTTCCACTTTCTGTCTCTATGAATCCAACTACCCCAAGTACTTCATATAAGGGGAACTATACAGTATTTGTCCTTTTGTGACTGGCTTATTTCATTTAGCATGATGTTCTCAAGGTTCATCCGTGTTACAACATGGGTCAGAATTTCCTTCCTTTTTTTAAGGCTGAATAGTATTCCATTGCATGTGTATATCACATTTTATTTATCCATGTTTATCCATCAATGGACATGGGGTGCTTCCAATCTTTTGGCTATTGTAAATAATGCTGCTATGAATATTGATACATAAATATCACTTCAAGTCCCTCTTTTCCATTCTTTCTGTTTCAACAACTTTTTTGAAGGTCCTATATTGACACAATGGTTATTAAGTCTATGTTGAAAATCATAGGGTAAAATTAAGACAGTAAGATATGGAGAAGCTGGTCCAAGTGTGACTCCTGCTGATGCTCACACCTCTACTGATGGCAGCCCAGTGAGCTTGCTCTGCCTCTGGCAGGAAATTTCTCAGTGATTCTCCCAGACAAATCACTGAAGATAAGCAAATAACACTGAGAAAAGATAAAGAGAATTGGGCGCTTTCAATTTGTCCATAACTGGACTCAGGTGCCTTTCCCCGATATAAGGTAATCCTGAAGGATTCCTTTTTGAAAATCAAGTGTTGACTAGGTGAATCTCCAGGGCCCAGGCTACATCTCTGGCTTGTCACCATCTGGGCAGTGTGATCTCAATCAGAACAGGAGGAAAACCCACTAAGGCAGGGAAAACGATATTAGCTATCTTTACACCTTGGCTACCCCACCTCGAAGAAGGACATGGCTTTGGTAAGTATCTCCAGTCTTCTTTCTTCTTTCTTTTTTTTCTCCTCCTCCTCCTCCACCTCCTCCTCCCTTCTCCCCCTCCCCCTCCTCCTCCTCTTCCTCGTCTTCTTCCTCTTCCTCCTCTTCCTCTTCCTCGTCTTCTTCTTCGTCTTCTTCTTCCTCTTCCTCCTCTTCTTCCTCATCTTCTTCTTCTTCTTCCTCTTCCTCTTCCTCCTCTTCCTCCTCTTCCTCCTCTTCTTCTTCTTCCTCCTCTTTCTTCTTCTTCCTCTTCCTCTTCCTCCTCCTCCTCTTCTTCCTCCTCCTCTTCCTCCTCCTCCTCCTTCTTCTTCCTCTGCCTCTTCTTCTTCTTCCTCTTCCTCTTCTTCTTCCTTGTCTTCTTCCTCTTCCTTCTTCCTCTTCCTCTTCTTCTTCCTCTTCCTCCTTCTTCTTCTTCCTCTTCCTCCTCCTCCTCCTCTTCCTCTTCTTCTTCTTTTTTAATTAGCTCTGTCTAAAACTAAAACCAAAACCAAAATAAGCTCTTTTTGGTCAAACCAAATTATTAAAACATTCTGAATAGCCTCAGCATTAACAAAAAATGAGACCAAGTTTGCTTTCATTTTTGTTTTTAAAGAACGAAATCAAGCATCTGAAATCTGATGGGTGTTAACTCACTGAAACCCTGCACAGGGGTTTCCGGACTGAGCTTTGCTTTGCACCAAACAACCGGGGCAAAGGGATGGGGAAGGGATCTTTGGAGCCCAACTGTAACAAGCTGCCACTTGGGAGGCCAGGTTAAAAGGCTATTCAACTGGAGGGCTAACACTCAGAAAAGATTACTTTTATATGAAGATAAACATGAATATCTTATAGAAAAGAAGACAAGTTTTCCATTCAGAAGGCTAAGAGGAAACTGAAACTTGAAGTGAACCAGTTGGGTCGCAAGCCCCAGGACCTGGGGATAAGCATGTACTCTTGTTTGCACTTCTGGAAACTTCACTGAAAAACATCTGAGAAGGTACTAGGTAGCCTTGGTCCCTCTCTCAATGTCATGACTTCTCACCTTCAGTTCAGTATTAGCCAGTATGGTAGCCACTGTAACGAGCAAGCTCCAAATGTCAGTGGTTTAACACAAAAAAGTTTACATGTTCGCTCACATCACATCCAGTGAAGACGGGGCTGTGGTGTGTATGACAGACTCTGTTCCATGCTGTCATTCAGTGACCCAGGCCCCTTCCATCTTGTGGCTCTTTTGTCACCTAGGGTTTTAGAGTCCTCTACTAGGTTCTCTACATCCAGCCAGCAGATCAACGAAGAGAGAGGGTGTGGAGGATCTCACAGAAGGTTTTGGGAGCCAGGCCTGGAAGTGGTGTCCATCGCTCCACCCACATTTCATTGGCCAGGACTAGTCACATGGTCCCTGCTTGCAAGGGGGCTGGGAGATGTCATCTGGCAGTGCCCACAGGAGGAGCAGAGCACACAGATAATTGGCAGGCACCAGCAGCTTCTATCTCGAATGAACTGGCTTATTCTTTTTAACGTTTTCCTTTATGCTCTCCGGACAGAGCATATAATGGCCCACTCACAAATCTACACTAGATTCCTGGCCAGTCCATGGTTGTTTATCACAGGCTTCTGTTCTCAAAGCTGCCAGGCCTCCAGGGGCCATTTTCTGCAGCGGAGGGTGGGGGGGGGGGGAGTGGGATGGGGGAGTGGGTGGGGGGGTGGGGGGGTGGGGAGTAGCCCTTCCCCTGTTCTGCAACCTACTGTCACCTGGGGCAGTGGGGAGAGGACTTAGCAGCTTTGCTGGGGCATCCTGCCTTCACCATCCACCTTACAATCTCACCCCAGTATCACAGATCTCTTTAGAAAAACAACTTCTCTAGCTTTTGTTCTTAACTTTTCTCTCTTAGAAGGGCTCCCAAACTGTCCGTGGAACCAAAGAGAGGCACAGCCACCTGCATCCTGTCCCCTCGCCAGGAACTCTCCAACACCAGGTACCACTTCTCACTTGTAGTCAAATGCAGAGATTCCAGGCCACTGAAATCAACCAAATCTTTGGGTCCACTGCCTCAGCAGGCCATCAAACAAACCAAGACAAGTCTGAGTGCCTTGTTGAGGCTTAATTAGTCACCAAATTAATTATCTGTTATTTCCTCCGTTACAGATGGAGAAAAAAAATGAACGTCTGTGAGTGTGGCAAAATCAGAGAAGGTGGATTATAACTGTGAGGCAGCATACGGAGCAGCCTGACTGAGCTTCAGGGCCGTACAATGATGGCTGCAGCATTAGGAGCCGAGAACCAGGCGGGCTTTGGCTCAGAGGACCAACAGGAAAGGGCGGTCTTAGGGACGTTCCTTAGGAATAAGCAGCCAGCCTGCTGATAGATGCAATGTGTCAGAGTCCTTGGCAAAGGGACTTCTATTGAATCTGAAGTTGTGTGGGCTTCTTTGAAAATACTGGTGTCAATCCAAGTCTTTTATTGCCACTGCATTTTTATTTCCTTTTCTCACTTATGTTTATATTTCTCATTGCCCACCCTAGTCCTGCATGGTTTACCTGCCATTTTACATACCAGCGACACAGATCTTTTTTAACCACAGTGAGGTCACATCCTAACATTATTAATAGGCCTTTTGTTAATTTTGAGTGAGAGGAAAAATTCTCCAGTTCTTCATGTAGATCTTGATTGGGCTTGAATAGAAAAAGCATTTTATTTTCTCCTCTAATATTTATTAAGCATCATACCATGCTAACATTTCTCTGGGGCTTCAAATGATTTTGACGGAGTAGTGGATGAGGGGAACATCCACCCCCAATTTTTCCCTCTTTCTCTCCTTGGCCTCTTATGGTCCTCCTTCCACACCACTGCCTCCAAAAGAAAGTCACCTCATGGGTCAAAGTTCACAGTGGACCCTTTCCGAAACACCGCACGGAGTCTGCCCTCTTGCCGCACGGCAAATCTGTCATCCAGCAGGTGGTCCCTTTTCCTCACCTGTATAATGAAGCATATGATTTATTACAAACTGGGTCCAAGGCCAAATTTCTATTCATAAAACCCTGTCATCTTTGGATGAACTGTACTGTTTAAGGGCCAAGATTATGATGAAACACTGGCTCAGCAGCTCACAATGGTGGGAATTAGGAAATGCAGAAAAACCTTCAACAGTGTACAGAGACATTCAGAATACCCAGCTTCTGAGCTGTCGGTGGAGGTGGCCTCATTTCGTTCACAGTGCTAATATTTCCAAGCCTGGATCCTCATACATTTATTGAACGACTTGTCTTGAGATCAGTCCAATGCTCTTATTTCAGATCTGTCAAAATACCACCTCTTCCAAGAAGTTCACTAAAATTACGTGGAAGTGAAATAACGATCTTCTTTCCTTTTTCAGCTGCCTTGGAACAGCCTCTCCTCTCGTGGCACCAAAACTTGAACCAGCTATTTACTTCATCTCCAGATGGGTTCTTTTATCTATAAATGCATTACTGTAACATTTCCTAGAACACAAATGGCTGAAGATATCAGACAGAGCCAGCACAGGAGATATTTAAGAATAGAGACTTTGCCTTATTCAACCTTGTGTGTTCTATAGGGCCCACTACCTGGTAGGTGCTGAACAGTAGGTGGATGAATGAATTTAATAATAAGACGCCACTGGTTTTATCACCCAAAAAGACTCTGAGTGGCTCTGTATGATCCCTACCATGTTTCAGGGTTCTTGAAGACTGTGCTTGTGTCTCAAAAAAGAAAGTATAGGGCGCCTGGGTAGCTCAGTCAGTTAAGCATCTGACTCTTGATTTGGGGTCAGGTCATGATCTCAGGGTCGTGCAATCGAGCCCCGTGTCAGGCTCCATGCTGGGCATGGAACCTGCTTAAGATTTTCTCTCTCTCTCTGGGGCACCTGGGTGGCTCAGTCATTAAGCATCTGCCTTCGGCTCAGGTCATAATCCCAGGGTCCTTGGATTGAGCCCTGCGTCAGGCTCTGTGCTGGGCATGGAACCTGCTTAAGATTTTCTCTCTCTCTCTCCCTCTGCCCCTCCCCCCCCAAAAAAAGTATAAATAAGAGAAACAACTTGGACCTTGGACACACAGTCACAAAGCCAGACAAACCTAGCCCTGAAGTGAGCAGTGGCAATCGTCCAGCCATTGATTTCTTCATATCTGGACATTTGCAGGAATGATGAGATGCTGCCTTTACAGTGACTCCAAATTGCTGCTTCTTAGTCCCTTAGCTTCTACAAGGTAATCTTGTCTTCTGACCCCAAACCACAACGGTCAGAGCTGCAGAACAATATACTATAGCAAGAGAAGTGCACACTGCCTCAGCATTTCTCAAAGTGTGTCCCACCCAGCCACAGTCTCAGGAGCTACCTGTGCCAGAACATGCTCGGGGGCCAAGTGAGTTGGTCAACGTTACACATTATGCCCCCATCTCAAGCACTACAACGTGCACTTGTATGTTAAAGACTCTGGGAAGTGGGCCTGCTAAATATATTTGATCCTAGAGCCCTATTTTCATATAACGTCTATCACTTTTACACAGAACACACTTTAAGAAAGACATTGTTGCCTGAAGTGTCATTGACAGTGTTTTCATGCAGGTGGAGCAGGATCTGCAACCTGCAATATGTTTGTGCCAGAAATGGCATGCAGGTCATTGGCTACCAACAGACTTTTCCCCTATTTTACTGAAAGGTGACCCTGACCATCTGCCATAGGAGTTACATGTAGCTACACACCCTGCAAATGAGGCTTGGCAGGTAGACCAGAAAGACCTGAAAGTGGGCAACTTGATTGCACAGTCTTGTGAAGGCTGGCACCATGGGGTAGAGCTGCCAGCCCCCAGCCTGGGTCTCATTCCTGGAGACGCAGCAATGGAAACACATTTGACACTTAAGTCAGTGGCAGATCAGAGACCGGCATATTTCCTACAAAGATGAGATTTGAGGGCATGTTCATGGTATTTGCTGTTATTACTTTGAAATAGGTCCACAACCTAGCAGCCTAGATGGGGAAATATGCATAATCTTCTTTGCAAAATTACAATGGTCCCAGGGGTTATTCGGGCTCCCAGGGCAAAAATATGTACCAGACATTGGTATGTGAGACAGGTTTCCCAATCTTGATGGCAGGAAGCTAAGGCGTCCTATTCAGTCACAGCATTGTGGTTTTCCTGGTGTTCAGGGGCTAGACTGGCGTTTTCTCTGATGAGATTCTCTCCTCCCCTCTGTCCTTCTATGCTGTGTCCCTTTGCCCAGTGATTGGCCTGACACCCACCTTGCTTCAGGGATGAGGAGACACTGCAAAAAGCTGAGAAATACCTGAAGAAGTCAGTTCTTGGCCTTTGATTGTCAAGAGCCTAAGTCTCAGGAACAACAAGAAAAACCCAGGGTGTGAAAAATAGATTTGTAAAAAAACCTGATGAGGGGACATGGTTTCCTCTCCTGATCCCCACGCCCTCATCCAAACTGGAGTTTTCCCAGTGGGGGAAGGAGAGCAGATTGGAAGGAGTGGGAAGCCACTGATGGGTTCTGGGGGTGTGCTGTGCCCTGCTCTCTACTCCACACTGAGATTTAGAGAAGGCAAGGGATGATGGAAGGATCTGGAAGGTGGGAGAGATTGGAGTGTGTAGATTTATGGAAGTGGCAAGATGGCAGAGAAGATGTCTGCAGGCTTTACCAAGTTCTCCGTGAGAGCCAGCGGGCCACCAGGTGCCCAAGAGTGGCACTAAACTCGCACAGAGAGAGAGTGGAGACAGAAGGGAACACGGGGTACCTCAGCAGTGAATCAACAACCAGAACAACAGACATGAGGACACAGGCACAGCCGGGACCCCTTAGGACCATGTCAGCACCCTAAGGATGAGGAGAAGACACCGTGGGGGGAGTGTGAGCCTCTGACAACGTCACCGGGCCAGGCTGCTATTCCAGCATAAACCGTCACGTGAAAAAGAAATCAACCCTCTCATTTAAGAGACTGTGATTTAGTCTGTCCTGTGCTTGGAGAGCCGAGCGGAAGGAGGGAGAGCCCACGACGGCAGACAGACACACACGGGCACTGAGGAGGAAGCTGACGATGTGTACGGAAGCGGCCCGGGAGGCTGTGGGGATGCCCAGGGCGGGCGAAGGGGATAAGCAGGGCCCCGAAAGCAGCCACTGGGTAGCTGCTCGCCCACGCCTCCCGTCTTCCGTCTCTCAGAATGGCATCCGGCACCTTCTGGGGAAGCAGATTTTCTCCCTGTCTGCTCTACTAGTCAAGACTCCTGCTTGTTAGTGAGGAAAACCCCACCTTCAATGAACTTAAACAAGAAAGGCAGTGTGTTGGTTTGTGTAACAGCAAAGTGAGACATCCGTCCATCTCAGAGGAGGTACTACTGGACCCAGTAGCTCAAGTCCTATAATCACACTCTTGCTCTGACTCCCTCTTGCCCGTTTTAAGAGTTTTTGTGGACTTCAGTCTCCAGCAACCCACCCCCCCTGCTCCCTGACCGTGGATGGGGCTGAAACCACCAACCTTCTAAACTTCGGGTCCTTCTGGTGATCAGCGCCATCCAAGGCTCTCTGGGGACCCCACCTGAAGTCACCTCACTGGCATAAAGTCAAGTGTGACAGAAAGGAGCTCGTTATGAAACACAAAAGACAGCCCTACGATGAAGTTCCAAGGCTTTTAGAACTTCAGCACCAGGAATCAGAGACAAAGGCCAAATATATATGTCTTATTATATACCACAAGAAGACCATGTTTCACAATTGTGGCCTATGCCTAGCACAGTGGCTGGCCCAGTGGGCAAGCAGTCAGCATTTGCTCAGTGAATGAGTGAGCTAACCAACGAATACGTATTTCCTCTGAAGTGTAGGAGAAGCTCCCCCAGGCGCTGGGGTGCCAGAGTTGAGCCCTGGCCTTGGAGCCACTTGGATAATTAAAAATGGCTTGTGCCCGCCTTCCAGGGGAGCCCTGGGTGGATTTGGAAGTGTGTCTCTCCCCTCCACAAGAGAAGTGGGCTTTTGGTTGGCTCCCTGAATGGCTGGTCCTAATGTACCCAGGGGAAGCAGCTCTCTACAGGACAAAGGGACGCAGGCCACCTTGTTTCCAGTTTCCTGGCCAGGTCCTCCCTCCTCCTCCTCCTCCTGGGCAAGACAGCCTCAGATGGGGCTTCAAGGAGGTCGGCACTGGCAACTGCAGGAACCTCTCAGAAGCAGACTCCTAGTAAATTAGCCGCTCGAGAAAGAGACCTGAACCCACCAAGAGAGCAGTGCCATGGGATTGTGTAGTCCCAGTACTGAAGAGAATTGTTTTCCCTGAAAAACAGATTCCCAGAAATACTAAGGTAGAAGGTAATCAATATAATTCCAACGAGGGAATTCCTATCAGGAGGTTGGGGGATGGGGGACGAATAACACTATTAATGATTCTGTTCAGTCACTTTCCCATCTGTTGTCTAAAAAAAACAATAAATAAATAAAATCAAAGATAGGCACGTTATTTCTGCTCTTGCCAAACCCAACAGGCATGACTACCATCATAAATAAGAAACCTAGATCTTATTTCATTGACATTAATGCTCAAAGGATTATAAAAATAAGTCAAAACAGTATTCAAAGTATATAAAATTTGAATATGTTTCCATCAAATAATGCAAATGAAAATAAAGGTGAAAAACATGAAACATTTTTAAATGTTCATGTTTTCAAAGATGCATTTTTCTTCTAAAAATTAGAAATTTATCTTTAAAATTAAAAGGCAAAACGTAACATATAATATGTGAAGTTTCAATCAAAATTATTTAAATAAAATCATTTTAGAAAAATAAAGTTGTTCATGATTCTAGTGTTCCACGTCCATCGAGTTGCCAATATAAGAAATGCATCACATTACTCATGTTACATCAAGATCTATGTAAATGAAAATCATTTAAATGTAATATGAGTTAATATAGCAAAATATTCCCCAGTTGCCATGTGCATCTGTTGTAAATACCACGTCAATCTGTGAGTACCCCCAGATCCAGAACCAGGAATTGAAACTCAAAGAGAAGCAAGGATGCCCAGCTCCATGAGGAACTGACACTTGGTTAAGCAACAGCCTACTACTACATTTATGCTAGTTGAGGGGAAGGGCTTGATGCATTGATTGATTTGTCATTTAGGTTGACTGAGTACTTATGCACCTCGAATCCTCCCTGCACTCCAAAGTTCTCCATGCCCACCTGAGTCAGGAACAGTAGAAGCCCTAAACCTTCTTGGCATCCAGAGGTGGTCTCTTTTGGGCACACAGTGCAGATGTGGAGGTCTGGGGCCTGAGACCTGAGGAGGGGCTGGTAACAACAGAGGCTGTTTGGGGTATGGATCACGCTCTGCCAGGTGCTGATCAGATAGATCCCCAGGGAGAAAAGGCCCGTGTGCTCTTCAATACATTTATTTTTGTGTGGTTTGTGATACGGGGGCCCTGGAAAGCAGGAGTGGGCAAACCTTTTCTGTCCAGGGCCAGAGAGTAAATATTTTTGGCTTTCGTCTTTATTGAGATTACTCAAGTCTGCCATCGTAATACAAAAGCAGCCAAAGACAATTTGTAAATGAATGAGCGCGACTGCGTTTTTTTTTTTTTTTTCATCTGGGACACTACTTTTATTTGTAGAAAGACTTGCAAAGGGCCTTTAGCCACTTCAGCCTGCTTCACACATATGACATAAGCCATGTGGTTGTCCAAGTGGTTTCTCCATTCTGCAAGGATCTACCTCCCCCATTCTTGTGCTGGTGTTCAACCTGAGTTTAATTCTCACATGCATTTGGCAGGAACAATCTTCCACTGAGCTCTATATAGTTTGGTAATTTAGCAGCTTTCTTAATTTTTTAAAAAATTTTTTATTGTTATGTTAATCACCATACACTACATCATTAGTTTTTGATGTAGTGTTCCATGATTCATTGTTTGTGCATAACACCCAGTGCTCCACGCAGAACGTGCCCTCTTTAATACCCATCACCAGGCTAACCCATCCCCCCACCCCCCTCCCCTCTAGAACCCTCAGTTTGTTTTTCAGAGCCCATTGTCTCTCATGGTTCGTCTCCCCCTCCGACTTACTCCCCTTCATTCTTCCCCTCCTGCTAACTACGTCTTCTTTTTTTTTTCTTAACATATATTGCATTATTTGTTTCAGAAGTACAGATCTGTGATTCAACAGTCTTGCACAATTCACAGTGCTCCCCATAGCACATACCCTCCCCAATGTCTATCACCCAGCCACCCCCTCCCTCCCACCCCCCACCACTCCAGCAACCCTCAGTTTGTTTCCTGAGATTAAGAATTCCTCACATCAGTGAGGTCATATGATACATGTCTTTCTCTGATTGACTTATTTCACTCAGCATAACACCCTCCAGTTCCACCCACGTCGTTGCAAATGGCAAGATCTCATTCCTTTTGATGGCTGCATAATATTCCATCGTGTATATATACCACATCTTCTTTATCCATTCATCTGTTGATGGACATCTTGGCTCTTTCCCCAGTTTGGCTATTGTGGACATTGCTGCTATAAACATTGGGGTGCATGTACCCCTTTGGATCCCTACATTTGTATCTTTGTGGTAAATACCCAGTGAGCACGACTGTGTTCTAATCAGACGTGATTTACCCAAACAGGCTGGATTTGGTCCAGTTTGCAGGCCTTTCTAACTAACACACGGGGCCCTGGGCAGGGCCGCTCTTGTCTGAATCTAAAGGCTGTCTGACTTCTGACTGTTCCAGCCCCACAACCTCATGAGTTTAAGCACTCCTAAAGCAAGGGATTCCTAAGAAACACGAAACCTTTGTGATCATCGGCTAAACCTCGCCTGGTTTCTCGTAGCCCCCTGAGAGTGCTGGCCACATAGCTGTGTGACCTTGGGCAGGTCATTAAACCCCTTCCTCTCAGCTTCATTCCTTCATCTGTAAAGTGATCACCTTGCACCATTCGCCCTCTCGGAGCACCACAGAGAAAGTCAAAACAGTGATGACAGTTAACACTTGCTAAGTGCGTTGCTGTTTTCCAAATCGTTTCCTATTTGACCCTTATAAGAATCTTAGGAGGTAGTCGGTCCCAACCCCATTTATACAGGCGTGGAAACTGTGAGGCAAAGAGTATGTAAGTAACTTGCTAAAGGACCCTCGCACGGTAACCAGCAGAAACCAGGTCTCAAAGGCAAGTATCTTCATTCTCAAGGTAGGGCCACTTTTGCCTCAACTCTCTGGGATCTCCATGTGAATATTCAGTGCTACGTGAAACCAGTGCTGTTGGGAGACATTTTTTTCATCTTAGACCCTTGACCCTCCGGATTATAATTCTCCTAATATTTAAACTTATTATAGACACTAGACATTCTGTCACAACGTCTGTGACACAGTTATTACTGAACAAACACCATTTATACCTGTATCTTGGGTTGTGCCGTTAGGAACAGAAAACATACCAACTTTATTTTCTCCCCATATGGGCTTTTTCATTAGGTTGCCAATGAGCAAGCTCATTGCCAATTCAGCGGTGATTATATAAGCACTGCTTCTTTCCCCCAGATGACTCTCACCTGCACAGGTTCAACACGCCTGCAAGAAGGACATTCAGGAAGCTCCTCTGCCTAATGGGGTTCACGATTAGACCTGATGCTGCCTCATTTACTCACAGGGGCTGCTTCCCAAGTGGGGCACATTTTGCAATTCTCCATTCCAAGCCAAACTTCAATCTCTTTCATTTCAGTGGAATTACAGTTTGTCACATAGCTCTAGAAACTGGGCTGTTTGACTTCTAATGTTTACAGATGTTTCATAGTTTACTTGTTTTTGTGCTAAGGGGCCGTAATAAGAATTATGTCCATTACTCATTAAACATTTGATTCTTTCTGACATTTTCAATCCTATGAGCTCTATGCTTCCTCATACTCACATTTAACTGTTCCCTCACAATGTTTGCCCTTTCTCATACAGATTTGGCAACTTTTTAAAAAAGATTTTATTTATTTATTTGACAGAGAGAGACACAGCGAGAGAGGGAACACAAGCAGGGGATGTGGGGGAGGGAGAAGCAGGCTTCCCGCCCAGCAAGGAGCCCGATGCGGGCCTCGATCCCAGGACCCTGGGACCATGACCTGAGCCGAAGGCAGACACTTAACGACTGAGCCACCCAGGCGCCCCCATACTTGGCAATTTTCATCTTATGGAGCTCTGCACCATGGTAGCTACAGATCACATATGGTCACTAAAGTTTAAATTAGTTAGATTTGAAAATTTACTCTCTCTAGCCCAATTTCATGTGCCAATGGCTATACAATCCTGGGCAGCACAGACATAGCCCTTTTTAATTATTGCAGAATGTTCTACTGCAGAATATTCTACTGAATGTTCTAGTGCTGTATAATGGATTTAGAAACTAATTTGGACAGGGGCGCCTGGGTGGCTCAGTCGTTGGGCGTCTGCCTTCGGCTCAGGTCATGATCCCAGGGTCCTGGGATTGAGTCCCACATCGGGCTCCCTCCTTGGCGGGAAGCCTGCTTCTCCCTCTCACACTCCCACTGCTTGTGTTCCTGCTCTCGCTGCCTCTGTCTCTGTCAAATAAATAAATAAAATCTTTAAAAAATATATTAAAGAAACTAATTTGGACAAACTTCATAACTGGTACAGATTCATCTGAGAACTGCTCTTGACCCACACTTTCTTCTTTTAAACCACCCAGACTAATACTAAGACCAAGACTCCAGTAATCTCAGGGACCAATTGCTGATTATATATCATGTGCCATGCATTGAACTAAGCCCTTACTCTATCCCATCTCACTGAATCTTTATAATATGTTCATGTTATTATCAAGACTTATTAGGAACCTGAGGCCCAGGGCCACATAGTAAAAGGCAGATTGGAGATCTGACCAATGTTTTTCTGGCTTTAGAGCTTGAGCTCTCAAATACTCAGTGATACTAGCTCCTCACCCTCATTTTCCTCTGCCCCTTACGCTGATGTGGGCCTGGCTAGGCAACCTAGGGATGGGGCTGAGGCCGGACGTCATGCTGGAGGGGTGCCCTGCCAAAATCGAGAGCAGAGCAGGACGTGAGGAGGCAGCGTGAGGGTATCTGGGTGGGGGGAAGAGCCCAGGCTAATTTTTTGCCATAATGGAGGTAGTGTCCTTCATGACACAACTACTGAGGCTTTTTAGAACCTGGATACCTTTCCACTGGAAACACCCAAATAAGAAAAATCACCGGTTGGGCTGTTAGGAGCAGTGAGTAAAATTTGACATTAACCAAAAGAACCGAATGCGTGGGCTGCTGCTTCTCATTACTCTCTTTTTCATTTTTTCTTTCTGAGAACACTTATTTCCTTCCACAGGCCCCACCCCGGGCCAGCTATTATCACAGTCTGTGTTTCACACACTTTCTCTGGGCCAACTCTGTGAGAAGACTGGCCACAGCCACTTGTTCAAAACAAACAGTCCATATGTCTGCCCTGAATACTGACTTCCTACTTTGAAGCTTACATTTAGATTTGGTTTTAATGCAAACCAATCTACAGATTAGAGAGCCGAAAATTGTGTCTCTGGGAGGCAGCCTGGAGGTTTTCTTGAGCTCGCTGTGAAAACCGTGTTTCACATCAGGCATGAATTTCTTACTAGCCCTTCTTTCCTAGCGTTCCTTTCTTCCCTTATAATTTTTCTTTCTTTCACATGAGCCTTTGAAACTTGGCATGCCAGCTGTCAGGACTATTTATACTATTACTTTTTTTTATAGGTCATAACTTTGCTGGACTGAGCAAATCCAAATTGGGATAAGTAACACAGAGCATCCTCCCAAATAAGGCCCAGGATACAGAGGACATTTCCTTGCAATCAAACAGTGTTACATGATCTCCAGGATCAGATGTGGCCTCCAACCTACTCTAGAAGGAAGAGTCCTAGATGACAGAATGGAGAACTGCAGGAGTCTGCCTCCCAGGGCCATGGTCTCTTGGACCTGAATATGGTGTGCCAGCTCCAGTAATAAGACCGTTCATTAAGCATCCACCTGGCAAATCAGACACATTGGGTAATTAGCAGTGATGAGTAAGAAGACAAGAGCAGACCAGTTAAAAAACCTCCACCTATTAGTCACATTCACAAGTTACCAATTACCAAACACCAGCCAAATTTTGTCCATAATCAAGAATTTAAAAAAGATCTATTGAGAAGGCAGACTTTTGAGATCATGATGTCAGAGCTGGGTTGAACTGCATGAGTGAGTCAGAATGGAAATTAGTCATTAGGTCAACAGACAAAGTGAATAATAGAAGATAATAAGACTTGGAAGAGTCAGAACCAACTGGCTGAGACATAAAAGCACCATATGGCCAAAGCTGAATTTCAAGATTTCAAGACCTGGGCAAAATCGTTACTAGACTTCATAATGTTGAGTGAACTGTAGGCTCTGAGAATCATGGACCATGCCTATTTTTACTTCCCATTGTATCGCCAGCACCAAATAGCACCCAGCATATTCAGTAATTAATCAATCAAGTGAAATGAAGTAATCAATGAAGTAATCAATCAATCAAGTGAAATTCGTCTTCTTTTGTCACAAGTACTGCCTCTCTTGGTCACGTATCTCCAGGGTATCCTGAGAAGTTGGTAGCTTCCCAGGTGCCCCAAATGGGCAGACCTCAGTAAACTGTGGTCTGTTCTTCAAGCAGTCCTGTTTTGTCTCATTTTTCTGCTCTCCATCAAACCTCAAACTATGCTGGAACCCTCCCTCTACAGGGCCAGTTCATTTCATTAACTCATTTGTACTGGGTCAATGAGTGGAAATAAATATATGGCAATAAGTGTGACCATCCCTCCTTATAACACATTTTAATTTTAATGTTATGGTGAAGAGCGAGGACTTTGGAATCACACTTGGACTGGAATCTTCTACTCAATAGCTGTAAGACCCTGAACAAGTTATTTAGATTCTCTAAGCCTTCATTTCCTCATCTGTAAATAAGGGTTATAAATAGCACAATCCCTACCTCACAGCCTACTTGGGAGCAGGAAGTAAAACTACCCAAGTAAAGTGCCCAGCATAGTGCCTGTCCCATGGAAAGCACACATTAAATCAGCAGGTTCTCCAAGTGTTGTCCCCAGACTCCAGCATCAGCATCCCTAGGAATTGGTGAGAAATGCAAATTCTTGGTCCCACCCCAAAACAACTGAATCAGAAACTCTGGGTGTGGCGCCCAATAACCTGTGTTTTAACAAGATTTCCAGGTGATTCTGACACAAGCTGAAGTTTGAGAACCACTGTGGCAAATGTCAGCAATAAATTATAATAATAATGTAGTATAATAGTTAGCATTTATATTATCATAATGCATTGATATGACTAGTACTTTGCCAGGGACCATGTAAAATACTTCAGTGCAGTTGTTTTCAAACCAAGTTCTGGGAAGCTTTGGGGCTCAGGGAGATACGTAGGCCACCTCCGAATCTCAAGGGACAGGTCACGAGAAAAGATCTAGGCTGTCCCCAGCTCTGTTCTGACAAGGGACTCCACTTCATCAGCTTCAAATACTTCAGTTCCATCCCATGTTAAATTTGCGGGACAAAAGGGTTCTGTTCCGATATAAATCTGGAAAATCCCCACCTTGCCCCAAGTACCAATGGAAGTCTGGCCAGCTGTGGGGGAGATTCAGGGGCCTAGGAGATTTTTCCCAGGCCTGTCACCACATGGGGTGATGAATGCTGGCCCTCCATTCAGATCCCAATCCCACAAGCGTGCTTTAGGAACTGTGCAGACTACCTTTTGTCTTACATCATTTCATTAAATCCTTACAAGGTGTTATTCTCCCTCCTTTTCAGGGGAGAAAATGAAAATGCAGACATTAAGTAAATGTGTCCAAGGTCACCCAGGTAGTGTGACTGGGACTAGAAGGCAGATCACCTGATACTGAGATTTGCTCTCAATCTCCAAGAATGGCTGCTGGTCACGCTTGAGCAGATAACCTCACCATGCAGGACAATTACCCACAGGGGTACTGGGATGAGCTCTGCAGGGACATTCAGATCATACTCTTGGACTCACAAATAGAAGGCAGGTTGCTTGTGCTCTACCACTTGCTCAGCACCAAGCCTGGGCCAATTGATTGGTTTCTTTCAAAATGAGTCATAATCACAACAAATTAGAAAGTCCCCATTCAGAGGGGCTTTTCCCTTTTTGCTAAATCAGGTGGGGAAGATGATGTCAGCATACTTGGCATGCAAGAGTAGTGAGCTGAGAGTCTGAAGCTGAGTCTCAGTCTACTCCTTTAGACCTTAGTCGGCTGCCTAACCAAGTGGCCAAACTTGTTACTTATCATCCAAGGTGGACTTTGAAACAGAATTAGACGATGTTGAGAGATCTTCACGCTCCCTGGAAAGGTGAACTAGATAAATATTTTGTCACTAATTGCAGTATTACTTATTCATATATTAACCTATCCCACAAATGTTTACGAAGCTCTTACTAGGTGCCAGGTGTCCTGCTAGGTATTGAGGCCAGCCACAACTGTAAAGACAACAGATGTGGCCCCAGCCTTCATGGAGCCTACAGTCTGGTGGCGATGAGAAATTGCCGTTAATGGTCCTGCACTGATCACACAGAAGTACTGTTAAGTATTTAGGAGGTGCTCAGCACAGTACTAAGTGCTGCACACAAATTATCTCACTGAATTCTCACAACAGTCCTACGAGGTAGGAATAATGATCTCCACATTACAGAAGAGGAAACTGGGGCTCAGAAAGTTCAAGTAACTTGCCAAAGTGGAGTCCACTGCCACCGAGTGGCAGGATCTGATTTATAAGCCGCTCCCTTAGCCTCTATATCATAGGAATGTGTGCATGTATGTCCACATACAAGGAATATCTTTTTTTCGAGTGCCTGGAAGATTATCCATGTATAGTGAGTTCTTTTTCTTTCTTTCCTTTTTTTTTTTTTTTAAGTAATCTCTATGCCCAATGTGGGGCTCGAACTCATGACTCTGAGATCAAGAGCTGCATGTTCTACCAACCAAGCCAGCCAGGTGCCCTTATAGTGAGTTCTTAATAAAGAGTTATTAATTAAATATACCCATCCAGGTCAAGCTAGAGACAGACGGTCCCAGATGAAGAGATGAATGGGGGTGGTGGAAACCAAATGACCATTCTAGGGGGTGGGGGCAGTGGCGAGAGAGCCCCACCCAGCAGCAGCTTTAGAAATAGGTGTGGGAGCAGAGGGGTGTGAGACTGTCATATGGGCTGCCAAGAAGCCACCATGCTGGAAACTGTCCGTCAGAAGTTTTCAGGGAGCGATGGTGTTGGTGGGGGAGCTGGGCAGAGAGGGCAGACACTAACCATCTGTCCCAGCTGTCACCACTGAAGACCATGCTGTCCATCAGGGGCTGGTTCATCACCCAGACTGAAATCTGTGTCCACTGAGTGGCTTGGAAGAAGATGGCTCACAGAGAAGGCTGGGGTGATGATGTCGTGGCTGGTTTTCTCCTGCTCCTCTGACCCACCTCCCTCTCCAGAGTGGCAGCATTTCATAAAAGGCCAATTTGCTGAGTTGGACATACAGAGATTGTCTACCAGTGGTCTGTGGTTTCAGGACTGGTTTGGAAAGGGCCAACAGTTGGATCAGCCACCTTTTAACAGGGCACCACATGACCTCTCTGCACCACTTAAGCTACTCAGCTCTAAATCACACTTTGTTTCTGATAAGTATATTAATTTGAAACTCCCATGTCTTATTAAAATCAGGTTACTCAATATCACTGGCTAAGGGTTTTTAGTTGATGGAGTCATGTGGGCAAAGTGATACTACCATTACCTTTTTGTTCAGACCATAGCAGGGAATGACCATGATGATCCAGGCGTGCAGAGGAAGAAGAACCCAAACACTGGAGGTTCACAGATCTGAGCTGAAACCTCAGGTGCGACTTCCTGGGGCAGCCTGACTCAGATGTTCCACAGCGATCCCCCTCCTGGCATGCTCCCTCCCCTTGAGTGTGGGCTGGCCTAGCAACTTTCTTCTAGGTAACAGAATATAGCAAAGGTGCTGGGATGCCACTTCTGAGGCTAGGTTGTAAGAGATTATAGGCTCTGTCCTGCTAGCAGACTCTATCTATTGTTTTCTCAGCTCACACACTGATGAAGGAAGCAGCCACATCATACAGGCTCCCACGGCAAGGAGAGGAGAGTAGCCTCCAGCCAATAGTCAGCAAGAATTTGAGGCCCTCGGACCAACAGCTCAAGGGAACTGAATTCTGTCAACAACCGCTGAGAACCTTGGAAGCAAATCCTTGCCCAGTTGAGCTTTCGGATGAAACCCTAGCCCTGGCTGATACTCTGATTGCAGCACAGGAGACCCCCTGAGGCAGAGGACCCAGCTAAGATGCACCCGGGTTCCGGAAGCAGAGGAACCATGAAATAGTCCATGTGCACTGTTTTAAGTTGCTGAGTTTGTGGCAACTTTTCACACAGCAATAGAATGTTAAGACACTTCTCATCTGGGTGGATTTGGGCAGGTTATTTCCCTTTAAACTTCAATTTTCTCATCTGTCAAGATGGCTAGGATAATAATAAAAGTGATGATGATGATAAGAATAATATGGCTACCTTTGGAGAATTAAATGAGAAACTGCAAAAAAAAAGTGTGTAAATAAATGTTGACATCTGAGTGAGGAAAGGGTCTGGGCTCTACCTCGGCTGGATCTTGAGGACTGGGGGTAAGAGCCATGGGGGGAGTTTCTCAATGGGAAGAGTGGGAAGGGCTTCCCTGCAGCTACAAAGCTTGGAGCTCGGGGAGCTAAAGACAGGGTGTCAAGTGAAGGCAAAGCTGGGGATTCCTGAGACCATCAAAAGAGTTCAGCCAGACAGAGCTGGAGGTTCGAAGGGAAAGCAGGAAACAGTGCTAACATTAAGATGGAGGGAGCCTTTCACAAGGTGCCAGTGATGCCAGTGGGTGGGAAGAAGCGATTAAGCCATAGCAAGTGTTTAAATGCATAGCTGAAGTCAACTTGTGCCAAGGACACTGGAATCCAGGGCTTAAGTACCTATTACAGTTGGCTCTGAGTGCCCCCCCCACAATTGATGGAACTCCTCTCCATACTGCCTATAAATGCCAGGGGACTCCTCCTCAAATGTGATTCCCAAGCCCCACATCAGACTTCCCTAGCTCTGTCCTCTCAGCATCTCCCCTGGGATATTTAAGGGGCATCTGAGATCTCACATGGCCAGACCCGAACTCCTGATTGCCGACTCTTCCTCGGGGCTCTGCGGCACTGCACTCTGCCCATTTCAGTCTTGCTCTGACCGCTCTGTAGTGAGCAGGGATGACCTCAGAATGCAAATTGTAAAAGATGCAAAAATCTAGATTTAAGTAAAAAGAGTAAAAAGTGAACATCTTCCTCCCTCTGTCTGGCTGTCCTCACTCCTCTCTCACCACGTATATTCATATTGTTTCCGTATCAGAACTTACAGGGCTACCTGCAGTCACCTGCCCGTGACTTACTACCTTTCTGCAGCTGCCAAACAGATCACTTCTTTCCCTTTTTAAAAAGAGAACATTACAGGTAATACCATAATGAACATCCATATCCATATGCACAATTATTTCTTCAGGATAGATTCCTAGAATTTGGGACTGCGAAGTCAAAGGATTTGCACATAAAATGTTTGGTAGAGACTGACAAATGACCCTTTAATGTGGTTTACATTCCCACCGCCAGTGATCGACAGGGCCTCCGTGCCAATGCTGGACATTATCAATCTTTTCAAGAACTTCCAAGAAGGAGGTCTTGTCTTAATTTACAGTTTCCTGATAACCAGAGCTTGAATACATTTTCACATATTTATTGGCCATTTGTATTCGTTCTTCAGGGAATTGCCACTCTGTATCCTTGGTTTGTTTTTCTATGGGTTATCTATCCCAAATTACTAATGGAAAATCCCAGGACTGGAGAAATTAAGTTAGTTGGCTTGAAGTCTCACAACTAGTAAATGGCTGGGCGGGACTTGAGTTTGACTCTATTTCTCAAAAGGGCACATTCTCAACCACCAGGTCAGGGAGTCTGCTTCTCGGCTACGGTCAAGGTTAACTGATGAATGAAAACCTGAAGTCTGCATAAGAACAGGCGTCTCACTCGCTTGCAGAGGCGTGGCCCTTTCTGCTTCTGCCCGAAAGCGCCAGGCTCTATGCTGTAGCTCTCCACGGGGAAGGCCCTTGGGGAGGTTATGGGGCCACCTGGCTGACCACCGTGCCTGTGGGCCCACGTTGGCCCTGGCTGCCCACGCCACCACATTTGGCAATTACGTTGCCCCTAAAGACATAGGCAGCCAGAAATAACAACCTCTGGCTTACTGCCATTTCTTTAGTTAAACCAACTGGAGCTGGACCATCCTTGGCTTTGGGTGCGATTCATTCTCCAAAATCCAAATCCAAGACTACTCTGGATCTCGCAGAGCTCAGCTGCAAATGTGGAGAGAGAATGCACCAGCAGCTGCTGTCGAGTCCGCGAACATCACGCCAGGGCCACCCGGCCATTGTTTGTGGCAGGAACAATGCCTTTCTTTGGTGGAGGCAGTTTGCAGCCCTGCCCTTTGGTATCTGTCAGCCGACTTCTCAGCAGGCCGGAGAGCGCCTCAGTGCCCACGGAATGCCTTCCCTATAAATAGAAGTCCTTTGCAGGGCTTCCACAGACTGGCAGCCTTAAGAGCATCACACCATGTTTATACATTCTGCACAGGACCAGCTGCAGGCACGGTGGGAAAGATAATCTGGGCAGAGGATGGGCAGAGGACCCCATAGCCTGGGGCTGTCACCGACCAGCATCCAGGCGACCCCTCCTGAAGGTGGCTGCCATTACTGTTGCAGGGAAACCAGGCAGCTTAGGGGTTTTGTTTGACTGGCAAGTCAATGAACCGGATTCTTGAATCACTCCAGACTCACTGATCCTTGGCTTGGTGCTCCTTGAGGTCAACACAGATACTGCCGGCTGATACTACAGGTGGAGCCTGGTCCCAGTGAGAACTCAGTTCTGCCACCCAGTGGCCTGGCTTTGAGAAGGTGTTAGCTCTAATGCAGCGCTCTCAAGGCAAAATCCCCGTTCCCATCTTTGGAAAGAGCAGGGAAAGGCCACTCAGTCTTCTGTGGGGTCTGCAGCAGAAGGGTCAGGTCTATAGTTTGGTTACCTATACCTGGTAGCCCAGCCTGCTCAAAGGGTCATGAGGGAGAAAGGCAGGCCTGTCATGGGAAGAATGTCAGCGCAGTAATGAGAAGGGAGGTGGAAGGAGTAGTAAACGAGGAACCAAATGGAATTAAGCGACAGGAAAAGAAAACTGGAAGCGAGAAACAAATAAGGTTTGAGGACACTGAGTCTCAAAGGCCATTTGTGCCAACGGCTTTCATAGAATCAGTGGCCCCGCCCTGGTGGACCGGCCCTGTGAGGCCTAGGGACCCACCCTACCACCTTGATGATCATGAAATTGTGGGATCTGATGGAGGGTGGTGAGTACCTCTGGAAGATTTTTTTCTTAAAGAGAGAATTGGAAAAAGAAACCCTAGAGTTCCAGGGTTCCTGTGACTCTGAGAACAGGCGATAGGGGGCTCCATGTATGTTATTCTAGATGCAGAAACCTAGGTGACTTTATTCTATAAACTGAATGGGCTCCCCCAAGACTCATATGTAGAGACCTCACCTCCAACATGATGGTATTTGGAGGTGAGGCCTTTGGAAGGGATTAGGTCATGAGAACAGAGCCCTCCTGAATGGGCTCAGTGCCCTTACAGAAGACTCCAGAGAGCTCAACCCTTCTGCCACGTGAGGACACATGAACCCAGAATCAGATCCTCACTAGACACTGAAGCTGCTGGTGCCTTGATCTTGGACCTCCAGAACTGTGAGAAATAAATCTCCATTTTTTATAAGCCACTCAGTCTATGGTATTCTGTTATAGCAGCCCAAACTGATTAAGACACTATGTTCTTTCCAGATTTTTTCTTCTGATTGATATCTAGTTTCATACCATTGTGGCTGGAAAAGATACACGATATGATTTCAATCTTCTCACACTTAATGATTAAGACTCTTTGACAGAGCAATGTCATACCGATTTCTCACTGCTGCCTAGGAGACCCACAGGGCATTTTTCTGCTCCCAGGCTGTCCTGCTGGAATGCGGCAGTTTCTAAGTCTTCTTGGAGATGGTGTATAGGCAGGCTGCCTAGGAGAGCACCAGAAAGTGGGTGTCTTGAGTCTCGAGCAGCCTCTATCCTTGGTTAGAAATCCTGCAGAAAGTGTATGTTCCTGCTTTCCCACCAGGATGTGTCCAGGGCTGCATCTGCTTTCTGACTTTCCTATCTACTGATGACACTTCCCTAAAGGTCATCCAGGGATCATGGGGTTAGGGGCACAGACACCTGTGACATCCACCCACTCCTGTTCCCATTCCCTGGGAAAATGCAGAAGTCTTAGAGAGTTACCAACAACATTCCCAACTCTTGAACACAAATGGTTTCTCTGAGATGTAGGGACAAAGGTGAGTCCCCGAAACTTCTGTCTGGGGGACTGTGTTACCTCCATGCTTGCCACTCAACACATGAATGAATGAGAGCAGATCAATCTCAGAGCAAAGCAGTCTCCCTATGTTCCCAAGAGAAAGGGTAGCATTTCTTTCTTCTCCCCATACCTCATTTATTCATTCATTCATTCATTCCACGAGGGTTTCATGAGAGCCTTTGATATTCCAGGACTGTGCTAAGCACAAGGGATGCAATGGAGAGCAGAACAGATAGCATCTTTGCTCTCATGTAGCTTATTACCCAGTGGGGCTGACAGGCAATAAATAAGTAAACAAAGAAATGAGAAGATAATGTCATACTTAGATAATGAAGTCCCTGCCTTCTGTCCTCTCCTGGGAAGGGTCACCTTCGGTTGGCCAGCCTTATGGTACATTTATATCATGGAAAGTGTAGTGAACTTCAAGGTGGGGGGGGCGTCCTCTGATTCTTAAGCGTACTGGTCTCTTTACAATACTCTCATTTCTCTGCTGTGGGGCTGACAGCTGTACCGAGGGCAGTGTAATCGTTTTTAGCTGTAATAAAGCACTGTTGCCAAACACGACTTGGCCTCTGCCCATTATTGTTCCCCAAATGCCACAGGAGCAGCAGGATGCCTTGTGACAAGAGACTAAGGCTTTGCAATCAGACAGAACTGGCTTCTATTCCCAGCTCTGCCACCGTGTGAGCTTAGAAGAGTGACTTTTTTCCTCCAAGTCATGAGATTTTAATGGAGACAAAACTGGCATCTCTGTAAGGATTTTCTCTTTGTGGAATAAGATGTATTAGGACCATGAAGGCATTTTGCCCAGCACCTGGCACTCAGGAACCGCATGGTGAATCTTGGCTCCCTCTCAACACAGTGAATGATTCCTAGCCTGAAAGCCAGCTCAACCTCAGCGTTTCTCAAAGTGTGGTCCACGGACCCCCTGAGACAGCACCACCTGGAGTATTTGTAAACACACAGCTATCTGTGTCCATCAGAACCTGCATGTTTCACAGGCTCCCTTAAGAGCTTGAAGTTGGAGACTCGCTTATCTACAGCTTTGATCGGCGGCCCAGGCTTTTGTTACTTTGAGGGCCAAGAAATCACTTTTTAATGATCAACACCAAGCATAATAGCTTTTATAGTGTGGAGGCACCTGATGCACACATCTTCAGTAAAGTACTTCCTGGATGGGAAAGGAGACTTCAAATCCCCCAGGACCTTGAGCCTTCCTGCCCGGGCTAAACCACCCCTACTCAGCACCACAGGGGTTACCCCAGGGAGCTACCCACCCTATTTCAGGAGGATGGCAAGTTCCAGCCTCTGCCAAAATAGGTGGGAGGAACCTAAGGAGGGCTGGGAATCCCCAAAGTCAGTGTCAGCACCAGAAAAATGAGAATTTGTCTGCAGTCGTGATTCTCTGCTCACCCCCGGCTGGTGTGGTTTGGAGAAAATGGGTGACATGAGTACACGGGCAGAGGCTGGGAAACAAGATTAGTCACCCTGCCCAAGAGGATGAATTCCCTAGTTTCTGCCTCCTTGTGACATCACTGCTCCAGAGGGTAGCACACTGTGGTGCCAGATTAAAAGTTCTATTTCTAGCAGATTCACAAAAGTGCCATTGTCTTGATGACAGACCAAGAGACTGTGGTCATTGTGTTTCCCAGCAGCTGCTCGGCCCCGCTCCACATCTGGAACCCTCTCCCTCAGCAGCAGGCAGGACCCCACCCCCGCCCCTGCCCTGGGGAGACAGACTCCAAGCAGCCACCAGCATACCTGATTCAGTGTCTGCTTCGTCAAAATCCTACCCAGACTCACCCACGCTAGCTTCCAAATGCGATTTTTAAGAGCACATGGCCAATGTGTGGGCTCTTCTAGAGCTGAAGAGGATGGGGACAGAGCAAGGTTTGAAGGGCAGCTCGGGGAGCATGCTTTCATGCATCAAGCAGAGGGCTGGCCCCTCTTCTGAAGCGAACAGACTCTGTGGATGGGTTTGATGAGTTCATTAGCGCGGACTTAGATGACATTGTTGGCTTGCATTTGGATAAGAGATCTTTTTCAAAAGCTTAAAGGCTCTATGTGAAAAGGCTTCCCACCCACCCTGAGGAGAGCGTGGTTTATGTTTCCAGCACGGCGGGGGCTTTAGCCCAAACCAGTCCTGTCATCCCGCTTCGCCCTTCTTATAACCAGTTACGGGAGTCCTTTAGGAGCTGGCCAGAGTCAGAAAGAGTCAGAAAAGAGATCAGGACGGTTTAGCTCCATCACGAAGTACAGCCCAACTCGTCAGCCAAAGCACCAGTTTGAATGACGCAGTACAAGTCAACTGGCGAACAGCACAGGCTACGCAACAGTTCTGTTTCATACACAGATTTTCCTCTGAGTTCGGCTTAAAAGCTAAGGCCACTTGCAAATACAAAGGACATGCTTCTGAAGACGTAGTGTTGTCTAATAAAGAACATAATTATACCCCCATATTAAATGTAGACGGACTGCAAATTACAAAGTGCTCAACATCAGGCAAGGTGGGGAAGGAGTGAATGGAGGAGGGTGGGTGGGGGCAGAGGCTGACCCCGACACAGCCCTCACCAGGGTGCACCTAATGAAGGGTGCATTCCACTTGAAATCCTATCTCAGAGTGAGATTTGGGGTAAGGCTGTCGCTCCTATCCTCTCTAGTTATTAGATTTACATTTCTGATAACGGGGAATCCTGGAGTCAGAAACTGGTCAACTCTGACACTTCCCAGACCCGTTTTAAAGTTGATTCTCCACAAGTTTGTATTTTTATTGCCCCTTGCAGCCCAAGGCTCAAAGTGGCCCTTAACCCTTCAAAGCAGAAGAAACTACAGACTTAAAAGAGCAAGGCCATATGGGAAGGAAGAGCCAGATCCAGAAAACCAACATGTCTTCATTACCCTGTGACACTGTGTCCTTCTCTGTCGAAACCTGTGTAGCTTCGTGTTCCTTGGCAATTGATAGGTTTAAAGGATTGGGTTTTGTTGCTATTGTTATTTATTTATTTATTTATTTATTTATTTATTTATTTATTTGAGTTGGGGGGAGCAAGTGCGAACAAGGGGAGGGGCGGGGGGGGAGAGAGAGAGAGAATCTCAAGCAGACTCGATGCTGAGCACAGACCCAGACGCGGGTCTAGACCCCCTGATCCTGAGATCATGACCTGAACCGGAACCGAGAGTCAGACGCTTAACCGACTGAGCCACCCAGACGCCCCTAAAGGGACTCGCCTTTTCTGCTTTCCTTCCTTTCATCTGTGCATTATTTGGAAAATGCAAAAGCACTGCTCCTGGGGTATGGCACGCTCTCCCTGCAGCTGCTCACCCACGAGCCCATGCTGGCATGCCAAGACCACAGGGTCCCCATCATGAGGGATCTATGTGATGACCCCTGGGATCTCAGAACCAAGGAAAGTAGGGTTGGGACACCAACATTTCTTATGGGCTCTGACCTGGCCGGCTCTTCTTCCCCTGCATTAGTGGAGGAAACTATGGCAGAGGTCATCTAAACAAGCAGATGAGCTTCAAAGCAAATTCACTTTGCCTTTGAACGTGTTCTTTGATTGCCAGGCATTCCTTCTGCGTGAAGCTGTGCTAAGACAAGCAGAGGGGCAGGGGGTGGAAGGGGTGCACCCTGTGGCCTTGGCACCGAGGGGGAAAGGCCAGGGCTGGAGGGCGGGCTGGAAGCATGTTGGGATGGCTCCAGGACATACATGGAGACTCACGTCTCCAGCGTGTAGTGGTGACTCTACTGATTGGTATCAGGTAGGAGTGGACGAGAACTTTCTCCCTGCTCTCAGGTCCTGGCCTGGCTACAGAGTGAATTGGGCTCCTGGCTATTTCAGGGTAAGCTTGGGTGAAAGGCCCTTCATGACCACGAGTCCGTAAAAGCCTCTTCTGTTAGTAGAAGAGTCTGTAATGGCCTTAGAAAGGGCTGTTCAGGGGGCGAGACCTAGGAAGAAGGGTACAGAAAGGGGGGGGGGCCTACTGGTTGTTTCCACAGCGTCCCCCCCTGCCTAGAGATTCTCTTATTTTACCAGTCACTAAACGATTCTAACAAACCTGTTGCTCCAGTTTTTCCGATCACTTTCAAATCTCTGCAAACACATGGATACTGGGAAAAACGTATGTTATCGTCCTAACCCACTCAACCAGGTTGCGTGCCCAACCGGATCCTGGGCAAGGCAGAGACCTGATGAACCGTTTTCTCGAGTCTTCCCTGTGCACAGCAACCAGGTAGACGGATGGCATTCACTGCACAGAGTTTAAGGGTAGGCCTCTGCCGTGCTGAACAAAAAGAGCCAGGAGTTTCATTAAAAGTAAGACCAACCCCGATACCTATTCACAGCAGAGTAGTTTAAAAGGGCCCCGAAGCCAAACTGCCTTGGTTCGAATCCCAGCTCCCACACTTACTAGCTGTGTGATCTTGTGAAATTTGCTTAACTCCTGTGTGCCTCGGTTTCCCCATCTGTAAAAGGGGGCCATCACTCGTAACATCTACCTCGTGTTGGAAGGATATGAGGAGTTAAAAGGAACTTAGTACAGTGCCTGGTACGTACAAGGGGCTTTATGAAAGTTTGTTAAAATAGATGTTTGTAGGTAACGGCCTACACAGCTGGGACATACTCAGCACTCAGAATACAGTGATGTTCCATATCACTGATCACGGGCTTCATGACAAGACGACTGAAGGGTCATCAGGCCATTCCATACTTGCACAGAATACAGCCGATACCAGGGAGCAGGGTACCTTGGGCCTTGTCCACACTTAAAAGGATCAAAAAACATCATTTTGAAACCTAATGGTAGCAGTGAGAATACTGGTAAGCTGCTAAGTGTTAAGATATTTTTGGGGGGATCTGGGCTTCCATGGTGCTTGTGACATGTGGATTGTTCTTTCCACCAATGTCCCTTTCCAGTGAGTGGGTCCCAGGGTACATCAAATCACCCAGCACCAGACGCTGTCTGTCGTGTAGGTTAGGCCGAACTCAGTAGACAGGAATGATAAAAACCCTGGGCAGGAGAGAGAGACGGGAGGAAAGGCTTTCCTGTTCTTTGCTGGGCTAAAGAGAAACCTGGGGACACCTTGGGGGGGCCCCCTGGCCTGCGGCAGTCCAGGCAGTCTGAGCTACTGCTGCATACTGCTGCTGCGTCTCACGCCCCGGAGTACCCCAGCCCCAGGCGTGTCCCACCAGTTTTCAGGGGCTCCCAACAACCTCAGTTCTGTCCAGATCTCCTAAAGATACTCAAATCCTTCTCTACCCAGCCCCACTCTGGGAGCCTCAGGGCACCCGAAGTGGGTTCCAAGTAGAAACCTGGGGTCCCAGCACTGCCCATGGCATCCTGAAGTTTGATTGGAAGCTGCGGGGCTTGGCAGAGCCTGCTGGCTGATAATGAGAAAGGCCCAGGCTGCCTGGGAACAGAGAGGCCTCTCCCCTCGCTCGAAGCAAAATGCAATGTGCCGTCCATCTCCTCTCTGGCATCTCCCCAGCCCTTCTCCGAGGGAGCTAAATGCCATGCTTCATCTATCGGTCAATAAGTAGTGTTTATTGAGCCGACAGTGTGTGCATACCAGGGTGTGGGAGCAGTGCAGAAAGATGGATGAGAAGGGGATTAAAAAAACAAAACAAAACAAAACAAAACAAAAAACCAACCCGAGACAAATGTTAGGATTTTGTATAAAGGAAAGGACCCTACGCCTTCCTCCCCCACGCACGGCCGGGCTGCTCACCCTCTTTCCTCCTGCTGGGGGCCTACTGGCCCTCCTCTCCCAAACGCTCCCCCCAAGAAATGGGCACCGGGTTGACCCAGAACTAGAAAGCCCTTTTTTATGCAGTGCTGACCTCTAGAGGCTTCCAATTAAAAAGCATCCCAAAGGACCAACTTATTTTTACTGCTGTTTTTCCTCCATCTGTGCGGTTGCCACATTTTCCTAGAAAATCAGGAGGAGAAAATGTCTCTGGCTCCCTTAAATGTTACCTAATAGGAAATGCCTACCCCACTCTTAGGCTGCCTAACTACAGCTTGCCCAGATTTTTTATAAATGTCAATGTTTTCTGCTCCCAAAGGGAAAAAAGTGGGTCAGAGATAGGCAAAGCATTTCAAAGTTACTTTCCCACTGTGGCTCTAAGAGGAAAAGTACATTGCCGGCCATTTCCTGAGTTTCCAAAGTAATGCATGGCCTGGCCTGCCACAGGGAAAGGAATGTTCGCTCACCCCAACTCAGCAGGGCACCAGGCAAAACTATGTGCCAGCCCCCTGAGACACCCCCCCCCCCCCCCCGCCACCGCATACAGGCACAAGCCTGCCCCCTCCAGCCCCGGCACAGGGTCCAAGCACTGGGTAGTGGCTTTAGTTTGGTTTACTTTGTTTGACTTCCTTTGACCCATTCATGTCCACAATGAACACTAGAAACAATGAAGCATCCCACCTGACCTGACTTCCCTATGGAAACGAGATTCATTTCTAAAGGAAATGAGGCTGCTTGTTACATCCCTAAGCAAAACACTCCAAATCTTCCTATTTTGTTAGAGCTCTTTATTCCATATCACTGATCACAAAGAGAACTGCAGGAAGGCAGGAGAAAGTACTCTGGGATGCCAGCCTTTGGGCTAATATACACCCACTATTTTGGCTGGGGTTTTTATTTCTAAAAGGGATTCTAAGGAAGATGGGCTCAAAATCAGAGAAATAGTTTTGCTGATGTCGGTTGCCCAGCCCTGGTTTCATGAGACAGCATTTTCCTTATAAACTTTGTTTCCCACCCTCCCTAACCCCACTAGCCAAGACAAGATACATTCCCCCAATGCTAGTGCCTGGAGGGAACTTGGAAATGAGTCCCATACTCTTATTTTTACAGAGGAGGGAACAAAGGTGGGGGTGGGGAGAGGTGACACACCAACGGCCACACAGCTGGTCAGGGAGGAGACTGGGCTAGAACCATTTTCTTTTTTTTAAAGATTTTATTTATTTGCCAGACAGAGACACAGCAAGGGAGAGAACACAAGCAGGGGGAGTGGGAGAGGGAGAAGCAGGCTTCCCGCTGAGCAGGGAGCCCGATGCAGGACTCAATCCCAGGATCCTGGGATCATGACCGAGCTGAAGGCAGGCGCTCAACGACTGAGCCACCCAGGCGCCCCAAGGGCTAGAACCATTTTCCCCAGCCAACCGATTTCAGAGTGATTCACTGCAAAGGGGAAAATGTGGGTCTTTCTAACACCAGCCCTGCACTTAGATAAAGGAGCCAAGCTATATTTTATAAAGGTTATCTGTGCAAGTGATCAAATAACAGTAACAAACAAATTCCCCCAGAAGAAAGGCTTTGTCTGGGGAAGATCATGCCACCACCCTGCTGAACCAGAATCTTTGATGAGTGAGGCTCACAAGGCTTGCACACAGCCCACCACTCGGGTCCAGTCTCTGATGAGAGCCACGTCCCAAACCGAGAACCACCAATGACGGTAGCTAACACACACACACAAACCTCTATGCTGCATCTGCTAAGGCAATCTCAAATCTCATCTAACAATCCGTGGAGACCTATTCATTTGGGGAAAGAAACTTGTTCTTAATCAAATAATGGGACTTCACCGCCAACTCCTGATTTATTCTTTAGAATACCACTGTTTACTGTACAACAATCACTGGGAGGGCAGTTATCGGGAAACTGTGTCACATTGTCACAGAGTGACCACAGCTTTCTAACTGGTGCCACAGAATGCACATGGCACCTCACTACGGGAGAAAGAACAGGCTCCTCATATACACACCTCAAGTACTGGTTTGAAGGAAGGCTGGGAAATCACTCACTACCAGCCACATCACAACAGATACACGAATGTCTTAAATTACTAACATTTGAACCGTGTCAGTGGTTCCCGAAACAACCTCCTCCCTCTCTCCCCCCGGCTGCCCCCACCCCCAGCCCCAACCCGGACAACCGCAGAACTAGCTGGCGGTCCTCATTCTCTGTCCCCCATTTGTGTCCCATGAGATGTCCTCTGGACCAAACACTGTGGACGGAGTAAAAAAGACGCAAACATCGCCAGAGTTTGGAAGGCTCTTTAATAGCAAGCGTATGGTAATTACATCGGCGGATGAGACCCTCACTCTCTGGGGAGGGAGGACGGAGCAATGTGGGTTCAGTTTAGGGTTTACACTGTTTGAGGCATCTAAAACAAAGGGCAACAATTTTTTTGGCAACCCATTTCACAGTTTTGTCATTTACAAGAGATTTCTTGGAAAGGAAATATAAAGGCAAAGAAAACATCCACACCCTGCATGAAACATTTTTGCCTAAGGAAAAAGAACCCCAAAACCGTTCCTTGATTTTGCTTCTCACATGGATGGCTCAACTCTGCTCTCATACACAAACAAAGACCGGCTCACAGTAATCGTTTCCGATTTTCCCAAGAACTGACAATTTGCTTTCTCCTCTAGAAGGGTGACGTGTGTACGCAGGACTGCCGCGTCTTTATCCACCTGGCTATCGGAAGGTACTCAGAGTAAAAAAGGTAAAAAATGACTCTTAAGAAACAAAAACAAAAGAAAGAACCAGGGAAAGGCAGTTGTGCAAAGAACAGACTATCTGCTTTCTCGGTGGGCCTGAATCACTTGAACACAGTTCTTAGTAAATGAAGTGTTTATTTTGATGCGGCTTGGCGCATGCTTTCAACGGCTTGGGTCTATTCAGCCACACAGTGCCGTAAATGAGGTTTCTAACATGTGATGCTCATGGGTCCTCTATTTTTGTAATACAAATCTAAATAAAAATATCAACGACACCATCTTATTTAATGATTTACCCAGGGGGACGGGAGCTATAGATATTTACCACGGACCCCACGTTGCCATGGACACCAGAGGCTACGGGCATCCCAGCAAGTTGTAGATATTCTAAATAACATCTAAAAGACTGCAGCCTTTCAGGTCATACCTGGTGTCACAAAACCAAGATAACTAATTGGGTCTTTGTGGAAGAGCATTCGTGTTTCATTAAAAAAAAAAATGTTAGGCTTCTCTGGTAATCTAAGTAGTAGGTAAAGACTAAGTAGTAGGCAGTGCCCCTCTTTGGGGTTGACAGTCGCTATACGGAAGAGGGATCTGTGATCCACTTGAGTTTTAACTGTGCTCTTTCTACAACCCTGAAGCAAGTGGAGTAGGCGGGCTCTGCCCCCCAGCCCCCGAGGGCATTCCTGACCCATGGCCTCAACCACACTGAGAGCAAGATCAAGTCTGGTTCACCTGCTGCCTGCCAGGTGATCAGAGCCCGCAGATGTGGTCGCACTTGGGAAAGACAGGCTTCTCTGGCTGACAGCTGGTTTACTGAGGAAAACCACACCAGATTTGCGGGACACCTGCTATGTCCTTGGCTGTGGGGCATTTGTAGAGCCACAAATCCATCTCCCACACAGGCCTTGCCTCTCAACGTGCAGGCAGCCCCTTTGAGGAAAGCCAGCTCCTAGTGGCATAGCCATGAAAACAGTTTTCCTGTAGCGTACATAATACCTGTCTTCTGGCTTCTTTTTTCTTTTTTTTTTAAAGAATTAGACCCTAACTCTCCCATTCTCCCTTTCTCATCTCCTCCCACCCCAGATTAAGTCCTGTCTATTCCTATGTGCCTCTTGAACTGTGGGAAATCAGATTTGTTCATATCAGTTTCCCAACTTGTGAATTTTAATATGCAAGGTAGATTTCTAAAATATAAATTCCAGCAATGCTCTGGAAGCATAGCTCCCCGAGGTCCATACACTTTGTGCTCTTATGAGAAAGACACAATCTTTAGAGATGTCGCTGTGCTGGAGGAAAGGTTTCCATTTGTATGTGAAAAATGACAGTAGCCATGAGAGGAAAGAAATTTTTCACTTAAGGACCCCAGAAACCAATTCTGGCACCAGGACACAGGGAAAATTCCTAAATACGAGACTTTTCATGTTCTAGTCATATAAAAAAAGGAAAAAACCCAAAGTCCTACATACTGCTATGCGTCTGGGAGACGTGAGTGTAACAGAGCCGGAGTGGTGGCGGGTGTCGTGTGGGGTCCCACCTCCCTCCCTGGCTCCCTAACTCATTCTCCCGTTCACCAAAGTGTGCTCAGTATGACTCTCAGGCAGAGCCAGTGACTAGGCAGCCATAAGAAAAATGTCTCTGTGATTCACTCAAGCCCAGGATCAAGGTTTGGTAAGGTTATCACAGGCAGGACTTCACGGCTGGCCCACAGTGATCAACAAGCCATCAATCATCCCCCTCCCCCCAACGTTCACACACACTCACACGCTCTCGCGCACACACACACAGTCTCTCTCTCGATCTCTCTCACTCCTCTTTCTCTCTCCTGGATGACATGGCAGAAAGTCAAAGTACTCCCCTTTCCCTCTCTCCCAGCTCTTCTTCATGCAAATTTTCCTCTCTCAGTTAAGTTAAACTCATTCCACTTCCGAAGCCCCAGTCTGTCGGGGCACAAGGGAAAGCCAAGCCTTCAGCAGACAGAGCCTGCACCTCTGGGACAAGTCTGTTTCTGTATCTCTGAGGCCTGACATTGTCCTCCGCCTAAGGAACCGGAAGTCATCAGCCCCTCAGGATCAGGCTCAAGGGGGTCCGGACACTCACAGACCATCAGAAACATATTCTAAGGTAGTCCGGTGGCCAGCACGCTCAGGACAGCCTCCTGGCAAAATTCAAAACGTATTTCTTTCTCCTTTCCCTAAAAGTTTCCTTGACTGTTGCTCTTAGTACACACACACACCGTAAGGCAGTTATGGAACGACAGTGGTGAAAGCAGGAAGGGCAAACAGCCCTTGTTTCAGGGGAGTTGGGGGACTTGCCCAAGGTCACGCAGTCCCTGGTAGAGCCAGGGCTAGAACCCGAGTCTCTCTCCCAACTCCCGGGTCCATGCTCTTCCCACCGCACCACACTGCCTCTTTGTAAGTGTTTATCTGTTTGTGAAAGTCAGGAATTTGTCAAACCACGGAACCTCTTCCCAAACAACGTCGGCTGCCGGCTGCCCACCTCACTGCCCATGCGGGGTGGGGAGGAGCTCTGCGCCAGGCGAGCTTTAATGCCGCATACAAGCCAAACGGCCGAACCCACGGCCGGTGGGAGGGAGCGGGCATGTGCGGCAGCAAGGGCGGCCGGGGCGGTGCACCATCAGAAAACAAGGAAGTTTTGGAGGAAACAGTTCGATTTGCTAATGCCTTCTGGGGTTTTGCCATGAAAATAAGCAACACACAGTACTGTTATCCTCAACCCCTGGGGCGGAACAAAGACGAGATTTCTCCTCAGCCCACTGAATGGCTGAGTTGATCTCAGTTCAATTTTTATAAATAGAACATTAACATAATAATACCAAAATGCATTTGGTCAAAGCCTAAACGCTTTTTCATAAAATACATTTTATATTAATGTCTGTTCCATTTGCAAACATATGTAAATTGAGCTTAAGCCTCTATGTATAAAATTCCAGTTTACCTTCAAATGGAGCAAGCTAGTCAAGCTTCTTCATCCCAGTGGCAGAAGTTATTCTTTCAGCCTATTGTGTTAAAACAGAGGTTACCAAACCCGAGCGCTATCTAGAGAACGCAGCTCACAACTACCTGCGCTCAGGTACGGAGCCAATGGGGACACAGGCAAGGGAGCAAAGCACAGAATATGCTTCCCCGCTGGATGAAACATCAAGGTTTGCGGTGGGAATAGGCTACTCGGAAGGAAATTCATTTCACTTGAAATTAACCTTCAATACGCTTTGCCAAGAAAAGAAAACATGTGGGTACTGAAGCATGGATGGAAACCACTGTACTGTTCTCCCACCATGACTTAAAACTGCAGTACCCTCTTCTACCGCAAGTAGCCGCACTCTCCATGGCACCAATCAATCAAGCAGAAAATGGAGAGATCATCAGGTTGATACTGACATGCCTGGAAGATATACAACACTCCCAGAAGCTCTGTGCTCGCTGCTGCTGGTTTTTTTTTTTTTTTTTTAAAGTCCCAAACTATGACAACCTAACAGGCATGTGTATGCATGTTAAAAACATTCCCATCCCAGATGCTATGTTTAGTCAAGGGTTGTGAGAGAGGCATTCCGCTTTGAGAGATCCAGAAGGGTCCAAGAAAATGAATACTTTAAATAATTCCACGTTGGCATTACAAAGGACTTCCCCCGTAAGTATTTGTTGGCTAAGTAATGACAGCAGTGTTTTCAATTATTAAGTAGCTGTTTCTGTGAGTTGTCTTAGTATTCTGATCATTGAAAAGTTCCCATTTGAATCAAGCTAACCCACGACTGAAAGATTCCCACTTTCATATCGCTTTAAAAATTCACTACAGTTAGGTCCCTCCAAGGAATTGATTACAGTTTTTTAAATAAATTATACAGTGGGATCCTTTTCTTGACCTTTTTTTTTAAGGAATAAAAGACAAATTAAGAAATTAAAGAAGGATTCCATCATATGTTTAAAAAAATTTTATCCTGGTTTATTTCCCCCATTAAATTTATCTATGGCTTCAAAGTTTAAGTGGCACTTGGATTCTGAATGTTTTCATGATTTAACAAGTTGCCATCTGGTTATAAAGAGAGAATGTAAATGTTTCATTTCATATGTGGGACAGTTTATAGAGATTTTAGAGAAATCAATCATTTGTCACCCCATTGATATTTTCCACCATTAGATTTCAAAAGTGGCTTTGGAATTAGCATGTTTTAAAATAACTGAACATGCAAGTAATGTTTATACTAACCATGAACCAGCTGCTATCTATCCAGGTAACTTAGTAATGGCAGAACACTTCGACAAAGGCTTCTCTGCCTCCCTTCCCCTCTTAGTCCAAAGCTAAGTGATTATCTTTTTCTGCCCTTGTATTTGCACTTGTGCAGTTTAATGACTAGATATTAAAACTCATGCTTTATAAGCAAATTCCTTCACTCATGGACATTTAAAAAGTACATAAAAAGTGCAGACTGCATTTCTTCTGTCATGCTTTCCCTCAATAATGTCACCTTTGAGGACTCAAAACATATCCTTAATACATTCAGAGTTCTCTACATTCGAGTCCGCTAATGTTAGTTCTCCAACACAAACTCAAGAGAGAACAGTCAGCCACAAAATGGACTCTAAATTCAAAATGGCAAAGGCTACTGAGAAAACCCCATAGAAACCCACTGAAACGGGAGTAAAATTCAGGTCACTTCTGAGCAAAGCTCATCCCAGATATTTTGCGGTCAATAAAAAGGTACCTAGTTTTAATTTAGATGCTGGGAGTCAGACGTCCTGTTTCGAAGTGCTAATGCAAAAATGCTAACCCAGGAGCACGCGACCCCACCTCAGGTACCAGGGGGTTCACTCTCCTTCTCAGGCGGGAGCCCTTGGAAGGTTACTGCTGACTGACCCCCATTTGGGGGTGGTCTGCTTCGGGCTCCTCCTCCTCCACATCTGCACTGTACTCTTCAAATGCATCATCGTCCGCATCCGGAAGCCCCAACAACTGGAGGAGAGAGAAGAGAACCAGCCATGAGTGCCAAATGGCCCGTGGGCAGCCAGATAACCAAAGACATCGGATCGAAATTCAACAGCATTTAACAGGACTTAGCACAGCAGCTGTGGATTTCCCACTGGAGTCAACCATCCCTACAACTATTTTTATGAACATGTTAGATGGGAAATGTCAATCCTTCAATGGATTGGTACCCAAAGGGCCAGGTTTTATTAGGGAGCCTGGAGACTCTCTACTTTTAAGTATCAAAACATGGCACCACACACCACCAACGTAGAATAATATAGAATGTATGCGCGCGCGCACACACACACACACACACACACACACACACACACACACACAGAGATCTGGGATGTCAGCCGTAGTACGATGAACAGTACTGACTGTTCCATCACGACTCAAAAATCTATCCCCCTCTATATTTTCTTCCCAAAAAACATATAACACACACGTAAAAATGTGAAAACCACTGAAATGTTTAATTTTTTGGTTAAATTACGGTGCATCTGTAAGATGGGATCTTATATACCTATTTAAAATAGTATTTTGAGTAATTTGATACAAAAACATGCTCAGAGCATGGTAAAAACTGCATTTTCATTATGATACAGATTTTCTTAAAATTTATACACAACCCCATAGCAAAAGAGACTTCGAATGAGATACATCCAAATTTTAAAGAGTATTGTTTCAGGCAGCGTGGTTATGGGTAAATTTTTTCCTTTTCGTCTTTTTGTAAAATTTTCCAAAGGCTCTATAATTATCATCGGGGAAATTCACAATAAATACCCAGGAAGCATTTTCTTAAAGCACTGATTGGTCTTTGCTTGGAAACGAAGTGCTGTTTGCTGGGCCTGATCATTATGAACAAAAAGCCTTGGTGCTGGCAGGGGGCCGTGGCCTTGGCTACCCCTGGGCCCTGCCCATGATTACTGTGCTTCCGTCCCCCAGCTCCTCCATCCGATTTAGTCTGCACGTGGCCCTGACATTCTCACATGGTGGCCCCCTCGACTGGTCATTTTCAGGCAACTTCACTGAATGGCCCTGGGACCCAAGCTAACTGCATGAAGCCCCTACAGTAAGATGGACCGTTCTGTTTGCTTTGCATTGCCTCCCTAGTGCCCTGCAACCGCTCCCCTTCTTCCCATACCCCGCCCAAATGCTGACATGAGGAAACCCTAGGTCCCAATCGAAATAATGCTTTTCCCTTGAAGTTCTCCAACCCCAACTCCTGCAGTCTCCCAGAGCCCTATGAACACGCTCCGGACAAGATCATCTGCCAAGCCCTTGGTCATATTCTCCATGGGGCCTGGCAAGCTGGCCATGACTAGCTGTAGACACACGCTTCCCCCTTCGAGCCCAGAGGACCGCAGCTGTCTCAAAGGGCCACTGTTGACTTGGAGGGGTTGCGTGGGAGGAGCGCATCTCTGCTAGCCCGGACAGTGTGGAGCAATCTCGTGTATGCTTGGGGGAAGTGAGAAGCCCCTTGCTCCTCCTGCTGTCACCCTCTCACATCTCAGTGGAATGAGCACAAGATAACGTTTGTCTCTAGAGAGAGAGAAAAGATGGCGACAATGAACACAGATGGCAAGTATTCTGATGTTCCATTTTTTATTTGAAGAGCTGCTTGGTGACACAGCAAGGTGAAAGTGTCAAATGAGTGATGATATTTAAATCGCTGATAAAACAGAAATATTGTTGCCCCTACCGAAAGCCCCAGAATCACCGAGATGCCAGCAGAGGATGCATTAATTCAACAATAAATGTGACTCCTCACTGCACTGAAGGGATACCCCTTAAAAGAGGAATGGCCAGTGGGTTCCCTCTCACTTAATAGATGTGAGTGCACAGCTGCTGCCTAGAGCCCTGGGTTGAGGATTCCAAGGCTCAGTGGGAAAGACTGTGGTCAATTCACCACGCAGCCATGGGTAAAGAGAGTGCAGTCGAAGCACACATCTACACAACTGCCATCTTGTCCTAAAGACATGTACCACTGATTATTCTTTTTCATGATACACTTGAGTAATTCACACGGGCCCCAACCACAGGTACCCCTCAACACCCTTCCTCTCCTTGGCTTAGGGTGGTCTGTAGAAGAGGTTCCAGCAAGCCAAGTACAAAACCATTACTTCTCTTCCCCTCTCTCCTCTGCCTAGCTCCCCACCTTCCCTTTGGTGTGAACCCAAAGCACATAGTTTCAGGTCTAGAGCATCAGCACATGTGAGGCCCTTCCCTGGGATGCGACTTCCAGAACTGCTCACTCCTGACCCTTCCAGGAGGACGAAAGAACAGAAGCAGTTCTCTCTGGCCTTCCCGACTTCCAAGGCATCATAGTGCAGGGTCTGCAGACTCACTGAGAGGCTGTGTGGAAAAGGCACTGGACCCAGCATCCAGAAGTCAGGGCTCTAGTTGGGGACCTCTGCCAAGCCTCAGCATCCCTCTCTGTAAAGTGGGAACCATGACACCTGCTCTATGTCCAGAGAAACTACGGAGAGGAAATGAGAAAGTGAATGTTGCCGTGGGCTGCAAGCTGTAGAGCCTTAGGTGGATTCGTGAGTTAGGTCCTCTTATCTTGGCTTTTCGTTTTAAAGCACAGCAGTTCAGTTATTCAAGGGGAGATGGCCTCCAGCCCCTGCTTCTCCCTCTCCCTTTGGCTGTGCTGCTTTTGAACCAGCTCACTGTTAATCAGTATACAACAAGCAGGAAGAAGAATAAGGAACTCAACTCTATTAGCCTCCTCACTTGATTCTCAGACTCACAGCCAGCGTGCCATTCAACAAATCAATCTGGTCATACTTCAGATTTAATAATGATAGTTAATATTGGTTATGTTACCACCTGCTAGGCACGGAGTTAGGCAGCCTTACATATACTAGTTCCGTTAGTCCTCATTACATTCCTATGGGGTAGGTATTATCCCCCTATTACAGATAAGACCTAGCGAGGCTGCATACGTTGCATAGAGTCCCCTAGCGTCAGAGCCAGAATTCAAACCCAGGCCATCAGATCACAGACTACAACCTCACCACCAGGTACCCGGAAGACTCCCTTCCAGCTGCCAGGGCTGTTCCTACAGCTGGAGGCTTCAATGTCTTCTACTGAGTAATACACCCTTTAAAAAATTCAATGTGCAACGTTAATGTCTACATTTAAAGTATGTACAATTGAGAAAAGCACAGAGGAGAACAGAAAAAGCACTAGAACTATAATTTGCCTGGGATTGCAAAGAATACCATACAGACAAGTAATAACCCCGCATTCCCACCTCCGTCTCTAGTCCCATCTATGGCAGGTTAAGTTGACGTTTAACTTCTGGATCCACTTTTTTTTTTTTTTAAAGTAGGCTCCACACCCAGCGTGGAGCCCAGCGTGGGGCTTGAACTCACAACCCTGAGATCAAGACCTGAGATCAAGAGTCAGATGCTTAACTGACTGAGCCACCCAGGTGCTCCTGGATCCAAATTTTTTTTAACAGTCAAGAAGACATGCCAGGGGCGCCTGGGTGGCTCAGATGGTTAAGCGTCTGCCTTCAGCTCAGGTCATGATCCCAGGATCGAGCCCCGCATCGGGCTCTCTGCTCAAGTGGGGAGCCTGCTTCTCCCTCTCTCCCTGCTCATGCTCTCTCTCTCTGTATCTCTGTGTCTCTGTGTCTCAAATGAATAAATAAAATCTTTAAAAAAAAAGAAGAAGCCATGCCAAACACAGGAATAGAGACAGACTGGTAAGGATGCTGGTGTTCTTGGTTTTACTGTATGTGTACATTCTTTTTTTTTTTTAAAGATTTTATTTATTTATTTGAGAGAGAGAGAATGAGAGATAGAGAGCACGAGAGGGAAGAGGGTCGGAGGGAGAAGCCGACTCCCTGCGGAGCAGGGAGCCCGATACAGGACTCGATCCCAGGACTCCAGGATCATGACCTGAGCCGAAGGCAGTCGCTTAACCAACTGAGCCACCCGGGCGCCCTGTGTGTGTACATTCTTATAAAGAAAAGAATACAGGCCAAGAAATCCTATCTGATTCACTTAAATTACTTTAATAGTCATAATCGTTAATTCTGTTCAGTAAATTTTTTTCGATTGACTGGAAAAAAATCTTTATGCTAACCCTGAACAATGGCGTTGACATTTCCAGGGGTTTGCTGTGCATGAAGGTGCCTTTGGGCAACTTATGGTCACATAAAAACTTCTGGGGGCCCATCCATCCAAACAGGGTTGTACTTAAAAGGTAGAAATGCCAATGCTTGAGAATGAAAGTTCTTTAGATCCAGGAGAATATCAGTGATCTTCAGGATTCACTCCAGGTCTTTGAGAAAGTGGGGTAAACTAGCTGAGGACACACTTGGTTGGCATTTCGCATCTGCTGTCTCCACAGGTGGCCCTCGCTCAGCACAGGGGCTAGCAGGGGTCTATGAAAGAAAGGGAGAGGAGAGGACGTCTCTGCTTTGGAGGGCACCGTTAGCTAGGGTGCTTTTAGCAAGTGTCTTATGGCTTCAGAGGTCCCTGGAAGCTCCTCCCAGAGGACTCCCTGGAGCACTTTACAATGTATGGGATTCACCCAGAGATCTACTTACAATGTGGATTCTGATTCAGCTGGTCTCGGGTGGGACCTGAGATTCTGCATTTCTAACAAGCTCCCAGGTGATGGGGATACTACTAGTCCAAAAACCATACTCTGAGTATTAAGTATTACCTAGAGCTTTGGGGAATTTGCCACTGTTTATCTTAATGATCAACGATGCTGGGGGTACCAAGAAACCTACAACAAGATCCTGGTCAGTCAGTCCGAAAAAAAGGAGAAAAAAGGGGTAAGTGGCAAGATAGGTAAGACCCAAATGGGCAAGACGAGTAAGTACTCTCCTACTTTCAGGAGCCATTGTATTTCCTAAAAAATACACACGTTTGAAATTTCATACGTGAGCAGAAAACAAAAGCTATGATAAGCTTATCAACATTCAATGTCTTTTACTAAAACCCACACGAGTGCATCATCTTTTCTTATCAGACTTTCTGACCCATTGGGACAGCTTCCCACAGGTGGATTCTTTCTCTTCTTCCAGGCTCTTAACCAGACGATGAGAGTAGAAGCAAGAACTGGACTTTTTCTGGGTCACAAAGGGTTTTCCTGTGGGGTTTAATCCCTGGCTCCTCACCCATTAGTGGTAAACTGAAAATATTAATCTTGCTCAGGCCCACGAGCTAGAACTAGGGGAATTTTGCTGGTAGAATGAAGTGTTTCTGTTTTTTGAAAGAAAAAACATGGAGCTGGAACAGCAACCCCAGGGAGGGGACCAGGGTCAAAGACAGCAAGAAGACATGGGGAACCACGGGCTCCAACTCCAGGTAGGGCCGTCAAAGCAACATCAACCAAACAGCACACAATGTTGTTTTAACAACAGATGCCTCACGACCCTAAATGTCCACAGCGTTAGTAAAAGGAGGAGGAGTAATATTCTGAGATAAAATAAAATAAAATAAAATAAAGCTTTGAGAGAAACAGAAAGGGCAACAATAAGGTTTGATTCTGCAACTAAATTGGACACAGTGAGCTCTCTCTTCTCTTGTGAACTGTTTAACTAGGGGAAGCCTTTCAGTTGTCAGTAAATAAAAGATATGAAAACACTGAGGAAAAAAATAAGTGGCACAATCACCATTATTTAGATCCATAACCACTATTTTATTACCTAGCTCAATCATGTGATGACCAGCAACTGTCAACCAAGGGCCACTTAAACAAGAAAAATGCAAGACTCCAGTGATTCTCCAATTCGCATTTATCAAGGCTCTTGATGGGTGTCTCTGAGGCCTTTACTGGTTGCATGACAGGGAGAAACCTGCCCGCTTGCGGATGCCAGTGACAGCCTGCTTGGTGCTGTCATTTACATACAGGTACGGTTTGGATAGGACATTTAGCAGGAACGAGGTCCAAGTTGGGAGGCCCCCGGAGGAGGAGCCAAAGGTGTGTCCCTCTGGGAGGGAAGCTGCCCGGCTACATCCAGAGTCATGAATTCACCCAGGGAACCAGAAATTGAGACAAACCTCAGCAGTGTGAACGGGCTGTGACAGTCCTTTGCACTCTTAGTCTGCTTTTGAAGCTCCGCAAGAATCCGCAAGACAGCAAAACAGGCATGACCCCCGTTTTAAAGATGGGGACACTGAGGTCAAGTGACCTGCTAGAGGCCACAAGCGCAGGGGAGCCCGACAGGCCCGGGCAAGGCTGAGCCACCTTCCCCCACCCAGGGGGCATCTCTGAGGACTCTGAGCCGCAGGGCCATGATGGGCCCTTCTGGACTTCCTTCTTGGCCAGCTCTCCTCCCCTCTGAGCCCATCTGGATCCTGCCACGTCTCCAGGTGTCAACTTCTCAGGAAGCCACCGCCCAGCACTTTGTTCCTCGGTGAGCCCACTCACATCTGATAGTCCTAGCCCTTCTTACACACTGTAGACAATATAGGTTTGAAAAAAAACACAACATAGTTTCTGATAATGTTTTCTGTGACAACACTGAAAATTTAGGAAATACAGAAAAGAAGAAAAAAAGTATCAGCCATAACCCTGGCGCCCAGAGGCTCTTTGCTCACATGCCCCTCTAGGGGATGGCTGCTTCCGTCCTCTCTGCAGCACCAGCCTCTAACCAGTGAGATGCCCGGATGAGGTACTGAATGTGGATGTTTATTACTTTGCCAAAACCAGTGTTGATAAACTTCTGCCTATAATACCCCAAGAATACTTCCTTAAAAATCCCTTACCTTAGCTGGATGCTTCTGTTGAAATCACATGCTGAAAGCGTGTGTGGAAATCACTTAGCAATTGTTTTCTCTCTCCAACAAAAATCTAAGAGTCCTGCAAAAGGTTTCACTAAGGCCTACTTACTTCCCAACAGTATTTTGCCTCGTGTGCTCACCCCGTCCGTGTCACTGCCAGCATTCATTCAGTGCTGAGCCTGTGTAATGTGTTGTACTAAGTACCTGACAAGAACCGCATCACCGGATCTTCATAGATCCCTGAGGGAACGATCAGCATTTGTTTCCTAATTTTACAAGTGAAGAAAATGAGAAACAGAGAGGTTAAGTAACTTGGCTGAGGTCACACAGCCAGCAAGTGCCAGAGCGGCCTGCCCACCAAGCTTGGGTCCCTCAACATGTAATATCCTGAGCCTCCACAACTAGGTAAAGAGACTACAAACAACACCCTGCGGTACAAGGTCACTAACGTCCTCTTAGGAAATATTTCCCCAAAGGGGCGTGAGCACAGCAGGGAACGGAACTCCTTTGCTAATTCTGCACAGCATCTAGGAGAGTGTTTGGACTCTGCCTTGTAGCACGTACATTTTTGCAGCTGTCTCTCCTCCCAGAAAGTCAGCCCCTCGAGGGCAAGAACTGGGCACTGCATCCTGCTTCCTGCTCTTCACTCTCCAAAGTGGTGTTTGGCAAATAGCAAATGATCGATATGTTTTGTTGAAAATGGGATTAAGAAATAGAGAAAAAAGAGGAGGAGTGAGATGGAGAAAAAGGAAAAGAAAAACTTTTTTTGCTTTTCAAATCCAACAACAGATTTCCTTACATGTCGGGGGAGGACTCTGACTGTGATACTGCTCGTTTTGGTGGGGGGAAGGCACACGCGAGAGGAGAAGGGGGAAAAGCACAGTGTGCAAAGTTGGGCAAGCCCTTGTGCTGGGTCTTCTTCTTCTTTTTTAAGATCGTATTTATTTGAGAGAGAGAGAGCACAAGCAGGGTGAGGGGCAGAGGGAGAAGCAGACTCCCCGCGAGCAGGGAGCCTGCAAAGTAGGCAAAGTTTTTAAAAATTGAAACCCCCAGGGGTGCCTGGTGGCTCAGTCAGTTAAGCATCCCACTTGATTTTGGCTCAGGTCATGATCTTGTGGTCCTGGGATGCAGCCCCCCTGCCCCCCAAGGCTCTGTGCTCAGCAGGGAGTCAGCTTCAGATTCTCTCTCCTCCTGCTCACTCTCTCTCTCTCAAATAAATAAATAAAATCTTAAAAAAAAAAATTGAACCCCTCAAGTCTTAACCAGAAAAATAATCTATTTGCCAGCGAGATCTACTTTGCAGCTGGTGTCCTCATGGGGGTTGCATTCATGGCCTGCCCCCTGGTTTTCTTCCTGCGCCCCTTCTCCTGGATGGCAAGCAAAATTCCTACAGAACTGGCCTCACTGGAGAAGGCGTGGTCCCGCCAGAACTCGTTTTGCTGTTTTTCTTTACCAAGAAGACCTGGCCACGTGTCGGCAACCAGGCAGCCACATGAAAAGGGAAAGAAATGAATGCAGTCCAAGAAAATCCAGGTGCACAGCTGAACGCAAGTGGGTTGTTGAACATTTTCTTTCAGATTCTGCTGCCACGTGCCCTGGAGACACACAGACTTGCTCTGATGTCGGACTTCCAGGGTCCCCTTCTAGAGCAGAGCCTGACATTCTAGATAGGGCTGTGCTCCCCAGGAGAGGAGGCTCCCTGGTACAGCGCCCCTCTGGTGGGGGAGTTGATGTGCGCCAGGCACCCTCTGGCTGGGCTTTTTTGCCCCTCAGGGAGAGGCGGGTGGGAGGGCCAGGGAAGGCGAAGTGCAGGCAGGGCTTTGGGTTTCCCGCAGCCAGGATGTGCCCCAGGTTGGATGATTCGAGGAACGCGACAGCCCACAACAAGGACCTCCTGCTGGAGGGCCACAGGAAACTTTCCCCGCTCTCCTCCACTCACGGGTGTGGTTCCTCCCACTGCTGCTATTTGTCTGTCAGTTTCATGTAAGGGAGCTTTGTGTTTAGAAATAAGACCCAGTGGGGCGCCTGGGTGGCTCAGTCGTTAAGCGGCTGCCTTCGGCTTGGGTCATGATCCCTGGGTCCTGGGATTGAGCTCCACGTCGAGTTCCATGTCGGGCTCCCTGCTCTGCAGGAAGCCTGCTTCTCCCTCTCCCACTCCCCCTGCTTGTGTTCCCTCTCTTGCTGTGTCTCTCTCTGTGAAGTAACTAAATAAAATCTTTAAAAAAAAATTTGCCTACTTTGATATCCTGCTTGGATGTCTAATAGGCATTTCTGACAGTGACGTGCCCCAAACCAAGCTCCTGGTAGTATGGGCGCCCAACTATTCCTTTTGCAGCCTCCCCCATCTCAGTAAAGGACAGCGCCATTCCCTTCACTGCGCGGGCAAGGAACTCTGGATCACCCTTGCCTTCTTCTTCTCACTCCCCACTTGTGGCTCTGCCAGCAAGTCCAGAGTCTGAGCCCTTCATTCCACCTTCACTGTGACCCGCATCCTCTCACCTGTGTGACCCAACGGCCTCCGCACTGGTCCCCCTGCTCCCACCTGCCCCTTGCAGCCTATTCTCAACTGGTCAGGGGGGAGACTTTCAAAATGTGAAGTCAGATACCTCTGGTTGGTTTTTTTATTTTTATTTTTTTTTAGATTTTATTTATTTATTTGGGAGAGAGCAGGAGCAGAGGAAGGGGCAGAGGGAGAGAGAGAAGTAGACTCCCTGCCAAGCAGGGAGCCCAACGCAGGGCTCAATCCCAGGACCATGAGATCATGAATATGAGCCAAAGGCAGATGCCTAACCGACTGAGTTACCCGGGCGCCCCAAGTCGGATCCCCCTTGCACTCAAACTCCTCCGATGGCTCCCGTCACACCAGAGTAAAACCTAAATCCTTCTGTGACCTGCAAAACCCTGAAATACCTCAGGCTCCCCTCTTGCTCTTCCCCACCACCCTTCCACTTGGGCCACATCAGGCCCTCCTTGTTCCCCGAACACTGATATTCTTCTCCCCACCCACTTCCGCCCCCCTCCCGGCCTTTGTATTTGCTGTTCTCTCTACCTGGAAAGCTCTCCCCTAGATTTCCTCATGATTCACGCTTCAAGTTGTACTCAAATGTGAACTTCATAGCAAAGCTTCCTCTCGTCTCCTAATAAAAAAATCCAGTACCTCTGACACTCCTTACTGCCTTACCCTGACTTACCCATTTTTTCTCCTTGGCACTTATCACTAATGCTTTATGTGCTGGACTTATTTACCTTGTCCCCTACCGCCACTAGAATATAAGGATAAGATTTTCATCTGTTTGAATTAAGTGCTAGGAACAGAGTAGTCGGGTACTCATAAATATATATGAAATGAATGAAGGATAGATCAGTACTTTTCCGTCATGACTCTGTTCTGAACGAGCCAAGCCGGCTTAGAAAATTAAGAAAGAAAAAACGAATTGGCTAGACAAATGATACAGATCAGAAAGAGTGAGAAAAGCCACTGAAATTCTATTTCTTGTAATGGTGGATTGAGTGATTGGGACCAACTCTTCCTCAGAGAACTAAAAAAGCTGGATTAAATGTGAAAAATGCCTTCTTAAATATATTGAAGAATTAGAACCTAAAGAGGTAAACATAAAAAGCTGCTTTTGTACTGAGGGTATCTGTTGACCTAGAAAGAAACAGCTAGAAACTTCACTGCATTCCTGGCCTACTCTAAGAGCTAGGGGGACCAAAGTCAAACCCAGGGTCTTCCAAAGGAGCACACCGTGATAAGCCATCCCCACTTTAAGCTGAGATCCCAAAGACCTCTTATTGTCTGAATGTTTGCGTCCCTGCAAAATTCACATATTAAAATCCTAACCCTTGAGGGAACAGTATTAGGAGGTGGGATCTTTGGGAGGTGATTAGGTCATGAATGTGGAGCCCACATGAATGGGATTAGTATTCTTACAAAACAGGCCCTAGAGACATCTCCCTCTCCTTCCACCACGTGAGGTTACAACGAAGACAGCTGTCTGTCTATGAAGTGGGCCCTTACTGGACACCGAATCTACTGGCACCTTGATCTTGGACTTCCCAGCTTCTGCACCTGTGAGAAATAAATGTCTGTTGTTTATGAGCCACTCGGTCTCCGACAGTTTGTTACAGCAGCCTGAATGGACTAATAAGACAGCTCTCAGGACAAGAGTGGACTAGAAGAAAGCAGATGTACAGCCTGGTTTTTCATCACCTGGAGAGTTCTAAGAACCACACGTCTTAAATCATTTGAAGGTGGTCTCAGGCTGATAGGGCCTCCCAAGCCCCAGCAGAAACAGATCAAAATCCCCTCTGAGGAAGGTACCATCATCTCAGGCTTCAATTTACTCCTAAATACACATTTTCAAATACTATAACCAGTACACAGAGATAATCCAACACGCAAAGAGACCAAATACCAAGAGTGAGAGCCAGTTGAAACAAAAGACGACAAAACACACTTACAAACCTTAAAATACTGGAACGTCAGACATAGTCTCTCACACAACCAGGCAATCATGCTCCCTATGTTCAGAGCACTGAAAAGGCAAGCTTGAAAATTGCAAAGGAGAAGTAGATACTCTTTTAAAACATCTGAAAAAAAATTCTAGAGCAAGTATCATTGAAGGTGTAGACAATTTATGGTGGGCAGGAAACTGAACTCGGGGGGGGGGGGGCGGGGAGGGTCATGACACCAGTAATGTGAATTTACCTTCCAATAAAGATAAAGGGAAATAGATAATCTTCAAAATAGGGGTGAGAATTCACTTTACATGCTTTTCAGCTAGAATGAAAACAAACTGTCAGCTAGCCCCGGATATACAGATTCTTAAATCCTACACTGGGGCGGGGGGCAGGGGGGTGGAGGGCAGAAAGTAAGCTCTCTACTAGAGAGTTTATAAAAAGAGAAAAGAACACAACCAGTATCCAATTTCATCCTTCTCCGTACCCAGAGACATGGAGGCACATCCTGTATATAGCCTTCCGGCAGCTCCCCAAATATAGGCCTCACTATGGTAAGAGAACCTCCATAGTGCTTCCAAGCGTTCTGGCCTTAAGTCTACTGGACAAGAGCAGGAATACTCAGAAGTCTCATCAAGGCTCTGTCTGCTTCCCACCCTATCAGAGATTCTCAAGTGATGCTAGAAATAACCATCATTCCTGCAACAAACAGCTGTGTCACATCCCGTTCCCCCCTCCCTCCCCGCCCTCTCCCTCCTTCCCCTAGCTGCTATCTTTAAGCCACAAAGCAGACAAGAGAAAAACAATTAGTCATCCCAGGTTTTGCCCACTTTCCCCACCATCCCTGTAATTCTGAGCACAATCACTGTAGAAAACAAGATGGCTTTGGAAGCCAAGCAGGCACCTACAGGTCTGAAAGACTTGAAGACTTTTTCCAAGACTTCGTGGAGCGTCTTCTTGCCGCAGGAGGAGATGTAATCCTGTGCTAGCTGCAAGAAAGGCAGGCAGTCCTCGCTCTCGCTCCACACGTGCTACGTGCCCACAGCCGGGGGGGAGGGGGCGGGGGGAAAGGAAAAAAAAAAGACACACAGTCATTACCCTCAGTGTGAAATTTGAAAAGCCCGAAAAGAGGTTTTTTTTTTTTTTTTTTTTTGAATGACGGAAATTTGAAGGCCTCTATTCCCAAGTAAAATTCTGACGTTCATTCTTGATTCGCTTGCATTGAAGGGGATGAGAAAATGCCTACCCCGTAGAAAATCCCTGTGCTTTCCATCCATAATCTCACCTGCTCGATTCACCAGCGGATCTGCTCAGCAGTAGCAAAAAAGGCGGGGGGATCAAAAAAGGCCCACAATTTCCACAGTCCTTCTTCTTGACCTGGGTAAGGCAGGTTTTAAAGCAGCAGGGAGGAAAAACCAAGAGCCTGCAGGATCTCTAACCTTGCCTTCAGTCATAGCTGAAGGGTTAATTAAGCACTGTTTGTAACCACTAACTTGCAATGAGACATTCTTTACTCAGATGAGCCTGTGAGTGGGGGTGATGGTATATTTACTTTAAGATGAAATGAATTAAAACAAAACAAAACAAAAATGAAATGAATTTATAAGAACACCCAGAAAAGCCATCGCCGGGGTCATAGAGAAGCAAAGGCTCTCTGAAAGCTCACCTTCTTTACAAATGCTCCAAGAGGGCTTGCTTCCCAATGGTAACATGCACCAAGAGGAGACCGGTTTTAGGGTTTAGTTTTTCTTAAGGCTAGACAAGGTTTGGTGGGTTTTTTTGTTTGTTTGTTTTCCCGCACGAGGATATCCATTTTAGCACCTCCTGAAGACCAGACGAGCCTCTCCCATAATGTTCAAAGATCTGGAACAAGCCCAAGAAACAGGCTTGAGGGATCCAAGTGCAGAACCCCCTGCTCTGCATCTCTGAGCTAGGGAGAGGCACTGGGCTACCAGGGTAACATCAGGGTATCTGACCAAGAGTCACTGTTTAGAGGGGACCAATCCATGACAGCTCCACCATTGGTGGAAAAGTGTAGCGGCGTGGGAGGGAGGAAGACATCTGGCAAATCAAAGCAAGCAGCAGAAACGAGGCAGCAGGAGACAAGATCTATTTGGAGAAATAGTCCATGCCAAGCACACCCTTGCTCCCTTCCATTAATACAATGGTTAGGGCATCACCCCAGAAAGTTCTATGTCAGTCACTCAAGAGACACATTTCACCTCCTTCCTTCTCCTTGCAGCATTTTTCTAAGAATGGGACCTACAGACTTAAAATACTGCTCAGATCCAAGAGACTAACTAGGTGCTAATGTGCCACTTCCCCCCAAAATTATCTGTGTCTTGTAGAAGTAAAGTTCCATTTCTGACACACACACTGCTCTAATTCCAACAGACTTCTGGAGGAACTTCTGCCCCGATCTAACAAAGATAACTTCTAGAGTCTCTAACTTTAGGCAATAGCTCAAACACAATTCTCTATTAATTAGAGATCCTTACAGTTGTCGAGCCACCAAAATGCCATTTATGTAATAGTCTCTTACATTGTACAAAAGCGTAATAGCACAAAGTGCTTTTAGATCCATCACCACACTCAATTCTCAAGCGGCAGGGATTCAACAAGAACAATAAAGTCCTGCTTTCATATAAGCTCTGCTCAGCACCCATTTTCATGCTCACATTTTTAAAAGGTCCAGCATGTTTCAAATTCTTAACCAAGTGAAAGACGGGATTAATATCTAGCACCGCACAATAAAAAACTATAATCCTGCCTTTCCTAGACTTGGAACAATTAGAGAAAAAAAGTTTATCAAGTGCCTGGCTGGCATGCAGTGGATGTTCAATAAATGGTGGGCGGTAGGTGTAAGCACCCCCTTACCTCTTTTGTGTCTGCAGGAGAAGGGGGAGGAAGGGCATGGGCTGGCTTTCCACCTGCCCTAAGCCGAAGGGCACGCGCCGAGCAAATGAGACACCCACTGTGAGAACAGTACCCAAGGCAGCCTGAGTTCTCGTTCATTCACAAGTCGGTGTAGCTATGAGAATCTTGGATATCTACTTTTGAAAGTATATTTGGGCTTTAAATTACAAAGTAAACTAAGGAAAGTATATCACTCAGGCAACAGACTTGCCTCATATCCACTACTGCTTGGAAATCAGACAGGTTCTCTAAGTGTTTCTGGGGCATTTCTAACCTCGTGAGGAGAGTGTTCAGGCCACAATTTTTCATTGCTCCACTTCTGGAGTTGCTGACTTATGAATATATTTTGGAGCAGGAAGACTTACCACCTGCTAAAGGGCCTTCTGTCTAGTCTGTCTAAATCTCCTTGATTTGGCTGTCTAACTCTCAGTCGTGTTGGTTTTGTGGGTTTAAAAAAGTTTTAACCAAATCCCTGTCCCTATGAGGACATGAAGGTGCGTGGGGTTTGGAGTCAGACCAACTCAGGTGCCCGTGGCTGCTTAAAGGACATCCCTCAGTTAATGCTAATTATTTCATACCCACAGTAGCTCATCACAGAAAGTATTCAGGTTTATTTATTGAAACTGTTTCCTTCCAGAATGAATCAAGGCAGTCATTAAAGACCCATAAAAGACAAGGTAAGAGTCTGTGGTTGGGAAAATAAGGACAGAGGGAAAACAATGGAAGGAGAGGAATATGAAACCAAGTGAGGTTAGGACCAACAGTGCCAGATAAACAGGCCTGGCCCTTTGCTGTGGGTGGGACACAGACCGCCTCTACCGCTTTCCACAGGCCTATGCAGGGAAGGAAGTTCCATCAGTGGCCCGAGGCAGTGCCCCCGGAAAAAAACAGATGAGCTTTTCAGAACAGGCGATAGACTGAGGGTCATTCCTTTGGAAAAAGAGAGGGGCCCATTCGAAAACCCGGAGAGGGCAGACAGAATGTCTGGTGGCTGGGCTGATGCTCCTGAAAGCAGATTCTGGGGTCTAGTCTTAAACAAAGATAAATGGGTGATTGAAGACCCAGAACCCTGCACCACCGGGTGTGTCCGCAATGACTCCGACTTGGAAGTTCAACCAAACAGCCACTCTGGCCATGACAAAACTATAGCACAGGTCAGAGAACCTGTGGCTTTGAACAATGTAACTCTCCGGCAAATATAAATCCAGGTACAGAATGTATTGACTTTCCAACCATTCAGTGAGAGCTAAGGCACCTTATAATAGGAGGAATACCAAGGGAAGGCTTCTGAAGGAGAGGACAGCAGGGGTCCTCAAGCTTCAGCAAGCACCACAACACCCCCCCCTTCCCCATCCCCCAACTTATTAAGACACAACTGCTAGGGGTAGGGCTAAGAATCTGCATTTCCAACAAGTTTCCAGGTGCTGCTCATGCTGCTGGCTTTGGGCCCACACTTTGAGAACAAGAACCAGAGCAGAACTTTGACGAATCATATTTGGGGGCGGGGGTGAAAATCCCTGATGAGAACTTTGATTTTAAAACAGGCGATCTGTGGCCCTTCTGTCATTAAGTTGGACCAGAGTTTAGCATCAAAGTTTGTCCAGCTTAAGACATTAGAACCGTGGCATCTGCACACAGGAAAATGAGCACCTTTCTGTTTTCTATAGTATAGATGAGAACATCCAGCTCATCCAAAAATGGTCTTAGACCACTATGGTAATTCAATCCTGCAAACATCTTTCTGAGCACAGTCTGTGTGCTCCTACTGTTCTAACACTTGTGGGCATGGCGCTTGGCTTCCTGGTGCTTAGGCAGGGTGGGGGGTGGCTGGGGGGCAAAGAACACACCTGTTTCTCCTCCTGGACTCAGTCATCGGAGTGAAAATTCATTGCCAGGGGCCTCATTCTCACTGTAGTACTGCCGTGAGGGGTTTCTGCCATCATTAGTACTGGTGAGTCGATTTTGAGTTGGTGTGGCTTAACCCAAAACTGACTGCTGTCCATTGAAGAGATGCTAAAAGAGAAAACCTACAAGCCATCTCATACCACCCAAAATACTTCTGCACAGGGTAAGAAGAGTGTGGCTGGCCATACCTACGACCTGCTCTTTGTGCCGACCACTGATACGTTTTACCAAGGACGAAACTGAAGCTCAGAGAGGTTAAGCAACTTGTCTGTGGCCACACAGAGAGCAAGGGGCAGAGCCAAGATGTCAACAGAGGTGAGCACATATTCAACCTGAGCCTCAGCTCCTTCATTTGTAAGTCATAGAAAATAATAATATAGTGTGGTTATCAAGATGATAGGGGCTAGCCTATAGACTGCCTCTCATTTAGCAGGAGCCCAGAGTGCTTCTTCCCATCTGTTGAAATTCATATTAGCATAATTTCACTCTCCTCAGGATGACCACTTCATGAATATACTAAAGACATACACTTTCCCCTAAAGAATCTCTGTATGAATAGTGCACAGCCATTGTGGTAAGCTTTACAGTTACCACAACCCCTCATTTAATCCCCACAATAATAACCTAATATAGGTATGATTATTCCCATTTGACATAGGAGGAAACTGAGGGTGAGTTTAAATTGGACAAGAAGGTGCTTTTTCTCCACTGTCCCACCACATGAGGTGATGCAATCTCATTTAGACAAGTTCTGTTTTCTTCTCCAAAATGAAAAGGTTGTTATTTGGTCACGTAGTTAAGAATAGAGACATGCCTAGAACAAAAATGGGGGAAAATATATACAGATACATGTATACACACACATAAAATTAAATCACATGGTCCTTCTATAAATAGAGCCTTTTTTCTTTAATAGAGTGACAACTGCTATCTTTGTTTTCACATTGAGGAGGGATTAAACTGTACAAAATTTTAGATCCAAACATGTTTTTGATGGGTTGGCAGAAAAAAATAGGACAATAAGGCAGCCCTCCCCTTCTCCAGTCATGAGCACCCAGGCGCCAGGGAGCCGCAGGGCAGTGTTCTTGGTTTAGAGCTCCTTTCTCCTGGCCTAGGACAAGGACGGAAAGCAGCTGGTGCTGCCATGCCCAGGAGAGCATGCACATGTGCCCCTCTGTCCGGCTGGTACCTTAGTGGATGCCAACCCCCCACTCCTGCAGCCTGACGAAGCCCTCCGGACCTTCTGTGTTGGCAGAAGGGAGCATGCCACCTGTCTGTGAGCTCCCGGCCCCTCCCTGTCGCACCTGCAGAGCCAGAAAGGGTTGCCTCTGTCCCCGATTGCTCAACATAGAGGGCAAAGGCAGCTTCATTTTATCCCAGGAGCTGACCTTGTGCACTGTCCACAGAGACAGGCCTGAATCAGGGCAGCAGTGCGGAAAGGGATGGTGTGAACAGGGTGGCCTGCGAGATGAGAAGAGGAAACAGTGCACAAGGGACAGAGGAGCTGCCAAAGTGGACAGAAAATAAAAGGAAGCCCTTGTTCCTCAGGCCCTCTGGAGCTCCTGGCTTGACACTCTGCATGGTGCAAATGACAGGCCTCTGGGCTTGAGCTCAAGTCCTGGCTATCATTTCTTAGAGGCATAGTCTTGGATAGATTCCCTTCAATGGAGCCTGTTTCCTCACCTATAAAATGGGGTTCATACCTAACTCACAGACTTTTTGTGAGGCCCAATAAGAAGCCGCCCTTGAACCCACGGTCTGAATTGGGTCTCCAGCTGTCATTCCAGGGACGTTCTGTTTTCAGTATAGGGCTATGGTTCAAGTTGCTCTACTATTTATTAGCTATGGAAAAGTTAGTACACCTTGCTATGTGTCAGTTTCTTCATCTGTAAAATGGAGAAAATCACAGAGAGGATCTTGTAGGATTACTAAGATTAAACAAGCACATACACACAAAGTACCTACTGTATACACAAAGTAGAACAGTGTCTGATACATAGTAAATTGCACATAAGTGGTAGTTACTGTTCTTTGAAGCTGTCATTCTTGAAATTTAATATCTGCCTTCTTCACTATCATTCGTGGTATGATAGTGACTTATACACATGGGCTGAGCACCTATCAAAGGTCTGATACTACTCCAAGTTCTGGGATACAGTGATAAATCAGACAGATAAGGCCATTGCTCTTATGAAGCTTACAGCCTCATGGGGCAGGCAGAAAACAAACAAGAGAGTATAAAGTACTAATGAGTGCTGTGATTTGAATAAAAGAAGGTGAGATGAGGGAATATGTGGTCAGGAAGTTTTCTACCGGGCCTGAATGGCATAAAGGAGATAGCCATGCAAAGATGTGGGGGAAGTATATTCTAGGCACAGGGGACAGCAAATGCAAAGGCCCTGAGGCAGGAATGAGTTCGGCATGTCTGAGGACCAGAAAAATCAGCATGGCACAAACACAGTAAGCAAGGAGGAAGACTGGTGTAATATGAGGTCAGAGAGGTGGCAGGAGACAGACTGTGTGGGGGTTTGAAGCCAGGGCAAGGGCTCAGGTTTTGTGGTCAAAGTTATAGGAAGTCAGTTTAGGTGAGGTGGAGAGCCATAGGTCATGACCTGGATTATATTTTAGATAGATCCAGAGTGATTGCTGTATGGAGACTGCCAGAGAGTCACTAATAGCACCACCCCTATTTTAGGCACTGTTCTAAACAAGCCTGCTGGGAAGGTACTAATGTTATCATTCCCCTGTTTACAGATGTGGAAATCATGGCACAGAGGGATTAAAGAACTTTCCCCAACGCACACAGTTAGACATGGGGGCTGGGGTGCAAGCCCATGTAGCCTGACCACTGTGCCACACTGCCTCTTAGATGGGCAGAATGGCCCCAGGAAAGTGAGGGCAGAGATCCTATTTATATTCTAGGTAGCTCTGGCCTGGTGCAAAGCAAGCCCTCAATAAATGTTTGATGAATAAATGAATGAATGAATGAGTCACGTGAAAATACTTTGTAAATTGAGAAAAGCCACATAAATATTCTTATTGTTAATAAATCCTTTGGATTACAGGAGTTCCATTCATCTCAAATTTCTTCTAATGCTTAACAGGATTTTCCTGGGAAAAGGAAAACGACGGAGGTAGGACACTTACTTCATGCCTGAGTCCCTTTAACTAGGGGCAAATGGCAGCTTGACAAACCTGGCCTGGGACAGATCTGAGGAGAGATTTGGGCTAAGAAATCTCTGGTGGTTGGCATGCTATTCATTATGGCCTCCAGAAACTTTAAGAATGTTCCAGTCTACCCAAGAAATTACTTTTTCCTTCCACCCACTTTCTTCCTTATCTATTTCATTTAATTGTTAGAGAGTGAATATGTTCAAGCATTTTATTCACACAGGTGGGAAAACATTTAAAATATATTATGAATGGCCTTGAAAAAAGTTGTGATATACATAATGTTTCTCAACAATGGTTCTCCGTGGAGTAATTTCTTTGGGTATGTCTCCGGCAGTTCCAGCAAGAAGGCTGTGTGGAACTCTCCCCCATAAAATACAGAACCTTGGGTGATTCTTGCTCTATCTCACACAGTAAGGAGTGGGAAAGGCCACTGGCAGACTAGGGTTAGGAGGGACTCCTAATCAAACCCTAATGTGGCAGTTAGTTGGACACTGGGGCCCTTTCCGGTATAACCCTGGGGTTTTCTCACGTTTGCTGTGGAGTAAATCCCTTTTTAACGATCTCTCATTTTCCCCCAATAACAAATAACACTTATTTTAACTGCAGTTAAGTATTCTTACATATATTTATACTTTACTTGCTCTTCCCAAGTCCCTACGATAGAGGTGTTCTGAATAACCTCATTTTACAGGTGAGAAAATTGAGGCTCTTAAGACAGACAGACACGCTCTAAACTCTGGGGAAGTCCAGGTCTCTGAGGAGCCTTTGCTGTTTTGCACAGAGGTGGTTAGGTGTTTTTATCTATGGATCACCTGGGTGCTGGTATTATGCCCATTTTTTTGATGTGTAAGCTGAGCTGCCGGAAGGCATCTGACCAGAGTCACACAGGCAGAACTCAAATCTGGCTGTCACCCAAGGCATCTCTCTCCTAGTGCCCGACTCTGGAGCCCAGGTGTGTTCTTCCCGTCCGCGGGGCTAGGGTGCCGGTGGTGGGAGGGGCATGCCTTCCCGGCAAGTCACACACAAGCCTTCGTCTCTCGCGGGGGGGGGGGGGGGCAAGGAAGGCGATCCTGCTGTCTCTCTAACTCCTCTGCGAACTTCCCGCGGCGGGCAGGGTTGCGCGGCGGCCTGGACCTGGGCCCGGCTTTGTCTCCCCCACCTGAGGGGCCAGCGCCAGGCCGCGCCTCGGCGCCGCCCCACCTCGGTCCGCAGGGGCGGCAACAGCGCCAGCTCCAGGCTCCAGCCGGCGACCACACGGTAACCCGAGCCCACAGCCGCCTCCATCTTACATTTGGGGACCATTATTTTTCCCCCGGCCTTACAAACACTTCATGGAGCGCCATCCTCGCCCATTCTGCGCACCTCCCATGCCAACTCCCCTGCCCGCCGCATCCCCTTCCTAAACTGCCAGCGCCAAGATCCCAAGCGGGCGCAGGATACAAAGTGGAAGAGGTGGACCCCGCAGTTCCAGGTCCCGGTCCCTCCTAGCTCGGGGCGGGAGTGGAGTGGGGGAGGGGGGTTCCCCTCATCTGGAAAAACCCGGGGGCTTCGTCAGGGCCTCGGCCGCCGCCTCCGCCGGACGGAACCTGCTCGGGCCCCGCACACCTGGCTGGAAGCTCACAGAGGAGCAATGGAAGCATAGGAGAGGGGGGATAGGCGTGCCCGTGTGTGTGTGTGTGTGTGTGTGTGTGTGTGCACGCGCGCGCGCACGCGCGTGTGCGTTTTTAAGATCCGAGGTGTAATTCCGCAAAGAAGGTCCAGGAGATGGGGCATCGCTAGTGTGGACCGAGGCTTTGTGTCCAAACCGGCAGCGCAGGGGATCACACGGGGGCGGGGGCTCTCCCGGGCGGGGACAACTCGAGGAGTTGTGTCAGCGCATCGCGAGGGGAACGGGATTCCTCACCCCGACGGGACGCCTGGGTGTAGGAAGCTCGAGACTCCGGGCCCTGCGGGACGGTCCGTGCGCCCCGGTCCGGGCTGGTGAGCAGAAGCTCCCAACCGAGCACCAAGCACGGGCCGCACGGTCGTGTCCCCGAAACAGCCCGCCCCAGTCCGGCTCCCGGGTTCTAAGGGCGTCCCTGCCCCCCGCCCCCCCGCCCCCCCCCCCCCCGCAGCGCTGACACCGCCACGCCGGGCCGGTTACGCCTCCACCCCGCGCCCACAGCCTCCCAGGCGTGCGGCAGCTCGGGCGTAGGGAGGCGGCCGAGCGTCCACTCCCGCCCGCTGCAGCCGTCCCTCCCCCCGGCACTCACAAAATTGTCCCCGCAGCCGTTGTCCGGACACAGCACGTAGAAGGAGACGCCGGGGTCGGCGTAGAAATCCATCCTGCGCTCGGTCTCCTCGGTGGCGATGAGCTCGAAGGGCGTGTTGGAGCACCATTTCTCCGCAACGTCAGCCAGCTGCTGGAAATCCATCCTGGCCCGCCGCGCCCGCCGCTCGCTCAGCCTCCTCGCGCGCCGCCCGCCTCCCGCTCCCTCCGCCGCCCGCCCGCCCTCCTCTCTCCTCGGGCGCCCTCCTCCCGGGCGGGCAGCGCGCAGCTCTGCGGGCTCTCGGGCAGGCGGCGGGGCCGGGCGGCGCGGCTCCCTCCGGTCCCGGGGCTCCTCCCGGCGGGGACTGTTTACATGCTGTGTGTACGGGGTGGGCGGCGGCCTGGACGGCGCGGCGGCGCGCCCGGCTCCGCCCCGCCCCGCCTCCCTGCCCGCCCCTCTCGGGCGGCAAGGTTTGCGGCGGGCGGGGCAGGGCGGACTCCTCGGTTCGCCCCCACCACCCTTTTTCTTTCTTTCTTTCTTTTTTTTTTTTCTTTCTTTCTCTCTTTTTTTAAATAAGCGAACCCGGTGCATCGGAACATCCCGGAGTCCTCCCGAGCCCGGCACCGCCTCGTCCCGTGACGTCATGCGCCCCAGCCAATCACCGGAGGCTGAGACGGGCGCCGCTGTCCGCCAGCCCGGTGACGTCACAGCGCGGACCCGAAATCCGCGGCTTTCCAGTTTACAGTGAAGCCGGAATGCTCGTAGCCCTGGCTAGCGTTTATTCGTTGTTAGAAGGCCTTGTCGGGAAAAGTGTTTTCCCAAATGCGATTTAAGTGCAGGGGACGCCCACAGAATTGCAGATAACTTGTACCTTGTCTGAGGCTAGCAATGGAGGAGCTGAGAAAATCTAAGGGAAACGGAGCTTTTCTTTTTCAGAAATCAAAGCTCTGTCCTCTGATGTAAAAAAAAAGTCTCTCCTAAATACATTTACTAGACACTGATATGAGTATCCACTTGGAAGAAAGATAAAAGGTTTTGGTTTTTTTTTTTTTTTTGCGTGACCATAAAGCTGAATATTTCTTAGAAATAAGCCTAGGGCGCCTGGGTGGCTCAGTCATTAGGCGTCTGCCTTCGGCTCAGGTCATGATCCCGGGGTCCTGGGATCGGGTCCGACATCGGGCTCCGTGCTCTGCGGAGAGCCTGCTTCTCCCTCTCCCACTCCCCCTGCTTGTGTTCCTGATCTCACTATCTCTCTCTGTCAAATAAATAAATAAAATCTTTAAAAAAAAATAAGCCTAGTAAGACTACTAGCTTGAATAGTATTCACCTTCAATTCATATTGCATAACTTAAAATGAGCAACTACTCGGTTGGAGAGGAGAAAGTACATAAATGTACAAGTGTACACAGCCCCATGATTGCACCTGTTGAATGCTCACTGGTTGCCCGGAATGGGACAGGCATTGCCGGATTGCAAAAAATGCACTGGAAGAGCCCTCGCCCACAGGAATTGAACGACTACTAGCAGAGACACGTTAAATAGCACTCATTCTACAAGCGGTCAATCAGCTTTTGTCTTTAAAGTTGGTCTTTTGAACCGGGCACCATGCTAGCCCTAGGGATATAAATATGAATAATGTGTAGTTCCATCCTGAAAATGCCGGCAGACTAGCCTAGGTAAGCTCATGACACCATCAACCCTCTGAACACATCCTTTACTCAATAGAATGGGTGTGATTCTGGAAAATTGTTCTATTGTACATTTCTGGGATAGGGATTCTTTTTCCCTTGACTTCCCTTACTAAATCACAGCTGCATTCCCATACTGAAAGTAGAAACTCCACTTAATCTTTTGGTAGAGGCAGACTGGGTCAGGATGGTGATCAGCCCAAAGGCATTCTGAGCACTGCCTATTATATTTTTCCTGATGGGAGTTGTCCTCACCTGGAAGTTAATGCTCCCATGTAACAATTTCCTGACTTCAGAATTTCCCAATTCCTTTAAAACAATTTAGTTCAGTGAACATTTATGGAGCATCCATTGGGTACCAGACATACAAGGCCCAATTTTTGCCACCAAGGAATTTACAGACTATAAACTAGGCAGGATTCTAAGTTGATCCCCAAGCTCCATGCCTGCTTGATATACACGCACCTTCTCCCAATTATTCAGACACTAATCAAGGTATTGCTGTGAGGGATTTTACAGATGTAATTAAGATTTCAAATCAATTGACCTTAAAATGGGGAGATTGTCCTGGTGGGCCTGGCCTAATCAGGTGAGACATTAAAAGGGACTGGGCTTTTCGTGGAGAGAGACTCAAAGCATGAGGTAGATTCATCATCAGGGAGATTCTCCACTAATGACGTTGGAGATGGAAGGGGCGGGCCATCTGGCAAGACCATGCAGCCGAGTCTAGGAGCTGAGAGCAACCCCTGGCGAACAGTCAGCAAAGAAATGAGACTTCAGTTTTACAACTTCAAGGAACTGAATTCTGCCAATAATCTCAATGAGTTTGAAAGTGGGTTTTCTGCAGTCTCCAGATGAGAAGTCAGCCTGACTGACACCATGATGTAAGCCTTGAGAGACCCTGAGCAGAGAACACAGTTCCGTAGTGGCTGTGCAGGAACTCCTGACTTACAGAACTGTGAGCTAATAAATGGCTGCTTTTTAAGTTGCTAAGTTTTTTTTTTCTTTTAAAGATTTTATTTATTTATTTGACAGAGAGAGACATAGCGAGAGAGGGAACACAAGCAGGGGGAGTGGGAGAGGGAGAAGCAGGAGCCCGATGTGAGGCTGATCCCAGGACCTTGGGATCACGACCTGAGCCGAAGGCAGACGCTTAACGACTGAGCCACCCAGGCGCCCCAAGTTGCTAAGTTTGTTTTAATTTGTTATGTAGCATTCGAAAACCAGTACACAAGACAAGGGAGGGGACAGGCAGATGAATAAAAAAAATTTCAATATGCTCTTGTAAATGTTACAAAATGTTGTTTTTCCTTGTTTTTTTTAATACGGGCACCTCAGGATAGAGCAAGTTTCTGGTTCTGCCACTGAAAGCATTATTTACATTAGTCTGAAAGTTCCAAAAATGAAAAGATTCCTTAAATTTGAGACTAAAATATATAAAATATAGGGCGCATGGGTTGCTCAATTGGTTAAGCGTCTGCCTTTGGCTCAGGTCATGATCCCAGGGTCCTGGGATCAAGCCCCGTCTGGGGTTGCCTGCTCAGCGGAGAGTCTGATTCTCCCTCTGCCTCTCCCCCTGCTCATGCTCTCATGCAGTGTTTCTTGCTCACTCACTTGCAAAAATAAATAAAATCTTTTTTTTAAGATTTTATTTATTTATTTGACACAGAGACAGAGGGAACACAAGCAGGGGCAGAGGGAGAGAGAAAAGCAGGCTCCCCACAGTGCAAGGAGCCCGATGCGGGGCTCTATCCCAGGACCCTGGGATCATGACCTGAGCCGAAGGCAGACACTTAACAACTGAGCCACCCAGGTGCCCCTAAATAAATAAAATCTTAAAAAAATATATAAAATACATAGCTTTTCTTGGAAAGGAGGGAGTTTAAAAAATACCGGTGCTTTTAAATCTATCTATGAAGTTTGTTCTAAGTGATGGATGACCATAATTATGAAGTCATATTTATGTAACAAATACTTTTTGTCAGAAGATGAAAAATTCTCATGATGAAAAATAGAATTCTGGGTATAAAGCAAGTGCTTAATGAATTGAATACTGTTGGTTTCCTTAGAAAGGCATTGAGTGAGGGGGCCTGGCTGGCTCAGTTGGTGCAGCATGTGACTCGATCATGCCATCATGAGTTCGAACCCCACACTGGGCTTAGAGCTTATTACAAAAAAATAAAGAAAAGAAAGAAAGAAAGGCATTGAGTTAAAGAGCAGAAACTTTGGAATTCTGGATTAATTTCCTCTGAGATTTTCAGTTTTATAGACATTTGCAACTTACTCAATTGCCTGGAGCCTCAACTTTCTCTTCTGCAAAATGGGGACAATAGTGACATAAAGTATGTAAACTCCTTGTTCCAGAAGCTGGCACACAGTAAGAACTCAGTAAATGCCATTATGACTCTTAATCTGCTTCTGGAAGATGATTTGTAGGAAGACTGGTTGATGAATTTTTTTTTTTAAGAATTTATTTATTTGAGAGAGATAGAGCATGAGCAGAGGAGGACGGGTAGAAGGAGAGGAAGAAGCAGACTCCCTGCTGAACAGGGATCCCAACACAGAACTCTAACTCACAACCCCGAGATCATGCTGAGCCAAAATAAAGAGTCTGACTTTTAACTGACTAAGCCACCCAGGTGCCCCTGGCTGATGAATTTTAAAGTAAAATTCAGGAGTGACATGAGGGTGAGTAGCTAGTGAATAGTGGTCACAGATGAAGGAAAACCTCGTTTTTTTCCAAGCACTTAGAGCAGAGTTTCTCAATAGCAGCACTATGGATATTTGGAGCTGGGTAATTCTTTCTTGTGGGGAGTTGCCTGTGTATCATAGGGTATTTAGCAGCATCCCTGGCCTCTACCCAGAGAGGCCAGCAGCCTCTCCCCCAAGTCCCCCCAGCTCGTGACAACTGAAAATGTCTCCAGACATCACCAAACGTTTCCTGGAGGGCAAAACTGCCCCTTTTTGAGAACTACAGATTTAGAGAGAAAAGTCTTGCACAAGGCTGAAGCAAGCCTTATTATTATTAACTAACGGAAGGGATGTGCACATAAAGCAGTGCAAATAGTCCTGGAAAGTGCATCCACACAAGTCGCTTAAACCTTAGTTTCCCTAACGCAACTTGGAAAGTCAGTTGCTTGGACCAGAAGATGATATCACTCTGCCTCCCATCCGTTTGGACAGCGTCCTGGGAGGCCTCCCATGTAGGGATGTATTTAGGCTCCAGGTACAGGACAGTGGTCATTCCAGAACCTCAGCCAGGTCTTTCATGTAGCCTGAGGGTGAAGAAACATTAGGGCCTCCTGAAGCCCCCTTCTTGTTCTGCCTCTGGAAGCAGAAGGAAAGTGAAAACAGATCCCCATCGGTGGGTGGAGAGTTGTGTAGCACTCATTGCATACAGAGAAATGTTTCTTTTCTTTACACGAAGCTCAAAGCTCGACTTCGATCTCTGAACCACTGTTTGTCTTTGGGAGATGTGTGTTGGTAAGACGAGAAGGCGTCTGCAAACCCCATGCTGGCTGGAATGTCTCAGGAGCCCAATTTGGAATTGCCAATAACACCCTAGATTCTCCTGCTCAAGCCGACTCTTCCACGCAGCCCTGTTCTAAGTCCTCTGTGGCTTTTATTCTAGTGTGAGTAAGGCTGACTTTACCATATAATTTTACCTTTTATTTACTCCCACAGTGTAAGTCCATTTAATGAGCCCTCCCCTCTAGCCAATCTGCTTCATCCACACAGCTTTGTGATTCTATGGTATGAGGAATCAGGCAGAGAGGGGAGTGGGGCTGGTTCCACATTCATCCTTTGAGCCCATGGCAGTCACACGGTATCAAGAGGGACAGATGACCCCAAGGTTCAGGAGGTGGCGGACAGTAGAGAAGTGTGTGATTTGTCATCGTGGTGATGGAGGAGGTCAAAGGAGCCCAGGATCTGGAGAGGGCAACCCAGGAGGGATGAGAGCTGTCCCCTCTCCTCCCAAGACACTCAGGAGAGGGGACGCCCGGGCAGCGGGCTGGGGAGGATGGAGGGTAGACACATGTGTGCCCAAGTTTGTTTCATTGCAACTAGAGTTTGAAAAAAAAAAAGTTAAATTGGAAGATCAGCAAAAATTAAAAAATCTACATAAATGAGTCACTGTGACCCAAATATCCCATCAGGCTCAGGAGAAAGATTTGCTCCAGCATTCCTGCCCTCTGGCCAGAAAAATTTATTCCAAATTTTGTTTCTGATTCTGTCAATCTTAAATTTTTACAAAATCACTTCTTTTTTTGTTACCCTCTAAAAAGTGTGCATCTAAAATTCGAGGAAGCTCTGGGTTACACAATTTGGTTACATTTGCCTTCAAAACACGCCTATCTGATCAAACTCACCTGGTAGATATTTTCCTTTTATATGTGTCAAAGAAACAAATAGTTTGAGGTTATTTTTTAAGTTTTTTTTCCCCAAAACATTTCAATATTCTATGTTGTTCAATCATTCCCCCTCCTTGCCCTTATCTTCAACTAAAATGGTTTCTCACACTCCCTATTTCTAAGCAGTTGTGTTGCCTTCCTTCAGTAAAACACACAAAACTTCCTTTTCAGCAATATCTCACTGGTGCTGCTGAAACACAGACTTTAAGGTGGCAAAACAGTGGTTTTAACATTTTTCTCTTTTCCATTTCTGATAAAGATTATAGTTCTGCTTCTATTTAATTTGTCTGTTGAGGCTTGTTAGGACCCGATTAGATAGCTCATCTTCTAGAAAGGGGTCCCAACAGCATTACTCCAGAACTCCTCTGAGGGTGTAGATTTCCTCTGGGAAAAGGCGTGTATGCAGGTAATTTGCTAAACCAGAAGCTGCTGTCATCATATTACAGACTGATCTCTTACGAGATATGATGATCCAGATGACAGCACAGGGAGCTTTGCCCGAGCCTGGCCTGGGAGCGTGTGTGTGTCCTCAGCTATGATGCAGGGAAAGTAGCTGTCAAGCAGAGCGCGGTTGAGATTCATGATGCAGTGGAAAGGTTTGGGTGATTTCATTTCCTCACACGCCACTATTTCATCTATAAAATAAATGGTTTGGGTTAGATGATTCCAGATCTGAATGTCTATAACTGCATTTCATTAATTCAGAAAGAGTCAAGGTCTGTTCTTTTGTTTTGGGGCTCAAAACAATATACAGAAGTAGATTCTAGCAGTCTTAGGCAAGGGTCTTCTGTTCATCAATAACAGAAACTCATTCATGCTAGTTTAGGCAACAGAATAAAATGCCAAGAGAACTTTGATAAAAATCCAGAGAATTTCACAGAACCCAAGGGCAGGACACTCACTCGCTCCCTCTTGCTCTTAGATAAATAAATAAATAAATAAATAAATAAATAAATAAATAAATAAATAAATAAATAAATAAAATCTTAAAAAAAAAAAGTACAAACTTCCAGTTATAAATAAGTGCTGGGGATATAAGTACAACATGGTGACTATAGTTAATAATACTGTATTGTACATTTGAAAGTTGCTAAGACAGTAGATTTTAGAAGTTCTCATCACAAGAAAAAAATTTGTAACTGTGTGTGGCGATAGATGTTAACTAGACATACTGTGGTGATCATTTTGCAATAAATCCAAATATCAAATCATTATGTTGTGTACCTGAAACTAACATAAGATTATCTATCAATTATACCTTAATAATAAAAAAAGGAAAAAAAGAACTTCCCAACTATAAGACTTATAGACAGATGAACATGATTAAACAATCTTCTTGGAAGTGGGTGGATTCATAGAGTATAGGAAACTGCACATGAGTCATAATAACAGTATTTAAAAAAACACAGTGGGAAGTGTAACCCAAAGTATAAAACATAAATAGTTTTAGGGTCTTGTAAGATTTATGTATATATTTGGCAATGAGGTTACTGATATATCAACATATGCATCTGGTGGTATTTCTTTTCTGAACTCAATTAGAATAAGCAGGTGCGCCAATTTCTAACAGTAGCTCCCAGGCTCACGTGTTCGGATTCCACCTCTTAGAAGAAAGGCCATCTGATGGAATGCCCAGGCAGAACCACAGGGCATTTGACATTGACATTCTCATGTCTGGCCATAGCTTTTACATTTCTTGGTACAGAAATATAAATGTATATATTGTGCATATAAAGAAATAAACCTGGTCATTTCATGGACACAGAATCATAGAACATGTGGTCTTTTGTAGCTAGCACAGCATTTTTGTCCGTGTTGGAGTGTGTGTCCGGACTACATGACTTTTTATGGCTGAATAATATTCCGTAGTATATATAAATAAAACCATGTTTTGTTTATCCATTCATCAGCCGACGGACATTTGGGTTGTTTCCAGCTCTTGGCTGTTGTGAATAGTGCTGCTCTGAATATCTGTGTGTGAACTCTATTTGAACCCCTGCTTTCAATTCTTTTGGGTGTATACCTGGGTGGGAGTAGAATTGCTGGGTCACATGGTAATCCTATGTTTAACTTACTAAGGAACTGCCAAATTGTTTTCCACCGCGGCTGTACCATTTTACACTCTCACCAGCGATGTATGAAGGTTCCAATTTCTCTACATCCTTGCCAACGCTTATTACCCATTTGTTTTTTTTTTTTTTTTTTTGGAGTATAGTTATCCTAGTGAGTCTGAAGAGGTATCCATTGTGGTTTTGATTTGCATTTCCCTACTACTTAGGTTCTTAGGTTTTTTTATTGCACAGAGAAAACTGTTTGTTCCAGAGGCATGGACTATTATCTTAGAGGTTTCACATTCTCAGGGCTGAGAATACAGTAGGTGATTAATCATTACCTCTTGACAAACCTTTCATTCAGCAAACATTTACTAAGAGAGCCTGAGCTTTGTGTATCTGCTCAGCACCAATCAAAAAGAGTTCTATTTAGCTTCAGGAGGTCAGCAGATCAGAGCACATTCTAAAGGCTGTGAAAACAGGTCCGGGAAGCTGGGACATTCACACCTCTACAAGGAGCAGCAATGGAAGCTTTAGAACCTCTCATCCATTGCACCAAATGGTGGCTGAACATCAGTTACAGTTAAAATAGGTATCTGCTGCTGTTTGCATCTCTCTTTTCATTTTTAATCAAATGTGTCTTGGCAGAAGCCTCTTTTTTTTTTAAGATTTTATTTATTTATTTGACAGAGAGAGACACAGCGAGAGAGGCAACACAAGCAGGGGGAGTGGCAGAGGGAGAAGCAGGCTTCCCACAGAGCAGGGAGCCCAAAACGGGGCTCGATCCCAGGACCCGGGATCATGACCTGAGCCGAAGGCAGATACTTAGACTGAGTCACCCAGGCACCCCAATGGCAGAAGCCTCTTCAGGCGGATGGGTGCCCACTTCCCAGAAGTGTCTGGTAAATAAATGTGAGCCGAACACTCCATGATTATAAGACTTCTGCTGTAATTGAAGGGTCGGGTGCTCTCGTTAATGAGCCTTTTAATTCTGAGCAGTTACTACGTGTAAGATACTGTCCCATGCAATTTACTAATAGCTGGGAGTGTAATGCACAGCTTCCAGATGTCCTCTCAGCCTTACTAATAGCCCTTTCCCCTGCTGCTGCCCTGGTTGTGTCTCTGTTCACAGCTGAGCTCTGCAACTGACCAGCTAGGAGATTTAACCTCAGTGAGCATCAATTCCCTTATCTATAAAAAAGAAATAAAAATGCCCGTCTCCTAGGGTTGTTTCCAGGAGCAGCTAAGATAACCTGGTTAACTTACTACAGTGGCTGGTACGTGAAGAGAAGTCAGTACATGAGTTCCCTTTGCCTTCACTAGAAATAGGGATGTTATAGATATTCTTCCTCTTACTTTGTAGATGGGAATGTGAGGCACAAGCCTCACAGTGAATGAGAAGTCATCATCTTTTGGGGTGCCCTCCCAGCTCACAACCATCTCCGGCTCCCTGGGGACTGAGGTCTGAATCAGAGTGATGGACCCCCTGCAGTCATCCCTGTACCCCTGGCCACTGCCCCTTGGGTCACTGTGGATTGAATTAAGGGAGACAGACATGGGGCTAAAGTGGGCCATTCAGATTCTTGTGTAAGAATTTGGAATTGAGACCAAGAAACACAAAGTTAGAATCTGTATATGGCTAGAACTGCCACATAACTTAAGATCTAGATGCCACTATATTCTGGCATATGGATGGGGGTATTGGAGAAAGCTGATGCTCAAAGAGAGAAGAGGGAAGTAGATATGCAGAGAGAAGCAGAATGGGAGCTAAGAAAGGACCTCGATGACTTGCCAGTTCCCATTTCTAGTTCTTTCTGAGTCCAGCTCACACTTTTCCCCTTGAATTCCACGAGACACCCACCTGCATGCTTATAATCAACTCCCTTATTTTGCTCCTCAACGTTTGGTGGGCAAGACTTTCATAGGCCACGAAGTCAAATGCACAAGCAGTTGAACTTTATTTTCCTGTAGCACAATTCAATTTTGAGCCCTCGTTCCAGCTGCTGGCAGAAAAGCATTCAGGTAACTCCAGGTAAACTCAGGCATTTTGGCATTTTTCAGGCCTTTTAGGTTTCACTCAATTCAGGATATTCTCACACATTTCCGGCTCTCCATATTGTTATACCCTGGCTTCAGGGGAAGCATTTAGTCTGTGCCCATCCCCCTGAAGAGAGGTGTGACTGAGACGTGATGAATTCCAGCCATCCCAGCTCCCCAGCTTGCCAAGTCTGGCAGGCCGCCCTCCACCCACCTTCTTCTGCATGGCTGCCCTCCACAGCTCTTTGGCCACGGACAGACATTTTTGTGCCCCTCTTACGAACTCACCAGCATCTGAGTCTTTGGTAATTTTTTTTTTAATGAAAAGATATTTTTGACTAAAGTCTGGGCAATCTTTAATCTGCAGGAAATAGAGCTGTCCAATTATTATTCTAATTTATTTCTTTTTTAAAAAATATTTTATTTATTTATTTGACAGAGAGACAGCAAGAGCAGGAACACAAGCAGGGGCAGTGGGAGAGGGAGAAGCAGGCCTCTGGTCGAGCAGGGAGCCCGATGTGGGGCTCGATCCCAGGACCCTGGGATGACGACCTGAGTTGAAAGCAGACGCTTAACGACTGAGCCACCCAGGCGCCCCTCTAATTTATTTCTAATATCCTGTTTACCACAAAGACTTTGTGCACTGGTCTTTTTAGGGGACAGGCTTTTGAAACTTAAAATGCTGTTTTCCCTCATAAATCCTGGCTGATGGAAATCAAAAGTGTTGGGTTCTAAGACTATTGTTTCTACTGTAAATACCACAAATCTAACTTGGAACTAATTTGAGTTTCAAGAACCTAATCTGGAACTGAAATCCATTTGGCGGAGACATGTAATAGCAGTGGCTTAACTGGGGAGGGCCCAGGAAATGTGTATTTCTTCTTGCTGCGTGAGTGTGAGCTGATTTCTTGATTGCCGTGAGGTGAAAACCTTGGTCTCCCAAGAGTGCTTTCCATCCTTTGACCCCCACCTGCCCCTTACAGTTTCCAGGATTTTCTCCTCTGTAATGTGCAGCCTGCCTTCCACAATCATATCAGCTGGGGCATGGATGCTGGGAGGGCAGTTGGAAAGGCTATGCCAAAGTTAGACCTACATTTGCAAGGCCAAGTGGAACACAATGCCCCTTCTCCCAAAGCCAGCCTACTTTTAGAAGGCGAGGAGGGGAATGGCATTCCATCAAGCATACTTGTCATTCCCCAACTTTGGTTTCGGATCATCGTTATACCCTGGCAGGGAGAGTCTTGCTAGTAATATATAGCAACTATTTTGGGGGGCCGCTTCAGACATTCCAACCTTCACTGAGAGAGCAGTTTCAATAAGAAACCTAGAAGGGGGAGCATCTAAGATTGGACTGCAGCAAATATATTAAAATATAACTAGTTATTCAGAACAGTCAATGAAAATCAGTTCTGTGGGAGAGATACATTACCTTGGTTTAAATGCAAATCATTTGTCAGTGGCAAAAAGTCAATTAGGATTATAGGGCTCTTAAAGTAGGTATTCCAGTTTTCATTTCTAGGTCAAAGGGTATCAAAAAGTAAGTTTAATGAATTTTAATGATATAATGAAAATCTAATGCGATATCAGGTGAAAAAGCAATAAACGGACAAATATTAATACAGCTATGTAATATGAACATCCATACATGCACATATATATGTGTTTATATCTAACCACATATATTATATAGTGGTCACTTTTAGGTGGTGGTATTACAAGTAGCTTACGTTTTCCTCCTAACACTTTTTTTAAAAAAGACTTTATTTATTTATTTGAGAGAGAGAGAGAAAACATGAGTGGGGTGGGTGAGGGGCAGAGGGAGAAGCAGACCCCCTGCTCAGCAGGGAGCCTGATGCAGGACTTGATCCCAGGACCCTGAGATCATGACCTGAGCTCAAGGCAGACACTTAACTGACTGAGCCACCCAGGGGCCCCTCCTCCTAACACTTTTATACACATAGTCAATTTTTTATTATTCTTATAAAGAGAAAATGATTAGCATCATATTTTTTAAAAGGGTGGAACGAGACTTCCAATTCTCATACGATGAGAGGAAAAAAGAATCTAAAAACTCTCCTGCCACATTGCCTAGAAACACTTGCTACAATACAGCAAACATTATTTTAAATGTGTGGATGAACTGGCAAGAGAGAAAGGAAGGCCTAAGTAATGTCAGCAACAAAGAGGAAAGTTAGAGCTAGGGTGTGAGAGGCTGCTGCAAGTGATGTTAGGTCTGGGATCCCCAAATAAAGCAGTTTTTAAAGGGCTGTGCTTTCCCAGAAGAGATTAGGAAAAACACCGATCCACCGGCATAGAGAGACAAAAAGGTATTTGTGTGCTTCTGCTTGGGTGGGAAAAATGTCCATCTGAGAAAGAAAATCTCCAGATCTGTTTTACCCCAAACTTGGAGGTTCAAATTTGCAGATGATCCAGGAACATGATGATCAACGACCAAAAAGGTGATACAGGTATGGTGACCTCTCTGGGGCAAATGCAAGACAGCTCTTGAGGGATACACCCAAAACTCAGGCTACAGGGGCTTCTCACGGAGAAAACAGACTCCTGTGAAGATGAGCTCACAGGCAACAATGTTGAGAGGCAGAAGGAAATATTCTCCATGACAATCAGCAGAAACAATAAATAACACATACCCACACACACGTATGTATGTATGTATGTTCTAAATCCATTAATTTAAAGAGAGGCTCTCAAATATCAGACACAAAACCCCAACCACATGCTGTTCATAGTAGGCACACTTAAAATCTAATGACTCAGAAAGACTGAAAATAATGGAATGGCAAAAAAATTATACCATATAAATACACATTTTTATAAACTGGCAGCACATTATTCAGTAGCCACAGCAGAAGCCAGAAGACAGTGTAATTATGTTGATATTTGAGAAAAAAAAGATGACAGTTTTAAAATTTTTTAGGGGTAAGAAGGTGCAAAATGAAAACACGAGGAATTTCCCAGAAATATTCAACCGTTCCCCTGTTCTGGGCACCAAATCACATAGCATAACTGCAAGACTGAGGTAGTAAAACAGACAAGGTCACGCTCAGAATGTGGCAGACAAAAATAAAATAGGGAAGATTTGAACAACATAATTTACCTCACTCGGTGTGCTCCAGAAAAGCCAAGGTGTTCTGATTACAATGTACTACCATTTGAAATTAATTAATGAAAAGATAACCCCTCAAAAAACATAAAAACTCATTTCTAAAGAGTTCATGTGTCAAAAAAGAACCCTTACCGGAAGTATATATTTAGCACCAAAAGACAATGACAACAATACAGAGTCAAGCATATGGGATGGAGCTGAAGAAGGACTTCAGTCATTCATGGCTTTAACTGTATATGTTAGAACAGACAAAAGCCTGAAAAATAGTAAGAGAAATGTCCATTTTCCAATTATAAAACAAATATGACAAACCCAGGAAAAGTAGAAGCTGGGAAATAATAAATAAATACATATAGAAATAAATACAGAAATCAATAAAATAGAAAACCAAGAAGCAAGAAGCAATAGGGAACGATCACAAGACAAAAAAAAAAAAAGTGAAAATAAGATGACATAGAATAGCCAGAACCAACTTGAAAATGAGTGAAATTGGAGGACTTAGATTTTGCAACTTCAAAATTTACTACAAAGTGACAGAAATCAAGACAGTGTGGCATTAATAAACTGTTACATTAATGGTCAACTGAAGTTTGGCAAACATGCCAAGAAAACTCAGTGGGGAATGAACAGTCTTTTCTACAAATGGTGCCAGGGCAACTAGATATCCACATGCAAAAGGATGAAATTGGACCCGTCTTACATCATATATAAAAATTAACTCAAAATGGATTATAAATCTAAAACTATAAGACTCTTAGAAGAAAACACAGGAATAAATCTTCATGATCTTAGATACAATAGCAAAAGCCCAAGCAATAAAATAAAAAATTTGATCAATTGGAACTTCATCAAAATTAAAAAAATTTTGTGCTTCAAATTATATCATCAAAAAAGTGAAAAGACAACCCACAGACTGTGAGAAAATATTTAAAAGTCATACACCTGAAAAGGGACTTGTATCCAGAATATATAAAGAACTCTTACACTCAATAATATGAAAATAAATAACTCAAAAAACTGGGCAAAGGAATTGAATAGTCATTTCTCTTTTGAAGATACACAAATGGCCAATAAGCACTTGATCAGGTACTCAACATCATTAGTCATTACGGAAATGCACATCAAAACCACAAGATACCACTTCACACCCACAAAAATATCTGTAATAATTAAAAAAAAAAACCACCCAGGTAATAACAAGTGCTGGTGAGAATGTGGAGAAACTGGAACCCTCATACGTTGGTGGATTTAAAAAATGGTGTGACCACTTCAGAAAACAGTTTGACAGTTCCTCAAAATGATAAACATGGAGTTACCACAGGACCAAACAGCTCTGCTCCTAGGTATACATCCAAGAGAAATGAAAACATATGTGCCACACTAGGACTGGTACATGAATATTCATAGCGGCATTATTCATAATAGCCAAAAAATGGGAACAACCCAAATGCCCAACCACTGATAAATGGGTAAACAAAATGTATATCCATACAACAGAGTACTTTTCAGCAATAAAGCAGAATGAAGTATTGATACACACTACACTATGGATGAACCTCAAAAACATGCTAAATGAAAGAAGCTAGTCATAAAAGACCACATACGTATGATTCCATTTATATGAAAGGCCCAATATAGGAAAATTCATAGAGACAGAAAGCAGATCAGTGGTTGCCTAGGGTTGGGGGAGGGAGGAACGGGGAGTGATTGCTTGATGAGTACAGGGCTTCTTTTGGGGGTGATGCAAATGTTCTAAAGTTAGACTATGGTGGGGATTGTATAACTTTGTAAATATAAATAAAAACCAGTGAACTGTACACTTTAAATGGGTAAATTTTATGGCATGTAAATTTTACCCAATACAATTGCATTTTGAAAAATTAAGCCAGATGACATTAAATGCAATGTGGTATTCCAGATTGGATCCTGGAACAGAAAAGAGGCATTAGTGAAAAAACTTGTAAAAATCTGAATCATGTTTGTACTGTAGTTAATAGTGTTGTACTAAGGTAATTGTACTAACGTTAACTTCTTAACAAATGTTCATGGTTAGGTGAGTTGCTAACATTAGGGAAGATGAATTGAAGGTTATACAGGAACTCTGGATTATCTTTGCAACTTTTCTGTAAATACGAAATCACTCTACAAGAACAGTAAAAAACCACCATGGCAAACCTTTAGTGTACTTGATGCAGTGGATCAGGGAGAAAGAGGAAAGGAGGGAGGAGGCACAGATAAATAACTAGAACTGACACATGAAATATAAACTACAGAACAGTGGAGATGCCATCATAATACTAAGGATAATTAGGTACTAGTGCTGTGCAAGGTAGGTTCCTTCACTGTCACCACCTGTCAGGTGTCTGGGCTCAGGATGAACTCCACAATGTGACACAGTTTGAGATAAGGAACAGGCTCTGTTGGGGGGAAAACGACAACACAAGGGCCAGCAAGACGAGACAAGATATGTGGATCCCTGTCCTCCTATCACGGTAAGGAGTCATGTCAGGACCTGGGTGACGAGCTTGTCAATGGGAGGCAAACACACTGCTTGGCAGAGTGACATTTACAGCAGTTGCTGAGGAAACCGGTTGTCCAGCACCTGGAGACCTGGGGGCGGGTGCTGTGGGGAGCCAAAGGAAGGGGGCTCCCGGTCCTGTGGGAAGCTGAATTTGGGTACAGCCTCTTCCTCGAGGAGAAGGCAAGGCTAGGACTAGCCAGCTTCTTGTCCAGCCTACCCAGAGTAAGCTCTCAGGGTCACTTGTGCACAGTTCTACTTGACATTCATAATCAGTAACTTGAAAACATACACACAATGCAGTTTTTAAGGAAAATATAACTTAATAAAACTAGTCAAGAAGAAATAGAATTTTGGTTACATTTATAACTTGAATCAGAAGTTTTAAAATCCACCCTCCTCCCTCAAAAAAAAAAAAAAAGATAAAATAAAACAACCCATTAAGCTCAGAAGATTTTACCAGTCAGACCCAAACTTCAAAGAACATATAATCGTTATCTTAAACAAACTGTTCCAGTGAGTATAAAATGAGGGAACACTGCCCACTTCATTCTATGAAGTAAAAATAATCCTGATGGCAAAATTAGATAAGGACAGGATGAGAAACTAATTATTAAAGGCTAATCTCACTTCTAAACAGAGATGCAAAAATCCGAAATAAAACATTAGTCAACTGAATTCAGAAATGCCTATTAAAAATACACCATTACCAAGTTGGATTCATCCTAGGAATGCACAGGTGGTTCAAATTAAAAAGTCTATTGGTGAGATTTACCTTATTAACTGGTTAAAGGAGAAAACCATATGATTATCTCAATAAATGTAGAAAACCTTTTAATATATGCAACATTGTTTCATAATTAATATTCATAGCAAACTAGAAAAGAAAAGCAGCTTCCTTAGCCCGGTAAATGGTAGCTACCAAAATTACAGCAATTTTCAAAATTATATAGCAAAAATCATATATAATTGTGAAATGTTGCAAGTATTCCCTTGGAGATCAGGAACACAACGATTTGTTCAACCACAACTTCTACTCAACACTGTACTAGAACATTTCACTAGTGTGATAAGACAAGAAAAAGGAAATAAAAGTTATAAAGATTGGAAAGGAAAAAATTTAAAAATAAAAAGAATCTACAAACTACTAGAAATAAGAGTTTATCAAAGTTGTTGAGTGTAAAGCAGATATGTAAAATCAGTTACATTGTTATTCACCAGCAACAAAAATTATAAAATGTGATTTTTAAAAGAGAGATATTTTTCAATGGCAAAAATAAAGTATAACATACCTAGGAATAAATATAACAAGAGATGTACAAGACTTTTATAAATAAAAATACAAAACTTTATTGAAGAACATAGTAGAATAGCTAAATAGATGAAAATATAAACCATATTTATTGATGGGAAGAAGCAATTTTATAATAACAGTAACAATTTGTAACCCCCCGAATCAGTCTAATAAATTTAGTATAATCATAATAAAAATTTTAACAAGGTATGTTTCAGAACTTGACAAGATGATCCATAAATTCATACAGAAAATTAAAGGGTGAAGAATAATCAAAACACTTTTTAAGAGAACACACAAGAGGTGTGTGAATAGAATGGAGGGAACAGATTCCAAACAGACACTAATTTCTTTAAATAATACTGTGGTATTGGCCCAGACAGAGACAATTAGGCAAATGGAATGGAACAGAGTCTAGAATTAAACTCATTTACATATAGTAGCAGTGGCATTTAACTTATAGGAAAAGGATAGCCCCAATGGGGCTGAGATAAGTGGTTGTCCATAAAGAGAAGATAACATTAATCCAGGGGAGCCTGGGTGGCTCAGTCGTTAAGCGTCTGCCTTTGGCCCAGGTCATGACCCCAGGGTCCTGGGATCGAGCCACGCATCAAGCCCCACATCAAGCCCCGCATCGGCCTCCCTGCTCCGCGGGAAGCCTGCTTCTCCCTCTCCCACTCCCCCTGCTTGTGTTCCCTCTCTTGCTGTGTATCTCTCTGTCAAATAAATAAATAAATAAAATCTTTAAAAAAATTTAATCCAAACCACATTCCATATACAAATAATTTCCAGACGGTTTAAAGACCTAAAGGTGAAAATTTACAAAATTATTGGGAAGAATATCGCATGACGTTTTAGTGGTATTTGCAATACAGAATTATTTTCTAAACCAAACCAAATGTCCAAACCAAACCAAACCAAACCAAATTAGGGCAACAAGCCCTAATCATAAAGGAAACACTGATACATTTGATATTAAAATTAAAAAATTGTTTTATAACAAAAGTCATGAGATACAAAGTGAAAAGACAAGCTACTATCCAAGAGAAGATATTTGCTACTCATATAACCAATATAATTAGAATTCAAGAGAAAAGCAACAATCCAAGAGAAAAATGACCAACAGTGTCAATATCAGCAATACCCAGAGGGAGAACCCCAAATGGCCAGTGAACATAAGAAACCATGCTCACCAACCCCCCTTTTTACAGATTTATTTATTTATTGAGAGCTGGGGGAGGGGCAGAAGGAGAAGGAGAGAATCCTCAAGCCGACTTGGTGTGGAGGGTGGAGCCCAATATAGGGGTCCATCCCAGGACCATGAGATCATGACCTGAGCTGAAACCGCGAGTCAGATGCTCAACCGACTGAGCCACTCAGGCGCCGAGCCGCCTCCCTTATTAATCCAATTTGTATTTTCTCAATTGTGAGTTAATATGACCAGTTAATAACTGGTCATATCCTTTGTAACTTTCCCTAAGGTGTTTGTGTAATTTCCTTCGTGATCATGGTATCTCCCCTGCCAAGTAAGTATTGTTTGTGTAATTTCCTAACTGATGTGTGGGAATACCTTGTTTTGAACTCGCTGCTTGCAATATTGGCCCTGCTGTTTTTAACCTTGTTGTTCCTGAGAACATGATTGTTAATTTTTTAAATCTGAATATGATTTACATACATTTATAATTAGTGCTTTTGTGTCCTAAGAAATCTTGTGTACCCCAAATTCACAAAGATACTGCCCTAGGTTTCCTTGTAGAACCTTTAGACTTTTTACTTTTACACTTGGTTATATGATCTATTTTGAATTATTTTTTGTGTGGTGTGGGATATGGGTCGAGGTTCATTTTTTCCCCATATAGATAGGCATTTGTTCCTTTCAACATTTTGTTGAAACCACTGAATTACTTTGGTATTTTGACCAAAAATTATTTGACTGTATAAGTCTGGGTTTATTTCTGAACTCTCCCTTGTTCCACGGATCTTTATGCCATACCATCTTGATTACCACACCTTTATAGAAAATCTTGTAATTAAGCTAATGTAAGTCCTCCAACGTGTTAATTTCCAAGATTGTTCGGTTATTCTAGGTCGTCTACATTTCCGCATAAACATTAGGATTAGTTCATCACTTTCTACAAAATCCTACTAGTGTTTTTTTCCCCTAACAGTTTTATTGAGATAAAACACAATTTACCCATTTAAAGTGTATAAGTGTAAAATTCAAGTACATAATTCAAATTATACAACTCACAAGTGATTTTTGGCATATTACTTTATTAATTTTTAAAGATTGTGGTAAAATACATGTAACATAAATTTGCTGTTTTAATAGTTTTTAAGTAAACAATTCAGTGGCATTAAGTACATCCATAACATAGTATGAAAGTATGAACATCATCAATATCTAGTTCTGGAGCATTTTCATCATCCCAAACAGAAATTCTGTAGCCAGTATGCAGTAACTCTCCATTTTCCCTCCTCCCAGACCATGGTAGTTTCTAATTGTCTCTATGAATGTGCTTAATCTAGATATTTCATATAACTGTAATCATACAGTATACATCTTTTGTATCTGGCTTCTTTCTTAAGATTGTATTTATTTATTTGACAGAGAGGGTGAGAAAGCACAAGCAGGGGGAGGAGTAGAAGGAGAGGGAGAAGCAGGTTCCCTGCCGAGCAGGGAGCCCGATGCGGGGCTCGATCCCAGGACCCTGGGCTTATGACCTGAGCCAAAGGCAGATGCTTAACAGCTGAGCCACTGAGGGGTCCCTTATCTGGCTTATTTTATTTGGAATAATGTTTTCAAGATTCATCCCTGTGATAGGCTGTATCAGAACATCATTCCTTTTTTATAGCTGAATAATCCATTCTTTTCATAGACACACATTTTGTTTATCAATGTATCTGTTGATAGGCACTTGGGTTATTTCTACCTTTTGGCTATTGTGAATAACCTGCAATAAATATTGGCGTACAAGTGTCTCTTCAAGCCCCTGCTTTCAGCTCCTTTGGGTCTATGCTTGAGAGTAGAACTGCTGGGTCTTATGGTAGTTCTATGTTTAATTTTGAGAAACTGCCAAACTGTTTCCATAGCAGCGGGGCCAGTTTACATTTCCACCAGCAATGTACAGGTTCCAATGTCTCCATATTCTCGCCAACACTTGTTATTTTCTGTTTTCTGTTTTGTTCATGATAGTCATTCTAGTAGGTGTGAAGGGGACTCTCACTGTTGCTTTGATTTGCGTTTCTCTAATGACTAATGATGTTGGGCATCTTTTCATGTGCTTAATGGCCATTGGATATTTTCTTTGGAGAATTTCTCTTTTGTCCATTTTGTAATTGGATTGTTAGTCTTGTGAGTTACATGTTCTTTGCATATTCTGGACACGAGTCCCTTGTCAGATATATGATTTATAAATATTTTCTCCCATTCTATATTTTTTTTTCTCGACAATGTCTTTGATGCACTAAAGTTTTAAATTTTGATGAAGTCCAACTTATCTCTTCATTCTTTTGTTGTTCATGCCTTTGGTGTCATATCCACATGCTGGTATATTTACTGGGATTGCACTGAATCTTTAGATGAATTTTGGAATAAATGACATTGTGGTACTACAGTTTAGAATAAATTTATATTTGGTCTTCTGTTTCTGGCACAGAGATAATAAAGCCCATGGAATTTCCTAAATTGTAAGGCATTTTAATATTAATAACAAATCTCTTTCAACCACACCTGATTTTATGTTAATAAGATGACTTTTGGAAAGCACTTAAGACAGGGGCTGGTTGCTAGGGGGCCAACCATGTGATTAGAGGGCTGGAACTTTCAGTCCCTGCCCCTGACCTCCAGAGAGGCAAGAGGGGCTGGAGATGGAGTTCAATGATTTAGCCAGTAACAAAGCTTTCATAAAAGACCCAAAAGGATGAGGTTCAGAGAACTTTTGCGCTGAACACAGGCAAGTGCTGGGAGAGGATGCACTTGGAGAGGACATGGACAATCCTTGCACCTTCTCGGGTACCTTGCCCTATTCATCACTTCCATCTGGGTTATATCCTTTTATAATAAGCTGTTCAGTGCCAGAAGATGTTTCTCAGAGTTCGGTGAAGCACTCTAGCAAACTAATCAAACTCAAGAAGGAGGCTGTGGGAACCTCTGAGCTACAGCTGGACCTGTAACACAACCTGGACTTGTGAGGGGCATCTGAAGGGGGTTTGGCAATCCCGTAGGACTGAGCCTTAACTGGTGGAATCTGATGCCTCCTGTGGGTAGACAGTAGCAGCATTGAATTGAGTTGTCGGACACCCAGCTGCTGTTGGAGAATTGCTTGGTGGAGTGAAAAAAACCACCAATCAGAGACATCCTATCGTTATCAGATGTTCTAGGAACGTGACATACCTTTAAAAATCTATTTGAGGTCTTAGATTAGATATGTTACATAGTTTTCAGTGTAGAGGTTTGGAACATATTTTATTAAATTTATTCCTGATTACTTTATAGATTTTATAATATTTTAAGTGGCATTATTTTTTACATTTCATTTTCTGTTTTTTGCTAGTATGTAGAAATACAATTTATTTTTATATACTGATCTTGTGTCCTACAAGCATCCTAAGTTCGGTTATTAACTCTACTAGTCTTTGTAGAGTCCTCAGGGTTTTCCTACATACATCACTGGCAGATAAAAGGTATTATTTCTTTTCAACCTGTATATGTTTTCTTTTCTTCTCTTTTCTTGCCTTACTGCATTGCTTCATGAATAGGAGTCACCGGTGTGCTGAGAGCAAACATCCCTACCTTATTCCTGATCTTGCAGGAAAGCCTTCTTTACCATAGTCTTAGGTATAATGCCTCCTAGTGTTGGCATTATAGGTTGAATTGTGTCCCTCCAAAAGATACAGTTAAATTCTAATTCCTGGTACCTGTGAATGTGATCTCATTTGGAGATAGAGTCTTTGCAGATATATAAGCAAGTTAAGATGAGGTCATACAGAGTAAGGATTGACCCTAAATCCAATGACTGGTATTCTTATAAGGAGAGGGATTTGGAGACACAGGAAAAAGCCATGTGAAGATAGAGGCAGACATTGGAGTTACGTGGCTACAAGCCAAGGCACACCAAGGATTGCTGACAACCATCAGAAGCCAGCAAGAGGTAAAGAACGATTCTTCCCTAGAGCCTAGGGAACAGGGCCCACCTAACACCTTGATTTTGGACATCTAGCTTCCAGAACGGAGAGAATAAGTGACTGTCGTTTTAAGCCACCATGTTTGTGGTGACTTGCTATTGTCCTAGGGAATGAATACACCTCATTTTGTAGCTGTTCATGAACTTTTGGTTTTGCTGTCTAGTTGTTCTGTTCTCACGTGAGAATTCAGAGACTGCACTATTACACTCTCATCTTCCCAGAATCTTTCTTCACATCAGGGATTTTAAATGGTTTATGGTCCAGCATATGGCTTAACTTGGTGGATGTCCCATGTGCACTTGAAAAGAATGTGTATTCTGCAAACAGACGCCATGTTCTACACATGTCAGTGAGGTGAGTTGGCTGATAGTGTTTGGTCTCCAGTCACCTGCAACCAAAAGAATGCTAACTGGCACACCATTCCTAGTCCTCAACTTCACTGCCACCCTCCTAGGAAGCCTTTGTCCTATGCCCTCATCTAAAAAGACGTACTCCTTGCTCTGGGCTCTTAAGGCATTTTATTTATGCTTTTTTTTTCTTTTTTTCTTTTTAGTAGGCTCTATGCCCAACATGGGGCTTGAACTCACAACCCCCTGATCAAGAGTTGCATGCTCTACCTACTGAGCCAGCCAGGCGCCCTGTTTATACTTCTTATGGAGCGTGTATTACATTGTTTTATGGCACAGTTATTCAAGAACACATCTTATCTCCATTCCTAGATTACAAATTCCTGGAGATCAGGAAGTGTATCTGAGTCATTTCTGTGTCGGCGAAGCACCTATCACAATGCCTGCATACCATGGGTATTCATTTGTTTGCAGCGTTTTGTTTCTTGCCTGGGCATGGAAACACAGAGTCAGTCTTACAATGTGGGCACTGGCAAGAAGCTGTATTTAATATTAGAGATCTCTGTTTTGGTGTCTGATTAAGTATCTTTCTAAAATGCGAGATTTTTAAATAATATTCTTTTACTAGAAACTTCCTCTCCTGGTAATCCTGAATAAGATTAAATCCAAACAACTAAAAGGAACTTAGTGTAATAAGTGTAATAATAAAAAGCCTGAAGTGTAATATAAGTGATGGCGTTTATGAACAGTCTAAAGATGTCCCTCCTGAGGATGTAAGTTCTTTGGTGTCGAGGTGCATCTGGTGTGAGCTGAGAAGGAAACAGGGACCTTCTCAAACCACTCCACCATCATCTTCGATGTGCCAGCACAGTGCCATGCGCTAGAAACACGTTCACCTCACGCAACGCTCATGACAACACCATCTCAGTCTTACAGATGGGGAAACAAAGACTCCAGAGGATAAATGGTTCACTCAAGGTGACGCAGACTGCAAACTGCAAGGGCAGGACCAGAATCCAGATCTGTCCATTCCAAGTCCTGTGCAGCTTCCACCCCCACTGAACCCAGGAGGATGAGAAGGGTGCAGAACGACCTGTACAAAGGGGGAGCAACCCCCCATGTGCAGAGGAGCTTTGAACGTGGGCCACGATGAAAACACCACCAAGCCTGGCCAGGTGAGTGAGACAACATGCTAAGTGATTTTCACACGCGGCCTCATTCAGTTCTTGCAAGCATCTTCTGAGCAGGGCGTGCAGTCTCCTTCTCCTGGTTTATAGGGCAGAAAGTGAAGCTCAAGGAAGGTAAGGAGCACATTTAGAGCCCCGCGGGTGGGGTGCGGCAGGACTGGGAAGTGACCCCGGGTCTGGCCAGTCCCAGAGTCTCGGCGGCCACATCACACATGCAGCGGTCAGAGGAGGGGCCCCGGGGGCAGCCCGCGTGGCCTGTCTCCGTTGCACCCCGCACACACATGCTGCTGGGCCAGTCGGAGTGACGGCTCCAAGTCTCAGTTCGTTACATACTCATGGTGTTAGTGGCAGCCTATACTTCATGGTTGTTCTGAGGGTTACGTGAGATTTGCTATCTGACGTTCCTCACAAAGTTCCGGGTAGCACATAAATATTCATCACTATTGTTGCTATTTAGGAAGGAGGGAAAGGAGGGAAAGCCTAAGAGAAACCAAAGCCTCAGCCCAGCGTCCTCGTGCTGTAGCGGTACCAAATCCTTCGGACGGAATCGGACCCCCAGGCGGCTCCCGTTTCGGCATGATGCTCAATTTTCTTCTGTTAACCACAAAAGAACACGTCCATATATTCTATGGAGGCGGAAAGCATTGAGAGAGAAATATGAAAATCCAGCCAAAGGCAAATGTCTCGGATTTATTTAAAAGTTTCTCAAGCTGAGGCGCCTGGGTGGCTCAGTCGGTTAAGCGTCTGCCTTCGGCTCAGGTCATGGTCCCAGGGTCCTGGGATCGAGGCCCGCATCGGGCTCCCTGCTCCGCGGGAAGCCTGCTCCTCTCTCCTACCTCCCACTGCTTGTGTTCCTTCTCTCGCTGTGTCTCTCTGTCAAATAAATAAAATCTTTAAAAAAAAAGTTTCTCAAGCTTCTCTCAGATACAAGTGACAGAGGTTAATTCCAATTAGATCTAAATAAAGGGGGAGGTATTACTTGTGGAGCTGGCCCCAGGCAGGGTCTGATCCAGCACCCCACATTCTCTCTCGCTCTTGCTCTCCGCCCCTCGGTGCTGCCATTTCTCAGCTCCTCTGTTGCCCTCATCACCTCCCCGCAGCCAAGGGAGGGCGGGCTGCGGATGAGTCATTCTCGTGCCATCCCAGTTTGTAACCCGAGAGAAAAGCGACTGTCTTCATCAGCTCGGGCAGCTCTAACAAAATGCCACAGTCCGCGCGGCTTAAACAGCAGACGTTTATTTCTCCCAGGGCTGGAGGCCCGAGGTCAGGGTGCCACATGGCACCCCAACCGTCATGGCATAGCTCTACTGGCCGGCACTTCACTCGGGTGGGGGAGGGGCTGACATTTTACTTCCAAACTCACAGAGGCACAGAGATAGAAACCTCTCAGCTCCTCCAATGGACTGCTGCCAATGCATGTGCAAAATTCCTATGTTGCTGAGTCTTTCTGGCTTCCTCTTGTGAGATTTACTGTCAGCCGCTCCAAATGGCCTCTTTTTCCATCTTCTCATTTGTTTCAGATGTACGGGGCCAGTCACTAGGTATCATCCTGGTGGTCGATTTTTCTGGTTAGCCCCAAAAGAATACAACATTTATGAGTTGCATAAAATGGGAGTTTTAGATGAGTAATATCTTTGTGTGCCTAAAGGGAGAGTGGCTCATGAGTGAAAAATAACCAGTGCAAAAAAAGAAAGTGTGGTGAGATTAAGTTAAAAACTTAAAGTATCTTGCTAGGAGTTAACGAAGCAAATGTCATTACAAGGAGCAGCATAAACCAGGTGTCCATCCACACTATATAGTGCTTTTAAACTTGTTTTAAAAATACCTTCCCTTTATTTTAAAATAAAAAGCATGGTTCTCAAATAAAAATCAAGCAAATAAAGTACAAAAAGAGAGTAAAACAAAATCAATACCCATCTAACAGTAACCATCATTAACTTTATTTAGTTGGATATCATTTCTGACTTTTTTTTTATGCAGACATAAATAAAAGGACACAGGATCTTTTTATAAACATAGGTTTATGCTCATTTTTATTTAACATATTTATTTCTAATTACATTTATTTAAAAAAAATAGCACTCAGCTAATTTGCTTGCATTTAAGACAAGAAACCAAAGTAAACTGAAGCAATTTACTAAACTTAAAATTTTTTCCTCCAACAGCTATTTAAAAATCTATTCAAGCTTATTAAAAAGTTACCAACAAAGAGGTTAGTCATTTTTTTTTGTTTTTTTTAGACAATATCAACTCTCTGCTATGAAAATAAGAGCTTGACACTCATACTTTCCTTCCCCGCCCCCAATTTATTACATTATTATTAGTTATATTGTTTTAGTTTTAGTTTGTTAGTTACATTATATTGTATTGTATTGTATTATATTAGTTATATTATTAAGGCTTATAATATGTGCAACCTGTATCTATCATTCCCAGTTTGGTCTTGGTTATTTATATAAATTCAATGCTCACCACCACCCCTTTTGCCTCATTGAGCTATTTGGTTAGACTGTCCTATCAAAAGGTTTCCTTAAGAAGGGCTTGCGGGGGGTGCCTGAGTGGCTCAGTCGGTTGCTTAACTTCGGCTCAGGTCACGATCCCAGGGTCCTGGGATCGAATCCCACATCGGGCTCCATGCTCAGTGTGGAGTCGGCTTCTCTCTCTCCCTCTGCCTCTCCCCCTGCTCATGCTTGCTTGTGTTCTCTCTCTCAAATAAGGAGAGGAAAAAAAAAAAGGGGCGGCTTGCGGATGTTGTATTTCCTGAGCTCTTGCATGCCCAAGTACTTGACATTGTATTTGACAACTTGGCTGGTGACCATATACTTAGTCACTCTTTCCTACTTAGAATTTTGGAGACATTTCTCTATTACCTCCTGGCACTGAATCTTGTGGTAAAGAAGTTTAAGACCCTTTGATGACTTGCTTTCTCTGCCTCAGTTTTTTCATTCTTGAAGTTCATTAACTCCATCAGGTTATGTTTTGGGTGTCAAGGGCTTTCTGTCAGATTTCCTAGAATATAGGACACTTTTTCAATCGGAAGACTCATTCCTTCATTTCAGGAGAACTTTCCTGAATTCTATCTTTTAATACTTTCTTCGGGTCTTTTCTTGGTCACCAATTATGCATATACATTTTAGAGTAGCTCTGTCTTCCTACAATTATTCTCTCAAGAATTATTTTGGTCTTTGCAGCCCTCTCAAGCCTTTTCTCCCTTGTTACCCTGTTTTCAACCACGTTTCTTGCTATTTCTAATTCACTTATTTGTTCTAGAAGAGTGTTATTTTGGCCAAGTTGTTTTCTGAGCTCTGCGATCTGCCTTTTTATTTCATTCTGTTGTTTAATCAGCTCATATATCAGATCTCGTCTTACTGAATTCACGTTCTTTGGAGAACACAGTATACCTGTTGTTTAGGTTGGCTTTTCTTCCCAGTTGCTTTCATCTGTTCCCCCCGCCGCTCCTTTTGCTGGCTGTGCATTTGTGTAGTCACCGGGTCGTTTTATTTAAATTTGCTCACATGTAAGGTGGCAGCTCTGTGCAGACTGTTCGTTTGCTTTGGTATACTATTGGTGCATTTCCCTTGGCACACTTCCCATCTTATCTGACAACGATTCTCTTCTGTGGGCTTCTGTTCTGTGTACTTTCTGGCATGAATGATATCAGAGTCCTTAACAGCCCGCATGACACAGACACTGAGGAAGCAGGAGAGGTCAGCCACAGCTCTGGGGCAGGGGCCCCCGAAGGCTCCGTGGTGGGCCAACATGTTACTTATTTAGTTGCCAGACTGTGGGGGCGGGGGTCTGGAGTTGGGGGGTATCTTGTGAGAGGGGCTGGGGTGGCCAGAGCAGTGGAAGATACTTCAGCTAGTGGTCATTTACCTCCTGATATGGAAGTATTTTGGTATTTTAATGACCAGTACAGCCTACCAGGGCGGACCAGTCAAACCAACCTGCTTGTCTGTCTGCATGCTGAAGAAAGGATGAGCTGTGGGTACACATTTTTGTTGGCGGGATCGGACTCGGCTCTGTCTTCTGATACTTGCATCAAGTCCTGCACCAGGGTGAATTCCAAATGGTGAGGAGACATATCTACTGTACCATGTAGATCTCCCATGGAGACCTTTGGGATGTGTTTTTTTTGTCTTAATTCAGGGATGGGCTGGTTGTTCCTGTCCCTGTTTCACCCATCTCTCTCCAGCAACAGCCCCCTCCTCCCCTGACACACACACACGCACGCACACACACACTCACCCGCACGCGCGCACGCACACGCACACACGCACACACACACGCCAGCCCCACTCAGAGGAAGGAAGGAGATGTTTACTCATCTTGACCCAACTCTCCAATCAGTTTCTTTCTAAAACCTGAGATTTTAATGAGAATTCTGGATTTTGCAAATTCCCCCAATGGGGTGGCAGGATTAGGATTTCTTTTCATTCTTGCCAGAAAATCCGGTCTTTTTCTTTGGTGATCATCTTTTGACGTTGAGGGCTTAATGACAAGGTCGGGTTCCTTCCCTTGCTTCACTGCAAGCAATTGTGAATTTTTTTTTTTACTGATTTTCACCTTTAAAATTTTTACTTAGTTTGGTAGTTCATTTTGTCAGGTTTTAGGGGATGGAGATTCTATGATGTGGTCTTATTTACCCTTAAAAAAAAAAACCCAAAGCACAATTTTATTAATTAAAAAAATTTTTAAAAAATTGGTCACCAGGGCACCTGGGTGGCTCAGTTGGTTAAGCGACTGCCTTCGGCTCAGGTCATGATCCTGGAGTCCTGGGATCGAGTCCCGCATCGGGCTCCCTGCTCAGCAGGGAGTCTGCCTCTCCCTCTGACCCTCCCCCCTCTCATGTGCTCTCTCTCATTCTCTCTCTCTCAAATAAATAAAATCTTTAAAAAAAATAAAAAATAAAAATTGGTCACCAATTATGGGTAGCTCATTCAGTTAAGCATCTGACTCTTGACTTTGGCTCAGGTCATGATCTTTTTTTTTTTTTTTAAAGATTTTATTTATTTATTTGAGAGAGAGAGAATGAGAGATACAGAGCATGAGAGGGAAGAGGGTCAGAGGGAGAAGCAGACTCCCCGCTGAGCAGGGAGCCCGATGCGGGACTCGATCCCGGGACTCCAGGATCATGACCTGAGCCGAAGGCAGTCGCTTAACCAACTGAGCCACCCAGGCGCCCTCAGGTCATGATCTTAGGGTCATGCGATTCGGCTCCGTGTCAGGCTCTCCATTCAGCAGGAAGTCTGCTCCAGATTCTCTCTCCCTCTTACTCTGCCCATTCCCCCCTCCCCACACTCTCTAAAACAAATAAATAAATCTTTAAAAAAATTTTTATCTAGGCTCCATGCCCAATGTGGGGCTTGAACTCAGGATTCTGAGATTAACAGTTGCATCCTCTACCAAGTGAGCCAGCCATGTGCCCTGCAAAGCACCATTTTAAACGTCTAAACCAGAAGCTCTGGGTTCTCAATCTGGGCTGCGTATCAGAATCACCGGGGAGATTTTACCAATACAGGTGACAGGCTGCATTTCAGAGCCTGATTTAAGTGATTAGGAGAGGCTTAGACATCAGTGTTTTTATTTGCTTGTTTGAGTCTTTCTAGTGATTTATTTAAACGTACAAGCAGAGCTGAAACCCATGAGCTGGACTTTGTCTTCTAATTGTTCATAATGTGATACACATAAGCACCGTTTAGAAAACATTTTATACCTGTATTAACAAAGGCAAAATATTTTAAAAAACACAAATTATTTATACTCTGAGTGGTCAGGTACTCAGAGTATTTCTTGAGTAGCAAAGAAAGGAAGAGATGTGTATGGTTTTGCTTCAAGTATTTTTAACTAGCTGGATAATGGAACTAAGACATCTGGAGGAACCAGGGGAACACTGTGTGAGGTAATGCCCAACTTCAAAGACAGTTCTAGAATCCTCCCATGGGCAAGGAAGGCACTGTTGGCTGCTGGCGCTCTGACTTGGACAAGGTGAAGTTCAGGATTTGGTGAGGAAGGTGCTACAACCAATAAACAAAGACACCAAAGTATTAGTCTAATTCCCCTGGAGTCACGCTTTCCATCCCTAAATTCTAACTTATGCGGTATTATTTAAAAATGCAGGAGGAGTTGAGGTGAAATTGATGGCTGGGATTTATTGTGGGGGGCAGCTTTTGAGGAGAGGTTCAATCTGGGCTTTGAGGAAGGGGCCAGGGAAAAGGCATTCCGAGTTTGTGAAGGAACTTGAACCACGGCATGGAGTCGTAGTAAAGTGTTTTCAGATTTGGAAGGCAGTAGCAGACAGGCTGAAAGATCTCTGAACTCAGAGGTCGAGGCTGTAGCCATTGGAGTTCGGAGGCTGAGGCAGGTCCTCATAACCAACTGGGTGGAGAGAGCGGACGCGAGGCAGGAGCTCAGGGTGTCTGAATCTCCTGCCTGAGAGACCGACATCATGGTGATGCTACTGACTTAAATGGCAAAGCTTAAGTGGCAACCAAGTTTGGACCTGGGCTTTCAGAGGAAGGTAGGACATCCAAGGGTGGAAGATCAGGTCTGGCTGGAGCTCAAGACCACAGCCCAGGTGAGTGACCTGCACCTGAAGTGTAATTTAAGGAGGCTGCTATCTGGAGATGAATGCATTTAGCATGTTTGCAGGAAAGGGAGTAGAAAGCCAGGTCTCAATCAGGAGGAACCAGGCAGAAAGTCACCCCGTCTGCCCCCGTGATTCACAAAAGCCAGGGGAAGGTTTGGTCAGTGACACGTAATGGTCAGGGGAAAGGTGAAAGGGACTGTTGAAAGCGATCTCATGCAGAACCCTGAAGCAAGATTTGACTTTTAAAACATCTAAAAACTTTTCGACAACTTAGACTGTCAAGCCAAAGCAAAAAGCCCTAAAATTGGCCACACACTCAGTGTTAGCAACGATGTGACAGTTCTGTTCTCTGAAAAAGATGTGATTACCTAGCAAACCGCCCAAATGTGGTTTGTGTCCCCAGTGCTGATGTCGGACCGTCCACACTCATCAACTCTCTATCAACTTGAAGCACCCTGCTCCAAAGGCGGATCTCTATTTCGTGCCTCTGGAAAGAAGGGTGGTGATGATGAGTGTCAGTGTGTGTGTGTAAAATGCAAATACACACGTGAGGTGTGCTTGTATAAAAGGTCTCAGGCATCTGATTGACACATATGAATGTAAGAACAAATAAAAATATCAACTCTAGGATGGTCCTAATTCCTCTTTTGGTTTCTCCATCATGGCCACTAAGCACAGATTTTCCAGGTGAACCCATGTTATTGTATAATATCAGAACAGACAGAAAATGTACCAGTATTCAGATTCTGGAATAGCAAACAGCAGATGTAGCCTCTCCATAGCTGGTTCCTCATGATCGAGGCTGCTCTACTCTCCTACCCATTGGAACTCAGGACAGATATTCAAACGTGGCCTTTTTTTTTTTATGTTATGTTAATCACCATACATTACATCATTAGTTTTTGATGTAGTGTTCCATGATTCATTGTTTGCGTATAACACCCAGTGCTCCATGCAGAACGTGCCCTCCCTAATACCCATCACCAGGCTAACCCATCCTCCCACGCCCCTCCCCTCTAGAACCCTGTTTGTCTTTCAGAGTCCATCGTCTCTCATGGTTCATCTCCCCCCTCCGATTTCCCCCCTTCATTCTTCCCCTCCTGCTATCTTCTTCTTCTTTTTTAAAATATATAATGTATTATTTGTTTCAGAGGTACAGATCTGTGATTCAACAGTCTTGCACAATTCACAGCACTCACCATAGCACATACCCTCCCCAATGTCTATCACCCAGCCACCCCATCCCTCCCACCCCCCACCATTCCAGCAACCCTCAGTTTGTTTCCTGAGATTAAGAATTCCTCATATCAGTGAGGTCATATGATACATGTCTTTCTCTGATTGACTTATTTCACTCAGCATAACGCTCTCCAGTTCTATCCACATCATTGCAAATGGCAAGATTTCATTCCTTTTGATGGCTGCATAATACTCCACTGCATGCATATATATACACACACACACACACACACACACACACACACACACACACACACACACCCCACATCTTCTTTATCCATTCATCTGTCGATGGACATCTTGGCTCATTCCAGTTTGGCTATTGTGGACATTGCTGCTATAAACATCGGGGTGCACGTACCCCTTCGGATCCCTACATTTGTATCTTTGGGGTAAATACCCAACAGTGCAATTGCTGGATCATATGGTAGCTCTATTTTCAACTTTTTGAAGATCCTCCATACTGTTTTCCGGAGTGGCTGCACCAGCTTGCATTCCCACCAACAGTGTAGGAGGGTTCCCCTTTCTCCGCCTCCCCACCAACATCTGTCGTTTCCTGACTTGTTAACTTTAGCCATTCTGACGGGTGTGAGGTGGTATCTCATTGAGGTTTTGATTTGGATTTCCCTGATGCCGAGCGATGTTGAGCACTTTTTCATGTGTCTGTTGGCCATATGGATGTCTTCTTTGGAAAAATGTCTGTTCATGTCTTCTGCCCATTTCTTGATTGGATCATTTGTTCTTTGGGTGTTGAGTTTAAGGAGTTCTTTATGGATTTTGGAGACTAGCCCTTCATCTGATCTGTCGTTTGCAAATACCTTCTCCCAACCTGTCGGTTGTCACACCTTTGTTCATCCTCCAGGAAGCTTATCTTTTCACGGCTCCCAAGTACTCCAGAGGGAGGAGCTGAGAGCACTGCTCCTGGTAGGTGTGGTGAAGGCAGGAGAGAGATAGCTGGTCCTCACACAGCCATCTCCAGCAGTACAGACGTTTAAGATTTCTAAGAACAAATGCATTACAAAAAAGCTCCTAGGGTTCTGTGGGGGACGTGTCTGTAACTTAGAATAAGCAGAGCTCATACAGACTGACTTCAGGTATGGACAGGTACTCCCATTTTATACAGCAAGGAAGACAGTGGTGGTGGTTCTTCAATGAATGTCACTTTGCTTTTTCTTTAAGATTTGCCCATATTCGGTGTGGAACAAAGACACACATGCTCATCATAGTGATTGTTTCAAAGGACAGAAGCCCACCAGAGGTGGTGTAAGCAAAAAGGTTGGGGCTATGTAGTAAAGGTCCAGGTTTCTCCAGGGGAGGAATCCCAGGGCAGGAAAGGAGGCTTCCAGAAAGGGAAAGGTGGCCTTCAGAGAATGTCTGTGGTTGCCCTGGCAACTACACAGTTCCTCAGTGAGACTTGCTTCTCTTGCATGTGGCTCAACATGGCCACTCCAGCCGACTCCTTGTGCTCAAGTACCCACCACACTTCACTTCTTCACTTTCTTCTCTTCCTTCTGTCCTGCTTCCTCCACTTCGAATTGGCTCGGCTCATGTATTTAAACAGGTGGCTGGAGAGGAGGCCTCATGTGGGCAATACGTGGGAAGCTTCTCTCCATGGACAAGGCAGCACCCCAACACCAGCCATGCAGATCTATCTATATCTGCAGGTATCCTAACATCCGCCAACAAGTGTATGAGACAGAACATCCAACAGGTTCAACCCTACTTTGGCGTTGAATGATTTAAGCCAAAAAGTATCGACTATGGAATGTAAACTTATTAATCACAAAGCCACTCAAATATTATGCATAGCAAACTCCTCTTTCTCTTCTGCATTTGTGGTTTCTCTGAAAACAGAATTAAACCAGGCCAAAGAACACAGCTATCATGAAAGGAGCTAATCTTTCTAGAATGCTAGGAACACCCAGGGCAATGCCATTACAGAGGTCTTTTGGTGCTTCAAAAATTAATTTTTGTTTAGGTTTTAACCATTTTTTAAAAATATTTATTTATTTGCATGAGAGAGAAAGAGAGAGAGCACGAGTGTGGGGGAGGGGCAAAGGGAGAGATTATTCAAGCAGACTCCCACTGCACGGAGCCTGACACGGGCTTGGTCCACAATCCTGAGATCACGACCTGAGCCAAAGCCAAGAGTTGGACGCTTAACCGACTGAGACAGCCAGGAGCCCGGTTTTAACCAGTTTTATATAGATTTTAGAGCTAGGCTGCTTGAGTTTGTAGCCTGGCTCTCCTCCCTAACAGCTGTGGGATCTTAGGTTAGGGGCTTCCCTCAGTCTGCACCTCAGTGTTCTCATCTGTGATTTGAGGATAACAACAGTACTGGCCTTACAGAGAAAGTAGGACAATTAAATGTGTTAATATTGTAAAGGGCTTAAAATGATGCCTGGCAAACAGTATGTGTTCCACAAATGATACTTATAATTGGCTTATTCAAATAAGCAGAAATGCACACAAACAACTTTAAGAGAAGCACTTGATAAAATACTTTAAAAATAAGTTTATTATAACTAACGAATATAAAATCTGACAGATGTTTTCAAACATTTTTGCAAAAAAAGTAAAACCCTCCCCACAAGATAGAGAGTAAGAACTTGGACAGAGTTTAACATGAACACTAAACATGAAATTCTCATTCACTGGTTGGTCCCCAATGGGTCCAACACATTATATTCTAAGTAAAGGCCCATTAAAATTAACAAACCAACAAACTAGTTGACACTTGCTTTCTACTGCCATTATGCTGCGCATTCAAAATGTTTTAGAACAAGGACAGTTAACACAAGACTGCACGTGACAGGTATTCAAAGTGCACGGATCTATGAGACCACAAACACTCGAGATAAGAATGCTGGGGCTGGAATTCAACACTGACTTACAAAATTAATCCGAGGAAATCTATGTACATGGTAGCCTTTGGCATCTGGTCTAATGTTTTTCTTCTTTATAGAGACATCATTTTGTTCAATCTACTAACCAGACTAAGTCAACCTTAAATGCATGTCTCATCTGACACAGATTGTCCACAGCCAATTTCACGTGAGGTAGTTGGGCTGTTTATTGACATTCTAGTGAAACTGTCATGACACTGGGGACTCAGACATCAAACATGCCATGACACCGGCTCATTAGCCTTCTGGGAAGCAACAGAATACTTCTATCACCCTTCCTGTCATCCCTGACTCCACACACACCTATGGAGAGACACGTACACAGGAGTCTGGGACGTCATCCGTTTCCCAAGGAGTGCCAGCCATCCCAGGGTGGTTGCTGTTTATAAAGTACAGGGAGGAAATACTGATCACACTTTAAAATCTATGTAATAGAAAGAATGGTGCTCAAAACAAGCAGGATTTCTTTCTTGTGTTCTCACATAGCTTAGCTGAAAACATCTGTTCACTCTGAAAGAGAAGTGATTAAAAAGGGAAACCAAAAAAATCTCGCAAACTCTTGCATTACAGAGTAGTGGTAGGTCTTTTTCCTTTTAATGAAAGGCTATATCAAGACAGTGGAGGAGAAAGACCCATGCATGCGTCAACTGTACCGCCACTGATTCCTGAATCATGCCCTGGAGTCCCTCAGTGCAGCAGTGCAGCGAGAAATCACGCAAATGGCCTCGGCACACACGACTACTGGCTGCGACAGGATGGGGACCGGAGCGTTTCCAGAGAGGGTCTAGTGAACAGTATGTTCATGGAGTTGTTGAATGGATCCCTAACAACCTTATAATTGATAAGCAGTCTTAAAATACCATTAGAGAGCTACTGAGTATCTTTTTATGTCATTACTATGAAAGCCCTGAGTAAGCAACTGCAGGTTACAAAGGGACATCCGGAAGCAGAACGTAGTTCTAAGTAAAGCCCTCGACATGCGCCTCTCAGGGACACAGGTTTAGCGTACACACCGATGCCGCTGTGCAGCCTGTACCTGATCACAAAGAGCACCTGAAGTCAGGCCCTCTCAGACCAAACACTTCAGCTCAGCTAACAGAACAATGGCTTAAAAAATACTTTACTTACAAATTCTAAATCTAAAAACGTAAAGAAGGTTGGTAGGTTACCTTAAAAAAAAAAAAAACCACAAAACATCTGAATAGGGAAGCTGAAGAGTTGTAAAACCTAGGACTAAAACCAGAAGCAACTGATTTTAATCAATGATTCAGAAATGCACCATTAAGTAACCAACTTCTCGTGGGATGTAGTCATTTAAATCGAAAAAAACCATAAAAATAGTTTTCTTTCAGAAAGTTGCCTCACATCATCTTAGATTGCTCATGACCTTCTGACTCTTTCTACTGCCTTAGATGTTTCTTCACATGTATGACTTTCATCATCAGATTAAGTCTCCTTAACATGATGCCTCTTACTTCAGCTCCCTTATCTCAAATTTAATAAAGAAAGGTGTACTGTATTTACTGGCTCCTACCACGTATTTCTCTTAATTAAAAGAACTGTTCCGAAAATATAAAGTTGAAAGCATTAACTTTTGGGAAATACACGTATGTCCAATTAAGAATCAAAAAGAGAAGCCCGCACACTTTTCCAGCAGCGCTCATCGGAGGAGACGTCACTTCCCGCACACGGTGGCCACCTGCTTTATAGCTACAAATGGGAACGGAGGGTCTTTAAAGAAGCTCCGGAAGTCCAAGAGGGGAACAGAATCTGCACTGACTGGACACCTCACCCTGGGCTAGGTCTGTACCAGGTGCTCCCCAAACGCGTTAGGGGATGCTGCGAGGAATGGGGCAGACCAGCTAAGACAGGCAATGGATTTGGTGTTCGGAGGGGGCTCTGCTGGCAATCTTCCGTAAGAGAAAACAGGAGAGGGAAGCAGTTGAGGCTCAGCTACCCCTTTTCGTGCAAACTGACATCTGAGGAAGCTTTATGTTCGGAATGACATGCAAATAGTGACAACAAGGTGCCTCAAGCCACTACCTACACATCCTAATGAACACCACCTTTCAAAGTCCATTCCCCAGGGACTGAGATGTTCCACATCCTGAGAGCCCTGCTTCTAGAACCCCCTGCAGGGCCGGATCAAGAGCTGACAAGAAAATCATCTCCATCTCACAGTCATAAGTTGGTTTTGCCCCCAACAGGTATCCCTCCAACTTAACATTTTTCACCAGGATTAGCTACAGTGAATCAAATTTACTTTCAAAGGACAAAAAAATTGCCATCACAGAAAGGATTTTGTTCCCCTGGACAAATATACACTGATCCCTCCTACGTGTCAAGTCTGGCCTCTCCTGTGGGGACAGGTGCACACATGATGAGATGCTGTGTTTGCAAACACTTCGTAAGGGATTATCCAAATGTTTCTTAGCTTCTACTGATACCTAGAAGACATATTACCTTTTTCTTCAGGATCTCTCTAAAGGTTACTCTAAAAAAGGACTCCTAAAAATGTTTTGAGCAATGAGAGCCAGGTGATTCCTCTGTGCACAAGCATACTCGTGTTTTCATCCCCTCACTGGCTGGGGGTAAGAAAGCTGAGACGCCCCAGAGATCTTGGAGGAGCACAGAGAAAAGGTCTTACCTATCTTTTCACTTTGTTCCCATCTTAGGCGGTACCCGCAGAGTAGTACTTGAACTAGAAGCTGACGCCGTAGATCCAGGAGGAAGCTCGGACTGTGCCAAACTTCCGGTCAAGTTGAATTTATCACCTAGTATATCACCTAATCTAAGCTTTTATTTAGGACCCTCCGAGCTTTATACATCTCAGGCAAACTGAACATGCTCCAGTGAGGAAAATACCTGTCAAAAACCTTACCCCCTTTCTACAGGAGTGGGAAAAGGCGAAGTACAAAATACAAGCTATTCAAGTTATTCAAGCTATCCTGATCTGGGTTCCCAAGGGTCCTAGAGAATATTAAACCCTTCTTCCCCAGAAAACGGAGTTCTATAAACCAAGGCAGTACCTAATAAATGTGAAAGGGCCATGCTGAGCAGCTTTCTGTGTGTATCAGGAGCCTCGGCGGCCAATCTGTGGTGTTTTCAGTGTGCCGGCCCCTTCTCCAGGAGCCGACGCGAGGTCAGCTGAGGTGACAGGGGGCAGCGGCGGTTGCTCAGGACAGATACTTACAGTCTCCCGGGGGCATCCCCTCCCAACCGCACAATGCCTAAAGGGTCCTCATCCAAGGTTCAAGCAAAAACTGGCTGTTTTTTTCTTTTTCCCTTTTAGAAGGCTAAGTCAGGGGCAGGAAGTCGGAATTATCCTCTAGTTCTGCCATCATACTCACACTAACCAGAGGAGATCCACGCTAACTACTCGTGGGAGGGGGGGAAATGACACACCCCCTCAGCAGTTGCCAACAGCAAGTGCTAAAATACGAAAGAATCAATATTATTTTAGCACCTTTTTCCCCAGCCTTACAACATTTGTTTTTCTAAGTTTAAGCATTTTCCAGAAGTCCTTAGTGAGTGGAGTACCTGTTTCATTAACCTGAGCTAAATAAATGCTAATTTGTTTAAAGACAAACAAAAGACAAAATCAAAACCCCTCTCTACATCAACCTCTGCCTAAAGAGAGGGTTCTCTTTGCCCCAGGAAAGTATCATCTGAAGCTGCTCACGTAGCATTCACCTGTGCCCTTTGAAGGAGCTCCCCTTCTACTCTGGGGCACCACCTCCTGCTGGAACTTCTCTTCTAGCTACTAGAAGGAAGCAGCCCCAGGTGGGAAAGCCACCATGACTTCCCGCCCACACCCACTCATGGCAGCTTGGCCTACTAGAGTCTCCTGGCATCACACACCCAGCACTGCTGGATGCAAGTTTAAATCCCACCTTTCAATTCAGACACAGTCCCAAAGCTTTTGAGGTTGATAAGCAGCTGTTGCTGGCTTGCCCTTCACGACTGGCAATCATCCCGAGATTGGTCAGATGGCACATTCAAAACTGTGGTCCCTGAGTGCAACGTCCAAGCCTGCTGGCTGGGCGCTGCGGCCCATGCAATCAAGAAAACTGTGAGTAAACTTGCTCCACTTCTCGCTCTCCCTTTAACTATTTTATTTCGATGAAAGCCTCTTCCTCTCTGGGAAAAGAAGGACCTATCATTTTGTTCATGCAGAAGATGGGGAGTCCTGTAAATTAGAATTTAAACTGGAATTCAATCTTGTGGATCTTCGACCCTGGTGCAGGAGAATCACCCGTACAGTTTATTCAAATGCAGATTCCTAAGTCCCACCCGAACTATTCTGGTTCTTCAGGTCGGGGTAAGGCTGGGGAATTTGCTTTTTGAAGAAGCACTCCATGTGATTTTGATGCAGAAGTGGTCCAGATCACACTCTGCAATGACCTGCATCCTCTAATTAGAAGCTGTGTGACTGTGAGCAAATCCCTCAACCTCTCAACCTTACTTCTGAAATGGATAATAAGCCTGGATGTCAGTTTCACTGTAATGTCCAACTCAGATGACACACGGGAAAGCATGCTGGCAAAGTGTGGGCACTAGATAGGGGTCATCACAGATGACATGTTGCTTCGCTGGCTTGGAGTTAGGGCACCACTCATCCCTTAGGAGCCACAGTCTCCCCTCACATAAACAGGGATGGCATTCCTTGTGTCTTCCTCCTCCCACACTGACAGGCCCACACCAGTGCCCCGAACACCTGGACGACACAGGCTCTTCTTGCCTACAAAGCCATGGAGAAGAGGATTCTCTGAATGTCTAGGAACACCAGACTCTACATTTCAATAGCTTCAACAAAGGGACTTAGCTTCCCCCCAGTTTTTAGTCTAAGTTGACTGAAACACTGGCTATGTGTTATATTCCTTGATACAGAATTTGCTCATCTTCAGCTTGGGTTTGGGAGGCTCATTAAAAGTAAAAGGTAAAAACAAAACACAATACCGACAAATTCATTTGTTAAATCTGCTCTTACAACTTGCTGTTCAATTCTAATAGAACAGCTATGATTTGGTTTCCAGGAGGCCCTTTGAACTGAAATATGTAGCACCTTGATTTTTAAACACACAAAAGACATATGCATTTTAAAAATTATGTATAAAAGCACTAGGCTTTGCCTCCTTTTCTCCATCCCCACAAGGAAGGGGTTGGAGAGGGCTGAAGCTGCTGCTGGAAATCAAGCAGGGCAATGAAACACTTTAGCAGACTTTATTCCCTGAAGTTAGGAGGCGGCGCAGTCCTGCAGGCGTCATACCACCTCATCAGACTCCAGTCCGTGGACCTCGTATAAAGTGTCCAGGATCGCCAGTTGCTTTTCCATGGCAGGGAGGTAAAGGCTGAGGTCCCTCTGCATCCCAACACTGAAAGCTGCTTTCTGGTGGTCGCCTTCCTTTATGGTTAATGCGGCGACAAAATCTTCATAGGATGGAGCTGCCCTCAGAGCTAACTGCAAAAGAACTGCCCGTGAGAATCTGCAGCACGTCTTCTGCTGTTGCCCGCCATCCTCTTATGCACAAGTGCACACGCGCAAACACACTCACACACGTACACAGCGACTAGGAGAGCAAGAGGAAAACAGCAGGAATATACCCTTCCAATCCATGCACGCTAAAATTATATTTCAAACACCAACACAACAAATGCTAAGGCTGGAAGAAGCAAGTGTGTATTGGGCCATCCTGGGGACGAACGATGCCAACAAATCAGGGAGTGCTGAGAGAAATGAGTTTGAGGAAAGCTCCCTCCTCATGCCCAGTGTGATCCAGACTATTCCCTCTGCATCCTCAGAATCCATCGCGTGCAAGTTGCTCCCACAGTCGTGTTCCCACGTAGCCAGCCTTCCAGGGCCCCTCACTCATTTGTGTCCCATCTCCATAGAGGCCTATCTCTCTTTCTCCCCACATGGGTATTTCCTCTGCAGCCTTGAATATTTTCTAAAAGGGAAGGGAGCTCACACTTGTTGTTTGTGCATGGATGCTGTAACATATTTTATCCCAGTTAATGTGTATAAGGACGCTGTGCAGTAGATATCCCTATTTTACAGATGAACATTATATAGCTAATGTGTGTCAGGGCCAGGATCTGAACTTAGGAGCGACTCTGTGTGTTTTTCAACCATGCTGCCACACCGTACCACTTTCCTGGTGGAATAGTTCCTAGGCTCTGGATAGCTCTCTTCCCTTTGTAGGCCAGCTCTTCCCTAAGCGTGCCAAAATCTGCTGTCTGGGATCCACTGGATTGGCTCTGCTGACAGCTCTGGAGACTTTGGAATCTTGAATTAATTACTCTACACTCTTCTTGAGCTTCCTTACTCTTTAAAAGTCTTTGAGAATCAAGCCACTGCCCTTTTGCAATTGGAGAGTGACTGGCATGATCATGCAGTGGTTAAAGCACAGGCTTGGGTGAAGGAGACCTAGACGTGAATCCCAAATCTTTCACATGTTAGCTTGAGAAATTTAAGCAAGCTGCTTAACCTCTTAGAGCCTCCATTTCTTTCCTCATCTGTAGAAGAGGACTGGTACCACTTTCCTTATTTGAAAGATTAATGGAATATGTATGACATATTTAGCCCACTTTCTGACATGTACCAAATACTCAAATAATGGTAGAAGTACATGGGAGAGAGCAGAGAATGAAGGGAAGGCGATTATCTAAAAAATAATGTGAGAAAATCTCCTAGAACTGAAGGATATGAGTCTTCAGATTTAAAGACCTACCCAGTAACTCAGCAGAATGAATGATAAAGACTAAAAGGAGAATATCATAAAATTTAGAAATTTTAGAATTTTAGAATGGATAAAGATCCTGGAAGCATGAAGGGGGTGAGGGGCAGTTTATATACAATGGAACAGGAACTAGAATGTCAACAGATTCTACAGCAGTTAACAGTGGAAGCTAAAGGACAAGAGAGGACTGCCTTCAAAATTCTAAGAGAAAATTATTATCAACCTAGAATTCTACAAAAACCAAAGCATCTCTCTAGAAAAGAAGGGCAGAATAAAGACATTTTCAGGCATGCAGGAACTCAGAAGTTTAGCTCCCTTGTACCATTTTTAGGAAGCTACTAGAAGACACCACTGAAACAAGGGATTAGATCAACAAATAGGAAGTAACAAAACCTGGGAAGTTGGTGTGAGATGGGGATTCAGCACAGGAAAACTTGTAAAGAAGAGTCCTAGGTCATAGCAGTACAACAGGCCTGAATAGCTAATTAAGATTGGCATTCAGTTTAGAAAGTTCTGGAAGGGAAGTCTCCAAAAAAACCAAACAAAAACCAACAGAGATAACATGATGTATCTATGAGCTCAGAATGATGGTGAATTTTGGCTCATCTTCATCATGTTAACCTGTGATATAATTATATTGGGAAGGTAGAGGCAGGGGAAGGGAGGTCTAAAGAAAGCTAAACTCTAATCATAACAGAAAGTCAACATTATTGACTAAAATTGATGAGGCCAAAAAGAACAGCAAACGTTGTTAGGATTATGGAGGTACTGGAAGAAATAGTCACAGTAGTTGAAAGTGGCAGCCTCTTTGGAGTAAGTCTGGGAAAGTGTGGACAGAAGGCAGGGACTATTTTTTGTTATAACCTTTTTGGACTTTTGAATAGAACAACAAAATCAAGCCCTCTGCCCGTGTATTTAGGTACAATATAATTTGTGAAAAGTTTTCTCGAGAATGTATTTCTCAAAGGTTCCCAGAGGACTGTGATGCAGTCAAGTCTACTTGGGAACCAGTGATTGAACTCAACTGAGGAGGAAACCAAAAAGGTCAAATGACAAATGGTTAGGATGCATGCTGGAGGTAGAGCCTGGGCTGGGCTTCCGTCCTTTGAATTACAACCGCCTGAAGATGAAAGTTCACTATTTGGCTGGTAAATGACTCAAATTCCTGGAGTGTAGATGATGATTCCTGGAGCAACTGAGAGCAGCTAAAGACTCTGCCCCCTGCTGATCACTTAGCACAATGGGAAACAGTATACTTTGTACAGTAGGGATGACTCACGGAGTAACAGAAGAGAGTCTGGAAGGGCCAAGCTAGCTCTTCTATGTATATGGCTGTTGGGAAATGCTCAACATAATCTATTTTCTTAAAAACCAACAACTATTAAAAATTATTGGCAATAATATCAAGAGCCTTCAGAATGTTCTTCCTCTCTAACTTTGGGTGTATTACCTCACCTCTTGTGTCTCAGGTTTCTTTGTCTATGACAGGGTAAGTAAGAGAACATACTTTGTAATTATGAGATTACTAACTGTATGTAAAGCACTTAACAGCTGGTGCATGGCAAGTGCTCAAAATTCTAAATTCTAATAGTTCTTAGTATTAGACATAACAATTCCACTTCTAGGAACCTATTTTTAGGAAATAAAAGAGTTTTACTAAAAAAGGTATGTAAATGAATGCTGTTGTATTTTAACAACAGACTCGGAAACAGCTTAAATTTCTAACTTCTAGAAGACTGGCAAATAAATCATGGCACCTCCATACTAGGGAAATATTATGCAGTCACTAAAAATAATGATTTTCAAAGACCCTTATGGCATTTAAAAATGGCCATGATAGAATCTGTTAAGTGGGAGGAAAATAACACAAAATTATACAAGCTAATAATCAAAAAATTTACATACACATACAGACTATACAAAACAATTTTACAAATGTAACATGTAGATATAAAACTATAAATACCTATAGAGATATATACTTATATAAATATATAAAATTAAATAGAACAATATTAAAAGAATACATAAATATATATAAAAATAAAAGCTAAGAAGGTAAAACACAAAAATGTTAAAAATGGTTATTATGGAGTGGTGAGAATATGGACATTTTGATTTTTTCCCTTTCTATTCTTCCATGATTTCTATATTTTTTTTATGAGTCTAGATTACTACATACTGGGGAAAACGCTATGAATTAAGAAGTCCTCTTAAAGACTCTTGCTTAGGTTAAATTTTCTGCTACACTTGCATTCTTGTCGGCAACATCTCTTGGATCATTACCATTTCAGGATTAAACTCTGACTTCTAGACCACAGCAACTACAACAAGATATTTATGTTTCTTGCAAATAGGGCAATTCAGTGTTTTTATGCTTTGGCATCTCACCAGGGAAGCTGGGTTTCAGGCTCCTGAGAGCAATCGGTTTACTCGGGGAGATCACTGAATGTACCCCTGCACTGCATAACTCCTCGGCGGCAGCCTCTCCATCACAGCCTCCAGTGCGGAGCGCAGTGATGCGGGCAATGCACGTTAGCCCTGCCCACAGCGGACCTGGGTGTAGACCCGGGCTCTGCCACAGCTTCACTCTAGGACTCGAGTGAACAGTTCTGAACTTGCAGAACAGTGAGAGTACATCCTGAGGATTACCTAAGATAATGAACGTGGGAGTACCTCGCACTGTGCCTGGTCCACGAAGGTGTCCACCAGCCAAGTGGCAGCTCTCGTGATGATTATGACACACGTACTAAAGGTAAGTGTGAGCACTCTGCAGCTGCAACGGCGCTGGCTCCTACTGCAATGAGTGCCGGGGTATGGAGCTGGTCATCTCCACGCATTCAAAACACATTTCATTTCCCTGAACTTTACTTCTTCCACTGTCAATTCTTCCCACTTTCTTTACCTACCCCCTAATAAATCATGACCTAAACAGTCCTTACATCAGGCAAATAATGTCTCCTATCCTTTAAGTTAGTGAAAGACATGTGCCAGGTTATTTCTACCCTATGACCTTCCACGGAACACTCACTCTGTGGCATTTGCTAGTGTGCCTACACAAGACTCTACTTTTTCACGGTTGTACCTCAGGCTGACCTCTCCTCAGATGACGGAGAAGCATTGAGGACTGCTGACATAAAGGGGCCTCTACTCCTGCTATTTTACAAAGCAGGCTACTTGATTTGTGCAGGGGACTAGGATTCCCAGGTATGTGTTCTTCTTAGGTCAACATGCTGGGAAGGAAGGAGTAGTGGGGTAACAGGAGCCAAAACACATGAAGACAAACACCTTCAACAATGAAAAAAACCGACTAACAAGAGGTTTCTCAGAAGCTCTAGCTGCTGGCACAGCCAACTGAGTTAATATTCAAAGATAAAATCTGACTAAGCGGAAGAAAAAATCAACTAAAACCTGAGAATTAAAAGGATGGAACACAGTGGGCAGTAGAGGAAGCTATGAGCTTGAAGGCACCACTGGTCTCTCATCACTGCTGAATTTTCAGCAGCTTCCTGCCTATCTCTGCACTGATCAGAAAGGCAACCAAAACCTCCACACGGTCACTGGAGCTGGACAGGGAAAAGCATGCTAACAGACTTTTCTAGTCTAGACATTTTTTATTGCCAACATTTCCATACAACAAAGACCTACAGACTTAAATAGACAACACTGTGTTCTTATTCTTGAGAACAAAGCAAACAGAAATGCCATGCACACAAAACAAACAAAACATCTTGCTGTGACCATCAGAACATTAGAAAGCAGGAGGATTACTTACCGCAAAAACCCCTCGAACCACCCAGCCGTGGTGCTGCCGTAATGTTTTACCATATGCGTTATCTTGAAAAGAAGAAAAACTCCATGAACCACGATTTCACCACAATCTGATGTGCTATTTGTAGCACCTCCTTTCTCAAGTACACGGTAGCATGATCCTATTGGTATTACGAACTGACGAGAAAAGTCTAATTACAAGATTATGTGCCCCTAAAAGTCTTGAGTAGGGAAAAAGCCTACACAGATTTTTTTTTTTTTTTTAAGAAAAACAGATAATTCCATTCTTACCTTTTGTAAATGTATCTGAAATCAGTTTATTACCATGGTGGGAAAAGTCTCATTCATATCAGGAAATAAGGGGGGGGGAGAATATTAGAAAAAAATACACTATAAGAGTATAAAAATGCAGTTCTCTGAATGCTGTGTGACCCTAAGTCAGTCCCTTAGATGTCCTCTCAGTTTCCCTCTTTGTAACCTGATCTCTGAGTCTCTTTTCAATTGTAACATTCTCTTCTGTGATGTCAAATGTTTGTCCCAGGTGTCCCTCTGACCCTGGAGATACAGAATTAAACCAAGAAACCTTTAAAACTACTATGGAAAGAATGGCCTGAAGTTACTAAGCTACTTATAAAGGACTTTGTAAGACCTATTAATGAAAATCATTCATATTCTAGACTTTAAAGTTAAAAACCTATGATTTTTGTTCCAATGTGTTTTAAAATGAGATTCAAAAACTGGCATATAATAATTTTAATTACAAAAAAAATCTCAAGAACAAAATAATTGCATTTTATGCAAGGGATGTGTTCCTGAAGGATCTGAATAACACAACGCAAAATTCAAAACTGTTTTTTCCACAGAAGGAAATGCATCCTCCGGAGGCACAGATCTATATCACCACAGTGCACATGTATCAACGCTCCATTTCATTTCTAAGTGGCATCTTCAGTGTTTACAGAGTGCTCATTCCTAAATAATAGCACAGGGTATCACGGGGATCGTCTGACCTTCTTCATCATGCTTTATCACATCTAAACTTTGTTCCAGGGGCGCCTGGGTGGCTCAGTCAGTTAAGCATCTGCCTTTGGCTCTGGTCATGATCTCAGGGTCCTGGGATCGAGCCCCATGTTGGGCTCCCTGCTCAGCGGAGAGCCTGCTTCTTCCTCTCTGTATGCCTGCTCCCCCTGCTTGTGCTCCCACCCCCCGTCAAATAAATAAAATCTTAAAAAAAAAAACAAACCCAAAAACTATTCCAAACTTACGTATTTTCATGTGCTAGTTTCAGCACCAGTATAAGTGCCACCACCATTTAATCAATGCTTAAGTGACATTATAATAGGATATAGAAATATTTCAAATTATAAGAGCAGATGTTAAGATAACAGAAAAGCAGACACCAGAACCACAGCCACAAGTTTATGCAGTTAACAATGTGGCTCACAAAATACTGCCAAAGGATGTCAGATATCTGCATTTTACTGGCCATGTGGCTGTAGCTTAAACACATTTTACAATTTACTCAAGCCCTCTAGCTTTGAAATCATGTACTTCTTGTCAACTTTTCTTTTTAAAATTTGAACAAGGCTTTATTAATACTTTTAGCACCCCCCACTATCAACTGTACATAATTCAACTTTGCACAAAATACAATTTGTATTTTATATAAAAGAAGACTATACATTTGAAATGTAACAGGTTTCTCTGGTTATCTAAGGTTTTAGGAACAGGTGGAAATGCCAGCACCCAATAAGTATGAAGACTCTTACAAACAGCTTAAAGGAGAACTCAAGATTCAATTTAAGTTTTTTCTTAGGAGAACAGTCTGAATAGACTTAGGGTGTGCTCATAGATATGTCTTCAATGTGAGCCACACTTTAAGTCTATCTGATTCTCCAAGGGGATAGATGGTATCAGGGACACCGCAGGCGGTATAAGACCTGAGCGAAGAAAGGGTTGCTGGCCCACTAAGTGGATAGTGCAGATGGGCAGAAAATAGTAGGCACCGCCTCTGAGGTAAATCAGGAAGACAATCAACTTTCCACCCATCCTTTCCAAGAAGCCATTTGGGCTGGCAAGATATTGTACAGGTCCATGGGTGCTCACTCCTGAAATAAGTCACAGAGATAAGATAGTGGGAATACTTTATTTCTTGTGATCTTAATCTAGACGAAGTATTAAATGACATTATAAGTAAACAGATGGAATTCAATGACATTAAAATCTGGCGGACATCCACGATGGAATGAGGCTCTACCACACACCCCATACTGTGCAAGGTGGGGGAGATCCTTGGGTGATTTTAAAATCAGACAGTCCACTGCCCTCAGGAAGTCCCTGGGCTTATGAGAGCCAGCCATTTAACAAAGTGATATTATATAAACTGACAACTGCTAAAGATGTGTATACAGTGCTTTCTGTAGGAATAAAAAGAAGACAGAAACGAACCCAGCCTGAAGACATGTGGGCAAAGAAGTCTCAAAGGCTGGGTAGGGCAGAGAGAAGGGTGGTGGCTGGGGCTGCAGCCTGCAAGCACCAAGGAGCTGTGAGAGATGGGGGCATGCTGTACAATGGGGAGTAGTTCACTGAGGCTGAAGATCACTGGGGCTGGGGCCAAATGGTAAGGACCTTTATATGCCATGCCAGGAATTCTGAAATTCCCACTGGAGGCCCAGTGGCACTTCTAAAAAATATAACACTTACCTGATTTTTTCTGATTTCACAAGTAATGCATGCTCATTGTTCAAAGTAAGGAAAACACAAAAAGGAGGGAACTAAAGAAACCTATAATCATGCCTCCTAGAGATAACCACAGTGGGCATTCTGGGGGCATATTCTCTTAGCCTTTTTTCCTACACAGTCTGTCCTATGATCTAACAGTCATGATCATTCTGATTGGGAACTGTGGTAGGGAAGTAACGAGGTGAGATTTACATTTCTTGACGGTATGCAGCAAATGCAGCTGTCTCGGTCCTTCAGTCTTCAGCTCCAAATTGCTGGACAATCTACCTGTTTACAGAGGTTCTGGCTCCAGTGCTACTCCAACCTCAGGGGCTCTATACTTTTCCTACATCTTGCTATTTAAGTTAACCTTTCAAAAAAGCCCAGAAACCCTTCTCTGTGCCATCTTCTTTAGGAGAGCCGGAAAATAAGGGTGCTGTGAGTCCCAACAATGTGGGCAGTCTGGTCTATGGAAGGGGGAGTGTCTGTAGAGCAGCATGGTCTGTATACTCCTGCCTGGCCCTCCTAGAGGAGGCAGCCATTCCTTGCTGGGCCTGCGCCTTGCCAAGTTTGCCACAGCGCAAAATGTGCACCAGCAAGTCTAATAGAAGAAGGAATCAATCAGAAAATTTGGGCTAGGTCCTGACTCAGGTCCAGGAAGACCACTCTTACAGTTTAAAACCAACAAATGAGAGAAAACTCGTTCACACACACACACACACACACACACACACACACACACACACACACAACTTGCCAAAAGTCCTTAGCTGACTTCTAGGGCTGCAAATATCCCTGCCACATGAGGCTACATTAAATAAAATGAAGTCTAAGCGTGACCTATTTTGGTTACCTAGAGAAGATTAGATAATGAAATACATTAATCTTCACTGTAATATCCATTTATTATCATAACGGGTGTTCTATAATCTGCAAGTATTTTTGGCCTCTGAAAGACATAAATTATCCCATCCTCTTCTCCCAGATCTTTGAGATGTGTCAGTTCCTCAGAGACTGAATCCAAATTTCTCAGTAGGAAGCCGTGACAACCACCTTGCCCAATTCTTTTCCTTTTCCAAAACAAGAAACAGAAGACCCAGAAAGATGGTGACTTGGCCAAGGTCACAAAGCTAAAAACAATGAGAACTTGGGGTATTCTTGTCACATTAAAACCATTCTAAAAAACTAATGTTCACTCTTTGTGAGACAAAATAACGAAAATGAAAAATGTCCATTTTCCGGCAAGAATTAGAACCTTATTCTATTTATGGAAACAAAATAAATGTGATTTCTTTACTGGTAACTCAGAAATGTGCTGAAGTACATATGTATGTAAACATGTATTAAAAGATTTTATTTTTAAGTAATCTTTACATCCAATGTGCGACTTGAACCTACAACCCTGAGATCAAGAGTCACCTGTTCCACGGACTGAGCCAGCCAGGCACCCCAGAAATTTGCTGAGGTATTTAGAGATTGATTATGCCTAAACCTGTTGTAGCATGTGAGAGAGAACAACTTTTCAATTACTGTTGGTAGATAACTGTTCTGTCCAGGAATTGCATATATGACAGTGTTTCTCTATTGTCAATCTGTAATTGGTAAGAATTTGTCAAGTTACTTGGGGTTGTAGTGAAGACAAAGGAGAAATGCCAATCTAAGTTTTAAGAGAGAGCTTAGTAGATAAGCAAAGTGGGGAAAGGTGGAGTCAATCATTCACTGAGTTTAGGAGATGACAATCACCCCAGCTCTGTAATGAACTATGCAGTCAGTCCTTGGCAAGAGTTAGGAACCAGGAGAGGTTGGAAAGTGAATAAATCTGAAAAATAATAACTGAGTGAAAAATAATGTATACAATGTGACACCATGTATATGAGTTTAAAATATGCAGTACAATTCTAGATGCTATTTATAGATACATAAGTATACAGTAAAAGTATAAAAACATGTATTATATAATAATAAATAGCAAATTCAGGATGAAGATCTTCTCTGGAGAATGGAAGGAGTAACAGGGTTAAGGGGTGGTACATGGGTAGAGTATTGAACTGTTTTATATATTTGGTCAAGTGGTAGATATTTGCTAAATGTCTGAAATATTTATAATAAAACAAAAAAATAAACAACAAAAAACTGAGCTAGCTAGGAAAGTACTGAATTCTTTAATAGTGACTAAGCTTCAGGCAAAATTAATTGTATGAAGAAAAGCCAAATCAATAACCAATGGACAGAAGTGAAACAAGTATCCAGAGACACACCCTTTGTTAACTTTAGGCGTCATCAAGACAAAAACGTGTTATAAGCCGCGTCTGCCATTTGAGAAAGGTGCATGTGGTGAGTAGTTTGGGAGAGGTCCTGACTTGATTCCTCTTCCACAGTATTTTCAGAATAACTAGTCAAGTTACGATTTGATTGTCAGTATCAGGTCATGAGTTCTGACTTTAGCTCTCTCACACAGCCCTCCTTGTCTGGGAAAGCTTTTTATATTAAATACATAACTGAGCATCTTATTACCAATTTTCCCATTCTGTGCTAGAGATCTTGGTTGGATGAATGTTTACCTGACATTTATGGAATCATTCTGAGGTGAGGGATGCGGCAATATGCTGTCCCGTTGAGGGAACCGTGCAGAGCATGTAACACTTAGTACAATGGTGCATGAAATGCCAGAGCAACTTTTCTGCCTTCTACTTACAAAGAGGCTTTCCAAAAGCTCTTTTTGATGTGGTGTCTGTGAGTGGAGGGGCTCAGCTAGAGGGTAGGCTATTCAACATATCTGCCTTGTGGACCTAACTCTTCCCTTAGAATGAACTCTAAGAGAATGCCATAGGACATTTAAGGGTTCAGAGCAGCTCTTGACACGAGACCACCCAAACAGTCCACTCTGACCATCATGACAGGAAATCCAAGTGGTGGTTCAAATGCAAAAGGGGGCAGTATAAAGCCTAAGGCCTCTTTCCAAATGCTGGGAACTCATTCTAGGTCACAGAACTTCAGCAATACAATGACTATACATATATTCTCCAGAGATTTAATAGATGTCAAGGTTTCCATTGTGTCATTTCGGATTTTTTACATTATCACCTCTCATTTCCAAGGCCACTAAGATTACACAAGTTTTATCAACATTTATGAACATTTACCTTTTAAGCAGTGTTTTCAAATTTGGGAGTGCCAGTCAAGGTTTATCCTTAATTTATCCCTACTACCTTGCTGTTTCTAAGTTAGGAAAAATGTTGTCACTGGAGAACTAGCTAATTATCATGAAAAGGAGGCAAAATTAACTGATGCTGTGGCACTAATCTCAGTGCTTTTATTCCAGTTTATTCATTAATCACTCAGAAGCAATCAAAATTCCCAAATAATCAAAATGTAGCCTAGTACAGGTTAGCCTCAATGTCCTAGCTCTACTGAGTGGGTCCCAAACTTTGACCTGGATTAGAATCACCCAAAGGACTTGCTAACATGGATTGCCATGCCCCATCCCTGGTGAGTTTTTATCAGCAGGTGCTGGGTGGGGCCTGGCAGCCTCCATTTCTAATAAGTTTGCAGGTAATGAAGATGCTCTCCTTGGACCATTCTGAGAACCACTGTTCTAGATTTGAGACCCCTGGGAAGGTATTTATCCTCTCTAGACCTCAGTTTACTCACTGTCAAAAAGGAGTATTTGTAAGATTAAATGAAATGTTTCTCAAGAACCTAGTGTCATTCCTACACTGGGTGCTCTATAAATGGTAGCTGCTATTACAATAACTCAAATTCAATTTTAGAATCTAAAACATGCAAGCTAATTTGCCTATATAAATATAGGCATAAACCCTTTCTTTTACCTACATTCCTAAAGTCCCTCATTTCAGAGGTATTGGTTCTACTTATAAAGGCTATGATTTCAAAATGAGAAGAGAAGCTGTTGACCTAGAGAAATCCACATCAAGGAGCCTATGGGCTCTAAGTAGTTAATGTGCAAACACTTCTTATAAAGCTGTATTTGTTTGCACAGAGCTGGTTGTGTCAACAACTGGAAGGGAGGGTGGGTGGTCAGGAGAACTTTTCTTTACACTGAACAATGGCAGGAAACTAGGGACCCCTAGAAGTAAAACTATGATTTAAATCATGAAAATTTCTGAAATAATCCTGAACATCAGAATGAAAATCTCAAGTTTACAGCCCTAGTTTCCCTCCCATTGAAAATAGTGCTGAAGGGGGAAGAGAGGGAAAGAAAAGCTGCCATTCTAAGCACAGCTGACTGACTGTGCTTAGTTTGATTTCGAAGCAGCATTTCCCCTTCTAGTCTCCTCTCACTTCAGAAGGGTCCAGACTCCAAATCAAGTAAAAAGAAAGTGAGAAAAAGGACAGAATTAGGGGCAGATGTACAGCAGAAAGGGGACATCCTCAACCTCCTCCATACCTCCAGGGGCTAAGCTTTTCTTTTTCACTTGTGCGTCCAGTAAGCAGCTGGGTTCTACTCTGCCTCCACTCCAGCGGAGGGGTGAATGAGGTCAGCGCTCACAGACAGCCTGGTCCCTCACAGAGACAGCCCTAACAAAGCAACAGCATCATGTGACCCGTGGAGCCCACCAGGCACACTGCTGAATCCCACAGCTTCTGTATTTCCTGCAGTAGAGGGGTCTTCGTCCCCGTGTAAAATTTCCGCGCTAAGAAGTTTATGGAGAGAAATTTCTGGCTTGGCACCAGAGCTTTGTAAACTTCTCATTTCTGATTTGGGACAAATAAGCTCCATTTTCTGACAGGTTATCAACTTATGTCATGATGATGAAATATAAACAGGAGAAACTAACCTCTATTAAGTATTTATTATGTACCACTTTAGTAATCTTTTTATGTGCATGAACCTATTTAATCTTGACAAAAAACGTTTTTTAGGGAAATGGTATCATCATTCCCATTTTATAGATGAGGAAACCAGGAAACAGAAAGGGTAAGTAGATTGCCTAAGGACACAATGCTATCAAGTGGTAGAATCCAGAGAGCCCAAGATCTTCATCAGTCCACATGTCATAAAGTTCCATGATACAGATTAGGGGAAATGAATAGTTACAGTGAAAATACTTTTAGTACTGAAATCAGGACGTGTGGGGAGAATACAACAGACTGTCCTAGAAATTCAGGGATGTATGAGAAGGCCAAAAAATACAGGTAGCCCAGGGATGGTGGAGAAGACCTTTTGTGGGAGAAATGAGGACTTTTTTTTCTTTTTTTTTAAGATTCTATTTATTTATTTGACAGAGAGAGACAGCGCACGCATGTGAGAGCATAAACAGGCAAGCAGGGGGGAGCAGCAGAGAGAGAGAGGGAGAAGCAGGCTCCCCGCTGAGCAGAGAGCCTGATGCGGGGCTCGATGCCAGGACCCTGGGATCATGACCTGAGCTAAAGGCAGACGCTTAACCGACTGAGCCACCCAGGCACCCTGAAATGAGGAGTTTTGAGGCAGGGGGCTCAAAGTGACTGCTTCAGATCTTTTGTGGCCTTAGCATGTATTTTAATCTCTCTGAATTTTGGATACCTGACCTGCAAACATGGACTGATGTAAGGGTTAAGTTGTCTAAATTCTTCATAAAGTGTTACAGAAAAACCAGTTTTTATTGTTTCACGGCATATCAGGAGGTTTCTAGAGAGGAAGGCCTGAGAAAGTCACGTTGGGGCAGAATCCCTCAGGACTCATGGCCCAGAGGGAAGAGCTCACTCCTGACACCAAAAAAACGCTGCAGTGAATACTGGCTCCCCTTCCACAGCAGAAGCATCTAATTCATTCATTTCATTATTTTTAACTATGGCTACTTAGAGCTTGACCATGTGCTTCTCTACATCACAATAATAGAGGGCTTCAAAGTAATATGGAATTTCAATACCCACTCCCTACCCCTCATGCCTCAAGGCCCATGCTGGCAGAATTTCTTTTAGGTGAAGAGTGAGAGTTCAGGCACTCTGTCAAGAGCACTATGAGGATGCTCCCAGGTTAATGTTTTCCAAAACTGATCTGACAGATCCACCTCTACTCACCCACCCAGTGTTTACTAAAAACCTTACGAGGTTCCAGTCCCTGCTAAAAGATGCTGAAGATACAGGATGACCTTTGACCAAGGCCTTCATCCTGGTCTCAGCTCTACCACTACAAACACGAGGCATTTAAGGAGTACAAGATGATGACGATGATGATCCACCCTTTCTCTCACTCCAGAGCAAATTCCTAGGGTTCCCCAAACCCTCCCTGTTATGGTCTCTAAAACTAGCTTCTCTTGGGATATTGATTTTGGAGAACTGCCCTGTATTTGAAGATTAATGTAGGAAGAACTCACTTCTTAAAAATATTAGGCTTTCCTATTGAGATGGCTCTCCATTAATTTAGCTCTTCTTTAAGATATACTGATTTTTAATAAGTTAGATCTACATTACGAGGTCATTATCTCATGGGGTTTTTTTTAACAGAGCATATAAGAAACAAACAATAATAATCAAGTAGAAAAAAACAAAATCAACTTCGGAAAAGCAGAAATTTTCCCCTATATGCTGCCTCTAGGGGTCTCCATTCCATATCCTACTCAGTGCAATGAACAAAATGTAAAGGATACTTACTCAAGGCTGTCTGGATATCCTTTTCTCCATTTTTCACTTCTGTCAAAAATCCCTTCAAAAATTTGAGACCTCTAAAACAAAAAGAGGAAGAAATATTATTTTCAAAGTTCACTTACATTGAATGGGTATAAAGAAATGGCAGACATCAGTGTCTTCTTCAATAATATCTTAAATATTGCAGCAAACAGGTTAAGTCACATGGCAGTCCTTTCTGACTTTCTTCCCTGTCATTTCCTTTTAGTTTACTCTAGACCCTTCTCATCTGATCTACCTAAACAGTGGTTTCCAAAAAGTGGTCCTGGGGCCAGTGGGAACTTGGCAATGCTAGTTCTGGGCTCCCACTCCAGACTTACTGAGTCAGAAAGTCTGAGTCTGGAGTGGAGCAATCTGTGTTCTTAAGAAAGCCCTTCAGGTGATTCGGATGCTACCGAAGTTTGTGATCTACTACCGACTTAAAGAGAACCAGTCAACTCTATCATCCTTTACGATTCCTTTCTTATATACACTGTTAATATTAACAATGTTCATCAGAAGGGAGGAAAAAAAGAGTTGGTGTTCTATTCATCAGGCCTTCTAGAAAAGGTTATTGTGTTAGATCCTCCACTCAGAAGTAGTCTTTGCATAATACTTTTTTTGCTGGTAGCATTTCAACTGAGCTGGATTTCAACTGCTGCCCCATCCCAGCTGCCTCACCTCTTCAGCCACAAGAGGGCTTCTGTAGCTGAGTTCCTAACCTGGGCTACGTCGGCCTCCACTTCATGCAGCACTATCTTCTGGAGGGTGGTGAACTCTTCCTTGTTGGTTATATACTTCTGATTTACTTTCTGCAGGAAAAGCAGGGAAACAATCTAAGTTAAAAATGCTAAAGCTATCAAGTAAATCGGTATAGTATTGAGACTGATAAGCTTGTCAAGCAGGCTTTTAAGAAATCAAAATAAATTAAGCCTCTATTACCTTTTTTCTTTTGTTTTCAAGGTAATGTGTTCTTGTTTGAGAATTTTTATAAGGCTTAAGCTAGAATTAAATAGTCTCAAGGCTTTAAAGTACTGTTTTTAAAGTATTTTTTTCTGCCTCAGAACCTTTCTCACAGCTGGCCTATACTTTTCATCTTGAGTATAAAACTCAACAATTACGTGTTTCTGAATGAGATTTCATGCACTACTCCCTCCAAATGTATGGTCTCCATAGAGATATGCTAGTATATTCACCTTAATATTTCCAACAAGATCCATTTTAACAGGAGCAAACACCGTAGGGCCAAGTTTGTCTAGAGGAAAAGATTGAAAACATCTTTGAAAAAGCAATTTTCTTAAATGGCAAATATTTTTATAGTAACAAAAAATTTAGCATGTTTTTCTCCCCAAAACTTTTATTTCCTGTTTTTAAATCATTTTCCAAACATAAGTTTTCAAAGGCTTCTAAGATACAGTCATCACAAAATACATACTAGATTTCAAAGACTCAATATCAAAAAAATAATGCAAAATATCTCATTGATGATTCCTTTATATTGATTACATATTGAAATACTATTTTGGATATACTAGGTTATATAAAATATATTATTGAAATTAGTTTAAAAATAGTTTTATCTGTTTTGTTTTACTATTTATTGTGTCTGTTAGAAAATTTAAAATCATATATATGGTTCAAATATTTCTGTTGGACAAGAACAACTAAAAAAATAACAAAGGGGTACAGCTAAAAAGCCAGAAGAGAAAAAATAATGGAATTCTAAAAAATACTTGATTGATTGGAAAAAAAAGGGGGGGGAACCGAGACAGGAACAAATATAAAGGAACAAATGAAAAGCTAAAACAGGAAATAAAACAGAATAAAAAATAATTGAGTAATTGGCTAGAATTTAAGAAAAATAAAAAAGCAACAAAGAACAGATAGGACAAATAGAAAATAAATAGTACGATGGTAGAAACGAATAGTTAAGATAATACATGTAAATTTATTCAAACAATGTAATTCACTATATATAAAAGTACAGGGAAAAAACCCACAATTTCAATAAATGCTGAAAATGTATTTTATAAAATTAACTCACTCATGATTATAAAAAACTACTCAAACACAAAAGTCAGTTGTATCTGTATGCTACCAACAAACAATTGGAAAAATAAATACTCTTTACAATAGCATCAAGAAATCAAAATTCTGGAGGGTGCCTGGGTGGCTGAGTCGTTAAGCGACTGCCTTCAGCTCAGGTCATGATCCCAGGGTCCTGGGATCAAGTCCCGCATCGGGCTCCCTGCTCGGCGGGAAGCCTGCTTCTCCCTCTCCCACTCCCCCTGCTTGTGTTCCCTCTCTCGCTGTGTCTCTCTCTGTCAAATAAAACCTTTAAAAAAAAAAAAAGAATCAAAATTCTGGGGCACCTAGGTGGCTCAGTTATTAAGCGTCTGCCTTCGGCTCAGGTCATGATCCTGGAGTCCCAGGATCAGAGTCCTGCATCGGGCTTCCTGCTCAGTGGGAAGCCTGCTTCTCCCTCTCCCACTTCCCCGGCTTGTGTTCCCTTTCTCGCTGTCTGTCAAATAAATAAATAAAATCTTAAAAAGAAAAAGAATCAAAAAATTCTAAAATGTATCCCTAACAAAAACTGTGTAAGACCTCTGGTGTGCGAAACAAAGGCAGAAGAAAAATTATTAAATTTCCTTACTACCTAGAGCCCACTGACAAGTCCTTGAAACAGGCAGTGACATTCTTCTAGGGACTCAACTGCCTCGATGTTAACACCTTGCTAAGGGCAAAAGGCAATCCTAGCCCGAACCCACCGCGCAAGATCCTGTAAGTCTACTTCAACATATAAAAATTCCTTTGGAAACTTCCTTTATCTCTAACCCCCCAAGATATGTGTTGGCAATCATCCCCAAGCATATGGCCCACTAATATACATGATTAATAAAACCTTAGTCATGAGACCCTTCAGATGTAAATGACCTTTTCCCAACAACAGCTAGCCCCTCAAGGTTCTGGAAACCTTGCTTCCAAATTCCTTAGAGACTTACACTATCCCCACCCCCCTCCCAACTTGAAAGTATATAATGGGCCGCTCCTCATGACCCCGGTGCCGCTCTTTCTCCCCAACGGGTTCTGTCCTCATGCTTTAATAAAACCACCTTTTTGCGCCAAAGACGCCTCAAGAATTCTTAGCCATCGGCTTCGAACCCTAACATCTTTCTTATATCAACCTCTACACTAAGAACTATACAAAACATTGTGAAAATAAAGAAGACCAAAGTAAATGGAGAGATATAGCACGTTCTGGGATTAGAAGTCTCAAAATTGTTTAAGATGTAAACTTCCTCCTAATTGGTTTAAAGATTCAATATAATCTTAATTGAAATCCCAATAGGTTTTTAAATAGAAACTGGAAAGCTATATGGACATGCAAAAGACCTACAATTGCCAAAATCTTGAAAAAGAACAAAATTGGAAGACTTACATTATCTGATTTCAAGCTTTATTATAAAGGCACAGTAATTAAGACAATATTAAGTATTAGCATAAAAAAAAATAACCAGACCACTGGGACAGAAGACAGAGTCCAGAAACAGACCCACACCTAAAAGTTCCCACTGATTTTCAACACAGCTGCCAAAATAGTATAAAAGGGAAAATAATGTTTTTTTCAAGAAATGGTCTTTGAACAGCCAGATATCATAAAGAAAAAAAAAAACTCAACCCTTACCTCACACCATATACAAAAATTAATTCCAAGATGTATAAATGTAAACATAAAATCAAGACTAAAGGGGCACCTGGGTGGCTCAGTCATTAAGCGTCTGCCTTCGGCTCAGGTCATGATCCCAGGGTCCTGGGATCGAGCCCTACATCGGGCTCCCTGCTCCGCGGGAGGCCTGCTTCTCCCTCTCCCACTCCCCCTGCTTGTGTTCCCTCTCTCACTGTGTCTCTCTCTGTAAATAAATCAAGACTAAAGGGAATAGAAAACACATGAGAATATCTTCATGACTTGGGTGTAAACAAAGATTTCTTAGGGCACTGGAAGTACTAACTTTATAGTTAGTATATATAGAAAGAAAATAGATACACTGGAATTCATGAAAATGAAAAACTGCTCTTCAAAGACATCAAGGAAAGAAAGCCATAGTTGGGGGAAAATATTCATCATGATGTCTACAATGGAATGCTTTTGAGAATATATAGTGAATGCTTACAACTCAATACAAAGAACATTAACCAACTTTTAAAAATGGATTAAAGACTTGAAAAGACTTCACAATGAAGGAGACAGCAATGGCCAATAATTATATAAAAAAGTGCTTAACATCATTAGTCATCGGGGAAGTGTAAAGGGCAAGGGCACCCCAAGGTGGGCCACTTGAATGTGAAGATTATTGAGTTAAAAGCAATCAAAACCCAGCAGATTCAGGAAAAATTCTTTACCTTCCCCCTGACTGCTTAAATTTACATTGGAAAGGAAAGCCTGTCCCAGGAAGAATGCAATTAACAGATTCCTCTTTACTTAAGAGACTTATGCGCATTAACAGGACAGCCTTGGTTTTCCAACCATCTCATCTTCCAACTAATGGTTTTCCTCCTCTTTGTATCCCCACCTCCAGGCCCCTACCTCTTTCCTTAGGCCAGGATGTCATATAAGCCTCATGTTCCCTATCTTTGGAAATTTCATATCTGTGTGGATTCTCTGTATGTACAGAATTAAATCTGATTTTCTCCTGTTACTCTATCTCATGTCAATTTGATTCTTGGTCCAGCCAGAAGGACCTTGGGGGCAGAGTAAATTTCTTCCTCCCCAACACAAGTTAAAGCCACAATGATACCATTAAACATTTAGAGGAACAGCCAGACAAAAAAAACCTCAATACCAACCAACTGTTAGTGAAGATGTGAAGCAACCAGAATACTCATACATTGTTGTTGGAACTGTATGACTGTGTAATCACTTTCTATAAAGTTAAACAGATGAACCCAGTGAATTGGCAATTCTACTCCTAGGTATTTACTCAAGATACGAAAAAATATGCCCACAGACACAAAAATATTCAGAGCAATTTCATTTATAATAGCCCAATAAGAAACTACCCAAATGTCCATCCATCAATAGAAGAATGAATAAACAAATTGTATATTCATTTAATAGAATACTATTCTGCAATAAAAAGTAATGAACTACTGCTACATTTAACAATAAGGATGAAAACATTACACTGAAAGAGAAAAAAACAGATGCAAAAGAGTAGATAGTATGATTCTCTTATATGAGACTTTAGAAAAGGCAAAACTAATCTATGGTGACAGAAATCAGTAAAATAGTTGCCTTGCGCTGGGTGATAGTTGTGGGTTGACTGGCACAGGGAACATTTTGGGGTGATGAAAACATTTTACATCTTAATAGGGATATATATGGATTACATAGGGGTACATGTGTTTGTCAAAACTTACTGAATCGTAATACTTAAGTTCTATGTAAGTTATATCTCAATTCCAAAAAAGATATGTAAAATTTTTAAAACATGAATTAAAAAAAGATGCATAGCTGAATAGCTCATAAAACAAATTTCAACACATTAGTGATGTCTGTTCTACTGACTATATAAAAAGTAAATGTAATTGGAACTTAAATTTATACATATAATTTTTAAATCTATGCAAAAAAAAATTTTTTTTAAAGATTTTTATTTATTTATTTAACAGAGAGAGACACAGTGAGAGAAGGAAAATAGGCAGGGGGAGTGGGAGAGGGAAAAGTAAGCTCCCCGCCAAGCAGGGAGCCCGAAGCGGGGCTCGATCCCAAGACCCTGGGATCATGACCCGAGCTGAGGGCAGACGCCCAACGACTGAGACCCCCAGGCGCCCCTGCAAAAAATGTTTTAACTGGTATCATTATACCAATGGATTTGAAGGTCTGTTCCTCAACTACTTTTACTCTTGCTTTTAAGTATGATTTCTTGAAAATAAAATTCCCTTTTATCCTTATACTACTCTGTGGTCAATACTTATTCATAGGTAGGAATAAAAAGCAAATATGCAATAATGCTCAAGACCATACAGTTTTAATTGCATGTGGCTGGTGATATGGAGAGGTAGCCAAGAAGGGTCATTTCACTGTACATATAGTTCAGGATATTTCTACTACAAAATAACAGCAGTGAGACAGAGTCTAGAGACTAATGAATTTAAGACAAATGCAGTAATCTTACCTAATACTGGAACCACAGCATAACAGGACGCCAAGAATGCTTCTGTGGGAATGCCACTGTCTTCCAGAAGTTCAATGTCACTAAAGCTAAACAATTTGGTGACACAGAAGGGGAAAGATTGAAAATACAACATTAACACTCTCTGCAGTTCAGAGGTAGTCATGAAAACAGTTGCCCCTCTGTAGAGCAAGTCACTTGGTCTGATTTCAGTGACTGTTCTTCTATTATAATATGGTCCAATAAAATCATTTTCCAAAGATAATCTACCAAAGCAAGCTAAAATGTGTTCAGGGTATAGTCTCATAATCCAATTCCTCACTGCTTCAGAAAGGTAAAGCAGATACTTAGTATACCATATCCTCTGTTCTGTTAGACTATGCCATCACCTGAAAGGAACACCATGATTGATTTTCCAGAAGGGAAGCTGGTATCCAACTGTCCCTGATTTTAGAAAGTATAGAATACCTGGTATTCATGGTACTAAAGAAAGTTGGGATGATTTCTTGGTCTTCTTCCCAGTGGGATTCCGGAGAGCTACTTGAGGAGTCTGATGCAGGCTGTGCTAAGCTGCTGTCATGATTTCCCAGGTTGTCCTCTCCTTCTTCCTTCATGATCTCACCTTGGACTACACATAGAAAATACCTATTACTAAACTATTATTTACATGCTACAAAAATTAATATATATTCATTGTTGAATATTTCTAAAACAGAGAAGTTTACAGAAATAAAAATCAGTGAAATACTATATACACAAATAAAATTGGGTTTAAATATATGTAAGTTTGTATCCTGCTTGTTTTCACTCAACAGTTTATCAGGAATATTCTCATTATCATTCAATACTCTTTAAAATGTGATTTTAATGACCATATATATTGCATCAAGCTCATGTGCAGGGCACTTAGGTGGTTTCTAAAATTTTAGTGTTATAAATACAGTCAATCCCCATTATTAGCATATTCTGTATTTGTGAATTTGCCTTCTCATGATAGTTTATTTGTAATCCTAAAATCGATGCTTGTGGCACATCTGCAGTCATTTCTAGACATGTGTAGATGGTGAAAAATTTGAGTCGCCTGACATACATGTTCCCAGCTAAGGTCAAACATGGTAACAGTTTGCCTTCTTGCTTTGGTTCTTATACTATACACAAGGGTGTTTCTGTAGGGTCATGCTTTGTGCATTTTGTTATTGATTTTGCTGTTTACAGATGCCTCCAAGTGTAGTGCTATCTACTGTTTCTACGTGTAAGAAGGCTGTGATGTGCCTTATGGAGAAAAGACATGTGTCAGGTAAGCTTCATTCAGGCATGAGTGATAGTACTGTTGGCCGTGGGATCAATGTTAATGAATCAACAATACATATTAAATAAGGTGTCTTTAAACAGAAACACACATAAAACAAGTCTATATACTGATCAGTTGACCAAAATGTGAACAGAGGTTTGTAGGGACCAAACTCTGTATTTCCCCTAGAAGCAATGGTTCAGTGTCTGCAGTAACTTCATAGAACACAACCATGAATAATGAGAATCAATTGTAATGTCATAAAGAATATCCCTGTCCACATACATTTGTCCTTAAACTTGACTATTCCCTGGAGACAAATTCCTAGAAGTAAAATTATTGGTCAAAGAACAGTACTGTTTCCACAGAAAATCTCCTATCTTTATTATTTACTCAGGGGATAAAACTTCAGTGATTCAGTGGATTGCTTGCCTCGGATTAACAGCTATGAAATGCATCTTCTTTCTCCCCAACTCATCTGGAAAAAACAGGGTCTTATTTCAGGGGAGAGGAGCAAGAAACTTGTTTAAAATTTTATTTTCAAAAATATTTATTAAACACAACACAAATAAAAGCTCTAATACGGTTGTCTTGGACTAATCTGAAGCTGGTTTTAGTGGTTAGAGCCAATGGAATTAGCAAATTTGAAATGGTGGCATTTTCAACTACAAGCTATTACCTGAAATGTGGGACTTGGGCTTGATGGACACAGAGAAGGCTGAGTGAAAACCTGATGGGTGGGTTGGTGAATTCTGCCATTCTCTGGCCTTGCCAGAAATGAGGAGAGCAACCTGAACTGCCACACCTTTATGCTCTGTTAAGTCTGACATCATAGTTTTTAAGTTCAAAGGATTTTGAGACTTAGAGTAGAAGGCCAATGAAGCACTCATATTTTCTACAAAGTCAGCACAGACAGCTGCTGCTCACCACAGCCCACAGACATCACAGATAAGAACAGTGAGTGGGAAAAAACCTCTCCATTCTGCCTTTTCAACACTGGGTCGGATGGGATGGCACCACATGTGGTCAAGTGACCTGTGTTACCAAGCTAATGTCTGCCTTACTAGCTACTAGTATACTGTCTTTTTTTTTTTTTTAAGATTTTATTTATTTGACAGAGAGAGACACAGCGAGAGGGGGTACACAAGCAGGGGGAGTGGGAGAGGGAGAAGCAGGCTTCCCGCTGAGCAGGGAGCCCGATGCGGGGCTCAATCCCAGGACCCTGAGATCATGACCTGAGCCGAAGGCAGATACCTAACGACTGAGCCACCCAGGCACCCCTACTAGTATACTGTCTTGAGGCCAATCCCTATCAAGTATCACATCATGGATATACAATCCAACTCCCAAGATCAATGGTTTGGGCTCAATGGTTTGTTTCATACTTTACTTTTGTTTTTACCTGTTATATTATGATCTGTATTTTCTTCACTTGATATGCTGCAATCTATCTCTGCAGGTTTCAAATATAAGGAGCTCTTATTTTTCATTAGGATTTCTTCATCAGCATTTATTTCCATATGTAAAGATCCATTTTCACAACTATTCAACTCCATTTGCCTGAAAATTTTTTATAAGGAGAAAAGCCAAAAAGTCCAATTATTTGGTCTTAAATAGATTGCCCAGGTAGATCTTATTCTGAGAAAGGAGGGAGGGGTTCACAAGCACCAACTCCTTTTAACAGTGATTAAAAACCAGTATTGTTGAATCAGCCAAACCTCTCAGCCTCCTGCCTCCTAGACAGGTATCCGCCTGTGATGGGAGCAGGCCTGTCTCCCAACTGAGGTTCTGAAATCAAAGAGCCATTCCTGGCTTCTCAAGGACCCTCAGGTGACTAACTTCCTGCTCCCCACCAGCAACAGGAAATACTCATTGACAGCTCTTTGGTTTTCAATCAGCTTTCTACCCGTACACATTTAACACTTTTCTCACTTTCCTCAGCTCCTCCCTGGGAAGTTTTTTTCTCTCTTCAGCAGTCAAAATCATTGGCCACTCCTATATGTTTGCCTATCACTTAACTGTCTAGAAGCTACATGCTGTGGTCAGGGGAGAATACTCCCTGCAAAGTATGTCTGACAGAAAAAACCCAGGAGGACACAGGATACCTCCTGAGGATCTGTTGCTCTTCAGGGTAACAGAAAAGCCTTTTTAACATGCAAGTGGAACAGCTAATTCTGTTGAAGGGACAATCATAACATCTTGTAAGTGATTAGATCCAACCGAATTAGAACAAAAATATTTTCTCCTAATAAAAACAAAGGGAAAGGGTCCAAGCTATATGGTGACTCCAGGAAAAGCATTTGTTTTTTTCCTAAAGAAATGCCATATTTCAACTTAGCAATTAAAAATGTAGGTGTTTATTAAGGAAATGTCATGAGAAAAAAGTCTACTCTTTTTCTAGTAGAAATATTTAGAACAAGATAAAAATATTAACCAAACTGGAACAATCCTTGTACTAAAGCAAACAATAGTATACAAAGAGATGAAATGTTAAATAGTAATCTGAAAGGACAAATATATGGAGTATGTCAAAATACGGGAATGCTTATATAAAATAGTAACTGAATTAAAGACCCCAAATAATAGGAACACAACTATGTAAATGTGTATTTTTTTCTAAAATTGAAGGAGCAATTAGAGGAAGAAATTTAGATTTTGATATTAAGTTGTTTTTTTATAAGTTGTAAGGCTACCTAACATTTTTACTTTTAAATAAAACAAAATAGTACTGTCTTTTCTGGATAAAAGCACATTTAAGTTAATGCCAGGCTCCTCCACAAGAGAGGAGGTTCCAACCCTCAGCACACTAGAGCAATTAAAAGTTACCACATGTGGTGGGCAGGTCCATCCATACCTGAGGGAAAATGCAAACTTCCCAGGTAGTCTGTGCTAAGTGAAAGGTCTGCATTGCTTCAAGCTCACCCCGAAGAGGAAAATCAGATACTGTTTCCTTCTGGTATTATCTCAAATCATGATCAAAATATTCTTTTTTTTTAAACAATAAAAACATTTATTTTTAGAAAGAAGAAAAAACCAAAATAGTTACTGTACCTTTCCAATGAATTATGAATCGGTATAATAGGATGTTTCATCTTTAAAAGAAGCAAAAAAAAAAAGAAAGCTTCATGTTAAACTTCCAACAGAGCATATTTAGAGTTTCATCACATATAAAAGTGATAAATATGAGCATAACATAACTGCCCCACTCAACAGGAACAATTTTAGATCCTCCCAAAAGAAGGGAGTCATTGATCTTAACCGGTCCTTTGTATGTTTTCAAATAAGTGTACCCATATTTCTAAGGAAAAGGAAGATGGCTCTTTTGAAGGATCTAATTACCATAGCCAAACCCTTGGTGGTTGGCTTTCTCATAATTTTAGTTATGTTCATTAAATATTATGATGCAGCATTGTTTCAAACACTAAAAGTATAAAGATAAACAGTATGAGGGTTCCTACCCTTAAGGTAATTTCAATAAAGAGTAACCCTAAAAAATAGGGGCATGCATAGAGGAGGAGCTCCTAGCCCAACTGAGGGATTCAGGGAAGGAGAGATTAAATACTGAAGGACGGGGAAGTGCTAACTAGGGGAAGACAAGTGAGAACAACATTCTTGGCATTGGGAAATGGTGTGAAGATGTCAGGGGGGCTCTATGCAGTTAGTATGTTCAGCCAGGTAATGACAGAGCATGAGGCTGGGGGTGTGGGAATGGGTTAAGAAGTTTTGACATTAACCTTTGGCAACGAGGGAGGCACTGAGAAGTTTAGGTAAAGTGGTCCAGTTTATACTTCACGAATAGAACTACCGTCGGCAGCCTGGAAGGGTTAGGCTGAAAGTAACTAGTTAGAAGGTCACCACAAATCTTGGCAAGATTTGCTGGACAAGGAGGCTGAAAAGAGCCTAGTTACATCAGACACAGGTTTAGGTGGTAAAATTGCTAAAAATAAATGGATACGGAGGACTGAGGGCAGAAATACGTAAGTGGACATAAAGGGAAGGCCACTAAAAAAATGTCTTTCTCAGTCACCAAAGGGTGATGGATAACATGGTTCACTAGATCACTTTTTAACTTTTCGTCTTTTCATTATGTCCTGGTGCTGCCAAGCTGAGCTGGCTTTTACCTTGTTGGACTTGAGCATGGCCAGCTGTGGTGAACCTGGGGGAGTGCGATAGAGTAGCTCAGAGGTAAAGGCTGCGTTTGCGATCTGCATGCATTCTTCCAAAGTCTTCAGAAAAGTATTGCAGGTTGATTTCAGCAGAGTTCCCACATCAATTCCTTCCTACGAAACAACGAGAGTGGAAGATTCCTTTACCTTGCCAAAAAAGAAAGACCCCAATGGTGGAATGTCCTTAAGAGGTTTTTATCCACAATGTAGTAATAATGTACCCACCTATTTTGAAGGACAAATATGTACATCATTTACAAAAGGAAAATACTGAGTCCACTTTATTTACTAGCCCTATAAAGCCTCCATCTGACCCTTCACACTCTCCCCCCACCGTTCCAGCTGAAGGCAACAACTTCTTTCAATTCAAAAGTATTATATGCTAGCACTGTGCCAGGTGCTCGGCACAGCCCTCAGGGAGTTTCCAGTCTATAAGGGGTGGCAGGCATGAATCAGGGAATCACACGGACTGAAGACCAGTGGAATCAATGGAAAAATGTCTCCCACTGCCTGAGTAAAAATGAGGTTCCAGAATAGAAGAATTAGAAACCATAAATCATTCATTATTTACTTTCAGAATGGGGTTTTTGGCTTTTGGTACAGATGAGTTTAAGAGCTTTTAGCAACTGCAATTCTTTTGAATAGCTAATCACTTGTTCTCCCGGTTATTTTACCTGTTCAGGGTGTTTTTCCCCTGAATACTGATATTAATACGTTGTTCAGGAAACTGAGGCCATACCCTGACTAGAGTGTATAGTAAACACATCTTAATGGTATAAAAGAAACCAGACCAGGCCCAAGATGGAGTCGCTCATGCTAAGCCTCACATCAGCAAACCAAAAACTTCAGTTCCTATGCCTGGTTGTCCCAAAAAAGGCAGGCCTAGGTCAACCAATCAGCACAAGTTACCTGACCCAGCTCCAAGATTTCCTTTTGCTCCACATGAAGAAAGTAACCCTGCTTTAATCAATCAGTAAAGGCCCAGCAGAATTTCTTGTTCCTGTTCATTTTGTCTATAACAATCTCTAGCCTCATAAGGCTTTTCAGAGTTCCTTTTTATCTGTTAGATGAGATGTTGCTTGATTCATGAGTTGCTGAATAAAGCCAATAAGATTTTAAAAATTTACCCAGTTGAATTTTTCTCCTAAGAGTGGCCTCTATATTTTCCTCAATTTTGTATTTCTAACAAGCTAGCCAATGATGTTACTGGTTGTGGACGACTATGATTCTGACATCAATTATGTGTGGGTTTTCCCATACCACCAAACAATTCTCTGACACCAGCTGGATGTCCTATAACTCAACTCAATTCTGACACTATCTCCCTGAAGACAGTGTCACCTCTCACAGGGCTGCTCCCCACCCCTCATTTCAGATACCAATAGCAAGTCCAGGTTGTCACTTGTGCTTCTGACTGATCTGCTACAGACTGGAGGTTCTAACCCCCTCCTCCTTTCAGTTGATTAATCTGCTAGAGCTGCTCACAGATCTGAGAAACATTTTACTAGTTACTAGATGGCCAGTTTACTACAGTTTACTATAAAAGGATACAACCCAGAAACAGATGCAAAGGGCAAGGCAGCTGGGAACAGCTCAGAACTTCTATGCTCTCTGACCACACCACTTTCCCTGAATCTCCATGTGTTCGCCAACTCAGGAACTCTCCGAACCCCGTTCTTTGGGTTATGGAAGCTACACTGCACAGACATGATTGATGAAATCATCAGCCACTGAGATTAAATTCAATCTTCAGCCTCTCTTCTTTCCCAGGAGATGAGAGTGGGGTGGGTGGGTGGATCTGAGAGTTCTAACCCTCTAAACACTTGGTTGGGTTCTGGGTCAATCAGCCCCCATCCTTAGGCACTTTCCAAAAGTCATCTCACTAACATAACAAAAGACAATTTTATCTTTCTCATCACAGGAAATTCCAAGAGTTTTAGGACATCTGCTAAATATATATCTCTTATAAAGACCAAATATACATATTTATTATAAATCACAATATCACAGCCACAGTTTCATTAGCAAGTTCCCAGGGCACTCTAAACATCTCCTTGGATTAAAAATTGCTATGTTCACATTTTCCCTTCCCTGTTAGGCCAGGGTTTCCCTACCCGTGGCACGACTGACATGGGGGGCTGACGAATTTTTGGAGTGGGGGAAGTTGGTGGGGGCGCTCTCCTCCTACCCACTGCAGGACGTGAAGCAGCATCCTAGCCTCCATACAGTAGAGGCCAATAGCACTCCTTCAATCCTGACGACCAAAAATGTCTCCGAACACTGCAAATGTCTTCTAAGGGGCAAAACTGCTCTGGGCTGAGAATCACTGCTGTGAACTGTAAGCATCCCAAGAGCAGGACTGAAATGTTTTTTTGGTATCCCTCCCTCCCGCCCCCCTCCCCACCCCATTCCAGCACAGTGTCTTGTACACAAAAGGCAGTTGCTGAATGAATAAGAGAACTCAAAAGGAAGTGAATGAAATCACCCTTATAAGAAAAACTGAAAGCACATATACCACTAGTAGCATAATGTTCTTTTACTAAAACCATTAATTAGAATCTATAGATTCTTCATTTTGTAGGCATTGCTGTTCAGATTATAACTACTCTGAGAGTAGAGAGAGACCTTCCCTGGGTAGTATGAGCCATTCAACACATAGCCTAACACCAGAGAGATGTTTTAATACATGTTTTAAGATGAGTAAATGACAACTTCATTAATAAACATTAAAAATCGCAATCCTTACTGACAATGGGCAGGAAAAAAAGCTGTGTCTCCAACTTTGAAAGCATCAGTCTATAGTAAAGCACAATTATTATGTCACCAATAAAATCCTGTTACAGGGGTGCCTGGCTGGTTTAGTCCATACAGCATGCAACTCTTGATCTCTGGGTGGTGAGTTCAAGCCCCATGCTGGGTGTAGAGCTTACTTAAAAAATAAATAAACAGATAAATAAAATAAAATCTTGTTATAGTCTCATCAAAGATGACAGGTACACATTATTGATAGACATGATGTTGGCATGTTAGTAGCCACACCTATAGAAGCAGCTAGACAGGTAAGGCTGTATTTATAAAGTGATGCAAAGTGGGGAAAAACGTATTTTAGTACATCAGCTAAGCTAATGGCACCAATGTTAAAGGTTCCAAATGTTATCAACTAATTAATCCTGAATTCATACCATGAAGGAAAACAAATGCTTCCATATGCTGAAATGCACACATTTCTTCTCTTTGTTGAATTTTGTTACATTTTTTCTCCAAAAAATAGTAAATTCCAAAATAGTCAAGGAATGTGTGAGAGTAATCATTACCTGTAAGCAACATCTGGTGCTACTTTTCCTGTCACTAAGACAAATAATATTTTACCTCAGAATTGGACACACCAGTTGTGGTCACTTCTTTTGTTTTATCTACTTGCTGAACAAGGAGGTCACAGTAGAGTCTTAGTTCCGACATTTTGGTTTTCAAGTTTTCAGTGTTTTCAGCAAACTCTAAATAACAAAATGATGATAGTGTAATTACCAGGATGAATAAGGAATTTACTAGTTAGCATACTGCAGAATGCAATATATAACCTATACCTAAAGTCAGATGATGATGGTATGGGTTATAGATAAGATACAGATGATGATAATGGGAGCAAGAAAAACAGAAAAAGGAGATTTCTCGTCTTTTGTAATCTATATTATTTCTTGGGCCAACATACTGAATGATCACCAGCATAGATCACCAGTATAGGAAGAAGGATAAAGCATACTTTTCAAACCCTCATGTCAGAACTGGGAGCAGAGTCAAGGGTTTAGAGGTTTGGTTTCATCTGCTGCACAGTTTTCCCTATCTGTAAAATGGGGTCATAGCTATCTATCTGCTAACAGTAGCCAAAACTGGGAAACTGTTCTGTAACGTGCAATTATCACTAATAAGATGGCTCATTAATTCACAGAACAGGTCCAGCATGCCACCCATCGAGGCTAATGGCACCCTCAGAGCACATGCTGCTCCCTCATTAGCACAGCGCTCCAGCTACTCTGGCGCTGAGGGCTCAGCTAGTCATTATCACCTCTGGATTTTTTCCCATGAAAAGAGCTGCACATTACAATCTGATCTGAGTCAAAGCTGACAGTGTCTAGAATATGCTCCTGATTTAGCATTAAAAAACAACCAAGGAAGAGGACATTTTCCTGTGTCTATTTGAAGAGTCAAGCACATCTACCACACCTGTTACGAGAAAGAGCCCCCCCCCCCCCATCTCCCGCCAATCTCTTCAGGTGTACATCCTGGGGATGGGGGCTGGGAAGGTGGCACTAGGGCTCAGGCAGTAAACCCTGGCACTCTTCCCCTGGCCCATATAGAAAGTTGTGCCAGGGTTCTCAGGAGACCTAATGAGGATGAGTTAATGAGCAGTAAGCAGTAGCAACCTGACAATTAAGTATCCATCCCACCCCAGGGAAAGGGAGGGGAAAGTGGGGTGTTACTACAAAAAGTACCCTGCTCCAAGGCTTCTTTACCAAAGATCAACTTTGTGCCAGACTGGGTACTAAACAATTTCATATCATTACTAATCCTCATGGCAACCCTTCTAATGCAGGTTATTACCTCTTTTTAAAATATGAGGAAGCTGAGGATTAGAGAGATTAAGTGACCTACGCCAAGGTCAAAAAGCCAGTAACCTACAAAGCCATGATTTGAATCCAGTTGTATCTGGCTCCAAAGCCTGTGATCTTTCCATTATGATATGCTAAGAGAGAAGAGTTAGATATAGGCTGTGGTTTAAATTCCAGAGGTATATGGCATTTGCATGATACAAAACGCTGGCTAGGTGGTCAGAGGCAAGATAACAAATATGAGAACGCAGAAATGCCAGTGGGTGATTCCCAAGGTTCCCAGACCAGAGGACAATCAATACTTACCTTTTTCCTTCTGGGTCCTACTGTCGGTCAGGCAAGCCTTGGCTGACCCCAGGGCTACCAGCCACCGCTGTCTCTCAGCCACACTTCTGGCCTTCAGGTAGAAATACTGCTCCCCAGGGATTATCAGGTCCATGCGTGTATTATCTACAGAATGAACTGGGAGCAAGGCAGAGGGAGGTCAGAAACCTAGAAGAGCCCTATCTGGGTAGCCTCCAACCCAACCAAATTCTTAAGCTCAACTGGTGCAAGTCGCTAAAGGCTTCTTCCAAAGGAGGATGCTAGCTAGCCCTTACCACCTCCCCTAGTTTATCTCTTCCTCGATGCTTCTGCTGATGAAGAGGAAAAATCCTGGCTGGCTCCAACATATCACCAAGACTAAAAAAGAAGCACTCAATTCTCCTTATCGGAATACAGACAGAATCTCTCTTTTGGCTTGTGTGTATAAAGTAATACTGCTCTGAGGCCAAAAAGGCTTGCATGCCAACAGTAAGGGTGCGCCTCTCTATCTTCTTGGGTTTATTGGAAAGCAATCAAGAACACAATTATTTCTCCTCTTCTACTGTTCTTCACAAGTTAGAGCAAAAGTGTGAGACCTTTGGGAAAAGAAATAAGAAAACCACACTCTCCTTCACCTCCCACCAGGCTGCAAAATACCCTTCTAATCTGTTTCTCTTCTAATCTGTTTCAGAGCCACATCTTCTCAGCATGTCTCAAGATGTCCCCAAACCAAGAAGTAAAGGCTATTTGCAGGTCTTTATGTGTTTGCTTGTTTTACGTATGTGGTGGTGGTGAGAAGGTGTGTGTGTGTCCTGATCTAAGCACAGAAGTGTTAGACGATGCAGTAAAAAACCTAACTAAGCTTTGCACATAGTCGCTGGCTTTAGGTGAGCAAGTGACTAAAAAATGAGCACTAGATGTATGGTGAAGCACACTGCTCTCATTTATTTTGACTACTTCTTCAACAACCTCCTTGTAAAAACTGGCTGCAGTTTTAGGTTTTATTTGCAAGGCTTTCTTTGGGACATGACACTATGTATCTTTGTACCATAAGAACGTCAGAGAAAGACACGCAGAGGCCAGTGCTTTTTTATTTTATGGGAGAGACAGAAAGAAAAAGAAAACCTGCAAATCTCTTGGTTTCTCACCTTGAATTTCACAGACTGCCATTTGGATGCTCCCTTTGCAACCTTTCCAAGCATCTTCAGGAGAATCATAATAGGATAATATCCCCCCACAGAGAAGGAACCATCTAGGCTGCCAACCTGTAAACAGAAGCAAAAGCATGGTCTCAATTACTGCCTGCATGGGAGGTGCCTCCCAGGACATAGGAATGGGACCTGACAAAGGAGGCTGGGTCCCAGCTCCAAGGAGCTTAAATTCCAGGGGAAATTCTAAGGGAAAGAAGTAGATTAGTAAATACCTGTATGCATGATCCCATTTTTTAAATTAAAAACAAACATCCACAGGGGCATAGATTTTTAGTCACATAAGGTATAGAAGAAGTCTGCAAGGATCAGGAACATAGGGATGATTCTCTAGTTAACAGGATTACTGATGATTTTTATTTCCTTTTCCTTTAATATGGTACTAGTAATCTCTGGTTTTTAATTTTTTTAAGATAAAAGATTATTGTCTCCTGGACATTGTTATCACACACTTGATCTCCTCCTCTGGTTAAGAAAGATTATCCCAAACTTAGAAATGAGGCAGAACATTATACTGCTCTGAAAGAGGACTTCAACCACCTCCATTTTGACCTCAGTCTATACTTTCTTAACTGATTAAGTTCTTCTTTCCCGCTTATCTCTGAACTCAGGCAAAAGACCCCACAAGCAAAGCATTCCCTGATAGGAACTGAAACCACTCCCTCAAGCATTAACCACTGCTCTGACTTCAGCAAGACCCTGCACAACTGACCCTAAGACAGTGATCGATGGACCTGACCTTTACTGCCCCCATTTTCCTTATCTAAACCCAGGAGTATTTTCAGCACTTTGGAGGCCATCTTTGAGACATTAGTCCGCTGACTTTTTGGTGTTGGTCTTCACTGAAATACATTATTTTCTTGTTTCACCACCACTCGTCTCTCTGTCTTTAGATTCTGTCAGCAGCGAGTGGCTGAACCTGGTCTGTGTGGGCCCCCCAATGAGCCAGGTGCTCTTGTGCCCCTGTGGCCTGGCTACAGCCCTTTCGACGTCATTCAGAGTTGCAGAGTGCTAATAAGCCTGTGTGGGGGCATATGAGCCGTAGGAGAAAAGAACTTTGACTTACTACTTAGTATTGATCCACTGAAATGAAATAATCTTAAAACATTCAAGGGCTTAACTACTTTTACTTTGGAGAATTTCAGGGGACACACCATATTCGGTTGAAATATACATCTTATCTAGTGCTCTTACCCAATCTATATTCTAGACAAACCAAACTTATTTTCTGCTTCTGGGCTGTTGCCTGAGCTGGATCTTCTTTCTAAAATGTCATCTCTGACTATTTCTGCATAAGCCTTGTCAGAGTCCTCAGTCGGATGTATATTTTTCTTTCTCTGAAATGCTATAGCCCTTTAGGGATACATTTTTCTGATGAGACTCTTCTGTGGCTGAGGCAGACAGAGAGAGGGCCAGTAGGAACTTTGAGCACAGCCCTGTGCACTGCTTAGGTACAGATCTCTGATGCCTGATTCACACAAATCAAGAGGCTTGAGACCCAAGAAGAGCTGTGCTTCAGGCCGGGTCAGAAAGCAGGGAAAGACCAATGTCCCAGCTCAGGCAGGCAGGAGAAGTTCCCTCTTTCTTAGCCTTTTTATTCTGTTTAGGTCTTTGACTGATTGGATGAGATCCACTCACATTAGGGAAGGCAATCTACTTTACCAGTTCAGATGTCAATCCCATCAAGAAATACCCTCACAGGGCGCCTGGGTGGCTCCGTCGTTAAGCGTCTGCCTTCGGCTCAGGTCATGACCCCAGGGTCCTGGGATCGAGTCCCACATCGGGCTCCCTGCTCGGCGGGAAGCCTGCTTCTCCCTCTCCCACTCCCCCTGCTTGTGTCCCCTCTCTCGCTGTGTCTCTCTCTGTCAAATAAATAAAATCTTTAAAAAAAAAAAAAGAAAAGAAAAGAAATACCCTCACAGACACACCCAGAAAGATGTCTGGCCAAATGTCCAGGCACCCCATGGCCCAGGCAAACTGACACATAAAATTAATCATCACACACCATCAATTTTAAGACATACCATTATTTTATGTAACACAAGGAAAAAAAAAACAACACCTGCCCATTAAGCAGTATGACATGGTGCTGATTCTAAGATGCTTCCTGATTTCAGTTGTTGAAATATGAAAAAATATCTACAAATTGAAAAAAATGTGGCCCTAAATTAGATTTATCTTACAGTAATCTGAAAAAAGTTAAAGAGCTCCCCGCCCCCCTTCCCCCCAACGAAGCACAGCTGCAGCTAAGTTTTGAAAGTAGCTGGTAAACCGTAATAACAACTGAACCACCACCTTCCCTATAATGGGTTCTACATTTACCTCGAAGTTATATGTATCGTTATTTTATCCTATAGTTTTTAACTAGAAAAACCATGACCAAGAATAACTTTTCTTTAAAGCATAAAGTTACTGGATTTTCAGAAGGCACATTTAAGAGACCACAGAGGTCTCATTCCCATTATATGAAATTTACAGGCAGAGCAATGCAGAGTCTAGAGTGGGACCTGGGGCACACGCCTCTTTCATGATGTCCTATCCTTGGAAGCTGAGATACAGCTCAAAAATAACTGTATGAGAAAAGCGGCAAGAATGAAGAGGCCATTAATCCATTTCCTGTTTTAAATTAACCTGCAGTTAGCTTGACTGATGTGATAGTTAATTTTATGTATCAATTTTATGTATCATGATGGGCTGAGGGATGCCCAGACAGCTGATAAAACGCTATTTCTAGGTATGTCTGTGAGGGTATCTCCGGCAGAGATTAATTAGCATTTGACTCCATAGACTGTGTAAAGATTGCCCTCACCATTGCAGGTGGGCATCCTCCAATCCACGGAGGGCCTAAGTAGAACAAAAGGCAGAGGAATGGAGAATTTGTTCTCTCTTTGAGCTGAGACATCCATCTTCTCCTGCCTTAGGACCCTGATGCACCTGGTTCTCCGGATTGTTGACCCAGGTCAGGATTTATACCATCTACCTCGCCAATTCTCAGGCCCTTGAACTCACACCGAATTGCATCACCAGCTTTCTTGGTTCTCTAGCTTGCCAATAGCAGATCATGGGACTTCTCAGTCTCCATAACTGCAAGACACAATTCGTACAATAAAACCCTTCATGGATTATATATACATACACACATATATATGTATATACATAATACATATACGATTCTGTATACTATTGGATCTGTTTTTCTAGAGAACCCTTACTAACACACTTGGAAATGATAAAATAATTCAAGGTAACAAAAGAGCAGATGAAAACTGTGGATGTAACCAGTCCCTGCTCTCTTAGATTACCATTAGATTAATCTTCCTGTCCAACCCCCACTCCTTTTTTTGGCCATTCTCTATTGGAGATGGAATGTGGTGTCAGCCAAACTCCCCACTTGGAAGGATTAGACAAGAAACTTCAATGAGCAGAGAAAAGTTTTAGCTTATTTAAGCTATCCCTGCCAGAGATGGGGTAGGGGAATAAAAGTATTTAAATGCTAACTTCACACACTGCACTATCCTGGATATTTCACTACAGAAGGTAGAGTGGACATTTATTTTTGGCAACCTGGCATCCACCCTTCACATTTCTGTTACTGAAAATCTCCTTCTCCACACTCTATCCATGTAGTTGGGTGGGGCTGACCAGCTCCAGGGGGGACATGTGATTCAGGCTTAAATGGAGCTTCACATCCCCTGTCCTCAATGATACATTCCACAACAGGCAAGTGACCCAACCAAAGATAAACTTGGGACTGTTGCTGGGTCTGGACAAAGGCAGAAAGAAATGGAGACTCTCTCTTTTCTTTGGTCTTGCAGATGTTTGCCTGGAGCTGCCAGCACTCATTCTGCCATCACACGGGACCTAAACATGATTCACACATAAAGGGAATGCGTGTGGGAGGACTTGAGGGAGGCAGGGAAAGGATGCAAGTCCAGATGACAGTTCTGAACACCATTCACAGTAAGACCATGTTATAACCATAGATCAGATACCCACTGAACTTTTCAGGTAAGTGAGCTTAAAAAAAAAAAAGTGAGCCAATAAATTATCTTTTTTTTTTTTTTTTTTTACTTCAAGCCTGAGTTGGTTTTTTTCCTAAATAAAAGAATATTAAATATCACATGATCAACCTCACTAAATGTAGAAAAAGCAAAAGCACTTGACAGAATCTAACACCTTTCATAATAAAAACTCTCAACCAACTAGGAATAGAAGGGAACCTTTTCAACCTGATTAAGGCACCTAAAAAAACAAAACAAAACAAAACCCACAACTAACATCATACTAAATGACAAAAGACTGGATGTCCCCCCCCCCCACCCACCCAGACAACACACAGATGCTTCCTCTCCCCACTTCTACTCAACCTTTTATTGGAGGTTCTACCCAGGGCAATTAGGGTACAAAATGAAATAAAAGGTATCCAGATTGGAAGGGAAGAAACAAATCTAACTATTTGCAGCCACACTCTTGTATATTTCAAAACAAAACAAAGCAAAACCTAAGGAGTCCAATAAAAAAGACTATTGGAATAAATAAGTTTAGCAACGTTGCAAGATAGAAGACCACTATACAGATATCAATTGTATTTCTATTACAGTTGCAATGAACTGAAAATGAAATTAAGTAGACAGTTCCTTTTATAACATCAAAGAGAATATACTTAGGAAAAAACTCAACAAAAGAAGTATAAAACTTATACTCTGAAAACTGTAAAACATTATTCAAAGAAATTAAAGATTTGAATATCATTATTTCAAAACTGTTACCAGCTTGTTCTTTTCTCACATAGTGCAATTATCTTTCTATACTTAATTGACAGCAACTGTTCGCAAAATTCACTTTTTTCAGCTCAACTAATTGTTGAACAATGTGTATTTTTTCAATGAGCATAATTTTCTTGATAAAAATGTATATATATTTGGATCTAAAATAGCATAGCTCATATTAATTCAAACATATTTTCTTCCTTTTTTATTTCACAACTACCATTTTTTAAAATTTTATTGTTATGTTAATCACCATATGTTACATCATTAGTTTTTGATGTAGTGTTCCATGATTCATTGTTTGTGCATAACACCCAGTGCTCCACGCAGAACGTGCCCTCTTTAATACCCATCACCAGGCTAACCCATCCCCCTACCCTCCTCCCCTCTAGAACCCTCAGTTTGTTTTTCAGAGTCCATCGTCTCTCATGGTTTGTCTCCCCCTCTGACTTACCTTCATTCTTCCCCTCCTGCTATCTTCTTCTTTTTCTTTTTTCTTAACATATATTGCATTATTTGTTTCACAAGTACAGATCTGTGATTCAACAGTCTTGCACAATTCACAGGGCTCACCATAGCACATACCCTCCCCAATGTCTATCACCCAGCCACCACTCCAGCAACCCTCAGTTTGTTTCCTGAGATTAAGAATTCCTCATATCAGTGAGGTCATATGATACATGTCTTTCTCTGATTGACTTATTTCACTCAGCATAACACCCTCCAGTTCCATCCACGTCGTTGCAAATGGCAAGATCTCATTCCTTTTGATGGCTGCATAGTATTCCATTGTGTATATATACCACCTCTTCTTTATCCATTCATCTGTCGATGGACATCTTGGCTCTTTCCACAGTTTGGCTATTGTGGACATTGCTGCTATAAACACTGGGGTGCATGTACCCCTTCGGATCCCTACATTTGTATCTTTGGGGTAAATACCCAGTAGTGCAATTGCTGGATCGTACGGTAGCTCTATTTTCAACTGTTTGAGGAATCTCCATACTGTTTTCCAGAGGGGTTGCACCAGCTTGCATTCCCACCAACAGTGTAGGAGGGTTCCCCTTTCTCCACATCCCCGCCAACATCGGTCGTTCCCTGACTTGTTCATTTTAGCCATTCTGACTGGTGTGAGGTGGTATCTCATTGAGGTTTTGATTTCGATTTCCCTGATGCCGAGCAATGTTGAGCACTTTTTCATGTGTCTGTTGGCCATTTGGATGTCTTCTTTGGAAAAATGTCTGTTCATGTCTTCTGCCCATTTCTTGATTGGATTATTTGTTCTTTGGGTGTTGAGTTTGGTAAGTTCTTGATAGATTTTGGATACTAGCCCTTTATCTGATATGTCATTTGCAAATATTTTCTCCCATTCTGTCGGTTGTCTTTTGGTTTTGTGGACTGTTTCTTTTGCTGTGCAAAAGCTTTTTATCTTGATGAAATCCCAATAGTTCATTTTTGCCCTTGCTTCCCTTGCCTTTGGCGATGTTTCTAGGAAGAAGTTGCTGCGGCTGAGGTCGAAGAGGTTGCTACCTGTGTTCTCCTTTAGGATGTTGATGGACTCCTGTCTCACGTTTAGGTCTTTCAACCATTTGGAGTCTGTTTTTGTGTGTGGTGTAAGGAAATGGTCCAGTTTCATTCTTCTGCATGTGGCTGTCCAATTTTCCCAACACCATTTGTTGAAGAGACTGTCTTTTTGCCATTGGACATTCTTTCCTGCTTCGTCAAAGATGAGTTGACCATAGAGTTGAGGGTCCATTTCTGGGCTCTCGATTCTGTTCCATTGATCTATGTGTCTGTTTTTGTGCCAGTACCATACTGTCTTGATGATGACAGCTTTGTAATAGAGCTGCAAGTCCGGAATTGTGATGCCGCCAGCTTTGCTTTTCTTTTTCAACATTCCTCTGGCTATTCGGGGTCTCTTCTGGTTCCATACAAATTTTAGGATTATTTGTTCTATTTCTTTGAAAAAAGTGGATGGTATTTTGATGGGGATTGCACTGAATGTGTAGATTGCTCTAGGTAGCATTGACATCTTCACAATGTTGGTTCTTCCAGTCCATGAGCATGGAACGTCTTTCCATTTCTTTGTGTCTTCTTCAATTTCTTTCATGAGTATTTTATAGTTTTCTGAGTACAGATCCTTTGCCTCTTTAGTTAAATTTATTCCTAGGTATCCTGTGGTTTTGGGTGCAATTGTAAATGGGATCGACTCCTTGATTTGTCTCTCTTCTGTCTTGTTGTTGCTGTATAGGAATGCCACTGATTTCTGTGCACTGATTTTATATCCTGCTACCTTACTGAATTCCTGTATGAGTTCTAGCAGTTTTGGGGTGGAGTCTTTCGGGTTTTCCACATACACTATCATATCATCTGCAAAGAGTGAGAGTTTGACTTCCTCTTTGCTGATTTGGATGCCTTTGATTTCTTTCTGTTGTCTGATTGCTGTGGCTAGGACTTCTAATACTATGTTGAATAGCAGTGGTGAGAGTGGACATCCCTGCCGCGTTCCTGACCTTAGGGGGAAAGCTCTCAGCTTTTCCCCATTGAGAATGATATTCGCTGTAGGTTTTTCATAGATGGCTTTTACGATATTGAGGTATGTACCCTCTATCCCTATACTCTGAAGAGTTTTGATCAAGAAAGGATGCTGTACTTTGTCAAATGCTTTTTCTGCATCTATTGAGAGGATCATATGATTCTTGTTCTTTCTTTTGTTAATGTATTGTATCACGTGATACAAATCACGTTGATTGATTTGCGGATGTTGAACCAGCCTTGCAGCCCAGGGATAAATCCCACTTGGTCGTGGTGAATAATCCTTTTAATGTACTGTTGGATTCTATTGGCTAGTATTTTGGTGAGAATTTTTGCATCCATGTTCATCAAGGATATTGGTAATTCTCCTTTTTGATGGGGTCTTTGTCTGGTTTTGGGATCAAGGTAATGCTGGCCTCATAAAATGAGTTTGGAAGTTTTCCTTCCATTTCTATTTTTTGGAACAGTTTTAGGACAATAGGTATTAATTCTTCTTTAAATGTCTGACAGAATTCCCCTGGGAAGCCATCTGGCCCTGGGCTTTTGTTTCTTGGGAGATTTTGGATGACTGCTTCAATTTCCTTAGTGGCTATAGGTCTGTTCAGGTTTTCTATTTCTTCCTGGTTCAATTTTGGTAGTTGATACATCTCTAGGAATGCACCCATTTCTTCCAGGTTATCTAATTTGCTGGCATAGAGTTGCTCATAATATGTTCTTATAATTGTTTGTATTTCTTTGGTGTTGGTTGTGATCTCTCCTCTTTCATTCATGATTTTGTTGATTGGGGTCATTTCTCTTTTGTTTTTGATAAGTCTGGCCAGGGGTTTATCAATCTTGTTAATTCTTTCAAAGAACCAGCTCCTAGTTTCGTTGATCTGTTCTACTGTTCTTTTGCTTTCTATTTCATTGATTTCTGCTCTGATCTTTATTATTTCTCTTCTCCTGCTGGGTTTAGGCTTTATTTGCTGTTCTTTCTCCAGCTCCTTTAGGTGTAGGGTTAGGTTGTGCATTTGAGACCTTTCTTGTTTCTTGAGAAAGGCTTGTATTTTGGATTCACGTCTCCACACGTCCTACCTTCCAGTAAGTGGTCGCTTCTCTGTTCAGAGAGTTGTTGCTACTCTCCTCTTCGATCTCCTGTTGAGTTCGTAGGTGTTCAGAATGGTTTGATTCCCTATTCAGCCGAATTCCTGAGACCAGACGAAATCTAGGTCTCCTACTCCTCCGCCATCTTGCTCCGCCCCCCCCAACTACCATTTTTAAATCAGAATTTCTAGAGATGTTCTTATTCCTTTAAAGATCCAAACCAAAAAGTGATTACTTGTGAGTCATACCCGTGTCTAAAAAATACTGTAGCTTCCTTTTTTTACTCAGCACCCTTGTGACAAGTAACTCATCCAAAGATTTCACTAAAAAAAAAAAGGGTACTCCATTAAAAAGACACTTTAATTCTTTCTTTTCCCCCAAGATTTTATTTTTAAGTAATCTCTACCCCATCATGGGGCTCAAACTCACGACCCCAAGAGCAAGAGTCACACGCTCTACTGACTGAGCCAGCCAGGCACCCTGACACTTAAATTCTTAAAAATATTTTAACATTTACATGTACTGAAATTTCTTCTTTGGTTAACAGTTCTGAGTTTTGATAAATGCATAATCTTCTAACAACCACCATAATAAAGATACAGAAAAATTCCATTATCCTCCCCTCAAAATTCCCTTGTGCTGCCCCTTTGTAGTCAAGGCCTCTTCCCACACTTTATCCCTAGCTAACCACTGTTGTTTTCATTTTAAGTTGAAAATATTTCCCAATTTTCTTGGAGACTTCCTCATTGACCCACGGGTTACTCAGAAGTATATTGTTTAATTTCCTAATATTTGGGGGATTTCCCACATCTTTCTGTCATTGATTTCTAGTTTGTTTCTGTTAAAGACAAGGGCATTCTTTTCAACTGGGCATGGTTTCTACTACAGCCCAGAACATGGTTAATCTTAGTGAATGTCTCATGTGCATTTGAATAAAAGAAATGCAGTAGGGGTGCCTGGGTGGCTCAGTCGGTTGAGCATCTGCCTTCAGCTGGGGTCACAGTCCCAGGGTCCTGGGATCCAAAGCCATGTCTGGCTCCCTGCTCAGGGGTAGTCTGCTTCTCCCTCTGCCCCTCTCCCTGCTCATGCTCACTTTCTCATGAGCATGAGCAAATAAATCTTTTAAAAAATCTTTTAAAAAAAGAAAAAAAAATGCAGTATCCAGCTGTTGTTTGAGGGATTACTTTATAAATGTCAGTCAGGTCAAGTTGGTTGATAGTGTTCGGATCTTCTGTATCTTTGGATGATTTACTGTCTACTTGTTCTATGGATTACTGAGAGAAGAATGTTGAAGTTTCCAAAGATAATTGTGGATTTACTTCTCCTTTCAGTTCTACCATTTTTTTTTCCTCTGTTTTTAAGACTGCATAATTTCTATTGACTTATCCTCAAGCTCACTGTTTCTTTTCTGTGTCATCTATATTCTACTGATTTAAAAAAAATTATAATTTTTAGTTCTAAAATGTCCATTTAGTCCTTTTCAGTATTTTATATTTCTCTGCTAAGAATCTATACCTTTCCATTTGTTTCAAGAGTGTTCATCTTTACCATGGCGGTTGTTTTGTTTTCCCTCCCCAGTCTGCTTGGTATTATTTACTTTTCAGAGTTCTCGGGTAGTTGCTTGAGTACTTCGTTCAGTTTTTAGTGTAATCAGTGGAAAAGAGGCTACAGTGAACTTACTCCATCTTAGCCCAATAACAACACTCTTAAATAGAACTAGTAGGATACCCACTAAGTGAAATGTCAACCTCATGCTAAGGTACATCACTCTGCCTATAAACCCATCATAGTTTCTTCAGAACTTCTGCCAATTAGGGGTTATAGGAAACTAGAAGTTTACAATCTTATTGTTTAACAGGAAAAAAAAACAAGATAAAAAAATTAACATGTTGCGAATTTTTAGAAGTCCATAATGAAATACCGCTGAGTAGAAAAGCAGAACAACACAAGAAGGGGCTACTTATCTCTTATAGAAAATTTAGCTAAGGGGCACCTGGGTGGCTCAGTCAGTTAAGCATCTATCTTCCGCTCAGGTCATGATCTCAGGGTCCCCACTCAGCGGGGAAGCTACTTCTTCTCCCTCTGCCCCTGCTCTACTCTCTCACTCACTCTCTCAAATAAATAAAATCTTAAAAAAAAAAAAAAGAAAATTAAGCTAAATGTAAAGAAAAAAAAGAAGGAAAGGTGCTTTTTCAACAACCATAAGAGGTGAAAACTAGTGAGCATAATTAAACAGGAACAGAAGAGAAGAAGCAAAAAAGCTGAATGAGCCTCTACTTTCAGCTTTAATTCCTTTTTTCTATAGAATTACAGCATGACTCTAATAGTCTCTTTCAGCTTTCAAATCCTGTAAACCTCTATCTTAATTCAAAGTAACAGGAAAGTCAATTCTTTTGCAGAATCTATTTCAAGAGAAAGTTAACTAATGTCAAGAAAATAAAGGGAGACTAAATTTCTTCATAGGAGTAACAATCTTTCTGAAGTGGTGAGTCAAGACTTAATTTATTCACCATAAATTATGGTTGCTGTAGTCATAATCCATATATATTATATGATGGTTACAATACAGTATATTATGGATGTTTTATAGATATGTTAAAGGTGAGAAAGCCTACCATTTTTACACTGAAGGAAAGCACAGTTACTGACCCCTGACCTCTACAGTCTTGGTGTTTTCCATGTCCAGCTGTGGGTACGCAGCCATATTCCACCTCATCAGAGCCCTCCCCCATAACTCAGCTTCCCTCTGGGAGCTTCAGACAGGACAGGGGATAACAAGGCTGTGGGCGCCTCTGCCAGGTCAGTCCTAAGAGTTTTGTGGCAGCTGGGAAGGAGGGAGGAAGAGACATCCCTAATAGTAAGAGATAATAACCAAGCATTAACTAAAGTATAGGTTCCTCAATTTACCATTAATTAATTCACAAAGCATTTTTTGAGCACTTATAATTTGCCAGGCTTAGAGATTTAGAGAAGAAGATCCCAGCCTTCAAAGAGTAATAGTCTACTGGGGAGTCAGGCATGCAGATGGTGAGACTATAATTACAATATATCATATCAAATTCTCTTCTGTTGAGCCTGCTGTAAGTCACCTCTGCTGCTATCAAACTGGATATTTGTCACATTTACTTGTTCTGGGCAACGCTTCTCATATACGTCCCACCATCACCTTACTCAAGAAAACAGTCAGGTAACTGGTTCAAGTTCAGACTTATAACATCTAGATGTGTCATCTTGAGCATGTTACTTAATTCCTCTGGGCATTATTTTCCAATTTATAAATGAGAGAGATGGACTAAACTGAGTATCTAAGGTTTAACATGTCATCTTCCTTCTGACTATAATGTCACTTTTTACAAACCCAGCATCCCTTACTATCCTAGCTCCAAACCTGTGGGCCCCATCCCTCCAGGTCAGTCCCTACGTCTTTCCCAATTGCCCTCATTTTCACTCTTGGCTTCAACACTATACCGTGCCCACAGAGGTATATGGTGTAAAATCATGGGAAGGACATGAAGTCAGGCAGGCCTGGCTCAAGACTTATTTGCTGTGCACTTTTTTTTTTTTCTTTAAGATTTCTTTATTTGAGAGAGAGAGAAACCCAAGCAGACTTCTCGCTGAGCGCAGAACTTGACGCAGAACACAATCTCATGACCCTGCGATCAGACCTGAGCCAAAACCAAGAGTTGGACTCCCAACTGACTATGCCACCCAGGCGCCCATGCTGTGTGATTCTAAGTTAATTACTTACCTTAAAAGCCTTGGTTTATTCATTTGTGAAAGGGTGCCTCCCTTTTCCCCTTCCATCATCATCTTGTCATGTATTTCAGCTTTCCCTCCTCCCTTATCGTGTTTTAGCCAGCTCTATCTTCCTTATGTGCTGTTTTTACCTGTTCTTCCCTCCTATTCAGAAACCCTAAGTGACTCCCCACTAATTAAAAACTCTCAGGCTTGACCTGGCTTAACCCAATAATACCTCCTGCTCTCAGGACAGAACTCTCCTTATAAGTACTGCTGGTTTCCTCACTGAGGGTCACTTCTGTTCCCTCACCTTCCCCTTCTGTCCAGGTAAATTTCACCCACCTGTTCATCCCACCTCTTGAAGAAAGTTTTCCCCGACCACTCCTGAAAAAGGATTCCCACATTTTCCTTTCCTTTCCCTTCCCTTCCCATCCCTCCCTCCCTTCCTTCTTCCCTCTCTTAGTTTCACCCTTCCTTCCTTCCTTCCCTCTTTTTAGGATTCTTACATTTTTCTTAACAAAGGTATGCCTGTCTCCTTGGACCAGTTTTACACCTTACTCATATTCTTTCTTCTCTATATCATTTCTTGCTGCTTACAAGGGCCTCAGAAGATTAGGGGCTGGTCTCCACCCAAGTTGCATATATTGGCCAGTAGAGGCAGAAAAGCAAAAGGACATGTGTGATGTCAACCTGGACAACCAAAGACTTCAACATTCCACCCTGTCAGGGTTGCCCCAAATTTGCCTTCAAAATTCCAATAAAGACACTGGAGGGTGATAGGTAATAGCTAACTACACCTAGGGACCAGCTATATGCAATGCGGTTCTTCTAAGCCTTGTCAAGCCACAGCCTTGAAACAACCATGTAAAAGCTTAAGGGTCAACATCATGAATTTAGAAGGGCATTTTTCATAGTTAAGATGGATATCCCCTAGACTATGATCTCCTTGAGAACAGGATCATGTTTTACTCAAAACAGTATCCCTAATACCCACACAGGGTCTAGTAAGAAGCTGATACTTAGTGTTTCATTCATTCTCAGAGAATGAATGATTGACTGGCTATTAGACTGTGTTAAAAAGTAGATTGTTGAGACCATTCCTCCGGTATTTAAAAATCAAGACAGAGCCATCCTTGTCTTGGATTATACAGGAACAATTCTATCCAAAGGATGTGGAATGGATTCTCAAGCAAATGATATTTTGCCTTCTTTGATGTAATAGGAATACTGAGAAAGGTCAGCCCTCTCTGGCTAACTCGTTAAGTTATCCATTTTTCCATCTCTCCTGGTACTGTCATACCCTCCACGAACCTGAAAATAGATCTAGGGAGAGAAATGCCCAAGCATCATGGTATTTTTTTGGACTTACCCTTCCTGTTGTCTCATTCATCTGTCTTATGTCCAACAGAGCTCCATTGCCTGCTTTCTTATCTGTCTCAAATCTTTTCCTAATGGAATTTAACTGGCTTTTGCTCAATTCTAAACAAGATGAAAGTAATGGTAACAGGATTTGGCAAAGATTAAACACTGAGAGTATAGTCCGACAGAAATGGTCCCCAACCCTCTTCATTCTACAGACCACTTCAATGACATAAGATTCCACGGTCACCCCTAACATTGCTAATCACATCACACATTAGAATCAATGGAAAGACTGGTGCTGCTTTTGATGGAGTGCCAATGAAGCAATGGTCTAACATCTCTTATGTTCCTACCAGATTATTCATTTTTGCTAGAAGCAAAAGTAAAGTAGTACACAAAATTACATGACCTGTAATCAGCATTCATTTAAAAGAATGACTGTCATAAGACTACACAGTCAATTCCAAGATTCTGATGGTTCATTTGAATATTTTCCTTTATAAATTATACCACTCCAGCTTCCAAAAGGAGGATTGAAAGAATTCAGGATACATATACTCTCAGAAGCCATGAGGAGCCACAGTTTGCACAAAGACAAAATAAACAACTGAATTTTTCTGGCATCGTTAATCAAAACAGCTGTCCAATTAACCTAACAGTAAGTGAACTATGTACCAGGCAGGTTCATATATGTTATCCATCTCATCTTCATAATAAACCTAGTATGGCTATTATTCTTGCTGTCATCTTAAAACCGAGGGTCAGGGAGAGTAAGTAACTTGCTCAAGGTGTCAGCACTAGTAAGCAGAGCAGAACTTTGAACTCAGGGTTTTCTGACTTCAAACCTTTGCATTTAAAACATTCAAATGTACTGGCCCATGGTTCTGTTACTGAAATCATGACTAAAGAGTTGAACACTGGATACCACAGAGAATGTGAAGAATAAAAGTGACCCTTAACTCCCACATCACACAAAAAAATTAACTCAAAATGGACCACAGACCTAAATGCAGGAGCTCAAACTATAAAAACTTAGAAAGAACCAGGAGTAAATCTTCATGACTTTGGGTTAAGTTAGGCAATAGTTTCTTAAGCTACGACAGTAAAAGCACAAGCAGAAAAAGAAAAAAAATTGATAAACTGGGCATCAAAATTAAAAACTTTTGTGCGGCAAATGATACCATCAAGAAAGTGAAAGGTAATCTACAGAACAGGAAAAAATATTTGCAAATCATATATTTGATAAGGAAACTGTATCCAGAATAAAGAACTCTTACAATTCCATAATGACAAAATAACTCAGTCAAGAAGTGGGCAACGAATGTAAATAGACATTTCTCCAAAGAAGATATACAAATGGCTCATAAGCGCATGAAAAAATGATCAACACAGTTAGTCATCAGAGAAAGAGAAATCAAAACCACAATGAGATACTACTTCACACTCACAGGAATGGATATAATAAAAAAGACAGACAATAACGAGTGTTGGTGAGAATGTGCAGAAATAGGAACATTCTTTCATTACCGTTAAGAACGTAAAATGGTACAGCTAGTTTGGAAAACAGCTTGGTAGTTCCCCCAAACTATTCAACAGAGTTACCATATGACCCAGCAACTCGACTCCTAGGTTTACATTCAAGAGAAATGAAAACATGTACACACAAAAACTTGACACAAATATTCACAGCACCTTTACTCATAATAACCAAAACAAATAGAGCAACTCAAATTTCCAATTGATGAATGGATAAACAAAATATGGCATGGTATATCCGTACACTGGACTATTATTTGTAATAAAAAGAAATGAAGTATTGATGCATGTTATACATTCATGAACCCAAAAAACATTATACTAGGTAAAACTAGGTAAAAGAAGTCAGTCACAAAAGACCACATTATGTATGATTCCCTTTATATGAAATGTCTAGAATAGACAAGTTTACACAGACATAAGATTAGTGGTTGTCAAAGGCAAGAGGGGGTGGGGTGGGAATGATTGCTAACTGGGTTTCTTTTGGGGATAATGCAAATGTTTTAAAATTGTGGCGATGGTTACACTCCGTAAATACACTAAAAACTATTAACTAGTATACTTTAAATGGTGAAATTTACGATAAGTGAATCATTATCTCAATAAAAATGTTAAAACAACAAAAAAAGGTTGGCCAGTGGTTATGAGACCATGAGAATCTTGCTCTGGATCACTCACATTCTAGATGTCCTCTTGGCACTGTTTCTACAGCACAAACATATATGGGCAAGAGTCACCTTCCTCCACCTGGGTTGGGGGGGATAGTAAGCAAAATTATAGCACCTCCTCAGACAACCATCTGGTCAATATTATGCAAGCTTCTGTTATTTCTGGAATGCATACTGCAATGTGCTTGTGCCCTAACCTGCTGGTTGGGCCCATGAAGCCTGCAGCTGGATAGAGCTCAGGGCAGCAGTCCTCCTGTTTGCTGAGTGAGCAGGAAAGGGACCTAAAACTGCAAAGCAGAAAGCTCACAGCACAGCTCAGAAAATTTCCTTGTGACAAAACATATGCACAAAGCTGAGCAAAGTCTTCCTCACTCCTGAACTCCTCCCTTCCTCCTACCCCCAAATAGAGTCTGCTATTCTAGGTCAACATACTTTAAATATAGGTGCATGATGAATCAGCTAGAATTATATAATGATCAAGCAGGAAGGACCTTTCAAAGTATTATGTAATGGAGCAATGACTCTGAAGCCACTTACTAACTGTGTGACCTTGGGCCAGTTCCTTCATCTTTCTGTGTCTCAACATCTTCATCTGGAAAATGGGATAATAAAGGCAACTGCTTCTTAAAATTGCCGTGAAGATTAAATGAGATAATCCATGTAAAATGTTTAGAATAGGGCCTGGAACATTACTGAGTTACTACTTTCATAATTATTAACTGGTAAATCTCATCATTTTTATGGAGGAAGATGCTAAGTTCAGAATGGTAAAGTGACTCTGAAGCTGGCAGTGATAGAGCTGCTATCAACTGACTCCTCAACTAGGGTTCTACTGTAGAGCATTAATTTACAACCAAGCATGTATAATATTCCCTGACCAACAAACATACAATGCCTAGCTCTGGGTCTCACACAATACAGGTATTTGTGAAATATCTGATCCATTTCCGTTTCATTCCAGGTGTAATCTAATATTTGAAGAGAGGGCTTGACACTAAATCCCAGAACGTCCAATGTTCTGATGCTTATAAAATGCGATGGCTCAGGGCTGTTGAATAAAATACACATAAGCTCTTGCTTTCTCTCTCGCTTCCTTTTTTTTTTTTTTCATTTTCCTTTTAAGGAGCACAGGGTACCTGAGTATAATACCTAGTGTATTAGGAAAAGGGACTGCTTCTATTTCTGTATTTTAGCACTACACTCATGCAAGCAATTAAGATGCTATTCTCGGGGTTTGATGATGCTTCCAACTTTCAGTAATTGATACCTACCAGTTTAATTCAAGAAGCAAGAGAAACTCACAAAATAAATACAGTATTTAGCAAAATACAATAAATGCAATCAAAGTAAGTTTTTAAACAATCTCATCATTTCTCTCTCTTTCACGCACTCCAACCACTCCATGGTGTTTCTAACAGCGTAAGAGGCCCTGCAGGGGCCTATCAAGCTTCCTACCCACCCCTGCAGCCTTGTTGGAGGCTTAGCCTCACTCTACACTCTGCAGCCATGTGGGTCTTCTTTCCTTTCCTCACTCACCTGTCTCTATCCTGCCTTGGGGCCTTCATACTGACATTCCCCGTAGCTAAAAATTCTTCGTTGCAGCCTCCAGTTGCAGCTCTGCCTTGGCCGCACTCACTTCTATTTATCCTTTAGGCTCTGCTTAAATCTTTTCTTCAGAGAAGCAGTCCCCAGTGACCCAAACTAGCTTTTCTCCTTCACCTTCCCCCAAATCACACACACTTGGAACATGTTTCTAAGTACTTATTCAAAGAATGTCTTCTCCCCCACTAGACTATAAGCTCAAGGAAGGCTGGGACTGTGTCTGTCTTACTCAATGTTGCTTGCCCTGTGGCTAACATAGTGCCCAGGACACAGTAGGTGGTAAGTGAAATTAACAATATCCTCCAAGTAGTCAAAGGATCAGCTAATAAACTGATTTCCTAATTTCTCCACTCAAATTTGACAAAAGGCTTCCCATATCAAGCTGTGGGCATGACAAAATTACACAAACAGGTATGGTTTAGAGAAAAATTCAGATGAACACAAACTGGGGCTGGGATTATATATATTTTAAAATTATAACATACAAAACCCTAAGAAAAAATATTACTTTTAAAAACAAGCTTCATTGGGGCTCCTGGGTGGCTCAGGTCATGGTCCCAGGGTCCTGGGATCCAGCCCCATGTTGCCTCCTGTTGTGTTGGGCTCCCTGCTCAGTGGGGAGCCTGCTTCTCTCTCTCCTGCTCCCCCTGCTTGTGCTCTCTATCAAATGAATGAATAATATCTTTAAAAAACCAACCAAAAAAAAAAAAAACAAGCTTCAGAAAAGAAGTAACAATGTTTTCATCAAAGCTTGTCATTAACAGTCACGCTATGCTCTTTTGGGAGACTAACTCACATAGGAGGGTGAAAGAAACAAGAATGCATTTGTTCCTCCTAGGCTATACTGCTCCTTTCTGAAGTAAATTTATCTCCTAATGAAAGACAACGTGCTGAAACATAACTGGAAGTATATCCAGGAAAAGTACCCAGCGGTGTGATGGGCTTCTATGAACAGTGTGCCCACAATGAGGAGGCATGTGGGTCAAGGGAACAAGCAGCATGATATAAGGACAGCTGGCTCTGGCAATGGCTCCAGCCGCCTTTTTTTAGGGCTTCCACCCTGGCACACTCACAGAATTGACTTCTCTTACTTGGGGCAGGAAAAAAAAAAAGAGAGACTTTTCCAACAGGACAGATGGTACAGACATCACATGATAAAATTCCAAAAGATCCTTCTAGAGAAATTTTACTTTATTGAAGGATACATAAAAACAGAGTGGAAAAAGGGCATTTCACAACAGGAAGCAGGTACGGTACCCAGAGACTAACCTTTCTATATAAAGGAGAAGGAGTGTAAGAAAGGTGAAGGAAAAAAAAAAAAAAAGGTGGGGGGGTAGGTAGAAGAAAAGAACGATGAGTGTTCAGGTTGAAAGAAAAAAAGTTAAATAGCATGTGTGATGGAACGGGGTGAAAGACCAGGAACTAAATTTTACTCTAGGGCATAAGGTCCATACATCTCGGGGCTTAGAGATACCTCAAAGGAAAAATTACCCAATCAAGCATGTTCCCTTTAGCTTAGTAGAGTGTTAACCAGCATCAGACATTCAGCAAAGCCCAGACACAAGTTATCCACATCCAATTTAATCCTCAAAAGCAAAGGCCAGATCTTCTAAAACACTTCTCAGTCTCTACTAATGATTATAAGAAAAATACATAAACTCACTTCTAACCACAGTTTGCATAAGGAAGAGATTCTGGGTACACCCAACAGGTGCACTTTTGGCTGTGCTATATAACCTCATCAAAGTCATTATGCCAACTGATGCTCCCAGATACATCAGTCCTTAAACCACTCCAGAGCATCACCACAACATTTAAAAAACTGTTCTGTCAAAGAAAGGATGGGACAATATATCTCTCCCACTATAAGAGATACTGGGAATATTTCTGGTTTCAAATACACTGCTATTAAAATTAAAAGTGTCCAGCTCATTTTCCATAATAAAGCTTAGTTCCCAAAAGGTGCCTAACCCAAGTTTCTAACAAGCAGGCGGCTTTTACTAAACACTAGTTGCACAAATGAAAAAAAATGCTCGTTCTGAATCATATTCACAGCTGGAGAATAGTTATGACCTTCCAAGATACGAAATAAAGTACTTCCACACATTGGAAAGGGGGCGGGGTACTCTTTTTAAGCCATTCTGCTCAGAAGTGCAACGAAACAGTTGCTACGGTTTCATCTTATGGTAATTTCTGAGTCTGTAAAACAAAAAGAATGCTCAGTGAGAAAAGCAAATACTGTGTACATACTTTGGATCTTTGAAACTGTTGAGATGGAACTCTGATACGTTGGTCCGCACAGATGACTCCGAAGGTGACAAAAAGAAAGTGTTTGCACTGGGGACTTTGTTTGAAAAAGGACGTTTCGCCTCTGGAATTCCAGCTCACCTTTGGCATTCATTTGAAACCCTCCAACCTATCTGAGGGCCAGGCGAGACCGGTTCCTTCGCCAGAATTCGACAGATTCCCAGAAGACCCCACTGCGAGAGTCAGCGCCCCCCTCCCTCTGACACCGAGGGCATCCTGCCTTTCAAGTCACCGCAAAGCTCAGTATTTCATAGCTTCCCTTGAAGTGAAAGGGCAGCTACGGCCCTCACCCAGCACCAACAAGGGGCTGTGTCCGTACAGCATGGGTGACACCGTCACCCATAAGAATAGCTTTGGGGAAATATTCCCGGCCCGTGCAGGCCTCTCTGGCTTCAGGAGGGACCATAACCCCGACCCGAAGGGCTCGCGTCCCGACACCGCCCTCCGGCCGCTCAAACAAAGGACCCGGCGTCTGGCGCGCCCCCCACTCACCGCTCAGATAGTTGGTCCACTTGTACAGAACCCCCTCCATGGCGCCCGAGGTCCTTTGGTCCCCGCCGCGCCGGGGCCGTTTCCCCTCGCCCGCCGGCCCCCTCACTGCCCCAAGCCCCAGGAGGCGAGGAGCACCGGCAGCAGGGCCATCGCCCAGCGCTGCCGAGCCGCCGACTCCCGGCGCCCGGGCCCGGTGCGGGGACGCCCGGCCAGTCTCACATCCTCGGCCCGGGGGCGGGGTCACTGCGGCTGCCTCGGCACGTGAGGACGCGGCCGGCCTGGGGGCCCACGCTGTGGAGCCGGCGCACTGTTCACAAGGAGGCCAAGCACCCGGTGGGCCCGAGTGGTGGCTGCAACCTCCCAGTTGCCGCTGGCGAGGGGAGCTGGCGGCGCAACAGCGAGCAACCTGAGTCCTCAGCCCGCCGGGCCCGGGGCCCCCTTGCGCATGCCCAATGCGCCGTCCGCACGTACGTTCCCGAAATCTACTCCGGGGTTTGGCAGCAACCGCGGCGTTGGCGGCGGCGGCGGGGCTGACGCAGCGGGAGGGGCTGGCAGGGTAATTGAGTCCTGCGAGGCGGGCTTGGGTGTAGGCGTCCGGTCTGCGGGAAGGAGGGAGATCCTTGGGGACCAGTGTGGGATACAGTCCTGACTGTTAATGGTACCGTAGATTGGGAAGAACCCACCTCTCGATGTTTGGGGGTGCCTCCTGCGTTCTAGTTCCCAGACAGGGTCCAATTCTTATTTCAAGGCTAATTGATCCCACAAAATCGAGGTAGCCAGCAATAGAGCCTACGGAGTTGATAGGAATTTCACGATAGGATACTGTGCGGCTAGTAAACATGTCTAAACCCTAAGGCCTCGCTACTGGAAGTGTGATCCATGGACAGCAGCATTGGCATCACCTAGGAGCTTGTCGAAATTGCAGGATGTCTCCCCAAACCCAGGCTTCCTGAGTCGAAATCTGTATTTTAACAAGATTCTCCGGGGGATTCCTAAGCATATTAAAGTGGGAGAAGGTACTGTGCTAAGGATATTTGACCAGGGAAAATGTTAACAACAGATTAAGTGGAAAGAGCAGGTTACGAAACCAAGTGTACAATCTGGTCCAGATTATTTTAGTCGTATGTCACAGAAGCATGCACCAAAAATGTCAAGGTGATTCTTTGTAGATGGTGGCGCTATAGACGATCTTTTTTCTCTCTCTCTTTTTCTTTAGCATAAGATGGCCAGATTTAGCAAATAAAATACAGAACGATGAATTCGTTGTTTGTCTGAAATTCGTATTTAGTTCGACTCCTGTATTTTAACCGGAAAACCTACTTTCGTGCTTTCCAGTTTCTTCCAAATCGACTATAATGAATATGTTTTGCTTTTGAAATTAGGCAAAAAAGGTAAAGCCAATAATTTTAAGCTAAGATGAACCAATGTACCTTATAAGCGTGATTACTGTTTCTTTTTTAAAGTGGAGGTCTGTACGTCCTTTTTCACGATAGACGCTATCAGTACGGTCACCACCTAAGTGATAAATTATTAGCAGCCATAACATTATGCGGTGTTGTAGAATGAATCAAAGACCTGGTTTGAAGGCGGAACTCAACTGCTTTGAGGCTGAGCAACTTTAAGCGGGACACTTAACCTCCCCTAGCCCAGATACACTTATCATTTAGCTGGGATTAAAGACCCTGCTTTACTGGCCGTGTTGTGGGGTTTACGCACGGGAACGGAACGCGCTTTGCGAACCCTACAGAACTATTGAAGTCTTTATCGTTTATACCGTAAATTAAATAATCGCAGCAGCAGGATTGTGGAATCCTGAGGGCGGCCTCTCAGCATCCGCCAGAGTAAACGAGTGTTTCCGGAAACCACTACCCTTTCACCTGGCCCAGGACTCTTCCGCGCAAACTAAGCCTGCATATTTTACAGATGTAAATCTGCCGGAGGCGTTTCCGGTTAGGTCCTCAGGTCACTCTGTCCCCAGAAGTCCGAGGTTATGGAATACTTTAATCAGCCGAACTCTAGGACCACTCCCTGCGGTTCGCAGCCGGATTGGTGCCCGGCTCCGCCCAGCTGTAATTATTGCAGCATCATTGGTTTGAGAGGCTCCAGCGGACAGCACCGCAAGCCAATGGGAAGCCGTCCTTCTCCGGCGGCCGAGCTGTGAGAGCCAGTCAGACCCGGGTTTGGAGTTTAACTCTTTATAGGTGGGTTCGCAGTGCGTGGGAAAGTTGTCGTAGTAAATGTGCCACGTCTGCTAGGAACAGAGAATTATGAACGTGCCAGAGGTGTTTGTCCTTAAGGCTTCAACTACATTCTTAGCTCTATGAGGTCGGGGTCCCTTTCTTTGTTTTTGTAGGAACTTCTTTCCTGCTCCAGCAACATGAGGCTTTTCTTGTGCAACGCAGTGCTGACGCTGTTGGTCACTTCTTTGAGTGGGGCTCTGATCCCTGAACCAGAAGTGAAGATTGAGGTGCTTCAGAAGCCTTTCATCTGCCATCGCAAGACCAAAGGGGGGGATTTGATGTTGGTCCATTATGAAGGCTACTTAGAAAAGGATGGCTCCTTATTTCACTCTACGTAAGTAATTATACCTTGAAGGTAAAATAGTGAAGAACCCACCCACTTATGCCCGCTCTCGGGCAGGAAAGGTAGCCTGTACCAGGGTTTACCTCTCTTTTAAAAAAACTGCAATATATTATTTCCTTCTTTGGGAAGGGAAATCGTTTAACGACAATCTTATATAACGGGGCCTTTGAAGTTCTTATTGGAAACATGTGGTAAGGATAAAGGGTTAATTTTTATTATAAAAATTAGCGCTAGAATCGTTGAAATACTCCAGAAATATCTAGATGCATAGTTAGGCAATACGTAGAAAAAAAACTTAAAGGAATTCTCATTTTTCAAACTCCATTCCCAAGGGAAATGACCTAATTCCATTTTTTATTTGGTGTAGGTGAAATTTACTTAAAACTTTTCACAGCAACTTCATGAGAAGAATACACAATCATTTATTTGCTTGTTGTAGGGTATGCTAATGCTAGTCCATTGATCTATTTAATCATTATTCTTACAGATGACATTTTGGTCAAGGCACAGTACCATGATTTGTTTCATTATTTGTTTCTTTCTAGAAATTCAAAGACTTCATTGATGGGTGTGGGTGTGGTTATGGAAGATTAATCCAATACCTACAGTGAAGGATTTTCAGGTGGTTACACTATCATTTTTTCTGTTCTATAAACAAAGAAATTGCAACATGGAAAAGTTCTACCAAGTGTACTGATTTCTAATTAGGCATTGATTCTCTTCATTCCATTCCAAAAGTATTTATTGAGCATTTCTTTTATGTTAGGCCCTGTGCTTGATACTAGGGAGATTGAAAAATTGTGGCTTTTCCATCCTTGTCCATTCATTTATCTGTCCATCTAACAAACCCTTGTTGAGGGGCCACAAGTCAGGCCTTGAGGATGCAAAAGTGATTAAGACTGGATTCTTGTCCTCCAGCAGTCCATCATCTACAGAGGAAGAAGATAAGTCAATAACTCATGCTGTATAGTACAGAATGTTCAAATGTTCACAAAGCATAATGGAGTCTGGAATTATTTATCTCTGAGAGGTGGAGAAAGAGAAGACTTCCCAGAGATCATAATTGAGATGGGCCTTGAAAGATGGGTGGAGGGTTCCTTCCGGTCGAGAATGGGGGCAGAGAGGACGTTCCAGGTAGAGAGAATGGGATGAACTAAAGTAGTGAAACTTTGTGGACCCTCCTAGATCTGGTTTTTGATGACCTGCCTTCATTAAGCATTCAGTCCTGGTATGTCTTTGGAGAAGTGAATGGCACCCTTCTCTGAACTCTGTTAGCCCTTCCAAAACTTTCCAAAACAGTGGCTTGCCATAGAATTCTCAACAGCTCTATCTCCTTATCAACAAGGCCAGTGCCACAGTGAACGTTAGACAGTATTAAGATTTGCGTTTTAAATTTTCAACCACATCTTTTTTTTTTTTTAAGATTTTATTTATTTATTTGACAGAGAGAGACAGAGAGAGAGGGAAACAAGCAGGGGGAGTGGGAGAGGGAGAAAAGCAGGCTTCCTTCTGGGCTCTATCCCAGAATCCTGGGATCATGACCTGAGCAGAAGGCAGACACTTAACAACTGAGCCACCCAGGCGCCCCTCACGTCTTTATTTTTAGTCCGATGTTGACACAGCCTGATTTCTTTCAGGTCTCAGAATCTATGTGGACTTTAGTGGTAGCCATAAGACATTATTTGGCAGTTGGCTACTAAAGTTCTAGTACCTGATGAGGGGACTGTTGTCATGCGGCCTCAGTGTAAATGGTTAGAAACTGCTAACCCTGAGTATTGTGAAGAATTACCATCAAATGGTCCACTGTAAAGCATGTTTGCCATTTCTAGAACGCTAGCCTGTGTGGTAAAGAGCTTAAATCCTTTAGCTGTGACAAGAAAGAAATGTGTCAAAACTGTAGTCAGCGCAGGGTGTCAGATTGTTTTCTTCCTTCTTTATTCTTTTCTAGCCTTCCCAAGTCTTTTACAGTTGGTAATTTGTTTCTTTAGTCATGGGGGGAAATTAAGGAAAAGAAGAAGTAATGGCCTTTACTTGGATTTAGTAACAATGGTGCCCGTGAAACCTAACAGTGATTTCTCTTTCTCACCTATAAGATATCTTTGAGAACACTTCCCTTATTGCACTGAGAGGGAGCTATTTGGGGCTCAGGCACTACTCAGCCTGTAAGTTCCCTAGTAGCTTGCCAGCTAGGTTTCTTAGGCTGGCCTCTCTCCAGCTCATGAGCCAGGATACTTTGACTATTTCCTTCTCTGTCAGTCCTTGAGGGGCCACTCCTCCAGGCTTCCCTGCAGAGCCCCACAGAAGATGCCTATAGCTAGTATCTAAGGGTTAAGGGTTGAAGAACAGCCTTTTCCACCTGTCAGAGCCATCACCAGGCTGTACATCAGGACAGTTTGTGGGTAGGCTAGAAGGTGCTGTGTCCCTGACTGTCCAGTGTCCGTGTGGGTATGGACCCACATGTCTTGGCAGTAAATTCTCCTTAGCTTCTCATCTTCCTTCCCAAACTCTCACATTTTCCATTATTTTTTCCCTCTTCTGCCCCCTTAAGATTTTCCTGGGACAGCATCCGTGTGGTTAAGACCTTGAACTTTGGAGTTGGATCAAATACTGGCACACTTAACCTCAGTTTCCTCCTCTGTACAATAGGGAAATAATGGTACTTACCTCAGATGATTATTGTCAGAGTTAAAAGAAGAAAAGCATTTAGGGGAATACCTGGTACACAATAAATCGCAAATAGCTATTAACTGTTTTTATTATTACTCCCTCTGCTCTTCTCTACCTGAGTCAATTGTGTGAAGTTTGCATCAAGAAATACGGGCAATGAATTACAAAATTGACTTGGTTTTGTGTGTATGTATATAGCTGTTTTTGTTAATTTCCAAACTGAATCACTTGTGGGTGGAAAAAAAATACACCACAGCAATAAAAAAATAGAGTTTCTAAACAGTTCTAATGTGTTTTCTTTCTATTGTAGTCACAAACATAACAATGGTCAGCCCATTTGGTTTACCTTGGGCATCCTGGAGGCTCTCAAAGGTTGGGACCAGGGCTTGAAGGGAATGTGTGTAGGAGAGAAGAGAAAGCTCACCATTCCTCCCGCCCTGGGCTATGGAAAAGAAGGAAAAGGTAATAACAACTCTACATTTTTACTATAGCGTTGGAGTTCTTCCCTGGATTAGGAGACCGAAATCAGAGTAACTACCATGTGTTTTTTTTCCCTAAAAGTAAGTAGAGGATGTGTATTTCTTTTGGAAGTATGATTGTGTCTTGATTATCATTTGAAATGGTCAAATTAAAGCCATCATATCTTAATAGTCAGCTGAGCTAATGATAAGAAGTTCTGGAACCTTCAACTCTATCATTAACAATTAACCACCATATTAACCCAAATAATGGTTTTTTTTAAAAAAAATATTTAAAAAAAAATAACCATAACATAATGTTTACTATTTTAACCATTTTTTAAGTGTACAGTTCAGTGACACTGTGAACATTCACATGTTGTACAAGGATCACCACTATCCACTTCCAGAAATTTTTCTTCCTCCCCAGCTGAAACTCATCAATTTAACAATGCAAAAAGAAATTTATTCCACAGACGTGTTTTGATGAGTTGAACATGTAAAATATAGATGATTAAGGCACTGAATGAGGGTTAGATGTGGGCTGCTGGTGACTCACAACTGAAGTTTTCTACAACAAAGCTTTTTTTTGGAGGTTGTTTCCACTCTTGTTTTAAAGTTGTTTTATAACTTTTTTTATCATTCATTTATAAAAATAAATGGAGTGACATGAAATGAGTTTGATAAAACAGAAGCAAATGGGCTAGCTGCTTCCAAGAGACTTTGTGCTAGTTTGTTGCAGGGCGGGCATGCACACCTGCTGTTTGGGTGGAAAGCCATGTAGCTTTCCATCGGGCTGTTTACAAGAGGCCAGATGATGTTTCCTGTATAGGATATGTATGTGCCCTATAATTCTTCTCTAATTTAACCTAAGGGAATAATCAGATATCAGGAGAAAGATTTATGAACAGGGATGTCCATTACTACATTGTTCCTAATAGCAAAAATAATTGGAACCAACTTCAGTGGATAATGAGAAGGCTTTAGCTAAATAAAATAGGGCCCAGTTATTTAAAAATGGCATTTCAAAGATTAAAAAATTATATCCAAGTGTGTATGACATAATGTTATATGTAAAATTGGAAAATAAAGCTGTAGAATATATAAGAGTAAGTATTAGAAAAAAGTATATGCACATACAGAGTGAATCGCAAGGATATAATTAAGAATGATAACAATGGACAGCTGGGAATTATTTTTAAATATGTTTTTTCTTTTAAAGATTTTATTTATTTATTTGACAGAGAGAGAAAGAGCACAAGCAGGGGAGAAGCAGAGGGAGAAGGAGAAGCAGAGTCCCCACTGAGCAGGGAACCTGATATGGGGCTCGATCCCAGAACCCTGGGATCATGATCTGAGCTGAAGGCAGACGCTCAACCAACTGAGCCACTCAGGCGCCCCTACTGGGAATTTACTTTTATTTCTGGTTCTGCCTCTTCCAAATTCTGTATGATGGGCATGTATTACATAATGAAGGAAAAAATTATTATTTTTTAAAGAGTTATTTATTTTAGAGAGAGAGTACACATGGGTGAGTGAGTGGGGGGAGGGGCAGAAGGAGAGAATCTCAAGCAGACTCCCCGCTGAGTGCAGAGCCCTCCCCAGGAGTCAATCTCATGACCCAGGGGATCATGACCTGAGCCGAAACCAAGAGTGGGACACTTAGTTGACTGAGCCACTCAGGTGCCCTGAAAAAATTATTAAGTGGTCATCAGAACCAGACAGGGAACCACTCTGATTCTGTAGAAATATAGACTTCACAGTATCCCTAGGTCTAAGCTTAACCATTTACAAAGTGAGAATCCTAGCCCCAGTTTTCTGAGAAAAAAGTAAGTGCCATCTGTGAAGCATTGTATATTCTAAAATGGAACTTGCTATATAAATCTTATGCACAGAATGGAATTTACTAACCAAATTCAATTCTTATTTTAATAATCTCTTTAGAGAAGAAAATCAAGTATCGAGAAAATGTTTCTCTGATGTTCAAATGTATTCTTTTATCTTTCTGCTGTATCTGTATTGTCTCACCTATAATGTGTATGTAGTATTAGTCCATTACTCTTTCTCCCTACTGTATTTAATTCAGTTTTACTTTATAACAAGTAGAGATCTAAATTTGAGTCATTTCCTCCAAACTGAGAGCCATGAAACTAACTCTGCTAATATGTATTAAACACTAATTTTGTAGTCCTTTGGTATCATGTTTGCATGCCTCCTGCGGAAAGACAACCAGTTTGGTCAACGACCTAGTGCATGGCCCTTCTCTGTCTAGATCTGGAGCGGTAAGCTTGGGCACACAGTGTAAGTTCTTTCTCTTTAATACTTAACAAACGCTCTTTCATGGAAATATGTGGGATTTGGGTGTGGGGTGGTGGTGGTGGGGGCTAAGAAATATTTGTAATGTTTACCTAGACCTGTATGTTAAATATAGTTATAAGAAAACAAGTGGAAAAAAAATTGTTCATACTTCCCAGAAAGTTTTTTTTTTTTTAAGGTCCCTGGGACTTTAACAAAGCTTTTTTCATTTTTAAAGATTTTTATCTCCCTTCTCAGAAATTTGTTTTAATTTCTTCTCTAATGAAATTTCTTCAAAATAGGTATAATGTTCTATATCAGAGGGGGTGTTGCCTAACTTTCTGAAATTGTTGAAGCTTTCTGTATTGTTTTTAAAGCCTGTAAGAGAATTATATCTTATTAACATATACCGAGAGCTCACTATTTATCAAGTATAATGCTAAATATTTTGCATGGATTTATCTTCCTTCATCCTCCCAACAGATTCTGCATTTTACAGATGAGGAAATAGGCTAAAAGAAGGGCAGGAGTAAGCTCCAACCAGCTAGCAAGCTGGTATGACACTAGATCTCACTCAGCTAGATGCTGCCTCCCAGTGGTAGAGATGGCAGTACTATATGTATTTCTAGGTCAGGACTTTTGGCGACCCCAGAGTTAGTAAATCACTTGTACTGTAATTAACTCTGAATTATCTAAATCCCTTTAAGTCATTCTTGGCATGTAATATGTACTATCTTACTTATATTTGAAATTTAATACCCGGCCTTTAGGTATATCTGTATGTATGTGTGTGTTTGTGTGTACAAAGCAATTTGTAATTGCAAAGCCAGAAACAGACTGCTTTTGATCTACTAGTTTGGATTATTCCTTCTCTATTCTATTTGTTTGAGTAAAATATAATTATAAGTAATTTACATGTGATAATGTTAGGAAGGCTCTTCATTTAATTCAATCAAAAGAATATTTTATTCAGTTTCACATGTTTTGTGTCATAAAAACTCTGGGATTGTTTAAATAAAATTTAACCTCCCTCTCCTCATGTCAGGTAAAATTCCCCCAGAGAGTACACTGATATTCAACATTGATCTCCTGGAGATTCGAAATGGACCAAGATCTCATGAATCATTCCAAGAAATGGATCTTAATGATGACTGGAAACTCTCTAAAGCTGAGGTGATCTTTCCTTCCTCATATTCCTTTCTTTCTTTGTTTCTTTCTTCTCACTTTTTAAAAAATATATTTTTAAAGAAAATGTATTTTTACTTGGATAAAACATTATTTATAAATTTTCTTAAAATACTGATGCTTTGAATGTTGGCTTTTTTTTTTTTTTAAATAGGAAATCCTTGTTTTGATGAGAAATATATTGAGACTTAAGAAACATCATTCATTCCTTTGCCCCTGCCCCCCTCACCCCCACCATGCTTAAGGTTCACTGTATCTTGTCCTCACTCTGAGTTTTTGAAAGATCCATTTTGCTAAGACAATTCCCATTTTGGAGTTGCTATATAAGAAACATAGATGTCCTGAGAAATATCTCAGGTTTCTGTTTAAAACTGTAAACTGTAAACTGTCTGTTAAATGCACTTGTAATTTCCTAGCAATTAGCAGCAAACAGCTCAACATGCTGTTTTGTTCTGGTTCACACCTGGAGAAAGGAGACTCCAGGCTGGGTTTTCCAGAGCAGGAGAACTTTCCCAGCCCCCTCTTAGTCCTGTTGTCTGAGTAAGGAGAAAGCAAGAAGTCTTTTCTCTATAATTTATTTAGGCTTTTGCAGCCATTTTTACATATACCTGTCTTGGTCTGGCTGCTGTGGGGAAAGAAGTGGAGGTAGACATCTACTCTGTGTTTTTCTGTTTGTCCATGTTCTCCGTCCTCCTTGGCTGGTCAGAAATCAAGTCCCTTTTTCTGTTTTGATCGATTTCATTATAATGGCCAGGAAATGATTAAGTCTTAAATAAGTGCAGTTGTTATGAAGTCACAGGGTCATGATCTACAGTTACTCAATTTATAACACCTCGTAGTATTACCAGTCATAGGACTTTATTCTGTCCAAGATAAATTTTAATTACCTTTCATTAAACAAAAATCTTAAATATACAACACATTAACATGGTTCAAAAAAAAATCAATCCAATTAAAAAAGGTGTTTAATAAGTCTTTTTCCCACCCACATCCTCTTCTACTGTGTGATCTACCCCCTTCTGCATGCTGTTTTGTTGGGTTCTAATGTATCCTTCCAGTGTTTCTTTATGCAAATACAAACAAACATGAATACATTTTCCTATTTCCCCTTTTCTTACACAAAAAGTAGCATGATATACATAATATTTGGCATCTTGCTTTATTCACACAGTATATCCTAGAGATACATTCTATATTAATCCATTTAGCTTTAATCATCCTTTTTTTTTTTTTTACAACTTCATTAAGTCTCCTGAATCTTAAAAGTAAATGTATGTCATATGTTTGCATATTGGTCGTAAGGGGGGAAGGATTTGAAATTACTGATCTAACAGAAGGAGTACTAGAGATCTGATTAAAAATGAAAATACAGGTTGAACTGCATTATGGTGAATCTAGTGGGTAATTAAGAGCAGTATTTTGTTTATATCTTTAAATGTCTGAACGAGAGTGGAAAATTTCAGTCTAAGCACTCACTAGGCTGGATTTTGCTTTAATTTCTGAGATTGGAAGGTCATGAGGCATGATCATAGTCAGGTCCATGGCATGTACTATTACCAGACACTTACTTAAATTAAAAAATGCCGTTAGGAGAGGGGGGAGGCAGGTGGAGGATGGATGAAATAAGTGAAGGGGATTAAGAGTACATTTACCATGATGAGCTGTGAGTAATGTATAGAATTATTGAATCACTCACTATATTGTACATCTGAAACTAATGTAACACTGTATGTCATACTGGATTTTTTTTAAATAATAAAATTTTAAAAATTCTAAAATATAAGTTTAAAAAATGCCATCCTTTAATCTTATTTTAAGAGAACTATCTGGAATTCTGACCCTAGTTAGAAAATGAGATCTGGATAATTCAGTGGAGTGAAAGACTACGGTCTTTCAAATGCTTGGCTTTATTTAGACTCAGATTAAGAATAGATAATATGCTTTCATTGGGTGTTTTTCAGATAATATAAGCCTTATCTTTGCCTCTGAGCAATATTCTGTGTCTCTACTGTAGCAGAACAACTGTTTTTAAGGGGAAAAAATTCCTTGAAATTCTTTTACTGTCATTAGAAATATATTGTAGTTGTTTAGTCATTGTGCTATATAATCAAATGAACTACCAGTCCACTCTGTGATATTAACTGGCTTGATGTGGGTATCTTATGAATTAGAATTATTAATGAGACCTGTTATTTTGTAGGTTAAAGTGTATTTAAAGAAGGAGTTTGAAAAGCATGGTGCAGTGGTGAATGAAAGTCATCATGATGTTTTGGTGGAGGATATTTTTGATAAAGAAGATGAAGACAAAGATGGATTTATATCTGCCAGAGAATTTACATATAAACACGATGAGTTATAGAGATACATGTTCCCATTTTATATGGCATGCATCCTTAAAGACAGGGCAACCATTTTTTTAAAAAGTCTTACTTTTAAATAATGTGCTGTTCTTGTTCTGTTTTTTATTTTTATATATTTTTCTGAATATTATTTGAAGAAGCCCTTAGGATTCCTAAATGCCTATTTCTTTCTGGTGAGTTATTGGGAAGAAAAAATTAATTTGTCTTTGAATAGAAGACTTCTGGACTATTTTCTACTTTCACATATGAAGCCTTCTGTTTTACTTGTTTACTTGTAACTTTAAAATATTGCAGCTGGGAGCATGTCCAAATAAGACCAGGTTATAGCACAAATCAGCTTCCTCTCTTTCTACTTCCCTCTATTTTCTCCAAGTTAGATACTGACATTTGTGCAATAGCCCAAGGCTTACTATTTTCATGTTATAATGAGACAGTGTGTCTGTAACTGCCTTTGAGTCTGTTTAAGCAAAGAGGAAATGGTTGTTGAATTGGCCTTGTTAACAGTTACTGTTCTACTGAGGAGATGTGCAATGCTGAAGTGAGTAACAAAGTTAATAATGACTTATAAATACGTATACATTGAAACCTTCTGCCCAAGACTTAAGGTGTATAAGGTTCTGTTCCTAGTGACTAATAACCTATAATGATTAATAGGACAAATTATTTATGTGTCTGGTTCTTTGTAATAAGGTGTCAAAATTTTGTAACTGAGGAAGAGAGTGTATTTAGTCAATGCTTACTTTTTTTTTTTGAATCTCCATAATATTTCTTTCTTTTTTTTTTATGTTATGTTAATCACCATACATTACATCATTAGTTTTTGAGTCAGTGCTTACTTTTTAAGTCTAGCCAATGACCCTTCCTGGTTTATTAATGAACAAAATCTATAACTAGTGCATTATACTACAATAACATTATATCATGAGCGAAATTTATTAAGCCAATCAAAATTTCCCATTTCTGCTTATCAAAATATGACACAGACCCACAGCAGCTACTATTACATAGAAATCTGTTCTGGGTTAAAAAAGTGGATGATCTTATAATTTTACCTGAAATTGGCTTTTATCCTTATTACTTTGAAAAAGCCCCCAAATCTCCCTTTATTAAGAATAGTTCTTTATCGTTTACAGAGTGATCTCAAGTGCATCGTTGTCTTTGATTTTCATTGTTCTGAAGCCTATGAACAAAGCTGGTGGATCTTAGTGTACCTATTTTATAGATGAGGAAATTATTCTTCAAAGAGATTGTTTTGCCCGAGGTCAACAGCTAATGTGTGCAACAAGATTACAGTCCCCAAGTTCAGTATCTTATATTGCCCTCCTTTGACTTCATTGGGCTTAATTCTCTCTTCAGTTGTGTTCTACCAGTCAATGCTGTTTTTTGTCTTTGGGTCCTTATCCTTTGAAGATGGTTTACTGGCTATTTTGGGTGCTTTTGAATGCTCCCCCGATCTAGAAATGTCTCTGGTTTCATTGTTGGGGTTAGCACTGAATTGCCTCAAAAACCCTGTACTGTGAGAGGGTCCAGGTGTGTGTCTTAGTTCTTTCATTCTTGTTTACCTCTAGGTTTGTGTGTGTGTGTGTGTGTGTGTGTGTGTGTGTGTGTGTGTGTGTTTCGAGAATTACAAATAATTATTATATCATATACAGGCTATTTTCACTAGTTGTATATTGCATTTTCCTCACTAAAACATAAAGGTCTTGGGAAGAACATATGTAACACCTTTTTCTGATGAAGTCAGCTATATGTAGAAAACTCTTAAATTGTCACTGCTATTTTCCTCAACCTGGAGGAGTTAGGAACCACAATGCTGAAAGCCTTATGCTGTGTTCATTGGGAAGGAATGAGCTTGTCATGTGGTGTTACCTTGTATAGACATTACTGCGATGCTCTCTGAGCAGGAAAAGTCAAAAGAATTTTGATTATTCGGGGAGCATATTTCTTTATCTCATGTGAACTTATATCAATGCCCATCTAAATATTGAGACACAAGTATGAAATGAAAGTAAATAAATAAGTTATGATTGTTTTTAAGTATCTGCCTTTGGTTTAGCTGCAACTTTACGTCTTTCCATTCATGGGAATAATCAGACATGAACGGCGACCTCACTTGTAATATAATTTGACTCATTAATATTGCTAGATGTGTCCTATTTAAATTTATATGACTATGTTGTATTTTCAAAATAAACTTTATTTGGGGAATAATTGGTTTTGTGAAAAATTCTTCAAGTGCCTGTTTCCTTAGCAGCTTTATTGATGTTCCTATTATTCTAGGTTTTATGTTGAAACTAGATGGGGAAGATGGACAAGTTGTCATAGGAGAGGAGTGTACTGACACTTTGAATGTGCTTCTGATTATCTATCCTGTTTAGATATATTTGGAAGGAAAGCTGTGGTTCTTTTAAAATTGTTTTGAAATAAGCATTAAATATTGAGCATTATGGGTAGTAGTTAATAGTGAATGTTTGGTACTGGAGAAAGAGTATGTGTTGGGTTTTGTTTGGTTTGGTTTTGGTGGTAGTTATCACTGTTGTTTTGGTTTGGGATTTTTTTTTGTAAGAGGTGGACATTATCATGATTAATGCCCGGTGAGTAAATGAGCACTATAAAATACCTTATGTAATTAAAGGAAATGCTGGGTTGCCATAAAAATAACAAGAAACAATGATTTCTGATTCAGATGGGGAATTAGCTATTTGAATCTTGTGGAAATGAATTTGTACTCATTCATGATTTATAGGATATTCTGGATATCTACAATGCTATTAGATATCAGCATGCTATCTATCTGTCCCCACTGAATTGAGTGTATGGATGATTTCTCAGTGTTGTTTGGAAATTGCAAGAGGAGAAAAAGGAACTTGGTGGAGTATTATGGGAAAAACTACGTCTCTCACCTTTTTATTAAAAAAATGAATTATCATTGTAATAGTCACCCTGGGAAAAATAACAAGGAATTTATTTTCAAGAGATGCAGAGCACTTTGTCATAAGGGTGTTTTGTTTAGTTTTTGTTTCTTACCCACTTTTGTTTGAATTGAGATCTAAAATGTAAGACATGATTATACATTCATATGCCCATTTGAAAACATGAAAATTATAGTACTTATGTCTCTTAATATCTGTAGCATTCTTTTTAGTAAGATTTGCATGTTCCCTTCAGTACGATGAAATCCATACATTCTTACATCTGGTTTTGGAGTCTTTATTGGAAGGTAAATTCTTTTATCTCTTTAAAATATTTTTGGGGGGATGCCTGGGTGACTCAGTTGGTTAAGCGGCTGCCTTTGGCTCGGGTCATGCTCCCAGGGTCCTGGGATTGAGTCCCGCATTGGGCTCCTTGCTCAGCAGGGAGCCTACTTCTCCCTCTGCCTGCTCTGCCTTGCTCCCCCTGCTTGTGCTCTCTTTCTCCCTGACAAATAAAATCTTAAAAAAAAATTATTTTTCTTTGGGACTCAGGGTGGCTTAAGTCAGACTTGATTTCAGCTCAGGTCAAGATCTCTGGGTCGTGGGATCAAGCCCTGGGTCTTGGGGCTCTATGCTCAGTGGGGAGTCTGCTTGAGATTCTCTCTCTCCCTCTGCCTCCCCACCCCCACCCTGTGCTCTCACTCTCTTGCTCTAAAATAAAAAAATTTTGAAAAAAAAATACTGTTTTGCCTTTGCTTTCAGCCCTGCCTCTTCTACCTCCAGCTCCAGGCTGACAGCAGAGAAAGACCCTTACAAATCTTGGTTTCATAGTTCCACCCTCAAATACAAGGAGAGGTATGCTTTGGTTCCTAAATGTTGCAGAAATGTACAGTCACTCAAATTTAGTGTACACCAGAATTGCATGGAATATGTGTTTAAAATGCAGATTCCTGAACCCTTTCCCCAGAGATTCTGATTAATTCTTGGATTGGGCCCAAGAATCTGAATTTTAACCCCCTTGCCAGATGATACAGATGCAGGTGGTCTAAGAATCTTAATTTGAGAGACAATTGACTATTTCCCTGCCCTTGAATATACAGTCTCCTATATTTTTCCCTTAATAGTCTTTTTCTGTCTTCTGTAAAGTGTTGGTCATTGGGGCAACTAATTGTGCCTAAAACTGAATATACAGTCAAAAGGATAAGTTGTGTAGAGATAGTATTTTCCCCAGAGTTAGAAATTTTTTTATGACTCTGAATTCTTACAGCAAAAAGTTAGATCATCAGTAAATATGTTTTTGTGAACATCTTTCCTACTAGAAGAGAGAAGAGAGTCCCAGACTTTCCCAAAATTATTGTTCTATATTATTTTTTCAGAATTATCTATAGCCTATCCCTTGGGAAGAATCTATGGTCAAGAGATTTAGGAAAAAATAAGGGCGCCTGGGTGGCTCAGTCATTAAGCATCTACCTTCGGCTCAGGTCATGATCCCAGGGTCCTGGGATCGAGCGCCACATCGGGCTCCCTGCTCCGTGGGAAGCCTGCTTCTCCCTCTCCCACTCCCCCTGCTTGTGTTCCCTTTCTCACTGTCTCTCTCTCTGTCAAATAAATAAATAAAATCTTTTTTTTAAAAAAAGATTTAGGAAAAAATAAAACTATTCTCCTAAAAACGTAAATATACGTATATGTATGTATGTGTGTATAGTGTATAAACTATGTGCTGTGTATAATATATACATATATAATGAATGGATTATATATGTATACATACATATGTGTGTATGTATGTATATCGTTTTGTATTGAAGATTGTCATTGACATGCTCTCTGTAGTACATGATTTCCCCTCTCTGAAGACTTATCTTTACCATGCAGTTAAACTTCCATTTGGTCAGTTTGGAACCTTTCTGTACTTTGCCTGCATTTCTATGTTTCACTTACAATTTAGAGAAAATTTCTTAGTAGTTCTCCATGTAAAACCAACAATAATTTTTTTAATCCCTTCAACTTTGGTTTACCAAAGAGATTAAGTGACTCATTTTGATATACGTAGGTTATCGTTAAGGAAAAGAAACAGATACAAACATTTGGAAGATTCAGGAGATCTGCAACACCTAGCACACTCTCCATGGATTATTTTGTTTAGCAGTGCACTGTGGTCCTGTACTGCTAATAGAGCGTCTGGCATAAAATGGATGACTTTAGTGAGTGTGAGTCAGCCGATAATTTACAAAGCCAATCTAAGTGCCTAGGAGCTAGACTAACATTAAATTTATTTTATGATCTAAACACAAATTGCATGAGATGTTTGCTGAGGTTTTACTCTAAAAATCTAGAGTAAAGTGAATGCTGTCCCCTTGGTCTGTAGTAACAGCTAAATTATATCCCACTTGGGGATTTCAGGGAATTTACAGGTCATTTCTTTAATTTAAATTTCCACACTGCCATAGGATAAAAGTAATTTCCTTCCTAGTAAACAGTTGCAGTAGAGACAATGTCACACACGATGTGAATTGAGGCATTGAGGGACAGTTCTCATTACTATAAAGAATGAAGTAAGGGTAGGGAGACCCTTTAGACCTTAATTCCAATTTCTTAGAGCACTTTCTCATTCATTTGTTGGACTTACTCTGCCAGAGTGTATCTTATGTTAACATAACTGATTATAGGGCGCCTGGGTGGCTCACTTGGTTAAGCAACTGCCTTCAGCTCAGGTCATGATCCTGGAGTCCTGGGATCGAGTCCCGCATCAGGCTCACTGCTCAGCAGGGAGTCTGCTTCTCCCTCTGACCCTCCCCCCCTCATGTGCTCTCTCTCTCTCTCTCTCTCTCTCTCTCAAATAAATAAGTAAATAAAATCTTTTTAAAAAAATATAACTGATTATAATTTTACCTCTGGGCAGGAGACTAAGATATAACATTCAACCACATACTGGTGGTTTTTTTCCTATTATGATCATATCTCCTTGAATTGTTGAGCAGCTGTTTTGTGCAGAACACATTTAGCTTGAGACATTCTAGAATTTTTTTAAGTAGCTCTTAAGTTAGGAGCTAAATTAAATTAAATGGGTAATATACTTGCGTAGACTAAGAAGAGGACTACTATAAATAATGGAAATTTTCTTTAAAATAAGAAACATTTTACTTGCAGGAAAATAGGGAAGAACTAAAAAGGATCTTTCAATGAAATCCCCACTTGAATTGTCAAATTTCCCTGCAACATAGTTGTTCTCTCCTGTTTTTCCATGCATTGTTTTGGCTAAATTTTATAAGGTATATAATCTTTTACAAAATGTCACGTGCCTTTTTTTTTTCTTGCCACATGCATTAGTATTCAAGGTTTTCTGTTTTGTATCATAATTTTTAAGAAAATTAAGCAGCCTACTAAAGTTGATTCTTACTGACATTACGACTGAACAGTAAATCAACTCTGCTCCTTGGATTCCTTTTTCCTAACATTTTATTACTATGGCAATAATTCTTCAAAGGTATTCACTCTTTATCATTGACCTACTTCTTCTAAGCTGGGCAATGTCCAGTGGTTGTCTTTTTTTTTTTTTTTTTTTGAGGTAGGGTACTTTTAAAAAAATTAAATTAGTATGTAATACAATAATTGTACAGTTCAATAAATTTTAGTATACTCACAGAGTTGTACAACTATCACAATTAATTTTACATATTTTTTTTTAAGTGGGCTGCATGCCCAGCATGGAGCCCAACTCAGGGCTTGAACTCAACAACCCTGAGATAAAAACCTGAGTTGAGATCAAGAGTTGTACACTTACCGACTGAGCCACCCAGGCGCCCCCATTACAATTAATTTTAGAAGATTTTTCTTATTGGGGCACCTGGGTGGCTCAGTCATTAAGCGTCTGCCTTCAGCTCAGGTCATGATCCCAGAGTCCTGGGATCGAGCCCTGCATCCGGCTCCCTGCTCCACGGGAAGCCTGCTTCTCCCTCTCCCACTCCCCCTGCTGTGTTCCTTCTCTTGCTGTCTCTCTCTGTCAAATAAATAAATAAAATCTTTTAAAAAAAAAGAACATTTTTCTTATCAAAAAGAAATCCCCATACCCATTAGTGGTCAATCCCCCCCTTTCCCCCAACTCCCTAAACAACTACCAAATTACTTTATCTATTTGCCTATTCTAGAAATTTCCTAATAATTCTTAAAGCTCAATTCTTTCTTTATATTCATAGTAAAAATAGATTATCTGAGAAATTCATACAGTAAAACATTTCTGCTTTTAATTTTTGTTTCAAAAATAGGTGTTTTTTGAAAATCAAAATGAAGCAGACACAGATTCCAACTCCATGGAATAAATCACTCTGTGTACACAAAAAGTCAAATCTTTTGTGCATGTAAAAGCTGGAACCAATGGTATAAGGGATGTAATAATAGTAAAAACCTAGAGCTTGGTTTATGACTGAATAGTAGAAAGTCAATGGAAAAGAGAGTGAAGAATAATTAGGAATTTAAAAACTAAAACATCTCCACATACCTAGATTATTCGCAGTTCTCTGAAAGCCAGGTAATTAATCCAACAGGAAACAAAATGATACCAATCTTCTGCTCTTTCATGGAAAATAGAAGCATGTCCAAAACAAAATACTCTTCCTCTGGAATCAGAAATTTTACACATTCTCTCAGTCTCAAATCATTGTTTAATCACTGGAAGCATGAAGGAAGTCTTCCTTTAATTGAACCCCAAATTTCTACAGCAATTTAGCCAGACTTTGTTTAGTTCTTGGAAGGTTGGAAAATAACAAAAATTCTGTTTAAAGTCCTATATTATCTCAAGTGATCAGTGGTGTTAAAATTGCAGATATAGGAGGCTCAACTTCTATAATTCTGGATCAGCTTTCACCTATTAAAAGGTGGCCTCAGGTGTCACTAGAATATGAAAAACAAGCTCGGACCTTTTCCACACACATAAACCAGGAAAACATCAGCAAGACAAGATTAGGTTGAAACTCCCAGTCTGATCATAGAATCCTCTAGTCTGTTCTTTGATGATCACAAGACAAGGTCTCAGCAATTCTCCTTTAAATTATCTGTACAGTTGGCTAAACCCATGAATGACTCCTAGAGGTACAGCAATGAGTGTGAAACATACATAATCATTTCTTCTTAAAACCAGGCCCAGAACATTTATGAACTGTTATTTCAAATTAAATAGGAGCCATTCATTGAAATGACACGTTTGAATAATTGAACTTAAAAACCCATCACCTGATCATAATAAATAGGATTTTGTACCTTTCGCCAAAATACAATTTATGGCTATCTAAATTACATATTCAAAAGGCTTAATGGATTATTTAAATTCTAAAAATAATTTAAAAATGGATTTTAATACTTAAAATCTCTTGGTGTTGCCTGTACTCAATATGGGCAGTAATTCTGTAAATTGATTTAACGGCATTCTAAAGGTTTGTTTCTATGGCAACCAAATTCAGAAAACTAACCTCTTAGAGATGGTTGTCATAGGATTAAAGCAGGTGGCTGACTAATCTTAACTAGTGCTTTTCTTTCTCATTTTTCCATGGCTTTTCTCTCAGCTTCTTTCTCTGGGTCTCATAAGATTACATACAAAGCAATTACACAGGCTTTCTTACCCGTTTGTGAGTGTCTCATTCACATAATACTGTCTGTTGTTCATCCCCATGAGATCTGCCCAGTGACAGATCTTTTTCTTCCTGCTGCAATTATACACTAAAAGAAGCACTAAGTGGAAAATACCTCCATGAGTAATGTGTTAAAGATTTCTCAATTACACAAGTATTTCGGCTCCTCAAAATCATTGCCCAGGGTAGGGTTCTTTAGACAATAACTCCAGTTAGAAGAAAAGGCAACATTGTCATCAATAATTGTCTTAAATGGTCTCTCTGGATAACCCTCATTTATGACCATCTTTCACACTTGTTCACATTTCCCAGTATGCTAGATCAACATATTTATCTGTGCATAGCTCTTAGGTTACCCTGACAGGAACATGGGATATATGCCTATATTACCTTTTTTTTTAAGATTTTATTTATTTATTTGAGAGAGAGAGAGTGAGAGATAGAGAGCATGAGAGGGAAGAGGGTCAGAGAGAGAGAAGCAGACTCTCTGCTGAGCAGGGAGCGCGATGCAGGACTCGATCCCGGGACTCCAGGATCATGACCTGAGCCAAAGGCAGTCGCTTAACCAACTGAGCCACCCAGGCACCCTGCATATATTACCTTTATACTTAATTAATTTCCTTGCTTGCCTCTGACTTCTGAGAGAAGAGGCTATGGTATGCCTTTTACATCTTTGTAGCAAAAATGCAATTTCTGGTACAGGTGTTCCATAAATGTCTCTTGTTAAATTAGGCATGTTGAAGAACTTCTGTAAGTAAACTATGCATTTGTAGTTCATCAAATAATGGGCCTAGTTGGTTCTAAATCAGTACATTTGGTTCCTTACAGGCAGTAAGATCAGTGTTGCTAGCCTTCCACGTCTGCCCATGAAGGAAAACTGCTATGAGACTTGCCGTCCTATTGTAAGCAACTGGAAAACTGGGCAAAATACACAAGACAACTTGGGTCAGACATTGGACAGCAGGCAGAACAGGGCTGTTTCTAAAGAGAAAGGAGACCAATGAGATGAGACCTACAATTACCTCAGCTTTTGGCTTGGAGGCAGTTCCTGAACCATAAACGGCAAAGAGAAGGGGAACAAAACAGAGCCCAGTTGTCTTGTGGGGTTGAGGAAACAGAGATCAGAGTTCAGGAAGGTCCAAGCAGTTAGAGTTTGTGGGGCAGAGTTCTGCAGAAAACTAAATGGAAAAGAAATTCAGACATTTGCATTTTAGTCAGCGATTGAATACCAGTCTATGCATGCAGATGATGAATCTCCTCAAGGTTGAGGAAAGAATAACTGTTGGGAGCTGGGCACCCAAAACTTTCCAGAGCTCAAGCAAACTGGTACTTGTTCACATTTCTACCAGCCAGGATCAACTTATGGATTGCATGGAACAGTTATTAGAGCCCCTATCGGAGTCATACCTTAGTAGAAGGGCTAAAGTAGCCGTAGAGTTAAAGCTACCCTAGACCTGTCCTCAAGTTTATAAACAAGCCTTAAATGGGCCAACCTGATCCTTAAATAACTGACTGCCAGAACAAAGTCCAACAACCTTTAAAGGAATACCAAAAAAAAAAAAAAAAAAAACCCATTACTCAACAACATAAAATTCACAAAGTCTGGCATCCAATGAATAATTGCAAGAGACACAAAGAGGCAGGAGATAAATCAATACATACAAATAGATTAAAAACTGACAGGTGATGGAATTAGTATAAGGTAATTTAAAACAGCTATTAAAATATAAGTATGATCAGAGACTTAAAGGAAAATATATATGAGAGAAATGAATGATATAAATAAAAAGAACCAAATAGAACTTCAAGGGATGAAAAATAAAATATCCAATATAAAAATTTTACTGATGGTTGGGGCGCCTGGGTGGCTCAGTCAGTTAAGCATCTGCCTTTGGCAAAGGTCAGGATCCCAGGGTCTTGGGATCGAGCTGCACATCGGGCTCCCTGCTCAGTGGGGAGTCTGCTTCTCCCTCTCCTTCTGTCTGCCACTCTGCCTACTTGTGCTCTCTCTCTGTCTCTCAAATAAATACAATCTTAAAAAAAAATCACTGATGGTATTAATAGTAGATTAGAGCCTGCAGAAGAAAAGATAAGTGAACTCGAAGAAATACTAATTATTTAAAATAAAATATTCGAAATAAAGCACAGAGAGAAAAAAGACTGGTGGAGGTTGGGGGCATAGAACAGAAACTTAGTGACCTGTAGGGCAATATCAAGTGGTCTAATATATATATATATATATATATGTCCCTGAATTTGTGAGGGGCAGTGTGCAGTATGTAAAATATGTGTAGAAATAATGGCCCAAAATTTTCCTAATTTGATGAAAACTAAACCTACAGATCAAGAAGCTTAATGAACCCTAGTGGGATAAACACAATAAAAAAAAAAAAAAACAAAACACCAGACTAAGGTTCATCATAATCCTATCGCTCAAAGCCTGTTTTTTTTTTCCCCAGAGCCCGTGTTAGAAAACTCTTAAAAGCAGTCATAGGAGGGAAGGATAGATTATATACAAAGGAAGAAAGATAATCAAACACAGACTTTTCTTCAGAAACTTTGCAAGTCTTTTGACAATGTTTTATGATAACAGAATGGTACCTTTAAAGTGCTGAGAGAAAAAAACCTCTCAGCCAAAAATCATATACCCAATGAAAATGTTTCAAAAATGAAAGGGATGTAATGACTTTTACAAACAAAACTGGAGAGAGTTCACTACCATCAAATTGCACCTACAATAAATGACAGCAATGACATTGAAGGTGAGGAGGGGTGGAGGTTTGAAGGATGCTGTTGACAGTGTTTTGCATTATACCTGAAATTATATTATTTGAAGGTAGACAGTGATAGGTTTAAGATGCATATTGTAAATCCTAGAGTTATCAAAAGTAAAACACACAGTATGATTAATAAACCAATGATGGATATAAGATGGAATACTAAAAAACCCCTCAGTTCTTCAAAAGAAGGCAAGTAAAAAGGGGGGAAAAAAAGAGAGATACAAAGAACAGATGGAACAAATGGAAGTAGGATAATGTTACATTTATAACCCACCATCTTGATAATTCCATTAAATATCAATGGTTTGAGCCAGAGTTTCTCAACCTCAGTACTATTGACATTTAGGGCCAGATAATTCCTGGTGTAGGAGGTTGTGCTTTGTATCCTAGGGTGTTAATAGCATCCCTGGCCTCTGTGCACTGGATACCAGTAGAGACCTCCCCCACCTCTGCCATTTTGACAACAAAAATATCTCCAGACATTGCCAAATGTTAAGAGATGCTGATCTAAACACTCTAATTAAAAGGCAAAGAGTGTCTGAATGAAAAGCAGGATCCAATTATATTCAGTCTTTAAAAAAAAAAACAAAACCTATGCTAACATAAAGAGGGAAATAGATTAAAAGTAAAAGAGCGGTTTCCATGGTTGGACTGTTTGCACAATAAGGTCCTTTTGTGCTCCAAGAGTGTGTGACCACTGCTCCATCCTGCAGAATTCCACTGATCCCGCAGCCTTCTCCCACTATCCATTCACTCGTGGCAAATCACAAGCACAGGGATAACATCCAAAGACATGAAAAAAAAAGCCTCCTTGCCTCCCCTGAATTCTGTCTCCCAATTCTCCTTTCCGGTGGCATCTATTATCACAGTTTCTTCTGTACTCTTCTGAAGATATCCCATGCATTTGCAAATATGAGTACGGTCATATTTTTCCCCCACAAATGATAACACACACAGTATTGTGCACATGGTTCTGTCCCCTCATCTCCCTCAATATGGGTTGGAAATCTTTCATATCAGTACATAGAGCTAGATCTTCCCCATTTTTAAATTTTTATAGCTGGATAGCATTCCATTGTATTGATGTGCTGCAATATATTTAACGGTCCTTTATTGATGGACATTTGCTTCCAGTCTTCGCTAGCACAAATAATGTAGCAATGGATGACCTTGTACTCCTATCACTTCGCACCTCGATCAGTATGTAGGAAAAATTACAGAAGTGGAATCCTTGGATCAAAGACTATATATGTATTTGTTATTTGAGGACATATTGCACAATTGTCTCCTGTGGAGGTTATAAAAGCTTTTTTACTTTTGCTAATCTTATAGATGGAAAATGCTGCCTTGTATATTTTATTTGCAGCTAAGTGAGCCTGAATATCTTTTCATGTGCCTGAGCGGTATTGCGTTTGTTTTCTTGTGAACTATCTCTTCACATCCTTTGAGTTGGGTCTTTTCTTGTCAATTTGTAAGAGGTAGAGTCTGTGAACTGGTAACAGACGGATGGTCATGCTCTGACCAATGACCTTGATGCCAGCATCAACACACCTGTCACCTGTCTGTGCATTTATTAACCCAGGTATGGAATCTTGGCTTTGCTATTTGCTGTGTGACCTTGGGCGAGTTTCTTAACCTCTTTGGGCTTCAGTGTCCACATACCCAGCATAGGGTCTCGCTTAGCAACATGGCGCAGGACAGCACCTTTAAAACCAGGGAGTCGGCTTGGACTTGTGAGTCAACGACGTACAGGACACGTTTTTCCGTGGGGAAATTTTGCTTAGGCACCGAGGCCTGCACGTAGCAAGTCTACTGCGGAGTTCGGGAGTGCGCGGGGAGGAAGTGGGGCCTGGCTCCGTAAAGGCCGAGCTCTCCCTTTCGAGAGAGCCGCAATCCCGGGCCGTGACCAAGAACTAAAAATCGAGCCAAGAGGGAGCTACTTCCGCGGCGACAGTCACCCTCTCGGCCGCTCCCCCACTCCCAGGCGCGGTCCCCTACCAGGCCGAGGGCGGCGCTGCAGCCCCGGCGCCCAGACGCTGCGGGTGCGGCGCGGCCCAGGGGCCCGGGTGGGGGAGGCGGGGGTGGGCCCCGCGGTCACGTGAGCCGGGCCAGCTGTTGGTGGGGGGGCGGCGGGCCCGAGCGCCGGGAGTCTGGGGAGGGGGAAGCGCCCGACGGTCGCCTCCGCCACTGCAGTTGCAGCCCCCGATGTCGCCACAGTAATCGCCGCCGCGGCAGCATCCGCACCTTCGGCGGCCGCAGCATCAGCACCGCAGAGCCGAGCCCGGAGCCCGCCGCCCCGCAGGTGAGCCGCGGCGGGCACGGCTGGGAGCGCAGCAGCGCGTCCGCAGCCACTTCTCCCCGAGCGTTTCAGCCGCGTCCGCCATCGCGGTCCCCTGTGCCTCGTTGCCAACCCCTGTCCCTCCGAACCCGCGGGTAGCGCTACCCTGGGCCGAAACCTGGCGGGTGGTGGCTAGGGCAGACTGGCGTCTCTGGGGGAACGGGGGAGAGGTGGCCTCGGCCCGGGTGGGGGTGACTCGGGCTAGTAGGTTGAAGGGGCGCAGGAGAGGGACGCCCCACGCCGGGGCGCGGGCACTGCCGCCTGGTTTGAGCCTGTCTCCCCGCTCTACACCCCAACCCCATCCTTTGCCCTGACCTCCGGGTGCTTTTCCTGTGTTTCCATTTCCTGGTAGCCAAGTTGCTGCCCCGCTGGCGTGTGTGCCTGTGCCCCTCTCCCAACCCCACCACCTCTCGGGCTGCTCCCGGGGTTCGCAGCTCGCTCGGTGGTGGCAGTGCTGGTGATGGAGTGGGCCTGACACCTTGCCGGGAGGTAGCTCACCTGCCACCCGGGTAGCGCGAACATGGCTGCCTGGTGGGGCCCGCTGTCCTTGACCTGGCTCGGCGCCTACGTCCACCGGTTTGCGATCGCGAATCCTGTCCAGGGGACTGCCCTCCCCTAAGGGCTGTTGCTGCCGTCTATGCGGGCTGCAGGACTTGACACAACAACACCCCCCCTCCCGCCGCCAGCCACACACGGGAAGGTTCTTGGGTGTGTGTGTGGGGTGTCAGGACAGGTACGCCATGGCGCCAGGACACTTGCTGGTACTCGTGCATTTCTCCTATGATTATGCACTTCAGTCCTCGGTTCGCTTGAATGTCCGAGCGCTGATTATTTGGCGTCATCACTGCTGAGGTCTGAGACTAGTGTGGTCTGCAAAACAGGGCGGAAGCTTGAACTTTTAGGGAATTGAGGAGAACTCGGATTTAGGGGTTTAAAATGTCCATTAAACCCAAGTGCATCAAAGGAAGCTGTCATTCTCTCTGACTCAAAACTGAGTTGCTAGGGTTTCACATAATGGGCTTTCTGGATTTGCTATTTAATTCTGACTTGCGATTGTCTTGAATTACACTTGTGTCCAGCTTCCCCGGGGTGTGTGTGTGTCTGTGTGTGTGTGTGTGTGTGTGTGTGTGCCAACTGTGTTCCAAGCCTGACCAGAAGATGCCATGGGTTGCAGAGGAAACCTATGTTAATTCAAAATGGCAGCATGAAAAAAACCAGGCCAGGCGGAAGCCGTACAAACCACAGCTGACATCAGCTGCCCTCTGACTTAAGCCTTGGTGAGGAAATCGGCCGTAGGAAGGCTGTCCTGGGTGTTGCTGCCGCTGGTCCTAAGAGGTAGGGAGTGATTCTAGCAGCAGGCTAGATTTTAGGGTACAGTAGGGTCGTGGGGAGGTGAAGTGGGAAGTTTAGGGAGCTGTAATTATTTTCTCTAATTTATTGAAAGCTGGTGTAAGACCTAATTAGAATTCTCTGTGATTTTGATCTGATTTTCTCCAGGCTCCACTAAGGATGATTTATGTGGCTGCTTGTGTCTGTTTGATGCATAACTTCTGTTTATTTTATACCTACGAGTGGCTCTTAAAAGAAATGATTGTCGGGGCACCTGGGTGGCTCAGTCCTTAAGCGTCTGCCTTCAGCTCAGGTCATGATCCCGGGGTCCTGGGATCGAGCCCCGGATCGGGCTCCCTGCTCCGCGGGAAGCCTGCTTCTCCCTCTCCCCCTCCCCCTACTTGTGGTTCCTCTCTCGCTGTGTCTCTCTGTGTCAAATAAATAAATAAAATCTTAAAAAAGAAAAAAAAAAAAAAGAAATGAGTGTCTAGTGTAAACATCACCGGAGAACAGTACATAACAAATACCAGGTTCTTAGAGCAAGTTTCAGTGGAAGAACTGATAGAGCTCCATGATCAAGCACCCAGGCATCAGAGAATGATAAATTCTTGAAAGGTGACTCATTTTAGGATTTTTTTTTTTAACAGCCTTTCTTTCTGGTTTTGCTGCTGTCTGCCAGCCATCTCCTCATTTAGGAAGGGGGAGATGCATGAGGAGTCAAGTGTTTCAGGGATAATGGAATAGAGGAAGATGAGTGCTATGGTCAGGAATGGCAAGCTGGAAGCACTCTGCTGTCAACTCCCTTTTTACAGCCTGGGAGGCTGAATCCAGCAGGGTGACTGGGCTGCACCCAAGGTCATATAGCTGGTTGGCAACTGGCAGTGAGGATCGAAATCCAGGTCTCGTAACTGCCCAGGTCAGGGTTCTACATGTTACCTTTCACAGCCTGGGTAAAAGGGACAAACCTGTCATTATGAGGATGGCAAACAGAGCAATTCAAAAGCAAACTATAACATGAATTTAAAAATCAATGGGTATTTAAAGTCAGTGACTACATCTTAGTTTCCAAATTCAGAACCATTTAACTTCTTTTTTAAAAAATAATTAATTAATTTATTTGAGAGCGAGAGAGAGTGTGTGCACAAGCAGAGGGAATAGCAGAGGGAGAGTGAGAAGCATGCCCCCGGTTGAGCAGGGAGCCTGATGAAATGTGGGACTGGATCCCAGGACACGAAGGCAGACGCTTAACTGCCTGAGCCACCCAGGCGCCCCAAAACCATTTAACTTCTTAAACTGTGTGCACCTCATGTCCACATTTTCCAGTGACTAGACTGCTTCTATATTTAAGCACCAAAAACATAATAATTTTAGTCATATCCTTTAAGGTGAAAAACACATTCTTTGATTAAAAAATGGGGGGCTTGTGTTTGTGGAGAATCATTAGGTCAATTTCTTTTTAAAAGAAACCAAGTGGGATATGTAATAGCTTTTGAGTTCGTCGAATTATAAGTAAAAGGTAAACAAGGAACCTATTTTAAAATAACTTTGAATCAGCATTGGATAGAGAGGCTTTTTTCTAGAATTTAATTTGAATTCTCTTGGTCATATACCAGTAACCACAGATCTACTAAAGCCAAACTGGAAAGTGTGCATGGGTTAGTATTTGCGCAGAAGTGGTGAGGATACAAAATATTTCTTCTGGGCATTCCATTTCTTCAGCCCAATGATCTGTAGAAGGAGAAGGTGCGCAGGTTGCAGGGAATAGAAGAATAATTTGCAGTGGTGAAGCAGATGGGAGCTAGGTATGGATGATTATGTGCAAGGGAAGACTGATGATGATGCCGCACATGCTGTTTAAAAAAGAACTTGCATTAGAACATGAATGTGAAGATTCATTCACTTAAACTCCCCTGATATGCCAAAGATACTTAAAATCACAAGGTTGGGAAATACTTACCCATGTGCAATTTGTGTTTGTTAGAGAACAATAAAACAAAGTTATTTTTAGAAAGTCACCCATGATCTCTTCATCCAGCAATAATCAGTCCTTAGGAAAGTTTGGGGCCATTTTCATTGGAATGAGAGCCTAGGTCTGTGCTGTCCAATTCAATAGCCAGTAGCCACTACCCACATGTGGCTCTTGAGCACTTGAAATGTGGCTAGTCCAGCTGAGATGTGTGAACTACACCCCAGATTTCAAAATTTGTATAAAAAATAGTTTAAAATACCTCATTAATAATTTGTGTATTGATTATATATTGAAGTAATATTTTAGGTCTATTCAGTTTGCATAGAATATATTAGTAAGAATAGTTTCACCAGTTTCTCTTTATTTTTTTAGATGTGGCTCCTAGAAAACATAAGATTACATGATGTGGTTTGCATCTATCCTTCATTACACTGTATTGGTCTAGGTCATTAACAGAGAGTGGAGGTTGGTTGAGGTGTGTGGTACTGTGCACAGAACTGGGTGTGTAAGGAGAGAGACACTTGAATAGAAGCTGGAGGGAGACAGAGTGGATGGAGAAGGACTACCAGGAGGGAGTGCTCAGGGATCCTTGGTAGTTGGAGAGCATGAATATGAAGTGTGCTAGGGCTGCTGAGTTATGAGACTTCTGATGTGTGTGTGTGTGTGTGTGCCAACTGTGTTCCAAGCCTGACCAGAAGATGCCATGGGTTGCAGAGGAAACCTATGCATCTATCCTTCATTACACTGAGGTGGAAAAAGCAGAGTGTGCAGTTATCCAGGGTTTGAAGTCAATGGAATTGTGGTTGGCAGGGGTTGTGGTGGTGGGACAGGAACCAGAGTGGTGGGAAGTCAGCATGGACACAGCTACATGTCACACTGGAAAGTAACTTCCAAGTCTGAGATGTCTGGTTTCACAAATATATCTAACACATCAAAATGAGATGAACACATCTCATTCGGGGTCCAAGCTCTGGTTCTGCCTCTAATTAAGGGTGTGACCTTGAGCAAGTCATTCATCAAGATACTTCTCAGTCTCCTTCTTTTTTAAAATGGGATGAACAAGAGCTGTCCACAAACTTGCTAGGTGATTTCCATGGAATGAGATACGGCATATTAAAACATAAGGGTTTATTAGAATTTATATTGCTTTATTACAACACTATACCCTGAGATCACTTTTACTTCTACACATGTGCATACGAGGACAACAACAACAAAAAGACCAGCCTTCCTCTGGTTCTACCAATATGTGTTCTAAAAATTAAAAATTTTGAGTAATAATATTTTGGGGGGATTAGGACTGAGTTGGGGATCTGCACAGATTTCTCCCCTGCTTTCCCTATCCCAAATAGTTAATTATCCCAACAACATATATTGTTCAAGACATCCTTTCACCTTACCTTCAAATTCAGCCTTCATCATACGCTAATTTCCTACATTATATGGGTATATTTCAGTAGTGTCTACTCTGTTAATCTGTCTATTCTTGTGTCAGTATTGAACTGTTGTAATTACTGAAACTTCATAACATGGTTTCATACCATGCAGGGCTACTTTTTCCTCATTAGTTTTCATTTTTTAAAATTTTTTAAAAAGATTTTATTTATTTATTTGAGAGAGAGGGAATGAGAGACAGAGAGCACGGGAGGGAAGAGGGTCAGAGGGAGAAGCAGACTCCCCGCTGAGCAGGGAGCCCGATGTGGGACTCGATCCCGGGACTCCAGGATCATGACCTGAGCTGAAGGCTGTTGCTTAACCAACTGAGCCACCCAGGCGCCCCTCATTAGTTTTCATTTATGAAGCTTCTTGGCTTGTCCCACATCCTTTCTAGATGAGCTTCAGGATCATTTTTGGTCAGGTTGTATCCAAGATTGATTGCTGCCTCGTGACTCCATGGATTACTGTAGGGAAGACTGACACCTCCATATAGCATTGGATCTTCCCAGCAAAGCACAGTCATCTCTCCCTGCCCTTCAGATCTTCTCCTATGTCCCCATAAAGCCTTACAGTTTTCTTCATTGAGGAATTGAAAATCTCTCTCTAGTAAACTTATCAGAAAATGGGCAGAAGCCCTATAAAGAAAACTACAGAACTCCAATGATGGGCTTAGAAGCTCACACCAACAGACATGCTTCCTACCTTTGGATGGCAGGTAGAGTTGGGATGGTTAGGGCATCTTGGAGTCTGGGTTCTCTCTCTCCTACTTTCTTGTTATTTGACTCCGGACAAGACTTAACCACTCTTGATCTCAATTTTCTCATCTTTAAAAAGGGGATAATAAGCGGCTCCTGGGTGGCTCAGTCGGTTAAACGGGCTCAGGTCACTATCTCAGGGTTCTGGGATCCAGTCCTGTGTTGGGCTCCACACTCAGCGGGGAGCCTGCTTCTCCCTTTCCCTCTGCACCTCTCCCCGCTCATGCACATGCTCTCTCTCTCATGTAAGATTTTACATGTTTTACATTATTATGTATAATAATGTAAGATTTTGTGATTTTAATTATTTTAGTTGCTCCTGTCAAATGAATCTATAAAGCCAGTATCATTTTTGGATCATAGGTCCAGAGAGACTCTGGAAACATTTTGCCAAATTTTTAAAAAGTTCAATGGAACTTGGGAAAGAAATGGATGGAAGAGCCAAGAAATGTAAAAGATAGTTATTGGGGGTGAGGGAGGATCTGTACTTGCTTTGTCTCTGAGGTAGATCAGCCACAACCCTCTAGCACTTTGTTCCTGCCCTGTACTAGGGATAGGCACATCCTTTACCATCATTCTGTGGGTCTCTTCGACCCTCAATGTCATCCTTACCCCCAGCCTGGGCCTTATATGGAATGGTCTTCTTCTTTTTTTTTTTTTTTAAAGATTTTATTTATTTATTTGACACACAGAGAGAGCGCGCGCGCGCGCGCGCGAGAGAGAGAGAGAGAGAGAGAGAGAGAGAGAGAGAGAGAGAGGGAGAGAGCACGAGCAGGGGGAGCGGCAGGTGCGGCAGGCAGAGGGAGAAGCAGGCTTCCTGCATGAGGAGGGAGCCCGACGTGGGGCTCGATCCCAGGACCCTGGGACCATGGCCTGAGCTGAAGGCAGTGGTTTAACCAACTGAACCACCCAGGCGCCCCTTGGAATGGTCTTCTGAGCAACTCTTAAGGATGGTTACAAAGCTCTTGTAGTGAAAGAGATGGCTAAGATCACATGTCCCATTTCCTTGGGACGGAGGAGCAACCTGCCATCCAAGAAGGCAAGAGTGATGTAGGTGTTAATCACACCCTCTTCTAGAAGCTCCCCACGTTTAGGATGGTGGTGAGCTGAACTGGGTGAAATGTCAGGTCACTCAGTCAGGGTGACTCGGAGGGGAGGGGGCTGAGGGCTAACCAGCTTGAGCCTCACCTGAAGCAGAGACAGGTTAATGTTCCCTTCTTCTGTTCTTAATAGCCTAAATCTCCCAGTGCTTAATATACTCCCCTAAGGTGAGCTACATATCCTTGAAAGCTCCTATCAGCATTTCCAATCATTATTTTAAGTTGGGTTGCTGCCCTTCTCTCTTGGTTGTGTTCATGAGCACCTCTTCTAGGTGGTAAAGACCTTGAAAACATTGTTTTAGTTCCATTTTCTCTTGGGTTGAACAAGGTGCTTGTAGGTGGTTAGGGGCTCAAAATACGTTTTGGTAATTGATCTAACTTCTTAAAAATTCTCTTAAAGTAAGGTAGTGATCAGAGGCTCCTCTGAATATCTTTTTCTCCTCTCAAAGTAAAACCTTAGTGTATTTTTAAAATTGCACTTAGAAGTGCCCTAGTGACCTAAAAGAATTAAGGGAAATGTCTTAAAATGTCTTTCTTAAGCACTAAAGGAATTGGATTTTTTAAATAATTAAAAACCCAATAAAGTAATATGAGCTTGCTATAAATTTAAAATGACATAACTAGATAAAGGAAAATTTAAGGCTTCTGTCTCTGTATCCCATCCTTACTTTCACTGCCAATTCTCAGTTAGATATTAATCCTTCAAGGTTCTTTTCTCTTTCTCCCCCCCTTTTGTATATAGTTATATTTACATAAATGTATCTATATACGGACATATGTATATACATATATACATGCATATATTCACATATACGAATACAGGTTTCTTTTGATAATTAAATGGGATACATTTTCTAATGGTAAAGCACAGCAAATGGCTCTAGCATTAATGGGTATTTACAAAGTAGTTTTTAAGTCAAATTTCGCTAGACGTAATAAAGTTATCCTTTGGTTACCAGCAAGATTTAAGTCTTACTACTTTATTTCTTCTGTAGGAAACGAATAGTTAGCCAATTTTTTACAGGGACAGAATGTGAATCACCATTTTAAGAATGATTGAGAGGAGTTTTTGAAATCCCGGTTTGCAGAGTTAGCAGGTATGTATCAAATCACATTAGTGGGAAAAGATCACAATAGACAATGCATTATTTAGATGGGAGACGAAAGCAGATGGTGGGAATAGGAAGGTCATAATTCAAAGCAACCTTGCCAAATTCGTGGACACCATGGCAGCAATGTCAGAAATGAGAACGGAAGGAAATGAAAGGGCCCTAGATGTGGCTTACTTAGTAGCTTCCAGATCTTTCCCACAGAGAATGCTTTTGGCAGCTAACCACGTACCTGCCTACCTCAAACACATTCTTCCTTTATCTCCATTATCATTATGTCTCAAGAACTTTGTTTTTTTTTAGAACAAGTTAAAGGAGCAAGCCTTGAGTGTTTCTGTATTCTGTATATGCTATCTATATTATCTCATTTAATCCCCATAATAGTTCTTGGTGGACATCATGTCTACACTTTATAGATGAAGAACTTAGTAAGTGGAGCAACTGTACATGGAATTGGGGCCTGCCCGATCCTTTCTTAAGAAGCTATAATGTAACCTCTTAGAGAGATTAACTTAACTGCACAGTCTAACCCAAATCATTAATATGATGCAAGTCATTTGCTTTCTTTGTGTTACTGTGAAAGATGGAAAATGTCTTCCAACCTGCCACGTATTGGAAAACATCTTCCTTACAATGAACTTGATATGACTATATTTTTCTAATTTGGCAAGCTTGAGTGGAAAATTAATCTTGCTTGTGCTATTTATCTACTCTTTCCTGCAATTAAAAAAAATTGTTATATCCATGAGAAATGGATGCCGTTCAACTAATCTCTCCTCTTTCTTCACTCTAATAAAATCCCTAAAAAGGCTCTTCTTTTTTCTGGTTCAAATTCTCACTTTCTATCCAAGGTAGTAGAGGAGTCATGATAGTTGCCAATCATGCAGCCATGAGTTTTCTGGTAAGTGATACCGTATTTTAAATACCCCAGAGTGATGGACAGACAACTGGGTGTGGTGGAGTTTTTGCAGATGGTCCTGAAATTTACATGTGTCCCAACCTTGAATGTACACAAACTAAATAATGAGCCATATATATCTGCACTACTGTTTTTCAAATAGTATAGGACTCTCTTGCCATTTAGTACATACAAATCCATTGGAAGTGTTACCAAAGCCAACTACAATGACTGTTAATGTGGGGGTTTCCATGAAAATTTTTTGACATTTATAAGTTGGAAAACATCATATTAGAATATTTTGCATTATAGAGAAATTCCTGGAGTGATTTGAAGAATACTTTTGTGAAGTGACCATTTACCACTTAACTTATTCTATGAATAAATGCAGATTTTGATGTACAGCAATCCATTTGACCATATCTAGAAAGCTCTACATTTCCTTAGTTTATCACATGAATCATTAAGTTAGACATTTGGCCTTATTCATACTTCTCATTGTGACCATATATTGCAAATGAAGCAGAATCAGATTTGGCCCAAAGGTAAAAGTGAGTTCATTTGCCATGACTGAGTTTTACAGTTCTCCCCAATTCCCGGGTCTCTGCCCCATTGCAAGACTATATTTATTACCTGCGGTGAGTTAGGATAATAGGTTATTTTGATTGCAACTCTTCCTTTTCTTTTTTTTTTTAATATTTTCATTACAAATTCTGTGCTTTGGGAAATTTGAAAATACCTGAATATATGGAGGTTAAGAAATCGTGATTCTGCAACCCAGAGATACTACCACTTTTAAAAATTTTGTTGCATTTCCTTATGATCTTTTTACATCATCTGTTTAGATAATATACATAATTTGAATGATACCATATTTAATTTGTGTGACCTCTTTTCATTTCCCCAGGTTGACTCTGTTTTATATATTTTCCAGCTTTCCATGATATGTATAGATAGCCAATTACATCTCATATGTTTGTTTTGTTTTGTTTTTTGATGCTTATTATCATCTAAATGCTGTATTTTGGGGGAGGGGAATGAAGCAGCAGTGTCCCATTAAATTATCAGGGGTTATGATGAAGTTGAATAGTCATTAATTGCCTGGAATTTTGGTTTTACAATTTTTATTTATTTAAAATTGCGAGTGGGGTGGGGAGGGGCAGTGGGAGAGAATTTTTTTAAAAATATTTATTTATTTATTATTTGAGAGAGATAGAGTGCAAGAATGGGCGGCAGGGTGGAAGGAGAGGCAGAGGGAGAGGGAGGGAGAGTCTCCATGCCCAGTGCAGAGCCTGATGCGGGGCCCGATCCCACAACCCCGAGATCACAACCCCAGCTGAAACCAAGAGTCTGATGCCCAACTGACTGAGCCACCCAGGCACCCTGAGATAAAGAATCTCAAGCAGACTCCATGCCCAACATTGGGCTCGATCTCATTACCCTGAGATCATGACCTGAGCCGAAACCAAGAGTCAGACCCTTAACTGACTGAGCCACCCAGGCACCCCGGTTTTGCAGTTTTTAAATAGACACTCTTCATTTCTTCTAGCTAATAACCTTTATTGTAGTATTTTTGGAATGAATGACAACAGTTTGCAATCATTTCAATCATTAAGAAAAAAGTATACAGAGGGTATTTCTTAGCCGTCTTACTGAGTTAGAAATATTCAGCTACTTGAGATTATATTTAACTCTTCTTTTTTTTCTGGCTCAAATTCTCACTTTCTATCCAAGGCAGAGGAGTCATGATAGTTGCCCAATCTTGGATCTGTTCAATGAAGAACTCTCTTTTTTTTTAAGGCATTTTTAAAGAATTGGATGAAACTTTACTTCTTTAAAGTAGTAAAAATGCAAAACATTGAAATAACGGTTAACAATCCAAATCTTCCTGATTATCATGCACTCTGATTTCCCTGTGTTAAAGCTAGAGACCAGGAATGCATAGCCTCCTACACCTCCATTTGTCATATTAGGGAAAAGAAAACCCTGCTTTCTCAAGTAACCAGAGATGGGTCTCACCCTCTTTCGTCCTGAAGGCAGAGAGTATTTGCTGAATGGAGCAACATTCAATTAAAATTAAATGGTTTCCTTAAAAATAAAATTGAGAGGGCACCTGGGTGGCTCAGTTGGTTAGGTGACTGCCTTCGGCTCAGGTCATGATCCCGGAGTCCCGGGATCGAGTCCCACATCAAGCTCCCTGCTCAGCGAGGAGCCTGCTTCTCCCTCTGACCCTCCCCCCTCTCATGTACTCTCTCTCTCTCATTCTCGCTCTCTCAAATAAATAAATAAATCTTTAAAAAAAATAAATAAAATTGAGAAAGAAGGCAGAAAGTTGATGGCCTTTGAGGCTGGTGGATGCCTTAAGGGGGTTTATAGTACTGTTACGTGTGTGCTGCAAATTTCCACAGTCAAAGAGCCAGGCAGAAAAAATGAGTAATGCTTTTGAGGAGCAAAGAGGTTAAATAACCTGCACCTGTGGGTATTGCACACCAGTCTAAACTGGCTGCGTCAGAATCACCTGGGCATTTGTTAGAAATCTCCTGTCTGTAATCTCAGCCTAGATGTACTGAACAGAATCTACAAAGAGGGTGTGCCTAGGAATCTGCCATTTTAACAAACTCTCCAGATGATTTTGATGCGTGGTCAAATATGAGTATCATGCATGGAACCACAGCATGGGAGCACGTTGGCAAGATGAGATTTTCCTGCTCTTTTTCTCTCATTGAAGGTAAAATATAGATATGTCCCTTCTCCCTCATTTGCTCAACAAACATTTTTCAGGGTCTTATTATGTGCCAGTCTGTGTGCTAGGTGCCAGGGAAGTAAGGGTTTATGTAAGAGTTCTTGCCTTCATGGGAATTACAGTCTGATGAGCAGAGACAGGTATCTTGAAACTTGAGGGAAAGAGATACGGCAGGGTAGTGGGAACCAGGGGCTCACCTTTTTTCCCATTGCACTAACATACCAAACCAAACCAAGATCCTTCTCCATCCCCCTACTCCAATAATCCTCCCTCAAAGAGGTATCTAAGCCCCAAACAAGTTACGAGTAATAACTCCAAGAAAACATTCCCCGTATTAGATCAGTCCAGTGCTATTTCTAACCTTAAAAGAAATTTGAACGTCTCATCATGTGCTATGCTTTATTTTATTTTATTTATTTTTTAAAAATTTATTTTTTAATCTCGGAGGAGGAGAGAGGGACCCTGAGATCATGACCTGAGCCGAAATCAAAAGTCAGACGCTTAACCAACTGACCCATCCAGGCACCCCTCGTGTGCTTTGCTTTAAAAAGTTATTTGTTATAGAAAATTACAAGCATATACAGTATAGAACAGTATATTAAACCACTGTGTACCCAATCCCCAACTTCAGCCATTTTTATTACATAGCCAAACTTTTCTCATCTGAACTTTCACTGTTTCTTCGCACCCTGGATTACTTTCATTATATCATTTCACATGGAAATATTCCACTATGTATCTCTAAAAGATATGGGCTCTTTTTTCAGACATAACCACAATGTCAGAATATCTAAAACAGGAATTCCTCCATATCATCAAATATTCAATCAGTGTTCACATTTCCCCTATTGTCTTATAAAGTTTTTGTATCGTTTAAATCAGGATCCGAATAAATTCCATTCAGTTGGCTGATGTATCTCTTAAGTAACTTTGTCTCTTAATCTTTCTTTCCTTGCAGGTTTTGTTGTTGTTACTGAAGAAATCAGATTTGTCCTATAGTTTCTCCCAGTCTAGACTTTCCTGATTGCCTCCCTCTGGTGGCATCTGCATTCTCTGTAAACCAGTGGTTAAGATCTGGAGGCTCTATCACTCCAGTTTGATTCTTTATGCACGTTGTAGTTACACTTTGGACCATGTGTCTGATGTGCCAGGTGTAAACCGTTGGTGAGAAAGGGTGAGGAGCCATAGTAAGGATTGGTGTTAATGGTGGCAAACCATCACCAGTGAGTAAGAGGGAAGAAAGTAAACATTTATTAATCGCCCACTGTATACAGCCACAGGGCCTGGTGCTTTCCATATGCTCTCACATAAATGCAAGTGCTACGTTGTGTATGGGGGATTAGTTCCATTTTCACATGTGGAAATTCTGGTGCAGAGAGTTCATAACCTGCCTGTTTCTTGCAGATGGCGGGTGGAGTCAGATACGAGCAAGAGTCTGTTTGTCTTAAAGTGTGTCATTCTCTTGCCTCTGTACACACGGGGATGCAGGGCCAAGTAGGCATGGTAAATGAGTACAGCTGACCCAACACTGAAAAACGAAAGAACGAGAAAAGCAATAGCCCTAGGATGAGGCTAGGGGGCGCTCTCTTTGGCCTCAGTGTCAGGGCGTGGAGAGGACTGTAGGGAGGAGCCCCTACTCAGCTCCAGTCTTGATGTCATGCAGGTATGTGGACCCAGTGTTGCCAGATCTTTTGAGTTTTCTGAAGTCAAGTATCTGAATTTCTATAAAAAAGCTCTAGATCTAAAAATGCTAGCTGCTAATTCAGATTTTAAAAAACACTACCTAGGACAACATCGTGGGCCAAACCAAACCAGCGTGCAGCCTGCCACCCCCGTCCCACCTCAGAGGTATGTCAGCTGAAGACTGTGCTGATGACCAAGGCAGTTAACTGTCACAGGGAGGTGTTGCCCCTGAAATTAGAGAAGGGGCCAAGACATCAAGTGACAATGAACCAAATCTTCAAAAGGTGACAGAGCATTTAGATACGTCAAGGAAAAAGCCAATTTCTGAAGTCTGAACAGATCAGACCTTGACAAAGGAACAGCATTCCTCACGTACCTTTTCTCATCCTCTTGAGGACTGAGTCCTTGCTGTGTTCCGGATGGTATTCTGAATAGTTGATACATATTTGCAAATTTCAGCTCATTTTCGCCTCACCACAGCCCCGTCATGGAAAGGTGACAGGGGTCTGAGATTCGAACCTAGGTTGACTCCAAAGCCTGCTTACTTACTACTCTGTGTGGTCTTTCTTCTGTGAAATAGCTCCTCATTCAAGGCACTGAGCATTAGAAACTGGAATTCCCTGGCTGTGGGCTCCCAAAGCCTTATGCTCTACTATCTTGAGCTTTCAACAAAACACTTAGTAGGATCTTTCTTTCTTTGAGGCAGAGCTTGAGGACCCTTTTTTTAAACACTTTTTTTTAAAGATTTTATTTATTCATTTGAGACACAGATACAGAGAGAGAGAGAGAGAGAGAGCATGAGCAGGGGGAGAGGCAGAGGGAGAGGGAGAAGCAGGCTCCCCACTGAGCCAGGAGCCCGATGTGGGGCTCGATCCCAGGACCTTGGGATCATGACCTGAGCTGAAGGCAGATGCTTAACCATCTGAGCCACCCAGGCACCCTTTGAGGACCCTTTCATCGGTTTCAGTTAGCATTTACATCCAATTTCTAGTTAGATAATTCCTTTCCCAAACACCTTATACATTCTTTACAATCCCAACAGTAGATCTATGACAGAAAAACCAGTTCATGACTACCCTTTATCCTGTTTTCACTTCAGCAGGAATGTCAATAATTAAATGAATTTATCAATAAATAGTATAACATAATGTCTCCCTGACTTTTCTGGAAGCTGGTAATTCACACACCCTGGATTTAAGCTTACCCGGTCCGCTTGGTAAAACTGGGAGCTTGCAGAGTAAGGAAGCCTTGTTGGACATTTGGGTTTCATTTTTGTGTGCAAGTAAAAGCACTTTGTCACAGTTCTTTGCAAGACAGTTAATAAGCCTCTAGCTTATAGAGACAGTCATTTTCTTCCTCTCAGGCAATTGAAGGCTTTCTTCTTATTGGGTAAGGTGACTGATGAGGGACAGACCCTCGGGAGCTTCACGGAGATAAAAGGGCAAGACGGTTTGGCAGTCAGGCAAAGAAAACCCCTGCTCGACTCAGGCTGAGAGCATTCATGCCCTGCAATAACAACTCACTGGACTTGAGGACAAAGACCTTCTCTCGCTTGCGGCTTCCTTCCTCCTTGTCTAGACATTCTGTAAGTGGTCTCCTAGTTACCGGGGTACCATGCTCCAGCCCTGCACGCCTGCACCCCGCCTGCAGTCACCAGCCAGAGCGTGAAGATGCAGCCTCTGTGCAGGGAGCCCCGGGGATGCTTGAACATCTTGTTCCCATGAGGAGCTGCGACTCCTGAAAGAAGCTTCATAAGGAGGACAGTGGTGGTTAGAAACAGCGTAGGGGGACGTCACCACAACGGACAGCACCATCTCTAAAGCTGTGGGGTTGCGGTTCCCCTGCCTCTAGCCATATGTGGCTATTTAAATAAAAAAAAATTTTTTTAAGTGTGGTGAAATTCACATAACATAAATTTATCATCTTAACGACAATTTTTAAGTACACAGTTTAGTTTTGTTAAGTATATTCACATTGTTGTGCAACCAACCTCCAGAACTTTTTTGGCTTGCAAAGCTGAAACTCTGTCCCCATTAAACAACAATGCCCATTCCCCCTCCCCACCGCGGCCCCTGGCAACCACCTTTGTACTTTCTGTCTCTATGAATGTGACTACTCTAGGAGCCTCATAGAAGTGAGATTATACAGTATTTGTTTTTGTGTGGTTGGCTTATTTCACTTAGTATAATGTTGGCTCTTTAATTTTAAATTAATTAAAAATTCAGCTCCTCATGTGCACTAGCCATATTTGAAGTACTCAGTAGCCCCATCAGGCTAGTGGCCACTGTATTGGACAGCACAGACAAAGAATATTTCCATTATTGAAGAAATTTCTCCTGGACAGGGCTCATCTAAAGGAAGCCGGGCGGCTTATACAGAGATGTGGCTGGAGGCGGGGGCTGGGAGAAGGAATTTTTCTTACCATTCCAGCTGGTGAATAATCTGACTCCTTTTCTCCACCACAGAAACAATACTGGCTACCTGATGTTTTAATAATTGCCACTCACATCCTTCTCCCAGCCTCCAGTCTTCCAGCAGCATAGAACGTGAAAAATAATCCAGTTTGAGAAAATATACAGTACAGGTTACAGATGAATGTACTTTAAAATATTCTTAGCAAGTACATCTTAGGAAGTGTCTGTCAGTTTAACCATCTACGGAAGTTCAATTGGAGTGTTTCATTAATGGGAACTATTAGTTTATCGCTAACTTGGCAAGAATCCTAATTGGTATTTATCACAAAGAAGCCTTATTCAGTAGACCTACCCTTTAAGCTGTTGCTTTTAAAGATTTTTGCATGAGACCCACAGTAAGAGAGATGTTGTATCTCAACCCAGCGCATGCACACGCTTATATGTGTATATGTATATACCCGAACTTAAAGTTTCTTGTAACAACACTTACCCTTATTAAGTGTGATGCATATATCCTTTTATTAAAAAAATGCTTGCCTATTCAAAAAAAACCGCTGATCCTATCCACTAAAATGATTTCGTAACCCTCAAAAGGGCCACAACGTGCAGTTTGGAAAACACGGTTTTAAATCCACCTAGGTTCCATTTCAGGCCTGGAGTGTAATGCTGCTCCCCATCCCCTCTTCAGGTCCCCATGACTCAGAAAATGGCTTATGAATTACATCTCAAAACAAGCAAGTTTTTGTTTTGTTTTTTTTTCTTTTAAGATTTTTATTTATTTGAGAGAGAGCCAGAGAGCGCAAGAGAGAGCACGAGCAATGGCAGGGCGGGTGAGAAGCAGTCTCCCTGCTGAGCCGGGGCCCAGGACCCCAGGATCATGACCTAAGCTGAAGGCAGACGCTTAAATGACTGAGCCACCCAGGTGCTCCAAAACAAGGAAGTTTTTTAAAAAGCCATCAATCATAGCTTTATTTCTGAGTGAGTTCTGTGTACTCATTTTAATGCTGGTTTAAGTAGAGAGTATTATGATAGAAAATCTGTTATCAAATGGTCATACTGTGTTTTCCAAAGCCAAATATAAACAGTGAACACTTTTTCATGCAGTAAGTTTCTATATTAGCATGTGCGTTTGGGAGCTCATTGAATTTTAGCTTACTTTTCTTTGTAGAGGAGAATATTGCATCATAATACTATATCAGGTTACTGAGGGAAAGGGGGGAAAAAGATCTTAGTTTCTGGTGTCATGCATGAACAATTTAATAATTTATAAAAATCTTGTAAACAAAGATTTCAAAATGCATGTTTTATACAGTATATAGATGTGTCAACTTGTCAGATTTCTTTTTTCTTTTGTAGTGTAACTATCTGGTATGGTAACTAGTATTTTGACAGATAATAGGAACAAAATGGAGTTTCCCTGAATCACTTTCAGAAGCATTGCATCTTGGGGTCAGCAGAGAATTGACTTCCTGAAGGGCCTATTTTTTTTTTCACCTTAATAGAGGAGATAGCACTGTAAGAGGCCTGCCCGCCCTTTGTGTGCATAATAGTAATGAAAATTACTCCTTGAGCAACACTGAAGTAGGCAGGCTGTAGAAAAAAGTAGAAGAAAGTATCAGAGAATAACTGTAACAATGCTGAATAAAAAATTTCATCCTTGGGGCTGAGGGGTGGACAAAATGACTGAAGGTGGCCAAAAGGCACAAAATTCCGCTTACAAAATAAGTAAGTCTTGGGGATGTCATGTACTGCATGGTGACTATAGTTAATAGTACTATATTGCATATTTGAAACTTGCTAACGGAGTAGATCTTAAAAGTTCTCATCACAAGCAAAATCATTCTATAACTATGTGTGGTGATGGATGTTAACTAGACATACTGTGATCATTTTGCAATGTATCCAAATGCTGAATCAGTGTATCCAAATACTGAATCATTATGCCCCTGAAGCTAATATAATGTATGTCAGTTAGACCTCAATAACAAGTGTCATCCTAACTATAACTCATAAGAATTGGCCAGTTTTTTTTATTTTTTAAAGATTTTATTTATTTATTTGAGAGAGAGAGAATGAGAGATAGAGAGCACGAGAGGGAAGAGGGTCAGAGGGAGAAGCAGACTCCCTGCTGAGCAGGGAGCCCGATGTGGGACTCGATCCCGGGACTCCAGGATCATGACCTGAGCAGAAGGCAGTCACTTAACCAACTGAGCCACCAAAATAAAAAAAAAAAGAATTGGCCAGTTTTGAAACTTTAGATGTATCAGGACATAGAAAGTAGAGCCAAAGTGTTTTCTTTAAAATAAAATTCCAGGAGCCTGGCTGTGTCAGTTGGTTGAGTGTCTGACTCTTGATTTCAGGTCAGGTCATGATCTCAGGGTCGTGGGATCCAGCCCCTCGTTGGGCTTCGCTCTCAGCAGGGAGTCTGCTTGAGGATTCTCTCTCTTCCTCTCTCTCTCTGCCCCTCCCTCCCTCTCTCTCTCTGTCAAATAAAGAAATCTTAAAAAAAATTCCCAAATTGTTGCTATCCACTACGTTTATTTTAAAAAAATCATTTTTGTGTTTATGTAAGTATAAATACTTGTAGGGAAATTGGAAATCAAAGGAAAATATGAAAAAATTAGAATTCAGTGGTCAGGCTACCACTGTTAATATTTTGGGCACATTTCCTTTTCTATGTGTATTTTTACATAATTAAAGTAATTCATTTTGGATCTTCCTCCCCAGTCATTTCTCCGTGCCATTAAAAATTCTTTGCAAACGTTTTTAATGGTTTTATAGCATTGATGTAGCATGAGTTTTTAAGCTATTACTCTGATGCTGGACAATTAGGTTTCAGTTTTCCACCTGTATAAATACCACTGTGATAAACATTTTTGTTCATGAAACTTGTCCGTGTTCCTGATCTTTTCTTAGGGTAGATACATAGAAATACAATTACTTGTTGACCCCTTCATTTACATCTAATGAGCTGTCTCTTCTCTCTCAAAGCTGCCTTCTTTGAAAAGTTGTCTATGTGCACCGGCCCCAGCCCCTACCTAACACTTGACTTAAAAGCCTTCAGTAGGGTAGACCTCCATGTCTATCACGGAATAGACACTACAACCCCTGCCGTGGTCTGCGAGGCTTAACGTGGACCGGCTTGCCTACCTGCTTCTCTAGCCTCTTCCCCATTCTCTCTGGCCTCAGCTGCATTGGCTTTTTGATTTATTGGCTGCTTGCCCTTCCTCCAGCCACAGGACCTTCAAAGCTGCTTATTGTACCTCTGAAACAGTCTCCCTCCCCTGGCCATTTCTTCTTTGTGCAGGAGGAGGTGAGATGTCCACTTAGAGGAGGTAGGTGGAGGTTTGACGAGAAGTGAAGGTCTCAAAAGTTCATTCAGGAGGTAAAGAGTGGAATTGACTGGAGAGGTACCCCCAAGATTTCCAGGCAGCGATGGGGAACATGCTCATGGTGTATTCAGAGTTAGGAATATGAGACTCACATCAAGAGAAATGGAATTGGCATCCAGGGCTATGCTTACCTTTAGCTTTTGGAGAAAAGAGCTTGCTTAAACTCAGTCCACCTGGTGAGTTAGTAGCTACTTCCTAACATTTGTTTTCAGTCTTCTGGAAGTGTACTACCTCCTCTTTGCTAATTCAGTTTATATAGATGGTAGCATATTTTGTCATTAGAATATGTGGAGGGCTTCACAAAGAAACACTTTGGGGATTATTGGAGGGCTTCATGTGAAAATCTTCATTTCTGGGTTTATCGGGAAGTTGTAATGCTGTTCTGTCCAATAGCATTCCTACTACCTATGTGTGGCTAATTAAATTTAAACTAGTTACAGTTTGTAATAAAAATTTAGTTCCTTAATTATAACTATACTTTGATGGCTGCATGAGGCTAATGGCCACCATATTGGTCAGTGGAGATCGAACATTTCCATCAAGGTAGAAAGTTCTTTGGGACAGCACTGATCTAGAGAGTAGAAAAGGATCCAGCTAAGTCATCTCTGAGGCTAGTCAGTGTCTAGAATGGTGATCCAGGAAAAATAAAGGGACAATTATCCTTGGCTAGTTTGCTACTGGATCTGTTACACAGTTTGCTGGTTCATTTAGCATTAAAAAAAATAGACATTAAAATTCTGCTCCCTTCTGGTATTCCCAGTCTTTCACAAGATGCAATGGAAAAGCCAGCCTCTCTGGGCCCACATACCCCTGGGCTTCTATTGCCTACATCCAGATCATGATCATGTGATTCATATGACTTGCTAACCAGGCAGATGTCCTGGCTGAAGAATAGAATAGGTGCTCGTCAAAAACCCTGTGAGTTTTATTTATTTTTTATAGATGTATCTCATAAATGCGAGACCAGTGGATTGTTACTATTTTTAAGGGCCAAGTAAAGTAAGGTTCTGCTCATAGATGAGACACCAGCACTTTTGAAATGACCCAATGTTGGAGAAGGAAGGGAAGTTCTATCACACAGGGGAGGCAGACAGACACAGGTGAATGTACCCTTTCTCCACCTTGTTGTCTGGATTTTCACTTTATCTCGCTCAGCCAGCAATTCTTCCCATCCTCAAATTCTAGAAACTCGCTATTAATGCATTTTATCTTATAATGATTCTAGGTTTTTCTTACACATACAGGGTCTTGGTTGATCGCTTCCTACCCCTCAAGTCTGAAGATAATGGTGTTTTTGTGGAAATAGAAAAGGATAATGGGAGAAGGAACTGGAGTTTCTTTATCTTCCTGCCTTTTCTTTCTCACAAAGGGCAGGGAGAGATTTTTCTGAGCTGAGGGGGGGAGTGATTTTCAGAGCTATGGGCTCCCCTGCTTCTCAGGACCCTGGGAGGGGCCCGCCCTGCACAATGTTTGTGTGCAGGGACAGACTGACGTGAAGCAGCGTGGACGCAGACATAGCAATAGGGCCCCTCAAAAAGATGGTTCCAAACTCAGAATGATAACTGCTCCAGTTATGAGTAAGATGGTTTTGGTTGCCTGCCCTGTAGAAATGTTGAGATGCTGCTCTGTTTGAACAGTCTAAACCCAAATAGAATATCTTATACTCATGTAGCCTCCACAGTTTGCAAAATCTGTTCTCAAGCATTATGTCATCTGATATTGATGATAAACTTACGGGCTGGGGCCAAACATTTGCCAAAGAGAAAACCTAGGCGCAGAGAGGTGAAGTGACTTGCTCAGGGTCACACAGTAGTAGGTGGTGAGGCTGTTTTGAATCCCAGTGGCTTTGCTGAGAATGTTGCTTTCCTTCTCATTCATATTTTGGAATCGTAAAATAAAACACACCTAAGTCGGATAACTGAGGACACAAATATGATATTTGGTTTAATAGATAATGTTTGTTGACTGCCCATAATAAGGGGGTTGGGAAAGGGGCTGCTGTAGTTGGGTGGTCTGGGCCCTGCCCTCAGGGATCTTTATTTGAAACATTTGAAGCAGTACATTTACAAGAAACGAATGCACATCATCCTAGAACAAACTGGATGCTTTAGTGCATATAGATGCTGAGAAAATGACAGATTCCTTTATAGAAGGCGTCCTGAAAGAAAGGGATTTTGAATCAGATCCTGAAGGTTATGCACAGACTACGGGCAGGGCATTCTAGCCAGGTACAGAGGCATGGTTGGCTTCAGTTTTAAGAAAGAAGAAAAAAGCACTTGTTTATTATTTTTTGAAAATCTACCCTGCAGAAGACCTTGTGTATAGCTGGGTTTACAGTGGTGTACAAAAGAGACATGGTCCTCCCCCTTTCATATAACTTAGACTTTGGGGGGAAAGACCAAGTATTGATTGTTGGTAATAAAATCATTATACAAATATTTCCGATTGAGATTTGCTATAAAGGAAAAAGGTGGGATTCTATGAGAGCATACAGTCTGGTAACATAAATTCAACTGATGTTTGAGCTGGTACATGAAGGAGTAGAAGTTAACTAGGAAAAATGGTTTTGGTATAGGGAACAGAGAGAGGAGTGCTCAGAGACAGAAGTGAAGCATGTGCAAAGGCCCTGTGAGGATCAGAGGGGCTGGAAAAAGGCCTGGTTGCTGCAGTTGAGAGTGCAGAATGGTAAGTGGCAGGAGGTGAGGCTGGGGAGGAGGCACGAGCTTGGTCAGATTTTGGTCTTTATTTTAAGAACCATGGGGAACCTCTGAAGGATTTTAAGCAGAGTGACAAGACTAACATGATCAAACCTTTCTTTTAAAAAGATCGCTTTGGCTGCCATGTGCCAGTGTTTTGGAGGGGGATTAATAGTGAGTATGCAGTAACCCCTTAAGAGACTGCCATGGGGATCCAGGCTAGACACGGCGGCTTGGTGCAGAGTGGTGGTAGTGGAGATGGGGAGAAGTGGCAAGTTTCCAAAGGGATTTAGGAAATCAAGTCTACAGGTGGAATTTGGTGGTATGCTAGGTAACAGAGAAGTGGATGATAAAGATAGTTTTTGAGTTCCAGATGTTTGGGAGAGAAGATGAAATCAGCTTTGGGTATCAGGAAGGCATTTGGATCTATGGGTCCAGAGCTCCAGGAGAGAACTGAGCTGGCATTGACTGTGTAGGTCACAGCCACATGAGTGACCAGTGGGCATGGATGAGCTCTCCCAGAGAGAAAGGAACATGAAATGAGGAAGGAGGAGTAAAGCAGTGAGGAAACTCGGTGGCCACGTCGAAGAGAACGAGCCAGCCCAGGAGCACTGAAGAGGTTGGAGGAAAACCAAGAGATCCCTGAGCGTCGTGTCATTGAGGTAGAGCAAAAATATATAAAATAGGGGGAGTATCTTTCACTTTCTCTCTAGACCCATTTCCCCATCACTACCCCCAAATCCATTAGGTGGAAGCCACACAACTCTAGATCCGAGACACTTGCGTGGGACACTGTTACAAGTGTATTTATTTATTTTTCTATTACTGTGACAGATTGCAGTCTGTTTGTGTTTTCTGCCGGGAACAGTAACCTCCTTTCTTTTCTCCTACATCATTGAGCTTTTGGCTGCCCCTGACTGCAGTTTGTGGCAAACCTGAGCTCGTTTACTCCCATGGAGTACTGAACACTATCTGGTCTCGGTGGCTCTGTAATTCTACTCCGGGCGCCCAGCTTCATGTGCCAGCTGGCATCTCTCTTTTTTTAAAATTTTTTTAAAGATTTTATTTATTTATTTGACACAGAGAGAGCAAGCGAGAGCAGGAACACAAGCAGGGGGAGTGGGAGAGGGAGAAGCAGGCTTCCTGTGGAGCCAGGGAGCCAGATGCGGGGCTTGATCCCAGGACCCTGGGATCATGACCTGAGCCGAAGTCAGACGCTCAACCATCTGAGCCCCCCAGGCGCCCCCCCAGCTGGCTTCTCTTAATGCGCTAGCTGCACAGAGATCAATATGAAGACGATGTTCACTGGTGCAATGTGTTTGAAGAACTCACTATTGGAATGTCCCACGTCACGCTGCTTCCAGGCCGTCCCTGGCATTCTCTCTCTCTTTGCAGGATGGCTGCCCCTCCTCCAAGTTACTGTTTCGTGGCCTTCCCACCGCGTGCTAAGGATGGGCTGGTGGTGTTTGGGAAAAATTCGGCTCGGCCCAGGGATGAAGTTCAGGAGGTCATGTATTTCTCAGCTGCTGATCATGAACCCGAGAGCAAGGTTGAGGTAAGCCCCGTGTTACAGTCTCTCCTTGGCGCTCATTCCCTTCCTCCGGCTTGGCCCAGCGCACCTCTCCCTAAGTCGGCTCACCGGCCAGAACTGGCACGTCGGTTCTGTTGATTCCTGAGCCCACGTAGGTTTGTTCACGGCCTTAAAAACAGGATCACATGGGGAATAATACTACTTGTGGCTATAGCCCTTGTTTTATAATTAAGTAAAATGTTAACATGGTTCCAAAGTCAAATGTACAAAATAAGGTGTATTCGTAGAAGTCTGGTATCTAGCTTTGTCTCATTTACTCTACTTACTTTTTCTCCTGTAGATAGATGTTCCATGTTTTGAAAGTTCTTTTGGTTTGTCCTTCCATTTAAAGAGTTACCTATGTATGTAATAAACTATACACACACACACACACACACACACACACACATTTATCCCATTTCCTTTTCTTAGATAAATGGTGGTGTGCCATGTACACGTTTGTCCACTTTGCTTTTTTCAACTTAAAACTTATCTTAGAGATCACTCCATATGGTAAATGTATATGTAATAGTACAGTACCTCTGTACTATTCTTCATTCCTCATTTAGAGCTACAGAGTGTTCCATTCTATGGATGTATCATGGTTTAATCAGTCCCACGTTGCTGGACATTTGGGTTGTTTTCCAGTCTTTTGTTATTACAGATATGTTGTATTTTGAAGGGACTGATAGCCCGGTGTATCTGTTACAATATCTGGCCTTGGTTTATGTAATGTATCATGTTAAAAAATTATCCATCAATTCCTATTCTGAGTGCTTACAAATCAGTTTTTGTCAGTCCTTCTCTGGGATAGATACCTAAAATGGGATTGTTGGATCACAGAGTAAATAAGTGTGTAATTTTTTGGATATTATCTTATTTCCTCACACAGGTGGTGTACTTTTGCATTTCTACTAACAATGGAACAATGCCTGTTTTTCCGTATTCCCAGAGTGTACTGTCAGACTTTTGTGATGGCTATTTTATGTCAATTCTATAGTCTGCTATTTTACTAAATTCTTTCATTGGTTGTGTCAGCTTTTATCATTGATCCTTTTGGGTTTTCCAGGTTTGTTGTTATCAACACGTGCAAACAGAGATAGTCTGATTGTTCTTACATCTCTGTTTTCTTGTCTGATTGGCCGATAGCTTGGATTCAGTGTTAATATTTAGTGGTGGTATTGGTTATCTTTGTCTTGTTCCTAACCTGAGTGGGGCAGCCTCTAGTGATTCTCCAGTCACTCAGATATTGGCTTTAGGACTGAGATTTATATAGTTTTATCATGTTAAAAGTATACATCAATTTTTACTTTTTGTGGTTAAAAAAAAACCCTCAAGAATAGGTGTTAAATTTTGTTAAAGGTTTTTTTTTTTTTTTTTTTTTTAGTGAGATGGAGATAATCATTTGATTTTTTTTCTTTCAATTTATCTGATAAATTGAACCATCTTTGCATTCATGGAATAAACTTCTTGGTTATGGTGTATTTATTTGTGTGTGTGTGTTTCAATGGTAGTTGTTTGTTAAAGGATGAAGAATATAGAGAAAAAAATTGGGGGTGGGTAAATTAATGAGCTCTTTCCACTGATGTAAACCTCTGTTCATTGGTGTTCTATACTTTCTAAGATAAACTGATTTTTTTCTGGTAATTGTGCTAAGTTTTAAAAGGGTATTCATCAATGTGTGTTTTATTTTCTTATCTGAATCTTTATCTGTTTCAGTCTTTTAAAGGCAACTAAGCAGCACCAAAGAGCAACAGAGCTCTGTAAGGAGCTGCTGACGTTAGGTGGATTGAGCAGAGGCGGTGACACAGCCAGGCAGCACGGAGTATGACTTGGCATATGGATTGTGTGCGGTTGGGGCAGTGACAGCCTGTCTCCCGTAGGACTTTCTCAGAACCACTCTCCTCTCGTGTTGCACCACTAACTGGGTCCGAGCCCCTAAACTTCAGGACTTTTCTTTTGTAGAGGCAGAGAAGAGTGCTAGGTTCTCTGGTGATCATGCTAGGTTTTATTTTATTTTATTCATTTATTAATGTTGTAAGCAACGCCTAAATATACATGTTTTTAAGATTTTATTTATTTACTTGAGAGAGAGAGAGAAAGTGAGAGAGTGAGCACAAGCAGGGTGAGGGGCAGAGGGAGAAGCAGACTCCCCGCTGAGCAGGGAGCCCGCCACGGGACTCGATCCCACGACCCTGGGATCATGACCTGAGCAGAAGACAGACACTTAACCGACTGAGCCACCCAGGTGCTCGATCATGCTGCTTTTTAAATGGGTATTCATTAATATTTCAATGTCCATGTTGTTTGGATTTGAATGTTTCTCTCTTCACAGAACCAAGTGCACTGGGCATAGGTGAAGTTTGCAGGTTTGAGTTATTTCGACTTTCCCTGTCTGTCTTCCCTTAATGTTGCTTTTTTTCAGAGTCATAGCGACTGAAACAATACTTTGATTTTCATGTGGGCAGATTTAATTTCCCAAAGATAGCTGCAGCCAATCCCATCCTACATGCACTTCTTACAGTGTGATGAACACTCCTCCGTGGAGAGGTGAGGGTTATGCCCCCACCCCCTCCCATGAATCTTGGTGAGGGCTTGTGTTTGCTCTGACCCGTGTAGCCTGGTGGAAATGATGCGATGTGACCTCCAGGGCTGGGTCCTAAAGGAATTCAGCACGGAGTCTCTCACTCTTGGGATCTGACCCTAAGCATCCAGGCACTATGCTGGAAGGAACCCAAACCAGCCCACATATGAAGAACATAGGGAGGGGCCCACATGGACAGGCACCGAAGTCCCTCAGCCAACAACCAGTGTCAACCCATAGCCAACTGCCGGATGTGTGAGTGAATGGCCCTTCAGACAATTCCAGGCCTCAGACACTGTGGAGTGGAGACATGCCATCTCTGTGGCGCCCTGTCCAAACTCCTGAGCCGCCGAATTCATGAGCATAATACATGGTTGTTTTACACCACTAAATTTTGGGGTCACTTGTTAGTAGCCATAGTGACCACAGCATCATACAAAAGCCATTTATAAATATGTCTGAAATAGATATTTTAGAAAAATGTGTTTTCTTTTGGGAGGGATAGGCTAAATAACTCAGTATTTTACTTTCACAGGTAGTCAGGGTAGAAAATAGACTAGGTTTCTTTCACTTGTTAACCCATGTTATATTATCACTCCCCTACACTGGGGAGGTTCAATGACGTCTCCTGGCATAAATAAGTGCAGTTTGATACCTACTGGAATTCGTTTCCAAGGCAACCTGACCTCCTTTCTGAGTTGCCTATACCTGTGTTTGGAGCTGCCTCTGTACATTTCCACATCCGTATTCTGCAGGTAATAAAATAGCGTCACAGGTCAAAGACCAGATTCATTTTCCCCATCTCGTTTGTTCTCCTGCCTCTGTCAGCACCATTGTCTGCCACATAGTTTAATCTAGAAACCAGAGGAAAACTTTGACCCTCATTTTCCCACACATCCCTGGATGCATGAGGACGGCTGCCACCAAGTCCTGTTGCTTCCTGTCTCCTCCCAGGGCCCCTGCTCGTTCAGAACCACCCCCGTCTCCCTTCCGCTATCATCTGCTTATTGGTCGCTGGCTCTCTTTTTTGTAGAACCTTCAGCCTGCGGGGTCACCAGAATTTTCAGAGCACAGCTCTGTCACTGCCTTGTTTAAAAATGGTTGTGTTTACAGGAGGAGAGTCCGGGCTGATTTGTGTGCCATTCAGAACCCGTCCTGACTGGCACCGGGCTCCTTTTTCCTTTCTCTTTTTTAAAAATTGATAGGCTTCTGGGGCGCCTGGGTGGCTCAGTTGTTAAGCATCTGCCTTTGGCTCAGGTCATGATCCCGGGATCCTGGGATCGAGCCCCGCATCGGGCTCCCTGCTCCGGGGGACGCCTGCTTCTCCGTCTCCCTCTGCCCCTGCTTGTGTTCCCTCTCTCGTTGTGTCTCTCTCTGTCAAATAAATAAATAAATAAAATCTTTACAAAAATGTTTGACAGGCTTTTTTTTTGACGCAGTTTTATGTTTACAGAAAAATGAGCAGAAAGTACAGGGAGTTCCCATATTAACCCTTCATCCTGAGGCCTCCCAGCTTTACCTTTTATTAACATGTGGCATTAATGTGGTATATTTGTTACAATCCATGAGCCAACCTTGATACATTATTATTAACTAAAATCCATCATTTACATTAGGGTCAGCTTTCTGTGTTGTATATTTTAATGGATTTTGACAGACGTATATAATGACATGTATCCACCCTTATAGCATCGTACACAATAGTTTCTCTGCCCTAAAAATCCTCTGTGCTCTTCCTATTCATTTATCTCTTCCTAACCCCTGGGAACCCCTCATCTTTTCACTGTCTCTATGGTGTTTGCCTTTTCCAGAACATCATGGAGTTGGAATCCTATGGCGGGTAGCCTTTTCAGACTGGATTCTTTCACTTAGTAGTTATGTTTTCAGAGTTCATCCGTATCTTTTCCGGGTTGGTAGTGCATTTCTTTTTAGTGCTGAAAAATATCCCACTGTCTGGATGAACCACAGTTTAGTTTTCCGTTCACCTATTAAAGGACATCTTGGTTGCTTCCAAGATTTGGCAATTATGAACCAAGTTGCTGTAAACATTTGTGTGCAGGTTTTTTTTTTTCTTCTGGCTTTCTTTTTGGTTTGTTGTTTTGTTTTGTTTCTTAGCCCTGCTTCCCTCCTACGTGCAGGTCTTTGTATGGACATAGTTATTAACTCATTTGGAATACTTTTAAAAAGTAAAGATGCTTTTAAATGTAATTTTACATTGTGAATAGGTGATGTATTCATTTGGTTCAAAGATTAAGTGATATTGAAAAGATTTACTGTGAGCAGTCTTATTCCCCCTTATTGCTGTTCACTCTGGTTCCCATCCCATATAACCCTTCTTATTAATTTTTTGCACATCCTTCTAGTGTTTTATGCAAATGCAAACAAATATGAATACTTAGCCTTATTTTCTCACTTTTTTCATGAAAGTAACACATTATATATACTATTCTGAAACTTAATTTTTTAAATAGAAAATTTCAAACTCACGAAAAAGGTCTACAATGTTTTTTTTTTGTTTAATAATATTTTCTAAAGATATTTTCTACATCTGTACACAGAGATTGTCCTTATTATTATTTTTTTACAGATACACAGTAGTCCATTGTAGAGCTATCCCATAATTTTTCAGTCAGTCCTCTGTTGGTAGACACTGGGACTGTTTGCTGGTCCAGAAAGTCAGCCCTGAAGAACCTTGAACATGAGTCATCCTGCACCGGTGCAAGTATAGTCGCTAGATACACTTCCAGATGCAGGATCGCTGGGTCATGGGGTAAAGTTTTTGTACTAATTGCCCTCCGTAGGGTTGTACAATTTCTCGCTTACTTTTCTAACCTCATTCTTAATTTTCCTCTCTCAGCTTGTACCATAGGTTCCAGCTACACTGAGCTGCTCATCATTTCTTGAATAAATAACACACTTGCATTTCTCTGTGCTTTTGTTCATTCTGTCCTTTGCTAAGAAGGTCCCTCCTCTCCCCTCTTCTCATCTACTTGGTGGACTCTTAGGCATCCTTCAAGGCCTAAATACCAATATCCTCACCTCCCTCTAGTCTGTCCTCCCCCTGCCCCCCCCTTTTTTTTAAGATCTATTCATTTATTTTAGAGAGAGAGAACGGGAGCATAAGGGGAGAGGCAGAGGGAGAGAATTTTCAAGCAGACTCCCTGCTGAATGTGGAGCCTGACTTGGGGCTCTATCTCATGACCTGTGAGATCGTGACCTGAGCCAAAAACAAGAGTCGGATGCTTAAGTGACTAAACCACCCAGGTGCCCTCAAACTGCCCTCCTTCTAGGAATATGTAGTACTTTATGCATGTTCTGCCATTATAAATCAATGGAAATTTACAGTTGCCTGAAACCAGTGGAATGAATCTGGCCCCAGATGCAGAGGTCCTGGCTTCCAGTCTTGCTGTCCCCATTTCCTGCACCTTGGGTCTTTGAGCCTCTTTGAGACTCAGTTTACTCATTTGCCAGATGGTGATCATAAAACCCACTGTGTCTGCCTTACAGAGTTTTTTTGTGAAGCACATGGGAACTGACATTTGAAAGTACTTTGTAAACTCTAAGGAGAACATTGTGAAAAGAGTTCTTTTTCTTTTTTTTTAAAGAATTGAGTAGTGTTGAGAGATTCTATGACTCCGGGTCTCAGTTCCCAAACTCCTGTCTTTAGCAGATGGTTCTAAATCTGCTTTTCAAATTCACTCTTACCCCTTTAGTTCCCTCACAGTTACACCTGTAACTTTCCCAAGAACAGAATGATGGATTCTTTTCCACAGCTGGGCTTATGATCCACAACAAGTATCACGTAACTTTCAGAAAAGCTCTCATTAGCATATGGAAATTATTTTTCTAAACCATGAAGACTGAGAAGTTCCCATAAAACCCCATCTATTTCTCAGCCATTTCACGACATTTTAAACTTACATCTTCTGCAGTTTCCCTAGAAGCCTCGTACTTAAGCTTTGAGGTTCCAGGAATTCTTTTTCTGGGAATAACTCTGTGCTAAAAGGCATCCTGATCACTCATCCACCGACCCGCCTCCCCTTCCAGCTGGCCCTTCCTTCCAGGCAGTCTTCCCTTTCAAGTCGTCCACTCACCCGCCCTTCCTCCTTCCCTCAGTCTGTCCATCGATCCTCTATTCTATGGCAAGTTCTCTTTGCTTGAGGCTGGAAGAATAAGAAATAGGGTCCTTTAACAGAGTTCCTCAGTTTCTAAAATTACACTGCATATTTTTGTTTAGCTGCACAGTTAGAAGATTGGAGCATTTTATTTTATGTTCTTTAGTTTTTCTCTCGTGGATTCTGAGGTTTTTTTTTTTTTTAACAACGTCACTTTTGGATGCGGGGTAGGATAGATAAACACGTATCCATTTGTGAAGGGCCCTCTGTCCTCTCTGAGGATGCTGTACCACTGTGCATCACGGAACTCATCTCAACTTCTCCTCAAGCCCTGCTCCTTCCTATAGATAGGAGTGTCAAGGAAGCAGATGAATAATTTCCTGGATTATGACGTTCTGTGAGTGCAGGGTGTGCGTGTGCGTGTGCGTGTGTGTGTGTGTGTGTGTGCGTATGCCTGTAGATGGGTATGTGTTTCTATTCTTATATGGTTGAATCTTCTATTTAAGAAACAAGGGATCCAACATTAGAATACTGTTCCAGAAAACAATGAATTTCAGGTAAAGTTGACATCATTTATACTTGGTGCCCCCAGAGAATAATTATATCCCAATTTGTGGAGACAGAATTCTTTTTTCCTTTTAATTTAAATTCAAGTTAGTTAAGATATAGTATAATATTGGTTTCCGGAGTAGAATTTAGTGAGTCATCACTTCCATACAACACTCAGTGCTCATCCGAACACATGCCCTCCTTAATGCCCATCACCCACTTAGCCCATCCCCCCACTCTCCACCCCTCCAGCAACCCTCAGTTGAGACAGAATTCTTTCTTTTTTTTTAAGATTTTATTTATTTATTTATTTATTTGACAGAGAGAAACACAGCGAGAGAGGGAACACAAGCAGGGGGAGTGGGAGAGGGAGAAGCAGGCTTCCCGCTGAGCAGGGAGCCCGATGCGGGGCTCGATCCCAGGACCCTGGGACCATGACCTGAGCCGAAGCAGACGCTTAACGACTGAGCCACCCAGGCGCCCCGAGACGGAATTCTTGATAGCCAACTCAGATTTGACACGTAATGCTTTTTTAAAGAGTCTCTTATTATTATATAATAAAGCCCATCTCCATTTTACCCCTTCCTTTAAAGTTTAAAGTCTTCATTGTTTCCTTTTTTTTTTTTTTTTGGAAAGTGAGTTTTAATTTATTTATGTTTTCCTCCACATGAAGTTCTGTATGAGTTCAGTATCCCCAGTGAGATTATATAACTTTCAGAGTTTGGGGCAGTCTTTTGGTAGATCACTTCCTTTTTCTTCCTGGATAAAAATACTTCTAAGAAGAATAGAAAATTACCCATTAATGAGAGTTGGTAACATTGTTAGTAACGTTGTCCAGATGGCAGCTATATTTGTGGTTTTTTGGGATGTACATGTGTTTTGCAGGGGAGAGTGTCTGAATATTAATTCTGAAGATTCTCCTATACAGTAGGAGAGCACAGGTTATTCTGGAATAAAAGAGAGCTAAGCAAAGCTCCATGGCTGTGGGCAGACTGTGTCCCAGTCTTCCTGTCGGCTCTCTTTGGCCCCAGGAGTGGCAGGAGCCTCCAGCCTTGTGTGGAGCCAGACATGTCTCCCTCACCTCATGGGAGCATGGCTTAGCAGGGGCCTTCCTTCCGGTGTCCCCTTTTCCAACCCTGTTTCCGACCCCAGGCCTTTGCACCTCCCATTCTCAAAGATCTTGTGGCTTCAGGGAAATAAAAAAGCAGCTCTTCTAAAATGTGGCTGACATTTTTTTTTTTTTTGGTCTTTATTTGGAATCATATGAACCTTAAGGGCACATTTTCAAAAACCAGTCAAGTAGCAGGCAAGACATTGGGATAAAAAAGACAAAAACAAACCCCCCAAAACCTCAGTGATAATTAGCAATACTGCCTTAGGAGCAAATTTTCTAAAACTAAAAATATTCCTCCAAAGCGTCCCATTTTCCCTGCTCTTTTTTTTTTTTTTTCCCCACCCTAGGAAGTCTGGCTGACTCATCAACTCATTTCAGAGTGGTTTTCACTGGTGGTGCCAGGGTTGTGTTCACCATCTGAGTACAGTAGGAAGCACAATGGTTGCATTTCTTTAATTGAAACATCTATTGTGTGAGTGTCTCTATTCCCCTTTCACTGGGTGATGTCCAGAAAGAGAGTGTGCTGGAATGTGCAAAGGGTAGGCGACAGCATGAAGCTGATTTTGCTTTTTCATTTTTGACACAATCACACAAAATAAGAAAGGGCTTGCTCTGCAGAAGAATTGTCTTTTGTCTCTGTCTCTAGGGCTTTGTCAAGGCTCATCTTTTCTATCTTCCAACCTGGCACGGGTCCCCTGGAGCCACCTGAGAGAGTGACAGGCTCAGTGCAGGCGGTACCTTTAAAACCTTGACGATTAGCATTAGGCAGTGCCGACACTTAGAAGCATGCCTCAACCATGTGCCCCACTCTGGACATTCTTATGTTGTTATGTGGCCTTGGACCCGGAAGTTGTGCTAGCTGACAGATTTATTTTCTTAAAGGCAGGTTGGGAGAGGCTGTAGGGCAGCAAGAAGGTTTGCTTGTCTTTCTCTGCAGACCTCCTAAACAGCTTCATCACCAAAGTCAAGGCCAGAACCATCCCTGCAAAGATTGATCTTTTGAGTGGTAAACGTGTTCTTCTTTTTGTTTTCTATAGAAATCTGACTATGAATTTTGACTTGATACTAAATTGTTTTTGTCATGCTGAAAGATTTCAGGTGCTGTTTGGATTTTTTTTTTTTTTTTTTTTCCTGGTGAGACCTTCCCTGCTGCCTCAAATCGCACTTACTATCTGCTTCATTAATGATGTGGCAGTTGTGAAGGTCGGTGAATTTTATTTTAAAAAGAAATGACTGCCTGCAGAGGTCACATTCTAGATGGGTGACTTTACAAACTTTAGCTAATTACCTCTTGTGTAAACGTTTCCTATTTATGAGGTTTGCTCCCAGACTAGGATCTTAAATAACCAATCTATATGAGACAAGCGTGACCATCTGCTTTGACCTGGGTGTGATCAGTCACATTTCAAACACAATAGCATGTGTGTGAATTGCAGCCACAGAAGGGTCCTTGTTAGGCCCAGGCTGCTGCAGTCCATGACAGAGATGCCCTAAGGGGTGTGTGTAATAGGCTCACTGAGGCTTGGGCGCACCCCCCCCCCCATTTCCCCATCTCCCTACCCACCCACTCTGTAGCATATGAGGGGATCTGGTGCTTTGGCTTTCAGCCAAGTGCTTAGGAGGGGCTGATTTGGCCCATCTGGCTAGTTGGGCATCTCCTTTCTTCCTCCTCATTCTGAGTTTGGCCAAAAAGTGTCAAGTTGGCTGCAAATATTTTGAACTCCTACGAAGACCATATGGTCTTTTGGATTCAGTTTTCAACATTTTTATCAGTCAGTACTTACTGAGCTCTTGCAGTCCTATTACTCAGTGCCATCACAGTAGCTACCCTGAGCGTCACAGAGAAGGGTGTCCCTGGACCATGAACACACCTTTGACATCCCCATCTCTCTCTCTTCTCTGGCTCTTACCTCTTTCTGGAATACCTTGATGTCTAGCCCATTTTTCAAGATCAACTCAGATGTCACCACTTGATAAAGCCTCTGCCCACTTGGATAATTTCCCTCTTTCTTTGAACCTGTATTATGTCCCTCTGATCTTTGCTACTCACTTATTCCTTCATTCATTCTTTCAAAAAAAGATCTACTGATGCCTAGTATGTACCAGATTTCGGATATATCAGTGAACTAAACCACGGAGATGTCTCCCTGCCCTTATGGAGCTTACCTTGTAGCTGGGGGAGATGACATAATGAACAGCTTATGCAGTACATGAGTCAATTATACAGTATTTTGGAGAGGGATAAATGGAATGGAATGTGAAAAAGAAAGCAGGATCAGGTTGATCAGATGTACAAGGTGGGAGGAAGGGGAAGATGCAGTATATGTTGGGTGCCATAGACGATATAGCCTCGGTGACAGCTACTGAGGTCGGCCTGGTGGCCATGGTAATTTGCATGTGTACCTTCTCCTTCTTTCCCAACTGAAAGGATAGGAATTGGGCATCCTTACTGACTTATCTGCCAGTAGCACTTAGCACAAAATGCCTTGTGTGTGGTTAGTGCTCTGTAAATGGTGAAATGGAAATGAATGTGTAAAAACGAATTTGAAGACAAATACGGAAACGCATTCTATTTTTTTTAAAGATTTTATTTATTTGTTTGAGAGAGAGAGAAAGAGAGAGAGAGAGTGTGTGCCTGAGGGGCAGGGGAAGGACCAGAAGGGGAGGGAGAGGGAGGGGGAAAGAACCTCAAGCAGACTCCCTGCTGAGCATGGTGCCCAACGTGGGGCTCAGTCTCAGGACCCTGAGATCACAAACTGAACCGAAAGCAAGAGTCGGACGCTGAACCGGCGGAGCCACCCAGGCACCCCAGATAAACCCATTCTTATTTTTACTTTTTTCCTTCCCTTAAAAAAAATCCTTTATGATAAATCTATACTTAAGAATCTTAAGGGGCGCCTGGGTGGCTCCGTCGGTTAAGTGTCTAACTTTGGCTCAGGCATGATCTCAGGGTCCTGGGATCGAGCCCCTTGTCAAGCTCCCCACTCAGCGGAGAGCCTGCTTCTCCCTCTCCGATTGCCCCTCCCCCTGCTTGTGCGTGAGCTCTCTCAAACAAATAAATAAAATCTTTAAAAAAAATCTTAAATTCCGTCCATATTTCCTCATTATTTTCAAGACAGAATTTGTCACTGGAGCTCAGTGTGCACAGGGGTTTTGGAAAATGTTGGTCAAATGCCTGAACTGCTTTTTACATGAAAAAACACAATTATAAGATATAAATTTCAATTACAAATTAGAAGAGCACAGAGGACCATAGTTTGCTGCTTTGGCTAGGTTTTTGCTCTAACAGAATCATTTTTCAAAGTAAACAACTTCTGGGAACTGAATAGGGGAAAACATTTCAAGAGTGTATTTTATTATCAGTTTGCCATGAAAAACTCAAGAGTCTCTTGACAGCCTCTGGATTTAATTAGCTGTAAGTTTACCAATATTTATCAAGTGAAATAACATTATCCCAATGCAGAGCGACGCCCCACAGGGATTATGAGGATACGTGTGTCACCTGATCAATGAGTGTGCATGCCACACTCGTTTCAGCTCTTACCTGAGGTTTAGAGATTATGGAAAATCAATGCAGAATAACTTTCTGGGCTGCATTCAGTCGATATAACTGGGTCTTGAATCAGAAAAGGATCCAAGGCCCCAGTTGAGCCAAGGCTTTTCAGTGCCCAATTTAAAATGTAAACGGTTGCTGCTGCTGATAAAATTCTCCCCCGAGAGCCAAAGAGCTCTGTGTAATTTAGAGTCCTGAATTCCATGCTGCATCCACCACACGGAGACTGATAGAGTGCCGGAGTCAGGAGGCTCCTTACGGATAACCTAGCTTAGTGGTTTTCCAGTTTCTCCAAGGGAGCTCTCCCATGGGCCCAATGTGGGGAGGCAGAGGGATGAACCAGCAGGCCAGGCTCTGAGCTCGTCCCATGCCCCATCTTCCATTTGCCTCAACACACTTTGACCACTTTTATTGTCTTCACACTTCCATGTAAGAAGTCGTGTGAAGGCAGGCTTCTGAGGCGAAAAACCGTTTGATCTAGAGTAGCTCACTTGTTTTCCAGGTAAAGACACAGCGGCCTGGAGAAGGTTGTATACAACACCAAGGGGTATGTCTTGCAGGCCTGACAACAGTTAGAGACATGCCCTTTCAGGACAGTCTCCTTGTGTGTCCACCGCACAGGCTTAGTGTGTGAGTCAAATGAGACAGACAGGGAAGCACAGTGTATAAGAGAGCATTTAATGCATTCATTAAATGTTAAATATTATCATCATGTTCCCTTTTCTACCACTAGAGCAATTGTGGAGGTTGTCAAACTGGGTTCCAGGGAGCTCTTGGGATCATTGCCAGGGGCATAAGAACCCCCGTTCTTCAGGCAACACATTTTCCCTTTAATCCACTTTCTATGTTAGGCCTCCAGGTAAAGTTTCTTCTATAGTAGGGCTCTATAACTTTAAAGAAGTTTGAAAACCACTGATCCAGAAGGATTTTTTTTGCCTCTGAGAATAAATAGCTATGTATGTTTGGAACGCCGGTGCCCTCTGTGCCTACTGAATTGACCAGACAGAATATTTGGGGCAGAGGTTGGCTGAATACCTGGTTTGAGAAGATGACTGCTGGACCTGTGAGCACTGTGGATAAACTGGGCTTGAGGCAGATCTGACACCTGATCGACAAAACTGCCCCTCACCAGTAGACACCTCTGAGCTGCATTGAGACTTGGGGTGCTTTTTAAGTCTGGTGTTCCTGAGGCCTTTCATTTTTTTTTTTTTTTTTTTGGCTCTGTTTGTAACTCCTGGGGTGGTTCAGTGTAAGTACCAGGGTGGAAACTAAGTGGATCCTGGCAGGTGATGGTCTTTTCTTTCCTGTCTTCGTTTTTCAGTGCACTTACATTTCAATCGACCAAGTCCCCAGGACCCATGCCATTGTGATAAGCAGGCCTGCCTGGCTTTGGGGGGCAGAAATGGGAGCCAACGAGCACGGAGTGTGCATAGCCAATGAAGCCATGAATGCCAGAGAACCAGCCGCGGAGACGGAAGCCTTACTGGGGATGGATCTGGTCAGGTACGAGGTGGTTCTTTGGAACAACTGCTCACAACAGGCGGGGAATGGGGACAGGATTTATGTTTCTCCAAACCTCATATTTTGTAACATAAGCCTCCCAAAGAAGACGTGTGCCTTTTGATATGAAGTTCAAGGTGATAGAGAAAAAAAGAGAGAGTAGATTACAATGGAATATTATTAAAGCAATAAAAATGAACCAAGTGCTACATGCTTGAATTTTTGAAAACATACTAAGTGAAAGAAGCCAGATGCAAAAGGTCACATAGTGTATGATTGCATTTACATGAAATGTCCAGAAGAGGCGAGTTCATAGTAGTAGAAAGTCGATTAGTGGTTGCCTGGGGTTGGGGATGGGAAAATGGGGAGTGATTCCTAATGGATATGGGGCTTCTTTGTGGGATGTTGAAAATGTCCCAAATTTCGATTGCAGTGATAGCTGCGCAACTTTGCGAATATACTAAAAATCACTGAACTGTCTGTTTTAAGTGGGTGAAGTTTATGGTTTGAAATACATCTAAAATACAGGAAAGAAGAAAGGAGTCATATAAAATACATAAGATATAAAGGAAAAAAGAAGAGACATATGTCCCTCCTGTCCCCCCTTCGTTTCCGTCGTCTGTTTCCCTTTCCCTGCTCCGCATTACGGTGGGAGCGGATGTGTAGGCTTGGTGGGTTGGGGATCTTTGCTTGTTTTCTGTTGCGTCACAAGCATCAAGAGTTGTGTGCCTGGCCTGTGCTGGCTGATCAATGACTGGGTTTGGACTGAATGACCAAAGGAGAGGGTGGGCTGGAGTGAAATGACATTCTGAAACGACTTTCTTTTTTCTGGGATCGTGAAATGCAATAGAATCATGACTGAGTTGAAAAAATATTGGGCTGGGAGCCAGGGGCCTTGGTTTTCAGTGTGAATACATCAAGATATAACACATCTCTGGCCCACAGTCTCTACATTTGTTTGAAGGGAGGCCTTAGATTGGATGACCTCTAAAGAACCTCCCAAAGCCAACATTCTATGCAAAGGAGTAGAGGTTTTGACCCTTTGTAGGCTGTGTAGGGAGGAAGTGCACGTTTATGCTGAGACCTCTGTGGTCTGTAGCTTCCACCAACCGATGGACAGGTCTGTTAACCTTTCGGGAAAGGGCCCAGTGAGCTTGACATACCTGTGTGAGAGTCATGGGCCGCAAATAGGGATTCTTCCAAGGATTTACCATGAAACAAGAATTTGAATTTGGGAGCAGCTAACTCCAAGACGCAGAAAAACCTGGACCAAGCACACACTTTTGAAGGATCTGAATTGTACCGAAGGTAGATGTCAGAGTGAGACTCTAACCTTGGCCCAGTAAATTTCATCCCTTTGCCTGCCCTGGTCATGCCCATAATGAGGTGAAGCAGCCAGTGTGGAAGTAGGCACGAGGGCCAGAAAGATGCTGTTCTGGTTTTAAATCGCATTAATCTGCCCCATCTGAGAGGCCAGACCACCGTGAAAGGCTTTGGAACAGACGTCTTGACATCGGGTGACTTGTGGCCCTAGACTGCTGTGGCCCTAGCACCTCTTTCCCCCATCGGGGCCGGACAGCATATAACCCCACTGCTGTTCACAGTCTGTGGAGCAGGCTGTCCTGTCCTTGCCCCATGGCACCGAGGCGAGGTGGGAGGGGCAGGGTGGACAAAGGAGTATCGTTTCCCGTGGTCCCAGCACAGGGCGTAGGAGAGTGAGATCAGAGTCGTGTCTGTGGATGAGTGTCGAGGTCCCGCTGCAGATGGTGTGCACGGAGGGCACAGAAGTCAGCGTGGGAGGGCAAGTGCATGTACTGGGCGTCTCAGTGTGGAACGCAGCAGGCGGAACAGCGGGACAGGGAGCTAGACACCGCACAAAAGAAGTCACAGCTTCCAAAGGCGGGGTGCCCCTGGCTAGGTATCACATGCTCCTAGCACATGTTTGCATGGCCAGATTGGAGCCCTACAGAAGCCCTGGGGACAGGCTTCTGCTTGGAATGCATGCATGGGGCAATGTGACCAGAGGCTCCCAGGGACCTGTGGAGGGAGGAACGGGCCCTCCTGGGGGCACAGCTTGGGCAGACCTATAGAGGTGCTCATAGCACACTTATTTGCTCTGGATCTTCAAGATCAGATGGGTGCTTGCTTCTGCTATTCCTCTTTGGAGAAGATGACACTGACCAACAGAAAAGTCTACTTAATCCGATCTTCTAGTGAGTTTATTTTTTATCACTCTCCTAAGGTCTTAGGGTTCAGCTTTCCAAATCAGTGGTTTGTCACCAAGTCTTCCTAAATAAACTAAAATTGAGAAATGCCCAATGAATTCATATATAATGATCTGACTATGAAAATAAGCCTGTTACAAGAATACGTCTGTAGCATAATCTTTTCCTCTCCCTGGCAGCACAGGGAAAGTTTCTTCAAAAAGAATCAAGCGGGTGAATTTTAGTAACGATTGGTCTGTTGTAAATTCACCGAGAACTGGCTGACATGACCATCTTAGCAGGCACCACTGCCTCTGCTCCGAAGTTCTTGTGCTCCTGCCCCCAGAATTACAATGTGGAGGAAGAGATGGATACATGGACATGTACTAAGCACATATTATGTGCCATCCTCTTTCGAATCAGCCCCAGAGGGACGTACTGCCTTTTTGACTTGACAAATGAAAAAATCAGGTTTCAGAAAGGTTAGGTTACCAAAGGTCATGCTGCCAGTGGGTGGCACAACCAGAATTGGAAGCTGGCTCCCTCTCTCTCTCTGAGTCACTGTTTTTCTGCCAGAGGGGGCGGCCTCTCAAGCATACCCACCACCTACGTGGTCCTGGAGAGTTGTGCTTATATTTTCACGTTCATTATCTCATAAACCTGTCCTCAGAGCAACCTGATGATGTAGGTACTTATAGGTGACATAAATTTGAGTTCAAATATAGTACGCAACTTGCCCAGAGTCGAGCAGAGGGCAGTATCTGTGCCCTCTTTAGGGGGCCAACTAATTGGAAGGCTGGGAGGAGATTGCTGTGTCACTTCAGAAGAAGGACGTACTTTTTGATAAGTGAAGCTGTAAGCCACAGCAGTAGAGGGAGGCTGATAGGTCGGAGGAGAGATATGTTGAAAAGCACGGATGTCCCAACCAGGCACCCATTCCTGGTGAGATCTCTGCGTAAATTATATGCACCGAGGACAGCGGCTGGCTCTGGAACACTTTTATTACCAACCCACATACCTGGTGTATGAAGATTTCCTTTTGCCCGGAGGCAGGAGGGAGGATAAGCCCCAGAAAGGGGGTCTTGATAAGGCTGGAGCTGAGCTGGCCAGTGCCAAGGGAGCCAGAGTTAGAAAAGGAACAGAGAGAGAGGGCTGAGCTGCCCTTCAGGAGGGAGAAGCCGCTGGGTTCCTGACTCTTCCGTCTGTGTGGGAGGGAGGTGCCCAAAGACAGAAAACACTCCCATGATTTTGAGCCGAACGTGGGAGAGATATATTCTGCATTCAAGTGGCGTGCATCTGTGTCTCGGCCCGCGGACCGAACGTGTGATGCGTGTCGGCGTGCTTCCTCCCTCGGCTTCGTCCCAGCCTTTGGTTGCTGTGGCAAAAACCACATGGTAGGAAGGGACTGAGGTATACCTCTGGTTTTCTTGCTCCAGGCTTGGTTTAGAAAGAGGAGCGACAGCTAAAGAAGCCTTAGATGTCATCGTCGCCTTGTTGCAAGAACACGGGCAAGGTGGGAATTACTATGAAGACGCAGACTCCTGCCACAGCTTCCAAAGCGCGTATCTGATCGTGGATCGTGAGGAGGCCTGGGTGCTGGAGACCGTGGGGAAGTACTGGGCTGCCGAGCAGATCACAGGTGAGCCCGCGTGGGTGGGGCGGCCGAGCAGATCACAGGTGAGCCCGCGTGGGTGGGGCGGCCGAGCAGATCACAGGTGAGCCCGCGTGGGTGGGGCGGCCGAGCAGATCACAGGTGAGCCCGCGTGGGTGGGGCGGCCGAGGCGGGTGCTGCCGGGGCGCGTAGGAATCCCGCCGCTGACACACACCCTCTCTGTGCCAGACCTTGTCTTCTGGGCTCTGCTTCTGGGGAGGAACCTGGGGCGCGGGGATGTCAGCACTTGGGAAACACACCCTTGACATTTCTTATTTTGTTTTTGCTTTCTGGGCAGGACCCAATTTTGACTACCAGCAGTTTCATGACCCAGATGGTTACTCTGACTTGGCCAAAGGAATGGTGATTTTTCCCATTCCATTCGGTCAATGAACCACTAGGGCAGGGTCCTGCCCCTTCGTCACCCCCAGCCCCGTGGCATCTTGTGCTTGGAATGTTCCTCTGAAAGAGGAATTTGGATCCGTGTGGGGACCATTGACCGCCTCTGGGCTGACAAGCTCATTTCTCTGTGACACAGTGTTTCTAGAAAAGCAGAGGACTAGGGAATGTACTCGGAAGTGTGGAGTGCCCATTCAGTGGTTGCTCCATGCTCCCTGCAGCATTTGTTCTGAGACGGTTCTGAGGGAGGACATGTTAGAGGGGGCTGTGGTTGTCCTGTCTCATCACTTAGCACCCTCATATCGGGGAGCAGCTGAGGTCCCAGAATGGGCTAGAGGGTTTCCTAGAGGACTAAGGAGTTCGAGGGGAGCATTGGCCAGTGAAGCCCCACTGACATTCCTTAGGACTGAATGACAAGCACATGGACCGGGCGCTGCCGTTTCTCCCCACCTGTGCCCATGGCAGACACAGCTGGTGCGTCATAACATTCTCCCGTTTGGGACCTCTACTTGGCCTACGTATTTTTCTCGACTGAATTTGCAAGGAAGTCTCTTCTGTTTCCTCAGAATCGATGCTAGGGATGAAACCTGTTTTCCATCTCTGCCTTAGGAGGGATTGGAACCAATTCACACCTGAGTTAGAAGCAGAAGAGCTACTGCAATAGTTGAGAATCAAGCCCGTTGTTTTCTGTGGCCTAAGTCAGTGCGGTGATCAGGGTTGCGGCGGACGACGGGTATGTTGGGTCCCGAACGAGGCTGGCTTGCAGTGCTTGCCTGGAGGAGGGCAGCTTCTCCTCATTCACACAAGGGAGCCCTTGCAACGATCGCGGAGAGTTTCTGCACCGCCGCGTGCCCAGCATCCACCCACGTGTGCCCTCAGGACTGCTGGGGCCCGGGTGGGCCGCCGGGTCACCAAGCCTCCTGCTGCGCAAGAGCTTCAAACTCCTTTCCCAAAAACGTTCTCCTAGGACGAAGCCTTACTATCAAATGGTTCCATCGAGAGGGCTAGGGGTCCGTGCTGATAAGGCCATCATAGGTTGCTTTTCAGTAGAACTTAAAACTTTATGATCTATACCTGCCTTTCAAAAGCTTAGTTTCCCTTCAAGATATAGCTTAAAAAAATCCATCTCCTCAAAATGCATGTTGTCTTTCACCAACTATTGACATAAAACCCCAGCCATTCCTCGGCCTCATTGATTTCATGTCTTCGCTCCCTGCAGCAGTGTGATAGCCGTAGGAGTTTGTGAATCTGGCCCCTGAATGCTCACATTCCTGAAAGCAAACATCTACTATAAATCAGCCCTAGAGGAAAATACTGTCTGTGGAGTTGTTCACAATATTTTTTTGATAGCTTAGTATGAAGAATGCCAAAATCACTTATTTAGGCCAAAGCTACTTTTTATTTTTAATTTTTTAAAGTAGTTTTATTCTTGTGTTGTCCTCTGAAAAGATGAATGGCAGAGGGCCAATGCCCATCAGCTAGGAATACTTGTTTTGGAAGAATAAGTCAGTGAAGTAGAATATACTGGAAGAACTCAGTCCAATACTGGCCTTGTCTCTAGGGACTGGTTTTCAGGCAGTAACAGCTTTATTGCAGCTTGTGGTTTGAGCTCTCTATTTCATTCTCCAAGAATTTAGAAGATCAACATGCTCCCTGGAAGCAGCGAATATGGAGGGCCTTTTTGAACTACAACTCATAACTTCTTAGTGTTCTAGACAGCATCTGGAAACTTGAAGGCCAAGTTGTCCTCAGGGTGTTTGTGGCTGAGGCTTGGGAGGAGCCAGAGTGAGCCTGTCAGCAGATGGGAGAACTTCTGGCCTCACCCTCCTCCATCAAGCCCAGTGTACTCTGAGTGCAGGTGTTTCTTTCCTTAAAATTTTTTATTGTTATGTTAATCACCACACATTACATCATTAGTTTGTGATGTAGTGTTCCATGATTCATTGTTTGTGCATAACACCCAGTGCTCCACGCAGAACATGCCCTCTTTAATACCCATCACCAGGCTAACCCATCCCCCCACCCCCCTCCCCTCTAGAACCCTCAGTTTGTTTCTCAGAGTCCATCGTCTCTCATGGTTCGTCTCCCCCTCCGACTTACCCCCCTTCATTCTTCCCCTCCTGAGTGCAGGTGTTTCTGATTCTAGACTTCTTTAGTCACACTTACATTTTTATGAGAAAAATATTCCCATAGAGTTTCCATACTCATATACATGGCTATACATGTACACACACACACACGCACGCACACGCACACACACGCACGCACGCGCACACACACGCACATGCACACACACACACGCACACACACACACACACCCTACTGATAGACTCAAACACATATGATCGACAGGTGCATTCCAGTAGTTTAGAACCATTCATTATCAGTGCCACTGTGTTTTTCTAAATGTTGGGGCTTGAAAAAAAAGCCGAATGAAGAAGTATCATATCTGTATTTTCCAAAAATGATGTATTTGGGCAGAGGGTGGTGGTGTCGAGTGTTCCTTCAAGTGGAGGAAGGCTGAATGGGGAGGAGGCCTCTATAGTTCTGACATTCATAAGTCTTGTTAGTCGTGCCGTGTCTCTTCAAGAAACCGTTCACTTTTCTTGTAAGTAATAAATGCTTGGGGCTTATTTAGCCATAATGAGGGCTTCACCTGTTTCCCTTTGAATGCGAATTGTAAATCAAGTGACCGTTGCTCATTTAAAATGTGGTAATGCCCAGTCAGGACTGGTCACACCTTCTGGGAGGTCTCCTTAAAGGAGGACCAAGGATTGTGTGTTTCTCTCTTCAAAAATAGAATCGATTCCTCTCTGTAGTTAAAGTTGAATTGCAGAGAAGGGACTCCCGGTGAATTTCCATTTCTTGACTAAGTCTAAGCACATTTCCAGCTAACGGGGCTTTGTACTGTCTACAGAGGGAGTGAAGTGCATTTGCAATCAGCTTTCACTCACCACTAAGATCGATGCGGAGCACCCTGAACTCAGGAGTTATGCTCAGAGTCAAGGCTGGTGGACGGCAGAGGATGAGTTCAATTTTTCTGAAGTTTTTTCTTCAGCTGATGACCATCTAGACTGCTGTGCAGGCAAAGACAGCATGGACCAGAAAGAAGGTGAGTTTGCATACCCCTGGGACTCTCCTGCTCATACCTGCCATCTCTAGCTGTTTCAGAGAACTTGTCTGATCTTAGGACGGTGAGCCAAGAGGAGGAGATGAGAAAAGACCCTGTACATAGAGACCGACCTGTGCTGACGCCCCTGAGGAGCCGGCAGGGTGACGACGTGTGTCTCTTGTTGTAGGACGCTTCCTTTATCCATGGGAGGTTCTTCTCCTTCTGACGTGATTTCTCCTTTAAACATCGGTGTCTTTATGATACTTGTTGCAGCCTTCCTTCTACCTCAGCCTTTGAATATTTGACTTATTGTCTTCCGTGTTTACCTCTCTCATTAGCTTGCTGGGCCTTGAGGGCGGGGCGCTGTCCTTTATTCACCGTGGGATCCCCCCCTGGTGCCCATTACAGCCTTTTGCTCTGTGAACATTTATTGAGTTGAACTGTTGACCTGAATTCTCTTCCCAAACCCTCTGTCTTCCTTCCAGTTATTGACTCAATCAGAATCCAAATTGAGGTAAATGTGGTGACTGGATAGCTTGTTACTTTGGTGTCTGAGTGGAAACCCTTCCAAAGAAGCCACCGTGGCCACATTTTATATTTGCCAGTGATATTTGTGTTTTGTAAGTTAAACCTGTGATCATTCAGAACAGGGGTTGGCAGACTATGACTTGTTGGCAGCCAGAATTTTATTGGAACATACCCACTTATTTAGGGATTGTCATGGCTGTTTCCATGCTACAGTGGCACAGTTTCACAGTAAGTTACAACAGGGATGGTGTGGCCCATAAGCCTGAAATATTTACTGTCTGGTTCTTTAAGAAAAAGTTTGCTGACGCTTAATATAGAAGAACACTTCAAGGACTTTTGCTGTGGAGCTTAATTAATGGATACAATGGGTAGGAAGGTAAGAAAGTATCCATTTTAAAATGAGGGCTTAAAAAAAAAAACCCTAAGAGTTAAAAAGAAAACTAGCTTGATAAAAGTATATAATACCAGATGTGACATAGTCTCGCCAAAACATCAAACCTAAATCTGATGAAGCCTCTGGCTCTAGCTACTAGTTTACAGGAAATACAGAGGATGGGGTAACATTAAATAAAACACCAGGGGATGCCATCTGCAAAGTTCAGACTGTGGGAAATTCTATAGGAGAAACGGCCCAACAAATAAAATGCAAGGGAGTAAAACGAGAGGCCCAGATTAGAGGAGATTTGAGACATTATTAACCTATTGGATCCTGATTTAAATCAATAAACTCATTTATGAGACAATGAGAACATTTGAACACTAGGCATCAAGTTGTTGAAGAAATCAAGGCTTTTATAGTTAATATTTTTAGGTTATGATATATTATAAATAGAAACTTACAAAAAGGATTTGAGTTGTGTTAGTGAAGTTTAAGACACCTTTTCCCTATGTGATGCTTTGATTCCATCTTTCTGAACACAGACCGTAAGAATAGTGTTTTAATGAATTATAATCAGAGAGAAGAAATGTAAAGCTGGGGTCCTGTGTAGTCAAGGAATTGTTGACACATTTAATTGAAGTCAGAGCCAATAGTCATAATGGCTCTGACTATTCTAAATACTTCTCTATGTGAATCTCTCCCATTGCAGAGGCCATTCTCCAAATATCGTATTAACTCTAACCAGCAAGAGTGTACGAGAGAGCTTGCTTAGTGGTGTGCATAGATTGCATGTACTTTCCTATGGATATCATTCTATTGCATACTGCATTTGTTGAGGAATTGCTAAGTGCTCTAACAAAGAGACTCCAAAATAATATGGCTTAAAGACAATGGAGGCTTATTTTTCTCCCATGTTACAGTCTAGATGTATATGGACAGTCCAGAGCTGGTGGGTTATTCTGCTTGAACACAGACAGGACTTCCATCTGTGGTCCACTTGCAGGCATGTCCTCGGCAGCAGCAAGAGCGGGGGAAAAGTGAAGGGCAAACTGTCCTTTTTAGGGGGGTGATGAGGAAGTTGCACATATTATTTCATCTCCCATTGGTCAAGATTTGTCATGTGGCCACACGTAGCCGCAAGGGAAGCTGGGAAATGTAGTCTGTAGCCGGGCAGTTAATGTTCCCAGCTATCCGTTCAAGGGTTCTGTTACTAAAATGGAAAAGGAATGAATGGATTTTGGTTAACAACCTGCCACTGTTATAGCTTCTCTTTTTCTGTCTCTCTGTCTTTTTTTTTTTCTTTACAGAAAGCATCACTGTGCAGACTATGATTGACATCTTACGGGACAAAGCCAGTGGAGTCTGTGTAGACTCCGAGTCTTTCCTTACTACAGCCAGTGTAGTGTCTGTTCTGCCTCAGAACAGAAGCTCGCCATGCATTCACTACTTCACTGGGACCCCAGATCCTTCCAGGTTTGTCTGAGACACAGCTGTGCTGGCAGAAAGTATGTGCTTCCCTTGAAAGCTCATCCAATAAGTATATACTATGTTACTGTACCTCCCCTTCTGTAGCTGAGTCACATTGTTCAGTCGTGGTCCAATGTGGCCGATGCAGCACAAAGAACTTTGACTAAGGGAAGCTCTTGGCTTTAGTCACATCAGTTTTTTTTTTTTTTTTTTTAAGTAGGCTCCATTCCCAGCATGGAGCCCAGCACGGGGCTCGAACTCATGCCCCTTGAGATCAAGACCCGTGCTGAGATCAAGAGTCAGACGCTTAAACTGACTGAGCCACCCAGGTGCCCTTAGTCACATCATTTTTATGACATTCATGCAATCAAATTGTTTTAAATTCAGCGAATATGTATTGAGTTGATATCATGGGCCAGGTGTTGTGCTATATTTGAGGGATGCAAGCATAAATAACCACACAGTGAGACAGATGCAGAAATGCCCAAGATTTATCAAAGCAATCAATTCCTATAAATTAGAGGACAAAATGGTCCAGAGGCCATGCAGTCGGAAGCAATGTCAAGTGCACTGGCCACTTCCTTAAGACGCCGTGTTGCGGGGGGTTGCTTTCTGCCCACATACTTCAGCAAAGGGTTTGTATTGTTCAGTGTTTAAGAACACAACCTCTAGAATAAATTGCCAGGATTTTGAATTCCATGTGTCTCACTTAGTGGCTGGTAAGTTACTTAACCTCCGTAAGCTTGAGTGTCTGTACCGTGCAATGAGGATAACACTGGCTCCTACTTTGTATGCTTGTCGGGAGGATTAAATGAGATAATCCAAGTAAATACACAGTAGGTTTAACTTCTCTTTATTAAGACTATCTCTGATTTGCCAGGCAAACAGCAGTCCCGCTCCCTGGTAGTGTTCAGTCCCATATACCACAAGTCACATCGTCAGTGGCTTAGACACAACCATCCAGTGGTTTCTAATTCTGTTCATTAGCAGAATCACTTGGGGGAGTTTTTGAAAAGTACAGGTGCCTTGACCCAAACCTCTTGTGTCAGAATCTTTAAGGTGGGCTCAGGAATCTGTCAACTGTGACTGATCCTCAGCCTGGAAAACTCTAGAAGACTTTCTATTCCAGTAGTTTCCCTGGTAATTTTTAAGGGTTCCATCGGCTGAAAACCATTATCACTGTTTGAATATTGGGTGTCAGATCTTTGACTGCTACCAGGAAGTCTGTAGCTGTTCAATTTCATTCCTTCCAGCTGAACATATTTATTCTTCTCTTATTGTTTCAGGAATATAAGACAGTGATGGTGTCTAGCTAGGGACTGTTTCTTAGATGACTCAGGGGAAAGTCCAGTACCTCTCTTGATCTTTTGGCCTTACTTTTTCCTTTTTTATGTTTAGAGAGAGATAGAGAGCATGTGTGCAAGTAGGGTGCGGAGGAGGGGGCAGCAGGAGAGGGAGAGAGAGAATCTTAGGCAGGCTCCACACCCAGCAGAGAGCCCAACGCGGGGCATGATCTCACGACCTTGAGGTCATGACCTGAGCTGAAATCAAGAGTCAGATGCTTAACTGACTGAGCCACCCAGGCGCCTCTCAGCCTTACCTTTAAACTACTGCCAATATCAATTTTAGCAGGACCTGACTATTAAATTCAGTATAAGCTATTCTTAGTTCTTCCTTCCTTCATTTATTCATTCAACAAAACTTATTAGGCACCTACTCTATACCAAATATCATGCTTGTTGGGTGCTAGGGATGAAGTATGCACAAGGTAACAGGTGGCTTGGAGGAGATGTTGAAGGAGCAAGCTTCCACGGAGGAAGGATCCCTTGAGTGCCAGGCGTTCTGGGAAGAGGAAGAGTTTGTCGGGTACAAAAAGCAGGAATGACATTTTGGTAGAGGGAACATGCACAAATGCAGAGAGCCCTGAAGCAGTGTCCTGTCGTAGATTAGGTTTCCGTCCCTCCTCCGCCCCCCGCTCCTCCAGTAAACGAGCGCAGCCACTGTCGCGTGGCCCCTCTGCTGGCCTCAGCCCCACGGTGGTCCAGCCAGCCTCCCAGGATGTGCTCCTGTTTGAGCCCAGCCGCCGCCTCTTCATCTTACCTCCCAGGGCTCGACGCTCGGTCTCATGGACGGCCCGGCTCTCGCGCCCTTTGTGGTGCACCAGCTCTGGGGTTTGTCCTTCCCTGTCGTCTGGGCTTCCCCTCATGGACCCTGACTCGGCATGCCCCCATCGCTGGTGGCTCAGCCGCGTCTTGAGAACACACTGCTGGCTCACAGGGGTCCATGTGGTCACTTAGGGCCCTACTTTAAAGTGACGGGAATGCTCTGCCAACGTATTTGGACATGTTCATTAGGGAGCAGGAGCCTTTGAGGGAGCGGGTTGAACCGAAGGCCTGTACCACCCCTTCTGCTTCTGATGCCTCAGGCACCTGCTCCAACTGTGCTTAGAAGACAGGGCTCTGTGAGGCCAGGACACTAATATAAGGAATGCCATTTCCTAGACTGAAGTACATGGTCTCGTACAGTTCTAAACTTGGGCTGGGAAATAGCCTTCTATTGAATATGGAAAATTTCAAGTAATTTTTAAAAGAAAATTATTCACGGTTAAATTAATTGAAAAGACCTTAAAGACGATTAAGGGCTTTCCGGAAGACATTGATTTCTATCTTCCAGTGCTAAGTGAGCGGCATTTCTTACTGTGACCATGAGAACTGTCACACATTGAACATTTCCATGTTCCTCTCTAATTGGGCATGTTTAACATTTTGTATTTTGTCAGCAGGAAACATAATTACCTACTCTTGGGCTTTTAGGTGGTAAATCGGGGAAATTTTAGCTGGCTTTTGCTGACGCTAAAAACATTAGAGAGATGATTTCAGGAAATCATTTCAGAGCAGGGGGCTTGCAGAAGATTATGATCCAAGAGCAAGACTGTGTTCTTTATCCCTCCCAATTCATGTTTGGAACCAAAGGATGCGATCTGACTATTGTTCCGTCTGCTTCAGCACGTCTCTGCCCTTTGCTCACTGCAATCATTACAGATCCTTCTCTCGAGATAATTTGTTCTCGCATTCTCTTTTTCTCTTTCTCCTTCCCTCCCAGTATGCACCAGGTACTATGCAAGTTTGAGACCTGGATGGAGATGCAGAAGTCAGAGATTGAGAGATACAGGGAGATGCAAAAGACCTTTCGTTAATTTTACTGAGAAGGCAGATTCCGTAATATTAATATTCTGCTGAGTCAGTCGGTGCCTCTGTCACCCACGTCGTGACACCATCTGGCGTTAGCGCTCTGGTTCTGACCTTTGTAAGGCTTTTCCTCGGTGGAAGCCGACACTTGCCAAAGCTTCAGCGACCTGAAGAATTGGAGGAGGAAAGAGTAGGGAGGTACCTTAGCCCTTTGAGACCGTGACATTCAGAGTCCTGCAGGGTGCTGGAGCCAGCGAGAGCTGATTATGTGCCTCTCCTGCCAACCCCTGTGTTCAGTGACATCACACTGGGAACTTGCCGTGGGTCACACCATAGAAACTGGCAGACATCATGGGTCAGGGCTTATTTGTTTCAGATACAGTTGTCCAACCAGCACATCACCCAGAGGCCCCCAGCTCTGAGAAAGCCCACAAATACTCAACGTACGGGATGGATAAACCAAGAGGGGGAGAAAATTTAAAAACTTTCCATTTTAAATATTAGAAGGCTATTTCCTAACCCACTTCTCTCATTGTTTTAGGCTGTGTACTTAAGCCTAGGAAATAGAAAATAGAGAGGAAGTTCTAGGAAAATACGGTGTTTGGCCTTTTTTAACTAGTGGCAAAGAGCAGGGGAGATGCAAGGGACCTGGAGTATGTGTGCGTGTGCGCGCGCATGTTTCCTCCTCTTCTCCCAGTGTACTAAGCTTGAGAGGCTAAATTGGATTGACTGAGACTGTCTCATCTGGTTTATTCAAATGTGGCACCTCTTTGTTGGTGAAGACACACCACAGCCTATGTAAATACAGCTCTGTGCCATGCAGGGCACAGACGTCCACAGAGCTGAGGGCCCCACGCAAAATAGCAACCCCCCCCCCCCGCCCCACGATTTCATCCCAGATCCATCCAGCACCATCTCTCTCCTACCCTACAATTTTGACTTCAAACCCTTCCAGAGTATCTGGATCCAGCCCCAAGCTTGTCCCATGCTCCAAAAGTACTAGTTCGCTTTTCCTCTAAATAGAAAGGCTCTGCATTGGTAGGTTCTCCTCTCAGCCAGATGTGGCTGTGACTGTGTGATGAAAGTGATTCACAGTGAAAAGCCAGAGGGACACCTGCAATTGAGAGAAAACTGGCTCTTCTGGGTTCTTCTGAGCTTGGTTGAAAGTTTAGCAGATTCATCTGAGCAGGAGCCTGTGCTTCTCCCTGCCCTGTGCCAGACTTCTCTCAGCGGATCTGCCGGGGACTCCAGGGCGCCGCATAAGCCTGGCTTAGTCGCTAAGGGACTTTCTGCACCTTCGGTGAGAACAGAGCCATGTTTGAGGTCAGAATTGCTGGCTGGCCACTGATAATAAAATTCCAAACCCCAAAGCACAAAAAGTGTTCTGTTTTTCTGCACAATGTGTATAAAAACCCAACAGAAGGATATATAATGGTGAGAAGTAGTGGGGAAAAACTGACCTCAGCTTTGGACATCTGAATTTAGTTCTCCATCTGCCACTTATTGGGAACGTGCCTGTGCACCAAGCACTTAGCTGCTGTGAGCCTTATTCATCTCATCTGTAAAACGGGATGGCAATTTTTGCCCTGCTTTGTTCATTGCCATATCCTTAGCACCTAGAACAGGTGTCTGCTACTCAGTCATCACTCAGCACATTTTTACTGGTGAATGAATGGATAAATAGGAGTACCCGGAGAACTGAATGCAAGCACTTTGAAAATTACGATAAACTACAAAATGGTAGGGGTTTTCATGGTAATTGTGTTTTGAAAGGAGAACAGATTTTTTTTTTTTTTTTAAACACTGGCTCAGTGCATCTCTCACGAGGTTTTGGAAGACAGAAAGGACAGATAAGGCAAAGATGCCTCTAGGGGAGCGTGTTTCTTGGCTGTGGCTCCAAGCGTCACCCAAGGCTAACATTCTGCAGACCTCTGAGCCAGATGGTGGAAGCCTCTGCTGGGTTTCCTATCATCAGACTGTGTCTTAGACCTGAGATGTGTCTCAGGGAGAGCTGATGGCTGTGGTGACGTGGTTTCTTTTGTGTTGCTCATGGCTTCCTTTGTTTAATTGTCCCTCATGAGGCTGGATTGTCCCTTCAGAGCAGCTCAGCCAGCTATAAACCTCCTCATTAACCAGGCTGCTGGGCTGCCCTTTGCCACTGGAAGCGCTCCCCTGCTTCTGGGCCTCTTATCTTGTGTTCCTGTCACAGCGCACCATGGAGGGCCTGAGTGCCTGGAGCGAATTCCAGGGTAGGTGCCTTCTCCGAAACCGAGGACAGAGCAGAACTGGCTTTCTGGAGCCCCCTCAGCTGTGTCCTGCCTCAGAGCCATCCCTGAGACAGCCTGGCAGAGCTCCAGAGTATGACGAAGTAGGTCCTATCCTGTCCAGGTGGCCTGGGAGGGGTGGTGCCTCATGACCCCGGTGGCAGTTTCAACTTTGCCACTGGCTGGACATGTGACCTTGGTCGCGTCATTTACTTTCTGGGCCATTAATGAACATACATTCGATCAAGGGACATTTAAGAAGCTACCCTTTGAGCTTTAAGGGTGGGAAATTGGCAGAGGCTCTCCTCGCCTAGTTGGAAGTTTAGTGTGATTTTCTATAAGGCTTGGCAAGAAATCAGAAGGTTTGGGGACCACTGAGTTATCCACATTCTGCTTTTTTTTGGATACGTAGGCACAAATAATCAAGACTGAGTTATAATTCCCACATTCTGACTTAAAGAAATATTAGTATCATTGCAGTTTGTCATCAGCAGTAATTTTTATTCAATCTCAAAATATCTCCCTTTGACCACTTGACAAATCTGTGCCTCATGTTTTTAGCAGTTGAGGATGCCAGCTTCCTCACAGACTTTGGGGAAAAAAATCCGTGGAGAGCTTTGGCTGCTTTAGAGTATTATGGGAACCTCCTCATATTTACTACTTATCTTAAAAAGGAAAACTGATAGATAGGAAGGATACACATATGGGGCCTCTTGTCTTAAGATAGCGCCAGACACCCTTACTGTTGTTAAACTAACCTCCATCCAGCAGGTGTGGAATGGGTTTGAAGTTACATGGAATGTCCTGATTTTTACTACACTATTATCCTGGATATTGGATGCGGAAGACCACGACTGTGCTTACCATGAACTTCTTGAAGTCAGACTCACAAGTTCATGGGCTGCACGACATACAAAGAGAAGTTAAATAACAGGTTTAGAAGCTGGAAGGGACCTTAGAGATCATTTTAGTCCAGAGGAGGGACAGAGGGGCAACACAAGTGTCCCCATGGTTGGTCAGAGTCGAGAGGGGACGCCCACCCTCATCCTGAGCCCAGCCCATCCTCAGTCCCAGTGGGGCCTCACTGTCATGAGTCAGGCAGATCTGGGATCTCCCAGACTATGCCCCCCGGGGTCCCCAGAGCCACAGTGCTCGCCCACGGGGCCGCTGTGCCAGACGGTCCTGAGAGGCATGGTCAAGTAAAGCCCTGCCAGAGGTCGAGCCTGCCGCCAGCCCCATCGCTCAGGGTTAGCCTGTGGAGGTCATGGCTCTGGCCCTTTCTGGCCAGCCCAGGCCCTGTAACTGAGATGTGCACTGCACAGGCTCCGGGCTGTGCGGCAGGAGCCCAGACCCCGTCTCCCACAGAAGGGTGTCTGCGCTGGCCGGGGAAGCTGCAGATGAACGTCGGCTGGTGGACGGTATGCTGCACACGGACTTTTCAAGAGCCCCGTGTGCTGTTAGCCCTGAAGGGTGGGGTGCTTGCCTGCTGTGAGGTCAGAGACCAGAAGGACCCAGAGGCAGTTAGTTCTGGATGGCTTTGTGCGGGACTCTCCTTCCTCCTGCCATTTCCCTCCTGCTTCCTTCTCCCCCTTCCGTTACCCTTTTCCAGTGACCCCCTCACGGACCAGCCCTTCTGCAGAATCAACCGCGTGACTCATTGGATAATTCAACATTATGTAATCAGAATTGCTTTAGACCCTTTAAAGCTTTGCATCGATTGCTTTCACCTTCAGGGTCATCCATGCAACACTGAGTAGAAGGGAAAAGGACCGATGTATGTTCAGGAGGCTGTAGGAGGTGGCCATTGGCAGTTTGTGATCCCTCTGCGGAGGGTAGCCCCACTCCGTCCTGGGCAGGGCGGGTCCTTGGGCGGCCTTGGCCTGGTGGAAGTAGGCCGGCCGGCGTGCTGTGTGCTTCCCAGGAGATGGGTCTAGTCTCCCGTGAGTGTCTGCATGCCCTGCAGAGAACAGGGTACCTGGCACCTGTCCCTCATCAGTGCCATCCATTTTACCAGCGGGAGGCACGAAGGTCTCACTGCTTTTAATATTCACATGACCTTAGCCGGAGCCCAGTCTTGCAGAGTGACTTCAGGCTCTTCCTTCCTCTCCTGAGCCCTCCTTCCCTTGATAACCTCAGGGAACCAATCTAAGAGGTCACTTCTCATTACAGGTTTCCCCCACTATCCGTAAGTTAGCTTTACCCCACTTCACTTTTACGAAAGATGGACTTAGTATGGTACCTGTTTTCACTAACCACAAGAAATCCCAAGAGGATTTTTGCTTTTAGGAAATGGTAATTGCTTCTTTGCCTTATACCACTTTGGCTTATGAGAGGTCTCCGAGGAATGTTCTACCTTCAGGACCGCTCTACCTTCGAATAGCTGGGCAAGCCTAGCGGTGCTCCTTAGACTTAGGGTGTCAGGGGTCCCTCGGGGGTCTTGTTCACATGCAGATTCTGATTCGCCAGGATGGGGATGGGGCCTGAGGGGGATGCTGATGCCTCCCGTCCAAGGACACAATTTGGGTAGTCAGGGTCATTGGTTCCTGGCTCTTTGCAGATCGTGGCACACCTGGAAATGTTTGTGTGGCACACTGGCAAGGCCGCTGTGGCCACCTCAGGCCCAGCCACCTCAGGGCCCAGGGGTCAACATCCCACCTGAGGCATGGAGTGGCCGAGGTGCACCAGCTAAAGGGAGAGAAAAGAACCCAAATCCGATCAGTACCCACGGGAGTCTGGGTGTAGTCTTCTCTCTCCTCTCGTTATTGCAGGCGCTGCCCCACGGTGCAGCTGAACGAACGCGGCCCACCCTCAGGGCCCAGGAGCACTGCTTTCATTCACAACTGTTTGCTCTGGGTGCAGAGAGGAGAAAGCTGTCTCCCTATGTTACACTCAGCTGTGGTCTCCACGTGCCCTGTTGGCTTGGGATCCCAGGATGCAGTTTTTTAGAAACATGGCTCTTTTAGGGTGTGTGTGTGTGTGTACATGTGCCCAGGCATGCACAGATGTGTGTGCACGCACACAGCCATTTTTCCTAAGGCACACCATCGTGGCAGAGAGCTGAATGGGTCCTTGCATTAGTCACCTCCTACGCCCAGAGCTCCTCTTTCACACAGCTGGGCTTCTGTTTCTCTGCAGTGTGTTCTCTCGGGGGACTCTGGGAACCTTTGTGGCATCTGCAAAACAGGTAGAACTTAAAAAAAGAGAGAGAGAGAGAGAGAGAGAGAGAGATGGGGTCTCAGAGCCTTGCATTCCAGGAGGCCACTGTCCAGCGAGCCGTGGTAGAGAAAGGCAGACCTCTTTCAATGCCGATAGATGGCCCACTGCACCCTTTTCTCTGGACACTATGTGTCTGTTTGCCTTACTTTACATAACTGAAAGGGGCCTCTCAAACGGTCTTCCCAGAACAAAGCAAGTCTGTTTTGATGTCTCCTTGCTGTTAATAGAAGAACTTGCAGCTGGTAAATGACAGTTTTACTAAAATATGCAGTGGTGTCTCTGTCTTGGCACCCACCCACCACCCACCACCCACCACCCACCATGAGCTGGCTCAGGCAGTGTTTGCTGAATGAAAGGACAGTCTGGTGTCCTCAAGCCTCAAGCTCAGTTTGGCTGAAGCACCTCTCCTTTCTCTCCAGGTCCATATTCAAGCCTTTCATCTTTGTTGATGATGTAAAACTTGTCCCCAAAGCACAGTCTCCTTGTTTTGGGGACAACGACCCTGCCAAAAAGGAGCCTCGGTTCCTGGAGAAGCCAGACCGCCGGCATGAGCTGTACAAGGCCCACGAGTGGGCACGTGCTGTCATTGAAAGCGACCAGGTGAGCTTGGCACCGGGCCCGCGGGGATGGGGTGGGGGGGGAGGGGCAAGGCCTTGAGAGGGGAGGCAGGGGAGCGGTTATGGAGCTCATCATTTTCCTCCTCGCCAGCTTGCCTCCTTCCAGAAATCCAGGTACCCAAGGTCCTTCCTCGAAGGCTGCTGTTAATTTTTCCAGCCAGTCTCTTGAATCCAAATGAAACAAAGCCTCCACTTGTGACGTTGTTCCAGAACTCAGTGGGCTCGAAATATCCCTCTTTCGTTTACTGTTGACCTGGGAATAACAGAAATGTGCGGTTCTAGTAGGGACAACTGCTTTCCTGCTGTCTAAAATTCTTTGTATACTTTTGGGGGTAGAAAGTTGTACAAGATGGCAAAATTTTATTTAAGGTGCAATCCTGTGTTATTAAAAAAAAAGTAATCCTTTGAAAAAGTTCTGTAGATGGATGGTGGTGTTGGGTGTTCAACAAGGCGAATGTCCTTATGCCACTGACCTTGTACACTTAAACCTGGCTAAAACAGAAAATTTTATGTTATGTGTATTTTACTATAATTTTAAAAAGTTTCAAAAAAAGATTCTCAAATTTCCAGTTTTTTAAAAAAGTTATTCTTCAGTGTGCAACTCCCCACCCCACCCCACCCTTGCCCAAGCTTTGGTAAATGAAGTTATAAGACATCAATTCAAACGAGACACACACCCTATCTCTGCCCATGGCAGCCATTAGTGATAGATCACCTATAAAACCCAAGCCTTTGTTTTGCTGAAGGGCAGGGGAAGGAACACTGTTGTTAAATGCCCATCTGCCTCCCACGCATGTATTTAACAACTTGAAACAGGTCCTGTTTGTCCTGAAGAAAGGGACACCTTGTAGATAAATTGGTGCCTGCATTTGTGTGGACTGGGCGAGCTTATTTTCTCCTGCTTAGCATGGTGGACTCTATGAAAAGCACAGAAAGAAGGGCAACATCAACAGTAAATCCAGGGGAATTCAGAAAGAATCTCAGAGAAGGCAGCCTCGCTACTCCTAGAATTTGCCTTTCTGTGCCACAGAAACGACCATTTGGACGTGTCAAAGTCAAAGGGTTTTCACATCCACCTTGCCTGCCAAATGTTTCCCTGGAAGCGTGAGCACGGCCACCACGCTGCACTGGGTTTTGCTCAGGGCGGTCCACCTCGCTTCCCGACTGTGCGTGTTTTCTAGGTGGAGGACAGCAAGCCCCGAAGAAAAATGCCCCTCGGTGCATGGCTTTATGGCTGTTTGGCAACTAGAAGGCAGAGGGAGAAAGGGCCGTGTGCTTGAACTATTCTACACAAAATGTCAAAGAGATGAGACTGATGAGGTTGGGTGGGCTTTGACATTGAGAAATGACCATTGGTTTGAGTCAAAGCCGTGTTAGGAAGTGGTGAATGTGGTGACAGCAGCTTCTCCATTCTGGGACAAATTGGGCAAATGAAAGCTTTTCACGGTCATCCACTGTGAGTGAGTGGAAGGAATCTCCCCACCTCAGAACGAAAGTGAGTTGGGGGATAGGTGTGGCACGTGTTTATTCGCTGATCCATTTATTCATTCCACAAACAGTTATTGGGAATGTCTACTGTGACCCAGGCATTGGAGCATAGTGATGAGCTCAGTTCTCTCAGGAGATCATGGTCTAATGGCGGACGCAGGCAAGTCGACTGACCCGTATAAGACAGAAAAAGAACAGCCATGGCCGAAGTAAAGGCATTGACAGGGAGCCCAGAAGAGAGGTTCAAAGAAGCCTGGAGATGGGCACAAGTTGACAAGTGCTGAGGAAGAGCAGGGTGCAGTATTGTGGGTTGGAAGAATGCAGTTAATTCAGTCTGGCTGAAGGGAAAGGAGATGCGGGGGCCATGGCAGGAGGTGAGGCAAGCAAGAGCCTCGTATGTTACAACAGGCCTTTCCTGAGTGTGTCTCAGGAGTCCGGATTTTATCCTGAAGGCAGTGAGGACTTAAGGACGCCAAGCAGAGGAGTACCATAACCACCCTGGCATTCTAGAATGATCCCTGTAGCAGTTGTGGGGAAACAGATTGAATGGGGTGGGTGGGCCCCTGGGAGGCTTTCTTGTCCAATGTAGTGACCCGCGCTGTTTCCGTCCTTCCTCAGGAGCAGGGTCGCCAGCTGAGAAAGACCATGCTGGAACTAGAGAAGCAAGGCCTGGAGGCCATGGAAGAAATCCTGACCAGCTCTGACCCCCTGGACCCCACCGAAGTGGGGGATCTTTTCTATGACTGTGTTGACACGGAGATTAAGTTCTTTAAGTGAAGTAAGCATTCCCTTTCCCCTTCTTATTTAAACGTTCCCACCTTACTAAATTACCAGCAAAACAAACCACTCTCCTGTGTGAGTAAAATGAGAAAGTTCAGATGTGTTAAAGTCACACTCTTGTGTTCTGCCTTGAAGCTCAACAACGACCCCTTCTCCTACCACGTAGCTTCCCTTCTTTTGCAATGTAACGCGTCTCCATTAGCCTGTCGTTCGATTGTATGACTAATTGTGGATTTTCAGCTGCTCTCATTGCATCTCAGTGACCGTGGACACATTAGCCTTCTCACGGAGGACGACGGTTCATCAGGCCTTGGGAGGGGGCTCCACAGTGCTAAGTGTGCAGGAAAAGCAAAATCTTTGGAAGTCTTATTCTTTCTTTCAGTACTGGTTTCTTCTGGGTTAACAAAAGGCCCAGGGCTCTTGTGTGTGTACTTGAGGGAGAAGCTTCCAGGCCTCCCTTCCACATAGGTGCATGCCTGTCATGCAGAGTTCTCCAGATGTGTCTGCTGAGGGACACAACCAATGGGGAGGAACAAAGGGGGCCCCTCCGTGGCCCCAGCTCATCTCAATTCCCGTGATCCCCAAGAGTGTCCTCTCTACACCGTGCTTGTGTGCGGGGGGCCCACAGACGGCCCCTGCGCAGGGGAGCTGGTTAGGGGAGTCAGCTAGAGGCACCCACGGTAGAGACTCGGAGGCAGCCACACCCCGGTGGCTTCCCCGCATTACCGCTTGGCTCTCCCTGCACAGCAAGCATGCCCACCCCTTGGACATGTCTTTGTGGAGAAACGATTTCGGGCCTGGTGATGGCCAACTTCTTCAGAATTAATTAAATGGCCCCGTGGCATAGTTCCGCCCCACAAGGCTGCGAATTTCCCCAGCTAGCGAGGGAAAGAAAAGGAGAAACTCTTGACTGTTTAGATTTTTGTTAAAGTAGCTGGGATCTGAGCAGCGACTACATTATCTCAGCAGAGACTTTAATTAAACTGATTGGTTTCCAACGTCGTGTTCACACGGAGGATTTGACTTACCACCAGAGCATAGATGGGCGTGTGAGGAGGACCAGATGGGCTCAGCATTGGGAAGACAGAGGGCAAGGAGGTGACAGATGGATGCAGAAGCATTTCGCTGCAGGGTAGCGATCCAACCCCAGCCTTCCTGCCCAGCTCGTTCAATCCCACAAAGCTGCGTAGGATGCAGCTGGCTCTCCCCGCCCTTCCCTTTATTCCCAGTAGCTGCTCTTGGAATGAAGGTAGCTGAAGGGGGCAGGTGTAGGGGGGCTTCGCCCCAGCCATTGAAACTCTCAAGCACTGTGAAATGCTCTGGGGGCAGGAGATGATGAACAGACAAGTAAGCAGGTGTGGCCGCTAGTGGAAGGACGGCCCCTTCCTTACTCCGGCCTCACCCATACCAGTTGGGCCCAATCACGCTTCGTCACTGGTAGGAATTTGCAAGTGGAAATATTGTGAGCGTCAGTAATCTTTGAAGTGACCTAGGGTCAGTGACTCTGCACTGAGAGCGATGCGCGACAGGCCAGGCGGGCTGGAAGGAATGTGGTCCCACACACGGATGTGGGCACGGAGGGCCACAGGGCTTATCCGAACACATCTTGTTCTACCAACTTTCCTTTAAGAGTGTGGGTATCAGAGCGCCACGAGCTTTTGGGCCAGCAGTTTTGTGAATTCTGTATGTGAATTCATAAACGATGAGTGGTAGGGAATGGGAAGGATGTTTGGGCTGACAGAGTTACCACAGCCGTTTGTGGTGGCTTGTAGTTGCTGAGTCTCATCCAGGGCTTTCCCTGTTGATGAATGCAGGGTCTCCTCTTAGAGGGAGTGGCCATCCTCAGAGCATCAGTTTACAGATGCTAAACTTGGGGGGTTAGTGACACAGGTACCTCGCCCCTCCTAAGTCCACCTGCTCGGTGGTTATTTAAGACAAGGTGATGTGGAAAGCCACCCTAAAATTTCACCACGTGGTTTCACCTCCACCTGTTACAGAAACATTTCATCAGACCTAACACCTCTGAGATACCAAGGTGATTCGGGGTTTTATCAAAAGAAGTCTAGTGAGACTAAATTACACAGAGGCCTGCTTTCATTGTTACGGGCCAAACAAAGGTCATGGATCACCCACCCAGCCTATGCGTTCCCTAGCCACTGTGAAGTGGGAAATACAATGGCTACTTCTGTTAGGGGACATTTGTCCTGCATCTCTTACCACCAGGGGGCGTGGCAGCCCTCCATGGCACAGGCTGGCAGAAGTTCAATGGGGCCGGGAGGCTTCCCTCCCGCTCGGAGGGGGTCTGCGTACAGTCAAACCCCCAATAATAGCAGTGGACGAATTCTTTGTGCCTTGGGGGTTGTAGGGAAAGACAAGAAGAGAGTAAGGAGTCTGCTGCTGCGGCTGGACTCACTTCTAGTGACTTTTATCTACTTACGTCAACTGCTTAAAATATGTTGTTGGATTTTGAGCAGGCTGTTGGCAAGATGTTTCTTTTTAAATGCTCCTAACAGACTCTGCTTTTGAAAAATGCTTATCATTACGTGGATGATTTCTTTACCAGGGATTGCTTTTCTAAAGGCAGTGTGGGGAAATGAATATTCAAGATGAACTATGAAAGCAATGTTTAAAGGTCAGTGTGTAAATAAGCTTCCTGAAATACCCCTGGAGTATCCATTAAGACTTGGATAGGGGAGCTGTGCATGCTTTGTGCAGAAAGAAGACATGGCCAGGATAGAATTTCTCCCCTATTCCTATGCCCCATGACCAAACATAAGCTACGTAGTCTTGTTTAGTAGATGGGATTTACCATAGATGAAGACAGCCCTCATCCCCTAAAGGGGAAAGAGGCTGCAATGAAAGTAAATTAGCAAAGCAGAGTAGTGCTCTTCATTCTTGGAGGTTGGTTTGGAATTCTAGGTAGAATTCTAGGTAGAATAAGGATATACTTGAAATATGGTGATTCTTTAGTGCCCAGTAACATAAGACACAGTGTTATTATTAGGAAGAGTCTTTCTTACAAGCTAACAGAGCAGGTGTATGCCTATTAGATATTAGCAGTGAAGCTCCTTCACTACTGGGTGAATCGTTAGGTATAAAAAATAATTACCAACCAGGCAAACCACTTTGCTCCTTAACTTACATCATCCCACATTGGTACAGGTGTTACACCACTCTGGCTGGCCCAGCAGGGAAGCCAGGTGGGACCAAGGTGTCCGCTAGGAAACCACAAACTGCATTCTTGTCTGAAGAACAGTTAAGTCATTTGTAGGGGAGGTGTTCAGCTGAGCTCTCAGCTTTAGGAAGGAAGCACATGGAAGGAGGAGGGAGGGGAGCCTGGGCCATTACTGTGTGGCGGGTCACATGCACGTGCTGTCCCAGCACCACCCTGTGCCTCCCTGTGGCTGTGACATTTTATTCTGCACAGTCCCAAGTCCCAGCTCTCCTCCTATGGCTTGTGTCAAATGTGCTTTATCTGACTGACTTCAAACATTCCGAAATGTCACATGCAGATTTCTCATGGGAATGAATATGTACATGTTTGCAATCATGTTGTGAGAAGTTAAATGTGTAAGCTGGAAAATGCTATTGGCAGGGAATAATAAAAAAGAAAATCTTTCTGTTTCCTGCAGTGGGAACTGACCGTGTAGTCTTAACAGCCTTTTGTACAAATATCTATGAACCAGATAACTTCCCAATCCAGTGCTTGCCTTTGGAATTGTCTCTAAATACATCAAGCATACAATAAAAAAAAAAAAAAAAAAACACTGAAATAAATGTCCTTGTGTTTCATGAGTAAATGTGGGCATCAGTCACAAAATAGAAAATGTACGAAGGGGGATATGTTTTTCTGACTGGCATCTTCAGAAAACCCAATCAGCTCAGCGTTTCGGCGAACAGCGTACCGTTCTGTGGATAACTCAGAATTAAACTCATATTTAAAAATACACACAGGTGCGCCTGGGTGGCTCAGATGGTTAAGCATCTGCCTTCGGCTCGGGTCATGATCCAAGGGTCCTGGGATCGAGTCCCGCATCGGGCTCCCTGCTAGGCGGGGAGCCTGCTTCTCCCTCTGCCTCTGCCTCTCTCTCTCTCTCTGACTCTCATGAATAAATAAATAAAACTTAAAAAAAACTAAACACAGAAGCACAATGAGACACCACTTCATACCCATTGGGATGGCTGTTATCAAAAAAGCAGAAAATAACCGGTGTTGACGAGGATGTGGGGACACTGGAGCCCTTCCTTGTACAGTGTTGGTGGGAGTATAAATGGTGCAGGTGGTATGGAAAATGGTATGGCTGTTCCTCCAAAAAGCTGGAAAGATAGAATTAGCATATAACCCAGAAATTGTACTTCCGAGTATATGCCCAAAAGAACTGAAAGCAAGGCCTCAGATGTATTTTTACACCCCTGTTCATAGCAACATTATTCACAATAGCCAAAAGGTGGAAACAACCCAAGTGTCCATTGATGTTATTCTGAGTGAAATAAGCCGGTATCCAGAAAGCAAATATTGTATGATTCCATTTACATGAGGTCCCAAGAGTAGTAGCTGGAAAGTGGAATGGTGGTTGCCAGGGGCTGGGGGAATGGGGAACGAGGAGTTGCTGTCAAGGCGATAGAGAGTTTCAGCTTTGCAAGTGGATAAAAGAATTCTGGAGATTGGTTGCACCATCACGTGAATATACTTAACCACACTGAACTGTACACTTGAACGTGCTTATGATGGTGAGTAATTTATATCACATATGTTTTACCACAGTTAAACAAAAACCACACTAGAGACGGAAGTCTTGATCCTCAGAACAGCTGGTGCTATCTATGCCAAGCATCTTTATGTTAAAGCCATGGCACGGCCACTAAAGATGCCACTAAAGAGAAAGACCAGCTGTCCCCACTTTCGTGACCTAGAAATGCCAGATTGCTCCCATGACTCGGTCTCCACTGTGACAGGCAAAAGGCAACTGAGTAGCTTGTTCATGAAGATAGGACTTTGTCACGGGTCACAAGTGACTCATGTCAAGGTCTGAGAAGATGGCTGCCCCATTTATATGACAAGGAACAGCTAGCTCTTTAAACCTATTTCCAACTCTTTATTCACAAACATAACATTCTCCCACAAAGCTCCACAGCGACAGAGCACGCATTCGTTTGCTAGGGCTGCTATCGTAAAATACCACAGAGTGCTTGGCTCAAACCACAGAAATGGATTGTCTCACAGTTCTGGAGGCGAGAAGTCCAAAACCAAGGTGTCCGTGAGGTTGGTTCCCTCTGAGGGCTGTGGGGGAGAATCTGTCCTATGCCTCTCCCCTAGCTTCTGGTGGTTTGCTGGCCTGCAGCATCACCCCGATCTGTCATCTTCACATAGCGTCCCTGTGTCCGTGTCCAAATCCCCCTTCTTAAAGGACACCAGTTGGACTGGATTAGGGCCCACCCTACTGCGTTATGACCTCATCTTAACGAATTACATCTGCAACAACCTTATTCTCAAAGAAGGTTACACTGAGATGTGGGGTTAGGACTTCCACAGACAAATTTTTGGAAGACGTAATTCAACCCGTAACAGAGCAGCTTCGTGAAGGACCCCCAAACCTCTGGGGCCCCTTGTGAGAAACTGGAATTCACTCCTGGAGGTCACAGGTCACAGCCCTGCCCATGAAGCTGCTTCCTTCAGCCTTGTAGCTACCACCTTCCCCCCTTCTTCACTCCACCAGGGGTGCCTAAATGTATGGCTCCTTCAGCTCCGCAGTCCATGGCTTTGACCTTCATCCCCTTCATCAATTATCTTGGGCCGCTGCTTTTCTTCTCCACTCAGACTGGCCCTTTTGGTCGTGAAAGAGCTTCTCTCTACCTCTGCTAATGAGAGTGCAGAGAAAACAAGTCAGGTCCTTCACTAAATAGGAGGCAGTGTGTGGCAGTGAACTTTGAAATTAGTTTCTAGATGAGACTTTGGGAATATCTGTGAAATGTAATTAGTGTTCCCTCCCTGCTCTCCAGCAGCAGAGCCAGTGGTGTGCACTCTGAGCCGCTCCGTAGCCACCGAAGTGGAATGCTGGGGGTGCAGCCAGCGCGAGCTCTCGGGTCCTCAGCCTGTAATGAGCAAACTTGTACCCTAGAGTGCGGCGTGCGCCCATACCTGCGTCTGTTGGGACCCCAGCAAGGGTGAAGGGCTTGTCTAGGTCTTATGTCACTGCATCTTTACTACTACATGCTTAGGTCCATATTTGTGTCCCTGTTTTACACGTGAGGAAACTGAGGCACAGACTGGTTATGTAATTTACATCCCCAGACTTGTAAGAGGCAAAACAGAGAGTCAGATCTGTGTCTGCCCCTAAGCCAGCTTACCTCGCCGGTGATCCTCATTTCCCCTGCACCACATACCAAAGAGGCCACCTGAAAATACTGTAATGGAGAGTGAGAGGATACTGCCTCATATAGATGTTTTGAGGGGTTTGCTAAGTTGGGGCAGGTGATCACTGCGCTTCAGCTCAAAAGCTGTTTCATTTTAACACAAATTAGAGGCATTCTATAAGCAATACTCTCTGCCTGTTTTCTATGAATAGAAAAATATAGTGTTACTTTTTTTTTTTTTTAAGAAAATGCATTTGAGAAAGATTTTTCCTTTGGCGGTTTTTCCCAAATACCCATCAGGTCAGCTGAGCTACAAAAACTAGGAAAACATTATTATTATTTTTTTTAGATTTATTTATTTGAGAGAGTAAGTGAGAGAGAACACAAGCAGGGGAAGGGGAAGGAGGTGGAAAAGCAGACTCCCCGCTGGGCAAGGAGCTCAATCGCAGGACCCCGGGATCACGACCTGGTACAAAGGCAGCCGCTTAAAACCGACTGAGCCATCCAGGCGCCCCAAAACTAGAAAAACATTATGTAGGTTAGTTAGTAATGTCAGCTCAGAAAAGAAAGGCCCCATTTCGAACACAGCGTGTCACAGCACGCTTTGGGTCCTGTGTGAGTACCCTTGTGTCCCATCACCCCCAGGAGCCCTTCTAACCCTGAAAAATGGCTGGCTTACATCGGCACTGGTGACCCTCGATGGGTTTTAACAAGGACACGGGCAGAAGCATTTCCACTTATTTAAGTTTATTAGATACAAAGAAATGAGTCTGCAGAGGGCACATCAATAAATATAAAATACATATGAAACACGGGGGAGCCACAGACCGTGTCTGTGGAGCAGTAAGAGCGCTGGAACTCGACGCCTCTGCGTGAGTTTATGGCCAAGGGGCTAACGGTCTGTGCTGCCAGAGGCGGGCACCGCCTGAGTTCCGAGGGCGTGAATTCAGTGACAGGTCTCGAGGAGAGATGGGAGGCCAGATTCCTGAGATTTCTAACCTAGTTGCAATTGTTGGTCTCGCTCATCCCTTCCCTCTGTCCTTGATAGGTTTTATTTTTAATTTCTATCCCAGTGGTGTGGAATGTGAATGCATCAACACCTCATCGGGGCGGCCAGTCTCCTCTGAAGGTGGACTTGCCTTTTGTCTTGGGCCTTCTTCATCATGATAAATAATTAAAGCCCTTGTAATTATTTTCCTACAACTGGGAGAGAGATGGAGCGGATCCCATTATAATAAAAAAATCCTGACCTTTTGGAAACCTTCCAGAACCAATAAAACAAATCAGCTATGCTCAGAGCTGATGACCTGCAAAGCTTCTTTTCCAATTGATTTAGCAGTGACAATTTGGGATGATTGATTCCCCAGAGAAGGGCACTTGACCTTGCTCAGTGGCTTCTTTCCAGAATGACAAAGCATGACAGTAATGTGGGATGCCATCCTAGTTTTTACTCTGGACAATAGCTAAGTGTGTGCAGTCACGTTTGCCCAAACCCTCCTAACCGGCTGTTTTGGATGGCTTGGTCCGGGCACGGTGTCCTTCACGTCTGAGCACGAGCGGGTTGTTCCAAAGGACACTTGTTTTTCCATTTCTCTTCTCACCATCTCCCCCCCGCCCCCAACCTATTTCCTTTCATCTCTACCTATTTTGAGCACAGACCCGGGGGCAGTCTGTTTCCTTCTATTTTCTCTCCTTCCTCTCTTACAGCTTCCCCTCCAAGAACGGGGAGCATTTGGGGTCAGGTGCAAGCAAACACACACTTCCATTTCCTTGCCAGCTCCAGAAAAAGGGTGTGAGAATAGTAGCCAGAGCCCTTCCCGACCAGTTCCATATTTGAGGGAGCTGGCCCTGGGCACTTCTCTCCGACAGAGAAGTGCGCCCCCCACAGGGAAGGGGGAGCTCTCAGACTCCTCAGGTCCTCTTTAGTTCAGAAGGGAGCTAGGTTCGCCCGGCGGGTGCTTCCAGGTTTCCTAAGGGTCCGAGTGAGGCACCAGGTAGGTGAGGCAGATACTTGCTAATAGGCTTCAGTCTACACTTCCTTGTGTCATATTTACTGTGAAAATCCTGCTCTCTGGGAGGAAGAAAAACAACAATCCATCTCTGAGATAGAATATGTAATTGACTATAATAATGAGTTACGGATGTTTCTAACTTGTAGAAAAAAGTACCCGAATCTCACCCTACCCTGGCTGCCAGGATGGAGTCGGGAAGTTAGGCAGGATGGGAGGAAAGCCACGGGCACGTGGGCACCAGGGGCACTGTAAACAGGAAGGACACTGGCTACTGGTAGGAGCATTCAGTTACAAAAGGGCCCTGTGGTTGGCATCGGAGGGGCTGAGCCCACGCTTGCCTTTCCTTTGCGTCATATTTACATTAGGCAGCAAAAATAAAATCCCTGTACTGCAAAACAGAAGCGAGACATGACATCTCGTTCACTGGAGGCTGTGTGGCATTGTCTGGGTGTGGGGACACACTACCGTCTCTGAGCTGCATCGTTTATAAGGCATTATTTGGTTTGATTTTGCAGTGTGCGTGATGAGAATATAGAATCATGCCAATAAGAAGCGGCTGTGGGTACTCTGACTTTGGGACTACTTGCAAACGAAGGAATCTTCTCAAAATGTTTCTGAATCTAGGAAGGGCCAGCCCGCACGCATTATGTACAGTCATGGAATGGACACCATGGGGTGGGGACAGGGCTCTATCTGTACTGACAGATGAATGCCAAGATGCATCTTCAGAAAATGGAGAAACATAATATGGGTGCGGTTTTTTAAATTATGCAAATAAAAGTCGACGGTCATACTGATTTAAAGCCTGTGCAAACCACATATTTACAATAAATAAATGCTCCACTCAGAGCTTGTATGTCAACTGAATTAAAACTTAAGTATGGCGAGGCCAGACACGTTCTCCTGGGGATGCCCATCTGGCGATATGGACCCCCAGGTGGCTCACAGGACATTGGCTTCATCTGTCTTCTCACCGGAGTGTCTTTAGAGATAACTGTGGAGAGACAGTAACATTACCAGGGGGGGCGTTTAGAAGACTCTTCACACACACACAGACCACCCACGCTGGGGCTGGGCACCATAGCCTTCCTGCTATGATTCATACGAGGCTGCCAGGGTCTGAGGGTCCCATCAGATGCAAGGGGCTGATTTTGACCCAGGGGGTTGTAGGTGGAAAAGGGATGTAATGGGACATATAGTTGATGGCATCTGAAGACCTACCACCATCTTGGAAACATTCATAAGACCAAACACCAGCACTGGACAGAAACTCAAGAAAAACAAAGAACTTGTTGGAGATCCTAAGACAAGGCAAAGGAAAAGAGAAACGGCCCCGGGCCATCAGATTTCCAGCCCAGGGCTCCCACCGGTGCACGGATCACTTGGGGCTCTCTCCACCGCAAAAAAAAGAGTGCCCCCTGGGGGCAGTTTCCGATGTCTAGAACCCTGTGATCTCTCTGGGAGACTGCTTTTTGTCTCACTGACGTGAAAATGAACTAAGAGGGTGTCCAGCTAGATGAAAAGAAGATCTTCTTGACTATGGGATGCCCAAGAGAGACTTTACAATCCATCCTCGACTAGACTCTTATAGGCTCCGGTGATTTAGGTATGTGCCCGCCATGAGGCCAGAGACCAGACGTGGCACAATGTTCGACCACGCTTGCCGCGTCTGAAGGGGAGGATGAGTCCTGTCCTGGTAACAGGAACATGCCAGGAAAGCAGAGTGGGAGAGTGGAAGGAGCACTGGACAAGAAGTCAGAAGTCGGGGCATGTGACCTTGGGCAAGTTCCTTAACCCCTTGGAGCTCAGTTCTCTTGTCCGAAAAAAAGGTCATTAAAGGCATGTCTCCAGTTTACCTCACAGAGTTACTAAAAGGATCAAATGAGATCACATTTGCAAGTTATCTGAAGAAATGTAAAGAACTGTATAATGGAGGGACTATTATTTTGATTATTGCTGTATTTTCCTGGCCACAAGAGTAACATATTCACTACAGAAAATTCAAAAATGGCAGAAATGCACTAGGAAGAAAGTAAAAAAATCAACTCTCATTTCCCAGAGTGGATGCCTGTTAATTTTGTGTACATTCCCCCTGTTTACTTTAGCCCCATGCATATATACTTCTCCCTTAACTGCAATCAGACAGCCACTTTGGAGCCTGTGATCATCTGAGTGGTTATCACAATTCTTAGCTTAGCCGTGGTTAGAAAAGGGGGTGCTTGTCCTCTTGCAAGGAACTCATCCCCACGTCCAGGGCCTTGGCGCCCTTCTCACGTCCCTTGCTGTGCTGTCCCAGGGGGCTGCAGAAGGGCCCAGTTTAACAGCAGGCCACCCCCTTTGCCACATAGAACTCTGAAACAGGAGGAGGCCAGGCCACGACTCAATGCCTGTTCTCAAAGAAACAAAGGGCCTCTAAAGATGAGACCCTGTCGTGGGCAGAGAGCAGTCATCTCGGCCCAGGTTAGGAGACAGTCCATTCAAGCTGCCTTGTGTGAGGAGGGCATTTTTTCAAAGACCGTCTTATCCCAAAAGAACCCGTCTGGTTCCCCTCCCAGCTTTCTCCAGCCACCAGGACTGGAAGCATGGCTACATTTGGCCAAAAGAAATGATCGTGTTGATGAGAGCAAAACCCCCATGGGAGCAGTAAGATACCCTGTATTCTGCAGACAAGACAGAACCCTGAACTACATTCGGTACACATTACAGAGTCTTGTCTCAGGCCTCTCCAGCCACCACAACCAGGGACGAACGAGCGGGGAGGGAGTGGGGTGACCACTGCAGAAGGACTCCAAAGGGCTTCTGGGCAGCCGACCTTGCTTCTGGATGTGGTGGGGATTCTGGGGGAAGCCCCCCCCTTCCCTCTTCAGAGTTTGAAACTGTACACGTTTCATTCTAGCTAGAAACAAAGGTACACCAAATGGCTTTCCCTGAGGACAAAAGAATCTGTGCAAAAGATGTAAAGCTTTAAGGAGAAAGCACCCTCTCGACATTTCTGGGCTCCCTGAGGAGAACTCCTGCTTTTACGTTCAGAGACCCGAGGGAGGTGTTACCTGAGAATTTCTGCCTTTGATGTCATCCGAGCTCTGCCCTGCTGCCTCAGCGTGGAGCCAGGGACCAGGTGTACGGCCTGAAAGAAACAGGAAAGATCTCGCCGTCTATTGGCCCAGGGACTGCTGTGCGCTTCTCGGGAAACTCAGACTCCACTGGCGATTAAATCAACAGCAAAGGGACCAAGGGTAACAGGAGCCGGTCAACCTGAAACCTCCAGGCTCCCAGCCCTCGGCTGAGAGTTTCCACCCACTGCTTCCTTGGCCCAGCCTGGATGCAGAGGCATTTCGTCCAGGCAAGGGATCAGGTTATTATAAAGGCCTGTCATCTACATGCATGTGACAGCTTCTTAGCTCAGAACAAGCCACCATCTCCAGACTCGCTCATTTGTCCAGTACCCCACCCGTGCCAAGCACCGTGCTAGGATTGGTTAAAAAAGGGAGTAAAAGGTAATTATATACTGAATAAATCACGCTCTGTTCTAGGAGCTTGAATTCATTGAGTTCATTCTCTAAAAAATGTATTTTGCTTAACTATTACACAAGTTCCATATAAATATATTTTCACAGTTAAGGGTTCAAAGAATATAGAAGAAGACAACAGGAAATAAAAACCCAAAACGACCTCAAGTGCCTCGTCTTTGCCTAATCCCAGTTTCTATCTCAGAGTCACCAGTACTCGAAGCTTGCTGTTTATCCCTCCAGATTTTTTTTTCCTGGCATTTACTTATATGTGTGTGTATATGTAACTATTTTAAAATAGGAATTGGACTACAACAAGCTATCACTGCACACCTATTAGGATGGTTACTATCAAAAAACCAGAGAACAGGGGCGCCTGGGTGGTTCAGTTGGTTAAACGTCTGCCTTCGGCTCAGGTCATGATCCCAGGGTCCTGGGATCGAGCCCTGCATCGGGCTCCCTGCTTGGCAGAAAGCCTGCTTGTCCCTCTCCCACTCCCCCTGCTTGTGTTCCCTCTCTCGCTGTGTCTCTCTGAAATAAATATTATTATTCTCTCAAATAAATAAATAAAATCTTTAAAAACAAAACAAAAAACAGAGAACAACAAGTGTTAGTGATGATGTGACGAAACCCTTGTGTGCTGCTGATGGGAATGTCAAACGGTGGGAGTGTAAAATGGAAAACAGTATGGTGGTTCCTCAAATAATTAGAAATCAAATTGCCGTATGATCCAGCAATTCCATGTCTGGGTATATACCCAACAGAACTGAAAGCAGGGACTCAAAGAGATACTTGTGCACCCATGTTCATAGCAGCCTTAGTCACCATAGCCAAAGGTGGAAGCAAGCCAGCTGTCCAGTGATGGACGAACGGATAAGCACAATGTCATACATACATACAAGGGAATATTACTCAGCCCTAGAAAGGAAGGAAATTCTGACAGATGCTACAAAGCGGATAACATTGAGGACATTAGGCTAAACGAAAGCCAGTCCCAAAAAGTCAAATATTATATGATTCCACTTATATGAGGTACCAAGAGTAGTCAAACTCTTAGAGCCAGGAAGTAGAATGGTGGTTGCTATTTCACGGGTTTAATGGGTACAGAGCTTCAGTTCTGCAGGATAAATGGAGTTCTGCAGACGGGCTGCACAACAGTGTGAATGTACTTAACACTACCGAACTGTACACTTAAACATGGTTAAGTTGGAAAATTTCACGTTATGCATTTTTAAACCACAGTTAAAACTCTATTTTTAAAGGAGTTGGGATGTAAATAGATTTCTAACCAGCCACTTTCTCACTGAACTGACTGTGATCAGGATCAGGTTTTGCTGGGAACACTGGACTGAAATGTTCAGTTTGGATGTCTGTCTCTCCTCCCTTTCTCCCCCAAAAGGTGAATTTCTTGAGGGTGTGTCAGGGCATCATTTATCTAAATCTCTCCAGTGGGTAAGGGCCTCAGTAAGTATCTGTCAATATGATGCTAACTTCACTCTTTCTATCATCACTATGTTAATAAATATTTGAACCTATGCAATTATTCCCAAAGATTCCTACTGATAGGGTGTTTTTTTCCTGCTTTATTGCAGCACAATGCACAATGCACATAACATAAAATTTACCACCAGTAACCTTGAATACATTCACAGTGTTGTGCAGCCATCACCTCTGTCTAATTTCAGAACATACTCATCACCGCAAGAAGAAACCCATAGCCATTAGGAGCCGCTCCTCATTCTTTACGCCCCCCAGCCCCTGGCAGCTGCTAAATCTTCTTTCTGCCTCTAAGGGTTTGCCTGTTTCGGCTACGTCATGTAAATGGAATCATACATGTGGCCTTTTGTGTCTGCATTCTGTCACACATCTTGATGTTTCCAAGGTTCATCCACGTTGTAGCATATATCAGTGCTTCATTCCCTTTTCTTGTCAAAGAATATTCCACCGCATGGCTATACGTTTTGTTTATCCATTCATCAGTGGATGGACACTGGATGTTTCTACCTTCCGGCTACTGCGAATATTTATGCACGAGCTCTTGTTTGAACCCCTGTTTTCAATTCTTTTGAGTGTATACCCAGGAGCAGAATTGCTGGATCCTTCGGTAATTCTACAATTGACTTATTGAGGAACCTAATGCATATTTAAAACATTTAAAAAATTAGGTAAAATCATCCTATCAAGGAAAGAAAACAGCTAGTACGTGCAGGGTGGAAGACAGTGAGGAGGACAAGGGGAAAAGCTACGCATTAGAGTTTGTGCTGTGTGTTGTGTCAGGAGCAGAGAGAGAAAGCGAGCAAGTGGGAGAGAAAGGCAGAACTGTGATAAGACAGCGTGAGAACACACTCATCCGACAGAACCAGACCATGAAGACCTCCAGTCTCGGGGAGCCAGGTCAATGGGGAGCAGGAGGAAAACTGTAAGAAGAAATGTAATCAGACAGGCATGAACTGTATCAGCCTCACACTAATAGAATTACCAAGGTTCTACCCTACGGCTCACAGGGACGGCAGGAACATGCTAATGTAATTGTGCTCGGAAGCCACAGGAGGATTTTATGCCCTCCAGTGCCGCATCAATCTAAAACCACATTTTAGTTTTGAAATTGCAAATACCCTTTCTGGTCGGTAGGATGTCAGTTCGCTTAGCAGGTTTTCTTTTTCTTTTCTTTTTTTTTTTAAGACTTTATTTATTTATTTGACAGAGAGAGACACAGCGAGAGAGGGAACACAAGCAGGGGGAGTGGGAGAGGGAGAAGCAGGCTTCCCGCGGAGCAGGGAGCCCGATGCGGGGCTCCATCCCAGGAGCCTGGGATCATGGCCTGAGCCAAAAGCAGCTTAACGACTAAGCCACCCAGGTGCCCCTTCTTCTTCTTCTTCTTCTTCTTCTTCTTCTTTTAAACTGCATCTTCCCGAGCATCAGATTAGTTTTAGTTTTGTGTGTACGGGCACTGATTTGACTACTTCTCTGAGATGAGAGGAATACAGCACCGACTGTCAGCTGTGCTCTCCTGGCGAGCTGTGCGAGGCATGGCCTCTCTTACGTTCTCAGGGAGGAGACTGGGCACCATGGGCTCAAAATGCAGTGAACTTTAGAATTTACCGAGTCTGAAGGTTGAAGGACTGCACAGCACACTACTGAGACAGAAGTGAGATTTTGAAGAATCTGCTTTTCTAGAACGGTTTAGTGTTGAGATCAGCAAAATATGGCCGGCAGACCAAATCCAGCCAGCACCTGTTTTCTGTAAATAAAGTTTTATTGGAAGACAGCCATGCCCATTCATTTATGTATTGTCTATGGCTCCTTTCCTGTCAAAACAGCACAACTGAGTAGTTGTGACCGAGACCGTATGGCCCGCAGAGCCTCAAATATGTCCTTTCTGGCCCTATAGAGAAAATGTTTGCTGACTTCTGATTTAGGGTAGGAGTCAGTAACTGAAAAGCCTCCAGGGGCCAGGTGTCACATTCACCTGTTACAGTCTGGGTATAACAGAGAACGGTGGGATTTGTGGCATGAACGTGGCCAATTAACAAACACCTGCTTAGGGAAAGGAAATGAGCCTCGCAGGAGTGCTGACAAGACCGACTCCATCTTTGGCCCTCCATCTCATGCTGCTCCTCTCTCCTTCCTCTCTCCCTTAGTTCAGAGCAGTAGTCTTTACATATTATTTAAAAAGCACACAAGGTCACTTCTCTCTAAATGTGCAATCCCACAGGCCAGCAGAAAAAGACCTGCCCAGGCTGATTCCAAGAGGACCTGTGAGCTGAGCAGGGAGAAGGCTCAAGCTCCCTGGTCTGCCTGCAGGAAGCTGAACCCTGGAGGAGGGACTTTGCCAAAGTCCTTCTGAAGGGAAAGGGTCAAAGAGCCCAGTTCATGTTCTTGGGCTATCCCAGGACACGGACGATTTTCCATGCTAGTTCACAGATATCTGGGATTGGGGGCTTGACTCCTGTTGTTGGGTGGGAAACACCCTTACTCCATGTTGTTGCCACTGTCCCTGCTTACCAGCTACTGACCAACTGGATTGCTTCAGCACTGGACCAGAACTGCCTCACCTTAACTAATAGGCAGCTTCGCTGTGTGGTTAACAACCTTGCTTTACTTTGCTTCCTGTTTTCCTAAAGTACTTGTCTCCTGCCCTTTTGGCCCTGAAGGATATGCCCGCCTCTTGGGCTAAGTAGGTAAGCAGAGTGGAGGCCTCTACTTGGAGGCTGGCCACATGATGAAATTGGGAGAAGTCAGGCTCTTACCAGCCTGAGATTTTCAGACTTGGCTGGACACTGGAATCAACTGGCAGCTTTCAAAAATACTACCACGTGGGTACCTCCCTGTGTATTTTGATTTAGTGGGTCTCAGTGCAACCTGGCTTTTGGGATTTTTAAAAGCTCTGTTGGTCATTCTAATGTGTATTCAAGGTTGAGAACCACTGAAGGACATTCTCCACTTCACAGTCTGCCAGAGTTCTGAACTGGGGTTTTTCAGATTCTTCTCTGGTTATTAATACAAAGCTCCTGTATCCCATTTTGCTGTTGTCCTGGGGTGGTTAGCTCCCTTGTCAAAAGCCCTAGGAGGGGAGGGGCAAGTGGTAAATCAAGGCACTCAAATCCAAAGCCAAACAATTAACTCTGGAGTTCTGTTAACAAGCTTCTAAATGAATCCTTAGGGCCAGGACAAGTAAGTATTCAGACACTTCCAGAAGTACAAACAGCACTGTATTCTCCCAGTAGTACAGTGAAATCATGACATCATCTTTTAGGCAGCCTGGAGCCAATCAATGCACACTAAGCACTTAATTCTGGAGGGTAAGGGAAAACCAAGAGGCTTCCCAAGGTGGTACTTACTTCTGGGGATCTTGCTGGGGTAAATCTTCTGGCATGGTTTATATTCATCTGGAGGAGGAAAGTCTTCCACAGTATGAAACGTGAATTTAGATTCAAAGTCATCTGCACATGTGGAAAATAGCAAAATTACTCTGGTTATTGTGATGACCTAAGTTTCGAGAATTTCCAAGAGCACACAGGTTTGCCTGCCCAGTTTTAATGACTGGGCTATTTCCCCTTAAGAACCCCCATCTACCTCTCAATTTTTACTGCTTAGCTCAGACAAGGGGAATCAGGAAACGTGAAATCAACAGACTCTCCCTATCATCCACCCTACCTTGCTTTGACCAACATCTTAGGGAAACTTCTAAAGGGAGAAGTGCCATGAGCTATCCAGGGTCCAGAGTCAGAGGTGGGGAACGTGCCAGCAATAAGGGACCAGCAGAGTCCCTGTGGCCTGTTGCTACTCCTGAGCCCCTGGCGAGGGCTTTGCTTGGGAGGGGTGAGCAGATGGAAAGTCCTCAGCTTGGCTGGTGGGAAGGAGTATGGCTTATGTCCAGTGGGGGACCTGGGCTCCCCAAAGCAAACAGGATTTTCCCTGTGCTCCTGATTGCAAGAGGAGTCTTGTGGCCCCTTTACGAGCTGAGTCCCTGCTTTGGGTCTGACCCCAGAGAACTTGCCTTCCTATCTCCGTATTTTTGCCCTAACCGTCCCTCTGTCTGGTGGGCCTTCTATTCATCCTTTCACCTTTTCCAGACCACTCTATTCTTCCTATTGTGTAATCCAATATGCATGGACTTCTCCATGGGGACAGAGACACCCACACACATACACAGTTTGAATGTTGATTTTCTTCCGTCTTTCTCATCACTATCAGAAAGTTAGAGACCGAGTCCTGGAACCTTCCAGAAAGCCTCAAGAGAAACCTTATTTAACACAACTTGTAGGATGTTTTGCCCTAGAGTGAGCTCCCTGTTCTTGTAAAGCATGCACCCTGAAATGGTGGGCTGGCATTCTCCCTCCAAGGGACAGGGGAAACCACTCCCTTACTGGCAGCCGGCACAGCACAAGGTGGGCCCACTTACCGATGATATGCAGGCCTCCGTTCCGCAGCTGACCTCCAGGCTGCTGTGTCGGGGTCCAGGCTGGGGCCTGTTGGCTTCTGCTTGAAAGCTCCGTGGTGGGTGATCTCGCAGGGGGTGCTGGGGGTGGATTTAGCTTCCCCCCACTGGTCCCTTATAGAAAAGATGCCAGTGTATTCAGATACAGGAACGGGGAACAGCAGATGCTATACCTCCTGGGAGAAGTGAGGTACTGAGGTCTCTGGATGTCAGAGAATCTGGTGGATAAAAGGGCTGCCTCTGGGGCTAAGCTGCTTGGGACTGAATTCCAGCTCTCCTGCTGGGATAATGACAACCTCTTTGTGCCTCTGTTTCCTCGCCTGTAAAACAGTACACACACCTCCTAGGGGTGTTGAGAGGGCTGAATGAGTAAAGTGAAGTGAAGTGGCATGCAGTAGGGTTCAGTCAATGTTAGCTGCTGTGACAATATGATTGATGAGGGCAACCTTCAGGATCAGAAGGCACAGCTCAAAGAGGGGAACCTCTGCCGAGTCAGCAGAAAGGGAAGGGCTGTCTGTCGGTGAGGCACAGAGGGAGGCGAGGCGAACAAGCTGTGGGGCTTGCTCCCGTCCCCGGGGTTCTGCTTACTCGGGTTCCCTGCCTTGCAGACCCTGCCTTCTCCCTCCAGTCAGCCTAAATCCACCCCGCCCACCACAAAATGTCCACCATTACAACCTCTTTCTCGCCGCCTCCCCCCGCCCAATCTAAGGCACTGGTTTTCTCACCACCCCGTGAACACTTCAGAATCACAGGCGGCTCACCGGGATGAATGCCCTTACGGCCACCAGTCCGTTGAAAAGCGAATGCCTTGAACCTTATCGCTTGTGACCAAGGGCCTTAAAAATATCCTTGCCCTTTGTACCAGGAATTCCTTTTGAGGAACCTGTCCTTTCAAAATATCCAAAAGGTGGATGACAATTGCTACAAAAGTGTTTCCTGCAATACTAGTCACAATAACAAAAAATAGAATCAATTTAATACTAGTAATCTGGTAAATGCTGATGATCTTATTAATATGCTTATGAGTAAACATTAACAACTTGACAAAACTGTTTATGATGTAATATTAAATTAAAACAACATAGAAAATTGTATATCCAAAATAGTAGTAACTTGGTAAATCTGTAGATATTTTTGAAAAAAAAAATGAAGTACACCCAAATATGACAGCTTTTATTTCTGGGTGATGTTACTGTAGGTGATGTCAATTTCTTTCTATTTGCTCTACAGTGAGCTTGTGCTATTTTTAATTTGAGGAAATACATTTAGGAAACCTTCTGCATGAAAAGATTTTCTTAAAGACCAAGGGATATGTGTGCATGTGAGTGTGGATGTGTGTTGGGGTGTGTGTGTGTGGATGTGGTGTTTACGAGCACGTGTGGATGTGTGGGTGTGGATATGTGTGTATGGGCGTATACTTTCCATTTGGAAGGACACCAGAGGTGAACGAAGCTTCCCTGTTATGTGGAAATCAGTTGGACATGCATGCTCAATCCAAAATCCTCTCTGCTAGGTATGTGAAGGAATTATTCTTAATATTTGGCTCGAAATACAGACCCTTAATTTTCTTGAGTCAGCACGAGAACGTGCCAAAAAGAAGACAGAAGGCTACTGTAATCTGCCTAGGGCCAGTGCAGACTGTGGCTGGGAGCCAGGCTGTATAGTAACTCAGGCAAAAATTACACTAGACACCTGGTTCTGGAAACAAACTGCATCCACAGCCCCCTCCACTGTAGACAGGAGATTCGGGTGGATGAATGACGAGAGTCAGAATGAATAACCCTTCTCTAGAGCTCAGTGCTGCCAGGCCCGGCTCCAGCAATCACAAGAGGTGGGAAATATTGCTGTCCCCATTTTACAGATGAGGAGAAGTAAGCACAGAGAGGCTAAGTGATTGCCCAGGGTCACACAGCTAGTAATTGCAAGGTGATCAAAGCCAGAATGCCTGGCCTGTGGTCTGTATGATCTTGGACAAGTCTTTCAGCTTCCCTGCCCCTTGATTTCCTGTCTCTAACACGAATACAACATGAGGTCCCATACAACAAGTTTTACTGGGCTCCATGAGGGGCACTGATAGCTCTGTTCTAAAACAAAATCCAAGAGTTAAGACATCTCAAGTGTTCCCAAGTGGCTCTGCTCTAGGAGCAGGCCTCTGGCTGTGTCCCTAGCACCTTCATAATTACTGGTGAGGGTTGAGTGATCCTCGGACGCGGCCACCCTGGACGAGAAGACTGGTGCTTACCTGGGCCTCGGCCGGGCCTCTTCTTCTGCAGGAATGGCTGGGATCCTGGAGGAGCTGGTGGCGCTGGCAAGGCCTGCATGCTGGACTTGGGTGGCTGGGCCTGGAAGCTGGGAGACTTGGGGGGCAACAGGAGTGGGGCTTCGCTGTTGTTGTTAGCTCCTGGCAAAGGAGGCACAGGCACAGAGGACCTCGGGGTACAGGAGGCATAAAGAGGGGGTGGGGGTGGTGGAGGGGGTGGGGCGGGAGGCTCCCGAACATCTTGGGCAGTGAGCCCAGGATACCCACAAGGTGGGAGGAGAGGGAGTGGGGGTGGGATGGGCGGCAGGTGCAAGGGGGCTAGCTGAGGCTTCATGGCCTTGTCACTGAGGACAGAGGCCAGGGGGGGTGGGGGTGGTGTTGCGGGAAGGGGTGGGGGCAGAGGGGGAGGGGGCGGTGCAGAGGGGAGAGGGGGTGCAACCCCTGGGGTGTTCCCTTTGGTGGGTGGGCCAGGTGGGGACACCAGCGGAGCTTTGGTGGGGGAGGAAGGGGGTAGGGGTGGGGGTAGGGGTGGAGGAGGTGGGGGCGGGGTGGGAGGCGGTGGGGCAGGCATGCTGGGGCGAGGAGGGACTGTCCTGGAGGTGCCATGAGCCTCAGAGGCATTGCCTAGCCTGGGAGAAGCAGGAGGGTTAAGTGGGCCACTGAGAGTTTTCGTGGGAAGCCGGGGAGAAGGTGCGCGGGAGCCAGGGGCTTGCCCTGTTTTGCCACCTGGAAGTGAAACAAGTTCTGAGTCAGCTCAGAGACAGAGGAAGGAGAAACCCAAGTTTGCGGGTAGTGATGACAGACGCCATCCAGCATGATGTCCGTGAACTGCATGGCGGACACTCTCATCCTGCAGGTTCACCCAAAGCCTCAGGGGCAGCAGCTCACATCCCAGGTCAGGCCACCAGACTGTGGTGCAGGACCAGCTTTCCTGTTCCATCCCAACTCTGCCCTCGCCTGACAAGGGCCCAGCAGTCTCCCGGCCCAGGGCACTGGGCTGCTCTGACCTCCTTCGCCCTTCCTCATTTCAAGGCCACCCTCACACTTATTCACCATTACCCACTGGGTCAATCCAGTTGGGGACCCAGCCCTCACATCCTGGTTTGGATCTTCAGGTGTACCAACTGGAAGCTCCTTGCTAGGGAGGTTTTCTCACTTCCAGCATTATGTGAACATTCATTTTCTACATCAAGATCAGAAGATGAATCATTCCTTGTATAAGGTCACTCAGAAGTCAGTGGGAAGACACCCTGCCTTGGGGATCCAGGTCCAATGACCTCGAACCTCCCAGTTCCATGGCCTCTGGAAGTTCAAAGTTTCTTTTCTGAAAGACATGCCCATTTCCAACAGGTTCTCTGTCTCCTGGCCTCCTGGCTTCCTTATCCCACAGATCCACGAACCCCAACTTGAAACCAATGCCTCTTTGGAACTCAACAATGGCACACTCCTCACAGCAATGTGTGTTCGGTGTGCTTCATGGAAGACTGGATGGAGGTGCTCCCTAGGAGGGGCCTCGTCACTCTTTGCACAAAGCCCCTTCACTGTACTGCTACCCCTTGTCCCTTTGTCCCTTTCTCACATGGAGAAGAATGTTCCTCTCCCCATTTACTAAAGCATGGAAGTTCTGCGATCACTGCTTATATGTGTCCTTGGAGCATCACTGTCCACCCAGGAGGCATGCTATTAATACCCCTTCCAAACAAATACAGTGCTCTCCTGAATGGAATTCCGGGGAATCTATCTTTTCCTGTTCTCCCACCCTTATATTTTATTACCCCTCTGAAAACATGTGGAGAACACGTGAAAAGATGGCTGCTTCTCCTACCTACAGCTTCCCAGGTGTTGCAGAATAAAAAACACAGCTTTCAAATCAGATTATAAACCCCAGCCTCTTGTGGCGGTTCTGAGCTTTTCAGCTTAGAACTGAGTCTCCAGTTGTGTTCACCCAACCAGGTGCAAGATCGTACCCCAGAGGACTTGATGCCGAAAGCCAGGCCAATCAAAGTGAGGTGTGGCAGAGGTGATGCTGGGGCTGAAACTCAGTGGGCAGGATGGCAGCATCTGGCCTTCCCCAGGGATGCCCCTCATCTGGCTATGAGGTGACAGTTACCTGGGCAGCACTACTCATTGCAAGTCTCAGCTATGGAATGGCTGCTCTTGGGGCAGGGTGGTGATGTCACCATTCCTCTGTTGAGGGTTTTCTTTGGGGCTGTTCCAGAAGAGATAATATCTTCCACCCTGTCTGACTTGATTCCCCTTGGGATCAGCTGGCTGACCGTGACCAGGAGGGAAGGCCCCCCACCTGGTCTTTCCAAGGACAGGACCTACCTACCACCCGCAGCTCTAACATTAGACATTTTACGTGAGGTTTAGGGTAGGTGTCAGGCTCAGAGATTCCTGCCTCCAAGCCTGTTTCCATAGTCCACAGAGATGAAGATGGAGGACCAAGGCAGTCCCTAACAAGGCAAGGCCTCCCTATATGCCTACTCGCTCCATGAACTTTAAAGGGCTACCAAGTTTGAGGAGCAGAATCAGCCCCTGATTAACCAATGCAGACTTTTGAAGTGACTGAGGACACACCATGTGCCCAAGACTCAAAAACTCTTAGAATGAGTGAGTTAAAAGTGCAGAAGCTTCTGTTTACTAAGCAGCCAAGCAAATGAGAAGTGGGCAAACCTATTTTTACTATGATGTGAACAGCAGAGGCAAGGTAGGCACAAGTCCTCATTTGGCTTACGCTCACGCCCACTCCAGGACGTGGCAGAGAGCTGCCAAACCAGCGGACAGAGCCAAGGGAAGAAAGTGCCAAGGGGAGGGAGGAGGAGGCTTTCCTTCATAACATAAATGCTAACTCCAGAAATCCAAGGAGAAACACAAAAGGTCACTCCTTCAGAATGCTAAGCCAGGACCACATTATGACTTTTGAAGACATTTTATGGCTGCATTGCTATAAAGACAAATACAATCTTTTACTCTAAACTTTCATGTTTTATTTTCTGATTTAAAAAGATATCCAAACATTTTCATGGACTGCCAAAAGTACTGTGAGCACTAGCCTCTGTGCTTTCTGGGCCTGATGGCTCTAAGCAACCATCCTACCCACTCCCGCATTCCATTTAACAAATATTTACTGAGCACCTACTATGCGTCTGTACATCTGTGAAGAGAAACTAGTGGACATTTTATATCACACAGGATGTTTATTTGATACCACTCAGGAATTTTGAAAAAGAAGGCGGCACTGGGAAATGCCAACACTCTTTGCTAAACCCTTAGCAAAAAAAGAGGAAATGCAATGGCCTCTGAGAAGGTTCAGATTGGATCTCAAAGCATCCTAGAGCTCTTATCTTTGCTGGACTTTATCAGTAGGCGACAGCAGCAAATGCACCTCATTATGTCAAACAGCCACAGAGCCCAGTGAAAAGGTTAGCACACCCCATGGCAGAAGATTGTATACCAGCAATGTTTGGGGCTCGATATTCCCTGATTAATGCAATTCTCAGAGTTTATTTCAACTTGCTGGCTAAAGAGAAAAATAATAGGAAAAACACTTCTATTACGCATAACTAATATATATTTGCCCAATTTTAATGCGATACTTTCAAAATATCTGATACCCACTAACACACAATGACTACAGTAGACTGGCTGAAGAAATGGCCTCGAGTATCCACTCACTCCTGATCCCGTAATCTTTGAAATGTGATTTTGCCAATCCTCCCATCGAGAAACGAAGTGTCTTTTCCCACCCTTGTTTCTGGGCTGGTCCTGTGACTTGGACAAGAGGGTGCGGTAGGAAGTAATATTGTGCCAACTCCAAGACTAAGCCTTAAGAGACTTTATATACTTCTGTCCTCTCTGTTGGAACCCTGCCACCAACAGGAAAAACAATCCCAATTAGTCTGCTAGACACTGAGAGACCATAAGGATGTGTCAGGCCAGTCATCTCCGCTGAGGCACCAAAGATATAAGAAATATAAGATTAGCAAAAGCCATCTGACCAAGCTGTACGTACCAGAGGGAGCCTAGCTGAGACCACCGTAAATTGCCAACCACAGAACTGTAAGCTAGACACATGGTCGTTTAAGGTCCCTAAGTTTTAGGGTATTTTGTTATGTATCATAACGAAATACCCTACTGATAACAATACCCAACTGATAACAATGACTGATGCATTACGGTGACATCACTAAGATTTTTCTAAAGTGCTTTATACCTTTTGTCTGTACTTTGCAGTCTGGGCCCCAATCACACCACTGCTAAACACTACACACTGTGGCAAGTCATTCTTCAATTATTACAATGGGATGATTTAAACAGGACGATGATTTATGGATACTTCCAGGGCATGCGCCCAAATCCGCAATCTCCTGCTGTACAACTTTTCACTAAAAACGTGTCACAGTCCTCATGGCTCACAAGCATTGCCCAGTAGGTTCGACCCATGAAGGAGCGAACGATCACGAGGTAGCCAGTCTGAATTCTCCCTTACCTGCCACATCCCTCTGGCCGGCTGGTCTCAACACAGGAAAGCCACCAGCAAACAGGTCTCCCAGGCTTGGGGGTGTGCTTCCGCCTCGAGAGTTTGCAGACCCTCCTCCTTCTTTGTTGATTCCTTTAGAACCTTTGCAGAGAAGAGGCAAGTCAATGAGGACTTGTGAGGAGAGCTGAGCAGCCCATTCAAAGCCTGGGGCAGTGATCCAACAGCGCTGAGGCAGCCTTCCCGTCCTCCCACCTCCAGCCTTACCCTTCCAGTGGGCTTCTTTCCCAAACCCCCCTGCCTGGTGACCCCGCAGACTCATGTGCTCACACCTGTCTGCTACTCTCTGTGGACCTACCTAGGAACCGAAGACCGTTGGTAGCTGAGCACCCTGAAAAGTGACCCAAACAAAGGGACCTAAATGCTGCCATTCCCCAGATGCCTGTGGGGGGAACTGGCAGCACCTTTCAAATGAGAACACCCAAACGTTGTAGGTGGAGTGCTGGCCCTATTTTCAACTCGACTGTTGCTGTGGGAGGCCCAGACAGAGAAAACACACAGATTTAATTTAGTCAGTAATTGTAACTTCTTGTCCACAGAGTCTGGCCCAGGACTGCAAGCAGGAAGTGAGGTCTGCAATGATTGGTGCTTTGGCATTTTCCTTCTCAGTCTGCCCAGCATTTACTCCCTACACCCCGCACCCTTCCCTGCATCTTTCTTTCTACAGAAGAGAAAGCTTGTGAAACCCTGGGGGAGAGGTGTCACTAATTCTGGCCTTCCAGGTGGGTGTGATGACCAACTCCATTCAATGAGAAGACATATGGCTTAGACAAGAATTTCTAGCAAGAAATGTTCACAGCCTGAAGCTAACTTGCACAGAGGAATCAGGGCACAGTGCCCACTGGTGGATGAATGCATTTAGATCATTCCGAGTATTAATATATATTACCTACCCACTGGAATGATTAGGGAGTGAGTATTCCAATCAAATGGGTTTATCTGGTAATTGGGCTTAACCAATTAGTGGGTCTAACTGGAAATGAATTTTTATTGCAATTGTTGAAAATATTTCTTAAAATGATTTATCTATCCCTGTATACTAAAATATATAATTACAGATACTAGATACAATTATATTTTTAGGACTATCTTTGAGAGTTACCATCATGTGCATCACTGAAAACTATATGAAGACATAATAAGAGATGACATTGATAAATAGTTCTGCATAGATTATTTCAACCTTCAGCAATCTTGACCAGAAAAAAAAAAAAAGCAGATATTACTACCTCCCCCATTTTGTGGATGAGCGGACTGAATCTCAGAGAAATCCCCAGCTGCACCTGGTAGCAGACTCGGGACTCGGCCCCGGTCATGTGACCCAAGCACAGGGCCCCTCTTAACTCTGTACATAGAAAGCGCAGTCATGGGATTCTATGAGAGAATTCTGAATACATCTTTTTTCCTTGCGAACACAAAAATTTGGCATACTTTAATGTTGAGACTTTAATTTTTCTCTTTGGGAACTAGGTGGATGCAGGGTAAGCTATCTTTAGAGGGTATCTCACTGTGGATGCACACAGAGTGGAGTAGCCAGATGACAGAATATTAGTCAGCAATAAGGAGTAAAGACGGGGCACACGCTACGGCATGAACGAACTCTGAAAACATGCTAAGTGAAGGAGCCAGTCACAAAAGGCCACATACTGTATGATTCCGTTCACATGTATATCCCCAAGAGGCAAACCCACAGAGACCAGCTGCCAGGGACTGGGGGAGGGGCGGAATGGGGAGTGACATGTAATGGGCATGGGGTCTCCTTCTGGGGTGATGAAAATGTTCTGAAACTAGACCGAGGTGATGGTTGCAACCACATTGTGAATGTACAAATGCCACTGAAATGGACACTTTAAATGGCTAAAATGGTGAATTTGATATGTATTTTATCACAATTAAAAAAAAAAGGTATCCCACCATGAATTTGCTCGTTTGTTTAGCATTCGAACAGTGGTAGAAGATCTGCTCTAAACCATCTGTACACCTGGAAAGGAGCTCTGACTCTCTCACTCACGTGGCCCATACATCATGCAAGTCCGCGAAGGCCCAAAGTGCATCCTGGGTAACAAGTGTTGCCCCTGCCCTGAGCAAGCCAGCGGTGCCTGGCTGAGCCCCACATGGCCTGCCCGTGACTCACGGCAGGCCCGGCCCAGCTGCTCACTTACTCTCAATCTGTGGGGCACTGCGGTCACTGATCTGTGTGACTTTCCGTAGGCGAGTTCCTTGCTGGATATCAGCCAACAGTGCACTCCGACTTTTGGGGTCTGCCTTTCTCAAGCTGGAAGCGTCTGTACCTACCTGTAAGGGAACAAGAGGGATTTGATTATAACCACATATAATATCATAATCTACTTTTTGCTAGTACAACTTCCTTGTGTCCCACTCCCTTCTGCCTATAAAAGTCTTTCAATTTGTACAGCTCCTTGGGGCTCTCTTCTATCTGTTAGATGGGCTTTCTATCTCTTTTCTCTGTTAGATGGGCTGCTGCCCGATTTCATAAATCACTGAATAAAATCAGATCTTTAAAATTTACTCAGTTGAATTTTGTTTTTAAACATTTCCGCTGTAGCTTGGGCTGACATGGTAGGGGTGTCCATGGGATCGCAGCACCAGGGAGCACCAGACAGAATGGATGCAGGTTGGCGGCAAATAAGGGGAGGGGTAGGATTGCACTGGGAGACACAACCAGGAGGAAACACAGAAGGTTTATACCATGTGCATGGAGACCTGGTTAAATAGTTCTCAAAGCCAGAAATACTTCTTAGCCCCTGCTCTATAGGAGGTACCATGTGTCTTTAGTTTTCAGCTGAAATATCACGACTTCAGAGGCTTTTTCTAACCCTCCAGTCTAAGTAAGGCCCCGCAGTGTTCTCTCTTCAGGTACCATCTTCCTTGTTCCTCTGCAATTCCTATCACCTTGTATAAATTTATCTTTCCTTGTGGAAAATGGCAATTCGCAGTTACGAGTTTAAGGTTCACCACCCCACAGGACCGTGTCAGGAAAAAGATCTTATTCGTTTTGTTCACAAATGCATTTCTTTTTTTTTTTTTTAAGATTTTATTTATTTATTTGACAGAGAGAGACACAGTGAGAGAAGGAACACAAGCAGGGGGAGTGGGAGAGGGAGAAGCAGACTTCCCGCTGAGCAGGGACCCCGACGCAGGGCTCGATCCCAGGACCCTGGGATCATGACCTGAGCCGAAGGCAGACGCTTAACAACTGAGCCACCGAGGCGCCCCACAAATGCATTTCTAGAGAGAGTAACAGGACCTGTCTGCAGATAGGCATATCTGCAGTGACTACCAGACGAATGAATGAGTGAGTGAACTAGACCCCGGATGTATAGAATACGCTGCGCTTGCCTTCAAGGGCATGCGTGCGTGCCAGAGAGACGGGACACACGTGCATGGAATTAAGCCACTACATAATGCAGTACATGACGTAAGTCCTACAGAGAGGAAAGCCACCAAGAGTTCAGAAATGGCCATATTTGTCAGGCCACAAGGAAGATATGAGACTTTAAGACGGTCCTCAAAGTATAGATAAGATTTACAAATCCTTGCTCTAGCCATTTTCTGTTCAGAAAAGGACAATTCAGCTTTGTCGACTATATAGTCAGAGACTCTCCAGTGTTACAGGCTAGAATCAAGGGCAATTGCAGTTTTAGCTAAAATGTGCTGAGAGTGCATTTCTACTGGCTGAGTCTACTGCACTGGCAAGGCATCTTCCGCAGGCTTTGAAGGGCATATGCTTCTTGTTGCCTGGAAACAAGCTTTTTGAACCCTTGAGGGGGGCTCATGGATTATGGTCAATAATAGAGCGATAAGCAAAGGGCCCCAACCCTAATGATCACATGGTTTTTAGAATGCATTATTAATGCACATGTACAACAGGGAATTTCTCATACAACATGCTTTTAAAAAGTCTATATAAACAATTAATATCAATAAATAATTTTAAACTGCAAAGTTTTAAGATCTTTAAAGTCTCTCATTTTATTTATAGTAGTTAATGACAAGAATAAAGAGCCAACAGAAATATCATGACTCTAGTCAAGAGAGTATGAACATTTTTGCAAAAATCTAGCATTACAATATCAGACATGTACTATGGTCAGGGATTAGAAGGACAGAGTGCTTTGTAGCTTTCTTCCTATTTACAAGATAAATAACACACTGAATTATGATGGTAGTCATGGTCCAACTCAGGTGATAGCCTTGGGGAAGGCAAAGGTTAGAACGGTGCATTCTTCTGCTTAAAGAAGCAGCTTGACCCATGAACAAACCTTATAGCTAATAATCCTGGGGTGGGAGTGGGTCATCTCATCTAATTTAAACTTGACTGTTTATTACCGAAATGTATCCCCTACTCCCCAAACCCAAACTTGCCCATCCCAGGCTTTTTAGGTGACGGCTATGAAGAAGGTTATATGTCCTTGGAATAATTATTTTAATTTGAGTACCTACTTAGCACAGGCCTCAATAGGTTCTTGATGATTCCACATCACAGATGTGTAGATAAACATCTTCCAAATCAGCAGGAGGATACGGCGAGTCACATCACGTGTACATGCTGCAGTTCAATTTGCTGGACTAAATTTATCATTCCTTCTTTGACTTCTTGGCTTCCTTTCCCGCTGCACTAGTTGGCCCTGATGACTTTCCACTAGAGGGCTCTCCCTCCCCTGATACTGAGCTGGTATCAGTCAAGTCTCTCCTGCAAGGTCAAGAACCAGTAACTTCAGGGCTAGGGTGACCTAGAGATTTAGGCTTAATGGGTTTTGTACAAAAGGACATCTAAGGACATATTCATTTGCACACTGAAAACTGTATTACACCGTGACAGTCTTTTCTACTCCACCTGCAATATTTTTTAACAATTCACTCATAATTTGCTTTCTTAAAAAACCCCAAGAAGTCTTGTTACTGTGGTTACAAGGGTACAGAAACAGAAGAGATTTCCAGATACTCACTCGTTCTTTTATTCTATGCAAATCCTGGTTACTAGCAATGTCACCAAAAGTATAATCAACAGAGAAAAAGCCACTCCTGGACACTTTTCCTGTGGTAATTTTTCCACTAAACATGCCTCCCTCACGGTGCGTGCACGAGTGGGTGCGCAAACACACACACACACACACACACACACACACACACACACACACACTCATTCAGGAAACCATTACTTCAACGTTTGTTCTTGTTCTTTCTCCACATTGTTATTGAGTGTGACCATCTGTTGAGTTGCACATAAACCTTTTGTGGACTCAGTTCCCCCATAGTGAGCTCCAAATGGAATAGCTTGGATCCCAAAAAGATGCAAAGTAGCAGAAGAGCAATGCAAATGAACCCATCCTGAGCCATCCAAAGGCTGAAGAACTGAAGTGAACCAGTAAGATCACAAACACAAAAACTGACTGACAGTTCTAACAGAGCCAAGGGTGGTGAAGTGTCTGTTCTCCCATCTTGCTAAATTAGAAAAGCTTTCGCATGTCCCTTTGTCATCCCAGCAAATGAGCTGATCCGGTTTCAGTGTGGTTGGGGGTGGGGGGTGGGGAATGGCAGTCCAGCCCAGAAATGCATGTCCTGCTGTTTGTCACACTGCTACTATACGCCATTCCTGCATCTGTCTGATTCATACTGATTTCTGTGAGAAACATTAATAAAAACAATCCAGCCGGTTAATCTAAATCTAGCAGGTTGTTTGTCTCAAGGATGATCTAAACCCTACCATCTTCATACAATTTCAGCTTTGCAGCTTCTGAAAGGTACATTCTCCAAGGTGGCTGTTAGACCTAAAATTAGTTCTCAGGTTTCCAGGTACACAGCCTGCTCATTCCCTTGGCCCTCAGCCCGCTCCTGCCTTCCACACCTGGGGGCAGACAGCTCTCAGCAGCCAGAGTACTTGGATTTCAGGACCAAACCTGAGTCCCCAGGCCAGCCTGAATAGCACTGCCTCCCCCTGCCACTACCATCTTGCTGGAGGAGAACACGGGGAGCCTGGGATATGAAAGACAGACATGAAATATTTTCAGAGAAAAGTGACACAATGTTCCCTACACCCCAAATGTGCTTAAGTGAGGCTGTTCTAGAATGAAGGGTACTGGGGTCTAACAGTGTTAGGTCTCATTCTCAGAAATCCAACTATGCAATTAAAATCCACACTATAACCTCCTTTTCTATAGCCTGGTTTCCTGAACGACGGCACACAGACCATGATGTTCCCTTGAGTACCCAGCCGCCTCCCAGAGTCACTTCCTTTACCAGGAGGGTGAAAGCGGCACAACGGGCCCAAAATGGAGCCACCTGCCCCTCCAAGACAGCAAACCAAGACTTAATTTTAGTTTTAGCCCCTCCCGAGAATGTGACCTTTACCCAGTCAATCTGGGTTGACCCCACCAGCACTAGTGAGGTAATTTGTGTGACTGACCCCTGCCCTTCACCTTGTCTGAAATACTCCTTTCTTTTATGACTTCCCTCTCCCACCCATTTTCTGCCTTTATTTATTTATTTTTTAAGATTTTATTTATCTATTTGAGAGAGATCACGAGCAGGAGGAGGGGCAGAAGGAGAAGCAGGGTCCCCGCTGAGCAGGGAGCCCAGTGTGGGGCTCGATCCCAGGACCCTGAGATCATGACCTCAACTGAAGGCAGACACTTAACCCACTGAGCCACCCAGGCGCCCCACGTCCCTTTCTGCTTTTAAAAACCTTCCATTTGGGGCGCCTGGGTGGCTCAGTGGGTTAAGTGTCTGCCTTCGGCTGGGGTCACGATTCCAGGGTCCTGGGATTGTGCCCCGTGTCAGGCTCCCTGCTCAGCAGGGGAGTCTGCATCTCCCTCTGCCCCTCCCCCTGCTTTCTCTCTTTCTCTGTCAAACAAATAAATAAAAATCTTAAAAAAAACACAAAAACCTTCCACTTGGTACGGCTCCTCAGACCTCCCTTCCATTTGCTAGATGGGATGCTCCTTGATTCCTGAATTGCTGAATCAAGTCTATTAGATCTTTAAGTTTACCTAGCTGAATTTTGTGTTTTAACAGGAGGCAAAGCAGAATTAGGGCCCTTTCGTTGGAGCTCTAGGTGTGTCTGTTCCTATTCTCCACACCCTCAGGGAAGTCCATCCCCTGGAGTAATCTCCTCCCCTGGAATGACTGGCTACCGTATGTTGGCAGCTACTCCTTGCCCAAGGGCCGGGAGGCTATCTCGGACCTTCCCTCCTCCTCATTCCCTACAGCTATCCAGTCACAAACTCCTATTGATTCTTTTTTTTTTTTCAAAGGAAAAAGGGTTAATATAAAGATTCAAGATTCACATCATGATAAATGATCTAAAATTGAGTACCTTCTTGTGACAAAAGTTCAACTTTTGCATATTTTCCCTATTTAACTTATCCTGCCATCATTTTTCCTGTTTTTCTATTACTTTCACCCCACCTCTCCCTATGGTTACATTGACAGATTCCCTCCCTCTCCCCATTAGTTTAAAAAGCCTACTCTTGCACAAACTACAATGATTAACACTAATTTTAACACACCCTTTAACTTCACCAACATCTAAGCAGTATCTGTAACCTTCCTTTCCCCTACTCCCCAAGTACACTGTTCACAGTCCATCCTCCTGGGCAGAAATGTGGCATTTTAATTTCGTTTTCCTTTTTGACTCTTGCTGTGGGAAGAAGGTAATATATATTGTGTGTATGTGTTTATAGTTATCCTAGATTGCTAAAGTATATCCTCCAGTAATTTTTTCAAAGAGGGTATGCAAGAAACAAACTTTGTGAATTCTTTGGTATCAAAAAATGTCTTTGTTTTACCTTCAAAATCAAATGCCAATTTGGCTGGGTATAGGATTCTAGGTGTAAAGCCTTCTGCCTGCAGAACTTTTATGACATTGCTCCACTGACTTCTAGCATTTAGAGTATCTAATGATAAGTCTGTGGTCAATCTGATTCTTGTTCCTCTGTAGGTTATTTCTCTTTTTCTGGAAGCCTTTAGAATTTTTTCTTTATCACTGGAATTCCCAAATTTCACCAAGATGTGTCTAGGAGTGAGTCTCTTCTCATCAATCTTAGCAGGTATTCGGTAAGCACTGACAACGTCAAGACTTGAATCCTTTAGCTCTGGAAAGTTTTCTTCAATGATTTCCTTAATTATTTCCTCTGCTCCATTCTCTTTATTATCTTTTTCTGGAATTCCTATCAAACGGATGTTGGAACTTCTGGATCTATCCTCTATGTCTCTTGACCTTTCTTTATTTATTATCTGTTTGGCCATTTGCATTGTATCCTTAGAGAATTCTTCAATTTGGTCTTCTAGATTGTCCATTCTCTCTTCAAGTGTGTCTATTCTGCTATTCAGAACATCTATTGAGTTTTTTATTCCCAAGACCTCTGGAAGGTAATTTTTAAGATTTGCAACCTCCTCCTGTAGCTCTCTAAAGTTGTTAATTACATTTCTTCTAAAGTTTTCTTCAGTTTCTTGTATTAAGTCTGTTTCTTTAGATGTTCGCTCATCTGTTAGCAGAGTTTTGTGTCGCTCTTTGTCAGCTTTCCTTAAAAATTTGGTGATTCCTGATGGAGTACTCGAATTTGTACTTAAATGCCTTTTCTGCTTATCAGAACTTATCTTTAGTGATTTTGAGGGAGAGGCCAAACGCAAGGTCGGACACACTGTCCCAACTCCTTGGTTTCTGGGCATAGCTGTTTCCTTTTTATTCTGGGTTTTTTGTACCATCTGGTGTTTCACCAATTTTTTCTTCTCAAAGTCCTGAGCCAAATAATCATAGGCAATTTCTTTGAGTCCATCTGAGGCCTCTTTTTTCTCATTCTGGGAGGCAGTCTTTACATTTTCTACCTCAGAGTCCTCTCCTTCCTCCCATGATAAAACTACTTCCATTTCCCACTCTGAACCTTTTTCTTCTGGCTCAGAATCTTCTACCCCTTTAATTAAAACAATCTCCAAACCATTATTTTTTTCGTCAACTACACATTGTGTATTTGTCTCCGAATGACGCTGAAAGTTTGAATCCTGTTTCTCACGTAATACTGAAGCCTCTTCTCCCTCCTCCTCCAGCCCTGAAGCCTCTTCTTCCAGCTCTGAAGACTCTTCTTCCTGAATTTCTAAGTTCTTCACCTCCTCTGGCTCAGCAACCTTTACTTCTTTAACAAATAGAAAGCTCAAGCCATCACTGGCTTCTCCCTCAGCTCCATGCTTCAAATCTAGTAGAGTTTTTTCCACTTTTTCTTGAATCCCATACCTTCTTCCTTTATTTTTTCCTTTTGTGGGAGTACATCTTTCAGTAATTCGTTCATAAATGGTTTTTGGCTAATAAAATTGCTGAGACTTTGCATATCTGAAAAGGTCCTTACTTCACCATCACACTTAAATGTTAATGTAACCTGGCATAGAACTTTAGGTTCAAAATCATTTTCCCTCAGAATGTTGAAGACGTTACTCCATTGCTTACTAATGTTCAGTGTTGCTGATGAAAAGTCTGCCACCAACGTAAGTACTGCTCCTTCATCTTCTCTGGAGGTTTTTAGAATTTTCTCTTTATTCTTTAAATTCTAAGGGATTTTTTCCTCTCTTTTTTCTCTGACCAGCTCATCCTCTCCAATCTCTTGGTTCTCTCGTGTTACTTCTGTATGGATACTACGATCTCCCCAAGTGTTGTCTATATTGCTTATGGCTTCTTCCACACTTTCCATGACTTTGTCATTTTTTGATTCATCATGGGACAATTCCTTACCTTGGTTCATACTGTACTTCTTCAGCTTTATCTAATTTGCTACTCAGCTCACTTACTTCTTTTCTTTTAAAGGTCAAATTTTCAGTATCTTCAACTATTTCAGAGTTTGCTCCTTCTATTTTCTCTACCAACCCTGTTTTTTGTGTGGCTAAACCTTTTATTTGTGGCCACTCCTTTTTGGTACTGGAGTTGTTTATATTTTTCACTTCAGGTATTTTACTTTCTACTCCTAAAATTTCCTTTAGATCCTTTTTAAGGGATTCCCTTATCTCTTCAACCATTAAGTCCAGATTTTCCATCAAGCCGTTAAACTTCATCAGTATAACTGCTGACATGTCCTTGCATTTTAAATCTAATACCTGAGCCATCTCCTGGTCAGTTTCTATCAACTGAATTCTTTCCCTATGGGTGCTATTTTCCTGTTTCTTTGCAAGTCTAGCAATTTCTGACTCTACAACGGACATTGCGGATACGTTGTTTTATTTTATTTTCCTGAAGAGTAATTTTTGTTCTTGCAGGGCTGCTAGACTCCCCCAAACTCAAAAATCTTTAAAATATATATATCATCCAGTGAAGGCCGTTCACCTGGAAGAAAAGTTCTCTGCAGACCAGGACTTGGTCTTCTGCACAGCCGCCTGTCAGTGCCTGGAGAAAGGATCCACCCTGAGGACTCACCTGCATGCGAAGCGAGGAAGAAGGCCAGCTTCAGCAAGTTTTGCTGGCTCCTCCTCCTATTGATTCTTCCTGAGCGATTTCTCCAGAATCTGGCTCCTTTTCTGCAAAGCTGACTCAGTGCAGGTGGTGGGGTTCAGCGTAGGCTGCTTCCAAATATGCCATTTGGGCATACTGATTATTTTGAATTAAAGTTACATAAAAAACAGCCAATGCAAGGACACTGACTATTCTTTGTCCCCCTGTTAGTGGGAAAGAAATTTCCCATATGAAAAGTAACCCCTTGTACCAGGAGGAAAGGAGACATTCTTAGCCCCAGAGATAGGAATTCAAGGCCAAGAGGGCTGTATAAACAAACCTTGTTACTTCTTTGCTAATTTACTACCCCAAACCCAAACTTCTTTGTCTTCTCAATACTTTAAAAATACAATTTTTTTTTTTTTTTTGAGAGAGAGAGCATGCGCGGGGCAGGGGGAAAGGGGTAGAGGGAGAGGAAGAGAGAGAATCTTAAGGCTCTCATGATCCTGAGATCATGACCTGAGTTGAAATCAAGAGTCAGCCACTTAAACCAACTGAGCCACCCAGGCACCAATGTCTTGTCAACTCTTTACAAACTTAATTGTTTCTTTGTCTAAAAGGTCTAAAAGCTGCCTGCTTTGGTCACTTCTTTGAGTCTCCTATTTCTATGAGCTCCTATACATACAAAATACATTTTTCTCCTGTTACTCTGTCTTATGTCAATTTAATTGTTAGACCAGCCAAAGAACCTAGAGGGGGGAAAAAGGGAAAGCTTTCCCCCCAAGCCCCACAGGCCACGGTCACCTTGGGATTCCATCACCTGGCCTTCATGCCTCCTGTCTTCTTGCTCTCCTCCACTCGGCTCTCAGAATGACCTGTGTAAAGGCCATATCTCCTGTCATGTCCCTCCCCACCAAAAAACTTTCTGCTGGCTCCTCACTGCCCTCAGGAGCAATTTCAGATCCCTTCACACTGTGCAAGGCCCTCTACTTCTCAGGCATTCTATGCTGGAGCTCACTTCTGGACCTTAGCTGGAGGTAATCTCCTGCTCTTTTTATAGTTGTCTCTTGGATTGGACTTCCAGTCCTGAAAGGCCAGGTAAAGAGCCCTTTTTTGTTCCGAGAACAACATGTTTGCCCTTAGCAGAGCACCTGCCACCCAGATCATGTCACTCTGCTCAAAACTTGCAGTGTTTGTTTTTCCATCTCACTTGGGATAAAAAATGCAAAGCACTCACTAATATGGTCTGCTGGGCTTAACTGCACTTCCGTATGCTACCCTGAGTTTACCCATCAATGCCAGCATTTTTCTACCCACACCAGTGTTATAAAGCAGTTCCACTGTATGGCAATCCCTCCCTAACTACAAGCTGTAGTTGTGGGTACTCATTTTTAGCAATACTGAAAATTTTGATTTTAATATGAATTCCCAATTCCCTTCAGTAGGGAATAATCAGAAGAAAACGGAAGAATTTAGGCTGGGAGTGGAAGGAGCAGCAATAAAGAAATACAGAGAAAGAGAGATCTGAGGTGGGTATAAACAGGGAGCATGGGTGGGTTTTAGAGGCAGGGATTACGCTTAACTCTGCCAGAGCCTTGAATTTAAAAAGGCGGTCTACTGATGGACAGTGGATTGGACACTGGACAAAAGCACACCTTTAAATTCATGTGATAGTTATTTTATCTGCACCATAGCAAAATGAATGTATAAGTAGTTCACAGAAACTGCTGGAGAGAGGGACCCTGAAAAGAGGGCAAATAGAAATCAGTAGAGCAAACCTGTTGGCTATTAATATGACTCAATAATATATAAGATTTGAGTGTTGACTCTGCGCCATTGGATCAGGAGTTGGGGATACAGTATGGGCAAGACCATGAGGATCCTGTTCTCAGGGACTGTATCCATGTGTGTCTCTCTCTCTGTGTATATATGTGTGTGTATACATGGATTGCACACATGTACACATACACATACAGGGATCCTCTGCTGTTTGAAAGTTCATGTTATTTCACTTTTACAAAAGACCTACATTAGCACCTATTTTTACTAAACACAAGAAACCAGACAATAGCATTCAGCATTTGTTTGACAGTGAGCCTTGCAGAGGCAGCCTGGCCCCAGAGCGAGAGTAGCGCCACCAAGCTCCTCGCCGAGAAGTAGGCTCAGCACCTTAGCATCCATCTTAGCATCTTAGCATCCCACAGAACTGTGTCTGTGGGCACCTGTGCTTTATCTCGATTTATTGTGTGCACCTGTTAGCAAGATGTGCCCTAAGGTAGCAGAAAAGCCTGAGAGCGGTTATATTTTGGGTTTGGGAATGCTCAAAGGGGTTCTATATAAATTGATGGTAATAGCTTCCTCAATTTACAACACTTTGACTTACAAAAGGTTTCCTAGGAACTCTACTGTCAGATAGTGGGGTAAACCTGCATTCCTTGTTATCAATTTTCTGGACCTGAGCCTCTGAACTGGTCTCCACACTAGGATTCCCAATGTATCTTCAAGGCTGCCCTCAGATAACTGTATTGGAGGAACCCATTGTCTGACTCTCCTCAAAATGCTTCAGTGACTCTCCATTCTGTACCAAATCAAGGAATCTAGCGGCAATTTCCCAAGGAATCTTTCAACCTTTTTTGGTATTTCTTGATGAGTTAAAACTGCTCCGGATGTCTCTCGTGTTTCTTTCCCCCTTCTAAGCCTGTGCTCACGCTTTTGCCTCTTCTGGGAATGCTCCCCTGGCCCCAGCCCTGCCTACCAGCCCAACCTTTTACTTCTCTTTTAAGCTCTACATCAAAAACCGTTTACTTTACAAAATCTTTTTTTCTTTTGAACTTCTTCAAATTAATTTTTTCCTTATATGATCCACACACCTCCTCCAAACACACTGTAATTCTCTACAGCACTACTCAGGTCCTTCAAATATTAAAGTTTTTATATGCTGTTCTTTCTGCTCATTTATTTATCTTTATTCTAGGATTCCCTTCATATGATATTCTAGAAAAGGCAAAACTAGAGATGAGGTGAACATATTGGGCATTCTTTGGTGCAGGGAGGTTCAATCGGTGAAACACTTCCCAGGATACTTTGGTTGGTGACAGGCAACTGCCACTACGCATTTGCCAAAAGCCATTAAACTTTATAGCATAAACAGTAAACCGTATGCCCATGAATAAAAATAATCACTTAGGAAGTTGCTATCTCCCAGGAAAGAATGCAGAATGTGACAAAATTATCAAATCGTGTTACAAACGAATGAAATGATCTCACTGCACCCTGTGTGAGAAAAAGATACTGATACATGTAAATTTGTAAATGAGTCAAAACTTTTAAGAATTAAGGCAAAGGAATTGCATATAAACCCTGGACTCTGTACGATCCTATTATTTCCCACAGAGGTACTGGCTAACAATTCTGAAACTGTTATCCAGGTATTCAGGTGTCCTGGAATGGGGACAATTCATAGGTGACAAATGGTGGCTGTAAGGCATCTCGTTGTTGGAGTAGGAGGTTAAGGATAAGTGAGAAGAAAAAATCCAAAAGCCCAGATGAACAGGCAGTAATCAGGAGGCACAGGACGTGGTTCCCTTTGGACAGAGTGTCGCCAGAGTGTGCGCTGGCGAAAACTTGAGTCTCCGAATTCCTAGTCATAGTGCTGATGGCAGTGCCCTGCCCGGTGGTTGTCTCCTTCCTCAAAGCCAGGTCAACAGTCCCCAAATTAAAAAATAAAAATATCCAGCTCCAGAGTTCCTGCCATATTCTGCTAAGCTCTTCAGGTCCCAGGGGCAGTTCTTGACACTCTGGAAATCTGTGGTCCATGTCCTGGCTACATTGACAGACATCTGTTCCAGCTACTGGAGAGCGACGCCATGAAACTCGCCCAACCTCCTCATCTGGACACCTCATGTTTGGTCACAGAAGTTCAAGGCTTGAGTTCCAGGTGCTTCCCCCACTCCCTTTCCCCGGAGGAAAGCATCATATCACCAAAGTTTAAGGTTCTTTTGAGGTAGATCCAGATTTAATTACAAACGAGCTAAAAGGCCAACCGTCATTTCTCTGGAAAGTGAGATCATTTGTCTCTACCATTTCCCCTTATTTTTGAGTGGAAATTCTAAACATGCAAAAACTAAGCCATTCCACTTTTAATAACCAGCATATCCAGCTTTTTTAAAAAACTGTACGAGCAATCTACCAGTATTTTATTAAAATGAACTTCGTGTAAACCTTACCCCTGCATCTTTGACATCTGTCTGCTCTGACAAAACATGCAGGCATGGGAAGAGATGCTGCTGCCTTCAAGGTTATGCCACAGCCCTGATTCCTCAGGCTGTCTTCACACTTTTTCACCTCTGGTCACCTTGTCCCTAGAGATGGGAATTCAATTCTTCTCTCCTTCTCTCTTTTTCAATGATACCAATATTCCCAGGCTTTTAAGACTAAAATTTAAATGAGGAGAAAACCTGATTTATAACCTATGCTGGACCTGGAAAGAATAACCTTGTAAACTAAAAAAAAAAAAAAAGAAAAAAGAAAAAAGAAAAAAAGAGAGACCAGCATTAGGAGTCAAAGTCTTCGCGCTAGGAATTGCTAATAAATAAAACATAGTTTGAACAGTGTCTCAAAAACTGGTTGAGGTTTCATATCTTCCATTTTTTTAGACAAAAATTTACTACTAAAAAGAAACATGCTCTCATCCCAGCAGATTAATCTGCAAACTAATGAAATAACACTACTGTCAATTGCAGTATCACTATTTCTGTTAAAGGCTTTGTCTCATTTCCCCGAGCTGACACCTAGGATTCCTTCCTCTCTTTCATTTGAAATAACCAACTTTTCCTGAGACTTGGTTCCTTCTTTTTACTCTACGACGCACAGAAGTGATTCTGGAGTGTAGGTACAGAGGCTGCGACATGCAAAGGCTGAAGACAATGACGACAGCAATAAGACAAAGAGATGGGAAGGCATTCGTGTGTGTCAGGCACTGTTCCAAGTACTCGATGTGTCTTAGCTCATATAGAGGGCACTTGAACAACCAGCCCCATGATGGAGGTACTAGTTATGAGTATTATGTCCACTTTACAGATGAGCTTCAGAGGGGAAGCGTGCTGTTCATTGCTAGTGAGGGGAGAGTGGAAGAGTGAGGCCAGGCAAGTCAGGGTCCCTCTGTCACCATGCTGGACAGCCTCTTGGTAATGACATCACCTGGGAAAATAGTGCAGGCAAAAACCCAGGAATACATGGCCAGCCTGCCGCTGGGTGGGGCAACGGTCTGAGCATCCTCTGGCTTGGGACCACAGTAACTGTTGCTTCACAAGGAGGATGACAGCCAGAGCAGGAAGGACGGGGCAGTAAAGGGGTATCAGAAAGAAGAGGAAGGGAGGATGTTGCTGTTGAGATGGCTGGGGCCCAAGGAGCTAAGTGCTAGCTAGGCCGTTGCCAGGGCCAGCAAGGACAGCCAGAGCTGAATGACGGACTCCGAGACCAGTCTGATTAGTGCCTCAAACGTGAGCCAGCAGCCATCTTGGCAGGAAGAGGACTGAAAACACTTAAAATGGAAACTGCAGAGAGTAACCCTAGCTCTGAGGCTGATACCCTCAACTGTAAACAGCTTGTACCTGAAACTACCTCGTCAGGTAACATGGAACCTCCCTCGGGGCAACCATGATGGCCCACCTCTTTCTTTCCAAGTGTCAGCCCCCTATTCTCCTTTTACACCTCCCTGTTGGCTGCAGGGCACAAGGCAGGGTTTTCAGCGTATGGCCTCCCTTTGTTGACTCTGAAATAGATTACGATTTTGAACATTGCTCAAATAGGAAAGGACACAAAAGCAACAAACATAACCAAGAGGGGGAAATTCCAAAATTTCTAGAAAGCTCAAAATGTTCCCAAAGTATTGTACTATTATAGATGATAATGTAAATGGATCTCGACTTTCTTTGCTCATAGTCACTTTTCTAGGTCCCCAGAGGCCAGTGGAAGCCTCTGGATCTGGATGTGTATTGGATCCTACTAAGTCTACCAAAAGAATCTTACATCTGGATCTGGTGATATTCTCATCCTTCCAGAACCTGCTTCCCCACCTCTTAGGGTAGCCCCTAGGATGCCAGACTTGCGTGCTCCGTGTATGTGCTCTATAGTTCTGTCATCACCCTGGGACCTCACTCTAGTTCTGGGCCCTGTTGATGAAGAATGGAAAGCCCTATCTGGCAACTAAGGGATCCTTCTTTGGCCTGCAGGTGATTCTCTACACCCTGCCCGATATCTCTGTGGTCCATGCCGCTCATATCCTTTGTTTTCCCTTGGGCTACTTCTTTTATGCTGTTGGGCTGCTAAAAGCATCTTCAGTGGCCAGTTGGCAAGAAGGTAGTATGGTATAGTGGGAAAAGCTGAGCTCAAGGGTGAGTTTTACAATTTACAGTTCTGTTCTGGCTGAGTTAACACTTAAGGGAGCATCTGAGTCCAGTCGGCCAGTGGCTAAGTGGTCTTGATAGAGTGAGTCACCCAAGGAGGAAGGCATCAGCCTTCTATCAGTGGGAGACAGACCTTCCTTTCTTAAAAATGAGGATTCCAGAGTCTCTTCACCTTGAATGGAATCCTGGATCCACCGTTTATTAGTGGCATAACTTCGGCAAGTTACCTTACCTCAACTAGACTCAACCATCAATTTCTGACAAAGCTGCAAAGGCAATTTAATGGAGAAAGGATAGTCTTCAACAAATAGTGCTGGAACAACTGGACATCCACATGCAAAAAAAATGAAACTAAACCTTATATACAGATTAGTCTAAAATGGACCATAGCTAAATGCAAACTCTAAAATGATCACATTTTTAGAAAAAAAACAGAGGCGAAATTTTTGTGACCTGGAGGTAGACAAAAAGTTCTTAGGAAAGACATCAAAAGCACCACCCATTAAAAAAAATGACCAAATTGGACTTGATCAAAAATTTAAAACTTTTGTTTTGGGCAAGATACTGTTAAGAGGATAAAAGACAAGCTACAGATTGGGACAAAATATTTTCAAATTGCCTATGCAGCAGAGGACTCATATCCGGAGAATCTAAAGAATTCTCAAAACTCAACAGTAAGAAAATAAAAACCCCAGTTTTAAAAAAAGGGCACTAGACTTCAACAGATATTTTACCAAGGAGGATATATAAATATATATATGGCAAAACATGAAAAGATGTTCAATATCATTAGCCATTAGGGAAATACAGACTTAAACCATGATGAGACACCTCCTCACAGCTGTTAGAATGGCTACATAGAATCAAACCAAACCAAACCCTGATAGTGCCAGGTGCTGATGAGAATGAGGAGTAACTGGAATGCTCACATACTACGGATGGGACTGTGTAGTGGTATAGCCACTTGAGCAAACAGTCTGGCAGTTTCATATAAAGGTAAGCATACACTTAACATATGATCCTTACTCCTAGGGATTTGCCCTAGAGAAACAGACTTATGTTCATTCAAAAAGCTTGTAAATGAATGTTTAGATCATCTTTATTCATAATCATCAAGAATTGAGAACACCCCAAATGTCTGTCAGTGGGTGAATGGATTTATACTTTCTTTTTAAGATTTTATTTATTTATTTATTTAGAGTGCGTGCGAGTTGGGGGAGGGGCAGAGGGAGAAGGAAAGAGAGAATCTCAAGCAGACTCCACGCTGAGCTTGGAGTCTGACACAGGGTTCCATCTCATAACCTTGAGATCATGACCTTGGCCAAAATCAAGAGTCCGGATGCTTAACTGCCTGAGCCACCCAGGTGCCCCTGGATTTAAACTTTAAAATACTACCTAGCAGTGGCATAATAAAAAGGAACTAAAAAGGAAGAACGCTTGATGGTACACAATTTGGATGAATCTCAAATGCATTATGCTAAGTGAAGAAACTAGTTCCATAAAATTACATACTGTAGGGTTACATTTATAGGATGGTCTGGGAAAAGCAAAGCTATAGTGACAGAGGCTAGCTCACAGGCTGCTAGGGGTTAGGGACAGGGGAGGGTGGGACTACAAATTGGAGAACATAAGCCTCAGGGATTTTTTTGGGTGATGGAACCATACCGTATCCTGATTGTGGTCAGAGTTAAAAAATTTCTATGTGTGTTGTAATTTAGAGAGGTGTTACCCTCTCCTAAAGAAAAGTCAATCTTGTTATATGTTACTTTAAACATAAAAACAAAATTAAAAATGCAGCTGAGAAAATTTGGGAAGTGGAAGAGAGAAAAAAAATGGGACAAAGAGTCTAGGCACCAATGACCTCATTTCAAAATAGAGGGGGTTCAAACACAGTGTCAAATGCTGACCAAAGGCAACAGAGGTTTAAGTACATTCTTTAAAGTTACAAAGTGTGATGGTAAATTTATGTGTCAACTTGGCTGGGCTAAGGGGTGCCCATGTAGCTGAGGAAAACGTTATTTCTGGGTGTGTGTTCCAGGGTGTTTCTGGGAGAGATTAGCATTTGAACTGATAGACTGAGTAAAGAAGATTGCCCTCACCGTGCAGGTGGGCATTATCCAATCAGCTGAGGCCTGGAACAGAACAAAAAGGCAGAGGAAGGGCCAATTTGCCCTGTGCTTGAGCTGAGACATCTGTCTTCTCCTGACCTTGGACATTGGCATTCCTGGTTCTCAGGCCTTCGAACTCAGAAGGAATTATATCACCAGCTTCCCTGGTTTTCCAGCCTGCAGATGGGAAATTGTGACTCTCAGCCTCCATAACTGTATGAGCCAATCTCTATAATAAATCTCCTCAAAAATATATCCTATTGGTAAAAAATATATATCTCCTATTGGTTCTGTTTCTCTAGAGAACCCTGACTAATACACAAGGTAATGACCAAAGGAAGTACAAATAATGCCACTAATATCAAAAACAAAGAGGAGGGTGGGGAAGGGGAGCTAAGGGGTAGTAGAAGGGAGCTAAATTCTCATCTCTCATAACAGTAAGTCAACAGATGACTTCTCAATGTAACAAATAAATAAGAGTGTTGGTATATTATTTAGAGATTGTAATTTAAACTCAACACATCCCAAACAAACAGACTACTTTTCCCACCCAAAGAGTGAACACCATTAAAATGCTCCAACTATACTCAGACTCACACTGCTCCTTTTCTGTTATCATTGCCTTTCTGGACTAGCTCATTTCTTAACCATGGGCATGTATTAGTTTGATGTGCCCACTGGGCTGCTCACCAAATGCTGATTTCTGTTCATTTGCAGAACAGAGATAACATATCCTGAGGGCAACAAGTGACCAGGTCCTGCCCAGCCCAAGTGACCATGCTTGTCTACTACCCCAGGGTCTCTCTGACCCTTTATCACTTTATGGCCCTAGAGTGAGTCTTTTACAATATGAGTCAGTTTGAACACCCAGAAACAACCATGTCTGACATTTCTTCCAAGAAGGAAGGCTGACATTTCCCCCAGCCTCAGTTGGGTTGTGAACTGTCTAGTCTGGATATATGTGGGGCCTTCGCAGAATACGGTGGGTGGGCCAGGAGGCACTGCTGGCAAAGAAACGAACATGAACATGTCCTGGGAAGAAGAAACCACTCTGAGTTACAACCCCCAGGGGACCTACGGAAACCACGGAGTGCCCGAATAATAACCCCCTCCCATTTCAGCAACCACGCCAGGCTCTCCTCCATCAAGTACTTTCTGAAAACCCTCACGGGTCTTTCTTTCACCTGCCTGATTTTTGCCTAATACAGTCCTGTAATTACAAACATTTACAGCTTACAAGCCTTTCTATATCTTTTTTTTTTTTTAAGATTTTATTTATTTGACAGAGCGAGCACAAGCAGGGGGAGTGGCAGGCAGAGGGAGAGGGAGAAGCAGGCTCCCCACTGAGCAGGGAGCCCGATGTGGGGCTCGGTCCCAGGACCCTGGGATCATGATCTGAGCCGAAGGCAGACGCTTAACCGACTAAGCCACGCAGGTGCCCCAAGCCTTTCTATATCTATTATGACGTGTGCTTCCCAGCAACCCTGAGGGGTAAATGTGAATGCCTTCCTTTTTCACCACTTAAACCTAGTGACTGCTGTATGCCAGGAATTCAATTCATATTTGTTTGACTTTATTGACTATAAAGCACAACACTGTGGTCCAAGGTGTCCTACAGAGACAGCCTCAAGTTGCTGCTCTTTCGGAGGACAATATCTAAAATGAATAAACAATAAACAAACAATATCTAAAATAAATAAATGACAATTGGGGCACCTGGGTGGCTCAGTCGTTAAGCGTCTGCCTTCAGCTCAGGTCATGATCCCAGGGTCCTGGGATCGAGCCCCGCATCGGGCTCCCTGCTCAGCGGGAAGCCTGCTTCTCCCTCTCCCACTCCCCCTGCTTGTGTTCCCTCTCTCGCTGTGTTTCTGTCAAATAAATAAATAAAATCTTTAAAAAAATAAAATAAATAAATGACAATCAGAAAGTGGCATAAAATATGACACTAACAGGTCAAAAAAAAAAAAAAGGAAATAAGGCAGGAAGGCAGAATTAAGACCATTTGGTCTTCACTCCCCACCTTCTTTCTTATATATATAGTTAAACCTTTTTTATAAAGTTCTATTTCTTTTATTAGGAAGATATTTGTTACATTTATATGTATATGGACAAAAAGCCAAATGTAAGTAAATATAGGAAATTATCTCCATGCCATAATCTGCAAGAAAAGTATAAACCCTTCTTGTTCTTCTAGCTTTGTCAAAATGAGGCTTAGTGCTCTCACTCATTCAACAACAAAAAAATCATGGAGCATCTCCTCTGGGCAGGAACAGGGCAGGGGGGAAGCCAGATACTTCTACATATTACTGGCTGGATAAGACTCAGAAATGTGCTAGCAGAGCAGAAACACCTGGAATCTACTCAATTCACCTCTGGGCCTTGCTGGCATTTACGCAACATAGACAGGTCACTTCAGAATGTGCTGAATTTGCGGTCCCAGGCCTATGTTTCTGCTGCTGAACATCTCCATTCAAGTGTTCTGCTAGCACCTTAAACTCAACACATCCAAAAGAAACTCATTCTTTCGCCATTTCATGCACTTCTTCCCCAAGTGTGTGCACGTGCACACATACACACTCACACCTGCACTCCTGTTATACCTCTTGTGATATGAATCTCAGCACTATCCTCTGAGTCACGTAGGCTCAAAGCCAAGAACTCCCTATATCATACTCTTGATATTCTATAGCTGGTCAAATTTGCCTATTATCAACTTTACCTGCAGGACATATTTCTAATTCCTGCTGCCCTTTCTAGTCCCACCACCACATTTTGTGTTCACTCTTTGCTTTTCACCTGCACCACTTAACCCATGACTCCATTCTTAGCAATGGGAGGAGGTCAACCCTCAGGTGTGCAGGTGGAGGTGGGAAGTCTGAGAGTTACAAATTTAAACGGTCTCCTGATGGGCCCCTTGCTTTCAAAAATCTCCACTCTCTAAACTTTCATGTGGTTTCTCCAATTTTCTTTACATCTAGATGAGGCATCCAGAGAATTTGGACAAAACTCACCAGGCCTGGTGTTCTAGGCTGTCCAGAATCTGACCACATTCCATGTTTCCACCTCCCACCCCACACATTTTATATATTGTCTTCACCCGCCTGATCCCCCATTTCCTGTATTGGTCATGCACTTGGTATCTCAACATCAATACCCATGCATTCTCTCTGCAGGCTCTGCTCTTCTCCTCCAACTCTGCCAACTAAAGTCACATTCATCTTCCAAGGCCTAGCTATGAAGCCTCTCACAGAAAAGCCTATATTACTCCAAGAGTCAGAATTTAATTTCAACTCTTATCCACTTATTGTACAATAGCCATACATTTTGGAAGTTTAACCTAGATAAGCAGATATCAGCTGTGGATTTCTGAGCTCTTCAGATCTAGAGGAGACTGGCTCAGAGCCCTTCTTGATGCACTTGGGAAGCCCAAAGCCTCCCAAAGATTTCTGGAATTTCAGGGGAAGTTATGTCTCGTGGGCACATATGCTTCCATGTCCCTTCTTTCACACATCCTGTCTCTGCTCTACTCCTTATGGTCTCAGAAACACAAGCCACAGCCTTCTGTGAGCCTTTCCCCTCTTCCTCCATGCCCCTTAGGAAAACCCCTAAACATCCACACAAATCATTCATGAGCACAGGAGACGTTATTGAAATGTGGGTGGAGAATAGGAGGGCTTTCCATTCTAAGAACCGACACTCCTGCACTGAGCACTGGGCATCACTGGCCCTCGAATAGCCTTTGCTCGTCACACCATGGGAAGATTTCATCTGGCCCAGCATCCCCTTAGTCACCTTCCTCAAACCAGTGTTCTGGTCCCTTCCCCCCACCTCCCTTCTGAACTGTTTTTCCCTCTGCCCAGCTACTTATGCATGAAGCAAATCCTTCTTGCTTTGTGTGGTACAGTGTAGCCATTCTTATTTTTTGCTTCATTCCTGCTTTCAAATTCCACCCTCCCAGTCAAGCCCTCCACAGTTTGTCAGGATATGTCCCCCAGACAGGTACTGCCTTGGGAAGAATTTTGGCGTCAGTTGCTGAGATTGTATGTTTCACATCTTGACATACATCTGTCTTCCCCCAGTAAGTTCCTTGAGGCAGAAATGATGTCTTCATCAACTGTTCTAGTGCTCAGCACAACGTCTTCTATATAATAAACACTCCGAATATTCACTAAAGTAAAATTAGTTCTTTAATGTGAAAAATTTGGTGTAAATTTTTTTTTACAAAAGTATTTTTGTCATGAGAATCCCAGAAGGGGCCCACCTGAGCACATGAAGTGTGACTCACACAATATACTCTTATTAATGACACTTCTTGTGTATTTTTAATAAAAAGGGGCCACATCAAACCCTCCCTTAAAAATACAATAGCACCTGTTTAACAGGATGCCAGGAATTCTAGAGGACATCAGAAATAAATTGCAGGTCATGACAGCTGCAGTGAATCGAAATGAGATGTGGGCTTTCATTGTGCTTAATAACTGTCAAAGTCTTCATGACAATTATGACAGGGAAAGACTTTTGCATAAACTGAACAGATTAGCATCTGAGGGAGTGAATTGTAACAGAATAAAAGGGGAGGGCTATTTTTAGTTCCCTTCTCTCAACTGTATTTTTGTCTTATACCTCCTAAAATTAGGCCTCCTGAATGAGGCCATATGTAATCAGAGTGATGTAGGCTGTTGTAACAATTGCTCCTGCAAACTGAGATGTATCTCCAACCACTGTCCTTCCTTTGCACTCCTTGGCATCTCGGTGAGGTCAACCCTGCGCCCTAAGGAAGGGGCTACACCCCCGGCTCGAGGAAAAGCCATTTAAAGACCACCCATCTACTGGCTCCCAGGCCAAAGACTGTTCAGATGACAAAGCATCTGGAAGTCACAAGACGCTTTAAGGAAGAGAGTATCAATATAGTCAACAAACATCAGCTGCCTTTGATGTCCAGCTATTACTCTGATCTCTAGTACCTTGAATTCCATTTCAGGAACCGGTAATTCTTGTACAGGCAGAAAATGCGTAAGACCCTGTAAAATATTAGTACATGAACATTTTTAAAAAAAATCACATTTAAAAAATGCTACCAATCTTTGGTTATTCTGTTCATTTTAAGTCTCCATGCCTTCAAAGAGATAGTTTTAAAGATGATGAATCTTTAACAACACGCAGTATTTAAGACTTGATGAAAAATCTGCTGTTGATTTGGGGGAGGCTATGCATGCGCAGGGGCAGCAGGTGTAAGAGAATTCTCTGTACTTTCCACTCAATTTTGCTTGGGACCTAAAACTGCTTTAAAAAATAAAGTCAGTTAAAAATAAATCACATACATACACGAATACATTTCAGATTCCAGGATTTAAGTGGAACTATTTTAAAGAAAATCATAATAGTAAAGCACTCTAGTCATCAAAGTCATGGGGGCGGGGTGGGGTCAAGGAGTGGTGAAGCCCCAGATACAACCATCAGTGGCCAACAGCTGGTCCCCAAGAGTTGGAGGCCTGGAAAGTGTGTTTTAGGACTGCATTGGTGGATGCCCTCACAGAGTTTTTTGAATTTTTTTGTCAACAAGTGAATTAGACAACTGTTCAATCAGAAAAGAAAAACAAACAAACCATAGAGGCCAACTACTGTGAAAAGGGTTTAGGAAAAGTTTGTGGAGGCAGAATTTTTAAAAATGCCTGTATCAACTTTTTTGTGGCATGAGGTAGAACACAGTGAAGTAAGAATCAAGAAAAATAAATTCATTTACTTTTATTTTTCTCAAATTGGAAAAAATGGTGTCATGATTCTTTTTGAAAGAGAAACACCTTGGTTGAGCTTCTGAAGTGCTGGGTTATGAGGGAGCAAAGTTTAATTGCACTATGTTACAGAGCCAGGACAAAAGTGAAGTGAGGGAGGTGCCTAGGGTGCAAAATGAGAAGAGGTGGAAGTTCCCAGAGTGAGTGCCCTGGGCGCTCCCGCTCTGTCTTCTACCTGGTGAGCAAGGCAGCCATTTTAACCCAATCCCTTAATGATGAAGGTTTGTCATCACTCAGTTCTGGCTCAACTTCCACTCCTTATTCTCTGCTGCAAGGAATACATATTCCTTCATATTCTTACCTTTGTGTGTGTCTTATCTAAGGGTGAAGACCAAAGGGTTTCACTGATTTAGGAATCCCACCACCTTGCATAATGGTTTGTTAAAAAAACAAACAGATGACATTAGAGGGATTTATGCCTATTGACTGGGAGGTTTTAAGACTTACTAACGAGATGTTACAAAAGTAAAAAAAAAAAAAATCCTCAAACTTCTTATGCTGCCCACGAGGTTCCTACATGACCTGTATCCTGTGCTACCACCCTTCCGTACAAGGGTATGATCCCATTTTCATATTAAGAGCCAGTGATCCGGCAAGGCAAAATAAATATAAATAAGAAAAACAAAAAGGAAAGTAGAATATCTAGGCTGATCATGGCCTTATTTTACTGGTTTTTAGACAAAGAACTATCAAGTATTCTACTTCTCAAAATGTTAAAGTAGGAAGGAAACAAAAGTTATTTATTAAGTGTGACTAACATTTAGGGAAAGGAAAATTATAGTTTTTAAGGATAGATAAAGGAGATAATATAACAGGGGAGAGGATGTGGAGAAACGAAAAAAGGTGGAAAAAAATATGTGTAACCACTCCTGCACATATGAATGAAGGCGGGGGAGTGTGTGTGGTGGGTTTACAGGGGAAAAAGACATAAGGAAAACTTGCGAGGGAGATATCTATCTCTATCTAGCTAAATCTCCGTGTACATACATACCTGTATATATGAGAAACACACAAAAGAACATATTCAGAGACAAAGAGTTGCCAGATAAAATACAGGATGTCCAGTTAAATTTGAATTTCAGATAAACAATAAAAAATGTAAGTATGTCCATATTTGCTCCCTGCTCATACTAAGACAGTGATTTGTTTTAGTTGTAGTACAGCTATTTAATTGAAATTCAAGTTTATCTAGGTATCTTGTACTTCTATTTGCTCACTCTGGCAACAGACACAAAGTAACACAGGTAAGGTAAAGTGAGAAAAAGTGAAGGAGACAAAAAAAAGGGAAAGTAAGATGATTTGTTTAAAAAAAAGATTAACTTTCACTTCTTGTGGTTTTTCTGGTACCGTTAAAGATCTGAAATCATTTCGCACTTTTGCAAAGCCAGGTCTACAGGAGGACTCCCGAGGCTTACCCCAGGTCCACCCATGCACCTAATGGAGCCCCCTCTACCATGGCAGCAAGAATCCGCTGGGAACAAGGAGATCGCAGGAGAGAGCCAGCAACTGCTGTGCAGTGAGCAAGCAGAGAGATCTGCTCTGTGATGGCTGGAAGACCATCCCATAATGGATGCTAAAACGATCTAAGGTTGCACGGAATAGACACAACTCTCGATCTGAGCTTCCAGAAATAGAAGCTATCGGTCCATGGATTCTGAAATGCATTACTCCTGCTGCAACCTCAGCAGTTTAGGTCATTCGTAGCAAAGGCTATAGAGGCTTTTAAACAAGGTCTTAGGGGCAGAAGGCCCCTTCTAATCAAAGTCTGTGTGCTTCTAAACAGTAGACAGAATAAGACAAAACAGAGCAAGGAAGAACAAAACAAATCAAACCAAAAAAAAAAAAAAAAGCACAAAAATTTGGGGGCAATGATATGCACATGCAGCAGGGGATGAAGAAATAAGCTGCGGATTCTGTCTGGGGCTGGCTGACTCTGGAACCAGATTTGCCCCAGGTGACCCGTCCTCGAGGTGTGGTGGAGTAGCTGTGCAGGGGTGGTCCCTGAGCTGGGGGAGACAGTGAGAGGTCTCTGCATGGGCCTACGAATGAAGGCATCTTCGTTTGCTAGGGCTGCCACCAGAGTCCCACCGCCTGGCAATTTATTAAACAACAGAAATGTATTTCCTCACAGTTCTGAGGCTAGCAGTCTGAGATCAAGGTGTGCACAGGGTTGGTTTCCTCTGAGACCCCTCTCCTCCCTGTCTGTGTCCTGATCTCCTCTTCTTATAAAGACGCCAGTTCTATTGGATTAGGGCCCACCCTGATGACTTCATTTAACCTTACTTTTCTCTTTAAAGACCCTATGAGTCACGTTCTGAGGTACTGGTCGTTAGGACGTCAACATATGAATTGGAGGGGGACACAATTCAGCCCATAACAAGCTGAATCTGTGACTTGGTGTCTAGGCTGTGAAGCTATAACCCACCTCCCACTACTGGGCACCTCCTACCTTCACCAACAAGAACTTGGTAACTGTGAACAAGCACCTCGGCTTAGGTTGGTTCTGCCTCAGGGCCCTCTGCACGCCACAGTGGGTCTGAGTTCCTCATACATAAAACAGGACCCCCAATTTGACCCGACCCATTTCAACAGTGCGTTAGGGTCAAAGAGATGTTAAAATTAATCCACCTATTGCCACACAGTGTTAATCTGTAACGACACAATAATACCAATCATTACTGGCAGATGTTAATACAGCACGTTGGAATGGCCCCCCTCCATCTCTCAGCTTCCAATTTCATCTCACTGAGGATTAAAGACCTGGGCCACAGCTGAAAATTCTTTTGAGGACCTCAGAATAGTGTTCTATAAATATAGAGAAAATTCTGGGAGGAGTACATCTCTGGTTCAACCTCTTAAGTTCTTTTTACGCTGATGTCACCACCAGCAGGTGGCTTGCCTGGGTAACATGAGCTTCGGTGTCACCAGTTAACCCCAGGGAGGGTGCGCTCTCATTCACTGAACACCAATTTCCGGAGCAGCTCCCAAGGCCAGGCACTGCCCTTGGCACTGCTTGCTCCGTGAAGGGTAAGGCTGATATGACCTCCCTTGTTAGGGAGTTTCTCAATACGGGGTGAAGACAGGCGATAAACAAATTGTCTGAAGTGCCATGGTGTTTAAACTTGGCAAGATGCTTCCCAGACATGAGCACAGGATGAAATGTGAGCTTTCGTTTTAGAATGAGTTCACATGATTCCTACAGCCAGGGAAATGCTAGTGACAGGAAAAAGAGCATCCACATGCACCATAACAACACCAACACTCTTATGGTTGTTCTTCCCTGCTAAGCAATTTACGTGTATTAATTCATTTAGTCCTTGCATCAGCCATTAAGAAGCAGATGGTATTTTAATACAGAACCAAACAAAGGCTCAGACAGTTTAAGTAAATTGCCCAAGGCCACTCAGTTTCCAGGACAGGAACCCCGGAGGGCTGGCTCAGAAATCTTCATCACTATGCTGTGTTGCCTCTAAACAAGGGGCTAAACTGGTCAGGCAAAGTTCCCCGTGGAAACGGAGACGTGAGAAGCACATCAGCGAAGGCATTCTGCCAGTGCAGCTCTCGGGCCTCCTAACCCCGGCTGCCTTGGGCTTTTAGGGGATGTCCCAGCCACCTCTGTCATCACCACAGCCCTGGAGGCCATGTGGAGCGAGGGACAGCATGCAGGTGAAGGAGTGCAGAGACTCCACCAGCTGTGTGATTCTGAGCAAGTACTTCACCTCTCTGGGCCTCAGTTCTTCCTCCATGAATTGGTGAGGACTAGAGCAGAGAGGCTGCTGGACCCCCACACCTACCTGCTTGGCTTGGCCTAGCCCAGAGGCTGACACCAGACAGCCCCCCACATGCTAACTGCTGGTTGGTCTCTGCCAGAGGAATTCCCTGGACAGGCACACATGCCCCTGTTGGACTGCCCAAAGTGCCAGAGGGTGACGAGGGTGGGTGCATAAAGCCCCAGCCCTTCGCCCCTCAGTAGTGCAATCCAGGCAGATTCTAAGTCTCTCGGGGATCCGCTGCGGGATGGAGCCCCACGTTCCCACACACCCTTCACTTGCTTTCCTCTCTCCTCTATTTTGTCTCCTCACTCCCTTGCTGGGGCTTCCAGGAATCACCTCCCAAATAAATTACTTGTACCTAGACCCACGTCTCCAGGTCTACTTCTAGGGAAACCCAAACTAGACAATGCTGTTATCATTCTCACAGGGGATGAGGAAAGATCCAATGAGGCTCTATGAGAAGTTGTTAAATAGTCAAGTTGTTTACAGTAATATGTTAGAGGATTACTATTTTGAATAATAATACAAAGGTATTATTGTAATTGCCATGGAAAAGTTTTTATGCCAGATATCTTTGGATGCACCCCCTTTTTTCCAAGCTTGTCCTCAAAACCTGTAACTCAGCCACCATAATGGGTCTGTGGCAGAAACTTCAACTATCTTTGGCAGCAAACAGAACCAGAGGTCTGGTGGAACGCACTGATTCCTCAAGTAAGGATGGGTAAAGGGGCCCCCTGCCAGGAGGGGACAACATACAAGAAGTTAGAACAGGTCAGAGGGGCCCTGAAGGCAAGTGCTCTGGACGTCAAAGCAGAGAATTAAGGAACTGGGTGCTTGGGTGATTCTTGCTGGTCTTGGTGCTCCTGGGGTCTAGGCCTTAAAGGAACACATTCCAGAATAGTGTACCCTAATATAGCCGTTCATTTCACCTAAAAGCTAAACTAAGGGAGGGTGTACTTTTGTGTGAGTTTAGAGTTTTCATAGGAAAACTCATTGGTTCCTCATATCCCCTCCAGGACACTGGTCCCCTTTATCTCTTGTCCAGCCTCCCCTAGTATTGCACTGGAGAATCCAGCCTTTGAAGAACATGTTTAAAGATTTAGAAGAGCCTTTCTTTTTAGGCATTACCTAGCAACAATGAAAACAAAATGAAACAAGTCCTTGAGGAAGCCAGACGAAATACAATCAACAGCGAGCGACCCCACCTCTCTCCGTATAGGGCTGTCCCCATTGTGCAGCCTGAGAAGTGAAGGGCAGAGAAGCCCCAGATGACACACAGGGCAGAGGTGAGGCAGATGTGCTGGGCTCCTGAAGCCCCTGCTTAGGGAGAGCCCAACCAGTGCGGACACATGGCTGGTCTCACCAACACGCTTCTCTGTGCCAAAGTGCAGCAGGAAGGAACACCATTGAATTTCATGAAGTTCACCGAGCCTTCCATGTCAGTCACTTGACTACTACTCTTATCCAAGCCAAACAGGCCAAGTCTGGCCCTGTTACTAATGGAAAATTTATGTGCCTTGAACACAAAATCCTATTATTCCTATTAACATAAAAATCAGTGGAGGGAGGGGGTGCTTTTTTGTGGTCCCAGCGAGGAGAAGCAGCCTTGGCTTTTCCCAGGTGAGGGTCAGGAATTGATGATTCAAGGAAGTCTTTGGTCAAAATAGGGAAGAGGAGGTTCGCCAAGAAGGGAAAGAGGAACTGATGTGTGAGTTTGCACGCTGCTAAGAAATTACTGGAATGGAAAGGGGAAAACAAGTATGCCAAGGGCGAAATTCCAGACGCCAGGAAATGACCTTCACATCTTGCTGTGTAGGGCCCCAGGGAACAGGAAAATCAATGATCTCTGTCCCCCGACCCCTACTCTCAGGATCCTCCCGAGGGCAGCCTTCCCTGGCACAGAAACAGAAGGCTCCTGGACCAAACCCCCCTCAGGGGGTACTGACAACAAAGTAGCTGAGCTGACACAGGAGGGTTTACTGCCCTCATGGAGAGACCAGCGTGAAAGCGAGTGAGACCGTGCTCTTGGGTGGGGGTGCGGTAGAGGGGCTGCCAGTCACAGAACTGCACGCCTGCCCGTGTCAGGCACTGGGCTACGGTTTTCAAAGTATCATTCCCATTAATCCTTTTACCACCCATAGAACAGTGGTATTTCCATTTTGCAGGTGAGGAAACTGAGGTCTAGAAGGATATGCTCAGGTTCCAGTAGCCGCTGAGCTTGGGGTTAGGTCCGTCTGACATGGAAGCCTGCAGCCTTCCCCTCCCTGCTCAGGGGTCCTCCCACCGCACAGGGAGAGTACTTGTGTGTCCAGCAGGCACAGTGCTCCCTGCCCCCCGGGGAATCACCGCTACCGTGCGTGGTGAGTCTCCACTTGTCTGCCTCCTAACCCTAGCTTACAACAGTTACTCTCAGCGGGGGAAAGAAGGGCACATGCTCCCCTAGCTAAGTCCAAATCTGGCCTTTGAGGAGATGAGCAAAGACATGCCACATTTCCAGTGGGTCTTTTCCCCCCTTAGCAACTGGCTTGTTTTTGTTTTAAATCCTTTCTGTGGATATAATAAGTGCTTTTGGCGTACATTTTTTTTAGCAATAGTTATGAACTAATGGCAAAAAAAAAAAAAAAAAGGAGCTTACCTACCAGTCATCACTTGTGTTTGCACGAGGGGCCCTTTAGCTAAAGGAATGGGTTTTACTGGGCCACTCTTGTGTGTGCCAAGCCTCCAGGGACAGCTCCACTCTCTTCCTGCCACAGATCTGACCCCCAGCCCAGCACTATTGTACTTTTTCTTCTTCTAGTCAAACCAATGGTAGTTTCTAAAAAATGTGACAGTCTCCCTTGCCCAAAGGGCAAAAGTCTGTATTTCACAGTTGCAAGGTTTAAAGAAGTCCCCGGATGCCTGTGATCTGATTTCTTGAGAAGCGCTGTTCACCTGCTCGGGGACCCACACGATTTTTGGGTTTTGGTGGGTTTTTTTGTTTGTTTGTTTTTTGTTTGTTTTTTTAAGCCCTAACACATTTTCCAAGCTACCTCCACACCCGGGGTTTTTGCCTCAGAGTTGGTTTTAAAGTTTTAAGCTTCCTCTCCCGTCCCCAACCTCCAAATCCTTCAGCAACACAATGACAAGTGGCATGAAGGCAGAGGGAGGACAAGGCTGAAGGTGAAAATTCTTCCCTATCTGTGTGGGGCGACCTTGGTGCCAAGAAGGGTTGCTGGCTGGGAAAGTTCTGCCTTAGCAATTCCCACAATATCCTCTGTGCTTTGTCTGAGGAGAAAACACCAGCTAGCACAAGGTGTCCTCCTACCAGGGCAGGGGCGGTAAAGGCAACAGTATCACAAACCTGTGTGTAATCTGGCTGTTCCCACCAGGGCTCCAGGTTGATTTAAATAAAAAGTAGCAAGGGAGACTGGGATGTTCAGCTCACTGCTTCTCTGACACTCCCCTTCAGAGTCACTCATATCAGTGCTCAATTTGAGGAGGGAAAAACCAAAACATTCCAAAACCCAGTGATTAGAGATGGCGCACGGAAGTGGTGCTAAAAACCTTAACATTAATCCCCGGAAAAACAGGAGCCAGATTACACGGTGGTGGGGGGGGTGTGGCACACAGAATTTTAAAAAGACGTTCTGTGCCTACATGGCTTTTATTTTTCTTAATTAAAAAGCATATAATAGGGGCGCCTGGGTGGCTCAGTCATTAAGCGTCATGATCCTGGGGTCCTGGGATGGAGCCCCGCATCAGGCTCCTTGGTCAGCGGGGAGCCTGCTTCTCCCTCTCCCGCTCCCCGCTGCTTGTGCTCTGTCTCTCTGTCTCTCTCTCTGTGTCAAATAAATAAACAAATCTTGAAAAAAAATGCAACAATAGTATCATTAAGTAAAATTAACTATAATGTCTTTATATCAACCAATAACCCATCAGTGTTCAAATTCTCCTGGTCAGTAGAGCTTTATTTTATTTTATTATTTTTTAAAAGATTTATTTATTTTATTTTACAGAGTGCGTGTGCTCGAGCACATGAGTGGGGAGAGGGGCAGAGGGAGAGAAGCAGACTCCCTGCTGAGCGTGGAGTCCGATGCAGGGTTTCATCCCAGGACCTTGAGATCATGACCTGAGCCGAAATCAAGAGTTGGACACTTAACCGACTGAGCCACCCAGGTGCCCCATTCAATAGAGTTTTAAATGGAAGTTTGGGCCAGGCAGAGAGAGACCAAGCCATAACATCTGAATCACAGTCTCCTCAAGCTGCCACAAGGCCCAAAGAACATCTTAACATCTTTCTTTGCTGTAGATAGGGGCCCTAGTCAGCCAGGTGATCTAGAATTCTTGCACAAGCATCACTGTTAAATCTTCTAGGGAAACGTGTGCTCTTCTCCCGGCAGCCTCTTGGTCTGCTACTGCCCAGCTGCTTGTACAAACCAAACAGCAGCTGAGAAAATAAAGCCTCCTCCACACGTTTACCTGTGGTAAACTGTGGTGCCCCGGGCTGCCATTCCACTGGAGTGGGTCCTAAAAGGACACTCTCACATCTCCACTCACTCCTCGCCCACAGCCCTAGTCCTGATTCTAGGTACTTCCTGCTATACCCATGGACTCCGGCCACTCAGCTCAGTGGGAGGCACAAAAGAGGAGGGAAGGCCAACCATTCACCTCCTTGGACTCATGCTACAAGAGCAGATACTGGCATGGTGGATTGGAACCCAGGAAAACTCAGAAGTGGTCAAGTCTGCCCTCTGTTTTTGGACTATTTTCACACCGCTGGCCTAACTCCCCACCTGAAATAACTCAGGCTTCTGACCTTGATCTTCACTTCTGGTGTCTGACCTCCTGCCCCACACTGGTCACAGGGGCCTTTGCCTTCAACTTACTAGTCCCAGATCTGGTCCCCGGGGCCCTGAAATAATAGTAGCTCCCATTGACTAAGCAGGCACAGAGTAAACAACAGCTTCTCCTAATATCCTATTAGATCCTCACAATAACCCCATGATTTGTGCATTCAATGCATATTTGCCAAATGCCTACTCCATGCCAGGATTGGCTCAGGTGTTGAGGAGGCACTATAAGCAAAACAGACAAAAATGGAGTTTCCACTCTCGAGGCAGTGTGCCTGGAGAAGTAATGATTATTTTTCCCATTTACAGAGAGAAAAGCGAAGCCCAGAGTTACTAAGGAATTTGCTTGACATCGTATAGCTAGTAAGTGGTACAACAGGGATTCAGTTTCCAATCTGTATAATTTGAAAGCCCATATATATATATATATATATATTTTTTTTTTTTAACACACCATGCTGCATCATCGCATGATCCCTGCTAACCTGACAGCTTGGCACAATGAGTGCTGAACGGGGGATGCAGAACACAAACATGTTTTTACACCTTTCTGTTTTAAATACTGTATGTGGTTCAGGTGCCATCCTGCTTTCACCAGCCTGAAAACACATTCACGCTCCTCTGTTGTGAATAGACCTTATTAAAATGGAAATCTATCACTACCATGTACAAAATGGGTACACCATGTTGCCTTCCTGGAGTTTTCAAATGTGTTTATGTAAAGAAAAGGGGCAAGGTCTATTCTCTTTGAAAACAGTAACAAATTGGAATGGGTAAGGTTTGCCAAAGGCCCTTTTAGGGCTTTTCAAGTAATGCCTGGGTGTTCACTTTTGCTATCCGTAAATTTGTTACTTCTAATAGAACTACATTTGCTTTATGAAATATTTTTACTAAAATTTGAATGTGCTGATGCTGTTCTGGCACAATATAGAACATGTTCTGGCTTCCAAGGCTTAAGCAGGTGTAAGATGTAAAGTAGTGGCTGGTTAGCTCCCAGTGGGTTTACCTTGCGAATGAAGTAATACTAGGTACTAAGCTCCTACTATGTGCCTAGTACTGACCTAGGCACAGACTCCCTGTCTCAAAGTCACTCACTTACTGCTCACTGGCCCCATGATCCTTTCAGTCATCGACTTGTCTGTTCCGGGGAGATCTCAAAGCATTAGCAAGACACATCTGATGCCTGATGCTCAGAGAAGCAAGCTTAGGAGAATGAAAGGTGACTAATTCAGAGGACCTGAGGGCTTTTAAAAGATGAGACCTCGAGGATCCCAGATGTAGGAAATACATAATGAAGCAGCAACCCAAGGTACAAAGTTCTGGGCTGGGAATAGCCAGTTGTACTCTCAGTACTATCACGAATGAGCAGTGACAATGACAATCCAGGCTTCTCTGGATTCAGGTCCAAAATTCAGAGGCAGAGACTGGGTAAGTCTGTGCAGTAAAAGGCCTGTAAATTTGCACGATGGCTTGGTCAAGGTGAAGGGCACAGTCTGCGGTCACTGAGCTCAGAGGCATTTACAGTCCCAGCTGTTGCGTCCTGTGTGCCCGGCATTGCTAGCAGCAGAGACCCTGAGCAGTCAGCCATGAGTAAGCATGTACAGACGCAGTTTTGTTTTGTTTTATATAGTTGGGACCATACTACTTCTATGTAGCCGCTTTTTCCATGCCATGCTACCTGTCTTTTCATTACATGTTCTAGGAAACATGACTTTTACTGGCTGCCAAAACCCCGCTGGACAGATATGCTCTCGGGTTGCAGCACCCCTCCCCTCTTGCAGCTTTCGCTACCAAGTCAGGGCTGGATAGCTAACTGCCAGCAATCACCTGACACTGGTAGTTTTTGCCTTTTATGGCAAGAAAGGAAAGAGCAGTTTGGGGGAAAGGGTCCACCGCACCAAGGATCCTAGGCTCCAAACCACAGTGGTGCTCATTCCTGAAGTGCAACATACATATGAAAAGACAACCCCGGTGCAGGGATAATGGTCTGCTTGCAGTTTTCTAGGAATTGTTAGTTACACTGTAATTTTAAAAGATTTCAAAGGCAAAGAACTAGCAGACTTGGGTGTAAGAAAAATCCCTGGTTAGTGATTGCTAAAGAGATGGCCGAGGCTTTTGAGGATCGCCCTTTGGCCTCATACCCCATGGCACCTGCCCATCCTTATCCCTCGGCTCAGGCGCAGCACGAAGAGCGGCTTACGCTCCTGCGCTCCTATGAAATTTGATAAAAGCCTTTAACAAGAGCTTGCAGGCTCTCTAGCCAAGGCCCAGGCATTATCAGGGCATAATCGTTGCCTCCAGCACACCACTGCAAGTCTTTTCCTTTTTGTTCCCACCACCCTGCCCACCTCACAGCTGGGAAAAAAGAAACACATTTCAATACCATCCAGAATGGCCCTTTGCAAGGATGACTGGCAGGTCCTGCCACACCTCTCTCGCTTACAGACCCAGTGAATCTGTTGCAAAGACTGGCTCCTTTTTTTCACTGAAGCAGGGTTACTGCTTGTGGGTGTACATGGGCAAGAGAGAGGGAATCAGGTTTTTTAAAATTATCAGAAGACAAAGGTGCAGTTTTGCAAACTGTTAAGTGGCGACCAAATGTCAATTTAATTCTCTCTTAATAGCCTGGCCTAATGCAAAAGCCTTTTCCTTATCCCGGTGGTCCGGGTAAGCGTTCCCAATCCCTTATTAGCAACACTAATCGAAGCAACAGAGTGTCAGGAGAATCTGAGTGACAGTGTTTAAGATTTTTTTTAAGCCTCTCATTATTCCACATGTACCAGTAAACATGCAAATGACCTTTTCCAGAATATAGGGTAATATGCAATTCTACTAAAGCCCCTTTCCACTTAGTGTATTTTTTTAACCACAGCAAACACAAAACTCTGAAAAAGGCTCTCATGGGACTTCAGACACCACTCCATTTTCCACATTTTCTCTCTTAGATTGACATATTTTTCTATACCACGTGAGCCCCTGCATCCTAGAGATGGTGGGAAAACCTCCCAGTGTAAGCCACGGCTGATTATTTCCTGACACTGGAAAGTCTACCTTGCCTGTAAATCACACAATCCTTAGACTACAAGCAGAAAAATGATCTTACGGAGTTTCCTGAATGCAAACAAAGACTGCAAATGGTAAGGAAGGAACAGAAGAGCGAGGGGCCACAAAATGCTTCTCATTGTAACTTCCCCTCAGCATCTTATTAAACACGGAACAGGCAGGCAGAAATATATGGCACCATGGTGTTTTCCCACTTAAGAGTTTTGCTTTTTGTGGTAAATAAATGATTGCCAAACCAGTTTCCCCTTTGTTTTTAAACAACAAGATACAACTTCTCTTTGGGGCACTGTTTCCTCCTTAGGATGTTTAAGCTTGAAGAGCAATGTTACAAAATAATGTTGTAAAAATTTACAAATCTACTTCTTAAATAAACACCCGTGCTGTGGCCATGACCCACCTCCAGTGAATTTATCTAGTTGGTCAGAGACATATGTATCTCCTTCCTCTCGGGTAGTGTTATGGGATTATGGCAAGAAAACAGAAATCATGGGCCCTCAAGAAGTTTATTCTCTCATCTTGGACACTACCAAAGAGTCCAAGTGGATTTGAAAACAAAAGTTCAGTAAAAGTCTGCTGCATTTCACAAATCAAATCCATTATATTTTCTTTAGATTTTTAGTATATGTGCTGCCGAAGCGAGCACTATTTTCTTTAGATTTTTAAAAAGTTACATACCATAACCAAAGCAACAATAATAATTTCATTATAAGTGGATCACTGTACCACACAGGCAGTTTTGATACGGTTAACGGATTTTAGAGGGCTAGGACAAAGGAGTAAGGCTCAAAAGACAGGGGAATAAGGGGCAAGAAAAGGGGAACAAGCTGGGGAAGGCTGTCTGGCTTTTTTTTCATTTTTTTTTTTTAAGAGAGGGAAAGAGAAAAAGGTGGGGGAGGGGCAAAGGGAGAGAGAGAATCCCAAGCAGACTCTGTTCCCAGCACAGAGCCCAACATGGGGCTAGATCTCATGACCCTGAGATCGTGACCTGAGCTGAAATTAAGAGTCGTACGCTTAACTGACTGAGCCACCCAGGTGCCCCGTGTCTGGCTTTTAATTCAAGCCTACTTCAAAATTTCAGCAAGCCCCCTCTGTCCTTCTCCCCGGTTCCACGCTCATGTTCTTGGGAAAAGAAAAGCTGCACATCAGACAGGAGGAGGTGAGGATGGGAGGACAGGAAGGGGAGAAGTGAGAGGTGGGAGGAAGAAACCAAGAAACTTTCAGCCCTGGTCTGATCTCCAGATCGTCCAGAGCTAAGCTGAAGCCTGACAGGATGCTGTTCATTACAAGGGAGCGGATATAACACACAAAGTGCCCCCTCCTTGCAAAGGTTCCATATTGTACCACCTGCCACATTGCTCCATGAGCATTGATGTGTAAAGTCCTGAACACTGGTTAGAAAGAGGTTCAGCGCCATTTCTTAACCCTTCTACACGGATATTCCTTCATTTATCATTCAATGAGTGGAGTGCCTATGTATGAACGAAAAGATCACAAAACACACACTGTGGCCCTCAGTCAAATAAAAACAAAACTAAAAACTGGTAACGGCTACGAAGAAGGGGTTTAAAAGTGTGTTTTAAATGTCAGGATGGGTATGAGGAAATGATGTTCCAAGGAAGCGACATCTGAGCTGAGATGCCCAGAAAGAGCTTTCCAGACAAAAGGGAGAGCGATGCTGAGATCCTAAAAGAGGAGACATGACTAGAGGTGTGAGAGGTGGCATGGGCGACAGTTAAGAGAGGGATAGGAAGTCCTGCAAAGCGAAGCAGGGGAGGGACAAGATCTGAGGTGGGTGTATCAACATCCCTGGCTGCTGGTGACCAAAGGAAGGCTGAATGAAGCCAGCTGCTTTCTGGGACAGGTGTTGGCAAACCTTTTCTGTAAAGGGCCAGAGAGTAGATTTTAGGCAGTGTGGGCTGGGCCAAGAGGCAAACTCACTGATGTATGTAAGTACAACATAAGAAAAAAAGACAACACATGTCCACAAAATTTTCACTGATGAAGTTCAAAAATGTAATAATAATAGTAATTGAGTATAATTTTAAAAATACAGGCTGACTAGTGAGAAAATGAAATTATTTTTTGGGGGGATAACAAGTTACCTAATTGGTGTTCAGCCACTGAGGCATTAAAGCAGCCAAAGACAATATAAATGAGAAAGCATGGTTGTGGTGCAATAAAACCTTACCTATGAGCTGAAATTTGAATTTCGTATCATTTTCATGCGTCATGAAGTATTTTTCTTTGGACTTTTGTCAACCACTTGAAAAAGTAAAAACCATTCTAGCTTGTAGGCTGTACAAAAACTGGAGCATGGGTCCCCCTCTTGCTTGCCAACGTCTATTGTAGAAGATCCCACATCTAGATATGTCTCATTGCTTGCTCAGAGTACATTCGTTTTTGGCAGGTGATATTTACAGGGCGATGCTATGTATTTCTTTTTTCATCACAGCAAAAAGCTTGGGATATAAGGTCATTCCATTATAGGTGACAAGAAGATCACCGTTTTTAAATTTTTTTTAAATATTTTATTTATTTACTTGAGAGAGAGAGAGAACGTGCACAAGTGAGAGCGCACAAGCAGGGGGAGGGGCAGAAGGAGAGGGAGAAGCAGACTCCCCGCTGAGCAGGGAGCCTGACGTGGGGCTAAATCCCAGGACCCCGGGATCATGATCTGAGCCAGAGGCAGCCGCTTAACCGACTGAGCCACCCAGGTGCTCCTAAGGTTACCATTTTAAAGGTACATTTCCCCCTTTGTAATTAGAAGTAATCCGGGTGATACTTAGGATCCTGTGAACATCCGATTCCCCAAAAACATTTCACAGAGTGGTTTTAGCTTTCATGGATGATTCTTGCCTGAGTCAATCATTACTCTGGAAGTAACAAAATAATTTTGATATGACTTTAAATGGCTGCCTAGTATGCCATTGTATGGATTACATAATCACTTATTTATGGAATCTCCCGGGATTAAAACTTTAGATTGTTTCTTTTCTTTCTTTCTTGGTTGCTATTACAAGTAATGCTTTCATTTATATCCTATAGCTAAATATTTCTGTATATCTATGGTTAGTTTTTTTTCCTTAAAGATTTATTTATTTATATGAGAGAGAGAGTGCACGAGTGAGTGGGGGGAAGAGGCAGAGGGAGAGAATCTTCAAGCAGACTCCCCACAAAGTGTGGAGCTGACACGGGGCTCCATCTCATGACCCATGAGATCATGATGTGAGCCGAAACCAAGAGGCAGAGAGATGCTTAACTGACCGAGCCACCCAGGCGCCTCCATCTATGATTAGTTTCTTAAAGAAAATTATTTGAAGTGAAACTAGGTCACAGAGTATAGCCATTTTTTAAAGGGTTTTGATCTATATTAACAAATTGTACTTTAGGGAACTATACCAAGTTTTGTTCCCATTAAGAATTATTAGTGCTTTGTTCCTGATATTTGAGCCAACATTTAAAGAGTACCATCACCATCATCGAAGATGAAAATGGTTTCTCATTGTTTTAATTTGTGTTTATTCAATTATAGTGAGGTTGGAACATCTGTATTTCTTCTACCTGGTCATACCCTGTGCCCATTTTTCTATTCACCCTTTCCATATTGACCTGTAAGAGCTTTTTTTATACGAAGGATGTTAATTCTTTGCCTCTAATATGCATTGTACATATTTTTCCTAGATTTAGAAAAGTGTGTTTTAAAAAAATATTAAAATTTACATGGTTATTTTCCTCCTCAAAAAAATTTAGGAATGGGGGAGGGAAGGCAAAAAAATTGACCAAGGGTAGAATTATTCTTGTTTACTATGAACTTAAGCATCTTTAAAGAAAAAGAATTGCCTAATGAAATTTAAAATTTTATTATCAGCACCCAAAATTCTCTTCTGATCTTTGCCACACATGCATATTATACAGCTGATCTCATTATGCACAAAATGTGCATTGTTTTTAATCCATCATTTCATATCTGCTTTGCATAATCAGCACAGTTATAATTTTTAACTAACTCTATGGCATAATTCAATTTTTAATTAACAGCATGACTTAATAAACTTCATTTAGTTCTCATAAACCATTTAAGACCCATTTTTTCACTAGAATAAATAGCATTGCTGTGAACATCCTTGTATAAATTTTTTGGTTTCTTTAGGGTTAAATTCTTAAGTCAGTCTCAAAAATAAAACTACTCCATAACCAGAGGAAAAATCATGATGCATTTAGGGTTTTTATTGATCTCTGCCAGAGAACACTCCAGAAAGACTCATTCAACACGTATTGAGTCCCAGGTATTTGAGTGTCACCAGCAGTGTTTAAAAGGGCTTATTTCCCCAAATCTCCCAACAATATGGGTTTTGTTAAGTTTACTTATTCTGGCTAAGTTTACAGTGTTGTGGTATCTGAAGTTATTGTAAATGGCACTTCCTTGGTGCTGGCAAGTCTATGCACGAGCCACATGGTTGTCCCACGTATATTTCCTTCACTTATAAACTTCATCTCCTTTATCTCTTGTGGGATCAGATTCAGCAGTGGAACTCCAACACATTTCTATTCTTTCTACACTGGCTGGAGAGCTTTTAGATATAATTCACATTATGTGTTTTCTTTCCACTCTCTTCAAGGGCAAGAGCCAAGTTTCAGGCAGGTCTGCGTCCCTGGCACATCAGATATGGTCAGCGTGCAAAGCTAACGTCGTAGGGGCGGCACCCAGGCATACCCTCCCACTCTCTCCAGGGGAGGAGGGCCGGCGAGGCTCTATTCCTGGCTTCTGCAGACTTGGTTCGTATAATCCCTAGGCAGCCCTGCCTCTGCATTCCACATCCACATGGCATCTGTATCTTTCATTTTCCACCAGAAACAGGAGCTGTGGTCAGTGCTGGACCCGGCTCTCTGTGGTGGCCCGGGGAGGTCAGGCTGAGGGGGAAGAAATGCTCTAGGTTTTCTTCAGAAGAAAGGTTTGTTGTCAGCATTAAGCACAAATACTCTTCTAAGATGAGAGGGGGATGACTGCACCTCTAGGGAAGATTTGGCAAAGTCTGGAGACATTTCTGATAGATTCAATTGGTGATGCTACTGGCATCTAATGGGTAAAGGCCAGGGATGTTCCTAAACCTCCTACAACACACAGAACAGCTCTCCACGACAAAGATGATCATCTGGTCCTAAATATCAGTGGTGCCGAGGTTGAGAAATCTCTGTTCTAAAGCAAAGTAGCTGCTCTCTGGGCCTCTCCTAAGCCCAAACTACTAAACCAAAGAAGAGTATCCAGTAATATAAACTGGAATGGACTGACTTCAGTCTTGTGTAGATGGGGAAATTTCATTTGAGATTTACATTTCACTGCGGTGTTTCATATGACATTTGCCTCGTGTGGACCCAGAACTAGGCTTCTGAAGCCCAAGCAATGTGACCACCATCCACAGCACCCACCAGGAGCGGACTCCACAGCACCCACCGGGAGCAGACTCTGCAGCACGCCTCGCTGACAGTGCACTTCCCCACAGCCTCTCACCTGAGGTTTCCAGTGAGATGGGAGAGGCAGTTAGGCTTGCGAAGCCTGCACAGAGCAGCAGGAAGGAGAAGAGAAATGATGCAGACGTTTGTACACAACACTGAGGCAGCGGGTGGGAGCTGCTGAGAAATGGGGAGACAGCTACCTGGCCAGGCTGGTTTGGAATCAGACCCTGGAGCCCCCAGAGTCAGCTCCGAAGATGCGCCCTGCCACAGGGGAGCTGGGTGGTGGCTGATTCTCAACATTTAAAACCCTCTGCTCAAGTGTATTCAAAGCAGCTTATGCTCAACAGTAAACAAGACTGAACAACAACAGGGCTTACCAGGGGCACTGGCAGTGGGGGAGGGGGAGGAGCCCCTGAGGGTGGGGGAGGTGGAGGCAGAGGAGGAGGTGGTGGTGGTGGTGGTGGTGGTGGTGGTGGTGGCACTGGCATATGTCACAGCGTTGGTGTCTCTTGCTTCTGAATGGTCCCAGGAGAATGGTTTCTGCCCTGAAAGGGAGAAAAGAGACAGTTTTAAATCTGGATGTCTTTATTCACGCACCGCTGATACGTGTCATGCAGACACGTGCATTTAATGGATAGCTTCCTTCTTTCACTTGTCCACTCACTCGTTCGTGCTCTCATTCATTCATTCTTGCAATAACTACTGAAGGCCCCCTGTGAGGCAGGCATTGTGTCAAGTGCTAGGAACAAAAGAAGTAGCTAGATTTGGGCGCCTGGGTGGCTCAGTCAGTGAACATCTGCCTTCGGCTCAGGTCATGATCCCGGGGTCCTGGGATGCAGTGGGGAGTCTGTTTCTCCCTCTATCTCTGCCTCTCCCCCCTGCTCGTGTTCTCGCTAGCTCTCTCTCTTTCAAATGAATAAATAAAATCTTTAAAAGAAAGAAGTAGCTAGACTTCAGAGAGAATTAGGTGATTAAAACTGATTAGCTATTTGTCCCAATATAAATAGAATATATAAATGTCAATGGCAATACCTCATTCCATAACGATTTTTCCAAATAACTGCATTCTATCTCTTTGGCATTAAACTTTCAGTTTTACCATTTCCGATGTAATTTAAAAATATTCTGTACATATTCCCATTTTCCTAAGCAGAGCAAATGGAATGAAATCTAACCTTTCTGAATGTCACGGGCTCAATGTTACTCACGACGCCAGCCTTGAACAACGCTTGCAAAGTGCATTTATCATTTTCCTGCTTCCTTCTCTTCCTTCAGCTCTCACTTTGCTTTTGCTGTTGCTGTGCTGCTGTTTCTATACAATCTGGTACTTGCTACATAGAGGGCTTTGCGGCACAATTCTGCAAATATGGTTATGTTTCAAACAGTTAATATTACAGGATGTCTGATCTCCAAATAAATGTGGTCTTTCTCTGTGGAGTGTGTGTGTGTGTGTGTCTTAGAACCCACATCAAGACACACTGAAAAAGCTTAAAATATACACTAAAGAAAAACCCCACAGTTTACAAGAATGAGGAAAACCTATATGAGAATCTAACAATTTAAGTGGAAACAGAAATAATCAAACTTAGGCAAGGGTGGTTTTGTGTTCCTTCTGTCTCTGTAGTTAGTGGAAGGTCAGAACAAGGCTTGTGCCCATTTCTTTAGCTTTAAACTCCTGTGGCGTTTGTATTATTCCATGGTAATATTCTTATCTCTTAGAGGCAAAAAGCAATTATGTAACCCGGTACTTTGTTCTTAACCTAGTCCCCTGGATTTTGCTTACTTCAAACATGCTCTCTTTACCTTTGTGGATAGTGGCTGCCATGTGACCGGCTAATCACATTAATTTTCTCTAAGGTCAGTAGTTTAATCCCAATTTTATAGGTAAGAAAAATGACATTCAGAGATACTAAGTATTTTGCCCCAAATCCCACACAGCTAGTAATGGGTGGACCTGGGACTGGAACCCAGGCTTACCAGGTTCTTCTCAACATGATTTTTATGTGTGTGTGGTAAAATGTACATAATACAAAATTTATTATTTTCATAATTTTAAACTGTACAATTCAGTGGCATCAAGTACATTCACAATGTTGTGCAATCATCCCCACTACCATCTCCAGAATTTTTCATCATCCCAAATAGTACCCATTAAATAATAACTTCCCATTCCTCCTTCCCTTAGTCCCTGGTAACTTCTACTTTATATTACTGCGAATTTGCTTATTCTAGGTACCTTAAATATAATATTTGTCCTTTTGTGTCTGGTTTATTTGTCTTCAAGTTTCATTCATTTTGTAGCATGTGCCAGAATTTCCTTCCATAATTTTTATACACCACATTTTATTTATTCATTCATCTGTTGATGATATTTGGGTTGCTTTCATCTTTTGGGTACCGTGAATATGACTATGAACATTGGTATACGAATATCTCTTCAAGACTCTGCTTTCAATTCTTTTGGGCATATACCTAGGAGTGGAATTGCTGGATCATATGGTACTACCCTGTTTTCAGCAGGGTTAAGAACCCCTAAAATTGTACAAAAATTTAAAGTGGTGGGGCACCTGGTTGGCTCAGTCAGTTGAGCATCCAACTCTTGATTTCGGCTCAGGTCATGATCTCAGAGTCATGAGATCGAGCCCTACATTGGGTTCCTCACTCAGCAGGGAGTCTGCTTGAGATTCTCTCTCTCCCTCTCCCTTTGCTCCTCCTCCCGCTCACGCGCTCACTCTCAAATAAATAAATAAATCTTTTTAAAAAATTTAAAGTGGTATAAGATATACATGTAAGTTCAACTTTCATGTAGAAAGAGTCCATGATAGTTTTCATAAGAGTTCCAAAGAGGTTCATGAGCTGATCACTATAGGAGACCACGATTTTCTTATAAAGCATTCCCCTCAAAGTTACTAGCACCTGATAATTTTTGTGTTAACTGTTCTTTCCTTGATAGTAAAACAGAAACAGAAAGACTGAAAAAAATAATACTCATCAGAGTCCAGAGAATAAAACTATACTAAAATTGAGCAGAGGTCCCAGGTGATAGTAGATACTTCTAAGTAGTGTCAATGTTATCTTATTATACAATACAATGAGTTGTGTGTATTAGACAATATGTAGAATCAGATAAAGCTGGCATTTTACTGGCTGAATGCCAAAGCAAGTTGGATGTGAGCCCACAGTTTAGTTAGAAAAAATATGAATGATTGGTTATTTGTATTTTAACAATTTCTTTCATAAAAGGCACTGGCTATATCTTTTTGTGATTCTTAATTCAGTGGCAAAATAATTTCAGTCAAAACTTTACAATAGGGATTAAAGGGTTGGCTGAAGTATCACAGAACAAGAGAAAACACAGAGGTCTCATTATATGAGGATTATATCTTTTAAGCAAGACAGATGAGAGGAGACAGAGCTGCTTCCCTTGAAGAACTGGAAAGGGATTAGAAAAGTAACTTTAGAAACTTAAATGTCACTTCTCTAAGGGTTTTGTCAATTATCGAAGGAAAAATGACCACAGGAAGTAATTAAGGGAAACTGTGGCCAAACGATTCATGTAACCCCTTAGCACACAACTGGGTTATATTTCCCAGCATCCTCTGTGGTTGGATGTGACTATGTGACTGAGCTCTGGCCAACAGAATGAAGGTAGGTGTGATGTCTTCCATGTGTAGGTTGGCCCATAAAGACCTTCTACCCACAGCATTCCTCTCTTCCTCCATCCACTGGCTGGAAGGAAAGGTCCAATGTGTGGGCTCAGCCACAAGGTGTACAGAATCTGGGTTCCTGACTCACCTCTTTAAGGCCATCTGCCAAACACTCGATTGGACTTTACAAAAATGAAAAATAAACTTCTACTGTGTTAAGTCAGGGAGAGTTTGGAGTTAATTTATTAGAGCCACTAATTTTGAAGCTACCCAATACAGGAACTTAATAGAATATAGCCAATTCTCATTATTTGTGGTAGTTATAGTCTATGAAGTTGCCACAGACACTGAGCTAGCAAATACTGAACCACTGCTCTTTACAGAAACAGGGTCAGACTCCTCTGGACATCCAGTCACAAGACTTCTGTGAACTCACTAATATAGAATCTTGTTTTATGTGTGTTTCTGCTTAAAGATACATTATTTAATATATATTTTTGGTACATTAACTTGAACTCATGCCAACAGCATTATACCTCATGCCTGAATGAAGGTTCTCTAACACACATTTTCTCTGTAAGGCATGTCACAGCCTTTTTGCGCTCAACAACACTAGGGAGCACTTCAGCATTATATTTGGGAGGGGCCATTTAAAACAGCGAACTCACCAACAATCAGCACAAAAATTTGGAAAACATGGCACTAAACAGAATGTGCAAAGAACATAGGTTTACAGTATAAGAGCTGGAACAAGACTGCAGAGTCCTGCCTTGTTCCACCTCAGCTGGGAACGCACATGTGCACGGGGCGACTCCAGTTTTTCCCCCACTCTGTACATTTCCTCCAGCAACCATGACAGTGCCCGTGAATATGGACTTTGGGGTTGCAAACAGAGTTCAAGGAGTAGGTGATTAGCAAACTATGGAATCTGTGAATAATGAGGATTGACTCTATAACTTTTTGAAACCCCTAGATGGGCTCAGGACTGCATTAGGTACTTATCATACAGTGTTCTGTTTAATGCCCTCAACGACTCTATGGTAGACACTGGCATTTCCTATGATGGAGAACTGCATTTTGTCTCAGAGACATTACCTCGTTTCTACCAAATTTCAGAAAGAGTACGAGAGATGAGTTAAGGCTCTGGCCTCTCTGATCCAAAACCTCATTTCTTTGTTGTCAGTTTTTTTAAAAAGATTTATTTATTTGAGAGAAAGAAAGAGAGAGCACATGCAGAGGGAGAGGGAGAAACAGCCCCTACACTGAGCAGGGAGCCCAAGGTGGGGCTCGATCCCAGGACCCTGAGATCATGACCTCAACTGAAGGCAGACGCTTAACTGACTGAGCCACCCAGGTGCCCCATCATTTCTTTGTTTGTTTTTTTTTTAAAGATTTTATTTATTTATTCATGAGAGGCAAAGGGAGAAGCAGGCTCCCGCTGAGCAGAGAGCCCGATGTGGGACTCGATCCTAGGACCCTGGGATCATGACCTGAGCCAAAGGCAGATGCTCAACCATCTGAGCCACCCAGGTGCCCCCATTTCTTTGTTTTAATAACTTGGTATCATTCAGGTCACATGACTTCTCTGCTTCCATCTGGCAAAGATTTTTAAATATTTCTGAGACCTTCAAGTGAAAGGGACCTCATATAGGTAAGTATAATTTTTCTACTTGCCTCTCCTGAACGGAGGCATCCTTACTGTCCATTTAATTTTATCTTGAGAAATCTGAGAGGAATTAGGCGCCACTGGGCGCTTCTGTCTCACTGAACTCACTGGAATGATTTTTCAAACTCTAGGATTAAAGGATATTTTTACGTGTGGGACTGATGGCTGTGAAGGCTTTTTCTTGACAGGTAAAATAATTAAGCAATTACCTAGAGAAGTATTTGTTAAAATCTGACAGTTAAGAATGCAGAGCTCCAGGAAGTCACAGGCTGTACCCATCAGCTCTTTGAAGCTTTGTGCTCTCCCAACACACTTAAAACTGTTATTTTGCTCTGTAATGTATTTAAAAAAATGCCTAGGATAAAAAAAAAAGCCAGATTCTCAAAGGCTCTTTTATATTTTCTTCCGACTCTGAAAAAGAACGTTGAGATGCAGGTTAGATATCCAAGCACCCTTAGAAAGTGTGCAGGATAACAGAACTAATGCCATTTCCACGTGAGACCCCCGAGGACAGGGGACTGTGCTGCTCCTCGAGTCAGACCAGCATTCTACTTATGCCTCTGTTTTTCCCAGCTGGGTGGCCTTGGTCAAGTCACTTAGCCTCCGGGGGACTCATTTTTTTTTTTATCTGTAAACTATCTATAATGCTTAACTCCTAGTTTGTCATCACGACTACCACAAAGACTGTACATGAAAGAGTATTATTACAGAGGTCATGACACACAGCAGACCCTTAACTGAAAGCTATATTTATCGTCCTCACACCACCACCTGCATCACCACAAATAACTACAACAAAAGGTGGAGTAGGACACCTGCCCCAAGAGGGCTGTGGGGCGCTAAGGAACGTCGCCATCAATTTAAACACCAGGAGGGCGGGGGAGGGGCAGTACACAGATGTTTGGTAGAAGCTACTGCATTCTTCAGCAGGTGACAAGGTGGCTACAGGAGGCTGTTCTAGTTAGAGGGAGTAGCACATAAGCAGAGATACAGAAGGGGGGAACGTAAGCAGCCTGGGAGGCTCTGTGTGTGTGGCTGGAGGAGAGAAAAAGCCCAGAATCACAGAGGGGCTGAAAGGACACTACGCTATTCGGCAAGTATCTCTTCTCTTGGGGACGGGTGGACATCTGTCTCATTGTGGCTATCCACAATCTTTGGGACGCTTTTCCTATGCCTGAGGAATTTCGCACAGGAGTCCTGCCTTCCTCAGCGAGAAGCCAGGAGCTCCTTTCCCCAGCATCCCTTGCAGGCAGGGAGCCGACTTGCGACCCCTGAGTCAGAGGTGAGGAAAGAGTGGATGGACAAGGTGTGGAGGGGCCCTGGCTCACAGGAGTGACAGCCTGGGTCTGCAGCGGAAGGCTCCCCCTGCAGAGGGAATGCAAGCCCAGTATTGGCCCCATCCTCCCAGTTTTCCCCCAAAGGCCCCAAATCCAGATTTTTGTGGGAAGTCCAGTTTTGGAATGTGTGTAACTAATTCAAAAAGCATTTTTAAAAATCAGTGGGCCAACAGAACATCCCTGCAGGTAGGTCACACAGGATCCACAGACTGCCATAGTGCAACCTCTTACCAGGAGCTAGTGGGGTTGAGGATGTGGGAGTGGGTGATGAACCCTCCCTCCTCCTCTGCTCCCCTTCCTTCCCCACTGGATCCAGAAATAGATGTGGACTGGGCTTGCCCAACTTGTTAATATAAAATGTTCTATAGATATATATACCAACTGAGCTTTTTCAGAGTGATTTCAGAGAGAAATCGCTTATGGTAAACAATTGTACACACTAGTTGCTTTTGTCAAAACTATACGCTCCCTTTCTTTTCCCCAAGAGTAATTTGTCAGATTACCGTTGGTCACAAGTAGAATATGTGCCTATTTTAAAAATATAATCAAGAAGGATTACTGCTACTCTTTGACAAAAGCTTCTTTTGCTGGTTCATTTCAATAGGAATTAGAAAATAAAGTTCTCTGTGCACTCATAACTTATGTTTTGTCACTGTCCCATTGAGTCTCTTATTTCTTTGACTATGAAATGGGGGAGGCAAGCAGAGATTTCTCACCTCTGAATTTTTTTTAAAAGATTTTATTTACTTATTTGAGAGAGAGAGAATGAGAAAGAAAGAGAGCATGAGAGAGGGGAGGGTCAGAGGGAGAAGCAGACTCCCCGCTGGGCAGGGAGCCCGATGTGGACTCGATCCCTGGACTCCAGGATCATGACCTGAGCCTAAGGCAGTCGCTTAACCAACTGAGCCACCCAGGTGCCCTCACCTCTGAACTTTTTTTTTTCCAAAGATTTTTTAAATTTATTTGACAGAGAGAGAGACAGCCAGAGAGGGAACACAAGCAGGGGGAGCGGGAGAGGGAGAAGTAGGCTTCCCGCGGAGCACGGAGCCCGATGCGGGGCTCCATGCGGGGCTCGATCCCAGGACTCTGGGATCATGACCTGAGCCGAAGGCAGACACTTAACTACTGAGCCACCCAGGTGCCCCACCTCTGAACTTTTAATAAAGGCAATGGAGCCCCATGTGACTGACAACCCATTGCTCACATTATGGTCTCAGCAGGGTCCTACAGATCAGCCATTTATTTATCAAAGGTGCCCTGGGGCCAGGAAATCACAACCCACAAGCCCAGGAGCATACAAGGCACAAATAAAACACTTCTCGAAAAATATACGTGGCAAAGTTGCCAAAGCTATAAGGAAAGTAACAACAACAAAAAAAACCTTCTCTCCAGGCGACGGTGAAAATGATTTATGAGTGCTCACTTCTGCTGTCACTTCCTCATTGTGTGATGAGTGAATTCTTTGGGCATTGCCTTCTCCTGGGACTTCCCACCTATAAGATCTCACATCCCACACACCACCTCTCCCAGTTAACACTGTCCTCGTTTAGGCTAAAGGGAAGTTGATACCCTCACTGGTATGTATCCTCAATGGTATAAAAGTCCTGGAAATATTTAGCCTTTTGAGGGAGCTGGGGCATGTTGGGCTGAGTAAGCAGGGAAGCAGGGGGCAGGGGGAGGGAGGATAAAAAACCCTTGACCATTTGTGTTCTAGAGAATAATTAAACAAGTTAGCTCTGATATAGCTGTTACTATGTATGGGATCCTGTTCTTAAAGCTTTTTGTATGTTAACCCATTTAAGCCCCACAACAGCCCAATCAGATAGATCCTACTATTGTCCCCATTCTTTTTTTTTTTAAAGATTTTATTTATTTATTTGAGAGAGAGAATGAGATAGAGAGCATGAGAGGAGGGAGGGCCAGAGGGAGAAGCAGACTCCCCACTGAGCAGGGAGCCCGATGCGGGACTCGATCCCGGGACTCCAGGATCATGACCTGAGCCGAAGGCAGTCGCTTAATCAACTGAGCCACCCAGGCGCCCCTATTGTCCCCATTCTTAAGATGAGGAAATTGAAGCACAGAAATGTTAAGAAATCTACCCAAAGTCACACAGTGAATTAGTAGGGGAGCTGGCATTCAAACCTGGGATGTCTGGCTCCAGAGTCCATGCTCTTAAGCACCATGCTAACTTAAGTGACTTAAAAACACATGGCTTCTACTCTGGAAAATAGTATGGAGGCTCCTTAAAAAGTTGAAAACAGGGGCGCCTGGATGGCTCAGTCGGTTAAACGTCTGCCTTCAACTCAGGTCATGATCCCAGGGTTTTGGGATTGAGCCCTGCGTCGGGCTCTTTAAAGATTTTATTTATTTATTTGACAGAGAGAGAGAGAGAGAGCACAAGCAGACGGAGCAGCAGGTAAAGGAAGAGGGAGAAGCAGGCTTCTCGCTAAGCAGAGAGCCCAATGTGGAGCTCCATAGAGAGACAGACAGACAGACAGACAGACACACACACACACACACACACACACAGGAATATTACTCAGCCATCAGGAAGAATGAAATCTTGCCATTTGCCAACAATGTGGGTAGAACCACAGGGTGTTATGCTAAGTGAAATAAGTCAGTCAGAGAAAGACAGATACCATAGGATTTCACCCACGTGGAACGTAAAGAAACAAAACAGATGAACATTGGGGAAGGGAAGGAAAAATAAAATAAGATAAAAACAGAGAGGAAGGCAAACCATAAGAGATGCTGAACTCTAGGAAACAAACTGAGGGCTGCTGGAGGGGGGGTGGGTGGAGGGTTGGGGTAACTGGGTGATGGGCATTAAGGAGGGCACGTGATGTAATAATCAGCACTGGGTGTTATATGCAACTGATGAATCTCTAAATTCTACCCCAGTAACTAATAATACAGTATATGTTAACTGAATCTAAATAAAGAATTTAAAATAAAAAAATTAAAAATTAAAAAAACACATGGCTTTTATAGTTTTTGTCACATTCACATACAACCTAAACTTACTTTTAATTAAATTCATTTATTTTGCAAAAGAAACTTTAAATTATTACAATAAATGGAAAACCAATATCATCTGCCATAAATAGAAGGTAGTAATAAAAATGAATGCAATAATCATTAAAATAAAATGCTATCTATGTACCATCTAAACTCATTTCAGGTTTCCCTGGTGATACCTAAAACTTTGTACTTTGGGAAACAGTGATCTAGAGCGATGCTTCCCAGACTTTAATGGAGAATGAATCGCAGTGGGGGTGGGAGTATGGATCTTGTGAAAATGTAGATTCTGATTCAGTAGTCTGAGTGGGGCCTGAGATTCTATATTTCTAACACGCTCCCAGGTGAGACCAACACTGCTGGTCTGGGGACCACACTTTAAGTAGTTCTAGAGTGTAATAAAGGCATAGTGTCCACCCCCAGACCTCCTGAATTAGAATATTTGGGAGTATCTTATCAACAAGTGATTTTTGCGCCTGCTAAAGTTTGAAAAGCTCTGTTGCAGAGTATCTAGGATGCTGAAACTCTGTCCCACACCATTGGAAGTTGTGTCCTTCAATGAAAGGCTCCTTTTCTATAGATTCGTTTAACTTCAGCAGGCTGGATCCATGAAAATGGCATACTGTACTTAGAATTGGAACTCACACAAAAACGTGAAAGGGAAACCACGCTGAGTGCCCATTCACATCTCGCCTAGGTGATGGGAAGGAGTTCTAACATCTGGGAAACACCACCCTGATGAGAGCAGCTCCTGAAGGTGAATCTACTCAGCCCTGATCACACACTGTAGTTAAGTATCTGGTGAAATGCTGAAAGGATTAATGCAGTCTTGCCTATGTGAGTTCTAAAATGAAGACACACTTTAACTACAATCTAATATGAAACCTAGCAAGTCACGCCTACAATGACTCATCAATTGGTTTCCTTTTATAAGACTCTTATTGAAACGCAAATTTGTTTCCAGATCATTCATCGAACTTGTTATGATAGTTGGACAGTATTTGGCGAAGGGAAAAATGGAGCTATTGATAATATTTATCATTGACTTGGGTATTTAAATTATAGCTAAATGCCACGAAAATCACTGTGTGTGCCGTTCCCAAGGGTGAAAGGAGAAAATATTGTTTTCCTGTTTTTCTTTTTTTTTTTTTGCTGCCTTTGAATGAACTAAAAGAAGAACCAGGCTTATTAAAAATACATGATATTAATCACACATTTATAAGTAAGCTTCATTTTATCTAACAGCTATGCTTCTGAAGAAGGGCATCTCTAATTTTGGAAAATTGAGGTATGCTTTAAGTATATAAAAGGAGTTTATTATGCAATGGAAACCCGTAATCAATGTTAGAAAATAATGAGTCATTTTACACAATAAATTGCCACCTCTTTAATTAATTTATTTGAGGATGTTAGATTTTGTGAGGAGGGTGTTTTTTACTTTCTAAGGATAAAGTGGTAACTTTTCACTTAGGATAGTGAGCCCTCCTGAAAATGATTTTTTGAGAATCACTGAGGAGATAATGTGAGGACAGGAGGTGGCCCAGGGTTCAAGGCTACAAGACAATCTTTCCTTTTCAAGTTTCACTTCTGAGACTAAGTACTTTCGCCTTATTTGTACTGCTCCAGCTTGGGCCAGAGAAGTACTAAGCAGATTCTGGTGCCTCTAGTCTCTCGTCCACCTCGACGTTCTGCTAGAACCTCAGACAATCTGCTGCAAGGAGCCACCCTCATCTCTCACCAGGCAGATCCCTTCCTACGGCAGCAAGCACAGTTCAGTGACAGCCAAGTGACATGAGGCCCCACCCCTCAGGCCTCAGGGCACACGCTCCTTTCGTGGCTCCTTTCGGTGGCAGCAAGTCCCACATCTCATCCTCCACTCTGTTCTACGCACAGAGACTTTACCCACACCACACTTGCGACATTTTCTTACATACCTTTTCTTTATATGTCTCTTTGTCCATGTTATTCAGGCTGCATATTATAGCACCTGCCACCTGAGAAATTCCTACTGATCCCTTAAAACACACTCGGGTCCCAGCTTCTCTGCAGAGCGTTCCTCCTCCCTTTGGCTGAGTTAACTGCACGCTGCCGGTGGGCATGTAAAATGGTGCAGCTACTTTGGAAAAGTCTGAAAGTTCCTCGAGATGTCCAACAGTTATCATAAGACCCACCAATTCCACTCCCAGGTATCTACCCAAGAGAAATGAAAACATATGCCCGCACCAAAACTTACATGTGAGTATTTCTAGTAACATTGTTCGTAATAGCCAAAATGTAGAAACAACCCAAATGTCCATCAACTGGATCATCAGTGGATAAACGAAATGGCCATGGGAGGAAATATTATTTGGCAATAAAAATGAGGGAAAGACTGATACATGCTATAGCATGGATAAACCCAAAAACCATTATGCTGAGTGAAAGAAGCCAGTCGCAAAAAGCCACATTCTATATGGTCCCATTTATATGAAATATCCAGAATAGGTAAATCCACAGAAGTAAAAACTAGATTGGTGTTGTTAGGGCTGAGGAGATGGAAGATGAGGAGTTACTGCTAATGGGTTTCTTTTTGGGGTGATGAAAATGTTCTGAAATTAGATGATGGTGATGGTTGCGTGAATATTCCAAAAACCACTGAACTCCACAATTTAAAAGAGTGAATTTTATGTTATGTGAATTATAACCCAAGAAGGCTGTTGTTACAAAAAACAATTGGTGCAACATGATTAGTTTCAGGCAAAATAGAATCCAGGGCAAAAAATATTAACAGAAATATATGGTGGCTCTGGAAACGTGAATTAATTGCTTCCATGGGTAATGGACATGTAAACAGCATAAGAAACCTCTGAAGCAGACCTTCCATGGTTGAAGGGCGTGAGGAGGGTTTGAGCAAAGCTTTGCCACCAGCACATGTGCCACACACATGAATTATAGGGAGAAGTAGCAAATAGGTAGACCAATTTGGGGATCCACATGAGCGAGGGTGGATATTTATTGCATTAGAATCACGGTAAATGGGATAGAACCAAAACTATTAGTTTGGATGTCTGGAATGGGGGAGAAGAATCAGCCCAGGATAACCCCACTGCTCCTTGCCAAGACAAGCTAGTTAGTGTTAAATAAGGGGTACGGGAGAAAGTGTGTGTCTGGTGGGGAGGGGCATAGACGGGCAGGGAGAAGTGGGTTTAATTTGAAGCATATGAGGTGCTTTTGGCAAATGGAAATTTAGATCTGACATTTAGGAAAGAATCAGGACTGGTGATAGTGATTCAGGAATTGTTACATAAGGCAGTTGGGCATGTTTCATTCTCTCATGCTAATTGTATGAAGATCTGGAAATGCATAACATTTTAAACCACTGAGTTGCCTTCCGTAATTTCTAATTAAATCAGGGACATGGCTAATAATGGCAGTTAGTCAGGTGGCTGGTCCTGCTAATTGCCTATTCAATAACCATTCCCTCTTCTTCCTCATAGCAAAACCCCTAATTTGTGGGTGGGGAGATGGCAGTTGCAATTTACCCAGCTAAAAATATTTGATTTCTCAGACATCCTTATATTTTGAGCAACCTTGTGACATCATCTTGGCCAACAAGATGTAGGTGGAAATAGCTAGGGAGGGCATCTCTTTCTGAATAAAAAGGTAACACCTCCCTAATGGATGGGCATTCACTCTGGATATCTACACCTTCCTTTTCTTTCTGAGTGTAAGCCCAGAGATATAGCAGCCATCTTGTGACCATGAGGCAACCAGATGTAAGATGAGGTCCTACAGACTAAGGACGGTGAATCAGGAAGATGGAAAGCATTGTTTGAGCTCCTGAATCAGCCCTGAACTGCCCTTCTTGGGAGTCTAGTCTGGTTCCATAAGACAAATAAACTTGTATCTGTTTAAGCCAGATTCTGATGTATACGTGGTTTTTGTTTTGTTTGTTTTGGGTAGCTGAGTGCAATCCTAACTGATATAAGTCACATTTGAACTAATACATATTGAATATATATATTAGTGTTATTGTATACATTAGTATTATATTAGTATATAACACACATATAGCGAGACTATAAAGACATGACCATTTCAATTACTAAAAAGAAAGTTTAAAAACAAAATATTCTTTTTTTTTAAAGATTTTATTTATTTGAGAGTGAGAGAGAGAGAGAGCAGGGGGAGGGGGAGGGGAGAAGAGAGAGAGGGAGAAGCATACTCTCTACTGAGCAGGGAGCTGACATGGGGCTCGATCTCAGGACTCCAGGATCATGACCTGAGCCTAAGGCAGATGCTCAACCGACTGAGCCACCCAGGCTCCCCCAAAATATTGATTCTTACTACCAAGAAGTCCTGAAAGCATTAAGGGGCTTGAGAGGTAGTATAGAGCACTGGATTTTTCTTTTTCCAAATAGTGTGATAAAATGTGCAGCTAATATGGGACTACCGTATTAAGAAAATTCATCAATACACACTCTATTAATGAGCATATGTGCATGAAATACCCTTCTAGATGAGGTAAACTGAGCTGGCACATTTAAATGGCTTTAGCCAAAATGAATGTTCTTAAAGATAGGATTGTTCACATGACTCTCACAAGAATTATAATCTGTGGAAGAAAGAACCTTTCTACTCCCCCAGGCCCTCAGTGAACATATCTAAGAGAATAGCATGTCCTCAAACCACAGCTTCTGGCCCTTCACAGAAGAGCTTTGGCTGGACTTGCTCTGGGATTATATCTCCGGAACTGCAGTCCATAATGTTCTAGGAAACATTTATTATTGCCTTCTACCACAAAACTTCTATTGTTTTCATGGCAGGGACCACGTGGAACACTTAGATCTCTATGGCAACAGTGATTGCTTTGAAGACCTGCCAGGAGAAAGTTATCCCAGGTTTTAGGACCCAGAAAAGCTGTGCAACTGATCTGTTTTTATCTCATGGCCACTGTGGATCAAGTAACTATTTGTGTTGTCCTCTTTGTTTTGGCTACTAGGAGGCTCTGACAAATTTTTAATCCTCTCTCCAGAAACTACACTAGACTTTAGAGTAAACTCATCTCTAGAAACTCCCTGCACCTTCTGATATAGTCTTACTCTCTGAACTACCTCTGATTTTCTCTTGCTTCCCAGTGTGTGTGTTCTCTTTACCCTGGTTTCATTCTCTATTAATTTTATGTTTACTATTTGTTTTCGTAAACTCCTCAAATGCTTTATGGAATAGGAAATATTTTAGGCGAACAACTTTTAAAAGCATCAGATAATGGCAGCTATTTTATTGACCATTGCTATGAAGGAGGTACTGTTCTCAGCCTTGAACCTCTTATTTACCCTCAATATGAGATAAGTACTCTGAATTACAAAATTTCTACAAAAAAAGAAATAATAATATTGAATTTCTCAAAGAAGCAGAGACCTTCTGATTTTATAGGCTGAGCTTAGCATCCTTCAGCTTTAAAGGAGATTCTATCATACATCTTGTCTTTGAAGTCATGCCTGATGATCCATGTCAACAGAGGGGAATGAGACAGTAAAAGTCAAAAAGGCAGATAATCCAAAAATAATTGACTTTTGCTTTTAGAACATAGAGGTTTTCATTCATTCACTCACTTGTTCATGCAGTACTCATCATGTGCCATGCATGGTCAGGTTCTGGGAACAGAGGTGAAGCAGACAAGTACCTGCCCTTCAGAAGCTCAGCCTCAATAAGCGAGAGTCAGGGAGGCAAAGGGTACCTTGGGGTTATAAATGGGCTGATAGCAGACCAGAGCAGGGTGTGACATGATCATTCTATGACCAAATTAGTCCTTGGTCTCTATTGTCACAGTTGACAATGGGAGTAAGAAGAATCAGCTCCTTTGTAGGGCTATAGTGATGATTTCGTACATATAAAGCTCTTAGCCTAGGCTGGCATGTACCGTGTGTTCAGGGCGTGTTAGCATTTAGCTCCTAAGGCACAGTGGACAGCAGCTCAGCCATCTTGCTTTGTCACACACACATACTCATGTGGACACATGTTCTCAGAAGCTCAAGAACTGAGGCTGGCTACTGCTTCCTCCGAGCTTCTCCCTAGGAGCTCTTTTCTGGATGTCATCATCTCAGATTCAGCATCTTCTGAAATATATCACCCCCACACGGTGAATACTCCTTCAAGTTGGCGCTTGAAAATCTTCCACGGTACCTGGTCCACACAATGCCCGCCCAGCATTTTCCCCACATTTGCTCTGCTTCGCTCTATCTCGTTGGCACTTCAACACGGCAGGTAACTACACGATTCCCCTGCTGCATAATGGGTCAGGTTCCCACTTGAACAGGTCTAAGACCCAACTAGAACTGCAAAACGGGAGTCTCAAGTGCGTTACTGGCTGAAGCCGGTAAGAAAACCTATGTGCTGCACCTGTTCAGCATCAGCTGGAAACAGTACGTCTCTTCAGTTCTGTGCAGTGGCTAAATAAGAAGTAACTAATCATTTTCTCACCAATCCTAACTCATAGTTAATCGTTCCCTCTCCAAGTTTGTTTTGTCATGCTATCAGCAAAGTCAGTCAAACATTACGATTCCTTTCTAAATATTCCAGCCGCCAGATGGCAGGAACACTACTGTGACAAGGCAAAACTCGCCTAAAGATAACTTCATGATGCATAATCATGCTTGATGGCACTCAGCTAAGCAGATTCACCCAGAGATACCTCTTTAGTTGCCCCACTTAACCCACGTTCTTTACACCAAAACTTCATAATTCCAAGAATAAGGCAAACATTCAACCCTGCAATACGAAACTGGCTGGTAAAACAAACACGTTTCTACTTTTCTAAGGTCTGAATTTTTGGCAGAAATATAAAATCCTTAGAAGACCACACATTAGGATAAGGTTTCTCTTTAGATATAATGTTACTGTACCTTAAAGTTTCAAACATTTCTACACCAAATTTAACGTATATTTACATGTTGGCTAGAAAACAACTTTCCCTCCTCTGCCGAGTTATTTCTGTAGAGTGTGTGGTTTTTTGTTGTTTTTGTTTTTACTTAAGCGTTAAGAAAAGTATCTTTGTAAATTTTAGGATGTAGGAAAGTTGACTGTTCCTCCCTGGAGAAAATTCTACTAGAGTTAATCATATTTTGGTTTCTCATACCTTTGCTAGGTTATATTATTCATTGTGTGTGTGTGTGTGTGTGTGTGTGTGTGTGTGCGCGCGCGCGTGCGCGCGTGTGCTTGAGTAACCACAAAATCACAACCTGTTCTATATGGTTTCTGAACAATAAATCTCCTAAAAAGAGCGTTGGCAAGCTAGGCCAGCTGGCTTTCTTCTGTTTCTAAAACTGTATGTTCTTAGACACACACGCTTCCTCCATCCCTTCTGCTGCTGGCTAACTTCAGTCTGTGACAAAATCTCACACGCACAATTATATGAAAACAACAGAGACTCCTGGAAAGGAACACAGAGGGGGCAGGGCAGGAAGCCAACCCTGAAGTCTCTTATCCCCATTTCAGGTAGCTGAAAATTGTCTGTTTACGGCAGTATGTACAGAACTTGAAGTCTGTGTACCCAGGTTCTTAATCCTGGCACCCCCGAGTAAGACATTTAGGGCATTTTAAAAGTGTGTGACTTTTTATTTGCTCATCTGTAAAACTGGCAGAATAACAATATCTCCCTTAAAGAACTGTGACTCCCAGGAGGTGATGTTCATACAGGCATTTGGAAAAGCCCTCTGCAGCATATGTTTCATTTCCTGTTATTTCTCAACTTTCTTTTCTTCCCCTGTCCTTTTCTTTTTTCTTTTCTGATTGGGTTTTTGTGGTTTTTAAATGTATCTCTAAAATGCACTGCCTGCAAAATGCACTAATCTGTGTGCTACCACAGTGAGTGGATTTTTAGCATTAAATTTGTATTTACTTTTTTATCGAGGTAACACATAAGTCAAGTGCACAAATCTCAAGGGAATGACTTCATAAATATATGTGTACACCCGTGGAGTCACTTAGTAAGGCAATGGAGGGAGCATTTCTAATACCCCAGAAACCCTCCTCATGCCCTGTCCAGGTCATTACAAGGCGCAAAGGCAACCCCACTGCTAACCTGTATTGTCATGATTAGTTTTGCCTAAAGTTACAAAAATAAACAAACACACAAAAAACCAACTCAGGGAAGGTTGGGGTCCCAGTGATAACTCCTACAGCGGACCATAAGAAATGTACTTCCAACCCTCCTTCTGAAGCAATAAAAGATTTTGTAAATAAGGAGAGGGGCTTGAACTTTCTAAATCACATGCATCATGCAGAACAAGGTCCTCATTTTGTAGCTAATGACTCCCGGGGAGGCGAAGTGACAGCCCAACTTCCTGCTACAGAGTAATTCTGCTTCCAAATGTTGCTGTCACAAAACAAAAAGATCCCGAATGTGAGGGATGCTGCCGGGGCATCCCAGCGAGCCGGGAACAGCTCTCCGGGCCTCTCCTAGTAGAACTTTCCAGGGAGCAGCGTACACTCGGTCCCCACGCGGCTCCAGCTCCCGCTGCAGGCACACCCACGCGGCTGGCACGCCACGCTCAGAAGGCACTGTTCCCGCGAGCCTATGCGTGCCTGCCCACAGGGGCAGGGCTTGTTCCTCACACCCCCTTCCCAAGTGCCCGCTCCCACACCCCTGCTCCCCTCCGCCTCCGGGGTCTGCGGGGAGGGTCAGTCTCTGCCACCTTCTCGGACTCCTTCAAGGGACTTTACACCCCATGTGTGGCCACATCTAAATCTCTGGAGCACAGCCAGCGACTGACCTCAGGGGCCTGGAGATGAGCACTGGGAGGGGAGTCTTGAGACCTTCTGTTAGGTCCCAGCTAGGTCACCACGCACAAGCTGTGTGACCCTGGGCAAGTCACTTCACACCTCCGGGACTGGCTTCCTTGTTGTGGGGACTGGCTTCTGTATCCCCAAAGCCATCTCCACTCCTGCCATGTCCTAGCTCTTCTTTACTCCGCCCCAGCTCTTCCTGAGACTGCCCCCTCCTCAGGGAGACCCCAGCCTTTTGTTCTGGGCGGGGGGGGGGGGGGAGCGGGGAAGGGAGAGCTCGGTGAAACCCAGGCCGGGCAGCCTGGGCTCCAGGCGCCGCTCACTGGACAGTCGGGTCAGGAGAAGTCACTAGGCAACCCCACGGTGACCGCGTTCCCTCCGCAGTCGCGTGACCGCCCGGCTCGGAAGGCTCGGCGCTGCGGGCAGCGGGGTGGGGGCGGGGATCCCAGGACACCGGCGCGCGCGCGGCACCCCCGTCCGCGCCGCGGGCCCCTCCGCCCCGGGACCGGCCCGGGCGGCCGCTGCCCCAGCGCGTCACCACACCCCCAAGCCACCTCCCCACCCCCCAAGCCCGGCACGGACCCAGACACGCGCGCGCACCGCTACCTGCAGCTAGCTGTGCCGCGGGCCGGAGAGGTTCAAGCTCCGGCCGACGTCCCCGCCGCCGCCGCCGCCGCCTCCAGGCTCCGGGCACCGTGTGGCAGCCCGGGTGCTCCAGGCGCCGCCGCCGCGGCCACACTGCACTCGGTGCCGCTGAGCTCGGTGCTCCTGCGCTCGGTGCGCCCCGCTCCCTTGTCGCCGCCGGCTCTGGGGCTGCCGGGACGCGGAGGCGGGGCCGTTGCCCCACCTGCTCCGCGGGCTCCTGCCCCTGCCGCCGCCGCCCAGCGCGCAAGGACGCGGCCCGGCGGGCGGGGCGGCTCTGGAGCCCGGGGGCGGGTCCCAGCGGCAGGGGCGAGCCTCTCCCGGTGCGCGCCCCGAGTCCGAACCGCGGACGGAGGGGGCCTGAGGCATCGCCACGCTGGGAACACGCCACTGCTTCACCAGTTTACTCGACGACATCGGGAATCCCTCTTATGCTGCAGGAGGCGTCATAAGCTGTGGTGACAAAAGAGAGTACAAAAATCACCTTTTGCCCTCTCAGAGTTTCACGGTCTAGAAAGGGAGACTAACGGGCAACTACAGTCCAGAACTAAGAGGGTGCGGTAGCGGAAGTGGCACCCGATCCAGACTTGGGGGAGGTCAGGGAAAGCTTCTTCAGGAGGCGATGTCTAAGAGACATCAGCTAACTGAAAGATGAGCATGAATTAGCCAGGTGAAGGAGGGCCTGGGGAGGTAGACGGTCCCAGGTGGAGCCTACGGGGCAGAGGAAGCCGACTGTGTTTTTGAAAACTGAAATGTTTGAGCCGGAAGGACTTGGTGCGGCCGGCACATCCCCGTCACACTTCACGTCCAGGCCCCCTAGAACATGCAGAAAGTTTGTGTCTAAGGCCAGATATGTTCTTCTGGGTGCAGTGCTCCTTTGGTGAGGATTTCCTACCTCCCATGTCCTGGACCTTCCTACTGGTGGAGGAGCTAAGAAGATACTCAGGGACTGTTCACTCAGCCCTGCAGTGTTTGAACATCTACTAGGAGCCAGGCCCTCTGCAGGGTCCTTAAGGTATGCTGGCGAGGGAGGCAGGGTCTCTAACACTAAAGGAACTAGTGGGCTGGAGCAGAGGAGAGACCTGTGCTCAGCGTTGTGCCAAGGGTTGTGTGAAATGCATGGGAACACAGGGAAAGAAGCAGTTAATACCAGCAGGAAGGATCTCACACATGGGTTGCAACCCATCTTCAGGTTCAGATTCTGTAGGAGCTGCTGTCAAAGTGTGTTCCCACGCAACCCTTAGGTGGTTTCTTAATTACTCATGTTCATAGCAAGAATAAATAATTCACTCCGGATGTCTTTCACTCCTGCGTTGTCAGGAACATGGGTTTCCGTTAGATTTAGGTGAATAAGGGCATATGGGTAGTCAGTGGAAGACAATGAGGTACATGCTTCCTGCATATTTGTGCTGTGTTCCTCCTGCCTTTCTTCCTTTAGAACCAATAAAATGATCATGGGTATAAAATCTGAAAACCTGTGCTCAAGCCAAAATTCAGAAACAATTTTGCACAGGTGAACACTATTTTAAAAAAACCTGAAACATAATCAGACAAGACACTCTTCCGAATCCTTAATGCTTGTTCTCATTAAACACATAATGGCTAAAATTCTAATCTTTCAAGAGGGAAGAAAAGATAAGTTAGCAGAGAAGACATTTCCATAAGGCCAGAGAGTTCCCAAAGGGCTTCTGCTGAGTGGCCCACGCAGGAGCTAGTTGAATGAATAGGCTGCTGGCTCTGTTATTCCATTTCCCATGTTCCTTGCCTGAACACAAATGGGATGCCTAAGGATGCTGCAACCAGGTGACAACGAAGAGACAATGAACACGGAGCCACAAAGCTAATATGACTAGGATGACTGAGTGAAAAATAGCATGGTCCTGCTGGGCATTCGAGGCAATGCCAGCAACAGCCCACCTCTGAATTTCTTGCCATGTGAGAAAAATAGTCCCTGTTTGTTTAAGCCACTAGACTGGGTTTTCTCTTCCTTGCAGCCAAACGGACTCCCAACTGCTACAATGACCTGGTGAAGGGCAAATGTCTCTTCTCCTCCCACTGCTCACAAATGCCTGAAATAGCTCACCTTTCATACCTTCTACTTGTAAACGTGTATTTCCATCTGCTGTGACTTCCTAAGCTTGTCAGGAGAAAGGCCTAGAGGCATTGTAAATGTTTTATACATGTATCCACATCAATTCTTCAAGTGTTTATGAGCAGCTATTACATGGTGATAACGTACTGGTTCTGAGGGTGCAAAGATGAATTCACAGCCTTGCCTCTAGGGAGCAAACAGCTTAGTAGAGTACATGAGCTTGCAAATAGAATTTTACAGTTCTATGAGAGAGGAGTTTGCCTTGGATAGAGAGGTAATACAGGAGAAGAAATTATGAGCTCTGTGTGGTGTGAGGAAGAAGGGAGACAGTAATACCTGGGCTGGGCTTCCATGGAGGAACTGGAGTTTTCCCTGTCAGAAATTGGGGAAGGGAGGCCATTTCAGAGAAGAGAATGTCTGACAGAGCTTGGCGGTCCAGGAGCCCCAAACTCCACATGTCTGAAACCACACTCAGGGTCTTTCCTCCCAAACCTATCCTGTTCTCAGTGTTGCCCGTCTGCCCACATGCCCACCTGGCCCACCCAGCAATTTCCTCAGCTGCCTTTCCCTCATCACTCCTCCCCAAGGCGGATTTCATCTCTTGGGTCTGTCTGGTCTTACCCACGGGCACCCGGGCCCCCTCTCCCCAGTGCTTCCACAGCAGCCTCCCAGCTGGTCACTCTGCAACGTGCTGCTTCTCTCTTCCAGACCTTTCTCCACAGTGTGGCCAGAGAGATCATATTGAAACCCAAGCTGATCTTATTAACCCCCATTATCTGTAGTTTAGTGACTTCCCTTTGCTCTGATAATAACAACAAAGATCCTGAGCTTTGTCTGAAGGCCCTCACTGTCTCCAACACTACTTGTTCAAGCCTCTCCCCCCATCTCTTTTCTCTAGCCCTGTGGGCCTGCTTTCAGATCCTTGAGCAGGGAACATTCTTTCTTGTCAAAGGCCCTATGCACAAGCTATTCCTTCTTTGTAGAGAATATCACCCAAATGACCTCCTCTTCATTTTTCAGATCTCAACTAAACTTCGCCTGGATCTTGACTAGGTCAACTTCTCCTATTATAAGCTCTCATAATCCTGTGTAACTTTCTTTTGCAGCATTTATTACACTTTTAACAATGCCTTTAAATAGCCACACTGTCCCAAAGGGCAATAAGGGGATAGTTCACTATCTAGGATGCAGTTAAATTCCATCATGCTGCCTCTACAAAATCTGCTGTTCCAGAAGGTGCTACACACACAAAAAGGTTGAGATCTACCTTCCTCACTTGTGGGGTGAGAAGAGAGGAAGGTCAAGGTGCATGGAGAACATAGGGCTTTACTGAACAGGCAGAGAAAGAAGAGCCAGCCCACAAAGGAGAGGGGGGAGAAGGGAGAGGGCAGGGCAAGAGCTCAGAGCAAGGGGGCATAGAAACCAGGCAGAGAGAAAACATGGTCAATAGTGTCATACTGCATGGGAGTCACGTTGAAGGGCCAAAAAAAAAAAAAAAAAAAGAACCAGCAGAGAAAAGGGTCTCAAGATTTAGGAAAGAGAGGGAGTAGGAAATGGAGCCAGGAATTCTCCAAAGTACCTTCATAGACCTGTTCTTTGAGAAACTGAGAAGTAATCTGCTGAACAACATTTCACCAAGTTTTCAAAACTATTGATCCTTCTAAGTAAATATATAAAATAACATAAAAAGTCTTCATCTCAGAGCCCAATGATGTGGATTCAAGGTTGCATCAACTAGCTGTGTGATGTTCACTAGCTTGTCAGATCCCCCAAATATTAATTCTTTTATCTACAAAATGAGTGTAATAATTTCTGCCATGCCTCAGAGTCATTGTCAGAATACTAAGAGGTGAATTCTGTGAAATTCAAAAAATTGAAAACACTTTGTTTCACTAATAAGGGCCATAGGAATGGAAAGAACTTTACCTGTTTACTGCACCATATTTTAAATTAATCTGTACTTATTGGAAATACCAACTAAAAGAAATTATTATTTAAAATGAACGATGTTACTGATAACTGTTCTCAGTTTTACGGACTCCCCCATGCTAATTTCAGAGTATTTCCCTTTATCCAAGGTACACTGCGGGTGAAGGGGCAGTCAATGTGCTGTAGGAGGGGCGTGATGGACCCTGTGAGTCCCTTCCTCACTTCTATCCGGGTCTGTCACACTGCTAAGATTCGTTTTTCTTCACCTCTTGTTTCTTGGCTCTTCTGTAGCCAACATGGTCCATTATCTACAAGGCAAACTCCACTTTCGGCTTCTTTGTTGAAATTGTCATTCAGGTTCTAGTGATTACAATTCACCAAGGGCTTTACCCAGTGTTATCACAATGCTCATCCAAACAAGCTGAGGGTGTGGTCGCCATATTTGAGATTTTGGCGTGGAAACGTGTTGGGGTCTTGAGAGTCTCTGGGCTGGTACGGAGTCGAACTGTGAGAGGAAATGAATCCTGCGCCACAGGACTCTTGTCTCTCTGCCCAGCACAGTGCCTGGTACAGAGCAGATTCAGTGAATGCATGACTATAGGAATGACTCATCACCATCTCTGCGTGGTTGTGCCACTGTAACCTCCATCCTGGTAAGAGCTACCATGTCATACTAGAAGCCGTGTAAAGTGGAATTTACCCTCCTTCTGGATCACTGGTTTCTGTTAATGGTACTATCACTCACCGATGATCTCAAGGCAAAAACCTGGTTCATCCTAACCTTCTCCCTGACTTCCACCACCACACCCTGGTCCATCACAAAACCCTGTCCATTCTGCCTCCCAGACACCTTCGTTAGTGGCAGGCCTGGTCTACTGCCACCGTCTCCAAACTGGTGTCTCTAGCTACAGTGTTCTTCCCGTTCCTCCCAACTGTTCTCTATTCTGCATCCATAGTGATTTTTCTAAAGGGAAAATTTAATCATCTAATTTGCCTGCTCAAATCCTTCAATTGCTCTTGTTTGACCTCAAGATAAGGCCTAGATAACTTAGTATTGCCTATAGAGCCTCCCAGATTTGCCCTCCCACATCATCTTCCACTCCTTGTCTTCTGTTCTGTATTATGCTGTGCTCCAGCTATCCAGAAGGACTTGGGACCCCTTGGATTCCCCATCCGTGCTCCCGACTCTGCCTTTACCCAAGCCATTTTTTGGTCTTAGGATACCTTTTCCCTCTTTGCTACCTGGAGAACTCCTCTTCATTCTTCAATGTCAGTGCCCACTTACTTTGGAAAAGCTTTCTGAACCCTCAGTGTAGACTAGGGGCCCCTCTTCAGAATATCTAGCACCTTCTTTCTCCATCTGTCCTGCGGCACTTCGATCATGATGTCGGAGCTCTTGGTTGCATCTTTAAGGGCAGAAATGGTGCCATTTTCTCAATACCACCAGCACCTAGCATATTAGGTGTCGTATAATAAGTCAGTACTCAATGAATGTTTAATTGATTAATTAGTTAATCAAAAAATATCTAGTCTTCCTTTTCTCATCTGTCCAGGGAATAATCTGCACCAGAAAGATAACAGTTTAGAGGGGATAAGTCATCTGAAGTGGATGTTTTATTTCTGTCTTGGTGAGAAAGGACTCTGGTTAACCCTCATGGTGTGACATTATGGAGCAGGTTGGAACAGAATGATAGGATAAGAAAGACAGTCTCAGAGCAATTCCTGAGTCGAAGCTCAACTCCGTGGTTTTGTTATTTTGTTTAAAATGGTGCAAACTTCTGCACAACAGCTACACATGTCAGATGTTCAAACCAAAAAGTAGTCCAAGATTAAATAGACATGCTTTAAATTTTCCTGCCATTTTGGGCTCGTTGCATTTGTATTGCCTAAATATAGACACCCTGTTCTCAAGGATGATTAAGAATTAACTGTTCTCAAAAGTCCTGAATTCTGCATATTAAGATGGTAACAAGAGGGTGGCATGTGACACGGTGTTACACTGTCACTTAATGGCAACAAAGAAGAGCGACAGCTTCTCTGACTGAAAGGTCAGTCACCCAGATGACACAGCCAGGCCTTGGTCCATCACTTCTCAAAAAAAGAAACCTTAGTCTTCCCCTTTCCACATCTATAAGGTAACAAGTTCAGATATCGGATTAGCCGTGTTTCCCTGTCATTAAAAAGACTGATATTCCTATTTTTTTCCAGCGCTGATAAATTTTGATCTGAGATAATGTAAGTTTGAAGGAAGATATTATGTCATGCAGAAAGAAAAGATAGTACACTTGTCTAAGGGCCTTGCCTACCAGCTCTCTACTGCTTAGTAGGAATAAAAAAACTGCATCCTGAAAACATTTGAAAAGAGATGCTTCTAAATCAAAGTTCATCTTAATCAGCCTGAAATATTTATCCTTCTTGGCTATTCAAGCAAATAGTCAGGAAGCACTTGGTGAAGGTGGAGGAAGGCACTTAGCTGGAAAAGTCTGCTGAAGAACAGAACCTCAGTGGGGAAGCCAGATTATGATATCAAAGGCCATGTGGTCTAGCCCAGAAAAAAATGTAATTCCCAGTATATCTCCACACATCCAACCAGGTGACGTTATAACACAGAAGATACAAACAGGTGGAAAATATGCTAGAAGTTCCTTTTGCCTTAAATAGAAAAAAAAAAACGAGTTCTATTCAAGGTTTCCTTTATTTTTAATGATAAAGTAACGTATGGTCTTGGCTCCATATAGAGAAAATTTAGAAAACACAGAAAATCACGAAGAAGACAATTTGCAAATAACCCATAATTATTCTACAACACAGATAAGCAGAGGTAATATTTTAATGTATTTCTCTGAAACAAACATACCCATCCATGTAATATAACATATGTACCCCAACATTTTCCTTTTTTCACTTAACATTACCTGATGAGTGAATTTCCTTGTCATTACGTACCTAGTCCAGTAGTAAGAGTGCAGGGACCCAGGCATCTGAAGCTTGGTTATGGTTCACTCCTCATTTGATGGGTCAACCCGAAAGTGACATGACCCTGTGGGCAGCTGGGTTTCAATTCCAGTGAGATTGAGGGCTAGCAGCCACTAATGTAAGAAAGGCTGCGCCTGTAAAATAACAAATCACGTCCCTAGGAGTGAAATCACAAGTGAGCCAAGCGAGGAAAGGCACAGAACTCAGGTATGCCAGAATCAAACCCTCCTTTCTCCTGCTTGGGGACAGCACAGAATCAAGGAGAGAGGCGTGACATGACTTTTATTTTGCTTACCTCGTCAATCACACTTTAAAGGCCCATTAACAGTCTTCCAGTTTTTTTTTGATCTCCAAGGAGAGAAAAACTTCCCGGGACCCTTCAACCAACTCCTCTTTCCAAGAGAACAAAAGGGAACACCCGGGTACTTGGCATGTGTAAACAGAGCACACACACATTCTCTTGTCTTGATCAGCCCAGGAAAATGCTTTAGCTGGAGTTCTTGTGAAAAATTTGCACAGTGAGTTTTCAAATAATACTCATCTTTGCAGAAATGTTATGTTAGCTGTCTCCTTTCCTGATTCAGTTTGACAGATTCTTTCCCTCCACAGTTTATCTCATAAATGCTTTTTGGCTTTTTTTTTTTAAATCAGTAGTTAAACAGTTAAAATAAGGACCCAGGAATTTAACAGTTTGGTACTTGGTAAACCATTCCTGCGGATCTTTTGTTCTAAAGCCTTCAAATTGAATCAATGAAACATGGACAGAAATGCTGCGTGTGTGTGTGTGTGTGTGTGTGTGTGTGTGTGTGTGTGTGTGTGTGTGTGTGTGTGTGTGTGTGTGGTGTTGACCTTCCTGAATAAAATGGCATTTTTTATAGGTGCTGAGATTGAGATAGATAGACTTTGAACATAGAAACTTGGATTTTTAGAATCCACGGGATCAGTTGATAGAGGTATTGAGTTCCTAGTAAAGATAAATTAATTCAGATTAATCTATTGGTTATTTCATTTAATATTTGATTTCTCAATAATTCCAATGAAGGACACCACTGAAGTAGTTTGGATAATTTAGTAGAAGGACAAGGACTTGGTAGATTGTTTTCATATTTTAAAAACGGATTTTTTAAAATCAAAGTGATAATGCACATAAGTTTAAAAATAGTGCTAAAAAGTTTATGAAAAAGAATTTCCTTACTTCAATTTCCCTCTTTTGCAGAAGCAACCACTCCCAACTCCTTTAGATTTTTCTTTTTTATCTCTGTCCACATGTTAGTAATATACATTATGTGTTATTGCTCAATCTGTTTTAGACATGATCATCTAACTTCTATTACGGTGGATAAGGATTTAGCTTTTTTTTTTTTTAGATTATTTATTTATCTATTTATTTATTTGATAGAGAAAGACACAGCGAGAGAGGGAACACAAGCAGAGGGAGTGGGAGAGGGAGAAGCAGGCTTCCCGTGGAGCAGGGAGCCCAATGCGGGGCTCGATCCCAGGACCCCGGAACCATTACCTGAGCCGAAGGCAGATGCTTAATGACTGAGCCACCCAGGTGCCCGAGGATTTAGATTTTGTAATTGCTTCATTTTTTTATTTGTTTAGTTTTCTTTGACTCTATTGCTAAGTTTTCTTACACCTCCCAGAGGTTCTCAGTACAAATTTCAGATAATCTATCCATTCCATTCTCTTCCTCCAAACTGGGCTGGTTCCTCCTCAGGCCTGCTAACCAGCTGTCCTCCTGGAAATTCTCCTACCCCCTCCTCTCATGCTGGATCTCCCAGTGCTTGGAATCCACATTTTCTTCTCTCAGCTTCTTGCCTGGCACATGCTTTAGTGCTTGAGACTTTACACACTTGATTGTTAGTTGTGGCTGGTATGGAACTCTAGATGAACATTATGTTCCTGAAAATGTTGATGGTACTTCTCCACTGTCTTCCAGCTCCCAGTGGTGCGGTTGACAAATCCGTTGCTGTTCTTAGCCCCAATCCTTTGTTTGTGAACTTACCTTAGATCTTCTCTTTATGTCCAGTAATCTGAAATCTTATGATGGGCCTTGGTGCGGTCCTTTCTCACTCATTATGCGTGGTAATTGGTAGTTCATCAACATGGCAACATGATTTCTTTGTACTAATCCTGAGTAATTCCTCCTTTAAAAAAAAAGATTTATTTACTTATTTATTTGAGAGAGAAACAGAGGAGGGGGGAGGAGCAGAGAAAGAGAGAATCATCAAGCAGCCTCCCCACTGAGCGTGAGCCTGATGCATGGCTCGATTCCAGGACCCTGAGATTATGACCTGAGCTGAAACCAAGAGTCAGATGCTTAACCGACTGTGCCACCCAGGCACCCCTGAATTATTTCCTCCTATTCATTTTCTCTGTTTACCCTTCATAGACTCCCTATTAATCAGAAGTTGGACCCTATAATAAGGACTGCTAGTTGCCTACTTAAATATTTGCATCCTCTCCTTCCTTAGTAGAAAAACACTTACTGGTTGGCTGTGGTAAAGTACCTAGATAAAAGAACACATTTCCTAGATTCCTTTGTAGCTGGATGAGACCAAGTTAATAAATTCTGGCCAATGAGATAGAATTGAAAAGTGTTGGTAAGATTTATTGGACCACTGCTTTTGGAGCTGACTTAGCTGAGAAGAGTACCCTTTGTCCCTCCTGGCTTCCTCTTTCCTGATGCTGGAATGTTAACATTATGGCCAGAGCTCCAGCAGCTGTCTTGGATCATGATGTGAATTTGAGGATAGAAGCCACATACTGAAAGAGGCAGAGTAAAAAGATGGGAGTCTCTGTGGAGCTGTCATACCAGCCTTAGTATGCCTACTTCCACTTAAGAGAGAATAAATCCTTGCATATTTAAGCCACGAACATTTTACATTTTCTGTTACATGTAGCCAAACCTAATCTTATCTGATACAGACCTTCTGGATTGATACTCTAATTTTAATATTGTTTCTCTTATTTGTTTTCTGTTAAACTTTCTTTGAGTCTTACTTGACTTTTTGTTTTTTTAATTTTGGCCTTCATCTTTTTTTAATTTCCAATTTTTAAATTTTCTTTCTTTTTCTGATATCTTATTTCATGGATGCAACATCTTCTCTTATCTCTGTACTTTTGAGGGGAAGTTTTCTTCTGATTTTGGCACTGTTTCTGCTGTCTTCAAGTCCTTTTGCTGCTTGTTTGAGTCTCTTTTTCATGTTAGAAGCTTTCCTCAAATACCAGGTGATCTTTAGTTGTCAAATCCTGTTTTAGAAGTTCATCCCTGATAAAAAGCTCCATGTTCATGGATGAGACTTGCTGACCCAGGGTTCCCTTGTAGGAGGTCGGGAAGGAGGCAGCCCATCCACTGGATGATCTCCAGCCTTTGAAGATAGGTCTATGTTTATTGAATTCTTCCAAAGAAGGATCTTCTAACCTCCTGTGTGAGGATTATAAACTTGGCTGTGGAAATTCTGGGATCTGAGTAGGGGAAGGGAATGCTGCTGTTCAGTATGCAGATTTATATATCATCCTACAATTTTCCACCCCTTACTGTCTGCCCTGTTCTCCATGGGGTCTGTTGTGTCAGGGCTGAAATGTCTCTGGTTGACTTTCTTGGTTATTTAAAAATATTGAATCTTGTTACTGCCCTCTCTCTTGATTTGCCTCTGGAAGTTAGTGAACAATGATCTACCATTAACTACCCAGAGTGTACTCGGTAAGTAAAATGCAGACAGCTTTTTTTTTTTTCTCCTCCCCCAGTACTAAGCTAGAAAATAAGAAGACAGGGATGGAGACTCATAGAAAAAGGCACTTGTGCCATCCTTCCATCTGCCATTGGTACATGCCAGATGGGTTGAAGGCAGGTTGCAGTTTTTTCTTCTTCCATATAACTATTGTCTCAGCAATTCCTCTGCTTGCTTTATTTATTTATTTATTTTTATTTTTATTTTTATTTTTTGGCTGGTTGAGAGAGAAGGGTGGGGAAAACAAAGTTCTAGCTCCACATTCCATGTGATGAATGCTATTGATTTTTGCAATTGCAGCCAGATCCGCATTGTATCTGCTGATAAAGGGGTCACGGTACAGTGATTTTCAGCTCACAGAAATGTGAATTAGGGCAAAATGATAAGAATGATAACGATAGTAAGAATAGTTAATTGAGTGCTAGGCACTCTCTCCTTTAATCATGATAGCAGTGCTGTGAAGTACACATTATTATCACCTCCATTTGTCAAGTGAGAAAAAGAAGGCATAATGGGGTTAAGTAACCTGCCCCAAAACATACCATGGACAGTGGAGGATCTGGAATTTATAAATAGATCTGTTTGGCTTCACTCCTAACTATAACGCAAATATGCTATAATGTGTTTTTATTCATTTTTTCTTTTTAATTATGTTGTGTCAGACATTAGACATGTGGTATGTATTTTTCTCGATTACTTTCCTTATGCATTTGCTAATACTTGCATGTTTTGAAATTGGGATATAATTTTATCCCAACCTTGTTTTAAAATAAATTAACTGTAGTTTGTAATGACTACCCAGAAATTTATTCATTCATTAATTTTGGTAGATCACCAACTCTATGCAGGGAAGTGTGCTATCTCCAGGTGGGATAAGCCTCCCAATAGCCCTCCTCTCCTCACCTTTAAGTGTTTAATAGTTTGTAGATGTGCCATCAGAGGATTCCCCCTTTATAGACTAAAACCAACCATCATGCTATTGGTTTGAGCTTTTAACAAGTCTTAAAAACACTAAAAAATCTTAAGACAACTTTGAGACCATATTTGGCTGACCCCCTGTAATGAATAAGCATATGTAGAATTTAATGTCAAAGCCTAAAATTTGGTCTCTGCCTTAATTTGCAGTACCTCCGCGAACCTTGTTTTCCCCATTTAGACAATAACGGTAATAATAAAACTAGCTCATGTACAGTTATGATAAAGAAAGGAGAGACTGTATGTGAAATACAGAGAAAGAAGGTCTTTGTGTTAATTAGGTTATTGAATTAATGGCATGAGAAAATTCTAAGCAGGGGAGGGGGCAACAGCTAATTAGCTGACCAAACCAATAGTCCTACTTTGCCCTTTTCAAAGGGCGAGTGCTCACTTAGGATTGAAACTTCTAGATTTCTATCTTAATAGCACACTGATGTTGTTTTGGGGGATGTCGATTTGTGAATAATAATTCACACATGGTATGAGCTCAGCTACTTTAGGAAGTTGAAATCAATGAATCCAGGAGGCTTGTCTACTCCTCACTCACTCCCCTTCCAGGAGGAAGGTTTATTTGATTGAACCAACAGTGACAAGTGATTTTGTAAGCTGCTTGGCTGTTTCTGGGTTTGAAGTTCATTGGCGGGTGAAGGAGAGGGCAGAAGTAAGGCATGTAACCCAGTAAATAGTCAGGGTTACTCTTTATCCCTTTTCTTAGGGAAATAGGGTGGGGGAAGAGAAGAGAAAAGATGGACAGAGCAGAGGCTTCAGGGTTGTCCAGTGGGCTGGATTCTCATGATTCCAGCAAAAATGAATTGGACATATTACTGAAATTGTCTACAAATTGCACCAGGTTTAAAAATCAGTGAATGCAAAAGCCCTTGGATAATGTCAGGTTTAATATAACTCAAAAGGCAAGATGGGGGGGTGCAAAACAAAGCACTGTTCAAGCTCAGAACATCCATTTATTGCATTCTGTTAGAGGAACCAGATTTTTTCTCTTGGAAATTATCCGGGAGAAAAACAGAGAAAGACAGAGGTAGAGAATGAAAATCTGGATTGTGTCCTCATGTGGATTTGAAAAAGCAAAATGTTCCTTGAGACGCAGCTTCAAATTCTGCCCAATTTGGTGCCTTCCATCCCCAAGACTAGATTATCTACTATACTGTGTCAGTATAAAATGTGTCCCGGTGTCCTTTGATGGACATACAAGATCACAAGAACCTGCATGCACCCTCCTGTGTGAAGAAATAAGATGACTGAGTCTGACCTTCCTCTTTCTTCCTGGGAGTCTTATTCTCCTCCTCCTCAGGACCTCGGCAGAGGCCCCCGCTCTGCCATCCATCTTTATTTTGCTAATATCACTGCTTGGCTGCCCGCAGAAGATGGAATCATGGTTTATTTTCAGTTTGAGTAATGACAGGATTCACCATTTTCCACCATGCAGGTTTCTGGGAGCTATTAAAGAAATCGTTATAGGTTAAATAACCAGAGGCAGAGGCCTTAATGCACTCTTATTGGCGGCTGCCCTTTCTCTAGTCCAGAAATTGAGCAGTTCCCTCTCTTCTTCCGACAAGTGCATTGGAGAATATTTTCTGTGTGGTCAACTAATGTCAGACTTTTAAAAAGCCCTGAGAGAGGAGATGGGAAAGAATCAATCTTTGCACTAAAATTGAGAGCTTTTCAGATTTAATAAACTTAGACGGAAGGTGACATCTCATTAGTCCATGAAAAATCTCTTCCCTTTCTCCTCAAGAGGGGATTGGGCTTGTGCAGGGAAAGAGCCCTAAAGAAGCTTAGTAGCCTGGCCTAGGGAAGCCCTACCCCTTCAAACAGGCCCCACTTCCCTGGATTTGCACAAGCTTCAGAAAGGGTCTTGAAAGCTCCCCACAGGACCCTCTTGCTGGATGGACTCAGGGCAAAGAACGTGGGCCTTGGGACCATAAGCTCTGAGTTCATGGCCTGGCTCACCTACCCACTGTAGGATCTTGGACAAGTAGCTTGACCTTTGGGAAAATCTCCTTTTTCTTATCTGGATTTTGGGGTTATGAGACTAGTAACACCTATATTGTAAGACTGATTACCAAGCATGATGACATTTACAAGGACACTTGAGCATAGCAGGTGCCTAGTTAATGACGGTTATTGTTATGATTGTTGCCATATTATTTAACTGCCCACTCAGCAAGTCCATTTGGATGTTTCATAAGTTTCTCAAATGTCACTTGTCCAAAATAGAACTCCTGGTTCACAAGTCCCACCCCCTTCAACAGTATCCTCTCCCAAATTATCCTCCTTAGCTTTCTCTACTCCCAGCAAAGGGTAACCACCATCCCACAAGGGGCCTGATTATCTTGATTCCTCTTTCCTTTAACCCCTACAGTGAATCCAAATCAAGCCCTGTTCTGCCTTCAAAAGTTACCCCAAATGCCATAACTTTTCCTATCTCCACTGCTACTCCCAGGGACTGAGCCACCATCATCTTCCACCTAGATGCCTGCAACAGCCTCCCAACTGGCCTCCCTGCCTCCATGCTTGGCCTTCCTACAGTCCATTCTCCAGAGAGCTGCAAAATAGTCTTTTCTAAAAAAGGTAAAACAGATCAGGCCATTCACCTGTGTAAAACCCTCCAATGACTTCCATCCTCTTCCAAGGCCCACAGACCCCTACACAGTCTGGCCTTCCTGTCTCTCCAACTTCATTTCCCACAACCTGGTTCATTATGCCCAAATCACAGTCACACATCAGGTTTATTTGCATCTCAGGGCCTTTGCACATGCTGTTCCCACATGCTGTCTGAAACACCCCACCCCACCCCTAATCTTTGCAGTGTGGCCTGACTCTTATTATTGAGGACTCTGCTCAAATATTACCTCTTCAAAGAAGCTCTTCTGACTTATTTGAAATTACTAGGGTCATTCTCCATTCACTCTTTATCTGTAACCCTTTAGAAATTTTTTCATGGTGTTTATCACTGAAATAATAAAAAACATATGGATAAAATAAATTTATTTATGTTTTAATAAATATATATCTCTGTTCTAGTATGGAAGCATTGAGAAGACAGAGACCTCCGTCTTATTCACAGCTCTGTACTCATCACCTAGAATAGTGCCTCAAATATTTGTTGAATGAATGAATGAAAGCATTATTAGTGGTACGGTGTTTTAATTCCATCTCTTATCTCCTTCTTCTGTGGCCTTATGCACATGTACCTCAGTTCACTGTGACACATACTTATTTCCTGCCCACTGTTTTTCCTTTTGGGCTCATGACTACCAACTGAATAACCAACTGGCAATGTGTTAAGAGCAGGGGTCAGAGGAGGGGTGGGGTTGTGAAATTCCTAAAATAAGATGTGCTTCTTCTAATTGGGTTTTTTCTGTCTTATCATTTTGTAGCTTTAATGGTGAATATTTGAGACACTCAGGCTGGAGGGGGGGAGATCTCTGGGCTGTGACCTCCTAAATCCTACCTTCTATCTACATGGAGTAGGTGGGGAAGGAGGGCTAGTTCAACTCCTGTTTAAAAAACTGGACTCCTCCATTCTCCCACAGAATTCCTTGCAACAGTAGACAGTGACACACAATTGTGTCATTTTTCCTCAAGTGGAAAGCCTATGGCTTTACCTACCTTTACTGGCATACATTCTTCTACCTGACTTTTGAACACAAAACCAGGAGAGTGGCAGGATAGTAAACCTCTTTTAGGCCAGAACTTTGTAGAACACTGTTTTAAGGGTATTAACAAAAAAGACAATAACAAATCCAAACAAACAATCAGATGCTCTTATTTCAAACTACCCAAGGGCTCATACTTCAGCTTCCATCTGGAAGCATCCAAGTAGGAGCTTCCATCTGCCAGACCAATGATTGACAGCCAGTGTGGTGGGGTGACGAGAACCTGGACACTGGAGTTAGACAGGCCTGGCTTTCTTCCTGGATCTGTCTTTTCTTAAACCTCTTTGAACTCAGGGCTCTCATCTGTAGATAAAGATGCTAAGAGCAACTTTATTGGGTTGTCTGAGGAGCTAATGAGCTAGTGTATTTAAATAAGCCCAACTCCTGATGTACAGAAGCTGCTCAGTAAGTATTACTTCCTCTTTACCTCACCATGATAAAGGAGAGCATTTGCTAGGAGTGCTTTGGGCTGCAAGTAACAGAAGACCAATTAAAGAGACTTAAAACTTAGAGGTTTATTTTTCTCACATAACTGGAAGTCAGAGGTGGGCAGTTGCTTGCTATTAATTCAACAGTTTAACAACATTAAGGCTGATGTCTCTGCATTTCTCTTGGCCTTTTCCTTTTGCTCATAGGGTGGCTACTGCCCTTTCTACTATCACATTTTGTGTTCCAGGAAGGAAGAAGGAAGGAGGAGAGTAAAGGCAAAGGGGCAAAGGGCCATGTGCCTTTTTACCAGGAAGGCAGCCATTTTTTAAAAGCTCTACCAACCAGAGGTCTGCTTACATCTCATTGGCTGAACTGTGGCAGATGGCCCTCCCTAGACCAATCACAGGCCAAGGGGAATGAGATCTTCATGGCTGATGTAGATTCATTGCTGAGTATTCTCTGGAGCAAAATCAGGGTTCTGCATTCAGAAAAGGAGTGGGGTGGTGATAGTGGAAAATGACTACTGAGTAGGCAATAAGTGGTATCTGCCACACAGAAGGAGAACCCATCCATATAATTCTGGCTAGAACAAAACAAAAGAAACTTCCATCTTGTACTGCAAGTTCCAATTACTGTTGGAGATCAGCAGCATTTATGACACTGAAAAAAAATTACTGAGAACCTCAGGGATAAATTTCCTAGGAATGGTCTTGCCTGCAAATCTGTCCTTCCTTTGACCACTTGCATTAAACACATGAAAACATTTAGTGGCCCAAATATCAGGCTCCATCCAGAAAAATAATTCCCACGAACTTTAGTGCACCATGCACTAAATCTAAAGAAAATTGAGATTAGTCTGGATTTAAACATTCACTCTAAAACTGTATCATTAACTTCAAGCATAGGAATGTTCACAGGCTGTGAAAGAAGGCTGTGATCCAATATTCCCAAATTGTTCTTGGAAAATGATGCCGTTGGCAAAATGAGAAATTCATGGAACTCTAAACAGTGTTAAGTTGAAAAGGCCACAGTGGGAGGGCTGAGTGTCAGGAGGGGGAGCAGGAATCAGGCACCAGGAACACAACAGAATTACCAAGCAATGGGTGTGAAGAAGGATCGAGGATAATTTACTAAATAAGATGATAAACACAAGCATTCATGCTTAATGAAGAATAATGACAGTAAAAGACTACATTTCATTCTACAGTAAGCCTGTATCTTGACAAAGTATCTTGACAAAACCTTATCCACATGAGAATGGGCTGTATAGGCAAGCATTTTGTAGCAATAGGAAGTAAATCTATGAAACTGCTGCTTATTTCTTTGTTTATCCCCTGAAGGAATAAAACACTGTTGGAACTGGGGAGGCTGGGGGGGAGGGGAGGGGGTGGTGAGAGTGGAATCACATCAACGGTCCCAGACCTAGAGATCCAAGCCCAAGGGTAAGAGAGAAAGAAAGGTGTAATAAGCAGAGGAGAACTATGGAAAGGCCAGCTGGAGTCCCCAAGGGCACCAACCAGGAGATAAGTGTGGCCTCAAGTGTAAGAGAGATTTGCTCATCACCTCCCTGGCCACACTTACCTTATTTTTATCCCTACCCCTAGGTGTCTTCTATCTCAGGAGTCTCCATCTTCATAGGGGTCACCCATAAAGATGTTTGAAGCAATTTACATTCCCACCAGAAGGATATGGGGGTACTGCTGACTAGTGATGTTGAAACCCTCTTTATATACACATTGGATGTTTGGGAATCTTCCTCTATGAAGTGGCTGCTCCAGACTTTTGATCACTTAAACTTTTGATTTTGCCTTTTAAAACTTAATTTGTAGTAGTCTTTGGTCGCTGTGGGATAGGCGTTCTTAGATACGTGTACGGCAAATATCTTCTCCCACTTCATAGTTAGCCTCTTATCTCTCTCTTTCTTTCTCTTTTTTAAGATTTTATTTATTCATTTGACAGAGAGAGAGAAAGCACAAGCAGAGGGATTGGCAGACGCAGAGAGAGAAGCAGACTCCCCACTGAGCAGGGAGCCCGATGAAGGACTCGATTCCAGGACCCTGGGATCATGACCTGAGCCGAAGGCAGCCGCTTAACTGACTGAGCCACCCAGGCGTCCCGAAATCTTTGCATTTCTTGAGGGTCATGAAGATGATCTCTAATTTCTTCTAGAAGCTTGATTGGTTTTTCTTTCATTTTAAGTCTATGATTGGCCTCAAATTCTCTCATTTAGGCATCACGAGCTCTCTTTCTAGTAATACCTGACACATGATTTAGAGCACACTGAAATCCTTTAATTCCAAGAGTTACAGTGCCATTTTCAAGCTGAGAGAAGAAGGAGTCTATGTCTATTTATGTCATCTGGGTAGGGCGTCAGAAGTGCTCTAGACAGGTTTCAAGGCTCACATTAATGCGCAGACAGCATCCTTCCTGCATTTCCACCCACAGTGTGAGGTCAGAACGTGTTCACAAAAGTACCAGAAGCAGATGGGAATGGAGATAAACAGCCAGTCATTATGCATCTCGAAGCCTTGACCTTTTGATTCTAAGTATTTTAAAAACACTTCAGGGTAGAAATACTATTGTCCTGAGTTGCATTTTTACCGAGGGCTTCAAATTGTGCTTGTAAGCAAACTTCTCAGGCTCCTTGGGCTTCTTCAGCTCCTTGATGCCCCAGAGGACGGTCTAACTACGGGGGTGTTTTTCTTAGGATGTGCTGTCAGGTGAGGCAGACAGCCCTCCTTGTCAACTGGTCAGCAGCCATGGGAAAGGGCGGGGGCAAGGCCTCTCTTCCTTGGACCCAGACAAGTGGATCTCTCTCATTCTGAGAAAGAACCATCCCTTCTAGAAACCCCTTCTGCATTCCGAGGCAGAGTGGGACATTCCTCCAATCTTTATTGCGTGCCTGCTTCCTGAAAGTTACCTTCACGAGCTTCAGTCCTTTAGGTTCTTGCTGCAAGCCCGTGAGGTAAGCAGTAGTACTTCAGAGAGGTTAAGTAACGTGCCCAAATTCGCAGTCCTAAAGATGGCAGAGCTGGCGTGTGAATCCAGACCTTCTAACTCCACACTGAATGTTCTTTGTACACCTTTGCACTAAACGATGCTACCTCTCATTTCTGTACAATTTCATCAGCACTCATCTTTCTTCATATGCTTCTCTTAGATGATGTCTTAGCGCAGGCTGCCATAACAGAATGGCTTAAACAACAATCTCTTTCTCACAGGCTTGGGGCTGGAAGTCTCATGATCAGGGTGCCCACAGAGTTGGGTTCAGTACGTCTCCTCTTCTGGGTTGTAGACAGCTGACTTTTCTTTGTATCTTCAAAGGGAGGAGGGGGTAGAGCTCCCTCCATCCCCTTATAAGGGCACCAACCCCATCATAAGGGCTTCACTCTCATGACCTCATCTAAACCTAACTGCCTCCCAGAGGCCCCATCTCCGAATACCATCACACTGAAGCTAAGGCTTCAACACATGAATTTTGGGAGGACACAAACATGCAGTCCATAACATATGGGTAGTTTTTAATCTAGGGTCCCCTTTTCATGCTTTTGTGAAGCCTTGAAATTTTGAGGAGATGGTGTTTGCTTGTGCCATTATTATATGCACAAAGGCCCTTCCTTTCATCAGGTTCCAATTACCGAAAGTTCCCACGAAATAAAAAAGTCACAGTGTTGGATGATGATAAAGCCGGAGCCCCTGAGGTGGCCTTGTTGGCTGTCAGGCGTAGGCAGCCTGGCTTCGTGGTGGGAGCACTTGGTGCCCTCCTTAGCTCCTCAGGCTTTGTGAGCGTGATAGCCGTCCTGTTTGTGTGGTTTGTGAACTCCTAGAGGTAATTGCCCTCAAGTGAAACAATATGTTTTCTTTTCTCTTGTGATTATAGGGAAGAAGAATAATGTTCATAATAAGTAGTCAAGGCCCCTTGTAAATCATATATACAGTACAGAATGTTCTTCCAAGCTTTTTTCCTAATTCTCTTCCCACATTTCTCCTCTTTGTGTTGTGCTCACAGCCCACGCCTGTGAGCAGCCTCAGGCTGGTTAAAGATTGTCGTAGACGTTATTATCATAATCACAGAATCTCTGGGTGGCAAGAAGCACATGCTGTGTTTGTTTAGTGAGAAGTCTCCAATACCAAGAACCGTAGTGAGGTTTACTCAGCTGAAGCTGTTAAGGGTCAGAGAGAGAAGAAATACAAAGGGGAAAGGGAGAGGGGATGAGTAAGGAGGGGGAGAGAGAGAGAGAGAGAGGCAGAGAGAGGGGAAATAAGCAGCTGGTGGAGAAGGGTGAGGCAGTAACTGGGATTGTAGACTGTTTTTGCAAATGTGAGGCTTTTCATAGGTGTATCAGGTGGCTCCAGGAGGGGACTGACCTGCTTTGGAGGCAACCCCTCTGGCAGAGAGGAAAACAGAGCTGGTATCTGTTATTCTGAGTCAGGTGTTATGTTGAGTTTGCTTATCAAAGTTTGGCCCACTGGCTAGCAGCATTGGCTAGGAAGCTTGTTAAGAATGCAGAATCAGGGGCGCCTGGGTGGCTCAGCCGTTAAGCATCTGCCTTCGGCTCAGGTCATGATCCCAGGGTCCTGGGATCGAGCCCCACATCGGGCTCCCTGCTTGGCGGGAAGCCTGCTTCTCCCTCTCCCACTCCCCCTGCTTGTGTTCCCACTCTCGCTAACTCTCTCTGTCAAATAAATAAATAAAATTTTTAAAAAATGCAAAATCACAGGCTCCACCCAAAACCACTGAATCAGAATCTTTATGTTAACAAGATCCCCCAAGTGATCCATAAGTACATTTAAGGTTGAGAAACACTGACCCAGGGGACACTCAGGCAGGTGGCAGAGGGGCTTATAATGTGGGTTACTGTGAGACACCAAGAGTCATTACTGAAAGAAGCCAGTAACCAAAATGATTGGATGACAGGTAAACAAGAGTAGTGCAGCCAAATGGTTTAGGAATAGTTCAAATCCCAGCCCTGCCACTTACCAGCTGGGTGACCTTGGACAATGACTTAAACTCTGTCAACAAAGAAGCTACAGACTCCAAATAGAGTCACTTATGCTAAGCCCCATGTCAGCAACTCAAGACTTAATACTTAACCTAACTGCAGTTTCAGCCCCTCCCAGGAATGTGACCTTTTGCCAGTCAACGGAGAATTACCTGATCAGCACTAGTGAGGTAATCTACACGATAGATCTCTACCCTCCCCACAAAGGAAGGTGACCTTGCCTGAAATATTCCTTTCTTCTGTTTATGACTTCCTTGTCCCAGCTCCTTTCTACTTTTAAACCTTCCCTTTTGTACAGCTCTTCAGATCTCCCTTCTATTTGCTAGATGTGTTGCTTCTGGATTCATGTATTGATTCAATAGAGCCAATTAGATATTTATAAGTACTTAGTTGAATTTTGTATTTGAACAACTCTTTGGGCTTCTGAATCCTCATCTTTAAAACAGTGACAACAATAGCACCTCTATCAGAGGGTGGTTATAAGGAAAATTGAGTTTATATATATGAAGTCTTAGAACTATTCCTGGATGGATAGTCACAGTAGTTGTTGTTATCATTATTATTATTATTTTATTATGTACCTGGCTTCAGCAAGTACACTGAGAGTGAAGAAATTAGAAGAAGGAAAAAGTTTCAGAGTTCAGGGATAGTCAAATCAAGCTGGGAAGAGAGCAGAGGCATTCATCTCTGGAACTTGCCCCAGTACAAAAACAGCTGATTTCATCCCTGGGTAAGCTGCTCTCCTGTTTACCAAGGGCACTAATAATAACCAGCCCTTGCATCTGTTCCACACATCACCTCCCTACCTCCCCCTTTCCAGCTCACAGAGTGCTATCCATGCATATCTCCTCTTCTCCTCCTTCCTGGATGTGGGCACAGGCTCAGGCTGTGTGTGCCCTGAATAGGAGGGCAGTAGGATAAACAGGAAAACATATGATCCAATTTCCGGGGTCAAAGGAATTCCTGGTTCTGTCCTTAGATTGCAGGTATGTCTTTGTCAAACCACCACTCACTTGCATCACTCACCTGCATTGACCATCTGTGTAGTAAGAGGAGAATATCATCTGTTGTGAGCATCAACACTCCCTGACATTGGCCTGAACGCAGATGATCACCTGGATTCTGCCTCCTGCAGCTCTCAGTCTTGAATTTACAAGTATGTAAAAGGACTGACAAGTTTTCCAAAGTTATTGGCTCTGGGAAGTTGAATTGGCTTTGTTTGAGAATGAGGCAAGTATCTCAAAAAATTTACCTCCCTTCCTCCATTGTTCTAACTACAATGGGTTAACAAGGACCTCTATTAAAATATCAATACCCCTTGAAAGTAAATGTTAAAATTTATAAGTAATTTCTCCTTTATTATGAATTACTACAGCTGGTTAAGTTCTCATCAACTATCAATAACATTAAGGGAAGAGCAATGTTCTTGGATGGGGTGGATGGGAGGGAGAACTTGGAATGGTTTTGTAGAGTAGGGAACTCTCTACATGGGGGAGGCTGGGGGAGTAGCCAGGAAATCAAGAGCTTTGGGGTAGGGGAAGAATATTAAAGAGAAGGCAGCAGGAGGTGGAATACAGGTCACAAAGTGAAATGGGATGACGCCAGTGAAAGTCTTGATGACTTTGAAGTTGGGCCAATGGCTGGTGGAAACAACCACCTGAATGTACAGTTGGTCCTTGAATAATACAGGGGTTAGGAGCATTGACCCCACCTTGTGCAGGTGAAAATTTACATATAACTTCTGACTCCCCCAAAACTTAACTACTAATAGCCTACTGTTGACCAGAAGCCTAACCAATAACATAAAGAGTTGATTAACACATATTTTGCATGTTATATGTATTATATTCTGTACTTTTACAATAAAGTCAGCTACAGAAGAGAGAATGTTATTAAGAAAATCCTAAGGAAGAGAAAATACATTTATAGTACTGTACTGTATTTATTTTTTTTAAATCCATGTATAAGTGGACCCCTGCAGTTCAAACCTGTGTTGTTGTTCAAGGGTCAGCTGTAATTGCAAATCATCTCCTGGGCTGCTTTGGGCATTTATGGTATAAAGTGCTGATGTTTTGCTTGCAGAATAAACTCAAGGTACTTCACTGGATACTCACAGCCCTCCCCAGTTGAATGTAACTCAACTTCATGCTCATCACCCACCACTGCCCTATATGAGCTCTCTCTTAGAGTAAGTATGTTCTGCCTCCACTCTATGAGCAGGCTCCTTTCCTGGCCTAAAATGCCTCCCCACTTCTTTGCCCAATCACACCTGCCATACTTTAAGGCTTAGCAAAAGCTCTGTCTCCCATGAGGCCATTCCTATCACATGGTTCACAGAGAACTCCCTTCCAATAATCTTGCTTACTACTGGAACTTTTTTTTTTTTTAGTGGCATTTACTGCCTTCTATTAATCACTTGCCTTTTACTTAAGAAAATAGAGTGATTTTTTTGCATTAGTATGTGCTCTGTTAATTATAAAAAATTTGGAAAACATAAAAAGCCAGAAAACAGAAATCATACAGAAACTGTTAAAGTCTGGTATTCTTCCTCCCAGCCATTTTTCTCTTTATACATTCCTTTTTCATTTAGTTAATATTATGGACATACGTAAGTTGTTCTGATTTTTGTAAAAGTAATGTCCACCTTAAATGAAAACAAAAAATACTCACTCAAAAAACATGGAAAAGTAGAAAAAAGAAAATTCAGATCTCCTGGATTCCCAATATATAGAAATAATCTCTCTTTATATTTTTATATATTTCTTTATAGTCTTTTTCCTATGTAACTTTCCATGGTCAAGAGCATGTTGTCAAGATCATATTTATGTATCTTAAAGTCCAGTTGACCTGGGAATTTTGGCAGATCCTGATGCTCTGAAGAGAGATCTGGTGAGTAGTATCTACCCCTGGGCAGTTTATTAGATTTTCCCAATTTAACAACAACAACAAAAAACCTTCTCAGAATCATTTAAAATAAGATTTAAGGATCCAAAATGTCATTATTCAAATTGCTCAGCCATAAAAATGTCCATTAGGTTGTTCCATATAAGTCTGCTTTTATAAAGTGGGGGGAAGGGGGGACTTTTTGTGAAGTATTTCTTCTGACATAGTGTTCCCACCGAGTTAAAAACTTAGCCATTGTTAGCAAGTTCTGGAAGAACAACAGCAGTTATTATTTTAAATAGTCATCAAACAAGTCAAGAGATTCCATCTGATTGGTTGGGTGGAGATTATGACTCAAGAAGCATTACACTGGGGAGGGAAGAGAGGAATGCGATGACTGGTTAATGAAAAGAACACAGGTCAAACTTTCTCCTGAGACTGCAGGATCCACTTGGAAGTATGTAATTCAGCTGGATTCCTGAGGTTGGCATGAAAACTGAATAAGGAGAGATTTTTTTTATCCTCTTGAACTACAATTTTCCCATTGTTGCTATGCTAATCTTTATTATCTCTGATTCAGTCTAGGTATATCTTTAAATAATTATTTCCAAAAAGAGTATAGAAGAGGTAGATCTTATAAGTAGTTGAACATCTATTCATTCATTCATTCATTCATTCACTTACTTGTTCATTCAAAATATTTGTTTAGGTTCCCATATAGAAGCACTCTGCTATGCATTGGTGCTATATAGCACTTACTTTCTGGGGAAAAGATCTGGGCCAGGAACCTGCAACAAAAATGCTGTGTTCTGCTAGACATACAGGGTCCTATAGAATTACATGGGGTACCATCTAACCTGACTTTTAGGCTCAAGCAAGCTTCCTCAAAGAAGGAATATCTAAGTAGAGACCAGAAGTTGAAGAGAAACTAGCCAGAAGTCCTGTGCAAAGATGGGAGAGAGCACAGTGTGTTTGGAAACTCAAAGACAGCATGGGCAGATGCAAAGTGAACAGAAAAGGGGCAAGAGAAGTATCTAGGGAGGAAGGCAGGTGCTAGATTCTGCAGGGCTGATAGGCCAAGAAGAGGTGTTTAGATACTCCTTAAAGAAAATTAGGGAGTCCTTGAAAGGTTCTTGGCTAGAAAAGAGCCTGGTTGCATTGATGGATGTTGGAAAGGCAAGAGTAAGGGAGGGAGACAGTCTAACAGGTCATGCTAGTATCCGGGTGGGAGTTCATGTTCACCTGAACTAGGGAGGAAGAATTGGGGATAAAGAAAAAGGAATGGGTTCATTAGAATATAGAAGTGACACAACTTGGTATTTGAATGTGGGGCATAAGGAAGGGGAAGGAAGAAAAAAGCTTTTCTGATCTTTGGTCTGGAAACATAGATATATGGTAATGCCATTCACGAAAGAGAAACACAGAGAAGGGTGGGATTTTGAGGGGGAAATGAATTCCATTTACCAATGTTGACTTCGAAGTGCTTCTGAAAATGTCTTTCTGTTGCTTGGCTATAAAATTTGACAGTTACCGAGATTTTTCTTCACAAAATTTAGTAAACATCATAACATTAGCTTCATGAATTAAGAACTGCAAACAAATTAAAGTTACACCTCTTTAAAAAAAAAAAAGTAAACCTTCTTCCCATTACTTATTTTTACCTTTTTTTCCCCCCCTGCCTGGGTGATTGTAGGACTTTAAGTCATGAGAATATGTCCCAGGCAGTCAGGACCCACCATGAGCTCCTACATGGGAGCTTGAGATGAATGTGACATAATGTCACGTACATTAAGACCAGCTCACAACTGGTGAATGAACTTCACGAAGCTGAGTGCAAGGAACAGTGAAGGTGTGAAGAGCCCATTGGGCATGTTAGAAATTTTGTCTCTAAACCTAATCACTTCCCTCCTTTTTTCATACCCATTTTGACCCTTTTGGGTGGCCTGGCAGTTGGGGTTGCCTGGTTTGGGAAGAGTTTCATGGGTGTGAATTTGGATGCTTTCTGCCCCTGTGAAGTCATCTCAAGGTTATTGCTGCAAGGCAGGCAACTCTGACAGTTTGTGTTGAGTTTTCTGTGCTTCCATCATTCTCTTCCTCTGTGATGTGGACATGGCTATGACATAAGCACATGTAGCAGATCCCCTCTTCTCTGTAGGTCTGTGAATGTAGCCCAATAACAGAATGATGCCTCCCTGTTCTCATGGAGCTTTTGCTGAGGGAAAAGTTCAGATGGTCTGGATCAACCAAGAGTAGGGTTGGACATGAACACGTCTGACCCAGGAAGATGGTGGGACTACAGGGTGAACTGTTTTTCTTCTGTTCCATTCCAGATATGAGTAGGGAATGGAGAATAGCCTTCCATGGGTGTCTTAGGCAATGGCCTATTGCGTCAACTTGTCTCTATATCATCCCTAACTTGGGCTGGACAGGAAGGACTTTATCAATATTCTACTCCCTCAGACAATGGTACAGGAGTCGATTCTACCTAGCAGTGGTACAACTATTTACCCTTGCCTTAGACAATCATGTTCTTATCCCCTCGGTAGATGATGTTAATGTCAGATTGATGCAGACGGTCCACCTTGAACTGGACTCAGGTTGGCACTGTATGACATCAAGACTGGTTTTTCTTTCTTTGTGAGGTGGGTGAGCCCACTCCTGCCTTTTCCTTGAACCTAAAACTGTTTGTTCCCTGGGAATTAGATATGATGCATTGCAAGGCCCCAAGCCCCAATGGCAACAGCAACATCCTCGTCTCTGCTATCAATGTCAAGAATTCTCTGGGGAAGATAAAACACAGTTTTAACCATTTTACCCAGGTTTTCCTCCCAATTACATGGTACAATGTCTTCCAGTCACCCTAGAAAGATATTGCCAATAATATAGCCATTGTTTTTTCTGGATTATCTGTTTTAGAAGACTGTCTAGTAAATCTGTAGTACTAAAGGCAGTAAAGTAAATTTAAAGACAGACCTTAGGGTTGGAAAAGACTCAATTCTTTACCCCAGTCTTCTGATAAATTTTTTACTATAATTAGACAAACAATAAAAATATTTCCTAGAGAAATCTTATTTCTCCTATTTATTTTCTATATAAAGTTTGATTTTAACAATGCATTATTATGATTTCCATAACAATGCTCTACTTTTCAGTCTCTGAAAATATTCACATACTTAATTTTCCTAACTATGCAACTCCATAACTTAGGAAAATATTGTTCCAGAAACACATGGACTGTCTATAATCCGGTGTGAAAGAATTTTATGACATGTCCATTTAATTCACTGTGACTCAATTGAACATAATCATAGGATTATGTTCCATTTAGGCAGCTCATTTAAACTTTTTTCAACTTTTGGAGAACTAGTTTAACTTCTGTTCCTCAGTCAGGAGCAGCTCTATGCAAAGTTGTATTTCAATGTTGGTTGTTCCTGAGCTGTCAGAAAAATAGACACTTTATAGTCTAAAAATAAATATAATAAGTTTTCTTATTCAAAAATGGCAGAACAGATTTTATACAACTGTTCCAATGAAATACTGCATGTCACTGGGTTTGGAAAATTTCAGCATCCAGAATAATAACATGGAAATTTCTGGGCATGAAAACAAGGGCTAGAATGGAAAGTTCTTCCCTTTTTTCCTTGTGAAAAGAGAGACAACATTAGCCTTGTGTGCTGGCAGAGAGAGGAGCAAACATACAGTGTTTCTGCTTCCATATAGGACCCAAAACAAAAAGCAAAAAAGCCCTCAGGAATGCAAGAATGATTACTTGGTAAAGTTTTCCTTGGCCACTCCCCAAGCTTATCAAGAAGGGCTTCTGTCCACCAGCAGACAGACTCTCACTCACTATCACTCTTCAAATTATTAGACCACTGTTTCCTGAAGAGTGTTCCAGGAATTACTAGCTCTAAAGGATAAATATTATTTGAACAATGGGTTTCAGGGTAAAAAAAAAAAAAATCCAGGAACACTGATTTGAACAAGTCTTCATTGGTTTGTTTACTGGAGGACTCCGAATATGCTGATTGACATGCAATGTGAATCTCCAAGAGTGAGCTAGAGAATGCAGTTTGGGACTCCATTTTCTAGTAATGTAGTGAACCAGACATCCTAGAAGTTCTGGGTAAAATATATAAGTAAAATGCACAGCGATGCAAAGTTAGGGAAATCCTCAGGGGCAAAAATACAAAGAAGAAACCAGGCCAGTAAGCAAGTGCTAAAGCCACAGGTAAACTGGAAGCATTTTTCCAATCCTGGAAACCCAGCACTCTGAGTTTTAACAGCTGCTGGAAAGACCAAAACTAGAACTGAGACACTGCCATTAAGCTAGGATCCTCAAATGTTTACTCTGTTAGATGAAAGGAAAAACTAGAAAAAATCCATTCAAGAAAAGGGAGATGATAAGGGATACTTCTATCTTGGGCTATGTTATTTATGTGGAAAAAGTCTCATGTTATATTTCAGAATAACAGACTCCCTTGATCATCTGAGAAATCACAAGGTAAAAAAATTAACTTATTATAATTTCAGATTATAATGCTCCAGTGTTCCTTGAACAGGAAAACAAAATTCTTTTCTGGAGGCACTCATTCTCTACCCAAGCCTTTCAGTATTTCCATAGATAAAGTCCACGGAACATGAGTTCAAAATTCAAAATGACGGAACATGTAAAGAAATAAACCATTATGAGTTTGCAGAAACAATTAACATCAGAATTTTATCTCCAAGGATTTCAGATATTGGAATTATTGGATATGAAATGTACAATAAAAGTATTTAAATTATTTAAATAAAGGAAAGAGGGAATAAAAACACAAAGAATAAGATGCTTTTACAAAGGAACAAGTAGATTTGAAAAAGAAATAACTAGAATTTGTAGAAATAAGAACATCAATTATTGAAATTAAAATTCAATGTTCAGATTAAGTAACAGATAAGATATTGTTAAAAACAGAATTTGTAAACCAGAAGGTAAATCTGAAGAAACTATTCAGATGGCAGCATAGTGAGACAAACATGGAGAGTTTAAAAGAAACAGAAAATGTGCAGTTGTTACTACGTCGAATAGGAGTTCCAGAAGGAGAGAATAGAGAGAGAAGAGATAAAATATACATAGATAATGGCAGGAAATAGTATGGAACCTAAATCTATAGGTTTAGGAATGACAATGAATCCCAAGCATAATTAGTAAGAATAAATTCATATCTAAACCTATTGTAATGATTGTATGAAAACATTTTATCTCTTGTCAGAGATAAAAGACAGATTACATACAGAGAAATATCTGTTACTGATGGCGCGAGCTCAGACTTCTTAGTCACAACACACAGCTGGAAAACAGTGGAATGTTGAATGGCATGCTGGGAGAAAGTAACCATCCAGGATTGAGGATTGTCCTCAATCAGACCATCTTCCATGAAAGAGGTAAAAGGAAGACATTTTCAGATGCACAAACACTGAGAGGTTGCCACCAGAGGATTTCACTAAAGGGAACTTTTAGTTCTTTTTCACAAAAAGGGTGTCCTTTAGGAAGAGAAAACTGATCCCAGAGGAAAGGTCTCAGATATAAGAAGGAATGGTGAGCAAGGAAATTGGTTTTAAAAGGCGATAAATCTAAATAAACTTTCATGTATAAGGTTAATATTTGAAATATGCATTTATTACGTAGATAATATTACATATGTTGTGCTATATGTAATATTACATGTAATATATTATATATAATATTATTATATAGATAATAAAAAGATGGAACCAAAATATTAGACAAGAATAATCTCTAAACTGGGATGGACATGATTGGAGTTGAAGGGAATGCAGAGTTTCCCCAATGTATTTGAGCACAGATCTGTAATTTGCAAGCATCTTGTGGGTTTATGTTGCCAGGAAATGTACTTTGTGTTTGGCTTGGCATATACGGCTCAACAGAAGCAATCCTGTTCACATCTTGGGTCCTGTTGGGCTAGAGAGGGCTGGTCTTAGGAAGCCTAGCGGCAAGTGTGTTCACAGTGGGCGGATGTAGGGGATGCCAGATAAAATATAGGACACCCAGTTGAATTTGAATTCCAAATAAACAACAAATAAAAATGAATCACCGTTTATCTGAAATTCAAATTTAACTGGGTATCCTGTCTTTCCATTCACTGAAAATGGCCACTGTCAGCGGATGAAGAAATTGGGCAAGAACCTGGGCCAAGCGATGATGGAGGTGAGGACGTAGTCCTCAGGGTAACTCAGGGTACTTGTACTTCTAAGTCACGAAAGGACCAAAGCAGGAGAAGCTGGTCACATTAGCTGGCTTTCAGCTGATCTTCACAGATAAGCAGATTGTGCTGTGAACTATCATCTCGGATCACCTTTGGGGATTTTCACATTCTGCTGCGGAAGAAGAGGGGTTTGGGATGGGCTGAAGAAGTGAGCAAAGAACAAAGGAAAGAGCAATCACGCAAATCCACAGTCCACGCTCGGAGATTGTCATTACATGGCCTGGGCAGAGGGCTTGCTCTGAAGTGGATCCAAATGTTATAAATGGGAATAGGCCATTCGTTATAATCTTCCAGAAGCTCTATCCATGAACAAGAACTTTGAAACCATGATGTATTGATAATAGTAAATGCTTATTAGTACTTACTATGGGCCAGGTTCTGACCAAAGCCCTTTATACATATTAAGTCTTAATATTTACGGCGCTCCCATGTGGTGGGTGCTATTTTATTATTATGCCTAATTTACAGATAAGGACGCTGAGCTTAGAGGTGAGCATCTTTCCTAAGTTGCACCAAGTAAGTAACAGTCCGGATTTCAACCCCGGCAATGTGGCTCCAGGGCCATGCTCTTAACTCCCAGCTGTACTGTCTATTCAGTGTATGGCTGACCACTAAGAAATGGTCTGATCCAAAATGCTGGGCAAGATGTTGAGAAGGGTGGCATACGCAGGAGCTAAACTTGAAGGTTCTGTCTGGCTCCGGCTCCATCTCCTCCTTGCTGTGTTTCTGCATGGCTAGTGGTAGGAAAGTCGTATCAGTATTATCTCTCTGATTTCCATGCCCCTGTTTCTCAGAAAGTAGATTGGAAGAATGCACTGTATATTTACAGCACCCTTTTAATTTAGTAAGTACTTGTTGCTAACATGAAGGAAGTGGCAGTCAGGATAGAGTTTACCTGGAATCTAGATATCCTGCATCAACTATCTCATAGAATGTTATGGATGCCTTTGCAAATATCTTCTGGGGTGGGAGGGGTGGGGGGGGCTGGGTGATAGACACTGGGGAGGGTATGTGCTATGTGAGCACTATAAATTGTGTAAGACTGTTGAATCACAGACCTGTACCTCTGAAACAAATAAATTACATGTTAAAAAAAAAAAAAAGAAGAAGATAGTAGGAAGGGAAAAATGAAGGGGGGTAAATCAGAGGGGGAGACGAACCATGAGAGACTGTGGACTCTGAGAAACAAACTGAGGGTTCTAGAGGAGAGGGGGGTAGGGGGATGGGTTAGCCTGGTGATGGGTATTAAGGAGGGCACGTATTGCATGGAGCAGTGGGTGTTATACGCAAACAATAAATCACGGAACACTACCTCAAAAACTAATGATTTAATGTATGGTGATTAACATAACATAATAAAATTAAAAAAAAGAAAAGAATGTTATGGATGCAGAACACCTTGCAAATGGCACAGTACTAGAGTGAATATCTACTGGTTTTGCCTGCCCGGCATCTGCACCCCCCTCCCTTCTGTAACATGGTGTTCTTGGAACTGTCCGTCGAGGTGCTAAGCTGCAGTCATAGGAGCCAAATAGAACCTCTTACAATGGATTTGAATCTTGAGAGAAGGATCACAGGATGTCAAATGGTAGAAGCTAACATGTCTAAGGTAATTTCCTGAAGAGTTTCTGCATCCTTGATCCTTATAGTCACCCTGGTTTCTGTCTTTTCTGAGGCCACTGCTTTTCCTTGGATTCTATGACCCACTCCACATGTTTTCAAAATTTTCTTTTCTTTTTTAAAGATTTTATCTATTTATTTGACAGAGACAGAGTTAGCGAGAGCAGGGACACAAGCAAGGGAAGTGGGAGAGGGAGGGAGAAGCAGGCTTCCTGAGGAGCAGGGAGCCCGATGCGGGGCTCGATCCCAGGACGCTGGGACCATGACCTGAGCCGAAGGCAGACGCTTAACGACTGAGCCGCCCAGGTGCCCCCAAATATTTATTTTCTTAACCACAGTTGGTTTCTATTGCTTGTAAATAAACACCTAGAACAGGTACAAGTGCAGTATAAATGTAGGTTATTATTATTATTATACATTGGTGTGAGCCACTTTATTTTTTTCCTACTTGTCTTACACATTACAGAGTATGCTAAGAACTTCTCCCAGAGTCAAGACTTGGATGAGTCAAGGGTGATGCCTCGGGGGCAAAACTGCAGGAGGTGCTCATTCTTGGGTTCACGCAAATGCAGGGCAGGCACCTAGGGAAAGTTTTTCCCTTAAGGCCTGAGGGAAGCACTTACTTGTACATTAAAGTGAACCAATCTTATAATGCAGGCACCATAGATGAATAACAAAAACTTCTGAAACCTTCCATGAGCTGTCCTCACCTCCAATCTGTGCAGATTGTTCCTTGGAGAGGGAGGAGCAAACACTATTCCAGATAGATTTCTGATATGAGAGTCTTAGGAATTTCTTTTTAAAGCTTAATCTATCCATTAAGAATGTCCCTCAGGAGACTGGTTCTTAACTCTGGCTGCCCACTGGATTCATCTGGGGAAATCTTATAAAACATCCAATGATTGGTTCTACCATCCAGAAAATTTAATTCATTTGGTTTGGGGAGGCTCCAGTGAGTCGGCTTTCCAGGTGATTCTAATGCGCAGTCAGAACCACTGCTCTAAGTGTATTATATCATAAGGTTCTACTGGAAGTGTTGACCTCGCCCCATAACAGAAGCCCTGGAGTCATAAGGATGAGAGCAGCAGAAGAGTCTATTTCCATAGATGGAATTAAAAATCTGGTTCTTCTCTTACTTGCTGCATGACTTGGGCAAATTAATTCATTTTCTTCTCTGTAAAATAAGTATGACGTCGGTACCAAACCTGATGGTATTGGTGTAGGAAATAAGTGAGGCAACGTGTAAGGCTGTGAGCACAGTGACCTGTGTGTAGTAAGTGCTCAAAAATGTTAGCCATCAATTTCATCATGGTCACCCCTATAGTTAAGTGAGCTTAGACCTCTCCTCGAAAAGACACAGAGATTCTTGCGTGTTTCTGGCCGCTCAGGAAGTAGAGAGTGTTCCTTCAGACAGGTGCCTTGGAGATGTGCAGGTTCCATGGCTGCAGAGCCTGAGAGTGAGCGTGCATCATTTCCTGGAGCACACCATGCCTTCTCCTGGGGTAGCCATCCAGAAGCAAAGCTGCTTCTTGACCTCAGTCCGGACACCAGCCACCCCGTTCTACACAGTGGGACAGGAAGTGAGGGCCAGTGGGGATATTCTTGATTCAGTCTAGCTCCCTCTGGGCTGTGGGGCTCCTTTCCTTCTCTGATTTTGTGTTCTTAATTTAGATCTCGAAGGCTGGGCCTTGAAACCCTGGAGGATATCACTGCAAACCCACCCCCTCTAATCCCTTGTCTGAAATTTTGCACAGGGGAAAAGGGAGGAGGAAGTCACAAAATTTCACAGGGCGCCAGGCCTACACATGCTTATCCCTGGGATACGTGGGCTAGTAATTGTAGTTGTAAAAGCTGACATTCACTGAATACATGCTATAACCCAGGTATTGCACATTGTCCCCTTTAATCTCATTTAATCCTCAACAACACCCTATGAATTGAAAACTATCATTATTTCCATTTCGAATATGAAGAATCGAAGTCTCAGGACCTCATCCAAATCCACCCAGCTAATAAGCAGGAGAGCCGGGATGGAACTCGGGAAGCTTCATTCTAGGACTCTTGCTATTAACCACAGAGCTCTGTCAGCTCCTAGCCCTAAGGCACAGGCTGTGTCCATTCCTCCTTAGGGAATGCGGCGCCCACTGGCACGCTTAATTTGTGGTCAGGACAGGAAGAGGGAAAAATAGACCTGAATGATTCGTTGCTATTGGCCGGTGAGGAAAGCACCATGCTTTGTGCTAGGTGATGGTGGCTGGAGAGAGAGCAAGGAAGGATAGAGACGGAGACGACCAAGTTTAACATGGTCCCTATTTGAAGAAAATTATCTAATTTGAAAACACTTAGCTAGAGAATTAGTTCTTGCATGCATCCAAAAATAGCCCCACTCATCGAACACTGCAGAGAGACATCACTACTAGCTCCGCACGAGGGGTGCTGGATTCTCATTGGGAATCGGACTCCTGGGCTTGAACTCCAACCTCCCTGCCAGTGCTGGGCGACTTGGGGGAAGTTGCAGAACCTCTTCATGCTTCAGCTGCCTCACCGATAAAAGCAAAAGGGATATTAGTAGTACCTCCTTCAGGCTGATGTGAGGATTTCATGAGTGAATATATGCAAATATCTCAGAATAGTGACTAGGTTACTGGAAGAGTTTGACAATTGTAAGTTGTGATCGTTTTATGTTTTTGCCGCCGAGGCTACATGGTGAGTAAGACAGTGCCTGACCTCTAGAAGTTCAGTCTAGGGCTGGAGGAAAATGAATAACTGTAATGTGTGTGGTGTGTGAGAGGGATGACAGGGTGCGGCGGGGGCCTGCAGCAGGCACATCTAACCCATTCTGGGTGTGCGCATGGTGGAGGCAGTCAGCATAGGCTTTCCAGAGGCATGGATGTCTGGGCCGAGAGTCTTGCAGGACAATAAGTTAGAGGGAGGTGCCGTGATCCAGGCAGGAGCTGAGAGAAAGCATTTCACATCTGTAGGGTTGCCAGATTTAGCAACTAAAAATACAGAATGCTCCACCCATTTAATTTGAATTTCAGATAAACAGTGAAGAACCCTTTAGAATAAGTATGTGCCATGCAATATTTGTAGTATAAGTATGTCCCAAATAGGGTAGAACAAGAAAAATCATTTGCTGTTCATCTAAAATTCAAATTTAGCTGGGCAATCTGTATTTTACCTGTCAATGGCATCCATCCACATGTAGGGAGATGAAGGTGTGTCTGTGTAGCAGTCCCTGGGGGGGAGGAAAGGAAGAGAGGGTGAGGCTGGGAGGCAGGCGGGAACCAGATTGTAGAAGATCTTGTAGCCGGGGCACAGGGATGTAAGAGCACCTGGCCCTGGGGTCCCAGACAGAGCAGGTTCAGCCACTCACAGCTGACAAAATCCAAAGGCAGAGCAATGAGTGGTGGTGAAACCAAAAAGGAATTAATTTCAGTGAGGCCGACACGGGCAGACAGCAGATTAGCGTCTTAAAGACTGTCTCCTAAGTGCCGAAAGTATTTCCAGGTTTGTATAAGGAAAATGTGGGACAAAGGTTCTTGGGTACATCCAGATAAGCTAGAAAGAAGAATTTAATCGGTTCGAAAGTACAGACTGAGGTCAAATTGCAGGTGGTTGAAGTCCTCTTTCAATCTCCGGCCATGTCAGACAGGGATTTGGGTTTTATCCTGAAATCAGTGATGAGCCTTTGCAGAGCATACACCACCAGTATGTGAAATCACAAGCCAGAAGTGCTGAAATGTCATCAGGCACAAGGAGAGGAGTATTTGTTTCTATGGCTGCATAACAAATTACCCCCAATCTAGCATCTTAAAACAATACGCATTTATTATCTCACATTTCCCGTGGGGCAGGAATTCGGAAGTGACTTAGATGGTTTTGGCCCAGGGTTTCTGATGAGGCTGTAGCCAAATGGCCACCAGGGTTGCATCTTCTGAAGGCTTTATTAGGGCTGGAGGATTTGCTTTCCAAGGTGGCTCGCTCCCGTGGCTAAGCCCCTGTGGGCTGTTGGCAGGAGAGCTCAGTTCCTTGAAACGAGGACCCTCCATGGGACTACATGAGCCTCTCAGAGCATGGCGGCTAGCTCCATGATCCAAGACACGGCGAGGTGGAAGCCACGTGTCTTTTGTGACCTTAACTGTGCAAGTCACACACCACCATTCCCACAATAGCCTAGAGGGTACGAAGATCAGCTCGGCTGGATGCCGGAGGGCACTAAGGTTATACATCCAAAGCAGGCAGGGATCACTGGGGCCACCCTGGAGACTGGCTACAAGTGGGTAGCTTAGACAGTGATGCCTATGGCTTTGGAGATGGAGGACCATGATAGAAGCATGTAATCGTGAAGAAAGGCTTGGAGGAGCAGGGATATGGGAGAGGAGGGGAGATAAAGAAAAGAGAGAGGAAGGAGTGTGGGAGCAGTTTGCAGACCATTCACAGCAGAGCATAACAAAAGCCATCACAGGAGAAACTAAACATGCCTCCTTTTTCTTTGGACGTGCTCCAAAAACGGCTTCTGGTTCTCCAGAGAGGACCCTAAGAAAAAGTACATAAGCTGGAGGATGAGAGGGCAATACCCCGAAGTCCCAATTTTCTGTGCTCGAGATTGAATTCCCAATGTGAAATGGGAAGTTAACATGCCTAAGGAGAAATAAGTGGTAATTACTTAAGGGAACATAATCACATGTGGTTTTAGTATTAATGGATGGGGAGAAACCATAAAAGTAATCTATTTATCTATCTGTATTTGTGTATGTTACTTTTATGGCTCTTTCTTTTTTATTTATTTATTTATTTATTTATTCATGAGAGACAGAGAGGCAGAGGGAGAAGCAGGCTCCCAAGGAGCAGGGAGCCCGATGTGGGACTCGATCCCAGGACTCTGGGATCGTGACCTGAGCTGAAGGCAGACGCTTAACCATCTGAGCCACCCAGGCGCCCTTATGGCTCTTTCTAAACATATCTATACATAATTGAAATATACAAATACATTTATTTACATATTAAAATGTATTTATAAAAATATATCCTTATATAAACACATAAACAGATATTATACATATACATATAAATACAATTATATGTGTTATATTTAGGAGGAGCCATAAACATTAACATACAGACTTTTTTTTTCAGTGCACATCAGAAAAGCTTTTTTATTTTTATTTGAAAACAACTTAAATTTTTAGACAAATGATTTTAGTATATAAATTTGATTTTGTTTTTATACAGAATATAAAGATTTCCCTCATTGATCTTCCACGTGAAAGGTATTACAAGCCTGAAGAGAGACTTTCTGCACACAAGTGTGTATCTTACACATAGGGGACTGGAAACCAATGGTGTAGTGCTTCTACACATAAATTAGGTCAAGGGACATCACATATTAAAAAGGAGTAAGAGAAATATTCTAGTTAATCAGATTCAAGAAGCAAACAGGACACAAAAACTGTGCAGATAAGACCAAGTCAGTAACTTTAGTTAGGACACTGCGGGTTATACTGGAGTAACAGGTCTGTGAGGCCATAGTGGGTACCACAATAAAACAGCAAGGAAGAGCTATTTATACAGAAAGGCTGGAATGAGGGATTTTTCACTAAAGCAAATTAACTTCTTGTCAACTGCCAAAACAAAACAAAACAAAACAAAACAGAGCATATGAAGGTTAGTATACTGAAGGCATGTTATACCAGTTTCTGTGCAGCATGCTAAAAGTTAGAACTTCTTCACTGGTGCATATGAATAATAGTCACGGAAAGGTTTTTTTGTTGTTTGGTTTTTTGTTTTGCCCCTTCTCACCAAATTTCAGGCATGTCTTATTTTAGATGGAGTATAGCTTTTATCTATAATTTCGTCCTGTAAAAACATGTGAAGACAACGTTCATTCTGTGCCAGAGGATGACCAGCGACCTTGTTTATAAACTGCTCCAGCCCTTGCTTCCTTTCTTCAATAAAATTGTCATCAAATATTCCATCATCTCCTCTAAAAGGAAGCTGACGCAAAAACGCTTTTCCAGGGAGCGGGGGGGACTACAACCTTGCTCTCTCTTTCTAATTCACTTCGCAGCCATTCAAAGTCACTGTATCTTCTTCCAACAGTAGATTCCTTCAGCTTGAAAATAGGCAGATTTGTCTTGACCCTGATTTCGTAGGTGGTGAAGCGGCCCCGGCCAACCCCCACCGTCTGCGGGTTGCTCACATCGATCTCGAGGAAGTTGCTGGGCGGCCCGTAGGCATCATTCGGGTTCTGCGGCTTGGTGATCAGCCGCCGGGTGTCCGCCACAGTCTCCGCCATTTCTTCACTGCAGCCGCCGCCGCCGCGGGCTCCCTCCGCCCCCTCCGCGTTCCACGGACGCCGCCGCTGCTGCCCGCCGTGGGGACACCGGGCTCGCGCACAGCGGTCGAGCAACATACAGACATTTTTAACAGTTTTCCTTTAGGAAGAAAAGGTCTGATAGAAACTAATCTGTAGGAAGAGCGCCCTCTGCTGCCACTTGCACAAAATAGATTTTTCTGTCAATACCAAGAAAAACTCGTTAAAAAGGCCCTTAGGTTGTCCGGCTGCTGTCTATTACAAAAAAAAATCACATTAAAAAAACAAAACTATAGTTGAATAAACAACACACTTGTCTCTTCAAATATCTTTAAGAGTTTTTTCTGTGTTGTAGAAAGCCATGTAGCTACATCTTTCAATTTGACTTTATTTTTTCAGGGGTTAATTGTAAAGCAAATATAATTGAGAAACAGAGACATGGGATAATGATGTAATATGCAGTTAGGAGCATTTCTTCCAAACTCAGCTAAATAAAATAAATCCCTCCTTAGATTCACAAATCCGTAGGTCAGAGGCCATGAGTACCCCATCAAGAACAACTCTTTACAGTGGCAGGAGGCAATGGCTTTATTTGTTCCAGAGCACCCAGGAAAAGTAAAGGTGTTGACCCTTACAACCAATTGTGCTGGCTATTTCTGGGGACAGTAGGCAGGGGGTGGGGTGGGGAGGGCAGACCAGTCAATGCCCTACAACTCTGTGGCATCAGTGACTCAAGAAAATCAGGATGCATTGGCTTGACATTCTGTATTAAGCTGTACACGAACTGAGTTAGTCCCAGATCCTGACTGCCCACCCATACCTGACCCATCTCAGCAAACTAAATATAGACATGAGTGACACCACTCCCCCAGGTGTCAGCCTGGAAACCTCCATCCCTTCCATGCATTCATCCCTGCTTGTGTCTCTGTAGTTTGCAGATTCCCTGGCTCTGTTCTGTGGCTTCCAGATCAGTTTCTGAGCTCTCCCATTTCTCTGATTTATCATCATGGGCTCACTGCTTAATTGAGGACTTTGTAGGGATTTCTTGAATTTGAAATATTTGCAGCTTCACAGAGGAGACACTCTCTTAGCCAGCTTCATCCCAGCCTCTTAGCTAAGAAAAGATTAGACATCACCACATATTTGGGAAAGTTTTTATCTCCTCTAACCCCCTTATCATCTCTAAAATGAGAACAATAAAAGAATTCACATTATCAAGTTTTTGTGAGAATAATAGCTGATAGAGTGCTTGGGATAAATATAAATTATTATAATATGTAATTTATTTATAATTTAAAAAATATGAAAATTTTCAAGCAGAAAAAAACATTAATAGATGGGCATCTGGTGGCTATGTCCAGGCCAGTGGGAGGAAGTTTAAAAATCAAGGGAAGACATTTTGTCCATAACAAACTAATTTTGGAAAATACATAAAAATAAGTCTGAGTGGGGAAGTTATAGTTTATAGTTTACTTTTCTTCTTCCTTTATTTAAAATTTTTTCTCTAGTGGAAATATAATACTTTTTAAAAAAAATTTTATTGTTATGTTAATCACCATACATCATTAGTTTTGGATGTAGTGTTCCATGATTCATTATTTGTGCATAACACCCAGTGCTCCACGCAGAACGTGCCCTCTTTAATACCCATCACCAGGCTAACCCATCCCCCCACCCCCCTCCCCTCTAGAACCCTCAGTTTGTTTCTCAGAGTCCATCGTCTCTCATGGTTCGTCTCCCCCTCCGATTTCCCCCCCTTCATTCTTCCCCTCCTGCTATCTTCTTCTTCTTTTTTTTTTCTTAACATATATTGCATTATTTGTTTCAGAAGTACAGATCTGTGATTCAACAGTCTTGCACAATTCACAGCGCTAACCATAGCACATACCCTCCCCAATGTCTATCACCCAGCCACCCCATCCCTCCCGAAATATAATACTTTTATAATGGAAAAGTATGAGATTTTAATGTTAAAAAATCCACTATCGTTTCCCTTTTCATGAACTTGGCTTACACAATTAACACATGATTTTACTTTCAATCTAAAATTTAAATGTTGGGGATAAGACTAAAATCTGTCATGGACACATACACAAACACTCTGCGGCCACACCAAATTCAGTCACTTCCCAGAGGTAACCTTGGCTATGAGTTTTGTGTGTGCCCTCCTAGATATCTTCTTATCCAGTTACATGTGACTGGCTCATTCCTCAAGGACAATTTGTGATATGATCCAACATTCTTTATTTTTCCTCCTGTTGTCCCTTTAGAATTTGTTCAGTGGGGGTAATCATTGCTTGCTGCTGGATGAAAAACAGGGCCATTCTCAAGACTCTTCTGATCAGTCCGAGGTCATAGACACTTCTACATTCATGGTGTTGTAAAACAAAAGGTCACTTTGGAAATTTCAAATATCCAGTGTAAGGTATACAACAAACATCTCCTGTCAAAGAGGGGAAATATTGAAGCTAAATATGAGCAGAACTCTAGAGAAGTGATTTTCAGTATTGGTTGCATAGTGGGATCATCTGAGAAGTTTTTAAAAATCCCAGTGCCTCTGTTTCACCTCCAGAGTCTTCGATGCAGTTGACCTGGAACTCTCTTGGGCTTCAGGATTTTTAAAATCTCCCGGATGATCCCCATGGGCTACCTTTGAGAACCACAGCTCTAAATCCAACTTCCAATTTACAGAAAATACAGGAGACAGAAAAACATGGTAAATAACACCATGGGGATGTGAGCAGCAAAAATCAGGCCACAGGAAACACTGTAGGACAAAGGCTCAGTTACTTTACAAAAAAATTGTAAGGAAGAAAGAAGGCAGGGAGGAGAGAGAAACCTATAGATTAAAAGTGACTTAGAAAATAGCAACTCATTGCAATGTATAGATCTTTTTTGGCTACGCAGGTGAATAAAGAAAGTATGTGAAAATTTTTATACAACAAATGGAGAAAGCTGAACATTTAGTAAACAATTGATATTAAGGGATTCTTTTTAAATTTTGAGAATATGATAATGATATGGTGGTTATGTTTTATTTTTAAGAAAAGTTTTTATTTTCCAGAGATACATGTTGAAATATCTCTGGATGGAATTCTACAACATCTGGGAATTGCTTTAAAATAATCTGGGGAAGGGGGAGTTTGGGAAGGTGTAGATTAAAAAAAAAAATACTGGCCATGAGTTGATAATCGTTGACTTTGGGCAATGGGTACATAGGGAATTCATTATTCTATTCTCTCTACTTTTCGTATGCTTGAAAGTTTCCATGATAGTCAGTTTCAAAATATGTGCAGTCCAAGATATCAATCAACACCTTAATCTTCATTCAAAGATAGGAACTCTTTTCCCCACTAGAGCTTGTAGTTAGGTAGTGACTGTCAACTTTTGGGGAAAGGTGTGTCCTCTCCTTGCTGCCCACCTCCTCCCCTACCCCCTGTTAGTTAACTGTTAGCTGTTGCTTCCCAAGGTCAAGGCAGAAGAGAGGAAGTGAGAATGGAGGGGAAGGGTTAGACAGCTTTCACTTGCTGGGACATCTTGGGCTCTTTCCCTGGTTGATCTAAAACAGATTATTCATGGCTTTAGTCAATTTCCTTGTGTTGTAGTTTAAATTCTGCCCCACCCACCCCCAAATATGTTGAAGTCCTAACCCTCAACCTGGGGATGCTCCCCTTCTGCTGCAAATGCGTTCAATCCCCTGAGATGCCTGCTCCAACTGTGGTTCCTAGGAGGCCACCTCACTGTGGGTGTCAGGCCCGCATGGCTGCCCTGGCCCAAAGAAGACCTTACCCATCCGCTGCCTCTTGCGTGCCGGGAGGGGTGGCCTTTCTCAGCACAGTGGTGCTCTCTGGCTCCCACACAAAGCACTAAGCCAGCCATTGTCCACCCTTTAGATTTCCTGGGGAGGAGTCCGGCCCCGTCCATGCTGTCCTCTCCTCAGCTTTACCAGGCTTTCCCTCATTAGACCCGCATAGAATGGAACAGGAATTCTCCCCTCTCCTGGAAATCTTTCCCGAAGACATCTCAGGAATCCCCTTTTTCATCACTCTGACCTCTTTTTATACCCTTCAACTGCCTGAGGGCGTCAAAAGCCTAGAAATTTGGTGCAGACCATTTCTTGTTCATATGGGATTATCTCTCAATCATTCCAGCAGCTGAAGTGTGCACCCAGAAAACTTTCTACAGTACCTCCTCAAGATTCTTCAATGACAGGACAGAGCATCCTATCTTTTTTTTTTTTAACTTTTATGTTTAATTCTCTAGGGAGGCTTTTCCATAGTTTATTCGGTCATTATCCTGGTGATGAATATGATTGTACTTCTAAGTATCACGCTGCTACACATGATCTGAAATCAAATCCTCATACTTACCCCCTTGTGCACGTGTGAAGCTGTTTCTCTGAGCTGGAAAAGGATAGGTGGGGTTACTGAGTCATAACCTCCGTCCAGTGTCCAAGCTCCAGACTTGTGTATGGTGAGAGTACCAGTAACTTCTGGATACCAGCTACTTGACTCTGGATCTTATCCATGCTGACATTTTCTTGGACCCAATAGTTCCAGTGGCATCCTCTTGATTTTCCACCTTCCTGGTTGGGACAGACGTGAAAACTTCCCTGGTAGGTCGGTTCCACATGGTTCTGGGCATCATTCTTGGAGATCTAGCCTACAGCACAGTCTTCTGGCCCTTCCACCAATTTCTGAAGCACCTGATTCCTTGTATTAAGTAACATTCTGCATAAAATCCCTAGGGTGGTCTCTATTTCTTGCCGCTGGATTCTGACTGAGACGTGCTTGCTACACAACATCTGATTTTACTTCTCAGTTACAAGCAATGGCCTTGGTAACCACAATCGATGGCCTCACCTTCCTTGTCTGTAGGCCAGGTAGGGCAACTCTTGGTATTCAGTACAATGGATTCCCCAAAAAATTTTTAGCTGAGCCTAAGCTAGTGGACTATCAGGTGAAAGACACATTATCATGTTGTGCCCCAAAAGAGCCCCAGACATCAGTTCTGCATCCTGTGTTCTGCTCTGCCCTTACCAGCCAAATGACCTTCGTTAAATCCCTTACGCCTTTTGGGAATATGTGTTCTGGACTCTAAAATAAAGGTTTGCAGGTGGCTTTTAAGGCCATTCTAGTTCAAAGACTCTACGGTCCTATGAAATCATTAGATAAACCTAAGCGTGAAATGGTTACCTGTTGAATAACGTCAGAGCCCACTAAGTACTGAAAGTCTTGCCAATGACGCATTTACTTTCCTTCCGCCTTGTTCTGCTTTTCAGTCTTAGGCACTAAGCTTTCTCTCTTCTGTGTGCTTTCTTTTGTTTCATCTTCCATTAATAGTAAATTGACATAAAATGGCAGTTCCAGAGAATTAGAGGTGTTGCTATGGAAACAGCCTTGATTCATTGAAGTAAACATTAAGCTGTTGATGCTATTCTCTGAGGTGCTGGTAAAAAGAAAAACAAAATAAATGTTCTAGTAAGAATGACGTTTTGTCTTTAGAGACAGTGGACCACACTCTGAAGGCTTGGTCTGAAGGTGTGTATAGCAAAGATTCAGATTTACCCCAGGTCTAAGTTGCTTCCTGACTCAGCGGCTGATGTGACGGAGCAAGACTGGCAGCGGGTGCTGGTCCTGTCTCCCTGCACCCCGCTTACAGAGGAATCTCAGAACTCAGTGTGAATAATATAAAATAAAAATACCTCCACTTCAGACTCATTGGTTGTGGCTCAAACTTGTCTTTTGCGGGGGCGGGGGGGCAAATGAAATTTTATTTCTTCCCTTCAAACCATTTTATTTACTTTCAGAACGAAGGTCTTTTTTTTTTTAACTTCAAACAACACTCCTTTATTAGTTCATAGTTTCTTCTTTTAATTTTATTTTTTAAATTATTTTTATATTGTTTTTATATATATAAACATATATATATGATTTCTTTTTAAATTTTATTATGTTATGTTAATCACCATACATGACATCATTAGTTTTTGATGTAGTGATCCATGATTCATTGTTTGCGTATAACACCCAGTGCTCCACGCAGAACGTGCCCTCTTTCATACCCATCACCGGGCTAACCCATCCCCCCACCCCCTCCCCTCTAGAACCCTCAGTTTGTTTCTCAGAGTCCATCGTCTCTCATGGTTCGTCTCCCCCTCCGATTTCCCCCCTTCATTCTTCCCTTCCTGCTATCTTCTTCTTCTTTTTTTTTCTTAACATATATTGCATTATTTGTTTCAGAGGTACAGGTCTGTGATTCGACAGTCTTGCACAATTCACAGCGCTCACCATAGCACATACCCTCCCCAATGTCTGTCACCCAGCCACCCCATCCCTCCCACCCCCCACCACTCCAGCAACCCTCAGTTTGTTTCCTGAGATTAAGAATTCCTCATATCAGTGAGGTCATATGATACATGTCTTTCTCTGGTTGACTTATTTCACTCAGCATAACACCCCCCAGTTCCATCCACGTCGTTGCAAATGGAAGACTTCGTGTTTTTTGATGGCTTATTCCGTTGTATATATGTACCACATCTAGAATAAAGATCTTTTATTGTTGACCTTATCTCCCTCCCTCCCTCCCTCTATTCCTTCTTTCCTTCCTTCCCTTTCTCTTTGTTTTTCTTTTTCTCCCTCCTTCTTTCTTTCCTTCCCTTTTCTCTCATTTTATTGAGGTTTAATGTACACACAATAAAATTTACTCACTCTACGCACACTGTTTGATAAATTTTGATGACTGTACATAGTCATTCAAATTATCCAAATCAGATAGAACAGTTCCATCATTCTGAAAATTCCCCCTTGTCCCTTTGCAGTGTTCCCTCCACCATGATCCCTGGCTCCAGACAACCATGAACCTGCTTTCTCTCCCCATAGTTTTACCTTTCATAGGATTTCACCTAAATGGAATCGTACAGTATGTCATCTTTTGTGTTTGGCTTCTTTCCCCTAAAATAGTATTTGTGATATTCATCCATGTGGTTGTATATATCAGTCCATTTTTTTTTTTGATGCATAATATTCTATTATATGTTTGTACCACAGTTTGTTTATTCACTTACTAGTGGATAGAGATTTGGGTTGTTTTCAGTTTCTGGCTACTGTAAATAATGCTGCTACACACAAATCTTTGTGTGGGCACATGTTATTTCTCTTGAGTAACTGCTTCACAGTAAGAATGCCGGGTTGTATGGTAAGTGTACAAAGTTTCTTAACCTTATAAGAAACTGTCATACTGTTTTGCAAAATGTTTGCGTGATTTTTGCATTCCCACCAGCAATGTAGGAGAGAGAGTTCCACATCCTTGACAACAGGGTGGATCATGTCTCAATTTCTATACGTTTCTCAACATGGACAAGCACAAATTTGTGGACCACACTTTGAGCAGGACGGCTTCAAAAGCCTTTCGCAGGAATAATGGTCCCAAATGTAATTTGAAAAATAGTGAGGCACGCTGGTTATCCCTGACCAGAACAACAGGATCTATGCAAAGCTCCCCCTGGGTCAAGAAAATGAAAATGACACAAGTCTAGTCCTACAGCTTTTTATGGATTCTTTTAATGCCAATCCTGGAGTATACTTTTTTTTTCTTGAGAAACACTTTGAATTTTCCTCCTTTCTAAATAATAGAAAATAAACATATCTATTTTAAAAAAAATGAATCCTAATCTAGCTTCAGCAAGGCCATTAGCATCTCTGGCCTCTTTACCAGGGTTTGGATTGACCTTGGAAGAACCAGACTATCATGGGTGGATGAACAGCCAGACTCCGGAACAGAGGCAGGGATACCTGTGCTAAACGGTGGTGGATGAAGTCACAGACATGCAACTTGAGCCAGAGCAGGAAAAAAATCAAGTAGAGCCCTAATTAAATGGAGCTATGGAGGAGAGAACATTGCCGGAGGGAGTAGCTGAAGCAACTTTTCTAACTCAGGTAAGTTTCTTAACATTTGGTGAGAGGAAGAAGGAAACTCACCCTTGATCTGAAATGTCAGGAGAGCCTGCTGGCTGTTTTGTTTCCTGCCCCTTTAGAAGGTAAATTTGAGTCACCATGCAGTCGGGTGGGTCAGGTGCCACACAATTATATGTGTAGTTCTAAATCTAGATTCAACAGCCCCAAAGGTAGGTTGATTCAGCTGCTTATTTGTGACTGAAAAGTGTATTAGAGTAAAATATTCAGAAATGCATTAAACATACTTACCTCTAATTATTTAAAGAGGGTGGGTTAGCCCCCAGTGGGGTCGTTTCACTAAATAATGCAGAAGAAATTCCATTAAGAGATTAATTCACTAAGGAAGAGTACGTTATTCTCAGAGTAAAAGTAACCATAAAGTATGGGAGATCCTGCTGAGACAAAGCTTCGGCTGCTGCTAATGGGTTATTTTTGGCAATGTACTTTGGAATGAGGTATAATTATTGAAGACACATAAATAATTAGAACTGCATTAAAACAGAACACACATTTTTTTCACAAAATATAAAGTGTAGGGAAAGTTTATGGTGAAGAGTTTTTGGGTAAGAGAAGGTTGTCGGAAATAAAACATATTACCATTTTGATTTGAAACTTCTCCTTTTTGTCTTTGCTGTAATACATTACAATGGCTGCAGGTATTAAAATGTACTTATCTTTTAAGTAAAAATACCAAGTAAAAAAATCCAAACTTAAAGATAGTGAGCCAAAGCACTGTAAGATGCTTTCCATAGTCTATATACATTACAAATTTATTACATAATCAGTGGCTTGGTAAGTCTGAAGTCCTCCTTAAGGGGTTGATTCCAATGAAATAAATAATTTAAGTATAGAAATAATTACTAGACTTTGGGTTAAGAAGGCTGCTAGGCAGCAAGATACCTAATTTATCACCCCGCCCCCATATACACACTTTCGAAAACGATTGATGAAGTCAGTTGTAAATTACAACTGCCTTGGGGATTAAACACATTGGTCAACTCTCTGACTCACTCCAGGAGAAGTTTTATTAACTAAGTGTTGAAGAGGCTCCTGATCAGGATGCTATAAGGAAGTTTCCATGTACCCCGAGGCTCCAGAGATATGGGGCCTTCACAGGTGAGCACCTGGAAGTTACTTCTCTACAGCACCAAGACAGCTCTGTGAGGCAGTGAAGATCCTCTCACCCCAGACCAACACCTCGCTCTCTCCTTGTACTGCAGGGCTGCAATCTCAGGAATGCAATGCACCTGGAGGAGGAGGGATGGGCGGCTGGGGGTGGGGGAATGCAGGTGTAAAACCAGGGAAGGCGGGTGGAGTGGTAGTTGCCAGAGGTTTTAATTTCTACATACTTTTAGCAAGCAATGAATTACAAACTGCCTCAAATTATGCTGGAAGAACGAACCTTCTAACTGGTTCAACAATTAAGTAGCAGATCTTAGTGGATGTCATAACTTAGTATCTCAATAGTTGGTCAGCCATTTGGGAAAAAGAATAATTTAGATCCTCATATCATACATCAAAGTAAATTCCAAATGAACTAAAGAATTAGATGTAAATGATCTTTACTATAAAGAATTCGGTAACAGATTATCTGAGTTTGGGATGGGGAAGGACTTTTCAGCTACAAAAATCAATGGAAAAATATTTAAAAAGTAACATTTGTAATAGATTTGACCACATAAAGTATGTATTACTCTGTATGTGTATTTGACAACCACCACAAACAAAATAAAACTACAAAATTAAGTGAATATTTACAAAATTATTATTGAGGTGAACTCATTGTTCTTGTTAACAAGAACCTCTCCCCCCACATTAAATTAAAATGAACAAAGGACATGAAAAGGCAATTCATAAATTTAACATTTTATGAAAAGAGCAAGTAATATATTAAAGTGCCCAGTCTCCCTAGGAACTAACTAAATCTAAATGAAAACAAGACTGTTTCTTTTTAATTATTAAATGGCAAAGAGTTTTTAAAAAGACAAGATACAAATGTAACTCGATAGAGACTCTCTAATGATTGGATAGAGCAATTTGGGATATTTGTCAAAGTTTGCTTTGCTTCATTAAATTTTCTTCCATATACTAATGAACTAGTCAGAAGTATAAGGATTTATATATCAAGATATTTATTCATTAATTTATCAAAAGTTTGAAATGACCCCAATGCCCCTACACTTAGAGAAATCTTACATAAATTGTAGTATAGCCAGAAAAATACTATCTTTTAGCTATTTATTTTTAACACAATTCTTAATTTAATTTTCCAAAATGTAATAGTTGAAACTGTAATTAGCAACACGAGGAATACTCAGAGAGAGCAATGAGCTTTTTGAGGTGTAACAAATACTTTATTTTATTGCAAAATGAAAATAGTTTATTTTTCTGATTATAAAAATAAAATTAAAAATTAAAAAACTGAAGCAACAGAGAAAACCCAAAGAAAAAAGAATAAAAGAACACCAGCTGCCAGAGATAAAAGATGTTAAGTTAATGAATATCCTTCCATACAGTTCTCTGTGCATCCATGCATGCACCGCACTCTCACACATAGACTTACATATTATTTTCATAGACTAGAGCATGCTCAAGCTGAATTTATTTTTTTTACTTTAAGTTTTTTATTGTTATGTTAATCATCATACATTACATCATTACTTTTTGATGTAGTGTTCCATGACTCATTGTTTGTGCATAATATCCAGTGCTCCACGCAGAACGTGCCCTCTTTAATACCCATCACCAGGCTAACCCATCCCCCTACCCACCTCCCCTCTAGAACCCTCAGTTTGTTTTTCAGAGTCCATCATCTCTCATGGTTCGTCTCCCGCTCCGATTTCCCCCCCTTCATTCTTCCCCTCCTGCTATCTTCTTTTTTTTTAACATATATTGCATTATTTGAATTTATTTTTTAATCATTCAAGATATTTATAGACATCTTCCCATGATAAAATTATACAACCCAGTCATCATTTGTAATGATTGCATAGTATTCTATTGCATATTTGCCCCAAAAGGTAGTTAACTGTTTTTCCACTGATGGATATGTATTTTTTAAAGATTTATTTATTTGAGAGTGAGAGAGAGAGAAAGAGAGAGAGTGAGAGAGAGTGGGAGAGAGAGAGCAAGCTTGCCTGTGAAGGGGAGGGGCAGAGGGAGAGAATCTCAAGCCGACTTCCCACTGAGTGAGGGCCCCATGCAGGGCTCCATCTCATGACCCTCAGATCAGGACCTGAGCCAAAATCAAGAGTTGACACTCAACAATACTGAGCCACCCAGGCGCCCCTTTTGGTGGATATTTTTATCAACTAGACAGGGCCAGGCGAATGCAGCTGTGAGTTTGTTTTTTAGGGGAGATCCTCTGTCCCCCGACCGTCTATTTTCTTACGCTACAAAGATGAGAACACCTTGCATATAGGTAATGAGCTCTCGGAACATAGGCACTAAGCACTCTGGGTGACACCCCAACTCGGCAAGGGGTTGTCTGACATCACCAACTGTAGGCTTTCAGCTTGAAGAAACAGGTTTCAAGCTGCCTGAGGAAAGGGAGCCCTTGTTTTTCCAGAAGCTGAATTTGCCTGGCCCCAGTGAGCCCACTCTGGGCAACCTGAGCTCACAGGGTCACTGACCAGACAATCCCGCCTGTCTTTCCCCACAGGGATATTGTCTTGAAGATTCTGAGGAAGATGCCACCCCTAATAAAGATCTATTTCTGGAAAAATTTAAAACTACTGAAGGGTCACTCCCGGGGCTGGAGGGCTGAACTTACCTTTTTTCTTTCTTTCTAGTCTGGAATTTAGTTGCAAGGAATTCCATGGTCTGTCCCATCAGGCTTGGCTCAGCGTAGTTTGCAAATTACCTCCTGCAAAATTCCACTTTACATGCTGGAAGCTGACCTTTAACTCTTACTTTCCCGTTGTATTTCTGCTATTTGATCCTAGCTCTTCCCAGGTCCTGCCTAGGATGCCTAACTAGGGAGTGTGTTGCATAATGCAGAAATGCATAAAGGAAAGCACAAGGACATTAAAAAAAATACAATTTTTGTATGGCATCCACACATAATTCCACATCCTTCAAATTATAAATTTGCAAGATATTTTTTAAGTAATTGCTATTGTTATAAAGCATTTAAGTGACAGTAGAGTTATCTAAAACTAACCCCAGATACGACTTCTAAGTTCACTCGGCTTAAAAAATATAATGACTTCCCAAGGCCTACAATGTAAAAGACTGATCTCTTATCTTGTATGGTAAAAAAACTATTTATAATCTAACCCAACTACCTCTCTCCTCTCATCCCCCACCATCCCTTATTATGTACACTATAGAAAAATATTTCCATATCATCATTTTCCTCAAATGGCTCATATTTTATCACTTTGTGATTCAGCTGAAGTTTCTGCCTTTACCTGGAGTAAGGGTTTCCCAACCCTGGCCACCCATGAACATCACCTGGAGAACACTGAAAAAAATGTTTACGTGTTTATATTTCAATTTTTTAAATTTTAAGTGATTTTAGATTTATCGAAGAATTATAAAGACGGTAATCAAGTTCCTATATGCCCTTCACTAGCTCCCCCTAGTGTTAACATCTTATGTTATCGCAGTACATTTAACAAAACTAAGAAATCAACATTGGCTCTTGAGTAACTCAATGCAGACTTCATTTGGATTTCATCCGTTTCCCACTAATGGCCTTTGTCTGTTCAAAGAGCCAAACTAGGAAATCACATCGTATTTATGAAACATGTCTCCCTGGTCTCCTCCAATCTGCAAAAACTTCTTTGTTTTTTTTGGAGCTTGACACTTGGAAAGACCACTGGTCAAGTATTTTGTAGAAAGTTCCTCCGGTTTGTTTGATATTTTCTCATCCTTAAAGTGGGGTTATGGATTTGGGGGAAGAATATCACAGAGGGTGTGTGCCTTTCTTGTTGCTTCCTATCAGGGGGCACGTGATAGCAATATGACTTATTTCTGGTGATGCTAACACTGATCGCTCGGTCAAGGTGGTGTCCCACCAGTGTCCACCATAGAGTTACTGTTTTTCTCTCTCTGTACCTATTAGTCAGAGAGTCACTAAGTCCAGCCTCCACTCACAGGAAGGGAACTAAGCCTCAGTTTTTGGAGGGAAAAGTACATTAAAAATGTGGACATACGTTAAAACCACCACAATAAGAAATACTTTGAGGGATTATTTTGAGGCTATGCAAATATCCAGTTTTGTCCACTGATTTTGACATCCATCTATGGGTCTTAGCCCCAGCCACTGTTACTCTGGTGTTCTCTGGGTGACTTTCTGTATCCCTCATTTCTTCTGTATTTATTAATTGGACTTCTTTATGTAAAGAAGATTTCCCCTTCCCCCTGCTTATTTAATGATTCAACTGTGTATGGATTGGTGGGTACTTATCCATGTTTTGTGTTATAATCTAATACTATCTTTATTTTGTTGCTCAAATTATTCTAGCTTTGGCCACTGGGGGCTACTTCAGACTAGCCCCTTGTCCTTTGGACGTGCTCCCTTCATCCTCCAGCCCCACTTTTTTTTTTTAAACAATACTCTCTTATTCTGGTGCTACAAATATGCTCCAGGTTTATCTTGTATTTTCCCCGCTTCAGGCCTTAGAATTCATCATTTCTCTGGGGAGCCCTGTTTCCTTTTATTGGAGAATGGCGTTTAGAACCTAAGGTCCTACGTTAGGTATATTCATTATTATTGGTGTGTCATTGCTTCTAGGCCCTCTCAGTGGTCATATCTAGGAATGGATGCATAATAACCCAAGAATACATACATACCTATATTTCTTATGTTTCTATCTGTAAATATAGGAAAATAAACACAAATTCACCACAAGCTTCATTTTAGCCTCCCCTAGGGAACATTTTTTTTCATTTTCTTAAAACTTTTTATTGATGCATAAAACAGATATGAAAAGTGTACAAATCTTACCTGTACAGCTTAGTGAATTTTCATAAAGTGAACACACTCATATAATCCTGGGGAACATTTTTAAATGTCCTTATTTGGGCCCCAACCCAAGCCAATTGAATCAGAAACTCCTGCCTCCATTGTTTTTGTTTTTTTTTTTAAACTCTCCAGGTAATTTTAATTAATTAAATTTAATTAATTAGTTAATTAATTAAATTAACCCCCCCAAAGAGGGTTGGGAACTATTGGCCTACAGTGGTCTTTCCCAGTGTATCCTTTTGACTAGGGTCTACTCAATGACCTAGTGCCTCTATTTAGCCTTCCAGCATCCCCAAGCCATTATCTCCTTCCTCCCCGAAGCTCACATCATTGCTTTGTTCCAGTATGTGATCTTAGGCCTTCCCTCATTGTACTCACCTCTTTGGATGTTGGTCTTATTCAATAGTCAATGAGACCCTCAATAGCAGTTGACAGTCTCATTATCTGCTCCCCTTCATAGTTATCTGACCAAGAGAACAAATATTGGTGCCACCAGCCCTAGCAGGGAGACCTCCCCTGGCAGCCCAGGAACAGGTCAACCTCACTCCTAGACACTTCTAAGAGACCAGACGGATTTAGGGAGAAGGGCTGGAGACCAGGTGATTCTGCTGGGGAGGGAACAGGATGGGAAGAAGCTCAAAATCAGGGATGTGATTGTAAGGGACTCTATCGTAAGAGTAAGTCACACCCTCTGAACTGTCTGGCCAGTCCTGTATGACCTGGGAAGCTCAGGTTACAGAAGCAAAAAGTATGCACATGCCTGAAAATCAAGAAGAGCATAGAGAAATATAAAGAGTCATTATATTAAGGAGAAAGAGCGAAATATGTACTCTGGTAGTTGTTAGGTTTATAAAACTCTTTCGATGAGAAATATTATTTTGATTTTTTTTTTTTTGGTGAAAGTTTCAACATGTAGTCCCAGTGAAATGAAAGTGTAATGAAACTTTCTGAAATGGCATCAGCAACATCTCATTTTACCTCTCAGAGTCAAGGAAGGAGGAACTAGTGGGCAGAGAAAAGAATAATTTTAAAATGAGTGATTGACGCATTCAGGTTATTAGCTTAAAAGGGATCAGTTATCACGGCAAACATAATTAAATAGAAAATTAGGATAATGAAAGAGTCCGCTATCGGTACTATTCAAGGTCTTGCCTGTTTGGGAAATTGAGTGGTGTTACTCAAAGTACTTCGGAGGCCATGTTTGCCAGAACAAAATCAGACACGAAATGGGGAAAGAAGTACATCCATAGTACATTGCCAAAAACAGAACACCGTATTTTGGGTGACACTTGAGATAGTTTGTTATCGGTGGCGTTGACAGCAGAGTTTTAATCAAGATTTACACAGACACTTCCCCTCACAGCCCACGCCTTCAGCACAGGAGCTACTCGGTAAGTATTTATTGACTTACTGGCAGGGAATCTCTCTCAAGACTAGGGTAAAATTGTAATGGTAGTTGCGTGGGGTGGGAGGTTGTCCTGAGGATTCCTCCCATGTACTTTCTCCTCTTTCAGTCTTGCTCTCTCTACCTGATTCCTAGCGCCTGCATTGCCCCAGTGGAAAACCATTTGACTTCATAACTAAAGGGAGTTTTTGAAAATTTAAAGAAATCTTAGAAGGGAAAGGCAACATCTAACCTGAAGGAAGGAACAGTCAGCAGGAGGTCATCAAGCATGGGTAGAAGGCTAGCAGGGGAGATGTTTCTTGGTTAGGGGTCTTTCCGGTAATCATGCCATGTTATATATGCCCACCACCACCATTGTCAACTTAGTTCTTGGAGTGGAGTGAAAGAAAAGTTCAAAGTGGCATGCACTGACTTAGGGAGACATTTATGAACAGTAGAGAGACGCATACATTGCAGGAAGTCTCACTTGAATTGTTGATAGAAATCTCCCACTGGAAATGCATGATTTCTTCAGAATTTTTATTTGTGACTAAACCCTTGTGGTTACAAGCCATTCCCTGGATATATATGCAGAGTAATCAATATTTGAAAGAATAACCCCAAAAAAGACAGACAAAGGAAAAGCTAGTGCCTTTTCAAGAATCTCCTATTTTGTGCATGTTTAACGAGTGTTCTTTCACGGGAATTCAGCAGCAAACCAAGGTTAGGGGCTGTATGGGATTTATCTCGGATTTCCTCATCTTCCATACAGTACCTGGTACAGAACAAACTGTTGTTAAATGAATTTTTAATATTAAGGACCCTAGGAGCAGGTTTTAAGTGAGTACTGAGTTAGACATCCTTTTTTTCACACACTGGGGAACTGAGACCCAGAGAGAGTAACTCGCTCGTTTGAAACTATTGGAAAATCAGTGAGTGCACTAGGAACTAAATGCATAATTTCTACTCCTGGTCATTCACTTGTAGGAAATGATTAGCCTGATTTTCCTTTCTGGCAGGCTTGGGTCACACCCAGGGTCAACTTTTCCATTAGGCACAGTGCCCATGGCTCATGACGCTTTTAGGGGCCCACAGAAAAGTTTTAATCTCTTTTAAGATCTGAAGGAAATCTATGAAATAGAATTTAAAATTTGAATTTAATTTAAATTTAAAAATTGAAATAAAATTTAAATAAAAGAAAATTTAAATTTCTTTTAAAATCTGAAGAAAAAAGTTACATTGACACAGTAATAAAATATCATCTTTAATTTTTTTTAAAAGATTTTATTTATTTATTCGTCAGAGAGAGAGAGAGAAAGCACAAGCAGGGGGAGTGACAGGCAGAGGGAGAAATAGGCTCCCCACTGAGCAGAGAGCCTGATGTGGGACTCCATCTCAGGACACTGGGATCATGGCCTGAGGCGCAGACAGATGCCTCACCGACTGAGCCACCCAGGTGCCCCATCTTTAACAACTTTTTAATGGAGGAGGGGACCCACGAGAGTCATAACGCGGCCCTGATCGCAGCTCCCTCCTACCACAAAAGTGAGGAGACACACTGGAGTATTGTTCTCCAGGACAACAGAAACCACCATCAGTGTAAGACAGGGACAAAATATTCAGTATAAGGTGTTTCAGTTATAGCTTCTCAACAGCCCCCTTTTAAAAGTTAAGCTCACGGAGGTCTAATTTCCATACACTAAAATCCACCCTTTCACTGTACAGCACTGAGTTTTGACAAATTCATGCAGTTGTAAACCCACTGCCACTATCAAGATAAAGACTATTTCTACCATCCTATAATGTTTGCCTGAAAAACCAAAAGAATGGAATTGCCCTTCTCAGAGCAAGAGAAGAGCTACAGTCCCAGGGTTTGAATTTAGACATGTTAAGTTTGGGATTCTTACTAGACATCCAAACAGGAGTATTGAGTTTGCAGTTGGATAAACGGGTCTGGAGTTTGGGGGAGAGGTCTCGGGTGGGAGACGTACATTTAATAAGAGACAAAATGTAGGAGATATTTGAGGCCACAGGAAGGGATGAGAGCCCTTAGGAAGTAAATACAGTTACAGAATAGAAGAGGCTCAGAGACTGATCTTAAGACCCACTAGTGTTAAGAGGGACCAGCCAAGAAGACGGAAATAACAGACCTTAATTCACAGGGCTCTTAATTCATAGGTCTTAAGGGATAAATGAACACATGGAAAATATTTAGAAGAAGCACCTAAGAAGTGCTTAGTAAATGAGAGCCTTATTTATTTATTTATTTATTTACTTACTTACTTATTTACCAACCGGATCCACTAAGGATATGAGTCAGACATAAAGTAGTATTTAAATGCCAGATTCATTAATTTTGCAAATATGTACTAAGTGCCCACTGTGTGCTGGGGAAATGGCAGTGACAAAATGGACAAAATTCTTTGCCCTCTAGTGAGATGAGGGTGGGAGAGACAATCAACAAAATAAATAAGTAAAATATATAATCTATCAGATAGAGATGAGATCCACAGCTGAAAATAAAGTGCCAGGGGCAGGCACAAGGTGGAAACATCTCAAATCTTATGTTGCTGGGAGGCATTACTGATATGGTGACACTTGAAAGTGAGGGAGAGAAGAGCGAATGGGGAAACAGAATTTCTGGCAGAGGGAACAGCAAATTCAAAGGCCCTGCGGTGGAAGCCTGCTTGATGTGCCCAAGGAGCCAGAGTGACTTGAATAGTGAGAGCGCAGGGGAGGAACAGCAAGCTAGGAGGTCAGGGTGGAGGCACTGCAGGTCATGTGGGGCCTGATAAGTCATTTTCACGGCTTCGGCTTTTATTTCCAGTGGAAAAGGAGTCAGTGGAGGCTGCATTGACCTCCACCCTCTTCCATAGTATAAGAATTTTTGCCATATGCCAAATCGTTCTGTGAGGACACCCTGAAAGCAGAGTACTAGTTATATTCAATGTCTCTAAAAGCAAGAGAGTACGATTTGGATTGACTTGGCCTTAGGAACTTTAAAGTTCATTCATTCCCCCATTCCACAAGCATTTATCGGTCACAGGAGGTAAAAACAGCCCTCACAACACTGATACACATTAACAGCACCAAGATTAAATGTTTAGTATTTATGTAACAGTTATAGCGCCATGTCCTGGATTAATGTCAATTTAAAGAAGTCCAGCCCATGCAGGAATTCCAGTGGCCTCATTTTACAGATGAGGAAACTGAAGCCAGACAGGTTAGGTGCCTTCCCCAAGGTCAGATGCTGCAGGAAGTGGTGCTAGTATTTTCTTTGCCACCAAGGAAGGGGTCTACAGAGCACGGGATGCCTGCTCTTTTCTCTTTATACCTCCATCAGCACCAGATAAGGCGCTGGGTAAAATAATCCGGTTCAACTACAAAAGTGCAGGCAGATTCTCATGCTGTTCCGCTGTTAAATAAAAAGGCCCTGGTGAACAGACCAGCCTCTCCCTATTCCCTTTGCCTGTATCAAATGCAGGAAGTGGTCTCTGTAGAAATTCAACGCCACTGTCCCTGGCACAGTGACCCATTCAGCTGTGTGCGTTGGTGCGACTCAAGGAGCATCCCAGGCCACTGCCAGCATCACGGACAAGCTGGTCAGCCTGGAACAGGGGATTTAATTCACTGGCTTCATTTGTTATACCTTGAAAATGAAAAGATTCGAATAAATGATCTCCGATCTCTTTCAGTTCGGGCATCTTATGATTCTGATGGGATGGTTGCTGGAGATGTCGTGCACACAGGAGACACAGATAGAGGAAAATGTGCCCCCTCGATTCTTGCTTCATTTTCTAGATGGCTAAAGCTGGTACCAGAAACGCAAATAACCCGTGTCTCCTGACCCTTCCAAAAGTCTCTCTTTCTCTTTCTAATTAAACTCTCTCCTTTTTAATGTCTTATTTTCTCTGATTCACAGCCAACGTTGGGTTTCTATAAACTTCTAAAAGGCTGGAGTCAACCTTTCTTGTAAATTGTCAGGGGGAGGGCGTGGGAAGCCAAAAGAAAAAGAAAAGTTCTTGTTTCCACGTACACCAGCATGGAGCAGCATCTGTCCCCGATTTGAACAAAGCAAATTGAAAAGGGGGAAAGGAGTTCTCACTGCCTGGGAGAAAACAGAAACGGCCAAGCACAGAAGCTTCCCTTTGGCCAGCCTCGCCACCCTCTTTGCTGTCCTCCCGAGGGCTAGACACCCGACACTCGCGCTGAGGTTCTTATGACATTGACAGTGTCACGGGATGCCACGTCCCCTCCCGGGGGCATTTTCCACCGCGTTCCCATGGATTGTCCACCCTGCCTGCAAACAGAGTAAGGGAAGGCCATGAGAGCAGGTGCCAGGTGACATGCCTGGTCCCAGAGGCCCCCAGTGGCCAGGCTTGGCCAGCCAGACTGTGAAACCAGAGACAGCCCAGCCCTGCACACAGAGACTTTCAGTCCCCTGGCTTCATTACCATGCAACTAGGGCGCTGCCCTGCCCTCCCCTCAGGAGACAGTCTCCTCGTCAAGTGAGGCTGGAAGGAGGGATGCCATGGGCCTTGGCTCTCTTCTTGCTTCTCCGTTCCCCTTTGTCTTCTTTCTCAGCTCTCTGTCTCTCCCCCCTCCTTCCCATCCTCCTTTTCTCTTTCATAATTGCCTCCCCTACTCTTTCCCTCCTTCCTAACCCCTCCCCCTCTTACCCCTCTCCGGTCCCCCACGTCTCCCAAGTGTCTGTTCTTCCTCCGCTCTCTCTCTCTCTCTGCCACTTCTGCATGTGGAGGCAAAAGTTGCTCAAGGGCTTCCCAATCAGCTGCTGACTTACCATGTGCCAGGTAGATACACCTGTCTCCATGAGTCCACAACATAAACACGCATCAGTTGTTGCCTAGAGGATGGGGGAAGTGCAAGGCATTTTCTTTCTGTTCATTCCCGCAAAGACTTTTTTTTTTTTTTTTTTTGGACTTCATGAGTCAGTTGGATTGTTGTCTTCGGATTCTCTCTCTCTTTCTGACACTTTAGCAAGAAATTGGAGAGCTTTGTTTCAAATATTATAGTTAATTTGAAATGAGACATTGCAGGATCATTAATAAAGCAGGACTGAATTTCACAGGAATTTAGAAAAATGAAGTTAGCTACTAACCTCCATTTCATGACATACCGAAGTCTTCTCAGAGACCCTTCTCATCACTCCTAGGAAGGAGGAGTGATGAGTGATGAGTTTTCTAGGAGTCCTAGAAAACTTGGAGCCCCAAAGAAGTTCATCTACAAGTACTTTTCACACAACTGACAGTGAATCTCCATTCCAAGGAAAACCATGGTGCTCTGCTCTCTTGACAAAAATACAGCGAGGAAGACTTCTCTTTCCCCCCCACCTAGTGGGAGAAGGGACAGTCATAAATATACACTGGGAACCTAGCAGGGCTTGTGTGATGCTGGTTGAGAGAAAGAACCATTCCTGCTGTCTCCCAGGTTGGGGACATAGGCATCAAGGTGTTGGTAGCCACACAGAATGGTGCTTCTCCACACAGTCGTAGAGAGATAGGCCCTCGAGGTAAAGGCCCTTGAGCAACCATCTTGGCACCTAGAAGGTATGTAGTGTCCCTTTTCAACTCAGGTCAGTCCCCTGGATCAATGAATATCAGGGTTAGTTCAATGACCATGGCAACCTTGGACTCCACCTACACATCCCGAGGAGGCTCTTCTGAGGCAACCTTCAGTTCTGTTTCTGTGGATTTCCATGAGAGGATTCTGTTGTTTAAATGTAATAATCTTCAATGATATTACATCAAAAACAGCCCCAAATTTGGTTTTGGTTGGTTATTTTGTGGGAAATGCTGACATTTAATTGAACTTAGTAGTCTCAAAGAACATGATGATGAAGATGGTGCATTCTTTTTATCGTTGATGAAAAAATGAACCTAACATAGTTCTGGGAACCAAAATGTAAACACGCTTCCCATTTGAAAGTGAGTTAATATTTGAAGAATTAGGGGAGGCGTGGTCTTAATAGAAACAAAAGTGGATCTTATGAATTTTATCAGTTCAACTATGAAAACAGAAAGCCACATTCTAAAATGTGTATTACTGTTCAACTTTATATTTATGAAATTTTCCTCTTCCAAACTTAAGATAATACTAAATCTAAAAGTCTAACTGAAAGTCTAAACTAAGAAAAACAAACAAAATACCCTCCTCCCTCCCCCCGACTAAACTAGAAAGTCTACTCAGAATCATGAAAAAGTCAATATCACCGCTACTAAATTCTGGTGTCCGAATCCTATAAACCACATCTATGCGGCTTTATGGTTTCCTTGGGTTGTGTTATGGAAAGGGTATTGGCTTTGGTGTCAGACAGGTGAGGATTAGTGTCTCAGCCCCAGTTGGTTCTTAATCCCTTGGAGCCTCATTCAGAGAGATTATACCACCTCCAACACCAGGTTGTGAGGATTAAACAAGACAATGACGAACATTATCTTGCCCAGCACAGAGCGGGCTGCACAGTACCCCCTTCTGCCCTTGACACTTGGGAGAAACTTGGGTGGTACTCCAGCAAACCAGCAGATGGCGCTAATTTAAAGACTCCTGCAGCAACCGCTTAAAAAGCGCCTGGGCATTCACCACCATCGCCTTTCCTCAATGTTTACCTGAGACTGGGAGAAGGAAAGGGGAAGTGAGTTAATATTTGACTAAAAAGGGGAGGGTTTTGCTTTTGTTTCTCCTGTTGAAGCCAAGAGATCCGTCCTTTCCTCTGTAAACCAAGAGGCTTTGAGGGCTGTGTCCACGGAGCAGGTGAATGTTCTTGGCTGCCCAGCTTCTGTATGCCGGAGATACGTAAAACCTGGGCAGAGACTGGCACCACGCCCACTTACCTTCTGCCTGTCAAAGGGGTCCTCTCACCGAGTTGCAGAAGTAGGGTAAGGGGGAACATAGCTCAGGGCTACTGAGAGGTTTGGAGTACGAGGGAAGGTACCCGTCACTGAGGTTTTTCACTGTGACATTCAGGAAGAAGCTATTCATGGGACATGAGCACTTTTGAGGCTCTGGGTTAATTCTTCAAGACAGTGAACTGCTTGTCCCTGGGAGGAGTCAGGCACCCATTAAATACTGACCTGCTCAGATGCTGGGGTTGGATGGGTAGGGGTCTTGCACTGATTTATCTCAAATAAATAAATAAAATCTTAAAAAAAAAAAGAGGGTCTCCCAGATGACCCTCAGAGTCCTTTCTGATGCCGCCTTGTTTCTCAAAAACAAGAAAAACAGGACTAGCTGTGGCAGGCTGCCTAGCCTTTCTTACCCACATCCCGCCCACTTTGTCTGAATCTGGAGCTGGGAACGAACGAGGCAACAACATTTAAGGTGAGATGTAAACATTCCTGCCTCTGAGGCCAACATTTGCAGATTTCACCTCCTCTGTGTTGGGGTGGGAGAGGGGAGGAGGGCTTGGCATTTACTGCGTGGTCCACAGAGGGGAAAAACTAAAAGAGAGCCGAACTGGGAACTTGCCACTTTGAGAATGTGAGTCTAACTAAATATTTGCAATTGACTCAGTCTAAGAGCATGAAGTACCTATTCTCCTGAGGTTGGGGGGAAAACATGCCTCGCTGCGCCAGTGCATGAATAATCAAAGTGCTTCTTTCCTTCACCGTTATCCTCACCATCATACTGATGTTGTTATTTTAGTGCATGTTCATTATTGCGAAAGCCCGCTTAGTCGTCAGTAACACATTCTCTAGAATGTTTGTTAAGGAGCTTGAAGGTAAACTGTCTGGGTGTGAATCTTGGCCCAGTGGCCTTGGGTAACTGACTTTGATAATCTCGCCAAACCTCAGTTCCTTCATCTGTTCGATGGAGCCAAGTTATTTTCATGCCTCACAGAGCACCTGTAAGAAGTAGATGAGATAACATGAAAGACTTAGTCCAACGTCTGACACAGACCTACTGGTGTTACATTATTATAATGTAGGAAACTTCTTTGGCATTTCTGCAATATTTCAAAAGGAGGCTTAGAGAATATACCAGTCCATGAACATGTGAATTAATTTGCATGCTTTCTTATAGTCAATTTACTATTAATTTTGAAAGGCAATTTACAAGGCAGAGATATGAAGTTGTACAGTGAGATACAAACTGGCTTAAGAACTGCTACAGTGCTGGGTTAGCTGGAAGCTAAAGCGCACACAAGAAGAGAAGAAAGAGCTGCTATCTCATGGTAAGAGTAAGCAGCAGAACTCAGGCATGTAAATTTGCTTTGCAACCACCATATGCTAAGTAGCCATGCTCCACATGAAAGTATATGTTCAGCAGGCACTTGGCTACCACAATATCTGAGTCAGTTGGAATGAATAACAGCAAACTTACTCAGATTACCAGTCTAACAATTCTCTGAGAAAGATGAACAGATTTTAAGTCCATTTAGTTCCAACAATAAAATGCAACCTTATGTTAGCAGATTTCAAACAATGCTTTGTGCGTTGACTTGGAAGGTGAGTTCATGGTTTTCATCTTCTGGTCCAACCAAAGACAACTTTCAGAAAATACTTGCTGATAGCCAACCTCCAAATGGTTTTCTGTCATTCAGACTTACTAATAAAGATATTTCCCATGTTGTCTAGATAAGTGGGACCCATTTTATTTTTAATGTGCAGTTATTTTTCTCACTGTCAAAATGTTTCATGGGACTCACGTGACATGTGTGGTTTTTGGCTTCCCGGCAACTCTATTTCCTTTCACACAAGCATTTCCTCCCCAATTTTGGCCTGTGTGCTTAGAGGGGGTGGTAAAAGGGACCTGTGAGACTGGGCAAAGTCAGGCTCAAATCCCATTCCTCTGGTCACAACAATTGGCTCAGAGATGGCCAAATCACCTCTTCAAAGCATGGAGGCAGTAGGAGACCTTTGCGGGACATTCTGGCACATTCTGGACATTCCTGCTTCCGCTGGACTGGGTGTTGAGAGATGAGAGTCTGAAGCTCTGCGTCCCCTCTCAGAGCCTTACAAAGGAGCCACTCTATAGAAGTTGAGGCAAGACACGGAGAAAGGCCTGGTTCCCGGTCACATCACCGGAGCCTAGACTTTTCACTTAAGTGCGACAATAACTTTTTCATGTGTTAATCCAGTTGGAGTTCCTACCGCTCACCACCAAGAAATCCATGCTTACTACACGGCACTGTTGTGTAGATAAATGGGATAATCCAGGGGGAAGTGTTTAGGACAGCGTCTGGCATAGGGATGTGTCTTATCAATGTGTCTTATGCAATGTGTCTTATCTGTTTTCACCAGCAGCGGCAGCCCCCACCTAGTACACATGGTGTACTAGGACGCTGAAGGAAAGCTTCATGAAGGGTCTGGTGGTTTAGGAAGGGCAGAGAAACATGGAGAAGAGGGAGAGAAAAGAATGAGAATTTCAGGTAGCGGGAGTAAAGGTAGGAATGTATAATGCATATTTGGGGCACAGCGAGAAGACCAACCAACAGGATGGGGACTCATGGTGGGGAAAATGGGAGATCAGTCAGCCCGGCCGGGGTCTGGATGACGTCAGGTCTTAAGCTACAGAGCTTGGACTTTGTCCTGTAAGATATAGAGAGGTATTACCCACTTGGCTTGACCTGACAAATCAGCATAGATCTGACAAATCCCTACCTGCCGTCAATGATGTGGAGGCCATTTCCAACTGAGACCGCCCAGGCCTACCCCAAAGCAGGGCCAAATGGTGGAGAGGAGAGCAGCAGAGGGTGTGAGTGCAATGTGCTCAGCATCGTGTACTCTGCTCTTCTGTTCATGACCTCTCCCTTGCAGGGGTGTACTACCAGCCTCAGAACACCAGATGCCTATTAGCCTTTGTCCCTGAGCAAGAAGAATAGAGATTCTATGGCATTCGCTTTGTTTGGCTTGCTCGGTGATTATCAGTTTTCTGTTTCTGCTCCCTCACCACGCCCTCTGAGTCACCCTGTGTGCTATGGGTGTGTGCTCCTTACAGAGTTTTATAAGACATTTCTTTTTCTTCTATACATGTCTCATTTTAAGTAGTGCATTTGATTTATATGGCTCTTGTTTACTTCTTCTGAGATTGGGAAGTTGTCCTGGTAGAATGTTGCTCCCTACATGCAAAGAAGAATTAAACGATCAGCTGCTAACTTGACACAGATTTTATGAAAACGTCAAAAGTAGAACAGAGCGAGGGGTTACTTTTCACAGCTGCTCACATGGGACTGTGGGAGAAGCCCTGGTGAGAGTCAGGGGGCCTGAATTCTAGTCTTGGTTGTTTCACTAACAGTCTTGTGGCCTTGGACCTGCTCCTTAGTACTTCTGTCCCTGAGTTTTCTCACCCATAAAATGAAATAGTTTTACGTGAGGAGCTCTAAATTTGCTCCCAGCTCTGTAATTCTCAACATCTGTTTTGAGGGCCAACAGTTGGGTGCAGCTCTGTAATAGGATAAGGGAGAGTAAAAGACTTTGCTCTGTACACAATCCAGCACTGCAGGGCAGCATCATTCCAGGCCGTGTTGTCGCCTGGTTCCTTCTCTTGGTCTGTTGCAAAGTAGCCTGAACAGGACGAACTACCTTACTCTTAGGAAGCACTACATATTACTCTACTCTTATTGGACATATAGACACAATGGAGCCCCCATTTCAGATTTGTCCCATTAAGTAAGTAGGAGTATAGTCTAAGGGGCCTTGTTAGTGCCCTGGAGGGAGGCCATGAGGTGTCACGGTCAGAACAGCTCAAATTTCCACTCTGCTCCTGTCAGGCTGGGTGGCCCTGGAAAGACACTTAACTTGCTTGAACCTTTGTTTCTTTATGTGTAACTGCAGATAATAATACAAACCCGATGGATATATTTTGAGGATTAAGTGATATGATGAGTTTAACACATGCTGTGGACTTAGCAAAGGCTCAGTAATGGGTAGCTGTGAGAATAATGATAAAAACTGCTCAGTTCACACATTATTTTCTGCAGCTTTAGTTCTTCAACTGTGGAACTGGATAGAAATGTTTACAGCTCCCATAACCTCTGCTCAAAATAACTAATCAGGAACTTAACTGATCTATGCTACACACTGTATTGGGCCCTTGGGGTTTAGCTGGGCCTGACATTTTCTATAATACCTAACTTTGCACATACAAAGATGTTCATACAGCCTCCTATTTTTCTCATGCAGTTCGTTTCTTTCACGTATTCTGTTTGCATACTTCATATCACAGTACATTTCAATTATTGCTAAAATTTTTCTCTCTCCCTTAATGGCAGTTTCTTTTTCCATGAAGAAAAGCAACGAAAAAGGTCATTTCAGCAGAAATGCTGGGTGTGCATTAGTGAGTAGCAGACAACAAAGTCACGGGCATGAGAGTGCTGGGCAGTCACCCAGTTCATTCAGTAGCTGTGTTAGTGTTCCCACACACCAGCCTGGCGGCAGACAATTTACGTTTGTGCCCCAGTCAAATGATAGCTTTCTATGTGTCATGTACCACTGAGATAGCTGAAGAAAGGCTGAAACTACCGATATTTAATCCGTGACTTTTAGATCCACGGATGCCAGTGCACTCTGAGGCTGCTGGGGGCGGGCAGTAGAGGGTGGGGGTACAGGACAGATTTGAGAAAGTCAGATGAGAGGATGGGTCAGTTCACTTTCAAAACAAAGGAAAAGAGCTGTTGATTTAAAATGCCTAGAAATCCTTGATATCACCTTGCTCCATTACTCATTAAAATTTAGGAAATGACCACCCTGAAACATCTACTTAAGTTCTTTCATTTGTCCCATCCTTTAAATACAGAAATTTGATGCCCAGACCAAAAAGAAAAAAGAAAGAAAGAAAGAAAAAAGAACTTAGAAAATGACCCCAAACCAAGTATACTAGTCTCAGTATTGACAGAATGGCCAAAATACACACTAACTAAAGGTTCTTAGAGCTCTGCTCTTTGGGAGAGTAAACCAGCAAGCCTAAAATGAAGCAGGAAGTTTCTTTGGGTAGGGTCTCATCTCTTTGCCCTCCAACTCAGAAAAACAGTCTTTACCAAGGAGAAACTCAGGCAGCCATCTCTCTAGTGCACAATTATCACCTGATGAATGACAGCAAGAGTCAAAATAAGGCCTTATAGCCAGAGAGGTGGCAATGCTGTGCAAGAAAAATACATAGAATGTGCGAGAAATTTGGCAGGGGCTATGAACATCAACCAGCATCCACAATATTGCCTCCTCTCTATTGTTAACTTTGTTTTAGAGAATTTTCTTTCTTCTGTGTCATTTTGTTTTGAGTCTCTTAGAAGCAGTAACTGTGATTGCATTTTAAAACTCAAACTACTAATTTTTGTCCTGGTGCCTGGGTGCCTGAGTCGGTTAAGCATCTGACTCTTGATTTCAGCTCAGGTCATGATCTCAGGGTCATGAGATTGAGCCCTGAGTGGGGCTCTGCGCTGGATATGGAGTCTGTTTAAGATTCTCTCTCTCCCTTTGCCACTTGCACTCTATCTCTTAAAAAAAATTTCAAACTAACAGTTTTTGTTATTTAATGTAGAAATCGGATTCATTTATATTTATTGTTGCAATTATCCAGGTTTCTTTTATTTCTATCATACTGTTTTATGCTTTTCTTTAATACTTCTTTGTTCTTTATGGTCATTTTATTATACAAACTGTATCTTGTTTGTTTTATCTACTCTAGCATCTTCGAATTTTAGATGTTGTAGCAATATTACTTAATTTATATCTCTTGAATTACTAACTTCCTTGCTGAAATGAAGCTTTTTGACACTGGCTCTATCAAGACATGTCTTTTTTTTTACCATTTTATTTCATATCATCTTCTTCTCCCTCATGTTTTATTTGTTCATATATACTGGTATTTTGAACCTAAGGTGTTGTTATTAAACTGTCTTTTAAATATCTTATTTATGAAGAATTGATTTAGGCCTTTGTGTTTGTTTTTAACCAATTTGTACAATGACTATTTAGATTCGATGATATATTTCATGGGTTTCAAAGGTCACCACTAACCTCTTGATATTGAGTTTCTATTTTTGAGTTCTCAATTTGTGATCTCTCAGAGCATCATTTTTAAGGAATTGTTTCAGGTGAGACATTTTCTGAATCCTTGCATATCTACTGCTTTTCCAGACCAATGACAACTTGTCTAGATACACATTTTTTTTTTTAACTCGCAACCTCAAAATTCTAGGAATTCTATTGTTTATTGATATTTAGTTCAGCAGAAGTAAGACTGATGAATCTGATTCATTCCACTGTAATAACTTTTTTCTGCATGCATACAGAAATGATATGGTCCTGACATGCATGCACATATGTCAACATATAGTGAAAAACTAAGTGTCTCATATTCTCATATTCTGGAAATAAACATTGTTAATTGGTTGCTGTAATTTCCTCCAAATAGTTTTCTTTGCATATATTAGCATTATTACTAATGCAATACTTTTTTCTTTTTCACAAAAATGGGCTTATAGAAGCATTTCATTTAATTCACCTAAATGATGATGATTTGAAATACCATCTTTTGTCTCTTGAATATTATCCAAAATACACATTCATTTAGCATACCATTGCAGCTTACTGCCATACTTTTTCTATTTTCTCTATACTGTGTATTGTTCCCACCCTGATGAGAGCCAGCAGAACAGATTCAATTGCACATTTTTGGCCAGTGAGGGTTTATGTTCCATATTGCAACTGCCCTTAGCCAATGAGAGTTCCACAGGTCTCTTACAGGTTGTCATGCAATCCATGTTATTTATGTTCCTGTGGCTTTCTTTGTACTATTTGTTTTGAATTCTGGAAGAAACTTTAACCTACTCTTGGCTAGCAAAAAGTTTACTGGTGCTTAACACTTACAGTAAGTGCCGAAATATTTGCTGGTATCTATGGTGTTGCACCTGGCCCAAAGAAACAAGAGAATCCGGCTAGAAGTTAAAATGAAAGTGTTGAACCTTCATGGTACTTGTGTGTGTGTGTGTGTGTGTGTGTGTAATTCTGGTTTTATTGCTTATTAATGATGTCATTCCATACAATTTCAGGTAGACAGACTTTGAAAAAATACACTCGGAGTGCTGAACAGATGATGGCAATACAGATGAGAATGTTTCAATGTTTCCCAGAAGGTGGTCAGAGGCACCACCTGCCACCGTCACCCCCTAAATTTGTACATTTCATATAAAAAGAGTAAAAATAGCTCATTGGCATTTAACTAGCATTATTCTTTGTCATCTCTGAACCACAAGAAGCCTGAACAATTTCAGAATCTTCAGAGCAAAACACGGTTTGTTCCATGAGCAGATGTCGTAGTTTCAGTTTCTTTAAAAACAAGCAAACAAATCAACACAACAAAAACCATGTACACACAACCCCCAGAACAAAAGTTGGCCATATTCCGGTGGTCTTGAATTTTAATGCTTCTGTTCTATTAGTTCAAGATATCAAATGTGATTCAGCTTCTGAAAATCAGATTACACTTCTTCACCATAATTGTATTTACTGTGTAACTCACACGATTTAACTGAGCCTAACGTTAGCCCAGTAAAAGCCACGGACGTAATTTAAACTGCTCGTATGCTAAGGACGTGTCTCTACAAGTTCATTATTCTTTAAAAACTCCGACCCGAGCTGCACAGGTGTAATTGGAGGAACACAGCCTCCCCTCCTAGAAATATTTATTTCTAGAAGGTTTTTCTAGGGTTTTCCAGCCGGGAAGCAAATGCAGTCACTGGGAATCACACAGACACATCAGTAACTTCCTGGTTACACGACAGTAATAGGGTACCCTACTCGTGTTTAAAAAAAATAATCAAGCCTGTACTATGATTCAGCATTTGAAACACTTCTATGTCTATAACGAGGAAGATGCTCAGGCTGAGAAACCCACGTGGATACTTGAAAAGAAACAAGACTTGAGAGGTGGTTTTATGTTAAACCATTTAGGAGACCTGTTACCAGACAACCAAAACCACACAGTAGCAGATAAACAGGAATTTATTAAAACCATTGTCTCCAACAATACAAAAATTAAATATTAAGGCATCTTTTACTCCCATCTTGGTATATGCAGCAAAGAGAAATGTTTTCAGTGGGAATCAGCACTTCTATTCAAATGCTTTTGAATGCATTTGGCAGATTTATTTTTATATTCTCCTATTCCACATACGGCTGAAAACTCTCACGGGCAAATATCATGACCCAAAGGAACAGGATGAACAGATACTCATTTACTAAAAGGAAGCAGTTCACCCTCGAAGAATAAAAAGGAACTACAAAGAATATTATGTAAAAGTTCAAATATTAGTATTTAAATTTCTCGGGAGCAATTTATGCTTCAGTAATTAAGAGAAAGAAGAGATGAAGACTTTATTAAGACGAGAAGTCTATTAATATGGATCATGCCGCAGAGTAACTGTGTATTCAGTATTCTGATCCACTGGGGTGAGAGTTTCAAAAGGGCTTCCTACTCCTTTAAAAAATATCACATCCACTAGAATAAGAGCATATAAATTCACATTGATTATTTATTATTTCCCATTTTGTCCATTTACAAAGCTCAATCATCTTCATAAAGTATACTAAACAGTAACATTTCACCTTTTATTAAGGCAAGTTTGTGAAAATAATTTAATACAACCAGATCTCTTCATGAACTTTCAGCTTAAAACGTTTTTTACATAAGAAACATACAAAAAAATTCTGTTTTATAAAAAGTCACCTCAATACCAGAAAAGAGTAATGAAGGATTTTGAACCCAGTTTACTTCTTAAAAGATGTTCTTCCCTTGTCTTCAATTCCAAGTACTATTCATCATCTTTAGAGCCAGTTTTGCTTAAATGCTTCACCACATCAACCCAGTTCCATCCTCGAGGCAGTTCTCCTTTGTGATCTGTTTTATCTGCCAGCTTACGTTTCTGTGCTTTTGAAAGCTGTTCTTTTTTTTCTTTTTTCTTACTCGATGGGGCTGTATTAGGAGTTTCAACGGAAATGATACTGCTTATGGGTATCGTAGAATTCACGGGCTGGTGATTCTCCATGAACTGCTCCTTATTGTCCTTGGCATATTCAAACAATGTGTAGGTCATGGCGGGCCCAAGATTGACCTCCACTGCTTCCTGTAACTTGGCTAATGTGCTCTGCTTTACAGCCGATGATATGGTGTTGTTAAAAAAAAGCGTTCATAGATATAATTGGAGGTGTCTGGGGATATGTTTCTGTCCAGGAAATCTCTATTAAGAAGGCTTTGGGATCACCATTTTCACCTATCCTGTATTGAAATGACACTGGACTTAATTCCCGGAAGCTTTCATCTCCTTCATAAATAGAACGTAGAGCTTCCAGTTCCATCTCTTGGTCCTCCTTGGCACTCATCGCGCCGGTTGCGGGACGCCCCCCGGGAGGGCGTCTGCGACAACGAGAAAGGGAGAGCAGTGGCCCCGAGCCCGGGGCGTCCCCCTTCCGAGCCCTGGGCTGCGGGAGGCACACCCCTCGCACGGCGGACCAGAGTCACGCGCGCCACCGGCCTCCGGGCAGCGCGAAGCTGCCTGCGGGGGGTCTGTGGGCGGGGAGCCCGAGGCCGCCGAGGGTGGGGCGTCGGGCCCTTCATGGTACTTTTAATGACAATGGTCTAGGAAACAGTGGATAGAGATTAACAGGCAATTGGTGACTGTGGGAACACTTTAACATTATGAAGGTTATCATAAACAACACCTTAGCCTAGAAGAATGGGCCTCCAATTACATAAACTGTAGCTGGAATTGTGCAACTATTTCAAGGAATTTAAGGAGCAGGGAGAAGCAATTGCCAGTGTTGAATGTAAGAATGCAACCCCCTAAGCGCAGGGCTGTGATGACCTGCATAACCGGCTGATTCAGCAGGAGCTCCCATTTCCGGAAACTAATCAGTCCTCCTCACTAAATAGAGTATGTGTATAGAGTACAAAGTATTTTACAGTATCATTTTAATTTTTAACTTTATAAAACATCAATACATTCTGGACATCTTTCATGTTGGCATGTGTATAATCTTATAACCTATCTCATTTTTTCCAAAGACTCCATAATATCTCTTTGTATTAACTTACTATAATTTATTGAATTAATCCTCTATTAATGGACATCTGGGTTGTTTCCAATTTTCTATGTTACAAACAATACTGTAATTGTCATAATGCCCTAGAAGATGCTATTTTTGAGAATATTTATTTCTCTGTGTCCTCACCAATGTGAGGGGTTATCAAGTGTTTTAAATGTTTTTCAATTTGTGAGGAAAAATAATATCTTATTGTGTTTAATTTGACGTTCTTTAATATTAATAAATTGAGATATCTTTTCATGTTTGTAGGACATTTACACTTCAAATTCTATGAGCTCCTGTTTCATGGCATTTGCCTATTTTTCTTTTGGGTGTGTTTATAACACTAAAAACTTGGAAATAACTAAATTGTCTATTACGTTTAGTAAATTTCTTTTTTTATTATTTAGATTTTTAGTTATTTATTTGAGAGATAGGGCCAGTAGAGAGCACAAGCAGGGGGAGCAGCAGAGGGAGAGGGAATCCCAGGGGCTGGATTCCAGGACCCTGGGATCATGAGCTGAGCCGAAGGCTTTGCATGCAGAAAAGGAAAACTGGCAGAAGGTAGTGGGGTCTCAGCATATGACCATCACAAATATCGCCTCTCTCCTGGCCCAGGTGGGCCTTTCTGCAAATCACTGGCATCTGCTTCCCACAAACCAGAGCCTCTTCTCCCATCTTTGCCTCTCACTGAGTCCCCACTCCTTGGTCCCCCATGCTGCCTCTTACCCAGTTGGGGGAAACCCCAAGAGCCCACAGCACAACAAACGTGCATTACTGTCCAAGGAAGGTAGATTTTTTCCATAGAGAAATTTTAGCCTTGTTCTGGCCAAACCACTCCCGCCCAGGTTAAGTGTAAGCCTAAAGTCTACTAAAGCGTTTTCCCATTAAAAAAGAAAAATCACTTCCAAGGAAAAATTCTGCAGTTACTCTCTTAAAGTAAGGAGCATAAGCAGCAAAGAGTCTTTAAGACAGTAAGGCTCTCCCACTCCTCTAGAGCCCACAGAGTCCTCTCATTCAGTCCTTTATTAAAGTTGCTGCCACAGTGGCTGTTTACCAACCAGAATGGAAATATTTTAGTATTTTTGTAGCCAACAGGGTTTCAATATTTTAATAGCCTAGAGCGTACCTCATACATGTCAGCCCTGAATGTAGAGATACAGAATTCTAGAATCCCTGAGTTGGGAGATCTTCCGAATGATGCTTCTGGACAATGAACTCCTCAGAAGCAAAGACTGCAACGCTTGCCGCAGTACCTGCCACCCCACAGACGCTCTGCATCTTTGAACTGGTGACCAGTTCCATGAGAGAACGAGCCGACACTCACTGCTGCTTACTGGACAAACTGCCACCTGGTCTTTTCTGGTCATCTCAAGTGTTAGGTAACTCATTCTCATGTAAAGCTGCGGTGATTTTGATTTTGTGGATCTCGCCCATTGTTTGTGCAGGAAAATGTGACTTTTAGTAATTTTACTCTTTTGTTTCCCTACAAACTGTTTATAGCAAATGTCTGGATCTCTATATATATTACACATATCGGATTAGATATTTAATATATGTATTAACATATGTCTATTATATACATTTCTGTTCTGATTTCTATCTTTCTTCAGGCAACTTTCTTTTCCTATCACAGTGCCTTAGCCTCAGAATTTTCTAGTATTCTTTATGCTGTAGCAGGAGCAGATGAGACTCACTAGCTGGGATGAGGGTGCAGAAGATACAGCAAAACCAAGAAGAGTGAAGGGCGGACAAAAGGGGCACAGAAGCCTCACGAGCCCTGAGCACTCCCTTCCCTTGGCCTTCAGCTAAGATCAGGTCTCTCTTGTGGAATCATTTACATGGACCTTGAACACCAGAGCTCTGCGGAGGGCGGGGCGACCATGAATGCTTTGGGGACAGCTGACGGCTTGGACAGCCCGGAGTGACTGGCACGCAAGCGTGTTGGAGAAAGTAGTCCCGCCACAGGCTCAAGCTTATCATGACAAGGTTCTCTAGGGACACACACCAGCTGCGCTGTATTTTCAAATCAGCAGACCCAAATCTAGTATGACTAGGGAGATGTTTATTTTGTTAAATTGCCTTGTATCTTTTCTGGGGCTGAATTTGCTATATTCTCCATGTGTAAGATGACAATGATTATTGTTGCTGTTATTAATGATAATGAGAACAAAATGCAAAGTCTTTAACAGAAATGATTTCTACTTCTTATAACACTACCATGATGTGGACACTATTATTTTCATCTTACAGATGGTGATCACACAGAAAAGAAGAGAGCCAGGCAATAAATAGATCTAAAGTCTCTATACCCCTTCCTCTCTACATGGATCCATGCCAAGTAACACAAGAGGCCTGCTTGCTCTTGACCAGGGGCAAAGCTGTAGGCTCACACTCTTCCCTCCTCCAGAAAGATAGGGGAGGTTTCCAAGTTTCCAATTTCCTTCTATTTTCAACAAAATAGGAAACTCAGTAGTGTCTCATTCAAGCATAACAAAGAGAAATAGGGTGGTGTTTGAAAGGCTCAAGAGAAGGTACAGTTCTAACTCTGCAGAAATAAAAAGGATGGGAAATTTAGAGCTGCCCCCACCCGCCACTGAACACAGGGTTACCTATATATTCAACCTGCTCTGTAGGAAAAGCATGGGCTTGTTGCATGATAGAAACGGCACTGTGACTGCAAATAGTCACAACTGCCAACAACACTGGACTGAACTTAACTCGATCATCAGAGAAACGCCCACACGAATACATACACATACACACGGATGCATGTAGTTTATGTGTCCAGTCGGTCCTCAGTATTCACAGAATCCGTATTTGTGAATCCACCTATTTGCTCAAATGTATTTGTCCCCCGCCCTCCAAACCCATACTCGGGGCACTTTGGCAGTCGTTCACAGGTAGGCAGAGAGCAGTGAAAAATTCAAGTCCCCTGATATGCCCCGTCTTCCCAGCTGAGCTGAACATGGCGACGTGCTGGCTCCTTGTTCCAGCTCTCGTCCGGTAAACCAGTGTCCTTTTCATGGTCTATTTAGTGCCTTGTTATGTGTTTTTTTTGTTGATGATTTTGCTGTTTATAATGACCTCCAAGTATCTGAAGTGCTGTCTAGTGTTCCCGAGCATACGTGGAGGGATGGTTTGCCCTCCAGAGAAAATACACGTTAGGTAAGCTTCATTCAGGCATGAGTTAGTAGTGCTGTTGGCCATGAGTTCAATATTAATGAAGCAACAGTATATACTAAATAAAGTGTCTTTAAACAGAATCACACAGAAAACAAGGTTATGCATTGATCAATTCAAGAAAGTGTTGTGCCCAGAGGCACAGAGGAACCTATCCCTGTATTTCCTAAGGAGCAATGGGTCAATATATACTAATCCAGTGTTCATGTGACCCTATAGACTATAACTACTGTGACGAACAAGAGCAAACTGTATGCCTATATACATATTATGTATGTGCGTGTGTGTGTGTATTTGTGCAGTGCCTTATCCGAATTCACTGAGGCCCTGAAAACTTAACTCTGTAATTTAGTGAGTAATGATACTTGGGGAAAACTGTTACCATAGAATAAAGTACATTTTTCTTAATTAGGGCTCAACGGTCCTATAATTGATCTTTTGTTTTGCTAGCACTAATTTTGATCAGCAATGATTTGATTGCACCGGCATGATCATGTTGCTTGGCTAATGCTTGGAAGAGTGAGGGCACGTGAGCTATACTGGTTTGTGAATGTTACTGCAAAAGCACTTAATTGGAATACGGACTACATTCCAAGCAACATTTTTACTCCAGAAATCTGTCCAAGAGTTTGTTATCTAGTTGATAAATGGATTCTTGGACATAATATTCTGTCCAGATCTCTTTGGCTATGTCAACTTAGTATCCTCAACCAACAACAACTGACTGGGTCAGACGCTGTCAAAGACAAACCTGAATCCTCCCAAATCTACTCCCCTCCAGCTGCCATGTGGGAGTGAAGCAAGGTGTTGGTCAGTTTCATTTATCTTACTGCCCCAGTTGCTCCCAGGAGCTTCCCAGCATCTCCCTGTTTTCCAGTTTCAATGCTCAGATCCAGTTTCAATGCATCTTGAATTTAGGAAAGAAATCAAGTAAAAACAAACAGTTCAAACTAAGACAACATGGATGTTTCCTATTTGATCATCTCCCTAATTAAATTATAAAAGCGGCCAGTGTGGTGGGAAGAGCCCTGGACTGGGAAGCAAGGTATTATTTCCACTGATAATGTTGATTACCTATGTTGATTAGGCAAGTGACTCAATTAGGCCTAGATCTCCTTCTCTGCAAAGGTGGAGATTGTAAAATCTCCCTTTTAGGTGAACAATAGCTATATCCTATGCTTCTAGCTGGACTCCTCAGGATAATGTTAGCATTTTCCAGATCATCTTGACTTTAGAAAGATTTCTATGGGGACGCCTGAGTGGCTCAGTTGGTTGAACACCTGCCTTCAACTCGGGTCCTGATGGTCCTGGGATCGAGCCCCACGTCGGGCTCCCTGCTCTGTGGGAAGCCTGCTTCTTCCTCTCCCACTCCCCCTGCCTGTGTTCCCTCTCTCGCTGTGTCTTTCTCTGTCAAATAAATAAATAAAATCTTAAAAAAAAGAGAAAGATTTCTATGTGCTTTAGACCCTGAAAAATGCATAAACAAACATTACGCATCGTATTCAACCTGACAACTGTCCCGTTCAGTCTCAGTTGGCCGAAGATGTTAGTTTTCCTCCATGTCATCCTCAGAGATCATAAGTATTGTTAATTTGTTAAATCATTCACTCAATAAATATTATTGAGGCCCTACGATGTTGTAGGCACATAGAAAACAAGATATGGTCCCCATTCTTAAGCCAAACCAAGATACTTGGGTGTCCAGAGTTTGATAACTCTGTGCTTTAAGGAGGTTAATAATTCAATACCCTATCAAATTATATTCTTTTAAAATATGCCCGACATTTTAAGCAATGAGAGAAATGGTTTTCTATTTAATTCAAAGATACAGAATTATTTATATTTTACCATACAAGAAATTGTGTGTGGCAAGCTGAGTTAATTGGGATCATGTTTTTTAGTTATCCTAGAGATATTTTAGGGAGTATAAAAATGACTCCCCCTCCTCCCAAGCAGCTCACCCCCACATTTCTGTCCTGGAGATTATAGGCTTTTCTTTTTCTTTTTGGTGATTATCAAATACATCAGAAAATGTTTATTAAGTTCAAAACATTAATTTAAAATATTTATTAGGTAACTTACTATAAAGCTGTAATTTCTTTTGCTTCGGGTGTCTAAATATTTATTTTATTGTTTTTTGTTATTTTTGTAACCTTTTCAACGCTCTTTGTGAAATGAGATAAGGCAGAAATAAATGATTAGCTTGATTAACATTGGTGGCATTTCTATGCACCAATTTAGCTAATGTTGTCTAGTCTGTTTATATTTTACCCTGACTGAAGTTGTTTCTTTTTTTGAGAGGCAAAATCTCCCAAATATATAATCTGCTAAGTAAAGAATTTCATGTTTCCTTTTATTACATTTTATACTATCTCTTATATAAATCAGTGTTTGGCAAAGCAAATCATATTTTTCCATCAGTTTACATTGTAAAGTCAAACCATTTTTATTTGCTCATAAATTTACCTTCAATTTTATTCCAAATCTTTAGTCTTTCCCCTTCATTTTCTTTGCACTTACAAACACTGATACAAACACTTATTTCTCAGTTCAAGCATATTGTTGGCAAATCTTTTTGTAGGGTATTTTGGTAATAAAAAATAATTTCTGTCTATAAGTCATCTGTTTTGTATATTCAGACTTTTCTCTAACTTGGTTTATTACATCGGGACGTATCTACAAATACACAGCTTTGATAAGTAATGTTTCCTGGGAGTATTGAAATACAGAGGTTAAGATTTTACCATAGAAATATTTTAATTGCTTAGGATGTCAGGTATTAGAGAACAAGACCATATATCTATGTAACCCTACTTAATGGAATCACATAAATAAAAAATATAATATTAATATTCAACATGTTATTTTTCTTGTGAAAGAAACTAAATAAGTTTTGTATAGAAATGGCTTTTTATGATGCATGGTTCTCATTTAATTTTACTAATTAGGAAAAAAAACATTATGACATTCACTGTGAATCCAAAATCAACAATTCCTTCTAAAATTTATCCAGAAGGAAACTTAATAGTCTTTTCAAGTTTTTATCCTCATTAGAAACAAAATTATTTGTCTTAACTACGTTTCTAGAATTAGTCTAAAGAAAATAAGATTTTGCTGAACAATTTGGCTGATTTTTTTCTGCTTCAGAGAGTTATTATTTTAAATGGAGTCCCTCAGTATGTGTGATCTTGTATTGTCTTAAAACTCAATCGTAATTAACTTGCCCCTCCCAACTTTATAGAAAGGGGAACAATCCTTACAATAAGACCTTTGCCATTCAATGTATTTCAAAGAAGAGAATTAGGGAAGATAAGGATGCCTGTTACCAGCTGTTTATCAACTAAGAATGTTTCTGCTCTTGGGATAGTTAGGGTGTGGTTGAAGTTTAAATGATTTGTTCAGAGAAAGAATTTTTTAAACACATAAAGTAATCTTTGACCTTTACTAGGTTGAGTCAACAAGTACAAGAGAACTGCCAGTAAGTTTTTTGCTCCTCCTCAAGAACATCAGTGAATTTGGGGAGAAAATGCCACCGGAACATCTATGTATACCTGTGGATGCTAAGTATTTTCTATTGTTATTACTTGTTATTTTATGATAAGATACCAAAGACATGTGATTGTGTTTTGCCTTGAGTTCTATTATAATAAATGTGCTCAGAAATGTTAAATTTTGGAGAAAGAAATGAGGAAAAATATTAAGTAGTCAAAACTATTATTTGCTACTATCAACTATACACCATGCATAACGTTTTATGTAAACCAATCATTGTGGTGATGATGAGAATAGCTAACATTTGTTAAGCAGCTATTATGTGCTTAACACTGCTGGGCACCTGAGGTACAATAGCGCATGTATGAGGCACGGTCCATGGACTTACAGAGGTGAAGCGTAGTGACGCGGTGTAGACAGATCAACAATTAGGATATGGGGTGGTGGGGGATGTGATGGGGAAGGACAGGCTGTCATGGAAGCACAGATTTTATTGGGGGCATAAGGAGAAGGTGGGGGTCCCACAAGACTCTCTGGATGAACTGATATCAAAACAGTATGAGTTAGCCCAAAAAGGTCAAGAATATTCTCAGAAGAAATCTTGAACCATGAAGAAATATCCAAAGGGTAGAATCGGCATGACCTTTTACAAAGGACTGAGAAATTTTCAATACGGAGAAGCAGAGAATGCAAACATGGAGATAATGAAACACAAGCTTGGCAGGGAAGCTTGGGCTGCTCATCAAAGCCACACTTGAGGAGCAGCAACGTGGGATCAGAGAGGATAGCGTCATGATCTGACATGTAAGTTAGATGGATTATGCTGTTGTTGTGCAGATAAATGATGGGAGGGGGCGAGATCATTGGCAATAAAGCAAATTAGTCAACTCGCAGTCATTTGGGAAAAAAGATGATGCTACCCCGACACTAGGGGAGTGACACGGCAGTGGATGAAATGTGATTTGATTGGCAAGGCATTTAGGATGCAGATGTGGTAGGCTTCGGTGTTAGTGTGAGGGAGGTTGAGGAAGAAAGGTATTGCCAAGTACCAGCCATTGATTTCTGGGGAGGCAAGGCTGGCATTTAATGAAATTGGGAACAGAGGAGGAGGAGCTGATTTGGGGGTGAGGGAAAATAGAGCATTTAGTTTTGACGTGCTGAGTTTTAGGTGGCCATTGGATATTCAAGTGAATCCAGAACTTACATATGAGGAAATGAAACTTAAGGAGGTTAATAAGTTGTTCAAGGTTACACGGACAGGATTTGAGCCCAGGATGATCTGGCTCCAGACTCCCTGCTCTTTATTCACTACAGAACTCTTCCCCAGAGACATGGACCTCGGCTCTCTGTGCTCTCTTGGCTGCTTATTTGAATCTATAGAATGATGTCAGAATCCCGCATTCTAATTCAGCTCTGCCATTAACTGCTTGACCTTGGGCAAATCTTGAACCTTTCAGGGTCACTGGCTCTAAAAGGAAGTAGTGAGACCAGGTCAGTATTTTTTAAAGGGGCTTTGCGAGTAAGAGTGGAAGGAGGTCAGGGAAAGAGGGGCATGAACGTCCTTCCCTAGAAAAGGCTTATCACCTGGAAGGATTTCTCAAACCATAAACTCTTACCTGAGCCCTTCTCCTCCCTCCCTATTCTGATATTCTCCCCAGCAAGCGTATCCCTTCTAGTTGAGGCTCACAGTCTTGTCTTGGCTTGTGTCCTTTAGAAATGCTCAGAGAAAAAAAAAACATTGATAACCCAGATGATCGCAAATTCCTTCATGTGCTCAAAGACACTTCAAATGCTGTCATTATAAATCACCTTCCTTAAATTATACAAGAGAGTAGTGCTTTTGCATGTTTTCTTGTTATGTTTTCCTTCACTCACATGTACTTGCTGAGTATTTGCTAGGGACCAGATCATGCTCTAGGCACTTGAGACACAGCAGTGAATAGGACAAGGTCCTGTCGCTAGTACACTCACATTCTGGTTGGGGGAGACAGATAATCAACTAAGGATGGATGAACAAAAATATCAGATGGTGGTAAGTGCTATGCAGAGAACTTCATCAGGAAGGCTGGTGGTGATGCTCTCACAACAGCGTGAGTGTACTTAATGCCACTGAACCGTACACATAAAAATGTTTAAAATGGTAAATTTAATGTTATGCATATTTACCATAATTAAAAAATAATTTTTTAAAATGTAAGGCAGGGTATAATGAAATGGCGTCTTTAAAATGCTGGAAGGAAAAAACTCAAAAAACGAACAAACAAAAAAACACAAAACCCCAGCAACCCATAACTAGACTTTAGAATTCTATATCCAGTGAAAATATTTTTCTAAAATGATGGTGTAGGGGAGAAAAACTTTTCTCTTCTTTCCTTCTAGGTTTTTTGACTGGTCTGATAAATTGACATGAGGCAGATTAACAGGAGAAAAACATATTTAATTACATATATATGGGAGCTGAAAGACATGGGACTCAAGAACAAGCCAGACAAGTGAGGCTTGTGTGCCATGCTGAGCTAAGGAATGGGTTAGGGGCCTGGGGCTTCCAAGGGGAGGACGGTAATTCATAGGAGGAAAAGAAGAGCAGGTGTCTGGTAATCAGATGTTTGCCCTGCCATAGAGATAGGTCATTCAGATTAAAATTTACCCCCAGCTGCCTTTCTGGGCCAGGCCCCCCATCTAAATTTTTTTAGGTAGGTTAGGGGGAGGTGAAGTTTTTTCTTGAATGTGATGGGTCTTGACTGCCTTCAGCTCAGAACAATCCACATGCCAAAATGGCACGTCTTGGGGCAGCCTATTCTGCTCCCCTTTAATGGTGAAATGGAGATATTTTCAAATAAATAAAAGTTGTTCCTTTCTCTTTTTTCCCTTCTTCTGGGACTCCAGTTACACTTTTTATAAGAGCAGGGATGAAGGGAATGCTACCAGATGAAAACCCAGGCCTACAAAAAATAATAAAAAGCATCGCAAATGGTAAATATACATATAAATATAAAATAGCATATTTTAAATCAATTCTTAAGTTCTTTAAATAATTATTTATGATCGATAAAAAGGCATCTACCAAGAATTTAAAGCTAAATTATACATTATAAATTATACATTATAAATTATGCATAATGAAGACAGAACACCTTTGTCGTAAGTTCGGAACAAGTTCAAGATTGACACAAGATTCTCACCACTCCTACTTAGCAACGTACTAGACATCCTAGTCAGTACAACAAGGCAAGGAAAATAAATAAAACCTACATATACTGGAAAAGAAGTAAGAAAACTGTTACTGCTTCAGACAACATGGTTTTCTATGTAGAAAACTCAAGGAATGTATATTAAAAAAAAAAAAAAAACAACTCCTAGAACTAATAAGTGAGTTGAAAAAAGTCACAGGCTATAAGGTCAATATTTTAAAAATCAATCATATTTCTATATCCTAGCAACAAACAATTGGAAGTCAAAATTTAAAAAAATCACTTATAATGGCTCCAAAAAATGAAATACTTAGCTATAAATATAATACAGTATTTGCATAATCTACATCCCAAAGACTATAAAACACTGATGAAAGAAATCAGAAAGGAATAAAGAAGAGATATTTTGTGTTCGTGTACTGGAAGACGAAATATTAAGATGTTAATTCTCCCCAAATTGATGCACAGATTTATTACAGCCACAGTAAAAATCCCAGCAGGACTCTTTTTAGTTATTGACCATATAACTCTTTATATGAAGAGTTTTACATATGAAACTTTATATGAAAAGTCAAGGAAACTAGAATAGACAAAACGATTTTGTAAAAGAAAAACAAGATTGGAAAGCTCATGCTGCCTGATTTAAAAACTTACTATGGGAACTCCTGGGTAGCTCAGTTGGTTAAGCGTCCACTGTTGATTTCGGCTCAGGTCATGATCTCAGGGTTGTGAGATCGAGCCCCATGTTGGCTCCATGCTCAGTGGGGAGTTTGCTTGACATTCTCTCTCCCTCTCCTACTATCCCGCCCCACCACATACTCTCTCTAAAATAAATAAATAAATCTTTTAAAAAAATAAAATAAAAAAATAAAAACTTACTATGAAATCACAGTGATCAAGACAGTGTGACATTTGCAAAAGGACAGACACATAGATGAATGAGCAGAATACAGAGTCCATAAATAGTTCCATACAAACATGTCCAATATATTTTTTGATAAAGGCAAAAAGACAATTCACTGGAGGAAGCATAGTTTTTTCTACAAATGGTACTGGAACAATTTAATATACATATGCCAAAAACTGAATGCCAATGCATACTTTGCATAGAAATTAACTTAAAATGGTTCATAGATTTAAAGGTAAAACATACAATTACAAAACTTTTGGAAGAAAACATAAGAGAAAATCTTCATAACCTTGGATTGGCAGAGTTCTTAGATAATCTATCAATGGTCCAAATACATAAAAGAAGAATTGCTAACTTGGAATTCACAAAATTAAAATCTTTTGCTCTGTGAAAGATACTGTTAAGACAAGCTACAGATTGGGAGAAAATATCTGCAAATCATATATCTGACAAAGGAATTATAGCCACAATATATAAATAGCTTTCAAAATTCAACAGTAAGAAAACAAACCCTAAAAAAGATAGGCAAATGATTTGAACAGACACTTCACCAAAGAAGATATATGGAGAGTAAATAAGCACATTAAAGATGCTCAACATTGCTAGTCATTAGGGAAATCCAAATTAAAATCACAATGAGATACCTTTACATACCTTTTAAAATGTTTAATACAAAAACAAAAATTAATGATACCAAGTCCTGGTGAGGATGTAGAGCATCTGGAACTCTCATACATTACTGATGGGAAGGAAAATGGTATCGCTACTCTGGAAAACAACTTGTTATTTCTTTGTAAAGTTAAACATACACTTACCATATAATGAAGCAATCTTACTCCTATGTATTTACCTTAGAGAAATGAAAACTTACGCTCACACAAAAACCTGTATTCAAATAATTGTGGCAGTGTGATTCATAATTGCAAAGACCCAAAACAACCTAAATATCCTACTTTGGGTAAATAAATAAACAAACAGTTGTACATCCATTAAATGAAACACTACTCAGGAATAAAAAGGAACAAACTACTGATACTCTCAACGACATGGATGCATTATGCCAATCAAATATATAATGCTGAGTGAAAGAAGCAAGGTTCAAAAAGTATTGTATGAAATTCTGAAAGGAACAACACTGTAGGGATAGAAACAAGATTTAAGGGTCAGGGGAAGGTTTTGATTACAAAGTTGCAGCAGGGGGCGGATTTTTTGGAGTGAAGGAACTGTATCCTGACTGTGATGGTTGTTACAGCATGCTATAATTTGTCAAAACTCACAGACCTGTACCCCAAAAAGAGGGGGATTTTTACCTCAGGTAAATTTAAAAATAATTTTTAAAAATGATGGGAAAAGAAAAAAATGGAATTGATTCTGAAAATGCTTTTAAAGCTTCTTTATGTAAAAAGAATCCTAAATAAAATTCCTAAATAAAAACACAGAGAAATTAAAAAAAAAACAAAAACGGGTGAGCAATCTGAACAATGAGGTCCTCTAGGGGAACACTACTGCCAGTGACCACTAGAGGCAGCACAGAGACGACTAAAGCCCCTCAGGCAAATCCAGAATATAAACCGCAAAAATAATCACAATCTCCATCCAGGCTTTGGAAAATTTGGAACTGCACAATTTGCAATTCTGGCCTCCTTCCTTTGTTTCACTCACTCCTGTTAGGGGGAAGGTAGGGTGGGCGGGACGGCGTGACCGCAGAAGTTTCCAAGCGGGTGCTTGAACCCTGGCGTCTGGAGGGTCCGGCCTGGGCGCAGGAGCCCCTGAAAGCTAGCATGCAGCGTTACGGTCAGCGTGGGCTGCCGGAGGGGGCGCTTTTGGGGTGAGCGTGTGCCTCCGCTCAAGCTTCTAACCCTCTCATTGGTGCCTGCCGGTTGTAACCCGAAATTGTGGGATGAGACCGACCATCTAAGCAGCACAAACGCGAACTTGCTTAGTGCCAGAATGCCGGAGGGAGCCGGGAGATGCTGAGGGAGAGAAGGAGGAGAGACTGGGGAAAGAGAAGATGAGGAGAAAGGCGCGTGTCTGAGCAGAGGCCAACTCATCCGCACCTCATTTTTTCCTTTTGCTTCAGTTTTTCTTCTTCTCTTCCTTCTTTTGCTCTCTTCTCCTTCCCCACGCACGACTGCCAGCCCTGCGTGTTCCCTCCTCTCCTGAGCTTTTCTGTCCCCTTCAGTCCTCTCTCTTCCTGTCTCACAGTCGGCTGGGTAACGGGCGTGCTTCCCGAATGTGGCAGAGAACAGACCAAAGGAGGGAAGGCTGATGGGTCCGTTTCCTGTGGCTGCCATAACAAATTACCACAACGTGGTGGCTTACAGCAGCACAGATTTATTCTCTCATATTTGGGGAGGCTGAAAGGCTGAAATCAAATTGTCGGCAGGGCCGCACTTCCTCTGAAGCCTCTAGGGGCGAACAATTCCCTGCCCCTTCCGGCTTCCGGCGGCTCCAGGGGTTCCTTGGGTTACGGCTGCATCCCGTCTCTGCCTCCCTCTTTGTGTGGCCCTCTCCTCCTTTTCCGCTGTGCTCCTTCTCTGCGTGTCTCAAGGATACTATTGGATTTAAGGCCCACCTGGATAATCTAGGATGATCTCCTCTTAGGATTCTTAACTTATGAATCTGCAAAGACCCATTTTCCAAATAAGGTGTTATTCACAGATCCCGCCAGTTAGGACATACCTTTTGCGGGGGTCACCCTTCAACCCATGATGGCTGAGAGCCCAGCTATCCCACCCTCTAGACAACGTTCAGTTCTTCCGTTCTTACTCATTCAGTAAGGCAAACACCTGCTGGTGATGAACGATTACTTAGCCTTACACTAGAATAGAACAAGTGAGAAGTAAACGCAATTCATGGGTCCTATACTTAGGGAATTGACCGTCCGATGGGAGATGTGCAATAAATCATAAAAAAAAACTCCCACAAAACCAACATAACTCAAGACAGTTAAAGAATACAATAATTCAATAATGTAATGCAAAAATGTAATTAAAAGCAATCTGGTTAGCGATCCAGGACTAGCATATCTCATGATTAAAGAACAATTAAACCAATACCATGATAGAAAAAAATGGACAAAGGAACAGAGTTCACATAAATATATACAAATTAAATATTCCAAAAGACACAAGCCTATCCATAATAAGAGAAATGCAAACTGAAATTACTTTGATATATATGTCATTTCTTACCTATTATGTAGGTAAAACCCAAAAGTTAGATATGTTCTCTTGGCGAGGCTATGGAGAAAAGGTCAGTTCATGCATTGCTGGTGAAGTGTAAATTGGTACCACCTTTACAGTGGCAATTGGATGACATCTATAAAACTTGTCCATAAAAAAATTGTGGAATGCATATTCTTTGACCCCACATGCTTACTTCCAGGGTTTTATTTTACAGAAAAATTTATACAGGTATGAAATAATCTATGTTCAAATTATCCTATGTTGCATTGTCATAAAGAGCAAAATATTGGAAATAACCCAGAGATTTTGCTATTAGGAAGCTGGGGAATATGGCTGTCAGTGAAGGGACAGAGCTCAGTCCTGAGGAAGTCCTCCTGGGGGGGGGTCCCACAAGTCAAGTCCCCCCTTCAAGGCTCCAGTCCATCATTCTTCCAAATAGCAAACATCTTCTAACCCGGTGAGTGTTTCTTTGCAGCCCTGCTCTCTTCCTGACCTCGGTTTCTACAGTAGTCTCCAGCATTTCACGGAAAGGGTTGCAAAACACTCTGAGGTCCATGGCAAAGAAGCAGATAGAAACACATGCCTACTTCTACACAGCAGCTGTTCTGGGAAGGCTGACATAAATATGCAGGGCCTGGATTCATCACAGCCCATAAAGCTATTCCCTTGGGATAAAACAAAACAAAACAAAACATCAAAAACCTGATAAACACTCAGCTTGTACCCTTCAGAGGAAATACAGGTGTCTATATATGCACACACACACACATACACACACATGCACACACAATACACATACATTCACATACACACTTATTCACTCTAAAGTTCAGCCCATTAAAAATCAATTTGTTAGGAAAAGCCCACATCAATGTATCTGTGTTTCTAGACGGAGTCCCTCTTTCCTGGAGTAGAAAAAACAAAGGATTTGAATTCAGAAGACTACTCTCTACTCTCTAGGACTTATTACCCATAAAACCTTGCATGATCACTTACTATCTTTGCGATCCCATTTCTTTTCAACAAACTGGGGACAAATGTGATACCTGCCAAATCAGGCAGCTTTTGCTGCCTAACAAACCAAGCCCAGATTTAGTAGCTTACAACACTGACAACTAATTTGTGCACAGTTCTGCACCACTTTGGACTGGGCTCAGCTGGGTGGTTCTGGTAACATCTAGCTCCCTCCTGCATTTGCAGTCAGTGACCAGGTTGCTGGTGGTTGTGCTGGTCTCAGGTGGCCTCAGGAGACAGCTTATTTCTACTTCATGTTTTATGTCTCCTCCAACTGGCTATCCCAGACTTGTTTCAAGTAGGCAGCAGGTCCCAAGAGAGAGTCAAGCTCACGAGGCCCCTTGAGGCCTAGTTTTGGACTGAATCATGTTCCCCTAAATTCATATGTTGAAGCCCTAAATCCCTAATGCAGCTATATTTGGAGATAGGAACTATAATGAAGCAATAAAGGTTAAATGAGGTCATGAAGGAAGGGCCTTAATCTGATAGGCCTGCCATCCTTCTAAGAAGAAGCAAAGACACCAGAGATCTCCTTGTCTTCACAGGACAACAGAGGAGAGGCCATATGGGGACACAGTGTGAAGACAACTATTTGCAAGCCATGAAGTGAGATCTCACCAGAAACCAACCCTGATGGCACTTGATCTTGGACTTCAGTTCTCCAGAAGTGTGAGAATATAAATTTCTGTTGTTTGAGCCCCCAGTCCATGGTATTTTGTTATGACAGCCTGAGCAGACCAATACACTTGGAGTTGGTGGAATATCACTTCTACCATATTCTATTGGCGAAAGCAAGACACTAGAGATGAGCCCAAAGACAAAGGTTAGGAGATGGACTCCATATCCTGATGGGAGGCGCTGCAAAGTCACATATCAAAGGGGCATGGATATAGGAATAATAATCTAAACCATCTGCCACACACTGTTTTTGTATGGATCACATGAAATTATAGATACATAAGCGCTTCCTCAGTTTTGAAGCCCTATATAAATGCTAACTATCCTCAGCATCTTGCCCTGCTTGGCAGCAGTTGTGACTGTTTCTTAAGTATGAGGTGACGAGGTTATGTAGATGTGTCATTGGTACATTTTTCCTGGGGAGTTAGTAGAAATCATTGCCTAATGAAGGAGTCCTATAATTCTTTTTTTTTTATTATGTTATGTTAATCACCATACATTACATCATTAGTTTTTGATGTAGTGTTCCATGATTCATTGTTTGTGCATAACACCCAGTGCTCCACGCAGAACGTGCCCTCTTTAATACCCATCACCAGGCTAACCATCCCCCCACCCCCCTCCCCTCTAGAACCCTCAGTTTGTTTTTCAGAGTCCGTAGTCTCTCATGGTTCATCTCCCCCTCCAATTTCCCCCCCTTCATTCTTCCCTTCCTGCTATCTTCTTCTTCTTCTTTTTTTTTTTTAACATATAACATATAATGTATTATTTGCTTCAGAGGTACAGATCTGTGATTCAACAGTCTTGCACAATTCACAGTGCTCACCATAGCACATACTCTCCCCAATGTCTATCACCCAGCCACCCCCTCCCTCCCACCCCCCACCACTCCAGCAACCCTCAGTTTGTTTCCTGAGATTAAGAATTCCTCATATCAGTGAGGTCATATGATACATGTCTTTCTCTGATTGACTTATATCGCTCAGCATAATACCCTCCAGTTCCATCCACGTTGTTGCAAATGGCAAGATTTCATTCTTTTTGATGGCTGCTTAATATTCCATTTTGTGTGTATATATATATATATATATATATATATATATATACACCACATCTTCTTTATCCATTCATCTGTTGATGGACATCTTGGCTCTTTCCACAGTGTGGCTATTGTGGACATTGCTGCTATAAACATCGGGGTGCACGTACCCCTTCAGATCCCTACCTTTGTATCTTTGGGGTAAATACCCAGTAGTGCAAATGCTGGATCGTATGGTAGCTCTATTTTCAACTTTTTGAAGAAACTCCATACTGTTTTCCAGAGTGGTGAAGGAGTCCTATAATTCTTATAACTGGCTCCCAAGAAGTGAATCTGCATATCTTGAAAAGTCAAAGGGGTTGAGATCTCCCAGAAGACTACCCCCCGCCCCCATCAAGGGCTGCTTCAGACTCTGACTTCTCTGGAGCTCTGCACACTTGAGGAGTTAAGAGGCAGAACACCACACTCTGCTGGTGGCATCTCCCGTGTATTGGCTCAAGTATGAAGAGATGTTAATCCGGAAGCAAAGGGCTCATTCGTTCAGGATTGTGAGCATGTTTAACACTTCAGGTCACTCACAATTCCTGAGATGTAGTTAATTCATCAAAATATCCCGGATGGTTCCTGCATGATCTTCAACACCAATCTCCAAACTATCATTGTTTGTATTACACAGTATTGCACTGAGACTATAAATAAGAACAGATTAAGACCCTATTTTCTCCTGCATCTACAATTTAGTTCATTGCCTGATACCTAATAGACACATTGAATAAATAAAAGAATGAATGAACTCAATAAATATTTGCGGAATTAATTCATTATTGAAAGGGCACGACCATGGCTTAAATTTATGAAGTATGTGAAGCACTAAAAACATCTGTGTCTTATTCATTTTTTGTCCCAAGGCCTATATAGGGGATTGCATGTAGTATGTACTCAATAAATCGTTGTTGATTTGTGCTGAAGTTATAGATCCCTTCAACTAAATATTACATTGCAAAAATAAGACAGTTAAGTGCCCCCACAATTAGAAGGTGCAATGGGTAAAATTCTACCTTTCCTTCCTGAAAAGCCATAGCTCTGTGCCCCTGTAGACTGGAAAAAGAACTATCTTCCTCCCTCCAAATACTCCTGGGGCTGGTAGTCTCAGCTATGCCAGGATCAGGGGTGACCACACCCATTTTCTTATCAGGATTAACTGGGGGATGTCAGGCACTTCCTTTCAGATTTCTTAATCCTGTTGAGGCCCTCATTAGGCTGCATGTCCTGCTCCACGACTGTTTCTGTCTCCTTCCCCACCATACCCCTCCACTTCCATCTCTCCATCTAATTCCTGAGAATTGGCCTCAGTGTAAAAGAAACTTAGAATACGTTCAAGGGTGAAGATATGAACAGCTGCCTTTAATTAAAACACACCCTTCTGCAAACTCAGACTGAGACAGATTTCCTGCCAGGGATGGTTGGCTGAGGCTCAGAGGTGTTGAAATCCTCCAGGGAACTGCCAGTGAGCTACCCAAGGCTTGTCCTAAATTCCCAGCATCGTCATCTCTGCAGAAGTTGTCCCAGGTGATGTCCCTCCCGCCCCACCCCCGCATTTACACAGCCGGGGACTGCTTGAGTAAACCCTGTGGATCATGGGGATGAAGCTGCTTCCTTGTCTTTCTCCTAGATCAGAAGCCCAGGAGGAATGGTCACCCCCAGGCTTTAGAGATTTTGTTGTTCACAAAGTGGTGTCCCAGAGACACCCTAAGCCATGCCTAGGCATTCCTGAAATTCACCATTGCGTCTAACTACCAAGCGAATTGCTTCTTCATTTTCCCGATTTTACCTCCCTCTTTGGGGGATCTGGCAACATTGTAAATGCATTCATTAAATAATCCCAGGTTTAGGGTACCTCCTTGAATATAAAGATGGTGACACAGAACCCCCATCTTAGGGCGCCTGGGTGGCTCAGTTGGTTAAGCGACTGCCTTCGGCTCAGGTCATGATCCTGGAGTCCCTGGATCGAGTCCCACATCGGGCTCCCTGCTCAGCGGGGGGTTTGCTTCTCCCTCTGACCCTCTTCCCTCTCGTGCTCTCTGTCTCTCATAATCTTTCTCTCAAATAAATAAATCTTAAAAAAAAAAGAACCCCCATCTCAGGGCCTGGACTGTGGTTCTCTCTTTTTTCCCATCTCCTAGACCCTCTCCCATGTTCACCTGTCCTTGAATTTTTGGAACAAGGACATAAGCACAATTTTCTAGAATGCAGACTCCTCAGGATTGCCCTAGGGAATGGAGCCTCCACATTCCAGTTTCTTAAGAAGACCACTGCAGTAATGCCTCCAGGCCATCTCAAGCCATCATTCAGCAGGAAGAATAAAACAGCTGATAGTACTGAGGCCTTCCTCTGGCCTGTGCAGCTAATCTGTCAGAGAGATGCTTCATGTGGACTTAGTTCGTGCGAAAACACCACGAGGTGGAATTGTCACTTCTATATCCTCACAAGGAAAGCAGCTGGGGAAGGAAGATAACCCCATTGGAGTTCCAGTCCATGTGGTGGCTCAAGTCGCATCAGTGGCCTCCAGGGCCCTGGAAGTGTGCAAAGAAAGAGCTGATTTAAGGGGGTTCATCAAGCTCATGGGTCCTTGAACAAACTGATCCCCAGAGGGTTTCCAGGCAGCCGGGAGAAAGGGAGCCAGGAACTGATGATAGCAGAGAGAATGTTGCTCAGTGAACTGGACCGGGCCTGCTTCAGAGGGATGAGGGGACAGAGGGGTGGGTGAAGGGGGGGCGGGGGCTTGACCTTGGAGGGCAGGTGTTTTAAGGCACTCTTAGTGGTTTCAGATTTTTATCCTGAGGGTACTGTCTCATCAGAGGAAGGAGATGCTCGGTGTAGCTTTCCATTTGGAAACATTTGAAATCTTTTTAAAGATTTTTAAAAAGCCTTCCACCTTTTTTAAAAAGTTCCATCCCGTGGTGGGTTGGGGAACAGTGTGGGGCAGGAGTGGAGACAGATGGCGGGTGAGTAGGCTGCTGGGCTGGGCCAGGCACGAGAAACAGGGGGCTGTCTCACTTTGTGGCAGGAAAGATGGAGAGAGATGTTCAGATTTGAAAAAGTTTCTTAGAAATACAGAAGAGGGGCGCCTGGGTGGCTCAGTCATTAAGCGTCTGCCTTGTGGCTCAGGTCATGATCCCAGGGTCGTGGGATCGAGCCCCGCGTCGGGCTCCCTGCTCGGCGGGAAGCCTGTTTCTGCCTCTCCCACACCCCCTGCTTGTGTTCCCTCTCTCGCTGTGTCTCTCTGTCAAATAAATAAATAAAATCTTTAAAAAAAAAAAAAGAAATACAGAACAAACTGATGAATTGGGTGAACGGAGGGAGCCAGGAATGACTTCCAGTTTTCTGGCTTGAGCGACTGGGAGGAGGAGATTGTGGATGGGCTGAGGGACAGGTGCTCACAGGAGATTTGCCAGCAGGAGGGATGTGTCAACAGGGCTCAGTGCTGCACAGAGGCTTCTTAGGGCTCCCTCTCCAGAGGGACAAAGTAATGATCCTACCTCAGTCATTTTAGGCTGATGCTCACCTCTCCTTCCCCATCATCCCTCACCCAGCTGGGGGAAAAATTAAAAATAAAGCTTCATCTCACACCTACAAACTCATACATATAATATATGCTTTAAAAAATAACTGGAAGAAAATACACTCAGAGGTGCTTACTCCGGGTAGTGGGGTTCTGAGTTTTTATTTAGTATTTTCCAAAAGATTGGTGATGAATTTGTATTAAAAGCATGCTAAGAAAAAAAATCAGCAAAACAAAAATAATCACTTTGAAGACTGCAACAACAAGATTTTGGTTCCATCCTGAGAACTGCTTTTCCTTCTAGATCAGCAAAGCCCATTCATTATATCTGTGACTTCTCTTCATAACATGTAAAAAGTTCTAAAGATGATGCTGTGAGCTCTATGGTCAAATAATCTTTGACAAAGCAGGAAAAAATATGCAATGGAAAAAAGACAGTCTCTTCAATTAATGGTGCTGGGAAAATTGGACAGCCACATGCAGAAGAATGAAACTCGACCATTCTCTAACACCATACACAAAGATAAACTCAAAACGGATGAAAGGCCTCATTGTGAGACAGGAATCCATCAAAATCCTAGAGAAGAATGTAGGCAGTAACCTCTATGACATCGGCCACAGCAACTTCTTTCAAGATATATCTCCAAAAGCTAGTGAAACTAAAGCAAAAATGAACTTTTGGGACTTCATCAAGATAAAAAGCTTCTGCATAGCAAAGGAAACAGTCAACAAAACAAAGATGAAACCCACAGAATGGGAGAAGATATTTGCAAATGACACTACAGATAAAGGGCCGGTATCCAAGATCTATAAAGAACTTCTCAAACTCAACACCCAAAAAACAAATAATCAAGTCAAAAAATGGGCAGAAGACATGAACAGACACTTCTCCAAAGAAGACATACAAATGGCTAATAGACACATGGAAAAATGTTCATCATCAATAGCCATCAGGGAAATTCAAATCAAAACCACATCGAGATACCACCTTTCACCAGGTAGAATGGCAAAAATGGACAAGGCAAGAAACAACAAATGTTGGAAAGGTTGTGGAGAAAGGGGAACACTCTTACACTGTTGGTGGGAATGCAAGTTGGTACAGCCACTCTGGAAAACAGTGTGGAGGTTCCTCAAAAAATTAAAAATAGAGCTACCCTATGACCCAGCAATTGCACTCCTGGGTATTTACCCCAAAGACACAGATGTAGTGAAATGAAGGGCCATATGCACCCCAATGTTCAGAGCAGCAGTGTACACAATAGCCAAACTGTGGAAAGAGCCAAGATGCCCATCAACAGACGAATGGATAAAGAAGATGTGTCCATATATACAGTGGACTATTACTCAGCCATCAGAAAGGATGAATACCCAACTTTTACGTCAACATGGATGGGACTGGAGGAGATTATGCTAAGTGAAATAAGTCAAGCAGAGAAAGTCAATTATCATATGGTTTCACTTATTTGTGGAACATAAGGAAGAGCATGGAGGACGTTAGGAGAAGGAAGGGAAAAATGAAGGGGGGGAAATCAGAGGGAGAGATGAACCATGAGAAACTATGGACTCTGAGAAACAAACTGAAGGTTTTAGAGGGGAGGGGGGTGGGGGGATGGGTGAGCCCAGTGATGGGTATTAGGGAGGGCAGTACGGCATGGAGCACTGGCTGTTATACGAAAACAATGGATCGTGGACCACTACATCAAAAGCTAATGATGTATTGTATGGTGACTAACATAACATAATAATAAAATGTAAAAAAATAAAAAAATAAAGATGTTGCTGTTTCAGATGATCAGCTGTCAGAGTGAGCTGGTGTGAGCGACCCTGGGTTTATAAAATAATAGGAAAGGCTTTGAATTTCTGAACTGCTTCCAGGTCTTCTTCGAAGTTACAGGGCTTGGGACAAGCCACATTTTACCTTCTCACTTCCTCCCTCTGCACCAATATTGCATAAATAGAACTGAATTTTGGTTATAATAATAATGGCTAATATTTATTAAGAGTTTACCACGTGTGGAGTACAGTTCTGTAGACTTTCCATGAAACCTTCATAACAAGCCAGTGACTGGAAACAATTATTTTTAAAGATGAAAAAAATTAAAGCTTAGATGAAATGTCAGACAGAGAGACAAATACTGGATGATCTCACTTATATGTCGAACTTAAAAAAAATCAAATTCATAGAAATAAGGAACAGATTGGTGGTTGCCAGAGGCAAGGGGGAGAATGGGTAAAGGTGATCTTGATATTAATAGGCTCTGAGGATATAATGTACAGCAAGGTGACTATCTTTGACAACACTGTCTTGTGTATTTGAAAGTTGCTAAGAGAGTAGATCTCACAAGTTCTCATCACAAGAAAAAAATTGGTAACAATGTGAGGTGATGAATGTTATCTAAACTTACTGTGGTCATCATTTCAGCACATAAAAATATATCAAATCATGTTGTACACCTTAAACTAATGCACTGTTATGTGTCAATTATGTCTAATAAAATTGGGGGAAAACAAAAACAAAAAACAAAAAAACCCCACAAATAAAGAAAAAAAACCAAAAAATTGAAGCATAGCTAGGTTATGTAATTCATATAGTTTCCCAGATAGATTCCCAGAATCTAAATCTAACCCATCTGACTTCAGAGACTACTGTCCTAACTACTATACCGTTTTACTTCTCCTGCAAGAAATTGGATTCAAATCCTCACTGGCTTGCGGCGCCTGGGTGGCTCAGTCGGTAAGCGTCTGCCTTCGGCTCAGGTCATGATCCCAGGGTCCTGGGATCGAGCCCCGCATCGGGCTCCCTACTCGGAGGAAAGCCCGCTTCTCCCTCTGCCCACTTCCCCTGCTTGTGTTCCCTCTCCGGCTGTCTTTCTCTCTGTCAAATAAATAAAAATCTTTAATAAAAAAATTTAAAAAAATAAGAGCCAGCAGGAATCAGAGTTCTTCCCTGAAATAGTTTACCATGTGGTGGTGGAGAAAGGGTCGGTACTGTCTGTGGATAGGATTCTGTGCGGTCCACTAAGGAATGCAGACGAGAGGGACCTAACTCCATCTGGGGGCTCTTGCAACCAATGTCATAGTTAAAACTGAAAGAAGAGTAGGTGCTGTATTATGATTTGTACTGTATACAAAGGAGGAGAGTTCCAGGAGCTAGAAGAGCTGATATGGGTGGATCTGATCAGAGCCCCTCCCCCCAAATATGTCAATGGTGAGGGGCACCATGTTGATTGCAATGCTTCCCTGGAATTTGTTGCAGGTATTGGAGATCTGATTTGTTTTTTAAATATAAAGGTAGACACCACTTCCTTTATACACGCATTACAATAATAGAATCTTTGAACTCCTAGTGCTTGAACTTCTTATCTTAAGTGAGAAAATGAAAGCCCAGAGCAGGTAAGTGATTTGCCTGAGATCACACAACTACTGGCTAGAAAGTCAGGTCTAGACCCTGTCTGTCCTCTCCTGAATCCTATCACCTTTGGAGCCTCGTTCCATCTATTCATGGACTTACAAGCTGCTATGCACAAGAGTATCTGCTATGGGAAAGTGTCAGGGCCGAAGTCCTCCCAGAAGAAGGAGTATCTTTCTCTCACTTTGCAAAAGCACTTTATCGCAAGCAGCTGCCCTCTTGAAACTAATGTTGCCAACCTACAGAAACCTAAATTTCTTCCCACATTGTATTAATGCAGTGACGTTTCCTGTATTTTTATCCATGGGGTTCAAATAATTTAGTGATTATTGCTTTAGTGCTTCCTGGCACACAGGACCAGTTCTAGAAGGTCTATTTCCAGCAAGTTCTGCCCCTGTGGCACCATAGCGACTTCTCTGCCAATCAGTGGTTCATGGCGATACCCTTTCCAATTGGGTCACGGGATGGTTGGAGGCAAGAGCAATCTATCTCAGCTCCCAGGTGGTGGCTGTCCTTTATCTTTATTCCTGTATTTTTGGGGGTTCTCTTTACTCCTTACTGGCCAATCTCTCATTACTTCTTATTAGCCATCCCTGTTATGGGTAATAATTATATTAAATGCTCCCTGTTCAAATTACTCCATTTTCTCTCTCCTGATCAGACTCTGACCAATTCACAACCCTCAGATATTCCTCTACCAGCCAGACATAGCCTGCCTCCTTAGAGGAGAAAAAATTATGGCCCTACCAAGAGCTACATGCTGGTTGCACATGCTCCCTACCTGGAAGTCCATGTCCTAGTAGATAATCCAGGAGTTCATGCAGGGGAATGAAGAATAAGCATTGCCTCTTGAATTTCCCTGAGCTCCCTGACTAAAGCGATAGAGAGACACATGATCACATACACATAATATGGTCAGTGGTGGTGGGTAACACAGGCTCACAGATGTTCCAGGAGCTGTGTTTTGGGGGAAGGAGGTCCCTGACAGTTACCCTGAGGGAGACTCTTGAATCTTGAAGGTAGATTGAGGCTTTGCCAGGCAGGTGGTGGGCAAAGAATATGCTAAACTGAGGTGACAGGACAAACTGTTAAATATTTGATTCTAACATGAGCAATGAGCCTTGATGTTCCTGTAGAGCAGAATCACCTCAACTATTGGGCCAGATGATGACATGAGGCAGTAGCCTTTATCACAGTTTATTATTCTCCCTGGCTCCCACCTGACCATCAGCACTGAACAGGTGGTGCCTTTGTGTTTTGTAGTAAACAATGAGCATTATAGGAACTAGTTTTACAACCAGCTGCTCAAAATAGCAGAATACTCAGGGAGTTTTAAAGCTGGAATATGGCCTCCATCCCATCATTTTACAGAATAATAAACTGACATCAGGTTGTCAAAGACTCAAGAACGAGTCAGAGAGACAACTGTGATTGAGTGTCTTGGAAAACTGTGTGGGAACTTTTTGCTGCCATTTTTGTAGGGTATGAATCAGCAGTTATACTTGTGGACTGGAACTAGAAAGAAATTAATAATCCAGGTCATTTTAACTCAAGGAAAATCCCTTCAAAAAGGGCATGAGGAGGTCCAAGATGGGCCCCATATTCCCTACTTAACGGACAGGTCAATCGGTAGCTCCTCTAATGGACAGGGACCTTCAGCTTCTTCAACATGATTCTCTCTAGTTTTAGGGCCAGAAATTTCTGTCTCACGGGTAACAATCTTGTTACACATCTCAGATAAAACCACTTCCTCATGGATCTTTTTAATTGCACGAGGTTTTCCAACAACTCTGACATGGTAATGACTGGTCCAAGATTTTGTCATCTGTAGCACAATTCAGTTTGGAAGTAGGGCTGAATTCCTTGACTTGAATATGTGGAAGGATCACTTATGTCCTCTGTCTTATTTATTGTGGTCTATAGCTGTTCCCATTTCTATACAAATGGTCAGCTGTCCTCTGCTAGGGAAGGCCTACATTGTTTCCCTGTATCCTATCTCCTTAGTAATAATCTTCTCTCATCATGAACGCTATCCTTCCCATATTCCAAATCTGCAGGGCCATCTTTTGACAAAGTGGCTGTGTCTACATGCTGAACCTGCAGGAGGCCGGAGAAGGCCCTATGCCTCCTGGCACCCCCTCTTCTATGACCCTGAGCCTAACTGGAATGCACGTGCAATGGCTGGGAGGCAAAGAGAGTATGGGGTGGCGTACTACAGAGAAGAGCTGAGAAGAATGATGCCTAATGGACAGCCAGCTTATCAATGACAAAGTTTGCCCAGGGCTGCACACTTGTTTCTAGTCTCAGGTACTTGTATGGTGATACTCAAATGGTATAAAATATCTCTTGTCCCACTTTCTACTTGCCATGGAGATAAACTTGAGCTTATTCCAAGAAAGAATCTCCTACATTTCTGTATGATTATAATAAAATGCTCCATGAATCAAATAGACTTTTAAAGATCAGTTTCCTCTGCTGTATCTATCAGGCCAACTTTTTGTGTGTTAGTTTCTGATGTCTGGCTGACCTGACTCGGCTAGGGAAAAATAATACTCTTTCTCTCTTTTCCTCATAAAAAGTGTCCTGTGGTCACTGGATATTATTATCCCACTCTTTTACTTATTCCTTTCTGATTCACTTTTTATTTGAAATTCTTCCTGCTCATTTTTATTATTTATTTGAAGGCACCAAAATTTTCCTCTGAGCATCTTGGAAGAACTATTTTTTTAATAGATTTTATTTATTTGTCAGAGAGAGAGAGAGCACACAAGCAGGGGAAGAGACAGGCAGATGGAGAAGCAGGCTCCCCTCTGAGCAGGGAGCCCAACTGGAACTCGATCCCAGGACCCTGGGATCATGACCCAAGGGGGAGGCAGACACTTAATCAACTGAGCCACCCAGGCATCCCTCAGGAGAACTGTTTCTGACAAAGCTTTAGCCAGTGCTACTGTTCATTAGGTTTATAGTTTCTTTCTAAGGATGTGGCAAAATCAGGCTTGCTGAGTTCACGTTATATTTCAAAGCACAAAAAGTACTTCTCAGTGTTATACTGAAGCAGAATGTCCTAACTGCATACACAAAATAGAGTCTCTGCTCTTGAAATGCAAATCACAATGGGACGAACAATGTGAACAATGGAAGTATGAACAAAAAGGGACGTTCAAGTGACTGTGATACGAGTCACTGCTCAGCAAGGAGAGACACAGAAGCGAAAACTACCCTGTGTGTATAATTATCATGGTTATAAAAGCATTTAGCCAACACACACCTAGATTTTTGTCCCATTTCTCCCCATATCATTTGGAAGCATGGTATTAAAATTTCTTTAATGGTTTCCAAACTTGCGGGTGAAATTTCATTTGTAAGGCGTTTTAAGCAAAAAGTCTCTAATCTAACTCCAAATTTAATTCAACACTTTCCCTTGATTTACTATAAATTATCTTGAAGTTTAAAAAACTTAAATCTGTATACATAGTATGAGAATGTAATTAATCATCTGTAAAGCATATAAATCCCGGCAAGACACTGTCAAATTATCTCATCTTACCCATGATCTTTTCATCCCACCAATTTTGCTTGGTTTCTGATTTCACTGAGTTGGGATTAAATCAGGGCATTCCTCCCACTGCACAATTAGGACTGCTTTAAAACGGTGTAATTACAAACCTCAACTGCAGATTGTGTATTGCACTCTCTGTCATAATTGCCATTAGCATGGTTTTCAATTCTTCCAGAACAGTGAGGTAAAGATGTCATGTGAATAAGCTCCACTGCTATATGTCTGCTATGGATTATCTGCGGCAATTATAGACTTGGATGCGATCCCAGACAAGATATAGAACCCGGGAAAATGCCAATGCTTTGTGAATTGAGAGGAATTTTTAAGAAAAAAAAATGTTTTTTAAAACAATAAAACTATGAATGAAAGAGTGTAAAATTTTAAAATTATGCAATTGCAGGCTTGATTTTGTAAATGGGTACAGTCCTAATCTATTGGTCCTCCTGGGAGGCGGAAAGTATTGTGGGTAGTTATCCACCCTAATTTTGATTACTTTCTACACAGTGGAATCAAAATGCCTTACGGAGGTGTTCCAAAGCCTTATTTGGCAGCTTCTGCTTGCTTTACTCCTGGTGATCTGCCAGGCCTCAGTCCCCTCCTTACCATGAACTTCTCCAGCATGTTCTCCACTCCCTCTTCTTCATCAGACTCTAGAGATGGGAGACCCACTTAAAACCAAATATAAAGTCTTCCTCATCCTGGAAGCTCACACTGATGAGACTCTGGTCACGTATTTCCAGTTCTAAATACACAACAAAAATAACTCTTTTCATGATTTAAAAAAAAAAAAAGCTCATATATTTTCCCTTTTAACATAAGGTATTCATAGTTCATAATCCTCATATGAACAATTTCCTTTGGATTAAGCCTTTGGTACATGGAAATCATGTATCAAATGGTAAACTCTTTTATTGTGCTGGTACCCAAACTTAATTCACTAATTTAAGTCCATTTTAGCTATTTTCATCGAGTTTCTTTGTTCAGTCTCTTCAGCCAATGAACATGTTTTGCTATTTTATAAATAACTAATTTGAGAGAAACAAAAACCTGCCCCTTTCTGTGTAACACATTCAGAAGCTCCAATCAAGTTCTTGCTTATAATTATCTAAACCATATGTATATATGGTTTAATTACATATATATATATATATTTACACACACATACACACATACATACTTTGACCACTACAATTTCCTTGCTATGTATTTCTAGATGGTTATAAATGAACTGAATTGTGGTGGGAATGATCCCAGTGGCCCTTAACAACTACAATAACTCTCTTGCAATCTGCTGAAAGCAAGTGGTATTCATTTACTCCTTTTCTTGAAGTTCATAACAAAAGCAAACAGGTAGATTTTTGTTCATAATCTTCAGATTAGTACACCTAAAGGCTTTGAAACCAGATACATGCATAAGTCAGACTAAAGAAATAAGCTTTTGAAGCAAAGGGGTGGGAAATGAAGTGAGCTTTGCACAAAGAATTTAGTCCATCTGAGTAAGTGTTTTCAGACAATGGTTAGTAAGGTTAAGGATGGATAGTAAAAAGAATTATTACTGGCATTGTGAGCTACTCTACTGTATGAAGTAACAAAGAGAATTTAGGAGTAACTATTTAGTACTTCTCCCTCCCTTCCTCAAATTTAGTTAGTAAATAGAGATATTGGGTCAACTGGTTCCAGCCTGGGTGTTACTAGTTTTCAGAAATGTTCTCCTCCCTGTAGCTTTCCAAGAGTAGATATTGGGTTGTGTGGCAAATGATTAACTCTGTCACTTTGGCTTTTGTATGCCTGCTTTTAAGTATGAAGGACTTCAGTCTTGCAATGGAAAAAACACAAAAGTCACGTTAAGTTTTACAGTGCAACAATTTTAATAGTCCACACTAAAATAGGCAGTACAGTTTTGTAGTTCAACATTAAAAGCAATCTTGCCTTACTTAAAAATGCTTCTACCTAAGGTTTCCTGCCCTCTCTTGTCCCTTCACTTAAGGTCTGAGTCTACCAAGTACGTCTAAAGTGCATTTCTCTGGCGTTAATTTGCTTTCCAATAGCAAGTCCTGAATCAAAGCACGGCCTCCTCATTCGAGGGGCTGTGCAGTCCCAGCTGGGTTACCAACTCAGAGAAGTACCCTTCTCACTCCCCAGGCGGAACAAGGGGTGGAGGCCACGGGAGAACTTTTGGGGAAAAAATAATTATGCCAACTTCCTCTGTGGCAGGTATATTCTCTTACCACAGATAAATACTCAATGCCTCCTTGAGTCATGAAATATTGAAAACTCAGTGGACACTTCGATTTCCAGGAAAATAAAATCGTGGAGGCCTTGTGTAAATATTCTGAAGTTGGTGGGATGAGACACTGGGTATTGGGGCGGGCCAGAAATCTCGGGTTTGGAACTGGGGGTAGAGAGGAGTGGTGGGAAGACACAGTCCTGGAGCCCTCTGGCTATTGCGTGTCGCCGTGCGGGTCACCAGGGAAGTCCGCCTCCTCCGGGGACCTGACTCCTTCGGGGAGCAGAGTGGCGCGAACTTTCCTCTTCTCTTTAAAGCGGCCGGAGCGCGAGATCTTCAAATTGCGGCGGTTGCCGCCCGATTTCTCTCCGCACAACTTGTCGGGCTTGTGGGGCTCGCCGGTCCCCCCGAGGAGATTGGGGTGCTGATTCTCCCGGGAGCTGCTAGTCCAGTCCGGGCTGGGCGGCGCGGGCGGCGCGGGCTCCCCGGGGGCGGCTTGCGCGGGAGGCTGTGCCCCTACCGCGGCTTCCTTGCTTTTCTTCCTGCTGTTGGTTAGCGATTTCCACCAGGGCCCGGAGCTGCCGGTGCCGCCGCTGTGGGCCATGGCCGGCCGGCCGAGGGGCCCGGGGCGCGGCGGGTGCGGAAGGGCTCGCTCTCCCGGTGGGGCAGGCGGTCTGCGGGGTGGGAGCCTAGGCAGCCGCCTGTGCGGGTGGAAGCAAACAGAACTTCGTTACGGGGTTTGTCTAAGTCACATACCCCCAACCGCACTTCCTCCCCTCGCCCCGCCCGGCACGCGGTCCCCCAGCCGTGCGCGGGGAGCTGCGCGGCCCTCCGAGTGCCCGGCTGCGCCCCAGAGAGCGAAGGCGGACGAGTGGCCCCCAGGGCGCCACCGTCTGGTCTCCAGACAGCTTGGCACTCCCCCGCCTCAAACCGTTCCTGGCCTCCCCGGCCGGTGCGGTGACCCGCGCGCCCCGGGTCCCCAGGGGAGTTTCCCGGGCATCTGAATGAACCGGGCTCGAGAGGGAAGCTGGCCTGTCCCCTCACCTCTACCGACTGTAGAGGGACGCCCAAAGGTGACCCACTTGGTCCAGAGGGGCCTTCTCTTCGATGAGCACCTGGGAGGAGGGCGCCCGGGAGCGAGCACGTCCCTCCTATAGGTGAGCACTGAATATGAGACCCCTGTCAACAGTTCCGAAATTTCCCTCAAAGGCTTTTTTCCATGGACTTCTCTCACATGACCCTTTTCCATGTGATTTTTCAGGGGGAATTTACACGCCAACAAGAGAGAGGGTCAAGCTCACGGTGTTTGGTTTGTTTCTTTTAAATTCTGCTTTCGACAGAACTTCTGCCTTGTCGCTTTCAGAGAAACATGTCTAGACTTAACTTCCCTTGAAAACCGCCATCCCACGCTTCCTTTTATTCCCCAGAGACCAATCTTACGCCTCTTTGAAGCCACCCCCAGCGGATGGTTGAGATGAGGCCAAGCGGCAAATGTCCTCTTCTCTCAGTTCTGTATTAAAATATGCACCGAGCCTGTTTGTACCAGGCAACTCAACTCTTGAGATTTTTAGTTACAAATGAAAGATTTTTTTGTTTGTTTCGCAGTTCCTTTCTCCAGAGAGGAAACATGCTGTGCGCAACCAGGAACTCCAAACCGTTGGGCTTCTCCCCAACTTTTAAAACAGGGCTCTGCGGAGCGAAAAGGCTGTTTCTTGACCCTGAAGGTGCTAATATCGGAAGCGAGAGTCCTGTGAGCACTTTCTGTGCTGGCTCTATGGGCGCTAACTCTTACGAATGCGCAGGATTCGCTTGTGCGGAGGAGCAGTTCCAGGTTTCCTCTGGGCTCCTTCCCATCCCACGCGCCTGGCGCTCCCGGGATTTGCCGGCGCGCGGGGGAGCGAAACTTCAGAGGTGTTTGTTGTTGGAGGCTTTGCTCCCGGAACCGCTGGGAAAGTTGGAGCGCCTACGCGAGGCGGCGCGGTGGCCTCCGCAGCAGGGACCTGGGCCCCGGCTCCTCCCCAGACGCCCCGAGGGCACACTCGGGCTGCGACTTGAAAACAATAGAAGATAAAACCGCCAAAAGTTCTTCCCGTAAAAAGGCACCCACTCCCCCCAGGCACAGTTTGCAGTTGGGTTTGCAAACATCCTGCTCCCTCTATTGTACAGATCGGAGAAGCACCCCCAAATTATTCATTGGTGGTGGGGGTGTCCTGATGGCTGCCTCTGTCTTCCACCCTACATTCTCTTTTTCACAACCGTGTGCGCGGAAACGCTTTGCAGTAATTGCACAAGGAAAAGACTGCAAATTACGCAAATGTACGCGGAGCGCCTGCGGCTCGCAACTTCTCCGCGGGAGCTGGGGGGAGTCTACCCCAGGTTGACACCCCGGAATGGGCTGTGTCTTGGCGGACGCAGAATAACCCTCATCGCTCACCTGTTCGGGTTTCCCAGGATTCCACGACTCCGCGTTGCCCTCGCCTCCAAGAGAACGGAGGGGGTGCACTTGGGACAACCTGGAAGCCAGGCGCAGCGTCCTCCCGCGCAGTCTTGGGGAGGTCGGGCTTCTTTCTGGAAGGTGTGTCAGCCGAAATCTCTGCAGTCCAGCTAAGCCGATTACTATTGTTGGTCTCCCCCGGCGCCTCTAACTTCTGCCCGCCGCAGCGTGGCGGCAGTTCTGGGCTCGCGGTGAGTTCGGCTCCGGCCGAAGGGCGCCCGGCGAACAGGTGCCAGGCTCACTGCCCCAGGTAAATGCCCAGGCAGGCTCTCCAGGTTAGTAAGCCTTTCATTCTCGCGCGCGTCCCTCTTCCCTGCTAGCGCCTGTTCCCGGCAGCCGCGGGGAGATGGGACCTCGGCTGCTCACTCTGGTGCATTGAATTTGCCTACACGTCGGTCCTCTGCTCTGGAAAAGACATCTCTCTGCCCACCTGCTGGTTATTCGCCAAGTGATTCGAGAAACCAGAACCCCGGGTCAGATGGGGGGTAAAAAAACAACAAAAAAAACCAACAACAAACAACCGAGGAGGTGGCCACAGCTGCCACAGGTGCAGGTAGGAACTTCGCGTTCCCGCCCTCCTGGGGACGAGATTGGATCAGGTCGCGTACGTGGCGCCAGCCTGGGGTGTCTGATTGGAGAAACGCCGTGCTGCGCCGCTCGCCGGTCCGACTCCTTCTCCAAGAAGGAACGGTAGACCAGGTGACCGAGGCTGTATGTAGGTGGGCACCGCTGTGTAAATGTCGCCCCAGCTCTCTCTCTGCCCCTGCCCCGTTTTCTTTTCTCCTTTCCTCTCCGAGTCCCTAGCCATGGCCACTCGGCTCTCAGGATTCCAGTTTTGTAATTCCCAGGACCTGTTTCATACCCAGGCAAAATGTTGCAGAGTTGCAGGCACTCTAAGTTGAAAGGCGTAATATTAACGGTTCGCTGTGTGCCAGCCAGGCGCTTTTTCCAGGGCTTTCTGGGGATTAACTCGTTTACTCCTCACAGGAGCCCTAGGACGTAGGTGCTGTTGTTTTCCTCACTTGATAGGCGAGGAGACCCTAGCGCTGAAAGCTAAATGGTTGCTCAAAGTTGCACGCCTGGTTAACAGAGTCGGATTTGAACCCAGGAGGTCTGATCCAGCTCCCACGGTGTTCACTAGCACGTTAGACCAATCCCTGTCAGTCTTGGGCTCTTAAAATAACTAAGTGAGGATGTGAATTTCCTTCCCTCAGCTCTGGAAGTCCAGCGGACAGGCACTCCGCCTGGGGAGTACAAATCCAGATCTGAGCCGCTAGAGGAAGTGAACCAGTGGATTTCCGCAAGGGTTCAGGGGGCTTTTTGCTCCTGGGAACATATGTGTACTTTTTATTGGTTGGGCAGAAAGGCATTGGCATAAGGTCATTTTCACTAATGAAAGCAGAGGTACAAACTGCTTCATCTTCCGGGATGCTCTTCCTTTTCAAAGCACTATTTTGATGTTCCTTCAGGTCATGAATAACTCCCCTTAAGGAGTGGGTATAGAGCAACTGACATCTGAGCATCTTTGTTCTGAGGACTTTCTGAAGCATAAAAATAGTGAAAGACATGACGACTACCTCAAATAACTTACAATGTAGAATTAGTGGAAAGAAATTTTTATGGAGTATTTCAATGCCTGAACTATGATAAAACATGAATACTTTCTATCTTTAATTTCTGAATTAGGCATTCGTGGATTTTTAAGTGATAGGCACAACAGTGTGTATTTGAAAGTGAGACAACTTCACGTATGTATTGCAATTAGTTTTAGAGAGTAAACTTTCAGTCAGAGCACCAGGACTGGAACAGAGGCAGGCCACCCCCTGGGAGGGGAGGACAGGACAAGTCATTCTAGTGATGTCCCATTACAGATGAAGATACTGGATCAAGGAGGAAGGCTTAAAAAGGAGATACTTGCACAGCCTCCCTTGTAACTAGGAGTACCCGTGTGATCCAGTTCTGACTTTGGGGGCCATAAGGAAGACTGCTGGAAGTGTTTCTTCCCTGGATAAAGGACAGAGCCTTCTGAGAGAAGACCATCTTTTGCTATGCCCTTGATTCTTACATTCAAGCCTAGCATGAGGATGTAATGTCTGGTGTTGCAGCAGCCATTTTGCAACACTGAGGCCACAGGCATGGGAATAAAAACCAACATGCTAAGGACGATGGCATGGGAGTGTGAGAAGTGTCTGGGTCTTGATGATATCGATAAGCCCCTGAAAGAACCCTGGAACCATCTACCTCCAGACTACTGGTTGAGTGAGGTAATATGATTCCTATGATTTAAGCACAGATTTAAATACAGTTTCCTGTTACTAGGAACAAAAAGTGTTCCTCCTTTATACAGTCTATTAGAGTTAGAGAAAAAAATGATATTGTTCAAAGGGGAAAAAAGATAGCATTGTCACATTTTTTTTTCTGACCAATCTGGAAAGTTCTTCATGGAAGGAGGATTTAGTGAAATGTTTAAGTGATGGGAAAGTTTATAGAGTCAGAGAATGCATCTGTAAAATAAGCCACTTTGATTGAAAAGTTGATTTATCTATCCAGTGAATAGTAGGTGACTTCTAATATTACAGAATTTAAATATGCTTGGATTGGTCAATGCTTACTTTTCTTAATATTTTATCTTGTCATTTTTTATTTTTCAAAATGTGTTGATGGCTTAAGTAAGGACATTTCTTTCCTTCCTCTCTCTTTCTAATTAAATTGCTTCTTTCTCAGGTGTACCTTTAAGTGCAATAAATGATAATACTCAAAGGCAAAGGAGAATGAATTCCTAGAGGGCAAGATTTGCATACTAGAAATTAAAATAAGAACTTTCAAGGTTAAACCTGGCCTTTGTAATCCTAGCAAACCTGGCATTGCTTTGGAGGCTGGGAAATCGATTATTTTCCCTTAAAGCATTTATAGTGGGAAATGGGCAATGGAAAACACACAATGAGAAAATTTAACAAATACAGCTAATCAAAATGAAGAAAATAAAGGTCATTTATATTCATTTCACCCAGGGCTAACCATGGTTAATGTCTATTCCTTTTACCCCTATTTTTACATTTATTCTTTTCATCCTTTCCCTTCCCTCCCTTCCTTCATTCCTTTATTTTTTTAAGGATTTATTTATCTATTTGAGAGAGAGAGAGAGAGAGAAAGAGTGAGAAAGAGGGGGGAGCAGGGGAGGGGCAGAGGGAGCCGGAGAGAGAATCTCAAGCAGACTCCCTGTTGAGTGCAGAGCCTGTCTGCATCTGCAGGGCTCCATCTCATGACCCTGAAATCATGACCTGAGGCAAGATCAAGCATTGGACACTTAGCTGACTGAGCCACCCACGCGCTCCCCTCTTCATTCCTTTCTTTTATGGATGCTTCCATTCTTTGAAAATTAGATGCTCTTCTTTCTCCAGCTCCTTTAGGTGTAAGGTTAGCTTATGTTTTTGAGACTTTTCTAATTTTTTGAGAAAGGCTTGTATTACTGTATACTTCCCTCTTAGGACCACCTTTGCTGTATCCCAAAGGCTTTGAACAGTTGTGTTTTCATTTTTATTTGTTTCCATGAATATTTTTACTCTTCTTTAGTTTCCTGGTTAACCCATTAATTCTTTAGTGGGATGCTCTTTAACCTCCAAGTGTTGGAGTTTCTTCCAAATTTCCTCTTGTGATTGAGTTCAAGTTTCAAGGCATTGTGGTCTGAAAATATGCAGGAAATAATCCCAATCTTTTGGTACCGGTTGAGACCTGATTTGTGACCAGTTTGTGATCTATTCTGGAGAATGTTCCATGTGCACTTGAGAAGAATGTGTATTCTGTTGCTTTAGGATGGAATGCTCTGTGTATATCTGTTAAGTCCATCTGGTCCAGTGTGTCATTCAAAGCTCTTGTTTCCTTATTGATCTTCTGCTTAGATGATCTGTCCATTGCTGTGGATGGTGTTGAAGTCCCCTACTATTATTATTGTATTATTATCAACATGTCTCTTTAATTTTATTATTAATTGGTTTATATAATTGGCTGCTCCCAAGTTAGCATAAATATTTATAATTGTTAGATCTTCTTGTTGGATAGACCCTTTAAGTATGATATAGTGTCCCTCCTCATTCCTACTACAGTCTTTAGTTTAAAATCTAATTTGTCTGATATGAGGATTGCTACCCCAACTGTAGTGATCTGAAGGGGCACCTGCACCCCAATGTTCATAGCAGCAATGTCCACAGTAGCCAAACTGTGGAAAGAACCCAGGTGTCCATCGACAGATGAATGGATAAAGAAGATGTGGTATATATACACAATGGAATATTACTCAGCCATCAGGAAGGATGAACATTTACCATTTACATTGATGTGGATGGAACTGGAGGGTATTATGCTGCGCGAAATAAAGACAATTATCGTACGGTTTCACTCATATGAGGAATATAAGAAACAGCACAGAGGATAAGGGAAGGAAGGGAAAACTGGGAAGAAATCAGAGGGAGACAAACCATGAGAGACTCTTAACTACAGGAAACAAACTGAGGGTTGCTGGAGGGGCGGGGGTGGGGTGGGGGGATGGGGTAACCGGGTGATGGGCATTAAGGAGGGCACGTGATATGATGAGCACTGGGTGTTATACACAACTGATGAATTATTGAACACTACACCTGAAACAAATGATGTACTCTATGTTGGCTAATTGAATTTAAATTAAAAAAATAAAGTTAAGTCTTCTGAGGATCTAAAAATAAAAAAAGGAAAAGAAAATTAGATGCTCATCTCCCATGGCCTATTCCTTTCTAGTTACCAATGTCCTGGTAGTTTGATATTCCCTTTCACCTTTCTATGTTTTCACATCATTGTTGTTGGGTTTAGTTTATAAACTTCAGAGAGTGGGCATTACACCTGTGCCTAAAGTTGGGACCCACTTTTTATAGCCTCTCATCCTGTACCCTGTCAAGTTGACACAAATGCATATATCGAAGTACACAAATTGCAAGTCACAGAATATTACCAATCACTTTGGTTTTACGCTTGAACTGAGCAAGGCTGATTGGTCCCTGCTGCCTCTCTCTGAAATTCCAGCAGCTGACTCTTCTTAAATCCCCACTCCTCCTCCCACTTGTCAATCTTGTTTCTTTGTATTCTTGGGTCTTATTGTATGCTCCTCGTTTTCCTTAAAAAACTCTTCATATGAAGATGTAAGGCCTAAAGCAAAGGTAACTTACTCTAGAAAGGATTTTCCAGGTTTTGGGGGCACTACCAGACAGGACCACTTTCCGCTAATTTCATGGCTTGAGGAGTTTGGGACAACAAAAGCGGGGGTCTATGTGAGCCGTAGCCCATAGTCACACCCTCCGGGGACAAATCCACTCATTACTACCCTAACCCCCTAACAGATCTTTTCTGTTCTAAAGCAGCTTAATTGCCCATGCAGACCTGCGGAGGGTGGAAAGCATGGGTGCGGCTTACTTCTAAGTTGCCCAAGTCCTGGGGTTATGGCCCTTTGGGTGAAAAACGGGAGGATCGCTCTCCTTTGGGTGAGCCCTGTGTTTATAATTCTATCCGTCTTGTTCCATGAGGCTATCAAAAACTGACGTTGTTTTGGTGCCCAATTGTTGTCAGTAGGGGAGCTCATCCAAATAACAGCCTGCCACTGACAGGAATGGGTGTGTTTTAATTATATTGTAAATTGTTTGCTTGGTGTTTGTCCTCCACAATTAGATATACTTTTCTTATTTATTTGTTTATCGTCTGACTCCCTCACTAGAGAATGAATTCCATTTCATTTAATGACCATTTATATAATGATCATAGCCCTTCCTGTGTATGAGGTACTGTTCTGTTTTATAAATATTAGCTCATTTAATCCTAAAAGCCCGGTGAAATAGGCACCATTATTATTATAGACGAGGTAACTGAGACACTACGAACGTAATTTCAACCTGGGGAAACTGGCTTGAGAGTCCAGGGACCTAACTAATCACTGGGCTGTGTGTCTCTCCATGAGTGCTAAGACATGTCATTAATGAATCTTCAGGATGTGACATGAGTGACCATCAAATACATAAATATAAATGCTTTGTTGGTTATAATATGACTGACTTATAAAAAGAAATGTAGTGAAAATGGCAATGTAATAAAATTTCAATGTTATTGCATGTCATCATAGCCTGATTTTAATTCTGAGATGTGAGTAGTGTAAGTGGACCAAATTATCTGATAGATTTTTGCTGTTCTTATTACAAAATTGGAAGAGTACTATCATGCTGCAGGCCTTTGAAGGAGATGCGTGAGGTGGTAGGACAGGGATGGGGCAGAATAATGTAATGCCAGAGGATGGCTGCTGAGATTTTATTGATTATTGTATTTAGGGAATAAATGAATGATCTGGAGGACACGACATCTTGACACAAGCAAGACTCCCCAGCACATCCTGACTTAGGACACAAAGGTAATTCAACTTTATCGTTTATTAGAAAATCATCGATGTAAATAAAAATCACGTGTTACCATCCAAGGTAATGTTCTCTGACTAGTCACCTGGTTCCAGGTGAGGGCTAGGGTAAACTGCTATCGGCTGTCGTTAATTTCTCTTTTCAAGGGGTTGGTTGGGTTATGCTCCATTTGCCAGGTTAGATTTTCTCTTTTGTGGCCTGTGTCAGCTCATTACGTCACATGCCTCCAGGTCGAAGGTGGATATCTGATGGAAGGGTAACACGATGCAGGAAGTGAATCTTTTGGTTTCCCCATCTACATCGGGGCCAGTGTCAAACTTACGTAGTTAGAAATCTATAAGAAATACCTACTTTTATCAGTGTCATGCTGTCAGGGGAGGTCACCAAAGTTTTGGGACTCAGCTTTGCTCCGTGCTAACAGAGGTGAATCTCACACTGTACATTCATAGTGAATGCTTGGGTTTATGCATTTGATGTAATTTCATTTATATGGTGGGAGAAATTGCTTGAGCTGCAGCTCTGAACCTTTTATAACAATGGCAAGTTTAAAATCCTTGCGATGTGCTTTTCACTTTACTGTGGGCTTTTCCAAAAGTGGATAGTATTCTTTTCGCTTTTTTTAATGGCAGAAGAACCCTGAGAGAGAGCTACTATAAGTCCAACAGTTTTATCATAGAAAGCTGAAGCAATTTGCTCAAGGTCACAAGACTTTAAGGGTGGGGTTATTTTGATTCGGTTTTAGTTACTCTTTCCCTAATACAGTGTTCTTCTCATATTGCTGTTTGAATCTCATATTGCCTTTTAATTAATCATTAGATCAATAAACATTTGTTGGTTTCAAGACTATTACATCAAAAGAGATAGTCATACTTTAAAAAATTCTGATGAGGTCAGTGTCTTCTAAGTTTCCCACTTGGAACAATGCTAAATCACATGTGGCTATTTAAATATTAAAGCCCTATGGAATCACAGAGCACTGAAAGCTCAAATTAATGCTGGGAATTGTAATTACATAAATTTCTTGTGAAAAGACTTGATGGTCGGTTTGAATTACTAGCTGTGTGGCTTTGGGAAAATTACTTAATATCTTTAGGCTCTGGTTTCCTTAAATGTAAAGTGGGGATAATACTATCTACTTCTCAGGGTGGTTGCCAAGATTAAAGTGGACAATACATTTATTAAAGCCCCTAGCACAGTGCCTGACACATAATAGGCACTGAGAAAATGTTAGTTTCTCCTTGATTAATTACTTTCATTGGCTGTGTGGGAAAATTATGCGAACAAACTGTATAAATCAATCACTTCCAAGGGCTTTTTGAAAATAATGGTAGTCTTAAGAGAGCACTGTCGTTGTTGGTTGGGGTCAGATCCCCCCCACCCCACAAGAAATTGATGTTAAAATTTACTGGAGAGTATTTAATACACAGCTACTTGCTATGAATCTAACTTTTTTCAGGAACACACTTAATGATGAAATCAAATCAAGCAGAAGTTTTCTGCATGTGATTCAAGAATGCTCTTTATCCCGTCTGCACTGAAATTGCATTACCTGTAGTTAAAGGAGGAAGTGTGCTCAGTTAAGCTTGGAAGCAATGTTACCAGAAAAGGATTAACAAATCATAAGACAAAAATCCTTAGAAGGAAGGTCACTAGCAGACTGTGGCTAGGGCACAAGCCAAGGAATAGGTTTCACATGTGCTGCTCCATTAGTTCCTGGAATCTTGATATATAACCTGCATCAGCGAATCGTGCCCGAAGGAGGGAAGGAACAAGAGCACCGTGTCCTCTGCTGTGTTAGACAACATGACACTGCTTCTTGTTTTCAAAAATTAGCTTTTATTTTATTTTTATTTTTTAAAAAGATTTTATTTATTTATTTGACAGAGAATGAGAGAGAGAGCCCACAAGCAGGGGAAGGGGCAGGCAGAGGGAGAGGGAGAAGCAGGCTCTCTGCTGAGCAGGGAGCCTGACGTGGGGCTCGATCCCAGGACCCTGAGATCAGGACCCGAGCTGAAGGCTGACGCTTAACTGACTGAGCCACCCGGGTGCCCCTAGCTTTTATTTTATTAAAGTAATATATGCACAGGTAGGTTAAAAGCCAAATGTTATTAAAAGCTTCTAACCAATTATAGGAGCTTCTTATCTCATTCCTTCCCGCCGTCCCTTCTCCAACCACTTTCAAGAACTTTGGCTTTTCATTCCTGGCATTAACACATCTCTGTATTTCTAAGTAATACGTGTATTGTGCTCTCTTTTGACTTATCAATATTAGACGTTCTCTATTAATTTCCTACAATGGTATTTGAGGACTTGGTTCTCTTATACTGTGCCTCTGCTTCCCTCTCCCATTTTCTCACTAGAGTCATGTTACAGCCTTTGTTCAGTTGACTTTTCCATGTTTATATTATTGTGCCTGTATAAATATTGTTCAGACTAAGCATTATTGTGTACAGATCACCGTATTTGCTTTCTTACTTTTGTCTTTTCCTGAAGTTAGTAAGGGCCCTCTCCCCCCTTTCATTTGGTCTTCTTTCTAATTCTTTCTTAGGCCTTCCAATGTACCTTCTTGGTACACTTTTCTGCAAGTCCAATCGAATCAATATATATGTATTTCATTTTGGTTTTCCCCTAAAATATCACTCCTGGACACCCCCTTCTCCTTCCAGATGGACTGATCTCTCTCTCTGGCCCGCTACACAGCCTCCTCCCGGGAATGCCTTGAGTTGGATTCCCCATTTCCTGGATTTTGAGTCCTCTTCTTTCTTGTTGGACTCCCTGGTTTTGGCAATGGTCAGATAGTGCTGCAGGAGAAGGCACGGTGGTGGCAGTCCTAGTATGCCTGTCTCTTTTGTCACACAGTTTCAGTTTGGGCTCTTTATCCTCTGTGCGTTGCACACAGCTATTCTCCTGGGACCTCTTTTTCCCCTTATTTTGGAGAGTTCCTTTGTGCAAAGACACAGAGTGAGACTTGCCTTACCCATTGCACGATAATTAATTCAAAATGGATCATGGATTTTAAATGTAAAACTATACAACTTTTAGAATAAAATATCGAACCTCTTTGCAGTGTAGGGCAAGGGGAAGGATTCTTAGACGTGGCTAAAGCATGATCCATAAAATAAAAAATTACTAAATTGGACTTCAAAACGAAAAAAAAACCCTTTTGTTCTGAAAAAGACTGTTAAGAGGAACTGAAGACAAACTACAGATGAGGGGAAAATATTTGCAAACCACATATCTGACAAAGGCCTTATACTTATATAAAGGACTCTCAAAATTCAATAGTAAAAAAATCCAATTTAAAATGGGTAATGGGGCGCCTAGGTGGCTCAGTTGGTTTAGCATCTGACTCTTCATTTTGGCTCCGGTTATGATCTCAGACTTGTGAGACTGAACCCCATATTGGGCTCTGTGCTGGGCGTGGAGCCTGCTTAAGATTCTGTCTCCCTCTCCCCCTCCTGTCCTCCAACCCCACGTGTTCTCTCGCTAAAATAAATTAAAAAAATAAATAAAATGGGCAAGACACGAGAATGGATGTTTCACTAAACTGGAGATACAGATGACAAGTGGGCCCATGAAAAGATGCACAGCGTCACTAATCATTAGTGAAATGCAAATTAGAACCACAGTGAGATATCAATAGGCACCTATCAGAATGGCTAAAATAGAAAATAATGGCAACACCAAATGCTGGTGAGAATGTGGAGAAATGGAGTCACTTTTTAATATGTTTATAGCAGCTTTATGGGTAATAGCCAAAAAACTGGAAACAACCCAAATGTCCATCAATAGGGAAATGTATAAACAACTGTGGTCTCTCCGTACTATGGGCTATTGCTTAACAAGAGAATGGAATGAACTCTTTTTTTTTTTTAAAGATTTTATTTATTTATTTGTCAGAGAGAGAGAGAGAGAGAACAAGCAGGGGGAGTGGCAGGCAGAGGGAGAAGCAAGCTCCCTGATAAGCAGGGAGCCTCGATCCCAGGACCCTGGGATCATGACCTGGGCCGAAGACAGACGCTTAACCAATTGAGCCACCTGGGCGCCCTGTGATGCTCTCCTGATACATGCTACTACTCGGACGAATCTCAGAGTAATGATGCTGAATGAAAGGAGCCAGACCATACAAATATACATACTATAATGATTTCATTTATATAAAACTCTAGGAAGTGCAACCTAATATATGGGACAGAGGTGGACAGGGAGGGATATGAGAGATTGAAAAAGGCCACAAGAAAACTTTTGGGGGTGATTGAATGTAAACTGGTGTGGCTTCTCTGGAAAACAGTTTGGTGGTTTCTTAAAAAACGAAACATGCAAACATGACCCAGCAGGTGCACTCCTGGGCATTTATCTCGGAGAAGTGAAAACATGCATTCACACACACACCTGTACATGAATGTTCATATGGCTTCGTTCATACTAGCCCCAAATTGGAAACAATCTAGATGTCCTTCATTTGGGTGAGTGGGAAACCTGTGGGAACTCCATCCCACGGAGTACGTCTCAGCAATAAAAATGGGACAAACTCTTGATGTACACAACCCCTTTGATGCATCTCCAGAAAATGATGCTGAGTGAAGGGAGCCAATGCCAAAAAGTTAATACTGTTTGATTTCCTTTATATAACGTTCTCAAAATGACAAAATTATATATCTGGAGAACAGATATTTGTAGGGGACAGGGATGTGGATTGGGCTGTGGGGGTGGGCATGGGTACCAAGAGACAGCAGGAAGAAGTTAGATTGTATCTTGATTTTGGTGGTGGTTACCCAAATCTGTACATGGGATAAAACTGCATCCAGCTACGCTCACACACATGGATACGTGAATATGAATGTGGACTTAGACACTCGTGGAAACTGAATAGGGTCTGTAGTCTTGTCAACTGGTCATTTTCCTGGTTTTGGTGATGTACTATAGTTATATAAGATGTCACCACTGGGGAAGCAGAGCAAATGGTACTTCAGACACTTTACTTCTTAACTTTTAATCATTTCAAAATAAAAAGTTAAAAACACTCAGCATTTAGTGGAGTAAAAGTAGCACTGTCTGGTGATGGCCCCAGGACCCTTCTCTCTCCCATCCTGTGCCAGGACTCAACTTCTCATGGGGACCAGGATCCTCCAGGAAGTCCAAGTGCTGGGCAAGCTGGAACCTGAATCTAAAATTTTCATTCCTCTCATGTAAGGCCATTCTCACCTTTTCCTTATAAAAAGGTACCCTGCAGCTCAACCCCAATGGCGTGTTCATCTAGGCCTCTCCTCAACATGCCTCTCTACTGGGTACTTGGAGGAGGGGACTCTGTTCCTGCTAATCCTTCACAGCATGAGTTCCAGCCTGTTCCAGGTGATGCATGTTGGTGTGTGCCCACGCCATTTGATCTACAGACCTGAAGATGGAAAGGGAGGGAGCCAGGTGGATAAATGGGGTGGAAGGAAGAGCCACTGCCAAGACTGTCCAAGGCAGGAGTGTGCCTACCATGTCTGAGTCTGAAATGGGGTGAGTATAGGCGTTACTAGGAGGAGAGGTGATCAGAGCACTGATAGGAATCCAGATAAGTCATGTCTATAAGCCTCATGTGCCACTGTGAATACTAGCTTTTATTATGAGTGATGTGGGAAACCAATGGAGGATTCTGGGCAATGTGGGGACCAGATCTCCCTTATATTTTCACAGGATCCCTCTATCTGCTGTGTTGGGATAGAATCCTGGGAGCTGGGGGCAGGCAAGGGAAGAAAAAGCTGTTAGGAGGTGGTTATGGGTGTGTAAAGCCAATAGGCTTCACCTATTCTGTTGGAAAAATGGAGTCAGGGTTGACAGTGTCAGCTTACTTCTTCACGTTGCATGAGCTAGAAGCACTGGGAGGATTTTTAAAAACAGTTATAGGGTCATCATCTATATTTTCTTTAATTACTCAATATTGAGAACTTTTCTAAGTCAGCATACTGGGAGCCATTTCCAAGTTAATAAATTTAGAAACATATTCTTCTTAATGATTGAGTAGTATCCATTAGGTAGCAATGCCATGAGTGATTTAACAAATCCACTATTGATAGGCATTATATTATTTTTCAGTTTTTCTGAAATGAATTCTGGAAAATATTGAGTGACCTGATAGGCTTTGGCGATAGATAATAATCTATCAGGTGAATCTGCACTTCTGTTCATTTCCTACAGCTAGATAGTCTATTTTATTTTATTTTTTATTTTTTTTAAAGATTTTATTTATTTATTTCAGAGAGAGAGAGAGAGAGAATGAGAGACAGCACGAGAGGAAAGAGGGTCAGAGGGAGAAGCAGACTCCCTGCTGAGCCGGAAGCCTGATGTGGGACTCGATCCCGGGACTCCAGGATCATGACCTGAGCCGAAGGCAGTCGCTTAACCAACTGAGCCACCCAGGCGCCCTAGGTAGTCTATTTTAAACTGCCTAAATATTTATTTTCACAATCTACCTTTTTTTTCTGATTGTCAGAGTCATATATCTTATTTAAAAAGATATACGTTACAGGCTTTTGAATGAGACTTTTCTTGTTGTCACCGAGTTTCAGCCAAGGACCCAAAGACTGAGAACAATAGATGATACTCCAAAGGTTCAGAGAATGCTAAGAGTAAGAAACTTTTTTGTGACCCTTAGTTTAGCACCCATCTTGGGGGATATAGGGGCGTGAGCAAGAAGTTTTTTTAAACTAAATTCAATTAATTAACATATAGTATATTATTCGTTTCAGAGGTAGAGGTCAGTGATTCATCAGTCTTATGTAATACCCATTGTTCATTACATCATGTGCCCTCCTTAATATCCATCACCTAGTTACCCCATCCCCCACTCCCTCCCCTCCAGCAACCCTCAGTTTGTTTCCTATCATTAAGAGTCTCTTATCGTTCGTCTCCCTCTCTGATTCTGTCTTGTTTTATTTTTCCCTCCCTTCTCCTACACTCCTCTGTTTTGTTTCTTAGATTCCACATATGAATAAAATCATATGGTAATTGTCTTTCTCCGATTGACCTATCTTGCTTAGCATAATACCCTCTAGTTCCATCCATGTCGTTGCAAATGGCAAGATTTTGGGGCTTTTTGATGGATGAGTAAAATTCCGTCGTGTGTGTGTGTGTGTGTACCACATCTTCTTTATCCATTCATCTGTTGTTGGATATCTGGGCTCTTTCCATAGTTTGGCTATTGTGGACATTGCTGCTATGAACATCGGGGTGCAGGTGCCCCTTTGGATCACTACATTTGTATCTTTGGGGTAAATACCTAGTAGTGCAATTTCTGGGTCATAGGGTAGCTCTATTTTTAACTTTTTGAGGAAACTCCATACTGTTTTCTAGAGTGGCTGCACCAGCTTGCATTCCCACCAATAGTGTAGGAGGGTTCCCCTTTCTCCGCATCCTTGCCAACATTTGTCATTTCCCGATTTGTTAATTTCAGCCATTCTGACTGGTGTGTGGTGGTATCTCATTGTGGTTTTGATTTGTATTTCCCTGATGAGCAAGAAGCTTATTAATAGGATTTCTTTTTAGAGAGAGAATTTTTGAGTACTATGGCAATGTTCTTGGATGAAGGAAAGCCTAAGCTTGGGGGAGATTTACAGAATCCCTCTAGGAGCTTAATGTGTGTCTCCTAGAGTTTGGGGACTTAAAAGTGACCTGATTGATGCTAAAGGTAAAAGAAGAAGGCTATGGTGAGGGGAATTATCTGCTGTCTACCAGCGACATGGGACATTCATTACTGTGGGCCAAGTGGGACCCCAGGAAGGCTTAGACATGCAAGGGACCCAAGCCAGGCTCAGTGATCTAAGCAGAGACAGATGTTGGGAGGGCAGCGGGTCCTTTGGAAGCCGGTGCTGTGCAGAGACTTTAATGAATCCTATAGGAGGAGGCAGTGTTGTGTGAGGGAACTGCTGGGAGATTTCCACCAGAACAGCCAGATAGAAGGAACCGGGGACCCCAGTGAGTATGGAGTATATTAGACCAATAGCTTCCACCTCTAATTTTAAATGACAGAGAAATAAACTTCTATCTTGTTTAATCCCTTGTAATTTGGGTTCTCTGCTACTTGCAGCTGAAACTAAAACTAACTACCTTACCAGTTCTATTCAAATGCTTTCAGAGAAAAAAAATAATGCTATGTCACTTCACTTATGAGACAAAAAATTGAATAAGGACTGTTCAAGCAAAGACAATTATAATTTCAATTTTGCATGTCAAGCTTGATGTAAAATTCTGAAAAATAAAAGAGTGAGCTTTAAGTGCACAGTTCTTTACAGCACCATATTAAATACATATGACTATATAAAAGTTTTTCTAAAATCATATAGGTAGCTTCTGTGGAAAACAGTATGGACGGTCCTCAAAAAATTAAAAATAGAATTACCATATGATCCAGTAATTCCATTACTATTTACCTAAAGAATAAAAAACACTAATTCAAAAAGATATATGCACCCCTATGTTTATTGCGGCATTATTTACAATAGCCAAATTATGGAAGCAGCCCAAGTGTCCATTGATAGATGAGTGGATAAAGAAGATGTGGTATATATACACAATGGAATATAGTACTCAGCCATAAAAAAGAATGAAATCTTGCCATTTGCAACAGGGATGGACCTAGAGTGTATAATGTTAAGTGAAATAAGTCAGTCAGAGAAAGACAAATACCATATGATTTCATATGTGGAATTTAAGAAATAAAACAAGCCAAGAAAAAGAGAGACAAACAAAAAACCAGACTCTCAACTATACAGAACAAACTAATACCAGAGCGGGGGGGCGGGGGGGGGATGGGGGATGGATGAAAGAGGTGAAGGGGACAAAGAGCACACTTATCATGATGAGCACTGAGTAATGCGGAGAACTGTTGAGTCACTATGTTGCATTGATTTGTTATTCTGAATTTTAAAATTCTTTTGATGCAGTGCCAATATGGTCGATGGGAAGATTTTAAAGAGCGGAGTGATGGAGTCCTGGGAGTGTTCATCAGGAATCTTGGCTATGGGCAGTAGATCACATGCTAGCCGGTTTTAGCAGAAGGGATCTGTTCCAGGGCACTGGGTAGCTTATTGAATCTTAGGGATTATTTTATTTGTTGACAGATAGCATTCAGAGCCAGAGTGGTTGTGAAGGCCTGCGGATAAAGTAGGGCAAGGAGCAGCGTTGGCCGGCATGCCAAGGGATTTGGATAGTTACAGAGGGAGAATGGGCAGAGGAGCCGAGCAGAGGATGGGGGTGAGGCTGGTGTCACAGCAGCCAAGAAAGAAGGGGGTTTGAGAAGAAAGGAGTGGTCTACTGTGCCAGCGGCGGAGAAGCCCAGTACGTGGAAACTCGAAGCTGCAGGGCGGTGGGTGGGGCTCCAGGGAGAGCGCCCAGGGGCCCGGGCGGGGGTGGGGGTGGGGCACCAGCAGCGGAGCCGGACCGAGCGGTGTGAAGGTGTGTGAGGGCACCTCCACACCTGCTCCCACGCCATCTGGCCCCGGCGATAACCCTGTGAGGTTGGTGGAGCAGGCAGGCAGGCATTAGTTTTCATGTTTCAAAGGGGAGAAACCTGAGGCTCAGAAATGTTGAAAGCCTCGACCTGTGACGGAGCCAGGCCTTGTGGCTCTAAATCCAGGGCTCTTACAGGGCGACCATGCTGCCTTTCCACTGCATCCCACCACCGGCCAGGTGTGGCTCGGCTTTTAAAAACTCCTCAGGCAGTAATTGGCTAAAATTCCTTAACTCTGATTTGCTAGGAAGTGATGGCGCCTGAGAGCGTAGAAGAAAGAATACTGACAGTGTAAGCATTCTCATAAGAGTTTCCCCAAGAAGCTGAGTTTTTATTTATATTTTATTTTATTTTTTTAAGATTTTATTTATTTATTAGAGATCGAGTGAGGGAGAAACAGCATGAGAGGGGAGAGAGTCAGAGGGAGAAGCAGGCTGCCCACTGAGCTGGGAACCCGATGTGGGACTCGATCCTAGGACTCAGGGATCATGACCCGAGCCGAAGGCAGTCGCCCAACCAACTGAGCCACCCAGGCGCCCGAGGCTGAGTTTTTAGACAAACATCTGTTTGCTCACTACCTGCCCTAGATACTCTAGTGAGTGCTGTACGTAGATTATCTGAAGCCTCACCAACTTCATGGAATAGTGCCGACGGTAGTGCATTACGAGGACAAAGAAATAGGCTTAAGAAGTAAAATGACTTTCCCTAAGTCACACTATGGGAAAATGGTAGAGCTTGGATGTAACCGCAGGGGTCATGGCGACCCAGCCCCTGACCTCCTCTAGTCTACACTGCACTGGATCCCAGCCAAAGAGAGGCAGCACCTGCTGTGTTAACCCACAATTAAACTGAAGACTGAGATTTTCAGATTCTCCAAACTGAATTATTTTGACGATCATTCCTACTGCATAGAAGAAAGAATATGGTAAAGATTAGGTGAGTTAAGGGTAACTAATTCCAGGAAAGCTTCAATAATGCAAAGTTTCACATATTGGGCAGAGCTCCAAATGGCGGACAAGAGCAATCAAAATGCATTTTCAGATTCTCCTGCTTCTAGAATCACCCCCTCCCCTCACTGCACCAAAATATTACAGGACATTTGAGTCTTTTGTAGAAGGATTCTGCTGTTAATTTTGAAAAGGTTTGAGTGCCTACTGTTAGCTAGGCGCAGTGCCCAGTTAGGGCCTGGAGTGGAGTGGTGAGCAGAGGGGACCAGATTCCTGCCCTCAGGAAGCTTCCAGCTGAGACAATATTTTATTAGAGTCGGTTCTACTGGTTATGGGAGTGAGGCCCAGGGGGACCTTGGTGGAAGGTCTTCTGGAGCCTATGAGAGTTTGAACAACCCTCCCCAATGCTGCAAAACGGTTGCCCCCTTTTTGTTAACAAACCCTGATTTGCTTCATGTATCCAAACCTTGCAGAGCATGGGTTTATCCCCAGTTCAGGTGAAACGGTGTTGTTTTTAACCAGGCCTTCTCAAATTTATCCTCCACTGGAGTCACCTGGGGAACCTGTTAAAAACAGATTGCCAGGCCCCAGCCCCAGATTCAATGAGTCAGGCCTGAGAAGTGGTATTTTTAACAAGTCCCAGGTCATGGTGTTGCTGGCCATGGGATTCCATTTTCTGAAACACAGATCTACACTAAGCAGGGTGATCTCTTTCCCTTCCTAGTTACTGACTTCTTCATAAGCAGGTGATGCACTTCTGGCCAATGAGTTGTAAAGGGAAATTTGTTGGGGCAAAGATTTTCTGGATGTTAAATGGGACACACAAGACACACAGGAAGAGAGAGACATTGTCTTGCTTGTCCTTGGCGGCTGCCTACTTATAGCCATGTTTATCAGAGCTTGAGGGGAATGCCAGTAAACCGAGCATGGTGGAGTAATGGACAGACAGCACCAGCCTTGGAGATGCTTTACATTTCAGTTCTTGTTGAGATCATTACTGTCCTTATTGTTCAAGCCCTTTGCATCTGAGTTTTATGTTATGTGCAGCACTTTCCCGACTGTTGAATTTAGTACTTCTTTTTTTTTTCTTTTAAACAGACAACCTAATTCTTATAGGTTAGTGATTTTCTCCTTATTAACAAAAGTAAGTAATCCATGCTCAAGAAGCAGTCCTTATGGGCTATGGTACTATATTGATCTTGCCACGTTGGGAGCGGGGCGGGGGGGCAATCACTTTGACCAACCCCAGAGTCACGAACTTGTTGGCCCATAAAGACCTCATGGGTTTTATCAGTGACCCCTTAGAAAGGAACCCCATACCCCTTCTCCCAAACACACACACACACACACACACACACACACACACACACACAACACAGAGGCACGCATGCACCTACTTGTTTCTGATTTGGTCTGTGGCCTTGAATTCTTGGCTTGATGAGGTCTATTTTCGCCTTGCCACAGGTCTTCTCTGCATGGACTTTGGGGCCTTAACGTCTTCCCTTGATGGGCTATTTGGCCTCCACGTCTGATTCTTGGAGCCCCGTGTTGCCCCTGACAGCAATGTCCTGCTCCATCCCATGCCTCCATATCCTCCAACCCTGCCAATTAATGGACCAATGTGGGCTTGCCCCAACTGACAGAGGATTGGTTTTGGAAGGGTGGTTCTGTGTATGTAGGATAATTAACAATTTGTACATTGCTATACAGTTTATACTGAGCCTTCTGTTTTCACATTCAAGATCTCAATGGATCTTTAGAAGCACTCTGCTAGGGAGGGGAGAGCAGATATTCTGTTGTTATGCCCATTTTCAGATTAGGGAACTAGAACAAAACCAGGATTATACCCATTTTACAGATTGGGACATAGAAAAAATCAGGTATCATGTTTGGTTAACTGGAGTGACCAAAAATCTGTTCTAGTAATACTCAGTTAACTCTTTATGAAGATTTTGAAGTATACAATTTTTCAGGAAAGTATGTTAAGATAATAATTTTTTGGCAACAATGAAAAATGTGCTCCTGTAGATGATTTACCACATATATGAGGTGCACAAGCCTACAGAAAGAGAGCTTCATTGCTTTTTCTGATGATAGGTTTTATCTTCATTCTTCACCCCCATTCACTCCTTACGGTTCAGCAAGCTGCCTTTCAACCACATCATCCCAACTGAAAAGCTCCTGTTAAGTTATGAGGGACTCCTTAGTTGACATATGGAAAAGGGACTCATCACCTTATCACCTTGCCACTGCATATGAGCTGGCGTTCCCTCCATCCCTGAAGTTCTGGCTTCCCTGCTTTCATCTTACACTCCCACTCTCTCCCTCTTCCTCTGACCTTTCCTGACCTTCCTTGCAATGTTCTCTAACTTTGCCTGCTCCTCGGACTTTGTTCTTACCCAGGGACCTACTATTGGTCCTCTCTACTTCACCTGTCCATACAGTCTGACCAGGTCAGTTATGACCTGCATATCCCCCTTTCTTGAGCACCAAAACCATCTGTCCAACTGCCTACCAGACATTTCCACGTGGGCGAACCATTAGCACCATAATGCATCCTGCAAACTGCACCCATGATTTTCCCTTGCTGAACCTGCTCCCCTTCCCATGTTCTCTTATCTTCCTAAATATTCATTTAGTTGCAAAAACCAGACATGGGGGCATCATTTGTGACTCCTTCCTTTCATTTCTGGCATCAAATCAACCTCTTAAATCAATAACGACCTCTTAAATCTCTCTCATAGCCATGACTCTTCTCCATTGCTCCTCTGGGAAGCCAAGTTCACGTGGGCGTTGCCTCTATCAGTTTCCGGATTAGCTTCCATGGCGCTAGTCTTGTCTTCTGGTCTACCCTCCCTGTGTCACCAGACAGACCTTCCTGAGTTTGACTTGTGTTCGGCTTGCAAGGTTCCTTGTTCCTGGCACAGTCCTGCTTGTTTAATCTCACTTCCCCTCCTCTTCCCTCACACTTCACATTCTAGTTAAACCCAGCTCTGTAGTTCTCTAAGTTTCCTGTGCTTCCACGTGTTCATGGCTGGTACCTGTTCCGTTCTCTGCCCAGAGAAGCCCGGGAAGGTCTCAGCAGGGAGATGAATATGGAGCTGAGACTTGCAGGCTGTGCAGGAAGGTGCCTGACCAGCATGTGGGATCCAGGGCTCCTGGTCTCAGGGAGTGTGTACTTCAGTGGGAGACAGATGAACCCACACTCACGGCACTTTGGGATAAGGGCTGGGTGAGCAGTGTGTACAAACTGCAGTAGGAAGGCAGTGAAGGAGGTCCGTGAGTATGATACCATCTTTTCAACTAAGAAAAGAAAAATGACTCTGGCTCATTTGCATTTACAAAATAAGCTCAGTCCTCCAAAGCACTGGGTTGAACGTGGTGCCTCACATGTAGCAAAGTAAATCTAAGTGGGACAAAGACATGGATTAGGACATCGTGAAGCAAAGCTGAAGACAAGGAAGAGAGGCCTTCTAAACTGCACTCATGAGACTCTCTATTTTACTGCATTAGAACAGACTTCATTTGCTCGCTCCTCTTTCTCTTTCCTGAACGTTGGTGCTCCACAGAACTCTGAACCAGGACCCTTACCTATTTCTCTGTTCTGTGTCCTTGAGTCCTTCCATTCAATCCCGTGGTTGTTACCTCCCAGAAACATATCTCTAGCTGCGGTCTGTCAATGCAATTGCTCATGAAACATCTCTGCTTGGAAATTTCACAGCGACCTCTGTTTCACCATGTCCAAAATGGACCTCACCATCTTCCCTACTTTTCCCGTCTCTCCTCTAGACTGCCAACTCCTCTTTCTGTCTTCTTTTCGGTAAATACTATCTAGTGGTCAAAGTAAGCCACCTGGGAATCATCCTTGATTCTTTAATCCTATCTATAACCAAACCTTTTCAACTCTGCCTCCTCACTATGACTCAATTCTAGCTGACTCTGCTTTGCTACCCCCCAATGCAGGCTACATCACCGCAGTCCTTTATGACAAGGACAACATCTAACTGCATCTACCCTCACTACCTGCATCTGCCCACATGTTCTCCGATGGATCCACAGCCAAGTAAGTGATCTTTTAAAAATGTAAACTAGATTGTGTCATCTGTCCCTTATACCCCATTAATGCTAGTGCAACGTGGTGCCCTGGATGGTATCCCAGGACAGAAAAGGATATTGGTAGAAAACCCATAAAATCTGAGTAATTTCTGGACTTTAGTTAATAGTAATGTGCCAGTGTTGGTTTCTTAGTTTTGATAAATGTACCAGGGTTACATAAGATGTTATCACTAGTGGAGGGTGGGTGAGGAGGACACAGGAACTCTCTGTAGTATCTCTGCAACTTTTCTGTAAATATAAAACTATTTCAAAATTAAGTTTATTTAAAAAAATTAGGGGCACCTGGGTAGCTCAGTTGGTTAAGTGTCCGACTCTTGATTTTGGGCTCATGTCATGATCTCAGGGTCATGGGATTGAGCCCCTCGTCAGGCTCTGCGCTCAGAGGGGAGTCTGCTTGAGATTCTCCCTGCCCCCCCATATGCTCTCTCTCTCTCTCTCTCAAATAAATAAAGAAATCTTTTTTTTTCTTTTTTAAAGATTTTATTTATTTGACAGAGACACAGGGAGAGAGGGAACACAAGCAGGGGGAGTGGGAGAGGGAGAAGCGGGCTTCCCGCCGAGCCCGATGCGGGGCTCTATCCCAAGACCCTGGGATCGTGACCTGAGCCGAAGGCAGACGCTTAACGACTGAGCCACCCAGGTCCCCCTAAATAAAGAAATCTTAAAAAAAATTCGCGGCACTCATTTCCCTGATGTTACAGTCCAAAACCCTCACGACAAGCAGCTTTCTCTCTCTAGCCGGACTAAATTCAATTCTTCCAGTGAGATAAGCTTCTTCCTTGCTTCCAAGTATTCAGTGTCTGGCCCATTAATAAATGCTTGATAAATAGTTGTTGAAAATCAATGAACATTACATTTTTAAAATCAAAAGATTAATTATAAATTTGGGGATTGATAGATCTTGGGAATTCGTAAGCTAACTGGGTTGCGTTTTCGGTGGGAATCAGAACAGCCCAGACAATCCGTGAGCTGTTCGTGGTGTGCGACTGTCCTATGCTCTCCTTACCTCCCTCCGTCTGCGCTTCCAGGCTGCTCCCCTTGTAATTCAGCACCAGCCCCCTCCCAGCTGTGGAGACCCGGTGCCCATTTATGTTCATGGGAGGAAGAAATGGCTTCTCCTCCCATCCTCAGAACTGTCTTCTCCCACCCACTCTGCTCCTGTCTGGCCTCCCACAACCTGTGGGAGGCAATTTAACAGTGTGTTTCTGGAAACAATGCTGCCTCCTTTCAGGTCTTAACTACTAGAGTTATTCCAATGGTAGGAATTTCAAGCCAGGTAAGAGGAGCCATGTCAGGCTGCCAGATGGTGGGGGAGATAGGTGTGGGTGAGCAGAATTCAGACTGAAGCAAGGGAGACAGGATCAGGTGTTGTAATAACATTCGAGAAAAGGAGTTAGGTGACCCTCATTATGTATTATAGAACCCTGTTATAATATCCCTTATTATTACTTGAACTTGGATTTAACCTGGGACAAGCCCTTTTCTTCTCATGCTTCTGCCTTCCTACCCCCGTTATATCTTTTCCCCTTGCTAAGTTATCACTCTTACTAATGATAATAAGAAGAAATAACTATTACCAATTACTTTAGATCATCACTTCATCTAACCAGAATATTTTCCCCAGTTTTTCAGATGAGCAAACTCATTCCCAAGGTCATCTGCTGCTGCTAATGGAGATCTGGGATTTGAGCTCGTCTTTCGGGCTCCAAAACTCTTGTTCTGCTCTCCTGCAGATGACCCTAGGGGGATTTGCTCTAAACACTACATCTCTTAATGAAAAAAAAAAACAAAACATGAATGCAGTGGGTCTTAGAGACAGTGAAGGGGGAGCATTAGAATCCTAATCTCAAGCAGGCTCTCCAGAGGGAAGCTGGAGGAGGGTTGGGACTCAGTGGGATGTTTCTGTTTCCTCATCATGTTTTGGTGAGGATAGAAACTATTGCCAAAACCCATCTGGAAGCAATGTTTTAAATATTCTCCCCGTAACCCGCCCCCACCCCCGCCACTCCCCAGCACCAATTTTCTTTGCACACTCCAAGGTGATAGACAGAAGAATTTAATACATTTAATGCTTTTCCTTCCATTTACACTATCATAAATTACAAAGTATTATTCACTTCACAAAATAAAACCATTTTCAGATAATTTTTTGACAGTATCAAGAAGTACATAAGCTACAACCCACAAATCTGTACAGTTGGGAGGAACAACAATGGCAGGGACCCAGCAGAACCATTTTGACCCCCCCCCCCCCACCGTGTGCCAACGGAGTCCATCCGCGTGGCCTTTGGAACTCTCCAGGACGATTGCACTGCCCTCCTCCATTCAGCTCACTCACCACACAGTAATTCTCTTCTGGTCACTCCAAAACAAAACTAGCCAGTAAGTACATGGATCATCTCAGACAATCAGAGGAAAAGACATTGTAGTTGGATTTCAGAAAAAAAAAATTTTAAATTTACAGGTTTTGATGCTTTAAATATTTTACCTATGTTACCAAATATAGAGATCTTGCTGTGAAAAGCTCATGCTAAGCTAAATTTATAACCCAGAAGATGGAACTATCACGATCAAATTGTATTAAATTATGATCCATACAGAGCTACTTGTATCAAGGAGGAACAAATATTTGTAAAAACCAAACTTATTCATTCTTTTAAAAATAGGCTTGTTTATAAAACAAAAATGGAAAAAAATCAGTAATCAGTAATTCACTTTTCATAAATACAGAAATGTGACAACAATACAACTTGCCATTAATCGGTTAATTCCGAGTGCTGGCCTGAAAAGACATAGGGAAAGTGCTAACTTTTTACATGGCCCAGATTCAACCAGTGTTCCCACATCATTTTATGTAAAATGACCACTTTCTGCATGTTCTGGGATATACACACATGATATGGAAAGACTCTAACCAATGCCAAAACATACTTTGGGATTTCACAAAATTTTTATGGAAAGAAAATCTGGATGTTTCAGACCATCTTACAATTGCTATAAACATATACCGTAGGACTGCAAGATGCCAGTGCTTAACAGCAAAACCTATCAAAAGCAGGGACACAGGTGGCCGGTGAACTTTCATTGCAAAGCACTGATAAGGACAGAGGTATGTCAAGATAATACTGCATTCATGGTAAACTTTTTCAGGGATCACAGCAAGAAGCAGGACAAGGTACACAGGGTCATAATCAATGCACTGCATTGAGTTCTATTTGCTGAAATAAAATAACATTCTTGCAGCTAAAATAAAAATACATTTTACAATATAAGTTTCTTTTAACATTTAACATAGAATTGTCTTCTTCTTGTAAGTGGAAAATGTATAACTGTATCAAGTACCTCTATGAATTACATTCCCTTTTATTACTGATAAGACTGAAGCTTAAAGATCTACCTTGTTTTTTTTAATAAGTTAGAGAAAGATTCATTAATCACTCTTCCAGCAAACCAGACATATGTAGGAGGCACAGCAAAGACCCAGGACAGGGCCTTTGGTCACTCTCACCCCTGCTGTTCTCACATGGAGGAGGTGGGTGTCTATGAGACACAGTAGCCGACTTGACAATCCACTGCAGTCCAGGAAATTCTGTCACTTCTTTGAAAAACAAATCAAGTGTAAGAAGTGTTTTTGTTCCTTTACCCTTATCAACAAAATGGGGCTGGGGCCATTCATCTCATTTCCCTGGTGGATTAAAACAAAACATCTTCATTTTCTATTAAAATCTGCACAATCAGCTTTTGGTACCGCATGTCATGGAGGGTGGTGAGGGTGCTGTCCTCGGGGGACCTCATCAGCGTGGGCCCAAACACGATCCCCAGATTTTCAGCATTCATGAAATTGTCCTTCTCATTCATTGTCACCCTGCAAAATAGACACATACACAGAGATGTTACATAGACTTGCGGATGAATTGTTATACTCATTATGCATGTATGCTCCCAAGAATTTCTCTGGTTTGGGAAGTTGTAAAAGAAGATTGAGAATCAGAATTATAGAAAAGTATTTTTTTTTAATTTTTAAAAGATTTTATTTATTTATTTGAGAGAGAGAGAATGAGAGACAGAGAGCACGAGAGGGAAGAGGGTCAGAGGGAGAAGCAGACTCCCCGCTGAGCAGGGAGCCCGATGTGGGACTCGATCCCGGGACTCCAGGATCATGACCTGAGCCGAAGGCGGTCGCTTAACCAACTGAGCCACCCAGGCACCCCTAGAAAAGTATTTTTAAAAAGGTAATTTTGGGGGGGGCGCCTGGGTGGCTCAGTCAGTTGAGCATCCAACTCTTGATTTTTGGCTCAGGTCATGATCTCAGGCTCATGGGATTGAGCCCCACTTTGGGCTCAGCACTCAGCACGGAGTCTGCTTGTCCCTCTCCCTCTGCCCCTCCCTCTGCTCACGCTCTCCCATGCTCTCTTTCTCAAATAAATAAGTAAAAAAATAAAGCTTTTTAAAAAAGGTAACTTTCTGATTTTTTTTTTTTTTTTACATTGTTGACATTGCCTTCAGCCAGTGGAAGTGAATTACTTAGTGAATCTGGTAGAGACACATCTTTTAAAATTAGAAAATCAGTCTTCTTACTAAATAAATGTGGAAATGTGATTAGGGGATATTGGTTGAAAGGGGCCGCAGATTCTTAGCTGGCCCATGGGGCATAAAGATTTTGGTCTAGGCTTTTCTTCCCCGTAGCTGCTTCCTGCTGGTCTGTATGCTGCCGGCAGGGAAGCTGAGGGCAGATCTCCGGTCTCCTGGCAGGCCTATAGTGTCAGAGGGGCAAGGTTACTGTAGGGTGGGGCGCCATGAGTGTAGGAATAGCCAGACCATTATCACACAGGGGAACGGCTGGAATGTGGCCAAACAGGAAAGCAGTTGGACATTATTTCTAGTTCCCACAGGATGAGGTCTGGAGCGGTAATTATTGTTGGAATTGAAAATCATCATTTCAACATCCAGATGAGAACAGCAAAGCCTTTAAGAATAAAAGTCAAACTCCAGAGTTGGCTTAATACCTTCCTAGTGGGATAAAATTAGTCTCCTAGAGTCTTGTTTTAAGGAATTGAGGTTTTTTGGATGTTCGTAATAGAACTAAAAGACAGTACGTTCTCCATAGAAGGGCAAAGTATGATTAAAACGTGTTTAGTTCCACACAGAAGGCCATCCCTTTGTCTCTATTCTCTTGGAGCTAATTAAGATTGGCCACTTAGTATTCTTTTAGGAAGGCCAATTCAGCTTGCATTATTTTCATGTTGCAAAGCTAAGGAGGTAGAAAAGAGGAACATTCTTCATTATCAAATTGCTCATATCTCCCCATTAAGTCAGGCACCATGCCTGGCCAAACAAAATGGCTAACAAACCCTCCATGATAAAGATACTGAATTATTGGCATTAAAGATTCACCTGGGACATATCAGCATTTTTCCTAATAATGATTCTTTGCCTTCCAAACTGTAACAATTAGAACTAATTTCCTTCTAAAGAAATAATTTATGGCTAACTAAAAGCCAGGCTGGCATTCATAGTCTATTACTTATCCAAAAATTGCTGATACTCTTAAATTCAATAGATGAATCAAAATGGAAACCTGAGCTAAATGTTGTTACATCTCTGATCACCGTGAATATGAGCATCAATATTTTTATGTTTTACACGGTAAAAAACAAAAACTTCAACACCAGTAGTTTATACAGTATTCTCAACTTGCTTCCTTTCACTTTTGAATGGATCTGGAAACTAGTCAGTGCAGACAATTTTTGGTTCATTTTATCTAAGAACAGGCCACTTTTTTGTGTCTTCCAAAAACACAGAGGAAGGTGCACGGAAATGCCCCGATCCCTCCAACATCTCAAAGACCAACTCACTGACTTCATTATATATGTACAGTGAAAGAAAGAGATCCACAGTTGCGGTAAAAGAGTCTGCAACCAGGTCCTGTAAATACTCAAACATCTCCATCCGTCTTATGTGCTATCACAACAGACAACCCAATGCAGAGCCCTCTGTGGTGGGTACCTTCTGAGATGGCTCACAGTGATCCCTGCTTCCTATCATTCATACTCTTGTGTGATCCCTTCCCCTAATGTATGTGCTGGACTAGAGACTTACTTCCAACAAACAGAATATAGCGAAAGCAGCTGGATGTCACTTCTGAGTTTCGGTTATGAAAGACTCTAACTTTTGTCTTGGGTGCTCTTGCTTGCTTGCTCTGAGGAAAGCCAGCAGCCATTTTGTGAGCTGCCTGTGGGGAGACCCACATGGCAGGGAGCTGAGGGTGGCCCCCAGCAAACAGTCAGCAAGAAAGTGAGGCCTCCAGTCACACATCTCCGGGGACTGAATCTAGCCAAGCACCTCATGAGTGAGCTTGGAAGCGCATGCTCCCTTAGTTGAGCCTTTAGGTGAGATTGCAGCCTGGCCATAGGTTCAGCCATAGCCTCATTAGAGGCCTTGAACCAGAGGCAGCCAGTTAAGCCACACCTGGGTTCCTGATCACAGAGACTGAGATAATAAATCTTTATTGTTTTAAGCCTCCAAGTTTGAGGGCAATTTGTTACTCGGTGTTAGGTCACCAATTCATCAAGAAAACCAAGGGATCAGGATGGGAATGTGCTTGCCCGGAAGCAAGGCAGACTCAGGAGTCTGGAACTAGAATGAGCAGAAGGAGGAAGAACAGAACACAGAGTATACATAGGGCTTAATGTGGGCGGCAGATGCAGACATGGAGGCAGTGTTGACAGATGGTCAAGGTAGAGCATGGGCTCTCCATCACACTGCCTGGATTTCAATCCTGGCTTCACTTTATCTCTTCCCATCAGTTATTTTACCTCCTTAAACGTCAGCAATCTTGTCTGTAACCTGAGGCCCCTAACAATACCCACCTCACAGAGATAACCCATGTAAAGTGTGTGGCGCACCTCTGGGCACGGAGTCAGGGTTCTAGCAGTTACGAATGGGGCTGGCCTAGTGAAGGCAGCAGAGTTCACTTTAAAGGAGAGTCTGTCTACTCAGCGGGTTGGGGAGGAAGGTTGTGAACTCTTCCTAACGCATTCACTGTCCCAGGCAGACAGGATTTACAGAGGATGTGTCAAGGAGGTGTCCCCTTACTTCTTGAGGTGGATCATCAGGTATCGGAGGGTCTCGTAGTGGGCTGGAGGCAGCAGCATCAGTACGTCATGGATGGCTTCCAGCCTCTCGTCGGCATTGGAGATTTCTGTGAAGAGCCCACATAAGGAGTCAGTGCCATGCTGGAACATTAAAGTTTTCAGAGAAGTAACAAGTTTGGTTTGTTCTGGTTACAGGTGGAAGGGAAGCCTAAGGGAAGCCTAATAAGTTCATGCTATTTCAGGTAACATTTCACTTAAACTAATCAATGCATTTGTGTCTTGCCTTCTTCCAGAATGGGTTGGAGGTTGGGAACCACACATGTATTGAACACCCAGTGGGCGGGTGACAGGAGGCTGGGCATGGTCCTTGCCCTCCCAGGAATCTGCAGTCCTGGAGATGTTTGCTGGTGGCACAAATGGTTTTGCTCATCTTCTGAATGCCAGACTTGCTAGAAATCTCACTATCATAAGCTTTAACTTAAAGCGGATCGCACTTGGTAGTGTTCTCCAGCAGTTGTATGACAAGCCTTTTCCTGGAAGGCTTCCATGACTGAATACACCCTACGACACAAGGGCGCTGGCCCATATGAGCCCACAAGTGCAGCTTTGCACTCACGGCGCTGTTCACCAAAGTGTTGGCATTCTGAACCCCGCTGTACAGTCTGGCTTAGGAAGTAGACACTAGGCACATTCACCAAGGGAGGAAACATGCATGCTTCTGCTTTTTAGGGCTCTGATAGGAATTGGCAGTCATTCAAAGAAAGTTCCCCTGCCATTCCTCCTGGGGCAGAGGGTACCGAGTTGCCAGAACCTTCTCCACACAGGACTACCAGGACCCAGGAAAGAATGCTCTTACCAGGAACTGACGCCATAGCTCATCAGGAAAGTACATCTTGCACTAATCCCAGCCTGCCCATGTTTGTCCCCATCAGGCATCTTATTATTGTATTTACCTTCAAAGATACTTTTCATAAGAAATTCCTCAAAATATGCTTGATTTCTATGCCATGCATTCTAGCATCTGACTCTCCCCTTCCTTCCTATGTTCCTGGGCAAAGTGCAGCACCACTTCTCACTCCCTGCCCCCTACCTCCCACCCCAATATGGTCCTCTCTCCTGACAGCAGTCTACCCAAGTGCCAAACACTAATGAGCAACCATGGGCTGAAGACCAACAATGATGATGTTCAGTTCCTGGCCCTGTGAGCTCAGCTCTCGGACACTGGCTTTCCTGCTCTGTGAGAGGGGATTTAGATATTTGCCTCATCAAGTAGATGAGAAGCTTAAACTAGAGGATATTATTGAGAGGTCCTGGTATAGTACTTGACACAGTATTGTCAATTTTGAACAACATCAGTGGGCATAGCTTGGGGTCTAACTTCAATTGATTAGCAATGAGAGTGTGATTAATGGATATAAGTAGTTAATCTATACAGTCCTCATTGCAGAACATCTGATTGTTTACTACAGACACATTTTTGCTTTCGACATATAGCAGAGTAGCCCCAACGGGGCCGGTTCCAGCACAGAAAGGACAATATGGAGAGAGAACTGCCTGGTGCCCAGCTTTAGCGGAGCGGAGGTGGCTGGGTACTGTCTCAACTCAGCTGGTGAACTAGGCCTGGCTTTCTATTAACCGTACCATTGTCCCCTCACTTGAGCAAAGTGAGTGCTCATGGGATAATTTAAACAGTTGTGAGTTTTAATTTTCCTGAAGTTAAAAGCATTCCACTTCACAATTTGGTATAAATAAAAGGTTAGTTCTCAATACTTACTCGCTGCTTCGATAAATTTGGGATAGGTGTCATAGGTGATAACAGGAATGGGTAAGTCTCTGAAGTACAGTTTAAGGGCTCCAGTGATGATGTTTATGTCTGGATAGATGTTAGCAGATATATCGGCCTTTTCACCATCTGAAAAACAATCAGTGATCCAATTCCTAATTAGGACCTATTTCACCAAGTTAAAGCATGCCCAGAAAAAAAAGAAAAAAAAAAGATCCAACGGTGAATGCGATGTGCCGGTACAAGTCCCAGCTGACTACTCTTCTAGTAACACCGACAACGTGCAGGAAGTAACAAAAAGAGGTTTGCGGAGAGGGATTTTGGGACTGAGGGTAAGTGTAGCCAAAAGAGTAGTGAAATTGACTTATTGTAGTTCTTTGGGCTCAGCCTCTGGTAATTTGCTAGACAGAAACTTAGCATAGTAATTCATATTCTAGACACCAATGTTCATAAGAGAATAACAATCTCATCTGAAATAATAATAAAAAAATCAAGCTTTTATATAGCTGCACCAGTATTCTTTGGATTTGAAGATCACACACACATCATAATTGCTGAATGTCTTCAGTTTCTATTGTCTCTCACAAGCTCACTGACATTTCTCTTATCTTAGTTCTTTCTCTTCTGTCCCTAGGACTTTAATCTGGGAAACTCCGATCTTCCTCATGTATGGGTAATGTCATATTCTAGCCATGTTTGCAATCATTCTGAAAACAATTTTTGACTTTTTGTTTTACCATTAGTAAAAATCAGTCCAATTTAACTGTCACAGACTATACATTTTTTGGATAAGAAAGTTTCAATCATATTGAGATGATTAGCATTTTCTTTTACATAGAGAATTGAAAGAACAAATGTCTCAGCAAATTTGGTTCTGAGGATAAAGAAAGCTGGCGTGCAGAACACAGTGAGTACAGCAGATGGGTCATCCGATCCCATTATTTACATATTTAACAAATATCTATTGAGACTCTACCATGTGCCAGGCACCGTTAAGCGCTGGTGAATCAAAGAAGAAAAGACATACTCCCTTCAAAGAGCTCTAGTCAGACTGGGAGTCAGGCATGCAACTCCATAGTCACAAGGAAATGGGAAGCTCTGCGAGGCTGGGGACGTGGAAACATGGTGGGGAGGGGGAGCGGGCACAGGAAAGGACAACGGGACTCTTAGGTCAGCTTGGGGATTCATGAACGAGCAAAGACTTGAATGGACACCTGATTAACAGGTAAGTGTTCGCCAGGCAGCGATGTGAACACATTCTAGATGGACAGAACAACGTGAGCCAAGGTACTCGTTCATGAAAACGGCTAAGGTGTATTTCAGTATAGCTAGGGCACAAAGTATACAGGGCCGAGGAACTGGCCATGAGCCTGAAAAGACAGGCCAGACCATCAGAGACCTTGTCTAGTGTTCTACAGAGTGAAGGTTCTATCTAGTAGGCTAGGGGTTCTATCCGATTGGCTTTACTACAGTTATTTGGACTGTTCAATAGAAATATAGACTAGAAACCCTAATTCAGAAGGATATGTGCACCCCCATGTTCACTGCAGCATTATTCACAAAAGCCAAGACATGGAAGCAACCTAATTGTCCACCGATGGATGAATATAGAGGAGGTGCGGTATATATATAATGGAATATTCTTCAGCCATAAGAAAGAGTGAAATCTTGCCATTTGTAATAACATGGATGGACCTTGAGGGAATTATGCTAAATGAAATAAGTCAGACAGAGAAAGACAAATACCATATGATCTCTCTTATACATGGAATCTAAAACAAAACGGAACAAAACCAAGCTCATAGATACAGAGAACAGATTGGTGGTTGCCAGAGATAAGCAGTGAGGGGTTGGAAAAATGGGTGACCTGTTTTTTGTTTAAATAAATTGAATAAAAATTAATAAAGAAATACAGATTCTTGGGCTCACTTAGCTTTCTGAATGAGTCCCCAGCGTGGGCCCGGGTGATCTGTATTTTTAAGGAGCTCCAAAGTTTTTTGACCTAAGAGATAGCATGGCCTAGGGAGCATTTGTCACAGTTATAAATAACAAAAGGGGCCACCTCCGAGACTTCCACTGGCTTCCCCTGTTTCAGTGCTGGACATACCCCTATCCTATGCTCTCTCCTTTGGAGTTTTGGGGGGAAGGAAAAGAGTCACTGAGGTCCCCAGGTGGGGGTGTAGGACACTCTGGGGCCATGTGGGCCGACTGTAAATGTTGGGCAACCAAATCAAGAATCATAATGGCATCAAAGAAGTATTTTATTCAAGAAGTATTTTAACTCACTTCCCCATGTGGTCACTTGTCCACAATTTTTAAGGGAATACCTCCCCTAGAAAGGCAGAGAGCTATGTGATTTGTAAACCATTATTCCTTGGCTTCCTGTGGAACGGCTCTCAGTAGCTCTGAAACCCATCCCCACTATGAATAAAATCCGGCTCCAAGAGAAAGCATGCTAAGGATAGGTCATCTGGCCTTCAAAAGAGCATAAGCCCACCTCTGTCAAATGCCATTTTGACATCTTCGATGTGTTCGGTGAACCCAGACACTCTGTAAAGGCCTTCCGACTTCAATCCTGTTGAAAAAAGAGACAGACTTTAGCTTCCTGAAACATCTACAAAGGACTCTAATTTCATATTTACATTGTGTGCTAGCAGGAAATGAGCAAAATATAGTCAGTGCTCTTGTATATTACACACACTCCTGTCAGAAGCTGGGCTTGTCCATCTCAGTTTTCCAGGCAAGTCTGTCTTCATTTGCTTGTGCTGCAGTAGAGACCTCAGGGATCTGGTCTTCCTGCCTGGCTTCGCAAAGTGAGCCTGTGTTTAAGATTCTCATCGACCACGGTCTCCTGCTTCCTTGTTCATCAGACTGCTGGATGAGATTTTGCTGCTTCAGGCAGCAACCTGCTTCCTCCCTAGCATCATTTTAGCCCACGTGCCACACTGCATGCAGCTCTGTGCTAGGAACACACACGTACTTGGATGCTTGCATATTATCCTGATTTTATTGAAACTAAATTTTACAGCCTTTTATGTTTAATCATAAATAGGATAATATGTTCAATGTTTAAATATGATTGATTTAATTGTTATACTTTCAAATAAATGATCATACGGATAGGTAAAAAAAAAATTTAGTGATGATTCTGGCAACTTGATCCATGTATATTTGGGCTAAGAAAGAGATATGGTTTCTGCTCCTAGATCTTAAGAGATTTGTTAAGATATGTCCTAAGGCCTTGCCAGGTCCCAAAAGGATCAGAAGGGAAAAGGGTCAGATTTCAGACCTTCCAAGTCAGAAACAAGCTGCCCTCAAATTCCAGCTATGGCAAGAACGAGCAAACAAGTAGCTGGTACAGCTGGCGCAAGGTACTCTTGTCAAGCTCTTGATGACATACTTTCCTGTTCTTCATTTGGGAAACATTGATCAAGTATATGCTATCTGCCGTACATAAGGGTCTGCATCAGAGACAACAACTGCACTGCATAAATCCTGCCACCCTTCCTCCTGGGACTGTCAGAGACCTTGCTTATGGAGCCCCACTCAGTCTCAGAACTTGTCTCAGTACAGTTGCCCAGGCTGCCGATACTGATCAACTGGGTCGGCCCACCCGAGGACACCTGGAGTCATCCTCTTCTAGTCGGCGGTACACGTAAGCGTGCCTCACTGTGATTGTGACCTGCACACAACAAAGGCAAGGACACAGCGGCACATGGGAGCATCGGGCAGTGAACACAAGCCCAGCCTGTCCGTTGGTGGGAGGGTCCAGGGGGAAGACCTTACTGAAGAGCCATCTTTGAAGGAAGTCATGAAGGATGGACTAGAGTTTGCCAGAGTAGCAGAGGCTTCCAGCTCTCCTTGTGATGTCAGCTCTCCCCTTCCTCCGCTGCAGTGGAACCTCTGACTTGCAGAACAACATCCATGGCCATGGCCAGTAACTTCTGGCTAATGTGAAGAGAGCAGAAGTGATGTGTCCGGTGCTGGGGTTGTGGACTTAAAGAGAAAGAGCATGCCTTTCTGCCCTTGGTTGGAATTCAGAGGAGATGGTGGTAACCACTGGGGACCATGCAGAAGAAGGCAGCTCTCGAGGATGGCAGAGCAACAAGCTGCAGGGCCTGGGTTCCTGCCCACCTACCCCTAAACTGCTCCCAGGGTCTGGACCGTTACTGGAGAGAGAAATAGATTTCTATCTTGTTGCAGACACTATTGTTCGGGGGTCTCTGTGACAGCACTGAGTGAGTGGTTGAAGTCAGTGGGTGAAATCAGGTGGCAGACAGATGCATTCAGAGGTGGAGTTAGGGTAGGTGGTCATTCCAAGAAAAGGCAAAAGGAATAACATAGGCTGAGTCCTATATGTTGGGCCCCGTGCTAGGTCATTTATATGGATCAGCTCATTTTAACCCTCGCAGCCACCTTATGACTGATTCTATTCACTTTATGGGTGAGGAAACATATTCAAATGGAGCAGGTAACTTGGCCAAGGCCATGCCACTGCGAGTGTGAGACCGGGCTGGGAGTCTAATTCCACGTCCGTGATCTTTTCGTTCTGCCACATCATGCAGAAACAAATGGCCATGAAAGAGCCTTTGCAGAACAATAAGGAATTTACCAGGGATGGAAGATGAGGTAAGACTTTGGCAGAGGTGGCAATGAAGCTGGGGATGGGGGTCATGTGAATTTCTTCCAGCCCATTCTCTGATTCCACTCACATGTGCAGCTCCAATCCCTTTGCTCTGACTCCCCTGGCAAAAATTTTTGCTCTGCTCTATTCTAGCTCTTGTACTAGGCATGCTTTGTGCTCTGCTCCCCACAGACACAGCAGACATCAGACACGGTGGTAACTTTGCCAGAGTTATCAGTCGCCTCTGATGAGGATCACCATGGGATGGTTGCAGCTTCTCCAGGGAAGCCGAGGTCCTGAGTTGAGGCTCCAGAGAGGCTGATGATCTGACCCCAAATTGCAGAGCCCTCTAAACAACAGGAGCCAGGGATACTTTTCCCAGCTACTCATCCGGAGTCAGGGCACCCCTTCTCAACTCTTACCCAGCTGAGCCCCTGCAGCAATACCTTCACCAGATCCCAAAGCGCCCACCAAACTCTGACAGGCACACTGGTCCAAAGGCAGCAGACTATTACAATTTGAGACGAAATGAATAAGTCTTAAGGGAACAGAATAGCTCTAGTTTTCATCCTGCACGGAAAAGGGAATGATTTCCTATCTCTAAAAGGCTTGGAATAACAAGCTTATAATGCCCTCTTTTGTTTTGTTTTGGAAAGAATGGAATAGTTAACCAATGCATAAATATCTGTAGAATACATTACGCAGTTTGGACACAATAATGGATACCAACTATAGCAGAGTGCCTACCTGGTAAAAATGGTTAAAGCCTCTGGGCTTTATACATGGTCCAATTATCCAAGTTATATCCAGCAATCCAAATTCTCCCCAACCAGACTCGATCCACCACAACACTGAACACTTTGATACTGAAGAGTAGCCAAACAAAGCACAGATAAAAGGTGACTCAAGCCTACTATGAAGAACCTTCTCATTGAAATGTTTCTATTTTCTGTGCCTTCTTCTTTTTAAAAAATATTTATTTATTGGGGCTCCTGGATGGCTCAGTTGGTTGAGCTGCCAACTCTTGATTTCGCCTCAGGTCATGGTCTCGGGCTCCTGGGATCGAGCCCTACATCAGGCTCTGTACTTGGCATGGAGTTGGCTTCAGGATTCTCTTTCCTTCTGCCCCTCCCCCTGATTGCTTGCTCTCTCTCTCTCTCTCTAAAGTGAATAAAAAAAGATTTATTTACTTGAGAGAGAGAGAGTATGTGGTGGGGAGGGGCAGAAGGAGAGGGAGAGAGAGAATCTCAAGCAGACTCCCTACTGAGCAGAGCCTAATGCAGGGCTTGATCCCACATCCCCAAGATCACAACCTGAGCTGAAATCAAGAGTCGGATGCTTAACCGACTGAGCCACTCAGGCGTCCCTCTTCTGTGCCTTCTTGATTTTTCATTGCATAGATCTTTTTAATTTTTTAACTCTCCTCTTTGAAATAAACAGAACCAATACTAGCAGTGAATTTCTCTATGGTAGAAAATGTATTGATCAGCAGTTTCTTTATCTTATTTAATGGGATCACTTTTTAAGACTCAATTCGGGGGCGCCTGGGTGGCTCAGTCGTTGCGCATCTGCCTTTGGCTCAGGTCATGATCCCGGGGTCCTGGGATCGAACCCCGCATCGGGCTCCCTGCTCGGCGGGAAGCCTGCTGCTCCCTCTCCCACTCCCCCTGCTTGTGTTCCCTCTCTCGCTGTGTCTCTCTCAGTCAAATAAATAAATAAAATCTTTTTTTTTAAAAAGACTCAATTCAAACCTCATCTCTGCCATAAACTCTTCCTGAATTGTCCTCAAATAACATTGAAATGTCTTCCTCTGTGACTCCATGGTGTTTTGAACACACACACCCCCATACATTTATTTATTTACCCCTCTGATTCTGCATACTGCAATATGAATTTCTGGAAGGTAAGAACTGTGACTTTTATATCCTCAATGTGTAGCACATAATAAATGCTTAGCAAACGTGTTGGATGCATACATGCAGGGTTTAGGTACAAAACAGAAACTAATGTAGTTGGCTGGATTTAGCTTATTTGTGTGTGTGTGTGTGTGTGTGTGTGCATGCGTGCTCTGGGTCAGAATGTTTCCCCAACATCAATAGTGGAGAGAGAGTCAATTTAACAATTATAAGAAAGTTTCCTTGACAATAGTAAGAACAAACAATAAAAACAAAATCACTAAAATAAGAAGTCTTTTCCAAACCTCTTGCTTCAATTTCCCGTATGCATATGTCTACCACCATGGGTCTCTGAGTGTTGTGAGCCTTTACAAGTGTTGTGAGGTCACAACAGTACACCTTCTTGATCCTCTTGAGATCAGGTTGACAATCATTGGGAACGTGCTTGGAACACTGTTTGTGTACGTTCAATCCACAGTCTGTAAACAAAGAAGCCACATTAGCCTTGCCTGGCCCTTTTGTAAAAGCCCAACCCAAATTATATGTTACCAAAAATAAAACTGAAAACACCCAAGGTTTGCTGTATCTTTCTGGAACATCTATCCCATTTAGAGGTGATACTCTCCACAAGCTGAGTATGAAATCCATCTTTACTCACAAAACTTAAATAATTCCCTTTTTCTCATTTAGCCTTTTCTGTTGCTGTACCATAAGAATAGAACATTTCTCTGAGATAGTTTTGGTGATTAGCTAAGTTGTTTGTAGGTTTGTTTTTTTTTTTCCTCTTTTGGGACTTGGAACCTTTGGTCCACATGTGGATGTTTGGGTTTGGATTCCCAGAGCTAGTCTTGGTTCATAAAGGGTACCTAAGACTTTTGCTAGGTTGTTTTTCTAAAGTCCTGGATTCTCCTTTAGTGGAAGACATGATTACTCTCTCTGTAGGAATCTTTAATCTTTGGTCTGAGGGACCCATGACCATTGCCATCTTCTTCCCTTTTCCTGGAGAGTTGCCTATAGTTTCCAGTACCTTCCCCTTGTTGGGCAGTTGGGGTGGACCATTTTTCCTTCTACTTGCCTTATTTTGACACCTGTGAGTGGAAATAATGTATAACGAGATACTGGTGGGAGTACCTGAGAGTTTACAGTTTAGGACAATGCCATGTAATGTGATGATTAGAGTAATTATTTATAAAGCTCATATCAAGATCCAAAGCTTACAATGTACTTTTAAGTTCAATGAACACATTAAAAGCCTTGTTAGCAGTTGGAATCCACTGACAGAATTTCTCTAACAATAACAAGACACAGTCTAGATTTTGGAGAATAAAAATGTAATGCTTATTAAGCTGTTCAAAGTTGATGTGCTATCTATTCAAAACATATATATGTAATATATATACATTACACACATATAATAATGAATATTGTAATCAGCTGTTTAACAAAAAAGCACTTAACCACACCAAGGACTTGAGAAAATCTAAACTTCTATAAAATCATCAAAAAATGATTTTTGAAAATCATTCCATGATTTTCATGTAATTTTTAGGCTGAGTTCTCTCTGCCTACCCTCCTTACAAAGAAAAAATCAGTTCTAAATCATCTTGGCTTTATCAACCTGAGAAATTCAACAAAGCTCAAGTAAACTTCAAAAGTATTTTGACAGATCAATTTGTAGTTGTAAATTTGGGCAAACTGAACCAAATAGAACTGGTTTGTTTTCTTGTTTGGATCTCTTTTATAAAATAAGGATGATAATAGCATCTACTCCTAGGATTATCATAAGGATCAACTATATTAGTCTCTAAACTCTGAAGTGTGGTGAAAACTACATACAAGTAAAATAAAAGAAACAGCAAATATGTGAGAAAATATAAGGATACCCGACCAGCTATTCTTGTTATTTCACTAGTAAGTTTTACTACATTCTTATAAACTTCATTTAAAACAATTTTTTAAAGTTGTGATCAAATATACATAACATAAAATTCACCATTTTAACCATTTCTCAGTGTACAGTTCAGAGGCATTAAGTACCTTCACATGTGTGCAACTGTCACCACCATCCATCTCCAGAACCTTCAGCTTCCAAAACTGAAACTCCACTCATTAAACAGTAACTCCCCAGACCCTCCTCCCTCTCACCCCTGGCAACCACATTCTACTTTCTATTCCTATGAATTTGACTCCTGTAGATATCTCATATAAGTGGAATCATTAGCATTTGTCCTTTTGTGACTGGCTTATTTCACTTTTTATGATGTCCTTAAGGTTCAAAATATTACAGGATATGACAGGATTTCCTTCCTTTTTAAGGCTGGATGGTGTCCCACAGTATTGATATACCACATTTTGTTTATCTATTGATGGATACGTGGGTTGCTTCTAGCTTTTGGCTCTTGTGAATAATGCTGTTATAAACACAGTTGTACAAATACCTGTTTGAGTGCCTGCTTTCAGTTCTTTTGGGTATAGACCCAGAAGTGGAATTGCTGGATTATGTGATAATTCTATTTTAAATTTCCTTATAAACTTCATTTTAAGATCTGAAGCGACAGTGTGTTTGTGTAGAGTTAAATACTGACATTTTATTAAACTTAAAATGTTTTATAATATATAAAAATATTCAATATTTGCAAACTACTACAATTCCATATGCTATAAATAGTCTATTCATTTAAAAAATAGTTAAAATATGTAAAATACAGAGAGTTGAGAGGCAGCGATGGCTATTCCTAGCCTTTAATGATCAGGTTTCAATTTTCCTGCTGCTCAGAAGAAATATGAGGCCAAACGGTTGCCATTGGAGAATATTAACATAACCTCAGAATATTTTTTATTAAAAAAAAAACCTTTTTATTGCAGAGAAAATTGCTATTCACAGCTAATGTAAATTCCAGAGTTTTGTTCTCATAATATTGACTTTGGACCGATTTGCTACTCAAATTGGATAATACCCGCAATTAGGATATTTCTGGTAGGTATAATCTGGATAGCCTGAATTAATGACCACTGGCTGATTCAGACAGTCTACCGCTTTACTCAGTGGTTGAGCCATGAGATACTTTGTAACTCCCAGGTGAGTAAGTCTTTTGTGTTAATTGGAGTATCCGGAACATTCCTGGACAGGCTGCCTCTGAGCCTGTTTGCTGCTTGTCTCATGGATCTGTGATGGGGGCAGGTAGCTTTAAACCACATACACAAGCACTACTTGACCCATCCAGGTACCACCGCTGGTGATTGCTGTTATCTACACAGTAGAAGCTAAGGTAGCCCCTTCTGAGCAGAGAAAGGATTTAAGGTCCCATAGTCCTGTGAACCAAAGTGGGCATTATGGCAAAGTAGATTATCTTAATGTAGTATCATTAGCTTATTTTATTTTAAATGCTTCCTAAGAATTGTTTTAAAAAACCATACCCTAGTAGCAAGGAAGAAATCAGTCATGGTGTTGGTAGAAACCCAATCAGTATACCACAGGAGGCTATTCTTGCTCCTTGGCCAGGACTGCTTGCCAGAAAAAGTGTGGCGAGATGAATTAAGGAGCCCAGTTACACATTAGTTTGGCAATTCTTTGCTCTTTTGTTAGCTGTATTTTAATAAGATGTGTTATGTGCCGTTAGCACTGGGTGTGGGCATCCAGTTCTAGGTGGAAAAACACCTAAGGTTTCAAAGTGCTTTGAAAATATGTGATAGCCAATCAAGGTCTTTAGTTGCACAGCTAATCCGATAGCAGAAAAGTTCTAAGCATGTGTTCTGGAGCTGAATCAATTTTCCACCACTTACTATGTGGCCAAGAGCTATTAACAACTACCTCTAAGCCTCAGTTTCTTCATCTGTTCAGTGGAGAGAATAATTGCTTGTCTTTAAGGTCTGTTGGTGAGACTAAATGGCATGATAAATAGAAAGTGCTTAGCTCAATGCCTGGTGTGTGGCAAAGGTTTGCCAGTATTTCTATTTTCATGCCTTGCCTTTTGTAGTAAAGTGGGGGATGGGAAAGAAATGTGGTTTTTCTATCTTTGCCATTCCACTGGAATTGACTTCTTTTTCTTTTAAGGACTGCTGCCTCTTTTGGGTGGCAGGTAGGTGCATAAGGAAATGTACTTGCTTGGATTTTTTTTTCTTTTCTTGCATAAACATGATATTCCTTTTCATTCCAGCAGACACCTAGAACAGTCTCTCCATTAAGCAGAGAGATGACTTGAACCTTCCAGAAAGCTGGACTTTTGAGCTAATCTGGATCTATTTCCCAACTCTGGAGAAATGATCTCCAGCTCAACATTATGTCACTTTATATAAGCGGAAAAGGATGAAGAAAGTTCTGTGTCTACCTGAGCACCGAACCCCTTGGGCGATGAGCCCCCACATAAAGTTGGCACAGTATTCACACCAGTGCGGGCCTCGGAATGTGTGGACCTGTGATCCAAAAAGAAGAAAAATGTCAGAAAATTCAATTATTTGAAGGGAGGTGGCCTTGGACATGAAACACATAGATGATGTCAAGAAACAGAGACTTCAGTGGGAGTGAGCATCCCTCACTGGGCCTTTTCTTTCCAGTGAGGTAGAGTTACAAACAGACCAGAGAAAAGAGATATGCTTTGATCTCTGAAAATCCTCTACCAATCCACCATGCCCCAGGCCAGAGTCAGAAAGGAATGTGGAGCAACAGTAAGATTATAGGGCCATGCCATCAGCTAAGGAATGAGACTCTCACCACCCCAAACAAGGCACTGTGTGGACAAACCCAAGATAGCTGGGGCTGGTCACCATAACCTGCATTTAGCTCTGCAAGTTCTGGAAGGTAGAACTCAATTATTGCATCCTTTTGACCAAAGTTGCTCCATGTGTTGAATATCCAGACAGGTATAAATAAGACATGATTATAGGAAAATTAGAAGGTTCCAAGGCTTTGAGCCACTTCCAAAAAAACAAAAAAACAAAAAAACAAAAAAACAAAAAACCCAGCAACAAAAACAAACCTAAAACCAAAAAAACAGGCATTTAAAAAAAGCGAGGGAGTTGGCTGACATGAAGGCTACTGTTAGGGTCTATAGAATTGCCTTCCCCAGAGAGAGGGTCCGAATTCAGCATGCCGGGTGTGGCCTATGGGTGTGTAACTTGAAAATCCTTTCTGATTGGCCCAGATGTGAGTCTCATTGGTTGGTGCCCCAGCCCGTTAAATATTTTGAATATTATGAAGTAAGGATGGCTTTATCTCTAATTATTCAGGTATGGGTCCTCTTATGACTGGGCCATGTATTGTCATGATTTAAAACAAAAACAAAACAAAACAAAACAAAACAAAACAAAAATACATGTTCTCTAGCACCAGTGAGCTTCAAGACACAGAACTAGGAGATTCCTTGAAAGCAAATGTGGCCATCGTAAGCCAAAAACTACCACAGGCGGTCTACTTGGAGACATACAAACCCATGTGAAAGTGTTCTGAGTTTTTACAAAATTAAAATATTATGAGACATTACTAAGGACTTTCAAAGTTTTAAACCTCCATTAACAAATAAAAGAAATACGGACAACATTATCTTTTTTAACAGACTGGGAGGCCAGTCTGCTATTTTTTTTAAATTTTAATTTTTTTAATTTAAATTCAATTACTTAACATACAGTGTATTTTTAGCTTCAGAGGTAGAGTTCAGTGACTCAGTATGCTAGTTTTAATTAACACAAAAAATACGAGGATCACAACTATGGGTACAATTTGGGAAGATGCTCATCAGAGCTCTACTTAAAACAAAAAAAGCATCACTTTGAGGTCTTTATTTATATATGCCTCTAATTGTATAGACATGAAGTGGCAGACAAAACAGACCCGGTTCCCTCCTCCTGGAACTTATAGATTTGTAAAGGCCGACAGAGTGAGCAAGTTAAAAAATCAAAAAGAACAACTTAAGACCATGGTTTCTACACAACTAAACTAAGTTTTGGCATTTTAGTTTGTCACAAGCAAACTGTCCAGTATACTATTTCTGCTATGAGAACCAATGGGAAAAAAAAAAAAAAAAACCTCTCAGAATTGTTTTTACTAAGAATGGGTAATTGTGCTGTAAGGAAATGGTGCTTAGGTATGACAAAGCGCCTTGTAGGAATGCAGAGAACCTGTCCCAGGGAGCGCTTGTACTCACACAGAGCCAAGATGCGAGGGCTCATTTAGAGGCCCGCTCAGATTAAACGTCCTTAAAGAATCCCTCAGTAAGGGGTTCTATTGGCAGTTGAAGATTTTCTAAATTTAGCAATCAAAGGTTTCTTAATATTTTACTAGAAAGGCTCTAAAGGGATGGTGCTGGCTAATTATGGCAACAAAATTGATGGTTAATATACTGTTGAAATCGCAAGATCAATCAAATCAAATCAAATCATACAACTCCAAAAGAGAGGAAAAAAGTGTGTGGAAAGGGATATAAAAGAAAAAAAAAGTTTGCTACTAGAGAGACTTAAGAGAGGCCCCACTATTATCCACAGTGGTCAGAAAAGCTTCTCTTGGAAAGTGACTTCATGCTGCTTGAAGGAGGGGAAGAGCCAATCTGGTAGAGGCAGGGTTGGAGAGCAGGCAGAAGGAATCTACAGACGTCCTGCAGGAGCAAAAGAGTTTGGTGTGACTGAGGAAGGAGAAGGCCAGGGGGGCCGGAACACCAGAGTGAGAGGAGAGAACCTGGCTGAGGTTGGAGGTAGGACAGGGCCTTGAAGGTTTTATTAATGAGCATAGATTTTCTTTTAATCTAGGTCCAATAAGAAGCTCTTGAAGGATATTAAGTAGGAAGATGATTAAAAAAAAAAAGATTCTGACCACCATGTTGAAAACAGATGGGAGAGTATTCAGAGTGAAGGAGATTTGCAAACTAGTTAGTAGTTTCTCGTTGAGAAAGGATAGAGGCCAAGATTAGGGTGCTGGATTTGGAGATGGGAAGTGGATGGATTTGAGGCATTTTTTTTTAAAAGATTTTATTTATTTATTTGACACAGAAAGAGCACAAGCAGGGGGAGTGGCAGGCAGAGGCAGAGGGAGAAGCAGCCTCCCCGCAGAGCAGGGGGATCCCGATGTGGGACTCGATCCCAGGACCCCGGGATCATGACCTGAGCCAAAGACAGTCGCTTAACCAACTGAGCCACCCAGGCACTGCCTCCCTCTTTTTTTTTTTTAAAGAGAGGCATATTTTTAAGACAGAATTCATAAGACTTTATAATAGAATAAATGTGGATCTTTGAGGGAAAAACGAATGAAGAATGACTCCTAGATTCTAGCTTTAGAAACCAGGTGGATGGTGATGACATTTGCTGAGATAAGGAAGACACTATGTGGGGGAAAAATTCAAGAATTCAGCTCTGGTCAGTTTAAACTTAAATGTGTTGAGCTCAAGCAGGAATGCACATATAATTCAGTATCTCAGAGGAGGAGAGAGGTTTGGAGGTATACATTTGGCCACCCCTGATGAATAAATGGTACTTAAAATTGTGTAAATGGATAAAAACTATTAGAGATAGAGGGTAGAAAATGAAGAAAATAGAGCTCAACCCAAGTCCTCTGTGCTCCAACACTTAGAAGCAAGAGTCAAGAGCTTTAGAAGCCAAAAGGTAAAGAGTATTTTAGGGAAGGAGTAGTCAACATTGTTCGATTCTGGGAAGAGGTCCAGTTTAATGAGGACTGAACACTGATTCAGACACATGAAGTTATTAGTAACCTTGGCAAGAGCAGTCTCTTTGGATCGTGAGGTCAAAAGTCATACGTAAGTGACATGAAGAATAAATGGGAGGTATGGAAGTGGAGAAATGTATAGGCAAATTTGTCAAGAAATTTGGCTATGATGTCCAGCAGAGCAATGAAATAGCTCCACGGAGATATGGAAACAAGGCAGAACTTTATTTTTTTTAATAAACAATGGGAGATCTTAGGGCATGTTCACTTGTGGATGGAATTGATGCAATATGTACAAGAGACTGGAAATGAAGAGAAGGAAGTGAAGGAGTGATGATCTTGAAAACCTGAGAGGTGCTGGGCTTTGTGTCATATATGGAAGCAAAGTCAAAAAGAGGAACAGTTGAGATCTTTCTAGAATTAGTAAAAGCACATCTTCAGATTCAGAAAAGCTAAATGAGTACATCTTCAGATTCAGAAGAGCTAAGCTACCTCAAACCTGATAAATTAAAAAATAATCTAACCTATATAGATTATATAGAAACTGCAGAATACCAAAGGACAAGCAAAATCCTAAAAAAAAAGAAAACAACAAAAACCCCCCAAAAAACAGACAAAAAAACCCCAAGACCAAAAAAAAACCCAACAGGTTATTTTTACAAAAGGACAGCAATTACGATGAAAACAGTTCTTTTCAACAAAAAGAAGCTAGTAGATTATGGAAAAATTTCATCAAAGTGCTCAGAGAAAATTACTGCCAACCTAACTTCTATACCCAGCTAATTACCATTCAAGAGTGAGGATGAAGTAAAGATATTTTCCAGACAAATACCAGGAGTGTTCACTCACAGATCCTCACTCAGAGAAATACAATGGGATATATATGTCTATAGGCAGCATTTTGAACCTAGTGGGAAAGAACAGGATTCAAGAAGCCATGTTGAGCAAGAAATTGGCAACAGGGTTCGATCTAATCAAGCTCTGTCTGCATAAAACAATAAGATGACTAATTTCAGGGGACTTAAAAACAAATTGGAAAAATGGCATGGGAGATTGGAGGGGCTTAAAAATGTTAAAGCATTCTACAGTTCTCATCATTTGGGGTATGTAAGCAGAGCTGCTAATTAACTGAGGAAGATTTTAAGTTAATTACACATGTATTAGAATTTTGAATATATGCAGAGAGTGGGACGGAATCTATATAATGTGTAAGGGAAAAAGAAATAAAGATTTGATCAAGCCAATAAAAAGAAAGAAAGAAAGACAGAAACAAAGCCATAAAAAAGCACAGTAAGGACAGGGGGAAAAGAAAAAAGAAAAATCCTTGTACATCTCTAATCACAATACATATCAGTGGCCATAACATCAAATAAGAGACAGAAATTTTCAGATATTCAAAAAACCTTTGCAAGAAATACACTCAAAACATAATGTAATAGAAATGTTGAAAGTGGAGGAATAGAAAAAACATACAGAGCAAATAGCTAGCCAACAGAAACCCCAAATAAATATCTTGTTATAAAAAATATATTTTCTTTATTAGTGATAAAGATGGTCATTACATAATAATTAGAGATTTAATTTTACCCTAAAGATATACTAATCCTGAGCTGCTATGCACATGACAACATGGTCTCAAAAAACATAAAACAAAAGTGGAAAGAATTACAAGGAGAGATTGACAAATCCGTAATCATAACGATTTTAACATCTATTCACAGAAATTAATAGATCAAATAGATAAAGTTAATAGACTGGGTATAAAAGGGACCTCACACCCAACAATTCATAGAATATGTACTCTTCTAAAACAACACATGAAATATTCACACAAACTGACCACAAACCAAGCCTCAACATATAGAAAAGAATTGATATGATAGAGACCATATTCTGACTACCAGTCAATAAAATTAAAGACATAGTAAGCAACCAAACCCCAGTATATTTGGAAATTTAAAATAATTCTACAAATACAGCAAAGAAAAAAATCTTAATAGAAATATGGTATCGAAAGACAAAACACTCCTTATGGGGTACAGAAACTTTAAATGCATATATTAAAAATAAAGATTGAACACTAACAAGCTAAGTATACTATTTAGGAAGCTAGAAAAATAACAAAGTGAGACAAAAAATAATAAAGATTATTGCAGAATATAATGAGATAGAAAGAAAAGATAAAAAATAAAAAAAATAAAAGGTGATTTTAAAAGATTTCTAAAATAAGCAAAGTTTGGGTAAGATTGATCAAGAAAAACACGAAGTGATAAAGAGAACATAATACAAATGCAGTGAAGATATGAAATACAAATCTTGAGAATACTAGCTTTATACTAACAAAATTAGTTCTGTGACATGGATAATTTTCTTAAAGACTATCAATTATAAAAATGACCCCAAATAATATAGAAAACCTACATTCAATTATATCCATTAAATAATTGCATCTGTAGTAAAAGTTGTACCCTCAAATAGTTAAAGGTCCCAAATGATTTTCTTAATTTATCAAATCTTTTTTTAATTAAAGATTTTTATTTATTTATTTGGTAGAGAGAGAGAGAGAACATAAGCAGGGGGAGTGGCAGGCAGAGGGAAAGGGAGAAGCAGGCTCCCCGCTGAGGAGAGAGCCCGACATGGGACTTGATCCCAGGACCCTGGGATCATGACCTGAGCTGAAGGCAGATGCTTAATGACTGAGCCACCCAGGTGCCCCAAGTTTTATCAAATTTTTAACAAACGAATCATCTCTAACCAATATAGACTATTCCAGATTGGAGGAGACAAAACAAAGAAAAGGTCCAGAATTTGCTTTATGAATACAATTTTGATTCAAAAACTATGCAAGAACATGAAAGTAGGATTATAAGTCAATTTCATTATGACCATAAATGTAAAAATCCTAAAAAAGTAGCCTACTGAACGTAGCATAATTATTTTAAAATGTTATGACCAAGGGGGGGCTTATGTCAGTACTTTAAGGTAGATAACATATCACTAGTATTCACTACAATAACAATTGAGAGAGAAACCCCATAATCATTTCAAAATTAGAACACCAATAATCGATAAAATTCAACATCCATTCATAACAATAGCACTTAGCATACTAGGCATAGAGGGAACTCTCCTAAAAATAGAGATTAAGGGTATCTCTGATATACACATAATAGTCCTTGAATTTAAAAATGAAACAGAACAATTTCCTTTAAAGTCAGCAAAAAGATAAGGATGTCTATGAATACTTCTCTTGAACATTATCCTGCAGAGTTTAGCCAGCATAATAAAATAAGACAAAGAGATATATAATTGAAAGAAGAAACAGGCCATCAAGTTTGCTTAATATAAGAGCAATATGAAGAAATCAGCATTACTATACATAAACAATAACTCATTTTACTGAACAATAAAATTAAAGACTTCATTTACAACAAAATCTAAAACAATTAGAAAATAACTAAAGACATTAAGGACATAAATAAGAGAGATATTCTATATTCATGTATAGCAATGCTCAATATTACAAATATGTCAATTATCCTACAAATAAATCTATAAATCCAATACAATTTCAATCAAAATCTCCATGGTGCTTTTCACAAAACCTGGCAAGATGGCCCTAACATCCATATGGAAGAATAAAGCCGAAAGACTAGCCATAATAATTTTGAATAAGGAGAAGGTAGAAAAACACATCTGACCATCTATCAAGACTTCTATAGTTACAAAAAAGTAAAACACTGCAGGATGGACAAACAGACCAGTAGTACACAGCAGAAAGGTCAGGAACTAAATCACACCTATGTGGGGAATCGGTTCCACCTATCCACCATTTATTATTCACTCATTTATTCCATACTTACATGCTGATTGCCTGCTTTGAACTTGGCACTGTACTAGTCCTTGGATATATAAAGTTGAATACATCAGAGGGGCACAGACCTCCCTGCACTCAAGGACCTCATCTACAAGAATCAACAGGCAACATATATAATTATCCTATGGCAGTATAATAGAGATTGTAATACATTCTTTCTGAGAAGTCTGGGGAAAATGATAATTGAACAGAATTTTGAAGGATGGACAGGAGTTCACTAGACTGGGAAAGATGCAGTTTGGTGGGGAAGTAGTGTTGACTGGGGTGGTAGATGACTTAGGGAGGACATTCCAAGAAGAGGAAACAGCACAGCCAAAGGCCAGTGAGGCTGGGCTTGGTTTTTGAAAGGCATTCTTTCCTTGCAGGTCATGCAAAAAAGGACTGACGAATTATTTTCTGGATCATCTCCAGCGGATAAGAAATCACATGGGAAATATCTCCATACTTTGGGGTAAAAATGAAAATACAATATTTAGAAATTTGGAGACTAGCTGTAATGTTTACTTTACATAGACAAAATAGAAACTAGCCTACTGAATGCTTCAGGAAAAAATACAAGATACGCCAGCCACAGATTTTCTAAAATTTCACCTTTTGCCAATATTTAAAAAAAAATGCATATCAAAATTGCATTTCATGCTTATTAGCCCTGCCCATATTTCCCAACATCCTTTCTTGTTGATATATCCGCATTGCCTTCAATCTCATTTCTCCAGCTAAACAAATGCAGACAGACATTTTTTTAAATAGCAAAAAACTTCTCTGTCCCCACAAATACACATTCCCACAGAAATAAAACAAAATGGGGACTGAGGGGAACGTAAAGTTAGTTAAACATTATTTTAGGCCCACTGCCGAATTTCCTCTTTGTGATGGGCCACTGTTTATTTTCATGGCTGATATATTGTTCAATTTTCTTTTGGGTCCACAAGGACAATCGCCAAACAGTAGGCTCTATGTAATGCTGAGGTCACTCTCTGAACGCATTTCATTTGGGCTTGAGTTATGATGGCTACTCTCCCAGTGAAATACCTGATATCTTGAAAAATCACTGATCAGCTTTTTCCATTCTGTGAAGTTTATTGATTTTCAAGAATATCTTTTCAGAAAAAAAAAAAAAAAAGAACACTTTGCAAACTCTAGGGCAGTAACTAAAATACCCTAGACAGGAAGAAAATACCCCAGACAGGAAGAATGTCTGTCCAAGACCATTATACTGGGCATGGTCTGCCTGGAATTCCAAAACCACACCAAACAGAAAAAGATGATATTACAGGAGATAAGGTACGTTTGACAAATAGCCCAGGAATGGCCACTTAGAAAAAACAAGAGCCAGGGTTGTCAAGAAAAATCTCAGGCGTTTCTCGAGTATCCCCTGACTTGACTCCAAATGAGCAGGATGTTATTTGTCTCACATCTGCTGAATCTGGAAGGCAGTATTCCCTGGTGGTTTCATAACAAGTATGTTTTGATGGGTCAGTGTAGACACCATCCAAGTGTGTAATCAGCTCAGACCAGGTTCTATTCGTGATGCACTACACTTGAGAAATGTTGCTTTTCCGCATCAGTGTACATCCACGTTTCTGAACGTGGGCACTATGAACATTTTGGGCTGGATAAATCTTTGTCATTGTAGGACATTTAGCAGCACCCTGGTGTCTCCCCACTAGATGCCAGCAGCACCCCTCGGCTGGCACAACCACAAATGTGTCCAGACTGTGCCAAATGTGCCCCAGGGGGCAAAGTGACCCTGATAGAGAGTCACTGGTATAAACTAAAACCCTATCTCCTCAGTTGGTGATTTTTATTATTTATATTAATAATATAAATAAATATGAGAACTTTATTCTTTTACTTTGATTTGAAAAGGACTCTTTGGGTCAAAGGCAGTTTTGTCTTAGCTGCTTTATATGCACAGAAGAGGGGGCTGGAGGTGGCTCAAGTCACTGCCAGCTACAAGTCACTGGGTTTGTGTGTGGGGGGTCATTGCCCAGAGTTACCCGAAGGGCTGGAGGGCAGGCACCTTGTCTAGGGTCACCCAGAAGGGTCAGCAGCGCTGGGCCTCCCGCACTCAGCCAAGGGTCTTTCCTGTCATCTACTGCTTTTCCCATAATCATGGGACACTGAACTCCTGAGAAATTAGGTTAAACTTTGGATTTTTCCCCTCTTGCAAGATCAGATGAAATACTGACCTTGAAGTGAACCTTTTCAGATGGGAGCGAAACAGCTGAGGGGAATCGCTCCGTCTGTGACAGGAGACTGGGCTTCCCTGAGAGGCCTGCTCAGCAGATGTTGCCAGAGGCCTGGGTTTCTCCACCGGGGCACCACTCACCCCCAGATCTGTCTATTCAGCAGTCATCCTACTACCTTTAAAATAGGATTTAATGTCTAAAACACTAATTGCCACAAAGCTTTCTGGGAATCTCCCCACTGCATAAAGTGATAGATTCTTGTGCTAACTTCCTCTTGGGTTTATGAGGGTATTAGCACTGACCTTCTGCTGACACTGCCCTGACCACCTCCAGGGCTCCTCCACTGTCTAGCGCATCTTTCCTCAACCCCAGCATTATTGATGTGGGGGCTGGGTAGCTCCTTGTGGTGGGGCCTGGGCTGGGCACTGCAGGATGTTTACCAGCATCTCTGACTTCTACTAGATACCCCAGGAGCACATCCCAGTTGTAAGGATCAGAAATGTCTCTAGACACTGCCAGATGTCCCCGGGGGAGCAAAACCACTCTTGTTGAAAGCTGCCCAGTAGAAGAGCTCACATTCTTATGTCCCCATGGTCTCTCTTGTACCTGGTAGTGCCTGGCAGATAACTGGCCCTCAGTCCATATTTGCTGAATAAAAAAAAAAAAATGCCTGTCTAAATAGTTTCCTCTTCTTAGAACTTTGAAAAATACCCAAATAATATGTACAGTGATCATTGGTCCTTTTATTTTTCTCCCCACAAAACACAAAAGGAATATTTCTCTGGACTTAACATGCCAGAATCAGCCATTTAGTCATTTAGAATAGCCCCTTTGAATGTCCTTTGGAATAAAACAAAATATAAAATTAATAACAGCTAAGAACTTGATATGGGTCAGACTAGTACATGATTTACATTTGAGGAGTAGCTTGACCAAGCCACTTCCCTAGTGTGTGGCCTAAGCAAGGAGTCCCTCTTGGGTTTGCTGTCAAAATCTATCCTCTTTCCACCAGGCTCTGCTGCTGGAAAGACAGGCAAAAGAGTGGGCAAAAGTGAGCTAACACATTTTTATGAGGTTAAGGAGGATGAGGGAAAGAGAGGGGTTTGCATATGGAAAGCAAAAATGTCTCGTTCCAAAGCAAATGCCCACTGGACTGATAAGAATGCAAAAAGCAATGACAGGCAGAGTAACTGGAAATGGGCCACATCACCCAGACCGGGCAGTGGTGGTGCTGCCACACCCTGGACAGGTGTCCTGACCATAGCTCCAGGACACACGCCGCCTCCTGGACTTCTGGTCCTGGTACCCAGGATCTCATGGGGTGGGCAGGCATGCACAGAAGGAGCCTGCTGCATGAGTGCCCTTGGACACATGGTGTACCTGGGAAGAGGGTCTACAGAGAGTGGGGGACATAAAAAGGTGTGTTGAGAAACCATTTTGTTTATGTTCAGACCAGGCCACTTTTGAGAGTCACCACACCAGAAGCTGAGACAAGAAGAGTAACCTGGGGCATGTGTCTCGTCTGCTATCCCCATGTATAAGACACTGGGTAGCAGGCCCCACCACACCTGCTGGCCAAATGGGGAATGACAGCTTCCCTGGTGCACCCTGATACGATCCACCTCTCTGGCACTGTCTGCTGACCCTGGCAAGGGCGCATAGCTGGAAGGGCTTGAGCAGAGCTAACACAAGTGCAACAAGCCACGGCTGGGGGCAGACTGTGGGGTGTGGTGGGGAGTGGGGAGACAATGAGCCATCTTAGATAGATAGGGCCATGAGATGTCTGCTGCATGTGTTTCAACCAATATTCACTGACAGCCTGCTCTGGGCCAGGCCCTGTTCTGGACATGGGGGTGTCTGCAGGACAACAGACACAAATCCCTGCCCCCAGCCCCATGAATGAGTGTTTCCAGCTGAAAAGGGGAAAGCAAGCACACAAGTAAATACAGACCATGCCAGTGGTCAGTGCTATGGAGAAAAGTCAAGCTGATAAGAGCCTGGAGAAGGGAGGGGTGGGGAATAGGAAAGGGATGGAAGGGGATGGATGGGGAAGGGACAGGGAGATGGGTGGGGATGGGGAACACGGGGTAAGGTGGGGGTCAAGTGGTTTGCTCTTCAACTTTTAGAACTTTCTGGAGCTCTGCGCTCCATCCATATTCCATATAAGGAAAGAGGAGTGTCCTGCAAGGCCTGGGTGGAGGGAGAGAATTGAGTAGAAGGAGGGAGTGATGTACGTGCATGTACCTGCACACTGGGAGGACGGAGCTCCCGAGTGGGCTGAGCAGAGAAAATGCCCAGGGTCATCAATCTGCTTCCATCTGGCCTACCCCACATGTGAAGTGAGCACCTCTTTCCCCGATGGTCTCCTCCCTGCATCCTGTTCACTTCTGGCTCATTTCTGACTCCAAGTTTTTGCTCATGTCATTGGCATGGCCCAAAACACTCTTGCATTTTTCTACCGCACGCAGTTAATGAGAGAGGAAGAAACAGATGATAGCAAAAAGAAGGAAGAGCATGAAGAAGTAAGGGTAGAAAATGAATATGGAGACAAAGAAGGTTAAACACAAAAGCACAAGATGAGAGAGAGACAAAAAGATGAATAGCAAAATAATAATCGAAGCTAACCTTACCGGGTGCCACAGACCATAAGCGATTTACATGTATTCCTTAAGCCTTTACAACACTCCCATTCTACAGATAAGGAAACTGAGGCTGCAAGAACTAAGCTGTAGCTAGGAGGACCGAGCCGGCCACCGCTACGTTATCACTGCGCAAAGTGGGGAAGGAAGGAAGGACAGTTATCCAGATTGTTGGGGCTCTGGAGTTCATTAGCCTGAAGATTTTGAAGCTTAGCCACAAGGTGTCATTAGGGTAGACCATCTCAAAGAGAGCTCTTCTACCTACAGGAGAGTGTCTCTTTTAGTCAACTAGATAAACAGATGCAGATGTAAAATAAGGTAAATAAAGGAATGTTTTTTTTCTGTGTATGAAAGAGTTTTCCTTTCAGAGAGGATCCTGTCAATTCCATAATTTCTTCAACAAATACCTCCTGATTCCCAGTATGTGCAAGTAATCCCAGAGAATTTAGGATTCAAATGAGCAATAACTGCATCTGCATAGTGTTGAAAAGTACACAATTATTGCATGAGATGAAGCATGAATTTAATTGGCTTCCAAAAGTTCTTGTTCCTAGAGCTAACTTTTGTCTTTTCCTTTTTTCTTTGCCTTTGCTTTGTTTAGAAAACAAGGACGGTAGGTAGACACTCAGGCATAGTGCTGGGGAGAGCTTTCTGGAAGAATGGAGCCTAAGTTCTCAACCGGTATAGGGGAGGGAGTTTCTGTTTGTTCCTCTTGATGAAGTTCCTGAGGAGAGCCAGGAAAAGGCCTTTTACCTGGGGAAGTGGTCCTCAACTGGGCAGAAAATCTTGTTGTGGGGTGAGGCTTTTAGATCTGCTGACAGATCGGAATCTCTCATAGGAGCCCTTAGGCAAGAATGCAGACCGGGCTTAGCAAGGCTTATTTGCTGATAATTGTGAAAATGTGATTATTTGTTCTTTTTAATGAACACTTACTTTATGCCATACATAGTACTCTCAAATAATAACCCGAATTACAAATCAAGAGAGTTTCTGAATAAAGCCTATTAGATGTCAGCCTTTATAAAGAACAAATTTGTGGTGTAGGTCTTAATTTTACACTAATTCCAAGCAGATGGCAGGGGGCCTTTGATAAGAGTTTTCTTTATTTGGTTAATTCAGTGGTGTGTTACTAAAAACCCACTGCTCTATTTATAGCACTGACCAGCTTTTAAAGGATTCCTCTAAAGACCATGCAAAATTCCCACTTAAAATGAGTTGGGGGTGGGGAGAGGGCTGAATGAGGGTGGCAGGGGTGAGGAGTGACAGAGGGAAACACCCCCTCCTGGCCCTGCCACTCATTCTTAAGGACAGTGGCACGAGCAGTACCATTGAAAGCCACAATCAAGGGACACAGAGGCTCAAGGGTCTGCTATGTCTCAAAGACATCTATTTAAAACACGGAAGAGGGGCGCCTGGGTGGCTCAGATGGTTAAGCATCTGCCTTTGGCTCAGGTCATGATCCCAGAGTCCTGGGATTGAGTCCCGCGTCGGGCTCCCTGCTCCTTGGGAGCCTGCTTCTCCCTCTGCTTCTCTCTCTCTCTCCCTCTGTCTCTCATGAATAAATAAATAAAATCTTAAAAAAATAAATAAAACACGGAAGAGAAATGCTCTGTCTGGCTTATGCATTTTCCTCTAACACCATGTCTGCTCTCTGCCTTTTCTTCTCTTGATAGTTAGAAGAGATCACACCAAATAGATATCGACTTTTCAAGCAAACATTGAAAAAGCTGTTGATGGATCCCAGTGATAAATAATTAATACAGATCGTCTTAGCAACAGCACTATTTAAGAAAATTAGTTTTAAATATCTTTTTGTTTCAAATGTCTTTGTTTCCCCTTCAGAGATCTGAGATTAACAAACTGAAGTCAGTTTTGGAAGTAGCAGTCAACTGAATATGCTTGTGTGTTTTGCACACAAGCTCAGACATAGTATACAGAGGGAGAAGCTATCCCCATGCAAATACGTATCTCAGCTCCCCTAAGGGCATAATTCCAATTGCATCTTAAAGCCGGAAGAGTTGGAATTTTCAAGAGGAAGGACAAGAATTTGCAAGTCCAAGAAGATCCCTCCTCCCAATCCATGGTGGTGCATCCACAGGATGCGAAGAATCAGGATTTCCACCCAAAGTCAGAAAAACACTTTCTTAAGGCAAAAAAATTAATGAGGGTAAATACAGAAAACAGAAAAGAGAAAAAGCATAAAGGCTTTCTGTGCTGCCAATCAGACCTGTCACTCTTCAGCAATAGGAGAAATATCAAGAGCCCTGGCATTGACGAGGATCTATATAATGCAATTCTTCATCCTCATGCTAAATATGGAGGGCTGAATAATTCCATTCCTCGACTCAATTATAGCATGCAAATGCTTGAGCCGCTCACTTTCTAAAACCAGCAGCAGGGCAAACAGACCGAACTGACACGAATGTATATTTAATAGACACATATTTGTCCTTAATGAAGAACTGGAAAACGACAGAATAAAAGAGGTTTCCCTGGTCACCTCTGACAAAGGGCTTTCTAGTTCCAATAGTTACTCGGGCTACTGGTACTAAAGGAAGGGAGTTTAAAAAAAAAAAGGCAATTCACAATTTGCTGCCCCTGCCTCTTCTTTTCTTCCTGGATCCTTTCATCTTCACTCTCTCCAAATTGTTAGCCCATTTGTTGGGGTAAAACCTCAAACTCCATCTTATCTCTCCACTCAACAGCATCCCTGGCTGGGCAATTGGGCATCAGAATCTCCTCCGGCCCTTCCTGGAACACCCATTAGGTCAAAGGAAATAGGCCATGATTTCTGATGGCAGGCCATTTTTACAAGTGCTCGTCCGAAATGAAGACAGCAGTATTTCCAGTTTGTCAACACACATGGCAGTCGCCACTAAGGCTCCCACGGGCTTTCTGTATCTTTTTGCTTGGTCTGGGGAGCAGGATCAAGGCTGCTGCAGTGTCCCCCTGTACCCGGAGCGCAAACAAAAGCTCCTGGATGGTAGCTCCTGTCATCATTTGCTTTCACAGCTGTCTACACGTAAACCAAAGGGGTTAGTTTAGCATCCCTGAAAACAAAGACGAAACACAGACTGTGAAATGGGCAACTGTTTTCTGTTGCTCAGAGACAGCAATATTCTTTACAGCTACTCTGTGTGGAAAAGTACTGCTCGACGTTCCCTAGAAGATCTGTCGCCGCTGGGGACGGGCATGCTCTGCTGTTCGTTCGCTGGACAGGCGATAGGAAGAGGAAATGGGCCCAGTGCTCCAGAACTAAGTGAACACACATAGAGATGTTTCTAGGTGTCAGCATCAAGCAAACTGCTGTCTGAGGTCTCCAGTTTGACACAAAGCAACAGTATTACGTGCGTGATGCACGTAGCTAGATATGAAAGCCAAGGAATCTCCTGTCCCGTGCCTTCACAAAGACGAGAAGAAAACCGTCACCTGCCCTTTAAGAACAGAAGAAAGAGCACACAGGCTCGCTTACCTTAAAGTTGTGGGTCTTCTCGTAGTTGAAGTGGTTGTCGTTGTGCGTGAGGGCGGCCCTTCGGACCAGGGACGAGATCTGTGAACAGGCAAAGAGTTTGAGAGGGGGCCACAGAAAACTGCCTCTGACTCCCACCTTCACCCCCAAGGCCACGGCCAGCAGCTCCTGGCGCTTCCGGCCTGGCTTAGGCTTCCGAACCACAGCACACTTTTTCTCATTTTCCAGCCAGCGTTCCTCAGAGAACATAGTGCCCGGACCCCACATCTTTCTAGTGGCCCCTGTGAAGGCTCGGCGCTGTCAGGTTTTGCGAACCGCGGCTAATGTTCAGCAGTAGATCCAAGGCAGCTGCGTCCTGTCTGCGGAGGCCTCCGGCATGTGACCTGGGAGGGCTGGTCTGAGTGATGGAGGGGGCTCTGCCTCTGAATAAGGACGGGCTGTTTTGTGCTATTTCTCCGGGCAGACGTGTGCCTGGAACAATAGCACACATTCATGTGCCCAGCAATCCCCACAAGCTGAGGACGCGGTGGAGGTGGCGGGGCAGGCAGCTTTATTCCTCCTGCCACAGGAGAGACCTCTCGTGCGTGCTTGCTTGCACATTTCACACACACACACACACACACACACACACACACACACACGCCCCAACTAGTTCTGATGTTCAAAGCCTGGGGCTGCATCCAATTATTTTGGGGCTCTGAACCCCATCCTGGGCTGAACTCAAGCAGATTAAACCTTTAGATAGACCCTGATGATTGTTTAATCTCACGGGGATAAAGCCTGCCTCTCTTAAAAAAAAAAAAAAAATCTGCCCTAGCTCTTGAAGCTTAATTTTTATTCTTATGCATGCATTAAATTAGAGCAGTCTGAACACTGAATGGGGCTCAGAAAAAGAGCACAGCATTTTAGCTCTGAGTTTTGTAGCCAGAGTTTCAACATAAGAGGAGGATGTCTTGCTCCAAGACACTCTTCAGTCTCTCTTCTCCCCTCCAACTCTCAACAATCCCCACACACAGACAAGACAGTGTTCCTTAATTAAAACCAAAACATCAAAGTTGCCTTTATTTTAAATATGACATCTTTAATGTTCATTCTGTTAGCGGCCAAGCCCGATTCTTTCCATGTTCTTAAAAGCATCATCTGTTTGATGGTCTCCCTTGAGACCAAAGTTTTGGGTCCCAAGTCTCTTCACTGTAGCAGTCTTGGGACTACTCCTGATCTGCTGAAAAGGTTTAATGCAGCTAATGCCGTACAGTAAAAGCAATGCTGTTGGAACTAGAAAATGAGGAGGAAGTCGATAGCAGGATCATTATGTGGAGGCACAGTCCACGGGTGCCATCCTGGCCTCTACTGAGACAGGGCCCCACATTCCAGCCCCTGTAAGCAGCCTTGTGAAGAATAATGCAAGGTCGGTGTTTGCCTGTAGAATTTTTTATTCCTGACAATTACCATCATTCCACCTTGGTTCAGAAGTGCATCCTTCCAGATCATCCTTGTTACCTTCAGTGATAATAAGAGCCATTTTTTTTTCCCCTTTTTTTGGGAGGGGGAGCCGGGAGGGGTCAGAGGGAGAGGGTGAGAGAGTATCTTAAGCAGACACCACACCCTCCACGGAGCCCGATGGGGGGCTGGATCTCATGACCTTGAGACCATGACCTGAGCCAAAACCAAGAGTCAGATGCTTAACCGACTGAGCCACCCAGGCACCCCTAAGAGCCAGTTTTTATACTGAACTGTTAAGCACAATCATTTTATGTTGTGCCAGACGACATTCAGATGTGTTTAATGCATTTACTTTTCAGCTCATGTGCACGAGAAACACATTTACTCCCATTTTTTGAATGAAGAGATTGAGGCACCGAGAGGTGAGGCCATCTGCCTAAGGATAGCCCATTGGCTTAAGTGGCACAGCCCAGGACTCGAACCCCAAATATCTGTGCCCAGCACCTGTGTTCCTCAACACCAAGTAAGCCGAGGTGGTGCCACAGCCTGCCGTTGCATCCTGCTTTATGTGAAGTACTGGCCAGTTCTGCCCCCTCTTCCCATTATTGCCTCACAGTATCTCCCCACACGCCGTACACACAGCCGCATGATATTCTTCTTAGTCTGTTACACCTGCTCAGAAAAGGTCAGTGACTCTCCACGGCCTGACCGTGTTGTGGCCTTGCGGGTTCTTCATGAGTTTGTCTCAGTCTACCCAGCTCATCTATTTGCCTGCACTCCCCTCCACAAATCCTAAAAATCCTCTTCTCTGACACACCCCTCACCTCAGTATCTGGCTCCAACCTCTAGCACATTCCAGGATCATACGAAATGTCCACATGCTCAACCACATTCTAACTCAGATGCCACCCTCTCCGAAAAGGCTTCTCCAAACTCCCCACCAAAGGCCAACTCTCTCCTCCGAATTCCCATAGGGTTTACCCCGCATTTTTCTGATTGCACTTGTCCCTTTCTATCTTATATTAGAGTGATTTATACCTGTCCCTGCCCTATTGAGAAGTCACTGTGACAGGCTCTATGTCTAATTCACCTCTGTTTCCCCTTCATGAGTATCTAATAAAATTCCTTGCCATAGTAGGCACTGAATAAATTTAAGTTGCCAGAAGTAGCTGTACCTCTGGGAAGCGAGCATTGCAGAGGAAGCTGTGCAAAGGTGACTTATAGGGTGGGGTCTCCTGCCCATCCTTTGAACCCCCATCACCATGCGTTAGCTTCCAAGGACCTAAACTCCCATGGATGTGCCTTCCTGATGGGCCCCACCAGACTCCTCCTTCCTATTGCCCAATCATAAAGGATATCTGCCACTCACAGGGGTTGAGTGGAAGCATGGTGTATTTTTGAAAGGCTTGTAATCCTTAGCCTAAAGGCAGAAAGAGAGAAGGAATAGGGTCCCTTCCCAAGCCTTCACTGCTAGCCGGTCCACAGAGACCTTTTGATGGTGAGCCATTCTGTGTAAAATAGACTCTGTGAACTAAACTAGGCTAATTATATGGATGTATGGTTTTAGAATCTAATAACACAACTCTTTAAACAGAAAGTGGGCAAGAAGGGTCTCCTTTTCCTTTTGGTATATGGGTGGTTGAAGACAAGGGAATCTAATGTTTTCTCTTTTGTCTGTGCCTTTATTTGTTAACAAGTAATTTTTACTTCTATTTGTGACAGTGGTTTCTTTTTTCAGATATTTGTTCCACAGAATTTATCCAGACACAAGACACATTCAGACACGTGAAGGAACCACACACTGGTCACTTAAGATTCATCTTGACAAGGAACCAGAAGGGCTGCATTTGAGTGAGCATTACTGTGAGTAGTGGATGACCCCAGATCACCCTCTTACTACAGGAAAAGTGATTACAAACGTCTCTTGGTAAAATTTCCCTCTTAAAGAACTCCATCACACAGAGTTCTTCTTTATCCAAGTATCTCAAGGACAGCACCTTGGTTTCCTTTATACCCCCACAGTGACTGATGTGTGTTCTCTATACACAGTGGACATTTCATACTTTGTCCTTTCTAACTAAAATTTCTGTCTGACCTATTTTTGTCTACACATTCATTACAGAAAGCAACTTTCCCTACCTGCTCTGTTTGAATCAGGGATTCTCAACCTTGGAACTACTGACATTTGGGACCAGATGATTCTTTGTCGTGGAGGCTGTCCTGTGCACGGTAGGATATTTAGTGGTGTCCCCTGCCTCTACTCATTGATGCCATCAGAACCCCCAACTGGAGGAATCAAAAGTCTTTCCAGACATTGCCAAGTTTCTCCTCTGGGGCAAAACTGCCCATAGTAGAGATACCTGGGTTCGATTAATAACACAGATCTTTACAGCAAGCTTCCTGTGTACCATGTATTGTACTAAGTACTTTACATACACTGACTCATTTAAGGTTTATAAGGTAGGAACTGTTATAATTATCCCCACTTTACACATGAGGAAATGGGAACTGAGAGTGTAAGTGAGTTGCCCAAGGTCACACAGCTGGTAAGTGGTACAGCTGAGATTAGAACACAGGTACAACTAACTAGGTCTATGTTTTTTTTGTTTTGTTTTGCAAGAACAAGTTTATTTTTGACTGTGATTAAATACACATAACACAAAATTTACCATTTGAACCATTTTAAAGTGTAACACTCAGCAATTCAGTAGCATTAAGTACATTCACAATGCTCTGCAATCACTACTATCCAGAACACTCCCATCACCCACAATGAGACCCCATACTCAGTAAGTGGTCCCGCCCCATCCCCCCCCCCCCCCCCGCCCCCGGCTTCTGGTCCCTGGCAGCCACCACTCTGCTCTCTATCTCCGTGGATTTCCCAGGTCTGAATATTTCATATAAATGGAATCATAAATATCTGGCCTTTTGTGACGGGTTTCTTTCACTTAGGAAAATGTTTTCCAGATTCATCCGTGCTGTAGCATGTCTCACTACTTCACTGATTTTTATTGCTGAATAATAATCCATCGCATGGACATAATACATTTTGTTGATATACACTTGCACTGTTTTCACCTTTTGGCTATTGTGAGTAGTGCTAACAAGTTTCTGTTTGAACACCTATTTTCAGTTCCTTTGGATATACAGTAAATCTATGCTTTAATCACCCTGGAAATGGCCTCATTCAAATAATGTCCACATTTAAAAATATCCAGGGGTTAAAGGCCCAAATAACTCTCTTCCGTGCTGTTAACCATTAGCAACTCCCAGATTCTCTGGTCTGTTTTTTAAAGAGGAGACTTTTGTTTTCCCTGAGACCTCTTCCAAAGCAGGTGCTACTTAAGATACTTTTGGGAAGTAGGTGGGGCTATAAATAAATAGTGAAATAAGCTCACCACTTCCTTTTTCCTTTTTATAAATAAGGGTTTGGATTCTATTTTTTATGGCCTCTCACTGTCCTTCTTTCTACGAGGAGGATCCTGAATCCATGAAAGAATCAGGTAACAAGAAGGCCATGGAAGGTTGTCAGATGAAGCCAAGGGGGGCGAGGGTGGGTCAGGGGGCAGAAAGGTGGGAAAACTGAAGCCCACTGGGGGGCTGGTGTGCATGTAAAGTGCCCAGAAGAGAGGGACGGTGGGAGAAAGAGGAATACCCTTCCTTCTGTGCTGACATGAGTCACCTAGCATCATAAGCCCAGCGGGGACCTCAGAATTTCATCCAGCCAAGGGCTCCTCTTCATCTGGCTCAGGCAGCCCCACCTCTGGGGACCATGACCTTCTGCCCTATTAGTATCAATTTCTAGAAAAGGTGATTTATCATCAACCTGACACTCTTCCACAGACTTCAAGTAAATCCCACTCTGCATTTAATCCGTCCCTGAAGAGTCTCTCTCCACTATGTCAGCCCCAGCTCTTGTGTTCCTGGGGTCCCTCTTGCTTCTCTGTCCCTTGAGTCTGAGTCCCCCTTAGGGGGTGACGGCCTGAGCTACAAAGACTATCCTGCAGCTGTTTGTTGCTCGTGGCAGCGTAGGAAATGAAAATCAGTGCTACCCGTGCTGGCGAGAGCTCTCAGATAGATGGCTGGTGTTTGGAGGAGGTAGCTCGTGGCTGGGGAACAAAGTTGGCAATGTATCAAATGTCTCATGTGCATTGATCCGATGATTCTATTTCTAGGATTCTCTTAAGAAGGTTTTCAGACATGGGGCGTCTGGGTGGCTGTCAGTTAAGCGTCTGACTCCTGATTTTGGCTCAGGTCACGGCTTCAGGGTCATAAGCTTGAGCCCCGAGTCAGGCTCCATGCTGGGTGTGAAGTCTGCTTAAGATTCTCTCTCTCTCCCTCTCCCTCTGCCCCTCCTCTGCCCTCTCTCTCTTAAAGAAAAAGAAAAAAAGATCTTCAGACAAATTAGATAGAAAAGATACATAGATAAAGAGATATTCATCATAACAATAATATTAAGAAATGAGAAAAGGCTTATGCATCCAGGAGAGGGGCGAGGTTAAATGATGGTGTAAACATGTAACGGATTGTTATATAAATTAACAAAGATGATTAAAATAACTTTAAATGATGAAGGGATATGCTCCTGATATAATGTTCGGTAAGAAGTAGGCTCTTGAACCATAAATAGTATGATTCCCACTTTTGTTAATTAGATGACACAGAAAATACCAGAAGAAGACCCACCAGCACATCTCCAACACACCAAACTGTTGGAGATATGCTTATGCGGTCATCTCTGGGTGAAGTAATTGTAATTGACATTTATTTTCTTCTTTATTCTTTTCTGTACTTTCTGAGTTTCCTACAGTGATTACTTTCTATTTCACTCATATAAAAATGTGGAGTTTGTATAAGTACATTATAAAAACTTTGTTGGGTTTAGTGTGCCTAGATAATAAATCCTTAACATCATAGACCACCTTTGAGCTCATCCAGTCCTGCCTGCTATTCTTACAGGTGAGAACTGACGGTCAGAGAAGTTCATGCTTTGTGCCCCCTCCACTCCCACCCTGTCACAGGGCTGTTCTACAATTGGGCCTAGAATCAGATCCAAGCTCCGGGTTCTCTTGCCTGGGACACCTCTGCAGCTGGTGCTTCTCACGCTGAGGCCAGCCTCGGAACCCCTGGAAGGCTTGTGCAAACACAGCCTGCAGGGCCCCAGCCCCAGCATTTCTGGCTCAGTCAGTGGGAGATCATGCCTAAGAATCTGCATCTCTAACAGGTTCCCAGGTGATGCTGATGTTGGTTCCATGCTTTAAGGACGCGGTTTGTGCTTTCCACTGAATCTATGGGTCTCAACCTTGATGATATTTAGAGTCACCTGGGAACAAACAAAAGCCACGCTCAAGCTCCATCTATGACCAATTAAATCCAAATTTCTGGGGATGGACCCCAAACTTTAAAAAAAATCCTCCAGCAGATTCTAATACAGTCCTGGCATGTGCTTCAATCTAGGGGAACTGTTAGAGAAGACGGAGGTATCCACGTGCTAAATGCTATTGAACACCCTCCCCTCCCACAAAGGAATTGATACCTCTTCAAACCCAAAATATGATCATGTTTCTATGCCACCCCACCCCCACTTCCCATTGTGGTACTTAAAACCTCCATGGATTCTTCATAGATCTGTACCTCTGAAACAAATAATGCAATATATGTTAAGAAAAAAAAAAAGAAGAAGATAGCAGAAGGGGAAGAATGAAGGGGGGTAAATTGGAGGGGGAGACGAACCATGAGAGACGATGGACTCTGAAAAACAAACTGAGGGTTCTAGAGGGGAGGGGGGTGGGGGGAAGGGTTAGCCTGGTGATGGGTATTAAAGAGGGCACGTTCTGCGTGGAGCACTGGGTGTTATGCACAAACAATGAATCATGGAACACTACATCAAAAACTAATGATGTAATGTATGGTGGTTAACATAACAATAAAAAAATTTAAAGAAAAAAAATATAAGCACCAAAAAAAAAACAAAAACAAAAACAAAAAACCTCCACGGATTCTTAAGCTAAAAGCAAAACTCCATACCATGGCCTACAGGGGCCTGTGTAGGCTTCTGCCACCTCTCCAGCCTTGCCTCCCATCCCTTTCTTCCTGTCATCTTGAGAATTTATAACCATAAATTATTAGTATGCTTTTAAAATGATTGTCCATGACCCCTTCTAGACTGCTAGCTTTATGACATCAGGTGCTGTGTGTGCTCTCAGCACAAATAAGACCCCAGGGTCATACCTTGCACCTGGCACCAAGTAGGCACAAAGCAGGCTCTTACTAAATTTTGCTGAAGGGATGAATGAATGAATGTTCATGGCTATAAAGTATCTTGAGGTCAAAGGACCCCTGTAGAGGCTTCTCATCATCACTACCTATTTATCTAGTCAATTTACACTTGTGAATCTCGGATATAAAATCCAGAGGCCACGCACTTTGGGTTTCCTTTTGATGAAGCTGTCAGATCTCTTGTGTCACCGGTTGGGGCCCTGGAAATATGGAGAACCTGCAGGGTCAGGCCCTAAGGGACACAACCAGGTTTGGCACTGGAATAATATTAAAAGTAGCTTCATATATTTGTAGGTTACGTTATATTTTATCTTTCCTCTATGAAGAAGGTAGAGTGGGTGTCATTATTCTCACTTTACAGTTAAGGAAACTGAGGTCCTACTAGGCATGTCCAGGGAAATAGAATCCAGTGTCTTGATTTTCTTTCCATGGGAATCCCTGACACTTGAGTTGTAGCGGATCAACAGTGGTGGCTGCTAACGACTCACTGACCCAAGGACTCAGCTCTCTCTGTGCCTAGGGGCTCCTCAGAAACTTTTACAATGGGGTGCTCCCCAAAGTTCTTCTATGAACATGTCTCCAGTGATTAGCATGGGACCAACACTAGCTTGGCACTCACGAAAGTTCCGTTGCACGAAATAAATACCCACCTTTTTTGCAGTCTTTCGACTTCCCTTGCCTTCCAACAGAATGACTCACAATTTTACAAAGAGTCAGTGTGACTCATATTTTTCTTAGACCCTCCGTTTACTTCCCAGACATATGCCTGGGGTTCTGGAGTTGGCTGATGAGTCTGGGCTGCATGTTATTTCCGCAAAGTCACAAAACATTAAATCCTGCCCCGAGACACTCAGTAAAATGCTGCAGGCATTTGGTCAGCATAAAATGAAAAATATAAAAATGTATACATGAACACACATACATATATGGGATTGGTGGATGGATATGAGGCAGGCATGATGATTTCTGCTGTGGCATCCTAGATCTCTATTCCTGTTGGCAAGTGAAAAAACCAGAAATTTTAAGTGAAATAAGCCCAAATTCCCGAATGATAATCAAAGGGATGGTTTTCTTTTATTAACGCCACTAAGCCTAGCCTAATTGTTCCCATGTACTCTGAACACTACCAGTGCCAGATAAATCGTCCTTGCTCCTCCTAAGAACTGCCCTGGTAGTGTTTGCTATATTCTCTGCTTGTGGTCTGTAGCCCCGAAAGAGGAGGAAGACAACACAAGGGTGTGGCTGACTTGCAAGCTCATCCCCATGACTGCTAAAGAAAGGAGAGGGAGCGGGCTGGGACCCTGCCCTCTCTCCTGCCCACGTGCGGGTCAGAGCTGCAGAATTCTGGCTTCGTCTGAGTCCATCAAAGCATTGGGGATTGACGGCCGCCCTGGCTGACTCCCAAAACTGCCCGTGACCTCCAAAACTGCTGCGTTCTGCTCCGAGGAGAAGGGGCCTTTCTTTCTGATGGCACAACATGCCCGGCTGCCACTCCAATTGTTCTCCAGGGACAGATGGCCACTCTCGATCCAAGAGACGTGAAAGGGCTGAAGGACCAGTCTTGCTGCCTTTTACGACTCATTTCCCTTCATCCACAGCAGTCAGCGTTCACCCCAACCTGAAGGGGCGGTGGGGTCTCTAAAATGAACCCAGGCACCTTGTTTGGAAGCAAAGAAATCATCGGATCCTTATGGGGCTGACCGAGTGTGTAATGTTACCATTGCCCTTCTTCCTGCATCACTTCTCTGGCTGTTTAATGGGAGCAGAGGTCAACGGTTTTGGCTAATTGCTGATGTTTCTCACAGACACCAAAAATCCTCTGTGTTAGAGAGAGACTCCCTAGGTTGTGACAAGCATCTCACACATTTCAGCACATAGCTCTTATTGCTTTGTTTTTGCGCAGTTTTTAAAAGAGGGAAAAAGAGAGTTATACATCAGTGTAGTCATCCATTTGCTTACACAAGAACTTCAAGACTCTTAGATTTCTTAAATGCCAAGTTTAAAGATGGTCCAGCAGCGTTATTTGTGAGGGAATGGAGCATTTGTTGAATCACGTGCCTTAAAATTGCTTTAGAATATTTAGGTAACCTTTTGTAAAACTAAGATCCAGAGAAACAGTACACATTTCCTTCTCTTCTCATATTCCATATTCATTTCCTTTCCTTTGTATTTCCTTGCTGTCCTGTACCTTCCCACTTCGGGCCAAAGAAGTAGGTGCCCAAAATGATTGCCTTACGGGTTTTATTACAAAAGTCAAAGATACTCCGTTTCTGGCTTATGGCGCCCAGCTGTATAGTAGAACCCAAGTGTACTCCCTTACCCTCTCCCTGCCGCTGTCGCTCACTCAGCGGAGCCTGAGAAATTGCCGACAGAGGCTATAGGTTTGCTAAATTACATTTTCTCGTCATACTGCAGCCTGGCAATTTGCAGAGCACAATGTGCCAAACAGAGCCTCAAGCTGCTTTCCCACCAAGTTCTTGGGTAAGGCGCACCTTTGTCGAAAGAAAAAAAAAAAAACTCGAACCGCCCAGCTGTTTTCTGCATGCAAAGTCTCCTATGTTGCGAAGGACAAAGACTCTGATTAAATGGTTTTTCAAAATTTCACAAAACATATCTCAAATCCCCTCCTGGGCTCTTACAGTGAGCAATCACCCAAACAGAACAGTCTCTGACGCCATTCACAGCTGTGCAGCTGATCCTGCCCAATATAGCTCGTGGGGCTATTTGTGAACCTGGCACTTCTGAAATACAGATGCCTGCAAATTCCAAATGTGAATCTCATTCTATTTCTGGTCTTCTGTGTGAGGGGTAACTGGGATCTTCATATTCTACAATTGGGCCTCAAATTTGTATGTTGGCCAGCCTTATGCCAAGTATATAAGCCTGTAGCTCCTTCCCGGACGGAATGCCAGAGCGTGTGTGGTGATGCAGACACTTCTACCAGTCACCACCTGCTCTGGGAAGACAGACTGTCATGCCGATATGTAAGCACCGGTGTTCCAGAGGGAAAGCTCAGTGTGAAATGACCACATCCACTTTGACCTCAGCTCTGTTTTAAGGCAATATAATTGTTCTTGAAATGTTTCATAGTTGCCTCTTTCCTTCCTTCCTTCCTTCTTTCCTTCCTCCTTCCACAAAATTTATTAAACACTGATTATATATCAGACCCTGTTTAACATCAATGGGATAGAGTAGTGAACCTGACAAAAATCTCCGCTCTCTTGGAGAGCAGACATAAACAAAACTAATAAGGGCATTGTAGATTATTCTAGGAAGGGATAAGTGCTATGAAGAAAAATAAAGTGAGAATATAGACTAGAAAAGGAGGGTGCAACTTAAAGCAGGATGGTCAGGAGAGGCCCACTGAAAAGGTGACATTTGGGAGAAGACTGGCAGGAGGTGACGGGGTGAGCTGTGCTGATATCTGGAGGAAGAGCCTTCCAGGCAGATGCAAAGGGCCTGAGACAGGAGTGAGGTTGGCGTGTTCAGGAAATAACAAAGTTGAAGAGTGGCTAGAGTAGTGTGTACTAGGAGATGAGGCGAGACACCCAGAGCCTTGCAGGAGAGTGTAAGGACTCCCACTTTCACTCGGAGTGATGTGAGTAGCCACTGCAGGGCCTTGAGTGGATTTGTGGTATGATCTGAATTACTTTTAAAAGCATTGCTCTGCCTGCTGTGTTGAGGACCACAGGAGGGTGAAGGAGGAAGCAGGGAGGCCAGCTAGGAAGCTATTGACGAAATCCAGGTGAAGGGAAGACAGTGGTTCGGACCAGGGAAGGAGTGGTGGAGGTGGTGAGTGGTGGTCAGATTCTGGATATTTTCTCAAGGCCGAGTTCCTAGGATTAGCTGACAGGTTGCACATGAGGTATAAGACAGAAAGAGGACCCCAGGATAACGACATAGTTTGGGGCCTGAGCAACTAAATAAAGTTTCTGTGAAATGAGAGGATGAAGGGGGCACCTGGGTGGCTCAGCCGGTGGGGCATCTGACTCTTGGTTTTGGCGAGGATTCTTATCTAATGTGGGATCAGTCTCTGTGCCCAGCGGGGAGTCCTCTTGGGGATTCTCTCCCTCTGCCCCTCCCCCCACTCACTCGAGTGTGCTTCTCTCTCTCTAAAATAAATAAATAAATCTTTAAAAAACTAAATGAGAGAGAGAAGATCACAAAAGGGGCAAGAGTAAGGGAGAAAGTCAGGAACTCCATTTGCTGTGTTTAACATGGAGTAGGCAGCTGGACATGGAAACTTGGGAGTTCCAGGAGAGCCTGGGTGGCTCAATCCATTAAGCCTCCGACTCTTGGTTTCAGTTCAGGTCATGATCTCAGGGCTGTAGATTGAGCCCCGTGTCTGGCTCTGCGCTCAGAGTGGAGTCTGCTTGTCCTTCTCCTTCCCCCTCTGCCCCTCCCCCTGCTCTCTCTCTCTCGCTCTCTCTCTAAAAATAAATAAATAAAATCTTTTAAAAAGGAAAAGAAACCTGGAGTTTCCGGGAGAGATAGATGCTGGAGATGTACCCCTGGGAGTTGTCATGGGGAGATGGATTTACAGCAAGGGAGTGGTGGACACAGAGAACAGCAGAGGCGCCAGGACCCAGCCCTGGGGCACTTCAACTATTCGGAGGTTAGGAAGTTCAGAAGGAACCGGCCAAAGAGAAAGAGAAGGCAAATTTGATATTCTAGAAGCTGACTGACGAGATGATCAATTCTATCTAACGCTGCTAATAGGCAGGTATAATGGGGACGAAGAAAGAACCACAGGATTTGGCACCATGAGCTTGCGTGATCCCCTTGACAGGAGCAGTTCCCAAGGAGTGATGGCGGGCAACCTGACTGCAGAAGCTTTGAGAGAGAATGGGAGGAGCGCAACTGGAGTGGAGTGTTGTAGAAGCGGTGCCGGGGAGCACCGAGAGCCAGGGAGGGGCAGGAAGGGCTGGGGAGAGGTGGATCAAGATGAAGACTGTTTGTTTTCCTTTGTCAGACAGGAAGAAAGCCACTGAGATTTCTTTCACCCGTCGTAAAACCCTGTACTCAAGAGTCCGACTCCATTTTTGGTATTTGACTGCTGACAGCTTTTAAGTCATTCAGGAGGCATGCGTGCCCCTCCCTTGAGGCCAGTGTGAAGTCAAAACCACGCAAGTCTCCCCCTAGCCACCCTAACACCCTAAGCCAGTTGTCCCTTCTAACTCTCTCCAGCCATTTTTAAACCTGCTAGGGAGTCTGTCCTGCTTGCCCCAGGGAACCTCATTATGTGAGCAATTACCCTTTGCATATCCTCTTGATGGGCAGTTCCAACATCTTCAGTTCCAACACCAAACCACATTTTAGGTGGGGTATCCTTTCCACCTCTGTGAAGTGGCCACAGCAGCCCTATTAGAAGCAGAAAGCACCTTGGATGTGGCCGGCGACTCTGACCTCCCTCGCAGGCTAGGCCTCTTCCTGATTGCCACATTGTGTCAGTGCTCAGAATCTGGGACCCATTCTCTGAACACACGATATGCTTCTGTGAAGCCATGCCTCAGCAATATGCTCCCCACCACTTCAAACTTACAAAATATATTAGAATGACATCAGCAACAAAATAGAAAAAACTAGTCCTAACAATTTTGGAGTACATATTGTGCCAGGCACATTAACCACTGCCTCATTTAATCTGTCTCATGACATAGGTATTATGCCCATTTCATACATGAGGAACCCGAAGCTCAGAGGGCTTTCACTACTCAAGCCTGTACAACTAATAAGTCAGAGTTGAACAAAGGATCAGCTCCATAGTTCCTATTCCTAAATTTCGTGTGATTCTGCCTCCACGTATTTGTCCCCCAGGAGGATGTAAAGTCCTGAGAAAGGATTTTCTGCATCCATATTTTCTAATCTCTTTGGCAAAAAGAACTATCAAGAGCACTCAATAATGGTTTCTAAATAAGTGAATGCTTCTGGTCTGGTCCAATCTTCCCATTTTACAAACAGCAGCATGGCGAGTTAGCTGCACAGATTCACACAGCCAGTTAGTTGTAGAAACAGGAGAAAAATCCAGGTCTGTGGACTGCAGGTTCAAGCTCTTTCCACCATGCAACAACAGATCTGGCCCATAGCCATGCTCTCCCAAGGCTGTATAAGCCAACCCCGCCCCCCGCACATGCACGCACGCACGCACACTAAAAAGCATATCAAATATAGGCAGGAAATTGTCAGACAACATACATTGTTAAAATCATCTTAGTTTCAAAATATTAATATCTTTAAGGTTCTGTAATTCAATTTCTAAGAATCTACCCTAAGGAAATGATCCTAAATACAGAATGGCATTCAGAGCATTATTTCTAATATTAAAAATGGAATATATTATGCATAGCCTAAGAAATAGCTAAATAGGCACGACACTCAAGCAACAATCAAGAATGATGTGTGTGAAGAATATACAGTAACATGGCTGGAATATGCTATGTAAAAAAAGTAGGACACAAAATTATAATTGTACTATATTTTCAAATATATTTAAAAATCCAAATGCATATGGAAATCAATGTGAGGAAAGAGACCAATGTCTGTATTTTCTTTATCTTTCAAAATTCCTTTAATTATATTACCTTTATGATTGGAATGAGAAAGAAAAAGCAACCTTTTGCTGCAGAGAAACAACTAATTTTTTTTCCCCCAGTTTGCATCAGTTTCATTTTGTACAAGGAGGTCTTTACCTTAGGAAAAAAATGAGGTAAGTTTTAAACATAACTAGAAACTGGATGAATATAAAGTTTGAGAGTCTTCTGTGGATCTCATAGCTATATTAAAACTCAGGTGTGTATAATAAGTGTTTAAGTAACATTACTGGAAATGAAAACTCCTCATCTAACAGGTATTAGGGAAGGATTCACTCTCTGTGGAGCCTAACACATGGCTTTTAATGGCCTTTACTGATATGAATTAAAATCTTCCCAAAGTACATGAGAACACTACTCCATAAAAACACATGATTTAGGTTAAATCTCTGAAGAGATCTTGACCTTGAGCCAAGAGCAATAAAAGTTTTAAAATAAAAGTACTGTTTCTATCATAGATATTATTGTTTGTAACAGTCAGAAACCAAAAGAATAAAGACTAACTATGGTTGTATAACATAGATTTTCTCTAAATAAATTCATTTAGACCCAGAAAATTCCATCTTAACATGTATATATAGCTACAAGAATCTAGATTTTATAATATATCAATAATGATTTGTGATAGAGGAGCTTCTTTTTGAGATAAGTGAAAATTTTTCTAGTTTAACCTTTTTTTACTTCAGTCTTACCATAATAAAAATGAAATACAGCTCCATTTTTTATTTTTATCAATAACTAAAGGTTTTTTACCATTTCCTGTAGTGTGTGTAAGAAGCTAACATGGTCATTGGCAATGTGCTATTTCAGTTGAAAATGCTGGGTTGCTGTGTGCTTATCAAACCCCATGGTCATAGAAATGGCAAATAAACTCTAAAAATGGTGAACGGTTTTTGTTTGCTAAATATTCCTAGTTATGAGAAGACTCTGGGGCTAAGTTGTCTGGGTTCAAATTCCTGCTCCAACCCTTCTCAGCCAGGTGACCTTATGCCAAGTCACTAAACTTTTTTGTGCCTCATCTCCTCAAACATAAAATGTAGATAATAATAGTAGGTACCTCAGAGATGATTAAATGTGCAATTTAAGTTGTAAGCTGTAAATTGCTCAGATCCATGCCTGGCATCATTTTATATGTATGAATGCATATATAATTTAATGAATAAATTAACTGTAATGATTATGCAGGTGATGCTTTCCAAGTAAGGCCTAATCTTAGGAAGGGTTGACATCTGAGTATAACTAAAACTACCTTTATGTGTATGGCAAAAAAATCATTTTCTGACCCACCACAATGAAAAAACATATGGTCATTTTAATTTGACCAAATCACCAGAGAGCTAAGCATAAGCTGGAAGTATTTTGATCACAAAGGGCAGTTCTTTGGTGGCATACGGTGGAGGGAGTATGAGGTGGCACTGAAGATGTGTATATGCTGCAAAAACAGGCTTGTATCTTGAAATATTTTGATATCCGGAGGAAAAGTGGTAAGAAGGGTATATTTTAGGAGGTGAATTTATAGAAAGCAAACAGCACGGAAGAAGAAATTAGAGCTCATATTGGTCCTGGGATGGAAATATGACTGGTAGTTTGGTCCTGGGCTCCGGCGTTGCACCCAGGAAGGAGCCTTCCAGACTCCTGGGGAATGCGATGACCAGCAGCAGGGCAGCCTGTGAACATGTGAATGGGCTTGAAGTCCTCACTCCCGACTTCCTCACCTTGCACCTATGACCGGGTGTTGGCAGCAGACGGAGCTCTTTACTCCTGGGACATGGCAGATTTTTGGAGTGCTATGGGGCAGGGGGTACATTTCTAAAAACACCCCCTCAGCGACTCTCAGGACTCACCATGCCATCCTCGGTATATTATGAGTGACCATTTTCAAAGACAGTCACACCAAATCCAGCTGTTATGGTTTAGACTTACACCTACTTCCCAGTTGTTCTTAGACTACTCACAGGACATGAAGCATAGCTTGTGCTGACCCCCTTCTATACCATCCACTCCAGTTTCAGACTGGTATTCTTTATAATATGTTACCTCCAGTTGTTCTATGTTTAAAGCTTGAAAAAATTCGACAGAGATCCCTTTCTTAGAGAATTAATATTTACATTACGGTTTAGAAGTATCAGCATTTTCCAAACATAGTTGTAACCATGTAAGGCCAATGAGTATCTAGTAGTACTAGTGTTTGGGAAACTAATACTCGACACTAAATCTCAGGACTGTTCTGAGGATTCAAACAGACAGCGAACATAGTTTGCAGTGCCCCAAACACAACAAAGGCTCAGGAAAGGTTGATTTTGATGATGACGATTATGATCATTATTAACAACTGTGATTATTATTAATAATCTAGGATTAGCTATGATTATTATTAATAAGAGCTACTCTTTAAATCAACTTAGCTAGTGGTCCTGCTGAAGCCTTGAATGATGCAGACATAAGAAGACTGGTAATGGTTTTGCCCACTGGCCCTGGGTGACATTGTTGGGAGTACAGATGGTCATTACATGTCCTTTCTCTTCCACATGATGAGTCATTCAGGGCCAGTGGATGAGGAAACAGGAAGAAGAGTAAGCACAGGATGACTGGCCACAGCTGATGGCTGATGACCTAAAGTGCACTTGGGGATGTCGGTTCCAGGCAGGGCAGGAAGCATCACCACTGCTGGGCACTCATTCTCGGGTCTGTATACCAGCAGAACTTGGACACAACATGATGGTTCTCGTGGGCCCCTAAGAGTTGCTGTGATGTCTCAATGGACAGAGCCCAGGGTGTCATCGGAATCCCAGCATTCCACATCTTGACCTCTCAGCTCCCTGGTGCCAGTTAGTCTGAAGTCCCAAGATTTCTGGGCCGTGACACAAGGTCCTGGCATCCACCCATCTTGTTTGTGAAACCCCCTGATGGATAAGGACAGTCTCTTAGCCCCAAATGGCATGTCTTAAACAATATGAATCCATAGGAAACTGCCCTCCTGCCTGTTTTCCTGTATCCTTCCAAAAACTGTTGCATTCTGGCAAAATCCCCCCCGAAACAACTACCAGACTCTAAGGAGAAGGAGTGCATATGGGGTGGGTGGAAACTTGAGCGGTGTCACTGCTTGGGGCTCGCTTGCCTGGTTGCAGGCAGTGTTACCTATGGTGCTAAGTTTTACTCATAATGCATCTGTGTTTTAGTTTCTCTGTACAAATAAAACAAATGTGAATCAATTGGCATATTTTTTCTATCCTGAGAAAAACACTGTTCCAAGAACAGTATTAAAATAGGTTAGATGAGTGGGAATTTATAGACACACGAATGTTTTAGTGACTATGGAAAATAAAGTATTTCTATGCAGAAATATATAATTACAACTTATTCTAAGTATGTATCAGACACCACTTTAGACACTTTACATCTCCTCTCTCCCATCCACCCACCCACCCACCCACCCACCTACCTATATACCTGTCTAGCCAGATTCATCCTTTGATCCATTCTTCCTTCCATCCTCCCATCCACCTATCCATCCATCCATCCATCCATCCACCCAACTAAACAAACCAATTAACCAACAAGTCAATCAAACAATCAACCAACATTAAGTGAACACCCCTAAGTGTTAGGCACTGTCCTATGCTCTGGGCACCCAAAGTCAAAATAAGATCCAGTTCTTGTTCTCACTCAAGACAGTTCAAAGACTAAGAAAAGTGTTTACAGCCCAGGAATTTTTACATATGCAGGGCTGTGCCATTCATCACTGCTGTATTTCACACCTGAAAGTTCCTCTCCTTCTAGGCCTATTTCTTAGTCTTGACTAATCTCCATAGTTGGCATTGTCCTAAGAATACAAACCCTTATTGTCTGAAAATAAAGAAATTCTTCTGCTAGGCATATGACTTAAAATTTGAGCTTATATAAGTATATGCATAAAATCCCAGTAAGCTGGAGCCACAGCTGTAAACTTGGACCTCCTCATAATATACCCATTCCCTCTGACATCATCCTTCTTGTTCACCTTGCTGATTCCTATTCATCATTCCAGCCTCCCCTGGGCTATTCATCACTTTCTTCAGAAAGCTTTTCTTAGTGTCTGTCTTAGCTTAGACCATTCTTTATGTAATTGTTTTTCTTTTGGCACTGTTTGATCCTAAACACTATGTGTCTGTCTTGCTCATCACTGTATTCCTGCCTTCAGTACACTGTCTGTCTGTATACTGGTCAATAAATATTTCTGAATAATAAATAGATGAATAAGTAAACTGAGAGCAGGTTCTTGGGAAATGTATACTTGATAGGCTGCTTAGCACATAGAGTTTCCTTGCAATGCATTACTTTGGCCAAGAATAGAGAGGGAGTAGTACGGTTTTAGTTACTCTACATGAGAACAGAACGGAATGACAACAATTTATTCTACAGCACAAGGTAGAGTAAATCAGTATCATACGATGAAACAACTCAGTGAGATGAGATCAATTCCTGTTTCCGGTAAGCAGCTTTAGAGGAACCCTCTCCTCTTGCAGCTGAGGAAACTGAGGCCCAGAGAAGTGGAGGAGTCTGTCGTAGGTTCCCAAGCAAGTTGGTGGCAAAACAACACCGTGGAACGAGGCTTCTGGAGTCCCAATCCACTGTCCCTTCCACTTTGTGGACGGGGAGGAAGGGGAGTGGAGCCCGCCCGGGCTGCAGGTATACATGGCTGTGCCAGCAGAGGTCCCACTTGCTGCTGCGGGCTGCTTGGTGAGGTGGGGTCTGCACCTGGAGCTGGCTGATTGACCTCAGAAAGGAATTCTTTGTTCCCTCTCTCAAAGCACGATAAACCAGATGTTTTGTGTCCTGAGGCCGTGGGGGCCTTTGCAGCCGATCCCCTGGAGTCTCACCTAACAAAGGATTGGAGTTGGGGTGAACTGGAAAGCCTGATCTGTGCGAGGACTAACTAGGATCACCTTGGGCTGATTTCTCTAGGGTGACATTTCCTCTTTCCATGGAAAACAGAAAATGAATGCTCCAATTTGCATGGGAAACCAGATGAGGGGGAAGCACAGTAAGAGAAAGGGAATTAGTACCCCGTGAAAAAGAAGTGAGGATAAAAAACACGTGAAGGAAGAAATATGACAATTCTTCCCAAAAGCCTACAAGTCTTTGAAAAGACACTGAAAAGAGAAAAAAAAAATTTTTTTTAATTACAATGCGTGGGGGGCACCTGAGTGGCTCAGTTGGTTAAACGGCTGCCTTCGGCTCAGGTCATGATCCCGGGGTCCTGGGATCGAGCCCCGCATCGGGCTCCCTGCTCTGCGGGGAGCCTGCTTCTCCCTCTCCCTCTGCCTGCTTCTCTGCCTACTTGTGCTCTCTATCTCTCTGTCAAATAAATAAATAAAATCTTTAAAAAAAATAAATTACAATGCGTGGCCCTGAGTCTTTCAGAGACCTCCGAGGGGGAGAAACTGACCCCTGATCCACCACGCTCCTGGCAAGGAGCATAGTTATGGGGAGAGATGCAAGATTCCTGGGAAAACCTGAAACCACATAAAAGGGAACAGGGAACTGGTCTCTCCCAGAGTGTAATTTAATTCAAAAGCAGGGGAGACGTTTTTTGTGAAAGAATCACTGTCCAATTCCAGGTAACAGCTTTCTTAACCGGTTGAATTTCACCAGTGTGGCTTCTGGGCCTTACATCTGTCTGTTCCTGAATTCTGATATCTTGTCACGCCCCTGGATCATTACACAAAGCACTCTGCAGATGAGATAGGCAAAGGGCAAGGCCAAAGCAAAATGACTTATCTTCTTGGTGTATTTGCCAGACTAAAAGCACATCCTTTCATATCCAAGTGTATGAGGGAAACTAAGACTTTTGATAGGGGACATTTGGTAAATATTTTGATTTCATTGAAAAGTCTCCTGCTTATGACACATGCACTTGTTTTTTTTCATCCTGACTGCTATGATCTTGGCCAAGTAACCTGATGTCTTAGGGCCTCAGTTTCCTTAGGTTCAAAATGAGGACTTAGCCAAGACCACACTTTTCATCTTCAAATGTTCAATAGATGTTAACTTTAGCACTAGTTATACAGATGCCCTTGAAAAGTTAAAAGTTAGGGATGGGGGTGAGACAAGAAACCAGATAATTATATAATACTGAAGCCATGGGAGAACAGAGATGGGGCAGCTAACATCAGAATCCTACGTGATACGTGTGTGTGTGTGTGTGTGTGTGTCTGTGTGTGTGTCTGTGTATTATACCATCGGCTATAGTGGCAATTCCCTTAGTAAACTAATTATTTAGTTGTGTAATTTACCTCATAGTTTCGAGACTCAAACAGAATACATCGCACTACTTCTAGAATCTTCACTATCTAAAAATAAAGGGAGACTTATGCTTCCATTTTATCCAGCAAAGACCCCTAATCATAGCTTAGTTGTGGAAACAAGCACCCACTGTATCTGCACATCATGGGGAAAGTTTGACGTTAAACACAAATGAAAAAATACGTACTGTCTTTTGGGACATATAATAACAGGAGGCTGGACTCTGAAATGTTAACAGTGGATCTACAAATAGAACACACTAAAATTGTTAATAAAAAAAAAGAGGGAGCGATTGCCTTTGTAGTGTTACTACCATTTGTTTGTAAACTTTAGATAGAGTAATGTGTGTGATTTTTAAAATACGTGCTGATTCATTAGCAGAGGCTACAGAGCCATGGGCGAGCATCACATTAGAATAACTCCAGCAGAGAGAGGAAGGCTGGGACCCTGACGACAGCTGCACAGTTCATCAATGTCAGGGAGTCTTGCTCCCCGGGCCACCCAGCTGAATTCCCACGTACTCAATTGGAACAATGCACTGCCCTGTCAGGACCTCCGAGCATGTCAAATGTTGCCCCTTTCAACACTTGGTTTCTCCTCGTAATTACTTCTTGTGTTTCCCTCCTGATACTCATTTAAATGCTAAATAAAGGGAGAGAGTTCTCCAAGGTGAGAGACTCACGGCTGTAACCTGGAGCTACCTCAGAGTGAAAATTAAAATCAATTATACCCCGTGTGGGTATAATTATAGTAACTTAATGAGTAGGAATGTAAAATGATCATCTTCTGGGAAACAAATGTACTTTGTGATGTGAATGAGTGTGACATGCACTGCTCAGCACTTGTCAGATCTTCCTACAGTTCAGTTCTGAGATCCGCTCAGGTGGGTCTGCAGGAGTGGGAAGAGCTTAGAGAAGGTCTCGTGTGCTGAGAATGCTGGGAATGGCCCTCTCCAAGGAGGTGACAGATCTGTTATTACTCAGGTTCTTAGAGGTGGCTACTGGCGCTGAGCATGAGGCAGCTTCAAGGGTATGCATGATTCGACAGGGGGGCACTGCACTACTATTCCCGAGGCCAGGCGGGATGGGCAGCCTGACGGAGGCCCATGGTCGGCCCAGGAAGTGCTCCAACAGTGGCACTGGCCGCAGTCACTGCTTTGCTGGAGGTCTTTGAGCCCACATCTCACACTTCTGAGCCAGACCATCACTAGTACTAGGGTCCTGGGTGGCTGTTCCACAGCCCAGAATAATCAAATAACATACCAGGATTGAAAATGTTCGGATGTGCCCTTAATGAGCCCAAAGTCTGCCAAATATTCTGGAACAAGAGGTATGCCAGTGTTGCCTTTGTCTGACTGTGGCATGAGTGAGTTGGGTTGGGTTACAGATGGTTCCCCGAGGGGCTTCCAGCTCCCTGTGATTCTGGAGAAACAGAGCAGGCTGTGGAGTACTGTCTACAGCACCGTAAGTACATTGGACTGGAGTATGCACCCTCCCCCGGCCCCTACCTTGTCTGCATTCTTGAAATCATCTAACCAGTGTTTTGCCGAAGTGTCCTGCAGACCATCTGAAGAACATAGCATATTTCTGGCCCCCTTTTCACATCTATAAATCAGAGTAGAGGTAGGGAAGGGGAGGCAGGAATTGACATTTTAAACAAACATGCTTCATGATGTTCATGCAGAGTAAGGTTGAGACTTGCCCCTCCTGGAGAGTACACGGTCATCTGGTAGCTCGGGGCAGGCATGGGCACAGGGAAACTTCACTTTTCCCAGAGAGTTTGCTCTCAGTCCAGAAGGCCCTTCTTCTGTCCCTCTATTCTTTGCCCCCCCCCATCCTCTCTCTTTGGTGTCCTATCGTCTAGTCCAGATCACTGTGGGGCTGCAGGAAATGAAAGATGAATAAGACATGGGCCTTGACTTCAAGGAGCAAATGTTTGGTTGAGTTGAGGAGACAGACGTCCGAACATCAATCACAAAACACTATGATATAAGTTGGAGTAAAGGTAGGTGCAAAGTGTTCCAGGAGCAGGGTAGAAAGTCTTAAATTTAGAGGGGGGATGGGAGGTACTCCAAGATCAAGGTCAGAAAAGTCTTCAAAGAGGACGTGACATTGTGATGGACCTTGAAGGAAGAGCAAGAATTTGTTAGATTGAGAAAGAAGAAAAAGGAATTTAAAAATCACACGACTGGAGTCACACGAGTTTGAAACTTATCTGGGGACAAGTCTGGCATGACCCCCAAATAGTCATTACTATGATAGAGTTTTATTGTGATGGGTTTTGATTCTATCCGGAGATCTGCAGAATGGATTCATTCTTCTGAAGAGTCTTCTCAGCTACCCCCAAAGTTTAGTTGAGATGGGAAAATGGTCAGTGGTCATGCTTTGAGGCACATGGCTGCCCTTGCTCTTCTTAATGCAGGGTGAAATCGGGGGGTGGGGTGGGCAGAGAAAGGCTGGGGCAGCATGCAGGCAGGGGAAGCCATGAAACCTGGCTCCCATGTGGGCCGGGAGTGAACCACAGCCCACACACAGGTGTCAGGTTAGCCTCTATTCTCTCCGGGGTGAAACGCATTGCTTGGATCCAACAGCTATTGAATAATACTTGACACCCACCCCCTGGTTCCTGCCACTTGTTCACCACAGGCAGGCATGGTTTAGCTGAATGTTTGAGCTTTTAAAAATAATAGTTATAAGATGGGTATCAGACAGTGTATTAGGAACAATGGTCCCCATTCGAAAACTGGAACCCCACAGTTCCTGCAGTGATGGGAAAAGCCACACAAAGTTATTAAAAAGGAAGTCAGGAATCTGTGTTTTCATTCTGGTTTTGCCACCAGCCAGCGGGGTGACTGTGGGCAAGTCTTACCTTTCTGCATGTCCTCAAATGTTAAGTGACTAGATGATTTCCAAGGCCCCATCTAGCTTTAAATTTATGATTCTACCAGATTTTTCCCATCTTTTTGTGTCTTCTTCAATTTCTTTCATGAGTGTTCTGTAATTCCTAGAGTATAGGTCCTTTACCTCTTTGGTTAGGTTCATTGCGAGGTATCTTATGGTTTTTGGTGCTATTGTAAGTGGAATCATTTTCTCTTTCTACAGTTGCATTGTTAGTGTATGAGAAAGCAACTGATTTCTGTGCATTGATTTTGTATCCTGCCACATTACTGAATTGCTGTATGAGTTCTAGTAATTTGGGGGTGGAGTCTTTTGGATGTCATCTGCGAAGAGAGAGAGTTTGAATTCTTCTTTGCCAATTTGAATACCTTTTATTTTTGTTGTCTGATTGCTGTTGCTAGTAATTCTAGTACTATGTTGAACCACAGTGGCAAGAGTGGGCATCCTCATCGTGTTCCTGATCTTAAGGGAAAGGCTCTCATCTTTTCCCATGGATCGGAAGAATAAACATTATTAAAATGTCTGTGCTACCCAGAGCAATCTATACCTTCAACACCATCCTGATCAAAATTCCAATGACATTTTCAAAGTGCTGGAACAAACAATCTTAAAATTTGTATGGAATCAGAAAAGACCCCGAGTCGCCAAGGAAATGTTGAAAAAGAAAAACAAAGCTGGGGGCATCACGTTGCCCGATTTCAAGCTATATTACAAAGCAGTGATCACCAAGACATCATGGTACTGGCACAAAAACAGACATATAGACCAATGGAACAGAATAGAGAGCCCAGATATGGACCCTTAACTCTACGGTCAAATAATCTTCGACAAAGCAGGAAAAAATATGCAATGGAAAAAAGACAGCCTCTTCAATAAATGGTGCTGGGAAAATTGGACAGCCACATGCTGAAGAATGAAACTCGACCATTCTTTAACACCATGCACAAAGATAAACTCAAAATGGATGAAAGGCCTCAATGTGAGACAGGAATCCATCAAAAACCTAGAGGAGAACATAGGCAATAACCTCTATGACATCGGCCACAGCAACTTCTTTCAAGGTACATCTCCAAAAGCTGGTGAAACTAAAGCAAAAATGAACTTTTGGGACTTCATCAAGATAAAAAGCTTCTGCACAGCAAAGGAAACAGTCAACAAAACTAAGAGGCAACCCACAGAATGGGAGAAGATATTTGCAAATGATACTACAGATAAAGGGCTGGTATCCAAGATCTATAAAGAACTTCTCAAACTCAACACCCAAAAAACAAATAATCAAGTCAAAAAATGGGCAGAAGACATCAACAGATACTTCTCCAAAGAAGACATACAAATGGCTAACAGACACATGAAAAAATGTTCATCATCATTAGCCATCAGGGAAATTCAGATCAAAACCACATTGAGATACCACCTTTCACCAGTTAGAATGGCAAAAATTGACAAGGCAAGAAACAACAAATGTTGGAGAGGTTGTGGAGAAAGGGGAACCCTCTTACACTGTTGGTGGGAATGCAAGTTGGTACAGCCACTCTGGAAAACAGTGTGGAGGTTCCTCAACAAATTAAAAATAGAGCTACCCTATGACCCAGCAATTGCACTTCTAGGTATTTACCCCAAAGACACAGATGTAGTGAAAAGAAGGGCCATATGCACCCCCACTGTTCATAGCAGCAATGTCTGCAATAGCCAAACTGTGGAAAGAGCCAAGATGCCCTTCAAGAGGTTGTGGTCCATATAAACAATTGAATATTAGCCGTCAGAAAGGATGATTACCTAACTTTTACATCAACATGGATGGGACTGGAGGAGATTATGCTAAGTGAAATAAGTCAAGCAGAGAAAGTCAATTATCATATGGTTTCACTTATTTGTGGAACATAAGGAAGAGCATGGAGGACATTAGGAGAAGGAAGGGGAAAATGAAGGGGGGATATTGGAGGGGGAGATGAACCATGAGAGACTGTGGACTCCAAGAAACAAACTGAGGGTTCTAGAGGGGAGGGGGATGGGGGGATGGGTTAGCCCAGTGATGGGTATTAAAGAGGGCACGTACTGCATGGAGCACTGGGTATTATATGCAAACAATAAATCATGGAACACTACATCAAAAACTAATGATGTACTATATGGTGACTAACATAACATAATAAAATAAAATTTAAAAAAATGATTCTACCAGATCATTTTCCAAAACTGCAGTCCCTAATTGGCATTATTATGATTATTGTTACTACTAATTCTGCCTTACTAGCCAAATATTGAGATTTTTGTACAAGGCAATCCTACATCGTGATGACAGCCATTATGTTGCTGTTTTTACCATGTCTTGTAATGTTATAATTAAATTATGGTCTACTTTAATGTTTTTAGTGGTGTGCTAGAATTGGCTCAAAATGTGTGCATCTCTTCCTAGCTTGATTCAGTGACATCATGTTGGAAGCTTGAAATCAGCCAAGGTAGGAGTATGAACACAACGCAAACAGGCAAATATCAGAATTCCTTCTCCTCTTCTGGAGGGAAACATTCCTGGTGGTTAGACCTTTAGCAGCATAACACAGGTTATGGTGTTTCCAAAAGGATCCATAAAATTACTTCTTAGAAATCAAATAATATTTTAGTGGCTATTTGGATCATGATTTAATAATTTTTTTAAGCTGGCTATTTAAAAAATAAACTGAAGTTGTTTTTTTTTTAAGTCAGAATTGTTAACATATAATTTACATGCAGTAAAATTCACTCATTTGATGTACACAGTTCTGTGAGTTTTGACCAGTGGGCACAGTCATGTACTCATCACCATATAGTGACTGCTCTGCTTTGTCCCATTTGAAGTTGGCAGAGCCATGTGACTTCCTTTGGCCAAAGAAATGGAACTAGTGACGAGCATCCCTTTCAGACAGAAGCCAGAAGCAGCAGTCATAGAAAAAGGACACTATTGGGCATATACTATGATGGGTATGGAACATGAGTAAGAAATAAATGTTTGATGCTTTAAGCCATTGATATTTGGGGCTTATTTGTTAATATATCCTAACGCAGACCATTCCCACTGAGACAGTGATGACTGTGTGAATGACAAAGCAGGTAAATTAGTTTGCTAAAATATTCTGCAAATTAAAAAAATCTCTCTTAGCATACTGTGCAGAGTCCTTCTTGAAAAAAGATCTCAAACTACCTCCTCCGGTTTCATTTCCAGACCTTCCCTTCCAGTATTCTATCCATCCTGAGTATTTGAAACTCCTTGAACATACTATTATTACCACTATCACCTACTGAGCATCTACTATGTGCCACACACTGTTCTCAACACTTCATGGTTATCTCATCTGAAGGACGACATCTTTGCTCCCAATTTCCTCTACTTAGCATGACCATCTCCCCTTTCTGTGTCTGAAAACATCCTACTTACCCTTTATGATACAGTTGAAATGTCATCTCCTTTTTGAAGTGTCCCTAACCCTCTCTCTAATGTTCTTCTCTACTAAGCTCCCAGGGCATTTTGTGCAAAATGTATATTGTGCTATTATTATTTGTCTACTTCTGTGGTTCTCCCACCCTGTCACCACAATTGGACTATGTACCTACTGCAGTGCTTATAGAGGGTGGTATTTCAGGCCAGGATGGAAACAGTGAGCAAGGGTAACATTCTGGGTGGGCAGGGAACATAAGTTTAACTTAAAGGAATGAGCTGTGATTGCATTTTAGACCAAAAGCCCAAGTCTTTTAAAATTGTACAGAATTCTCTTAAAATAATAGTTCTTTAATGGATGGATTTGGATTTAGTGTGGATAGACCCCTATCTCTCTATCAAATCTAAGCTGACCACCAATAAACCCTGACATGACCTGGTTGGGTTTTCACATTGGGTTTAGCACAATGGTCTCTGTTTCTCCATTGTCCGGGTGCTCCTGTCATAGAAGCAGGATGTTTGAAAATGCCTCTAGGTGCTCACCCTAGTTTATCTTGTTAAAGAGCTTTGCGGGTGGGATCCTAACTCTCTCTTACAGCTGGAGAGGCTGTGCCCAAGCTCCTCTTCCCATGGGACAAGTGGTGTCCTCCCTCCAGGGTAACATTTCTTGAGTCCCAAAGTCCCCCAGTGCTGAGAGCTTGTGTTCCCAGATAACCAGACTGCCTGGTGCCAGGCAATTTCATTATCTCCCCACTAACAAAATTGCTCTCACACTTGCCCCATGAAAAGGGAGATAAATGGGGTTGGGGCTATGTTCCTCCCCCTGGAACACAAATCCAGCCAGCAGATGCAGAGTCTCAGTGGGTCCTTCCATCTTCTCTTATCTGCCTGACCCTGGCTTTCACAGTTTCTTCCTTTCCTGTAAAACCTATTCCAAGGCCTAACTTATATTGTGTGATGTGTGGAATTCACCCCTAACCTTGGTGGATGACAGTTGGCAACTCAGGATGGACCCATCTTGCAAAACGATACCCCTCCACAAATTGAATAATAGTGTCAACAATTTGTAATCCATGAGCCGATGTATCAATTCATCGTCCCCTCATACTCATCATGGAACCTAGAGATAGCTTGATTCTCCCTATTTTAGAGGTGAGGATCTGAGGCTGAGAGGGCATGAAGCCTTGCCCCAGATCACATAGCAAATATGCAGTGGACTCAGTTTGAGAACCAAGGTTTTCTGACTTCACACCTCACTGCTCTTGCTCTCTGGTGGCACAATGAATGTAAATGTGACCACCAGTGCCATCTACTCTTTCACTCTTCCTGTAAAATGTTTCACAGTATTGACAATTCAGCTTTATATCGAATTACGTCTACAAAGGAGAGCATGCACCAGCCAACCATGGCCGGTCTTGCAGAGAAAGAGGAAATACCTTTCTCCCTCAACAAAGACTGAACAAATAAAGAACACTTTCAGAAAAACCTAAGAAGAAGTCCATAGGGTAAGGTTTCTGTGTGCCACCTGATCTAGCTGATGAAAACTCTGTGACCACAGCGGCACATAGTCATTTTCAAAGACAAAGGAAGTAGGAGAGTATAGTATAGTGCAGTTATAGTGCACATTGGGACCAAGGTGAGGCAAGCGAGGGGCAAAATTTAAGGGGAACTCACTCTCAAGTGCTGACCTTGCATCTGCACAACCCTGCGAGTGAGCCCCTCCTTCACTTTTGTGCCCTGCCTGCCCTCCTTGCCTCACCCAAGTCCCAGCCTGGGTATACCAAGTCTCCTCATCCCAGAACTAATGGTCTGTCAGATCCTGAGGGGCAGTATTGAAGGCTGTATCTCCAGAATGAGATCAGAAGCAAACTAGAAATAACACTGTCTTGCCCAGACAGGACCAGCTCTATGATTTGTCGGCCCAGTGCAAAATGAAAATATGTACTCCTTTTTCAAGAAATGATTAAGAATTTCAAGAAGGTGACAGCAGAATATTAAACCAAGTGAGGGTCTCACGCCCATGAAGCCAGCCCTGTGCCCGCAAGTCCTACCTAACTGCCCTGCTGTCCTCCACTGGACACGTGGCCCTCCTGGTGAGGTTTCCTCCTTTAGCACACACCCAGTTTTCTAGGGGATGACCTCTAAGAAATCTATGGAGATATCTCATCAGTAGCCACTGAAATTGTATCCAGATGGAATACAGAAGGCCCGAGTCCTGGGTGTGGTCCTATCTCAGATACTAATTAGGTTGTAAGACCCTGGGGCGTCAGGGCGCCTGGGTGGCTCAGATGCTTAAGCGTCTGTCTTCAGCTCAGGTCATGATCCCAGAGTCCTGGGATCGAGTCCCGCATCAGGCTCCCTGCTCTTTGGGAGCCTGTTTCTCCCTCTGCCTCTCTCTCTCTCTCTCTCTCTCTTTGTCTCTCATGAATAAATAAATAAAAATCTTAAAAAAAAAATAAAAGGAAATGACATTTAAAAAAAAAAGATCTTGGGGGGTCAATCACAGAATGCCTTTACACGTAGGTATTCCACTTTGGGTTGGCTTATAACTTTGAATTTACAGATTACGGACTCCCAGAGGTTCATGGTTACTCTATGTGCTTAGAGAATTATCTACATTTAGATTAAATACAGCCTCCCTCAAAGTATTTGGCTCTTCCTCATATAAATGACCATTTTAAAATGAGGTAAATATGTTGTGGGTAATAAAAACACAAATCCATTTAAAAGCTTTGAATTAACAGTAGCTCTTTATCAACTGTGCTATTTTTCCAATCAGTGGATTTTTTTTTTTGAAAGATTTTATTTATTTACTTGAGAGAGAGAGAAGCTGAAGCAGACTCCATGCTGAGCTCAGAGCTGGACGCAGGGCTCAATCCCATGACTGCTTTTTTTTTTTCTTTTTATGATTTTATTTATTTATTTGAGAGAGAGAGAGAGTGAATCAGTGGATTTTTTAAAAAAGCACTAATATGTAATTCTGGAGGCTTCTGTACTACTGGACTGATCTCACCATGGACTGGTAACAAATGGATCTCAGATACCTGTCTGCCTACCACACTTTTTTTTTTAAGATTTTATTTATTTACTTTAAAGAGAGAGCACGAGCATACACGAATGGCAGTGGGGAGGGGTAGAGGGAGAAGCAGACTCCCCGATGAGTAGGGAGCCCGATGCAGGGCTTGATTCTGGCACCCCGGAATCATGACCTGAGCCAAAAACAGATACTTAATTGACTGAGCCACCCAGGCGCCCCATGTCCACCATACTTTAATCAGCATATTACTCTGGGGTCTTGATACAATTACAAGCTCACAATTAATCCAGAACCTTATCTGCCTTGATTTCATTTATGTATTGAGTAACTATTTACTGAGTACCTATCATATTCCGAGGATTGTTCTCAGAACTGGGGACACAGTGAACATAATAGACAAAAATCTCTGTCTTTATGGAAATTATGTTGTCATGTAGGGAGAGACAGACATTAAACAAGTAAGTGAATATATGTAAATATGTATAAATAAGTACATATTAATTATAAATAATATATAGTCATATATTCATATATAATATATAAATATATGATATATTTATATATTATAAATTTATGTTAAATATATATTTATATATTAAATGTATTAATTTATGCATCTACTTATATATGTATTAATAAAATTTATATAAAATATATAAATATATAAAATAACTATAAATATATATAATAAATATAAATCTATAAAATAAAGCAGAGAGGGGGACGGTTGAGCCACAAATCTCTGCCCAGTTATCTAAAGCCTCATTGGCTTCTTTTCCTTCCAAGCCTCCACCATCGTTTTGTTGATTCTCTCTGCTTCAGGCTCTTACCCCAACCCCAGTTCAGTAGCGTGTACGATTAATCATCTGCCTCTAGTTGCATGGATAAGGAAAATTGGAGGGCCTCTTGCCTCTCTCTCTCTCTTTAGTTTATTGTGGTACACAAAGTAATAAATTATGCACACACTGTTCGTTTGATTAATTCATCTGTATTAGCTTTCTGTGGCCGCGGTAACAAATGACTACAGGTTTGGTGGCTTAAAGCAATGCCAGTTTATTCTCTCACAGTTCTGGAGGCCAGAGTCTGAAAGCAGTTTCTCTGGGCTGAAATCAGGGGCTATGCTCCCTGTGGAGCCTTTAGGAGAGAATCAGTCCCTTGCCTTTTCCAGCTTCTGGGGGTTGCTGCCATCGCTCAGCTTGGGGCTGCACCATTCTAACATCTTCATATCCCCCCGTGCTCCATCTTCCCACAGATGTCCCCTCTGTGCCTGTCTGTACATTCCCTTCAGCCTCTCTCGTAGAAAGACATTTGTGCAGTACATAGGGGCCATCTGGATAATCCAGATAATCTCATCTCAAGATCCTTAATTTAATCACACTTACAAAGATGCTTTGCCAAATTAAGATAATATTTACAGGTTGCAGGGATGAAGACCTGCTGTCTTTGGAGCCCCCTTATTTCACCTGCCACAACATCCTTCACCACTCACTCACACTCTGCACCTTCCTACAGTTTCAAGGTGGGCAGACATGACTGATTGGTGCTGACAGACAGGAGCGCTGCAAATAGACGAAACAAACCTTCCTATTTGCCTTAAAAATATCCGTTAAACAAAAGTAAAACATACACCCTAAGTTTCTTTTTCTTTCTTTCTTTTTTTTTTTTTTTAGATATATTTACTTATCTGAGAGAGAGAGCAGGAGGAGGCGCAGAGGGAAAGGGAGAGGGAGAGACTCTCAAGCAGACTCTCCGCTGAGTGCATAGCCTGATGTGGGGCTTGATTCCACAACCCATGAGAACATGACCTGAGCCCAAACTAAGAGTCAGACACTCGACCGACTGTGCCACCCAGGCACCCCTACACCCTAAATTTCTTAAACTTCTACCATATTCCCTGGGAAAGATCCTGGAAGCCACTTCATGAAACTCAGAGTGGAATACTGACTAACCACAAATTGAGCTTGGCCCTCGATCATTTTCTCTGGAGGAAGAGAAAAGGAAGTGATATCAGCATGTCCCAAGAGTGGTTTTCTTTAGAGCAGGGTGAACACCAGGTTACCCCCCACCTGGAGTCCCTTCCTCGTTGCTTGGCCTTTGCCCAGACTGTGCCACATGCCAGGAACGTCTGTGCTCCTGCCCTTTGTGGCCCAGCTGGAGCTTTCCCTGCACTCAGTGTTGGCTCATGAGGGCCTCCCGGGGCCTCCCGGGCTTATCCATCACAGCCAGTGTTTATTTGGGTGAACTGCGTGTCAGGTACTATGTTCAACACAGTTGCAGAGCTCCGTAAGTGATTCAGAATGAAAGCAAGTAGTCTCATCTACTCCTAGGCCAAGGGCCAGCCACTGCAAAGTGCCCGTGGTGAGTGCGTTAGGATTTGCAAACCATATGGTCTCTGTCCCGTCGGGAGTATTCAACTCTGCCACGGTAGGATGAAAATAGCCATCGTCTCTACTGAAATCATAGTGTCTACAGCTGGGTGTGGCTGTGTTCCAGTAACACTTTATTTACAAGACAAAGTTTACTTATTCCTGCTCTAGGCCCAAAGAACAGATTCTTATTCCCACCATAAGAAGTTGAACCATTTCTATTGATTTAAAGACAACGTCAAATTTGCTTTCCATTATTACCTCTCCAAACCAGGGTTCCTGACACTTAGATGATTTTTCAGACACTCACTGAGTTACTGTAATTCTAATAAAACTTAATTTTTTAGAGACCCCATTTTTCCTATAGTTGTCAGGTTTTCTCCTGAACTCCCTGTGTTAAATAAGGGGTTATAATGTCATCTTTCCCATCTGGGTTTATTCTGCTAAGCTTGTTACCAAAAAAAAAAACAAAAACAAAAACAAAAAAAAACCCATATTTTTGCAAAGTTATCAAGTGTCTCTTGTAGTACGAAGCTCCCATGGCTGGATTTCAGTGTTAACTTCCAGGGCACAGACTGATTTGTAAATCAGAAAAGTACTATAAAAAATGGTGCTCCCCAGTACTTTATCAAACTTAGCATTTTTGATTTATGAATCACCAGTCCAGGCCCTGTGCCAGAAGTTAGGACTGATTCCTGTCCTCAAGAAGTTTATAGTCAGGTTAGTAATTACAGAAGTTAATGGGCGATTATAATATAATTATATTTATATAATCTATATTTATATATAATGTTATATATAAACAATGTAAATTATATAATTATAAATTATATAACATGTTACATATAAAATATATAATTATATATAATTTGCAGAGTCATAAAAATGGCTAAGTCGGGAGAGGTGTAGCGTGCTCCAGGAGCCCAGAACCCTCCCTGACTTCCCCAAACAAATGATGGGTCACTTGAGCCCTGAAGGACGGGAAGGAGAGACCCAGGCAGTGAGAGTGAGTCCAGCACAGTGTTTCAGGCAGAGGGAACAGGTTCTGCGAAGACTTGGAGCTGAATTAGAGGGTGACCCAGCACGTGAGGGTGCCTGGAAATTAGAAGGTCAATGAGTGAGGCAGGCATGCATTAGATCATGTACAGTGTTACAGGCTACCCAAGGCAGACGGGATTGCATCTAGAAGTTTCGAGTGGGGGAGCTGGTGAAGGATAGCTTGAAGCAGAGGAGTGGCATGGTAAGATATATAAATGCGAAGGTACAAACTAATAAAATAATTACGGTAAAGCTGTTGTGTCCCTCTTAAGAGAGTTTAAAAGTCCTCAGGGGGCTCGCCGTAGATCATGTCTGACCTGTAACACCAACAATGTGCTTCTAAGGAATCATTTCTTAGCACTAAAATCAAAGGGCCCAGTCTGAGCATGATATTGTGAATTTCTGGGAGGATCAGAAGCTGTTAATGTTTCTTGGAGGAAAAAAAGAAATCCCAGAAAGTTTAGAAAACAAGGAAAAAGTTGTCAGAATCCCATCCTTTAATAAAATAAGGTCTCAGATGTTTATAAGTAAAAAGTCTAGATACAGGAAACCCAGAACTCAGATATGAACATTGTGTATCAAATAGCCATATCCCTGAAATATAAAGCTACTTATTCAGAATAAAAGTCATTAACCCCTGGATCAGGTTAATGGGGAAGTTTCTGAAATTCCCTGCTTGCAGTGTTTCTCAAAAACGCTTGCCAAGAAGAATTGTCTGCCAAGCTTTGAGAAATACATATCTTGGGCCTCATTCTAGACTAACTGAACAAGAACCTCTGAGGATAGAGCCTCACATTTTTACAAAGTTCCCCAGGTGACTTTAATGTGTAGCCAGGGTTGAGTTATTGTTTGCTTGTTTGCTATTTAAAATATATCAGCTTTAATTAGGTGTAACTGACATATAATAAACTGTACATATTTAAAGTGTATAATTTAAAAATTTTTCACTCATCATTGATACCACCTATCAAGTCTATACACCCAGGAAACTACCATTACTTTTAAGAAAATGAACACTATCACCCCAAAGTTTCCATGTGTTCCTTGATAATCCCTCCCTCTTACCACTGGTTTTGAGAAATTTTTTAAAAAGATTTTATTAAGTAATCTCTATACCCAACATGGGGCTTGAATCCACAACCCCAAGATCAAGAGTTTCACACTCCACTGACTGAGCCAGTCAGGTGCCCTGGTTTTAAGCAATTTGATTATAATGTGCCTTGGTGTAGATTTTGGTTCTTGGGGTTTGTTGATACTCTTGGATCCCTGGATTTACAGTTTGCATCAAATTTGGAAAATTTCTGGCCACTATTTCTTTAAAGATTCTTTTCTGTCTTCCCTTTCTCTTTTATCTCTTTAAGAACTCCAATTACACGCATATCAGACTGTTTAAAGTTGTCCCATGCCTAAAGCCTTTATTCCTTTTCTAAAAAAAAAAAAAATCTTTTTGGATAGTTTGTATTTCTGTCTTTAATTTCTCTAATTTTTTCTTCTGTAATTTCTAGTCTTCTGTTAATACCAGGTAGTGTATTTTTCCTTTCAAGCACTGCAGTGTTCATCTCTAAAAGTTTGATTTGGATCTATTTTATATGTCCCATTTCTCTACTTAACTTTTTGAATATATGGAATATAATTTGAATACAGTTGTCATGCCCATTTTAATGTCCTTATCTGGTCACTTCAATGTCTCTGATAGTTCTGGATTGATAAGTCTCTTCCTTATGGGTCATGTTTTCCTACCTCTTCCCATATTTGTCATCCTTTACTGGACACGCATTCTGAATTTTACTTTCTGGGTGCTGGATATTTTAGTATTCCTATAAATGTTCTTCAGCTTTGTTCCTGGACACAGTTAAGTTGCTTGGAAAGAGTTTGGCCCTTTTATGTCTTGCTTTTATGATTTGCTAGGTCCATCTGGTGCCGGGCTCAGTCTAGGGCTAATTATGCCCCACTCCTGAGGTAGGAAACGCTGAGTACCCAACTCAATGATCCATGAATTATGAGACTTTCCATCCTGGCTGGTGGAAAGAGTCACTATCCCTGGCCCAGTGTGAGCCTCCACACTGTTTCCTTTGATCCTTTCTCCTGGTTCTTTCCATGGTCTCAGCTAGTCTCCTCACACACATGCCCTGATACTGCTGAATTTGCGGCACTGATATCTGCTGAGTAGTCCAGGGGACCTACGCCAGAGACCAAGATCTCCAGCTTTCTCTTCATGCGGCTCTCTCATTGCCCTTACTTGGTCCTGTGAACTCAGCTCCTTGCTCTCCCTGGACTCTCAGCTCCACCTCCTCATCTCAGAGAGTCCTCTGGGTTCTGCCTGAGCCTCTCCTCCTTGTACCATTGCCTGGGAACTCTCGTAAGGCAGTAAGCTGGGGCAATTGTAGGGTTCACCTTGTTTGTTTGCAGACACTGTCTTTTGTTGTCTGATGTCTAGTGTCTTAAAAACCATTGATATCTATCTATCATCTATCTATCAATCAATCTATCTATCTATCTATCTATCTATCTATCTATCTATCTATCTATCTAATCTATCTATCCATTCATCTATGGCTGTTTTAGGGGTGAAGGCAAATCCAATTCTTATTACTCTTATCTTGGCCCGAAGAGTTAGTCTAGAAAAGTGAGTCTTAACCCTTGCGTATACACTGAAATCACCTTGACAGCTTAAAAAACTACTCTTGTTTCTGTTCCTTACCCAAAGATTTGGATGTAATTGGTTGGGATATGACGTGGCATCAGGGTTTTTAGATGCTCCCAGGAGATGCTACAGTACTTCCACAATTCCTTTATTCCCCACATATTCTAGTCTAAAAACTATACATAGCAGATTTTACCAAAGATTAGGAAGGATAAGAGTTGGACGGAGGCAGCATTTTTAAAGCATCACCTTGCAAATCGCTCAGAACTGTGTATTAGACATCTGTGTTCTTTGAAGGTCCCAAGTCATTCTCCTTGGCCTTGACACCCCCATGAGTCTCTACCTCTTGCTCTGCCCCGACCCCCCAACAACCCAGGCACTCAAGCTCTCTTTCTCTATGTATAATGATCCAAAACAATTATATTATATATCCAAAAAAATTTTAAGATACCTTTCTACTTTGCCTTTTTCCTTTTCTGACCATTCCTTGAGAGATTTCCCTTTCATAAATGACCTGTCAGGGTATTTTCCTAAACAAAGGTTTATCTACCCAGGAGAGAAATTATGCTAAGCTCCTTAGCAGGAAGAAGCCACTGTGGTCTATTATGGTTTTAAATGGTATAAGTGCTGGGTGAATGAAAATAATAGATGTCTGTGTAAGGTCAGGTTATGGATGCCCAGCAAATGTTTTTAAATTTTATATTTTCCAGTTTGTATACAGTGAAAATGTACTATTAAAATTCTTTTGCAAGAAACAAATACAATTTATTTTTGAATGTAAATTAATTTTTAAAGGACAGAGCAAATACATTATTTCTATTTATATAAACATTGGAAAGCAATAGTATTCCCATGTGGTAGATTATAAAAAATATTTATCATCTCTTTTGTTTATCTGTATTTCCTACTTATTATTCAGTGAGCAAATATTACATAACAACAGGATCAAAAAGTAAGCCTTATTATTATTAACTTTAATAAAAAACAACTATCTGAAATCAAAGTTTAGATTAGAAGTACTTTTCAGATTAAAAAAAAAAAGTTGGGATTGGGACATAAGCGTCTGAAACCCTGGCAATTTACTCTGAGCGTGTATTGAGAGCCCAATACTTAGGAACCTATTGCAGTATGCATCCACTTGAAATAAAGTAGCTTATTCAAATACCCTCCATCTACCCATTGAAGAGAGAATCATAAGCCTTAGAAGCTTGATGGATTGTATAGATACAGTTGATTAACAACTATTCTCTGGGGGCGCCTGGGTGGCTCAGCCGGTTAAGCATCTGCTTTCGGCTTGGGTCATGATCTCGGGGTCCTGGGATCCAGCCCCACATCGGGCTCCCTGCTCAGCAGGGAGTCTGCCTCTCCCTCTCCCTCCGCCGCTCCCCCTGCTTATGCTCTCTCTGATGTTCTCTCTCTCAAATAAATAAAATCTTAAAAAAAACAAACAAACAACTATTCTTTGTAGTTTCTCTCTGGGGAACTTGAATATGTCTTCTGGGTGTATCTTACATGATGTGTACCACACACAACCCTTCTGAGCACATAAGACCAAATGCCATCCAGAGTTAGAAAGCAGGTTCCTTCTACTTATCCTTGGGTCAGCCTGCCCTTCTGAGAGCCAACTGGGGGATGGGCACTGGCTGCAATGAGACTCTGAAGTCAAACTCTACCTCCACAAATGCTTACTGAGTCTGAGTTTCAAAAATTGAAAGCTTGTTTTTCATTAATGTTCATATATAATATATAAAATTCAATAGTTGAACATAATATAAAAATATAAGTCCAGGCATATAAAAGCCAATTTACCCATTTTAAGAAGTGTGAATGAATAGTGGGGTCCTTCACATGCAGCTTAGACTTCCTGTTCAAAGACACAGTAAGGTCAGGGGCATTCCTGGACCCAGTAGCTTCAGCATTATTGGGAGCTGGATAGAGATATAGAATTTTGCACTCAGAGCAGGCCCACCAAATCAGAATCTGTCCTTTCACGAGATTCCCAGGACTGGGAGGAATATGAAGGCTTGAGGCACACTGCTCTAGTATTCTGTGGTTTCCAACTCAAGCCTCACTCCACTGCTTGGCACACATGCTGCTCTTCCAATACAGGTGCTTCATTTTTAGGGCAAGCAGGACCTAGTGAGAGAGGATCACTTTATTCCACATCTTAGTTAATATGCTGGACTGATGAACTCTAGCCTAGAATGAAACAATCCAACGTTTACCCCTCACCATGATCCAAAACATGAAAATATGTGGTAGACTCTTCCAGTAGGATTTAGAGAAGTGTGCATGAATTCTCTCTCAGCTTAATGGCTTCCTTAGGTGTTACATGAAGTCTTATCCATCCAGCTTTGAGGAAGGTGAATTCTCTGAAGTCCTAGACCAGTGGTTCCTAACCTTCGCCTGCAGTAGAGTCACCTGGAGGACGGAAGATACTGATTGCTGGATTGATTTAGTAGGTTGTGGGGGTGGAGGGGTGAGCAGATTTGCATTTCTAACATGTTCACAGGCAATGCTGATGTTGTTGGTCCTTGGACCACGGATTGGAAATTGCTCTCTTATCCTAGACCATTCACTTTTGGTTCCTCTCATGTGGTCCTTAAAAAATATTGATTAGACAGATGGACCAACAAAAACCAACTTACTGGTTTCTATTGTTCTCTCTCATTATAGCTTGCTTATATCTTTTCCAAGTATTGTAAATGGCAAGTTTCCTGAGGGCAAGGACTATGTCTTTAGGCCTGTTGTAGTTGAATTGTGTCCCCTGCAAAAGATATGTTCACCCCTCTATTTGTGATTGTGACTTTATTTGGAAATAGGGTCTTTGCAGATGTCACCAAGTTAAAATGAGGGCATGCTAGATTAGGCCAGGTTCTAAAGTAATGACTGGTGTCCTTACCAGAAGAGGAAAAGTTGAACAGAGCAACATACCAGAAGAAAAGCATGTGAGGATGGAAGCAGAGATTGGAGTGATGTGTTCACAAGCCAAGGAAGGTTAGTTAAGGATTGATTGCTGCAAACCACCAGAAGCTGGTAAGGGGCAAGAAAAGATCCTCCCCTAGGTCCTTCAGAGAGAGCATAACCCTGCAGAAACCTTGGTTTGGACTTCTAACCTTCAGAATTGAGAAAATAAATTTCTGAGAGGGAGGGAAGCAGACTCCCTGCTGAAGGTGGAGCCAGAGGTGGGGCCCGATTTCATGATCCCAAGATCATGACCTGCGTCAAAATCAAGAGCAGGACACCTAATTGACTGAGCCACCCAGGCACTCCGAGGATGTAGATTTAAAAAGTAAAGTTAAACTACATGGACTTTTCTGATGTGGCATAAAACTCTAACCACTTAATCTACCTTAGTACACTTCTCACTTTACCAGAAAAAAAAGTGTCAGATTTGAAAAAGAAAAGACAGGTAAGAAAAAACATTCTCCATGTTGAATTCATGCTTGCTGCACACAAAGGATGGGTTACTCAGTTTATCTCTCTTAGTTGTTGGGGTTAACAGAGAACTGTAAGGTTCCTTCTAAATCAGGAGACACTACATCTAGGTTTGTCCAGGACAATTCTGGTTGACTCCTGTAAACTATGTCTCATCTCACTCTAAAAAGTCTGGGTATACATTGAGTAGTCATCTTAGTATAAAAGATCATTTATGGTCAACACAAGAAAAACAACCTGGTGCTTCCCCCATCCATGACTTTGGTTCCTGCCAATGCCCTCAGCCCCATCTTTCCCAATTCTACTCATATTCCTAATCTCATTTCACTTGCAAGACTTTCCTTGATACTCCTTAGGTCCTTCTTGGATTTCCAGACTTTATTATGAACCATAGGGCATAAGTCAACTGTAGCCTGAGTTTTATTTATGTACACATCACTTTTTGCCAATCCACATATACTTAAAAAAAATAATAATCCACCTCTACGGGATGCAGCACCATGCATTCAGCACTAGAGGTGCATAACAAATATTTGCTGACTTAAACACTAAAGAGAAGAAATGGTACTAAATAAAACACATCTGCCAGTAAGGGTTGTTTTTCTGATGGAAAAAATATATCAGTGCAAGAGCTGCAATTCTTTTTGGTAACCACTTTCTGGAATGTCTTTTTATATACTAGGAGTTACAGAGCTGTCAGCCAACGGAGTACTGTCGGAGATACAGCCTCCCACTTGTCAGCTCTGATTCCACACAAGCCTTTTTCTTCTGGTTGCAGCAGCCAAATTATAGCTCGTGAGAAAAACATAATTATATTCCAAAAGGCCAGGGATAGCAGCTGAAAATACCCTAACAATGAACAAAACAACAACAAGAGATAAATGAGGATTACCCGTGATGCAAAGCTAATCCAAAATATTCCCAGGACTATTATAAAATGATTTCATATTTTTTGTCTTCTGTTCTCCAATTTAAAAAATATTAGTTAAATATTGGCCTGGTTGATTGACAGGTACAGATAAATCTATCATATTTCCATATTTACTAATAGTGTTGGTTCCTTCCAGTACATACACATACCCACACTCTCAGACCCACATTCACACAAACAGCCCCCGCCCCCTGCCAATTTCTTCTGGTAGACCTTCCCAATTAAAGAGCAGAATGAATTTATTAATCACATTTGCATACACAAGGATCTTAGTAAAATTCTTGCTGACCTATCTGCATATTGGGTAAGGCATCATGTTGTAATTATGCCTCAGTTCTGTGGTGGTGAAAGTTCAAACAATTTCATGGACCCAGAACACAAAAGAAAAACAGGAGACGACAGCTCTGCCGTACTTCTGACTGAGAGGGTGAGTAAAATGTAGATTTCTGAGTTATAGTCTTTTAGTTGGCTAACCTGAAAAGCTTTGTTTCTTTCTGGGTTGCTCTGGTCAGTAGACTAGACAATGAATTTATGGGGAGAGGGCAGTGGTGGTTAGCTCATAGCTGACAACAGGAGGGGAACAGCAAACACTTATTAGTCTGGGGCTGTTTGCTGACGGAACTTGCAGCCCTCCAGAACTCCAATAGCCTTTGGGATATCAGAGTATTGTAGCAAAACATGTAATTCATGTTTCTGGGTGCAGATGTTATCACTGGACATTTCTCCTTAGGAATAAATACGGAATTTCCAAGTAGGGCACACGACCTGGAGGCAGAGAGTCAAAGGAACCAGTGAAAAACCAGCTCACAACTCTTCCACTCCACATGCATACCAGCAGGATAAGAAGATAGATTGTTGAAGAGTAGGAAAGAATTCATGAGGAGATACTTTGGCTAATGCAGGTGTGAGTCCCACCCCTGAATCCCGCAGGAATGGAGGGTATTTGACCCGTGTTGATGTGACCTGAGCCATCTCAAGGTGAGACCCTGAGGCTGTGGGCCCTCAGGGTGAGATCAGAGGAAGGTGTCTGGGAAGAAACAGCATTTCTACCTAACTTAGGGCAACCAGAGATAATCACAGATACCTGTGAACCAGAGGTGGGTCACACAGTAGAGGGTTATCTAGGAGTTTTTCAAATTCAGGCCATCAGGATCATCTGAAAGTTTAAGGGAACTTAGAGAGTCGTTGGTGAAAGGGACAGCTGGAAAAGCAGAGGCTGAGGGGGAGTGGCCCCTGGAGACACCTGTGCATGGCTAAGGTGGACCTTTGACCATTTCCTCGTATTGCCCCAGAGTTCACGGTCCTAGTTCTTGACTGTTGGCCTGGTAAAACTATGAATACTCCTCTGTCCCCACCCTGTTTACACTCACTCTTTAATTGTCTGGTTTGGAAGATGAGTTACATGGTCACCTGGGCATTACTCATGTTGTAATAGCTGCAGTCGGGGGTGGGGGTTTCCAGTGGGGCAACCTCCTAAGAACCCATAAATGTGCCTACCAGGTTCCATGGGTGCGAATAATTCTTATGATAGTACTATCAAGTAAGAGCTCTCCCACTTCTCCACATCCTTACCCTATGGGTAGTGATCTGGGAACAACAGTGTAGAAGGAGGGAAGCTGATCACAACCCTTTGCCTGGCAGCCGACATCTTCTCTGCCAGCCATGGCCTGGGGGGCGAGAGACTTACCTCTCTATCAAATTAGGATTCTCTACTATTATTCAGGATTCGGAATTCTAGTTATTAAAAGAAGACTGTGCTTGGAGATTGAAAGTGATGGTAGGGCTTTTTATCAGCTGCAAGTGGCTAGAAGCATCAGGGGGCATGGCAGCTATGATCCCAGGAGCGGCAGAAAAATGTCCTCAACTCTATAAAGATGCTAGCTGGGCAGCTACACTTGGATCATTTTTTGTGAGCTGGGCTGGTTCTGCACACAGGCACTTATGCTGCCTCCCCTCTGGGGCAGATCCTCTTGATTTTCTGCCTGACAGGGGCTTTCCCCACTTCTCACTTGCCAACACGACCCTGATTTGGTTTGGCCAGCAATGTATTCAGACCCAGGGAACTGATCAAGACTCGTCCAAGCCAGTTTCGGAATCTTGTTTCCTTTTGTCAATGACGGTCTACGGGAGGGCCTGGGCCCCGAACTGGTCAGTGAGATGGGATGGAAAGAAGTGCTGGAGAGAGGTTTTCTCCTGCGAAAGGAAGAAAGTAGGAGCTTCTTTTTGCTATCACCTCCCCTGCCCTCTGCTTTGGACATTGTCATGTGATGATGCCTGTAACAGGACAGTGATCTTGTCATGCACTTGCTGATCAAATTGAGGACAGCCCTGTGCTGAGGTTGGCAGACGGGGAATAAAAAGATCCTGGGTCCAAGATGAAACCATTGGTCCCAACCCACCCTAAAACCGCCTACGCTGGCCTTTCTGCTGAGGAAACAATAAATGTCTTAGGTTTAAATCTGTTAGCTGGACTCTGTTACTAATAAAGAATTGCTGTCTTCAAACACTAAGAAAATATTAAAATATATGTCTGATGCAATGCTTGCTTCTTTCTAAACACAACGGAAGTAGTTTCATAAAGGGGAGAATCCTAAAGTGGATTTACTTTCTCCTAGGAACAGCATGGTTACGTTCCTTACCAAGGTTTTATACCTCCAATAAATTATAGCACAGACAACATATGAAAGCAAAGATGCATCTACAAATCATTAGGCAACATGCTAATTACATAAGAGCCTCTATATGATAAAGTTCACATGTATCACAAAAGCATACTCTAATGTTACACGTGAATTTTTAATTTATATGAGATATAAACATCTAAATTTCATCTAGTCACAACAAATTTCAAAATCAAATTTCCACCTTACAGTGTTGTCTAAGCCTATACTAGGACCCACCCAAGTCTTGCTCTTAAAGATGTAGCCCTACGGAACTCAAACACACACTCCAGGCAACTGAACTCTGAGATAAGTGTGTGCATGTGTGTAACCCCTGCTTTGCTCCAAAAAGTGTGAGATGGCTGATCCATGATGTAGGTTGTCAAAGGTCATCAATTTCTCAACTTACAAAGTAGATTTTGTGTGAGTGGTGTAAGATATCAAAGCAAAAACCAAAGCAAACTAAAAACAAAACAAAACCAAGCCAAAAGAACCTCTCAGTCTAGCTCCAGCTATCCCTCACTGTTCCTTTCCAAAGAGATCAGAAGTGTTTATAGAACATTTCACTGTTATTGTTTAATCACCTGATTGGGTTTGGTTCTGAAAAGACTGATATCTCTTCTTTTCACTTCTCTGGCTAAGTGCATGCATTGCTATTACAGATAAATCTCTGCCAACTTCTACACTGCTAAGGCAAAAAATAGGTTCATGTTACAATTCTGAATGTTTTTGAAGTCGTCTCAGTATGGTTAGCCAAATATTTTGTTCTTGGAAAACACTAAACAAGATGCTTATGATACATTACACAGAGCAAGATTCAATAAGCCCTTGATAACAATCAAATACGGTAAAGACTGTTGAGGTGGTGACCAAACCCATTTCCACCCTCTCTTGAGCAACATCCAGCTACATTCCCCAGCCTCCCTTTAGTTTGGTGTGGCCATGTGCCTGAGTTCCAGCTAATGAAATATGAGCAGAGATAACGTGCTACTTCCAGGACCGGCCTGTAGACACCTCCCAGCAGGATCCTCTAAGCCATTTGTGCCGGCTGAACGGAAGATTCTCCTATGATCTCCATCACTAGATCTCAGTATTTAGTCTCAGAACTCCTTTACATTCTTAACATTTATTTTGGACCCCAAAATCTTTCATTTCTATGGGTTACATCTATTATGACTTACCAAGAAACTCTTAGAATCTTAAATCATTAAAAAAATAGAAACATAAACGTTATAAATACTAAATGCCTTAAATGTTGGTATGAACAATGTTTTTATGAAAATTAACCATATTGGCCCCCTCCAAAAGAAATCTAGTGACAAAAGTGGCATTTTTGCAACTCTCTTTAGTGTCTAACTTAATAGAAGATAGCTGGAGTCTCACATGTGCGTCTATATTCCATTTGTTATGTTGTTTTGGTTGGAGAACATACAAAAAAATCCAGACCTTCCCAGATAAACAGCTGGCAAAGAGGGGACCTTGTGGAAATAGTCTGAAACGGTCTCAGGGACTGCAGGGTCCTTGGATTGTAGCTTTGAGACCCAGTGATTTAGAGAAAGACAGATCCCTGGGACATAAGGAGTCTCGGCTCTTGACTGACCACATGAAAGCCTGCCCAACCAGAAACACCCCCACCGAACCATAACTTAAGTGAGAAATGAGCTTTGGTTGCATGAAGCCACTAAGATTTGGGGATTTATGTGTTACAGCAGCTCGCAATTCTTCTAATGAGAACATTAACTCGTGGTGGCAACCCTGTGCCAGGCTTTGTTCAACATATTCAATCCTCTAACAATCCTATGATGTGGTTGCTTTTACAGTCTACATGTTGGAGGTGAGGCTACTGAGGCACTAAGAGGTAAAGGGAATTATACAAAGTCCTATAGTTAGTAAAAAAGTCTGGCTCCAGAGTTCACCACTCTCTGCCTACTACTCTCACCTAAGTATTTACCAACACCATCTTCCAACTTATACTCCAGACAAGTGACCCAGACATGCATAACGAATATGTACTTGCACTAAAGACTTGCTTGCTCGAAACAGAATATGGAGAGCAGCTAGCCTTGGATTGTTCAGAAAAGATGAGAGATAGTAGGAAATAAACATGTGAACAGGAGTTCCTCAATACTCTAGAGGAGACATGGTACAATGGTCAAGGGTGTGGTAGGCAGAATTCTAGATGGCCTCATGACCTTGCCACTTGGTAACACTACCCCGATGATATTACATGGCGTTGAGTTGCATGATTATGTTATATGGTAAAATGGATTTTGCAGATATAATTAAGAGCACTAATTAATTAACCTTAAGATAGAGAACTTACCTGGATGGATAATCATGGGTCCTTTAAAAGCATAATATCTTCTCTGTCTGGTAGCAGAAGGAGAAGTCAGAAAGATGTGAAGCATGACAAAAACGATGCTTCACTGATGGATCTGAAGATGGAGGAGCTCTGTGAGAAGGAATAAAGGTGCTCTCTAGGAAAACACCCCACCACACAGCAAGCAAAGGAAATAAGAACCTCAGACCTACAAAACTGCAAAGGACTGAATTCAGCCAACAACCTGAATGAGACTAGGAACAAATTCCTCCGCAGGGCCTTTAGAGAAGAGCCCAGTTACCCACACCTCATGTGGGCTTTGCAACACTCTTTGGGAACCTGGGTAAGTCTGCTTGTACTTCTGAGAATTGTGAGTTAACAGATGAATGTTTTAAGCTGCTAATTTGATGGTAATTTGTTACAAAGCAATACAAAAGTAACAGAGAGCAACTCAAGAGAGATTGTATCTGTCTCAAGGTATTTGCTTAAGCAAGAATGCCTTTGCTCTTTTGTCTCTCTTCCTAGCAACGGGTGACAAATAATCATAAGTACCAGCAAATTTTCCTACAAAAATAAAAATGAGTTAAAAAAACCCAAACCACATATTTCCTTATAAATATTTTCAATCTACCACTGGCAACTTTAAAACTTGTAATCCATAGTAGTTTATTATTATAAGCCACAGAAAGCGAAGGCATTTTTTAAAGCAATATTTTTGATGTAAAAATTTTAAAGTCCTAAAATCCTTTAACCTCTCTCATAGTCCACTCTTTTTTTTTTTTTAAAGATTTTATTCATTTATTTGACAGAGTCAGAGAGAGAGCACAAGCAGAAGGGAGGGGCAGAGGCAGAGGGAGCCCCTCTCATGGTGCCCCTCTCATGGTCTACTCTTATGAAGAAGTCTTAGAAAATCCTAGAATTAAACACCACACTCAGGCACAGACCCTGTAAAATGTGTGCAGCTTTTATTTTTTACCTCAGTACAAACTAATTTTTTTTAAGGGAGACATATAGATGTATTTGAAAGTAAACTATTTGCGGGCACCTGGGTGGCTTAGTCAGTTAAGCATCTGCCTTCAACTCGGGTCATGATCTCAGGGTCCTGGGATTGAGTCCTGTCTTGGGTTCCCTGCTCAGCAGGGAGTCTGCTTCTCCTTCTTCTTCTGCTCCTGCCCCCTGCTTGTGCTCTCTCTCTCTGTCTCATAAATGAATAAAATCTTAAAAAAAAAAAAAACAGAAAGTAAACTATTTAGAAACAATTATTTTATTTTTATGTCTTGCTCTTTCTTTAAAAAAAAATAGCTTCCTTACCATAACATAAGAAGTAGAAAAAATAAGATTAAATTTAGGGGAAAAGTTAGAATACCCACCAAGGTCACAAGGTCATAAGGTCACAAGGTCACACGGTCCTACACTTCCACAGGAGATGGGCCTGAGACTCTGAGAAGCTAAAGAAGATTTTTAGGGTCCATAAGATGAAAGAAAACCAGCGTCTCAGAAGATGAAGAATTTTCCCAGTTCTCCAAGAAAAATCCCTTTTATGGTCTGTATCATTCAATATAGGTTAGGAGCTGCTACAGCAATAAAAAAAAATCCCCAAACCCCAGTTACTTGTATCAACAAAGATCTATTTCTCATTCCAGCTGCATGTCTTCTGTTAGAGTTTGGTTGGGAGCTCTGCTCCATGCCTCATTTTTGGAGAATGAGGTTGTCAGCAAACACCATCTCAGATGTCGCTGGTTACCACAACAAGAGGAGAGAGCACGCTGGAGGGTCTTGAACCAATAGATAATGCCATCTCTTATATGTCACTAGCCAGAAGAGCCAGATGGCCCTACCTAACCCAAAGGGGGCCACGTTGTACATCCCATCATTGCCTGAAAGGGGCAAGAACAAGCACTATCTCATATGGGTACCGATGACTACCACAGGGCTCATTATAAAGGGTGTAACACCGTGTACCGTATCACAGTTAATAGTCAGTGGGTGTCCTATGACCACTTTTTTTTTTTAAGATTTTATTTATTTATTTGACAGAGACAGAGACAGCGAGAGCAGGAACACAAGCAGTGGGCGTGGGAGAGGGAGAAGCAGGCTTCCCGCTGAGCAGGGAGCCCGATGTGGGACTTGATCCCACGACTCTGGGATCATGACCTGAGGCAAAGGCAGCCGCTTAACGACTGAGCCACTTTTTATAAACTCTTTGCATCATGCAAAGGATAGTTAGGTAAATACGAAACTGGGCGGGGTGCAATATCATAAGGCCCAGGATGCGGCTCTGTCAGTCTTGGTTAATGTGAAGGTAAAATCCTCCAGGAACAGGCCTCCAGTGGCCAGGGAGGTAAAGTAGGCCAGGGAAGCTGGATCACTGACCAAACTGTATGGAACTGCAAAAATGTCTGCCTCCTCTGAAGGGGGAGGGGGCTTGTAACTTTCAGTAATTTTATTGCCATATGAGGCTGTTAGACTACTAGATATTTTAATTTTTTTTCTTTTTCAAGAAGAAAAACTGAAGTCCGGTTCATTTGTAAAATCTCCAAAATTAAGGTATTTTTGAAAACAATGTGCAAACCAGTCAAAACATGTCTGTCAGCCAGATGTGGCCTGCGGATTGCCAATTCATAGAGAAATTCTATGTTGCTGACTACTTGCAGAGCCATCGGTTATGACAGTCCACCGAGCAGAAGGGAGTGTTGATGTCCCCTGGGGAGAGGGCCACCAAAAATGACATCTCACAAAATCACGGCAGGGGAAATGAAGGGCAAATGACACCTCATTGGTGGCCTCAGTGCTGAAATCACTGCTGAGGATGTCTTGGTTCTACAGGAACCAAACCCCTACCCAAATCACTCTAGGCGAAGGTGATTCTAAACTCCACCAGGGGACTTGCCTGTAATTGCTTACCACTGTGTCTCCACAATCTCAAAGAAGGTCCAGCAAATGGAAGGTGCTCAATAAATTATGTTAAAGGAATGTGGGAGGTTGCATGGAACTGATTTAAAACCTATTTCTGCAGAAGGAGAACACATGTGATACCCTTTTCTGCCCAGGGACAAAAACGAATTTTGGTTGTTTGTTTGTTGTTTTGTTTTGTTTTGTTTTTTAGGACATTCTGCCCAAATCTAAATTGCTTACTTTGAATGGTATCTTCCATGCTAAACAGTAGAACTATAACCACATGGCACATTTCCCCCACTATAAGAACGATTTCTGTAGCAGCAAATTCAGCCACCTCACACTGTCCCCAGGTAGCTCAGCGTGGGTGGGAGGCAAGAGACTGTCCCTTCCTGTGCAGCTGCAAGGGGAAAGGCCGTGGCACTGGGAGGGGGTCAGCTGGGAGAGAACTGGCAGCTGAGCCATGAAAGCAGGTAGCTGCAAATGGGGTGTGGACCACAAACTAGTCAGCAGATGGGAGTCTCCATGGATGCTGACACAGAGAAGTGACAACTCTTGAGGTCCATGGGAAGAAGATGTAACCCTGCAAAGAAGAGGAGAGAGGAACCCCTGAATTGACAAAGACTAAGGCATCACTATTAGGAAGAAGGGAAGCTTGAGATGGAAATTAAATTCAATTAAAAAGAAGACAGAGTGATTACATTCCATCGCCAGTACGTAGCATGAGAGTCGAGGCTGTAAGATGGTTGTGGGTCAGGTTCCCCGAGAAGCAGACTCCAGGGTGAGCATAGGGTACAGAATGCTTATGGGGGAACACTCTCAGGATCACTTCCTGTGGAGAAGGGAAAGAAGCAGGACTGGGCAGTTAGCTGCTACAGTGCAATCTCAAGAAGACCCTCACTGACCCGGGGCGCTCTGAGGTGGGGCTGGTCCTTCAGGGTTGTCCTGAATTGAAGCAAGGAAACTGAGGTCTGTCCCTCCACGTTGCCAGGTCATTGGGTATGGGCTGTCCCCAAAGGGCTTTGGGCAAAGCCCTTTTCTTCAGAAGAGGGTTTCTGCCAGGAACACACTCGCAACTGGGGAGTAAGCCCTTTGGTCTTGATGGGGCATGTGGGTGGTACATTACAGCGCCCACCAGTTATCAAGCGAGATAACTTTGTACAGTGTGACCATCCCTGGGTTGGTGTGTGATCGGCATAAAATAAATGCCAGAATCATTGCTTTCTTCTCTCCCCTCTGCATGCCAAAGTTCTATGATTCTGGGAACTAAGGCATTCCTTTGGTGCTCCCATTCCAATAGCAAGATCTGGTCCATAACATTTTGTTTAATACTTTGATAGCTGGAGCCTCGTATGGACAGGCCAGTGTCAGGAACATTGCCTGCAGCAGACTGAGGAAAGAAGTGAAATTCACAAGGCAAATGCGTAGAAAGGAACCATAGCTGTGAGTTACAAAGTAGACCCTTGACCATGGGGACATTGTGTCTATTTTTCATTTCCTTTTCCGAAAGCATGTTCTCAGGACACGGGTCTTGAGAGATGCTTGGCATTGAAAGGGTTCTATGGGCAAATAAGGGTGGGAACCACTCAAACTCTGATCCTTCTTGGAGATTCCTGACCTACACAACCCTATGGAGCAATCCTGCACAAAAGACACCGACTCATCTTTGTGAAACAGAAATATTTGACCACAGCTAATAATAGCTTTAACATCGCATGGCAACACTACATGATTCCAAAGAGTTTAGATGTGTAAAGCAAGCAGTTTATAACATGTTTTTTTCCTAAGTAAATAGTCCTTTTTGGAAACATCAGTAACTATGTGAAGTATCCTGTCTTCCTCAGGGTCTTTTTGAATCTGTGGAGGACAGTTTCTGCTAGGCTATTTCTCTAACAATGAAGAGTCAATTACATTTAGCAACAGTGGAGATAGGCCATCTCGTGCACATGAAAACGACTTTAAAATTTGAGCTTAACCATGTAGGAAATATCACCCAGAGACTTCATATTTTCCCCCTGTGGTACTGGAACTGCCTTCTACACTAGCAGTACAATGGCTGGAGGGTATAGCACATTGGTAGGTGGCAGCTGGGGCACCTGAAAGCGCTTCACATATATGATGTTCCCGAAGGGGACGCTCAGGTTGAGAGAGGTTCAATGACATGCGCCCGGGGCCACACAGACACAAGGAAGAGATCTGACCCTGCCCGGGGCCATGTGGCTTCTCAGCCCAGGCTCCTGATTGCACCACTCCATCCCCCACCTTCACGTCACACCATTCTTTGAAAAAAGGATCAATAATAAGGAAAGGGCTAAAATAATGATTAAAGTAAAATGAACAAATCTGCTGAGGGAAAAGCCACTTAAAAATTCTTCACTCAGAAAATGAATACAAATAGTATATGAACCCTGACCTTTAGTACTTGTTGAGTCAAACAAAACTGAGAATAGATATTTCAAAGGAGAACACTACACATTTTTCTATAACAGTAGGGAATGTTAGAATGTCCATATGGGGCATAAAAATATTTCCGTACTGAGCAGTCTCCATGTTAACAGTCACCAAGCATTTGGCTGAAAGCTCTGCATTCTGCTTGTCTGACGGCGTTTTAGCTGGAAAAGCTGTCAACTTTCTTGACGTTCTTCAGGTCTTCTCTTCTGAAAGCAAAGATCAGAATACTGGCCGGTTTTCAAAGATCTGTTTTCTTCTTCATGCGGTTGTGTCAAGGACGGGGTGCTCCCGGACAAATCGTGGGCCCGCCATTGGACAGTCCTGCTGGGATGACCTTTCCCAGCACCTGACCAGGTGGGCTAGCTGCACAGGCCCCTGCCTTCATAGACGCTCGCATGCGCTCTATTCATCCACCTTTCTCAGCACTTTTCCGTTTGGCTTCCTCCACAAACTGTTCTTTTTAATTTTTAGGTCACCTTCTCAGAGTTAGAACGTTCTCATCAAAACAAGCCACTTTGGAGCTGGAGGAGGCCTGGTTACTAATGAACTTGGCTCCTCCTAATACTCACTCGTCTGACACGTGGTTGGGGTGGCAGGAGCACCTCTATTTGAAACCCACTGATTTTCAACCAGTGGCCTCAGCTTCCTCTTTGCACAAAACCTTTTACCAGCTCTGGCCTTGAATTTCACTTCTTTCTGGAGCCTTTCCTCTGGTGACATTTCTAAGAGGTGGTAAAACAGCCCAAAGGCGAGAAGACGGGGGGGAATTTATAACTTGGGGAGTCCGCCTTGCATAGACTGAAAATCTTCTGAGCAGCCCAGCAGCGCTGACTGTACGGCAGCGGAGGGGGAAGGGGGTGTCTCAGGCTGGCTGTGCATCAGCCTTCAGTGATGATGGCAGGGCAACAATTACTGCGGGAGAGAAATGAACCCAAGCTGATCTTCACTGAAAGTACGAGAAAGGTGCTGGACCTGTCTGTTTCTGTAACTTGAGTTTTACTCTGGTAGTAGGCTCAGAACACAGTGCTGGGTCTAGAATTGGGGGAAGTGTTTCAGACTATCTAGTTAACTAATTAACAAACAAACCCTTAAGGAATAGTGTAACAGTCACCAGTTCCTAGAAAATTTAAAAAGATATGCCACCTAGTGCCAACTGAATACTATTACTCTGATCAATCATCCTGTCTGGCCCTTCAGAACCCAGGATTTCAGTCCGTCAGAGTTCTTGTTGTAGACTTATAAATGAATATTCAGTGTGTTAAGTATGTGCTGAGCAAGTATAACTTTTTACACTTACTAGGATCAAAGCACTCATATTAAATAGATTACCCGTTTGGGGGCGCCTGGGTGGCTCAGTCGGTTAAGCGTCCGACTCTTGATTTCAGCCCAGGTCATGCTCTCAGGGTCGTGGGATCAAGCCCCGCATCAGGCTCCACACTCAGCACAGAGTCTGCTTGTCCGTCTCCCTCTGCTCCTCTCCTCCCCTCTGCTCATTCTCTCATGCTCTCTTGCTCTAAAATAAATAAATAAAATCTTAAAAAAAAAAAACATATCAGTTCGAGCCACATGAAATTGCCTTATTTGTAGAAGAAAAATGAGCAAATATCAGCAGTTTCATATGGTTCAACCTAAATCACTTCTAGGCTGTCTACCTAACAGATTTTCCTCTAGTTTAAAAAGTTACAGTAAAAATGTTACACGAGCAGCGAACAATGTGGGAAAATTCCTTCCTCTATCCTTCCTCCTTCCTTCCTTCTCTTCCTTTCCCTCAACACTCAGTGCCCAGCAAGTACAAAAGTCCATTTGCTGCAATGAGTCCTGCAAGGTGGCTGCACTGAATAAGGTGCAGCCCTTTTAACTCTCCTAACAGAGCTGGGGAGACCAACGTGAAACAACTCACAGCAGAATACAGCCGGGGCTCCTCAGAAGACGTGGCTAGGATGCTGACAGGGGTGCAAAGAAAGAAAGGGGGTTGGGAAGAGCACCAAGGACAGTGGGAGAGGCCCTCCCTTGGTTGAGGGCTGGCTCTGGGAAGGAAGGCTGGGATGAAAACCATAGGGATGGCAGCGGGCGCAGGCAGGGCTCGGAAGGAGGAGAGCGTTGCTGGCTGAGGCGCTCATGGTGAGCAATGCTGTGGTGGCTGGAACGGGCATGGGGTGTTCAGAGATCACCATGAAGGGAGAAACACGAGGCTAGTGCTATAATCATCCTCACATGAGGACACAGGGAGTTTGAGTGACTTGCCGAGGGCCATACGGCCAGCCACTGGTCCGGGGCCCGGGGTCCTTAACCCCTGGGCTGCACCTGCTGCACAGGGAGATGCCCTTCAGAGGCCACCAAAGAGAGTCTCATAACAGAGGCAAACTGGTCACACAAAAGTGATGGAGGATACCTGCTTATCTTCTATGAGAGAAGGATTGAAGAATGCTGAGAACACCCACCCGCGCGTGCACATGCGCGCGTGCGCACGCGCACACACACACACACACACACACACACACACACACACACACTATATTATACAGACAATATTCAACAAGTATATACTATATATAAATATATTAATATATAATAATATGTTATATAATATATAAAGCAACTCTGGGACTAGGGCAATGTGATAGTTAATTAATAATATATAATAAATAATTATTATATGTATAATAATTATATATGTTATTAATCAACTATCACGTTGCCCTAGTCCCAGAGTTGCCTTATCTAGTTAGTTATTGTCCTGCTGTACTGATTAGACCAGTGGCTTTAAGGTGTGGTCCTTCATCTCCTGGGAAGCTGGGCCCCAGTCCAGACTTACTGTGTTGCACTGATGGAGGTGGGGCCGGGAAATCTGTGTATTAACCAACTTTCCAGGGGATTTTCGTGTACGCTCAAATCTGAGAACCACTGGATCAGAGAAAACGTGATTAGCAGCCTGAACACTGCTGACCTCTTTTTACCCCGGGTCTAGCTGTATACTCTCACTGAGTTGGAAGAAAACCTTTGCTCTCTTAAGTAATAACCATTTCCATTTTAATATCCTGTCAACTATTTAATTAGTTGGTAAATTTTTTGTGAGTATTAAAGGTCAGGATTTGTGAAGTCCAGGTTAATGAGTATTTTTATTTTATTACCAAATTCAATATTGATTATTTTTTAAAGTCCACAGCATTTAAAGAAAGGCACACATTTTCTTTCTTTCTTTGCTAGGGGACAGCGGAATGAGGGATGAATACAAACACATTCATTTGTTTAACAAACATTTATTTGGAGTGTGTGTTTAAGAGCTGTTGGCAGAAGGCTTTAGAGAATAGACGGTCACGTCTTGAACAGATAAGCCCTTTGGGCCAATGCAGGTCTGTGGAGCCCAATTTATGTGCAAAAGTGTGGTTAATGGGTTTCTAGCTCTCCCCTTGCACCCCAAACCTAGAGAAACTTGTGAGAAACAATTTACCACACTTGGGCTTTGCGAAATTGGAAGAGGAGGATGATCATTAGCTTGGGTCATAGTGCCACCATTTAAAAATGGAAAAGGTTGGCTTCTAAAAACTTGCCAACAGCTACTGCCAAAAGCTACTGGCTTTTGAAACTGAAGCAGCAGATGTGCCAGAATCCCCACATCTGCCTCCTCTGCTGTCCTGGGCTCTCCCCTCCAACCCAGCTGCCATGCTGACCCACATCAGTCATCTTTCCACAGCTCACATCCCTGGCGGCTCCTCAAGCTTTCAGGCATAACGTCCACACTTCTCAGCCTGCCTTTGTGTCCCTTCTCAAGCTCATCCATCTCATCAGCCTCCCTTCCCCTACCTGACCCTCTTGTCTGCCAAGCCACACTCCTCCCTGTTCGAGAAGGTCCTTCTCTCCCAGGCACGGGCCTGCTTTCCTTTGGGACTCCATTAGAGCTATTTTGGCTGCAAGAAACAGGAACTCTACTCAAACTAGCACGAAAACAAAAAAGAAAGGGAGATGTATTGGCTCATAGACCAAGGCTGGCGTTGTTCAAATGACCCTCTTCAGAAGGAGAACACACCTCTTCCCTAATTGCTCTAGCAGAGAGACCCAGGGCCTCCCTTACTGGGCCTGCAGCACTGGCCTGTCCTGAGCTAGCCCTTGTCAGCGTGATCGGCCAGCTATGAGAAGAACAGTGCTTGGCACAGATTAGGGGCCCAATGAATATCTAATTGTCATTAGTAATTATTCATAGTTTAAGAATGAGGGACTGAATGAATGACCCAGTGGGGTACAATCAGAGTCCTATCTAAGCCACAGCAAGGCGGCCAAAGGAAGCCACGTCCAGGAAGGCTTGGGTTGGGTTGGGGAAGACTTTTCAGGTCAGGAAATGCTTGAGCTTGGTCTGGAAAGATAGGTAAGCATTCCCTAAGTCAAGGCAGGGGGCTGGGTGGAGGAGAGGGGGAACATTGCTGAGGGAAGATGCTGGGTGAATGCTGAAGGTTGTGAAAGCAGCGGGTTTGCTCAGAAAACGATAATGGTGCAGCAGCACCCGCCTCTTGGACACAGCTTGGGCGAGGAAGCAGATGAGGGCAAGATGTGTGCACACGCACGCAGGGTGCTGGGGCCAGGGGACAAGGTCGTAAAAAGCCACGCCAAGGAATTCACTCTCAGGGAGCCAGGAGCTCTTGAAGAGGCTTTCAAGTCAGGACCCGCAGGGTTTGAGGCCCAGCTCGCCAGCTGAGTGGTCATGAGTAAGTTACTCCAGCCACCCCAGTTCCTGCCTCCCAGAGCTGCAGTGAGGACAGCATACAGCCAATCGAAAGCATCTCTGTAGCCCGGGGTACCTGGCAGAAACTCAGTGAACACTAGTGTTTCTTCTTCTCCCTGTGACCCAGTTGATTGCTACATGTAACCCACTGGAGGAAAACAAATCCAGTTCATTATAAGCTCCATGTATATCGTTCTACAATCCCAGGGTTCAGCTGGTGTTTCAAAGCTACCATGAGGGGAAACTGAGTCCCATGTTACTTCCTGACAGTTAGGAGGGTACCTGTGATTTCAGTTTCCTCTCACCCCAATTTCTCCCATCATGATTAGAAGAAGTGAGATGCTTGCTGCTGAAAACATGCATATAATAGTCGTCACTTTGGGATTTATCGGAGATAGATAGAGCTTTTCAATATTGGCAAATCCTTTTCAACTCACGGAGCTCCAGACTAAAAGATGCACACAGGGGTGTTCTTTTAGAAATTGCCGAGGTAGGCATCTTTGTCTGTAACGAGCACTTGTCTTCTTAAGGAACTCCCTCAGCCACACATATTTCTTCATAAGAACAAGTTAGTCAAGAGCAGAAGACGGTGAGAATCACCCACAGAGCGAACGGGGAACTTCTGTGTGAGGAGCAAAACAATTCCCACTGGAATGCTTTGTTTAGAAGTTTTAAAATTAGACACCGAGCGTATCGGTTTCCTTTGTCAATGTGGTGCAGTGGGGAAGACAGAAGCCTTGCAGTCAAACCAGCCACGTGGTAGTTACTAGGAACTAGTTCTATGACTCTCAAGTCACTAGTTTTCTGTCCCTGGCCCAATCACTGGACCCCTCCAACCCTCGGTTTTCTTGCTTCTGGCTGATAAAGAGTAGGGAGCCCGAGACTTAAAGATTGTTACAAAGCCGAGTGAAACGATTTCGGTTTATGTAGGATTAAAATCTACACCATGCTTGATAAATGTAGAATTGTTGTTGTTCTTGTTGTAACTGTAACTTTCCTAAAATCATTCAGGATTAAAAATGATAGAAATCACTTCTACCATGAATGGTGTTACATGTAATTTATATACACCGCGATATGATAGAACTACCCTTACTCTGTGGAAGGCATGTTGGGACATGCACAGCTCATAATTACATGTCATATTTCTGACTATCAGTTTGAGTGTTAACAAAGGATCTGTTGCAAATGACACTGAATTGACTTCTTACTCGTTTTTTTTTGTTTGTTTGTTTGGGTTTTTTTTAGCTGCCAAGTCACAAGAGAACTGTAAAAGTTGCATTTGGAAACTTTAACTTACTCTTCTGATGGTCAGGCCTCATTAGCTTCATAAATAGAGACTAGGTACAAAGTGAAATATTAACTTTCTGGAAACTTCAAAGTGTTTATGTACGAGGAGAGACAAAACCAGTTGGGATGTTTATAAATGATCATCATAAAGCCAGACATTTCATTATTGAGAAATGAGTAATGCCTGTTCTGCAACCTGCTCCAGAGGCAATGGAAACAAATAACCCAAGATGGAGCCTTGACCATTTCATTGCCATTAATGTCAATGGAAATTATTCAGGAAACAAAATCCTTCCTCTTCCCCACAGCTGGGAAAAAAACCCACAAATTGTTATAGACCAAGCTTTTAATTCATAAATACTACAGATAATATGTTGCCTTTTTGCTGCAGGTTTCCAGCTTATATCATCTGTTTTACTAATAACCAGGTGGTGGGGGAGGTTCAACAGAGGCTCTCTTTGGCCAGATCTAACACTCTGGCTAGACTGTTTCTTTCCATTTTGTTAAAAAAAAAATTGGGGCAAAATCATGAGTAGATAAAAATCTGATTCATCAGAATTCACTAGGACTCTTTAACATTTTGCCTTAATCTCATTTAAGTGTATATAATTATTAAGAGGTCTACAGATGCACTTATGGCAGGGCCAGGGGGCAAGAGATGGAGCGATGATGCACTCCAGAAGTGGGTTTTGGGTTATTTCCCATGTCCACCTGGGAATCCAGGTACAACATTCCTACCCATTTCACTAAACACTAGATGTTCCCTTTTCTGATGTTGTATCATCACATTAAGGAAGAATAGTGTGGATTGTTTGACTAAAAATAAAATGGGTCTGAATTTGAAGACTTGAACTTTTGTTTTCTCAATAAGGTGGGCAGTCAGGGCAGGACAGAAGAAGGTGGGGGGGCGGTATGAGAGTTCTTCTGGCTATAAAGACAGTAGACATCTAACCTCAACCCAAACATTCCCATTCCCACAGCTGAGAAGCTATACAGGAATTAAGTGACTCACATAACTGGCATGACTGAAATATCCAGCAGAGGGTGGCAGGCTGTAGGGGCAGCTCTGGTAGAGGCACAGACCAAGTTCTGAGGACTCAGTTTCTCTCCCTTTCCAGCTCCACTTTCTCGGGCTCAGGGGAAAGACTTCAGCCACTCAGACTCTACTTCCTGCTGAGTCCAATTCAGCAGAATAAAAGGGCAATCGGCCTTCTTTCTGAAACTCACAGTGAAAGTCTACTGGTTTCAGTGGCTCTGATCTGACTGCATGCCCACTCATGAACCAACCCCAGTGGCCAGGGAAATGTGACCCCTTGGATCAGCCTTGAATGACAAGTCCACCTCTGGGCTCGGGGACTGGGTTCGACCACACCAGAAGCACATAACTTGAGAGTGGGTGGGAAATGGCTCTGGGTGCAGTTTCCTGAAGCAGATGCATACGTTCTGGGTGGCAAAGATGAGAGCGACTCACTAATGGGGTGCAGGGGGGAAGACTGTGAAATCTTGATTAGAGAGACGCAAAGATGGCAGGAGGGGAAGCACTGGAGGAGAAAGAGAGGGGCCAGAGGAAGAAAGTAGTGGGATTCCCTAAAGCTGTGTCTCATCCCACCAGCATTCACTGTCACCATGTCACCTCGAGCTTTGGGCCCACTTCTCATCTCTGCAGGGAACAGAGTAGGACTGGGTCCATGGTTCTTTATTGGGACAATACATCAGAATTACCTGGAAAGCGGTTTCAAATGACACAGGCCCAGGGGCAGTTCTGCTGCCCATCCCCAGTGAAAGCCAATGGGAGGAGCTCCGAGGTCACAATCAGGGCAACGACTGCAGTAACCGCAGGTGGACAGTGGTCCTAGGTGACAGCCTCATTTACCGTCCACTGTCAACGGTGATGAAAACGGCATACTGATTCCCTCAAACACCTGCCTGGAGACATACAAATATAAACTTCTCTAAAAGGTGTGGTTTTCACCCACCAGAGGTCTGCCGACAGCAGCAGTTCTCAAAGTGTAAGGGACCTCAAGAGACTGTCAGAGGGTCCATGTGGTCAAAACTATTTTTAGGAGCACCTGGGTGGCTCAGTAGTTAAGTGTCTGCCTTCGGCTCAGGTCATGATCCCAGGATCCTGGGATTGAGCCCCATGTCAGGCTCCCTGCTCCGCGGGAAGCCCGCTTCTCCCTCTCCCACTCCCCCTGCTCTTGTTCCCTCTCTCGCTGTCAAACAAATAAATAAAATCTTTAAAAAAAACTATTTTTATTAATTGTCTTGTCCACTGATTGACATCACAACTAGCCTCTAAGAAACTATCATTTGTTAAGTTTTGGTCTATTTTTTTAAATCACATTTACCTAAAAAGGCTACAAAAACCCCAAATTTTCCTTTTCTCAATGACAAAGATCTGTGTGAGGCCAGAGTTTCTTCCTATACTTCAAACAAAACAATATTTCATCACAGATTGAATACAAGAGCAGATGTGAGCATCCATGGGTTGTCCGTTAAGCCAGACACTAAAGAGATTTACGAAAATGGAACACAATGCCAATATCCCTGCTAGATTTTGTTTTGTTTTGGGAAATGGGGTTATTTTTCACACAAAAAAATATGCTACTTACATAAACACACAATGAATTTATTAGTTGTGTTTAAAAGAATAACATTTTTCTCAGTTTTACTTTGAAATACACTAAATATCAATATATACAACTCATATAAATAAAAGCTTTTTTGGGGTTCTCAGAAATTTTAGAGACGCTATGAAAAAGCCAAAAAGTGTGGGCGCCTCTGGACCAGAATCCCAGTGAATCAGATCACTGGGACCATTTCTACATCTTAGCGTCCCAACCTGGCAGGGCTGCCTACCTGTTTACAGAGAATGAGCACGCGCTAGAAAAAGGGCACCCCCTAGCCATTGCATAGCCTGATCTGTGCTATCAAACCTGAGGAAGTGGGAAGGATTCAGTGGATTCATTGCTGAAAATTTGTTCTTGCTCATTACTCCCACATCGAGATGGTCACGAGCAGGTAACTCTCCTCCTAGCCACTAGATGGCACTGCTTACATAAAAATTATTTAGCAAGGGCCACATCTCTAAATCAGCTGTTTTCTAGATTCAGGTGGGGGTGAATAAAGCCGGTTTGCTGCATCCTTATTCTGACGAATACTGACAAAAACTTTCCTTTTTGTTTCTGTAAATTTCTAACCTTGAGTTCATTGATATGAGGGATTAGTAACAAAGGAGAAGCTTTCTGATAAAAGATAAATCCAGTGGATTGAGTTATTCTATAGCAAGGGTTCTCAGCTTTAGCTGCAGATCAGAATCACCTGGAGCATCTAAAATATCCAGATGCCAGGCCTTATGCCAGTAGTTAAATCTGATTTTCTGGGGGTGTGGCCCAGGCATTAGTATTTTTGAAAACTCCCCAGTAAATTCCAGTGGGCAGCCAAGGTTGAGAATCATAGTCCTATAAACTTTGCCATTAAGAAATTAACCAGCTGGCCTATAAGGAAGAGACATTGATTTTTCCTTGTTCCTTCATTTAATTCTTTTGATCTTATTCCAGTTGATTTTTCCCATCATTTAAATTTTAGTCAAATGATCTGAGAAAAGGAGCCAGGGAAAAAAAGAGCAAAGCAAACCTCTGAACCACCAGAATTTACCACCTTAACAAATGTTTTCATGGAGGACTTTTAATGCGTAGGTGAAGGTAGAGAATGAATCTCAATGTCTAAATTAGGGCCGAGGAGGGGCATTAGAGCAGGTGGTACAGGTTATCACTAAGAGAAGATGCTCCAAGTATCTGGTAACCTTTACCTCCTGTGTCACCTTTCATCTAACCAAGGGATGAGAACTTTAGGATCACCTGGGGGACCTTAAAAATACAGATGACTGAACTTCACTGGTGGGAGGCCTTAATTCAAGAAGTCAGGAGAGGCGAAACCTGGGCATTTTTTTAAAGCTCAAGGGTGATTCTAAGCTGCAGCCAGTTTGAGAACAACTGACCTAGCCGAATTCCAGACTGCATGATAAATCCCACCCCATTAGGGGATTCTGATGTAAAGTAAGTCCCCATAAAACCTGCTTTCATGAGCAAATGTGATCTAAGTTCAAATCCATTCTTACTGCATTATATCCCATTCCATTTTATGACTCTGTGTGTGCGAGGGAGGAAGAGTCATTACCGTACCTGTCACTTTTACTAGCTAAGTCATGCTCATCTCCATTTATCCTTGACTCCGGAGAAAAGACTGGTTATGTCAGTTACATATTATTTCCAAGGGACCTCCTGTTGGGGCAGATCTACAGGTTTTCCAGACCCTGTAAATATAAGCGGAGTGTTTTCAGTTCCTTGATGCTTTCTACATTAACAATTTAGGCTCTTTCTTTGGCAAATGAAAGCAGCCCTTCTGCTTGGTGAAGGGCTATGAGCAATACTATGTTTGAATCAACTGTCCTTAATCAAGTCACAGAGCCTGTCTGCCCCCCAGAACCAAGATCCTTTCCATAATGGCGCAGTTAAGGAGCCCATCCAGGAAAAGGGCTACCTCGTTATCTTGCATGAATGCCAATTATGGCGTCTGAACCAGAACTTTATACGGTAATTAGAACAGTGCTAACACAGTGAGCAGTGGCATTGGTCTGCATTCACTCCTTGCATTGGTTATTCTCTGCCATGCTCTCCTCCCCTCCCTCAATTCATTCTCTGCCCTGCTTTTCCCTATGGTGGGGAGACTGACTCATGTGGACTATATCCCCAGCTCTTTTGCTCTCTGGCTTCTGGTTGAGTTTGTCCAATGGAAGGTATTGGCAGGAGATCAAAGGGTAGAGGAGAGAGAAGTTGGGTTATTGCCTTCCCACCCCCTCCCTTTTGGGTAATATGGCAGGTCAGTGGCTGCACGTCTCTACCCCCAGCTGACTGTGGGAGCCCCTCCTGTGCAGCCCCCTACTATGTGAATCTCCCTTCTATGTGGGAGCCCCTACCTATGGGAGTCCCCCTTCTGTGGGAACCCCCTTCTGTGGGAACCCCCTATCATGTAAGGCCCCCTTCTGTGGGAGCCCTTTTCTTATGGAAGCCCTTCCTGTGGAGAACCCCACTCCAGCTCTCATTAGACACCAGTAACCTCAGTGCCTTCTTCGGGTCCCTTCAGCCCTGGGGAGGTAACAACTTCCCGCCATTGCCAGCCGCTGGGAAAAATCCCTTATTAATCAAATTTTCTTTAAAATCCCAGTGACTGGGTGCCTGGGTGGCTCAGTTGGTTAAGCGACCGCCTTCGGCTCAGGTCATGATCCTGGAGTCCCGGGATCGAGTCCCACATCGGGCTCCCTGCTCAGCAGGGAGTCTGCTTCTCCCTCTGACCCTCTTCCCTCTCGTGCTTTCTATCTCTCATTCTCTCTCTCTCTCTCAAATAAATGGATAAAATCTTAAAAAAAAAGAAAAAATAAATAAAATAAAATCCCAGTGACTATGTCTTCCATTTCCTGCTGGGTTCTGATGGCTGGGATACCTTCTAGACTAACTAAAATCGGAATTCATTTTTCACTTTTCAATCATTCACACAGAAGTCCTATAGGTATAACTTGTGTTCCTCAAAGATCTTAACTTTAAGAGAACTTCTAAGTTGCAGGGTACTTTAAAGCCTTTTTTTTTTTTTTTTTTTTTTTTTTTTGCCTATCCAAGCCTTCATGACATCTGGATGTCTTTGAAATACTCTAAGACTAATGAGTTGGGTGCCTCAGTTTCCTGTTGTGTAAAACAGAGGGGCTGCACAAAATGGTCTCCAAGACCCTCCTCCTCCAGGAGCTGCTCCTGCCACCCCCTGAGTCAAAGTAGCCCCGGGAGGAAGGAGCCGGCCAGAGGGAAGGGTAGGGAGAGGGGGGGATGTGAGATACCCACACGTCTCGGTGTATTTGAGATGCGCGTTCCTCAGGGTGAATGTGATACGGTCTGTTCCATTTTAAAGTTATCCATCTGCTGTTCACTGGGCAGTGTGTCCTCTGCCAAGCCCTTCACGGGCCAGGCTTTAGAGCTGGGGAGTGAACCACAGGGTGACCTGGGACTCAGACAGGTCAGCTGCTCAGGGAGGAGAGGCATCCAAACAGCAGGTGCACGCTGGAGCCACCCTGGGGGCTTGCTCACACGCAGACTGAGGTGACACCTGCAGGGTCCCTGATCTAGCAGTGCTGGGTGGGCCTGAGCAGTGGTGCTTCTCATCAGTCTCCTGGGTACTGCTGATGCTGCTGGTCCCTGAGGGCCATATTTTGAGAACCACTGGTCTCATCAACCACTTAGGATATGCAGCATGTTAAATTATCATGAAGATTATGTGCAAAGCTCGGGGGCTGTTTTGGGGTGGGAGTGATTCTTGAGAGTGTGTGAAGGAGGGTGAGCCCCAGCGGGTTTTACCAGGGAGGCTGTGCTGGATGCTAGAAGATGGACAGGAGCTGACAGATCACAGGAGGGGAAGGCCCTTCAGACACGGGTGTGGGCGGAGGGGAAGCGAGGGGACAGCAACATAAGTTCCGGGCAGGCCGGTGAGGGAGGCCAGCGGTGGGGGACAGGCTGGGAGAGGTGGGGCTGGGCTGTAGTGGGCATTTCCGTTCATTTTTGTTTGTTTGTTTGTTTGTTAAAGATTTTATTTATTTATTTGACAGACAAAGAGAGAGACAGCGAGAGAGGGAACACAAGCAGGGGGAGTGGGAGTGGGAGAAGCAGGCTTCCCGTGGAGCAGGGAGCCCTAAGCAGGACTCGATCCCAGGACCCTGGGATCATGACCTGAGCCGAAGGCAGACGCTCAACGAATGAGCCCCCCAGGCGTCCCGTTTCTGAGTGTCCCTCACCACCGTTACCCCAGGCTTTGCTGCTGCAGCTGGCCTCCTGACAGGACTGCCCATTAGCAGCTGTCCTCACCATGCACCATGCACCTTTTGCTTTCTGTCTGGGAGTTCTCTGACAGGACTGTCTGGGATGCCTGTGGGCACCCACCTGGCTCTCAACATGCACAGCCTGGTGTCCGAGGGACTTAACAGCTCACAAGCACCCCTCAGCCACTAGAGGACAGGAGGCAGGAGGCGGTAGAAAATAGTGCCCTCAATAACATCCATTCCTACTGGCTTCTCTTCTCGTCGGTTTCATTCCTTGATCTCTCCTTCCTGCTCATTAGAATGCCTCCCCAAATTACCAATGTACCAAACCCTTATCTCAGGCTCTGCTTCCAGGGGAGCCCAGGCTCAGACAAGCTACAAACGTCCTGCTGAGGAATTTGGACTTTGTCCTGCAGACAAAGTCAATCACGTTTCCAAGATGAAAACAACAAAAGCAAGAGCAACACTCTGATGAACAAAAAGTCACCAAGGGCCACCAATACTTAGGTACCATGGTGAGACTGCAGGGGAGAGCCATTCAGTCTCAGCTCAACTGACTTGTGAGGCTTCTGTCGGTCATCGAGGCCTGGAGATCTGTTCCTTGGTGTGGCTACGCCCTCTGGCTCCAGGGTAGTGGAGGGAAATGTAATGTCATTGCTGGACAAAGCTCTCTGGCAGGCTAGCTGGTTCTTAGGGTCGAAACAGCAAAATAAACAATGAGAGGATCCCTTTGGATGTGAAGAGAATTATTTCAAAAAGGAAAAAAAAAGGTGGACTGGGGTTGGAGAGAGAGTGTTCCTGTCTGAAACAGCTCATCTGCAGAGGAGGACGTCCTAACCAGACTCAGAGCCTTTCAATCAGGGAAAGGTCACTCCTCCTGGTTTCACAGGAAGACAAGCAGAAGCCAAAGAGGGCTTCGCTGCTGCCCTAGGAAAGCAAGAGGAATCAGGGAGTTGGTGTTCACAGCTTGAGAAAGCAGAGGTGGGTTGGGGGGAAGAGCATGGAACATGGGGGAAGGGCTGGACAGGATCCCAGGGGAGCAGTGCCAGTGAGGAAGCGACAACCAACCCATTTCCAGGGAGTCACATCAAAGTCTTTATGTGGTGATTTTGGTCCTTTACCCTCTTCTGGCCCCAACCTTAAAGGCTGCTACCCACAGACTCTTTGTTAGGCCTCCAAGGGAGAGATGAAGGGAAAAGGGAGCTATCAGGATAGGGAAGGGGACCCGTGCAAAGGGGTGGGAAAAAGGGCCTGGGTCCAGTGTGTGCGTGTGTGATGCCTTGAGTACAGAAGATGTTTTACTCGGGGTTTGCTCCAGCATATGTGAATTTAAAACCTAATGCATTTTTTTTCTCATTTAACTTTTTGAATAGAATGCTGCATTTATGGTGGTTCAAAATTCAAAGAGTATGAAATAATAGCAGGGAAGAATCTCCTCCCCACCCTTATTTCCCAGATTACCCCCCATACACACACACACAGGCAACCAATGATACTAGCTCTTGTATCCTTCAAGGGACAGCTTATGATTTTGCAGGGAAAAAACACATAAAACCATTTTTCTTCTGGTTTACACAAACGAAACCATATTATACACACTATATTGCAAGTTGTTTTTGGCATTTAATAACTGGATAATCTTTCCATATCAATGTGTACGAGTATCTTTATTCTTTTCTGTGGTTGCATGGTATTACTTCACATGGGAGGGCCCTAATTCATTGAAACAGCCCCCAACTGATGGGCATTTAAGGCTATTTTCTAACTTTTGCTATTAGAAAAAATATTGAAATGAATAAACTGATAAGATATATTCTAAACTCTGCTTTTATTATATCAAGGATACGGATGGTTTTTCTCTAGTAAAATGTAAATGCAATTCAATACGAGCAAGCCAAATTTATCCAATAAACATGTGCCATTGAAACACTTGTCACATATATTTGATTCAGCAGAGTATCCTTAGTTATAAGAAAGCTTGTTATAACTAGTAATAGCAGTGTGTTTTTAAAAACAGATGATGGAAATATTGAGTGATTCTTAGCATCAGTTGACTGGGCATGGGGAGAACCAGGGGTGTTTGCTTAAAGCAATAAGGGCAATAAGAACAGAATGGGGCCTCGAGGCTCTGTCGGTTTAGGAAGCTCTGAACGTGGGGCTCAGAAATCTGGGCTTGGTTCCTACTCTGCCACTGTGACTTTTTCAGTGAAGTGGGGACAATGATTCCTGCTCTATGTACCTGGTGAAGTTGCTCTGAGGATAAAATGGGAAATTACCTCAAATGTGTGAAATCTATAAACTATAAATGCCTGAACCAATGTCAAATTCTATTGTTATCCTATTGCTTAGAGTGCTGGTTTTGGAGGTCAGTAGATAATCCATCTATGGAATCAATTCTGAAATAAGTTTCATAAAAGAAATTACACCGGTCATGACCATTTTAATTAAATGCACCAAATGGTGGCCCTTATATATCATAATGTTTTAAAAATCAATTAAATAAAGAATCAGAAAGGAAAGAGATTGCTATTGGCTAACTACCACAACTTTTTTTTTTTGCACTCCCCCACCTCCCTGCCTCATTTACAAGTTATTAAAATCAAGTTCACTGCTAACCACCACGACAGGAGATAAATCTGGAAACCACTCAGTTCTGATGGGGTAGGTAATATCTTTATGCCAATTAACACTAATAATATTCTTAGATTTTCAGGTACCACTGTCTCTCTCATTTGGAAATGATCAATAAAATAAATGAGCAAACAAAGTTTAAGTACTCTGGAAAATGAAATGCCGGGCTGTCTGGGTTTGAGAATTATTAGGAAACCTACCCATTTCACTCATTAAAACCTCCACGATGCGCCATTATCGAAGCAGACAGGTGCCCCGGGCACTTCTCAGTCAATCCATTCAAGTTTCCACTACTTCTTTTCTAGTCTCTGCCTCCATGGCAACAGTCCACTGACCTGCCCTTAAGGGAAATAGAATTTCTGGCAAGACTGAGACTTTTAATAATTCCACTTGTCAATACAGGTCAGAGAGAGAGAGAGATGGATTTGTACCAAGTTACTTAACAAACTCGCTGACAAAATGAGCGACCTCCAGCAAATGACCAGACCCAGTGTTCAGAATGTCCCCCAGGAAAGCCAAACATTGCATCATTAGTGTCTGAGAAAATTCACAGCACCAGCACTTGTCCATCAAACCCTTCCCTGTGTGTGGACTTCTTCTTTCAATGTTTTCTTTATTTACCTTTTCCTAGAAAGGTAAAAGTGTCCTGGGAAGCTCATCTAAAGTGATTATTAATCTGATTATTAATTTCCTCCAAATTTTAATTTTAATAAATACAATACAAAATGATCTACAATGAAGGGCATATTTTGTCCTGCAAGTTTCCTTATGGGAATATCATCTAGAAATACCAGTTTTTCGTGACCAAACTTCCCTCTTGGTGAAGGACAAGGCTCTAGAAATATCTACTCAGTACCCAGAATCTAAACTCTCATCCCAAATATACAAGAGGCACTTTTTCTACTCACCTCTCTTCCTGGAAATGTTCTAGTGTGTAACAGGTTGCCTTTTTGGTGGCATTACTCTCTGACTCGGAAATATAAACAGTGCTTCAGAGATTTATTTTACAATTCATCTTCTGATTTGTCATGGCTGGGAAGGTCAGCTTCCAGATTTTTCTGTTCTAAGTTACTTTTGAACAGATTTTACAAACAGACTAAGGAATGGCTTTTGCCTGGACTGGAACAAACTCTGAAAGTTGGGGCTCATGTCACCTCCCTTTCTCTTGGTAAAATGGAAACAATTAGAAAACGCACCATTTCCCAAATCAATTATTTGTAAAAGAATGACAGGAGCCTTGGAGACACTGGAGTTATAAAAGAGAAAATGGCAAATAATTTTTTCATGGGTCAGCTGCTCAGCTGATGTGATTTTGGGGAAGGTTTTCCTAGGCTCTGAAATCCAATCAGCAAATCAATTAAGATCATGCCCGTCTCTGCCAACAGGACCGTGCTGCCTGTTTCTGCTCTCCTCCTTATTCCAGTGATTTCTGGTGTGTCCCTGTCCCAAAACTAAGGGAGCCAGTCAACCTGAGGTTCCTTTGCTTTACGCTCACACTGGACAACAGGGCAGGGTGGGGGTGCCGTTCTGGTTTAATTAAGGATTAGCGATCACCAGAAGGAGGATTGCCCACCATTCTGCCCCCCCCCATTTATATCTGTCCCAGTCCAAGCTTGCCTTCGACACTAGGCTCAGCACAGACTCAGTGGGGGCTGACCGGTAGGACTGGCTGTCACTTTCTTTCAGCGGAAAACACATAGGACCAGGCAAAGCAGATGGTTCCTAAAGGGGCACATCCAAAAAATCTGCTAGCAAACTGTGGTGGTGCCTTTCAAATAAACAGCAACTTACTGGAGGGGAAAATCAGATCTCCCCCGCCACATCCTGCCACCACCCATGCAGCTTGAACATCGCCCACTTAGGAGTTCCTAATCCTCAGCAAGGCAAAGGACAGCCCGTCTTTTTTTTTTTTTTTTGGCTTTAAAAAGATGGAAGTTTATATTCTTTTTTTTTTTGGTTTTATTTTTTATTTTTATTTTTTTAATAATTGTTTATTGTTATGTTAATCACCATACATTACATCATTAGTTTTTGATGTAGTGTTCCATGATTCATTGTTTGTGCATAACACCCAGTGCTCCACGCAGAACGTGCCCTCTTTAATACCCATCACCAGGCTAACCCATCCCCCCAGCCCCCTCCCCTCTAGAACCCTCAGTTTGTTTCTCAGAGTCCATCGTCTCTAACGGTTCGTCTCCCCCTCCGACTTACTCCCCTTCATTCTTCCCCTCCTATCTTCTTCTTTTTTTTCTTAACATATATTGCATTATTTGTTTCAGAGGTACAGGTCTGTGATTCAACAGTCTTGCACAATTCACAGCGCTCACCATAGCACATACCCTCCCCAATGTCTATCACCCAGCCACCCCATCCCTCCCACCCCCCCCACCGCTCCAGCAACCCTCAGTTTGTTTCCTGAGATTAAGAATTCCTCGTATCAGTGAGGTCATATGATACATGTCTTTCTCTGATTGACTTATTTCACTCAGCATAACACCCTCCAGTTCCATCCACGTCGTTGCAAATGGCAAGAGCTCATTCCTTTCGATGACAGCCCGGCTTTTAAGCCTCCCAGACATAGCCATCCTCCCTGATAATGCTCCCGTATCTGTCAGTAAAAGCTGTTATCTAGGTAAGACCACCTTCAGGAGGGCTGACCTGTGCATCACGCATGGTCACTCGGTCCTAAGAGAAGCAGACACAAATACCACGATTTTGCATAGTTAGGTGGACATAGAGATGGCCAGTAGGGCCTCAAATGGAATTAAAACCAAGGACTATTCTCATCATAAAACATTAATAAAGTGTTTTTTTCAAACTCTGAATAAACCCACAAATAATTACTTGTGAAGCCCTCACTCTGACTGTATGAGTTTGGGCAAATGAATTCACACTTCCAGGCCTCAGTTGAACCGGAAGATTTCTAAGGTCCCTCCTAGCAAAACATTCTAGATTTCTTTGGGTGGGAGTGGGTCTCTTCCAACATTCTGGCCAGTCACATACATAGGTAATCAAGCAGTTATTCAGCATAGATTCAGCAGAGACTGTTTCTGTCACACACGTAGCTTACCTTTTCAACTGCTGTGTGTTCTTCATTTGTAACGCTTGTTTTTCTTGATTCATTTTTCGACCTGCTCAGCCTCCTGGATACTTTTTCTCTGAGTAGAGTGGCATATCCAATGTGTTCATAAATGGGGTTTGTTGTCATTTTGGAAATGTATTCAGAAGCTTTTGTTTCTATATACAGTGTTATCAAGCCATCTGTGACCAGATCGTGAATCGATTCAAACCTCTTCTCGCCCACAAAGTGTTTTCCATCATAGAAGAGCCTGTAGTTTAAAGTCTGGTTTCCAAACCTGTCCCCAAGAGAAGGAGAAATCACAACAGTGTTAGAAGTAAGAACATGGAAGAACAGTAGCAGCTAACACTTTTTCAGTGCATAATGTATGTCAGGCACTGAACTAGACACTTAGAATGATTTTTTACCCTCCCCCCATTTAATTATCATAGACAGTTTGAGACAGGTAGAATTATTGTCCCGGTTTTATGGCTAAGAAAACTTGAGATTTGAAGAGATTGTGTACCTGCTTGAGATTACACCCCTGGAGAGAGGCAGGGGTGGGATTTAACACCTGGCAGTCATATGGTGTCATTGGATCCTAGAAATCACTAAGGCCGTTGAGTCCTTGTCATTCTCATTTGTAAATGTGAGAGGGTAGAGCCTGGTTTACATATATTTTACTTTTAAATTTCCTTGATGAAAACTAGCCCTGGCTCTCTACCCCTCCCCTATACCCAGCAACTGCCTCTGCAGGGGAAGCTACGGCCACTCACCCTGATGTCCCCTTATTATGACATTTTTGGCCACCACCAGTAGAGCACCTCATGCCTCCTACCCTAGTTGGTGCCACAGAAGGGAGATAGGAGGAGCTGGGCAAAGTTCCCTGCTGGAGCGGCCACTGCCAGCATCCCAGGGATCTAACCTATAAGGTCCTCCCTCTTTAGCACCAGCTGCGCCCTCTTGGCCTTGGTCCTGTATCTTACAGCCCTTGTTGGGTTCCCCGCTGTGACTGCCTGTGCCTGCTGCTGGAGGTTCTGGGGGATAGGAAAATACTTTGCATACCTAGAGCACTTACTAGCTTTTGAAGTACTTTCTTATAATGACATCATCTCAGATATGTTCAAACCATCCCTAGGTGCAACTTGGGAAGTAGCCTTCTATGGCCACAATATTGAGGTGTCACCTGGAATATGCCATTGTGGGCTGGCCTGGGAAGTGTTTCCATTAATACCATTCTTTCTATGGAGAAAGGTCTTCCTAATTCCAAACAGTTCATAAATGAACTTTCAGAAGACAATTCGATTCTGGAATTGGATGCTTTCCCCAAACCTTATGGGATTGCCATAAAGATCAAATGGCATCAAATATTTGATTGAGTTTAGGAAAGTGCAGAAAATGCAATGCTTTTCTGGCCCTGTGATTTCCAGTTCTTGTGATTTTGTGATAAAAGGCTCATGAAAACTCTGCTCCGATGGCTTGCAGGCATGGAGCGCCATGACTGTCGTTGGGAGTCAGTATGATCCTTGGGTCAATGTTAAACCCCGAGAGAACCCATGGACAAAAACCACGTCAGTCCAGGCATACATACACAATGTGAGGTGAAGACTTTTGACAAGGGCTCCCGGGAACTAACTGAGGCAGAGGCGTTGCTCCCTCAGCTGGCTCAGATTTAGGCAGAAGTGGCTATAGGAGCACTAACTTTCCTGATAATTCCCCAGTTTACTGTATGTGCATAAACAGAGCCTCAGTGTCCATTCTACTGATAACATCGGTGGCCTGGGAAGTATATAAGCCTCTAATATGCTACTGGTACTCGGTAAACAAAACAAAAATAAAAAATAAGTAGGGGGAGTGGCTGGTTAATGGGTACAGAGTTTCTGGTTGGGATGATGAAAAAAATCCTGCCAACCCATAGTGGAGATGGTTGCACAGCACTGAGAATGTACTTAATGCCATTGAATTGCTCACTTAAAAAGGGTTAAGATGGTAAATTTTATGTTACACATATTTTACGGCAATAAAAAAAATGGGAACAAATTAAGTGAGGTCACTTGAAAAGCAGTAGCAACAATGGATGAAACTGAGTTCACCTTAGAGCTAACGTGTAGCATCCTGGCTGGCGCTGGCTTTCTCTAAGAATGTAGGCGCCCTCCACGCCTCCAAGAAGCTCATCTGCCTGCTCCCGGGAGATGATCCCGTGAAACCTGAGGAGAGAACGGACCATCTTTGTTTTCAGCAGACCTCATACAAACTATGCACCACAAAGAGCTGGGCTAAGAAAGATGGCGGGGCCACCCAGAACTGACTGTCCCCCACGTGGATGAAGAGGGGAGTAACTACCATATATCTTAAAGATGCAGTTGGAACCACTTCTCAGTGAACACCCAAACTTAGAAGAAGTATTCAGGTAGGCAAAACAACATGAAGAACACCCAGTCCAGCTGGCTTTCTGCTCTTGTCTTTGCTCTCAAGCTGAAAGCTAAAGTCAAAACAAAAGGCCACATTATGGTCCCTTCTTTAACCATGGGGAATAACAAAAGAACAATTACCAATTTAGCTCTCAGCTCAAACACAGAAACTATGTATTGTCCAGATTGCTAATGAACACTATTGATTATCAGCTTGCTTACTTCAGGTGCAGGGTGTTGTTAATTTTAGAGGCTCATTCTCTGGAAACAATAGCCAGCTATAATCAACATTCTTCCATTCCTTTTAATGTTGAGAGCAATTGCTTCAGGATATGTTTGAAAAAAATGTACCTATTGTTCTTTTTAAAAGATAACATTTATTATTTTTTTCTGCAATTTTAAAAATAATACACATGCATGTAGAAAACACAGCATATCTAGGAAGAATGCAGGCTTGGCTAATGACTGCTTTGCTCTGGAGGCACATGTCCAAGGCCTACAGAGTGGACAGTGACTCCTGGGGAACCTTCTCTGTTGTCTTGAAGCAAAGACAGCTCCCCACCCCACCATCACTTACCAGAGATTTGATTAATTCATGTTTCATAGAAAGGTGGGAGAGCTGGGTTGGGGGGTGAGGCCAGTGCTGAGGGACCCCAGGGTCGGGGGAAGGGAACAACACCCTCTTCCCAGGATTACCCAAACTTGAAGATCTTTGGGGAATAAACTAGAGAAGAAATTTTTCTGGACAGAGAATCCTTTCACCTTCCTGGAACCGGAAAGGGGGCGGGAGGGGTGGAGTTGGCTAGACAAGTTTTGGCCTTCTCCCCCAGGAATGTGAAGATGAAGTGAGGACAAAGGTAGCATGATAATAGTTTGGGGGTAAAATGCTATTGCAATATTTATTTCCTAATTCCCTTCTGTCCTTCCTAACAAGTAGACCTTATAAACTGAAGCTTTTGTCTTAGGGGAGAGAAGCCAGAAGAAGCTGTAGCTTTGAGATCCAAAATCAACTCCCAAAAGTCTGACTCGATGACAGGGTGGGAGAAAGAGGTTTTCTGCTTTCCAAATTTGGGTTTTAAATCTCAAAAGCCAACACGTGGAGATCTTGGAGCAGCACTTTTCTGAAGTGAGGATGGATGTGGCATACAAGCAACCTGTCTGTCCCAAAGAGACCAGTGTCCCCAGTTCTTACAGGAGGGAAACTGGGAGGAATTTAGGCAGAGCTCAGACTCAAGATTGGAACTGATGGATCCCAGATGACTGTATGGGGATCTCGGAGCCAGAGCAGAGGTGTTTGGGGCTTTGACTGGGCATGTGGCCACTGAACCCTGTGATCCTTGTGGGAACACCTCCTATGCAGTATGAGCTGGGCAGGACGGATGGCCTGGGCTGGGAGACCTGAGGGAGCCTCGCAGACACTGGACCAGTGGACATGTGTACGAAGAGAATGTGTGTGAGTGTGTTTATGAGAGAGAGAGAGAGCATGTATGTGTGTGTATGAGAGTGTGTGTGCATGAGAGAGAAATGTGTGTGTGGTGACAGGGACATGGTATTGAGTAAGAGGGGCACTGGGCATCGGAAAGTTTCCCACAGTGGAGTCGGAAAGGATACAAGCTGACTGTGGGTCAGGGCAGCAGGATGAGGCACACACAGCAGAGGATACAGGAACCTGACTCCCTTGCCCCAGGCCACTGTCACGGAGGAGGGACACCCCAAACAGGCAGGTACTGTGAAAGCAGCTCATCCTTAACTCCCTCGACAGTTTAGCTGATAGCCAGCAGCAGACGTAACACGTCAAGAACCAAATTGGACTCAATTGTTCAAAAGAAGAAAATTACAGTTCTGTGAATCTAGTTTGTGGCTCATCACCCCCTTTATGCATGGGTTTAAAAATATCCATGATATATATATCTTATGATCCCCTCTTTGTAGAAAGAAAGCATCATAGGAAAACACCAGAAGGGATGAGATGAAGGGGAAAAGTTAGCAAAGATTTTTTTATGGTGAGCTGAGGATGTTTTCCACCTTCTCTACCTATATATTTTCTAATTTTCCCAAATTAGCGGGTATTAATTTATTCATGTTTTAAGAATAAAAGTAATATCGAAGCACAGTGGGAAAATTCAAAAGTTAAAAGGCACATAAGAGGTAAAAATGTAAACATTACAGAGTAAAAGCTCTCTTCCCCTAAAGGTATCCATTGTCAACAGTTTCATGTGATTCCTAGTAGGAAAAAAAATGCATATATGTTTCCTGAAGAGAGCATTTATTACTTTTCAAATAGAAAAGCCTTTTATTTCTAAAAAAAGAAAGGGAAACACAGAATCTGAAGTTTTTAAGCTAATTTCCCTCTAATGCAAAACGATCCTTTTTCTGTCCTTAAGAAAATGTTTCTTTGCTGTCCTCTTACTATGTAGTTTGTGTGGCTTGGGGGTTGGAAAACGATAACTAAAACGTTGTTCAACAAAACTTTGACAAAACAAAGAAAATGCACAAGAGAGTTCCTTTTGGAATTCAAGTGCAAAAGTGTCCCGTTTGGTAGGCTTTCCTTTCTCTTTTTCTTTATTAATTGTGCTCTCTGTGAGCAAAAATCCCAATCAGTACACTGAAGGAAAAAGAGCGTCCTAACTAACTAACTAGGTTAGATGTTAGGGACGTGAGGATGGCTGAGAGCAGAGGCCAGCATTCCTGGGCAGGTATTCCAGGGGTCCTGGCTGAATTCCCAAGGCTGGAAAGGAAGGTTCAGAAATGCAGCCGTGGCCATTAGGAAGTCACTGCTGGGCTGGGACACATGAGAGGGTCATTCATCGGGAAGATGAGGCCCTGATGGGGAAGTGAATAGAGGAAGAAGGTTTGGATTGGCCAGGAGAGCTTGGGACGTGGACTTGTTTGAAGACTGTGGCTCCTAAGGCCTCCAGGTTGGACGTGGGAAGAAAGGGATTTGGGCACACCGGACCCCCGCGCGGGTTGTTCTGCCTGTGCTTTGTAAGCTATACCACACACCACACCACACCACACCACACCACAGCCTGAGACTGAGAAGGCTTTCTACGGGATGCCTATTTGCTTTACAGTAGGCTTCTGAGGAAGTAAGACAAAACAAGAGTTGAAATTAAGAGGAAAATGGGAGGAAATAATCATGGTATTGAGGCAATTTGGCTAATCTATCCGAGTCAAGAGAAATCATCATTTAGGTTTTATGAGCCTGCAGGGAAATGGGGTGACTTCCCCTTATTGCATTTACTGAAGTACATGAAAGTAAGGAATTCAGCCACACGGTTTACAATCTTTGACACTCTAAATATTTACATAGCATCAAGGCAGGAAGTGAAATAAAATACTAACAGTACCTCAGTCATGGAAAAGCCTGCCTTAGGTTTCAAATACTTGAGGTGCTCAGTGGCCACTTTGCAGGAGAAAACTACAGCAGGAAATACATCCCTCCCACATTCATAGAAGCCAAGCACTTGAGTTTTATAAAGAAAATTCAATACAAAGGGGTCTGATGGCATTTATCCTTATTATTAAACACTTGCATGATGGACATTTGATGAAGACCATATATTAGAAGATTTTTAATTTTTAATATTTAAATGACATACGAAATGACTACTTATTACATTATTAAAACAAAGAATAGCATGATACATACTCTCTTCCATAATATTTTGGTCTGTTCTCCACCTATATTAAAAAAAAGGAAAATATTAATAATGCATTTGAATTCAAATCAGAGACATAAAAATGCTACTCAAATGAACATAGCTAATCCTGGTAGTAATTTTATTACAGTTTTTATTCCCCAAATCAGAGATCCATGAAACCACAGAGTTAGCCAATGCATTCCTCTATCTTGGATAGGATGATGTAGAATCATCATATTTCTCTAATCATTAGGCTCATTCTCCACCTAAATGCAATCACCTAATAAAAGAATTTTCAAAGGAAACAAAGGAAAATATTAAAATATTTATAAAGATAGGATGCCTGGGTGGCTCAGTCGTTAGGCATCTGCCTTCGGCTCAGGTCATGGTCCCAGGGTCCTGGGATCGAGTCCCGCATCGGGCTCCCTGCTCCGCGGGAAGCCTGCTTCTCCCTCTCCCATTCCCCCTGCTTATGTTCCCTTTCTCGCTGTGTCTCTCTCTGTTAAATAGATACATCTTAAAAAAAAATAAAAAAAAAGAAATTTATAAAGATAGTACAAGACATCATCCTGAAAAATAAAATGAATAAAACTTAAGCATTCACTTCAATCTTCATCCAACTGTTCCATTAGGTATTTATAATAAGAATAAGAAGTGCACCTGGATTTAAAGTTTCATTTGGTCTCTTTCCAGATAAAATCAATATTCTTATTTTTAAACAAATGGCAAAGGTCTGAAATTCACTTGATGCCAGAGGTACAAGATACAGAGGACAAGATTTATGACTTGACTAAAAATCATAAGCATCCCAGAAAATATTTTTCAATACATTTTGAGCTTGGGGATTATCACATTGGATTTTTATCACCTAAATATGATAATCTACTTCCATAAGAACTTTGTTTTCTTGTGTTCATGGTGTTAGAATGGGTAAGAAATGAACATGAATTCTCATGTTCAGCTTTTGTTCTTCTAGCCTAACTCCAGGGACACTGAAGATATAGTAGAGCCACGTGGAGTTATGGATTCTCATTGAGGCTTATGGCAGCAAGTTTATGTTTATTTACTAGAGTATAATGGGAGTCTAGCAGCCGTTTCTTTGTCGTCATTTCTGTCCACAATCAAATGGGCAGTTTTCTCAGCAGGGCTCACAGGCACAGTGGTAGGATTTCAAGTACTGGGCAGTTTCCTGGCTCCCTCCATCCTCCAAAGGATGCAGGGGATCTGAGAGGGCATTCAGGAGCCATGGAGCAGAGGAAAAGGTTCAGAAAGGGGGAGTTGAGGACCATATTCACAAGCCTGCCTTGGACAAGCCTCACTGGCATAAAACTCATCATCTAGACATGTCTGAATATATGTTCACTCTTCTGTGCATTTTACACTTGAAAAGCACTGAACCAAGAGAGGGTATTCTTAACTCTTAATCTTCAATGTTTGAGGTCTGCTCAGTGTCATTTACAAAGGAAGATCTAAATAACATCATTAATAGAAGCACAGAGTGTGTAAAAGACACCTCGTTATCTGATGTGTACCGTTACTCTACATGCTGGTAAGCTTTTTAATATGAGATGAATATTTTGCCATTTATATCATTCTATTAGCTTTCAAAGTTCTTTCATACTTTTATGATACTGTAGACATATATCTGCAACACCAACATGCCACAGAAGAAATTTAAACCAGAAAAGTCAGTGGAAGTAAATAATATAAAATGGGTAAGATAGCTCTCCAATCTTTGAAAGTCAATATTCCATTCCTTTGAAATGATTCCCTGTATATAAGGACAATTTTATCTCCATCTTTTTGGCTGAGCCATAATACACATTTGCAAATCTGGGTGTAGCTCCCAGCCCCATTCCCCACTTCTCTCCTCTTATCTCCCCCAAAGAGAAGAGTAATTCATCTGACTTACCAGATGGACAGCATGGGAGAGAGAGCCTACTACTAACTCCTGGCATGCAAATAAGTAGTTCATGAATGTTGAATTTGACTCCAAAGAAGAAAACAGATTGCTTTCAGTTCATTAATCAATCATAAAAATATATGGCATGCTTACTACGTTCAAGGCTCTGTGTTCAGCCCTGTCATCGTTCATGAAACAATAACCTCACAGGTGTGGAGAGGAAAGGTCTGAGCTGCTCAGGGATGTTCTGCATTTGCAGCAGGAGGAAACCAACTTGAGAAATCTAACATAGGCCCCCAAATAGAAAAGTCAGTATTTATGGTGCCTTGAGGGATACAAAGTAAGATCCTGCCTGGAGGACAGTTCGATCTAATTGAGGGACAAATCTGCATATGAAAACCACAAGACCATACAAAAGCACTGAATTGTGTGGGACAGACCACACATGAAATAGAGCCTGGAACAGATCCCAAATATTGCATGGATGTATAGTAAAATATTACTCTTTGTTTATCTGAAATTCAAATTGAACTAGGCATCCTGTTTTTATTTCTTTTTTCCTAAATATGGCAAGTCTACCAGGAAGAGAGGAAAGGTGAAAGTCAGAGACAGTGAAGAGAGAGGATGTGGTCATGCATCAGGTCACTGCTCCCCCTTGCTTAGGGCTGTTTTGATAGCAGTCTGATTCAGTCTTGGATGCCTTTGTTGTCTCTGCCTTTCTTTTTTTTCTTTTTTAAATTTTATTTATTTCTTTGACAGAGAGAGACACAGTGAGAGCAGGAACACAAGCAGGGGGAGTGGGAGAGGGAGAAGCAGGCTTCCTGCGGAGCAGGGAGCCCGATGTGGGACTCGATCCCAGGACCCTGGGACCATGACCTGAGCCGAAGGCAGACGCTTAATGACTGAGCCACCCAGGCGCCCTGTCCCTGCCTTTCTTAAAGATAATATAGCTGTCCTTGTTAAAGTGAGCGAGATAGTGGCTAGGATTAAAACAACAACAACAACAACAACAAACAAACAAAAACCTATTCTTTTCCTAAACTTTTTGCTCACAGGGGTCTAAACATAGTCTCTCTCTCCACACTTTACTAAAGCTTCTAACCACTCAAGAGCTTAAGTTAAATGGCCCTAGAAAAATCATAGAACATCCACATGTTTTCAAGGTGGATAACAGATCTGGGGCACCTGGGTGGCTCAGTCGTTAAGCGTCTGCTTTCGGCTCAGGTCATGATCCCAGGGTCCTAGGATCCAGCTCTGCATTGAGCCCCGCATAGAGCCCCACATCGGGCTCCCTGCTCGGTGGGAAGCCTGCTTCTCCCTCTCCCACTCCCTCTGCTTGTGTTCTCTCTCTGTCAAATAAATAAAATCTTTAAAAAAAAGGTGGATAATAGATCAGACAAGCTGAGTGTCAGGACTCCTAGGAACAAAGGACCTGACTAGACAGACTAGTAACCTCTATACTGTGACCCAGTAATACCCAGAGAAGCCTGACTCGGTCCCCAGGTGAGGCTCTGTGTCAGCCAGTGGGAGAATAGGACTGACCTGTGAAATGTGGATTGATTAAAGAAGATGTAGCACTGAATTTCAGTTTCCAATTGTACGAGATTCTCTTCAGTGAACGAGACAGAAGACAGTTGTTAAATAAAGAGTAAGGCAGCTCAGAAGCTCCTCTCACATTCTCATTGAAGATTATCTTTGTTAAAATCAAGAACTTGATAAAAAAATAGAGGGCTAATTTAGGTAGTCACATGGATTCAGCAAGGGGCAAAAATGTAACAAATCCCAACATGAAAGAAGGTTGGTTCTGGAACATTCCTGCTACTGATTATCTCAGAACAACAACTGGAGTTGGACAGCCCATTACCTTGGTGAACCTGGTCACTGTGGAGATGACTAACAGAAATTGGATCTGCAATGCCTGCTCTTGGGATTTAGTGCTCCAGCTCCAAGAATTGAAAGGAGCCCACCATTTTAAGAAAAATCTAATAACTTGTGGATATATTGCTGAACCCTAAAATACTGGATCCTTAGATGATCTACCTGGCTCAGAAAGGAATACCTCTCTTTACGGAAGAACACCGAGCAGATGATCAGTGAAAAAACAAACACATGAAATGGGTCTTCCCGAAGCACAGGTGAATTCGGTATATGTGGTGTAACCATGCAGATTCTTTTTAAAAATATAATTGGTGAAGATTTTATTCTACATAAGCATCATCTATGGGAGGACAGTGCCCCAAGGTGGCAATACTTGCCATTGATGTCAGTGTTGATCATAACATTTTGGAATTCCTCTTTTGGAACTTTCTTAAGACTTATCATGCTTTCTCTTGAATAACCTTACAGCTGCCTTTCTCAAAGTGTGGTCTGGTCATTCAAAACAGAAACTTCAGAATGCTTATTAAAGATAACAGATTAGGAATCTACTACTACTCCCTCCTTCAGACCAACTGAACCAGAATTACTGAGGGAGGGTGCTGCTATTTGTTATTTGATTAAGCTCTAGATAATGCTTAAGCATACACTAAAGTCAGAATCACCAGTATATGGAAACAACATATCTGTTTTTTGAGTTGAGAGTAGCTGTTATTTCAGCAAACAGGCAGAAGTTATTCAGAGCCAAATTCAGTAAAAAGGGAAGTGATCCAACCAGGAAATACATTTGAGACAAAAATGAGGGGCATGATCCTAAGATAATAAAATCTGTACTATATCCTGTTCTGAAGGTATTTTAGAAGAGACATTCCCAACATGCTCTGAGCAATGGGACCTCAGCAGAAATAAAACATGGCTTCCCAAGATGATGGACTGGAAAGGGACCACATTCACATAAGCTACGTGTTAAAGTAAAATCTATTTTATGACTTTACAGTCACACCTCAAATATAATTATTGCCAGTACTGTGACTACTGAAAATGGTTTTAGTCCCGTCTAGTCCTGTTCATACCCTCCATACACCGTGTTCCTACTGATCTACAGCCAATGCAAATGTTATGGCTTCTTGCCGGAGGGTCTCATCACCCCACATTCATCCTATGCTCCAATCAAACAGAGTTACTTGCAGTTACATAATTTGCTCTCTCCAATATGTCCCCTGTTTTTCATGTTCTTATTTAAAGATTCTGAACTTTCTTTTAATAAAATAGGGGCAGATCACGTGATGGTTGAAAGGGCAGGCTCTAGATTCACACTGTCTGGCTTTGATGCCAAATCTGTGTATCCACAAGCAAGTTACTAATCTCTCCGTTCCTCTGTTTCCTCATCTTTAAAATGGACATGATAATAAAAGTACACCTGCCTCATTGAGCTGTTGTAATAATTAAATGAGTAAATACGTGCAACGTGCTTGTAGCAGTGGTTGGGACACAGAGCAATTCAATGATAATTAGCTATTACTGGTATCCAGAAAGGGCCTCCCTGCACAGGAAGAAAAGTTAGGCCATTCTTTTTTTTAATTATTTATTTTTAAATTTTTAATTCAAGTATAATTAACATACAGTATTATATTAGGCCCATTCTTTTCTGTGCTCTCACAGCTCTTTTTATATTTTAAAATATATACTTGCTCATTTCTTCTCTAACTATGAGTTTTTTGAAGCAGCAATTTTGGTCTTCATCATCATTATATTCCCAGGATTTTGCCTCTGGTCTGGCACAGAATGAGTGTAGTTCTCTGAATCTAATCCACTCTTAAAAAGGTGTCAGGCAGCAAAGTGTCAAACAACAAGAGCCTATATCCCATTATTTTTAAATAGAAAAAAGTAATTTATTCAAAAATATCGATTTCCCAAATATTACTAAAATGCCTTTAAGTAACTATAAAACAATCTGATAAGGATTTCTGCCTACTATAAAATATTTAAAGCCTAATTACATAGTTGTTTAACACTTAACAGAGTAATTAACAGGTATATTGGTATGTAGTCCACTGCTGAAGAGAATAGGAACCTCATTATCCTATACTGAGCAGGTACTATAAAAAAAATACTATCTGGGTTAGACCTGGATTGGTAGTGCCCCCTGGTATCTGGCCTAAACAAATACCAAAGGGCCAATCCCTCAGGGAAAAAGTAGAGAGAATTATGGATATCATGTGCAATGTGCTTAAACACAAAACCAGGTCGATAAAGAGAACAGAGATACTCGAGAAGCCCCCTTCCATCTCCTAGCTCCCTGCTCCTCAAAGCGTGATCCTGGGACCAGCAGCGCTGGCCTCACCTTGGAGCTTGTTAGGAATGCAGCATCTGCGTTTTGTAGGGGAGTCATGGGCACATGAAAGTTTGAGAAGCTGCCTGTGCACATGAGAATGTATCATAGCAGGTGAGAACTTGTTACAGCAGGTTTTTAGCCGGGAGAATGATTTTGGCTAAAACTTTCTGTTGAGTTGCTATAGCAGCTATTCTGATAGAGAGTGTTTGGAGAGCAAAGGATGCCTGTGCTCAATACATGTTTGCAGAATGAGGCAAAGATTATGAAGGCAGAGCCCTGGTGTCAATTCAATTGCTGTGTGACCCTGAGTAGGTTATTAAACTGCTTTGCATCTCATTTTCCTCAATTTCCAATAAAACTGGGGTTATAAAAATGTACTATTTTAATAAAGCTCAGATGAGATAATGCACATAAAGAACTGTAGGGCTGGGGACATCGTGGTAATAGGTTAGCATTTACTCAGTGCCTACCCTGTGCCAGCAACTGTCCTTAGGCTTTCACATGTGTGTCTGTCTCATTGAAGTCCCCAGACAACCCTATGAGGTAAGTGAATGCCACTATTTTGCAGATAGCCACTAAATAACTAGCCTGAGGTCATGGAACTGGGAAAGGGCTTCAGACCCAGCACAGACACCTCGAACGACCGTGATTCCCATCATCTTTGGAGTAAATACCAACCAATGCTGATGCCTTTGTTGGCAGGTGCACAATTCTCCACTTTGGTCACATATTAGATTATCTGAATTGTCCTTAACTTTTCTTTGCCAGGATTGAACACTCTAAAATCTCTTTGGAATGAACTGAGTTCTGTCCATGAGTTAACAAATGAGGATTTGTCATAAATTTGCCTAGATGTAGTGATACTTTGGGTCTCTCAACTGTTTCCCTGTAATTTAAAATTTTATGTATTCCCAGCTACCTGGTTTATTTTCCAATTTATTCTTCTACTTTTGAGGAATAATTCTCAGCATTTTGCAAAGCTTGAGAGAACAGTAGGGTGACAGCTGCATAGTGAGAGACAAGAAGCATAATCCTTAAATGAGTTTGCTTTATAGTCAGATTATCATTGCCTAGATAAACACAAGTTCTTTTATATTCAACACAAAGACATTTAAAGGATATTGTGAGTCCTCTGTAAACAAGGTTTCCAATTATTGAAAAAAACAAAGCTTTTATATTCCCTCAGCAGCTGGTATATGTTAAGTTTTTACTTAACAGAAATAATTTTAAAACCCAATTTAGCAACCTCATACACCGGGCAGTTAGACTGCTGAATTTTCTGAGATACAGATCAAGTTCGGGAGAAAAGGCTTTGATGGGGGGATTTATATTGGTGATGTTGGGCACTTTTATCCAGAAAAAAAAAATACGGATAACGCCCTTCTAATTAAAAATCAAAGTTCTCTATTGAAAAGGACAGAAAGAAAATGCAAGTACTGAGATTCATATTCTTATAGTCAAAGTGCATAGTATACAATGAAAATTGAGCAAACTTTAAAATCTACTGTTTCTTTTCATCTAGAATCGAAGGCCTTCTTTTTCTTTATGGCATTACTTTAAGGCTTCTAGAATTCTGATGGGGCACTGATGGGGTAAATTCCTTCCTGTCTTGACTGCAATGTATTATAGAAATATCTACTGGCTAGTCTTTCTGTAATAAACCTCCTTAAAATGTTACCAATGGCTTTCCAAAGTTCTGTAAGTAGATACAAGTCAGGCACTTTAATAACCTGGTATAAATATTCTGCTAATTTATAGAGGTACACAGTATATCAGATTAGGGGTGCTCAGGACCAGAGCAGTTCCCATTCATTTGGTTTGTTTTCTGTCTCCTTTTTTTTTCCCCAGATTTTTCCAGGAATTGTGATGTAAAAATCAGTCATAATATTAGAACAAATAAGAAGTAAAAGAATTTTCTTAGACCAGTGGTTCTCAACTGGGAGGGTGGGTGGTGTTTTTGTTCCCCGGCGGATATTTGGCAATGTCTGGAGATAGTTTCGATTGTCATGAGGGAAGGGTGCTACTAGCATGTAGTGGGTAGAGTCCAGGGATGTTGGGAAAATCCTGCAATGCACAGGACAGCCCCCACCCTCTCCTACAATAAAGAATTATTCCAGCCAAAATATCTATGGTGCCGAGCCTGAGAAACCCTGTTTTAGACAAAAAAGAACTTTAGACTCATGAACATTCCCAAGAAAGATTATTCAAAAAATTTTTTTGGACCAAAACACAAACAAGCAATAAATACTTTAAATACACAAAGTAAAGTGGAGTAAAAAGAAGGTAAGAGGAAATATTTATGAGAACACGGAAAATTTATAAAATTGGCTTTTAAGAAAAGACTGACCCTTCCAACTACTCAGCGAAATAGCTCAGGTAAATACCAAACTGAATGGACCAAAATCTCAATAAGATAAAGAAGGAAACCCCCGTTCCTCCCTTGAAAAAAATTGTAAACAACCTGAAATACAGAAAACATTAAGAAAAAAATTTAAGTTATTACTTGGGAGTAACCATCCATGCTATGCATACATGTGAACTAATGTTTAAATCCCTTACTGCTATGGGATTTCATGCCTCACAGCATGTTCCTTTGAAACTCTGCCCTGATCACTGGGTTGGAAACAAAACTTCCACTGCACATGGCTTCCCCAGTCACAGAGGAACCTCTCTGCCCCGGGGAGCTGAATGGCTGGCTGTCCAATACCTTAGTGGTGTCCTGAGGTTTCATTATATAAGCAACCATACAAAATATTCATCATAAAAGAGGAAGGCGAATTACCCAAATTAGCTGTGTTTGGATTTGGAAAATAATGATAGGGCAACTACACCCAGACACGCACATTCAAATGCCCCACCTCGCACATCAGCCCTTTGTTTCTGGCTCTGGTTTTCCCCAGGCTCAGACCTACTGACACTGACTTAGAACCTGGGAGGGCGGGGCTTGGGAGGAGGAGAGGAAGATCCAACACTTTAACAGGCACCTTCAATATGTGTGCTACAGTTCTCCAAAAAGCAAGTCACACAGCACTTGATATTCCCTTTTTGCAGATGAGGAGAGAAAAGCCCATATGGTTGGATTACTTGAAGATCACACAGTGGCATGGAGAGGAGATCCAAACCAACACCTGATGGATGCCGAAGTCTATAGTCTTTTTTTACACCAAAAGGAGGGGAAATTGTCCAGGGGACAACAGAGGTGATGCACTCAGGAAAATCCTTGATTCTGCTATAATAAATAGGTGGATTGACCGCCAAATTGTTAGACTCATAAAAGGGCCTGTTCTGGAGACCTGTGTGAGCTGACTTACCAGCAGATATTCTATTACATGTGATGGCCAACCTCCTTTACTCTTCATCCCTCTGAATGGTACCACCAGATCATCATCCATCCACCTAGTGCCCAAGCTAGAAACTGCCATCCCAGATTCCTTCCTCTCTCCCAATCCCACCTGTACTCTGTCACTAAATCCTGCCCACTGTATGTAATTCCTTACTCTTGAAATGGTCTCTTTCTTTCCATGTCCACCATGCTATCTATTCACCTGAACCATTGTAATAGTCTTTTTACAGGTTTTCCTGTCTATACTTTTATCACTCTCCAATCTTTCATACTAAAGTCAGAAAATGCAAATCTCATCAAGTTCTTTGCTCAGAATTCTTCACTGGCTCCCCACTGCCAAGTAGTCAAACCTACACAACTCGGTGAGTCCATCCCACACCACCCTACTTATAAGTGGTACCTCTTCACCTTGGCATACCCCCTCTCTATTTTCTGCCTTATTTTTTTCCCATGACACTTGTCATCATCTGAGATACTATGTATTTTACTTGCAGGTTTATTGCCAATCTTTTTCTTTCAAATGGAAACTATACAAGGATAAAAACTTTTATGGTTTGCTTATTGCTATTATCCCCAGAGTCTAGAACACAACTGACACATGGTAGGTGCTCCATAAATATTTGTTGAGTGAATAAGTGAATGGCAGACAGGATTTTCTCGCATGGTCTTGCTTGTGTATCCAGAATATGTCCCGACCAGCACACACACTCTTGCCCTCCACATCCTTATTCCCCAATTCTTTATGTTCCTGCCACAGAGATCGTTGTAGTTTCTGAAACACATCCTGTTTAGTCATACATTCCAATCATTCTTTGGACGGATATTTCCTCTGCTTGGAATTCTAATACTTGCTCTCCAACCCATCTATGCCTTAACCTGGCAAAATCTCACTGATCTTAAAAATAAGGGGAAATTGTCTTTTTATTTATTTATTTATTTATTTATTTATTTTTCAAGCGTAATTAACATGCAGTGTTGTATTAGTTTCAGGTGCACCATATAATGATTCAACAATTCTGTACATTACTCAGTGCTCATCACAATAAGTATACTCTTGATCCCCTTCACCTATTTCACCCATCCCCCACCCACCTCCCCTCTGGCCGCCACCAGTTCTCTATATTTAAGAGTGTTTTTTTGTTTGTTCTGTTTATTAAATTCCACATATGAGTGAAATCATATGGTATTTGTCTCTCTGATGGACTTATGTCACTTAGCAGTACACTCTCTAGATCCATCCACATCGTTGCAAATGGCAAGATTTCATTCTTTTTTATGGCTGAGTAATATTCCATTGTGTATATACACCACATCTTCTTTATCTATTCATCTATTGATGGGCACTTGGGCTGCTTCCATCTTGGCTATTGTAAATAATGCTGCTATAAACATAGGGGTACATGTATCTTTTCAAATTTGTGTTTTTGCATTCTTTGGGTAAATACCCAGTAGTGGAATTCCTGGGTCATATGATAATTCTAATTTTAATTTTTTGAAGAACCTTCATTCTGTTCTCCACAGTGGCTGCACCAGCTTGCATTCCCACCAATTGTGGACAAGCGTTCCTTTTTCTCCACATCCTTGCCAATGCTTGTTATTTCATGTATTATATATATAATATATAATATATATATTTTATATATATATTATATATATATACGCACACACAATGGAAATATTACTCAGTCATAAAAAAAGAATGGGATCTTGCCTTTTGAGACAATATGAACGAACCCAGAGGGTATTTTGTTAGGTGAAATAAGTCAGAGAAAGACAAATACCATACAATTTCACTTACATGTGGAATCTAAAAAACAAAACAAATGAATAAACAAACAAAAAGCAGAAACTGATCCATAAATACAGAGAACAAGTTGATGGTTGCCAGAGGTGGGGGGGGATGGACAAAATGGGTGAAGGACAGTGGGAGATACAGGCTTCTGGTTATGAAATGAATAACTCATGGCAATAAGAGGTACAGCACAGGGAATACAGTCAAGAGTATTATAATAGTGTTGTATGGTGACAGATGGTAGCTACACTTGTGGTGAGCAGAGCATAATGTATAAACTTGTTGAATCACTATATTTTACACCTGAAACTAATGTAACATAGTATGCTAACTATACTTCAATAAAAATAAATAAATGGATAAATAAATAAATGTAAAAAAAGTAAATACGAGGTAAAATGCTGCCATCTTGGGAAAAATCTTTTCTGGCTGCCTCAAACTAGCTAGGTATTATTTCTTATCCTCCTTTTGAACTAAAGGCCTGAGTTAGGGCCATAATCTTAGTGGAATTGGGATTGTTGGTCTTTATGACCTCTAGAAGTGAGCTCCTTGAGGGAAAGCCTCCTGTCTTTCTCTGTTGTCCTGATACCCAATGGGTATCTTGCACGGCGCTCTGCTTCAATAGAAGTAATTGACTGGCTGAAAGACAGCTCTGTTGGAGTTGATTCTTGCATGCATGGCAACAATACAACAACAGTAATAATTGCTAATAGTTATTAAGAACTTTTATTGTCCCAAGGCATTATCCTAAGCACTTTCTTTACATATATTAACCCATTCAATCCTCATGACTATCTAGTAGGTAAGATCTATTACAACCATTGACAAAGGATGAATTGAGATAGAGAGAAGCAGAGTAGAAAGCAGACTATATTATCCTGGGGCTTGGACTCTGGTCATCACACTCTATTGCCTGGAAGTGCATCAGTCCTGCTTCCTGGGTCCCTGGAGATGTCCTGCTTCACATATCCTTCCCCAAGCCCTTTGTTCAGCTTGTCTTTCTATTAAGGTAATTTATTCATATCCTTCCAACTACGCTCTATCCCCCATCTTTTTTTTTTTCCTCTAGCCAGAATTTTTTTCCCAAGCCAGAATCGATTTCTGTTGCTCACAACAGAATCCTAAGTGATATTCCCATTAAATCCCAACCTCCAAGGCTGGAGCCAGGGTGGTTGTAAGGTTTACCAAGCTCTACAGGGAATTCTGACACACATATTAGTACCGGGAAGCACAAATTTGGACAGCGGTTCCAAAACATGGAGAGAATGAATACCTTCCTGGAAGCTTGGGATATCTTCCTGAGGCTTCTATATTGATTTTGACCCAGTCTACATGGATTTTGATCCAATCTATGTGGATTTTGATCCTTTTCTCACTGTAGGCTTCCAAGAACACCCAAAAGCCTATCTATGGGTGGTACTCATCTCTCTAGCTGGCCCAGAGCATCTTCCCATCAGCTCATTCTGACCCAGTCTTCCTTGCTACATCTTCCCTGGCACCCATTTCTTGGCTTTCTGTGTTGGCCCCCACCACTCACCTTGAGCCCTCCTTGCATGGACAACCCAAATAGGTATACTGCTCTGACTCTGCCCTATTACTGTTTGGCTTTGTAGTCATCCTCTGGCATCCTCAAGCCACAGCTCTACATAAGATGGCTCTTTCCCTCCATCAAGCCAAATCCCATGGAGGTCAGCCATGTTGGCCAGACTGGCTGGCTGGCCTCCCACCAGGGCAGGAGAATCAAACATGATGAGTCCATCTGTCCATTCTCCTGATACTTCCTACAGACCAACACTGTATTTCAAAAAATCCCAAAACGGAGAATCAAAATTCAGGACTTAATCATGGATAGAAATTTTAGGCTAACATCTAATCTCATATTCTTCTTGCTTAAAAATACATTTTCCCCCTTCCTTTGGTCTTTGGTGCAGATGAAAACCTGAGACTATTCTCTATAGGATAAGGTTTCCACTATTAAAAGCCATCTCCATGTCACCTAATTGCTTGTTCTTCCTCCCACTAAATAATTCTTGTTCTTTTAACTTTTTTTTAATAGATCTTATTTCCAATCCTTAATTCATCTTCATTATTCTCCTTGGAACACTTTTTAAATTCTCCAAATACCTCCTGGGTTCAAAAAGCTTGAAGTACCCAACAGAATTGAATCAAATCAAGGAAAACTTAATGCTGCTATTAAATTTCTAGGGGGGAAGAAAGATTGGGCGAGTATATTCCTTTAATTCCTCATTCTTGTTAGTAAATTCCTTCCTTCAGAACTTAATAGTGTTTGGTTTAAGTGGTCCTGTATGTACTTTGGAAAAGGCAAAGAATACCCATCATTCTCTTTTTTTCTCCTCAGTTTTTTCCTCCCTCCTTCTAGAGTAAGAGTATTTAAATCTAAGTATCCAGTGTAAGTATTCAAATGCATGTGTTCCAACTGATGAATAAAACGAATCCACCTGAAGAAAAAGAAAGGCGGACAGAACTAAGGAGGTGGTAGAAATGAAAGATTGTCTAGCGAAATGTCCTCAATCTATTTTGCATTATAATCTTTCTTTGGAGCCATTTTACATGTTTTTTCCCTTCCTAATCATCTCTCCCACATGGAATTTTAATACTACAGACAGACTGTATATCTCTCTGTGCTTTACACATTAGAAGAGTGTGCTCCCTTAAGAAGTGATGCTCCCCCCTCGCCCTTGGGGTTAATATCACCCTGATAGAGAACTCATTGTCTGATGAGATCAGTGGGGCTTTCAGAACACTTTTAACATTCCTTCTCCCTCCAGGAAGGTGGAATATGCAGTTCAGAGTGGTAAATTAGTTTGCTCACAGTCCTACCCAGGGCTAACAGCAGATTTAGGAAACACAGTCCCTGCTTTCAGGTCCAATACTCATTCCTCTATATGATGATGATGCCATAAAATCTGGAAGCCTGTTCTCTATTATTTTAAAAAATTACCTAAATTAGCATTTCTGAAAGAGGCACTCCCCCCCCTAAAATAATTCCCCATATGGCAATAAATAAGAATGAAAGTGCCTTATTAATAAATGTCCTTGCTTTTGAGTTCTTTTCCTGGTGAATTAGTCCATGTTTCAAATCCTTGAGCTAGCTTTATGGTGCTTCCAGCAGCCCTGACATGAGACACGCTCGGGCTGTTCAAGGGCCGTGCACCCAAGAGATTGTTTTTGTTCCCTGGGACAGGGCACATCCTGCCATTGCTCTTCTTGCACAATCTTTGTTTTTTCTTCTTGACCTTTTATTACGAAAATGTTCATACATACAGAAAAACCGAAAACTTTTACAGCAAACACTCATGCACACCACTTAGATTCTATAATATTTGCTGTACTTGCTTTATGACATACCTATTTATTCATCCCTTTGTCCATCCATTAATTCAACTTTTTTAGGGGATGTATGTCATAATAAGTGGCACACATAGCCTTCTTTCCCCCAAATGCGTCAGCATGCAAATCATTCATCAGAATTCAATAACATACAGACTTTTCACAGGAGGGTAATACCAGTTTTGTTCTTGAAATTAAAGAATGCAAGTTTGTTTACATGTTCAGGTGGCATTCCTGGATCAACAGATTCTACATGCCTCTTTAATTTCCTGCTTATGGAGTTGGCCAACTTTTCTAACAGGCTACCATTTCTTGATGGGAGAAAGTGGCCACGAGAAAGTTGGAAAGGAGTACCTGCTTATTGTCACTGCCTTGGCCTCGTCCATCAATTTACATGTGCTAGACATGAAGGCCAAAATGTTTCTTAAAATGGCTTGGTATCAAATTCATCCCGAATAACAGGACTAAAATTCCCTCTCTTTTGCTAACATCTATATAGTGTTTGGGAGATGGTAGAAATGGAAGACCAGTGCTTCCCATATGTAAATGCCAGGCACTGTTAAGTGCTTTACATATATTAACTGACTCCCAAGTTACTTGTAGTGCAACACTAAGGGCTGGCAAACTTTTTCTGGCAAGACCTAGATAGTAAATACTTCAGCCCTTAAGGACCATAGAAGTTGAAACTGTCTGTTTCAAGTACTCAGTTTGCCAGGGGAGCATAAAAGCTGCCATAGACAACATGTAAAGGAATGAGCATTGCTGGGTTCCATTAAAACTTGATTTACCAAAATTGTCAACCGGCTATAGTCTGCCAATGCCTCTGCTAGGCTAACAAATGTTAGAGTCCATTCTTTACAATCGGTGTCAGGACATCTTATTGTTAGCTCAAAACTCAGAGCCCGTCAATGTCTCCAAGGCCTTTTTGTTTAATGGTAGGTCAAATCATCTCTTTGTATTCATGCCCTTCCAGCTCTTACTGTACTGCGAAGGGAGAGTCATTAATTTTTAATCTATGAGATACTGGTGCCAACTTAAAAATCGAACTGAACTAAGGTGGAAAATGGTTGAAATATACTGTTAAACAGACTAAGACTGAAACACTAAGGGATCTGACCTGCAACCTTGAAATGAAAGATATTGTGGGAGCATCGTTAAGCATGGTCTTTGAGACATCATGGAGCCCTGAGGACCACAACAAGAGCAAAGGGACAAACCAGAAAAGTGTAACTACAGACTTGGTAGAAATACCCAGGGAGATAGGAGAACAATTCATCAAAAAATCGATGTGTAATTACCTAGAAGGACACAAGGTGCTGGATGGCAACCAATATGCCTTTGTCTGGCTGTGCCAAGGCTGCTCAATTTCCTTCCAAGTGGATGAGGAGATGACACTGGCTATGTAAATAAGGAGGAAGAAAGAGATACCATCGCTAAAGGAAAGCTTGCTATTCTGTCCAACAAGACAGGGAGATGCAATGGACTTAGAGCTAATGTCAAGTGACACTGTGATTTGTTAAAGGACACAGCCAAAGGTGATGGATTACCAATGGCTCAGTGTCAGCCTGGAGACGATGAGGGGAGTGGTAGATTGAGGCACGGAGGTGGGGCCAGGAGAGTACCAGTGCTGGACGGACTTTTATTAGCAAATTAGCCACCTACAATCCTGAATTGAGAAATGCTCATGAAGCACACAGAGGATCCACTGAGTAAAGAGACTACCACCTTGGGATACAGAAATATAATTCAAAGTATTCCTGACATAATGATAATGGATTTGCTATTTCCATTAATGGAAATGTCCATTAAAAGCAAGAGTAAATTATCAAGGATTTGTGCATAGTCACAAGACAAGGAAAACATCTAAAAAGAGCTGGAGTTCATAATAGTATGTACTGAATATGAACAAACATGAGTATGAATCATATTAGAATGGAATTTAAATATTTTTTAACTGTAAACATAGCATAACACTAAGAAGTATAACAAACTGGGGGGTGAGGTGGGTATAAGAAACCAGGCTACATTAAGTACTGACCATACTCATACAAGGATTCACATTTGGCCTCTGCCACGTTCCAGGGTATGGGAAAGCTAGACATAGCAAAGAAAGGCAAAAGCAAAATATTCTTTTAAAAGGTAGAAAATAACATCCAGGAGGAAATATATCTAGACAACAAAAGAAGGCTTTGGGGTGACTTGGCATCTACTTTGAAGTCCACAACGAGTCTAGCACAGTGCTAGGAAAACAGGAAGCATCATCAGGGAACAAAGCATCTTGATTCCTCTATCCTAGAGGCCAGGGAAGGGAGCAGGACATAGACAACAGAGGGGATGAGAACACTGGTTACAACAGTGGTCCTCACACTTGAGCGAGTGTTAGGATGACCTGCAGGACTTGTTAAAACCCAGATTTCTGGGCCCCATCTTCAGGTTTGTGATTCAGAAGTTCTGGGGTGAGCAAGGGAATCTGCATTTCTGACAAGTTCCCAGATGATGCTGTAGCTGCTCGTCCTGGGACCACAGCTGAGAAGCACTGGGTTAGAAGGCCAGTCCCAGATTTGGTCTGGGTTTGACTCAGACTCTGCCCCTCCTGTGCTGCATCCCCTTTCCTCTTGGAATTCCCATGAAGAATGCCATGTGATAAACTCAAACTCAGCACTCAGGGCACAGCGAGCCCACCAAGTGTGTTAATTCTCATTCCTATGAAAAGACTGACAACATGTAAATAATTCAGCAATATCATTTAGGGTAGTCCCATTAAAATTGGAACGGTCGGAGAATATACCATCCACACTTTTCTGATGGGAAGTAGAGTCAAGCTTACAAATCTGGTTTCAAACATCTCACTGCTTGGTTAGCCGGGCCATACTAGCCTAGGAGACGAGGCTTGCCCAGGGCCAAGTGTGGCTTATCCTTTATCAGCATTATTTCTCAGTTAATGTTTAACCGGGTGAGTAAATGCAAAGCATGTCTTTAAAACCTCACTAGTGCACCCAGGGCTTTGTACCTGGCTCCCCTTCCCAGATAAGCCTGGCCACACCTGAAATTTTGCTGGACCTGACCTCTGAGTCACGGAGCAGACATACTGTGAGTTGCTCTAGATAACAACTGCTGTGGAAGTGAGACATCTGCTTCCTGTTTGGATGTGTAAGGTTGGCCCTATGAAAGCCAGCACCTCCTCATGACCACTGTGCTGTAGTCTGGACCGCCCCACCCTCTGCCTCCACTCCTCATCGGGGAGTGATGGATCTTGGGTTTTGGCTGTCACAGGTGAGGAAAGGGTAAGAGAGCATGTCCTGTAATCCCTGATGCTCTCGGTTGTTCTTTTCTTCCTAAAACAACTAACTACACAATGTAGTATTTCACCTCAAGTAACTCTATAAAGGAATACACATTTTCAAGTTTGATTTTCAGAAATAAAAATCACCCAGAGAGATCAAGGAAGCTTCTCAAGAAATTTTACTTATTATCAATCACCGTTTAATCTCCCTGTTCATTTTCCTTATTCGGTTTTAAGAAGAAACCTTCCACTTTTGCCTCAATTTATGCTTCAGCGTATATACTGTTCTTTGGTGGCTCTCTCCAGTTCAGCCCACCTGTCCCCTTGGCTCAGAGCCCCTGAATCTCTGAATTCAGTAGCAGCTTGTCATCAGGAACCCCTTATCCTCTGTTCATGGTATCACTTGGAAATGATTAAATATTTATAGGTGCAAACATGCAGGGTCTGCATTACATTAGAACAAGTTCAAAGTACTCTAAAGAGAGTGACTTCTTTTTTGGAGGGCTATGTATTTCGTCAGTACGTGTCAATAAGAAAGTTTTTGTTTAAAAAAGCACAAAATTCTTGGTTCTATATTTGGAAAAAATAAAGTTAATCTGTCTAAAATTTTCTCTAACATTCGTTTTATTAGAAGATTGTCCCTCTTGACTACAGTAGGTCTACAACCAAAGCAAGTCAAGCTCACATGAAAGCACATCAAGAAAAAAACCTGACTGCATTACGGAGTGAGCGGAAAGCCTACGAGAAATATGATGGAAAAAAAGGAGACCAGTGGAGAAAGTCTAGGCTAAAAAGAACAGAAATATTTCTTACCAGGGGAGAAATAGCCTTTTGATTACTACACATAAAGCCAATTAAAAGGTAATGGGATTGATTTTTGTTTGTGGCTTGCAAAATCAATCTCATTACTTCAGAGACATACCTTGTCCATATATCTTGAATCAGTAGAATTTTCATGTTCCCCCCAATGCACATAGGTTTAAAAACATTTATTTTCAATGAATAAAATAAGAAAAGGGGGAGGATTGTAGAATCGTAGAAAACCTCTCTGAGTTTACTTTAAATCTGATTTGAAATGTACTGAGTTAGTTGAGAATGACATGGTCAATCAATGTGGCTTGTTAAGATCTTCCAGATATGCCTAAGGCAAGATAAATGCCTCAAAGCTACAAGACTATAAGACTGCAAAACCTAGGTATGGTGAATCAAAATTTTAAAAGCGTAATCATAAAGTGAAATGCTTTTGTAGGCTTAAAAGAACATTTTTCACAAATAAAGGTAGAAGAAAGTGAAATGGGCACACATTTAAGGCCACCAAAAAAACAGAGAAAATGAGCCATTTAAAGTGATATTTAAAAAGTGAATACAATTCACTAGAAGGTAAAATAAGGTGTTAACTGCAATTTAAGATAAGCCGCTGTCATCTATACTTGGCTTAACTTCTGACGATCAAGAATAAGAAGCTGGTTCTGGTGAATGCTGGAAACCTCAGTTCTACATACAATTCACTTTTGCATTTAAAAAAAACCCAAACCTTTCCAAAATATATTATTCTATGGCAAGAGAGAGAGGAAGTGAAGCTGCATAAAAGGGAGAACAATTTGAAGTAATAGTATGTGGTTTTATTTCCCTTTTTTGAAATTGCTTTTTGAATTGAAATTCACTCCAGCAATTTCAAAAAAGACAAATGACACCAAATCATTTAGTCACAAAAGAATTTCTACTTATTGTGTATTCTTTAGGTAATTCTAGTGGAACTTGACTTTAAATTAGTCATGCATGTAAATCTTGACATTTTGGCCTTTTGTTAAGGCCAAAAGAAATTTAGAATATTCCAGGAAAAAATATTAGTCTGTATTTAAGTAAGAACCTTAACCACTGCCAAAAGGCCAAGTCACTACCCTAATGACAGCATTGGGTAAATCTGATATACTATTAGTAATAGTTTGAGAATTCTAAATTCCTTATGTTAGCAGTCTCTATTTTTTTTTCATCATTTTCATCATTTTACCATATATTTACTGATTGCCCACTGCTGCTTGGCACTAAGTTCAGTGCTAGGGAAGTCCATGCAATTATGACCAATGGAGTTTCTGGAGCTTGAATTCCCCTGGAAGGAGATGTATAAGTGACGAGCAAACAATTAAATATGATGGAAATTAGATAGTGTATTAGGTACTACACACAGAATAAACGGGATGATATGACAAAGAAGATCTGATGGTTGGGAGGTGCTAATTTCTTTTTTTTTCACCAGTCAGACTATGTCCTCCTCTTCTTACTCCCCCAGAGGAGAAGAACGATCATCAGGGGCAATGGGCAGTTGCAGAAACAACACCTAGAGCCAGTTTCATGCTCAGGAGAGAGAACTGAACCATGGAGATGCTAATTTTTATGGGGTTCGGGGAAGGCTTCTGTTATTAGGTGAACTTTGATCTGACATGTGGACATGCACAGAACATTGGAGAAATCCAGGCAAAGAGCAGATCTGAACACCCTATAGTAGCAACACTGTGGTTTGTTTGATGAACCGGAGCAGAGGTTAGAGGGACTGCAGGGCGGTGTGCTCTGAGAATGGTACAGGTGGGGAAGTGACCGACGCAGGAGCCCCATCATGGCTCACAGGCAGAACAAGAAGTTTTGCTTTTATTCTAAGAGCAATGGGAAGCTGCCGAAGCTATTAGGTTTACACTTAATAATGTTGGGCTCCTGTTTGGTGAATGGGTGTGTGTGTGTGTGTGTGTGTGTGTGTGTGTGTGTGTGTGTGTGAGAATGTGGGCTGCAGGGAGAGTGCCAGCAGTGGAAGTGGGGAGATCAGGCAGGAGGCTGTTGACCAGCAATAATCCAGGCGAGAAACGACCATGACCCAAAAACCACATGGTAGTCATGGAGAAGGAGGAAGTAGGCAAGTGCAAGATACAGTTGGAAGTGAATTTGACAATTGCTAGAGAAAAGGGTGAGGGTGGGAAGAGAGCAGTGAGGTCTCTGAAGTTAGGTGCCATTTAATGGAGTGGGGGATTCAGTTCTATTTCGAATGTTAGGCTACTGGTGGTGTGGGACATCTACTTGAGGAGGTCGAGTAGACAGATGGGAAGGAGGTGTGTGGGGCCCAGGGGAGGGGGCTTAGCTAGAGGTACACATCTGGGAGTCAACAGTCACAGTTCCTGCCAGACCACCTAAGCACACATTTGGTAATTAATGAATTGCTTACAAAATGACTGATTGATAATTGTCAGAAAAGGCAAGAGAGAATTTTGCATACTGGAAGATGTTTTGAATCTCTTGGCAAGGAGCACTCAGGAAATGCTAGTAGAGTGCCAGGTGCTGTGGCTGCTTGATAAATATTAGTTTACAGCAGCAATGAATCTCAAGAAAGCAATGAACTGCTATTTCACTAACTGACCATGCCTGGCTTAATTGGCTCCAGAGCTGTTGTTCAGCTGCTTGTACCCTCTGTTCCTCATCCTCAACATCTTTTTCCTGGTGGTTTAATTCCTGATCCAGACGTCTTGCTTTGTTCTTGATCATTGTCTTTTTGGCTCTAGCTTTCAGAGAACACTGTCATTGCTCTGACTCTGTCCCTAATGAGCATCTCAGAGCCTCCTCTTCACAGGTTTCTGAATCTGCCTTGAATCATGAACACTGAGTACCTATTATGTGCCAAGCACTATTCTACACACTTGACACATACATGCCATTTATAGCACCCCATCAAGTAGATACTGGCCCTTGGAGTAAAGGAGACCTTCATCTCCCTGAGAAAGTAGTGCTTGGCTCTAAGGTAGGTAGTTAGAAAGTGGTAGAGCACGAATTCAAAACAGGTCCAGCTGACTCTGTAGCTGGGCTCCCCTGCCTGGGTTCACAAAGCTCACTGGCTTTGGCCTGCTGAATCAGGCTGTCCCCTCCACCCAGCTAGTTCCCCAGCAAAGTCTATTAGGTTGTTGGTATCTATTCACAGCTAGCAAGCATTCAAGTCATGTTGGCCTGTGTCTTTACCTTTGAGCAACAGTGTTCCATATCTCCATAACTATACTCACTTGGTGTCCTCTTGTGAGTCCTTATCACATTCAATGGGAAGATCCTAACCTGATAGGGGCCCCTAGCCTGGGAGGTTATTAGTCATCAGAGAAACAAAAGAGATGGAGTATGTTGGAGTAACACAGCTAGTCAGGCTTGCCAGGGACAGGGTGGCTGGAAGCAGAGAGACTGAAGACTAAGAAAGAGGGCAGCAGGACTGCGGACAGAAGAAAGGCATGGACTCTTAAAAGCTGGCTAAGGGGTGAGATGGCAAAGACAAAAAAAAAATCATTAACTCATTGTTCAAAAGAAATAGCCCGTATGGCATTATGTAAATGTGTTAATAAAGCTTCAGTCTCTCTGGCCACATACTCAAACCAAAGGCTTTCCGACTTCATTAGGCATGCCCCCTGAGCATGCAGGTGCGCCACAAGGCAAAGAGACATTTGCGCAAACATCGCCTATAGCAGCAGCAGTGGTTTCATGGTGTCCAAGAGGAGGCCGTGCCTTCGCTTGAAGAAGGACAAGTCCTGGGAGGCCAAGCAACTCGGGCAGAAATGCCTGGCAGTTAATGTGGCACTGGAGGACAAAGGGAGCTGAAGCTGCTCCTGCTGGCATGCATCTAAGCAGCACCTGTTCCGCCAACACGCGCCACCCTTTATCACCTGACCTGTGCCTGGCTGGCTGAGCCCCATGCTGCCTGCTGAGGAAATGGAGCTGGTGAATATCTATTTTGTGTGAGGTTTCATATTAGAGATGGGATGTGGAGTTTCTAGAGGCAGGCAACCTACGAGTCCAGCATCATCCAGATCACTTATTCATGAATCAAACTGATAACGGTCAAAGGTTAAAAGTTGGTTAAAAAGACAGACAGGAGGGGAAACAAAGCTACACATGCACTATGTTCTTTAGTTATAGCAGATGGTGGTGGCTTGTGGCACACAGCTCTGCTTTGCTAAGATGTCTGTGGCATTGCCTTCCAATGCAAGGGCAACAGTAAAGAGATCTGTGGTCCCTTCACATCCCCTTGGATGTCTGAAGAGTTTCAGCTGAACCCTACGAGGAACTTCTGTGAAGCTAATCTGCATCTACCGGTCTCCACTGCCAACATTCCACCTGGCTTAAAGGACAACTGACATGGTTCCAAAGATTTTAAGAAGCAAAGCAGTGCGCTCTCTCCTTCTCTCCCACATACACATACATATGCACGTGTGTGCACACATGCAGAGGTAAAATAGTAGATCTATCTTCAATTACATACATCATGATTTTGTTCTCTTTTGATATGACACTCAAAGTATCAATGGCCCAGTTCTTTGCTATATTCCTAACACCTAGACCAAAGTCAGAACACAGTAGGCTCCCCATATATACTTGTTGAATAAATGAACAAATAACTATTTACTGTCCCCTTGGGTTTTAAATTCTGATGCCCAACTTTGCCTGTTGACTTTTTATTAATAGCTCTAGGAAAATCCTTAGTGGTGTTCTAATTTTACAAAACATTCTTTTCCCAGAGACATTTGAATTCCCCTAGCTCCCTGCATGGGCTCTATTTTTTCTCCTGGAGAAGCATTAGACATAAAATAGGATTAAAGAAACTTTTTTTAAAGATTTATTTAAGAGAGAGAGAACATGGGCATGTGCAGGGCAGCAGGGGTCGGGGCGGGGCAGGCAGAGGGAGAGAATCTCAAGCAGACTCTGAGCTGAGCACAGAGCCCGATGCAGGGCTCGATCTCACGACCCTGAGATCATGACTTGAGCTGAAACAGAGTCAGATGCTTAACTGACTGAGCCACCCAGATGCCCCAGGATTAAAGGAATTTTTAACAATTTATTTCTTACTTATCCCCTCAAACACTCTATTCCAAGCATCTTATTAAATATTTTGTGTTTATCCTATTCTTTCCTTATTTAGATATTGTTGAATAACCAAAGGACAAAAGTCATTAGGGTTGGTGGCAGGACAAGATCAGACTACCAGATAAGGAGTGGACCTCATCCTGGATTTTTCCTAAGGATCAGATAGTTTCTCTTCTCAAGCCATATTCCTGGGATAGGAATGTTTACTCTGTGTCAATATTCAGATTACTTGATGAATTTCAGTGTCCTTCAACAGAAATAAAATTTCCCGTAGAAACATTTATTACACAGTGATAAGTTGCCTCTGGGTGTGGGGATGTATGTACCTAAGCCTCTGAGGAGACAGGTTCAAAACCAGATCCAGTCAAGTCCCGTAGCCAGAAAGTACAGAAATTCAAGGATGAATCTCAAGAGTATTGGAATTGGAGCATTTTCCTCCTGATAAGGCAGATGTGACACTTTAAAAGGCATCTGCTACTCTAAATTTAATCTAAGTCATAATATCAAAAATAAGCAAGGACACATGGACCTTTGTGTGAAGGATATTAGTTTGACTATTATAGAAACTGATCAGTATAAAAATAGAAAATAGAACCTTAGTCCTGCCTTTCAATCTTGCTGGCATCCCAGATGATAAGAGAACTGATTAGTGAGGGACGACTGGGGAGAGTTCTCTGGGCTGGTAAGCATTTTTATGAGTCGATATATTTTTAAGCTTATCTCCAAGAATAAAAAAAACAGTCACTTTTCTTGTAAGACTTTTTTTTAATGTCAAATAAATGTGACAGAGCATAAAGGTTTGTTAAATAGGAGTGTTGAGAGTACCCAGATATTTATTATTCTCTGTGTTTTCTCAGAGCACTCCATAAGAAAAAAATGATAACAGAATCAAAACAGCAAAAACAAGGAAAACAACCAAAATACATGTTTTGAGGGGGGGGTTACAAAAGGAGGCTTAATTTGCCTCCATAATGGTTAAAAACATGAGACCTCTGATTTCAAGTGAGTTTGTGAATATTTTTAAAAATAACACCTGATTTCATAATATAGATTATTCAGGTGTTAAACTTGGTGACACTCTAACAAATGTTAATACCAATCAACTCCCAGGAAACCCGAAAGCCTTCTGATATCATATTTCACAAGGTGTGTCAGAAATAGCTGAGTACTGACCTCCCCAGGACAAATGATCCTCTTGGGACGAGGGGCCTCTTGCTGTAACTGATATACTGCCAAAAAAAAAAAAGAAAAGAAAAAGATAATTATGATTAGAAAACTACAACACATACCAAAATATCTTCAAATAGTCCCACCTAAGTGCCTCTGAAGAACTGCAAATATTTCAAACAAAAAAACAAAGAGGATATAGGCACATCTTTAGACTGAATAAAGTCAGCTCATTTTATGGAAATTAGTTACCATGCATGTAAACTGGCAAAACTGATTTTTTTATTCTTTTACAAGACCAATTTAGTTTCATAATTGTTGCTAGCATTGTTCATTTTACGGCTTTCTTGGAAGGTAGGAGTAATTCTTCTGACTATTTTGGAATTCTACCTGTGAGTACCAAAGCAGTAAGATCATATAAGAGGATTCCTGAATTGAAATGCTGATGTCTCCTGACATATCAGGAAAAGACTGGCATTAGCAGAGTAGTGTTATTCTCTGAAACCTTACAGTTATGTACCAAGACACCACTGATTTTGTGAGTGAGTGAGACCCCAAACCCTTTCTCTTTTCATGAGTTCCATTTTTTGGCCTGCCTATCACCATGCATTTTCATCTACATGACTGGTTCCTTGGCATTCCTCTTTCTTGGGCCCTTTCATATCTTAAGAAATAATAACTCTCTTATATCCTGCTTTTAAAAAATTTTTTTAAAGATTTTATTTATTTATTTGACAGAGAGAGAGAGGGCACAAGCAGGGGGAGCAGCAGAGAGAGAAGGAGAGGCAAGCTCCCCACTGAGCTGGGAGCCCGATTTGGGGCTCGATCCCAGGACCCTGCGATCATGACGCAAGCCGAAGGCAGATGCCCAACCAACTGAGCCACCCAGGCGCCCCTTATATCCTGCTTTAAAGATAGACTTTTAGGCCTGGACATGGAGGTAATTATATATAAAAATAAAATTTATCAGCCTATTGTCTGGGATTTTTCGGACTATAATGAGTGATTTTCTGCTGCTCAGTTAGTCTGGTTATTTCTCTTAGAGGTAAGCCACCCTATGCTGGGACCTGTGAGCTCTACCTCTTTGAAAACCAAGCAGATGTTATCTTCAATATCTTGAAGAAGGAAGAATTCATTTTAGATGGTATAAATCTAGGAAAAGTTAAAATTCAATCATAAAATATTTCTAGAAAAACTAATCAGATAAGCAAAAATTTCTGATTTATTTTAGGCCTAAAAATAAGAAAAAAGAAATTTTAACTGAAATGCAGATGGTCATGTGGAAACCGGGCTGGAAATGATGGGATGTATTTTGTAATTATGGCTTCTCAATGCCTTTAGCTCAACATGGCTATTTTCTTACCTAATTAAGACTGCCCAGCTTTCACACAGAGGGGAAACCGTCTAACCTTCTTGTAGATGTTTTAATGTGCCACATTTCTAAGCTGGGTTGCCCACACTAATGACGATGCCTGTGTCACTTAAGGACAACTATACCCATGTATGGCAGGTAGAGCCAGAGAAGGCTTCTTTTCAAAGAGGAAACATGAGGAAGAATTGGCCAAAGATAGAGAAATAATTGTGGACATTCCATTGACCATCCCAGTAGTGCCCACGCTCTCCTTAAATCAGGAGAGAGGCTGCATGGAATCCTTTCTACCTCTCGCATCAGCCCCAACACCTACTAACTGCTTTTCTTAAGATTTTATTTATTTATTTGACAGAGAGAGAGAGAGAGAGAGAGAGAGAGATCACAAGGAGGCAGACAGGCAGGCACAGGGAGAGGGAGAAGCAGGCTCCCCGCTAAGCAAGAAGCCTGATGCAGAACTCGATCTTAGGATCCTGGGATCATGACCTGAGCCGAAGGCAGACGTTTAACCGACTGAGCCACCAGGCACCCCCTAACTGCTTTTCAGTAGTTTTGCTATTAATGACTGCCATGAGACCCAAAAGGACCAGCTCCCTAAAATCACAGAGTGTTCCAGCCAAGGGGAATTGCAGAATCCACATCCAGAGACTCCTGCCCACTCTTCTCTTCCCATCGCCAATGCCTCTTGAAGCCAACAGTTTTATATGTGGGGGTAGGCTGGACACCATTTTTAATGCCTCCCTTGGAGGTGACAAAGGAAGTACACATTTTATAAGACAGAAGAATTTTTTGCTAAGTGTGCCTTTGTGACTCATATCAGCAAATATTTGACCATCTGCTACAGACCAGCTACCACAGTCAGCATTATGTGGAGGCTTTTATGATGAATAGAGAGAAAGGGAGAAGGGAAGGGAACCAGTGTATTGAGTGCCTGTCATGTGCCAGGAACACTATTTTATTGAATCTTCAGGAGAACACAGAAAAAAAAATGCTATATCATTATCATTCTTATTTTTTAGATGAGGAAACTAGTGCAGGAAAGTTAAATATTTGCCCTGGGGCCCCCAGGTATCCTTTTGAGTCCAGAGCCCTCCTTATTTTTCTATGCCTCAGGGCCTTTGCACTTGCTATTCCCTCCACCTGGATTGCTCTTTCCCAAGATATCCATATGGCTCCCTCTCTCCCTTCATTCAGGTCTTCCCTGACTTGACTGATTTGGTATAAAATTACATCCCATCACTCTGCTCCCTTACACTGTCTTATGTTTCTTCATGGTACTTATTAACTATTAACACATTTTGTTTGTTTATTTTGTGTTCGGTCTCCCTTGACCAAAGTGTAAGCTCTTTGAAGACAGGGACTTTGTTCTGTCCACTGTGGTACCCTCAGCACCTAGAACAGTGCTTGGCACATGGTAGATGCTTGATCCTGTATCTGGTGAACAAATGGACTGTATCCAACGACTCATGGGTCACAACCCATGTCTTCAAGGAGACTCTGATCCAATGAGAGAGACTTGTGTGGAGAAACAAAACCAGGGTGGACCAAATGCTTTAATGAGGGGGAGAGGAGAAAGTGGTTCTTTTTACTCAGGTGGCCAGATGGCTTCCCAAGGGGAGAAGCATGTAGCTCTTCTTGAAGGATTAGAGGGGTTTCTGCACATAGAGAAAAGAAGGGGCAGTTCCAGGTGAAGAAAGAGCCCCAACAGGGAAAGGTGATGGCATGTTTATTGATCAGTAAGAGTCCATCATGGCTGTTCCACCAGGATGGGCAGATGTAGGAGGGGGTCACATAAAGCTAAATCTTAAAGGTCGTGTCAAGGAGCATGGATGTTCTTCTGTCTGCAGGAGGAAGGCAGTGATATATTTTGAGCAGGGAGATGACATGATTTGATCTGTTTCAGAATAATAATAAGGATAAAACTATTCAGAATAATAGAAGCTGCCATATTGTGGACACCTACTATGTGTCAGACACCTTATCTACATCTTCTCATTTAATCTTTCCAACAAACTTCCAGGGTAAATATTATTCTGCCCTTACTAATAAAGTAGTAGAGATGCCAAGCTTTGACGAAACTCAAGGTCACACAGATAATATGATGAAATTGAGATTTAAAGCCTGATTTCCAGATTCCAGGGTCTGTATTTTTCAGCTTTGTCAGTGGTTCCCTAAAGCAGGCGGTGGAGAGGTCCTATGTGGGACTGGGGCTGCTCACTGGCAACACTCTTTCCACTCTGGTGGAAAGCCCCCAAATTTGTTTTTTTCTTTTTTTAAAGCTCTTTGGAGATTCTAATGTTCAGCAGTCAGGAGTGGGGCCACTTCCCTTTGCCTCACTGAAGGAAGGATCAGAGGAGGAGCCTTGGGGGCAGGGAATGAAGAGAGAACAGTATTTCAGTTGTATATCAAGAGATCGTGAAAACATGTGTTAAGACAACACTGGTGGAAATGCAGATAAGAAGGTGAGTTGATTGCAGAGGAGAACAGATAGGGCTTAATGACGGATTGAATGGAGGGAAGGACCTTGAAACAATGAGAGACTGAGAGGCCATTAACAATCACAGAAGATACAGGTGAAGGAAAATTCTGGACAGGCTAAAGTTCGTCACTGTGTCCTCTGAAGACCCTGTGAGGTTTAGTAAAGAGCAATGCCATTGTTCACTAGCCTCAGAAATAGTCTGAGCCAGGGGCAACTTAGAGGGGGCCACTGAAAACCTCTCAAGCCAGAGACACCAGGTCTCCTTCCTGGTCCCTGGGCAGCACGCATCATCGACCGATTGCTGTTTCTCAGTGAGCAGGGCTCAGGAACCAATCTGTTCGGTGCTGCTCTAAGCAAGAGAAGTTGGCAGATAGGAACAGAAGCCTGTTGACCATCTGGATTATGTGTCTCTATAAAGATAATGAGATGGCAACCAACTGCAATGGTAGCCATATAAAAAATGGGCCTACATCCTATCTTAGCTTCGAGTGAGAGTCTTAGTCCCTCATTTTCAAGGTTAGCTATAACACAACCATCATCTGTGAAAAAAAACCTCTGAGGTACATTTAATACAAACTGGAACATGTCACATAATCTGAAAGTGTCACTTCTTGAATTTTCTTTTTTGTTGTTGTTCAAACATTTCACAAGCAAAATGCAATAACGTATGTCACTTCTTGGGTGGTTCTCTGGGCTAAGAGGTGATATGATGGAATTTGCTGCTGTAGCAATGTTCCAAATATGTTCCAGGCACTCCCCAGCCCTGGGCACTCTATAGCACACAATTAATTCTTAGCACTGGAATGAGCTGTTTGGCAGGGGGCGTGGTCACTGGGGAACTTGAAGATGGAGGAGTCCTTGTTCCCCAAGCAACCTGAAGCACATTGAGAAATCCAGAGCTCACTGAAAGAATGCTCTATTTTGTCTTCAATAAGAAAACTGGATGCACTCTCCTCTAACAATAATCACCCCACTTCCTATGGATGCTAAGCAAAAGCCTATGGCCTGGGTGACGCTGAAGCCCAGTCCACACCCATCAGTTCCTGAAGGACCCTTTGGGAATGGCCACTCACAGCCACTTCTTTCTTAAAGAGGGCATGCAGACCCAGGAGCTCAACCCAGCCATTTGGTTGTGACACTGAGCCAGTACCACCCCACTCACCACCCGTTTTCCCAGTCTTCATGGGAAAAACTCTTGGGTGTGAGTGAGAAATAGTAGGTGCTTAGTAGGAGGTCTTCTTGCCTTAACCCCACTGCCCACCGCCTCACTAACAGAATTTCCAGTCTTAATGGGGACTGCATTCTCTTCTTGTGCTTCAGGTACTGTGAAAAACCCGAGGACGAGGCTGTGTAGCCTCATGATGAGGGGGTCTCAGGTGTCAGTGTGCAGCAGCAAAACCTATGGGGTGTGATAAATTGCAGATCCCCCCACTCTTCTGATTCAGAAATCTGGGGGTAGGGCTGAGGATTTGTTATTGTAAATATTCTCCCCAGGCGATTCTGATTCAGGGGGGTCAGTGGAACAGGGTTTTGAGGTTCTAAACTCCTCTTTAGGAAAACAGGCACAAGCTGTGACTGCTTGACCTACTGCCTGGGAGGGTCTCCTGGGAGAGCCGCAGGTCCCAACCTCTGCTGTCTAATTGGCACTTGGCCCCTTAGAAAATAAAACCTTTCAGAGTATACCCAGGGTGCTGACTTGTGAACTTCTCTGCTTAGGGCATACAGTTCATACGGTTCTGGTTTAAGTTTAGGATGTGGCTTTATTTTTTTTTTTCAAGTGAACTTGAAGATAGCTTTTCTTTTAGAAAACTGAAACCCAAACTTTCTCAATGACAATGCTTTGGGGTTTGGTCTTGAATATTAAGGACTAGCTGCAGATATGTGATACTTTGGGACAAGATTATTCTTAGGGAAACAGCCCAGTAAGTGATAGCATTAGGTTCTAAGAAAAGGAGGGGAGCAGAGAATGCAGGGGGTTAAAGGACATCGTGCGGCAGTATCGTGCTCGGAGTCAAGACCCAGGCTTATCTGTCCCTTTGCCTCAGAACTCTAAGCACAGTGTTCGGCTTAAGGCAAAACTTAATATGTAGTTGCTGAATGAGTGGTGAGTGAATGAATGAACCATCTACTTTAAATGAAATATGCCATTTCCATCTTCCCCATTCCAAAAGCACTCAAAATTTTCCAGTTTTGTGGATTATATAGGGTTGGTCCCTGATTGGCTGGAGTTAAGAATGGGCAACGCAGGTCAGTCAGCACTGAGACTCAGTTCTAAGACTTTGCTTAAAGTGTCAGGAAAGTAAACCGTAGATACTTGCAACCAAGAGCATTGCAATTAGCATTAAGCCTGAGAAAACACTTTTTATTTTTTTTTAAGATTTTTTTATTTTTTAACAGAGAGAGAGACAGCAAGAGAGGGAACACAAGCAGGGCGAGTGGGAGACGGAGAAGCAGACTCTGTGCTGAGCACAGAGTCCAACAGGGGGATTAGATCCCAGGACCCCGGGATTATGACCCGGGCCAAAGGCAGACACTTTAACAACTGAGCCACCCAGGCACCCCAGAAACCACTTTTTAAAGTGGATTATCATCAAGTAAACTAATTTTCTTTTAGGAATAATGTCATAATTGGGACTCATGCCTCACGATAAGAATCTGGTATCAAATAAGTCAAAAATATGTCCAATAATAGGCAATAAAAGCTAAGACATACACCTCTATAACAATTAAAAATCATAATTTTTAGAATCAAGTCCTATAATATAGTAAAAATGTACTGCCTCCAGTAAATATGTGAGAGATTTCAAAGTACCAAATAATCACTAGAGTTTGAAAAAAAAAGTGTGTGATGGAAAAATGTGGATTCCATAAATGATATGCTAATGATTTTGACATCAATATCTAAAATTATCTTTCAAAGGATAGTTTGTGAACATTTCAAAGACAAGAGCTTGGTGCGTCCTGAGGTTCAAAATGGGTTTAACAACAGGTTATTTCAAATAAAGCAAATTTCATACCTGGAAATTTTTTGGACTTTCAGATCAGGAAAATGCTACAGTTTTAGTTTATTTGGATTTTAAAAAGTGTCTCATGAAGCTCTGCAAGGCCCTAAGATTCCTTCTCCTATTCATCCTTTAAGAACCATGTACAAATTTCACCTCTTCTATAAAGTCTTCTCTAATCCCAGGAGGTGGAGGAGTACTATATTATTACTAAAGCCATTTGCATTTTAAGTTAATTGGTTTATATCTGTCTCCCTTACAAGACTATAAACTGGAGAAAAGTATGGATCACAAGTTACTCATTTTCGATTCCTGATATTTGTGCTCTAACATGCAGGAGGTATTCCCTGTATATTTGCTGAAAGACCAAATGAATGGATGATAGTCTTGGGAATAAGACTGAGTATCATGAGCTTGGGAATAATATGGTCAGGTGACTTTGTAAGAGGCCCAACACCCAAACTCATATAATTTATGGATCCAGGACAGCAAAAAGAGAGTTCTTTCTCAGTGATGCTCTGTATACCTTTAGGAAATGTGGTTTTGATGCCGTAAATGGCACATCTGGTGGCATACTCCCCTCAGTTTTGGAGTTATGCATCACTAGAGGTCCTCAAGTACAGCCAGGATGACTATTAGCTGGATATAATAAAGAGCAATTTCATAAATGCCATTAAGTTTGTATTAAATGGCCTCAGCTATCCCTTCTGTGTCTAAAGTTTTATGATTTTGGAGCAAATTAAAAAAAACACACACACAACTTGGTTAGACCCCCCAAATCAAACTTAAAACCCATACACGAGGGTGAAACTGATACTGTAAACATGTAATTAGCAATGTGTTTTCTCCCTTCCTTAGGACACAGAAGCCCTTTTAAGAGATATATTGGGTGGCCCAAGGCCTCTTAGCAAAAGGCGAAATGAATTTGCGCCAATGCCATCTTTCTGCTTCAGTAGAGCTTTCTGCGGTGGCATTCACTCAACAAATATTTATTGGCTACTTAATGTATGCAAGGCTGTGTGCAAAGCGGTGTGCAAAGCACAGTAAGTCATGGAACACCCCGAGCCTCTCACTACAGATATTTTGTTGATTTACTGTCAGAGCTCTTCACACTCCATTAGGAAACAAACAAACAAAAACATCCAATTACTAAGTCATTAGCACTGCCTTTTAAAATAGAAGATCAGAATGCAGAACATTAGATTGGAAGGGCCCTTAGAGACCCAGCACAACCCCTGTATTTCACAGATGGAAGAACAGATTCATGTAATAAGATTGAGGTGCCTCTATATATGCTGACATGGAAAGATAAAAGCAAGGTATTTGTGAAGTGAAACAAGCAAGTTGAAGGACACCAACTACAGCAGAAACCCATTTTTTCCAAGAGGGAACAACCGCAAAAATGCCCTCATATTGGGCATGTGTATTTTGAACACTTGGAAGGATATGCCTTCCAAAATTGACAGAGGTCAGCTACCAGGAAGCAGGAAAGAGACGTGGAATCCGGAGTGGGGACTGGTTTGTCAATCATGAAACATTTCACTCTCAGCTTTATGTATTTTGTAATGTTTGTCTTATATGTCACTTTGTATTGCTTTTGTAACAGATATATACACAAGCGAGCCTATGTATATATGTGTGTGTGTTTGTGTGAATGTATATATTTATGTATAAAATCTTAAGTGGAGGGGCGCCTGGGTGGCTCAGTCGGTTAAGTGTTCGACTCTTGGTTTCAGCTCAGGTGATGATGTCACAGGTCGTGGGACAGAGCCCCATATAGGGCTCTGTGCTCAGTGGGGAGTCTGTTTGGGGATTCTCTCCCTCTGCCCCTCCACCCACTTGCACTGGCACGCGTGCTCTCGCGCTCTCTCTCTCAAATAAATAAATCTTTAAAAAAATTTTAAGTGGAAGGAAAACCGTCTTGAAAACTTGCAGGCTGTGGGTCAGGCTTGCTTCTGGGTTCCACTCTGCATGCCAGTCCAACGCACTCAGAGGTGCAGACCATATGTCAAGTTACTGAACCTCCCTGAGCTGTGGTGGCCTTGCATGTGGCCACCATTGCTTAGTGCTGTGGGGAGAATGTGAGAGCTCAGGCACATAGCTGGCCCAGCGGCTGGCCCAGGGCAGGTCTCACGGTGGGAGAAACAATGGTAACATCGATAACGATGGCACTAATTATTCTTATCACTGCTGTCCAGACTCAGAGCCTGAACAAGGACATGTGTCCCCTGGCTGTCAGCACAGTGGGTTTCCCACCTACCACACTCCTTCCCTCTCTTGCTGGAGAATGACTTAGTCAGGCAGATGATACTAAGGAAAGAGAAAATGAGCTTGACGTGATGACAACTGCCTGCCTTCATGATGGGAGTTGACCTGCTGACTGATGACCAGGTATGATCTGTATCTAAGGCATCACCCGTAGTGACCAAACATTATTCTTTGCTATCTGTTAATATTTTCTGTGGTCAATGTCATATGATATTACAACTATAGAATGATCGGCTAAGAATGTAATTCATGGAAATTCGCCCTTGCTTAACAACTCTGCAAAGAAGAAAAGGAAAACCCCAAACCAAAAGGCAGTGAGTCAGAATGTCTATCTCTTTTTTCTAAGCATTCCCAAAGTGGGTCACAGGCAGCCTGCTCTTGGGGGTCCTGGCCAGGGGAGAATGCTGTGCAGTCCACTCTGACTAAAATCTCTCCTTAGTCGAAAAAGAAAGATTTGGGTTTGCAGTGCCGTGATGTGGGATTGCTTGTGCGCATTAAATCAACGGCAAGAATTGCTCAAAAGGCAGGCCTACTGGACTTCTGAGGAGATTCTCATTTCAAATACTCACAGTATGATTTCCATATTGGAGGCTGGTATTCTTCAGCATCTAGAGTAAAAAAGAAAAGAAATCAATCTGTCAGCCTGAACGTCAAACTGTCAACATGTGTCTTCTTTGGAGGAACAACAGTCTGTCAGCAGTACTTGCATTCTGGTCCCAGGGGGCCCTCTCTGCTCATTTATGGGACAGTTCCAGTCAGAAGGGAGGAAATGCGCATGGCAACCCTCGAGGACCCACCACCACTCTCTTCAGATCACTTATCATGACAGAAATCAATTGCTTAACCATTTTCATAGAGCCCAGTAAATCAAAAAAGATTTTTAAAGCAATTAACTTGATTGTACCCTCCAGTAATCTTTTCAAACAGAATTTACTTAACTTGCCATAATAAACATATAATTTATCTCACAGTTTCCCATCAGACCTTTAGCCCATTTATTAAGACTTGAGGGCAAGACGTAAAATGGCAAGTATGTAATATTAAATCTGGGAAGTCGTGCAACTCAACCAACGGAACTCCTAAAATGACTGGGTCTGACAGCAGAGACACTGATGATTCAATTGGAATTGCATTATCTCCTTGAATTTACTCCAGTGTGTGACTTAGGAAATTTCTAGAACACCTCTCAGCAATCAGAAGTGTCAGAGTGAAATAGTTACAACAAAATGGAGAGGATGAAATTGTTATTCATCAATCTAGAAAACAAACAACGGGAGAAAACCTGCTTGTTCAGTCAATTCAACAATCCCAGTGCTGACAGCTGAATTTATAATTCTGACGGAGTTATTAGAGCCGCCCTGAGCTTATAGCATAAGGCCTTGGTAAAACATACTGAAGCTTAAACAGCCAGAGGGAAGAATCCTTTCCCTCAAATCACAGAACACTGAGCTGGGGGGAACCGTAAGAGTTCTCTAATTCAGCACCTTTATATACGGGAACTGTTTTCGTCACCCTGCATCCCCCAAAGGCATCAGACTGCCCGTGTCCTGATGCTACTGTCACATACTACTTTCGTGCCAAGGACTAGATCTTCTCTGACCTCTTGCACTGAGATAGTTCGAGAATTTTTCCCCTCCTGAGAAACAAATATGCTATTTGTATAAAAACTCACGCAAGAGTGGTGAACTTCCCCAAATCCTACTTAATTACAGTTGTGTAGCTTAAATTAAATTCTTTCACAATTAATGTCTTGCTCTCTGGGGCCCACCCGATCACAGAGGCAACTAAACGCCTCCAAATGTAGTTTCATTCAAATAAATCCATACTGTTAGGTCTGTACTGTCGGGAACCTACCTATGCATACACAAATACAGTGCATTAATAATGGTTTATGTTGTTATTCAAACTTAGTTAGCTGATAAAAGTGAAATTCTTCATAGTTTTGTCAAAGTAGAATGGTATCTTCTAACAGTGTGCTTTTAATGCAAACAAGCCACTAATTTCACCCTATATATGACATAAACCAATTTTAAAGAATTAACCTATTTGTTTATAGAAAGCATTCAAGTAAAATAAATCAAGTTGCCAAGTCCAGAAAACTCAGGTCTTGTATGTTAAAATGTTGATGGCACTTTCAAAAATATTTTTCAAAGAGAAAGATACACACACACACACACACACACACACACACACAAACACACGCACATGCACACCAGATTGCATAGAAATGTAAATCCCTGAGATGTCATCTACACAAAGCTGCAATGTCTTACTGTTTGGGATGAGATTTGTTCTGTGAGGTGAGCACAATCCCCAGACCAAGATGTGGTGAAGAATATTCAGTACCTAGAGTACAACTCTCTGCATGTTGAGGGAAGGCTCCAAAAGAAAATAAGTAGTCTTCTTTATGCAGGTTTTAAATAGGGCTCAGATGCTCTTCTTGGATCTCCTAAGGTCTTCTGTCGGTGTTTTAAAGATTTATTTATTTATTTGAGAGAGAGAGAGCGGGGGGAGGGGCAGCAGGAGAGGGAAAGAGAGAATCTTGAGCAGACTCCCTGCTGAGCACGGAGCCCGAGGACACAGGGCTGGATCCCACAACCCTGAGATCATGACCTGAGTCGACATCAGGAGTTGAACACTTAACTGACTGAGCCACCAAAGCGCCCAAAAGGTCTTCTTAACTGACGTCAGAAGTTTAAAGTCTTGCTGTTTTGTGAAAAACCAAGAATTTTATTTCATCTGAAACACTGGCTCCTAACTTTGTAACTTTCATTAAGCCCTGCATGCTACAGAAACAGTTTATCCCTTTCTAGTTGTTCCTTATTAGCAATATTACATAGAGGTGAAGAAGGCTACCTATAGAGACTGGAGATCATAATGCTTCCCTGCTTAAAATTCTGCAATGTCTTCCTTCTGCATTTGGAATAAGGTAACAAACCTCTTACTGTGGCCTACAAGGTCCTGTGTCATCTGGTCCCTACCTGCTTTTTTGATTTTTTTGCAGACATTTTGCCCTTTTACATTTACCCAGAAATGCTAACTTTCTCTCTGTTCCTATAGCAAGCCAAGCTCTTCCAAACCCATGGCCATTGCTCTTGTGGAGCGTCCAATACATCTTTGCATGGCTGACTTGCTCCATTATGTAGGGCTCAGCTCACGTCACCCCCCAGGGGCCTTCCCTGACAATCTTGTGTAAAGTAGCCCTTCCCCAACTCTGGTCACTCTCCTTCATAGCATTTATTGCCATCTGAAATTATTTATTCATTTGTTGGCCTGTTATTACTGGGCTCATCCCACTATTAGCCAAACTCCACATAAACAGGCATTTTGCCACATTCACTCGTGCATCTCCAGCCCTGAACAGGGTGCCTGGCATGTAACAGACATTCAAAAAGCATGTGCTAAGTAAGAAAACTCAAAAGGTTCAAACTTTACCTCTGACAACGACTGGCTGAATAACTCGAAGTAGGTTACTTAACTTCTTTAAGAGCCTCCCAATACTCATCTTTGTAAAACAGAAGAAATAAAAGTGCCTCCCTCCCAACTAATCTCTTAGGGTCACTGTAGGAATTAAATGAGACACCGGATTTCAAGTTCTTGGGACAGCGCCTAGCAAACAGCAAATCGTCGAGGTAGCCCCACTGATGCCGTCGTTGTGTTGTCGTCAGTGTTACATTACTCTGTTCTTGTTCTCCCCAGGTTGTCTTCTGTCCCTAGACCACAGCCTCAGCTCTCTCTCTTCTTACCCCTGGATCTGGAGCCTCTAATTAAGTTCCAGTGCTGTTGTCATGGAAGGTTTTTCTTTCCCATTAAAGAATTCAAAGTGAGAGGCCTTTGTCGTGCTTCGGTGGAACAACTATAATTATCTCGGTCTTACAGACATGTTTCACAAACCACTAAAGCACACTGTTAGGAGACCTTGGTCAAGAGACAAGGCATGAAATATTTTTAATATGTTGAAATACATCTTTAGCTGCCTCCAACCCTGCCCCACCCACGTGCACATTTGCCCCAAGTTCACACAGTACTTTTCAAAGCTCTACTTTACACTTGGACAGCCTGACACTTTTTTGTTTTTCAAACAGAGAATAGGTTTTTTAGGTCATTTAGTTCACCTTCCTCATTTGGCAAATGTGTAAGATGAAACACAGAACCGATCAAGTGGCTTTCTCAAGGTCAAAAAATGAGAGCGAGGCCAAAGTGGGATGAGAGCAGGAAGCTCTGTCTTCCAGGTTCCCGACACATCAGTCATCCTTGTCAGGCACCCCACCCCTGTTTACATGTATGGAATCAAGAAAAAAATACATTGCAAAGCAGGTTTGTTACTTCGATCTTGTAAAGCTTGAAAGACAAAAGAAAAAAAGAGCTGTATGAAAGATTGACATCAAGTCAAAGAGTGTACACAGCATTCCATCTGTGTACAGAACCCCATCGAAGAGTTACAGTGTGGGAGGTGTAAGGTACCGGAAATACGACACCATAAAGCTTAATGCTTGTGGAAATTGCATTATTTTGTTAAACATCTTAAAGAAATGGGTATGATGCAGAAGGAAGGGAGAGGAAGCAGAAGGGAAGAAGTTCCATGTTGTAAGAAAAAAAACTATCATTGAACCCAGAAGACAGTTATATACTTTTGGAAAAGAACAAAGAGGGTCAAAGAGACTTAGAAAATATATTGCTTAAAAATATTGATTAATTGGCAACCAAACTTTAAAAAAAGTGTGTAAACTCTTGGACGCAGCGATTCTATCCATGGGAATTCAGTGTAAGGTAGTAAAATGAACACATGTACAGGTAAATATATGAACAAGGTGTTCATTGCTGCTTTGTGAACAACAGTGGATCTAACAGCCCAGAAAAAGGAAGTGGTTAAATAAATTATCCTATAATATAGCCATGAAAAGGATGGTGTGGGTCAGAGCATGGCCTCTGGAACTAGACTGTCTAGGTTTAAAACATAGTTCTGTCATTTATCAGCTGTTTGACCTTAGCCAATTTATCTCATTTCTCTGTGCCTCAGTTTTTCTTATCTATAAAATGGGAGTAATAATACTACTCAACATATAACATGTTGTGAGGAGAAGATGGGCTGATATGTACGAAATGCTTAGTCTGGTGCCTGGCATGCAGTAAACGCCATGCTTGCTATTATTATTTCTTTTTAATGACATAGACAAGTATTCATGCTACATTAAGTATTAAATCAGGCTATAAAACAATTTATTAAATATAATCCCATTTTTAGAAAAGATATATATACATAGAATGATCTGTAAGGCTATAAACCCAATTATTAACAGTAGCTACACCTGTTAGTGAAAATACAGGTGATTTCTGTTTTTCTCTTCATTTGCTTACCTGCATTTTCTAATTTTCTGATCATATTGCTTGTGTAAATATTTAAATAAATGAGAAATAAATTCATCGGAGTGCTAGGTGGTTTCTCTCTCTCTTTTTTTAAGATTGTATTTTTAGGGGCATCTGGGTGGCTCAGTTGGTTAAGTGTCAGACTCTTGGTTTTGGCTCAGGTCGTGATCTCATGGGTCATGATCTCATGGGTCGAGAGATCAAGCCCCATGTCAGGCTCTCCACTGGGCCAGGAGTCTGCTTGAGATTCTCTCCCTCTGCCTCTCGCCCCACTTGTGTGTGCCCCCCTCTCTCTCGAATCAATCAATCACCACCCTGAAAATAAAGTAAAAGTAAAAAGACCCAACAAAAATAATTCTTACAATAATATAGGTAGCATGTACAGTTTTAGTTCAGGAAGAGCTAAGAGGGAAGGCAAAAGAAACAAGACAAGAGCTTCTATAGCAGAAGGCTGTGCCCGATCCCCTTGGCCCTCTTTTAAAAAAATTTGCAAAATAAATGTTAATGAGCAATTCTAAGCAGGCTGGGAAGCACATATCTCCTCTCATTAAAGAGGGGGTAGAGGGAGAGAAAAAAAGATATAATGCTTAGAAAATGATCAAAATCTTACAAAAATAGGTCATAAGACCACTTGCACGAAATAATCTATAAAGAATCCAAACATATCAAACAAAAAGCAAAGCAAAGAAAAGCTGGTTAAAGGGGCCTGGAGGTGCACATTAAAACTTGGAAGTCACCAAGAAAACCTTCTGTGCTAAAGTAACTAACCCTAAGGAGATGCACTGCCATTCTGAGCTTTGGAGGAAGGACAAAGAATTCTGGTGTCAGGGCATGGAAAGCTCCTCCATGGCTGAGACCCAAGGAGAGCACAACAGGGGCCATAGAGAGCACTTGTCATAAAAACTCATCCTTCTAGATCAAAAGCATTACAAAAAATAATTTATGATCTCTACTGTTTTTACTGAACTTAAAAGGAATACACACTTACTGTGGAAAAACAGAAAAATTCCAACAATTGAAAAATGTGTATCTTAGAAAGTTGCCTACCTCAGAAAAAGTACCATTAATTGATTTATGCAACTCTGCCTAGATTCTGTCCTATAAATGGCTGGAATAAAAAGTTTAAAATTGGTATCCTATCACATACACTGTTCTGCAGTTTGCTTTTGAATTTCATAATATTCCTTAGGCATCTTTCCATGTCAGTACACAGAGATCTGTATTGGCATTATTATTTTTCACCTGTGGCCTGGTCTTCCACTCCATGAGTATAATCAAATGTATTTGATTCATTTATAATAGTTTCCAACTGATGAACATTTAGGTTACTTTCAATTTTCCATTACTAAAAACAAAGCTGCAGTGATAATGTTAAATGCTGGGTAAAGGGTCTCTGTAATTTTTGTTTTCAAAGCTGTTAAAATAGCCTTCCATGGGGTGCCTGGGTGGCTCACTCAGTTAAGTGTCAGACTCTTGGTTTCGGCTCAGGTCATGATCTCAGGGTCGTGAGATTGAGCCCGGTGTCAGGCTCCGTCCTCAGCTCGGAGTCTGTTTGAGACTCTCTCTCTCCCTCTGCCCCTCCCCCCTGCTCTCTCTCTCTCAAATAAATAAATTTTTAAAAATGGCCTTCTGAAATTGTATCAGTTGGAACTCTCAACAACATGTGAATGAACGCCTATATCCCCACGCCTTCACCAACCCTGGCTATTATCAATATACGTGTTAATTTTTGTGCATTTAAGACTCAATTAGAAAATACACAGATAAGCTTAAGTGTGTGTTTGCAGGGAAGCAAATGGGAGCACAGAACATTCCTGGGAGTGAACCTGTGGAAACATATGGCCATGGAGTGAGGTGGAAACACATTAATCCCATTCCTTTTGGTAGCTGGAGCTGGAAGGCTCTATTCTTCCAGGCATTTTCAGCTCCAGAAATATGTTGACTTGATGGAATCACCTGAGGAGCAAGTGTAAAGGAATTTGGGGACTGATTAATGAAGAAAATTTAGATAACTACATGTGCTACACTCGAGTAAGTGACAACTAACGGGGAAACACCTGTAAACCTCAAGGAGAGCCAGATTCCTTCGGCTGGCTCAGTGACGTGTGACTAGATCAACACACGCGGGGCCTCTGGAAAATGTGAGCTGCGAAAGAGCCACCAATTTAGAGAATGAATTCCCAGGAACGTTGGAGAAGACCATCCTTAAGGATCCTTCAAGCAAAGCTGCATAAATTACTGGGGCGGAGGGGTGTGTGTGTGCCATTTGGAAGTAGAGAGTGAAAGGGTTGGCCCCCTCCTCCTGCCGTCCCCTCTCCCAGAAGAGCCAGGTCTCTGCTGTCACTCTTGATTTCTTGATGTACACATTTGTAAATAGGCTGCAGTTAGTGAGCTTCTTCCAGGGAAGATGGGTGGAAAATAGGCTTTTCAACCAGACGGGGGTACAGCCTCGCAATGAGATCACAGTTCAAATTTGTTGCATGATTAGCTTAATGTGCCCAGAATGGGTTGGGATCCAAATGAAACTGAACAATGACAGGATGAGCAGGACGTCACGTTTGTGCACACCCTGCAATACGCCCTCAACAGGCACATCGTGCCCAAGCTTGGGTCTTCAGAAGTTATGTGAAAGCCAGAGCGTGTAGCCTGCGGGTGTGGTCTTACCAGGCCATTCCAGCCAAACAGTGGCACATCTGAGCTGCATGATGACCTGGAGTTTGTCCTAACTGGAAATGTGGAGGAGCTGTCTTTCAGATAGCTTTCTTGTTGTCACACTGCCTAGGGAATACAGAAACGTGTTCTAATGCTTGCCACCTCTATGGGCTCCCTGCAGTCCCCTGAGAAATTAGACATCCATGTATTCTCCTTGAAAACTGCTGCTTGGGTAAAGAATGAAGGCCTGGTGTGCATCTCACTGTGGATTCTGTCAGGGATTTTGTCACTGATTTAGTCCTACTTGCAGAGAATAATTAATAAGACAAATTCCAGAAACTAACAGAAAGTAGTAAGTTAATAAGACAAATTCCAGAAACTTGGCTGGGCCCCAAGGACAAGGCTAAGCTGAGATTTTTCTGAAGATGATGAAGGGCCTCAGGCTGGAGTTTGTGGTCACTAGAGGGCACTGGGGCCACACGGAGCTTCAGTTCTGGGCCAATGTTCGGTATGCAGAGCATGATGAGAGTCTTCCATTTAACAGGTATTTAGTGAATACATACAATACATACAATAAGTCAGACCCTGGGGACACCTCAGTGAATAAGGCAAGCAGGCTTCTGGAGCCCTGCATGATCTGGCCCCTGGCCACCTCTCCCTGGTCATCGTCTCTCTCTCCTCTTGCTCACTATAGCTCAGCCATTTTGGCCTTTCTTTCCATCCTTGAATCACTGAATCATTGAATCATCATCATTGCAGTCTTAAAGATCTCACACAGTTTCTTCCCTTTGATTTCCACATGGCCGGCCTCATTATCATCTGGATCTCAGCTTAAGTGTTCCGGCTCCTCGGAGATGTCTTCCTGGACCATCTTATCTAAAGCGGTCTTTCAGATAGCCTCTAATTCTTTGCAGAGTCTTTTTACCATCTGAACTATTTTTACTATGTGCTTATTTATTTCTTTGTTCAGACAGACAGCACTATGAGAGCAAGAGGCTCATTTATCTTGTTCTCTGATGCCTGGGTCACCATTAGCCTATTGAGTACCTTTTGTGAATTAGAAAAAGGCATCCTTTTCAAGGAGGCTTGGCAATGGCTTGGCAATCGGACAGCACCTTCGTGTGAGGAAGATGCTTCCTCTGGGAGGCTGAGCCTTGAGTCAGAGCACATGGCCTGGTGCGGGGAGTGCAGGCTGGGTTCAGCCCCAACTCATCCCTCAGCTGGACATAGCACAACAGGAATGGCCCTAAATGTCGTATCCCAGGGTATATAGATGCTCAATAAAGAGTGGATGAGGGAAAGACAGACATTGTTCACTGACTCAAACCTAGGATTCTGTTAAGGGATACAAACACATAAAGAGGCAATCGTACAGCAAGAGGATGTGTAGAAGGAGTGTCTGCGGCAAATTTCCCAATCTTTGGAAGGTTGAGTGGGACTAGGGCAGTTAGGCCCTTCCCATGCCTTGGCCAGTTACCTCTCGCTTTGAGCAGCTCTGTCCAGGGCTCCTTCAAGAGTAGTCCCAGGGGAGTAGAATCTAACATCAAGGCTTACAGGCTCCAAAGACCGAGAGACGCATAACTGCTGGTACCACAGCACATTACACCTAGTCAAAGAGATATTCTATCATCCAGATATCTACTACAGTAGCCAATGGCAAAGAGTGTCGTTGTGGGCAAATGGGCTCATGGAGTATGATTCACAGACCAAGGTATGGCCTAGAAGGACCAGAGGCAAAACAGAGCATGGCATTGACAGCTAGAAGTGGTTCAGCCTGCTAGCTGAAACACAGGGACTATGGTGTGTGTGTGTGTGTGTGTGTGTGTGTGTGTGTGTGTGTGTGTGTGTGTGTGTGTGTTGTCTGTGTAAGTTTCAGAGTAGCTAGGAATTAGAGAGATAAGTAGGGGCCAGATAATTAAGGGCTTTTAAAACCATGCTAAGGGCTTACTTTTGTTCTAGAGGGAAAGGGAAATACAAGCAGGGAGGACACAGCATCCACTTTGTACTTCCAGAATATCACCCCAGTTTCAGTGTGAAACAGGACTGGAGGAAGAGAAGATGGAAGGGAAGGAAGATAAGGGGAGGAGGGAATGATGGAGCTGGGCAGCAACCTGGGCAGGTGACACTAGTGGTCTGAACTCGAGTGGTGATGGGGGAGACGGAGAAAATGGGGTGGATTCAAAAGGCGTTGAGAAGGTAGAATCCACAAGACTTGGTGATGAACTGGATGTGGACAGAGAAGGAAAGGAGAGAGAATCACACTGGGCTTGGGCAGAAGAAGACAAATGGTTTTGGCATAAGCAACTGGATGGATAGTGATGCCATTCACAGAAATAGGACAGACCAGAGAAGAAGCAGGCCTGGCAGATGGTGATGCATTTGGCTTTTCCCTGTTGGAAAGAGATGCCCATGCGATAGCCAAGTGAACATATCTAGGAGCCTTGGAGTTCAGAAGAGAGAACTGGGCTGGGGATCTAGAAACAGAAGCCCCAACATGCAGATGGCTGCTGTAGCCACTAAAGTAGACGACATGACCTTGGATGAGCATTGAGAGTGAGGACAGAAGGCCTTCAACAGAACCCCCACAGAGCACCAATAGTTAAAGGGTAAGAGGAAGAGGGGAATGACCAGAGACCAGAGAGATAAGGGAGAAGACATGAGATGGGCTGACATGAAAGGCAAGGCCAGAGACACTTAGAAAGGGAGAAGTGGCCAGTCGTGTCAGAAGCTGTGTGAGCAAGATAAGCATGAGGACCCACTACTTCAGCAACAAGGGGGTTTTTGATGCTGCTGCAATGCAGAGTGGGTGGGTGACATGGGGTAAGTGAATGAAGACACAGGAGCTGTAATTTGAATATCATTGGATATCATTGTCATTTACCTCTTGCCAAACCACTTGCTTGTCCCAGGTAGGGCCCTCTCCCTACTTCCTTGCCCAAAGTTTCTACAAAATGCAGGTTCCTCTTGGCATGATGGAGCAGCTTTCCTAGTGGATAATTTCCTCCTTTATCATTCCTCCTCTGCTATTTCTTTAGAGACCACCACACACCCACTACCTCCATTCAGCCTAGAGGCCTGTCTCTCCTCCAACAGCACCCACCCCCACATTCTCCCTTCCAGCATCTACCTGCCTCTTTACAAATTCTTTTCATCAGAGGAATGTCTTCTTGGCTCTCCTCCAAAAGCTCTTTTGGGCATTCATTTATTCATCCAACAAATATTTACCTAGAGCTTACAGCCTACCTGGCACAAAATACTGCACTAGACACTGGTGTAGATATAAAGGCAAGATGCAGAATCTAACCACAAGGAATCAGTTAGGAGATGAAATAAAGACATCACCTCATTCATTCATTCAACAAGCATGAAGTGCCTGCCTGCTGGGCATCCAGCTCCTGGCCACATGCGCATGTGATCATGGCACAAGGTAGAAAAGTGACACATTACATAGCGAGGTCAGACTGAAAAGTGCTGTTGAAATGGACAGAGAAAAGGGATTATAACACTCAGTCATTTCTTGACAATTATTCTTATATTCATCTCCTTCCTGAAGAAGGCATGTCTTCTTCCTTAGAGAAGACTAGTTAGCTGTATCTCCAGCCAGTTCTACTCCTACCATTTAGAGGAGTCACTTTCTTCTCCCATTGTAGTACTACCTTTTTTGAGTTCACTGTGGGCATTTGTGTCTCTTCGGATATCTAGTGGCAGTGATAGACTAAATTCTCATGAAAGCAGCTCATACATCATGGTCCTGGCAATGAATGTTACTACTGGCTAGGAAAAAAAGATTTCTTGGCCATATTATACTCAGAGTCAAATAGAGGAAGTGCTAGTGCAGAGATAGAAGAGGAAGAGAGGTCTTCTACCAACCCTGGAAAGGAATCTTTAAGTGCCTGGTACATTCCAGATTCTGAGGTGGGTCCCTTATATATGTTATCTCTAATCTTTACAATTTTCCTGACTCATCTCTCCACACATTCCCCATCTACCCACCCACCCACCCACCTATCCATCCATCCTTTCAGCAAACACTTACGTGCCAGGCACTGTGTTGTATGATAAAGATGCCACTGTGAGCAAGGCAGGCACAGTCCCTGTTCTCAAGATGGCTTTGGTCCAGCATTGAAGGCAAACATTAAACAAGTCATTAAAATAAACTATGGAAAGCGTTATAATAGAGAAAACCCCAACGTTCTCAATTTCCTGGGTGGTACGTAGCTGCTCCCCTCTCCTCCTCCCAGATAGGTCTGAGTTCTCTCATCTTAAAAGACAGAGATGGGGCTAGAGAGCCCTGTGCAAGCCCTCCTGGTAGATAGTTCCAGGGCTCCCTACATTCTCAGTCATGAAGCAGCTGCGACCTGGCTTCTCTGATCAGAGCTGTTCAGTTGACCTGGAGGTCAAAAGCAGTATGCTGATGCCAAGAGTTCTGGTAAAGACATCCTTCCTGCCCTGAGGAGACACGAGGACCCTTCACATGCCATGAGCAACCTAGTTGCCTTGTGTAAGTGGTGAGGATTAGTGTAGAGGAGTATCTGCTTTATGCCCCAATACACCATGTTGGTGGGGGAGGCTCCTTCTCCACTCCTGGCCTAGGAAGGTCCCTCAGTAAGTGAATCCCTGGCCTCTATCGGGGTCTGTATTGTGTCCTGGGGAGATGGAAGCGATTTGTCTCTTGGCTTTGTGCCAGCCCTTGGGAGCACTACCCTGGAGGTGGAGGGTTGCCTTGCTGGTGGTCTGGCTCTGTAGTACCTGAGGACAGGTAAGCCTTCCTAATGCTGGGCCTTAGTGGTTAGCAAGTCCACTAGGTAACAACCCTCCTGTTTGCCCTTAGAAATAAAGGTCACATTTTAGCCCATGCCTATTTTTATTTCCACTTGTTTAGAATAGGACTGCTAAAAAACCAGCCTCAAGCAACTGCAGCAGAAGGCAGCCTCCATTTTCCTAATGAGAAGATCCCCCCAAAAGTTTCTGAATATTTACACTGATAGAGATATCGATGAAATTATCAGGTGTTTACTTGTAATATATAATTCATTCATTTGATTATACATGCGAATTTAAAATCAGGTACAACATAACCCACCAATTTAGAGATACTGCTTTCATCAATTCACATTTTATGGAACAACAATTTAAATTTTCCATGTGTATCTTTGGCACTTCTTGAGTCACCTAAACATTTTTTCCCAAAGCACATCATGCTGTTTTTTTCATTAGCCTTTTCAGTATGTACAATGCTGCCTCTGGATGGCTTCTCAGCCCATGCACATGCTCACATGACATGTGAGCAGCTAGCTGGCTTTTCATTCATCCTGCACGTGGTCTCCACAACACACCCACTGACCACATTGCTTTTTAAAGTGATCTTTAAAAAGTCTGTGGTGGGAAAAATAGGAAGGTGCTAACAGGAATGAGGTGGCAGATACGGAAATCTCTCTAAGATGTTACATTTGAAGGCCAGCACAGTGGTGCATGGCATAAGCCACTTCTGGAAGAAACTGCCCCATGAGGAGAGCTGGGCACTGAGGGGCAGGAGGGGCAGGGAGATCTGGTTTTCTCTGCATACGCTTTTATATCATTGGGATTACCAAGAAAAAGAAAAATCTTTTAAAAGGTTTATGTACAATTACATTTAACATTTGTAATTGTGACTATATCTGAGGCAAATTTCTTAGCCTCCTTTTTATAAAAGCATTTCATTAAGTGACCTCTGTAAGGGGATAAAACTATCACTGATTATGGTAATTTCAGGTCTGTTGTGTCTTTTCCAGAAAGTGGTTGGGTGTTCAAAATGAAGGAACTGAGAGAGAAACCCTATGAGAGATTTGGTACAAATAAAATTTCAGATGACACCCTCTTTTCTGAGACATAATTTTGGGATAGATCATAAATATAGACATAGATATTTTAATCACTATTGAAAGGCTTTCTTTACACTATGTTCTTGGGTGTTTCATGTGTGGTCTTATTTGATATTCATAACAAGCTTGTAAAATAGGTATTATTAGTCCTACTGTATTGGTGAGTGAAGCTGAGGAACAGTGAGGATGCCCAGAGTCACAGGGTTAATAGGTAGTAGAGCTGAGTATTCACACCTAAGTTTGTTCAACTCTGAAAACCACGCTTTTTCCATCATAGAGTCCTGCTACATTCTGGGCCTTCATAAATATTATAACACAGGATTTCCAAACTGCACTGAAAGATGGGTGTTATTATCCCATTTTACAGATATGGAATCTGAGGACCAAGGAGGACTGTACCTTGCCCAAAGTTGGCCAACTTATCTGTACCCCATAAAATGAATACAATGTACATCCAATTGTCATCTTGGGAGGGCTGACCTATCATATTTTACCACAAGAATTAAATATATTTGCTTCACAATGTTAAATCTGTTTACTTAGGTCTGAGATTATATTAATTCTGCCTTGATGTATAACCAGTGTAAACTCTACCTATTCCTGTCAGTGAAGCAAAAATAGATGAGGCCCAGTCACGTTGTCTAGCAGGGCTGTAGCTGGTTGACTGATACTTGAAGCCTCCTGAGAACCAGAACCTCAAGTTTTGCTTTTCTCCTGTGTTCCAGTCTCTGTGGTTTCTTATCACTTGCTTTAAAAGTAACGTCTTACAGAGAAAATATTTCTACAGATCAAACACACACACACACACACACACACACATGCGCGCGCGCGCGTGCACGCAACACTTCAGACATCTCACCAGCCATACCACAAAGCAACAAAAACAGTGCAGGAAGTGCAACTGCAGTGTACAGGAAGGAGAAACAAGAGCGACCCCTCCACAGTCGAACCAATCCTTCCTGACCTGCAAGAAGATAATTGAAAGCCCCACGTTAATCTCTGCATCCGCGTGCATTTATCACATGTAAGCCAAGTGCCTGAACCAATGTGTGCAGGAAGAAAGCCTTCCTGCCACTGCCGAGGCAGGGTGGGTGACTGCATGGGCAGGTCGACAATGAAAGGGTTAAGAATAAGACAAGCGGGGCGCCTGGGTGGCTCAGTCATTAAGCGGCTGCCTTCCGCTCAGGTCATGGTCCCAGGGTCCTGGGATCAAGCCCCGCATCGGGCTCCCTGCTCAGCGGGAAGCCTGCCTCTCCCTCTCCCTCTCCCCCCGCTTGTGTTCCCTCTCTCGCTGTATCTCTCTGTGTCAAATAAATAAATAAAATCTTTAAAAAAAAAGAATAAGACAAGCAACAAGTGGTCCCAGTGATTTCTGAAGGAGAAAGTGTTTACATTACATAACAGAGCAAGAAGAATACACCCCCCCATCCTGTCCCCCACTGTTATCTTAGCCTTGCTTGTCTTCACAGCACTTGGGACGGCTGTACCACGTGCTGGCAGGAGAGTCATATCCTCTAGCTGTTTGCACAGCGGCACGTTTGTCTTCCTAATCACAGTATGTGCAAGTTCCTGCTTCTCCTACCAGAATCAGAAACCAAATATTAAAACAAATCTTTCCTCAATATTATCCTCCTGTCTGAGGCTGTCTGTACTTGTCACCTCTGTTTATCTATTTTCAGCAGCATTGGCCTAAGGAGGAATAGTCTATTTACACACCTGTGCCTTTATAAAAGATCATTTGTCAATTCCCCAATGTGTCCACATAACAAACATTTACCCGGCACTCTGTTCCTGAGTCCAGGTTAGATGCTGGGTACACATGGATGAGTAAGACAAACGTCTTTCCCTCAAGCAGCCCCCACTTCTAAAGGGAAGAGAATTGAATGGTGTCTGGAGGAAGGATGTGTGCAAGTGCCAAGGGCGCCTAAAGGAAGAGCCAGGCCCTTGGCATCGGGGAGTGAAGGTGATGAGAAGGACTTCACAGGGAAGACCATGTTGGAGCTGGGCGGTGGAGGATGAGCAGGAGTTTGCTAGACTCTGTGTTATGGGGAAGGCGAGGAAGGAAGAGGTAAAAGGGAACAATTGGGAGATTGGCTTCACTTCAGGCATCCTGAGAAGGAAGGAGACTTCTTGGCTTATATGGTAAGTGTTTCTGACAAAAGAATGTTTTCTCACAAAGGCTAGTTAATCATTTCCATGGGGAGTTTGTGCCTTAACAAAAGCCATCTTGGGGCGCCTGGGTGGCTCAGTCGGTAAGCATCTGCCTTCGGCTCAGGTCATGATCCCAGGGTCCTGGGATCGAGCCCTACATGGGGCTCCATGCTCTGCGGGAGCCCTGCTTCTCCCTCTCCCACTCCCCCTGCTTGTGTTCCTGCTCTCATTCTCTCTCTCTGTGTCAAATAAATAAATAAAATCTAAAAAACAAAACAAAACACAAAAGCCATATTTCCCTGCCTGTAATGCATAGGCAAATACAAGAGGGACTGGCAGACCTTGAATGGAATGGCTGCTTGCAATCTGATAAGGCAAAGAAAGGGTCATAGGAAGATTCTTCAAAGACAACCTGACTTCCCTTTTCTTCTAGCTCTAGCACTCTCGCTGCTTGTGGCAGAACCCCCACCATCATTACCCTGAGTGAGTGTCCTCTGGCTTTCGGTGGAATGAAACTGAGGTGGGAGTCCCAATGGAAAGTCACCCTCGTGTCTCCCAAACCCCAGTGCTCCCCTGCAGCTTTACTCTCTTTAACGCCTCCCAAAGCAGAGCTTTGTACACACCAGGTGCTCGGTTCATGCTTGTTTGATTGGCCTAGTGGCCATTATCAAAATAGAGGGGAAAAAAAATCAGATTCTCCTTAAGGACGGCTATTCCAGCCATCAGGACTGCATTTTCAGTGCAAGGTTCAAGCGAGGCAAATCATCTCTGCTCTTCACAGTGCCCACGTGACCTGTCACAAGCTGGCTGATGGGATTAAAAAGGAAAACAACAATTGAGCATATTGAAGTCTCCTTCCCAGCCAGGATTTGTAGAGTGCCTTACCTGCCTCTGATCCAGACCACTAACTAGGGCAGCTAGGATTTGGCTGTCAGAACTCAAAAACTGGAAAAGGAAAAAGCAAAGAAATCAGCTGGAAATGACTGGATTTGGAGCTCCTAATTAACACAGTGAAAGATCCTTTATCTCCGGCGTGTGGGTCCAAGCAGTTGGTGGGAGCTTCCCATGTCCAAGGATTCGTATCCTCCGGCAGGAAGCGGGTGTTCTCTGCGTGCTAACAGACCACTTATACCAAGCTAGTAATAATTTGCTAGGTCAAGAGGCTCAGCCTTCAGCAGGAGCTGTTTGTAGGTTTTTCATATGCAACCTTTGACTTCTTAGGAATTGGTTCTATTTTCAGAATTCATCTGTTACGTTGTAATAGGCTTTCCTTATGTGCCACCATAGTGACAGAGGATGCTGGAGCTACTCCATTGTTCCACTCCTGTGAGCACCACTGCACTGAATAGATAATTGAGGGAAAAAGGGATACTCTGATCTTGGCCACCACTGAGATTTTTACTATGGAATTTTAGATAACTTTCTAAATGCATTTAGTATCACCAATATTTTCAAAGCTATTACACCCACAGTATGCTAAAAAGGTATCCACTGATTAAGATAACTTCTCTCTCATACGTGGTAAATGACGCAAGGTATCAATACTGCCTTTTAGACATAATACAAACAGTATGTATACAGTTCCCCCCATGCATGGGCTTCTTGGATCCACACAGAGGCACATTTCTGCATCTGACGTTCTCACTTCGCTCTAGTCCTTTGACCTTAATCTTTACTCTTAAGAGACAGATATGTGACAAGCATGAAATCCAATGGATATTTTCTTTTTTTTTCCCCCCGATGGACATTTTCTAAAACCATTTCTTTCCCAATAGAATTACAAGAAGAATGTTCCTAATTCCTCATCATTGTAGCTTTGTGATGTCAAACTGCTGTAACTCGATCGGTCGGAATTTTCTACACTCCTCTTGTACGGTGAAATGGTCATTATAAAATTGAGCGTATTCATCATATGGCTTTTTAGACATGTTTGAATCTTAGAGCTGGGTGGTCAAATCTACTGATTGTCAAAGGCCACGTAATCTTCAAAATGTCAAGGACTGCCAGCCCCACAGCACATCATCATCGAGTCCTTTCTCACTAGCTCACACACGCTCATCTCATCCTCGTCTCTTATCCATTACTGCTGAAAACACAGAGATTTCTGCTACAAAGGCACTCCTCTGCCGCCACTGGCTTGCAGGTGGGTTGGGGAGGGCCGGGGGGGGGTTGGCACGTGGGTATAAATTGGAAAACCAGAAAGAAGTCTAGGGCTGGAGATGAAATCAGCCAAGAAAATGCTAGTGGTAGGAATAGAACATGTTCAGTATGAAACTGTGCCATGGTTCATAAATTTAGAGCAAAATTCGGCTCCTAATTCCCAAATCTGCTAGTGCCATTATGTTCATCCAACTTGCTTCCAGTTTTTATTTTAAAAACTGCAAATATAATGGAAACCCAGCTCACTTAGAGGACCCAATTCCATCTTTAGATGCTTCTATTGCATTCTTTTTTCTCAAGAGGCTCCAATTTCTTCTTGATCTGCTCTTAGCTGCTTGTATCTCTCCCACCGACCCTGTCAACTCTTCTCCCAAGAGTGGTCGTTTTCTCAGAATAAGATTCTGAGCAGGGCCCTGGGACTCCTTTCAACAGCAGCCCCAACATGAAGCTATGGAAGCCGTGGGTTCAGAACAGAGTGGGTCAGGACCCGGTGGGGGAAGGCAGAGAAGAATGTGGACACACAGCCTGGGTGGACTTGCCAAGTTCTGGTGTTGTTCTGCACACCCCGGGCCCAGCCCTGACCAGGTAGGAACCTAGCACGCATCCTTCCATAGTTACTTTCTCTGCTCCCTACTTCTCAGCTCCTTACTTCCCTACCACCATCTCAGAGATAAGCAAACCCCTCACTCACTGCTAAGGACGGAGGAGGGAGTGGGTGTTTCTCAGCTGATGGCAGCCCACACTTCCTTTTCATAAACACAAATACCTCATGCCCTTCCTCACCCACATTCTGACTCCTGGTGCAGAAGAAAGGACATCTTCCGGGCCAGGATCATAAGCCAAGATTGAGCTTTCCTCTCTGTAATCTGGATTAGCAGCTAGCAAGCTGTATTTTCTGAGTGCTGACTAGGTCCCAGGCCAAGAACTTTACAATTACCTTTTCACTCAGCCTTCCAAGAACATGGGGTAGGCATGATCATTATTACTACTTAAAAATATACAAATAGACCCTCAGAGTGAAATTTGCCCCAGATAGCCCAGCTGGCAAGAGGCCAAGCTGGGGTCACACTTGGACAGTCTCACTCCCTTGCAAGCATTCCTAACCATTACTCCATGCAGCTGTTTGTTCATTTTCTCCTTTTTATGGATATAAATCATATTGTACCACTCATAATTTTTTTCAGATCACACAAGCCAACTCTCCACCCCAATTCTGGTTTCTTAAGGAGACACTTCACTTACTGTCTTTCTGCCATCCCTTGCATTCCCAATCCCTCAGCTGATCCAATGACAAATCACTGTGTTGGCAACCCTGATTTCGAAGGGAAGAACAGACTCTCGGACAGGAGTCGTCCCTGTGTCTCCCAGGGGTCTTCTCAGTGTGTGTATGTGTAGGGAGAGGTTAAGTTCTAAGAACTCCATTACCTAGACTCTCTAGCCTCTGGCTTCTAACTGGGTTTAGCTGATGGGAGTCTTGGATAGGACGTGGGAAAAAGGGAGAAGAGAGAGGCTGGGGCAGTTATTCTGGCGCTCTCCCTGTTCTGGTGCTGCACTGTAGCCAGCAGATATGGCTCTCCACAAGGACCACTGTCCGGGCCCCTCTCCTGTGGTTCTTGCTCCCCTCCTCAGGCTCCAGTTACACGGTTTCCTCCGGTTAACCCTTCAGACCCAGGAGTGCTCACACCTTCCCCAGCTGGCAACCCCTGGGGGCTTCAGAATCTGCTGGGTCTCTTGGCCTGCTTACACCTCTGTAAATGAGTCCCTTCATTAGCTTCTTTTCAACATGCAGCTGAGTATGCCTTCAACATGCAGCTGAGTATGTCTTCTGACAGATGACTTATAGCATCCCCTAGACTATAGGAAAAGTTAAAATACCCTGAAACAAGACCTGAACACGACTAAAGTCTTTATTTTCTGTAGGGCCTTTGACTCACTTTATAATATAGAGTCAAATATGTTGCTCAAAGGTGGGGAGAGAGCTTGGCTATCCTTCCAGTGTCCATACCTCTGCTCCACATGGTAGTAGAGGGAGAATTTCAAATTCATAAACCAAAACAGTAAATTCACTGGGGCACCTGTGTGGCTCAGTTGGTTAAGCAACTGCCTTCGGCTCAGGTCATGATCCTGGAGTCCCGGGATCGAGTCCCGCATCGGGCTCCCTGCTCAGCGGGGAGTCTGATTCTCCCTCTGACCCTCCCCCCCTCATGTGTTCTTTCTCTCTCATTCTCTCTCTCAAATAAATAAATAAATATATAAAAAAACAAAACAGTAAATTCACTTCCAATTGCAGCATTTAAATGTTGGTGAGTTAAATTTAGAAAATGAATAAACATTTGCCCTTGATGTGAACTGCATAATTTCACATCTGTAATGAACTTCCCATGCTGTACCATATACCACTTCTAAAGTGACTCAATGTAAGGAAGCTCTCATTTGAGCTCTTGGTTTTTCTAAAAATGAAACTGGTAACACCCTCACCAACGCCCCCCCCCCTTTACTCTTTTGTGATGTATTCTGAGCATAAGCAAGGCCTCAAAGTTTAGGGGGCTGTTTTTCTTTATATAATACGCATGCCACAAGCCTGCAATTATGGGTTTTCTAAGAACTTAAATGATAGGTCCTAGATACTAAATTGACTCCTTTGTTTTTCATACACACACGAAGGCACACACACATACACAACATCCAAGAACATCAGTTTGTCTCCTGAAGGTCAATTAGGGACCAAAATTAAATTCCAAAAACAAGTTTCAGAAAGGCCAACTTCATTAACCCTTTATTAATTATAATAAATAAATGAACATCCACCTTAAAGGGGATATTCTCTCTCTCTTATGTTCTCCAATCATGGAAGATTCTCAGAGTAATAACAATAATTCCCAGTTATTCTCACACAGAGATTACCCAGTCTGACCCTGTGCACTGGGATGAAGCTCATTCAGTTATGTAACACTGGTGCAAACCAGGATTTTCAGGTATAATAGTCAGACTACCTTATATCTCCAGAGCCCGTAACTGAAAAATTTTACTATAGACCACTGTGCTGAATAAAGAAAGGGTCGTTTTAGGAAAGAGACTGGCAAACATACTACATTTCAAGATGACTTTCTGATATTAAAAGAGAATGAGGTAGAGCTCACTATTTTAATAGGAAATGGATTAAAGGTGATTAAATACATAAAATCAGGTTATAACTGCCTGACAAGCTACTGATTCAGACACCTTGAGAAATAAAGAAATATGGAACGTGATGCTTACCTTCAAGAAGTTTATAGTCTGGTCAGGTTAGACATAAAAAGAGAATTAGCACCACATGGAAGTAGGCACTGAAGGAGGAGAGGTGAATAATCTGGACAGTGAAGGCTCTGGGAGTTCAAAAAGAAAGGAACCACAGAAAACTGCCAGCCAATTCCTTGAGAAAAATAGTCATTTCCTGAAAAGCAACAGTTCCTGTTCTAAAAAATCGCAAGAGGAAATTTTAAATTACTTAATCCCATCAAACAACATTTTTCTTTGTTGCAGAGGTTTGATGACTAAACACTGCAATATCAAAACGCTTTAGAATCGTCCAAACAATGATTAAATGCACTTATTTCTTGATAAGTTTCTGCAGATTAAATACACCCTCTACATTAATTATTACTGAGCTGGCAGGAAGAACACACAATGTGTGAACAGGCAGCCTTTAGCAAAGTGAGGGAAGTAAAATTATATTCTCTTTCCTCACCACATTTCTATTGATCTTCTTAGAGCCATTTCAGAAATGTTGCAAACAAATAATTTACACCCAATAAGAAAAGACAAGCCCTGAGAAGACAGGTGATCGGAGAAATGAGAAAATGTCTCTGGCCAGATCATCTTCTACGATGAGGGGGCAGACCTTCCCTGTGGCTGACCATTTTTCTTGCCTTGTCTAAGGCTTAACACCAGTGTGGAAGATGAGGAGTTAAACTCTTCCTTTCTGCTTGCTGTCAACCCTCATAATTGGCCATCCATGCTACTATTTCACTGTAGTGCTTAGCAAATTTCCATGAAACTTGGTGGAAAGAGAAGCCATTCTTGGGTTTAGCCAGTGCTTTTCAAGGAAACACAGCCTCTTTGTCCCTCACAGAGAATCAGTTGTCCAATTCATTTTGACTATTTGAACTTGAAAAGGAAACACTTTGGTCTGCAGTGAATAACCCCAGGCAGTTGTGAAGTTAGACCAACTTCTAAAAGGATTCCATGTGACCCTTCTAAGTGCAAACATGATTTCCCAGGTAATTCATAATTAGTTAATGGCGCCCTGAATGATTTTGAGCTGCGTAAGCACCATTACTGTCTTCTGAAGAATTTAGAGATGTTTCTTGAGAAATGACAGCAGCTGTTAGCTTTATTGCAAAACTTTTCTTTCCATTAGCAGATGGTTGAATTTCTTATTTTCAATTATGAAAACATGTTTCAACTTGTTATTTTAGGCTATTGTAAGCATTTGACCTCCAGCATAAGGCATGAGGAGAAACAAGCCTGTTTACTAGAGACTTGGTTTATAAATTAGTGAGTTGATTCAGGGTCCAGATGATCTCCATTCTGCTGTTCTTTTTTTTTTTAACTCAATAATACTGTACAATTTAAAAATGTCAGGAAATGGTAGTAGAAGGTGGAGGTTTTCCCCTGCCCAGTAAGTATGTTCCAATATTAAAGTTATAATACACAAAATTAAAACTACGGTTAGTTAAATTTTTAAACTTTCCTTCATGCCACACTGTTGGCATGAAAAACCTCTTTTATACACATATCTCTGCTTATCTATCTGCATTTTTATCCTCCATATAGACTCAGCCCTAATCAAACTCTCAAAAGACATGCTTTTGCTGTGTCTCCATCTGGGTCTTTTTTGGCCAGTTATCTGCTTAAGATTAAAGGGGGGAAAAGAAAAAAAAATTTTACACTACAGTAAAACAGACTAGCCTGCACTCTTGTAAATCTAATCTAAAATGAGTGTATTCATAGGACAAGCAGTCTTGCCTAAAAAAGGAAGTATTTGCCTAAGCTGAATAAAGAATGACGATGTAGAAAATATAATTCAGACTTCTCGGATTCTAAATAGGGAAAGGAGTGCCACTGCTGAAAAGATGAGCAGAAATGAAAATATTGCACAAGAACCGTCTTTGTATAGTTGCAGCTTGGACTCTCAAAGAACCAGCAGTACCATAGGTACCAGCGACCCCTGTGCCTAAGGAGTCTCTTTCAGCTTTCTGTTCAAAACTTCTGTAGACTCCATGTCTGGCAACTGATCAAACATCATGCTTTGGAGAGGTTATTTTCTCAGAAGGTCCTGATGTTTTAAACCTTTTTTTTTTTAACCCACTTTTTCTGGAAGGTTGAAGGAAGCACACATATAAACACAAAATTTCGGCCTAAAGAACGAATAAAAAATAAGTGCAAATACCAAACTGCTAAGTTCACTTTAAACTTTACAATTCAGGAAAGAAATGTTAAATGTGTCAAGTTGTAGGCGGCACTTAGGCCATAAACTGGTTATTATCCTCCAGTATTTATATGGTGCTCCAGGTGCCTCACAACCACTAATTACACAATTCGCTGGCTATCCCAATAAGAGAGTGAGGCATCATTAACCACATTTTACAGGCAAAGAATCAGGAGTTAAGGGATGGGCCTCGGCTTACAGACTGGACAAAAGGTAGGAAAGGAATCTGAGACTTAGAATCTCTCAGTCCAAGCAAACATCTTGTACAGTCTCATCTAAAAATACCAGAGGTAAATATTGGTGTAGATTTAGAACTTTTACTCCAACCGCGAGAAAACCAGAAGCTTCACCACTCTTCAGAGTCAAAACCAAAGTCACAGAAGTTGGTCCAAAGCAGTGGTTCTCCTATGGTGGTAGCATGCACTGGAGTCTCCAGAGGGCTTGTTTTCACACAAAATTCGGAGCCCCACCTCCAGCTTTTTGGATTGAGAAGGTCTGGGCTGGGGCCTGAGGATTTGCATTTCTGAAAGGTTCTCCAGTGCTGCTGATGCTGGCTGCCTGGGGAACTCTCTTCTATAGAATTGACCTTCCACCTCAGGTCTAAGTGCCTTTCCATACACCTTGACCCGTCCCCCTCCGCAGGCATTATGTTCAGACTGACACCCTGCCCCCCCACCCTTGGCCTTGCTTTTCAGCTTCCTTATCCCTAGGCTTACTCAGTGTGTGTCATAGACAGGAACAAGGTCACCTAACAAGGTGATTAATAGCCTGGGTTCTGATATATATCAGTTCAAGTCTTAGTACCTCCCTTGCTGCATCTGTAAAATGGAGACAAAAATTACATGTGCCCCATTAGTTTAATCTAAGGGTTAGTTATCCACTAAAGCACTGAATGCCCGGCATGGAATGAGAGCTCATTAAGAATGATCAGTATTATCATTATATATTTATCCAACAACCATTTGTTGAACATCTGCTATGCAGGGTAATCGTGGTTTAAGGACAAGTCCTTATCCCTGGTCTCTAGGAATTTAATATCTAATATTCAAGGTAGATGGAGGCTCCAGGGTCATATATGATGTTGCACTATATGGACATGTACTAAGATACGGTCCATGAGTAGGCAAAAACAAACAAATGAAACAAAGCAGCAACAATGCTCTGATGAAAGCTTAAGCAGAAGACAAATAAGCGAACACAGAGTTGTTCTGGTTAAACAGGGAAGGGGAAGAAGAGGAAGTCCCTCTTCCCCACCTCTATCCCACTTCTTTCTGGGCTTCTATGAGTCCTGCTCATTCAGAAAACCACAGAACTCACCATTCCTCTCTCCTTAAAACTGAGGAAAGAGGGCGCCTGGGTGGCTCAGTTGGTTAAGCGACTGCCTTCGGCTCAGGTCATGATCCTGGAGTCCCGGGATCGAGTCCCACATTGGGCTCCCTGCTCAGCAGGGAGTCTGCTTCTCCCTCTGACCCTCTTCCCTCTCGTGCTCTCTCTCATTCTCTCTCTCTCTCAAATAAATAAATAAAAAAAAATCTTTAAAAAAAAAAAAAACTGAGGAAAGAAAGACCCAGAGAGAGGACAGAACTTGCATATAGGAAACAGAACCAACTACAGTAGAAAAAAGATGGGACTGGATTAGGATAACATAACATAGAATCATGCTCAGAATGACCTTACAGATGAATTTCAGTTGATCCAACTTTCTCACTTTATAGATAAATCTACAGAGTTCTCTGAGCCTATTTTGGAGGTCATGGGAACACGGCCCAGGTCTCCTAACTCTAATCCACGTATCTTTCCGCAACACCTCTTTTCCCTTTACTTCCTGCAAACAATACTCTAGGAACGGAGCATCCCTCCCAAATGAAGCAGGATCAGGTTCTTCTCCATTCAGTGGCACCAGGTTAAGAGTCTCAGGAAGGATGAATGTTTCAGCCCAGCCACGAAGGAGCAGTGAAGGGTGCCTTCCCTTAAAACCCACCCTCACTCCTGAAAATGCATGGGCTGAGTTAGCTTGGTGACCCTTCTCAGAGATGTTTGCATTTTAATAAGGGTCACTTAAAGACTCCAAGTGGCATTTAAAAGAACTTGGCGAGGCTTAGAATCAGAAGAACACCAAAGAAGACCTAGGTCATCTGCCTGGCATCCCTAGTGGGATGCTGATGGATGTCATAAAGAGACACAATTCCTTTCCCGGCTGCCATTGTCTTCCCTGCCAGGGAGAACAGTCTTTGCACTGCAAAGAATAAAAATATTGAAAAAAGGAAACAGAACTCCAATGTGATGTACTGGATAGGAGAAGAACAAGTAACTGCTCCAAATGAATTCAAATCTCATACCTGAACAAACTGCACTGTTGGCTCAGGGGAAATCTGCAAATGGGATGGACAACCTGTTGGCAGAGTCCTTTGAGGAAGACATGATCCAGGAGAGTGAGGCCAGAAGCAAGGAATTAGGCAAATATCTCTATTTTTTTAAGAGATAAAAGGAACATTCTCCAAGATTTGGTGGTTGAGCTGGAAATTGATCCCAGAAATTATAAACAGGATGGATTGTAACTGATCATGGTGGTGCCACAGAAAGCAAACCAATCTTATTAAGAACAACTCAAGTCATAGTAATGCCAGTCATTTCTTCCCAGAATAAAGTCATAAGTTTACGATATGAGAAAAAATGAAGTAGATTAAGAGGGACTTTTGCAAAACATTTGGACAAGTTTATAACACACAGGATAGAGACCAGTGCAATTAGGCAGATTAATAATTCAATTACTGACAATTATAAAGGGTACAAAATAGTTCATAAAAATATTTCTTGGACTTACCCAGGCAATATTTTTACTAATGGTTTAAGTAAAAGTGAGAGCTTTCTTATCAAAACTGTCCATGTACAGGAGATCAAATTAAATGTCACTATATTTGTAAGAAGTATGCCCTTTATCCTTTCTGGAATAAAGATCCAGAAGCTTGAGTTACGGCAAAATGTGGGTTTAAAAAGATCTGAATCGCCCAACACGAAATTCAATAAAATTTAATTGAAGAGGGCTAAATGTAACTTTTTTGCCAAGAATTAAAAAACAACAACAACAAAAAAAAGACATTACCAATGTTGGGGAGAAATGACCTAGCACATATGATATAGATGCAGAGATTATAACTGGTGTAACTTCGGTAGGTGTGATAGTATAATAAAGCTACCAGAAAACTCTGATCTTAGGCTGTGCTAATGCTAAGGGGGCATCTGCTTTGGTCAGACTATGTGGAGTGTTGCGTGTGGTTCTGGGGGCTGCGCTGTACAATATTAGGGAAGAACTGGACTATGTCTGGGGGACAATGAGTAGAATGAGAAGATTCAAACCCTCACAATGTAAGACATGGTTGAAGGGAGCGGAGTGAGCCCTGTCTCTGAGCAAGCATGGTGTACGTCTTCAAACAGCTTAAGGGGCAGATACGGACATGTTCTGAACTACAGCAGAGAAATAGAATTAATGCCAATCTGTGGAAGCACGTTCTAACGGTCTCCAGTGGCTGTGTGATGAGGGAGTGTGTACTCCACCACAGGAGATTTTCAGGCATGGGGAACACTGCTTCCCAAATGGGGGCACACCTATCCTCTGGTTCTGACTTGGGTAGTGTTAACTTGACTGTATTTGCAGTAAATACTCTCTTTCTGGAATAAAGCCTTGGGACTTCATCCTACCAGCTGAAAGACCTACTTCTCTGAGCCACAGAACTGTATCAAAATCCCAATAAAGCCAGTTTAATGATATGTTGGGATTATATAGAGCTTTCATCTATGGCGCTCAGGGCATTTTCACACCACTTACTGCCTTTTATCTTCACAATACTCCCACCAGGTGAGGAGGAAGACGAAGCAAGTTTTATTTTGCTCATTTTGTAGCCAGGGAAGCTTGAGGAGATTTGGCAAGGGCTATTCCATCGTGACGGGAATCTGAAATTTGGAATTTGTAATCTCGTTCTTTACCAACCTCTTATTTTAATGAATAAAAGCTACATTCTACCTTTCTGCAGGACATTTGAAAGCAACAGTGAGCAGGGACTGGCTTAGAATTTTCGGTTCCAGGAAAGCAGGGACCCACTGGCAGAGACAAGCAGAGCTGTTCGAGAGCAGCATGAGGAAAGCCATTTGACCGTTATTAGTGGTGAATTACAAGAAAAAGAGGGCTTGGATTAGGACCCCTCTCCTTACTTTCCCTCATTTTCCTCAATTATCGGAGGGGTGGATAATTCTCCGGGATGGAGGGCAGTTCCAAAAATGGCTTTCAGCATCACATGAAAATATCCAGGGCTTCAGACCACCCTATGTTGTGCTTCCACTGTAGTATTTAACAGTGTGCCTTAAATTAGATTGGCAAATGCTTCTCTGACTAATCCCTAAGATCTGTAAAGGAAGTGTTAAGTCTTCCTCCTCAACTTTTGTCAGGAGGTATAGAAGAGGGATAGGAGCATAGCCTCTGAAACTAGACTGCCTGGATTCAAACTCCATCTCTGTCACCTATGAGCTGTGTGACTTTGTTCTGTGCCTGCTTTCCCCGTCTACAAAATGGGGCTCATAAGAGTACACCCTCCCTTCACAGGAGAGCAGTGGGGAATGCACTGTCTGTATACTACAGAGCATGGCAAGCCTTCACCTTGGGGCGTCAAAATCAACGTACCCTCCATCTGCCTGCCATAAGATCCTGGGCCATCCACACCAAAGAGTAATAATAGGAAAGCATTCATAAATGAAATGCACTGACAACCCAGCAGTCTAATTTCTGCCCCCAAATTCCCACTATTTTCCACCAATGAAGCTTTGCACCAGAACTGCTAACAATCCATAAGGATCTTCCCTAGGCTGTTTTGTAGAAGAGATAATGGCATTTTGAAGGAATGTCATTCTAAAGCAAGTTTTAAAAGAAGCCACTTTCAGGGTGCCTGGATGGCTCAGTTGGTTAAGCATCAGGCTCTTGGTTTGGACTCAAGCTATGATCTCAGGGTGTGGACATCGAGGCCCATGTTGGGCTCTGCCCTCAGTGGGGAGTCTCCTCTCCTTCTCCCTCTCCCTCTGCCCACTGCTTGCATGCTTTCTCTCTCTAAAATGAATCAATCAATCAATCAATCTTTAAAAAAAAAAAAAGGCCACTTTCTGCCACGAGGGAGAAATTTACCCAATTGTTCCCAGCATTGGGTCTAATTTTCAGTGATTTAGATTCTGAAGTTTGAGAACAAGTAAAGATGGGACCAATGTGGTGGTCTCCATGGTTGCAAAAGATGCACCCTTGAAAACAGGATGTGAGGCAAAAGGAAGAAGGTATACACTGGAAGGCTGGAGGGAGAGGACCAAGTGACGCCCACCCGGCAGAACCCGTCTTCCTCGGCTCGCAAGGAGCAATTAATAGAGCACTGGAAGAAAGAGAAAGAGAGCCATGGAGAAGGGCAGAACCCCAGGAAAATGCACAGCTAGGTGTGGCAAGACAGTTCTGATAACAAGTTAAAATCTGGGAACTGTTATTAACATTACTATCCCGATGAGGCTCTGGTGTCCAGCTGGCTGTTAGATGGTCGTGAGGAAAGTTGCTAAAACTTGCTCTGTTGGTTTTGATGTTTCTTTAATGTTTACTTGGCTTTTGCTCTTTCAATAAAGAGAATTTTTCTCATCAAGTTGCAGAAAATGTACGGTCACGAATCTGAGGATGCCAGCCAGCCAAAAGCCACTTTGGCAAACTTTTGTGATGAACCGCAGGGTTCTGTCACCCCTGGTTAGCAGTGTGTTTAAGCCACAGTGGAGGAGAGTGACAAATAGATAACCTCCCTGGAGGCAGAAAGTGCAAAACTCTGAAGCCACAGAGTTTGGTGACACTGGGACTCTAATCTCCAGCCTGTAAAGTTGTGTTGTCCATTAGCATGGTGATGAAGAGCCGCATTTCTGGGCTGACAGACGAGACAAGAGTCTAATGCAATTCTATCATTTTCTGACTGTACCACCTCAGGCAAATTGTTTAACTTCTCCACACTTCCATTACTTCCTCTTTAATAGAGAAATCTATAGGACCTACCCCCAGGGGGACTGGGAGGGTTCAGTGGTGTAAAGTGCAGAGCCTAGTTCCTCACTAAATATTGATGATCATCATTCTACCCATCAATCCTCTTCTTTATCCTCTCATGGAGAGTCATAAAAATGCAGAAATAACCAAAAGATAGGGGCCAGTGAGGGCAGGGGAGAGGAGGTTGCACAAAGGAGTTGGGCATTGCAACACTGGCTCATTCACCCTGGAAAAGCGAGATGTGATAAAGGGCTTGGTGCCACTCGGTTCCAGAGTAAACAAATGCCCAGATGAGCCATCGCCCTGTATGAACCCCCCAGCACTGCAATATTGTGAACAGACAGCTTCAGGCACTCATGAGAGCTGGAGAGAAATGCGGAAAATGAGTAGTTTTGTGGAAATCAGACAAGCTCAGCGTCTCGACCTAGCGCTGCAATCCCATGCTAACCTACTGCTGTCTCCTAGGTTTATTGAAAGAACGAACCCCTGGCGTTGATCAGAAGTATCTCACATCACATTGAAATCAACAATTTTGGCAGCTCTGTTATGTCTGAATCGTGTCGGCCAGGATGTGAAACCAGTGTCTGGGAAGGCACCATCCACCATGCCAGGCACCAGAGAATACAAAGAACCCCTTCGTGCTAGTATGAAAATTAGGCAAAGCTGGATTTCTGCACGTAGAGCTAAGGTGCTGAGCTGACTTCCACCTCCACACTTCACTATCTATATTATTTAGCCAAGAAAGGTGGGCTTAGAATTGAGGCCCGAATCCTTTTCTTCTTGTGGTGATTCCATTAAAACGTTTTGTGCACAAAGACCTATGCAGAGCTCCTAAGAAGTACCTATCAGAGATGATGACACTGAATGGATTTTAAGTTTGCAGATTTCACACACGCAGTTCCCTGTTTATGCCCTAAACTATTTCCTGCTCCAGGGCAGCCTGCTTCCTTCTCAGGTCCCCTCTGTCTAACTCTCTTCTGTGTGTGCGAGGGGAACGGCAGCCTCCCAACTGGCCGAAGCACTGAGAACATGCCAGTTTGGGGTCAGTTCAGCTTTGGGACCCTGTTAAGGGGCCACGGGCTTTCAGCAGTGGCAGGCACCCGTGAACAGCCCTGCCATCCACAAGAGTCGGGCCAAATTGATGAGAAAATGAAATTTTTCCTTTCTATTTCACGAGATGATGAGATTCTTCTGGTAGCAGGCCCAAACTATTATGTCACTTGCAGCTTTCATTGAAAGGTGATAGTTATTTATTACCGTAGAGAATCTGTTAAATTATTAGGATTATAAATTACATACAGGATGCTTCACTGAACTAGTGTAAATTTCTGGGCTTAAAAAATTTGCAAGTGCCAAGGGAAAAAAAAAAAAAAAAAAAAAAGAATCTGAAGGGTCAGGGGAGCTACCCCAGGCACAGAAAGCAGGAATGTTTCTCTCGGGGTTCTGACTTTGCTCTTTTCTCTTCTCACTGCACATCTTCCCAGGATGGTCTCATCCACTCCCATTGGCTGCTATGAATTCCACATGGCTGCCTCTAACCCCGGTCTCTCGACCATGCCCTAAGACAGGAGTCAGCAAACTTTTCCTGTAAAAGGCTGGAGAGAAAATGTTTTAGGTTTTGTGGGCCACATGGTCTCCTGTCTCTGATGTACCTACTCAACTCTGCCTTTATAGTGTGGAGGCAGCCTAGCCAATATGTAAACCAATAAGCGTGGCAGTATTCCAATAAAACTTTATTTGCAAAAACAAAGGGAGGGCAGGCTTTGGTCTGTGCAGCCATAGTTTGCCAAGCCCTGTTCTCAACTCCAACTGCCTATTAGATATTTCCATCTGCAAATTCCACAGCTACCTCAACACTCAACATCTAAAGGCTAGACACATTCTCTTTTACGCCCTCGCCAGCTGTAAATACACCAACAACACGCACGTGTTAACACTCGGACATCATCTCACATTCCCCACCCTGGCATCTCACAGTCAAGCACAAATTCTATTAACTCTAACCTCTAACTTTTACTATGTCCTCCCCATTTATGTGTCCCTGAAGTGCAGGGACCATGTCTTACTTATGTTTGTGACTACCTCTCCCTTCTTTTGTCTAATCTAATGTCTGACACGTGGAAAAGGCTGCCAAGAACGTTTATTGAATGACTGAATGAACTGTGATAACAACTCTAGAGCAACGTTTCTTAAACTTTGAGGTCCATATATATCACCTGGAGACTTTGTTCTGCAGATTCTGATTCAGTAGGTCCCGAATGAGGATTGGGGGTCTGCATTCCTATCACACTCCCAGGATGGCTGAATACCGCTGGTCCTCGGACCACACTTTGAGTAGCAAGCATCTGGGAGATACCCTTTGGTCCCAAAGAGTCATGGACAAAGAGATTTCTTCCCCAATTTTGATGTATTTGTTGATTTACTTCCATGGTCATTTCATTAAATCACTACTTGCACCTATGCAAAGCTTTAGAGCAATTAATAAAATAGTTTATGAGACCAAATGACTTTTAAATTTGCAGTTTACCCACATTTCCATTTCTATGCATCAGACTATTTGCTGCTTCAATTACTTCCTCCTTCTCTATTTATTCCTATCGCTTAGTGCCCACTTAATTGAAACATAACTGTGCTCATTATCTGTGTAGTGGTCCTTCTACAGCTGCTCTGCCAATGTAAGGCTTTCTTATCAAGATGTGTTACTTATCATGATTGTGCAAATCTGTCTTAAACAAATTATTATTGTTAGAAATTCAAAAGAACAGTCTGTTTCCCCAGAACTCTAGTACAATGGCCAAATCCTATTTTCAGGCTACCTACACCCCTTTTACAGCAACAAAACAGTTTTTTATCAGCAGAGCAAATAATTGCTTACAAAGCCCCAGGGACCACATGATTTTTCCCCTCCCCCACCAAATTCCCCTAAGCCCCTCTACCCCCAAATAAGAAAAAGAAGAGGTAGAATATACCAAGCTTATCTGGAGGGACTCCATATTCCAAGAAAGCTGAGCTATTTGCTCTGGCAAGTTAAAAGGATAATCCCAACATTGTGGCAAAAGTCACATTTCTCTGTATGAGTTCAGTAAAGTTAGATACCACACTGGGGATAGCAGCCCTGGCTACATTCAACTTTGCCTGGAAACTGGCTTTTAGTATAAAGATGCCACAGGTCCACAGCATGTAGCCTAGTTTAACCAAGTAATCTCAGCATTTTGGATAATTACATCTCCTCTGGGACAATGTCTAAGGATATTGAATTGTGTCAGAAAATAGGTGTCATAGTGAGTATGTGGTTCTAACTAGGCTTTTTCACTACCACTACTAAATTGTAGTAAAATGCACTATAATCAAGTCATAGTACATAAATTGCACTCTCTCTCTATTTATTTCCAATGAAGAGAATCAAATTGCCTTACCTGAAATTAGAGAAGAAAATGATCACAAAAGTATAGCAGTTTTATAACTGTTAAACAAGGTATAATATCTCTGTCTTAGTCTGCTCAAAATGCTACCGATTGGGTAGCTTATAAACAACAGAAATTTATTTTCCACAGTTCTGGAGGCTAGAAGTCCCAGATCAGGGTGCCAGCAAGGCCGAGTGAGGGTCACAGACTTCTTGCTATGTCCTCACATGGTGAAAGGGGACAAGAGAGCTCTATGGGATCTCTTTGTCAAGGATATTAATCTCATTCATGAAGTTACCACCCTCATGACCTAATCCCCTCCCAAAGGCCCCACCTCCTAATACCATTACATTGATATTAGGATTCCAAGAGGTGAATTTGGGAGGGGACACAAATATTCAGACCATAGCAACCTGATTTCATCATGCATGACATGTACGGCAAAAATTCCTATTTTCCAAAATCTGAATGACCAGAAAGTGCAAATAAAATATGTTCAGTAGTAATTAGTTTTCATGTTGACAAATCTGGGGAGCTGAAAGATCCTGAAGAATCTTCTCAGTCATCAGAGAAACACTAAGACTTAGAGAATCCCAGAGCTCAAAGAGATTGGGGGCGCACATGGTCCAATTTGCACATGGGATGGCTGTGTCCTGAATCCAGAGGGGGTAATAACTTGTCCAGTGAATGGGTGAAAAGACAAGGCCTAGGACCCAGTTTTCCAGTTTTACTCCCGCAAATGGCTTTGCACAGTACTGACCGAATGGTGTTATGTATCATAATCTTTTATATGCTCATATCTGTAGAAATTTCACAATTCACATATGGTCTGCCCTATCTAAAATTTCAACATCCACCTTGATGTTTCAGAAATCCCTTCCTGCTTTACCTCTTCATTTTTGGCATTCTGACAATTTTTTTTGAATCATCTGTCTCCCCTAGTAGAAGGTAAGATCCCTAAGGATGATGACTTATTTCTTTTATTCCCTGCTATATCACCTAGAGTAGTGTCCAGAGGTCAATAAATATTGGTTGAACGAAAAAAAAAAAGAATTATAAAGGATAACCCTCAAACCTATCACTGCATTATCAGAATACCCCATTTTTGTGTCATCTATTTGACATTTTTCCAGAACCTCTGATGTGCTAGGCATTTTACAAGGCTGAAGTGAACCTCAGAATAATAGGTTTATTTTATTCATTCAGGTATCTTAATTTAAAGTGATCCTATTATTGTAACCTCCTCATGCAATGTCATTGCTTATCAGCTTAATTCTATAGACTGTACATATACATTACTCCCAGAAGGAATCATTTTCACCTTCAGCCTGCAGATAGGACTCTTATGATTTCAGCAATCTGCTTCATACGGGAGGGAAACTGCAATTTGGGGGCTAGCCCGCCAAAGCTGAGAAAGATGGAGCCGATCAAAATAAGCATGCTTTGCCAGGCAATTTTGACATATTCTCTCTCTCAGATATACCCGTTAGAAAGTAAAGACTTTCAGAACTATGGGAGGATCCTTCAATTAGGAGCATACTTGGTACCAGGTATCTCATCTACTATACTTGTTTGTGAGGTAATCAGAAAAGTAGAAATTAACATATCACTTTATTTTCTAGGAATATGATAAAAATCATAATTCCATAAGAGTTTGGGAAATTGTACATTTTCATGGTTGAATGCTATGTTACCGTAAGGTCAATTCTTCTGAATTGAGAATGCTGGTATTTAAAATTGGGATTCACTCCGTGGGATTTGGTGGCACTTAGAACTATTATGCCCACGTAAGCCCACAAGTGACACTTAATCAAGTGACACTTTATGACGGGGATGCCTGGAATTCTTCCATCTCAGAGCAGTTTCTAAGAATGCAGAAAAATAAAGGGCAGTAAAGTCTTATTCATCCTTCAATGCAAGGGCAGATAATTTTAAAAACTGTTCCTGGCTTTAGATTCCTACGTATCCTTCTTGGTTCACCTTAAATGGTCATCTCAAATGCTCTACCTCCCACCTAACATCAATTCCCACTTAGAATTTTCAGTCAATTAATATTCTGTGCCTATCTCATTCCCCCAGACCATATCAACCTCTCCGTGGGGACAAGAACCACACTGTATTCATCTTCATTATCCTGCTTGGCTCTTAGGTCTGGTGTACTGTATATAGGAATCACTGAGAAACATTTGTTGAAAGTGAACTAGTAGAATTTTGTTGTTGCTGATGTAACTTTCCAATTACTCTTCCCAGGTTAATATTTTTTAAGTTGTATTTTATTTTTAATTGTGTTAAAATACACATGGCATGAATTTTACCATCTTAACCATTTTCAAGTATACAGTTCAGTAGTGTTAGGTACCTTTACATTATTGTGCAACTAATCTCCAGAATTGTTTTCATCTTGAAAAACTAAAACTCTATACCTATTAAACAACAACTCCCCATTGCCCCCTTTCCCCAGCCCTCAGCAACTACCATTCTACTTTATATATCTGTGAATCTAGGTACCTCATATAACTGGAATAATACAGTGTTTGTCTTTTGGTGACTGGCCTATTTCACTTAGCATAATGTCTTTGAATTCATCCACATTGTCGCATGTGTTAGAATATCTTTTCTTTTAAAGGTTACACAAGAGGTGCCTGGCTGGCTCAGTCATTAAGCGTCTGCCTTCGGCTCAGGTCATGATCCCAGGGTCCTGGGATCAAGCCGTGCATCGATCAAGTGCTAGGAATAGGAGATGAAAAAGAAGGATTCCCAGAAGACACTGGGCAGAATGACTATAATCAAATAAGGAATGGCACCCCTTGGATAGAATGTTGAGATGCTGTGACTCTGAGGAGCTCTTGCTTTGTGTACAATTTCTCACCCACAGAGAGTTATGTCCCATAAACTATTGTAAGACCCTCATTGTGCCCTAGTGGAAATAAGCATATAGATATGAAGAACCAGAGGGGAGAGGCGGGAGAGATCAAGAATTGGGTATCAACAAAAGTTTCTGGGAGAAATGTTCCCAAGTGGAGCATCATAGGAATGAATGATTTTCTGTTCATGCCTAATCTTGAACAGATACTTAATCTTTTAAGTACTTCCTGGCTTGGCTAAGTATGATGGTCCAAAAGACCACATTTTTCTAAATGCATGCTTTCCCAGACTGTAGCCTTGCCTAAATGATAGGTCACCCCGGCTTAGCAGTCCGTAGAGCGCTCAGCAGAGCCCAACAGGGGACAGTGAGACCTCAGGTGGGGCATTTTTCTGAAAGTGAGCTGACTCCTCTGGGAGCTCAGCCAGCAAACCATTTCCCCCACCTGCTTTGTGAAGATCTTCTCACTATGCCACAGTCCCTCTATTTCATGGGAATCCTTCCAGCTTGGGTTCATATCCACTAACTCAGAGGCTAGAACCACGGGTATTTCTTCTCCAACCCTTCTTTTTTTTTTTTTTTTTAAAGATTTTATTTATTTGACAGAGAGAGAGATAGCGAGAGCAGGAACACAAGCAGGGGGAGTGGGAGAGGGAGAAACAGGCTTCCCACCCAGCAAGGAGCCCGATGTGGGCCTCAATCCCAGGACCCTGGTACCATGACCTGAGCCAAAGGCAGACGCTTAACGACTGAGCCACCTAGGCGCCCCTCCTCCAACCCTTCTTAAGATGTGACAATTTGTTCCTGGGGTAAAACCTGAATGTAAGCATTAACCCAGCAACTGGATATAGGTTCAGAAGGCCAAGGAGCACGAGGGCTGAGGGAAAGGCTTGGGAATGAGCAGGTCATTTGTGACCTGTGAGCTGATTTCATGAGGCTCAAGTCTAGCCGCAAATGGTTAAAATGTTGATCATGTTTTTGGAATAGAGTTTGACAAAAAGAATATCTGCAAAAGATAAGGTTCTGGAAATCTGAACCGTCCAATTGCTCAAGATACAGGGAAACTTAATAAACGCAGAAGCTTTCTGTGGTCGCACTATGGCCATTAGAATTTAACATACAATCTAAGGAATGAGTAATTTCCATTTGTGGAGATTGGAGTGTGGGGAGGAAAAAATGAAGAAATAGCATATTCTGGTGGTACATTTTTAAGCTAGTGTTTTGCAAGTATAATAGGTTATTTCTATTCCTGTAAGACTCCATTTGTTTTAAAATAATGCCACTACTTGGGAATAGTCTGAGCTCCGTAATTCCTCAATTACATTTTAATAAATGGAAACCCAGAAAAACACATTGTTTTTTTTAAAAGATTTATTTATTTATTTTGAGAGAGTGAGAATGAGAGAGAGAGAGAGAGAGAGTACATGAGAGGGGGGAGGGTTAGAGGGAGAAGCAGGCTCCTCGCTGAGCAGGGAGCCCGATGTGGGACTCGATCCCGAGACTCCAGGATCATGACCTGAGCCGAAGGCAGTTGCTTAACCAACTGAGCCACCCAGGCGCCCAGAAAAACACATTCTTCAAGCAGGAGAAGAAATTTTTTTTTTCAGAACTCCCTCTACATCAGGTGGTAAGCATCATGCTGTGGACATGTTCCTCTATGTGTTCTTTATAGACAATTAATCCCTTTGGAGCTCTGCTTTGTTATTAATAAAATGGAAATAATCTCTACATTGTGAGGTTTCTCTGACTGCTAAAGCTAGACTCTCTTCTTTTTTCTGCCCCGAGAAGCAAATCTACAGCCCTTGGTGACACAAATTTTGGTCAGATTAATTCCTCACCATGTTCATCCTTCAGGTTGAAAAAGAAAATCACATTTTCTGTATGAGATTTGATCCACTGTTCAAAAATACAAATTTGGCATGGTAGAGAGGAAAGGAAGGTAAGAAGGGAAGGCAGGGAGTAAGGGAGGAAGCAGCAGGAGGCAATGAGACAGTTTCACAAGAGAATAGGGGCAGAAAGCAGAAAAAGTGAAAATGATGAGCAAGAAAGAAGAACATAAAGAAATGAAAGAAAGGTGATATTTTCAGAATATGCATTGAAGTTTCAAAAAATATGTTTCAAAGCATCAAGAAGCATCAGGCTGTCATGATTTGACCACTGATAGATTACTTACATTTGGGTACAGAGCTCTGATATGACAAAGGAAGGGCTTGTATTCATATCTAGTACTGTGGTTGTCACAAATTACACCCCCAATTTAAAATGTAATCTAGTGAAACATAGTTATAGAAGAAGTAAAAATGTCATGTAAATAATTCCTGAATCACTTATCCAACTTGCCCTTGACATTTTCACTGGAGTCTAAGTCACCCTCCATCCCCCATGGAGGGCAGGAATCTTGATCTATTTTGTTATCTATGTATTTCAGGTGGTTAAAACAATGCCTGGCATATGGTAGAAGCTAAATACACACTTGTTGCATAAATGGTCATTCATTCAATACTTATTATGAGATCGCTATAGGCCAGCCCTGGGCTTAGCATCAAAGAAATAAAGGTATATTTAAAACACGATAAAAAGCTTTTGCACAGCAAAGGAAACCATGAACAAAACAGAAAGGTAACCTATTAAATGCAAGAAGATATTTGCAAATGATATATCCAATAAGGAGTTAATATCCAAAATACATAAAAAACTTATACAACTCAACACCAAAAAACCCCAAATAATCCAATTTAAAATGGGCAGAGGACCTGAGTAGACATTTTTCCAAAGCAGATATGCAGATGGCCAACAGACACACGGAAAGATGCTCAGCATCACTCATCATCAGGGAAATGCAAATCAAAACCACAATGAGATATCACCTTACACACATCAGAATGGCTAAAATAAAATAAAAACAAACACAAAACAAAACAAAACAACAACAACAACAAAAACAAGAAATAACACACGTTGGCGAGGATGTGGAGAAAAAGGAACCCTAAGGCACTGTTGGCGGGAATGCAAACTGGTGCAGCCACTGTGGAAAACAGGATGGAGGTTCCTCAAAAAAAAAAAAAAAATTAAAAATAGAGCTACCATATGGTCTAATAATCCCACTCCTGAGTTTTTACCCAAAGAAAATGAAAACACTAATTTGAAAAGGTACATGCACCCATATGTTTACTGCAGCGTTATTTACAATGGCCAAGATATGGAAGCAACCTAAGTGTCCACTGTTAGATGAATGGATAAAGAAGATGCGGTGTGTACACACACACACACACACACACACACACACACACACACACACACACACACACAGGAATATTACTCAGCCGTAAAAAAAGAATGAGATCTTGCCACTTCCAACAACATGGATGGACCTAGAGAGAATTATACTAGTAAAATAAGTCAGTCAGAAAAAGACAAATACCATATGGTTTCACTTATATATGTAACTAAGAAACAAAACAAATGAGCAGACCAAGAAAGAACAAGCAATAAAAGAGACAAACAAAATAACAGTCTCTTAAATACAGAGAACAAACAGATGGTTGCCGGAGGGGAGGTCAGTGGGGAAGGGGTGAAATAGACAAAGGGGATTAAGAGTACCCTTATCTTGATGAGCACTGAGTAATTTTTAAAAAATTAAAATTGGGGCACCCAGCTGGCTCAGCTGGTGGAGCATGTTAACTCTTGATCTCATGATTGTGAGTTCAAGCCCCAAGTTGGGCAGAGTTTATTTATTTTTTTAAAAGATTTTCTTTATTTATTTGACAGAGGGAGACAGCGAGAGAGGGAACAAGAGCAGGGGGAGCGGGAGAGGGAGAAGCGGGCGTCCCGCGGAGCAGGGAGCCCGATGCGGGGCTCGATCCCAGGACCCTGGGATCATGACCTGAGCCGAAGGCAGACGCTTAATGATTGAGCCACCCAGGCGCCCCTAGAGTTTACTTTAAAAAAGTAAAAAATAGAAATAAAATAAAATAAACCTAATAAAACATGGTTCCCACCTCCACAGTGTGGTAGCGGGAGAGAGACCTGTGAAAGACATAAGTATAAGAAGCAACAACACATGAATATGGTAAGCATAGAGATGCTGGACCTGTATTACCCGGGCTTTCTTGCCAGTTTCTATCTGCGATGCCTTGGACCAAGTCTCTTAATCTCTCTGTGCCTCAGTGTTCTCATTTGTAAAGTGGGGCTATAACTCTCATGGGGATGTCACAAGGACTGCAGAAATTACTATGGGGGATGTGTAAAGTACCTGATACAAAATAAATGCCAAGACGTGCAGGTGAAAACATAGTAACAATGATAAAGGGGGCAGGAGGAAGCTTTGGGATATGACTGTGGCCTTGAGAACAGTGATGGTCTTACCACGTACACTTATCCCGACTCTTCAAGCTGTATACATTAAACATGTACAGCTTTTTGCACATTCATCACACCTAAGTAAGCTGGTTTATAAAAAAGAAAGACATGCAGTAGACATTTAAAACATCAGAACAAAGAATGGGGGTGTAAAGAAGGATTGATTCTGGGAACGGAGGTGGCCGCTGTCAGGAAAGACCCCCAGCGAACACCTGCCCTCTTCTCTGGGCGGGGTCTCCTAACGTGGCTCCCCATTTGCCAGGTTGTCAGGGGACTGGATAGCACAGTTCAGAATGGTGCGAGCCCAGACCTGCCTGGCGGCGAGAAGTCCCATCAGGAGATGACCCAGCACTCAACTAAGGCAACGGCCGTGGGAAAGTGATGCAGGCCGTGGAGACCAGAGATGCCCAGGAGCCGAAGCCACACCAGACCCCCCCCCCCCCGGGAGCTTCAGTCACTGGTTCCATGTGGGCGGGAAGGAAAGGGGAGAGAGAAGGTGGAGGATGAGGTTGGGGGATACAGACAGAAATCTTGGGCTCTTGGGCTGTTTTTTACTGCACCTCAATGACTTGTTTTGTTCTTTAGTCTTCCATCAATAGTCATTTTTATAAACAAGTATTTATTGAGGGAGTTAGTCATCTAATTTGTGAAATTACATTTTAGATTTTTATGTCCTTTTTCAAAAGAAATGCCTATTCATTATAGGAGATTTTAAAAATGCCATTGGGTACTAAGAATAAAACTTCACCTCTTATCCCATTTACTACAATACTACCCTGTTTTGATCTTTATCCTTCTCATTGTTTATACATTATACATTAAAAAAGTTTTTAATTGCAAAAATGAGATCAAATGGTGTCCACTGCTTTATAGCCTGATTTTTAAAAATTAAATGTGAACATGATTACATGTCGTTTAATATTCTACACGATCAATTTTAACAACTTGCAAGTATTTCATTATACGGATGTATCATAATGTATTTTTATGTACTCCCTTACGTGAACATATAAGTTGCTTCCATTTTTTTCTATTACTGAACATTCCTGTGGATGCATCTTTGCACACATCCTTGATTTTAGTGTTCATTTCATGTATTTCATCTGCACAATAATGTCGGAATGAGGGAAGGAAAGTAAATACATAAAGTAGTTGATTGTACTCTTCACAGGAATTACTCCAACCACAAGTCCCTCCACCCTGGAAATGCCATGTGCCTGCCCCATAGGGGCTAGAATGGGGTGGGAGAAACCCATTTGAAGTAGGGAACATCTTGCTTGGCCATGATTCCAGGAATCAGCACTCAAACCCCTCACTCTGCTACATTCCCAGAGCCCGGCCAGTTAGGAGCCATACCAAGGCCAGGGCAGTGTCGATGAGCCAGGCAAGGTGGGCTTCCCCTGTGTCCCCCTCCAGGAGACAGGCAACAGCCTAGCTTTCACAGCAAAGGAGCTGAGCACGACATAGCACGCCTCCTTACAGCCCTGCACAGACCACAGGAGGGGTGGCCTTGGATTGGGCATTCTGCCTCTCTGCCGCATACCCTACCACATGCTAAGCCAAGAAAGGACAGTGACAGTGGGAAGGAAAAGGAGGAGCAAGATAAGAAAACTCAGTCATCGGAGATAGCATGCTTCCATCCCCTGGGCTGCTATAAATATATTGATAGAGGAGGGGAGGAGATGAGCACATGGTTTGGCTCCTGGGAGTAGAGAAGGGGCAGGCAAGTTAGGAGGGTGTCTGAGGGGTTTGCACCCCACTCAGAAATGCAAGAGTAGAATAAGCCAACAGAAAGAAAGAAAGAAAAGAAAAGAAAAAGAGCACTGCTCCTCTCCAGTCTGCTCATCTGGAAAAGTGAACTAAGCTAAATTGGGCTAACACCAAAAGAACAGTGCCCTTCCAAACTCATTTTGAATCCTAATACAAAGTCTATTATTTTTAACTCAAAGAGGGATTTTGGTTGCTTTTTAAAATTTATTATTATAAAAGACTATGGCCTATTGGTTCTGTCTTTTCTCTAAGAGGGGATACCCTCCAAATAAGGTCTCTGTTTTTTAATCCTCATTTGTTCAATCATTGACTCGTCCATTCATCACACATTGATAAACTGTAATTGATTGGTAATCCACTCTGTGCAGGACATGGCATTGCCAGGTATTGTGTGTATGGTCACGAGCAGAGCGGATCCCCGTGCTCATGCAGCTCTGGGCTTGTGCGGAGAACACAATTAACAGACAGGCAAATAAATTATTACAGATAAAGTGCTATGGAGGAAATAAAGAAAGTACCATCATGAGACTAACAAGGCAGACCTGCTTAGGTAGCTACAGACGGCATCTCTGAGAAGGGACACAATAGGACTGTCAGTCACCCAATGGGTGAATTTTCCTTCTGGGCACACAGGAAGACTACACGCCCAGGCCCTTGCATCGGGGTGAAGCCATGTGGAATGTGGGTGCAAGCAACACTTTCCACTTCTAGGCTTAGCCTAAACAATCCTCCACGTGTTCCTTATTTCTCACCAGGTGAAAGCAGGTGGTCCTGCGGAGGATTCCCAGAAGGCCACGGGGTTGGAGGGGGCACATGCTGGAATGGCTTGGTGGCCATGGGACCCACAGGGGAGTCCCCATTCTTATTTCTGATTTACACACACACCAACCACATTGGGCCAGGACCCGAAGGCAAATAAATTTTTTTTTTTTTTAAAACCACTAAGATTTGGAGTTGTAAGTGATTGACTATTCTGAATGAGAGAGGAAGCAAGGTTACACTACGGCCTGAAGGGTGTGCAGAAGTCAACTGTTGGGAGGTCTGGGACAAGGACATTCAAGGCAGAGGAAGCAGCACGAGCCGAGGGCCAAGGCAGGAAGCCCGTGGAACGGACAGAAAGCTGGACGTGTTGGAGCCAGGTGAGTGAAGAAGTAACATGAGGAAAGGCTGCAGTGACAGGAGGGGCAGGTGATACAGAGACCCCACCCCCCCATCGCTCTTTCTCTCTCTCTCTCTCAAAAAAAAAACAAAGAGGTTGCAGACCCCTAAAAAATATTTGAAGCGATCCTGAATTTGGGGCCATTAGACTTACAGAAAATTGGGCTCCTCGAATCTCAATTTCCTAGGTCTGGGTAAGATTTAACAGAAGGGGAAGCAATGAACAGCGATAAGATGTATCTGGGTTATCCCCCTTTTGTTTTCCCTAAAATGGGGTTTGGGGACTGCTCCCTTAAAAATGTCATCACAATAAAATTATATTCTTAAGACTAAAGAGGCTCGGACATAACCAATCACATCTAAAGCACAGAGGACTAATTATTAGACACACTTCACACCTCTGGAGGGAAATGCTCATTATTGTGTTAGAGGGCAGGAATCCGGCAACTCGGCAGAATGCAAATGACCCAGAGCAATTCCACTGGAGCTCGCGTGATTACATTCCCATATCGTCCCTCAAGGATGCTAACAAAGCTACTGGGACAGGAGGAACTCTGCAGTGGTTCTTACATATCGATTATACTGGATTAAGTGGTCTGCCACAACATTTAAATAATAAACAAAACACTTGAGGAATCACCTTGGACACCGGATTCCCTGGATGTTTGTTCTTAGAGGGTGAATTTATCACAGGACAAGGATATTGCGATTTATGTAGCACCTGCTGTACCACTTTCTTCCTTCTTTCAGCTCCCAGGATCTCCTTGCCCTACAACGTCCCTGAGGCCACACCCACCTTCTAGGCGGTCAGCACAGTCTGCAGTGACTCATCCTGGAGGGATTTTTTGTCTTCCCATCACTACCCTCCTTCTATATGTTTTGCTTTGTGGATCCTCTTTATTGTTTATTAAACAAGTTACTTAATCAGAACATTCTCCTTTCTTTTACATGATGCCAGGACTTCCATTTTCCAGGAGATACTATAATTAACTTCTCAGGAAATGTTTACATTGCCTATAGTTTTTAAGCTTGAAACACCCTCCCAGGAAACCGATAAAACAATATGACGCTTTCAGATCTGCTTCTTAAGACACAGCTAGCTTAGGGACCACAGATTTGCTGGCTCACTCTGTGTGCTACCAACGACCTCCATGAATCCTCACACACTAGCTTCCACACCCCATCCTAAGGAGGCCTAACTCACAATGGGACCAAAGGCCAGTCACAGCACTCGGAACATTTCTGAGGTATTTGCCTGACACTGATTTTGCATTTTGCCCACTAGACGTGAGCACTCTAGATATGGAACACAGAAATCTGAGACACAAATAAGATTCAAGTAAGTATGTATTTTAAAAGGTTTGGTGGAGGGTAGGGGAGCAGTGGAAGAGAGAAAGGAGACAAAGAGAGATGAAGGAGAGAAGGGCAATAAGAATAGAAAAAGAAGAAGGAAGGGGGAAATGAAGGCAAGTCAAGAGAGATCACCATTACATAGATGGGCTTTCTTATTCAGAAGAATACAATTTGGGCCTGAAGGGTTACTTTCTGGCAGTCCATATGGCTTCTACACAAGTAAACTTTATCAGACTTTTCATTCTCTGCAATGCAAACCAGACAGCTAACTGTACAATTGCTTTGATTACTTGGTCTCTAAAAATTAGCCAGCTATTGACTCAACTTTCCATTTTATCATGCCTCCAAGATTTAAACAAATGCAAATTTTTTTAACAAATCACAAGCTTTGTGATAAAATCAGGGTAAGTGCCAGAACTACTGTGAAACGATTTTGTTTTCAGATAAAAACAAATTTCATTTTTGTCACAGAGGAGACTATCCATACTGATATGCTGGGTGCAGAATAATTGTTTTTATGATTTTAAGCATGTAGGATAGCAGATAAAGGGATGTTCTTTCTAAGCCATTTCTATCCCCAGCACCTAAAACAGGATGGCCTGACATAGTAAAGACTCAAAAATATGTGTCAGACAAAAATCTATCCCCTCAGCTGCCCTTTTCTGCTTCCTCCTCCATCTTGCCAGGTGCCCTTTCAGACCAGGATGGAGGGGCGAGGAGGAGGGAAAGGGCTTACTCGATTCGTATTCATACCGCTAAAAGAAGGCTTCGGTGCTCTCCCAGCAAGTATTTAAAGTGTTCTCTTCTCCGGGAGTGATTTCATGTGTTCCCCCTGAAATCACGGGGGATCTCTCACCTGTAATAAATGCTGGTTGCTTAGGGCTCCTTCCTCGGCCACTGGAAATCTGGAGGCCCACCCTCCTTTTAGTGTCACTTCACCTTCCAAGTGACTCTCCTGGATGACTATCTCTGAGCCTGCCTTGCATCTGCTTCATGAGAAACAGTCACTCTTTTGCCCTGACAAATGCCTGATACCCAATGGGCCCACCATGCGACAAGCTGAGAGCAACCTGACCTTTAGATTTCTTAGGGGTGAGCCAGGCCCCAGTCCACTGTGTCCACCAAAGTGCAGAGGACACTTATTAAACCCTCCAAGAGGTCTAGCTGAAGCTATTCTCCCTGTGCCTGAGGAAAGGGGCAGGGACGCTCCCCACCTTTTCTGGAGAGGGTGAGATTTTGAGCACCGTGCGTGGGTTGGCTTCAAAATTCTAACTCTCCACCTTGTTATCCCCCCAAATGTGGGTGAGGAGTCAAGAGTCATACAGCCACTTGTGTCCGTGTCTTTTCCACTTCTGCGTGGTGGTCTTTCCCAAATTTTGAAATGGCACATTTACTATACTGGGTGCCCAGCCAATACCGAGATTAAACTAGTTCCTTTTTTGGGGCGCCTGGGTAGCTCAGTCAGTTAAGCACCTGCCTTCGGCTCAGGTCATGATCTCAGGGTCCTGGGGTTGAGTCCTGCATCGGGCTCCCTGCTCAGCGGGGAGCCTGCTTTTCCCTCTCCCTCTGCCACTCCCCCTGCTTGTGCTCTCTCTCTCTCTCTGTCAAATAAATAAATAAAATCTTTAAAAATAAATAAAATAAAATAGTTCCTTTTTCATATAGTATTATACAAAAACAGTCCATTTTATACTAAAATTTGAACATCTAGATTTCCAAAGCAGATTAATCAAGACAATGATTGTTCACATGATTGCATTTTACAGTTTTTCATGTGGTTTGGTTTAGGAGGTATCTCTCTCTACAAATCACGGCTTGGCTAAGCCTCTCTATATGTGTTTTTTTACTTGCTCCCTCTGTCATTTTTGGTTTCTGAGCTCTCAGCTACAGCCCATATCATATCAGTCTCCCAGGGATATCACAGGATCAAGTTTTAGTCATCTGCAAAGTTGGTTTGGTTCACTATTTATGTCCTCTAATTTCTCCGTGAACTTCTATGAAACTGTGAAATTGAAATATTTGAGTTAGGAGCATATTTTTAGGAACTAACCCCGGTGGCTTTTTGTGTGTTTGTTTTTGTATGCTGTCCCTGCAGCCAGTGACCCTTGCCCATTCCGTCAGCTAGGACTACTGCTTTTATGACTTTACAGAGAAGGGATGACACAGCATAATGGCAGAAAACAAAGAAATGGATTCTTTTCTATTTCAAAATCTTGGGCCCTGGAATGGGCTGAAGATTTGGAAGGATGAGTATTAAGTAAGGAAAGACTCTGTTCAAGTCCCACAGGCCAGGGGAAGCTAATAGACCGGTGGAGGGTGGTAGAAAGGTGCCAGAGGATGGGGGTCCCTAAGAAGCAGCCACAAACCCCACCCATCTCCAGGCAGAGCCCTGAGAGGAGTGGATAAAGGACACCCTCTGGTAGAACTAGGGAAAATGAGGCCAGGAGCTTTGCACCTGCCTGTCCTGGTAGTTTGGAGGAGGAGGAGGAGGAAACACCAGGGTGGAGATGTGTGTGTGGTGTGCCTGGGCAAGTGAGGCAGCCCCAGATGGACCCTAATGCCCGAACACATCCTAAGAACAGGTGAATGACTCCTAAAGGTAGCACATAAGTGGAGACAAACCTTATACAGCCTGCCGAGTTTCACCTCTGGAAAGAACAACTTCTGTGAATCAAGTGTATCAAGAAAGTAACTCAGAAGACAGGCAGACCTTAAGGTATCTTGCTGTGGGGGATATGGGCCAACACAGCAATGACTCTGAGGAATAGACCACTGGGGACCAGGAAACAGATGCCAGCATCAACACATGACAGCAATGAGAAGTCAGCCTGTTGCCCCAATGAGGGGTACTGGGCGAGGCCCCCAGAACCTGGACAGACCTGGAAGAGGAGTGGGACAGAGATCTAAGCACTGGCCCCAGAGCCTGTATTTGGCTGCTGTAGTGGATGGAATAGTGTGCCCCCACCCCGCGCCCACCCCCGCCAAATTCATGTCCACCTGGAACCTCAGAATGTGATGTTACCTAGAAACAGGGTGTCTGCAGATATAATTAATTAAGATGAAGTCATACTAGATTAGGGTGGGCCCTCGGTCCAACGACTGGTGTCCTTGTAAGAAGAGGAAACAGAGACACAGAGACCCACAGGGAAGCATGCCCTGTGAATATGGAGGCAGAGATTGGAGTGAAGCAATCCATAAGCCAAGGAATGCCGTGGATTGCTTGCTGGGCGCTGTTAGAAACTGGAAGCGAGGCAGGGAGCACAGCCCCACCGACACCTTCTGGCTGCTAGCCTCCAGAACTGTGAGGGAATACCCTTTGCTGTTCTAAGCCACCCCGTTAGAGTCTGTTATGGCAGCCCCAGGGAACTAGCCTAACCCCTAAGCACGCTGCCCCTCCACACGTGGCACCGACCAGCAGCATTGTGACAGGTGGGAGACAGGCCCCAAAGGGTCTCATCCAGACGGGACAGAAGCCAAGGACTTCCATCTGACCGAAGGCCTCATCAGCTCTGAGCTCAATCTGGAGCTCTGCTCTCAAAAGGAAGTCCATTTTTGGGATTCAGTTGGGATCAAGTGCAGCACCAGTAGAAGGCTCGCTCCTGAGAGGCTCTCAGATGCTCTCAGCCTTTCTGTGGTGTCCTGCACTACAGATGGTCCAGACCCCACCCAGAACTCCCCTCATCCTGGCTCTGAAAGGACAACACGGCACATGGGGAAGGGCTGCAGATCTGGACCTGGGGGTGAACACTAGCTTAGCTAGGTGACCTTGGGCAGGTCACATAGACTTGCTCCTCCCATCTCATCTTACCTACAGTATATGAATTATACTGTTTGCCCTACTTCATCTCAAAGGACTGCAGTAGAACAAGAATGGTCTGGAGTTGGGTTATTTTTTTTTAAGATTTTATTTATTCGTGAGAGAGAGTGAGCGGGGAGGGAGAGGGAGAGAGTCTGAAGCAGACCCCACACTGAGTGCAGAGCCTGACATGGGGCTCAATTCACAATCTTGAGATCATGACCCGAGCTGAAACCAAGAGTAGAACACTTAACCGACTGAGCCACCCAGGCACCCCGGTCTTGAGTTTTAATACACTACATAGGAAGAAGTACTTATTATCATGATGACTGTAGATTTGTCTTCTCCTTCCTCTTCAAATAAGTCAAATAAATTTTCGGTCTAAGGCACAAACTGATAAAAACTCAAACTTAAAAACACATTTCTACTATCTTTCTTGAAGCTGACAACTCAGCTAGACTGGAGCAGGACACTTTGAGGGCTGGGAGGTGAAGCACTATCGTATCCACCTGTGGCACCAGGAGTTTAATGAGCCGCTCTTCCCCTTGGGGAACAGGGGCAAAGCCAAGGAGCCCTAAGGAAGGGCCAGCGATCAGGCTGGAGGACGGCAAGTGTTAAGTCCACCAGCCTGTTCCAAACTGGCCACTGCAACTGTACTTTTCTAAGAGAGTTAGCTACAGGAGTATAGTTCAGCTGAGAGTCATTTTAAAAAAACTGGTGAAATATACATAACAAATTCACCATCTTAACTATTTTTAAGTGCATGTTCAGAGGCATTAAGAATATTCACATGGTCATGCAACCATCACCACCATCCATTTCCAGAACTTTTTCATCACCCTAAACTGAGACTCTGTGCCTATTACACAAGAACCCCCCACTCCCTCCAGCCTCTGGCAACCACTCTTCCACTTTCTGTCTCTATGAACTTGGCCACTCTATGTAATTACATAAGTGGAATCACACACTATTTGTCTTTCTGTGTTTGGCTTGTATCACTTAGCCTAATGTCTTTAAGGTTCATCCACATTGTAGCACGTATCAGAATTTCATTCCTTTGTAAAGGCTGCATAATATTCCAGTGTGTGTGTGTGTGTGTGTGTGTGTGTGTGTGTGTGTGTGTGTGTGTGTGTGTGTGTTATGTTTTGCTCATCCATTCATCCACCTTTTGGCTATTGTGAATCATGCTGCTATGAATGTGCGTGTGCAAATATCTGTTCAAGTCCTTCCTTTCAATTCTTTTGTGTAGCAAAGAGTAATTTTAAAATGTAATCTGTAGAAAAAAACTAGTAACTGCTAGAGAAACCTAAAATAATTAAATTTACCTTTCTAAGAATTCAAAAAGGAAGCCATCGTTAGGGTTTTCAGAGCTCATGTTATAAATTATCACAAACTTTTTAAGAAAAATGACAAAGAACTTTCTAGATTCTATTTATTAGAGGACTATACAAATGACAGGAATTAATTATTTTGATGATTACCAAATTTTACACCTGTCATTTATATATTTAATGTTAAGATTATAGCTTTAATTATCAAAATTGACTACTGAACATGAAAATATATTCATTTAATTTCTTAGAATATTTTGGTTATAGCTAACATCATACATATATAAATAAGCATTTTAAAAATACTGCATGGGGTAACATGTAGTTCTAAGGAATATCATGCTTCATGTGATAAGCTTATTCCTCTGTTTTATCAAATACCTACAAGTAAATCAAATTTAAATGGGTGAAGACAAGGCACTTACTATTTAAAGAATCCCTAAAGGAAATCTTTTGGAAAATATACTTTTTGTTATTCAAATGATCACCTGTTAATTTCTCTACTTCAGAACTTCATGTTCTGGCATTTTTTTGAAAAAGAGAAACTCTTTGAGTCTGAAAAATGAATCACCACTTTCTTTTTTTAAAACTTTACCAATTGGGCTCATCATATTATTTTTTTGGCTCAAAGCATTATGCTGTATCTTTGGCTATTTTGAGCACACTGAAAAGTAGAAAAGAGCATCACTCAACATTGAGAAAGAATGTAAAAGGGCAATATTTTCCCAGGATTGTCCATACAGAAGCCAGCTGTCAGAGGCCCAGGGAGACACCACATGCTTTAATGGACTGTCTCGCCTTCTCCTTTTTCCTCTCACCAGCTCGCCTTTTTCCTCCTATTTCATTAATGGCCAATTCCTGTCTCTTCTCTTTTCAGGATATTTCTGGCCTCACTCTCCTCTCTTCTCTCTGAAATGCCCTAGTTCAAGACCTCACTGACTTCTGTTTAGTGTGTTGTCTCCAGTCTCTCTCATCATTTGCCATTGCCTCTGCTCCCAAGTCCATACTCCTCAGCTCGACATGGAAAACTTTCCATAATTTGACCCCAGTCTTTTTTCCTAGTCTAACTTGCACTCTTGTTCCTCATGCACCTTGGACTGTAGTGAAATCTGCTCCTTCTGGGTTCCCTCTGAGTTCCTGCCTCCAAATCTTCACTCCATGTTATTTTCTCTGTCTTCCCTGTTTCTCCTTCCTGGAAACTCAGGCTCTCATCTGTACTCTCATGGGGAGTTATTGATTTGTCTCTTAAAATGCTTGTCACTTTCTACCCCATGTGTCAGTTATCTGTGTTTATACCTCAGTCCCTCATGTCTCCTATCTAATAAAAGTTCAGGAATGATCATGGGATACCAAGCAGTATCAGTAGCCTTGTTTCATAATTGTATTACTCTTATGAACAGTCAGAGTTTTGAGTTATGTGCAATAATAATAAAATAATACACAGAGGACATGTTGTGCTTTCCAAATCTATTACCTATTATCACAAGACTTCTGAAAGAGGTGACATCTCTAATCCTCATTTGACATGAGCAAAATGAAGCAAAGATCTAGGAAAACACCAGTGTTGCTGTATCACGCGAACAGGAATTTGTGAAGGTGTTAGAAAAACATAAAGTATTCACAAGAATGAAGCTCAGCCTGACTACGCACCCTTTGCTACAGTCTCCAGACAGCACTACCTATGAATTCAGGAATGTCTTGATTTATGAGGATCATCAAGATTAACAAAACTTCAGATGAAACACAAGAGTGAGTGTGTTCTCTCATGACAATAGAAATCGCCACAGATCACTATTAGTAATGTTCTTTAGGACAGAGTCTCCTTTTTATTTTATTTTTTAAAAGATTTTTAAAAACTTATTTGAGAAAGAGAGAGAGAACACGAGCAGGAGGAGGGGCAGAGAGAGAAGCAGGATCCCCCTGAGCGGTGGGGGGGGGGGGCGCTGAATCCCAGGACTCCGGCATCATGACCCGAGCTGAAGGCAGCCAACCAACTGACTGAGCCACCCAGGCACCCCCAGATTCTCCTTTTTTAATTCAGAGAGCCATTAGCAGGCATCTGCCTGGATTTGCCTTGCTCTCAAGTGCAAATCTCACCTCCAGTCAATCTCCTGTCATTGAGGTAACTTTGTACACAGAATCAGGCTAGTGGCAAAGTATCCCAAGGAGCCTTTACCTGTTATAACTCACTCTTCACCCCTGCAAGGCAATTCACAAGAAATTCTTTGAATCTCTGGCTTCCATTATGCCTCTTTATACTATTAAATAGATTTAGAGCACTTTACCTGTTTTGTCCATCACTTTTTCAATGGAGTACACATAAGCCATTAGAAAGGAGCGCTTTTTTAAAAGTACACAACGGAAAGCCAACCCAGCCCTATAGCATGCAAATACCCTGGCCAAAGCTAGCAGAGTCTGTTAGGCAAATCCTCTCTTGGAGATACCTTTTATTTCCTTTGGAGTGTCCAGCAGCTCTCTGTTGTTTTACCTCCTAGCACTCAGCAACATAAGAGCTATTTACCCAACACAACTGGGGGTCCTTACATATAGAACATTTTAGCATATGTTTAATAAAATACATTTGATATATCTAGATTTTTTAAAAGATGATTAAACGTAAACCTTCCCTTTTTGGAGTAATCCTGGCTGTGAGCTTCTTGGCCCTTGTACTTATTTCTTCAACACAGACGATTTCTAGCATGTGGTGCCCATGGACAGCTCAGCCAAGACCATGCCATTTTTCCCTCCTCTGGGACCCAACGCCCAACATCTCATACTTCAGTGAGGCCTCCCACCAGACCCTGTTGGCTCAAGGCCCTTTGTTAATTTGCCTAATCCTTTCTGCCGGCAAAGGCAGCAATGCCACTGAGGACAGAGCTGCATTAGTCAATAATCTGCTTCCTCTGATCTTGCTAACAAATATGAAGAGATGGGTGAATAGGCTCAACAGCCAAGTATTCTGGGCTTCATGTATGCTACCGGGTGAAAATATTGGTAGAAAAGCTTCAGTAACCATGAATGGATGGTCTTGTGGTTTTACATACCTTTCTAGACTCCTGAGATTTACTGTTGGGTAGTTTCTGATAAAGAACTGCCACAGTATAAATGCAATGTAATTCTTAGACCCTCAGACTCGCATTTCAGAAAAGCAGAAGTTGAAATCCAGCTCTGTGTTGTAAAACAATCTTAACGTAAGTTGCTTAACCTGTTTCTTCCTCTGCCAAACAAGAGTGGGACGACCCCCACTGGCCTCTGTCTGTAGACGCATCTGAGGGCCCCTGGACAAGCGCACAGTGCAGGGCAAGAAGGACGGTTATGCCCAGGATTAAGTGGGAGGCTTTGTTGTGGTGCACAAGTGCTTTCTCTTTATAATGTCTACGTAGACACAAAACAGTAGGAAAAGGAAAATAACCAGCAAGAGGGGGATTTATAAGAATGAACTTTTACCTGATAAAAAAGGGACTGTATACATTTCATTACAGTTCTAATTATACTGAGTGTCTTCACTCTCCAAGGCACTTTCTAGGTGTTAAAAACACCAGAAAAATAAAATGCAATCCCTGACCTCAATGTGCTTACATTTGGTGTATATGTCTTTGGGCGTGTCTGTGTGTTGTGACTATATGTGTGTATACGTGTGTGTCCATGTCTGTGTGTCTGGGTTCACACTAAACTGAGGTACACTGGAGCTTGCTATTCTAAGGAGCACGGTTTACACGGGGAGTCCAGGCTGATTGGCAAGGATCTGGAAAAGCTTCACAGACAAGTCTGTGTGTGTGCTGGGCCCTGACAGGAATGAACTTCTGCAAGCAGAAATAGAGAAGGGATTTGGGAAGAAAGAAAAAAAAATACGTGAGAAAAGGCGGGGAGTGGAGATAGTGCAAGGCATGTCCCATGGATAGCAATGTGCTGATGTGTACAGGTAATGTCAACTGGACACCTGTGAGGCCTTTACCTGCCTAGGAGGCACCAAAGACAGGCAGGAGGGGTCCTCTACATCTCCAGCAGTCTCTCAACCTGCACTTATACCGCCTCTGAATCAAAATGAGCCACATCAAGGCTGTTTCTCTGACTCTGCCCTTGTCCTTCAGTTTGGCACAAAAATGGCACTTTTTTCTGCTTACAAGACAGATTCTAAGGATCATACTTGGAATTTAGAGTTCTGAGGAAGTGTTTCTATGTACACAGGAAGGCTGGCAAAACAAGAAAGGCATTCCACCTCCCAAAACACTCTTGTTTTTCCTAACTCATTTAACTATAAGAAAACTAAGAATCCTTTAAACTCCTATAAGGTATGAGACTCAAGTAGTTCTACTGTAGTATTCTCCAAGTGCATTGCTAACAATAAAGAGAACATTCACCATTCATTCATTCTTTCCTTCATTCAACAACTATTTACTGAACACCTATCATGCAACACAGCTGGTCTAGGCACTGGGGATGTGGTAGAGAACACAGTAGATAGCCCCCCACCCTGCCCTGCCATGGAGCTCACAAGCTAGTGGGTGGAGACTGACAATAAATGAAACAAGCAAGTCAAAGAGTAAGCCAGACTATGAGATGCACCATGAAGATAAGGGGCAGGGAAAGAACATAGGTAGTGCCGGTGACATGTGAGCTAATACTTGAAGGAAGAGAGGGGTAGAGATTCATGCAGATATCTATGAGAAGAGCCTCTGTGGCAGGAGGAGCAGCAATGCAAAAGCCCCGAAATGCACCTGAGGTGGTTGAGGACGCCAGGATGCCTAAAGCTGAATGAGGGAAGGAGATGGTAGTGAGATATAAGGGCAGAGATGCAGCAGCAATCAGGAGGCTGGAGCGAGAGGACCATTAGTAGAGTGCAGATTGTGGAAGCAACTAGAAGTTGATATTTCATGGTGGAGAAGTGAATGATCAATATTAGCAGATGCGGCTAAGAGGTCAAGTAAGGTGAGGGCTGAGAATGGACTCCTGAAGTCAGTCAACGCCGTGGAGGTGGTGGTTGGTGACCCTAACTAGAAGGGATTAGGTGGAGGGATGGGAGCAAAAGCCTGATTGCAGCAAATTCAATGGAGAAAGGGAGGGAAAGAATAGACCACAAAGCATTTTGCCGAAAAGGGAGCAGAGATATGAGTGGTCACTGGATGAGGAAATGCTGCCAAGAAAAGTTGTTTTAATATAAGGAACCCATACAACCCAATAGCAAAAAGGCAGATAATATGATTTAAAAATGAGCAAAGGACCTGAATAGACATTTTCCCAAAGAAGACGTGCAAATGGCCGGTAGGTACATGAAAAGGAGCTCCACATCACTCATCATCAGGGAAATGCAAATCAAAACCACAATGAGATACCACCCCACACCTGTCAGAAGGGCTGTTATCAAAAAGATAAGAGAACAAGCGTTGGCATGGATGTGGAGAAAAGGGAATCCTTGTGCACAGTTGGTGGGAATGCAAATTGGTGCAGCCACTATGGAAAACAGGATGGAGGTTCCTAAAAAATTTAAAAATAGAGCTACCATATGATCCAGCAATCCGACATCTGGGTATCTATCGAAAGGAAATGAAATCACTATCTCAAAGAGATGCCTGTACCCCATATTCATTACAGCCTTATTCAAAGTAGCCAAGATACAGGAACAACTGAAGTGTCCCCCAATGGATGAATGGATAAAGATGTTGTGGTATTTAGCCATGAAGAAGGAAATCCTGCTATTCAACAACATGGATGAACCTTGAAGGCAATATGCTAATTGAGATAAGTTAGAGAAATAAAAGTACTTCTTGATACTACTTATATGTGAAATCTAAAAAGAGCTGAACTCATAGAAACATATACAGCATGGTAACTATAGTTATAATACTGTATTATATATTTGAAGTTTGTTAAGAGAATAGATCTTAGGGAGCTGGGGTGGCTCAGTCGTTAAGCGTCTGCCTTCAGCTCAGGTCATGATCCCAGGGTCCTGGGATCGAGTCCCACATCGGGCTCCCTGCTCGGTGGGAAGCCTGCTTCTCCCTCTCCCACTCCCGCTGCTTGTGTTCCTGCTCTCGCTGTCTCTGTCTCTGTCAAATAAATAAATAAATAAAATCTTAAAAAAAAAAAGGAGAATAGATCTTAAATGTCCTCATGGCAAAAAAAAAAACCCACAAAGGTAACAATGTTAGGCGATGGATCTGTTAATCTTATTGGGGTAATCATATATATGTGTGTGTGTGTGTGTGTGTGTGTGTGTGTGTGTGTGTGTGTATATGTGTGTATATATATATATATATATCCAATCATCACATTGTATACCTTAAACTTACACAATGTCATTTGTCAATATATCTAAATAAAGTCGGGGGGGTAGTAAAAAAAAAGAAATTGAAAAGCTGTTTTTGTTTGACTGATCCTTTTTGTTTTGTCCTGTTTTTTAAGTGAGAGAAATAACAGCCTGTTAGTAGGCTGATAGGAATGGATTCAGTAGAGTGGAAAACTGATGATGCTGGAGAGAGAAGGGGAGTCGTTGGAGAGGGAGACTCTAGTGGACAAGTGAATGGGATTACCTTAGGCAGCAACAGAGACAGTTCATGACCTGGAAAAAAAGAGAAGGCAAAGCAGCCGAGCACCAAGGCTGGAATGCAGATGAGTGCCTGGAGCTCATGGAGATCCTCTTCCGACAGCGCCATCCTCTTCTCATTGGGAGTGTGCAGGGGGCTCGTGGTAGAAGAGGAAGACAAGGGTGGGTCAAGCGGGGCCTGGGGTGCTTGACCCTGAGTGGGGAGGAGGTATGACATGATCTGACCTGCATTTTGGAAGCTCCCAATGGCATGTGGGTTCTGAAGGGAGACAAAGATGGAAACAAAGCAGCAAAGAGTTAGGAGGTTACAGCAATGACCTAGGATGAAGATGAGATGTCTATGGGCTTTTGTCATAGACCACAGTGGTAGCAACGGAAGTGGTAGCAACAGATCAGATTCTGAATATATTCTGAATACAGGTGAGTATGGAAGAGTCAGTCAAGTACAGGGTATTTTATTGTTTTGCACCCAAAGGAATACAACAAAACCAAGAGATGTTATTACAACACTTAAGACAAAAAGCAGTCACATTTCAGGTGCTTTTTACTGACAATAATCCAGTTTTTAACTACCAAAGACTATTCCAGAACTGTGGCAATCTCAGTAAGTGAGGCCAGTAAACACATAAAAACCTGTTGGTATTATAAAGCATTGTAGAAATTGAAGCTGTGGTTAAAAGCAAGGCATCTGTATCTGGTCCAATAAGCCAATTGTCAGGAATGAGTCAATAAATCACAAAATTAGTGTGAAAAATATTTCAAGCTTTCCAAGATCAAAGAACGGATAGTAAAATACTAACTTGATGTCCTTTTAACTTTCTTTCCTCAACATTTATTAGTGTTTGACCTCCCTTGAAATGAGAGTTCCATTATAAGGTCTTTTGATAAATGGATTGAAAGGTTGCTCAAAGCACTCCATCGTCACTCAGTATTTTCTATTCTCCAGTGAAACACTATTAGTCTGCATTTTATAGTAACTGTCCTCAGCATATCAAAAACATGCATCTCTACTCAACACAGAGAAGAACTAAGAGGATTGCCCTTTCTCTCCCTTCTCTGCCACTGGTAACTACGATTACAGATACTCTTACAGATAAAGTAGGAACATGCATATTTACATAGCATGGTAAAAGTGTGACCATGCCTGGTCATTCACGAGGCCTACTGTGAACACATTTAATCTAATATTTAGGGCTTGAAACAACCAAAATAAATGAGGAGCCCAGTTCCCCTTTTCAAATTTATAGCAAACTTCCTAGAGAGTAGAGGGCAGAGATCCCTCTCTCTTCTTTCCCTATGTCAGGTTTGGTTTAAGAAGCATTAACCATTTTTGTCACCCAGATGTTCTCTGCCATCCTAAAGGGCATATAAGACAGATTCCTATAAGAATCACGGCAATTTTTAACCAAATAATTAAACGTCTGGAATTTAATATTAAAGAAACAAAGATGCATAAAGATTTAGCTGCAAAATCCTAAAATTTGTATGGATCCACAGAAGATCTCGAATAGTCAAAGCAATCTTGATAAAGAAAAATAAAAGTGGAGGTATCACAATTCCAGACTTCAAGTTATATTACAAAGCAGTAGTAATTAAAACAGTATGGCACTGGCATAAAAATAGACACATAGATCAATGGAACAGAATCGAAAACCCAGAAATAAACCCACAATTTTATAGTCAATTAATCTTCAACAAAGGAGGAATGAATGTACAATGGGAAAAAGACAGTCATTTCAACAAATGGTGTTGAGAAAACTGGAAAGCCACATGCAAAAGAATGAAACTGAACCACTTTCTTCCACCATACACAAAAATAAACTCAAAATGCAGTAAAGACCTAAATGTGAGACCTGAAACCTTTATAAAAATCCTAGGAGAGAGCATAGGCAGTAATCTCTCTGACATTGGCCATAGCAATAGTTTTCTAGAGATGTCTCATGAGGCAAGGGAAATAAAAGCAAAAATAAATTATTGGGACTACATCAATAAAAAGTTTCAGCAGAATGAAGGAAATAATCGACCAAACCCAAAGGCAACCTACAGAATAGGAGAAGGTATTTGCAAATAACACATTTGATAAAGGGTTAGTATCCAAAATAAACAAAAAACTTAAACAACTCAACACCCAAAAACAAATAATCTAAAAATAGGCAGAAGACATGACCAGACATTTCTTCAAAGAAGACACACAGACGACCAACAGACACATGGAAAGATGCTCAACATCACTCATCATCAGGGAAATGGAAATCAAAACCACAATGAGCTATCACCTCACACCTGTCAGAATGGCTAAAATGAAAAGCACAAGAAACAACAAATGTTAGCAAGAATGTGGGGAAAAAGGAACCCTCTTGCACTGTTGGTGGGAATGTAAATTGGTGAAGCCATAGTGGGAAACAGTATGGAGTTTCCTCAAAAAATTAAAAATAGGGTGACTGGGTGGCTCATTTGGTTAAGCAACTGCCTTTGGCTCAGGTCATGATCCTGGAGTGCCAGAATCGAGTCCCGCATTGGTCTCCCTGCTCAGCAGGGAGTCTGCTTCTCCCTCTGACCCCCCCGCCATGTGTTCTCTCTCCCTCTCTCTCTCAATCTCTATCTCAAATAAATAAATAAAATCTTAAAAAAAAATTTAAAAATAGAACTACCCTACAATCCAGGAATTGCACTACTGGGTATTTACCTGAAAAATACAAAAACACTAATTCAAAGGGATACATGCACCCCTAGGTTTACTGAAGCATTATTTGTAATAGCCAAACTATGGAAGCAGCTCAAGAGTCCATCAATAGATGGATGGATAAAGAAGAAGTGATATAGATAGATAGATAGATAGATAGATAGATAGATAGATAGAGATAGAGCTAGCTAGCTATCCAGTGGAATATTATTCAGCCATAAAAAATACTGAAATCATCACAGCATGATTATCAGAAAGAAAAATTGAAGTCAACCTAAATGTCTAACAACAGGTGACTGGTTCAAAAAAACAAGTTCTATCCATGCAAATGAACTGTGCATAACCATTAAAAATGATGTCAAATACTTAAGATAAAGAAATATATTCAGTGGATTTTGAAAGAAAATCAATATAAATTGTCTGACCACATTTTTGTAAGTAGAAAATATATATTTACATGTATTTATGTATATAGAAGGAAATTAGAAGCATAAACATCAAAAGATTTATGTGACTATTTCTAAACACAGGATTTTCAGGGAGGCTGTCCTTTTGGCTCATCAGTACTTTGTTCTAATTTTTCCATAAGCATCCTTTTATTAATCGTGTAATTGGAAATGTATCAGTAAAAGTTACTAAACATTATTCACGGTGGCACTCAAGTCTCATAAGTCTGGCCAAATGCACCCCTATGGCTCCTAACCTTGCTTGCTTTCTAGACATGTGGTTATGTTAGTGTTTAAGCCCTAATGTGGCCCAGAGATGGCCTTCTTCCATAGATCTCTGACGATCTGCTCACAGTCAGGCTGACGACATTCTTCAGGCAACAAGGGTAAGAAATAGGTAACAGCCACAGATTTTAATACCCACAGAACCACAAAGAACGAGGCTTTAACTATAAGCTTCAAAAGAGATATGTCATAATGTTGGTTTCCTTTGCATGAAAGCAATAGGAATTGTCTAGCAACCAAGTGTAGCCAGCACATCTATGGCGGTTAGAAGGTAGGGCACATAGGGGAGAAAAGAAAAGGCCCAGAAAGTGATCACGAACTCAGTGCATATTTGGTGGGATGGGCCTTGTGCTATAAAACAGCAAAGCACAGTTAGGGAAATTCCAGGTAATTTCAAGAATAAGACCCAGTTAGGCCTAAGCAATTTCCAAAGATTCCTTTAAATTAAGGATGAAGTCCCCAAAGAACTAAATTCTAATACCTTGAACTTCAAACAAACTGCTTTAAAAGCAACACTAAAAACATCAAACAGAAAGTAGATTAAGTGCATGCTCCATCTGTAAGAGCGTGCTTACCACAAACTCAATTACTTGTCGCAAAATGAGATCCCAGTTTGGATTTACTGATAGGCTTATCCTGACAAATGAGAATGACAGATCTAAGAGGAGAAAGCTTCTGTTTCTTGGTTACACTCAAAACCACAGCTCCAGGTAAATGCATAAACAGGTAGCTATGCTTTGCAAAACAAAACAACCCCTTGTAAAACAAAACAGTGCGTTTCTATAGGCAAAGTCAACCCCGGTATAGACTTTTATCTTTTAGGCCATCTATTTGAATATAGAAAACACTAGGGTATATTTGTGTTGGGAAATAGGTCCCAACTCCCACAGCGCCCCTGCCCAGGGATAATGTTTATTCCAAATTAGTATGTTCTCTCTGTTCAGTTCTACGGTTTGCTTGTATCCGATTTTGGCCTATTTTTCAGCTCCGAGCAGAGGGCAGAAGCATGTGGGCCTCGCTCCCCCGTTAGTGCACTCATGCCTACCCTCCGTCATGCTGGCCTTTGTGAGGCTGCCAGCATCCTCCTCTCGGGGACATCTGTTGCCTTGCTTCAAGCAAGGCGCTTCCTAAGCACGTGACTGGGCCGTGCAGAGTCAGACAGTGCCACCTCCAACAAGAGGCGTCTGTCCACCTCGCCTCTCCCCTGTCATTTCCTCCTCCAGCCTCGGCCTCAACAAGTGGCCAAGCCTCACACAAGCTGTCAGGGACAGATGCTATGTGAAAAGAGGAAATTGGACTCAAAGATGCTACAGCTTTTTTAATTAAGTCCAACCTAAAAGCCAAATAGTGAGGCATGAAATGAATACTTACTTGCAAATAAGCACCACATTTCAAAACCAAATGCACTGGTTCGGGTTAGCAGGCAACTTCTTAGCTTTCTCAAATGTCATACTGTTCCTCCTTCAGTGCGTTGGATATTTTCACATCTGCAGTGGACAATTTGTTTTGCATTGGTACAGGAGTATCCTGAGTTTTCTCTTGTCATTTCCTTCCTCCGCCGTCCCTGGGCTAGTTGAGTTGGCAGGACCGAAGGTGTCCACACACAGCCAAATGTTCACTCACATCTATTCACTCACCTCCTCGCTCCCTCACTCCACAAACACCCACCGGTGCCCACTACACATCAGGCCTGGCTTCACATTCTCCAAAAAAGGAAGAATAACATTCTGGCTTTCCTCTTCCCAGCTCCCCGAGATAATTCTAGTCATTTGCTTTTGTCTCCATTTTCTCTAGTTTACTATTTGTTTTCTATTCTGGTCCCTTATTGTTTCTCCCTGCGAACTGCCTGCTAATTAAAGCGGACTAGAGGCCCAGGGCCTCTGCTATAATTCTCAGCTTACATCACCAAGATCCTTGTTGATTATTAAGGATGGTGAGGACTCAGGGAGAAGAACACAGGGAGTTTTAGAGAGAAGAAAGTAGGAAAGAGAAAAAAAGAAAAAAGAAAACCCTTCAGACACAGAAGGAAAATAGAGAAGACAAACCTTATGACATACCTTAGAAATTCTAAGGTAATCACAAAATACAGATGGGCCTCATTAAGATTTATTATTTTTCTAATTTCCTTTCCATCCTTTCAACCACAGAGAATGAAATCTATTATTGAAGGTGCTTGAGAAAGTTTTCATATATTGCAAAATCAGTAAGTGGTGGGGCGGGGTACCTCAGGCATCATCTCGCCTGCTTTACAGACCAGGAAACCAGGGAGAAGGGCTTGTCCAAGACCACACAGGGAGGTACTGGCTGAGGCCAAGTTGGAGTCCCAGGTTTTCTGATCTTCTCCCTTTCCTATTTGTAGCCCCAGCCCTCTTCCGCAATTCAGTGTTTTCTATTATATCAACGTTATAGAACATTGCATGGGTTGCGAGAGAAAGTAGATAAAGCATACGCTGGCTAGGGAAATCAAGTTATAGTGTTTGGAGTTTTCCTAGAAAATCATGACCTGAAGTAGTTTTTAAAGAATTTCTGAAAAGGGGGCGCCTGGGTGGCTTAGTCGGTTGAGGCTCTGACTCTTGATTTCTGCTTGGGTCCTGATCTCACAGTCCTGGGATCTAGCCCTGCATCAGGCTCCCCGCTCAGCACAGAGTCTGCTTGTCTCCCTCTGCTCCTCCCCTGCTCTCTCTCTCTCATAAATAAATATTTTTTTTAAAAAGAATTTCTGAAAAGTAAATTTCAAACAAACACAACTGAGAAAATGGGAAGGAGCAGGAATTGACTTGTTCCAAGAGCATACTCACCATTGGGTAACAGTCAGTAAAGGAATATCTGACTTTGGATTATTTTTGTCTTAGTTTTACTAAGGAAGACAGAACGTAAAAGTGCGTAAGAATTTGATTCCCCTCGATCTACTAGTTAGAACCCTTTGGGTTAAGTGACAGAAAAGGTAGCCTAAGTTGGCAGATGCAAAACAAAGAATATATTGTTCTAAGAACCAAAACATCCAGAGGTAGGTCTCACTTCATGCACGGCTTGGCGCAGAATTTGGATGGTGACTAACACTTGCGTAGTCCATGCTGGGTACTGCTCTCAGTGTTTCACACGACTCGCCTATCTCAAAACAACTCTGTGAGCAGCTATTACAATGATTCCCACTTCATAGATGGAAGAAACTGAGGCACAGAGACTAACTTGTCCTGAGTGACCCCATTAGTAGATGGCAGAGCAATTCAAACCCAAGCAATCTTGCTCTAGAGTCTAGATCTTCATCACTGCCTCCTTGTATCACCAGAGTCCAGATTTTCATCACAGCCTCCTCATATCACCAGAGTCCAGTTTTGTTCTATCTTTCATCTCTGCTGCCTGTGTGTTTCCATTCTTTTTGAGATTCTCCCCTCCTAGAAGCAAGATAGCTTGAAACAGCTTGAGCCTCAAAACTTGACAGTCCCAAGGTCCAGCCAAAAAGACCAAGGGTTTCTTTTTCTTACATCCTGACAAAAGTCTCCCTGGTTATCTCACTGACTTGAGTCAAACATGAGAGAATGCTAACGTTCTGACTGGCCAATCCTGGGTCCCCTAGCCCCATGGAGCAGAAGGTGGCGACTCCCCCAAACAGCCCCAGAGAAACTGAAATAGTTATCAGAGATGGTGAATGGATACTGGCTGGTAGAAACAACTGGTGAACACCACATTGTAAAATGTCACCACAAGAATTAAAATACTTTGCTTTCAATTGCCCAATAGGAGCTCTTGGTCTTCAGGAATTATAGGTATTCCCTAAGACCGGTGGCAACGTTCATTTTTATGAAGGAGAAAGGTATATGACACAAATCAACCAAGATAAGACAATCATGGTATATTTATAATCATGGACTACCTCTACCAGGCCCATTCATATTAGTTTTAGGATTCTTCAGTGAATCCATGGAATCAGAGAATCTTCTCCTTAGGGTGGATATGGCAGCTCATCCATCCTGAGATCTCACATAGAGCACAGGCTGTCCCCAGACCATACCCTCTGTTTTATAAGGCAGGTCTGTTTCTCACCTTTCACATAAGGCAGGGCTAGTGGGGAAAGGGCAAAAGGACAGGAAAAAGAAAGGTGATACTCCAGAAGACACCTGCCTTTACCTCTGCACCGTGGAAACTGTAGCACCGTACTCAGCCCTGTCTCCTCATTTCCCTCGCCACCCCATCCCCACGTGCAGCCCTTGCCTGTACTTTCGCACCTCTCCACGTGTCCTGATTGTCACACCAAGGCCCCTCGTCTACCTCTCATTATAAAACACTTAGGATCTGCTGCTCCTCTGAAGCCTCAATCCTTTAGGCATCCCAAGGTCCTCTATCCTCCTCTAAATCATCTTTATCTTTTCTCTTGGGAGTCTAAGCGGAAACAAAGAAAGGCGACCAGAGATTGCAGTTGTGGGAGGAAATGTTTATCTACAGGGGGCCAAACCACAATGCGTGCATGGGATGTCCAACCTGGAACCGATGCTCTGAAGTGTCTGTGAGCTCCTCTAGGAGCTATCATGACCTCCTAGCTGTGGGAGGCCAAGGAACAAGACTCAACACCCTGTACCTGGACTCCAGGAAATATTTCATTTGTTTCTGAGGGTGCCTTTATGAGATGGATGACTGCCAGCAGATGATACGATTAGTTGGATTTGAGACTATGTGAAGGACCCAAGCACTGGAAGTGGGCCATCAAAATGGTGCCAGAGGACTCTGACTTCAGCCCTGTCCGGTTCCAGAATTCTGTCAATAACCCTACGAGGATATTTACGGCACACTGATCAAATAATTAAGAGTTGGGGGGATGCTGGGAAGAAGACAATAGTGTTGGATGACATAATCAGGATCGAGCAAGATACATACCAGATTCCTGATGAGACAGAGTAGTGATGAATGTTAAGCCTGTATTGGGGTTAAAATAAACACGTACAAGTTCATGACTGTGGAGACACACCTCAGCAGGCTGTGTGTGAGAAAAGGAGTTTCACTCTACTTGTGGTATGAGTCAACACTGCAGGGTGGTTACCAAAAACTCTAATGTGGTCTAATGCTGTCCTGATGGAAACAGAACATTTGGACTATGGCTTGTGTTAGGCATGCTGTATTTTATGTGAAGCAGACCACACCAGGAGTTTTGTGCTTAGTCCCTGCTGTGCTCTTAAGAGAAAAACAGGAGCAACCTGCAATTCAGTAGGAAAGGGGTGACTGTTATGGTGAAGGGACTAGAAACTCCTGTGAGAGCATGAGGATGTTCTGCCTGGAAAAGGGAAGGCTTATGTGAAACATGAGAATGATCTTGAAGGATATGATAAGTTGTCTTGGGAAAGAAGGGATCCGTTTGAGGTCTGTATCGCCGATGGCCAAACCTGGACCAACAGTGGGAGTGACAGGTATCCTAGAGGGCCTATAGCAACTGGACTGGCTGATCGCAAAGGTTCTTGTTCAGTCCTGAAGTTCCAGGAAGTCACGATTTTGAGATGTGGGTGAAAAGGCACACTGAAGTAGTGGGGAGCCAGAATCCCGAGGTTCAAATCCTAGTGTCCTAGTTTTTTATTGCCGTGCAACAAATCAACACAGACTTAGTGGCTTAAAACAACAGGTACCTACTACCTCACAGTTTCTATAGAACAGAAGCACAGGCAGGGCCTAATTGGGTCTTCTACTCAGAGTCTCTCAAGGCTGAAATCAAGATGTCCACTGGAGTGTGCTTCTTTCTCGAGCTCAGGGTTCTCCTCCAAATTGGCAAAACTCATTCCCCTGAGGCTGATGACTGAGCTCCTCATTTCCTTGGGAGCCGTTGGCCTGGGACCACTCTCAGCTCCTAAGGCCATTCTAATTGATTCCTGCCACGTGATCCCCTCCACAGACTTTCAAAACATGGCTGTTGTCTTCTTCAAGACCAACAGAAGAATCACTTGCTTTGCTTCTCTCCCTCCAGGGGAAGGCCTGGACCCTCTTATAATGGGCTCGCCTGAGTAGGTCAGGCCCACCCTAGGACTCTCTTAATTCATTCAAAATCAACTAATGAAGGACCATTATTATATCTTCAAAATCACTTTCTCCTTGCCATATAATCAGAAGAGTGAAAACCTGCCATCTTTACAGTCCTGTCCACACTCAGAGGAGAAATTTGGGGGGCCATCCTAAAATTCTGCCAATCACACATTGCTTTTCCGCTCATAGATTCAGATCTCAGGCGAGCTGCTCGGCCTCTCTGTAACTCAGTTACTTCAACCATAAAGTGGGGATAAGGACGCCTCAAAAGGTTGCTAGGAGGCTTAAAGGGGTTAACTCCACAAAGCACTTAGAACATAACCTGGCCAGGAATCCGCGGGATCCTTAGGAACAACTGAATCCACGTGCGGTCAGACGTCCTATGGTCACTGTGCTCGCAGGCAGGGGCTGTTTTGCGGAGAGCTGGCTTCTGTGTTCTCTCCTACCGGCCAGTTCTTCTCTTTGCTGCCACTCTCACCATTTGGCTGTAATCTCCTCTGCCGCTTCGGGTGTCTCCACCACCTGCTGTTATCCTTCCTTTTCTCTGTGCTTCTTCCCCCCATCAGTCCTTTTCTTCTTTCTCTGTTACTTCTCTCATTATTCTCATTTTTTTTTTTACACTGGCAAGATTTGCTATTATTAGCCCTGCAAATAAGACTACGTCTTCAGATCAGCTACCATTCTGTCATGTGGTCTAGATGACGTTGGCTCTTTTTGTTAGCATTCACAACGCCTGAGCCCTAAAAACTGGGTGTTTTTTTGTTTTGTTTTGATTTGATATTGTTTCAGATTCCTGAAGTTATTAAATTTTGACTTATTTTCCCTTTAGGTTAAAAATTCTCTTTTACCAAGCAGATAAATCAGAAAGTAATGTTTCACCTTTCAAAACAATTCAGCATCAGAACTTCCTTCTCGTAGAAAAATCCCCCAGCACAGTTAAAACATTATTCATCTGATAACAATTGATTCTCAGAAACAATTTTCAGGAACCCTTCTATTGCGCAAAGTGAATCGCTCCTGGTTTGCAATCTAGTTTGCCGATGAAAACTATAATGGGAGGCTAGCAAAGGGAAAAAGCAAAGCAATCTCAATCTGCCAAAGTCAACGTAAACCGCCAACACAGCTGTGGCTGTCTGCAGTCTTGCAAAATACAATACTTTTCAGCCCCGTGCCCTGCACATAGTAGGTACTCAGTAGAACTTTTCTGAGTTGAATTGAGGAGATGTCTCCATAAGCAACAACCACGAATCCATTTAATTAGTGTTCCTTCTCTCAGATTCCTAACTCCAACATGAAGAGTTTTCAAAACAAACAGAAGAACCAGTAGTAATGAATGTGGTTCGACGCAGACGGCTTGTATGGACAAACGAGCTGACATGCACTATCAGTTACATCTTCAGTGCTCGGTGAAAACCAGGTGAGGTCATAACTCCTATTCTGACCAGTTCAATCATGCCACTGAAAGTCAACATGACTGTCTCTACACTGCTTATGCTGGAAGCCGGAAGGTGAGTCCAGAGTGTCCCCACCACTCCAGCCACCCCCAGTGCCCAGGCAGCAGAAACTGGTGGCGCCTCTCTGATAGTCGGCATCCCCGGGCAGAGTGCAGTTCATGCACCAGGAACTGAAACCAGGAAGAGGCACTGACCCCAGGGCCATCTGTGTAACTCAGGGGAGATTAGGACACAGAGGGACCCCCCCCACGTACAGTCACCCCACTCATAAATATCTCTTACAGGCTCTGGATGGATAAGGCTCTGAGGGATTGATCCTTGGGTGTAACTGTTAGTATTTTCGGTGAGAACATCTGTTTCCAAGTTTGTTGCCGAAAATCTGTCTTCTTTGCTAAGCTGTAAGGAATAAAGCATAGGAACGAGGTCTACTCCCAATGCCCGGCAGAGTGTCTTATACTCAGTAGAATAATTGTTCAATTAATTAACAAAGGAACAAATGAATGGAGTCTTACATCCTAAATGTAGGAGTAATGGCAAGTTTCCCAGGGTATTCAAAACACACTGTAGCTCATCGGCTGGTACGTCTTATTTGAGTTCCAGGTGTAACTAGGTTCCTGCATGCTAATCAACGCTGCCTGTTCATAACTGATCCGCCCGGAGAGCCTGTCTGCTCTGCTGGTTCTTCCTCCACGCGGTTCTTTAAATCCTGCTGTTCCCTGGGTTTCCACTTTAGACTTGGTCTCTTCCCTTCCCTTCTCTCTCTCACTCTCCTTGGGTTAACTCATTCACTTCCATGGATGTGGTTACCACCTGTGTGTCACTGTCACCTCCAACCCTCATCACCCAAAGGCAATGGGAAACCCCAACTGTATGTTCCTCAAACTCAAAGCCCCCAACCCTAGCTCATTACCTTCCCTGCCCCTCTAAAGCACTACTTCTTCTTTATTTTTAATCACAAAAGACTCGTCCTCACTCACCTTCATTATCCAATCAATTCTGTCTCCTAAAAGGAATCATACTGCCTGATCCTTTCCATCCTAGTTCCCACATTCTTAGCTGAGAACCTCTTTATTTTTACAACAGCCTCCTAAGAGGGCCCCTGCTGCCTTCCCTGCCCTGCACTCTGATTCGGGGTCCCCACTGCTGCCAGAAGATCCTTCTAAAACAGAAGCCGGATTGTATTACTCCTCCACTTAAAAGCCTTCTATTAAAATACTAGCAGTCTTAATGTTCCCCCAGCCAGGATTCTTGTCTACCGACATTAAACAACCCCAGAGAAAAGTTCTTCAAACATGGACATGGCAGCCACCCAGTGAAGTGGATGGCTCATCTTGGAACCCCAGAGAAAAGCCCACAAAGGCAATACCACCCATGCATACAGCTTCTCAAGTGCCTCACTCAGAAATACTCGGACAGACCAGAATCATCGATGAGATATGATGAGACCCTGCAATGTGAGTGAGAGACCAAGAAAAATATACAAAAGACACAGAAATAATGTATCAAACAAGGAATTTGGGGAATGATTTCATTAATTCACTCAACAAACATTTTGAGGACTTTTACTGCAGGTTTACATCACGCTGGGCTTTATATTGTTAGTTAAATTAGATGGAATTAAATTAAATTAGTGGAAAACAACTGAAGTAGGTCACACACACACACACACACACACACACACACACACACACACACACAGAGCCTTTTTGGCTCCTTTCACAGTAAAGCTTGAACTCTCAGACTGGCTTACGCATGTCTTGCCAATTTCCAGACTCAACTCCTCCACTATTCTAAGAACCACACACTCCCGTCACACATCCACACCCCATTCCTGCCTGGGACATGTGGGCCCCTCTGTCCAAGATGCCTTTCCTCCTGTTTTCCAGGAGGGGAACCTCATTTAACCAACTCACTTCTCACCCTCAGGGAGAAGCTTTCCCTGAACCCTCAGACCTCCAACCTCCCACTGCCAGGGAGCTGTGTGCATGCTTCTATTACAGTACTTCTGATACAGTTTGTAGTTTTTCTTTTATATGATGGTGTCTCTCTAGTTAGTACCTGAGCCTTATCTTGTATCACTGACACATGGAACAAATTAGGAACAAATAAAGGTTTGTTGAACAAATGCATTCTGATGTCTAAACAATTAACTTGTAGACACTTCGTGTACATGAACTGTTAATATCTTAGGTGCTTCCTCTATTAATGGTTTTCTTTCAGTTTGGCATGGTGTCTGAGCCATGAGCTCAGTGTCTGAGCCACTGAACTGAGTTTCAGTGGTGTCTGAGCACCCCATTACAAAGGACAGTTGACATATGAGGGAAGATAAGGAAGGCATGCTTTGGTTTTGATATTTTTATGAGGTTGGGGCATAATTTCAATCACCACAGGCAATTCACCAGCTTTATTTTCCTGTTGCCCTTTTGACTTTGTAAATAATTACAACCCACAATTTCAAGAATACTACATTAATATTCCATAAAAAAGTTAACTGATAGACCGAATTCTTCAGGCGAAAATGATGCGATTACTCAAGCTACAAGCACAAGGCAGACATGGAAGGTCAGTTGGAAAGGGAAAGAAGGAGGCTCTGGATGAGGAGAGGTGGGGGCCAGACCTCCCCAGGGGCTGCTCTGGATGGAGCCAAGCCAAGGGGACAGCCAGCAAGGGGAGGCGTGCTCATACAGGGGCCAGTCCTCCTATCAAACAGGTGGCAGCCTCGCAGATCCAGCTAATCTTCCTAATTACCGAGGCCCTGGCCTCCAGCCAAGATCAAGGGGGGCAATTTCGACTCCTCATGGGGAAGGGATAGCACGCCAGGAAGGACCCCCGCCAAACAGGTGATGGTTCATGGCAGAATTTCAGACCCTGCGGGGAGGGGTGGCACCAAAGGGAGTTAAGGTCCTGCACAAAAAAGAGGCCATTGTCAAAGCTCAGGCATAGAGAGCAGACCAACACCACTGAGCCTGCAGGAAGGCAGTGGACTAGAGGGAATGGGGGTCTTCCGGGGGGGCTCTCCCAAGACACCACAGACACCAGATCCTTGGAAGCAAGAAGAATTCTAATCTCACTGGTGATGGGTAGAATCTACTAACGAGCTGCCTGATTTGATCAGTCGTTGGCAAACTAGGGCTCACAGGCACATTTTGGCCAGCCACCTGTTTTTGTAAATAAAGTTTTACGGGAACACAGCCATGCCCATGGCTGCTTTTGCCCTATGAAGGCAGAGAGGAGTAGCTGTGACAGAGACCACATGGCCCTGCAAGCCCTAAAATATGTACTATCTGGTCCCTGACGGACAAAGTTTGCCAACCTTTGGTCCAGAAAATGCCCAGGTTGCCTCTCAGACCAACTGTAATCAGAATCTCTGGTGGCAAGGTTGAGGCATGAGTACTTTTTAAAGCTTCCCAGGTTATTTCAATGAGCAGCCAAGGTTGCAAACCCCTAGTCCAGCCTGATGCCGCAACTCTGAGAAGCGTCTGAATAAGTCACAGAATCAGATTCCATCTCAGCTGCAGAAGTCACAGGGAAGGGTGGTGCAGGGCTTGAACTCTGGGGAAAGAAAGCCGTCATGTGCATCCTCCCTCTGCCACTCACCAGCTATCTGACCTACCTAACTCAGCCCCCAACACCTCAGTTTCTCCATCCATAAAATGGGCACAATAACAGCACCTACCTCATGGGTTGCTGGGAGGGTTGGAGGGATGAGTGCTGGTAGAGCTCCCAGTGGCGTGGCGTATGACTGCACTTGATCAAAGGTAGCCAGAACAGGGGATGGGCAAGACTTGGGCTGAGAGGCGAACTCCATCCTGGCTTACAGCAGCCGGAGCAACTCTCTGGGCTGCCATACGTTGTGCCCAAAGAGACATGTTCATGTCAGAAGCTAAGCAACATCTTGAAGACATTGCCCGGAAAAGCCACTGGGTAGATGCAAGGACCAAACTGCCAGTCTGCGTGGGCAGCTGTGCGGTCTGGGGGAGCTCGAGAGACACCCCATGGCTAAATTCTGCACACATCTGCCCCTGCTCCTGGGGCTCCCCGTTTTTGACCCTGGCTCCCATTATGGACAGTTTGTCTCCTTGCAAGGTTCTGGTAGTGCCCAGTGAAAGCCTGTTAGAGACCAAACCCCAAATCCTGCTGCTTGGATCACACACTGGGGCTGCGGCACATTTGTGGGTACCTGATACCTGCCCTGCAGACATCTGCCTTCTGCCCACTTTTGCATGGCCTCCGTGCCAGTTTGGGTTTGATATCAGTCTGCCCCAGTCTGCCAAACTCGTACCCAGGTAACACAAGGAGGGCTATGGTCTCCTACACACAGAGGGTTTCTCCTTTGGGCACGCAGTCTGGCCCCTAGTGGTGCCCCAACAGAATCTGTGCCTCCACCATTCGACTGACATGTAAAGGGCCTGCATGCTACAAAATTCTCAGGGTTCCTTGCTCAGCTAATGACCTGCATCGGGCAGATAGGGTGGTCCCTTTATTTCACAAACAGGCCTAGGTCTTGTTCAGTTAGTAACCCCTCCCATCTGATGTAAAGATGGATGGCTCCTCAAATGTATAACCAGAGTTCTTAGGAACCCTGGCAGGGTTTGATGACTCTCCAGATCAGGAAAGGTTAAACCATGACCTTTATCCCTGAGCCCAGGGCATGACTCTGTTTGCCATGGGACATCTCTTCCTGCATATTGGTTTAAAGTTTGAGCTAGAACAGGATCAAGCCAAGTGGCCAGTTCCAGAAAAGCCTGGCCAATACCATCCTGAACTTAATACATATGTAAGGAAAGGAGGCTTAGAACCATACCAGTCCCCTACCCCTGCGGCCCTGTACCTAAAGTTGGCATCACATATGATGACCTAAAATAGGTGGGGGTCGAGCCATGGTTAAGGGACAGTCCCTCAACCCTACTGGAAAATCCAGGAACTAGCCAGTGTAACACTGAGGCTAACGGCTTTCATTCACTGGGTGCTTATAAAGTGCTAAGGGATTTACTTCCATGGAATTTTTATTTAATCTTTACAGCCATTCTATGAGAACTTGGAGAATGAAGTACTGCATAGCCACAGAGCTTTTAAATGGCAGGACTGAGATTTAAATTCAGGTCTAACTCTAAAGCTCCCACTCTATAGTCCTAAATTATACAGCCTCCCCACAAGGAGCTAGCTATGTCTCTGTGGTGGCATAATCCTGTTCCACCAGATAGCGTTGGACTGAGACAGGGAAATGATATCCATGCCCCCTAGGAGAGCCTCCAGTAAACTTGAATAAAACTGCATCTTTTTACCTGAGAAGGCTCTACCTCGTGCCTGGGGCTCAGCCCTGGATTAGACTCTGTGTGCCTTTTTTATAGGATCTCCATGTCTGTCTCCGCAGAGCTCTTAGAGTCTTGCATCTGATCTCCCCCATCTCAAGAATCTATTCTTGGCTCAATCCCGGGGTTATGTTTGGGCGACAATTTACACCGCTAAGAAGCAGACACCTTTTCTTCATAAATACTGATGATAGATAAAACATCTTGCCTTTTACCTTATCTAAGGAGGATGAAAGATCTACTAATTCTTTCCATTGCAGAGCACAATGTTGCAGCCCGCTGAGACCAAACTAGGATGTGATCCCTGTTCACCTCCTTCTGGACCTCCAGCTCTGCTACTATACTGGTTAAGGAGAACTACACTGACTGGGGAACCAGCCTGCCTGGGCTCAATCCTGGCCTGGCTATGTGCTACCCGAGGGGCCCTGGGTGAACCGTCAACTTCACGTTACTCATTTGCAAACTGGGAATGACAATAGCACCTCCTTCTAGAAACTGTGGTGAGAAGTAGGACAATCTATTACATGTAAAATACTTAGCTCAGTGCTGGCATAGGATAAACACTCCACAAATATTAACTGTTATTTCTGGTTGAGATTATATTGCTATTCCTCCTCTCCGTGGGTATTCTATATTCACTTAATCAAAATTAACTGCCCTATTTTCAAAACAGTGCAGAAAATCATGTGTTACTGCTCAAGGCCTGGAATCTTACACATGGGAAAACATCCAGGTAACAAAAATTGACTTGTTCTGTCAACTCCCCCCAAAATACACTATATTACTTTTAATGGCACTTGACATTTTTTCTAAGACTTGGCCATATATTCTATAACTTATCCCTACACTAGCTTGGAAAATCTACATTGCAGATGAGAAAACAGTTTCAGAGATGTCAAAGTAATAATAATAATAATAATAATAATAAATGGTAACTAACATTTGTTTTGTGCTTCCTGTGTATTATACAGTGCTTAAAGGAACTTCTATATATACTGCCTTTCAATTTTCAAAACAACCCTATGAGATAGATAAAATTGTTACATCCATTCTGTAGATAGGGAAACGGAGACCCAGAGAGGTTAGGAAACTATCTAAGGTGCAGGGCTCACAGAGAAAATGCGAAATGGATAATTCTACTTCCTTAGTGTGGTGCCTGAGTTCCATAGCTAGGTTTGATGGACGGCAAAGAAAGACAATATCCATGGGCCTTTGCTGTGGGGGCACTATTCCTACCCTACACCTGCCTCCCACATACACACACTATACACACACACACACGTGTGCACGTGCACACACACACATCCTTTCTCCACACAGGGGGAGTTTCTAACTCTCCTTACTAAAAACATTCTGTGATTGTGGCTGAATCTACAGAGACCATCCCCCTGACAGTTTTAGAGTGTGGCCTGAGCACTGATGTATGTACAGTATTCCCTCCTTATCCATCGGGGATACATTCTAAGACCCTCCTATGGATGCCTGAGACCACAGAAGGTACCAAATGATATGTTATGTTTTTCCCATACAGACTTATGACAACATTCGATTTATGATAACAATAGCTAATAATAACAGTGAATCATTATAACAATGTACTGTAATAAAACTTGTGTGAATGTGGTCTCTCTCTCGTCTCTCAAACTATCACGTTGTGCTGTCCTCACCCTTTTTGTGATGATGTAAGATGCTAACATGCCTATGTGGTGAGATGAAGTGGGGGGAATGACGTAGGCACTGGGACATAGAGCTAGGCTCCTACTGACCTGCAGAGAATATAAGTCAGAAGGAGGAGCATCTGCTTCTGGCCCGCGGTTGACCACAGGTCCCTGAAACCTCCGAAAGCAAAACCACGGATAAGGGAAAGACTATTGTAGTCTTCTCAAGAGACACAGAACACCACTAAATCTTTTCCTCGCCCCATTAAAAATGATGCTCCTGCTTTAGAACAACGCAACAATGTGGTTTGTTTCATCTTTGAGCAGCCTGTCTGTGCTCTGCAGGTTGGCCGCGGACCGGCTATACCCACTGCCCTTCCCTAGCGGGGAGTTGATGCCTGAGCGAAGCTGGAGCACAATCCCCATAAATCATCACTCTCCATTCACGCTCATCTTGCTAGTGTCACAGCTCTGTCACTATCTTGATTAGCGCAGGAAAAAGGGAGTTAAGATTAAGTGAGACGATTCTGTGCTGCCCAGGAAGTACCAGAGGAGTCGGTATACTGCCCAGTTATTGGTCACTTGGAAAGTAGATTTCAGCTGCCCGGGGGTCCTGGAAACACACAGCTCAGAGATGCCGTGGAGCAGCTGTTCCTCTCTTATAAAGTTTTCCATGATCGGAGAGAGGAAAAACATATGCACTGCCTGGGCTAAGTAGAGCTCATACAATTTGAGATTCACATTTTGAACAGCACAGAGAGGAGACTGTCTCAAGCTCCGGATTATCTTGTTTGCCAGTCAATGAGCAAGAACTTGTCCAGACTGCCCAACAGGACGTTCAACGTCAATGTTATTCTCGCTTGCCTCTGTGATGCTCTGTGGAATGTTCACATGCACTGTTCAAAGGGCAAAATTTTTAAAAAGAATTATCCGCTTGGCTCACCATTACCCACTTTCTGCTAATGCAGAGATATCATTGTAAAAGATGGCCACATGTTAGGCACGGAGAGAGGCAACTTTCTGGGAGTTTACACCTAGGGAAGAAGTTCTCAAAGGACGGTCTGGGGAACCCTGAGAGTCCCTAAGACCTCCCTGGCATCTGAGAGGTCAAAGCTATTTTCCTAAAACCACTATGACATTATTTGGCTTGTTCAATCTCATTTTCAAGTGAACAGTAGGGTTTCCCAGAAGATACATGACACAGGATATGGCAATGGATCAGATACATAGGCAGAAAAGAGAATCCAACTTCCCTCATGAAGTCAGATGCTAAAGAGATTTGCAGCAAAGTAAAACAATGACACTATTCTCACTAATTATTTTTTGAAACATAATTTTTAATAAGAATAATTTATGTTAACATACAATTGGCACATTGTTTGAAATAAACTGAAATTTCTTTTTTCAATTTCAAAGTTTTAATTTCTAATGTGGTAAATATTAATTGATGTAACCCACATAAAGTATTTGGGGCCATCAATCATTTTTAAAAGAATAACAAGGTCCTGAACCTTAAAACTGTGAGAACCACTGACTTAGGAAGAACCTATTTTTCTCTTGGCAGAAGCAGGCCTGCTTTCTCTAGCTCCCCAGCCAAGCCTCCATCTGCTTCAGACTCACCACCTTCTTGGTTTTGGGTGCAGGTTCTCTCCTTTGTAGGCTGATTACCTGCCTTACCCCAAATCCTTACTATTGAATTGCCTTTCTTCTGCCTAGGACATGGATCCAGGAGGTTCACGGTTGTTCATTCTCCCTAGCAAGGCAGAGAGAGTAGCTTTCCTCAGCCTCTCTGTTCTCAGTCAGGCAGCACCCAGATGCGTGTGAGAACTGCCATTTGTGCCTGGCCCATCAAATCAACAAATGCTATGACAGGGGTTGGAGAAAAAGTGATGATTCATAAGGATTGTGACAGAGGCACATCTATAGGGGGGAAGGTGCACATAGACCCAGGCGATCAGAGATGAGCCCGAGTCTAGGCCACAGAGGAAGCCCCATGTCTTTGACACAAAATACCAGGCCGTCACAGGGTGGGCAGGCAGAACCACCCAGATCAAGTGTCCCCTTCCATGTGTGAAAAACACTATGAGAGAGCAAAGCTGCAGGCATAGCCCCTTCTCTGTAGGTTCCAGGGGCCTCAGGGCTCCCCTCACAAACGAAGCTGGAGCACTGTCTCCATCTCTGTCCTGTAAATCACAGTGAAATAGTCACTTCAATCTAATCCACCTGTAAACAATCATTGAGCTCCTCCTAGACACCTGGGTAAAGTGCTGGCGGGAAGAAGTGCAAAGATTAATAAGAAATGCTCCCTCCCTGAACTCCAGGAGTAGGAAAAAATCGTTAGTAGAGCTGCTTATTAGCAGCACAGTGATCAGATTTGAGTTTTAGCTCATGTCTCTTACCTGGCCTGTTTTCCAGAGGGAATGAAAGTGTGCAATGTGAGAAGGCAAAACAGCCAAAGAAAGCGGAGAAAGGGAAGCCCTAAATAATGCACAAGACTGGTAATCAACGTCTGAAATACAAGAAATGATTCTGCCAAAGAAGCCACTCTTTGTTGTTTCTTTACAAATGCTATTTCTTCACCTCAAATTCAATGGTTGGCCTGGACAGAAAGAACCTGATTTCCTACCAAACTGGAAAGTCCCACGTCTGACCTGGTTATGCTCAGATTCCCAGGCGGGATTCACCTAAGAGGCCCTTTAGAGGCATCCAGCCAGTGGGACACCCAGCCCAGAGGGCATCTAAGGGATGGAAAGGAACTTGGAATAGTTATGAATGGCAGAATGTGTCATTTTTAAAGGAGGCTCTGGAATCAAAGTTTCTATGTTAAAACGGGCTGCCTAAAGCTTACCTGTCTATTTAACATGGCCAGGAGCACACAATCAGGGGGCTTTCACCAGACACACGTGATCACCAGTGGCTTAAACCTGGGTGCCTGCTGTCAGAGGCAGGCAGGGACCTGCCACAGCTGAATTTAATGCACTCAATACATGGGGACGAGGAAGGCAACACAAGGGGTGCTGTTGGTGAATCATCTCTGAAGCCATTTTACCCGTCTTCCTCCCTTCTCGCTCCCCTGCCTCTCACCTCCTCCAACTCATCTCGACTGCAATCACTTCTGTTCAGCAAGGTTTTGAGATGCTGGGAATTCGTACTGTAAGCATCTTCTAATCTCTTATGAAGATTATCAAGATCATGTATTTCCGAATCTTCTGCACTATGAACATCAAAAGCCCATTAACTAATTAATTATATGCTTTTAAGGATTATCTGCACCTAAAATATTAGAAAATCACTATTCTTATCACACATGCAAAATGACATCTTTCTGTCAGTCATACATTCTTTTTTCCTCTCTCCCCTACTCTCTCCTTCTCTCTTTCCAGAGTCTCTCCCTCTCTCCCCCTCCCATTCCCTCTGCCTCTCTCTGCTGCATAGACACAAGAACACTCTATACTTGTGGGCCTATGGTGCACTCAAACATTAAAAAATAATTCAGCAACTGATCACATTTTAAGCCATTTGAAAACTGTCAGAATTGGAAAGGAAGAAGGTAGCTCCTTCATTTAGCAAGCAGCTTCAAGGCAAGTGGGATGGGCTTCTCTAGAAGACCGTGATGGATTCGGAGCCCAGTGCTTATGTGAACTGAAGCAATGAACTGAAGGCCAACCAGCAATGCGATCGTGAGGATTAAATAAAAATAATGCCCGTAAAGCATGTGCCTCAATGCCTACCACATGTAAATCGCTCGGCAAATGATAGCTATTAGGATTATCAGGAAGTATTTATGACAGAGGCCATAATTCAAATGAGGAAGAGAATTAGAAAGACAGCATACGCACCAGAGATTGTTTGTCAAACCATCTGTGCATTCTGTTTAAATTGGCTTGACAGTGTACAAAGCACCTGTATTAATTTTTCTGATCCCCAGAACAAGCCTGTGAAGTAGGTAGGGCAGGTGATATTATCCCACTTGATCAACCAGGACAGGACAGATGGCCAGAAAGCTCTGAAGGTGGTTTTGGTGTAAGGTTTAACAGTCATTAAGTGGAGGGGACCAGAACAGGAGCCACATGGCTCAAGGCCCTGGAGGGGAACTGTGTTCTCCATTTGGCTGATACCCTTAGTCTTTCTAGTTTATGGTCCTGCCTCATCTGAAGAACTGGTCTCTAAAGAATTTAAGATTAAAATGCCGAAGTCAATGCAATACAAAGCTAACCCCTGATTACCCAACTGTGGCCCAGTGGAATGAATCACGGTGTTTCCCTTCCCTCCCCGGAGCAGGGCACCCTGTGTTAGGGGCAGGGACCCTGCGCGTGGTTGTAGGAAGAAAGTCAGGCAAGTGCAGGGACTTGGCGCCCAGCAGCCCAGCCGCCCCGTTGCCTTCTGTGGCCGCAGCCCCAACTTAGCACAAAGGATTGCCACTGTTAATTATGCAAACCAGATTGACTCCCCATGGCATTCCACATCTGGAGAAGCCAGGACAGTGAATCGGTACAGATGCATCCACGCATTCTCGCTGCTATTATTATCTTCAAAACTACCTAGAGAATATTCTCTTCCAAATGAAAGGTAAAGAGAAGTTGGAAATGCCTGGCATAGTTTCTATTTTTTATTAAAACACACACACACACACACACACACACACACACACACACACACACACACTATAGCCAATGCAGGTACCCAGGAAGACACTATTTTTTAAATGCCATGAAATACAAAAGACCTAAAAAGCACCATTGAAAATGCTGCTACACTATCAAATAATTTATACTTCCTCCCATGTTATCTAAAATAAATGACACTTTTGGGCCAATTGCATACATTAAATATGGACAATTTGTTTCCCAAGCCTTAATTCCAGGGTTTTAACGAGCAAATAAAGAAGATAATTAAAATGACTTCTGTCCCATATCATGCATAGGGGAAATATGCAGGGTACAGGGAAGAAAATGGTTTTAGCACAAAATACTCAGTCATCTCAATGGAAAAGAACCTCCCGCAACACAAATCAATAGCTCGGGCTGCCTGTTTGCCCTGCCTAACTGGGGACTTTGCTATAAAATCTGATTACTGTTATCAGCAGGAAGCTGATTTGGCTGTCCTGCTTCAAGGAGAGTCATCCAAATTACAGATCAGCCAAAACAGGGGCTGGGTGATCCTGGCACATGTAGATGGAATGCTCTGGAGCCTCTCCTTATCCTATGGTATGGGGAAGATTCTGCGGCCTGACTCAACATAAACTGTTCATATATGCGACAAATACCAGATTCCCAGAACAGGGACACACTGACCTCCCAAGTCATGGAAAACTAGAGAAAACTCAAAGGGGTACCAGTGCCTGGTTCTGGGTGCTAGGATCCACACCCCTCAAGTTCCTCCCTGGAGAGAAGTTGTTTGCTTTTTGCATCCTTTAATAAACTCTTGAGAAATGCGTATATAGTGCCTAATGTGCAGAAGGTCCTGGGTTGTCCCGCAGAGATACAGAGGAGTGTATCCCAATGACATGCCTGCCATGGAGAAGTACAGGAGAGGTCAGCAGGCTCTTGGTGAAAAATGCCAAATGAGCCCGAAGTCCTAAGTGCTCCTGGAGCTGAGAGGTAGGTAGGGCTTGAGCCAGGTAGGAAAGCATCAAGGGGAAGGAGGAATTTGACCCATCTTGAGTCCTTCCCTTCAGAGATGGGCAGAACTTCAAAGAGAAAATGACTTTAGCTCCTCATCTTAAACAGAGAGAAGGGTCAATATAGTCAATTTGCTATTTTGCCAAAGATGACCGTCAGGGCCCGGGCTGGGTGTGAAGGATATCGCTGCTAGGAGAGGCAGAGGCTTCTGGAGGGGGGTCTGGTTCTTGTAATTGGCTGTGTGGTCAGTAGTTTGGGGAAAGGAAGGGACGGGAGGAAGCGGACAGGAGAGCAGCTCTCAGAACAAGCCTGCCACTCACACTGAAGATGGACACACTCAGGCAGTGAGCCTGGGCTCAAGATCCTGCTCCGCTCTTTCTGTTTCTAAATTATAGTCCTCAGTTCCCAAACCGCAATTCCCCGGACTGTGAAAGGGGGCAATGCCTGTCATGGCAAGAAGCTCATTAAGTAATGCATCTACATCTTGGAACACGATACCCTGCATACAACAGTCAATAAAGGCTAGATCTCACCTGACTCTTCTCACATTGTCCCGCCACCCACTGGAACAATGACTGCGATCACCGGTCATAAATTTTTCTGGAAAATGCATAATTCCACAACCCTTATCTTGTTGTTGGTTCATCTGACAGGCAATATGGCCAAACTGAGATTCAGTGAATACATTCTTTCTATTAGTAGGTAATAATATCGCCTATTTAGTAGCTTATTAGATCACCCATCTTTAGACATTTCTGATGTGAGGGGTGGCAGGATAGAGAGGAGGCGGGAAAGGAGAACTTAGGAAAAAAGGAACTATTCATTGAGTCGCCCCCTCTGGCAAGTGCTCAGTGAGAATGCCCTGCTGATGGCCCAGTTTCCTAGGAAACTCAGCTTGGAGACCTCATGCTGTAAGTGTACCAGCAGTTTGCTTTGTAGAAGACACACACATCTGGCAGTCATTTGGGCAATATGTCACACAGCCAATGGCATGCAGAATGTCTGAATTGGGTATATTTGAGGTGAATCTTCACTCATATGGAAGTCAAGCTTTTACCATTTAAATCGGACTTTATGAGTTGCCTCAAAACTTAAGACCTTTCCTTCTGGTGATACTCATCCACCATGGCAAGGGCTGTCGTTTGCACTTAGTCTAGTTGGCATCAACATTCTTTATTCTTCAGCTCTTGCTCACTGCCCAGGCTGCAGGATTCTCCTCCCTGCATGCTAGAGAGAGGTGCTGGGCTACTGTTCTCCTGGGCCCTGAGGGACTCCCATCATCCCACTTCTCTCGAGAAGACTCCTGCCATCTCCACTAAAATCCTTTGGATTCAGGGAGTGACAAGGCATGTAAATCTATCCTAATCAGAGAAGATTTTTTTTTAATCATCCTGTCTTTGCTCTAGGAGTTTCTATTGCCCACCCACATCTCTTAAGCAGTTTACAAAGCTCTGTTAATTAACAGCCTGTCTAGCTCCACAGCCAGGATCCTTAAGGAGGCAGAAGTAATACTCGGAACAGACCAAGGTTTCACGAGACTTCATGTGTTTGGTCAGTGAGTTTGGTCAGTTTAGTCTAGAAGAGCAAATGAAAGAAAGTTGTTAGCTGTCTTCTTTGGCATCAGATTATAAATACGCCTGCAGCCTCCTCTTCCCCACATGAAAATGGGGGGTTTCTTAAGCATTGTGTTCACTCGTACCCTGTGTCCCAATCACTTCGTGGCTTCTTTTATTTTTGCTCTCTTTTGTCAAGATGGAATCTCAATTAGGTTCTGAGACACACTTTTGTAAGAGCAATATTATTCTGCAAATTCTTTTATGTTCTATTGACACAGAGGCCATCCTTTATAAACTCTGTCTGAAACCATCAGGGGATGAAAAGAGAAACAACCGACTTTAGTCAGAAACCCTAAGACACAAAAACTCATTGAACAAGATGAACACTAACATGTTCTATGATGTATGGCTGAAAGGAAATCGAGTGCCCAAAGAGTGCAGCTCTCCAAGGGAGGACGGTAAGGAAGCCAGGTTGGAGACAAGAGTGCCCAGAGGACGCCGGAGGACTACCCAGTCAGGACGCAACTCAGACCCTTCAGAAAACTTGAAGCTCGGTAAATGGCTGAATGTTCTGTGGAGTCAGGGGAAGTTGAAGGAATAAGGGTTGCATTGTGGACTGTGGTGGCAAAATAGCCATGGCACTGCAGAGAAGGGTGGGGGTGCAAAACGCTGGGGTGGGGGAGTGGGTATTGAGGTTCTCAAAGGAGAGTCTGTTTCATGATATGTTCTGTGACTCTTCAACAATGTATAGTCAACACTCAGGAAGTGTTTGCTGAATCAGAACTCCCAAAAACTCAATGTGATGAGGACATAATAAGAGCTCTGGATTCTGTCCTAAGTGCTTCACAGGTACTAGCTCATTTAATTCTATGAGGCTGGTACCAATATGACAGGTGAGGAAACTGAGGCATGAGCAGGTAAACTAACTTGCTGAAGATCACAATGATGATTGATAGTGGAGTCTGAATTAAAACCGAGGCATTCTGGATGCAGATTCTGTGAGCTCAACCACTTTGCCACACAAACCATAAGGAATACAATCCTCTGGGTAATTTCTTGATCACTTTTTAAACTATACCCAACCCAACTCCCCAACTGAAAGTATATTTAGTAATTATGCTGGTTCTTAAATTATAGCTTACCAAATACGTGAATTTTTTTTTTTTTTTTTGGTCTATGAAATACACATGGGGGGATGGGGCGAGGGGAATTATGGTCTGGTTACCATGAACTGAATTAGGCAGAGATAGGGTTTTTTCTTTTTGTCTGTTTGTGGAATTCCCTATAACAGGTACTTTCCACCCTCATGGTTTCACTGTGACTGAGAGAAATAGATTTGATATCATTTCTCAATGGACTGAATTTTTGCTGAGAAACAGCAAACCTTCTTTTAAAAGGCCAATGACTTATTCCATCTAAATCCAGTTGCTTTTTTCTTTTTCTTTTTTTTTTTTGCCGTCAACAGTCAACTCTCTTGTCCATTTCCAAAATTTTTAAATTATTTTTTAAATTGTGGTTAAATATACATATCATGAGTTGTACCATTTTAACCACTTTGAAGCGTACAGCTCATTGGCATCAAGCACATTCACACTTTTGAGCAACCATCGCCACCATCCACCTCCCAAAACTCTTCTCATTTTGCAAAACTAAATACTGTACCCATTAAAATCTACTTTCTTTTTAGTAAGGAGGTTTCACTTTAATAGGTGAAAATAAAAGAATCAATTAGGCAAAGAAGAAAGGGGTTAATTTGCTGAATGAAGTCTACCCAAAGAAAACAATTATATTCAATCTATTCTCTATAGGACTGATTAAAAAAAAAAAAATCCAGACCTTTGTCACCTAAATTGCCAGCCTAATCCTGATATAATTCAATTCTCTTTAAGGTGATGTAACTTATTTTAGCCTAGTAAAGAGAAAATAGTTTAAAGTATTAACCATGAGGGTTATCTTTGTGACTGACACAAAACAGGATTAACATCTTCTTTGAAATGTATTACCCCACTGGACCCCATACCCAGGATTCTGATTCAATTGATTACCAGCATTTCTTTAAGCTTCCCTGAAAAGCCTCATGTGTAGCCAAGGAGGGTTCCTAAAGTTTAAGGGAGTAATATGGGCTGAATATCAATTTGAAGCCATGGAGTAAATATATAGAAAAGAGTGGGTCTCAGCCTTCTGGGTTTTCTTAATTCAGAGACCACTTTTAGAATGTGATGAAGTTATGGATCATATCCTAGAAATACATGTCTACTCCCATTATGCTTGTAAAATTCATCTCCTATTGCAGGGGTCCATGGTTCACCAGAAGCCCACCTTTGCATTGAGAGCAGAAGAAGCAGGAACAACAGCCAAGGAAGAAACTTGTTTGGGGAACACCAACAAATATTGAGCCAGTTGAAAAAAGGGAGCCAACCCAGGAGACTGAGAAGGTGTGGCCAGAGAGGTGGGAAGAGACCAAATGAAGCCAAGACATGGGAGGATTTTAAGAGAAAAGGGTAGTGCAGAGTCAAATGCTATGCATGGGCCAAACAATGGCATTGGAGATGGTTAGTTAAGAGTAGACAGCAGGACCTGTGAAACAGTCAGCCACACTCTGCTGGAAGAGGTGAGGAGGGCAGAAAGGGCAAAGATAGCAGCCTTTAGGAGGAAACTACAAAGAGGTATGTATGTGGGAGGAGTCTCAGGACAGTGGTGGGTGCTGGGCCAGAAGGCTGAGGGCGGAAATGAGGGGATAGATGGGGTTTAGACACAGTACGTGCTAGCATGAACAGCTGCTGGACCTCCTTCTCCAGATCTCACCTGTCTCCTTCCCACATATACCTGTCTGCCTCTGTTCCCCGGTTTTGCCTGAGGCACATCCTTCTCCCTGACCTCCAGACTCCAAAATACCTAGCTCTGTCTTCTCTAACCCCACATCTTTATCCAGTTGCCTGGTTCTCATTAATCCCACATCTGATGGCTGTCACTACTTTCCCAAATGTCCACATCCCACCTTTTCTCCCTTGCCCAAGCCTCATCCATATGGGACTGTGCTTTAACTCCATACCACTTTCGCTATGTTTTCCATCTTCTCTAACTGTTAGATATGGACTTGCCAAAGTTCTTTGGGTCAGATTGTATTTTCCAAAAATGGCCCACAACCGTATTTCCCATCTCATGTGATCTCCTACAATGTGGTATTGATGCTCCCCACCACGAGATGTGGGGCCTAGGCCTCCTCCCCTGAATCTGGACAGATCTCTGACTTGTATATAATCAAAAGACTGGCAGGAATAACAATGAGTAGTCATCATCAGAAAAAGACCAGGTCAGAAAAAGGCAATGGAGCTTCTTCTACTCCTTCTGTTCAATGGAAATTTTGTGCTTGCAGCCCTGAGCTACCCTTTAAGAAGTCTGACTGCTTAAAGGCTGCCATGCTGTTAGGAAGCCCAGTGCCAGTGAGTAAAGACACCCTTGAATGATTCCAGCTAAGCCTTCAAGTCTTCCCTGCTGAGGCCCCAAACATCATGGAGGCAACACAAAGTTGTCCTCTCTGTGCCTTTCTGGAATTCCTGATCCACAGAGTCCATGAAACTAATAAAACGATTGCTGCTTTATGCCACCAAATTTGAGGAGGTTTTGCGGGAATAGGAGCTGCTATACTTCTGGATTGTTAGTATCCTGAGAGCAGGGTCTGTATCTGATTTTCTATGAGTACAGTGCTGACATGTGAAAATCAGGTGACCCTGAAGATACCGCAACTCTGCTTTCTCAATGAGAAAATAAGGGAAAAAATTTTTTTGGCCAGTTTAAACATATAAACTTTCAAGGCTAAAAATGAAATAGTTAATTTTCCAATTATAATATTTAATTTACATGTGCATATTCACAATCACACATTGTAGAAGATAATACATTTAGAAATATAGCTTTTTCCTTCCCACATTTTATGACACAATTTTATTAAACTCTTGATATACATCTTTGTCAATAGTATTTTAGTCATTGTTAGAGTTACTTTTTGATCATCTAACCGATTTCTGGAGCCCACCATCTTCACATCCATTTACCCGGTTTGCAATAAAGCACTTTGGCATCTGTGTATGAGGCTGTCACTGGAAATTTTATCCACCCTCAATGGTGCATTTATATAACATGAGACCAGTTTTTTATTTTATTGCCCATAGATGTGTATTCATAAGCACTACAAAATAAGTGATCACTAATTTATTGCTGTCCAAAATAATCTGAAAAGGCTTGTGTACAATCACATCTAATGTGCAGTTCTTTGAGGGCAGAGCCCATGAAATTTACACTAAAGCTATGTAAATTTGCTTCCTCTTAAAGTCATGCCATTAGATGACCTCTAGAGTATCCAATGCTGGTACTTATTTTAGGTAATTTCAAGCTAAGGAGTCCTGCCCTAACAATGTTTGTGGTTCGAAGCAAGTTAAGTGAGCTCTAAGTTTAATAAAAACAAGACTTTGCAAGGACTCAAATTTAAAACAAAGTCTTATGTTCCGAGGAATAATGTTTTGAGGAAAAAACCCACCATATATTGGGTAGATATTCTGGAACATGTATACAAAGTGGAGGAATGATTCTTGTGGTCCTTTAGGGGGAGCTCAGGGTGTAGGGAGGATTTTCAGGTTATAAGAGGGAAAATCTGAAAATAGAGCCCTGCTGAGAGGAAATCACCTTACTTCAGGGGAGAGATGACGACGCTCCTAAATGTTCTCAGTAGGTTTGGAAATGATGTGAAAAGTACTAGCAAAGGTAGAAGTGATAGAGCTTGGCCCAGTTAGGGAGGCAATGTATACAGTGCAGATACCAGCTCTACAGTGTGAAGGACCTGAATTCAAACCCAGGCCTGTCATTCAATAGGGCTGTGTGACATTGACTGAGTTACTAAGCCTCTCTGAGCTTCAGTTTCCTTCATAAAAGAGCTGTCGGAAGAGTAATATAAGATCAAAGAAAAGTAAAAAGCCATCTGACTAAAGTTTTCCTGAAGCTATTTCATCAAGAACATCTATTAACCTGTTATTATGATAGATAATTGATTGGATATGGGGTTTGGGAGTGAAGAATCATTATTTCCTACAGAATAATAATAATAATAATAATAATGTCCTCTTACAACAGGTCATTCCAGATGTCTGCCTTACAAAGATCACGTCCTAGCTTTTTTTTCCCCACAAGTGTCAAAGTTGTTAGAAAACAATGGAATACAATTGCAAAGGGGTTTATTAATTGGGGATGATTTCTAAATGACATTCTTAAAAAGCTGTAAATTACATTTCATGGAACGAAACGCAATGAGTGGAACAAAGGATCTGTTTCCTCCCTGCCTCCACTATTGGGAGAAACCACCACATACAGCACCAAATAAAACAAGTCTGGTGTCCAAAATTACCAGGCTGGAAAATCACACTGCTGAATAAACTGTTCATCTGAAAACAAAAGTCTAAACTCTTGAAGGCTGGGGGCAATAAGAGGGGAGCCCTGAGATATGGAGCCAGCAAATGGATAAGCTTCTAATAAGGAAACCTGGTTGACAGAGCAAAACCCAGGGCTGCAGGATGGGAGCCTGGGCACTGATCCCACCCCATGGCCATGCCTTCCCCAGACTTCTCCCCTCACTCCAAAGTGCCCTCACTCATGGCAGAAAGAATTTTCTGAAGCATAGCTCTAATATCCCTTCCTGGATGGGTGACTCAGTTCCACAAATTCAAGCATGAAAATACTGCCAGAGAGGGAAGGCAAAATTAATCACACTTTACACTTTATAAAAGAAAGAAATTTGGGGCACCCGGGTGGCTCAGTAGGTTAAGCATCTGCCTTTGGCTCAGGTCATAATCCCAGGGTCCTGGGATCAAGCCCTACGTGGGGCTCCCTGCTCACCAAGAGTCTGCTTCTCCCTCTCCCTCTGCCACTCCCCCTACTTGTGTTCTCTCTCTCTCTGTCAAATTAATAAAACCTTTAAAAAAAAAGAAAAGAGAAAAAGAACGAATTTCATAAAATAAAGTACTTAAATTAAAGGTACCTGGGCGGCAGCACACAAAATCCTTGTTCTTCCCCACCTGTATATGTCCTACAGATCCTTCCATATTCAGGGGCGCCTAGGTGGCTCAGCCGGTTAAGCGTCTGATTTCGGCTCAGGTCATGATCCCAGGGTCCTGGGCTCGAGCCCTGCATTGAAAACTCCATCCATTGAGCGCTGCATCCTGCATCGGGCTCCCTGCTCAGCGGGGAGTCTCCTTGTCCCTCTCCCTCTGCTCCTCCCTCTGTTCATGCTCTCTCTGTCTCTCTCTCAAATAAATAAATAAAATCTTAAAAAAAAAAATCTCTCTATACTCATACATAGACATCTTCCTTCTCTCTCTCTTTTACAGCTACGTGATGCTCCACTGTGAGCTATACCACAGTCTATTCGACTAGTTCCCCATTGCTAGACACTTGGTTGTTTCCAAACTTCTGGGGTTACAGTAAGGCCCAGGCAATGAGCTGATGCCTGTGTTGTCTCGTGGCAGGCAGACAGAAGTGGGGTTGCACTATACTTTTGCTAGATAATGCTGGAGTCCCCTCAGCAGTAGGTCTCCTACACTCATGAGTAAAATAAAATTCTGATTTCCATTTTGAATGTTTTACTCATTTTCATGTTTTCTTTCTGTGTTATTTTGTGGGTCTCTCTCTTTGGAAGCAGACATTAAATTTATAGAGGGGCTGATCAGAGACTATCCTCACCACTAAGACAAAAAAATCAAAACACCTCATTTCACCACTTGTAAGGGTCAAATTAGTAGTCGAGATAGCAAGTGTGCGACTGGGGAGGAGCTAGACATTCTCAGGAGATGCAACTGACTGAGAAGATTTTATGCAGGAAAAGGGACTTGAGGGGGCCCTTGAAGAAAGCAGAGATGCTAGGGAAGCAGAGGAAAACCTTCAGGTTCCCAAGCAGAAATAGACATCAAGTGTGGTGTGCTGAGAAGGATGAGCAAGTTGGCTGCTGCAAGACACTGTGTAGATTATGGAGGACAGAGCTCAGACGTGTAACTGGGACCCGAACATAGAACACCTTCAGTTCCAACAGGCAAAGCTTGGTCTTTCTGATTTAGGATCTCTGATCTGGGCTGTATGAAGTGTGACTGTACGATGTGGTTTGCCCAGGACCGTTCTGGTAGGTGTCTGTTGTCTTAGCGTCTCTATTACTCTCAGGTGTCCCAGTTCGGACGACAAAGTATATAATGGGTCATCCCAGCAGTAGGGACCACCAAAAATCTGTGGACGAGAGAGAGATGATGAAAGAACTATTTCAGCCAAATAAATGTTGGGTACCAGATACACAGAATGGCTGAAGGGAGAGAGGCTGGCGGCAGGCGACCAGGACATCACCTGGCAGGGTAGCAGGAACGCGGAACCTGGAGGAAGGACGGTAGGCCTGACTAGTTTGAAACAAAGCTACTTATGTAACCTCTCTGGAGCTGCCCTGCCGCTTCCTCATTTGTAAACTGACGATATTGGATTAGTTGCAAAAGGGCCCTTTCAGTTCTAACACTCCAGGGTCCAGGAGATTATTGCTACAATCTAGGTGCAGGGATAGGTGGAAGAGTGGAAAGGAAAACAAGAGGAAGGGGTGGTGAAGGAAGGGAACAGTCAGAACAGTGGAGCATGAGTGACAAGGAGAACAGAACAGCTGCTGCTGACATATGAAAGGTATACAGATATTGAGCTGAATTGTGACACATTGCGTGAGGTCAGCTTTATACACACTGTATTTGAGATGACAGCAGGCCGCAGAAGTGATGACTTACAGATACCTGTAAAAGGACATCACACTGTAACCAAGCCAAATGGAAACAAGGGCTGGGCTGGACCAGAGATTGCTGGCAAATGGCCTTATTGAGGTTAGGTGGTCATTCACTCACTCACAGTGCTCAGGTCTGGTGCAAAGACCACAGGTGAATAAGCGAAGAGTGGGAGTCTGAGCTTCAGGCCAGACAGTCTGGGAAAGCAGTGTAGGTTTTTTGTTTTTTTTTGTTTTTTGAGATTTATTTATTCATTTTTTAGAGGGTGGGGAGGGGCAGAGGGAGAGAATCCCCAAGCAGACTCCCTGCTGAGTGCGGGTTCCATCTCACGTCCCATGAGATCATGACCTGAGCTGAAACCAAGAGTCGGACGCTTAACCAACCCAGCCACCAGGCGACCCCAACATAGGTTTTTAATGGCAAGGCCAGTTTGCAGTCCCAGGCATTGCCAAAGGCTCTGAAGGAAATCTACGGCTTCTATTCAGAATATCTTTAAGGTAAACCCCTGCCTATACCTGCATGGCTTTGAGTCTTGGCAAATACCACATCTATTCCTTTAGCTTTGTTTCCCAAGTGACAAAAGGGATATGCAGCCAGAACTCCTTACCATTAAAGGCTCTTTGGTTAATGGGGGTGCTACAGGTAGATTTGGGTCCGGGGGATGTCAACTTCTCTTCATATGCTAGAAGATTGGCTCCTGGACTGAGTTCTCTTACCCTAGAGCTCATGTGTCCAGGTCTCAAAAGATCATCGAAGAAGAGCATCCTTACTAGACCAGCCTGATGCAGTTATAATTTATGCTAAACAGTAAATGGGCTTTAAAATAATTCCTTGAACAAATCATCCACGAGCACCAGCTTCCTAGCAGAAGATATTGGGGAATGAAAAGTTTTTCCCCCAGGCTTCCACTACTTCTTCGTGACAAGATCAGAAGCAGATAATTAAATTACCTAGGGGCATGTTGCTCTACATAAATTTAAAACCACAAGGTGAGAGTTAAAATATTGTAATTGTGTTCAAGCTGAAAGAATGGGAAATGGCTTTTTCCCTCTTTGCAAATGTTTGTGTGCAAACTTTTCCTACTTAAAAAAGAACATTTTCAGTTGAAGAAGAAACACTAAAATCATGTGCAGATGAGTCATGAAACTCCAGGTTTATTAGAGATAAAGTGTTCTCACATGATCACAAGATTCTGTGATTCTGAAAAGAAATGAGAAGTCGCCTGGCGCTGGGACAGGACTGTGTCTCATTCAATCATCCAGCAAACACCTGACACACCATGACACTGAAGTCAAGTGAACGTTTCTGATATGGCAGCATCTCTGTGTCTAGAACTGACTACAACCCAGTGGTTAATGCTCACTGTAACGCACACTGAGATATTAACAGCAAGTGAACAGAGAAGAAGAAAGAAAGATAAAACAGGGCACCTGTTACAAGCCAAACTGCTCTGAGAAACGTCCGCTCCAGCTGTCAGGGACTTAAATACCAAAGAAAAGGTAAATTGGATTAGATACATTTGGAAGAGAGTTCCAGTAAGATGCTTGCTAACTTCTGATTGCCTTTAATGGCATTACACGGAATCTGCTTCTAGAAAATGATGTTTGCATACCGCAAGTTGCATTTATAGATCCTGTCCTTACAGAAGGTATACCCGAGTGAAGGGCCGAGTGCATGTGGCTTACAAAGAAAGAAACGATGTCAGGAAATCAGTCAACTCCTCCACAAACCCTACAAAAAAGAATAAGTAAAAGGGGTGGAGGTGGACAAGGGATAAATCATGACTGGGTTTTTTGTTTGTTTGGGTTTGGGTTTTTCTTTTTCTTTTTTTTTTTTTTTTCTATAAAAGATCCTTTGTGAACCTGAATCGTCCAGCATGTCACATCGGCTGTCTACAAGATCAGTTCCAACTAATTGCTCAGCTGTCCCACTGCCTACGTCACACAAGTCTATAAAACACGACTGAAATTGAAAAAAAAAAGATGAAAAGAGAAGAAGGAAAAGCACATCTTCAACCATGTTTCTAGGTTGTTGTGTGTGTGTGTGTGTTTTAAATCATTGAGCTTATTCCTTCCAGTCTCATGACCTGGAGTTACTAACAAAATATTCTCCTCCTTGCCTCCTGACCATTCCTTCCCACAGCCCACGTTTTAGGACCAGCTGGAAGGTCATACAGGCCAGGGCCATCGGAGCCATGCTGTACAGCTGCCACATGAGCCCCTCCCTTGTCATCCCTGCTTTGTCGGGCTGGATGGGGTGCGCTGGGCAGTGAGATGAGCTTGCTGGGCCTGCCTGGACCCAAAGCTCTGTGTGCTGGTGGGCAGCTAGGACAGTGCCGCACACAACCCACTCATGCATGCCCAGCGACAACTACCTCCACCTCTCCTCATCTCCTGACTCTCGGCATCCCCTGTTAGCAACCTGCTGCCCAGTCATGGGTGTCCGTTCTGCAGGCTCCAGGGGTATGTGGGCCTGAACACTTCACTGCATTCCTCTGGTCTTCCAGTGCCTCCTGCACATGGCCTCACCTCTCTGTGACCTGCAGGCTGTGCTGTTGGAACAACTACACACAGCTGCTTAGAACAACTTCTATGCCAGATATTGTGCCTTCGCTAGCTAAGCACCTTGTCCATCCCCTTTTAGCAAACCTGACTTGACTACAGAGGCTGGGAGGCTAAAAACTACATTTCCCAGGCTCTCTTGCAGCTACGGGTCTACATGTGATATGGGCTCTGACAAGCAGACACAGCCACATGAGATTTGGAAGGAGTGGATGTAGAGCAGTGGCCACACAGGGAGACTGGCCCTTACTATAGACCTGGTGTGTATGGTGGCCTGGGGCAGCTAGGGCAGATTCTCAAGTCCACTAACTAGTAACAGTGAAGCTGAATATGAGCAGTATTAGCAAGGGAGTAACTGCCAGAATAGGGTTGGTCCTCTCAGGTTCTTAAAAGCTTGTAATAAACCGTTCTCTGCTTAAATTTGGTCGGTAGCTTCTGTTACCCGTAACTGGTAACACTGATCAAAACAACTTCTTATCCTGATTCTTTCGTTATTTTCCCTTAGTGTACACTGTCCCTACCTCATACTTACAGAAGATGCTTCAGATACACGCATCAACACCGCCCTTGAGAAATGCCAACTCTCACTTATCTTGAGTAGGCCTTATACTTGCATTAGCCCTCATGGCCTGGTTCATTCACTTAACAAAGATCTGTTAAAGGATAACTTGTGTTAGGCACCGAGCTACCATGGAATGACACAATTCCTGCCTTCACGGAGACTTCACAGAGCTTACCATCTAGTGGAAAAAGAGTAGCTACATTTATCTAGCATCTACTAGGGCCAGACACTATAATTAACACTCTAAATATTAAACTCCTATAATCCCCCCAAAAGAGTGTGAAGTGGATATTATCATCCCTATTTTATAGACAAAGGAATTAAGGCTTCAAGAGGACAGAATTCTGTATCTGGTAAGGGGTAGAACAGCAATCCAAACCCCCATAGTGGTCTGCAGAACCTGTCTCCAATATACACTGTAAATGCCTTGAGGGTCGGGAATAATTTACTAACTGCCTCTTTGAATTCTGATAGTTGGAAGAGCTCATCTATTCCAATCTTCTACCTATGCCAGAATCTCTTTTATGGCTAACTCTGCTAAGTAGTTATCCTAAATCCATGATGCCTTCCTTATAAACAGAAGACCTATTTTGTTCAAAGCAGCATTGAACCTAGCTAAAAACTAAATTTCCTGGGTATCTTCACATTTAGGAGATATCATGTGACTCCAGTTCTGGCCAATGAGAATTAATTTGAAGGTATTGAGGATTTCTGGAAAATTTTTGCTTTCTTCATGTGGACTGTCCCTTCTGGACACAACCTTCTTTGTCCTTTTGGGATGAGCATGTGTGGCTAAAGGTAGGGCAGCCAACTTCATGCAGCAAGGATGAAGGACACATAAGGATTGCAGGGGCAGAAAGAGGATCCTGGGTCCTTATGGCACCCGAGTGCTTTGATCCAAACTGAAGAGGTTAACTCAGGACATTTTATTGTGTGAGGACTTCATTGGTTAATCCCTATTTGTTAAGCTACTGTGGTTGGGTTTCTGTTACTTGGACTGAAATGTATTCTCTAACTAATACACGTCCTCAATACTCTGGATGCCAAAGACTCTGCTTAAATCTTTTCCATGATGGGAAGCCAACTACCCAAAGATGTCACTTACATTTTTGGATGGCCCTGTGGAAAAGAGTGTTTCTTCCCCCTAAAGTGAAATTCCATCCCATACAAGAGATAGCACTTCGGGGCATAAGAACGGAATTTAAGACAAAAAGCCGCATATCGAATACTTGCAGATAGACAATCTCATGTAATCCTCCTGTAATCCTGTGTGGTAGGTTTCATTGTACTCACTTCAGGATAGAAATTAGTGTGCATTTCAGTGCACCCCTGATAAGTGGCGATATTAATCTCCTTGGGCTGCCATAACAAAGCCATACAAATTGGCTGGCTTAGCACAATAGAATTTCATTCTTTCATGGCTCTGGAGCCTAGAAGTCTGAAATCAAGGTGTCAGGAGGTATACGTTTCCTCTGATGGCTCTAGGGAGGAATCTTGCCTTGCCTCTTCCAGCTTCAGGTGGTTGAAGACAACTCTTGGTGCTCCTTGGCTTGTGGCCATGCTGCTCCAATCTCTGCCTCTGTCTTCACACAACCTTCTTGATTATGTGTCTGTGTTTTCTACCCTCTTATAAGAACATCAGTAACATTGGATTTAGGAACCACACTAAGCCAGTATGAGCCCAACTTGCTAATCACATCTGCAAAGACCTTATTTCTAAATAAGGTCACAGTCTGAGGTTCCAGATGGACATGAACTTTGGGGGGGTGGGGGTGCTATTTAACCCACTAGAGTGGCAGAGCCTTTACTCAGGGTTTATCTTCAACTGTTTGGGGGTTAAAGATAATGAATTTGTGTCTAAACCTGTACGTATAGCATGTAGGATTCTTAAGATATAAAATTTAAAACACCTTCAAAAACCTAACAAAACAAACCACTGTAACCTGATTTTAGTTGCTTAGACCTTTAAGATAAGTGTCATGCACCAAGTCTTACGTTGTCTTGAATTATATATAATTAAGTTCTACTTCTATGGCGCAAACCTTACTACTTCTAAATCTGGCTTCACTTTCATAGTTGAAAATAAATTTTCACAGTTTATACATACTGATATATTTCCCTATATTTGAACCTTAAAACAGTACATGGGGAAAGAGTGAAATCTCTGTTTATTCAAACATTACTAATATGTGTGGATTGTTTTAATTTATTCTCTTGTATTCTGCACATATGTTACACGAAGTTATCTTAAAAATACTACCTAGCAGAAGGGAGGGGAAAATAAAATAAGATGAAATCAGAGAGGGAGACAAACCACAAGAGACTCTTAACTACAGGAAACAAACTGAGGGTTGCTGGAGAGGAGGTGAGTGCGGGGATGGGGTAACTGGGTGATGGGAATTAAGGAGGGCATGTGATGTAATGAGCACTGAGTGTTATACCTAACTGATGAATCACTAAACTCTACCTCTGAAACTAATAGACTATATGTTAATTAACTGAATTTAAATTTAAAAAAATACTACCTAACATTTATTTAGCATTCAACATGCTAGGTATTTTACTACATCTTATTCCTATAACAACCCTAAAAAGTGGTCTTATCAGACGCAAGTATTTTAAACCACAATCCCTTGCAATATACCCTGCACAGTAGATACATAAAAAAGAAGTGGGGTTTTTTATTCAATTTTCATTCCATTTTATCATCTTTGCCTATAATTAATATATAATGGAAATATTAGTAAACTGTAAGGAAGTTTCAGGCATGCAAAAAGGGGAAGAAACTTCCTGGTAGAAAATGTCAAGGTTTAACGGGAATTCAGTCCCTAATGTAAAATATTTAATTATTTGTAAAGTACTTTTATACCCTTTAATGAGTCATGCTATAATTCATGCAAGTCCCATATCTTTTGTACATTCCTGAAGCAGAAACCTCTGTTGGCTTTGCCTGGTTCCCGGAGACATGCACTCCTTCTATCTGTGAAGCTAACTAGGTTAATCTCCTATCTGTAACATTTTAAAATAAAAAGGAATTTTAACTCTTTTACAGAATTATCAAAGAATAACTTTTGCTCATTTAAGGATTAGGAAAAAAGCACCTCTAATCCAATAAATCTCCTATCTAATTTTGGTAATGGATATATAATTTCATTTTTGAAATACAGATAAAAGGATATTAAAAATGGGAAGGTATCAATAAGGATGTTGCTATAAAAGCTATAAACAGCTGACTCCTGATATCTTCCTTTCATCTCAGAGAATGCCATAAAACTATGCCTGTTAACAGAAACCTGAGCTAATTGGTGTATCTGCCGGTGAACAAAAGCAGAATAACAGAAAAAATGATTGCAGACAGATAGTTAGATCATAAACCCATGTTATATAAGGCCACATCAGTAAAGTCTTGACAGTAGAGATATGTTGAGAAGACTTATACTCTCTTCAGTAGGCAAAACAGTGGAAGAAAAGAATTCTTATACATGCTTTAAAAACGACAAGTGCTACTTGTTTAAATTCACATTTCTATCTTTTTTTTAGGATTTTTTATTTATTTATTTTTGTGAGAGAGGGTGAGCGAGTGCCAGCCGGGGAAAGGGCAGAGGGAGAGGCAGACTCCCCGCTGAGCAGGGAGCCCAATGTGGGACTCGATTCCAGAGCCCTAGGATCATGACCTAGCCGAAGGCAGATGTTAGCTGACTGAGCCACCCAGGTGCCCTAAATTCACATTTCTAAATAGAGGAAAAATGGAGTTGATTAGAAGTACTCACGCCACCACCATTCCTGAGATATCTTCCCTTTTTTTCTCGTGGGAATAAAATATCACATAAGTGAATGTAATATCTGCATGTTTTTACTTGATTGTTCATTTGCAGAACACCTTTTACATTAGAGCAGCTATTAAATATAAGTTAGTTTCCTGAAAGTTTCAAGATTCACATGGATGAATAAAATACACTCCCTACACTTGAGGAACTTATAATCAGACAGAGGAAAGACAAAAGGCTCAGAGCAGAAAGGCCACAGGACCAACCTACAAAGAAATCCTGTTTGGCTGCTGGGATCATGACGCTCTTCAACGAGAGAGTCACATCTGATCTGTACACCGAAGAACCCATCAAGTTCCAGTGAAGGGGGAGGGCCCCCCAGGACATAGGAAGGTAGGACAAAGGAGCTGGTTCCTGAACCTGGCTCATCCAGTCATGTGGCCAGAGTTTCAAACATGAAGTATCCAGATTCCAGTCCCAATTTACTGGTGTGTGTCCCTCAAGGTGGAGAGCTTATATGTTCAACAAGCTCCCCAGTAGATTCCTGGGACAAAAAGATGAGAGTAGCAACCTCTGGGAAATATTCAGAGCACAGAAAGGCAGTCATTACTCCAAGCAGAGAATGAGCCAGAGAGTGAAGTGAGAAGCAACACAGACCACCCATGACCTTGAAATGCCAAGCTTAAGAGGATGGGAAACACCCAAGATCAATGGGTGGCGGTGCGCGGGTAGGGGGGGCGGATTGAGGAAAGATGTCATCAGAGCTGTGTTTCAGGTAAAGACACCTGGCAGTGGTCCCAAAGGCAGATGTGATGGGCAAAGACTTTGGGCAGGGAATTTATCACCAGGCCAGTAATGATAACATGGGAAAAATGTAGGGCCTGCAGTAAGGTCACAGCTCCCAGAGCGGAGAGGAAGAAAAGGATGTTAGAGAGAATGGGGGAAGCCTTGGGTAATGAGCTGGAAGCAGAATAGAGCTAAAATTGGCAGGTGAGCAGTCTGAAGGCAGGTCTGACCGCAGGGCCCAGGGTCCAAGTGGCCAGTCTGGAGCTCAGGTCTCAGGGGGGCTATCAGATGTTGCCTCCTGCTGACACCACCACTGAGGGCCCTAGGACTGCCTCCAGACCCTCTGGGCCTCACCCTTCCGATGTCCGGCCAGACTTGCTCACATCACCTGCAAGAGAGTCAGCTCCAATGAGTGCCCTTCCCTCCAGCCCCGTGCCCCCGCCTGGACTCGGAGCTCTGCTCTCCCAGGGGTGGTGGGCTGGCTCATCTCAGGCGTAGATGCCGGAGCAAGGCAGAGCACACACGTAGCTCCACATGCGGTAACACTCTTCTTTCAAAATCACGTCTCCACGAAAAACGACAGCAGCAACAAAACAAAAATAAAAAGTGTAACACTGACCACTGGAGAATTACAAGTTGGGAAAGATTTAGGGTTTGATTCTTCTGCTTTGTTTTGTTTTTAACTGGAAAGCAAAGCCACGGGAAGGAAAGGCTGGCAGAGGAAACAATAGGACAGTGTCAACGCTCCTGTCTCAATGGATCAGGCTGTGATACAGTGAAGGTCAAGACCGGCTAATAAAAGGTCAGGACTTGTGCTGCACCATCAGGGCCAGTAAGGCTTTTGTTTGTTCTGTTTTGTTTTCTGTAATTCGGGGGCTGGCAGTCATTGTAAGGGAGCAAAGCAAACAAGTTCTGGCCCCTGCTAGGCCACTGTTCGGGCCCTGCACAATGCTGGGGCACCGGGGCGGGGGGCTGGGGGGGGCGGGGTTCTGTACCATGCCCCCTGCAGCCACACAGCGCAGCCCGCAGCCTTCTGGCCTGCTAAGAGCAGGAAGCAGGGCAGGCTGGCCATGGGCAGAAGACTGGAGAAGCATGTGGGCCCAGGACAAACGGGCACTTGTTCTCTGGAGGGTGTTGGGCAATGACTTTCATAAACGGTGAAGGGGGAGGAAGGAGGCCCGGCCAGCATGCCTGTGTGCCTGATGAAGCAGGCAGGAGACGCCTGTTCTGGCATCTTTGGGTGACTCTGTTATTGGCATAAACATCAGCAAGATTGGAAACAGAAAATCCAGAATTTGGGGTTCTCACAGGACCACAGACCTGCAGTCTGTCATCCCTTTTTCTCTCCTCTCTACACTTGCTCTTCCCTCTTTCCAGAGTGGCCCCCCATTTGCACCCCACCCATTCTTAGCCTGGTGACAATTCCATCCATCTTTCAAGTCCAGGCAAAGGTGTCACCACTTCTGTGGAATCTGCTCTTATGCTCCTAGGCACAACAGATTGCCCCTTCCTCTTGTCTCCAACAGTTTTAGGGCACACCGCAATCAACACCCACGCATGATGCGCCATACTGTACTTACGTAATGTGAGCTACTGTTTGGTCAAAGTTGTGCTTTATTTACCTTTGAATTCACAGCACTTACAAGCAGTGGCTCAATGGTCCCTTGGAAGATGTAGAAACCACACACCAGTCTCACCACCTACTCATAGGAAGATCAACGAATATCAACTCTGCCAATAGTAGCCTCACTTTGACCCTTCACTCCCAGATGGAGGGAAGCAGCTCTCTCTTCCAGAAACCTATTCTGGTTTTGCAACTCCTAGCAAAGAAGTTCCTCCTAAGACCCTGTCCACTGCACCCACTGCCTATCTCTTACCCCTCTGGGCTGCATGGCCAGGAAGAGGACAAGGGAACTCTGGGAACCTTTCTGATTCTGCCCGAGGCAAGAAGTAATTCTCTCCGTTCTCTCCGTCCCAGACGATGATCTCACCATGGGCGTCAACACAGCCTCTTCTATAAAGCAGAGAACAGTTGTTCTTATACTGGGAGAGTCTTCCTCTCTACACTACCAAGGTCTCCCAAGTGCTTAACAGATGTTTGTTGAATGGAACAGATTCCTCTGGTCACTTTTCATTGGATGTTCTTACCTCAGCCTTAGAACCTTTGTAATGAAAAAAGAGATGAAGTTGGCATTAATCCATTCATTTTACGTAAGTGTAGACAGTCCCACATTATCATGGGCCCTGCTAGAAGAGTGAGGCGGGAAAGGCTCCAAGAAGGAGATATCAGAGACTGATGTACTTGAAGGGTGGGAAGCATTTGCACAAGCTGAGAGGTGTGGAAGGAGAGAGCATTCCAAGTGGCCTGGGAGCATGAGCAAAGGCTTGAAGATGAGAAAGTACAAAATGGGGCGCCTGGGTGGCTCAGTCCTTTAAGCATCTGCCTTCGGCTCAGGTCATGGTCCCAGGGTCCTGGGATCGAGCCCCGCGTTGGGCTCCCTGCTTGGCGGGGAGCCTGCCTCTCCCTCTCCCCGCCGCTCTGCCTACTTGTGTGTGCGTGCTCTCTCTCTCTCTCTCTTTCTCTGTCAAATAAATAAAATCTTAAAAAAAGAGAGAGAGAAAGTGCAAATCATGCTTAACAAACTGCCTGTCCTTGTCATATGCTCCCCTCTAGGGTGACAATGGTATATACTAGAATCAGCACAGGTTATGAAGTCAGTCATCCCCATACCACCTGTGTGACGTTGGGAAAGTCCCTTAAACTCTCTCATCAGTAAAACAGAGGAGATAATGCTTGACATGGTTATTCTAGGAATTTAGGATGTATGCAAGAGATGTGGTAAAGAATATGTATCAAATAAATGGAAGATGTGATGAACGATGGTGACAAGGTTGAGGACGCTAAGCCGTAAGCTCCTTGAAGACAGGGACGAGGCCCTACTCTTACCTGTTTCCACCAGAGTACCTGCCACTCTGTGTTGCCCAAATCCAACAGGTACTAGTGTACTGACTTAGATGATCCTCCTTGCCACTTTATTTCTATCACGGCGCTTTGGCTTTTGTTTTGCTCTTTAAAGAAATGTTTACTACTTTTTGTTAGCCTGATTAGACATCGAAGAGAGCCACAGACAGTGAGTGCATGAGACACAAATTCTGCCCACCATGACCTTGGGACAGGCTCTGCAGGCAACCTGGCAGATGCCTAGCCAGTTGGAATAGGTTGTCGAGTACTGACGGTTCCACAAAGGAAAAAGTCCTATGAAGCTCAGAGTCTTAAAAAAGTGGGTAGAATTTTAATAATCAAGAGAAGAGGGGAAGGTGCAGATATTATACTTAAAGAGATTACTGAGGAAAAGTGATCACAAGAGGAAAGTATGAAGCATGTTTGAGAAACCATGAGTATCTGGCCGGGCCAGCATGGATAAGAAGTTGAAGATATGGCCTGAAATGCAGTGTAGGGTCAGAGTGAGAGAGACCTAAAAGGCCAAGATGAAGATTGAGTACTTATTTCATGAACAGTGGACAGTCACGAGCAGCCTGGCATGGGATCACAGAATTGGGGAAGTTTCATAGAGCCCACTCCCTACTGAGAGACCAGGAGGGCAAGGCCAATGGAAGGTAACTTGCTCAAAGTTGCACTTCTTCACCTGAGATGAAAAGTTGCACTTCTTCACCTGAGATGAAATCACTGGTTTCCCAAATACTAGTCAGGAGCTAGAACGCCCACCACAGGGAGACAATATTTAGCATACACACCACCATCTCCTCATCCCTCACCCAAGGCAGACATTTCTAATCAATCAGGGCACTCTTTCCCACTGAGTCCAGACCAACCTTGCCACCCTCAACACAGCCCTCCACTTGCTGCCAGTAGGTTACACTGCTCCTGGACCCAGGACCCATCAGCCATCATGCTGGAGCCAGCCCTGCTAGCTTAATAGATGAACACTTGCTTTAAAATTCTTACAGAGGATAACGGAAATGCCTGGGGAGGATTCAGTCACTTTCAAGAGTCACTTGGTTAATGCTTCCCGCTGCGTGGGAGGTGCACTGTGTCTTCACGGTCACAGACGTTTCGTTCCCCAGCCAAGAAGAGTGGTTAACCATGGTCACATCTGTTCTCTATGCCACCTTCTCTCCCCAACAGTCTCTCTTCTACATCAAAATTACAACCAAGAAGGAGAAGGGGAAATCCCAGACTCGGAAATGAGAGCACAAGAACAGAAATAAGTAAACTCACCACTTAGGATATGGTAGGGCAAAGGGAAAGTGGGTGTGAGGAAAGAACAGAACATATTAACCCATAGACTTGAAATTAAGCACCATTCAATGTTTCCTTTTTAGTTCAGAAACCACCAAATAAAAATGCGTGAAAAAAATCAGGAAGTTCCCTCCTTAATGTTAACAATAGAACAATCCAGTGTGCTGTTACTCCAGGCAACTTCTTTTTAAAAAGGAGGCACTAAATGTTCAGATCCTGCAGGACCATGCTTGGTAGTTTGACCTGGGTGCACTTTTGGTGTCTAAAAATAGATTTATGAGAGCAAAGAACCACAGTTAACTTCAGACTTTTTTAAGTTATATAATTTTAGATCGAAAGGATATGCTGGCAAGCACGCTTCATAAAAAATGTGGGAATTTGGTACTCTCTTCCCTTGATAGCCTTGAGGCTTGCTGAAATTCTTCTTGTCTCACTGTTGTAATCTGTTCTACCCCAACAAGTGATAACACCTACCTGCTCATATTTTGCAAGCAAATTTCTGGAGTATTTTAAGATTCTTCTAATTCAGAATCTGTCTAGCATACACAGAGTAAAATTATGTCACTTATAAACACAAACATGCCTACTTTATGACAAACTGGAATACTGACATCTGGATTTTAGAAATAGGGAAATTTAGATATTTTCATTTAAATGTCTTTTATTCATTTTCCTAAAGATGCTCCATCGAATACCTTTCAAATGAGGAGTTCTTTTTATGTGAGTGCATTTTAAAAGTTTCAACTTAGGAAACTGATTTGTACATAACTTTCCAGGATTCTGCCTGTGACCCAAAGTGAAATGCACCTGCATTAGGTGGACTACAATGATCTCAAGTTGCTGAAAAATGTCAGATATTAGATTTGTTCTGTGAAAAATGAGACAAAAGAACAGAAGAAGAAGCAATAAAAGGTTGCTTTTTTTTTTTGTTCTTTGCATTTCTCCATAGCATAAAAACAAACCCAACTAGTGCCATTTTCTGAAAAGTAATTTCCTCTCCTTACCCTATTTTTAAAAATATACTAACAACTGATTATATTACAATGGAATTCTGAAATAACTAAGCTACCCCACAGAAAACACAAAATATGTCTACTTTTAAATTTTTACAAATACCTCTCATGGTGATATTTATTTCCATGCTTGTTTGTTGATTATATAAGCAGGAAAGGGATTAATGAAAATGAATTTGTTTCCCTGCACATGGGAATATCTTTAACGTGTGTGGAAGGTTTGAAGTTCATTTCCAAAAAAAAAAAACAAAAACTGTCATGCTAGAAAAAGACAAGCATTCACCCTGAGAACCGCAATTACTGCTTTCCTCATGGAAATACTATCTGACTCTTCCACTTTGCTTTCCTTTTCCTTCTTCTTTTTTTCAAGAAGAAAAGTCAGTGCTGCAGACTTTTTCGACAACAGTCAAAGAATCTCACTTCGGGATTTCAGCATTTAAACCTGTGACTTTCTTTATCCAAAACAGCTCTTAACTAATGCACAATAAAAATCAAAGAGAAATTACAATGCTTCCTGAACATAACGGAGACTTATTCCACTTAAAAAGTCTACCCACATGAACCCAGCCCTCCAAAGTTCTTGAAGAAAATTATCTGAAGTACTGAGGGACCTATTCTGTTTCCACCAAGACAGATCATTGACTGCCTTAAAAGATGTGGCCGTGGGCTGTGCTATTTTATATAAACATGGAAGTAACATCAAAGCCAGCAGCACACCAGGGGAAGCTATAGTTGCCTTAGAATGAAGGCAGGGTCTCTGATCATTCGCATTTAGAATTGTTACTCTCAACAGTGCCAAAGAGATGCTTTTATATAAACACAACAGCCCCATCTCCAGTTGCTGGACATGTACTGCTCACCTTCCAAAGCCTCTGGTGAGAAAGACCATGACGTGGCAGATGCAAACACTATAGAAGGATACTTAAGAGCATGGACTCTGGAGGCAGCCTGCATAGGTTCCATGCCTGCTCTGTCACTTACAACGGTATGATCTTGGACAAGTCACTTAACTATATTGGGACCCACTACATCAAAGTGTGGTTTTGAGAATTCAATGAATTATATAAATGCATCTGTATATAGAGCCTTTGAGACAATGCCTTGCAGAGTAAATACCACAGAAGCACTTGATATTATTATTATGTCCCATGTCTTATATGAATGGCATGAGGTCTCTAGGGAATTAATTAAAGTTACATCCAACTTTTTTTTAATGGCTTCAGATTGATAGTGGCTCTCCTCTTGACATAAATTTTGGAAATATGGGATTTTTGTTTGTTTTCCTCTCAACCAAGATTATGCTGGCCACAGAAGCTTCTAGTGAAGATGGAAAAAAAGTGGTCCCTCTTTGTTCCTCTTTGACAAGGCCCTTCCGAACCTGGGACCTGGTATTCTCTCTTACCCTGTCCTACCACACCTGGCTTTACCTATTTCTTCACACGTTAAGCTCCTGAGGTGACTAGAGTTCCTTAGCTCCTCCACATTGCTCTGTACCTCTCAAGCCTTGCACATACTATTCCTTTTTCTAGGATGCTTTCCCCCAGTGGTCTACACTGACAGACTCCTCATTTTTCAAAACTTAGCCCAGCTATCTCATCACCTCCAAAAAAAAAAAAAAAAAACCACAACTTTTTCTTTCTTTTTTTTTTTTAATCCTCCCTCTACCCCTGGTCTTTACTCGGTGGCATCTCAGTCCTGCTGCTCTTTTCACACGGCTACAAAGTGTTTCTTGTCATATTTGTCTCCTCTACTAGGCTGTGACTCTCTTGGGAGCAGATTGTGTTTTATACTTTTCCTGTACACACAACACATAGTAAAAGAACTGGCATCTAGCAAGTATTCAATATATAATTGTTGAAAAAATACATAGTTTCTTCTACCTGTCCTGAGACTAACTTTCTCCCGCAGACTGTCATTCAGCTGTTATTTTGCAATCTATTCTACCATCAAGCATTTAAGACAGAGGTGCTGATTCAATAGTCTCTACCTGTCTCACCTACAAGATGGGATCAATACTCATTCTGTTTTTGAAGTGAGATACAATATTACAAGGGAAGGCAGGAAGGAGAACGGGACACAAAATGATCTTCAGAGAGGTCCTGGGAAAAGTGTTTTGTCATCCATTCCAGAAAAGCAGGGCCCTTTGGAGCCAGGATCAGGGAACTCCTAGGGGGCATAGTTCATGCCTTCTGCCTGCACTGGGGGAAATCAAGGTGGACAATCCAAGAGGTTCTGTCCAGTGGCCAAACCCCAGACCCAACCAATTGGCCTAACAGGCTCCTCAGTGGTAAAAGGCTGACTGCCCTGTGGATTGGATTCGGTCCCCAAATATATTTTGTTTGGCCCACAGAGTCTTGAAAAATGTGTGAGTTAACTGCCAAAGTTTAAATATTAGGAGACGGCACATTTAAAAAAAACAAACAAACAAACTAGATTTCTGGCTTAATTTCTTTTACTGGAACTGGCAATAATGGATTCCCCCTCCCCGGTTGGAGCCCCCAGTGGAAGCAGAACAGTGCTGCCCTCTGTAGGTGGGCATGTGTTCTACAGTCTACCATGCCCCCCACTTCACTCAAGAACTTTAACTCTCTGGACACTACGCAGCCTCCTGTGGCTAGGCTCAGCACGAAGATCCAAGCATTGATGGAAACAGATGGGAGCTGGAAAAAACAGACCAGAATATGGACAGAAGCCTGGAACCAAGGGGACAAGAGCTTTTTGTAAGATCTTTGTCACTTAGGCCAAATGTGAAGGTGCTGTGAAAAGCAGTGACAAGTGAAAGCTAGAATGGTTTTTAGGAAGTGTAAGAGTGAAGACTAGAACTGGGAGCTCTATGGTGTCTCCAGCCAGGACCTCTCTTTTGAACTGCAGACCCATACATGTATTGGCATGCCTACCTGATGTGTCTAATGAGTACATCAAACTGAATATATCCGCATTGAACCACTGATGATTCTTCCCAAACCTGCTCTTCCTACCATCTTTTCCACTGTAGTAAATTTACCTCCATTTCTTCTTCTAGTTGCTCAGGCTAACAACTTTCATGTCACCCCTGACTCCACACTCTTTTGTGCCCACGTCTAGTCCATCAGCAAATCCTGCTCTAGCTCTACCTTCAAAATATCCCCAGAATTCAACCCCACGTCACCAGCCCCACTGCCATCACTCTGGTTCAAGCCATCATCCCTCTCCTAGATCATTGGAATAGTCCCCTAAATGCTGTCCCTAATTCTGCTTATGCACCCCACAGTCCATTCTCCACACAGAGGCCAAAACAACCCTATAAATATGAAAGTCAAGTCACACCACTGCTCTACCCAGCACCCTCCAATGATTTCCCATTCATTTGGAGTGACACGGCGCCTGCTGTGATCTACAAGACCCCCCATGACCTGTGAATCACACTCCATTCACACACGCCACCTTCATCTCTTACTGCCCCTTCCCCTCTCACTCACTCCACTCCAGCCCCACTGACTTTCTTGCTGTTCTTCAAGCACCCCAGGCACGGTGCCCCCTCAGGGTCTTTGTACTTGCTATTCCTCTGTCCAGGAGGTTCTTCCCCACCAGATATCCACTAACAACCCTCCTCACTTCCTTTGGACATCACTAAAAGGTCTCTATCTCAGTAAGGCTCTCTCTGATCACCCTATCTCAAACTCAACCCTCCTCGATACTCTACATCCCCATCCTTGCCCTGTTTTCCTTCTCTACATTTTACCTTGTTTTGTTTGTTGTCTATCACTCCAAGCTAGAACAGACGTTCCCCGAAGATAAGACTTCAATGTGTTTTGCTAAATACTGTATCCTCAGTGCCTAGAAGGATCCTTAGCACATAGCCCAATAAAAATTGGATGACCGATAAATATTTGTTGAATAAATGAATTTATATATATATATATGTATATATATATATATATATATACACACACATATATATAATGTGCATATAATGTGCATAATATATATATTTCTTAGGATCATACTTACATATCATTCCCAGTGAAAAAAAAATTTAGTAATCTGCCTGACAACATTAAATTTGGGGATAACACACATATTGGGCCTTAAGCTTTCACTTTAAAAAGGGTGGGTGTCAAAGTGTAAGTGAGTAACAGAGATTCAAATGATTGAGGGACAGCAACTTACAACATCATGTATACAACACTGTTGTGCAGTACAAAGACCAGGTCTGCTCCTTTTAGATCTTGCCCTGGCACCTTGGAATCACATATAAAAGACTGCGGCCAGAATTTTTCATGCACAAGATGTGTCCACTTCTTTCGGGCCCTCCTTTATTCAGGCCCTCCTTTGTCCCGCTTTTCCCTTTTTCTTCTCTGGTTTTGAAACATCCATTTGTCTGGTCCTGAGGCTTCCAGCCGCATTGCCCAATCTCCTGGCTCACAGCTGATCTCCTACCTCCAGGCTTGGCCTTGAGACCTGCTTTCCTCTCTGCTTAAGCCTCGGGGGTAGATGTTAGACAGAAAGGAACCCAGGAAAGTTTTTGGCAAAGGTCTTTGCTCCATTGAAATGTTTCCCCCCACCCGCCTCTTTCTTTTCCACCAGACTTTTGAAAATATCTGGAAAAAAATACAAAGCTTCATGATGACACCTAACCATGACAACATAAAGTTGAAATCTTCCTAACAGCTTTAGAAAAACACATCTTAAAAAGGTATGTCATATCTGTCCAAAAGAATGCAGTGGGAAGCAAACTCTAAAAGGCAATGGGATGAGGAGTTACTGAAACAGTCAGGAATCTGATGAGGAATTTACAGACCTGCAAAGGCAAGGCACAGAGCCTGGAAATCTGCCGCTCTCCCACTTTCCCCACTGAGCCAAACGTGAGATAAGACATAGCTAATTCTAATCACATTAAAACATTTTATATCACACAGATTGTAACGGAAAATGGGCCATCTTGGGGGTTATAAAGGTTTTCTGGCTCCAGAACTGGATGGGGCTGAGGTGTTCGTTTGAAGCCCTTTTGCAAAGTAGTCTGGCTGTTTTGATGCTGTCATCCTTGTGGTACGCAGAATAATGGCCCCAAAGATGTCCACATCCTAGTCACTGGCAACTGTGAATACATTACCTTACATGGCAAAAGGGACTTTGCAGATGTGATTAGGTTAAGGATTCTGAGACAGGTAGGTTATCCTAGGTCACCGGGGGTGGGCCCAATATAATCACAAGAGTCCTTATAAGAGGAAGGCAGGAGGGTGGGAGAGAAGATGTGACAAAGGAAGCAGAGGTCAGAGTGATGTAGGCCCATGAGTCAAGGGATGTGAGCACCCTCTAGAAGGTGGGAAGAGTAGGAAAATAGATTCTCCCCTAGAGCCTCCACAAGGAATGCAGCTCTGTCACCCCATTTTAGAATTATCACCCTCCAGAACTCTAAGAGAGTCAATCTGTGTTGTAAGCCACGAGGTTTGGGGTAACTTGCTACAGCAGCAATAGGAAAGGAGTACAAGGCTCTGCTTTTGCTCCCACATTTGTCCTTTGGCAAATCCTGGTTGAGAATGTCCTAGGTGTTCATGCAACCAAGCTAAGGTCAAAGATTTGACCTTGTTTGTGAAATCACAGCTCACTTCATGGCAGCTCTTATTCACCTATAAAGGAACAACCTCACCAACAGCCATGGCTACTTCCAGCATAAGCTCATGAGAAATGCCAGACACACTAGTGTGACCCACGTATTCACTGAGTCGAAAAGGTGGGCTTCAAACCAGGTCTGGGGTCACACTGATAGCCTGTGGCCATCCCATAGCTCCTCTGTCGCCCAAATACTCTTTACAGGGACTTTTAAAGAATAGTCTGGATCTACTGGAAGAGCATTCCAAGATGAGTGAAGGTATTATTTACTGGCCCCCGATGCTCTTATCATCCTTTCTTATCTTCCAACAGAAATCCCACTCTTCCCCTGAGACTCTTATTGTACTTCTAAGTTCCTATCCTCCTCCAGTGAAAGCTTATTTTCAAGATGAGATCTGATAAACTCATTCACTGTAAAGTATACAATGACTGTGACACTGAAACCATACGTCCAAGGGGTATTTATTTACTTTTTAACAAAGATCAGAAGATTGTAAGCTCCAGAACAAGGTCTACATCCAGCTTCTTTATCATTGGCATCCTTCATTCCTAATACCATACATGCCTGGTATTTAATCAGTCTTGGATCAAAACTTACTGAATGAGTGAATAGAATCATGCTAGTGGACAGAATACCTGTGCTACCTTCCATAAATACTAGCACTTGCTAGGATATGGAGATAAAACCTGTTTTCATGACTGCTCTAAAATAAACAAGACCTTCAAAATAAGGCATACTGAAGGTAACCATCACTTTCATGTTATTTTAGCTTTCAAATTACTTTTTAAAACACCAGTTTATTTACTCTAGTGATGATAAATCTTTCCTAAAAAAGGGAGAATATGAATACATAAGGGCCATGTGACTTGGGACTTAACATTGTTAGAGTAGAGGGAGAAACAGAATAAGGTTCTAAGCTTTCAATTTGACTGAAAAAGGAGCCCAAACTTCTAAATTACCTTCACATTCACAGAATCTTTGGCTACTCAGAAGCACCTCAAAGCAGCAGACCACTCTGACAGTCCAGTAGTGAATGTTCCCAGGCTCATCACTAAAGCCTTGTCATTCGATAAGTCTTAACAAATCCCATGCAAACCCAGGTTCATAACCTGGGGCGGGGGGGGGGGGGGGGCGGTCACTGGAGGGCTTCAGTGTGATTTGCAGGCCTCATAAAATTTTATGCAAACTTTTATGTTTATATGCATGTGAGCTATTTTAAAGGAGTGAGTCTGACCAAAGAAAGTCTAGAATCCACTGCATTAAGAACTGATTCCAGCCATTACATCTTGTTAATATACAAGGTCTTTCACTGGTGTCTTTCTTTGGTGTCATTGTCTTAAACAATTAACCTTTTCACCCAGTCAGTTGGTTACTGTATTACTTTCCTATTGCTGCTCAAACAAATTACCATACTCTTGGTTGCTTAAATTTGTTATTTAACAGTTTTGGTGGTCTGATATTTGGTTGGTTGATATCAGTGGGCTAATATCAAGGTGCTGGCAGGGATGTGATAATTCTGGAGGCCTTAGGGAAAAGATAATCCATTTCCTTGCCTCTTCCAGCTTCTAGAGGCTGCCAGCACTCCTTGGCTGGTGACCCCCTTCCATCTTCAAGGCCCACAGTAGCCCATTGAGACTTTCTCACTTCAAATCCCTCTGATCCTGACTCCTTTGCCTTCCTCTTCCACATTTAAAGGACATTCGTGGATACATTGGGCCCACCTAGAAGGTCCAGGATAACTTCCCCATCCCAAAGTCAGATGACAGCCACCTTAATTCCACCTGCAGTCTCAAGTCTTCCTTGCCATGGAACTAACATCTTCACAGGTTCCAGAGGTTAGGATATGACATCTTGCCAGTATTCTGCCTACCACAGTTACCTGACACATTTCTTGAGCACCTACTTCTATTAAGAGGTTTGATAAAGCGGGTGCCTAGGTGGCTCAGTGGGTTAAGCGTCTGCTTGGGTCATGATCTCAGAGTCCTGGGATCGAGCCCTGCGGTGAGCTCCCTGCTCAGCAGGGAGTCTGCTTCTCCCTCTTCCTTCTGCCCCTCCCCACTGCTCGTGCTCTCTCTCTCTCTCTCTCTCCCCCCCAATAAATAAATAAAATATTTTTTTAAAGAAGCTTTGTAAGGCATTTTGAAGATAACTGTGTTTGATCTGATGCTTACTCTTCAGGAGACAATAATAAGTATGATGATAATCGCTGCCATTGTTAAGCATTTACCACATGCCGGGCTTCTTTCTAAACACATTATATGACTTAACTCATTTAATCCGGCAACCACTGAAGGAGTTTGGTAATTTTATTCCCACCGTTTTAGAGAAAAGGAAACTGAGGCACAAAGACACGATGTTTCTTGCCCAGGTCACACACCTAGTTTGGTGATAGGAGGTGGTCTGGAACTCAAGCTCTGAATCTCTGTGATTTGTTTGTTCTCTAATGTAACATTGAGAAAAAATAAAGAAAAAAAGGGCTTTACTGGGTAAACAAAAACAATATAAATTGTAGAAATAATGAAAACCTTCAAGCAAAAAAGGACAATGGAACTTAAGACCATGTCGTAGACACATAAAGACAATTCAATGAAAACAATCAATGAATAGTCATTGTCATCACTGTTCCTTTAAAATAATGGCTGTCATAAAAATAACTGAAGTTTTCATATGGTGCATAAATAACAGTTTAGAAAGAAGCCTGCAAAATTTAATGGCACCCGCAGTTGATGTTCGACAAGTCTAAAATATGTGAGTGCACACCAGGGGACACATGGTCAGCTCTGAAGGAAAAAGACGGCCTCAGTCAAACCTCAACATTTTGAAAAAGATGCACTCTGTTCTCAGATGGAAATAAATATCAGGTCACTCATGTCGTTTGCAGGTTTGAAACTACCAGAATGAAATTAAGCCTGCAAAATTTAAGGGTGACTCCTTCTTAGACATGGAAATTGTATCTGTTGAATGTAACTCTACAGGAAAAAAATAAAGAAGAGCTAGGGTTTATTGTTTCTCAAAGGGAGAAGGCAGCTGTGAGCCTGGGAGAATGATTTAGGAAGGCTTCTTGGCCGTACACATAAAAGGATGAGAAGAAATCTGACCAGATGAGAATAAGAGCTGGCCACTAAACTAGAGAGAAGGTTAAGGAAATACAAAGGAATGGTGGGGTTTTTTTAAAGTAGCTTTTAAAGAAAGACTGAAGAAAGGTAAGAAAAGAGAAATTCCTATTTTAAAGTCCCATCTCATTCTAATTCTATAAAAATGACAACAAGGTCTTGAATCTATTCTCTCCCAATAATGTCCTCATAAAATGTCCTAGGTTTACAAATCTGCTTACAGATTCAAAGATGAACACTGGCCTCTCTCAGCCACAGTGGGGGTGGGGGAGTCAATAATCCAAGTGTGCCCTTTCTGGGCTCCTCGAAATTACCAGGAATTCTATGATTCAGAAACAAAGACACTGGGGGGAAATTTTGCCACTGTTTATGTAAGGAAAAGTGGCTTATGCTTCAAATGATTGACTAATATTATTAGTAATAAAAATAAATACTTAAACTATAATAATCTGAAGACATACAGTGAGGAATTCAATTAGTAAGATGATCTCTGCATCTAGGAATCATGATCACACACCATGATAAGAGGTGAACAATAAGCAACATACAACCCAAAAGGAAATGCTGTTAAATTTAACTAAAAATGCATAATGTTCACGAAGCAGCTTACATCTCCCTTATACCCTGTAACCAATAATCTAAAGTGCTAATGATAGTATCAGGGCTATAATTTGGTCCCCAAAGAAACATCTAAAAAGCTAAAGTAAATAAGTCAGGAAACATCAACCCCCAAAAGTGCAGTAACGATTGTTTTTCGTTGTTTTTTTTTTTTTTTTTCATATTTCCATAGCAGTGCCCCTATGCTGTCTTTGTCCTTGGCGGAGAACAACATATTTTTATTAAGGAGATGTCTCTTTGTTTTTAAGTTGTTTAACATCCTCATTAATGACTCTGAGAGAATTTCATGTTAACACCAAATGGTAATGAGAAAAGAGAAGTGCAGAGAATATCTTCAAAGATAGACTCCAAAATCAAAGTAATTTGGGCAGTCTATTAAATTCAGTACATCAGAAGGGGAAAACAAATGGCACAGCCAGAACACGGGGATGGGCTGGCTCTGAGTAATGCTGAAAAGATACCTAAATAATATTGCCCTTATTAGAGAAAGATGGAGCCACTGAACACACTCTCCCCCACCAAAGCACACACGTCTTCTCTTACCAGTGATGCATGTTTGCCAATTTAACTCTACTCTCCTCCAGTTCTTCTGCTAATATGTAACCTGTTTGCCACAGGCCAAGGAACACAGTAACAGTATTTAAATAGCCGACTGAGGACCCACTTCCCACCCGCTACATGTACAAACAACAGTGAGCTGAAGTTGAGCCAGTAGATTAACAATGAAGGACAGAATAACCCCCCAAAGCAAGCAGTATTGTATCAGATACATGCAATATAGCTTGGAACTCTTACAGGTCCTCCTGCCGGGCTCATTGCAAAGCAAATGGCCGTGTGGTATGCTAGAAGAGGTTTATCAATTCCTGGCTGTGTGATCACAGGCCAGATAGCTAACTTTGCTGAGCCTCACTGCCCCTCATCTGCAAAATGGGCTTAGTAAAAACCTTAGCTGGCCTCATGAGGTGTTCCAAGATGCAAACGGATTATACACCTTAATGTACTTTGTAACAGGTAAATATTATCAGAGTACTATGTCCAGTTCTAGGTAAAATAAATATCATTACAAGGAATGGCAAAGCTTTCACAGATAAGTCACACACAAAAAATTCCAAGGTTTGGGAATATTAAAAGAGATGGATTTCATCCTGGTAGGGGTGCAGGGGGAGAGACAAAAACCAGACCATTTGATAATCTTTAAATACAAAGAAAAGCTTTCACTGAGGGGCTAAAACAAAAACAACCCAACTACAGATTAAAAAAAAAGAAAAAAAAAAAAGAGGACCTGGGTTTACATTGTATCATGAAGGATTTAGGCAAGTTACCTTTACAAAGAATTTTTGGTTGGCAAGAGTCGGAATACAACAAACAAGGCAATATAATCTTCATCCCTAGATATCTTTACTTACTGGAAAAATACTTTTCTGAGGCTACAAAAATACAATTATTCCAGAAAATAAAAAAATGAATTTAGATCGCCTTCTAAAGCAAAGTCAGCACACTTTCTCTGTAAAGGGCCAGAGAGTAAATATTTTAGAGGTTTTGTTGGCCTTACCATCACTGTCACAAATACTCAGCTCTGCTGGTATATGTGAAAGCAGCCTTAAAGCTCATGGATGTGGCTGGGTTCCAGTAAAAATGTATTTACAACAACAGGTGGCAGGCTGGATTGGGCCAGGAGGCTGTCGTTTTCCAATCCCTCGGTTAAAGATTCCTTCCAGTCCTAGGATTCTAATCTATAAAACACAGCTGTAGCAAATGGTGACAATCAAGCCAAATTAAAAATACCATCATACTTACTATCATAGCTATGTACTGAAGTGGCTGTCATTCTTCATATCCAAATCTTGGGAATATGATTAACAGATCTTTATAAACAGCTAAGATAATGTATCATCAGTGATTTTTTCCTTTTTAACAAAATATAAAAATGTTTACACATATGTTTATCTAGACTTTGTAATCCAAATGTATAATATTACAGTCTGGTGCACTAGGAAGCATATGCCATATGCTCGGCTTCTTCATCTTGTCTGCCTATGGGAAGTATTTTTAGATAAGGTAAAGACACGTGTGGGAAGATACTACCTTTGTCCTTTTTCTATGTGTTACTCTTTCATCTCAACCTTCTTCTTCACCCCACCGTATGCTGGTAAAGAAGACAGGAATAGCACTCTGAGCCCAGGGGAGATCAAGAGTGGACAGGAGTTGGTCCAACAGGCTAGGAAGCCTAGGAACTCTAAGGGTTAAAGCCGGATATTAATTCCATCCTTGAGTTCAGGGGCCAGAAAGGAAAGCACGTCACTCTGCTTGGAAATCAGGCCAAACTGGAACAGAGTGGGAGCAAACGGAAGAGAAGGCATGAAGCCAGAGTGCAGGAAGGAGAACGGGGCTCCAGTGCCAGAGGCTCACTCACCTGGCACCTTGCCCTGACATGTGTGGGTGGACTGGCCTCCTAGAAACCTGGGGTCATAGGAGACAAACAACCCCCTTTCCTACTGTGCCTGCAGCCAAGTCATCTTGGACTTTGATCACATCAAATTCCCTATCTTGGTGCATTTATTTCCTGGTATTGCCCGATGGGAAGGTTGGGGTTTTTTTTTCATCTAACAGGTGAAATGAATCAGATATTGTTGGCCTCGTCATTCCAAAGTTTAACACATACACATGTACATATATACACCCATACATGTATTTTTGTGTGTGTATATGTTTTTTAAGGCAGCTTCTCTGTAAATTAGAAGCAGTGCTTTGCAGGGGTGCCTGCATGGCTCATTCAGTTAAGTGTCTGACTCTTGATTTCAGCTCAGATCATGGTTTCAGGGTCATGAGATCGAGCCCCGTTTCGAGCTCACGCTTGGTGTGGAGTCTGCTTGCCCCTGTCCCCCTGCTCCCCAATCCCTGCACACCCTCTTCTCTCTCTCTCTCTTTCTCAAATAAACAAAAATCTTAAAAAAAAAAAGCAATGACTTGTAGGTACCCTAATTTTAAGCAACTTGATACCATGTCTAGCACTTAAAACATATTCAAGGCTGAGAACTTAATCTGTTGTACAACCCGAGGCCTCAAATCCAACAATCAACTTGAGGGGGGCCAGCATCCATGGGCGAAGAAAGGTTCCGCAGCCTTGGTGCATTAGTGGAAATACCCAGGATAAAACAAAGAAGGATTGAAATTCTTTTGAACTTGGACTATGGATTCTAAGCTTGTATCACTTATAGCATTATTTCTTTTGCAAATGACAGATGACAGAAGCCCCGGTTCCAACGGATTTAAACTAGAGGGAAAAAAGCTGTGGTAGCTTGAAGGCCAGGGGCCAAGCTTCAGCCACTACTGGATTCAGGTCCAGACACCATGAATTAAGACTCAGTGTCCCATCTCTCAGCTCTGCCCCCACAGGGGTGCAGTCTATCCCAGGTCCCAGATGGATGACAGCTAGATGACCACAGTTTCAATCCAGCAAGCGAAAGCCAGAGCAAACAGCTGCTGGTTCCAATGGGATTCTCTGCCCCTTCTAGCCCAGTCCTGGAAGCTCTTCTCAGTGGAGCTGGACTCAGGTTACCCTCGGAAGCTCTGGACCTATAAGGACTAAGGTAGTTAGGGAAAAGTGGGCACCCATAAGAAAACTGGGGGGCTTGTGCCACCAGGAGGAGGGGTAATGCTGAACAGGAGATAACCCTTGTCAAAAAACTCAATGCCTCCATCTCTATGGAACAAAGAACAACTTAATGGAGTTCGGGTGGCTAATGATAGATCACTGAGTTGGGAAAGTGACTAGAGTCAAAAGTATGAAAATGGAAAAAATGGTTTTATGTGGGCTACAGTGCTCAGCAAAGCATGGAGACATCTCTTCAAGAAGCTTCATGCTCCCAGTGGGATGTTGTTATACTGGGAGCCAATGGGGAAACAAGACCCACTAACTCTGCCAGAACAGCTTAGTCTGTGGTAAAGCTGAGCTAAACGCTGAGTTGGCATAGTTCCAGAATATTCTAACAAAACGGCAACATCCTATCACATCTCACCATAGATCTAATGACTTGAGATCAGGGAATTCCTATTATTCACTTCACAAGCACAAATTATAGAAACTGCCTATACGTACACATTACAACTTGCTTCCGAAAACACGAATGCCCTCTCTATATTTCACAGCTTTGGACAGACTTTTACGTTCTCCATTTTGTAGAGGGGGAAAGTAAAGACCAACTTAAGAAATTCACTTTAGGGGGAACAAAGGGAAAAAGTGGATCATCCAAATCCATTTTCTAGCCTTACCATAAAACTATCTTCTTCATGTTCATTGTTTGGGCATATACGGAGAAAGTTAAAAGCAAAATTAAGATCCCCAGGATGATTCCAGAGAAAACCTGAAAACTCATACTATAGGTAAACTGGTATGAATTTGATTCTGATTTGCATAAGTTGATATTCTTATTTTAATGGTATAAACTGGGTTATTGTTCAACTCACTACTTTGCTTTGCTTAAGAACATAGGACGTTTTAGCCAAGATCTTAAAAATCACAGACCCAAGTTGATGCTCACAGTGTCCCTGTGCATGGTAAATAAACAGGATAAAGCCTGTGACGTTTCCAAGGAGAAATTAAGATAGTAACTGTCTTCATGTCAGGAAATAGTGTCTATTTTTCTTTTTTAAAAATCACATTAAAAGTGCTTCTTTTCTAGCTGACTATAAAAATCAGTGACTCATGTCTGCGTTTTCATGTCACCATGCTCTGTGGGCTGGTCTATCCTAGACTTACCTAGCTTACATCATGGAAGTTTCCAAAACGTCTAAATACTTTAAGACTTTAATTCATTTTTCCCCACTCACAATAATAGATTTCTGAAAGATCATTCTAAAATGTTAAATTTCCCTTCATTTTTCAAAGCATTTGGAACGCTACAGGCAATCAATTGAGAAAGACAGCTCATTGTTCTATGTTTTTTCCCCACAGAGAATTTATGTCTCAAAAGATATTTTTTAAAAAGGAAGGTTATTTAATATGTCTCCCCGGCCAACCCAGAAAGTGCTATAAATTCAAAATTCATTCTTGTACAATGTTCTTAATTATAAGATAAGTAATCTTTCTGTGTTAGTTTAATTCCGCCCTATTTATCTTCTCAAGTGGAATGACACATTGCAAATACCATTTGGGGAGTTTTATTAATAAAGGCCTAATCCCATGGCTTGTAGGACATGTCTTAGAATAATGTTTTAACTACAGTAAAGCTCAGTGACTGTAACACCCACTCAATAATTATAACTGTCCCCCATGTGAGGTAAGTTGCCTTTTCCAGTGTGATTAGTGGTGATTCCTCAAAATGGGTCTCAAAGAGCTCACAGCAGATGATGAGCTTCAGTCTCCTTCTACCTTAGAGATGTAGTGAGATCACCAGCTTTGTTGTACTTCTAGACTTTCTACATCATGGAAAATCAAGATAGAAATAAAGAGGAATGCTAATTACAGCACTAATATCCTATAGAATCTAACTCAGTTTTACAAAGAGAATCTTTGGAGGTATTGTTCTAAACATATGTATACATATCTCCATACAGATGGACAACCAGAAGGTACACACACACACACACCCTGAGTTTTTCATATATTGGTTTTGGTTGACTTACCTGGCAACTTAATCATAATATACAATATTGTCTTTCTTAGATCTCACATGCACATAAAAAATCCAGCAACTACTTTACAATAAAGTCTGCATATTTGATAGCTAACATATCTTGCCAGCTCACCCACTATGTCTAGATATAACAGGACAATGTTATAATTAAGCTGTATTTCCCCCCCTTTTGATTTAGACAAATCTTGGATTAATTCAAATAATTCATGAAGCATTTGTTGGCAATCAGGAAAGAAGATGGAGTTCTTATTCCATCTGCTTAAAATCTATAAGGAGTTTGAAAAGGGCTCAGTTTCAGAGTTTCAGAGCCCTGGCTTTAGCAATTCCCTGCAACTGAAAGCAATCTTGCTGTGATTGAAAATGGTGGTGTCAACTCAGGCAGGCTACAAATTGCCAACAGAGGGAATAGCCATTTTAAATTACTTCCAAAGCCCAAATAAATTCTCCTGGAATGGAAATCTGCCTTTATCCTTATTTTCTATCTCCAGGAGATGATATGTGTTTTACTCATTATGAATCATACTCTCCATTCCTTTCTGCTAAGGCAAAGGAGAAGGAGCAAAATGTACTTATAGACTGTACTACATTGGGTTCTGCTTAGGACATGAGATGTATAACAATAAGATTATCATATGAAAAAATATGACTTATCATATAAAAAAACATACCTTGCATTCGAATAGCACTTAACCAACTAGAAGATTATGTTAAACAGAAAAATGATAATACGTGGAAAATGCTTTGTTGCCTTTAAATCTCCACACGGATTAGCTGTTGTGGGCATGCCGACTGCTCCTCGCAATAATCCTTTTGGTAAACAGAGAGGATATAATGTTCTGTAGCTTTGCAGATACTTAGACCCTGACACAGAGATATGATTAAGTGACCAGGGTCACACAGTTAGTAACAACAAAATGCCTTCTGACTTTCCTGTGATCTCTCCTTAAGCAACACAGGGTTTTTAGGAAAAAACCTATTTGTGCATTCAACAAACATAGAAAAAATGTTTGCATTGTGAGGTCTCTTCTCATCCTAACTTAGTTATGTGAATCAGTTATGTATGTAACTTAGTTAAAATTTAGTAGTATCTGATGATGGCCTAAAAATCTGTCCTTTTCAGTTACATTTACTGTGTTCACATATAATAACGCTTTATCAGAAATTATTTCATAATTTTTCATAATTGGAACATTTCTGGGGGAAAAAGAATTAAGTTAGTGATTAAGAAGGAAGGGCTTCTTAATTGGGACGGCAGTTCCACATAATTGTGCCTCTTTCAGAAAGTGGCCTTAGGATGATCTAACTTCAGAATATCCTTTGGGACTGTCTCTCCTGTCATGTTTGTTTACTACTTCTGCTACTGCAATGGTTTTAACACTGGTCAAATGTAATTATTTTTCACTTGATGAAAAGCTTCCTGTTCTTGAAATAGAAAAGCACTGGATATTATTGCCTGTAGCGTTTTAGAGAACCAAGTCAACAGAGTTTTAAGTCCACAAGAAATGGGACATGGGCATGGTGTATATATATCACAACTAGAATTTTCATACACTGTTGGGTGGAAGTATAAACTGGTAAAACATCTCTGGAAAACTGTTTGGCAGTATCTTGTAGAGCTCAATACATACACACCCCATGACCTAACTATTCCACTTACAGGCGTATACTTAAAAATGATGTATGTACATGCACATACCAAAATATGCATAGCATCATTTTTTGTAGTAAGACCAAATTGGGAACAACCCAAGTTTATCATTAGCAGAAAACATAAGTATATAGAGATAAATGCATAGTAATTGCAATATTCCAGAATAGTGAAAAAGAATAAACCATGGGTAGATACGGTGTACGGATGAATCTCAAGACATAATGTTGAGTGAAAGAATCTCAATACAAAAGAGTGTAAAAGTGAGTATTGTATGATGCTATGCATATAAGATTCAAAAACAGACAAGAATTAATCTATGATGAGAAGGTCAGAATAGCAATTAATTTGGGGAATGGTAGTAGTGACAAATCAGTGTTTCACTAAAAGGTCTAAGTAGATTGGCTATATCTACTTGGATAATATGAGAATGCTATGGGCCTTGGATTTGTCTATTTCTCCTTTGAGTTCTGCCAATGTTTGCTTTATATAGTTTGAAGATGTATCATTGTGTGCCTATAGATTTAGGATTGTTATAATCTCCTTTTGTCATTTAACAAATGTCCCTCCTTATCTCTCATAATAATTCTTGCTTTATAATCTACTTTGAGGGGTACCTGGCTGGCTGAGTTAGAAGAGCAAGTGACTCTTGATCTCCGGTTGTGAGTTTGAGCCCCACATTGGGTGTAGAGATTACTAAAATAAAATAAATCTACTTTGCTATTAACATGTTGATATAAGCTTTCTTTTGGTTTGTTTTTGCATGGTATAATCTATCTCTAACCTTTTATTTTCAACCCTCCGTGTCTTTACAAAACACCTTAAAATTTAAACCTACTACAGTTGGTTTTCTTTAATCTGACATTCTTTATCTTTTCATTGGAATGTTGAAACCACTTATATTTAATGTAATTACTAATATAGTTGCTTTTAAATCTACCATCTTACAATTTGTTTTCCATCTGTTCTTTTCTCCTATATTATTCTTTTCACTTCCTTTTAAATCAATCAAATGGTTTAAAAAACTTTTTTCTACCTTGTTAGCATTTTAATTCTACCCTTTTGAAATTATTATTTAATGGTTACCCTAAAAATTACAAAATGCATCCTTGATTCCTTTCAGTCTTCTTTAAATTAGCAATTTTACCTTTTCCTAAGCAATGCAAGAACTTTATAGCAGTTTAACTTCATTTACCCTTGCCATCTTTTGTGTTATTATTATTATTTTACTTTTACAGATGTTATAAATACCACAAAAATTATCATTGTTGTTGTTGCTATAAACAATATTTCTTTATACTCATCCGCATATTTGCCATTTCTGGAGTTCTTTGTTCCTCCCTGCAATTATGATTTTCTATTTGAGACCATTTCCTTCTGCCTGAAGACATTTTCTTAATACAGGCCTTCCTTTTTCTTTATACCAATCATAAGTATTTTGAGGCTCATTTCTAGTAACTCCAACATCTGGTTCATCTCTAGGTCTATTTTTTAAAAATTTTTTATTGTTATGTTAATCACCATACATTACATCATTAGTTTTGGATGTAGTGTTCCATGATTCATTGTTTATGCATAACACCCAGTGCTCCATGCAGAACGTGCCCTCTTTAATACCCATCACCAGGCTAACCCATCCCCCCAACCCCTCCCCTCCAGAACCCTCAGTTTGTTTTTCAGAGTCCATTGTCTCTCATGGTTCGTCTCCCCCTCTGATGTCCCCCGCTTCATTCTTCCCCTCCTGCTATCTTCTTCTTCTTTTTTTTCTTAACATATATTGCATTATTTGTTTCAGAGGTACAGATCTGTGATTCAACGGTCTTGCACAATTCACAGCACTCGCCATAGCACATACCCTCCCCAGTGTCTATCACCCAGCCACCCCAGCCCTCCCACCCCCCCACCACTCCAGCAACCCTCAGTTTGTTTCCTGAGATTAAGAATTCTAATATCAGTGAGGGGGTATCATGTATCATGTCAGTATCATATGATACATGTCTTTCTCTGATTGACTTATTTCACTCAGCATAACACCTTCCAGTTCCATCCACATCGTTGCAAATGGCAAGATCTCATTCCTTTTGATGGCTGCATAATATTCCATTGTGTATATATATCTAGGTCTATTCTTATGCCTGCTTTATCTCTTGATTATTGGTCACTTTTTCTGTTTCTTCACAGTTGAAATAACTTTAATTTTATGATGTACAACATAGATGCAATATTATATAAACTGCATTATGTCATTTTTCTCTATGGAAGGCTGAGATTTGTTTTGTTCAGATGTTAAATAATCTGTGGGTCACCTGGATCCTGTCAAGGCATGAGTGAAATTCTTCTTTCCTAGGACCCCATCCTAGCCTTCTAAAGTCTCAAATGAATGCTGAGAGTACTCATCTAGGTCTGGCCATTCTCACTGAGCCCAAATTCCTACATCTCTCTAGCACCAACAGCCTTTGAAATCTCCAGCCTTTTCACCAGCCTTCTCTCTGCTAGACCTTCCTGCTTTCACCCTGCAACATGCACAGTTTATGGGGTGGACAAAGAGCCTAAAGAAATGTTTATATAGATTTAGGGCTTCTCCTGTACAGCTTCTTCCTCTCTGGGATTCTGATCCTCAAATCCTTGACGTCTGATCTTTGTTTCCTCTGCCTAGAGAGACCAAAGTTCTATTTTCCTGGACCTTTGTTTGAAAAAATGCTCTCAGAAAAAAAGCCAGTATGCATGTGGGATCTCCTAGAGAACTCTCCTACCTCTTACTCAATGATTGTATTTCTGTATTGGTTGTTATCCAATGCCTGAAAGAGTTGTTTATAACCAACTTCTATAGTTTTTCATAACAGGAGGCTAAGCCCAACGCCACTTAGACCAACCTTCCCAGGACTTCCACAGTGGGAATTCTTTAATGTTTGTGGATAGATATTGTTAATACTGTTGATACAATCCTTTATTTTTCAGTTACATTTCTAGTATAAGCATTTCCTAAGTCATCAAAAACTCTTCCCAAACTTCATTTGAGTTAGGAAAGTTTCATCTCCCTTAATCATGGTCTTAATCACATTGTGTTATCCTATTTCCCTCTCATTTATTTAATGGCTTCCTAACCTTAAAGTACATAAAAAATATTTGGGGATCTTATTAAAACTTGGATTCGGATTCAGTGGGTGTCGGGTGGGCCTGAGATTCTGCAATTCTAACAAACTTCCAGGTGGTACAGCCATCAGGGACCATCCTTTGACTGTCCCAGGCCCTAGGTGACTCATCATTCACTATGCTGGGGAAACACTGAGCGTTTCATTACCTTGACTGCATATTGGTGTCACTCAAACTTACCTCTAGGAGATTCTAAAGCTTTAGGTCTTGAATGTGGTCTAAGCCACTGTTTTTCCAAAAACCATTTCCAGTGAATCAGGATGAAGAACCACCGGATCTGTCTCTGATCCTTTAAAGGTTTTTAGAACACGACCTTTTAACACAGATATTATGTGTTTCCACCTATCCTCATGCCTACCTTCACTAAGCATAAAATACACTATCTAAGCATTTATGATTGTAGCACAAACCTAAAGAAGAAAAAGGAGCCAACTCAGGAGCTAAGAACAAAGGTGCTGCTGTCTGGTGGGGGTGGAGGTTTGGGGGAGGTGGGTAGAAGGGGATGTCACAATCCCAAATAAGATTAAAATGGCTCAGGGCCCTTTATAGCCCTGTAATTACTTCCAATTCATTGTTTCACTTGAACTGTCTTTTTTTCACATGTAAGATTAAGAGGGCTAAAGCTATAGGCTAGGCCTTGTTTTATGAATATTTGAACTCCACCAGTCACTTTCATGTTTTAAACAAAAGGTAAATGTCTTCTAATTGCAATTCTAGCTAATGAGGATGATAAGCTATCCAGGGTCTACTGATGAAACTGCTTTCCTGCCAGTGCCTTCAAATCCAGGAAGAGACACATGCCCACTTGCACGTGTGCATTAATTCACATTCAGGTTAAGTTATTGCATTTCAGCCTGCTGCCCAAGGGATTAAGCTGAGATGGTAAATTATCAGAAATGTATCTTTTATTCAGATATCCTTAGAAGCATGCATACAATCTAAAGGAAATCATTCTTATTTGCTCCAAACTGCTAGAGGAAGAACCAGAATTAAAAACAGTAAACCCAAAGGACTGTAGGGCTTTACAGACATCCTGTTACCTATATCCCAACTAAATATTTATATTCAAATGAAAAGCATTGTTAGGACTCTTTCATGTTGAAGATTAATTTTCTATTTTAATTAAAAATATCTGATTCATAACAACTTTTAAGACATTTCAGCTAATGGTGCCAAATACATTTATTTTCCCAGTAGTCCTCCCCATCCATAAATGTTACCATTGGTCCTGATTTAAGGTTTCTTTTCCATTCAGACTGAGAGATTGACACAAAGCACTTGAGTAGCCTCCAGATAGAGGACTACTGGAGTTAAGGAATGTCCCGTATACATATACTTAGAGAAAAACATGAGTCCTACATAATTACTGTGTTGGAGAAAAGGCAAGGGTAAAGCAATAGGTCAGATAACTACTGTGGTTTGCTCTTTGCAAGGCGCAGCCTGATATAATATAAAAATAATTATACGTACAAACCAGATTTTCCAAACTACTTATTTAGTTTTCTAGGTCAGTATAGCTGGTCAAATCCCTCTGAAAGTTAAGTTTTCCAGCTGACCACAAATGGTTAGCTTACTGCCATTATTTCTGTAAAGTGCTGCATATGTTTAGAAGTTCAAGGGACTGTGATGTGTATTTCTCATTCTCTGAAGGGCTTTTCCCCCTAATGAGGACTGCTAGTAGGCTGGGGAGAAAGAGCAGATCAAAAGCCATGCTACTGTAAAAACTTAACATCATCTTCATTACCATGTAATTAAACCCTCGGGTACCTACCAATAGCTTCCAAAGGATTTAAAACTAAATCCACTCACTAATTCGAACTTAGCATTTGCATGTTAAAATCAGTATTATTTTTATAAGTATAGCCAGCTCTATGAGAACATGCTAATTATCCCCTTGTTCCAATTTATCCTGTCCTCAATAATTTGCACCAAAAAAACTGCAATTTTCCCTTTATAGAGGAAAAAGTTGATGCATCAACCGGTCCTTGTGATTTCCAGGCTATATCAGTGATCTCAGAAATTTAAAGCACCCACTCTCTTAAACCAACACAGATTCGAACCAGCTTGCTGAGATGCTGGCTCTTAAGGAGAACCAAGCCCCAAGTAGGCCCTGAGCACGAACAAGGGCAGAGGACAAAATCTCAGCGAAATGATTAGCTAAAAGGTGACAAAGAAAGCACTCTGATTTGATACCAGAACTTATTTGAGTATTTCCATAAAGAGACAATAGACAGTTTTAGGAAACATGGTCAGTGGGTTTCAAAATGGGCATATCTGTCCCATTAAGGAGAGCCAGCACGAGATAGGGCTTTGGCAGGCTTCCAACCTTGTCAATTATCTCAATGCTAGTGCAATCTTGAATCCTGATGGGACTTCCACCTACCCGAGTGTCCTCTACCAATTTCCCCAATCCTAATTGTCTTTTCCTTTCTCTCAGATATACTGCAGAGTTTCCGTGTCTCTGGAAATTAATCACTATTTGAGAGATTAATTGGAATTTTAAGAATATTAATTGTAATTTCCTCTTTCCCTTGCTTTTTTAATTTTGAGGGAAATCTACAAGGACTCTTTCAAGCAACTAAAATGTCTATTAAAAAAAAAAAAGATGTTCCAGCCCCCCAAAATAGCTGCTTCTCTGAAATTTTGATTCTATGTCTTGTCATTCATTCATCATACCTGGAGAATTACACGTAGGCTTAGTTACAAACCTCACCTGGGGATTAAAAATAATTGGTTTACACAATAAGATTAATTATATATAACCATTAAAATGTTAAATGATATCATTTCCAATCTCTGAAAGAACTCTTTCAGATTCAGAATTAGTCACTTAAGGAAGAAGAGTAAATAATTTAAAACCAAAAGAAAAGATAGTAGCTATAAACTTGTCCCATAGAGTTATGGTCCTCTGAAAGTGTTCATTCCCCTGGAAATTGAATTTGCCTTATGACACAAGCACACACACCCATATGTCTCACATCCCATAAAGACGCATACATATGCTGACACACATACAGCCCTAGACAGACACAGACACACACATGTGCACACACACAGCAACTCAATGACACACCCTGGCACGTGCATAAACAGAGATATTCACACACAAACACACACACACTGAAGACATTACTTTTCACCACAGCAAATCCTTGGAATGACATAGCAACAAGTATTTTTAATTCCTGTTTAACCAGTAGTAAATGTCTCCTGGCACAGCATACACATAAAATTGTAACTCAGAAGAAAAAGCCTTGGGAAACAGACTTAGACTCGTGTGCTGGTTTTAAAAATGCTTTCCTCATGGTAAGAAGTTAAAACTACAGGCCTGCCCCCAGGTTAAACAAGACCCTTGATCAGGACATCCGAGAGGGCTCCCAAGACTGTGACATTTGCAGAAGCAGAGAGAGTGAGAACCTGGAAGTGTCTCATCTAGCAGAACTTCATATGCAGGAGAGGGAGACAGGGAGTGCAGTGGACAGCCTCCCCTTTCAGTCTTGTTTCCAGGATAGAGGCCAGACCTGTGCCCCTGTTTGTAAAGATCCCCACACAGAACTTCTGGCATCTTTAAGAAGGTACAAAACACTCAGAAGACAGTGGCCAAGAGGGGTAGCGACTTAAGTATTTTGAACTATAAATATTTGTAACTGAGAATAACTTCACAAGTTTACAAAGTTCCACAAAGTCCACATTCACAACCACACCTTGGACTGTAAATACCTTTTGATGAGGCCTACGTCTCCATTCATATAGCTTTTCATCCAAAAAAATGTTTTTAAGAAGCTGCGAAGTGGCAGGCCCTCTGCTAGTCGCTGGTGATCTGAGGGTCCTTGGCCTTTATGGAGTGACAATGCACCGGGGACACACTCTGAGCAAGAAGTTACAAGGAGGCTGCTTCCTATCCCTTTATGTCACCAAAGCCATGCATGGCAGCCAGCACCAGATATGCACTCAGTTTTTATGGAAAAGAAAATGGAAAAAGGAAGGAGAGAGCAAGGATGAGAAGATTCAGACTCAGAATGTTGCCACCTACCTCACTAATTTTATAGATAAAATATTTGGGCAATTAATTAGACAACTAAGGGATACTGAACACAGGATTAATGTATACCATATACTCAAACATAAAAAATATTTATTCACCTCCATTTGAAATTATGACTATTACATATATTCAGAAATGACCATGTTTTTAGTAATATAGCTCATATCAAACTGGTCTCTGGTCAGTAAATTGGTGGAGATTAGGGCAGATATCACAGGAAGACAAACACCACACCCTGCTGATTGAGGATAACAAACTCAGAGAATAGAACGGACAAAAACTGCTCTGTAAGAATCGGCATTAACCTGAAGCCTCCTGTCAACAAGTCTATACTGATCCAGAAAGGTTTCCATCCTGGTAGAGATGAGACTTCCTAGAAAAGTCAGGTTTTGCAACAGACGGCCAAAGGAGTGATGAGCCAGAGGGCTGAGGAGAGGTTATTCCAATCCCGCATTTAGAAAGGAAGTAAAACATTAACACAAGCACACTGTGTGTGTGTGCATGCATGTATGCGTGCGCACACGTGCACACAAGAGAATGGTAATAGTAATCTGGCACAGTTTTTTAAAAAGGCGTCCCTATCTTTTAAGACACCAACTGAAATATTTGCTGATGAAGTGATATTGGACCTGAGATTTGCTTCAAAATAACCCAAATGATGCAGGTGAAGTTTAGAGGACACCAGGCCTGACAGAAACTGATGACTGTTGAAGCTGGTTACTGGGGTGTTCATTATACTTTTCTCTTTACTTTAAATACATTTGAAATGTTCTACTTAAAAAGTTACTTAAGATATGAATTGTAGGAAAAGATGAAACTTTTAAATGATCATTCAATAAAATAGTGCTATTCAGTGTAAGCTAAAAAATGAACAAAAGCCTCTTGAAAACCATTATGAAATAGGAAGATGAGGCATCCATTGGGTGCTGTGTACACCATAACCATGCCTTGAGCAAGGAAACTCAATCTACTACATCTTTGGGGTTCTAGGCCAATTTATAATCTGCTTTTCAAATTGTCATCCTATAGCGGATTCTGAAATCCATTTGTGGGCCCTGACCAGTTTTTAGATGAATGAATTCAAATGCAATAGAAAAGAAAAGATCAGAGCACATCACACAGGAAGGGGGACACCTTTATCGGGGCTTGCATCTCTGCATGTGTGTGAGTGCCTATGCACACCCACTGTTTGTGTTTAGTCTACACTCACTATAGTAGCCAGAGTGGTTCTGTTAAAACCCAAGTCAGATCATGTCACTCTTCTGGAACCCTCCAGGGACAGCCAACCTCACTCAGTGCAAAATCCGAAATCCTTACAATGGCCTTCAAGGCCCACCACTGCCACCCATTGCTGCCCAGTTCTGTTTACCTCTTATTCACCCCAGCCCCAATGATCTTATTTCTGTTCCTGGAACACACGAGGCACACTCCTGCAGCCGGACATCTGTAATTGCCCTCTGTCTGGAATGCTCTTCCTCCAGATATCTGCATGCTGGCTGCCTCACCATCAAATGTCAGCTTTTCAGTAAGACCTTCCCTGACCACACAATGTACTATTCAGACCACACACCCACCCCAGTATTTCCTATTTCCCTTCCTTCTTTATTTTTCTCCACAGAACTTATCACCTTCTAACATACTATATATTCATTTTCTATATCATAATTACATAAAATTATGATGCATATATTTGATAGATTACATATAGTTTCTTTTGCTTATCATCTCTCTGGACTTAGAAACTTCACAAGGAGCAGGATTTTTTTGTCATTTTTGTTCACTGCAATAATATCTCTAACACTCAGGACATGGTAAATACTCAATAAGTATATGCCAAATTGTGTGTGTGTGCAGGGTATGAGTGTGTATATATGCTGGCTTGTAATGTAAAATATATTTTTTAGTGTGAGTCTCATTCCAAAAGGCTTGTCTAATCCTGGCCTGGAGCACACTTGGAATATCTCCGGGCTTACTCAGAGAGAGGGCTGAAATGTGAGTGCAGCAAAGACACCCAATAGTTGTGATGTCTTACAACCAGAGTGCCTGCAACAAATGGTGCCAATGGTCATTGCTATGTGAAGTATGTTGCGGGGGGGTGTTGGGAGGGTTGTTCCCTTGGGGATCCCACCAATGCACTATAAATTGGCAAGAAGAAATAGGCAGAGTTAGAAAATCATAAAATTTTCAAGACTCTCAAGATGATCTGGTTCAACCTAATAATTCTACAGTCGAGTATCAGAAAGTTACAAAATGATAATGTAATTTGCCCCAGGCCATATGAAAAGCAAATGCTGAGCTAGAACTGGCACAGACCTGGGTCATATGACTCCTTGTCCAGTGATCTTTACACACTCTGGCTTGCCATAAAAATGAAAAACGGGAATCTCTTTTCCAAAAGCCTTCTGCCTGTTCTTCTTTCTTCAGAAATAACCTGAGATTCTTTCTCCATTTAGGTGCCAATCATCTATTTATTCCACTCAAGCCTTGACAATTTGCGGGGCTCTCTGTTTTAAAAACAAAGAGTTCCTAATGATCACTATTTCTCATAAATCAAAGCTTTAAAAATGCCTTGCCATAGCAACCAGGAGTGGCTGAATTATTTACTATTATTCCCTGAATTTCTAATAAAACCATTCCAACTTACACCAGGCCCAGGGATGTTAAAGTCAGTCAAGAATCAAAACCTTCAATCCTTACTGTCCAACTTTTCATCAAAGCTAAGCAATCTATCCAGAATTATTGTTTTTTCATAGCCATAAAACAAAGTGCTTTAATTTATAAGGCACTAACCAGTGAAAGCAAGGCATCAGTAAAAGCTGTCAGCCACTTTAATTTGGAAGGGAAGCAGAAACATTTTGGTCATGAAGTGAATATTACTACAGACTAAATACGTTCACCAGTTGTTTGGTTTTCAACTAGGCTATAGTAAGTCCTTTGAGTGGGAGAGGCCAGGTTTCTTAGAACTCTCAGGTATTTTTCCTCAGAATCCAAGAGCTGAGGACATTTGTGACATTACTGTGCCAGACACTCTTGAATCCTCTGCTCTCCTTCACAGAACCCTGCTCTGTTCATGTGTCCTCACCCCTTTGGGAGAGGCTAGCCCCATCCCCATTCCAGGAAGGAGGTCATGACTGGACAGAGAGCATCACAGAAATCCTAGTGTCCTTGTCAGTGATTGCCTTGCCTATGAGCATGTGACAGAACTGTGACCCAGGAGGCAAGGGGAAGTTGGCTAGGAGAGGGGGAGCTTCTGAGAAAGGTTTTCTCACTTTTCACACAGCCAGGAGAAAGAGATTACAGGTCTCCCCTGTTGTTCAAAAGTTTGCATTACACCACTTCTCTTTTACAAAAGACCTACATTAACCTACATTTTCACTAACCAAAAGAAATCCAATAAAGGATTTTTGCTTTCGGAAAAAAAAAAAAAAAAAGAGGTGAAAAGCAAAGATAGCATTCACAGTTTTGCAGTGAGCAGTTATAAAGGCAGTGCAGACCCCCAGCAGTGGGAGGAGTCCCACCAAGTTCTGTCCCCAAAACTACACTCAGCATCTAGCCACATAGCTTTGAATGGTGTCTGTAAGCATCTGTGTTTTATCTTACTTTGGACATCCGTTAGCAAGATGTGTCTTAAGGTATCAGAAAAGTCAAAGAGAGGTTATTTTTTGAGTTTGGGAATGCTTACAAATTTTTCCATATGAATTGATGGTAAATGCTTCTTCACTTTACAACACTGTGGCTTACAAAAGATTTAATAGGAAATCTACTTTCAGACAGCAGGGAAAACCTGTACTCCTTTACTCTTTCTAACTGAGATGCCAGGTAGTGCTGCTGTCATCTTGACACCAAAAGGAGAGGGAAGCTAAGGACAAAGCCCCTCCACCAAGAGGACAGAGCCAAGAGAACTGCAGAGAAGCCCAGGGTCAGAACTCACTTCTTTTCAGGGTTTTCTGTATTTGCAGCAGAAACATCCTAACCCATACAATAATTGCACCCTGAAACGGTCTCCGGAGGAAGTGAGGAGGCATGAATGTGTTATGCATGTTGGTGTTAGCATGAGAAAAGTTGCATGAACAGCACATTTTCTCAGGGAAAGCTTGGCCTGTGATGTTAGAAAGTACAGTGGCCCCCCCTTACCCAAAGGGGGAGGAGGGATACCTTCCAAGACCCTCAGTGGGTGCCTAAATCCGCAGAGTACTAAACCCTATATATACTGTTTTTTCCTATACATACAAACCTACGATACAGTTCAATTTATAAATGAGGCCCAGTAAGAGATTAAAAACAGTAACTAATAATAAAATAGAAAGTTATAACAATATACTGTAATAAAAGTTACATAAATGTGATCTCTCTCTCCAAATAGTATTGCACTGTACTCACCCTTCTTCTTCCCGGGATGATGAGAGGTGATGACACGCGCGCGGGATGAGATGACGTAAGCAGTGTGCGGCAGAGTTAGGCCACCACGGCCCTTCCGCTGATTCATCAGAAAGAGGACAGTCCGCTTCCCCGCTTCCCGAGCGCGGTCGATGCCGGGTAAGCGAAACCGCGGAAAGTTAAACCGCGGATAAAGCAGGACTGCTGTAGGAGGGCCCAGGAATAAAATCCATCCCGGGAGGAAATGTGAGAGCAGGTGCAGAGGCCAACACCTGGCACCAATACCTTGGCCTCCGCGTGCTGTTGTAGGGAACCCAAGGCAGCCAGATTTCCCCCCGAGGGAGGACGCGGAACAGCAAAACCACTGTAGTGCATACCCACTTCCTCCCCTGGGTGCCAGGAAAAGACTCTGAATGAGACCTTAAAGAAGAGGATGTTTCAGTACTTGCTTTGCCTTCGCACTCGCATGAATAGGTATCTGTACTTTGCGGGGGTGCCTATCTTTGTTGTCCCATGAAGAGTAAGAAGCACAAGCCACGAACAGTTCAAAGGGGAACCAGCCTTGTTATAAACTCCTACAGGCCATTGAAATTGAAGGCTGCCCGTGGAAGTGGCCACCCAGGGACTCTGTTCCCCCAAGATGCCCCCCCCTCCCCAGAGCCAGATCTTCCTCCAATCGGCAGAAAGTATATCTTATTCTGGGAGTCGCTAAACTTGCAGGGAGAGGAGAGGGACTTCTCCCACACCTGGCCCTCCAAAGCCAGCAGGTATTTTTCAAATGCTTATCGATTGGATTCATTATCATGAACTCTATGTGGTTCTGGAAAACTTCATATTTGAAATACTCATATTTTAGATCATATCTGATCAAACGCATGTTTCTTTACTTGTTCCCCGTTAAAGTAAACACTATCAGAACATCTGAGACAACGGTACCTGGGTCATCTTTCTAAGGAAGTATTTACAGTACTATGAGTACAATGCTATGATCTGACATGATCAAAGTGTCCCTATTCTTTGATTAGAAACAACAAAAGAGCCAGCAGATGATGCCCCTGAAAACGTCTGCACGTGGATCCATCCAGTGGGGGCATCTGGAGGCAGCAACAGAAGCATCACTGTACTAGTAAACTCGGCAGTACCTAGGTTACACAGTAGGAAACTGGGTTCCTGGAGGACTCACAGTCTGCATTGAGGGCGTAAGAGTTGTGCCCGGGGCTTGAAAAGCTGCACAAAAATCTAATTAACTAGTCATGAGAAATGTACTAATTGCTTTGTCCAGCATCAGCAGAGAAGACCTGCTGCTGGCCCTCATTCCTCAGCCAGAGGGAGGACACCGCAGCCTTTGGGGGCACTGGGGAAGGAGGCATTGTCGAGCTGACCCCGGGAACAAACCACAGAGGACACGTCTCTGTGGAACCTTCCGAGGAGGTCGGGGGCTGTCGGTAGAAAAAAACAACTGTGGAAATAAAAATGGGAAAAGGAGGGGGTACCCCCACATGTCGATATCAGTGACTATGGAATGAATGTCTCCTATCTGATTATGTGTATCCATCGAGGAAGGACTTGATCTATGGGGTTTTTTCCCTGTCTGCTCACTTTACAACCTTTTCCCCTTCTCAGCCCTACTCTATCAATTTCTTTTTTTGCCTCTTGTAAATAACATCTTTATTGAGATAGAATTTACATACCCTACAATTCACCTGCTTAAAAGTGTACAGTTCAGTGACTTTTAGTATATTACAGAAATATGCAACCATTACCACAATTTCAGACCATTTTCATCACCCCCAAAAGAAATCCCATACCTATTAGCAGTCCCTCCAGTTTCCCTCCAGCCCTCCCCACCTTAGAAAATCACTTCTCTACTTTCTGCTTCTATGATTTGCCTATTCTGGACATTTCATATGGGTAGAATCATACTCTATGTGGTCTCTTGTAACTGGCTTCCTTCACATAATGTTTTCAAGGTTCTACAAGGTTCACTGTTGTAGCATGTGCACGCTATCTCTTTCTAAAATCTTTTCTGTAGCTCTCCCTGCTCAGCTCTAGCTTTACTACTTAATGTTCCTTGAGTGGTTCACTATCCATTCCTGAAAAGTTCTTGCGAACTACAAATCAAGTTTAAGAAGCAGTCCTGGTTCAGAGAAGTCCATGTGATTTTGTTGGGAGTCTCCTTTTGCCCCTAAGTGCAAATAATCCATATTATGAGTTTAAAAAAAAAAAACCAATTTTCTTAAAAATCATTAAAGGCATGTGGTTAGTGTGAACCAGTGATGATGCCCTTAGAGACCTAATTTACATATAATAGCTAAAGGAGGGGCTGTAGCGGCATTCCTATGATATAGAGTGCTTGGGATATACACATATGCATTCCCTCAACAATTACTGAGTGCCTCCTGCATGTGAGACACTGTTCTAGGTACTGCAGATTGGCAGTGAGCAAAAGAGACAGAAACATCTGCGTTTGTGAAGCATGGGGTTTGGATTATTTCTTTACATCATTTAAAGAAAGAAGGAAAACCAAGGTAATAGAAAACAGGGCATTCATCATGGTTACTTTTGGAGGAAGGGAGTGAAGGAAGACAGGGGAGGGAAGGGAGGAGGGAGAAGATGCAAGGGTAGGTGATGTTCCTAGACTGAGAGACTCCCTTATGAGAGTTCTGTTGCTGTGCTAACTTCCATGTCTGTTGCAGAGATTTACTTGCACAGATTGGATATTACATCAAATTTAATTTCAAAAAGAGCCACACCTCTGGATCAGAAAGTATAAACAATGGTGTCTCTTTGGATGAGAGATTTGCCTGGGCTAATTTAAAATGTTTATGAGAAAGTGGGATTCACAGTGGAATCTTACACTAAATGGAGAAATTCTAAACTGATGGGCTTACATGTCAAGGTTTTGAAAGGCTGGTGAAGAGCAAGGTAATATATTTAGAGGAGATTTTTCAAGTTATATTAGACAATCATGAACTCTGAGTGATCATTTATCACCCAAGAAAGGAACCAATGGATCGTCTATATAAGAATGAAACTTCATGAGACCAGAGATTCTTATGTTTTGTTCACAAGTTTTCAATTGTCAAGTTTCTTTCACAGACATTATCCCATTTGATTTTCACAAGTATTATTAGCCCATTTTATGGATGAGAAAATTCAGAGGGGCCCAAATTACCATAGCCAGTTGGTGCTGGTATCTGGGCCAGCTCCCTGGCTGCCCAACACTTGTCACACAGCACCAGGGTTCAAATGAACCCACATTTATTTACAAAACACAAGAATGGATGTTAGAAATAAATTCTGGACAGTGAAATATAAAACAGTAAAAAGAAATACCAGTCCACTCTAGGGGTGGAAAATGGATGGAGCTCATTACTATAAGGAGGACCACAAGCTGAATCTACATATACTCTCAAAAACATGTCTCCACGAATTCCTGAATGACAGATTTACGCTGGCTATTTATGAAGAGTAAAATGTCTGCAGGGCATCTCTTCCCTGAAAGCCTGCTGAGCATTTTTACAAAATACCCCTTAGTGCTATTACTGGGGTTAGAATGCTGAACCAAATAAATACTATGGCAATTATTAGATTCTTATGATCAATTACATTGTCTAATTCCACATCATGTCTTCCGTTGGCAGTTGCCTAGGATTTGCTGTGGTTATGTTTCTAATCTTAATCTGATTAAGATTAACTCTCGAGAGAGTTGAAAAGCCCCGTCAATTGCTTTTTTTCTCCGAGGAAGAATTCATATATGGAAAAAAAGAAAAAGGCATGTGGGTTAGTCTGGGTGCTTAAAACAAGCATAGGGCTCCTATGTGGATCAAGTTCAAGGCTCCGACATAGTAACATCACATAGGAGAAAAAACTTTTGTGCCCTGACCACTGACGGTACCTTCAACCTTGGACAATGATCACGAGGGAGATAACAGAGAGGACACCTGGCTTGAACTAACCAGGTCCCCAGCCAGAGAGTAATAACTCACAGGGCACTTCCTGTGGGAGACATGATAATGCTCTCTTTGCATATGAAAGTCAGCAAAATAGTGTTATTTACCCAATAAACATGGCTTAATGGTTTCACTGTCTGCAGGGACAAACACTATAAAACAAAATGGCTAATTTTTCTATAATAAAGTGAATTTGAATGAGCAACTTAAATCAATATTAGGCAGCCAAATTATGTGTATCAATATCTACACATCATTAGCAAAATCCCAAGTGAATTTTTTCATTACTAAAAGTAATGCTAGGTTTGACTTTGCTTTTCCCTTGATATTAACTTATATATTCTATATTTGGTTCAGAAATAACTTTTGTTTGAAACCTAATCCACTTCTGTTTTCTGTGTATACATATACACATAAACACACACCAACAGACATATATACATGCATACAGACCTATATCACACATATACATGTTTTATACACATATACATATTCTCGGCAAGAAGCCTCAGTACAAACATTATCAGATAAGAATTTCCTACTCAGGTCAGGAGAATAATGTGTCCCTTGTTCTGTCAACTTCTCTACCCAACTTGCTAGCGTTACAGGCTTTCTTTGGAGGAGTGCACATAAATCTAACAAGTAAATATGTAAAGTCTAGAATGATAGTAAAGCCTAAAACAAGGCACAAAATCTGTATCAACAAGAATCTGATAGAGTTCCAATCTGTCCCTCTCTATTTACTTCATTTCAAAATCTCTGTACACACCCAGAAAAATGAAGGACATCTCCCAATGTCTGACACTAAAACAAAACAGGAACCTGTGAATGCGGGCTGAACTGGGCCACACTGAAGAGAGGGTATCTTTCTAGCATGGAGAGTGTGCAGGGTTGCAACTATGGGAGCCATGGAGCAGTGAGTCAGCAGGTTCTGTGTGGTAGATTCTGTGATAGAGGCTAGAACATCCTCACTAGAGTCGCCCAGACCAGTGGCTGTCCAATACAAGTATGATATGAGCCACATATCTAATCTCAAATAGTAGCCACATTAAATTTTTTTAAGATTTTATTTATTTATTTATTTGAGAGAGAGCGAGCATGAGCAGGGAGAGGGGTAAAGGGAGAGGGAGAGAGAGAATCTCAAGCAGACTCCATGCTCAGTGCAGAGCCTGACGTAGGGCTTGATCTCACAACCTGAACCGAAATCAAGAGTTGAACGCTTAACTGACTGAGCCATCCATGTGCACTGTCACATTAAATATTTTTAAGTAAACAGGTGAGATTGATTTTTACAATATCTTTTCTTTAACCTACTGTCCAAAAGATGTTATAATCTCAATGTATAATCTATATAACAAGGTTATTCATGACATACATTCTTTTTGTTTTGTACTGAGTCTTCAAACTCTGGTAGGGACTTTACACTTGCAGTGCATCTCCAGTCACACGAGCCACATTTCAAGAGCTAAACAGCCCACATGGCAGTGGCAGATAAGGCAGTGCAGGGCTCAGTCTTGAGATTCTTATAGGTCAGACTGTTAGAGGCCAGTGTTGCAGGCACACACTCTAGTATTAGCTGAAGAAGATGTACCCTTCAAACCATACTCCCTGCTTCCTGTTTCCTTGTTGTCCCAAACACTGATCTCTTGGTGTATTCCTTAGAGGCAAAATTATTTAAGAAAAAGCACTTTAGGGATGGCTGGGTAGTTCAGTCGGTTGAGCAGCTGGCTCTTGATTTCAGCTCAGGTCATGATCTCAGGATCATGAGATGGAGCCCCGTGATGGGCTCCAAGCTCAGTGGGGAGTCTGCTTGAGGATTCTCTCTCCTTCTCCCACTGTCCCTCCCCCTGCTCATACACAAGCGCTCATGTTCTCCTTCTCCAGTAAATAAATAAATCATTTAAAAAAAAAGAAAAAGCACTTTATTTTGTTTGTGTGCAATTATGTCAAATAAGTAAGGAATGCAGGTTTTGTTTCCTTAAAAAACAGTGCTCAAACAGTCCTGAGGGTACAGAGGACAAGATGAAGTCCAGGTACGGGTTCTCTGATGAGAAAAGAATTACAGATGGTGATGACCCACCCAAGTGATTCTGTAATTCACCCTGCCCTAAATGTATGATCTGAGTTATATCAAAAAGGACAGCCATACAGGCCACGGGCCTCTAGCTGTTATGTCTGAACCCCGTAGCCTTAATATCCACCTTTTTCTTGACAGTTGTTTGACCCTTTAAAGATACCATCTACCTTTCCATTTGTTTGTTGCTCTTGAAGATGGTAACAGAAGTTCAAGGAGGAGGGCAGCTTCCTTTTCTTAGGAACTGTCATGTTCCTGCATCTTATTTGCATGCATTTTCTTCCAATTAAATGTACTGAAGATTCCCAAAGCTAACTTTATTTTCTAAAAACCAATGCATTTGCTTTGCCCCATATGTGGGCCTTTTGCAGTAGTAAATACTTCTAGGCGAATGGTTTGCTGATGGCCAAGTTGGTAGAAAAATCTCCTTTAAATAGCACAGCTTGGATATGCCGCTCGCAACCTCAGTCCACACATTCACAATTTTCTTACTTTGTTTATGATGTTTTGGAAGAGATACAATTATAAGATCCAAACTACTTCTGGATATGGACATTTTTTTTCCTCTTTGAGGATGACATTATAACTCACTGTAGGATTTTTTAAAAAGAAATGGGAGTTGTCATTAGGGAAACTATAGACAATTTTTTTAAAAGCTTGAATCCAGTTTCAAGACTAGAAGAGCTTATAAACATTTTAATTACTCTCCCCAACATCATCTTCACCTGTCATTCCACAGTTCCCCTCAAAGTTATGAAAAAAATTACTTTTTTAAAAAAAGCCAATTTGCAAAATTAGTGAAATATAACCTAAGCAGCATGACATACAGGAATGGGAGAACATTCTATCAAAGTTTCTATCCATAGCTTATTAATTTTACATTAGTAGTGTCCCTCTCTTAGAACTACCTTCCCTGTTTACCAGTGCTGCCCAACAGGATCTTTTACAGGATGAAGGAAATGTTCTATTTCTGCATGGTCTAATATGGTAACCAGCAACCACATGTGCTATTGAGCACTTGAAATGTGCCTCATGCAACTAAGGAACTGAATTTATTTAAATTTAAATTTGAAAACAGCTACATGTGGCTAGTGGTTACCATATTGGAGAGCACAGCTATATATAGTCAGGGCAGAGGCTAGGTCACTTAAGTCTTTGTGCCTCTATTGGCACAACATCAGCCTTGAGATCTAAGGCTCATGTAAAATACAAAGCACTTTATGACTTCTTTTTTGAAAATATTAAATAATTAAATAGAACAGCTTCCATGAAGCCAGACAGGGGGAAAAAGAACAGCTGTAAGAAATTCTCTAAGGATAATGCTACTCCTTAGGATGAGCCAGGAAAGGGGATGAAGAATTAATGTTCTGGAAACTTGGGTCCTAGATGTCAGTTCCAGCTCTAGCTCCACCACCAACTAGCTGAACGGCCCTGGGCAGTTCTTGGAGCCCCTCCGAACCTGATTCTCTTACTTATGTAATTCTGGAATCTGTTAAAACAACCTGCAAGTCCCATCCTCACTTGAAACCTATAACGAAATGTAAAGTCAAACCAGCTTGGGAGGAAAAAAACATTCTCAGGTAGGAAGTGTTGCATATGGTCTACCTGAATGCCTTCTGTAATTGTGGTTCCTGTACTTTTCACTTAAGACATAAGCTAACAAATACATATTCTTCCTGCTGAGGATTCAGAATCTGGGAGTTTCATGAGGTGATCATAAGACTTGATAAGCTCACACAAAATGGAATGCTTTTAAGACTCCAGTGAAGACAATCAACTGGATGCAAAGTAGTACTATACTTTTTTTCTCCCCCTTGATGTTTTTTATTTGGAAAATTTTCAAACCTTGGAAAAGTTGCAAGAATAGTACAATGAACACTTATATACCCTTCACCTCCTGAAACTGTTCTTAAGTACAGATATCCATAAGTCCAATCCCCTAGGTGATCTCTCTACAGAGCATGCACTTGGTAAACATCTCCGCTAGTGAGAATAAGTTTTGGTCAGGTTGGATGTGGGTCTGGATAACTACCAAGGGCAACAAAATAAAGCACAACTGTATTACTGTACTTTCTCTGTTAACAATGAGCATATATTTCAGCCTTAAACTTTAATGTCAGACACTTTAAAAACGAGATAGAATCAAAAACCCACCCTTTATGTTTCAAGAGGAAGAAAACTGATCTTTGAAATTAAGGAGACGTTGCTCCAATCCTAGCACCTCAAATCCAAGCTCTGTGCTCTCTCTGAACCGATGTCTCTGTTCGCAAAAGGGGATACGTGGTCTACCTCAGAGAAATACCCCAGGGATTACATGTAAACAGAGTGAGACATAGCAACCATCCAGTATTGTTAGTTGCTTTTCCAGTTTACTAAGCATTTTCCCAAATAGTATACTTCAGGAATGACAACTCTGTGGGATAAATTCATCAGATATCACTATTTCTGGTTTAAAGACAAGAGAGGGGTGCCTGGGCGGCTCAGTCAGTTAAGCGTCTGCCTTTGGCTCAGGTCATGATCTCAGGGTCCTGGGATCGAGTCCCACATCGGGCTGCCTGCTCGGCGGAGAGCGTGCTTCTCCCTCTCCCTCTGCCACTCCCCCTGCTCATGCTCTCACTCTCTCTGTCAAATAAATAAATAAAATCTTAAAAAAAGAAGACAAGAGGATGGAGGCTCAAAGAGGAGGGCAGGAGAGAGGGAAGGGGGGGAATCGGCATCTACTGGGCAGAGAGGAGAGCCAGGCCTATGGGAGACAATGCTTCCCTCACCTCTCTTAATGCTCACATCAGTTCTGGGAAACAGGCTGTCATATCTGCAGTCTGCAGTGAGGTTTTAAAGCTCGGAAAGGCTAATTTCACCAAAGGTCACATCGTTAGCTAGTTATAGGACTTAATTAAGTAAGTATCTGGTTTAAGTGCCTACATTAATGGTTTAGGAACTTTCATTAAGGGTTCAAGAGTCCTGATTCATGGTTTAAGGGTCAGAGTTAGGGCTTAAAGCCTCTTGAAGAGCCTTAGTTAAGGGTTTAGCTGCCCTGGTCAATGCCTTGGTTAAAGGTTTCAATGTCCAGATCTTCTGACTCTGAGGTTAGGGCTCTTCCTGCAACATCTGATGAAGACACATTTCAGAACGTGAGATTTCTTGCCAGCTCAAGGAAGCAGATTGTTTGTCTAGATCTAGTGGATTCTGCCAGGCAAGGGGCATGGAGCCTTTCTTGTTGAAAAAGCGTTCTCCCCAGCAGGCCCACCAAGGCAAGGGGTGATTGGCAGCCTGCACAATGTGTAGACGACGTCTCAACTCCAGGAATCTTATCAGTGTAACTTCTGACCTGAGGTGATTCCATTTTAAATAAGGCTATTCACTGAACACCTTTATTAGAGAATGTCTATGGGAACTTAGGCATTGGATGATTTGAAATAACTCTTGATACGGCTGAGGTCGGGTGACTTAGGCCAAGCTATCGAAGCAAGGCAAGGTTGTAATTAGACATGGTGTAAAGACTATTCAAAGATTGGCCCCCACAAAGGTGTACGATTAATAATAAATGAGGGGAAAAGCAGGCTATTTGCACAAGCACCTAGTGAATGACTCTCCCTGGGTACAGAGCCGCAAAGTTTTATTGCCACTTAGCAATGCACACGCGCCAGGTCTTCAGCCTCAGATCCCAGTGAACAGACACATGGGTCCCGTTGCAGAGCAGACTGCCTGTGGGACCAGCACATTCCTCACTGGATTTCCCTCTAGCCATGGAGACTTTAAATAAACCTCTGCTTTTGTTAGTCACTTTGAGACACATGAGTGTGTTCTGTCACACCAACCAGCCTGTACCAGACCTACAGGCATCCATCTTGGTCCCCTGACCAGAATCCATGTGAGCAACAGAATACCACCTTCCATTCCCACTGAGAAAATGGAAAGAGAAGCAGGAAGGTACTTAGAGGATTTGGAAACTAACAGTCAAGTAAGACCAAATGCAGGGTTGATGGAAAAAAAAATCTAAATAGAAATCTGACCAACATAATAACAGGTGAGAAAAGTAAAAAGAAGAGAGGAAGGAGGGAAGGAAGGAAAGAGGAGAGGGAGGGAGGGAGGGAGGAAGAAAGCCATTCATTTTGAAAATTAAATGACACACATCAGGAGTCATGAAATGTGAATACATTCATAAAAGATAAATGATTGGTGGGTGATAGATGGACGCTATTAATCATAGGTCTATCACTAGGTCCCTTTCTCCTTCTCTGCTTCTAACCATCTTGGCAAGAATCTTGATCTTCTGGCAGAAAACTCTTTTCCAAAACATACCAATGTGACACTGCTCATGTACAGGTTTTCCAAACCCAGTGTCCGGTTATTTTCACCATTGTGCAAAAACAGGAGACCCCGCAGAGCCGCAGACGGCCCTCAGCAGGAGTGACACCCGGGCCAAGCCCCAGGTTGCAGCTGAGAGAACACGCTGTCCAGTTAAATCCCACATGGACTGGCCTTGGAAAATACCTGGTGTTTGTGTTCCCCAAAAGTTGAACAAATGGCAGGATCTTTGAAAACACTTCACAGGGTTTGTGGGAATGATGGGGGGGGATCTGGCATTTTAGCTAAAGTACGCATATCGGTGGGCCCTCGTCAAACAAGGCGAACATGCTGTCATGCTTAAGAAATGTCTTTCCTCTCAGATTCTCTGTCACTGGGTTCATCTGGGTTCCCACAAGGGAGCAGCGAAAAATCTAATAAGTTAAAATGAGGTGTGGGAAGGTCACCCGAAAAATAGCAAAGAACAATACTCCTCATCTGAGTAAATGATTTCTTTCAGGGAGGTAGTTTTAGCTTTGTGATTTTTTTATTTGCAATGCTTTTGAAATTGCAAATTTTTTTGGTGATTTAAAATAAACAAAAGAAATCAAATCATCCTGACTCTCTAGGTAATTATGAAATTAAATTACCAGCAGTTATCACTAAAACAAAGGTAAAGACATTTCTTTTACACAAAATCGAATATTTCTGAATAATTCAGGGGTCCAAAAGAAGACTTCTCAGTGTGAATGTCTGTTTCAACAAAGATACCCTGTTTTGTAGTATTAGATCCATGGAGTTTCTAATTACACATATATGTCTTGGCAGCATTATTATAGTTCAGTTTTACCTTCTGCATCTAGGGATATGAAAGATTTCTATATGTCACTGGTTCTGACCCTCCAGTAATAAGTAATGAAAATTCCTATTTATCATTTGTAGGATCAAGCCAGTGTGACAGCAGAAAATAGCATTATTTATTTGGCCCACATTACTATTGTATACAATCTGGAGAAATAAATCCCTCAATCCATTTAGGAATGTTCTTTTCCCAATTAAGGTTTCAATGACTCTACACATAAATACTGATTTTTACCTTTTTCCATTTGCATTTTAATTTAAAAAGTCTATGTTGGTTTCATTTCTATAATACAATATGTTTATGTTCTCAAAATCTTAACAACTTATCCGGGGGTCCCTTTAATATTTAATTTTTACCTTGTTCAGTTCATAGCTTTTTTATTTATTACTTTACTTGAGTTGAGTTCTTTTCTTTCTTTCTTTCTTTCTTTTAAACACTGTGAAATTACCCATTTGGCAATAACATCACTAAAACGCAAAAAGTTCTTCTCTCAATTATAAAAGCCAACATAACCCATGATTATTAAGAAAACTATTCTGTACATCAACCATTGTTTATTTCAGAATACAATCAAGTACCATAGGCTAGAGTAAAAGCTTAAGGATAGTGATTTTTTTTTTGCACTTAAAATAATAAAGGTAATCAAACCTTCCTGCCAATCTAGGTGATTGTGAAATTTAATTAGTAGCAGTTATCATTAAAACAAAGGCAAAGCAATTTCTTCTACACATAATTGAATATTCCAGAAGAAAATTTCTGAACAGTTCTTGGAAAATGTATTTAAAAATTAATTTTAACCTTATTATTTCATTTGTTATGTCTCAGTTGGTAATGCAGAATAAATGACACACTCGAGTGTTGCGGTTCAACAACAGCAAGTGAGAACGTATTCTCAGGAAAATCAGATAACTTTGAGCTTAATACTGAGTGAATTATTAGATCTTTACTCTCCGTGCAAACACACCCAAACCTAAACCTTCCACATCTATTCCTCCAAAGGAGGTTTAACCCATATTATTCGAGTTCACACCTCCATGTGTTATTCACTACAGAATCAACAGTTCCTTTTTTTACTGCTCAATTGCCCAAGTATGTCCTAAGGCTTCCAGAGAGTTGTTCCATCAAACCCACTGCTACCTGAACAGAAAGAAAACCTCCCACCCACGTCAGCAGCAACAGTAGGTGATCTAGCATCTCTCTGCATGATACTAATAGATCTATAAGCATAACCGTCCAAAGAAGAGACACCACCTACAAAATGGATCAAGAGCCCTAAGAAAGGAAGTTGAACATTCCTCCATGGACTTCCCCATCTCCAGGCCTTTGCCTAAGCTCTTCCCTCTTCCTGAAATGCCTTTCCCCCTCTCTGCTCTCTGGAAAAAAAATCCCACTCATCCTTTAAGCCCTAACTCATAGGTCACTGGTTCTGACCCTCCCTGTCTACTGAGGGAATCACTCCCTTCCTTGTACTCTCTTCCACATAATTCACTTTAATCCAACTGGAATATACATTACTATCTGTCGTCCATCTCTGCTACTGGATGGTGAGGAAAAGGATCCTAATTCGTCTTTCTATTCCAAACTCTTGGGACAATGCCTGAAACCTAAAATACACTTAATGACTGCTTACTTAATGGACCTCAAACCTCAAGGTCAAATTTAACATGCAACGTAAGAGTCAAATTTTATGTGTGTTGGACTTATTTCTGCACCTAAAGGCTGAGCCATGAGTGCCTTCTATTTCATTCCTCAAAGAAGCAAAATTTGTTCACAGCAAACACCGACTAAGTGCCACACCCTGGGCTAACTGCTCTGCACATATTATCTCATTTAATCCACACATCATTCCTATGAGTAAGTCCCATTATTAACATTAACCTTATCAACAGATGAGGAAACTGAGGCTTAGAGAAGTTGAGCAACTCACTCCAAATTGCCCAACTGGTCAATGCAGCAGCCAGAACTCAAAACAATAATCCCAGAACTTCAGAATTAGAAGGAATCCTAAAATTATCTTCCTCACTCAGCCTCCTTGAAACCGAGGCTTGTAATATTTACTTCCTGGCACATAGTAGGCCCCATGTGAAAACAGTGATGAATAGATTGATGGAGTGCCCTACTTTCTCAGACTCTGGCCCTTGCCTGGGAGAACGCAGCTGCCACCACAAACAGGCTCTATTCTTTAGTGCCCAACACCTCTCACAGGTGTGAATTGCTTGTGTCATCTGAATTATTCATGATCCACACGCCATGTAAGTGTGCCTAAAAAGACAACTACAGCTTCTTGTGTTTTTCAAGACAAAGTGTCTGATTAATTGGTGTATTGAGCAATATAAGTTCATGGGCCAGTCTGATCTACATCAAATAGTATATCCATGCCCACTTTCTGAATTTCAGTGTTCACATAATTTCCCAGTTCCCATTGAGATTTAAAATAGTGGTAACTAAAGCAGGAAGGAGACCCATCATAAGCATCTCCATCCTATCTGCAAAGCAATTACCATCATCTAAAGCTCGTACTGTGTGACTTCAAACCCACGTATTTTTCTGAAGCCTGAATTCAATTTTTCGATCCGGTTTCTTAAGCTATACCAAGATCTGAACATTCAGATGCCACAGCATCTGTAATTTATGCCATCAGTAAATCATGTGAGAATACTGCCTTCTTGTCTTTTCTCCATTCTTCTTTCTCATTGCCACCTCCCCCCAACCAGTCCCTTTTCTAGTGGGCAGTTTTCTGAGAGGGCTAACCATATGCTAATCGTAAGCCAACATCACTGTATTTTAAATTCAATGTTAGTCAACCAAAATGAATTGAAAAGCAGCAGCGGTGGTTTGGGGGTACTAAAAATACGCTGTAGCATTTGCTGAGTTCTCAGAATTAAAACCACAGGCAGTCAACTTGTTGCTGCTCTTAATAAGACATGACTGTTCTGCCCCATTGGCTGCTACTACCAGCAACTTGAACTATATCATACGCCTAACAACATTGTGCTTTTGATTAGTTGGCAGTGATCAAGAAAGGAGGTGCCATTTCCCAGGAACTGAACCTGCCAAAAAAGATAACAGATGGCTTTCCAGGGATAAACTTGTGCCACATCACAATCGCACCTTAGTCAAACTCACCTTGTATTTATGATTAAATTAGTTACACATGTATAGATATGGCAAATTTATGACAGGCTTTCTGTCCAATGGTCCCAACCAGGTGATTGTCCTCTGAGTTTAATGTCCGGGTAATTGTAATAATAATAAAAAAACACAATAGGAATTAATACAATATTAACATATTGAGTATTTTCCTTAGGATTTCACGACCCTCTTGACCCCTGAAGACTGTATACTACACTAAATGTCTTATCAGCTCTGCCTTTAGGGTTTGTCATTAAAGTTTTCAGTGACCAGAGAGGTAGAAGAATTCTACCTACTGCATTATTCTGATTAGAAACCTGTCATACTCAGAAACCAGAGGGTTTGTTTCTATTGATTCCTATTCCTTCAGATTCATTAGCAGTTTTTTCTCTTCAGTGAGACCTGCTGATCAACCATAAAAAAAGCTGAAAGAAGTCCTCCCTTTGCTCACTTGAAAACAAAATGTATGCCTGGAAAGTGAAATTAGTATCATAAGAAAATGTCCAAGAGGACACATAGGAAAATCACACACACACACACACACACACACACACACACACACACACACACACACACTTGTAAACCGGCAAATTGTCAGAGGTTGGGCTAGACCTTCCTTCCTCTAACTCTCTTCAATCAGGACCAGAAACACAGAATCCCTTCATTACTTCTATCTCAAACCATGCCCCAAGCTTGTGTCTCCACGGAGCTAATTTCTGAAACAAACAAAGAAAATCAAGTCTGTGAGGAGCGAGGGTTTTCTCCCCTCTTCCTTGGATTTGGGCATCCAGCCCGGCGGGCGCCCAGCGTCGCCCCAACCTTCCGCGCCCCGCTAGCCCAGGTTCCAGCTGCTCCAGAAAGTGCGAGCCTGCCCTGCTCCTTTCGCTTCTCGCCTGCTGCTCCCCAAGTCTCCAGAACACTCGCGTTCGCACACTAAGGGCGCCACCGCTCTCCCACCTCGGTGCTGTCAGATGTCAGGCGCGGAGGTGCTGTGGGCGCCCCGGGTGCTGGCAAACCAAACAAGTGTCACACCGGGCGCCTGCCCTCGCTCCGAGGCAGGGGGCAGGACGGCCACAGGTAGGCTCTACCCATCCCGGGGTGCGGAGCGAGGGCAGGGAGCGAGAGACCCAGCGCGGCAGCCTGCGTCCGACGGGCTGAAACTCACCGGAGGACACCGAGGAGCCGGACAGGCTGGAGTTGCTGGACGCTGCCATCTCCGCGGCCCGCGCGTCGCTGCTGGCTCAGCCCCTGTGCGGACGCCGCCGCCGCTGCCCTCGCGCGACCGCTCGCAGCCTTCGCGGCCCCCAGCCCATGGCAAAGTCCTGGGGACGCGCAGAAAGCACCAGCCTCCGGACTCTGCCGGCACTTCCTGCTCCACCAGATGACGCGCTGCTGCCGCCGCTATTTATTTGTGGTTTCCGTCCCTCTCGGCGCCTTTGCACGCTCTTCTCCGGGTGTCGGGGGGTAGGTGCGAGCGGAGGGAGGCCGAGGGGCGGCAGGAGCGGACTAATCGTGGCTCCAGTCGAGCCCTAGCTGTGGGTCGAGCTCCCCCGCGCGCGGCTGGGACCACCGCGCCCGGGCGGCCCGGAGGCGCCCCGCCTGCTCCTGCACCCTCCCCTGGGCTCCCGCCTCCCCGGCGGCACTTCGAGCAGCCCGGGCAAAGGCGGCAGGAGCCAGACAGACAGAGCGACCTCCCCCTTCTCCCTCCGCCCCAACTCCGCTCGCGCGCACACAAAGGAAGGAGAGGAGACGCGGGAGCTCGGGGGCTGGTTCAGCTGCCGTGGGCTTGACAGCTCCTGCGACTGGGGCTGGAGGAGGAGGCTGGGGACTGCCGGGCGGGGGGACGCTGGACCGGGGCGCGAGGCCCCGAGGTGCTGGGGAGGCCGCCGGGGGGCGCCGGGCGAGCGCGACTGCGGTGCGCAGCGCTGCTCCACGGTCTGGAGGCAACCGGGAGTGGGGAGTGGGGAGAAGGTGGTGGGGCTCGCTGCCCGTGGCCAGGCTAAGGGGCGGCGAAGACAGCCGAGGTGGGGGATCCAGAGGGCGAAGGCGAGGTCACTATGGACAGGGTGCGAGCTAAAAGGGGGTCTGGGATCCCAGAGAGGCTCTGGAGAGCTTCTTCCATTCCCCTCCAAATTGTCCTTTGTTACTCTGGAGCTGATGGTCCCTACGCTGCAAGAAGGTGTGTTTCCCAGAACACCCTCAAAACACCTAGCAAGCCCCATCCAGAGGCACTTAAGTACGCCCAGCCACGGACAGTGACTAACGGGTCCACTGGGTTTTTGAGGTTGCCCTTCAAAGAAATAGTGATGTTCCAAACATGTCATCAGGCCCACACAAAGCCGGGTGTCAAGAGAAAGAGGTTCTCTGACTTCCGTCTGGTAAAGGAGCCTCACAAAAGACTTGGCAGCAGGTGCAACTGTGCCCTTTCAGGATAAGGAATTGCTTAGGTGTGTGAGAGAAAGAGACTTGAGCACAAGGTGTGTGGCTTCCCCCTGTATTTAAGCCTAAATTAATTTCACTGGGAGGAAATATCATACAGATTTTTTTTTTAATCTATTTCACACTCCCAGCAGGGTAATCGGTTCTTTCAATCCTGAAGCAACAGAAAACTGTGAAATTTGAACAGAAATTGTTAGATCAAAGGAAAGCGCAAACATTAAAGGAATGAAAGTACTCTCATTATGTAGCAAAGTGGAAAGTGTTCACATTGGGGTAGTTCAATTTTTAAAAACATGGTTAAAAGGACAGAGTCAATTTAAAAATTGTCAAGAGTGACACAGGCACAGCAGACAGTCCTAGGGGGTTCACATCAACCACGCACCCAATGAACAGTGAATGGTAAGTGTTGAATAATCATAATATGCACTCATGTCACATTTTCTAGTTGATTTAAACTTTTTTAAAATTCCCTTCAGGATGCCATCCCAGCACATCTTCCCAATAAGGCTCATTTTTTTTTTTTTTAAAGCAGTTTTCTGAATAGCTGAGGGCTCATGAGCCCACCTCAACCACACTGAGTCTTCCTGACTCTCATCTACATGGAACTTGGAACACCCCTGCCTGGTATAAAGAGACCTGAGCACACACACACACCCACCCCCGCAACACACACACTCCTTTTTCTCTCCTTTTGTGCCATGCAGGCTTGATGCAGCCTAACCTGGAGTCCGTCAGGGATATGTGGCCCATCACAACACTAATTTCTCCATCAGAACTAACTTCCTGTTTTCCCAAAGTTCTTCTGATCAAAGGCACATCTACTTGATTAACTAGTAACCTACGTATCCCTCCAGACCTTTAGATGGTGGACTGACCTGGCTATGTCACCTAGTAGGGTTGACACCCTCTGGGCTTTGAAGAAGAAAGACAACGCAGGAATTCATACTCTGGTTCCACCACTTATTAGTTACATGACCTTGAGCAAACTACCTACACTCAGTGAGTCTCAGTTTCTCCACCTGCCACCCAAATCTTGATACTATAGGGTGTTATGAAGACTAAATGAAATCATGTGTATAAAGCCACAGTGTACCTGGCATACAGTTTGTGCTCCATGATTATAAATTGTGCACCTGAAAGGCCAAATCTATGATTTGAACAACTTCTGCTTTCTCCATTGCATCTGGAGATAACTAATCAGCAGTGACTTGTTCCATCGGGGGAAATATCTAATCTTTGGCCCAAGGTTTATATCTTTCTTGCCTCAAATTGGGCAATACACAACTGGTTCCATTATTCATCTCTGAAGTCTCGCAAAAGGATGTCAAATTCTACTTCTGTAGTCAGATGATAATATTTACCTTCACAGAACTTTGCAGTCCTTTGTTAGGGAGAGTAAAGCATGGCCTTGATGATTACATTTATTATCTCAGATTGACTGGAGATAATATAAAGGGAGGGGACAAAGGGGAATTTGCTGTGAAGGTACTACCCCACAGGCACCCTGTGCTGTACAAAAGTGGAATGAAACAGAGACTAACTTTTTCCCACTGGGTTCAGAGACCAGAAGAAGGATACAAGGCCACCAAACATGCTTACTGAATAAAAACAGGATGACTGGGGAAGCTTAGCCTGCTGGTACGAGATGAACCATAACTCCAGGGCCTATTATTTTGAAGAACAAATGGAAAGCTCCAGGTTCAGAACTAAAATCTGAAAGTTGATCAATAATTTAGATTGTTAAGGCCACAACAAATGGAGAAAACTCAGCAGGCATGATCGCTCCCTATCATTTTTCTTAGCTTCAGAGCCCTAAAGGCCGGCTGTTCCTTGCAAAAATGTTTATAATATCAGTAAATTAACAGGAGGTGGCTGAAATAAGATGTTAACCCCTCCTCAGTAGGCTCATGCACCTGTTTGTGGACCTTCCAAAGCATTTCTCCAAATGAAATAATAAGGATATTAATTCATATATGTCACTCACTCACTCACTCACTCACTCATTCATTCATTCATAGGCATTAATTCCAGCTAATGCCTATTTGTCAGTGGAAAAGGGAATATTGGTGCTGCAAAAAATCTTAGGCCTGTTTGAAAAGTAAGATTTTTTTTAAAGATATGTCTACCTTCTTTCTTCAAATATTAAAAGACTTATGGGACGAAAGGAGTTTTGTTAATAATTTGGTCTATCAAGGATTATTAACAATTACCATTTTGTTAGCATGAAAGCTATTTTAGCATCTAAAGTCTTCCCACCTTCCTTCTCCAAATATATTTCCTGTTCTCCCCTTCACACATGTGACCCCTTCTCACTGTGCCCAGTACCACTGAGGGTTGACAGCACAGGCCTTTTCCCGTGCCCTCCCTGCTGAGCATCTTGTACTGTGAAGGGGTAAGTAGAATGCACCTTCTTGGAGAATCTTCTCTGATCCCCAAGCCAGAAATCAGCTTTCCTTCTACTGAATTCCTCTAGTCTTTCCCCTGTACCTCTTTATTGGCAGATGCTCTGGTTTTGTTTTGATGATAATTTTGGAACGTGTATTTCATTTCCCTACTCTATTAAAAGCTTCCTGGGGGCAGGATCCCTGTCTGGCCAGCTTTTGTATTCTCTACCAGGCTTTACACACAGTAGGTGCTCCGGAGATATTTGTAGAATAAGTGAGTAAACTAAGGAACTAATAAATCCATAAATGGTTCTCATGTTCGCCAGTGAGTTTTCCCATCTGACCACCAGGCAACAAGATGATGAATAACATATCTGGAGCACAAAAAGAAGTTGATGGGCATGTAATGACACTATTTTGCTATGAATAAGAAACACTGAAATGGTGAAAATATAAGAATACAATTTTGATGGAGCAAGTGTTCGTAATCCCCACCCCCAATCACCGGCTGTTACAACTGATACAATTTATTGTTTACAGAGTAGCTCTTATGTTGCTGTAATTTGTTTATTTTTGCTCTACTGTTCCTTTGAAGTTTAAAAGCAGCCAAGAAAACACCACAGGGTGAAGTGGCCGTTGTGGTTGGAGCTGGGCTCCCATGTTTCAGGCACTCTGGGGTGTTTCTTTGTGAAGGTCATTCCTTTCCTCTGTGCTAAGCACAGAATGAAATATTCCTTACTTTCAAGATTAATCCAGTGGCCGGCATTCAAGGAAGAATAGTGGGGCTATTTGTCAACTAGCTTTAAATATTTTATGGCAAATACTCTACTGTACCCTGGAAATTGGTCTTTTTGCCATCAATTTCTCAACATCGATATACTCTTTGTTGTAAGGAGAAACATTTCCCTTTGTAGTTTAAGCTGTGCTTCTAATACAAAGACTCCTGGTCCTGTTAAAGAGAAAACATTGGCTCTTTCAGGGGTAACATCAGGCATAACCAGAGGCAGAAGCTGAGAAACCCTCCATTTCCTCAGAAGGTGTGTAGGCAGCCCAGGGTGGGCTTAGCCAGCAGACAGCTCCGACGCTGCAGGTAGCAGCCCAGCCTCTGAACAAAAGGAGCCCACACCTGGGGTGCAGACAAAGGGAGACTGCCTCTGCTACCCAATTCCCAATTCACATCGCTTGCTGCTTGGGGACCCCTAGTGGCGACACACATGCCACAAGCACAGGTGTTCCTGAATCTCCTCATGGAAGCGCAGAGGGGTCCTGTATCGTCCCCAGTTTCTTATTTAACCACTTAACTTGGGGGGGGGGGGATCAGACACGCACGCATGTGCACACACACACACACACACACACGTATCACGCCATTGGCTACAACCTCTTGGACTTGAAAGATGCAGAGAGAGGGGGAGAGAGACAGAGAGAAAGAAGCGAGAGGTTTTCTTTCTTTCTGAAGGGAAAAAAATCAGTTTAGAAACTCATGATAGCATGCAGAAACTCATGAGGCATGTTTCTTTCTGAATACTGCATCTTCTGGCTTTGTTCTCCGACATTTTAGATTACAAAAATCTTTTCTGCCTCCAATATCATAAGAGAAATCTAGGATAAACTGAAGTGAAGAGTGCTCTAAGTCTTCTTTGGGCAAAAGTGTCCAGTGAGTTTGTTTCTCATGTCATCTGGGGAGTACCTATGGCTTTTTGCTCTCGTACTATCAACGTTTGCTTTCATAAAGGTATTCGATGCATTTATTCTCTGCTGTTCATGTATTTATGCATTCACTAATTCATTCAGTCATGTTTATTGAGCATTCACTATGTGTCTGAGTATAGTGGACCCTAGGAAGAAAGAAACAGGAAAACTACATCCTTGCCCTGGGGTATTTGACAACATGATCCCCTCCACCTCTTTCTGGACATTTACATCTCTGCTGGAACAAGGTTTCAAGCTATAGAAATGATCTCTAATTAGGAAGTACATGAATTATCCATTCTGGTATCAACTTTCTTTTCAGCAGATTTTTAAAAATAAAACCTCTAAAACCACACTTCAAAGTCTGTTTCTAGATAACTGGCATTTTTTTTCATCCACGGTTTTAGTTTGTCAGCTCAGAGAACCAAGCAGATACTCAGAATGTGCTGTGCCTTCACCCCCCAGAAAAAGTTCTGAATCAATATTTTCATTTCTTTCCCTGTGGCAGTTATAGATTTGATAACAAAACAGAAAAATCTTTTTAATTTGTTTTAAGGAGGGAGAGTAAGCGGGCACTGGAGGAAAGCTAAGAGACACAATATCTGGGTCAATCTTCTGGTATAGGGAAACATATTTTAGCTTTTTGCAACTATTCCGGATTGGTTTGTAAAATGAAGCATGAAGAAGTGATTTTGGAAAAGTTTAATGTGTATCTGTGGAGTCAGGCCCCATTCCATCCTAGTTCCTCATTTATTAGATCTGTGACCTTGAACAAGTTATTTAATCTTAGTTTTCTGATCTTTAAAATGGGGTAATAATACCTAGTTCACAGAATTCGTGAGGACCAAATGAAATAATAGATGTAGTACCGTGTCTGCTACATAGAAGCCCAGTTAGGAGTTCTGGGTGTCTGTGCCTTAGAGCCAAGCATGGTGTATCTACACCTACTTTCCCAGAGCAGGCTGGGAGAATAATGGTCTGATGCAAAAGTAATTTTCATCTCCTCCTACCCCTCCTGTATTACATCACTTGTATGAGAGAACAGCAAGACATATGAGAGAGGTCTGGGCTTTGGAGATAAATCCAGTTCAAATCCTGATTCTGCTGCATACCACCTGGTGACCTTGGACAAGGAACTTTGTTTTTCCTCTTTCTTAGTGTATTTATCTGTTAAAATGGTGATAATAATGCCTCATCTTTATGTAAAAGACAATGTAGGAGTATACTAAATAATGTTAATGTACAAGTACTTTTTTTTTCTTTAAAGATTTTATTTATTCATTTGACAGAGAGAGACCCAGCGAGAGAGGGAACAAAAGCAGGGGGAGTCAGGGAGGGAGAAGCAGGCTTCCCGCGGAGCGGGGAGCCCGATGCGGGGCTCAATCCCAGGACCCTGGGATCATGACCTGAGCCGAAGGCAGACGCTTAACGACTGAGCCACCCAGGCGCCCCTAATGTACAAGTACTTTTTACCTATAACAGTTCCTGGGGAATGAGTAGATGTTGCTAGGGGAGAGTGTTTCAGAATCTCCAGGGAATAGTGTGTGGAATAATAAAAAAGAAAGTACACTCAGGTTCTGTCTCTCTCTCTCTCTCTCTCACACACACACACCCCACACAAATCGGTAATGCCTCACATGGGGACATTTCCCCACTAGTCTCCTTGGGTAAGAATCCTGGTAGAATGTGAAAGTATGGTACAGTGACAGAGGACAGGCAGGTCACTTAATCTCTCTGCCAAATTTGGCTCCTATAAGATAAATGGAAGAAAACCAACACTTGACGACTTGCTACTACTGCCATTACTTTATTTATTTATTTGACAGACAGACAGCGCATGGGAAGGGGGAGGGGCAGAGGGAGAGGGAGAAGCAGACCCCCACTGAACGCAGAGCCCAACGCAGGGCTCGACCCCAGGACCTTGAGATCTTGACCTGAGCCAAAGCCAGACACTTAATCGATTGAGCCACCCAGGCACCCCCTGGCATTACTTTTATTATCCATCTCAGCACCACCACTCAGTGATACAGAAAAATCACCTGCCACATAATAACCATTTATTGTGTGCCAGGACCAGGCTCAGCACTCTGTCTACCTTCTCATATATTCACAACCAGCCTGAAGGGAGAATCATGATCTCCATTTTCCTTTTGGGAAAACTGAGGCCAAAAACCTTGTGTTACATCTTAATCAAAATGCGGGACAACCCTGGTGGTAGGTACTATCATCCTCACTTTATTTGTTTAAAGAAAACCAAAATGAGAGAGGGTAATTTATCAAGGTTAGAGGCATTAATTCGAATCCAGCTTTGGCTGATTCTTTTCAGAGCATGCCCCCCCCCCCAAAAAAGAGATTACCTTTTAGCTGAAGTTTCTTTTTGCTTTTTTGGTAAGTATTTTCCTGCTTGAGCCTTTACTTAGGAAAGAAATGAAATCTTTAAAATACATCTTCTTTGCTTTACACACTCATGTTTTTCTATTTGAACATGGAAGGATACTATCATTCTTTGCCTAAAGCACAAATCACTGTGCAGGCCAGACTCCGGAGACTTTGCAGGACTTGTGTTCTGACTCTAAGGGCCTGGGGAGCAAGAGGCATAGTGTTAGGGAGAATAAGAAGGTGTTTGCCCAAGTGAGGGGGTTTCAGGGAGCCAAGAATGCTCCCTGATCAAAAACTCTTTCCTGATATTTGCAAATGACATATCAGATAAAGGGCTAGTATCCAAAATCTATAAAGAACTTATCAAACTCAACACCCAAAGAACAAATGATCCAATCAAGAAATGGGCAGAAGACATGAACAGACATTTTTCCAAAGAAGACATCCAAATGGCCAACAGACACATGAAAAAGTGCTCAACATCGCTCCACATCAGGGAAATCCAAATCAAAACTTCAATGAGATACCACCTCACACCCGTCAGAATGGCTAAAATTAACAAGTCAGGAAACGACAGATGTTGGCGGGGATGCAGAGAAAGGGGAACCCTCCTACACTGTTGGTGGGAATGCAGGCTGGTGCAGCCACTCCGGAAAACAGTATGGAGGTTCCTCAAAAAGTTGAAAATAGAGCTACCGTACGCCCCAGCAATTGCACTACTGGGTATTTACCCCAAAGATACAAATGTAGGGATCTGAAGGGGTACGTGCACCCCAATGTTTATAGCAGCAATGTCCACAATAGCCAAACCATGGAAAGAGCCAAGGTGTCCATCAACAGATGAATGGATAAAGAAGATGTGGTATATATACACAATGGAATATTATGCAGCCCTCAAAAGGAATGAGATCTTGCCATTTGCAACGACGTGGATGGAACTGGAGGGTATTATACTGAGCAAAATAAGTCAATCAGAGAAAGACATGTATCATATGACCGCACTGATACGAGGAATTCTTAATCTCAGGAAACAAACTGAGGGTTGCTGCAGTGGTGGGGGGTGGGAGGGATGGGGTGGCTGGGTGATAGACATTGGGGAGGGTATGTGCTATGGTGAGTGCTGTGAATTGTGTAAGACTTTTGAATCACAGATCTGTACCTCTGAAACAAATAATACATTATATGTTAAAAAGAAAAAAGAAGAAGATAGCAGGAAGGGAAAAATGAAGGGGGGGAATCGGAGGGGGAGATGAACCATAAGAGACTGTGGACTCTGAGAAACAAACTGAGGGTTCTAGAGGGGAGTGGGGTGGGGGGATGGGTTAGCCTGGTGATGGGTATTAATGGAGCACTGGGTGTTATACGCAAACAATGAATCATGGAACACTACATCAAAAACTAATGATGTAATGTATGGTGATTAACATAACATAAAAAAAAAAAACCCACCTCTTTCCTATCCAGCTTCCAGATACTGGAAGTTCCAAAATGAGAACTTTCACTTCTTTGACTTAAACAGTGCTGTGAACACATAATCAATCACTTCTGGGGGACCTCAGACATTAAACCAAATAATTACTTTCACCTGGGTAAGTTTCCTTGTCCCAAAAGCTGATTTTAATACCAAGGGGAAAACCAACACATAGGACAAGGGTATGCAACCTTTAATACTTCTATAGAGTACCTGGGGGTCTTGTTAAAATACAGCCTCAGACTCAGCAGCTGTGGGGCAGGCCCCAAACCCTGAATTTCTAACAAGTTTCCAGATGATGCCAACAGTACATCACCATGAGTAACAAGTGTCCTCGGACAATGGTTCACAACTCTGGGTGCACGTCAGAGCCACGCAGAAGGCTTTTAGAAATCCCAATGCCCAGATTGTACCCCAGAACAAACAAATCAGAATCCCTGTAGGTGGGAACCAAAAATCAGTATTTTTTAAAAAATCCAGATGACTCTAATGTACTGCTAAGATTTGGAACCACTGACAGGAAAGATGGGATGGAGAGAAGAGATTATAAGGTCAAGGAGGTCAGTGGGGAATAGCAAGGGCTAATGTTGCTCCATGATTTTGTCAGGACTGTCTCTGGTCATAAAAGAAGGAGAGAGAATCAAATTCTTGTCAAGACCTTTCATAAGACCATTAACTATAGCCCTAGTGATGTGAGAAAATAGAATATAAGCTAACATTAGCACAAAGATTTCTTAATCAATGTGGCACAATTTGTCTTCAAATTTTGTCCACATTATGATTTTATTTATTTTTTTATTATGTTATGTTAGTCACCATACAGTACATCATTAGTTTTTGATGTAGTGTTCCATGATTCATTGTTTGTGTCTAACACCCAGTGCTTCATGCAATACGTGCCCTCCTTAATACCCATTATAATTTAAAAAATATATTTCTCAATGGATCAGCACAAACACCACGTGCTTACTTTAGGACCACTCCCACCAGAGCAGCCAGCTGCCAATGAGGCAGATGTTTGCCGGCAAATTCACTCTATCATTTCTCAATCAGAAAGAATATTAGAAATGGGATTTTCAGCTCAGATGGGGTTGAAGGGTGATATTTATGCCAAAGAAATACTTCACACCACAGCGAAAAAAAAATTGCTTTGGGGAAAAAAAGACCCTCAACTTCTTCTGTGTTATGAATATATGAAAATGAAACTCTCGGCTTGGACAGGAGGCTGTGGTATCATAGATGAATTCACCTGCCTTCCACTTCCAATGGTGTTCACGGCAGAGAGACAAAAAGTATTTTAGCTGACTCTTTATATCCGAAGAATTTACCCTCATCCACACACACTCCCATTCCTCAGGGCTGAAACTTAAAAGGTGATGAGTTAAATAAACCAAAATGTTTAGAGCAGTTAATTCAGTTATGATGATTAACTTTATGTGTCAACTTGATTGGGCCATGGGGTGACCAGGTAATTTTTTTTTTAAGATTTTATTTATTTATTTGAGACAGAGAGAGATAGTGACAGAAATAGCGACAGAGATAGCCAGAAAGAGCACGAGTGGGGAGGAGAAGGAGAAGCAGCTGAGCGGCTGGCTATTTTTTTTAAGATTTTATTTATTTCCTTGAGAGAGGGGAGGGGCAGAAGGAGAGGGAGAAGCAGACTCCCCATGGAGCAGGGAGCCCCACGTGATGCTTGATCCCAGCACTCTGGGATCATGACCTAAGCCGAAGGCAGACACATAACCAGAGCCACCCAGGTGCCCCAGTGCCCAGGTATTTGATCAAAAATTATTCTGAGTGTTTCTGTGAGGGTGTTTTTGATGAGGTTAACATTTAAATCCGTAGACTGAGTAAAGCAGATTGCCTTCCCTAGTGTGGGTGGGCCCCATCTAATCAGTTGAAGACTTGACTAGAACTGGAGGCCTGACCCTCCCTTGAGTAAGAGAGAACTCTTTTTGACAGCCTTCAGACTCCAACGTCAGCTCCTCTGTTGATTTTGAACTTGAACTGAAACACTGGCTCTTCTTGGGGCTCAAGTCTGTTGGCCTTTGGACTGTAAATACACCATCAGCTCTCCTAGGTCTCTAGCTTGCTGACTCACACTACAGATCTGGGACTTACCAGCCTCTGTAAGCATGTGCCTCCATATATAGAGGAATTGGCATAAGCCAATATATATTGGCATGAGCATGCGTGTGTGCGAGTGTGTGTGTGTGTGTGTGTGTGTGTGTACACACACAAATATATACATATATTTGTATCTATCACACACACACACACACACACACACACACACACATATCCTATTGGTTCTATTTCTCTGAAGAAGCCTAATAATTCATAAGGGTAATTTTTTTCACCTTTCATATCCCTTCAGATTTTCTAATTTTTCTATAACGAGCATATATAATCATTGATTTTTAAACAATGCATTATTAAACAAGCAACAGGAAAGCTCATGTCCTCTTACATCACAAGCGTCTGTACCTCAGATCAATGCTGCCTTTCAAATTTCAGAACCTATAAACATTACTTGGAGATCTGTTAAGACTGGGTCCCACCCTCAGAGATTCTGATTCAGGAGGTTCAGGGCTGAGAGAGAAGTGTCTGCGTCCCTCCCAAGCTCCTGGGTGACGCTACTCTGAGAATCCTGCTTTGAGTGGTAAGGTCTATGATCATCGTAATAGAGATCACAGCCCCTTTCTAAGGGACTGTCTTTTACTCTCTTCCTGTGTTTACACACCCCCAGTTCAGCCCTTTAAAAAAATTCTGCTGTGTTTTGCAGTTGTCTTTTCACCTGGCTTTCTAATGAGATGAGAAGATTCTGGAGGGCAACAAGGGTGTTTTGCCATTTTTGCATTTCCCTTCCCTAACCCAAGAATATTTCCTGTAACAGAATTTCAAAAATGTTCGTAGAATCCAATTGTTTATCTTTGTTCTGGTTTCCCAAACCATCTGAAGGCGGCCGGCTATCCTGATCATCCACACAAAACGGCAGAAGCAGAGTTAACACAATAGGATGCTGTCTGATATTGTCTTCTGCCCTGTCCAAGGAATTTAATTTTCTACAAGCCTAACTCCAATTCTCTTTGGGACAGTTATATGGAGAACCTTAATGCTTCCTACCCTCTTGTGACATTAAGGCCTTTCCTAGTGAACATTAATGATCTTGGGGAACACTGAGTTTGCTCAATTTGTATTTCCTGACACGTGAGAACATGGAATTGTGTAGACAAAATGTTTCAATGTTGAAATGGCTTTTTCGGTTCTGACCCAAATGTGTGATATTGGATAAAAATATCCTAGAGTTATACATGGGTAATATTGACTGAACTTAACAAGTAGTTGAATATGATGATCTGGCAAGACTTAGGAAAAAGTCTGAGCAATATTACAACTTTCTACATTTTCATTCGGATTTGAGGCTTCCTGTCTCCATTCTGTTACACTCTATGTGTCATGCCATAATGACTAGCTTTCGTTTCTTAACGCTGTTTGCGATCTTATTTTATTATTGTTAGAACACTATCAGGTTCATACAGTTCTTTTAAGGCATTCAGAGTAGAAATCTTTTGCCGCTGCTAACCTTCTGCCCTCCTACTTTTCAAACTGTATCATTACCTTCTCTTTTTCAGAGCTTCCTGTCATAGCTTCATAATAGAAGTTCAGCTTGTTTGCATATGCATTTGCATGTCTTCATTAAGAGGAAGATGGCAAAGTGATTAATGAGTGTTATTTCTCATTTCACAGAAGGAATATGTCTATATTTTATGTTCAAAGCACTGAAAGAAATAGTCCTATGTTAGCTTAATATCAAATCACTTACTGTCTATATGTTATTTAAAATGTTTTCCTGTAAAAGTACATACTCATGCTAACTGTAGGCATGTTAGAGGTAAAGGAGAGATAAGTAAAAATAAAAATTGTCCGTATTCCCACCAGCATGCATAAATACATTAATGCTGTGGTTGTTACTTTTCTCCCTAGGGGGATTAGCAGTTTTGTAGTCTGCTTTCTGCATTTTATGTTATGTAGGAATATGAACATACATGTGGAGAAAACCTTATTAGGACCTACATCAAAAGCGCCTATCTTTGTGTGTTCAAATTATTATAACTATTTTAGTTTTTCTACATTGTGTAATTTTTTAAATGATTATATTTTACTTTTATCATTGGAAACAATGAGAAAGCTACCTTCATTGTGGAATGAAGTATTAAAACTTCTCCATGTCATTATATATTCTTAATATGATTTTTAATGGCTATCTGAAATTCCATTGTATGAATCTACAATAATTCAAGTCATTATTCCTCTGTTGATTGAAATTTAAATTGTTCCACAGATTTTGCTTTTTGTGATTCATATCGGGATAAAAATTCTTACAGATAAATCCATGGGTGCCTTTCTGTTTATTTTCTTAGGCTTGATTGCTGTACGTTGACTATGTCAGTGACAGGGCCACAAACTGTACAGCCCTACAGAGCACCAGACACAGTGTACTCTACATAAATGATGCAAATTCAAAACACAATGTAAGTGGTGTCTCTGGGAGTAGAACAATGACTTGATACGGTCAAAGGCTATGAAAATGTTTAAAGGCCTTGATAAGAGTTGCCAAATTGCCTTCTGGAAAAATTGTCTCAATTTATACTCATTCCCAGGACTCACCCCACATGTATCAAAATTGAGAATTAGAAATATTTTTAATTCAAATTTGTGAGGAAAAAATGGTATCTCATTGCTGTTTTCATTTGTATCTATCTGATTAATAGTGAGATTTAAATTTTTGCTTATGTCTATTAATCATTTCTTTTTTTTTTTAAGATTTTATTTATTTATTTGAGAGAGAACGAAAGCAAGAGAGATCACAGAGGCAGAGGGAGAAGCAGACTCGCCGCGGAGCAGGGATCCTCAGGCGGGGCTCGATCCCAGGACATTGGGATCATGACCTGAGCCGAAGGCAGACGCTCAACTGATTGAGCCACCCAGGCGCCCCTGTCTATTAATCATTTCTATTTCTTCTTTTGCAAATTGCCTATTCACATCTTTTGCCAAAATAACCATAAGTACTGAGTCCCAATGACAGCACCAAGAGTTGTAGGTGTGTGATTTTACTTATTCTCCCCAGTTACACTGCAACAATCATTTTAAGCATCTCTGTATTATAAATTAGAACTCTAAGAGGTGAATGGAAGTTGCGGGTCTTGCTCAGGACCTCACAGCAATTGATAGGACTTGGATTTGAACACAGCTCTACCTCCAGAGCCTGAGCTCTTTATCACTGGATTATAGTGCTCCTTTATTGGTATATCAATGTTCTTATTGATTTGTCATAACTCTTTATATAGTAATTATAATAAACTTTGGTCAAATTTGTGGCAAAGGTATTTTTTCTTGGCTCATTACTTGCCTTAACAGGATGTACTATAGATTTAAGTCTTCATGTTAACTTACAAGACTTCTTTGTATATTAATGATATGAGCTCTCTGTCATATTTTTAAAATGTTTAAAATTTGAATCATGGTATTATTAAAATGCTTAGTGTGAAATGATATTTTCCTTTCTAATTAAAAAAACTATTGGAGTAAAGACTGACTTTGGAATATTAAGAATGGAACACATGTAACCATGATATGTGAATATTTGGGAAATTAAACAAACTACATCATTCTTAACGAAGGGACATCTTAATCCTCAATAGTGTTTCCACTGTCTGCAGGGAAAAATAATAAACTGAAAATGTAAGACGAATAACAGAAAATTAATCAAATGCTTAACAATGTAAATTATTCTAATATTGTCAAAATAAGATGGTGATTAGAGTAAGTTTGTAATTCCTAAGTTAATTGGCTGGAAATAGTAAGTAAGTCCTCATGTGCACTAACTCTTTAAAATCTTATAAAGTGGAAGAAAAAATAAACTTAATGAGCACAAAAAAAGCCCTACCAATTCCAGTTCTTTTTTTTTTAAAGATTTTATTTATTTATTTATTTGAGAGAGAGAGAATGAGAGACAGAGAGCACGAGAGGGAAGAGGGTCAGAGGGAGAAGCAGACTCCCTGCTGAGCAGGGAGCCCGATGCGGGACTCGATCCCGGGACTCCAGGATCATGACCTGAGCCGTAGGCAGTCGCTTAACCAACTGAGCCACCCAGGTGCCCCCAATTCCAGTTCTTTTTTTTTTTTTTTAAGATTTTATTTATCCGACAGTGAGAGACATAGTGAGAGAGGGAACACAAGCAGGGGGAGTGGGAGAGGGAGAAGCAGGCTTCCCGCGGAGCGGGGAGCCCGATGCGGGGCTCGATCCCAGGACCCCGGGATCATGACCTGAGCCGAAGGCAGACGCTTAATGACTGAGCCACCCAGGCACCCCCCCAATTCCAGTTCTTGACTGTGCTTTGCATTTATACTATATAGAATAGCCATTAAGTATTTTGTGTGTTGTAATTTGAGAAATGAATACATAGTAATTATTTCTGGTCCTTCTCCTTAGAAAAGGATTTATTTACATATGTCAGAATAATTCTACTTCGCAAAGGATATATATGTAAAAAGCTACTGAGATATTAATGTCTGCCTTGTTCTTGTTGCTGAAGGAGACTTGGGTAAGTGTGAGAATTTTTTTTTCCCACCCCATGAAATCTTTGTGTTGAGTCTGGGTTCTTGGGTCACTGAATGTCTGAGGGTGGTCAAACAAGACTTGTATGTCAAGATTTCAGCCCGAAGTTTCCTAGCAGAGCATTCAGGAGTTCTGTCTCCATCAAGGCTGACTGAGAACTGATGCTAGGTGGGGGGAAGTCACAACTGGTCTTACCAGGAAGTGAAGACACCAAACTTCCTCAGGACTTGGGGCAGGGGTGGTGCTTCTTAAGGATGGCAACCCATGTCCACTGCCATGCAGTGCTCTTTGAGGGGACAGAACTTTCCGAAGAACTTTCTGAAGAACTTTCTCAGATAGCAGTGTGACCTAACACAAGGAAGACCCATGCCAAGACCTGGAAAAAGAAAATGGACGTGCAACTTTCAACAGGACCACAAGGACTATATGTGTGTCAGCACCAGATTGGAGGATGGTCTCCTATTTCCTGACCCCATGAGAGACCCCTGAATTCTCTGTAACCCTAAGGAGTCAGGGGACCACTTAACTATGACTGAGAGGGTGGAAATCCTTGTTAGCTCTGCTAAGGGGGTTCCAGATAGATTACTAGATTATTAAAAAGAAAATAATGTAACTTTTTACCCCAACTGTGGAATTAATTAACACCAAGTACTCATTCATTAAATAATAACTGAGCCCCTACTATGCCAGGCATAATTATAGACCCTGAGGACATAATAGTGGACAAGGTCCCTACCCTCAGAAAGTTCATGCTTTAGTAGGAGATGTGATTAACTTTTAAAAAGATAACTTCAACATTAAAAAAATAACTCCAAATATTGAAAATATTGAAATGAATGTTCAGATGGACATAAATTGGCTCAAGCAACATCTGTCTGAGGATGTGACATTTCAGGGGAGACCTGATCTTTACCAGGTCTGGTAAAGGAAGCATCAGACCCACAAGCCTGAATCAGATATAAGCTGGGCCTATTGGAGGAACAGGAAGGTCAGTGGAGTTGGGGCAAAATGAATGAAATGGGGAACCCAGGAAAATCAGGCCAGAAGGCTGAGCAGGTGCCAGATCCTAACAGCCATAAAAGTCAGAGATTTTCTGTTTATTTCTGGACACAATGAGATGCCACAGAGGCTTTTAAGAAGAGAGTGACATGCTCTGATTCACCCTTTGACAAGATCACTCTGGCTGCTGTGGAGAAAGGATAGGAAGAAGAGCAAGAGGAGAAGGGGGTAAAAGGCTATTCCAATGGTTTAGAAGAAAGAGATTGATGGTGTAGACAGAGAATGGTAGCAGTGGAGATGGTGAGACACTGTCAGACTTACGATATAATGTGAAGGTGGAGCTGACAACATTGGATGATGAATGGGATATGAGGGGTGAGGGAAAGAATCATCAAGATGGCTCCCACGTTTCTGGCTGAGCAGTTGAGTGGCTGGTGGTACCATTTGCTGCCATGGTGAAGGCTGAGGGAGGGATGAACTTGGTGGGGGAGTGAAATCAGGGGTTGTGTTTTGGATATGTGAAGTTTAAGGTGCCTGTTAAAATTCTAAGGAGATGCCAAGTAGCATTGCTCGGAGAGAGGTCTGGCTTGGAAACCGATTTGGGTTACAAAGATGGATAGATGAAGAAATGGATGGATGGACAGGTGGGTGCATGGTTATAGGAAAGAGGGATGGAGGCATAGAGAGAAAAATGTATGGATGATGGAAGACAGACAGATGAAGACAGAGTGAGACAGGAAAGGAGGAGAGAGAAAAAGCAAGTAAATTAGAAAAAGAATATGGTCTCCTAAATGGTATGAATAACTTTTTTTTTTAAGATTTATTTATTTGAGTGAGAGAGTGAACGGAGGGAGGGGCAGAGGGAAAGAGAGAATCCAGAAGCACACTCCCTGCTGAGCATGGAGCCCCACATGGGGCTTGACTCAGGGCTCGACATGGGGCTTGATCTCAGGACCCCAAGATCACGACCTGAGCTGAAATCAAGAGTCAGCCGTTTGCGGTGCCTGGGTGGCTCAGCGGGTTAAGCATCTGCCTTCAGCTCGGGTCATGATCCCAAGATCCTGGGACTGAGCCGCACGTGGGGCTCCCTGCTCAGTGGGGAGCCTGCTTCTCCCTCTCCTGTCCCTCCACGCGCTTGTGCACGCTCTCTCTCTCAAATAAATAAATAAAATCTTAAAAAAAAAGTCAGCCACTTAACCAACTGAACCACCCAGGCACCCCAATGGTATGAATAACTTTAAGCAATCCGAAGATGAGAAAGGAATAAGTTTTCCAGTGAGCACATTTTCTTAGTGTCTCTGTGCTTGAAGGCAATGTTCACTAAGCTAAAAATAATTTACCTTAAGGAGATAATTCTTTATATTTACCTCTTCTTTCTATGCATTTTTATTTCTTGGTGGTTTCTTTCACATTAATTGAATTTTTCTCATTTCATTTTTCTCTCTATTCATTTGGAAGTTATAACTATTGCTATTTGTTTAAAAATTGCCATAGACATTTTTAGATACACACTTGAGTTAACAACACCTAATGTTAATCTGCATCCTTAGTATACAGACCGTCAATAGCAGGGCATGAGTCTGCTTTAACTCTAGTTACCTGGCTCCCTATGTTTTGCTCTTCCTTCCAGTATTTTAGCTCAATCTTGTTTTTTTTCAACACAGGAAATTAGACATTATCGTTGTTGTTTTACACTGTTACTGTTTAGATTTAAACAGAAGTTTCTGATTTTCTTTGCTCACAATTCTTTCTTGTACTTTGGACTTTCCTCCGGTATTCTTTTTTCCTCTTCCTAAAGCATATGCTTTTAAAATTTCTTCATGAGGAATTCTTAGTAGTAATCCCTTTCGATTTTTGTCTGTAAATGTCTTCATTTTGTATTTTCTTTTGAATAAAAATTTAGGTTTGTATAGAATATAAGCTGACCGTTAATTTCCTTCAGCACTTTGAACATATTTCATTGTGTTCTGACATGTTTTCTCACCAAAAAGAAGTCTATTATTAACCTAATTATTATTCCTTTTTTGGCTATATTCTCTTTTTTGTTGCTTTTAAAAGTTTTTTTTCCCCTCTCTGTTTGGTGGTTGTGAAGTTTTCCTACAGTGTGTCTAGGTGTGACATTATCCCATTCAGGATTCATCGGCCTCATGAATCTGAGGAGCCATGTCTTTTTTCATTTCTGGAAAATAGCTGTTAACTCTTTGAATATTACCTATTCAAAAACCTCAGTGATTTAGACATATGTTAAACCTTCCCATTCAAGGCTTCTTAACCTGCCTTTCATATTTTTCATTTATTTGTTTCTCTGTGCTCTCTGGCGGGTGATTTATCTTCCCCTTCATTAATTTTCTCTTCTGCTGGTTATCCCTCAACTAAATATCAATTTATCTAATCTGCTGTTTATCAACCGAGTTGAATGTATAACTTCAATTCTTTAATTTTTCATTTTTAGGATTTCATTTCATTATTTTTCAAGTCTCTTGGGCTGTTTTCCATCGTCTCGTGTTCCTTTAACATACTTTCTGATTTTCTCCCACATTCTTTAATCATGATGCTGAGCATTTTCTTTCTGCCCCTTCTAAATCCACTCTTCCCTGTACTCCACCCTGCTCTGTGCCCCGACAGGTCGAGAGCTGGACTACACGGATGGGGTCCCTTGTCCAGAGAGGTTCCTGCTTCTCCCTGAGTCCTAGCAGAACTTCGCTTGCTCCTATACACCACTCAGACCCAGAAGAATTTCACTGCTTCTCCCGAAGGGCAGATGGCTTCTTCTTCTATCCTTTCCCCAGGAATAGTAAGTAGATCTTTGTCTGAATACTGATATGGGGAAAAGGGTGTGCTGTCCCTCCTCCAGAGGCACGTGGATTTGCTTCTTCCCTCCTCAGCAGCACTGAAGACCAGAAGGCTTGCTGCTTCTTCCCCAAAAGCAACCTCCTCCGGCATCCTGTGCCACCAAAAGGGGGTGTTCTCCAGCCTTTTGGCCAATCCCGATCTTTCTCAAGAGCACCCAGGGGAGCTTGGGAGTGGGTTAAACTTCCCTGTGTCTGGGTGTCTGGGGCCCCGGTTATTCTAAACTGATACACTGTTACATACTCAGCCTTTAGCAATTCATTTTTTAAAAAATATCTTCTCCCCCATTCTATGGCAACTGCCTCTTCCTCCCATGCACTGTCAAACGCAAAACAATTCACACATCCTGACTCTCCTCGGGGGTAGGGAAGGGGGGGCTGCAACTGAAATTCAGTTTCCTGGTTGCCCTGCAGCCTCAGCTCTCTGATGAGTTCAGGAAAGTTAGGATTTTGTACAGTGTTCAGCATTTTCTTATTGAGATGGGAGTGACATTCTCCTGCAGCTTTCTGTATCCTAAGCAAGAAACGGGATTCCTAGTGTTATTAAGAGCAGCACCACCTCTCACCTCGCGAACAGTCTGATTTAGGAGAGAAGTTACGTGGCCATCGAAGACAGCGCAGGAACTCACAGCCACTAGCCCCTGGAAGATGCTTTCAGGGGAATGTCAGCTGCAAGGTTCACTGCCTCTCTAGGTTCCTGCTGTCTTATTTTGCTGGCCTGGGATGACTTCCCTTATTTTCCTGTAAGCTCAAGCATGCATTTAAAAGGATGTGTTTTTTTCTTAAGAAAGCTATCTTATCCAGCATTTTTTAGGCGATTTGTAACAGAAAGGCTCTTCCAGACAGCTAGTGAGTCATACAGCCAGGAACAAAAGTTGAAAAAAAGGTTTTATAATGTTAAAATTTTAATACCTTACTTTTTTACTTATTAACATTAATGATTCTTGCGATTGTTGATGAGATGGCTGCAGAAGTAAAAAAGCAATGGTTAATGTGAAATTAATATTTTAAAAACGGAATCCATTAATGTAAAAGATTGACTTTACTAAGCTTTTCTTAAATACTCTTAAATACTCTGAAAGTTCAATTTTTCTGGAGGGTGTTACCATGAATAATTTAAAATTCATTTTCCAACTGCAAGAGAAATAAAATTGATTTCGAGGGTCTTGCTGAATCCAAAAGCTCAGTTATTTTTGAAGAAATTTTTTTGACAAATGATGAATGGATGGTTACATGATGATAGACGTATAGATTGATAGATTGTTGTTATAGTATACTAATGTAAACTTTAGACACTGATCTTATCATAACCAAAGGTGAGTCTGAGTTTAGAGGTCAGAGGATTGCTGAGCCAGAAAGCTGATCAACTAGGTGTAACCAACGAAATAACAGAAACCAGCCAAGTGCCTACAGCAGCTAGGCTACTAAGACCACAGTAAGGTTGCATCCTGGAGAGAAGATGATGTGAAGTTTTAATGATTTACATTAAGATGCTTCGTTGAAGGACAGAATCATGGCAGGAATCCCCCCCTCCCCCAAAAAACCCTATGTACTTCTGAGTTCCATTTAGGTGGCAATGTTATCCAAGTATGTTAACATGATCCAGCTAACTCTCCAACCGATTGGGCTGCTCTGGCTGGCGAGGTGGTTGTCTCCTTCCTCCCTCATCATTCCATGGGTTTCCCCCCGTGCACATCAAGTACTCAGCTGAGGAGGACAACCTTTTCAGATAGAACTGATTGTTCTTTACCATCAAGGATACAGGAAGTGGGGGCTTCCCGCTAAATCAGCTAAGTTCCATTTGTAGGAACTATAGGCGAAGGCATGCTTGAAAGCTTCAGTTACAACTACTTCCTTCCTTAAAAAATGTTAGATTTGATAGTTTATTTTTGGCATTTTCCTACCCCTCTGTGGCAGGCCAAATAATGGCCTCCCAAAGATGTCTTCATCCTCGCCCCTAAAACCCGTGAATATGTTAGTTTATGTGGCAAAAGGGACTTTGTGGATGTGATTAAAGTTCTAGATCTTGAGATGGGAAGATTATCCTAGGGTTATCTGGGTGAGTCCAATCTAATCAAATAAATACTTAAAAAACGAAGAACCTTCCCCAGCTGTGGTGAGAGAAATCCACTGCAAGAAGCAGCAGGAGAGATTCAAAACAAGATAGGGACTTGACCCACCTTTGTGGACTCTGAAGATGAAAGAGGACATGAGAAAGCAAATGCAGAGGCCTCTAGAAGCTGAGAGTGACCAGGACCAGAAGCCAGCAAGGAAATGAGGAATTGAATTTGGCTCACCTGCCTGAGCAAGGAAACAGATTCTTCCCTGGATCCTTGAGAAAGAATGCATCCCCGTAGACAACTTGATTTCAGTCTGGTGAGAATCATATCAGACTTTATCATAGAAGTATGAAATAATAGGTCTGTGTTGCTTAACGACATTAGATTTAGGGTAATTTGTTACAGTGGTACTAGAAAACTAACATGTCTTTCTGTTTTCATGTCTCTTATTGCCCACCGTATGCTTCGCTCAGTACTGACTCCACCCAGGTATTCTGGTGCCTTCTGGGTTCTTGTGCTGGTCCAGGAAGCCCCGCCACAGAGGTGAATACGGTGCTAAGCAGGGCCCATCCAAGTCCCTTGTAAGTCCCATTTGGGAATGAGAAGGATATTGAGAGAAAGAGTATGTTTCTCCACTTGAAATGACAAACCAAAAGACTGGACCTGTAAACCGGAAGACCCTCTGTGTAGGAGAGAACCTGCTTGAGAATAAGGATAACTCAGAAGAAAAAGAAAAAAGCAAAGAGACTCTAAGGGCACAGTTCAAGCACCCAGATCCAGGTAGATCTGAAACAAATAACCTCTCGACTTTTTAGTTATCTACCTTAAAAAACAAAAACAAAGACAACCTTTTGTTTAAGTTTGGTTGTCTCTTTCCCTGCCACCACAAGAGGCTTGGCTGAGAAAATACCAGTGTCCCCGGATTGCGAGGGAAACTTGGTGCACTGATCATGATGGCTTCAGGCACAATGCCTGGAACATATTAGACCTCAAATACCAGTTTTATCTTTTGTCCTTCCCAAGGAAAACCTCGTGCTCTAGGTGAATCCTCCTCTCTCCTGTCTCCAATCTCAAACTCTGAGGACACTGAAAGGAAACATGTCTCCTTGGAAAGACTTACACAGCATGCTAATGTTGATTAACGTATTCACGGATTACCTTTCTCATTAATAACTATTACGGACTGAAACTTGAGAGATACCCTAGCTCCTAAGAGTGTGTGGTGAATTTCAGGTACTGTGATATAAATACGGAGAGAACATTTTGGACCGGGTGTCCCTTTATAGGTACCCCTTAAATTATATTTCAGAAAATCATCCTTCCATTCATTCAGAAGAGTGGGTCCTGATCGTATATCTGCATTAAAAAAAAACAAACAAAAAAAAACAAAAACCAACAACCTTATAATTCTGACTGGAAAAGGACTGACACCAGCTTGTTATTCTACACTGTTTGCAGATCCTATTTGTTTTCCTGTCACACTATTTGTCATACTATATACACTGGAGAAAATCACCGTATGAGAGAAGGGACCATATTTATATTTTCCAAATTGAAGGACGGCCATCTTTAAAACAGCAATGTTGGCATTTGAACTTGCTATTGGTCTAGTCCTTTCTGGCATGTGTTTATATGGAAAAATGAAATAGTGTTATTTGGAGACACACTGGTCATTTTCTTAATTATGTCTCATGCCTGGATTTGGCTGCAACAAATTTTGTGCTCTGAACTGTTTGTCTCTTGGTAAATATTTAGTTTGTGGAGTTTGATTAAATGGATCCCATAAGGTCTTAGAGCTTGTCTTCCCTGCCCACAAGTGAAAGAAATATTAAAAGTCTCTGACCTTATATTCTGTACACAGAAGACCCTTGATAAAAACCTCAGGGCTGAATTGAGGAGGATTCTGGGCAAATTCCACTCCCTCTGGGATTCCCCACCCTCTTTGCTTATTCATGACATGGTGCTCTTTCTTCTGGCAAGCTCAGCCTGAGGGCTCAGAGCTGGCTAATGCTGTATGTTATTCCATTATGCATGTATTATGTTGGATGATCTCCCCATAGAATAACCAAGCTCAATTAACAGGTTGTTCTTCTCACAGATCTGTCAGATCCCCTGGGCGCTCCTAAGGGCTTTTTAGTTTCCAGGAGTGTGGCAGAAAGAATGTAGTGGGGACCCTGTAAGGTGGTGTCAGTCCGTTATTTCACGCGAAGAAGCAGTGCATATGTCAGTGGAAGCGGGGCTATGCAATCAAGAGTCAGAATTGGGAACCAAACCGACAATTCATTATGTTCAGCACCCTTCATCTTGATTGACAAACCTCGTAAACAGTCACTTTCGAAAAGAGAAATGCGGGCTTGTATCCATTAGAGAAATGGACCAGCTGAGTCACAGAGCAGTATAAGTTGGTTTTGCCTGAGGTTAGATATTACAGAAAGTCACTCAGAAGCATTCCATGGAGCCTGCGAACAAAGGTGCTAGAAGACACATATTTGTCATGAGTGATGGTCTTTCTTCAAAATAGTCACTAAATATGCAAAAGCCATTACAAAGTGGGGATAGGTACAAGTTGCTTAAATGAGCCATCGGATGAATAACTGGAGAAAATATGAACAGTGCATGGTGGAGGGGGACTAACATATACAACATCCAAAATTAATTAAAGGAAAAACAAGTCTCTGGGATCAAATAGAACAAATGTTTTATCAGGTATACAGATAAAAGGAACATGGGTGTGAAGGGAGGTGGGATGATTAATTTCCTGTGTCAGTTTGAGTGGGCTCTGGGGTGCCCAGATTAAACATTGTTCCCGGGTGTTTCTGTGAGGGTGCTTCCGACGAGACTAGCATTTAAACTGGTGGATTCTGGGGGCACCTGGGTGGCTCAGTCGGTTAAGTGTCTGCCTTCAGTTCAGGTCAGGATCTCAGGGTCCTGGGATTGAGCCCCTCATGGGACTCCCTGATCAGCAGGGAGCCTGCTTCTCCTTCTCCCTCTGCCCCTCCCCCCTCACGTTCTCTCTCTCAAACGAATAAAATCTTTTAAAAAATAAAAATAAACTGGTGGGTTCTGTAAAGAAGACTGCCCTCCCCAGTGTGATTGGGCATCATCCAATCCACTGAGGGCCTGAACAGAACCAAAAGGGGGAAGAAAAAGAAATCTGCCCCATTTTACCTGCCTCGCTGCTGAACTGATGAATCTCATCTTATCTTCTGCCCTTGGACCGGGATTTACATCATCAGCTCCCCGGGCTTTCAGGCCTTTGGACTCAGACTGTATTACACCACTGGCTTTCCTGGATCTCCAATCTGCAGACAGCAGATCATGGGACTTCTCAGCCTCCATAATTGCATAAGCCAATTCCTCTCAACAAATCAACACATAGATCCTATTGGTTTTGTTTCTCTGAAGAAGCCTGACTTACAGAGAAGACATATTAAAATCTTGTTTGAAGATTCTCTGTTCCCTAGAGTTGCTTTGGTAATGAAGATTGGAAAGAAATATGTCGGGTATGAAAACAAAAGAAGACTTTTATTAGATCAGCAGCGGTCAATTGCTGAACAGAAAGTGGCCAGGAAAGCACCAAGTGGCCAAGGTTTGAGAGCTCTGAGAAGCCATTCTACTCCATAAGATTCCTTGCAGCAGTACAACTCCAGAGAATGGGCTCAGCTGGAAGTCTGGGAGTGCCAGATTAATCAAGAAGGTCAAACACAAGGACCAAAAGGGCACAATTCTTAGCCCTGCCGGACAACCCTGAAATAAGGGCAAGGAGAGCTCTGGGCACAGCACTTGTGCAAGCAGCATCAGAGGGAAGGAAGGAGATTTTTGGGATCCAAGGTGTCAAGCAGGCCCTGAGGAAAAGAGACAGAGTTGCAAACAATCACAGCCTTCCGAAGATAGGAAACCAAAGGAGAAAAGGCAGAAAAAGCCAGTGATCCTGTGTTGGTCTTTTTCAGTTGCTCTTCCATATACCGTCAGCTACTTAGTCTTCTTTTCCTTCTTTTTGAGTGAAAGATAATATAACAAAAAAGCAGTTACATTTATTTTTTTAATTAACAGAAAATCATTGTATTTAGACATTTTTATAAAAACAGAAATCGCTAATGAAGTGTTACCTAAAATAACAATTAAAAACACCATTTTAGAGAGGTATGCAAATCAAATATTTAAACTCTGAGAGACACAGTACACTGTACATGAATAATTTACAAGAAGTAATTTGATAAGATGATACTTTTGAAGGGATTGAATGATGGGATGTTCTTTCCAGATTCTTCTATAATTGTAACACCAGCGTAGTGCCTTTATCCATAGTACAACCATGTATTTTGAGTTAAGTACCTTTAAAACACAGCAGTGCTGAACCTACAATGCAGGCACTACCTAGAATAGGTACATAAGAAAGAACACTGAAATGAATTGAACAGGAAAAAGCCCACATTTTATTCCCTATGAGATAAATTTCTTCTTATAGCCAATAGAATTACCTGTGAAAATCAAGTCACAATTAGAGTTAATTTTCCTCATGATGTTCTAACAATCACCAGGACTTTGATTTTTATCAAATAGATTGGAACACAAAGCTGAGTCTCCAAATAACAAAGAGTTCTTATCTTCAGAGACATGCAGAGGAAATTACATGATGTCTGGCATTTTCCTCAAAATCATCCACAGGTAAGGGCAATGAGTGAGGATTACAGGTGAAACAAGATTGGCTGTTAGTCAGTAATTGTGGGAACTGGGTTATGGCTACATGGTGGTTCATTATACTGGTCTCTCTATTTTTGTATATGTTTGAATTTTTCTAAAATAAAAATGTTTTTTAAGAGCCATAGGATTACAAGAAAAACCATAAATTAGGGAAAGAAATTTGAAATGAAACTGATAAAAGATGAGAACCCAAAATATTTGAAGAACTCCTACAAAATGATAAATGAAAGACAAAGAAACCAATTGAAAAATAAATAAAAGTTATAACGGGCAATTTATGAAAGACTAAAAAGTGGTGAACAAAATGTCAAAAGATGGTTAGTCTCCTTAAGTAAGAAGTAAAAGGCAAAATAAAACAACCATGAGATATTCCATACACCATGAACAGGATCAAATGCCCCCCTGGAGCTTCTTCTAGCTGTAATATTTAATTTGCTTAAATAGTTATAGCGCAACCAAAGCACCACTCACACCTCCAGCTCAGGCAGCCCTGGGATTTTCCTTGACAGCAGGAAATTCCAAAGACTACTCAGAATTCTGAATCACTCATGCTGATTTTACCAGCCTGGAGAATCTCAAATGTCTACTTGTGTTCTGCCTTGATCTAGGGTTACCACAACTCTACAAAGCCCATACAACCACCCAAACACATCCGCAAGATGTGTTTTTTAAAAATATTGATGTTAAGTCTGTCTCATAACAAAAAGTTTCAAGTATCACTTCACCAGAGGTACCTGAGTCATGCTATCTATAAAAATGCATCTTTTTTTCCAGTATACGTCATTGAAGACCACATTACTGGATGTATATCACAATTTCTCATTGATCTTCTAATGAACATTTTATTGACAATTAGTCTATAAAGAGAAAAATCTTGGGGCGCCTGGGTGGCTCAGTCAGTTAAGCATCTGACTCTTGATTTTGGCTCAGGTCATGATCTCAGGGTTGTGAGATCAGGTCCCACGTTGGGCTCTGCACTCAGTGGGAGTCTGCTTGTCCCTCTCCCTCTGCTCCTCTCCCCTCTCTCTCTTTCAAAGAAATAAATTAATAAGATTAAAAAAAAAAAAAGACGAGAGAGAAATCTTTCCCAAGTCCTCCAGGGGAATTCTCCTTCCATTTCACTGACCAAGACTGGGTTATATACCCACTTGTAAAACAATCCCTGGCAAAAAGGAAAGTGGTTGCCATGACTGACTAAGGCCAAGCATGATTCAACACTTGGGCACACTGTTGCCCAAACTAAATTGAGATAGCATACAGGCAGAATGACTAAAATAAGCATGTAGTAACCTTGTCTGCCAGAGAAGTGCAAAAGAATCAATAGGGGGAACATCAGGAAATTAGGGAAGCTTTATGCAACACTAGTCTAAATTCCTGCAATGTATCCCTCAAGTCTGCCTGTCACCACTGAATGTCTGGCACCAACTCTGCACATTGTGAGTGCTCAGTACACATTTTAAAATAACTGAATATAGAAGGTGGCAAACTGAGTAGGATTTACACATGTGGAAGTATTTATGAGGGCTGAGATATCGCACTGATACTGAGAAAGCCAAAGAGAAACAGTGCTCATCTTTCAGTAAAGTAGATAATAATGAAGCCTGGTTGTCTATCCTTATGGTGTGCTGATAGACAGGGCATGTCCAGTAAGAAGAAGGTAACCACCAATCAGAAGAAGAAAAATGTGTGTACCTTTGACAGCCCAAAGAACGTTATTTGGGGACAATTCATTAACTCCTTCCACAAATACTTTTTGAGAACCTATTATATGTCAGGCACTGTTCTAGATACCTCTATTCCAGTAGTGAACAAAAACAACAAAAATTTCCTGTGGTCACGAGCTTACATTCTAGCATAATAATGAGTGAGTACATATAAATGAACCAGTGATAAGTACTAGGGGAAATAAACAGAGCAGGGTCAAAGGAATCAGTAGTCCTAGGTTGGGTGCTGTGGGATAGGTAAATGCTCAGGGACATCTCACTGAGAAGGTAACAACTGAGAAAAATATTGAAGGGGGTGAAGGAGAGCCTTGAGAACACTTGTAGGAAGAGTTTGCTTAATATTTGACACCCCGTTTTTCCATTCCACAGCCGGACTTTATTATTGGTACCTTCCCTGTCTCTAGCTCTCTAGAAACATCAGTCTCCCAACTCTTCCCTGAGATATCTCTACATTGCAAGGAAGTCAGCCATTACTTCTCTTGGAAACAAAGTCGGGGACCTCTGTATGCCTATTTCCAATGTTCCCATTGATATGAATTTCATATCCCACTGCCATTTCACATTTGACACCAAAATGTAGCACTTGTATTTAAGTAATTAAGGATGAATCTCCTTAATTTTACTGCTGCTGGTTATTGTCACATTACTATGTCTTTTCTAGTTAATGTTTATTTGTAAGAACTGTAATTGGGACAATGCCACAGGAATGATCAGTCCTTGACAAGTAAGCTGAACCAATGCGCTATATTTAAGATTTAAGTTGTAAATTCTATAAACATTTAGAAAATGTTTATGAAGTCATGATTCTACCCTGCTCTAAGTGAGACTTTTTCAATTAAATAAGAAAGGAGAACAGTCTATACATCCCATTTGTGCCACTTATTGGTTTGTGTGACTTTGGTAAACTCAGTAGGCCTAAGTTTTCTTTTCTGTAAAAGGCTGGATTGGCTGATAGATTGGCTCTATTGATTGAGAGATTGATAGATTGGCTCTAAGACCCTTTGACTCTAAATAGTTTCATCAAGCCATGCAGATTCCACTTCCTGCTTCTTTGAAGGAGACATTTATTGTGGCCCGAATTGCATTTTCAAAAGAGTTGAATTAATAATTTTGAATTCCTTTGTTCTCCAAACTGTTTGTCTTAAGACAGTGATCACTGGTCATTTTTTGGTTTTGTTTTGTTTTTTATAAAAAATACAGATTAAATGTACATCACATCCCTGTGGACCCCAGGATCTATGATAGTACGTTATATGTTACAATGTAAAACATATTTTAAATAGTCTGCTTTGACAAAAATAGGTTTTTATTCCATCTGAAGCAACCATCAATTGGCACGGTTTTCTAATTCCATCATCCAAAGCATATCTGGTCTGGCATAATTCCTCCCCCTTCAAGACCAGGTGGGCTCTGCAGTTTCAGAATGTTGCAGGGATACGGGGGGTAACTCTGACTCTTTAACCAGCTGTGGATCTTAGAAAGATCACTGAAGCTTTTTTGTGCTCAGTTTCCTATTCTGAGGATTGAGAAAACCGAAGAGAATGATGCCCAAGGTCTACTGCAGATCACAGCTCTGTGATTCCTGGATAGAGATTCGCTTACAGGATGCTGCAGGAGGCCCTTCTCAACCAGCTTTGGGAGCGCTCCTTGTGCCCTGTAGCCCCGCAGGAGAACAAAGCTCACAAAGACTGAAGAGCCACCAAATGACTTAGTGGGCTTTCATATAGACAGCTAGGTTTTAATTTTCACTTACAGCACATACCCGAGGGTAAGGCACACTTTCCAGTGGGATAATAAACACACAGGATCTTTCGATTGCTGGAGGATATCTCATTTGGAAATTAGATTTAAGTCACATTCTTTGAAAGTTTTTTGTACTATCAGAGCAAAATAAAAGTCCCCAAAGGAATGTTTTATACTTAGAGTTGAAATCTGTTAGAATGTCGAAGTATCTCACTGAGAGTGAAGCATCTGTAAATATTTAAAATGGTGAAATCACAAGTACTACTACTAATCATCTCTTTTAAGATCGAGTAGAAACCAGAAGGAACCTGCAAAATTCCAGAGAATACTTTGCTATTAAACTGTTAATTCTATGGTCATATCTAATATCAAATTATAGCAGAGTTGGGAGAAATGCCTAAATTGTCCCTCCAAGCACCCAGTCAATTCTATGAATGAGAAAATGAACAGACCTTGTAGGGGATGCTGGGGAGTCCCTACTTGCTCGCTGGCAAGCTGTGATGAGAATGCTGTCACATAACGACCAGGCTACACAATAAAAGGAGGTCAGCCTTTCTGCCTGAATTTTCAGGATTTAGCTACCCTCTCCCCACACACATGCATCATGGCCTGACACATGACCCTAGTTTTCTATGATTATGGACGAGACATCACTTTAGATGCTTTCTTCATATTATCTTATTTAGTTGTCTCAACAGGCCAGAAAAGTAGCAGTTGTCTGCTCTATTTTATAATGGCACTGAGGTCCCAAGATGTTATGTGTGTGCTGTAAACTGCTTTCTCCTCAAATGCCAAAGAGCGCTGAAGGAAGATAATCCTTGATCATAGCCTTCCATTCACCCATTAATTTATACTTCCATTCATTCAGGACCTAATTCTGTTTTTAACACACTTCCTTCTCAGGAAAGCTCCCTATAAATCCAGCCCAAGTCCTCTTTTTTTTATTCAGTTCTAAGTGGGGATGGGAAGTCTGGAGAAATAGCTCAAGCTGTGTCTTTGCCTCTGTGATCTGATTACCCCTCCATCTTGCCTTTTCCAGCTTAAATTATAAAATTTCCTTTCTCATTCTCCTTGCAACCATTTTCAAATGACATTTTCTCTTTTAGGAGAATTACAAGCAAGAAATGGTATTTTCACAGAGAAGAGTGAAACAGAAAGGTTACCACGGCGTTCTTACATTAGCACCATGACATTTTTAATAATCTACATAGAAGAATTTTTTTTTTTTTTAGCATCCTCCTAAGTGCCTCTTGAAAACCCCTGTGACATACTCGATAGCTACTGACTAATTTGTTCTGGCAGAAAAATAACTTCAGTATCACTGAAAATATGTTTTCTATCACCCGATCTTATTCAGGTCACTGAGCGGCTTTTCACTGGTGAAAGGGTGTAGAATTTACTTTCAATGAAACATTATTGAGAAGAGAGAGAGAAATAACATTCTGACCTACGCCAACATTAGCAAAATGCAAATCGTAGTCAATTTTCTACGAGGTGATATTTCAATAGTTTGGGTTTCTGTAGCTGGGCATCGATCTGAACTGTTTTTTTAAGCAAGGTGAATGAATGGTGCATGAAGCAAGCACACTGTGGATAAACAACTGTGAAAAACTAACTTTAAGTAGCTTTCAGCTTTGTGACTGAGATAATGCCACTTCTCTAGAGAAGTTCTAAATATAGAGGAATAATGGAGAGCAGTTTACCACAGGCTGTGTAGCTCCCTACACCAGCAGGGGCTGGGCACTGACTGGGGGAGGACTGTAGAGTCCCACAGCAATTTGGGGGGTTGATTAAGGATGCGACAGTGACAGGTTCCAATGGGTGTGGCAGGGTGGGGAAGGGGTTGCATCTCATTCTTTTTTTTTTTTTTTTTTTTTTTTTGCTTCCCCTGCAGAAGTGTGGGTAGCCGCAGTGTAAACTGAAGGTATGGGCGATTAGGATATTAAGTGGGAGCAAAGAAAGCTCTTCATTATTCTTCTTTTGGAAATAAAAAGAGATAAAATTCAGCAATCATTAAGCCTTTCACTTCCCTACAATTTGTCAGCGCAGTTAGGGTGCTGGCTTCCCTTCCGTAGGTGAGATTATGTCCTGCTGACACCAAGGGGGGGTATGGTGGCCAAATGTGTGAAAAAGAAAATTAAGCTTGAAGGGTAGCTTTTGTTTTGATGTTTGCTCGACATCCTTTCTTGTGTTAAAATTAAACGTATGGGGCCAGTGGCTGCTACAGGATTTTAATGTTGAAAACGTATAACAGGGTTCTCTGGACAAATCCCCAGATGCATAAAACAATTGTCAGTTTTGGTAAAGAATGATGACTTCTTGGACTTTGTCTTTAGCTACACAGAACAGAAAGATCTGAAAATTTAGTGTAATGCTCTGTGTAAGCTATGTCGGAGAGTAATAGCCACTTCCATACTAACGAAAAGCTCCCTGGTCCAAAATCACACCAACAAATGCATATTTAATTAGACTTCATAGACATCTAAAGGGAAAAAATTCAAAGGTTTTCTCATAGATGACCTTTATAAGAGATATCTTACCCTCACATGGCTCAGGGTAAAATTTCAACCCAAATGAAATGAGATGCAGCTGGTTATTTAACAAGATCGCTGCCTTTAGATAGGATTTAGCTTTTTTTTTTTTTTCGGAGTTAAAACTTCCTACAGATTTTAGAGGTGGCTTGGTACAGCAGCTTAGATTTATAATTTTCTAATTAAAATGTATCTTTCATATCCATTTTAGAGAGGTAAGTAACAAGCTTAATTCATGGCATTTAATCATTTAGATTTGTTTTGACATTTTTAGAACATGGAACCTAACACTGAGATGTGATTACTTTGCCACAGATCTGCAAGGAAGGTGACGTGCCGCATGAGGATTTACAAACTGAGGAAAACAGATGAGTCCAGTGGGGGAAGGGAAGATAGAAAAGATCTCGAAGTCAGAAAAACTCAAGGTAAATACATGATTTTCAAATTGCCCCCCTCTGAGGTCTAGGAATAACCTTACATGCATTATTTAAACTTTTCTCCATCTCATCATGCTTTGCTGTTCTATCCCTTGGGCCTCCTTAGATTTAAGAGGAGAAAAAGAAGGTTGAGTGTAAAAATAACTCTTCTAACAAATAGCGAACAGGTAAGTGCTTGGTGTGCTCTATAGGAGCACGTGGCCTCCTCTGGGCCCCTTAGTCCAGAGCTCATCACCCAGTGCCCAGACCTTGACGGGCTGCCCTAATATTGTCTGGACACAGCGGATACTTAGGAACTGTCCTCTTCAGTTGCCCTGCACCTTATAAGAAAGCCCCCATGAAGACGAGATTTGTCAGCTGGTCCCCTCCAGCCACCCTACCTTCCTGGTCCCAGATGAGGGAGTACTGCCCATTGCTGACCTTGCCAAAGGGACAGGATTTGGAAACAGAGGAGCAGAGTGGTAACGTCAACAGTCCAATTTTTTATTTGAAGCTTCTGAAAAGAATGAAGGTTTTGGTATGAGATAGGTGTGTTTGAATCTAGATTCTGAAACTTAGTAGCTCTTTGACGATGGACAAATTTTGAACATCTCTGTTTTTCAGGTACTTCTGTTCTAGAAGGAAGAATGCAATGACAACTCTTTAGGGTTATGGTGAGGTCTAAACGAGATCACATGTGTGATATACTCAGCATGACTTTTGGCCAACAGTAAAGGCTCAACATCTTTCTTATTCCTTTCTCTTCTGTTGTCCTTGTTTTTCCTTCTAGCCTTGGAAAGAGATTTACTTTTTCAATAATTGCTTTTTCTCTTACGCTATTAAAATGTATTTGTTTTCTCTGAAATGGTATAAACCAAGTTTAGATAATAACAATAGCACTTTATATACTGGTCAGGTGTGTACTATTTTGTGATACTTGGAGTATAAGAAATGTCATACCTTTTTATATTTTTGAAAAAGAATCCAATCTGAGCTCATATTTGCTGAGTTTGGCAAGAAGTCCAAAATCGATCAGTTCAGAGGGTAGGGAGGAGGGAAAGAAAAGATCCCCTTTCTCATTTAGATCTGACATCCCTGCTAGGGGCTGCTTCTGCACATATAAATGGGGAGGGGCCCGAGCCTCAGGATTCACAATTTCCCTTGCCCTTATTTTCCTTCACTTACTCAGTGCAGCTGACTGATGCTCCTCACTTGTCCATCGGCATCCTGCCCCAGGCAGATTACATAGACATCCCTCACTCAGTGTGCACCACAGACCACAGGAGTGCTCTCAGTCTCCCCAGACTGTTCATTGGATTGTGTCCCTCCTCACGTCCAGGTTAACATTCCTACACCAGACCATATGGCTTAAGAGCTTCTGAAACTGAAAAACCCACCACCTCCTCCCCACGTATACAAGTCAGAATAAGCTAGGTTATGATGTGGTAACAAACAGGCCCTGAACATTAGGAGCTTACATCAACAAAAGTTTATCTCTTTCTAAGCCTGCTTTTCCCTCGGGAGGCCTGGGATAAGAGTATAAATGGAGGCCCACCTGCCATGTGTCTAAATATTTAAAAGTTATAAACCAAGGTAATAAACTATTACGTGAAATATGTTCTACCCTCTCACCTTGAAAAATATGTCATTATAACAACCTGGAAAACCAGATTTGAATTTAGAATTTTGAGACTCCTTGAAATTCTATGCTGGAACATGGTCGCATTGAGCCAGATCGCCTTTTAGCCTGTCCTGCTCCAGCACAGCCTAGCTGCACATCCACGCTCCATAAGTATGCCTCTTGGCCACCCCCACCCCCACCCCCAGGTGCAGAAAGGATCGATGCAGGCTCTGGAAGCAGGCTTGTAGACATGTGGGTGAGGAATTCTGAGGGCCCTGTTATCCAAACCACGGAAGCAAATTTGCAAATACAGAATCCACAAACAATGAAGATGGACTGTATTTTGTTTTGTTTGCTCATTTTTTTATCAAAAATTTCCCAAGAAAAATGAACAACTGGGTGCTCAGAGGGAGGAAAGGTGGAGTTATAATTCTTCCAACCGTCCTGGTGCAAAGAAGCCCAGGCTTGAAGAATCCAGTGTTGAGTTCTTCTAAGAGAGGGAAGGAATCATTCTTTTTCTACTCTTTTTACTGCGAGATCTCTGGGTAGGCTGGAGGGGAAAAAAATGAAGCATAGGCAATTTACATCGCATTGGTGACCTCTGTGTCACACACAACACGCATCACGTAGTCTGCCTCGTGCGCTGACACCCCTCATCTTGCCTAGGCGTCACCAGCTTCTGGGGCGAGGAGGGTGGTTAGGGTGGATGGAGGAGTAGAGTCGTCACAGCCTCCATTTTTCAGATAAAGAAGCCAAGGTTGAGAGAAAGGCGGTAGCCAGGGACAGAGACTAGAAAAGGAAGAGAGATGGGAGCTGGTCCTCCAGTGCATCCTGTCTCCCCAGCTGCCGTGTGCCACTATGGTGTAGCCATTTCCAAGTCAGGGGAGAGTCCTTTAAATCCATAGAAGTCAGCCAAGCAGGAGGTTCTGAGCAGTTTAGCCTGAGCCACCACGCGTAAAAGACAACATATGGTTTTAGGTAACTGCTTAAGTATTCCTACCAGGGACTATCCTTTACCTATTTTATCTGTATTCCTTTATTTGGTGAGATTACTTAGTTCTTGAAGTTCTTGACAGACTCAAGAGGCTATAGATAGATATAACCAGAAAAGTCACTTTTCTAGGTCAACTCTGCTTTGAATCATAGGCACAATATTTTATTAGTAAGTAAAGCACCTGGACTAACCACTCCTTGCATTAGAGGAAAATAAAATAAAACTGAATAAAAGAAAAAAGAAGAGATGCCACATGCCATTTCCTCTACTTAGTTCCTTTGATCTCTGTTTATCATTTGCAAATTTTTTGCCTTCGACCAATGAATGGCCTGTTTGTTACGGACCAGGCACTGTGCTAACAGCTCTACATGTAATTTCATTAAGTCCTCAGATCAGCCCTGTAGGGCTGTCCTTTTTCCATATATGAGAAGGATAAGGCTTAGAGAGGTTAATTAACATGGTGAAGGTCACACAGCTAATGAGTGGTTGAGCCGGAATTCAAATCCCTACCAGTCTACTCCTAAAGCCTCGCTGTGCCCTTCATCAGATATTGTACTGAGTACACGGGCAGGTTCATCATAATATCAATATATACTCTTCAGGACTGCTGTGCAAATTAAAGATATGATATATAGGGGGAAAAAGTGCTAGGCAAACCATGAAGCCCTGCAAAGGTTCAGTGTGATTATTTCTCACGGCTTTACACAGGGCTAACTCTACTGTCCTTAGCGGCCAAGTCTATATTAATCCCATAATTCATCCTTAATCCACCAAAGTCTTGTGTGCCTGGCTTTCAGCATAGCCAAAGGGAAATGGAAAATATGTCTTTTGTTAGAAAGGCTTAACACCTGCTGCCAATGGGTGCTGGATCATCAGAGAATAGATTGATTCACTTACAAAAGACTTGGATTAATTTGGACATTGTTTCCCTACATAAACCAGACACAAGGAGGCAAGCAACCCAGGGGAGGATAATCATGCTGGGAGCAAAAGCACTTATTATAAATAATTACTATGTAATTAGCCACAACTTCCCTGAGTCTGTAACCTGTGGCTAGTCTTAGGAGGTGGCCCTTCCTTACCAAGCGTAAGGAGACTGAAGCGCTTCCCTAAGTTTTCAGGGTATGCATCTGTGTCCTACAGCAGGATCACCACCCTCTGGGTCTACCTCTCAAGGCCATGGCCAAGGTGCAGAACAGCTGTGGGGTCACATCAGCTGCATCTCTTCTCCTCTTCTTTTTAATAGCACAACGACTTTTCTGCGAGTTTGTGAATGTGACATATCTAGCTTCTTTTCTTAGGCAATGTGGTTTATGGTTTATTGAACAAGTTAATACACTGTGCAGGCTGTGACATTCCTCTTTCTGGTGCGCCCCTGAGCTCTGTTTTCAAAGCCATGAGGTGCCTGTCGAAGAGAGGTAACAACACTTAAAAGGAACAATGGCAGAAGCCTTGACAAGTGCAGGGGAGAGACACAGACACTTGCAAGAGAGGTGTGGTTGTCTACAAGATTAATCAATTCCCCTTGTTTTCATTACAGGTCCACATTTATCTTGGTGGCAGCAGCTACAAATGTGAAATCAAAGCTCTGATGCTAGACAGCTGGAATTGTATTTACCTGCTGGAGACGTGTAAACAGGCTCCTCTCTGTGTCTTCTTAATTGGAATATAAGGCACGCTGCAAAACTCTGGCCATAGGTCAGGGAGGGGCACACTTTTCTGTGGTGTCCAGATACACTGAAAAACAGCGGGGGAGAGAATACAATTCAGTATCTTGGGTTAGACAGTTGAAAAGAATGACAGTCAGAGCCTGCGTGAGCCTCATTATTATCGTTACAGCTACCATTTATTGAGCCCATTCTGTTTGACAAGTACTTATGTACCCTATCTCATTTCACCCTCTTAATAATACTGTGAGGGAGCTAATACTATTTTTGCCATGTATGGATAAGAAAACCGAGATGAAGTCACTTGCCTGAGGTCACCAGATGGCGGGTTCTAGATTTGAACCCAGGTCCGACTCATGTTCTAAACCATTTAGGGCTTAACAAACTGAGTGTCTCCCCAGAATATATGGGTGCAGAGAACACGAGGGCTTGGGAGAACCCTGAAATCACCTGGACTGAACAACCTGACAATTTTTTCTTTTTTCTTTAACCACTTTAAGTTCAAAGACATTTTATTTTATTATTTTTTTAAGATTTTATTTTTAAGTAATCTCTACACCCAACATGGGGCTTGATTTCACAGCCCCGAGATCAAGAGCCACATGCTCTACTGACTGAGCCAGCCAGGCACCCCAACCTGACAACTTTTTGTTTGTTTGTTTTTTAATATATATATTTAAATTCAATTAATTAACATAGAATGTATTAGTTTCAGAGGTAGAGGTCAGTGATTCATCAGTCTTATATTACACCCAGTGGTCATTACATCATGCTTAGGCAAAGTGGTCATAAGGTAACTGACTTTTTTAAAAATTTTTATTTAAATTCAATTTAGTTAACATATAGTGTATTATTAGTTTCAGGAGTAGAATTTAGTGATTCATCAGTTGCATGTAACACCCAGTGCTCATTATGTCAAGTGCCCTCGTTAATGCCCATCACCCAATTACCCCATACCCCCACCACCTCCCCTCCAGCAACCCTCAGTTTGTTTCTTATGATTAAGAGTCTCTTGTGGTTTGTCTCCCTCTCTGATTTCATCTTATTTTTTTCCTTCCCTTCGCCTATGATCCTCTGTTTTGTTTCTTAAATTCGACATATGAGTGAAATCACATACTTGTCTTTCTCTGATTGACTTATTTTGCTTAGCATAACACCTTCTAGTTATGTTAGTTCCATCCATACCGTTGCAAATGGCAAGATTTCATTTTTTGATGGCTGAGTAATATTCCATGGTATATATATACCATACCTTCTTTACCCATTCATCTGACCAACCTGACAACTTTAAAACTTTGTTTTCAGAAAAGCCAATCAGAGAAGAAGGTTTAACCAATTTCTTTGCAAGGCCTTTCTTTTGCCCACTATTGAGTACTCAATACAAAAAAGAGGCTAAAAATGTTATTTTCAGCAGTTTGATTCTCCTCTGCAAGTTTTATATTTTGATTCTTCAACTGTTAAGTTGATTACAATTATGGTCATTTGAGGAGAAATGTAAAATTATTCAAAGTATTAGAAACATTTAGCCAACTATGCGAAGATAAGCTAGTGAGCATTGAAGAGAAGGGATATATTTGTCTCTAAGGAAAGACACATATTAAAATATCTCTCCCATGCTGTTGACAATTGTACCTGCACAGTCTGGCTGGAAGCACAGATGATCTCCTCTGTTGCAGGGTGGCTTCCGAACAGAATTTGTGCATAGGTTCACCAGATGTGCCTCTTCAGATGCCAAAGTCCACTGAAGAATGGATGTTAAGAAAAACAGGGTATTATTTAATGAAAATATATAGACTCATCATTTTTGCCCATCCCATGTTTAGCTGGCCCCATATCCTCTCAGTGCATCTAAATATCTCTCACAGTTATATCCTTCTTTCCACAGGGATTCTAGTGGGCTGAAGTCCCCTTCAAAATTCATGTCCACCCAGAACCTCAGACTGTGACCTTATTTGGAAAGAGGGTCTTTGCAGATGTAACAAATTAAGATGAGGTCATACTGGATTAGGATGGGCTCTAAATCCAGTGACTGGTATCCTTATAAGAAAAGGAGAGGACAGGGCACCTGTGGGGCTCAATCAGTTAAGCATTGGACCCTTGGTTTTGGCTCAGGTCATGATTTCAGGGTCATGAGATTGAACCCTAAGGCTCTCCCTCTCCTTCTGCCCCTCTCCCCGCTCCTCAAATAAATAAGTAAATCGTTAAAAAAAAAAAAAGAAAAGAAAAGGAGAGAACATACAAAAACACAGAGGAAAAAAGCCACGTAGAGATGGAGACAGACAATGGAGAAATGCAGCTACAAGGCAAGGAACATTGAGGACTCCCAGGAACTGGAAGAGGCAAAAAATTCTCCTGCAGAACCCCTGGAGGGAGAGCAGCTCTGCCAACAGCTTGATTTCAGACTTCTCCAGACCTGTGAGAGAATACATGTGTGTTGTCTTAAGCCACCCAGTCTGCGACGACTTGTTATGGCAGTTCTAGGAAACTCACAGAGGGACTACCACACACAGTTTGGCCCAAGAGTTCATCATCTTTTGCAGAGATTATTTGTACTTTGTGCTATACTCTTCCAACTCGGCTCCTCCCGTGGCTGTCACTTCCATCCACACCCCTGCCCCATGTACTTTACTTTTCCAACAGAGTTCTCTTCTTTGAACTTGGATAACCTTCCGAAGACCCTCTGACTCAGTAATTCTGCTTTCCAGATTTTTCTGCTAAGGAAATAATTAGATGCACATAATTATTTATATGAGAATATTTCTTAGTGAATTAATTATAAGGAAAAATTGGAAGCAACTCAAATGACCGGATGCTGGAAATGGTTGAATAAATTATGGTAGATTCATAGGATTGAACATTATATAGCCATTAATGTTTTTGAATTGACAACATGTGAAAATAATTAGGATCTAATGCTAACTGCTAAAAGCAGGATAAATAACTCCATATAATATGATTCCATCTTTTGTGTAGAACATATATTTGTATAGATAAAAGATTAGACAAAAATACATCATGTGGTTATCTCTGAGGAATCACATCAAAAATTCTATCTGATCTTTTTGTATAGCCTCATATTTCTCTAATGATCATGTATTATGCTCATCTAAGAAAATAAGCAACATATCTTAACCCAAAAAATTCAGACTTCCAGTGTAGTGGCTTTTTTTTTTTTTAAGATTTTATTTATTCATTTGAGACACAGAGAGAGAGAGAGAGAGAGCATGAGCAGGGGGAGAGGCAGAGGGAGAGAGAGAAGCAGACTCCCCGCTGAGCCAGGAGCCTAATGTGGGGCTCGATCCAAGACCCTGGGATCGTGACCTGAGCCTAAGGCAGACGCTTAACCATCTGAGCCACCCAGGCGCCCCTGGTGTAGTGGCTTTCAAGCTATTTTGACCATATCTCATAGTAATAAATATGGTTTGCACTATGACTGTTGTAGTGTGTAGACTGCTGACTAATGCCTGCCCCCCAAAGATGTCCACATCCTAACCTCCAGAACCTATGAATACGTTACCTTGCACGGCAACAGGAACTTCGCAGATATGACTAAATTAAGGACTTTAAGATGACAAGATTATCCTGGATTATCCGGTGGAACAAATGTGGTTACAACAATCCTTCTAAGAGAGAGCTAGAGGATCAGCATGAGTAGTAGCAGATATGAAGATGGAAGCAAGAGGCTGGAGTGATGTAAGGAAGCAGCCAGGAGACAAAGAATGTGGGCAGCTTCTAGAAGATGAAAAAGACAGGGAATCAGATTCTTCCCAAAGGCCTGGAGAAGAAATGCAGTCCTGCCGACCCCTTGATTTTAGACTCCTGACTTTATAACCATAAGAGAATAAATGTGTTCCTTTTAGCCTTTAATTCTGTGGTAATTTGTTATGCTACCAATAGGAAACTGATACAATGACCTACCACACACACACACACACACACACACACACACACACACACACACGTATGCTGAAACAGAAAGTGTCACAAAGCATGACTTACTCTAACATTTTATCTCCTATATTTTCATGGATTGATCTGTGTCCCCCAAAAAAGATACATTGAAGTCCTCACCCCCACTCCTGGTACTCCTGGTACCCCAGAATGTGGCCTTATTTGGAAAGAGGGTCTTCACTGAGGTAATGAAGTTAAAATGAGGTCATTAGGGTAGGTCCTAATCCAATATGACTCGTATTCTCACAAAAGGGGGAAATTGGGATACAGAGACCGACACATGTCGAAGGAAGATAATGTGAAGAGGCATGGGGACATCCTTGAGGACACAGGTAGAGATGGGAATTATGTTGCCATAACTCACAAAGGACCTGGGCTACTAGAAGCTGGAAGAGGGAAGAATCCTTCCCTTACAGGTTTCAGAGGAAGCATGGCCCTATAGACACCTTAATTCAGACTTCCAGCCTCCAGAACCATGAAACAATAAATTGCTATTGTTTATAACCATCCAGTTATTAGTATTTTGCTACAGTAGCCCTAGGAAACAAAATACCCGTTCTATTCTATTCTATCCTATTTCATTAAAAAAGTTGTTTTCCCAATCTACTAACTGGGAATGACATCAGTCTTTGTAGCTCGACATTCAAGCTTTTCCCACCTGATTTCTGTGTATCTGTTTTAGCCAACTGCTAACCCATCCTGAGTGCATCCAGTAGGCCCAAAAAGTCAATCATTCCCAGAACATAGCATCAATTCACACGTGGTTATATTCTTTGCCTGTGTTATACCCTTTCCCTGTAATGTCTATTCATTTTTAATGCCCAGTTTCATGTCACCTCATGTCACCTGGCTCCTCAGCCAGAGTCACTTGGTCCCTGTTCTCTGTAAGGACAGTACTTTTTATAGGTCCTAGTGACAGCCTTTAGCATATTGTATTATGGGATCAACTTAAGTGCCTCCTTTCTCCAACTAGACTTCAAGTTTCCAAAGAAGACCACTTCTTTCTTCCTTTTTGAGAAATCTAAGCTTCAGTACCTAGTACAAAACCTGATACACCACAAACTCAAATATGGGGTGACTCAAAATATGTTAGCGCAATGTTAAGCTTTAATAACTTCAGAAGTATAAATGCCACAAACTTACAAAACTGTCATTTGAAAGTTTACTTCTTTTGACTCTAAGTTTTAGTTATTTTAATAGATGTAATTTTTTTTCTTTTAATCAATGTATGCCATTTTTCACTCGGGAAATGAAACAAAAATTAAAACTGAAAAACGTGTTACTTGAAATTCACAAAACTGAGTAAGTGTAAAATAAATGTAATTAAACTTTCAAGTGATGTTTTTGTAAGTTGCAGCATTAATACTTCTGAAGTTATTAAAACTGCAGTAAAACTTTGGCGACACCCTGTTTTTGAAGACCTATGCTCAAGTATGATTCATTTTCTATTTACTGTAAAATTCAGTTTGGTTTTCATTTAAGTGGCTCCATGCTGGGCAAAGGTATTCCTTGGCCAGTAGCTGTCCTTGTGCTAAGGCCCACAGTTTAGCAGGCCTCCTTTGGCCCTCCACTGCTGTACTCCTCTACACAGAGTGAGGCATCCATGGGACTAAGTCCATTGTGTACCTCCTGCTGCAAATCCATACCTCCCCAAACCTTGTTCTGAGTGTCCAGGATCCCCAGATTGCTTCTCCAGAAAACGGAGACTCGGTGACATTAAGTAATTTGTTCCAGCTTACAAAATTAGTGCTATAGTTAGCCTTAGTTGCATAACAAACCACCCAAAACATAAACGGCTTAATAAAATAACAATGAATTAGGTTTTTTTCCTGCTCAGGGGACCTGCTGGGCCATTCTGCTGCTGGTTTTTGCCAGGGCTCACTCATGCACTCGGCTAGTGGAGAGGTTGAGGTGCAACCCTCTGGCTTCTCTTACTGGTCCCTCAGAGGGTACTGCTGTCTCTGGAACGCTTCAGTCCTCCATGTGACCTTTCACTCTTCAGGAGCCACACACACTGGCTTCTGGCACGGTGGTCATGAGGCAGCTGCCTCAAAGCAGAAGCTGCGGGGCCTTTTGATTTCTGGGAAGCAACCAGCATTTGCCCACATTCTAATGGCCAGAACCAGTCACAAAACCAGCCCTGATCCAACGGGATGCTGGAAAACAGACTCTACCTCTTGATGGGAAGAGGGGCCAAGTCACCTCACAAAGGAGCAGGGTGGTCCTGTTCGATCGTCTTTGTGAAGAATAATGGCTCAGAGCTAGTAACTAAGTAGCAGAGCCAGAATGCCAAGCCAGGTGGCCTGCCTGGGGTGCTTCTAAATAACCATCTCTGAACCACAGGGCATTTGGGGACATTCCGATGTGGGAATGATGACATTCCTGTATTTTGTCTTACCTTGCTCTTGTAATCTCCCTACCTTTTTAGACCCTGTCTTCCCCTCAGTGTCTGGCTCAGTGCCCAGGACCTGAGGGAGGTCAAAAATACCTACTGAGGTCACTTACAAGAGATGTGACCCTGAACGGGACACTTAACCTTTCTAAGTCTCAGTTTCCCCACCTGCAGAATGGGGATAATCTTAATACAGAACCTATCAGATTGCGTTAAGATTCCCAGGCACTCCTGCAGAGAAAGCACCTGACACAGTACTGGCGCTTGCTGAGCTCTCAGGATTACTGCGATGGGAACGTGGACTTTGGGTGAATACAAGTGGGCTTCCTAAACAGCGGCAGTAAAACACCCCTCGGGTTCCAGATGCAAACACAGGGCTTGCAAACACAGGGCTTGCAAGCACCAGGATTGCAAGCACCCGTGTGGGGAATGATTTTTTTTAAATACAATGTTTAAATTCTGATAGCAGCTTTAAAAAAGTGGGAAGGAAAATCAAAACACACAAAGGAACAAACAAAGCAGAGCTGCACCGCAGCCTACCTTTCTCTGTTACTTTTCAGGATTCCACTCCGGGGGTGCCGGCTTCTCCCAGGATGGAGGGCTTGCCCGGATGCGGCCAGGTCACGGGGAGGGCAGGTGAAGACCTACCTTTGGCGCCAAAGGTCTAGGTCACGTGGGCCGCCGAGAGGCGCGCTCAGCCGCCGGCGTCCTGCAGGGTAGTCGCGACCGGCAGGGGCGAGGGGCAGGGCTGCAGGACTTCTGACCTCCTGGGCCACCGCTGCGCGGACCGACGGGCTCGGGTGAGTGCAACGCTGCGCGCCGGGTCCTCCCTCGCCCTGGTCCCGGGACGCGGGGAGCTCCGGGCGGGTGTCTCAGGAGCTGTGTGCACAAGGAGGGAGGTAGCACCGTGTTGGCCGGCTCGGAGTTACCACGTTGAGGAACTGGGGATGCTTGGCACTAGGCTCTGGGTGCGCCTGGCCCGGGGAACATTCCCGAAGGCTCCTGGCACAATCCGAGGCAGTCGCACCGGGGCTGTGGGGTACCCCGTTACTCTTGGTGCAAGGTGGGGTCACATTCCCTGACTCCCTCAACATGTCTCTTTGGGATGTTTTGATTTTGTGGGTGCTGTGGAAAAGTGGAAGCGAGAAATGCCTCCGATTTGAGCGCCCCACAGGAGATTTGGCCTGATAGAGGGAAAGAAAGCACAGAAGAAAGACCTGGAATATAGGACTAGGAGAAAGCGGGGCGGGGGGGGGGGGACAGCACAGCTGGAAGCAGCTCCCTGCCAAGTGGATTTAGCGCTCGCAGGGAAGTTTCTTTTTTTTTTTTTTTTTTTAAGATTTTTATTTATTTATTTGAGAGAAAGAGAGAGAACACGAGAGGGGGGAGGGTCAGAGGGAGAAGCAGACTCCCTGCTGAGCAGGGAGCCCGATGTGGGACTCGATCCCGGGACTCCAGGATCATGACGTGAGCCGAAGGCAGTCGCTTAACCAACTGAGCCACCCAGGCGCCCTCGCAGGGAAGTTTCTAGGAGCCGTTGGGACCCCTAGAGACAAATGGAAGCATCCAATACCTTTTAGGTCAGCTAGGTCTCATGGGAAAAGAATAGGCTTTGGTTATCTTTATGGATTCAAATCCCAGCAATGCATTTTGCTAGTTGGTCACTTTGAGCACATTTTTTAGGTTTACTAAGCCCCAGTCTCCCCATTTTAAAGACACTTATCTTTTCTCCTCCCCTTAAATGTACAACTAACTTTTTACAATTTTTGGTGTGAGATGAGTAAAAACAGATGTAAGGAAGAAAAAAAAATCCAACTAGAATGTATTTTGCTAATTTGAAAAACGGCTTTTAAGAAAGTTGTTCAAAATAGAAATTTTTACACTTTTGGAAGTAGATCACACTGGCTTTGTTGGCGTGTGAAAGTCTGTACAGTTGTCAACACCCTTTGGCCGATTGGGCTTTCTAGATTTGTACTCCAGGCTCCTCTAAGTCCCGGGGAAACGCTTTATAATGTAATGCAAGTGTTCTTAGCAAGAAGCTGTTTCATTCTTTTTTTTTTAGGAGTTGGGTTTTTTGGAAAGGCATAATTGGTCCCGCAAGATATATGAGTCTAGTTTATAAACCAGTTATTCATAGTGGGGTTCTCCAAGACTGATTTTATAGCCTGAGAAGTAAGTGGGTTTTGACTGACAGGTAGTTTAAGTAACTTAGAGGAGTGTTAAGCAAGTCCGAAGGACTTACCAGTTCATACCCCTTGAGAAAATAAAAACAAGAAGCAAACAGCATGACGGTATTTTGTTGACGACTTTGTTTTTTGTTTTAGAAGGCATATGATGTGTCAGAGGAAAGACTGAGTGTTGAATACAATACTGGTATGCACTGAAGGTAGAGAAGAGCTTAATTACTGCCTCAGATAACATCAGATATCCATTTATTAGCACTGAAATTCCCAAGGTAAATAGGCAATGACCCATTCTTAATAAGAAGTATAGTTCATTTTAAAAAGCAAATGCGATTATTTCAGTTTAGCATTCCCCGGGCTTTAATAATGTGGGGTTTTCATGGGCTGAACTAAGAACATTTAAAAGAACTAAAGTAGGTAAGTTTCTCATAATTTGAAAGGTACCTTTGGAAGAATGACTCATTCATATCTACATAGATTTGGAAGAGGATAAGCTGGGCAGAATGCTAGAACTGTTCCTTGGCCAAAAATAGGAACAGAGTTTAAACTTTTATGCTATATATTTGCAAGTTCAAAGATTTAAGCAATAATGGACTCAGTTGACAGGACAGTGATCAGGTACTTTCATCATAAAACTCAACTACTAAGCATAACTGAACTGAAACCAGAGTATTGAGATTTCTCTCCCTCAGAGATATTGCAGGAATAGCCTTGTACATGAAATCACATGTTTTTTCTTTTATTGCTTTAAACCGGAACCTGGGAAGTAAGCTGGGGAGGGGAGGAGATAACTCTTTAGGTCGTTTGATCTATTGGCCTGAAAGAGCAAATTCTTAGCATCTTATCTTTCCACTGTCCTTGGGACTTACCTCTTAACCTTTTCTCCATATTCTGATTCTAATTAGTGGTTCATTTTAAACTGTTAGGGTTATTTACAGGTCAAAATATTTATGTAGGCATCCCAGGCTAGCCCTTCCTCCTTTCTCTTTTGGGACTCCATATTCCGTTACTTTCAGAAAGACCACTGGACATATCTTTGTGTAACTATATGGTTCTTTGGAGGAGTAGGTAACCCAGCCCCAAAGAGATCGATTCTCCTTTTTCTCTCTCTGCAATCTGTTCTGTTCACAGTTTAACCTTTACTTGTCCCAGGACATTTGCAAAGTCACCTAACTTAGCCCTCAGATGTCAGGTCCTCTCCACTCCAGCCTAATACTGATGCTGGAAATGAGCCTTCTAAAGCACAAGACACTCCCCTCCTTAAATGCCTTCAATGGCTCCTGATTGCAACCAGTATGAAGTATAAACTTCCTGCCATGAAATGCAGTGTCCTCCATGTGACTCCAACATAACTACACAGACCAAAGTCACATGAGCCCCTCACAAACTCTGTGCTCCTGCCAAATCAAACCCTCCCTTGTTCCCCAACTTCACCCTGTTTTTTATGTCTTTACAGGTAGGCATAGCTCCAGGCAGATAGTAGGCATTAAATCAATACCAGTTGAATGATAATAGAATTTCAGTAGGGGTATATACTGTAAAATTGTTTCACCCTTTCTGAAAATTTGAAAATTTTCATAATCAATGTTGTACATTCAGAAACTGTGGCAGAGTCTTGCTTTCTTGTCACAGAATAATATATAGAGCCCTCAGCTCTCCTCTAGGCTTACCTTTATTTTCTCTCTATCGATTTTATGGTCTCTCTAACTTCTCTTTACTTGGAGTGATGCAAAATTAGTTTTATTCGCTTAACTGCAGCACAGGAGGACATATACCCAAGGGACTGGGGACATAGGACAAACCTTCTGAAAGGTTTGGCCTTCTGCTGAGTGAGGCAAAGGAGGGATCAGTGAAATGGGGGTGGGGGGCGTTCAAGGCAGTTCAGCAACTGACTTGCAGCAGTCTTGGTTCAGGAGGTGGGAGTAACAACGTGGGACTGGGGAGACATTGCTAAGAAAGCAGTAACTGCCCAGAAGAAAGGATTGTCAGTCATTTTGCAGCTGCAGTGTGGCCTTGGGCATGTAGAAACGTTGTCACTGTTCTGTTGGGAACATTGCTATGTGATTACCAGAAGTGTTGATTTTCAGTTTCTTAGATGCTCCACTCCTCCCTTCACATACTCGAGTGCATGGACACACACACACACACACACACACCTGTTAAGCACTAATGCTAGTTAAATGCATGGCAAAATTGAGTAGTGGTGATGTGGGAAATAAAGGCAGAAGAAAAATTATTCAATTTCCTTACTCTCTGTAGCCTATTGACAAGTCCTTGAAACAGGCAGAGTGACATTCCTCTAGGGACTCAACTGCCTCGATGTTAATACTTTGGTAAGGGCAAAAGACAATCTTAGTCCAGCCCCTAGGATCCTATAAGCCTACTTTAACTTATAAAAATTCCTTTGGAAACTTCCTTTATCTCTAGCCCCCCCAAGATACATGTTGACAATCATCCCCCAAGCATATGACCCACCCATACACATCTGAAGGGTCTCATGACTCAGGTTTTATTAGACAGTCATAAATGACCTTTTCCCAACAATAGCTAGCCCCTCAAGGTCCTGGAAACCTTGCTTCCAAAATTCCTTAGAGACTTAAACTATCCCTACCCCCCTCCCAACTTGAAAGTATATAATGGGCCGCTCCTCACGACCCCGGTGCCGCCCTTTCTGCCTACGGGTCCTGTCCGCATGCTTTAATAAAACCACCATTTTGCACCAAAGATGGTCTCAAGAATTCTTTCTTGACCATCGGCTTCAAACCCTAACATCTTTTCCTACATCAGTGGGAGATCTTAGTGAATGATACCACCATCTGCCCAGCCATCTAAGTCAGATCTGGGAATCATCCTAGATTCTGTTCTGTTTCAACATATAATATCTCATCGCTCACAAGGTCCTGCTAATTTTACCTTCTAATTATTTTTAAGTCTGCCTTGTCCACACCTTTACTATTGCCTTTACCTGGTTTAGGCTCCCTCGTCTTAATTCTGCATTACTGGAAAGCCTATTAACTGGTGTCTGTGCTTTTTCTCTTTTCATTTAAATCCATCCTCACACTATGGCCATAATATTCTTTACAAAATACTGAGCCCTCAGTAGTTTCTAGTCACTAGAGGATAAAGTTTCTGAACAGCTTTCAGGCTCTCTGCAATCTGCCCTCTATTGACTTCTCCCTTCCATCCTGCTATTTATCCACTTCCTGCTTTATGCTGATACCTTGCCTGTGTATCGGTTATCTATTGCTATGTAACAGAGTTTGAAATGGTGTAAAACCCCTGGCCCAAGAAAATAGGAAAGGCAACAGCAAATGAAGAGTGGGGGGAAGTTCATCCAATTAAGAGTTAAGGTCAGGGTCATGAATCAGTTTGGAGATTTGCAATGGTCCAGGCAAGTCGTGATAAGGACCTGGATTAGGACCTGGGAGTAGTGCTAAGGAGGAGAGGGCAAATTTGAGAGACAACTAAGAGATTCAGTTGGTGATTGATTGGCTGTGGGAAGGCAGCAAGGAGAGATACATCAAGAAAGAATCCAGGGTTTTAGCTTCAGTGCTTTGAGAGTATTTCTCCTTTCCTTCCTTTTTTTTAAAATTTTTTTATTTTTTAAAGATTTAACTGGCTTTATCAAGTGATTTCTGAATTGGTCAGCGTTCCGTCTAGCAAGTAGAGGGGAAGCTCTGAGGTGCTATATAAAAAAAAAAAAAAGGAAGGTTTTTTTATAGGAGGGTGGGGCAAGAAAGTTACTAGCAAAAGAAAATGATTGTTCGTCTTAGGGGGAAGAGCAAGGGGTCTTATCATGCAGATGACCTCATCTTCTCATGGGGGGTGGAGAGGGCCACTGTGGTAGACTCACTGGTACCCATCAGAAAATTCCTTACTGACTAGTTAAGACCGTATTTCTGGGGAAGGTTGAAACTACAATTAGATTATTCATTAAGTCCTTGTTTGGGGACTTGGCCTAAGTGATATCGTTTTGGGCCTGTGGTTTTCTTTTTTTAAAATCCCCACCCTTTGTTCAGACTCTCAGCTTAACAGAGATATGGTTAAAATATAAGGCATTAGCACTTTAAGAATATTTCTAATGAATACAGAAAATAGAGAAGTAGGGACATGTTTAGGGAAGAAGATACTAAGTTGGGTTTTTGGGTTTTTTCTTAATTACTTTTGAATTTTGTCAACATAATTCACGTATGTAGGTGAAAAATCCAAGTCATATTACGCTTCTCATCATAAAAAATTTTAGTCTTCTTCCCCATCACTCCCCACTTACCTGTAAGGTTTCCTCCGACTCTTCTATCTGCTTCTTCTAGTATTTAACTCCAAATTTCTAAGTAATCTACCTAGTGTGTTTCTTAACTTATTTGTTTAAGAGTTGCATTTTTTTCTCAAGTTGAGGTATTTTCTATGGACTTCCTGTTAACCAAGGTGGGAATTTAGCACTCTTACCTAATGTCCCAAATTGCCTGTCCCCAGTCCTGTTCAAATGGCTGTAGAATATCTGGTTGTTGCTAAATCCATATTTGATGTTTACTTTATTATGCAAGTATTACTGCTCAGCCAAGTAGTATACTCTAATTGTGTTACCTTTCTTGTACAGTTTTATATTCTTCGTCGAGTGAATAACTACCTCTTTTTGGATTGCTTCGTTTTCTGTGACACTATCGGGACTTCTGTCCAAAGCTGCAGACAGAACTGTACTATCCTTATGGATATGACTTTTTACAAAAACTCGTGTGGTATTCATATTTTTATTTTCTTGAGGCTCCTGCCTGTGGATTGCTCTGACTTAGTGCTCCGACCCATACTGGTGACTCTTTAGGCACAGCTGTCGTCTTGGGTTTTCTCTTCTGTATTAGTTCCCCTATTAGTGAAATTTCCGTCTTTCCCTTTCTTGGTTTTCTTTCCTGTTTTGGTGGAACACATCTACCAGTAGCTTCCTGAATAGTGTAGTATACAAATCAATTTGTTTGAAGCCTTGTAGCTACCTGAAAATTTTACCCTCACACTTGTTTGATAGTTCGGCTGAGCACGTAATTCTAACTTGAAGGTTATTTTCCTCTTAGTGTTTTGGAGGCATGTTTTCCCAGCATCTCTTAGCTGCAGTTGCTGCTATTGAAAAGTTTAATGTCATCTTGGTTCTAGATTCTCTTTTGTGATCTCTATTTCTCTCTCTCTCTCTCTCTCTCTCTGGAAAGTTAATGACAGTCTCTTTATTTCTGGAATCTGTTCTGTGTCATTTCATTCCTTGATCCAGGAACTTGGCGGTCCCTTTAAATCTGAGAGTTAGATCTATACCTCTGCTAAATGTTTTTGTATTATTGCTTTGATAATTTCCTCCCTTGAATTGTATCTTCCTTCTTTCTCTAGAACTCCCATTAGTTGGATGTTGGTCTTCCAGAACCAATCTCTTAATTATCTTAATCTTTTTTCTTCCTATTTTTTAAGCCCTTTTCTCCTTTAGTTATATTTTCTAGGAGATTTATGTGTCTTTATTGTCCCACTCTTTTGTCAAAATCTTAAAATTGCTACCACCTCATTTTTAGTCTTCAGGAACATGCCCTTGTCCTTCATTCCCCTTTAAGGCAGTATTCTGTTGTTAAATGAACGCAATATCTTCTCTTACCTTCTTAAAGATATATATACTTTTTGTTTTTGAAAAGTTATTACACTCCTTGTGTTTTTGTTTCTTCTGATTTTCTTCCTCTTCAAGTGATTTCTTTTGCTTTTTCTTCCAAATTAAAGGCTTTCTTCCAATGTTCAGCGCTTCTTTGACTCTAGTTTTATACTAAGTGTGAGAAACCAAGTTGCTGGTTGGAAACTCCATTGTCTTGAAGGGATTTGCCCGCGGTTCACTGACTCCCTGGTGTTGATTGGTGGGGTCCAAGATACTTCGTTGGAGGACAAGTAAGTATGTATAGGACTCTTCTCTTGGTGGATTCAGGTATTCCAGAGAAGAATCCTTCCTTCTCCTGCATAGGGTGAGAGATAGAGGCAGATAGTTCTGGCTGTCAGCTTTCTTAGAGCCGAGTGTTGGAGGGGCCAGAGGCAATCAGTATGTAGACTTTCTCTTAGTTTTAAATTGGATGCCTCTTCCCCAACTTTTCCTGTATTTCGTATTCTCAAGTCTAGAGTTTCTATGGCTTAATTTTTCAAAGAATAAATTTTCTGCAGAAGGAGTCTCTTCCTCTGCTAAGGCCTGGAGGTGTCTGAGGCTCTACCCTCTGTTACAGACTTTCATCTGTCCCTCTAGTTTCTGTGCCATGCTGTCCCTTGCCTTCTGCAGTGTCTGGTACTTACCATTTGCCTTTCTGTGGCTTTATGATGTGAATGAGCTTGTTTCTCATTGATATTCTGCTTTCATTCTCTGCAAACTACTTCTTTACTTTCCATCTAGCAGTAACAACAAAATTTTGATCTGCCATATTTGCTGTCTTCTTTGGCCATGGGATTTACACCTTTGAAAGATGTCTTTGCTTTCACATTAGAGCGGTTTCATAAGGGAACAGAAATAAACAAATGTGTTCAATTCACTGTGTTTTAGCAGAAGGATTAGGTTGCGTGTTGACCAGCTGAGTTTAATATACCCATGGGGCATCAGGTGAAGATGTTCAGCAGGCAGCTGGGTAGATGAGCCTGCAGCTTCGGGGAAGAACAGTTATGTGAGTGGTGTCAGTAGAAGGTCTACTTTGAGTGATGGGACCACCCCGGAGAGAATGTGTGGAGAGAGATAAGCTGTGGACCAAGGATAGACTCCTGGGAAACCCAATATTTAAGGGGAAGGCAGAGGAAGAGGGAACCATGAAAGAAAACATTCTAAAAGATCCATGAAAGCACAGATTACGGAAAGCAAAGCATTGGTAAATTTACCAAAGTGGTAATGTCAACCTGTCAGAGAGGGCAATTAAGACAAAGACCTTTGAATTTGGGAACCTGGAGATCATTAATGACTGGGGCAAGATGGTATGGACAGACGTGAGAATGCAAGGAAGAGAGTGAAAATTATTTGTTTTCTTTGTTTTGCTTTGCTTTGCTTTGCTTTCGGAAACTACAGAGGTAACTGTAGGCAGTGTGTCCATTCCCTGGCAGGAGAACCAGATCAACAAGTCTGTGCGTTTTTTCTGTGGTCTCCACTTGGATACTGTGTACACTTGATTTTAAAATACTTAACGAGGGGGTTCAGTTCTGTATTTATTTGTTCTTGCTAAGTAGTCCGTGACTTTGTTGCCCTTTGATTACCTGTGTAAAGGTATTTGGGATGGTTTGATTTTTTTTTTTTTTAAGATTTTCTTTATTTATTTGAGAGAGAGCATGAGTGGTGGGGAGGGGTAGAAGGAGAAGCAGACTCTCTACTGAGCAGGGAGCCTGACATGGGGCTCCATCCCAGGACCCTGGGATCATGACCTGAGCCGGAGACAGACGCTTAACTGACTGAGCCACGCAGGTGCCCCTGGGACAGTTTGATTTTTAAAGATCATTTCTTGTGATCAACTCTTATAACTTTCTAGGGCTGGTGTGGGCAAGTCAGACTATATGGGACTTCAAATTCTGAATATGTGTGTGAAGCTGATACTGTTAAGGATGCCTTTCCTAATTACATATATGATGAAATATTTGCAGGATAATAGAGACAGTGGGGTGCAGTGGGAAAAAAAGTTCCAGCCTGTTACACTCAGAATAAACCCCAAGTTCTATTCTACTGGGGTCTCTGAGGAAGCCCCCCGGAATAGCAAACTCCTTTCCCTCACCTGAGTTCTGGAGAAATTGAGAAGACAAAGAGCAAGTAAAATGGTGTCTGTATTCCTGAGACAAACTGGGTTGGGCTGAAACTCTTAGTTCTGGGCAAATGAATTTCCTACGACTGAAGCCCAGCATTGAGCAGATTTGCCCAGCCATTTACAGGCCCAGACTGGGCGGAGAGAGGAGAGCATTGCTCCATGTACAGAGCCCAGCATGCCCAGTTTACCCACATTTATCCATCGGATAAACCTTTCCACCTCTTGCCCCAGCCTCCTGGGAGTGAGCGACAGGGTGGCCAGAGGCCGGCCTCACCATGGATGGAAACATCAGGTCTGGGGAGAAGGGAGCCCCCAAAACATATGTTGGCTTTCAACACCCAGAATGATCTGATACCTGGTCCCACTTGGTACTACATTCCTCCTCACTCGCTGGACTCCAGCCACGCTAGTTCCGTCCTCATTGCCTCCTGGGATAGGGTCTTTGCCATCCCTTTTCTGCAGCCGGGAACTCTCTTCTCCCTGGATTCACATGGAAGGCTCTCATATCCTTCAGAGCTGCTCACATGTCCCTTCCTCAGAGGGACCCTCCCTGACCATCCCGATGTAAAATAACACCACTCCGTGACCCATCACTCTTGACCCCTTTACCCTGCTTTCATTTTCTTGATAGCTCTTTCCCGCTGTAGGGTAAGCTTCATGAAGGCAGACACTTTGTCTCTTTGGTTCTCTGTGCCTACACTGGAGTCTAGCACATAGTAGGAGCTAAAGATATGTAATTTGAGCTGCGTGGGTCCACTTGTATGCAGATTTTTTTTTGATAAATACAGTACAGTACTGTAAATGTATTTTCTCTTCCTTACGATTTTCTTTCTTTTTTTTTTTTTTAAATTCAAGGAGAGCATGTTCTTTCTTTTTTTTTTTTTTTTAAGATTTTATTTATTCATGACAGACAGAGAGAGAGAGAGAGAGAAGCAGAGGGAGAAGCAGACTCCCAAGGAGCAGGGAGCCCGATGCGGGACTCGATCCCGGGACCCCGGGATCATGACCTGAGCCGAAGGCAGACGCTTAACCATCTGAGCCACCCAGGCGCCCTTATGATTTTCTTAATAATATTTTCTTTTCTCCAGCTTCCTTTATTTTAAGAATACAGTGTATAATTCATGTAACATACAAAGTATGTGTTACTTATTATTGTTATTGGTAAGGCTTCTAGTCAACAGCAGGTAATTAGTCGTTAAATGTGGGGGGAGTCAAAAATTGTATCTGGATTTTTAGCTGTGGAGGGGGTCACACTCCTGACCTTCATGTTGTTAAAGGGTCAACTCTATTTGTTTATTGAAGGGAGTGGATGGTCCAGTGAACTTGGAGTCTGCCCAGGCTCTGCTCCATCAACATGGGCCCCTGTTGACTACTTTGAAGACCAAATGAAACAATTTGTGGATAAGAGATGAGCAAAGTACTAGACTCATCTAAGGGACTGTTACATGGCGGGTATTCTCTATAATAATAATCTCTGTTTTGGAGTCAGGGAGGAGTTTCTTGTCACCTCAGGGAGTAATAGAATTTCCCAGAACCATCCTCATATAAAATATTCTCATCCATTGTGCCCAGTCTTACCCTTGTATTTGCCACACTGTGTATCTTAATTTTTTATTTGAGAAATTTAGTCAAAGTAGATAGCAAAAAGGAGGCTGATTCTAAAAAGAATAGGACTAATTTACATCAGAAAAATGAAGAATTTCTCACTGGAATATAGTGCTTTTGCCATGAGTCCTAAAGGACAGGGCTTCATCCACCCCTAAAAAATCGTTTTCAAAACTGAAGGACGTACACTAGAAATCCATTATGAATGGATTTTCTTCTGGGCATGTGATTTTCATTGTTTTGCAGATAAACGTGTGCTTAAATCACTTGCAATTTTAGCACCTGTAAGTTTTGCAAATGCCAGGATAATCCAGTTTACCCAGAATTCTGCTTTTGTCAAAAGTTAACGTGGACGCAGATTTTCTCATGTTATGTCATTTATGCAGTGATATAATGTAAAATACATGGACTTTGGAATCATATAGATCTGGCTTCAAATTCCAGCTTTACTGTTTAATAATAGCTAAGTGGGGGCTCAAGAAAATTAACCCAGGACTTGAGAAATTGTTCAACCTGGGACTTAGTGTCCTTATCTGGATATGTCTTAGGTAAACCTCTGGATTCAGGGCCTTTCTAAGAATAGTGTCACAGTCAAATAAACACATGTTGCCCAGTAACAAATGATAGGCTATGAGATGTTCTGGAACCAGGAAGCCTGTTTAAGTTCATTTAACCCAAATTTTCCCAAACTTTTGTCCTTTTAAAATCTATTAATATCTTACTGAGCTAATATTTCACAGAAGATCCTGTGGGAAATCCTGGCTTAGAATAATGCCAGACATATCTCAATAAGAAATCAGTTTAACTTCTCTTTCCCATTTGATTGTTGATGTTTCAAATATTACCCACTCCATCCTCCATCCTGACTCCTTCCAGAGTTTTCCCAACGTCCAGTTGGATAGTGGTCCCACTCTCCATGTATTAGTTTCCTAGGGCTGCTATAAAAAGGACCACAAATGGGGTGGGGGGTTGCTGAAAACATCAGAATTTATTATCTCAAATAGAGGTCCAAGATCAGTGTGTTGGCAGGACCATGTTCCCTCTGAAACCTGCAAATGCGGAGAGGAAGCAGAGGATCCTTCCTTGACTCTTCTTGTTTCTGGTGTTTGCTGTAATCCGTGGCGATTCGTGGCTCTTAGATGCACCGCTCCAGTCTCTGCCCCCACTGTCACATGGCCCTCTTCTCTGGCTTTGCATGGCACTCCCCTCTCTGTGTTTCTTTGCTAAACGCGAGTGACATTGCGTTAAAGTCTCATCCTCATCTACTATGACCTCATTCTGATTTAACTGATGACATCTGCAAGGACGCTATTTCCAAATAGGGTCACATTCTGAAGTACTGGGGGTTAGCACTTCAACATTTCTTTTGGGGGCACACAGTTCAATGCATAACAATCCATGAAGTTGCTCTGGGCAAAAGAAACTTAGGAGTCATTTTTGCTTCTTTTCCTTCCCTCCGCCATTATAGCTAGTCTATTAATAAATACCAGTGGGCTTGCCTACAAAATGTAGCTCACACTTCTCACCACTCCACTGCTACTCCCTGGCTCCAGCCTCTGCCATCTCTCCCGGAATATTTCATCAGCCTCCTGATTGGCATCCGGGTTCCATCCTTAACTCCCGTAGTCCACTTGCTAGATGGCAGCCTGAGTGATCATTTGCCATTTCAAAATTCTGATTAGACCGTATTATTTCCTAATGCTAATGAAAATGAATACAGCTAAAACTCCACATATTTTGGCCCTGACCACCCTCTGAACTCATCATGTGTCTGCCACTTTCTTCCTCATTCACTGTGTTCCTCTTGACCAAGAACAAACAAAACTTACTTGCACCTGAGGGCCTTTGCATTGTTTCCTCAAGGTGGGCTCTACCCAGAGGTGTTTCCAGACTGTTAAATGAAGTGTTAACCCAGCAGGAAAGGGCCCAGGATATACACATTCCTCCACCCTGTTTTGTTGAATAAATAAAGGCCACAGAGTGCATTACATAAAATTTTTGGATATTACACAAAAATAAGAAGCCTTTCCTGATCAAAAATTGTTAGTCTGTGGGGGATGTCTGCGTGGCTCAGTCGGTTAAGCAACTGCTTTCGGCTCAAGTCATGATCCCAGGGCCCTGGGATCAAGCCCAACATAGGGCTTCTTGCTCCCTGCTGCTCCTCTCCCTCCCCCGCGCCCCTGGCTCATTCTCTCTCTCTCTCTCTCTCTCTTGCTTACCCTCTCTTTCTCAAATAAATAAAATCTTTAAAAAAAATTGTTGGTTTAGGAAATACTGGGCTAAAGTTTTAACAGACTGATCTACAGCAGAACTTTTTAGCAACATAATAACTTAATTCTGCAGGGATATAATATATCATATTTCCAAATTTACCTGAATAAGGAGGAGGGACTCTGGCCCACATTTTGGGAGATGCTGGTATTGCCTTTGTAGACTGATTAGGATTGGCCTTAACTCCTTGCTTTACCACTTATTAGTGGTGTGAACTTGGGCCCATAACTTAAATTCTCCGAGGATCAGTTTCTCATCCCTAAAGTGGGATCGTAATAATATCTGCCCCAGGAAGGTCAGAAATAAAAATATAAAGCAATTAGCACCTTTCCTTGTATATAGAGAATGTTCAATGATTGGTAGCTATTACTGGTATTATTATGATGAGGCTTCATGTCTTTCTGTTTCAAAACTTGTTAACATTTTGGGACATGTCTACTTTTTACTTCCCACCCCCATTCAGATTTTCCTTCTGGTTGGAGTGAGGCTTCGAGGTAAAGCTTCCTCCAACTGTGTCAGATAATATTACTCCTCCTCTTCCTGATTGTTTTCATCCTCTACCTGCCACGTAACTCAAGTTTATCTCCCTTTCCTATGGGTCCAAAAATACGATGGCAGAGGTGGGAATGCCTAAGTCATTAGCAAGATTAGATGCCCCTGTCTGATGCCAGAGGGGTGGCCTGGGAAACGGAGATAGGCATGTTCTCAGTGCCTCCTCAGCAGAAGGTTGCCCATCACCTCTCACCTTGTGTGTCTGGTACTATGTCTCTCCTGGGATGAGAGCGTGTCAGACACCAACTGGAGAAATTAAAATGATGTCTTGAGGAAAACGAGTAGTGGATCCCTCTAAATAAAGGCTTGTTTACTTAAAGGTTTTTTTATCCAAATAAACAAATAAACCACTTGTTTGCATGGAAATCTTTTAGCAAAAGAGCTAGAGTTGGTATTTATGAAGGGTTGCACAGTAGCTCTTTATGATAGGATTCGGGTGCTTTGGATTTGCTTGATAATCTCGAGACATGTTTACATCTTTTTAAAGTAGAGGAACCACTTTCTTTTACCTTTCTTTCATTGCAGATTCCATGGAAATGTCTGTTACTCATTGGCCTGTTTTGTTTGTTTGTTTCTTTGGGGGAATGTTTTTTTTTTTATGTTGGGAGCTACTAAGGCCAGTTATATAGGGAGGGGGATCCAAATAGCTATTTTACTGCAGGTACAGCATTTCTTACATGAACAATTCCTATCCTTTGATTGGAATAATAATCTATAATATCAAATAGGCAAGTGGGAAGGAGAGAACAGAAGGCGGCTTGACAACGTCTGCTCTTTGTTTCTTTGTCCTCATTCTGGAGTTTTTGTTTTTGATTCTTTTTTCATTGGTAGACTGCACAGTTTCCAGTGGCCTTTTCGGGTTTCTTTTCTAGAAGGCTTGCAAATCTGACCATGTTAATGGTTGCTTTCAGACACTAGGACAGCTTGGCAGGATTTTGCCCTTTTGTCTCTTCTGCTGATCATTTCAGTTGGAATTGGAGTGTGAGTTGATGGAAAGAAGTTTCCAGCTCATTTTTCAAATTAGGAACATGAGACCACGGTGTGTGGGTAAATGTTTAAAAACCAGCTCTCTGGGGGTGGGAGTCTTCGCTGATTTCTGTGGTGTAAATACTCCCACCAGGGCTGATTTCAAGATACCAACAAGATGTTCCTGAATGCAGAGTTGGAAAGAAATGCACTGTAGCCAACCATTATGGAATCTGTCCACCACATACAAAAACCGTAACCCTGGAGTCATAGTAAAATGTAGTAAATAGCTATAAAGTGATGCGTTTTGAGTATTTATTACTTACGTTTTTAAAGAAAACTTATTAAATGTTTAGTTTAATTTTTAACAATGGCTTTGTTGAACAACAAGCTCTCAAAGCTCCTGGAAAGGTAACCACTGGTTTTAACACATCAACTGGGACCAGAGAAGTCACGTCTCACTGAAGTGTCAATGAATGAATGAGTTGGCAGAACTGTTTCTAAAAACCAAGTTTCTCCAGGAAGATTGACTTATTAATATTTCTGCTTATTCATTTGTCATTTTTTTATTGCATGCTCTAATGATCTGTGAAAGGGGTTTAGGACTGTTACAGGCTGTTAATCATCTATTGAGACAATAACAGAATATCTGAATATAATTGTAATCAAGAATAAAAGTGTGGAAAGCAGATTCAATGTAGAACCATAAATAAATCCTGGCTTTGAGTCTTGGGCCTACTACTCAACAGTGGTGTAACCTTATGTCACTTACATACTTCTCTGGCTCCAGTTTTAGTCTCCAAGATGAGAGGCCACATGAAAATCTAATATCTCATATCTGTCTAAAATATGATTCATTATTTAGACACATCAGTTCAACAAATATTTGCTGATACCAATTATGTACACATTTGTTATGGACTCGATTCCAGGTAGAATTAAATCCAATATAATAATAGTAATTATTATTATAACAGCACCTCACATTTACGCAGAGGCTTCTAATTTGTCAAAGAGAGAGTGTACTTTGAGTCTGGAGGTTCTATGGCTCTAGGAGACCAAGACAAATCCTCATAGAATGTTAGAGAAAGAAGAATGTATTCTAAAAGAACAAACAGAACCCTTATTCCTAGGAAACACAAGAGGTCATAACCAGGTAGTAACAAGGAATAAGGAACGAGCATTTTTTTTTGCCATGTCTATCAGTTGCTTCACTTTATCTTAACAAAAGCAAAACCGAAAACTATTTTTTTCTAATTATAAGAGTAATTATTGTAGAAACTTTAGAAATTTTAAAGAAGTGTTAATTAAGGAAAAACTACCATATATCCAATATAATAGCCTGCTCTTCTTTACCTAATATTTTAGTATATTTTCCAAAATATTCTTGTTATTTTAATTGCTGTGTCTAATTCCATCTTTTTGGTGTACAACAATTTACTTATCTTAAATTGTTTACATTGTTGACAGTTTTTATTATTCTAAGGAACACTGGTAAATAGCTGTGTTTACAGAAAAACATTGTACTTTGGACATATGGTTTCCAACTGTAATATTTAAGGTTTAGTAAGACAATTTTAGTAAATCATACGCTTTTGACCTTTAGCTTGTTTAATTCTGCCGATGTTGCTTTGTATTTACTTAGATTTTATGTTTCCAAACATTAGGAGGAACAGTTTGCCTGAATCCTTCAATATGAAATATTTGAATTGGAAATAGTATCAATGTTTTCATATTATTTCAAGTAGACATGATAAATTGTATGGTTAATTTTTTTTTCACTTTCTATGGGCAGTAGCTTCTAGTACAGGATTTTTTGTTTAGAAAGTACTCAATAAATGTTCAATACATTAAAAGATTCAGGCTAATTTGGGATAAGCAAAAACATTTGAGAAGAATTTAAGAAAAAAAAACAACACTTCTCCATTCATGGTAATAGCTTTCATTTTCATGAGGAGAGATGACAGCCAAGCACAGTTCAGGAATTCTGATGGTTAAATGAGAATTATGAAATGATGTGTGTTGTTGCTTTAATTCACCGGCATGAGAAACCATGAGTCTAATAGTTATTTGATTAAATGTTAATGAGATCTACTAAATTGACCCAACTCTTACTTTTATGTATTAGATTTATGTCAGTTAAAACAAGATGAGTTTTACCTCTTTCCTTCTTTAACATCTTTGTGTCAACATCTGCTTAAAAGGTAAGTGTTGTTACTACCCTGGTTATTTAAATATTAATGACTTCCATTAAAGGGAACTGGAGGTTTGCAGCAGGAAGATGGAGAAATTAGATGGCCTGATTAGTTTCTTTCTGCCACCAGGAAAAAACAAAACCTCTTACTGGAAGAGCTTCTTCCAGTATTTTTTTTAATTCCACAGATTTTTTTTTTTCCCTGAACCAATTAGAGAGTAAGATTCTTAATTTTAATGATTCCTTGAAAGTAGTTATGTTATTAAAACATCAGTGTAACAAGTTCATATAATTAAAAAAAAAATATTTTATCAGCTCCATAGTGGTCACTACTCTTGGGCTTCTTGGGACTAATTTCAGGTTTTAAATTCATTTTGTTCCTTATTATAGTCACTAATAGGCAAAGCCATTTTTTAGCTACAGATTGTATTTGGTTGGGCTTGTTTACATGAAATATGGGGAATTCTATTAAGTTAACCATGAAAGACTTGACAAGCATTGTATATTCGATCAAATTATAAATGTTTATCTTATTGGGGAAATGTGTCTAAAATTTGTTACAACCAGTATTTTCATGTTATGCCAGCTTGGGTTATGATAAGCATGTGGTAATAGATTTTTACACATTTTGTGTTTTTAAGATGTTTTAATGGCATGGTATTTTAAAGCACTATTTTAAACAGTCCAAAGCAGGCATTATTTTTGCATAATTGTGTATTTCTTTTTACATCCAGAAACCTGAGTAAAGTATTTATTCATGTCACGTACTTTACTTAGACTTTAGAGCTAAGAATTTAGATCATGCTTAAATAGTAGTAGTGCAGAATAATAATAACACTGATGTCAGATCATAATACTTAGCATTAAGGATTAAGGTGAGTCAAGTGAGGCCCTTGCCCGGGGTAAAATTTAAGAGAGTGCCGAAAAACTCAATAATCATGATACATAGTATTTTAATGCGATGTTTGGGAAAAAATCAAAATTAATGCCAAAAAAAATCCATGATGAACAAAACATCAAAATTTTAGAAAAAGTTGCCAGCCAGCCCTGCCTGTACCCCTGACTCAACTCAACCTGGTCTTGGCCTTGACCAGGTTCTGCATGTCCTTGGATGAGACATTCCTTTGAGTGAAATTTTCCTTATCTAAAAATTGGTGATAATCGTCTTTGATTTCCTGGTCGGGTTATTAAGATAGTCAGATCAGCTGAAAACACATGGGAAAGCCCATTGTAAATACAAATTACATGTTTATATACAAGTTTAGGGAAATCATCATATAATTTTAAGCCATTATTATTACCAGCTGAGATGAATACTCTAAGCAAACATCAGATTCGAAGGCCCTTAAAAAGCTGTGTTCATAAAGTTTGTGGTGTAGCTCTTGAGTTTATTTATCAGCTAGCTATAGGGGCAGGGACCTATAGATAGTTGCAGGACCTTCCTTTTCTTCCTTCTTTCTTTTTTGTTCTCGGATGCAAAATGTATGATTTGTAAGAGACAGAAGAGGTAAGTGGAAATCCATTTTGTTTATTTTAAATCTCTCTGCAAAGTGCCATGGACAAGTCTCCCTTTTGCTCAAGCTGTTCTACCCCTCAGTGATGCCTCCCCCCTTTCTCCTGCCCATTTGGGCTCCACCCATGTTTACTCATATCTGTGACCTTGGTAAGGCCTTCCTGGGTTCCCTGAGGCTGAGATGTGTTCTGAATCCTCCCTTCCTGTGGTAGGTAAGTGTCTCTACCACTCATCTGGTGATCAGTTACAGAGTCCTGTTGTCTTGAGGTTTTATCTAATCCTGCATTGAATTTGCTTTTCAGACCACAGTTTTAGAAATATGAATTGTTTTTCTAGTTAGATTATAAATCCTTGAATAGCGCCTTCTTCTCCCTTAGACTCATCACTTTGGGGTCAGCAGGGATTGGGTCTGTTTTATTCAGGTGGTATCCAAGGTGCTTATTAGCAAAGGGCTTTGACATACAATATACTTTTTTTTTTTTTTTACAGTGTACCTATTTTTTGAATGAAATAAATGAATGTCTTGTATGTAAAAAGGCTGGGTAAATATTTATTCTTCGGATTCATTTGTTGTTTTCATTCTAGGACCAGAGAGAATGGTTGGTACCATGTGGAAGGCGACTGTTTTGGTGGCTGTATTCATGTTCAGCCCTGGTGGTGATGGGCTCTTTCCCTCCTTATACAAAAAAGCTCGGGTTTCTGTACCACGTAAGGGAGACGTAGGAGAGCCATTATTTCTTACTCCCTACATTGAAGCTGGGAGATTGGAAGAAGGTAAGTTTCATAAAATCAGAAAACCACTGGTATATTTTCAACAGGTTTTTTTTTTTTTTTAAGCAGTTATCTTACAGGATTCAAAATACATTCTGGTATTTTTACTCAGTTGTTTTATTTCAAATATTAATGGTTTGATGTCCTGTGTTATCCGAGTTTTAAGCTAAAATGAGAGCTTGCCAGGGACAGATTATCTAGAGGTGGAGCCCCTGCACTTCTATTTATAAAACTAGCATAATGCCTGTCCACAACTGGGCACTTAATAAAGAGAATACTAACCTTAGAACTTCATACATATCAGTTACTGGTTCCAAGGATTCTACATAAACTTAATGTAAGCATCTCCACAACCCAGGGAGATGTACCCACTTGACACACAAGAACACTAAAGCAGAAAAAGATTCAGTTACTTGCCAGAGTCACATGGACACCAGCTGGTAGATGCAGGATTGACACCCAGACAGCCTTACTCCTTAGTCTCTGACCACAGGCACAGTGTTGGGCCCCTTTGCCTGGCAAGTTACCCAAACCTACCCAAACCTACCCAAACCTAGGCCTCAGTTTCTTCATTAACAAGATGGGGATATAATCACTTAGTCAAGTTTCAGGGATGTTAAGACTCAGATGAGAAAATGCACATGAAGACTCTTTGTAACCTGTAAATTGCTCCCTAAATATTAGTGTTTGCAAGTGGCTTTTTATTTAGACATTGTGGGATTTTCTATTATTACTACTAGGAAAAAGGTATTACTTAGTATCATCAGAGACTAAAATTTATATGTCTCTGCTCTTAATGCTTCTTTATGTTTATGTAAATCACTGTGTAGATAAGTTATTTAATCCTTCCAGACATCAGTAGGCTCCTGAACTATAAAATAGTATATAGGCAGCTACTCTGAGGTGCTATTTGTAAAAGGAATCAGAGAAATGGGGTGGTGGCTAAAGGGTGCTATGGCATCAGGAAGGGTCTTTAAGAGGGTAAGAGACCATGTGTTTGCTGATAGAAATGATCCAGCAGAGGGGGGAGTTGATTGGGGTGGGGCAACTATTTCAGGAGTACTTGTTTTGTTTTGTTTTTTAAGATTTTATTTATTTATTTATCTGAGAGAGAGAGAGAGAGCGAGCGAGCAGGTGGAGGTGCAGAGGGAGAAGCAGAGGGAGAGGGACAAGCAGACTGTGCTGAGTGCAGAGCCCAACACAGGGCTCAATCCCATGACCCTGAGATCATGCATGACCTGAGCCGAAATCAAGAGTCAGACACTTAACCGACTGAACCACCCAGGTGCCCCAGGAGGACTTTCTTTAAGTAGATGATAGACATGGTGGCTGGCACAAAGATGGGGGCGCTTGCTTTGAAGGACTGCAGTTTATCTCTAATCACAGGTGGGAAACCGAGTTAATGGCTGTGAGGCTGGTAAATTGGTTGATAGCATGAGAATGTGTGGAAGTGATACTGGATATTTTAGGGAAATAATCATTTTAAAGATCAAAAATAAGTGCATGGAAGAAGTTTTAAAATAAAGCAACTTTTCTTCATTTGAAATATTCCCATAGCTAATAGGATATCATCATTTTGTTTTGTTTTGTTTGCTTTAAAACCAACACATTCTTATATCTTAAGGGTGCATTTGAGTCCTGGTCACATGTCTTTTTCTGATGTACATATTGACTCCGTGTCTCACTATCTCTTTTCTAAGAAAAGGTGAAAAACATTGATAATGTAGTCAGTGTACATTAGTGTGCATTTGATGATGTAGTTAGAGAATGTAGTCAGTCCTTTTCTAAAAAAGATTCATTTTTTACTTGATGTGGAAAATGGTGCAGGCTCCATATTTGTCCATATCCCTAGACAAATATGAAGAGGCAGAATATCATCCAAATCCACCAAAATGAATTGCATGCATTCATTTTGGCTTCTTTAATAAGTGGGTACTGATGACAGATTTTGTTCATTAAAAATAAATCGAAGCAAATCATTAAGTTTAGAGATGAAAAGGAATTCAATACTCACAACCAACCCTACCAATCCATAGATGAGGAATTCAAGACTCCAATATCTTACATGACTTGCCCAAGGAAATGCAGGTAAGAATACCAGAGGTGCGTTTAGGACTCAAATTTTCTTTTTTTTTTTTTAAAGTATTTATTTATTTGACAGAGAGAGAGACAGCGAGACAGGGAACACAAGCAGGGGGAGTGGGAGAGGGAGAGGCAGGCCTCCTGCCGAGGAAGAAGCCCGATGCGGGCTTGATCCCAGAACCCCGGGACCACGACCCAAGCCGAAGGCAGATGCCCAACAACTGAGCCACCCAGGCACCGCATAGGACTCAAATTTTCTGACTTCTTCTCTGTGATATGTCTGCTATAATTTATTTCCCTTTCTTTAAGACTCTTGTGCTCTTCTTTTTTTATAAGATTTTATTTATTTATCTGAGAGCGAGAGAGAGCACATGAGGGGTGGGGAGGGGCAGAGGGAGAGAGAGCTAAGCAGGGACCTGGATGTGGGACTTGATCCCAGGACCCCAGGATCATGACCTGAACCCAAGGCAGACACTTAACCGATTGAACCACCCAGGCGCCCCAAGACTCTTGTGCCCTTCTCATGTGACCAGGTGCACACACATGAAACAATTAAGGAATAAGGCAGTGAGTACTAAAAACATTAAAGTATTACATTTGAGGTAGGCATGCTGGAAATTTTGAGAAGAAAACTATCCTATTGGTTGGTCCAGAAAACAATAATAGTGTAGTAGTCAAAATAGCAAATGGTTAATACTTAATAATTATATGCCCAGGACCAAGCATAGTTTCTTTTATTTTTTTTAAATATTTTATCCATCCATTTGACAGAAAGAGAAAGAGAGAGCAGAGAGCACAAGCAGGGGGAGCGGCAGGCAGAGGGAGAGGGAGAAGCAGGCTCCCCACTGAGCAGGGAGTCCAACTTGGGGCTCCATCCCAGGACCCTGGGATCACGACCTGAATGAAGGCAGATGCTTAACCGACTGGACCATCCAGGCGCCCCCCTAGCATGATTTCTATATGTAATAGGTACTCAATAAATATTTGTACAATTTAAGTTTTAAACCCAAATATGTGCCAGACATGGGTGTTACCCACACCTTATCTTATTTAATCCTCAGAGCAACCCTAGTGAAGAAGGCATACATATTGTTCCCATTTTACAGATGAGAAAACTGAGGCCCAGAAAAATTAAGTATCTTGGTCAGGGCCATTTACAGGTAATAAGTGACAGAGGTGGAATTAAAACCTACGTCTGCTGACTCTAGAACCCGAGCTATGAGCCATGGCGCTGTGTGACTAGATCCAGACTGGAAGGCGCTGGGTGAGATTTGGGCAGATCAAGAAGGACATGTGTATACTGAGGAAAGCAGTTCCAACAGAGGCATTTGGTGAAAATGACCATGGTGGTGTGTATCATACATCTGGAAGAACCAAGTGAAAAGAATATGGAGAAGCCCATCCGAGAGATAGTCCACATCCTTCCCATTCCTGTATTTGTTGCCTATGAGCATTTCACCGTTGTGGTCATCAGTAGTAGCCGAGAAAGCTTCTGGGGGAGGTAGTTTTCATCTTCGGTCCTTCTGTGCCAAGTCTGATGGATCACCATCTGATGAGCGACAACATCCAAAATAGTAAATCCGATGTAAAGTCTCACTTTCTAAAGTTCTGTTACACAGTCAGAATTTTTGAATGGAATTTTAAGTGGCTGATCCAAAGTCTGGTACATCTGGGTATTCAAATGCAGCCCTGATAACATAATTAAGGATAATTTTATTCATCCGCTTTACTGAAAGTTCAGGAAACTCTGGACAGATGGTCAGTTCATTCTCCTAAGTTCCTTTTGTTTATTGAGTCTGTCAAAACCTTAGGAACGTGAGTCTTAGTATTGCAATGGAACATTCTTGAGATAAATAGTAATTCATAAAAAGACAAGGGAATTTTTTATTTTTTAATCTCCCAATTAGCTGGTTTAGTTTTGTGTAATTGTAATTGCATGTTTACTTTCTCTGCAGCTAGAGTAAACTCTTAAAACAAAATGAATAAAGGAGGCAAATTTTAAAATATTTACAGACACTGCCTTTTCACAAACTTCAAAGAATATTTTGATACTAGGTCTTTATTATTACTTACGGTCTGGCAGTGTCTTGTCTTGTACTGGAGTCTTTGTGAAGGTGATGTGCATCCTGATTAGCTGGTTCGAGTCCTTCTTTGGTCACACTCCAATCTTTTTCAAAGTGTTAATATCACGAACACTGGTGACCGCAGTAAATAATATGGAGGAAGTGAAATCACTTCAAAGAAAACCTTTTCCTTTATTTAACTGTTTTGAACATTTGTATTATGAGTCATGGTTCCAGGAAGTAAGAAACTCCTACATCTTGGGAGTTTATTTTCCACATTCCATTAATAGGTTCTAGAAGGATGAACCAAATATCTGAAAATATGAAGTATCATTTTAGTTGAAAGAACTTTTAATTATTTTACCGTGATTTCGTTAAAGGAAATTTAAAAATTGAAATGGGGTGAAACACTTTTTTGTGAGCCAGGGAAAAGTTCTTCTAAATTCTTAAGATCTCAGTAAGGCCTGCTTTCCTTTGAGGTTTTTGTAGAAATATGCTAATCCTAGTGCATTGTCAGTGTGATGGGTTTTAGTTTATTAATTCATTCATCCATTTGCTAATATTCATTAAAAGGTGTGTGTTGAATGTCTTTAAGTTCTTAAATCAGCATCCCCTTGGGTACAAAGATAAATAAGACAATTTCCCTGCTTTCCAGTAGCCCCTGATCTAGAAGGGAAAGCAGGAAATGTACCTGAGTAAGTAAAAGGTAGCAGACAAACATCTTTGGAACCCTCAGGAAAGGAGGGCTGAGAGAGCATCTGCGTCATTTCAGAGCAGGCCAGTGGACCTTGTGCTGGGCTGGCCTCAGAGAGATAGATTGATTCAATCATCTCTCTCCCGTCTTCCATTCCCTTCAGCTCCTTTCTATTATATATTTCCTTTTTCTCATTCTACTTCGACCTTTCTCATTTTTCTCTATCTTCCTTCTCGAATCCTCTCCTGCTCACTTACCTCTCTGTGATTCACATCTCACTTATTCCCAACCCCTCCATCTTCAGTTCTCTCGCCTCCTTTTTGGGGGTGCTCTGATTTGGAGAGGATTAATAGCTTGGAGGAAAATATGTCAAAAGTGTTTTAGGTACAAAATTCCAGTTAGAAGAGAAATTAAGTCCTGGGGATATGATAATATACAGCATGGTGATATAGTTAACAATACTGTATTGCATATTTGAAAGTTGATAAGAGAATAGATCTTAAAAGTTCTTATTATAAGAAAAAGAATTGGAACTAGGTATGGTGATGGGTATTCACTAGACATTGTGGTGACCACTTCACAATATATACAAATATCGAATGGTTAGGTTATATATCTGAAACTAATATAATGTTACATATCCATTATATCTCAATTTTTAAATGGCAAAAGAAAGAAAGAAAGAAAGAGAAAAAGAAAAAGAAAAAGTTTTGAAAGACCGCCCAGCCCTGGAGGGTGATTCTTCTTTGGTTTAATTGAGACCAAAGAAGGGTGGAGGAAAGCAAGGCTGCAGGGGGCAGCTGTATAGGCTGGGAGGAGGGCTGACGCATACCACATTCCCCATACACTTCCCTTTTCCTTTTCTTAAAATGCTCCTCTCCCTTTCTTTTTTCTTTGCCTTTTTCTGGTGAGAAGACTAGGTCTCTTTGGGAAGAGCATGGGAAGAGCTAGAGAAGCTGGATTGAGTTATGCAATCTTCCCTGGGGGAACCGGACTAAGCCAGAAAAGCCAGAAAAAAGCAGTCTTCCAGACCGCAGGTGGGGTGGCCCTTGGGCTGGTGATAATCTTCTCTTTCCTTGCTGGCGCCCTCATTTTACGTGCAGCTTTCTTCATTTGATCCTCGAAGAAAGCCCAGGGTGGGGATGTGAGGGGGAAATCAGTGTCCACATTTTGCACAAAGAGAGACTCAGAGAGATAAAGCAACTTGTCAGGGAGCCTGGTCAGAATTGCAAACCGAGGTCTGCCTGATTCAGAAACCCATGTTCTTCCTGTTCTGCTAGCTTAGCAGGACCCTCTGGAAACTGCTGTTGAAACCCTGCCTTTGTCCTACCATCTCCTCTGCTCCCAGGTTCTCCTTGTTCCTAATGAGCAGGTGCATTTCACAGGTAACAATAGCTGTGCTCCCTACGAGCCAGCCTCTTTTCTAACGGTTGTGCATGTATGGACTCTTATTCTCATTGACCCATGAGGTCATCCACCTTCCAAGATGAGAAACTGAAGCACAGACAGGTGAAATGATGCCCAAAGGACCACAGGGCCAGTCAGTAGCAACTCAAGGATCAGCAAAGAATGAAGGAAAGGAAACAGTACTGTCCAGGTGAGAGTTTCCCTTCGAGGAGGCAGATTGATTTTTTAAAAGAGGAACTTGCAGCCCCAATGCCATAGTGTGGTGTTAAGTTTCACAAGCGACTCTGGGGGGGGGGGGGGGCGGTGCCCTGATTTGCAGCACCTATCCCTGAATATAAACATTCTTACCGTGGTTCATTGCATGCTAGCAGTGGTGTTGCTGAATGCCAAGTTGGGAAGGGATGCTAACAGTCAGCACTCCAGAGCCTATGAGCTCCAGCACCCCACTAAAGGCATCTTTAGTTGGTGGCATGGGTGAAGGACGAAGCTTCCTGACCTGTGCCTCTCTACTAACCAGTCTCCAACTTAATATGTGTCAGATATAAATAGCTTTTCTTGAATCATTAGATTTTACTGAGCATACTTGCTTTGTCACCACTAAGGGACCTCTCTTCACCCAGACTCTTCTTTCAGTTCCCCCTACACCCTGCCATCTATTTGTTGTTTCTTCTCCATTCCGTTCCTAATCACTGCTCCTCCTTCCACTCCCTGCCACCCATACTTTCTGACTAACTCTCTGGTCGAGAAGCAGCATAGCAGGGGGGAAGAAGGAGCAGACTCTGCAGCCTGACCACTGGGTTTGCATCCCAGCTTTCCTTTACTAGCTGTGTGACCTTGGGCAAGTTACTTACCCCTCTCTGAGCTTCGGTTCATCTGTAAAGTGGAGACAATAACTACACCTACTGCCTGACGTAAAGCCCTCAGTACTGTTGCCTTTAAAGTATTGGCTCCTCTAGGGGCACCTGGGTGGCTCAGTCAGTTGAGCGTCAGACTCTTGGTTCCTGCTCAGGGTCCTGAGATTGAGCCCTGCATCTGTGGGGCTCTGGGCTCATCACAGAGTCTGCTTGTCCCTCTCCCTCTGCTCTTCCCCTCGCTCACACTCTCTCTCTCAGACAAATAAAATCTTAAAAAAATAAAGTGTTTGCTCCTCTTGGTATTTTTTACTTCTGGGGGTCCTCAAGCTGCCTGAGCAGTCCCTCTTTCCCCCTCCCTGTCCCTCTCCCTTCGGTGCCGTAAAAAAGCCACAACCTCTGCCCTCTACAGCTATTCTGTTGTCCTATTGGGCTTCCTCTGAGTGGCCATGAGGTCACCCCTCGTCTCACTGGCTGCCCCACCCTGCCCTCCCAGCCTTCCCCACTGCCCACATGCGTCAGCCCATTTCCCTTAATGGAAGTGGCAGGCCTTTTGCTTTCATGATAACGAGAGTGTGGAGAATATAGGTCTTCCGGAGGCTGAGAGCTACTTAGCTGTGGTGTTTCTCTTGCAGCTGCCTCATGGTGGGTGACGTCTGCCCTGGCCTTCCCAGTGGCCCAAATGTGAATACCATGGTTTACTTTTTAGAGTGGAGCTGAGAGATAGGTGATTTAAAAAAAAAAAAAAAAAAAAATCTTACTATAGCTCATAAACTGTATTTGGGGACCAAAAAAAAAAAAAAAAGGTTAAAAATATCACTTGTCCTTGGCTAAGTTGTGAATGTCAAATATGTGGAATGGACCAGGGCAGGCTGGAATTTTGCTATAGTAAGTACCTTTGTGCCAGTCGCCAGGTAGCCTTTCTGATCACTCCATTCCAGACCTGGCCCCTGGGAGGGAGAAGACGGGCCGAGATGAAGATGACTTAACACTGTATTATTTCTCTAATCCTTGGGTAAATTTTTTCTTCTGCTAGGAAAAGGAAGGAGCATGGTCCCTCCTTTCCCAGGATCGAATGTGAAGAGTTATGCTGGCTACCTCACCGTGAATAAGACCTACAACAGCAACCTTTTCTTCTGGTTCTTCCCGGCTCAGGTAGGCCTACGAGAGCGCCCTCACAGGACACTGATCCTCAGGGGCTGGGGATGCTGCCCCAGGGCAGACATGTTAGCCTACAAACAATATCCTTTAAAAAAAATTTTTTTTTCATCTTTTAGATTTTTTTTTCTAAAAATAAGTGCCAGTGAGTCTGTGTGGTGTTCTTGTTTATGTGCAGGAAACAAATGTTTGCAGGGAATGCAGGGAAGGTCCAACTTTTAAATTCCTTGCAGCCTTGTACAGAATATTCACATTACCACCTTCTTCCTGCCACAGTCTTCTTAAATCATTCTGTTGTTGTTTTGTTCTGAAAATAGCTTGGGTGAGGATGGGCGTTGAGGAACGAACAGATGATAAGGAATGGGGAGATTCCCAAAATGCACAGGTAACACATGTCTAAGGTTAATTGATGATGGATTTCCGTGGCCGGTCAATCCATGGACTTTGCAGTACTAGTTCTTATTTTCATACTCACCCCTTCATGCATCCAGTACCCACTGATTAGTACTTTGGGGACACAGAAGAGAGAATTGATTCTGGGAGCCTTTGCGGGGACAGGTAGGGAAGACTGATGATCTGGTATGGCATCATAGAAGACAAATCACTCACCTTCTCAGGCCCATATACACACACAGCTGGGTATGTTTTTGTATTTTACCATTCTTACTTAGCGCATGGTGATGGCACACAATTCTTCAGCATGAACAAATCACTTTAGGCTAATGGGTACTGTTTGGGGTGAGGGGTGTGGATATTGGTAGAGGTGCTGAGATGCATAAATAAATTTTATCCCACCACAGGATAATTTTCTATTTTTATTTTCCAAATTGGATTTGGTTTAGAAACCAGAGAAAACAAAGAAAAAGCTGTCCCTAGGGAGGGTAGTATTTATATTTGCATGTGATTTGCATATAGCAGTGTTGCATCTATAAAATTGTTTACTTTAGGGTAGTTTTCAAATTAAGTTGCTTTTGTTGGCATAATTGGGTTGTATTTTCTTGACTTCTCGTTTTCGCTTTCTCAACCATGGCCTCTGCCGTAGATGACCGCGTAGTTGTGGGTGGGAGGAAGCATGTAGAAATTGGTGAGGAATTCCAGATGCTTTTTGGTTGGGCTCATAGTAGTCTTCAGGCTGTCACCTACTCTGGGAAGACTTTCCTGGGCCCTACACAGTTTATTTCTTCCTTGGTGTTACTGTTGAGTGCACAAGTGAGGTGCATAGAGCATAAAATTAAAGGAAAGAACTCACCCTCGGGATTGTATAGGTGCAATGTTGGCATCCGAGTGCCCTCCAGATTCCTGCTGCTGCGTCCCATTGGTGGAACCCAACTGGGAACCAGAGGGGGAGGGAGTCCAGTCCTTGGAGCTCTGTCTACCAGGGCACAGAGCAGAGGGGAGAATGGATCTTCAGAAGCAGTGAGGGAAACATCCAGATATCCAGTACAACTATCTTAAAGAGAATTGGTATGAATTAAGCCTAGCAATATGACCCAGTTCTAACAGGTGGAAATTTTTGTGTGGGTGTGTGCTCTTGGAAATCTCTTAAACTTTATGCCTTTCAGAAACCACACTATGCATGTGCATTTTTGATACCACACCTTTTTTTTTTTAAATATTTTATTTATTTATTCATCAGAGGCAGAGAGAGAGGCAGAGGGAGAAGCAGGCTCCCTGCTGAGCAGGGAGCCCGATGCAGCACTCGATCCCAGGACCCTGGGATCATGACCTGAGCCGAAGGCAGACGCTTAACCATCTGAGCCACCCAGGCACCTGATATCACACCTTTTAATATCATTGAATATAGGCATTTATCGTCAACCCCTTTGTATTAGTTCTCTATTGCTACTGTACAAATTACCACAAACTTGGTGGTTTAAACAACGCAAACTTAGTATTTCACAGTTCTGCAGGTCAGAAGTCTGACACGGGCCTGCTTCCCTGGGCTAAAATTAAGGTGTCGGCAGATCTGCGGTCCTTCTGGAGGCTCTCAGGGAGATCTGTTTCCTTGCCTTTTGCATTTTCTAGAGGCTGCTCACATTCGTTGCCCCATGGCTCCTTCCCCCGTCTTCACAGTCTGCATCAGTAGGCGGACTGAATCCTCCTCACACTGCGTCACTCTGGCCGACTGCACGGTCACATCACCTTCTCTGACTCTCGTCTTCTGCTGCCCTCTTTTACATTTAAGGACCCTTGTGACTACATTGGGCCCAGTGGACAACCCAGGGTAATCTCCGTAATGTAAGGTCGGTTGACTAATAACCCAAATCCCATCAGCTTCCTTAATTCCAGTTACCATGTGGCTTAACCTATTCACAGAATCTGAGGATTTGGATGTGGACACCTTTGTGGGGGGGGCCTTATTCTGTGCCAAATGATACTTGTGTCTAAATTTGCGATTCTTAGTATATTCTCTCTCAGTGATTCTCACAGTTTATTGTATTTAAGAATTATCTCCAAATTTCCCCAGAAACTGACTTGTAAATTCTATCAGCAAGTGATAGAATTACCAAGCGGGCCACACCTGAGAAGCCATGGTTCCAGCCTACAGGCCACCATCCTGTTTTTAGTGCTTCTGGACCCAAAGTGATCCATACCCCTTTATCCAGAAAGAAACACCTCTGGCAGCTAAACTGGTGCAAATGGGGGTGGTGTATTGTCTCATGCTCCCACCTGGGTGAGGGCTGGAATGTGGGCCTGAAGCGGGGCGTGTAGTCTGTGGGGTCAGTTTTCCTCATCCTGCTCAGTGTTCCTCTAAGGCCTGCTGGGGCTCCGTCTCCCCTGAGCTCTCTGTCTCCCTTCGCCCCGAGAAACCCCACTTCCTACTTTCTCTTCTGCTTCGGTGACCGTTTCTGATACCAGGAAGTTCCCCATTGACTTCTGCATGTTGAATCTCCAACAATAGTAATGACCCAGATTTGTGAAAACAGGAATTAATGGTGAGGGAAGTGGTCAAATGAAAACAAAACAAAGACTCAGTCCTTTCTTTTCTTCAGTTGCCTCTGAGCAGGGGTACAGTTTCCTCTAGAACGTAGGTGGTGTAGCAAGACTGGAAAGCCGGTCAGGGAAATGGGCTTAGATTCTGTACCCTCTCCTGGTTGCCAGACTGACATCTGAACCTTCGTGGCATTAAACAGTGACTGGGCTGTTGGGGTCCCGCCCCTTAATTAAATGAAGACCTATGTCTGCATCCCCTGGCCAGATTATGCTCTTTGGGGCCCAGGACTATAGCCCGAAACACATTCTAAGATGATCCCAAAAGACAAGCTCGAGGCCGCCACAAGAGGAAAGAAGAAGCTCAAGCACAGCATGTTCTATTGGAAGTGACAGGCTCAGCTTCCGGGAGGAAACAGGCAGCATGAGAAGATGGTACCCCTGACAAGTGTTACCATGTGGCAGCCAGGATAGATGGTTCTGAACCTTTCTTACCTGGGGAGCCCACACACAGAGCTGACATCTGCGGCCCCAGAGCAACGATTCCTGCCAAGCCAGTCGGGCCGTAAATTATGAAACAGGCCAGTTTAGGTGAAGAAGAGAAAGCATGTGAGAAGGAGAAGCAGTGATCACCCAGACAGGGAAGAGTTCCTTTCATTTGGCAGAAAGATTAGTTCGTTGCCTGTTAGAGGGTAGCAGCTGATACTATCATCAGGAGAGAAATGGCCCTTTACAAAAATTGAAGGTAGAGAAAATAAGAGAGATCCAGGAAGGATGCCACACTTGTCATACCCTCTGAGTATTTTGGGGGGATGCTGTTTCTCAAATTAGTTTTGTCTCTCTGTTACTTCTGTGAGACTCCCCTGTTATTGTATACAAATCAGTGCATAATGGATTCTAGAGCCAGAAATTGGTGTGCAGTGGGGATGCAATGTGCAAGAGAAATAATAGGCATTTTATTTCATGGGAGAAAAAGTATAATGAAGCCAATAAAAGTGTCACAATTTTAATGAGTATTGTTAATTGAACATTGACTACGTGCTAAGCACTGTGCATTTTCTTATTTAATCCTTACAATAACCACATGAAGAAGGAATTATTATCCTTGTTTAATAGATGAAGAGGATGACAGAGATTAAATAATTAGCCCCAAATTGCCCAACTAGAAATTGGCAGAACTTGAATTTAAAACGAAATGTTGGAGAAATCTTTGCTCCTGATCATTGTATGTTGATCCTGAGAAAACTGGCCATGGAAGGTGCTAGACTACAGTCATTAACATGATAGCTCTTGAGTTAGTCTAGCTTGCATAAAACCTTGGCTTGTGTGTGCCAAAGGCGAGGATCAGGGTACCTACTTGAGAGCAGTTTTGAGACAAATGAGAGAATGCGGGAAAGCCTTAGACAGGCGCCTGACACATAGTAAGTAGAGTTTCTTTTGCTATTATTTCATTATCATCATGTTTATCATTATTAGTTTTCCTGTTATTAATACAAATACTGTGCAGAACTAACCAGTAGCAATGTGGCAGATTAAAGAAGACAGAAAACAGGAGGCAATTCCAAATCGGAAGTCGCTGAAAGCCAGCGAAGAGTGTGGATTAATTGCTACTGGGTAAAGAAATTGCAAAGTGAAACTGGGGTTTTCCACATTTAAGAAGATAAAAAAGCACACAGATTATTATTTTTTGCAATCAGAATTCTTCCCACTGGAAAAAGATACCCCGTATTTGACTTTGTCTTGAGGATATGGGAATAGAGATGATTTGTTGGATTGTTTGCCTCACATATTATGGAATCCAAACCAGAGACATTTAGAGTTAGGCCTGTGCCCCTCTACTAAGGGCCCCATCTTGCTCCTTGGGCCAAGGGGAGTGGCTGGGATTCTTGGAATCTGAATATCTGGTGACTGAGGAAGATCAATATCATATTGAGGAGTCAGCAAGGCTGGGATAGGATCAGGTAGCCAGACTCCAGGAGTGACCTTTGTTTCTTGATTGCCGTGCTCCTTTGTAGTCCCCTGCCATATTGAATCGAGACTGGCCTTTGTGAGCAAGGCACTATAGAAGAAGTGATGGTGGGTGACTTCCAAGGCTACTATCAAGGGCAATGCCACTTCTGCCTTGGTCTCGTGGATCACTCACACCCCTGAGGGAAACCAGATGCCATTGGGAGGATACTAAAGCAACCATGTGGGTAAACCTACATGGAGAGAAAGTGAGTCCTCACCCACCAGTCGGCACCAACGTTGGATGATGTTCATTCAGCCCAAGTCAGAGGACTGTAGTCCCGGCTGATATCTTTAACTGTAATTTCCTGAGACACCCTGAGCCAGAACTGTCCAGCCAGACATCCCCAGATTCCTGACCCACAGAAAGCATGGGAGAATAATTGATTACTGTTGTCTTAAGCCACTATGTTTTGGATACATGTTATACAGCATTAGATAACTACTATAGCCTCTTCTCACATACTTTTTGGGCTGTGACTGTGATATCTTATGACCACTAGAACTAGCTCCAATTCTATCCTTTTACTTGCTCCAAGGTACCAGAGCTATAGACGTTTTTCCTGTGTAGCAAGCATGATACTAAGCTTTGTTAGTAGAGGGTGCTGGAGGGACATTGCAGGAGGACGTGTGCTTCTCTTCCTGTTACCTTGTCCAGTCTGTCAGCAGTGCGTGTGTGGGGGACATCCAGTAGCGCCCTGTTCTTGCTGGGCTCCCAGACCACGAAGACCCTCAGCAAGCTTACAGTCCTGGCTCTGTCCCAGTGACCACTGGCTGCAGCTCCCTCAACCTGGGCACCATCCGTCCCAGTACATCCCATACTTTCCAGTGAGCTGGTTCCCTAAGCTCCCTCTCTGCAGCCCTCCCACCTGCCTTGACCCCCTGCACCCAAGGCTAGTTTCCCACAGCCTTCCCAGTGTGGACACTGTGCACCACACTCAAACAAGTAGACTCTCCCACCAGCCACAGACCACTTTTCCCTGGAGGCCTTTTCTGACTTGTCCATGGATTGTTGGCCACTAGTGAGCCAGGCAACCCAGTGAACTTCTCAGCCACCCAGTGGGTACAGTCAGCCCTTCTCCAGTGAGGTCTAGACCACAGCCTTGGGCTGTAAGCCTTATACCTTGGGGTATAAGCCTTGGGAAGAGCCCCATCCCCACAGTATGTTTGTCCACCTGTGGGCACTTTCCCTCAGAACGGGGTATTCTTTAGGGTTTCCCTTACATATTTATGGCTATCCCTTGTTATAATGAATATCTCTTTAAAATTTCCCTGTTCCGTGGTGGACACAGGAAGCCTATCTGATATGCTGGTATTTGGCCAACATTGAGGATGTGGTTCATGGGGGGGGCAGACCACTCTAGCATTACATCCCCACTTCAGCCCAGTAGTGAGTGGATGTGATACCCATGGTGGATGGGGACCAGAGCACACACTGGAACTTGTAACAGAATTAAAGGTCAATGTTTTCATGTAAAAAAATAACAGTAATTTAAAAAGGGAAAATTTAAAAATTAAAATTATGTGGTTTCTGTCTTCTGATTGGACCCTAACTAATATAGCCAACCCATTCTTTATTTATTTTTAGTTTTAGTTTTAATTTATTTTTATTTTTGTTTTTTAGAGAGAGAGAGAGCGTGTGTGTGGGGGGGTGGGGGCAGAGGAGAGGGAGAGAGACTCTCAAGCATGCTCCACGCCCAGCGTGGAACCCAACGTGGGGCTTGATATCATGACCCTGAGATCATGACCTGAGCTGAAATCAAGAGTCAGACGCTTAACCAACTGAGCCACCCAGGCACCCCTAGATAACCCATTCTAAATCCTTCTTTCCTGCCCAGAGACACCAAGGGCAGAAAGAGGGGTCAACTGGAAAGGCATGGGGATCCAGGGCAGCCAGTCTTCAGTCTCAGCCTTATTCTGTCCAAGACCACAGGATCACTCACCTGTACTTCATTCTTCTCTCTTGGCAGAGATCAGCATGCTTTGTTTCTCCAGGTATCTGGCAGAAGATGGCTGCCCTACAGTTTCTACCTTTACCTATCCTCGAACTTTGCAATCAACAGAGATCAAATAGTGCTTCTGCTAGGGGCAGATATGACTGGCCCACTTTGGGTCAGGTGTTCTTTCTTGGTCCAATCAGCTAAAGCTGAGAGTGCAGTTTCTTGTGATATAAACATGGCTAATGGGTCTCTTCTGTTGGTAGATGGAGAGTCCTTAGAGAAGGGGTTGTGGACTGAACAGATCTCTTAAAATATGTCTACCACAGAAGGCTGAAGATCCATTAGTCATACAGCAAAGATTTGGAGGTCATAGACATTTGTCTCCAGACTTTCACTGTTTATCTTCTCTTTGCTATTATTGTAGTTACGGCATCAGAGGTCTGGAAGAATAGAAGTTAGCTGAAACGAAACAAGAAGAAAGTAGCTAAAAATGATGAATTATAGATCATTCCATCCATAGAAATATTCGAACTGCAGAAACCTTTACATGCCTGATTTCACATGGAGAGGAACGTGACTAACTTCTTCAGCCATTTCTTTGTTTGCATCAAGATGGGAAAGTCAGGCCTTTCTCTAATACCCACCCCCCACCCCCTTCATTCTAAATTCCACCTTTCTGGCAGGAGGCACCAACAGAGAAGCCACAACTACCTCATGAAAGAATGAGAGCCAAGTATAAAGGTTAGGAAGGAGAAAGGTAGAGAAGATTCTGGTGGAGTGTAAGTTGGCTCAGAGTAAATGAGATGACTCAAAGTCAAGGAGAGTCAGTGCAAGCTTGGTAGTGATGTAAGGAGACCTCAAAAAAGAAAAAAAAAAATGTTTGTAGATTTCCGTGTGATGGTACAGTGGCAACAATCCCAGTAAAGGAAGTTTAGCAAGAGGCCAACACCAACCACTGTAGGTAGAACTCCTCCGAAAAAAAAACAGGTAATGTCTTAAGCAAGTTGTTTCTATGTATTGGGAGTGTGTGTGTAGAACTAAAATGTTACTAGTTAGCTAGTTAACAATTCTAGTCACAAAACCAATTGCTTTAAATAACAAAACCCTGTCTTGATTAAACCGATAGTATAGTAGCTGAAGTATCAGCTGAACTGGGATCTGTGTGGCAAAATGGGAGTCCATTCAAACCTACGTGGGGGAATTTCAAGACATTTACTTGGGGTACTAATGACTTCAATTAGGACAGAACACATTACTTAAACCAAGCAAATGATCAGCCTCTGCATATAGAAGTGTGAAAGGAGCTTTAATTAATTTACCAATTGCACTTCTCATCTTAAGCGGTCCATTGATTTGGGTCTGTTAGTGGTTAAGTTGCTGTTTTCTCTTAAAAAGTATGGTGTTCCTGATGGGGTGAGTGGGAGGGAGGGGGTGGCTAGAATATGTACCCGGCCCTGGGCATTGGCAGACAATGTTGCCCTAATACTTGCTGAGATACCTAAGATTCCCTAGGGTCATTCCAATATGTCCTTTGTATAAAAGGCAATCAAGTTACTGCAGAGTACCAAAATTGGCAAGGCTTTAGTGCCATTCCCATCTGCCAGTATATGAACTCACTGCTTCAGTGATACGTGTAAAGCCTGAGCAGAAGGTTATCTCTACCAGGAAATACAGAGGAGGGCTTGGGAGGACAGAACGAGAAAGGTGGGTATGATTTGATGAGGAGCGGGGTGAGAAGGAGGACTCAGCATGAGGGGACACCATCCGTGGAGGGCATGTCCGCATGGGGAACAATAGGGCAGGGGGGTTTGGTTTCATTACTGTTCACATAGATTCCTCTGTGATCACTTAGAAGCAAGGAGAAAAGAAGAAACTGGGTGTTCCTAAGAATCCTTTTATGTACAGAATGTCAAACCAAATGAATGAGTTTCACTTACTTGGAATATGACAATCTATTAAGACATAGGGTAGATTTGTTGACCGTCATTATGAATAAATATTGGAACGGGCTAATGTGAGACATTGTGAACCTTCCGTCTGTAGGCATTCTGAAAAACTAAGTAAATAACCTGCTTCCTTTTGGGCTTTTTATTCTGCAACAAACCCTGAGGAAGGAGTGTCCAAGTTCATGAATTGGCCACCAGGGGTCACCAGAAGAATTTCAAGGGCTTCTGAGGCAAAGCCCTGGTTTCTTGCTCACTAACAAAAGGTGCAGGTTTGTGGCACCGGTACGCCCACACCCTCCTGTTGGTAGAGAGACTTCTTACTTAAATATTTATGACTCCCCATGTCCTTTCTCTTATATTTAAAATTTCTTTGTCCCTTCTTTGTCCCCAGTTCCTACTACACTACTCGGACCTATAGGTCATTAACAGAGATTTTTGTTTTCTTTTTAATTAAATGTATAAATGCTTATCAGTAGGGGATTACTCATCTTTCAGGTCCTAGCTCAAATGATAGCCCCTCACCAGATGCCTTAAGTATTCAATCTAATGGCTTTCCATTGCTCTCTTACATCACCCACTTATTTAATTACTTATTTATTACCTATCTTCCCACCTCACCAGAGAAAAAATCAGAGCTAACATTTAAATAGCTGTGCCAGGCACTATTCTAAGTTCTGTGCATATATTATATTAACTCTTTGAATCTGTGCCACAGCTATATAAGATGGGCATTTTAATTCTTAAGCAGAGGACACTGAGACACAGAGAAGTTAAGCAACTTGCTCAGGGGCACACAGCTGTAAAATAAGGTAGTTGGAATTCAAACTTTGGCATTCTGGTGCCAAAATCCATGCTCTTAACCATTGAGTATCCTACCTGTCCATGAGTGAAAGCTGGTCTGCATCCCCAGGCTTAGAACAGTGCCTGTCAGTGTTGTATGTTAAATGCATTAATACATTGTGGTAAATTCAGAATGCCATACTGTTTAGTTAAATCATCATATGTACTGTTATGGAAAGATTTTTGTAATATGTTAAGTGACCATAGCAAATATAGAATATTACATATAGCCTCGTCCTATTTTCAGAAAAATAAAAGGTATTTACACACATGGCTTATATGACATCTACAAAATATTTATATATGTATGTGTTGGGGAGTTAGAGAAAAATATGGAAGATTAAACCATCTCCATGATCATTTCTAGGGACCATGACTGGTGGGGTAAGGGGGATTTTTTTTTTTAATACCTTCTTTAAAAAACTATTAGTTAAGAATAAGTGTTTTCTTTATAACAATAAATGTTAAGGACAATTTCTAAAACTTTTGACAAAAATAAATGCCCTTTTTCTCTTCTTCCATACACTCTTGAATTATAACTTCAAAATCATAAATACTTTAAAAGCCCTGGCCTTTGTAAATCTGTAAATAAATAAGAGCAATTGTTTCTTACTTTATTTGAGCTTAAGTTTTACAGTGTGGTTTTGTTCAGGATGTCTTCATTTACTTTTATTCTTTCCTAAGTTGGGGTGGAGAGTGAGAGGGCTGCATTCTCACAATTGAGAGCTAAATAGATCATCCTGCAAATTATCACATAATAGCTTTATGCCATTATTGCTGATGTAATTATTATTATATGTATGACATCAGGATGTCATATCATGTTACAAAAGTCTGCGTGCTGTGGTATAACTAACTCTTGGGATTTTAACACTGAATATGTAAACCTTTGTTTTCCAGCATCTGACTTTTGCGTTTTATTCCCGATAAGGGCAGTGTTAGTTCATAGGTTAGTTGGCGTATCAAAGTAGAAAGATGTGTGCATGGCGTTTTCTTGAAAAAAATGGGCTTCCTTAAGGGTTGTTGAGCTCATTCACCTCCTTCAGGAAAGTACATTTGAGGAGCAAGGTCAGCTGAGGTTGGAGGTGTGTATGCTGATCTCTTATTATTGAAGCATTCCAAGAATGCAGTGTCCTGTACTTCAAAGTTGCATAATAAAGATGTTTGGCACCGATCTGTTTGACTTCACTTTGTAGTGTGGCCTCTCAGGTCAGGCTATTTTTCTGAGAGCCCAGAGGTTCCATCATTGTGCCAGGTCACAGGAAGGGACATGAAAAGCTAGGGGGGGACAGGGCAGAGACCAGAGGGCCCAGGCACCCAAGAGGACAAACTTCCTTCGCCCTCACAAATTTCTCAGCCCTGCCTCCACATCAGAACCACCTGGGGACTTTTCAAAACATCCATGCCTACCTCACCCCAGACCAGTTGAGTTGGAATCGCTGGGATTTGGGCCTAGGCAGCAATTTTTTACAAAGCTATTTTAATGGGTGGCCAAGGTTGAGAATCATTGGCTCACATGTAGCACACCGTGGCTTCTACAAGCTCCTGTGCACATCAGGAAGGAAGTGGGGGCTGGGCGTCCACTGGAATGAGTGGACGCACAGTACCCCTCACGTCCCCGGGGAGGCTGGAACTGCTCCCATTGAGATCCATTGCTTCTCCACCGCTAATACGCTCACAAGTGGGAGGTGGTCCTGGTGAGTGGTATTGAAGAGCGAGTTGGAGGGTCTGAGGGGAGCTAAAAATCACTGATTCAAACAAGGCACCCACAGTTGGGGCTAGGCAGGTTAGGTCGGAGCTGGTTCTATTTAATCGGCCCAGCAGAGTCTGCAATATCATTTCATGATCCTTTTTCTCGTGTCTGTGAGGTGGGCCTTGTTGCCATTTGATGGATAAGGAAACTGGGCTGGAAAGATTGGAGGGCCGGGATCACACAGCTATTTTGTGGCCAAGCAGGACCAGAATCTGTGTGGCTACTGATCCAGGGCTCACCCTACGTCCCCACAGCAGCCTGAGAAGGCTGTATTACTATTTCCTGCTTCAACTTATAAGACAAGTCTCTTGAATTCTTTATGGACTTTTGCAACCCTTGTGGCAAGGGGCTAACTAGTGAAAAACTGACCAGGGAAGATATCAGCCAAAGGAGCAAGGACCCACTTTTCCTATTCCCTCATTTATAGATCTTTTACATTAAAACTATAAATTCTGAGTGTTTCTTTATTACAGCAATAGCTAACGTGTGCAGAACACGTACTCTATGCTACTCACTAAACTTTGAAGATTAATTTGAGTCCTCCCATCAACCACATGGCATAGGTACTATTACTATTTTTTTCATAATACTATTATTGATACTATTATTGATTGTACAGATGAGAAAACTGAGGTTCAGAGAGCTTAGGCAACTTGCTTAAAGCCACATAGCTAGTGGATAGTAAAGCCCAGATCTGAATCCAGTCTGGGGCAAGAGCTCACACACTTATCCATTATACCAGGCTGAGTTAGAGCCCTGCTGATCTGAGTTCCCAGTCTGACTCTGGCCTCCTACCTTTTTCTACCTGTTTCTTTAATTGTAATAATTGTTTACACTTCTTGTGCCTTTATCAGACGTTAGGCATTGTTCCAAGGGCTTTACAAATTTTATCTCATTCCTTGATGCTGGCCCCCTCATAGAGAGGCTCTTGTCCAGCTTACAGCTGTTCTTACCACCACCGCTCTTTCTGCAAGGCCCCCTTGTCCCCTTTCTGAAGCTGCTAAAGGACTATGTCAGACTTCTGGTGACTTCTGCCCATCTGTCCTCCCGGCTAGAACCCTGTGCTCAGCTCTTCTTCCAGGTTCTTGGTGGTGGTGTCCCAGATCGCCTCCCCTTGAGTCAGTCTGCCTCTGCCCACAGCCTTCCCACATCACCCATGGGGACACCGCAGGCCACTCAGACCATCAAATGAAACACTGGTTGGTGTCTGTGTGACTGGGCTAAGCGAGGGGAGGGGTTGCAGGATTTTATTCTGAGCTGAAGCAATGAGATCTTTGCTTGTAGAGCCCGGTTGACTGAACATCAAATGAGCCACAACACCCAGAGAGCGCTCACTGTCACATCCAACTGTGAGCCTCCCTGGAGCCACTTTGAGCTCCTTCCAGATAGCTCTGGAGGATTCCCTTAGGGCCAGGTGGCCTGTCATTCACCACTCTCACATCCAGCTCTTTTGTGTTGGGGGGATTTTCCCCTCCCATTTCCCTCTGTCTGTGGTGTTCCCTGGCTCCTCTCATGGCTGGATGGTTCTAGAACTCAGGTCTCATTCAGCTCAGGATCTCACTGAGTCCTTCCATGATCACTTGTGTTTAAAGGAAGCATTATTCTTTTCTGCCTTCACCTACTCTTTTTTTGTTTGTTTGTTTAAGATTTTATTTATTTGTCAGAGAGAGAGACAGAGAGAGAGCATGAGCAGGGGGCCAGCAGCAGGCAGAGGGAAAGGGAGAAGCATACTCCCTGCGGAGCAGGGAGCCTGACGCAGGGCTCGATCCCAGGATCCTGAGATCATGACCTGAGCCGAAGGCAGACGCTTAACTGACTGAGCCACCCAGGTGCCCCCTCGCCCACTCTCTTAACATCACCTTTATTTCCTTTCCACATGCTTTAATCATCGAGTTTTTTCCTTTACTTACTTATGGTCTGTATTTCCCATGAAAACGTAAGCTGGAAGTAGTTTTTGGTTTTTTTTTTTTAACTCACTGCCCTGCTATGTAGCTACTTCCAGCACAGTGCCTGACCCCTACGAGGTGCTCAATAGATATGTAAAGAAAGAAGAAAGAAGTAAAGACCCCTCTCTCATGGAGGTTGATGGTATTGACTACTGCCAGAAGCTCATTTTCGTCACCCCAGCCCTGCCAGTGACCTTTTCTTACTTCCTCTTCTCTGCCTCCTTAATCAAGTTGTACCTCGCTTGGGGTTTTTGTTGCCGTTGTTTGCATTGGCTGAACCACTCCGGGCCTGCGCGGTTCTTCTCAGCTCCCGCGCATTGAAGGAAGTGGTTGCTGTCCTTGTGAACACCCTCTTGGTGAATCAAATCCGAAGGGCCATTTGGGCTCCCAGTGAAGCGGGCCAACTGTCACTGAGGAGGAGGGGCTGTTGGTTGTGCCTCTGTGGGAGTATGTTGGTCAAATGCAAGTTGAAACCGCTAAAACAATATAACCATGCCCTAGGCAATGTACTGGGTTTCTAGGGGCATATGAGCTTCTATATTCAGTGGGCTTCCTGGCTATTGGCTCGGTAAGACTGAACTGAGCAACATAGATACTGGCATTATGGGGCAGATACTAATTCAACGCAAGAGATAACCAGCACTTGGCTTGTAATGGAGAGCAGTCACTGGGGTCTGGGGAAGGCTTTGGGAGATGTAGTCAAGGCAGTGAACGACGCAGGATCTGGATAAGTTTGCTCGAGTGTATTCTTTGGCTTAGTACTCTGTGTGGTCCCTGGCTTCTCTGTCCCCCTTAGGTAGACCCCACGGTTGCTCCAGTGGCCCTCTGGCTGCAGGGAGGGCCTGGAGGTTCATCCATGTTTGGACTCTTTGTGGAACACGGACCTTATTTTGTCACAAGTAACATGACCTGTAAGTATTGCTTGGACTCTATTTTCCTATGGAGAGGTTTTCACCTGAACCTTATATCTGCTCCAGAAAAAATTTAAAGTGTACGTGGAACCACAAGGAATAACATAATAGTTTTAGATGATAAAAACGTCGCTCTTTGGTGATGTCTGTCCAAGAAGGAGAAGGCACCAGGGTGAGTATCCTGGCTGGGCTGCTTTCTCCCTTGAAATTTGGTTGAAAGGTTCTAAGCTATTTTCTTGCAGTCTGCTGCTGGCTCAAGCAATCTGAGCTTATGAAAACAGTTGGTATCTATTACTCTTTGGGCGAGCTCTTTTGCATGAGACTAATGGATGGAATTATATCCCTAATTATTCACACAAACTGAACACCGTATGGTTCAGTCACATAAATGATCAGATATCCTGGAGGCAAGATGCTGTGGGTGGAGGTGGGGGCAGAGGAAGGTGTGGAGGAGTCACACCTGGCTGTCACCCAGGTTTACCTCCATCTCATTTTTGGGGGGTGGGGGAGATCGTTTACTTTCCCTGGGCCAGAATTTGGAGGGTGAACCATTCTGTGAATCAGGTAAAAAAGCCTGTCTGCCATTTCTGTTGGAGTTGTTCTCCTTGGCATTGGCTAGGAGGAAGAAGATTCATAAGGATCAGACATTAAGAAGGATTGATTGGATCAGACAGATGGGTTTACCCCTATAAGTAGTTGAAGAGTTTTTCCAGTTGCATGGGGTCTTGTTTCCAAACTTCATCCTAGAAAAGGATGTAGAAACCCTTGGGGTCCAGGAGAAGTAAAGGAGAGGAGAGGAGAAGAGAACGGTATGGGTGTCTATTCCCCACTGCGAGAGTATGAAGCAATGTCAGAGGGACACTCGGAGTTCATTGATAGGATGGGGACAGGTGGGCTTGTTGGGCTCCTGAACAAAGCTGGGCCCTAGATGGGATGTTTTGTTAAAGACCCAGTCTCAAACCTCTTTGTTTTGCTAGTGCGTCCCAGAGACTTCGCTTGGACCACCACACTTTCCATGCTTTACATTGATAATCCAGTGAGTATCTGATGACCTTATGAAATGTCAATGTGGGCCTCTCTTGTCTTTTTTCTTTTTATAAAATATATTTAAGAGATGGGGGGCAGGAAATAGAGATTTAGGGTTTTTTTTTTTTTTTTTTTTTTTTGCTTTTTAAAATAGAATTTAATCTATTAAAAAGCATTTGGGATTTAGTTTTTCTAACATGTATCCTTAAATCTGAGTTTGGGAATTTTGCTTGCTATCTTCTCTCCTTCTCTCATTTTAAATCTTTTTTTTTTAAAGATTTTATTTATTTGAGAGAGAGAGAATGAGAGATACAGAGCACGAGAGGGAAGAAGGTCAGAGGGAGAAGCAGACTCCCTGCTGAGCAGGGAGCCCGATGCGGGACTCGATCCCGGGACTCAGGATCATGACCTGCGCTGAAGGCAGTTGCTTAACCAACTGAGCCACCCAGGCTCCCCTCTCATTTTAAATCTTATGAAATGTCCTGTTCAGTGCATTATACCATCCAGGATAAGGGATTAGTTTCTTTCCACTGATTATATGGCTTCCCCATATCATGGATTATTATATAGTATTAGAATTCCTAATTTTTCTAAGAGAGTTCTAGGTTTAAAAAGTCAAAGCTGGTCTCCCTCATTTATCACAGTGAGCCTCACCTCGGAATAAAAAGTAGAATTCTCCTTGGGAAGTTCTTCTGAAATTGAGTCTAGTAAACAGCAAAATAGTCTTGGTCAGCTTCTGCGGCAAGAGTATCTTTACCCCCTAGCTAATTTCTCTGATTTCTTTCACTTCCCACATGGTTCAAAGAGAAAACAGATAAATAGGGAGTGAAAGGAGAACAACATACCCATTCCCCCCCCGCTTTCGCACCAAGTTTTGTCAAACATCCTCTTTCCTTGTCTATATAACTGCATATTTATGTTGCCTAAGTTGAATGAAATGTCCTGTTCCCTTGTGTGTTTGGGGAAAACAAAAACTAAATCAAAATACTTAGGTGTGGTTGAGGTGCACCCCTAATACAAATTATTGATGCAAAATCAGCGATATCTTCTTATTTTTACAGCTTAGTTGTCTAGGAACTTCTAAGTATAAGGAAATATTAGTTTAAAACTAATCTTTATTTTAAAACCTACTTACTGAATATGAAGGGGCTTAGTGGCCATATTTCTCACAAATGAAAAATCAAAACACACACACACACACACACACACACACACACACACACACACACACCATCTTTTATCTCGAGCCTAGAGAGTTCCTTCTTGTCAGGACAGAGCAATGCACTCTCCAGGTTTCAGAAAGGAGACAACCTTGGGTCTTTTGATACTATGTTGGGGGCCAGGAAAGGTGAATTCCTCCCCCTTAAATCAACATCAAATCAAATCAACCACAGTGGAATCAGGACAGCTCAGCCACTGACCTTTGTGCTAATTTTTTTTTTTCTTTTTTAGAGAGAGAGCAAGAGGTGGGGGTGGAGGGTAAGAGGGAGAGAGAGCATCCCAAGCAGACTCTGCACTGAGCGTGGAGCCTGGCAACGGGGCTTGATCTCACAACCCCGGAGATCACAACCTGAGCGGAAACCAAGAGTTGGACGCTCAACCGACTGAGCCACCTGGTGCTGATATTTTATTTGCGCTTGGAGGAGAGGGGAGGAAAAAGGCGAAATGCAGCATCCTCCTGTGAGGATGACTAAATGCACATGGGGTAGAGGCAAAAATCCGAGATCAGAGGCTTGGCCCTTTGGAATAAGGTTGATTTCCTTACAGTGTGGTATCTTCCGGAGGGCTCCGAGGCTTGTGCTTCTCTGTTTACACCTGCTTATTTATTTCACCTTCAGGTGGGCACAGGCTTCAGTTTTACTGACGACCCCCAGGGATATGCAGTCAATGAGAATGATGTGGCACAGAATTTATACAGGTAAAAGGTCCTGGATCCCTCTTGGCCTTCTTCAGACCAAACATTTTTCTATTTCAATACAGAAATTCATCCAATGGTGTAAGTATTACTGATTGGTCCTCGTGGTCTAATTCTTTAAAGACATTTTAAGAATACTTCCACATGAGGAGCTCACATCCACATGCATGCGCGTGCGCACGCACGGTCTATTTTCCACTTCGTTACCTTATCACTGATAATTGTGAAAATGGCCAGCAGAGAAAATGACAGGAAAAGCTGGAATCCTAAGGCATGATTATAATTTTGTTAAAATAGCCTTTAAGAAACAATAGAAACAGCAGAATTATTCAACCAAAGATTATTTTTCAAACCTTTCAGCCATATGCCTGAGAGGATTTCTGCTTGCTTTTCAACATTGCATTTTAACTTTGCATTTGCCTGGAAACATCTTCCTAGATGCTTGCTTGTTTCTTTTCTTTTTCTCTGAGGCCTTCAAATGCTGTTTTCCCCTCGCTTGCTTCTCCTTCGTGACTCCCAAGCTGAAAGCTCGGTTTGCTAGCTAGTCTCTTACTTTTTTCCTTCATCTTACAAAATTATTCTTGTGCTAAAAAGAAGAAAAAAATGGAAGGAAAATGTAAAGTTGTAAGCCTGGTCAAACAGTGTACATATAATTTCTTCTTTTTCTTACATTTGTACATTTTTAGTACTTTTTTTTTTTTTTTTAAGTAAGTGACTGTTCTTATTTGGTCACATTTTTCCAGTCTGTAAATTATTACTAGAGATCAAATCCTGAATTCTTTCACATCACTAGGGCACCTACTTTAGGCATTATAATCATTTACTAAAAAAATCCTATTGCCTAGAAAGAGTTAACCAGCTCCCCTATTCCCCAGTTGCACCAAACACTCGTTCCGCATGGTGAGCAAACCCAACCAATCCCTAAAGTGAAAGTAAATCTGATAGAAGTCAGAGTTTTTTGATCTCTGACAAAAGTTTTCCGTTTTATTTTTTCTCCCTAAGGCAGATGGCTGGGGGACAGAGGAAAGAGGAACTTGGCCTTTCTTCCAGAGCTATTTCTCTCTCTCTTCCTTCCTGACCCAGAAAACAATATGGTGGCTATTTTCTACACTTTCATTTGTCCTATGTCCCCTTATTTTAACACTTCCATTCAGTTTCCGGGGGGAGGGCGAGGACCCCACACTTTAGCTACCAGGTACAGTAGGTCCTGGGAGCAGATTAGCCAGATTTCCACAGGGGTTCCCCTTCCTGTGCCCCTAGCTCAGGCACCACCTGTTTCCTTATAGAGACAGAGTTGTGGTGGCTATCCTTACAAGTTTACTCAAGCACCATGAGCAGTGACTGTGTGCTCTCATTTTACAGATAGGAAACCTACTCCGCCCCCCCCATTCCTCCCCACCCGCTCCGACCCTCTTTTGGTTTAAATCTAAACAAGCTCAGTTGTTTAACTAGCAAACACCCAGAGGGCGGAGGTTCCAAGAAATGCATCAATCCCCACTAAGCCAGAGCATGCAACCGTGCCATTCCTTTTCTGTCTCTCCTTCCCCTCTCCCAAAGATGGTCCCAACTTCCGTTGACCCTCCGTGTGGTTATTTACTGCTGACATGTGGTACATCTCCTTTTGCATGACATGTAAAGAGAACCTATTTCAAAGCATCCATTGTTTATAGCTGTTTCAGTTCTTTTTGCTTCAGGCTCTTAGAACTGGAAAATAGCTAATCAAGGGTAGTGCAGAAAACTGATTTCAGCTGTTTCCTTTATAGTTTACACTATTTGTTTCCCTTTGTGACTACATTCTTCTCTCCAGCTCTCCAGATGGGTGTTTGGAATAAGAAAGTCTCTTTGAAACCTATAAACGGGTTACTACAGGTTTAATGAGTGGACCTTCTTTTTCTCCCTTTGAAAAACATTTCTTTTTTTTTTTTTTTTCCCTGAAAATCCCATTCCTTTTAACTATTAATAGTCCATGGCTGTAAGGAGTAGATGCCTACTAAAGAGGCATTTGACATTCACACTCAGGCTGCTTTCCTTTGTGTTTGGAAGTAAAGTTCTTTGGTTTTTTTTTTTATTAACAACATGTTTATATATTCAAATTTTTGGTATTTGGAACATGCTATTAAGCCACAATGCCCCTTTGGTTTAGGTTAAAAAAAATAATTGTACTAAAGAATAATGAATTTATTAACTGATTTGGAGTATACTGTCTGGTGCCATTCTCCTTCTGTCACTGTTTATCAATTGCCTGCTCTGTGCCAGACACTTTTCCTGGTGCAGGTGACAGAGTAGTCAGCCAGCCCCAGGGTCCTCACTCTGGTGCTTACCATCGAGTGGCGTGCCTGAAGCTAGCTTCTAGCAGCGGATGGAAATGATAGTACCGTTCGGTTCCATCTGTTGGTTTGTATAGGAAATAATATCAATTCCAAACAAAGCTCATAACAATGACTCTGACACAGATTTCATATATTAGATGAGAACACTGCGTGATTGGCACGGGCAGAGCAGATCAGGGCCCAGCCGTCCTAGGTGTAGAATGAATGGGAGGTTGTGGTAGGCTGCCACAGAACAAAACGACAAGCTTCTTGTCACTGCGCTTATTTCACTTGAACTGTTAGTGACTAATGCTGTCCCTTGTTTAGCTTTTATTGGTGTGGAACTTTTGTTTAGAGTATCTTAACCTCGCTTCTTTTGAATGTCTCATATTTATCATGCCTCTGACTCCACCAGACTCTCTAGTGCGTTATCATTTCCATCTCCCTTCTGTGCCCTGAACCCACAAATTTCCCTTTTTACAAAATTTATCTGAGGAAGACTTTCTTCCTAGTCATTGTCCCTTGCAAGCTCGGTTTCTTCCTGTTGTCCTTTAATGTAACTTTCTGCCACCAGGTGGCCTTTGACTAAATTCAACTTACTAGACAAGGCCCTTGGCACAATGCTAGCAAGGTTGCCAAATAGAATCATCTGACAGAGGCTTGCTTCCTGGGACATCTATCTCTTGGGCCTGAATAAAAGCGTGGCGTGCACGCACACACACACACACACACACTCATGCACACACACGTACATTATGTATTATAGATTTTAGCAATTCTGCTTCTAAAATTTGAAACTTTTATGTAGGCTTGATTCTAGATTTTATTTTTAAGCAAACCCTCACCATGGAATACGAATTACACACAGTGGAGTAAAACACAGTTAAACAAGCAAATGGCATATGTAAATCCAACTTACTAAATTTACTTTTTTCATTCTTCACTCTCATTTAAGAAAGGTCTCCCAAGGGCTTGCTATGATTAGCCGAATGTTTGTTCTGATCTTCTTGTGAAATTAAAACTATAACTTCCTCAAGAGGGGGGCCTTGCCTTGGAAACATGAGCTAGAAAATCCTGCCTTTTTCAAGCTAGAAGCAACCTGAGAGGTTAGCTCCTTGAACTAAGATTGCCAGATGAAATACAGAACGCCCAGTTAAATGTTAATTTCAGATAAATAATGAATAATGTTTTTACTCTAAGTATGTCCCATGCAATATTTGGGTCATAGTTATATGAAAACATTATTTGTTGTTTATCTGAAATTCAAGTTTAATTGGACGTCTTGTATTTTTATTTGCTAAGGCTGGCAACCCTGACAACTTTAACAGATTCTCCAAGTAAGTAAGTTTTAAGCTAAAGCATAAGGCTTAAGTGAGATTTACTATATTAAATTGTCTATTGCCATTCCAACTAGCAGGAAGAGAGACAGAGAAGTAGTTTTTAGCCTGAAGGGTAGCGAGGGAAGGGTGGAAAATAAACTTCTATTTTTATCTCCACGCTAAAGCCAGCTTATTGCCAGCACAAACATGGAAGCTATATAGTGCAGCTTCCCAGATTTATTTGCTACAAAGACTTTAGTTACTATAAATAATAAATACAGAAATACACCACAGCTCTACAGTGGTCTTTAATGGAGGATTTTTATGGAGCCTTTGAAAATTAAGTACAGCCAGGATCTTGGGGATTGTAATGACCCAGTTTTGCCTCCCTGTAACCCTTGAACTTTCTCCTCCTCCTGGTTTTGCAGGGTCTCCTTGCCTTTCATCTTCACTGGATAGTTCATGGCTTTTAGTCCCTCAGCAGGAAGCTGGAACAAAAGCACTGCCTAGCTTCTCAGACAATGCAATCTGGGTCAACACACTCTTAGAGCTTCTGAGTTTCATAAGTTTTGTTTCCTTTTTGAAAGATTTTGGTCAAGTAGAGAATCATTCAGTAATCTACCCTTTTCTTGCTTGTTATGAAATAATTTGAGTCTGTTTAAATCTATTTCAGTATAACTCATTGAAGTGGCTATTGGTGTTCTATAGTGTGATTTTTTTTTTTTTTTTTTTTGAGCCTAGATGCCACTGGACAGTTACTTCCAAATCTGGCCATTTGGTGGTTTTCTTGTAGACTATGGCCATTTTACAGGGTTTTTTGTTGTTGTTGTTGTTGTTCTTGGGTTATTACAATGCTGAAATTTGGGGAACCCCATTAGAAATGTTCAGGGTTCCCCCATAGGAAGAGGATGGTAAGCCAATAAGGTTCTCATTACTTCACCACAAACCCAGGTTAATGGGGTCATAAGGTTTGTGGAACCTCCTCCAAGAATTGCTATAATAATAGATGAAACCCCATATCACTTTGCTCAAGGGTCCCCTCAACATCTAGATGGTCCAGGTTGGTAATGCAGAGATTTGGAAACCTGCCCAGGGTGTTGACTCACCTTTATGAGTAAAGTAAGCCCAAAATTATTTCCTAACCATCCACAGTGTGGAATGTCACGTACATGACACTTTGAATATAATGCCTACCAGAGCTCACAGCCTAATAGCATCTTACTTCAAATGTGAAACCTAGGGGCGCCTGGGTGGCTCAGTCGTAAAGCATCTGCCTTCGGCTCAGGTCATGATCCCGGGTCCTGGGATCGAGCCCCACATCGGGCTCCCTGCTCAGCAGGAAGCCTGCGTCTGCCTCTCCCACTCCCCCTGCTTGTGTTCCCTCTCTCGTTGTATCTCTGTGTCAAATAAATAAATAAAATCTTTAAAAAAAAAAAGTGAAACCTATTGTCAGAGAGTTAGATTTGGTAGCATAGCATTAAACTCTTCTGATGCCATGTGATATTTTTTATTGTTGTTCTTTTTGCAGTGCATTAGTTCAGTTTTTCCTGTTGTTTCCTGAATATAAAGAAAATGACTTTTATGCCACTGGGGAGGTAAGTTGAAGTCATGTTTTCTTGTGTGCTTCCAATATCATCAGGACTGAAATACGTCATGACATTGTGATTCATGCATTCAGTCTGTAAACACATGCGCACACACACACACACACACACACACAAACACACATTAATATTAATTCAGCCCATATTCAAAATTTTCTATTTACTCCCAAAATGTTTTCCATAACATTTTTTATTGTAAATCCAGGGCTCCCTAAAGTTTTGTATATCACAGTGCGTTGTTAGGTCTCAGCCCCCTGCCATTTTTTAAAAACTTTTATTTATTTATTTGAGAGAGAGAGAGAGAGAACCCGAGTCGGGGTGGGGGGGTCTGGTGGAGGGAGCGGGAGAGCAAACTCCCCACTGAGCAGGGAGCCCGACACGCGGCTCGATCCCAGGACCCTTGGATCATGACCTGAGCTGAAGGCAACGGCTTAACCAACTGAGCCACCCAGGAGCCCCCGTCCCCTGCCTTTTTTGTTGTAGTTGTCATGCATGATGATGATTTTGAAGAGTCTAGGCCAGGTGCCCTGTAAAATATCCCATTTTCTGAATTTGTCTGATTCTTTCCTCATTGCTTACATTCAGTGAAAACATTTTGGCAGGAACATTACATAGATGATACTGTGTACTTCTATTGTATCACATCACGAAGCACATAATACCTGTTTGTCTCATTATCGGCAATACTAAACTTGATCACTTGGTCCAAGTGGTATCTGCCCGATCTCACCATTGGAAAGGTACCCTTTTCTTTTTGAAATTAATAAATAATGTGAGACCATGTGAAAATCTATTTCCCCCCAAATCTGTGACCCACTAGTTTTAGCATTCATTGATGATTCCTCTCTGAATCAGTTATTCCCCTGGGGCTTATAAAATGGTGATTTGGGGGGATCTATCATCCTATAGATATCATGTGGTATTCTTCTATAGAGATATTTCCCTCCTCTTCTTCTCTATTATTTATTTTTTAAAATATCACTGCGGACTCTTGGTTTGTTATTTCTGCTTGATGTGTTAAAATTTTTTGCCATTATTACTATTTTTGATGTTCATATTTCCCATCCTTGGTCAGAGGGAGCCCCTTCAGACTGGCTCTTATGTCTTTTTTGACGGGGCCCAATTAGTCTTTGAGCATTTCCTTGCTTTTTGGCACAAATCTATGCTCTAGGATTGTCTTCTACTTTCCCTGCCCTAGCACTGGAATCAGTCATTTCTTCAAGGAACCCTGGCTCCTTTTAATGGGGGATGGTTTTAAAAACCAAGGTCTGAGCACAAAGTGTGCTCATTGGTACTGGGATGCCATTTCTTTTCGACTTTCTCCGGAGGCAGAAGTGGGGAACAGAACGACTTCATACTGATACCCATAATTTTAATGCAACATCACAAGTTTCTTTTTTCCTTTCCCCATTCTGTATACCCCTTCACCCACATTGTGGACCGTGTTTCCCAACAGCATCAGTATATTTCCCTCTTGGCTGAATCCTACAATATGTGCCCAATGATTTTCGATTACTACATCAGAACCACTACCAACAAGGAAACCTCCAAGTTACTTTCAATATTTTTTGCTATAATTACTTTTACCCTTAGACTGTATTTCACTATAGGTTTAAAAGTACCATGTTTAAAAGTTATAAGACTTAACTCTGTTTTTTTCCTAAGGTGATTATGTTATAATTTAACATACAGTTGGGTTCACTTGCATAGGTTGGCTTCAGTTTTAGGATCTGCTCTTTTTTCATACATTTAAATGTAAGGTTTTTTTTTAAGAATGTATAGCAGCCAATATTTTGAGAACACAAAAATCCCTAGGTGCCAGGTATACAGTCGTGAACAAAACAGAAGAGTTTCCTCCCTTCATACATTGTAGAGGTGAAGACAGTGATAAATGAAGAAATAAAAATGTACTGTACATCAGGCATTGATAAGGGTCATGAAAAAAGATAAAGCAGGTGAGAGAGTTGCGGAGTGATGGAGGTGCTATTGTGCGTAAGATTGTCAGAGGTTCTCTGGAGGCAGGTGGGTAGAGCACATGTAGCAGAATGAGTGAGGTAGTCGAGCTATAGCTACAATTATCTTGGAGAAGAGCTTTCTTGGAAGGAGGAAGAGCAAATGCAAAGACTCTGAGTTGGGGACAGACTCATGGAAAAGCACGGAGCCACTGTAGAAGGATCTGAGATGGGAGAGGCAGGCAGATCATGTAGGTCCATGGTAGAGTTTAGACTTCATTCTAAGTGTAATGGGAACTCGTTGAAGGGTGCAGTGTTCACTGAAAGAGTAGTTAGAATCAAATTCAATTCAACACACATGTTTGAGGGACTACTAGGTCTGAGGCATTGGACAAGTATTAGAAATTCAGTGATTAATAAGACATTAACTCTACCCTAAATCTGTAAGCCTGGCAATAAACACAATGCCAAATGAAAAGTACAATTAGAGAAGTAGGTATAAAGACAAATAGCACAAAGAGAGTGCACATAGCTACCTCTCAATGTGGGATCCTCAGGAAAGGCCAAACAGAAGAGGGGTTACGATTAAGCTGGATTTTGAATTATGAGGAGACGTGTGTTAGTCAAGGCTGTTTTGCTTATAACCCTATTCAGAATGGCTTGAGTAAAACAGGAGATCAGCTGATTCATGGCTGGGTCTGGGTGCGCAAACGCTGTCACCAGGAGTTTGTCTCTTACTCTTTCTTGATCTATTCACTTGGCTTTGCACGTCGCTGGTTTAATTCTAAGCTACGGTTTTTTCACCGGTGCCCTTGCCCCTCCACCCAACTCCAGAGCTCTAAGTATAGCCTATCAGCTCAACTTTTCTTTCCTAATATATTCCACCCATATTCCCGAATCTCAGGCGATCCATTTGGATCCCATGCCTGTTCCAGAACTAATAACTGGGGTCAATGGGATGGACAAACAGGTTGGCAATAATGGTACCAGAGGCCCACCCCAATGCTCTGGGAGGGGTAGGATCATAGGGGGACCCTCACCTTCTGAATCACAAGACCTGAGAGAGGGGGATGAGTGAAGATGAGGGAAGATTCTGGTGATTATACCAGCGGAAGGGCTGGGAGGATGCTGGGCAAGCTCAAACCACAAATGTTTACTGTAAGGGAGTCAAGGTGAAAAATAGTCTAAGTTTTTTCAAGGGAATGGCAAGTTAATGGAACTAGGAATTTCCTTCTCTTCCACCTGCTTGCTTCTCTTTCTATTTTGAAGGATATTCTGACTGTTTGGCGTATCATACTTAACATCTTTTTTAAGCCAATTATTTGGTCAGGATTATTTAGGATCTCTACCAATCATTCCCTGAGGTAGGTTGGGCAAAGGGGCAGGAAGTGACACTCCTGTCATTTTGGAAACAACCCTAGAAAATGCCCAGCCTCCACCTCCAACAGAAGAGTGATCTGCTTACTGTGTAATTCCTGCCTTGCAAATAACATGGCGATGTTGTTAACCATGATGTTGGACTTCAGCAAAGCTGCCAAATTCTGGATGAAGAATTTGTCTATTTCATGTCTGCCTGGCAGTTTCATGCATGTAATTTCCGAATGTGTGTGGGAAAGGACAGTTTTCTTTTTACATTCTTTGCTGCCAGGATGAATACTTTTAAGGAAACCTATGCCTTCCAAGTGATGGAGGAAGATGTGAATGAGGGTGGGCCAGAGCTGGGATAGAGATGCGGTTGCCAGGCAGGACCTGGTTTAGAGATGTGGTTGCCAGGCAGCATCATCTTCATACGAACTATGTGGGATACATTAAATCTGGGGCCACATCTCTTTCTTTCTTTTTTTTTTTTTAAGATTTTATTTATTTATTTGACAGAGAGACAGCAAGAGAGAGAACACAAGCAGGGGGAGTGGGAGAAGGAGAAGCAGACTCCCTGCTGAGCAGGGAGCCCGATGCGGGGCTCGATCCCAGGACCCTGGGATCATGACCTGAGCCGAAGGCAGACGCTTAACGACTGAGCCACCCAGGCGCCCCCACTCTCTTTCTAGAGGGAGGAGCACTAAATAATAATGCCTTGATGGTTCGTTTTATTAGAATGAATGCTACATTTTTCCAGTCCAGTTTGTTCCTTCCAATCTTTTGTTTTAAGGCTAGGAGGCAGAAAGGAAAAGTGGAAGGAGTTCTGGGTTAATAATCAGGAGACCTGAGATTCATTGCTGGCTTGGCCACTCTGGATGATTCCAAGCAAGTTCCTTAACCTCTCTTGACTCCGCTTTTCATCTTACAGTCAGAGGGCTTGGATTTTAGATTAGATCACTTACAGGTATATTTTACTTTCCTAGATGTTCAAGCATAGTTACCTAGATGTATTCGTAAAGCATCTGTATACAATTGCAATTTTAATGTAATACCCACCCTCCTTCTCTCCACAAAAAAAAAAAGGTTATGATAGATTTTTCCAGAAAGGGAAAGCCTTTCTCTTCAGAAATCTTAATTTCCTCACACTCTTCAGGAGGCCGAACAAATAATGCCACTAAAATAGTAGAATCATCCTTGAAAAATAAATGGTAAACTTGGAAATGGTTTTCTGCTTTTCGATGCAAATGTACTGGACCTAAATATCCTTCCCATTTGTGTACTATGAATGAGGGTTAGCATGATGCTGGAAGGGTCTGGAGCACCCTGACTTTGGTGCAAGGGAGCCTGGAAGTAATAACAATACCTACTACATAGGATTGTTTTGAGCATTTAATTAGATAATCCTCCTCAAATATTTAACGGAGTGATGGCTGTGGTGAGTACCCAACACATGATGACTATTATTACCATTCATGGTGAAAAGCTGGATTAATACATTACGGCTCCAAAGCATATGGCCTAATGCATGTAGACAGGGGCTGAGATATTTAAAAAGTTCTGCTCACTTGTTTTTGGGATGTGGCATTGTCTCTCCTATTATTTTGAAATTATCTTTATTTTTTTATTTATTTTTTAAAGGTTTTATTTATTTATTTGAGAGAGAAAGAACGTGAGATAGAGAGCATGAGCAGGGGGGAGGGGCAGGCTCCCTCTGAACAGGGAGCCCACCCCGGTGCTTGATCCCAGGACTCTGGGACCTGACCTGAGCAGAAGGCAAACGCTTAACCAACTGAGCCACCCAGGCGTCCCTGAAATCATCTTTAAAAGAAATAGTTTGCTTTGTCTAAAAAATGATGACGGAGCTTAGAAGTTGATATTTAAAGTTCTGGATAGTAGCAAAATGTGTGGGGACTGACCCACGCTCCCTGCCACTGCCGCATGGACCACGGCGAGTCCACAACCAGGCATACTGTGGGATTCGCAGGCAGTGCAAGGCCGAAGGAAGAACCGCCTATCTCATTCCCTTCTCTCCATTTCTGCCCAGAACACCAACTGGAATTAATTTTCTCTAAAGAGAGACAAATGTGTCTGTAAATCACCTCCTCAAGGCATGAAAAAAATGTACTTCAAAAAGAGAAACAAGCTGCATTTAATTCACATAATTAACTTTCTTTATAAGTGTTATCCTTTCCGAGCCAGTAACTATTAGTGAGATTGCTCTTGTTCTTGAGGGACAGACACACTTTAGAATCCTCTCAAGTGTACATGGGCCCAGCTAGAAGTTAAAGTGAAACAGCCCTCACTGGGAGGCAGGGAGGTAGTGGGAGGAAGGGGAACTGCCCATTGTTGTCTGAGCATGTGGCTTTGTGTCCACTCCCAAGAAAGATTCCGTGCCTATCGGTGGCTGTGGCCATGGATGGGGAGCTCGTCCGAAATGGCAGAACGTGTGGTTAACACTGGGCATCTCTTCTTGATCAGCAAGAAGGAGCCCACTCGCCTCAGCAGCAATTTTGCAACCATGGTTAATTTGAGGGCCCAATAAAGGCAAAACTTTGAAGCTGTTTAAAAATTAGTGAGCTTAATAGGATACTTCATCTTCATCTGCATGAGTGAAGTCCTGCTGGGATCACGGAGTCTGACAACCTTTATTGAAATCATCATGGTCCACTGCGGTCGGGTTGCAGGCTCCCGGTAGGTGAAAGCCATGTTTGTGTAATTTGTTTCATACGATACTAAGCACAGTGCTTATTGAATGTTACAGAGCAGCTTTGTGCAAGGTTGTTGCTAGATAAAAATGTTGGTGATATTTCTCTCCAGCGTCTTTTCATTTCCCTTCTCTCTCTGCGCTATGTCCCAGGCCCTGGGGACTGTCCTTTCTACTCCCTTATTTCCGCCCCCCCCCCCCCCCCGCCCCGACCCTCAGCCTTCCTTTCTTTCCTTGGCTGTCTGGTGCTCAGGTCCTGTTTCTTCAGGCTTGCTCCGTCTCCATCATGATTTCTTCTCTTTCTCTCCCCCTTTCTGACTTATTATCAGCACAGTGTCCATTAGAAAGGATCTGCTACATTAAACTTACTCCCAACATGCTTGTATTTGAATAGAGGACAGAGCCCAAGCCATAGAAAGATAGTTGTAACAGGGGCATTTCCAGCACTGATGTATAAGCAGGAGTGAGAGAACGCCTCTGCAGGACTACACCATTATCCTTTTAGCCCTGGCTTGAATTTGGTAGCCAGAAGGGGGCCTTCAAGAGTCTATAGTTCAGGGACGCCTGGGTGGCTCAGTTCGTTAAGCGTCTGCCTTCAGCTCGGGTCATGATCCCAGGGTCCTGGGATCAAGTCCCACATCGGGCTCCTTGCTCAGCGGGGAGCCTGCTTCTCCCTCTCCCACTCCCCCTGCTTGTGCTCTCTCTCTCTCTCTCTCTCTGACAAATAAATAAAATCTTTAAAAAAAGAGTCTATAGTTCACTTGTTCTATTTATAGCTCTTATTTGAGAGTATTGGAAATGGACTATATGGCAGGCATGGTGCTAAGCATTGTTTCATGCATGTCATGGTTATTTGAAGCTTGCACTGTTAGTATCATCTCCATTATATAGCCGAGATGACTTGAGGCTTGGAGAGGTTAGGTCAGCCTTACTAGGGTCACTTGGCCAGGACTGAGACTGAAGCAGCCAGATTCCAGAGCCCAAAGCCTACAAACGAGAAACTGGCTAAGGATTGGAACCCTGCTTATGTAGGCGCTATCTGGAGCCTGGGTGCTCTCTCCTTGAAACCTCCGTCTCCAAAACCTGCCTCTTCGCAGAAAGCAGGTGCACTGTTGTGGAAGCTAGTTGACATCCCTTCCATATTTCATGTGGAATCTCTGAGAGTTATCAACCTTATACAAACAGAAGTTCGCTGTCCTTTTGGATGTTGCTGTCTTTCTGGTGAAGACTGAGTTTTAATCATAAAGACTAAGCTTTCATCATAAAGTTTTATAGAGTAAATGGAAGTTTCAAGTGACATAAAGGCTTGAAGTCCATGGAATGCAGTTATTTCGCAGAGCTTGGAACTTGCTGAATTTTATTAGGTGACATTCAAGCCACTTTAACTCTTGACATGACAAATGTCTATTTTCAGTTATGTTCATCTGACCTGCCAATATTTCCTTTTAGACTTGAAAATGAATTTGTGACTTAGAACTGGAAGTTTGTACCTTTTGACCACCTTCCCCCAATTGCCTCTTCCCCCAGCCTCTGCTTCTGGTAACCACAAGTCTGATCTCTTTTTGTTTTGCTTTTTGTGTGTGTTTTTTAGATTCCACATATAAGTGAGATTATACACTATTTGTCTTTCTCTGACTTCACTTGGTGTAATGTCTTCAAGGTTTATCCATGTTGTCACAAATGGTAGGATTTCCTTTGTTTTTATGGCTGGATAATATTCCGTTGTATGTATATACCACAACTTCTTCACTCATGCATCCATCGATGGACACTTAGGTTGTTTCCATCTCTTGGCTGTTGTAAATAACAATGCTATGGAAATGGGCCGGCGGGTGGGGGGCAGCTATCTTTTCAAGTTAGTGTTTTCATTTCCTTTGGATATATTTTCCGAAGTAGAATTGCTGGGTCATATGCTAGTTCTATTTTTAAATTTTTGAGGCTCCTCCCTACTGTTTTCCATACTGGTTGTACTGGATTTTTTTTTAAAGCATCTTCTCAATACAAAATGAGAATATATCATTTGGAAGCTGGCGTGTACTTTGCATAAATATGTGACTAATAGATACAGATCAAAATGTCTTTCTTATGTCCTTTCCTAGAGATTCTGCATTTCTTTTAAGCTCCTTTTCAAGAAAAATAGATGTTTAGATAAAGTCATCCTCTTGTTAGAAGCCTTTTTTTTTTTTTAATTGCAGGAGTGTGGACTAGAAATTAGATGACACACAGTCTAGAAATGTCTAGGAAGTTGTAGAGATTACCACAATGCTGAAGTTCCAGCTTTCCTTGTTCATTAATTCTCTGAGCTGGCCATTTTAAGAACACACCTCCATTGCTCAGAGAAAATAATGGTGCCGAGGGAAGGAAGAGCCCACCCCGAGGCTAGATGAAGTCAAGGTTGCTCTCACTGCGTCCTGTTCTCTTGACTGCTGTGTCATCTATTATTCCATTACACTTAGACTTTTCACCAGTTTTTGTGGTTTTTCAATGTGGGTCTAAAACTCTCTTCAAAGCATATCCCCTTATTCTCTCTGATCACCCCCATGAATGGAGGTGGCTCCACCAACACTGTGTGGTTGGGAAGCGCTTAAAGGACAGGGCTCTCTCCAGAAGGGCAGCCCACCTTGTTTCCTTCTGGGGACCTGAAGGAGCCCCTTCCAGCCCTGAAGTGAATTCTTCAACGAGACATTCATTCCAACTGGAGTGGCTGGGGGTGGGGGGGGGGTGCCGCACAGCAGAGCAAACGGCACAGAATAACCCCTGAGCGTCCTCAACATGCCATTCCTGAGGTTGATCACTCTACCTCTTCCCATTCTGGGCAAAGCTTGGGAACTACGGCCTGTGGATAGTGACACTCTGTGTCCAGGTTCAGGTGTGTCTCATTTCAGAGGCCATTGCTCAGTATCATCCAGAGAGGTTCTGCATGTTTTACCATACAGTGTATAACTAGCAGCAAGGCAGAGAATGAATATAGCTGCATCTATTTTTTTTATAACTAAACTTTAGTAAGAAATGTAGCGGAGAAATGTAGAGTAGTTTAAACAATAGTAACCGCTAACATATGTGAAATTTCTGCAAGAAGACATTGTTTCCATTAAAGTCTTATCCTCTGACACGATTTTTTTTTTTCTTCTGGGAGAGCTGATTGAAACTTGATTGTAGATATGAATGCTTTTTTCCTCCTTTAAAAGTAACCGGGTGGCAGGGGTACAGTAAGTCGTTGCGGAAACATGTAAGAAGGGAGAGCTTCGGATGCAATACACAATTACAAGTTTCTTTAAGTCCAATTTCATTGTGCTTTTACACATCTGGATAATTAACAAGCATTACATTCTCTCTAGACTATTTTTACAAGTACAATATGCTCCTAACGTGATTTCCATTAGGCTGTTCCAAACATCATTTAAGAACTCAGAAAGATTGCAGACGGAGATTTGAAACCACTGTTCAGCTGTGATGTGGAGACCTTTTTCTCTCGGGGGGGAAATAAAAGACTGAGAACTGAATTCTGAGATCTGTGTGATGTAAGAGGAAAACTGGAGGCTTACTGCTTCTGTAAGCCCCAGCAAATGCAAGCATATACAAACACACCCTAATATCTCTGGGCCTTCTCGTCAGAGGCGAGCTCAAAATAGGGTCACTGTGGGGAAAATGAGCCGTGGAACAATGGTGCTGGAAATTGCAGCTGGAAGCTTCTTTAAATACTAGAAAGGAGTAACAAGGGCAGACGAAAATCCTGACATGTCGATCACTAACCTAGTTTGAATTATTGTGTTAAATAAATACGTTTGTCTGGCTGAGTTCCTCATTTGAGGGTCACTGCTGAATTTTAAAATAATAATGTGTTCAGATTGTTTCTGGCCACACTTTTCCTCTTTCCTTTTATAATCACTTTGATGCTGTTCTGAGCTTTTATGAGGCCAGGGTCTCATCCGATGGTAGAAGGTTAGTGTTAATTCATAGACGTCAGGAGCTTCATTGCCCAGCTGCTGCCCACATTGATGAGCCCCAGCAAGAGATCAGAGAGACCACAGGGCCGAGAGTTGTGGTGGTTGTTGCTCTCGTCGTTGTTACAGACAGAACTCAGAACAAAAGAAGCAAGAGTTCATAAAATTACAGGATTATAGTTGTACGTCCTAAGGGGCCACGTAGTTCATTTCTGATCCATCGGACAGCCACACCTCAATTCTCCCCCCTAAAATAGAGGTTTCTAGTCTACTTAAAATATATCCAGAAAAGAGAAAACTGGGCAAAAAGAACATTAGATTTATTGTCTGGTTGTCTTTTAAAGTGCTCGTGGTGGTCAGAGAATCATTAAATTGAGAAATAAATGATTCAGGAAGAGTAAACTAGTCTGATCATGCAGAAAAAAATGTCTCAACGAGAGTGAAAATAATTGAAATTTCATTATAATGTTTCTGTGTCTGTTTTCCATAAAATAATCCTATAATTGTCTACTGTGTGACAGCCTGAGCCACTCAAGCAATGGAATGATTAATGGAAACAGCAGTGAAGGATTTGTCACACTGACACAGGGCAAGGAAGTGTGTGATAGTCATTAGAAAGCAAAAATGAGATAAACATCATCGTTAGGCTAGCAGATGTGGACTGAACATTGAGGAAACTATTTTGGACACGGTTATAGAACTACCTCTCTCACCATCTTGTTTTCTTTAAATGGTCAGCTTAGCAAGCATGTAGTAGATGAACCCAAGGCTGAGCTCCAGCTTGGGAGACCACAGACTCATAGTCTCCAGGACCATTGACTGAAGTGTGGCTTGATATGAGAAATGGGAGATGTGGAGGCAGCTGAGCCTTGATGGAATTCCAGCCAGGCACGTGATTGGAATGCACAGACCCTTGTTTTCATCATTTTAAAATATGGGAAGATAACATTAACTTTAAATTAGTTCAGTTTGAAGTGCGGGGGGTAGCCTGTTTGTCGTCGATGCTCAGAAATTGAGTAGGTGTTCCTTCTTAATTTCCTGCCTGGATCTATCCCAGATACGCATGGTGGCCACAAAGTGGAGGGTGCCATAAAAATGTAGCTGTTTTAGCCTGAATTTGTCATCACCATCATTAGAGCAACTTAAAATATACGCCCTTCCATCTCAGAAAGAGTTAAAGAGATGCTTTTTTTAAAATTTTTTTAATGTTTTATTTATTCATGAGAGTCAGAGAGGGGGGGGCAGAGGGAGAGGGAGAAGCAGGCTCCCCGCAGAGCAGGGAGCCTGAGGGAGCCTGATGCGGGACTCGATCCCAGGACTCTGCGATCGTGACCTGAGCCGAAGGCAGATGCTTAACCATCTGAGCCACCTAGGCGCCCAAAGAGATGCTTTATTGCCAGGTCTTACAACAAGACAACTTGAATGATAACATCCAATAGAGAAAAAATGTTTAGCAGTAATGTCAGATTAGTCATTTATTTATCAAGTATGTTTTTATGTTCCTACTGTGTGCTGGGCAAGGTACACAATGTGAGAATAATAATCCATGAAATGGCAAACTTCACCCCATCACATAGCGGTCAAGTTTTTGTAACATTTTTTCAGAAGAAATGATTAACTTCACAAGCGCAAGTTCTATGCTTTATTCATTTTTATGTCTTCTCAAATGTCTACCACAATGCCTTTGACAGAAGAGTTGTCTAATAAACTATCACTGAATGAAGACTGTATGATACATCTTTAGCAGTAAAATGATTACTCAAGGAAATTTGGGTTTTTTGGTCCATCTTACTGAAATTACATTTGATAAATGTTCACTTATTGTTCCTAATGGGAAAGTATAGCACTGTTATGCAACAAAGCACATTTCAGGCATGTAAACACATCTTTATATCACCTCAAGGAAGCTAAAATGTGCTCATGCTTATGAATGGATACACTGTTTTGCATAATACTTAGCCTAAATAATTACTGTTGTGCAAGAGGGCTGCATCAGTGAGGAGATCTTGTATAAATTATGCAAATTACATTACTTTATCATACCTTGGAAAGAGTGTAGGTTTGGGAGTAAGTCAGAGCAGGTTAGATTCTAACTCTACCACTTAACTTCTCTGAGCCTCAGTGCCTTCATATTGATATGGGAGTAATGACATCTGCAGCATATGATTAGGGTATGGAACAAATGAGAGCTCTTGGGATCTCCCAGGCTTTGAACTACAGACCCCTGCAGAGCCTTGGAAATACTACGAAGGGTCTGTGGACTCATATGTACCTATTCCGTGCCTTTAGTCTATTTTGAACATATATGCATTAGTGTTTTTCAAATGCAGGTAGGTTAATTCAAGACTCATTCATTCAACAACTGTATTGAGCACTAACAGCATCAGGCACAGGGGCTATACTAACCTACAAAACAGACAGATCTCCCTGTGTTCGTGGATATTCTATTCTAGTGTGGGTGGGAGAATAACTACACAAGTTAAGTAAGTAAAAGTTTGTAGGAAAGTGATAAGGATTTGATGAAAAAAGAGGAAATATAAAATGTAAAAAAACAGGGGGGGAGGGTGTTAAAATTTTAGTCGGGGTGGCCAGGGAAAGCATCCCTAGAAGGTCTCACTGAAGCAAGTAAGGGAGTTAACCATATGGACATCTGGGGGAAGAGCGTTCCAGGTGGAGGGAGCAGCTAAGGCAAAGCCCCCGGTGGAAGGCACAGTACAGGTCACAGTCATGACTGGTCCGAGAGAGGAATGAGCGAGAGGGTAGCAGGGGACAGTGTTAACGAGGTGACAAGATCATGCAATACTTATGTCTCCGAAAAAGCACCCTGCTTTTTCTCTGAGGGACTTGGGGAGTCATCAGGGTTTGAGCAGAGGAGTGGCAAGATCAGATTCATGTTTTAGTAGACCATGTCTTGAAAATAGACTGGATGAGGGGAAGGACAAAAGCAGGGGGGCCAGTTAGGCTAAAGCAATAATCCAGGCAAGAGGTGACAGGACCTGGAGCAAGGTGATGAAGGGGGTGTGTGCAAAGACCCTGGATTCTGGACCTATTTTGACAGAATAGGTAGAGTTGACAAGGTTCACTGATGGACTTTTGTGGGGTGTGAGAGAGAAGGAATGGCACTGGGGTGCCCTGGGTGGCTCAGTGGGTTAAGCGTCTGACTCTTAAATCTCAGCTCAGGTCTCCATCTCAGGGTTGTGAGCTCAAGCTCTGCGATGGGCTCTGCACTGGGCGTGGAGCCTGCTTAAAAAAGAAAAGAAAAATGACACCATGATTTTTGGCCTAAGCAATGAGAACAGAGTTATCACTAATGGGCTGTAAGGAAGGCTTGGGGATTCAAGCTTAATTTTGAACATATGAAGTTTAATATTAGACATATAAGTGGAGATGTCAAAAAGGCAGCTTTTTAATGTAAAAAATGCAAAACTATTTTTTTAAAGATTTTATTTATTTATTTATTTATTTGAGAGAGTGTGGGGAGCAGGGGCGGGGGGAGAGGCAGAGGGAGAGAAAGTCTCAAGCAGACTCTGCACTGAGCGCAGAGCCCAATGTGGAGCTGGATCCCATGACCCTGAGATCATGACCTGAGCCAAAACTGAATCAGAGGCTCAACGGACTGCACCACCCAGGCGCCCCAGTACAAAGCTATTTTTAAAATATTCCTGAATAGTAGCTTTTTTCAGCATAATCTAAAAATAGAGTTATAATGTTTGTGTCCACAAAATATTTTGAAATTGAAAAAGAACCATGTATTTGGAAAGGTTGGAAACGGAGATAATTGTCAAGTGACAATTTCAGGAGCCGGTAAATATACTTTCCATTTTAATACATGTAGATTTCAAATTGCATCATCATACAGAATTTGAAATCTTAATTTTGGCCTTGAGATTTTTTTTCTTTATTAATAAAGTTTTTAATGGCGCTTTCTGGAAAGACAAGCCCTATGGGTGGCAGAATTGAGAATTGTGTCGGTGGCCCACGTTATCTTCTTCTGGAAGGAAATTAGACTGTTCAGCTAGTCCATGTCCCCTTGTCATTTTTTTGTGCACCTCACCGGTGACTTGCATATCACCGGTGCTGTCTGGGGATGCCAAAAGAAGTGAGAGACAGAGCTCTGTGCTATTGTGGAATTTACAGCGTGAGGTAAAATATGTGGTAGGTCTCATGTGGAAATACTGCTGTTTTATTGTTATTTTAATTAGCTTAAACACATGATGGTTATAGCACCAATTTGCGATGGTTCATTTTCACATCTACCCTCTCAGTCGTACGCAGGGAAGTACGTACCAGCCCTCGCACACTATATCCACACCCTCGGCCCCATGGTGACAACGAAGATCAACCTGAAAGGAATTGCTCTTGGAGATGCGTATTCTGATCCTGAATCAGTAGGTGTCTCCTTTTTCCTTTCCATTCTGCCCTTTAAGGAGATGAAATCCCCTTTAATCCAATGGAGGCTCCTCAGACCTTAGAGACCTAACTTGATGGAGGGAAATAATGTTGCCCGGTTGACTTTCTAATGAGTTAAAGCTTTCTCATTTTCTTTATTTTTTATTTTTTTAATTTTATTTTATTATGTTAAAACCTTCTCATTTTTACCAAATGTTTTAAGGTGTCAACTTATTATGTCAGCCTAGGTTGGATGTGAGTGTGAACGTGGGGCATGCGCGTGCGTGTACGTGTGATGTGTGTGTATGTTTGGGGTACGTGTGCGCATTGTGTGTGTTGTGTATGTGTGTGTTCTGTGGGGTACGCACACATGTCTAAGTGTCTTGCTTGGCTAATTCCCGCGTGAGTTTGACAAATGACAGAGGGTTATTTCACCAAGCAAGCAGGCTTCCCTAACTTCTCTCTTTCTCGCCCTGTGTCGTTTGTGTTTCTCTTTTCTCCTCAGATCATAGGGGGCTACGCCACATTCCTGTACCAAATTGGCTTGTTGGATGAGAAGCAGAGACAGTACTTCCAGAAGCAGTGTGATGACTGCGTGAAATACATCAGGGAGAAGAGGTGGCTTCAAGCCTTTGAAGTGAGTTCTGGACCTGCGTTGCCCGGAGCAATGAGAACCATCTGAGCCGGGTCCTCGAAGCATCGTGGTACTCAGGCATTTTGTTGTTAGAGAAGGTGTAGCTGGTACGCTGATGAGGCGGATGAGTGCGGGCTCAAAGTGAAGGAAAGAACCGTCCAGGTCTCTTTGAATTTACTTTGGCTGTATTATAAACCAGCGATCACCTTGGAGTGTTTATCTAGCTATGTCTTTCATTAACTGTTTTGATTTCTTTAAATGCTGTGTAGGCCCTAAAGGCATGCCCTATCACAAGGAAATCAGAGGAAAGGCGACCCAGAAAGTAGATACATATGCTTCAGCATATGCTCGAAACCCTTCAGAAGGGTGATACCCACACACGGCCTTCCAGCTGGAGATGTGGCCTCAGTGTGTGACAAATGTCACATGTTTCTGTGTGTCAGGAACAAAGATGATAAAGTCTAGTGATTTGAAACTTTTACAAAGAGCTGTTGGTATTTGTAAATATTGTCACAATGCTCCCCTAAAATTGAATTTGAGAATCAAATAATATGGTTCTATTCCTTGCCCTTTTTGTTGAGATGGGGGGAGTTATTTAAAATCTGAGACTATACTAAATATTAACATATGGGAGTTTGAGTTTTTGGTTTGGTTTGGTTTGGTTTTGCCAGTGCAGACAAAGATCGTGTATCACTTATCTTTTTTAGGTTGTTTGTTTGTTTGTTTGTTTGCCACCTTTACCATAGAGCCATCATGTTTCACATATTAGTAAATGAGGCAAGGATTGCATTTGGAGGACTTTAGTGTTTTTGTTCTTGGGAACACATCCTGTACTAGTTTACCTAATGGCATTACTGTTGTTAAGGCTGAGGCCTGATATTAATAGTCTTCTAGGCACTGCAGGTCAGCTGGTTCAGATCAAAACAGGAGACATACAAACTCAGGGAGAATGGGGTAACAAGGTTAAGCTCCATTTAACAAGCGGGGTGCCTCGCCCTGCCTGAAATCCCCAAAGCAGTGAATGCCCTTACCATCAGTTCTGACAGCAACAAGATGTGCAGCTGAAACCATCCCTCAAGATGCCAACAGCCTCCCGTGTGCCTGTGCCAGGACACCTGGTGTGGCTGCAGAGTGCGGATTCAGAATTTCTGTGCAATTGTAAATGCAAAGGAAAAGGGATCTTACAGGGACATGTAAGATCCCTCTTCGATGTGCAATGACACTATTTTCAGGTCTGGTTTTAGGCTATCTGTTTAGTAGGCAGAAAGGGTAAAAGGATTGAACCTCCAGAATTTAAAATTAATATCAAATGTTACATCATGTGAGACCAATTGGCAAGTGAGAAATTTAATGTGTTTTTGAAGAAGCATACAGGGATTAAGTGATGTCAAGAGGAAGAACATCTGATGGACCGTAAGGGGTAAGGAAAGCAGAAAGATGTCCTTGCTGCATGCTGCAGCAGCCTGAGCACCGGCAGGATCAACGAAACTGTTGAAAAGTTCAGGTCATTTTGTGTATTCAGAGGTAATGAGAAGCTGGCCCATGAGGTTAGAGCTCTCCCAAACTAGATTCATCAGAAAACAAGGCAAAAGGCACAAAAACCCAAAACAAAACAAGACAAAAACAACAACAACAACAAACCTAGGAAGGTATGCAATGTCTCCGTGACCATTGATCCAATATCTTGAGTGATGAGTTCACTTAATAATCTTTGTTTTATTTTAAGGGAAATAGATAAGCTGATACTTAGGAAAGTAAGCCAGTAGTGGTAGAATGTGTTTCAGCGTATGTAATAGAAGGCTTGGAGAAATCCTGAGACCCGAGAGAGTACAATGTCAAAATCACAAGCCTAAATAATAAAGCCTGTTGGATGCTCTGATCCCTTAATATGATTTAGTTAATAAAAAAGCAGTAACTTGGAGCTGGAGGGAATTTTATAGACTGTCTTCTGCCCCTACACACATGCACACATCCACACTTCACTGATGAGGAGGCTGAGGCCAGGAGGGACTGCATTCAGTGGCCAAAAACCACGTAATAGACTGTGGCAGGCCTAGGACTGGAATCCTTCCGCACCCCCACCGACTCCCACCCTGGTATTCTCCAGTGGTAACTTCCATGCAGTCTGTAAAAATCCTGGAACATTCAGACATTCTGCAAGATGCACCCATCTCTGGCCCTGTATTGTCCCCCTTGCCGTGACAATGTTCTGGATCACAAAGTTCTTTCTGTGAAACAAATTTTGACCAAAACCTGGATCTCACAGGTCTTGACCACCCACCTCACTTGTTTGACAAGAAATGATTTTTGACTCTTTCTGAAATCAGATCCCCATTTTTAAGGGTAGAATTTATATTCCCATTGGTGTTGAAGATAATTTCTTTTTTTTTTTTAAGATTTTATTTATTTACTTAACAGAGAGACACAGCGAGAGAGGGAACACAAGCAGGGGTAGTGGGAGAGGGAGAAGCAGGCCCCGCGGAGCAGGGAGCCCGATGCGGGGCTCAATCCCAGGACCTGGGATCATGACCTGAGCCGAAGGCAGACACCCAACGACTGAGCCACCCAGGCGCCCCTGTTGAAGATAATTTCTAAGGATAAAAAAAAAATGCCACCTATATTCAGGACTACCACTAGCCTATGGTGTTGCCTCTGGGTGGACAAGTTAGAAAAAGACACCTCCTCTGAGTTGACAGAGTCCTGTGGATTCAAGGTTGGGCAAGTGGATGCCACCATTGTGCGAGAATAAAGATGGCTGTTTCTCCAAATGCAGCCCAAGTGTGGTTATCCAGCTTGGCAACCAGCACTTTGGCGGGTTCTCTACCCCTCAGCCAGGCATCCCCAATGCAGTGCACAGTGCGCAGCCAGTGGTCCTGAGTGACCATAGCATTTCTAGAGCATACTTACTACTCCCCCCGCCTTTCCACAAGGACGATCCTTTTCATACTTGGTCTCTAGCCCTGTGGCAATAGCCACTTGGATAAATTAAGTTGCTTCATGTTTGGTAAAGAAGATTAATCTAATAAAATAATGGAATTTTATATTAAACCCAAATGCATGGCCAGAAAGAGGTGAAGACTAAGAGAGACGGCAGTCTGCCCCTTGGAGAGCTAGCGGGTGGGGGGTGGAGCATGTAGGCTGGAGAGGCATGGCCTGGGCTTGAGTCTCTCCTCTGACATTATTAGTGAGGCATCCTTGGTAAGTGACTTAACCTCTGTGTGCCTCCGTTTTCTCACCTGTAAAACTAGGATACTACTGTCCTGAATTCTTACCATGTAAGAAAACCTAAAATCATACCTGATCATTAGTTTTGAAAATGTGTCGAATTCATCCTTTTTACAAGAGCCCCTTACAGACTCAATATCCTCATGCCAAAACGTCCCGATGTTCTCAATCTCTTTTCTAAGTATTCCCTTCATCTTCTTGCTCCACCCAAAACCTGCTTCTCCCCTGCTGCTGTCACTTCCCCTCTCAAGCAGGGGCTGTGTTCTGTCTTAGCTACTTTGTACCACTTGGTTCATGGGTAGAGTGGGCATCCTTCTTGCTCCTCATTGCTGCCTTCAGATCATGTTCTGTCCCTCCAGAAGCACTGAGCTGTGACTCTCACATTCTCACATGATCCCACCCATCACTCCTTACAGTTACCTACCACCCTCTGGCTTTCTCCTTCCCATCCCTGATAACGCCTCACTGTCATTCTGTCTCAAGGGCATCACGCTTGTCATCATTTCTAGTGATTGCAGTGTCTGCGTGAAGGATCCTTTCAATACCTGGCCCTTCAGTTCCTTAGTCTCCTCTCTTTCAATGATCTTATTCTCCTCTTGACCTTAGCTGCTCAGTCTCACTACAAAAAAAAAAAAAAATCTGACAATCACTCCACAGCCTCAGATCCCCATCATGCCATCTTACTCCTCTGAATGTACCAATTCAGAGAACAGTCCTGCAATCTCAGCCCACTGATCCCACTCCCGAGTCATGATCCTTAACCCTTCCAGTCTCAGTTTCTTTCATTACCCAACTGAAACTCAGGTCAGCCCAGCTCCTTTGGCCAAACCACCATCCTGGCTAAAAGCACCTGTCTACACATGACTAGAGAAGGGCATACAACCATGCTGACTGCCCTCACCTCCGCTGATAACCAGTTTTTATTTTTTTTTCAAGATCTTTATTTATTTATTTGAGAGAGAGAGAATGAGAGATAGAGAGCACGAGAGGGAAGAGGGTCAGAGGGAGAAGCAGACTCCCTGCTGAGCAGGGAGCCGGATGTGGGACTCGATCCCAGGACTCCAGGATCATGACCTGAGCCGAAGGCAGTCACTTAACCAACTGAGCCACCCAGGCGCCCCTGATAACCAGTTTTTAAAGTCAGAAGTCCCAAGGGAACTTCCGCCAGTTCCAAGCACCGGCAGGTATGTCCGTAGCCTCTGCCCTCTCTCCTCGTACTATGGGTGAATGGTCAATGATCCATGTTATGTCAGCCCTTCCCTATGAGGCCTTTGGGCTCACTGTTTCCTCTGCCTGGAATGTTCTTTCCCTAGATGTCTGCATGGCTCACTTCCTGCCTTCCTGTAGGTGTCTAGTCAAATGCCACCTTTCTCAGTGAGACCTGTGTTTCCCCCTCCCTGCAGTGCACCTTGCACTCACGCCCACACACACATGCCCACACATGCCGTGACACTTCCTACTCTCCTTCTCCTTTTTAGTTTTCTCCTTAACACTTATCACTCTCATACTGCATGTTTTTCCTATGAGTGCTTGCTTCTTGTCCCCCTCAAGGATATAAGCTCCGGGAGGGAGGACTTGCGCTCTCTTGTTCCCGTGGCTGTGTCCCCAGTGCCTGGGACAGTGTCTAGCCCAGAGAAGAGATGCAATAAATGGTCACCGATGAAACGATGCAGGAATGAGAAAACTATTGAATCAATGCAATGACGAGTGCCTGTGTGTTTTTACCAACCCTGATGTTTTCCTCCTCTCTCTCTCTCCTGACCTAGGTACTGGATAAACTACTAGATGGTGACCTAACAAATAACCCTTCTTACTTCCAGAATATCACAGGATGTCCTAGTTACTACAGCATATTACGGTGCGAGGTAATGACAACATTTTTAAAAAGAGGATAGTGTTTGCTTAAAACTTTTGGCAAAACCAGACTTCTTCCCATTTGAGAAATACTATAGGTGACTTTATACTAGATAAATATGTCCTCACTGTATTGCATTATTTGGTCTACTAATCTATAGGATTTCCCCCCCCCCACCGATGTTGTATATGTTATAATCTGACCATCAAGAATGTCTGATATTCCAGATAACTCAAAATAATCTCTGATTAACACAATTTACCCCCCCCCCCCCCCCTCGTAGAGCTTGTTATACAGAAGTTCTTTTGTCAAGGATTGAGGCCAGGATTGCAGTTCTGGGTATTAGGTTCCAGAACGCCAAGCCTGTAGTGAGTTTCTTGAAAATGTCCACATTATTTGTTCTATACTTAAAACAGCTTGGATAATCAAAACTGCCAAAGCTTTTAGGAAAATATTTGCTTTGTCTTACTTTTAACTTAAGATGGTTTGTGCACTTAGTATGGCCCTCACTTCAAGCCCTTTGGAATATTTCTCAAAATATTCAAGTAGTTTTCTTCCATAAAAGTAGGCCAAAGTTGATGTCTTCTGTGCAAAATTAATCAAATCAAACAAAAGGAGCCAAGGTGGGTATTTGGACTTGTATCATCTTTATCTAGTGTGTATGACAATACATCTTGTTTTTAAAACTGCCTCATTTATGAACTATTTTGTAAATAAAATATAAAGCTAATTTCATTAGAATCTGCCAACCCTGTGGTTTTGGATTTAGATTCTACCAAGAGAAAAACATATGGTAGGCAAGAGAGAAACAGGATTTGTAATCACATTTCTTTTTCCTTTACAAAGTAATATATTCAAAAGATTAGCAAAAATTGAGGATGCACAAAATTGTTGATCTCAAATTCTTTTTTATCCTTTTGTAATTTAAAAAAAAATTTATACCTTTTTTCTTTTAGTATGATGAATATCATAGACTTTACAATATCACAGACTTTTATGCACATTTTTTTTGAGTAAGGCTCATGGACAACTTTTCTTTTGTCTCATGTCCTTCATAAAGTCATCTGTTTTTACACTTGGCATATTTCCCCCCTTCAGTTATGGTTAGCTGATTATTTTATTCGTGTGGTTTTAATAAACAGCAGAACATGGAAAAGAAAGCCTCAGCTTTTAACCCACCAGACCACCACCCTGGCTCCTGTGGTCCATTTGACTTTTGTCCCATAGAGCCTCAGACAAGGAGCAAATTGCTTTTGATAATCTCACCTCTTCTTCGTTTTCCCTGTGTTTGCCTCAAATGGGGTCCTTGAGGTTGAGGGGAGTCAGAGATTGTAGAAGATGACTTACCAAGAAAGGAAAATCGAGCATTTAAATGCAAATGGGGCACTGGCTCTGAAAATATCAGATCATCCAGTTTTGTTGTTAGTAAAATGTAAATTCCCTCAGAACCCCCAAATTAAAAATTTCAGTGTGGAGACCAGTTGATAGTCATGTCTCATCTTGTTCATTATGGTTTATGTTAGGAGAAATTTGCAGCTTTCCCAACATGCTGTTCCTGCCACCCAGTCATGTTCCTTAATATTTTTCTGATGTCGCCTTCTGCCAGGAACCTGAGGACCAAAATTACTATGGGAAATTTTTGTCCCTCCCACAAGTGAGGCAAGCCATCCACGTGGGAAACCGAACCTTTAGTGATGGATCCGAGGTTGAAAAGTACATGCGAGAAGATACAGTAAAGTCCGTTAAGCTCTGGTTAGCTGAACTCATGAACAATTACAAGGTAAGAGAATTACTTCAGTTAACTGTCTATTTCAGGAACTTTTTAGATTACCCAGAGTAGAAGTGACTTTCTCTTGTTTGTAATTCTTCTGCCATTTTGTTTTTACTTTTAGGATATTTTCCAAATACAAATAACAACCCTCAGACTGGTTTGATTTCTTTGAATTAAGTTTTATTTTTGCCTCCTAATTAAGTAACTATCCCTTGATAGTTTCTTAAAATGAAATTCTCTTTGGCACATGCCACGTCTCATCATTTCTGGAGAAAAGAAGTACAGCAGAGCCAAGATGACTGGCCTTGTGGAAGCCAATTTTGCCTTATTGCTTGCTTTATAATATTAATCCCAGTGAAGTCAGGGGTAAATGAAATCAACTGGTTATTCCAAAAAGTGCATTTTACCTCATAATTGTATTCATTTCCATTGCTCTGTAACAATTTTTTCAGTATCTGCTTTAAGCCTAAAACAGTGCTAGACTGTTAGCTTGAAACAATGAATGAGAAAAGGTCCCTGTTTTGAGGAGTATAAATTCAAGCACTTCGTTTATCTGAGATGTTCTGCCTGATTTGCAGCTGGAGGTACCCAAGGAAAGTAAAAGCATGAAGCCCTGAAAATGCAGGCAGATGGGGCATGGACCCTAGAATTTTCACCATGAGGGAAAGATACCAAGAGCAAGGGATGTAGGGAAAAGTCATCCTATGAATTTCTTTCCTGCTACTACTATTCTCACCTCCTCCCCTGATCTTCCTGAGCTGTTATCCTCTGTCCTAGGCCTGGTTTGTGGGGCACCTCCACAGGCTAAGTGTGTTCATGATAGAGGGCACCACCACCTGAGATGAGCCACCTCCTCTCTAGTTCCTGGCAGACGCAAGAGTAATGTTAGAGATGAACAAAAACCAGGGCAGCCAATAATCAACACACCTTTGTATGAATTAGAAAAAAGACAGCCTCCCCTCAGGATTCTTTAGTTCTATTGGTCAAAAAATTCTCCTAATATATTACTTTAATTCGAACCAACCTCTTTACTACCATTTTCTGCCATGAGGAATACACATGTCTACAAGGTCTATGTTAGGAATACTTTCCCTTGGGGATTGTTCTGTGTACAGCCGTCAGTGCTATGCGGGGAGTCCATCGCCCAAGGTACCCTTACTAGATTGTGTTCTGAACTATGCCAGACCTCGAAGGCCCATGTTTTGGTGCTGTCTCTAGTACACAGCTCTAGTTGAGTCCCTCGACATACAACCCTTATTGAAAAAAAATCTAAGGTCAATGGCATGCAGCCTACAAACCCATTATAAATTTGCAGAATTTGATGAAATACTTTCTAAGAAAGAAAGAGTCTAGCTAGATGAGGTCAGAATTTCAACCGTCCTTGTATTTGGTTCCATCGGGGTCCTGAGTGCTTGCCTACTAGGAGCCTTCTCTGCACACCTTTTTTTTTTAGAGAGAGATTTTATTTATTTCAGAGAGAGAGAGAGTTCATGAGCAGGGGGCAAGGGTATAGGGAGAAGCAGACTCCCCGCTGAGCAGGGAGCCCAACACAGGACTCCATCCCAGGACCCTGAGATCATGACCTGAGCCAAAGGTAGATGCCGAACCAGCTGAGCCACCCAGGCGCCCCTCTGCACACCTTTTTAAAGCACTTAGTTGGTTGTCCTTGTCTCTGAGCTCTCAGACAATGTTGTCTCTACTGCTGTGGCCACATTTAGCATCCTGGAATGTCATTGCAGGCTGTCCATTCCAACACCAGCCTGGAGCAGATGTCAATTACCAATGAATGAATGAATGAAAAATCTGTTCTATAAATTAGTGCTACATCAAAGATATATCTAATAAATTTGTCCGTGATTCATTAGATATTATCTACAAATTCATTAGGCCAAAAAGAGCCAAGCACTTGTGTTTTCAAGACATAAACAATGGGCTATAATATAACATTAAAGAATACGAAGTGGGGTTTTTTTTTTTTGAGTGGAGAGCAGATAAGGAAGTTCTACGTACATTTTTTTGTGCCTTTGGGAGATACATTTTCTCACTGTCTAAATCTCACTAGAATATGATTCTTTTCTCAGCCAAGGGAGGATAGGGAGGAACATGCAGCTCACCTGATAAAAACTCTCCTGATACTGACTAATCACCATAGAGTATCCCCTTGATTGATGAAGAATATATTGATTAAAATGATCCACTATTTCGATATGTAAACATCTCTGTCCCTGTTTCCCATGTATCTTAAACCTACCAAAATGAGTTCCAATGAAATCAGAATATTCTTTAAACTTTAAACTCCTAATCAGTTGTCAGAAAAAAAGAGGATAGATTGGTGGTACAGATAAACCATGCTTCCATAAAGAAAGAGAACAAAGTATGCAGTCAGTCTGAGCACAGACCAAAAGTGACTGCTGCTGAAACAGACTACATATTCATTGCTACAGCTGATGTTGCCTACTGGGCAATGATTATCTTTGGCTTGTTGTCTGTTAATGGTGGTGAACCCCGATGTATGTGCAATAGAATCAGAATAACCTATGTTGTCTTAAAACATTAGTACCCTCAAAATTATATTTATGCAAGTCTCAGTGCTAATTTGTCATAGAAAATAGCATACATGTTTCTATTCATAGGAACATGGACATCTTTTTCCAGTACTAGATTCATTTTAGGCAATGTGGAGTATCTCTGATGGCCTGAGGAAGACCTTCATCAGTTTCTGGGAACTAAGAGAATGCCTGTAGCACATCAGTTTCTGTGTGAGCTTCAGAGAAACATAATCCTTTTCTTGTAATGACTTACAGGGAATGTGTACTCAAAGTCATTCTCTTCCATTAACTTCAGATGTTTGGGCGGTAAATTGAAATATACTAGCAGTTTCCAAAATAAGTAGGAGAAGAAATAACCCGTTGGACTATTGGAATTCTCATGATTAAGTCAGATTACAATACTATCAGGATTTTTAGAGTTAGCTGGGTCATAAAGCATGATGGTTATGAGCATGGGTTCTTAAATATTTTGAGTTTGAATTCTGGCTCACCATTCACTAGCTGTGTTCCTCTGGAGGAAGATAACTTATAACCTCTCTGTTCTTCAGCTTTCTTCTCTGTAAAATGGGGATAATAATAGTACTTATAGGTGAGTTCTTTGAGGTTTAAATGGATTACATATGTAAAAACACTTAGAATAATGACTAGTGGTTAGAAAGTGCTTGAAAATATAGGCTATTACCAATGATGTTCAACAAATTTTAGCGATAGTCCTTAAGCACATGATACATACAAAAGTTATATAAGAAACCCTGAAAAACACAAAAATAAGAAAGACTTAACAGACTTTTGGTTTCCAGTTCAGCATGTAAGAAGCTTAGAATTTACCACTCGATCTGAAGAATAAGTAAAAAGTTAACCAAACTGAAAAGTCAACAACTCTTCTTAGATCTATGAGAGAAGTGAGGTCAGAGGGCAAACTACTTCTCCACAAGTTGTAAAGAGGCTGATACAGAGAACCACAACTTATCTGAGTAGAAACTTCCGTAGTAACCAATGCCAAGGTAGAAAAACCTGAACTGTAAGTTTTTACAATAGGAAAATGAACAACCCATTAAAAAATGGTCAAAGACCTTAACACACCCAAGTCTTAAGACCTTAACCTCACTCAAGAAGATATACAGATGGCATGTAAGCCTTTGCAGAGATGTTCAACATGACATGTCATCAGAGAGTTGCAAATGTAAACAATGAGATGCCACTACGCACCTATGAGAATGGCCAAAATCCAGAACACTGACAACACCAAGTGCTAGGGAGGATGCAGAGCAACAGGAACTCTCATTCATTGCTGGTGGGAATGCACAATAGTATAGCCACTTTGGAAGACAGTTTGGCAGTTTGTTGTTTGCTTGTGGTTTTGTTTGTTTTTTTTTTATAAAACTAAACAACTTTTACCATATAATCCAGTATTCACACTCCATGGTATTTACCCTAATGGATTGAAAAATCATGCCTACAGAAAATCCTTCATGCAGGTATTTACAGCAGCTTTATTCATAATTGCCAAAACTTGGAAGCAAGAAGATGTCCTTTAGTAGGTGAATGGATAAACTGGGTAGTGTAGACAATTAGACAATATTATTCAGCACTGAAAAGAATGAGCTGTCAAGCAATGAAAAGACATGGAGGAAACTTAAATGAAAGAAGTCCATATGAAAAAGCTACACACTGTAGGTTTCCCACCATATAAGATTCTGGAAAAGGCAAAGCTATGGAGACAGTCAAAGGTTAACTTGTTGCCAGGGATTAGGGGGGAGGGTGAAGTGAATAGGCAGGGCACAGAAGATCTTTAGGGTGGTGAAACTATTCTGTATGATATTACAGTGGTAGATCCATGTCATTATGCATTTGTCAAAATCCATTGTCTATATACCACCTCGAGTGAACCCTGATGTAAACTAGGGATGTTGAGTGATAACAATGTATTAGGGTAGGTTCCTGTATTGTAACAAACGTACCACTAGGGTGGGGGAAGGTGATGGTGGGGGAGTTTGTGCATATGTGGGGATAGGGGAGAGAATGGAACCGGTCTCACTTTCTGCTCAACTTTGCTGTGTGCCTAAGCTGCTCTAAAAAAGTAAAGCTCGTGAATTAAAAAACAAAAAAGACTTGATTGTCTGCCTAGTGAAAGAGATAGATACCAGTATAGTTGATAAAAGGTAGACTCAATTTCTACTTCCAGCACAATGATAGAGTAGACACTGAAAGACCCCTTCATTGAAACACAACTAAATTCAGATGAAATTGCAACAAATATAGTTGCCATGCTTTTAGCAAAAGAAGATCTCAAAGTGAAAAAAGAAAGCAGAAACAAAGGAAAACAAAGATAGGGAACTGAATTCTGTGGAACAGGAGCAGTAACACAGGGTGGCCCTAAAGATCAATGTCCTCAGCTCTGCAATTAGTGACTGGACCATGGGCCCAAGTAAGGTAAAGTTGCTGAGCTGAGGGCCTGGTGCCAAGCCTGGGACACATGAGGGGCTAAATGGTCCCGTATTGGTAGTGAACTCTGGCAACCAACAAAAGCAAATACACAACACCTGGAGATATTTGGGGTTTTCAGATTTTTATTAGCTAAGTTCAACACAAAAGTAAGCTCATTATCAACAATCACCCACTCTGCAGGTAAACAGGCTCCCATTGCTGAGGATAAGCAGAAACAACTACAAAAGATGTGAATATCCAAGGCACTGCAGGTATCGGAACTATAAGGGATAGAAGATAACTAACTAGGTATGAAATATTTAAACACATAGAAAAGAAGTTTAAAAATAAGCAGTAAACAAAGAACCATCAAATATGGCTAGGCCAACCTGAAGGAGAAGCAGTAAGAACTGTTAAAAATGAAAAATACAGTTGTTGTATTTAAAACCTAGTGCTTGGGATAAAGAACAGATTAGACATTGCTGCCAATAAAATTCACAGATTAGAAGAAATTAACCAAAATGAGACATAGTAAGACAAAGAAGATTTGGATAATATAATTAGCCAGCTTGATCTAATGAAGATATATAAACCTCTAAACATAATAATTAGCAAGTCTCAAGTATTTTAAAGAATTTGCATCATACAGTCCATACTCTCTGACCATATACCATGAAATTTAGAAATCAGTAATAATGATATACATACAAATACCCCAAAAATATAAATAAAAATGTAAATCCATATAACTTGTGTATCAAAAAAGTTATGTTCAAAAAAGGATGAAAACTACATATATAGTGAATGTTAAAAAATAAAAAATTTTTTTTCATCCAAATAGATGCAAAAAAGTGGATTTTTAATAAAATTATAACGCATTTACGATAAAATTTTTAGCAAACTAGGAATAGTGTCTGTATTAGTTTCTTACAGCTGCTGTAATACCATTACCACAGACTTGATGGCACGAACTACAAAAATTTATTTTTTCACAATTCTGTAGGATAGAAATCTAACGTCACTTTCACTGGGCTGAAATCAAGGTCTCAGTGGGGCTCCACTCCCTCTGGAAGCTCTATGGGATAATCCATTCCTTGCCACTTCCAGCTTTTGGTGGCTGTTGGCATTCCTTGGCTTGTGGCTACATCATTCCGATCTCTGCCTCTGTGGTCACATGGACTTCTTTTGGTTTATGGTCAAATATTCTTCTGCCTCCCTCTTATAAGGTTACATGAGATTACATTTAGGGACCTCCTAGATAATCTAGGATAATCTCCCTATCTCAAGATGTTTAACTTAATCACATTTGCAAAGTCTGTCTTCCTCCTTCCTTTGTACCTTTGTTCATTTGTTCCTTCCTTCCTTCATTTTTTATTTGCTATACAAGGTGGCATTCACAGGTTCCAGGGAGTAGGGCTGGGTATCTTTGGGGAGGAGGAATTACTCAGCCTAGCACACAGTATGAGACTTTCTTGACTTGGTAAAAATCTACCAAGAGCCTACAATAAGCATTATTCTGTTTCATAAAACAGAATACACATTGCTTTAAAAATCAGAGTTCATTATGGCATCAACAAATTTTAAAAGATGAATGGGGGAAATTCCAGTTACTAACTGTGTAAAGAATAATGGAATCATGATGTGACAAATAGTACGGTAAAAGTTGTTTCAGGCAAGAATCACCAACGGATGCTAAATTTAGTGAGTGAAACTGTGACGAGAAACGGTATCAACATAGTCCCAAAGTATTGCCCTTCAACATATTTATGATGAAAAGAAAATTAGTAACTTTACAGTAGAGAAACCTGGCATATAGGAACCTAAGTTAACCTGGCATATATGACCTAAGTTAACATTACCATTAATGGGACAAATCAACATTATAGGCCTCTGATGTGTTATACTAAGAAGACACAGTAACATTAATGTGATATTCTTCAGAAAAGCATCTAACAGGAATTTGATATGAGGAAACATCAGACAAACTCAAATTGGGGAACATTTCACAAAATAATTGCTAGTGCTTGTCAAAAGGTCATGAAAGACCAAGGAAGAAGAAGAAGGAGGAAGGAAGAAGGAGGGAGGGAGGGAGGGAATGAAGGAAGGAGGAAGGGAGGGAGGGCAGGAAGGGAGAGAGGAAGGAAGGAAGGGGAAACAAAGAAAGGGAGAGAAAGAAGGAGGAGGAGGAGGAAAAAAGAAGAGAAAAAAAAAAGAAAACAAAAAACAAAAAACCAACCTGAAGGACTAAGGAGACTTGAAACTTGAATATATACAATTTGTGACCTAGAACCTAGAACCAGAAAAGGATTATTAGGTGACAAATGGAAAATTTTGATTAAAATCTGTAGAATAGAAAATGGTTTATATCAATGTTAATTTTCTGGTTTTAATGATTTCTGGTTATGTTAGATGTTAATAATTTGAAGGCTACCTAAAGGGTAGGAATTCTTCATACTATTTCCTAACAGCTTTATTGGGGATACAGTTCACATACTGAAGAATTTACCCATTTATAATGTTCAAGTCTGTGGTTTTTCGGATATTCACAAATGTTTGCAACCATTACCACTATTTAATTTCAGAACATTTTGTCACCTCCCAAAAAATCCCTTATCCTTTAGCAGTAACTCCCACATTCTCCCTTTCTCCAGCCCCTGACAACTACTACTCTACTGTTTCTATGGATTTGCCTATTTGGGACATTGTATATAAATGGAAGCCTACAATATGTGGCCTTTTGTAACTGGCTTCTTTCACTGATCACAGTGTTTTCAGGTTCATCCATGTAGCTACGTATCAGTACTCATTCCTTTTTATTTTCAAATACTATTTCAGTGTATTGATATGCCCCATTTTATTCATCCATTCATCAGTTATTCCCACTTCCTGACTATTACGAATAATGCTGCCGTGAGCAGAAGAACACGTAGAGAATAAAACACGAAAACAAGCAAAAATAAACAATATATTATTTTGAGATACATGCATAAGAAGTAAAACCTTTTTTCAAAAGTAGGGAAATTCTAAACGTAAATCTCAGGGTAGTGGTTCTCCCTGTGGGGTAGACAGAGGGTTGGGACAGGGAAGTACTCTGGGTAGATTCACTGATACTGGTAACACACTGGTTCTTAGGGTAGCTGGTGCATTTGTGAATGTCTGCTTATGCTTCCTAATGCTTCCTAACCTACAGATACAGTATAATAATCCCTTGCCATATATATAGTATATATAATATATATAGTATACATGTATATATAGTATACATAATTTTGAAGGAGGCAGACTGTGCTTTGCAGAGATTTAACTGACCATGTTTTTGAGCATGTGGACTGCTTAGTATGGCCATGCCTTTAAACTCCCTCAGCATATGACAGAGATTTGCAAGGCATTATAGGGGAGACAAAGACACTTACCTACTCTCACAGAGAATTCAATCAATTTTCCTCACGGGGAGACATTGATTACATAATCCAAAATAGTAGGTAATTAAAATAATCTTTTTCTACCTCACCTTATATGCCCATTACTGGGCAATAAATTTACCTTACAAATCATCTTCTATTCCAGCTCCCTGATATTTCGTGTTAAGGTGTGTTCAGTGTCATGTGTCAAGCTGCCTAGAATTTAAATTTTCCCTCACTCCCTCATCTGTAAAATCGTATTTGTCTCATAGATAATAAGCATAATAATGGCAGCCATGTTACCTTCTTATTCACCGCTCTATGCAGGGCACCTAGCACAGTGTCTGACACGTAGTAGGCACTCAATAAACTTTAATGATGAAAGAATTGTCACGGTTGGGGGGGTGGTGCCAGGGTGGCCCAGTCGGTTAAGCATCTGCCTTCGGCTCAGGTCATGATCCCAGTGTCCTGGGATCGAGCCCCATGACTGGCTCCCTACTGAGTGGGGAGCCTGCTTCTCCCTCTCCCTCTGCTGCTCCCCCGCTGGTGTGCACTCTCTCTCTGTGTGTGTGTGTCAAATAAATAAATAAATAAAATCTTATTTAAAAAAAAAAGAAAATTTAATTGTCATGGGAGAAAGGAAATAATGTCAGAGGGCTTCATAGAGAATAGATGTTGCCTAATACATTTTACTTCCTTTAATTTGCCCTTCTGCTACCATTCTGAAACTGCATTTCCACTCTGGCTATAGTTTACATTGCTCCTTTAGCTTTAGAAGCACCTGGGAAGCCTCAAAAAAAAAAAACAAAAAAAAACTAATCGTCGCCCGCTCCACCAAAGGTTCTGATTTAGTTGCCTGGTATAGCGCCTACCACATAGTAGTGTGAATAAACTTGGAAGGAAAGGAGGGGAAAATAGGAGAGAATGATAGAAAAAAGACAGGAGGTTTGTTCATTTATACCACAGCTGTTTTTACAATAAACTCAGATTTTATTTTAGTAACTGCAGGTAATTCACCAGTCTGATTACCATTGATTACGTGTATTATGTTCCTTTCTCTTTAAGCAGCATTTTTTAAAAACAAAAACAAGTACACTCTCATACATTGATTATAAGATGTATCTTGACTCTTAAAATAATAAAATGTGGTAGGGAGTGGAAAGGGTCTCTCTAACTAGGAAATGCAGCCCATGCTCCGTAACAGCTATTGGCTTTGAATAGCCTGTTCTTTGTAATGCTCCACACCCTGGTCCTTTAGCCCTTTCTGATAAAGAAGTTACACTGTTCTTGTGATGATTCTTGTTAAAAAAATTTTTGAATATGTTTTTAACCTCCCTTTATCTGGTTATAGTTCTTGCCTTCCCAAAAATATATGAGCTATGTAAGTGTACATGAGAGAGAATGTGAGTGTGTGTGTGTGTGTATTTCCTGTGTGAAACCATTATTTCAACCAACATATATATATATATATATATATATATATATACACACACACATACCTAAAGGCCATTTGGATCAAAAGCAAAGCTTTGTCCTTGGATTTGAAGTTGCTTCTGTTGCTAAGTTGTTTGGAAGGCCACTGCAAATTCAGGAGGTACCATCTCCAAATGCCAGTTCCTCCCTCCACGTGCTTATACTTTTAAAGGTTGAATTGTCCTGGGGGGCTTAGTTTGTGGTGTTTAAAAGTTCATCTTGTCAGGAAATTGTAAATATAAAGTTACTTTTCCCTGTCATTTCTCATTCTGCAGCTCATTAAATTTCAGCTAATTGCATCTTCAAAATTCAGGATCCTAATTGTTTCTCAGCTCTACCACCAGAGCAAAATCTTAACACCCAGGTCGTTAGAGTTCTCTTTACTTATCCCAGGCCATCAGAAGATCTTCCTTTAGAAATGGGCAGTGCCTGATTAATGAATGTGACTTAGAAGTTTGAAAGGTAAATATTTCTAGTAAATCTAACTCATTTTAGCGGTCATTCTAATTGCTTGTGGCATTTTCCTTAACGACATCTTCTAATGGTAAAATGGCAATCATGGCCAGGAAACGAGATTTGACAAATAACAATTTCTAGCATACAAGCAAACTTGGAACGCTTAAATAGGTCTGATTCTTCAACTTTTTAGGTGGACTCTAAGCTTCCATCAAAGCATGATGGGAAGAGTCTGGCTTTGTTGACTCTAAGCTGACGTGATCACTGGACGCTCCCTCCCTTCCAAACCCTTTGAAGACAATGAAGGGATGTCAGGACCATTCTATGAAAAACTTCTGGGAGGAAGAAGTAGCTCCCAGTGAAGCCTAACTAAAGACAGGGAAGCTAATCCTGGGACATTTGTTTTATGTAATCATAGCCTATAGAAAAGCAACTGCCACTTTATAGGCAAATAAAAATAGCATATGTCTGAAAACCAATTTCTACTGCAGACTTCCTTATGAATTCATTTTACCTGTTTCAGTTATAATCCAAGTGCAAGCAAGAGCGGCATTCATTTTTTTTTTTTTTTATGAACGGACTTCTACTGGGCTTCTTTAATTTTTAAGCATTTCGATGAAGAAAGGGGAAAGAGAATACCCATAAATTATGAAACAGACTTTGATTTCACCCAAACCTGCCATGCTTCCGACACCTTTTCTTGTTTGTCCTTTAAATTTGCGTTGGGATGAAAGGTTCGAATGAGAACCAACACGTATTTTTATTTTCTCTTACTTATTTCTTTAAGCTGTTTGAAAATATATTCTGTGTGAATTGGTTTGTTTTCAGTTGCTTTGCCTGGGGAGCACCGTCATTGTTTTGCAAGGGCTTTATTTTGTCGTCGCGTGGCGCTCAAAACATTAGAATGTACGTTTGTGATTTATGGCAACAGGAAACGTAGAATTTAATCTAGAGTCACCTAAATAGGGCAAGGTGAGGGCGGTATGAGGAGAAAGATAATAAATGGCCATACCATTTGGCAGGTAGCTTCCACGGATCTCAACATCAATATGCTGAGAAATGCATATTTAAATCCAGTTGCTATGAAAGCCAACTGCTATGAATACAGGCAATTATATCAGTTGAGTTTACGTTGAAAAGATAAATAGGGAAAGAGTGGAGAGAGTCGTCCTTTCCAGATCCAGTGAGGAGTGTCTCTTGTGCAATAACCATCACCACACTGCAGTAGTTTCTCCATCTTTCGTCCTCACCCCATAGTATGACAGGAGAAGGTGCCAAACACTGACACAAATGTTATAAAACACTGGACTGTGGGAAACCAGGGTGTGCCCACCACCATCCTCTGGGGAGTGGGAGGAAAATAGTAAAGTCTTAAATTCTTTTAATTTTAAAAAAAGAAAATTAAAAAAAAAAGGTCTGCAAATTTTAATAGTTGGATTGGCACTGGGCGCCTATTTGATCTCTATGTTAAAGAGTCACATATTTAGCTGGGCTGGAGCCGAATGCCCAAAGCCAGTGTTTTGGTTTTTCTAACCTTCGCCACATCATTTGAGCCCAGTGGGCCCACAGCCCATTGACTCCAGGTTTAGTGCTTTTTCCGCTAGAGTTTCCTCTTCTTCCATCTGAGTATGACTTAATTCAGTGGCAGTTGACCTGGTCTGTGGGTCCAAAAGGGGAGGCAATGTTCACACACTTGCCGCTGCCTGAGGAAACCACAGTTACAGCCCCCGGGGCTCTTCCAGAGCCGTGGTGTCACTGGATTGGCCTGCCCTGCTCTGTAGAAGTTGCCCAGTCACACCCCTGCCATGGGTCAGTCTGTGCCGTCAACTTGATTTTTATGAGCAACTCCCACGTCTTGTCACTGGGTACCAGTCTACAGGGTTCCTGTGCTGAGTGACACGTGACTGGATGAAAACTGGAAACTTCAACCAGGTTTTTTGAAAGAAGAGCAGGGCAGGCACCCCTGACCTCCTATGTCTTGACTCTCCTCTGTCTCCCTGGGCTCCGTTCACTCTGAATATTCATGTCTGTTTCTTCATCCTCTTCAGAGTCCTCATATTTATTACAGTGATTTGCACAATCCTTTTGAGCTTATTCTCTGGAAAAAATAGGCAAAAAGTGCTTTACTTACCAAACAAGGGGGAGTTATGTTTTTGGGAGAAGAGAAAAAAAAAACCCAAACGAATTGCACGCTCCTGGAGTGGCTTTGATGGAATATCACTACTGAGAGTATGGGGAAGAGAATCTTGCATGTAGCTGATACCAGGTTTCTCTGTGTAGGTGAAAACATAAAGAGCACAGAGCATCAGTGAGACTTTATTTATTTATTTATTTTAATTTGGTGAGGACAAGGGAACTGTATGACCAGGTACGTGTCTTCTCTCATGAGGACATCAGCCTGGTTGGAAACTTTTCACTAACTTTGCTGCTCCCCTGGGGACTGCTGAAAACAGGTGAATTAGACTTTTAGAAGTGGCTTTTCTGGTTCCTTGGATGAGTCCCTAATTACTCTTAGTCTTCTAATATAAAAGGCAAAGTAATCCTCATTTGCAGAGAACTAGAACTTTCTCAGGCTGGAAGGGAAGTTTGTCATGGGAGAAGAGAAAGCCGACGGGTTGACCTGTGTCAAAGGCCAGCCAGAATCCAGAGTGGACTGCACCTTGCTGAGTGCTCTACCCCTGGGGTAGCGGAGGGCCTCCCTTCCCACTGTTTGTGTTCCTTTGGGACCTTCTGAGCACTTCCTTTTTTTTTTTTTTTTAAGATTTTATTTATTTATTTGACGGAGAGAGAGGCAGCGCGAGAGGGAACACAAGCAGGGGGAGAGGGAGAGGGAGAAGCGGGCTTCCCGCGGAGCAGGGAGCCCGAAGCGGGGCTCGATCCCAGGACCCCGGGACCATGACCTGAGCCGAGGGCAGACGCTTAACCCACTGAGCCACCCAGGCACCCCTTCTGAGCACTTCTAAATTGATGCCTGTTGAGGTTGTTGGGCATTTCTCCTCTGGCAGACCACCCTGCTCTCTGTTGATCCTTGGGATAGCTTCAGCAGGGAGGTCATTTCCTTGCCCTTCCCGCGCAGAAGGGAGGGCAAGCCCCAGTAACACTGCATAGTGTCAGGGCCTCCACTTCCCTTTTTTCCCCTCTCAGAATCCTTGGTGGACCCACTCAGATCTATAGCAACGCTCTTTATGTTTGAACTTGAGTGACAGGGATGTCGAGGAGCGGGCAGCTGGAAGGGCACTTGACGACAAAGGGTTTTCTACAGCTCCTATCTATTGCCAGAATAACTGAGACTGTAGGGACGGCTCCCGCTCCTGCACATGGACTGTTTTCCGGTTTCCTGAGTCCAGCTCAGTGAACTGCAGATTGCTCCTTTCGGAGTGGCTATCCTTGGAAGTTGTGTCTGTCATTTGGCAACTGTTGACAAAGGGACAGATTTTCTTTGCAGGATCGACCAAACCCAAGGTATACGTGCCTGATGTCCAAGAGAAATATAATACAAGCCACTATGTGGTTTTAAATTTTCCAGAAGGAACATTAAAAATATATAAAGAAACAGGTGAAATTAATTTTAATAACATTTTTGTTAACCCAGTATACCCAAAATATTATATCTACGTGCCATCAATATTAAGAAATTATTGAGATATTTTACATTCTTTTCTTTGTAGGAAGTCATCAAAATCCAGTGTGAATCTTAGACTGATAGCACATCTCAATTTGGACTAGCCATGTTCCAAGTGCTCACTAGTCCCATGTGGCTGGTGGCTACTATATTGATTAGTGCAGGTCAATACCTGTAGACTTAATTACAGTATTTTTTATTTGTTCCATGGGACTGTTTCTTGTTGGTTGGGGTGAGTGCAAACGTATACTCACTAATGAAGTCCATTTAATAATGTGGGAAAGGAAAGAATTGGCTCCCTGGCCTCCCTTTCAGTAGAGTAATAACATTGGCAAGCATGAGACAGTCTTTGGAGATGACCCTTGGTGTGATCTTGAAGCTGGCATTCGGAGAACCAGGGAGGACAGTTCCTCTCTGGAGAGACTCGTCTGGGAAATGGACAGGCCTGCTCCTGGGGCAATTTCAGTTCCTTAAATCCAGTTATTGTGAGGAGGGTCAGAGGAGACTCTTAAGAGGTTAGGGAATCAGAAAAGGGCTCTGAGGGCAGACTCTGAAACAAGAAGCCAAGCAAAGACTCCCCTCGAGTGGGCCCCTACTGGAGGAAATATATTATTCTGGGTCATTATTAGAAGTAATTTTAAGTGTGCTATTCTAGTTAAATTTCTAGTAGTTAAATTTTCTTTCAAAGAGCCTTGGGTTGCAGTGATGGCTTACTGGATCCTTTTCAAGTTGGCTTTGCTTCTTGTTCCCCTCCAAAAGCAACTGAATTATTTGGAGTTAAGTTGCAAGTAAGCAGGAATAATTTTCTTTGGCCAAAAGACATTATTTGTATAATCGCTGGATGCTCACTCCAACTTGTTTCTCCACTTTCGTTTTTCTTTACTCGTCTTGGCATAACCAGCTGGTGGGGGAATGGCAGGCACATGGGGGTGTTTATTCTAAGTTCATTTTCCCTCTTTCTTTGTCTTCCCTTCTCCTTAAACTTGAAAGCAAAATATGTCCCTTTTGAAGAACAGCTTGGTGGCAGAAGTGACTACTGTTTCATTCGGTGGTTGCGTTATTTTCCCACCAGTCTTCTCTAGGCAGGCCCTGAGGACTCCGGCTTCCTGCAGTATCGCCAGGAAGAAGTAGGGCCGAAAGTGCAAGCCATGGGCAGCTGCGACTGAGACATTGTCCGTGAAAGGATAATCGCTCTGCCTGCCGTCGCCAACATTCTGGAACATTATCCTCCACAGCTCAAGTTCAGTTTCTCTTTTGCAGTCGAGGTTTTGGGAAACCCTCAGGAATTGCCCTAGGCTGAAGGGGATATTAGCGAAGTTAATTCTCTTCTGTTCAGGAGAAAGGCACCGGTGGGTCATGCTAATTGCCTCAGGCAGAAAGAACTCCCGGCTACATTGGGGTTTGTAATAGAAGAATGATAAGTAAGGCAGCCAGAAGAGGAAGTGTGGAGGGCTGCTTTGTGGGAGTTTCATTGATTTAGCATCTGTAGGGAAAGCTTCTTTTCTAAAAGAAAAAAATTTTTTTTGATTAGTGCCCAGGAGAACATTCAAAACTAAGACAGATAGCGGCCAACCGGGACCACTGTGCAGCCTGGAATAGTGTAGGCTGCTGTTCAATCATTTCCCCAAACAGGAAACCACAAAATGTTAGAGATTAAGGTCACTAGATCACTGGGAAAAGAGCATAACTTTGTCTGCAAAGTATTATGATGGATTGTAAATGGGCCAAATATAAGCATAAATCTCTCGTCTAAAAAATGCGACAACAAAAATCCAGTCTTCTCGCAAAAGCACAGTTTGCTTTCCTGTCGTACTGAGAGACCAGAGCCCCCTTTGGCGGCATTTCAGTGATTTTCCTAATAAGTAGAGGAATAGTGGGGGAAGCAGAGAGAAAAGCTTTGTGTTCTGTCAGTAACACGTGTGTTTCAGTTTGGGTTTAAAAAAAAAAAAAAGCTAAGGTTTAGATCAGTAAGTGGCCCTCACATGATTTATTTTCAGTCTAAACACTTTTCTACTGGTGACAGTGAAAATATATCAAAATCAGACTCATATACCTTTCTGCCCCAAATCCCTTCTTTCAAGTATTCAGTTGTACAGCCACCATGAAAAGCACAGATGTCTTTTTTCCCCTTTGAGTATTGTATGCGACCCCCCTAAATTACTTGAAGTCAGAATCTGACTTTGGGAAGGGGCGGGGTATTTTCAGGCGAGTCTGCAGGTAAACTAACTGGTCTGTGGCCATCTTGGGTAATGGTTGGTTTCTTTATATCTGCCTGGAAAATATTTGCCCTTCAGAGGTGTGCATTGTGTAAAATAAGGTTAATTATCATCTGATTCTGTTCATCAGGTCTTTACTAGGGAGAGGTTTTCTTGCTGAGAGAGTTAAATCCATGAAAAAAACTGATGTATATATATATCGAGAACCTGAAAAGTTTCTGGTTTAAAATGTTAAAATGACTAGATTTTAGAAAGATTTAAATGGAACTGACTTTTTCATTGACCCCTCTTTTAGGAGAACTTAGAGATGAAAGAGTAAATGTGCCTCTCCTCTTCTAATTATTAGAAGAATTTTGGAAAGTTAAAAAAAAGTCTGGAGTGTTAGGAGGGTAGGGGTCACATCTTTTCATATCTGTTCCCTGGGTGTCTAGTCCTCAGGCTCTCCATGAATATTTACTATTGAATAAGTAGAGATTTCCAAGGAGCAGATTAAACAAGCCAACAAACAAAACACACTCCATATATAAGTGAGCATGTACTCTTTCCTCCAACTCAGCCAAAAGGCCACTTCCCTTCCATTTTTCAATGGAAGTGAAATTTCAGCTGCCTGTGGATCCAGGAAGGAAAGGAAATAAATGAATAGAGTTGGATTGAGACCTGTTGATCTTTCTTTTTTACCGATGACAAAGACAGATACAGAGAAACGTTTTCCTCTTGTAAGACAAACAATAGTCTAAGCACTGAGTCAATGACAGGTGCCCTTGCACCTCTGTGCAAGGGTAGGGGTGGGAAGCACTGAGGAAGGGGTGGGGCTGGCCTGAGGGGGACAGCCACTGCCTGGGGTTAGTTAGCTCACTGTGGGTGAGTGGAAATCCAGGCAAGTCTTGGTCAGATCTCCCAGTAGTTCAATGCCAGCATCTAATTGGAAAAGCAGCAGCAACACCATGTAGACCACATGAGCGTCTGTCTGCAAGCTGAACGCAGGCCTTGAGCAGCCAATTTAAAACCTCTGCATTCCACTACAGAAATGGACTTTTCAGATTTTTCTTGATCAAAAGTAACCACGACATTGATAAAATCCTGCTCTTCAGGTTACAGGATACTTTTGCATCTCCCCTCCCATCCGGCCCTCCCTACAATCCCAGAATATAAAATAGTCCACCTCATGGAGGAGAAGATTAAGTAAGGCTCAGAGTGAATCAATGACATACCCAAGGTCACCTGGTAAGCCCAGGCCTCGGGAGGCTGAGCTGGGGCTGGGGGGCTGGAGCTCAGGCCTTCCGTCTGCACGCATCATACTATTTTTATGAGCCTCTGCTGTTTGTTTTGTCAAACTGATGAGCTAGTGCAGTTGTATTGGAATTATAACTCTTATTATGACCTAAATCACAATTGTAATTCACAGGTAACATCTTACTTGGAAATTGTGGAGCTATTTGAATAGCTATGTTGAGCTCTTCAGATGTGTTGATAATAATAATAGCTAGTAGCATTCACTGAGCATTTACTGTGTGCCCAGAATGCAGAGAGCTTTACGTGATTATGTTATGCCATTCCCCCCCCGGGACCCTCTGTCATAGACGCTTCTCTTCCACCCATTTTACGGGTGAGGAAATGGAGCTCTAGACAGATTGAGTAACTTAATTAAGATCATCTTGCTAGTAAGTGGCAGAGTTAGGATTCAAATGTGGCCACAGACTGTGCTGTCAACTATAAACATTCATCCTTCATTCCATGCTCACCTTTAGGTTTGCTTCTTGCCTGTGGAATTGCAAGTATGGAGTAAAGCACCTGTTCGATGTGTTCCTCTGGGGGGCAGTGATTTAGACAGTGAGGCAGTGCAGAAGAGGGCTTAGAAGCACACATTTTGGACTCAAGCAGATTGGAGCTTGACTCTCTACCACCAGTTGCCTCATTTCCCTCTACCTTTGTCTCCTTGTCCCTAAAATGGGATAAATAACACCAGCCTTTTGGGGGTGTTGTGAAATCATGGATGTACAATGCTTAGTACAATTCTTCCAGCAGAGGAGGAATGAGCGCATTCTGCTGTGATTCAAAAAATGTCCTTTTAAAAGCGATACTCTTTACCATACTTCTCTGTCAGTTAAGTATGGGGAAATTCCTTGCAATCTTGAATCCCAGGCTTCAAAACTAAAAGTCCCTTTACAAGAGTAATTTATAAACTTACGGCTCTGACTACCAAGAAAAGATTGCTGAGATACCGTGCCCAATGTGTGTAAAATTAGTAGTGAAAGGCATGTTATTTCAGGTGTTTGAATAGATGGAGTTCAGGTTTATCCTGGCTGGATTTCCCCCTACTGTAGGCCTTTTCTGGAAGAGTGCAGTTGGCAACTGAGTGTTTGACACGAAAGTACCATCTGCGTATTCTGAAGGCTGATTTTAGAAGAAGGGCTTTATTGAGTCTTCCAAGTCATTTTCCAGTCATCAACCTACTTGAGAAGGAGGACCGAACACGCACCAAACTCCTAATTTATGTCAGGCACCATGCTAGCAACTCTGTGCACAGTATCTCACTTACTCTCACTACAATGAGATGTAGGTCTTCCTATCTTCATGGCCAGAAAAGGGAGCACAGCCTGTGGAGGCTAAGCCACATGTCCAGGGGTTCCCAGTTACTGCATGCTGGGTCCTGGGTGACAATGGGTCCATTCACTGGTATAGGAGTTTGGATTTCATGCTTTCAGCAACAGAAACAACTGGGCTTACTCGAAGCATAAAAGGAATTGATCAGAAGACATGATAGGTCACAGAATTCACGGAAAAACTGAAGACCTGGAGTGAGAAAAGATTGGGACCAAGGAAAATTCTGGGGATCCAGGTAGGAAAGCTAATGGGCAGACTCATCGGGGAACCCTCTGCCCACAGTTCAGATTTTATGAAAAGAGCATTTGAGTGCCCTACCTTAGGACAGATGCTCATCCTGTGCACGGAGGAGGCAGGATATTGCGATTGACAGCCTCCACTAAGGCTGGATCCATTGAGGGTGTGGGAGTCCTGTTATCAGGGGAAGGGAGAGTGGACCTAGGCAGGCCAAAGCAATCGACGATCAACATACAGCATTACAGAAAACTTTTAGAAAGTGCAATTGACTCTACCCAGTGTCAATACCATTCACGGGAGGCCGGGCCCTGCGCGAGGCCGCAGGCAGAACAAGCGCTAGGAGAGCCCCGTTCTCAGGGAGCCGATGCTATATATACCAAGCTGCTTCGTCAGTGGCACTCCCTACCACACAAGTGAGGCATCTGTCACCAGCTGAATAACGGTCTCGTACACATCCTTGTCCAGAGAGCCACAGTGAGAAATGACTGAGAGATGTCACCAGAGTTGGACGAACAGACCGAGGTTGTTTCTGAACCAGGGATGTGAACTGTGTCTCCTACTCACCCAACTCTCCCTTCCCAGAGGCGTTCGGTAGCAGTAAACATTTAGCTGTGGGGCGTCAGGAAATGTCTGTTGGTTTGAAGGAATTTAGCTCTTTTTCTTAAGGAGTTCTAGGTAGGAGTTTGGAAGTCTGGGATCTCGGAAACATTCTGGCACCTCGCTGAGTCCCAGTTTCCTTCACAGTGAAGTAGAGGCAGACGTTGTCATTCCTCTTGCCCTGACCTCGTGAGGCAGTACGAGAATAAAGCATACGTACACAGCACTTGGGAAGGTAAATAACAAAAATGCTTTTTCTCACCTCTGCCTTTTGACCAAACAAACAATGCTTATAATCCAGTCACCTCCTACCATTTCTAATAAATGCTTGAATTCTGGAATGGGCTCTTAAGATCATCTACAAACAAACTAGTTAGGCTATTTACCTAGTTGTCATGAAAATCGAGAGTTGGTAATACTTGAGTTAATACAAATTATTCCTCAGTAAAGACCCAGCTTTTGCCAACCAAGGTTCCCAACCTCTTAGTGTTATTATTTTACTATTTTCTCATTATAAAAATATCCTAATTACATTTACCCCCCCCCCAAAAAAAACCCTAGAAAACAGTCAGGTCTAAACAAATCATCCATATTTTAGCTACCTTAACTGTTAGTGTTTTGATGTATTCCTTTCTCAAGTTTGAAGCATCTTTTTGAAAATGTTATAGAGTAGAAACAGTGGAATCATGGTCTTCATTGATTTTTTAATAAGTTATTTTTCCATGTGTTCGCAAAACCACCAGTTTCACCAAGCTAACCGGTCAGACCTCCAAGTAGTGAAAGAAAAGAAAATTCTCTAAAGGGAGTGCCTTTGCCATTTAACTGAGGCTTCACAGCTGTCCAGGAAGGAAAGTGAGGAAACTGGGGGTTTCGGGGAGCTGCCTGGTGTTGTCACGGCAAACCACCTCCATCCAACCAGTCTTTCCCTTCTGCCTTGTTTTTTTACAGTCCCTACTGAGAAGAGGAGGGTAGCTGAAAGCTGCATTCACTTCTGTCTCCTCCTCTCTGTCTTTAGATTTGTTGCCTAAAATACCAGCAAGCCTCAGGGAGAGGTTTGCCCCAGACTGTCCCAGGGTTAGCCTGAAAGCCCTGCCTCCTGGGAAACTCCTCAGGCCAGGCTGACTGGGGCAGCTAGTCACCCCACCAGGAAGAAGTGGAGGAGATGTATGCAGATCTTTCATAACTGACCAGCTCGTCAGGGCTTAGGCTTTGTCCTGGAACCTCTCTGACTACCAGGACATGGGTTCCGGACCACCCACCCCTAAGCTCCACCCACCTGGCTCCTCGGCTCACTGTCACTGGATCCTGGGATATCTTTTCCCACTCACCCAGCCCTAAAGGCAACTGAGATATTCCCGTGAGGGCTGATGAGAGTAAATGTGACATTTAGATAAAAATAAAAGCTCTGGAATTCTTATATTTAATGCTGGCAGCCTTAAATGCCAGCTTTGAAATCACCTCGCTTGATCATTAATCTGATTTCTTTCCTTTCTTTCTTTTTTTTTTTTTGCGTTTGACTTATGTGCCCTTTAGAAGTTAAAAATGTGTTCCTTGCTTTAAGAAGATTTCCATTTGCCGCCAGAAGTAGGCCTTCTACACATCGCATGCACAAAATTATGCAGTTCAGCCCTTCACTGCCTCGTTCCAGAGAGTTAGTGCTCTTGTTTGTGATGAGTCTTGAATAACAAGGGGCACAGCTCAGGGATGGACTTCATTTCAATTCAGTCCAACGAACATGTACTCTACTGCTGTACAAATAAGCCTGTTTTTGCCGTAACCTGTGGATTTGCATCCCTGAAAGATAAAAAATTCAAATCAATTTCAAAATATACTGATGATAGTAAAGTAGCTCCAAGAGACACTCAGAAAGATGTGAGCTTCATTTAGTGGCCACGGAGTGGAAAACAACCAGATGTACTTGCGTATTTGCTAGTTAATCAGCATCTTTTCATGGAATTCTAGAAGAGGAATTACTTTATAGATGATTATCTTTGTTAATCAGGCCTTCCTCAATTGGTGGAGGATTTAAGCCTTGTTCGCTGGTACAGGTCATGGGTAATTGTTTCCATACTGTTGGCAAAACAGCTGTAGGAGTTTTGCATGGGCCATAAGTACCCAAGGTCTTTGAGGCAATTTCTTTGTATAAACAATGCAAATTTTTATTGCTAGAGTTGAACTGAGTTTTTTTAAAGAGGCTTTAAATCGATCAGGAGTTTTCCCTTTGGGTTTCTGCTTAGGAGAGCGGAGGTGGTGATGGTGATGGGGTAACATAAAAGATCCCGGGCTCTGGCCGCAGAGGCCCAGGGCTCTTTCATCTTAGGCTGAATCCTGGCCCACTGCTGCTTGAGGATTTGGAGTGTGTAAAAGTCCTGGGCTGTTTAATTATGTGCAAGCCTTTTAAGAAGCCTACACCAGGAAGGCAGAGATGGAAACATATGTAGTGAAACATTTTATATCCAATTTGAGGATTCAACCAAAGGTCTTCACTTGAGCGAAACCAGAACTTCCAAGTAGATCAAAGGTAGCATGGAGTTGAGGAAAACCTCTTTGTTGGGGGTTGAGTGACGATGCCTTACGAGAATTAATAATACCGTGTTAGTTGCATAAAAATAACCTAAAAAGAGTGGAAAACAAAGGAGATTATTACTCAGATTTGTACCACCTAAGTTAACCAACTGTTTTCGTGTTTTTTAAAGTTGTATTCCATATATGTAAACATGTATGCCTATTTTCTACATTCACAATTGTGATATATATTGACTTTCAGCTTTCATACTTAACAGTATGTGAGAAGTATTCTCCACATTGCTACGTGGTTCAGTGGAACATTTTAAATGGTTTTGCACTATCCCATAGAATTTCTGTACCATAGTTTATTCAATGCCTTCACTAATTATGGAACTTTTAGACTGTGTTTCTAGACTGTGTTTCGGTTTTTCATTATAACACCCCATGAATATGGTCTTATATATATATATATATTTGTGGGGCTTATTTTCATAAAATTCATTCCACAAACTGGGGTTATTGGGACAGAGAGTCTCAGCATTTTCAAACCTTTTTGTTAAAAATGGATCATCGCTTTCCTGAAGAGTAGCGCCATTTTACACTTCATCAGCACTGGGCATTATCTGAATTCTTTCCCAAGCCAGTTGAATATTGTTATTGTTTTTGGAGAAAAGACAGGAGTTGCTTCGGAGTTGTTTCTCCTCTAATATCCACCATCTTAGCAAAAAAAAATAAAAATTGTACTCTAGGAAGAAGAGACATTCCTCATTGTTGACAAGTGGCTGTCACGCCTAAGACAAGGAGTCCTTGTAAGTGGCATGGCAAACAGAGTTGCCTCCAACAAGAAACAAATCTGAGGCACCTGCTTCTATCCATCTGCCTCATAAAGTTATAGATGCCACTGTAAAAATCAGTGTTGGAGGGGAGAGCAGTATGGATTAGCAGCTCCTGAGACAATGCTCAGCTCACCAGCCTGAAAGCTGAGTTAATGAAATGCGGTCTTCACACAAATCCAATGGTGTAGTGTTCCTCATTCCAGTAAAATGTAACCACAGTCCTCTTCTTGAACATAGCTGTACACCGAAGAGTTATCACTGGATAATACAACACAAATGCTCTTGTAACTGAGAGAAGCCTTTATGCAGATTCCTATGAAGGTTCGAACTTCTGGAAGAATTGCAATGGCTGAGCCAAGGCTTGTGTTGATTTCAGGTTGTTGGTGTGTGTGGCCAGCTGGAAGAAAATGACCCCACTCACCTGCTGGGCTGGCCTCTCTTGAGCACAGTATCAGAAAACCTCCCGTTACCTTTTCTCTCGTGCACACACTATCTATACCCAGATAGATTACCTGACTTTACCTGCTGAATCCCGCATTTGCCCACAGCTAAATTTTGTTTCAGGTTCTGATCTACAATGGCCAGCTGGACATCATTGTGGCAGCTTCCCTGACCGAGCGCTCTCTGAGAGCCATGAAGTGGAAGGGGTCCCAGAAATACAAGCAGGCAGAAAGAAAAGTTTGGAAGATCTTTAAATCCGATAACGAAGTGGCTGGTTATGTGCGGCAGGTGGATGACTTCTATCAGGTATGGAGACACTTCGGGACCTGTAGGTTGTGGGGAAGGGGATGGTGGGATTGAAAACGAAAGCCTGAACACCAGTAAGGCATGACTGGCCTACGCAGGGTCAAAGTGTGTCTTCTGCGACCCTACATTCCCCAGAGCAGAGTGTCTGAGTTCATTAAAGTACGTAGTGCTTCATGTGAAACAAGTCGAAAGTTTAGATATTGTTCAGGAGACAAGGTGACAATCAAAAAGGTAATACTCAGCCCAAAAAGGGGCTTTATCATTAAAGAGAAGGTTAGTCTATTTGGGAACAAAGGGGAGCTTGAACAAATGACATGAGTTAGATTCAGTGTAATCTCTCCTGGCAAATCTGTGCTCACATTTGGGGCTCACACATGAAGCCCCAGGACAAAATCTGTCCATCTGATGCCTCTAGTGTGACCTCCACTTCAGGGGTCAGACGTTGCTCCTGGCCAAGCCTGTCCACTGTGCCTCCAGTCTGCAGGTCTCAGCTCCTCAAGGGTTGGCAGGGCTTTGTTGGTGATTACGTGATCATTACACTGTTTACCTCCAGAAAGTTCTTGGAGAAATTGAGAATGCTTTTGCTTAGTTAGTCAAGAGAAGAAATTTAAGTCTTCTGGACCTGAATTTTTTTTTCCTGCAATTTTTTTTTATTGGAGGCAACATTGGGACCTTAGTTCTATAGTTCTGAGTATTTGGAATTACAGCTTTCCAATGCTCGAGCTTTTCATTAGGCAAATCCGTGCTCCAAATAAAAATTAATCTCAGAGGCATACTACCTTGAAAGTACTTTGCGGTGTCCACCCTGGGTCTTCTATAAACGGGAGGACGGGCAGTCTTGGGTTGGGTATTGACTTGAGAAATCACAATAATTGGTTAACTCTTGAGATTGATTCCAAAAGATTGGAATCCCTGGACAAGTGGAGGCTCACCATTTACAAAAGATATTCTAGACTTCATTTTTGGTATTTATTTGTCTGTTTTTAAATAACACAAGTTATATATATAGCAATTTAAATTTTTTTTTTAAGAGAAAAGAAAAAGTCAACATTTTGGCATCCGAAATTGTCAGATTAATTAATTTTAATTAATTCCTATGTGCACAATGTTACATAAATTTTACATAATTTTAACAGTTATATAAGATTGATTCTGCTTCATTCCCTTCTAAAAATAAACTTATTTATTGAGTTATAACGTAATATAGAAAAATTCACAAATCACAAATGTACAAGTAAATGAATTTTCACAGAGCAAAGATACCCATGTAACCATCACCTAAATAAAGAAATAGAATAGAACTAATGTCCCCACCGTAATCACTATTCCCCCTTCTTCCCAAGGTAACCACTATCCTGAGTTCTAATATCCAAGGTTACCTTTGCTAGTTTTGAATTTTTATAAATGGACACATTTCATATGTACTCTTTGGGACATTTTTGCTTGACTTTATGTTCATGAGATTTATTTACTCTCTTGAATGTAGCAGTTGTTACTTCATTTTCATCACTGTACAGTATTCTAATATATATATGATATTATATGTAATATGTGCTACAATATAATATGAATATTATATAATTAATATGATTTTCCTATTCTCCTTTTACATACATTTTTACTTTATTTATTTTGTCATTAAGTGCATACAGCCATAGAATTGTTATACTTTCCTGGCAAATTAAATCAACATTATTCTTATAAAGTGTCCCTTTCTAAGTCTAATAATGCTTCTTGCCCTAAAGTCTATTTTGTTGATAGTAGTATAACAATGCCAACTTCCTTTTGATTAATGTTTACATCGGACATCTTTTTCAGCTCTTTGTTTTCAATCTTTCTGTATCCTTATATTTAAGATGTATCTCTTTTAAGTAGCATATAATTGGGTTTTATATTTCTTTAATAGAGCCTGACAATATTTTTTAAATGGAATAGTCCATTTAGTGTAATTACTGATATATTGTGTTTAAATCTACTACTTTGCTGTTTGTTCCCTACTCATCTTAGTTATTTGTATTTCTATTTTCTTTATTGCATCCTTTTATATTACTCAAATGTTTTATGTCATTTTTGGGTTTTTTTCCCCTCTAGAAGCTTGTTATGCTATACATTTAATCTTGTTTAATGATTATACTCAAGGGTAAAATATAAGTTCTGGACTTAACTTAATCCTAATATAAATTAGAATTTTACCACTTTCCAAATAAATGCAAGAACCTTAGATCTTCCTTACCAGCTCTCCTGGTTTTGTGTTATCATTAAAAAAAAAAAAAAAAAAAAATCTGCACACAGTTCGAACACCACAAAACGTTACCTGCGTCATGTTACACAGCCAGTGTCACTGTGACTTACCCACAAATTGACCCATTCGTACCCCTTCAGCCGCTTTCCCCTTTCCATGCTTCGGACTGGAATTATTTTTCTTTGCTTAAAAAAAAATCCCTTTATTATTTATTTTAGTAAAGTTCTCTTGGCAACAGTTTGTTTTTGTTTGTCTGAAAATGTCTTTGTGTTGCCTTTAGTTGAGAAGTACATTTTTCATGGAACTGAAGTTTAGCTAGGCAGTTACTGTCTTTCAGCACATAGAAGATACTATTCTGTTGTCCCCTGACTTGCATCACTTCTGATCAGAGACCAGCTGTCCGTTTTACTGCTGTTGCTTTGGAGGTGATTTCTTCCCCCACCTGACTGCCTTTTTTTTTTTTTTAAGATTTTATTTATTTATTTGAGAGAGAGAGACACAGTGAGAGACGGAACACAAGCAGGGGGAGTGGGAGAGGGAGAAGCAGGCTTCCCAGTGAGCAGGGAGCCCGATGCGGGGCTCGATCCCAGGACCCTGGGGCCATGACCTGAGCCAAAGGCAAACGCTTAATGACTGAGCCACCCAGGCGCCCCCCCCCTCCACCTGACTACTTTTAAGATTTTCTCAGTTTTGGGTTTTCAAAAGATTTGACTGTGTATGTAGCTGTGATTTTAAATACATATGCATATTATGCTTGGGTTTCTTAAGCTTTTTGAAACTAAGACTTGATGTCTTTTGTCATTTTTGAAAGATTGTCAGTCATTATCCTTTCAAATACTGCTTAAGCTCTGTTCTCTCTTTCCTCTGGGTCTACGACCTAATTATGCAAATGTTAGACTTTTTCATTTCATCCTGTATAGCTTTATTTCCGTTCTTTCTTCTTTCCATTCTTCAGTTTTGATATTTTCTATTTTCTCTTCTAATTTTCCATTCTTCCCTACTACTATTCCGTGTATGTTGTTTAGCCCATTTTTTAATTGCAGTAATTATTTTTTTATAGTTCTGGAATTTCAGTTTCATTCTTTTTTTATAAATCTCAACTCTCAGGTTATTATCTATTCCTCATCTTGTTGCCTGTTTTCTCAAACACATTCATCACATTTATTTTGATGCCTGTCACTGATAACTCTTAGATTTGCATCACCCATTAGCCTGATTCTATTGTGGTTTTTTTTTATGGTAACTTGATCCTTTGATATGCCTACAAGTTTTCAGTGGAATGTCAGACATTATGAAGGTAAACTTGTAGAGATAGTTTGAGTTTTTTGCTGACGATGCTTTCCTTCAAAGAGATTTTACTTTGCTTCTGTCAAGCAGTTAGAATAGGGGTCAAGCACTTCTATCACGTCTGGAAATGATTGTATTTAAATCTGTATTTTAGCCTGTCTATTTCCATGGTCCTACATTGACATTTGTAGTGTTAACCAGGGCCAGTACTCTTAGGCAGGCCATGAACACCAATTTTTGTCCCCCCCACAGCTCTGTTCAGGTTTCTAGGCTCTTAACTATCATTTTAATAAAGGTTTTGTAGCCAGCTGGTCCCCGAATCAACTATTGCTTTGATGGGAAAGGACCACAGAAAGTCAGACTCAGCTTGTTGCCCCCTCCTTCACTTTGTAAACATAGCTCCTTCTGGTAAGCAGAATAATGGTTCCCCAAAGAGGCCCCGCTCCTAATCTCTGGAATCTGTATGTTATGTCATATGGAAGAAGGGATTAAGGCCACATATGGAAATAAGGTTGCCAATCCTCTGACACAGAGATGGGGAAATTATTCTGGATTATTCAGTATCATTACAAAGGTCTTTATAAGTGAATGAGGGAGGGGGCACCTGGCTGGCTTAGTCAGTAGAGCATGCAACTCTTGATCTTGGTGTCATGAGTTTGAGCCCCACGTTGGGGGTAGAGCTTACTTAAAAAATAATAATAATAATAAGTGGATGTGGGAGGCTGATGAGTCAGAATCAAGAGATTTGAGGATGCTACACTGCTGACCTTGAAAATAGCAAAAGCGACCATGAGCCAAGGGGTGCAGGCAGCCTCTAGAAACTAAAAAAGGCCAGGCAACAGATTATCCTCTAGAACCTCCAGAAGAAACTCAGCCAACACCTTGATTTTAGTCCAATAAGACCATTTCAGACTTCTAAACTCCAGAATTATAAGATAAGAAACATATGTTGTTATAAAGGCACTGAATAAGTGGTAATTTGTTACAGCAACAATAGGAAACTAATACACTCCTCATGTCCTGGCTGTCTTGATAGGTCACCATGACTTTCAAATGGGTGTGTTCTGTATTTTGTCCAGCTTTTCTAGTTTTGTTGTTTGTTTGTTTTTTAGCAGGAGGATTGAGAACAACAAGTTTCTTTGCCAAGAGAGGAAGTGGTACTTGTTGCTCTGTTCTTTTCACATGATATTTTCAAAGTTACAGCATAGATTCTTCACTTATCTTTAAGTAATATTCCATTGATTGGACGTAATTAATTTTTTTAACAATTCTCCTGTTGACCATTTCAGGTTGTTTTCTTTTGTTGTTTTGTTATTGCTAGTTATAATTTCTTTCTTTTTAATCTTTTTTTTAACTTATCCACTTTTTTATTGTTATGTTAATCACCATACATTACATCATTAGTTTTTGATGTAGTGTTCCATGATTCATTGTTTGCATATAACACCCACTGCTCCATTCAATATGTGCCCTCTTTAATACCCATCACCGGGCTAAACCCATCCCTCCACCCCCTCTAGAACCCTGTTTGTTTCTCAGAGTCCATAGTCTCTCATGGTTCGTCTCCCCCTCCGATTTCCCCCCCTTCATTTTTCCCTTCCTGCTATCTTCTTCTTCTTCTTCTTTTTGTTTTAACATATAATGTATTATTTGTTTCAGAGGTACAGGTCTGTGATTCAACAGTCTTACACAATTCACAGTGCTCACCATAGCTAGTTATTAATTTCTAACAAATACGTGTTTCAATAGTTCTGATCTATATCAACTTTTTAAATAGGTCGGTTAAAAAACACTGTAATTTTTTTGTGTGCAAAATAACAAAAGAGAGGAAGGAACAGAAGGTATACCAATAAAAGACTGGAGTTATAAGGGTGGGCTCACCTACCAATATTTATGTTCAGTAATGGAAAAATAGCTTTGCTTCTTGAGCAAATGTGCTGGACGTTGTGATCAGTACTTCATGGATATCATCAGAACATCCGTGCAAATCATAACAATATCACTGCCATTTTACATATGAGAAAACAGAGTCCGAAAAGGTGAACAATCCTGTATCATCCAGTGATAGGATGGGGATTCAAAATTTATTCATTTTATTCCCATAGCATGTTTGCCAATGTCTGTCATATTATCTCTGATACTTAATTGCCAGTAAGGTAGGGAATGTTAGCTAAATAGAAGGGAAACATGCAGGAAAAAAACTCCTAATAGGTCATTCTCTCATGTGTTTGAAAGATACTTGCTAAGCTTTCCTTAGGTACAGTATAAAGGAGATACTTAGCAATATTCGTGAGGTTCTGAAGTTACCTCCAGCAATATATTAGAGCACAGTGCTCTAATCTAACACAGTGCTCTGATCTAACATAGGGATCATAACAATACCTACCTGCTATGGACTAAACTGTGTCTCTCCTAATTCATATGTTGAAGACCTCACCTACGATGTGACTATATTTGGAGATAGGACCTATAAGGAAGTGGTTGAAATTAAATGAGGTCATAAGGGCAGGGGTTAGTGTCCTTAGAAGAAGAGACGCCAGAGAGCTGACCTGCTCTCCCTCTCTCTGCTGTGGGAAAACACAGCAAAAAGACAGGCATCGACAAGCCAGAATAGAGCTCCTACCAGAAACCAAATTGGCCAGCACTTTGTCTCAGCTCCAGAACTGTAAGAAATAAATGTCCGTTGTTTAAGAACAACAGTCTAGCGCCTGGGTGGCTCAGTCAGTTAAGCCTCTGTCTTCAGCTCAGGTCATGATCCCAGGGGCCTGGGATTGAGCCCTGCGTTGGGCTCCCTGCTCAGCGGGGAGTGTGATTCTCCCTCTCCTCCCTTCTTGTGCTCTCTTTTGCTATCTCTGTCCAGCCCACCTCAAATAATGAAATCTTTAAAAAAAAATAAAAATAAAGAACAGCAGTCTGTGATATCCTTATAGGATTATTGAGGGAATTCAACAAGTTAATTAGCAGAGAACAGTACCTTATCATAGTAAATGTTTACTATTCCCCTGAATCGCATATAAAAATTATGTAATAAAAGGAAAATTATAAACAGTCAAAATCAGGGAAAATGATTGAAAATCAACCCTTAAGGGAAGCTTAAATATTAATATTTAGGCTATTAAGGCTAATATAAGGTTAATAGAAGGCTATTAACATGAACGGTGAGCTGCCAGGGAGCAATGGACAGGTCACTTGTCCCCTGTCTTATGCACGGCTTTATGATGACAGTCCCATAGGCGCATTCACATGTCCTCCAGATCCCTGATGGCTGTTTCTGCCACCTGTTACTTTATGTCCTCCAGACCAGCCTTGTGAACTGCTCCAGTGCCTGGCCCCGCACCTGTGTCCTGCTGGGCTCGGGGCATAGCACCTCTAGCTCGGGAGTCCAGCTTGTGGCGGCAGGACAGCACGTGCTACCGAGGTGGGGAAAGGGATGGGCCGCCACTCTGAAACTTGCGACAAATACCACACTAAGCCCGCCGACTCTTCTTGTGAATGCAAAACACATTGAGAGATGAAATGGCCCTCCTCCGGCTGCCAAAAAACGGTAACAAAAGAAGCAAGGCCCACATGTGTTTGTGATAGGCAGTGTTTTACCACATGGCCAGGGATCTGCATTTTATGTAGGTGATTTTAAAATGTTGGCAGAGCTCCTCCCCGCTTATGCCTCAGCGTAGAGTTGAGGGTGGCATGTGGAGATGGGGTGGGGGGGAATTAAGGAGGGAAAAGAGCTCCGGTGCTAACAAAGGCCTTCTCTGTGAGCCTCAGATTGAGGATCCTGTCCAAATGTCAAGCGTCTGATAATGAAAAAAGCGGGCCTTAGCCATGGACTTGCTTTCCAGCCTTAGACACACAGAACAGAAGCATGTGAGTGTGTCTGCCAAAAAAGAAAGCTCACTCTCTCCCAAACTCCACAGCTCTTAATTTAAAAATCGAAACCAAAGTAGACCCGTCTCCTGATGGTTACCTCAAGTGTCCATTTAAAAGAAGGACGGCTGTCCCTGGGGAGCAACAGGGTAGAGAGAGGGAGCCATTCTGTCCATATGTTCCAGCCAGGCGATGCCTTGGGAAAACCAAAGCCAGCTCCGGCCAGCCTGTGGAGGTCGGGCGGAGGAGGAGGGCTTCGTGTTGTTGCCTCTGGCTGGTTCTGGCCTGTAAGGCCACATGCCTTTGGTATCCATACCACTCTAAGAATTAGACACTGCCTTATTATGTCATCTGGGGCAGTGGTCTTTGCTCAGTTTGCTCATCTGCAAAATGCAGGGTTTGGACTGAGTTATCTGTAAGACATCTAAGAAAGATCTGAAATATCTCTTTTTCATTAATGCCCGGAAGGGCTCAGTTAGCAATATAGAATAGAATAGTGACCTTCTGTGTGTTGGGGGGTGTGTGTGTGGGTGGGTGTATTGGCTTAATAGCGTTACGGTGCAGATCAAAGTTCTCATCCTCTACCTCTCTGGCTGGTGATAAGTAGGGCCAACACCGTCAGGGCCATCCTGCTGTTCCTTTCGGGGTCTTTCTCTGCCCTTCTCCCGAAGTTGCAGTGACCGCTCACGATCTGTTTTGATGTCGCTGCTGCTTTTGAAATGCAGGATATTTTCTTTTTACACCACTGAATTGTTATTTCTACTCCAAGGAGGTTTTGACTCCACAGTTAGAAATAAAAAATTTTAATTGGAATCACACTGATGAATTTCTTTAAGAACACCTTTCTGAAAGAGACTTCGTGAAGCTAAATTTTCTGAAGAAAGCATTGAAGCCATTTCAAACTTTTCCGTCTTTATTTCACTGAAAATATTTTATTGAGAGTAATTATTTTCCACGTACAGATTGAAAGAAAGGTTTGAGTCACTGGTCCGTTTTTCATTCTTATCAAATCTTACTGGGCGTAGTTTCTGCTAACATGAGTTTTGCAGAATTTCCAACAAGTCTATTTTTCCTGATTGCAGTTTGAGTCATTGTTATTTTTATTTTATGTGTTCATTATCAATATCGATTCAGGTTATTTAATAATTACAGGATGGATTATCTCAGCTAGATAGTATTTTATAGCTGGAACAAACTTTAGATCTCATTTTCCAGGTGGGAAAAGTGAAGCCCAGAGGTTAAGTGACTGTCCCAAAGTCTCCTACCCATTTCAGGACTGAGTTGCGAGTAGATTCCAGACTCCTGGCTTCCGGCCCAGTGGTTCTCTGCTTCACAAGGGTACACACCTCTGGAATGATGCACAGGCAGCTGCATATGCTAGTACAGTGATAACTGGAGTCTGCATACATCTCTGCCACCACTCAGGCAGGCCTGAGAGATCATGTATTTCACATCTGATGTTAGCTGTGAAGTCACAGGGGTGCACCCACTTCCTATAGACAGACAGAGTATCGGGGTTTTTAAAAGGTACTAGAGCTTAGTAGGTGGTGAGGCCAGGTTCATCCAAAGTTAAGAAGTTATGGCTTTATCTGGGAACTTCTGATATTAATAAAAGAACAGATGCTGCAATTAGCTAAAATGGACAGAGGAAACGTGTCACCACGTTGTGAGACAGAGCCTCACCGCGGGAGCCTGAAGAGCAGAGCACCAGCAGAGCACACAGCCTGCTGGTTTCCAGTCTGGAGCCCAGAGAATGAAAGCCAGGAGAGAGACTGGGAATGGTCATGGGCCCTTGATGGTAGGCAAAGGGTGAGTGCTCCGTTGTTTAAGCAGTGGGAGGCAGGCCATTGAATGGTTTTTTTCCCCAGTGTTTTTTTGTGAAGTACATACAAAAGTTATCATCTTAACCATTTTCTAAATTTAATTTGATTGACTAATTTTTTAAAGTAGGCTCCAGGGGCGCCTGGGTGGCTCAGTTGTTAAGCATCTGCCTTCGGCTCGGGTCATGATCCCAGGGTCCTGGGATCGAGCCCCGCATCGGGGTTCCCTGCTTGGCAGAAGGCCTGCTTCTCCCTCTCCCACTCCCCCTGCTTGTGTTCCCTCTCTCGCTGCCTCTCTCTCTCTCTGTCAAATACATAAATAAATAAATCTTTAAAAAAAAAAAAGTAGGCTCCATGTCCAACGTGGGGCTTGAACTCACAACCCTGAGATGAAGAGTAGAATGTTCTACCAACTGAGCCAGCCAGGAACCCCTAATCTTAACCATTCTGAAGTGTGTCATTCAGTGGCATTAAATACATTCATAATATTGGGGCACCATCACCACCGTCCATCTCCATAGCTCTTATCATCTCCTAAACTGAACCTATGGCCATTGAACACTAGCAGTGTTCCCCCACCCCAGTCCTTAGCAACTGCCGTTCTACTCATTCTACTTTCTATCTCTATGAACTTGACTGCTCTAAGTATCTTGTATAAATGGAAGCATACAGTGTTTGTCACCATGGAAGGTGTTTATGCACATTTTCAAAGCTGGTCTTTTGGAAGTTTAAAATGGCAGCAATAGGATGAATTCAGGGTAGAGAGAGGTCATGGAAGGGAATCCTGGGAAATAGGGAGTCCTGGTAGGAGCTTTATTGGAAGAAGGTTCTCTACCTACTTTCTGAGTCCACCTTCATGATGCTTGACTCTGAGCTCCTGGAACAGAGGTTGGGGAAATAAGCTTTGGAATGCCCAAGCTGTGAGGACCGACTGCTGTTTGAGAAATGGTGTTTACTGTGGAGCCACACCAACTTGAAAGCTGAGTATCCACAGGGAGAGCCTGGCATGTAGGTGTCATACAGTACCGCCCTTGAGCAGCCGCAGGAAGCACCTCCAGCCTCCTAAAGCACCTCCAGCCTCCTAAAGCACAAGCCCTGAGCCATGATTACACCTTGCCCCTGACCTCAGGCTGGTGGTCTGCCACACTCTCCTCAAAGGCTTCTCCCTGAGTTTCCAACAGGAATAAGACCTTGCGCTAGAGGTTATGTACGGAGGAACCAAAGGCAAGGAGCCCACCACCCTCAAAACTTGACTGTTTTGCAGAGTCCTGACCAACTGAAGGCAGTCTGGTGTCAGGAAAGGAGTGTAGACTCCGGAGCTAGACACACCTGGTGTGAATTTTCAGTTTTGCCACTCACTGGCTGTGGGCTGCTCCTGGTTCTTTAGACCCTGAGCGAGGAGGGTGTCGGGAAGGCCCAGGCTAATGATGGCTGTACCAATTCTTCAGCATGTGTCAGCCCTCAGGCCTGCCATGCACTTTTTATCCACAATGTTATGGAATACTAATAGCTCCCCTGTCAATTATGTGATTATACTTACTAATTTATAAATGAGGAAAGAGAAGTTTCACCTGAGCTACTTGCTTCAGGTTTCAAATAGTAGTCGTATCTGAGATCTGACAACCCAAATCTTGAACTTTCCCCCGCGCCACCGTGCCTCTCAGTACCCCTGAGGACAGTGGGGTGGAAAGGGATGGAGTACTCTAGTTGGCCAGACTGAGCTGCGTGTCTGCCTGTGGGGTGCATGTGGTGGGGTGGAGCGGTGGGGGTGGCCAGTGTATTTGGCAGCACATCCAGTCCACACAGAAAAGTCTGTTTCCTAAAGGAAAGCAGAGTGCTTACAAGAGGCAGGACGACAGGGAAAGCGTGGTGTGCAGAGAGAAAGCAGTAACAATCCCAGCTTCCTAACTGTGCTTTCCTAAAACTAACATTCCCTTTGTTTTGTTTCTCTGACTGCACACAACTATAAAACGGAGAAAGGAATAACTACAGTCCTTGGAGTACAAAGGAAGGTCAGGCTGAGATTTGAATGTTTCCACGGATAATCCACAGAGGGAATGACAAAGAGCTGGCCACCTGCCTCTCTTGGATTTCCTGCTGACATTTTTTTTTTTTTTCAGAATTTTAAACAGCTTAGGGAGCATTCTGAACTATTTCTGAAGGAACTAACAGTTCCAGAAAGGTCTTCATCAAGTCCTTGGTTGCATTGGCAAAATCAGAGTAAGCAAAGAGCAACAAATGGGATTTTTGCATTCAGCTAGTTGAGAAGGGATGAGATGAAGTTAAAACAGTATTTAATGCAGGAAAGTAACTTAAGCAGATTTGAGATGATGATTATGAAATGCAACTAATTCCCTGGAAAAATGTTTTGGCTTTGTTACAGAGATTGTTACACAGAGTCTTCACCTCTCTCCCAGCTCTGTTGGTCTCTTTAAAGAGTGATGTCCTGATTCATAGGTTCTTTTTCTCCATCACCTAGATCTGGGGAAGATGCTTGGGAATCAGACTGTGAGCAGAAAACCAGAACATAGTGGTCAAATCATCATCATCATCATCATCATCATCATAACTTGCTATATCATCAGAGAACTCCATGGTAGTCACAGACTGAGTTCTCCAGAAGCATGCATTCAAGCCAAGTTTGGGGGCAAGATGTTTATTAGGGATCAACACCTGTGAAAGGAGGGAGGAGGAAGCAGAATTGGCAGAAGAGGGAGTCAAACTGTGATGCAGGCCCGAGAAAGCTTGGCCAATCCGGCAGAGAGCTCTGGAGAAAGTCTTTTTCCATCAGCGTCCCACATTGGGCCAAAATGGCCAGGCCTTTAAACGCCCACCTCACTCAGTCATCAAACGCAGGCTGCCCCAGGAAGGGCATCATCTTGGGAAAGGTTGCTCTCTGCAGCTGAGGCAGCCCCTGGAGCTGCTGACAGCTGGAGGCTGGACAGCAGGTCCATCCTTGAAGGGGAATCTGATGGTGCATCTCTTTCTACCATAAAGGCCACCCAGATAATGTAGTTGCGAGCTCTCAGGGTTGGTGGGGGCGGGGGGGGGGGGCGGGTGACATCAGGAGCTGGTGGTTTGCCTAACACTACATGAGATACTGCTCTTTCTTTGCTGGCATAATGTAAGCTTTCCCCTAAGCTCTTAGTGTAATTATGTCTTCTGTCTGCATTAGAAAGATGGATCTAGCCTTGCTTTTCAATTCATATCAAGATTCTAAGATAGGAACAGCCAGAGTTTTTAGGAAAAAGAATAAAGAATTGTCAGTAAGTATTTCCCCTTTTCAGTTATTTAGTAACAGAATAATAGATCACTCCAAAACTCAGTGGCTTGACACAACAACAAGTTATTATTTCTCATCATTATGTGGGTGGGATGGGCTCAGCTCGGTGGTTCTTCTGACTCACATGAGCTACACTCATCCATGCAGCTACATTCAGTGGGAAATATGGCAAAAGCTGGAACATCCAAGGTGGCCTTCTCTTCTCCAGTGCTCTCTCCATATGGCCTCTAACCATGCAGTGTCTTGGCCTGGGCTTCACAGCATAGCAGCTAGTATCCCAAATTGAGAAGCAAAAGATGTCAGTCCTTTTAAGTCCCGGGTTCAAAAGTCCCAGAATATTATTTCCATTGCATTCTCTTGGTCAAAGCTGATCACAGAAGGTCCGTTTCCTCTTAATAAGAAGAATGACAAAGAATTTGGGACCATTGTTAATCTGCTACATTTTCCTAAAACAGCGTGTCAACCCTTACAAATATAGATTCCCAGGCCCTATCTCCAAATATTCTGACTTTATTTATCTGGGGTAGGACCTGAGCATTAGTATATAAGCTTGTTAGGGAATTCTAATATGCATCCTGTTTGGGAGAGCCCTAAATTGTGATGTCTTTTGTCCCTTCTATTGATACCAAAATAGCTTTGTCTTGTAGGAGCCCCATGTGGCTTATGTTTGGATAAACTTCCATTCTGATCCCTAAAGACTGCTCTAAATCCTGACCTATTTTAACCAGAAACTTGAGAACGTAGTTTCACTCTTAACAAACCAGCCATTGATCTGAAACATCACTTTTAGAAAAGTGTCCTCTAGTCAATAGTATCTACTAGTAGGGCTCTGATTCTCCGAAATCCTCAGCCAAAACCTTAAGCTAAATTTTAGACCTCAGTTCCTGCTGTGCGTTGTAGGTTTACAAGTGGTCTTTGTTCTCTCGAAACACTGATAGACCACTGGTAATTTAGACTCACAGAAAAACTCTTGTTATTTATTCAAAAGATTAGCTCCCTTTTCCCAGCTGACTTCTGTGCTGTCCTGAAATAATGTGGTCCTCCTGCGCAAAGTCTTTAGATAGTAGTGTGTCTTACGCTACTTTTCAGAAATGATACAACTAGATCAAGGAGGGTTTGCTATAAACATCATCCAGATCCATTCTCAGCAAAGATGGTGTCTACCAGGCATCTTGAATTTGTTTCTGGATATCAATTAATTGATAAAATACTAGGATGGATTGATAACAACTAATGTAATGTCAAGGCAAAAATAAACATGCAATGATTTTGACTGAAGCCTTATCAGGAGTAACCTTAGTATTTTCATTAGGTGATTGTTAGGTTCTTTCAATAAGGGCTCTTAACCTAGGGCAAGGGTCTGTGGCTAGTATTCAAGGGGTCAGTGAACTTAGAAGGGGAAAAAGTGCATTTTATTTTCACTAACCTCAAACTTAAATAGCTTTTCCTCCCATTATGAATTATGAAATTTAGCCTTTCCTCCCATTATGAATGTAAGCAACAAACCACAGTGGCCTTAGCAGTACCTTTGACTCTGTCACCGAGAGAAAGCAGAAATACTTTCATATAAAATACAAATGCTGTTGCAAATACCTTGAAACAACATCTATCACCATCACTGCTACTTTAAAATTCTAGTAGTTATCATACCCACTGGTTGCTCTTATTGAATGTGTTCATAGAGAAGTACATATATTGTTATATCACATACTACTTGGTTAATTTCAATATAATGGGTTCATTTATAATCTATAATCTATATGTAAATATATATAAAATGTAATTTGAAACATTTTTCTGAGACGTATCCATAGGCCACAGTAGATGCCATGGGAGTCCATGGCACAAAAAAGACCAAGAACCCATGCATTAGACTATTTGAATTTCTAGATCCTCCCCAACCCAAACCACAGACCACCTTTGGGGACCCCAGATTGAAAAGTTATGAGTTTAGCTCTCAGGTAGACTTGAATTTTATCTCTAGTCTATTACCTTGGCAATTCTTACTCCTACTATCGCCATACCCAAGCCACATAGTGTAGAGGTGAAAAGACCGGATATTGTGGCAGACCCTCTACCACTTACTAGCTGTGTGACCTTGGGGAAGTTACTTAACCTCTCCAAGAGGTTTTTCATCAGTGAAGTAGGGATCACATTAATACCTATCTCTCTCATGAAGGGATTAGCTACTAGGATTCATTGAGATTATGGGTATACATATATTACTTGACACTCTACCTGGCTCCTAGTAGGCACGGAATAAATATTTATTCCTGCTGCCTGTCCTAGCATTCATCTGTTTGCGTAAGGCAAGAAGCTCTCCTCCTGTCTAATAGGGTCCTTAATAGATACTATGTTTTAAGGGCTCAACTAAATAGTATTTATCAGAAAGGCCTGGAAGTATAGCAGCTGTATCCAGTTATAACATCATAACAAAGAAACTCTCTTGGTGAGAGGTAGAAGAAACAGAGGGGCGGGGGACCATGTTCCACATTTTGCTACACGACAGTCTAATAATAGTAAATAAAAGTGGCTACATTGAGTAATGAGATGCTTCTAAAGCATCCAGTCCATTCTAGTTGAACAGTAATCTGAAACATCCCTGTTGACAATAAATGAAGCGTCCAAACTTTTTGTTTTTGTTTTGTTTTCCATTTGTACTGAGCCTCTAACATATGGAAGCAGGGAAGAAGGGGAATATAGGAGTTTAGATTTAGAGAGTAAAAAACTATCTAGCAAAACAAAAACCCCAGTTATTTGGTGAACTTTCTGCTCTTCTGCTGTCCAGCATGGAGATGTGGGCGTTTATTTTTGTTCCTAATATTTATTTTCTTATGCAGCAACCAGAGTCCCAAGGTTTAGATTCTGGCACCAGCCCTGTCTTCTTAGAGCTGCTTGCCAGAGGGGGACTTCCCATTTTTGCTTTTGTTTCCGTTTAATTGCTTCTCTATATCCTCCCAATTTACTGTTTTAGACACATGGCCCATCTCATCAGCTCTATATTAGAGAGAAGAAAAGAGCATGACAGATAACATGTTAAATTTTTTTAAAGATTCATTTTTGTGAGTTTGGCAGCATCAGTAGGTGGTTTTTCTTTTCTTTTTTTAAACTAAAAATTGAGTAATAGTCAAAAGGTATGTATAATACTTGTGTGAGATAAAGCAAATAATGGTAAATGAGCACATCTTTTCTTATCAGCCAGTTTAGGAAATGCAGCATTACCAAGAACTTGCCCTCCCCGATCCCACCCCTTTCTCTCATTGCCCCTGGAGGTGAACCACTGAATTGGATTTTGTTTTTATCATCCTTTAAAGTCCTTTTTTTTAAAATTAGTAGTTTTACAGATATACATCTCCATAAATAATATTTTACTTTTCATGTTTAATTTTATATAAAAGGAATTATTCTGTATTTTGTAATTACATGCTTTTGCTATTCAGCAATGTTGAGATTTCATCCATGCTCATAGGTTCAGTTGTGCTTTATTTCCTTTTTCATTGCCACATAGTATTCCACTGCATGATTATATCACTCATCCATTCCACTGCTGCTGGACATGTGGGTTGTTGGCAGGGTTTTGCTACCACAAATATTGCTTTTGTGAACGTTCTTGCCCTCCTTGTGCCTGTGTGCAAGAGTTTGTGCAAGAATAATGCCTAGAAGTGGGACTGATGCAATCACAGGGTTTGAGCGTCTTCAGCTTCATCAGATAATGCCAAACTGTTTTCCAGAGTGATTATAATCTTGCCAGTAATGTAGAAGAGATCTGATTATTTCACTCTCTCAGCAACTCTAGGACTTGTCCCTAGTCATCTTTCCCATGGGCTTGTGAAGTTGAAGGGGGGCTTAATGTCCTTTCCCATGTCTGCCATTCACGATTTGTCTTCTTTCTCTCTTGCTGTCCTTCCTGTCTTCTCTGGCTAGCGTCAGATGGAAAGACTACAGCCTCCAAACACAGTGAAAAAGTTGGAGTGGACATGTCATGTCCAACCACTGCTGTGGTTAAGTAGATGCATTTGTCTTTCTGGATGTCTTGGGCTGAGGTTGGCTACCAAAATATCCAGCTTTGGGGCGCCTGGGTGGCTCAGTCAGTTAAGTGTCTGCCTTTGGCTCAGGTCATGATCCCAGGCTCCTGGGATCAAGCCCCACGTTGGGCTCCCTGCTCAGTGGGGAGTCTGCTTTTCCCTCTCCCTCTGTCCCTTCCCCCTGCTCGTGCTCTCTCTGTCTCTCTTTCTCTCTCAAAATAAATCAATTCTAAAAATCCTTAAAAAAAGATACCCAACTTAAAAAAATTAGAAATTCAGTCCGTCAGCACCTTTTCACTTCAACTCACCAACAGTGGCTCAGTATAAAGTAACTACTAAAATAGATTTCAACTTATGCCTTGGATTGTAGGCAAGCCCTAGACCATCAGGAGGAGAATCTGAATCTTTCCCCAACACAAGTACCCTCAACTTCCAACACTTTCCCACCAAAACAGCAAGGAAGTGAAGTTACTTAACCAGTTGCTTTGCTGTGTGTCTTACCAAAAAATTAAGAAGAATAGTAATTGATAAATATTACTCACCCAGTTCCTTAGCTAGCGTTTCTCACATCTGCTTTATAAATCCTTCTCAGTGGCCTGATTTTATTCATTTCCTAGTGCTTGACACAGAAACCACAAAGAACTACTTAAAGAGAAAAGCACTGATCTTATATAAAGCAATAAGAAAAACATACAGCATTTTGCGGACATTTTTAAAAAGAGGCTCCCCTACTTTATACATTCTAAAAGGGAACCGTTTTTGCTTTCATAATGTTTTAAGAAAAGGCACAGATACTAGAGGATGCTATTCAAGAACACTCTGTGTTTTAAGTTGTTGTGGTTTAAACTTTTTCCTTTGACAATAGCTGGTCTTAACAAGTCCCCTTACTCTCCAGTCTGCTCTTCTCTCAGTGCTTTTGCCAAAATACAAGTCTGATCATGTGTTCCCTTGTTCAAACACTCTCACTGACTCCCTGCTACCTGCAGAATAAAGTCTGAACTCTCTCCACAGAGTAGTAAAGAGGTTAGGTCTGGCTTCTGCTTTCTTCCCCCATCTGAATTCTCACCCTAGCTCCTTCTCCATTAGAATCCTAAAAATCAAAACAAAACACCTTATAATTCCCCAAACCCACCTTGCTGTTTTGTCAGTCAATAATGCCCATGGGATTCCTCCTTTCCTTATAAGGTCCTTTGTGCTCTAGCTGCCCAGAAAACCCCTATTTACCTTTCAGGGATTAAAATGACCTCTAAGGGGGTACCTGGCTGGCTGAGTCAGTAGAGTATGCCATTGTTGATCTTGAGGTCCTGAGTTCGTGTTGGGTGTAGAGATTACTTATAAATAAATAAATGAACGAACAAACAAACCAACCTACCTACCTACCTACCTACCTCTAGGAAGCCCTTCTCCCAGAATAATTCCTTCTCTGCATCTCTTAGTGCATGTACCACACTGGGGTTTCTGTTTCGTTTAACTCTTTCATTGCTTTCCTCCCCTGCTTGACACTGTGCTCCTTGAGGACAGGAATAACATATCATTTATCTCTGTAGCAAACCCCTTAGCACAGTTCCCAGCACCCAGTGAATATCTGGTGAATGAAAATCAAATTGGCCCCTACCTCATACCCACACCCATCGTGTGTGTGTGTGTGTGTGTGTGTGTGTGTGTGTGTGTGTGTGTGTGTGTTTTAAAAACCAGCACCTGGGTGGCTCAGTGGGTTAAGTGGCCGACTCTTGGTTTCAGCTCAGGTCACGATCTTAAGGATCAAGCCCCGCCTCAGGCTTCCTGCTCAGCAGGGAGTCTGCCTGTCTCTCTCCCTCTGCTCCTCCCCGCCTCTCTCAAATAAATAAATAAATAAATTTTATTTATTTACTTAACAAAACAAACTGCAGTTCTCAAGGAGTGCTATGGTTGCTTACCAATCATACATACCAAAGTGTCTTCTAGGAAACAGACTAGGCGTGCTAAGATAATGAATAGTTCAAAGAATTCCCTTCAAACGAAAGGATGCATTGTTCATGTCAGCTGAAGACGATTTCCTTTCTGTGTTACACAGGAGAGGAAAGGAGAAATATTCTGGGAGATAAATGTATGGGAGGAGTTCTAGAAGTTTCATTATCTCAGGGGCTGACTAGAATGTCCCCTCCTTTAAAAAAATCGAATTTTTGGCATTTGGGTTTTTTTTTTCTTCTTTAAAAAAAAAAACAACCACCACACAGCTTGCTTCCTGAAAACAAAGGAAATAATAAACAATGGCAACTCCCAATTTTACTCTGATTATTTGCCAAGAGTCCTCTTAGTTCATGTGGCTCTCTTTCATTAGAGAGGGCCGATTAGCATAAAAAGAATGCTTCGAAATTAAGCTACCCACATATGCACTTAGTTAATACTCAGGGAGCTAATTTATTGTATTATTTAAAATATAAATTGGATAGCAAATCTATTTACTGAGGTGTAACAGCTAGGCAATGATGCATAATTTTCTCTTAGCCCTTGAGTGGTTTTTAATAATCTATTGAAATTTAACAGAGAACCATCTCATTATGGGAAGTGAATAAATACTAAGAAGACTAGCATTTAAAGTATTATCCACACATGGAGAATAGGTTTTTAAAAATTAATGATATTTGAGGAACAAAGAGGGAATTGGGGGTTGCTTTTTAAACAGTAACATTTTGTTGTTTTAATTTGAAGTGTAACCAGATTCACAAAATTGCTTGTGGAAATGTTAAACAGAGCCCAAAAATAAACAAGGTGGAGGGCAGAGTGGGGCAGAGAAAGGGGCAGTGTGAAGGAACAAAATAAAGTTGTCTTAAGATACTGCCCCATTGTCAGCTGGACCACAGGTACTATTTTTGCCTCAGACCGTCTTTGGCTCGGTAGTGAAAACTGTGTGCCTTTGTTTTATTTCAACCAATGGCATCATGAAAATGTTGTGCCCGTTGGTGTGTCCTGTGTCCTCAATTCCTGGAACCTGGGGACATTTTCAAGTCTGGGGTCCCCTTAGGCTGTGGGTCCGGAACACAGTTGAATCTAGATACCCTCTCTGATTAATAGGTGTCCCAAACAGACCAGCTTTGGAATGTCACAGGGGCTCTGATACAAACAAAAACATCCATGAACGCAGTGGTGTGGTCTTGAAACTATAACTGCCAATTATACTAGAATTCTGTGGGGGTACGCAGGAATGGAAGCAGGCAGCAGGACCTTCTCATCTTTCTGCAAATACTTGAAACCTGGCCCATCTGATTTCCTGAGCCACAATTTCACAGAAGTTTTGGACCTTACAATTTACTGATCTGAATAGATATTTCTTTGATTTATTTTGGGAGAGAGAAAGAATGCTCTAATGTTTCATCTTTCCCCAGGAGAGCCAAAATGTCAGAGAACCAGGGGTGGAAAGGTAAACTGGCTGATCTATAGTGTTTGCCAAGTTCCATGGTGTAAATATTCCTACCGTGGCTGATTTCAGGCTACCAACATGACACCGCCGAATGTGAAGTTGGGCAGCAATGTGCACAATCGGCTGTCCTCTCTGGAGCCATCCCCCACTGCTGTTTGCAGGAGGTAAAACTTGAGCAGGTTGTCTGGCTCTTGTTTCCCTGCTCCCCAGAGGACAACGGGTCGGGCTCTGGGTCCTCGCAACACTCCCAGCAGAGAGCATTTGCTGCTGTACCCGCTGCCCTCTCCTCCCAAAGAAAACTACAGACATAGATCATAAAGCTAGATACTGAGTAAGAGTAATTAATGAACTGGATTCTGCTTTTTATCCTCTTGTGGATTTCAAATATAAAGCTGGACATGGAGGAAGTAAAGTTTTGATTACTTTTCAGCTGCATCAAATCCTGGGTTGCAAAGTGGGTTCTTAAAAGGGTGAAAAAGACAGAACAGCTTTTTGCCATTCTGCTAAGACAAGTAAGGTCTTGCTTGCTTGACATTTCTGTGTGAAGAGACAAGGGTGTTTGGCATTGCAAGTGGTAAAGGGGATGGAGGGAAAGAATGGGGTGGATCGTGGTGTTGGCAGGTTTAAGGGATAATATTCCCTCTAGACGGTTAAGTCAAGCAGATTGGCAGAAGTTTGAACTCATATTCACTCTGCTTTCTTACTTTAATTGGGACCTTTCCCATGAGAAGGAAGAATTCATAGCATGGAAATAAAAAGAGCCTGGAAGAGAAATAGTCTCCCTCCCTAACAATACAATTCTTCCCTCTGAAAAAGTGTAGTACTATCTCTTATATTTATTGGTAATGTAGCTTCTGATCTTTCTCCACTCTTACAGGGAAAAAATATTCCTTTGACAATAAAAAATGAGATAATAGAATGATGACTATTGCTAGAGTGCTCAGTATATGCCATACAGCGCGTGGTGCGAGCTTATTATGTGTCTGTGAATTGAGTGCCATGTAGTGGTTAATATGCCTTATCTCTTTGAATCCATACAGAAAGTTAAATATTCTTAGAGTGACAAACCATCCTAGATTGCCTGGCACGTTTTCAGCATTAGCACTGAAAATCCTATCTTCCCAGGAATCCCTCAGCCCAGGGCAAACTGGGACAACTGATCACCCTAATTCTTACCTTGATGAGAAAATAGAAGCAGTTAAGTCCCTGTGCCAAAGTCACAGAGCTGGACTCAAACCCAGACCTGCTGAATCCTGAGTTCATGCTTTTGACCACCATGCCGAATCACTTCCTACTACAGTGCTTTTAGGTTTCCACCGGTGATAATGATCAAGGGAAGAGAAAGTCGTTCATTACCAACCTTGCTGAAATTAACATAGAGATTCTTGGAGTTAATTTAGAGAAAATTTCCATGACTTTTTTCTTTTTTTTAATCAGAGACATTCATAGCACATTGAAACCTCTAGCTGATTTGGTGAGACAAGGCTGAGATTTGATTGAAGGGTCTTCACCTCTCAGGAATTCATTTTGTACCTCTCTAAAAAGACAGGGTATATTGATCACCAGATTTCTTCTAATTTAAAAGTTCCCTGATTGTCAGAAGTCTGTTTTTCATGTTGCACAGACATGTCTGTGCCATTTATTCTCATCCTTCTATGTCATCGTTTCTTTTGGAGACATAATGCTTTTTCTTAAAGCCACTATGAGCTTGTTGATGATACATTGTTTTATTACCTATCGTTTAATTTTATTCTTTATTAATTTTAATTCTAGTATAGTTAACGTACAGTGTTATAGTAGTTTCAGGTGTACAATATAGTGATTCAACAGTTCTGTACACTACTCAGTGCTCATCATGATAAGCGTGCTCTGTAATCCCCATCACCTATGTCACCCATCCCCCACCCACCTCCCCTCAGGTAACCACCAGTCTGTTCTCTATAGTTCAGAGTCTGCTTCTTGGTTTGTCTCTCTCTTTCTCTTTTTTCCCCCTTTATTCATTTGTTTTGTTTCCTAAATTCCACATATGAGTGAAATCATATGGTATTTGTCTTTCTCTGACTGGCCTATTTCACTTAACATTGTTATACTCTCTAGATCGATCCATCCATGCTGTTGCAAATGACAAGATTCCATTCTTTTTTGATGACTGAGTAATATTCCATTGTGTGTGTGTGTGTGTGTGTACACACACACACACACACCCCACATCTCCTTTATTCACTCATCTGTTGATGGACAGGAACTGCTTCCATAATTTGACTATTGTAAATAATGCTGCTATGAACATCAGGGTATTATCTGTCCTTTTAGAAATTACAACACACATACTGACTTAAGAAAGTTGACTTTGAACTAGTGCATTTAGCATTTCCCAGATGTGCAAGTACCTGACAATACCTTAACTCAATTTATGCCACCTTTTGTGCAACTGTGGTCTTTTTTTAAAACTTCTACGTGGTTTATACTCCACAAGACATTATTATTATTATTATTGACATTCATTTATCTATACATGTAAATTCTCAGTTGCTCTTCATTCTCCTCTGTCTTTTCATGTATCCATAGGTATGATTATCCTTCTGTCTGAAGAACAGTCTTCAAACGTTTCTTTACAGATCTGCCAGCAATACCTTTTTCCAGTTTTTTGTTCCCTTGAAAATATCTTTATGGAGTCATTTATGTGGGAAGCCTAGACGACAGCTCCTTTCTTTTAGAATTCGAAGGTTGCAGAGGCACCTGGGTGACTCAGTCATTTGAGCATCCAACTCTTGGTTTCAGTTCTGGTCATGATCTCTGGGCTATGAGATCAAGCCCCACATTGGGCTCCACACTCAGCATGGAGTCTGCTTGAGATTCTCTCCCTCTACCCCTCCGTCTGCACGCTCTCTCTCGCTAATAAATGAATAAGTAAAATCTTAAAAAAAAAATGCAAAAGATACAATTCCACTGTCTTCTAGCTTCCATTGTTTCTGTTACCTAGTCAGCTTTCTTGCTTCTTTGAAATTATTGAAAGTGCAGTTTCTTTTTCTGACAACTTTTAAGATTTTCTTCCTGTCTTTGGTATTGGCAGTATACTATTATGTGCCCAGATGTGGTTATTTCTTTCTGGGTTTTTCCAATTTAGGTCCATAGAGCTTCTCAAAGCTGCGGCTTGATGACTTCTATTGATTTGGGGGAGTTTCTTACTCACAATCTCTGTATTTTACTATGTCTTTTGCACTGTGCCTGCCTTCTCTTCTTATTCTAGGACTCCAGTTAAACATAGTTAAATAGTTTGTCATCCCATGGCTTTTTTTCTCTTTTCTGTGTTTTCCATAACTTCTTGAATAATTAGTTCATAGTTATTTTAAAATCTATACCCGATAGCTCCAATATCTGGATCCCTGTGGTTTCTTTCTGCCCTCCGCTTTTTCCCTTGGTTTGTAGTCATTTGATCTTATCTTTTGGCATGCCTACTACATTTTATTGAATGCTGGACAAAAATGTATGAAAAATGATGTTATCTTCTTCCAGAAAGGCTTTTTCTGAAAGGCAGTTAACATAGGGGCAGATCAACTGGCTTCAGTCAGGGGCTGAAATGGTGATTTGGCGCTGGAATTCAGGTTTGGGGAGGGCTAACCTGCTTCTGGTTTTCACTACTTCTAAGACCTTGTCTCTTGTGGATCTAAGAAAAAGCCTGTGGTATTTACCAGAGCCATGCCTCCTTGACAAGCCTGCGATTCCAAATTTTATCTTTGGTTTCTTTTGGGTTTTCTTTTGTTTTTATTTTTTGGTCTCCCAAGTACCCTAAGCTCCGCTTAGCTGTTCATCCTTTCATCTGTCGATTTTTGCTTGGCTTCTTGCCAAGAGAAGCTTAGAAATTGGTGAATTTCTCAAAGAGAAAAGCAGCACAAAATGTTTGATTCACTTCTCTGTGATTCTCTTTTCTCCATAGTGTCGGCCTCTCAAGTCCTGGTTGCTTTCTGATACTTTCAAAGAGCAGTCTTTTTTTAAATTCAGCTTTTAGTGTTCTTGTGGGGTGGGGGTGGTTTGACACATGCTATTGCTTCATAGTCATAGGTGGAAATCCTAAATTATGATATTGTTGCAACTGATTAAGTAAGATGGTGTATCTAGAAAGCCCTTAGGGAACTGTCAGCACCAAAGCTACGTATTGATAACTCTAGGGATGTGTCCCACTATGATGGCTACATTTTGGTCAGCTAAAGCACCTTTCCCCCTCCTGTTCAGTAATGCTTTGCTACACTAGAATTGTACACTGGTAACTCTCAAGTTTTCCCTGAGTGTTTTGGGAGAAGCTTTCAACCTTGTTCTCTAGTTTGGTTTTTGGTGGGGGAGATGGAAGTGTTGATTTTTTTTTAAGTGGGTTGCCCCATTCTTTTTTAGGAGGTGGCTGCTAACAAGCTTTGGCTTATTTTTTTATTCTCATTCCCAAGTGCCTTTTGTTTTTTTCGTATATTCTTTATTTGAGTGCATATTTATTCCATTTCTACTCGTGGTTAGTGTCTGAAAGCGAAAAGGTAAGACTTTGTAAATATGAAATAAGATAAAAAATAATAAAATAACTTTAGTGTAAATCAGAAACCATAATAAGCAAGATTCTTTCCCTGTGTCTGCATCATCCTGTAGTGAATAACAAGAACTATAAACCTATCCCATATTGCCCACCTCCCAAACCTGCCTCTTTTCTTCTTTCTTGGTTAATAGCACCACCTCTTGCAAAGCTCCCTGTGTCAGAAGCCTGAAATGGAGTCCCAAAAGTTCATTTTTGCTTTTGTTTCTCTTGCCTTTGGAGATGTGTCTTGAAAGAAGTTGCTGTGGCCGATGTCAAAGAGGTTACTGCCTATGTTCTCCTCTAGGATTTTGATGGATTCCTGTCTCACATTGAGGTCTTGCATCCATTTAGAGTTTATCTTTGTGTGTGGTGTTAGAGAACGGTCGAGTTTCATTCTTCTATATATAGCTGTCCAATTTTCCCAGCACCATTTATTGAAGAGACTGTCTTTTTTCCATTGCATACTTTTTCCTGCTTTGTCGAAGATTTGACCATAGAGTTGAGGGTCCATATCTGGGCTCTCTATTCTGTTCCATTGATCTATGTGTCTGTTTTTGTGTCAGTACCATGCTGTCTTGGTGATCACAGCTTTGTAATATAGCTTGAAATCAGCCAACGTGATGCCCTTAGCTTTGTTTTTCTTTTTCAACATTTCCTTGGCGATTCAGGGTCTTTTTTGGTTCCATACAAATTTTAGGATTGTTTGTTCCAGCACTTTGGAAAATGCCGTTGGTATTTTGATTGGGATGGCACTGAAAGTATAGATTGCTCTGGGTAGCATAGACATTTTAACAATGTTTATCCTTCCGATCCATGAGCATGAAATGTTTTTCCATCTTTTTGTGTCTTCTTCAATTTCTTTCATAAGTGTTCTGTAGTTTCTAGAGTATAGCTCCTTTACCTCTTTGGTTAGGTTTATTCAAAGGTATCTTATGGTTTTTGGTGCTATTGTAAATGGAATCAATTCCCTAATTTCTCTTTCTACAGTTATATTGTTAGTGTATAGGAAAGCAACTGATTTCTGTGCATTGATTTTGTATCCTGCCACATTACTGAATTGCTGTATGAGTTCTGGTAACTTGGGGGTGGAGTCTTTTGGGTTTTCCACATAAAGTATCATGTCATCTGCAAAGAGAGAGAGTTTGACTTCTTCTTTGCCAATTTGAATACCTTTTATTTCTTTTTGTTGTCTGATGACTGTTCCTCAAAAAGTTAAAAGTAGAGCTACCCTATAACCCAGCAACTGCACTACTGGGTATTTACCCCAAAGATACAGATGTAGTGAAAAGAAGGGCCACATGCACCCCAGTGTTCATAGCAGCAATGTCCACAGTAGCCAAACTGTGGAAGGAGCCAAGATGCCCTTCAACAAACAAATGGATAAAGAAGATGTGGTTCATATATACAATGGAATATTACTCAGCCATCAGAAAGGATGAATACCCAACATTTGCATCAACATGGATGGAACTGGAGGAGATTATGCTAAGTGACAGAGAAAGTCAATTATCATATGGTTTCACTTATTTGTGGAACATACGGAATAGTATGGAGGACATTAGGAGAAGGAAGGGAAAAATGAAGGGGGGGAAATCAGAGAGGGAAACGAACCATGAGAGACTATGGACTCCGGGAATCAAACAGGGTTTTAGAGGGAGGCAGGGGATGGGTGAGCCCCGGTGATGGGTATAAAGGAGGGCACGTATTGCATGGAGCACTGGGTGTTATACGCAAACAATGAATCATGGAACACTACATCAAAAACTAATGATGTACAGTATGGTGACTAACATCATAAAAAAATTATTTAAAAAAATCATTAAAAGATTATAGCTGCAATCTTAAAAAAAAAAAAAAAAAGCCTGAAATGGGGAGGATGTGTACATGGGTTGGGGGATGCTTGCACTTTACCTTTACAGCTGATGAGTCACCGATTTTATTGCTTCCACCCCAACACCCCTGTTCTCCTTCCCCTTCTCCCCATTTCTCCCATGTGCCCACATCCTCTCTCACCTGAAGAGCTGGTCTCCTAACTCGCCTCCCTGCCTCAGTCTCATTTCCTTCCAAATCAGCCCCCTCACTACATATTAAGGCCTCTTTCTAGAATGCACATCTGAGCATATTACTGCCCTGCTTGAAACCCTCTTGGAGGTGTCCAGAAGAGGCAACACCACAGAGACAGCAGCCTCTTGATTGCCAGGGGTGGGCAGGGCAGGAGAATGGGGAGAGATGGCTAATGGATACAGGGCTCCCTTTGGGGTGATGAAAACATTCTGCAACTAGATAGTGGTGATGGTTGCACCACATTGTGAGTGTACGAAATCTTACTGTTCATTTAAAAATGGTTAGAATGGTAAATTTATGTTATGTATATTTTAACACACACACACACACACACACACACACACACACACACCCAGCAGCACATCATATGGGGTATCACATGGTCTCACTAGTATTTGTCTATTCAACTCTCCCTTTTCTTTCCCCTCTGACCCTTCATACAGGGAACCCTGTGCAGGCTGTTGCTTGTCGCGTGTGCCTTGCAGTTTCACGCTCTGCTGCGCTGCTTTTGCAAGGGCATTTCCTCTGGGGGCAGTGTGTCCCACCCCAACCCACCTCGTACTGTCTGTCCAGGCATCTGCTCCTGCAAGACCCCCACCACGTCTCCCCGGACAAAGCTACACCCACTCTCCCAGCTTGAATTCCCCTCTCTTGTCACCTCTAATGGCACAACTGGGAGACCTTTGCTGCCAGGTCCATGTTTCCAGTTCCAGGGAGGATTGTATCTTTTTCTACAAAAATAAAGTGGAATGAAGCTTTAAAGTGTTTGCATAACCCTTTTAAAATTCATGACACATCTGTTGACCCCCCTGGAACATCTGGAATACATGAGTTTAGAGAATTGAGCTCTCATGTGGAAACACCCAACATACACAGTTTCTGACGATGAGACCATTTCTATCCAGGGAGCCTTGGATGAATCTTGTCACATTTAAATACAAAATCACGGCCCTGTCACATTTTGTTACACACCTCTAAAAACTATGGAGTGGTTTGTGTCTTTGATTTGTGAGCGGTGAGCAGCTTGGCTATAAACAACAGATTGGTTTTTTTGTTTTTTTTCTGGCGCTCATAAATTTATTTGAGGTTGACATCGGTAAAATGCTGTCAATATGCTAGGGAACATACTTTAGAATTTTGTGGTGTGTGAAAAAGACTTTGTTCCCAAATGAGCTTTTCTTTCCAATCTTAATGACACCATTCATGATGACATTTGGTCATTACATATTGCAGCTTAGAACTAGACTGGGGGTCAGGCAGGTTACTGAGAAGAATTGTAACACCCAACCTTATCACCTCTTATTCACCACTTATCATGGTCAGAGAATGTGTGTGTGTGTATGTGTGTGTGTGTGTGTGTGTGTGTGTGTGTGTGTGTAAATAGAAGGAAAGCAGATGATCAGGAGAAATACACTCAGGTGAGGCCATGAGTAGGCGTTAAACAAATTTGTTTGTATTCTCCCTTGATATAAATAGAGAATTGCCTGGTTTGTCACAGAATGGAAAAGGTTCTTATAAACAGCGGTTTTCAAAGAGTAGTCTTTGGACCAACAGTATGAGCATCACCTTAGAATTGTTAGAAATGCAAATTATCAGGCCCTGCCCTGGACCTTCAGTGCTGGAAAGTCTAGGGGTGTGGCCCAGCAGTCTGTTCTAACGAGCTCAGGTGTTTTGATGCACATTCTAGTCTGAGAAGTGCTGTTTTAAACAACTCCCTGAAACCAAGATTTCTTTCTTTTTTTTTTTTAAGATTTTATTTATTTATTTGACAGAGAGTGAGCACAAGGAGGCAGAGGAGCAGGCAGAGGGAGAAGCAGAAGCAGGTTCCCACTGAGCAGGGACCCCGACGCGGGGCTCAATCCCAGGGTCCTGGGATCATGACCGGAGCCAAGGCAGACCAACTGAGCCACCCAGGCGCTCCCCAAGTTTTCTTAATGCTAACGTAGGAACACAGTGTTTTAGGGTAGTTTGATATAAGCATTTCAATCCTGGGTTTTGAGTAGAGATAACTGTTGAAAGAATAATGACAATGGTTAATATTTATTACCATCCAGGTGTTATGCTAAGTGTTACCTGTACATCATTCCACTAATTGCTCCCGTAATTCCCAACTATCCCAAGAGGTAATACTTTTTTCTCTATTGTACAGTGAAGGAAACTGAGGCTCAGAGCAGGTAAGTTATTTGCCCAGGGTCACACAGCTTTTGCTGTGCCTCGAGTCGTGCTCCTGCCCTCCTGACTCCAGGCCCAGGCCATAAAGCACTATGTTACCCCCCATTAGCTGCAGTTCTGGTTCAGGAGGCAGGATGACCATTAGCTCTTGGATTCAGCTTACCGGTGTTCTGGACCATTGCTGCCAGGCAGCAGCTGGGTTTTGTCGCAAACATGACTCCCCTAAGTGTCCTTAGCTGAGCTGAAGTTGCATAGAATCACTCATCAGATTCCGGCCAGAGCCGGCAATTTGGATGGGAACCTACCAGAAGAGAATTCTAGCCTGAGACTGTGGGGGCAACAAAAGTTTTTCTCTAGAGTCGCATGCACGGGCTCATGTCACACATAGGTTGACTTTCAGTCTGTGACAAAGTGAGACACATTGGGTTTCCAGACACAAGCTTGTACGCAAATGGCAGATGGGCTCCACTGTCATGGCAGCAAGGCACAAATGGCCATTGATGGGTGTGGCATACAGCAGGTGTTGCCAATTGTGTGTGAGGGGTAAGTCCAATTTCACATCTGTAATGGTGGTCTACTTCCCTTACTTGCCTCAGAGGGCTGCTGAGAGCCAGGTGAAATGTTCTATGACTAAGCTATAAAGTTTAGTTCAAATGTAAAGAATTATTATACAAATACTAGGATTTGAATAAAAACACTGGTGTGTGCATCAAAAGCCAGGTCCCAGGTCATTCTCTCAATTATAATTGGGTGACTTGGACAAGCCTCCTAATAGCTCCATATCACTCAGTCACCGAGGTTGCTAAGTGCTTTCTGCAGTTAGTTGTGCAGTGCACAACCTGTGTAGCTGTGAGCTGCAAAGCAAAATTCATCTAATCATCTTGATCCCACTTCCCACATAGCAAGGTCTTAAGACGCTGGGTGTTGGGGGTGGATTATTAATATATTAAATGCACTCTGTAAATATATGTGTAATTTTCTTCTGTCTCAGTTCCCTTCTGATTGAGGCAGGTAAAACAAGCCATGAAGGGCCTTGTCAAAGGGGCCTTTACTTGCTGATTGTGATTTAGCAGCTAAAACTTACCGAATGTGATCCCTTTCCTGCCTGTGTTCACTCCCTTCATCCACTACTAACTCCTGCCCATTTTCCACATATGCCGTAGGACGTGGCAGGCCACACTGCTCTCTCCTGCAGGGGGCCTGCCAACACTGTGTCGGTTCTTTCCCTTTCGGTGTTGAATCCCGAAGGCCTCCCCTTGTCCTCTACTTGGGACATTTGCTGAAACCAGAGGCTTTCCGAATACAGAGACGAGTCCCCCCCACCCTGCCCCTGCTTTTATTTTTTTTCTTTTTTATCGATATGGCACCAGGCACAAGGGTCTGCACTCACCTTAACTCTAGGTGTTTCGGAATGCTCTATATATCTTGTTAGGTGACACAGGTATCCACTACTGTACAAACTCAGTGAGCCCGCACTTAACAGAACTGCACTTCATTGTGTGTTAATTTTACATAAAATCTGGGGGAAGTCGACTGATATCCATATTTGACTTTGAAATGTGTCAAAAAGATAAGATGGATTAATAGTTGGGTAGTGTGAGAAAGTGAGTAAAGTGGGTGTTAATGAGAGAATCTAAGTGATAAGTCTATGAAATTCTTTCAGATTTGCTCTATGTTTGAATTTTTTTCATAATAAAACGTTGGGAAAAAAGAATGTTCTAATTCTGTGCTACTCAAAAAAATGGCCTTTTAAAAATTTCAGGTGTCAAGGATTTCTCATGTTTGTCATTTTAATTTTTTGGAGAATCAAAATATCCCCTGTATTAATGGCCAAGACTAATATGGCAGGTAGAGCTCAGTGTGAGGGCCAAGTGGCTCAGCGGACTAAAGGGGGCAGGTGGGTGGATTCCTCCACCCAGATGGGGGGGGGCAGAGATGGCCCCAGGGTAGGTCATCACACCTCAGGGGCTTCACCAGGGAAGAATAACACAGCACAGACTAGCAGACAGCTCACTCCCAAAAGGAAAAAGACAATTTTCAAGTTTCTATAAATGTGAAAGATGAACACAACTTTTTGTTAAACAACCACACAACTGTAAACCTTTCCTACCTTAAAGTACCTATAATTAAAGCTATCAAATCTTAGACAATCAGCATATCCAAAGGCATGGATTGATACAGAGTATGTTCTGTATTTCATGGAAGCTTTAAGAATACTTCAGTCTGAACTAAAACTTCCCATTCATGTAGAACATCCATTTCTCTAAACTTTTCTTTTTCTTCTCTAAGGTAATTGTTCGAGGTGGAGGACACATTTTACCCTATGACCAGCCTCTGAGATCTTTTGACATGATTAATCGATTCATTTTTGAGAGAGGATGGGATCCTTATTGATGGATAAGCTGCTTTCCTAAAAGAAAGAACATTGAGAAGAAAATTTCCAAAATGGAAACTGTCCTATAAATAAGAAAATTGTCTTTTTATATCTTTAAAATGTTTCCCATCAATAAAAATTATCCTTGAAACAAGGAAGGTTCTGTTTTGGGGGAGAGATGGTTCATTACAAAATTAACTTTAAGAAAATGCTACTCATGAGTAAGAATGACCTCTTCTAACTTAACGGATGGGAAGAATGGATTCTGAGACCCTGTTTCAGAAACAAGCGGATATATGGAAGGTCGAGGCCTTGAATGGGAATTTTTAATTCCTTCTAAGAGTAAGTGCAGTAAGTGGATAAAGTTGTAACAGCATCTTGTTCTGTAAATAACAGGAGAGTTTGTCTCATAGTATGCATATGAAAGTGTTTGGTAAGGGGCGCCTGGGTGGCTCAATTGGTTAAGCGACTGCCTTCGGCTCAGGTCATGATCCTGGAGTCCTGGGATCCAAGTCCCGCATCGGGCTCCCTGCTCAGCAGGGAGTCTGCTTCTCCCTCTGACCCTCTTCCCTCTAGTGCTCTCTATCTCTCATTCTCTCTCTCTCAAATAAATAAAATCTTTAAAAAAAAAAGTGTTTGGTAAGTACACTGGGTAAGAGCATCTAATTATCACTACAGAGGAATGGGTGCAGTCATAATAGTGGTGGGCAAGACTTTGGAATGTGGAGAGTCTTAGCAAGAAAGGTAGCTTGGAATTCTTTGAAATAGAAATCTTATATATAAAAGTAATAATGTACCAATTGGTGATACACAGAGGTTCTTACTCAAAGAACACACTGAATCTTCGTCTTTTCTTTCTTTGTTTTTTGCTTCTTGGTTTTTCAGTGTCTTGGCTCATTTCAAGTGTACACGTTTATCAAACAGCCTGCAGGCTGCATGAGTTATGAGCCATTTTAAATTCTGTACTTCTTTAAGCCAAATAAGGAACAAACTGATTTTGTATAATTGTTGGAATATCAAAAAAATTTGAGACAATCTGGCATCCAAATACATACATTTATAAATATGCATACATTAGTAATTTTCCAACTAAAATACCCCATTTTGGCACATCTCTCCTGTTTATGCAACATGGGCTCTCACCTCTGAAATTCCCCAGCACGTTTGGCTTTTTCAACATCATTTCTCTCATTTTACCCATTTATGAATTGGCTCACTGGAGAACTAAATTTGAAAAGTCAAAGCCTGTTCTTGCTGCAAATATTTTGGGTTCTTTTAATTTCTCATTTTGTGCCTGATTTCATTCAGGTTGGTGATCTCCCTTTGTGGGGGTTTTTTTATAGATATCTCTCACTGTGCCCCTATACTACCAGACATCAAATCAAACATTCTGATCAAAAACAGATTTTAATTATTGCAGAGAATAAGCTAGGGGGAATGTGCAAAGAGTTTTGCATATAGCCCCACCTGCCATTTAAATTGTTGCATTTGGTCCCAAAAATATGCAGTGGAAAGGGCACCAACTGTGGCTGGGAGAGCAGGAGTTTAGTGCCATGTGTGTGCCCTGGACATTTTGGGGTAAGTCACTTCACTGTCCTAGCTTCCCAAAGTCTCAAAGAAGACAGAGACTCCTGAGGATCCTTTCAGTTCACGTATCATTGTACTAGTATCCATTTCACAAGGGTACCATGAGATATTACAGTCGATCTTCATTATTCATAGATTCCATATTTGTATCACCTGTTCACTAAAATTTATTTGTAACCCCAAAATCAATACTTGCTCACTTGTATGGTCATTTGCGAACATGGGCGGAGTGATGAAAAAATGTGAGTTGCCCAATGTGCACATTCTCAGCCACGGTCAAACAGGTGTTCTTTTTGTAGTCTAGTGCCACATTTTTCTACATTTTTGTGCTTTTTATTGGTACTTTTTTTTATTTAAAAGGGCTCCTAAACAGTGCTGAAAAACTGTCTGGAGTTCCTCAGTGCAAGAGGGCTGTGGTGTGCCTTACGGAGAAAGTACGTCTGTTAGATAGTCTTCATTCAAGCACAAGTTATAGTGCTGTTGGCCATGAATTCAATATTAACAAAGCAACAACATACATTTGATAAGGTTTCTTTAAACAGAAACACACATAGGGGCGCTTGGGTGGCTCAGTCAGTTAAGCATCTGACTCTTGGTTTTCACTCAGGTCATGATCTCAGGGTTGTGGATCAAGCCCTGCAATGGGCTCTGTGCTCAGCAAGGAGTCTGCTTGGGATTCTCTATCTCCCTCTCCCTCTGCCCCTCCCCCGCTCATGCTCCCTCTCTCTTTAAAATAAATAAAATCCTTAAACAAAGTTATGTACTAATCGGTTGACAAAAATGTTGTGACCAGAGGCTGGTAGGAACCACATCCTGTATTTCCCCTAGGAGCAATGGTTCAGAATTCATCAATTCAGTATTTGGGGAGATGTTATAGAAGAGAACTAGAATGAACAAAGAGAATCGACTGTATTTGTGAAACACTTAGAGTAGGGACCCACACAAAATAATAGCCCAATAAATAGAAGTTGTAGATGCTGTCATGTTTATCATCTTGCTGTCCCAGGCATAGGACCATCCGAGGGACAACCTGCCAAGCCTTCCCAGAGCAACCCTAGCCAACTCCCCTGAGGGTATAGTCCTGTGGAGACTCAATCTGGCAGGTATTTTACTTTAAAAGGGAGGGAAGAGAATTTCAGAGACTAAAGGAAAACAAGTTTTTGAATTCACTCGGAGAGTCCTTGCGTAGAGAATCTTCGTGTGGGGTACACACCTTCCATGGGACACTCAAGACAATCCATTAAGATGCCACCTCTTGATCCAAACATGAGACAGTCTGATGTCTCACATGGCTGCCATTACCATGAACAACGTACACACAGAGAGGGAGATGCAGGGAGGAGAGGGGAGGGACCTTCTCATGGTTCTGGGTCTTGCCTATTGCCAATTGCAACTTCCATGCTTATAGGATACCATCAAATGGGATTAATTTCATAAAAACAAAGCCTTCAAATTGGAGGATCTTTATAGCATTTTGCCTTGCAATGGGGAATGGCAGATCAGCCTCAGGTACCTCGGTGGTCATCTCATGGCAGTGTATTTAAAGGAGCTGTAGAACCTGGGAACGAGTCGTGTATTCTTTCTTTGACAAAAGGACAAGTGTTTGCAGAGGAGCTGTCATTTTCTGTCATGGTGAGTGGATATTGTTAGTATGGCATCTAGCACATACTGTTTTTAAAAGTAAACACACACAAAAATAAATACATACATACACACACAAAGAGGAAACCCACAATCTGTCCTTTCAAGGTTGAAGTAGCACTCTTAACAGTTAGTGAGAAAGTCATTTCTCTTCGAAAGAAACTCAACCTATGGCAAAAACATTTTGAAAACAGGTGTTTAGAAATGTTTCCATTTACTTTGTTGCACATGATAAAGAACAAAAACCTTAAATCAAGGAAAATTTCAACAAATGTCTTTGCGCAGAAGATAGGATTGAAAAATGAGTGTGGGAAGTTAATAAAGCTCATTGAATGAGGCCTTTCTTCCATTTGGATCTATGTATCTCCATCTGTAAATTGTCTGCTTCAGCTCTGATGGACTTTGAATCCAAGTGTCAAAGTGAAATGAACATATGGCCAGAACTTGAATTGCTGTATCACAAAAGGGTGACCCAAGATTTTTCAAATATGACAAAGCATATGCAACACATTGATCCTGTTAAAAATATCAACAGTAATATTTTAAGGAGCAAAAATACTTTGTACTACTAAAAATCAAATACAGTTTTTAAAAATTTAGTATGTAAAATTTCATCTTTATCATTTTAAAATTTCTATTTTGAAGACTTTTATAATGTAAATGTTATTAGCACAGTAGTAGTGTGATTATACTCTATAAATGAATGAATAATTATATTTTTTTGGTATGCCTCCAGCAGTTTTTAAATGACGGCGTGATACATAAAGATTTGGAGAGCACTGTTTGAGAGGACAGAAAAAGTCCACATTTGAAGGTGGCCTTACACTATGTACCGATTTGGTTAAGTTAAAAAAGCAAGGCATGTGATTCAACAATCTCAGACAATTCACAGCGCTCACCATAGCACATACCCTCCCCAGTGTCTATCACAGACCTGTACCTCTGAAACAAATAATACATTACAGGTTAAAAAAAAAAAAAGAAGATAGCAGGAAGGGAAAAATGAAGGAGGGGACGAACCATGAGAGACGATGGACTCTGAGAAACAACCCGAGGGATCTAGAGGGGAGGGGGGTGGGGGGATGGGTTAGCCTGGTGATGGGTATTAAAGAGGGCACGTTCTGCGTGGAGCACAGGGTGTTATGCACAAACAATGAATCATGGAACACTACATCAAAAACTAATGATGTAATGTATGGTGATTAACATAATAAAAAAATTTTAAAAAGCAAGGCATGTGATGTGCCTGGGGGGGGCACACGGTTAAGTCACCAACTCTTGGTTTCAGCTCAGATGGTGATCTCTTGTCCTGATCTCAGGCAGGGAATCTGCTAAAGACTCTCCCTCTCCTTCCACCCTCCCCCCCTCAACTCATACTGAAAATAAATAAATCTTTTTTAAAAAGTACGGCATAGAACAATACAGCACGCTTTCATTTGTAAGAAAGGAAGGAAGGGAAATTAAATAAACAAGTAGGAGAAGGAGGAAGGGAGGGAGAGAAGCACAGAAATTTTATAAAGGGTAAGTGCCTCTGGAAAGATAAATAAAAAACTAACAGCAGTAGCGGAGGAAGGACTGGGTGGTGTTGGTGGGTGTGAGGAAGACTTAGGATTTTTACGTTTTTTGTTTTATGTTTATGTTTTAAGTTTTATGCTTATGTTACATATATATGCACACATTATATATATAAATATAAATATATATATAACATATAGTACATATGTGTGTGTGTGTGTGTGTGTATATATATATATATATATATATATATATATATATATATATATATATATATATGTGGCCCCAGAATCTAAGGGAAAGAACTGCCCTTTGGGTCATTTTGCTGTAGAGGCAGAGCCCTGAAGTAGGTCCTGATGGACTAAATCGGCTCACCAAAATCCCAGGAGTGTTCAGGTTTCCTGGGCAGCCTGACAGTGGAGTGATGAAGGTGCCAGAAATTCATGAAAAGGAGGGGTTGGAGGAGGTAAAAGAGGGAGACTGGCCACATGCTGGCTGAGATGAGAGAAAGCCGGAATTCTGCAGAACCCGGAATTAGGAACAAAGTCAGCCACTGCTTTCCCCACCCGCACTGTGCAGAGAAAGCAGGGCTGCAGGGCAAGGGAGGCGTGCTGAACGCTCTGCCAGGAGCAGGGAGTGAGATCATTTGACCTTTGGGTTGCAATTGTCAGGATGCAGAAAAGCACTTCTGTTGCAATGGACTTGTCTATTGGGAGGCCCATGCGGTAGGTCTGCAATGCCCAGACTTGACCCCTGAGTTGTTCCCACATGGCAAAACAGGGGTCTGTTTGAGCTGTCCATACCTAATTCTGTGAAATCAGAGGTAATAATAACAGCTATCCTTTCTAAGCCCCTAAAATGCACCAGAGGTTCACCAAGACATCACCAGGGAAATGGTTTTCCATTCCACAGATGACGTCGTGCCCCTCATCGATACAGAGAGACTGGCTGAGTTTCCACAGCCACTGGCAGGCCAGTCCAGATGCAAACCCGGGTGTCTCTCCTTCAACTCCATCCTCTCTCCATGCAAGAGACATACTGCCTCCTGATCCCCAACTTCTTTCTCAACTGATGATATGACAGGTAAGTGTCAGTGACCCATTTGGGGTCAGGAAGTGTGTATCCTCATTAAAAATGTGCTTTAGGGGCGCCTGGGTGGCTCAGTCGGTTAAGCGTCTGCCTTCAGCTCAAGTCGTGATCTCAGGGTCCTGAGATCAAGCCCCACGTCGTCGGGCTCCCTGCTCAGCGGGGACCCTGCTTCTCCCTCTCCCTCTGCTGCTCCCCCTGCTTCTGCTCCCTCACTCTCTCTCTGGCTCTCTCTGTCAAAGAAATAAAATCTTTCAAAAATAATAATAATAATGCACTTTATTCTGAAGGTTGTGTAAACAAAATTCCTGGAAATATTTTGATGCAATATCTGCTCCACCCAAGAGGCACTAACGTAAAGTATGACTCTCTGAAAAGTACTGAGAGCTGTCATTTAATTATTTATGTGCAGTTCTTCAGTCGTCTTTTCCCATGCCACCCAAAACAGGATAGAAGGCCAGACACCCAAGGACAGATCCTGTGACAAACCGCTTGACTTGAGCCCCAGTTTATTTTAGGAAGTCCGACGTCCTTTTCCTTTGTGCTGGTGAATGACAAGACCCCCCCCCCCCCCTTAGTGCGGGTGATTCACAGGCCGTGTGTCTGTGTTCATGCCATTGAAACTGCTGGTTCCAAAGCTCAGAAACCACTTCTCGCTGAGCTCCAGCTGCAAGGACAACTGGGGGAGGCCTGTTCCATGCCACCATCACCCAGGAAGTGTGCAGCCCGCGACGAAACAGTGACCCGCCCAGATGTGTTTCGTGTTCTTGCATACGTAGGGGCTCTTGCGATGAGAATTCTGAAGATTTAAAAAACATTCAGAGAACAAACCTGAAAGGGATTGATTTTGCTGCCCCTAAGACAACAAGCCTGGAATTGAAAGCAGGCTGTTGTGTCGTATATCTGCTCAACCCTAAGAAAAGACATCTGTTCAATCATTTTCAAGGGATTTTTGGCAACTTCGGGAGCGTGACGTGGCACTGTCTGCATTCCCCTGGGCCCTGTGCAATCGAGGAGGACAGACCAGGCCTGTGGTTGCTGTTCAAATGGTTTTACCAGGGAAAATTCATTGCGTCTAGCCAGATCGTTGGGGCAAATATTTTCTTTTTCTTAAATCTTTAAATTTCAAATTGTTCATTGCAAAAATTAAGTTAGAGCCTCCTCTCCGCAGCCCTACACTCTACACAGTGGTGACCACTAATAACTCATCCCAGGCCAAGGGAGAGTGGGCTACCTTGAACTCAGTACCACCAAGACTGCACCCAATGGGGGGAGATGATTACACCCCCCTAAAAAAACCCCCAGGGTGTTGTTACTGGAAGAACGGGGGCCTGGAGGCTGGGCAGCCAAGAGCTAAAAAAAATGTCCACCATATGCAGAAGTCAAAGCTCAGTAGAAAGATTAAAGCCAGCCTCCACATTTTGACATGCAGTGAAAATACATGCTGGTAATTGTCCTAATATCCCAATGAATATTTGTAATCAAAAACTACATATGCATCTAGTAACTTTTACTGATACTTTATATTTTCTTATGTGACTCAAAGGGGGAAAGGGAAATAGGAGGCTGAGAGAACGGAGGACAGGGGAGGAGGGGTGTTGTCTGAAGAGATTAGGAAAACGCTGACACCCATGTCAGCATTATGAACAGAAATGCCCCTGAATCCCCGGCCCCTACACACTCACCACCTTATATTAGGATGTGCCCTATTAGACCTTCTATATACGACAGGACCTGTTCTGGGTGGTGAAGATACCGAGACAAATTTGGCCCACTTCCCTGCCCCTCAAAATGTGGGCAAAATGGGTGACCACTGCACACATGACCATAATCCCAGAATGCCAAGTACTCTAACAGAGGAAAGTACAAAGCCCTTTGAGAGCAGAGAAGAGGGAGTGGCTACATCTGGGGAGAAGGAGTTTTCCACACTGAGTGGCGGAAGGGTGGAGGCTCTCCAGAGGCACAGGCCCGAAGAATAAGCGTTAAGTGCGGGGGGATGGTGAGGGTCCAAGTGCGCCCTGCTTCTGCCTTCTCTCCTCTTATCTGTAACCTCCCACCTCTGATAGTTCAATTATTTTGTTGCAAAATCTGAGTTCTCAAATGCCTATCCTAAACTTCGGTAACGGAGGAAGTAAAAGGACTGATTCCCATAATCAACTGATATGAATAAACCCCTAACAACCATGCTTTAGTTTTCCCATCTTATTTCTGTGGAATCAGGGAAAGATCTAGAAGGTTGTCTCCCTGTAAGTCCACCCATCAAGTGGCTTTGATGGCAAGTGAGATGCCATTTCTTTATTAAAATCCCCGCACGCAACATGGTAACATCTTGGGATAGGCTGTCATTTACCCATTTCCCATCTCCCCTGGGAAGAGAAACATCTTGTCGGATCATTTTGAAATGGTCCCATACTGTGAATCACTGAAGGGAAAGGCCAAAGGCTTTGGGGCAAAAATAAACAAAAGTGAAAAAATATGCGGATTCTATTAAAAAAAAAAGGCCCGAAGTGAAGTTGCACTAGAAAATGGAGCTTATCTTGGACAGGGTGGAGGGAATAGTGGAGAGAGATCTGAGGTAGTTTGTTCAGGATGAAATTTCACCAGCATGTACTTTCCCAGGTTATGAGGGACAGAGGAAAAGGGATCTCTAATAAGGCACAGCCCCCTCACATATACCCCTTGTGCCCCTGAAAAATCTTCACATTTGTTAGGCTACCACCTGAACAGGTCTTTAAGCTCTAGTTTCCTACGTAACGAGAAATGCAATTCTCTTTTGGCCTCATAAGTACACCAAGCTCCACATAGCATTGCTTCTAGATCACCCTCTTCCTTTGCTGGATGGTCGGAGAGAAGAGAAAGATGCTCCAGCCCAGGGAGCATGCGATTCTGAACCCCCAATTCCAAATGTTCTGTGATTCCCAGCTTTTCAAAAAAAAAAAAAAAAGTGGACTTTTTTTCCCTTGGGCTGGAGGAAAGAGTTGATAGTCACATACTCAACTTGGAAACATTACAAAGATGAGAACAAGAATTCAATAATCCTATGTTATTAGGCTATGCCCAGGTATGAATATTGAAATCAGGTGGTTTAAAAATACCAGTACCAACAATTCTCAATGGGATCCTGAGGGCAGTAGCGCTCCTTTTAGCGAAGACGGTATTTTGGTGAGACTGAGAATGTAGAGAGGTTTCCGTTGTTCTTTCTTACTTCCCACTTCATACAAAGCCCTAAATCCCCAGCAGAGGTACCATCAAGTAAAAACACCACCAGATCTAGAGAGACATGGGAGGCGTGGAAAACCTTGGAAAGAACAAAAGGGGATAAAGGAAGATGGGCTCCCGCACCACCGGAGGGTGGAGGGCGGCGCGTGGCAGCCACCCCGGAGTGAGGTGCATCTTCGGCTCCCCCTTTCTCACCCGCTCCAGTCACAGACGCAACAGTGACCTTGAAGCCCCAAGTGCCACTGGTCTTCGTGATGAGCTGTCTCCCCCACTCTGCCCGAAGCTGCCCAGGACAGAAAACAAGCCAGCACTAGAGCAGGTGAAGATGAGCTTCTCTGGAAACAGAAGTTCAGTGCCGGGAGAGACAGCACGGGAGTCGGGATTGCTGGCCATGAAGAGCTGCTACTTTTCCAGGTTTACTATGCTGACGGACTCTGGCATCTTAACAGATTCCCAAAAACGAAGCCTCTAACGAATGCTATAACATGTAAGGAAGAGAGAATGTCTAGCAGAAACACAGAGAATGATGTCATTAATATATGCCTCAAACCAGATATATGGTTTAAAGGCTATTTCTTCTCACATCTGCCTGGACAGATTTCATAAAACCACCATAAAAGGATTCTGTATTGGGGCACCTGGGTGGCTCAGTTGGTTGGTTAAGCGTCTACCTTCGGCTCAGGCCCTAATCCCAATGTCCTGGGATCGAGCCCCACATTGGGCTCCCAGCTCAGCAGGGAGTCTGCCTCTCCCTCTCCCTCTGCCCCTCTCCCCTGCTCATGCTCTCTTTCTCTCTCTCAAATAAATTAAAAAAAAAAAAAAAGGATTCTGTATTTACGGAGAGAAAACTTGCAGTTGCATGGATCTGTTCTTTTGTTCCTCAGGAACGGACGCTTTATGTTCCCCAGTGCTGTTCCCAACTGTGTCCACGTTCAATCTCCAGTGTGACCCAGGGACTGCTCCCCTCACTCTCAGCAAGCAGCCTTGCCTCCTGCTTTACTGAGACAATCAAAGCAATCCCAACCGGGGATCCCTTGGTTTTCCTCCCCCACCCCAGTGCTCAGCGGCAGCATCCTTCCCCACCTCATGACTGCTCCTCTGAGCGCCCCTCCCCCACAGCTCCAAGTTTCCCCAGGACACTCAGATTCTACATGAGCAGCCTGTCACCCTTCCCCGCAAACCAGTAGCTGCTCTTGGTTTTCCCTCCTCCGCGGAGAGCGCCTCCATTCCCGCCATCACCATGCTTTCTGCGCCTTTCTCTCCCACGCAACCGCGGTCAACCCTGCTTGTTCTACAACCGCAGTATCTTTTGCATCGCTCTTCTCTTGCCTGTTTCTACGCTACTGCCTGCAGAACACTCTCCCTACTTCTGCCTTTGCCAGTCACCAGCCCCGACCACCCTCCATCCTCCACAGAGGTGCCATGTCATTTTCTAATGCACACTTCTCATCTCCGCCCTCTAGGACCCAGTGGCTGCCAGGGACATTCAGGTTAACATCAAAATGCCCTGACTTTGAGGGCCTGTCACAGATTGACTCCAACCTACCTTTTGGGGCACTCCTTTTCCCATGGCTCAAACACATCCGCTCAGACGAGATCATTTGCCTTCAGCTCTACACCAGCTCTAACATATCTCCTTGCTTGGGCCTCTTTTTCTATCCATCACCCGCCATGAGAGGAAATACTGCCCAGCCTCCCAGGCTCACTCACAAGGGCAAGATACCTTAAGTCTTCCGTTTGCCTCGGTTTCTCTCTTCCCACCCTCTTCCCACCCCCGCCTCTGTGGAATCCCTTTCTTCTCTGCATTATCTGTCCCACTCCTGTAATGTTCATTTCTCACTTGTGTCAAAGCTGTTTGAAGTTCTCCCTTTCCATTCCCCACTTGAGCAGGTAGCAGACTCCATGTCCTTTGCTTCAGGGAGGTAAGTGGCAAGATGAGAAGCAGAAGGATTCTGGCTTTTGTTTTCTAAGAGCCGGAGGCCCAAGGAGAGGGTAGACTTTGAGAAAAGCTTTAGGGACTTGGAAAAACAGGTGGGGAAACAACAGATGTAAAGGAAATCCCTCCAGTTGTGGAGAGGAGCAATTTCTGTGGGTTCCGCTTTCTGGCAGGGGCCATGTTGGAGCAAGACCCCAGAGAGGGAGAACTTTTCGGTGAAGCATCTGGAACTGAGGCCACAGGCACTGACGTTCTCGGCCCTGTCCAGAAACAGTAGATGGCCATCAGGCACGAAGGCACCATGCGGACAGAACGTGGTGGGTTGATTAGCAGAGGCCCTTGTCACTGCCTTAGGCTCTTGGAATCTTGACACCCCCGTCCCCTGAAAATGGGTTGGGAAGGAAGCAGAACAATAACTGAAATGATATTTTCTACTGGCCCAGCAGTGTTGGAGTCAGAATTTCAAAACTATTGTAAAACTATTGTAAAAAATAGAGACACCATATTTCTCAACACCTGAATTTTTGTACTGATACTCATTCTTGATATATGTAAAACACGTATCAGAACTTTTCCATTGAGGAAGAGAACAATATTCATTGAGTGCCCACAATGTGCCAGGCATGGTCTAGACAGTAGAGATACAGCAATGAACAAGACTGAAGACCCCTCCTCAAAGACAACACATTTTGATGGGAGCTCAGTGTTCAACTATATATTGTAAAGATACATATTGACAAGTGTCATAAAGAAAATCAAAGCAGATAAGGGCATGATTATATCAGGTGGTCAGAAAAGGCCTTCCTGGGGCGCCTGGGTGGCTCAGTAGGTTAAGCGTCTGCCTTCGGCTCAGGTCATGATCTCAGGGTCCTGGGGTTGAGCCCCACATCACGCTCCCTGCTCAGTGGGGACCCTGCTTCTCCCTCTCTCTCCCACTGCGTGTGCTCTCTCGCTCTCTCTCTCTTTCTCTCAAATGAATAAAATCTTTTAAAAAAACTAAATGTTAAAGAAAAGAAAAGAAAAGGCCTTCCTGACATGCTGACATCTGAACAGGGTCTGAAGGAAGGGCAGGAAGGAGTCTTGCTTGTACTTGAGAGAGTGCACAACCAACGCTATAGGACCTGCAAGGGGCCCTTGCCCTGGGAAGGGAATAAAACCTCAGCCATCTGATCCAGGAGGAAGGGCTGGTGATGTCAGACCCATGGGAGGTTGTAGATCAAGGTAAAGACTTGGCACTTGCTCAGCTTTCTTCCCCTACCAGGTGCCAAACACACAATATGTGCTCAGGGAGTATTTATTGAATAAAGGATGGACGGAGCATGGAAATTTGTGCCACATTGAGAAGTAAAAGATAAATAAAAGATATGAATAAATATATAGGACATAAAAATGACCCATAAGCCCAGAGCCCAGATATAACCACTTTCAAACTTTAATACTAGTCCTCCTAGTCTTTTATTATTTGTAGATTCTCTCTTTTTCACATTTGAGACAATACTGTCTTATTTTCTTCATGTAATGTTTGCAATTTTTAATGTCATCCTTTAATTCACTGAGATGAAGTGTGCATCTCTAACTGGTTCCAGTCACTTGGACAAAGTGGTCATAAGGCAACTGACTCCTTTTTTTTTAATTTTCTACTTAAATTCAATTTAGTTAACATATAGTGTATTATTAGTTTCAGGAGTAGAATTTACTGATTCATCATTTAACATATAACACCCAGTGCTCATTAGATCAAGTGCCCTCCTTAATGCCCCTCACCCAGTTACCCCTTCTCTTCACCCACCGCCCTCCAGCAACACTCAGTTGCTTCCTATAGTTAAGAGTCTCTATGGTTTGCCTCCCTCTGTTTTCGCCTTATTTTATTTTTCCTTCCCTTCCCCTATGTTCATCTGTTTCGTTTCTTAAATTCCACCTATGAGTGAAATCATGGTATCTTTCTCTGACTGACTTATTTCACTTAGCATAATACACTCTAGTTCCAACCATGTCCTTGCAAATGTCAAGATTTCATCTTTTTTTTGAAGGCTGAGTAGTATTCTATGTGTGTGTGTGTGTGTGTGTGTGTGTGTGTGTGTGTGTGTGTGTATCACATCTTCTCTATCCATTCATCTGTCGATGGACATCTGGCTCTTTCTATATTTTGGCTATTGCGGACATTGCTGCTATAAACATTGGGGTGCAGGTGACCCTTTGACTCACTATGTTTGTATCCTTTGGGGTAAATACCCAGTAGTGCAATTGCTGGGTCATAGGGTAGCTCTATTTTCCACTTTTGGAGGCACCTCCATACTGTTTTCTAGGGCGGCTGCACCAGCTTGCATTCCCACCCCTTTCTCCACAATCTCGCCAACATCTGCCATTTCCTGAGTTGTTCGTTTTAGCCATTCTGACTGGTAGCAACTGACTCTTTCAAGGGCCACAGGAGGTGTTCAGCAGCCACTGAATTTTATGAGGAGGGGGATGCACAGACCCCCAAACCCTGCAGACTCAGAGGGGGTGACAGCTTGCTGACCCACGTGACCCCTGCTGGCGCCTGGCTGCAGAATGCCTGAGTCCGCTCAGTAACACAGGGGGTGTCCTTGCTCCACGGTGCACAGGGCTTGTCAGCATGAGCAAGACGGTGCCTGTGCAACTTTCCCCTCCACATTTGGGCTTGAGGACTGGAACATTTCCTAGAGAGGCATTGTGTTCCTTTTCCGTCTCTGCTTTTACCTCCAGTAGCTGCCCCCAGCTGTTCCTAATTCTCTCTCTGGGTGAATGACTCAGCTTGATTCTGTGTCTACAACGTGTGGCTTCTTAAAGGAGCCAGGCCATTTTGTAGCATAATGACACGTAGCTCAAACCAAGGTAGTCAAACCACCTACGAGCTACAACCATAAGTTAGAAAACAGAAAATGTATTCCTTTTCAATGTCCAAGGCTATAAGCTCTTCAGTTATGAAAATAAACATGTGCCTGGGTCAAAACAAACAAAATCAGAGGGGACTTAGTAGAAATCAGGAAGCAAGCCTAAGCACTTCTCCGACGTGGCCTTCTATCTTTGCGTGTGCTTTTGGAAGAGCTGTCAGCCTGTGCTGAGATGTGCTCTGAGAGCCCAGAGAAGCAGATGGGCATGTTCATGACCAAGAGGGAAGGCCCACTGAGTCTTTTTGGAGTAATGCAGATTTTACCAGTGACCCACCATTGTTACAGCCTAATGATGATTTTGGCTGGTTGTTAAAGCTGCTTTTGCCCGTGAGCAACAAATGAATTTATTCCCCTCGCATTACTGAAAGGAAAACAAACCTAAGGCAGGACAAAATTAATGGGGAATTTTAGGAAAAAAACACAACCCACCACCACCAACAAACAACTCTGTTTGGTAGAGATGATTAGTGCCAGATGGAGAAGGGAGCCCAGGTGCCCTGACCGGGGGCGGGGGGGGGGGGGGGACTGTCTAAGGACAGAAGCGGCTGAGAATTACCAGCACAATACAAACCTTCAGATCACTTGCAAAGCAGAGACGTAGTTCCTTTCTTCTTCCTCCCCCCGCTCCTGCTTCTCTTCTGTTTTCTTCTTCCCCTGTAGCCATGGGGATGTTCTAGGTTGGAGCTCTTCCCAATGGGAAGGCACTCAGTGACAGGGCTGCATACCAAAACTGAGGAGTGGGGTGGATGGAGCAGAGCAAAGCACCGAGGAGTGTAGTCATGATTTCTCCACACTTTCCCCAGACTTTGGATGTCAAAACCAGACTCCCATCCAGAGACAGTAAAAGTTGCATTCGGCTGCCGTGATGGCTGTCCTGTAATCGGTTCCTGGTGTGTTGTTAGATGCTTTGAGCTTAACCAGACCCACACATGTCCTCAGTCTAATTCCATCTTGTGGCTCCTAATGTCATCATATGTAGCCTCTGGCAACCAAGCCATTTTCCAATTGCTGGCATCCCCTTCCTTCAGCACTCACCCTGCCAGGATCTTTTACAGCTCTGTGTCTGAATCTCCCCAGGAAAGATGGGTTGGTTGGTTTGTTTTTCGTTTGGCAAGATGGTTTTCAGAAAACAACCCTTTCTGTAGGACAAATGAATTGAAAAGTTCTGTTCGTTACAGTCAACACAAGAGTGAAGCAAGTTAAGGATCTTGGTGCTCCATTAAAGGAAAAGAAGGTTGCTGACGTCCTTTGTGCAGTATTTTTTTATTTGTAGTTTTTATCACATTTGCCGTTTCACCCGTTTAGTGAAGTTTGTTCATATCAACACTTTGTTAATGTTTCAATTCATTCCAGAAGCCCTTACGAGAAGCTACTATGAGCTCTATAAAGACAGGGATTTTATTCTATTGGGTTTGACCCTGTACTCACAGCTCCTAGTAGAGTACCCAGCAATTCATGTGTTCATGAATATTCATTGTTGAATAAGTGAGGTATTTTCTAATGGGAAGTCTGCCCACCTTTTAAATTTTATGGTGTTTTGTATGAAACAGAAGTGTTGACCTATCTTGGAGTTAAGAATTAAAATTCAGGGACGCCTGGGTGACTCAGTAGGTTAAGCATCTGCCTTCGGCTCAGGACATGATCCCAGGGTCCTGGGATCGAGCCCCGCATCGCATGGAGCTCCTTGCTCAGCGGGGAACCTGCTTCTCCCTCTCCTTCTTCTGCCCCTGCTTGTGCTCTCTAGCTCTCGATCTCTGACAAATAAATAAATAAAATCTTTTTTAAAAAAAGATTTAAAATTCAGACCTACTTTCACTCTTAGGAAGCAATGAGACTCTTAAAATAGATGTTTATCTAGCTTACTTTGAATTTGCAAACCACCCCTCGGTATTTAGAAAGTCAACCCTTTCTTCCACTACAAATAAAAATCCTATTTCGTGTCTAGCACCACTCCTTTCTCAGGTACAAGCTAAGCCCCACCAGTAATAACAAACAGATTGTTCCCCGACATCATGCCCAAAAAGAGGATTCTGGACTCTAGAAGGCGATATACTTCAAATTAGATATGCTGAGATGAACTTTTATCAATTCTCTTCACCTTTGGGTAAACAAAGTGAATGTATAATTCTGAAAATACCCCACATTGTTTTGTTCTTAATCATCCCTAACTATTTGAGCTAGCAGTTGAGGATTTGAGAGAATAATAAAATTTCAACCTCTACTTTTCACAGTTAGGAAAAAAGCTGATTTAATAGAACTCCAACAACGGTTGGCCAAATCCCAGATGAAGCTGTGCAGAGGTTCTTAAGTCAGTTTTTAGAAGTCTGTCTTATTTATAATGAAATTATATGCTAAAATCCAGACTGCTGTATACAATCTTTTCCCACAGAGAGAAGTCTATTCCAAATGTGTTGACAGCTAAAGAGAAAGCTTGGTAGTATTCCCAACAGTGAAACTGGCTGGGACCAAAGTGGTAGAACTGAATCCTTTGCCTGAAATTCAGATGGAGACTTAACGAGTTTTCTGGGTGTTCTTTGAACCTAAGCGTGGGGAATATGTACCAGCAAGAGGCAAAACTAACTTGTGATATCAGATGTGCAGCTTCTAAGAGTGACTTCCACTTTCCATCCTGCCTGTGGAATTCCAGAGAAGAGAAAAGCATCCCAGTGAAGAGATCTCCTATGTGCCATTGAGGATTTGGGGGTGGAATTTCCAGGTTCTTCCTGTCCTGATACTTTTAAAACCAGTCTCCATGAAATCTGTGTACGATCCAGTGGTGGACTTCACCTGTGAATGTAGTTGTCTGGAACATGAGCTCATCCATGTAGCACTTACCTTGGATAACTGCTGCTTTGTTCAACAACTATTTCGTTAACTGGACCAAAAGTGACTGACTTAATTGCCATGTCTATTTGTGATGGAATGTTACAGGTAATAGACATTACACGTCATGACTCTTCCTGAAATATAAAAAGTCAAAAATTCTCCTTTTCATGCATTCTCATTTTTTCAACTATTTGGAAATATAAATCCATGCACATCTTCTAGGACTCAGTCCCACAAACGTGAGGCTGTGATTTAATAGCATTTAAGCCTCTGAGAGTTAAATGGATTTGGCTACTGATTCCTCATTGGCATTAGCTGGCTTAGCAGAAATGTATTTTATTAATTTGGCCGACAATGAGGTTGACAGTCTAATAGCATTACCACCCAAAGCAGCTTTGGTTTTGCCCTTAATGAGAATTTTCCTACCATAGCAGCTTGGATTTGCCAGGGAGTCGTGCTTTAAAGGGATTATGCTGAAGATTATGAAAGTGGAGCCCTCGTAGAACAAGACTGGATATTCATTTTAGGAATAAAGCCCTGCCTCCCTATTGGCCGAGATGCCGGAGCGCTTGAGGACCCCCATCACACTCTAAGTTGCTGTGAAAGCATAGAGCAGCAAAAGAGAAATCCTCCTAGAATAGGCTGAATGGGACTTGGCGCGGCGACAGTAAAGCCGACCCAACCTTTCCCATTGTAGAGAATTTGAACAAATCTAAGGGCTGGAAGTAGAATGTCAGAACGATCTGAACCCCTAAAAGATGAGAAGATAGCAAAAGTGCCGTTTAATGAACTAAAGAAGATAAAGTCAGGAACCAGAGCTGTAGGGTGGTGTTAGCACAGGGCTGAAGAGGCCTTCATTCTTCAGGCTAGCGGAAGCAGAGTATCAGGTGGCTGAGGTGCGACGGCCCGAGGCAGCCTCGGGGGGCCGAGGCCCTTGTGCGGGTCTGGGCAGCCCTCCAGCCCTAAGCTGAATGAAGGGGCCGGACTGCCCCGGCTGAAGAGGCGCACTGCCCACAAATCATTTGAAATGTTTCATCATTGAGGAAAAATGGTTTCTAAGGAGCACTACCTCCATGAAAGGGATTTGGGAGAAGACCAGTAACAAAATTAACAGAACCTCGAGCTGAGCCACTAACCTATGGCGGGGTTGGCCACGTCGTCAGCTCCTTCCTCAAGAGAAAACCTGAGCCCATTCCCGTGAAGGAATGTAGGGCTCTTCCCAGGCTGCCAAGCAGCCGACATGTTCAGAAGGCATTAATCATAAAGGAGAGAGGCGGTGCTAGCCAGCCCCACAACACACACCATGTTTGCATATTCAAAAGGTGCCATGATATCCAGCCTCGAGGTGCTCACCATTCATTTGGAAAAGATAAGGCTAAGATACATGGCCAGTATTTAGCATACTTATTAAGCAGTAAGTACCAGCTGCTGGATGCCAGAGGCTAGTTTAATCCCATGTCAGCCATTTAAAAGCCTGCCCAAGAGCTTCAGTGGGTATAATTCCAAATGGGAAAAGACAAGAACATTGCCAGATACATGCCTTGACAGTATTTTCCAAAAATGGCAATGTTCTTAATGCTCATACTGATTAAAAGAGGAGACTGAGAGCAACACAAATACCCATTATCTGGGTCTTCTTACATAAATATGATGCATTCCATTTTTTGTTTTAAACTAGAGAATGACGAAGCTTGCTTTGTGTGGGTATGGATAATTCTCTATGTCACTCCATGTCCGAAGAGGGGAAGGAGCCACTCTCCATATTTCACGCAGAGAAGGATGCAATGTAGGAAATCGGTGAAAAAACTGCCAGGAGGGCGAAGGAGCAAAGAAAGAGGGGGCTCTTGCCCAAAGACGGAAGCTGCCACTGTTCCTTGGCTGGATCCAATGAGTGAACACTCACCACTGATGTTGCCGAAACCGCCCCCAGGCTGCTGGAGCCCATAGCGCCAGCACTCAAGCCCAGCTGCCTGTTCCTGTGGCTGCCTGTGGCAGGGGAAATGGCTAATTTCTTCCTCCCACCCTGGAACCTACTGCCAGTGCCTCCCACTGGAAGAACCTAACTTGAAATCAGCCAGATGAGTGAGTCTGGGAAAGGGGATGGCGCAAACCTAGAAGGATGAACTTGGACCCAGCAGCCAAGAGACACCATCTGGTACACTCGCCCTTTTACTACTCAGACCCACACATTTCACTGTATCCATACAACTACATCGTGCTTCCACCTAACAGAATGCAACTGTATTCCTCATACAGATGAATGCAGGCTCACTCTCTCACCGAAAGAGGGGAACACAGAGTGTAGGACCATGTGAAGAGGCAGCCTCGGCCACTGTATTCACCGCTGCATGATGTCAGTTCCTCTTCTGTTTTCATCACCATTGCGCCCTGGATATATTCTGTAACCTGAAGGCCAAACTGTAAAGTTTACCACCACCAACCCTCGACGTTATACGTAATAAGCAAAGAAGAAAATATGCATAGCCACCACAGCTCTTGTTTTGGTAACTGGTAACAAAACTAGTTGATTGATAGGGATAATAGTTGAGTCATCTTTGACAATGAGCTTCTTCCAATGTCCATTCCGTGTTCCCTTTGCCTTCAGCCAACACCACGTGACAGTGAGGGGAGCCACTCCCATTTTTCTCCCCTTGATTCCCAGATCCATGTATCCTGACCATAAGAGACACAACACCACTTTTTTTTGTTGCTGATTCAAAGCCTCATCCATATTCTGCAACACAGTCACCCAAATTGCAGAGAGGGGTCTCCCAATGGTGCCATTTTTGAAACTTCAACAATCTATTCCTATACTTGATAATGGTAACTGCCTTGGGGTGATGGAGTGGATGGTAAACCAGTAAGTCCCAGGGGCATGAGCCCAATTCTACACTTCTTTTGCTGTAAAATCAGTTCTTCGGTCAGAAGCAATGTTGTATAGGACATCGTGTCATTGAATAAAGTATTCTGAAAGTCCACAGATGGTGGGACTGATAAAGCACTACAGGCAGGAGATGCACAGCATATTTAGAAACAGTGTCCTTTCCAGTAAGGACAAGATCATGCCCTCCATAATGGAAAGAGTTCAATGTAATAAACTTGCTACCAGGTGGCTCACTGGTGCCCCTGGGGAATGATGCCATACCAGAGCTCAATATTGGTCTCTGCTGTCAGCAGATTAGGCATTCAGTAGCAACAGCAGCCAGACCCACCTGGGGGAGGATAAGTCCATATTGTTGAGCCCACGTGGAGATTCCATCCCTGCCACAACAGCCATGTTCTCCATCGGCCTATTGAACAAGCCTCAGGTGTCTGGGAAGAGGGCTGACTGACATCCACAGAATGGACCGTCCTGTCTAGTTGCTTACTGAGAGCCTCCTCAGTGGATGCCCCATGGTAGCATTCACATAGGACAGTGCCCATATGGAGAGGTCCATCCGAAAACCTCTTCCTCAGACTCCCTTGTCACCAATATGCCAATCAAACCATTAGTCACCCATGAATTGTGTAAATCTCCACCTCTGGCCATCTCTCCATCCAGGCCAAGTGGACAACTGCTGTGTTGGCCTCGAAAGAACATCCCTTACTACATTCCTGATAGGAGCTATAATGTTTCAACAATCCAAATCCACCTGGTGCCTTCAAACTGCAATGGACCATCTGTGAACCTGGCCCAAATGTTTTCTTCCTCTGTCAACTGTCAGTTGCAAAAGGACATAGGTGTGGGCCATGAGAGAATCAAAATGCCGCAAGAGGAGATGCTACGGGAGTCTGAGCTAACCTACTCATAAAACTACTTGCGTCTTCAGGATGTCCTTGACCCCAATCTGCTATACACTATTTACAATGGATGACATTGCTGCCGTGCATGCCCAACCTTACAGCCGAGTGGATCAGCATATTAGTTATCTAAAAACTGCCCCAAAACTTAGCAACAACACCCATTTGTTATCTCACATGGAGGATCTGGCTCAGGGTCTCTCAAGAGGCTGAAGTCAAGCTGTCAGCCAGTGCTGAAGTCACCTCAAGCTTAATTAGCCAGGCTGTAGACCAGTGGTTCTCAAGTGGGAACATTAGGATATTAGGCAATTTGTAGGCATTTTTGGTTGCCACAACTGGGGTAGCATAATGCTGGAATCTAGTGAGTAGAGGCCAGAGACCCTGCTAAACATTCAATAAGTCTCAGGATAGCCTCCCACATCTAAGAATTATCTGTCCCCGAAATGTCAAGAGTGCTGAAGTTGAGAAACCCCACTAGTGAGCCTTCTTTTGCCCTGGTTCCAACCCAAAACTGGCAGCCTTGTGTGTTACACAAAACATCGCCATGAACAATATACTCAAAAAGTATACATGTTCTCCCAAAAATCAAAAGAGGTGCAAAACATTGTAGCTCTTTCTCAGTGGCAGGTGGTACAAAGTATAGCAATTTGCCTTTCACTTTGGAGAGGGAATATCAAATTTCCCAGACTACTGGACCCCTGGAAACTCCACTGGGGAGTAAGCCTTTGATTTTTCTTGGGGTTTATCTCCCACCCTCTGGCATACATGTGTCTTACTAAGGTATCTAGGGTATCAGCTCCGTCCTGCTCACCATGTCAATAACACATCAGCATGCTGTTCTGGGGGAATCTCAGGATGCTCAAGGCCCCAGCAGACCAGATCTTGTCAGAAAGCAGAAGAGCCAACATGGGCCTGAGGTAGGACACTAAGGGTGTTTTCCTGATCCTGCTAATTGAAAGCAAACCCCTGCTGGTAATCTTTGCTAATTTGGTAATGGGGGGGGGGGGCGGGAAGCATCTGCCAGATCAATAGCTGCATACAAAGTGCCAGGAGCACTGTTGTGTCATCCAGTAAAGAGACGACATCTGGTCCAGTACCCGAATAATTTTCCAAGAACCCACAGCCATTCCCCAATAAGCATCTCACTTCTGCACGTGCCACACAGATGAGTTAAATGAGGGTACAGCACAATGACCCCTGTACTGTTCAAGTGTTAGGTGGGAATACTGCTCTCTGCAATCCCCCTCCCAGGGATAGAGTATTGCTCTCAGTTTACCCTTATTTAGGAAGGGCAAATTCCAGGAAGCTTCTGTGAGGCCAGGCCTGCTATCCTAAGGCTCACTACTCAGTTAGGGAATCAATATGGGAAGTTCCCCGAGTTGCAGGAGACCTAATACCGATGTATTTAGGAGTGGGAAAATAACCATATATGGATCAAGGGGCCCACTGGAACCCTGCGAGGCAAGCACAGGCCAAAATTTCATTTATCCCCAGATGACCACAAGTGACATCCATCCCCAGTAGTCCAGAGGCATTTGGGGCCTCTGGAGGTTAGCACTGCCTCGGAACCAATGTCCAGAAACCCCCTCAAGTTCCAGCTGTTCCCCGTTCCCCAGTCTACAGTCACCCCAGCAAATGGCTGCAAGTCTTTGGGGAAAGACTTAAAGGAAGATTTACGCTAGAAGCTCATAGCAGTGTTGTCCAGCCCCTTCTTGGAGGCTTCTTGGCCCCTTCTTCTTCTGTGGCTAGACTTCACAAACCTGAGCATGCATCAGGGCCAGCTGAAGGTCTTGCCCAAACACAGACTCCTGGACCCGCGTCTAGAGTATGTGTGTCAGCAGGGCTGGGGAGGGCCGAAAAACCCGTGTTTATCACAAATGCCCACATGAGGCTGCTGCTACTGCTATTCCTTGGCCACAGTTTGAGCACCGGCGCTGTGAGGACCCCTATGTCTTTGCACTGATTCGGGTCTGGGACGTGCGTGACGGTCTAGGACCCTCCAGCCAACAACTCAGGTTTCTGTTCCCTAGACCTAGAGATTTTCCAATTACATAAACAAAGTAATTCTTAGTAGACTGCCCATCTATTTTGGTTCTAGGGTCACTGAGAACAAGTAGCCAACATCAAAGATCCCTGGGTGCCTAAAATACTCTGCTTGCTGCTTCAGGCCCCCTAGGCCCATGACAGTAACATCACCTACCTTGCTTCTCGGTCAGGTCTGCCATTTGGCTCTGCCCCTACGGAAGCATGTCATCCACTGAAATCAAGAAGTCTACTTTAATGAAGACGTCTTTTCCCATTGGTGGGTCTCTGAAGAACCCCTGAACCAGAATGAGAGCTCAAAACATCTCCCAAGTCTGGAGAAGCTTGACTGCAATAATATCAATCAAGAAAGACCTTTCCCATGGCTACCACCTGTCTCCCCAAATTCCATCCTGGAGGGACCAGAAACCATGGTTAGCATGGTGGGGTCATAGGGTAGAAGCACTGCATGGGCAAAGAGAGAAGATACTGATCCCAACCCCATCCCTACTGAAGGTTTCTCGCTTGCTTAAGGTACAGAGAAGGAGGCTTATCTGCAAAGCAGAGTTTTTGTTATTATATGGAATTTAATTACTAAAATAAGAATATGTTTTATGACTGGAGATCCATTTATATGACTTTAAGAGTGACGAGAGAACCCAGGAGTCTGCCTGAGTTTCCATCCAGGTGATGGTAAAGAAATATCCATGGAGTGGCTTATAAAAGACACTGGGAAATACAAGTAAGGTGGCTTTGTTATTGGACCCTCTAAGACCTGCTTGTTCAATGCACCGGCTACAATGTCAAATGATGTGGAAATGCACAGAGGTGGTTATATCTCCATAGAGAAGGCAGGAGATAAAAGAGCATGCTCCCAGACACGGCCAAGGCCTCTCAGTTCCCCAAAGGACCACAGAGACAGGCAGCTGTGGATGGTATCATCATGAGCAATGAGGATTCCAGCAGAGCCTAGAAGCACATTCATGGGCTTTTATACCCTTCTGGCCCTCCTTCACCCCTGATTGTCCCAGAGACTCTGCTAATGTGCCTACACACTCATGGAGTGTTAACCAGGAGACTGAGTGAATTGCCTTGAAAGACAAGTTCATGGGAATACCCTAGAGGAGGCTCAGGCTTTAGATCTGCATGAGTTTCATTCCTGAAAGTCCCCCAAACTATTCATTGGAAAGTGTACCATTTCTTCTCTTTTTAGTAAATGATAAAACAAGTATCTTAAATAGAGCATTCCAACATATAGATAAGTGCATTTCTAGACTCTGTTCTCTTCCTTGGATGCATTAGCCCATGCCTGCACTAGCCTATGCCTGCATCGGCACCAGAATAGCAAAAAGGCCAGTGGGGCTGGAGTAAAGTGAGAGGGGAAAGAGAAGAACAGGAGAGCTCAGAGAGGAATGTGCTCGGGGGTGGGAGGAGATCCACATTTGGCCTTTAAACTGTGAGTGAGCCACTGCAGGGTTTTGAGCCGAGGGTGAAGTGATCTGATAGGTGTTAACAGGATGACTCCAGCTGCTGCATTGTGCTATGGAGGATGGGCTACAGGGCGCATGAGTGCAAGCAGGAAGTTACTGAAATAATCTAGGTGAGAGATGACAGCTTCCTGGACCAGGATGCTGGAGGTGGAAGTGATGAGAAGGGTGAGAATCTGGGTGTCTTCTGAGGGTGGAGCCAGCAAGCCTTCCTAATGGATGGGATGTGACGTGTGAACAAAAGAGTGAGGTCAAGAAGGATTCCAAGGTTCTTGTGTGAGTAACTGGAAGGATGGAGTGACTATTGCCTAAAATGGGATAGTGTGGGAGGAATAGGTTTTAGGGAAAAGGCCCAATTTTAGACATGTTTGATTTGAAAGGTCTCTGGTATTCAAGGAGAGATGTCAAGTAGACAGTTAAATACACAAGGCCTGTGTTTAGAAGAGAGATCCAGGCCAGGGGCAATTTGAGGTCTTTAAGATAGACACAGTATCTAACGCCATGTGGTTAGATTAGATCACCAAAGGAGGGGGCCCAGACAGTGGTGAGATCCAAAGACTGGGACCTGGGGCACCCCAACATCAAGATGTCATGGAGATGGAAAGAAACCAGCAAGGAGAGTGAGAAGGAACAGCCTATATGGTTGGAAGAGAATATGGTATCACCGAAGCCAAGAGAAGACAATGGTCCAAGAAGAATGGATGGATCAGCTCTACCACAGGCTGCAGACAAGAGCAAGATGAAGACCAAGAATTCACCACCGGATACAGCAGTGGTCATTGGTGACTTGCCGAGAGCAGTTCTGGAAAGTGGTGAGGCTACAAGTCCTAACTGGAGAAGGTTCAAGACGATGAGGAAGAGAAGTATGAAGAGACAGTAATGGTAGACATCATTTTTCTAGCAATTTTGCTGCAAAAGGGGGCAGACAAATGGGGTAGTGAAGGAGAGGGCAAGTGGAGTCAATAAGTAGCTTTTTTGTCTTTTAAGATGCAAGAAACGACAGCACCCTCAGATTCCGGTTGGAATGATCCAGTAGAGGGGAGACACTGCTGATGTGAGAGGGAAAGGAAGAATTGCTAAACTAATGTATGGGCACCCATCCGGGCAAAGAGGCACTCTCAAACACTGCAGGGAAGCTGCATCCTGGTTCAAGGTTTTCAAAGGGAAATTTGGCATTATATTTCAAAATTACAGATGCACATATTCTTGGACACAGCATTTTTATTTCCAAGATTCGGTTCTGCAGATATGCTAGCATCTATGTGCAAAGACATATCTACCTGTTATTTATCAGAACACTGTGTATAATATCAAAAGCCAGGAAAACCTTAAATGTATATTGATAGTGGATGGTTAAATCCATACCTGAAATACCATGCAGCCCTGGAAATGAGGTTGATCTCCACATTCTGTTCCAGAAAGTCTCCAAAATGATATAATTGAAAGATACCAAGGTAGAGAAGAGTACATGGTATGCTCCCACCTGTGAAAAAAAGCAGGGAATAAGGCAATACGTGGAGTTACATAGAAAACATGTGAATGTACATCAAACATTTCTGAGAGGATTTACTTCCCATTGGATATACCTTTTCTAAAGTTTCCATTATTTTTCAGAAGTGTACTTACTATTTTTCACTAAAGATTAACACAAAGAGAAAAATATCTTTGCTAGAGAGGAAAAAAGCAAATTTAACAATTCTTGCTGTGCATTATTTCATTAACGTAAAGGACATTTCTTATACAACATTTAAAGGAGAAAAGCTATTCTCTTGTAGGCTGCTTTGGAAAGTAGTAGGGAAAAAAGCCCTTCTAAATTGATTTTTACTGAACCAGCAATGTCTTTATTCAATACTTTGCAACACTGGAACATAAATTTTCATTATCTAAACCCAAGGTAAAAGATTTTTAGTTTCAAAGTGTATTTCTCTCGGGCACACAATAGGCATCCAATAAAAACTTGCTGGGTTGAATCAGATCACTAATGAGATGAATGTCACTAAGCATATGGGAAATGGGATTTAAATACAAAGCATTGAGGCTCCCTTCTCTGTATGTTTGTAGGTGTGTAAGCCTGTATGTGTACTAACAATAGATTAGCATCTGTTCTTTTTATCTTCAATTCACTGCACAGAATATGAGGGGGCTATGAATTAAACCAAAAGGCCATCTTGATGCAATTTAGCAAACCATTTACATTTTAACGATTAAGAAATTATCAGGTAGGGGTGGAAATGAAAATGAAGGGAAGACCCATCTCCAGAAGCAGAAATTATTCCCGAGATTGCAGTCTTACAATGCACCTATCCTGAGTTAAGAGGGTATTTTACACATAAAGGTACTCGAATTAATAGTTCTTAAAAATAAAGAAGGATACCCATTAGGTACTTCTGAACTCGGAAAGTGGAAATTCATCATTTTTAGTGTCTGTCAGCGTGGAATCTCTTGTTTAGTCCTTTCATGAGCCACATTCATATGGAAGACCACATCGAAGCTCTTGATGGATGACGAGACCTTGAACTGTCTTCTGAAATATCGAGTAAGGCCGCATTCCTTTCTACTTTTTAGTAGTAAGCATACTTACCATAATCAAATCTTTTGAAAACTAGCTCTCTGTGCTACATAATAGCATTGTATATAATAATCCTCTCATTTCTCAACCTTAAGCATTAGGGATTCTCTGCTATTTATTTAAGCTTGTGTGTTTTTTTCTTTCCCCAGTTTACTGAATTATTTATTAGTTACACAGTATTCATGCTCTGCGCTAAGTGCCGCCTCTCTCTCCTTCTGCAGCTGGAACGCAAGTACATATTCTATTTCATTATCAATTTAAAGCTCACCTGAAGCTAAGGAAGTAATCATTCATTGTGATGGAATCACTGGGATGGTTATATATTTTCGAAAACACTGATTTTGTTTTTAACGTTGGGTCTATTTGCTGCTTTTTTTGTTTGCTAACAGACAATGATATATAGGCTATATATAAAATCTTCACACTGCGATGCAATTATTTGCAGGCAAGATCCACACCTTGACAGGCTTCCAAGATGAAAAAAGGTGAAAACTGGTTCACTGACAAAATGTTCATCTCGAACTCAAACAGGAATTGATTGATGGAGCATTCTCACACCTGTATGCAAGTCTATGCAAGGTGCTGTAGACCAGTATTTTTCAAACTTTATAGTGCATACCCATCAACAGGGGATGTTGTTACTATGCAGAGGCAGATTCACGGGTCTGGGATGGGACCGGAGAGTCTGCATTTTTTTTTATTGTTTTATTGTTATGTTAATCACCATACATCATTAGTTCATGATTCACTGCCTGTGCACAACACCCAGTGCTCCACGCAGAACGTGCCCTCTTTAATACCCATCACCAGGCTAACCCATCCCCCCAACCCCTCCCCTCTAGAACCCCCAGTTTGTTCCTCAGAGTTCATCGTCTCTCATGGTTCGTCTCCCCCTCCGACTTACTCCCCTTCATTCTTCCCCTTCTGCTATCTTCTTCTTTTTTTTTCTTAACATATATTGCATTATTTGTTTCAGAAGTACAGATCTGTGATTCAACAGTCTTGCACGATTCACAGCGCTCACCATAGCACATACCCTCCCCAGTGCCTATCACCCAAGATTCTGCATTTTTAAGAAGGTTTCAGGTGATGTTGATGCTGTTGGTCCATAGACCTCATCTTGAACAGGAAGGCACAGAGCAATGGTCACCAATCCTAGTTGCACATTACAAGGGAACCTTAAAGAAACACAGATGTCCAGGTCCCAATTCTGTATCAGAACCTCTGGAGATGAAATTCAAGCCCTGCTATTTGTTTTGTTTCGTTTTGTTTTTAATGTTTCCCAAGTGCTATTCACTGAATGTGTTCTCCCAAATTCATATGCTGAAACCCTCATTCCCAACATTGATGGTATCTGGAGATAAGGCCTTCAGGGAGGTAATTAGATTTAAATGATGTCATTAAGGTGGAGCCCTCATGATAGGACTGGTATTCTTATAAGAGACACCAGAAGGGCACCCGGGTGGCTCAGTTGGTTAAGCGTCTGCCTTTGACTCAGGTCGTGATCCCAGGGTCCTGGGACCGAGCCCCGAGTCAGGCTCCCTGCTCAGCGGGGAGCCTGCTTCTCCCTCTGCCTCTGCACCCACCCCCACTCGCGCTTTCTCTCTCCCTTGCTCTCGCTCTCTCAAATAAATAAATATTTTAAAAAGAAGAAGAAGAGACACCAGAGAGCTTGCTCTTTCTCTCTCCACCAGATGAGACACAGGTGGCCAGCTACAAGCCAGGAAGAGGAACCCAAATGTGCAGGCACCCTGATCTCAGACTTCCAGCCTCCAGAATTGTGAGAAAATAAATCTCTGTTGTTTAAGCCACCCACTCTATGGCATTTTGTTATGGTGGCCCGAGCTAAGACACAGGGAGATTCTAATACTATGCCACCTAGGTTGACAACCATTGTTGTAAAGAATATTAAAGTGGCATAATCATAACTCTGTTGTAGGAGGCTTACAACCTACTGGGGAACTGTGACTTCAGCCTGTAAAAGTTGTAGATACTCAAGTGTAAGCCTGGGCCAGAAAGATAGAATATTGAGAGATTCAGAACAAGAGTACAGCCACGGTGGGGATGAAGAGGGAAGAAGGCCTTCACTTCCTAGAAAGTTCTGCTGAGGACCAAATTTTTATAAATTGTGTAATGTATATTTACATTACATAATAAAAAGGCTGCACTAAGAAGCATTCAGTCATGACTGTGATCACTGTATACACTCAGTGTAATCACTACCTCAATCAAAATATAGAACACTGCCATCACCCCTGAAAGTTCCCTGCAATCCTGTCCAGCCAAGTCCCCCCATTCACAGAGGCAACCACCATTCCAATTCCTATCACCATAAGTTAGCATGGTCTGTTTTAGAGCTTCATGTGAATGGAACCCACGATATGTACGTTTTTGTGTCTGGCTTCTTTTCCTCAGCATAATTATTTTGGGATTTATCCACTTTATTACATGTATCAATACATGTAATCTCTTCTTATGGCTGAGTGATATTCCATGGCATAGATATATAACGGTTTCTCTATCTAACTGTTGCTGGACATTTTGGTTGTTTCCAGTTTAGGGCTAGTAGAAATAAAGCTACTGTGAATATTCTTCCTAATGTCTTAAAAAAAAAACATATTTTCATTTCCCTTGGGGAAATACATAGAGGTGATCTTTCTGAGCTATGGCATAAATGTATATTTAACTTTATAAATAAATTGCCAAACAGTTCTCCAAAAAGAATGTATCATTTTATGCTCCCACCAGGGATATACAAGAGTTCTAGTTACTCCATATTCTCACCTTAATGTTGTCAGTATTTTTTATTTTAAGTCTTCATTTTTTAAAATTCACTCATCTGTGTGATAAAACCAAGACTTTTGAGAAACAATTTAGCAAAGTAGTTAAGAGTATTGAGTCCTTGGAGGAAAATCTAGAAATATAAAGAGAATTATAGATGTAATGACCTTTTGAAAAAGCAACCCCGATTCTAAGAACCTACCTACATTTATATCTGTGCAAGTACAAGAGATAAATGTACAACTTTATTCCCTGCAGTATTGTTTGCAATAATAAAAGGTTAGAAGGAATGCAAGGATCCAGTACGGAGGAACTAGTTTAAATAAGCTACAGTACACCAACACAATGGAGTTCTAAGAAGTTTTAAAGAAAGAATGAGAAAGGATTGTAGTTACTGATACAAAGAGATCTCCAGAATATACCAGTAAGTGGGAAAAAAATTTAAGAAGCAAGGGGGGGGTATGTGTACAAAGAAGGGAGGGGTTAAAATAAGGCTATATATCGATACACGTATACATATTCGTATGTGCAAAAAAAAAACCCCAAAACCCTCCTAGAATGGACATATAAATAAGGAACTAATAAAATATGGTCATGTGTAGAAGGATAGAAAAACTAGGTAGAGGGAGCAGGGGGAGAAATAAGACTTCCCTCTGAATATTTTCCCATATACTTTTGATTTTGAATTATATAAATGCATTACCATTAAAAAATTACAACTAAGGTATTCAGCTGAAATAAATTTACTCTATTTTGTTAAACTCTTAAAAAAATTTACAACTGAAAAACCCTAGAATTGAAAAGCAAACCCAAACATATATCAATTTGGCAACATGATCCACAGAAAAATTGTAGAAAGAAACAAACTGATTCAGGGAAAATCTGGGGATCTTAATGCTACTTGAGAAGAGGCAGAAACCAGTGGTCATCACTGAGGTTGTTATTAACAAAGTCCTCCCTTTGAGAATTGACCAAGGAAGAAGCACTTCTCCTGCTGCCCCAGTCCAAAATGCTTTTCAGAGTAAACAAATGGATCTAGCTGATTAGGGAAAGCTCTTCTTCACTAAGGAGTGGCAGCTGATAAACGTAGGAGAAATAACATTAGAAAAATCATCGTTTTGCGATTTCTAATGCATGTTAATTCAGGCAAGGGCTGTCAAATGGAACTGGCCACGCAGTGAATGGCTGAGGGGAAACCACACATCTGTGTGGTGTTAAAGGAACTCCATACTGAATACTTTCTGGTCACAGTGGGAACCACATCACTGTCTAGCAGCCAGCTCAGGTGGCCATCACACGACCCAGAGGACAGTCTGAGTTTCAGTCATGGTAAAACCACATGGCACGTGCCTCCTGAAGAAATGCCACGTGAAACATACAATGGCACCCCAAATGTATTCTAGACAGTTTATCAACATAAATTGATCAGGCTCTTTAGGAAATACAGGGGACAGACGAGCAGGCTAAGTGACAGCATGAGGAAGTGATCAGACAAACATTGAGCAGGAAAATTAACAGATGAAGAAAAGGACTGTTTTAGATTTAAAACACCTGCAGGCTCCAGACCTAAAACGTGATTTGGACAAACCAGCTTTGGGGAAATAGTTGTGCGACAGTTCGCGTAATGTCAATGTGATCAAGATATTAGATGCTTTAGAAATTTATGGACAGGGAAAGAGAAAGATTATGAAAGGAAAACAAACTGTTTACAACATTATGATCTTGTTCTAGTAAAAAAATACATATATGTGTATGAAAATATGGAAATACATGTAATAAAAATTTAACACTTAATAGTCTCTGGTTGGTGGGCATATTAGTTTTCTATTGCCACACAAATTACCAAAAATATGGTGGATTAAAACAATAAAAATGTATTACCTCAGAGTTCTTTAAGTCAGAAGCCCAAATGGGTGTCACTGAGCTAAAATCGAGGTGTTGGCAGGGCTGTGCTCCTTTTTAGAGGTTCTGGGGAAGAATCTATTTCCCTGTCTTTTTTAGCTTTTAGAGGCTGACAGCGTTGCTTGGCTCATGGCCACTTCCTCCAGCTTCCTCCCTCATTAGCAGGTTGTGCCCTTCTCATCCTACATCACTCTGAAGTTCTCTTCTAGGCCCTAGGTACACTGGGCCACCAGAATAACCCAGAGCTCCTCCCTCAGTGTCACCTGATTAGCAATCTTAATTCCAACTGCAACCTTAATTTCCCTTTGCCCTGTAACTTAACATATTTGCAAGTTCTGGGGATTAGGACATTTGGACGGGCCACCATGCAACCTTCCACAGTGGGAACGTGCTGTTGACTTTCTTATTGTTGCTCATCTGTCTTTTCTGGACGTCTACAATGCTCATATATTGCTTCTGTAATAACAAAAGGCTATTCTTCATTTAAAAATAAGTATAGTGATGAGGCAGGAAGCAATACTGTAAGTGGTAATATTACGAAGATCATGAATAAACACCTATGGCAGGAATGCAGAAAACATATGCCCTAAAAGGTATTGGTGGCTTGGAAAATTTCCACTGACAGAATATTAAAAAATGCTATAGTTCAAATGATGTGTATGAAAAGGCAGATGCTATATTCTGGAAAATGTTATGTATCCAAAAAAAAAAAAAAATGACTCTAGGGATGACAAGGACACCGTGGTCAAAGATACAGGTGAAAAGTATGAATAACAACTTTCACAAAATGGGAGTTCAGGTCCCAGCTCTGTCACTAACTAGCTGTGTGACCTGTGCAGCCCTTCAACCTTCCTTTGCCTCCATTGCATCATCTGAAAGGAGAGACTTTGCTTGTGGGGTTGTTGGAGGAGTAAATGATTTAATACTTGGACAGCGCTTAGAACTGTGCCTGGCACATGATACGCACGCACCCTATATAGACGCTAGTCAGTAATGGTTATGATTCTGGCAGGTGTTTTGTGGCCACCTGTTTCCGATGGGAAACCACTTCAGGAATTTTAGTTAAGCTGGTACTTATGTTCCACCACTTCAGGGGATCACATGAGTTATGCACTGATTATCAACCAGGTTCTTATGCCCAAGGATACCAGAGTAATTAGCCTGGGGGTCTCACTACTAGAATTTTCGCCAAATGGCTAGGTTCCCAGGAAACACCCCAGTGGCATTAGCAGAGGGGCTAAATAATATTTTTGAAGCATCAACAGCTATTTTGCCCGGAACTTTCAACATGCCAAACGGTGCTTCCAACTATGGGTTTCTAACACTTGTATCGTGGTGGAAAGAAAAGTCTAATAATTTGCTAGTTTCACAAGGTGGGGGCAAAGCAAACAAGTTTTCTGGGACTGAGAGAGACTGGAGACAACTTCGGTATATATTTTCCTGCCCACTGTGGATTAATATTAAACCAGTGAGATACCATGAGTTGTTGAGATCAGTCAAGCACAACACAGAACACCATATTTCAAGAACTTTATCATTAACAAATTCTAGTGATGTTGAATAATGTTCCATGGAAGAAATGCAACAGATTCCTTAAGGTTTAAAGCTGGAAGAGATTTTAGTGATCATTTTAATCCAGTGTGTCTCAGACTAGGTTAACAGTCCTACCTGCCACCACCACCTGCACAGCCCCCCCAACCCCACCATCCCTTTGTTTTCTGCAGGATTTCTTAAAGCCTTCAACATGCTATCTTGTGCTGTGACTCTTCAAGACTGGGAAATGGCATATGGCCCACGCTGACCACAGAACTCCTTTTCTCCCCCCCGATAATCTTTTACCTTCACAGGGGCTACTACTGATGATAACAACCTTCTGGGCAAACGCTGATGTATTATAACCACACTCCATAAAGCATGATGCCCAGAGTGGTCAAATGATTCACCGGGTAAGCTAACTGATGGCAGAGCTGGCCCAGAATCTAGGCCTGCCCAGACAGCTACTGGGGAAAACGTGTGCGCTGAAGACTAGGTGCTCGGGGCCCAGGCAGCCGGGAGTACAGCAAGGAAACCATGAAAAGATAGAAACAGAACCTACAAGGAAAGGTAGAAGAACAGTTACCTGGAATGTGCCCTTCTCCTTTTTACTTTTTTGGCTTGACCTAATATTTATTAGAGACTCACAATTTAAGACCCTGTTGATGTTGCAGAGGACACCAAAAAGCTGTGCATAAGGCATGGTCCTGCCCTGGAAGGCCACAGATTCTCACCGACAACACATGCATGAAGTTGAAATGTTAGCAAGAATCCTGTTTTCACAACACTGGTAGTTACTAAGCACCTTCCCATCCATTTCCCAGAACTCGTGCATTGGGCAAGTATGATTTGTCCCTTTTATAGATGAGAAAATGAACCACAGATCCAAGAGACTGACATGGCTCAAGGTGAAAGACCTGGCAAGTGGACTCTGTCTTCTGCTCACACCAAACACATCACATGGGGAGTTTAGGACAAATGTTTCGCTTTTTGATGACATCTGCAAATGTTTTGGGGGGTTTTACATCATATACAGTACATTGTTTGACTATCCAAAATTACTTCCATTACCAAGATTGATTTTTTTTTAAAGGTTTATAAGAAAAACCATTTGTAACAAAGGAAGGAAGAGGGACATGTCAGGGCAATGGGGAAAGCAAGACTGAATATGGTATCATGTACACTCTCAGCAAAGATTTTTAACCACAGAAACAAATGTTCATTGTAGAATATTTTGATCATAGAGTAGAATGAGAAAAATATCTGTTCTCTTATCAACCAAAGAAAAGCAGTGTTCAGCAACCCCTCACTCCCCAAATTTTTAAGGTCATACATACTATAAAACTTGACAATTGACATGAAGCTTTTGAAAATTCTTTAGTTCTAAATATCTTGATATTTAGAAGTGATAACAATCATTTTCTTTTTCAACCTGCAGCGTATTAAAGCAGACAGTGAAAAAGATGCTCAAAACATTCACACTGGCAGTATTATTAATTATATTTTGGAAATTAAATAGGGAAGCATGGGGAGCTAGAGGAGTGTCCTACGCATCCATTAGCTTTCTACCAACAGAAATATTTGATCCTGCCTACAGCAAGGTTCCAGCGCTGTGGTTGGAACCTTTGATCTTGCGTCCCACTCCAGCATATGGTGCTACTAAGCATAATCAAAGTGCAAATCTTTATAGAAAATTACAGAGACTCTGAAAAGGGGATGGGTGCTCCCTTCCTCTAATTTCCTTTCCTGCCATATTCCTGGTTTTATGTAAAAAGCATTTGGCCTTTTGATGAAATCTGCAAACACTTTGAGGGTATTTACACTGTATATAGTCAATTATTTGACTGTCCAAGATTATTTCCATTGCTGAGATTGACAGGCTGTTCCTTGCCAGGATTCAGCTATGGTTTTCAGTGGTGTGGGTATGAAATCGCCTCCCTTATTTTGGCCTTAGACAGTGATATTAGACTAAGGAGACACTGCAGCTCTGGGGTAGATGGGGAGCAGGGGCTTGACATGTGTGCTTTGATAATAAATCATTGATAGTAGGCTTTGATAATAAATCATTGATAATAGATAGGATGGGTTACTAATCCTTGAAGTCGATACTCTTCAAAAGAAGTGCCCCCCTAAGGCTTTGATAATAAATCATTGATAATAGATAGGATGGGTTACTAATCCTTGAAGTCGATACTCTTCAAAAGAAGTGCCCCCCTACAAATATTTTTAAGCCCTTAATTATAACAATTCAGATCAAGTTGTGAGAAGGTTTTTATGAATTAAATTCCCTTCAAATATATATCTGTCGGCCCACCGAAGAGAGGGGGAGACAATTTCCAAATTATAAACTGAAAACAAAACTCGTGTTTTGTGAAAGTGATGACTTTGCCCTCTCGCCAATGTTCTGTTGTTAAGACTGAGCCCAGAGAAACAGGCCCCCAGCAAGTCTGCAGTTTGGAAGAACCTGGACCCAGGAAGGCTTTGTGTGTTGTTTCTCATGGTTACTGCTTTTATTGTGCCTAAGCCTTAAGCAGATTGTTTTTAATAATGGAGTTATGAAGAAAAAAAAGAGGGATGTTGAAAGCACCATTCAAAACCTTGAATCAAGTACAGGCGCGTCCACTTTAAGCTGGTGGGCACTGGCACGCTGGGCTGGTTGTGCATGGCATCCGTCTGTCCTGGCTGGGGCAGTGCCAAACCTGGCTGGCCGGTGCTCTTACTGAACCGACTGCTAAGTTTTTGAATATCACCCTCAACTGGCTTCATTAGGTGTACATATAGGCATGTATCAACATGGAGCCTAGCAAGGTCCAACCATAAAAAGCTGAGGTCAGAAGCCAATGGTTTAGATTGTGGTCTGCACTCTATTGTTACAGCGTTGGATCGTTCCAGAAGTTAGCTAACTTCTCTAGTTCTTAGCACCCTCCCCTCCCAACCGGGATACGAATAATCTTCACCTCATGCCTCATGAGACTCATGTTGAGGTTAAAACCAGATATTCAATGTGTTCTCTAAAATTGTGTTTTAAAGATACTTTTAATTAATTTCAAAGCAACACATAATGATTGTACATCATTTAGGAAATGCCCGAAAACAAAATGTAAACAATTATTCATTTTCTCACCATGTAAAGACAACAACTATTAACATTTAAAATTTTTTTCTTCTAGATTTTTTGGTGAACACTCTTGGACAAGTCAACAACAGCTGTTGAGTACCACAAATGTGAAATAAAATAAGGCTGTTGTCTTTCCAGCTGGGTGGGGATATAAATCGCTAAATAAATGTTTTTACTGTAGTGTGAAGAAACCCAAATAAAAGAATATTGGAAAGTTGTACCATAAAATACAATTCTAGGCCTGGTTCCTCAAGATGACAAATATTTAGGAATAAGAGACACTCTTACACCTAAAGCATTTCCTGAGGCTACTGACTGAATTCTATCTAAGGGAGGACAACATTGTATGACCACTATAAAATTTCAGTTTACACAAAAACAAACGCTATCCTGCAACCATAAACAGTATGCGGATTTGCCTTATTTCTTAAGTTACTACACCCAAGCCAACAACTGCCTTTCCTTTTTTTTGAACTTGCCAGAAGCACCAACATTTCACTGGAGTTTTTGTAGCGATTGTAAAAGCAATCTGCTTTTACGTGTCAGTTTCAAATACTCAGGCATCTTTGAACGGATGAATAAGGATGTTCTTTGAACCCAAAATCCAGTGTGTTAGAAGCAGTCCCTTGTCAATGGCCCTCAACACATACAGTATTATGTGGGCCGAATATTTTCTACAAAGGTTTCAGTTATTCTTTTCCTCTCAAAACATAATTGCTACTCCAGCAAATGGTGCCCCTCGTATTTATCTGTAATGGCACCATCTTCCTGGATTATCAGCTATATACATTTAACTCCCTAGCCACGCGGAGCTCTCAGAAGGAACAGAAAGAGATCTCACTTGTCTTTCTGTCCCTGGGCCCCTAGCAGAGGAGACACAGAAAGGTCTGAATAAGCCCTCCAGAATTCTCCTTCAGTGATAATACCTAAAACAAAAAACAAAAACAAAAACACCCTGGGAATGTGCTAAATAAAGATCCCTAGGCCCTATTCTGAATCAGTTTCAATTCAGGTTCTGAATCAGTCTATGGAGGTGGGCCTAGGATCCTGTATTTTTAGTAAGCTCCTCAGTTTCCTCCTCTGTAAAATGGGTTGACAATAGTTCCTATCTCACAAGGTAGTTGTGGAAATAAATGAGTTACTTTATGCAGAGGGCTCACACCACCGCCTGGCACTCAGCCAGCACCACATGAGTGCCAGTCACAGTTACTGATATCATCATAATACAACCAGCCGATCATAAGCAGGTGTTTTGGAAATACTGTCGATCAGTTTTCTCAAACTTAGGTCTACATAAAAATCATCCGATGGCTTATAAATGCAGATGCCAGGGCTCTGCCCCCAGAGATTCTGATTTAGTAAGGCCGATACCTTGCCAGCATTCCTATTTGCTTATGGGAGGGACATGGAGAATCTGCCGATATACTGTAACCCACTGGTCCTCTTATTCACATTCCTAATCCCCAAGGCAAAGAAACTTGACTCTCAGACTGGGAGTAAGATGAGGCTCAGTCAGACAGAGAAAGAGAGTTTTGGGGGCTGGGTTTGATAACACGCCAAAGGACCAATGGGGACTCTTGGCATCCTACTTCATCTGTGTTGGGGGCCACACTGCCTATCTTGGGTTGGCTCACCCAGGGTGAGGAAACAGCTGGGCCCTCTCTGCAGGCTGCCCTGAGTAAGCTCCACGCGGCTGCTCCAGCAGGACTTGGCAGATCCACCTCTCCCCACAGCAGGGAGCTTGAGCTCTCCTCCCCCTAACCCTTCCTGCCCCAGAGCAGCCAACTCACACCAGGTCCAGGAGCTACTGAAGACACGGCCTGGAATCCTTCTTGCCTCTGCAGTTCAAGTCCAAGGGAACCACAGGTTTCTTGGGAAGAAAGCACTTGTACCTCCCTGGCAAGCCCAAGAAGATTCCAGGCCTGGGCAGGACCAAGAACCCTTACACCATATACATGTGTCATGGAACCAGACCAAACTTGCCTCTGCTTCTGACCTCTGCAACTATCCCCCAGTGCGCTTGAGATTTAAAGGGCAAGCTTTCCAAAAGTGAAACGACAAAGCTCTTGCTTCTCTCACAAACAGCATTCCCTTCTGGATTTCCATGTGTGATTATCCAAGTTATACATTTAAGCATAATCAATACTTGAATCTCCCGGAACATGACCAAGCCTGGATCCATCCATAAACAAAGACATTACATCGCTAAGAGACAGGCATTTAAATGGAGACAACAATGTCCATGCTTTTACTAAAAATTATTACTATTTATAGAAAATTCGGTATAGGCTATGTTATAATGTAGAAGTCACATTTTAAAAAATGCTTTCCTTCACACTCCTGCAATGTTTCTCCTTTTTCTTCTTAAATCCAAGTATATGTACTTTTTCCTCCTAAAATGCTACATACGGACAGGCCTGTCTCTAATATTTGAGGAGCCCAGGGTCAGAGTGTGAAAGAAGATCCCTGGTCCCTGGCGCCTCCCCTCAGCTCCGGCTCCTGCATTACGAAGAGTCTCCTAGTGGCCTCCCGGGCATACCACAGGAAATCGCAGCTCACACCTCCAGATTCTTTTTGCACAGCTGCCTTGTGGCCTTCTCTTGGCCCTAGGGATATATAAACTGTGGCATAACCAGCCCCCAAGAGGACAGGCGGATGAAAGTCTTCACAGATTTAGGCAGTTGAATAAGAAACTCCAGGGTCCTAGGAGCCCTGGGCAGGAGCGGGGCTGTGGGCTGTGGGTGGGCACATCCCTTTGGAAGCCTGAAATCCTGCTCTTCTGGGGAGGGACACAACCAGACAAAGACTGGAACAAAGCCCTCTCCAGTCCAGGTAACCGTGGTCCAAGAGTGATGCTATATCTAGTATCTACGCAAAGCCTATGCATAGCTTACCTAGTGAATACCTTGGTCTGGATGTTCTATCAACACATACTCCGCACAAACCACTGTCACACCAAGGTCCCAGAGGGCAAGAACTGGATAGATAACATTCTCTTTGTATAGCACCTACTTTATTTAGCAGAGATACCTTTTGACGTTGCAGTGCAAATATCATTATGTCATCTGCCTGCAGAAATCCTTAAAGGGGAGTAAGGGAATATTTATTTGGAAGCCATATGAGCAAGTTTGTGTGATACTGTTGAAAAATACAAATGTCAAAAGATCTCATCAACAAAGACAGAAGATCTGGGGGTTCCTAAAGGACCCTCTTGCCCCTGTCTGCAGGCTTCCAGCACTTCCCTCCTCTGGAAACCTTCCTCAAGCTCTCAGTCCAGGCCAGGTGCCCTCCTCAGGGCTCCCATGGCTCCACCCCTCGGCACTTACCACCTGGTGATGCCATTGCTCACTCCTTGCCCATCAGTCTCCCACCGAGCTGTTGCACCCTGGGGTCTGGCACTGAATCCTATCAGCCGCTGCATTCCCATCACTCATCCTGGGATTTGTCTCTTGCTAGATTCTCATAAATAGTACCTGCCAGATCACCAGCATTCAAAGCAAATGCAGCTTTGGAGTTGCTTTTACAGCTCTTCACTACTGGGGGGCTCTAAGTACTGCTGAATTCGAGCAAAATACCGTTTTAGCTCCTGGAAGAGAGAGATGGTCTGAAAATAAAACACGTGAATGTGCAGCATTACAGAAACAGAGATCATTGGGGGCACATGAGAATACACATTCATGTACTCTGAAGGATTTAAATGTCATTCATTTGTAAAGTGGACCTCAAGCTACATGCCTTTAAAAAGGGAAGCATTTGTCAAAAAGACCGTAATCACACTATTTCAGAAAGAATTTAGCTGCATGCACACACACATAATGTGTTATCACTTCATCTGCAGATTCCAAAGTCTTAATCTCACTGAAACTGGACTGAGGGTGCTAGCAACACCTATCGAAAGCTATTTATACTTATTTGAAGCATGGCACACTGTATCTATTTTAAGCAAGGTTAACTAGGTGGCTGATGGATTACTTCAAGAAATTACTTCAAGAAAATGGAATGTTGTGGAAAAGCAATTGCCTTCTGACATAAACCAGATATGATGTTATTTCTACCTGCAAGCCAGCACTACTGGTAGAAATGTTAAACACTGGGCAATAATACCAACGACAGTCAAAACATTGAAAAATACCAAACATCTGCGGGGGTCTGATGATTTTGTACATCTTCCTTCGGGGCACCTATAAAGCAAAGACACTCGTGCAGTGAGTGATTAGTGCAAACTCTCGAGGTCCTCGGACGGAACGGTGCCTGTGGTCCCCACTCTGCAAGATGTCTGCAGACTCAGGGGTGGGGTCCCATCTCTGCTTCTCCCTTTCTTCCACGTTACACCTCTCTCAGCTCTCCTCTGATGGCCGTTTGTGTGTCCTCACACCATAGGCTCAAAGCTGATGCAGCCACAGCGCCATCCCAGGTAGATCCATCCAGCGGTTCAATTTGAAAGCCAGCAGCTTCCTAGTCTTCTTTTCTCCAAAAAAAACGGAAAGTCCTCCTAACAACATCTGGGGGGCCAGGATCAGGCCAGCTTGTGCCACACTGTGCAAGCCTGGGTTTCACCCTCTGGGGCAGTACCTTCATAAGGAGGACTGCAGTCAAGAACTAAAAAGGCTTCAGAAGTTTCTCACCATGAGAACTAAAAACCAAACTACCTTCTATCTTGTTAAGACAGATACTTGGAAAGTATCTGACAGATACTAAGAAAGATACACACTTTATTTGAAAACTCAAAGCATATCACAAGCAAACTTGGGTCTGTTCGCTGTGCCCAGAACAGGCATTTCACTACTGACTGACCGTGAGCTCTCCACTGCCCTTCGCCCTGGAGCCTCCAGTACCTGCTCTCCCATAAGTCTTCCTTGACCATGCAGCCAAGGATCTCGTCTTTCCTGAAATTCAGAACTCCTCTCTATCACCCACCTACATAAATCGCTAAATGAGGCACTCAATCCCTGCCAAACACTGGAATTACTAAAACTCACCTTGTATCTCAGCAGCTACTGCCTTAGATGATGACTTAACATTTCCATGACTTGCCCTCCCCTCTAGATAGCCAATCTCTTGAGGTGAGGATAGGTCTCCTTTAATTTTTCACAGAGCAGATCCTTAAAATTACATTTTCTGAACATTTTGGGTGGGAAGGGGGAGGGAAGGGACCTTTATTTTTAGCAAGACTGTTTGCATAAACAAATGATTAAAAAGAGCTAGTCCTTGCCCATCCTCATTCTCAGCGGGGGGCTGCCCTCCAAGGCGCCAGGGACAAATGCTCCATTCTATACTGATAAGTGGTGAGACTCCCCCACTAAGCCAGGCCTGAGAACTTCTGGGCCTCAAGACTTTGAAGATCCCTGCAAGCCCAGGCATCGAGCTGGTGAGGCCCGCAGGTCGCAGTTACCAGAGGGTCTGTGGAGGTGATTTTATGTCTATGCACACGTGCAGAGCCTACCCCAAGGGCTGTAAGACGGGAGGAGGATTAATGAGACTAAATCACCAAAATCTGACAGAGACACCCTCTTCGCGGTGGTAGAACCAGTTCCGGGATTCTCCAGGCTCTTACCTACAGCAGGGCCAAGCGAGTACCCAGTTCTGATCCCTACGTGGGACGATGCCTCTCCTCGGCCACCTGTACAGCCCCGTCAAAAAATCCAAACACCCAACACTCAGACGGGGCTGACCTGGCCTCTTCTGACGGTAGTCCACCGACAGCTCTTTGGAGACAACCTTGGGCAGCCCTAAAGTTCTTACAGGATGTTTGCACCCTCCGTGCTGCGTGCACTGCCCGCGGGGTGACACTTGGAAGCGCAAGTGACTTGAAAACGAAGAAGAGGAGCCGCGCTCCCAATGCGCCGAAATGACTGGTGTACTCATCTAAAATAAAAAGGTCTCTGTCTGCAAATTCCGTTTGCTAGCCCGGTAATCCACCCCCGCCCCCAGCTCTGCGTCGAGGGCCGACCCGTACAGCTGTTTTTAATCCCTACTTTTCTCACTCGGCGTCCAGGGCTCGGGCTGACCAGACGCGGAGCCACTTAGCGTTTCCTCCTCCCCCTGTCAGGGTCTGTCCTCCCTCCGCCGTCTCCTCTTTCTCCGCCTGCATCCCCGGGGGGCAGAGTGTGGGAAGAACGAATTTCCGCCTGGTTTGCCCGCCACTCGCAGACTTGGGTCCCTTCCGGACGCAGCCTGCGCACCCCCGGCTCCTCCCCCAGCTGTTCCACTGAGGCCGCGCTCCTGGTCGCGGACCGAGAGCCAGGAGGCGCGGGCTGCGGGGGCCGAGCCGCCGGGGCGCAGCAGCCAAGCCGCGCCCCGAGGAGCTCTTGGAAGGGCTCCCGCCTGCAGCTGGGGAATCCGCTTGGCGGGGAGAATCCGTGCCAGGGAATCCAGCTCTCCGGACTCAAGCTGCAAACAAAAAGCTCAGGTCTGGCTCCCTCCCTCCGCCCCCCGACGCACACCCGGAGAAACAGTTTTGTGCAGAAATGCAACAAGTAGCACCCGGAGCTCCCGGAGCGCCCTGAGCCGCCTGACTTGGCGGGGCGAAGGCCGCCTGCAGAGACCCGGGCCAGCCACCGGACAAAGGGCGGAGGAGGGGCTGGGCCGCGCTGCGGAGTCCGAAAGAGGCCATTGAGCGACTCTGGCCAGGCCAAGGGGAATGCAGAGGAGACACAGAGCAGGCGGGCCAAGAGGACGATCCGGCCGCAGCACGCAGGGCAGGCGGCGATGGAGGCTGCCCGCGCGGTGCGCTTCCTGCTCGTGGTGTGCGGCTGCCTAGCGCTCCCGCCGCGGGCCCAGCCCGTGTGCCCGGAGCGCTGCGACTGCCAGCACCCCCAGCACCTCCTGTGCACCAACAGGGGGCTCCGCGCCGTGCCCAAGACCAGCTCGCTACCGAGCCCCCAGGACGTGCTCACCTACAGCCTCGGCGGCAACTTCATAACCAACATCACGGCCTTCGACTTCCACCGTCTGGGGCAGCTCAGACGGCTGGACCTGCAGTACAACCAGATCCGCTCTCTGCACCCCAAGACCTTTGAGAAGCTCTCCCGGCTGGAGGAGCTCTACCTGGGGAACAATCTCCTGCAGGCGCTCGTCCCGGGCACGCTGGCCCCGCTGCGCAAGCTGCGCATCCTCTACGCCAACGGGAACGAGATCGGCCGCCTGAGCCGCGGCTCCTTCGAGGGCCTGGAGAGTCTGGTCAAGCTGCGGCTGGACGGGAACGCCCTGGGGGCGCTGCCGGACGCGGTCTTCGCCCCCTTAGGCAACTTGCTCTACCTACATCTGGAGTCCAACCGGATCCGCTTTCTGGGCAAGAACGCCTTTGCCCAGTTGGGCAAATTGCGCTTCCTTAACCTCTCTGCCAACGAGCTGCAGCCCTCCCTACGCCACGCGGCCACCTTCGCCCCGCTGCGCTCCCTCTCCACCCTCATCCTCTCGGCCAACAGCCTCCAGCACCTCGGGCCGCGCGTCTTCCAGCACCTGCCGCGTCTTGGCCTCCTCTCACTCAGGGGCAACCAGCTCACTCACCTCGCGCCGGAGGCCTTTTGGGGGTTGGAGGCCCTGCGCGAGCTGCGCCTGGAGGGGAATCGGCTGAGCCAGCTGCCCGTGGCGCTGCTGGAGCCTCTGCACAGCCTGGAGGCGCTGGACCTTAGCGGGAACGCGCTGTCCGCTCTGCACCCCACTGTCTTTGGCCACCTGGGCCGGCTGCGCGAGCTCAGCCTCCGCGACAACGCGCTCAGCGCCCTCTCCGGGGACATCTTCGCCGCCAGCCCGGCCCTCTACCGGCTGGACCTAGACGGCAATGGCTGGACCTGCGACTGCCGTCTGCGGGGCCTGAAGCGCTGGATGGGCGACTGGCACTCGCAAGGCCGTCTTCTCACGGTCTTCGTGCAGTGTCGCCACCCCCCGGCCTTGAGGGGCAAGTACCTGGATTACCTGGATGACCAGCAGCTGCAGAACGGGGCTTGTGCAGACCCCTCGGCCTCAGGTTCCCCGACCGCCGAAGGTCAGGGGAGGCCTTTGCCCACAGCCAGAGGGGAGGAGGTGGCACCCCCTGCAGGCGGCCTCTCGGAGGAGCTGCCACCGCAGCCGCAGTCACAGCCGCAGCAGCGCGAGCGATTTCTGCCCGGGGTGGCTTGGGATGCGGCCGCCAGGGAGCTCTTGGGCAACCGCAGCGCTCTGAGGCTGAGCCGACGGGGCCCGGGCCTCCAGCAGCCGGACCCCTCCGCCGCTGCTGCCGAGGGCCCGGCGCCACACCCACTGGACCTGCTCCAGAAGCCCGAGCCGGGACCTCAGACTCCGGCAGACGCCGCCCACGCGGAGCCCACCCCGACGGCCGCGCCCGCCTCTGCGCCGCCGCCCGCTGGCGACCCCTGGCAGCGCGCGGCGGCGAAGCAGCGCCTGGCCGCGCAGCAGCAGGAAAGCGCCGCCCAGCCAGACGGTGGGGTCGGCCTGCCGCCGCTGGTGTCCGACCCTTGCGACTTCAACAAGTTCATCCTGTGCAACCTGACGGTGGAGGCGGTGGACGCCGACAGCGCCTCGGTGCGCTGGGCGGTGCGCCAGTACCGAAGCCCCCCACCGCTGGGCGGCGCGCGCTTCCGCCTGCTCTTCGACCGCTTTGGCCAGCAGCCCAAGTTCCACCGCTTCGTCTACCTGCCGGAGCGCAGCGACTCGGCCACGCTGCGCGAGCTGCGCGGAGACACCCCCTACCTGGTGTGCGTGGAGGGCGTCCTCGGAGGCCGCGTCTGCCCGGTGGCTCCCCGTGACCACTGCGCCGGGCTGGTCACCCTCCCGGAGCCTGGGAGCCGGAGCAGCGTCGATTACCAGCTGCTGACCTTGGTCTTGCTGGCCGTCAACGCGCTGCTGGTGTTCCTGGCGCTGGCGGCCTGGGCGTCCCGCTGGTTGCGGAGGAAGCTGCGGGCTAGGCGGAAGGGTGGGGCCCCTGTGCATGTTCGACACATGTATTCCACCCGACGTCCCCTGCGCTCCATGGGCACCGGCGTGTCTGCGGACTTCTCGGGCTTCCAGTCACACCGGCCGCGCACCACTGTGTGTGCTCTCAGCGAGGCGGACCTCATCGAGTTCCCCTGCGACCGCTTCATGGACAGCGGGGGCGGCGGTACAGGTGGCAGCTTGAGGCGGGAGGACCATCTTCTGCAGCGGTTTGCTGACTAGATCCAGGGCCTCCAGGGGTGTGGAGACCATCTCATTGGCCTTGAGGAGCCGGCCACTTTCTGTGGAGCCCCTCAGGGGAAGATCTCAGGGGAAGATCTCACTTTATCAGAGCTTCTCCTTTCCCCCTTTTGTGAACTTGCCAGAGAAGCCAAAGGGGAAGCCAGTTCGGCACCCCCGCCCCCCCCCCAATTCCCAGTACCCACTCATGATGTGAATGGGTGGTACTTGGTGGTCAAGGCCAAGAGTAGGGGACAAACGGATGGTAGAGTCCAGAGGTGGAAAGCCTTCTTTTACATGGAGACCTTGGCACAGCTATGGATATGGCTTTTGTGGTGTTGCAACGCAAGAGCCTGGCCCCCTTTGGGGTAGAAAAGGGCGCTTTTGCCCCCGGAATGGCCAGAATGCTTTTTGTTTGTTCAGTGGGAAACAGAGGAGTTTTGTCCTATTTAAGGGAAAAGGAACTTAGTATTACAAAGGAGGCTTGGCACCTGGACTGCACTGGGCTGGTGGTCTCTGCCAAGAAGGGAGATGCTGTAAGCAGGTGGTAAAGTTTAACACACCCGCCAAGGAACTCTTTCATGTTGGTTAATAGAACATTCAGGATAATTTAAAGTTTAAATAATTAGAGAGGCTATTTTTTTTTTTTTTTTTGAACAATGTGAAGAGCTCGGACATTTAACAAACTGACAATAAACTCAAGGACTGTTTTAGTTGAGCTGAGCCGTTCAACTAGTATTTTCTTTTTAACGTTAACACCGCAAGAACATTGGCTGACCTTGGGGTTAACTAAGATTACCTACTTTCTCAGGAGAAGGCTGCATGCAAGACTTCTCTGTCAGGGTTGCTCCTGTGGCTTTTTAATTTTATTTTTTCTAAACCTATATATGGAAAAGGAAATGTCAGTGCCAGACTTGGTAAAAGAATGTAAGGTGTGCATAACCGATGATGGCATAGGGAACTGCAGCCTTCCAGTTCACTTAACCGCATCTCTGACACTGTCCAGATTGGAATAAATATGATGTGGTACTTCTCATGTTTTTATCAGTCATGCACAGTAGACTGTGCCCTGCTTCTCTTGAGTTGCACCGTTAAGTGATAAAGGCAGTTCCCTAATAGGAGGGAAGCAAAAGGTGACAGTCAATTGACAGCGTAAGTTTCAATCACCTTAATGTCTTACTCTATAGGAAAGAGGGGGAAGAAATTATTGGAAAAAAATGTGAAAAAGGGTACATCAGTGATTGTCTGTTTCTACTAAAACCAGAAGATTGTTAGGAGTACTTAAACCTCACTGTGAAATAATGATTTATTTTGCAAGTTAATCTCCACTACCCCGTGTTTTACCATGTTATTAAATCTTATCTTTTAGTTAATAATTACAGTATTTCTTTTAAATGTTTTTGTTTTAAATTTAGGATTAGCTCCTTTATTTGCTCTGTTGTTTTCAACTATTTGGGACACTTTCGTTCCCTGATATTTATGAAGTACATGTTTATGACTAAATGTAGTGCTTTGGTTTACATTAATGATTTTGTGTGTGGTCTAGAAAAGCAGTCACAGGGCAGGGGTGCACGGTGATGTTCACCATGGTTGTGGAGTTTTTGGCAGTGGGGTGCCACAGAGGCTACTACGATGGTGCTAAGGCTAACAGTGAATCTCCTGTTTAGGGCCTTAAGCCCCTGAGGGTCCTGATGACTCAGGGAATCTATCATAGTCTGGGGGGTCCTTCATTTTACGTTTGGCCTCCATTGAGCCAAGCCTGCCCTTGTCCCAACAGCTGAGCAGAGACCCAGGGCTCTAAACGAACGGATCTGTGTTTATGTTCAGATGAATAAATGGCCAGACCACTTAAAGTACAGCTGCTTCTCTGGCAGTCTTATCTATGGGGCCAAAACTTAATAAACCACAGGAAATAGGCTGTCATTCTTAGTTTGCTGCCAGGGTCCATGTCAGATCCCAAGCATATGAGTACGTGGGAGAGGGGGTCGTTGCTTGCTCTTATTTGAAACCTTTGGGCTATTTACTTGCCTCTCTCGTGCTCCTAGTTTTGTTCATTTGTAGAGCAATGGCATCTTTTAGCTGGTCCATTTGCACAGCAGTGTAATCTTGAGCCCCACTGAAAGTCTGGAAAAGACCTCTGATGCTTCCTAGCACCTACCCTTTCATCTGCAGAACATCACTGAAAATACTTTACGGAAAAACAGTAAAATCTATGTAAAATGAGTTCGACTGGAAAGTCTTTCGGTGGGAAATGAATGAATGTTATACATTGTTATGTTCAGTTATGTCAATAAACCCACTTACTAATGGAGATGTTTTATTGTTGGAGTTTCCAAGTAGCCTATACACTTTCGTAATGATATGCTGTGGTTTCTACAGCAGTTTCCATTGACGACAATGAAACATGAGCTTCAAGTCTATCTGTCCTCTTGCAGTGGTTTTTAATTGCCATTTCTACCAGAGAGTGCAGACTTTATTTTTCAGAAATAGGAGAGTTTATGCCCAGAGAAACAACGGGATGACTCTAAAAGCAGATGGTAAGCCATGATAAGAAAACACTGTTAAAATACCAGTGACAGCAAGATGACTGGGTCTCAGCATCAGCAAGGAATCAGGACTTTTGACTCCAATGGTCAATAATCAGGAGCTATCTTGAACTGGAGGTCATTTTTGCCATTACCAAAGTGTATGAAAAGATAAGATTTCTTTTTTTTTTTTTTAAAGATTTTATTTATTTATTTGAGAGAGAGAGAATGAGAGATAGAGAGCACGAGAAGGAAGAGGGCCAGAGGGAGAAGCAGGCTCCCCGCCGAGCAGGGAGCCCGATGCGGGACTCGATCCCGGGACTCCAGGATCATGACCTGAGCCGAAGGCAGTCGCTTAACCAACTGAGCCACCCAGGCGCCCAAAAGATAAGATTTCTAAAGTGAGAAAGAATAAACTCCATATGAGGTAGGATGGTTCATTTAAAGCGCCATTGAGGGACGCTGGGGTGGCTCAGTCGGTTAAGTGTCTGCCTTCGGCTCAGGTCATGATTCCGGGGTCCTGGGATTGAGCCCCGCGTCGGGCTCCCTGCTCAGTGGGGGGAGTCGGCTTCTCCCTCTCTCTCTGCTCGTGTGCTCTCTCTTGCTCACTCACTCTCTCAAATAAATAAATTTTAAAAATCTTAAAAATAACATAAAATAAAGCAGCATTGAAGCAGTCTGGAATGTAGTCGGACCCTCAGCCCAACCTGTTAAGATTATTACTGGGTAATAACTGGCACGTGATCAGAGCAGCTTCACTAATTTGCAAAGACCTGGTTTTCACCAGAAGTACACCAATGTGGGCAGCTACTCTCTATCAAGAAACCATTAAAACAGACACTGGATTACCTGGAATTCGTGCTTAACCCCTCTGCAATCTGCTTCTAAGCCTTGGAAATAAGTGACAATGAAGCATTCTCATGCCAGAAATGTATTAAAAATCGAGACCATGACCCAGGATTAAAACAGATTTCTACCCAGTGTTATTCTTTCACCATCTCAGAGAAACAGCATCATTAAAGTTCAGTATGATTTTAAGGAAGTGATGAAAGCATTTTAGTCATCTGGGATGGCATTTGTTCTCTTAACCTGATCTCTTTGTGCCTCAGTTTCTGCATCAGTTAAAATGGGAATCCTGAGTCCTGACTGCAGAGTGCCATTGTGAGGAATAGATGAGTAAAAAAGCATTTGACAGTACCAGCTGCAAGGCAGATGTTCAATAAATATTAGATGTATTATTAGTAGCAGTATTTTGTGCACAGAGCAACAAATTGTAAGAGACATTTTAGAAATACCATGGACAAGGCGCTTCTGCTTAAGCCCTAACCAATCAGAAAATCTAGGTAATGAGATTCAGTGACCCCTCCCTTTGTTCTGGTTAATTGAGGCTCTTGTGTAATTTACTGTGGAAGGATAGCTCTTGAAATACCTTCTCATTATTTTATTTTTTCTCTCTCATTATTTTTCAAAATAGAAAAAGTGAACATACTAGTATTTGACTAAACTTTTCTACGTTTATTAAACTCTTGGCATAAGCTCCTTCATCTTTTGGATTGAAACTAAGGATGTGTAAATGACGTTGCTTCCCATTAACCTAGTGATAGCATCCCCAAGTGCCCTTCGACTTAGTTTACTTAAAAAGATACTTTGCATGAGTAAATGTTCCCCCCCCCCCCAGGGATTTCAGGTCACTTCATCCTTCTCAATCATGTGGCAAATAATATTCTTTTCATTTTACGTGGGAGACGGAATATTTACATTAATCACTGAAATAATTAGGGGGAAATGTAGCTTCATCTGTTCGCTTTATCTTGGGACAGAATAACTAAATATATCATTACATCTGTTTGAGAGATTTTAAGCTACAGAAACGTGGCTTTATAATTTGTCTGTGAAATGGTATCAGATGCCAGACAGAAATATATTGTCATGCCCCAGCCTTTCAAGCAACAGCATCTCTTGACTCTAAATCCATAACATTTTTCTCCAACCGACCAAAGCTTCATAAGTTTAGCTCCTAACCCCCACTCTGTCTTCAAAAGCAACTACCAGTATGAGTTGGATGTGTTCCCTTCTAACAGTCAATTCTCCTTATTCACACGTTATGTTGCATAAAAGCCACAGCAAACACTGAATGAACAAACACTGAACCGTTGCTCTGAGAGGAAATTCCGGTTTGGGTGCCTGCAAGCATCTGGCCACTTCTCCATCAACTTATCGATACATAACCTTTATTTGATGAGTGTTTCTGTTTCAAGACATCTTATTTAATAGATACTGTTGATTCATTAACACGGTGCTCAGGGCCAACAGCCCTGTAACTCCTGCCTGAATGGAGTTGACCTCACACACCTACTTTCTAAGACGCATCGTTGCCGCCCTTCACTGAGGAACTCTAGATGGCACTTTTAAAGAGCAAATCAACAAAAAGCAAGGAAGTGTGAGACATGTGTCACTAAACAGACTATGAAAGGGACAACTGTTTTTAGGAGGAGAGCTGCAACAAGAAGGTGACACAGTGCCTCCTTCAGCCTCAGCTGGCGGCATGCATGGGCAGCTCAGATTTTCCATGACCCTGCAAGGGTCCACGAATGGCCGAGAACGTACTGAAGGTTATTGATTCTGGGCTTGCAGATAAATATTGGTGACTAGGAGAGTTCACCAATGCATAATCTGCAAATAATGAAGATCAGCTGTGCTTTTTATCTGCCCAGATCCTCCTGTGACTCCACTCGTTTTCTTAAAGCCATAAACTACCCACTTTAACCCTTGCCCAATCTTTTAAGTTGGTAAGCACACCTAACATTCCAACTATATCGTTGATGCAGTTGGCTCTGCCCCTGTGGGTGAAAGGGGAAGGTGGTGGAGAGATTTTTTTGTTTTTAACAGTTTTAGTTTGATATTTTCTAGCTATTCAGAGTGTTTTTGCTCCCTTGTTACATATGCGCAGTTTCTATTTCTTCTTTGGGAGTTCTTATGCAAAAATATAGCTATGGGGGTGTCCTACCTCTGCCCACTCACTACTCCTGGTTTCTCAGGAAGGGCTCCACAAAGAAGAAATGGCGAAGTATATCCCTAGCCTAAGTATAACCCTGGGCCAAGTGTAACCCCTGACCCCCATCTGCTCTGGGCTGATTTCTCAGGAGGTGTCAGCCTCTCCCTCCCCTTTACTGTGGAAGTCTCTCTGATACTCTTCGGCTCTATGGCATTCTTCGTGTGCCAAAGAAAAGCATGGCTTGCTCTGAGAATACAGTTTACTTCTTGGAAGTTCTCATTTATGTACTCTTACTGCCTTCACACACCTCATGGGGTCATATACTTTTCCCATTTTTATTTTGATTGCTATTTATTTTATTTTGATTGCTGAACCCATGCACACATAGCTTTTTGTTTGTTTTTGCCTTGTGCCTAATTCTACTTAGACTGTTCTTCCTTATATCTTGTTGGTATCGCTCATTCTCTCTTTCTTATTTGGTTCTTTAAACAAAACTTACAATTTTATGTAAAGCCAACAGACACATGAGAAGATGCTCAACATCACTCATCATCAGACATACTCAAAGCAAAACTAATTAATGTGTTAGCAAGGATGTGGAGAAAGGGGAACCCTCTTGCACTATTGGTGGGAATGCAAACTGGTGCAGCCACTCTGGAAACTGGTATGGGGGTTCCTCAGAAAGTTAAAAATAGAGAACTACCCTCCCATCCAGTAATCGCATTACTGGGTATTTACCAAAAAAATACAAAAACACTAATTCCAAGGGATACACGCACCCCTATGTTTATTTAAGCATTATCAACAATAGCCAAACTACAGAAAGAGCCCAAATATCCATCAAATGTTATATATGTACAATGGAATATTACTCAGCCATAAAAAGGAATGACATCTTGCCATTTACAACAACATGGCTGGAGCTAATGAGTATAATGCTAAGTGAAATAAGTTAGTCAGAGAAAGAGAAATACCATATGATTTCACTCATATGTGGAATTTAAGGCACAAGGCAAATGAGCGAAGAAAAAAAAGAGAGACAAACCAAGAACAGACTCTTAACTATAGAGAACACACTGATTGTTACCAGAGGGGGGTGGGTGGGTGAAATAGGGGATGGGGGTTAAAGAGTACATTTGTCATAATAGGAAAAAAAGAAAGAAAGAATGAAACCCAAAGTGGAATAACTAAAAATTTTTAAAATATAACAATTTTCAACTTAAAAAAAGATCGCAAGACTATTTCAGGAAATTTCTGTATACCCTTTAACCAGCTCTATTAATTGTTAATATTTTGCACCATTTGCTTCATTATTCTCTCACTCAACTATCTGAGAGTAAACTGCAGCCATCATGTTTCTTTATCCTAAATATTTCAGTTGTGTTTCCTAAGAACAAAGACATTCTCTTAAATAACCATAGTACAATTATCAAGAAAAAAACACCCATAAAATGCTATTCTCTAATTCATAATCCATATTTAAAATATAGCAACTGTCCCAATAATACCCTTTCAAAAGCTGTTACCCCCCTGGTTCAATATAGGATCATGCATTGCATTTAGTTGTCATGTTATTATGCTCTGTCTCTTTCTCTCTTTCCATTTCCTTTGGTTTGATTTTCTTCTTTTTTTTTTTAAGTTAGGGTTATTGAGATATAATGAAAATCTAATTATGTGTATGTTAGATCATTTGATATCGTCCTACACAGCTCTTGGATATTCTGTAGTTCTTTTTCTTTGACACTTTTAAAATCTTCGTAATTCAGCTTGGATGGCTTCTCTTGCCTATCTTTATATTTACTGATCTTTTTCCAACTGGTTCCATCTGCTAATTAGCCCTTTAAGGAATTCTTCATCTCTGATATGTTTTTCTTTTTCCTAGCATTTCTTTTGTTTCTTTTTAAAAACATGTATAATTCCATATTGAAATTCTGCATCTGTTCATGCCTGTTCTGTAGCTTCCCACTACATCTTTTAATATATTAATCTAAATCTAAATTAGATTAATCTAAATTGAACCTTTCTAATAGGTTCAACATTTGGTCATCTCTGAGTCTAGTTTTATTGATTGCTTTATCTTTAAACAATAGGTAGTTACTTTTATGTGCTTTTTTGCCTTGTAAGTTTTGTAAGTCACATGCACATCTATCTGTCAAATAGTATGTTTAACCTTAATTTTTAAAATTATTTGTTTTCAGAACCATTTGTTATGCATAGTAAGTAAGAAGTTTTCTTGATTCAACAGACTTTTTGGAGATTTTGCACACATAGATGTTCTTAAGTTAAATTTGTGTAAGAGTTTGTGTTAGTATATATATGCAAATTAGTGCCTAGTGATAGGTTTTCTTTTTACTTGAATCTTTTCTCTCCAACATGGTGTAAAAAATAGGGACCCCTTTCAAATAAAATTAATGTGAGACTCCTTTTGTAACGAATAGCTCTGTGAATTGGATTACATTTAGATAATGTCTGGAAGAGTTCAAGGGAGGAGAGTACAGAACTGTGTACTTTTTAAAGCCTGTGTTTGGGGTTCTTCACCTCAGCCTGAGAACATCACCAATCATGGGATCAAGAATTCTCAATTAGACATCTTTGCAGTGCATTTGCTTAGGAAGGAACCTTATCTTATAATAGGCAATGACTTTCTATTGTACACATTAAACTGTAAATAAGTGCTCAATCTGAAACCAAATTGGCAGCAGAGAAGTCCAAGGAATGATCTAGAGTAGGATTTGCGTTTTGTGGAATAATGCCTCTCTCCTGGCAAGGGCTGTGCAAACCCGACACTATGTAATAATCACCAGATCTCAAAATTTTAGATAGACAAATTCTAGCACACTGTCACAGAGAAAATAAGAATACTGAATTTTCATATTGCCACATCAAAGGTATTATTAACTGACACCATGGACCAACCTACAGAAGGGAGACGCTGTATTTGAGACTTCTATCTTGGCTTTATATATGTATTATCTCATTTACGTAAACACTTAAAGTGGACGTTAACATAGAGTGAGCATGGAAGACTCAAGTCTTGACTGGGGACATAAGGTATTTAATTTACTTAATTTCACAGACTCTTACAAGCATGTATTTTGTGTCAAGCCCTATTTTAAGAGCATCCCTCATACTAATTCATTCAGTTCTCAGAATAACCCTTCAAGGTAGGTACTGTTACTATCCCCCATTAGAGATGAGGAAACTGAGCTACAGAGAAGTTACGTACTTTGACCAAGAATCCTGAGCAGGGAGGTGTTTGAGTCTGGATTGGAAGCCAGACTGGCCAGCTCCAGAGCCCTTGGTGTCTGGCGATCCTGACCCTCTGCTGCGTTGTGTGTACACATGACAACTGATTAAACATCAGGGGATTGGTCTTGAGAATATCCCCCCCACCACCAAGGTAACGCATTAAAAACCATCTCTAAGCAGTTTGGCCTTTATTCTTGGCCTATTTTTCTCAATCAGTGTAGTACATCGAGGATGCTATCCATCCGTCCTTAAATATTTAATGAGAGGTAGGCAGTGCATCTCATAGACACAAATACTTCACTCTGTCTTGACACGGATGGGTCACCATTGTGCGCCATGGGGGCAGTTCTTTCCACTGGTTTGCAAGCTCCCTTAGGACACGAACCTCATCTTGTGTTTCTTCTTGTGTCTCCGCAGGGCCTGGCTATCTTAGAGTTGAGTCCCTGGCTACCTGCTTAGTGATGAGTGCTGCAAGGCAGCTGTTCAATCTTTTCCCCCTGAGGCACACATGCTAGACACTGTTCACATAAGCGATACACGCTTGTGTACTGGGGCAAGTCATTTAATGGCCACAGTTCTACCCAAATATACATTTATATAGCAACAGTGGGAAACTGATATAAGATGGCAGTATGATATGACTCTACTTTTTCTATCTTTATTATAGGAATACAGTTCTCTAAAAGTGAACATTTGAGAAATTTAACCTCTTTTTCTCCTTGTGTACTATTTATAGATTTATGTTGCTGAGAATAAATCTGAGATTATGTATTATTTATGATGGTAGTCCTATCATCTAGCATGGTGTATTTCCCATAGTAGGTTCTCAATAAATGCTAGTAGAATTCTTTTTTAAACTAAGCCTTAGTCCTATTAGAAAAGGAGTTGCAATATCTTTTGGGTCTACCAAAAGCTGAGTTTTTACTTTCCAGGACATGGAACAGAATATTATTATATATACGCTGGTGACTTTATTTTCCACCTTGTCTCCATCCTTCAGTAACTTCTTGCGCTACAGAATCATGACCAAGGCTCTTTTAAAAATCCAAGGCCCAGCAATAATTTATGAATTTCTTTCTGTACCAGAAAGACACAATAAGACAAGTGTTTTTGTGAGATAAGAAACATTTCAGTGACACCGTGAGGCATGAACTGAAGTAAAGGCAACTAGTCCCACCAGTCCAATGATTATCTGCCATTGCCAGAGTGAGCAGTCTCAATGGCTGATGAAGCTACTGACCTTGGCATATTTATCATCATTACCTCAGAGGACAGAAACCAATATATCTATTCTTGTGAATACACATCCGTAAAAGGAGGCACAATCCAGGGGAAAAGAATTTGTGTTTATAGGTGGTGTGTGTGTGTGTGCGTGAGAGAGAGACAGAGAGAGAGCAAGAATGTTTCGTTTTTTACATTTTCTTTCCACTTTCAACTTTTTTCTGTTTATACGGAAAAGGAACGATGACATCAGTCTCTCATCTGCGAGCTCGGATTCGTAATAGCCACTCGGATCTGCAAGACTTCAAGGGGCATAGTTTCTCCTTATAAGGGAGCTGAATAAGGCTGAAAAACAAAGACAATCTGTGTTGTCATCTCTCAGACTATGATTGCCATCTGATGAGGAGAGGCCAGAGGTGAGGGATGTGAACTTGGATGGTGCTGGTGCTGTCTCCACTCCCCTCCCCCGCCCCCCCAACCAGCATGGTGCTAACTGCTTTCTGGCCTGGAGTTTAGAGGCAAACTTTGGGACCTGAGTGCACAGAGAGCACCAAGCCTGCTTAGGTGATAATGCAGCAGAGCCCCATCGAAGCTGTTGTGGGGAGGGGGGTGCAAGAGGGAGGGGGCCAAGTGCTCAGTCCACAGCAGTCCTGGGACAAGGTTAATAAGATGAGAGAGGGTTTATTTCCAGAAAGAAGTGGTTGCTATTGTTGTTTGCTTGCGCTGTTGCCACAACATACCACAAATTGGCTCAAACAACAGAAATTTAGTGTCTCACAGTTCTGGAGCCGAGAAGTCCAAGGTCAAAGTGTCAGGGTTGATTCTGTCAGTTCCATGCATCTCTCCTAGGTTCTGGTGGTTTTCTGGAGATCTTTGGCATTCCTTAGTCTACAGACGCATCGGCCCAACCTCTGCCTTCATCTTCATGCAACATTCTCCCAGTGTGCTTGTGTCCAAATTTCCCCCTTTTATAAGGACACCAGTCACACTGGAGTAGGGGCTTGCCCTACTCCAGGATGACCCCATCATAACAATAATTATATCTGCAATGACCCTATTTCCAAATAATGTCATATTGGTAGCTAGGGCTTCAACATCTTTGAATTTATAGAGTGGGAGGACACACTATTCAGCCCATAACAGAATTATTCAGTTGGGGGTACCTTTTTTTTAAAGATTTATTTATTTATTTGAGAGAGAGAGCGAGCACAGAGGGGAGGGGCAGAATGAGAGGGAGTCTTAAGCCGACTCCCCACTGAGCGCGGAGCCTGATAGAGAGCCACATCTCAGAATCCTGAGATCACGACCCTGAGCCCAAACCAAGAGTCAGACTCTTAACAGACTGCACCACCCAGGCACCCGGGGGGTATCTTCTTATTAATTAAACGAAACAGGAAGGGGACATGAACCAAGAGAAGAATGAGGGGAACAGTTAATTTTTTTCCTCGCAAAGAATCAAGACATGGGAAAGCAGAGCCTGTGGGGTGAAGGGGTAGGATTCCTTCATCATTTAGCAAGACAGTCATCCCTTTGAGGACACTGACAGTATCTGAGTTGAAATATGATCTCTGGGTCAAAGAGGACCTAAGTCCCCAAAGCTTTTGCAAACTCCCAGTGGTATGAGAATTTTCGTTGCCCAGAAAAATTACCCAAAGTCCTTGGCCTAATGCCTTCAGAAATATGGATGTGCTTACTGGAGGGGCCTTCCCCCTTCCCTGTGTTCTCAAATATGGTGGGAACTATTTGAGGAGGCGCAGCTCCTACGGAAGCAACCCATCCTTTCAGCCAATTAGCTTCCTCATTGTACAAAATAGGTCAAAATACAGTATCTGTTTCTTGGACAAATGCCAAGGCAGAATGATATTCAGCTAAGGTCGGGTGCCAAGTGCTTTGTGAGATACTGGCATACATTATCTCGGCCCTCCCAGAAGCCTATAGGACTATTCCCATTTTCCAGATGCAGCAATCGAGGCTCAGAGTTCATTGACTTGCCCAGGGGCTCACAGGAGTCGTGAGCCTGAGCCCATTTTCACGCCCGCTGTATTCCTTTTGGTCTGCCTCACTGCTTCCCTAAGTATTTAAGGGTAAATCTTTGAAGAATGTGAATTTAAAAAAAAAAATGTTAACTATATCACAGTGAGGTAAGAGTTCATTTTCCCCCTTTCAGCTTAGAGTAAAACGAGGAGACTAGATTCAGATGATCTCCGCCGGTGTCTAATATTATGATTTGATTTTCCTGTTTGGGATGTAAGAAGAAGAGGATGTAGGCTGTCCATCCGGAGTTTTGTTGTGTTTGTTTGTTTGTTTGTTTAAAGATGGAATTTTAACATCTCCTTGTGGAATTTCCTGGTTCTCAACCACGTATGTAGAGCCCGTCTCTCAGAAGCTCATCTAGTTTTGACTGCAATAGGATTACAATCCGGTGATTTGGTCAGCAGTGTCTTTGGAGCCTCATATTTTTCTTCCCTCTCCTTCAAGGGCCCCCGTGCTCTTCTGCTCCCGCAGAGCTGACCGCAGGAAGCCTGGTTTGCACGGAGCACTAACCAGTCCCCCTGGCCGGGGACCCACGCCCGCCTTTCTGGGCTGGGATCGACTTCCGCTCCGGGCACGTCTCCTGTGGGCCCGCAAACAGGCTTTGACTGATTGAGCTCAGAACACTCGCTTGTTTGTGGATATGGTAATGACGCCAGTAAAATTCAATTACTGTATCCCAGAGGACCACAGCAAGCAATAATAAATTAGGGAACATGAGCTTTGGAGTATCTGAACTGAAATTATAATGGGGCTATTGAAAAACAAACAAACAAAAATCCCAAGCATTCATTTAATAATAGATGCTGCAGTTTTCCGCACCAAAAATTAGTTCATCAACTCACCCTTTGTTCTTGTCCTAAAAGAATGTGCCGTAGACACAGCCAAGAACATTTTATCTTAATTACTTGGTATTGTCGTTGCCCCCAGAGCACACCTGGCATTGGGGTAACTGGTACACAGGGAGGAAGCAGCCGCCTGGAAGGGTTCCCCAAGGCCACGGCACTAATCCACGCTGGGCCCACAGATGCTCGCTGCCGCCCATGGCCTTGGGTTTCAGGTTGCCATCCATGCCTGGGGTTTGAATGGAGGTTGTAATCGCAGAAGGTCCAGCTAGCACTTAACCACTGACATCCATCAAGAATGTCAAGGCTTGCATTGTCTCATTAATTTGAACCAGCTTTCCTGCTATCAGATCCTTTTTCATTTCTAACCTTTCCACCCTGCCTTTCTTCCTCTGTGCACAGTTTATAGTGTCTCCTGTTTGTGGTTTCCTTCGGAAAGCTGGGCTCTGGAAGGCCACTCCTGGGGGTGTTGGGGGGGAAGGTGGCTTTGCCCTCCTCCATGCCACAGACCGGATTTGGGTATTTCTTCTCCCATGTCAAGCGCATGGAGAGAAAAAGAACATTGACGGCAGTCTGAATATATCTGTAGACTCTATTCTGCAGATAATTTTCCAAGCTAAAATTGCTATCTTCCTTCACTTTATTTCCTTTCTCATCCAGATTCCAACATCCAAGTGTGTAATGCAGCACTGACAAATTGCTGAACAGACGAAATAGAAGAAGATAGATAGATGATAGATAGAAGATAACCAAGGGGCTAAAAAAAAAAAAAAATCTCTGAATTTGAAGCAGGTCATTTTCCACCTGTAGTAAATATCTTTTGGGGTCTCTGTGAGACCAAGCCCCTTTCTTGGAGAATTGCTGCTCCCTCCCCCACCACCCACCAGATGAAGGACTATAAACGTGGGTCACGCTTACTTTCCATGACTCCACGAGGCTGGCTGACTCCTGACCAAAGTTGGACACAACAGAATCTTGCTCTAGGAGCTGCAGCGTCAGACAGTTGTTTGGTTTTGCTGGAGCTTGGAGAAGGTAGAGCCCTGGGGTTTGGGGACACCATTTTCAGCCATGTGTACAGACAGGAGGAAAGCAAGGGGGTGGGCTAAGTTTTGCCATGAATCAGAGATGTTGAGAGAAGCAGACCAGAGACGTCCACTCCTTTTATAAAGGACAACCCTCCATTTCCTCTCTGGCCAACCCCCAACTCCTGACTGCGTCCTCTCTGTAAGACCTTGTACCTAATCCTGCATCTTAAGCCTCAACCCTTCATTCCCTTTTAATCTACTTAGCTTCTTGGCCAATGCCTGCTACACGTTCATCTTCTCTGTGCCTTGAAAATTTTTTTCTAATATACCCACACATTATAAAAATTTTAATGTATTATTTTATCAGAAACAAAGGAACTGGCAATTTGTGACTCCCTATCTTAGGACTTGTCAAAATTAAGGGTGATTCTTTCCATCCCAAAGAGACGGAAGTTTCAGGACATCAAGAGACAAAAAGCAGCCAAAGGAGTTTACTGTCCCTTTATTAACCGTGAAATACAACGCTAAGCAATGTTCATATTTTACCCACATTGCTTCCTGTCCTCTGCCAAAGAAGGGATTTCATCCAATGTCCCAGCTGTTCCGGGGCCTGCACTGGGGTGGCTGGGTTGGAAAGAGGGGGCACACAGAAGGGTTTTGCTCACATGCCACAGCTGTGCCTGGGGCCTCTCTTCAGGCAATCAAGCGACGTTTCAGACTCTCCTCATTTGGCACAATGAAGGGCAAATCTCTCTCCTTTATCTATTAGAAAATGAATGAGCAAGCACAATGTCTAAATAAAGGGGAACTTAAAGAGAAGATCATATTTCCTATTCCCTAGGTATTCATAATATTCTGCAAAATGTCATGGGTCTTGGTGTAACTAGTTTAAGAAATATGGTCATAGTTTATTAACCTCTTATGTTCTCCTCTGGAGAAAAAACATCAGAATATAAGGTGTTTGGGCCAACTGTAACATAAACCTAGGCAGGCCGAGCTCTGTGCTGGGGTTTTTACAGGTACCTCATTTAAATGTCACAGTGGTTCTATAGTACGACTACGGCACTACGAATTTTCTAAGAAGTTAGGTGAGTGCCTCAAAGGCCACACAACTGGCAAGTAGAAAAGTTGTTAAGTGAAAAAATCTGGTACATAAAAAATGGTCACATAGCTGGAATGTGGCCTTGAATTTACCTTACTCTTAAAGTTAGCCTAATTCCATTGCACTCCAAAGCAATATTTCCCAAACTTGTCTGATAAACTCCTCAGGGTGAGTGCTTATTAAAACTCTGGTCCTGGGTCCAATCCTGCTGTGGATCTAATAAACCAGAATCTCCTAGAATTGGGTACGGGACTTCACCCCAGGTGAATCTGACCTGGCAAGTTAGGTAAATACTACTGGAATGCCTTAATTTCTTTTTAACTTAGCAGTTCTTGGCAAGATGTATGCAAAAAAACTTTCTCTTTTCTTTTTTTTTAAGGTTTTAGGTATTTGAGAGAGAGAGCGAGAGAGAGAGAGAGAGAGAGAGAGGACAAGCAGGGGGGAGGGGCAGAGGGAGAGCAGACTCCCTGCTGAGCAGGGAACCCAAGGCGGGACTTGATCCCAAGACCCTGGGATCATGACCCAAGATGAAGGCAGATACCCAATGACTGAGGTACCCAGGTGCCCCTTTTCTCTTTTTAATAAGCTTTCTATTTGGGGATAATTTTAGATATGCAGCTAAGTTGCAAAGATAATGCAGAGAGAGCCCATCTACTTTCTCCCACCCATTTCCCCCTCATGTGAAGATCTTACACAACCGTGGTTCTTTTGTTAAAATGATGAAATAAACACTGACAAATTACTATTAACTGTGTTAGGAATCACTTGTCCTGGAGATGATGATGTGGAAGGAAAGGGAAAAATAGGCCAGCGCATAGTTCCTTTTTCTTTCCTTATTCCTCAGTAAGCTGAAGGCAGACAGTGTGGGTGGCAGAAGGTGTGTAATCAAGAAGGAAGTTGAGTTTAGCTCTTTGCCCATCTATTGCAAGAAGGAAAACCATTCTCAGCAATCAGACTGCTGACATTCCAGAAAATGTTGACATCACTCTGAAGGGACCCACTATTATTGCGAAGGGCCCCAGAGAAACCCTGCAGGGGGACGTCAATCCCATCAATGTAGAACTCAGTCTGTTTGGGGAAAAAAAAAAAAAAAAGAAGACGCTTTGAGTTGACAAATGGTGTGAACTAGAAAAGAACTGGCTATTGTTCTCACTATTTGTAGTCAAGGGTGTTATGCTGGGCTTCCATTACAAGATGAGGTCAGTGTGTGCTCACTTCCCCATCAGCGCTGTTATTCAGGAGAATGGTTCTCTTGTTGAAATCCAAAATTTTGTGGGTGAAAAATACAACCACAGCATTTGGATGAGGCCAGGTATCACTTGTTCAGTATCTCAAGCCCAGAAAGATGAGTTAATTCTTGAAGGAAATGACATTGAACTTGTATCCAACTCAGATGCTTTGATTCAGCAAGCCACAATAGTTAAAAAACAAGGGTATCAGAAAATTTGGGGATGGCATCTATGTTTCTGAAAAAGGAACAGTTCAGCAGGCTGATGAATAAGATCTAAGTTGTCCAGCTACAGAAATAACAAGATGCTGGATGATTTTTCAGACTTATTTGTGATATTTTAAAGGTGTATTGATCTGGGGCTTTTTCTTAAACCAATAAAAAAAAAAAAAAAGAAGCAAGCTGAGTTTATTTCCTGCAGGACTTAAACCGTTCTGGTAAGAACAAAATACATATGCATGTATGAGCTATGAAATGCAAATTGTGTAATTTTGGTGATTTCATGGATGAGTTAAATGCACTTCTATCTCCTTTAAAATTGGCATTGCAAAATTCATACTAACAATTTAAAATTTTGTTTTCTTTACTTGGCATGGCATTAAATAGCAAATAAAAAATACTGTAACTAGTTGAGGTAGAGACTGGAACAGAAGGAAAAAACTATGGTTTAGTTCCACAACGGCACTTTTTTTCCTATTTTTTTTTGACCAGGGGCTCCACATTTTCCTTTTGCATGGGGTCCCGCAAATTATGTAGCCAGACCAGCTGATCCCTAGTCAAGAGCCATTGTCTTGACAAAGCCACTGATGGTGGCACCCAGACAGAGAAGTGGAAAGATATGTCAGGGGAAGGGGCTTTTCTGCCATCCTAGGCAATTAGGGCAACGGAGGGGGCTCATTCTCCTGCATTAAGCAACCCAGATGGCTATAGACACCTCTGGATGATTCCTGATATTTTAGTGCTGCTAGATATGGCCTGGGGCAGTGGCATTCTTGTTGGACGTTCCCAGTAGCCAAGTGTTTTTTGATGCAGAAAGTGTAATGGCAAGTGCCACATCAAGAAGCAGTTAGACACTTGACCCAGGCATGTGGCTTTCTCATGTACCACTCTAGATTGTACTGCTTAATTATTTTTGTGTTCCAGTGGGCAGTTTTTCTTTTTTAGCTTGAGTATTAAATCAAAGAGATATCCTCTGCATCTCCAAAACCTGCTAACTCATTAAACACAGAATGTGAAAAGACAGCGCAGTGGGTTTGGGACAGCAACTTTATATCTGAAAACAAATTAGCCTAATGGAGCAGAACGAATACAAACGGTGGCACACCCGACCTGCACCAGGAAATGGAACATGGCTCTTGGGCTAATTAAAGGACACAATGGCACCCTTCCACTCCGAAATTTGTGTTGCAATGTGTCTTTTAGGATAAGGTGTTTCTTTTAAAATGGGAAGGATTTCCAGCAGGTGGTGTGAGGTCTGTCCTTCTCCATGGAGCGGGGCCATGCTGCTGGGACACATGGAAAGAGATGCCAGACATCTCAAGCAGAAGGAGCGGCCCTTTGTGGGCCAAAGGGGTGACTACGGGCAGCCCTGGGCGTGTGCGTGTCTTTCTTGTCTTGGTGACAGGTATGTCACCCAGTGGTGAGAACTGTGATCAAGCATCGAGCATACTTAGTAGGCGGTCAACTCAAACATCCGCCCAGAGCCCCTCTGTCTGTGGAAATCAGAACGGGGGAGGGGGGTCTTCACCCTCCCCCTCCCTACCCAGCCTCCCTCGGCTTCTCCCAACCTCCAGCCTCCAGTTCTTCTCTATACCTCTTGTTCTCATATTCTGTCTTCATTTGTCTTCTTTACTGTCTTTTCCTTCGCCTGCACCAGTGTGACTTCTGCCAAGGTGGGGACTCTCTCCACCTTGTTCACTGCCGTTCCCGGGTCCCTTGCACGTTGCCCAGTACATGGTAGGGGCTAGGTAGTTATTTGTTGAGTGAATTGTCAAGTGGAACTGAACAGCCTATTCCCCCTCACCCTGTGCCCCACCCCCCGCGCCCCCGTGCTCCAGCAGCGTTAGATCTGTGAAGATCTGCAGCACCGCTCCACGCATTTGCGTGTGCTGTTCTTCCCTCCTGCAAGACGAATCTCCCCTTTCTATCTGTGCTCAGCTCTTCCTTCTTCCTCAGCATCCTACTGGAGCCCCAACAACTCCATTATGCCTTCCCGCGGTGCACACTCATTGCCGAACCATGCTGCATGGGGCTTTTTTAGTTAGCATCCTCCCCCAAGAAATGCTAAGCAACTCCAGGGCCAGACAGTGCCATTTGTGTCTTTTTCCCCCACCCCAGTGCTTTAGATGTTTGACAAATGAATATGCAAACTCCATGTCCAAAGACACACAGCCAGCTAGTGGCAAGGACCAGGCTAGTGCCCAGATATCTTGGTCTTCCATCTGTGATACTTTGTCATTTCCATCAGAGAATGCTTTGAGAAGGCATTCTCACCAACTTTCCCCAAACCCACAGCATAGTTTCTGCACTGCCACATACCTCAGCTTCCTGGTACCTATTCTTCCAAAAACAACCTTTTCCTTAATTTGTCATTGTCCTAATTCCTTACCTTAATCACAATGTCCTCTGATTAATTTTCACAGAGTGTTAAAAGCACAGAGAGATTTTGGGCATGAAGATTTTGTTGGAATTTGCAGATGTTTTAAAGTTACTTAAACCAAAGGAATACATCCTGAGCGCATTTGCAAGTTTTTTGGTGTCTGTTCCATGAATACGTTTTCTTTTTCATGAAAAATTTCAAACACACATAAAAATAGCCAGACCAGTACAATAGTAGGAATAGCACAATCCTCATAGATTCATCACTTGGATTAACAATTATCAATGATTCACATTTCCTTTTTCTTTTTTATTCTTTGTTGAATTATTTTAAGGCATATTCCAGACAGCATATCATTTTATCCTACTTCATAATACCTCCTTTTTTTTTAACGTAGTGACCCGTAACAAATTAACAATAATTCCTTAGAAATGTAATAAAATTTTCATGGAGGTATTTGAGGGGAGTGTAGCTTCTCTGCACTTTCTAATTGTATAACAGAACCGAAATATCCCCCACTAAAGAAGGATACATGCACCCATTTTACCTTGTTACAAATTTTATTTTATTTTTTTTTAAAGATTTTATTTATTTATTTGGCAGAGAGATACAGAGAGAGGACAAGTAGGCAGAGAGGCAGGCAGAGGGAGAGGGAGAAGCAGGCTCCCCGCCGAGCAGGGAGCCCGATGCGGGGCTCGATCCCAGGACCCTGGGATGATGACCTGAGCTGAAGGCAGCCGCTTAACCGACTGAGCCACCCAGGCGCCCCTTGTTACAAATTTTAGATGGAAATGTGAAATGTCTCTTACTTTTTGTCCTGGATGAGCGGGGCTTTATTAGAACTTCCTTAATCATCTAGGGGAGACTTGGTGGCTCAGTCGGTTAAGCGTCTGCCTTCAGCTCAGGTCATGATACCAGGGTCCTGGGATTGAGCCCTGTGTCGTCAGCTGGTGACGGGGGGGGGGTCCCTGCTCAGTGGGGAGTCTGCTTCTCCCTCTCCCACCCCCCCCAGTTCATGTTCTCTCTCTCTCTTTCAAATAAATAAATAAAATCTTAAAAAAAAAAGAACTTTCTAAATCATCTAGAATTTTCTCCCCTAGGATCTCAATAGACACTGACTGGAGGGCTGCATGCTCTCCGTGGCCCATCCATAGGACATGCTTGCACCATCCAGGCCCTTTGAAGGCTGGCACCTCCACTCACCACCTATGGGCAGTCTCTATACCATAGTTAAGGTTGCACTTAGATGATCAGGTATTTTCATTTTCTGTCTTCCTTATTGGCCCTGACATTTTTTTTAAGATTTTATTTATTTATTTGACAGAGAGAGAGATCACAAGTAGGCAGAGTAGCAGGCAGAGGGAGAGGGAGAAGCAGGCTCCCCGCTGAGCAGGAGCCCGATGAGGGGCTGGATCCCAGGACCCCGGGATCATGACCTGAGCCGAAGGCACACACGTAACCAACTGAGTCACCTGGGTGCCCTGGCCCTGACATTTCATAAGCATAGTGACGAGGTAACAATAAGGAGAAGGTATTCGGATTAGCTAAGTGAATTAATATTCAGGTTTAAAACTTTCAAAATCCCGCCATCACCTCCAGCATCCATAGGGCTAGCGGGACAGAACTAAAGAGACGGCAGGATGTGAACCGCCCTGCAGAGCCTTTCTTGCCTCCGCAGAAAGCACTTGACTGTGGGTACGTCCTCCCCAGAAGATCCTCTCGCTCCTTCCAAGTGCCAGCACCCGTGGTGCCCGTCACCACTCACACCCTCCCAGATTTGGAAAGACCCAGTTCCTCCCCCTCCCTCCCTCCTTCCTCCCACCCGCCCCAAAGCTCATTTCCCTTCCTTCTAGAGCACAGCTTGTGTTCTCTCGCTGCTAAGCAGGCTGGTGCACTCTGGCAGCGCTTGCTGCCGCCTGTCCACTCCTGCCCTATTCCGATTATTCCGATTAACCCTGTGTGGCTGGACAGAGATTAAAAACCCGGGGTTGTGTGACAGTCCCAAGAATCACATCAAGCAGTCAATAGCAACCTACACTTTACATTCCCTAGCACGGGGTACTTTCTGGGGGCAAGGAGGTGCCATGGCTGAGGGCTCCGTGGCCACACACACTGGACTTTGAGTTCTGGTCCCACTACTTAGTAATGAAGTGACTTAGTCACTTCTAGGAGGTTACTCACTCTTTCCAGCTAAATCTTGGTTTTTGCACCTGTGAAAGGGAATGATAACATAATGGTTGCTGCATTTGCCTGCTCTGAAGTTTGAGTCACTCAGTGGGTCGAGGGCTCAGTATAGCATCTACTATGTAGTGAGAACTCAAGACACATTAGCTGATATTGATGCCATTTGGATGGCACTGCCATACCTAGCATCTGCTTTCACAACAACATTAGTTACCTAGTAGAGGTAACCGTTAATACTTCCATTTGGGGCGTGGAAAACACAGGCACAGAGAGGTAAAGCAACTTGCTCAAAGGCAAACAGCTAAACTAATGTTGGAGTTAGACTTGTTTTGCATTTTTCCTCCTTTGTCACTGGGCCCTAGACATATTTAAGTCTTTTTAAGATTTTATTTATTTATTTGGGGGGGGAGAGAGCACGATGAGGGGAGGGGCAGAGGGAGGAGCAGGTTCCCCGCTGAGTAGGGACCCTGATGCAGGCCTCCATCCCAGGACCCCAGGACCATGACCTGAGTCGAAGGCAGATGCTTAACAGACTGAGTCACTCAGGTGCCCCCAGACATATCTAAGTCTTAAGATCCATCCCACCCAGACCCTTCTTCAGGGAAGAGAATTTACTTGGAAGCGATCAACCCCATGGGTCTTGTTTCCCACTTTGAAACAGTGTAATATTTGATCGAGGTATTAAATCATCCCCAACATGAACATATGTGTGCCTCCATTTCTATGTCTGATATAATGAGAATGAACAAATAATTTGGACTTGAGTCCAAATCAGAGCACGGGGGCTGGAAAGGAAAACTTGGCCTTGAAGTACATGGCCTTTAATCACACCTGCAATCCAGGGAAGCAGCAGGGCTAGGGAAGCCAAGCTTCCTATGAGAAACGGAAGGAAGAGTACATCACACTCATGTTGTCAGACTAATGTTAAGTCTTTTCTCTCGGCCCCTAATGATCCTAATGATACTAACGTCCACTGGTTAGAGTTGGTTAAGCCAGCCCAGTTCCTAGGAGACAAGAGGCTTGGCTTGAGGCCTGACACTCCTTCCCTGTTGCGTTTTGTAGCCCTAGGCTACCCTGGCCTGGTCCTGGTCTCTCAAGGACCTAGTGAGGGCAGCACCAAGGCTTGCAACTCCTCTGGAGGATCAGCTTCAAGATGCCACAACACTAAGTGGCTTTTGAGTGCCACTTTCACAATGTCTGTTAAATCCTGGACCATCGGGGCGCCTGGGTGGCTCAGTCATTAAGCATCTGCCTTTGGCTCAGGTCATGATCCCAGGGTCCTGGGATCGAGCCCCGAGCAGGGAGCCTGCTTCTCCCTCTCCTGCTCCCCCTGCTTGTGTTCCCTCTCTCGCTGGATCTCTCTCTGTCAAATAAATAAATAAAATCTTTAAGAAAAAAATCCTGGACCATCATGTCATCAGTATTTTCTTTAAATGTACTCCTTTTATAATTAAAAAAAATTTTAAATCCTTGTATTAGTCAGGATAGGATGGGCTTTGATATCTCAATGGCTTAACACAGCAAAGGTTGGTTCTTTATTTATGTGAAATCCCATGTGAGTCCGATGACTTTCCAGGGCAGCTGTCCTTGGAGACAATTCTTAGATATGGCCCTTCTTCCAGGCTCCCTCCGCTTTATAATGCCACGACCTCCAGGTGTGGTGGAGGAATTTCAGGACGGTCTACCCCACAGTGTGCCGCTTTGGCATGTTGATTACTCTGAGCTGAAGGCACTTGAAAAACAGCAAAGGAAGGGAGAAGAGAGGCTTATTCTGAATTCCCTTTATTTGCCTAAATACAGAGGTTCCAAAAGGACTCAACTGTCCTAACCCATCCTTCCAGGGAGGATTAATTCTAATCACAGAGGAGGAAACTGGATGTGAAAACACCACACCCAGACAAACTGGGTCACAAATGGTCACACCTCCCATCTGTTCCTCTTCTTTTTTTTTTTTTAAATAAGAAAGGCTTTATTTTTAAGACAAAACAAATAGCACAAACACACATCCAAATGCACATGAGTAAGTTCACTGGGTTTTATAAAAGAGAAAGCGGCACTCGGGTATCAGTTATAACTAGAAACATCAAGAAGATGCCCCCTGATTCTGGTGGCATGGATACAACATGTGCTTGTCTAAGAAGTCATTCTGGGGTGGCATCAGTGTGGAAATGCATGACAAGAGTGAGGTGATACAAGGCAGAAATGCCGGTGGGTGAAAGCTTTAAGCCCCTTTTCACCACCCTAATGTGCTTTTGTTTTGCTCTGGGGAACTGAAGCAATCAGCAGGTCACCTTAAAGAGAACTTAAATGTCAAAGAACACTTTCAAATACCTAAAAGAGATTCAAGATTGTTACTAAAGTTGTACAGGTAGGTCAGTAGGAGAAAACAGTTTATGTTCTCAAAACCCAGGTTTCACACAATATGAAAAGAAGAGACTGATTTTAGTAAAGGCTGGTCTTTTTCATGATGCGCAGGAACTCCTGCTCATTGACTTCTCCATCTCCATCTCGATCAGCCTCATCGATCATTTCCTGTAGCTCCTCATCAGTGAGGTTCTCACCCAACTCCTTGGCCACACGCTTTAGATTTTCGAATGATATCTTCCCAGTTTCATCATCATCAAAGAGCTTGAAAGCTTTCAGAATTTCTTCTTTGGTATCTTTCTCGGACATTTTCTGAGTCATCACAGTCAAAAAGTCACTAAAGTTCATTTTTCCTGTCCCTTCCTTATTGATTTCGCTTATCATTTTCTTGATCTCTTCTTTCTTGGGTTCAAAGCCCAGTGCCCTCATTGCCACCTTAAGTTCCTTAACATCTATGGTCCCAGTTCCATCAGCATCAAAGAGATCAAAAGCTTCCCGGATTTCCTGTTTCTGCTCTTCAGTAAGCTCTGGCTTAGGACTCATCCTTTTTCTCTGGGCAGATGATGCCATGTTTGCCTTCTTAAAGTTAGAGGCCATTGCCGATGGACTCCGCTGCCCGTTGTTACGGCAACCGACGTACATCCCATCTGTTCTTCTAAGGGCCCATTCATCTTTCATAAAAATCATTTACTCTCCCTTGAATTGCCCTTCCCCCACCCCCCACCCCCGTTAAGATGGTATATAAGCTCTCAAATCTCACTGAATTGGGGGCATTCATGTTTTTTCTTGTGATGCCCCACGCACAAGATATTTAAAATTAATACATTTGCATACCTTTTCTTCTGTTAGTCTGCCGGTTGTCAGTTTACTTTATAGACCCAGCTCTTGCACCTAGTACCGTGGAGGGAAGGGCTCTCCTCCCCTTCTGTGGCATCCAGGCTCACTGAGACAGGAAGAGAGAAGTAGGAGTGACTGCACACAGGCTCAGCCCAGAGAGTGGCATCAGTTCTTTCTACTCAGTTTGCTGGTGAGGAGCAAACCCACAGCCCACCTAACTGCAAAGGGGCATGGTCGTGGAGCTGGCCAGAAGCTATTTGCTGAGCAGGACAGGCCTGACCACAAAGACCAGAATGGAATGCTGGTGTTATCGCTTGCTGTGAATGAGAGAGGGTCATAAATAGATATAATGAGAACAATGTGTTAAATTCTAGGTATTTTTGTCTACTAACTTTTCTGATTCTTAGATTTATTTTCTTGTCCAAGAGATATTGGGGGGGGCGGAGGGTGGACACAGAGAGACAGAGAGAGATACAGGAGTTGAAGACATATTAGCACCACATGGGGACCCCTCTCTCTGAAGAATCAGAAAGATGGAAGGATAATTGAAACAGGGGAATAACTTTCTCATTATATAAATTAATGTTTTGTTTAATACCTTGCCCTCGCCCTATCTAAAATCATCTCTCTTTCCACCTAAAAACTTCTGATGCACAGCAGGCATCCACCTGCCACGCTCTGGGACACGCTGCCTCCATGGGCCCGAGTCAACATCACTCTCCCAGGCAGCAACAAATATTTATGAGATTTGCACTGTGCCTGGCCCAGAGCACAGAGCTGATGATGACTGTCCCTACCCTTAAGGTTTCAGAGAATGGAGATACAGAGAAATAAACCAACAGTTATAATACAATGTACAAAATGCATCTGGGAATTACGAGGTGTTATTGGAGTGACCCTTGAAGGACAGCTGGTTTTTCAAGAAAAATTCTGTAACGTCCTGATTGTTCTGTGTTCACGATTTGATTTTGCTTCCTTTTAATTTTTCTTTTGGTAATATTAATGGTACTCTATTTAAGGTAAAACCCACCGGTAAGAAGGAAAAAGCCCAGCTAATGTCTTCTAGGTACTTTGAATTTAGTGCCTCTTGAGACATGAAGCATTCTCAGGGGGCCATACGATAAGAAACATAATGCTGTCTCAGGATGTGCAGAAGCCGGATTGCCAGTTGTGGAGAAGGTCAATAACAATGTCAAATCAATACAGCAGTTACTGATGGAACTCACTAAATGGAAGGGAAAGGCAGCAAGCTGTGGGTCCAGCCCAGGCTCCCGGCCCTCTGTACCTTGCAGCACCGACTGTCTTGGTGTGCAGGTTATCTTCCGGGAAAATCAGAGAGTTGGACCACATACGCAGTTCCTGCTCTCTGGTTCATAGATGCAAAGGAAGCTCTCCCGTCAAGCTTACCCACAGAGAACAGATGACCTTGGAGTGCTTGGGCTCTATGTTTAGCCTCAGCCATTCCCTCATTTGTTATTCTGGGGCATTTGGGTTCTGTTTTTAGGTGTTGGGGAAATAGTATTAACCTCATCACTGCTGTTTTCGTTTACTTAAATCTCATGTAGTACTTACTCAGTGCCAGGCATTGCTCCAGGTGCTTTAGCAATAGTAATTAACTTGATCTTTATAAAATGAGTACTGTTATCATGGCCATTTTAGAGATGGGAAAACTGAGGTGCAGGGAAGCTGAATAACTTCTTCAATTTTAGCAATCTAGAAAGGGACAGACAGAGGTTCAGTCTCAGGCAGTCTGGGTCTAGATTTTGCCATCACTACCTTGCACTGGCTCTAGGCAAACTAGTCAAAAGTGCTAATAATAAGATGAGGAATGGAATAATGACTCATGCAAAACAAATATTTTTTAAAAAATTAAACAGTATGAGAAAATGACAGACGTGGCACATGTCCTTGAGTGAAGTCCTTTTAGAGAAGAAATACAGAGTGAGTCACACAGTGTGAGAGAGAGAAGGGGAAATGCCTAATACGATTATGGACCTCCCAGGCTTTAGGTACATTAGCTCATTTTCTTCTCCCAGCACCCTGAGGAGGTAGGGCCATTATCATCCCCAGGCTAAGTAACTGGTTTAAGGTCACCCAGCTGGTAAGTGGTGGAAGGGATGTCCCAGACCCAAGTGCCTAGAGACAGAGCTGATGCTCCAGACCCCTGCCTGGCCACCTGCAAGGGTGGAGCTAGGGAATCCACATCTCTGTCAGGAGAGGACCCAGGAGTCTGGTGAGGAGGCAGCTGGTGACACCTTTGCGGCGGACAAGGAGGACGTCCTAAGTTCAGGCGTCCTGGGGCCAATGCCTTGCAGTAAATGGGTCTCCCAGCGCTGGCAGGTGTCGAAAGAGGGATGGTAGCTGCCTTAACGTAGGTCAATCAGACTGACAGGTCTGCACATAGGGGGTGCATACCGACAAGAAGGGTCTCTGGTTTGAAGTGCTGCAGGGCTAGCTTACACCCTTGTTTGGTGGAAATCATCTACAACCTGCAGTTACTCTGGACCAGGTTCCCTCAACCTGAATTTTTCTTCCAATTTGCCTTAAAATAGAGGGAAAAAATGGTGGATTCACAAGCAACTTATCATTCAGTTGTTTGTTTTTTGGGGGGGGAGTGTATGGCTGTGACGAAGAGGGCTTGGAAAGCATACTCAGCACCCTTCTCGACAATACCTCTATTTTACTTTATCTGCGTCTACCCAACGCCTGAACAAGGTCTTGCCTTGCACCATACTGCCCCCCAGCGGTCACTTTCTTTCGTAGCACGCGGAGGAAAGGCGCTGATAAAATGGCTTTTTAAGACGGAAGCCAAGCGGGGGACGGCAGGGGAGGTGGGCGGGGTTCGTAGAACCAGCGAGGCTTCGGGCTTTAGCGGAATTGTGACCCTCCGGCTTGGCCACCGAGCCGCGCCCCTCTCCTCCCCGAGCCCCACCCGTCTTCCTGCATCTCCACTCCTGCACGTTCCAGCGCCCAGTGACCCCTTGCTCCTTCCTGCCAGCCGACTGGGCCTCTTTGCGGAAAGAATTCAAAGCTGTTTCCATTTTAAATAGAAAGAGCATCCTGTCACTAGAAACATCCGACAAGAAGCGTTTTATGAATGCCCAGAAGAGAGCTGCCACATGAAAACTAGAAACGATTCAGCTGAAAAAAATATGGATGATTTATTGTTGCTGTTTCTGAGTTGGATCTCAAAAACTTCCCCCAGAACATCCTTCCTCCCAAGTGGAGAGTGCTTCTTTGCAAGTGCCTGTCTCTTCTCCCCACCCAGCTCCAGACCATTTAGTTAACCCGATGCGACAGGCGTAGCCCTGTAAATGCATGTATTTGTCATCTTAAGAGCTTTGGTAAGCCCAGTGAAATCTCAGAGAACTAGAGACTGCTCGCTCTAATGGCCTTCTTCTGTCAATAGGTGACATTGTGTAATTAGTAATCCTATAAAGCTTTTTTAAAAAGGTGGAAACCCAAGAGAATAAAGACAAAGGAAGCTACTCTACAGATTTTTAACCTGGTCTTCAAGAAGGACATTTTTAGAAAGTAAATCTACATGTGGGCTTCAATGATATGTTTAACTGTCTCAAAATATAGCACTCAAACATCAACCCACCCAAGCTTGGATGGTGAATTTACTCTTTTTTGCCAGGGGTGTTTTTCTATTTCCAGAGAGTAAAATTTTATTGAAGGCCCTGAGAGCTAGAAGTATTTTTTGGCAATTAGGTCAAACAAATAACCAAAAAGTTGCATTCTAAACTAGAGCTATTGAAGTAGTTCTGATTTTAGGCCATATCACCAAAGCACAACAAATAGCGAAAAGCCTAGAAGGTCAGATCCTGTGAATGGGAAATTTGCAGAAGCCTTGCAATGGGCAGCAGCTGGGTTTCCTTAAGATTTATAGATTTAATAGAATACATATGCACTTGTTTGTTTCTGCTTTATATGAGCATTCACCAGATGAAGAAACCCCACTACTCCCTTTACTCTGCCACACATTTAAAAAAAGTTCTCCTCTTTTCTCGCCTCTCAGTGTGAATGGCTTAAGCAACAGCTTGTGTTTTAAAACAATAAAATATGCATGCAGGTTTTATAAAAAGAAATGGACAAGATAGAAACCTCCTATGTATTTGTTTATATTGCTGAAGCTTATTTAGCCTTCTTTGCTTCTTGTCACTTTACTTGATTTGACCCTCAGACCCCAAGTTCACAGGAGCCTGAGCCCCAACACTCTGGTGATAGGCACTACCTAAAAGAAAAAATATCTATTTAGGTCGGCATTAACTTGTCAATATGATCAAGATGGGATTTGTGGATATGATCAATACAGATGGTGGAGTCAGTAGTCTGGGCCAGCAAGGTTGGCATGGCCGTCGAATTACCTACCCTCAGATCCAAGGATCTCTCCTGCACTTACAGCTCCCTCGACATGGTCCCCAAGATGAGAGGAGGGAGCTACTCTCTGACAGAGGTGACAGGTAGCTGCTGCAAACTTCCATAACAAGCAGTTGAAGTGTTAAGGAATATTAAACCCTCCAACCCGAGGAGTAGGGATGAAGTAAAATAATACGACTGATCATAGGTGGTTCATATAATCAGATGATTCATGTTAGCAAAATGTCAAAAATATCATAGGAGCAAGGTCTAAGTCCTGTCTCCAGCCATACGGTGCCTGTGGCAATGTTACCCTTTGGCTTATTATTGGATATCATATTGAAGCCTCTCTAAGTGTGCTGGAAGTCTCGTAAGAGAAGAGACCCAGTGTTTTTAGAAGGTCGCTTCTTTTAAAGAGCTGCTCCTATCACTACTGACTCTCCTTCCATGGATAAGTGGCTTCCATAGTAAGCCAGTTACTAACTCTACATATAGTTCTGTCCATTTGCTCCTCCCCCCCGCCCCCCCCTGCACCTCCTGCCTTCCCTCCTCCATTCCTTTTATCTTTCCTTTTCTCTCCTCTTCCAGGACAACTTTGTTTCAGGCACTATGCCAAGGACTGACAGCCTGAAGACTTAGGAGAAATTGTTTCAGCCTTGCAGGAGATGAGAGGCAAAAGGTTTGACAACAAAGGCACAGGTAGGGGCAGGTCCTGTCTCTGTGAAGCCTGAAGCAATTCAACAGGGGAAACTCTCTTAAAAAAAAAAAAGCATACGATTATAAATACAAAATCAGGCATGAAAGTGAGTATTTACTGAGAATGAGAGAACAAATCACAACAAATAACTGGACACTTAGAGGTTTAGGTCATTGCTCCTGAAGATCTCTTTAGGCAATGCACCGAAAAGCTTAATTGGAAATGCTTTCTGATTGTAATCTGACTTGCTCCGTTCCCCTCTCCAGGAGGGACTCGGTGACTCCTGGACCTTGCAGGGGCCTGGGCTGAAGAAGCTTTAGGCTTTATTCACTTCTTTGAAGTCCACATCTAGTCTCAGGAGCCATCCATTGCTCAGAGTGGTCAGCAGCTGAAAGCAGCCCGTGGCTGGTCCCGAACAGCTGGTGTCCTGGCAGCATGCTGGGAGGCGGCTCGTGGTGGAGAATAGCACTTTGGGTGTGAATTTCACTTCTTGGAACCTCTTTTTTCATGTCTGTAAAACAAGGGTAATCAAAGAAAATGAAGTATATAAAGCGCACGGCCCAGGGCCTGGCATAGAACAAACACACAGTGAGACTTTCTTTGCCTGACGGAGGAATTTATTTTACAGTTTGATCTTGAAAGTTATTTGTGTGTCTTTCTGAATTTGCCTCACCCCCACCTCCCTTCACTGTTGACTAGAGGAGACATTGACTATCAGTGAAAAATCCATTCCGTAGTTAATGTTCTCCGGCTTGCCTTTTATACTGTCTGTCGGGTCTAATCCATCACATATATAATCATATTATACATTGCCTTCTCTATGAATAAGAAATGAGGGGATGGTATTTTGTTTTTTGCAGTCCCCTATCATGAGAGACTAGCTACAGGATGCAGATTTTAGCTCCAATGGCTGAAGGGAGGGTACAGATAATAAATCATTTCATATTTCTGGGATGGAAGACAGGCTCCTTGGGGCTTCTGTGACTGTGGAAGCTGTGGTCTCTTTGTAATCAGCACCTTGGAGGCCAGTCTCTGCTGGCCAAGGGGGAATGAATGGAACCCTTGGGGTCCAGCCATATTCTCCTGGGTGGGTGTGGGGAGTGCTCTAGGGTTAGAGTGCCCAAGTGGCTTAGGTGGAGGGTCTGTGGGGTTTACGCTCTCTCATAGGCATCAGTAAGGTATCAGGACCCCCCAAAACTCCTCAGTGCTGCAGAAAGTTCTGCAGTCTGTGGGTGCTAGGAACAGCCACCTAACTTCTTAGCATCTCAGCTTCCTTAGCTGTGAAATGGGGGATCGGAGCTACCTAATCTGCTTCACTGGATCATCTGGAAAACAAATGTAATAATGAAAGTGCAAATGCCTTGTACATTCAGGGAGAGCTATAAAATATTACTATTAAAGTCAGTAGCATTAGTTAATATTATGGAACTTCATGCATAATTTCACAAGCAACCCACATTTCAGCAGTTACTTCCTCATGCATTTTGGTGCTGCTTTATTGTATAGATAGGTTATGGAGACTAATTCTGAATGCTAAACTCTACTGGATTCTCTCATTCAAATTGGAATAATACAGGGAAGGCGATTCGTATATTCATAGTCTTGTTTTCAGCTGGGTTGTCTCTAGCAGGTTGCTAAAGAATTTCTCAAATCAGTGAAATAGCGCCACCGTGTGGCCAAATAGCATGATGCCCTTCACTACTCTTGTCTGAATTTTTAATTATGAATATTGGTAAATAAATATCACAAAGTCTATTCCCTGCTTAAATAAAAATATGTTTTATATATTTACCTGTAAAATTCATGGAAGTAATGTGAATTTAAGGAAATTCAGAGCAAACTCCTTTAGCTGCATTTGTGAACTACTTTGTAGAGAAAGTTATCCATTTGTTCTTGGCATGAACCTGCTTGAATAATATTTCTGAGTGATAGCAAGCCTAATATCAGTCACAATTCTGCCTTTGTGATGGGGGTAACTATGAAAATATACCTTTTCCAGGACATATCCCTCAATTCTCTGATTAACAATTATGTACGATGTGTATATTTCACAAAATATTTTTTTAATTTTTTATTGTTACGTTAATCACCATACATTACATCATTAGTTTTTGATGTAGTGTTCCATGATTCATTGTTTGTGCATAACACCCAGTGCTCCACGCAGAATGTGCCCTCTTTAAAACCCATCACCAGGCTAACCCATCCCCCCACCCCCCTCCCCTCTAGAACCCTCAGTCACAAAATACTTTTTATTGGGGGAGGGAGGCCTATAAGGTAATACATATTTAACAAAAAAAAAAGAATAAAAAATTTTTAAATTCACTTAGCAAGATGCACTCATTTATACTTGAATTACACAATTTAGGCTGAAGCACTTTTGGAAATGGTGTGATATCCTACATTGGACTGATAGTAAATGGAAAAACCCGAGCAAGGATGTATTTGTTAGGGAGAATATCACAGCAAGGATTGGCTGTTTTTTTCAGTGGGATATGAATGACAATAACAATAACTCACTAAACATTTATTTCGCAAGGCATTGTGTAAAGCACATAAACTGCACTGTTAAATTCAGTAATTTGGGAGGGGGTTCAATCATGGCCCTTCAGAAAATTTTAATGGAATTTAAAAAGAAGAAAAAAAAAAAAAACCTAGCCAATGGAAGCATAAACAGATCTTCCAAGCTAGAAGCTAAGCATTTGGCTGCATTCAGTAGTCTTCCAGTTGCCTGGATTCAGCCATGTTGATGCTCTGGATGCTTGATGCCCTCTGGTGGCCATTATGGGAATTTCTGAATTTAACCTTGAAATTTCAGGCAGTAATAAACTCAAAACAAGCACCAGGATGCCTGTTGGTGAGTGCAGAGTCCTGTCCAGGGAAACTGAAGCTCCTGGTATGTGATCAGTGAAGTACAACCAATCTTTATTCTCATTAAGTTTCTGCTGTAGATGAAAGCGATAGTCAGCAAGTACACTCAGATCCACCAATGTGTTAGGATTCAATATGGAATGTGGAGTTACAGCCTACAAAGTGATGGGTGTTAACAATGGGCTGACATGGCCACTGTCTGTTTTCCTATTTTAGCTGTTAAGTCAAGTGGGAGCAAGCATTGAAAACAGTAAGTAAATCACCAAATGGGTAAACAAACTGTGGTGTATTCATTGTATCCATTTAACATTAAAAGCTGGATTTCGCAGTATACATCACATTTATACGCAGGTGTGCGTGCATTTGTGTGTGTGTGTGTGTGTGTGTGTGTGTGTGTGTGAACATGGGAAATTGCAAAAAGAAAGACATCAAATTGTTAATAATTGTGATCTTTGGGAGTTAATATAAGGAGGGCAGGAGAATGAAAACTTGCTTTTTATTTTATCATTCATTCATTAACACAAACTTGTATTTCTTTTATCATAAGAAAATCTTAAATAAAATAAACAGATAAAAAAAAAAAAACAAAACCTATGCCCCTCTGAAATATAACATGCCCTGAAAATGTGATAAACAGGTTAGGGAGATGTTGTAATTTATTTTACTATTTAGAAATTTAAAATGTATATCTTTTTGTATTAGTTTTGGTGGGGTTTGTATTAATTCCCTGGTATGTCATTTGCTCCTTAAGATGAAATGGAATTTACTTGGCCATAGATCTAAAATATTTTCATTACCTACGGTGGAATGTGAACCAGCAATTAGGACAACAAATCTGGAATCCTTCTTTTAAGGTCCAGTTTCACTATATCTGTATTTGTTGATCTTATTTAAAAATGTTCTTCTTTACAAAGCTGACACAACAAGGGAAATAAGGTTTTAAAAGTCACTGTGGTGTCATTTATTTATACCAGGACTTTGTGTCAAAATATTTAAGGTGGGTTTTTTTTGAAATCTGCATAGAATACAAAATAACAAAATAAAAATAGATGTGAGGGATAAGGAAAAAAGAGAAAGGGGTAAGGACATAAAATAGAAACAGATTTGAAACAAGTCCCCAGAGCACATGAATGAAAATGAAGATCTATAAAGCTTTTGGGAAGGGTGAATCCTCAATTTAGTTTGGAATTTGCTAGCAATTGAAACAAAAAAGAAACATGATAAATTCCAGGAGTCACAGGCCCGTAAGACACAAATTAATCAGTACTTCAGGAGAAAAAACAGCTTCTGGACTATTAAGACAAGAAAAAATTGTCCCTGCTTGACTGGCTTCTTGATGTTGTTCATCCACTGCAGAGGAAAACAGGATACAAGTGCTGGAACATTCCTTTATCCTGGGCTCCAGAAAAGAGAGCGACTGTTTTTTTTTTTTTTAAAGATTTTATTTATTCATTTGACAGAAACACAGCGAGAGAGGGAACACAAGCAGAGAGAGTAAGAGAGGGAGAAGCAGGCTCCCCGCTGAGCAGGGAGCCCGATGTGGGGCTCGATCCCAGGACCCTGGGATCATGACCTGAGCTGAAGGCAGACGCTTAACGACTGAGCCACCCAGGCGCCCCAAGACAGCGACTGTTAATCAGTCTTCAATCCCCCAGAAGTTTTCACTGCCCATTTTTAATGGTCTCTAATCTTCGTCTGCCAAATCGCACCCACAACCCCACCTTCTCTTGGGGGGCCTTATGCTTTTTCTCCATCGCCTCCTGGTCAGACTGTGCTCCGTGGAATGGTTCCATAAGACTCCTTCATAGTCATGTATAAGTGATTAAGAATAAAGGGTGCTCTTCCCCCGAAAGGCATTTGCATGTTTGTGTGTGTGTGCTCTTAGAATGGCAGCTGGGTAGGTCGGTGTCGTTATTCATCCTTTACGACAACGGTTCCACTCTACTTGACATCATTGGTTAGCATCTTCTCTGACTCTTTACTGTATTTACAAATTCTCCTTTGGCTGTGGAGATCACCAGTGAACTCTAACTGATTAAATTATGTCAACTTTATTTAATACATCCTGGTGCTATCTTCCACATATTTTATTCTAGAACTGTTTATTTCCTTACAGCCGTGGCCCGCTGATAATCAGGTTAGAGCCTACTATGACCCCCTCGTCTTCTAAATCAGTCTTGAAACCTTGACACAAGCCTGCTCATTCCCACTGGCTGTCTATCATCTCCACCCTCCCTCCCTTCCAACCGCCACTTCAAGCATTCCTTTAGCATCCAAGTTCACACATCAAAAACACATTGCGCAATGACAGACCGTGATGTCCTAACCCAGGGCAATAAATGGACTATTCATCTCCTCAACGTCTTGGCCTCAGAAGCAGACTTGAAAGGAAAATAAACAAAGTTGTGAGTTGGTATAGGTGGAACCCTCCAGATTTCCTTTCCCAGACAGCACAAGGAAATTAGGCCAAACGCCCATAAAATTGTAGGCACTGACATTCTTTGCTTCTGCACAGTTTTCTTGTATGGATGACAGGAAAGTGGTGGTGAGTCCATGAAGTTTCATACACTAGGTAGTAGATGGGCCAATTCAAAAGCCAGAGACTCTCTTTAGGACCAGTGTTCCCTTAGTTATTTTTGGTCATGAGCGGATGGATGATCAAGGTCTAAGAGCAACACACTTTACGTACGATGTGGGCGCACACAGACCAAGGACACTGATGGGTCTTGGGGAGGAATCAGTACCCCTAGCAGCTGAGGAATCTCCTCATCCCACTTTGGCCCATCTGATGCAGCCTCATCTCTGCCGCGTCGCCTCCCCTCTCAAATGTACTGTACGGTGAGGATGAATTGACACTCCTCTAGAAAAGGTCCATGTACTGGACCTTCCATTACGTAGTTGGTTAGTCCTCATGAGGAACAGAGCCATTTTAGGTTACAGGTTTTCTGACCAAGGAGGTGGCAGTGCAATGAGCTTCAGCAAGAGGAAGTTCAAGTTGTAGACTCTGTCCCTACCATCATCAATTACTATGTATGTGTTTCTAACTGGGCACCTACATGGTAGAGGCTCAGTGTATCCCCTGACAAATTTTTTTGGCAAATGTTTTATCTTTCCAATATTTTGCTTAATATAATTCAACACTCATTGATTTGAGGCATAGAGATTTGCAACTGATTACCTTTATGGTGGATCAATCTGTCAGTATAAGATGGCATTTTCATTTTATTTGTTTTTAGTGTATATTTCCTTTAAAATGCCTATAATTTGCTTTTAAAATAAAAAAATACATGGAAGTATAATGTACATACAAAAATGGGAATGCATAATTTGATGAATTTTCCAGTGAATACCCCAGTGTAACCTGTTCCCAAGTCAAGAAATGGAACACCACCAGCATTCCAGAGGTTCCCTCAAACCCCTTCCCTGACAGAACACTACCCCCAAGATAACCATAAACCTGTCTCTTTTCTTTTTTAAAGATTTTGTTAAGTCATCTCTACACCCAATGTGGGACTCAAACTCACAACCCTGAGATCAAGAGTTAGCAGCATGTAACTGGACTTGGATTTCCTAACCCCACCTTGAAAATAATGTCTTCTGAAAAAGGTTTTATGAAACCATTTGTCATTATTGTTATAGTTGATACGTTTGGCCTTGTTTTCTCTTTTCTGTTTTGATTATTTCATGTTTACTTTCTTTCTCATTGTTTTATATTGCTTAAATACACCTAAAACCTAAATAAGTGTAACTATTACAATTGGTAAGTGTACAAGTATTAGCTTCTTTTCAGTCATATCTTTGGTCTCAACTCAATTGCAGCTTTTCTTGGAGTTTCCTGCCCTTTATAGGTTGGTCTTGTGTTTGCCTCCAGAATAATCACCTCTCCTTGGCTTCCTCATTTTGTGCTTCCTCCTGATACTTAAAGAGATTTCTCCACCTCAGTGATTTGTTGTCCTAAAGCATCATTTTCACTCTTGGCCATTTCCCTGTTAGTTTTATTTTTGCTATTGTGATTTTCGTTTTCTATCTCTGAGCCAAGAGTCAGACCATATAGGAAGGAGGAGAGCCTATTTCTACCTTCTTTTGGTTTGAGAGGTTGGTTCTGCATTCCTGACAGGCTCCGGGCTTTCGTGGTCTCCTATTTTCAGTCCAGCTCCACGATCTCTGTAAGTTAGTGGAAAGTCTTCCTTGGTTATGGTGATAATTTGACTCTTCGTTTTAGTTTTGATGCTGTGAGATTTCCTATTATGTGTTAAGTGGGATAGATGTAGGAGAGCACTGAGAGAGATTTCCTTCATTGCTAACGGCTCAAGGTACCAGAACTCCCTCCAACATCCTATAGACTACATCTTTCTAGCCTCTCCACAAATATATTTTTAAATAGTTATTACTATAAACTTAGAGGTTTCATGTTTCAGCAGTCTTTCAACCTGGGATGCTCATTAACTCCTTATACATGATTCAATACCATTCACTCACCCTTGGACTAGCCTCCCCTATGAACCAGAGTCTTGCATCTTCCACTAGATACATGTTCTTGCATCAGTCACTCAACTGCTGATCGTCTTGGCTTCTGTAATCCAAACAATGAGGTGCCTGAATTACACTCTGATTTCTTACAGTTTGAAACCCCATGCTTCTGTGAAATGCCATACAGGGTCATTCCTTTTTTTTTTTTTTTTTTTTAGTTACACTAATAATGATCACCAAACAAAATCAGCTCACAGAAATCATAGTTCTTGGTGTTAATCACTTGTCCTTCCTAACAGCTTCTCTTAGTTGACTTTTGCCCAGAAACCACCAGCATTGTGACAGTGAAGTGCTTATTCATGACCAAAATATCCCCAATCTGCCTCTTTCCATTGGGAAGGCTAGTAGTGTTAATGCATCCACACTGGGTATGCTTACTTCTAAGAGTGTCAAAGTTGTCTCCTCACAAGGCTTCTGTGGAAATAGTGGGTGGCTGACATATTAACCCCACACTTTGAAGACAAGAAAGATCCCGTAGTGGAGGTTAGAGAAATCCTTTAAACTCTCTGAAAAGATAAAAGATAATAAGGAGATATCAATGACTCTAGAAAACATGAAGTTAGGACTTATCTTCTGTCACGTGAATAAATTTCAGTTTCCCCAACTATTCTATCCAAGGAGGGAGAGATCTCTAAGTCGTGTATTTCTTTGCTTATTTAAACCAAAATCAGTGCCTTTTGTAGAATGCCACTATAAAAATAATCTGATAGGTCAGTGGCTCATCGCATAAAGCCAGAATATCCAAGATACAAACAAGAGAAAATAAACCCCACGTCTGAATCTTTGATCTCCACTCTGCTGAACCGGGGCCCTTGGTGAGGCTTAAGATAGTTTCTCCTATGAAAGACTGCGGGAGTACGGTATGATGGCTGCAGGCTGGGTGTTTCTCGCTCTGACTCTTCTGAGCTTCGTGCATGGAATGTGCACATGGCTACATTCATGAGATGGCACTGGGTCGGCAGCCTATTTCTCTCACCATTTAAGTGACTCCCTATAAAATGAAATGATTGTTTTAAATGTCAAAAGAAGTTTTGTTAAAGATTTTGAGAGGCTGCCTCCAAAACGTTTTTCAGAGTCCCCCATGGGAATGGTTTTAGCATCAAAGACATTGTTTCCAGGCTGTAAAACACCATTTTTATCCACAATGAAGCAAAGTTTAATCCTCAGGAAAGCAGGGTTAGCACACACTGGTGGTAGTTTAGTACCAGAGAGTCTTGGTAATGACCTGTAAGATTTAAAAAAACAAAAAAAACAAAAAACTTCCACCGGTGAATTCAAGAGGGAGGCACAATGAAATGTGTCCAACCCTCTGGCCAGGCTACCGTCGCCTTGAATCTTAAATGAGAGGCAGGTGTTACTCTGGAGCCAGGTGAGACAGTGATCATAAAATCCACACGGATCTACATGAAAGTTGCAGGGCACATAAGCATTTACATCAAAGGCAGCATTGGGGTACGCAGTGAGCCTCAGCCAGCCTGCACAGACACCCACGGGTCAGAATATTTTTAAAACAAGAAAAGTTGGTGAGGAGAGTTTTCAAACAAGAGGCCTCTGTTTTGAGGCTCTTTTAAAAGCAAATTAAATGTTAAGGCAATTTAAAAATAACCAAAAAAAATGTAGCATCAAAGGAAAAGTAGCACAAGCAGTATTTAAATCTGTCAGTAAGAGTTGTCGCTTTCTCAGCAAAACCTGATAGATTGTTTGCAGTCAGAGGAATCTTAGGGATTATCTAGTCCAACCTCAGTGTCCCATTCATTCAGGCCACAGCATTTAGTCAGCCCTCCTATGCACCAGGCAGAGAAGAAAACTGAGGTGTAGAGGAGGTCAGGGGTTTTTCCCAGTGTCACATTGAATCTAATAGTGATCTACGTAGGTCACAATTTGCCCCCCTCATTTGGCAGCCTACATAACTTAATATCTCACAGTTTCCGTGCATCAGGATTCAGCACAGCTTAGCTGGGTCCTCTGCTTCAGGGGCTCCTCACAAGGCTGTAGCCAAGGTGTCAGCCAGGGCTGGAGCCTCATCTGAAAGCTCACCTGGGGAAGAGTCCCCTTTCCAGGCTCATTTATGTAGTTGTTGGCAGAATTCAGATCTTAAGGTTGTTGGACTTTGGACTGTGGTTTCTCGTTAGTTGTGGCTGGAGGATCTCCTAGTTCCTTGCCCTTGCACCTCCCCTTTTTTTAAGATTTTATTTATTTGAGAGAGAGAGAAGAAGAAGAAGAAGCAAGGAGAGGGGCAGAGGGAGAGGGAGGAGCAGACTTCCCGCTGAGCAGGGAGCCCAACGTGGGACGCAGGGCTCAATCCCAGTACTCCAGCATCTTGACCTGAGCTGAAGGCAGATGTTTAACCAAGTGAGCCACCAGCCGCCCCCACTTGGACCTCTTTGATGTGCAGTTTGCTTCACCAAAACCAGGAAGACAGTAAGTCTGCTAGCAGAATGGAAGTCATGCTCTTCTGTAACCTAGTCACAAAGTGACTGCCATCACCTTTCCCACATTCTATTGGTTAAAAGCAAGTCACTTGGTCCAGCCAAGGAGAGGGGATTTTGTGAGGGCACTCAAGAGGAGGGGATTATCTAAGAGCATACATACCAAGAGGTGGGGTTTATTTAGAAGTTCACCTACTACACAGAGTAAATGGTAAGATGTAAATACGCTACAATGTGTTTTCCATGCCGCAAACAAAATACTTTGGGTAAATAACAAAGAAGAATGCATTGCCCTTTTCTGAGCTATATAGAGTGGTATCTGCAGAGAAATCCAGTTGATTTTTGTCAATAATTTTTTTTAATATCCCACCAATGACTTATTATTTAAAGGAGGTGATTTAAAAATGTTTTCAGCATAGCAGCCTTAATCCAAGGGGTCCTGTCTCCTCACTCTCCACTTTAATCCACTTGTATTAGGGAGACCATATACTTTATCATCCACACGAGGACACTTTGGGGCATGAAAGGGGATAGTATGACATTAAAAATTACAGGAGCAAACCAGGGCCTGCTCTGGCAAACCTGATCAGAGGGCCACCCTACTTATATCCAAATGGAAGAAACATCCTCATCCATCCTAAAGGAAGCTTGGGCTTGAGTAATGAGGAGGGGGAGAGACATGGACTCAACCCTGACCTTCACTGGAGCCGCAGACCTGCAGCCAGATGACCTTCCCGTCCTGCATCTGAGTTACCCCCTGGGGAGCCTTTTCATGAAATCAAGGATCCAAATAGCCTCTTAATGGTCCCATATTGCATCCCTTCGTGGTCACTTCTCATTCCTTTCTCTGTCAATTTAATGAACAAATATGAAATGTACCTTGCCTCCTTCATGGGTTTGTGATCATTCTGTTCTTCAGCTCTTTTATTTCATTTTTAATATTTCAAAATGCAGAATATGCAAGATAGATGGCCAAGTTGTCCAGTGATTGACATTTGGATGAATGGATTATTTCTTGATATAACACTGACAACAGGTTTTCAATGGAAAATGATAGTCCAGTATTTCATCCGATGCTTGCTTAAAAATGAAAACCTGTAACACCACTGTCTATTGGTTGTCTGTTCCTCCTCCCCCAAATACTCATGCCAAATACTTCCAAGTTAAACACATAGTAGGCATTCTTAGAACTTGATTAAGTTAATTATTTAAAGGCAGCAAACATTTGAAATGTTTATTGATGCTCATGGAAATACTGTCTGAAAAACAAGAATTTCTTTGGTAAAAAAAAAAAAAAAAATCTGTTGAATACTTTCACCCAGAAACAAAACCTGGTAAAACATTTACTTTGAATTGATATACCCACTACTTTAAACACAGTCTTAAACATGGAAATCATTTCTGTAGGCCCAGGGCATCAATTAAAAGTGAGGTCAAAGAAAGACAAATACTGTATGATTTCACTTGTATGGGGGATCTTAAAAAAAACCTGGACTCAGAGAGACAGAGCAGATTGGTGTCTGCCAGGGAAGGGGGTTGGGCAGAGGGCAGAATGGGTGAAGGTGGCCAAATGTGCAAACTTCCAGTTATAAGATACATAAGTTCTGGGGGTGTGGCATACAGCATGGTGACTTATAGTTTAAAATAAAAAAAAATGAGGCTTAAGACAGTTTCTCCTATGAGAGACTTTGCAGGAGTACAGTGTATGTATGATTGAGCTTGTCCTCTGGTGGCCCCTTGAGGACCCCTCCACGTCTGAGCTATCCATCAGGGGTCTCATTGTTTCTAGCCTCTCAAGCAAGAGCACCATGCTAATGATCACAATCCCACCTTCGCACCCACCTGACCATCTCTGCACTTTTCCTTGCACATATATACAATGAATATCTATATTCCTTGCATACATATATTTCCTTGCATACATATAGATAGATAGATAGCTATGATATGATTTGATAAAATATTTCAAACTTTACAAAAAGGCATACAATCAAGCACACGTTATAATCTCATTCCCTGGAGCAACCATTATTAATGATTTCTTATATATCTTCCCAGGATTTTCTATGACATGCAAGTGTATAAATATGGGCACATATGTTCATCTTTCTTTCTTTTTACACAAAGGGGAGAATATTATCACATTTGAAAACAAAGATCTTTCCAAGTCATTTGAAGATCTTTCCAAGTCAGTACTTGTTTTGTTGATCTGCTTCATTATATCTAGCGAATGGATGCACCATATTTAATGTAGCCAGTCCTAAGCATGTAGGTTGTTTTGTGTTATTAAAAACTTGCTTCTGTGAACATCCTTGTCTTTGTACGTGAGTGCAAGCATATCTGTTTGTAAGCCCCTAGAGGTAGAATTGCTGGAGCAAAGGGTATATACATCTTAAAATTCTGATAAATATTGCCAAGTTAATTGCGTCTATTTACACTCACAGTATCTCCAAATACAGCCATATCACCTTCCATCCACAGAAAATAAGTATGCCATTTCCCTACATCATTAACTTTGGTGTCACCAAACTCATTCATTATCACAAATCTCATAGATGAAAACTTTCATTTTTTCTAAATTGATTTTCTTTAGTTATGAGTATGCTCAAGCATCTTTTCAAATATTTGCATCCCACTTATATTTCATTTCCAGAGAACTGAATGCTTTCAGATTACTCGCCTATTTTTCTATCAGATTGTTGGTTCTCCTCACTCTGAAACTGGAAGAGTTCTACTAGCTTTGGGTGGAATTTTTATGTAGATATATTCCAAATCTATGTAAATATATACCAAATCCTGAATCAAGCGTTCTTGGGAACAATCTAACCACCATAATGTTCTTATATGCGATTTTTATTACCCTTCAGCTGCTATGGCTTTGGGCTTTAAAAAATACACAAGGCCTGTCTTTTACAGAATGGATTTCAATTTTTAATGTCAGCTCTTAAGAAGGCCTTATTCCTATCTTTCCCTTAATGATGTGCTGGCACTCAGAACCCACAGACAACATTTTGTTTCTATGAAAGCATTAACTCTCTCTGGTCCTGGTTTTCATTGGCTTTCTCTGGATTGTGGTCAAATACTGTGGTAATAATAAAAGTAACTCTGTGCTTCACTTTGAAGTGTTAACTTTGAGGGTCACTTGGAGAGGCTGATTTCATTTGGCCAACACGAGAAGGCTTTATGAAACTGCAGCACGCGGGTTTGTCTTGATCTAGCTAATGCACGTCTTCTGAGAGGCTATGCAAATAGAATATATTTATCCATTCTTTGGATTTATATGTTTTCTTAAAGGTCATGATTTACATTCTGGTTCTCCGTCTCTCCTCGTGCTGCTTTCTGAGAAATGCAAAACCTGTGAGGAAAAAACTGTATTCCAGGATCAGGCTTTTGAGAGATTTTCAAATGTAACTCCCATTATTATCACCAGAGATGGGGCTCCCCAGTCTCTCCTACCCCAGCCAGATGCCTGGAGGGGAATGGATTATCTTCCTCTAAGGGACTCCATGGGAGATATTCTCAATGCTTTATGCATTCTGGCCGGCAAATGCTCCCAGCAGACGTGCGGGGAGATTTCTTCCTGTGTTCTCCAGCAGAGGTCCACTGGGATTGAATCTGGCTCACAAAATGTAAACCCCATGTACTGTAAAGAGGAGATCAAGGGCAGCATTGGCACTAAGTGCTTGTTCAAAAGTTTCCAACTGCTCTAACTTTTCAAAAACAGAGAGCGAGTTCTTGCTGCTTTAGCCTTAGGGAATACTTTTAGAAGGTGTCTTTAAACACCCACTCGGAGTGCCCAGATTTTCAGAGGGAAAGAAAACCATCATAGGAACGAAGCTATTGGTTCTGTGTTTGGAGAAGAACCCAGAAAGGCAGTAAATAAATAAATAAAATGCAAAATCTTCCAGAGCAGACCTTTTTGTTTGTGCAGAAGGCATTTCAGATCGAAAGCCAAACAACGGGTAACCACAAAATTATTTAGTAGCTCACAAATATTCCCTTCCCGTGTAATGGCATTGCGTTACGGTTTAGGTATCTATAATGTGATAAAGCGAGAGGTAAGCTTGGTAAACGACCCATGTGCTTTTAGGAAATTAGCAAGAAAATCCTTGAGTGTGATCCAAAGAAACAAAAGAGCTTCCTAAAAAAAAAAAAAAAAAAAAAAAAAAAATCTTCGGGGTGGAGTTGTTTCTGTGTCTCAAATCCTGAATCAGGAATATCTGAAGATTGATGCCATTACCCAGTGCACATTCAACCAGAGCAACTTCATCACGTAATGTTTTTCTGGTTGTCCCACAGAGCTTGAAGGACAAAAGGTTAGCAAACACTTAAATTACCGGTCACATTAAGCTTTTGTTTTGTGATTCTTAGGCTCCAGGGAGGCCTACAATTTTGGACTTGAGCTGATAAAAGGCAGATTCAGGGAATTATTTATTTTGCTCTTTTTCCATCTGGACTTCCCCATTAATTGAATGGATTCATTTGGTGCCATTTTTGTTCCCTTTAGAATTTTGGTCATGAAAATTAAGAATCATAACTCTAATATCTCACACAGTGTATGAGTAATGGCAGAATGCTTTATTGCTCTGACCTTTCCAGTTTTCTACGTTTTGATTTGCTGAGTTCTTTCCTCTTCTTTCTTGCAGTTTACTTATTATAATTATTAATGAGGAAGCAGAAAAATGACCATTCAGTCAAACTTTAGGGAATGGAACATAATAAATGGTCTCTGTCTAGGATCTAACATTTGCCCCTAAATACAGTAATTATTAGGTTGCCTGATGATATGCTGAATTTTATAAGGCTCTTATTAGGGGAAGAAAAAGAACATAATAAATCCACTAATGTGGGTAATGACTGGTATGGAAATTGAAAATGGTTCAAAATTAACCCACTCCTTTTTTCCATCTTCTTAATGCCCTCTGGGTCCCAATATTATTCATCATGTAGTATACTTGCTTTTCTCTCACTTCAAGTAGTTCTGCACTGCCAAGAAGCTCTAGAATTGTTTGCAATTAAGTGTTATCTGGCCTTACCCAAGCACTGCGAACAAACTGAACAAAATCTGTGGGAAAATATAACCAACTTGCATTAGTAGATTGATTCAAACATTGGACTGTGAGCCCTTTGCGTCTTACCCATTTTTAGCTCCCTGGTGCTCTGAGCAGCACAGGACCGAGAGGTCCCCAGTGAGTGGGAACTTTGAGCATTATCACTAGGGACTCAGTCATGACCGTTGGAGGGCTGAGGAGCATAGGTTTTTCTTTGGGCTTTTCCACTTCTGTGTGACAAGGTAGTCGTATATATTAAATGTATGACTTTCTATGGGCCTTTTAGAGAAGCCAAAATACAAAGGGTAAATAGGGGGCATGGTGAAGATCGAGGCAGGGAGAGTATAAAGAAGTGTTTTCTACTTCATCATTTGAAGAATATTTGAGGTCTGGCTTTCACTATTTGCAGTGCTACTGTCTACCTTCCAGGTTGTAAAAAAAAAAATTTATAAAATAGTTCTATAATATGTAATAGATAAAGGATCAATATTAAAAATTTATAAAGCACGCCCACTAATCAATAAGAAATGATCAAGAAGCTATCAGAATAAGGACACAGGAAACAAATAGTTAATTCACACCAGATGTACTATAAGTGGCCAATAAACTTAAGAATTCAGAGCCTCATTAATAATCAACTAAAACAATGGAATATCAAATTTTATTCATCATTGGTAAAAATTGAAAGGAGTTATAGGTCAAGGATTGGCAAATATGGAGAAAACAATACTGATAGAAGACTTCTGGAAAGGCATTTTGACAGTATCTGTCAAAATTAAAAATTCATCATATGCTTTACCTGGAAATTCTTCTTCTAGTAATCTAGCCTAAAGAAACACTCACACATATGCACTGTGTGTGTATACTATACATTTAGTACATACACTAAATGTGTATGTACAAGGCTTTTCCCCAGAGTGGTCTGCGTAGCTACAAAAAGTTGGTGTACTATTTAAAGAGCTTGTTGGTTCTGCCATAACGAAGTACCACAGACTTGGTGATTTATTTCTTCACAGTTCTGGAAGCTAGAAGTTTAAGATCAAGGTGTTGGCAGGGTTTGCTTTTTCTGGGGCCTCTCTTCTCATAGATGGCGATCTTCTCTGTGCATCATTACATGGGCTTTCTTCTGTGTCCTAATCTCTTCTTTTAGGGACACTGGTCATATCGGTTTAGGACTCTCCCCAATGACCTTATTTACCCTAATGACCTCTTTAAAATCTCTCTCTCCAAATAGAGTCACATTCTGAGGTATTGAGGGTTAGAACTTCAACATGTGAATTTTGAAGGGACACCATTCAGCTGTAACAGTTGAGAACGCTCTTAAATGCCAAATCAGAAAGGGGTCATGGTACATTCGGTCTGTGGAATAGTACACAGCCACTCATAAGAATGAAGAATGGAGTGGACTTTGGGGGTGGAGAGGTGGGTCTGGGTCCTGGGGACTTCCCTAAAGTGCTCAGTATTCTTTAGAAAAAAAAAAAAGAAAAAATTAAGCAGAATTATGAAAGATTTTCAAAATATTTAGTGAAAAAAGTCACAGTGTATAAGTGTATAGTATGATTCCACTAAAGTAAAATGAAGAAGAAAGAAATTGATCAAAATGTATTTTGAGAGAGAGAGAATTGCAAGGGTATATACCAAAGTGTTGGGAATAGTTGCCTTTGCTTGGGGGAGGAAGTGAAAATGTGGCCAGGATGGAGGGACGCATAGCAGATAAATGATGAATTTTGTTTTCCTCCACATATGTATATATTTTACAGTGGGAATGAATTGTTAAATTGCTTAAATAACTTAATTACTTTCTAAATCACTTACTAACTTAATAAAATGGCACATGCACACTGAAAAGGAAATTTGGGGTTTGGGGTTGAACAAAACAGAATTTATAACTATTTTAACACCATTGACACCCAAAACTCTACTCTCTGACAGAGTCCAGAGCTGCCCTAACTCAATGTTTTCCTTCTGCTGTTTTCTTCCATGAGGAATGTGAATCAATGCTCTGGTCAACGAGCAAAGTAACGTCAAAATGTAAGATTCAAAGGAGGAGCTAGAGACAGCACCTCCCAGCTTTTTTTTTTTTTTTTTTTTTAAGGAGGCATCCCTGAGGAAGCTGGTAAGGCAAGGCTCTGAGGAGAGAAAGGGAACTTTTTACCTCCTCTGTCCTGGGATTCTAGGAGTGGTCAATGAAGAGCTTGCAGCAGGAGCTGACCCTGGAGCTAAATCCTCAGAACTGGCCTGGGATTAAGCCCCATGTGTCCAGAAGCTCTGCACTGGAGCTCAGCAGGAAACTAACTTAGTGGACTGGAAACCCTAGCCTGGCAAAACTATAACCCCTATCCCCCACAGCCTGAAGGCAAGCTGCTGCCCTCAAAAAACTTAGATCCCAATATAACACTCAGCCATGATCAGACACGCCATAGTTTAAATAAGAGCAGAAATAAATGACTGGTTGTTCGATCAAGTGTGGCTTTTAAGGCCACCACCTACTCAGCCAAGATTTATGTTTTTCTAATTCCAGTTTCCTTCTCCTAGAAACTGCCACAGGGAGGAAGGAGTATAGTTGGGAAGAAATGCTATGAGTGTCAACATACATGAAAATTCTCACAAGATAAATAAATCCATTTGCAACCAACCTTTTAAGGAACATGCCATGGTGGATAAACAGGTTGTGATTGTGGAGTTGTCTAGAGAGGGTGGGATTTGAACTGTGATTTTTGGGGCATGGTGGGAGTGGCCAGGAGTTGTGAAAGAAGAGGGAGGTTGCTCCTATTGTAAGGAAGATGAAACAAAGATACGGGGTTTGAGCGTGTGGCCAGTGAGGAGGATGTGCACATGGAGAGGCATCATTGGGAAGGATGGAGGCTGCTGATAGAAAGTACTTTAGTCGGAACGCCTGGGTGGCTCAGATGGTTAAGCGTCTGCCTTCAGCTCAGGTCGTGATCCCAGGGTCCTGGGATCAAGCCCCACATTGGGCTCCTGGCTCAGCGGGGAGCTTGCTTCTTCCTCTCCCTCTCTCTCCCCCTGCTCATGCTCGCTCTCTGTATCTCTGTGTTTCAAATGAATAAATAAAATCTTTTTAAAAAAAGTACTTTAGTCTTCTGTGTCACTTAGGCTGGTCTTCTAGTATTGATGCCTCTTTTTTCCCATATGAAAGTATCATGTATAATATGGCCACCCACCTTAAAAGTATTAAGAAAATTAATGAATTCAATCTGTAATGCACTGTGAGATATCAATACCTTTATTTACAAATTTACACATTACTTCATATATTAGGGATATTAGCCCTTTGTCTGTGGTATATGTTGCAAATATTTTCTCCCAGTTTGTCAGGTGGCTTTTGGCTTTTATTTATTTATTTATTTATTTATTTATTTAAGATTTTATTTATTTATTTGACAGAGAGAGACACAGCGGAAGAGGGAACACAAGCAGGGGGCATGGGAGAAGGAGAAGCAGGCCTCTGCCAAGCAGGGAGCCCAATGAGGGGCTTGATCCCAGGACGCTGGGATCATGACCTGAGCTGAAGGCAGACGCTTAACGACTGAGCCACCCAGCGCCCAATATCATTTACTTTAAAGCTCTTTACTCTGGTAGTTTCAGATGCCACCCTTATCATATACTAAATTTTTATATGTATTTGAGTTTATTTCTGGATTTTCTACTCTATTCTACTGGCCCTGTGCCAGTACCATACTGTTTTAATTATAGAGACTTTATAGTATGTTTTAGTATCTGCTAGTCCCCCCTCATAAATATTCTTTTTCAGTGTTTCCTGGCTATTTCTTCATGTTTGTTCTTCCATATAAACATTGGTATCAACTTAACTCCATAAAAGAGCTTGTTGGTATTTTGGGGGCATTGCATTACATGTATAAATTAACTTACAGAAAATTCACATCTTTATAATGTTTTTTTTTTAAGATTTTATTTATTTGACAGAGAGAGACACAGCGAGAGAGGGAATACAAGCAGGGGGAGTGGGAGAGGGAGAAGAGGCTTCCCGCAGAGCAGGGAGCCTGATGCGGGGCTCAATCCCAGGACCCTGGGACCATGACCTGAGCCGAAGGCAGACGCTTAATGACTGAGCCACCCAGGGCCCCACATCTTTATAATGTTGAGCTATCTTGTCCAAGAACAGATGTATCTCCATTTGTTCAAATCTACTTTTTAGTCTTTCAGGAGTTTATTAGAATTTTCCTTGTATAGGTTTTAGACATTGACTATTAAATTTATTCCTATATAGTTTTATTGATGCTAGTGTAAATGAAGTTTTTTCTACCATTATATCTTCTAACTTTTCATTGTTTGTGAATATGAAAACTATTGATATTTAATGCTAATTTTATATCCTGCTACCTTCCTGAATTGTTTTATTGTTTGAGTTTGTTTCACCACTGATTCTCTGGGGATTTACTAGTATTATCATATTATTATTATTATCATATTATGTCCAAACAGAGATCATTATACTTCATTTTACTTCTTTTTTACCCATTCTTATACCTCATATTGATTTCTCTTGTCTGATTGCATTGGCTAATAACTCTAGGACAATGTTGAATAGAAGACAGTGGTCATCCTTGCTTTGTCCCTTATCTTAGTAAGAATGCCTTAAAGACGTATTGATTTTACCTCTGTCAGTGACTCTTTTCTATTTTTCACTTTCCACTCTCAATGATAATGCCCAGATTCAAACCTTATCGTTCTCTTCCTGAACTGTTGCAAGTCACGTATCTAGATTCCCAGGTTCTCATTTCACCCATCTATCTCCCTTTTAATCTACAATGTATGCTGCTACCAGAGGTGGTCATTCTAATAGACAGCTCAGAGTATGAAAATCTCCTCAGAAACCTCCCCACTGCTTCATGTATGAAGTTCTAATTTGAAAGTGTGGCATTCATGATCTGATGTCACATTACATTCTCTTCCACAACTTCTCCCCATTCTTATTTCATGAATCTCTGATCTAGACATTCTGTCCTTGTACACACCACACAATAGCTCACCTTCATACTTTAACTTATGTTGTTTTCTGTGAAAAAAACAAGCTTTTAAAATCTTTTCAAATTTTTCAAATCCAGGGCATCTGGGTGGCTCAGTCGGTTAAGCATCTGCCTTCGGTTCAGGTCATGATCCCAGTGTCCTAGGATGAAGCCCCACATCAGATTCCCTGCTCACTAGAGAGTCTGCTTCTCCCTCTGTCCCTCCATGACAGCTCATGCTCTCTCTCTCTGTTTCTCAGAAAAATAAATAAAATTTTTTTTTGAAATCCTACTCATTTTTAAGAACCCAGCTGAAGTGCTATCACCTCCTCAAAACCTTCTTATTCCTCCAAGTCAGAATTGTTTTTTCTTTGCATTCCTATAGCATTACTTGTAACAACATTTAGCATTTACCTTAAATATGTATATAATATATAGAACATATATATAATATATAATAAAGTGTTGAGTGCTTACTCTATGCTACAGAGGGAGTTAGGCTCTTAGAAAACATATCTCATTTATCCCTCCAAATTCAGTGAGAAAAGACATCACTATATCCATGTCATTTGAGGTGCAAAACTATCTGATAAATTAATAGCAACTGTCTCAGTGCCTTCTATGAAGTAGACTCTTACTAAATCAATTTTGCTGAAACAAAGAAGTTTTTTTTTGGATGACCTCTCATTGGCCTGGAAGAAGTCTTATTATTAATAAGAGGTCAATTCCTCCTTTCAGGAAACTAAGTCAAGGAAACATGTATTGAACACTTACCATGTGAGCACCTGTAGATTTCATATGATCTTTAACACAAGCTCTCCTTTATTCTTTTCAAATTTTTACTTAATAACACAAGTTTTATTATGTTTTCCCACTTTACAGTTGAGGAAACTGAGGTTTTAAGGAAGTTAAGTAACCTGCTTATGGCCACACAACTAGTAAGTGGTAGAGCCCAAATTAGAATTCATGGCTTTCTGTTTCCAGAGCTAGAGCCTTTAACCATTATACTATCATGCCTTAAAGAGCTAATGATAATGGGAATTGATTTCAAATTTGATATTTAGAGAACCTGACACAGACCACTATTTGTCTCTTTAAGTTCATCCTCTTTTTCTTCTTGGAAACATGACTTCCCAGCTGGAAACTAAATTTTCCAGCATACGTTGCAGTTAGGAATAACTATCTGGGTTGGATTTTTTTTTTTTTTGCCAGTGGAATGTAAGCTGCAGTGATGTGAGCAATTTCCACCTCACTTTTGTGAAAGAAAATCATTTGCTTTCTATTTTCTCTCTTTCCCTTTCCCAAGGTGGTGGGGGGGGGTCTTTTTGTTATGGCAGCTTAGCCTTTATTACCCTAACTAATACACCATCCATTTCAAATTGAGGTTATCCATGCTTTTCTGAAGACAATTTGAGGTTTTTCATCATCAGATTCTCAGAGTAGGGGACAGATATGGACCAAACAGGTACTTATGAATGCATCAGTAACAAACCAGGCATCAGTGAATAAATGACAATACTAATGACACAGCTAAAGTGTTTTTCATCATGCTTCATGGTCCCCAGTTAGAATCTCTTTCCATTGAACACTTCATTTCTGCAACCGATACACTGTAATTTATACTAGCTTGCATTCCAGCCACAGAATGTTAATATTTTTCTTCAGCTAATATGAAGCAAGCCCTGAGAATTTAATGAAATAACCAGCTGGGTGACACTGAACATATCCTTCTCCATTCTCTGGATACACAAAGTGGGAAGAAAACTGCCCCATCAGGGGAATAAACATAGGAAGACACCTGGCCAGAAGATAATGAGAACCACATCAGCACAGAGAATGGAGAACAGGCTCCAGAGGGCTGTTCAAATACTGAAGTGTCAGAACAGGAAAACTGTCCAAAGGAAAAATCGTGTTTATTCTATATGTGCCATGAGCCAAGGTGAGGCCTGGTTTGAAAGGCTGAAAGGATTTAGGTCAGCCAAGCACACACACACACACACTCCCGCCAGGTTAAGGATGAGAGAATGAAAGGGTAAGAACAGGGAAGATAAGGTAGGAAAGGAGAAAAGAAGGAGGGAAAAAAAGGAAGGAGGAAGGAAGGAAAGGGGGTAAATGGGGAAAAACAAAAACAAGCCGCACAAACTGTATAGATGGGTTAGTTCATGTTCCTCCCTCTGAGGTCATAAAACTTTCCTGCGGGCCTCTCTCCGCAGATGTGTGACACACCCAAAGGAAGTCCGTGCGGGGGCCCAATGACACAAGAATCACACCTCATCTCAAGGCCCTTCCAGCTTCTGGCAAGGCTGTTGGTGAGCTTTATACTCAGGCAGAGTTTTGTTTCTTGGGCAGGCACTTCCCGTGTACAAGTAGGGAAAAAAGCCAGAGGCAACGGAGAAGCATCTTTGCTCCAAACTCTGGCTTCTTTGGGGGTTTTATATTTTCCAATGGTACACTGGCCATGTGACCACTGATACTCACAGGGAGCTAAGGACTCCCATGGAAAATTTGCTTCTTAGTCTATCAGGGACAACAGGAGGTGCACTGGGAATCTGCACCGACCTCCCCAGGGGAAGAGCAGGCTGCAGTGGTCTCCAGAAGCACCTCAGTTTCCTAGTAAATTCCAACTTTACAATCTTCTCTCTTTCCTGGAAAACTCAGTCCTTTCACTTTTTGTACACTATGTTGTTGTTGCTGTTCTCTAGAGGACTTTAGTTAGTGGTCCCTCGTATTGGAATTTTTAGCTATAATAGGTCTTTTTTTTTTAAAAAAAAAACATTCTATTTATTCATTTGAAAGAGAGAGACAGAAAGAGCACAAGCAAGGGGAGAGGCTGAGGGAGAGGGAGAAGCAGACTCCCCACTGAGCCCGAAGCCCAGGGCTTGATCCCAGGACCTGGAGATCGTGACCTGAGCCGAAGGCAGGTGCTTAACCGACTGAGCCACCCAGGCGTCCGGACACACTGTTTTCTTGCTCAAGCCTAAATTACTGAAAAATCATTTCCCTATCATTTAGAGCGCTTACAGTTGTTAAGGGAGAGGATTTTGATTATTGATTACAATTCTATTCTTTTTATTTACATAATTTCTCTCCCTGAATATATTTGCTGCCTCTATTTCCTTTTTCTTATTTCTATCCATTTTCCAACTGATTTCTGCTCATGAACCATGAGTGTGTTCTCTCTGGCAGATGATGTTTAAGTGTATATTGCCAATTTTTTGCACATTTAGTATTTCTTTGTAAACCAATTTTCAGATTTCTTTAAAATATACCTTTAGGTAGGCACACATTTAATAAGGTCAAGACTACCTTTTCTGCACTCTATCACGTATTGGGACTGACCTGCGAGTCCTGTGTGTACTACCTTCTCTCTCTTTCTGCACCTTCATAGAGAATATAAAACTCCATTCATAAACATGACTTACAATACATCCTAGGTACAACATTTAAAAGATTGTTCAATTTGTATAACTGTATCTCCAGCAAAGAATCCCAAATAAACAGTCTAAGGAGTCAATGTCACCATTGAAAAGAATTTATTCAACATTCACTGGATGGAAAATGCTCAAAAGATTTGTGCTGTTTTTACAGAGTGAGTTATAAAATGTGTGGTCCATAGAGAGCAGAGAGTTTATATTTATAGCAGAGCGCCTAAGACCCCTGCCCCCACCCAGAAAAATTCAAGTTCATCCAATCACCTTGTCTTAGTTTTATAAACATAAAACCCTGTATAAATAATACCGAAGAAATGCAAAGACATGTTGGCATTAGACCTACTTCAGAATAAACACAAAAGTAACACTTTAATGTGACTTTATTTTCTAACAGGGCAGAAAGGGTCGGTCGTTTTTGCAACATATCTCAGCTGATGCCTTGCAGCAAAAACAGAAAAGTAGAGTTAAATTTCACCAGCTTCATTGGAATCACTTGGAAATCTGAATTATTTGTGTTTAAAACAATAGTTGACTTACCTGAAAAAGGAATGTATATGGCATCCTCTATGAAGGTGCCTCTATGAAGTCCTCTAGAGGACTTCAGTTTCCAATAATCGTAACCCTAGGCTTAAGGAGCCGAAGCTAGATAACAGATAGTATTTTTAAATAAATAATGGCCTAAATCCTTAACATCTTTTCTCCTATTTTCTTACTTAGAATGTTTGAAACTCATTCTCCCTCTAAAATTCTATTTGTAACCTACTGACTAGAAAGCCCTACCAGAGGAGGCTCTACCAGTTATCAAGACTTCTAAAGTCAGAGTAATAGAAATGGTGCAGTTTTGGTGCAGGGAAAGACATATTGATCAAGGGAACAGAGCAAAGGGCCCATCAGTGTCCCACATCCATGAGTCAACCTTGCTACTTGGAAGAGGTGGTCTTGCAGATGACTAAGGAGGTGGATGGGGGGAATCCCAACCTCATACTACAGGCCAAAAAAATATCCCTTGTAGGTTAAAAATTTAAGTGTTCAAAGAAAAACTTGAAGATTCTTAGGAGACAAATGAAGAGACTATCTTTACAAAATTGGGCGGGGATGGATCCCTTAAAGAAGACGCAATGAAAAGTTCAATACATTTGACTACTCCAAAGCTGAGAATTTTTGTGTATAGTAAAAAAACATAGACAAAGTAAAAAGACAAGCCACACGGTTGGACAAGATATTTGCACTTCAAGTGATTGGCAAGAGATTAGCATTCAGTATTTATAATGAACTGTAATAAATCAATAAGAAACTAACAGAAATAAGAAAATAAGCAAATAAAGAAGCATTTTGCTGAAAGGGACATATGCATGGTAAATTCAATTGTGAAAAAGTGTTCAACTTCATCATTAATCAGGGAAACACAAATTAAAACAAAACGTGATTTGTTTTCTATCTGCTAAATTGGCAAAACTGCAGAAGTCTGACAATGCAGTGTTGGTGACAATGTGGTTCAGCAAGAATTCCCATACCCTGCTAGGGGCTTATAAACGGATACAAGCTTTTAGGAAAAAAATTGAAAAACTTATAAACCAGAAATTCCACTCTGAATTACATATCCCAGAGAAACTTTTGGACACGTGTACCTGGAGACACATACGAATTCACTGGGAATGGAATCGTTCATAATAGCAAAAATAGAACAGCCTAACATGTTTATGAACAAGAGAATGAATAAACAGGCTGTGATATATTTCTGATAAAGTTGATCATGGAGCAGTGAAAATGAATGAACTATAGTGATTCCAAAGCACAAAAGAATTTCAGGAACATGATAGTGACAAGGTGCCAGGAGATTACATGCAACGTGACACTGTTTTTACAAAACTCAAAAAGGAGGAAACCTCAGTAACATATCCTGTTTGTTGGAGAACGCACACACAGCACATAACAATCTCCTTTAAAAGCAAGAGAATGACAAACACAACTTTCCGATAGTGGAACAAACAGTAGACGCTGGTTTTTAAGTTGCATGGTGAGGTCAGGGGTGGGGTTTTATGACCGGTTTCCAAGTTTATATATGTCATGTAGATTCTCATTCATGTGTCACATGTTTCAATATCAGCAGAAGCATCATCATCTTCAATAAAGAAGCTTACAGCTTTCAGAGACATGGTCTCCAGCTTCCCTCCCGTTTTTTTCTTTTTTAAAGATTTTATTTATTTATTTATTTATTTATTTGGGGTGGGCGGGGGAGGCGCAGAGGGAGAGCAACAAGCAGACTCCCCGCTGAACATGGAGCCGGATGCGGGGCTCAATCCCAGCACCCTGAGATCATGACCTGAGCCAAAATCAAGAGCCAGGTGCTCTACTGACGCAGCCACCGGGGCACCTGTTCCCTCCCTTTTTGAGAATTAGGCCACAGACCCTTACAAAAAGCTCACTCTCCTTCCCCGCATTTTCTCAGCAGCTCCACCTTTGGAGCACCCTCTTTCTTCCCTTCCTTTTGCCAGTTTTCTCCTGTCCATTCTTCGCTCCAACCACCCTTTGGACTCTTGGCCTAGGTAGTCCTCATAGGCTCAGGGACACGCATAAACACGCAAGCCAGCCAGACGCAGTTCTCCCAAGACCCTAGCCTCGGATTGAAGGCTCAAGCCCACCGGCCTGGGAGAGGACGTTGGACGGCAGGCCCCAGGTGTGGCAGGACCCCGAGAAGCATTAGTAGAGGAGCCAGGTGAACAGTTCTGATGCCTGGGCAAAGGGAATACGAAAGGACTTCTAGACCATTTGGTAGTGTATTTAGTAAACCCTTAGCGCGATTCCAAGAGTGTATACCTTACTTAGCCCAGGCTTAGGCAGATCTGTATAAGTAAGGATAAGATTAATAACAGTTTATGCTCACATAGTGCATTACCTGAACTTGAATTCATGGTGCCAGCGTTCTGTGAATTATTTAAACAGACAGAATGAATTTTTTATTATATGTTCCTAAGCTGAATTTTATACCTGGGTCATGGGAGATTGAATAATTGTTTCCATTTCTTCACTCTTCTCCATAGCCACAGCTTTTGCCATGTGACTTTGCAGTTCTTCCCACTAGAGATGGAGGGGAAATCTCTGTGCCTTGATTCGGGTGCAGGCAGGCATGTGACTTGGAGATGCTAACGGAGCCATTCTGCCTCTACCACCAGAGACCTATGCCCATGGCAGCCTGCTCATCCCAGACAGATGAGAGCAGACCCGGTTGGAACCCGCAGGCTGGAGCCAAACCCAGATGATATCAGCAGAGTTGCCCCAGCCAACCTGCAGATGCGCGTGATAGAACAAATGTTTATGGTTGTATGCCACTGAGATTTGAGGGTTTGACAGAGCGTTGTATGTCACCATCTGGCTGATACACTGGTCTAAGGATTACGTAGCTTTCCAAGGGTTATCAAGTACCAAAGGAACCACTTGGTGGTAATGATGCTTCTCACCACCACCACCACCACCATCACCACCATCATCCCTTATCACCATCATCATTAGGAAGGCATAATTGCTACCAGCTCTGAAGCACAGTTTCTGACTCTGATTCCTGGCTCTGCTTCTTAATAGCTCTGTACTCCTGGGCAAGTTTCTACTTTAAGTACAAGTTTTCTATGTTACTTACTGTGCCTCCCTCTCAGGTGCTTATTAACATATGAAAGACTCCGAGAAGTTTTATAATAAAGAAAGCTTTAAATTTCTTTAATCTGGTTTTCTCCAAAGTTGTTTAACCGTGAAATCCTTTTATTTGCAGAAAAGCATTTAATATCTCACAGGACACACATCGTTTGGGACAGAAAACTGGTTTTCATGTGTCGTTGAGTGGCCAGGAACGTGGTCGACTGTCTGCCATGCGGGGGAGTCTTTGCCTGGTTCTGAAAGATTTCTTTTCTAGCAACAGTAAAAATTTACTGCCCTTTTCTCATTTTTCTGCTTAATAGAATAATGGTCAGCAAAGCCTTACTTTAACTCTCCAGTTCTAAGCATTAAGTCTTTGGGTAACTCCTCAAATACAAGACGGAGCTTAACCCATTTAAAAGCAGAAGCTTAAAGTCAAAATTATACTGCCTACAGAATGACCAATTTTCCCTCATTTTCTCATGTCCATGCACGCTGTTCCAAAAGCCAAAATTTCATCTCTAAGCCCTTGCCAAAATACCAGATTCATATTTTCTGTTCTCTGGCTGCACATTTTTGCCAGCACCTGAAACTCAGCATGCCTGGAGGTCAGCCAACCATCAGGTGTAACTGTTCTTCCTGGTGTCCTCAGTGTAATAATAGTGCGGCTCTCTCTGGGCCCTGGGCTAGAAAGCCCCGGGTTCTGGGTCCTTTCTTTGCTTACTTTTCCTAAGACCAAGCGGTTACTGGGTCTTATAGATTTGACCCCGTCTGCTCCTTCACATCAGTCACTTCTTTTTTACTTCTGACAATCAGGGTGAGGGGAAGCAAACTTTGTATATAAAGGGGCCAGACAGTAGACATTTTAGGTTTTGCAGGGTCAAGACGGTCTTGTTGCAACCCCGCATCTCTGCCGTCATAGCTTGAAAACAGCCATAGACAATATCTAAATGAATGGACACAGCTGTGTGCGGGTAACAGTTCATTTACAAAAACGTTCCGCCTGAGTAAGGTGGAGAGCTGTAGTTTGCTGGGTTCTGCTCTAGGCCAGCCTTCTGTAGCTTCACAGTTAAAACTTGGATTTGTTTAGGGATTTTTTTTTTAAGATTTTGTTTATTTATTTGACAGAGAGAGAGACAGCGAGAGAGGGAACACAAGCAAGGGGAGTGGGAGAGGGAGAAGCAGGCTTCCCGTGGAGCAGGGAGCCCGAAGCGGGGCTCGATCCCAGGACCCTGGGATCATGACCTGAGCCAAAGCAGATGCTTAACTGACTGAGCCCCCCAGGCATCCCTGTTTAGGGATTTAGGGGCTGGTTTTTGCATGCGTACGAGTGTGCTTCGCAAACTCCCAGCCATTCCCCACTCCAAATATTATCTTAGTTGGCCGAGGAAGAAATTGCTTTTGGAGGGACTAAGAAACTTCTACAAGTCCATCAGGTAAGAAATGGCAGGCAGAGCCAGGATTCAAACCCAAGTTTTCTGCCAGAAATCTAATGTTCTGCTCATGGAAATGATCTAAACCATCTTCTGCCTCCATCTGCAACATTTGTCCTTGTGGGGTGCCTGGGTGGCTCAGTTGGTTAAGCGACTGCCTTCGGCTCAGGTCATGATCCTGGAGTCCCGGGATCGAGTCCCGCATCAGGCTCCCTGCTCAGCAGGGAGTCTGCTTCTCCCTCTGACCCTCTTCCCTCTCATGCTCTCTATCTCTCATTCTCTCTCTTTCAAATAAATAAATAAAAGCTTTAAAAAAAAATTTTGTCCTTGTAAATGACCACACCATTTTTCTAAGTTACAGCCTGCCTCTGCTCAAAGCCTTCCTGTCTCTCTCTTTCTCAGCTGGGTACAGGCTCCTTATCTAGTCCTCGGGACCTTCCACAGCAGACGCACAACTGCCTTTTCAGCAATCTCTACATGGTAGTCCTGTGGACATCATACTCGTCACCCAAGACCTACTTCCTACACCAAGTTTCCTGCGAAGAACTGTCTGGTCTACCCAACTCTTAGGGATTGGATTCTCTGGGAAGCAATCTCTGAGCCAAGCTAAGCAGGCAGGATGTTTGTTAAGGAGTGTCCTTGCGGTTAACACCTGTGGAAGGGAGGGGATGAAGCAGGAGTCACCGTGAAGGCTCAGCGACAGGTCAAGCAACACATGGGGAGCTCTGGAGCCAGAATTGTCCTCAAGAGCTATCCCAAGTTGAACCAAGATGGCCAAGTTTTTACTTCCATATCAATCAGTGAGTGGATGTGGGCTTCTCAGGGAGGGGCAAGACTTTGGACAAGGTGACTGTCTGTAGATGGGATAATCTCTGAGAGCTGAAGGTTGTATGTCATCAGTACTCCCAACAGCTGAGACAATGAACACTTCATTGAAAGCCGATCATCAGCATCCACCATATCACACATATATTGAATTTCTTTGGAACTCTTTGATTCAACATTTCTTACACAATTTAGTATAATTTACTCTGTACTACAGTTTCGTCTACACTTGCGTTTCCATATTTCCATACTTCTATGATTCCCTTCTTTGGGGAATTAAAGGAGACCGTGTGGAAAGAGTATGGACTTCAGAGTCAGGTATCCCTGGCTTGAATCTCAGCTTTGCTTCTTAATAGCTGTGCGACCCTGGGCAAACTCCTGAACCTGACAGGGCTCCTATTTCCTGATGCAGAAAATCATAGCACCATAGTATCACAGAGTCTCCATGAGAACAGCATGAAATGGCAAATGCAAAATGCCTGGCTCGTGGGAATGCTGGACAAATATCAGTTTCCTCCCTTTTGAGGGAAGAGACTGATTCTGGTGCCTACCAAAGTAATTATCAATTATCATAGTGCCATAAACATGTAAATCGCTGGATACGTCTTTGTTAAATTAAGCTTCTTTAAATTCATTCCCACTACTGATATGAATTCCACATATGTAGATGGCCTGCCCATGTTGGATCTAACCTAGAGACTTGGGGAAAAAAATTAAGTGAAACAGAGTGAGAGGTGGGGGGTAGGGAGAGGGAAGATAGAGGATCTTTTATTATTTCTTTGTGTGGGTTTGAGTGTCTGTGTAAGCATGAGGCCACTGGGGCCACTGGGTAAACACCTCATGAGTGTCTCTTGTTGGAAATCCATCATTTAAAAACTGTCCGTCTTAAGAACCAGAGGGCAGCAACAAAATCACAAAAAATTAACCAGGGCCTTTGTTCTCATAGTTGGCAGTGCTTAATGACACTTCTGGCCCTCTCTTTGAAGCTACAATCTCTTTTGCAGCAAACAGCAGTAAATGTCAACTCTGAAAGCCACCCAGTTTGACAACAAATGATTTAAGCACTAGGGGTGACAAGAAGACCATATTTTATGGAGCCATTGAGCTGGATTTGAGGACTTACTTTCTGGCATTTTATATCAGATGGGCAAAAATGCCTACAGTAGCAGATGGGAAGTGTCAGCCTGGGAGTGTGTATGTGTGTGTGTGTGCGTGTGTGTGTAAAATCAGCTTGTAGCAAGGGATAGAAACTAAAGCTGACTTTCCATATTTGTTTTAAAAAGAATTTTGGACATTCTTATGGTCCATATTCATCTAAATATAAAATTCCAGAGAGTGATACTATCTTAGTCCCAATTAGAAGCTGATCATGCATCTTGGATGTTCTCACTTATAACTTTCCAAGAAAGCCTTGAGATTGGGAGATTGGAAGCGACTTCTTGATTTATCTGAATATTCATCATTTCAATGGAATATTATAAATGGAATTTTGCAAAAAAAAAAAAATGAAGCTTACTAACACAGAATGTCTCTTTTCTTAACTATTGTTGCCTTGAACACAGAGCCACAGCATATATTTGTGAAAGCTGCAGCCTGCACAAAGGTGCCTCTCTAGGTAGATGAGTGAGGACCAAAACCCATGTTTAGAAATCAAGCTCTGGCTGCATCCATCACAAGGGGACACCTTTTTCTGAAGGCTCAGATGCTTTCACTGAAGGCAAATGATCTTCACTAACTTGGTTTCTCTTCATTGTGCATAAAAGTTAAAAAAGACTCTGAGAAAAGTAAGACACCCTATTGGGAAGGGGAAAGGCAGGTGGGTGGGTGTGAGTATGAAAGAGTGACATGAAGCGTCCTTGCAGTGTTGGAACTGTTCTGTTCTTGACTGTGGTGGTGCATACACAAGTATGCACATATGATAACATTGCATGCAACTCATACACACACATACACACACAAATGAGTGCAAGTAAAACAGGAAATCTGAATAATATCCATGTCAATAATCTGGTTGAGATATTGTCCTGTAGTTTTTGCACGATGTTACCTTGGGGACAACTGGGTACAGGGCACATGGGATCTCTAAAATTCTTACAACCGATGTCAATCTACAATTCTCTCCGAATAAAGAAGTTTAATTAAAAAAGTAGATGCTCTAGGGTCCCCTTAAAAAAAAGAAAAAGAAAAAAATGGCTGCCTTCAGCTCAGGTCATGATCTCGGGCTCCTAGGAATGAGCCCCACAGTGGGCTGGCTCCCCGCTCAGTGAGAAATCTGCTTCTCCCTCTCCCTTTGCCCCTCCCCTACCCCCGCTTGTGCACATGCGCACTGTCTCTCAAATAAATAAATAAGATCTTTAAAAAAATAAAAATTAAAAAAATTTTTAAAAAAAAGTAGTTGCTCCAGACTTCACAACACCCTTTTACAGGGTGGTCCTCTTCCTATTTATGATAGAGCTTTAACTTTCTCAGCTAGTGGGAAAAGATGAATGGCTTACCCTGTTTTATTAATAATAACATGACTTGGCCAGGACAGGAGGGAAATTATTCTTGATCACTGTCTGTGTGCATTACAATGACCTTATCTTGAAGATTTTTTCCATTGACATTTAAGAGAGAATATAAATATGGGTGTGCGTGTTTTAAGCAAGCCCCAAGAGACAGGAGCTTGAGATTACAAATCTTCAGAAGTGTTTTAATAGTCTGTCAAACTCAGTTGACAATGTTTTATCAATTATGGAAACTATTTCCATAATGATAAAATTAATGGTTTAGAAGGAGATGGAGAATTTCTTTGACATCTAAGCACAAAAGTCATCCCAAGGGTTTTGCATATAAATCAAACCCAGTGCTCCCTCTCTTAATGAAGAGAACCCATTTCAAGAGCAGACTTCAGTTCCAGAAACATCATTAGTGGGGAAGGAAATAATAAAGAAGGTACAGGGAAATGTTCCAGGATGTCAGATAAAAGGCGGTCCAGATTAAGAAAATATTAAATACTAACTAAAATGAAGTCCGAAGTTACAGAAAACCCACACCACCCTGGTGGTGGTTGGGACTATGGTTTTCATGCTCTTTATATCTTCAATTTGCATAAAGGACTCCAGGGGGCAGAGAGAGACTCCGCCCAAAAGGAGAGTATGTATTATCTTGTCTCCTTTTCACCATGCTTCCATAAATCCACACTCAGCTTTTTTTGTTTTATTTTGTTTTGTTTTGTTTGAGAAAAAAATTACGACCACATCAACCATCAGCACATCTGAGATAGTACTAAGGAACCAGTTTTTAAATGTTTTTAGTGTACCACAATACTTCCCTCTTTTCACTTTTCATTCTGCCTCCTTGTCTTCCATCCTTATCGTCTGTTTCAGATTTATTTAATAATGCTCCAAAATGCTGGAGGAAAATTAAGGATGAGCCCCTTTATCTCTTAAATAACTTTGAAGTCAAATAAACAAGTACACATTAAATGAGTATGACATAAAATAACATTTTTTATTTTCCCAAGCTATTTCACAGAGGGATAATATCCCTCACATAGAAGGCACTGAGTACCCTTGTGCGTCTGTAGTAAAATTGATGGTTTCATTTATTATTGTTAATGCTAGCAATGAACTTGACCGGTGGGTTTGTCCAGATCAACCAAACCCAGAGCCTTTCATTACAAAACCTCAAGAGGCAGAAGCTGATGCCAAGAAGAGGCAGATCGCAGATGAGTTGTTTTTTTCCTTCACCTGCCATGTTAAAATCACAGAAAACTTAAATTTTAAATTTTTAAAAAAGATTTTATTTATTTATTTGAGAGAGGGAGAAGAAAAAAAAGAGAGAGAGCGCGCACGAGCAGGGGGAAGAGGCAGAGGCAGACTCCCTGCTGAGTAGGGAGCTCGATGTGGATCTCTATCCCAGGATCCTGAGATCATGACCTGAACCAAAGGCAGACACTTAGCCGACTGAGCCACCCAGGTGCCCCGTAAATTTAAATCTTTGAATATATTGGTTTTTTTTTTTAAAGACTTTATTTATTTATTTTGACAGAGAGAGACAGCGAGAGAGGGAATACAAGCAGGGGGAGTGGGAGAGGGAGTAGCAGGCTTCCCGCTGAGCAGGGAGCCCGATGCGAGCCTCGATCCCAGGACCCTGGGATCATGGACCTGAGCTGAAGGCAGATGCTTAGCAAGTGAACCACCCAGACGCCCCTGAATATATTGTTTTCTTATTATTTGAAAACGGTAGGTTTCAACAGGTTGGTTAGGGATCATCTAGGGATCCACTGATCATGGTCAGGAAGTTAGTTCCACAAGGATATTTTGTGAATAAACAATTCTTTTGGAGACTTTGGCCAAGAATCATTATGTTTGTTTTCTTCTTTTCTAGCAAATGGGGCATTCTGAATTTAAAGACTTTGAGGACAAGGATCAATTTATCTTTGATTGATTGATTGATTGATTGACTGATTTTAAGTAAGCTCCCAACGTGGGGCTTGAACTCACAATCCCGAGATCAAGACCTGAGCTGCGATCAAGAGTTTGATGCTTAACTGAATGAGCCACCTGGGGGGCTCTATCTTTGTATCTTTTATAAGAACGAATCCCAATGTCTAACCTGGACCTCCTGAATTTCCACCCGTGTGACCATTTTTCTCTCTCACTCGTTCTCTTTCTCCTGTTCCACTTATTCACCAGACCCTTCAGAGGAGTCCTGTGGCTCCTCATATCTCAGGATAATGGCTAAGGTCCCCAGTGTCACTTTCCAGGTCCTGCGTGATGTGCTCCTACCGACTTCTGCAGCCACACTGGCCTCTTGCCTTTCTTGACGACTTCAAGCCCCTCATGACCATGGAAGGACCTCATCATGTCTTCATGGGAGTCTTCCCTGAGCCTTGACCAGCTCATCCCCCATGAACAGCACTCAGAGCACACACCTCTCCTAGCGGCCCCCACCAAATAGTGATTTCCATCTATTTGTGAGCTTTTAAAAATTAATTCCTGGCTTCTTCAATTAGACCATAACTTTCTTGGTGGCAGCAATTGTTTCTTTTTTCTTGCTTTGCCATTAAATCTCCAGCACCTAGCATTGTGCCAAGCACATCGTGAGTATCCAATAAATGTTGAATAGATTCATGAAGGCATGATGCAAAAATATTTTATTGATGGCCAAGTTTGGGCATGGGTGGGAGTCAGAAGGAAGGGAGTATAGGAGAAGCAGAGAGAGACAGGGACTATACCATATATTTAAATATTTTACAAAAGCCAAGAAAGATCATGTAATTATATCCTAAACACAAGAGAATGGTACAATGTGAATCAAACTCACGTAAATATGAGGGTTGATTTTTGCAGGTCATTCATTCAAAAAAATGTTCTTGAGCACCAGCCAAGAACTAAACTCAGTGCTGGGGTGACAGGAATGGATAAAACACTTTAAGTTCCTGCTCTCAGAGAGCTTGAGTTCTACATTTGCAAATAAATATTTAATATATAAGCCGGTGCTAGGACAATGTAGAAAAATTAAGTAGGATGAGAAGACAGTATAAAAGGTGCTAATAGAATGGTTAGAAAGGGCCTTTTTAATGGGGCAGAGACTTGAATGAGGCCAACGAGGAGATTTGTGGATCCTAGAGCAACAGCTTTCTGGTCTGAAAGAAGTGCAGGTTCAAAGGCCCTGAGGCAGCAGTGTGCTTGGTAAAGGAATAGTTAGGAATGCAAATGCCTTCTTCAGATGTAGGGTCTTTTGGTTTTGTCTTTTTTTTTTTTAAGATTATTTATTTATTTGAGAGAGAGCACGCTAAAGAGAGAGTGCGTGTGAGAGTGTGCAAGCATGAGTAGGGGGGAGCAGCAGAGGGAGAGGGAGAAGCAGACTCCCTACCGAGCAGGGAGCCCGATGCAGGGCTCAATCCCAGGACCCTGGGATCATGACCCGAGCCAAAGGTAGACGCTTAACCCGCTGAGCTACCCAGGCGCCCTCAAGTGTATGTATGGTTTTTAAATCTTACTGCTCTCTCATGGGTGCTCACCTTCTGCCTTCTCTGGGTAAGTTCTCTTGGGCCTGGTGGGGGAAGGCTCTACTCCTTTAAGCCCTGAGGAATCTCAGTTAGCCTATGTAAAAAGTACCCAGCAACCAGGAGTTTTGAGCAGTGTTACACCTGATTCTGTCTTAACCCTGACTTTCTTGGCCACCGACTTTTCTCTTTTGACTGTTCTCACCTCACCCTTTATGCCTGACTGCCAACAGTGTCCTTGCTATCTCTTGACTGTGACACTCAACCTAGGGCTGCCAGGTTGACTTGACCTGGGATCATGTTCTCCATGGTGGTCCCCCCTTCTCAGAGCTGCTCTCTCAGACTTCACTAGGTTCCTGGAGTGGAGCCTGCATGGGTGAGCCATCAGCAAACCTTGCCAAGGTGTTGTCTGATAGATTTTCAGTGTTAGCCCTCCAGAGGAAACTTCAATGTCAAAAATGCCAAGTAATTTCCCAAAGCACGCTTCATAAAAGGACGTAGAAGATGCTGGAATGCAGGAGAGGTGGCTGTTTCGGCTTAGTATGTCCCTGATACAGTCTCTACATTATCGGAACATTGAACTCGACTAGCAACGTCACTGGTGGTTTTGTTTCTCCTGGGGGAGGAAGTTTATACCATCGATGGCTCCCTGGGTCTGTTCTGGATGATACACCCATAGAAAGGGATGTGGAAGACAAACAGTGCAACCCTTCCCTCAGAAACACATCTTAATGCTCAGTGACGGTTCTGGAATCTCATTGGCTGCTTTCTGTCATTCCTCTGAAATGGGACAAATGTTTGCATTTCTCTTAGGAAGGCACTGTTAATCTCAAGATAGATAAAATAACATGCAGTTTCATGGCAGTTTGGTTTTTAACAAATGCAACTAAAAATTTCTAAGGGGTGGCAGAGACGATTGTAACAATGGTGTATACTGAGAAAGTAACGATATTGCCCTAACACGCTGTGAAAGTAAACTTAAATACTGTAACAAGGAGAAATAATATCGCCCTCTTCAAAGCTTGGATAAGGACAGAAGGAATTCTTTTAAACTTTTAAAGGTTATTACAAGATCCAGTTTATAAGCATCAGCTATGAAATTACAGGTGAGAAGTTGGATTCCAGATACATAGAGGGTGCAAGAGTGCGTTCAAGAAGAACAGCAGAGTTCTCATGATCTTCCTGCTAGCAATAACATATATTCCATGGTTAGTGATGATTAGCTATCAAGTTATTGATAGAAAGTGCCCCTTTAACATTTCTTCCCAACCTAATAGTTTGTGGTTTGAATAATAGTTTTTGTTACGGGACTTAACTAACATATCAAACCCATATTTATTAAGCAACTGATACATCATACTTATCTCTATTCCTTTGTTAGTATTTCTGTTTTGTCCCATTGAAAGTAAAGTGCTTGGAAATTAAGGGCCTTTACTTGACTCTTTATTTACTGCTTCACTCAAGATAATGATGAATATCAATGACCGCACGTACCTTTTCGATGAACACACACAAACGCAGGTGGAGTGTGTATGCTGGTAATTTAAATAATCAAAGTTCCACACTTATGCATTCAGATTATACTTACCTTAGCTTATAAAAGGAACGAAATGTGCATAAAACATATAGATGGGTTGAACTTCGTGGTGGGCATTCCTTCCTTTCTGGCTGCTCTTTTCTATAGGTGTTCCAATTTCCTTTGGAGAAATTAGGGAATCCCCAAGGCCAATGTCCCAGGAGATGCGTGGTGTAAGAATCCCTTTGGCTTAAATTTGCCAGGAAACAAAAATCTTTTTTGCTTTTAGCCAAGAATCCTAACTGATGTCCCCCTTATGAAGAACAAGGAAAATAAGTAAATAAACAGTGGTCAGAATTTAATCTGTTAATCTGACAAAAAACTAAAAATTAATTTTGGTGAGTATTCCTAGATGACCCAATAGGAAAGGAACTTTGCATGCATGTACATTCTCCTTAGGCACCAAATTATCTTCCTCTCAACCGTGACATCTCTATAAATAGCAGATAGGAAAATACCATACCTTACTATCAAAGAACATGGTGAAGTAAACGGGTTAATAGTTATGCTTCAACTTAAATGTCTTTGGATGAAAAGTGCTTCGTTAGAACAGCAGATTATTATTACTGACAGCTCACTGGGGTATGAAGAGGAGAGAAATCAATAGTCACTAACTTCCCTGGTCAGTAGTGTTTTCTAAATCCCTACGCAGTCGGACCTGAGTTATTTCATTTTTTAAAACAGAGAGTGATGAGGAAAAAGAAAACAAAGTAGGATGTTTCTAACATCAAAAAAGAATTACCTCCTATTTATTCTCCTCCATTGTCCCCTCATTAAAACGTGGCACCCGGGCAGATCCAGGGTGGCAGGGAAATTCTGCTCCCTCCCACCCCACATACTTCAATTTTGCCACAAGAGCACCTTCTCCATGGGCCACTGAGATAATGAGCCATTTCCTCCTCGTATTCTTTGTCCAGAATCCATAGAATGTTCGATGTAAAAGGTACTTTAGAGATCATTTGGTTGAACCCTGTCATCTCTTGGAGGAGAGAACAGAAGTTAGTCTAAAAAACACAGGTAATTTGGGTGTGGGAGAGCAGACAGGTCTTTCATTTCTAGATATGCCTTCAATCCTTTCACCAAAGTCCTTGAATTTCTCCCACAGAAATCATCTTAAGGCATGGTGCTGTGGCGCTGTGGTTAGTGCCTTGCCCAGTAAAATCATATATTTGTTTAATACTGTTGGCAACACTGTCCAATAGAACTTTCTGCCATGATGGAAATAGTCCCTATTGGCACTGCTGATGGGACTAACGGGCGCTTGACTAGTGTGGCCTGTGTGACTGAGAAACTGAATTATCTTTCACTTTTTATGGTGCAAGCACACAGAGTTCTCCCGTATCTTCCTCCCAGCTTCCCTGGGAAGTTGACAGCTTACATAACCCCACTGCATTTGTCACAGTGAAGAAATCAACCTTGGTACAATACTGTGAACTAACCTACAGGCTTTATTCAGATTTCACCAGCTTTTCTACTACTGCCTTTTTTTTCTGTTCTGGGATCCAATCCTGGATCCCACATGGTATTTACTCCTTATGTCTTCAAAGACTTGCATATTTAGTTTGATTTAATTTAGGTTTAAATGGCCACGTGTGGCTAGTGGCCCCTGTGAGGCACAGGATGGCCATGGAGTGTGCAAAACACGTTCGCCTCCATTACCTTCTCTGATTCTGACACTACCCAACGAGAAGCCATTATCACTCTCGAGTTATGGCAGAGGAAATTGAGGCCCGGAGAACCTGTGACTTACTCTCATCCCATCACTAGTGAGTAGCAAAGTGGTTGAAAGCTCCCAGGGTTTTCTGACCCCCGGCAGCACGCATTCTCCACTCCACCACAGCTGCCTCCCCGCAGCGACACGGGTGACTTAACACTCACAGGAGACTCTGATGTAACATTTACGACTAAGATATGTGGGAAAATCTATATGTCTTAGGACATCTTTTAAAAAGCAAACAGCTCTTTGGAGTGGAAAAGGTCTCCGTATTCTGGAAGAATGGCTCCTCCACCCCTTGACCTCCAGATAGATGTTGGATCCCAGACCCCAGTCTTGGGACCTCTTCTGTATTTACACTCTCTCCCTAAGTGATCTCATCCTGTTCCGTGGCTTTAAATAACATTTATAAACTGATGGGCCCCAAATTTATATCTCCAGGCCAAACCTTGCCCTGAAACTCCACCTGCTTCCCTGCCGTAGTCATGTGAATGGCTAATGGCAACTCTAACGGATAATTCTTGACACTGCACCCTCCCTGAGGCCCGCCCCCAGTCCAGGCTCCCCCAAGCCTTCCCATCTCTGGAAATGGCACCACTACTATTCATTTTCAGTAACTCAAGCTGAAAACCTAGACATTGTTTTTTGTTCCTGTCTCTCTTATTCTCATTTGTACCATGCCAACCATCTGCAAGGGTTGTTTCTTTAGTATGTACCCATTATCCTCCTTCAAGGCCCCATCCTCTCTCGCTGAGGCTGCTGCCATAGGTCCCTGCTAATCAGTCGCCATCAAATCTTTTACCTTTCCTCTTTCAAATCATTGCATAGGTTCCCATTGTCCTTCAAATAAAATCCAGCCACCTTGTGATGGCCTAAAAGGCCCTGGATGATCTCCTATCTATCTCTTGACTTCATTCTCTCTGTTCTCCATCCATGACATTCCAGCCCAACCAGACTCCTGTTGAACTGAAAACTCAAGCCCACCCAACAACAACTCGACTACCTCAGAGTCTGGCAGCCACTGTTCCCTCCGTCTGGAAGCCCCACCTCCAGATCTCTGCCCGGCTGCTTCCTGTTATTGGCTTCACCACCACCTCCTGCTAGGGACCTTTCCTGACCACCCACTCACTCTCTACCACCGGGCTCCGAGTATTTTCTCAGTAGTGGTTATCCATTCTAAAATGATCTTCTTGTTCTTCTTGTTCCCTTGATTATCTACAACTAGAATGTCAGCTCCATAGGACGAGAGACCTTAGGTCTCTCGGGCACCATCTCTCGAGTGCCTGTAAATGTTTGGTACATGGTAGAAGCTCAGTAAATACTGTTGAGGGAAGGAGTGAGAAAATAATCGGAGCACGATGGTAGAGAGTGAGCGGGAGGTCAGGAAATGTCTTTGCCTTGCCTTGCCTATCTAAAAAATAGCCAGAACTGTCCACAAGACTGAGTAATCACAAGGGGGCTTGCTATTTGGAGGCATAAATGCCTACTTGATGAGCGGAAAATGTCTCTGCAACAGTCCACCCTTGAACACCCATAAAACTACAAACCTGTCTCCAAGAGGGCTTGTCTAAAGACCCATGTAAGGCGTGTGGGTGGCTCAGTCGGTTAAGCGTCTGCCTTCGGCTCAGGTTATGATCCCGGGGTCCTGGGATGAAGCCCTGCTCAGTGGGGGGTCTGCTTCTCCTTCTCCCTCTGCACCCTGCTTGTGCTCTCCCTCTCACACTCCCTCTCTCAAATAAATAAATAAAAATCTTTATATAAAAAAATAAAGTCCCATGTAGTAATTGCATCCAGCTCTTCATCCAGGATCTTGGGGGAAGTGCTAGATGTGGCATCTCCATCAGAGCAGGATGAAGCTTATCTTGGTCCAGAGACCCCTGAATTAAAATGACGTTATCTGCCTTCTCCCACACCCAACACACAAGAGTGCCACAGGGACTGACGACCACAAAACATACTCCCTTTTGGAGAAGAGAAGACTGTGAGATACATAGCAGTCTCTGGTCAGTAACAGTGTCCAGAGTTCAACATGACCTTTGGTTCTATCTCTGGAAGTTTCTTCCTTTTTCATTGTTTTCCTTGGCCAAATACGAAATGAGTGTTGGGGAACACGCTCTCCTAGAGAGATGTGTGCCTTTCTCAGCCCATTTCTTGCTTGCAAAATATTAAGTCTCAAACAGTCTCTTTCAAACCAACAACAATTATCTTTTCTTTCTGCTTCCAGTCAATTCCATGAGCCAGCAATGATATCCATCATTTCGTTGTTGTTGTTGTTAAGTTGTTTCAGAGAAACAATTTAATCTTTATTTCCTTGCTTTCTTGCCTCCACTGCGCTCCATGTCTCAGCCTCACGATGCTGTCCACTTTGGTGGTATAGTCATTCCTTTTGTAGGACTTTACCCTGAGTCTTTTTGTCCAACAGAGAGGTTTTCTTGAGCACCACACCATGAGTCTGATTCTTTTCCCTGTATTGCTTTGGGTCGAATGCTTTCTTAGGATCATTAGGAATCATAAAGTGGTCCCTTGACTAAATTTATCAGGTCTCAAATTTCTGCAATGTATCTCTTTTCTTTTCTTCTTGTAAAACAGTCAGTTCTTTCTTGAGCTCATCTCTCTTTTTTTTTAAGACTTTATTTAGTTATTTGTCAGAGAGAGAGAGAGAGAGAGAGAGCACAAGCAGGGGGAACGGCAGGCAGAGGGAGAAGCAGACTCCTCACTGAGCACGGTGTCCAGTGCGGGACTCGATCCCAGGACTCTGGGATCATGACCTGAGACCAAAGGCAGATGCTTAACCCTGACTGAGCCACCCAGGCATCCTTGAGCTCATCTCTTTCCTCTGACACTTTGCCACACTGAGTCTATAGCAGCCTCTTCCATGGAGCTTTAGGTTTCCAATCCTGTGATCTCCTACATTATTGCAGGCGATAGACTTGCACAACCTGAAGTACTATTTTCCCCAAATTGGACGCTAGTTTCCTCACTATCCACTGCCTAATTACCAAGGCAGGGCTGTAGATTTCAATTCAGAGTACTTCTGTTATTGCAGTACCTCTGGACTAGGTGATTGCCCAGATCCCTTTAAACTGTAACGTTCTATGATTCTAAGATGATGCAATTTGGTTTCTCCCACAATAAAATCCCGTTGCCGGAACACTATTGTTAAGCATGTGCATTACGCCCATAAAGAAATCAGTATACGCAGTAAATGTTGATGTATATTTTCCTTCTGCACTTGCTTAAAAAGAGCAAAGGGAGAATAAAGAGGCAGTAGTGTGATCTGAGTTGTAAGTCTTCCATATTTTTGGTGGGATGGTACCATGTGGATCCAGGAAGGGGAGAGCAAGGGACAGGGAACAATGGAAAAGGCAGTCGAGTATGATAAGGGAGAGAGGAACAAGTGCTAAAGAATGTAATTGAGAGGAATAATTCCTGTAGTCAAAGAGGGTGTGGCAGGCAGAGGCAGGAAGGACTCCACCTTTTTGAGTCCCCGGAGGCTGCTCAGGCAAGGAGTTTATGGCAAGCTTCAGCAAGTGACTCAAGAAAGAAGCAGGGTTGGAAGTTAAAGCTCAGGGTCTTAGAGAGCACTGGTAGTGTCAGGCTTCAGTGACTTTCTTTAGGGGTATTTGAAATTCTAGTAATCCTGGGCTTTGTAAGAGCCATAGTCAAATTAAGGGGTGGGACTATGGTTGTAGCAGGAACTGGTGGTTTGGGGAGAACAGCAGGGCCCCAGGGCTATTTGACTTTGGGCAAGTGACTTGACCCCTCCAAGTGTCACTTTCTTCATCTGTACAATGGGGATAATATAAATATTTAGATTGTGGTAAGGAATAAATAAGATAATGCATGTAAACATCATATAGTTAGTGTGAGCAATTGCTGGGGCTGGTGGTAATGATGAGGCTGGTGATAATGATGCCTCGTCTGGGCATTACAAGCACCTGGGAGCTTTTAACAATCCATGCCCAGGAGGCACCTCAGCCATTAATCAGGATTGCTGGGGGAGGGATGCAGATATGAGTACTCTGATATCTCCCCTGTGGATTCCAGTGTGCAAAGTCGAGAAGCCCTGGTTAAGAGTAACACTTCTGGAGAACAGGGATAACTTTTTAAAATCATTGCACGTTAACTGGGCAAATTTTCAGAGATTTGACAAAGAATGGTCCTCAGGAGTTGTAGATGTGGATCCATCCATTCATAGAGTTGTTCAACAAATTTTTCACTCAGTCCTTTTATTTACTTCCCTCTGGTTGAACAAGACAGAGAAGCTGTTCTTGGGGAGATAATAGTCAAGTGCAGAGCTAAGCAATAAAACGCATCCCAAACTTGATCGGCAGTGGCTTCCACAAAGGGTGGGTCACAAAGGGATCGCAGCTATTTTTGTCGTGGCTAATTTCTTTTAAAAAAAGAAGCACTGAAATCAATACATCCAAGATTTGTTCAACTTGGATGGCGGGGATGTGGGTGTTTTTTGCATTCTTTTTTGCACATGTCTCTCTGTTTGGAATATTTCATCAAAGGAGAAAACGCTCCGTGTGCTAAGGGCCATGACGGGGGTTAAGAAGAGGAAGCAGTGGGAACAAAGAAGAGGAGGGCCCCCCAGAGTGGCTGTGGGAGGGAAGGGGACAGTCAAGGAAAGCTTTCAAGAAACGATTGACACTTATAAAATAGGAAGGTGTCACAGAGGATTTGCATTTTAGAAAGAACAATGGTAGAAAGCAGAGGTATGGAGACAGAGGTACCATCAGAAGACCATTTGCCCCTGACGTGAAATGTGTAATGCCTAGACTAAGGACGGGGAGGAGGAGCAGAGACCGGAGACATTCTGCAGTGAGCTGGTAAATTCAGATACAGATACAATCGGATGTGCAAGGTAAGCAAGAGGGAATCTGGAATGCCTCTTGAGTTCCTGCCGTGGGCTTTTGGGCAGACACAGTTCACGGCATCAACTAGGGCTTTCATGGTCAGCAGCGGATTAGAAGCAAGGGCAAGGTCATTTGGAGAATGGTGCTTGTGGTACACGGAAGCATCCACATCAATAGAATACATGGGCTCAGGAGAGAGGTCCAAGCCTGAGATGTTGTTGTAGAACCACAGGGTATGGCTCATCTCTTGAGGAGAGAGAATAGCTTCAGAAAATAGGGTGAGTCATACAGAGCCCTTGAACACACCTGGTTTACAATCATGAGGACTGGGATGAGAAGAAAATTCTTCCAAAGAGGGCTAAGAAGAAGCAGAAGTAAAACCAGGAAAGAGTTCTCGCCACGCCCAGAGGAAGGTATGAATATCAAGTAGAAAATAATCCAAAAGATAAAAAACCATGTCAACAGGATACCCGTGAAAGGTACCACTAAATATAGCAATTTATTTGCAGGCCAATGATGATAAGAAAAACCGTTTCAAGACACCAGGCTGTAGAGGGTGAACTTGTAGCATGGAAAGTACTCATTAAACGTTTGTTGGATTGCACTGCCCTGGGTTACTGCCATCATGGAATGAGCCTTGAGCCTTGAGGCAAGGGTAGGAGATGTTGGAGAAGGAATGAGGTCTTTTATTGGCCTTCTCAGCCTGGCCCGGGAACAGTGGTTCTGCTGATGAATCTAGAGAGAAGACTCCCTTTTCCTAGCCTGGTTGAATTTGCTTTTGCCAACATTCTGCAGCTCTGATCCATTATCAGGAAGTGTCACCCCTTTGCCATATATAGAAATGGCAAGCACAGGGAAAATGCACTGTGGGGGTGGATGACTCAGGGTGTTTGGCAATGCGATAAATGAGCATTTTACCTTTCGTGGTGATAGACTGAGGGCCCTCAAGGCAAAGAGTGTTGTCTGGTTCTCCTCATTGCTCCCCCTCCTACTATACTTTTGTATAGCTCCAAGCATGCCTCCGTAGTACCCACAACAAACCATTAATTAAAGCTAGCTTCTGGTTCAGATTTGAACAGTCCAAAGTTGCTACGTGGAGCTGGGTGTGTGTGAGAGAGCGTCACAAACTATTATAGCCATTGCCTCTCTCATTCACCCATCTCACTTGGTAGCAGAGACTGAAGCCCGGATTAGGGAAGAAATCCTAACAGCTCTGTCCTTGGTTGCATCTCCAGAACGTACCGCCTTATGCCTAGCACCAGTAGACATTCAGAAAGTATCTGCTGACTGACTGTTGGGAGGAATTTGGATGGAATCTTCCAGCACTCTGAATTTCCTTAATACATTCTTTGATTTAAGCCATGTGAGTTGTGTCAGCTATGGTTCGACCAGAGACACAGAACCAATTTATATATTAAAAGATTCATTACAAGGAATTGGCTTATACTATCGTGGGAGCTGGCTAAGCAAGTCCGAAATTTGTAGGGCAGGCAATCAGGAAGAGAGGGTCACAGGCAGAGAGCTTGCTGGGCACGGCCGAAGCTGTTGTCCACAGGTGGAATTTCTTCTCTGTCTCTGTCTCTCTGGGAAGTCTCAGCCAGGCGCTTATGAGCTTCCAGCTGATGGAGTCAGGCCCACCCAGACTATCCAGTAAAATCTCCTTATTTATAGTCAACTCATTAATGACTTTAATGACATCTGCCACCCGCCCTCCCTCCCCCCAGAGCAGCACAGCTTGATTAGGGTCTAAAATACCTGCAGGCTTTAGCTTAGCCAAATTGACATCAAAAATACCAACACGTGGTATTTTTGAGAATAATGTGTGGGAGACCTTGTGGATGAATGAAGAAAACAGGTTCGCATGCGTGTGAGTAGAGAGAGAGAGACACCCAAATTTGTTCTGGAAGTTGTGGGACCTCCTTGCTCTCCCTCTGGAATCTGGAGACTCACAAAAGTGTGTTGGGGAACGTCACACTGAGGATGAGCCCAGTCCAATGTTCTAGGTAAATGATGGGCCACCAGAGCGAGCAGCCCACTGGCTTCATTCGCAGCCAAAGGCGCCCCGCTGGACAGTGCTGCAGTCTTCCTTGCAGGGTTGCCCGCGCCGGGTGAATTTCTCCATAGTGGCGCCAGAGGGCGCCCGAGCTGAGGGAAACGCCGCGGGACTCCAGGAGGAGCCAAGCAGGTGGTAGGACGGGGACGAGCCCTTCCCAGGGACGCTTGCCACCCTTGTGTGCACGAGCAGACGGGAGCAAAGAGCTAGCAGATTCGCTTTCCTTCATAAGGAGTGGGACGGGGCGTTTGCTGGAGAAGGAGAGGGCGGCCCCAGGACAAGCGAGGAGAGACGGGGCTATCTCTTGCCTCACTTGTCAAACTGTGGGCCCCTACCTCCTACTTCTGAAACCCATAGGCAGCTTGTCTCAGTGCTGGGAGTGCAGGAAGGTCCGCTGTCCTGGGAGGAAGGCACCTGGCGTCCGCTCCCACTCCCGAGATCGTCCATGGGTGCGCATAGACCCGGCCAGGACGCCCTGCATCCCAGCTGCTGCAGTTTGCAGGCAGATAGACCTGCACCCATCTCCCACTCAGACGCCCCTCTCATCAGCAGCCCCACGCCCTAAAAATCAGGGCAGATTAATATTATTTTTAATCTTGGGATTAAAAAACGGTTGTTGCCCCTGACTAATATCATCCATCTCTCCTTTTCTCTTCCCTCCTTAAAAATGCAGTCTTAATGAAATGCTTTTAAAGGCAATATAGATTTTGAGGGAAAGAAAAATCACTAGAGGACTTCCACCAAGGTTTAATGCAATGGCCTTATTAAAAATAATAATGGGCATGGCTTTTTGCAATTCTCAAAGGTGGGTGGTTACCAAGGACAAATAGAGTAGATCAGACAGTTAGAAATTATAAAGAATGGGAGCTGCACTCGTAATTTGCACTCAAAGCACTCATAATTCGCACAATAGGGACATTTAAACACTCAGTGAGACTGAGCAATAAACACATTTCTCGCTCAAATATAACAGAGGTCAGGGAGGGAAGCCGTGTTCTTCTTTTCTTGTCTGACGTAGGCACCTCATGGCCTCAGCTTATGTGTGGTTTTGGAAAACTCTGACAGGAATGAGTGTCTGGGAGACTTCTCAGTTGTCAAGAAGTTCCTACTTTTCCTAAAGAAACTCAACCTAGGTTCGTTAAGCCATGTCACAGAGCAAAGAGAATTCAATATTTTTTTTTAAGACTGCAACTAATCCTGAAACGTAAAAGAATCTCACATATGAAAGGCCTGTGAAATTTTTAGAGGAAATGTGCAAAAATGTTGTTTAAATATCCTCAGCTGAAGAAAAATTGAGATTCACCCACCCTTCCCCTCCCCGCCCCAAATCCATGATTTTTAGCCATCTATTCCCAGGCCTGTCCTCGTGGACTTCAATTGAATGAAATAACATCTTTTTTGGAAAGTATTTCTGTATCGGTGAAAGTAAGAAGATTCTTTGAAAGATGTTGCTAATGTATGTTTGAGTAAGGCAAACCCTTTTATTTATGCTTTTTTTCATTGAAATCATAGGCTCACATTAAGGATTTTCTCTCCCTTTATAAGCATCAGCAGAGTGCCATAACTTCCTTTATTTGCAATCAATATATCCCATGGTTAACAAAGAACTTTTTAAAGAAAAAGTGTGCCCTAATGAATTCAGTGCTTCTTTATATGCATTTTTATATGCACTAAATATATAAGCATAGTGTGTACCTGGTAAAGTTGGCTTCTGCTGACAGGGTAACCCAGGTAAATCAACATAGAGTCCATAGCACATTATAGGGTACATTTTATTGGGTTTTACCTTCAGGTAAAGACTTCTATTAAGAATGTACAAGTGCTTGCATACCTAACCTGCCTTGTTTTACACAGTGCTGTATACATAATCTCTTTTAAAAATTTTTTAATCAAAGCATGCTATATTGAATACATTTAATTGGAATCCAGTGGTTAAAAAATATAAAAATTTACAGCTGTAGCAAAGTTTTGATTAGTGCTTTCCATTAGCGAGTGTTGTTGAGTAAACCCTCTAACAGTCTATTTGCATTCAGACAAGAACTGACTTAGCAAGACCGGTGATGCTTTCAACTGTACAAATATATTATTTCCCATAAATATTCCTAATGAAAGAGGTGGTCTGTTTCAGAGGAAGTTACTGCAATGAAGACTTTTAAATGACCAAAAAAAAAAAAAAAAATTGTTCCCAACCTTGATAAGTACGGGCAGGGAGGCTCGAAGGTTGAGTTATTAGGTGTGGAAAGGCAGAGTCTCAAAAATTTCTCCCACATACATTTTAAAGTAAACTGCCCTACAGCGTGGCAGAAAGCATCTTTCATTGCCATTCTCTTGCGTCAGAATCTAACCCTCTCTTCCTCCATCCAAAAAAGTGAACTCAGATACAAAGAAAGGGTGTTTTACTCTAATGAAACGTTTCAGGAAGATGAGAATTTACGCTGGAATTTCTTCACTTGACTATGCTAAAAATGTTTTAAAATAAATACAAAAAAGAAAGAAAAGAGAAAAATATTAAGACTTTTAGACAAAATTAAAAAATAAAAAATTTTCAATTCTCAGGAGTTTGATTAATTTTTATCCAATGCTTAGCTATCAATTTGGACTTTATTAGTTAATGAGAAAAGTAAAACTGAGATTCAGGTTTGAAAGGGAATTTTTGTTCCCCTTTTCCCATTTATGATTCTCCAAGTCAAGAAGGGCTCTGTTTCTCTTCAGTTGTATGTTTAAATCTGGAATCAAGATGGGAGCACATTAAACCACTGGCTATTTCTTAAGTAACAAGTCAGTGTTCTGTGTTTCATAGATGACAGACCTCTGACTTCACACAATGAAGCAAGGAAAAGCCCCATGTACCAGAGCCAGAGGTCTGAATCCAGACTTTTCTAGCACATAGTTTCAGCCTATTCTTAGAGTTAAGTGAAGCGAATGTCTTCATTTGTGTTACTATTGTTATATTTGGGCAAATTCCTAGCTACTGTAATGCTTTGTGTCTGGCGTATGTGTGTGTGCGAGTGTGTGTGTATGTGTGTGTGTGTGTGTGTGATGGGAATGGGGGGGCACAAGAAGACAGAGCAGCAAGGGGGGAAAGGAGAGGAAGAATCAGGGATGCAGAAAGCCTTTGCTTTGGGATGTTACATGTCTTCCTTTTCCACTCGTATTCACGCTGAATTCAAAGAAGAATAATATTATTTAGAGAAACAAGTTTCCCCTTCTTTCTTTCTTTCTCAAAATTGGTCAGTTATAGGAGACTATCTATTCTGTTTCACTACAGTTCAAATGTGATGTTTCTATCTGCTGTTATTCTTTGTGCGTGATACACACACAACTCTTTCCTTTTGAACATCGTCACTGTTGGCTGACAATGAAATCGGGAATCACATCTTATTCTTTGTTGCATCCCAATGTTCTTTCTTTGCAAAGCTGGTACCTCTCTATAATGAATGTAATTTAATGACAGCAGCAAACAATACTAATCACAATGCTGTGCATGAAAAGGATGTTATACCATAAGAATACTTTGCGGGAAAATGATATTTCGTGTTGGAGTTGTTTGATTTGATTATGGTGAAGAGAAAATGTTAATGTATTCAAATCAAATAGTAAGCAGTCAAAAGCAAAATATGTATAAGGATCTCAATTTTCAGATGAAATGTCCTGAATTTGAGCACTACTCATTTAACATTCTGGCAGTTTAAATTTTATTAATTAAATCCCAAATTATGTAACTTGTTAATCTTGTAGGTTAATCCAGGAAAAAATTGAGTGCAAAGCCTGAATAGAATGCAGTCGTATTACTTTTTCGTATAAAGAACACTTCTCAGTGTTAGTTCCAAGTGGGTTTAACTGAATGACTATGGATAGCTTCCATTTGTAAGAAATAGTCTTATTTGCATATAAGGAAGGCACTATTATGTGCATTATTATAATATAATATAATGTAATATAATATAATATAATATAATATAATATAATATAATATAATATAAAAAAAACCTTTAGTTAAGCACCTCTGCTGTGTCTGGCCCTGCACAACATGGGCTGACACAAGGAATAAGAAGGATGCAGTTGGTCCCGTAGAAGTCACAGTCCAGTGGCTTGTTTAGAAAAACCAACCAAGTCTTCATGTAATCCAGTTTACTTGTTGTTTTAATAAGTCTTTCTTAATAAGTAACTCTCAAAAGATAACTTCCCCTCAGCGACAAAAGACTTTTTACAAGTTCTGAACTTGTGGGGTTTGAATTAATAAAACCTTTCTAAAACCTTTCCAAAAACTGTTTAGGTTGAGAATTCTAAAACAGCCTGCATATGTGGTCTATTCACTCTTTCATGCCAGCTTTATGTCTTGAACGTGTCTTTATCACTTTTACCAATTGTTTTGCACTGTCTTCCCCTTTGCAAGTATCTCTGAGGACAGACAGTTTTATAGCTGGCCCAGGATCTTCAGCATTGAACGACAGCATGAGCTAACACAGTTTAAAATCGTGCTAACAATTCATGTTTTAGGGGAAAATATTTTAATTGAAAATACCATTTTAAAACAAAGTAATAGATATTCTGTATTAAAATAAAGTCATACCATAAAGAAAAGTCTAAAGAAGAAAATAAAAATCCACTCTAATTCTGCCTAACACTCAGGAATAAGAAGTTACCATTTTGGCATATACACTATTTTAACATGTTTGTTCAGATATTTTTTTATGATTATATATGCATATTTTATTTTACTTTTAAAGATTTTATTTATTTATTTGAGAGAGAGAGAGCATGAGCAGGGGGAACGGCAGAGGGAGAGGAAGAAGCAGACCAGCCCCCTCCCCCCCACTCCAAGCAGGGAGCCCGATGCGAGGCTCGATCCCAGGACATTGGGATCATGACCTGAGCCGAAGGCAGGTGCTCAACCCACTGAGCCACCCAGTCGCCCCTATTTTATTTTATTTTTAAGATTTTATTTATTTATTTGAGAGAGAGAGAGAGAGGAAGCACGAGTTGGGGGGGGAGGAGCAGAAGGAAGGGAGAGAGAGAAGCAGACTCCCTGCTGAGCAAGGAGCCCAATGTGGGGCTCCATCCCAGGACCTTGGGATCATGACCTGAGCTGAAGGCAGATGCTTGACTGAATGAGCCACCCAGGTGCCCTTATATGCACCTTTTAAAAACCAAAATACGCATTTATACTATATAATCTAACCTACTTTTTCACTTAATATATCATGAAGCATCTTCTGATATGGATAAATACAGAAGCCATCACTATTCTAAATGCCCTTTAGAGCATTACACCATATTAACAAAATTAATTCAATTCACTTTCTGTCATTAACCATTTATGTTATTTTCAGGGTTTGTTAGATGGTTGGTTGGTTGGTGTGAAATACAATTTAAAAATAGCAACTTTATGTTTTGTCTCTCCTCAGAAAGAACCAGTTTTTAAAACTCCATGCAGACAATCAAGAGGCCATTTGTGGTCACATCATTATTCTGCTTTTCTAGATTGTTCCAAGGATCTTCTCCCTAGGATGTATACCTGTAAGGTGAATTTGGTTTCTTTAACTAATGTTTGGAGTGTCAGGAAGAGAAATTATGGAACACATAGGTTCTGCTTGCATTCCCTATGAGTCTGGGAATAAGATGTTTTGCCTGTATAGAAAGCAATAGCATTCAGCATGCTTCTGCCAAATCGGAAAATACTGTCAATTTAAGATTTCGTCAAAACCTTATATTTGCTATGAAAAAAAATCTATTTCTAAAATCAATTACCCTGTTACATAGGCAGCAAGGACCAAGTTTAAGAAAAGTTAAGGAAAAACCTACTCTCTATTGAGAAATGGTACCTACTTAATACAATGGACTTTTTAAAAGGATGAATGTTTTTTAGATGTCCAAATCACAAAATTATTGCTTAAGAAATCAGGAAAGCAAAAAGAAAAGTAAATGACTAGACATTTCACTAACTGCCTTTTTTCTTTATTTCATCCCACAGGACCTTGAAGGAATAACAGAACTGCTTTCCTCAGCTCTACCCTTTCTGCTCATTTCTTGTCATCCAAGTTGTGATTTTTTGGTGGTGCTCTCCAGTTTTATTCACATATGGCTTCTAGATCAAGAGCCTGACATTATCTAGAAATCTATAAAGTAAAAAGCATCCAAGACCCACTCACTGGGGATTGTGCGCTAAGGACGATACAAAAAAAGATGGGGGCTGAGTGGGAACCTCTAATCAGAGCTCTCTATTCATTGTATATGGAAGGTTCTCGAATGAACAGGAGTGCTTCTGAGTGTCCCCAAGTGAACATAGATTCAACTGCTGCTGTAGAATTTTCTTATTTCTTTGTCATCTCCATTTATAGACTGAATTAAAACCCTCGGTCCTAAATGAAAATCTGGCCTTCTGGCAGGGCAGGGGGTGGGGGTGTAGGGGAAGAGGCAGGATTCTCTGCCTTGCTGCTTTCTATCTCCATCATCTCCTGCCAGAAGACCGCTTGGTATGTAAAGCCACATTTGGCTTACTATCGTGAACATTATGACTACCGCCCAGGGTTGCCTGAGTAACATCTTCCTCCATCATATTTTGATAGATCCCCACTGTTTTTCTAACACCAATGAGGAAGGGTGAGCCTCTTAGGGGAAGTTACTGTTTCTTTCCTGAGATGCTCAGTAAGGACGATTAATGTGCGCCAGGGTGGGGCTAGGACCCGGCTGAAACCTTGGCGAGAGCCAGTGGGTGGACCCCACCTAAAAGCTGACAGAACATGAGGTCTTGGTCCAAGACGTTCCACAGATGTAACCCATTGCCTTCCAGTTCCAGCTGATCTGGCTTAGGGGATGAACTGGCATCTTTCCCTTAGGAATTTCCATTCCTGAAATTTCACTCAAGAGATATGCTGCTTGTGATAACAGTGTGTCAAAGAAGACAGCCTTTTACACCCAGTCCTTGGGTGACCTCAGCTTCAGGAGACATACCCACCCAGCCATCTTTGTAGAGAAGAGGCTCCTGGAAGGGCGAGATCCCTTTCTTGTCTGTGGCGACCACTCCGTGGTCGCCACAGAGCTCGATGACTGGGGTGGGGAGCCTGGCCACATGGCTTCAGGGGTGGGGGGGCCGTGGGGAGGAGCTAATGCTGGGGGCCAAGGCTGTTGTTGCACTTATTTATTATTTCACTGAACTACTGCTGAGTGACAAGGGCTCTTTGCGTTCTAGCAGGCTGGCATCCGTGGAACATATTTTTAACATGAATCGCTAAAGAAATAACAAAAATATGAAATGGCTAATTAAAGAGCCATTTCACAAAGGTCCTGCCTGATGACAAGTTTTTTTGATCAGTCTAACCGTTTGCTAATTTCCAAATGGAATGAAATCAGAGTCCATGAATCCAGGACTCAAAGCTGAGGCTGGGGATGAATGGGAGCAGGGAGAGAAGCAATAAGGCGGAACCCTTGATTAGACCTTACTGCATTCATAATGTTTGAGTGAGTTCATTGTATTTTGGAAAGTTCTGGGTGGCACCTCAGTTTTTGGTGGGAGGTGTGGACCCATAGTCACATAGCGAGTGATTCTAACCTATTCTGGTATTTCTAAGACTAAAATATTCCCTGCTTCATGTAAAACTCAACGCCCTTAGCAGATTTGTTTCTCCTCTTTCATATTAACCACGCAGAAAAACTCTAGTGACTCTTTCCTGCAGTGCAGTGAAATGTTACATTGTTCTCTAGGAGATTTTAAAAGCCTTCAAAGCAGGTAATCATATTCTGAGGTCCCATGAGTGATGGCCACCTAAATCTCTATTAATTTTTGTGTGAGTATACCCTTTGGAGTTTATAGCAAAGATGAAAAATGGACAAATAGTGTTTTCTCCATTGTTCGGCAGGCTAGTACTTAAACAGCTCCTTACTTAGAGGTTGGTTTCCTTACGTAGGGAAGGCAACACCCTGGGAGCTTCCATAGCTTCCACAAAAGATCTTTTAAGCATTAGGAAGGAATATTATGAATTGCCGTATTGTCTGCCCTTGACCTACATAAAGGGAGAAGATCAGTCCCGGCCCTGGAATGGAAGTATGGAAGCATGACACAGAAGGACTTAGGTTTCTCTTTTATCTCCATACTTACAGACCAACACAATGACATCTTAAGTCATATTAGGATTCTATTTCCCTTGGCATCATGTACCACTGTAGGACCTCTGTGTTTTGGTAAGTGCACTGCGTAAAAAGATTATCCCCAAATTTAGCAGCTTAAACCAACCATTTTATTCACAATTTTGTGGGTCAGGCACGCAGGAAGGGATCAACTGGGCAGTTCATCTCTGATCCACATGAAGTCAGCTGGGGCTGCTGGGGCTGGAGATGCTTTCCAAGGTGACTTCATTCATGTATCCGGTACCTTCCTGCTTCTTAGCATCTCCCCTCCTCTCCCTCCTCCCCCTCTCCTTCCTCCCCCTCCTCCTTTTCTCTCTGTCTCTCTCAATCTCTCTCTCTCTCTCTCCCCACCAATGTGACATCTCTTCCCCTAAGGCCTCTCCATGTGGCTTGGCCCTTCCCCAGCGTGGTGGCCTCAGGGTAGGCACACTTCGTACATGGAGGCTGGCTTCCAAGAGGCGAGAAGTGAAAGCAGCCAGGCCAGGGAAGGCCTGTGCCTCCAATGAGCTCACCGCTACCTCCACAGAATTCGACTGGTGGCGCACCCACACTTAAGGGCTGAAGACACAGAGTCCTCCTCTTCGTGGGAGATGGCCAAGGTCACACTGCAGAAGGGTATGTGGGATACCATTTTCGTTTCTAGAAACTATCGTCTGTCACGGTAAGAAACAAAAGCCGACAGCCCTGCTTAAGAAAGTTTTGTTGTAAAGACGTCACCTATGAAGTTTTCATTTTCTACTCTGATATCCAGAGCTACATTTCTGTGTTAAATTTTACTTCCTTGGAATCTGTGTCCGTTGGGAATCTCCATTCAGGTCACCTCCTCTGTGAAGCCCACCGGACAACCTTCCATGCGTTAGCACTGGGCTCACCTCTGTTATATCACCTGCCAGCCTGCCTGTCCATTCTCACTGATGAGCTGTGAATTGAGGCACAAGTTGTGTCTTATTTCTCACCATAATTTCTAACTGAATCTTAGCTCACTTGGGTTCTATTGATTGACTTAATAAGTGAATCCATGTCACGCTGATTCCCGGAGCTTGGCCCTTTGGGTTCATTCATGTTGGTTCAGGTGAGAGAGTATAGATTGGAAATGAAATGATGGTCTGCCTAATGGGAGTGTTTTATTCTGTTGGAGCGGCACGGGGGACCTGTGTTTTCGGATGCAGAGGTGGGGATGCTGAAGCTAGAAGAGTAGGGACCACCAGCTCTAGCTTCTTTCTCCATCATTCTAATACTACAGTGGCTCCTGGTGAGAGCTCATTCAGGAAAATGGCTGCAGTCAGGATGGACCCAAGTGGGTTCCTTCTGTTATTCAGACCACTGGCATGTTTGGCTCCCCCAAACCTTTTTTGAGTTGATCTAGACTAAACATTTTCTGCTTCTGAAACCTCTAGGGGACTTAAATGTAATGATATAGATGTGTGTGTGTGTGTGTGTGTGTGTGTGTGTGTGTATCTATCTATCTATTGAGAGAGAGCATGAAACAGAGACAGAGACAGAAAGAGAAGCTGCGTAAAATATGACTTTGATAATATTAATAATAAACATTACAGCACTGTTGCAGGAAAATTAATAGAACTACTCTAACACTTCTTAAATCTAGGTCATATTATGGAGCATTTTATTTATAAAAATTTTTCCAAATACATTTTACCAATGAGAGAAAAACCTAAGGATAATGCCAGGAAGACTTTCCTACTTGGAATTGGGGGTGAACCAAATCCACATCTTTTCAACTGATAGTACCACTGACAAGAGAGAAGTGGATGAGAGGTGAATCGCAGCTAACTGGCCTATTTATTTCCAGAAAATAGGATTGATTGATTGATTGATTGATTTTAAGATTTTATTTATTTATTTGACAGAGAGAGACACAGTGAGAGAGGGAACACAAGCAGGGGGAGTGGGAGAGGGAGAAGCAGGCTTCCCGCTGAGCAGGGAGCCCGATGTGGGGCTCGATCCCAGGACCCTGGGATCATGACCTGAGCCGAAGGCAGACGCTTAAAGACTGAGCCACCCAGGCACCCCCCCCCCCCCAGAAGATAGGATTTAAACATTCTCTTCAACAGTTCTTACCAATCAAAGGATTAGAGCCACTCTGGCTGCCAAGTACAACCTCTCAGGAGGAAATGACCTGGAAGAGAAATAATTTTCTCCACCTCAAAATTGGAATAGGGAAAATATGGAAACAAATATTTTTGGTCTTATATTTAGTAATTTTAAAATTCCATCCTCAGCTTTCCAGTGCCTTTTTCCCCCACTTTAGACAGAATGATATTTTTTAAAAAAATTTTTATTTATTTGAGAGACAGAGAGCTTGAGCAGGGGGAGGGGCGGAGGGAGTAGAGGACTCCCTGCTGAGCAGGACTCGATCCCAGGACCCTGAGATCATGACCCCAGCCAAAGGCAGATGCTTAACTGACTGAGCCACCCAGGCGCCCCTAGACTGAATGATATTTTTTGCTCTGAGAATTTTAATGTAATTTTTTGGTGTCTTAATCACATTTCTTTATCACCTTTGAGACTTGCCCACTATTTAGAATGAATCATTTATTTGCTAAATTAAGAAAAATGTAGACAAAGTTTGTGCTTGCTGGTTGGGAAACAAATTGGAATGCCCAGATGCCAAGGGTGCATTGGCAATCCGCTCTGAGCCGGGCGCCCAGCAGCTGGCACCTGTGGTCACTAGTGGGTCTAATCCAATAGGAGACTCAGGAAGCTCCTTTCAATGTCAGCTTATCTGAAGGCTTATCTGGCAAAGACTGTTAACTTCAGGGCCACCCACTGGGTGTGAATCAGTAAATGTCAGATTTGGGAGAAAGCAGCCCCACCTAATCAAAGGGATGGTGGCACGGTTAGGGTTGAATGCAAACCAGGGAGCCCAGTTTAACTGCCTAAAGGAGCCCATCTATGTGGGAAGGCTGGCTCTCCCAAGGTGATGTAGGTACAGTCATCAAGGAAAGGGCCCGAGCTGTGCTGTGCGCTCTCAACCACGTGTGCTTTACAGGGAGCTTGCCTGTTACATGTTCATCACCTGACACTTTGACAAATTGTCTGAAGAAGTTATATGACAAAAGTGAAGGCCATAGGCTGTGCATAGTTAGACAAAATATTCTTGCACGTGGGCCTCAGAATCCTTAGGTAGGATTTTCATTTTGAGCTGGGGCCAATTTGTGTGTGTGTGTGTGTGTGTGTGAGTGAGAGAGAGAGAGAGAGAGAGAGAGAGAGAGAGAGAGAGAGAAAGAGAGAAATATGCATATCTCCAACATTATAGAAATTAATGGCATATATCGAAAAACATTTCTGAGCTCTGTCTCAGTGCCATGCTGATGCTAAGCTATAAGGGACGACAGAAATGAGTGAGGTACAACACCAGTCCCACAGACACCATGATCCGGTGGGAGAGCGACCAACACGTGGAAACAGTGATATGAAGCACACTGTGAAACGAGTTACAATAGGATATGATAAAGCACTATGAAAGTAGAGTAGATGGGTAGATGCATTTTAGTTGGCAATATCTTGGAAAGGCTTTCTGGAAGAATGGGCAGTGGGCCCAGGCTTGGAGGATGAGTGAGTTTAGCAGGCTTCCTTGGGGCAGAGGGGTCAGTGGAAGGATTCCTGGCAGAGGGGACTATATGAACAGTCTTCCGGGGAGAAGGTGCAGGCCTTGTGTGGGTAGCAGCATCACTGGGATGGTGTGGGGGCCGAGGGTGAGGGTGGGGAAGAGGAGATGGAGGATGCAGAGAGATGGAAGGAAAGGTAGTTCAGAGTGACACTGTGCAACCATCTCTGCAGGCACCAGGTTACTAACTCTGGCCTCTGCCGGGCACATGATGAAGTCATTGAAGGTATAGAAGTTGGGGCAGGCATGCGTGAGTGTATGCGCATGCGTGTGCTTGAGGGAAGGACGGGCAGGGAGGGAGGACACGGAGGAGTTCCGTGCTTTGAAAAGGAGCTGGGTTGGCAGTGTGGACGGTGCAAGGACATGAATGGAAACAGGGGAGACCGGTGAGCAGGATATTGTAGTAACTCAGCTCAGAGATAATGAGTTTCTATGAAAAAGAAGTGGGCATGGTAAAGAGGAGGCAGATTCAAGTTTTATTATGAAGGCAAAATTGCCAGGGCATGCTAATTAGAGCTGGGGGTGAAGGCACAGAAAAAAGGTACAGAGGCTCCCCGGCCCCAAGCGGGCCTGAGATGGAGAATGAGAAGGAACAAGTGTGCATATTGATGCAGCCCTTTATTAATGCACGTGGCAAATTGTTATTGAGGGGCTCAGGCACTGAGCTGGGGACGGGGATACAATCAATGATGAAGACAGATACATGCGGCTCAAATGGCACTGGGAACTGGGGTCAGAAAATCATGAGACTTGATTGGGTTCTACATTATGTAGACTTGGGAGTTGTCCTTCTAGAAGGGATTGGTGAATCTAGGTGGCTGAATGCCTCATCTGGAGGAAGTTCATTTGTGGGAAGAAGATCTCATAAAATTATCAGATCCCCCAGTCCTCAAAGCTTCCTTTAGCCTTAGAGTTCTTTTGCTGAGAAAAAGAACTCTAAGAAAGAAAGAATAATTGTTTCAGGGCTTCTCCCCAGTCAGGAGAAACACAAGAGTAAGCACCTGCATTATATAAATTGCTATATATTATATACACACACACACATATATATAGTATTTTACAAAAAATATATAAATAAATAATATATTTATTTTTATTTACATATATAAAATTGCCTTGAATTCAAGATCACCTGTTCTTTGCCTTTTCCTATGATTTTAATGCTATAGGATATTTAATCTTTCTTAAGTGAAGTCCCCTAGATTCAGTGACTCTTGAACCTAGTTAAAGTAATCAGAGACAATTAAAGAATCACTTTTCAAGGAGTGTGGAGGGTGCTTGGGCTCTGAGCTTGCCAGGGTCCACACCTTGGGAGGCTCTCCTTACATATCAGCCGCTGTAGCCATGGCTGGATTGTTTGCCCAGTTCTTGGAGATTGGCCTGATTGGGTTCACTAATGACTGGATTTTTCTTGGTATTTGCTTACATAACACTATCAGGACACATGTCTTAAATATTTTATCAGGTTTAAAGGGTAGTTTCCATAACATGGCATTGTATGGCCTGCAGAACAGACTTCGGGAGGCAGAGGGTCTTGGCCTGCACTAAGTGACGTAACTGTAATACACATTCTGATATTAAAAATTTGATTAAGTTGATAACAAGACTGTAGGTATTAAGGCATTGGCTTTCCCTGTATCCGTAAAGACAGCTATTAAAGCCTAGTGCACTTTACTTAAGTGCATCTCCCTTAGCTAGTATAATCGACTCCTGAACATAAAAATCACACGGTCCTGACCTGTGTCTATGCAGCTCCCTGGTTCTGGAGAACCAGGCATGGGCTAATTGCATGATTTGGCTGTTTGCATACCAAAATGGAGTTCAAATGCTTCTTAGGATAAGTGAACACTTGGAAGCCGAGTGGAAATTTATCCATTAACTGAAAAGCTGAATGCACTATAGGAGGAAGAAGAGCTGCTCTATTTGATTATTAAGTGTTTTGTAATCTGAAACTCTTAAGTTAACAAGAGTAAAATGAAATGACCCAGGAGGAGAATGTTTTTTTAAATCTTGAAAGGAGAGAAGGAACACCACCAGAGGAATTGCCAGGATCCTTTTAGGTCTTCTCTAGACTGCTAGCTGATTTAAAAACAGTGTCTGCTTTGAAAACATTTTCATATAAATGAAAATTTCAATGTTTCCGACCAACTATAATTATCCTAGGACACGGTATTTCTACCTGACTCTTTAAACAATGGGATCCTCAAGTTTTACCTTTGACTAACTAGCTCTGAGTCTCATGATCCTAGTTGGAAATACCGGCCATGGGTATGTTTTAGATTTTTCTATGGAAACTCCTTGGCTCTCTTGACCTAAACTGTCTTCTTGATGGGTCAGTCTGTTCTTAAATTAAATCAGTAATTTTTTACATTTGAGTGGGTGTCAGGGTCACCAGAGGGCTTAGGACACAGATCGCTTGGCCTTCCCCACCCCAGAGTGTCTAGTTTAAAAAGTCTAAGATGGGGCCTGAGATGTTTGCATTTCTTACAGGTTTCCAGGTGCTGCTGCTGGTCCCAAGATCACACTTTTGAGAAGCACTGAATTTGGCAATTGCTAAGCTCCCTTAACAGTGGTAGAAAATCCAATAAGCTTTAATGGAAGCTCTTCTCTCATGATAATGGATCAACTCAAAATAATAAAACCTCTTCTAATTTTCTATTCTTTAGAAAACTGATTTCTACTAGAAAGGAGACTTTTCACAAGTGCATTTATGTAGGGTAGTGGTAGAGTATTTGCAACAACATAGGGAAACCTTGAGGACATTATGGGAAGTGAGATAAGTTAGAGGGAGGAAGACAAATATTGTATGATATGACTTCTGTGTGGAATCCAAACAAGCCAAGCTCCTAAAAACAGAGTAGAATGGTGGTTCCCAGCGGTTGGGTGGTGGGGGCATAGGAAAGACGTTGTTTAAGGGTACAAGCATGCAATTAGTGGATCTCTTAAGTCCTGGAGATCTAATGCACAGTATAGTGAATATAGACAATGAGCTTGACTATAATCCTTAAACTTGCTAAGAGACCAGATCTTAAAAGAAATGATAATTATGTGACCTGACAGGGGTGCTACCATGGCAATCATAATACGTAAATGTGTCAAATCCACATTAAATTTAGATGATGTTATAAGTCAAATATATCTCAATTAAAAATAAATAGAAAAAAAATGGTATAGTGATATAACCTTAAATGTTGACTTCTGTTTCCAAGAAAAGGGCTAATTGACTGTTGAAATTTCTTTTTTTCCCAAAGATTTATTTATTTATTTTAGAGAGAGAGAGACAGGGAGGGGCAGAGGGAGAGAATGAGTCTTAACGCAGACTCTGCACTGTGTGCAGAATCCAATGCAGGGCTCGATCTCATGACCCTGAGACCAGGATCTGAGCCAAAACCAGGAGTCAGACGCTTAGCCAACTGCGCCACTCAGGCACCTCTGACTGTTGAAATTTCTATTTGTGAGTTTTATTTATCAGCAGAATGAATTTGCTGCTTTACAAATTTAAAATAGGCATTCAGGCTGGGTGATACTTCCTGTTGATGTAGAGGGAAGGCCAAAGTTAGAACCAAGCAGTGTTATTGGGATGAAAGGAAGTTCTGAGGCAAGTGTCAGGGTGGGGAGTAGAAAAGGAGCAGAGCAAAGCTGAATTAGAAATTAGCAGTGGAGGCTGTGTGCCTATGAGTGAACGAAACCTGCACCTGCCCTAGTGAATGTATGGGCTCCCCTTAGCCCCTTTGGTTCCTTTCCTATTACTTTCTTTTATGACCAAGGTCTCCACACGGAGGCTGCCTGATGGACAAAATCTACCTCCAAGAGCACTTTTTAAACTTTAACCACTCATCAATGACCTGGGTTTCTTATTAAAATGTAGATTATGGTTCATTAGGTCTGGGGTGGGGCCTGAGATTCTGCATCCCTAGTCAGCTCCCAGGTGATGCTAGCGTGGCCGGTCCGTGTTCACCAGAGCCGGCCTCACGGGCATGCACCAGTGCCGTCCTGCAGGGCAAAGCCTTAAAGCATCACCTGGCTGTCTTCTGATCTTACAGCCAGGCCAGCGATGCTGGGGTTGGCTTGCCTAACCACTGCCACATTCTAAGCCGGCGGCGTTCTGTTTCTCTCCTTGTCTGAGTGATCCTGGTAGGCCAAGGTCAGAGCTGGAGACTGTTTAGCAAACGCTCTCTCTCCGCTGTTATTTTTCAAATCTCTAAGACAGGCATCATTTTCCTCGCACTAAATCGTTAGTTTGACTTCACTTTTCAGATGAATCTTATTAACTGGTTTCTGGGTTGTGGAGTCACCTGTGGGTTTTGGACATTCCCCTTGATTCTGGGTTACAAATATGAAAGAGGACAAAGTAGGTGGTGGTCCCCATGACTGTCCCGGAATCACCAGCGGCTTCTAGCCTGGGGAAGGGCAGGCCAGCTCTCTTCATTTGCCTAAGTGCAGTCCTTTTCAATGCCTGATGTCTATCCAACCCCAGTGAGCTGCTGGTCCGGATAGTTCAATACATTTTTATTGAGCGCCTTATGTATCTAGGCACCGATGAGGATTCCAGTCTAGGTTCTCAGGTTGGTGATAACCCAGGAGAAAAACTTGGATGGAAGGGGAATTTGTTTGGGTGAAGCCTGAAAGAGAGTGTTCTATTGATCGGTGAAGGAGCAAGTAAAGATGCATTGCTGGTGTAATGGCAATGGGGTGGCAGGAATCGGGGTTATCGGGTAAACTGTCTTCCTTCTGATCCCTTCAGAATCTCCCCACTCCCCCCCCCCCCCCCCCCCCCCCCGTCCCTCAGGGCTTCAGCATCCATGTCAGGCAAAAATAGATCTGGCTGCTTTCATGGGATTTGCAACTTTCACCAACTTTTCCTCCAGTCACAATATTCAGTGATGATGTTTTGCAGCTAGCACGGGCCAAGTTCAAGTCTCTTAGTCTGAAGGCTTTTCCTCACTTTTGGAAAACAAGTATTTCCTAAGCACTGTGCTGGCCTTCATGGAGTGTCTCATAAACACCTCCCGAGATATAAATTGTTGTCCTGAATTTACAGATGCAGGAACTGAGGCCTTGTGAGGTTAATTTGTCAAGTTAAACAGCCAGTGAGAGAACCAGCATCCAGGCCTAGAAATGCTGACTTTAAAGTCCATTGTACTGGCTCCTGGGATTTGTGCACTTAAAAAAAAAGTTCCTTGAAGCTTTGTTCATTTGCAATTTTTATTTTCATTGTCCCTGATGAATGTGCTCTATACTTTACTATTCAGAAGAGCTTTAAAATTGTTTTAAAAATAAATAAAACTAAGTGACTTTGGGGGATTGGCTTTGGAAACTCTCTAGCTTGAATCTAAATATTTTAATCTCTTATTAGTTAATGCTATGATGATTTAGTCAAGAAGTGGCTCAGGCACAGTTAAGGATTGTCACGCCATCATTGATGTTTAATGCGCAGTGTTTGGATCTAGAGACTATTATTGTAGTAACTGGACCTCCTGGTCCAAAGTGCCTGGGATTTGAGAGGCAGGCGGTTTAGCCAGGCCCACAAATTAGGCCACCTAACTGGGACAATGTTGGAAGGTTTTCATTTGAATGAACCAAAAAAATCAGTGTATAATAAGTTTTAATTTACCTTTGGTTTCTAGTTAAACGTCACCTTCTCTCCCTTTCCTGTTTCATTTTAAAAGAGAATTTCCTTATTTTGTTATTCTTAGGGGCTCAGTTTGGAGGACAAAAATATATTCAGTTCCTAGGAAAACTGACATAAGAAACCAATAAGGCCAAAAGGACAAACAAAACAAGATGAAACAAAACACTGGCCTGGAAATCAGGAGTTCTGGTGTCCAGTTTCCGCTGTGTGACCTTGAATGAGTGGTCTAACTACCTCTGGCCTCTGATTCTTTACTGCGGAGTGAGAAAGTTAACCTAGCTGCTCTGTGAAGGTTTCTTCTAGTTCTAAGTCCTACTTTGCTAGTATTGCTTATTCCTATTAGACAAAAGCCTGAAAGTGACTGGGCCTCCCTCCCTCCCTCCCTCCCTCCCTTCCATCCTTCCTTCCTTCCTTCCTTCCTTCTTCCTCCCTCTCTCCGTTCCTTCCTTCCTTCCTTTTGCATTAGTCAAACTAAGTTAACTGCTATTAGAAAAAAAAACCTTGGTGGATTAACAAAATGGAAGTTTACTTCTTGCTTCTGCAAACTCCAACATGGCTATTTCTGCTGTGTCAGCTCCCCTGTGTACCCCTCCTACAGGCAGAGACTCAGGAATCCAAGTGAATTTCAGAGTGCCCCTGCATCCTCCAGGGTTCAGAATCCTCAGCAAGAGCGTCCGCGGGGGGGGCGGAGAGACAGTCTGGAGGATCTCACAGAGGTTTTAGGGGCCAGAGTACCTTCCCTTGGTCATCACATGTCACACGGTTCCACCTAGACAAAGTGAGCCTGGGAAACATGATCCTCTGTAATTGCCCAGGACAGAGGGATATAAAGGTCTGGTGAGTGCATAGCATTGTCTCACCCACAGTTCATTCATTTAACAAACATTAATTAAGAGGCTACTTACTCTAGGTCAAGTGCTATAATTGACCCTAGAACATGACAGACCACTCCCTTCTTATGAATCTTAATTCTAGTGGGGCAGATTGTGTGTATGCAAAATATGTATGTATGCAATATATGTGTAGAAAATTATTAATTCTGAGTTGAAAATAAATCACAAGGTAACAATAGATTTTTTAGAGCTTACACACAAAGCACCATTCTCAAGACTTTACGTGTGTAGTTATATATTTTGCCATTTAACCCTTACAGTAACTCAGTGAAGTAGATGCTATTATTAGCCCCATTTTGTATTTTAGGACATGGAGGCACGGAGAGGATAAAGACCTTGCCCAGGTTCAGACAGGTGGAAAGCAGCCGAGCCAAGCTGCAACCAAAGCCCACACTCTTGCTACTCTGAAAGCATGTACCTGGCTGGTGGAAATGTTCCTCCAGCTGTGACTTCCTTCGTACCCATTCATAATTAATTTGCTGAAAATTAAGAAACCCATCAAAGGGAATATGTGTGAAAGCACTTTGTAAACCGGGAAACATAATACCATAGCATGTTGCTTTCTCAAACCACACTTGGCCTTAGAATCTTTGAAGGCTTCCTGTTGTCTATTGCTTAAAGTTTAAATTCTTTAGACCTTCACCATCTTGCTTCGGTTTCCTTCTTTACTCCTCTTCTCGCCCTGCCACACTAGACAAATCACCTTCCCAGAATATGATCCAAATATTCTCAGCCTTTGGTCTATCCAGTTTCAGTACACCATCATTCGGCATCCTGGGCCAGCTCTAGGGTAAATCACCTTTGTGCCTTCCATACTAGTGGTGTAGTTTGGAGTGTTGGGGTCCAGAGCCAACAGCCAAGAAAGAATTCTGGAGCCATCTTTGGTGCAAAAAGGTGATTTTATTAAAGCCCAGAGACAGGACCTGTGGGCAGAAAGGGCTGCATTATAAGTGGGAGGGGTGACTGATGAGAAACTTGGGAGTTGGGGGAGGTAAGGAAAAAGAGAGGTTTTCAAAAGGACTTTCATATGCTAAAGAGGACTTACAAGATACTGGAGGCCTTGCTATTGTCAAGCTAAGGTAGTTTTTCCTTCTAGCAAAGCCTTAACCTTAAGACAGTTGGGAGTTTCCTGGAGGAACGTTACAGTCGGCTTGTCTCAAGATTTGTCAATGGGCTGCAGGTTATAAGGACATTTAATTTTATCTACACTTCCCTCTGCCTTTGTTTCCTACATCACTATGGAGGGGAGGGTGATGTTAGGGCTCCGTGAAACTGAGTCTACGGGTCTCTGGAAGTTAGGCTATTGATAAGAATGCTTTTTCCTTGTAAATCACTAAGACAATTGTTAACTGAGGGAGACTCCTGTCCTGCAGGACTGTGATCTCCGTTAGCTAACCATTTGTTTTTCCCTTCCCTTAATTTTAGGGCAGCTGGGAGTGCCTGTGGAAGGTCACGCATCCCACCTGGGAGTCTGGCGTGGGGCGGCTCGAGGTGTCAGCCTGTGCTTTGTCCTGAGCTGGCCTCCTGCTCCCTCGTTACTAGCACAGGGTAAGTGCTAAATAAATGCGTGGCAAATTAAATCACAGGTAGAAAAGTGAGGGGGAGGGGAGCCACAGATAATACAAAATTTAAGGAGATTAGGGCAGACACCGTTCCCCCCATGAGGTACAGATAGAATGGTTTTGCACCAGGCATTCTCCTCTTGAAACTCTTTGTTCTCAGAGGCTGGGAAATGGAAAGGAACAACAGCAAACAGTGTGGCCATCCCAATTCAGCTAGAACGCTTGGCTGGGATTATCCCTGCCCACCCCCCCCCAAAAATCTGTTCAAAATGGAGTTATTCCGTAATGTTGTTATTAATGTAATTGAACCATACCACAAGACATCTGGAGAAAGGAGCTATGCATGGAGATGCTTCACTTAATTACTTTGTACTGGGGGCCAAGTCTGAGCATACCTTTAAATGAGAGCTAAGGAAATAAGCACACAATTACTCAATGTCCTGAAATGAATACAGTGGAAACAAACTTAGAACCCACCATGGCAGATGGCTGGTGGCTGCCCAGCTACCATTCATTCTCTGCGTCGTCTTTGTAAAAAAGGACCTCGATGCGTCAGGATGGTGGCATGTCCACCCCTGGGGATGGATGGTAGGTCTCAGCCAGTGCTTCCAAACAGTTTTCATGACTTGACACATGGAAAATGATTAAATTTGTACAGTTCTCTGTGCTAACCTGGAGGGGGTTTGGAAGCATCAGTATGGGGCTTGGAGAAAACACATCTATTACATTCTCTTTGTATTAGATAATTATGATAAGAAAAATAAAAATATTTAGAAAGATATGAATTATTAAATTTGGATAAAACTTCCAAATAAAATATTTTCTATTCTTTTTTAAACAAGAAACTTGAGCTTGCTTCCACAAACCTAAATTTTAATAATCAGATTTCAGGGTTGAAATGATTAAATATAATTTCTCTTCCAGTGGGTTTTTTTTTTTTTTTTGGACAATCTCTTCAAATTCATGAAAGTCATCACAATTTTGCTCATACAAATTGATGACTAAAAATAAAAAAACTAGAACCATATTTACAATTCAAAATTTTTAATAGTTGAAATGATTTTTTTAAGTTTAACATTCTTTTGACAAATACAGCGTTAAAGTTTTATGTAATAATGTGAATGTATTATAAATCCAAACTTTTCATACCGAGGGTCTAAAAGTCGTGATGAAGGGTGCCTGGGTGTCTCAGTCGGTTAAGCGGCTGCCTTCGGCTCAGGTCATGATCCCAGAGTTCTGGGATCGAGTCCCACGTCAGGCTCCCTGCTCAGTGGAGAGCCTGCTACTCCCTCTCCCTCTGCCTGCCTCTCTGCCTACTTGTGCTCTCTCTCTCTCTCTCTCTCTCTCTCTGTCAAATAAATAAATAAAATCTTTAAAAAAAAATAAAAATCGTGATGAAGCTGTAATTTGCAGATCACATGAATGGGAATGTGTGAGAGCACTTTGTGAATGGAAAACATTGTAACAGAACATGTTGTTTTCTCAAACCACACTGGGCCTCAGGTAGGTTGGTAAAATGGTACATCAACTGCACATGGACAGAAGTTTCTGATATAGGGGAAGGCTGAAATTCGGGGTAGTCAACCAGAGCTGATCCTACCAGGGGCCCCTGTTTGACTTCCCTGATTCCCAACCCCTAAGGGCCACACTGAGACTGTGCAATCTCCTTGAACACCTGTTCTAGAAACCTCTTCAGCAGCCTCCAGACCACTTGTCCCAGTGTATCACTGCAGACTCTGCCCCAGTGCATGCTTCCATGGCTCAACATGCTGTCAGCAAGAGCTAGATGTTGCTCCCTATGCTCACCACCTGGAGGGACTACAGGGCACGTCATTGGACACCACTCTTCTCAGGCCACCCTGGAAGACCATGCTTGGTCCCAGAGATAACCAGCCAGAAGGGCTCTGCTACACCAGGAAATGAGGAGATCCATTTGATGCGGCTGAACTGTAACCCAAAGGCCTTATGCAACCCAGCACACCAGTTGGGAAGCTTGGGTCTAAGCAAGCACGAGGATCCGGTTTCCCACTACTGCAGCCTCTTTTGAAAGTAAGTGTGGCCAGATGCCCTCATATTGGCCAGTGTAAACACAACTGGGGGGTTGACCAGGGGAGGAGTAGCTTTGGGATAGTTTCCGTTTTCCAAATAAAAAAGGACAACAGGGAGTGTGCGTAGTGTTGATCCTTCTGCCTTCTTTTTTCCCTGACTGGGGATGTGTTCTAGAGCATCAGCAGCCATCTTGTGACCAGGAGGTAAGCGCAAGAAAGAGAAGTCAAGGCTACTGTAGAGCTGCTGGAGCTGACATCTTTCATTTCCGGATCAGTGCCAAGAGTCCTATCTCTAAATTTCCTATTATGTAAGAAAAATAAACCCCTATTTGTTTCAGCCTCTAGAAGTCAGGTTGTCCATTATTTTCAGCCCAAAGTATTATTTACACAAATATTTTATCCTGTACCTTAGGACATATAGGGAATGAAAAAAATTAGAGTTCTTTATCCATTCATTTAAAACAGTTCCATTCCTTAAGCAGAAAAATAGTATGGATATCCTTCATACATGTAGCTTGTAGGTGTGGAGAGCCACCTCCGATGCATATTCAAGTGTCAGAATGCCCTGGTGTGTGGAATGAGAATGAGCTGCATCTGCTGGCATTGGCTGGGGATGTGACATCTCCTTTCCTCCATCAGTATGACAGACACTCAAAAGGCTGAAGAAGTCCTTCTAGTGGTTTCTCATGGTAGCTTTAGGAATAGAGCATGAATTAGACCTTTACTGCTTCCAAGAAAAACTCCAGAACAGCTCAAGCAAAATAAGACATTTATCAGATGGACCTTGGGCTATCTCATGGTAAGACAACGCTGGGAGGAGGGTTGTGGTTGCAGTGAACCATTAAGAACTATTTCAACAGGAAAAGACCATTTCCAGAGCTCTCTTTCTGCCTCTTGCTTCTGCTTCTGCTGTTTGGGCTTTATCTCTCTCCCTCTCTCTCGCTATAGACAGAGTTCCCTTACCTGGCAGAAACCTGGATCCTGGTAGCTCCTGTTTTGCATCTTTTTGATTCCAAGCTACCAGACAGAGAGGGAGAGGAGAGACTGACTCTCTAGGTCCCCTACCTAAGTATCCAGTTGCTGGGGCTCACTGTTCCATTGGGAGTTAGGGGCAGAGTATTGGACTAAGAAGCTATGGCCAGAGCGCTGGGCCATGGAATCTCCTGGAGGAGTCAGATGATAGAGTGGGGGGAGAGCAATTTCCAGAGAAAGGTGTGGTAGCGATACTAGGCTGAGTTCTGTAGATAGGCACCACAGAAATAATTCCCACTTCACTCCACGTGTGTTTAGACTGACAAAGGAGACAAGTAAGGTACAGAAATCTGTGTTTGTTTAGGGTCATATAAGAAATCAATGGGCAATTTGGTATTAAAATGAAGAACTATTAATTCTGACTCCAGATTGTTACATTCTTTTAAGCTCTTGTCCTAGTCTTCTTTCTCTTGCTTTCTTGGAGGCTTATTGATAAATAAAAACTGCCATGTTTCCTTGTCACAAAGGCTTCATTAGTTATTATAGTACCTGGAGGGAGTTTTAAGACAAGAGTGTTTCTTTTTTTTTTTTTTTTTAAGATTTTATTTATTTTGACAGAGAGAGACACAGCGAGAGAGGGAACACAAGCAGGGGGAGTGGGAGAGGGAGAAGCAGGCTTCCCGTGGAGCAGGGAGGCCGATGTGGGGCTCGATCCCAGAACCCTGGGATCATGACCTAAGCCGAAGGCAGATGCTTAACGACTGAGCCACCCAGGCGCCCCAAGACAACAGTGTTTCTTAACCTCACCTTGAAGACATTATGCTGACATCCTTACAAACACAAACACACTGGAATCAGCTATGGAGATTATATATTAAAAAAAAAAAAAAAAATATATATATATATATATATATAGCAAAGGTCTTTCTTGAAAAGTGTAAGTGTAATCAGTCAGTTCAAAGAAAGAGAATGGAAAATCCTGGTAAACATGACAAACTAAAATCAGTCTCACTCTTTTTGATGGTTAGTTTTTATATTTTGGATATTGTGGCCTACCAACTGAGCCATAGTATCCAGAAAAATTCTTAGCTTGGTAAAAAAATTACTTTAAACTAATCTCTAATGAATATTCTATTTGTTTCAATTCCAAGCTTTCAATAAAAAGATAACTCATTAACCATTCATTCATTCAACAAACATTTGTTAACATCTACTCTATGCCCAGCTTCGCATTAATCTCCTCACTGTACTTTTTTTTCTTGGTATGTTTTAAGGGTAAACGACTCAATTTCTGTAAGCTGTTTTGGACAGAACGATTTCCCTTTAGCCATCATTTTCTCCTCACTCCCTTTTTGGAAATCCAGTTCTGCCCCTCAAAGTAGGAGCTTTCAATGTATGTAGCCCCACTTCCCTAGACACAGTTGATTGTACTAAGATTAAATGCCTGACCCCATCCTGTCAATGCGATTCTCTCTCCTGGGAAATCGGAGTAGAAAGACAGAGACTGAGTTGATGTTGGGTGTTTGAACTAGAAGACCAACGATATGCTGGAGACTGAGGCTGTCATTTTGGAGCAGAAATGAGGGGCCCACATAGAAACAAGTAAGTGAGTATACACACCAGTTTGCAGAGACAGAGAGAGAGAAAGGGAGGGAGAGAAAGAGAGATAGGAGCAGACACAGAACAGAAAAGAGGAATGATAAGCGGGGAGAGAGACAGACAAGCCAGAGAGATGAGCTATTTAATGACTTTCCAGAGTTGTTGGGATAGTTGCTACAGTACCTGGTTGGGCTCCATGAGTGACCTCTTACATCCTTAGAAGAAATCCACCTTCACTCCAGCCTCAGGCAGGGTTTCTCTTTCTTTAAGCAAATTCACTCTACGATTGACCAATGTCAGCAAGCCAACTTAAGTAGAAGAGTGCTCATTTAAGATAATACAAATGTAGTAATAGTAGATCACAGACTTATCCTGTGTAAATACAATCATGCTTAGATACTCAGAACAATTTTCTTCCTGTAACATTAAGGAATTAGAAATGTGTTGTGAACGTAGGATCTTCCTTTCTCATTTTAAAAACACATAGACAGCTCTCTTTCTGGGAAAGTGCAAGCGATTTATAGGGGACCTTTTATAGCCTACTGTGTCTATGTTGATTTATGGAAGATTGCTCACAGTGCTCTGATTCAGCCTCCAGTTGGTACAAGGAAATATGATAGAAGCAAAGACACAGTACCTGACAACATATAAGAAGAAACTTAGAGGTTACAAAAAAATTTATGGGTTTTCAGGTTTAAATACAACCATTTTCATTATTATTATTTTTTTCCCTAGGTCTACTAGCTACTACTTTTTGGATGTGATAATTTATCCACCCTTTCAGCCATTTTGAAAACCATCTATAGTTCCTAAAGAAGTAGCTTCTAAAGTGTGCAAGTCTAAACCCAGACTCTATATTTTAAAAACCGATATATTATTTTTTTCTCTTTTAAGGCCTAATTTTCACGCCTGTTTTGATAAAATCAGCATTACTGCCATGGGAACAGATCTCACGAAGTGTCTTGTTTTCAGTTACTTTGAAAAGGGGACTCATCGTGCTCTGGAGTTTTATGATCTCATAGTGAGGATACTTAAGGTTTCAAACCACAAGGCAGGTTGTGTTGATAAAGCACTGTTTTTGTTGGATAAGAAAATATGTAATGCAAAATTAAAATGTGATCCAGCAACCAACCAATAACCGACCACAATAGAGAGTATATGATAAAAGGACATTATGAAGCTCCAGGGACAAAGGGATGAAACACAGAATGGAGATTAGAGCTGCCTATCTTCCAAGTATAATTGTGGGATCATAACAATTTTTTTTTTAACCAATAGTAATGGCTTTGAAATTGCAAATGACTGCAGAATGGGCATTAGAAAGACTCTCTTGGGAACCATGAGTGGAGTGAGTGGTCTACATGTAAAAGTAACAGATGGGATTTGCCATTAGAACAGCAGTCATCTTCTCCCCAAATTGTTTTTTCTGTCCCAATTTCAAATATCCTGTCAGGTTTATATGTCAGTTGACACCTCCTGGTACTTGATTTTAAAATATGACTGTTGTGGCCACAGGACCAGGTGGTTGGGTTGGAGAGTTCTGAGATCAAGAAAGAAGACAGAAAGGAAACAGAAGCTTATCCATTCCCCAAACGTTTATTGTGTGCCTATTGCATAGGACTATTCTAGATCTTGGGTCACAAGTGTGGATGAAATAGAAAATGCCCTTGCTGTTGTGGGGCTTACATTCCACTTAGAGGAGACAGAGAATAAAAATGACCATTAACAAAAATTATGTTAGATGTTGGTAAATGCTATAGAAAATAAAGTCTGTGCCAGGCAGGTGAGAATGAAGAGTGATGGTGGTGTAATTTTATATAGGATGGTCAGGAAAGGCTTAACTAGTTGGGAGGCAGGTGAGGAAGTGATGCTGACACTTGGGAGAAGAATATTCTGGGTAGAGGGAATGTTTGAGGAATCTCAAGGATATTAGGGGAGCTGGAGAGGTGAGGGGGGAAGGAAAATGGTAAGGAGATGAGCTCAGGGAATTAATGAGGGTGCAGGTCATGGAGGACCTTCACAGAATTCGGCAGTAAGGACTTTGGCTTTTGCTTTGAACGAGGGGAGAAGTCCTTATAGGCTTTTGAGCAGTGGAGGGACATGGTCTGATTTCCCTTTCCAAAGGTTCCCTCTGGCCACCAGTAAGGAGAGTGTTGCAATAATCCAGGTAAGAGGTGCCGGTAATTTGGACCGAGCTGTAATAGTAGTCAGTGATCAATGGTGGTTGGATTCTGGCCACGCTGATGGATCAGACATTGAACGTAAGGGAAAGAGGAGAGTGATGACTAACACATTTAATGAAAGAAGTGGAGGGAAAGAAGGTAGAAGGGGAAGGAAGGGAGGGAGATATCTTGAAGAGTTCACACCTAAAGGGGCTAAAACTGACCTTAGGACTTTTCTGGAAGCCAAGCAGAGAATTCCAGGATTTGATTGCCTGAGTGGCCAGTATGTGCTTCTTGGCTCCTAGACATCTTGAACATGAACTTAGGCTGGCTGTTCTTCTTGACTGCTAGAATCTGTGGACCCCAAAGCGAAGTTTTGCTGTGTGGCCAACCCACTGTGCATGTGTTAGATTGGTGGCCTCAGCTGGGAAGCTGGATGGAGGAGGCAGCGGGAGCACAGCGGTGGTCTAGGAAGGAGAAAATCTCACCTCCTTCCATCCCTAGAGAATCATGACCCTGAAAGACCAAGCCTTGATTTACAAGGCAGGAATGAGACCATATGCAGAATAGAAACCATTATCCCCAAACCCGAATTTCATCATACAAAAGTTACATGTATTATTTGCATTTGAGTGCTTTATTATATTGGAATTGCAGTGATATTATTAACATTTGTACAAATGCACAAAATCTTGTCTCCTCTTGCTCGAAAGAGATGTAAAAATCTGACCTAGTTGAACAGTCTTAATGAACTCATTGTCCATTGGTAACAATAAATGTGTTCACGATGCAACAAAAAGCTTAACATAAAATCGAACATATTAAATGCTGCAGCAAGTATTTACATGTATGTACCCCCAATTTTTTTTCTCCTTCCAGTAAGGAAGGTGGTTGCTTTACAAATAGACAGACAAACATAAATGCTTTGCTGTTTACAATTACAAACAACCCCCCAGTCCAGAACTTAAAGTGACAGCACCTTTTTTTTAGGGGGGGGGGACTTCCTTAGTTAGCACTTTCTTTGCACAAGGCTAAACTTTTTTTTTTAAGTTCTAGTTTTGGACAATATCTATATTCCAATTGTCCTAGAATGTTGTGTTTGAATGGAGCCATTTTTCTGGGCCTTTTCAGAAGATCCCAAACCCCATGTCCTCTCCAGGGAGAACATTTCAAGCTTATCATTTCTCTAAGACAAACCTCAAAGGCAAAACTCCTCTCTCTGAGGCAGGTGTGATTTAGCAGAACGTAGAAGGAAAGAGGGTGAGTAGGTCTTCTCTTCCACTGGCTGGCTGGTTGGGAAGGGTCCCTTCTCTAAACCCCCTCCACTGGCCCACTGCTGATAACCTTTCATTATCTCCTGCCAATGCCACTGGCATTCTAAAGGAGCCAACTAGACTCTAATGAGCTTCTTGTGCATAAGATTTTAATGATATACTTAAAGCTAATTTATTCAGGTTCCACATTCTCAGTCCTGAGGCTAAAATGATTCTCTCTTTTTAAAAAATCCTAGAAAGTTCTATAATATGAAACTCAAGGTAGGAAATCCTAAATGGCTTATGAAAAGCTTTCTAAATCCTGGTTTCTAATGAGCTACATATTATAAGTTGGTCGAAATACAAGAGCTGATCGTTACTGATTCCCCTCTGATGATAAGCTTGGAAACATATCAGAGCGCCACTTAAGAATATTAATCTTTTAACAAATGCTGGCAATTTGGCCTTACCCCCTTCTTCAACTTGTGGTAAATAGTTTCTTTTTTTTTTTTTTTAAAAATAGACAATTTATAAGGAAAAAATATATAAACACTCTTTAAGCAATTTGGCTATAAGCATTAACATCACTGAAAAACTCCACAAGAAATAGTAAAATATTTTGAGCGGACGTACACTTTTTCATTTTCACAACATGAGGAGCTAGGGTTTTTGTCTTTGTTTTCATTTCTTTGTTTTGGTATTGAATTTTACTGATAAGTTTATTGCTTCCATGTCTTCTTGTCTTTCTCAGATTATCATTGTAAAATAGAGGTGCTGTCCCTAATTACGTCACAAGGCAACATTGTATTTTTGAGACCTAGGAATGAAATAGACAGGGCCAGGGTTACTTCAACAGCCTCAGAGAGACAATGGCTGGGACCACAGTCCATATGCACCATGGTGCACAAAAGAGTTAAGTCTCCTGGCTCATTCAGGACACTTTGGTTTGGAGGATGAGATAGAAAATTCTTAAGTGTAGCTTAGCTGCTGCCTCACATCTGTTGCATAATATAACTTTAAAAAAAACATGCTATGAATAAAGGGTTAAAGAGTATAAACTGGCTCTTCTCCTTGGTTTTCTTGTAGCAGGCTTCATCTAGGCTGATGTGAGGAACCTGTCTTTGCTTGGATACTAAGGAACGCACACACATGTACCTGGTGCAAATATTCTGTAGAGTATTTTAAATGATGCAGCTCAGAGCCTGAGGGGAAGGGTGGGGAGTTGGAAAGGGGAGAGCAGAAGGCAAGTCTGAGGACAGGGAGGGGCTCTGAGAGAGAACAAGAGAAACAGAAAGGGATCGAAAAAGCTAAAGTGCAATTTTAAAATATAAATTATTTTAAAAGCAGGAGACTCTAAATAGCTACTGTTCGCATAGGCACAGTTTTATTCAAATTTAAATGGGTTGTTTCCTTTTCCTTCTCAGATATACTGCATAATGGACCTTGAATGGCTTAAAGCTACAGCACATTGTTTGGGAAGGGGAAAAAAGAGCACTAAGGAAGCTGAATAGTGCAAGGCATTCTAGGAAATTGGGGTGGGGTGGAGAGAAGCAGAGATGAAGTTGTTTCTACACTTTTAAAGAAAGCTGTTCCAGTTATAGTTACTGATTCCCTTTAGCTGAACTCTGCTTCCTAAAGGAAAGAGCTTACTTTAAAAATTAAAAAAAAAAAAGGAAGAAGAAATAAATGTTTAAAAAAACCGTTCAGAACATAGATTAAAAAATAACTCACAGAGCAATAAAAATCCTTGAAATTTCTATGCACAGAGATCTAAGCAAAACATTTCCACCAAATGATGGAGAATAGCCATTTGAAACCCTGAAAAATGAAGATATACACAACTAGAGTAGTTTATTATGAACTAATACTTTAAAAACAAGTAGATCCTACAGAAGAATACTGTTCAAATGGAATGTTTTAAAATAACATTTATTAATAAATATCTTATAAAATTCTAAATTAATAGATTCCTGTTCAAATTTTGCTTTGGTCCTTGAATTCCACTGTATACACACATACATACATATATATTTTCTTAGATGGTTTTTATTAACCAGAAAGAAGCACATTCTATCCTAACTGGATGGCTAGTTTGATAGCAGTTACTGATGCTTAAAACTCCCCAGCCAGGGGCTGGTCTTTCACCGCAGCTGGTTTCAGGTTTTAATGGCAAACTCAACTGACACACCAAAATTTATGTAACAGGCAACAAAACCACCTGAACATTCACCACTGATGCCCCTCTGTTCAGAACATGGCACTGCATTTGAGTTCTTTGACCCGAGAGGCTCCAGAGAGCTTTTGCTCCAAGTAAGTCATCCTAATTATCACAGTTCATTCAGTGACACCGCACAAACTGCTGTCCCCCACAGGCGGCGTGAACACTGGGACTTGCACACACTGACGTGGACGTGGGGAGGGACGAGTGGGGGTGTAAAGGGAAAACATCAGCTTAACACAGGCTTTAAAATGAGTACGTTCATCCGTGGCTAGGATTTACTCCACCTGTCCTGGCATCATATGTTGGGAAATGTCTTTTAAGAAGAAATACGATGTGGATGCCTCAATTTAGGTTCAGCTGGTAGAAATGCCATTAGGGGTACCTATCTAAGTCAAGTCCCATCACATAAGACAGGGGAAGCACTGTAGAAACTTCCAGGTAGGCTGACAGTGACTTCAAAGGCAGATGCTGCCGATAAAAAAAACCCACACATGAATGAGAGGCATGTTGCAGGGCCCGTCCCTCCTCAGGATGGGTGCTCTGAAGGTCATTACAATGGATCCGTGAAGATATAGGTGGATGACCCAGGAACTGAGTGGGAGAGGAGAATGGGGCAGAAAAAAGATGTTTTCCCAGATTGGTAAAAAATGGAGGGCACGGAGGGGTTTTCAGGCAGACTGATTGTTCCACGGTCTGGTGAAGGCTGAACCTTCCAGTGAAGTACTTAATATTGATAAGCCGAGTGTTGGATTTGACCAACGAGCCTTTCTGTTCAGGGTTTCAAGACGCTCTGACAACGAGCTGGCGCCTTCCATTTTACTGTATTGCCACACTGCTAATGAACATACCTAAAGGCTCTAAGTATAACAAGAAGACAGTTTATTCTAATTATATGTTGAGGGCCATTTGCTAACGTGTGTGTGTGTGTGTGTGTGTGTGGTTGGTTTGCCTACTTAGCATAAAAAACAGACATAATTGAGCTCTATATAATGCACATCAGTCAAACTGTCAAGTTGCTGAATTAAGAAAACTCAGGCAAGTTCTTCACTACAGAGGCTTTCAGTTTAACAACTAAATATTCAATCAAGAGGTGGAACAGAAGTAAACCATAATTTTAGTGACAGCCCACTCCCTGGATATTCTGATATTACTAGTGGATTTTTTAAAAATCCATTTCATTAAGTGCTATGCATGCAGTAAAGAAAGAAAAGTTTTTGTTTACTTAAAGCAAAAAATAAGAAAAACATAAAAAAATTTAAAACCCAAGCAAACATTTCAACGAGCTCTTTCTTTTTTTTTTTTTTTTAGAGAGACGCATACGTGGTCCTAGAAAGGGGTTTTGAAAAAAATTAAATTTAATATCAGAATACAGATATATCTTAAATATTTCTTAGGAAGCCAGTTAGGTTCAACCATTCAGCTGTTACTGCTGGGATGCAAAACAAAACAACTATGAATTCAGTGTTTAAAATACTTAAAAAAAGATGTTTGTCTAAAATATAATAGAAAATCCTTTGCATTTTTCTTTTTTCTTTTCTTTTTTTAAATTTTTTTTGTTTTTTTGTTTGTGTGTGTGTGTTTGTTTTGTTTTTGTTTTTGTTTTGATTTCTAGACCACAAAGCCAGTCATGAGTTTCCCTGGAAACTCAAAACTTTCTTTTGAAAGCACTGCATACATTTAAAAAAAAAACTGTTGATAAATACTGATTTAAAAAGTAAGTTTTTAGATAAAACTGAAACTAGTTATAAAAATCATGCTTCACGACCCTCATATTTTCTTTTTTCTCCAAAATAGATTCTTATGCTATAGTGAGAGATAAACACATAGACACACACCCATACATGTCTTTCCCTTTCTTGAACTCTTATAAAAGCTACACCTTTTGTAAAATACTATTATTTTAAATCCCATGAATGTGTGTGCGTGTGTGTGCGTGCGTGCGCGCGCGCGCACACACACACACACACACACACTCATGTTAGGAGGTCAAGCATTCAAATGGAGATGAAACACCAGCACCTGTCTAGACTGCTAGAGGGAAACATTAGCCCCTGTTACTTGCGAGATGTGATATTAAAACATTAGCACAGTAGAATGGCTTGTTTCAAGGAGGCACAACTGTGGTTCGGGACTATATGCTTTCCATAATGGGCGAATCGATGAAAGTTGTTGGAAATATAAATCAGAATTATTCAGAAGAGTGGAGTAGCCACATCCATGGGATTCTTTCAGCAGCCAAAGAAGGCTTTGGCTGTTCTGGGAGGGCTGAAAGCACCCCTATGGAAACATTAGGTTTTCTTTCTCTCTTTGTTCCTCCAGTGGTGTGTCTACTTTCATCCACCAGAACAGCAAAGCCAGTTCCATAGGCTTAAGAAAAAAAATAATGAATCTTAGTCTATTAGCAGCTGATGATTGAACAATGTAATCTGTGTAGTGAATAGAGCCCTTCTGAATTATTATATAGTATATGGATTTTCAACCTTATAGACAGGCCATATAAAACCAGTTGTAATTCGAGGGTGTGGTGTTATAGCCCGCATAATCTGGACCTTCACAATCGAGGCTTCCAAGGCTCCCTTCCCTGGTGTCTCCACAGCTGGCTTTCAACAGTGCCTCACCTACGGCTAAGCCACATTTTATTTGCTCTGATTATTAAAAACCTTAAATCAGGCACATTAAACATCTCCTGCTTACCATTTTGTAAAAAGCAAGAGGTGAATGAACTCCAGCTGTGGGTTACAGGCAAGAAAAGCAATGGCTAGATCCATATTTTTGAGATTTCTTTTCTTTTTCCTTTAAGCATTATTTTCTTCTTTACCTGCAATGCTAAAGGGGGAAAAATAAAATGGAAGAAAGTAAAAATGAAGAGTACACAGGGAGCCTAGGAAAAAGTGGCAATGGAAAGGAAGACTGGAGGAAATTAGAGGACAATTTGAGGAAGTGGACCAAGAGGAAGAGGAGAAGGGGCGAGATGCTCGGTGGTTTTATTTGGACGTCAGCAGATCTTATAATTTTTTTAGGAAGAGAAAAATATATGGAAAAGGCTCTGTGTTTATCTGGAACTCTGGCGACATCACAGCTCAAACTCAACGTGTGTTACGGTGTCATCAGACTCACCACCCAGTTACCTCGCATCTGTTTACGTGACATCTAGGTATGCCTCATTTTGGCTAAAAGCGGCGGTTTAACAAGAGTCAATGTTTCAGGCAAAGGGCTGGACTGGTAAGAATGAAACTGTGTCTATATACAGAAAGAGTTCAGTTTATAAACAAGTTAACTGGTACCAGAAAATTGGAGAAAAGCACCAAAGCATTTCCCAAGCTGATAGATTAATTAATTGCATAACTCCCTTTTTTTCTTATATAACTAAGTATAAAAGACGACATTTCCATAATAACTATAAAAATGAAAGCCAGTCTCTGAAGGGCTGAGGAGTCTTCCAGGTCTGAGTTAATTCTAAAAATGCCCTTAAAAGAAAGGACGCATGATATGCGACAGCTCTTCTTGGAGGCAAGGTCTGACCCACCGGCGGATTTTAAAGGATGGGATTCAGGTCTGTTCTGTGAGTGGTAAGCTGACTGAGGGTGGAGCTTCCCACCACCTCGCTCACTGCGGAGGAAGTGGTGATGGTATTATGTTGGATGACCTGCTGCTGAGAGCAAGCTGGGACGGGGCTGGCAGGAGGGCTGCTCTCCGGACCTAGGAGAAAGCACACACACACACACACACCAATATAGCTCTTCTCGGGTGGACCTGGGGGCTACTCAGGGGAACATTACTACGTGTTTACTAGAAATAGAAGAGTTTCATACATTTGCTCCTGGACGTTAATTTCAAAACTTTGTTTTAAACTGTAGTCAAAAGCTATGCCTTCCCACTTTATAGCTACAAGCAAAGCCATGCTTTCTATACCAGCCACATGATTTCATGTGTTCTTGAGTCTTGGTATGTGAACTTCCCCATGTTTGTATCTTCAAATAGCCATCCATATATCAAATGTGGAAAAATACTCACATGTGGTGGGAGAATCTGTGTTGCTCAATCTAAAAAATTATTTGAAAATAAATTGACCTTCAGCCATGAATCCCTGCTCCTCCCACCATCCCCCACTCAGCTAGCATTTAACTTATGGATATTCTAGATGCAGAAACTGGGGCTAGAGAAAGGGATTCACTTTACTTATTGGAAAACTAAGATGAGGTCACGAGCTTTTCAGCCCAGTGAATAAAAGGCAGCATACCTGCAGGCACTGGATGTGATTCACCCAATGCCTCTACCCCAGCCCACTGATTTCTCTGGAAGGCAGCTAGCCCACTGGTAGTTGGGCTCCCACAAGCTATTTTCCTACTGGCTGTGGAATTGGGATTTGGTAGGATTTTACAATGTGAAATGCCAGGGAAAGTCTAGTCAGAAATTATCGGGAGGTGGTGGGCATGGGGATGGGGTCAGAAAAGAGGGATCCCTCTGGTGCAACAGTCTGGCAGCCACCGAGGAATTCTACTATGATATCTGCTGGGGTGTGCAATCTACACTTTACTTTTGCTCGTTCAGTAAAATCCAATGCAAAATTAGTGGCAAAAAAAAAAAAACAAAACAAAACTGGACACTAAGAAAAGAAAAAAGTCAACGACTTACTTAGATATCCTTGTGATTCTTTCTGCATGGCTGTTATTGGACAGTCTTTATGCGTTAACAACAACTGTTTCAGCTGTGCCACCTCATTTTTCAACATGGACACTTCATTCTGGAAGGAGACATATCAAAGCCGTGTTGAAAAGACCAGAGAGTGTAAATCCCCATGCACTTTCAATGGTGATATTGGCAAACTTTTCTGTTGTGTCTGAATGACATTAAGGGTAATATTTAATGGGATTCACCTGAAAATGTGTAGCTTGCCTTTAACTTGGTCCTCACATTTACCAGGGACTTTTTGAAAAGACCAAGTTTTTAACTCAAGAGCTGAAGCCTATTAAAAGTCCAGAGCACAGCCTTTAGGTAGTGGACTCTGGAGCCAGGTGTCTTGGGAATCTCCACTTTACACTTACTGGGTGACTCTAGGCAGGAAACATAAGCCAGCTTAAACTTCAGTGACCTTGTTTATAATTGGGGATCAAATCGGAATAAAGTTCTTTGAGTTGTTGTGAGGACTGAATGAGGCAATAGATGTAAAACTCTGAGAATACTGCCTGGCACATACTGAGCAACCACTGAATTTAGGTATTCATAATAATCATCTTCACACTGATAAGCTCAGGTTCATGTACAATCTGTGAAGAAAGTGAATGTTGCACATGCATTGAGAAGAACTGAATGGCAGAATTAGTGGCTTCAAACTGAAATGTCCTCAGAATAAGCCAACCGATCTACCATCAGATTTCTCAAAAGAATTGCCAAATGGGCTATAGTTCCACAGAGCGCATCCCTGCCTGACGTCTGCTTAGCAGAAGGCATCAAAGCACATGGCACAAATGTTGATTCTCTACTAGTGGGATGAGGTCCGCCCAGGAAGGCGAGGGGCAATGAAGTTTTGGCTACAATTAAATTAATTTGATTGGTTCACTAACTAGTTTGGCTAATTTCAGTCTATAAACTCTTCCTGCCATCAATAATCAGGGTGTTGTGGATTGCATGTGTGTGTGTTTCTTTTTTTTTCTTTAAAGATTTGATTTATTCACTTGAGAGAGAGAGAGAGAGTACATGAGCAGGGGGAGAGGCAGAGGGAGAGGGAGAAGCAGGCTCCCCCCTGAGTCAGGAGCCTGATGTGGGACTCGATCCCAGGACCCCGGGACCACGACCTGAGCAGAAGGCAGACGCTCAACCATTTGAGCCACCCAGGTGCTCCCTGTGTGTGTGTGTTTCTTATTTACTTAGATAAGTGCCTCGAATCTCCACTTTATGTGGTAATTCACAAAGACCAATTCATAGCTTTGTAGAATAATGTACTTGGCACCACTGTCTACAAATATAAATGAAGAATAGACTGGTTGGTTCTAAGGTGCTTCCACTTGATAAAAGTAAACTGTAAACACAGCACCATCTCAAACAAGCCATTTTATAGTTGTGATAAATAATACCCTCTCTCTGGCCAATGTTCATTCGTGGCTGCCAGGCATTGTACTCCACATGTGGGAGCCTTTAAAAAAATATGCACACAGAAAAGGGTGTTTTAACATTGCTGTCATTAAGTTGTATCTACACTTTCATTATGAACTTGGCTTTTCAGGCATGTATTCATCACCTAAAAAACTAAGTTTGGGATTCTAAAAGTTAATTTAAAAACATTTTTTTTTGAAACTTGTTTTAAGGAATACCTCGCATTTCCAAATTCATTTGCAAAATATAAGTAATCGAATGGTGAGTAACATAAATAACAAAATAGTAAGAATCTCACCTACAAAAGCTTTTCTCTTCTCCAAATTTTACAAAATAAAAACGCCTATCTGAGAAATTAGCATTAATAGGATAAATAAATCACTTAATTGCTCTTAATCTGAAAACATTCAGGAGGGTGAATTGCATCTCCCACCTCCAAAGGAGTGTGATTGGTAAGGGGCCCTATCAAAACCAAAATTGACCCCTGTCAATTCTGGGGTCAGTGGGACAACTTTATTTTTAGGACAACTTATTGTAGCCTTAAATACTAATTCTTTCCTCTTTGATTTTATGCCCATTTAAATTCAGACAGCCTTCCGTGCTTTTCCCAGATGCCCTTTGCTTAAAATAGCATGTGTAAAAGAAAGTTACTTTTAGTCTGTTAAATAGAAGGCAACCCCTGGTTAAAAAACAAAACAGGGATGTCTGGGTGGCTCAGTCGGTTAAGTGTCTGCCTTTGGCTCAGGTCATGATCCCGGGGTCCTGGGATTGAGTCCTGCATAGGGCTCCCTGCTCGGCAGGGAGCCTGCTTCTCCCTCTGCCTGCCGCGCCCCCCTGCTTTTCTCTCTCTCTCTCTTTTTCTCTCTGGCAAATAAATCTCTAAAACAAAACAAACAAAAACAAAATGAAAATGGAGAAAAAGAAAAAGAAAAAATATATAATATATAAAACTAATTATATATATAATATATAAACTAGTATATAAACTAATATATAAAACTAATATATATATATATTTGGCCTCAAAATGAAATGCCATATTATTTGCATTTGGATTATAGATACAGCACTTTTCTAAAATCACAACCGTCAAGACACCTGCACCCTAAGTTTAGCTGCAGATAATGCAGACACTCTTTCTTAGAAAATGGAGTCAAGCTCCAATTTTTACTAAATCCTCCCACACTTTTCTTCTGTGACCTAGGAAACAACAAATAAGGAAAATAAAACAAAACAAGACATAAAACAAAACAAGATTCTCTTGCTTTCTTACACTTCTAGAAGAAAAAAAAAAAATTCCACCTGGTGGCCATCTTGGAGAGATTGATTTTAGTCTCTGTTTTTCCCCCAACTATGTCCTGCTCCATCCCACCTTTTCTAGGCAGTGTTCAATCTCCTAGGCACAAAATGTTCATAGCCCCTTCCTTAAAAAAACACTCTGAATTCCGTTCTTTGGGCTTCTACAATCACAAGGAGCTAACTGCCTACAATACTTGGCACACCCCAAATTGTTTCACAATAAACCTTTTGCTTCCATGAGAGGCCACAATAAAACAGCGCCAATCACCGCTATGAACAGCATATGTGTCAAAGCCCCGTACAAAATAGATGACTTGGGTGGCACTTTTTGTCTATGGAGAGCAAAGCACTTTATACATTGTAAGTATAGGAACGGAGGACCTGGGATTTCAAGGGTCTGTAAAAGTGTAGGAACCTGAAAGATATGTGTGAATAAGGATGTATTTCTTAAAGTAATGTGTTAGTAATTATGTTAGTTATCTTACGGTTGGAAAATGAATGCTGATAAATATTCTCCATAAAGAAGAACAAACAGCCTCTTGTTTAGATCGTACACAGGTAATTACGATGCTGATAAGGATGAAATCAAAGTCTAACGGCCACAGAAGCAACAGAAATTCATGGGGCAGCTTCCAGCAGGAAAAAGAGCTCTCAACGGGGGTTTCAGAATAATACGGTTGGGCCTCCCCACTTGCCACATCAAACTAACGTAAAACAAGACGGTGGGACTAGTTCTCTAGTTCCCGCCGGCAACATAGTTGTTTATTCTTGGAGTGTTTTGTTTTGCCTTCTGTGGAGAAAGCTAACTACCTAATAATCGAATGAAGGACTCGATCTTTACTTTTTATTCATTAGTTAACTGCTTTTGGTATTCTCAGATAGGCTTATATTTCGAGTCTCGCATTTCCTGAGGGAGCACAGTTTGTGTGCTTCCAAATCTTATCAGGGCAGATTCCAAAGCTCTATCTACAGTTTCGGTTTAGCACACAACCTCGCATCCTTGTGTAGGTCCACACTGTTGACAGAGCCTGTCAAGCCTTCATCAGATTCCACAAGGGAGGCTTTGGATTAAGAAAGGTTGAGAATCACTGCCCTAGAGAAAGCAGGGTGGACCGTGGGCCGTGCACACGCATAATCATCTTCAAGTCCCCACACTGACTGACAAAGGAGATGCCAGATTAGATTTTAAATAAAAACCCTTTTGAAGGGAACACAAGTAGAATCACCTTGAATTCATTTTGGAAGAGAATCACCAGATAGCAAATGTTTCAAAATGCATGAAAGAAATAAAATGTTGCCTGCAGCTCTAGTAGGGAAATAAAAACCAGGCCTTCCGGAGGCACCTTCTTACTCTGAATTACCTTGCTTTATGAACTGAGGCAAATCACCAATATTTTTTTACTCCCCTGCGTGGGTTATAGTAATTGTCCGAGGTCTTTGTATAAAAGTACTTTACAAAAGCCAAGTATTAATAATCAGGTATGAATTACCCTGTTGAAACAGCCCTTCATTTTTTCATTTTTTGAACCTCGTTTGGGTTTGCTACCCTAAAGCAGTTAGCCATTGAGATAGGGACTGTTGGAGGCTAGGTGCAGTTGAATTAATCTGTTCTTTCACCCATAAGGTTGTCTGGGGGATGAAGTAGTGCCCTTCTAGAGACATTCAACACCATAATAACATACTTTAAACAAGTACTCCAAGAAGTCCCTAATAGCTACATTTGCAGTTTTTGGCTTTGGGGATGTCATTTTGTTAATATGATAAACCCAGAATGCTTTTTGATGCAAGCAGTAGTCTGTGCCAAAAAAATAATTATCAAAATGGGCCCTACAAGATAGCCCCTCCCCGCTTATTTTTTTCTTTTTTGTAGATTAGTTGAGGCCAGGTTTGGTTCACGCTACAACAAAGGACTTTCAATTTGTAAGGCAACAGTTCCCATCTGGCCTATTCTCTTGCCAAGTCCCAAACCTGGGCTCATGTGTCTAAAATTTCAGCAGCGACTTAGGCCATGTGTCTTTGCACTAAAAAAAAAAAAAAAAAAAAAAAGCAATTATTTCCATGGGCGACCAGATGATTTCCATATCGTATGCTGCACACAAACAATCCACTGAGCATCCCATCAGTTGCTGATGAATTCAGAGCTGATCTTAGCTACTCTGTCAGAGAAAAGCACGTGGGTTCCTTTAGTTTAAGAATTCTCTACAATGAAAGATCCTAGAGCAGTGGGTTGGGTCAAGAGAAGACTTGCTTGGGTCCTCCTCCTACTACGTGCTGTTTGTGTGACTTTCGGGAAGACTCCTCATGTCTCCCTGGCCTCAGTTTCTCCCTATACAAAAATGTCAGATCGTGTGATTTCTAGTATTTCCCTCAATTCCTATACCTGTGTTGACCTCTTGGGTACAGATTTGTTGTGAGACAAGGAAATGAAGTCTGGGAGTTTTTGTTTTCTTAGGTCTGATTTTTTCCAATCTGAAACTCTGCAGCCCAGCTAAAAGGTTCTAAGCTGAAAAACAACTCAAAAGTGGCAGCTGGCCATCCAGACCTTGGATATTCCGTTTGGCTAGAGTTTGTTTGCTTAGCACCTTCCATTGCTGTTTACTTAAAATTTGGCTCACTGGACCAGCCTCAAGAGAGACACCTTTTTCTTTTGACAAAGGTCCAGTAGGAGGGAAAGGGTCATTCAAAGGTAGCAGAATCTGCATATCCGCTCCAGCATCACAAGGCATGATGCAGAGCACTTAGCATCACTGAAAACACGGAACGGCTGTGGTTTCTGTCTCTCTGAAGCAAAGCAGTGGTTGGAAAACACAAAGAATTTAGTCTTTTCAGAGACTGTTCCTTCCTTCCCTTGAGCACTCCTTTAGCAACCAAAAATACTGGTGCCTGTTGATAAACCAAATAGAACTTTTTTCCCCCTCATTTTTGGGGGATAGAATTCTAGTATCTTTTTTCCCTAGCCATGTATGGTTCTAAAGAGTGGTGGAAATTAATGGATTAGGGTCTTGTAAAGGGTAAATTTACCTTATGTGTTTTGTTAGAGCAATAACATGGAGGCATATGCCAAGTCATGAACATATCTGACCACAAGGTAGACCAGCATCTCCACTTTCCCTGGATCTCTGCTATGATCTCTTTCTGTTTTCAAGCTCCAGCACCATAGTCAATACGCTGAAATATTTCTGCAAGGACTCATTTTAGTTAAAACTGATTTAAACATTCGTTGGCATCTGATATGTGCCAGCCGGCTATTCATGGCTCCTTCACTTAAGGCAGTGGTTCTCAATCACTAGGGCTGATTTTGTCCCCACAGGGGATATCTGACAATGTGTGGAGACTTTTTGGTTGTCACAACTTGAGAGTGGGGTAGAGGGTACAACTCATATTTAGTGGGTAGAGGTCAAAGATACTACTAAATAGCTACTATGAACAGGATACAATGGAGAATTATCAAGCCCCAAATTAAATAGTGCCAAGATTGAGAAATCCTGCCCATTTTCATGGTCCTCTTGCAAACCTCAGAACTGGTAGCAAATTCCAGGGATTTCCACACTTAAGTCATTGCAGAGCCAGTGTAATGTTTGCTAGATCCACATGCACCAGAGTTTTTATTGACTTAACATGTTTGTACAAATTAACTCATTATTTAATATTTTAGCCTCATCCTTACCAAGAGTATCTATGAAATTGAAGTCCTGATGTTCTAATTACATTTTTCAATACACATAAACATAAAAACATGATTACTCTGAATGTTAAAAGTGCTAACCATCACCTAAAAGCTTCTCACATACCACTGTGGCTATAGGGATTCTAGAACTGCAGATTTTCAAGTTGCAATGACTTTCAAGGTGTTAGGAATCCAGCCATCCCTCTGTGGCTCGACTCCCTTCAATCACATCCTGGCCAAGTGGGCAGGCAGTCAGGGCTTGGACACTCCAGAGATAGGGAACTCATTCATTTATTTAACAAGCAGATATTGAGTGTAGACACTCAGGGACTCAGCAGGTTAGCTCGACACTATACTAGAAACAGGGGGTAGGGAGCAGGGGGAGAAGGCAATAAGATAAGACACAGCTCCCACCTTCATGCACCTAGAAGCCACTGGGAGGACTGTTTACTGTATTTCCCCCATATCTGCTATATATGTTCCCCATTTTCTTTCTCATGTCTATCACAAAAAGGATGATAAATTTAGGGGAAAATGTGACCATCCATATGCAGTCCATGCATAACCCAAAATTTCTTTACATATTTGCAATTTATACATTGGCTGCTCCAAGGGCATTTCCAGTGAATGCACTGAATATGCAAAAGTTTTGGGGGTTTGGCACCCCTACTGTTCCTTTCTAAGGATGCACAGAGAACCAGGTGGGGGAAGGGAATCTACAAACTACTAAGGTACAGATCCTCCCTATTTGGGGCAATCTTTTCCCCCTTCCCTCCACTCTTCAGCCTTTCTCTCTGCTCCTAGAAGCACCGGGCTACAATCCCTAACTCTTACTGCTCTCTCTGCATACTTGTCATGTAATCGATTTAGTTGCTCTTTTTTTGCTGGTGGAGAGGGCATTCCTTATCGTGTGAGAACAGATTCCCTGAATGCATCATTTGTATAGCATGAAGTCTGCTGGAGCGGCCCTGGTACTAGACTTTTCTCCCCTTCTCTCAAATGCACCCCGAAGGGGCCTTGTTAGAAAAATGTCCCCTGTTGAGCCACCCATGAAAGGGAAAAATCCCACAAGATTCAAATCTTGTTGAGTTTGAAAACGAGATGGGAATAATGTCTTTTCTTCTAGAGCAAAATAATAACCATAAACGTTCCTTTCCTCCATTAAACCAAACCAGAGGTAATCTGGTAGAAGGCAAAGCAACCCCCTCCCTGGTGAATATAAAGAACTACGCTTGGGCTGAAGATTTATTATGTGCTAGGAACCGGGGAAACTGCTTTGTAGACATTAGTTCACTTATGACTCCCAGCGACTCTCTGAGGTTATTATTCCCATTTTATAGATGAGGAAACTGAGGGCCAGGTTAAACACAACGAATTGCTGAACAAGAGTGTGAACCTCCATCTGACCAAACCTGTACTCATGGCCCTATAACTCAGTTGGGCAGGTTCTCCCTTCTCAGAGCTTTGTAGGCAGGTTGATTTAAAACTGAATGCTTATTTTGTTTTGTGCAGTGTCGCGGAGCGAATAAAACTTGGGGAGTAAGCCTGCATGCAGTTGCTCTGTGGGCAAATGTGCGGTATTACTGTTTAGGTCAACAAGTGCCTGCTGGGGGCAGGAAATGCCAACCGTACACAGGGCCTTTGAGTCCTGAGGAAAGAGACAGCGGCCTGCACCTGAAGCTGCATGTTTGTCTGGGTGAGTTCTTCTGCTTTCTTTTCCAGTGACATCACCCAGACCTTCCTCTTCTGTCTGCAGCGGGTGGCAGCTGCCCGGTTCCGTTCCAGAAATTTCCTCCGCCTCTCATCGGGATCCTCGTCCACCACCCTTCGCCGGCGCCCCCCTGTGGGCTGGGGTGGCTGTATTGTCTGGGTTGGCTGCATCTGTTGTGTCGCTGGTGAGACCTGTGGGGCACGAGAGGGAGGGGGGTGATGGGGACAGAGAAGGAACGTGCTGGGTGAGAGAGGAAACCCAAGCTGGTGTTGGAACACAAAGCACAGAGAGCTGATTGCTTTAGTAAGCAGATCGAACTTGTTTTCTAAGAACGAAGTCAACAGTGAAATCATGCTCATGAAAAGAAAAAGCATTGCCGAACTATCTTCTGTGATACTTTGGCAAGACACAGAAACGACTTGTGAAACAGAGTCAAACAGATTTTTCCCTGACAGGCATTTGGCTGAATTATGGCAGAGGAAATATTTTTTTTTTCTCCTTCAGATGTTAAACATGTTTTATTTAAGTGCGTTTTATAAAGGTTTAACGTGCCAATGCAGGGCTACAGGTGACAACAGAGATCAGGGCTATTGTCACAATATTGACGAGTCTTCTGTCATCTGTAGAAAACTCCTTCTGGGCAGGTTTTGAACTTTCGTTTTCCTGGTGTTAAAACCATGTTCCTAGAACACACTTCTGGGACATCATCACCACTGTGACTCCTACCAAAAGAACCCTCTGAAGCCCAGAAAGCAGCTTGAAATCCTATTTTTGCCATTTCAGAGTTCTTAATGCAAAGGGCCTAGCTGGACCGGCAAATTCCAGATGGGTCCATCTGCTCCTTGGAAATCTGCCAGAGACAGGCCTTTCCAGGTGGCTGGTAGCAGGGCCTATGCAATGGATGCCCAGAGCAACCCTGAGCCCCATAATACACCTGTCTGTGCTACAGGGAGGGGTGGCTGGGAATCACCAGATATTTACATTGTAAGGAAACCCTAGGTGTGGCAAAGCACTTCATCAAAAAGTGTTACTATACTTACAGATTCCTTCTAAGAGCTGCAAGGGGCTCAGCAGTGCCTAAAGTTTTGGAGACTCCTGCCCACACAGCTTTATTTCCCTCCATGAGGCAGACACACAGCACTGAGTGAAATTTCCAAGACTGACTCTTTATGTGTCTGGACACCTAATGCTTTCCCTAATGCACTGCACTCCTTCCCCCTTTCTTCACTCTCAATAAAGGGTATTTTTTTTTTCCTTCTCATTTCTCAGTCACTCAGGCTTATGGCTATAATATCTATAAAGCTGTTTTACAAGAGACATTTAACCTACAGAAATAACAGGCAAAAAAAGTGTTTAAAAGAAAGTGCAGCTACCTTTCCTACCACATTCCAATTCTATGATTGAAATCAATCAGAATGACTGTAATTGCACTAATAATGGCTACTGGTTGACGTTGGCTGACTGAAAGTGATATATTTTAATCCTAAACTCTATCAAAGCTAATATGACTCACTGTAGAAGAATCAGGCTCAGGACTGAAGTTGGACTGCATCTTGGCAATTTTATTTAAACCAGAGACATTTTCTAAAACTGCTTATTGGTGATTCCTTTCCTCCCAATCACAGAGAAATAACAAAATGTATTAATTGTCGAAGGTCTCACCAGAGTGGCTGGTGAAGATATAATCCTTGTTACTGGCAAAGGTTTAGCACTTGTCATCTCAGATGCTAGCTGCTGAGCTAACTACCTCAAAGCAAAGCATTAGGAAGGAAACTGCAAACTTGGCCATTTTTGCCTGTACCATTTCTTTTTGAGAATTTGTGATGTCTGGATAAGATTCTCAAGTACGCAAAACTGGGTTTGAATCTCCATTGCCAAGACCTTGCATTTGATACTGTATTCTCCCACCCCAACTTCAACCAACCTTTATCTCTGACACTTCTGTGCCTTTTCCCAAGGGGGTAAGTTATGTTGTGGTTTCAGGCTCAGTCCAGGTTCAGGGTTCAAAGTGTAGTTTGGATAAGAGAAATTCCTAGTGATTGAGGAATGACACCAGGACTCCGAAATCACATCCTTACGTGCAAGAGAATCCTAAGAAGCCAGGAGAAAGTGCAAATGCAACCCTAAGACCAGAATTTATGTCCCTGGTAATTATTGTTACTTATTTTATTTTTAAAATAGAATTCTGTTGGCATAGATGCTCTGAAGCTTTTGATAAAAATATAATGAATTGTTATTTCATAAAGACAAATTTATTCCAAGTCATGTTAGAATCTCACAGTTGGGAGGGCCTTAATGAACTTCTGTTCCTAATGTTCTAATCATCGTATGCTTAAGCAATATGACAAGATCTCAGTAATCAGCCAAGTTCACATAATTTAAGAGTGGCATTTTGAGTATTGTCTGAATGATCTTGTTCAAATTTTAACAAGAACAACCTGTACTCTTTCCCTTTAGTATGGGATTAAAAAGCAACTGTTTGTGCAGCTAATTATAATGCAATTAACTAATTGCATATACAATTGGCCACTTACTGACTTTAAATGGAGGGCAATTGGCTAATTGGTAATTAGCTAATGAATGGCTTTTATATTCAACTAACGGTTAAACTTGTCCGTGAAGTAACTAAGCTGACAAGGCAACTAAAACTCGATGCTATCCTTTTCCTTAAAAAAATAAGTACACATGCGAATTTATTTGCCTGTTTTTCACTTCTAGTTTTCTTTGTCCCTTCTAACTGTCTCCATGTCCTACTATGGCGTTTGACTAAAAAGGTGCTTTGGACGTCATTTTATTGCTGAACTACTTGCTAAACGTCTATCATGTTACTTCAGTTTGGAATTAATCATGGCTAACATGTACTGATTCCTGTGCCAAGGGCTTTACAGACATTCTCTTTAATACTCCTAAAAGTCGATGAGTTTTGTCTATTATTACCCCATTTTGCAGATGGGATGACTGAGGCTTAGGGAGTTTAGCTGACTGACCACAGTCACACAGCAAGTGAAAGAATGTGGGAAAAGAATTTACAGGTTTCTCACTCTAAAGCCTGCACTCTTACTTGCTATATAGAATTCCCCCAAGTACCTTTGCAAAAGTAAGCTGACCTAATGAATAAGCTTATCTATTGAACAGATCAGAGAGTTGCTTGTGAATGACCCATTTTGTGGATGGCCGTCCAAGTTTGGTGTGTGTTAGAGGAGAGGCTTCTAAAGCTCCCAAACTGCCTTGGGTGAGGTCTGGAGGCAGATGATGGAGGAGATGGTGAATAAGTGTTATTTGGCGATTCCAAGCTCCCAACACCACTCTGACCCAGCTGGTTGGAACCTGGCAGTGTGGAATGGGTGGAGGGGACTGACAAAGGTCATCCTGCTTGAAGATCCAAAGTGTCTAGGGCTAGCCATGCTCCTAGACATGCCCTTCATCCACTTACTAAAACTTACTCGGGTACACGGACCCGCCTCTCTTCTTGGGCTGGGTGACATAACGTCTGCCTTGTCCCCCAACCCTCCTTCAGTTGTGTCTAAATGCTGGCTTTCTTTCTAGCCACTTCTGGTGACTCTCCACCCCTGGGATTTGGCCTTTCTCTAGAACCAACCATCTACAGAGCTTGGCTCTCTGCTCCCTCCAACGCATTTCACACTAGGTGGCATGAGTCACTTCTCTTCCTCATTTACACAGCACCTTATGCCCTATCATCCATTACTGAACTCCTTTGTCTGCCTGGAACTGTTATTCTTTAGCTTTTTAGCATTTAGTGTTATTCAGAAGACTGCCCATTGTATTTAACTTCCATTTTACAGGTGCCAAAATTGAGTCTCTATGTTATAAAGCACTGCAGTTAAAACCATGGCTAGAATTAACTTATTTTTCTCATTCTTTATTCACATCTTTCTTCAGATGCTTCAATTCTTCCTAATCCTCCCATCAGTATTACTTTTTTAGAGTTACCTGTGTAACACACTGCAAAAAAAACAGATTTCGGAGAACTTGAAGTTTACATTTGCCCCCAGAGACTAGACCTGATATCGACAATATTATTTCTAGAAACTAGGATCTGGAAGGGTCTTACAGGATGTCATTACTTCCTAAGAAAGAACAGAGCTCCCCCAAGAGTGAGACAGAACACCCAAGCTCATCAAACCAGGTTGCTGCCAATGAACCCCGCATTAGAGCTCGCACTGATAACAACAAGGGGGAAAGAGATCATAAAAGGGTCTACCTGTGCTTGGTTGCCGGAGTGCAGGGGTGGGTGTGGCGAGGTCTGGTGATGTGCAGGGTGTGCGTGAAGGTGGGAGTGGGAGTGATGATGTGGGTGGTTCTGCTGGTGATGGGGTTGAGGGTGAGGATGGTGTGCTGGGTGCTGGTGCTGGTGTGGGTACGGGTGATGGGCTGGCAGTGTCTGGTGCTGATGCGGGTGTGAGTGCATGTGGTGGTGTGGCGTCTGGTCCTGCCGGGAGCCCATCATTTCCATCATGTGTCCCATGGTGTTCATATTCCCATTTGACATGGCAGCTGGGTGGTGAGTCAACGCGGCCTTCAACCTCTGAAACAGAACAAAACAAGAGGGGACAACTGAGGTCAGTCGTGTACAGAAGAGGGATTTTGAATCAAAAGGACTCATATTTTCAATTCTATGTCATGGTACTACTGCTAGTAGTTGTTTATTGGTTGGCAGTATGACTTTTATATTATTTTCAAATTTCCATATATATCTTGGTAGGCAGGAGGGTCAATGTTAGCTGGAAATGTTAATTCAACCGTCACGGCAGATGAGCAGGATACCCTGTCAAGATTTAGACAGTCTACTAAAACGTATTTTCTACTAATTTCCTACTATCGATTATTCATCATATCCTATTGGCAGCTGAATGTAAGTAAAAACCAACACAATAATGTCACTGAACAAAGGGCTCATCTGATACAGCACTGTGTTTTGTAAGGCTCACAAGAATAAAAGATTTCTTCCTCTCAAAAGACTTCTCAAATACAAAGAGGAAATAACTTCAAATTTCAGGGTACAGGAATAGTATTGATGTTATTTTAGGACTTCAAATTAGATTCATGATCTATAACTTTCGGAGGCAGTAGGTAGGTCTTCTCCATTTGTTATCATGATATTTCTCATTGTCCCTCCTGATAACCTAATTTTTCTCACGCAATAACTTTCTTCTGATTTGGGGAAGGAAGTGAGGGACGTGGAAAGATTTGGAGGATTGCATTCTACAGCTTCTTTGATGGCCGTATCACCGGGCATATTTCTAACACAAAAGAATTATCCATTAACAAGCACACAGACGTGCACACAAAAAACTTCTACCTGAATCTAAAGCAGGGATCAGCAAACTTGTCTATAAAAAGTCAGATAGTAAATATTTTTACTACTGCACGCCTTGTGCTCTCTGTCACAACTACTGAATTCTGCTCTTTTGGGGCAAAAGCAGCTGTAGACAGTGTACAAATCAATGAGCATGCTGGGTTCTAACACAACTTTATTCAGGAACAGGAAGTTTGAATTCCGTATAATTTTCACATGACATGAAATGCTATTCTACTTTAGATTTTTCATCATTTAAAAATGTAAAAACCATTTTTAGCTTGTGTGCTGTGCAAAATTAGGCAGGGGGCCAAATTTGGCCCATGGGCCATGGTTTGCTGGCCCCGATTTAAAGAATCAGTTGTTAATCAACTTAGTCACAGTTTCTTCAAAATTGCCTTTTCTTGTACACAGGCAATTATCATCATATCCTGAGGGGCACAATGTGCTAAGTACTGTATAATACAGTTATTCCTTGGAAACGTATCTTCGGCAGTGATGATAGTCTGGTTGGCAAGCTCACACAGGCTCCATGAAGTATTTGCTAGGGGACTCAAAATTCTCTCCTGATTTTTATTCTTATCTGATTAATGACAGTGATCTGCGGTCACTGCAAAAAGGAAGAGTTGTATTTAAATGAGGGTCAAAGCAACCATGTTCCAGCCCTGTACAATATTAATTACTCTCGACTGGGTGGAGTAAGCTATTGATAAATACCAACTGAATTCATCAAAACCTTTAGTTAAACACAAAGAACCTCCACTTTTTTTTTTTTTAAAGATTTTATTTATTTACTTGAGAGGAGAGGTAGAGATAGCAACAGAGAAAGCAGAAGCGGGGAGTAGAGAGAGAAGCAGGCTCCCCGCTGAGGAGGGAGCCCAAAGCGGGACTCGATCCCAGGACCCTGGGATCATGACCTGAGCTGAAGGCAGATGCTTAACGGACTAAGCCACTCAGGCGCCTAAGAACCTCCACTTGTAAAAGAAAAATAAAATAGAAAGGAGGGGGATATGTGACAGACTCTATCCTAAGATTAGATAATCATTGAAAACATTTCCTACATCCAGATTCAGTGACCATTAAGCCTACTTGCTTCCTCTTTCATGAGTATCAGCTACTGACCTTCCTCATAGTAATCCCGAAGAAGTTAAGCTTCCTGAATCCCTGGGAAAGAGGTGGACGAACAAGTAGAATAATTTCATCACAGTGGGATAATAATAGCATGAAACTTAAAGATTATTTGAATATAACATAAGGAAAAGAAGTAAAAAATAAAATAAAATGAATTGCTGGACTTTAGATACATGTTTCTTTATCCCAAGAAAAGTTTCCAAATGACATCTCCAAACTTAAGGGTGAAGAAAATTATGAAAAAGATTATATTGAAATCACTGTTTTTTGCAATTGGGTAGTACTGATAAACTTTCTCAACTATTCTTTGTAGTTTCATTATTATGAAAACATACAGCTATGTAGTAAAAAAAATCAACTACTACAAGAATATGGGGTGAAAGACTAAAAGCCACCTGCCTACCCTTTTCCCGCTCAGCTCCACTCCCCCAAGTAACTTGCCTTTGTCCTCCTTAACAGTATATCTTCGACACCTTTCTATATGAGTGGAACTAGCTAATAACAATGGCTGGCATTACTTGAGCACTCACTGCACACCATTCCTCAGTCTCACCTAATCCTTAGAACAATCCTGTGAGGCTAAAAGAGAGGCTAAGCCACCTGCTCAAGCTCACACACCACTGGAGAGGTGTAGAGGCATGCTACCTCCACAGTTTGTTCTCTAAACCAAGAAAGAAGGTGCCGGAAGGCATACCATACACACTTGCCAAAAGCAGTTATAAACTATGTTATGCCACCTCCTTATCATCAAAAGAAAGGCTTAAAGAAGAGACAGGTCTACGATAAAATGATAAGACAAGATGCCATTGCTGCATGGTCCAGCGCATGATTACTTAGCACACAGTGAAGACCCAGATAAACTCTTTCTGAAACTTGGCAGACAGAAGTGTGAATGTAAGAATTTCCAGGAAGCTCCGGTGCAGCAAAGGATCCTGGGCTTACCATGATCACCTCCCTTGTTACACTTGTGAAGAACGGATACTTGTATTCCCCCCTCCCGCCTTCCCCCATCAATTTGATAAAGTACATGTGTCCCTTCTTCCCGTTCCCACTTCCTCCTCACCCTTGGGTTTATGACCCTTTGGTCTTTCTAATGTTCAGAGGACGTTATGGCTTATGCATAGACACTGAGGGGTGTGGCCCTGCCTTCCCATCAGCCCTTGCTCTTCCCACGCAGGCTCCACAGGCCTTTGCATTTGATAGTCTTCTTGCCTGAAATGCTCTTTCCCTTTCTTCAGACATGTTATTTTTATTTTTAAAAAGATTTATTTATTTATTTTAGAGAGGGAGAAAGTGAGAGAGTGCCCGTGAGTGGGGGGAGGGGTAGAGGGAGAGAATCTTCAAGAAGACTCCCCACCTGCCCAGCCCAGAGCCTCATGCGGAGCTCCGTCCCCCAACCCATAAGAATACGACCTGAGCCAAAACCAAGATGGGGCACTCAACCGACTGTGCCACTCAGGCGCCCCTCTTCAGACATTTTATAGCTCTTAGCTCTTGGCTCCTCCTTAGTAAAATTCTCCCTGGTCTCCTGTCAAAATCAATTCCTGTTATTGCATGGTCCCAGTAGGGCCATATTCCTCTTTTTAATTCAGTTTGAGGTTATGATTTTTAATATGATTATTCAATTCATATCCATCAACCATTCCAGACCGTAAGCTTCCAGAGAGCAGGAACCACGTTGGATTTTGCTCAGTTGTTAAAGTTACAGCTTTAGCACAGAGCCTGGTACATGGCAGGGACTATATTCATATTTTTGGAATGAATGTACAGATGAATGAATGAATGAATGAAAGAAATTCTGAGGCTCATGAGGATGCAGCATTTTCATCTTGGATCACTGCAGGTTCTATCTGTCTGGGAGGAGGATTTCATCGGTCAGCCAAAGCCAGCAAAAAAGACTACAGAAGTCATGGAGGCAGACAGGCAGTAGAAGTACTATCAAAAGAGCTTCAGGCTCCATACCCAGCCTGCCCTCCCAAAAATGATAACAGAAAAAAATAAAACGTGAAGAAACAAAAGGAATGTGCCTTCACTTTCTCTTGATACCTTTTCCCTGGAAAAGTCGTATGGAAAATTGAAAAGCGCCTTAGTAGTGGGTCACTGTGTTACCCCTCCAATGCTACAAACAAGTTTTCCACCTTTAATTAGGAGCAAAGGGAGCCTGACAAATAAATACTATGCACCAGATCTTCATCTCAAATAATTAGCTTGTCCTGTTAAGGGAAATTACTTGATTGCCTCAAGTCTATTCTTGCATATTTCACGCCAAGACAATAACAATAGCAAGGCTCATAACATTCCATTTACCTATTTATTCCCTCAACAAATATTGATGGAGCTTCTGCTATGTGCCAGGCACTGCGTTAGGCACATCATTATTTGCCACTACCTAAAGGAAATGGAAGACACATAAAACCAAAGCTTGGCGGAGAAAACACACACTTCAGCGAGGCAATGAAGACTTTAAAGCATCCCTTAGAGAACCTCAGGCCTTGGGGTTGAGTCCACCATTCAAGCACCAGCCTGTGTCCTCTTTGAAGGAAAGCAGTGCCAATAAATGATTGGGGCACTTCTGAAAGTCCTAAAAGAGCCTACTGCTTCCCTGTATCCCTGTGCCAACATGGATCATTGCAGTCTAAATCATTAAAGTATACCAAATATAGATATTTGTACCCCACTCTTTCAGGGATTATGAATAACCATTAAATGAGTCCAAGCTGTATTTTGCAGAATGATTTTTCTTTTTGAAGCCGAACTGTGTCTTGTTTTAAATAACATTCTACTCAATGCCAAGAAAAGGCAAGGGAGAGAGGGGAAAATTAATGAGCAAATAAACATATATTTTTCAGCTATAAAAACCAGGGCTCTTACTGAGGTGTGGCTGCAAGAGAGAAAAAATGATTCTGTTTACTTTCTCTCATCCTCTACCACATCCATTTATTTGAGAGAGCAAATCAGGAGAGACAGCAAGAAGCCTGACACAGCTGGTTTCAGTCACTAAGGGTCATTTTCCTTCGGTCTGTGTATTTTACAAGATCCTTGTTCACTGTTCCTGATGGGAAAGTGGTGGGCCCGCTGCCCAGGATCTGAGTCCCGGTCAGAAACCAGCTATCGACCTCGTCCCATCCTCTGCTCTGCAACTGGGGCTCCCCCCAACCCCTCGCTTGAATCTTCGGCTCCGGACAGTTCGCAGTGTGGGGCACTTGGTGAAGCCCAGGTACTCGAGCCCGTCATTACTGCCACCTGGGTGCCTGCATGTGGGCCTGCATGAGCACACACGCACGTGACACACCCACCCACACCCACCGCAGGCAATTTATCTCCCATTAACAACTCGCTCTTGCCAATTAGAAACATTTGTGGAACTGTAAAAACATTTCTTCTCCATCTTCAGCACAGCCGATTGCTTATGTTCTACAGACTCTGAAAGCCAAGCCGAATTAAACATTATTTGAAATTCAGCTGGGTGGGAGTGGGGAAGGTTGGAGCATTCTTTGGAGAAAGGTTTTCATTAAAAACGGCTGTTGGGTTTTGTTCAAGAAAAGAATGTGATAACATCAAAATGTAGTGTTGCGGAGTTGACCACAAGAGGCTGTCTATATAAAAACAGGGTAAAATCCGTATTCGTATTTTGTTTCGAATACAGGATAATTGCCATCAGTGGCCTCCCCAAGGTATTGCTCGAAATGTAATTTCTTCTTTCTTTCTCTTCCCCAAACATAATTGATCGGGTGAGATGGTCAACACAGGCTTCTGAATGGTCCCTATGGTCACTGGTGTGAGCCCGGGTGCCTTCACCAGAGGTGTGCTTGCAGTGTCAATGACTACTGACTTGCTCTGGGTGTCAAGAATTTCTGATTTTAAGTCTCTGAATTAGGAAAAAGCTAAAACAAAAACAAAAAAAACCCAAAGAAATCAAAAAACAAAACCTGATATTTTCCACTGAATTTTATGACTATTATATGGCCAGTTGGGATCCCCAGTAATTCCCAAACTTGAGGAGAGATAGGGACGGGCAGAAAGAGACCTGTCACATAGTGCCACAAGTCAGTAACATAAACTTAGGGCTTTATTTTGCCAAGATAGAAATAATTTTTTTATAAAGATTTGTTTATTTCAGAGAGAGAGAGAAGAGAGAACACTAGCAAGGGGGAGGGGCAATGGAAGACAGAGAGAGAGAGAGAGAGAGAATCCCCAAGCAGAGTCCCAGCTGAGCGCAGAGCCCGATGCAAGTCTCGATCCCAGGACCCCGTGATCTCCATCGGAGCTGAAATCAAGAGTCGGCCGCTCAACTGACTGAGCCACCCAGGTAGCCCTAGAAATAGTTTTAATGCCCAGATTCACATCTGAGCTTCAGAATATCCATTGAAAATGATCCTATATCTGATAGCATCATGGGTCTTAAAATCCACCTTTAGTTCAGGATCATTGTTGAGATAATTAACTAAAATTATACCTGGCTTAATCGCTTAGAATAAAATATGCTTCTTTCAAAACTTTCATAATGTAACTCAGTGGTTTATTTAGCTCTGATGGTTTCATAATTTAAGTATTTATCTGCTTTAGGTTTGGTTTGGTGAATAAATTTCAAATAAGGCTACCAGGATGGAAGGAAAGATGATCCAGGAAGGGTAAGATGCTATAAAGTCGAGAAGGAAAAAATATTCATACTCTTTGTCATGTTGTCACTAAAAAGTATTAACTCTGAAGATGTTAGAGATAATGTAATTAGTAAAAAAAAATACAAAGAAATTGTATTATAAATCAATAGTACACTGGAAAACAATGCAAGAACATCTCACAAATAAGAATGATACCTCAGAAAAGTAGAACTTCATCAGTTTTAGTAAAAGCAAGAAAAAGATTTGGTGTCAGATTTCACTCTCCCATTTTCCACTTGTGGATATAACTTCTAAAATGAGGAAAAGCAGACCTAAATGTTAGGTGATACATTAAACTGTGGTGGTTAAAAAGCCAAACAAGCCCCAGAGAGAAATCTTAGCAATTTCCCTGCCAGCCTTTTTCCTATTAGTATCTAAATCACATATTAATTACAGTTCTGCAAGAGCAAGTCTTTGAAAATTCTTATTGAATGAAGAAGTTAATGAATGCACATTTATAGAATTATTTTATTTCAGATACCACTTTCCTGCATCTCTTTGACTCAGTGGCTACCTTTTATAAATCAGCAGGATGGTGAGCATTTTAAGAGGCTGTACGTTTTAGTGAATTTCAGAACAAACTAATGTTCTGAGAGCAGGGGCTAATCTTAATTCTGCTGTAAGACAGCTTTCAGTCCTTGAGGTAAGTAAACCACTTTGGCTTTGTGTGCCTTAATCTACCTAACAAATGAGGGCAGAATCCGGAGCTCCCTATTCCATCAGAGAAAGAATCTGAGTTGAAGTCTCTAAGGGGTAGGAATTTACGGGAGAAGTGAGTTGTATGAATGTATAGAATAAAGAAAGTGATTGTTTCAGAGGATTTCAAAAGAAGAACAGAAGCTTTGGAGTGAGAAGTCTTGGTTTAGAAGCATGGCTCCATCACCTTGGGCAGTCACCTTGAGTTTCAAATGCCTCCTCTAGGGAATGAGGATACATAATGGGATAAGAAAATGTATAAACCGGGCGCCTGGGTGGCTCAGTTGGTTAAGTGTCTGCCTTCGGCTCAGGTCATGATCCCAGGGTCTTGGGATCGAGCCCCGAGTGGGGCTCCCTGCTCAGCAGGGAGTCTGCTTCTCCCTCTCCCTCTGCCCCTCCTCTCTGCTCATGCTCTCTCTCATGCGTGTGCACACACTCCCTCTCTCAAATAAATAGGGGCGCCTGGGTGGCTCAGTCGTTAAGCGTCTGCCTTCAGCTGAGGTCATGATCCCAGGGTCCCGGGATCGAGCCCCGCATCCGTCTCCCTGCTCCGCGGGAAGCCTGCTTCTCCCTCTCCCGCTCTCCTTGCTTGTGTTCCCTCTTTCGCTATCTCTGTCAAATAAATAAATAAAATCTTAAAAAAAAAAGAGTTGGACGCTCTCTCAAATAAATAAATCTTAAAAAAAAGAAAATGTATAAACCATAAGGACATAGGGAATAATTAGCAGAGCAGAGTGGAGTAGTTTTCTGGGTGGTAAAACCAGCTTCTGATGAAAAATAACAAAACGAGGTATTAAAAAATATTTTTTCTTAGCATTAAAATATGTTTTACTTTCAACTTTTAAAATTCATAGTAAAGCACAATAGCATATTAATCACTGATGAAAGGAATGAAATACTGATGCATGCTACATCATGGATGAATCTCAAAAACGTTATGTTTAATAAAAGAAGCCAGACATAAAGGGTCATAGCTCATATGATTCGATTTAAACAAAATACCTGGAATAGGTAAATCCACAGAGACAGAAAACAGATTGGTGGTCCCAGGGCCTGGGAGGAGGGGAGAATGAGGAGTGACTGCATAATGGATACAGGGTTTTCTTTTGGGGCCAAGAGAATATTCTGGAACTAGGTAAAGGTGGTGATGGCATAACATTGTGAATGTAATAAATGCCCCTGAAATGTACACTTTACAATTACATAGTTATATGATTTTATATGATCTGGATGTCAATTAAAACTACTTTTAAAATACAGCAGAATAAGAATCTCCTCTTTTAACAGGGTGCCAATAGAAACTCTTGACTTCGTCTGAGAATTACTAATACCCACTTTGATGTCACCTTAAGTAAAACACTGTATTGTAAATAATAAAAGCCAAAAAGATATTTTGCCCTAGAACGGCTACAGTCAATGCCAGATTTTTAGTCTATATCTCAGGGAATTTGACTCCTCTCCAAGACATTGGCACCCTCTTTTCACTACAACTCTGTCATCTTCTAGCTGGCTTAAAACTAAAGAGAAAATGCAGAAGCCTTAGCCACCAACTGCGTGCAACTCAAAGCTAGTAGAGAGTATTAAATACAGAAAGAAAGATTTTGGCAGAATGGCATCAAGGAGTCTAAAAAGAGAAATTTAACAGGGATCAGGGTAACATCTTATGCTTGGTTAACAAAAACAAAAAAAAAAACAAAACAAAACACATAAAACCCCAGTACTGTCCAAAGGCAACTTAGTGGAATAACAGAGGATGCAGGAATTTCATGTGAATTTGTAAAGCACCATTACGTAACGCACATGTCAAAACAGCTGATGTGACTTTCAGCTGCATCAATGGTACTAGATTGCAGAACGTAATGCAAGAGAGTGAGTCTTGTTTGTTCAGCTCTGCACGGGCCATGATGTGCGTTCTACAAGTCCATGTGCCCGTATCCCTGCCCCCTCTTCCAAAGATCTCAACATCATGTCTAATAGGTGTTGGATTTTCTCTATATCCCAGTTCTCAACCGGTGGCATATATACGGTTACCTTTTCCCCCCTCTGTGATGAACATCCTTGTATCCACACAACTTGGCATGTTTACCTATTTTGAAAAAGTGTTCATTAAAAAAATAATCCAATGAATTGATCAGTCCAGTTGGGTTTAGCTTCAGGGCAGAGGTGATGGTGATGATGGTGGTGGTAGTAGTGTGTGTGTGTGTGTGTGTGTGTGCGTGCATGCACTGAGGCAAGGAATGTGGGCTGGGTGTCTGTTAAGGGGGAGCTAAGAGAAAACCAGGTGGGGACACCTGTCCAGTATCAGCTTTAGTAAGAGCCTTTTCATGGGTCTCATTTTCTTATTCTATCAATACCCCCACACCTAGGTGAGATATTGCCTTATGATAGCTTTAGGGTTCCTTGCTCCTTTCAGGTCACTGAGCTCCTTACGCACTATGGGATGACCTTGGGTACTAACTTGGCTCTAGCAGATATTACAGCCTCCTGGCTGGTTTCCCTGGCAATTTTAAAGGTGCTGAATACACACTGGGCTTAGAATAAATATTTGTTGATTGCCTGCCTGCCTGCCGCCTGCAAGTCTCCAGGAGTGGTGCCTAACCATGGAATGTCTTTGAAGCGCTGGCCTATAATTTTCTCCACAGAAAGAACACCTTCTGGTGGTGGTTGTGGGGAGAATAATGCCCTTTGTCTTGCTAGCAAACACTGCTCACCCCCAAAAACCCAGCACCTGCAAGCCTGGGTAATTTTAGGTGAGGGCTTAGTTCCAGCTTTTATGGAAGAAGAAAGTTCTATTGGAAAAAAAGTAATCCTTTGTTATTTTATTTCGGACGAGCTTTTAATCAGAAACATAGGCAGTAACATATGTTAGAAAAATATATATGAAACATAGAACTTTGCATCTGTAACTTGCTATGGAAAATCCATGCTAATGCAACATTAAGTTTGGGGTTTTAATTGCACAGAAGTCAGAGAATTCAGAGTTCAAGTTCCCAAGCTTCACTCCACATGTGCATCCCAGGACCCTTCCTGAGTGGGGTGACCTAATTATTTGGCAAAACATGGTGCAATGAAGAATGATAGAAAGGATTTCTCCTCTCTGTGATACTTCCTATCATCCCAAGCAAGATGGACAGTGGCCAACTTTAGCTACATAAACTATACCCTTTTTAATGTACAGCAGTCCTTGGTGACCCTCATGATGAACGATGTCCCTGTAATGCCTGAGGTGGGAGGTCCAGGTCTTGCCGAAGTGCTGCACAGATGAAGCAGCCACTCACCACCACATCCCCGGGTCCTCCGGTGGATCCTGCCCCGCGCTCTTCTGAGGATAGCTGTGTTGAGTGGGCACTGTCCCCCTCATCCCTGCTCTACCACCAGAGGACATCTCCCAGTAATTCAGATACTCAAACTTCTGAGTCTGAAAGTCTGACCAAAAGGCCTCCAGGGGATTCGAAGGGCTTTGTGGACACACCTCTGCCTGGTCCTGAGGAGACTTGTCCAGGAGAGATGTTCTGCATTGTTGTCCTCCAGTTTCATTCTAGTTGTGGGTAAGATGGCAACATGTGCGTTACTGTCTCTGTTAGAGACATAAGATGTCTAGCCAAGGGAGCACAAACTTATCATAGTAAGAAGTCTCCAGGGGTTTCTCTCTAATTATGGGTAGTAGATTGTGCGAAGTAAAAGGTGTCCTGCCCCTTGGTATCTATATTCAAGTCCATCTAGCATGTTCTATGTGTGTCCAATGCTGTCTTTCTCCTTGGTAAAATGGTAATGGTACCTTCTGGTTCTCCATGTCTCCTTTGCCCCTAGATCTGACCCCTGCCTGAGTTCCCTAAAGTGTGTTAACACTGTTATGGGAAGAGGGGAGGAGGGAGAGGAATTGCGGACAGTGCGGGGGGTAAAGAGGGAGACTGTAATAAACTCTGATTCTTAAAGTGTTGCTTAACATCCTTTTCTGGACTTTGCAGGTGTTAGTGGTCCAGAGTCACTGGACCAATGGCCAAATCAATTTGTGGTGGTTCTACTCCACTGTTCAAGGAGAGTTCCAGGTCTGCCTGTGAATGATCTGGATCATACAGCGCTCAACTCAGCAGCCCTTGAACAATAGAACAGCACATCTATAAATAGCCCCCAGGCTCTGAGCACATCAAGAATCCCTGCTGCCACCTAAGAGCTGCCTGGTCCTGCTGAGCAGAGAGGATCAGGAGATACCTGTCAGACTCAAAATGAAGACGCATCATCGCTAACAAAAGCTCTCACAGCACAATCTTTGGTGTTTTAGGCAAATCACACCAGCGAGAATAAAGCTGGGCTTGGGGAAGCCACAACAAAATATCAACACCCACCCCACCCCGCCCTGTGTGTCTACGTTTAAGGCATTTCCAAGAGGAGCCATTTATAATTCATGGAGAACCTGGCCACTGGTGTGTGTATAGAAAGTTAAGCTTAAGGAGAGTGGGTGAATTTTGCCGGAGAAGATGATGGTGCACAGCACTGCCAACCAAAAAGTGAGTAACAGCTTCTTTCTGAGCTAATGTGCATCCCAATCATGTTCGTTCTCACATGTATTTTTAAAATTCCATTACTAATAGGTATTGAAAAATTTCCAATATTCTATGCTCTTCTCTAGTTTTAGAGTTTTCTCGGAAGTTTTTCTTTTTGGTTTCAGGAGGCCTGACCAACAGAACACATGAACTGTTTGGCACATTTTTGAGAGTGGAATCCCAGGCCCTTGTGAAGCTGCTTTTTTATCTCTTTGTTTCTATTGTTTCCCTGGTGTACAATTCAATGAACCAGAGATTTAAATCTACCATTTTACTGCCTAAACACAAATAATGGGGGTGCTGGGGTGGGGAATGTGGAACCATCTCTTTAAATCACATTGTCACAACTGAGCACCAGTCTAAAAATGCCAAATAGAAAGCTTTCTGGTGGATTTATTAATTGAAAATGGCCTAAGAATTTATCTTCTAACAAGTTTAAAATATCATTTTCATGATCTGTCTTCTTTTCTGCTCAAGCAATTTCATTTCTGTCTCCAAATTTCTCTTAAGCAACTGCTCACCAGGGGCTGACAATACTATAGTAGCTTGCCCTAAGTCAGTACCTTCCTTCTCGGGGGAGCAAAGCACTTTGAAGATAGTAAGTAAGCCTCTGCAGTAGGTAACAAAGATCACTCCCCAGGTTCTGGAGATACAGGAAATTCCTGTGACAAAATGTTAAGTCATCTGCTTGGAAGCCACTGCGGAGAAAAGGATTTTTGTTTCAAGATTATGTTATTATTTTTTTTTGTAGATGTTAGAAGCTTTTTTAAAAATTGTAATTCCTTTTTAAAAAATTTAATTCCTAGTATAGTTAACATACAGTGTTGTATTAGTTTCAAGTGTACAATATAGTGATTCAACAATTCCATACATCACCCAGTGTCATCATGACAAGTGCACTCCTTAATCCCCATCACCTATTAACCCATCCCACCACCCACCTCCCCTCCAGTAATCAGTTTGTTCTCTATAGTTAAGAGTCTGTTTCTTGTGGTGCCTGGGTGGCTCAGTCGGTTAAGCGTCTGCCTTCGGCTCAGGTCATGATCCCAGGGTTGTGCGATCAAGCCCCACATCAGGCTCCCTGCTCAGCAGGGAGCCTGCTTCTCCCTCCCCCGCTCCCCTTACTTGTGCTCTCTCTCTCTGTGTCAAATAAATAAATCAAATCTTAAAAAAAAAAGAATCTGTTTCTTGGCTTCTCTCTCTCCCTCTCTTTTTTCCCCTTTGCTCATTTGTTTTGTTTCTTAAATTACACATACGAGTGAGATCATATGGTATTTGTCTTTCTCTGACTGACTTATTTCACTTAGCACTATATTCTCTAATTCCATCCATGTCATCGCAAATGCAAGGTTTCATTCTTTTTTATGGCCGAATAATATTCCATTTTATACACACACACACACACACAACTTCTTTAGCCATTCATCTATCGATGGACGCTTGGGCTGCTTCCGTAATTTGGCTATTGTAAATAACGCTGCTATAAACACCAGGGTGCATGTATCCCTTTGAATTAGTGTTTTTGTATTTTTTTGGTAAATAGAGAAGGGATATGAACCTGATGTTCTTTGTGGTGCAACTTGACAGCTTGTCTGGTTAGAAGAAGGCTCATGGACAATAAAGAGCATGGTGGAGAAGTCAAGGCGGAAGGAAAGAAGCAAAAGGGCAGATGGAAGGGAAGAAGACACAGAGAAGAGCAGGAAGGGGGAAGGAAGTCAGCTCTAGTTGGAGCTGGAAAAGATGCGCTACCCAAGGGCTCCAAAATTGGTACTTATTAATTTATAATGATAAGGCAGAATAACTGTCAAAGAAAAGTGAATATGAGATTGAGTCAAAGTGTTTCAGACCCAAAACAAGCTCAATTCCCTTTTTTTAGAGAATTGTCCATTCCACCCTCATTTCCAGATAAATTCATCGCCAAAGGGTATTATCAAGTGGTTTCTTCTTTTCACCATATCCTAGCAAGAGAGAGTCTGGATTTGATGTGGCAGATAAGGAAGAAATTGCCATCTGGTAGGGTTGTTTTTTATACGGGTAACATCGTATATAGACACTTTCCCACTTCTGTAAGGTTTTCAAACCATGCGTGGTTAACCAGAGGCTAACAAAATGGTTAACCAAATGTGTCAAGTGCTAAGCCAAGTGGAAATAGTGATGGCAGTTCAAGCACTGGGGAGTTGTTCTCCCACCCAGCATCCAGCCTGACTTTCAGAATGGTGTCATGTTTGAGGAGCATGTTTGGGGCTGCTCCCTTCACACGAGTGAAGCCCAGCTGACCAGAGGAAGGGCCATCTGCATTTATAGACTGCTTCTCCTTCAAAGCAGATGTTGCAGCTCTGGGTATGAATTGAGACATTTTCTCCAACGTGTTCACAGTAAGTGAGCTCACCACTCAGTTGTGGTCTGACTAACTGATGGGACCAAGCCCATCAAGTGGGAATCTTTTTAAAGTAGGAGGTAGATTGTTTTTCTTGGTACCATTTCAGTGCCTGCTACTTTTTCCTCTTTCTTTCTTGTCTTCTGCTCCAAAGTATTCTTTGATTTCCTTCCAAAACCCATTCACTACAGGAAGTATATCATTATTAAGCTTCCTTGGTGGGACACCAAATATTGTATGCTTTGCCAAAGAGGACAACTGTCAATGGTCAAACACTAAACTTCTTACAGTTGGGTAACGTGTTATTTAGAGGAGGGCTATTTTTTTAAATGCACTGCATTAATTTGTATTGTTTAGCAGTTCAAAATTCTATCTGGAAATCGGAGGAATATGTACTAAAATCCAATGTAAACAAAGAAATAAATATTATACTCTTCTGCGACTGACCCCAACTATTTTTTCTAAGGACAAAACAAAGCTTTAAATCAGAATCCAACAAGAGTAAATACATCTAATTGGTTTTGTTCATTCTTTCAAAACCTGAAATCCGATCTGGGCACACAACATTGCTCTGTGTGGTGTTTTTGGACGGAAGAGTGGGAAGACACAGACAGAGGGAAACTGGATGGAAAAGGAGCATGTCTTCATTCTTTTCAATTGCTTTCTTTTTTTATCCCAGATTAAAAAATGTTCACTGGTCTTAGTTTTCCATTTAAAGATAGACTGTGTATCACGGGCCAAAAATCAGGAACCCTAGGAGCATGTATTCATGATCCATGCTGATGACACCAGTATTTATTATTATTTTAATCTATCTTTTGAAGTAACAGTTAGACATCTCTCTGAATCCTCTTTTAGGCCTTGTTTCAGGTGCAGAGATAGAAGCACTCTCTTTCCATTCTACCGTTCTTGCCTTGGTTTTGATCTCAGAATTCAGATCTTTGTAACATCAGTTGGCAATTAATTAGGAACATTATCAAAAGGATACCACAACAGAGAATGTTTCACCTGGTCCTAATAAGGTGTGGTGCTGCCAAAGCACTCACCATTCAAACTCAATAAATGGATCTCTTGGTAAGACAGACCTATTTTAAAATGGAGACACACCCAGTGAAGTGTTGGCAATGGGACTAGATGACAGGGTTGTAGCATCAGCCTTCTTGATTTCCTTCTAAATGACAATAACTACCCAGGTAAGAGGCAAACATCTCACGTTAAGCTAACTGTGATCATTTCGGAACTTAATGGTTACAAATATCATGAATTAGACATAATTTAGGTTTAGATTTAACACTGTCCTGAATTTCAAGGCTAGTTCAAAGAATACCTATAAAACATCAAGCATGCATGCAAACAAACTCAGTGTAGTACTCATGTCTCCAGTGACAGATATAGGTGGATTCTGTTTATTTTGAGAAAATTCGGTTGTCAGGACAACTGAATGAGACATTTCAAATGCAATTTAAAGTCATACTCTTTAAGTACACTAGAAAAACAGTGAGGCTACCATTTTAGGGAGATTGACATGTCAGATGCACATCTGAGATTTCCACATCCCGTGCTGCCAAAATAGATGCCAATTTAGGAATATGGAAGACTTCAAGTAATTGAATCTCTCACTCTTATATGCTCTTGGGGGGCATGGGTGATGTACACAGCCTGGGCTCTCGTGTGCTATGGCTGGTCATTAAATGTTCCATGACACTTTTTTTTTTTTTAAATCAGAAGAGGTTTAACCTGGCTCCACTTCAGCCAGGGTAATGGCAGTCTCCCTCCCAAAGATTCCTTCTACCCTTCCAACTGGCAAACACTTCCTTCATTTCCTCCTGTAGAATAAGGATCATGCAGAATAGCTGGCTGAGCATGGCAGCTCCCCATTCTACACTCTGCTGGCATTTGGGGGGAACCACTCATTCTTTCAACACACATTTACTGAGCATTTCCTCTGTGCACAGTACGAAATACAAAGACAAAGATGAAACTGTTCATTCCCCCTGCCCCAAAAGCTTGAAATCTAGTAGTTTCCACTGCCTGTGAGGTGCTATGACATTAGAGATTAAATGGGCTACTTCTAGTGAGATTTTTAGATCAGGGTTAGCGTGCCATCACCTGAATTAAATAGATATTACTGGTGCTCTGGGGCTAACATTCTTAAATTGCAGCATATCAAATATATATAGTTTAACCTGGCCTAAACTGGGACTTTTAGTTATGGTTTAGCCCAGTGGTTCTCAACCAAGGGTGATTTTGCCCCTGCCCCTGGTAATATATGGCAATATCTGGAGACATTTCTGATTGTCACAACTTAGGGGGGAGGTGCTATGATGTCTAGTGGGTAGAACCTAGAGAGGCTGCTAAACATTCTATAATTCATAGGACACTCCTTCACAACAAGGAACTATCTAGCCCAAAATGTCACTAATGCCAAGGTTGAGAAACCCTGTCTTAACCTGACTGCCAGGTTCACCAAACCATGACTAAATGACATTTATCAATCAGTTATTTATTTTATTACTTTGAAGGGGACACCACAAGACCACTGTGATATGGGTATTAAAATCGGCTTGCATCAGAATCCAAGTGAATAACAAAATATCTTCTGCGTGACATTTCCTCCCTGTCCTTAATGAAATTCGTCACCTCACTTTGGCTCATGAATAGCAGGGGTAATCACAACATTGAGGATTTAGTTTTCTTAACCATAGGCTCTAATGACTGGAAGAGTTTTGGAGCCCACCTGGACCAAAACATTAAAATTTATTTATCTATGAAGATAGATTTCACAGATTAAAAAGCTGAGGGTCCGGAGAGATTAAAGGCCACTGTGATCAAATGACTGGTTCAAGGTTGAAGGCGAGCAAATTAGAGCCCATGCCTCCTGACCTGCAGTCCAGGTCTCCTCTGCTACCCTGGAGACTAATGTGGGGCTCAGCTGCATCTTGAACATTAATAAGAAACAGAAATGACATCTGAAAATGTGAACTAGCCCATGTGCTGTGTATTTTCCATGGCATTCAGTCAATGTGTTCTGAGGCTGGGCTACTTCTCGTCGGGAGCCACAGCGACAGTGTCAGCCACTGTACCATGAAGGAACCTGGGGGGGTCAGAGTCTGTGAAACCCATAGGCATCTGCATCTCCTCAGCTGGAAACGAGTGCTGTCCTGGTAGGATCTGCCAACCTAGAAGGCAAGGGCAGATCCTAAGACCTTTTGGGGAGTGTCATCAAGGGCATAACCGTATTCTCCTTTACCAATGGTGGCTGGGGTACGTCTCTCAATCTTCTTCCCCTGGTTTCCTAAAAGATTATTCGATTGTATTTTTACCTCTCAAATAATTCCAGCCCTGTGAAGGTCCTTAAAGGGAATTACATAAAGCTTCAGGCCTGATAGTCTCTTCTTAAATAATGTATTAGTTTTGCATATGGATACGGCCTATACGTTGGGAAAAGAGGTATATACACCATTTGTCTGCCGAAAAGCAGTAAGAGTGGGCTCTGTATTAGGTAGTGAATTTAACAATTCTACTTTCAAATAATCAACCCCAATCCAGAGACTCCAATGCACACTCTCATAAACCTTTTTAGTAGATAGACTCAACGTTTCTTTAGTCAACAAAGGTGGGGAGGGAGACTTCCCTCCGACCCCCACCCTACCTAATGTCTATAAAGAATTTTAAGAGGGGCCTAGAAATATGGAAATCAAAGTAGCTACAGTGCTTTTCCTTACTTCCTTTCTCCTCTCAGATCTTCTGTAAAATAAATACAGAAGCAACGTTTAAGTTTGAATTTTCTGTTTTGTGTTGCTCATTCTCGGGGGGAAAGGCATGTAAAATGGGTGGTCATAGAGCGTCAGACAAGTTGGCTGTCTCCTCTGCCAGCTTCCTGACACTATCCCTAATATTCTCCTTGAAATGACCACCATCTGTCTCCTTACACTATTGGATCTGCCTCATGACCAAGGGAATGAACAAAGCATGGGGCCAGAGTGTGGGTGTACATGTGTATGAGGGTGTGTGTGTGTGTGTAGGATGGAGAAGGAGGGCAGGGGAGAGGGAAAGTACCATGGCACATAACCAGGCCCCAGAAATAATGCAGAAGTCTGCTCTGAGAATTTCCTATGGGTCTTTAAACAGGATCCTTGTTGGAATTTTTGGATTCTGTCCCGTGGAGTTTCAAGTGCATTCTTCAGGGCAGCCAGTTACTGTTCCACAGAGGTGTGAATGTCCTGGAGTTCTACAAGCACAATACTTCACATTGTTGGTTCAGAATTACTTTAATTCCTCTTTCCACCACTCCACCCCCATCCCATTAAGAAGCTGCTAGATCCACAGAGAGGCTGAGCTCAGCCAGGACTGAAAGGGCCTATGAAAGCAGCAAAAGGACCTGAACTAAGCATTCCAGTATAAGAATATAACCAAATACTAACAAGGAGCATGGTCCTGATTTCTGCTTGGTAATGGTCAAAGTCTGACTTAAGCAATTACATGAAGTTTACTCAAAGGGCTCTATTTTCCTAAAAGATTTCAAAAAAATAGCCTTCCCTTTTACCTCATCTCCAAGCCCTAGCTAAGTGTAGTGGATAAAGGTTCTGCTCTATCTGGACAATAAAGCACATATGCCCTGGAAAAAGCTCCTCAGAAGTGGAAGTGTTTGCAAGTCCAAGAACCCCTGCATTCAGCCAGCCCACATCTGCTGTCAGCTCCAGATCGTCCTCCACAGACGATCTGTATATGATCATACAAGGCAACATCCTAAAATGAAAGCACCTCTAAGAATTACGGTGTTAAACTGGGACATACAATCCAGATGCTTCCCATCGCGGGTAAACCCCAGGAGGTCCCCGCACAGAATGAGATGACACAGAAAAGCCTAATGATGTCTACACGTGCATCTAGCATGACGGTGACTGTTTATTTTTCTGACTTTGAGATACAGTACTGGGACCGGCAGAAAAATGAAGGAGGAAAAGTCTCCTTAAATTATACGGAACCTTTGACAGGTTTCCTGATTCTGGTGGACAGTTGTGAAGAACAGCTTGTAAACATCACTACCTTTAACAACAATGACATGAGATACAGAGAAAAGAGTGGAAGGAGACACCAAAGAAAGCGGGTAATGTGCAGATATGGGCAGAGAGCGGGTAGAGCAAAGCAGGCTGCCGCTTATATTCCCAAAGACGCTGGTGAGCCTTCACTCCAGAAAGGCCCCAAAGCTGTTTGGCATTAGAGGTGGAGCGTAGGAAAAGCAGACATCACAACACTTCGCTCCTGAACCACATCACACTCCCCTCCCTTACCGAAAATCTTGTGGGCTTAAACCACAGACTCCTAGCCCAACATTCCCTGCCAGGGCAGCAGACCACGCACGCTTTCCCACAGGCCGGCGGGGACTTCTCCGCATCCCACCGCAGGGCTGGGCTTACGGATCCATCATCATCATCGGGCCCCGCCGCCTTAAGTTTCTCCACCCACAGCGACTCGGTCCTGGACCTCGGCCAATGTGACAAGACCGGGGAGGGGGAAAATCCTATCACCAAGCAAACTGAGCAGGAGGGCTCAGTGAGAAAGGGTTCGAGTGGCTAATTTTTCCACTTTCCCCCCGCTGCGGTTAAAGCAGTGACAGATAATTTATCACACATTTTGGTTGCATGCCAGCTGGCCGTAAAAAAAAAAAAAAGAAAGAAAGAAAGAAAGAGTTGTTTATTAATTCAATTAGCTGGCTTATTTATCAGGGCTGGGTTAGCAGGAGCGGTGAGAAGGCCAAAGGATGCCCGTGTCAAGCTGTCGCTGGCGGCCCCACAGGCAAGTGGAGACACGCATTCTTACCCCCCAAGATTTGGAGCGCCGCGCTAGCTGTGTTTACCCTGAGCGCTTGGTGCCTGACAAGAAAGCCTATCAACTGTAATGAAATACTAGGGTGGGAAGATGCTCAGAACAGGACAGAGTCATCCAAGTGATGACAGTCATTAGTATTTACCACCCACTTTCAGAGAAAAGGCAGCGTCCTTTCCGGACTCACTTTGGTTCTTGCTCTTGTCTTTTCCCTCATTCAACGGTGGTTACTCATACACAAGACTTGCAGTGTAGCAGCAGTCTGCCCAGACCAGCGTGGCTCAGGATCAGAGAAATCATTCATTCAGCAAGTGGCTTATCACATACAGAAAATCCACAAAGGTTTACTAACTGCTGCTTTGTGTGTGCTGAGCTCTGTTTACAGTGCTTTACTGATGGTACTGGTTCTACTGGATCCTCATGTGGTGGGTAAATGTGCCTGTCTTCCCATGAGTCAGCTAAGGCAGCAATTTCCATCAATTCAACCAAGGTTTCCCCGAGGGTCTGAAACGAGATGTCCCTGATGGCCCCCTCTTATTTCACTGCAGCTGTCCCTCTGACCTGGCTCTTGACTGGTCTAAGCCAACTGCCTCCTTGGTGACCCAGACTAGACATTTTCTGCTGATCTTGTGGTGGCGAGTAGGAAAGAAGGGAGAAAAGGGAGGACGTGTCTACAATTTTATTGTTTTGTTTCAAAATAGCCTCATCATGAGAAATGGTTCTAATGTGTATATTTGATTTTTTTTAATTCAGAATATAGCAATGTCTCTCATTAGCCTTACAGCCAAAGTATTCTATAAACTTGAAGGAGGACAACTTTGGGGCTAATATAGAAGTATACCAACTATCACACAGAATTTGGAACAAGTGATATTCCGTCTAAAAAAATAGGGGAGAGGAATCATAATATAAGAAATATAAATATTCTGGTGAATCCGCTGGTTAATCAAGCAGCAAATGTGACATGAAGGTGGTGCCAATGATAAGACCAAAATGGCCACTCTAGTGGGGACATCGCATATTAAGGGGAAATCTGTGAGGCTACACCAGGGCTAGATCTAGGGAGAGATGCGCAAGACACCCACCTGAGTGTTCTACTGAATGTTAGGATTCTGGGAGTATATTATGCTAGCATCTCTCTATCATGCTAAGAGTTAAACCTCTTCATTGTTCCATATCCACCACTAACTATAGGGGGGCAAGGGTCTTTCCATAACTTCTGGAAATGTCACCGCATCTTTCTCTGTTCCCTTCCTTCCCCTTCTTTCCTTCTCCCATTCATGCAATACCAAGTTTGAGAATGAAACAAAACGTCACGTGCACAGGCGAATGTGTGTGGAAGAGCTCATGACAGTGCCACCTCAATGTGACTCCTTTGGCCTGGCTGCTCCCTACAACCTGTGAACAAGGCCTGTATCGTCTCTCTTTCCTCCACCATTGGGTAACTCAGTCTTTGGCTCCTTGAACTCAGCTCCTTGACAGTTTGCTGATTTCTAAAATGCCCCAAGAAATATGAGCTTTTCTTGATAATATTTTCAACCCTTGCCTTATAGTATCTAAAAAAAAAAAAAAGCCTATTGAGTTGAATACAATCCAAGGGGGGGGGTATTAAATCTTCCCTTCCTATTAACATCTTTTGCCTCATCAGTTGTGACTGGTTGGGAGTTTCTGCTTTCAAAAATGGGAAGGAAGTTTTAGGTGGCGATGTACTAGTATTTCTTTCATTTCTTCTTTTTATTTTCAGATCAACTTAAGTTAAAAAAATTAATTTTAAACTGATACATCCTACCTAACTTTGGGTATTCTCCTATTTTCCATATGTGTTCAAATTTCCCAGTTGAGCATGCTGTCTCAGTTTCAGTTGCTGATGATGTATCAACGTGGGACTTCACAAAATTTGTGTGACAATTATAACTGGAGATGGCAGAGCCAACAGAATGATCATCCTTGCCTTTCTTTAACTTCTTATATCTTAAAAGGATTCTGGATAAACCTTTAAAAAATTTACTCAGCAGTCCTGGGTAAAAAGCATTCTTACTGTTTTTCCACCAAAATGACAGGCAGATACATGGGTATGCATATACACCTATTTTTGGTTGAGAAGTTAATTCCTACGTAGGAAAAACTGTGCGGTTTAAAACTTCACATTGTTGAAACCTAATGTATTTTTGGATTCAGCAATATCTCTACTAAATTTCAGTTTCCAAAGTTTATTTTCAAGTTTTAAAAAGGTATTATAGCCCAAACCCTGTGCTTCAGCACAGTCTAAACTCTAGATAGACTATTTCCAGGAAAAAAAATAAGTAAACTGTTGTACAAAACAATAGACTACTTGGTTGACAGGAAATTTCATGAAAGAATTCATAGCTTTTCTTTGTAAGTCTCTTGTCTGGCCTCTCACTTTATTTCAAATGGTAAGGTACACATTTAAAAGTGAGAGAGATACATAAAACTGAGGGAAATACCTTTGTATTATATGGAAACCTCCTGGACACTGAAGGTCTGGCTTCTCAGTTTGGTAGGAAAGGCTGTGGATGATTTCCCCAGAGCTTTGTTTAACCCAAAGGTATTTCTCAGATTGACTTCTGGTGTTTGCTTCCAGAAGGTTCTTATCCCTGAACACAAATTTTACGCTTCGAATCCAATTCCTTTGGAAATGGAAACACTGCCAGATAATTTCACTCATGTAGATTCGTTAAGACCACATATCAACATGTTAGCAATTCTTAATTTTCCCATTATAGCCGATTGAACAGAACTGTGCAAATAAGACTTATAATTTCCATATAAATCAGGCAAATTAAGGATTTTTCAGGATTTCTCTTCGTGTTTCCCCAGAGAATGGGTATCCCATCTGCTTTGCTGAATGCAGGATAATCGAAGGGCACTGATCTCTCCAAATGGCTTCATTCATTACTGTCTCTGGATCCTCCAGGGCATCTGCCCCTGGGAAGGTCACCTCAGCTTCCCATACGTTTTAACATAGCCGATCCGCACCTCCTTTAGGATGTACAATGTTTGGAGAAGCATTGATAGGAAAGAATATTTCTCCCCTCAACGTTCAATATTATAGAAATAACATAATTCTATTTCTCAAGTTCCAATTTAAAATGCATTCAGAATCTGGCACTATTTTGGCTAAGACAGTTTGAACATATTTTACTACTCTGCCATCATAAATATAAACTACAGTGCAAAAGGCTACAGCATTCAAAAAGCTACTGAATGCTGAAAGAAGAAAAGCATTGTGCTGTACGCTGGGTATATACTTCAGCATATTTCAAGGAACAACCGTTGAAAGGACCACTAGAATCAAAGTACAGGTGATCTAAACAGGTTTGATTTTGAATCATTTTAATACAGCATTAATTATGCTTCGAATTGTGAAATGTCTTTTCTGTTACTTGGGTAAAGGCCGTTTCCTCCATTTAGAACGGGAAAGTGGGGTTTTCTGTGGTGCAGAGCACACCGATTTTATCAGGGGGTTGTCTGTTCGGACGCTTCAGTTGACATCCAGCTTCTTTACCTCCTAAGGATAAAGGCATAAGCGTTACCGCGCAGACTGCAACTTCCTTGCCCAAGACACAGAGGCCAATCAAATAGGCTTGTGGGAGATGGCAGAAGACTTGGCTCCTACCCTCAAGACACTTACTGTCTAGTCGGAGGAATAAAAAATGTACACACCACAACCAAACAGGCAAATTAGTGGAAGGAAAGGAAAATGAGCATCAGAAGAAACAGAGCCTGACAGCACCTGGGGTGGCCAAGAAGGTGAGTCACAGCCAGGCGTCTTAAAGGACGATTCCAGGGGGACAAATTTCAGGTTTCTTTTTTTTTTTGAAAAATTTTTTAAACTTAATTTTATTATGTTATATTGTAGGGTAACTAAAATTCCAGGTTTCTAACAAAGCTTGGAGATCTAGATAACAGCATGCACTTCTTGAAATAAGTCCCCTCCTTCTCTTCCTCTCTTCCCTGCCAAGACTCACTATTTACTTAAAGTGACCTCAGCTGTTTATTATGTACCTTCTCTTTCACTATGCCTTTGTTCCACCAATGTCACCTATAAACAGAAAAATGTGCTCAACTGCCACCAATTGAGGGGAGGTGGGGTGAGCAGGCCTGGATGAGGGAGAGAGTGTAATTTAGAAAAATGCATTATTTGTGCTGTAAGAATACTCCTTTCCCTCCCTTCTCCTTTACCTACTGTGGGCTATGCAGAAAGAGATAATTCCAGTTAATAAATATCCCGGGGTAACAAGTCCAGTGAGCCCATTTCTTTAATTTTTAAACTGTGGACTTTCTTTGTGTCTACCCAACCCCCCCCCCTTCTTTTCCTCTGAAGCAGCGCTGGATATGGCAGGCTATGTTCCAAAACAGTACCCTTTACTCTTCTTCCAGGAAAGAACTTTTCAAATAAGGTCCTAAATGCTCATACAGTATTAGTGAGCACACATACACCTACACATAGTTGACCCTTGCCAACTCCTGACATGGGAATTCTCAGAAGCACACCAAAGTCTCTGTTTGATTTAAATTTATTTTTAATCACATAAAATCCAATTTGGAAAATTGATGCATGGGATTTTCTGAGTCACCAGAAGCTCTTTATAAGATTGCAAATGCATTGAGAAGGAAGAAATCTGTCTTGGCACGGCTGGTATTTCACAACAACAGTAAAAATGATTGGTTTCCTTGGTTTAGAATGAATGAGATGAGTTTTAAAATCTATAAAAATATGCTATTAAATCCTAACATAAAGTCAAAATACATCTGATATGTCTGAGTCATGAGGAAGAATTGGGGGAAAAAAGTAGTCAGTATTTTGACATAAGTTTATTTTGTTAACTTTCTTTTTTGGTCTTACTTAATTACCCAAGTAATATTTATTATTCTGGATCATATTAATTAATTTTAATAGTGATCTTTACTCTCTACTCCCAGTCACATTTAGTTGTTTTTGGCAATATACTACGATATTTTCCATTTCCATAAGGAGTTTCCAAAAATGATAATGATAAATGTAATTTGAATTCATTTTATACTCATACTCCTTACTATTTATATGCCCATGGAAATAGTCCGTGTATCTGTAAGTGGATCTCATAAGGGAAGGCATGAAGATATTTATTAAATCTAACTAGTTTTGCATCTCCAACATGATTGGGAAGCACAGATTTATAACAATAATCAGTCCTAATGGGCAACTGATAGTCAAATCTTCAAGGAGGGGTAGGGGTAATTTCCTATCCCTACATATTTAATGTGCCAAAAGTCCTTAAAGGTTATTTGGCCTCCTTCTATGCACAGTTACTATAATCCTCTATTTTTAAGTCAAAACTTATTGCCTTGTCACTACTAGACTTAAATATTACACAACTTTTTATTAATTGCACATTAAGTTATAAAGTGCAACTAGAAAACCATTTACCTGAGGATGTTTTTCTGGTTCCTACAAGTTCCCAGTACTTTCTTATGAAATTTTCTTGTTTGCTATTCTTTCCATGGGAAGAGTAGGTACGTTCTTTATGTCTGGGCCATCTTTCCCACCATAATGTGAAAACAAGTAAAAGGTATTCACAATTCCATATGGAAACATCAACAAACAATACAGAAAAGACCAATAAACTGTTCTCCATCAGGGGGATGGCCCCATAAATCACAGTACATTCATATGAAGACATGTCGTTCAACCAGAGAAATGTTTTCAAAGAATTATTTATGCATAGACAAAAGAACAAAAGAAAATATTCTGTCGACAGTAGTCATCTCTGAGTAACTGGTTACAGGTTATTTTCCTTTATTTATTTTTATTTTCCTCTATCTTTTTCTGGCATTTCCCCAAAATGGTTTTTGCAAATAACATAGAGCTTTCGGTCAGAAAAAAATAAGTATACATTTTACAATTCACCAAGCATCAAAAAATTTAAAAGAAACAGTGTGAAGACTTATATTTGTGCAATAAAGAAAGCCTCCAAAAAAGAGATGATTCACAAGTCCCAGAACTTTCAGTGGGCAAACATCTGGACAGCAGATTACTTTGTTCTTGTTTGGATTGTTTTGCAGTGGGGCTCGCAAGACTTCACACTTCCCACTGTCTTATTTTTTTTTCTTTTCATTCACATATGAATCACCTACATTGTTACTTCAAGGAGTTACATGAAAAGTTCTAGATTTTTAAAGTCTGTGTGTGTGGGGGGGTATTTTTCTGCTAATCTTTTTATACCAGAGCCATTTCAGTTTGGAAGATAAAAGGAATTAAGGGGAGTATGTCAGAGGGGGAGACGAACCATGAGAGATGATGGACTCTGAAAAACAAACTGAGGGTTCTAGAGGGGAGGGGGGTGGGGGATGGGTTAGCCTGGTGATGGGCATTGAGGAGGGCACGTTCTGCATGGAGCACTGGGTGTTATGAACAAACAATGAATCATGGAACACTGCACCAAAAACTAATGATGTAATATATGGTGATTAACATAACAATAAAAAATTAAAAAAAAATTAAAAAAAAAAGGAATTAAGGGGGAAATGATTCTAATGGATTTTTCACTACAGTGAAACTGTATCCAATTGAGGTTAAGTATAAATGCAACCTGGAATAAGACTATCTCATTCACAAACAGAAGGACAAATATGAAATTGTTAGAGAAACAACCCAGTGATGTGTAATGACACGGAATAATACAGTGAGTTCAGACATTGTTTTAAATTCAGACCGTTCAACTGGGGACCAATGATAACAATTAAGTGAGGAATGTCTTTGGAGTGTTGAGCTCCTTATAGGAATCTACTGGATAAAATGGTGCAGCTACTTTGGAAAACTGCCAGCTCTTCAAAAAATTACACACAGAATTACCATATGACCTGGCAAGACTACTCATAGGTATATACGCAAGAGAACTGAAAACATACATCTACACAGAAACTCGTACACTAATTGTTCAATGCCACATTATTCATAATGGCCAAAAAGTGGAAACAAGCTAAATGTCCACCAGTTGATAAGTGGATGAAAAAAAACGTTGGTATAGCCCCACAATGGAATATTATTTGACAATAAAAAGGAATGAAGTGCTGGCCCATGCTATAACTTGGATGACCCTTGGAAACATTATGTAAGTGAAAGAAGCCAGGCACAAAAGGCCACATATTGTATAATTCCACTGACAGGAGAAACCCCAAAGAGGCAAAGCTATGGAGACAGAAAGTAAATTAGTGGTTGTCAGGGGCTGGAGCGGGGGAAGGAGTAACTGCTAATGGGTAAGGGATTTCTTTGGGGGTTAATGAAAATGTTTGAGATTAGCAGTGATAAGTACACAACTTTGTAAATATACTAAAAACCACTGAATTGTGCATTTTTAAAAGGTACATTTTATGGTATATTTTAAAAATTGTTTTTAACTCTATCATTGGCCTTCTTATTATGAGCTGTAGTTCCTCCAAACGAAAAGCAGAAATAGAATGGTTTTTAAATTTTTTCACAGAATTTTCAAGTTCTGGACTAAAAAAATCAGACTTTTGTGAATATATTGAGATAGAAACAGAGAGATGAAAAAATTTCCCGGTCTTCTCTAGTAAACTCTGATGGCTTTTAAGCGAGCCCTGCCTAACTTTCCAGCCCGGGGAATCACAAGATCTAGCTTCTAAACTGTGCTCACGGGCCACTAACATAGTGCCAGTTTTCTCATTTGTGAAAAGGTGGTAATACTGCTGGCTCTTTGTAGGGATTTAATCCAAAAGAGCAAATATGTATGAATCACTTACTGGGTTCACAGGACTGTCATAGGCATTGTAGCAAATATGAAAATGAGCAAAATGTGATCTCTGCCCTCAGGAAACATTTAATCTCATAGAGGGTAAGAAAGAGATCTTAGGATACAGTAATAACATCATAATAGTAATTCAAAAAATTTTATGTGCTCAGATGAAAACACCTTGTGTATCAACAGAATGATAAATAGGTTTGGATGATGGAATACCATGTAACAGTGGAAATGAATGAGCTATGAGAATCCACATGATATGTGGATAAATCTGATAAGCATAAATGTGAGCCCCCCCAAATAATCAACTTTTAGAAAAATACATACAGCATAAAAACATTTATATAAAGCTTAAAATATACTAAAATACTATATATTATTAATACTATAAAATCCCTTAATATTTTATATATACATGAAATTATGTTTATATATAATATGTAAATGTATTTATGCATGGGAATGATAAATGCCAAAGTCAGTGGTTTTTCTAGCACTCAGCGGCTTCTGCACCATAAATGGTGGGCAAATCGGTGATTGTTAGATTATTTCTTATACAGTTTTGTATATCTTAAACATTGCATGATAATTTTAAAATATTGGATTAGAGAAAAAGTCAGAGGTCAGTTTCTACTGGGTGATGCTAGGGGGATAACGAAGACTTCTAGAAGGAGGTGCCTGAGCTGGACCTAAAAGGATGCATGATTTCCACGGGCAGAGAGAAAGGGAAGGCATTGTAGGTGAAGGGAATAGTACAAGCAAATTAAAATCACAAGGTTTTAGCATTAGCGACCATGAAGTTTCTTAAAGCCACATGAAGCATTTTAGATCTCAGGTTCTTACAGATTTTTGAACTGCAGAACACAAAGGGCAAGGAGATTTTTATGAATCATGGTGCCAAAAAGCCTGATACATTAAAAACCAAACATAACCAGAATTTCAAACTGTGTTTGGAGACTTGCAAACTTGTTCTTTCTTTTTAACAGTGAGAACAAATTGGGATCCCTGGAATATACCACTTGGGGAGATGGTGGGAGAATAATTTTATCCGCAAGTATTAAGTTGTTGCCTGAGGACAGCTGAGTAAACAGTTTGCTGAAGTCTGTTTGAGGACTGCCAGCTAGTTACACCCATAATTTCATCTCTATTAACAAAAACAACTCATACTGTCGCGCTGCCCTGCTTTGGCTACCCCGGGGTTCTCAGTATTTGAATTATGGAGTGTCACTTGAGTAACATTCTATAGCAGTGGGGGCTGTGTTTTGATGTCCTTTCGTTACCCACCCCCACTCTGCTGATTTATGGCATACCACGCAGAGACTTAAATCAAAACTAGAAAATACGTGTGAAATAATGCAAAACAGAGTTGCAGGGTTGGCAATTCCGTAATTATACCTAAAGGGAAAATAATTATGTAATACCGTATGGCAAGAGTAAGTCTCAGAATAACAAATACCCATACTGTAAATGTAGAATTCTGGGAAGAACATGCAGGGTCTTTGAAGAGAAGCTGAGGAAAAGGTTGCCTTTTAAAAGGGCCCAGACACATCTTTGTGAATGATGTTTGGTCTCTGATAATACTGTTTGTCATCCAGGAACTGAAGACCTGAATGAATGAGGTGACATGGCCATAACAAAAGGAATGCCAAAAAATGGGACCAAACTCGAGTTATTTATTGTCTGAACTCACTCTCAACTACTACCTGCAGTAGCCATGGGTTGTATCTGTTGGTTACAATTCTGAAAGTGTGAAAGCTACTTATAGATAGATATCAGACAACTCCCCAAATCCTGACAGCAACTATGAAATGGAAACTAATCAAGGTTTAAAAACCACCACCAACAAAAACCCCGTCGTACTGGAGACCTTTCAGTTAAAAAAAGGAACCATGAAAGAATTCCTCAGAAGTCAAGAATATGAAACTCTCCCCTCAAAGTCTATCAGTTAATGAACAACCTCTGAGTAGAGGGAAATATGAGAGAAATGACCCGGGCAATACTCCAGCCTAAATCTTCATGTTGGGAAACAACTCCTCATCCACCTCCGTATAGTAAAGCGCTGGCATGGGAACAGGAATAAAAGATGCTAGGAAAAGATTAGGAGACTAAGACTCTTACAGGCTAACTTCCTCATTAAAAATTAGCTCTGAATTTAAATGTTCCCTAAGTTCCTCAAACCACTCACCTGGGTGGAGCCATACTAGGTGAAATTGTGTGAGCTCAGGGGACAGGGGTGTCAATTAAAACCATTCCAAACAGGAAAATCAGGGAAACGTATGGCTTTGAGACAGGGCTTGGCCCTTGGGCCAAATCCGGCCAGCTGTGTGATTTTGTAAATAAAGTTTTATTGGAACACACCCATGCCCATTCATTCATGTATTGTCTACAGCTGCTTTTGAGGTATAATGGTAGTCTTGGGTGGGTGCAAGCATCATATGGCCCACAAAAGCAAAAATATCATCTGGCCCTGTTCAGAAACAACTTGCCCACCTTTGCTTTAGTTTACCAGTTATCTGGAATAGCTTTTGTGGTTAAAAACTTTTTAGAATAATAATTTATAAGAATAGCTATCCAACTGGGCACAACCGTTAGGAGTTTATGCTTAAGCTTTAGCGTAAAAAGCTACTTCTCTGTGTCCTTTTTGTTTGTTTGTTTGCTTCCCTAATTAAGATTAAATATATATTATGTATTCAATTAAGCTATAACATTTGAAATGAGGTCCTAACTTTTTTTTTTTTAATTTTGGCTCTGCACAAAAGAATGACAGTAGAGGTAGGTTGAATTCAGCATAAATAGTCTTAAAATGATTCCTTTTTGAAAACCAAGCTATTTAAGAGAGTATTAATGAAAAAATTAAAAAGGAAATGCTGGAATAAGGGCTTAAAGGAGGAATTTACATGCTTGGAAATAATAGTAACAATTTCTAAAGCTCCTTAATACCATGCCTTGTAATAACTCATTTAATTCGTACAATAACCCAGACATTAGGTGTTATTCAGTTGATTTTATAATGGTGACATTGAGATCAATGAGGTTCAGAGAGCTGCCTCTTATCACTTTGCTAGCAAGATGGCAGACCAGAGCCAGATCACAAGGGTCGCCTTCAAAGCTAAATGCTTCCATTCTCCACTGTGCCCGGCAATGAATGGAACCACGGAAGGAGGACTTTGCTTAGGAAAGCCGAGTTCTCTTATCTTAAACCTGAGTGAGCTTGGACAAGTCTTCTAGTTTCTTTAGCTTTCAGTTCATTTATCAAACAATGAGTGATATGTTCCACAAAAGCACTATTACTGTGAAACTGATACTTGGAAATTTTACTATATTTAGTATGAAAACATCTTTAAAAAAGAATTTACTTTTCTGTGTTTCCTTTGTTCATAACAATTCTTACTTCTTTCTTTTTAAGCATTTGGCAAGGAGAATTGGTAGTTTTATGTATGGGGTAAGTTCTGCCTCTACCCCCACCTCTCCTCACCTGCTGCGGCCCCCAGAAGTCGGTGTTCAGGTGATCCTGAACTCACAGCCTCTTTTGGTAGGTTTGGCTTCACACCTCCCTGGGCCCTCATAGGTGCCCTGCTCCCCATTTTCATTTTGCCCCAAGCAGTCACCCCCTTCAGCCTGCCCAGGTCACCCTGCTGCCCCATTGCTCTTTTGCCCCAGCATCCAACACTTTCTCTGTGTTAACCTGAACATTTTCTTTCTTTCTTTTTAAAGATTTATTTATTTAACTGAGAGAGAGAGAGAGAGCATGCACACACACACACAGGGGGAGAGGTGCAGAGGGAAAGGGAGAGAATCTCAAGCAGACTCTCTGTCCAGCCCAGCATGGAGCTCGACCTGAGTCTTAATCCCATGACCCTGAGATCATGACCTGAGCCGACATCAAGAGTAGAACGTTTAACTGACTGAGCCACCCAGGCACCCCAACTCGAGCATTTTCTAAACCTGAGCCCACAGGTTCCAATGTCTGGCAGTCTGAAGTAGAATCTCTCCAAAGAGAGATTCTGCCAAATTCAGGGAACATCTACCAGTGTCTTCTGTCTGAGGAAGCAGATTTTATAAGTGAAACTACCCCGTGTTCCTTAAAGTCTAGGCTGGGCCACCAAGGTAGGTGGCTGCCCAAGAAAGTGGGTGAGTTTCAGATCGAAAACTGCCCTTTGCTGTCTAGTTTTTAACCAGGCCAGAAAGAAAATGGTGGCTTGCCCCTCATGAAAAATTTACTGCCAGGGGAAATAGAGACACATGAGCCATGCAAAGGAGGGATGGGATGTTCTCTGACTCTGTGGAGTATGGTCATTCAACCTTCTTTTAAATTACCAAAGAAAAAAGTTACAAGCAAGGAGAATGTCTGCTCCTGAGAGACTGGACCCCACCCATCCACCCACCCACCCACCCACCCACAGGGAACTGTAAATCAGATATTACCGGCACAGCAAATTGGCAGCCAATGCTTTAAACATTATGAAGTGCCAGGTCTGGGCCTCAATACAGATACGTTTTTGTTTTAGGTCCTTGCCACTTAAAAATACACTTGGAAGTTTCTGGAAAGGGTATGGCTATATATGAAATGCCCACATAGAGACAGCATGATATGAGAAGGGATGTCCTGCTTCTAACCCGTGCTAGGAGCCTGGTAAGAATCATTTCATGTATTCACACAACAACTCTCTGAGGTGGGTGTTGTTATCTTCCTATTAAAGATTAAGAGGGGCCCTAACGTGCCCAGGCTCACTTGTGAGTAGAATCCCCCTATTCTAAGATGGCTTCCTTGAAAAAGCAACACTAACTGACTGAATGTTTCCCTTGAAAAAATCCTGGGAATGCTGACCATGGAATTTCAAGCCTTGTCTTTCTCCCCTAAAGGAAAATCCATGTTTTTGTTTCTGAACCCAGAACCACTGGGGCCTTAGAGATGAGTTCATTCAAACCCTGTCACAGAGCAAAGAAGGAAATGGAGATGTGGAGATGTAGGATGACTTACTCCAAGACAGAAACTCACTAGTAACAAAGTCCTTCTTTTTGGCCCTGCTACTATTTCATATTTTTTTTAACATACGAGAGAATGCCCCAGTTAGTGGGAGAAAGAAAAAAGTACTGCTGGTGTTGTGACTCAAAATTTAAGTCTCCCCACATTCTGTTCATAAGACCATCAGTAGATCATCAGCTCATTGTATCATCATTGGCATGACTGTCTTTACCATAACTAGGTTTTTTCCCTCATTCTTCTGAGTTATTTTTCTGGTTATGAAAACCAAAATAGTAAGTGGACTAATGAATGAAAAAAAAAAAGGATCATGACAAAAGGTCTGAAACATACCCCCTCACATCCAACCAAAAGCGTTCCATACTTTCTTCTTCTTGTCCTTTATTCAGGAAGGTTGGCTAATGAAAAAAGATATCTTGGCAGGACTGCAAGAGAATGTGTGAATGCTCTGGGTTTTGTTGTGTTTCTCTTTCCCTATTCCCAACTTTGGTGCTGGGACTAAGCTTACTAGCAGCTAAAAGCAGATGCTCCAGTACACCAGACAAAGGGCTTCCAGAGAAGCCTAAGAAAGCTTGGAACCAGCTTGTGGTAGCCACAATTCTGCTCTTAGAGGCAGGACAACAGACCCAGGTGGCTGAAGCCCTACTGTGTGCACTCCTTCTTCCTCATAGCTTACTTTTCACAACTCACCCCCTAGAGAGAATTTTCTATCAGAGGTAAGAATGCAGCTGTGGGGAGAAGTTGCTGTGGAGGCCCTGCCCCAGTCTGAGATTGGGTTCCACATCTGTCACTGGCACTCTGGGCATGCTTATATAGAACTTTGGGGACTACTGCCAATAATTGGCCTCATTTCTTCATTGGCAATAGCCCCCCCCCCATTTTTGTTGTAATGGAAATGCCTGACTTCAAAGCTGTAAGAATGTTCCTAAAATCCTATTCATCTCTAACTCTGATCCCAATTTTCAACTTCCTGGATCATCCTATTGAACCCAATAATGAATCTCTTAATTTTGGCCATGGTGATATTCCAGTTGACCCTATGGGGTCTAAGGGATTACATTTCAGTCAGGTACCCGAGGAGCTTTCCCCAGTCCTCCTTAATAAGGAGTTAACTTTGAAACCTAAGTGCACCCGCTTGAGTGTACAGTTAATTACTCCATAGCTGCAACAGGACATATACTTTGAGGCTCTAGGACATGTCCTTTACATGTATGGGAGGTTCACAAGCAAACCAGGCACCCCCAAATGAGGTTATAGCTATAGGCCTGGTCAAAACAGAAGTGATTTATCTGTTTGAGTTTCAGTAAAGAAAAAAAAATAAAAAGAAGATAAATGTCATTTTTTAGCTACATCCCTAACTCTGCCTGTTAATGTTTCATCATTGAGACCAAAGATGGATCAGTTTTCTCTAGAGTATCAGAGGACTGAGATAGCTCATGGCTAGAGGTCAACACGTGGTCATTTATAGGACAGAGCTTGAATGGTCTAGAAGAATGAGAAGGCTCTTGTTTTGCCCCTGAGGCAGCCTGAGAAGGAGATGGGGTAAGACAGAGCTACCCACAGTGAATGCTTCTTAACTCAGATCCTATCGACTGGCTGAAACTGTCTCCTTGTGGGAAGATGGCCAACGTGGTCAATTCGTTTGGGTGGGAAGGATTCTCTCCATGGCGTCATAAATGGAGGGATTAGATTGGAGCTCATGATCACATTTCAGGGTCTGTAGGACTCTCTTGATACTTGTCCAGAAATGAATACTTGAAACCTTAACTTATTCACAGAAGAATTAGAGCTAGAAGAGACTTTATGCAGGAATCCCTTTTCCCCAAACACATACACGGTATCCTCAGAAGGCTGCCATTTTATTCTCTGATCCAGAAAGGAAAAGCTCACTGATTATAGAGTAACTTATTCCACCCTGTCTTTCTGGACCTCTGATCCTTTACCACACTGCAGATTTTCAAATATAAGAGGATAATTATTACATTTTAGATTAGATATTGGGATTCCTTCACTCTGTCTTCGTGCAACAAGGTTTTCAGATTCTTTACCAATTTTGGTTAGGTAAAAGTTCCCCCAAGGACTTTACCTCATCTCTACATTCATGAAAAGACTAAAGCATGGGATGTGAGTGCCTTTACTTGCCTCCAGTGAGCTCCTCGAATCTTCTCCATTTCCACACCCTCTTACTTCCCTCAAGAGTCTTTCTCTTCATTAACCTTTTCTCTTTTACTTCTGAGGAAAGGGAGGAAGTGTCCTTCCCTTCCACACGGGCACTTCATGCCCTCAACACACTGTAGAACCTGCCCCCTCAGACTCTTCCTCCCCCACCCCCCTCTTCCATTTCATGATACATGCAACTCAGACTCAGTTCTGCATTTTTACCAAGTAAGTCCAATATGTGCAAAATCCTACGATTTTATAAATGACAGTATTGTTTTCTATCCTTATGGGGATCTTTTTCAATTGCCAAACTTTCAAATATTTTAAGGACATTTGGATGGTTTTTCTAAGGGAGCTTTCAACAAATTTTAATTTTTTTCACAATAAAATTGAACTTTAATGTATTGTAGCCCACCTTAAAGGACACAAAATCCCTTACACAGGAATTAAATTTTAGATGGGTCATGAAAGGACTAATCTTTAAGGAACTGCTTTAAGTTGAGGAGGCTTTAGGCAAAATGGGCTGCTTCTGTCCCCTAGTTGGGAGCTTTGGAGCAGCGGCTGGATGGATACAGATGCTTTGCAACTTCATAATTTTGAAAGTGACTTTCTTTTACATGGAAAAAGCCACAGAAATAAAATTGAGGGCAGTAGAAAGGGTGTTTGCCAATTCACAGTATGCCTCTCGTCCCCACCCCCTCAGGTTAAAGGTTAAAAATGCTCATCAGTCTATGCCATGTCTGTCCTGACTCATCTTGGAAACTCTGAGTCTTTAGGGCCATGTTGGGCTGAATGGTTATTTTGCAACATCTCTAGTCAGAACCATTGCCAAGCAAAATGAACCCAGGTTTGTTAAGATATTTACTAATAGGAAGATTCCTGAAAGGACAGAGAAAACAATGTTGTGAATATAGCAAATAGAGAGCCTCCCTGAGCCATCCTAGAATTTCCATTCATCTTCTCTCTTTCTTTCTCTCTCCCCCCACTTCCTCTTTCCCTTCCCTCCTCCCTTCTTCCATCCCTCCCTCCTCCCCTCTCATGCTTTCTGACTTGTCAGTGACATACTGCCTATAGCCAAGTCTGGTACACATAATCACAATTTTAAAAAATATATTCATACATGGGGGGTGGGTGGGGGTGGGCAGTGAGAATTTTAAGATGGGCTAAGTTACTTGGGTACATAAATCCTGAATGAAGTCATTTTGAGTTTTCAAAATTAAGTCATGACGTGAAGACAAAACATAGGGTCCTGAGCCATTCTCCTTCCAGAACTTTTCTCCTAGCATGCAGTTTAAAACCAAATGTGTATTACTCTTTGTTAAAACAAACACAAACAAAAGAAGCAGAACTAGATCGTAGTATAGAAATACTATTCAGGCTCTGGGTTTTAACTGGTGCACAAATAACTTGTACTACATACTTTATTAAGGTTCAAAGCATGATATCACCCTGACCCCAAGAGTTATCTTATAAATGAAACCTTGCAGAGGAGGCAAGGTGGTTCCTATATTTTACAGTGAAGATTAATAGGCAAGGGGACCCAAAAATCTAGATTTACCGAGTCTTGCTGATCTAGAGCCTGAGGGAGGATCTTCCTCATCATTCTGCATAAGGCTTAGTTACCAATAAAACCTCTCCTAAGGTTTCCAACTCAACCAACAGCCACAGTCTGATGGACATTCTCCATTCTAATGGCTGAAACTTGATATTCCCACTCCTGGATCCTTAAATGTTTGCTGTACACTAACTGATTCAGCTTCTCCTGCACTTTCTAGAAGAAGCTAGACAGCAATGAGACAGGGTTCAAGAGATCTGTTTAAATCCTTTACAGAGAACCAAACAGGGAATTTAACAAAAATCTTGGGGCATAAAGCATCACATTTTCTTCTTTTCATAGACTGTGTTTTATTTCTCATTTATTTAGCCAAATGATTTTTAAGTAACTTTAAAGAGATGGTGTACAACATAAAATAAGTCTAGTGGCTAAACCAATAAATAATATTTAATGAGCTCTTACTATGCACTAGGCATAGGCTAAGGAACATAACTAATATTATCTCATGTATTTTTTTTATTTGGTGTGTATTAAGAGTTACCATTTACACTCTGGAAAACTTAGCTCCAAGTCTAAGTAACTTGTCCAAGGTGTCAAACTCACATTAGTCTGACTTCAAAGAACCTTGCTTTTTCCTGCTTATACCACCCAAAGAAAACTTCTGAGATTAGAGTCAGTGATGACTGGTGGTTAATTCCCAAACTGACCTGCACATAAACTTCAGCAATCTGCCACCATTGCGTAGACAGAGGGGGTCTGAAGCAGGGTGGTGGCCATATTTGGAAACATGCTCTATGCATTACTCCATTTACTCTCTGAGGACATGTTACTGTGCGCCCATCATAAATACTGCTGGGTTTGAGATCTGGTGCAATGCAATGTATGAGAAACAGATTTTCTGCTGTAAATATCAACAGGCAAAGAAGAGATTCCTTCTTTTCAGCCATTCATTTCTTAACCAACATTTTCCTCTCTTTTTATTGCTAATGCTGACCCTCATTTTCAGTTGTTTTTGTTTTGCTCACTCTTTCTTTCTTTCTTTCTCTCTCTCTCTCTTTCTTTCTTTCTTTCTTTCTTTCTTTCCTTCTTTCTTTCTTTCTTTCTTTTCTTTCTTTCTTTCTTTCTTTCTTTCTTTCTTTCTTTCTTTCTTTCTTTCTTTCTTTCTTTCTTTCTTTCTTTCTTTTCTTTCTTTCTTTCTTTCTTCCTCTTTTCCTGTCTACTTATGCCATGGCTCTATAAGAAAGATAAAAATAGATGTATACGCAAAGATACAGGTAAGGCAAATGCGATTTCATGGCATTTGCTTTCCTTGAGAGAGGAATGCCAAAGGAACAACAGCTAAGTATCAAACTGCACACCTAAGATGCATCTGTGTTTGCTCGAATGAAATGTTGACAAAGAATCTTGGATAAATATTTTCACATTTTAAAGTGCTGGATTTGTACAATAGTAAAACAGCTGGAGATGTAGAGTCCTATGTCACTTTAAGACTTTAAGTGTCACTTTAAGAAAAAAAACAGATTGTGTTGAAGAAAATCAGACCAGACTGTGGGCAATGTAAATATGCCCACTATTGTCTATGCTCTTTATGGTTCTCATCACGACACAAATGACAACCAAAGGTAAAATACTCAAAGGCTAATTTGTAATAAAGTCCACTTTGGGACCCTATCTAATACTTTATGATTCAAAATAACAAAAGCATCATTCAAGTAAATACCAGGGAGATATTCAGTTCATCCTTGTCACCATTTTGATGACCAACATTTTAGATTATATTTCATGCCTGTATGAGCAGAGAATCTGACTGTAAATGCAAAATTGTGTTTGGTCAGATAAGACACTGAAGTGACTAAAGATGATTTATGTGACATCAACATAATGTAAGTGGCCCTCCTAAATCTCATTATCCTCAGAAATAGATTCTTCACAACCAGAGAAAGAGAAATTACCATCAACATTTATATTTAGGAACTAAGGAGAATAAGGAGAGAAATTCTCACTTCTTAAAATATGTAAAACTTAAAAAAAAATCTAATAGTTAATCTACGAAGGACTGTATTTCTCACAGGAAGATAGGAGCTTTATAAATCAGTAATATTTGCAAAGAGTTTTAAAAAGTGGAAAAGCATACTATAAAAATAGAAATCAAATAAATTATAGCTCAGACTTTCTTTTAACCCACCGGAATCAAATGGTCTAAGACCATCCAACAGGAATATTTGTGCTAAGCAAATATTTGTACATATAAAACCTCTCGTTTTAGTTTTGATCTTTCTCTTAAACATCATGAATTTTACAGCTTGGCAAAGTGTTGTGTTTGCCATCCAAAACCCAGATGGCTAATGGTAGATTGAAAGGGTAAACTTCTAGGTCAGTCTTCCTAAAAGAAAATCAGGGCCTTCCCTGCATTTCAGCTCTGGCTTGTGTGTAACATGTGTAATTTTTATAATATTAACATTGTATCATTTATTGTTCGTGGAAATTTTTAAAAATAATAAGTGACATAAGAAAATGATAGAGAACTTGGGGACTAATTCAGGTCAATAGAAAGATGATTTTTATATCCGATTGAGTGGTCACTGAAGGACACCTCTCCAGCGCCATGAAATGTATTTCTATACTACCCTCACCAAGTAAAAGAATCCCACACTCCTGATTATACCATGTTTTCAAATCTCATGAATAGTAATAATAATAAAAAAAGGTCAAGAAACCTTTCTAATGGAAATATGTCTGTGATCAATCACCAAACCCCAGAATAAGAGCAGGATGATTTATAGGAATATTGATAATCTACTGAAAATATCAAAGGCCCTTCTTTTGGTCAGGTCTATGCTACTACAGAGGGTCTAGGCACAGGAAAAGAGCCTTGCAGCAGGACCAGCTTTTAAAGGCTAAAGTGTGGTAGGATAATGGGGGTTCTGGGGTAGAGGGTATTTAGTTGCATGGGGGAATTTCACATTTTCTTGACAATATTAAAGCAACAAGCCCAGGATTTTCATATTCCTGGAAACTAAAATTTTCTCCCCATCTCCAAGCTCCTAAGAAATAGTGTCCTGTCCTGAAAAGCAAATTATAGAAAGAAAAGAGGACTCCCTTTGAAATAGCACTTTTAGCACCACTAAAGAGATTGATAAAATGCATACACACCTCAGAACTTGAGTACCTGTTCATAAGTACTAAAATGCAGAAGTCTACGTAAGGAATTTTCATGGTTGTGATAGCAAGCATGTTTTTATATTGAAGAACAGAACAGATCATCGGGAAAGGCTCACAGGACAAACAAGAGAACTTCTGATCTGACTGGCCTTGAGAAGCTCCGACGGGGATGAACACATAAGAGTCCTCCTCCTTCTGTTATAATTTCTCCCTTCCTTTTTAAACTCCTAACAATCTCTATTGTCCCTGGGTAAAGTCAGGGAAGGTAAGAAACACATCCCACATTTAAGCTGAATGCTTTCATAAATAAAATCCTCTGGAATTTATACTAATTATATAAATATATAGTGTATACTAATTCATTTATACTAATTCATGATTAAAATCGAGAATCTCTAACAGATTTACTGTGCCTCTCAGCTCTCAAGCAAAATGAAACACTAAAGATGTATAAGAAAATAATGGATGAAAAGAAAGGTACTGTCTCTCCATCTCACACTGTCTAGAGTGACCTCTACTTGTGCTGAGAGTGTCACAGAGAAAACAACAACAGCAACAACAAAAATGCCAAGAGTGTAGGGCTGATAACTATTTTGCGGAGGGAAGGAAAAATATACTTAGATTTATCAGGTTTTGTTGTATTTGTTTTTGTGTTACATAGGAGGGAGGGTTCCAGGCACAAGAGGTTCTCAGTTCTGGGGGGCAGAGTGATATGGAAATACAAACAATTATAAGACGGACATTAAAATTATATCAAAGCATTATTTTGCTTTAAGTTCCACAGCATGACTTGTGTTTTAGCAGGAGACCTGCATTTTAACTGTGAGTGTATACCTTCAAATCTTTGTCAACATCAGTAAGAACAACAAAAAAAGTTGCTTAATAAATATCTGCCACCAAATTCAAACCACCAAACACAATGTATTAAAAATTCTTTTAAGATCAAAAGTAACTTAATCTACGGGACTTGAACATTTGAGCACATCATTTTGACACCTAAGTCTGTAAAGTTCTATTCATACAAAATTTGTTTTTGTAAACTAATTTTTTATCTTGGGGTTTTCTGTGAAATGTGGGGTGTTTCAGTTAACTGACCCAAATTGACAATCAAAATAATAGTTTACGCCAAATGTGGTCACCATGTTTAAAACACAAATACGGGTTGCATCACTGCAAAGCTGCATGGGTATTTGGGGAAACCTATAAAGGTTTAATTAAATGACTTGGCTGGCAAGTTTACCTTTCTCCTCACTGCAAACTCTCTTCCTCAAGAAGTTTGAGAATGAAGTCAGTTTCATCCTCAACTAGTTATGTGACAGTTTAGATTCACATTACTTTATGTCACAAATTCATTTCTAAAAATTATTCTGCTTCCAAAAACAACCAGAATCATTTTATTACAAAGAAATTTTTTAAATATTTAAGAAATCATCAAAACCTTCTGAAGTCTTGGCCTATATAATTGGCTTATTTTCTTGAATTAGTACTTTTACCCCCCATGCAAATATTTCCATAAGACAAATGATAAACACCCATCCACCCATCCCCCACACGTTTAAAGTGACTATACAGATAGGAAAAAAAAAGAACTGAAGTCTCTCCCGACGGTCATACAAAATATTAACTATTTGACTTTCCTCAGCTGAAGAAGACCCTACCCTATTTGCATTTGTGATATTGGTATAGCACCATGAGAGAGAAATCTTTAATTAAGACTTGAGTCTAAATTTAATTAAACAAATGTACTGTGTGGAGATTTATACCATGTCTCTGCTCAACAACTAAAGAGGTACCCACTCAGAAAACATTCCGTTGAGACCTCTTTGAGGAATGGAGACATGCCCGTTGACTCACCATTTGCCTTGAGCAGAGACCCGTGAATCTGAGAACAAAACGGACCTTAAAGATCTTGTCTGACACCCACAATTTTATAGAAGAGGAAACTGAATTTCAGAGCAGTTACTAACCTGCCCCAGGGCCCACCACTGGTTAGCAGCGAATGTGATCTTCCCAGCTCAAAGGAACACATTTCATACCTAAGTGAACAGTTATATATAAAAATATATTTCTTTCTCTCTTAATTTGTCTTTCGTCTTGAATTTGAAATCAGTCAAATTATGCTTATGCTAATTTAATAATAAATCATTCGAATTATGCTAATTTATTTAGAATTTCTGGATATTAGAATCCACTTCCTTTGTCTCTCTTTCTAACCCAGACAGTCTTGCCATGCACCACATTTCCCCCACCAATATTCACTTTGGTTTAATGTGTGGGAAGCAGGAGGAAGTATATGCAGACAGAGTCCTTGAGGGTCTTCCTGTGAGGTGAGCACCCTCTACGTGCTACTCTTGGTACAAGTAGAAGAATATACATCCGTACCACTTGGGAATATTACGGGTGATTAATAAGTTAGCCTTTGTAAAGTGCTTTGAAAATGAAAAGTGCTATTATTATGCCTAATTAATGTTCTCTCTTATATATTCAGCAACAATTTCATCTGTATTTGTTTCTCTGCCAAAAATATAGCTGTGTAGGCTCTAGAGGCATTAATATGAAAGCTAGCTGCAGGTAGGTTTTGCTTCTTCTTTTTTTAAAAAACATTCTTTATCGCTTCTTCTTGACACGAGATACAGATCTGCCCTAAATGGGCACATATTCATAAGTCAATGCTATATTTTAGAGTGAAATGCTTTTTAATAAATAGTTTTGTCGTGTATGGCAAAACAGTATACCAGCAAAGTAAACGCCGATTCACAAAGAGACAGCCACAAATGATAATATATGCCCTCCCTAAGTTATGGCAAGACTGCCCATCAGATGAATGCAAACATGCAGAGGCAGCATTGGTTGAAGCAAAAGCTTCGGCGGGTCTGAATCATTCCCTCGGATCTTCAAGGTGGTATCATCAGTAGGACCTTGTAAACATCTTTCTCCACTGGTTAGGCTACTGTCTTAACCTGCCGTGATGCATCAGGAGTGTGGAATAATTTGGCTGGTCTGGTTTTGCTGCCACATGTAGATACCCAATGGAGTCTCCAGGGAGAGGAGAGAGGTGTGTGTGGAAACTCAATCTGATTTAGAAATCAACTCTCCTGTAGGTAATGTTGTGTTCTAATAAAGACCTGGAAATACAGACTCAGGGTGTAATTAACAGAGTTGGGAAATCAACAAGCCAGAAAACTGTTGATAGAGAAGTATTTCTATTGTTCAAAACATGTTTGGTGCATTAGGAAAACAAAACCAAATTCTTTCTCTTGGCATCTACCTCGAAAAGCACATCAGCTAATGAAGGGGGCATCAGGGTTGACATCATAGCATCACCAGCAGCCTGAGACCTATTTGTATGTGGTTAGAAGCTAAGTTCTAGTTTACTGCTGATGTCATTGGTCAAACTTGCATTAGTGAGGTGGGCTGGCAAACTTTCCATTTCTTCCACATAATAAACAATCGTGGCATACCACAGACAAACATAAACCTGAGCGTGTCATGCGTTCTGAAAAGACGCGTGGTATATACATGCCAAATAGGTCTCATTGCCAGAGCTGCAGAAGCTGGAGTGATGACACATGACCCTCCTGTTCTGCATCCTCTCTACAAAGGCAAGTGACCCTCCGTCCTGGCCTGAGCACAAATGAATGGAAATGGTTTTACAGCAAACTTCTTAGCTAGAAATGCTGGCAGCCAATTCTCCACTTGGTAAAATCAGCAGGAAATAAAGAAAACTAATCCCTCATTTAAGGAACACGGCTTGAACTGCATGAATGTGTACATTGTAAAAATCTAATTGTGCATCTATAATTTCTGGTAGATTGCACATATCTACTGTAAAAACCACAGAAGTCCACTGCACATCTGCTCTAGCTATTGGAATTCTGAGACAGCATTCTTCAAATACATTATTCTAAGAAATCCCACGTAAGTATAAATAACCAAAGTCAGACTTCACATATCTGGCAAAAGTAAATGTCAAAATTGGGTAAATTTATATTTTATTGCTCCTTCTCTTTATCTTGGAGCTATTTCCTTTCTACTTGGCAAGCTATACAGCACCTTAGGCCAAACTCGGTTGCATTTCCAATATGATCTCTGTGGCATATATGTTAACAGAAGTACACTGGATAGGTATTCCAAAAGCTCAATTAATCCTTATTTACTGGTTTTAAGAGAAAGAATGTCCACATGGGCATGAGCATGCCTACACACACACACACACACACACACACACACACACACACACACACACACACACACACACCACACATCCATTGCCTGAACAATCTCTAGAGGTTTCTATTGAAGTGTTTTCTAACAAGGGAAACAGTTGAGTTAATCGCCCCAGTACAAATTAGGGGTGCTCAGGACCAAACCATTTGCTCTTCCATTGGCCTCCTGACAGTGTGTGCTTTTCATTAATGCTACTCCCTCAGTGGAATTACTGACGTCTCACTTTAAATACACTTTTCTGTAAGTCAACTAACAAAACTAATTAGGAACTGTGAAAGGCTATATTGATAGAGTAAAAATATATAAAACAGCTCTGACAATTCTCCTAGAGGACTCCATACATCATGGGACTTTGGGCTTTTTTTTTTTTTTTTTTGGCTAGAATGTAAATAAACTAAAGTAAAATCTCAGGTTTTAAAATGACTTTAAAGAACCACACGTTTCCTGAAAGAACCATTTTCAAATTACATATAAACATGTTTAATCAGTCTTTACTGCTCTAAGTGGCAGGGGGATTTCACAGGGGCCCGAGTCAGTGACCTACAGACTGGTGGCTCAGACCCCAGCAGTGTCTACACAAGGCTACTGGGTTGATCGGTCTCACTGCATTGACAAGTTAGTTCAGTCACAACTAATCTGGCTAGCTTTTCCCAGTGGACTTCCTTTCCTTCACGTACCAGCCCTCACACTTCCCCGCTGCACCCCCAACAAACTGGTCACTGAATATGACGTTATGCAACCAAGGACAACCAGCACAACAAAACCATTCAAGCACCACTTGGGGTATGGCACCATCGCGAAACCAATGGGCATGCTGTCATTGGCATACACGCATCTGAGCAGTGATTTCTACAGGCTGCTGCTTCTTCTGTATTCATCCCAAGAGATGACAGAGGACACAGAGACACGTGGGCACAAACCCTATTCCAACCCTTGCCAGTTATTAGTCCTTTCGAAGACTCAATAGCCTCGTCTCTGAAAGGAAATACTATGACAAGGACAAGAGACACAATGATGGCTGCTACCATGCTACTACCACCACTAATACACAGTACCACTCCGCTGCTGCTTCACCTACTAGCAGTAGCACTACTACTATACCACCACCGCCATCCCCGCTACTACTATACCACCGCGACCACTACTACACCGCCGCCGCCACTACTACAACTACGAGTACAACGACTACGACTACCACCACTACTACTGCTACTACACTATTACTACCACTAATACTACAGCACCACAGTGCTGTTGCTTCTACTCCTGCTACCTCAATATTACCACCACCATCACCATCACTACTACTGCTACTACACTATTACTACCATTAATACTACAGCACCACAGTGCTGTTGCTTCTACACCTGCTACCTCAACACTACCATCACCATCACCACCACTACTACAGCTACTACACTATTACTACCACTAATACTACAGCACCACAGTGCTGTTGCTTCTACTCCTGCTACCTCAATACTACCACCACCATCACCACCACAACTCTACTGCTACACCTACTACACTATTACTACCACTAACACTACAGCACTACAGTGCTGTTGCTTCTACTCCTGCTACCTCAATATTACCACCACCATCACCACCACTACTACAGCTACTACACTATTACTACCACTAATACTATAGCACCACAGTGCTGTTGCTTCTACTCCTGCTACCTCAATACTACCGCCACCATCACCACCACAACTCTACTGCTACACCTACTACACTATTACTACCACTAACACTACAGCACTACAGTGCTGTTGCTTCTACTCCTGCTACCTTAATACTACCGCCACCATCACCATCACTACTACTGCTACTACACTATTACTACCACTAATACTACAGCACTACAGTGCTGTTGCTTCTACTCCTGCTACCTCAATACTACTGCCACCATCACCACCACTACTACTGCTACTATACTATTACTACCACCAATACTACAGCACCACAGTGCTGTTGCTTCTACTCCTGCTACTACAATACTAGCACCACCATCACCACCACTACTCCACCGCTACACTACTACACTATTACTACCACCAATACTACAGCACCATAGTGCTGTTGCTTCTACTCCTGTTACTACAATACTACCACCACCATCACCACCACTACTCTACTGCTACCACTACTACACTAGTACTACCACTAATACTACAGCACCACAGTGCTGTTGCTTCTACTCCTGTTACTACAATACTACCACCACCATCACCACCACTGTTCTGCTGTTACACCCACTACACTATTACTACCACTGATACTACAGCACTACAGTGCTGTTGCTTCCACTCCTGCTACTACAATACTACCACCACCATCACCACCACTACTCTACTGCTACCACTACTACACTAGTACTACCACTAATACTACAGCACCACAGTGCTGTTGCTTCTACTCCTGCTACCTCAATACTACCACCACCATCACCACCACTACAACCAACGCTACTATTATACTACTGCTACGACGGTACTGTACCACCACTACTGCAATGCTGCTACAATACTAGCGCTACTACTGTTGCTGCTGCTATCCCACTGCTATAATTCTACTACAATACCTCTACCACTCCTACAACATTACTCCCACTAGTACCATCACCACCACTTACTGTCACTATTAATACTATCACTCTCTATATTCCTATTGTCAGATTGCTGCCGAGTGTTATGCTGGCATCATAGTTCGAGGCAAGAACTAGAGCAGCGAGACTCCTAGATTTAAATGTCCCGTTCTGCTTCCTTACTACCTGTGTAACTTTGAACAGGTAAATCTTTCTGCGCCTTAGTTTCCTCCTCTATAAAATAAGGGTGGTATTAGTAAATATCTCACAAGATGGTTATAAGGATTCAGTGTGCTAATATTTATAAAGTCTTTAAAGCAGTGCCTGGCTCAGAGAAAACACTACACAATAGTATGCTAGAAGAAAAAGTCAGCATGGGTCATTGATAACTGGCAAAAACACGACGTGATGGGCATTAACTGTGTTTGACTTGGTGCCTGTAAACAACATATTGCAGACTGCCAAAATGCGCTTACTAATGGTTGGTCATACAATCTTAAAAAGGTGAGTGCCTGAACCGATGATCCATAAAACCACTGGAATTGTCATAACCCACTATTTAAACAGGATGCAAGAACAGTCAATTGACCTCTCTCTCTCCGAAAACTGTCAACTCCCAAGAAACGTCCCAGAGCCTTAGTTACAGAGTTCGAAGTCTGTGGTTGTGGCTGATGCGAATAATCAATGTGGTGGGTGAGGAAGGGCCTTTTTGGGGAACACTGGTGGTAGTCATGTCGGTCAGGGAAGTTTGGGGTTCTCAGTTAAAGTTTCTGGATAAGTTCCTTTCTAAGTACAAAATAAACAGGTTTCCAACCCACTGAAGTGCAAGGGCTCCTTAGATACTATTTATGTTTCACAGAGAAAGGGAGCCAGCCAGCCCTTCCCGTGACTGTGGCTGGCCTTCCACTATGCTGCTCTCGTATATGCCGGGCCACCGAGTCGCTGGCCCTCAGCAAGGCCGGTGTGTGCTTGCCAACAGGCAGGTAAACTGCTTAAGGTATACTTAAGGTTCTTCCACACCTGGCTGTACCAGAAGCAATGAAATTCTGAAGGAGACACAGTTAAAGATGTCACAGGTGTCCCAGCCTGTCAATACACCATTTTATCGTTTTCATTAACAAAGTGTATTGCAATGGAGTCCTACCTTGTATACAGTGGTATCCTCTATGCTGTAAATTATGGACTTCTGCACCTTCCTATGATCTGTGGGGGAAAATCTATAGCGATTAAATACACGCTTTTTGAGAATATAGAATGTGTTCTGTTTTGCCTCATACCTCCAGAGGCTGTCATGGTGCCCAGCACACAGCAGGTCTGAATAAATGCTTGCTACAGGAATGAATGGATGGAAGGACTCGATCTTCAGGACCCTCTGACATCACACGTCAGCCTCCAAGACACAGAGGTTGGAGAGGCTCCCCGCCTCGTGGTAGGGTCTTTGGTGGCAGCATTCACTGCATCCTTGCCACTGTGAGCTGCTGTCAGGGTCACCATTCCACAGCTTTCCGCAGAAAAGAGCCGAGCTCACGGGTTAATAACTGTGTAACACTGCCCAAAGGGGAACTTGTAATATTCCTGACTTGGTGAGGTTTTCCTCTTCTTGTTATTGGCTGCTATGTGCTTCTTGCCCATCACTGCCAGATTCACCTCCCAGAAAACCTGATTTCACTGTGTCCCTCCTTTACTCATGATCCTCAGTGACTCATTATTGCCTAAAAGATAATGTCCGTTTCCTTAAGCTGGTACCCAGTGTGCCTTGCCAACTGGACCTCCCATCTCTCTCTCATGGAGGGGGTCTCTCAGGTCAACACGTCTGTCACTGAGAGCCGGACCCAGGGTGGGTCCGGCTGTCAGTGGACTTGTCTATTTGATAATCTGTATCTTGAAGGGCTGTTGTGAATAAGGCATCACCACCTCTCTCTTCATACTGTTTTCCTCAACTGAAGAAGCTAAGTTTTTTCTTCTTTCAGTGACCTGTTCGTGTCCTGCCTCCTTTACTGCGTCTTCTCTCCAAGTCCGCCAAGTCCAGAAGCACATTTCCCTCCCCTGAATTTCTAGAGCTCTTCTTCTTTATAGCATGCCCCGTGGCACATTGCTCAGAAACTGCTTTGCCTTATTTAACGTCCTGCTCCCCCCACTTCAGCAGAGCTATAAGCTTCTTCAGGGCACAGATTAGGAGCCCCATAATGCCTAACCTTAACTTAATCAAACTTAAGCTCTCATTTATCCCCAGTACTGATTCCTGAAATGCAGTATATTAGACATGATACTTTTAAAGAACCGGGCTTACCTATCCTTACAGTTTAGGTTCAGGGAGGGCTTTTTCTGTAATGGGGGTTTATAAGCTAAGCCCTCAGGTGAAAAAGCTTTCATGTAGAGCTTTTAAAAGCTGTTGTTATTCTTATGGCACCTATACCGAGGCAGATACAAGCAAAGGCATGGTGTCCGCTATCCTTAAAATATCTTATTATTTAAATTGGATGCTGCTTGATGCCAAGTGGAGAGTGAAGAATCCCTCTCCACTATAAAGCAGGAGGTTAAAAGCTTGGAGAACTTGTTGGGGCGGGGCAGGGGGGTGGAGGAGAGTTTTTTCCAAGTTCTCAGAGCTCGGTAAAGATGGTGTTGGCAGTGCTAGTTGCCAGCATGCTCTTGGTAACTGACTTATTCCTCTAAGTTAGTAGGAACTGTAGTTAAAATATGAACTGACATGCTTCTTAACCCATCTTCTGGTGACTTAGCTCTGAGATGTCGGCCTGCCACTGCGTGGGAGGGAGACGCCCTGCAGCAGGATCCCATACCTACAGCAGAGAGCCCTCCTGGATCCTGTGACTGAGTGGTAGGGAAGAGAAGGTAGCATCTTTTCCTTTGAGAGCAGGTGACCAAGGTGTATGTGCTAAGAAGACGCTGTAGGCTGCTGCGGTTCTGGCTACATGTTACTCCTTGCACCTCTGGCTCTGTCTTGGAACACTTGAATTATTCATGACACACAGTGCATCACTACACACAGGCAAGGGGTGCTGTGGCCCCGGCGTAAACACACTGAGGGCCTTTGGTGTGAGAATGGCCGTTCTGTGGCTTTAAGAAAGAGCTGGTGCACCCTGCAGCAGAAAAGCCTGTAGATTCAGCTGTGTTCTTACCTCACTTTCCCTTCTGCAGTGACCTCATCCTGCCACAATGCTACTATTCATGCAGATGGAATGGACCACGGCATACAAAAGTTTCATTTAGTCACATAAACACGAATATTTAGCCTGTTTGATTAAAAATGAAAGCTAGATATTTGGCTTTCTGCAATTTGGTGGGGTGGAATAAGTTTTAAAAAAAATAAGTTTAATTTTAAAGACTAACATTGAAAAGAATAATAGAAAAAAAAAATCCCTCCCACTTTTTTTTTTTTTTCTGGAAAACTATTCCCTGGTAGGGTTACCCTTCTTTTATCCTTTCTTGTATCACAGTCCTTAGATCCCACAGAATTTTCTATTTACGGATAGAAAGTCAACCATAGAAAATATAGACACTGAATCTTTTTCTCGAAATACAGATCTAATTTTTAAAATTGCATTTATTTTATTTAACCAAGCAATCCATTATGACTCTCTGAATGTGTATGCATGCATATGTATACACATAAATATTTCTGAGAACAAACTCAGGAAGTGCATGCCATTTGGTTGCTTTCAAGGCTATAATCTACTCGGGGTTGCAAAGAAGACTTGGAAAGAGGTTCCAAAGAATCCATCCCCCCCCAAAACCCCGTGAAATTATTGCTAATTTTAATTTCTCAAAAATATCTTCTTGTTCTTAATAAAAGAAACCTAGAATGGAAGAATTAGGAAACAAATAAGTATAAAGAAGAAAATGAGTATCGCTCATGATTCTAACACCTAAAGATAACTTTCTGATATATTCCCACCAATTGTGGGGTGTGTGTGTGTGTGTGTGTGTGTGTGTGTGTGTGTGAGAGAGAGAGAGAGAGAGAGAGAGAGAGAGAGAAAGAAGGGACACATTGTGTCGACAGTATTATTCCTATTTTTTCCAAATAGTATATTATTGTGATCTCCTGAGCATTTTCTTGACATTATTTGTGTTTTGAAAAGACGATTTTAATTGCTGTACACCCCTGCATTCTTTCCTTGTTATTGGGTATTTACATTATTTTCAATTTTCCAAACCACTTCCCCAATACTTGAGAATAGCACTGCAGTGAGTATCCTTGATCATACATCTCTGAGAAGGTCTGCAATTATTTTCTTAGGACTAAGTCTTTTAGGTAAAACAGATACCTAAGGTTAACATCTTCAAAGGGCTTGGTACATCCTGCCATATTGTTTTCCAGAAAGTGAAATCGTATGTATGGCATGTAATTGACATCCTCTTAGCCCATCTACTTTGGTATTAAGCATGTTCTAGAACAGCATCTCTTAAAATATTTTCCACCAAAATATATATATATATATATATATATATATATATATATATATACACACATTTCCTAACCTCTAACCATTTCTGACAATAAAAAAGGATTTCCCTTTAAAGAAAAGGACAAATAGTGGAAGATAAACCCTAGTTTCTTTTTTCAGTGACCTGCCAGGTATGAGAAATTCTCCTTATTGTTTTAATTCTATAAGGGAATGAGAATATATTCATGAATTATTTAAGAAGACATGTATTTAAGAAGATAATGTATTTAAGATACATTATCCTCAAAGAAGACATTGTAGTAGACATTGCCTCAAAAAGTTGTATAACTATCAATGCTTATTAGGCAAGCCATATTTTAAATGGACTAGAAGAACTGAGATTGCTATATAAAATGGAATCCTGGGGTGAATTCTTTGGAAAGGTGAAAGAATCCTTTGTTAATGCAGGGAATTGCATCAGTATTTATTTCACAAGTTCAGATTTCTATATGAAGATTTTCCCCAAAAGAGGGAGTACCTTAGTCTTAAAATATTCTCTTGAAATAATTACTAATTACAAAGGGAAAAACAGTAACTTTAGAGTGGAAAAACTAAACAGGTATCACTTTAACTGAGTGAGCAAGATTAATATGACCAGGAATAAGATTTATCATCATCATGTACCCCTGACATGATACACCAAAAAGGGCACAACATCACCTCTGAAGTATTCTTCTACAACATGCATAACCTCAATAACGATGAGAAAACATCAGACAAACACAAATTGGAGACATTCTATAAAATAACTGGCTCTTAAAAATGCCAAGTTCGTATAAGATTGAGGGAAGACTGAGAAACTGTCACAGATCAGAGAGACCAAGGACACATGACAGCTAAGTGCAATGTGAAATTCTGAATTTGATGCTGGAACAGAAAAAAGACATAAGTGGGGTTGGGTGATTGAATAGAAATAAGACATAAATGGGGAAACTTGAATACAGTCTGTAGTTCAGCATAATAGCATTGCACCAATGTTAACTTAATGGTTTTGATCATTATACTATAGCTATGTAAGATGTTAACATTAGGGAAACTTTGCTGGAGGGTATATGCGAACTCTGTACTATTTTTCCCAACTTTTCTGTAAGTCTAAAATTATTTCAAAATTTAAAAAATGTAAAAATTAAAAATTATGACATTAATAATGAAAAGAAAAAACAAAATGCACCTACAAGATCCAGAAATCTCATATAAGGAGGCAAGTCCTATCTGGAAGGCACTGGATCCTTCCAGATATTTGCAAACCACAAGTTACTCCATGACAGAGCAGAAAACACTGTCTATTCTGAAATGGCTAATTTAACCTGTCTACTGAAATCTAATAACATGTTATAGACAAAATCCACTGGATCCTCACATGGCCAACCTGTAAATTCCAAATATGTCTGTTTCTCTTTTATGACAAAATAATAATCATGGCAATCCCTTCAAAGAGAGTCATGGCTTTCTTAGAATGCTGAGAACAGCATCTTAGTTAATAAATATACATAGACAAGAAGTGTTTGTCCTTTCCACTCCATCCCCACTGGCCCATGCTCAGTCCACTTGTACCACCTGATACTTCCCAGGCTTGTGGGCAACCAAATTGATTCCCGTGTTGGCTAATGAGGAAGGCACCAAATAGCCTTGATATTTGGAAGAAACCTAGAGAACTGAATCCAAAATCTTTCATCCAGGAATATGCCAGTTAATTCTTGATGAGACTATCAAATATTCCATTACTACCCTTAAAAATTTCAGAATCTGCACTCAAACAGATGGATAATTGAAAAATTCTATAGGGATAATTAGGCCTATGCTTAACACAGTCCTGAAAGCTGATGGAAACCTGAAATTTCATTACCTAATAAATTCGTTCCATAAAAATTAGATTTCAACTCATGACAATCAATTACATATTTAAAATGAGTATTTAATTCGATAATTATTACATGCTAATTAAGTGTAAGTGTAGCATGGAAAATGTATCTTCTCTGTGTTTAACTGCCACATTGTAGAAACATTGAAATAAGATTTAATTCATGTTTTAATCATTCCCTAATTAAAATATAAATAATAATTACCAATTAAAATATAAATTCATATGTTTTAATCATTTACTAATTAAAATACAAGCATCCCTAAACCCAATAAGAAAGAATTATATATCTTACCTTAAGCTCAAAATGTATTTTTTATATTTCTTATGTATCAGACACCTATGGTATAGACTTAAAATGATCAACATACAGCCATCCTCTTCTTCAAATGAAATTCATGAGTTTCCTTGTCAAAAATTTGCATTGAGTGAAAAAGCAAGTCCAGACCATTCCATTCAAGATACCATTTCATAGAAAGCTTTAAAAAAAGCAAACTCAAACAATATTATTTTAAGAAACTCATTTATGCATGATAAAACAATTTTTTAGATGCTAAGGAATGATGAGCTCAGATTTCATGATAGTGGTGACCTCCAAGGTGAGGTAGGAGGATGGAGTGTGGTGTAGAGCACATACATAGTTAGAAATGGCAGGTGGGTCTGGGTCTAGTTCTGGGTCTTTGTGGTGGGTTCATAGATATTTGTTATATCATTGTGCTTTACAACATACATGTGCATGACATATATTCTCATCTTAAAAAGTTTATTTTCATTTGAAATGCTGTCTATTGCTATGACTAACAGTTATGAAATATACTGATCATTTGCATACATTGATTTATTATTATGTTTTGGGTCTAATATATCTAGAAAAGATAGAGGATACTTCTTTATATCGTGCACTTAAAAAAAAAAAGTGATTTGTTGCCAAGAATGATGTCAAATTTCAGCTTTTAGCCAACTTGTTGGCCAACTGGATTCTACTTCTGAGACATATAAAACTATTTATCTTGCACAAAAATCTGGCAACTGCATTAAACACTTCTTCTACTCATACTGATGTATTAGGTACCCCTAGCAACTTAATAAACACAAAATAACCTTAAAGATTGCCTTGAAAAAAAAAAAAAGATTGCCTTGAAAAACTAACTGATTCCATCATCACAGACACTTGTAATGAGATCTATAAAATGCAGATGACATTTGATAGAAATCAAAACGATAATTTAAATCTATTTAATACTGGCATCTATGGTCTTCTGTTGTAACAAAGGCAGCATGCAATAAACATATGAAAACTGATCAGATTTGACCAGCGTACAAACTGCCTCCCAATTTGCAGTATCTAATGATTTCTCGTCCAAGAATAATTTCCTCCAAGTTAGTTCTGTTTAACCCACTTCTTCCTACTGTCCCTTTAAGCAGGTGGACCCTCTAAAGACCGGGTACCACCCAGTAGGGCTTGAAGCAGAGGAGGCAAGAATGAATCAGGTCAGAGGAGCGCCTTGTAAATCAGCCACATGCAGCACTGAGACATCCATCAGGGCGGTGTGCCCTTTCTCCACTGCTGCAGTCATGAAGTCATGGGCCTGCCATGGGGCTAACATATTATTAAAATAAATCACTGGCCTGGAGACTTGAGTTTAAATGGCAATTAACTCATAAGTAAATGGGAATAGCTGACTTGTCTCATCCAGATCGCTGTTTGGAGAAGTTGCTGAAATTACCACTCTGTGTTGAGGGCTTGGTTTTCATAGAGGCTGAAATACCTAGAGAATAAGGGGCTAGCACATGCACCTTATAAAGCCAGACTTAGATTCTGTTTACAAATTCCCCCTCCCAATTTTCTTCCTCAAGGATGGTTGCAACTGGCTCAAGATAGCTTCAGTAGAAGCATGAAATTTCAAGAGCATTAAATCCTCACTGACTTTCAGAAAATATCATAGCCACCTGCTCTTTGATTGCTTTCTTTGTCCCTGCAGAGAAGCAGCTGTGACACTGGAAGGAAAATGGCACTGCGATTTTCTTCCCCTCTTTCATTGTGTTGCTTTCCAGGCAGCATCTCTCAGAGACACACAAGCTCATGATGTCTGGAGGGCCGAGACCTACAAACCACTCTGAAATCCTAATTGCATGCTGGGGCATGGGCAGGCTTCTTTTCCTCACTGGCATGCTGTAGTAAGTCAAGTCTGTTTGAGTAGAGACTTCCTTGCTCAGCAGTATGTTCCAATGCCAAATTCTAGCTTCACTTGTTCCATGGATAATGAAGTCTCACCTCTCAAAAGCGAAGGTGACTCCAAAGCCTGCTCCAGGCATTTAGAAGAGTCTTCTCCAGAACTCTGAGATCCTTCTTGTTTCACAACAGTAAGCTTTAGCACCTTGTCTTCCTTGGCTAGGACACATTTTCTCCAGTTTCAAAGGGTCATGCTCAGAAGGCAGGCTCTACCCTCAAAATCACCAGCTCTGGCTTTGAGGAAAGAGATTTCCCCTATCCACACATGTTCTGTCTCCTGATGACAAGAAAAATTATAACTTGGATTTCAAAGGAGTCTTACGCATCTATTTGCTTGCCTCATTCATAAAAATCCAAGATGCCCACAGATCTAGGGATTTACCGCTACATTTGGCTTGTATAGATCTGGACTTGCAGAGACTACCATGAAAGCACCACAGGCCTTGCCTGTAGAAAAACAAAACACTACACTTCAGCTCTTCACTGTCCCTGTTCCAAGTGACCTACAGACATGTTATTAAAATACAGCCTATTAAGTCATTATTTTGTATTCTGCTTATCCAATGCAATCAGGTAACAAAGGATAATCTGAAGCCAGGCACATGGCCATAGGCCCAACTGGAATACATTCACTGATGCTGTCATATTTTTCTGGCTTTTCTCCTCCAGGAACAGACATCATACACCACTGTGAGCAGTGATTCTAAAGGGGTTTTCCTGATACCTTCCAGGATCTTCTCCATCTCTTGCATCCAGCTGAGATAGCTTATTCCTTCAGGGAGGGATGCTATTAACAAATTAAAGGGCAAACCTGGTAAACGAAGGCTGTTTTTCATGATCCACTACATGTTGGGAGGCTTTGATCTTTGTGTCTTGCAAAGCAGGACCAAGCCATGCCTCACCATCATTTATAGCACAGGCCACAGGCAAAGTGTTAGCTGCCCGGCCCAGTGTCTTGCTCCTTGCCCAGAGGGCGAAACTGGGAAAAAAATGCCTGGTTCTCCTTGCCTGGGTGTCTGGCTTCAAGTTAGGTTTTAAGAATGTGTGTGTGTCTTCTCTCTGCTCAGCCGTGGAAGCAGAAATGTGAGTCCCTCCACCACGGCAGGTTCTAGACAGCTGCCTGCCAGCCCATAGGACGTTGTTTCCTCCCTCACTTAAAGGGAATTGGCTCTAACTCCCTTTGGACAGATATCTGCCATGATGCAGGTAATTGTCAAGTTGCTCAGTTACTTTGCAGTTCTAAATGCTTCTTTCTTATTATGGGATTCTTTTTGACTTTACTCTTAATGAGGAGTGATTGATGTATTCATCATCTATTATAGAAATGATACTGCTGAAAATATTTAAAATACAGACAATGAAAGACTGTTGAATCTCTGCAGGCGCTGCTGTGCGTGCACTTGCGTGTGTGTGTGTGTGTGTGTGTCCCTTTTCCTCTTTCCCTCCATCTGACCTTCTTTTTCATAGAAGATTATACACATTGGCAGTTCTCAGATTATTTACTTACAGCAGAAGTAAGAAGTTCCAGAACTACCTTGGGAAAGAAAGTCTTATTTCTAACATGAAAAATGATAGAGAAGATAGAAGTTTAGAAAATAAGGTATTTAAAAAAAAACCCTTATTTGACTTTTTTTTGAGAAAAAAAATCGGACTCCTTTTGAACTGGAACTGTTTTCTACACTGGAGCCTAAGGCTTCCAGCCCTATCAGCCCCACTGCTGCAGAATCCTAAGGAAGGTCTGTGGATCAGTAATGTGCTTTCTCGGGAGATTTCATTACTGAAAGAGCTCATTAGTAAAGACATTAAAATACGAATTACCTCATAAACTATTTAGTTGTGTACCCAGTGGGAGTGTATACTACTAGGGCCCGAGCTTTTCACAAACAGAGCTCATCAATTAAGCTTCATTAGAAACTGAAGGGGTCTTAAAAAGATTGGATAAGTCAGGGACCAATCGCAAAAGGAGTGGACAGGAAAAAAACGTCTTATGTAACACAACTGCTAACGGTCATTAGCACCTTTTGGGGAGAGTGGGTGATTCAAATATTCCTGCCTTGGGCCGGAGTCTCCTCAGGTTCAATGGTTCCTACACCAGCGTTCCTCACAACTTAATGTGCCCCTGAACCACCTGAGGCTTTTATGAACATGGCGGTTTGCATTTAATAAGTCCGAGGTGGGGCCTAAGCTCCTGCATCTCCAGCAAGCTCTCAGGTGATACTAATGCAGCAGGTTGAGGGACCCCACTTTGAACAGCAAGGTCTCAGATTATGTATATATAAGACACAATTCAAGTAGCCTTCATGGTGTTAAAATGGGCTGCTCCAGATGGATGCCATGTTGAACATAATTCTCCTTGTTGCTCTGCGTGGCATGATAGAAGGAGAAAGTTACAGGCCGACTTTCCCTGTAAGTAAAATTTCTTTTTCCTCTTGTCACTAGTGAACTTATTTTTGCCAATATTCATGGTGAAACTTCCCCCATAACACTAAAAAAGTGGGCCCATTGTGAAAGTAGCTTTGACTCTCCTTAGAGACCAACTTCTAAAGGAAATTTTACAATGACATTTTTAATAGTCAGATGGAAGGGTAGAGATAGCTTTTATTTTCCCTTCAGAATAGGAAATATTTAGTAAGGCTCTACAAATTCACATTACAGCACTGAGCTAGCAAGGAGCCAAACTTCCTAAAGGAGCGCTCGTGCAAGCTCTCAGAAGATGTACGTGTTCTTAGGCAAAAGGGGAGAGCCGGAGTGTCCTGTGAGCATGAAAGTGGGAATCCTGAAAGCGCTGGACTGAGCTGTCCTCTCCGGCCTCTTAGAAAACAGCAGCATTTACTTCCCCATTAAATTATGCCACTTCTGAAGAAAACCATCATCATTGTTTCAGTGGTCAGATCAATGGTTGCAGGGCTAAGAGGGAAATCTTTCTCTTGTCTAGACAGCTCCGAGCCAATGCTAGAGCAGCGGTGTGCTCCGGCAGTGGGCACACATCTGCTCTGGGCCATGGGCTCTGCTTTGCCACAGTAGAAACGGGCTTCTCAACAGCAGAGGCAACAACCAGAGGCAGCGGTAAGGGGACGCCTGTTCCTTCTCAGCTCTCAGAATACAGCTGGGCACTTCGGGGAAGATCATGGCACTGCTACAGTACGGATGACCGAAGCGGACTCTGAGCCTGAGCAGAGACTCACGCGGAGGGGCGCTGACCTGCTTCCCAAATTCCATGCTTTTCTCTAGACCACTGAGAACCTGGCTGAGAATACCGCCAAAGAAGAGCAAGTATCCCATCAGGTTATGGATGTAGACATAAGGCACATGAACCCCCTGGTTCCGTGGCTGTTGCTAACAACAAGGGAGGGACTCAGGACCGACTGCTTCCCTCCACCCCTGTTAACCGTCACACTTTCAGTCCACTTCTGAAATACTAGTTAATGCGACTTAAATACTAGGTGTTTGCCAGAACTTGGTTGAAAGAGCTGTGTGGATGATACATGGACAGCTTTCACCTTCCTCTGAAGAAGTGTGGGGACTAGGGCAAGGCAGGAGAGAGGCAGAGGTTTAAGGGGATACTCATTCTCAGAGTCACACAAATGTGTCGGTGCAAGGTCACGGCACAGCCCTGATGGGCAGTGCTTTCTTATATTGCACCCTGGGCGCCTCTCTGGTTCTCTTGTCCTGGCCCTGCTTTTAAGCTTCAGAAACGGGCCAACCTGCAAGATGTGTTTATTAAGGGAGAGCTCTTTATCAAAAAGGCCAACACAGCACTGTTAGGCTTTACTATTCCCACAGAGCTTCCGCTGGAATTCAAGACCTGATTTTGCAAAGGGGCGAATCATGGGGTCTTGGTCAAGGTTTTGTTTAAGATTTCAAGATTTAAGTAAGCTTAAGATTACTTCTAGAAACTGTTATGGGCTGAATTTGTGTGTCCCTCCTCTGCCCCTCAATTCATATACTTAAGTCCTAACCTACAGTACTTCTGAATGTAATCATATTTGGAGATAGGACCTTTAAGGAGGTAATTAAGGTAATATGAAATCATATGGGTGGGCTCTAATCCAATATGACTGGTGTCCTTATAAGAAGAGGAGATCAGGACACAGACATACAGAGGCAGATCACGTGAAGAGACAAGGAGAAGGTGGTGACCTACAAGCCAAGGTGAGTGACCAGGTACAGAGCCTTCCCCGCCTCAGAGGAGCCAACCCAGCTGACACCTTGATCTTGAACTTTTAGTCTCCAGAATTGTGAGACAGTAAATTTCTGTTGTTTAAGCCACCCAGTCTGTGGTGCTCTGTTATGGCAGCTCTAACAAACCAATACAGCAACAAATTAGTTTCCTAAGTGTTCTAATGTCCACTTCTCTGTTCTTTCTTTTTTCAAAAATATCCTTGATTACTATGGACAACTAGCTGTAGTACCTTAGGGTCTATTTTGTCATCCAAAACTCAACTCTCATATAGTGAAAGCCAAGCAAGAAAAAGCAATAGTCTGTGAGACTGGCTGAAAATTTCCCAAGTATATCATGATAGGTAAATGAAGGTTGCAGGGGTAGTTCCTCATGTTTTAGGAATCAGATATACTTCCTAGGTGGGCAAAAATGTTAAGAGAATGTTAGTGCCATTGATAATGAGGAGGAGTGAAGGGCTCGTTCTCTAAGAAGAAGTAAACACATAGGATTACTTCAATTAGTCTAGTCCTCATAGGGGAGAGATTTAACCTTTCCCTAGGTCATCTCCATCACTCTGGTCTTTGGTTCTGATGTTAAAAAGAATCAATCAATCAATTGCTCAGACATCAAAAAGTCACAATATATCAATCGAATGTGAGAATGGCACACTTTGGCAATTTTTAAGAGCTATGAAAATGTCAATATCTAAGTCGGTGGGAGATGCGTGCCTTTGCTAACGATGAATCCTGGGGACATTGATTTCTGTGGTCACATGATCATCATTCCCCTGGTTTCTAAATCTAGTAATGGTGTGGAATGGTGGCTACCATCGAGCTCACAGTAATAAAAGAGAAAGTTCAAAACATACTCAATTCCAGAGGCATCGTGCTGTCATTTTAAAAAGGTAATACAACTTGACGGATAAAGGTTCACTCTACAAAAGGCTGTACTAGGGATAATTTCAGGGATAGGCTCCCCTCAGAGAGAAACATGTTTCCTTTCCTTCTCACTGAAGCCTGGTGGCTTCCTCCACAGCAAATAACAAACCCTATCCTTGGGAAGGGGTGGGAAGGGAGGCCTGTCCCATACTATTCCATTCTCTTCTCACCACATGGAGACAGACTCTTTCAGATACATTATAGAATAAAAGGCTTTTGTGGGCAGCCCCGGGAAACCATCTCTGACATTTCTCGTGAAGAAAACTGTGTTTTGAGTTCTGAATGACTGACTTTTAAACACTTTGGGAACACCACTCCTGTGCGAGAGTGAGGCCTGCCTTTAAATAGAATTATTTGCAGAAGATCCACCTTGGAGTTCCAAAGGCAGCACTGTAAACCTTTTGAAATCTGCTCAACCCTGTAGCCGCTTTCGGTAACTCAACAACATTTAGTCAAACAGAAATCAGTTAATTTAACAAGTGTGGAGCCAAGTAATGGTTCATAATGTCTTCTTGGTCTTGAGAAGCTCAAAGCGTAAAATCCACTTAGAATATTGTCCTTTTGATTTTCTTTTTCCTGCATAAATACCAAACTACATTTAAATAAATTGCAGAAATTACATAACAAATGATAATGGAAAAAAAATTTCTCCTTTTCTCCCAAACTATTCATGCCAACTTTCCAATTGTCTTTCTGTTTTCTAAAGCATTAGACCTTCTGGAAGGGTTTTCTACTGGTGAAGGATGAAGAAGAGAGCTTGGATTACCCCACTTTAAAGGAGATTCTAAATAGTCATCTGCAAAACTAGTTTTCCCTTTATTTCACCCACCATTTTACACGATTTCTAAAGACCTGATCTAAACCTAAGTCTCAGCACACATCAAAACAGTTTTTATTAAGAAGACCTTTCCCTGCCACCCTCTAGAATCCTTCTCTTCCTGGATGGCTGGAAGATTTCCCTCGCACAGAGTCCTATGACTGGCATTTCCCAAACAACAAAGTACATCATAATCCTAGAAATGGAAGGACAAGTGGCTTTTGTGATAAGCAAAACCTCAATTGCACTTTGTAGATGCTTCCAGCAGAGGAAAAATAACAAACACAAAAGGGAAGTGGTCATTGTCTGTAACTTCAGGGACTAAACAGCCAGGGATGAGTTTAATGAGATTTGATTGTACAATTCAGAGACTTGAATTTATATATGTACATAAGCATTTGCTGATATTTTCATTGGCTCTGTCTAAGTCATCTGCCCCAAAATACGCCTACAACTGCTTCCAAGTTCTCTCACCTATTGGCACATAAAAGCTGCTTTTATAGAAGTCTCCAGTTTCCAGCCTACATATTGGCCAGTGATTTGCATAATCCTTAATAGCCACCACCCCCCCACACACACCCCAATCCTTTTTTCAACCACCTAATGCAAACAAGATCTGGCTCAAGCTTTCCTAAACTAATCCATGCTAACACCATTTAGAAGGGAGACTATTCCGTGTAAGTTGGCACAGCCGAATAAGCTCCTCATTGTATAAACGGCAGTCTTAGTAGAAAGACATTAATGAATATGCCAGTGGGGAGAGCCCTCAGCTTCTCAGTTGCTTGCTGGACCCTAATGCTGGAATAACTGTGCGAAATTTGAATGTTTTTTTTAACCAAGGTAGGAATTTAACTCCACCCCCCTGTCTGAATCCTAACAGCTCTTCAAGACCCAGATCAAAAGCAGTAACTTCATGAAGGTTTGAAGACGGGCCTAACCTTCAAATTCTCCTTCCTAGCACCCAGTAATCAATTAGTCTCTCCTCTAAACTCAAGATATAGTGTTTTTGGTAATTTTTTATGTTTCCTACCTTGCCCATATATACGTTATTTAGAAGCTGACACTTTGTCATATGCCTCTTTGCAAAGTCCACAGCTGTAGCATAGTAAATGCTCCTTGAATCAATACATATGTCCATATATAAATTTTTTTTAAATGTTTTTTAACAGCTAATTTTTTAATGCCATTTCTTCCCCAACATCTCCAGGTTTTGGCTCACTGTTTATTCTTCCTGGAACACCCTCCCCCTCCCCTCAGTCCAATCTGCTTAGACCAGTGCCATAAGTAGAAATTTCTGTGATGCCGGAAATGTTCCTTATCTGTGTAGTACACCATGGTAGACACTGGCTAAATGTGGCTATTGAACACTCAAAATGTGGCTACTGCAACTCAGAACTGTATTTTAAATTTTATTTTATTTTGATAAACTTCAAATATAAATGGCCACATGTGGGTAGTGGCTACTTTACTGGAGAGTGCAGGAGCTTCATCCATCTAAGAAGTCTTCCCTGTGGGCCTCTTTGGAAGCCTTGCCACCATCACCCTGCAGGCAAATTAGGTACATGCTTTGTACATGTCTTTATCCTAACATTTATCACAATACACTCAGTTGCCTATTTATTTATCTGAGTCTTGCATTGGACTGTAAGTTCCTAAAGCCTTGAGTTATGTCTTATTCACAGTTTGATCCCCCAAAACCAAGTAGAATATTGGCATTTTGGAGGTGCTCCATAAAGATTTTTGAATGAAAGGATGAACAGATGAATGGAACGCTCAGTGGACTGGTAAAGACATTGCTTTATATGTAATAAATCTACAAAACAGATCCCTTGGAACCAAGTGAGCTGGGAACGAAGAGATTTATGGTGGTGATGTGACAAATTATCTTTGTCTGAGGAACACGCACAGCTTTTTAGCTTATCTTTCCTTAAAAACACAGGCGCTGTCTTTGCATAAACTGGAACTTAGGAACAACCGTCTTGTAGAGCCCCTGGTCATTAAGCCATGACTCTGCCCAGACTTGCTCTTTAAGAAAATTCCCAGGAGATAAAGTTCACTGCAATGATGGAGTGAGATAAACATGCTTTTGCTGTGATCCCATGTTCTCACATACCCCATACCGGCCTGCAGAACAGCTGGACTCATTCATCAGATTTGAAAATAATCAGGTCTTCACACTCTGTTATCACGGGTATGGTTGTTCCAAAGGGTATGTTGGCAAAGAGCCTTCTTAACCATGTCCTGGAGACTCAACTACCTTCACCCAAGGGACTGAGGGACTCTTTCTCTCCTCACTAGCACTTCTTCCAAATGCACTCGCAGAGCATAAGGGATGTTCTCATTCAAACCAATAATGATTCTAGGTGTTTTGGAAAAACTTAAATGCCAGAAGTTGGCATGCCACTGCTCGTGTCATTTTAGGGTACACAGCTGAGTCTCATGGCTAGACAAATTCCAAATATTTGTATAATTTAAAGTAATTTGTACAGACATAGTAAAAGTCTATTTTAGGCAATGGAATTTAATATATATTTCTTGGTGAGCCTTTGGTCTTTTGTGTAACTTCAGCTCTGATATTTTAATGTTATAAAATGTTTTCATATTATATGTTTGTGAACTAACAAACCATAAAACAATAACATGTGTTTGAAATATGAAAATATGCCACACTGAACTGTTTTCTAAAATAATTTTTAACTATTTTAAAACAGTTTTTAAAGTCATCTTCATTTTTACATCTTTCAATTAATTGATGAATTCGAAGCAACAGCTGTATAATTCCCAGGGGTTTCTATATCCAAGTATCTATTAAGAGCACAGTAATTTAGTGCATTATTCAAAACCCGGAGTTAAATTCTAGAACTGAGTTTACCACAACTTTGCTGAATGATCAAAGGTAAGGTACTTGATATCTCTTAGTTTCAGTTTTCTATGAGACTATGGACTTTGTACAAGTATGTTTTAAACATCATGAATTAAACCAATAAAAGAAAAAGAAGTACCCTTTGAAGCAGGAAAAAAAAGGGGGGGGGAATAGTGAGAGCGAGAGTACTATGTGCCAGGTACTGGGCCAAATGATTGCCCTGTATTACCTCATTTAATCCTCAAAATAACTCTCTAAGAGAGGCCCTACCATTATCCCCATTTTATAGGTAAGTAAATGAAAAACAGAAAGGTCAGGCAACCAGGTCATGCATCTAGGATTTGAAGTCAGACAGTCTGATTCTCAGGTCTTTGCTCTCAACGAAGTGCTTCATTCTGCTACCCAAAGAGAAAAAAAAAAATTAAAAACCACCTTATTCTTAATTCCAGTTGGGAGCTGTGGCTCCAAGGAGGGACTAGCTTGATAGTCTGTGTGAAAGGTGTGAAAAGGTTCTGCAGATCTTAAAATATGGGCTAGAAGTCATTATTCACATTATTTATAACGACAGAGACCTGATCTTTTCCAGTTTAACATTCAAGCTTTCAAATATTAAAAAATAACCCTCAAATTCCGTAACTGATAGCAATTTGAACTTCTGCTAGGGCACAGATTTGACCTGCATTTGCTACAGCTCTGGGTGGGGCTACAACAGTCAGTCTGGCCCTCCATTCAGGGTCAGGATTACAATTTGGTTTTGTTCTCTGCTTGTTGCCCTGGGTGCAGGAAACGATGTCCCACAAGCAGGGGTTTGGAGATTCACAACAACAACAAAGCTAGGCAAAACCCCTCAGGAATGTCAGAGGCCTACCATTCAAAAAAAAAAAAAAAAGAGGCCTAGTGCATACGTTGACGCTAATAATAAATATTTGCCAACTGATTCTCGGGGCTTCCATGCTTCCACCCCTACTAGAATCCAGTCACCACCTTGTTTTTAGGTTGCCAAAGCATGGAAGGGTCAGACCCCAAAGCTAGGTTTAAATCCTTGGTCTGTCATTTGCTGGTTGAATGATCTTGGGTACTACCCATCAGTTCATTTGCCTGTAAAAACAGGGATACGATTTTTATAGGATAGGTGTGAGAATTAAGTCAGATAATACATGTAAATGCCAAGTGTAAGTGCTTTATGTACAGTGCCTTGTTAAGTCTTCACTACATGGAAATCACACAGTGAATATGGCCTATGATCAACACCCAATGCATGTTTGATATTATATAATTAATTACTCATATTCATTCATCTGACACAGGGATATTTTGTGCCAACTATGTGCTAGGTGTTCAGAGCCCTCCCTTTGGGGAGACTAGGCACTAGCGAGGAGGTCATAGTCTGGTTACCAGAAGACTCACTCAACCTTAAAATAATACTTCATTAATATCACCCCATAGGACTTAAGCTCTTTTATATTCTTTGTTTAACTTTCTTGCTTGAGAATGGAATCAGCGACATTTAACCATCCAGTCATGATGATAAAGTTTAATCAATATAAATCCATCTACTTACATAGTGACTGGTGAAATAAAATGGTCAGAAGTTGTTTCTCATAAATGGGATAAGAGCAGGAGGCATAATATAATCCTACCTCAGGTAACTGTGAAAGACACAAACATATCTTCAGTTTATTTAAGATACTCAGGTATATATTTAAATAGACCAAGGCTTGGCTAGATAAACACAGAAAATGTGGAAGAGCCACAGTTATACTCCTAGGGAAGCCAATATTTTTGTAATAAATAAGCTGAATAACTACAAAAACCAGAAAACTTAAGAAGAATTTTTAAAAACCCTCAAAACACTGTGCTTCCAAGCAAAAGAGTCGTGTAAAAAGACTACTGAATATATTTTAAAGTATGCATTTTAAGGTCTTAGAAACAAATGTATAATGAGTAAAGTAAGGTAGGAAAGCCAGCTAATTAATAAGAATTTGAAAAATGCAGTAGAGGGAGGACAACCTGCTCTATCATTTTCCCTCTGGATTCCAATACTAACCGTAATTAAGAAAAATTGCTGTAAAGTACAGAAATGTATCAAAGACTAAAATCAACTAGCCAACAAATATAGAAAAAGACATGCAACATGACCCTTAATGTAAAAAATGCAAACAAATACTGGCAAAGATTTTGTTAAAAGATGATAATGCTTGGGGTGCCTGGGTGGGTCAGTCGGTTAAATGTCTGACTCTTGATTTTGGCTCAGGTGGTGATCTCAGGGTCGTGAGATTGAGCCCCGTGTTGGGCTCCATGCTCAGTGGAGAGTCTATTTGAGATTCTCTCTTTCCCTCTCCCTCTGTCCCTCCCACGTTCTCTGTGTCTGTCTGTCTGTCTCTCTTTCTAAAATAAATAAATAAGTCTTTTAAAAAAATTGATAATGCTGAACCCTTCTGAAAATGCTGTTAGATGTCCTCTTGTATTAAAGATAGGAATGAAAATTAGTATAAATTTTAAGAAATTTGGCAGTATATATATAAAGACGTTAAAATGTTTAATTCTCTTTGACCTGATAATCCTAATTCTGGGAATCTATCCTAAAGAAATAACCAAAGATATAATTAAATAATTTCAGATCAGGTTTTTAAAATTTATTTTTATAATCAAAGGGTGTTTTTCTAGTAGAGAAAATCTAAATATCTAGAAATAAGAAATAAGGGAACAGTTAAAATTTTTATGTGACACCCATAGGATAAATCATACAATTATTAAAATGTTTTCAAAAGACACTTGATATGGGAAAATGCTTATGTGAAACTTTTCCAAAAATGGGATATAAAGTGTATATTCAGTATGAACCTAATTTTTGATATATTACATATATGAACAGGGAAACAAGCAAAGAATATTTTCATTTTAACATATCTCTAAAAGTTTGCCACTACATATTAATTTTTGACCAAAAGTACATTGGAATTCGCAAATTTATTTATTTATTAAAGATTTTATTTATTTGTTTGTCAGAGAAAGAGTGAGCACAAGCAGGAGGAGAGGCCGAGGGAGAATGACTCCCCGCTGAGCACACAGCCCCACGTGGGGCTCGATCCCAGGACCTCGGGATCATGACCTGAGCCTAAGGCAGATGCTTAACCATCTGCTTTAACCATGCTTAACCCAGGCGCCCCTGGAATTTGTGAATTTATGTATTAAAAAAAGTTCTATGGTCTTGGGCCTACACCAAGGGGATTTCAATACTAAAGTATCAAAACACCTTAATATAAAGCCACCGCACCTTGAGGAGGGGCCACACTGGGCCTAGAGGGCTTGTGCAGGGCTCTCTGCAGAGCTGCGCTTGGCTGTGGCTGGCAGATCCCCAGGTACCAACCAATGCAGGGATCTGGGGAGTTGTGGGAAGCATTCTAACCTGCTCAAATCTCTCTCTCCCACCCATGTGTCATGGGTCCTGAAATTCTATCACTGTGAATCAATCATCTAAGTTAAGTCCTACCTTATCCCTGGAACTTAGAAAAACAACAACACAAAAACCCACAGTGTGGGGTGACATATTAATTCACAGTAACATTCCCACCTAAATTAGTTGATCAGACTTCCCCCTGTTCATTCTATCAACAAACATTTCCTGGGCACCTAGAACATTTGGGAGAGATGCCAACCTGGGGACAAGGAGCTGAATCAATATGGCCTCTGTTCTCTAAGGGATCACAGGCTGTTTGTGAGGTCAGAACGCAGACAACGACACATAATAAAGCTCCACAAGGCAGAGATAAACAAGGTACAAATGGAGTCTACCCTTGCGGAAGCCGTGCCAAAGAACTGCGCCTTACCTGAGGAAGTTGAGAAGACTTCATAGGAAAGGTGCATTTGAACTGAGTCTTGAAAAAAAAAGAAAAAAAGGGAGGAGTGGAGTTTGCAGAGGTGAAGGAAGTAGAACAGAAGAAGCAAGGCAGCCAGAGAGAAAAAGAAGCCTCCAGGCAGGTGCCAGCCTCCTGGGAGGGGCTCTCAGAGAGTGGCCCTGGTGTGCAGAGCCGAGTGGAGCAGAAGAGCCTAGAAGGGACACAGGACCAGACTGAGACCTCAAGTACCATGGAAACACGGGCGCGTTCCGGTGCCAAGTGCCAACAGGGAGAAGGATGTTCCAGGAAAGGGTGCGAGTGAAACACCTGCCAGGTCTGAAATTCTAGCCCAGGGAGCTGCTCCTGCTTCCTCTTACACTTCAGCTCCTGGCCATCTACTGGAATCAGATTACGGCTTTGCTTCTCTGGTTGCGCTTTCAAGCTCCACAATCCAAGGCCACAGTTGGATGAAAATCTCGTCCTCCTTAAACACATCTTCTGTTCTGGTGACTGCGAATACCATTTCAAAATAACAACATGGATGGAACTGGAGGGTGTTATGCTGAGTGAAATAAGTCAATCAGAGAAAGACATGTATCATATGACCTCACTGATATGAGGAATTCTTAATCTCAGGAAACAAACTGAGGGTTGCTGGAGTGGTGGGGGGTGGGAGGGATGGGGTGGCTGGGTGATAGACATTGGGGAGGGTATGTGCTATGGTGAGCGCTGTGAATTGTGCAAGACTGTCGAAGCACAGACCTGTACCGCTGAAACAAATAATGCAATATATGTTAAGAAAAAAAAAAAGAAGAAGATAGCAGGAGGGGAAGAATGAAGGGGGGGAAATCAGAGGGGGAGACGAACCACAAGAGATGATGGACTCTGAAAAACAAACTGAGAGTTCTAGAGGGGAGGGGGGTGGGGGGATGGGTTAGCCCGGTTTTGGGTATTAAAGAGGGCACGTTCTGCGTGGAGCACTGGGTGTTATGCACAAACAATGAATCATGGAACACTACATCAAAAACTAATGATGTAATGTATGGTGATTAACATAACAATAAAAAATGTAAAGAAAAAATACAAATACTTGATGTTTAGTTTTATTGTGTGGGACTTTACTATTCTGAGAACCTGGCGATTCATCTTATTCCCACCAAGGCAAACACAACAGTCATATAGTGCTATGGTATCATAGTGCAGCTCACTTTTCAAACTAACAGGGGATAAAAAAGACAATTTTAAAAGGATACAAGTAGGGAAAATAGACTCTTCGTTAGTTTTTCACTTGAAGATTAAATTCTCCCTTTCATTTTTTAAGAAAAGAAAAATCCCCAAACTTTAGGAAAACATTACTTCTTTCATCCACCCCCATGTCCCACCTTCCATCACCCTCAAGGCACAAATTTTCTGACAGATTTTCTGTACTTGCCACATAAAATACCAAATCGAGGCAGAGCCATCAGCCCAAAGTGCAAAGCAAACTTTCGTTATTAGTCGTGCTGGCAGAAATCTTGGAAAGATACACAAATTCCAAGAAAAAGACCAAAATATATCTCTGCAAAGCAGAACTTCCCTGTAACAAGATTTGTAAAATTTCCTCTTCTCCCCCCTTGGCTATTCTGACACAAGCTGAACTTATTTGCACAATGTTCCAAAGCAGACAGGAACACACGCACACGCACACGTACACAGATACACAAAGAAGACGTGCCTGAAAACTGTCTGAGAGGGGGTGTTCCGAACCGGACCATGTGTGGTGTCCTTGCCCAGATGCATCTGACTTCAGGCTTGGGAACATTAAACAAACACAAAAACAAGACCCGGCAATGCGCGTGCTGGGCTGGATGACAGAGGCGGCAAGCAAATATTGGGATTGTGTTTCACCTATTGCCATGGTTACCAAAACAGGGTGGATACTGACAGAAAGAGAAAGAAATCAAACTGGGAAGACAATGCGTCCCAGGAGAATGTCTGAATGTGTGTATGAAGAGCTTGCTGGGGAGGGTGGCGGTAGGGGGAGCCAAGAGAAGAGATCAGATGGAAAGGGGTGTTTCAATACCCCTTTGTGTTGTGTAAGCAGCAAGCTCAGCCAACGCTCTGCACCGGCACAATACAGACCTCCAAAGGCCCGTGGAAGATCCACACAGCCCAAGGAACACACAGAGGAGGCGTGGGAAGTTTAGTTTTGCTTGGTGGCAGACAAGATCGAGGCAGTTTATCCTCAGCGCCAAGAGATGAAATACTCGGTGTGCATCCACACTCTGGATAATGACTACGAATAGCTTAGTGGTATCAGAGACGGAGACCACCAGAAGAGACTCTTAAGGACAGGAAACAAACTGAGGGCTGCCTGGGGCGGAGGGGGGGGGTTGGGGGGGGTGGGGAGATGGGGTTCCTGGTGATGGGTCTTAAGGAGGGCACGGGATGGAATGAGCACTGGGTGTTATATGCAACTGATGAATCACTAAATTCTCCCCCTGAAACTAATAATACACTATATGTTAACTAACTTGAATTAAAAAAAAAAAAAGAATTGCTTAGTGGTATCATGTCAAGACCCCCCCCCCCCACCCCAGTCTCAAAAAGAATTATAGAGAATTGGGCCCATTCCTTTGGGCAGTCTGATGGTTAGCTTCAATTCCCAGTTGACATGATATAAAAGGGAAAAGCTGAATGAACCTCTTCTCCCAGGTACTTTGCCTCGCTAACCAAACTCAGAAAACACTTCAGGAAATACTCCTCTTAGAAAGTTCGCTGTCACAGCAGCTAGCAGATGGCTTTCCCTGTCAACTCCTGACTGACACATGGAGAGTGCAGTTCCATAAACTTGAAAATCCAGAAACTGAGTTTTCATTCCTCTTCTTTCTGCTAATTAGCTATGTGACCTGGGACAAGCTATTAACTTGAACTTCAGGCCTTTTTTCTCAAAGGGAATGAATTTTGCTAAAATAATTCCCAAGCTCCTTTCCTTCTTTGGAATCTGGTGATTCACAGGCAAATGATAATCTCTTAAATTCTTATTTGCAAAACAAATATAATCAAATGTATAATCCCATGTATTTGAAGTTCTGATCAGCACATGGAATGTAATTCTGTAGGAATTTATTCTGTTCTATAGAAATAAAAATAAATGGTTGCTAGCTCTTATCAAGGATCTCATAACTGAATTATTTACATTACCAAAAAAGTGGCACGATATATTCCTAAATTTTAAACTTTCTATAGTTTAAATGGGCAAAGTGGCAATGGCATATGGGAGTCAACAGAAAGGAGTTGGGACTTCTATTCGCTGTTAGAGAAATGCCTCTACTTTTAATTCTTTAATAACCATAACTAAGCTCACATTCACCATTTGTCTTGGCCAGACAGAAATATGAATCAGGCTTCTCTCCTGTGTTTAGCTGATGAGAACTCCGGAGTCTAATAGGCATAAGTGAATAGGTAGCTGGGCCTGAGCTATTAACGTGAGCCTCATCTTACTTTTACTGCTGAGTTTTGTTTATGTAAGAACTTGCTTCTGCTCAGGGCAAGTTACCATAGGGGTACCAGGGATGGCATGATAAAGTAGAAACGGGACAAAACCCACAGAAGACTTGGGTGCAGGGCCTGGTTATGCCACTGGATGATGCTGGAAAAGCAACTTAACTTTTCTGTCCACGAAATGCAGATACTAATATTTCCCTCTTGACCTTACAGGGTTGCTACGAGGCTCCAATGATACCTGAATATAGAAGGCTTTGTAATTTGGAAAGGGCTCTATTAATAGAAACCCATAGGGTGATCATCCCCCTGCCTGTCCCCCACTGGCAAATCATTATGGCTTAGAGCCAAAACCAAGAGCCCAATGCCTGGGTTCCCATCCCAACACGTTTTACCAGCTTGTATGTTCTTCACTGGTTACCTAACTTCTCAGGTTATTCATTTGTAAAATGAGATTAAGAAGAGTATCTCCCTCATGAGATTGATGCGAGGATGAAATGAGAAAACATAAGATGCTTAACACAGCTTCTGCCACATATACAAGTGCTTAATTAATGTTAACAGTTATTATTTTCTACCAGGGTGTTTTAAGGAAGCAAAGTGCCTTTAGAACGAGACCCATCACTCATGTTAGTGATGGTGTAGATTTTTGTTGCTGTTTTTGTTGTCACGGAATCTTACCTCATTCCTACTCACCTGCCTATGGGACAGTGGTTTTTCGTAGCAACAAGGGAGGAGGATTCTGAGAACAGTGGCCACCTTGGCTCAGGCCATCCTCCTATTGTGATCACTGGTTACAGGGACACATGGCTGCTGGCACGGTTCAAAAGTTAATGAGAGTTTCTTTAAAGTCAACAGTATTTCCTGCCTCACCACAAAGCTACTGAGAAGCAGACAGCTTATTCATTCACTGCTTTTTTTTTTTTTTTTTTAATTCCTGGACGTTTAGGAAGTAAAACTGGGGGTGATTAAAGCAAATAGGCAAATCGCAGAGCAGCATTTCTCAAGAGTGCCCGGGCGATGTAACCTGGAGACTGTCTTTTCATGTGTATAAACTTTCCAGGCAACTCCATATGGAGCCAGGCTTCTCTGTGATTTATCTGTTGGACAGTGGGTGGCCAAGGGGCACTGTAGGCAAACAGTTATCCAGCTCGATAATTAGGGAGGGGAAAGGCAAACACAAACACACCCAGGTTGACATTGAAAACAAAGTGGAGATTTAACCACGGGTTGCGCACTAGACCATCCCAGTTCTTGTCTACCCATCGGCCAGCAGAAAACCAGGGGCCAAGGAAAGAAGCACTGTTAGTAATTTATCAGTACAGCCGATGAAAAAAGCATCATGCTGGGTAGAAACGTGACGGTCTGAACTGGGGGCCCAGCTTTGTGTTGAAATGATGGCTTGATTTCCCCAAGTGTTTAGTTGCCTCTGGTGTCCTCACTTGTGAAATGAGGAATCTGGGCAAGGTCTTCACTAAGTACCTTCTACCTCTAAAAGCCTTTGACTTTCCAATTTTTTTGTTTCACTCATTAATGCACATATTTATATACCTATTCAATAAACTGTAAACCTAACTATAAATGAGGTATTGACAAGTCAACAAGTGAAATACAGCACAGTTAGCCTATCACAGTGGAAGAAACAGCATCTAGTATTGATCCTTCTCAATTCCTAGGAGGTCAATGTTATTCCAACTTCTATTTTCTAAGTAAGAGATACATTGCTTTTCTCTCAAGGAAGAAAACAAAACAAAACATGCCAGATATTGTTTCCAGATATCCTTCGAAGAAATCAAATGTAGTCAAATACTCTTTCTTAGTTGATTACTTAGCTTAGCATTTATCTCGTTTAAGCCTCTCCTTCTGAGCCCCACCCTTGCCCCTTACTCACTCCATCCCACCCCCACTTCCACTGCTACTGTTTGGTTCCTTCTCCTTATTTTAATTCAACTCAACTCAACTAATTAAATTCAGCTCTCGGGCGCCTGGGTGGCTCAGTTGGTTAAGCCACTGCCTTCGGCTCAGGTCATGATCCTGGAGTCCCGGGATCGAGTCCCGCATCAGGCTCCCTGCTCGGCAGGGAGTCTGCTTCTCCCTCTGACCTTCTCCCCTCTCATGTGCTCTCTCTCTCTCTCTCATTCTTTCGCTCAAATAAATAAAATCTTTAAAAATAAATAAATAAATAAATAAATAAATAAATAAATTCAGCTCTCATTCATGGGGCCTTTCTTAGTACAAGGAACTTCCATGATGCAAGGATTATCTTCAAGGAGCTCCCAATCAATCGAGTGGGGGGGGGCGGAGACACACATGTAAAATAAGAAACATCAAGATAAAAATGTGTTTGGAGAGAGAGGCAGTGAAGCTCAGTCAGGGAGGCCACAGGGCTCTGGTTAAATCAAGGGGGACATTTGGTACTAGCAACCACCCCTCATCTTTTCCAGGTTATCTGGAGGTCTAAACCCCTAAACGGGAGGTCCTTGCCATCCTTAGCTCCCATTTTTTTGTAAATATAAACAAACCCTGAAAAATTTGATATAATCTGCTGGTTGCTGTTATCTGGAAGCTGTATGATATTTTTATCTAAAGGATCAATATTGTGATGAAAAAGATTTGTCGGTGGAGTCTGAGATGTTAGCCTTTGCTATGTGATGCATCGTTGGGCCAGTTTTTTAACCTCTGGGAGCTTCAGTTGTCTCAACTATAAAATGGGGACAACAGCCCTGTCACGGCGCTGTCCTGAAGGCAAAATCAGGTCTCAGGTGCATGTACCTTCTTCTTAGTATCAACACTCTCTTTGCTTCCCTAACTCTGTCCAAACTGAAGGTGAATCCTGGGCAGAGCCGCCCCAGCCCTCTCTGGAAAGTTGTTCATATGCCATCCTTCATTTTAGTTGGTTTCAGTATGATAATCATCTCAACATTACTGAGACACAAGACAGGTGTACGGACAAGTCCCCCCCCCCCCCCCCACCGCCCCATTTAGCTTCCAACCCTATTACTGGCCTGAAAAAAAAAAAGAAAGAAAGAAAAAGGAAAACCTCTTTTAAAGCTAGATAGAAATGAACACAAATCTATGTAACTCTGAAGATACCATATCCACACCACTACAGAACTGCTCACGCCCACAAGAGGCTAGAAATGTGTCACAGTCTGTATTAAATTCCCTTACCCTCTCTGTCTCCTTCTTCCTCCCCTTTTCCATTTTTGTCTGCTTATCCCCCTCATTTTCTCCGTTTCCCCTTTGCATGTGAAAAATGTCCATCAGTATCCAGTGAACTTCCTTTCTAGCAGACCCCATTTTCATGGAAGATGCCCCCAATCCCAGAAATCTGGGAGGAAGAACCCATTGTTTTGGGTGGTTAGAAGGATGGAAATCTCTCACAGCTCTGAGTCTGCTTTGACCTCCAAAACAAAATCCAATATGCATATATTCACTTGTATAATCATGAAGCCATATGTTTGTCGGCTTAATTCTTCAGAAAAAGAATCCATAAAACTCAATTATAATCTGCCAGAATTATGACAGAACCGGCTCAGACAGATGTGCCTTCAGTACACTGAAGTCCACTGCTTGATGTCCATATACGTTAAATCAAAAGAAGAGCACTGTGCTACTTGATTTGGATATCCCGGATTAATACACTGTACAGCTTATCGGGGACAGCTATTTTGCTCTCTTCCACAATAGAAATGACCAATCTGTGGCAAGAAAGATGGATGCATCCTACTGAGCGATCACTAGTCGAACAGCTTCTAACAAAGCTGTACAGTTAAAGCAATCCTGGCTTAAGCTTTTGTCCACCTCCAAGACCTCCAAGTTTCACCAGAGATGCAGGATGATGGCTTTTGTCAGTGGTCAATAGAGAGTGTGAAATAGACACTCTGACACCAATGTCCCCAGGAGAATAGGTCTGCAGTGCTGTGGTGTGGGCGACACCCTCCCTGGCAGCTCTCTGGTTTCTCGTGTGCTCTGAGAACACACCCCACAGAGTGCATTCATCACAATAGCCCATGTGTGACCTTTGGGAAAGTCCTTGAAAACAGTGAAACAGGAGTCTTAGTTGAAATCTGGAATCCATTCCAGTCTTACACAGGAAGAAAATTAGGCATAGAACAACAAAGCCCATAGTTCAGAGAAACCTGGGGAGGCTCTGGCTGACATTAAAATCATGGAAGATTTTTTTTCTCCATCACTTTGTATTTTGTAAAAGCTTTTCATCTGAGCAGTCCAAAGCTGCTAGAAAATACTGTACAGTTAGTGGATGGCAATAACTGATTTCTCCAGTGAATAAAGCAAACGGAATGAGAATAGAAATGCTGAGTAATGTATTAAAAGCCAATTACTAAACACTCTTCCAGGCTACTAAGTAAATGCTATTTCTCCAAAATGTAAGTGGCCAATACCTCCATTTTCTCCCTTGGAATAACAGATTGGCAATAATGGTGTCAGGGGTGGGAGCCTGGGACAGAGAGAATAACTATGCTCCCTAAGCCCTAACTCCAAGTTAGAGTTCATTAGCTCAGACATCATGGATCTGGAAATATTCATCCATCCACCCAGAGCATGAATCAGCAGAGTCGTGTGCTTGCTCAGTAAATTTAACTTGACAAACATTTGTGGGGTCACATTATTTTATAGGTACAGACCAATTTCCTTTTGCCTCCAGTTGATATTATTCACAATAGTCGGCCATATCATATGTTTTTCTTTCATACATATAAATAATTATAAACATGTACTTCCTTTGGAAGCGTTCTCCTTCTTTGCCAGTAAGAAGAGGGGAGGTAGGACATTTCTGAGTCAAGTGGTGGCATATAATCCCATGAAAATCAATTGGCAGGGAAATCTGGTTTGGAACTGTGTGTAAGAATCCACCTAAAGTTTGTCTGGGAGGTCCCTCAAAAGGGATACAGACCCCAAACCAAACAAGATGATTCAGAAATAATCCAGCTGGGGGAGTAGCATCTGATGCTCAGACCCAGAACACTTATTCATACACATGAATAACTTAATTTTGTTTTTTTCTTAAGTACCTTCACAGTTAATTTTTTATTTTCCTTAAAAAAAAAAAAAAGTAAATGGCATTACTCTGGTCTCCAAAACAGATGCCAATTTGAACTTCACTCTGCCAGCAAGTATTTGGTTTGGCTCTGCAGGGCTTGAGTTGAAAAAATATTTGCCAATTCCAAAAAGATTTAACGAGCTTTGCTAAAGATGCCGGTGCCATCTGGCATGTCACGGGGACTGTGGCACGGCAAAGAGAACTCTCTTAACCACAGATTTTATTTGCCCAAGGTAGCCAACACTGGGAATTCAGGCGCTTCCTTGAATCAAGGAGCTGAAAGACAAATGAGTAAAATTTCCAAGAGAAAGTGACCAAAGCAGGCGTCAAAAAAACTTGCTGGCATTGAAAATGAAGTCAACTGGTTTTGGTGGCTGATTTTCAGAAGCATCAAAAACATCCTCATACCAGCCACCAGACACAGTCCCCAACGCTGTCAGTCAGGAAACCAAATAAATCCCCAAATTGTAGCAAAGCTACCCTGATCCAATATCAGACCATGCTACAGTGTATTTTGTTGCCATCTGATACCTTACTAATTGTGGTGCCAGAATTTAAATACATGAAAACCCAACGACCCACCTCAAGTAACTCTACTAAATACAATAAGCAAAGATGGACATGCATTGCTTTTATTAATATTTAATAGGATATAATGCATAAATCTTTCACTGTGATGGGAAAGACTGAATTGACGGCACATAAATCTCAAAGGTTAAAAGTCACTGAAGGTTGTCACCTGCAATCACGTATTTCAGTAAGAGGTGCAATTACCCTGCATGAAAACAAGGCTGTGATCCTTTGAATTAGTGTCACATCTGACAACTATAACAAAAAATGAAAAATATTTCCGTGCTAGTGTATGCTTAAAAAAATCACACGTCTGTCTTCACAGACATGGAGACAGGACAAGTGACACTGAAACTGTGACCACCTTGAAGAAGAGAAACTCTGGATTGTCTTTGTTAATTTCACATTATGAGAAAATGTACACCTACTTGGGTGTATCCCATCTGAATGCCTATGGATCTCCCCAAACTCCTAAATGTCCCTTCCACTGAAGCTGATCCAATGCTTATTTCATGGTCATCTGATGCCAAGGTTCAATAACAAATATCCTCAAAGAGAGAGCCAAGTTCTGGACTGCCTTTCCACAGAAAAGACCTCTTCACCAAAACAACGACCGAGCCGTCTACCTGACTCAGCTGAAATTTGGAAGTCAGAGTAGACATCAAAAGAAAGAGTCACAAAATAACAAAAGGATGATTATAATTGTTATTTACCATTTTGGCTTCTGAATGCATTGGCTGGACCTGGGGAGAAGCACAGGGGTTGCTGAGATTTGGACCTTGCATTCCCAGGAGGCTGGAGTTCACGGACATCTGTCTCTCCATCTAAGAGAAAGGAAAGCAACAGAATCAGAAGTCTACGAAAAGCAGTCTAGGTCACAGACAAAGCTGCATTTCTCTTTCAAGTGGGTCATTTAGAATTTCTTTGAATAACTCTGGAGAAAGACTGTGGTTTGGGGAAGTGGTAAGTAACACACTCTGAGCCTTGAACTCCAGGACATCAAAGAATTAATCCAAAGCCGTGCATGCTATAGGAGATGCCCTATGCCAACGAGAGCCACGTTGTCATGGTACATTTGCAAACAAAAGTATGGAATATTTCCACTTTTGCAAACACTCCAACTGCCACGAGTCATGCTTCTTTTTATAACTGTAAAGAATAATGTATGCCTAGAAAAGTGCTGGAAGGATATATACCAAATGGTTATTTCAGGTTATCCATGGCTTTTTTTCCCCCTAAGTTTTGTACAAAAACATGAATCATTTTAGCAATGAGGAAAACATTAAATTAACTTAAAAAAGTAATGCTCTCGAATATGCTGGGTCTTCTTGCCACTGTAACTTATAAACACAGTCAAGATGAACAAGAGCCGGGCGCCTGGGTGGCTCAGTCGTTAAGCATCTGCCTTCGGCTCAGGTCATGATCCCAGGGTCCTGGGATCGAGCCCCGCATCGGGCTCCCTGCTCGGCGGGAAGCCTGCTTCTCCCTCTCCCACTCCCCCTGCTTGTGTTCCCTCCCTCGCTGTGTCTCTCTGTCAAATAAATAAATAAAATCTTAAAAAAAAAAAAAAGATGACCAAGAGGTATTTGAGCTGCCGCCCCTGGTAGATCTCCCCTTCCCAGTTAACCTAGTCAGGACGCTACACAGCAGCCGGTTTTGGCCTCACGGCAGAGGGCTAGACCTTGGGGGGGGTGGTGAAGAAAGCAGGGGAGGGTACTGTACCACACCTGATGGATACTGTCCTGCTGGCCTGCCACTGTGTCTAGAATTAACATCATTTCAAATACCTGCATGAGTTCTGGCATTTTTGTCTCCAGGGAGTCCCTGTTAAAAAGGAAATACAGTAAAACCTCTCTTTCAATCAAGGAAGGGTATGTGTGATTGATATTTTCTGTTGAGTAGAAATTTAGCATGTTCCAAAGAACTAGAATAAAGCAAGTACACTTAATACTAAATCACACAGAAGACTTTCGTCAAGAGGAAAAAATAAATTCTTCAATGCAAAAGTTGATCCCCTTGCTGAAGGATGGAAATGAAAATGGATCAGAAACTTGAGGGAATCTGCTTTCTGCTCAAAGTTAGCCTGGGGAGTCTGAGGAAAAAAATACAGAGTTCTTTATCACTGGAGCTCTTCCCAGAGCGGAGGACAGAAACCTCACTGGCGGGAATGGAGAGGGAAAGCCGAGGTAAATGTCCCTTTAGGGTCCCTGCCATGGTCGGGTTCCATCCCTGCACCCCTGCTGGGTCCACCCCAGGCGCGGGACTGCAATTATGACATTAATGTGTGGGTTAGCAGAGGTGCTCACAAAATGACACGAGTGACGGGTGGACAGTCCCTGTCATAGCAAAGCACCCTCGGCCGTCCCTTAGCCTAAAAGAGTATATGTTTGTGTGAAACTGCTTCAAAAGGAGCCCTCTGATGAAGAATCTTCTATACAGTCTAGAGCCTGCTGGCAACGACTTTTGAGGCCTTATCAATTCAGGAAAATAAAATGTTCACTCCCATATACCCCCCGAGTCTCCAGGTAGCCTAGGTATTTTGTTTTTTATTATTGTTTTGTAATTCTGGTAAAATATGTGTGTCATAAAATTTCCCACTGTAACTAGGTTTCCGCGTACAGTTCAGTGCTATTAAGTACGTCCATGTACTCTAATTGTTAAGTCATGAAGATTGCGCCACAAAGTGCTTATTGCTTGTAATTCCCCCTTCCAGAGGCTGGGAGATGGAAGGGTTGGAAAGGCATTTGGCCCTTTATTCCAACTGGTAACCTTCTCCTAGAGGGAAATCAAGTCCAAATGTGCTTTTGCTTTCAGTTTCCTGAAGGAAGGTCATTGAGAAGTACAAATGATTATCTGGAAGTTTCCACGCTGCTATCCATCACGAGCTACAGAGAAGGGCGAGCAGCTTACTTGCAGCCTCGGGATCCAGAATCAGCCATGCTGCCCACTCTGTGGAAAAGTTACAGTCTGTGACTACTCCTACTCCATGACTCACAAATTCAACAGAATGTTGAAAACAGGCTGATTTCTCTACTTTAAAAAAATTGCATTTTTCCATCTTAGTGATTGTAAGGGGTCAGCAAGCGCCTCATCAAGCCAACGATTTGGTGCTTATACTAATAAGGTTCTGCCCGAGTGTCTTTGGTGAGGTGCCTAGAATTAAGAAGTCAGATGATTGAAGTGGTTTTGCTGAATACTAAGCAACATTTAGCACTGCAGGTAAAACATCCAGGTAAAGGATTTCACCTTTTTTTGAGCTTCTCCTTTCCTTCTGAAACAAATCAGAAAATGGGAGTTAAAATCTCTACAGCTCACTTTTTTGTAATTATAAATGAGTGTTCATATTCCCATATTTTGTGAACATTTGACTTTCAAGATAGGAAATCACACCACCATGAAATCCTTCCTTGTTGTTCACCACACCCCCAACATCCAGCGCAGTGCTTGGCTCAGAGCAGGTGCCCAACCAAAGCTTGTGGAATGAACAGATATATCATTTTGCTTCAGACCTAGGACCGTGTGAAATGGGTGACCTGGCAGCATGCACTGCAAATCAGTTAAGAATATTACCTCCACCTACAGACAGACTGATCTTTTATACCAAGGGAATCATGGTTCCCCAGGGTGGGAATTCTATGGGAAGACTATGCTTAAAATGCCAGAATCTGAGCATAGGAGCTGGGGACTTGATAACATGGACGAAAAGGCCTAGATTTCTGGGACCAGGAACTCTTAGGGTATCTTTTTTTTTTTTTTTTTTTAGAGATTTTATGATAGTTTTCATGAGTTACATTCGTGTCACTTTAAACCAAGGTTTCTCAACCTCAGCACTGTTGACATCTAGGGCCCAAATAATTAGTTTCTGGTGGGGGTTATCCTGCACATTATAGAATGTTGAACAGCTTCCTTGGCCTCTGCCCGCAGAGGCCAGTAGCAGCCTTCCCTCAGCTGTGACAACCAACAACAGTATCTTCAGATAGTGCCAAACAATCGCCCCGAGTTGGAATCAGTGCTCTTAGACTGACCCTTGGCACGGCAGCTGTGCATATCAGTGACATGGGTTGGGGAACTCCTGTAGGGGTGGCATCCCTGACTTTCTGTCTACACTGGCCATTGATCATGTACCTGATCCTTTACTTCTATTCTGAAGCATCAACAGGAGGCCAAGTTGTACAATGAGATGAGATGGTGGAAACCAGCACCAGATACTTTTTCACTGGGCCGTCTCAGCCCGTGTCCCATCTTTGTCCCTGGAAATGGTACAATCAGATGGAAAAAAAAAAAAAGGCACTGAAGTGGTATTTTTCTGGCTAATGGATAGAATTTATGAAAGGACACTAATTTTGGACCAGAGGGATTTAGCGTCTAAAGGAACACAGCTTATGGTGGGAGTCTTCGTGCGCCTGGCTGGGTTGAATAAAACCTGGGCAAGGGGCATTGGTGGCACTGTCATAGCTCATCTGAAGATGTTTAAGGTGAGCAAGGCAGGGAAAGTGTGTCAACTCATCTGTTCCTTCTGGCCCAATTTTGCAAAGACTGTTTCCAGCCAGGACAACCCGCTATTTATAGTAGGCGGGTCCATTTCTCTGAACTTGGGCCTCCCAGCCCTCATCCACCCCTGCCTCCACTCAGATAAATCGGCAAACTGCTCAAACTTCGAGAATCTGAGCTGCTCAATGTGAGTTGAGGTGGGGTTTGTCACAGCTGTGGGCCGTTAGACAGCTGCCTTCAACTTCTTACTCTTCAGCTTTTCGTCTGTAAAATAAGCGTGTCAATAATTACCGGGATCCCATTCCCACAGGATCCCGATGACAGCGACATGAAGTGACAAATGTAGACAATTCCTTAAGAAGCAAAAACGCTCTGCCAGGCATTGTTGATACTGTTCTGGGAGGGTTTTCACTGCATTGTCATACCATCTCTTAGGACTTCTGAGAACAACTGTGGCCCCAAGAATAAGGTCATGAGCCAGGCTCCCCAAAGCACAGGCCAGGGAGGATGAAGAAGCACAGGGAGCGGATCCTGTGGAAGAAGAGCAAGGTTTGCTCTGGAATACTCTGTCTGTCCCTTCTAGGCTAATGTGTTGTTTTCAGAGCGGGGGGGCGGGGGTTGTATTACATAATGATTAGAATGTAGACTCTTGAGTCATGCCACCTGAATTTAAATCCTTACGCTCCATCACCTACTAACTGCGACCTTAGCTAAGTTACTCGGCCTCCTGTGCCTCAGCTTCCTCGTCTGTAAAATGGGGGTAAAAAGAGTGTATCCCTCACAGGTTTGTTGTGACAGTGAAAGCAGAGAATACAGTGGTATCACACAGCGGTTGACCGAGTGGGCTCTGGAGCCAGAATTCCTGGGTTCAGAACTCAGCTACGCTGCTTCTCAGCCAAGCAAGCTACTTGCCACACTTCTCCCATTCAAACCAGGGGGGTAGAAATAGCGTGTGCCTGACGGGATTGTTTCACATGTTGAGGAAGTGCTTACAGAGGGACTAGCACATGGTAAGCAATCAATAAATGTTGTGAGCAGGATTAACAGACTATGATATGCAGGGACACATATTAGCAGCTATTCTGTACCATCATTATTATTTTTGTTATTATATTTGTCACTCTGAGTCCTGGCAAGACCACTCCCTGGTGAGTTAAGGACACTCGGTATATAGCCCACGCTATACAGACTTTGGGCTAGTCGTAAAACACTGTCCTTGAACAAATTCCATTCCCTGGGTGTGGCAAGCTCACTTGTCACCAGCAAGAAGATGGGGTCAGGCCTCACTAAGGGAGCACTGAAGGCCGGGAAAGCCAGCCAGACACCGAGGGACAGACAACCGAGCGCTCTCTGCAAAGTAGCACACAGCTCAGCTTTTCATCCAGAAGAAGGCGCTTTCTTTCCAGCTTAGATCTCAGCTTTTCTTCTACTGTTTTCAAAAGAGCAAGGCTCAGTGGAACTGAGAAGCACTTACTGGCATCAAGACGGCAGAAGATCCTGGCATCGTTGGGTTGGGCAGGGTCCCAGGCATGGAGGCTGGCATGGGCTGTCTCTGTCTGTTGTGGAGATGTAGCAGAGAAGATAGAGAGCCTGGGACAGGCCTGGCAACAGAGAGAGAAAGCAAACATTATTCCTGATGCCTGGGGGCAGGGGGTTCACTGCCTGCTTCCCCACGTCCGGAACCAGCGGGGACAACACCGTTACAGGAGCAACAGATCAGATCCTCTGATGGGAATCACATAATTGAGGATATTAGGGAAATAATAACAAATCAAACACAAGCCTGGCTTCCTCTGCTGCTTCCTAGTTAATATATCAAATTCCACTTCATTTCCTGACCTCTGTTATCTAACTCATGTTCAATAGTCAACAAGCCGGTAAATCTCCTATGACCCCTGCATCTTAGGGAAGGGACTCGGGGGTGAAATCCTGTGTTTACTCAGAATTCTCTGCCTTGTGGAGGGTCTTAGACCCAGAGATCTGTGTACGTTTGTTTTATCCGCACTCTCCTATGCCTCTGCCTGGAAGCCCTCCTGGCTTTATTCTGGATACACGTTCACCGTCTGGATTCGTAAAGCCAACTTTATTCATGAATTCCCAATAGAAATCTGTTTTGACTTTTTCATAGTTCTCCACTGTGGGTGGAAAAAACAAACAAACAAACAAACAAACAAAAAAACAAAGCCAGGACACAGACCAAAACAGCAGGAATGAGGCTCATGCCACTGCAGCCAGCCTTTCTCAGGCAAGTCCAGAGCCCAGCCCCCAATTACCAATCCCTCATTTTATAATAACTGGAGGTGTTAGGCTGTTTGACAGAAACTGATTTTGGCCTGACCTGCAGAACTTGGGTAAGCATGCCTCCGGGGAGTACACTGAGCTTTTGCTTCAATTTGCCAGAGGAAAAAAAAATTTTTTTTTAGGACTTAAATTGATTTAATGAGCCAGGGAATGTGTGGCTGAGGGAAAAAGGAAATTATTTGTGTTTATGAAAAATGGCAAATAAGTGACCTCCTCAGCTAAATTCTCAATCTCCTGATGCTTTTGCTCTGGGGAGCTGTATAAATGTCAAACCATTAAATTAAAGATTTAACAAATAAAACAAAACAAATAAATAAACAAACACATCCCCCCCCCACCCCGGGACCTCTGAGTCTTCCATGTTAAACTACCTTATCCTGAATGCCATAAATGAAGTTACTGCTTCCAGAATTAATGCATTTTCTTTAAAAAAGAAAAAAAAGAGAAATTCCTTCATGCTAAGTGCTGGGTAATGATTGCAGACAGAGATGTCCTGTGTGGTCCAACGCCTTTCTATGCTTCGGGAAGGACAGTCCCATCCAGAGTAGCATGAGAAGCCTCTTCTTTGGAGCTTGTGTACCTCCCGTGACTGACTTGAGGAGAAAGTGGGGATTGAAACAGGGAGAACAATGCCAACATGCTCTTTTGCATTGTTGTTGAAATCTCAAAGATTAGGTTTTCTACCCTTTTTGTCTAACAGTTCCTTTGGGCAGAGCTCGCTATCACAGGCACATGAATCTTATAAGGATTAATCATAAATTAGTCAATATTTATATGTTCAGGAAGTTATATAAATGAAAATATAAAAGAATATAAAACTTTTACCCAGACTCCATGTAGATGTACACAAATGACATCCAGCTTTATGAGGAGAATGTGTGTATGAATAGTTACATGGAGAGGCCAACAGAAGCAGCCTGTAACAATGAAAAGTGTTTTCAGAAAAGCAAATGCGTGTTATGGGTATTTCTTGACCTGTGCCCTGGGGCCCTCTGGAGTATAGATTAACAATAGGATTAGTAGGGTCTCTGAAGGTCCTTCACCTTTTACAGTTCTAGGAAACTGCTGGTTTCCCCGCTGCTCCAAAATTCTACAGTAGGTTGTACTTCACTGGGTCTTAAAGCCTACCTCCTTCAGAGGTGGAGAGCTCCAGTCAGACAGGTATAAATGTGGCTCTGTCAACAGACAAGGTTTGCTTTATATTCTCCAGTCTTAATGTTTTGTTTGTGACCTTTGCTGGGAAGAAAATAGCTGTATATCAAAGTATGTCATCTTTGATAATGGTCAGTTCCTCCAAGTGCAAGGTTAGTAATCTGAACTGCCCTGTTTTATAAGGAGAAAGATTCACTGAGACCATCACTACAGATAGTTGTTAATCATCTATCCATCCACCCATCTACAGATATCCAGACAGAGACATGCACACACATACATCCACACATCCACGCATACATAGAGATACATGTAAACATACGTACATACAACCTTCTACCGTATGTCTTTTCACCTAGTCGCCAGGAGGAATGCTTTGGGTACAGATAGGGACAAGTGAAAAAAGACAACTGAAAACATTTTATAATGATGATTGGCCATATCATCCTCATAAAGAAAGGGCAACATATTATCATCATTTACATTTTGTTTCCAACATGATATATTAATGATAATCTTGGTGATCAGTTTCTACTGATGAATCGTTTTTAGAAAAGAAATCAGTTAAACGATGCTTATGTGAATGGAGAGGCAAAAGTAATCAAATTTAAAATGAGTTTTCATTCTTCATACAACTAGGGAAAACTCCCAGCTGGATAGAGTAGCTAGGGAATGGTATGCTTCATTTAATCAGTGTTCTTATTAGGTCAGTTACTTCCACACCATGCATAGATGTACCGGATTTTTAAATATAAAGCATTCCTCCATTAATTAAGAAAGCTTTTCAGGGTACTGAGTTCCCTTGGAATTATAATAATTGCCTAATGATAGCAATCAAACCAATTAACAATATATACTTGAAAGAGAGATGGCTATTTGAGAACTCTGCATGTTTGGATTCTGAATAACTTTGCATTATTGTTTTACACAGAATCTACATTTTATTTATTTCTTTGAGAGAGAGAGAGTGCACGCACATACACGCACGCATGTGCACATGCAGGAGGGAGGGGCAGAGGGAGAGAGAATCTTAAGCAGGCCCCACACCCAGTGTGGAGCCTGACACGGGGCTTGATCTAAGAACCCTGAGATCATGACCTGAGCCAAAATCAAGAGTTGGACACTTAACAGACAGAGCCACCCAGGCACCCCGATACGGCTTCTATAAATAATTTTCCCAACCCATGCTGGGAACAAAACTGAGGCGTTTTCTATGCTTCTTGTTCGGGCTTTTAAAACTACAAAAACTGAAAGAAAAAAAATCTACTCCTACTCATCGCTGGGTATACAAAGGGTTAGATTGAGGTAATTATGTAGCTTGGCCCAATAAATAATCATTTGTCCAGAATATTCTGATCATTGAAGCAAGAGTGGTATCGGAATAATTACATTAATTATCTAATTCCCTTTGTGTATAGAGAAATAATTATTAACACACTGCACTTGCTTGAAACTTTTTATATTACGCTTATACAGTTTCATATTTTTCAAAATATTTCACCTTCATGTGACTTGAAACAATGCCATGTGTTGGGTAGGTCAGATTACCCCCATTTTACTCAGAGTAAGCTGAATTCAGAAACATTTAAATGTGCCCAAGGTCATCTGGGTCACGAAAAGAAGCGGGGCTCATATTCAACTTGCAACACAGGGCTTCCCCCATCATACCTTGATGGCTCCCATAACTAAGTTATTATTGATTTTTTATACTAAAATAAATTCACGGTCTATTTCCTTTGATATCCACACTACTCCCTGGACTTGGCAATGAAGCAGTAAAATTCTGCAGTTCTGCTAACACGAGAAGTCTCTCATCCATGTGAAATATGTTTTCTTCCTTTAAAAAAAACACCAAAAACTTCCCAAACAACACATCGGTTAGACTCTGAAAATAAGATGGCAAATTACAGCAAAGTTGTGAAAACAAAGACCCAACAGTCTTTCTCCAGTGCAGGCTTGTTGCCATGAGCTAATAATTCCAGACTTTGAGCAAGCCGAGCCTCCTTTTTAATAACCATATGCCTCTAGGTAAAGTATTTCTACTAAAAATTATTGAGGCATGGAACAAGGTAAGATGTGTGAGCTCATGTTGGATTGTTCAATTACTAAACTGAGTCCCGTAGCATTAAGAGTTTTCCAACTTGACAGATTATTCCTCTTTATACACTTGTATAAACATACTGCTTACGGCTGAAATCTATGTAAGCTTTTCTTTCAATTAAAATGTCAAGGATGACAGACTGTGTTTTCAGTGTCCTTAACAGAATGAAAGGTACCACAGCGAGCGATTTTATGTCCTCATTTTTACCCCCAAAGGATGTTTTCCAGTCTAGGGGTGTCTGAAAAGCAAGCTCTGTGTCTGCCACTCTTTGCCCTTGGACAAGCCCAACTATCTTTTAAGGAGTGAGGGGCCAGTGATTTTGTTTGGAAGTCTCAGGAGGGTCACTGCAGACTGCTCTCCTTTCCCAAGTCTTCAAAAGATCCATGGCACCCCGGATTGCCTATTTAACTCAAGACAGATACATCTGCCAGGTATGTGGTCAGGTAAAGAGAAGAAGCAAGCAGTGAAAAAAAATTAGGTTAAAGAATTGGAAGATCAATGTTAGCATCAAAATCCAACCACAGACATCTAAGAAACCGTGAGCACGTAATAAATAACAACAAAAAGGACTCGGAAGGACTTGGTGTGTGCAGAATAATACGAAAAGCTTCAAAGCAATAAAATGGAAAGAAGAGTGGGCAGGGAGCAGAGGATCCAGATGCCACTGCGATTAGAGTTTCTGACTCTGGGGGAGAGACTTTCTTCACTTTGGGCCTCTCCATTTCGTCATCTGTTTAATGAATGGATCAGACTATAGGCCATCTGGAAATGCCCTGCAGCTCTAAAATTCAGATTCTAGAACTTGAAAATGAGATATTTGTAACCTCATGAGACTGTATGTTCTATTATGATTGGGGTATTCTTCATGGCTCATTGATGAATCCACAGTGCTTCACCCAGCACCTGCAACATGGTAGGGGGTCAGTGTCTGTATTGAATGGAGTGGAGTCAGTACAGTATACTTAGTCCTTAATGTCAAAAATACACTTGAAATATGAATAAACCGCAACTAGCAAGTGTCTCTAAAAAGCAAGAGAAGTTGCTAAAAAGGACTTGATACATCCCAAGGGGTCCACACCTTTTCCTCATTTACATGTAACATAATTTCACACACAGACTAGAGAAAGAGTATTGCCCACTATCATTGTATTTGCTTATAAAGAGAAGTGTGCTTTCTTTTCACCTTCTTAAATGAACTGTTGTGGCCTAACCTGGCACACTAGTTTCTGTCTAGGATGGGGAGACTGAAGAACTAAAGAGGGGAATACAGACTCTTAAATGTTAAGAGAAGACTGTTTGTAATGAGAAATGCTTATTCTATCATTCTTCTCCAAAGTGGAATTCAAAAATTCCTATTTTTGTAAAGAAAGCAAACTGCAGGATAATCAAGTAGAATGTGAAAACGGAAAGATAGTATAGTTAATTTCTTCCATGGGTGATAATTACTTTGTAAAATGAGGTAGTAAAGGACATGGGCTCAGAAGATGGTCTGCCTAGGTTGGAATCCCAACTCTGCCACTTACTAGCTGTGTGATCTTGGGCAAATTACTTGGCCTCTCTGTGCCTCAGTTTTCTATAAAATGGGATGATAGAGATATTTATCTCATGGCCTTAAATGGGTTACTACGTATTAAATACAGTTGACCCTTGAACAACGTGGGCATTAGGAACCCAGACTCCCTGTGTAGTCAAAAATCTACGTGTAACTTGAGTCTCCCCAAAATTAACTACTAGTAGCCTACTATTGACCGGAAGCCTTGCTGATAATATGAACAATCTATTTACACATATTTTATATGTTATATGTATTATAGACTGTGTTCTTGCAGTAAAGTAAGCTAGAGAAAAGAAAATGTTAGGAAAATCATAAGGAAGAGATATACATTTACAGCACTGTACTGTATTTATTGAAAAACATCCGCATATAAATGGACTTGTGTAGTTCAAACCCATGCTGTTCAAGGGCCAACTACATACTGAATATGTTCAATAAAATTAGTTGTTTTTGTTATTATTCTTCTGAAACCCAGAGCAAACAACAGATTAATCTCTACAATCAAGGAACTGGGGCTTAAGGCTGGCATCTTAAAGTTAACACCAATCCTTCACTTTAAAATTAAAGAACCACAGCCTAACGGAATGCCTATAAAAATGTCCCAAACTTCCTGCATATATGAGATATTTCTTTAAAAACCGATCAACTTTAGGGGCGCCTGGGTGGCTCAGTCGTTAAGCATCTGCCTTCGGCTCCGGTCATGGTCCCAGGGTCCTGGGATCGAGCCCCACATCGGGCTCCCTGCTCCGCGGGAAGCCTGCTTCTCCCTCTCCCACTCCCCCTGCTTGTGTTCCTTCTCTGGCTGTGTCTCTCTCTGTCAAATAAATAAATAAAATACTAAAAAAACAAAAACAAAAACCCAACAACTTTAGATTCCCAAAACCTTCTGCAGAGTCAAATGGACTCCTCTCACCCACAATTTTACAGAATTTCAAAATGATTCACACTATTTCTCAGAAAGGATCTTTGAAAATATTTCCTCAAAATGGAACCAAACTAGTTCCCCAGAGATTGGTTCTCAGTATCTTGTTTTTCCTGAAAACAATGACAAAAATCCAACAGAAGCAATGATTGGGAAAACAAGACAGCTATCTGGCCCATATTTTAAAAGACATCATATTACCCGTATCTTTTTTTGAATGAGCTCATGCTCTGCACAAAGTCTCACTGCCAAGCTCCTAAATTTGGATGGCAAATACAATATTTCCCCTTTTAACAAAAGAGGAATTTGAGACAAACGAGTAGAAATATTTAGCCTGAGAAAAGGCACCAAAATATCAGCAGAATTCAATTAAAATATGTATTTTTCATTTCAGAGCTTTCTTAGGCTCAAGGGAGGACCTCTGGTAAAGATCTGGGACCTTCCTGCATGATTTGAAGCCCCCCCTTCCTCCCCTCCCCCCGCCACCTGTACTTTGATGACACAGACATTTGGGTGTCTGGGGAGAGAATTCTGCCTTTGTATCTGTATCCTCGCCCCACCCTTCCTAAAAAGCTAGTAAAACAGCCTAATGAGAAAGAGCAAATTCTCCAGCTCATCAGAGATACCAGAAAGCTTGGCTCCTTGTGACAGAACCTGACATGGCTCCAAGGCCATCACACCATGTGGCCCCTCACTGCTGCCCAGTTCATGGCCCTGGGCTCCACACCAGTGCCATCGGTGACTTCCTTCAAGCTTCATAGCATCACCACCTTCCTTCCTGCCACAGCCTTGAATGTAAGTAATCCTCACCACCTTCTCTGGGCAACCACACCAGGTCAGGGCCTTTTCTGGAGCACTCTCACCCTGCATTCTTCCTAGTAACACTTTCTCACCATTTATTCAATCAATGAATAAATCAAAAATCAAATTAAGCATCTAATACAAGTCAGGCTCTGTACACACTCATTTCAGAGTGGAAAAGTAGTTTGGCAAGTTAGGTCATTTGCCTAACGATTCATTTACAAATTCAAAATTTGTGACAATATGATGAAAAACAAAATAGATGGGCTTCATCGTCTCTTGGAGTTTAGTACCTCAGCTCCCCAGTTATAATTCTTCAATCACTTTTGAGTGATTTTTTAAAATGCCTCTGCTCCCAACTAGACAATAAACTGTGCAAGTGAGAGATTGTGTCTGCTCTGTTTTTAGTAAAGCAGATACTTTAGAAATGTAAGGAAGTGCATGGTACCTAGCAGGTGTCAATAAATACTTCTTGAATTCATAAGAACAGAGATACTGAGGATCTCTTCAATTGGCAAAAGACATTGCAAGAACAGGGTTCAATAAATTATCTTTGCTAACTAATGAGAAGAACTTAATTGATTTACATTCATAAGTGAAACTCCAATTTACATTAACAGCCTAATATAACCATTTCTGTTCTTGAAAAGCGTAAGTGGTTACCCCCGAAGTAATCTGTATTTTTAGCAGTGCCCCTTAGATTAAACACAAGCTTTCTGATGAGTTCTAGACCCATTTGTTTTTGCATCGATTAAATTAATTTCCATTTGAAATTATATTCTAGGCATTTCATAAGAAAAGGCCAAGAATAATTCAGGAACACTCATCTGCCTCCAATCTATATAATGTTTTAAAAATTGGATGCCTGCCCTGCAATAAGGCTGTACTTTATAATGTTCAGAGCTCTGGGCTCGGAGGTACCAGTTACACCCACGCCACGGCCCTAAACATCTCGTTTCTGCTTTGCACTGACTTATCGATATTGACAAGAACACTTTTGTAATCATTATCACCAGGGGTGTCGGAAATTAAATTTACCACGCAAGATAAATTTAGGCCTCCTTTTTATCAATTCTATACTACTGCTGCCTTTATTTTATAGAGGTAGTATCTGATATCTTGGAAATGTAACTTCTTTTTCTTTAAATAAAATCCTGGCTGCGAGAGAGCCAATGGCAGTCATAAAATGTAATACAACTAACAGAGCCGCATCCTGCTGGAGCCTGTGCTGGGTTTTATAGCGTATACGCTCTATCTACTCAGGCAGAGGAGATGTTTACTAGTGCTTTCAAGTGTTTTAAACAGGGAGAGCAGGAATAGAAAGGGAGATGTAAATTTATGGCCATTCTGTTAAGACTATTAAATCAATCTCTTTTTCTCCCCCTCTTTAATGACTGATTTCTGCGCCATTAATCTGAATTAGTCATGCAGTCAGCCTGATTCATTTAAGTTAACCAAAAACACGGTTGGATTGGTTTCTGATGTACTATTGTCACAAAAAAAAAAAAATCCGTTTTCAAAAATCTGATATTTTTTCCTTGTAAAGAGCTAACGGCTCTTTTAAAAGACCCTTTATAAAAGACCCTAAATGCCTGAACAGTTTGGCTTTCGCCATGCATGGGTCAGGCTCAAAGACATGACGAGATGGCTTTTCAATTAGCCAATAACTTCTCAGTTGCATCAATTATTCATAAAGTTACACTTAGAAAAGGCAAGTAAATGCAGATCAAAAGACATGAAATAAACAATGATTTTGAATGCAGTCTCAAATAAATGATATACATCTGATTGGCTGGGGAAAATTTTTTCTTTATAGAGACGTATCTTTAAGTAAAATTTCTTCCTGTTTGTAAGTCGTTAATAAGCTTCCTCCTTGCTTCATAAGGACAAATAAGGAGCCCTCTGATTATGAGCCTTGTCATTTACATGTGATTGCTGCTTGCATTCATTCACCACCAATGAATAATTCATGGAAACATTCACTAACACACTTGTCTAGATGTTCTGTAGGGGCAGAGCTCCCTGAGCTTACAAACACCCACCCCCACCCCAACTCTTAAGTCAGCAATTCTGTTTTGCTTTCTTCTGGACTCGCAGCTTGTCAGTTATCATCTTTTAATGAGTAAGTCTTGGTGGACTCCACACCCTGTACAGTCGCCCCACACCTATGATCCAAATATATGGCATCATTTTGCAGCTGAAGGACAAAAGCTCCAATTGCAAAAGACTTCAGCAAAAACAGAAGGGCTCTAGAAAAGATCATCTGGACAACCTCTACTCATCCTTGCACTTTCCAAGTTCTCCCTCCTAGGTCACCCCCACTAATGCCTTTACCTAACCTCTTCCTGAAGCTCAAGGCAGGGTCTCTTAGGCAGTCTTCAAGTACCTGTCCCAGGAGTACTCCACCCAGCCACTTGCCAGGATTATTTCACTTCCTTAGGAGAAGGCGCTAGAAACTATTAGCTCCACTGGCAGGAGAGGGGATGTGTCAGTGATTGCAGGAGGAGGGGCTTAGGCCAGCTGTGACCACAGGGAGGGACACAGGCTGCTAAAAGCCCGATTCTTCAGGTTCTGTTCTTAATGATAGAGTGACACCAAGTGCTGAGAGGGTAACTTGTCCTCCAAGGAAACACGACAAGGAAAGAGGCATTGCTTCAAGGCTCAGCAAACTCCTCACCAGGTTACATCCTGACAGACAGCCACCAACTCTAAACCGTGGCTGTAATCAAATAACCAGGAACTGTAGGAGAGGGTGTGAGAGCCTAACGAAAGCCTCGTCAGGCAGGGCTGAACACGATGTGGGCAGGGGGGAGGGAAGGGGTCGGGGGAGGGGTAGAGAACTTGGAGAAGGCTCCGAAGACGGCACGGAGAAAATACTGAAGGGCCAGAAGGGAAGACCTAAATGGAAAAGCAAAAGGAACAAGACCGGGAGATGACGAGAGCAAGCTTCAAGTTTCCAAATTACTATATTCAGAGAATGGTGACCAGTTACTTTCAAAGCCAACCAAAGCAGAATAATAACTGTAATAAAACAGCAACACGTGGGATTTACGTTAGAAGAAAGAGTATCTCCCAAGAACGAATAGTGTAAAACAATTAAATGGCTTACTGAAGTTTTGGAATTTCCTCTTATTAGGCTCTTAAAAAATAGATTCGTCCCCGCCTGGCAGGGTTTCTAGGGAGGAGGACGAGGAACTGGCAGACCTCTCCTAGTCCTAAATTAGGTCTATTATTTTCACTTATTCCAGTCAGAGTGGCTGACAGAAATGATAGAGATAATGCTGGCTGCCATCATTAACCAGTAAATCGAATAAAGCGGCCTTGTGTGGCTGACAAGGCATAGGCTTCGGGCCGCCTGCTGGCCCCGTCATGGCCCATAAGTGTATGATCTGTACAAGTCCTTTAACTTCTCTGTTTTCTCATCAGCAAAGACAGGGTTACACTGCCCACTTCCTAAGTATGGTGTGAGGGTGCCTTGATAATCATATATAAGATAATATCTTGTATATGTTTGGCCCCTGGAAGATGATCGATGTATATTCTATTCAAGAGATGATTAATCTATTTTAGAAGATAAAATTATTGCTAGTGTCATTTTACAATACAAAGTAAAATGATATGGTTCTCAATTTTAGGGTGAAGTAGTTTGGAAAAAAGACCCAGAAAAGTCCAGCCTCTCTGAGGGATCTGAGTGTCTTTTCTATCACTGTGAGACCTCATATCTCGTGGTGCATTATCTTCTCAGGAAAACCTGCCCTGATTTCTCCAGGCCAAGCTGATCCCTGCTCTGTGTTCTCACAGCATGTACTAATATCTCCACCAGACTGGAGAGAGAGTATCACAAAACACAAAGCTTAGCACATACTAGGAGCCTTGTAAAGGTTTGTTGAATGACTTAATGAGGTTACCTCACTGTACATGGTCTCTCATTTCCCGGCAGTAGTACCCCAATGACACATCCATGACAGGATTCTTATTAAGGATCATGATAACCTGAAACACTATCCTGAAGGGACAGTCAACTTATCATTGACTTGAGCAAGGGGGTGGGGGGAGGGGCAGAGTTTCTAGGAAACTGGAATCCTCCTTGAGCAACATTTCCTGAGCTACCTTTCAAGTTCTCCTACTTGGCAGCAGCACTTATCATGAGCTAAATTGATATTAATCTCAAACACTTAATAAAATAATAGCAATAAAGTTCATAATAATGATACTTGGCATTTACTTTGCACTTTGCATCCAAGGATCTCAAAGGGCTTTGCAATTTTCAAAGCTATTCATGGGCTGGACACACAAGCAAAGAAGCCATTGCGTATAGCTTCCCTGTGGACAGAGTTGGTTCTATTATTATGTTCTGAGGTTGAGACAGTGTGTACAAACACACCCACTATCCACAAATACCCCCAGACATCTACATGCTAAGAGGCAAAAGTGATAAACAGACGTTTGGTTCCAAACACATTTTTATCTGTACCAGCCTGGTCAAACCTTGGAGTGTAGATTTGTGTTTTGATAGACTTGTTTTATTATAATGATTCTTTCAACCCCCTCTTGGTGTATTTATAGGTATAATTGGAAATTCCATGTCTGTTCTTTAAATGCATAAAGTTTTAAAGGGCTTATTTTCCTTTTTAGTTCATTTAGTTCAAAAAAGGAAATTTTGCTTAGGCTTAAACATACAGGGGTTTATACATAAAGCATCTCTTCTAAGGCACTTTTCCCTTCCTTGGTGGCCTTGCATTTGCCAAAAAGAGTGACTTGCTCAGTTTCCCATATTATTCCCCAGACGGCCCTATTCCTACTTCCAAACAAATGTGGTATTTGGGGTTTCAAGTTTAAAATGTAATTTGGTATCATTTCAGATGTCTTCCTACAGCTTAATAAACATCTTCCCCAGAGGGACTTGGGATCTGATTTTAATTTGTGGTAGGGTTATGGTCACAGTAAATGTCAATTTTAGCTATTGACAATAAGCCCGACTAGAAGTAGAAATTGTATGTGAATGACAGTACATTTATAGGGTATGTGGCATATTATGCTTGCTCATAGTTGACTGTTCCCCAAGAAATCCCTTCACTGGTCTGTGACGAAAGTCTGGTTTCTCTTCAGGCCTCTGAATATCAGCCACTCATCAGAAGAGAATGTGTCGATCTGAAGATCATAAAAAGATTCAGCAAAGTAACCGAGCCCTTCATGGCATGGCTTTGAATCCTAATACCCCAGCAAACATGGCCCTGCCTCAGCCACTGGTGTGCATGGTGATCCTGGGCTGTGTTCTCAAGACCTCCTCAGAGTTTCTATTCCTTCATGTATAAAATAAGGTGGCTGAGCCAATGATCTTCAAGGACCTTTCCCACTCTAAAGTTTATACAACTGGGTATGATCAAGAGTGGGTAAGCTGACTTATGGAGAGGCCCAAACTTCAGTAGGGGGTGAGTTTTTCTCAAAGGTGGGGACAAAGGGGTAACTTGTCACTGGCCTCTCTTGGACATTCCCTTTCCTTGAACAAAAGGCAGGTTCCAAAGATCACTGAGTACCTGTAACATTTAGCCAAGTAGGGCATAAACCAGGAGTGCTGAAGGGTAAGAAAGGGGAGTAGTTTATTCTCACACATGAACAATGGTCCTTTTAATAGCATAAAATAAAGGTTTCACTCCTTTGTGCACCAGAGTTAGTCACTTATTATTAAACAGAATCACATTCTTTAGGAGAGGTAGTCAGGTCCTCAAATAAGCGGTTCTGTCTGTTCAGTGGGGTGCCATCAGGCCCATTGGGATTGGGAAAAACTTGGGCATTCTGAGAATGACAAAAGTCCTCCAAGTCTGAGAGCTGCCAGGAAAAACATTTTCACTGTTGAGTAGTAAATGCTACCTTGCCCTACCTACTAAAGAGCTAGGATAACATTCCCTAAGTGCTTATGTTATGCCCTATGGCCGATCGTGTCCGTGGTGCCTGGGATGGTTAATTTTATGGGTCTGCTTGACTGGGCCATGGCGTACGCAGATGGCTGGTTAAACATCATTTCTAGGTGAAGGTATTTCTGGAAGAGATCAGCATGTGAATGGGTGAACTGAGTAAAGCAGATTACCACGCCCCCCTCCCCCCCCCCCCGCCCCTGCCAAAGGGGTGGGTGGGCATCCTCCAAAGTGATGTAGGCATCACCCAACCTATTGAGGTTCTAAGTAGATTTTTTTTAAAAAGGAGAAAGGCTGAGTTCTCTCTCTTTCTCTTTCTCTCTGTCTGATTGAGCTGGAACATCAGCCTTCTCTTGCCTGTGGACTGGAATTTACACCATCAGTACTCTTGGTTGTCAGGCTTTTGGACTTGGCCTGAAATTTGTATCACTCAACTGGCTTTCCTAGGACGCCAGCCATCAGACAGTAGATGGTAGGACATCTCAGCCTCCATAATTGGCATGAGCCAATTCCTTATAATAAATCATATATGATCATATATTATAATATAATAAATTTTATATATTTAATATTATAAATATATATTCCATATCTTATTGGTTCTTTTTCTCTGGAGAATCCTGAGTAATACAGTGCCTCCTTTTATTTTGCCTCCTCTTCTTTAGAAAGTGTCCTATATTTCTTTAAACACATTTGATAGCAGTGAATTAGTGGAATCTAGGCAGTAACTTTGACATCCCTCATCTACTTCCAATCATTCACTAAGTTCTATCTACTCCACCCCCAGAATAGACCTGGAATTCATCCACTTGGCTCCATCCCCACTACCAAGATCCTAGTCCAAAACACTATGTTCTCTCACTTGGTTTTTCCAGCAATTTCTACCTTCGGTTTCACTCCTCTCCAATCCAGCCTCTGCATTATAGCCAGAATGATCTCCATGAACCAATGATCTAATCATGATGTTTCCCTACTCAACATTTTTCCATGGCTTTCCTCAGCATTTGGAATTTAATAAAATCATCTCTTAAATGTTCTACCTCTTGATGTCTATAGTACTATTTTCTAATCTGACTTGATGTGCTTCACCCACCCTGGCATCCATTCACTCCCTAGGATGTGCAAAGCTCTTTCCTAGCCCAGGGCCTTAATACATCCTATTGCCTTTGCCTGGAAAGGTCAGCCATCTGCTCTTCTGTTGACCAGCTCTTATTCATCCTTAGGTCTCAGTTTAAACATCACTCTCTTAAAATTTTCTCTGACCCCAAATCAGAGGTGCCTCTAATTTAGAGGGTTTTGTAGCTCTGTGTGCTTTTCCTTCATGCAATGTCTAATAATATGTTTATAGATATGATTATTATTTAGTGTCAATTTTTTTTAAAGATTATTTATTTGAGAGAGAGAGAGAACGGGGAGAGGGGCAAAGGGAGAAGAAGGGAAGCAGACTCCCCACTGAGCACAGAACCCAATGCAGGGCTCTCAATCTCACGACCCTGAGATCATGATCTCAGCCAAAATCAAGAGTTGAACACTTAACCAACTGAGTCACCCAGACACCCCTATTTAGAGTTAATCATTATCATTATGCTCCTACCTCCCTGATGGCAGGGACTATACATCTTTTGATTGCCAGAGGTAAAGTAGTTCTGATTTCTTTTCCCATTGGGAAAATCTGGAGAAGAAAGGAGAATGCCATAATATAGCTGAAAAGAGTTCTAAAAGTTAAGAGGATTGATCTAACATAAGTGAGTACCATGGTGTTTGCCTACATGCTATTAGTAAACAGATCTTTCTGCCTTTCTGAAGCTGGGGGCTATTTCTTTTGGGAAAAGCAAAAATGCCAAATGGAAATGTCCATTCCAGGGCTTATAATTTTTGCTTTAGGTCAATGCTGAAGCATTCAACTGTTCTTATGACAGTTAAGTGTTTTCCATTTTTGCCAATGGTTTCAATTGTTGAGGCTCTCCAGAAGGGTCAAAACCCATAACTTTTATGTAAGGTTCCCAAGCATCGAATATATATGCCAAGAAAACCTCTTTAGTTAAAACAGGGCATGAAAAACTATAGTTATAAGTGCCTTGGACTGCCTTCCTTATAAGGCAGAACACTGAAAAAAAGATCTGTTTTTTTACTCAAAAACAAAGTAAACAAAATCAATGATTTCAAAGTCCAGTGTGGCTGAGAGAATTCATTTTCTTAATATGGTGTGGGCTCAGGAGTGATGGGGAGAGAGTAGACATACAGGAATGACTGTCTACTGCAGGCTTCTGGCAAACTTTTTGGCCTATTGGTTCACAGCCAGTGTTTTTCTTCATAAATGAATTCCACATCTTTATTAAGTTAAGTATTTCTTTTTTTATTATTATTTGAAACATACTTTAAATATTTTGTTTTATGACGTCCTGGAAATTGATACAATTCCTTCCAGATCAAGGAAGATGGAAAAATCAATTACCTTTTTTTTACACTAACAGTGATTACACAAAAATTATGCCCCAATGTATCCATTACTATGAATCTCATTTGACATCATGTGTGAACGAAACAAGACCGCCAGAATGAAAGGTATCTTTCCGATTAGATGAATCAGTTATTTTCACAGAAAAGTCCTAATGGTTACTAAACAGAAATACACCCCTAGTGTGACGTGATTTGTAGAATACTATCTAGTAAGAATTATAGATTTTAAATTACAATTGATCTTTTATAAGAAAAATCCTTGCAAGAACAAATCAAAAGACATCAAAAGCCTGAAGTGAGCATCTGATGTCAGATCCTTTACACAAACAAGTTACAGTTTGCAATCCAGAAACTGAATTTTATTAAAATGAATTTTATCCGACATAGATGGAATTTCAAAGTTGGCCCATTTACAGATGAGTTAATTGGCTTTATCCAAAAATGGAGGAATTTTGAGGGTCCTTTAAATCATGAGAATTGTTAGTTCAGAAATGGAGAGGACTGGAGAAAAAAATGAAGCCCAGCCCTTAGCAGAAACTACAGTTGCCTTCCCCACTCTTCAAAACCAAGTTCTCAAAACCTCCTAATGGGTTTCACTGTTTTCTTTCCCGTGCTTATCATAATCAGGGAACCACACATTTGCATCCCTAATGGACCCTTTTCAAAAGTGTGTTGACATTTCAGTAGGTTTTGAATAGCTCTTAATGCTTCTCTCAATTTGGTCAGGTGCCCACAGATCTCCTTATATGGGTCTCAACATACAGACTGTCTGCTTTACTCATGGGTTGTTGTTTTTTTTTTTCTAATCCCTGGGAACCTATCTTAATTATACTCTTAAAAAAGTGAAAACTCAGAAGTCAGATGACTCAGAAAATGAGCATCTAGCTGGATATCCACACGCAGGGCAGCCTCTTAACTACATCTGTTGAACTCACACACAAGTCAGAGGTATCATCCCTTGTGCGGTAAATTCACTTTTTTGAGCTTCTATTTTTGTCGGAAGGAAATAGATATAAATAAGACCATCAAGATAAACATAGGTTAGGGGAGAAATTTGAAATCAGGCAGGGAGCTCTTCTGAGCAAGAACTACACTGCACTTTACTCCTTGCATTTTCTACAAGAACTAAGAACCCAGAGGGCTTGCAGAGAGGCAATTTCAGTCCCACCTACTTTCTGTGGCTTCAATAAAAAATGTGATCCAACAAAAACACAACTAAAATTATTTTTTTAAGTTTATTTTTTTAAACATTTACTCAGCTCCTGCTATGTTTCAGGAATGGGGGATGGGAGTGAATAAAAGATCATCCCTGCCCTTAAGAAATTCATCATCTATTAAGAGAAACAGACAAGGCATGGAAGTCAGAGCAGGGGTGTAATGGGAACCCCCCCCCCGCAATGATATCTAATACCATGGAGGCTTGGCGGGGAGGGGTCCTGGAAGAGGAAACGCAAGAACTGCTTCAGGAAAGATGAGATGTTAGCTCTGCACTGCATGTACACACACGTGTGTTGGGGGGGGTGGGGGGGATACTGGTGGTAGGGGCTCGGCCTGAGTTAACCATCTGTGCAAGGCAGGTTGTTAAAGTACATCAACACAGGCCAAAAAAACAGTAAATAATTACTGTGGCTCATAGCTTAACATGAGATGAAAAAAATCTCTTTGGAAGGTAACAATCCCTACGCAGAAATACATGTTATCTGATGTGTGTTCACTCAGTCTGATCCCCTTGTAAAGGCCAGATTGGGAGGGAGGTACTGGGAGCTCTGGGCAGGGGCTCAGCATTTTTCAGAATCAAAGGAGTCCTTCTTGGCCCTATTATCCTATATTAAATTGCACTGGAAAAGGTAAAAATGCAGCTAGAATTTGGCCCTAGTTTTTCTGATTCTGAAGCCTTTTCCAAGACAGAAATTTGGTATCCCTTGAGTTTTCTCTCCCAGATTTCTAGTTTTCATTTCCTACCTTGAGCTCAATAAACATAGATGGGCACGAGATGGATGTATATTTTAACCATCACTTTTACGTAGCATTTTCATTGGAGGTGCTGAAAGTAGTTTTCTGTGTTTTTTGTGACTTTTACTCTCCCGTTTGGGTACTCTTCTTTCAACAAATTAATTCTGGTTCCTAGGGAGGAAGGTCCTACCTCAAAGCACTGTGTCAGATGCTGCACTAACAAAATAACAGATCTGCCCATTACTTCCATCATAGAGTTAAAACATATAGATTTAAAGATAGGGTTTGTTTGGTTTTGGTTTTTGGTTTTTGGTTTTGGTTTTTTTGGTCTACATAACTTGAAACCTTTTGAAAAGTACATTGTTGTCCCTTCGTTTCTAAATCGATATTGGCAGTCACTGAATGCACCCTTTCTTTCAGAGGAAAGAAAGGAAGGAAGAAAGGAAGGAAGTTAGGAAGGAAGCAGGCAAGCAAACCTTGGTGATCCTGCTTAACTATGAAGAGGAAATAAGGGCATGAGACAAGGTAGCTTCAGAAAGTGGGTGGCCCGGCCCACGCCTTCCCATCCAGACTCTTGCTCTCACTTTCTTGCAGCTCCTTCAAAACCCACTCCTTCTGAGCTTTTGCATATGAAAAATGAGGCTGTAAAAGTGTCAGCGGGCTTTTGATTAGCTAGTAGTAAGAGCTAGTAAAAGATAATTGGAGGCCATTTCATCTGTAAGATGCACAACTCTCCCCAGATCAATCCCTGGGTCCTTAATCTGTTGCTCCTGAGTTTCCTCATGCCAGCAAGGATTCTGAAGTTGTGGAGAAGCTCTAAAACAGCTTATCAAATAAAGAAGCTGTAACAGAATTCAAGTTTCCAAGACAATTCCCTGCAATTTGAAAACCTCAACCAATGCCCTGCCTCTATAATATACAGCATTTCCACACTGCGGCTCTTTTAATAAACGAATGGCTATTTCCCTTCAATCTGTTTGCTTTTAGTGGGCTTTTTTCCCCTCTCCAAAGAAGCTGGAATTATACTGTCAGACAAATGACTAGAATAACCGTGCATTGCTCTAGACACCAATGAATAAAATATATCAAATACTGCATATCCCTAGAGTGTATTATTCCACTTAGAAAATGGTATAATTGACTTTGGGTACTATAGGGGGCAAAAATCCAAGTATTTTTGAGTTGTAGGGCTATTTTCTGGTAATCGCCTGACTTGAAACTTTAGTTTGTCAATCAGACAGTTCTCTTAGCCCCATAAATGCCTTTTTTTTTTTTTTTTTTTCTGGTGGGGTGGGGTGGGAGGTTACTGAAGGAGAACTAAGAAAATGGCTAAGCTCCACAGGCCCTTTTTCTTGTCATAAAGTTGTTGTCAAAAAGATTCGCTATTATGTCTGGGATGGGTGAACTCCGTGGCATTTTGCATTCAGTAAAAATGTCTCAAACCATTTTTCAAACATTTTGAGGTTTGGCAAAAACCTGAAATCCATCTTGCCAAGCACTTTCCCCCCTTAATTCTTAAACCCATGTGTCTTTCAAGGGAAATTTAATCCGTATGTTTCTGATTCATTTACACTTAACTCATCAAAATGGTGTTTTGTAAGAGCTATTTGATGTTCAAGAAGTCTTATGAGCTTCTCTTTTTATAAGTCTGAAAAGCCTTTCTTTCTGAGAACCAGAAAATTGTATTTTACCAGCTGTAAACCAAATGATTTGAACTGTGTTAAAAATCAGGAACCTGCTGAATTTAGGAAGCAAGGAGAAAGCAGACACAATGACATAAATAAACGTCCTCACATGTCTGCCTGCTCACGCATCTCCTGAAGACTTTTCCAAAACGCCCTCTTTCCCTGAAGAAGCCTAGCCCATGGGGCCCAAGAACAAGCTGTAAAACCGAAGCAGGAAAGAACAATGGTCCGAGGGCAAAACTTCCCATAGATTCTGAAGATTTCCAGTAGAGAATCCTAGCTCAGAATCAACAGAAGTGAAACCTGGTGTGTTCCATTAGATAAATCTATTACCTAGGAGATAAAATGTCATTGAATTCCAGGACTAGAGGGACTCACGAGATTTCTAGCCCAGTATTGTTCGGATTGTGGGAGGGTGACTTAAGGGAGTAGCTGGGGGCCAGTCGGGGCTCTGTTTTCTATACTTGGCTTCCACATTAAGACATTTTTACAGAAAGTACTCTGAGAGTAAATTCAGTTTAAAAACAAATACCTTAATTTTATATGAGGACCCTGAGGTTTGGGGAAGGAATCTCGGAGTCGGGACAGACCTGGCCATATGACCCAGGTCTCCTGACCTTTGTCCTGCATTCTTGCTATGTATCCGCCAAACCAATGCTTTTCCGACTCTGGATGTAGTTCCTTGGTGGGTCAGCTGGTGAGAAATTGGTGAAATCAGTTTAATCTGACATGCCTAGTATCTTAGAAAAATGAATAGAATATAAGATACCCAAGAATGTATACCCAGTAAAAAGTAAGTATGATGTCATCAAACCAGATACACACACATCCACATGTACCTAAGCACACACATGCGAATGTACAGGGCTACAAGATAAAATAATATTTCTTACTGTTGTTCATATCAAAAAAGTTTCAAAACTGCTTTACCGTACAGAAAAACAGGTTTCTTTCACTGGTAGTTCAGCCAGTAGTAGTTTTCAGTTTGCCTCATTAAAGACCACATGACTAAAGAGACCCCAAACGATACTTCTCACTCCAAGAAGGAAATCCTATGAATCACTGGCCTATTGCACCAAAGATGGCTTAATCCACAGATTGGGAGAAATGGACAAGGAACAAATGTGTGGTGGAGGAGGGCCAGATACCTAGGTGAGAAAAGAAAGGGTCATCTCCATCCTCATATGATTTACGAACGGCAGGAATGATTTCCAGCTTGCATCCACTGCACAGTGGACGATTCAGACATATTAGCACCAGCATATTTCCAAAGTGCATTTTCCAAGCACTTAACAATCATTAATTAGTTAGAAACATCCTTTCAAGGTCGGGAGGCACAATAGTTCATCTACACACAGCAGAGCTCTGGAGACTTCAGGGAAGCTGAATCGTACAGCACCTGGATAATTACTGTGGGAAGATTAATGGGGTTAACTGGCTGTGAAGAATCTTGTGATAAAGCATTATGAAAAGTGCTGCCCCTGAACTGTGAGATGTCAGAGTTGGCATCCTTTGTGCCTAACAGCTGAAAGCTGCCTCCATGGCAAAGGATGCAAAGTCATTAAAACAACTACGAATTACCCTTTGCTCTCTTTTTTCAAAATCGTAATGAAATGACAAGTTTTCTGTGGTCACAAAGTGCCTGAGTCTCTTTGGGATTAAAGTGTGAAGTGGGTTGTGTTGGGAATTGTGGTCTAAAACCGGTCCCTAGGTGGGGAGGAAGAGGGAGGAAGCAGCGAGTTTCAGAGCCCAGAGGTCACATCCTGCAGGTGGGTGGGTGCTGGTTCTGGGGTGGATTCCAAACTCTGTCTCACCCAACACGCACTCAGCACTCAGCGCAGTGAGGGCTGGTGCATGGAGAGGGAGGAAGGCGAAAGTGGTGGGAAGCAGAGAGTGCCAGACTCCTGGACATTGACCCCACCTCATTTATGGCCCAGGGACAGCACGCCCCACCCACTAACTAGACACCAGGGAGCTTTTGGCTGGAGGTGGAAAGCAAGCTATCTTGTCCATCTCCCCATCCCTCCCTCCAGACCAGAGGGTGGAGTCTTTCAACTGTGAGGTGCCTGAAAGACTCCCAGCTTCTCCAAGCCAGCTGGTCGGGCTCCCCTGTCCCCCTGCTCATCTAAGTCTTTCTTGGCACTCTCCTCACCATGCCATCCCCAGGAGCCAGAACTCAAAAGAGGACTGGAAAGCATACACTTGAGCGAGAAGATGGAGTTCCTGGCACCTGGAAGCCCAAGAGCCTAGCACGGCAGAAATGTGCTCCTCACTGCATCAGGGCCTGCTCCTGGCCCCGCCACCAAATAGCTTTATGCTAATTCACCTCTCTGCTGTGTAGATACTGGATAATTCATCACATCCCTGGGTGGCCTCACTTTCTGAGACTGTAAGATGTGTGGTTGGGCTGAAGGATCTCTAAGGTTCCTGCCTTATCGATGCATTTAGAATTATGGGATTATTATTCTACAGCGACGGAAGTTCTGGAAGGTGAGAGGGAAGCCTAATGAAATGGCATCCCTTGTGACCTGCACACTGAAGCTTCCTCTTTGCCTTGGATGGAAGGAAAAGGCCAAAGAGCAGCCATGTTCTAAGCTAGGTCAAGATCTGAATTAAAAATAGTGTGGCTAGAGAGAGGCCAGTGTGCAATCGTCTGAGGGTGGATACTGCCCGAGAGCAGACTGAAGGCGAACATGCAACGCAAGAGTAATTTACATCTACATTTACACTAAATGGGTTTATCATAATTGCTGTTATTATGATTAATTCCAGAGGAATTAAAGGAGATCAGCCCTTTGCTGCATGGCTGCTGAGCTGACTGAAGTATTAAAATAAATAAGAAGGTCAAGAAGACACAGATGCAAAAGAAAAACTGCTTTATGCCATCTAAAAGAGAAACCTACTACTTAACTAAAAGCGGTGGAAAAAAAGAAAGACCCACCTCTTCTTGGCGCTGAAATAAACTGCTTTATGGTGAGATCCTAGACCTCATTTTCTGGCTAGTGCAGAGATCTGGTCACACAGAATAGGGTCCATGATAGGATTCTCTCCTCATCTCGCCTACTGCTCACAGTCTCACCTGCATTCTGTGACTCAGTTTACCTGTCCAGGAAGGAACTACTGAATGACAGCATTTCTCTCTCCCTTATGGATGCCCAAAATATGTCATTATCCAGACTTCCAAAAAAGTCAACTGGTCCCATTTGGTCCCATTATTAAATAACTAACATTTACTGAACACTTAGTATGCCGAGGGCTTTAGAGTTATCATTTCATGGATTCTGTCTCAGAGATGAAATAAATGCAGCTCAGAAACTTTTAACAGACTGTCGAAAATCACACAGCTAGCAAGTGGCAAAGCCAGAGCTGGAACACAGATCTAACCCCAACATGATTCAAAGGGCACAATCACAGGAGCTATGCTGGACTTTGAATAAACAGGTTCCACCTTTGCAAAGGAGCTTGCTTTATAGACTTTCCTTTCCCAGTGACATGAACCCCACTGAGGGCAGAAGGGCAGAGCCAAGGGGGCAGCCAGGTCCATAGGCTAGAAGAGGCCCACCTGGCATCTGTGCCATATCAGTATGTGCGCAGCTCAACATGACCTCAATTCTTCAAAGATCTTTGATTTATAGGGAAAAAAAAAAGTTCATGGGCTCCTAAAACACAGTAACTCATGGTAGGTATTCCAGCTTATATAACACAGCCCCTTGGCCCCATTTCCACCTCCCATTAAGATGAGTGATTGAGTTTGTGCATTCATTAATAGATACCTTGGCATTCATTTGGAGCCTTATTATTTTTTCCAGGCTTGGCATTTTTGGACACATCCAGTTCTATTTCAGTCATTCAGACGGCAAAGAAAGAAATTATAAGGTAGAATTCAACTTTTGGTATCCTGTGGAGAAAAGGAAGACTCTGCTGATAGCTAGATGGGCTTCAGCTATTGTACAACTACTCTTCGCACTCTCCATAATGATTGCGGACTATTGATTAATTCTTCTTGGGTACAGTGTTGCTTCATCAATCATTAAGTAAGCTCTCCTGCCAGGGTAGGTGCAGGAAGAAAAGATGTATGGACTTGTTATAAAGCGCATATGTACTATGCTGTGGACTTGGGAGTTCTAAGGCAAGTCAATTTCAGTTTTCAAGGATGTAAGTAGCCAAGGACCTGCGCTTGTCCAACAGAGATTCATCAAATACACACCTCTGAAAGCATTAGCGAACTATTTAATAAGCCTAGGGAAGTTGGCTTAAAAATCACAAATATGGACCACGGAATTTTGATTGGCCTTGCCCACCCTTACCAGTGCCACTCATTTCATTTTCTTTCCTCCTCTTGACTATTCCCCATATCCCTGAGCTATGAGCACTCACTCAGCTACTTGCACACACATCTTTCTGCAAACCAATGCAAAAGGAGTCCCCTTCAAGGTCAAAGGCCCATGTAAGCCAAACAAGAAGGGAGCAGAAAGGAGAAGCCAGTGTTCAAACCACTCCTTCTTTTTTTTTTTAAGCGCAGTTCCAGATTTGCCCATCCTACTTTTTTTTTTAATTAACATATAATGTATTATTGGTTTCAGAAGTACAGGTCTGTGATTCATCAGTCTTATATAATACTCAGTGCTCATTACATCACATGCCCTCCTTAATGCCCATCACCCACCGATTCCACTTCCTATCAGGCACATGGCAGTGCTCATTCTCGCTCTCATCAGTCCACACTAATTTCTGCCTCTTAATGTTGACCTGGCCTTCCTGGCCATCACTTACTAAGTAAAATCTGAGACATCGTTTGTATCACTGGACTTGAGACAGCCTGGGGTCCATTTCCAGCATAGACTCGGGGATCCTAGAATGGAGCCCTTGTTGTACGTTTTGGGCCCCACTGCTGTTATATGATTCCATCAAACTCGCCATCATCACACTTTTCCACTTGCCACACCTTGGAAATCCCTTTCTCTTCAGTCTCCAAAACACCAGTTTTCCCACCAGAGAAGATACAGGGGAGGTAGCAAGCTTAAAAGGCAGCCTTACCCAATTCAAGATACGCATTAACCACATATGCTATTGCAAATATAACCTTCTCTTGTTCAAGCCAGGAATGGGATCTGGTTCTCAGGAGTGAATTCACTCATCTCCATTTCACTTCATTTCCCATTCACAAAGCCACAGCTGAGCGTGCATGCAGATGCAAGAGTCTTCTTCCCAACTGGCCCTGTTTTCATCTCTCCCTCCACTCAGGGCGCTGGAAATTTGGCAAGTCCTCACTTACTTTAATCAGAATGGCACTTTCACCTCTCTCATACCTGGCGTGATGTCAGACCTTGATTTTCTGGATAAAAAGCAGCATAAGAGAAGACAGGCTGGGAAGGTAGAAGCCTGAGTGATGTGTAAACCAGCTGCTCAGGGAGAGTCTGAGGTGGGTTACCTGCACAGAGGCTTCTCCTGGCAGATCCTTGACTGCCTCACTGTAGCAGCAACTACGACTTACTTCCTGTGATCTCACTGCAGGCTGGGGGAGGGCTGAGGGCGGGGGGGGGGGGCTTAAAACAGACCCCCACCCCTCACAACCCATGTGGTAGGTATGGTTATCCTCATGTCACATAGAATATAGAAATGACGGCACGGTGAGGTGCAGTGGCTTGCCCAAGACACACAACTAGCAAGTGGAAGAGTGATTGGAACACGGGCCTTTGGACCCCAAAGGTCATGCTCTTTTCAGAAAACCCTACACTACTTCTCCGATCAAGAGATGCTTGACCCCTGGTGCCACAGGTATATCCACCAGGGCAAAACTGAGGGGACAAGAAGAGGGGTGCTGAGCTCAGCACTGGCTATGGTTAAGCTTAGGCACGGACAGCTGGCATTCCTCAGCCCTGGGCCTGGCATACAGAGGGAATATGTGTGTGCCTCTTCTGTCATGCCATCAAAGCCTTGCCTCCCCCTTTACCTGCTAACATGTGAGGCATGACCCCGGGGGCCCCCTACAGAGGGCAAAGCTGCCATTCAGGCCACATCCCCAAAGAATGTAAAAAATGGACAATGCCACCAAGAATGCCCATTGACAAGCACAGCCTTTAGGCCCTGACCACCAGCATGGTGGTGGAAAGTCTGTCAGTGATGGCAAGGTAGACCTAGCATGGAATGAACTCAAGGGGTTAGAGCTTGTGTGACCTTCAGTTTTCACAGGGATGAAAACAACACACACACACACACAAATAAACAAATGAGACAAATAAAACCAGAAAAAGCAATGTCAATATTCGGGTTGTGATATTTACTACAGTTTTCTAAGTTGTTACCATTAGGGGAAACTGGGTGAAGGGTACACAGGAACACGATTACTTCTTACAAATGCACGTTAAGTCTACAATCATCTCAGTAAAAATGTCAGTTACAAAACAAGAATCAAAACAAAAACTTCAAACACAAGAAAACAATCTCCAAACAGTGGAGCTGATGATTCTTAGCCTTCCAGGCTACCACGGGAATGAAGTGAGATAATATTAGTCTGACCTAAGAGCTCGGTTGAGCTCATGCTCCTTGCCCTGCCTCCCCGTCAGTTGTAAGCAGGACATTTCTGATTATGGGTGAACAACTCAGAGCCAAGTCAACATAAATTGTAATGCTCTAAAAAAAGAAATCATGCCCTCTTTATTCCTGAAGAGTCTCAAGCACACATTTGGCACTCATCAGACTGTGCACAATGACTAATAACCTTCACCAGTGGTTTCGTTTCAGCTCTGGGTAATTTTTCCCCCCAGATAGGCATAGTTGTGGTCCTTCATCCTATGCACAATTAAGCTGGGTCCATAAATACACACTTTACAGTAAGGCCACTACCCTGGAATTTGGCTGAAGAATAGGGATATTGTTTGGGAAAATTATCTTTCTAAGAAGCACCTATAGTTTTGGCTTTCAAGTTCTTTGAAGTTTTAAAATGTAGCCTTCGACCTCAACTAAAAACTTGAGTTTGTGTTAAAATCCCTGAAACATATCAAGGAGTCATGTGATCTTTTGGGGGAATAAATTCATTACAAATACTGTTCTGTATCATTATGAGTGAATGAAAACTCATGTCTCCTGCATTTTTTAGCACCATTTGAGGCAGCTGGGAAACTTGCAGGGTCTTTTAGAAAAATGTGCTGGATCAGTAAATTCTCCCTTGCTCTTCTGCCACTCTTTCTGACAGACTTGCCCACATAATTATCTCTCTTCGAGGACTCCTTGCAGGTAGCATTTGAAAACTAAAAATTTCACTCGGGGACTCTTCTGTGCCAGAAAAGCAAAAATAGAAAACAGCCTTCAAAGTGGAGAAAGACCTGTTTCTCCTTGCCCTCCTCCCTTTATTTTTTTTTTCCTCCTCCCTTTATTTAAGGCACTAATGCATCTTGAATTCAAATGTACTTTTCTCTGAAAAGTATGCCAAATACCTTTTAGCAAAACTTTTACAGACCATGGACACAGACACAGACACAGAACTTTCCAGCTGGAAGGGACTTCAGAGACCATCTCAGATTGGTTCCACACATGGGGGAAGGGCCTACAGCCCACCTTGTCTGTTCCCTCATTTTAAAATGAAGCCCAGATGCTTTAAGTGATTTGCTCAAGGTCATCAGGATTTGCACTCAGGCCTCTTGACCTCCACCACACCATGCTGTTTCTTCCAAAAATTACCTCTGCCTTCCCTGCCCCTTCCATCTCTGCCCCAAAAAGGAGAGCGGGAGGTGGAGGGAGGGGGTAAAGATCCATAAAAAGTCATAATTAATCATAACCAAGGCATGCATTAAGTAAATAAACATAAACACCTCCTTGGTATGTGCCCCATGCTTCATGATGCTTCTCACTGTATGGTAATCATGACTAGAAGAGCAAGAGAAGTTTTGGAGTAGCCAGGAATCAGGACTGCTCTCACGGGGCCAGGTCTCTAGCTGCAGAGGGCTGCAGTCTGTAACTATCTAATGACGCTGGATGGTTTCAGCAAGTTCACAGCCTGAGCAGTACATCACAGCACTAAATATCTTTTGTGAAACACAGAGAAATGTAGTGTAATTTTCAAAATATCAATCTGTCTGTCTCTCTCTCTCTCTCTCTCTCTGGGGACACTAGGTCCTTAAAGCATAAAGAACACCATCCTTTGCTCCCCCTCTCCATTTATTTAGTGTTGATTCCTGACTTGCCAACATTAACTAGCTGTTTCTAGACAAGTCAATCAGGAAGCTTTCATCATCTCCCCCACCACCCCAGCATATCATCTTAAAATTAATTCAAGAACACAGAAGTCCCAAAGATGGCACTGGATTAAGCTGTCACACGAAACAACAGAAAGTTAAAATTCTCAAGCAAATGCACAGTCGCCGTTAACACTGGCCGAAATAAGAGGCAAAGGACTGTGGCTACTTTGGAGGCTCATCATATACGGACTGTAAATGCCCCAGTCTAGTCTCAATAATAAACGCAGTCGCACACCTCTTCATACTCAGCATGCCACACCAAATCATTCTCCGGGCATTCACAAGTCACCAGTTACACTCAGAAAGCCACTCCCCACTCCCACCGTCACTTCACTTCGACCTTTTATGAAAAGACAACCGTTTTGAGCCATTTAAGAAAGAGAGAGAGAGAGAGAGAGAGAGAGAGAGAGAGAGAGAATCCTGGTGGAAAATAATACACAGCTGTGATAATATCATGTTTTTTTTTAAATACCATAATATAGTTTTACTTTTAATAATAAAAGATAAAAAAGGGGCGTCTGTGAATAATTAGAGACTGCAGTCTGAAGCCAGTTACAGTCACTGCAATTGATAATAAACTGAAAACCCCTTGAGAGCAGGTAAATGCTTTGCAACCCTGACCCCCTTGCTCTCACATTACTTAACTACCCTGCGGTTCTTGCATTACATCACCATTCAAGCGATTGGTTCCTGCATTTTAACTCTCTCCCTGTCTCCTCCGATTAGGAGCAACACCGCAGCAAAGAAACTTCGCCCGAGTTTGCACTTTCTCGCTTCGCTTTTTATTTGTGGCCTCTTTGCTCCTGTCGCGCTCTGGCTTGCTCCGTTTTTGTTTTTTGTTTTTTGTTTTTTGTTTTCTTTTTTTTGCCCAGCCCCGGCCTCGGTTCAACTCCTTCAGGTCGCTGTGCTAGCACAAAAACTCTTATCAAAGTGAAAAGAAACGCCTCGTCGGGACCAGAAGAGGAGCGGAGGGGCTGGGGAAAGAGGAGAGGGAAGACGAGGAGAAACAAAGACAGGCAGAAAGGGGAGAAAGGGAAGAAAAAAAAGAGGAGGAGGAGGAAGACTGGAGAGAAGAAGGCGGTAGGGGCAAAAAAAAAAAAATTCTACAAAATCAGGAAAAAAGAAAATAAAATTAAAAACAAACCTCATGGACATCACTGAGGCTGAATTCCCTCCTGAGGTGCAGAACATGAGAGCTCTGGAATGAGTGTGTGTAGAATTTGAGCCAAAGCTTAACTAGCCTGAGTGAGTCATATCCTTCCCACTTGATTCCAGGCCAAGCGATGATGTAATGCGCTGGCCCTTCTCTTGCGCCTAGCTCTGGCTCTCTCCCTCCGGCTCGCTCACTTGCTCGCTCTTTCTCCTGGGCTCGCCCTCCTCCCCCTTCTCCTTTTTAGCTCAGTGCTGGTGAAGTCACCATTTAAATCTGGCAGAACTGAAGCAAAAACTTCAATGTAACCAAAACAGCCCCAGGCTGAGTTCCAGACTCGGGGAGCCTTAGTGGTGCAATTGCCCTTAGAAACGAGTAAACAGAGGGGAAACAGTGCCGCCTGCGGATGGCCCATCAGCTGCCTCCGACCCAGAGAGGGACCAGGGGTTCTGTGGGCAGGGATCCACTGGTTCCGATTTTTTTTTTTTTTTTAAATATGCTGGTTTAAAAAAAAAAAAAAAGAGTCCCTGTGTTCAGAAATAGGAGGGGAGGCACAAGTGGAGGTGAAGTCCCAGTGGGGTGACCGGTCAGGTTGGGACGATGGGGTTTGAACAACCGAGACAGGTCCCCAGCCCAGGCTTTCCTTCAGAACCTGGTGACACGGCCTCCATTGCTCAAGGCTCTTTTTTTTTCTTTTTCTTTTTTTTTTCCTGGAGCTGGATGGGATTTTCTGTTGCTGGATGCCAACCACCGGCCCTCCAGAGATTTCTCACATCTGACCTCCCTGTCAGCAAGGGCAAACCCACTTCGGGGCCAAACACACACCTGCGTCTGAAGCCATCAAGAACTGGGCAATCACAGTGGCTTCTCCGCCCCCCCCCACCCCCCGTTGGTCACTCCTTTATGGGCGGAAGGGAAAAGGCCCCTAGTCTCAAAACATGAAGCTTGACTTTCTGAGATTAGCACTCCACTCTCAGGTGAGCTGTCCAAAGAAGAGGGAATTAAAATATGTCCGTCCTCAAAACGAATGACAAGCTATCCGTTCCTCTACCTGCTGGGCGTGGGGTTGGGGGTACCAGTGCAGGTGGGGCTGTCTGTGAGTTTAAAAGGATACAGGGAGAACAAACAGTATGTGTGTCTCTCCTTTAATTACAGAGTGAGGAAAACCAGCCTGGGGTGGTGGTGGTGGGGAGTCAAACATCATCCTTCACCAACAGCAGTGAAACCCTTTTAACTGCAGATTCTACCCCTCACTTCACACTTCTGCTCAGTCCGGACACTTATTGTGCTCTTAGCCCGGCTTTTTACCTAGAACAGTCCGGACACTTATTGTGCTCTTAGCCCGGCTTTTTAACCCTACCTTCTCTCCCTTTAATCTTCCCCTCATCGTTAAATGCCTCCTTAAAAAAGAAAAAAAAAAAGTAATTTTCAAAAAATGGGAAGTTCACTAGAATTTTTTTTTTAAATACCACAAAAGCAGAAGAAAGGCGTGGAGTTGCAAGGTTTTGTTTCGTTTTCAAAAATAATCATAGCTTTTGCCAAAATCTATTGCCCCTTGTTGCTTTTGTGCCCCGTGAAATGAATAGGTGCTACACATATTTGTCTCCTCACCTACTGGGGCCAAGCAGAGAGGATCCCCAGTCCTCCACTCTGCTTTCAGAGAAATCTCTTAGCTTATTAAAGATCTCTGCTGCTGGGGACAGGGCTGTTAATCTGAGTCCCTTGGAATTTGAGTCAGAGCTTCAGGGAATACCGAGCTAAAAAGTAAGATCTGCCCCGGCGTCTGCCTGACCCTGGGGGCTGGGGTGGGGAAGAGCTTTCTCCAGCAGTCGGCCTGGAGCAACATCCCCAATTGACGCTGATGCCACAGCTTCTGCAGTCACACCTTTATCAAGGCAGGCAGCTCCGAATTAAAGGTGATCAGCCGTAATTACAGCTGGCGCCACTGAAGCCCGTGGCCTGACAGCGGCAAATGTGGTTGTTATAAAGTTTGGTCCACCATGTCAGTGGCCTGTATAACTCATTTACGTCGGACTCGCCAAGCAGCTATTGATTTTTCTTCTGATGCAGAGAATAAATAAAACAAACTCTTCAATCACTCCTACAAGCCTTTCCACTTCGAGGTAGGTTGACAAGATTTCATATAAACTACTTTCTCCCTTTTCTAAGAGCCACTGACCATGTTGGTTAATATGAAGCTAAGGACTTTCCCTTTGCCTTCTCTGCTCCCTACAACACCCCATCCCTGCCCCCCTCCTTGCCTTAGGTTTCAGAGTTAACTGTTTTCTTTACATTATTATTTTAGGCATCTCAAAATGGATACGTGGTAGAAGGTTTCCAAATTGACATCTTCCTGTAGCCTCAATAGGTAAATGACCTCTCTATGATTTTTCTTATACTAAGTCACAAGGGTAGGATTCAGCTGCTAGAAAGTGGGTCCTTGCCTTTTTTTTTTTTTTTCCCCCAGTGAAGAAGGTAAAAAGGGACCCTGTACTAGAGGTAAAGATGATGTAAAAGGAGCTGTCCGGTCTATGTAACAAAGGGGATGGCAGCTTTGGCCAAAGCCAGGCACAGACTTCTCATGAGGCACAATAGCATCTTTGCTCCTGCCAAGAAGAGTAAGGGGCCGAGAGGTTCCAAGATGGTGAGTGTGGCTCTGATCGGTGAGTGGTGCGGCCACTGGGTTCAGAGCTTCTAGAACCCAGACTGGCTCCGAGAGCTCTGTACCCGATGAGGATGCCACTACAGCAACAAATGTGCAGGACACACTGACATTCCAATAAAACTTCTTGGGAGTGCTGGCCTGAGTTGGAAACAATTTCAGAGTTCAAAGGGGTCTGAGTATTTACATTTGCACTTGCCCGTCCAAACATAAGTACCCTTCCCTGCCATTCCAAATCAGGCGTTTTCACTGGCTGCTGGGTTTCTCCCCACTTGAAAAGAAACTCTGCTTTCCCATTTTCCTTCCTGTGAGCAGCTAATGATAGAGAATATCCTGTTCCCAAAAGGAAACTCCCCCCACCCCCCACCCCCCAGACTCCAGAGCTTCCTTTTTCACCCATCTGGCCCTCTCGTGGACTCCCCCCCCAACACCAGCCCCCTCCCCCCCCACCCCCGCAGTCCCCTCCATGTCCTAGCTGCTCTTCTGAAGAATGGGGGCTTTACAGATAGGACTTGTGAGATGCTGTAATTCCAGCGGGAGCCTTCTTAAAAGTAGCTGTCGGCCAGCAGGCTAGGCCTCCAGATTAGCTGGCTTGCTCAGGAATGCTTGCAACACCCTCCTTTCAGAACGTGTCATCCTTGGGGAGAGGGTGGTGGGTACCGCGCAGCTGTTGCGTGTAACTCACTCCCATACTCCCAGCTCCTGATGAAATGTTCGGCTCCAGAGAAGTGGAAGCCTCCAAGATTTGAGCTCAGAGTTCAAAATGCCTTTGGACCATCTCCAAAACAACCCACTAGAAAAGGCACAACTTGGATGGCAGGACTGAAGGGTGCAAGGGCCAACTAAAGTGAACTCTGTGTGCCTGGGTGCATTTCTGAGCTCAAACACATGGAAACCCACAGAGCAAAGAGAAGAAATGATAGCAATCCTTCCTAGAGAGAGCGGACATTTTTTCCCCCTCTTACAAGGGTTTGAATTTATTCTCCTGAAGGAAAGGCATATCATCTTCTTTCAGACATTGTTTTTAAAATTTGACCCATGATTCCTTCAGTCCCAGTGGAGTTTGAGGGCCCAGATAATTTCAGCGTTAAATAAGCTGTAATGACTATCATATGTACCCAGCCATAAACCTAGTATTAAAAATTATTCAGAAAAAAGTGGCATCTCTTCCTTTTTTAATTTACAATAACCATCCAGGTGGTTTTCTAAGGCCTCCTTTGCAAATTGCTTCCAGCGAACCTTCCGGTCACAGACCACGGCACACCCACGTGGTGTCATGCAGCATTCCCTTCAACTTGGGTGTCCTGTGTTTTCACAGTGGACAGAGGCTGAGGGGCTGTCTGGGTGAACCTGTGCAGCATGCATCCTAACTGTGTACTTGTGGGATTAGCTGGTTTAGATGGCTGAGCCTGCTAGAGCCAGATCGCAGCACTCCCAGGGAGAAAACGAGACTGATCAGCCCTTGGTTCCTTCTGTCTTGTACCTACTGCCAACTCTTACATCCCAGCCCTAGCACCAAGTGCCCTCAGGCAACTTGCTGACTTTTCTGTGTCCAAACCCACTTGTAAATTTCTGAAGTGGCAACATTAAAAGGGTCTCAAACAAAGGAATGACTTTCTAATGGTGGAGGCACCAGGAAGCCTTAGGGGTAGGTATTGGGAGGTTATGAGAGCCCTTTGATCAGCCCTAAAATATTATCATTGATTCTGCCTCCTCATAGCAGTTTTGTCCTAACTTCTCCATCTTTAAAAAATATGTCATTAAAAAAAAAAAACCCAAAGTACATGTCATTGTATCATTTGAACTTGTATCTGAAAGGCACCCAACAAATAAATATTTGTTTGTTGAATAAATGAATGAGTGAATGAATGAATATACTCCTCAGCTCAGGCATTACTTTTTCCATGAACACTTCAAGACTACTATGCTGGGATAGGACTGTCCATTCCTCTAGCTTCCCATGGCCTCCTGGACCAGATCCAATTCCAGCAATAAGCCAGTTCTGGAAGGTACCTATTTCCATGCCTATCTTCCTCGTGAGTCACTAGCTTCTTCAGGGCAGAAATGGGGTTTACCCATCCATCCATCCATCCATCAGCACCCTGGCACCTAGCAAGCACCTGACTCACACACAGTAGGTCCTCAAGAAATGTGACTGGAGCTGGAGTGTTGGCAGCAGAGGCCGCTGCGTCTTCCTTGAATATTTTCCCTCCTAAAAGCCTTCTTTCCCTTTTGTATCCTTAGGCTTTTTCTGTGGCTTCCTTGAGATCTGGAAACCAGAAAACCTGGAATGAGAAAAACCGAGGAGATCTTCTGGTTGGCCTTCTCCATCCCTGCACTACGCCATTTCTCCTTGAAGGGCCTGAGATTCTTTTTGCTTCCCGTTTCCTGGATCCAGGTGACAACAATGCCAGAATAGGCACGCTGAAGTTTTTATCAGGGCAGCTGACACGAGACTGTTTTCTCCAGTGTCCTATATAAAGCATCCAGGGGAGCTGAGACTTGAGGTAAGGGGAATGCATATTTTCCTACTGGTCAGAGTGTAAGGTACCTTAAGGAAAGGGAGACTGCCCCCAGGACTCATCCCTCCCCAAAGCAACGGTGGTGTTGGTTCTCACCGGCAGTCCCTACAACTCAGGGTTGGAACTCTGGGAAGAACGCTCCAACAAATGGTGGAGGAGGCTCAAACATTTGTAGGTAAAAGTACAGAGAGGATCAGAGCCTACTGGTGTTGCCGGACTACAGTGAATTCATGTTCTGGTGTTGAGTGGAGCCAGGACATGGCACAGTAGACCAATAGGACTGGCTGAGGTGCAGTGCTGCTCGGGAGAGGGGGACCACTAAATGAAGTGAGAGAAACGGGCCTCTACCACAGGCTCTGTGGATAACCCTGGTAATCTACCAAATTCCCCTCGTCCCTTGGACAAAGTGTGGTGACTGGGCCAGTCTAGGGTGAAGCAGGTCGGGTGCACAGGGTTCAGAATGTAAGGAGGTGCTCACTCTTGGGGCTGTGCAAATGCAGGTCGGCCATTTTGCAATCCTGAGAGTAAGCCCCTCCTTAGATGGGGAAGCTGTAGGAGACCCACTTGCCTCTCCCAGTCCGGGCCCCGGTTGGTGAGATTTATTCCTCTCTGTGTCCTTCATGAGCACCAGGAGGACTAGGGCAATGATATGGGAGAAGCTCTAGGTCTACTTGGCCGGCTGTGGGGAAGAGAGGCGGTGCCTACAATGGATTGAGCTTTTTCTTGGAAGTGTCACCTGTCTTCAATCTGTCCTCCTTCTCAATTTCATGTCCCTTAGCTTGCTGTTCTATTTTTCCCCCACTCTAATTGCTGTCTATGTGAAACATTAAGATTATGGCCTTCTCTATCCTCTCTGTTAGAAGTTATAGAAATTGATAATTTTTCCTAGTTCTGTAGCTATCATACATGTCTTACTGACATATGTATGTATACGTATATATGAGTCTACACAAGTCCCTGTATGCACACAGGCATGCATACACACATAGAAACTTACATATATATGAATATATGCATACATATATAGTCATCATTAGCCAACATTTATTGAGCACCGATTCTGTGCCGTGCATTGTGTTAGATGTCCCATAGACGTCAATTTTTTTTAATCCTCCCAGGACCCAACAACACTATGAAGTAGGCACTCCCGTCATCCCCATATTATGAAGAGACTGGCTCAGGATTGAAAACATGTCACAGTGAGGCTGAGAATTGAACTAAAGGTTGTCTAATACCCAGGTCAGAGATGTGACTATGCCACCTCCTTGTTTTGTATCAGTGCCTTAACACCTTGCACAAACCAGCTGCTCCTGGTGAGCTGGCTAATCTGTGCGAGCAGAAGGAAGCAGTGTTCTGGCGCCCGGCGATCAGGAGGGGAAATGTGGGTCTTTTTAGCGTCAGGCTTCTGATCAGAGAGATTCACCAAAGGAGGAGGCTTGGAGTAGAAGCAGAGAAGAAGGAAGCCATATAGCACAACATGGAGAAGTTAGAAATGCAGGAGGTCACCCGTTCAGGTGATGAGATGCCGCTGCCCGCCTCTCGCCACTCACCTGGCCTCAGCCACCTCCCTGAAATCTCAGCAGGGGCCACAATCTGGACCCGCACTGCAAAGTTAATACCCATGGGTCCCCAAGTGACCGCATGCCACTGGTTTCCAAGCTCCTTGCTTCTTGGTGGGGCTCCTCATTTCACGTGAAGGAAAATGTGTGCCTGCCGGAACCTGAGCATCATGTTGCTGAGTATTCACATCTGGAAAAGCAGTCCATGGGGACGTTTGTACTCATGGAACAATGTTATTCCTTTGCATATTATAAATTCAAAGTATTGGAGTATCTTCGTTCTGAATGTTTGCCCCCCCCCCCCAATACTTTGCAGTTGCACAAAAGGGTTTTCTTGAAACAACCTACTTACTTGTTTGGATGATGGCCCTGAAAATACACTCTACTGGTTGTTTTCACAATTAAGCATCTTTTAATAATTTTTTAAAAAACTACAAAAGTAAGAATGAATTTGAAGAGGTTTTAAGGGTATTAAAAACAAAAAAGGAAGGCTTAAAGTCAGGAATTGTATTTGTGGTTTTGTTTCATTTCCCAGACAGTCCTGCTGCATGGCTCTGTGTGTATTTAGTAACTGACCTCCCCATCCTCTGAGCAGAGAGGTTCACCAGCACTGATTTATTCAGAGGGTCTGCAAGGAGAGCAAGCCCTCCAACACTTGTGCCTGGAGGGGATAAGAGGAATTTTTTTTAACCCCAAACACGAAGCTCTTGGGCCTTCCAAATGAAATTATCTATGTTTTTATTAACAGAGCCCTTGAGTTAAAAAGTTGGTTTTGATAAGAGAGAATAAATGAAAGAGAAAACTGCTGACATAATATTTTGGTTTCCAAGCCCACTTCCACATTCTACTGTCCCTCTCAGGCCCGGACACGACTGTGGTGTCTGTACCGACACCAGAATCCCAAATAGAAAAGGTGCAGTTAATCCTGCCTTACGTTGAAATTTAGCTTTAAACTTTCAGAAAAGGATCACAGGGTATGCACTGGTAGATGATTCTGTCTTTCTAGAAGTAGAGTACTGTAGGACTGGTAACTTGGTCTCATCCTCCCCATTCCCATGAGAGGAAAACTGAGTATTAGGACGTCCAAACGGTCTTTAAATTTGGGGGTGAGAGATCTGAACCTTCTCATTCTTCGTAAACTTTAGAATTCCTCTGACATTAACAGAAATGGGAAGGAAAGTGAGATCCAGGCACCATCTGGGACAGTCTGAGTGCCCAATTCCTTTCCCTTAGCCCTCCTCATCCGGACTGGAAAGCACACTTTTCAGCTGGTGTTGGAACATACCTTTCTTGAGCAACAAGCCTCCTTGAGATTCTAAGGAAAATCGTGCATCCCCCTTTTAGCCATGGACCCCAGGTTTGAAAATCGCCAGGAAAACAAAGCATGCTGTCTTTGTATGAAACGTCAAGCCATGCCCTTTTACAGGTAAAGCAAAACAGCCACATGCAGCCCAATCTTGGTGCTTTGAAGGCTGACCCAGATCCTGGCACGATAACCTGCAAACCGAGGTCTTTTTCTAGCTCAGTGGTTCTCAGATTTGCTCTACCCGAGAATCTCTGGAGAACAGATTAAAATGCAGATTTCCAGGGGCTATCTCAAAGACTGTAACAGCAAGGAGGAGCCAAAGCATAGTATTTCTAAGCAAAACTCCCTAGAAATTTTGATGCTCGTGATCCACAGACCACCCTTCACAAAGGGCTGAATTCTACCTGGTCATCCTGTGGTCACAGAAATTTTAGAAAATAAATATATTAATAAGTAAAAGAAAACCCATACAAATATGTGTATATTTCGCCAGCAATTCAGGGTCTAGAGGGGCTGTGATTTTGTTTACATCTTATTTTTTAGGGTAAAAAGTATAGTAATCTGCCCTAAAATTATCAAACCTATAAAAAATTGGCTATAGTGGCTTTTCCAAAACAGGATGCCTACGATGGATGGAAATAAAACACATATTCGCAGTAACATGACACCATTTAAATGGTCTATGGAAATATGGTCCCAGGACCCCTGATAAGATTAGAGTTTCCTGACCTGTGGCTGGTTTAGCAAGGCATTTCTCTCCTATGTTTACTATCAATGCTTCCAGATGTTTACTTTGCAATATTCCCAGTCTCCTCATGTGACAATCACAGGGAGGGTGCTTTGGGGAAGGGAAAGAAATAATAGTGGTAGCTGAAGAGTGCAATTGCATGGGGTAAGCCCACCACACCTTTGGCATAACTTGCTTATCTTCTAGAACTTTAGTTGAACATCAAACAGTGGTGTTGGTTCTGTGTACTACAGAATGCTACAGAATTCTGCATGGGGTCGCCTTATCCAGAGTTATTTAAAAAAAAAAAAAACATTTTATTTATTTGAGAGAAAGGGGGGGGTGTTGCAGGGAGGGGCAGGGCCGAGGGAAGGGAGGAGCAGGCTCCCTGTTCAGCAGGGAACCCAACACAGGGCCTGATCCCAGGACCCTGGGATTATGACCTGTCTGCTTAACCAACTGAGCCACCCAGGCACCCCTTTTCCAGAGTTCTTTACCCATCCATTTCTCCAAAGGATGTTTTGAAGTTTTTGAGAAGTCTTCTATTTTTATACTCGTAAAGTGCCATGAGCACTTGAGAAGAGAAAATGCCAGTCCCTCCACAGACCCAAAACTGTGAGTGACAGATGAAGGGGAATGAGGATCATGACCTGTGAGTCATCCAAGGCTGCATCCACTGCTGAGTAGGAATTAAGTGTCTGAATTACAATGATAGTCCTTGTATAATTCCTGTTTGACCAACTCTCTGTCATATTAATACTGTCACAAGAGCCCTGGAACAATGATTAAAACAGACACCACACACAAGTCCAGGGGACAGACAGAAGGGAAAACCTTGGTAGGCGCTAAATGTCTGGGAAAATAATGCTTCGACAGGAGGTACCAAGGTTGTCGGACAAAAAGGGCAGCGAACATGGAAAATAATGATGGAGGTGACAGAAGGAAAGAGGACTCTTCAGCATTTCTTTGGTCACTTACTACCCTTTAAGCCAGGGGCCAGCAAGCCCCTTTCATTCTGATACTCGTTGAAATTTTACATCCATTTTCCTCAGAGAAGCTTTGTGCTGACAGAAGAGGCAAGCCTCCAAGATTTGGTGCATAAAGAGACACTGATCATTATTAATGAGTCTCGTCTTTGAATGAAAGAGTTTGGGGATACGAATCCTCTTTAAAGCTCTGGATACTTGCAGAAATAAATAATCTGTAATTGCCAGCAAACTGCCTTTTCCGTTTGGTTAAAAAAAAAAAAAAAAGTGCTTCTTGTTGACTTCTCATAGTCAAAGCCAGAGTCTCCCCTGTCTCACCCCTGAGATGCCGCTGTGCGCGGGAGCGCGCGCCCAGACCTTATCCCAGACTGCGCCTGCAGCCACGATGCACAGGGCAGGGGAGCACAATTTAGCAAGGTTAGATGGTCTTGAGCCTAGAAGGCCCCATGACTTAGTCTGGGGCAGCTCCGTTTTAATTTGTCAACGTTTCTGTTATTTTAACAAAGGCTATTTGGTGTCACCTGATATCTCTTGACCCGACCAAACCGCAGTAAAATTGAGATCCTTTTGTTTCCATCTTGTCTCCCCTTTCAGTATCTCTCTCCGCGTTTCCTGACACCCTTTTGTTTTTAACTAGTTTCAAGTCATCTTACAAAAGATTTTAGCTGATAAAGGCAAATTTGTGCTGAGAACTCTAGGAAACACAATGTCATAAGGTGTCATGGGGGCCCAGGAGACACTGGGACAGAAGGGGGGAGGGGAGCATCTTGGTAAAAGGATGCTGCTCAATCTCTGGATCTAGATGTCAGAGAAACGGCAGAAAACAAAACAGACCGCTACTGACCTATAAAAGGCAATGGAGGGAAAGCATGGGGGTGGGTGCTGGGGTACAGGCGGCCAAGGTAGTTCATGAGGCCAAGTACTACAATAGTTATTTTAAATGTGGAGGGGTGAGCAGAAGAATATTCCATAATTCTCAAGGTACGTTGTTAACACAACCTCATAGAGCGCTAGACCATGAAGATTTTAAAGTCCAACCTTCTTCCTTTTGCAGAAAAGAAAACTGAAGTACTGGTAAGTGTCACTAACTCAAAATCACCCCGGGACCCTTGTGCCCATTTCAGAGCTCCTTCTTTTGCAGCCCTGGGAGGCCTGGGATCTCCGGATTGTGGGGCGGGTCTAGCGCTAGACCATGAAGGAATGGTGGGTATGGTGCAGTCTTTCAGACAAGGTATTAAGGGAAGTCCTCTCCAAAGAGATGACATTTTACCTGAGAACTGAATAATGAAATATGGGGGTGTGGGTGTAGACACGTTGGGAGACTTACGCAGACCGAACAATCTAGACCAATGCCCTGAGGCCGGAAAGGACTTGGTGTGCTTCCTGTACGGAAAGAAGGCCAGGCAGGGAAGAGAAGGCAAGGGGAAGAGATAACCAGGGAGAAGTGGGGAGAGGTCTTGCTGGCCACAACAGCATTTCTATTTTATTTTAAGGCAGAGGGAAGCCATTGGAAAGTCTAAAGAAAGGACTGACATAATGTGATTTTTATTTTGAAGAAATTGCATTAACTGCTGTATGGAAAATGGATTGTCCGAGAGCAAGGATTCAAGTTTGGGGAACAGTGAAGAGATTTTGCAATAGTCTGGGTGAGTAGTGATGACGGCGAGCACCGGGCTGGCAGCAGAAGACATGGCAGAGGAGGGGAGAGCGGGATCCACTGAGGGAGACCCAGCCGCACTCCCGGAGTCGGTCATGGGAGCATGGAAGACGAGGAAGCCAGGACCACTGGATTTTTGATCCAGTCAAATGAGTAAATGCTGTTGCTGTTCACTGTGATGAAGAAGACCGGTATTGCAGATGCCTCGAGAAAGGTCAAGAGTTTTGCTTTGGACAAGCTACAAGTGAGATGCCTAGTGACACAGAGAAATCAGGAAGGCCAAAGGGTAGGAACGGCTGAGCTCAGTGGGCAGTCAGGGCCAAAGACATCCCTTGGGAATCAATTCTGATTGACTGTCTTTAAAGCCACAGACCGGGTGAGTCTCAGAACTGAGTCATGCGGGACACTCTTACAGTAAGTGCTGGGCAGGGGAGGGGTAGCTGGTGAGGTGGGAGAAAAACCAGGAAGGAGGCAGGGGAGATTCCTGGAAGTCAATGTTAAGTACAAGAGTTGCTTCAGATGATGAAGAAGTACACATTTAAAAAAAAAAATCACCTATGCGGTTGCTCTTCTGGTTGTGTGATGCCCAGAAAAAGATGAAAAGGCAACACGGAGAGTCAGCTGAATGAGAGAATAGTTTCTCTTTCACCCTACCACCTTCCTGCAAACACTCCACCTCTTTATCCCTCTGGTCGTAAACATCAAGAGAGAAATTATTGCAATGCAGAAAACTGGAGGATTTTACTTGCCAGCAACAAAAGATGAATTTTAGAAACAATTCTTCCTGGGGCCAAAATCTTTTAGATACCCCCTGCCCGGGTACCTTTCCCTTTTACAATCACTAATCGTGGGGGACTGAAAACATGGCTCTAATACCCAGATAAATCTTTGTAGTTTTTGTTAGCAAGAGATAAACTTCTGATCAATAAGAGCTGCTGCTTTATTCATTATCACTCTTGAGATTCAGAAGAAAGGATAAAATTGAAATTATCCATGGGCATATTTTAAAATGGAGACATTTTGTCTCAAAGTCTAGGGAGAAGACTAAAAGGAAAATTCTAAAACATGTTTTTAAACAATAAACTTGACTAATGTATGTGATTTTAATAGCTCTAGGACTTTTCTCACTTTCAGATGGTCCCAGGGTGGTTTGGGAATGTGGGCTGCTCCAGAGGTTGTAAGAGCTGCTTTCTAACAGACACTTCGAGAGAATACAGGTATCCTGGGACAGGTTTTAAAATGGGAGGTCCTTTTGGAATGTGTGATGATATCCATTATATTAAGCCCAGGAGGCTCTGGATTGAGAGAGAGAGAGAGAGAGAGACTTGAGAAATTCACCACCCAAATTTCAAAAACTAAATAATGTATTTTAAAATGTAAAAGCCAAATTGTGGATGTTTTTATGAGGACCCTTATATTCCAGGTAAATCCAAATTTCCTAAACAGCAATGGATGGAGTCTCCATGAATCTGTCCCTCCCCTGAAGATGACCTCTACTGATCTATAAAGAGCAATGGAGGGAAAAGCATGGGGGTGGGTGCTGGGGTACAGGCGACCAAGGTAGTCCATGAGGCCAAGTGCTATAATAGTTATTTTTTAAACGTGGAGGGATAAGCAGAAAAATATTCTACAATTTTCAAGGTACTTTGTTAACACAACCTCATAGAGCGCTAGACCATGAAGATTTTAAAGTCTAACTTTCTTCCTTTTGCAGAAAAGAAAACTGAAGTACTGGTAAGTGTCACTAACTCAAAATCACCCCGGAACCCTTGTGCCCATTTCAGAGCTCCTTCTTTTGCAGCCCTGGGAGGCCTGGGATCTCCGGATTGTGGGGAGGGTCTCACTCATTTAATTCCCTGAATTTGTTCTTGGTTTTGGGCTCTTGGGAATGGAAGTTGTGCCCTGCACAAGGTCAGTCGAGGGGCACTGGAAATGGCCCATGGAAACAACAGCTGGGGCTCAGGGCATTTCCCCTTAACTGAGTCAAGACAGCCAGACTCTGTCGATCAGAATTTGTCAGAGCCTATTTCATAGTACATTATTAAATGCCCTGATGTTTTTGTAACCAAATAAATGCATTATGAACAAGACACTTTTCCTGCAGTTCTCTACAATATCCTGGATCTGTTCTTAGGAGTGGATAAAAAGCAGTAGGGACTCTGGCCACAATCATGCCAATTTATATGTGTTGCAAAGCAATATGTTACCTCATTTAATCCTCCTAGAACTTTTCCCAGGGAGGAAGCTAAGGTCAGAAAGGTGTAATGACTTGGTCAAGAACACAGAGTTGTTAACTAGATCCCAGGTCTTTTGATATCTCAGTCCAGTGTTTTTGCCGTAATATAACTTTTCTCCTTGTTGTGTCTCCTGGATGTGTGTTGTTTATTTTGGAAAGTGATTTTTGTATTTGGTTGGCTGGGGTGGTTGGAATTCTTTTTTTTTTTTTTTTTAATAAACATAACATAAAATTTACAATTTTAACCTTTTTTAAATATACACTTCAGTGGCATGGTTGAACTTTTGAGGTAGGAAAGAACAAAGAAAGTGTAATAATAAGTATCATAAAAATAAAAGTTAATAAGTCCTTATTATATGCCAAGCAATGTGCTAAGAGCTAATCTTCAATATCCCATTAAATTCTAAAAGCGAAGCTGGCTGCAATTCTAATTCTTTTTTCTACAAATAAGAAACACAAGTTCAGAGAGGTTAAGTAACTTGCCCAAGGTCACACAGCTGGCCGTAAGTCACAAACCCAGGCAGCTGATTGATGCGTTCACCGCTCTAATCCACCACACCTTGTTGCTTTTCCTTTGGGGCTGCTGTTAAAACAGAAGAACTGAAAGGCCCAATTCTTCTTTCTTGACTTTTCTGCCTAGTTTGAACCCTCACAAGTTGATTGGCAACTGAGCAACCCAAGTGCTACCAGAATTTAAGAAGTACTTGAGACAGGGATAAAGGCCAAAAGTCTTTTGCTTCTCCCCCGACAATCTGAACAATTAGGATCGCTCTCTTTCGGCTGAAGCTAGCTAGCAACATCTAAGACTGGCCCAGAGTATCCAAATTATGCTTAGGCTAAAGCAAATTGTAAGAAGACCTCATGTTTTTGAGAAGAGATGATGGAAAGCAGGAAACACGTTTCTAAATAGGAAGCGTCTGAATTCGTTTCGCAATAAATGTCACTAAATAACTCAAGCAATGTAGTACACACTTCTGGATAACAGGTTGTTAAAGGAAATGTAATTATAACTTCATCAAAAAAAAAAGCAGGCCTCCTAGAGACCGATGGAAACACACACACACACACACACACACACACACACACCCCATATAAATATGTACACACTATATATTCCTATACCAGTGGACTTTTGCTGTTTGACTCCTACTGGTATGTACCCTCAGGTTTTTAGATGGCACATGGGAGATATGGAGATTTAAAAACAAACTTTGAACAGTTACCTCACATAAGCTTCATACTTCCTCATGCCCTACTCTTTGTATACAAGTAAGCATTCATGGATGAAACACATTGATATTACTTTTGGATAAACTGTCAGCTTCTCTTGGTCTGCACTAATGACTACAGAAAACATTTCCAAGGACAGACACACAGTAGCTCCTAGAATCCCAAACTCAGGTAGATAGTCTTAATGGAGAGATACACTTAAAAATCACCTATTAAAAGGCAAGGAACTCAAACAAGCACTTCAAATTGTATGCCAACTGGTCTTAAAAACATTGTACATTCTATCACATGTGGCAGGGAACACTCAGAATGACATCAAAGGGACAGGGGATGGGGGAGAACTGGAATAGAAAGCAAGAAAAGAAGATCCAGGGAGCTGGGACTCTACAATGTGCCCAGTGCATGGGGCCCTGGGGGCAGCCCTTGGCTTTCAACGGAGAGGTGCACCCTTATGGTAGGGCATAGGAAGAAGCAGACCGAAGGAGCAGGTGAAATTACAGAAAAAAAGATTCCCGACACAGGAAACAGACTTCCAGAGCTTACAGCAAAATAACAAATGCTTTTATTCGGTTCCAGGAGTTTGGCTTGTGGCCACAGCAAAGCCGTCCCCTGATGCCCCTAATGTGAGGATCCTGTGTTGGCGATAAAGTCCCATAGTGGTGTTTCATTGTTGCTGCTTTTTATTTTGAAATTATTTCTGATGTTCAGAAGAGTTACAAGATAGTACAGGGACTTCCTATATGCCCCTCACTGAGCTTTCCCTAATGTTCGCTTCTTAACTAACCCTGGCACATTCATAAAAACTGAGAAACCAACACTGGTGTGATACTATTAACTAAGCTACAGGATTTACTAGTTTTTTCACTAATTTCCCTCCCTCTCTTTCTCCCCCCCCTTTTTTTTTCAGGATACCACCGTAACAGGGCTTTCATAATCTTCTTCCCTTGTTCAAAAACAAGCTCTCTGTGGCGAGTCCAAGTAAATGATCTTTGGTTATTTGGTTGCATCCTATATTTTTAGACTCCTCTGCCACTATTCACAAACATACATCCTAGAAGGTTTGGCTCGAGCCAAACTGGACATATTTGCTTCTCAGTATATCCCGATCTTTCCTACATCCCTCACTTGGCTCACGCTGGTCCCTCTACTGGAAACATTTTCCAGGGCTCATGGTTCTATACTTTAAGGCTTACTCAAGTGCTTTCTACCTCAAGAAGATGTTACTAGTGCCTCAAGTCAGGTGTGTTTGTTATGGTCCAAAACTCTCTGAGGTGTGGTATTGGTGCATTTCTTGGGTTGCATATTGGTGAGGGTAGTACCGAACGAGACATCAGAGCAGGGCCGGGTGGAGGTGAGGCCTGAGCAGGTGAGGGTCAGCAAGGAAGAAGGCCCTGACACCTGAAACAGGGAGGGATCAGCAGTCCCTGGGCGTAGGCAATGCAGTGAATTCGAGAAGAAACTTCACACTCTCACCCACTGGTAGAATCCAACTCCTTAGAAGATTTAAGGCATAACAGTATAATTTGATTCTGCTATAGAGTGAAACAAAAGGAGCAGGGTATTTCCTGCTTATAACATTCCCTTACTTTAACTGCAGTAAAGCCTGTCTTCACCCAAACTCTGTGTAGAGGAAAACCTAATGCTTTATAAACTTTTTTTGTTTAGATTTTTGTATTTTGTCCTCCTTTCTTTACCATGTTAAAGATGACTGAACAAGTGCATTCTTTTCTTTCATAGCCACACGTCAGGGGAAAACATGAATGTATCACTGACTATTGCAATTGTTTTGTATTTTTATGGTTCTACCTCCATATTTGCATAATCACAATAGAATTTTGTATAGTTACAGATATATATTAAAAATGATTACTAAAAAAGAAATAAAGTTTGACAGATCCAGAGATGTTTCAAAACGCAGACCATGGAAAGGAATGTATGATGTGACCTCTCCTATCAGAATGCAGAACACTGATTTATTTTCTGCAAATGAAAAGATGTATTATGCTTTTTATTAGTTTTCTTATATATCTCTTAGCATTAAGTTAGCAAATAAATTTAACCAAACCTGCACAGTGTAAACTGAGGTCATGCATTAGACCTAGGAAGGGAAATCTCATGAATGTGATAAAATGTGATATAACCTGGCTATAGGGCATTTTATGGAAAAGTTTGATTTTTGTATATGACTATGCAGTATATAAGGCTGGGGAGATCATGCAAGAAGACGTATGATTAACTTAATGTGACTACAAGACAGATATGCAGTTTTTAAACCTTTAATTATCTTACACACTATCTTTTTCTTTTTAAAGGCAAAGCGAATGCTTAGAAAATTCTATTAATAAGAACTGAATATTTGCCACTTGCAGTTTTTTAAAAGTCTAACATATCCCTCAAATAAAAACATAAATGTGGACCAATTTCAAGTCTATTGAAGAGATACTTGTTTTTCTTTCCTGGGCTTTGTCACTTTAGGGAGACAGGCTGGATGTGACTTCAGAAACAACTGTATGGAAATATGTTTATTTTATTTGCAAACTTAGAAAAACTTTGCAAGTTTACAAGTAAACAGAACAAATTTTTCTCTTTTGTAATACTGGAAAGTTTTTTTTTAACTGTTTCATCTTTTTTCTTTTCTTTCTTGTTTTTTTTTTTTTTTACATCATCTAATGGGATTTACTTAGAAAATAATCCCAATCCCAAAGAAAATATTTAGGCAGATTTATTCATATCCTTGGGTTTAATACGGATAGAAGCAGCCTAACCATATTTAATTGAAGAAAGGAAATACATTCACAGTCCCTCTTGCATATTAACAAGCGCTTTTTACTCCAAAAACCTCAAAACATTTGATAAGAGTTTAAACACCCTCAAAACAGCTCCTAGAGAGAGTACGGTAGCATTTTAATTGCCAACAACAAAACTTGGTGGCAGTTTCAAGCAGCGAGGAGGGCAGGGTAGTGCTTACAAGAAGACACACTGAGGACTGCATATCTTTGATGGCTCTGGCTGACATTTCGATGCTTGCCCTGGGACTGAATGGGTCCACCCAGCAACAGCATGCATCTGAGAACTCTTAATGAGGCTGTGCAAATCTGCTGAATTTGAGTTGAGTGGGTCATTCACGGGCAAGTCTGAACTTTCTACAGGATCCCAAGAGCATCCATCCTGTTTCACTCTCCATGTCAAAGCAGATCCCCAAATCTTGTCACGGATGACCCGCTCTGTTGAAGCAAAAGTTTGTGGCAACCTATGCCCTGATATAGTCCAATAACTTAGGGGCATCATGAGTTTCTTGAAATGGAATGTGGCCTGCAATGGATCACTTCTCTCTAGTTTCTGCTGTTCCCTTCCTTTTCCTTCTCCCTTTCTTTGGGCCACCTCCCGCTCCCTGACCCTGACTTTTATTTTATATTTTTAAATCTTTTTTTTTTTTTTTAAACCAAATAGGTTTTGGACTGATTCTCAAAAAATGCTGCACCTGCGTATATAAAGCGCCCGTTAACACCAGGAAAAAAAAGTGATTTGGGACTGACTCAAGGCAGGGAACTACCCATTGAATCATCGCTGACACCTCCAGGGTTTCTTTGGAGGTCTCCCATAAGAACACCGACCCAGCCCAGCCTGGTTCAGCTTATGAGAGCTTAGCTGAAGGTGGTATGGCCTCCAGCCATATTACTCATTGGGGATATTGAATCATATACATTTATAAGGAGTGGGCACAGAACATTAAATATCCCTAAGGTGTTTTGTAGCTTGAATGATGCTGCTGTGAGCCCCAGAGTGATGGAACGCAATTTCTAATTCTGGGGAACATGCAAGTTTCATCGGCACAACATGCGTTTCTTGTTTATTTCCTAAACTTTTGGCAATCGCTCCTTGTAACAACGCTCATGCATTTCCAAATAAGAATGTTTATTATTTTTTGAGAGACGGAAATGAAAAAGACAGCAAAAAATACATTTCCTTAGACAGTTTAGGCCATTCAATCTTACCATGGGTGGAATGGCCTTTTTATGTGGGATTTTGTATTCGCTTAAGGTGTAAGAAACACTCTTTGTTCTTCTTTGTGCTTTAGACTTGCCTCTTAAGTCCACTTGGGTAGGTTAACCTCAGAAGTTAGATCACACTCACAGTAACATGTGAGAGATTCTATCAGACACCATTCAGGCTGAACGCAATTTGAATAATGGCTTTGCAAGGAGAAGAATAAATCTTCTATCTTTTATCTCAACCACTAGTTGCTGAGACTTATCAGTTCAAGCCATTCCCCCACCCCATATCCTTCCCAATTCCTCTTCCTTACCAAAAGGGAAAAAAAAATTGATAGAGCTTGCCTGTCTGTCTTTCCTTCTACCTTCTTTATAAAGTTCCTAAATACATTCTTTTTAAGTTTCATTTAAACTGGGGCATTTGGTAAGTTGATAGTTATAGCATGCTCACAGCTGTGGGAAAACTGACATAAAAAATAACCAGCTCAGAAAAATGGCCCATACACAACATCTTTGAGTTTTTATGTTTTATTAGCAATTTGGACTCATTACTGTTTGGGGGAGGAAGGAAGGGAGGTAGATGTTTCTGCAAGTTGTTTCTTTAATGTATTAAGCAGAGTTTCCCAATCAGGTTTAATGCAACTCTGCCCAGTCCTTTTAGCTGGGCTGCAGGAGATCCAGGAAATGTTGATCACTGGCCCCCACTTTCCTCCACCCACTCCCCCCCATACCTCTGCACTCCCCCATTTTCCTTCACTGAAATTCATTATCCAACAGCAGAGGTCAAGCTGAGTATTTCATGAGGCTGCAGAGAAAAATGAGATAACCTCTTTAGCTCAACCCAATATGCTCTCTGATCTTTCCCAGCTTTTGTCTTCCTCTTAGACTTTTCCCCAAAGGCAGGATTACCACTTGCAGCTACCACGGTGTCACTGTAGTTCTGAATTATGACAGCCAGAAAGAGCTGGGTAATATTTAATAGCCTGAGATCACAGACTTTCCTTGACACAATCCTTAGCCAGGTCTGTCCCTCTTTCAGAACTCTCATTATTTGTACACGTCCTAGGACTTCTGGAGAGAATATACTACCTCTAAAACTCTTTTCCTTTCCTTTTTGCTCTCCATGGTATTAGTTGTCTCCACACCTCACCCACCCAGCTGAAAAAACTGTCCATTCTGTCATGGAAGAGCATTAATGCAGACTATATGAGTTCTGTTCCTAATCTTTGTGCCCCTTGGTGAATCTTTGGAATATAAAAACAAACTGCATGCTGAAAAAGCTTTCTGCGGCTAGACTCAGAAAAATCACCAATTATCACACTGGAGAAGAATTAATATACAGGCATCAAGTCTTCCAACTCAACTGTCACTCTTTCCCTAAGAACACGGGAATGAGGATGATGGAAAAATGACAGGCACAACAGTGATGAATGAAGAATGAAATAGGAAAATTCACTTACTTAAAACCCTTACCCTAGGGCGCCTGGGTGGCTCAGTTGGTTAAGCGACTGCCTTCGGCTCAGGTCATGATCCTGGAGTCCCGGGATCGAGTCCCACATCGGGCTCCCTGCTCAGCAGGGAGTCTGCTTCTCCCTCTGACCCTCCCCCCTCTCATGTGCTCTCTCTCTCTCATTCTCGCTCTCTCAAATAAATAAATAAAATCTTTAAAAAAAAAAAAAAAAAACCCTTACCCTAAGAGGAAGGAAGGAAGGAAGGAAGGAAGGAAGGAAGGAAGGAAGGAAGAGGGAATGGAAGGAAAGAAGAAGAAAGTAAAAGAGAAAGAGGGAAGGAAGGAGGGAGGGAGGAAAGAAGGGAGAGAGGATGAAAGAAAGAAAAAAGGAAGGAAAAGAGAAAGGAAGAGAAGGAAGGAGGAAGGGAGGGAATAAGGGAGAGAGAAAGGAAAAAAACAACTGGTAATATTTTTCATCTTTCCATAGACAAAAACTTATATTAAAAGTCCTATCAGGAATTGAAACTAGAAAAGATTTGGCATCTGAAATATCAAATCATACTTGAAGGGTTGAATTAGCTCAATACTCCTTGATTTGATACATTACTGAGAGACAAGAATGTTAATTCCACCTCTATCAACAAGATGACTGGTTCAGCTTGTTTCTCATGACTAGTTTGAGAGCTCTCGGGAGGAAAAAGAGTAGAAGCTAAGTAAGCAGAAAAGTCCTGTATGATGGGTTTCTAGGGCAGTACAGCTCTTAATTGAGGTCCTGGGACCAGCAGCATCAGCATCACCTGGGAACTTGTTAGAAATGCAAATTCTTGGGCCCCACTCCAGACCCACAAATCAGAATCTCTGAGGGTGGGGACCAGGAATCTGTGTAAATGCCTTCCAGGTAATTCTTCTGCAGGCTAAAGTGGAGAAGCACTGTGAACATTCTTTCCCCCAAAGATCTGAGCCTGCAATTGGGAAGGAATGGTAATTACCAAGCCCTCATTCAATGAAATAGCAGTACTGTTAAAGTACATGAAAGAATATAAGACAAGGTGTAGAAGAACACATTTATTATGAGCAAATGAGAGAAGAGAATAGAATAAATGAATGCACATACAAACACATACATCTGCACACATTAACAGAGAAGATTAGAATCATTAAGTTCCTAGAAGACAAATAAATACTAGAACTATGTGGGGAGAGAAATCAAATCAGCATATGAGAAAAGGCTTTCAGTCTCTGATACCTCAGCCTAGAAACTAGAGATAGTTTCAATTGGAAAATACAAAAATGGAATTTTAAACCACAGATTTATGGTCCCATCTTGCCTTAGAGACTCCTTTGGGCTTCACACACAAGGGGAGAGAGACGCCTCCAGGTAGTATCATATCCCCCATATGCTGACACACATATGACGTGGATTTTAGCAACAGAGGAAACCATGATCTTTCAAGTATACCGATGCCCTCACCTCCACGTTCCTCCGCATCTGTCAATGAGGATTAAATAGTAAACCTGATAGTTACGCAAAAGAGGCAAACAGCGGCTGCCTCATAAACCAAAGGCTCTCTCGTCCCTTCATTATCCTCCTTGAGAGAAACAGAGACGGAGCTGGCCCCAGGCAGAAGGTTCCAGAGAAGCTTTTTCACACACCTCACAGCATCTTCACTGGTCAGTTCCTTGGGGCCGCTGTGCCGTGTGTATGTGTGTGTGCCTGTGTGTGAGCGTGTGCTGTGCACGTGTGTGAGGGCGGAGGGTCATCGTTTGCAGGTAAGTGCTTAAATCAAACTCCAGAGCGAGATGACAAGTCAGCTTTATGGTTTGGCCCCCAAAGACTGACTGTGGGGAGCAAAAATCAACAACCCTGCTCAGGACAGGTTTTGGCGGGCCAAGTTTAACCACCGCCATTTCCTGCTGAGGCAAGCACGAGAGCGCACTAACCCACACTGTGTTCGAACTCCTCTCGGTGGCATAAAAAACTGAGTTATGGGAAGACACCTGGTGAAGTCACTCACCATTGGAGTGACTTTTTAGGCACTCGGGAGGTCTCTGCCTCATAAAAGGCCAGGCCCCTCCAATATCTTGTCCAAACCACTTAGGTTTCTTTTCTCCCCTTTTCAGTCAAGGTTGGCGGCTGACCCTCAGCAGTACAGCACCATTTCAACTCACTAGCCCACCATCAGAGGATGGACCCAGCTTTTCTTCTACTTGCACCCTTTTGTTTCCTCGCAGTGATTTGAATATGTGCTCTTGATGATCAGGAGATGTATGCAGCTGGAAGAGCGGCATATTTTCCTGCTGTTCACTAACGGGCAAGCACATCGTCCCTGGGGGCTGACATGCACAGACCTAATATGAAACGCACTCAGAGCATATGGATCCAAACAAAGAACTGTGTTTCCCTATTACATGATGTTTCTGCCCAAGTACAGCATGTCAGTTTCCTTCACAGCTGGTGTGTGTGCCTATTGTTATGGGAGAAGCAGTGGCCATTTATAATGTTTACAATTTGTTTGCAACTCTCATATTAAATCCTCATTATCATCCCCTTAAAAATAATGTATTGGATTTCCAACGCTGTGTAAATGCAAGGGAACGGTAGTGACCCAAACAGGATCCTCTCTACAAGGACAGGTGAATGAGTATGCTTTGAAGCTAGGAAGGATCAGGATGAACTTGAAAAACCCATCAACTGTTGCTTACTTAAGAGAAAAATAAAATTCAGAAGAAACCAAAGCTTTAATGAATTCTGTGTCTCTGTTTCAATAAAGACGAGGAGTTTTATTTATGAAGTTAAAGTCTCTCTAAACCTAGCAAGTAATTTATGCTGGCAGATACGCAAACAGCCAAGAGAAAATAGATAACGAGGAAATTTTGCTTCCGTGCAGAAAGAGGGAGAAGCAATTCCAATGATATGGAGACCGGGTTCCATGGAAGCTGGAGGCTGGGTGGAAAAGTAAAAGAGAATAGGTATGGGAAAATCTTTATCCCAATCAGTATATTAATTAAAAAAAAAAAACTGAGCATCCAGCAAAAATGATACAAATAAGTCATAAACAATCACGGTCTAATATAATGCTCTGGGCACACAGTAGGATGTGTCAGGAGACCGGCCACTGGGAATGGAGGATGAGGAGGAATGAAGCAATTCAAGAAGGCTTTACTGACCAGGCAACATTTGAACTGGGGTTTGGAAGCCACAGAGAGACATAGCAAAAGCAGGAGATATCAGACCCTTGAAGGAAGGGCCGTATTTTCATCTTTCACACCCCAGCGGCACCCTCTCCCACACACACGGTTCAGCCTATAGCAAAAACTCAATTGGTGCTCGATGAATGAGTGTTGAAAAACATTCAGACACAGAAAACAGCACTGAAGAAGGCAAGGAGCTGCCAGAGTCATTGGCATGTTCAAGGCCTGGCAAGTAATGGAGAATGGCTAAGGGCAAGGTTTGTGGAGAGAGAGAAAAGGGGGGAAAGTAAGCTGAGGTCAGGTTGTGAAAAAGCTTTGTAGGTAGTTCCAAGAAAAATGGCTTTTTCCTCTGGAATCCAGCATTTCCCAGGATGTGTGTAGGGAACATGAGTTCCACAGAATATTAATTTAAGAGTACGAACGGGAAGAAGGAGGAGTCAGGAGGAGAAAAGGAGCAAGAGACAAATTCCACATTTAAAAAAGTTTAGGAAACATTTAGTTAAAGTTACCCAGGCATTTCATGGGAAGATTTCTCAGTTTTTAATAAAATAATATTTTATCCTCAAGTCAGTGTGGGTAGTACTAGATGGTAGAACTTATGCCTGTTTATTATTATGCATCTGTTTGAGTAATTATTTATCTCTACTTCCCCAATTAGATGATCAATTCCAACAGGACAAAGACTAAGTCTGTTTTTGCTCACCATTATATCTCTTGTGAATAAAAGAATGTCTAACACATGGTAGATGCTCAAGAAAATTGTTGAATGAATAAAGGATAGTTTGGCTGGGTATAGAATTCTAGGTTCAAAGTAAATTTCTCTGTTTCTTTTCTTTTCTTTTTTTTTTTTTTTGGACAATTGTACTTTGCTGCCGCTGAGAGGTTTGGGGCCATTCTGAATCCTATTCTTTTATTGGTAATCAGGGACTTTTTCCTTCCTTTAAAAACTTACAAAATTTTCTCTATTTTTATAGGTAAGCTATAAGCCATAATGGCTATGTTACTCTACATAGCATATTTTTGACATTATCAATAAGGATAAGAAACACTATTGACAGGGGAGAAGGAAGAGCTCCAATAATCTCATTTCATGTGAATGCAGTTCTTTTGTCCTAATGCCATTCCTGTTCTTTGGAATTACTGACTTTGTTTGGAGCATGGCTGAGGGACCTGAGGAAAAACCCATTTGCTCCTGGTGTCTTAGACAGCAGTTTTCTCTACTTTTTCTCTTCTGTTCTGATCATAACTTCTAGAAAATCCTCAAAATTTTGGATCCAATAATGGTACCATTTGTCATTTCCCAGTGCTGTTATAATTTTATTCATTTATGTGTATATACACACATATATATGAGTTTTATTTTATTCATATATATGGATTATTTCAAGGGGAGGCAGATATATGCACTTGGTTTGCCATCTTGAACCACTGCATTTGTATTTCATTTTTTTCATTTTAAACTCATTTATTAGAGATACCAAAATTATAATGAAATTTAATTCCGTTTGATCTAATCCATATTGAAATAGATTCCTTATGTGTATAAATTAGGAGGCAGCCTAAAAACTAAAAAAAAAAAAAATGGAGAATTTGCTGTCACAAAATGATGTGTATTTATAACTCAGTTAGTAGCTCTTACTGCCAAAGGATACCATGAGGATCAACAATACAATGTTGGTCCAAACTTTAGGCTCTTTGCATGCAAGTCATATCTGGCGACAGGACAGTGTCACAGCATACTGAAAGAAGAATAAAACAGCTTCGGAAATGGGTTTAGGAAAGCATTCTGCAGCTGACACCTTAAACTTCCTCCTTAGTGGAAAAAGTGCCTTGTTGCCTCATTTGGAGCCCGGTTTACCCTCTTTGGCTTAAAATATCCAACATCCTATCAAGCATTTAACTGTGAACACCATTTCCATCTTCTGAAGCGCCACAGGAACCGACTCCAGCTGCTAAGGGGACTTTCCAGATACTAAATAATTGCCTGCAAAGGCTTTCCTCATGCGTGTCTAATAAACAGGAAAAATCCCGTCCGCCCAGTACACTTATTGAGGAGATTGTTTAAAACATTGACTCTCTTGCACATTTGTGAAAGGAATGAGTCAGTAGGTCAGTGTTCTGAGGCAGATGACCAAATAAAATGTTCATTCTCATTTTGGAGGTCCCTCGACCTGAAGATTCATTATAAATTATGACATATATATTATATTTAGTGCAATAATTTAAGCTGTGAGAGTTAGCCAATAGAGGGTCTATAGAGAAAGTATTCATTTACTGCAAATAGTCTATAGCATATCTTGGTGCTATGGGTTTTTTTTTTTCCCTACAACAGGAGGCTATTATCTCTACCCATGTTTGTTTCCAGTTGTGCAGCAGCTGTCGGCCCTTTTCTTATCCCCCTCCCCAAACTAGAGACTCAACATAGCCTTCCCATCACCCCTTACTTTAATCAGCTCGGAGTCTGAGAAAGCCAGGCTGCATCCTCCTGGGAACTCTATGAACCGCTGGTGGGCTACTTGGCCAGACCTCAGCGAGCTGTCTATTTGATAGTGTCTCTCACGTTTCTGTGTGCATGAGTGCAAACGTGCTTTGTTCAAGGATGCCTGAGCTCCCCAGTGCAGCTGCAAGGGCTAACTTCTCTTGCAATGAAGATAATTGCTGTATGCCCAGAAAAGAAATTCTTGCCTCCTCCACCAATGTTAAGCATCTCTAACCTGTCTGAAATTGCAAACAAAAGTCAATCTAACAAAAGAAGTCTTCAAAACAAAGCAAACACCCAAATCAGTTCATGGGCAGAGGTAGATAGGAGCCATTGTTTTGACCAATAATTCTGTTTCTTTCTGGAGTCACACAACCAGAGAGTTGGTCATGAAATTTTACTCCTTGACTTTGGATATTTTACCCTTATTCTTCAGAAAACAAAAGTCTGGGGCATGCATGGGAGAAATGGCTCCAAAAGGCAATTAAAAACTCATCCTATCATTTGTCTGGAGCCATAATTATCGCTGGTGTGCAAGCCATGCTCCACCCTCATCAGTGCATTTATTTATATTGCATGCTTTGCATTAAGGAGGACAAAGGTATGGAGTAAATGATGCTCACAGTCACTGATATACTGTTTATGCAAGAGTAACATAAGATAGACCATAATGTGCCTGCTCAGTGAGCAGACAAGAAATGGAACCAGCAGTTCATCATTTTGTTCAATCAGTGTTCTCTGTGTGCAAACAAGGAGATTTATACATACAACACAGCAATAAAAACATCCTTCAGAATATTTCTGTGAATGAGTTTATGACCACACTCTAATGAGCCATGCCGGCATATATCTAAGCAGCTGGCTTAGGATAGCTGATTGGTTCCACTACTTTATAAAGGAGACACAATGACTAGAATAGAGCTTTGGAACAATTTTTTTTTTTTTTAAATTGTAGGCCAAGGGGTGGGGAGGGTGTTGGTGAGGAGTAAAATTGCAGAGACAAAGGGGATTGAACTCAGCACTAATGCCAATAGACAGAGTTGTCAAAGCAGGCTCTGGCTTGGTCCCTGAATTCCTCCTGATCTGACAGGTTATATTTAGAAACCAATTGTCCAGAGACATCCCCTTGGAACTTTGAATTGGTTACCTACTTCTCTAATGCATGGCATGAAAAACTTTTTTACAAAACATCCACCATATGCTTAAGACTCTTTATGAGTATGGCAGGTGTGGGTAATGGGGCTGGTGCCTTACAGATGGGACGGGTGTGTTTTCAGAAGGGATTATGTGTGCTTGGGATCATATCTGCATAGAAACAAATTCCATGCATCCCATCATTTGAAATTCTTCTGAAAAACTCCCTTTTCCCTATTTTTCTTCCCTCCACAATAAATAGTCTCATGTGTTGTCCTATGGTTTGGCTGTCTTGCAATATTTTTTAAAAAAAGAAGATACTGAAAGAGGAGTTAAAATCTTCTTGGATGCAAATATAAAGGTGAGAAAACTGGCTTCTTCTAATCAAGGAGGAACACATTACAAACAAACTGCCCTGGAATAAAATGACAGTTTCCTCTCTAAGCCTCCAGCGTGAGTGGAAATGTGACTGAGCAGAGAGGTACTTTCTTAGGAAGGTCTGTCCTGTTTCTTTACTCCACCACCCCTTCTTCCTGGGCGAGTCCAGGAGCTTATACTGACAACCACTGAAGGTATATGCAGTACCATCCAAGGCTGTGCCCAGTTAGCATGCTTGGGACCCCATTTTACACAATTTGGATTGTTCATATACCATGCTGCTGTGAAAATCATCTGAACTCAGAATATTGCCTTTTTCATAGCAAAGTAAGTAATTATTAGGTGCAAATAAATGAGAGTGATTTCTTTTTGGTTGTTCATAAGAAGGCTGCCTGCAGTGGTAACACTCAAGAGCCTAAACCATATCACCATATTGACTCTGGGACTGAGGGGTTCTGTGTCAACGTGAGTACATTTAATTGTTTTAGGCACCGTATCTCAGAAGGAGTCTCTCCAACCTTTACCTCTGTATTTTTTTTATTTCAGTTGAACTATTTAAAAAAAATAAACTTATGTCTAATTAGAGTCCAGTTTTTGTCCATAATGCCTTACTGGTTATTGTTATAATTATCAGGATATTTTTATATGACCAACATGCACAGGGGCACAGCGGGGCTGAAATTTAGACAAGTAGCTAAACATACCCTCATTTTTTTTTAAGATATTTTTATTTTATTTATTTGACAGCGAGAGACCCAGTGAGAGAGGGAACACAAGCAGGGGGAGGGGGAGAGGGAGAAGCAGGGAGCCCGATGCAGGGCTCGATCCCAGGACCCTGGGATCACGACCTGAGCCGAAGGCAGACGCTTAATGACTGAGCCACCCCCATACCCTCATTTCTTTTTTCTTTTAATCAATAGAAATATTATTCAATTGGCTTAATTTCCTAGATTTAAAAAATGTTTTAGAATGTGTTAACTGTTGGCCTTGATGGGGATTAATTAAACCCTCGCTGTTATTCCCGTTACAGTTTTTACACATAGCTCAGTTGACTGAGGACACTGAGAGCTCCCCAAACTGTATTGTTGGGTAAAACAAGGACACAAGCAACAAGTCCCATTCATTCATTTGTAAATATGACACCATTATGAAAGCTAAACTCACACATACCATGACTAACAGAAACATTAAATTTCATCTTACCTAAAGACTTTTTGGTGTAACTTTATAGACAAGTAAAAATTTAAGGAGTAATACAATAAAAAGCTAAGTATCCACCACTCAAACTAAGAAATAAAATACTACAAATAGAATTGGATGATTTGGATGTTCACCTGTAACCCCCTCCGGGTCCCTAGTCACCCCCCTCCACCAGCTAGAGAGGTCATGGTGTCTTGAATTTGGTGACTATCATTCCTACATCTGTCTTTATACTTTCGCTACGTAAGTCATACTTTTGAACCTCTCACTTTTCAGCCGAGATGCCTAGCTGGTATCCACTGTGATGCTTGGTTATGTGAGAGATATAAAAATAAAGTAACTCTTTTTTTAAAAAAAGGTTTGTTTATTTATTTATTTATTTTAGAGAGAGAGAGCGTGAGCAGGGGGAAGGGCAGAGGGAGAGAGAGAATCCCAAGCGACTCCCTGCTGAGTGTGGAGCCCTATGGGAGGCTTGATCCCAGGACCCTGAGATCATGACCTGAGCTGAAACCAGGAGTCGGACACTCAATAGACTGAGCCACCCAAGTGCCCCAGTAATTCCTTAGTTTGTAAAAATATTGCCCACTGGGCATCCCATGTCTCTAAACCATTTGCAATCTCATCCCTGGTGACCCCATTCTCCAAACATACAAAATGGTGTACAGCAAAGGTGAATGAATTATCCAGGGTCACACATCATCTCAGTAGCAGAAAACACCACATGGAGGGCGCCCACCCCTGCCTCCCACTAGCCCATAATGCTGTTGTGCTCTAGGGCTTCATAATATATTTATAAGTGTTCCACAATATGTAATAAATCATTATGTATTGATTTAAACAGTGCCATTTGCAAGCCTCAAAGCGCTTTACTGTATTACATACATAAAGGAATCAAATCACTCCACCAGCCATTGACAGGCAGCAGTTAGAAGCCCTGGCTGTTACAGTGGTGTCAGCAAAACTCCACAGCAAACTGAGAACCAGAAGTGAGTGAGTCACATCGACTCCTGGAAGCAGCAAGCCTTGGCTAATGGCTGAGGGAATATGCACAATAGTATATCTTAGATTTTTAACTGTTTGCATAGAGAGAGAATCTTTTATTTGTATACATCAATGTATTCACTAGAGGTCCACTGTGTTGGAAACTTCACAGGTATGATGTGTATCGGCACCTGGAAATGAAAGCTTTAAACAATGCAGTAAAGACAAGTAAATGGGAAAAATCGGTCCCATATGACAGTCACCTGTCAGTCTCACAAAGATGCCTTCGGAGCCAGAAGAAATCAAATGGTCAGGGCTTGAGATTTAAAAATTTAAAAATTTACTTTTAAAATTTCACTCTAAAGGCTGAGGTGTGTTAAAGCCAGTTGCACCAGCCTTGTGAGAGCCAATTGTTAAATATTCAGGAATCCTATAAGCCATTCTTCAACTGTTGGGAGGTTGAAATGGATCGTGGTAGGAGCACGGAAATTGGTACACCCTACAAATCAAGACTTCGCCCTGCAGAAAGCAGTTTGCCAACACACCACAGCTTCTACACACCTTCTGGACAGTGGGGTTTGCCTCTCCACCTAATTTTTACCGGATTCTGAAAAGAGTCTTTTGAATAGCTTACAGATTCATTCACAGATAGTGGTTATGGAAACACACCTTCCTATCTAGCTGGCAAATAATGTAAGGTGATGTCTATCGTGTTCTCCTGGATGAATGGAAAACTCATATTTTCCCAAAGTGTAAATCAGGAAATGGCTATCATGGAAATAGCTACTTCTAAAGAAATAAATGTATAATGAATGTTTTCACCCACATTCAGTCAGCCTCAATAAAACACTACTTGCCTTCATACTGGAAATCTGAAAGGGCATGCCATGTCAACACATTGGCAAGTTACAGAATTACTTCTGTTCCCGAGAAAATCACCCGCACCTCAAAAATCCCATCAACCCAAAGTGCCTCCGAGGGGAAAACAGCACATGTTCATAGAAGTTTAGTGAAAACGCCCACTTGTACTTTTCATATGGTAACTCTAATTTAATTATTTATGGGTGGCTCTTCCAGAATAAAATTTGCTGTTAAAGTGGTAACTTCACATCTTTTGATTACAAGAAACATTTTCTAGTCCATGTTAACATTTTGCCTGGAAATTATCCAAGGTAATTACTCAAGCTCCCTGCCAAATGAAACACATTGGATTACTTATTTTCCTAATCTTAGTTTCTTTCTAATTTTAGTTGTTTCCTAATTTTTGTTTCACTCCTGTCTTGGGGTACAGGGCTCAATGCCATGCCAAGTCTCATTGAAAAGGATTTTCATAGATAGAAGAAGCACGATTGAATTTGGAATATCCATCACCATGTTTTTTTAACTTCTGGGGCATGTGTGCAAAGGCAGCTGGACACCAATCATCTTTCATTAAATCAGATTTTCCCTGTATTTACATGACAGCCTGCAATGAAACTACATATTTGGGTAGCATCACAGGAATTCATTATGATCACCCCATTAGCAAGGGGCACCTATGCGTAAGAGAGTTCACTGCCAGGTGGATGTGTGTGGGGGAGATGTTTATGTAATAATAGTTTACTGAGCATCTAAGCTGTGTACAAAGCTCTTGCATGTATTCTCTCTGACCCTTACAACATTACTACAAGATATTATTATTCCCATTTCATACATGGGGACATTCAGGCTCAAAGAAAGTAGAGGGACCACACAAAAAGTATAGGAGACAGAATTCAGGCTAGCCTCTTTTCACTATGCCACCTGTCTCAATACAGTGCTATCTTAACAAGACCACAGACTAATGCTCTCCCTTCCCTATCTGCTTTCCATAAGTAGTCATGTTTCTGACATTTATAAAATCAGAACCATTAAGAGTTTTGGTTACTAGAATAAATTTCTTTAAAACCATAATGTGAAAACATTTCCATTATAGCTTTAAAGCAATTTGAAAATGGGAGCTTTCAAGGAGTGAAATTATGAATTATGAAATGTTATCCAGTTGTTTTAACTGTAATATAAATTAATATAAAACTTGCTATATGTTTATCTTTAAGATAAAATTGTTTATTAATTTTTTGGAGAGTGAGAGATTACTTCACAGCCAAAAACATACTTTGGTTATTTTTACCAATTTGCCTAATAATAATGTCAGTATCTTTCACTTCAACCACAAAAAGCAAGTAGGTCAAATATTATTTATTTTATTTTACAAACGAGGCATTGAAGCTCAGATGAATATAGGCATACCTCATTTTATCGCCTTTCTTTTTATCGCTCTCCACAGACACAGCCTTTTTTTTTTTTTAGAAATTAAAGGTTTGTGGCAACTTTGTATCAAGCAAATCACTGGGCACGATTTTCCCAACAGCATTTGTCCACTTCATGTCTCTATGTTACATTTTGGTAATTATTGCAATATTTCAAACTTTTTCATTATTATTATATTTGTTATGGAGATCTGTGATCGGTGATCTTTGATGATGTTACTATTGTAACTGTTTTGGTGTACCATGAACTGCTCCCATATAAGAAAGGGGAGCTTAATTGACAAATACGTGTGTTCTGACCACTCCACTGACTGGCTGTCCCATGTCTCTCTCCCTCTACTCGGGCCTCCCTATTCCCCGAGACACAACAATATTGAAATCAGGCCAATTAATAACCTTACAATGGCCTCTAAGTGTTCAAGTGAAAGGCAGAATCTCAGGTCTCTCACTTTAAATCAGAAGCTAGATAGAAGTGATTAAGCTTAGTGAGGAAGGCATGTCAAAAGCCAAGACAGGTTAGAAGTTAGATCTCTTACACTAAACAAAATTAGCCAAATTGTGAATGCAAAGGGAAAGTTCTTGAAGGAAATTAAAAGTGCTACTCCGGTGAACACACAAATGATAAGAAAGTGAAACAGTCTTATTGCTGATCTGGAGAAAGTTTGAGTGGTCTGGATAGAAGACCAAATCAGCCACAATATTCCCTTATGCCAAAGCCTAACCCAGAGCAAGGCCCTAACTCTCTTCAATTCTATGAAGGCTGAGAGAGGTAAGGGAGCTGCACAAGAAAAGTCTAAAGCTAGCGGAGGTTGGTTCATGAGGTTTAAGGAGAGAAGCTATCTCCATAACATAAAAGTGCAAGGTGAAGCAGTAGGTGCTGATAAGAAGCGGCAACAAGTTACCCAGAAGATCTGGCTGAGATCATTAATGAAGATGGCTGCACTAAACAACAGATTTTCAAAACAGATGAGGGACGCTTGGGTGGCTTAGTTGGTTAAACTGCTGCCTTTGGCTCAGGTCATGGTCTTGGGGTCCTGGAATCGAGCCCCGTGTCAGGCTCCCTGCTCAGCGGGGAGTCTGCTTCTCCCTCTCTTTCCGTGCTCTCTCTCTTGTTCTTACTCTTGCTCTCTCTCTCACTCTCTCTTTTGCTCTCGCTATCACTCTCACTTCCTCTCTCTCACTCTCTCAAGTAAATAAATAAAATCTTAAAAAAAAAAAAAAAGTAGATGAAACAGCCTTATATTGGAAGAAGATGCCACTAGGACTTTCATAGCTAGAGGGAAATCAGTGCCTGGCTCCTAAGCTCTGACTCTCTTGTTTGGGGCTAAGGCAGTTGGTGACTTTAAGTTGCAGCCAATGCTCGGTTCCCATTCCAAACATCCTAGGGCCCTTAAGAATTATGTTAAATCTACTCTGCTGTGCTCTATAAATGGAACAGCAAAGACTGGCTAACAGCACATCTATTTACAACATGGTTAACTGAATATTTTAAGCTCACTGTTGAGAACTACTGCTCAGAGAAAAAGCTTCCTTTCAAAATATGACTGCTCATTAATGGTGCACCTGGTCACCCAAGAGCTCTGATGGAGATGAACAACAAGATTAATATTGTTTTCATTCTTGATAACACAACATCCATTCTGTAGCCTATGGATCAAGGAGTCATTTCAACTTTTAAGTCTCATTACTTAAGAAATACATTTTGTAAGGCTACAGCTGCCATAGAGAGTGATTCCTCTGATGGATCTAGGCAAAGTAAATGGAAAACCTCTAGAAAGGATTCATCCTTCCAGATGCCATTAAGAACATTCATGATTCATGGGAAGAGGTCAAAATTTCAACATCAACAGGAGTTTGGAAAAAGTTGATTCCAGCCCTCATGGATGCTTGGGAGTTCAAGACTTCAGTGGAGGAAGTAGCTGCAGATGTGGTGGAAACAGCAAGAGAACTAGAACTAGAAGTGGAGCCTGAAGATGGGACTGAATGGCTGCCATCTCATGATCAAACTTTAACAGATGAGGAGTGGTTTCCTATGGATAAGCAAAGAAAGTGGTTTCTTGAGATGGAGTCTACTCCTGGTGAAGATGCTGTGAAGATGTTGAAATGACAACAAAAGATTTAGAATATGACATAAACTCTGTTGATAAAGCAGTGGGAGGGTTTGAGAGGATCGACTCCAATTCTGAAAGAAGTTCTACTGTGGGTAAAATACTATCAAACAGCATCACATGCTACAAAGAAATTGCTCGAGAAAGGAAGACTCAATCGATGTGTCAAACTCCATTGTTGTCTTATTTTAAGAAATTGCCAAACCGGGGGCGGAGCAAGATGGCGGAGGAGTAGGAGAACTGGATTTCATCTGGTCTCAGGAACTCAGCTGGATAGGGATCAAACCATTCTGAACACCTACGAACTCAACAGGAGATCAAAGAAAAGAATAGCAACAACTCTCTGAATGGAAAAGCGACCACTTTCTGGAAGGTAGGACGTGCGGAGAAGTGAATCCGAGGCGATATTCGGGAGGATAGACGACGGGGGAGGGGACCTCCGTCGGCCGCTTCTGGCAAGTGATAGAGCCGCGGAGCACAAAATCGGAACTTTTAGAAGTCGGCTCCGCTGAGGGACGTCGCTGCAGTGGCTAAGCGGGGGGTGGAATCCTCCCGGGACAGTGTGGTCTCAGGACCCTCGGGGTCACAGAAAGACCGGGGGTGCCTGAGTGCGGCAGAGCTCCCAGGTATCGGAGCGGGGAAGCCGGCTGCAGAGACAGAGCCGAGGCATGGGCTCCCAGCTCGGGGTGGCCATAAACTGTGATCCACGGCCCAGTCGGGCCACTGCTCCTCCAGCAGGGACCCAACAAGCGGCAGATCCGGGGAGACTCCCCTTCCTCCCCAGGGGAGGAGCGGCGCGGAAGCGCACCGCAGGGATCTGCTGGGTTTGGAGACTCCACACGGGGTCGGGTGCCAGAGATAGAAACGCTCGGTCACAGGCCGGGTGAGCACGGAGTGCGGCCGGAGACCGGGGTGATGGGAGTGACTGTTTTTCTCTGGGGCGCACTGAGGAGCGGGACCCCGAGTTCTCGGCTCCTCCTGGGTGGAGATTAGGGGGCTGCCATTTTCACTCTCATCCTCCAAAGCTGTATGGAAAGCTTGCAGGGAACAAAAGCTCCTGAGAGCAAACCTGAGCAGATTGCTTAGCCTGGACCGACAAGGGTGGGGCAATTCCGCCTCCAGCAAAGACATTTGGAACCACGGCAACAGGCCCCTCCCCCAGAAGATCAGCACGAACAGCCAGCAAGCCAAGACCAAGTTTACCCATCAATGAGAATGGGAGAACTCCAGTGCTAGGGGAATACTGCACATAGAATTCATGGCTTTTTTACCATGATTCATTAGTCTTTCAAAGTTAATTTTTTTAACTGGTTTTTTTTTTTTGAATTTTTCTTTTTCCCTTTTCAACCAACATCTTATCAATCCCTTTTTTTAAAAAAACATTTTTATTTTTCATTTTTAGTCATATTCTATCCCTTCATAGTAGTTACCCTTATATATAAGTTGTTCTCTTTAAAATTTTGAGATACAGTTTCTTCTAACAGATCAAAGTATACCCTAAATCTCTAGTGTATGGCTTTGTTCCAATCTCCTGCCTGATCACATTCTCTCCCCCCCTTTTTTTTTTCTTTCTTTCCTTTTTTTCTAATCCTCTTATTTTTTCAAACACCTTATCAATTCCTTTTTTAAAATTTTTTTTATAATTTTCATCTTTATAGTCATATTCCATCCCTTCATCATATCAACCCTTATTTTGTACATATATAAGTCTTTCTTTCTTTAAAATTTTAGGAGGCACTTTCTTCTAACAGACCAAACTACACCCAAAATCCAGTGTGTGCAACTGATCTATACACCAGCCTGATCATATTTGATCACATTCTGTCTTTTTTGTTTTGTTCTGTTTTTGTTTGTTTTTATCTTTTTCTTTTTTTCTCTTTCTTTTTTCTTTCTTTCCCTTTTCCCCCCCCTGGTTTCAGGTCTTTTCTGATTTGTTTAGAGTATATTTTCTGGGGACGTTGTTACCCTGTCAGCATTTTGTTCTCTCATTCATCTATTCTCCTCTGGACAAAATGACAAGATGGAAAAAATCACCTCAACAAAAAGAACAAGAGGTAGTACCGTCTGCCAGGGACCTACTCAATAGGGACATTAGTGTGATGTCGGACCTAGAGTTCAGAATCATGATTTTAAAGATACTAGCTGGGCTTGAAAGAAGCATGGAAGTTATTAGAGAAACCCTTTCTGGAGAAATAAAAGAACTAAAATCTAACCAAGTCAAAATCAAAAGGCTATTAATGAGGTGCAAAAAATGGGGGCACTAACTGCTAGGATAAATGAGGCAGAAGAGAGAATCAGTGATATAGAAGACCAAATGATGGAAAATAAAGAAGCTGAGAAAAAGAGAGACAAACAACTACAGGATCACGAGGGCAGATTTCGAGAGATAAGCGATACCATAAGACAAAACAACATTAGAATAATTGGGATCCCAGAAGAAGAAGAAAGAGAGAGAGGGGCAGAAGGTATATTGGAGCAAATTATAGCAGAGAACTTCCATAATGTGGGGAAGGAAACAGGCATCAAAATCCAGGAGGCACAGAGAACCCCTCTCAAAATCAATAAAAACAGGTCAACACCCTAACATCTAAGAGTAAAACTTACGAGTCTCAGAGACAAAGAGAAAATCTTGAAAGCTGCTCGGGAGAAGAGATAATGTAACCTATAATGGTAGAAACATTAGATTGGCAACAGACCTATCCACAGAGACCTGGCAGGCCAGAAAGGACTGGCATGATATCTTCAGAGCACTAAACGAGAAAAATATGCAGCCAAGAATACTATATCCAGCTAGGCTGTCATTGAAAATAGAAGGAGAGATAAAAAGCTTCCAGGACAAACAAAAACTAAAGGAATTTGCAAACACAAAACCAGCCCTCCAAGAAATATTGAAAGGGGTCCTCTAAGCAAAGAGAGAACCTAAAAGCAGCATAGACCAGAAAGGAACAGAGACAATATGCAATAACAGTCACCTTACAGGCAATACAATGGCACTAAATTCATATCTTTCAATAGTTACCCTGAATGTAAATGGGCTAAATGCCCCAATCAAAAGACATAGGCTATCAGATTGGATTAAAAAACAAGACCCATTGATATGCTGTCTGCAAGAGACTCATTTTAGACCCAAAGACACCCCTACATTGAAAGTGAGAGGGTGGAAAACCATTTACCATGCTAATGGACACCAAAAGAAAGCTGGGGTGGCAATCCTTATATCAAACAAATTAGATTTTGAACCAAAGACTGTAATAAGAGATGAGGAAGGACACTATATCCTACTTAAAGGGTCTATCCAATAAGAAGATCTAACAATTGTAAATATCTATGCCCCTAACATGGGAGCAGCCAATTATATAAGGCGATTAATAACCCAAAAGACTCCACCCCAAAACTGCTAGAACTCATACAGGAATTCAGTAAAGTGGCAGGGTATAAAATCAATGCACAGAAATCAGTGGCATTCCTATACACCAACAACAAGACAGAAGAGAGACAAATTAAGGAGTCGATCCCATTTACAATTGCACCCAAAACCATAAGATACCTAGGAATAAATCTAACCAAAGAGGCAAAGGATCTGTACTCAGAAAACTATAAAATACTCATGAAAGAAATTGAGGAAGACACAAAGATAGAAAAATGTTCCATGCTCATGGGTTGGAAGAAAAAACATTGTGAAAATGTCAATGCTACCTAGAGCAATCTACACATTCAATGCAATCCCCATCAAAATACCATCCACTTTTTTCAAAGAAATGGAACAAATAATCCTAAAATTTGTATGGAACCAGAAAAGACCCCGAATAGCCAGAGGAATGTTGAAAAAGAAGAGCAAAGCTGGCGGCATCACAATTCTGGACTTCCAGCTCTATTACAAAGCTGTCATCATCAAGACAGTATGGTACTGGCACAAAAACAGACACATAGATCAATGGAACAGAATTGAGAGCCCAGAAATGGACCCTCAACTCTATGGTCAACTAATCTTTGACAAAGCAGGAAAGAATGTCCAATGGAAAAAAGACAGTCTCTTCAACAAATGGTGTTGGGAAAGTTGGACAGCCACAGGCAGAAGAATGAAACTGGACCATTTCCTTACACCACACACACAAATAGACTCCAAATGGTTGAAAGACATAAATGTGAGACAGGAGTCCATCAAAATCCTAAAGGAGAACACAGGCAGCAACCTCTTCAACCTCAGCCGCAGCTGAGAAACATCGCCAAAGGCAAGGGAAGCCAGGGCAAAAATGAACTATTGGGATTTCATCAAAATAAAAAGCTTTTGCACAGCAAAAGAAACAGTCAAAAAACCAAAAGACAACCGACAGAATGGGAGAAAATATTTGCAAATGACATATCAGATAAAGGGCTAGTATCCAAAATCTATAAAGAACTTATCAGACTCAACACCCAAACAACAAATGATTCAATCAAGAAATGGGCAGAAGACATGAACAGACATTTTTCCAAAGAAGACATCCAAGTGGCCAACAGACACATGAAAAAGTGCTCAACATCGCTCGGCATCAGGGAAATCCAAATCAAAACCTCAATGAGATACCACTCACACCAGTCAGAATGGCTAAAATTAACAAGTCAGGAAATGACAGATGTTGGCGGGGAGGCGGAGAAAGGGGAACCCTCCTACACTGTTGGTGGGAATGCAAGCTGGTGCAACCACTCTGGAAAACAGTATGGAGGTTCCTCAAACAGTTGAAAATAGAGTTACCATACGATCCAGCAATTGCACTACTGGGTATTTATCACAAAGATACAAATGTAGGGATCTGAAGGGGTACGTGCATCCCAATGTTTATAGCAGCAATGTCCACAATAGCCAAAGTGTGGAAAGAGCCAAGATGTCCATTGACAGATGAATGGATAAAGAAGAGGTGGTATATATACACAATGGAATATTATGCAGCCATCAAAAGGAATGAGCTCTTGCCATTTGCAACAACATGGATGGAACTGGAGGGTGTTATGCTGAGTGAAATAAGTCAATCAGAGAAAGACATGTATCATATGACCTTATGGATACGAAGAATTCTTAATCTCAGGAAACAAACTGAGGGTTGCTGGAGTGGGGATGGGGTGGGAGGGATGGGGTGGCTAGGTGATAGACACTGGGGAGGGTATGTGCTATGGTGAGCGCTGTGAATTGTACAAGACTGCTGAATCACAGATCTATACCTCTGAAACAAATAATGCAATATATGTTAAGAAAAAAAAAAGAAGATAGCTGGAGGGGAAGGATGAAGGGGGGGGAATCGGAGGGGGAGACGAACCATGAGAGATGATGGACTCTGAAAAACAAACTGAGGGTTCTAGAGGGGCGGGGGGTGGGGGATGGGTTAGCCTGGTAATGGGTATTAAAGAGGGCACGTTCTGCATGGAGCACTGGGTGTTATGCACAAACAATGAATCATGGAACACTACATCAAAAACTAATGATGTAATGTATGGTGATTAACATAACAATAAAAAATTTAAAGAAAAAAAAGTAAAATGCTGAGCAAACTGGAAAAAAAAAATCAACAACTCTCCTTAGGTCCATAAGAGAGGAGAGTACACAGGGCAAACTGCTGCCTCCAAGTTGGAGAGATACAAGCAAATAGAGTCAGGACTTACCTACAGGAGCGGAGACTCCAGAGCAAGAACCAAGTCAGAGCCAGTGCCTGGGTGGGGACCGTGAACTGTAACTGATGAGTTGAGTTGCTGGACATGTGATATGGACAATGCTCAGGGTTAAAACCTCCAGGGGGTGGGGGACGCAATCATAGAGACACCCTCTCAAGATTGAGAGATTTACCTCCAGGAACTCTACCAGACTCGCCCAGCATTAAATCGGAGAGTTTCCTCCGCTTCCGGCAGAGGGAGGGGTAAAGAGCCATTTTTGTGTGTGCTAGAGCCCGTTGTTCTTAACAAGGACTGCGGTCACAGAAGCCTCACCTGCTGGGGTATCATCACAGTCTAACTGACCCGGGAGAAGGGAAATAGATGATTCCAGCCTGTTCCGGCCATTTGACCCATGTAAGGCGGAGGGAAAAAACAACTGTGAAACACTTGTGAAATTCACAGCCCAGAGGCACAGGCCCACTAAAAGACTGAAACCTAATCATCAGACTATGGAACTCTTCCCTTCCCCCCACCCCGCAACACCTCACCACATTACTAAAGGCCTATTTCCAGCAATTCCTTTTACCCAGTAGTCATGTCTGGCTATCAAGGAAAAAATTACAAGACCTACCAAAAAGCAAAAAAACACAGTTTGAAGAGACAGTGCAAGCATCAGAACCAGACATGGTAGGGATGTTGGAATTATCATCCCAGGAATTTAAGACAACTATGATTAATATGCTAAGGGCTCTAATGGATAAAGTAGACAACATGCAACAACAAATGGGCCACGTAAGCATAGAGATGAAAATCCTAAGGAAAAAACAAAACTAAATTCGAGATAAAAAAAAACACTAACAGAAATGAAGAATGCCTTTGATGGGCTTATTAGTAGATTGGACACAGCTGAAAACAGAGTCTCTTACCTAGAGACTAGATGGATAGAATCCTCAAAAACCAAAAGCAAAGGAAACAAAGACTGAAAAATACAGAACAGAATATCCAAGGACTGTGGGACAACTACAGAAGGTATAACATATGAATAATGCAAATACCATAAAGAGAAAAAAGAAGAGAACAGAAGAAATATTTGAAATGACTGTGAATTTCCCTACAATTAATGTTAGAAGCCCTATCATATATAATCAAGAAACAAAGATAAGAATTACATCCCACTTCTCAGAAACAAGTCAAGCAAGAAGAGAGTGGAGGGAAATATTTAAAGTGTTGACAGGAAAAAATACCAGCTTAGCATTCAGTACCCTGTGAAATTATCCTTCTAAAGTGAGGGAGAAATAAAGACTTTGTCAAACAAAAATTGAGGGAATTTGTCTCCAATTGACCTGCCTTGAAAGAAATGTTAAAAGAAATTCTCTAGAGAGAGAAGAAAATAATGCAGGTCAGAAACTCACATCTACATAAAGGAAGAAAAGAAGAATATCAAAGAAAGAATAAGTGACCATAAAACAAAACTTTTATTTTTCTTATTCTTAACTGATCTAACAGATAACAGTTTGTTCAAAATAATAATAGCAATAAAGCATTTAATTATGTAAAAAAAAAAAATTGCCACAGCCACCGCAACCTTCAGCAACCACCTCCCATCAGTCAGCAGCCATCAACACTGAGGCGAGAAACTCCACCAGCAAAATGATGGCAATTTGCTAAAGGCTCAGACGATTGTTAGCATTTTTTATTATAAAGTATTTTTTAATTAAGGTATGTACACTGTTTTTTTAAAACTAAATGCCATTATTGCACACTTAACAGACTACAGTATAGTGTAAACATAACTTTTATATTCACTGGGCAGCCAGAAAATTCATTTGATTCACTTCATTTCAATATTCACTTCATTGTGGTGATCTGGACCCAAACCTGCAGTATGCCTCTCTGAAGTAGCGGAGTGAGAACTGCAGTTCAGCTCTTACGACTCCCATCTAGTGCATTCTCTGCCGTAGGACACAGAACAGTAAGTTTATAAGATAATAGTGAAAGCCCAAGAGACAGGTGGAGCACTTTTGACAAAGGAATAACAGAATTATGGCTCAAAATGTGACCGGCACAGTTCACAACGCAAACAGCACCTTCCAACAGCTCGGATGGCAGGAAAAAAGTTAAGCAAACGGTTAGGTCTGGCACAGGTTGATCCCCAGTACCTAGTGGATGAAACAGGACCAGAAAAAGTTGAAACAGAAACAGAAAGGCCCAGAAGACTTCCTAAGCCTGTGTTGCAATTTCATTTAGGGCTTGTTCTCTATGTTGCTACATGTACGCTGCTATGACCTTAATAAAGCATCTCGTGAGGCTACTTTTTGAACGTATACACTGAGAAACACTCTTTTTCTCCATTTGCCCCTTCCCCCAAGAATGCAGTTAGAGCCCTTGGTGTTATTCTTAGCCTAGCCTCCACCACATTCAAAAAAGACAGCAACAGTAGTATTCTTCCAAAGCAGCCTCTAGTCACTACTGTGATTTTCAATAAAATTTACCTGACCCATGCTAAAGTATATTTGTTAAAACATATATTTGCTTTACAAGTTAATTTGCCAGGAGGTGCAAACCTGCTTTTCCTACTAATTAAAATTTTTAAAAAACCAAAAAACAAAAAACAGTAAAAGCTAAATCATGTCCTCCAGCAATGAGCTGTCTTTATATTCCCATTCTCCCTTTTACCACCACTGCCAGCTCTGGATTACTGCCACTACTGAAAATAACCTGCAAAAGGGGTTTTGTTCCCATTCAGCATGGTACTTTGTTTTCCGGGCCCCAGACCCTTGCCATCTTTATGTGAGTCCAGTAAACACATCAGAAAACTTCAGTCCAATATGCCAACATCCAATAATCAAAGGTGATTTAAATCACCATTTGTTTTCTCTTTTTCAAAAAAGATAATTGAATTTGAGATCTAAAGAGCCATCTGCTACCAAAGGTGTTTTCCAATCTAGGTGAATGCAAACTTAGCTTGGATATTCTTTTTCTTTGTTACTAAGGAATATGTGCTCCAGAAATTTCTGATTCACTTTGGATTATTGAACAATAGAACCTTGGGATGATTTGTTTCCTCCAAATCTTAACTTTAATTTCCTATGGAAAAATATGCTCGGCTAATTCTCCAGAGCCTGGTGTTTTGATGTTTCAGCGTTCCACTTGGAGGATTTGAGACAACCTAGATCTACATGATTGAAACAACATAACTGTGGCCTGGCAGAAGCAATCAGTTCAGGCAGCTAAATGATGTGTATATGGAAACGGCCACACAATTGATTTGACCAAGGCAATCAATACTCCTTATGAAGACAGCAAAAACCAAGGAGATCAGCTAGGCTAGGGTCCCACTCAGTGGCTGCAAGTAGATATAATTTACAAAGAATGTGTACAACAGAAAATCTTGGTCCAGAGAATCTGTGTTTCTAGGTATATGTGAAGTGACCAAGTCAGCACCTGGACAAAAGAAGGTATTTAACAAATGTTACTTTTCTCCCATTTTATTTTGGTCATGGAAGGTTCCTAGTATTTCACGGGATTATGCATTTTTAGTACAAAGTACAACCACCATAAACAAATACTGGGCACAATTAGTATGTACACAACTCAAGTGGTGGTGTAGGTATAAATGGGAGCAAGAGAAAGTTACATACTGGTTTTGCACGTTTTGTGGGACATGGCCATTAATCAACATGTTCTAAAAGGGAATGGTTTTCAATTAACAGAACTTCTGTCACACTTTACTGCTCTTGATATTGTCCTGTTTTCTAGTAATTAGCTGGCTAATTAGCTCATTACATAGAGACTATAATAATTTTGATATTCATAGGCAGCAATAATGCAAAGGAAAGTAATTTGTTCCAAAACTCTATCTACCTACCTATCTATCTATCTATTCACTCAACAAATAACTGTTAATTACCTTCTATTTGTAAGGCACTACAAGAAGACATAAGAGAAAAAAACCCATGGTCTATTCCTCAAAAAAATTATAGTTTATTGGGAGGATGGTAGGAAAAAGTCTCAAATGAAAAGGCAAAACTATCCTTCTCAGTCTAGAGTCAAATACATTCTAAGCGGGCTGAATACTCCCTGCTGGCTTAAAGGATGATCCACACATTGGACCACGTGTCAGAGGTTGGCAAACTTTTTCTGTAAAGTGCAACCTTTGCCATAGATATGGCCATATGGTCTCTACTGCAATTCTTCTATGTTGTAGCAACAGACAATATGTCGATGACTGGGCATGGGTGTATTCCAAAAAAAAACCTTATTTATCGACACTGAAGTTTGAATTTCCTATAAGTTTTACATGTTATGAAATGTCATTCTTCTTTTAATTTTTCAAATCACTTAAAAGTGTAAAAACTAGGGCGCCTGGGTGGCTCAGTTGGTTAAGCGACTGCCTTCGGCTCAGGTCATGATCTTGGAGTCCCGGGATCGAGTCCCACATCGGGCTCCCTGCTCAGCGGGGAGTCTGCTTCTCCCTCTGACCCTCTTCCCTCTCATGCTCTCTCTCTCATTCTCTCTCTCTCAAATAAATAAATAAAATCTTTAAAAAAAAAAGTGTAAAAACTATTTTTAGCTCATGAGCCATATAAACACAGGTGGCAGGCTGAACTTGGCCCAAGGGCTGTAGTTTACCAACCCCTGTCTTAGCTTGAAGGAAGGCACTTTAGGGACTTCCTTTCTCTGGTAAATCTTGCTGGTAGCCTGGAATCACAGGAATTTCAATCACCTGCTTTGTGTATAGTTCACCTTTGGCCACATACGTGAAGTCACCCTTATAATCCATGCCTTTCACGGAAAACCAGTCCCTCTTCCTCTGGTGGTTGGAACTGCCAGTAGTATTCTGTTCAGATTCCCAAAGCACAAATACTTTACTGGTACATCAAAAGTATTCAAGGCATAGCTTTAATTAGAAAGAGCAAAAGAAGAGAAACTTCAGAAAAGTGCAGGCTTCCTGTTTTGTTTCTTTTTCAATAAAAGGATTCTCAAGTATATTATGGAAATTCACAAAAGTATTTTAGTAACTCTTGATAGCCAAATATTTGATAGCACTTTTTCAAAGCTATCATCTTATTATTCCTCTTAGACTTCATGAGGTCCAGCTTTGAGAGTAATGTGGCTTGTTCATTGTCCCCATACTAGTGTTCTTGTTTGTGAATGGAATTGGACACTCCTTTCCTAAGGGCATAGCCCACTGTCGTCCTATCTCCTCTTCAAATGAAATACAACCAAGAGAAACCACACATTCTGGTGCTAATATGTGGTCCCTTCCCAAGATAAATTCTTTATGATCCTGATTATCTTTTATCTAACCACTGAGAATGACAGTCTCTATCTCCTCCCGTCCTCTCTCACCAGGTGTAAACCCAACCACCTTTTTCATACTATTAAAAATTCAACATACTTTACATTAAAAGTAACAAACATCCAACGTGCTATAGGAATATCAAATAGCCCTTCCAGTTCTATACTATGAAACTGTGATTCTCATAAGACACAGTATCTGCCAGCATTAGGTGGCTATGTGTTTTTAAATTTAAACTAAATAAAATTAAGTAACATTAAAAATTCAGTTTCTCAGTTGCAGTAGCCAGATGTCAAGTGCTCGACAGCCACACTTCCATCATTCCAAAAGTGCTACTGGACCATGATGATCTAGACGAAAAAGTAGGAAGACAGCAGTTATGGCAGTCCATCTTCTTGATTTATTTGTATCAGCTAAGATTCCTGACTGACCTAGTTCTTTATTTCTTCAGAATAAAATTAGTCTTTTAAATCACAAGCATGAACAATGTGTTAGTATTAGCAAGTCCTGCCCTCTAATAATAGGCTAGGAAGCTTTTCTCTTTAAGCCTTCTACCTCCCATGTTCAGTGACAGGAATTAGCAAAGTAATTTTTATCATACACCTATGGTCAACAAATGCCATTTCAGGGAGTTGTCCAGCATCCAATCTACCGTCTTCTTTTCTGGTGAATTCCTGTTGAATAAGGTCTTGGTGGAGCACAGGATATACGGGCTTGGTCAATCGAATGATCCACCTTAGCCTACAAATCTGGGGTAAGTGAGGTCAAGAAAGAGCAGATGGATCATTTGTGCCATGTTTGTGATGGTGTCCAGTAGTGGTGGTGGTGGGGAGTGCCCAGTGGCCGCCGCAGTGATATCCTGGCCAGGCTGTTTGTGTTGCAAGTTTTCGAGGCCATCTGGAGCTCCTCTGATCTCTGCTTCCCTTATAACGTCGATCCCCTCCAGCCTCTGGCTAATTCTGGGAAAACAAATATCCTTTAAATATGTTCCCTTTTTCTGCTTCAGGTAACAAATGAATTTTTTCTTTTTACCACCAAGAACCTCTACCAATACACCACCCGTGTTACCTCCCATGTTATTTCCAATTCTGTTAGCAACCATGTCATGTTAATCTAGTTTTCATCCAAAGAGACTCAGATGCAAAGGACTCTGATGTTGTACTAGGGGCTACTTTTTAGAAAATTTGCAATCACAATTAATTGCAAAATAAATAATGTGGAAGCCCAATTGAAAACAAAATCTCACTTTCAAAAGGGTTATTTCAGCCTACAAACAAAGATGTGGGAACATAAAGAAAACACATTTCAAATTCTTCATGGTACTTCCAACCTGCCCTTTGGGTTTCTGTGACAAAAACATTCTTCCCTCTCTGAAAGATTTCTTTCTTCGAAGTTTAAAAGCTTTGTTCTCTGTTATCCTTGGTTAATGCTATCATGGTAACTGGCACTATCTCTCTTCAAAACACATGAAATAATCCTGGTCTGAAGACACTCAGAGGATAGCCTTTTGCACTGTTAATGCAGTCATACCCAAGCCCGTGCAAGTGGGGATGGCTTTGAAAGATAAAGTATGTATCATCTCAAAGGGTTACTTCAAAATACTTCAGGAGATGACAGCACTGGGCCTCCATAGAAGGTGTGACTGATGTTTCTCTTTTCCACTTCCTCTCTGTTTTCTTGGGATCTCTGGACTGAAATATTGCTCATGGAAAACAAGGTTGGGAAGGTTTCTCCTTGAAGAGGGAGTTTGGAGTTTTTCTAACTCCCTGGCAGCAGAAGCAGCCTCATCTGCACATCTTATTTCCTGGTTCATATCACCAACTGATCGTGGGCCATTTCAGTTCTCCCTCTGACCATTAAAAAAAAAAACAAAAATCTCAAAACAACCATAAGAGTAAATATTCTCCCCTCCTCCTCCTCCTCTCTCAGGAAGAAGGTAAAATCACCATCAACAGAACATAGTTTTATGTAGCATCCAGAGACATCACATTTTCAGCCATTTGTTCTCTCTTATGAAGATTCAAAAGTAATTAGGATTTTATCATGGTAGCAATTATAATATCAAGAGATCCACAGTTTTCAAGATAAGATGAGGAAATTATTCCTAAAGCCACCCTCCTCTCCATGGCTTCAACTCCTTCTAGGCTTACTCCTTATTACCCATCTAAAGGCTGAACCAATATCTAGTTATAGGACTTAAAAGGGTACTGACTGGCATAGAAGCAGAATTTGACCTGGATATTCCCATCATGAAAATAGCACCAGAGATCTTCCATCTGAAAACAAAGAGTTGACTATGCACTTCTGGGAGAGTTTCTTCCATGTCTCTTCATGTGTCTGTGTTCTAATAAGCATAAACACTCCCTGGATTTTGCATGCTATGCACAATGGTCATCATTCACAGGAAGAGGAATCCAGAAAAACTGGTACAAAGTGGTACTGGTGGGACCGCAACACTAACTAGGTTTTTGAAAAATAATCTAATATTAAGGGTCAGTAGGCACTCTTAATCTCAGATAAACAATTTAAATGCAGATAGATGCACTAGAATCCTTCTGGCTTTTCTTTTTAACCGTCAGTGATATCTGCCAATAGAATGTGAAATTGGATCCTAATTTTGAATCTCTTGGCACACCCCTGTCCCTCCTTCCAGGTTCATTTGCATATAATATCCTGTGTTCCCTAGTTTGCAGCAGGGTGGAATGTTGCAGGCCAGAAGAAAGGCTCACGTTTCTAGATAGAGTTGGATTTTTGCCATAATGGAAATCAATTTCACTGATAGTCTAGCCACCCCCGCCCTGCCCGCAAAATGGGTTTACATCTGAATAATCTGGAATTCCCACTGGTAAACTGTAAATACTTTTTCTGATGCTATTCTGGAAAGCCTGAGGGAAAGGCATTCATGAAGAAAGATGATCACCCATCCCTCAGCCCAAGGCCAGTGTATGCAGCGTAGCTCCCACCAATACACTCATCCCAAGATGGTGCATTATATTATAAGGGCTTTTTTCTTATAGGCATTTGCCTCTAGCTCAACATAGTGATAATGATGATGATGATGGTAAAAGCTGATCCCTCTTGAATCTTACTGTGTGCTAGGCACTTTTCAGCCTCCTTACTTGTATTATTTCACATAGTGTCCCCACACCTATGGAAACAGATACTTTTTTTAAATCCCCATTATCAATCAACAAACACAGAAAGGACTTAACTTTTCTAAGGTCATTATAGTTTCATTCAAGTTAGAGAGGATGTGTGTCTGAAAGTGTGTGTGTGTGTGTGTGTGTGTGTGTGTGTGTGTGTGTAGGGGTGGCTGAAGGTCACTATGAGGACAGGGTGGGCACTCAGAGAATGAAAGGTTCCACTCCAGTCACTTCAGAATGGAACAGGAGATGTGGTATATATATATACAATGGAATATTATGCAGCCATCAAAAGGAATGGAATCTTGCCATTTGCAACAACGTGGATGGAACTGGAGGGTATTATGCTGAGCGAAATAAGTCAATCAGAGAAAGACATGTATCATATGATCTCACTGATATGAGGAATTCTTAATCTCAGGAAACAAACTGAGGGTTGCTGGAGTGGGGCGGGGAGGGATGGGGTGGTTGGGTGATAGACATTGGGGAGGGTATGTGCTATGGTGAGCACTGTGAATTGTGTAAGACTGGTTGAATCACAGACCTGTACCCCTGAAACAAATAATACATTATATATTTAAAAAAAAGAAGAAGAAGAAGATAGTAGTAAGGGAAAAATGAAGGGGGGGAAATCAGAGGGGGAGACAAACCATGAGAGACTGTGGACTCTGAGAAACAAACAGGGTTCTAGAGGGGAGGGGGTGGGGAGATGGGTTAGCCTGGTGATGGGTATAAAGAGGGCACGTACTGCATGGAGCACTGGGTGTTATACGCAAACAATGAATCATGCATCACTACATCAAAAAACAAACAAAAAAAACCAATGGAACAGGAGTACCAAATACACAAAAACACCTAGAAACTCAACCCAAGTACTCCGGCCCTTTTAGTGGCCTTGGACAAATATGCCCTAAAATTAGCTGGAAGATTCCTTTGGGGATTAGCAAGTATTTTTAGAAATTCGTAGGAAAGCTGGTTCCAAGGGCAGATCTGTAACTATTTGATTCATAGATATACTTGCTTTATTACATAAATTGAGACAAAAAGTTCAGAAAGTCTAAAAGTTCAAAGCAGTTGCTACTGCAAACCTCCAGAACCTGACCATTGAGAGTTGAATCTTGAGAAAACAGCCTTCCTCATAAGGTGTCTAGAACTTTGGGGGCCAGTCAGGCCAGGATGTGTGTGTGTGTGTGTGTGTGTGTGTGTGTGTGTGTGTTTGTGTGTGTGTGTGTTTAAGAAGAAGGAAATCGATCCTTCAAAAGTAGTGCACCAACATGAAAAATAAGGGTTAAGATCTATTCTCTTTTCTTTCTGGCAAATGTTAAATAAGATCTGTGTATACTCTGGGCCAAGGTTAAGGCATGACTGTTTTCATCCACTTCAACAAAAATGCTAGTTATTATATATGCACACTTCCATCTGCTCCTACCTCTACTCTGGTTACACACAAAAACTCAAAGGACAGTTTAGTCGGCTAGAGCTACAAATCCCTTTCTTAACAGAATTGGGATGAGGCTAATATATGAGCCACCACTGAGAACATTTTCAGAGGAAGGAGTGAAGTTCACCTCTGAAGTGTACACAGTGGCCCTAATAAGTATTGTCCCCTCGTTGACCAACATGTCTACCCTTTGACAAATATTAACAAGCTGATTGGCAGATCATATTAAAGCACTCACATGGAAAAAAGGCCTTTGTATATGAAATAGCAAAATAAAGTTCAGCTTGAACTATTTAAAAAAATGAAGTTAGTAAGTGCATGATTCTGTTGCACTAAATAGTTATGTTAGTATTAGTAACAGCTTCTCACTTTCTGCAGTTTTAATTATGTCTCTTGGGACTGGGAGAAGGGTGAGGGCGGGGGATACAGATTTTAACAGCTTATTTGGTTGCTGTCCCTACCTTTACTGCTGCTGAACTGAAAAATCTCCACAGGCTAAAATTCTTTACATTGCAAATAAAATAGTTTTTCCCTGGTTTTTATCAGCCTAGGTCCCACAAGGAACCGACAGCCGGTTTATGTCAATGAACAAGACTTATTGTTTTCAGATTTATTTTTTTATAGTAAAAAAAAAAGTTGGTGTTAAGCTTAAAACAAAGGCAACAAAGAACAATGAACACTCTAATTTGGGGTTCCAACACAATTGCTGGGTTGAATAAAGGCCATCTTGCACCCAGCTATTTGTGGGAGAACTCATTAATTTTGGTTCTCCTCTTGAACTTGCTCCCCATTATGGCATGCACACACACGAATACATACACACACATGTACACACATGCCTTTCTTTTTACCCAATGGGCAGATGTGTTTGCTGTGTGTGCATTTCTGGTTTCCATGATCCATCCATAAAAACTAATGAGATAGGGAGTGGAGGTCAGAGAACAGAAAACTAAGGAAAAAAAAGAGAAATCCTGATGGACTTAGGATATTTTATCTGGGACAAGAACAAGGACATGACAATACTCCTCGCTAAGCTGGATTTATAAAATCTTTTCTTATTTTAGTATAACTCACCATTTCCTTTCTCCTAGAGAAAACGATGTAACTAGAAACGTGGGAGACCCAAAGTACATTTTTTTTTCCAGAAGAAGGTGTTGCTACTCCTTTACCCTTGCCATGTGTGAGGATAAAATTCCCTCTGGCAGAATGGAAAGAGATGGGTTGGAAATCAAGAGACCCATGGGCTAGTCTGGGCCACCACAAACTTGCTAGGTGGATTTTGTCAAATCACTAAACTACTTCAGTCCCAGTTTCTTTATCTGAACAGGGGGACTTTCCAAGAGGACTGTCTGGGTCCAATATTCTTGATTCCATGCTTTCGTCTTTGAAATTTTAGACCCATCTTCCATAACCCAAAGATGGTCCCTCTAGCCATCACCCCATGGACGATCTGTCATGTTCCTTCACACCCAACTTCTGGATTGTTCCCCTAGAACTTATTAACTGTCCGGTGCTGGATTCTATGGAAATCACCTGGGACAGACAATCTCCTCCAAGGTATTAACTAACATTAACCGGAGGTTGTCAGCTCCCAGGAGACCCTGCATCGCCACCAGGATTCTTACAGGCCAAAATGAGCCTTCTCTAATGATGAAATTTCAGCCCCAGACCTGAGGTGGAAGTGAAAGAGATCCCTTTCAGGATGACACTCATCAACCATTTGGAGAAAGCAAACATTCAGAAAGGAACCCCAACTATGCCAAAGATTTAGAACTGGGACAAACAGCAAAATGTGTTTGAGAATAAGACTTGATTTTAAAGCATTGTCAATGAGGCTCCGAGGGAAAACAGAACAAGACATTAAAACTCCTTCTCAGGGCTACACTGCTACAATGACCTATGAACTAAAGATGAGGAAATAATTTTCTCTCAGTACCGTGTGAAAAGGGGTCTTGCTCTGGGGAGGAGGCAAAAATTATCAGCTTGAGGAAGGGGAGACATAAATTTCATGCATTTATAGGAGGTATATAATTCTGAAATGTTGTCCTGTCACTTTCCCAATTTCAAGGCTCATTTTTTTCCAGAATGTGGCCAGCTCATATTTATTTTGTAATCTCTTTTAATTATGGAGCTTACCATATGAAAGTTATTTCCATGGTTCTTCCTTACAATCACCATAAAATTAAAGAATGCTCCTAATCTAATTTTTCTTAATCCAATTTTGTTACAAATAGACATTTGATGGAAATAACATAAAAGGAGCATTTCTCTTTTTCCCAAATGGTGAAATGAAGAGCCACATACCTGTAGTTTTGGGTAGTTGTTGAAATTGCTATTTCTGTCGTGTTGCTGTTGTTTTGAAAGATGTCTGGTAAGCTTCTCACCAACATCACAGTATTTTTGGCATTCTTTCAGTCCAGATGTGACCAAAGCCAAAATGCCCCGCAGGTGTTGTCACTGAGTTCATGTGGTAAAAATGGAAATTTCTGAGTAGTGTTGGCTAAGTCAAAGTTGCCCATCACATTTGTTTGGTGTGAGCAGCATGGGTGGAGAGTTAGGCTCTGTGGCTCAGGCTCTTGATTTACTGCCTAAAACCTCACCATGTGGGGCTGCAGTGACACAACAGAGCATCGCACACACTTGCCTACAAGGTTCTAGTGCAGGGAATCGCTGAGGTTAAATTAACATTTTCAAACAAATTCTTCCCAGACCTGAGACTGCGGGGCCCAAGTTTTATACAGAGCAGAGAGGAGTGTGAAATAACAGGGGATTATATTTCTCTTTTATATCCACCTGATTCATGCGTGTGTGCACGCACGCCCGCTCTCAAGTTTCTGCTGCAGTGAGTGCGTGGAAGACCACAAACATGACTAGTTGTGAGTCCCTGTGGTCTCTGTCAGGATTGAGAGGCGCCTATTTTGACTCTACAGCACTGCTGCTGGCCTCAGGGTTGAAATGCTTTCAAATGTCAAAGGAACCTCATCCATAACAACTCCTGCCTGTCGCAGTTCAAACACAGGGGAGAACTGGGTTCTCCTACACAGCAGATTAAGACAAGATATCGAGAGTCCCTGTTTGCTTTTGATGAGCCTCAAATAAGGCTTTGTGCGGTCTTCGGTCCATGTTTAATGACCAGCTTGCATTATTCAACTTCCAGTGAGAAGCCAGCAGCAAGGAATGATGGATGCTTTGTTTTCAATTCACTCGCACACTATGAAAAATTGAAATATGGATTCCTTTTATTGAATTTGGATATATGTTCATTTCTCACTTTTAGAAATAAAAAATGTATAGTTGAGGTAGAACATAATAAATACCAGAAAAATCCATATTTCTGTTTCTTAGTTCACATCTCTTGAGACACAAAAATGAAACCTACCGAAATGCTTACTCTCCTCTGGAGCTAAGTATCTATTGACATTTTAATACAGCACATTTGTTTTTAGGAATTTTGTTTGGTTGTATTCTGATTTATTTTAAGAAGAGACCCATGCTTGCATCAGAATATTGGACATATTCTAGAAAATGCTAAAGGCCAAACAGAAACAAGACTAAGGCAAAGAAACTTACTAGATCCCTCATTGAGTATCAGGGGAAATTGGAATCATTATACTGAGTCATTATTATTCAGTTGGTCCAGAGGAACAAATGCTATGTAGCATTCATGAAACATAGCATGAAGGCTACTGGGTTGGGTGTGGGCATTACACATTCCCAACTCAATATATTCCATTCAAAAATTTTCACAAAATGTATTTCAAATAAGTAGATGTGCTAATTTCCCTTTGATACAATATATAATCAGAGGAAAAAATTGATATAGATATTTCACTTCTTTGGAATTTAGGAAGGAGTATGCAAAATATTCTCTACTTAATGATCTAACCTCCTTTTCAGAGGAGACAAAATGTCCGGGGTTTGTTCTCTGATTTGCTATGTGAGTTGAAAATTATTGGTAGATTATCAGTCTTAGGTTATTCATATATAAAACGAAGTAATATCTAATGGCTATGTGGAGTATACTGTTAATACAAGCTGTAATAATATCAGATGCATTGGTGTACTGTCTCTTATTTAAGATTGAGAAAGAACATGTACACTCTAGTAGCAACCAGCTCTGTATGACACATGCAGGCAGACCTCATTTTATCACGTTTCACTTTACTGCATTTCGCACATGGTATGTTTTTACAAATCAAAGGTTCGTCGCAACCCTGCGTCAGGCAAGTCTATGTGCGTCATTTTTCTAAAAGCATTTGCTCACTTCAAGTCTGTGTCACATTTTGGTAATTCTTGCAGTATATCTAGCTTTTTCATCATTATTATATTTGTGATGGTGACCTGCGATCACTGAAAGCTCAGTTAATGGTTAGCTTCTTTTAGCAGTATTTTTATTTATTTTTGTTATTTATTTTTTTGATGTAGTGTTCCATGATTCATTGTTTGCATATAACACCCAGTGCTCCATGCAATACGTACCCTCCTTAATACCCGTCACCAGGCTAACCCATACCCCCACCTCCTCCCCTTTAAAACCCTCAGTTTGTTTCTCAGAGTGCATAGTCTCTCATGGTTCGTCTCCCCCTCCGATTACCACCCTTCATTTTCCCCTTCCTACTATCTTCTATTTTTTTTTAACATATAATGTATTATTTGTTTCAGAGGTACAAGTCTGTGCGATTCATGAGTCTTGCACAATTCACAGCGCTCACCATAGCACATACCCTCCAAATGTCTATCACCCAGCCCCCCCATCCCTCCCACCCCCCACCACTCCAGCAACCCTCAGTTTGTTTCCTGAGATTAAGAATTCCTCATATCAGTGAGGTCATATGACACTTGTGTTTCTCTGAATGACTTATTTCGCTCAGCATAATACCCTCTAGTTCTATCCATTGCAAATGGCAAGATTTTGTGGGGGTTTTTTGATAGCTGCATAATATTCCATTGTATATATATATACCATATCTTCTTTATCCATTCATCTGTCGATAGACATCTTGGCTCTTTCCATAATTTGGCTATTGTGGACATTGCTTTTTTTTTTAACAGACTTTTTTTTTAAAGATTTTATTTATTTATTTGAGAGAGAGAATGAGATAGAGAGAGAGAGTATGAGAGGGGGCAGGGTCCGAGGGAGAAGCAGACTCCCTGCTGAGCAGGGAGCCCAATGCGGGACTCGATCCTGGTACTCCAGGATCATGACCTGAGCCGAAGGCAGTCGCTTAACCGACTGAGCCACCCAGCTGCCCTGTGGACATTGCTTTTTAGCAGTATTTTTAAATCAAGGTATGCACATTGGTTTCTTTAGACATAATAACGTCGCACACTAATAGGGCTACAGTATAGCATAACTGTAACTTTTATATGCACTGGGAAACCAAAACATTCATCTGACTCGCTTCATTGCAGTGGTCTGGAACTGAGCCTGCAGTATCTCTGAGGTGAGCCTGAATATGGCTGATCTCTTTCTTTTAGACAGTAAGTTGAATGAAGACTGGACCAAGATTTTCTTGACCACTATATTGATTGCTACAATATTAGAGGTTCTGGGTCCATGTCTTAGCTGACAGACCTCACAAGAACCCCTGCATCCAGCATTCTCAAGCCCAGAAATTTGATAAACATTGGGAAAATCTGGGAAAGACTATTCGTTAAATGTTGTAAACCAATGTTTACAATGTTCTTCCAGGGGAAGAGATCCTGTGGCTAATCAGGCTAATAATGAAGATTCCAAGAGAAACATATGAAGTAGTAAAAAAGATGTACCAATCTATAATTTGATAAAACCATGCGGTTTCAAACACTGAGCTGTCTGAAATCCTTTTCATTTCCAAAACTAGTATCTATTAATCTTATCTGGTCACATTATTCACCAAGCATTACTGGAAAACTACAGTGACACAGTAAAAATAAAAATGAAAATTGTATGTCACCCAATGCTTTATGTTTAAATGTTAAGTTCTTAATTGATTGACTTGTGTAACCAGAAGGACTCAGATATCATCTTTAGCAACACCTTTAATTTACAGACTGAACAACGCAAATTCTTCCCCACCAAAGGGCCTTCATCCCATTGTTCTTTCTGTGCAAATGCTTTCCCTCTGCATCTTCACATGGACAGCTCTTTCTGATCCCTTGGGTCTCATGTGTAATGTCATGTTTCAGATGCACACACATTTCCTATGAACCCATCAAAAACATCTCTGTCTCCTTCCTCCCTTCCCCTGTTCCATTAGTCTCTATTATGGCATTCTACCTGTTTCCTTCATACTGACAATCATCACATTTTATGTGTGTGTGTGTGTGTGTGTGTGTGTGTGTGTGTAGACACTTTATACTTGTTTATTATCAACCTTCCTCACTTGTCTGTAAGTTCCTTGAGAGCAAACTAACCTCTACAAAGGAAGTCCCTCATACAGTGCCTAGCAAATGACAGCCTCTCAAGAACTATTCCTGGAGTGGAAGCATGAATGAGTGAAAGTTACAGGGCACCACCAAAGCTTGAGATACTCTAAGCTAGGAAGCATCGTGCGATCCAATGTGCATTTGAGAAAAGTAACTCTAGCTGCAGGATCGTGGAGGCTAGGTAAGAGAGACCAAGCAGGAGACTAGAGAACTAGAGAAGGAGGAATAAGGGGCTGAACTCAAGCAGTTATGACAGCAATGAAGACAAAAGGACAAATATAAGACTTTCACAGCAGGGAAATGATACATAGAACACAAACTTTCTGGTTGTATGTCACAGTTGAAAGGGAAGAGTTTAGGATGATTATGGTGACTTACTCATTCAACAAATAACTGGAGATATAAAAGGCATCATGGAGTTTATAGTATAAGAGAGACAACAATAAACAAATAATTATATATAAGCTAATTATTTTCTCATAGCGGAAGTAAATGCTATCCAGAAAAAAAGGTGACCAGGTGTATATGATGCAGAAGGAGGAGCAAATCTGGAGGAGGAAAATAATAAAGTCATCGGTAATGTGGCATTAATAATCCTTGTCAATCCTTCCATACGTGATAATGATCACATGTGAAAATTAAAGTAATTACTATTACTCCTTTGTGTCCCTCCTCCTTCCCAGCCAAGAACCTCAGACATGGTTCCTCAAAGGAATCTAGGGCACGAGCTAGAAGCACAAACATGGCTTCTGGCCACTAGCTGTATAATCTTGCCCTTCATTTGTTCCCTTTTGTCAAATGAAGGGTATTGTGAGAATTTATTTGCTTATTAGAAAAGAAGATTAAAATATGAAAATAAAGGGATGCCTGGGTGGCTCAGTTGTTTAAGCATCTGCCTTTGGCTCAGGTCATGATCCCAGGGTCCTGGGATTAAGTCCCGCATCGGGTTCCCTGCTCAGCAGGGAGGCTGCTTCTCCCTCTGCCTGCCACTTCCCCTGCTTGTGCTCTCTCTCTGACAAATAAATAAATAAAATCTTTAAAAAAATATGAAAATAAAAACTCAGTCCATTAAACTTTTAAAAAAGGAGGAAATTGGAACAGATGATCTCTAAGGTTTCATCCGGTTCTGCAATCCTATGTTTTTGTTGCTCAATAATTATTTGTTGATTTTATTTGATTCCTTGGGCATGTTCAGTTCACAAGTTGCTGGACATGCTTTGTCCATCTGTTCAGAATGCTTGGCTAAACAGGTCCAAGCTACATGCATCAATAGCATGGTTTGAGCACAATTCAGAATCCTCAGGTACGCCGCCAAGAGTTTGGGAGGCACCATGTCTACTGACACAGGCCATTGTGGAATGTGAGTGGGCCCAGAAAAGAATATGAATGAATGAATTTAAAAAAATCAAGAGGTTGGGGCACCTGGATGACACCCTAAACCAAAATAAATATAGACTGATGATAGCTAGCTAGCTAGCTAAAGAAGCACCAAAGAAGTACAATGATAAAATATTGTTGACTAATTTGGGCAGTTTATGGTTTCAAAATGTCTAACATTTTTTGTTTCTGCAGCTTGAGAGCTGAGCCAAACCTTCTAGTAATCTTTCCATGATGATAAGAAAAGACCAAAAGATCCATCAAGATTGGTCTATGGATTTGAGTACTTTTTAAGTGTTTCTTGTTCCATGAGACCAACAACCTGCTTTTGTGTTTTCTTACTTGCAGGCAAATGCATTCCTAACTGACATAGTACTCTACCCTTAAGCTACTTATATCTCTTTGAAAAGGCAATAGTAATATGCATAAAACATGAGAAAATAAATGAAAATTATAAAATTAAAGGAGGATATTAGAGATACAGACTAAATACCTCTGAGAGTTCAGAGAAGAAGGTGGACCAGAGATAAAAAGTCAGAGAAGAAGGCAGAGCTTGAAGGATGAGTAGTAGGATTTTGGTTTACAGAAAAAGGAGAGAAGAACCCAATAACTGAAGTGCTAGGCATTAGTCGCTGAGGAGAACCAGTTTGGCAACTGAGGCAATAAGACAAGACACATCTGGGAGGGCTTGCAAGGTCCCTAGAAGTCAGGCCATTTAAGATTTTTGAGCAGTGGATGAAAATGGACTTTCCCAATGCATAGCTCATAATATTTTTTAAAGAAAAATTGTCAAAGTGATGTAACAATATAAACTTTAAAATATTTTTCCTTAAGGAAAGAGGGAAGCATGAGGAGATTTGAGCATCCGTTTGCCCTTCCCATTATAAAATATCGGTTTACCTTAATTCATGAGTATGTGTTTATCTGTTCCACTGGTCTGAAAGGGAAATGACATGATTAAAGCTTTGGGTGAAAATAGTTTTTTTAAAAGAAACTCATTCTGGAGCCAAGAGCTGCCAGTCACTGTTCAGAGACAGCCGGGATGGGTAGATTAAAGCTTAAATGAAATTCGTGCAAAAATGCATCTGCCATGTTTTAAGGCTATAATGGGAAACACCAAGATCACACATAAAACTCTGAGAAAAAGATGAGGCTCAAAATTGTTATCAATTACCTCCATATTACTTTTTATTCTGGGAATCTTGACTGATCAGATAGCCAAGAAGGCAGGCTAAGATTTCAGACTCATCGATTTTCTTTTCACTCTTTTGTTTAAGAGCCAGACTCCGGGCTTCAGATAACAGTGATTTAGAGATTTGGTCTCATTTTATAGGCAGCGCAGAATTTGTGCTGTCCAATAACTGGAGACAGGCTAGATTATTATCTTTTAGATTTGAAGATGCAGGACCAAGGGGACCCAAAGTGAGATCCAGGGCCACTGCCTCTGTATTTATTTCTTTGGACAAGCTCATAAAGCCCATACATTCATAATCCTCCTTCCCCACTCCCTGTACCACGAATCCCCACCATCACTGTCATCACTGTTAAATCCATATCAAAAAGTGGCCAGCAAATCAAAAGGATGCCAGTAAGTTTCCGACTCATCATTCTCAGCCTGGCCTGACCACCGTGTGAGCACCTTACACAGGGTAGAAATAGTATTTGTTGATAGAAGGGACGTGTTCCTTACCCTCTCTCCAAGTGTTCTCAAAAGTATTTTCTAGATGTGAGATGTGAGATGTAGACAGAAGCAAAAGTAACTCCTGATAACCTAAGAGTTCAGGCTAAAAGAATATTCACAGTGCCAAATTTTCTACATTTCTTTTCTTTCCACACACACACACACACACACACACACACACACACACACACACACACAACCGAATCCTCCTTCTAGACTGAGATTCTCATTTGTGGAAAATAACTTTGTTTGTAAAAGAGTTCTGTTTGTTTTGTTTTGGTATTATCAGTGTATCTTTTGGAATAGCAACATGTTCAATAGAATATCAGTGTGATGGGGTGCCTGGGTGGCTCAGTCAGTTAAGTATATGATTCTTGATCTCAGCTCGGGGCTTGATCTCAGGGTGATGAGTTCAAGCCCCACGTTGGGCTCTACACTGGGCATGGAGCCTACTAAAAAAAAAGAAGATGAAGAAGAAGAAGAAGATGAAGCTGAAGGAGGAGGAGGAGGAAGGAGGAGGAGGAGAGGATCAGTGTGGTTGGTCCAAGTGCAGATTCTAGAGACAGACAGTGGGAGTCTGAATCCTAGTTGTAGCACTTAGTTGTGTGACCTTGAACGAATTACTTCATTTCTCTGTGCCTCAGTTCACCCATCTGCAAACAGGAATAATACTAATGCCTACCTCATGTGTTTATCATAAAGATTAAATGAATTAATATCTTTAAAGTGCTTGGAGAAGTGTCTAGAATTTGATGAGAGCTACAGAAGTATTAGCTCTCATTATTAAAATTTGATCTATTGCCACATTCATCATTCAGTCCTAGGGTACCCATGATAGATACTAGTCTGAAAACTGGGAACATTGGGTGAACAGGACAGATGAGCACCTTGTGCTTACACTGTAGTTGGGGAGGTAGATAATAAACAAAATAAATAAACAAACATTATTTCAGAGAATGATGAACACTATGAAGAAAATGCCAGTGGGTGATGTCACAGAGGCTGGCTGGGGTCAGGAGCTGGCTAAGCTTCAAGTGGGTGGGCAGAATATCCGCTCTTTATGACACTATTGCTGAGACCTCAGTTACGTCTCCTGTGCAAGAAACACTAACCAGAAGCAAGTCGTGGTATTCTCCATTCCCCCAGGATCCATTACAGTAGGTCCTTCTGTTACAGTGGGTCCTTCCTTTAAATATATATATTTAAAGATTTACTTATTTATTTGAAAGAGAGAGAGAGAGAATGGGGAGGGGGAGAGGGAGAGAGAGAATCTCAAGCAGACTCCCCGCTGGAGCATGGAGACTGACGTGGGATTCTATCCCACGACCCTCCTGAGCCAAAACCAAGAGTCGGGTGCTCAACCCACTGAGCCACCCAGGCACCCCTACTACAGATATATTTAAGGGCAGTGAACATAACATTTAAAGACCAACAAATCTGAAAAGAAAAGTAGGGGTTCAGTCCTTCCGACAGTCACCCCAAATCAAGGCACCAACAGGAAACAGACAGCAAAGAATAGCGAGGGACCCTCACTGCTCCTTTTCCTCCATCTCATCCTGCTCTACTCAGGCAGTTCAGACTCCAGACACCCATGTCCTGTCATCAGTCAACTGCAGGAAATTTTTAGAAATCATTGCCCAATCTGCAAGGACAGGAGGTGGAGGAAATGGAAAAGTGAGAGAGGGAGGAAGTTCTGCTCCTTGGTAGATGATGGAAATCAAGGAAAACATTACTGCTTGTGTTTGTTCAGTCCAGGCACCTAAAATTTTGGTGTGGGGGAATAAAGGCTGTTATCTTGTGGAAATGGAACAAACTTCACTAGGTTGGAATGTTAATCTTGACTCTTATGGGAAGAACATGGTTGGAGCTGTACTTTGCAAGTGGCCATTGCTATTTTTCATTTGCAACAGAAGTTACTTTCATGTGTTTAGTCTATTTTCATTTACCAAGTGCCCTTATACACAGATAGGATAAATTTTATTTTAATCCTATTTTCCGGCTCAGAGCCCTTAAAAATGCCAGTCCTAGACCTGCAATTCACCCTGCTCTTCCCTTGGCAGATGCCTCCTCATATTTTGGACACATCCTCCTCAGAGAGACCATCCCCAGCCACCTCATCTCAAAGGTGCTCCCACCCACTCAATTTCCCAATGCTGGGATTTTAATTTTCTTTGGAACTCTTACCCAAAGGTGTAATTATGCATGTGTTTGCTTACTTCTTTTTGGCTAGCTTCCTCACTTGACGGCAGGCTCTACAAAAAGGCGGCATTTATGTCTACTTTATCTACCAACACATACCCAAAGCTTTACCAAATGCTTGGCACATACGAGATGCTCAATACTTGTTGAATAAAAGAATCTATACCACAAACTTGAGAAGTGGGTGTTTTTACAAATGAAGAAACTGAATCCCCAAGGACTGATTCCTTTCCCAGGGACACAGGACTCACATCTGGTAAAGCTGTGACTCTAACTCGGGGCCTCTGAATTTTGTTTTTGGGGCTCTTTCTGCCACATACCATAGAGAAAGCAACTCACAAATGACTATCAAGGGCACTAAAAAAAGAAAAAAATGTGGAGTTTCCAAGTATCCCAGTGAGAGGCTGTGATATTGAGACTTACAATGAACAATATATATTTGTTCAACATATATTCCTCCTTGTTTCTGGCACAGAGCTCCTAAAACCCTTGGAATTTCCTAAGATAGCTTTCATTATGTTAATTAGATGGCTTTTGGACCCCACCTATGGATGGGCCTGGCTGCCCAGAGAACCAACATTGTCATTAGAGGCTTGGAACTTTCAGTCCCAGCCCCTGACCTCCAGGGAGGGTAAGAGGAGCTGGAGGCTGAATCAATCACTAAGTAGCTAATGACTTAATCAATCATGCTTATGTAATGAAGCCTCCATAAAAATCCAAAGGGATGAGTTTCAGAGAGCTTCCAAGTTGAAGACAGGAAGATCTGGGAATGGAGGCATAGCTGGAGAGGGCATGGATGCTCCATGACCTTTCCCTATACCTCGCCCTAGGCATCTCTTCCATCTGGTCGTTCCTAAGTTACATCCTTTTATAATAAACTAGTGATCTAGGAAGTAAAATGTATCTCTGAGGTCTGTGAGCTGCTCTAGCAAATTAATCAAATCTAAGGAGGGGGTCATTAGAACCTCCAATTCATAGATGGTCTGTCAGAACTGAGTTGAATTGTAGGACACCCCACTGGTGTGGGAGAACAGCTTTGGATGTGCAGGGAAAAGCCCCACACATTGCAATTGGGGTGCAGAATGTTTTAATTGGGGTGCAGATGCAGATTAAAGCAGATGATACCTTGGAATCAGAATGCAAATATCTTTACCACAGAGAGGAGCCAACAGTCTTGCCCAAGATACACTCAGCAGCTCTGGGTAAAAAGGTTTTCATGTGTCTTCAAGTCCCACTGCTGGTCTCAGGTGGCATTTGAGACCATGCACTTTGGGGTCAGATCTCTGGTTCTAACCCCAGGGAGACCACTTACTAGCTATGTAAATTTGGAGAAGTTATTCATGTTTGTGCCTAGTTTCTTCTTCTGTAACACGGAAAAGATAGTCACACACACCCCACAGTGTTGACACCACATAGACTCTGCTTAGGATACAAGGGAGGCACTTAATAAATGTTGAATCAATACTGAAGGAACCTACAGACATATTTCTTCTGTGTGTAAAAAGTCACTCTCTTAAGTAGCAGGGTGGTGATCAAGGTGAAAATGGTTGAAAATGCATGGGTAATTTTTTAGGACTCTTAACCATGCTATTGTCCTTTTATGTGGTAATCCATTTAATCAGAATGATTACAATCCCCAAGCTATAAAGCAAACTGCTTTATGCAATGACCATTGTGCTTTACCATGTGTCCCTGTATCACTATAGTTTCAAGCAGCTACGTTTTTAAAAAACTTTTTCAGCTGCTGCACACCCAGCATGATGCCTTAAGATGCAATATGTCAGGTGAAAATGAAAAACACATGTTTTTTCAGCACTTGGTTTCAAGTATTCTTGGTTTTCCAAAAAACACAGATTTGAGAATAAGATTTTCAAACAGAATAGACCAAAATGTAGATTTCCCATTGTTCCTGAAGTTGCTGTTAGGAGTAAGTAATTAATCAGCTGGTATTAGAAGTGAACAATATTTGAGACTTTCACAGATCAGGTGATACTAGACAATCGTGATGAATTCTAAAAACTATCAAACTGGGTTGTTTAGTCTGAAAAAAAAAAGTTCAAGGGAAATAAGACAGCTATCATTTGGGAGAAGGGATAAAGGGGCTTACTGTTAGGTCAGATGGGTAGAACTCAGTTCTATGGGTAGAAATCCCAGAAAGAAAAAAAAAAAAAAACATACAGCATACCTCATTTTATTGTGTTTCATATTGCACTTCACAGATACTGTGTTTTTTACAAATTGAAGGTTTGTAGTAGCCCTGTATTGAACAAGTCTATTATTGCCATTTTTCCAACAGCATTTGCTCACTTCATTTCTCTGTGTCACGTTTTGGTAATTCTCACAATATTTCAAACTTTTCCATTATTATTATGCTTGTTACGGTGATCTGTGATCAGTGATTATGACTTGCTGAAGGCTTAGATGATGGTTAGCATTTTTTAACAATAAAGTGTTTTTTAATTAAGGTCTATACTTTTTTAAACATAATGCTATTGCACACTTAATAGACTACGGTATACTGTAAACATAACTTATATGCACTGGGAAACCAAAAAATTCACTTGACTCACTTTAGTGTGATATTCACTTTATTGGGGTGGTCTGGAACCAAACCCACAATATCTCTGAAGTGTGCCTATAACTGGCTCCACAGAAGCTATCCAAGTGGCCATCACAGGCCCAAGGTGCTGTAGGGGCCAATGAGCACAGAGTGTCACAGAATGACTTGGCCAGAAACTGGACAGCCACATGTCAGGACTGTTTGGAAGTTATCTATTGGATAAGAAGGTTGGCCTGGGAGACCTCTGAGGGTCCTTCCAACCTTGGGAGTCCATGTTTTCTAAATGTGTCATAGAAGTCCATCCTTCCAAATCTATGCTCCTTTGTCCATCACTGGTCAAAAGTTCTATGTCTACAGATGCATAATCAATACTGAAGCCTCTCTGACTAACGGTGGAAACGCAACATAGCAAAGAGCCTTTACATGTTAATGATATCTCTGGTAAACAACAACTAACTTTTGCAGTTAATGGACACCATCCCTTATACAAAGCTGAGACAACTCTTCAGAACATCTGAATCAAGGAGGGTCAAGCTTTGAGAAGACCTGTGATTCTTAAGCAAACATTATCTGAGAAGGAGGATGCTGTGGCTCTACATTTAAGGGGACCTTTCTAACTCTAGAAGGCCAACGAGTTTTCTGAAACAGCACAGACCCTTCAGCCGCTCGCTCTCCTGCTATCCTTTGGAGCAAAGAAACTCCCTGCTTGCTAGCTGCCTGTTCAGCTGTGATACAGAGCTGTTTGTGGGCTGCCCCAGAGCCTCTCTGGCTGGGCCTACAAAAGTCAGAAAAAAGAGTGTAGGAACCAGCAGCTGCTGAAGAGGTTGGCTGACCTGTACACTGAGTCCACGATTCCAGAACAACTCTCCAAGGAAAGGGTGGAGGTGAAAGGAAGATGGGGCAATAAATTAGTCATTTGGACTTCCCTACACGGACTTCCTCTGTGTGTCCATCCTCACCTCTTTCTTAACATACTTCACTGGATTTATACCAGTAAACTAACTCTTGCTGAGTGCTTACCATGTGCTAAACAATTCTCTAAGGATTTTTCATGTATTATCTCACTTAACCCCCTTTATCAATTCATTAATCTCAATTTAATTCAACTTGTGAATGAGTATTTTTATTATATCAATTTTCAGAGACATAAACTGAGGTATCATTTAGCCCAAGATCACACAGTTGTAACTGGTGAACCCACTGTTTAAAAACAGATAGTCTGATGTAGAAGCCTGGGCTCTTAACCACTATCCACTCATTGGGTAGGAAAAGAGGGACATGAGGGAGAAGAGGTATTAGAAGTCTGGCTTCTGGTTGTTGTTGTTGTTTTAAATTTGATTATTTGTTTTTAATGTAGTTGAATCTATCAATGTTCGATGCCTGTTTAATGGTCTGGTGTTTCCCACCAGACTGTACTCCATGAGTCAGGGCTGTCCTTCCTGCTTCTCAACTATTAGTGGAGCATCTGGCCAATAATAGGTACTTGGTCAATGTTTGCTGAATGGATGAACACAGCAGAGGAAATGTCTAAAAGGATTTTACTAGAAAAGTCAGAGAAATAGTATATTGAAAGCACTAGCAGGCAGCAGATCATCTCCAATTTTTCAGGTGCTACTCTCTGACTCATCAGTCTATCACTTGACCGCCAAGTCCCCTGATTTCCATGCTACCCAGCCATCTTCCTGCAGGACACAATGTTCTCTGAATTCGCATTTTCCTCTGTCCAGTTCTGACTCTACTGTCATCTCCTCCTTCTCTTACCCCTTGATTTCCTGGCCATGTCCCCTGGGTACTGGAGGAGGCTGTTTATTTCCTGTAGTTGCTGAAACATCTTCTGGAAGGTTTTGAGGGCAAAGTAGATTGACAGATGCTAAGCCTGCTGGAGCAAATCAGAACTATGAGAGGTGACCAGACAGGAGCTGGACAATAAGCAGGCACAGTGGGTTGCTGTGGCAGCCCTGGCAGTAACAGGTTTCAGTAAATAAGTAGAAGTAAGTTCAGGAAACCTACATGGTCTTTTCATATGTGCTGTTAAGTGCAGACCACAAAAGTCCCTGGTGGCTCTCTGTCTTTGGGGTCTTAGAGATGAGAGATATCAGAATCACTCCTCACTGGCACCCCTGAAAGATGAGTTGATAAAGTTGGCCAAGATCATAGTAGTGATAGTTAGAATGAGAGAAATTCCCTCCTCTGAACTGGGAACTTTCTTGAACATTGCAGAAGAGAAGAAAGAAAGCAATTAGTGTTGCAGGGTAGCAGGTAGATCAGGAGCTTTCATGTACGTCATTTAATTGGTAAAACAGTACTGGAAGGTAAGCATTAGTATATCTATTTTACAGATAAGAAATTTGACTCATCTCCAAACTCAACACAGTAATAGTAGCCCCTGCATTTTATACTAAGCCACATACAAATTTTGATTTCTTAAACAGCCAGTATGCACCAGGTACTGTTGTGAAAAACGATTTCCGGTGATTGCCCTGGTTTGTCTCGGGCTGAAGATAAGCCAGGACGCCTTAGCCACAAAGCATCGACCTCTTGCAAAGGTTGTGGTCAGAGGAGGTCTGGGGAGCACTTCAAAGGTGCCATGAACTTCATCCTTTATCTTTAATCTGGGGATGACCATAACTGTATAGAAAAAAAACCCTTTTCACATTTCAAGAGACAGGTCATGGGAATTACAATTGGCCATTTACATGAATTTTATATATTTCTGAGCCAAGACCTTTCAGGGTCTTGGTATTCAGATTTAAGCCAAAAGATTAATTTAGCCCAGTGTTTCTTAACCATGACCTCACATTAAAAAAAAAGAAGAAGAAAAGAAAGAAAAAAGAAAAAAAGCAAGCTGATGCCTGGGCTCCACCCCAGAAGAAATGATTTAAATTTTCTAGGGGTGGGGCCCAAGCACTTGTATTCTTTTCAAGCCCCTCAGGTAGCCAGGGCTGAGCCACTCTTTAAACTAATGGCCTGCGTGCCATCTTATCCGATACAAAGATTGAAGCTCAAGTTGACTTGAAATTTCCGGATGCTCTTCCATCTTGAAGGCTGGCTATCAGAAACTCCAAGCTGACAATAACAAGGCAACTACAATGGAGATTTTGGAATGAGTGGCCAACAGCCAGGGCAAAAGACAGGGAAAGAAAGATTATATGAACCGCCATGCTAATTATGGAAAACGAGACACTCTGGCAGAAGGCCAAGGGCGTGGCTGAATGGAGAGGGGTGGGGAACAGGAAAAATTTTAAGAAATTAGAAATTTTAATAACTTTGACCATCAAGGGTTGCAACTGGATGCTGAATTGTTTCTAACTTACTGCAAGCCTTGAGAGAAAAAACAGATGAGGAAAGAAACTCTTGTATCACATTCTGGCTGCTTTTCATTTCTCAAGCTTAGGAACAGAAAGGAAATGAAGCCTTCCTGGGGCTCCTTTCCCCAAATCTAATTAAGGCCCCCACAGGCTCCCATTCTGAACACCAGGGGGAGTAAGACACATTCAGCCTCCTTCACAAGGCCTTAGAACATAAGAAAGAACCTAATTCTTGCTTACTGTTTAGATCCCTTCTTGAATAAGCTCTTCCTTCTCTCTCAGGCTAAAGATGACAATCTACTTGTACTCATTTAAAAGAGCAAGTAAACATCCTTTAATAGCAGTAAAATCGATTCTATTCTATCACCCCACAGTTTAAAGTGGTGCAAAAGGAGAGGGGTTGTGAGAGCAGATGCTGAGCCCCATTCCTCGGGTTTAAATCCCAGAAACAGCACTTAGGAGCCACGTCACCATGGGCAGGTTACTTAACCTCTCATACCTCAGTGTTCCTGTTTGTAAAATGGGCATAATTATCATAATGCATCTCATAGGATGGTTGAGCAGATTGATGGATTGACACACATAGCACTTAGAACAAGTCCGGCATATAGTAAGCAGTAAATGAGGATTAGCTAATGCAATTACCAAAAAGAATACCAGGAAATTTCTATTGAAATTCGAACTCTTCCATATTTCAATCTTTCCAAGGATTTTATATTAAAAACCATACAACTCAAATAATAAAGCCAATGGAGTCTTTGATAAGAAATGATATGTTAAGGCAGAAACAAGTGTCATTTTTCATACACAACAAATGTTACTTGTCCTAGTGATCTATAATAAGAACATACAGGAAATAATGAACTACATTATCATACAACAGCTACTATATATTTTAAATATAAGACAGCACACCCCCAAAGAATGAACTACTAAAACGAGCACACCAGAAGGAAGAAAGACAATAATCTGTTAGGATCTCATTATCATAAACTTTCCCCAGAGGATGTAAGAAATTAGGTGAAGAAAAGGAACATATGGTAATGACAACTTATATACATTTTTACTCTGGCAACAGCCAAGGAGACTCTAACAGTAGTTATTTCGCTAAAATGCATGTACTTTTATGATTCCACAAAACTGTTTTGATTGGAATAGATTATCCTCCATGATGCTACAACATTTTAACAAAATGAGAGGCCAGTAAGGAAACCCAGGGTCGATTTTCCCCACATGAAGACTGATGGCACATTTTCCATGGACGGAGGCCACGGAATAAACATTGCTGTATCAAGCATTCCTGACGATGAGGGAGAACTCCACTTGCGTGTTTTTTTGTACTAGAGCACATAACTTTTTTCCCCTGTGGATCTTCAGCGAGGCAAGGCAGTTGCCTTGGCTGTATGGAATTCAGCAAACAGAAATGCATGACCAGTGACCACACACTTGCATCTGGATGAGGTTTTGGCTGACAGCGCTTTGGGATTTTAACTCCAGCCACTAACAAGGATCCCCTTCTTTTTGACTATATAAGTCAACTCTGAGAACCACAGGGTAGCATGAATGTTTTTGTAGTCTTTCCATGTCTACCAAGCCCTGAGAGTGTAGGTAGCAGAGATCAACTCTCTGGTCCTCTGTACCTCTTGTAGTTGGAGGTACCAATTTTTCTGGCAAGAAATCAGAATGATGGGGGAGGGGGCATCTTAAAAAGTCGAGTGAAGCTCATCCTTTTCGCTGTTCCATCCACATATGTGGGGAAAATGAATAAAGATACACAGTGGTCGAAGCATGGCCTGCGTCTGGGATTGGATCCAGGTCCACACCTACTAACCCTGGAACTTGGGATCAGTTGTTGAATCTCCCCAAGCCTCGTTTCCTCATCTGTAAAATGGGGGTAACAGCAGTCTCTTCTTTACCAGGTAGTCATGGGAATTAGACAAGATGGTTTATAAAATGCTTCATCCTATCCTACACTGTATCTTTAAATCTTCCCTAAACACCTATGATGCAGACACTATTATACTCATTTTGCTGATAGGTAACCAAGGCTCTGAGACATTATGGACTGGCCCACAGTCACCCAGCAGGTAAGTGGAGGAAGCTAGGGATGGGCCCAGGATTGCTCCAAAGTTAGCGCTCATCACCACTGCCCTACGCACTCACTGGCCCACATATCACAAAATCCCAGAAAGGACTAATGGACTTCCCATCTGAAGCAGCCCTTCCTTTAACAGGACAGGAATAAAATTAAGAGCTATTCAGTCATCAGGCCAAACCACTCTAAACTAAATTTGAGGGTAGAAGGTGTACAAGAAACCAGTTCTTCAGACTCTTTGCTCAGCGATTTTTCCTCTGTTGGCTCATATCCACACAAAGGAAGAGCAAAGAGTAAATTGAGAAAAATGTTCAGCTTACACACTAAACTTACAAGAGTACTGACTGGGATAAGGCAGAGGTAGAGGGGTAGAGAAGGAGCCAGACAGACCCTGCTTTTGTACAAAGCCTGTTAGTTTAGTATCTTAAAATGCTGGTAAAATGCAGTATAAAATCCAACCGCAAAAAAGTTGAGATTTCCAAACCTGTTATTATTAATTAACTGTTCGTTTAAATATCTGTTAGCAAAAAAACAATAGGGCTTAGTCAAACCAAACAACAATTAGCTTTTTCAAGTGTAAACAAAAAACTAGCTCACGAATTCCCACTCGTTCTTCCCTGATTCTGACATCAAATATACATACTCAAAAACTCAAAAGAGTACATTAAAATGAGTGAGTTACTAAATGCCTGCTTCTTTTCTGGCTTCAGAATTTGCACAAATTGGACCTGTAGAGCACAAAGGTTTTGCTTATTTAACTGGCCTCAACATTCAGTTTGCATTTCTGCATTGGTCTATGTATTTGAGAATGCTTTCTCTATTTGTATGAATTTAATACTATCCGTTTAGATTGAATACCTGTAGAGGGCAGTATGCCATATTTATTTAATAGATGGATCCATAGAATTCCTTACTCACAGTGGTGGTAGTCACCACCACCATCATCATCATCATCATCACCATCATCACCATTGTTCTTATCGGATTCCTGGGTTTCAATCTTAGAGAAAATTTCTATTGCAAAGTTGCAAAGTAGGAAATAGGCATATAATTTTTTTTCTGAATATTAATTGCATTCAATTTTTTCTGACTTATTATTTTCCTTAAAACTCAAAAGGTTTTCCCAGTTGCACACCACAAAACTCCTTTACTATGTAAAATGTTGGCACAAAATTTTGCCGTTCTGCTATTTAAATAATTCAAAACATTTTAACACAAAATGCAAAGACGTATCACTAACAGGGAGCCATGGGCGGAGGAATTGAACAGAAAGAAAGTTCCTCACTGAGATATGTTTTCACTCACACTAGCCTGTGGTCAGAAACAAACACTCCCTGTAGAATCTGTTTCTTTAAGATTCTAAAAATAAATTGATCTGTAAGTGACTTTGCTGTAATACATACAGTGAGTCAGATCAAGGAATAAGAGCCATTTATAGAATGTGAACTAAGCACTGGCCTGAGACACCCATTTAACCCTCACCAAACAGAGAAGAGGCATTTCAGATCGGGCAGAGTTTAATCTGTAAAGCTATTCTGAAATATAAAGATTCTTTAATTATATTAGAATATGACCAGAGGCTACCTTAAGGTCAAAACATTTGGTAGCAGGACGAGCCATATGCGTGGGTGCCAGTGTCCATCTATGGGCGCACACTTGGACCCATACTTCCTATAGATCTATCCATCTTCGTAGGCATGTAGGGAGAGACTATATTAGGTGCAGAGTAATAAGTTGTCATCCCATACGTGCTCCTATAAAGAAGTAGGTGGGAGTGTTTTGACTTGCATTGTACAATGGTTTAGAGTCAATCTGTACAACCATAAATAAGTCATTTAATATCTCCGAGCCTCATTTTCATTTGTAAGATGTAAATATAGTCCTGACCTCAGGAGGTTGATGTGAGGCTTAAATAAGGTAATGCATATAAAGCACTCAGTACACATAATAAAATTTTAAGAAATGTCAGCTACAGTTCTGCTCTCTTCAGTCCTGGCAGTGATAGGATGGTATGGTTTCCCACTTCTTTGGGTGTTCCTTGATTGCTAGAGCATGCCTTCGAAATCCTGAGCTGCCTCAGGAGGCATGTCTGATGGCTACAAGTTAGTAAGCATTTTCTTACCCCTCCTGCACGGCCAATGTAATGAACATCACTAAGGGATGTATGATTGGAGGGAAGAAGGTTGTGTGTGTGTGTGTGTGTGTGTGTGTGAGAGAGAGAGAGAGAGAGAGAGAGAGAGAGAGAGCATGAGAGGGAGAGGAAATGGGAGGAGAGGAGAGAGGAAGGAAGAGAGAATATCTATGTGTGTAAGAATTCATGTCGGGACAAGAGGAATTTGCCACCCTCTTCACCTGACTTTCACTCACAGGCAAACATGTCAACATTGCCTGCACACAGATCTCAAACCTGGCACAGTGTAAAGAGCTGCACTGCAAGGACTATGACTTCATATCACAGCGTTAATCACTGACCTCCGCCTTAGCAATAAGATCTGTTTTGGCCCTTGTACAATTAGAATCCACCTGAGGCTTCCTAACCATCTACTTGATAGCAAATTGGCAGTGAGTATTAGGAAATTGCACGCTAGTGTTTGGATGAGTCTTCTCTATTGATATAGTTTATTTGGATTATAGGGTCTTCCTCAATTAAGACAATAAATCAGACATTCTCATTTTCTTTTCACCTCTGTATACATGTTGCCCTTAATACATTAAGTTGCAGTCAGAATTCACACTGGTATGACGACACCATCCTGTCTTTCAGGTGTGGTTTCAGGGTCACAAGGACACTTGTGTCTGGAAGGTTGACTTCACAGCACACCACAGACACACTCTGTTACTCAGGGGGGTGAGATCATGGTGCTGGCATGAATTTATCGCTCTTTTAAATGAATGGGGTTGAATTCAATCTACTGACCTTGATTGGGAGGCTAGTGATACAGGCTGTGTGTTAAACAAAACAGGACAAAATAAACAAGGGAAAACCACAGCGCATGCAGCTACTTTGTTCAGAAGGTGACACTACTGAATTTGGTGTGTGAAGGTCTTGTCACATGGAAGTCTAGAAATAACTATGACCTAAGCATGGGGGTAGGAGACAACCCATTTAGAAATGAATGGACACATTCCATTGTAGCTGTATAGTGGTTAAAATCTATTTTGGGGCAAAAGGGTTATTGTAAATACTTTCCTTTGTTTGTAACTATCATAACACAAACTTTCTGGTTCTCAGCATTTTTCAGTAACCCTGTATTCTAATAATAGTTTATATACCACCTGACCAGGCAAACATTCTACCAAAAAGGCAGGATTCCCTGTGACTCCTCTGAATCCCCAGGGCTAGCCAAGCCTAGATTGTACCTCATGAATGGTCTTAGTTGGGACATTCCTAGGGGCTTCCCCAGTCTCACTACACAATTCCAAGGCCACTCAGTTCTGGGGGCCCTCGGAAGATGCTGCCATATCAGCCATGGGGAAATGTTCATGTCATTCTGAAATTATTTTGGAAGTAGAGATTTAACATAACTTTTTCAATTAGCATTCAATTCCAAATTTGGGACTAAGTTTTGGTGGAATTCATTTTAGGGGTTTCTTGTTGGTTTTGTAAAATGTTAATGCCAGCAAGCACTTCTTCATGTTCAATATCAACTGGATCATAGACTGTGTTCCTTTTTTCATTTGATTCTCCCTTGGTAACAGCGTTTCTGTGGCAGAGAGCATGGCAATCTATATAGACACTTCCAAACTCTAAAGTGGTCAGTCTGGCCTCCTTTCCCTTGATCACGATGGCTCTGGACGCCAATAAGAGGGTCAAAATGGGAGGAGCCTAGGGCCAGGTATGGAAAAGGGAAGAGAAGAGGAATTTTCCGAATATTTGATTCCTAAGTGTCTCAATAGGGCCAAATATAAATTTTATTTAGAAATGTCACATACTATGAACAACTTTATCACTTAAGAAGATTCTTTCCAGAGACAATGATGATCTTTCATTAGTCACCAAGCCTGTGTGAAGACCTGGAGATACCAAGACATGGCCCTGGAAGGGTCACAGAAAAAGTGGACTCTGTAACGTTCCCTTTAAAAATAGAGTTCTCTTGTAGCACTGCTCACTGAGATATTCGTTATAAATGGGACCACCTCTTCCAAGTGGATTTAGTTATTGAAGAAATGAAAGGAATTCCTTACAATGCAGCTTTTCTCATCAGATGGCTCCCAAACAAAGACTTCAACAATATCAACATAGAGTGCTCTGGATTAGTTATTTTTGGCATTTCCAAAGAGCAGTTTCCTTCTATTTCTGCTACCTCAATAACAGAGAATAAATCAGAGACTTGGCATTGACTACTTCACCGAGCTATTAATTTTTAAGTCTTTCGCTGATTGGGTTCCAACTGTATATTTGATGGAGACAATTCTTATTTATTGTTTAAATCAAACAATAATTTAAGCCAACTCATCAGTTTATTATATCAAAATCTGTTTGCTATTGAGTAGGATTTAGTTTAAGATGGAGGCTTCCCGGAGATCGAAGTCTGAGGTTTAATGAGAACATCCTATCCTACAAATGACATCAGAGTACCCAACTATTTGGGTACTTACCTGGTAAGGTACCAGGGTCCTGTTATTGATAAATTTGCACAAAATAATTTACCACATTAATGCCTCTGTCTTCCTATCTAATTATTTCTTGTGTTTAACCTCTTATTTAAATATTATCTAAAGGTCACTAGCCAATTCTGCATCTAATGTAAAAATGTACTACTAGGTTTGCATCCTGTCAGACTTAAGAACTGACCAATTCTGTGAGGATGATATGAATAGCAATACTGGAACATATTTTTTCCCTACATTTAGAATCAGGATCAGACCTTCCCAATTTTCAGAACCATTTAAATTTTTTTAATTTTATTGTTGTAAGAACACTTCACATGAAATCTACCCTCTTAATATACTTTTAAGCATACTATTATACTTTATTACACATTATTATATATTATTATTGCTCCTTATTACACATTATTGTTGATTATAGGTACAATGTATAGCAGTTCTCTAGAGCTTATTCATCTTGCTTAACTGACAGTTTACACTCTTTGATTAATAACTCTCCATTTCCCCTTTCCCCAGGCCCCTAGAAACCACCATTCCACTCTTTAATTTTATGAATTTGACCATTTTAAATACCTCATATAAGCAGAATCAGCAGTATTTGTCATCCTGTGACTGGCTTGTTTCACTAAGCATAATGTTTTCATGGCCAACAAGTATATTAAAAAGAATGCTCAATGTCATTAACCATCAGGGAAATGCAAATCAGAACCACAATGAGATATTGCCTCCCACCTGTCATGATGGTTATTGTCAAAACAAAACAAAACAAAACAAAATACAACCAGACAACAAGTGTTGGCAAAGCTAGGGAGAAACAGGAACGCTTGCACCTTGTTAGTGGGAATGCAAAATGGTGCAGCTACTATAGGAAATATTATGAAGGGGGCGCCTGGGTGGCTCAGTCGGTTAAGCATCCGACTCTTGATTTAGGCTCAGGTCATGATCTCAGGGTCATGAGATGGAGCACCAACGTCGGGTCAGGCTCCATGCTCTCAGCATGGAGTCTGCTTGAGTTTCTTTCTCCATCTCCTTCTGCCCCTCCCCCCACCCCCCCCCTGTGTCTCTCTCTCACCTCTCTCAAAACAACAAATAAGTAAATAAATCTTTTTTTAAAAAATAAAATAGTATTAAGTTTCCTCAAAAAAAAATAGAAATGCCATATGATTCAGGAATCCCACTTCTGGGTATTTATTCAAAAGAATGGAAATCAGTATCTCAAAGAGATATTAGGACTCCTATGTTCATTGTAGCACTATTCACAGTACAAGAATGTGGAAACAACCTAAATGCCCATCGAAAGATGAATGGACAAAGAAAATGTGGTTTACAACGGAATACTATTCAACCTTTAAAAAGAAGTTAATTCTGCAATATGCAACAGAGCCATGTTCTTTTCAGAAAAAAAGTAACAATATTTGAGCACTGACGATGCTAAGTGCTTCAAATGCCTTATTTCACGTAAGCCTTGTAAACACCTATAAAGTTTATTATAATTATGTACCCATTTTTTCAGGTGAGAAAACAAGGCTAAGAGCAACTCAGTCACTTGCTTAAGGTCTAGAGCAGTAAGTGGTAGAGACAGCACTCGAGCCTACCTCTACTGACTGTAGGGAAGTTCTGTTTATCTCTGAAGATGTAATCTCCTCAAATGCAAATCTTTTCAAATCTAAAAACATTGAAAAAGTAACTTAGGGCGCCTGGGTGGCTCAGATGGTTAAGCGTCTGCCTTCAGCTCAGGTCATGATCCTGGGGTCCTGGGATCCAGATCCATATCAGGCTCCCTGCTCAGTGGGGAGCCTACTTCTCCCTCTGCCTCTGCCTCTCTTTCTGTCTCTCATGAATAAATAAAATATTAAAAAAAAGAAATATAAAAAAATGAAAAAGTAATTTATTCTGAATTTTCTAGAAAAATCTATGAGAAGATTGCAAAAATTATTTCTCTTAGCTATACAGGTTGAATATATCCCTACCTCAAACTATTATTGTTTTGAGTATTTTCATTAAATCAGGTCCATTTTATTATAATGATGGCTAACTTATGCAGAAATTTACAAGCTGTTGTCAAATTTCATTTTTTTAAAAAGTCTCTTGCATTGAGGCATGAGGATGAGCTCTGAGAAAAGTAACTACTTGCTAGAAACTGTAAAGGACAAGAATAACTCATTACATTTTTACAATGTTCTAGAGATAACACTAATTTTTATAGTTTTTTTTTTACATGAGATAGGCAGAAGAGTCGCTATTGAACATAGTGGAGGCTCAGAGGGGTAACAACTAGCCCAATATCACACTTTTAGCACATGACCACTGCGCTCAGTGCTGTCTTCCCATGAGCCTCTGCTCCCCACAAAAGTTGGAAAAGCCCTCTGTCCCCAAGGTTTTCTTCACTGCCATTCTGGAGTAACAGAGGCAGATTTAGATGTGTGGTTTTCCCACTGAAGAGGATGGTATCTGTCTCATTGTAGAATGACAAGGGAAAATAAACAGGCACCAAACAATTTTCTCCTTAACAGCTTTTTTGAAATCTACCCTGTTATAGTAGGCCAATGAGTGAGAAGGCATTTGTCCAGCAGAAACATTTGCCATTGGGGAACATTCCCTGTGATATCCAGGCATCCTGTTGGCTGGGTGAATGGTAGATTTGAATAACATTTCTCTTCCAGACCTAAATTATGGGTCATCCAATGCAATCTTGGAGCCATGCTGGTTGAATTCAAATCCTACCTCTACAATTTACTAGCTGTGGGCCTTTAAACAAGTTCTGTAACTTCTCTGTGCCTGTTTTCTAAGGGGATCAACAATGATCTACCCCACAGGACAATTTAGGGGCTTCAGTGAGATAAATGTAAAGTGCTCGGGACAGACTTGGCAATGGGCTCAATGAGAGCAGTTATTTTTATTATCTTAACAAAAGAGCCCCTCAATGTCTTTATCTATAAAGTGAGAATGAAAAGCCATGTAACAAGAATCAAAACAGATCCTGTCTTTGTAAATCATAAAATGCTCTGTGCATCTAGAGAATGAATGCCATTGTTTTGAAGAGAAAGTTGCAATGTCTGAGCTATACCCGCCTTCTGACCCCATCAAATTGAGAAAATCATTATTTTCTATTTTGAGAAAATAGATTAAATTCTAATCTCTAGACTGACCCCCCTGGGAGATTGTGAGGCAGGAATCAAGGAGTTGGAGGTGTCATCTACCCCATCAAATCGAGAAAATCATTGTATTTCTATTTCGAGAAAATAGACTATTCTAATCTCTAGACTGACCCCACTGGGAGCTTGTGAGGCAGGAATCAAGGAGTTGGAGGTGTTGTCTAGCCAGGGGTGTGTGCTCACCCAAGGCTTGATGGGCCCTTCACCTCCCAGGGGAAGGCTCACGATGACAGGAGTTTGAGATGATGACATGCTAATTTCGGGCAGGTTCAGTAGGAGTGCAGTTGATACAAATGAGGGGAAACTTTTAAAATATCTCCTCCTTTTTCTTCAGCATCATGGTCTCACCCAGAGACACACACATGGACTCCAAGCTCTAATGTCTTCAAGGAAGACCAGAGGCCAAGTGAGGAGAGTTGTTCTCTGCATCTTTTCCGGTTTATTGCATGTGCCCTGACCGCCCCCACTCCAGTCTTCCAAGTTCAGCTTCAATGCCCATCTCCTTTACTAAGTTGTCTCTCAATCCTCCCTCTAGAACTAATCTCTTCCTACTGTGTCCTCATAAAACTTTCATTTGTGCACCTTTAATGCAGGGCTGTCAAAGTTCGCCTTGTTTCATCATGAGTTGTGTAAACCTTCTCTGCCCTACTGGCTTGTAAGGAACTGCTTCTTGTCATCTCTGTGTCATGGTGACACCTACACCACACGCTGCTCAAACGAGCCACTCGATAAATATTCATCAAGTGAATAAATAAATATTTGTTGGTGATAATTAAACTGAATGAGAACTTCATGGCCTCTAAGAAAGGCTCTGAATTTTTTATAAGGAGCATTGCTCTTTTCTCCTATCACTGTTAAGGTTGTTTCATAACATTCTGTGCCAGGAACAGCTCCTATTAGGAAATTATTAAGTGCCAGGGGAGCAGCAGCACCTTCTATGATTAAGTACTGGGTGAAACTGTGGTGAAGGGAGGCCCCCATTTACTCCTAGTTTCAGAGGCAAGGACTGTTGACTTATTTCGTGCTGCTCCTGCCACAAGCCAAGTGTGATTCAAGTGGTGGATTTTGGAATTGTGTTTTCTGCTTTCCTTCCCCTGAGCATCCCCTCCACATGGGCCACTTCTACTGCCCATGTCCTGGATGGAATGTAAGGCGCATCAATGAGAAAGCAGAGTCCACATTTCTTATTTGGAACCTGGGACTGTGTGGTCACTAGATGTCATACATGCTTCTAACCTGTACGCAATCAGTAACTGGGTGAAAGCAAAAGGTGGAGGAAAAGTTTAGAAGGGGGAGGACTGATTGGATTTTTCCTTTACAATCTGAGATTAATTTTATCATGTAAACAACTAATGAGAGTTCTCCAGATGTTCTTCTAAATTGCTTTTCCCTCTCAGGGATGTTATTAAATATCCCCTATGTTGGCTCTGCATAGCAAAGACACTTTCCATGGGGAAAATTCCAAATTTAGCTCTCAAGTACATGGAATCATTCTTTCCATGGGGGAAAATTCCAAATTTGGCTCTCAAGTACATGGAATCATTCTTATGGATGGTTTTAGTAGATTTTCAAGAATCCCAGCATCCTTTCCTCAACTCCCTGAAATTCAGGCTAAAGCTTCAAGAATGGTACCTCGGGAGATCCCAAAAAGGTAAATGTCCACAATGCTCACTTCCAAGCTTCAGACTTTATAGAGACTTGTATAGCATAAACACTTGTTTAAAGAATAAATAAATAAATAAATAAATAAACAAACAAACAAACAAACAAACAAACTAGCAAATTAATGAATGGATACATCAGATAGTGCATTCTTAGAGATAACATTTTAGCCCTTCTTGGTCATTTGATTCCTAAATATCCTGATATGGACTTAAATTTTGTTTATCCTAAATGAAAATCACAAAATGTTTCAGCTGAATGGGACCTTAGTGGTAGGCTCTTAACACATAATTTTTATTTATTTTTTATTTTTTTAAAGATTTATTTATGAGAGAGAGAGAGCATATGAAAGGCAGGAGGAGGGGCAGAGGGAGAGGGGCTCGATTCCCAGGACCCTGAGATCATGACCTGAGCCAAAATCAAGAGTTGGATACTTAACCAACTGAGCCACCCAGGCGCCCCTACACAATTTTTTAAAGTCATGGCCTGATTTGTTCAAATGCCACTAGAAAAAAACTGCTTCTCTGATCTACACATAGGTAAGGGCCTGGAGACCACCAGCTCTGAGGAATCAATTATGAAGTTTGTCCAACATTATACAGATCTCAGAAGTAGAACCAAGACTGCCAAGACACTGGCCTGGTGTTTCCTCCTATATGATACTTCCCTTTATGAGTGAAGAGTTGTTTCTCTGACACGAAAGTTAATGGGACACAGGCTTTAAGAAGTTTTGAACCAGACTTCAGGGTAGCCACAGAGTTGTGGGTAGGTTCTCTTTATCGAAATATTCCAGCCAATAAATGAAGAAGGAATGATAGAATGAGACTTCACCAGTTTGCAATCCCTAAAGAAATAATGGGTCCAGGCAAGGGCTGTTAATCACTGCCAACACCCCAAAGAGAGACAGAGAACTGGTACCTCCTGACAGAAGTACCACTCCACATCGCCCATGAAGTACTCTTGCCAAAAACAAAACTGAACTGAACTCTAAAGCAAGTCTAGAAAGCCAGTAATTACAAACTTATAGGAAATACAAGAAACAGAGGACCTTGTCAAATTGATACCATGAAAATGGAATCAACAATATTCAGATTGCACAAGGTCTGTCTATAGGCTCTTCAACAAATCAATTGCAAGGAAAATCAAGATGAGGGGGACATGGATCTGGGATTTAAAAGTGACATGTCAACTAGTTCCAATGTACGGACCAAATAGTTCTGATTAAAATAAAGGGCACTTTTCCTCTGAGAAGACACGAAATGATGGAGGTACACTAGTGCTCCTGAGGCCTTGGAGTAGGAGGTAGTGGCAGTCTGGCCTAGATCATAGAGCTGGAAGAAGCAAGACCAAGCTGGGTCACCTAGGCAAGGGCATGAACACATGGGTATTTATCCCAGAGGATCTCTCTCTTTTCTTCTTGCCCATCAAAGAGTCCTAAATCACTGACTTTTTTCTGGAGATGTGCCTCAAGGATAAGGCTTTGAAGATTATGCTCCTGTCAGAGCAGAAGTGTGCTGCCCAGTGGCCCAAGCTCAAGGCACTTGTTACCATCTGGGACTACTACATGGCCATGTTGGTCTGGGTGTTAAGTGCGCCAAGGGGGTAGCCACTGCTGTGCTTGGGGCCATCATCCTGGCCATACTCTCAATTTTCCCCATGTGATGAGGTTACTGGGGAAACGAGACAGGCAAGTCCCACACTGTCCCTGCAAGGCGCCCGCCTCCACACCGAGCACCTCATCCCACCCCCAGCGGCACCAGCATCGTCTCTGCTTCTGTGCCCAGGAAGCTGCTACTAATGGCCAGCATGGATGACTGTCACACCTCAACCAGGGGCTGCACTGTCACCCCAGGCAACTACGCCAAGGCCACCTTTGATGCCATATCCAAGACCAGCAGCTACCTCACCCCTGACTTCTGGAAAGACTGTATTCACCAAATCTCCCTATCAGGAATTCAGTTGACCTCCTCCTACAGAATCACACTAGAGTCTCCCTGCAGAGGCCCCAGACTGCAGCTGTGGCTACCACTGTAGTGTTTTTATACAAAAAACATAAAGTGAATTAACTAAAAAAAAAAAGTAAAGGGCAAAAGTCCTATGAAACAATCAAGGAAATCTGAAAGGTATTTTAAAATCTTAAGAAACCATGGGTAACTTTTTAGGTGGAAAATGGTATTGTGTTTACTTTTCTTTAAAGAATGCTCGCTTTTTATACTTACACGCTGAAATACTTAGGGAAGAAATGCTACGATATCTGAGATGCTTCCAACAACCTTGGGGCAGGCTGGAAGTGGGCAGAGACACCAACGAAACATGACTGGTGATGAGTCGAGAACTCTTTTAGTGGGGTGACTATCCTCATTTCTGTACTTAGGACATGTTTGACATTTTCCATCATAAAACAATTTCAAAGGTGTTTTGTTCAGAATTATAACAACAACAACAACAAAGGTTTTTGTTCAATTGTTAAAAGATAAACAAGCCTGAAAGGCAGGAAGGGATTTCACAGGAAGTTCAGAAGCTTTTGGAAATGCAGGGGACCCTCATTAGGAGTGGGGCATGACGAATCTCTCAGAAGTGATAACAAGAATATCCAATCTGTTTTGACTGAAGCTAGACTAGACCAGGACACGGGACCTGCTGGTGGTGAGGGTGATATCTCAAGGAAAAAGTGTGGTTTCACAGTCTTAGTCTCGGTTTCACTACATTATGGGTAATATCAGCAGCCTAGCCTCTCTATGTTTTAACTAACTCAAAACAGGACATTGTGAAACTATGTCTTTGGCAATGTAATGAAAAGATCATTCCATAACCACAAGATCAAAACCTAAGTGGAGGGCACCAGTGCTTGCCATCTGGACGAGCTTTAAAATACTATTGTCCTTACCCCCAAGATAGAGCATTCCTAAAGCAGATCTGGATGCTTCAGGCTGGCAAGAAGCCTCTCCAGATTGCAAGTTGCCCCTGAAAGGATGCACTGGCTTGCACTTTAAAACAGTTATCTATGACACTAAGCCACCCCCAAGACCATTTGTCAATTACTGCTGGGGTCACTTACTAAAATGGATACTTAACAACCTAAAGAAATAAATATTCCCACAAATACCCAAAGTGCTTAAGCAGACACCCCCTGGCAAGATTTTGTCTGAATGTCACGAAATCAAATATGTCATCAAATATGACAATTTCCTAAAGGGATCCTAGGGCAGGTAATGACCAGTAATCAACGGGTCAAATGAAAGCACATGGAGGCATCCCAAAGCTTACCTCTGACTTTGTCCTTCAAAAACCCAATCCAATGCAGCCATCATTTTTCATTCAGTTCACATAAAGTCAAACGATCTTTTATTCTGGGAGTAGGGATGATGATTTGACACCTATGAGTCGTAAGTGGCCCTTTGTGAAGGGCCCCGTGATAATGCATTAGCTTACAGTGAAGCCTCAGTGTGTCGGACACGCTGTTCCCAGTAGTCCCTCAACCTCGTTGCATCTAGGGTGGGGTTCTAGGCCCCGACTTAGTGAGTGTCCTCATTTTCAGACCCAATATCTTGCAACAAACCTTAAAAATTCTTAGGCACTCGCGCATTTGCAATGAGATTTTTTTTTTTCAAGGGGAAACATATATTTTTAGTTATTTGGCCAAAACGAGCAAAATGCTCAAACTGTTGAAATAGTGGGGCTCCCACTATTTCATGACTGCTTTGCTAAGGCATAGGAGTGAAGGGAGTGTCCTTGGTCACTCCAGCGAGCAGGCACACATTTACCAATCAGGACGCTCTGCAGTGGATGTCTTGTAAGATCCACTGGTCATGAGGGGTAATCCCAAATTCCTGCAGAGAAAAAGTGGCTTCTTTTCCTATAATGACTGCATTTGGGGAATGAACGAAAATGGTCAAAATTTTCAATACATCTTTAAGAAGGGTTAAGCACAAAAATCCCGTCAAACAATAATGGGATTTGTGTATGAAACATTACACTCTTTGAACATTTTTGAGAAGGTAACTCTCCTCTTTTCCCTCCGACTAATAAGAATTCAACATTATTTAACATAATCCTACTGACAGGTAATTTCTGACACGAAATTTATTACTGGCTTGCCCTTTGAGGGCATGTTTCACTATTAATGTTTCCTTTTAAAAGCTATAGCATACATTAGATTCACATACAGAGTTTCCCCATGTTTTCCTTGGAAACCCCTACTTTCTGTGGCATTTTACATTGCCCAAGTCTGCTTTAACTCTGTATCCTCACACGCACGCACGCGCAAACACACACACACACACACACACACACACACACTCCCCCAATGTCCAGGTATACACTTAACATTGAAGCACTTTGTTCTACCATTATTAGGTTTACCTATAACTGAATAAGCAACATTAGTAGAGCATAAATTTAAATAAGTTTTTCCTGTACCTGAGTATGCGATTGAGTGAGCTAGAATTTAATGTGATCCCGCCTGGAAGTAAGAGCTGCAGGTTGTGGATGTTATCCATATACGGCCAGAAAGACCCTGCAAGTAGGGTACCCTGATTGGTGCTTTGAGCCCTACACATTGCAGGACATATGAGACTTTTTGGAACACACTTGTGATTCTGACTCATTCAGAGAAATGATTTTTTATCTGGTGAGTCAGCATGAAGCAGGTATTTCCCTACCTGTGCTAACCATACAAGGGCATTGCTACCTGGAGGGTTAAGTCATCTGCCCCAGGAGGAAACACACACCATCTCTGCTTTTTCTGGAACTGCTTTACTGGCATCATGAGCTCATAGGCTGGAGTTGACTATGTGGTGTCCTTCCTTTGAAAGGGAGGCATTATCTAAATGGCTCACTGGCTGGCAAAGCAGCCAGGGACAAGTGAAAGGAATATTCATTTCTTCATTCACAAATGATTTACTTATTCATTTGTTATTTCAGGGAGGTCAGGTTTGTTGAGCTGTAACTTCCAGATAGTAAAATTCGCTCTTTTTAATATGCAGTTCTATGAGCTTTGACAAATGCAGACAATCATGTAATACCACCACAATCAATACAGAACAGTGCCATCACCTCAAAAAGTTCTCTTGCCCCCTTTGTAGTTAACCCCTCTCCCACCCACCATATTTATTTTTAAATGATACTCAGATAACTTACAACAGAGCCATGAATTCACCTGCAGGTCGATTCATGGACACCCTTGTAACTTATTCTTAACCTAGTGGCAGGATTTATGGGTGCCAATCTTCAGAGACCCTCAATAAGCACCAGAAGATCAAGAACCTTTCAGGGAGACCTGTTGACTCATATGCACCCTAATGGATAGCCTATTTCTGTAGAGGAACACAAACAGGATCATGCTACTAGGTAAATTCTTAGCCCTCTAGCTCTTTCCCTAAGTTTAAGAGGAAAGATCAAGTTCCCCCTGGCCTCTCCCCTCCACCAAATGCTAACTGGGAAAAGCTTGGGGCACATGTACTCTTTCCTGACCTTGGCCCCCACCACTCTCACACACCCCCCCACACACATATTTGATTCTCTCTCTCTACACACACACACACACACACACACACACACACACACACACACACACACAAGAAACAGAGGCAACACAAAAACTGCCAAGATAGTCTGTCCTCCAAGGTTGTCATTAAATCTGTGAGACCACAACTGGACCTTCCAGGCCCAGGAGCCTGGGATGAAAATCCCCCATCCCGAGAAGCTGGAACTGATCCGAGGTCCTTGCACATTAGGGAAGAGTTAAATCCCTAGGTCGCTGGGCCATTAGCGCTCAGCCATCCATTTTTCATTTGAAGGAACCTTTTAAAGGTTGAATTCTTATCTTGGGGAGGCCCGTAAATGCAGTTCTTGTGTTTTCATTGGGCTTATTTAGCCTGGGGGATTTAGGTCCCTCTGTTAAGGCAGTAAATTTTCCCCTTTGTGTGAATGTATGTGGTTAATATACTTAAAAATCCATCAGGCAAGGCTAACAAAAATGCAGCCGCCTTTACACAGCAGTTTTTGGCAAGGATATAGTCACTCAGGATGGCGGTGCGGGGCTTATAATTGAATTGTGGTCACTAAGCCGAATGCTATCAACTTCTGTAAAAACCCAAAGCCAGATACCTCTGAGTACGCCTTTCACCACCTTCCCTCTGGCCTGGCTCCTTGCTGCCAGCTCCCCACCTCTACCCAGCTGGCAGAGTGGGACACAGAAAGAAACCCAAGATGAACCACCAGCAGACATGGCTATGGCCTGTAAACACACGTGCCATGAGAGACTGAGTGCGGGACCTGAAGACAACTGAAGACCCAAGAACGCGAGTTCCATGCTCTCAAGGCCAGGGAAGGAGGAGCTGCTCATGACAAGGAAAAGGACAAAGGTCTACTAGGGCACCCTTGGAAGACTTCCAACTCTTGGTTGAGAACAATGCTAACATTTAGCCATTTGAATCAATACTGTCTGACACTAGGGGCACAGATCCCAGGGCCCCCAAAGGCCCCCTCACCATAGTAACCTCAATCTATAGGCAGTTAGCTGACCTTTCCCCCTTCTTCCTCTGACCTCACGTACGCGCCTCTCTGTCATCTGCCTTCCTGGCACCTGTACTAGAGCCCAGTCGACCACAGGCTGGTGTGCACGACAGCTGTGGGGTCCGGCCAACACACACGCAGACTTCACAACTCAGCCACTGCGGCTGCCGGCAGGAGACCAAACTACCTCCACACACCCCAGCGCATCAAACTCAACAAGCTGGCCTTGGTTCCTGACAGACTGGAACCAAAAGAAGAAAACCAACTCACTGAAAGAAGTCATGGCAGGAGGAAAGGAAAAAATCTGCCATACGACTCTCCCTAACCTAAAGACAAAAGCAAACAAAATAAAAATACCTGCAAGAGGATTGTTTTAAAAACTACCTGTGGGCGCCTGGGTGGCTCAGTAGGTTAAGCATCTGCCTTCGGCTCAGGTCATGATCCTGGAGTCCCAGGATCAAGTCCCACATCAGGTTCCCCACTTAGCGGGGAGTCTGCTTCTCCCTCTGCCCTTCACCCTATTTGTGCTCTCTCTCACTCGCTCTCACTCTCTCTCTCAAATAAAATCTTAAAAAAAAAAAAACATAAAAATCCAGGCTTCTATTTAAAAAAAATCAAACTACCTTTTCAACTAGGCTAAGGAATAGTGAAATGTTTCTAATCCCTCCCAGGCATTGAATTTATTTAACAAATATTATTCTAAATGGGCACGTGCTAAATGTAGCAATAGTCCCTGGGGCCATTGTGTGCATATGCCATCCCATATGCCCTGAAAAGAATAGAGAAAGCACTTCAGGTTCAACCACCAACCAAAGCAAATTCTGCTGAAAATGAGCTCCTAGAGCTAAGGAGCCTAAAGTAGCTGAGGTCAGGGCTTAAAAATTCAACAAGACAGAAACTATAAGCAGCTCAGCACAAATGGCTTCAAAGCAAAAGACAGACTGTCCCACAGACCTAGAACCTAAAAAGAAAAAAACTAAGCCATGTCTAAAATGCATGAGTCAAAAGAGCACGCATTTCTCAAAAATTAAACATACGACTTACTACTCAAGAACTACTGTGTTAATTCACATTATTGCTGCTTACCACTGACAGGGGTTGCATAATTACCTCAGGTCTATGTTTTTTGAAAAATGTATCTGCAAGGCTATTTAAAGTCATACCTCTGACATCCCGCTTTAGATGGTAAGCTCCAAGAGGAGTTATTTGACTCTCTTATTATAACCACAGATACAGCATGACATACAAGTAGGTCACAGATTAGGAATGAACAGTGATGACTATTGTTATCGATTAATATTTATGCCAAAAATTACAAAATCTCCCCTTTTTAAATTAAACTAACTTAAGAGGAAATGTAGAGATCCCATTCTTCTCATATACGAGCCAGGCCATACTGAAGCTTACCTATAACCAACAGTCCCTATCACTAACCTTTACTGACCTATGGATTACTCATATATCAACACATGTCAAATCATCAGGTTGGCCCATGTCCTGAGAAATTTCAGAGCCCTAGTTTTAAGAAAAGTCGTAATGGCTTCTGAAGGAGTGAACAATGATATATGATTTTCTAAAATAGTTTTAGGGTCATCTATATGAGTCCTGACACCCAGGATTGTAGCATGTTCAGTGTGCCGTGCTGTAGGGAGGAAGAAAGGACAGGGGCCAAGAAAGCACTGAGACTGGGATTGCCATAATATAAAGTTTTAGAGCAGCATCCTTAAATTCTAACCTGGCTCTGGCCATAGACTAGCTAGCAGTTTCAATTATATCCTATTTCCCCTTTAACATTCTCCCCCCCACCTCTGTTTTAAAAAATAATATAAAACATAATATTTATGTTATTGTCAAAAGGATCATTCTGGCATTTTACTGATGAAGTCCTATCTTTCCATCTATGCTCCTCTACCCCCACCACTATCAAAAAATCACAACCAAAAGAAAAGAGAAAAAAAAATCCAGAAGAGTATGAAACACATAAACATACATAAGGGGAAAAAAACATTCCTTGCCTGCCTTCTCTTAAAGAGTGAGGAAAGACACAAAGCAAAATGAAGGGCAAAAGGAGTTTGAGCGTTTGCATGTGTGTGTGTGTGCATGTGTGTGCATTTGTGTGAAGTCTGTATGGTACAAGAGGAAGCCATATAAGATCTCTCAATGCCCTAATGTCATGATTAATAAACAAAGCTCACAGCCAATGACATTACCCAGGAAATACCATGTCCTGTGCTGTTCAGTGTTTGTTTCAAAGGGCAAAGTCTGGAGAAAAACAAAGGAAGCTGGAGGGAGGAAGAGAAATTCAGTTTAACTGTACTGCTGTGAGCTCTAAAAGCAAGCCAAATCCCAATTCTGGCTTTTTTATTTTGTGAACAAGGAGATTATCTTTTCAAGTATGCATATCATAAAGAAAAACCTATGGGCACTGGTCTTCCTTTGGGTAAGTCAGGGGTTTTTATCATTTTGTGGTTTTGCAAATAAAAAGGCATTAAGCCACTTCCCTTCCGATGCATCAGACTTCCAGTGTTTCATCCTGCAAGTAATTCCAAGTTGTGTGCTTCATTAAAACTCTGAGATCCACCTGGTTTAAGGTTTCCAGATCCATAAGGCAACAGTTGAAATGGGTATAACTTTCTCAAAAAGTAAATCCAGTCTCTTATTATGGACTGGATCTTCCTGGCATTTATACTATCCCTGGAAGTCTCTAGAAGGCCTCGTATGCCCCCAGTACATGTAGGTATGCACTACTTTGCTCCCACTCAAAGGACACACTGTACAACTTCTTCTTCTTTCCCCTTACATTCAGTCTTGTGTCCCCACATTTTGCATGTTTAGATTAGTTTTCTTCCTCAAACTACAATTTTTTTTGGTATCTTTTGACCACTTTTCATCTATTTTGGCCCTCTTACTCCCCAGCCCCGACCCCGCCTCTGGCCATCACCAATCTGTTCTCTGTATCTCTAGGTTTGGTTTTTCTTTTTAGATTCCACATTGAAGTGAGAACACACAGTATTTGTCCTTCTCTGTCCAGCTTACTTCACTTACTTTACTTGCCCTCAAGATCCATTCACGTTGTCACAAATGAAAAGATTTCCTTCTTTGTTATGGCTGAAAAAATATTCCAGTGTGCGTGTATCTTTATCCATTCATCCATTGATGGGCACTTATGTTGTTTCCATGTCTTGGCTATTATAAATAATGCTGCAAGGAACATGAGGGTGCATATACCTTTTTGAAGCTCAGGTATTTTTAAATACTAGTCAAAGGGTTGTCGTTTAGCTAGAATGTCCCTGAAATGGGTCCAGCAAGATAATCAGAAAATCACTTTTATATTTTCCTCTAAAGTCTAACTAGAGAAATCGTAATCTAGTTTTTCAAAAAGATATTAAATGTGTTTCACAATAAATCACTATTTCTGACTACCACGTATGAGTAATATAAGATGGTATTCTTAAGACGAAAGAAAAGAGTAAAAGGGGCATACAGACCATGAAAAGCCACGCTCCATCTAACAACGTTTGCAAAGGCTTACAAAGAACCAGTTCTGATTAGGAACATTTTGTAATGAAGAGGCCGGGGGCAAATGAACACGAGCCAAGTCTGCTTGTTGAGAATCCTTTTCCAGGGATGAGTATGCATTCTCACACCAAAGCTGACTTTGGTCAGCTCTTCTCACACCAAAGCAGGTACACCAAATGTATCCTCCAGGAAGGTCAGAAAAAGGTGTGCAATTTGAATAAGAGGACATGGGGATAACTTATTAGGTAATTGTTCACCCTTAGCAAGACAACAATGAAATTAATATGTTAACGTTTTTAAGTCAAAATAATATTTCTACTCACAGGCAAGGGATATCGTGAGGAATAAAATGTAAACATCTCTAAGTAGAACAATACTGTTTTGTGAGATACATTATCTTTTGGTGATATTGCATGGACATCTTAACATTATAAAACCTGAAAAGTGGTTGTTACTATCAAAATACTGTCCCAAATATTGTCACGTCCTCTGTACTGAAGACAAAATTAAAGGACAAGCCGGGAATCAGTAGTAATGCTTTTCAAATTGCATTCTAATTGCAATTTTTTAAAAAAATCAACTTTATTGAGATATAAATTACATGTAATCAAGTTTATTTCATTTTGAAAATTTATTTCAAATTTATTTAATTTTTATTAAATTGATTTACTTGTATTAAATTTAAATTTATTTGACATTTACTTCAAGTGTACAACTATTGAATTTCAGCAGGTGTCTACACTTATGTCACCACCAACACAATCAAGATATGACATTTTTGTCACCCCAAACATTCTTTCCTGCACCTTTCCTGCCAGCTTCCTCCCAGGCCACCTGTCTCTACAGCGTATCTTGCCTGTTCTAGAATTTCATGGAAGTAGAATCATACTGAATGCATTCTTCTGTGTCTGGCATTTCTAATCTCCATTTGCCAAACCCACCATTTGGCTCGAAGCCCTGTGCCCCTCACTCCTGCATCTCATGGTCAGGAAATCAGCTTTGACTCTGATAACAAGCCCAGAGATGGACGGATGCCACTTTTGAGAAAGTTGCCAAAATAGCAGGAAATGAGGAGCAGGAAGCAGCAAAGGTCAATTCCAGTTCATTTCTTTTTGGGGTATTAATTTTAGCACATTGTTTGGGTTTCCCCAAAAAGATATTTTTGGAATAAGGGAATTCCAAACATGAAGGCCAAAAATAGAAAAGAAGAAGACCCTTTGGATACTCTTTCCCACACATGCCTTGAAGTATTGTATCTTTGACCAAACAGATGCAAGATTAATGCTTGATGATAAAATCGGGGGAGAGATGGGTTTTCTTACAACATCTAGAAGAATTTGGCCAAAATACAAAAGTATAAAGCAATTATGGATTACTTATCTACCAATATTCTTCTCACTTAAAGTAGAATTTTCCTGCGTTTACAAATCCGAAATTTTCACTTGCCAACAATTAACATCAAACATGAATAATTCCTTTTTCTTATTAGGACCATGCAAGGGTATTTTTGGTTGTGTGTGATATCCAGTTCTCTCTGGACCTGATACTCTTTTATATAAACCATCCCAGCATTAGAAGGATCCAAATTATCAAAATTATTAGGCTAGTCTTTTTCCTGATGTCCTTCAAGACCTTCCTGTATGACTCCCTTTTTTTTTTTTTTAATGAGAAAAGGCATAAATTCTTCTCTGTCCTAAGTCTGTCTATAAACATCAGCTCCTGGGTTTTATGTTCCCTCGAGCTGCTGTCACATAATGATTGGAAGAGAATATATTAATTCTCCCAGGGTCCTGGGATATAATGCAAGTAATACAAGAATTTGCATCGTTTCTTTTTAAAATAAAGCAAGGGGATAGTTTAAAAATGGTTTATTGAAGAGTAATGTTTGTCATTAAGAAGGCCTCCACTTCACATAAAATCATTTTGATCCCAGTGATAGGATTATTTTAATCTATGGTGGTGTAATGGATGAAAAAAACTAAGACACAAAACTTAAAACAACCAACATGATATATCTTGAGAAGAACTGCAGAGAGGGCTATATTCATGACTTTTATTATCTTCCTATTTATTTTATTATTTATTTACTCATTTAAGATTCATTATGTATCATTTAGTGCCAAATTACCTGTTGAATTCATGACCTAGACAAAGCAATAGTTTCTTAATTGGACAGATTATCTAACCAATGAAAGAGCCAAGGAGTAGCTTAATCAAACCACTGAAATAGAATGAATATTAAAAGAAGAAAGTTTTGATTTCTCTGAATGGTAAGTTGGCACCAAGCACTACTTAGTAGGCAGTCTTGTTTTCTATTATCTAGTTCTATAGGGAACCATATACTCAAAAGATCAATGGCCATAAAAATGATTTCTTCACTGATACTTCTCAAGTCCAATTTCTCATCCACATAAGCATCTGATGGCAGAAAATAAACTCAGACTTCACCATCAACAGATTCTTTCAAATATCTAAAGCCAAAAAAAAAGAAGAAACAGAATTTATCATTTTTCTTTGGTATCAGGATGTGTGCAGAGGCAGAAGGTTCTGGTGAAAAGAGCACCAAAATAAAAAATTTGTAACTAGTCCTTGATTCCTTACTTCCTGAGCTGGGGACCTTGAATAAGTCATGATCCTTCCAGTCTTTTGCTCTGTATCAATTTAAGAAAAATGTAGGTGAAGGGTGTCATACCTGCCCTACCTGGATTTAGATAACAAAAAGATTCACATAAAATGGTTTCAAAACTTTTGAAGCGTCACACAAATGCAGAGGATTAGCACCCTTTTATGCACACCTCCCTATAAATGCTGTACACTACACAAATTCTGCCGTAAGCACTGCCCTTAAACTTGTGAAACAATCCAGCTCTCAGCCACAGATCTCCTGAGGACACATTCCTTTTTACATCAACAATGGTTAGACCTCTGTGAATACATTTACAAATTACCTAAAGACCTCTAAATTGACAGCAAAACCTTCCACACTCTATTTTCTAAACTAAAAGCACATCTGGCTATAATTCACCAGCTAACTAACAGACTAACCAACTAACTAAAACGTAGGGGCATAAATCAGCATGTTCGGTAAGCTTCCCAGGTTTTGAACCAGAACGGAAAAAAAAAATTCCAAAATCCAAATCCAAACTATGGGCAGAAAAGGGTCCCAGACAAATCAGTTATTATTCCTCAAAAACATCACACTCCTTGGAAGATCTACAAGCTAAATACAAACTCCCACACCAGGGTGTCACACACATTCAGACTGCAGTCACTGCTCATTAGTGGCACTGCCAACAAAGACCTTCTTTGAGACAACTTCCACCTGGTTGGGGAGCCCAAGTTCTGAATAGTCCACTGCATGCCAAATGTATCTCCTCCCTGTTTTGCCATCTGGTTGAGATAGGAAGCTTACAGGAATAGTGATAAGGGAGCTGGTACTACATGGAGCAAGGACTCAGTTGAGTGACTGCCCGATTCCTCTTTAAATGTGATTGAAAGGCCTCCATGGATAGGCTGTGATCAAAACAAAACATACCTGGTCATATTGGTTAAGTTCTCAAAGGCCGTGGAAAAATTATTCTGCATGTTTTTTAGACTCTGCCTAATTACACATAAAGGTTTCTGTCACTGAATCTTCATCTGCTAGCAATGGAAAACAGTGAATTTATGAATTTTGGAGTAGTATGCAGTTGCTGACCCCGAAGATGCTCACATTCAAAGAGCTGTTGGTCAGTTGGGTCTTTTAAGTGATTATCATCGGTGCCTGCAAGGGAATTACCTTATCTTGTCATGGTAGTGTTGTGGAAATCAACAAAGTTAAAATCAAATTAGAAATAAATATACCTTTGATTTCTGAACTTTTTATTTTGAAATAATTATAGAATCACAGAAAGTTGCATGAAATGTACGGGGAGGTCCTGTATATCCCTATCTTCACCCAGTTTCTTCCAATTGTGACATCTTGCACAATTATAGAACAATATCAAAACCAGGAAATTGACATTAGTATAATCCACAAAATTAACTTCATCAGTTTTATCTCCACTCATTGTGTGTGTGAATGTATATGTGTGCATGTATGTGTGTTTAGTTCTATGAAATTTAACACATGTATAGTTGCCACTATGATCAAGATACAGAGCTGTTCTATTACCCTAAGGATTATTCATAATACCTCTTGAAAGCTACCTCCAGCCCTTCCACCAACCTTAACTCCTGGCGACCACTATTTGGCTCTCCATCTTTATAACTGTGTCGTTTCAACAATGTTACATTAATGGAATCAAACAGTATGCAGTCTTTTGAGTATGCCATCTGGCTGAGATAGGAAGCTTATAGGAATAGTGATAAGGGAGCTGGTACTACACTAATTTTTTCATTAATTATACTTCTGAGATCCATCCAAATTATCGTATGTATTAATAGCTTTATTACATTTTTTTTTTTTTTTTTTTTTTGCTGAATAACATTCCATGGTATGGATGTACCACAGTTTGGTTAACTCTTCACCCATGAAAGGACATTTGGAAACACACCCTTATTTTAAAATAGTCCAAATTTGTAAATTCTGACACAAATCAGATTAGTAGTATAAAGAAAAGATTTTTCTTTAATGGAGGAAAATACATCATACCATAACCTATTCACAAATCTATCCCTGATTATATAAGAATACTATGCATTCAATCTTATGGTTTTTACCTTTTGGTGACCATATGAAGTTCTCAATAACATGTCCTAATTCCATTGTACTTAAAACAAAACAAAACAAAACAAAACAAAAACACCTCTATTAAAAACTTTCTGCCCAAACAGACCTTTTTATCCCAGACTTTTATTTGTTCATTTAACTACAGTAATGCTTCCATGACCTCCACACAGTCCAGAATTTGAAGAGATACCTGTTTTTTTTCCAGACAGAACTGAATTAACAATCTCCAAGAGTACTGAGTAGTTTTGATCTGCCTTGCTTAACTTGTCAGCCATTTTAAACACTGAAGTATTCCCACTGTAACTAGTAGTTCCAAGTACAGAGCTGTCTTCCTTTTTCTGTCATTTTAAGCCCTTAAGAAACCATACATATGAGCACCTGCTGCATGCCCAATGGTTGTGGACTAACTCCTCTATTCATTACAAATATCCTTTCGAACTGCTTCTATCATCATTTCCATTTCACAGATGAAGAAACTGAGCCCTAGGAGGGTTGAGGCACCTTTTTCCTGGTCACATATTTAGCAAATGTTGGAATCAGGATTCAAACCCAAGGGGACTGGTTCTAGTACCTGCACCTTTGACACAATGCTGCCACTATTTGCCACTTTCGAAGAGTGCATCCCTGTTTGTCCAGTTTGCCAAATGCCCTTTTTTGTTTCCAACCATTCCTCCCATTTTGTTTCATATTGCTCCTACTCTCATGGTTTTTCTCTTCTTATTGTTATCTTATATGTCTCTAGAAAAATTCCTATATTACACTCCCCCATACACTAAAATAGAAAGTGTCTATTAAAGTTTACCATGTAGATCCAGGCATCACCTCCTCTCCCCGCCCCCCGCCCCGGAATAGAGAGAGATGAATGAAGAAGGTCTTAAGGATCCTCCAAGATGAAGACCAACAGGGTGATTATTTGAAGGGAGATAATCCAGTCTTGGAGATTTAATACATTCCCTTCCTTTGGCTGTTAAAACTCTTGGCTGAAATGTGTTAATTTGAGTTGAGCTATTTATTTGTAAGTGTGTTATTGAGTCCCGCAACTCCTCTAGAGGGGACACATATTTAAAGATCCTAAGATATATATTGAAAATATTTTTTCGATATCTCCCATGCCTGTCCCTCACACCTTTAGCTCTCATACAATATGGACAGTGCTAGTGGTACAATTTTTCACATTTTACCTTTCATATGTAATAGAATATAAATATGAAAAGTTCGCCTTTGCCTCACACCAAATCTTGAAACAAATAAAAAGCTTTGAAAGATTGTCTGGCCTGCACAATTTTTCTCTCTCACAAACATTACGTATTAGCCAGCAACTTCTCTCCATCCCCTCCCTATCATTCTTGGTTCTCATATAACCACATCAAACAAACACATTTGCCTGCTAAAGTGAGTTTTATCACAAAGGGATTCTCAGGAAAACACACCAAAAAGACTTTGCCTTTATGAAATTACTCATGAGGCCCACAGTCTCATCTTCACACAGGGGCTCCAATCGGTGTTAAGTCTTGTGTGTGGGTGCTTGGCTGGGCACACCGAGGCTATGTCAGGGTAGTTTTGCACTGCTTCTCTACTTCCTGTTCAGCAACGCCTCGATGCAAATAACATTTTCTTTCCAAACTACCCAAGAGAACTGAAGGAGAGGCGAGTGGCAAGGAGGAGAGGATCCAAGGCAGGTCTAGGGACACAAAGATGTAAAGGGTGGGGTACGGAACTGGAGGAGGGAAGAAAGGCAGGGAAGAGGCAGGCATCACTATGACCTAAGGGCTACCTACACCCTTCACCAAACCCCCACTCTTACGCATAAGTTCCTTGTCACAAACACCTCAGTCCCCACCCTCTCAACGTGGCATGCTCCCTTTTAGTAACTCAATTATTGATTCCCTGTGAACATCACAAGAAGCAGAAATTAAATTGTAGGTGGCATTTCTATAGAGGCAGGTCACATCACAAAAGGACAGATGATAGGTAACTTGAAGATTACTGTGGAACGATTCTCACATCCGAGCCCTGGCTCAATATTCCTGATGTGTTCGATGGCTTACAAGGATTACAATATGCTAATCAAAGAAAGAAGTTCTCACGAAACAATATAGAAAAACTGGGCCTGCCCTGGAACTTTAAGAACCAGAGTTCCTCACTCATAAGATAAAAACAGATTTTAGAACTTTGCTTGTTTGCAATAGTGTAGAGCAATGGACATCTTTCGTAGGGACACATCTTTACAGAGGCTGTGCTGTGAAATGGGGCATCACTTTGGCTAGATGAAGTATCCGTAAAAGCCCTCCTGAATGCATTCTCTCCCCCCTCCAAAAAATACAGTCTCAGCTTAACATCAGACCAAAATGTCATCTTATAAATATCATCTCATAAAATTACTTTAATATTTCTAGGCATCCCCACTGGTTGAGTATGAATTAATGGGTAAGCATGAAACACAAGAATATGTATTTATGAGCTTATTTTCACATCTTTTATAATTAGCATTATTTGAGGAAGAATATCTCAAATAAAATGTGAGATAATACAGTATATATGTTTTAATCACTCTCCTCTCTCATCTTTCCTGTATAGACTTCAAATAAACTTAAAATGGAACTTTAAGAGACAGACTTAAGCTGTAGTAATTTTAGTTCAAAGCAGGAGCTTCAATCACCTCCTACAGATCAAATTGCCAACACAGTCTGAAGAAAAGGAAATGTTTCTAATCTCACATAATTTACTGTACAAACGCAAGCATCTTTTCCATAGAGAAAATTCTCATCGAAATCTGTCAGTCCACAAAAGAGAAGGAATGTTGACACTGTGTATCAGATTGTACTGTCAGCAAAGCTATGAGTCTCATTTGCCTTTTCTAAGTCACTTAAGACACACATAGTAATGATAATGATAACATGAGATATCCCTCACTTATAAAAAGAAATGAAGACACTTCTTTCCATTAAAATATACCATACAGCATAAAAATAATCCTGCCCTACTTTACATCAAGACCCCCTTTATTGATTGATTGATTATCTGGGGGGGAGGGGCAGAGGGAGAGAGAGAATCTTAAGCAGGCTCCATGCCCAGTACAGAGCCCAATATGGGGCTCGACTCACAAACCTGAGATCCTGACCTGAGTCAAAATCAAGAGTCAGACACTCAACCCACTGAGCCACCTAGGTGCCCCAAGACCCCCTTTAAACTCTGTAGGGAAAACTCACCAGTTGTACCTACGCTGCCCTTCTTAACACTCTCAGGTCACTGCACGGAATGCAAACTAGGCAAGGTCAACTCAACAGAGGGAGCAGTATTCAGATAAGGTCATGATGGACAGTGAGATGGAGAAGGAGTTTGGCTCACAAGATGTTCAACTGCTAGTTCTGTGTTAGGGCTGAGTGATATTACACTAGCTTAATGGACTCACCAGTGCTAATTAACCTGGGACAAGGAGGGGCCAAATGCATCATGAGAAGTTGTGATAATTCTTCTTAATTGAATGACCACAGAAATAATTCACAGGCCAAGTGCCCCATGATGGCCCAAGGGTAGCTTTAAAAACATTCTGCCACACACAAAACGTTCTGCTAAACCCCAGAATGATTACCCACCCTTTTTGCACATCTTCTCTTAAATGACATGACTCATAAAGTGCAAGTTCATAAATAAATAAATCTTAGTTCTAGCTCTCTGTCCTGCCTTTTCCTTCAGAGGGAAGTCAACATCAGTTTGCTCAAGAAGAATAATTCTAAGTTCATTTTCCTACCTTCTTAGAATTCAAATATAGTGACCAAGTATTGTCCACGAGGCATGTTGTTTCTCTCATTGCTGTTTAGCTCTCCCATGCCTTGGAGTCCACCCTTACTCCCACACAGGCTGGGGATCCTCCCTAAGCAGAGCCAGAAAGGCTCAGCTAAGCTGTGGCTCATCAGGATCCCAAAGTCAGGGGACTGAGGAGGCTCCAGAGTTGAGGAAGGGGTTGATGTGGTCCTCGGATGGGACTAAGGACAGGCCATTCACTCCCCACCAATCTGGTCAGACACCAAATTAAAAGAAACATCCAAATCTAAGTTAGATTCTTCCAAAAATTATTTCCATGGAATTTGACTTGCATATAGGCCAGATCCTCCAGGTACTCTTTATCTTTCTGGATCTGGCATCAAGTCTCTCTAAACACTCCCAAGGGTATTGTTATCACATTTTATTGGTCGAGAATGTACTGGAAATGACATATCATTCAGAGTACCCAGGAGACATCTAAAAACTATTGTGACAGAATAAGCAGGACCAAGAGATCAGCTTTCCATCTGCAAAGAGGCATCCTCCTCTCTTGTGTCGCTCCTCTCTTGTGTTGGTGCTGAGAGAACGCCTGCTCCTGGTGGCCTACTGTCTACACTTCATCAGAAGGCAGTAACAGAAGGTCAAAAGGAAGGCCTCATGCAACTCATACTCATCCAACCCTTGGCTTCCAGGATTGTCCCTTCAACATGCATTTTTGTAACTGGGAAAGGAAAAGGGTTGCACTGCTTACCCTGCCCAGGAGATAATGGATCCAGTAATTTCTGAGTTTGACTCAGGAAGGTTCAGCTATCATTAACCACATTCAGGCTAGAACATCATGCATTTCAGGCTTCATACTAAATCATGGGCTTGGTCCCAGTGCAAATTTCACCAGTGAGCATGCAGGGATCAGCATCACAGAGTGATATGTTGGCTCCAAGACTTACAAGTCATTAGGCAAACTGAGATCCTTTTCACTATTGAAAGTCACCATTATGTGCTAATAACAGTAGCAATAATAATAATAGTAGTAGGGAATACTGCTGAGTCCTTATAAGGGACATAATGCTATATACTTTACATATGCATTATCTCATTTACTTCTGATGACAGCTATGTGAGCTGATTGCTATTATCCACACGTTAGGGATGATGTAACTGAGGCATGGAGAAGATGAGCATGTTCAAGGTCACATAGTAGTTATTTGGCCAGGCCAGGGCTTAGACCCAGGTCTGCACCGCTACAAATTCATGCTCTTAACCCATTCAAAAGACTACACGTGTGGCAAAAGGAACTTATTTTAGCTGGAGAGGGAGACAGAAGAAATAATTCTAGTGCACCCTCCTTTCAATAATTTAATATGAACTGTTCAAAGTGAGCAATTGAGATGCTCCTAAGCATCTGTGACTCACTTCTTTTGGATCTGAGAGTGCTGTTATGGAAATAAGTTTGCAGGGTAGATCATATTTTCTTATAATATATGCAATGCAAGAAATTCAGTGCTGAAATATTCAGGGTGGTTGGCTCCTCTCTTTGCCCTTTGGAAAGAGTAAAATTTCCGTTTGTTTTATTTAGAGCATCTCTGACTTTGAAGTGATCACCTTTATCCTGCTCCCACTGGCCTGACTGTCCGAATATGTAGTATAAGTGATTTGGGGGGAGTACGCACTCCTTGTTTGATTTGTGGGAATATTCACTCATCAGATTCCATGGAGCTGCTGCACACCCCAAAGTCTCATAAAAATTGCACCCACATCATCTCCGAGAAGAATCCTCCAGTTAGAAAGGTGGCCCCTTTGGGAGGGGGTCATTGAAATCCCAACGCTTAGGTCCACTGGGTAGAGGGAGCTGCATGACGTTGTGATTTAGGAGGTCTTGGCCTAAACGCTGTGGTAGGCACGATGAAAGTGAGGCCAAGGATCGTATTTCCCAAGGAACCCAGAACACCATACCAGAGGTAGGCGTATGATATCCGTCTGCTGAACTTGTGACGCCAGAGAACTTCAACGGAGTAACATGAAAACTGGCCTGGCCCCTCCAATTTCAAAAGCATCAGTTCCTATCCCCTTTGCTTTGATGGTGTGCAAAATAGGTCTGAAATGTGATATCTAAATTATTCCCAAGGTTGCTGCTGCCAAAAGAAAGAGCCATAAGCCAGACCTTTTTCCATGTTCAATCTTCATCACCAGCTTTGAAATTAAGACCACGTTGGTGGGAAGGGTTGAGAGGTAGAAAGAGGAGGCCTCTTTTTGTTCAGAGTTTGGCTAAATTTAAGAATGACTTATCATTTTTGCACAGCTGGGTGCTTGCTATCTAAAGCGGTTCTGCTATCATAAGCAGAGCCCACCAAGGAAAGGAGGTACACCATGGGACTTGAGGTAAAAGCAGAAAGAACTGTTGAACTATTTAAAACCTTATTTCAAATTAGACCACTGATTGGGCACTCATCCATTTAGATAGATAGATAGTCTCCAACACCACCCTTAAAAGTTTGAGTGAGCTTATTACTATGGGATGGTGATACCCCCAACTTTCAAAAATTTTCAGAAAAATTTTTCCTGATCTTCCTAGCAAAGTCAAGCTCCCCTACTAGATGGTTCCATAACAACAGGCCTTTGTACTTTAGAGGGTTACAATTTTAAGGTATTTGTATAAATATTCAATTAATGCCCATCACCCCCTCACAGGACTGTGTATTCTGTGATCATGTCGATTTATTTTTCTCTCCATTATTTTTCACAGAGCCCGGCACAGTGCCTGGCACATAATATGAAATAAATATATAGATAACATAATATACTTTTATTATTTATTTACATCTATAAAACTATATAAAATAGATATGTATAATATATAAAATATATTTTTTCATTGAAAGCATAGACATTGGATGGAGGTTTGGAGGGTGGGGTGCTCAGGAAATATTTATTGAATGATGAATTAAAAAAAAAACGCAGGACGTTCAAAGACTGGAGTAGGGTGTAAGGAGATCTTTGGCAACTCAGTTCCTGAACCATAAGAAGTTCAGAGAATGTTGTGTCCTTATGTAGCTAGAGTGGCTTGTAGACGCTGATGAGCAGAAACTTAAATTCTAGCAGAGAAAACAGAATAAGGAGGAAGACGTAATTTAAAACTCTGTACGTCAAGGATTTGGTTAGCTGGGCCTCATATGTATGAAGGATCCTGTCACAGGTTGGGTTGACTGACAGCAGATGCTGAGATAGAGTCTGAGATGAAAAAAAATTTTATTAGACAGAAAATGGATTTTTACCCTTAATGTTAACCAGGGTTCTATTCTGCCTTGCTCTATTCACCAGGTACTCTTCAATAATTATTTACTTATTGTCTATGGAGCTCCAGGTACACGACGTGCCCCATCTAGCTGGGTAAGTGACATGTTAAACGCCACACAGGCATGCTACGGAGAGAGGGCAGAGTTGGCCTGGGGAAATCAGGAGAACTTGAAAACTTTTCTAGAAAGTTCATTGTAACTGGACCAATAACCTGAGGAATGTTTTGGAGACTAGGCAGTCTATGTTTATCCAGGCCTTAAAGAGAGTTAAGTGGGCTGTAATCCTTGTAACCAAAGTTGTACAGGGAGGTAACTAGATTTTCCCTTACCTTCGCGTCAAACAGGCATCACATTCACTGAGTGTCTGAATCCGCTTCTCCCCTCTAATAACAGAACAGGGCTATGAAAATAATTACCTAGTCTAAGATACTTTAACCATTTGACCTCATCTATGAGGTTAAGAAAAAGAAACCACTGATAAGCTTTACCTTTTTATTTATACTTTATAATTTTAGGTATTGTTCAGGGTTTCAAGTAGGCAACACTGATACCAGTTTTTACTGTATAAGGGGAAAGGCGGTAGACTTCTCATCCTCCAGAGAGGAGTGTCTGCAAGAGTCAGACAGATGAACTTGGCATTGCCTGCAGAAGAGACTGACAAACTGGCTTCCCACTGCTCGGGAGGGAACCTGCATTCAGGGGCTCAGCAGAGCCCCTTCACCCACCGGTGGTTACTCAGTTCTCTGCTGCTGGTGATAACCTCTCAGGAGTCTGCAAATAAAGTTTCTTCCTGTAGCTTTACTCCTTCCCACTTGGCAGGCTTTCTGTCGCTAATGGATCCAAAATTAATGGGTCCTTCCTCCCTTATTTCTTTGGATCTCTGACAAAGCACATTCTGGGAAATATGGCAGGTGGTTAGTTGTCACCTGTGGCACATCTCACAGGGTTGGGACCAAGCTACATCTGTCATACTCCAGGGCTCTCCCATCAAGTGCCTGGAATTACATGGAAGTAAATCCCAGGCACATTCACCATCACTTTTAGATTTTATTCACAGAAATATCTCCGTCCAAAGATGGACCACACAATCACTCTTCTGTAGGTATCTTCCATGTGTGTACAAATTGCAATTCAACCAACAGGAATGGAGCAACAACTGTAAGCATAGCTGCACATGGTGGTAAGTCTGGATGTGTTACCATCGAGGTCTACCTTGATGGTGAGAGGCTAAGAGCTCAGGTTGAGGCTCATGCCACTTGCTCTCATCATCAGCAACTGGATTTGTCTCGGAGGTGTGTAACTTGCTAGAGTGGTATCTGCAGTTGTGCTGATGGTTTCTTTTTAATTTCTTTATTGTTATGTTAATCACCATACATTACATCATTAGTTTTGGATGTAGTGTTCCATGATTCATTGTTTGTGCATAACACCCAGTGCTCCACGCAGAACGTGCCCTCTTTAATACCCATCACCAGGCTAACCCATCCCCCTCCCCGCCTCCCCTCTAGAACCCTCAGTTTGTTTTTCAGAGTCCATCGTCTCTCATGGTTCGTCTCCCCCCTCCGACTTACTCCCCTTCATTCTTCCCCTCCTGCTATCTTCTTCTTTTTTTTTTCTTAACATATATTGCATTATTTGTTTCAGAGGTACAGATGTGCTGATGTTCTTCATACTGGACTACCCAATCTGAAAACTGGCCCTACTGTTTAATTATCTATGTGACCTTGAGGCAGGAATTTAATTTCCCTGTGCCTCAGTCTCCTCAACTATAAAGTAGGGATTGTAACTATATCCCCATGTTAAGGATAAGAAAACTGAGGCATAAAGGGACTCAGCAGCTAGGTTAGGTATGTGGCATTGAGTGCACCTGGAACAGTGCCCGGGGCATAGGACACAGTACTGTTGTCTCAGTTTCTCATTCCCGGGTCACCCTTTGTAGACACGTGGGAGGTATGGGCTGTAGCACTCAAACAGGTTTGCTGCTCCATCTCCTTCAGTAGGAGGTTAAGTGACCCATGCAGGGTTGAACTCTTGACCTCTGTAGGTTTAGCACTGTGCCCTTGCCAACCGAGCTAACTGTCTTAGACAGGGCTACTAACTACCAAGCTATCAGTTCTAAAGGATGTCAACCGTCTTTGCTCCTTCATCCAAAATCCCTTCAAGATTTAAGTACACCTTCTAAGTTAATCTGTTTCAAACATTTGCTAAGAAATAAAAGAAGTCAAAGTGCCCACTGCTTTACTCAAAGTTGAAAGTGGGGGTACTGGTCTCTTCCCCCACTGGTCCCGCATTCTATTCCACCCCCCAAGTTCTTTGCAAGAAAAAAATTATGTTGGCCACAGTTGCAATCAGCTTTAATTCATTCTTTATTGCTGCTCTGGTTTTGTGTTATTTGAGCTGGTTTAACTGTTAAAAGCGTTTCAAATGTTCACATGGTCTGCATTAGGTTACCGAATTAAAACAGGAACAGCCCACCAAATGTAGCTTTCTGAAATGCAAACCACATGAGTTTGATTTCTTTGTGGTATAACTTTAATTGGGTTCAGAGGTCCCCAAGACTTACCTGTCTATCTGCTCCGTGACGGCCTGATCTGATAAGACTAAGCTGAAGGGGCTGAGGGACACGAATGGCTCCAACTCTAGTTTCAGAACCAGCGCTGCCCACACTATTCCATACTCCATCCCATGTGTGACCATCTGAACTCAACTCAGCGGAAACTGCAGCATACTGTCTCAGGGCTTCTTCCATGTGCTGACCTAGCTAGTGTCTGTCGTGCACAGAACACGCAGGTCCCACGCACAGAGTGCTGGGAAATGGCTAATATAGTATCAGTGACATATCAGAGTCGCCACTTTCCTCCCTTCCCTACACCCCACAATCCATTATGCCTAATATCTGTCCTTTTCAACAGAAGAGGGCTTGAGGCTCAGATTTTCCCTCTTTGGGTCCCTCTTGATCATCCTTTGTGGCCAATCTTCCTTGGACCCTGTCCACCTTCTGGAAGAGCTTCCATGGCTTCTAACTTGTCCCCTTATCATTTCTGAAGGCAAAGTAGAAGCAAGAAGGGACTGTCGTTTAGTTCCTAGGAAGAGCTGAACTTCCCCCACATAGGTTTCTAAGAAATTATCACATGACTTACGCAAATCTACAAATGTTGTCTGAGTATTATAAGCAGGGTACCACACAAGCCACCATGAAAGGGGAGGCTTGGGAGGGAAGGAGAGAGAAAAATCTGTCGAACATGTGGCTGGTCTAAGGTGGAAGCAATGGAGAGGAGAAGCCAAGAAGACTCCTGAGTTTTAAGTCTGGCTGCTTGAAGGGACTGTATTAAGCTGTAGCACAAAAGAAACCGCCTTGTGACTCCAAGCTTCAAAGGAAGCCCTGGGAACCATGTAGAGGAAACATGACGTCCTCTGGCCATTGTTCTTCCCTTGACTAAAGCATGACTCTGGGGACACAGGTCAGAGACATTGTGAGGAAAATCCAGTGGTCATCCTGTCTGAAGTAAAAGTAGACTTCTCAGTTGAAGCTACACAGTACTCATTTCCATTAAAACAGTGGGGGGGGAAATACACTATTCAGTATTTCCTCAGAAGTTCATTGATCATACAAAAGATTCTCTTTGGTAATCCGAAAAGTATCGCAGCCTTTCAAAATTAACTACACACACATATACACTTACCTCTAACTCTTCACTGAGCTGGTATTTGGGGGGTAGTAGTAATAGTTAATGTCACTGAGGCCATACTACGTGCCAGGTAATTTTCATCCATTATCTTACCGAATCATCACAACCTTGGATGACAATATCATTGCCATTTTAACAGATGAGGGAACAGAGGCACTGAGGGATTAAGTGTAACTTGCCCAAGGTCAAGGTAACTTGAGTTTGAATTTAGGTTCTATGGTGCCAAAACTCATGTCCCTTACCACCACATATACTGCCTCTCCTCTTGTTGTAGCAACAAGGGACTTAAGACGAGACAAAAGAGGTGGCTACAGAGATGGTAAAAGGAGCTGAGGTAGTCTGTCTGCAAAGTGAGGCCTTTAACATGCAGTCCTCACACTCCTGTTCTCTTTCTGCTCCTTCCTGACTCAAATAAACATGGCCAGGTAGAGGAAACAAGTTATGTTAATACTCACCACCTAAATGTGCTAACTTTAGATATCACAGAATATTTTTCATCTTTACGATCAGTTATTGATAATGAGAAGAGCCAAGAAAGAAAATGACATCATACATTAAAAGTGGCCATAAGTACAAATAATGCAATATATGTTAAGAAAAAAAAAAGAAGAAGAAGATAGCAGGAGGGGAAGAATGAAGGGGAGTAAGTTGGAGGGGGAGACGAACCATGAGAGACGATGGACTCTGAAAAACACACTGAGGGTTCTAGAGGGGAGGGGGGTGGGGGATGGGTTAGCCTGGTGATGGGTATTAAAGAGGGCACGTTCTGCGTGGAGCACTGGGTGTTATGCACAAACAATGAATCATGGAACACTACATCAAAAGCTAATGATGTAATGTATGGTGATTAACATAACAATAAAAAAATTTTTTAAAAAAAGTGATGGACACCTACTTAAAACCAAAGCGAAACAAAGATCAAACACTGATCTGAAAGTCAGTAAATAAAGTCAGTAAATCTGTCACTAAAAAAAAAAAAAAAAAGTGGCCATAAGTATAGTTGGGATTTGTGCATTCACTCTTCGTAAATTTCAACAACAAAAAAGGAACCATAAACATATAATGAGCCTTTTAGTGATACAGACGCTGAAGTGGTTAAGGGTGAAGTGTCTGCAAGCTACTCTGAAATGCTTCAAAAGATAAGATGGACTGATGTATGAATGGAGGAAAGGCAAATGTATAAATATTGACAAAGCACGTATAGTGAAGTGGAATAGCAGAATCTAGGTGGTGATTCTTTAAGCTTCTTATATTTGAAAACGTTCACAACAGAATGTCAGGGGGTAAGGTACCATAGAGTGAGGCTCATATTTCTGGGCTGCCGGTTTCCCGACACCACACTTAAGTTTTAGAAAGTGGGCAGGCAGGGGAGAAGTGAGAAACTACCTCCGGGGTCAGAAAGCCAGCACGAGCCAATAATTACATGCCCCTTCCAGGGAAAACAGCAGCTTGGAGAACAACTCCTAGACTACCTTGAGCCCAGATCCACAATCTTGAGAAAGACTCTCAGGCCAGGAGGAAACAAACTACATAGCAGAGGCAAGGGGAGGATGCAGGATTTCAACATCACTGCACATTGTGGCAAAGGCAGAACTGGAAATGAGAGCTGGAACTGTAAATGGGCCTTTCTGGTTCTGCAACCTAGACGTGGAAGGCTCGTGTATCCTCAGAAAAAACAGGTCCTTGATCAACGTTTGCCAAATGAAAAAAATGACTGACTGAATGAAAATACTTTGTTGAATGGTAGTAAAGAAGAGGAAAACACTTATTTATTTATTTAGAGAGAGAGCACACATGTGCAAGTGGGGACGGGTCGGGGGGAGGGCAGGGAGCAGAGGGAGAAGGAGAGGGAGAATCTTAGGCAGGCTCCATGCTCAGCGCAGAGCCTGATGTGGGGCTTGATCCCACAACACTGAGATCATGACCTGAGCCAAAACCAAGAGTCCGGCGCTTAACCGAACGAAACACCCAGGCACCCCAAAGATAAAAACACTTATGCAGCTCATTATCTTTCCTATTGCTCTCTTACTGTTTATTTTTTTCAAGATTTTTATTTATTTATTTATTTGACACAGAGAGAGACACAGAGAGAGCACAAGCAGAGGGAGCAGCAGAGGGAGAGGGAGAGAAGCAGGCTCCCCGCTGAGCAGAGAGCCTGTTGTGGGGCTCAATCCCAGGACCCTAAGATCACGATCTGAGCCGAAGGCAGACGCTTAACCAACTGAGCCACCCAGGTGCCCTTTTCTTACTGTTTAAATGAGGGAACTCTGCATATACATGATGTCTCTTTTCAACCCTTCTATACCCACATGTATAAGCACACTTTCACTCATACAGTCCTGCATATTATGTAAAGTGCTATGTGTTGTATGAGATATAAAAATGAATACACACCATGATCTTTGTTTTAAGGACTTAAAGCCTAGAGAAACAGACGAACACCAGGTAGCTATAATACAAGGTCTGATACAGTTAAGTGCCATGGACAACAGAGATCCTATCTAGTTTTGTTAAGGTCTGACTTTACAATATGGGTCCTACATACTATATTCAAGTCACCAGAAACAATACTGTTCTAGAAGTAATGGCCCCATCCTAGGGAAGGTATGATCTAGGACATCAGAGGCCAAAAGTTGAACTCTGTACTGCAAATCAGAGCCCTCTGGAGAGCCTAAGGCAGTTTCTCTATTTTTATCAGAAGGGTGGAATTATCCTTTTGTGTCAAGAATTTGGGATTTCACAGAGGGGTGAGGAGGCCTGCCCTAAATAGCCCTGGAGTTCTGATCTGGATTGAAGGGGCCCTGTAGCATCCTTAGGTGTACTAACTAATGAAACCAGATATGTGCTGGTGAAACCAGGTGACGGAAAACCAGTCGGGGAGCTGGATGGGGAAAAGACGAACTCAGTGCCTGTGAAGAAATTTTAGGTATTGAAAAGGAGGTAATGTTTTCCACCAAAGGGTATCCAGTTGGAGACTGGTCTGAGCTGGCTCTTGTTTTATAACCTCTCGACACATGTGTGTAGTCAAGGCTGAATTTAAAACCTATACCGTGAACCTTAGGAAAATAAACCACATTAAACAAGCACAAATTGAAAATATTACACAAGAGATTTCACAGGAAATTGGTCCAAATTTAGCCTTGCTCTTTATGTATTTAAGCCTCTTATTCGTCACTTAGAACTTTATATCAGGATTTTAATATGAGTCTGCCCTCCTCTCCCACCCCCCTCCCGATCCACCTCCACAATGGCCTGCTTAGTTTTACAAAACTGATTTTTTTTAACTCCTCAAGAATCCTGCTACCTTTGGCCTGCTCTTTCAGTGCTCATTAACACATGGTCCAAAACAGTATGCTGATGATGCACAGCACCCACAGTTAGGCAAGGCTGAGCATATACCCAAACAATCCACTACGGGACCAAGGCAAGCTTCATCGCTCCCCTCAAAACTTGTGACTCGTGCAAGAAGCGCTCTGCGCAGACAGACTCAGACACGAATTTTACTTAGAAGATGGCTGCAATCATGACAAAGGTCATCAGCAGCAAACCGTCTCGTTCAGTCTAAGAATTCTCTCACACTGCTTTCCTTTCTTCCACAGATTTTCGTGTTTTGAAATTTGTTGTATCTTCTTCAAATCTCCTCAAATCCCTTTTTTGGGAATAAAGCCCAATATAGATAAATAGCTGAATATTTAGAAACCTATGAATTTAACAGTCCACCTTTTACAATAACATTTGAGGTGATCCTGTTATCGGGGTTGATGACGCGCCAAGAGGCTCACTGCTGGAAGCAATGGCTGGACCACTCTGTCCACAACAGCTCTGGTCTTTTCCTATCAGGAATGCCCTGTGGGGATGCTGCCAGGCACTCTAGATGGGAGCCCTTGTGAGCCAGGCAGTTGTCCGCTGGGAAAAGTGATGCCAAACCAGAAGGCAGTTTTGTGGGCTGGACAAACATGCCCAGAGGCCATGCTGGGGTGTCCCATGCTTTCCCACTCATTGCTACCAGCCAGAACGTGATTCTCACTGAAGTTTGCTTACAAGCCACTTTTTAGAGCCTTAGGAAATTAAAATTTATTTTGTATTTAGGTTGGATTTTTTTAAAGCATTTCCAAGTCTGAGATTCATGATGACTCCCTACTTCTCTTTATCATGCCAAAGGAAAACACTTGCTGGTGAATGCGATTCAGTTACCCTGACCCTGTTTCTTCACCCTTACTCTTCTCAACTTATGAAACTGAGAAAGCTACGAAAGGACAGAATAAGCCCCGTGAAGGGATCAACGTTAGATCTCAGCTGGGGAGAAGTGGGGGTTGTCAGAGGGCTGGCAGGGACAATTACCCTGTTGCTTTTACTGGGCTGAACTACAGAAAGTTTCTTTGCGGTTATTATTCTTCCACGAAAATTGTAAGAACACCCTGGATCCCTCCCAGAGTTCTGAGCTGCTCTGGGGAACTCTGTGTCTTCCCCTTCTCTGCCTGCCCTAGCCGCCACCATGCTCACCTATGGGGCTTTCATTGGGACTCGGCACTCCGGCACACATGTGTTTGGCAAATGCCCAACCGGAGTTCTAACCAATAAGGATGGAGACTGCAAACAGCATGAGTTTTGGGAGGTGTCACTTCACATCAACTCAGTGGTTTGGCCGGGGGCATTGCTTCAGTTTTCTGGTTTATTAAAAACACTAAAGAAATCAAGGTGGCATCGTGATTTGGGATGAGACCATTAGGAAAATAAAACCCAGAATCACTCTGGATCCAAAAACACAAAGTTCCCAGGAGGTGAGAATTCCAATAAAAAACTACTAAGGGCGGGGTGGTGGGTGGGCAAGAAGAGCGTTTTGTATCTATTATATGAGGGGTGAACAGACTTCTCTGATAGAAAACATGGAATTTTCTAACATTCAAAGTTAGTGTTAGTCTAGTCCCACGTTTACAGGTGTCTGCAGCCCGCAGACCCCTACTCCATGTCAGCCTCACACAGGTATGTGTCTACTTGCTTTTAACACCCTCCCACTCGGGCTCTCGCTCTGGGTGGTCATCTCATACCCCCGCGCCCCCCATCACAATTCCGGCGGTGGGCTTTATTGGATTTCTTGGAGCATTAGGTTTCTCGGAGCATATAAACTCCAGGATTTTTCCTTTAAATCACTCAGAGCTAGAGAAGGAAGCAGAAGGATGCTTCAAAAAGAATTAAGAAAAGTGAACGGATCAAAAGAACAGTGCTGCCACATAAGCTACTTCCTTTTTCAAAAACATGTATTGGAGAACAGCAGCTAAAACCCTGATCAGTCATGAAAATGAGCACCAGCCTGCTGGCTGAGGGGCTAAAAGGAATTAGTCTGAAGACACACACACACACACACACACACACACACACACACACACACACACACACACACACACACACACACACGCGCAAAACCCATCACCCTGGGCTGTCCTTCCTCTGACCAGTTGCTGGTACCCTAGCCGTCAATGTTCAGAGAATGTCATCAGCTGCGGAAAAACTTCTGCAAGGCTGAGTTTAGAAGCCCTCAAACCTACGTGCAATGCTGATCTCTCATTCATTGCAAATGATGGGGGTAGACAGCTTAATCGACAAAAAGTACATCCTTCAGAATCCAGCAGAGACCACTGAGGAGAGTAAGCAAGGCTAAAGAAAATCCCCACTCTCCTCCATTTACCTCAAAGTGGATTTTTATGGCTGTGTAGGTTTGCAGCCCAGGTAACATGTATCTCTAATGACATCTTTCATCAGAAGGTATTAATGCTGGATCTGTCTGATTTAGAGCAGGCTTCTTCATTCCCTTTCCACATAAATGGAGAATTGGGGGTTATCCCACCAAACAGGTCCCAACTCCAAGAGAGTAGTTCTCCAGAGTAGTAGTATTTTTATTCTTAGTTAGCATTTTTTTTCTTTTAATGTTTGTATCTGCACATCTGGTACAGCTGAATAAAAGGAAAATAAAGTGATAGATTTTTTTTTTTTATTTTTTTTACCACAATTCTGTTGGCAAAACAAATAGATCCACAATTCCATGAAGACACGTGTATGGGTTTCCCAGGACTGTTGTAACAAATTGCCACAGACTGGGTGGTTTAAAAACAATAGAAATTTGTTCCCTCAGAGTTCTGGAGGGTTTTCGTCTGAAACTGAGGTGTCAGCAGGGTTGGTTCCTTCTAGAGGCTCAGAGGGAGAAATCTATTCCATGGCTCTCACCTAGCTTCCGGATGTTGTTGGCAAACCTTGTCTCTCCCTGGCTTGCAACTGCATCACTCCCATCTCTGCTCTGCTGTCACACGGCCCTTTCCCTGTGTCTTCACATGACCCTCTCCTAAGGACACCAATCACTGGGTCTAAGGCCTACCCTAATCCAGTATGACCTCATCTTAACTTGATGACATCTGCAAAGATCCTATTTTCCTAAGATCACATTCAGAGGTACCGGGGGTTAAGACTTCAACAGATCTTTTGGGGGACACGTATGGATAGAAATCACTGAATCTTGCCTAGGACACAGGACCTGTGGAGCCTGTGAAGGGGAAAGAAATCAGGGATTGTCCTTCTAGGGATGCCAAAAGGCAGAGTTCAGGCCAGACTGTGGGAAAGGTGAGGTTGTGAAGAGAGAAAAAAAATAATGGTGAAATTCTGGAGAGCTCAACTGCAGTGGTGCAAGAGTGAAGGTCTACAGATGGAAGACGGAGGGTGAGGCCCAGGTGTCTGAGGCCCTCCGTCCATGACGCTGCCTCTCCAGGCCGCTGGGCCTTGGCGCCTCAGACCTTGGGATCCCACATGCTAATGTATCCTGCTGGAACAGTGAATTGAAACAATACGACTTCCTTTGTTGTTGTTGTTCTACCTTTTCCTGAGAGATTAAAATGTACAAATTCCCATGAAGGCTTTATGTTTTCCTTTTGACAATTTTCTTCCTTCCCGTTAACTGGTTGCTGAAAGTTCTTTCATGTTTTACTTTTCCTCCATCACTCTGGAAACCACGGCTGGTTTTCCCAATCCCATTTCTTTTCCATGATGGTGATGATATCACTTCTTCTCTAGGAAGCTGGTCTTCAATTTGGTACCTATGTAAGCAGGCCCCCAAATCCACTCTTTTTTCTTATAGTATATAAAGAGAAAAGGATCTCCTAATTCTGTACTGTTCAAACTTTTTTCTTTCTGCAGGAGTCTTTATTCAAAGAAATGATTAGGTAGAAATTTGACTAGGTGAAAAAATGTGGAGCTGCTCTGGGTAAAGGGGTACCTGGGAGATGGGCTGCCTGCCTACCTGGCCTCAATCTCCACCTCCCTAACCTTTGGCAGCCTGGAGCAGGTTCTGCAGGGCCCAGCGTAGTGGATTCTAGCTGCTTCTATTCTAATAACTCATCTTCGTAACATGCATGTAGACATCACATTATAACGTACTGGGGTCTACTGCTCATCTTTTAGAGTAAGCAGTCAGTTTTTTCTTCTTTTTTAAGGAAAAATCTCTGTGCAGCTGAGAAAACAACTATTTCCCCGGTGTCATCATATGCCAGACTGTGATGTCACCTCTTCTCCCTTGGGGTCAGCCCTCTAATATGACTGTCATTTCTGACAGTGCCTAGTTCTGTTTGGAAGCTTCCTGAAAACTCACCACATGCCCCATTCTGGAACAATTAACAAAACTTGCAAACTCTTTTCATTGCTCAACTATAGAAAAGGACCTAAAATTAAGTCAATGAATGGAGAGACAGCGTTCAATAGAAGAAACATCGGACCCATCACTATAAAAACCAATTAAAAAACGAGACTTTAGAAAACTCCCATCTTTCTAGAGAAACCCATTATTAAAACACGAGGGATCAAATGCTTTCCACAGAAATACCCTTAAAATAAGCACTTCCTATGGTAAGAGTTGGTACAACAGGATCTTTGAATAAAAAAGGTTAACAATGGGACTTTATTAAGGACTGATAGAAACAATATACTCCACATAGCTTTGTAAAGACATGGTTCCTTCAGTGGTTCCACTGAAAATGAACAAATACCCCCTTTTTTAAACTCCATGCCAATGAAGACCATTTCCCTGCTCTTTCTCTCCCCTAAATCCCTAAAACAAATGACAAATGAAAAAGCAGCAACTCTTCCCTAGCAGGACACCTTACCTGAAGACAAGCTTTACTACTATGAAGAAAGTGCTGGATTTCTTTTTCTTTACAGTACTATTTTGCCATCTCTTATGAAAACCCAGACAGGAATGCTCCCTTGTAAAATTTTCCCTCTAAATAGTTTTCCTACATACAATGTCCAGGATCACAAATCTCTGGAAACCACCACAGTGAAACTTACTTGCTTCTCATTCACACAGGGGCGTTCACCCAAGGAACCCATTTAATGATGTGTTATAATTGAAGTCACTTTTCAATGCCGAGGACAGGGGAGGGGGTTCCTGTTCCTCACCCCATTGGGCCACAACATCTGGGAGAAGGTGTGTACCCAGGTGCTTCCATTCCTGGCCTACCGAGGGGTACTTATTACACAGACACGGCATCTCCCACATGCCCAGCAAGGCCGCCTTGTCTTCCCTGACACTGCCTGGGAATCTTGGTTGACTTTGGGATGGAGGGCAGACTGTTTGGGTGTCTGGAGAAACAAAGCTGACATTCAGTCAGTTGTGTCAGGTCTGACGTGTCAAATGGAAGCTGCTAGGGATTTTTTTTTCTTCTTCTGAATCAGCAGTTTTTAGGAGGCTCTTGAGGGGTCTGAATCAGCAGGTTTTGCTACAAACAGCCACTATACGAAGAAGAGGTTAAGGGGAAGGGACAGACACCCCACACTTGAGGGCGGGTGCTGTTCTTTCTAAGTGCCCACAGGCCTGTGACTGGTACAGACGTTGGCGAGAAACCAATGGAGTCTTATGGGAAAAATAATGTCTGGAAGAACATCTTGTCGTGCTCTTCTTACTTTAATGACCTGGTAAGCCTTTTGCCTGGCACAGATTCTGTTGGGAGCACTCCACTCGTTCAAAATACCTGGCCACATTCTACCTGAGATCCCTAAGGAGGGTGTGCAGGATGCCCACGGCACAGGTGATTCAGGAGGATACGGCAAAGGGAAAAGGAAACCACACAGAATCTGGAATCTGGAGAGTCTGTGTGCAAAGAGTGGAAACAAACCAGGAAAAAACGATGTTACGGTTGTGAAGATTCTGCCTCTGAAATAAGCTTGCTGCTTTTCCACTGGGTGTTCCTCCTGTTCTTCCTCATTTTCCTCTCATACCATTTCTGACCCAGCCTCTAAATGAAGACTCAACTTATTATTTATTTTTCTATTTTTAATTAAAGGAACACAGCAGTGTGAAGGGAACTCTCATCCCCAGACTTGAGAAAAACCAAGAATTCCTCATCCAAAATAAAAGCTTTCTGAGTGCTGGTGCTTATTGCTGCTGGGTTTGTATCTGATGAACTTTTCATTCAATCTGAGGCTCAATGTGTGCGAAACCCAATGAAGTGAACCAAGAGAAGGACGTCGTCCAAACATGTTGAAGCACTTGTGGGTGATTGCTTGGTCCTTTGTGTGCCACAGCTCCTGTGAAAAGCCTCTGTCTCAGGCAGGCTCCAAACTGCCAACTCAATGAAGCAAATAATAATTATTCCTAATGGCAGTAATAATTATGGAACGGGGTGGACCCAATATAAGGTTGGTTGTCTGTGGCTTCGGTGGGGCAGCCAAAGTTTCACACACTCTTTTTATAAAAATCTCTCTCTGTCTCTCTTCTCTCTCTCTCCTTCTCTCTCTCTCTCCCCCTCCTTCCCTCTGTCTCTCTGTCTCTCTTTCTCTTTCTTTCCCACACACAAACACAGACACACACATATTTGCCAAAAGAGATCTGGACAAACTCACTCCTCTAGTTTCCTGCAAAGTGCTTGACTCCAGAATTAAATTAAATAAAGAGCAGCTATCCACACAATGAGGGTGGATTCGGACATGTCTAGTAATTGACACCTCTCTTTCTCTGTCTCTCTCTCTTTCTTTTAGTTAAAAGTTTTAAACTTTCTCCAATTCCAGACGTTTAGCCGGAGCCATGGTCAAATGGCAGACATGAATAATGTGATGTATCCTCCTTTCTTTCTAGGGGAGATGGGGAGAAAAGAGGGAGGGAAGGAGGGGCAGAGAAAGGAGAGAAAGTCGGAGTTCTAGAGGAGGGCCCTCCCACCCCCACTCTACTGAGACTATAAGTTGGAATCTCCGGGTAAATCAAAGCCTTCTTGGTGAAGCCCCAAACCCATGGTTAGTATCACAGACAATTTTCTATGAAATATTCACCCTCCTCCTCACAGGGAGGGAATCACCACCTGAGTTGATTCTCCCTCCCCTGCTCTCAGATTTGGCTGTCACCACCCTCCAGGGACATCAGCATTAGCACCTAAGTATCTCATCCCACATGCCAATGATGTCAAAGTGTCAGAGAAATAAAAAGTGGCTCCTTCTGAAAACATAATCCATCAGCCAAATGGTCATTTTCTAGATAATGAGGAAATTGTTTCAATTTTCTGAAAATTAGGTAAAGGGGCTAATATGAATCTATGTGAGTTTTTGTTTTGTTTTGTTTTGTTTTGTTTTAATCTTATACTTGTCAGTCACTGGGGCTATTCTTTAAAAGTGGTTCCAAGGTGCTGGTATAGTTTATTGTCATGTAAGGGCGAGATGATAGGGACATTCAGGGCATCAAGAAAAACCATGCTATGTAGAATATACAGAATACACCCAGAAAAATTCTTCAAGGGTTTTGAATAAGATAATATACATGTCAAATGCCTGAATTATGTTCCAGTAAAGCAAAATATTATGAAGTAGATGTACACACACACACACACTCTCTCTCTTTTCATTTGGATATAACTGGATGTTAGAACTCCCCCCTCTCCTTTAATAGTGTACAGTTTAGTTGGGATTATTTTTATTTTTTTAAAGATTTTATCTTTAAGTAATCTCTACACCCAATGTGGGGCTCGAACTCATAACCCAGAGATCAAGAGTCGCATGCTCCCCCCAACTGAGCCAGCCAGGTGCCCCTATTCTTAAATTCATTCTTCCAATGTTTTTGAGAGGCTGTAATTTGGAATATGCATTTATAAAGCTGCATTTTTGTTTAGTTTTGTCATTAAAAATATACCTTGGCTCAGCATAGGGTTATAGAAAGACGTTAGAGGTAGACTTTGGTTTCACTGAATTTACAGGTTCATCAACATGGCTCCATTCAAACTATCCAAACAATACTGAAGTAGAAGCAGCCTCTACTTCTCTTTAATCTAACAACTTACACTTTATCTCTTCAGATATTCAGTTTAAGCAAGATGTTGGGAAAAGTGAGAGGAAACGTCATGCTACACAGTGATCCCTGAGAGTCTGCTAAATGCTTGGCCCCCCCCCACCCCTACAGATTCTGAGAACAACAAATTGTTTAACAAATGTTCATTGGCTTGATGACTTGGTGATGGGTGTCTCTTGTTGCACTTCTCATTATGATTATTGTGTCAAAAATGTTTCTGGGTTTTCTGGACTGAAAATAATAGATCTGAGGTCAGCTGTGAAGTGCTGTGCATTTGGTTTGTGAATTACCATATCTGAACCAATATACGATGGGTCTATGATTATTGGGGAAGTCATTTCTGGCATTTCAAAGATGTTTGGGGGCCATCTGTTCTTGGCAAAGTTCTGCAACCCTGCAAAAGCAACCCAAGCACATGCCGGCGTGTCTCTACCCCACGCTCACAAGAGTCCTATCATTTTACAGACTTTACCGGCCTATTCACCAGCCCAAGTGCACTTTGCCAAAGGGGGTGAAACTATAAAACTCCAAACTCTTTTAAACGTGTCTGGTACCATTAAGAATGTTTATTACTCTACAGGAATTTCACGTTAGTATTTACCAAAAGAACAACATACAAGGCAAATAGATTACTAGATTGCCTACTAAATTTGAACATATCTATTTTATGGAATTTCTTCTTCCACAATCCGTATCAGCCAAGCAGTGTTGTAGTACAGTGTTAGTCATGATAAAGAAACAAACTTGTTCCTAAGAGCTAGAAGAGGGCACTTACTAGACAATCTAGTTTCTTTCTTTCTTTATATAAGATGGAAAAGTAGGGCCCAGAGAGGTCATGGGGTCTTTTCAAAGAACTTGTGACTGGTAGAGTCAGAACCACCAGCCATGGCTTTCAGTCTCTAGCAATGGCTTTGCCCTGTGCCTCACTGAAATAGAATTCCATCTGGATGTAACTGAAACTTAATTTCAAGGATTCCCTTTATACCCAAAATCCAAGACCAAATTAGATGTTTGTCTATGCGTTATTCTCATCCCACCAAAGGCAAAATGTCCACAGAATTTATGTAATCTTTAATTCAATCCTCATTAGAAAGGATATAAAAAATGATGGTAGAGAAAATCCATTTGATCTAATATTACTGAAAAATATATGTGAGAGAACCTATTGAATCATTTATCTTTTGAATCCCAAGATGTCCAATTACATAAATACATGGTATATGAAATGGGCACCATGGGCTATCTGCAAGTTCCTAGAACAGTCCTCTCTTAACTCGGAAAATACTTGTCAATCAGTTCAGATGAGAATTATTATAATACTTGAGAATATGAAAGCTACAAATGATCAGAAATGTCCACTGAGACACTGCCAAATTACTTGGACATGCTCAGTCTTCAAAAGAGCAAAGTGTCCTCCCCAGTTATAGAGGATCAGACCTGCTTTATCAGATTCATTTCTCCTAGGACGCTTACCTTGCAGAGCACTGCAAAGACTAATCATTTCTCCATGTTAATACCCCTTTTGGCATTCACCAAGGAATGACTACACTTAGTAGGGACTCTCTTTGAACACCACCCCAGGAGCCATGTAAACCGACAGTGGTGAGCCAGGTAGGCATCCATGTTTCTGGTCCTGAAAACAGGAAACACTGAGCCAACCCCCATTAGAAACTATGACAAGTACAGAGAGGTACAGTTAATTACTGCCTTTTGTATTATGGGAAACATATATCCTCAACCCCCACTGTCTAGTTATTTGGTGCCTTATCCAAGGTTTACCTCTAGGAAGACACTAAATATCAATATGAGCTAAAGCCCTATGTTTCAAGTCTTCCACAAAGTAACCCCCAAAATGATAATAACGTAAGAAAAGAAGATAGTGAATTGCATTTTCCCACAGAGCTGCTTCTGGCAAGATCATTGTCTAGGTTTCTTGCATTGGACTTGTTTTAACATCTTTCACTATCATGCTGTTGTTTAGGTGTTTTTCTTGTTAGATCTCCAACAGTAAGATACTTTTAGCAAAGTGACAATAAAAGAACAATTTATTGAGAAGATTAGTGTAAAGGAGGAAACTACACATAGCCATGCATGTAGCACTATGCCCCCAAAGAACTTGCCTTGCCAAGTAATTTTCAAAATTGAACGTGTTATGAAAATTCCAACTTTTTTTAGTGCTGAATAGGACTTCGAGGATTTTCTAGTGATACCTCCCCATTTTACAGGTGAAGAAACCAAACCTTGGGGAAGCCAAGTTCATTTAGCCCTGTGGAACAGTGCAGTGTAGGTGGCCTGGCTTCTAGTTCTGGCTCTTGCTATTCATTATTAGTATGACTTGGGGCAAGTCACATAATTTCTGAACCTCACTTTACTCAAATGTAAAATGGGTAATATCATGCCCATGGAACAGAATTATAAAATTATTGTGATTCACCCAGGAGTTGAGCCTGGAAATCAGATTTCTCTGGCTACATATGCTGGGACCCCTCTGTTTGACTGCACTGGCTTCCTCCTCCCAAGTATTCCCAAGCCCGATTCTGTTCTCATCCACAGCGGGACGTGAACACCTCCGTGAACACATAACCTAGAGCTCTTACCAAACTCAGCTCCTGGAAGAAAACAAACCAAAAGAAAAAATACATTTGAGACAGAAAAGTAGCACTGCATGAGAAGTTTGCCACTGGGAATGACTTGCAATCAGCTGGTTAACCTTTTCATATATAGATGAAGGAACTGAGTGAGGCCCAAGGAAGTGGAGCACTTGGCCAAGGCTGAAAACCTTTTAAATGGCAAAGCCTGGACTATCCCAAACCTGTGACCTCTGACCTCATGGCCAATACTTTTCCAAGACTCTCCTCTGATCTAACATAGTTTAGCTCTGAGCAAGCTCTTGCTCTCCAGGCATATCTTTCCAATATGCTGCAAAAAAGAACAATTGTCTAGATTTGCGATGGACACAAACCGAATGATCCTGGGTTATTTGCTCTAGAAGGAGACCCTCATCAGTGCCTATCTGCTTCTAAAAATGGGATAGGGGGAGATACACATGGAGAGACTTAGATGGAAGCTTCTGGAACTTTGTGAGCAGGGCTTCTGTAAGATCCAGAAATGAAATCCTCCTCCAAGAGGAGGTCACAGGCAAAGTCACCTATCCGCAGCAGGAATCAGAATAAGTCTGGAAGTCAGACTTCATCTGGGCAAGGACTAGGGGTCTTCCTTCAGACCAAGAAGCCAAATGTGGAGCAACCAAATGGTTGAAAAAAGAGCAGTCACTCTCTGTGGTGACTTTGGTTTTCTTACAAATGAGGAGGGTATTTGGCCAGTTGGTTTCTCCCAGGAGAAACCAACTCTGTGCCTCCATGTGCTCAAGACAATCCCTGATCTCCCTTCTTTGGGGGCCAGGGACCTCCTGTATCTTTCTCCTGGAGGACTGAAGCAGCTGCTGGCAACTCAAGGTGTCTCCCTCTGCCCTTGACCACCCTGCAGGTGTGTGCAAGCAAAGAAGCTCTTCACACTGGAACCACACAGACTGAGCATTAGCCAACTCCTGTGCGTAGATGATTCTCCCAACTGGTCAAATAAGCTCATGTGTCTTCCACAGCACCGGGATAGCTATGCACAGGAGTAGAGGGAAAGCATGTGCTTGGGAGTCCAACAGACCTACACTCAAAACTCTGCTCATCTCACTGGCTGAATGATGCTGGACAAGTTACTTCTCTTCTTTGAGCAATAAAACTGGAGTAAATAGTATCTGCCTCTCTGGGCTCTTGGACAATGATGGGAAACAAAATGTAATGCTAGATCAGTGCCTGACACATAGTAGATGTTGGATAAATGTCAGCTTCCTTGCCTTCATTATCAGCCTGATAACCAAGGCCTTTTCTAACAAAAAGTTTGAGCCATTGAGAAGTGACCTCCAAGTTTCTCTCCCAACTACACTAGCTGTTTATGGACTGAATGCTTGTGTACTCCCCAAATTCATATGTTGAAGCTCTAACCCCCCATGTGATGGTATTAGGAGGTGGGGCCTTGGGAATTAATTGGGTTTAGATGAGGTCATGAGGGTAGAGGCCCCATAATGGGATTAGTGTCCTTTAAGAGTAAGAAATACCAGAATTTGCTAACTCTCTCACCTCCTCCCCACTCCCACCAAGCACAAAGAAGAGGTCAGGCGAGCACACAGCAAGATGGCAGTTGTCTGCAAGACCGGGAAAGGGTCCTCACCAAGAACCACATCTACTGACCAAGGTCCTTGACCTTATACTTTCAAGCCTCCAGAACTGCGAGAAATAAATGTCTGTTGTTTAAGCCACCGGGTGTGTGGTATTTTGCTTTATCCCTCTAAAGTGACTGGGGTACCAGACTTGCTGTGTTCCAGGTGAGGACCTGTAGCACCAAGACACACAAAGCTTGCCTGAGGAATCCAAGGCAAGAGCCAGATTCAGAGACAAGAGCAAGGGTATTTTTCTGCTTCTTGGAATACGCAGCCATGTGCTCTGGTGTTCTGGCTCTGCCCCCTTCATCTGGCCACAATACCATGTGGTATTACAACTTCTGAATGTTAAGAAACCTTATATTTCCTCAAGTATCAGTACTTAATTTTTCGTTCCACACATAAAGCTCTGTGAGTGGAAGGCTGCTGGCTCCCTTGTCAGAGGTAATTTCTCAAGGCTCTGCATGGGATTTAACGGGAGCCATATGGTTAAATCCGTCAACCCTCCCAGAAAGCATCCCCCTGAAGGGCCCTCGTAAATGTTCTCAGGGCTGTGAAAGATCCAGCAACTTTCTAACAATAAAGCAATGTTCATAGCCATGATACTCAGCAAAACACAAAGCAGGAAGTAATGGCTTCTCTTTTGAATTCCTCAAGGGAGTCTTCAAGCTATCCTGGCAAAGGGCTGTGGGCCAGTGTCAACCTGGGATCTGCTGGTCTGCTGCCTCCAGCAGAAAGAAGGCTGGCCTGGATGTCACTGGCATCAGCCTGTGGTGGGCAGTGACAGTCTTAATCATGCTCAGCTCAAGAAAACTCTTAATAGTGATTTTGCACACCTACACATTTACAGAGCAAGCACATTCCTAAGCTGTCCTATTGAAGTCTTCTTTAAATGTTGCTTTTCTGTGACAGTGTCATTTATGGACCTCTCATTCCACCCCCCCCCACACACCCCGAGCAACAGTGACACAAAAATCCTCAAATCAATTACCATTCCCATCTCAATGGACACCTCAAACAGCAACACCAACTCCTACAACAAAGCCATATGACTCTGGTAGAAAAGGTAGCACTGCTTTTGACAACAACACATCTGAGATATAACAAGCGTTTATTATTATTACTATTATTATTATTTTCCTTGGTCATGTCCCCTGAGCTACACCTGATATTCTGTATGATACACAGTGTCAAGAATTGCAAAGAGAAAAGAGAGAAAGAAGTGCAGAAAGGGCACAGTTTATGATGGCTTCTCTTTATTTTACATAAAACAAGATTTGCTTCTATGGCATTTTATATAAATTTCTGGCTAAGTATTAGGTGTATACTGCCTGGCTACAACCCCATGCAAATAGGGTTTATGACATCACATGGACATGGACATGTATGTGCCAGGAATATAAGTGATGTAAAATCAGGGAGGAGGAATTTCATACATACATGGCTTCATAGATGCATGCCGGTGACCATATTTTCAAGTTTCCTGATATTTTAACTAGAATATTCCACGATGAGCCAGATATCTTCTGTCCAAATATGAGCCTTGGTAGGAACACTTGTATATTTTGATGTTAGGCATAGAACATTTCTGTATTGTAAACTATTATGATCAAATAATTTTCACCAATCACCTCGCAAGCTTGCTTATTTGCCCAAATCCCTACAGAGAACTGAATTTGTAAAACATTTTGAATACACAAAGAATACAGGAAGAAAATGTGTGGAATACAGTGGCAGTGCCTCCCACAACCTATCAGAATTCTGTACTCATGTCCATCCTCCCAGATCTCCACATTCCATATTATCTTCATTGCTCTCCTGAAGAATTACTGAGCATGAATTACCTGCTCACACTTACTCCATAAAGAGAAATAGGCTTCTTTAGGAAGGCTGGGATCTATTAAGATTATAGCCACCTCCTCAACTGCTCATTGGCTCCTACAAAAACATCGCATGTGAAGAGAGACAGAGAGAGACAAAGAGAGAGTAAGAGACAGAGAAAGGGATGTACGTGACCGCTTACATGCTCATCTACCATTTTTCCCAGGTTCTGCTGACTTAATCCTGAATTAATGAGCCTGTTACATGATATCTAATAAAAATGACTGCAACAGAGATACTGCTTGGAATCTGCCACATATTTGGTCCAAGGCTGAATCGATTTCATCTATATTTAACACATGCTTGTTTTCTGTCTCACTTGTCTCCCCCACAGCCCATGGCTCAACTCTTTTTTTTTTTTTTTTTCCATCTGGAAAACTTATCTCCTAAAATGCTACCATCAATCAGCCAAAGACACTCTTCCCGACAGAGCGTCTGCCAGTCTGACTAAGCACAAGTAGTCTCTAGTTTGGGGATGCCTCCCACACTCTCTAGCGCCGTGTGTTTTTCTAGCCTGCCTAACCACACGAGTGCAATTTGGGATATTTATACTTACCTCCAGTTTCTATTGGGATAACAGCATTACTTTGACAGAACTGAGCATAGGGCATGGTGGGGGGTGATATGGGACGGCATGGACGTTGCCTGTGTTGCTTATCTACCTACTTTTACATTTATTTCTTTGGATTTTTGCATTTCCACCCATTTTGGTCTGCATTGGCTCAGCGCCTGCTCAAAAAGCATGAAAATCAAATGCTTACAAAAATGCATACATTTAGTCCCCCCAAATCTTCCCCAGACACCAGTGCTGTTCCCATTTCCAAGCCCTTCCTTGTCCACACCACTCCCAATACATTCAAGCCTCTAAGTTTAAATACAGCATGAAAGAAGGGGCAGAAAAGAAAGCAAAAGTAAGGTTGGCAGCAGAAGCCAAGCACTGGGAGAAGGGAAGGAAAAAGGGGGAGCAGGAGACAGGCGGCCCCCTCCCTCTCCCACAAAGTTCCAGTCGTGAACACACCCACTGGCCACAGCAAACAGCACTGTGCGTGGGCACAGGTGGGTCCCAGCCTCCCTGCTTGGATGCAGCTTAAGCGCTGAGCCTGAATGAAGACTTTCATTGCTGTTTGCTGTTTTTGTTGGCCAGTAGCCATGGCAAACATTTGCAGGTGGCTTGGCCAGATTTTGACACTTAAATATTTGAGGTTGTGATAAAAATCAGAATATTACTACAATATGGTTCTGTGCAGTCTCAAAAAAAAAATATCTGCAATTTCAAATGCTCATTTAAAGACACAGTCTCCAGAGGGAACTCATGTTTTAAAATAAGTACTCATTTCCTCTTTGCTGGGAGAAATAAAAGAGTCAACCATCCCCAAATGTTACCACCTAGAGTTTCATTCTGAATCCACTGGTGAGATGGGTTGGGTTGTTCCTTGCTGAGTCCCCATGGTCATCCGGGCAAGGTTTTGGATGGGTCACATGGAGAAAATGGAAATGACAGGATGTGTGGGTTGGAATCAACATGGTAAGCACGACAGGGAAGGATCTGAAGAAAAGCAGCAGCCTCCCTCAAGCTTGGCAATAAGACAGAGTCCCAAAAGTGACAATTATCTCCTAGAACACACCAGGAGAGACACACAACACCCCAGGATTGGGAGTAAATGAGAAGATGGAGTGGGTTGGGAGGTCACATGTACCAGAAAAACACTCCCACTCATCCAGGCACAGTGACACAGCCTAGAAATGTCACCCAACTGTACAGCCCTGGGCCAGCTGGGTAAATTATTGACAGAGTCAACACCCATCTTAGAATTGAGTGCTAACCCTTAAAAGATTGTTTCACAAAAACCAGCATTGTACTAACAATACTAAGGACCTCCAAGAGGGTAGCTGGGGTGGGGGGAGGGGGAGGCAGGAGAACTCCAGGGGGGGAGGAATGTTATAAAACTGCTAGTAAACTCCAACACATTTTATGTTTTTTTCCCCTTGAAAGAAAAATAAAATAATTATAATTAGCTGGCCTAACTGTGAATTGTCTGCCCAAAGCCAAACCACTAGAGTGAAAGAGTCCCTTGAAATTTAGATGCTGTCTTTAAAGAACCCACCCCACTCTCCTAGTGTATTATAGGTTCTTGCTTTAGATGGTGGCAATATCTGCCCCCATAGTCATTTGAAAAGAAAAGAAATATTTAACAGGGACACTAGCTAATTTAGTATTGGCTTCTTCCAACAAAGCCAAGCATTCAAATGGCCAGAGTAATATTCTGTTTCTTAAATGGGAAACCAAATGTACGTACCCATGAAAGACTCACAAAACAGTCATTGCCCACAGCTCTCTTTTGTTAAGATGGGTCTTCGCAAATCACGACGCATCTGGTAAGTTGAGAAATGTGAGAGACAAGGTTCCCTGCCCCCCTTCTAGGGCATTCTAAGGAGGAATAAGCCAATGTTGTTCCTGGTGTTCACTCTTGATCTGAAATCCTTACAAGCATTAAAAAAAAGGCGGGGAGGGGGATAGCGTATGGCTGGCTTAATCGGTAAAGCATGCAACTCTTAATCTTGGGGCTGTGAGTTCAAGCCCCACATTGGGTGTAGAGGTACTTAAAAATAAAATCTTTAAAGAAAACAAAAACAGAAACAAAGGGGGAAAGACACAGTGGCAAATTGTCAGGCAGCTTCTAATGGGTTTTTTTTTAATCACCATATCCAATATTCAACTGAATATTCACACTAAATTCTGATGCACATACTAAACACCACAAGCTCCCTTTCCTATTTTAAAGAAAGAATTCTGGGAACATACAGCAAGCAGTTCTCAGCTTCCAGCAATATAAATTTATCAGAGCACTTTGGCTTAAGTTACTACCTTTTCTTCCTAAGAACCTGACTGCTCTTAAATCTTTTATTTCCTCTTCACTCTGCTCTCGTAAGGGTGGAAAGAAGACACACCACCATCAACCTGAAGGTAAGGAAGCAGGCCAGAGATTCTGCATTTCTGAGAAGCTAGCGGGTCATGCCCAGGCTTCGGGTCCTCAGACCACACTCCGAGTAGCCCGGGGCTAGAGTTGTCTCCTGAGACTCAGAAGTGAAAATTCAGAGTGTCTGGGATTCTGATAGGAGCTTTCTACCAATTTTGCTCAATACCACAGTATTGTCTTTTTTACATAAATGAGGGGGAAACAGCTTACTTTCTTTTTGTTTTGTCTACACCAGGAATGAGCCTGGACCAATACAGAGGAAGGGGAGAGCTAATAAAGAGGTATTAACAAGGAAAAGAAGGAAGAATCATCGGAGGAAGGAAGACTGGTAATACATGAAAAACCCAGGGGATGTGCTTAGCAGATCTCAGGAAAAAAGGGACACACTCTGTTGGGGAGGAAAGTGGGCTGGTGAAACTTCCCTCTACCATCCTTAAGCATTTGTCCTGGAAACTATGCTCTGCTCTCCATAACACCCAAGGCGTTTTCCACAGTCACAAATCTTGTCTGAAGAAATGATGACACAGAATGACTTGCTTTGCCCCCCAAAGTCCAGGATCAAATAGTCTCCACCAAATGGGGGCTCCCCTCCCTTCTCCCTTTAAAAGCATCACTCTAAGTGCCAGGTGATCTCACGTCAACCAGGAACATCAACTTCTCTCTCATCCAGTCTGAGCACCAGAAACAAGAAGAAAGTCGAGAACATTCTCCGAGCTCCAGCCAGGCCCCAGAGACAGCCGAGGAAGTCTCCTTACCCGATCTGGCGGTTGGTAGAAGGTGCCTGGGTGATGACAGAGCTGGACTGGGGTGACGGCATGGCTTGCTGAATCACAACGCTGGTGTCATGGTTGGGCATCCGGGTGCTGCCAAGCTGGTGAGCTCCAGGCCCCGCCATGGCCCCACCAACTGTGTTATGCATCGAGATATTCTGCCCAGAGAAGACAGAGGGGAAGGTCAGAAGAAGTCAATGTTTTATTGTACTCTCAAGCTCTCAGAGGACAAAATTAGGAATCTGGTCATGTCAACTAAATAAAGAGTTATGGCTTCTGGCAAGCCATGGATCCATCCATCTTGTTATAACTTAAAACTATGAGCAGATGAAAAATAACTATTTACCCTAACAGTAAAGCACATAAGAAAATACCTTGAAGTTCACTAATCATTCTGTCGCCATCCTGATGTGAGGTTTATATCAGAGACATTTGGTGCATATCTTCTCTGAATTGGTGTGATATATACTGCATTTGAAAATGATGTCCATGGTAAGTGCACAATACTATGATTTAGTGAAGAACTGCTCAGCATCCTGCTTTGAATGACACGCACACTGGGTTATTGTTTCTTTTTCAGTCCTATGAGAGTGGCCAACGACCTACTTTTTTTTCCCCAGGAAACTACTACTTTTCCAAATCGTAATCTGGGTACTCATGACCCAAGTTCAACTACCTGGAGAGTGAGGTTGGATGACTGGAACAGACGATCGGGTATCTGGAATCCAATGCCAAGGGCAAAAGTTGCAACTTTCTGCTGCATGTCCATAAAATCAATCTCTAACAATTTTTATGGAATAATGGAATACAGAACAATGACTGCTTATTCATTTACTTGTTCACTGTCTTACTCTAGAAAGTAGAATGTTTGTGTTCGTAACTCTCTCTCGTGGTGCTTGGAACACAGTAGGCACTCAGTAAACATACACTGCATGAATAAACTAGTGAAGGCATAAATGAGACATCTGAGTCACTTAAGGGAACTAATATCATGTGTTTATTTCTGATGACTTGAAAGAAGGTTTCTTTGTTTAAAATGCAAAAGCAAGGTAAAACATGCAAGGTAAAGCTGTCTTAAGAGACAGCTCTTCCTAGAAAAAAAGTTCCTGGGACAAAAGAAGAGGATTCACATGGGGGCAGAGGAAGTCTCATCAACATGGCGGAGCTAAAAGGTGAGAAATTCAGAGCCTAGAAAAGAAAGGGAAAGTACAGGGTAATGCCAAGTAAGTAAGTGGGCCTCTGTAAATAGCTAAGCACAGCTCCTCAGCCTAGAAGGGTAGTGAAATTCGAGAGGTCAGTTGGACAATGGGGTTGAGGATGGCAGGAAAGAAATGGAGTGTCACTAGCAATTTACTAGAGGGAAAATATATATCTGTCTGTGCTTTGGGGTTAGCAAAGAAAAAAATAAATGTTACCCAGGAGAACCAGAAGTGGTTCTTTGAAGTTCTTCTGCAAAGAACAGGATTTCCTGCACTATGTGTTAAATGATGGTGATAACATATATGGTATTTGGGGTGGTTGTGTCCATCACATTGCACCTTTCCCAGATTTCTGATTTCTAAATCCTGACCACACAGTTTGTCAGGAGTCCAGATGGAAACTGGGCACCTGGTTTAGACCGCGAGCCGACTGTGTTATCGTGGGATCCCAGAGGCATGAACAGGCTTTTATACACACACGTGGTCCAAAGGCTCCTCTTATACACTGGAAGGTTTCTCGGACGTGGGAAAATACTGTGGTTGGTTAAAGCAAGATGAAAGGAAATGGTGATTTGTGTTGGAGTGGCAGTGTAGGGATATGCTTAAGTTCTTTTTATAGGGCCTGGAAACATAGAGAATTGAACTAAAATAATAATGAAAATAAAGATAATTGTGTTACTTCTTTTAAAAGTGAGCCTTAACAAACATATTTCCCTGGGTCTTAATGAGGCCTTGATGAAGTCAACGATTACAAATATCTTTTTTTCCTCTGTTGTTTGGATTCCTCGGAGATACTCAACAATTTTTCATCCTGCTCAGAGTCACCTACTTTGCCAATAATAGATCTGAGGCACAGAAGGATTTCAGACTTCCTTTTTAGAATTATTTCTGTTGTGCTGTGCTATCAGGGATTATGAGTACAGCTACATAATCTAAAATTTAAAACAATAATCTTTAAATTGCCAAAGAAGGATATAAAATGTATGAATCCTCCTTGAGTTGCCCTTGATACCTCACCCCCATATGCAGTCCCCTAGTATTGCAAATTCAACCTACACATCCTTCATCTCTTTCTATCTTTCCATTTCACCTTCTGCCAACCTACACCCAACCAGCATCGTCTCCTTTCCTGGACTAGATAGTAGTCTCCTAACTGATCTGTCACTCACTATGGCTTCCCTTTCTCCTTTTGCCCATACACAGCCACAGTGATCTTTTCGAAAGACAAAACTAATCACGTTATACAATTCTTCTTACCCAACCACACCCTCCTACCCCCACCCGACAAGCTTCTTAGATGGCTTTCATGGTTCAGAAGACACCGAGAGCACTCTTTGTGTGATCTATAAGGCCTGTAGGGGACCCTTCCTACCTCCCAGCTCATCTCATGCTATTCTCACTCTTGCTCTCTGCTCTTCACTCCACCTTTCTAGCATGTTCTTGCCCTCATACTGCCCGTGCTCCATTTCAGCACAGGGGCTTGGGATATGCTGTTTTCTGCTACCTGGGCCCTCCCCTGACTCGACCTTCAAATCTCAGATTAAGCATCATGTGAGGAAGACTTCCCTGACCTCTGTAGTGATGGGGACCCTCTCCTTCGCAGTACTTTTTACAAGTTCACAATAGTCTTGGTTTGATTAACACGTTTCTTCCTAGAGAACATAAGCACAATATGAGAAGAGACTAAATCTGATTTTACTCCCCATTGCCTCTGTTGCCTAGATCAGTGCCTGGAATATAGTAAGTGCTCAACAAATACTGAGTGAGTGAGTAAATGAGTGAGTGAGTAAACTATAAAATGACATTCCTAAAATATTCAGTATGAGGGGGTCTTTTATTCCCTGGTCGATTTTTGAGAGTGCTAACTTTTTGTTTATTGAGATCTCGAAGTATGCTCACGGTAATAGAGTTTTAGATATTAAGGTACTTGTTTGGTTATGGGCTAGAGAAATAGAAAGGACCAGAGTTAAGAAGAAACCCACAAACATGGGATGTGGACTGGAAGTAAAGCCTTTGAGAAAATATTAAATGAGCTCTTAGAGGAAGATGTCAAGAACTGAGCTCTGAATCTTTGAGCACTTTGGCTCAAAGGCTGGCAACAACAATTCCATCTCCACCATGAAAACTAGGAAAAACCGATCTGTGCTGTAGCACAAAGAAGTTGGTTTGATTTCTTCAGAGGGAAGTGTGTTAAATCAAAGAAAGAACAGCCTCTTTAATGAGACTCATTAAAAAGAATTTTAAAAACTATGCAGGACTATACCTCACATCCTCTCCCACCAACATTTAAGACATCTCTTTGTCTCTGTGATCCCCACCTGAGATGGAAAAGGCTCCTAAAAGTTGTATTCTAATTCTTCAATAATCTTTTTTTTCTACCACACATGAAATCCACAAATTCTCCACACTCCCTCCCCCAGACCCAGAGAGTAATTTCAAAACGTTTTGGAAAAATAAACAATTAGGCAAGCATTATCATTTCACATTAAGAGAAGATGATTTTTTTTCCCCTTTAAGCATTACATAGTAACTCAAACATGAAATTATTTTCTGAGTTCACATTTTCCCAATTATGGGTTCAAAACCTGTCTTCATTGATAAAAGAATGGCATTTTACCTCTGGATAAATTAAATATCCAATTTCAAAAACACAACGAGTGACCACATCTTGCGGAGTTATTTTTGCTAGTACAGGTGCAGAGATTTAGAGCTGATGAAACAGTGTCACCAAACCAGCGGATGGGGGTCAATATACAGGGAAGGATCAGAGATGTTCCTCGAGGCTCAGACTATGGACTTCTCTTGTTCAACATTTTTATCAACAGCTTGGATGAAGATGTAAAAATCATGCTTATCAAATCTGCAGTTGACACAATGTTGGGAGGCATAACTAATGTTCTGGGTAGTAGAGTCAGGTTTTACTTGAGCCAAATTTGTGATCTGGCCTTCAAAAATGCTAACATAAATCTAGGTTGCTGTAGGAGAAGTACAATGTCCAGATCAAGGGAAGTAATTATTCCACTGTAGAGCACGTTGAACTGACCACATTTGGCCACCACATTTTAAGGGGGAAATTGACAAATAGGAGGGAATGAAAGCAATGAAGGCATCCAAAATGCATTACAGGAAGAACTATAGAAGAATCAGGGAATATTTAGTCTGAAGAAGAAAAGACTTAGAGGGTCATGCTAACTGCTTTCAAATATTTGTGGGATTAGACATAGTCTATGTTACTCCAGAGGGCATAATTTCAAAAAAATGGGATCATGATGATAAAAGTCAATGATGACTATAATTTGAGTTCTTATTTTGAAGCAACCACCATGGTAGATGCTCTATAAACTGCACCTCTAATCCGCACAATGACACTACACGGTCAGCATTATTATTATCCTCATTTTAAGATGATAAAGAGAGTAAAATTCCTCACCATCACTAAAAATATGTCATTCACCTCTGGCCACCCTCACTCCTTCTGGACTGATCTTTTAAAAATACAAGTTTGACCTTTTGTCCAAAGGCAAAACAAGGTGCCTTGTAAAGCACTGAGTTTTCTGGCATCAGAGTTAAGCCAGTAGAGAATAGTGGCCATCTGTCAAGGATGTCACCAAGAGGATTTCTGCATCAGGAGGAAGATGGCACTACATGACCTCCAAGGTCTCTTCTATTGCTAAGACTCTCTCACTTATGATCCATGGTTCATACTTTGGCTCAGTGTTTCTAGATGATTAGTAATATGTGATAATGTTGGAAATATACTGGCTTAGGTCTGTTCTAGTCCTGGCTCTCTACCCCTCCTTGCAGCCATGTAACCTGGATAAATCACTCGACCTCCCTCAGCTCTGTAGCCTCATCGCTAAAAGCAGGGGGCTGGACTACCTGGTTTTCATGATTGTTTCCGGCTCTGATACTCCACAAGTCTCTCTCGATGTTACATTTTATGAGACCTTAAATATCCAAACAGACTTTTTAGGCTCTGATTCATGGGCCTACAAACACTGATTTTTCTCCATAACCATAAGCTTTTGCAGAAATGAGCCTTCTGAAAATTACAGCTTTATGCCAGACCCAAGGGATCATGATTCAAGAAATGGATCCAACACAAAGTAAAATTTCTCAAACTTCAAAGATGAAAATTCCACAAACTATTTTCACCTAACTTGTTCACTCTTTGGTTCCAATTTCTCTGCATGTTCCTTTGACTTCCTCCCTTCATATCCTGCCATATACCTTGCTCTCCATTCACTGTTGTTCTGAGACATAAAGGGTGTGAATGGGATGAGAACCGGGGGCATAATGAACCTTGATTGCATACTCAGTGAGCTTGAGGTAGAGTGGTAATTGTCTTTCTGCATGCATGGGCTTGGAATACAATATGCAAAAAAACAACCCGATGTATATGAATATACGTTCTTACAAATACCTATAATTTCAGGGTGTGGTAATGAGGGATGAAGGGCAGTGGACCACAAATGAAAGTAAAAGTTGGGAGCATACAAGGAAAAGGTTGTTGATTCCCATAAGGTCCCAAAATGTTATCTTCAAATCTATATTCTGTCCAACTGCCAAGGTGTGGAGACTTTATGGGTTTCTCTATAAAGAGCCAGGGTCATCCCGACACGCGTTTACAAGTCGAGTTGTGCAATCTTGGAATTGTCTGCATCTTAATGATGCCCGGGCAGTTATGAAGACTTTCAGAACTTCCCAGATATGAACATCCATGAATTGCACCCAAAAGATGTCTGAGACATTCACAGGATAAGAAAAGTTCTAACCTTCCAGAAGAGACTAAGTTTTCTGGAGGTCTAGGAAGGATTCTAGAAGGATTCTGACTCCTCCTCTCTGGTGCTCTCAGGAGCTGGAATACCAGCGTGAATATTTTGAATCCTACTAAGAGGACAAGCTGCTCCATGACAGAGGAGACAGAGAAGTATTAGAGGGGACATGGTGGGGTTGGGAAGGAGACCAGGGGCCATGCCAGTTGCCTCTCTCTCCATAATATTCTCCTTAGTGCAGCCGCACAGTGAAAGATGAAAGAGGAAGAACATAAGACAAGAAACCATCTCAGGCAACCTTTGCAAGTGGGGAAGGAGTACTGTGACAACCCCAGCTGTGACATGCACATTTAAATTCTGCTTTTTCAGAGTTTGCTACTTATCCCAGAAGAATTCTAAGGGGAACCATGGTACAGAATGAAAACATGAGCACCAGAATAGGGCTCAAGTTCAGATTAGCTCCATGTCATCTGGAGCATGTTAAATTCTCTGAGCCATACCTTCCTCATCTTTAAAATAGAGATAATCCTCTAATGGACAGAGTTGTAATGAGTATTGTATGAGATGACAGATGCCCCAGCATAGTGCCAACTGCATACATGTACTTTTTCTCCTTTTACTATAGTGTATAGTTCCAAATGTGAAGCTCAGAGAGTTGTGTTCATTTTGGGTGGTTACTCCCCATGATGGATTTTAATAGAAACATTACTAATAATGGCTGGCACTTACACAGCATTGCCATATGTCAGAAAACTCATTTAATCCTTATCAGTCTAGGAGGTAGATAGGACTATTAATCCTCATTTCATAGATGAGGAAACTGAAGCACAGGGAGGTTAAGTAACTTGCTCAAAGTCATACCACTAAGAAGTGGAGGAGCTCAGATCGAGGCCATCTGGCTTCAGAGTCCAGGCTCTTACCTATTAAGCCAAATGTGCCTCTACAGTCTTGCTGTAAAAATATTTTCTAGTGGAAAATGGCATGGCAAAAAATAAAATGTACCTAATATCCTTTCTAGGGACATTAAAAGAAGTTATTAATTCTGGTATGTGATCCTGAGAATTACAGTCATACCACTAACTTGGGTCTATGTCATCACCACCATCTTCATACGTACAAAAGCCTGGGAATACCCCATTAATTCATTTCAAAGTTATCGATTAGTGATCCTTGTCTTAATGTCATGTTGTCTGCCTAAGTCTTTTTAGACTGGTTTACACTGAACAGGGAAGATTAAGATTAGGAAAGAAAGCTGTAGTTCAAAAACTGCTGAACGATACTTTTATCAAACTATCAAAACAACCAACTCTCACTCACTCATTCTTTGATGTTAGTTCACCTTCTTCAACAGTTCCCAGAGTTGTTAAAAAGGCTGAGAAAGAGATAATTTCTCTGATGTTTGAATCAAGTTCAACTTCCGAGGCAACTTCCCTTACAGTGAGTAGAAAGGCAGCTTGCACACTGATGTGACCCTCAGTGGCCTTTTGCAACTCACCCGTTTCCAGGCAGTAGGCAGCCCCACCTCGCAGTGGGGCTCTAGACTCGAGTCTGCAGGATACGGAGCAGCAAGATCTGTCTGACCGGCCTGTGCTCTCCTCCAACTCCAGACCTCTGTCATCCTTTCTAATACTGGGTTTAGACAACAGAGCCCTGAACCATCCCTGTAAGAATTTTATAGCTATTCATTTAATATTGTAGTAAAATGCTCAAGACAGTAAATGTCTTCTCAGGTGCCACCCTCGACTGTGAGAAACAGTTTTTGGGTGTCTCTCAGAGATCCTGCTCTTTCCTGTTCAGATTCTCAGGGCCGTGGACTGTCGGTGTCTCTCCTCTCCCTACTGCTTTGTTGTCTTGGTTAACTCTGCTAAATATAATCATATGGGTTAAAAGGAAGGAAATGATGCCACTTCATTCAGGTTACTAGAATTACAGTTGAGCACATGTCTGTGGTTGATGCATCTACAGATATCTTGGAAGTTAGAAACTAGTCTAATGCCACTGAAAATATTGTACTCACTGCTCACTGGTCAAGTTCCTCATTTCTCAAGAGTCTTCCTCAAGAAAGCTGTGGCACCAGCCTACTTAAACAATTCTGCTGGCCCAACCTCCGATGTATGACTCGAACCTTTTACAATCAATCTTTCCCGTATCACCTCCTGGCAACCCATCTTCTCTATCCTCTCCCCTCTCACTCACAAACACAGACCTCAATGCTTCTTGACTATTCCATACCACTTCGTGTTTCTTTTTTACCTTTGCACATAATATTTCCCCTTTGCAGTCAATCCAAGATCCAGGGCCGATGTCCCCTCCTCTGTGGAGCCTTCTCCCACTCCTTCTGGCCCCATCAGCTGTTCCCTGTTTTGTGCTCCCACGGTACCTTTCCCACACCACCATTAAAGAGCCTGACTTATTTCCGCAAGTGTTTCCTCTGTCAAACTTGGACTAGGGAATACACCACGTTCATCTGAGGACAGCCAGTGCCTGCTCCTTGGCGTGCACCTTGTCGATGTGCAAAAAATTCAATTATTCAGTGAATAAATGAATGACGTGCTTTTGAGCAAGTTTACTGCTTCTCTTTGCTTCAGTTTTCTCATTTGTTAAAGAGGAACAACTGTATCTTGTAAGATTTTTATAAATATTAAGTTAGGTAATACAAATGCAGAACTTAGTACAATGCTGGATACATTAAATGTCCAATAAATGTTAGTAGCCATTACTATAATTATCATTACCATTATCATGATCGCAACCAATGCTAACACTACCTCTACACTAGGTAGAATCAAGTAACCATTCCTTTGTCCTCCATTGTATCCCATAAATGCTTCTTCCAAAGTTCTGATTACACATTGGTATATTTACTTATTTTTAAGATCAGTCCTCCCCTTCTAGCTGTGAAGACTTTGACAACAGGAACCAGGTCCCATTTCACATAGCTGTTCCCAGCCCTAATAAAGTACCTGTCTCATAGAAGCTTATTACGGAATGAATGTGTAGGGAATGTAACTAGGGCTGTGGAAAGAGAAAAAAGAAAAAGTATGAATTCTCCCAGAAGGCCTATAGTTTAGAGGGAATATGGAAATTTAGGGACAGAGGGGAATGAAAAACAAATGAATCTCAAAATTACCTTTACTTACACAGGCAATAGAGACAAAGAGGGACACATCATCTAGAGCTAATGAAGCCACTGCCTAAACGGTGCAGGGCTTGTCAATGGGTCTGCGTTCTCCTGTGAGCTCCACCATTAGGTACATGATCTTGCTCAATTCCTTAGTCTCTTGATTTGGCCTTCATAATGATTCCCACATGTCTTTTCGTTGCTATCCCATGAGCTCCAGAGTTTGACTACCCCCTATCTTGATCACGCTATAGCTTCCTACTGTCCTCCTGGCTTCCAAACCTTCTGGTCCCTCCCAGACCTCTCCAGACCTCACGATCCAATTAACTGGTATGAATCAGCACTTTCCCGATGCCACACCTTAACTCTAAAACCTCCCAGAGCCCCCCACTGCTTAGCAACGCTACAGCCCCCTCTTAGCCTTGCCTTCAAAGGCACTATATATCCAGCCTCATCCTCTCACCCCTGTCCCCTCTGCCAAGCCTCCACTCCAGCCACACTTCTCTACTCACCACACAACTAAGGAGCTCAAATTCTCCCCTTCACACCTTTACAAGTACTTTCTCCAGGCCCAGAGTCTGCTCTCTGCGTAGCTAAGTCCCATCCTCCAAGCAAAATAAAATTGGTTGATAGACAGATAGTGTTTTTCTCAAGTACAAATGAGGACAGTATCCCCCTGCTTCCTTTTAACTATAAAGCAAAGATACAGTAATGGTTTGAAAAGAGCTTTAATAACATGGATTATCCTACCTCCCCTGCTCTTCTCTCCTCTGACATCCCCTCATTCTTGGAAAAACCGCTTTCCTCTCTTCATTTCAGGTTCACCTTAAATATCGCCTTCTCAATGTTACCTCCCTAACTAAAGGAACCCCCTGTTATTTTCTACTTCAGCACCCCAAACCTTTCCTTTATAGCATGTGTCATAAGGCACAATGTTTACCATGATTATTTCCAGTGAGATTTTATATATATATATATATATATATATATATATATATATATATATATATATTTAATCATTATCAATTCCAGTTACATATTATAAATTCCTGGAAGGGAGGGAAAGTGTCTGTCTCATTTTCTATCACTAGCGCCCAGCTCAGGGCCAACAATGAACTAGGCAACCAATGACCAAATGGAGAAATGAATCATAATTTCCGAGGTGATGATACAGGAATAAGGAGCAATCAATTTACAATTTCCTGTCGTCTAAGTTGGGCACACGGTCATCTTAAGCCTGAGATACAAAGAGATAACATTCGCTGATCTGAATCCTCGTAAGTCCTATCAACAGAGAGAGGCCAGAAACAGCACAACAGTCTCCTCAAATTGCTCTGTGTTTGGTCAATTCAAATCACTGGTTGAAGTGAGGCAAGACAGGCCTCCCTAAGTAACTGGAAAATAGACAGGGAAACGCCAGAGTGAAATGGTGACAAACAAGGAAGGAACTGGGGTCCTGAGGCAGGGATGGGGGAGGGACGTGAATGGCACCAATGGCCTTATCAGGCTCACATCTCTGCATGACACAGGGAGGAAAAGGTTCCTGAATATTGCGAAAGGGGCACTGAGCATACAGGGAAATGCTGAGGAGGCACACCAAGAACCTGGCATAGCCACGCAAGAGGCAAATGGCCCGTTCTAGAATTGCTAAACACATCTTTCTTCCTTTCTCCCCAGAAAATGTAAAATTACTAAAATTAAGAGTGCATCTAAAACTACCACAAGGACGCTGAGGGTCTGTTTCCTCAGCATTTCAAAGAGAACCAAATACTTAATGACCAGAAATATAAATGTAGCTGCTAATGGTATACTGCAGATCTAAGAGATTTTGCCTTTGCCTTCCCTAAGCCCCCCCCTCCTCAGCTCTTCTCTCCAGGCCAAAAGAGCTGGAGGGTAGGGCTGGCTGCTAAGATGAATTTGCGCGAAAACTCCCCTGCCTGGAGCATTGGTTGGGTATCTGCATTCCTGAATATTTGGCAACAGCACGCTCTTAACATAAAATAGAAATGTGATCTTCAGTGGGAAGGAAAATGTGCTACAAGATAGACTTCCTCCTCTGAAACAATAGAGAATAAGAGTTCTTGCCCTTCATTTCACTTCTGGTGGAACCCGTCAGGTGGCTTGCCATGAATGGCCTTGCTTTGTAAATTGTTCGATACTTTACAAACAGAAGTTACTGCTATGCTGTGCTAATGATCAATATTAATTAAGCAGCATATTTCTATCCTGGGAAGTGGATGTTTTATTGGAAGACAAGTTCACTTCAGTCGCCACTGCTTCCAAGCAAACTGAATCATAGCTTACCAGTGTTTGTTAAGTCTGAGACCAAAAACCAAATTACATAATGCAACACAGGAAATCAATGATTTAGTCTGTCTTATTTGATGAAATCCTAATAGAGAGAACATTTTTATCTTGACCATACCAAGCCAAACAGCACTTGGTGTATAGCATAGGGGCACTGGACACCACTGGATGCAACAGTCCTTAAAGAAACTTCTGGAAAGAGTGATTTTTAAAATAAGAATTCCTACCAGTAATTTGGGTTCTCTGCATCCTTAGGAGTCCAGAAAAGTGCAATGGGGGTCAATGAGAAGATTTCCATGTTTACAAGGCATACAAGGTACATCCCCAAACCTACATGATACCACCTATGACCACTCTGATTTCATTTCCTACTAGTCCTTCCTTACCTTATTCATTCTGTTCTAGACATGTGCTGACCTCCCTAATGTTGTGCTAACATACAGTAGCCTTTGGCACTGGCTGCGCCCCTGCAATGGGAATGTTTCTTCTCATTATCCTCCCAGCTCCTTCTGTCACCTCTTCCAAATGTTTGCTCAAATGTTCCCTCCCAATGAGCCCTGCGTCTAAGGCTGGGCCCTCCAAAATTACAACTCTGCTTCCCTGAATCCACATTTCCCTTACTTAGCTCATCCTTTCCCATTTATCACATCCATTCCTTCCTCACTTACTCCAAAAGCACCAAACCGCTTCTGATCCCTATGCTTAAAACAATATGCAAGAACAGAAAAAACACAGAAAAATCCAATGACTCCTTTTTTTTACCACCAGAAATCTCTTTTATCTCTTTCTCCCTGGGATGACACATTTTGCAAATACTTCCTAAAAGTCATGAATTCATTTTCCCATACCAGTCTTTTGAAGCTTTCACATTCCTTAATTTCTAAAATCTCATTTCACTCTATTGTACCATCAGACACTATTATCTCACAGTGTTGATAAAATTCTAGTCAAACAGAAAGAAACTGATGCTTTAGTTAGTCTGGGCAGACTTGCTACAGATACATGCACAATTTCAATGGGAGAGTTTGACTACTGTATCACTCCGGATGCCAGGAGGAAACAGCACACTCAAATTGTATAATTTGAAGTGTGATTAATAAAGGAACTATTTGCAAAGGTGTGGGCAGAGTGCAGGGAAGCCACAAGCCATAGTGCAGTACCCTGGGGCCAATTTCAGTGGGGAGCTGTTAGCATCCCTAGGCCTACAGAAGTGAGAGAAGGGAAAGGCTACCAGACCTCAGGGGAGAGAAAGAGAGAGAGAGAAGTTAGCAGGAGACCAGGGACGACAGAGCTGTGTGGACAGGGCACCTGGCAAGACCTGTGACCCTTGGTCAAAGAAGACAACTAACTGAAGCAGCTGGGAGAACAGACACCCAGGCTCCCTTTTCTCCCTCTGGACCCTGCGATGGTAGTTCTGTGGCCAATGGCCCAAATCCAACAGGAAAATACAGGTTAAAGATCAGCTTTTCAGGGCAGAGAGCAAAGTAGAAAAGGGGAAGAATGGGCCTAGATGGAAAATATCTAGTACAAGTATGTTGTGATTAAACTTGCATTATTTTATTTCACAAGCAATATACTTGCTCATGAGAGAAAATTTAGGAGGAAAAAAAATAAGCGGGAAGAAACAAAATCACCCACCATCCCAACATGCAGAAAAAAACTAGTATTTCACTCTCTCTCTCTCCAGATATTTTCTCTATACACATGCACATACACACACATTATAGTATATAGACACACATTATATAATATATATACATAATGATTTACAAGAGATCCAGAAGATCAGAAACCCCACTGGGACACGGTGACAGCGTTTGCACTGCACACCCCCACGATGACTTGGAAAAAAAAATGTTACCTGTATGTTTATTTCCTTTCTAATTTAAACCACGTAAGGGCAGGACCGTCACTAACTGAACCTGCTCTGCATTTATCCGTGTGCTTAACAAATCATGATGAGCCTGATAAAAACAATATAAGGCAGAGCGAAGCCTGTCCCACAGTGTGCCCAAGTAACCCGGCTCCACCCCACAAGGATGAGCTGGGGCAAGCACGACTCCTCTGAACCCAGTGACACACCCTCAAAACAAGGTCTCACTTTTAGGACACAGCTTCCAATGTGTCTACATTCCTCCTGGTGAAACAATCAAGGTTGGAAGAAGAACAGCTTTCTATGTGGGCGTCACAGAGGGAAGAATTTGGCACCTGGCGTCTCCATACCATAGAGCCGTGACAGTGCTGAGTTCAATGCTCCTTTCCACCGAAGTTGTCAAATAGCAGGAAAGTGAGAGAATGTGGAAGGTGCATTTTTCTACTCTAGACAGTCGGGATTTATGGGTTGGCTTGCTAAATAGAAGCACTAATGCCAAGGAAATGTCTCTGTCTAAAGAATCTCTCCCAGAAACCTCTCACTCTTGTATTAGAACACCAAGTCTACAGGTCCTTGGTCTTTGGCAACTTGAACATCCTCTATTTTTGCCTCTGGACTTCATTTGCATCCTCTTGTGCCAGCGCTCTACTGACGACCTCAAGGAGGAACGAGTCACCAGTTATTTGATAGACTAAGAAATAATATTTCTAAATCTAAAATAAAGATAAGATGAGATCTTAGGGGAGTCAGGGACCCACATAAGAACCACACCCAGATTGTTGGAGCTTTCAGTGAGTCCTTGGACAAAAGGCTTCACATCTTTCCCATGTGTTGATACTCACGTCCATAAGCTAATGATAATGTGTGTGTGTGTGTGTGTGTGTGTGTGTGTGTGTTCGTTTATTTTTGCTCCACAGATAAGTTTTTGTTTTTTTAAATATCTGAATGTTGTCTGGTTACTTTTAAAGAAGGCCAGTGAGGCCTCTGTATAAAGAAATGTTTTTCAGATGTCTTTCCACACCTATATAGCTTATTATTTTATGAAACAGGCTTCAAACTCCTACAGATGAATTTAAAAATGTAAGTCTGCTCTTAAACGTCACATAGAATCTGAGCATGAAAAGCCATTTGAAAGGTTAGTAACCATTGGTAAAAGGCTTGTTCAGAACAAAAGATGAAGCACAAAAGATGTGAATTTCTTGTATTATCTTACCTTGGTTAAACATCTTTGCCTACATGTTAGTTCTGCAATTACATATAATACTGACTTCTCGGGAAGGCGCCTGGGGGGTATAGTCCATTCAGGGGCCAACTCTTGGTTTCAGCTCAGGCCATGATCTCAGGGTTGTGAGATCCAGCCCCATGTTGGGCTCCGTGATTAGTGTGGGGTCTGCTTGGGATTCTCTCTCCTTCTCCCTGGCCTTCCCACTGCCCCTGTTGTCTCGTGTGCTCTCCCTCTAAAATAAATAAATAAATCTTTAAAAAAAATACTGACTTCTCTGGGTAGCTAATTCACCCTCCATTCTCTTTTTAAGAAACAAGGACAACATTTAGGCAGAAAGTCTGATCTCACTTCTGCTGGCCTAGGAGAACCAGTCCCTAAAGCCTCGGGGCCCTCATAGATGCCCCGTCTTGTATGTGACCCCATTTATTCTAACAGCCTGTCATACCTCCACTTTTGATAAAGGTTTAGGCTCCATGTCCGAAGGAGTGCTATCAAGGTTAAAACACACCTGTTCCCCCTTCCTCTCTTCCCTTCCACTTACTGGGGTTAAAGTCATCAAGAACTCTTCTTGTGGGACACCCAACTGACTGGAAAAGATTTTTTTAAGCAAACCTCTGAGTACCTGCTCTCAGAACTTTAAATTAGGAAGATGCCATAGGGAGCCTTTAATCTCAACTCCCTGACTTGACAGAAAAGAAAACGGAGGTCAGGGGAGAGCAGCCCACATCTAAGTGGAGGCAAAAACAGAACAAGAGTCTTGATCTCTTGACTCCTCAGTCAGTGCTGTTTTGGCTATGATGAATGATTTTATTTTATTTTTTTAAAAGATTTTATTTATTTATTTGAGAGAGAGAGAGAATGAGAGATAGAGAGCACAAGAGGGAAGAGGGTCAGAGGGAGAAGCAGACTCCCCGCTGAGCAGGGAGCCCGAAGCGGGACTCGATCCCGGGACTCCAGGATCATGACCCGAGCCGAAGGCAGTCGCTTAACCAACTGAGCCACCCAGGCGCCCTATGATGAATGATTTTAGAGTTTTATTTCTGCGAAGTGGAGGGAGTGGCTTTATTTCATGTTTAAATCAGACCTCGATATGTTGGACTAATAGGGTAATTATTTCATCTTGGGGATGCAAAAAGCTGGCAGGCCCCCTAAAGAGGGAAGAGTTAGGGTCAAATCCAGAGACGCCCATCTCCTCAGAATGGCCAGTAAGGGTTTAGACTGAAGGGAAAGAGATTCTCTTTGACGATGGACACACCGGTCCTCAGGTCCCACCGGTCACCCTGCAGCCTCTCGGGATCTGGGACAGCAGAAATTCTGAGGACACTCTTAATGGCACTGGAGGAACACGTCAAGCCTCCCCAAAGCACAGTGCAGTTATAAGTCGGACTCTCAGCCAGTCGCTCCAAGTATTTGCTCAACAAAAGCAAAAACCAGCAAAGAGCTCCTTTTGTCCTCACAATTCTTCCTCAAACTTCAAGTGCCCAGCATGCTTAGGACCATTTATTCTGTGCACACTTGGATAATACTCTGATAAAAAGCTGAGACTGCAGAGCACGGCTGCAGGGACAGGAAAACACTATTGCTTCTATGGTTTCATATACAGATTGTGTCATACTTAATGCTGAAATCATAAACTATATATTTTTGCCCCCTCCAAGCTGCCTATTGTGCGCTTATAAACAGGAACCTGGCAGCATGTCAGGGGTGCAAATTGATTTCCTTTCCCAAATAAAATTTTAAAAAGCAAATAAACAAGGTTATGTTGGCTAATGAAACATTACATGCCAGGCTGGGGAGAATTCTTTTAAAATGTATTTTCTTGAGCAACACAAAGGCAACACAAAGCATCCATAAAAGGTTCTTTCATAAACAACATGTTTACACAAAAATGCATTACTTGAAAGAAAGGAAAGTTATGGTGCATCTCCCATGAGATATTTGGATTGTGTTTTAAGAAATAAATTAGGGATGGGTGAGAAGGCGGGTGTCCTACACCACTACAGATTTTGGAAATTAACTAAAGCCACTCAGAAGTGAGATGGTTGTTCTCGTTTAGACAACTGTTTGATCTTAGTGTTTTTATAATTTGTCATCAAGATGTAAGTAGTTCACTTTGAGTGTATCCTACAGGTATGAAGAAAGCCAGGAAAGAAAACTGAATTACGCCCGCCATGCTTGGGGATACATGACTAGTGAGCCTGGATGACTGGCATCAGTGGAAACTTCTGGCCGGTGACCTGTTTCCCAGCTGGAAACAGTTTTAGTAATCTATGTGTAAGAAGTATTTCCTGGATCTTGTCCACCTCATACTTCACCACAGAGAATGAATTCCCAAAGTCCCAGGACCCAAGCCATCCCTAGTGGACTATGAGGCCCAGATCAAATATTCCTGCATCATCTCCCTCCTTCACCATCTTCCTAACCTTCGTGCTGATGAGCCCAGGCAGCAGGAACCCTGATGCATCCCAATGAGCAGACGAAGTCCCAGACAACATGGCATGGGGCTGAAGGATGGGGCTGAAAAGGGAGAGGGGGCAGGCTCAAGACTGCCCAGCTGAGAGCTGAGTTTCTACCTGGCCATGGTAGTGTATGAACAGAGGGCCTTCTGTGTGTTGTTCTGAACCCCAGTGATGCATCCTTCCCTCACAGTTACTGCCTGTCATCAGGGAATTAGAATCTCATACTAGAGCCCAAGGGCACAAGGTAGAAAGTCCCCATAATCTTGGGATAGCCCGGATGATATAGAAAGAAAAGGAACTTTTTGTGTTCAAGCTTAAGATACAATTCAGATAGCTAGTCAAAAATAAAGAACAGAACAGTTAGAAATCACAGAGGTGACCCTGACATCATGCAGACCTGAAGGCCCTACCCCAGAGAGTGTGTTGGGCAGTGACAGGGGGTGGGGGCTAGGGGATGGAATAGTCTGAGATGGTCAGTTCTCTCCCTCTCTCCCCCAACTCACCATGCAACTTTGGTCAGGTCTCTGGGCCACTCGGAGCTTTCTTTTTTCCACCACTTTTAATATAAGGCAAACACTGTCAGTCTGATGGCTGTGTGATTAATGAGGTAACGTTTGTAAAATGCTAGGAGCTTTCCAGAACTCAAATGCAAATACTTTAGACCAAATACTCTGGATAACAGTTAAAACACAAAAAGGGTTAGTCACCAGTTGGCTGAGGATATGAACCTGAGAAGGAATTGCAGAAGGAGTGTGTTCTGTGAAAGGATTTGACTACGGTGGGTGCACATCTGGGGAAGGAAAGGGAAGGGGCAAGAAGTTTTAGGGCTTGCAAAATCTAAAATAGGAATCATCTCGCTTCCAACGGAGGCCATTTAACTTTTAAAACTCGGCACCCTTTCAACAACACCAAAGATAATTTAATTACACAAAATATTTTTCTACACACATAATCCTATAGGGTAAAACCCAAGGTGTGACAGTAGATTATACTGAAACTCTTGTTCTTATCCCAAGAAAATGACAGCATGAAACTATAGGGGCCACATACCAACTGCCTTGGCACTTAGGAGCAGCCGCTTGACTTCCCCACTTTCTGGGGAAATGGAAGAATCCTATTAATCACTGGCAAATTCGATAACAGATGTGTTTCCCAGCAAATCCACATCAAGCACTCACAAAGTAATTACCCCCTAAAGCTTGTTGTGTTCCTGCGTACATTTGGCATCAGCTAAAGACTTCAGCCGCTTTGTTTTTATCTGACGTGAAGCTAAAGCCTCGGGGTGATACTCCAAGTGCTGCTTTAGATTATAAAGTCTTAACAGCCCCTCGCTTTAGGGCACTGTGTTTATTGATGCTTTGGTAAGCAATTTACAGTCCCTTAATAGCACATTCACCACAATGTTACAGTGTTTAACTTGTTAAATTATATTTAGAGCTTCAGGGAAAATTACCTCATTGGCTTCACTAGCGTGGGTTATTGATATCACACAGGAGTTATGGCAGCATCCACCTGACTGGGGACAGCGACAAGAATATTTTACAGGCTGGAGTCAAAAGTGGAATGCAAAATTCAAGCGGAGAAGTCGGGGTGGTACGGGACTGGTGGGAGAGAGGGAATGGGGTGGCGCTCCAGGAAAGGAGCTAGGGAAGGCAGACGGGACAGAGGCGAGCAGGGTCAGCATCTGACAGTTCTTCATTAAATTGGGAAGCAAATAAATGCCCATGATGGCCACCTTGGGCACTGATTTAAGCCACCTCTGCGACTGGGCAGTGCTCCTATTCTTAACCTCCCTGTCCTTTGGAAAAGTGTTGTAGATCCAGGGACCTGGGAGACAGCGCTGATGTCTAGCTGCAGTAGCCACTCATCCAACAGCCCGGTGTTCACTTCTCTGGGCCTAAGACATTGCCAGGGAAAGAGTGGACATGTTACTAAGTTAAGCCAGGGGAACGAGGAGGAGGTGGCCAAGAAAGGGGAAGAGGAGGGGCAGGAGGGAGAGGAAGAGAGAAGAAGGGGGACGAGAAGAAGGAGAAACAAGGGCAGGAGCAACAACAGTAGAAGCGGCAGGAGCAAAATCTTTTTGATAAAATAGAGACATAAAGTGAGGCTAAAATATCATCAATCCTGAAGCTTAGTGATGTCATGAGACTTCTTCAGAAAAGCAGCCAAAGGCCAAGGTATTAAAATCCACAGCCGAGGCCGGAGCACAGGCACGAGAAACCAACCAAGTAGCTGAGGCACTCTGGGGTCTGAGCTCATGCGACCTTTGATGGCTGAAGGCAAGAAGCAAACCATCAGAAATGACAAGTATCACGGTGTGTAACCTCCGTGAGAGAAGGGCATTTTCTCTTCCCCATTTGGAGGTGCCGCACTAAGTTTCTCATGCTCAGGGAGACTTAATACTAATTAATAACCAAAATAAAACAGGCGGTTGACATTGCAAAAATAAAAGGCATCCAATGAAACAAACAACATTGCTCACCAGGCTGTTTTGGCAAATATGACTGTTGACAAGGAACTAAAGAGAAACATGGCAAGTTGTGTGTATTTCAAAAGACAGAATGAAAAGAGGGGAGAAATGCTATCCTGAACACAGGCATATAGTTTCCCATGAAAGCGAGCAGCAGCTAGGTGCACGGGTATAAATCTTAGAATGTGATCCCTTGAACAAAAATTTCAGTCTTAAGTACAAATCAGAAATTCCCATTGCTCCTAGATTTGACAGATTTTAACGTTTGATCTAATAATTCACATTTAATGTCTAGAGTTGCAGTTCCCAAACTGTGTGCGTCGTTGCCCCCGGGTGCTGCATAGAGCTTTTCAAGTTTGAGGGAAACATGGCAGTATTTGACATCTACTGGACACCACAGAAACTCAGAGGCTGTAAGTGTTTCAACATTAGATCATACTGCATTCCTTTGGATTATATCACAACTTTGCAAAGCTGGATTTTTGGTGGTTGCTGTGATAAAAAGTAAATACCATGCAAAAATAAGTGTGGAACAGAAAACAAGGGTGGTGCTGTCCATTGTGATTCGACGGTTTGGGAAGTTGTGGAGAGCCCAACAGGTACACGCATCCTATTAGCAAGTAATTATGGTTATTTTAAAATGAAACAAAAGTATTCTTTTTTTATTTCAACACCTGTTGTTATTTACTTCAAACAGCTACTGAGATGTTTATATACTTTTTAAGTTGCTTGGACCTAACTACTTACTAAGCAGAATGATTTCTCTCTTTTGGCCAAGGCGTGGTGTGAAAAAAATATTGAAACACAGAGAGTGCCTAAATTCTGAGAAAGCTTAGGAGCCTCTGGCCTGGGGAAAACTGATAGAGAAAATAATGTGTCGTAATATTTAACAAATAAGTAATTAAGAAAAAAAACCACAATTTGGGTTAACTAGCCCTCAGGACAGCTGACCATGTGAGTAAAAGAAGAATCTGCTTGTTTTCCAAAGGGCAGCAGAAATTCAGATGATTTGGAAGCTTTATCTCTTGAGCTAGCTAGCATCATGGGGATTTCTATGCTCTGAATTTCGGCAAGTTCCCAGCACATATAAGACTGTATGTTTAACTCTCTATATATCCATTTGGCCCTACCAATGTCATGGCACTCAATTATCTTACTGTAATTATTGTTTTTAGGGTGCTACCATGAATGTCATCTGTCACCGATAACAGTCATTTTATTGTGTACGTCTGAGATACACAGCCTTGACACACCTTAGGAGACATTTCACCAATGGCTAAGAAAACCACAGAACTCGCGTCCATTGCATTTCACCGAAGTTGGGATCTAATGCCCCAAAATACACTGGAGCAGCATGCATTTAATTGTCCAGGGTCTGAAAGAGGAAGCTAAAAAAGACCAGAAAAGGTGGAAACGCATGAACCAAAAGGAACCTTCAAGACACAGAAAGTCACACCAATGACCAGGTGAAAAAGACCAAGAGAACAGCATTGAATTCATAGGCCAGTTTCAGATTTTAAACTCAAGATGATGCCCAGAAAAGGGAATTGAAATGCTTGCCTCGCCAAAAAAGTTGACCCTACTAGAATCCTAATCAAAAATTGTCTGGAGACTTTCTTGAGGTCTTTTGGTCTGTAACGAGGGAGTAAAAAGAACAGGACACAAAACACTAAAGATCAATTCTTAACTCTAAATATTTACTTTGACATTATTTTCAAAAAGCTACTTCTGTGCCCTCATTTTTTCTGAACAAAAATTAAGTGCAATGTGTGTACCATCCTACTAGGTACTTTGGGAAACCCATAAGAAATATAAGATAGGATCCCTGTCTTCAAGAAGTTGGCATGACAAACCTTATACACTTACAAAAAGTTAAATGTCAAAAGAAGACAATGCTAGAGATGTCATTAGCCTGCGTATGATTACAGGCCAAATTAGTGGTTCAAGAGTCCTGAGGTGTTATGGTAAAATTTATGGTCAACTTGGCTAGACAATGGTGACCAGTTGTCTGGTCAAACACCAATCTAGATGTTGCTATGGAGGCATTTTTTTAAATCTTATTAACATTAAAACCAAAGACTTTGAATAAAGCATACCACCCTCCATAATGTAGGTGGGGTTTCATTCAATCACTTGAAGGCCTAAAGAACAAAGACTGAGGGTTTCCCAAAGAAGAAGCAATTCCGCTCAAGACTGCAATATAGAAACTTTATTTGCATTTTCCACCTACAGATCTTGGACTCAAAACTACAACATCTTGGACTCAAAACATACAACTACAACTGAGCACCTGGGTGGCTCAATGGGGTAAGCATCCAACGCTTAATTTCAGCTCAGGTATGATCTTGGGGTCCTGGGATCAGGCCCCACATCAGGCTCTGTGCTCAGTGTGGAGTCTGCTGGAGCTTCTCTCCTTCTCCCTCTCCCTATGCCCCTTTCCTCCCCACGTGCACTCTCATTCTCTCTCAAATAAATAAATAAAATCTTAAAAAAAAAAAAACTACAACATCAACTCTTGCCTGGATTTCCAGTCTGCCAGCCTGCTCTATAAGCTTCAGACTTCCTAGTCCCTCCCCTCTACCATTTCTCTCTCTCCTCTCTCTGTACAGACACAGAGATAGAGAGGTATATATATCTCTCCTACTGGTTCTGCTTCTTTGGAAGACCCTTGATGGCTGTTGGTTGGTGCAGTCAGGGAGCTCTTCAACAAGGAACTAAAGATGGGTCTTGAAGATCAAGTAGCATTTCCAAGGGGTGAGATTAATTGCTGCTGTACTCCCTGTTAAGAGCTGAAGCAATATAAACTAAAGCAAGATGTGGCCCCCTGACCTACAGAGAAAGATAAAATGGGAGAGAGAAACACTACAAGTAGATATTATTCCAAAAGGGGAAACTGAGGAAGTCATGTTGGCCAAACGTAGAACTTCAAGATGTCAAAAGAATTACTGTGACTACTAAGAAGGGCTCTGTCTGAATTCTTCCTCCAGCTCTGGCCAGGGTGACACAACCACTGCAAACAGCTTCCTTGGCCTTCACTTCCCTTCCACCAATTCAAGCAGAGCAGTGCCCCACAATATCCAATATCATCTTTGCCACCCCATGCAAACATTGTTTCCTAAGAGCAGGGACCAAAAAGAGAGTGAAGGGGAGATTCTCCTCTATGCTCACATGGGTTTCAGGCAAGACTGGTCTCAAACCTGTTCCTAAGAAAAAAGGACATAATCTTAACTGAAAGGCAGCAATCTAGAAAGATACATTCTGAATCTATGTAATTATAAAGAATAGACTGCTTGGAATCTATGTTGGAGACAATTTGCCATATACTTCTCATATAGATACAGATACAGATAGACAGATATAGATATAGGGTTTTTTTTTTTTAAGTAATGCTGACTTTTTTTAGGAAGCTACAGCTTTTTTCTGACTCCCTTACAATTTAAAAGTCACTGGCTTTTTTCTTTCTCTCTCTCTCTATATATATAACGGGCATATATCCTGAGAATAAACAAAAAAGAGGTAGTACACCCAGTAGAAAATGGATATAAAATATGAAGAGGAATTCAAAAAGAGAAAGCCCAAGTGCCTAAAACATATATGGAGAGATCTTCAAACTTATTAGTAATCAGAGAAATGTAAACTAAAATGAGAACAGCAAAAAATAGAAATATGGATTATTATTAGTGTTGGTGCTGATACGGGGATTTAGGAACCATATGCTATTGTAGTGTACATTCCTGTGGTCATTCTGGAAGACACCCAGGGTCAATTTAGGGAAATTAGATATGCATAGGCTGTATGCCCCTATATTCTCATGCAGGGTCATACAAAGATCATGGTCATGACCTAGCCCCCTTCTATTTGTAGGGTACAAGGCAAGTATACAAATGGAGGTCTACATCCTACATGACTAAATTGTTTATAGTCACAAATCAACTTATAAATATGTTCACCTCCTACCTTGACAAATGTACAATCATAATGGCTTGGAAGGCCAGATTTGAATTCACAATTCTCCACTCCTTTGGGTTCTACCTTTAACTGCTAGCTCTGGCCCCCAACCTGCTCCTCTTTTCTTCCCAACCACTGACTGTACTAAGGGTGGTACCATATGCATGCATATAATTTATAAACGAAGAAGCCAAGACCCAGACAACTTACTGAGAAGACAGAATAAATGGCAATATCAGAGCTTGAATTCAGGTTTTCTGATTCCCAATCCTGCACAGCTCAGTTATTTTCAGTTGACAAAACTGATCAGACAACCACCTGTAAAATAACCCTAAAATTGAGCTATTGAGATGGGAAAAGGTGACCCTAGATGAGAATCACTGCCACATAGAGACTGAAGCCCACATACAAGCTCCATGGAGATCCCCTAACCCTCAAATAACCAGGTCTTGACCACTGACACCATAGAAGGTCAGGGATATAGTCTGTCCTTGCAATAATGGACCCTACTTGGGAGCCCCAAACTATTAGGACTGTAAAACGGTGCAGCCACTTTGGAAAACAGTCTGGCAGTTCTTCAAAACCTTAAACACAGAGTTACCATAGGACCCAGCAATCCTACTCCAAGGTATATTCCCAAGACAAATAACGACTATGTCCGTACAAAAATGTGTACCCAGATGTTCACAACGGCATTATTCATAATAGCTGAAAAGTGGAAACAACCCAAATGTCTATCAACTGATAAAGAGATAAACAAAATGTGGTATATCCATACAATAAAACCTTATTTGGCCATAAAAAGTACTGATACATGCTACAAAATAGATGACCCTTGAAAACATCATACCGGGAGAAGTCAGTCACAAAAGAGCACATATTGTATGATTCCATTTATATGAAATGTCCAGAATAGACAAATCCATAGAGACAGAAAGCCAACTATGGCTGCCCAGGACCAAGGAGGATGGTGAACGATGGCTAATGGGCATGAGGTTTCTTTCCGAGGTGATAAAAATGTTTGAAAATTGATTGTGGTAATAAATAAATACAACGAGAGGGTTCATACTATGAAATGTTATATAGCAGTTAGAAGCAATGAAAAAGTGCACAAGGATAGGTCTTTAAAACAGCATTGCATGAAAAAAGTAACAGCAGAAGATTTATAGCACATTACTATTCAACAACACGCATACACATAACTATATTTTTACAAGGGTACATCAGATTGAAGAACATACAATGATGGGGCACCTGGGTGGCTCAGTTGGTTGAGTGTCTGACTCTTTGATTTCGGCTCAGGTCATGATCTTAGGGTCATGAGATGGAGTCCCACCTAGGCTATGCAGTCAGTGGGGCGTGTGCTTAAGATTCTCTTCCTCCCTCTCCTTCTGCCCCTCTCCCCCACACGTGTGCGTACGCTCTTGTTCTCCCTCTCTCTCCCTCTAAAATAAATAAATAAGGGGCACCTGGGTGGTTCAGTCAGTTGAGTGTCCAACTCTTGGTTTCAGCTCAGGTAGTGATCGCGGGGTTGTGGGATTTGAGCCCCACATTGGGCTCCACACTCAGCCCGATCTGATTGTCCCTTTCCCTCCCCCCACGCTTATGCGTGTGCTCTCTCTCTCAAATAAATACATAAATAAATAAAATCGTTTTTAAAAAACTAAATAAATAAAATCTTTAAAAGACAAAAAAAGAACATATGATGAATATTTTGGAGTGGGTGGCTATGGAAGGAGAGGTGAATGGTGTGGCAACTGAAGACAGAGGAGAGAACGTAGAGCAGAAGTGGAGATTTTCCCAAACCCGTGATGACAAAGTACTCTGACCTGAGAAATTACTAAATAATGTTGATTAACTCAACTCAGCACCAGAAGTTGGAAAGAAAACTTTAAGATAAAGAAAGCAAATGAAAATTTTAAAAATATATGGCAACAGCAGTGAATGGTCTTCTACATTTCTGTTTCTGAAAATCATATGAGCAGTCAAATGGTCCAGGTATAAACTGCTGTGGACGTAAGGAAGTGTTTCTGCCTCTTTTTCTGCATAGGCTGGTGTGATGCTTAGGTCAGAAGAAAATAAATAGATCTTCATTTCCCTAGGAAAGGATAAGGTAGTGCTTGCACAACAAGCAGGCAATGAGTGAAGTAATTTCAACAAATTAATCACCCAGAGACATATCAGTCATAAGATAACGCGTAGTCCTCAAAGTTCCAGAATGTCAGTGGAGTAAATAGGTTAGTAAAGAAAAAAGAAAATCTTCCTTCTATTTCTTTCTTTCTTTCTTTTTTTTAACTTACATTGTTTGATTTTGTTTGGTTTGGGTTTTGGCTTCGTCAGGGGGCAGTGAATGGACTTGTTAGATTTTGTTTTGAAGGAAGGAATTTTTCAAAACTGGGAACTTAAACTTGCAGGGTCCGGCTGTCTCTGCAATGGCAATTGATCTATGCAGTGCTGAAATGAAAGCTCCTTCTTCACCGTTGACAGACAAAACGCTGCCCCCCAATCTTTTATCTGCTTCTGCCTACCATCCCCATGGCTAATGCTCACAGAGAGGGGCTGACCCTGCCAACCAATTACATTATGCTAATTTGTCTGTTGCTCTAACTCCTGCAGGGGCATTCACCACGCAGAGCAGCTTCTAGATTTATATTGTGTCTTGCCGCCTCTGCACACCAGCTAGGTTAATGGATCTTTCTGCCCCGCCCCCACACTCCCTTCCTTGCTTCCAGCTCAGGCAGTATCTTCATGAAGCAACAGTGTACTTTCCAAATGACAGCTCTGCAGTCTCGGGGCTGTGCAGAGATGAGCCTGGGCATCATCCTGTACGTCTCCCCAGAGTGCACAGTTTATCTTAGGAGACCTGTCCTCTGGAGAAACTTGTTTTCCTAGGAAAATATATTGCTACTTTTTTTTTTTAACATACTGCAAAGTAGTAGGCAAGTGTATCAGTCTGCTGAAGTCTCTGTGTTTTATGGAGTATGCATCACCTCGCAGGAAGTCTATTAGAGCAAAAGTTAAATTAAAAAGACATGCATGCTAGGAAATCTGCAATGGACTGCTCTTCTGTTAAAAAGAGAAAGTGCTAGAGTTTTGGAAGGTGAGTTGGAACACACATCAGAGAGTACAGAACTCTCTCCGAAAGTCAGGAATGCACTGAAAGCTTCCTATAACTAAGCATTCCAACACAACATCCAAAGCTCACAGATTTCTAGATCGACAAGGATTATAAAACACCCACCCAGTGCCAGCCTGTGAAAGAGAAAATAACAAACAACATGCAACTATAAGACAATGAGACCAGCTTCTGTAAGTCACCTTTCAAAGTCAATTCCATTACATTAGAAGTTTGAAATCTATGGGACAACAATAAATGCTAAGTCCTGGAAGGATAATAGCCATTCAAAATCTAGCCACCTCCAAGGAAAGTTACTTCATCAGCTAAAGATGGTGAAGCAGCCTTAGAGTACTCATAAAACTCAACATTTATCAAGGCAAAAATAATCACCCTATTTAATGACCAGAGCACCCATATGAGGTAGATATGACTAATCCCACTTTACAGGTGAGAAAACTGAGCTCTGATCTGTTAAGTAACTTGCCCAACATGGAGAATCACTGATGGAGCCGGAATTCAAAATACGCCCATTCTCCTAACTTCCATTCACTCTCTATTAGATCTACCTAACTGTCCGATTTTGCAGATGGAGAAACTGAGGCCTAGATAAATGACCCCTCCCACACCCAAAAAACAAAATGGAGGCCAGAAAGGCTCCAAGTTATATGACTGGTCTCCAGGCACCTGGTCCAGAGTGCCTCCCTGAACACCTTGCACACTCCTTGTCTCCACTTCTAGCCACACAGGAATGTGGCATATTGCATGGCAGTTTCAGAATGATCCACTTTTGTAATAAATACAAAATATGGAAAGTAATTTTCAGTATAAAGAAATCCACTTCCTTTTCCTCCGACAGACTGGACTGAGATCTGTCCTGACAAGATGGGGCCAATGAAAGCCCATCTCTTCAAACTTAGGTATCCTTTACCCATACATTTTATGACCTAAAATAGTATCTGAAAAACAGACTTTTGGATGACTGACACTGTTACATGGTTGCTACAAAAGTGATGGAAAGCTACTTGTAATGATATGGAAAAGATGCCTCAGGTATATAATTAAGTATTTTTAAATGACACAGGGCAAACAATCTCCTTTGGATAAAGAGAAAAGAGAGAGATAGATAAATGAATAGACAGCCAAACAAATGCATACTGTTTTTTCTGGGAGGCTATGAATTATGGTACACGAATAATTTTTTTGGAATGATACAAAAGGAAACTATTAACAGGGATCACCTGTGGGGAGAGGTATTCCAGAAAGGCAGAAGGAAAGAAACTTTACTTTTCATTTTATGCCTTCCTGCACTGTCTGAAAGTTTCAATGTGCACACACTGCTTTTATTCTTAAAAAATGGCCAACAGACATTTGTTTCATATAACACAAATAACTAAATTTCAGATGTTCCAGTGGAAAGAAGAAAGCAAATATTGAGGTTCTTACGAGGCTAAGAGGAGCGGGTCTGAGAAACTCGTCTGTAAACGAAGAAGAAAGCTGTATGGACACAAGATACTCATCACGATGCTGATCAGGGTAATTACCAGGATGAAGAAAATAATAATCCGAAGGAGCAGGCTGAAGAAGAACAAAGATCCAAAATCGTGGGGAGGCTGGGATGCCGCTATGAAGTAGAAACAGCCAGATGGCATCAGCTGATTTGTTTTTAACAGGATTAAACATTAAGTAATGTACCCCCCAAAATGTACACCCAGTAAATTAAGGCTGTAATTCCATCTTGGTGTTATGGTGACATGAAAATCCACTCAAGCTTTTCTGTCAGGGTTTATGAAGTTATCAAAGCCTCTTGATGGAATTACAACACTATTATGTACAGCTGGAGGGACATTACTCCTTATCTTTACAGCAGTTAAAAGCACAGTGGCACAAAAGGGCACTAAAATGCCAGTTCCTCATTAGCAGCAGGGAAAGGGGACACATATACACACACGTGCTTACACACACACACACACACACACACACACGAGAGCATGCACTCATGACCGTCTGCATTAATGATTATTGGTCTAAGTGCATAATGTTGCATATTCCACAGTGTCTCTTTCTCAAGATTTAACAGAATTGTTCATAGAAAACGCAGTGTCTGAAACAACCAGCGTTCTATCACCTTCTGGACATAAAGGAACATTGGCAGGTGGTCCGTTTTGCTCCCCAACACCCTTGCCTCCCAAAAGGAGCCATAAACATAATAAGGAGCAACAATGACTTAAGATACTTAAAAATAAAGAGTGCAATAGTTATGATATGGATTCGGTCTGGGTTAGAGTCTGGCCCCACCATATACTAATTGTGTTACTTTGGGCCACCTACTTTCCCTTTCTGTGCTCAACTGCCTGTTCAATGGAAATGCTAATGGAACCTAGTCTTTTGGTTGTTGTGAGGATCAAGTGAGATAATATTATCTCACTGAGTTAAGTGCTCAGTACAGAGTCTAGATACAAATGGAGCCCTTGTCAAATGTTGCTCCAATTATAATGCCAGCAGCATTATCACCTTTATTTAGCAGCAAATAAGCATATTTGATAATACAGGCGAAAACTATAAATAGCCTTAAGAGAGACACTAAGAATTTAAGAATCATGGTTGTACCATAGGATTCTCAGGAGAAACTAGAAAGAAGGATCAAGATAATGCCAACTTTTGAGTTCAACATAAAGAGAACAGCAAGGAGTTTTTTAACTACAGTAGAAACCATTGAGAGTAGCAGTTGATTAATTTAAAAAGTTGAATAAAGAGGGAAGGACCTTAAAAATGATAGGTGTATACTTTAAGCATCTTGTTAACTTTTTTTTTTTGTATAAACACACATGCACTGCCAATCTTCTGATGTAGGGCCAATGCCTTTTCTGAGTGTGGGTCAGGGGGTGGGGGGCACGGAATTCGGCATATTCTTTCTCGCATAAACCATACCCTGAATGTATAGTCGATGATTTCTAGCTTTAGACTTTTAACAGAACAGAGAGAACTCAAAGGCCACTGGGAAACATTCTGAGTGCAGAACCTGTCTGTATTTCCACAAATACATTCATAAGCTCTTATAGTTTTTGCCCATACTCAATTTGATAGTATTTCTAAGAGATTCTCCTGTATTCTTTGCAAGCATTCCAATTAGGTCTTTCCTTTCGTGCTCATATTTTTTTCATGTATACATTATTTAATTAAGTTATGGCATTACAAAACTAGGTACAACCAGCAACAACAGTTTGAAAATAAATTCAACCGATGTCTGGTACACACACTAAAGAGCTGGTGGTTGCAAGCATTTGAGGTGTCGTGGGCATCAGCAGATTTGTTTTAAAGAGAGAATGAAGAGTGTCAGTTAATCTGCCAGGCGGGATCAGTTTGGCTCCACCAAGAGACGTTCCACCACGTGCTCCTGAGTATCATGGCAGAGGGAGAAAGAGCCGTAGATTCCGCCATTATAACAGTTTTTACTGACATTCTTAAAATCCTGCCTTACTTTCCCGTTCTCAAGTCTTCTTTGCCATTAACACCAGATACAACCCTAAGAGCTGTCTAAAACCAGGAAGAAATACCTGTGTGCAACCAGTCGAAGAACCAGAACAAGAGCAGTCTGTTATATAAACACAGAATTTAGTGACATGACAATGATGGTGGTACCGCTGAAGGCTTACAGCAATTATCTAACTAAATGGCATTTGGATGTGCGGTAGGATATGGATAGTGGCAGCTGCAGGCAAAACATGAAGCCTCCTCTGCTATCCCATGCCCAGCCTCAGGACTACAGGACCCTGTCACCCAGCCCCTTCTCAATCTAAACCAAAACACGCTCTTAGGAACCAATCAAAAACCCATTCACCCACCGTATGAACAATTAATGAAATTTACTGTTATCTTTCCCAAGGGATTGTGCATTAGAACCAATAAACAAAGTATCAAGGTGACATGCTAAAGGAATAAAATTATGCAATTAAAGGGCATCCAGGGAGATTTAGGATACTCAGAAGAATGATACCAGCCCCTTTGAAATCATGCTAGGTAAGAGACTAGGTACTCCATAATTATAAAATAGGTTATGAAACTAGCACCAATAGGGTTTTGGAAATGCCCTTTATAAAATATGTTAAAGTCTTCAGTGTTCCTTGAAAATACAAACTGGTCTCTCAAGACTCGGCTTGATGTCAAATTTCCCTTGAAAGACCCCCACATTACACATGTACCATGCATCCTTGGAAACAGCCATAACAATTTATGCCCAATGAATGGGAAAGAATGTTGATTTCACTTGCTTTACGACTTGGGTGACGGTGGGCTGGTAACCAAAAATGTCTGTGCTTATTTTCAGAACGATACCATGACGGTCCATCAACCACCATTTATTGAGTTCCCACAAGCTGATGACGGTGGGTTTTGCCTTTGGAGAATGTTAAGGGCTGGGAACCTGGACATATTTTCAGCTCACTGGGACTCTGCCTTTTCTCAGACTAAAACTGAGCAGCTGAGGTGACGCTAACCTGCCAATTAGGGAAGAGACCTCCCTCCGGCCCGAAGGGTGTAGACATCCATGGGGAACATCTCACAAAGATGTCAATCACAAAATTACGTGATTGCAAAATTATTACTTCTTTTATTGGTTTGGAATAAAAAATGAGCTAAGAATATAGACGTGAATTAGAGGACAGGTTGGTGCTAATATCTTGAGAAACAGAGACTTCCAGTCAAGTCTCTTACCTAGTTTGCACTCAATCCTCTTATTTGTAAAACACAGATAATAACAGTACCTATAAAATAGTACCCGTCTCTTCGGAACGCTGCGAGACTTAAACAATATTCAAAACACATGCCTTACAGTTTAACAGCAAATGAGAGCAGACAGGCTCAGTGTACTATAGACAGGCAGGGGGGGTATTTATATTAAATCCAACATCATAACCGGTAATAATATTAATTAGTTAATAATCCCTAACATTTACTGAGTACCTACTATGGGCCAGGTACCATCCTAAAAACTTTTAATATGTTACCAAATCTAATGTAAACCTCTTTGAGGAAGATACTACTATTATCTCCATTTTAGAAACAAAAAACTGAGGCACAGAGAGGTTAAGCAACTTGCCGGTGGTATATACAATAACTTTTCCAGTAGGGGTACTGAAAGATAGCTGAGGAAACTGTTCAAGTAAAATGCAATAGCAGGTTATTAGCTTCAAGCCATAAAGCAGGTGTCTGCAAATTTCAGAAAATTAAAATTATACTGAATGTGCTCTTTGTTCACAATGAAATTAAACTAGAACCAATAACGGAAAACTGAGTAGAGAATTCCCAAGCATTTGGACCTACAATAATATGCTTCTAAAGTAACTCAAGGGTTAAAGATAAAATCACAGTAAAAATTAGAAAATATTTTAACTGAATGATAATAAAAATTACAATATATCAAGACTCATGAGATATAGTTAAACCTGTGCTTAGAAGGGAATGCATGGTCTTAACTGTATAATTAGAAAGGAAGAATGGCTAAAAACTCAATGAATCTAAGTATCCATCTCAAGAAGTTACCAAAAATGGGGTGCCTGGGTGGCTCAGTCAATTGAGCATCCGACTCTTGGCTCTCTCTCGCTCTCTCTCATAAATAAATAAAATCTTAAAAGAAAGTTACCAAAAAAGGGCAAATTACACTCAAAGGAAGTAGAAGAAAATTAATGAAAATAAAAGTAGAACTCAGTGAAATACACAAATATACAACTAAGAAAACTGACAAAGCCAAAGCTTGATTCTTGGAAAACAATGATAAAATTGATCAACCCCTAGCAAGAATTTTTAAGGGAAAAAAAGAAGGCATAAATTATATCAAAAATAAAAAGGGGGACACTGTTTACATATGCCACAGACAACAAAAAGATAAAAAGAGGATATTTTCTAAAACTTTATGCCAATAAGTTTGAAATTTTATTTAAAGGGATGAGTTCCTAGATAATCAGAATTTATAAAATTGACACCAAAAAAATAGAAAATCTTGACAGATGGAGACAGAAGATATATCCTTCCCCCAGTGTTTGGAGATGTTTGGCAAAGAAGGGGTATAAATATACCTGGCCACTGCTAAAATATGATTACGGAGTCATTATTTGAAGTAGCCGCAAGCATTTTCAGGCAGACAGGAACACTTATGATACCACTGTCTGTGGCAAAACCTACCTTTGAATACTTGGATTTTACTTAAAAGGAAATTAAAATCCAAAGCCAAGTTTTCTCCTTAGCTCCAATGAGTGTAAATTAGTTTTAAGTTTTCTTCCCAAATATCAAGGAAAGACATGACATCTAGATCCCTTTAAAGTTTATAAGGTCTGAGAACTATGATGATATTGGACTTCACTCTTTTCCCTCAATCTCTGTAGACTATAGGAGAGTTTTTAGAGACAGAGAAGAATTCTCATGTCATCTCAGGTGACTCTGTGAAGTAGACAGAAATATTACTGTTGCCCATGTTATTGATACTTAACAATTTAAGTGACTTGTCCATGGTTCCAGTAGGCAGCGACGGATGGAGTGAGAATTTGAATACAAGCCCTCAGGTTCCAGATTCAGTGCTCTTTCCAAATGCTAGAGGGGCCAAAGGCTAGATCGTTCTATGAATTTGAAATCTATTTATAATCAGCACGAAGTCTTTTTAAAAAACTGACGCAGGCATCACCACAGGTCAGCTGAGGCTGGGGCACTGCTGTTTCCTATGGGTTTCTTGCAAAATAAAATTTTCTTCAGTAAGGGGTGGCCCAGAATGATACAGGGGTCTTCTTTCCTTCACGGTAAAGACAGTGTCCGGTCTAGGGTGAGGCTCACCTGAGTTCAAATCCCAGCTCTACCACTGAGCAGCTACGTGACCCCGAGCATGCTGCTTAATTTGTCTCTTCCTCTGTTTCCTCATCTGTAAAATGGGGGTGACAGTAGCATCTGTCTTACAGGTATGCTCTGTTGCTTGCTTTTTGTTTTTCGTTTATGAGAAGTAACACAAACGTGCTCAGAACAGTAACTGGCACATAGTTCAGCTCTCGAGAAAAACAAGATATACCTGTCAGGCGTCTTTCTTTTTCCAGTCCATCATCACCTCTAACTTTATCTTGGCTTTAAATTTTAAAGACCAAAGTCTATTTTTGCTCACTGTTCTTTAAAGCAAAACACTGGCATTTGAACCAAAATGTCCCTCTGAATACTTACATAGTGCCCAGAATAGAGGACTTACAGCTGAGCAAATGACGTTAGCTCCATTACAAATACTTTCAGGAAACAGCAATGTGAGAGACTGCAGCAAGGACGGGGTCCAGGGGCCTAGCTGAAATGAGTTAAAGAACCATGGAGGCGACATACAGATTTTTTTTCCCCCAGTATTTTTTAAGTGACATTTAAAAATGTTTTACTTCATTTGTTTACAGGGATTTATTAGTGAAAGGTCTAAACCTTCCTGTACATCAAGCTAAGGGATGCATGGTTAGAAACCCAAACTGCACCCCAAACTGCTTACCTGAAACAAAGATTGAATGAGAAACAGAGGGATGTGAATATATTGAGTGTGATGTAGGAGGCTTGACGTTGAGATTCAGGTCTCCTTTCTCATGACAGACTACTGTCTACTTTTTGCATCCAACAGATGAGTTGTGAAGTCTCAAGATTTGTAAACAGAACCCATTGCTGTGAGCTCATGTTTCTCTCACTAATCTTTCCCACTTCTTCACTGACAGGAACATCAAGCAGATCCCCAGTTCTGCCTCTGTTGCCCATCCCATCTTTAAATGGTGTCTCAACCCCCTCCAAGTAACCCCAGCAGTCTGCATCTTCTCCATGTCCATTCTGAGGCATCCACATCAGGTTAGCTGTCTCAGGGTATAATTTTCAACAACCATGTGCTCAAAATAAATGCAGACACTCTGCTATGCTGAAAAACAGAAAGTCTTTAAATGCATGTTATAGAAACCCCTTTTGCGGTTTGGTGGTGAAATTCAGGGCTGTTCTAAACATTCAGTGGACTTCAGTGACTATACCAGAGTAGTCATTTTCTACCTCTCTAAATCTCAGCTTCCTCACCTGAAAAATGGAGCTAATCCTCCCAACTTGCAAGATGATTCTGAGGATTAAATCAAAGTGTACATGTTAAGCTTCCAGCATAGTCATGATACACACAGCTAGTGTTTGGGAGGTACAGTGACATAGGTAACAGTAGTACTGGCTTCAGAGAAAAACGAGGCAGGCTGTAGTCAGACTTCGCATTTCTCAACCTGCTGGTGGACTGACCTTAAGCAAGTTACTTAACTGCCCTGCACTTCAGTCTCATCTGTAAAATGCGCATGAAGTAGCTACTTTTTTAGGACCCAACGAGGATTAAGGGAAACTAAACAAGACTTTGTGTATAAATACTACTACATGGGCAACAAGTAACACTCTCAAGCAATTCATATATACTCCACACCCAGTGAATGTTAAGAAACCGGTGGTAGATACTCTTCATAATGGTATTAATACTATTAATAACATTAAAATTTAAGATGGATGACTGTCTCTGAACTGGAATGCCCGAAGTGAACCTTTCTCACGAAGTGATTCCACAAACCCCAGGCTGCTCAGACTGGCACACTGCGGCCTCATGAAGCTGTCAAATCCCGTTGCAAGGAACTTGAGGTCTGAGCTGGATCGGGCCTGGAAACAGCAGAGACAGAGTTCCCCACCACTAGAATTACGGAGTTTCAGAGCTGGAAGGGAATTCAGGACTTGGCAGGCAGGCAGCAAAGACAACAAGCCAGAGAGAGACGCACCTCATGATGGAGTGGAAGAGAAGCCAAGGAAGGTGCAGCAGACCCTGAGAGGGAATGGAGAAATACGGACGCCATGTTGGAGAGCCTCTGCAAAGTCTACAGGCACACATTCCCCGCTCTTCTCTTGAAACTATTCTGTGTCTTTGACATAGAGGGAAGCTACAAAGAGTGCCCTCTGGAGCCCTAAGCTCCAGGTGCTTTCCGAGTGCTGGCCTGCTGGTTTCTCCGGCAGGCTGCCTGTTAATATGGATGGAAATGAAGACATTCTGTGAGCAGTGAATCACGACAATAAACACTCTGGCTCCAGAAGAAAGACTCAGGATGTTGGAGGGACCCATTCACAGCTCCGGGTGTGGAATCTTGATTAGGTCTGATGTGTTTCAACATTTTTTTTCCTTATTCCTTCTTTTTAGATAGGAAACCTAAAGAACATGACCAGGCTTCCAAATGTAAAATCTCAGTTTTAGACAGAGTTAGTATGGCCCAACCCAGGAGAAAAAGAAGCATGCTCCAGAAATGACAATGCATAGGAGGGCAGAAAGAAGATCCTTCCTAAGAAACTCATGGTCACTATGTCAGTGAATATTCTTTTCTTCCTTTCTTCCTTCTCTCTTCCTTTCTCTTTCCTCTTCCTCCCTTACTGTTTACCTTCCTCCCTGTCTCTCTTCCTTCCATCCTCCATCCTTCCTCTCTTTTCCTAAAGAAAACAGCTGAACTATGGAGGACTTGAATATTTACAGGCAGCAGGGGACCAAGCCTACACCAGTTAGCCCAAGAGTATGAGTATTCCTGCAGAGAGATGTGAGTTTGTTATCAAATCAGAGTGACCCAGTGCTCCTGGCATGGCTGCCCCTGCGTCACTGTGAAGAGGGGATGGATGGGGGATCCCACTGCTGCCAGAGGCTTCTCTGTATCTCACTCATTCACCCAGGACTGGAGGAACCTCAAATGGGAGCTGCAGCACAGAAGCCCTCTGGTAAGAAACAAACTATTAGGGAAGAATGAATTTCTAAAAAGAAGTAATAAAACGGAAGTGACTTGGGACATCAGGGGCTTGAGAACTCGGGACTCCAGCATCAGACCAGTTGAGTTCAAAAGTGGACTTTGCCACTTAGGAGCTGTGTGGCCCTGGGAAAAGGACTTGGTCTCTCTGTTGCTCAGTTTTCTGATCTCCAAATTGGGGGAAACAGTAGCACCTGCCTCTTAGGGTTGTTGTAAGGAGGAAATGAATTCATACGGAAGCACTATGTAAATGGTGGTTGTGATGATAATGAAGATGGTGTCGGAAAATCCATGCCTTTCAGTTAAGTTAAGTGAAGAAAAGCAAGAGAAGTGAAAGAGGAGGTGGACGTGAAGAGAAGAAAGTATTATCTGAGAATTCTACTCTTGTTTGAAAATTCTCAAAGTTGGAGAAAAGTGGGTAAAGAAGGAGTACCACCAGCCGCCCCCCCCCAATACCTTATACTGGAACACGCAAATGGAAATGTTATCTTGCTCCAGTAATAGTTCAGTGAGAGGCGCCCCAATTAGGGGAGGGATTGCCTTAATTGCTAGTTAGCTTACAACAGTGTTTTCGCTTCCCCCAAGTAAAGGGGTCCACACTGTCCTTCCCCCTCCACTGGAAGAGGGAAGGGCCTAGAGAGGGCTCTGGAGGGAGGAGCAGGGTGGGGCTATGACATGGAGGCCAGAGCATCCATCTGCCCTTCCTAGAAGCCTGGGCCTCCCCATTCTGTTGAATAAAGAGTTCCTTGTCTTTTAGCATACGGAATAATCTCTGAAAGACTGCACTCCAATTTGAGAACAAGCCAAAAGCTGGTGGGAAATTCTCTAGCAAATTGGACAGGGAGACAATAATATGAAGGGCAACTGGATCAAAATGCCTTTTTCTTCTTCTCTTTTCCTTTTTTTTTTTTTCTTCTAGAAATTCCTATCCCTGAGGCCCGAGGCACTGTTGGTCTAGGATTCTTTTCACCAGAGGTTGTCAGGATGATACTGTTCACAAAGCAGATACAGATTTTCATTTCCAAGGTTGAGTGACAGGATCTGGGTCGCCAGAACGTAACTGGAAAACCTTGTGTTGGAAAGCAAATGTCAGAGTCCCAAATGGGACCTGTCATTGTGACTCATAAATGTTTACACTTGTTTTTTAATTTCTAAAAGAGATATTGACCCAGCCCATACAGTGGCATCATTTAGGAGAAGGAGGAAAAGGAAGGGGAGAGGAGGATAAGGAGGAGAGAGAGAAGAGAGGGAGGCGGAGGAGGAAAAGGGGGGAAGGAGGAGGGGGAGGAGAGGGAGGAGCAAGAAGATGAAGACGAACCCCTTGGGGCTTTGGTTCAGGATGGGCACCACACAATATACTCAGCTTTGGTTACTGTACCAAGAAGTAAAAAGAGGAGTAGGAATTTCAAGGTCCTTGAGAACAGAAGAGGAGGGTGTCTCTGCCCAGTACAAGACTAAGCCCATTGAAGGCTTCTTAAAAAATGCCATGTAAAATGCAGGGCTCGAATCCTATAAAAATATCCTTTAGCCTTTTAGAAATTATGAATGGGAAACTTCTTTATCAAGTAGAGTTTAAAACACATTGTCCTTTAGGAAATCTTTGTGGCACATTCTGATAGGAATTCTTGACAGTATGACTTGGGTCACCATCTCCACGTAAAGTGTAGGTAGAAATGAAAGGAAAGAAGGATAGACACTTTGTTGGGACTGATGTGGCAATCACTGTTTCCTCGTGTGTTAGGGCCTTGAACAAGCTATCTAGTCTCACTATCTCCTCTGTAACAAGGGACAGTTACTTTTCCTCATTTATTTATGAACATTTATTATGTGAACATTTATTATGTTCACATATTTACTGAGGTTGAAGAAGGTAGGTTATGAAAGCCCAGTCTTACCTTCATTATGCAAGTTCTGAAAGGTTGCCCCTTTCAACACGCACCCTGATTCAACTATAAGACAGTTCATGTCCTAAGTGTTATCTTCCCACCCCAGGATCACACAGCTGGTAGAAGCTGGGATTTGAAAACAGATAGCTTGGCTCAGAACTCTGTGCTCTTACCATTATACAGTCCTGCTGCTCAAGTTACTGTTCACCACAGAAATACAGTTTTGTTTCTCCAGGGTTGGGGTAGCAGGTGCTATATTAAATCTCTACTGCTGCATAACAAATTGCCCCCAAACTTAGTGTCTTAAAACAATAAATATTTGTAACCTCACAGTTTCTCTTTCCAGGAATTCAATAATGATGTAATTGAGTGGTCTGGCTCACGATCTTTCATGAGATTACAGTCAAGACATTGGCTGGGGCTGCACTCATCTGAAGGCTTGACTGGAGCTGGAAGGTGTTTCCAAGATGGGTCATTTATACAGCTGTATTGGCAGAAAGCCTCAGTTCCTGACCACATGGATCTCTCCTTAGGACCATCTGACTGTCTCACAACATGGCACTGCCTTCCCCCAAACCCTACAAGGCCCTGCTTCACAAGCAAATACTGGAGCCTCAAATTAAACCAGTAATTTTCCACCAATAAAGTTTTTTGGGTTTTTATTCGTTTAAGTAATCTCTACGCCCAACATGGGGCTCGAACTCACAACCCCGAGATCAAGAGTTGCACACTCCCCCAACTGAGCCAGCCAGGCACACCTCCATCAATAGAGTTTTAACCTCAGTTTTTAGTTAGTGTGTACACACCCCTCTTTATTAGCTTACTTTCAGAATTCCTATGTAAAAGAGAACTTGGATAAGTCTGTCAGATGATGTTACAAGTTGAATCGTGTCTCTCTCCAAATTCATTTGTTGAAGTCCCAGCCCCCAGTCTCTTAGAAGTTGACTTTATTTGGAAGTAGAGTCACTGCACATGTAATTAGTTAAGATAGAATAGGGTGGGCCCCTAATTCAATATGATTAGTGTCCCTATAAAAAGGGGATATTTGGACAGAGACACACCCACAAGGAGAACCCAGCTGACAATGAAAGCAGAAATCAGGGTGATAAATCTACAGGCCAAGGAACATCACACAAGTGGAGCAAACCACCAGAAGCTAGGAGAAAGGCATGCAGGAGATTCTCCCTCACAGCCCTCAGAAGGAATCCAACCCTGCTGACACCTTGATCTTGGCCTTTCAGCCTTCAGAACTGTGAGACAGTAAATTTCTATTGTTCTAAGCCACCCAGTTTGTGGTACTTTGTTACAGTAGCAATAGCAAACTAATACAGATTGTAAGAGAAAAAAAAAAAAAACAGCCCCAAGAGATCTGTGAAAGACAGAAGGTGTGGTTATCTTCCATCCATGGATGGACCTTGGGGCTTTCCTCAAAATATCATATTGTTCTTCTTTCCTGCCACGCATTAAAAAAAAAAAAAAAAATCTGACCTTCCAAAAGTACATTCCCAAGTGAAACTGGCAAACACTGAGTGGACAGTCAAGGTTTCCTGATCTCGCCCAAGAAAGCGGAAATTTTATTACTCTTTCATGACCACAAGGTATTTCCTAAGCTCATTAAGCACATTTTTCCTGCAGAAGATTTTGTCTTAATAAGGCCACCGCCACCCTGTTCCTCCAGCCTCTGTCATCAGACAGGATAAAAGGCAGAAATGCGGGTGGAGATGAGAGGGGGCTCTGGAGAGTTCCCACTCTGCTTGTTTATTTTGAGACACACTTGTGCTCCGACACAACTGTGGTCAAAGCATTCAGAATCTGAGGAACACAAACAAAGCTAATGTGGCTAAGAGCCAGGGTAAAGTTTTCTTCAGCATCATACAGGGAGGTCAATTTTGCATAGCCTTTTATATGATAATCACAGTCCTCCGTATGTATTGAACTTTGCAGCAAGAAGGAAAAATAAATAAATAAGGCTGACTAATGGCTTGTTTCCCCAGAGGCGGCTTTTTATGGGATCATATGTTTTTTCAGCTTTTCAGTCACAGTTTCCTGCTTGGACGTTAGGAGCCCTTGACATTGGCTATGGCTTCGTGCCCTCTGGAGAGCAGCCCAAGCCACCCCGGAGCGGCTAGAGAGGGGTCCAGCTGGACCACAGCACCTTCCCAGGTCACAGCAATGGTGAACCTTGTCCCCTTCGATGAGCTGCACGCAGTGGCAGGTCTTTCAACACCTTCCAGGTCAAGCATGACCCTTCTTACCCAGTGTAGTGAGGAAAACAGGGTTGAGGGGATTGTGGGCCCGTGACAAACAGTCTGTAGGGCATTAACGAGCCGTAACAGCAAATCTGAACAGCTTTTGTTCCTGTTATCTTCACCACTGCTCCTTCCAGCGTCAGAGGGGCCTCTGGAATTCGACCGTCTTGATTTTAAATCCCTCCTCTGCCCCTAGGTGACTAAGAACAAGTAACTGAATTTTGGAGCTTCATTTCTTACCCATAAAGCTTGAGGGCCTCTTATTGGGATAAGAGATAATGTCTGTAAGGCACCTGGCAGATAATAGGTGCTCAGTGAGCAGTAGTTATTATCAAGTTGTTATCAAGTTTTCCAAATAGCCTCACCATCGAGGAAACCTGCCTAGCAGATCAACATATGGGAAGGTAATGCAAAGTGTGCTGAAGCCAAACAGAGCTTGATGTCGGGTTGAGGTAACAAACAAGCAGAAAACCTCAGTCCTCCAGCTCCCTCTGTGTGGCTCTCACTTTATTTCACTACTTTGGAGAGGGAGGAAATTATTCTGGAATGTCTTCTGTTTTGCCCACCCCCACCCCCCCTTTAGAGGGCCATGGAGAAGGGAGAGTCAGGATGGAAGAAGGAAAAGAGACAATTTCTGTTCTGTATTTTTCCCCACCTTGGATTGGGTGGTTAAGGGAATGAAGATGTTGATTAAAATGCACCACCCTCTTACTCTTGGGTAATTACAGCTTAATTATACTTAGAGTCGTGGTTTTATCATATTAAATTTGGGGAAAAGTCACAAGATGAGTCACGGAAAATTTTTTTGATAAAATTGTAGAACTTGAATTGTGGAAACTTGGGACATCTGTGATTTTTTTTTTCCCCTTGCCTCACTTCTTTCCTACTTTCATGATCCACCCTTTTCTTCCTGCCAATAGGGATCTCTGCAGGGAGCCGTGCTGAGAAGTCTACTCCCCGGGCCTCCGGCTTCACTAAGCCTTGCAGTCTGTTCATGCCTTCCCTGCATTCTGGGGTGGAGATCTCCTTCCAGGAGGCTAGCTGGTCACACAACTCAGTCATAGAAACCAGTTGCATGCTCCAGACCATAGCTTTAGAGTCACTTCCATATGTCCATGTTCTTCACCAGGAATCTGTTGCCTTTCCAGAGAACTCGCACCCACCCCCCCCACCCCAGGTTTATTGCCTCAGAATGACTGGACTGTTTCCCTGATTATGGGGACTTACTGCAAAGTCGTTTGATGCTCTATCCTCTCATTGTCTCCCTGGGGTTCAACCTTGAAGTAAGAGGCCCAGAATAGCCCTAAAGTTATGGAGGCCCCTCCCAAAGAGATTCTCAGAAGGATAATGGCCAGAGGATGATCAAAGAAGGGAGAGAAATACCATATTCTTCCTTGGAAAGTGAGAAACACCCTATTCTGCAATGGCAAGCCTCTTTTTTTAAATCTAAAGCATTTTTAAGGTATAATAATTACAATCAGTCACTCATTTTTATAGCACATTGAGGCTTACAAATGACTTTCACATAATTTAGAATTGAAATGCTAAACACTCTTGATGTCACAGCATCCTCAAAAACTATCCTGCCGGTCATTTTTCTTCATCATGAAAACATTCCCCTTGATAATTACAGAACAATGAATGCTGACTCAATTATATCCATATTAAGAAGATATGCTCACTTGAAGACAGAAACTATGGGCCTCAAGTTTCAAAAAATATTTGGACACATCCAAAATGTCCAAAGAGAGTGTGAGTGGGGCAAATGTCAACATAACTCTGGCTTGAATTAAACAAAGCATACTTTCCTTTTATTAAATATATTCTTTTTTTTAAGGGTGGAGGAGAGGAAGAGAGGAGAGGGGAGGGGCAGAGGGAAAGAGAGAATCTCAAGCAGACTCCACACTGAGCGCAGAGCCTGACGCAAGGCTGGATCCCACAACCACGAGATCATGACCTGAGCCACAATCAAGAGTCAAACGCCCAAGAGACTGAGACACCAGGCGCCCCTAAATATAGTCTAAGTGCGAGACCCTTTACATGTAATTATGTCTAAACCCCCCCATAACTTTGCAAGGTGGATAGAAATGGAGGCTTAGAAAAGTAACCTGGCAAGGATACATGTCCAGTAAGTCTAGAAATCTCAATTGCTTTCCACTACGATCACGCAAAGTGGGTTCCAATGGGTCATGGCTTCGTGGGATGTTAACGGCTGTTCCACACAAAGAAAGGGGTTCTGTGTTCAAATAACAAGTTAGAAAAATAATGGGTTGAACGAAGTTTCTTTCTTGCAAAATTTTTTCAGGCCTTTAAAATGTCCATGTATTGGGGCGCCTGGGTGGCTCAGTTGGTTAAGTGGCTGCCTTTGGCTCAGGTCATGATCCCAGGGTCCTGGGATCGAGCCCCACATCAGGCTCTCTGCTCAGCAGGGAGCCTGCTTTTCCCCTGTTGGCCCTTCCCCCTGCTTGTGCTTGTTCTCTGTCTGTCTGTCTGTCTCTCTCTCTCTCTCTCGTGTGTGTGTGCAGGTGCTCTCTGTGTCAAAAAAATAAATAAATCTTCAAAAAAATTAAAAAATTAAAAAAAAAAGTCCATGTATGTTGTGAGTCCCCAGGAGAAGAACAGGATTAAACAAACAGTGAGCATACTTGACAATGGGAATTGTTAGAACAGTGGTTTTCACAATGTGGTCCCCAGCCCAGTAGCATCAGCCTCACTTTTGAACTTGCTATACCCACACTTAGTGAACCGGTCTAAGGTGGGGCCCCAGAATTTGTATTTTGAGCAGGTCCAAGGTGATGCTGGTGATGCTGGTGATCCCGATGCAGCATATTTCCCAGGAGAAATTTTCCAAGGAAGTCATTTTGGTAAACACTGAAATAGAAGTACTCGTGTGGCACTGACCTTTGGATACTTGGTTCCACTAGCAAAAGGAAAGACAAGAGGATAGGCTTTTGCTGGGGCAGAAGGTTGGTCTTTCAGCTCTTACTTAGGAAGGGATAATAGCAATCGTGGTTGTGGTGGTCCCAAACTCATTCTTAAAAACTGGAAAGACCCATGTAGGCATGCCTCACTGCAACTAATCAGATTTTCACAAAAGGGCAGGGTGTATGATATATCCCAGCTCTAACTCCCCGATGAGTTGCCTTCATCTGATACAAAGTGAAAAAGTCAGTATTCTGCCACTATCGCAGATTTAATATTTCACAATTTTCCCATTTTTGGTAAGGGGTGCAGAGTAGGTGTCCAAATGTCAAGCACCTGTTGTCACAGGTGTACTAAGGTATGGATGACTTAGATACCAAAAGGACAGAAGAGAGGGCTTCCTGGAATCTGTAATATTTGCAATGAAAGAGAAAACAAGAATTAATGAACTGTATGGTACAGGGCCCGTGTTCCCAGCTAGTGTAGACCTGTGCGTGGACCAGTGTTCTCTCCTGCATCCCTACCCCCAGAAGGACCAGGACTAACAGGCAGGCAGAACCTCTTCTGTGCATACCAGGCCTTGAAACTCCCCGTGTGGCCAGCCCACGTGGCTGCAGAGACTCTCTTCTCCAATCAGGCCAAACGTACCTAAAAGGTGAACTCAGCCTTGACGGTGGATGTGCCCAAAGAGAGAGTTTATTTTTCCTTCCCAACTGTGTTCTGTAGTCACCAAAATTCTGGTAGTGCTACACACCCCAGATGCCGGAAGAAGCACATCTCTCCCGGAAGTGACTCAAATGCCAAAGGAGGCAAAAGGAGATGGTCTCAGCAGGAGAGTAACTCCAAAAGAGGAAGAGGCAAGTGTGCTCTGAAGATGTTAAGGTTTAATTTTGATTTGTCCCATAGGAATTTCTATTCTATTGCTCTCAAGAACTCATTCTTGGACGTTTTTTCTGACCTGGAAGTCAGCCTAGCCAACATCTGCCAAATCTTGCTAAAAATAAATAGCGGGTATCCTGCATTACCTGGGCTGTGAAAAGAAATGCTGGAGAAGCCCTGAGACTTTTGATTTATATAAGGCTCACCTGTAACAACAGAAAGACTATCTCCTGCTGGGTATGGATCGCAGACCCTAAACCCACCTCTGAGCTGTGACTAAAACCTTTGGAAGGCTTCAGTCTCTTGGCCCACTGCAGTGGTAAAAGGGACTTCTGAGTCACAACTGCCACCCAAAATCCAGGAAAATTATGGGCGTAGAATATTTGCTTAATTTCCCATTCCAGTTTGGCATCAAAGTCTCAGTAGCCTCTGATCCTTTGGTGCAGGCATAGCAAGGGGGAGAGGACAAGAATCATCAAGCACCACTGCATATACATTACAGCAATTTATATAGGAGGTTTGCTTTATCATCACCAACACCCCACGAATTGGGTTTTATCACCATTTTACAGATGGGAAGACCAAGGCTCATGATGTTAGGTTACTTAACCAAGACCTACCACTGATACCTACTATTCTCCATACACACACACACACACACACACACACACACACACACACACACACACACTCTAATGGGTTTGGAAATCCTTAGTTTATGCCATAATAGCATAATAGGGATATATATTGATTATAAGTGCTGGCATTTTGAGTGATATCCTATTGTATCCCAATGACTGACACATATGAAACTTTGTTGAACGAATAGATGAATTTCTCATTTAAAGCTTTCTTGCTTTCAATTCACGATTCTCTGCACAGGATGGCTATTAGCCAATAACCATGTTATTGGATACTTTGTATCCTCAGCCATCACGAATGAACAAATTTCTTAAAAAGAAAGTAGATAATGGAACTCTAAGAGACATCTCTCCTTGGAGGTAGAAGGTACTTCCATTCTCCTTGCTTCAGAGAAACCAGGCAATGTGATCTTATGTGCCCGGGCATCCACTCACTCATTCATTCACCCACTCCAACAAGTCTTCATGAAGTTCCTTCTGTGTGTAGGGTGATGATGCTGCGAGTCATATAAGGGGGCAGGGAGAGCCTTGCAAGAGCATGGCTTACAGTCCAGGGGCAGACAGGAAAACACAGCAAACACCAGAGCACAAAATAGGCATCTGGGAGTGCCATAAGCAGCACTTGAAAAGCAATGTGGAGATTCAGGGGAGGCCAAAGTTGCATCAGGTAAGGGGAAACCAGACAATGCTTCAGAGATGGTGGCATTTGACACAGGCTTTCATGGATGGGTTAGATTTGGTCAGAGAAGAGGGGAAGGAGAAAACCTTCCTGGTAGAGATAACTATATGGGCAAGCACACTGAGGTGGGGAAGCCACAGATAGGTTTAGGGAAGGGAGACTTAGTCCATTTTCCTGGAGCAGAAAAGACACAAGAGAAAAAAATGACACAAAAGTGAAAACTGATAAATTAAGTCAGGGTCAAATCATGAAGAATGTGCAGCTAAACTGAGGAGCCACAGTCATTGCTATTTCTACCACACACACAGTCCCAGACGAGCTTAGAACCCATCAAGAAAGCCAAACATTCCCCCAGACCCCAAAACTAGCAGCTCCCCCACCAGAATGTAGCCTTGGCACCTGGCCCACCTAGCACAGCACCTGGGCGATATTAAGCCCTCAATAAAAGTTTGTTGGATTGAATTGGGAGGACAAAATAGAAACATTTCCACCGGTGGAAGTTAGGGGTGAAGAGAAGGTGCACAGCAATGCTGTGCTTTAAAATTGAATGTTTAAATATGATATATTGACCACAGCCCATATCCCAGCAATTACTCTTTATCCTACTGCCAAAACTCCTATGACATCAGAAATACTGGCATAGCAACCCCCTGAATCTCAAGGCATGCCCTGGGAGACCATAGCAGCATTTTAAGTGTGCTCTCAAAGGCAGTAGCTCAAGCACATATTACTTTACTAAAATCTAATGTACGTTCCAAGTACATCTCCACGTGACAAATGTTCATTTTACTCCAGGAAAGCAGTGGTCACTTGGACCAGGCATGGAAGGAAATGTCCCACAGCAAGAGGACGTTGCTCACAAAATGTTAGAGATGAAAGGATTGTCCCATGCCTGGTTCAGAACTGGAATGATGTATTTTGGTGAGTAGGGCATTCACAGTGGACTGGGTGCCTTTGAAGTTTCAGGGTCAGCCGGCTGTCTGCAGCCACAGAACATGGAAGAATCTGGAGCTGAGACTGGAAGTCTAAATTAGAATATTCAAAGACCAGGATATAGTGGGTCCAGTCCAGATTTGTTCACGTATTTGTGAAGGCCAAGCACAGCTTGATGTTTTGCAAAGCTTCCACTGAACAGTTTTCAACAGTAAGTTAGCATGTATACAAAAACATACATGTATCACAAGGAAATAAAGATGGGAAGAGGCAATCTGAAGTAGCGGGAGGCATGTGAAACTTTCCAGCAGACAGTCCTATATATAAATACTGGATCTGTAACTTCCTAGCTTTGTGGCTTTCTGCAAAAGCTTTAATTTCTTATTATGTAAAATCAAGGTAAAAACATCTATCTCGCAGGATTTTTGTGATGATCAGGAAATAATATAAACAAAACTTATACCACCATGGGGCGCCTGGGTGGCTCAGTCAGTTAAGCATTCAACTCTTGATTTTGGCTCAGGTCATGATGGAGCCCTGCATGGGGCTCACGCTTAGTACGGAGTCTGCTTGTCCCTCTCCCTCTGTTTCTGCTCCCCTCACTCTCTCTCTCTCTTTCTCAATAAATAAATAAATAGATTGATAAATCTTAAAAAAAAAAAATCTTCTAGCACTGTGCCCAACAAACAGCAGGGACCCAATGAATGGTGGCGATTTTTACTATTACTAGTTTCTAATCATCACCTCCAATAATTTGGTGTTCTATTTCCCCACTATTTCTAAATTTGTATAAAATGGGATTTTCAACTTTCTCTATCTCTAAACTCTGTTTTCATAGAATCATGGAAACTCTGAGTTGGAAAGAAACTTAGGAGTCATATAACCCAACCTGGATGTAATCCTAAAGGATAAATTAACATCCTTTCCTAAAACATCTTCCTGGCGTACAAGCTCTCTCTGTGCACCAAAAAACAGCCCTTATTTATACGGTCAGAAACAGGATTCTGGAGGAGTACCGTGGACGCGCTTTGAAGAATGCCAAGTGAGATGCACAAATACATGACTTCTCCGTAGAAAGTAAAAGAGATCCAGTCATTTGGTAAAAGCTATTGCTGTTTTAAAATCTATTAAGTACAGCAATTGATGCAGTAGAACGGATTATAAATAAACAATAAATCATGCAATTATGACTGAATTTTGGCAAGATAATAAAAAGAGCAGGGGTACAATCAGGAAATAATAGAAAAGATCTGCAAGGCACCCCAGCAATTAGTGATAAACAGAACTTGGCTCGGAGTTGGAGCCCCAATATGGCTCTCATTAAAGAGCCTTGGGACCTATTCCTGGGGCAGACCTCTGCTAGCTTGGTGAGAAGTGAGGTAACCAAAATGTCAGTGTGTGCGCGCATGCACACACGCACACACACACCCATATTCAGATAATCTTTTACTATAGTATTATAACCACCTGGGCTGAAATGACTACCTTATGCCAAGTGAAGACCAATCCATGGTCTTCCAAAACTCTAATTGAGATGTTTCCTGTTCTCAGCTTTTTGACTCCTTCCTTTGTAATACCATACACACACACACACATACACACACACATGCATGCACGCACATGCACATGGGCGCGCGCGCACATACACACACACAGGCACTGTGTGAAGGGTGCCTTCACTCATTTTTCCTTCCCCCTTTCCTTTCACCTTCTTTTATTAATGGTACCTCTTAAAGAGATAAATGCTCCCACACAAGTGATACCACTTAAACAGATAAATAGTCCACACTGGAGAGAGACAGCAAGCATGCGAGAAAACCCTGTCTTATTAGACTGGAAACAGACACACTATATTAATGCAAAAAATCAGCATATGGTTCTAATAGGCTTTCTTAAAATGATTTATCAGCTGTGATTAAGCCCTCAACCAGCATGTCTATCTTCATAAATAAAGCAAAAGTGCACCTTGCTCTCAAATGTATCTGCAGTATCTTATTACCCAGCCCTGTGCAGTGCACTCCATTTACAACATGGCTCTGGGGAGCCAAGAATTTGTGTGCAATCACAAAGTGTGTGCTCTAAAGAGACTGCCAAGATTTAGGACTCTTATCTCAGAGATAGTCTTACTAAAAATCCATTACAATGAAGGCTTATCCTCTCTCTCTGTGCCATGGAGCTCAGCACGGCTGAAATATGAACAGGTAATTAAAAGGATATGCCTGATTTTACAGTGAGCCCGGTGACACGGAATCACCAAACAGCTGTTGGGAAAGGCATCTGGCACTCGGTGCAGGTCACCTCTGCCAGGGGGCTGTAGCAAATGAGGACCACTTTAAAAATCAGAGTTGGTCTCTTTCTTCTCTTGTACGGAAAGGAAAGGCAAATACAAATATTAGTCATCTCGGTTCCGACCTCATTCTCCGGCTGGCTAATATGTCAAATGGTCTCAGCGGCAGACTTGAAAGAAAAAGTCTCCACAGACACCCTGGGCGGGGATGAGGAACTAAGTGCCGTGACTTCGAAACGGAGGAGGAGGAACTGGGTCAAAGCACGTGAGGGCCCTAAGTCAGAAACGGATGTTGGAAAACTGCACCGCGTCAACCATCTTACACTCACAGGGCATGGCTCTGTTGGAGTGGTATTTACTCTTTGATAAAAAGCCAGTAAGTCCAGGAGGATGAGCTGCATAAATCCCACAAAGCATCCAAGCAAAGTGTTTTAGTGGCTAAGTCCCTTTCAAGCCATTCCCCCCAGGCACACAAAGCGCCATTCACACCCTCCCTGCTCACACCGATCGGTACACAGAGATCACAGACACCTCTGCCCCCGGTTCTCTCTGAGCTTCCCAGGCACCACTGCTTGGCATGTCCATGTGCGGGGTGACTGAGGCACAAACGTGAGATCTCAATCCTCTTTACCACAACAAACTGCAGCCACGAGATTGAGGCAGGTCTGCTGTAGTGTCGTGAGACTGTGTCACACGGCAATAGACTTCAGGAGGGGCAAAATATAGAATCTCAGGAAAGAGAAGGATGTTTGGACAGTCCCATTGGTGTGGTAAGCAGATTGTTCTTCTGTAAAACGCACCAGCCCGTTGTATCAAGAGTGCGGCCCTGGGAGCCCGAGTCTGTGCCTGTAAGCACTCCATTAGAAGAAGAGCGCTAATGAGGTCAGAGCAGCTCCTCTCGCCTGCCATCACAGCCTGCACCCCTGGCCCCGGCCAGCTGTCTGGCAATATGCGCCTCTGCTTATAAGGGGGTCCAAGGGAGGGCGTGTGTGTGTGTGTGGATCTGTGCAAATCTGTCACCACGAATCGTCGATCAACTCTTACGGTCGCACTAGGTGGGCAAATCAGTGGCACCATCCTAACAATCGGAGGGCAGCAGGTAGCTCTACTTGGACGTTAAATGTCTGTAAAAGCTGGTGTTGGACCTTGTAGGCAATTCTAGCTACTGGTCAGAATAATGAGGCATTATTCACAAAGCCTGGGTTGCTCACTTTGTCTAAAACAAGCATGCATGTATGTGTGATTATGATACAAATGAAGACAAAAAAGTCTAGCAGAGATCTGGAACAAAAAACTATGCTCCCTACCCCATTGTGCAGGAAAGAGATGCTCCTTCAGGAAGCAATGTCACTGCTGCGGTGCTGTCTCTGTAGATGTGGAGTTTAAGTATCTGTCCTCAGGACCCTTTTATGACCACTTATTTTAATCAACATCAGAAAGAATGTTCAAGGTGAGATTAGATGCTCTAGTGACGTGTGCATCTAACACCACCTACCTAGAATGAGCTTTAATTTTAATTTTTAATTTTTTGTTCTCCAGATCTTTATATTCAAACTGTGTGTGTGTGTCTGTGTGTATAATTCCAAAGTTTTCAAAAGGCCCAGTTTAGCACTGAGAAAATGAAGTCATGCATGACTTTTAGAGAGTGATGGAACGGAGTCGGGATTTCTTGCCCCCGTCCTGAATTCATTACTTCTCCACCACCCACGCCTGGGCTGTTACGAATAGCACTGGAAATGTTGGGAGGCCATTTTCAGGTGGACCAGCAGCACATGGCCACCACACTACACAGCACACTTTGGCAGACCATACAACAATACTACATTCTAGAGCACCGCAGATGCCAGCCTTACCCTGGAAGGACAGGAAGCCTGGGCCCGCCGTGCCAACAAATCCAACAAAAGCCTCACGTTCGTAAATCCTCTGGGAAAGTTCCTAAGCTCTGTGCATCACAAATCTTAGCAGGAGAAGCCAGGCAGGGGATGGGTTCTCTGAGAGCAGCTTTGATTCACAGTGCCCGGTGCTGCATCATCTGTAGTCAATCAACCTGACATCCACATGGAACACGACTGCTTTTCTTCTTTGGGGATCTGACTGCTTACAGAGCCCAAATAAGCCCCCCACCCAAACATAAAGCCACAGAAAAGGCGGGGTTCAGACAGCACCGTGATCAACTTTCAAAGTTTTCATGTAACAGATAGTGTGCTCTGCACATCACTCAGATCCCAGGGACGGCTGTGCCTGCAGCCACACTAAATTCAAAATGTGAGGTTCACCCCCACTCCATGGAGAGAACTGGGGACACCCCCCACAGTGCCAGACAATGAAGGGAGAGCTTGCAGGTGGGACTATCCCTTCTTCTAGCTCCAACACTGTCAAATGAAACAGCTCACATTCGCCTTCAGGGCAAAGGTCAAAATATCACCGACATACGCAACAGTCTGATTTTGCCAATGCGAGTGCATCTTGTTAGAAGAATTCGTGCCCAGAGGAGATGCTAAGGGTAAAGTCTCCCAGCATTCCATTTCACTCTAGAGCCAAATGAGACAACTGGGCTCATCACACAGAAGAGTCACAGGTTCAAACAGGCTAAAAATAGCCTCTAATATCCCAGAAAGCAAAAAACAAAGTGAAGCCCGGCAATGTTCTGGAAGAGACGGTGCCTGATATCCCGTCATATTTGGGGTGCAAGGATCACCCAGCCAAAAATCAAGGAGCAAGCAGGTGACATTGTGCATGGCTACCGAAGAGAATGGCCTGGATTGCATCTCCAGTCCAACCAGCTGGTGAGCCCCTCCGGGTCATCAAAACAGCCAGTTCCCAAAAATGTAAGAACGTGGTACAAGTCATTTAAGAGGGGGAAAGAACCCCACTATTTCCTAGGCCTTTGGGCTTTGGTGATAGTTGGGTAAAGAACAAAGAAAATGTCCTTTAAGGGGTTTCTGAGGCTAAAATCAGTAATTGCACCACAGGCTTGAGTTGACAGCCAACATGCTGGAAATATGGACGGGAGGAATGCTCGGAATGCCACTTCCTGGCCTCAGCCTTATCAATATGGAAATAACTTAACAGCACACAAATGTTGAAGCAGGGTTCCCAGAATAAATCATTCCCATACCTGCTCTGGACCATACTTAACGTTCACCTGGATTTATGAGACAATGGAGGCAGCGACTCTTGCAACTATTATAATATTATTTTCCTATTCTCTTTTTACAATGTCAATTTTTTTTTTTCTCACATCTCTGCGAGGGGCCCAGGTAGGTAATTCTTAGCTACAGATGTGCATGGAGTCTAACATTTGGGCCAATTTTCCAAATGTGAGCGCTGTTTTCTGCCTAGAATGGAAGCTTCATCTTTAAGTCATTTTGGTTTAATCCAGACCTGAAATCAGCTCTGTTTTCCTGCCTGCCTTTGGGAGCATTAATGCAGGGCCTCCCAGAGGACAGCATGAGCTTCCTCTGCAAATGCAGAGGCCCCCTGTGCCCAGGTACACACCCACCTCCCTGGGGCCTGTGTGGTGGGTGGCTGAGCCTGAACTACTAAGAGCTGGAAATGGATGCCTTCAGAGGAGAGCATCTATTGCCTGTTGTGATTCCACCAGGTTCCTGCCCTGAAATCCCAGCCAGGCTTGCCTGCCTCGGGACAGGTAAGGAATGATTTTTAACAAGCTAAGAACCCAACCCAACCCAACCCGGAATGGAAAAATCAGCATGTTGAGAAAGTCTCCTGCTGGGAAAAGCAGTCCTTTTCTGGACCCTTAAAGACCCATAATCCCTTTAGCGAGGAGCCTCCCAGCCAAATAATTCAATTGGGCTAATGTTCAGCTACAGGAAGGCCGCCTGATGGGAAGACAGGCCAAACAAGTGGTCCTCACAGGCCAAGTCTGGGCTGATGGTAGTGCCTGGGGAGCTTTGGGACTCCACTGTGTTTTGGGCTATTTTGGGTGTCCTTTCATCATCCCTTCAGAGCTTCCCCATCCCTGCTTTTGTCCTTTTAGAAGCATTCCATGCACGGAATGTCATAGAATCAAGACTACGTTTGACAGCTCCCAACGCACTCCTTTCTACACCTCTGACATCCCACACCAACCCCTCTCCCTCTTAACAATGACGGTATCTGGAGGGACTTTGAACTTAACTACAAGTCAGAAGTAGAAGAGCTGCAAGAACAATTTTTTTGACTTGTAAACATTTTGGTTACTTTTTATGTATTAAAAAAATGCATTCAATGTTGCAAGACTTAATACTAGGTATTTCATTAAAGTTAGATTAGCATTCCAAAACTTTCTTGGAATTCGCAGCAATAACCCAGGAGGAAGTGATGATAGTCTAGACTTGAGGGGACAGAAAGGGAAAATAAAGGGAAGGTAGGAAGTCTCTTTCCTTAGAAAGTTGCTGGGACCCAGCGAAGGGGGCAAAGGAGGGTGGGAAGGCAGAGCTGACTCCTGCGGTAGGTGAAACATGCCTCTGACTAGACTGGGCAGCGACTTGTCACGAGGAAGCTCTGAGCACAGTTTGGGGGCAGTTGGGAGTAGCAGAGGTGTATTAGATGAGAATGTGGATAGCAACTGGAGATTAGAGGCTAATAGTCAAGTCGGAAGAATAGAATATAGTTGAAGGAATCGTCCAGTGGAGCTGATTGTTATGTAGTCAGAATTTATGAGTTTTCTGAAGAGAAGATGTAAACAGAAACTACCCGGGAGTGGATAAAGCCAACAGACAAGGAGGCAGAGACAAAACAGGGACGTAGGAGAAAAGCCCTACCACTGGCCCTCCATAGTGAGGGCCTAGCAACACTGTCTCTCTTGATAGTTTATCCCTCTGCACTTCAGTGGGGAACATAGCACTGGTATAATCACCTGTAATTATTCCCTGTGAACTAAAGGGACCAAAATCAAATGATCATTAATAACATGTTCAAAATGTCATGCATGGGCCTGAATATACTTCATGAATATTTAAGTACTTAGATCATTGCTGTATCCTGTCACAAATGAACAGGAAATACTGGTGTAAGAAAATACTATTTTATTCCGCAATGTTCCCAACACAAGTAGCGGTTCTCAAAATCAATGCCCAGTTCTCTCTAGTACCCTTCCTGTTGTATCTTAAACAGGGTCTGAGCCTCCCAATCTCTCCCACTCTGTAGCTTCAAGTGGAAACATAAGTACCTCATATGAGACCACTCGTCACAGCACGGAACGAGTGCAAACCCTCCCTCATTCAAACTTTAGCCTCTGGAAGCCTTATGATTGGTTCTCCAAAAGGCATCAGGCAAAGACCTCTATCTTGCCAGGACACATGTCATGGGATAGCAGATGTCAATAAGACCTATGACAAAAAAACTTAAACACTTAATACTGAACTCAGAACAATACAACCTGCCACTCACAGGCTGAGACATTTATCTGCGATTCCCACCAATGCCACAACCCCCTTTTAATTCTGATTAGAACACTGGTTGGAGGCAGAGCCATGAACTGCCAAATAATTTAGCTTTAGAGATTAGATCCTCAGCTTTAAGAGACAACATATTTTTTTCCTCAGTGTGAAAGTTAGGTTGTGAGGACTCATCCATTTGAATCCAAATTATCCAAACATACAAATTCTCCAAGGGAGAAGATGGCCAAACCCCTGGTACCCCTCTTGGTCAGTATTCCTCCAAACCACCTGCCTTCCTTCATCATCCACATCAAATATACTTGATCTAAAGTGCTCATTCTTTGCAAGGCAATAGACCATGCATTTTGCCACTTAGAGGATACCCTGACTTTCCACCAAAAAAAATTTTAAATAAAGCAAAAAACCCCCATGAGTTTTTTAGATTTACTATTAGAGAGAGAGAGAGAGAGGAGGTGACCAGGGGAGGGGCAGAGGGAGAGAGAGAGAATCCTCAAGCAAACTCGCCACTGAGCAGGAAGCCTGATGCAGGGCTTGATCCCAAGACCATGAGATCATGACCTGAGCCAAAACCAAGAGCCAGCTGCTTATCCAACTGAGCCACCCAGGTGCCCCGCCCTCAAAAAACCCTATGAGTTTTTATTTCCCACTCCATTTTAAAATTGAGGCAGAGCCTCAGATCACATCTTGATTCACTGACATATGGCAGTGGATAGCAACTCTTCATAATCTCTGGTAAGACTGGACACACTAACCCTAAATTCCAGAAACTAAAACACATGCAATAGCTTCTGGTCTTTTCCACTGGTTTAGTCATTCCCATAAGTGGGATGCAAAGACCAAGCCAACTTCTCTTCCCAGTGTCAAAGTCCACTCAAGCTGAGGGCATAATGTAAACCTAGAAGGAGAAAGCTGGGGGGAAAAAAAAAAAGCTTTACATTTGTCGCATCCTGAGATGGGAGGACAAAAATAATCCTTGTAAGATAAAGGTTAGGTTTTCCAGTCATTGGGATGGGGAAGAAATAGATTGTTATCTCTTCTAGCATTGCGAGTGGGTGTTTCCTTTCAGTCATGCTGATCAAAAACAAAACAAAACAAAACAAAACATGCAAAGATCAAAACCAGTTTATCGTTTCATCTCCCAGGATTTAGCAAACATGATGACATTTTCAAAAGCAGAATAAAATCAAGTTTTCAGGTTTCGGAGAGTCTTTTTCTCCAGACTTCTGCAAGAGGGAGGGACTGTTTTATGCAAATGTTGTAGAGGCCACACGCTAACAAGAGCAGCTGTTGCGAGTTTGCTCCACTCCCTATCTTTTGTATCTTTCCTTTCCCATTCAGCGGCCGGTCGCTCATGCCTTCCCCAGAGGACGGCCATGCCAGCTAGGGGCTGATGGAGCTAGACTGTGTATGAAGGCAGAGGGCCTGCCTCTCTGCACCTCTCTCCCCGAGTCACTGGTGGTGTCGAGTAACATGATTTCCAGGTACAGAGTTTAATCAGATTGAGCAGCCTACATTTCTGAGCTGAGACTGACCTGGCCATGCCCTGTTCCGTGACTCTTACAGAGCTGGGATCCAAGATCTTAAGATTGTAGCCTGTCCCTTGTTCCCATGTGTTCAACAGTCAGTACCCTCTGGGAATAGACTGCACTTTTCATCATTTGGGTAGGAATTCTAGAGCATGGAAATATCCTCATTTGCTATTGCTCCATCAGCATAACGAGTCAAATTTAGGTCCTATGGGAGAAGAACAACGCTCAGCACTTACACACCGTGCTTTTCATCCTCAGGGTCCTTAACCACGTTAGGCTGTAATGTTATATTTCTCTCAGCAAGACAAAGGAGTTCATTTCTCGTTCTCTCAACTGCCCTTCCTTTCTTACACACAGACACAGACACACACACACACACTCCCACACAATTGCTGTCATATGATGAAGCTATATCCCACTTCCTGGACAAGCATTATTCCATTTTTTAAAAAATCAAATGTAAAAGATCAATTCACCTTCCTCTTTCTTTGTCTCTTTTTAAAAATCTTTTTGTCTTTGTTTCTGTTTTTTTCCACTGACGTGGAACATGAAATCGGCATGCTGACTGCTGGTTATTGAAGTCCGCTGAGCATTACTACTAGCGTCCCCACACTTGACTTGATTCTTCATGCCTCAGGGTCTTCTGTGTCATCTCTGGCCACTGAGGAGAGTTGAATACTCTTGTCTTCGAGGTTCTGGAGGAGTCTGCCAAGTTCCATGCTCAGACCTCTTTCCAACTTCATCTCCATTCATTCCAGGCCCAGATGATTCCATCAAGTCTCATGTATTTAAACACCACCTATAGGCCAGTGACTCCCAAATTTGTATCTTCAGACGGGTCACCTCTTCCTGAATTACAGACCATTATATCCATATGCCCACTCAATATCTCCATGTAAGTAGAAAAACTGTCTCCACAGTTTTCCCCTCAAACCTGCTCCTCCCACAGGCAGCTCCAACCTTCTAGTTGCTTAGGCCAAATACCTGGTGCACTCTTGATTCCATCCTTTCTATTACTCCCCAGATCTAATTCATCAGTAAATCCTGTTGGTTCTATCTTCAAAAGAGACCCAGAATGTAACCACCATGTCCATCTCCACCTTGGACCAATCTGCCATCATCATCTATCCTAATTCTTCCATTAGCCTCTGGAACTGGTCTCTCTCTGCTACTGTCCCCCAACAATTTACTTTCAACTCAGCAGCCAAAGTGAACTTTCTAATATATTTACATCAGATTCTATCACTCCTCTGCTTGAAACTGTATAATATGGTTCCCCATCTCACTCAGGGAAATCTGAAGGCTGCAGGCCTTCCGGACTCTGCCCTCCCGGGCCCACTCTTTAGCATTATTACAAACCCTCCTCTTTGTGATTCCTCTGACCCACACAGCATCCTCCAGCCCTAGGGCTTGGCACTTATTACTCTCTGCACTTGGAACACTCTTCTTCCTGACGTACACCTGCTCTGACCCAGAGCTCTGTTTTCTTCCTTCCAGTCTCTGCTGCATGTCCACTTACTACCAATGTCCTCCCTGACCACCCCTCCCCCCAGCACTGCCTCTGCCCCTTCCCTGCTAGACCATGCATCACCTTCTGACATGTTATATGTTTCATGGTTTTTACTTGCTTATTGTCTTGCCCACAAGAAGTAAGCTACCTAAAGGCAGGGTTTTGTTTTTAATGAGCTTTAGTCCACAATATATTCATCAATGCCTCAGACAATGCCTGGCACATGATGAGCACTCAAAAATATTTACTGAATGAATAAATGATGAACACAAGTTTCCCACCTGTTTCAGGACATGGACTAGTCTGACTTCTAAGCCGTAGGCAAACTGAGATTTGTGAGGCCTGCTAGTGATGGAAGGGAAAAACGTCTCTTATTAAACCACGAGCTTATATTTCTGTGGAAGATTGAGATATTAGGGCTTTTTCCATTATCATGACCTGCCTCTAGCCTGTCCTCATTCTATACATACATTGGGATATACTGAATAAAGAGCTTGTATTCCTACTTTTCAAGCAGCGGGTGAATAAATGAAGCAGGAGCTGGGGGTGTCAGCATTAGAGATAAGTCCACAGAACAGAATTTTCCCCAATGGACAGCCGAACGAGCTAAGTGAGGATCAATTCTCTATTTGCTCCTGAATAGAATTTTCCAGACCAAACTGCAGCTAGAAAGTTAAAGGTGGAGGGAAGGACCGGCCCAATTTTTCTGATATTTTTTTGTATAAAGTACTTAGACTCAGAGGAAAAGAAATTAGAAGAAAGTTGGAGATGTAGAATTAAAAAGAAATAATTATCCGAATGCAGAGCGAAAGGAGGGAAGGAAGAAGATAACATTCAATAATAATAAGGTATGCATTGAATAGAGAGCTTATATTCCTACTTTTCAAGTAGGGGATGAATAAAGGAAGCAGGAGCAGGGGGTGGCAGTGTGCCAGGGATATTGGTAGCTGGAGAAATGTGGTCAAAAGTTTGGAGAAAAGTATGCTGGTAGATTGGAGAGTATCTCCCGCCTTTCATTTACCCACTTGTGGCTTCCAAAGAAATGCTAGGCAGAAGCCACCAACACAGCCCATCTGGCTGCTGGAGAAGTCATCGTGCATTAGGTCTCAAGAAGCTATGGCCACCCAAGGCTGGATTTGGCTGCTCTGGTTTAAAAGAGGCAAGGTAGGAGGTGCCTGGGTAGCTCAGTCGTTAAGCATCTGCCTTCGGTTCAGGCCATGATCCCGGGGTCCTGGGATGGAGCCACGCATCGGGGGTCCCTGCTCCGCGGGAAGCCCGCTTCTCCCTCTCCCACCCTCCCGCTTGTGTTCCCTCTCTCGCTGTGTCTCTCTCTGTCAAATAAATAAATAAAATCTTTAAAAAAAAAAAAAAAAGAGGCAAGGGAAGAGGCTACCTCAACAGCCTGAATGCTGTCTAGCTTTTAGTGCGTGCAAGTAAAGTTGGAGTTTGAGAAGGTGATCTCCTGAGACGCCCAACCCAAAACCACGAGGGAAGCTGGCTATAGAATTCCCCACCCAAATACCCATCATAAAACTAGCACATGGCTAAAAGCAACATTCAGGCTAAAATTAACAACAACACAAGAAACAACATGTTGGCAAGGATGTGGAGAAAGGGGAACCCTCTTGCACAGTTGATGGGAATGCAAACTGGTGCAGCCACTCTGGAGAACAGTATGGAGGTTCCTAAAAAGTTAAAAATAGAACTACCCTATGATCCAGCAATTGCACTACTAGGTATTTACCCACAGGATACAAAAATACAGATTCGAAGGGGTACGTGTACCCTGATGTTTATAGCAGCATTATCAACAATAGCCAAACTATGGGGAGAGCCCAAGTGTCCATCAACTGATGAATGGATAAAGAAGATGTGGTGTGTGTGTGTGTGTGTGTGTGTATTTATATAAAATTTATATATTACATAAATATATTTTATATATCTTATGGAATATCACTCAGCCATCAAAAAGAATGACATTTTGCCATTAGCAACAACATGGATGGAACTAGAGTATTATGCTAAGTGAAATAAATCAGTCAGAGAGAGACAAATACAATACGATCTCACTCATATGTGGAATTTAAGAAAGAAAGGAGATGAATATATGGAAAGGGGGAAAAGAAAAAAGGGAGAGAGGGAAACAAACCGTAAGAGACTCTCAACGATGGAGAACAGGCTGAGGGTTGAGGGAGGGAGGTGGGTGGGGGATGGGCTAGATGGGGGATGGGTATGAAGGAGGGCACTTGTGATGAGCACTGGGTGTTGTATGTAAGTTATAAATCACTGAATTCTACTTCAGAAACCAATATTGCACTGTATATTAACTAAAATTTAAATTAAAAATATAAAAAACAAAAGCAAGATTCAAAGACACTTTTTAAAAATATTTTAAATATGTATTTAAAATATGTATTTCTACAACTGCAATTGTCCTTTTTCTCAAAGTTGCTTGCCTGATTATTTTAATTTATAAAGTTTATTTATACTCTTTCTCAACAAGGACTCAAAAGTAATTCAGAAAAAAATGTATAGCATAAAAATGTTTTTTAAATTAAAAAAATCAGGACCAGAGGAAATATAAACTAGAACTGAAAGTCTAGTCTGGAGGGAAGTAAAATATGTTCATCACAGTGTTCTAAAAAGTTCTCAAAGTTAAGCAGTAAACTTGGCTTTCTGTTAACCGAGCAGTCAAAGCGAAAAGAGAAACAGAACCAGTTACATGATTCTCCTGTCCACACAGAGAAAATATTTCAGTTCCTTAGGGGAAGCAAACGATTTCCTGGAATTCAGATCTGCAAGAATTTCCTCCCATGGGGCTTCATATAGGAGATCATGAGTACTACGTAAAGGAGAACATCTAAAACCACACCCCTACCATGGGGTTTCCTAAAGCTGTCCTTGGTAAATGTCTGTAGGAAAATCAAGGACACATACTTCAGTTAAAACCATTCTCTCAGAAATGAAGACAATATAAACCAACAGGAACTAGCATACACCTTTCTTACAGTTCAGTTTAATCTAAGAAGCCAACCTTGACTATCTTGAGGAATGAACGAACTTACAATCCTTCAGTTTTTTCACAGATGCCACATTTACCAGGAGAGCTAAATGTCGAACTCAAAACAGAGGAAATTTACTAGACGTTTTGGTTCTTCTTCGCCCTTGTAATTTTCATTTTTGAAAAAATACGTTTCTATTGCAGTGAAATATAGAATGTATGTGTTCTTCCTTTTTTGGGGGGCGGGGGGTTAAATTTTTAAGTGCCCAGAACAATGCCTGGCAAATAAGTGCTAAAAAAGTATTCATTTTGAAAGTGGGGGGCGGAAAGCCTTTCATGTCACTTGAGGGGTGGGAAAGTGGTTGTGTAAATTAATTATACATAAATAAAATGAGCTGACTGCGATTTTATACCTCTCTTGTATCCACCAATTATGATGATTTTTCTGAAAGCAGCACAGACTCAGTGCAAGCCCTTGACTGTTTTAATGTGAGAATGTGACATGAAAAATCTGGTAGAGGGGGATTATTATAATTTCACGTAGAGGAGAATTCAAAGGTTTTGAAATATCAGAGCCTTTAAAATATCTTCTCCGATGGAACAGCTGGACCTTCAGAATCCATTACAACCTAGCCAGCCCTTCCTTTCAACCCACTTCCACATTTTAAGTCTCTGTTCATGGAATGTGTCTAATTTGTTGTTTGGTACATTGTGGGCATTCAATAATGCTCTATCGTAACAATGGAAAAAATGCTAAAGAGCTTCATTATCACATTTACTTGTGACTCCGTTTCCTTTCCTTAATCTTGCAAAGTGATTTTTAAAATGCAAGCATAACATTACAAGAAACTGAATATATTCTGGAGGCATGCATAAAGTGGATTTTCTACATTTGTAAGAACAAATAATCCACATGCATATTTAAACCATTTGTCTCAACAATAACAGATGTTCAATAATACAAATGGGAAGTAACTCAAACTGGTGGAGGTCTGCCGGGAAGATTATGGAAATCGGACAGTGAGAACCTGGGACAAAATCAGATGAAACCCCCTCTCCTACTGCTACAATTATTCTTTGACTCTTGTCTTCTGCATGCAACACCCATGTAAGGCTACCTACTAAATATTTAGCAAAGTAAAACAACTAGTTTTGAATACAGAGAGTCTGTGAGTTATCCAACTCAAGGTTCAAGAATCAGGTGTTTTGTTTTTGGGGGGTTTTTTTGCTTGAATTTCCTATTTCAGATGTCTGTTTCTGCCACGATAGATTCTACCACAATCAGGGATTCATCCTTTAAAAAAAAAAAATTAGACAAATACTTGCAAATGGACAAAATGCTGTTTTAGGGTCACATCCACACAATCTGCAGTGCCAACAAAGTTCCCACACAGAAGATTCTCACAGGGGTTAGGGGAGGCACCTGCCAAGGAGTCCATTCAAGCAAACCTACCCGCTTGCTGCTCTCCTCCTCCTGAGCCTTCCTGAACTCATGCTCAAGGGAGCAGTCCAGCTCATTGAAGAGCCCCACTTCCTCACAGTTCTTCAGGAATCTCGTTGGGGTCGGAGTCTGATCTGAAAACAGAGACCGAGTGATCATACATGGGTTCTTTTCCTCAAAAGCCAGGGGTAAGCATGAGCTCAATTCACGAATCCCTTCCCCTCGCCTTGATTAAGATGCGAACTGGTCATCCATAATCTTCCACCCTTTTAAGTAAGATGACAATATGAAAGAAAATAAAACCACAAATTTCACAGGAGGAATACAATGTATAACAGGCTGCATATGTGAGGGTTTTCTAAACTTCCCCCATCAACTTTCTGGGGTCCCCATCACTTAAATACACATCGCAATGTGTGCAATGACTTTTTTTTTTTCCTAAACAGGAAAAAAGAATGATTTAGCTAAAATCAGGCCAAAAAAAATCTGCTGAGCCAACGTTAAGCTTGATTTCAGGGGGCTGGGAGGAAAAAAAAAAAGGTTTTGTAAATGTTTATATCAAACAAAAAGAAACAAACAAGCACATTAATTCCTTTCTCTTAATGGAAAAGGAAAATACAGCAATTCTCTCTCTCATTTTGAGAGTCACAGAGGATGATGAAAGTTTCCAAGTCAAACACATTCAGCTTTCATCCATTAAAAATATAATTATTAATTTTATTTTCCTTTGCTATAGCCAAAGGAATGTTCTGAGAAAACTCTTTAAAAGGAATAGAATTTTTTTCATATTGTTGACTGTCTAGCAAGCATACTACTTAGGAAACTTGAGGATCTGAAGCCACTATTTGTGGCTTAATATTTATGTAGCCTTTGCAGTTTACACAATGGTTTCACACACATTCTCTATAATCTAGATCTCACAAAAGCCTAGAAGGTAAATAGGGTAGAATTATACTTTTGTAACCACTAAGGACAGTCATCTTCTCTGGTAAAGATGTCCTGGAGTTGACATGAATAAAACTGTACACTGTCCCTTTCTCGGAAACAGAAGATGGCCATGCTAATTATTTTGTAAATGAGGAAAATGAAAGTCCTGGGTGATTCAGAGTCTTGTTCAAGGTCTCCCAGGTAGATGTGATGACACCAGGATTATAACCAAGGCCCTGCTACCATTTCCAATATGCACATGTATTGTTCCCACCTAAGCCGACAACTCACACACTGCTAGAATGATGATGGCACTTGTCTGTCTTGACCCACACTCAGTCCCTAAATCTCTTTCTGTTTAGTTCTCAAATGCCTCACCACCAAGCAACTGAAGAGTGCCCTCAAGTTGAAATGAATGTGCCATTTCTGCACACTCTTTATAAATTCCTGTATGACAAGAAACTAGAATCGTATTTACTTTCCTAATTCATACAGAGAGCAGTAAATCATCCATTGAGATTCAAAGAAATAGCTTAATATTCATGAAGCTGAAAACAGCTTGATATCCCCATATATTCAGCCCTTCTAGGGCAAGGTCTCCTGATGCCCTATGGCAAGGGGCTTTTCTACCTGTTAAGCACCCAGCTCGTTGACTTGGATTTCAAGGCAGCAAAAATCCCCTCCTGCATTCTTTCCCATTTTTAGCCCAACCTCCAAGATACTGAGCTCTCTTTCGAAGTATACAGAAAGCCTACCGCAGATGGTCATAAATGGACATTACAGATAAAAGCCATGCAAAAGTTGGGTTTGATTGAAAATGGTTTTATTAGCACGTTAATTTATTAAGATTCACACATATACACCTATGTCCCGATACACATATAACACATATATGTATATATACACATACACGTATATAGTGTGTTAGATGCTTATAAAAGAAAAATTAGTATTTATGAGCATTTTGCAGCTTACAAACATTTTCACCTACACTGTCTAGAATCTAGATCTCACAAGATCCTACAAGGCAAGTAGGTGCACATTATTTTAGAAATGGAGAGATAAGTACCTTGCATAAGGTCACAATTTGCAAACATTTTATCACTATTAAGTCCTCTTGTATGTTCAAACATAACCCCTTCTCAATCTAAATCCTGTGCTTTGCCCAGACTCTCCTCTGGGTCTGAAGGACTCTTACGTACGTAAAAGACAATGCTGACAACCCAGAAATCTAGACTTGAGAACTGTGTGATTTGGAGGAAATTACTTACGTTCTCTGGACCTCATATTCCTCATCTTTCAAATAAAGTTCTAAAGTTACATGGTTCTGTGAATCCTAAAATCACCACCGTAATGGGTTCTCTTCAAAAGTCACTGTCAGTAGATCAAAGAAACATGACCATTTAAAGGACAGCTTAATGGCAACATCTGGAACAGCTGGCTAGACACTGGAAATTAGGCCAGAAGTAAAGGCCAGATAGACAGATAAAGAAGTTTCCTGAACAGAAGGTGTAAATAGACAAGACCTGACAGTGGAAATAAAGGTGTGTGTATGTGTGTGTGTACATATTCTTCCATTTATTGGGTGCTTATTGTCAGAGATAGTGCTAAGTGCTTTGTATGATGCGCCATCTCATTAATTTTTACACCAACATTTGGTAAAAAAAATCATTTCCCCCTTCTACTTATGAGGAAACTAAAACTCGCCCCAGGCCCTATTTAGAAACTGAGTCACATAATTATATCGGTAATTGAGAATCCTAACCATCCTTGGTTCTTTTAAAGTATCTTGGAATCACTAGATCCCTCCTATAATAGAACCATGTTACAATCCTACAGACCTTCTACTATCTCGCAGGCCATCTTGTGAATAAAAAAACCTGAGAAAACAACACAGGACGGAACTTAAGTATTAGATCATTCGTCATCAATAGGAATTCAGTTTGCCAGGTTTTAATTTTTCTTCTGTTCCTCTGTATTTCTCTATTGGAGATTTACAAGTTGAGGACCATGATTCCAGGTAGAGAGAACAGTCATCCTAGCAGGATCCATATGACTCCTGAACTCTGAGATGAGTTCATGAGATGGGCCATCAAACTGAATTCAGACAGGCATTTGGAGGCCAAGCCCCAAGAAAGTTGAGAAATGTCTTCTGTCTTCCCTCAGCAAAATTATCCCTGGATTCCAGCATGCGCACATATACACACATACATCAGCAAAGGAGGTGGAAGGAACATGGCATAGGGATAGTACAGGCAACTTCCACCACCATGAGCCTCTGTGCAGCAACAGGGAAACAAAAGGTATGAAGCAAGGGGAGCCATGGGCCCTAAAGAGAGTTGGTTCCCTCCTATCTCTAGAGCAGAAGACCCAGATGGAGGAGGTCACAGCGTAGTTATGAAAGGTGACTTTCTTTGCTGTGTGATATAATGAGGGAAAAGCAAAAGCGATATCTATATCCACATTTGGAAGAGATAAGGCATGCTGTTCCTAATTTTTAATTCATTTTCTTCTTGTGAATGAGCTATTCTTTCCAGTTACAACAGGAACCAGAAAATGGAGCTTAACTTTTATTTTAACATTTATAGAATTAATACAAGGTCTCTAGCTGTCTTTGATCCCACATGGTACCAGTTCCAAGTAAGCCAGGAAATGTGCAAATCTTCAAAAAGGGGACAGCTGAATCTATCAGCAGCTTAAATAAAAGAGTCAGTTTCTCAGCCACACGAATGCTTTGTCAAGTAAGTATTCCAGCTGAAATTAGATCTGAAGTAGGTGAGTAATATCCATGGCCATAAATTAAAGTTCTGATAAACCACACCTTCTTTAGAACCAAGGGCATGCACCAGCTACGGCAGCAGCAATTTCTATGTCACGAGTAACAGTGGCTGGTGCTCCGTTGGTAGATAATATCTAAGGTGTGTTCAGGAGTAACAGGCCACACTCGAAGGACTTCCAGGAGCTGGCTCCAGTGGGAACTCAGAGCCGACATGCTCACTGGAGGACTTCTGCTCACCTTTCTTTCAGTGTTTCCACTTGAGTGAGACCATCTGAATGCGAGAAAGAAATAACCCCAAATCTCAAACTAAACTCAAAGTTAATAACTTTTGAGTTTGGGCTTTACTTGAGTTGAAAGAACTTTGTTGTTATGACCTTTGCAAATCTGAATTGTTCCTGCATAAACGCCCACAGGCTGCTTTCTCCCAGGGACTTTGCAAGAGCACAACAGCTTCTCAGGACACCCAAACAGCTGGGACCCGTGCAAGTACGGCATCCTAGCCACTTTTACCTGTCTGCATTATATGTCCTTAGGATTTCTTTAACACTTGGACAAGACTGGCACCAAAAGGGATTAAAAAAAAAAAAATCCCTTGTAAAATTTGTCATGTTTCAATATCTGGCTCCCTTCCTGGAATGGTGAGTCTGTGCCTTGAAAAAAGGAGTACCTTTTCATGGAATTGCTGCTTCTGTAAACAGCTAGGTAGACGATTCTTGCCATGCAGAGACCCTACTTGTATATCTACCTGAGAGTATCACAAGCTTGACATTATGGTTTAGAATTTCACCCCTCAGCTATGTGACCAGAAATCCTGCACCCCACTACGTCTGGGAAGGACCACAAGTATATGGCTACAACTGTTAGAGGAAAAAAAAGAAACTCACTACAGTCCATAGTCTGCCTAGCATCAAATGCTTCAGCCCCAGCAAGTATGATTATTCCAAAGTCTAAATGACAAGCACAAAGCTAAAGCCTGAAACCTGATTCTTCTTTTAAAAAGTGTTTAGTCTGCTCTACATTTAATAATAGGTTGCTACCTTATTCGGTTTCAGAGCTGCATTTGAGCTACATGTTTGTCTATGTTTCATTTTCCTCGATGATAAAAAGGCAAGGCGACAAGTCATCAATTAAAAAAAAAAAAGTAAAAGCAGAGTTCCCATAATATACCAGAGAAGAAGAATGCAACTCCCGAAGTAAAATCTTCTTTCCAGTTGGTCTAATGTTCTCAATGGTATCACTAAAGGAATAGGAGAAGTAATTTTACATCATTTTGTATTAAGTTGACAGTGACTGGGAATACTATAAAAGCCCCACTAATTCATACCAGTTATAAGAAAGATCAGTTTGAATTGGTGACCATTCTAATTATAGGGTACTTTTTTAAAGGTAATGCATGTTTATTATTTGCATGACTCAGATTCGGCCAACAAAATGCAGCTTAATGGAATCCCTCAAGAATGCTGCTCAAATCAATAGAGAAAAGTATTGGGATTAGCATATCTATTTTAGTAAGAGTTGGGGTTCTCAGAAAAGACATTTTTCTCAGACATTTTAATATTCTTTTTATAGTTACATTTATCCTGTGAATTTTGCAGCAAATGCTTTCTTGAAAATACTCTTACTTAGTTCCTATCCCTGTGTGAATTTTAATACAGTCTTAATCAGGAGAGTCTACATTAAGTGAATTTTAAAATATACAATCCTTTATAAGAGCCACAATCAGTAACAACTGACAGAATTCCATGGAATTTTAGACAGGCTCCTTTACAATAAATGTGCCTTTTATTGAATGTGAATACACAAAGGAGCCATAGGGTCCTCTCCATAACACTGATGTTACTATTTTCCTGCATCTGTCCCAAGAGACAGTGCTGCCATGGGACAAATCAAGGCAACTCCGGGTTTTTAAACAATAGTTGTGGAATGCTTAAGAGTTGCCTGTGGCGTGGGTAATCCAGGTCCCTGAGAGATGAGACACACTGGCAGAACTCTGGAATCCACTTACTGTCAAGATGGAGAGCTGGCAGACTAGATGCCCTTAGGAGGGGCTTAAGTCAACTAGAAAATGCTCTGACAAGGGCATCTCCTATGACACATGGCTCCAGAAGACACAGATCCAGATTTAAATTAACCAAGTAAATAATCCACCCCTATTCACTGTCAGCCATGGCCTAGCCAGAGTGTTCCAACAGCAATCAAGCCACAATTTTAATTCACATTAGAGGAGCTGAGCTGGTGGAAAGGGTTATGAACACTGAGATCATGTCTCTCTTCAGGCTAGGTGAACAGAGGGGATCCAAGGTGAGCCTCTTATCAAGCCCTGCCCTGGACTGTGGAAGCTAAAGCTTCACATTTCCACTTAGTCACTAATTGCCTGAGGTCATACTCTGGTTTCTCTTCAGATCATGTAAATCTTTCCCCTTTTACTAATTGCCTGAGGTCTACACTCTTTGTCAAAAAGGACTGGCCTCCAGATGGAAGAGACTGAAAGCCAGCTTTTCCCATATAAAAAGTACTGCAGATCAAGGCCTCTGAGGTGTTCAGGTAAATTATTCAAAATTCAATTTTGTTTGACCAGCTAGAAACATGAATGAATGAGAAGTCGACAACTCCTATAAATGTCCATTGCCACTTGTCACAATGGAGGGAAAAATCTGATTTAAAAACCCACTCTTGGGGGGCGGAGCAAGATGGCGGAGGAGTAGGAGACCTGGATTTCCTCTGGTTCCAGGAGTTCAGCTGGATAGGGATCAAACCATTCTGAACACCTACGAACTCAACAGGAGATCGAAGAGAAGAATAGCAACAACTCTCTGAACAGAAGAGCGACCACTTTCTGGAGGGTAGGACGTGCGGAGAAGTGAATCCGAGGCGATATTCGGGAGGAGAGACAGCGGGGGAGGGGGCCTCCGTCGGCCGCTTCTGGCAAGTGATAGAGCCGCGGAGCACAAAATCGGAAACTTTAGAAGTCGGCTCCGCTGAGGGACGTCGCTCCAGTGGCTAAGCGGGGGTGGAACCCTCGCGGGACAGTATGGTCTCAGGACTCTCGGAGACCAGGGAGACGGGAGTGATTGACTGGTTTTCTCTGGGGGCTCACTGAGGAGTGGGGCCCTGAGTTCTCGGCTCCTTCCGGGCGGAGATTGGGAGGCCACCATTTTCACTCTCGTCCTCCAAAGCTGTACCGAGAGCTTGCAGGGAACAAAAGCTCCCGAGAGCAAAACCGAGCAGATGACTTAGCCAGGACCCCAAGGGCGGGGCAATTCCGCCTCCAGCAAAGACATTTGGGAACCACGGCAATAGGCTCCTCCCCCAGAAGATCAGCAAGAACAGCCAGCCAAGACCAAGTTTACCGATCAATGAGAACTGCAGAACTCCAGAGCCAGGGGAATACCGCACATAGAATTCATGGCTTTTTTCCCATGATTCTTTAGTCTTTCAAAGTTAATTTTTTTTGAACTGTCTTTTTTTCTTTTTGAAATTTTTTTCTCTTTTTCAACCAACATCTTATCAATCCCTTTTTTAAAAAACATTTTTATTTTTCATTTTTAGAGTCATATTCTATCCCTTCAGAGTAGTTACCCTTATTTTTGGCATATATATATAAGTTGTTCTCTCTTTAAAATTTTGAGATACAGTTTCTTCTAACAGATCAAAATATACCGTAAATCTCTAGTGTATGGCTTTGTTCTAGTCTCCTGCCTGATCAAATTCTCTCCCTTTTTTTCTTTCTTTTTTTAATGCTCTTCTTTCTTTTTTCAAACAACTTCTTATCAATTCCTTTTATAAAATTGTTTATAATTTTCATCTTTACAGTCATATTCCCTCCCTTCATCGTATCAACCCTTATTTTTGTACAAATATAAGTTTTTCTTTCTTTAAAATTTTGGGAGGCACTTTCTTTTAACAGACCAAAATACACCCAAATTATAGTATGTGGCACTGGTCTGTGCACCAGCCTGATCATATCTGATCATATTCTGTTTTTTTTTTGTTTTGTTCTGTTTTTGTTTGTTTTTATCTTTTTCTTTTTCTTTTTTTCTCTTTCTTTCTTCTTTCTTTCCCTTTCTTTTCCCCCGGTTTCAGGTCTTTTCTGATTTGTTTATAGAGTATATTTGCTGGGGACGTTGTTACCCTGTTAGCATTTTGTTCTCTCATTCATCTATTCTCCTCTGGACAAAATGACAAGACGGAAAAAATCACCTCAACAAAAAGAACAAGAGGTAGTACCAACTGCCAGGGACCTACTCAATACGGACATTAGCACGATGTTGGACCTAGAGTTCAGAATCATGATTTTAAAGATACTAACTGGGCTTGGAAAAAAGCATGGAAGTTATTAGAGAAATCCTTTCTGGAGAAATAAAAGAACTAAAATCTAACCAAGTCGAAATCAAAAAGGCTATTAATGAGGTGCAATAAAAAATAGGGGCAGTTAGTGCAGAAGAAAGAATCAGCGATATAGAAGACCAAATGATGGAAAATAAAGAAGCTGAGAAAAAGAGAGATTAACTACTGGATCACGAGGGCAGAATTCAAGAGATAAGCGATACCATAAGATGAAAAAACATTAGAATAATTGGGATCCCAGAAGAAGAAGAAAGAGAGAGGGGGGCAGAAGGCATATCGGAGCAAATTATAGCAGAGAACTTCCCTAATTTGGGGAAGAAAACAGGCTTCAAAATCCGGGAGGCACAGAGAACCCCTCTCAAAATCAATAAAAATAGTAGGTCAACACCCCGACATCGAAGAGTAAAACTTACAAGTCTCAAAGACAAAGAGAAAATTCTGAAAGCAGCTTGGGAGAGGAGATATGTAACCTACAATGGTAGAAACATTAGATTGGCAACAGACCTATCCACAGAGACCTGGCAGGCCAGAAAGGACTGGCATGATATATTCAGAGCACTAAATGAGAAAAATATGCAGCCAAGAATACTATATCCAGCTAGACTGTCATTGAAAATAGAAGGAGAGATAAAAAGCTTCCAGGACAAACAAAAACTAAGGGAATTTGCAAACACGAAACCAGCCCTACAGGAAATATTGAAAGGGGTCCTCTAAGCAAAGAGAGACCCTAAAAGCAACATAGACCAGAAAGGAACACACAGACAATATACAGTAACAGTCACCTTACAGGCAATACAATGGCACTAAATTCATATCTTTCAATAGTTACCTTAAATGTAAATGGGCTAAATGCCCCAATCAAAAGACACAGGCTATCAGATTGGATAAAAACACAAGACCTGTCAATATGCTGTCTGCAAGAGACTCATTTTAGACCCAAAGACACCCCCAGATTGAAAGTGAGAGGGTGGAAAACCATTTACCATGCTAATGGACACCAAAAGAAAGCTGATCCTTATATCAGACAGATTAGATTTTAAACCAAAGACTGTAATAAGAGATGAGGAAGGACACTATATCATACTTAAAGGGTCTATCCAACAAGAAGATCTAACAATTGTAAATATCTATGCCACTAACGTGGGAGCAGCCAATTATATAAGGCAATTAACAAAAGCAAAGAAACACATCGACAACAACATAATAATAGTGGGGGACTTTAAGACCCCCCTCAGTGAAATGGACAGATCATCTAAGCAAAAGATCAACAAGGAAATATGGACTTTAAATGACACACTGGACCAAATGGACTTCACAGACACATTCAGAACATTCCATCCTAAAGCAACAGAATACTCATTCTTCTCTAGTGCCCATGGAATATTCTCCAGAATAGATCACATCCTAGGTCACAAATCAGGTCTCCACCAGTACCAAAAGACGGGATTATTCCCTGCATATTTTCAGACCACAGTGCTTTGAAACTAGAACTTAATCACAAGAGGAAAGTCGGAAAGAACTCAAATACATGGAGGCTAAAGAGCATCCTACTAAAGAATGAATGGGTCAACCAGGAAATTAAAGAACAATTAAAAAAATTCATGGAAACCAATGAAAATGAAAACACAACTGTTCAAAATCTTTGGGATGCAGCAAAGGCAGTCCTAAGAGGAAAGTATAGAGCAATACAAGCCTTTCTCAAGAAACAAGAAAGGTCTCAAATACACAACCTAACCCTACACCTAAAGGAGCTAGAGAGAAAACAGCAAATAAAGCCTAAACCCAGCAGAAGAAGAGAAATAATGAATCAATGAAATAGAAACCAAAAGAACAGTAGGACAGATCAACGAAACTAGGAGCTGGTTCTTTGAAAGAATTAACAAGATTGATAAACCCCTGGCCAGACTTATCAAAAAGAAAAGAGAAATGACCCAAATCAACAAAATCACGAATGAAAGAGGAGAGATCACAACCAACACCAAAGACATACAATTATAAGAACATATTATGAGCAACTCTATGCCAGCAAATTAGATAACCTGGAAGAAACAGACACATTCCTAGAGATGTATCAACTACCAAAACTGAACCAGGAAGAAATAGAAAACCTGAACAGACCTATAACCACTAAGGAAATTGAAGCCGTCATCAAAAATCTCCCAACAAACAAAAGCCCGGGGCCAGATGGCCTCCCAAGGGAATTCTACCAAATATTTAAAGAAGAATTAATACCTATTCTTCTGAAACTGTTCCAAAAGATAGAAATGGAAGGAAAACTTCCAAACTCATTTTATGAGGCCACCATTACCTTGATCCCAAAACCAGACAAAGACCCCATCAAAAAGGAGAATTACAGACCAATATCCTTGATGAACATGGATGCAAAAATTCTCACCAAAATACTAGCCAAGAGGATCCAACAGTACGTTAAGAGGATTATTCACCACGACCAAGTGGGATTTATCCCTGGGCTGCAAGGCTGGTTCAACATCCGCAAATCAATCAACGTGTACAATACATAAACAAAAGAAAGAACAAGAATCATATGATCCCCTCAAAAGATGCAGAAAAAGCATCTGACAACGTACAGCAAGCATCCTTTCTTGATCAAAATTCTTCAGAGTATAGGGATAGAGGGTACATACCTCAATATCATAAAAGCCATTTATGAAAAACCTACAGCAAATATCATTCTCAATGGGGAAAAACTGAGAGTTTTACCCCTAAGGTCAGGAACATGGCAGGGATGTCCACTATCACCACTGCTATTCAACATATTATTAGAAGTTCTAGCCACAGCAATCAGACAAGAAAAAGAAATAAAAGGCATCCAAATCGGCAAAGAAGTCAAACTCTCACTCTCTGCAGATGATATGATACTTTATGTGGAAAACCCAAAAGACTCCACCCTAAAACTGCTAGAACTCATACAAGAATTCAGTAAAGTGGCAGGATATAAAATCAATGCACAGAAATCAGTGGCATTCCTATACACCAAGAAGACAGAAGAAAGAGAAATTAAGGAGTCGATCCCATTTACAATTGCACCCAAAACCATAAGATACCTAGGAATAAATCTAACCAAAGAGGCAAAGGATCTGTACTCAGAAAACTATAAAATACTCATGAAAGAAATTGAGGAAGACACAAAGAAATGGAAAAATATTCCATGCTCATGGATTGGAAGAACAAATATTGTGAAGATGTCAATGCTACCTAGAGCAATCTACACATTCAATGCAATCCCCATCAAAATACCATCCACTTTTTTCAAAGAAATGGAACAAATAATCCTAAAATTTGTATGGAACCAGAAAAGACCCCAAATAGCCAGAGGAATGTTGAAAAAGAAAAGCAAAGCTGGCGGCATCACAATTCCGGATTTCCAGATCTATTACAAAGCTGTCATCATCAAGACAGTATGGCACTGGCACAAACACAGACACATAGATCAATGGAACAGAACAGAGAGCCCAGAAATGGACCCTCAACTCTATGGTCAACTAATCTTTGACAAAGCAGGAAAGAATGTCCAATGGAAAAAAGACAGTCTCTTCAACAAATGGTGTTGGGAAAATTGGACAACCACGTGCAGGAATGAAACTGGACCATTTCCTTACACCACACATAAAAATAGACTCAAAATGCTTGAAAGACCTAAATGTGAGACAGGAGTCCATCAACATCCTAAAGGAGAACACAGGTAGCAACCTCTTCAACCTCAGCTGCAGCAACTTCTTCCTAGAAACATCGCCAAAGGCAAGGGAAGCAAGGGCAAAAATGAACTATTGGGACTTCATCAAGATAAAAAGCTTTTGCACAGCAAAAGAAACAGTCCACAAAACCAAAAGACAACCGACAGAATGGGAGAAGATATTTGCAAATGACATATCAGATAAAGGACTAGTATCCAAAATCTATAAAGAACTTATCAAACTCAACACCCAAAGAACAAATAATCCAATCAATAAATGGGCAGAAGACACGAACAGACATTTTTCCAAAGAAGACATCCATATGGCCAACAGACACATGAAAAAGTGTTCAACATCGCTCGGCATCAGGGAAATCCAAATCAAAACCTCAATGAGATACCACCTCACACCCGTCAGAATGGCTAAAATTAACAAGTCAGGAAATGACAGATGTTGGTGGGGATGCGGAGAAAGGGGAACCCTTCTACACTGTTGGTGGGAATGCAAGCTGGTGCAGCCACTCTGGAAAACAATATGGAGGTTCCTCAAACAGTTGAAAATAGAGCTACCATACGATCCAGCAATTGCACTACTGGATATATACCCCAAAGATACAAATGTAGGGATCTGAAGGGGTACGTGCACCCCGATGTTTATAGCAGCAATGTCCACAATAGCCAAACTGTGGAAAGAGCCAAGATGTCCATCGACAGATGAATGGATAAAGAAGAGGTGGTATATATACACAATGGACTATTATGCAGCCATCAAAAGGAATGGAATCTTGCCATTTGCAACGACGTGGATGGAACTGGAGGGTATTATGCTGAGCGAAATAAGTCAATCAGATAAAGGCATGTATCATATGACCTCACTGATACGAGGAATTCTTAATCTCAGGAAACAAACTGAGGGTTGCTGGAGTGGTGGTGGGGGTGGGAGGGATGGGGTGGCTGGGTGATAAACATTGGGGAGGGTATGTGCTATGGTGAGCGCTGTGAATTGTGCAAGACTGTTGAATCACATATCTGTACCTCTGAAACAAATAATGCAATATATATTAAGAAAAAAAAAAGAAGAAGATAGCAGGAGGGGAAGAATGAAGGGGGGGAAATCGGAGGAGGAGATGAACCATGAGAGATGATGGTCTCTGAAAAACAAACTGAGGGTTCTAGAGGGGCAGGGGGTGGGGGATGGGTTAGCCTGGTGATGGGTATTAAAGAGGGCACATTCTGCATGGAGCACTGGGTGTTATGCACAAACAATGAATATGGAACACTACATCAAAAACTAATGATGTAATGTATGGTGATTAATGTAACAATAAAAAATTTTAAAAATAGAGTCTCAGGTAGTCTCTTATTAAAAAAAAAAAAAACACACTCTTTGGGGCACCTGGGTGGCTCAGTCGGTTAAGTGGCTCAGGTCATGATCCCAGAGTCCCACATTGGGCTCCCTGCTCAGCAGAGAGCCTGCTTCTCCTTCTGCCTGCTGCTCCCCCTGCTTGTGCATGCTCTTGCTCTCTCTCTTTCTCTCTGACAAATAAATAAAATCTTTTAAAATAAATAAATAGGGGCACCTGGGTGGTTCAGTCATTAAGCGTCTACCTTTGGCTCAGGTCATGATCCCAGGGTCCTGGGATCGAGCCCCACATGGGGCTTCCTGCTCTGTGGGAAGCAAGCTGCTTCTCCCTTTCTCACTCCCCCTGCTTGTGTTCCCTCTTTAGCTGTGTCTCTGTCAAATAAATAAATACAATCTTTATGAATAAAATAAATAAATAAATAAATAAGAAATAAACACACACACTCTTTGTTCCTCTATATACTAATGTGTCAGTATAATCTCCTTCTGAAAACTTTTGACTATTTTCTCCTTTTCATGACTATTGAAGAAATAAGCCAGTAACAGAAGAAAAAACAGTTCACAGATGTATATGCAAACATAAATCTAACACCAAGACATGTTCTAAGTACATGGAGCTCACCAAATCTAGATGTACAATGAGAAAATTATAGACAGACAGGAGCTTTGGACAAACTGTTTATCCTCCTGATCTTGTTTCCTCATATGAAAAGAGTGGCCAGGATTAAATGACATAATGTATATAAAACAGGAGACACAATTATAGGCATAAGATAAGGCAATAAATGGTAGCTACTGTTATTATCATGCTGCACCCTGGTGCATGCCATTTCCACCACCCTCTGTTCCATAAAGACCTGACTAATTTCAAGAGTGAGAAGTTACTGTATACTTTCACCATCAATGGAAGAGGAGGTAAATATGGTCCCTGTATATATATGTGTGTGTGTGTGTGTGTGTGTGTGTGTGTGTGTGTGTGTGTGTGTGTGTGAGAGAGAGAGAGAGAGAGAGAGAGAGAGAGAGAGATTTACTTATTCAGTCAGGATATATATATCCTGGGTGGTTCAGTTGGTTAAGTATCCAACTCAGTTTCAGCTCAGGTCATGATCTCAGGTTGTGAGATCAAGCCTTATGTCAGGGGCTCTCTCTCCTTCTCCCTCTGCCCCTCCCTGACCTCTCTGTCTAAAAAAATAAAAAATGATAAAACAATAAAAAAATAGAATGTCCATGGATTATTAAGTAGGTTTGTATCAAATAGCCATGAGCTAATGGCTCTGGGTTCTGAGATTATCTGATCAATCATGATCTCTTGAAAAAAAAAGGTTCTACTCCTTTAAACAACATTCTTGCTTTCTCCATGGTGAGAATTAGGTTTAGAGCCTGGAACTAGAGAAAGTCCCTCATTCTAGACTTAATCCAGGGACACAACTGGGTTCTGAGGAACTATGTTGTCAAGAGGGGCAACTTCAGCCCCTCTGCCCACACCTCAGCTGGTGCCTTTCTTCATTTCCCTCCAAGCACACACCAGTTGCCTTCAGCATTAATTGGGCTGTGATGTCTGGTGTGAATTATTAGGCATTTGAAGGCATGGTTTTATGCATCTCCTTCTCAGGCTTCCCACCTGAGATGCTGATTGGGTTTTACCTTTTGAGGAAAGGTGTGCAACACTCTTGAACTTCACTTCCTTTTCATGAAGCAAAATTCATCATCTTCTAGGTCAATATTTCCACCATATACCCGCAACACACACACACGCACACACATTCTTCTCATTTGGATTATTTGCTTGTCTGGCTATAAATAAAATTGCACTTTGATTCCCATTCTGTTTTTTTCCTGTACAGAACCTGGGAACTGTGTCAATAAGTGGGGGTGGGGATTTCTGACAGGGCAAAATGTGGGAATCCCTGAATACCTAGCCATAATACCATTAAAATAGACCCAAACACCATACTCTTTAACTCTAATACTAAAATTTGATCATACTTTTCAAATCAAACAGATCTTTTGTCATATAATAGCCGACAATTTTGCAACCTGTGTGTGAAAGTATATTGTCCTCAGTGGATTCCCATTTCAAACTTGGCACCTAAAACCTCTGATATCACAACTTCTCTCACCATGAAATTATCTTCAATCACAATAAGAACAGCTGAAGGGAAAGACCCAAGTCCATCACCATATTGGGACTCTGGAAATGTACCACGAGGACCAAATTAGAATGGAAGGACCAAGGTGGGAGGGGCTAGAAGTCTTTGCCCTTAGAATCCACCATCACCACCCCATTCATGCATGTCCAATTAGTGCTGTCCCTTTGGAACGAGGTTTTATTTTACTGTCTATCCATAAGAGCAGACTCATCTTAAAACATCATGACTGTCACTTTTACTACTCTGCCTTATGGCATGTCAAAGATCATTTACAATCATTTTGAGTTATAAATTGTACCTGGTCTAAATAAAATGGACTTTATGGCAAAGCTAGGAAATTATTTCAGATCTTACAACTCTTTGGACACTTACCTTCGAAAGGTCTATCTCTGGAATCTTAATAATTTCCCTGACTGTAATATCTGCAATTAATGTAGGATGAAGTAATTTTCCAAAATACAAGCTAACCAGATATCCTGAAATTAGTTATGAACACACCTACCATATTTCCTCGTCATAATATGTGTCAAACTCCAGTGCGTCTGAAATTAAATTTTGTGTAACGGAATATTGCTTGGGAAAAAAAAGTGGCCCAAGAGGGGCTTGAAGATTTTTGCCCTGAGGATGAATGCTGATTTCAGATTTAATTTATGCAATTTTTATTATTTCTGTTACTATATCTCAAGCTGTAGGAAATCATTCACCCTTAAGATAGGCCACAAAATAAGCTTAAGGTACATTCGGAAATAAAATTCTAACAGATATTTTAGTAGACTTTGGAGCCTTTGATAAATTCAAATCTAAATAAATTAAGATATAAGACAAGTAAAACTTCAGTCACATTTGCAGTCACAATCTAATATGTTAAAATTAACATGAGGTTTGAGATAAATACATCTAACTCTTTCTTGGGGAAAAAAAACAACAACAACAAAGCAAAAATACCCAACAGACAGCCTATTACAATGCAGTGTGGACAACACTGGCCTGTGACATAGAGTGGACCTCAGTCCCCTAAATGCAAAGTAATGAGCTGAACTGGATAGCTCTGTTTCTGTTCCAGCAGGAAAATTCTATGACACTGCAAGCATGCAAAGTGGATAGCAAGTTTAAAAACGTAGCACCTAATTTCACTTGGAGTAAAAAATGGCCCCATACTAGCTTCAACACAAACCCTGAGAAAGCAGAAGAAAACACACCAATATTTTATTCATGCTATTTTCCCTCGTATTTATTTCTGCCTTCATTTTCTTATTCCAAGTTTGACATAATAAAAATTAGAGAGCCTTTCCTCTCAATAATTTTCCACCTGGCACTGCCAATTATTGGCAACAGTGGCCTCAAGCTAACGAAGATCTGGTGAGAACAATTGAAAAGCTGCAAGAACTTAATCAAAAGCCTGTTTATAGGCAACATACAGAAGTGTTCACACATCCTGAATTCCTTTTTTTTCAGACCTTTGAATGGGGCTCCCTGTAGGGCCATCCCAGCCATGTCCCTGAAAGATACTACCTGGTACTTACCACTAAGCAGTAATATCTCCACATCATTTAACACCCACTTCCCACTCTCCTACCACCAAGGAACCTATTTTCTGAATTCGATTTGGGAAAAATAAAAGGCGAACTTATAAATTGAAATATTGGGAACCCTGCTACTTGCATACATATCTGCTCATTGTTTAACTATGAAGTTACAGTGTATAATAAATGACAGAACATCATGGAACACTACATCAAAAACTAATGATGTAATGTATGGTGATTAACAAAACGATAAAAAAATTAAAAAAAAATAAATGACAGAACAAACTAAATGATAAAACCAAAAGAACAGACCATCCTTCCTAACGCTTCTGGGCTTTTATAATTCTTACAGATTGAAGTTTCTGCATCTCTCTTTCTCGATTTAAGGGAAGATAAAACTACTTCTGAAGAGCCAACTAGTTCAATCAAAACGAACAGGCTGAGAGAGAGGTGGTAGGTGGCGGGGGAGGCAAGGAAAGAGGCTGCCTTTGAACTAGAGATTCTTCCAAGCCACAACACATCTGCACCATTAACAAGTCACGGGCAGGTTTGTGAAGATGTGTAGATGGCTCTGTCCCCAGGAGTATGAGATCGTACCTGTCAACTGCTTAAGCCCGACAATGCAGCCACCGTGCAAGTCAAGGGTCTAGCACTCAGCATCAAGGACCCTCATCTTTGCCCTGTGTGGTCAGCCTGGGAAAGCTGCTCTGTCTCCTTTGGCCCCTTCTTCTCTATCAGTAAAATATGAGTTGTAATAATAACCTGCCTGACAACACTCTTACAGGATTTACTAATAATAGGGATAATAAAATACTTGTAAAATTTAAGTGCCATAGAAATGCTAAATTATATGAGCTGGGCCTGCCAGGGCAGTCCGTTTCTCTTCTGATATCATTTAAAGCATGTTTATGGGAGTATTATCTCCCTCGTGATGCCGAGGAGACAGTGGCTTCAATGAAATATTTCTAGCCTAACAAGGGTAACAGGAAAGGCTTCAGTTATCCTACCAGGGATTAGGAAACACTTTCATTTACATTCTTTCACTGGATCCTTACAATGAGCCCATGGAATAAACTGGGCAGACAAAATCATTCCCATTTTACAGAAAAGGGAACTGAGGCCCAAAAGGGTTCACTAACATGGCTCAAGGTCATCTGGCAGAGAGCCCATGCTAGAGTTCAAGTTTCCCCACTCCTGGCCCTGCCCTGTTTTAATTCATTGCACCACCTATCAAAATGGGAAGGAATGGCAATTACTTGATGGATTAATTGTGATGTTTGTTTATTTTTGCTCACATTTGCTGAGCACTTGCTATGATTCCATGCATTATCATCTCATTTAATCTCTCACTTAGGAGGAAGGTACTGTTTCTTTAAAAAAATTTCACTGATCACCTCTGTGAGAGAGAGAGAGAGAGAAAGAGAGAGAGCTCCTTCTACTAAAGCCACATAGCATTTTCCTTACAATACTCATGTGAAACATATCTTAGACAGTCCTCTAGTTCAGCTACATTTTCACATGTACACTATAGTGTGGTGTCCTCAAGAACAGGAATCATACCAATCTTTGCGTCTCCCGTGGTACTCAGAACAGCATACTAGGTACTGAATGAAGATGTCTTGCTTGAGTGATTACAGGCATGTGATTTTTAAAAATACTTATATGGAGCCAACTTCCATAGTAATAAATATTTTACATTCCTGAAAATGAGAAATCACAGCTCTTTGGTTATTTGAGTGAACACCACATTAGCTGATTACATTTCTGCCTACCATTATTTTAAGTCTCTGCTGTACCTTAGAAATATACATCTTCAAGGCACAGAACATGCCAATGGAAATCATCCTATCATAAGAACAAGTATCTCCCATGCGGCTAATCCGTTCACCCAAAGCCTTTTTGCCTGATGGCTCCTTACCTGATAACATATTGTCTGTTTTTATTGAGGGAAACTTCAAAGTCATTTCATGCTTGTGCCTATGAATCATCAGATGGTCCTCTGTTGGGAAGCGCTGTCAGACAAATAGAAAAAAAAGGGGGGGAGAGGGGAGAGGAGCCATTCAGTTTTATAATATATATTTGCCATCACAGAGAAAAAGATGTATTCAGCATTGTACATGTGACAGGCAAAACAAAAAATTAGTTCCGAAAAAGTGTGAAAGCATGCTAAGTTAAATGCCAAATTATTTTTTGCAAGCAAATGTGCTGAGATGTTCCTTTGAATTGCACCCAAATATATGCATCATTATTTCCTTTATAGTTTACCAGGGGTTTAACTAGGTTGCAGTAAAATCTGGCTGAACAGTAATAAGAAATAGGAGACCTTTGTCTGCCATCGTCTCTGACTCCCTACACGTTCCCTGGGAATTCCTTTAAAGGCCTCTACTTTCTAAATACTCTTTGAATATAATCAACTGTGAAGACCCATCAGTCAATTACGTATTTCCTTAGGAACTAGAGGTTTGCATCTGAGGGAAGACCTTAAATTTGTGTTTGGTTAAAGAATAAATGAGAAAGAGGTAAAGGAACAATGCTGAAAGTATTCAAGTAATCTATATAATAGAAATAGGCTATACCTTCAAAGATTAAGAGTGTCTGAATGAATGCTCATGTATGTTCACAAAGAAACGAACAGTGGCAGCATAACAAAGTAAATTCTCTTATTTCTACCTATATATGAGAAGAAAACATGTCCAAAATAGAAAAATGAACTTAGACCTAAGTAGCACTGGGGTTTTGCAAAACTATTTGGAACTTTTGTCTAATAGTTACCGTTCTACATACTAGTATAAAATAGTATACTACAAAATAGTATAAAATAGTCTAAGGCATAATAAGTATGCTAGATGTTATCTAGAGATTAACCAAAAGTAGGAAAAATGCATGAAGCAGGAAAAGAATTTTGATTCATGTCAGACATTGGAAAGAATTACATGTCATGCTTAACTGTTTGACATAAACACCTACAAATGTGCATGTGACATTTGTATAGTATGTTTCTGTTTATGAAGACCTTGCACACTGCGCTCATTATGTGATCTTTTATAAGTGTATAGATGATTTATAGTCACACGACAAGTCATTTTTAGTATTCTATACTCTGTACAATGTAGTAAACCAACACTTTATTTTTCATTTTCAAAGAGTGATATTACAGTTGTTAAAAATGCAGCTCTCAAATGTTTTCAGCTGTCTCGCTTCTGGTCACACAGTGGGATTGGATTTCCTGGCCCTTTTGTGGTTGGGTGGGGCCATGTGACTAGTTCTACCCATGGATCATGAATGGAAATGACAGGTCACTCACATGCCAGCACCTAATTCCTGGTGCAAGACCCTCTTCCTTTTAACATGGCAATTCACAGTATTAGAAATAGTGACCCCTCAATTATCCTAAATCTTTGAAGGATTTTCGAATTCTAGAGGATTATGAAGAAGGTCCTGCCAAGCTACAACAGAAATGCAGAAATGTATGCTTGGGCAATTGAAATAAGCCTTTTGTTGTTTTAAGCCCTTGAAGCTTTCGGGTGATTTGTTATTGCAGTAGATCCTAGCCTCTCCTGACTCAGGCTGGTATGTTTTAATAACTGAACTTAACAGAGCATCTGCTTTATCAAGGTCAAATGAAAACATAACAAAAGACAATAAACTCTGCTGAACATTTCTGAATCTTTGACAGTTCAGAAAGTCTCTCAGAGCTTCCCAGTTCCTCAAGATAGTCATTATAAGTTTCAATTACCATTGTATACTGTGGTAGAAATCTTCTCTGCAAATGGTACAGATTTGTGTTCATGTGAATGAGGGAATTCACTGGGCTAAATCCTTTGGAATATTCTGAAAGTAGTTTTGGGAATAAATATCACCTAGTTATTTGTCATTTGTATCATATAAATTGGAGCATATACAATCTGTAAAGCACAGCAATTATGTCAGAGTATTAACTACATAGAAGTCTGATGTATAAAGACTTTTTGCTGCAGCTTCATCTATTCTCTTGAACCTTTATCATACCTTATAATGACTACATCAAATATGGGACACTACCATGTGTGGTTTAGAGACAGGTTAAACTTCCTAGTCTTTCCATTAAAATCCATATTATAATTTTTGTTGGGATATATATATAATCAAAAACAACATGGTAATATCCTACATTTCATATTTGTAAGCCATTTTTTGGTTCTGTAAAATAATAGCCTAGAATAGATTATCCAGATTACTCATTAAATAACAATAATTTCCATAATATGTCATGTTAACTATAAATACCTCCCCAAAGAGACAATATGGGACATCATGGGGCCTTTTTAATTTAGCAGGAAAAGAGCAGCAAATTGTAAATAACCAAAATGTACAGTCTATGACAGATACACAGCTGAGAGAGGCCCCTGGAACTCAAAGCATGTTCATGTCGAGGGCAAAGGAGCTGTGAAATTAACAATGGACTCTGAGCTCAGAAAGAGCAAGAGAAGCTTGTTTCTCTTCACTTCTGGGACAAAGCTAATGTATAAGGATCTGTAACACAAAAAACCTCCCAGGTATTATAGACCATTCCTTAATAGAGCAGAGCTTGTTTCCATGAGGGAAAAGGGGGAAACATCCTTCCATCACTGCCAACGTAGCACAAGCACTGATAACTCACATTTACTCCCCTTTCCAATCCCCAGCCATCCTTTCTTCTGGATGCAGGTCCCCAGGCTCTGGAAGGTCACTAGAGTAAATGCCATGATCACAACAACAGATTTGACTGTGATTTGCTAACACCCCACCAGGAAACCCTTGGAATCACTAGGCAACTGCTACATTTCCTCAATTCTAATACCTCTTCAATTGAAAGATGCACATATTTTTAAAACAACTTGTCAAGAAAAAGAAACACTTTCACCTTAAATAAAAACATCAAGTTTTACATGCAGCTTTGTAAGGGGTTGAGGGGAAAGGCTTGGAGTTTTACCTTAAAACAAAGAAACTACAGAAATCCTCAATTCTCATTTTGTCCAACCAGTCCACTCAGCCTTCTCAAGGAAATGACCTGCTCCTTCCCTGAATTCAAGGTCATTAGAAACGCATCCTTCAGCCTTCACTACTGTCTCTACCTTAGAATTTGCATATAACTTCACAGTGCTACTTCCATTCCTTCCTGCCTCAGAGGAATAGCACCCCCTTCTCCCTCATGGGATCTTCCACACCCTTGTCTTCTGGGGGCTGGCGCTTCAGTTGTGGTTCTTCAATCCAACATGCTCACTTCTCCTTGCCCTTGACTAAATCCCGCCCAGCTAGCCTTTCATTTAAAAAGAAGCTCTCTCGGGCTGCTTCCTTCTCAGGCTACCATTATATCACTCTGTTTCCAGTCATTCCCTAGCACTCTTGAAAGAGTCCTCTATGCTGGCCACCTCCACTTCCTCACCACCCACTCACTCATTAATCCCTTCCAACCTGGCCCCCACCCGGACTCCTCTCTCATAGGTCACCCGCCAGAACCCAACTGCCAAACCCAACAGCCTCTGCTCAGCCTCTCACTGTCCCGGCTCTAGCAGCGTCTGACACCAGTGACCACACGTCTGTGGCATTATTTATTTATACCCTGCCTGATTCCAAAAATGAGAAAAGACGGCTCACAGCAACACATAAAATGGAGCGGGAGAGCATCAGCTAGAATTAGGGGACCCCCAAAAGGGAAGGGATTAAAAAACAACAACAACAACAAAACGCTAAAGCCAAACGCAAACCATCAGGCAGTCAGTCTCAACTGGGGGCCATTTTGGCCCCCAAGGGGCCATTTAGCAATGCCTGGAGACATTTTTGGTTTTCACAACTGGAGAGTGGCCACTGGGACCTAGTAGGTCGAGGTCAGGGATGCTGCCAAACATTCTGTAATGCACAGGACAGCCCTTCACAACGAAGAATTATTCAGTCCCAAGTGTTAACAGTGCCAAGCTCGGGAAATTCTGCCACACGGTCCATAATTATAGCAGCAGTAATAGTAACAATGGTGAACATTAATTGAGCAATTATTATGTGCAGGCCTTATACTAAATACATGTAGTATCTCATCTAATCCTCACAATGATTCCACTTAATGGGAGCCATTGGAGGCAAAGAGGTTTAATCTAGCACAGCATGCCAACTTCCCCTCTTGAAGTTTAGATAAATGAAAAAACTGTGGGTTCTAGAAAAGCTATAGGGGGCCTATTGTACTCAAAAAGGAAAACAAAAGAAAACAGAATTCAGCTCTGATGGTGAGCTATTTCACCAGTAATTCAAAGGCCCCGTATCAAGTGACTATTGTAAAAGCAGCATCCTCCCTCCCCTTTCTGAAATAACAGTCCTGAACATCTGGTGGGCAGGATGCGTCTGGCTTACTTCCAGGGGGAAAGTTAAGGGTGAAAATGGCTAATGCTGATGTATTTCAGGGGCTGTGAGGGAAGTAGTTCAAACTATTCAAAGTAGAAAATAGTAATAATGAGGAAGAAGATGGTGATGATGATGGTGGTGGTGGTGGTGGTGGTGGTGGTGGTGAAGGGGGCTTTGACAATATCTCAGTCAAGAAAGAAAGCATACAGCAGGCATGATTGCCAAGTGAGAGCTGTTTCGCTGTCAAAAGGCAGCTACATCCTCATAAGAACAGACCAAAGGATCCCCACACTCACCTGAGAGCAGCCCGGGGCACTGCAGACAAACGGCCTCTCCTGCTCCAAATTCATCTTGGATTCCTCATAAATCTGTAGGGACAGGGGGAGAGGGAGGAAGGAAAACAGAAATCCATGAATATCTTCTGCTTCAACCTAAGAAACATGAGAAAGGCAATTGCTGGGAGCCCCTTTCTATGCCAATCCCCAAATTAGACAAGATAAACATTAACACGAACACAGGTCCTGCCTTGCTGAAGTTCACTAGGCTTTCTGCAGTCTCCGCTCCTATTGTTTGCTTGAATGCATATTTATTGTACTTTGAAGAAAAATGCCATGGGGCTGTTGCAGCAGAAATTCTGCCTCTGGAAAACCACCTGGACTGTGTTATTACCCGGTAAGACCGCACCTGCACAAGAAAATGCCAAAGCAAAGTTCACACCTGTCCTTCGGAGTTGGCTACTTAGAAAAGTGAGAGAGGGGGCAGTAAACAGGGTTATCAACAGTGCGGTGACCAACTCGGAGCAGCGGTCAAGTAATTCAGCCATGATCACCCTGCCAAGCTTCAGGATGACCACAGGATGCAGAGTAGCCCTGCAGCCAGCTTAGCAAATGTCCCCAGTGGTGAGCCATGGTCTTCAATTCCTTTTCATATCATGCAGTCACAGATGCCACAACAAAAAGTATCATTCGAGTTAGGCAGGGAGAAACAGAAATAAGAAAATGCAGAAAACATTACCTTGGATATTTTGTGGTTTGACAGGCTAACTTGAAATTAATATCAGATTAAGGCCATTGCCCATCGGATCAACAGAAGTTATCTGGAGTAAGGTAGCTTTGTGGGGAGAAACCTTATGTTATGGTCTCAGTCACATGTTACATTCTAGTGTGTTCTTATGTAGGGATTAGGTTCTAAGGTAAGTTTATTAGGCAAAAATTGAGCGTAATCAAAATTACCTTTATAAATCCTCCCTAAAATTGATATAAATACATAAGCATAGTTTCATGGTTACTAACCTACACAGTAACAGAAAACAATTTTTTCTGACAAAACAAAGGCGTTTATTATAGGAACATTCTCAAACGACACCAGAGATGTTCACACTTTTTACATAAAAATTTTTTAAACATCATAAAATACTATGCAAATTTAAGTTTCACAATTTAAACCATTTTCTAAATCATACTTTTTGCCAATTTTAGAGTTGAGTTTAAATAAGCTACATGTGCTGCTGGTAGGACATGGCTCTATCAAGGGACTAAAACCTATTGCTTTATCTCTGAAGCACAGGAAGGAATTTGCTTCCTTAAAATGATGCCTGTAGGTGATACCAAAGGAATCCCAAGTCACCTTCACCCTTGAAAGAGGGAACTCTGCTTCTACTCAAGAAATAGGTACCCTTCCTCCAAGGAAGCTTTATTATCTTGCAAAACACCCTAACGCTCTTCTGTCTGTCACTATACCCTTCCCCCAAACACTAACTAACCGACCTTCTTTGGGGAATAGGTGCATGCTTTCGCTTTCCTGAAATGCAAAGCAAAAAGACTTGCCTTAGATAACACTCCTAGTCAGATATTAAAGAACAAAACAAATTTACACATGCAAACTCTTCTTCATGCTGCCTCCTCATTATACAATTTTCACTAAGTACTACCCTTTCCCCTCCATGTCTGGAATGACTTCCCACTCACTGGTCACCTACCAACACAGTAACTTAGCATAATTTTACAGCTTTCCTGGATCAGGCATATTGTGTAAATTACTTTATTATATTTAGAATAAGCAAAAAACACAAGTATCTTTAGAAGCTTTCCACTTGTCCTTGTCTGAGGGAAGTCATGAGCAATTAAAATAACTCTCAAATCTCATTATGCATTTGATTTTGCCATCACTTATCACAGAGCATCTTTCCTCTCCCCTGTGAAGGCTGACTTACATCTAAGCCTCAAAATAAAGGGTGAGAAACTGGTTTTGATCGAAGATATAAAAAACAACAGAGTAATTGGGTTATCCATTAATTAAATATGTCTTGTTTTTCTAGTAAATTTTTAAATGCTTTCCTGGAACTTCTCTGTCTCTGTGACCATGATCTGCTTAACTACTGCCAGGTCATTTAACTGCTTTGGGCCTCAATTTCCCCTCCTTTACAACAAGCCTATAAATATAATCCTCAGTTCCTTCATTTCTATATCACACTGATCGGTTAGGAGTCCTGTAAGACATGCCTGCATTATGGAGAAAGGTCTTTGTATTTTAAGGGTATGGTGTTTGGAGGTGGGGCGGGGGAGGTTCTGCGAGCAAGTGTTACTAGAACCACACTCTAACGTTAACTATTCCCTATTATAAAAGAGAATTTGCTAGAAGGTGAGTCTTTCTTGGATACCACATAAGAGCTTTAGTTGCTAAGGTAACAAAAGAATACCAGCATTAGTAACATGACTAACCAATATTAAGATGACCTATGACCTGACAGTAAAATGGGAAAGCTCCATATAAATCCATTTATGGCGTACATCTAAAAGTAGTAATTAGTGATAATAATTAGATTAATGTCTAATTAATAGAAGTGGTCAAGATTGGAAGTGCCACAACTGAAGATTAAAAGGGATTCATTAAAAAGCCAAAGTGAGGCGAGAGATCGGCCAAGCCCTGCCAGGTAAGTGTGGGAAGAAAGTATTTTTCTACCATAATCACAACTCTACCCCAAACCCTACTTCACTAAATTGCTGACTTTCCCCATAAATTCAAGCCTATAATGGTAATAGTTTAGCAATTCTGCTTGATATCAACATTAGCAGCTTTATCTTAATTATTGGTTACCATGTGCTGTAACCAACGTGTAATGTGCATATGAGCGGCAGCAAATACCACCGAATTATACTATGGTGTTGAGGCTTGAGAAAAGAATAAGCTCCAGCCATAAAAGATTTACTGTCTTACTGAGCCCTCACAGTATGGATATTACGTTTAGAGGAACAGGACTAATCAGAGAAATACAGTCTGCTTTCAATTAGATTTCAGTCATCAATATACTCAGCCAAGTGACTACTGTCATTTTGCTATTATATTTTTTAAACACGAACGAATCGGTATCAATTTATTATATGCTATGGATGCCACAGACCAAATGCTTTGGCAACATAGTGGTGGAATAAAAGTCCTAAGGTAAAATGGCAGTTGCTAAAATAAAATAGGCTTAAGTGATTAATAAAGTCTGAGGCAAGTGGGTGTGTATATATAAGTGTGTGAACCTCAACTGCTTTATTTTGATGCACTGCGGTTCCCACATTTAGCCCTCTGCAAATAGCACACCCTTACTCATTCCTTGCTGTGTGGGTGTTTGTGATAGTTTTTCTAAATGGTACCACTCTACCACACAGGTTTCATTACTTTTATCAACTAGTACGATCTGGTCTGATGTATTAGTGAAGGACCATTGGCCTATTTTTATGGCCTATTATTATAGTTCTTTCCTAGCAAAGAGTGTAATAACTATTCTCTCAACAGACTCCTACTAAAGCCCTGCAAATATTCTTGTGTCATCCATCAGGTGGGGCAAATCACTCAGACACGATTTTAGCCACAGAAGTCAGGCCTCAACCTCTTCTTTCCCCTTCTGTTGTTTTACCAGCTGGGACATTTTAATGAACCGAGTTTTGTTTGGCAATTGCCATACTCCAGGCTCCACTGCATCGAGCTGACATGGTAGGCGTTCAATAAATATTTGTGGAATGGATAATGAAGCCTGAATCATCATAATAAACCACCCCAAACAGCGTGCCTTTTCTCCACTCCTAAGGCAGTGGTTCTCAAACTTTTTGGCCCAGAACCAAGTTTTCAGCAAGGCAAGAGGTTGTGCAGACCACTTATTCCCCCCATTCTCGGTTATGACCAGAGAAGAAATTTCACCAGACTTCATGAGAGAAAAAAAAAAAAGTCGAAATGGCTTTTGGTGAAAACAAGGCGAGATTAGTTTTCATTAAATTTCACGTGTAAATGTATTCATTCCTTATAAATTCAGTCTGTTAATATTGCCATAGACAGTGAAGCCACTGAAGTCCAGTCTATTAGCCATGTGCTGGCTCCTCGTGATCCCCACAGAGCACCCATTGAGAAATACTGAGTGACCCCATAAATTTGGTTAGATACAGTCATAATTGTGACAGACACTGTCTAATCATTTAAGAGTTTCTAAATAGTTCTGTTTTTTGTTCCTCTTCTCCAAAGTTCAGATTCAATGCTCACTTAGAACAAATGCCTTATGAGTCTAATTTCCCTTCAAATTTTTGGAAAACAACAAAAACCCTAATAACAAACCCTAATAGTGCATAAAGGGAGTAGAGGTTTTTCCTAGTTGACAAGGAGATGACAGGCTTGATTTACAATTCAAACCCTCAACTGCCACTGGATTCCTCAGCCTTGAAATGAGCAAGAATCTCTTTCATTGTTCAGCGTTTGACCCCACAAATTCCTCCTGGTCTAAAATGGGAAATCTTCCACAATGGCTGATGCAATCCATTCAAATGCTCTGCCAGGTCTTTAGAGATATACTTGGAATTACCATTTCATGAAAGGCAAATATTGCAAAAAACAAATGTTACTAAAAACTTGGAGAGTCTGCACAAGATACTGTAAATATGTATTTTAAATAAGGGCAACAACGGAGCTCAAAAGAAAAAAACCTCCGTCATCTCGGTTTGCTGAAATGAGCCAAGAGCACTTTTTCCCTGTCTACATCATAGGAGGCCATTACTGCTCCTTAGTTACCAACAAACTCCGATCTTTGATCTACAACCTTAGAATGGCACAAGTTTCTTCCAATAACAGCTGACAGATTCATACAGTGATACAGGATTTGGAATATCAGGACACTAACAATGTTGTTTTCAACTGAAAATCCTCGTGCACTTTTATCAACACGGGAAGTTAGGGGAACTTCAAAGCTACAAACTGAAGTTGTACATATAAATGAGGACTATTAATATTATTGATACATCCCCATTAGCTATGACACTGTTAATCCAACCACGAATGCATGATAGATCTGAAAGGGGGGGGGCTCGAATTTTAAGAATGATGTTAACAACATCTGTCAGCATTTATTGCCCTACTGAGTGTGGAAAGAGCCTTCTTGTCAGGACTCATGTTAAAGAGACCTTGTTACCTTGCTGAGGTTACAAGACTGCAGAAAGGGTTTTAGAGGGGGAAACACGTCCTTCCTTAAAGTGCCAAGGACAGCTAACAAACAGGAGCATCTTGAGTTAGTCACACTGTGTGAGAGTCCAGATCAGTCTTTGTTTCTGGAAACAAAAGTTGCTAATTAACTAAATTAGTTAACTGCACAGCAAATTTGTACTTCGTGTTTCTGGGGGGGAAAAAGCAAACATTTCTCTCAATGTATTGGTCAGAAAGGCAAACGGCCTCACATGATAATAACAAATGCACCAGAAACACACTCTAAATTATTTTATTCTAAGATGTCTGATTCTACTTTAACAGCATGGAGGCAGGATGGTTCTCCTAACGCATGGCTAGCTCCTGGGAGGGAATTATATATTCAGTTTGGGGCCAGGACTTTCTTTCTTTGTGAAGGATATTGTATCTTTCACTACCTTATTCACTCATCTGTAAAACAGGACCATTTTAGTAAAACACTGTAAAATCAGACCATTCAAAGACATATCATTTGAAAAAGTAATCCATGGACACTAACTGCAAAATGACAGGAAAGGAAATACTTTTATTTCAAATATACCTCTAGTTTTCTAACCTTAATATCATAACTTCAAAGAGAAAAAATAAACACCCTTGAATTTAAGTCCAAGAAAATCAATTATTTTGTGAGTGTGTCTTTGCATCCCTCTCTGCATCTCTATGTGTATCTCTCTTTTTTTCTGTGTGTATCTTTGCTCATGAAAATTCTTTTTGTGTGCCTATTGCTCTGGGTCTCTGTTTGTCTTGTTATGTATGTCTGTCTCTGTCTCTCTTTGTGTATCTGTCTCACATACACGTGAACACGCGCGCACACACACATTTTATCAGATGTGTTCTTACATAGACTTACTGGTAAAAAGATCTAGTAGGCTTGTTTCCTGTCTCAGTGTTATTCTTGAAGTGGGCTGCAGCTAGAATCTGAATTTCATTGGGCTATTATTATTTGCAGCTGTGTGACCTTTTTAACCTCCCCCCCCACTTTTAAAGTGACATTTCAGCCCTCAAGCTTGAAACGCCTTGAATGCTGCAAAGTTTTCAAACCAGAGATTTACACCAGGAACAAGACTGACAGTGGGATCATACCTTCTACGTGAAAATTTCAACAGAACTTGGCAAGACTGGGGTGTATTGCTGGGCAGTTTACAGCCAGAACTCTTCCCTGGAAGTCCTAAACTTTACACATACCCGCCCCAGTTACATACCAGAAAATCACTGTCCTTAAAAGATGTTCACCATCCACTGGTCCCCCCAAAGTTCGGAATCTCAACAACCTGAATCAGAGACTTCATTAGGATTATTTCACACAACAGCATCAAGCAATGCTAAGGGACTGTCCAAAGTCCCCTTCGAACTAGGTCCGCCGTTCCCAGGAGGAAGGATTTCCAAACAGCTTTTGTCTCCGGAAACTCACCCAGGCTTTACTTCCCAAAGGAGGCCCTACCAGGAGAGTGCTGGGGGCTCACGTCCTCTCATGTACTTCTGCAGAGGTTTGTGGTTTTATTTATGTGGCGTTTATACTGTGTATGAAAAAACATTCCAGTGGGATTGGGTTTTCATATGTTAGATTCCTCTTTCTTTTTTCTTTTTTCTTTTTTTTTTTTTCAAGTTTTCCATATGTTTCTTTGGATATGAGGCCTCTTTTCAAAGTTGCTGGCTAATTTCTACTTATGTTTTGCACAATCCTGTCTTACAGCTTTCCTATCTACGGGTTCAATAGTTCAGAACGTATTTGCTAAGCATCAGTGTTGGGCATTAAATGTGCAGAGCTGAATAAGCCGCTGCAGGGAGTGTGTCTGTGTCTGTGCCTGCGAATGGGTATTTAGGTCCTTCTCCTCTTCTTGCTCCCATGGAGCCGTGTGTTTGTGTGTGTGTGTGTGTGTGTGTGTGTGTGTGTGTGTGTGTGTGTGTGTGTGTGTTTGGTTTTTGGAGGCGGGGGTGGGGTTTTTTGTTTTGTTTGTTTGTTTTTGCAGGACATGCTCCATCTCCAAAAATAAAAGTTTATTTGGCATGCATGTGGTTAACAAAACACTAGGATAGAGATTCTCAGGAAATATTAAATGTAACTTGACTTGTTTCTAACTGAGGACAACCTCAGAAGACATGCTGAAGGCAGCAAACTCTTCCTTTTTACCTGCTTCCAATATGAATGCACGAAAAGCAACGAAAAGGAAAAAAAAGGAAAGGAAAAAAATTAAATTGGAATAAGAGGTGATCCAGGGTTTCGTTGACATTGTCATCTTTACCTTTCCAGAAAGTCTCCCACTGCAATTTAAAAGTTGCCCCCTGAAATCCTGAAAGAAAAAACTCTAACAGCAAAGAGATTAAATGCAAAACTGGATCTATTTTTTCTATGAGTCAAAATCGGCTTGCCTGTAAAAAATCAGGAAAAAGTCAGCAGTATAGTTTTTTTCTACTCCTTTCTTGCTGTACTATAGTAAAATCTGCCTTTTTGGAATTATAACACATCCCAAATAATTCTGCTCTGCCTCGGGATAATTTTTAAGACATTTTGGATACACTGGTTTTTAAACTTTTTATAAACAATATTTTTAAATAGTCTGGAAAAATCACAAATTTCTAGTTAGTTTACTTTGCACACATTCAAATGATTTTTATGGGGTAGAACTCTTTCCTTTGTATCTCTGTTCTATATAAGTATCCTTGCATCTCCAAGCAACACTATATGTTTAGTCCATCTGAGGTATGTGCTGAAGTAATACCTGAAACCTTGAGCTTCCTTCTTGTGCATGAATCTGAACTACAAAATGTGAGACTGTATATAAACACAGTGGTGGTCATGCCAGACCTCTCTACTTTCTGCAGGGCCTGGCAAGAGGCGATTTCATCCTAAGATTATGATTACTGACTTACTATTAAAAGACATTTGCGAATGATCAGATGGAACGAGGTACTTCTGCCCTTGACGCCAAGGGAAAGCTGGGCATTCCCTAGGTCGGCAGTTGTGCTCGAAAGCCGGCTACATCTCACGGTGTCAGTTGAATACAAGGTCAAACTCCACTCAGAGACTTGCTTCAGATTCCTAACACACTATGTTTCAAATGTCAAGCCTGTGAACATTTGGCAGTACTAGGAGGTCCCTTAAAGGCCATGTGAAGGCAAAACCCTTATGTCATCTGAAGATGCTGCCATCACTCTAATAGGGGTCCTTTCCTGAATACTAGCAAAAGGCATGTTTTCATCTGCATTCCCAGAGAAGGCATAATTTCTTTGCCTGGTCTGGTAAGGGGATGCAGAAATACATGAGGCCCATTGTTAGGTGCCACTGTCCCTGGGGATCCCCACTGTCCCTGGGGGTTCCCACTGTCCCTGGGAGTCCCCACTGGCATTTAACAGGTAGAGGGCAGGGCTGTGAGATATTCTGCAACGTGCAGGACAGATAGCACAGTGCAGTCCTCAAGTCTCCTGACCCTACACCGACAGTGTGGCCTCTGTAAGAATAATAATAGTGTGAGCACCACGGCCGCCTGGCCCATGCCACCTGGTTCACAGATAAGAAGCAGGTAAGAGAACAGTTAAGAGTGAAGGACAAAAACAAAACCAGCACACACTAGAGGAAATGAGCACGACGGACTAAATGCATACCCACCTCTCTATACTTTCCAAAGAGCTCTAAAAATCCCGAACACAGTTATGCTTAGGATGGAGCTAAATTCAATGCCAAGGAAAACGTTATGAATATTCAAAAAAGTGTGTGAAATTCTCATTCCCTCTCCAAGTGAAGCAGGGGTGGGGCCTGTTGCCGAAATTTTAACGAAGCATACGCATACCCTTTCAGGTTCAATCCACAGAGGAGACAGATGAGTAAGCCAGTAGAAGCTACCTAGATTTTTTTTTTTTTTAAATAAATTACCTGGTTTGGCTCCCTAGAGTCCCCACTCTCCAGTTAACTTACCACACCGTTTTAAGCAGTGTTGACTCAACAGAAGCAAAATAAAGCGTTGGCCCAAGGTGGAAATAGGGCTCTTGCTCAGATGCCTGTTCACTCCTGATAATTGCCTGTTGATTTTATATTATTGCTAAGGATAGTTCCACCAAAAAGAGCATGTTTTTCTTTTCTTTTTAAAATTTAAGAACAGAACACCACAAGCTTCTAAATTCTGTTTTCACATTGCTGGTACCATCAGCATCAACTCACAGCACACTTATTAGGGAACACTGGCCTCCTAACCAACTTCCCAATAAGAAAACGTATTAATAAGCCTAATACACACACACACACACACTTAATTTTTTTTTTCTCTTGGCCTGTTTTCTTACTGAGAAGTTGGGGTGTGTGTGTTTATACGTTTGAATATAAGATGAGATGATTTCATCCCCATAAACTAGTCCAACCCTCAAAACTGATGCCTAGTCCCTAATATCCAGAGGAGAATACTGAGCTTGCAAGGGCGCAGAATGTCTGCCTCTCAGCACAAGGTCACCACAGTTAAGGATCATTAAACTTGTATTTTAGAAGTACAGAAATAAGTTGTATTTTTGAGGATCACTAAATGGTTTCCATGGGCTAGAAAAGTCCTTAATGCCTTTCTCAACTTCCTATTAAACAAAAGAGGCACTCACTAAAGCCTACAAATCCACTAAAACTCCCTCGAAAAAGGACACGGAAAGAAAAGGCCTTTTCCTTGAACCACCACCCACGAGAGGTTACACTGTCCCGGGCTCCCAATTCATCAAAAGGTCCGAGCCATTCACAAACAAACGCAGGGGCCAGCTCCTTCCATCCCCCAGGGCTCGGCCCCCAGACAACAGCACCATTTTTCAGTCAACACTCCAAATCAGCACAGAAAGGGAAAGAGGATTTTGTTTAATGCCCCTGCTCTCTAAAACTGAGGACCCCTCCTGAAGCATGAATGTGGTCTCTTTGCTCAGGGGGTGTAGGTCAGGCCCTGGGAAATACCCTGAACCTGACTCTTCCAAGAGAAAAAGTAAAAGGGGGAAAGGGACAGGCAGCACCCAGCGGGGATGTGAAGGGAGGCCTATCAGACATTTCCACTGAAACCCGGGTAAAGGGGAAGGGAAGGGGCAAGTCCCCAAATCCATGCGTGTAAACTGCAGTGGCTCGGGAGGGAATCTGGGGATCTTCACAGTGCATTGTTCACAGGCTGCTTCAGGGAAAGTGGCCTGTGGACAGTGACTGATTACCTGTCACGGAGAACTTGTTCAAAAGGGAGTCAACCTTGGCATGCATTGGGGGTACAATCAGAATCTGAGGACACTGGTCTCATTCATTCACTCATTCTTTCTTCACACAGCCTCTGAGCATGCATTAAGCCCCAAGCTAGGAGCACCAGGACTCCACCAAAATAACCCCTGCTCACTAAGCCCTGATCATCCAATAGGGAGGTGAGGCCTGCATGGACATCTACAGGGGAAGGCAGAATTAGAGGCCAAAAAGTCGTTTTAGCAAAGTTCTCTGAGAGTCCTGAGGCCGTGAGAAAGCAAGGCTATTTCATTAATTACATCAAACACCATATCATCTCCTTTCACAACTAAATATTTCTCACAACAGAACACCAATTAAAGGTGCATGTGCATTCACACACACACACCTTGGAGCAATCTCTTAACTGTACTAGAAATAAGGTTTTTGATTGTTTTTTTAAACTTAGGCTTTCTTTTGCTTTTAATCTTAATAAGTAAGGTTGTATTATTTGTGGTAAACCCAACAATGTGGCCAGGGGACCAGATATCACATTAAAAAGTTGATCATGAAATCTCAGTTCTGTTGCTCACTAGCTGTGCGATCTTGGGCAACTTAGTTCACGGTACAAGATCAGCACTCTAACCCCTGAGCATGGAGCCAACCAAGTTATTTAACATTATTCTGAATATCTGACTAACACCTGAACATTATTTCCCCACTAGAAAAAGAGACTATAGACAATATCGGCATTAGCTGCCTCACAGGGACATTGGGAGGGTCAAATGGATGATATTTGGGGAAGCAGTTGATAAACTGTTAAGTGCTGTGCCATGTCAGTTACTGTTTTTATTATACAGTCACCTGTTGGAAGCACATGGAACTGCTGGGGTATTGGCTGGTACAAAGTTACATTGACACTTGACAGCATGTGTAAAGAGCTTAAAGATTCTGAAGGGTGTTGAAGGTGATGACTAAAGAGAGACTGACCTTCTATGATTTTCTGATAATTTACCAATTATCAAGCAAAACATTATCTACTAGCCTTTTACTTGAAGGCTCCCAGGTAGAATTATTTTCTTTGTCTTCTAACGGAGACATGATGCTGAGAAACGCTTTGGAGTCTGGTCTGTGTTCAAACCCTAGCTCTGTGACATACCAGCTGACCTATAAATCTTGGGCAATGGGTCACTTGACCCTGGGATAAATTTGGCTACTGCTGACTGAGCAAACCATCGGACACCTTGCCCTGGGGTTGGAGGAGCCACAGCCAGACTGCATATGAATTTGTTTATCTTCCCAGAACATTGCTCTGGACTGCAGAAATGCAGGTAAAAGCCTTTGCTGGGCAGGTCCACCCCTTCATCTGTGCCTGGCTATGCTCTTCTTGCAGTCCAGACTCGATTCACACTGAAAGTAGGAAAGAGTAGAGTTTGGAAGGTGCCCAGGGTAAACCAGGAAACTCAGCACGTTCTTGTCAATAGGTGCTTATAGGCTTACCCAGAGTCATTAGAAATAAGACCAGGAGAGATTATGACATCATCCCCTCTCCACTTGGGCTATCAAAAAAGAAATTGAATCTTCCTTTTGTTATTAAATTTTCTTTAGCAAATTATATACTTTTTATCGTCTTACTGCTTATTCTTAGTCCCTCTCTTCCTTCCTTTTTTTCTTTTCTCACTTCTTCATTCCCCAAATACTCCATGTAGTATTTAATAGAAATATTTTGACTAACACATGAAGCTGTGCAAGTTAGCTGTGGAAAAAAGGGAAGTCAGAGCACAATCAAATATCTGGTCATTTCATCCAGTTGGAAACGTGGAGACTTGATATCTCCATAACAGCAACATTTCCTATCCTTAGGACACTGGGGAGTTCAATATGAATAGCCTGAGACCTCTGTCCCTGAAAGCAGGTGGTCACCTCCCAATGTGAAAAGGTCTGTATGTGTAGAAAACCTAACAAATTTTGAGTTGTTTAATGCTTGGGAATAGGCAAAATTTTATTTAATGAAAATCTCTCTTCCATGTACCACTGCATATGATGGGTTGGGCATTTTTAATCTCAAAAAAGCATTTTCCATCAAGGTTGAAAGAAAGCCTCGATTAGATACAGCTTTGATTTGTCTTCTCCACTGAGTACCTCTGTAGGAAACACAGTCGCGTAAAGCAGTGTGAATATGAGTCAGGGTGGCAAAATTCCCAATTATTTCCCACACCCTCAGTTTTCCCCATCCACCTTTGTGATACCTACATCAAAGGACTTCTGGTCTTCTCGAATGAGGGCATTATTTAAATAGTGACATCAAGCTAATGTGTAAGATGCCTCAAAGACCACGAACACAAGTTGAAAGTAATAGTATCATCAATATTTCTTTTTTTTATTTAATTTTATTTTATTATGTTACGTTAGTCACCACACAGTATTCTTTATCTGCCCTCTACTGTTTCCAAAGAAGCAGAAACAGCCACTTACACAAACACACACACACACACATACACACACACAAAATCCCCCGGACACCCAAGTTAACCAACGTCTCCCTCCTTCCCAAACCACCAATCAGCCAGTCACCAGGCAAACAGCTCAAGCACCAGGCAAGGAAAACATGTTATTTTTCTGGGCAAGCCTTAACTTCACTGCCTACAAAACACAGCCCCACGGGGCACATCCCACACATCGTGAGATTAAGGCTCTCCTCTCTCACTGGAAACCAATAGTTACCCATCAACGCCCGTGGATACTGAGGTCAGAATTTGCCGGCATGCACCCCCAAGTCCAAGCTCATTGATTCTCGAGCTTTCCTACCCAAACCAGTACTCACAGCCAAGCCATCTCTGCAATGTACACAAAGAAAGCTCAGAGAGGAGTAGCATAAGAGAGGAACCTCTTCAGAAAGGCTCCAACCGGCCACGAACAGCCAGTGCAGACTTTGCAGAACAAGAGAATTTGCTCAATGTCAGTGCGAGGCAGTGAGTCAACCTGGATGTCTACGTGTCCCTGAAACAAGTGATTCAGTGAGCTAAGGCAGGAAAAGGAAAGCAAAAACAAAGCAAAAGCAGGCTTCAGATAGCCCCTTAAAAATGAGGCTCTTGGGAGCCAAATCCCACAGTACACACAAGCATGCCCCAAAGCACCCGTCAGGAATCCTCAAAGTGCAAGGGAGGCTCCCCTGCCACGGGCCAGGGTCATGGACCCAAAGGTGACAATGAGACACTCCCAAGAACATCTGGCCTAATAAACCAGCGCTGGGCCCTTCCAGACAATGGACAGCGGCCTCTGTCTTCCCTCATCAGCTGACCCCAGATTCCTGTCCCGACCGCGGACCGCGGAGCACAAACCTCGTTCTCCCAAGCCCAGGGCAGGGTTAGAGTTTTAAGGCAGCTGGAAGAGCCACCCTCTTTCCTTATTTCCCCTGTCTTCCTGCAGGAGACTTGTCAGTCTTCCAGCAAATGTCTCTGAAGGATCTCTTTAGGTGTGTGGGTGGGGGAGGAGTGGGAACGGAGCCAGCTGAGGTCCCTCGGCTCACAGAGCAAAAGTAAGCAAAAACCACAAGCACACAAATTAAGTAAGTGAACAAGGAAAACAGCTGTACATTTTGGGAAGTCCACTGAACGAGACAGAGAGAGTGATCTGATAGAGAAAGATGGACAGAGGGAGCTTCCCAGGGGGTAGAATCAGGCCCATCTCTCAGAGCAGGCCACGTGGGGGCTGAAGAATGTCATAGAATAGCCTGAAGAGAGAAGCAGAGTGGGGTTCTGGGTAGAGGGGACTGCAAAAGCAAAGAGCTTGGTGAGTCTGAGGGACTCGAAGAAGGCCCGTGACACCGCAGGGTGGAGGGTGAGGGACAGAGGGGCCCAGAGTCACTGACAAGCAGACAGGCCTCAAATCATCCAAGGGTCGGATTTACAGGATTTATTCTAAGAGTTAAAGAAAAGCACTGAAGAATTCCAGGCTGTAGAGAGAAGGACTCTAAACAGTTAACTTTTCTGCTCCTTGATCCTCCTGTGAAACATGAGGATCCTGACAACTTACTTTGGGGTTGTGGCAGGGGTTAAAGGTATCCCAGGACAATACACAGGCTGAAATAGACAGTGTAGATGCTCAGCTTCTCCTAAACTAAACATAGCCCTGCTCATGCATAAAGATGTAGACTCCCCCCACCCCGCCCCGCCCCATAAGAATGTTCTCCTAGGAGTGAGCGGTAGAGAGAACACAAGAAAAAATAAAGAGCCCCACCTTGGGATTAATTCTTTCAGTCACCACTTCAGTTGCAGCCTGAGGTCACACTGCCTGGTTTCAAACCATGGCTCTGTGACCTTAGGGAAGTAACTTAACTTCTCTGAGCATGTTTCCTCACCTATAAATGGAGATATTACCTACTTCATGGGCTTGTTTTAAAGATTTATATATAGATATAACATAAATATATAATAGTTTATTATTCTATATGGAATACAGAATATAGAATAATTTCTGGTATGTACTGAATATATATTATTAGCTGTAATTATAATAATAATTACTTTTTCCTATTAGAAGGGACTCCCATTTGTCTTTTTATTTTTTTATTTTTATTTATTTATTTTGACTTGTCTTTCAAACAAGACATTGAAGCCTTTTCAGTCCCATATAGCCAAATTTAGGACAATCTCAACTACTTTATTTTTTTGCTTTGATGACTAATTACCATACTTTGGATTTAGTGGTTAAAAGAACATTTTCACTGGGGTGGAAAAAGGGCATCAAATGTAATTTTTATCTCTCAGTAGGTGAGATGTGTTTTGGTCGGGTTCAGTTTTTACAGAACTTGGTAATCATTTTAAATGTAAAGACTCGGTTTATCCATTGAAAGCTGGTCAAGAAAACTATGGCAATTGACAAATCATGTTTTATCTCAAGCTGTGATTTTTATATATAAAGGACATCTTAAAGGATATATGCTAAAACATTAACAGATCAACAGTGGTTGCAGCTGGCAATGAGGTTATACATTTCTTGTATTTTCTTAAAAGATTTATTTATTTTAGAGAGAGAGTGTGAGCGGGGGGGGGGGGGGGGGGAGGGGGTGGGCAAAGGGAGAGATCGAATCCCAAGCAGACTCTGCACTGAGCACAGAGCCCAACACAGGGCTCCATCTCACCACCCTGAGATCATGACCTGAGCAGAAATCAAGAGTCGGCCACTTAACGAACTGAGCCACCCAGGTGCCCCCATGTGTTGTATTTCTATATATATTTTCTATCATGAACATTGGTTGTGTATAAAATAAATCAAAAACTCAGTGTAAGGGGTACCTGGGTGGCTCAGTCGGTTAAGCATCTGCTTTTGCCTCAAGTCAGGCTCCCTGCTCAGCGGGGAGTCTGCTTCTCCCTCTGCTCCTCCCCCTGCTCGTGTTCCCTCTCCCTCTCTCTCAGATAAATAAAATCCTTAAAAAACAAAAACAAAAAGTCGATGTAAGATAATATATCTGGAAGCCTGTGATGATGGCAAAGATACTGTAAGAGTCCACAAGCCTGACGTGCCCCTTGCAGCTACCTGTTCCATCATGGGCAAATTTCTATGCCTTTCTGGATTTTAGTTTCCTCATTTGTGAAATGGACAAAGGGGTCCTTTTTACTCAGGGTTGTGGTAAAGACTGAATGAGGCATATAGTGAAGATTCAGTAAATCACAACTCATTGCATGATGTAGTCTTTAAGAGTATCTGGGTTCAAATCTTGGTTCTTTCATTAATGAGCTGTGTGGCCTTGGGTAAGTCACTTAACCTCTCCATGCCTCAGTTTCTTCACATCGTACAATAATGGCACTTATCTCATAGGGTGTAAGAGTCTGTGAGGATTAAAGGAGTTAACATATGCAAACAATTGAGAACAGTGCCTGGCACATGGTAAATGCTATGTAACTGCCAGTTCTTATTACTATTATGAAATCTGAATCTAAAACTTCTGAAAAGCATATGGTTACACAATCATGTAAATATGGTTTATTTTATGGTGACAAAAATAACAAGCAAGAATAGCATGGCATTTTAGTATCATTCATTGGCAGAGACACTAATTTTTATTCATGTATAAACTTGTTATGTTTATGTGTCAAAAAAAATCAAGGTCCTAATTTTTTATTTGTTTCCATATATTTATATACAAGCTATAATTTCAGGACTACTCAGCATACTCTTAATTGCCTGAGCTAATTTCTCCAATGAGCATTTTCTTTGCCATCATTCTGTCTTTATATTGCTCCTCCAGTGTAGAAAAGGACTCAGTAAGTCTGCATGTATACTTGTTAGAGTGTATAATCACACAGTGTGGCAAGCATACAAGGAGGGGCTCAGGTCGTCCTCTTATTTATCAAACATGGTTTTTATTGGAAGCCTATCTTGCCTGGAACCACGCTAAGTACTGGAGAGACCTAGATGAAAAAAAGCAGTCCCCAAGCAATAACCTAGTGGTCAAAGTTCAGAGTAACACAGCACTGAGTCTGATCCTCCCCCTGTCCTTCTGCTCTTTACCACTAATAGCTCTATGTCCTTGGACACATTGGTAATTTCTCTGAACTTCAGTTCCTTCACCTGGAAAATAAGGAATAAATAATAATAACTACCTTATATGTTTGTTGTGAAGATTAAATGAGAAGGTGCCTATAAATCATTTAGCCCCTGGTAAGTTCTCAACGAAGTTAACTACTGCTGTATGGTCTCAAAGGAGACAGACACAATCTGATAACTACATGTCTGTGTAAAAGTGAGATCAAGTTTCAAGGTCTGAGAGCACAGAACAGGCAGTGATTCAATCTACCTGTAGGAGTCAGAGTTTAGGAAAATGGAATTAGGCTAGTATTCTTAGCACCTTCTGTTCCCCACTCTGGTGTCTGTCCAACCCACTGCCCATGATCCTCGGTTGAGCAGACGTGCTCCTGTCTCAGGCTCCTGACTCCATGTCTTTAGACCCAGACCCGATCACAGCTTACTCGAATCTTCATTGAATGAGATGGTCACGGTTATCTTGTCCGACCATACATCTGATGCTTGAGTCTATTTGACAACACCCCAAAGACCTCATCATCCAGATGTGGCTGGAGGACCTGCAGTAATGGTGAACTTGCCCTCTGAGGGACTGGGCACCGCCTTTAAGATGCCTGGCAGCATTAGCAGACAGGCACTGGCCCACACCTCCGGAGCGGAAATGAGCCCAGAAATGGGCTTCCAATCCCAGAAATGAGCCCAGCACCTCAAGCCTCTCATTTGCCTGCCATCGCAGTTTGGGAGCCTCATTTCTATTTTGCAAGTAAGCTCTCCTGATCAGCAACCCATGACTTCTGTTCAGGGCACTGGGCGCTGCCTCCCACTCTGTTCCCAGGCTCTGGATCTGGATCTACTCTCTGCCACAGATTCTTGAATTCTGACCCCTGAATTAAACTGCCCCTTGCGCCAAGTACCCAATGACCTTTAAGGCCACTGGCCCATCTTCATTTGCGTTCATTGCTTAAAAACTTCCTCTTCACAGGGAGCTAATCCGTCTGCCTGTAATTTGTAGCCACTGGGTTCACTCCCATCCCAGGGGCCATCCGGACAAAGTGGCAGTTTCACATTTCTGCAGGCAACCCAAAGCTGCTCACCACGCCCCACTCCTCTTGAACAGACCAAGCATCTCGAGGTTGTTTCTGCTGCTTCTCTTGGGATGCTCTCTTTCCTAGGGTGCCAACTTGATATGAGCATCAGGCTGACGATGACGTTTCCCTGCCACCCATCCTAGGGGATGCATGCATTTGCACAACAGCTTCAACAGAGTAGCCCCAAGAAGAAAGCCATGTGGGGAAACTGACAGATGGGCAGGCTGATGTGAGCTGCAGTGACTTCTGCACACCTCATATCACCCCCACAAGAGCAACTCGTCGTCATGTCTACAGAAGGAAAGTAAAGAATTGCAAGCATCACCAGGAGCAGTAACTCCTCCGTTTTCATAAATCCTCACTGGGATCGTGTGAACAGGTGCTGTCTCCTGACATGTGTACTGCCAGAGTTGTGCCCAAGAATGCACAGCGAACAGTAAATACAACTTCTCGGAACCAAATCCAGGACATATTATATCTCTTTACTTTCTAGATGCGCAAAAGGACAGGGAAAAAAATGAAAGACTGAAATCAAAAGTTGCGTTTATGTGCAGTGTAGTGCCCTTGTCCTTGTTCCAAGGACTAGAGTTAGTCTGTATAATGCCACAACCTGTCCCGATGACCCTCCCTCACCGAGAGGACAAGTCTGCTGGATGGTCTTCCTCTGCCCCTCCAGATCTATTTTCTGCTCCCCTATATGTCCTAGGAGGCTTCCTCCAGATTCCCTTGACTGGAGGGTGGAGGAGGGGAGAAGTCAGGTGTCCACTGCCTGTACCACCTCTCTGTTGGGGTTTGGGTGGCAATGGCTATGTGTCTCCACATAGGGTGGGCAGCCCCCTCCCATATTAAGTCCTCTCCAGTGGGTTCTTCCCCTTGGCCCCCTGGTAATGGTCCCCTGCTATGGCTACACCCTAGTTGGCCTGCCCACAGCTCTGAAGTAGCTCCTTCATTACATTTTCTTTCCTGATCCCTTGGAGGGTGCCATCTGCACGGACCCAGGCTGATACAGCAGTCTCAGTTTGAGAAAACCTTTCATTATGTTCATATGCCTAGATTTTCAAGGCTTTGACCTAGGGCCTCAGAATTCTCTAGGGGAGTCAATGGGCCGGAGAGGTGTCATTTGGAATCTGGATATTCCTGGACAAAGAAAAGTCAGACCATTCAGGACATATTTGGAATGAGGTGGAAGGACTTGTTTGCAAATGTTTCCTAATTAAGAGATGTTGAGATGTTGGCCTTATGATATGGGAAAGTTAAACCCAGAAGAAGCCAGGGAAGGCAACAGAGATTTACTGCTGTTTATTTAGTCCTCATCACAACCCTATCGAAAAGGTATTTTATAACCCCTAGTTTATAGATAAGAAAACCTGAGGTAAACAACTTTCCCAAGGACCCAGCTAGAAAAAGGGGAGCCAGGAACCAAACACACATCTGCCAACCCCAATGCCTGCAGTCTTCCGCGGCCTGACTGCTTTTCTCTTTCTGACTGAAAGGGTCCCAAAATAATCAGTGGAAATTCTGTAATAGTCCGCAATAGATCTGACTTCATCTTGAGAAACATGATCATTCTCAATTTTGATGAGGTACCAAGGTAAAAACTTCATATGTTTTTTTTTTCTTCAGTCATCTATTTAAGATAAAACTGATCAGGGAATCACTAGGTAGAATTTATTAGGAAGACCACAAAAGAAACACAAGAACCTATTTATTTTACTAACGCTTTTTATAAATGAAGGTGCTATTACACCCTTCAGGTCTGTTTTTATTTCATTTCTTCAACTTGCCCGAGTCTGGTTTCTCAGTTGTCCTTATTTTGCCTGTTTCTGCCCCAGTGAGGTGCCACGGGTTCTGTGAAATCATTGCCTTTACAGCTGTGCTTGCTCCATTGCAGGGGGAAGAGAAATACAGTCTCTCTGCTCCCTTTTTAAAACCTGACAGTCACACTTTCTCCACTTCAAAGCCACACCATATGACCTCAGCAGGCATAAATGGACACTCATGCAAGAGATTATTCATTCAGTGGCTTTTTCCAAGTGAGGAAAAAAAGAGCTGTTTGTTAACCTTTGTAGAGTTTAACAGTTTACAAAGCCATTTTCCATACATTAATTTAATTTTGGTTCTTAAAATGATTTATGAGATGGAGGTTTTGTTTTGTTTTGTTTTTTTCTCATTTCTGCAGATGACGAATCTGAGATTTAGAGAGGGAAAGTAATATAACCTGAGGTCACACCACTTGTGAAAAGCAGAGCTAGGACTTGAATTCAGGCCCCCTTCCCCTAAACACTAGGATATTCTTAGGACAGAGCAGAGCGACCAATCTGCCAGTGCTTTGGGATGTTTCTACACCTGGGGGAATTAATCTAAGTGCCAGTGAGTCCTAAAAATACACTGATGACACAATACTCAAGTGTTGCTCTAGAAGGCCCCAGGTCCTGGGTGTTTCCAAAGATGGGGAGCAAGTTGTCCTCTCACTGTAGAGCCTGAAGAAACTGCATCAACTACCTTCCCAGAACCTTCTGCCCTGGATCAAGCTGCAAAACCCTCTGTGCAATATCCCCAGTCCAATTAAAGAATTAAAGAACACCTAAAAATATGGAAAGACATCCCAAGTTCATGAACTGCAAGGATTAATGTTATTAGAAGACTACACTACCCAAGTTGATCTTTAGATTCAATACAATCCCAACCATAATCCCAGATGCCTTTTTTTGCAAAAACTGACAAGCTGATCCTAAAATTCATACGGATGCAAAGCGTCCAGAATAGCCAAAACAATCTTTTAGAAAAAGAACAGAGTTGGAAGAATCACATGTCCTGCTTTCAAAACTTACCACAGGCAGTAGTAATTAAGACACATAGATCGATGTAATAAGAGTCAGAAATAAACCCTTATATCTATGGTCAATTGATTTTCAAGAAAAATTCCAGAACCTTCCAATGGACAAAAAAATAGTCTTTTCAACAAAGAGTGCTGGGACAACTGGACATCCACATGCAAAAGAAGGAAGTTGAACCTCTACTTCACACCATATATAAAAATTAACTCAAAATGGATAATAGAACTAAATATAAGAGTTAAAACAAAAAAAAAGTTGACTATAAAACTCTTGAAAGAAAACATAGGTATAAATCTTTGTGACATTGGATTTGGCAATAGATTTTTATGTATGAAACCAAAAGTAGAGCAACAAAAGAGAAATAAATTGGACTCATCAAAATTTAAAACTTTTGTACTTCTAGGGACACCATCAAGAAAGTGAAAAGATGACACAATGGGAGAAAACATTTGCAAATCCTATCTTCGACAAAAATCTAGCATCCAGAATAAAGAACTCTTACAACTCAACAATGAAAAAAAAAGTAACCTGATCAGAAAGACGACAAATGATCTGAATATACATTTCTCTAAAGATATACAGATGGCCAAAAAACACATGAAAAGATATTCAATATTATCTGTTACTAGGGATATCTGAATCAAAAGCACAGTGAGATACCACATCACACCCACTAGAATGGCTAAAATCAAAAAGACACACAAAGGGTTGGTAAGGTAGAGAAATTACAGCCTCTCATACATTGCTGGTGGGAATGTAAAATGAAGCAGCCACTCTGAATAACAGCTTGGAAGTTCCTCAAACTGTTAAACATGGAGTTACCAAATGATCCAGCAATTCCATTCCTAGGTCTACACCCAAGAGAAATGAAAACGAGTCCACACAAAAACTCGTACACCCATACGTGAATGTTCACAGCAGCATTATTCATAGTTGCCAAAAAGTGGAAACAATCCAAATGTCTACCAATTGATTAAGAGATAAGCCACATGTGGTATATTCTTATGTTAAAATATTATCTGGCAGTGAAAAAGAATGAAATACTGATACACGCTATACGGTGTGGCTGAACCTTAAAAACATTATACTAAGTAAGAGAATACAGACCCAAAAGCCCATGTATCATATGATTCCATTTATATGAAACATGCAGAATAGGCAAATGCATGGAGACAGAAAGTAGAGAATCATGGCGGCCAGGGGCTGGGGCGAAGGAAGAATGTAGTGACTGCTAACGGATATGGGGTCTCTTCTGGAGGTGATGAAAATGTTTTAAAACTAGATAGTGGTAATGGTTACACAATTCTGTGAATATACTAAAAAAGATTCTGAATTGTACACTTTAAAAATTGTACACTGAATGTATGTGAATTATATCACAATAAAGTTATTACATATTTTTAAAGTCTACAAGTGGGTTCACTACATTTTACCCCAGTTTTTCAGCTCGAAAAATGGCAATGGATTTACTAGTTAAGCTTTCTAAGATCTGTGTGCCTTCTAAAACAAAATCAGGACACATTCTAACACGAGAGGTTTCTGCTTTTATATTTATTTAAATGAAAAGGTCTACATATTCAAGCACAGTGAGCTGTTTTACAGATCTGTTGGGAATATGTCACAATGACACAAAATTGGAGCTGTCACAGAAAATCCTAGAGGTAGGGGCTCATATAGGTCAACCATCAGTCCACATGAAACATACATTTTCACCACTCAAAAAACACACTAATTTCTAGACTGTAGCCATGATGAGTTAATGGAAAACTGTGACTACCAAAGGGAGTTTATGCAGGAAAATAAATATCACTATTTTCTACACTAAGCTCAGAGTATGCACATTTAACAAGCACCAAGTCTCAAGCAAATACCCACCCAAAACACACAGTAACCAGAACATCTTGTTTTGTTGACTGGTGTCTAATATAATAGGTGCTCCATAAGCAATGGCTGAATGAATATGTGGCTTTTTCCCTCATCAAACGCTAAGTCTTCTTTCTTGGTTTTGTCTTTCCTTTGTACTTCTTTTCCTATGATTACACCTCGGCTAACACCGAGTACTTTTATAGGACCTGCATCTCCCTGATTCCCCTCCCTCCACTTCTTTCATGCTTTCTCCTTTCTCTGACACTCTCCTCCCTCTCCAGCTCTCTCTTCCTCTCCTCTCCCCAACCCCATCTGATTCATGGTCAAATCCTCTCAATTCCACTTCTCTTAAATCTATCCATTTTTCTCCACTCCCACTGCCACCATCTCAGACAAAACCATCATCGGCTAAACTGGTTTTTTTGGAACAGCGCACAGTATGAATAGCTGACCTTTATGAGGTGCCTGCTGTGCCAAACAGCTCTCATTTCATCCCCAGGGTAACTCCACTGGGTAAGCGTTATCACTAGTCTCCACTTTAAAATCAAGACTCACACAGTCTAAGTCGCCTGTCCGCCCCCAAGCTGACCACTGAGTCTGTCAGACTCCATGGCCTTCAATCCCGCCCATCTCACCATCCTGCCTCAGCCCTGCTGCATGCCCAACATGGCTGCCAGAGCGATGCTTCTAATACTCAAAGCTGAAAGCGGCACTCCCTTGCATACAACCCTTCATTGCGCTCTAGGGTAAAGTATGAGCCCTTTAATAAGGTTCTACCTGATGATGTTCTTCCTTAACCTTCCCATCTTGTTTATTACCAATTCCTATGAGCCCTTTGGAAATCACCGTAGCTGTCACCACCTCCATGGTAGACACTCCACCTGAAAGGAGTTAAGAAATCCTCTCATGGGTTCCCTAAACTCTTACCCTTACCCCTGTGAAAGCCCTTAGAAGGCAGAACATCGAATCGTCAGAGTTAAAACCGCAGGCTCCCACTGCTGGTCTTCAATTCCAGTTCTGCCACCTGCCAGCAATGTGAATCTGTGCAATATTCTTAACCTCTTTGTGCCTCAGTTTCCTCATCTGTAAATTAGAGGTAATAACAGCACAAGCATGCACCTTACTGAGTTGTTATAAAGTTTACGTGTGAAGCAATCAGACATGGTAAGCACACATGTTAATAAGTAAAACTTTTCCTTATTACCCTCTCTTACCTTTTTTTTGTTTCTGTCTCTATGATTCCTGCAAACTTTCATTTTCTACGTATAAATTTCAAATTAGTGTGATTTCCTTACATTTGTAAAATGCTTAATCCTTGTCAAAATTCTTCGTCCTCAAAGCAATTCCATGAAATAGGCAGAACAGATTACTTTACAGAGAGGCTAGATGTCTTTATAGGTCACAAGAATGTGGTGGGACCATTGTAATTAGCAGGTAGTGAGGGTTCGTAAGTGCAGTAGCAATAGAAGACACAGTATCAGTGACAGAGACTACAGCTATAGAAAAATCATTATCTTCAAAGTGCTATTTGAGCCACTTAATTTGCTTCTCTGAGCCTCATTTTCCTCACCTTTGAAATGGGGATAATGACACATACTTTACAAGACTGCAATGAGGTGTAAACAAAATAATATATAAAGTATCTGTTCAGTGCCAGGAACCTACTGAACACCCAGTAAATATTAGTTCATGACAACAGGACATGGTCACTGAGCTGGTCACAGGGGAGGCCAAACACAAAACCCAAGTTGGACTATATACTTCCCACCATGAAAGCCCGGCCTCCCACGTGAACACAGCCCAGCCCTGTTTTCAGTAGAACACATCAGTCAGTGCATCCATAAATGTGTACCCTGCCTGCCCTCTTCTTTGCCTGGAAAGAGAAGGGGGGTATGGAGGGACAGGAGCATAGAAGAGGGGATTTAATACAACCCATGATAAGATTTCAGAACTTAATATTGCCCATGGGCCTTGCCTTTATGGGCGACCTAATGAGAAACACCAGTGCTACGTGACTCTGATCCAACAACGAATCTCACTTCTTGAGGGCCCTGGCAAGAGGAAAACAAAGGCCCCTTTTCCTCATTCTTATTTTCAGTGCTTTCTCCCTCTTCTGAACAGATGAAAGTATCATCAAGATACAAGCTCAAGTTCTGACTGATGAAACAGGAAAACTGGAAGCCTGGACAAGGGATGAGAGGGGTGGGATTTGCAGGGGTGGCTGAATGCCAGCTCCAGAGAGGGACTCCCTCTCTAGAAACGTGACCACGGCAAGACACCCATGCTCATTTTTCCAGGACACCAATAAAGCCCAATTCCACTGGGGTGTTCACGCGGGGCAGTCAACAAGGGAGTGGAGGCTCAAATGAGCACAGTCCATCTTGGCAGGGAGGGTGACAGGGTGTGGGTGTCCTGTCATCAGATCTGCATGACATCGACCCAGCCCATTACCTCAGCAAGAATCGCATCACTCAGAGAGCATAAGGACCAGGCCCACCGGGGTCATCAAATCCCACAGCAAGGCATTAAAAGCCTCTTGCCTCTCTCCTTCGAGGTTCCTGTAGGCCTTTCTATGGGAATTGCTATTCCCACGGCCACTAGGTCTCAGGCACCACCTAAGTATTTAATGTATGTTAACTCACTGAATTCCCACAACATCCCTTCCAGGAATGCAACAGCATCCATATTTTACTGGTGACTGAGTTGAGCTCAGAGAGGTGAAGTCATTGTCCATGATCACACAGTTAGTCCTTGCAAAGTTGAGATTCAAACCCAGGTCACCCTGAGACCACAGCCCATGTGTTTTTTTCCACCAAGCTACCCAGCCTCCAGAATAAATTCAGGACCCCTCTCTTAATACTACCCTTTCCTGTCTGCCTAGGTTCGGAATTATACAATCACAACAGGAGTGAAAGGCTTTTTTTTATAATGTTCCTGTACATTTGAATCCAGCTTTACATAACTTTTCATTGCTTTTTTTTTTTTAATTTTCAAAACCACCCATGCCACCCACATTGCAATACTCACTTCGTGAATACTATATGATCAGGCATCTTGCTAGATGCTAGAGGATCCAAAATAAATAAGACACAGTCTCAGGCCTTCCCCCAAGACCCAAAGCTAAGCCTGATCTGATGCAAGGGTTCTTTAAGGAGCTATCCCCTGCACTAAGCATGGCTCATTCATCTCACTGCTAATGTGTCCTAATCTACCCCAGTTTAAATACCTGGGCTTCTACGTGTCCAGAAAGCAAGACTTCCAACTCTAGACTTCTCTAGGTCTTGTCTCCCTGTTCTAGTGGCCCTGATTAGTAACACCACTTCCTCTTAAGGCGAGGGTCCTGCTGTGCTGTCCCGTGCCTCCTTTCCAGGCCTGGAGTCCTGTCCAATGGCACAAAATCTGATGCAATAGCCACCATCCATTCTGTAGTCTTAGTCTGCCTGTTTGTTGGGAAACCCCTGCCCCCACAGGTTGGGTCCCCATTGCAAATCTCTCAGGAGGACAGCGATCATGCTGTCCACAGGTGCCAGGCTTCCCATTCACTCCATCGGGCTGGCCAGAGATTCTGTTCTGAGGCAGGGGGCAACCCCAGTTCTAAGCCCACATGCCGCCAATCCCACCTTTGCAGGTGACTAGGTTGTACCCCACTGAGTCCCAGGGCAAGAAGAAATGGTCCCTTTGTTTCTCTGGCTGAAAGCCAGTCTTCTACAAACAAGTTTTTCTGCATGTATCTAACAGACCCAGACATATCCATATAAAATCCAGTCCCTAGCATAATCTATTACAGGAATTTTTTTCATTCATTTTGTTTACTTTTTATGTAGCACCTTCTCAAATTTAAAAACAAATTCGGGGGGGGCACAAGACAGATAGAAACAACTTTCAGGTCAACTACTCCCCAATTCCACAAAGGTGTATGGACTGCCTGCCAAATGCAGGACACAGAGGAGGACCCTGCCCTTGCACGCTGAGCAATCTGCTAGTCAGCAGATACAGATTTATGTTCCTGAGATTAGTAGAACAGTCCAAAACCTAGCACTCATAAAATTTAGAAAGCTTTACTCAGCAGCGATTGTTCTGACTGTAGCCAAACAAGAAGAGCACGTGTTCCAGGCACAGTTCTGTAAAGAGAGGCTGAGAGTAAAATAGGTGAGTTTTGACCACGTGGAAGAGAGCAGATGCAACACCCATATTTTAAAAAGACCTGCTAACCTGCCTTTCTGCTAAAGGGACATGATCTTTAGAGTTTTCTCCCTTTCCCTAAGAACCCCACAAAGACTTTGCAACTATACCATCATCTAGGGCTCTCTGCTGGGGAGAATTATTGTGTTAGCAAAAGGGTCTTTAAAAGCAGCCTCTTGGCTCAGGGAGTAGTGCCCCCATTAACAGGCAGTCCATCACAGCGAAGGTCCCTCAGCCAAGGACCATTGTCACATGGCTGTCAGTGACCAATCCATAACCATAAGTGAGAGCATTAAAACAGCACAGGAGAGATTTGTTTTCTGAGAGCAAAGGAAACAAACTAGGAGACAATTCTCCAAAGACTGAACATTCACAACCAGCAAATGCCTGCTGGAAATTTATATGCTGTGGGTGTAAAAGCAGTGAAATTCAATAATCTCAAAGCCACAGATTTGTAACTTGCACTTATGTAAATATTTATGGATTCTTTGGAAAAAAATCAATCCTCTCAGCCTTTCTCTTTAGTACATGCTTCAGAGGGAACTTTTTCCCCCCCAAGATGGGGATGTAAACTCTAGCTATTGCTGAAGAACATGAAGTCAGCAGACTGCCCAAGAACAACCTGAATTCCACTTATGATTTTACTCTACAGATTATATCCCATTCTCCTCCCCAACACCAGTGAGAGTGCAGAGGAAATGGGGTCCCCTCTGTGGCCTGCCCTCGCTGAGACTGGGAAGGTTCAAAGTTGACCAAGTCAGTGACACCCCTTACATAGGTATCAGGCACCCCTCCACTGTTAACTGAGAAATAAAATACACACAGTTCTCCACTGGTATCTGACACAAGCCCGGAGCCTCCTGGCCAGAGCTATTACAATAGCCTGTTAACCATCTCCTTCCTGACTGCTGACATCCCGAGGGCGATCATCCTAGAACCCTGGCTTTACTGTGTTTTGCCCCCTCCTCAATGCCTACCTGAAGCATCAAAGCCCCAAAGCTAGTCTGAGCTTTTTAGCAGGACAGTTAAGGCACTCTGCTGTCCAGCCCCGACCTTTATCCCCTGAAGGCTCATAGCTACATAAATCCTACGTCTCTGCAATCCTGAATCTCTTACCCCACACTTTCAGCAATTAATTTACAAATAGCATTTTTCTCATGCTTGTAAACGACACCATTTCTCACTTCTACATTGATTACAATCCTGTTCTATCTTCAAATGTTCAAATGTTACCATAAGAAACTCTACTCCCTGCACCCCACCATGTCCACTCGCAAATCATAATGAAATGCTCCATCTGCCCACCTGATTCCCCCACAAGATAGGAAGCACTTTCATCCTTGTCTGTCTCTGTGGCTCCATGGAGTTTAGCCCACATAATAGGCACTTCCAAATACGTCTGAGGATTGACATATGCCTCCTAGTAAGTGAACAATTTTAATGTCTCAACACATATAACTGATGACTTGAAGTTTACCTCCCACATGCTTCCTCTATCAAATGCTATGCTTAAAGCTGCTGTTCATTATCTGATTAAAAGAACTAAAGGTGGGGGGCACCTGGGTGGCTCAGTTGGTTGGGCGTCTGGCTCTTGGTTTTGGCTCAGGTCATGATCTTGGAGTCCTGGGATCAAGCCCCGCATCAGGCTCCACACTCAGCGGGGAGTCTGCTTGCGGATTCCCTCCCTCTTCCTCTGCCCCTCCCCCTGCTCATGCAGAAACTCTCTCTCACTCTCTCTAAAATAAATCATCTTTAAAAAAATAAAAGAACTAAAGGTGGTAGAAGTACTATCTACATGCATGTTAGTGGGGTGGTCAGGTGCCCCACACAACTACAGGGGACCCCCATTTGAGGACTGGTGAGGTGGAGTGTTGAAGCTACTATAAGGGCATCTCTTCAGCACCCATGAAGAAAGGGGTGTGGAAGTGAGGACCAGTATGCTCGGTCCTCCATGGCTGACCCACCCTATGTCCAAACACATTTCACATTATATAATAGGCCAGATCCTCCCAAGTGATGAACATACTGTTGAGGTGGCATTCCAGCTCTTTCAAACTATAAAACAGCATTGACATATTGGCATCTCAGTCCTCTAGAAAGGAACTTTATGTGCTTAACAGCGTACCTCGGGAATAATATTCACTCCAGTGGGATTGGGGGCTCGGAGACACCAACACTGACAAGTGAGTGTCATAGTAATAAGAGGAGGGTGGAGCCCCAGGTAGACTGGTCACAAGGCATGACCAATCATGACATAGACTGGCCCATCTGATTAGGCTCAGGTGGAGGTGTGGTAGCCACAGATGTCATGATGTGGCATCAGGGGGCAACACAGCCAACACCCATGAGGAGGGAGAATGGCAGAAAGCAGTCGTGGGAGAAGCCCGAGAAATGCTAATAATGACAAAGCAGCAGGGACCCCAGCGCTGGTGCCTTTCATCACAAGTGTCAGGAGCCCACCTTCAGGCTGATCTAATGCCCCAGAAGCAGTGGTGGGCCACTTCAGCTACAACCACAGGGCGAGAGCGTGTGGGACAGGAACACGTTCAGAGAGAGGTGATCCAGAAGCTTCTACACAAACAAGAACTGGAGGAGAGTCTCAGCCACTAGCCTGACCCATATCCTCCCCCAGCAAGAAGGTTTACAAAACCCCACTAACCCCAGCAAGGTGAAGAAGGCAGCATTTTCATTTACAGAGATTTTTCTTTTGTTTTACTCCAACTGCACTGGAGAAAACCTGCACCTCTAGCGGTTTCATGGGTGATGACATAGTGAATGGCAACAGACATTGCTAGAGCAGTGGCTCATAGCAGGACAGGCCCTACTCCGAAAGTGTTTTGAAAATTGCTGGGTGCTTCATTTTGTTTTATACGATGATTGGAAGAAAACTGAGGGCATTTACTGGGTGGGGTTCAGGGATGCCAACTGTCCTGTAATAGACAAGACACTCCTCGCCCTGCACCCACACACCCAACTCTCAAATGCCATTCATGTAGGAAAAAAGACACTTAAAATTATATGAGAAACTAACTCAATTTTATATGTATAAACGAAATGCATTTTTGCATGATTTTATTTTTAAATTTTTTAAAGATTTTATTTATTTGGGAGAGAGAGAGAGAGAAATAGCAAGCACAAGCAGGGGGAGTGGCAGGCAGAGGGAGAAGCAGGCTCCCCATTGAGCAGGGAGCCCAATGCCAGACTTGATCCCAGGACCCTGGAATCACGACCTGAGCTGAAGGCAGATGTTTAACCGACTGAGCCACCCAGGTGTCCCTTGCATGATTTTAATATATGCTGAAATTTTTAGAAATGCAACCTGGAAAGAGAAGATTGTATTTGTTTTCATTATTTGGAATTTTACTGTAAGTTGTTCACCACCTGAGAACATCAGAATTGCCAACACAAGGCAATACATTTGTCACATTCCCCTATTCATGGGGAAATCCAACACCAAGGTGCAAGGACGTGACCCTTCATTAATTAAGTCTTCCAGAGTAGTAGCAACTACCATGCTGTGAAATGCTGTGCTGCTTTCTCCATTTGCTCCAGCCCTCCATGATCCATTGTCCGCCTTTCACTGTTCTGTTTTCTGCATCAGGAGGCTGAGCTCTATGGACTACAACCCCCAGGCTCCCTTGCCCTCTGGCTTCCAGCATTCAGCCAATGAGAGGCAGTGGCACGAGAACAGAGGGTGAGAAGAGAGAGTATACATTCCCCACTCCCCTCCCTCCTAACCCGAAGGTCCGGATGTTGTTTCCTCCCATCTTCCAGCTCCAACTCACAGGATTTCTGTAGGCTTAGGGGTGACAACGGTTTCTAGCTGTCCCTGGTCTCTGGTCCCTCACTCTCTTTGCTTGGTTCCCATAATCCTGCCCTCACTTTCATTCAGTCTTTTCAGTTAAACTCTTTACTGTGGCATCTCCTTAGGAGATGAATGCTATAGGAGTCTGAATGCTATAAATACATATTATTTTAAATGTTACATTAAAAATTAAAATTACATTATTTCATGTCTATATTATATTATATTTAGGGCATTTTTTAAATCATGTGTCTAGGGGTTTTTTTATTTTTTAATTTTTTTCGAGAGAGAGAGCAGGGACAGGGGCCATGGAGGGGCAGAGGGAAAGGGAGAAAGGGAATCTTAAGCAGGCTCCACACCCAGCGTGGAGCCCAACGTGGGGCTGGATCTCACAACCCTGAGGTCATAACCTGAGCCGAAATCAAGAGTGGGATGCTTAACCAACTGAGCCACCCGGGCCCCCTTAAGGTAGGTTTTTTATTTATAAGATTCACTGTAAGATTGCAACAATTTATTTTAAATATTTTTCTAAAGAGGGATCATTTGGATCTCATGGAGCTAGAGATAAAGAAGATAGGGAATGAGGAAATATGACTGAACAGCAGCAGGCAAAGAGCTGAGACTATGTAGAAATGCTAACATCCATGATAGGAAGAAATCACCAGTCTAAGATGGGCTGAGTAACTCAGAGGTAGACCAACAGATGATGCAAGCAAAGCAGAAGGTGGGGGCAGAGACCTATTTCCTTGTCAAGAGGAACTGGCAGCTAACACCAGAACATGTAGCAATGACACTAACATATAACTTGGAATTGCTGTAAATGTGTGTATTTACATACGTGTATACCTCAAAATACATGTTCTGTTTGGGAAACCCTATGGAGGTTAGTCAAGAATGTCAACTCAGGGATCCTCCCAAAACCATCAGCTCTTTTTAAAGTAAGGCAACTGAATAGTATATAAACTCAATCCTTATTTACATTCAAGTTCTCAGGATCCAGGACGGAAAGACCAAGTTAGCAACACTCTCTAGAGAGTGGTACCCGAATAGGGATGCTCCTGTAGGAATGTCGTCCTTCTGTGCACACACAACCTTGACCTCTCTTGGCCCCCCTCAGGGTACAGCCACAGTACATGCATGCACACACACACCATGCAACCTCTGGGTAAATTCAATCCCACTATTTTTAAGCTGCAGCCCCACAACAAGCTTCACCTAATACTAATTTTTCACACACACACGCACACACACACACACACACACACACATATTTTGGCAAAAGAACAGAATGGCATCCCAGGAGAGTGGCTGGAATCCAGGTCAACTTAAAAGACCAGAACAGCCTGGGTCCTACTTGTGTATGCCCAAACCATAGAAAGGCTTACAGAAAGCCTAATATAGCTGGTGTAACTTTAAGTCTGAGGAATGTTAGATGCCAGCCACAATACGGACTAGTTACTTTCCAATAAATATATATTTAATAAATGCACAAATTAAGGGGAAGTTCCCTCAGGAGAGAGATTCCTAGTCAAGGGCCCTCCCAACTGTATTTTCTTCCCTCTATTCCCTTTGTACAGCACACACCCACGCCACAGACCCCTATAAAGTTCTCCAGATCACAGCTAGTGCTAGTACTTGTGAAGCATAATAGGAGTATCAACTACTGTTTTTGTCCAAATCATCTTGATCGGAGGCACAAAGGAAAAACTTGGTTCTCCCTTCCAGACCTGGCCTTCCCTATAGACCTACAAATGGTGGATACTCACCAAACAGCAGCGGGTCCCCCACTCCCAGGTTTGTAACACCTTAGGGATCTGCATCTGCCTCAACATCCATGACTCCAAATACCCCACCATACCCAACAGAAAATTACTGTTTCAAAAGGACTGATTAATTGCAGAGAACAGATGTTCTAACCCATTTTCAACACTTTGCTAAGGCTTGAGACCACGTGAGAGCGCCAGTTTTCATCTCCTGCTCCCCATGTTTCTCTCCCCTCACCCAAGGTCCATAGACAGACAGGGGGAAGGGCAAGGAGAGCTATGATGAGGTGGAGCATCTGGCTAAGCAGAGTCCGCTCCCGAGGCAATCCATTATCTGGGGGAAATTATAGTTTAACATCAACCATTTGAGTTGTTGCAAATACCCTTTTCTAATCGATGTTAGGCACTTCCTAATTGCATATTTTCTTCAGCATGAGAAACTGTAAGCTTGGTAAATTATCTACTTTAATATCTCACATAATATACAATCCGAGCATCAGAACAGCAGTTTAGAACAGCAAGCGTCACACTTTTGAACTAGGATAATTTTTGAGATTTTCCAGGCTCTTCCTTAAGTAGCTGTTTCTGGTGACGTATTATATAAAGCCCTCAGATACCCACTAATTGATTTAAAACCCAGTTAGGCACATTACAAATACCCTTGGGCTTTTTATTATCTTGGTCTAACAGAAAGCATCAGAATCATTATTATCAATCGCAATAGGATCCATCAAACAAACAGCGTGTATTATACTGGCATCCTCCTTTGGGAAGAGAAGACCAAAAATAGATAAATAGACAAACAAAATTAAGCTCATCAGCAATATCAACTGATTCTCCAAAATAACAGCTTCTTTTATTATTGTGGGGCACATATGATTTCATTCCTGTGGTCCAAAGGAAGACCAAAGATGCACTCTCGTCACTGGCTGAGCTTACTTCATGCACTAGATCTTTCAATTCTGACAGTTCCAAAGTCTAAGAAAACTCAGCAGTATTTCGCTCTATTTCACTCTGAAGTGTTAGAAGGAGATAGGAGAAAGCAGTGGGGTGGGGGGGGAACAGAGGAAAGGTTGACAGGGACTTTCTTAGGAGAAACTGACAGAGTTACTAGCCTTAGTTGAACAATTTTAAGCAACTGATGAAACATTAAAAAAATGCAATCATGACCTTGATGTTAGGAATATTCCTGTGAGACAGGCCCTTGAGTAATGAATTAACTCCCCTCGAGAAGAAACCTTATAATGGGACCCAGCAATAAACAAAAACTGCAGTCATTTTATATGTATATATATATATATATATATATATATATGTGTTATTCATTGGTTTTCAACTTCTAACATTAAACAAAAACACAGAAGACAGAGCGGTGGTTGCAAGACAGAACGAAAAGGTAAATCACCTGAACAATGTGAAAGTAACTATGGCACTGACAAAAGGTGGAATGTGGAAAGGAGCAGGATAAGAAAGGGGTCCACAACTCAAGAGCTTCGACTTAAGAATTTGATTGAGGGGAGCCTGGGTGGCTCAGCTGGTTAAGAGTCCAACTCCTGATTTTGGCTCAGGTCATGGTCTCAGGGTCATGGAATTGAGCCCCAGGTCGGGCTCCACGCTCAGTGCAGAGTCTGCTTCTCCCTCTCCCTCTGCTCCTCCTCCTCCTCCCTTCCCCCCCCCAACCTTTTCATACTCTTTCTCTCTCTCTCTCTCTCTCTCAAATAAATAAATAAATAAAATCTTTAACAAAAAAAAATTGACTGAAAGTTGATGGGACACAAAGTGAACATGCAAGTTACAGTTTTTTTTTTTCCAAGTTTTTATTTAAATTCCACTTAGTTAACATACAGTGTGATATTAGTTTCAGGTGTAGGCAGCAGTGACTCATCACTTACATACAACACCCAGTGCTCATCACAATGCAAGTTAGAATTTAAAGGCAGTGGCAACCAACAGAAGGAGTAAATGTAATAATGGAACATTGAGAGAAGACAGGGGATAGAGAAGAATCAGGGCAACTGAGCTAAAGCCCCATTTTCAAAGCAGAGACTCAAAAGATGTTGCAAAAAGATGATAAAGAAAGAAACATGGATATAATCGTATTATTTAGAGTCTGGCAGTCACTTCCAAGAAAACTCAAAAAACAAAAACAAAACCAGTTAGAAAAGATTACCTCTGGTGAATGGCCAGAAATAATCGTTTTTAACTTAAGTTCTTTTACTTTGCTTCCAAGTACACATATTACAAAGAAGAGGAGAAGGAGGGAAGAAGAAGCTCAGCCAAGATGGAGAGCAGGAAAATGCCATTTTAAAGAAAATAAGAGGGGTTGGGGAATGGTTAAGAATTGGTTAAGAAGCCAGAGTTTCATGTCTGCCTCAGCCAATGATAGGTGTGTGATCAGAGAACAGCAGAAAGAAGCCCAAAGAAGGGATCACAAGGCCTGTGTCCCAGCCTTGGCTCTGCTCATAGCAGTGTGACCAGAAGCATGTTATTTAACCCCTCTGGGCCTCAGTTTCCACATTTGCAAAATGAAAAGGTTAGCCTAGATCATATCTAATGCCACCGGGTCCCAGGGCCCATGTTCCTGGGTTCCCATCCAAATCCTGAAAACAGAACCAAGTAATTTTGAAAGTAATACTTCACAGGTTGTTAGCTGGGTTTTTGTTTTTGCGTTCAGGATTTGAATGCAAATCCAATGATAAACCCTACTGGTTCATCAATCCCCCGGGCCCCCCCTCTGGCTCAATCAACCCTCCCAAAAATGAAAAAATTCAGGGCTCTCATGTTGTCCAAGTAATAACTGGCAACCAGTCAAGCCATCCAAAGAATTTACAAGGTGAAGGGCCCACTTCAGTATCTGAAAAGTCCTCCAGAAGACACATGAAGGAGGTGGCAAAATCCCACAGCTAACCCCACTAGGATCCATATCACTAACAAAGGTTCGCAGGCCCAGATGGGAAGTGTAGCCTGGCGAATGAAGTGCCTGGGGGCCAGGGAGCTTGTCAGAGCCAAACGAACTCTGAGGTGTCCAACAATAAATTAAGCAGATCTGAAAAACAGTTGGAAGCAATAAAAATGAAACCACACATACACCGCCCCCCCAAAAAAAGTTCACTCACTGAAGTGGCTTCTTGCTGCTTCTTGTCTCTTTCTTTAGTAGATTCCAATCTTTATAAATATCTTCTCCAAGTCAAAGGAAGGAGCCAATGGGAAGAAGAGAAGGCCTGGGGTGTACCTGAGGTTGGCTAGGAATGTGAGCTAGTTGTGTAATCAGAAGCCACCTTTTGGAAATGCCAGAGAAAATAAAAGACCCTTGAGTCATCAACTTCTTCATCGTGCTCTCCCAGCTGTGACACCCCCCTCCTGCAAACACACACAAACATACACCTCCCACTCCCCACCCCCAGCAGGGGCATGTGTGGGGTCCATGTTCCAGGGACATGCTGAGTGAACATTCCAGGGCACTGTTTTCTCTCCACCACAAACATGGTGAAGGATCACTGAGGTTGGGTTCAACTGAAGCAAATGGCTACATTAAGGGGATGAATGCCCTAAGGCACTCGGTTGGTCCACATTTCTCCCTTTGTAGGGTTATAGCAATGAAAAGAACAAACACATATGATAGGACCATTCAGAGTTAAACTCCCTCTGGAAGAACATTATCTTCCTTTCTTAGGATCAGTCCCAATGGAACATGCCATCATAACTTGTCATATGTGAACAGGAAGATTTGTCAAAGAAGGGTTATAGAAAGAGGAACTAGCATTTGTTGAGCCTTTACTGTGTACTGTATCTCAAAAAACAGATATGTGCCAGGCACCGAGCTTATACGTACAGAGATAACCACTGCTGACATTCAAGGAGGGCTTTCCAAGCCCTGGGCTACATGTATTTCCTTATTTGATTCTCAGAAGAACTCCATGAGGTAGGTAGTGTTGTGATCTCCACTTCCCAGGTGAAAGGTTAGTCACTTGCCCAAGGTCACAGAGCTGGCAAGGAACAGAATCAAGATCCAAGCCCAGCCAGTCAGACTCTCCTGTCTGGCCCATGTGGCAATAAGAAACGGCCTTGCCTTTGAGGGGCTCATGCTTCACAAGAGGAGCTATTACAGCTCACACTATCTGGCACATGGCAGGCACTGCATGAATGATTTTGTTTAATCCAGTGGCACCCTTATGAAGCGGGGAAGACGACTGCTATTTTATCAAGAATTGCGCTCAGAGATGCCACCCAGCTATTAAGAGGCAGAGCAAAAACCAAGACCCAAAACTGTCTGGTTCTTTCATGCTCTCAGCTCTCAGAGAGAGGCGCGATGAAGACTTTACACCCTAGCATGCAAGGAACATTTGGTTCATATTTTCACTGGTGTCATATTTTGGAAGCTGCCGGCAGCCACATCATCCTGCCAAGTCAGCCCCAAATGCTCCAGTGTGTGTACAGCTTCCTTGGGCTGGGGAGAGGGGAACCCAAAACAAACAGATCAACCAAAAACAACAACAAGGAAACTGTGGGCAGAAACTGTCAGAAGGGACAAAGTAGGAGGGGAAGATGGTCTGTACGGAAGGTTCCTTCGGAGCCACACGTGTTTGTGGGCATCTTTCATCATTCCCTCAAGGAAAGGCGCCCAGGCTGCTCTAAGGGCTCCAATCAGGGGAAAGCAGCAGAACCAAGGAATTATGAAAGCAATGCTTCGCATGTTTTTGGTGAGTTTTTGTTTGGTCTTGTTTGTTGAGGTGGTTTTGCCGCTGCCATACGGAAGCCCCGGATATCAGGGTAAAGAAGCAACCATTCCCTCACCCTAGAAGTACACTGGGAAAATACCAGCTTCTGAAGCCTACTTTCATTCTTAAAATAAAACCCTTTCCCCAAAGATTCTTATTTTCTTCTTCTACTTGACTTCGCTGTTAAGGTCCACAAAGTAATCTCCTCTTTCTGCAGCCCAGTCTAGAATCAGATAGAGCCTGTCTGAAGAGAGAATTCTTTTGCAAGATAAATGGCTCTAGAATCATCTGTTGTGAAAGAGGCCTGGCTCCATCACAGAGAGTTTATGTATCACCTTTTCTTCTTGTTTAACATTTAAGATTCGAGAAAAAAAAAAAAAAAACCTTGATAGTGATAGCCTCACAGGGAAGAATCATGTCCCCACTCTGCTGTGGGTTTGGGGTGGCAGAGTTCTCTCAAAAATTCTTTCTCTCAAATTCTTCACTAATTAGATTTTCTCTGGCATCAAAGGGAGTTGAAATAAGCTTAGGAAACAGGGCCAATTGCTTCAGGGGCTGAGGAGTAGGCCAACAGGAGAGAATTTCTCACCATGCTATGCTAATCCATGAAACAAGGTGGCAGGGCTAAATGAGCTGAAGTCAGTCTTCTTTCCTTCTTCTTCTTCTTTTTTTTTTTTTAAGGTACAGCTTCTCCTCTGACAGAGATGTCAGTGGAAGAATGTTTCCCCTGAAGATACTTGGTTGAAAGGGACAATGGTTAACCAGCTAAGGTTCACTGTTTCCTTACCACAGTTCAAAGCTAGCTACCAACCCTCTTCATTCCATGTCCACCTTTATTATTTTCCTCAGAAAACTGGCACACTCGTTCCCTCAGGGGTCCCTGCTGAGAGAGAAGAGAATCTGCAGCCTGGGAGGCCTTTCTCTAGGGTGGAGAAGACCTCTTTGTTTTGAAAAGATACTTCTAGTCATATTGTTGCCAAGACTTTTTCTTCTCCCCAGATTCCAACTTCTTAATCACTGAATATTTCCTGATACAGAGATTCAGGCACATGTCAAGAAGAATCTCATAAGCTAGCATAGGCGCTATAAAAACCTTCCACAAGTCATTTAATGGTATCGTTAAACATAAAAGGATGCTGACTGACTGGTGGAGGGGGAAGTCAGGAAAAAGAACCTTCTGGATTTTGTACAGAAACCAAACTATTTCCAAGTTTCAAAACTGAATTTTCCAGAACAAAATTATTCACACTGAATCTAACTTCCAATGACCCAGCACCATTGTCCTCTGTGTGCTGCTAAATATGATCTCAAAATGCCATTCTGACTTTTTTGGGGAATCTACCAATACCAGTCCCACACTGCACGCAATGCTGCTGCCTTTGGGTATCTAGGGCTGGGTCAAAGCTGCAGAGGGAGAACCTGATGGCTGGAGAAGAACTTGTCCCAAAGGGTCATTATTATCTTAAGTTCATTTCTGTCTTATATCATTGGTCATTAGGTGGGGAAGCAAGATGGACCGTGGCTGAGGAGGTGAGGGTAGAAGAGGCGAAGGGTCCAAGTTAACAGCTTGGAGCCTGTGTTGACTCGCCTCTCCTCGACCTCTTAGCTATGTGACCTTAACATACACACGTGCTCAATAAACATTTCTGGAGTGAATGAACGACTTAACTTCTCTAAGCCCAGATTCCTTGTCCATAAAACAGAAATAATAACTGTTGGGAGAGAATTCTCCATGGATCTCTTGCTATTATATACATCTGAGAAGCAGAAACCTTCGTTCCAGAATCTTTCAAACATGTTTGTACAGCAAACAGTCTCAGAAGACAGACTTAGTGTGTCCCTCTGAGGCAGAAGGCAGGTTTGCTTACTGGCCAGTATATTAAAATAGTCTCTCCCAAAGGGGCAAAGGTCAGGCAAGGCTGCTTACCACAACAGAGCCTGGGATTTCTAAACTCGTAGTGCCTCAGCCGTCACACAAACCAAACCCATGGCATGCTCAGCATCCACCTGGGCCAGACTCCACCTCACCTCTGTAGGACCTGGGGCCAGGTAAACTGATGGGAAGATGAAACCACCACTGCTTGCCTGCCTTAAGTAATAAAGAACTTTGTTTCTGTCCCAGAAATCTCATATCTTCTACCAGCTTCCAGGAAACTCCAGGCTAATTGATTAGTTTTCGTGTCGAGTAAAACCCCAGATCTTCATAGTTCTTGACAACAGCAATCTCTACCTCATAGTGTTGTGTACCTTAAATGAGACAAGCTCTGCAGGGTCTGGTCCAAAGTAAATATTCAATTAAAAGTAGCTTCTATTACTAACCTATGTAATGAATGATTTATACATATATATATATATACATACATATATGTGTGTGTGTGTGTATTCAAACAGCACATCATCATACATGCACTCACTCCAATTATTCAGTAAGAGAATATAATCTGAAGTATGAGTAAGTGGTCATAACAATATGAGGAGACTTGGTTATGACTCAAGATAAACTTTGATACTGGGTCCCAACACAGTACAGTGATTAATATGGCTTCAACCATATACTGTGCAACTTCGTGGTTAAAATCCATAAAGAGCTGGATTCATATTCTCATTCTTCCACTCACAAACTATAAGACCTTGGGTAAATTATGCAGAGGAGTTTTATCTTCCCAAATGTAGAAATTAAAAGTACCTACCCTTTACCAGGTACTACGAGGACTAAACAAGATAGCGGCTTGTAAAATGTTTAATACAGCGCTTGGCACATAACAAACATCCACCCGTTACTTTATTCAAAGAACACCGACATCAAGAAACGAGATGTGATTCTATTTGCACAGCTATTTGTATTTTCCAAAGTACTTTTATGTTAGCTCTCTTAACCCTCTCCGTAATTCTGGGACATAGGCAAGACAAGTATGAGCCCAATTCTACAGATGGGAAAATTGAAGCTAAGGGAGGTTAAGCGGCTTTCCCGAGATCAAAGGTCTAGCAAATAGCGGACATTTTATTTTTTAGTTTCTTTCCATGTGCACAGCCACTAGAGATTATCAAAAGGTAAAGATCTCTCTGTGCTTTTGAGTAACGGAGCTCACATATTACCAGGAGCTGGCAAATGCATTTGGCCCAGCATAACAGCCTTACGGACTTGAAGCTCTCAACCAAATGCAAACTTTTGGTGTGTTTGCATTTAGGTTTTGCGAAGAGTAGATGGCCTTCTATTTTTAAAAAGGAAGGGGAAAAGAACACTGGAAGGTATTTAAATCAAGCTCTAAAGTCTTCTTGGACACCAAATGACTCTTAGAAAACATTTTGATGAGTTAAGTATAAACGAATCAAAAACATATGGACTAAATTTCCCTTGAAATACACAAGGGTCTAAAAATTAAGGGGAAAAATGCATTGATAAAATACATTTGGGATTTTATTGAAACCAAAACATTTACAAAACCATTATACATCCAGATTCACCCAACCTTGGTGTGTTCTCTTCTGAAGGCCATGGCCAGCTTCCTCAGACCTTCCCAATAGGCTGCCAAACATAACCTTTATGCCAAAAAAAATCATTGGACTCCAAGCCACCCCACAGCAAGGTTTGGATCCTGTCTTATGTGTAGTTGATGGACCACCTTCAGCCCAAAAGGTACTAACTCCAATTTCTCAGTATTTTGAAGAAGCAGCCTCAAATAGTTCAATACACCCCATCATATTGAAGGCCTAATAACCAATTTTTGCCTAAATGGTTTTATAAGTGGCTATTAAATTAAGCTTCCAACTTGCAATCCCAAAGCTAGTAAACCATCAGATTACTTCCCAGGCTTGTAAAATTAGCTAAAGATGAATTTAGAAGCCCAGACAGGGGCTGGCATAGAACAGGACTACAATATGTCATGAAACTGTGGGCCCCACTGCAGCAGCTTCCTGCAAACTGGAATAATAAGCATGTGATATTAACTGAAGCCCTTAATTTAAGGAAACAGAATCAACCAACTAGTAATTAACAAATTATTCTTAAACAGACTTCACTTAAAAATTAAGTTCAACTACCATTTTTCTATAACTTGTCAGGAAAATGCTGACTGGTACTTAAAGTAAACACAACTTACGCAGATGGTGAGATCTCACAGAGCACCAAACCTATACTTAAATAAATCAGCATTGTCAGACTGGAGTACTACATGGATACTCAGCACAATTCATGGGCATCTCTGCAAGATTTGGAAATGATTTACTGTCACACGAAGATGACAAGTGAGAGCTCTAAAGTTTTCCTGTTAGAATGTTCCACACCCCTGAGACAGGTAAAGTCTACCTACTGGAAGGAAAAGTTTTTCAAGCTATCCCAGAAGTATGTCATAGAAGGAAAGATGATCCCAATCCATCTGAGTACAGACAAGCGCTCCTGTGTTAGTTCATTCACTCATTCCTTCACTCATCCAAGAAATATTTACTAAAAAAAAGAAAGAAAGAAAGAAAGAAAGAAAGAAAGAAAGAAAGAAAGAAAAAGAAATATTTACTAAATATTTACCCAGTGACAAGCATTGTGCAAGGTCCTGGGTATATGAAGCTGAATGATGCTCAAAATTACTCACACTGGCACAGAAAGACAGAAGTAATAATGCAAGTTACTAAATGCTATTACAAGGATGCTTTAAGAAGCACTTTAAGAATCCTAAGAAAGGAAGAGCTAACACCACTTGAAGGATTCAGGAAAGCCTTTGCCTGTGGAGGTGCCATTGTAAGGGAGAGGCAATCTAAGGGGTTAAGAGTATAGGTCCTGAAGTAACAGGCCGCACAGGTTCAAATTCTGACTCCATTGTTTACTGGCTCTGTGACTCTGAGAAGTTTACTTAACCTCTCTGGGGTAGGTTCCTCCTCTGCGAAATGCGACTGATAATGGCAACCACCTCCATTGTAAAGATTAAATGAATGCCTAGTACATATTAAGTACTACTATCTTAGCCAGATATTATAGGAACTTACCCAACAGAGATTGTGCAGAGAAGAGTATTCCAGTTAGCAGAACAGCATGTGTAAAGAGTGGGATTCGTGAAAGGTCCAGTAGTTGCAATTATGATGAAAAAGTTGGTATAGTAGGTTCATAATGTATACATGGAAAAGTATCAGGTATAGATTAGTGTCATATTGTCAGAGACCGTGTACATCAAGCCAAGGAGGTTAGATTTTAGCCGAGGAACAGTTGAGACCCAACAAAAATTTGATACAGTCAGCTTTGGTTTTCCAGAACATTCTGCCTCTAATGTGGGGCCTCTGCTGGAGGGTGGGGTAAGGTCCATGCCAGATGTGGAGACAAAGCATCATATAAAGGGTCTGGTTTTTGTTTTTGTTTTTATCACAAGTAGAACTGTCTGTGGTCAAGGATGACAAAGTAGACATTGCTACTTTTAGTTGCTTACCAAGAAAAATTGTGGGCACACCCAAAGGACAACTATTTCTACATCCTTACGTTGCTCTCCAAGTTTGGGGGGTAGCTAAGTTTGCCTCTTCCCCTATCCCCCACAAAATGTCGGACCTGGATTTCAAAACTCACTGTTGGAAGTACATTTATAACCAGTCAATTTTATTAGCTTTAATGGTGTTCACAAATCACAGAATGTTAGAAGTCGAAGGGAATTTATGGCAATTGCTAAGTTCAGTTGCTCCCCACTTGGGGGTCTCTGGATTCCTAGGCAGTCTGTGAAAGTAATAACAGATCAGTTCTATTTTCAGTATTTCTAAAAGCTTACCATATATTTAAACATTTAGTCATTCACAAAAATGCTTTCACCTGCCAAGTAAAATGTCAACTTTCTTTACTTCTGCTAGAATTTTTGAATCAAGATGGTAACATCAGTTACCTCATGTTTATCACAAGTTTTGACTGACAATTACGAATGCCTTTAATTTAAAAAGAAAATGAATTAAGTAATATTTATCTAGTGGAAAAAATTTTTCAAATGTAAAAAGGAAAACAAAGAGGTCCTTCACGGTGTAAGGGTGGGAATCAGTGGTCTCTAGTCCATCCTCACCAGCCTCTCCCCAAATCCTCCCTTAGCAATAACTTGCTGGTAGGGTCTATATCCTCATTCCCGTCCCACCTCCTGCCTATTTTTAAAATGTAAAACCTACGCTTTACTGGGAATGTCTATTGGAAGTGAAAAGACAATTCAGCATGTTTGGGGTTATCTAAACGTCAAAGGAAAGCCTGAACATCAGCTCTCAAGAAATGGATGAGTTAAGCGATATCTACTCTTCGGTGAAATTCTATTACATAACTGTCAATGTGTCTCTAGATAGTAAGGCCTTTAGGAAGGATTCTTGTGCTCTGTCTCTTGCACACTCTACCCAGTAAACACTTAAAGCACTGCATAAATGATGCATCACAATGCATCCCAACCACAAATGGATCCTGAATAAAAGCCTTTTTGGATAACGGAAAATATTACACAGGAATGCACCCTGAGCTTGAAAGTTATCAGATTCTAATCTTGCAAATGTCTATTCTCTTTTCTGTTGCAGAACAGATTAGGGACTAGAATTCCAAAAACAATCATACAAAGGATACAGAACATCTTAATCCTTGAGTGACTACACTGAAGAAGGAGGGTGAAGTGACATTGTTTACAGTTGACAGGCCTGTATCTGTAAATACAACCATTAATAACATGACCACTAATAACAACAGGAGTTACAATTCCATTTAGTTATGGAATGATATTATGATGATATTACCAACTACACCTTCAATTTCCTATTGCTAGGTGAAATGACATATGCTTTTATTGTACTTTTTGAAATTCATGGCCACTGAAATTAGGATTTGAGGTGACAGATAAAACTAAAAAAAAAAAATCTTGTATTGGTAAAAGGTGATGGATATAAGATCTATATGGAGCCAAGAGTTGGATGGTATTTTCTCCATACAGATAGCTTCACTGAAGAAGATGGCATGGTGTTTCTCTTGGCAAGTTTTTCAAATTATGTGTACAGTACAATAACTAGGAACACAAGGAAGGGAGGCACCCATGACAGAAAGGCTGGCTCTGCCACTTAATAGCTACATGATCTTGGGTAAAATCTCCAGCCTCTCTGAACTTCAGTTTCCCCATCAGACTAAAGACAATACCACCTATTAAGTAATACAATGTAAGTAAAGTATTTAACATAGTGTCTGGCATATAGTAGGCATTAATTAAATTAATTTATTAATCTATTTCCTCTGAACAGGCAGTTGTATGAAGTCTTTAGCAACGCCCCTTAACAGGTGCTCATCTATGTCATTCAGGTTGGGAGAATCCTTTCTGCTGATCATGTAACCTTGTGAATAATATCTGAGTTCTCCAAGGGAAGCTATCCTACTGACTCAGTGACATCAGGCCAAAGGGAAGACAAAATCACGACTGGATTGCACCAACCTGAAGACCTTCTGATGCTTACTCTTCTTCTAAAACTGGGGCGAGGACAATTAGGAATAGTTCATCATTTGCTCTAACACAACCTTGAGTTGCCTCAAGAGCACAGTACACAATTCCATTTTTGGAACTTTATGTCACGGGATAGATGCAACCTGCTCCCACAAACCCCATCATCTTGCTTACACATTTTTAAATCTCATAAACATTTGCTGTGAAAGGTTGGACTGGTCCCATTTATCAGAAGCCATGATTAGTTCAAGTAGAATCTTAGAGAACCTCAGAGTCTTTCCTCTACTTTGGAACCTAATCCTAAAATTCAATATTTGATTATTTCCTAGAAGAAAACTGTGATGGAAACTCCACTTGGTTAGGAAAAATCATTGCCTCTAAGCTCAGGCAAATACTTGGCCATCAAGAGTCAGACTCCTGGGCGCCTGGGTGGCTCAGTCGGTTAAGCGTCTGCCTTCGGCTCCGGTCATGATCCCGGGCTCCTGGGATCAAGCCTGGCATCGGGCTTTCTGCTCAGCGGGGAGCCTGCTTCTCCCTCTCCCTCTGTCTGACTGCCTCTCCGTGTGTGTGTCAAATAAATAAATAAAACCTTTAAAATAAAAGGAGTCAGACTCTTTGTACTTGGCATATTTAAGATAGTATAATTCAAGTCTGAAAGGAACTCAGTGGTTTAACATTTTGCTACCCCTCCAGAAGCCCATCCTCTTCAGAAGTTCTTGTTACCACCAACCAAAGGAATAGTATATAGATAAGTAATACACTGGCCACGTTCTGTGCCCACTCCCTGAGGCAAACATTGGGGGGAGAAAAACACACCCTCTCCTGTTCTCTATCAAACACACAGGGAGACTAGTCATGAGCCAACAGATTGTTTGTAGTGGCTCTGAGGTCTCAGATATGTTTTAGAAACATCCGAAAACATGGGTGATGAAAGGCCATATTCGCAAATGCACACAACACACACAGCCTACAGAGTAAGACCTCTGCAGCTCGCACAGCAAGGGCAAGAAGCATTGATTTTCACTGGAGAGGACAGATCAGGTTACAGGAATGCACACATTTAATTTTTATGAGACTAAGAGCTCACAGAAACAACAACAAAAAATCCCACTCTGCGACACATTAACGTAGCCCGTAAGGGCAACTTTCAGATAAAACAAAGAGAAAAGCTTAACTGTATTATCAAAAGACCTTTGAAAATAAACTGTAATGCCACAAGCCATTCTGACATGTTCTGTGATGCTTCTAGTCTCCAGACTGGAGAGATGCTGGACCCAGGTCACATCCCCCAAATCCTCCTTTTTATATAAATACATCAAGATGCTATTACTCACCCCTTTCTGGTTTCTCTAAAGAACGCTTTTCATTTTCTAGGTAAATCCAAGAGTCACCAATCCTCCAGCTCCCAGCCCCAACCCAAGAAGAGCAAGTAAGCAAGGCAGAAATGTGGTTTCATACCAGAGCATCTTCCTCCAGCCAAATGTAATTTACAGTGGAGTGTTTGGTTCATCTGTCACATGAGAATTATACAACCTCACCACCTACCCTGAAAATAAATATGCGCGCCTCATTCAGGTAAAAGAGATTGTTTCAGAAGTACATTGACTCCACCACTAAAACTTGCCTTTTGCAAAGAAAATAAATGTTTGAAATTTTTCTCCTGATGAAGGTGATGCAGCTGACATTAAGTGGAAGAGGCTGGTGCTACGGCCCTCATTCATAGTAAGGCCAGCCCAGGAGAAGCTAGAGGCCACAGGAATTGGAAACAGCTGATACTAACTCCTTCTAAATCAATTCTCAGCTCTTATCAGTATGCAAAATCTCCCTGGCAAAAGTGGAGGGGAAAGGGGTCAAAATGCACATCTCCACTGACAATTATACATCTGGAAATAAAACCACCTGACAGAATGACACTGAATTTTTATCAGCCCACACGAAGCTTTTAACCATCCATTTCATGACAGCCTTGTAAATTTGAGAAAATGGCATTTTTCCCATTTATAGGTTGGGAAAATGAGGCAGCATGCAGTTACCCAAGTAACCAGAGACCCTCAGTTGGTTATAGGTTGAGTCAGGGTAAAGCAGCCAGGTGATCTAGGTGATAATGCCAGCGCTCATTGAATCTCTGTTTTTAGAGGAATTACAACACACACTTTCTACTTTTAAGGTGCTTATGACCTAATTATAAAAATAAGATGCTCACACGCTAAATTAAACAATGCCATTGAGGAAAAATCACCAATGCTCACTGTACATTCTTTCCACAATTTTCAGCTCAGAGCCACATTAATTTTATGAATTTAAAAACTGACAAAAAGATTCCTAATAAGTTAACACACAGTTGCAAACCGAAGACTGCACGCTGAAAGCCAGGGCCACTGCTCCGAACACATCATTTGTTAAATTATTTGTGCCCACATGACCTTCCTGCTGAATATCTAGGTAAACTGTAATGCCTAGTCTTAGGTATAATCATTTACCAGTGGCCAGATGATATGGCTCACACTGAAGGAAAAAGAGGTTAACGTGGTCGTAAAACCAACAGTCTCAAATTTTTAGCTATTTTACTACTGAGTTACAATATCTACGGGGATCTAAAATTTTCTATTTTTTTGGCATTCCTGCCTCTTGGAACTCCAAAATTTCTAAATACTTTCAACAAGTTTTCAAATTTCTAGATTTTAAGGCATTCACTTAGCGTGGGCTAAAATAAGCATCGCGAGGCTATGAAAAATAATAGGCAACAAAGTCTCCACAAATCCCTGGATCGACACCGGGTGCCGAATTTGGGCAGATGATTACAATTCTATAAAAAGGAGTGACGAATTAATGATCTAACAGTTATAATAATTAACAATTATATTTTCAGAGTCTCTAAGAGTAATTAATTAGAGCATACCTTTGAGGTATGATTACCTCCATTATAAAATGAGGCAGCAGAGATGGAGCCGAGATGAGCGAGTTACCTCCGGCCACAGGCAGGAAAAGGGAGCGGGCTGTCAGATACCTGGAATTCCTGCGCCCCGCGGCCCCGCTCGCTAAGCCCCAGCTGGCATCAGGAAGCTCATTCTTCACATGGCATCAACAAGAAGCTGTCTTTTTTCTCTGTCAACTACTCCTCTCCACTAGAGCTACTGACCCCTTCAGTTCTCACATGAGATTCTTTTTCAGACTGTGGTTTCCTTGGTTGGCAGGCTGCCCCCTCAAAGTGTAGCTGAATAAAATGAGATAAGTAGAAGTCTGGATCTTTTAGGATTTTTATTACGGTAGACGAAAGGGAGAGATGTGCAGAAAAACATAGGGAAGATTGCTCTAACTGAACCTACAACGAGCAGGAGTGACCTAGCTCTAAAAGTAATGTGTTTACACATTTGCAGACTCATATATAAACTACAACGTCAGGATTTAAGAACCACACACACACAAAAAAATGTTTTTTGGCCTTCTATACTAAAAGTATATGGCTGTATTTGTGCCTCTAAGTTTTAAGGATAAAGGGTCATAACTTTCCCATATTAAAAAGTGTAAATTTTAATATCCAAAATATTAATACTCTGAAAGAAAAATGGCCAAAAGGCACAGACAGACGTGAACAATTGACAGACTGCCAGCAAATAAATGGAAATAATGTTCAATGTTCCTTTTAATCAAATAAAAGCAAATTAAAATAATTTTTGACTAATAAATTGGCAAATACTTCCTTTTTAAGGACTATCTAAATCCTGGCTAAAGGTCAAGCTTAATGGGTACTCTGCATAGCTTTGATGATGATGAGGCAACTGGTATAAGATGTTTGAAAGCAATTTAATAGAATGTATCAAAATCCACTTGTTGGAATAATTTCCTTTGGAAAAGTGAGAGATGCAGATGAAGGGTTATGTGTGGGAAGGTTTACCACAATATTCTTTATTATCAGGGAAAAATTCAAAATAGACTATGTGTCCAGTAATAGGCAGAATGGCTTAAGGACATTACGACAAACAGAAGATTATACCATCAGTAAAACTGTATTTTCAAAAACTAAATCATGACCTCCAGGAAATGTTCACAAAATAATGTTAAGTAGAAAAAAATCCAAACACAAATATGCAAATACTCTATGAATTATAACTAGATGATACAGATGGATAAAGACATAGATTATATGAGACTATACATCAAAATCACCAACAATGATTGCCTTTGGTTAGAATTTCTTTCTTTATATGTTTCTGTATTTTGCAAGAGTTTTTAAAATCAGGAAACAGTAAATTTCTCTTTAAAATTTTTAAAAAGTAAGAGAATCCTTAAACTTGAGATACAGTTAACATTTTTTTACCATGTTTGTGCAAGCCAGCTAAAATTCATCCTGATTCAGAAAGGAACACACCAGCAAGTAGATTTGAGCATTAGGATTGGTTGATTTCCCATGTTAAAACTCTGGAACCTTCCCTGCCTAGCTACTCTTTCAGGAAAAATAGATTCCCTTTTGTTCCTCTTTGGGGTATTTTTCTCACAAGGTCAGCTTCAGGGGGAATTTAGAGGAAAGAGAAGTTACCAAGACCACTATTTTAAATGGTATGTTCTAATTTTAAAATCCTAGAAGACACTGCCAAATTGCCCGGGTGCCTGTGGGCTTAGGAAAGAGCCCCAGGACTACATAGAGGCAACAGCCATAAAGAACACAACAGAAAAATGATGGCTGCTTGTTTGAGAAAATATGCACAGAATATGCCAAAAAGACTCCTACACTGGATGTTTTTCTGAATGAATTTCTTGTAAGTTCTGTCACATGAAACTAATGTAATACTAGGAATCCCTATGCTATGAGGACCTCATTCCAAATGCACCCACCCCACTGCCTTTGCCATTGGCTGGGAAAAATACACAACTCTTCAACTCTATTAAACACATTGCATAATTATAACATCCTATTACAAAGCTTCCATGTTCGTTTTATCTTTGCCCAAGCATGGCTTTTAGTTAAAAGATTTCAGAGTATTAATAAAAAAAAAACAACAACAAAAACAGATGCAGTAACTAATGCAATCAGAACCACTAAAAAAATAATAATAACTCATAGCTGTCTGCAGTCATCCAAACCCTGCAATGGCTCTCCGCTGCATTTAGACTGAAATTGAAACCCCGAACCTGGTTCAGCACACCTCACCCCCAATGTCGTCCCACAGCACTTGCCCCCCTGCCCACTACACTTGGGCTACACTAGGCTTTTTCCTTCTTCTCAACCATGGCAAGCTTATTCCTATAGCACTAGGTCTCCTCTATACCTGGAATGTTATCCCCCTTAATCTCCAAATGATTGAAGCAGCCTTGTTTTCAAGTATAGGTTAAAAGTAATCAAGTGAATGGATGAGATATCAATCCCGTGAAATGACAAATTTAATTTAACATTTTTCATTTGGTACTCTTCTTAGGAGAGACTGCCCTTGGTTTACCACCAATATTTGGAAAGTGCCTTCCAAATGCTTTCTTGAAAAACAGAGAGGTTGTAAATACCCAAGCATGAGCCAGTGCCAAAAGTAAAAGAATGAACCAGCATTCTTTACTGGTTACAACTCAAAATCTAGAAGGCTCTAACACCAACTTCCCTTGTCTTCCCTAACCATGGTGTCATAGGGGAATAGTGGTGCTTATTTCCCTTATGTCTTTCATTTCAAATAGTGTCCATTATTAATGCCATAGATACTGCATTAACTCAAAGTATCATTTACAAGTACTGTGTAGCAAGAAGTCTCTGAGATGTCCCCCAGTGATCCCAGTCTCCTAATATACACGTGTGTAATCTCCTCCCCTGAGTACAAGCTGGGCTTAGTGATTTACTTCTAATGAACAGAATATGGAAAATGTGATGGGATGTCATTTCTGAGATTAGATTAGAAAAAAAGACCAATTTCTATTTCTCACTTTCTACCTCTTGGAACCCTTGTTTTATTCTTAGCCTGCCAAAAGCCATTTAGAGCTTGGGTGTACATCTTCTGAGACCTGCAACAGCCACATGAGTTTAGAAGTAGATCCTCCCCTAGATGATGCTCAAGAGGACTATAGCTCCGGCCAACATCTTGATTACAGCCTTGAGAGAAACCCTGAGCCAGGGGACCCAGCTAAGCCCTAACCAGATTCCTGACCCACAGCAACTCTGAGTTAATAAACATATGTTGGAGAAGGGCACCTGGGTGGCTCAGTAGGTTAAGCATCCAACTCTTGATTTCTGCTCAGGTCATGATCTCAGGGTCTTGAGATCAAGCCCCACATCAGGTTCTGTGCTGGGCATGGAGCCTGCTTAAGAGTATCCCTCTCCTTCTCCCTGCCCCTCCAACCCCACCCCACTCACGAGCACATTCTCTCCCTCCCTCCCTCTAAAAAAAAATAAAAATAAAAAGTAAAAAAACAATTTTAAATAAATTTATGTTGGGGGGGGCTAATTTGTTACACAGCAATAGCTAACTAACACAACTGTTTATAACCCAAGCTACATACCTCACATTTTCTTTCTTTTGTTAGGACTATAATGAAAGAAATTTTAGCCCCTTAAATTGTAAGAATAAAATCTTAGGTTGTATAGGGATGAAGGATATTCAAAACTAGAAATAATGAATCAGGATTTATTCCCAAAGGAAACAATAACTATATTGACTACATCAACCATAATAGCCACTCATAATTTACATACCATTTTTCAGTCTAATTGGTGTTTTTACATAAATGGCCATTTATTCCTCTTGCAAAGGCTATAAAGTAGGTATTATTGCAATCTCCATCTTATAGACAAGGAAACTGAGACTCATCAGATTTTATGAGCTCCAGGAAAGCAAAAACCTCTCTCTTGTTCCCCATGCTTCCCCAGTGTCTCACTCCATGTCTGGCACTGTAAATGCTCAACACATATTTGCTGAGTAGATGCCTCACACCGCAACATTATCTATAAAGTTGGTGACCTTGTTTCATGAAGTTCCCCAACTGACATACGCATCAGTCAATCTCTATATAGACCCATGTAACAAACACAGATGTATTCATGAAACCAGTGTATGTGTTTCTCAAACAACATAGGCACCTCCAAAACCTCATTCTAGCTTTAAACACCGTAAAAAGATCATTCTCTAATTTAATCTTGTTTTTCATCTACGCTGCCAAAGACAGAGACCTAGAGCTCTTTTACGAGCTAACAACCCTTTCTCAGTGAATCAAATCTCTTCCCTCACATATCATTTCCTATACTCTCCCTGGTGAGGCTAAAGACAGCAGACCTTTCTAAGAGTCACCAAAGGAAGTCATCATTCAGCTCAGACACCCTCATCCCCCACCACGCTCCCACCCCACCCCACCCCCCACCCCCCACCCCCCGGCCTAGCTTCTTTCCCTGATAAACATGGTGATAAACATGGCAAACATGGCAAGGAGGAAGTAATAGGTCTTCTCAAAGGTCACTATAAAATAACCTCAGGCAATGTTAGATAGAGGTGTCCATAGAAATGCAACAAAGCTGCTGACAAGGAAACAGGAGGTGGAGGGATTTTGATTAGGAAGTTTATATAAGCCTAAATTCCTCTTCTTTTCAAAGTTTCACAGTCCAGTGATCATTCACTCTAACCACAGCCCACTCCCTTCTGTTACCTAATAAGAAAGTGTTTGTTCATGAAAAAACACATGGAGCCATTAAGTAATCAATTAGTCTATGTTTTAAGAAGATAAGAAAATCATTAGGTATGATTACTCATGAAATCGTATGCTTACAAATAGAGGAACTGCAATATATCATGTGTAAAGTAATAAATTAATAACAGGCATCCATTCATTCAGCAAGTATTGAAGAACTGTCTGCTATGTGCCAGCACTAGATGTTGGGAAAATGGTGATAAACTAAATATGCATGATCAGAATTCAGATTCTAGTGGGACATATGGATTTCAAATTTTTAAAAATTAAAAATCACTATATATATATTCATATAAATCTAAAAATTGATAAATGTTAAGAAGGAAAAGTTCAGGGTAGCAGGAGTATTTAACAGGGAAACCTAATTTAGATTAGAAAAGCAGACATCGTCTCAGCAGGAATGGTCAAGGCAAAAGGACAGCATATGCAAAGGCCCTGTAGCTGAGAAGGGCTTCGTGCTTTCAAGGACCTAAAACTCCAGCGTGGTTGGGCCCCCTGCATGAGGAACTATGTGTTGTGAGATGAGGCTGGCCTATCTGATGCCAAGGCTGTGATCCTGACTCTATACCTATAGCCCAAATCCCCTCCCTGAACACCAGACTCAGCATCCCCCATCTACTGGACATCTCACACATAACATGCCCACAGTTGAGTTCCATTTCTCACCCACCAAACCTGTTGCACAGGCTATCTTCCCCATCTCAGCTGATGGAACTCCATCCTCCCAGTGTCTCAGGTCAATAACCATAGCATCCTCCTCCCTGAGGTCTCGCTGACCCCTACACCCAACCTGTCAGCAAGTCTTTTCAGCTTTATCTTCCAACTAAGCCAAATGCCTTCTCACCACCTCTCCCACGATCACCCAGTCCAAGCTGCCACGGTCATTTGCCTCCTAACACATCTCTCTGCTGCCACCCTAGCCTATACAAGTCCACTCTTTGACCACAAAGAAGGTCCTTAGAGTGATGGATTCTCTTCTCAAAACTCCCCAGTGGCTTCCTTTGCTGCTAAAATTAACATCCAACATTCACAGCATGGTCTGTGAGCCCACCCATCACCTCCCACTCTTTCCTCACCATCTTTATGACTGCATTCTTGCAGCCCCTTGAACATACCAGGCCCTTTGCACTAGCAGATCCTTTGTCTGCAAGCTCCTTCTCCACACCCCTGCAGGGAGGGCCCCTCCTTCCAGCCTATCTACTCAAGTCACCTTCTCAGAAAGGCTTTCCCTGACTCTCCAGCTGAAGAAGGAAAGAGCACACGGTATCTACTTACACAGTCTCATCTTTCTTTTTAGCACTTACTGCTATATGATGCATTATATATTTACCTATTTGTACAGAGATTTTGTTTGTTGGTTCACTGACACATTCTTAGAACCTGGAAGAGTTCTAGCTAAAGAGAGCAAAGGCACACCTTTAATGATGCACTTTGTTGGGCTATCGCATGGCCATCTCCAGAAGTCCTTTTGTAATAAAATTACAGACTCCCAGGAAATAGGTTGTTTAATATCTTACCAAGATTTGAGAAGCAAGAGAAGAGAGAATCTGGCTAGGAGGAGGGGCACAAGGGGCAGGGTTTGTGGAAGACAGATCAGTGTCGGGGGGAGGAGGACAGCCCTGAGCTCCTGTGACAGGCACTGAAGTGTAACAGAATGTGTCCAGAAGAAGAAGGGCAGAAATAAAAGGGATACAAGTGTGAGGGTGCCCAAGACAAACTGGAGCTCTCTCACATTTTTACCCAAGCTCAACCCTAAAGGAAGGTATTTTCAGCCAGCATAAGAAGAAGATTAAGGTCTTCAGAGTATGTATTTTTCTTGCCAAAAGATTGGTCATGTGTTTTTTTATAATCATAAAAAAGAATCCACAACAAACTTAAATGTCAAACAATAGGGGACGGTTAAGAAATTATGGTATAGCGACTCCATGGACTATGATGCATAATCATAGTTTTGAAAAATATGTAGCAACATGAAAGAATGTCTGTGGTATAGTTTTAAGTGAAGGAAGCAGCCTTTAAAAATGTGTCTATGGTCTCACTAAAACTATTTAAAAATTATTATCTGGACCAGGTACGGAAGAGAATGTAAAAATGAAAAATCAATGACTCCTTGGGGTTGTGAAATGCTCTGTGATTTCCTCATTTCACTCCATTTTTGAAGTTCTGAAATATCATTACAATAGTTTTTTATGCTGTAGGGACGGACATCCATCAATATACCTAAAGAATCTCCCTGGGCTGGTCTTCCCAGGAACCCTCGCCAAACATCAAACATCTCCCTCTGCTAAGAGGAAATTCATGACAAAGAACAATGTGTGAGTATCCCTATCAACAATTCACTCAAGATTAATTATCTACTCCATATAAAGAACTATATGCTAGGTTTCTATGAGAGAAATCAACTCCAAGCAGGAGTCAATTCTTGCTGTTACAGAGCTTATAATCCAAGAGAAGGAATCCATGACAAATATAAAAATAACTATAATAGAAGATATTTTTTAATCATAAGAAAAAATATTAAGAAAATACTAAGGAATTAACTCTGCGTTTAGTTTTTATTCTGGGACATTAGGAGATGAGTGTTTTCACAGGTACAAGGTGAGGCGGTAGGAGGAAGGGGTGTGCGGGACGAGCACAGATATTCCAGCGAAGAGGAAAGTCTCAACATGGCAGAGTGGCACCCAACACAAACAAGAGTTTATTATGGACCTGGCTTGAACATGGACTATACCTACAGGGATGCTGGCTGGGGTTGCCCTCAGGGCTTAAAACAGATGTTGGTGAAGGTTCTTGAACAGAGAAATGAGACATTCAGAGCCACAGAGTAGAAAGATTTATTTCATAGTCACAGTGGAAAGAGTCTGGGCTCAGGGACCAGACAAAATAGTTCTAAACCCCAATTCCTCCATTTATTGGTCTCATTTCCTTTGTCCCATTAACTGGTCTGTCCCTTACCCTCTGAGCCTCACTTTCCTTATCTATAAAAAGGGTAAGTCCAGCTCCTGGGTAGGTTGGTCATGAAGGCTGACATAGTAGATAGAGAGAGTAGGTTCAATCAAGACTCGATAAATAATTCTGTTCCCCTTAATTCTCGGTTCACAGAAGGAAGTGGTTGAGAAGGAGACAGGGCAGAAGGACAAAAATCACAAGACTGCTCCACGGGGCCTAGAAGATTTGGCAATGATCTGTTCATAATGGCCAAGGGGAAAGGCAAAGTCAGCAACTGAAGTTCAAGCTGTGGACCCAAAGGATGGTGGTGCTCCCTACTGAAATGGGTGTGTCAGAAGGAGAAATGGTATGAAGATTAGTTCCTGTTGGGACAATTTGAAAATTAAGGAACAGCAGCAGTCCATCTAGGAGGAAATGTCCAGAGTGAACCTAGAAATCAGGGCTCCTGGCCCAGAAGAGAGGTACAGGCTGGAGACACATGGCATATGCTCCAAGATTTTTAGTAGCTGACTATTCCTATTTCCAAGATCTGTAATGCTATCAACCTTTCTCCACTGCTCATCTTGATATATTCATCCCAAACATCCTTGTTACTGGATCAAAATACCCTATGGCATATAACATATAATCATTTTGCCTCTTGCATTTTTCTCCATGATGTATTATCTTTTTTTAACAGCTTTCTTGAGATATAATTCACATACCATACACTTAAAGTGTACAATTCATGGCCTAGGAATATTAACAGATTTTTGCAAATAACACAATTTTGGAATATTTTCATCATCTCAAGAAGAAACCACATAGGGCTTAGTGGTCACCCCCAAGTCCCCAGCCCAACCCTCAGTCATAGCAACCACTAATCCACCTTCTCTCTCCATGGATTTGCTTATTCTGGACCTTTTACATAAATGGAATCATACAATATGCAGTCCTTTGTATCTGACACTTTTTCTTAGCATAATGTTTTCAAGTTTCATGCATGTTGTAGCATGTGTAAGTACTCCATTTCTTTTTATGACCAAAGAATATTCCAATATATGGATAGACGCCCTTTTGTTTATTCATGCATCAGTTGATGGGCTTTGGGCTATTTCCACATTTTGGCTATTGTGAATAACATTGCTATGAACGTTTATGCACAAGTGTTTGTGTGGACATATATTTTAATTTCTCTTAGGTGTATACCTAGGAGTGGAATTGCTGCGTCACAAGGTTTGTTTAACTTTTCAAGGAACTACCAAACTATTTTCCGAAGTGGCTGTGCCATTAGGCAATCCCACCAGCAATGTCTATGGGTTCCAATTTCTCCACATCGTCATCAAAACTTGTTATTGTCTGTCTTTTTTATTATAGTCATCCCACAGGGTACAAAGTGGTAACTCACTATGGTTTTGATTTTCATTCCCCAATAACTAATGACATTGAACATCTTTTCATGTGCTTATTGGTCATCTGCATATCTTCTTTGTAGAACTGCTTATTCAGATGTTTTACCCATTTTTAACTGGGTTATTTCTATTTATTAGGATATGTTTTTAAAACACAGAATTTTGTCCTCTGTGCTTTCATTGTGTAAAACAGAGGTAGCACATAGGCATAAATTATTCACAACTAGAAAAGCTGAATTTTTTTTCCCTGCATTGAAACATCTATGTTCAACTCTGTGTGTGTGTGTGTGTGTGTGTGTGTGTGTGTGTGTGTGTGTGTGTGTGGTGTGTGTGTGGAAACTGGTGGCTATTGTCCTTCTGAGTAAATATTATCACATCAAAACAATGATAGTTAAGCCTGGCAGGGTGACAAAGTAATTGTATTTAATTCTTTGTTCTTGAGGTTAAAAGTTGGTGTTGCCCTTTCAGCACTGCTCATTCATAAACTCTGAAGACAAATTCAAGGCCAAAACAAGGACAATGTCCATATCAGCAAATTCATTAATCAGTGCAATATGTATATATCTATTTTAAGGCATGGCCTTGTTTTGCTGGCTTTGTCCATACCTGGTAATGTGTGTACCCCCATCTCTGAAGACTTGTTCCAAGTTTTGCTGGGGGTCAGTCATAAGTTTATTTTTAACACCTGCTATAAAATGTCCGGTTATGAGCCACTTCACTCCCAATCTTCCAGCTCCTGTGGGATCACACTACTATGTGCCGGGGTGCTATCTTCTTGAAAGCTTACCTACTGCTATGGGTTGAATCATGTCCCTCCCCCCAAATCTTCAGTACCCTAGAATGTGACTTTATTTGGAGATAAAATATTTACAGGTAGTCAAGTTAAAATGAGGTCCTTAGCGTGGGTCCTAATCCAATATGACTGGTGTCCTTATGAAAAGGGGAACTATGCACACAGAGACAGGCACACACACAGAAGGAAGACAACGCAAAGAGACACAAAAAGAAGACATCCACCTACGAGCCAGAGAGACTCAGAACGATTTCCCCTCTCAGCCCTCAAAAGGAACCATTCCACCTCAACTTTGGAATTCTAGCCTCCGAAACCATGAGAAAATAAATTTCTGCCAGCCACGCAGTCCATGGCACTTTGTTAACAGCGGCCGGAGGAAGCGAACGCACTGAGCCGTGCACTAGGTCCTGCTGAAAGCCTCAGCTGTGCTTGCTTTGGGAGGCGGGAGCCTCTCCCTCTGGGTTACTTTCTGACAGAAATTACCAAAACTGCACTGCCTGTAAACCAACGGTGGCACCCCAGTTTTTAGGCACAGTTGTTCTCCGAGTTTCTGTTCACACTTCTCTGTTCTCATTCAAGGGTTCAGACACATGCCCATGGGCACTAGGCCAGAAACCCTCCATTCCTCTACCACCACAAAGGACAATTTGGCCTTCAGTACTGGGTCAAACTTTTCCTGCCAGGCTCCCTCTCCCTTTAGAATGAGTAAGGCCCTCTTCCTTTCCCTCATCTTCCAGGAATCAATAACCTAGTCATATTGATCTGCTGTTTTTTTTTTTTAATCTGGCACCCTTGTAGCCAAGCCACCATGACATCTTGCCTAGACAAACCACACTAGCCCCCTGACGGGGCTTGCTGCCTCCAGACTTGCACCCCATCAATATTCTGTGGCACTGACCTATTTGGTGTCTCTCCTACTGGTAAGTTCTGGGAGGCAAGGGACTGTGTCTGGCTTTGATCATGTGTCCTTAGTACCTGGCACATAATAGGTGTTCAGTAAATATCCAATAAAGGAAGGGAGAAGGGGAAAGAGAGAGGGAGGGATGAAGGAAGTAAGGGAGAAAGGGAGGGAAGTGTGGACTTATATTCCCTTTTATAAACTACAGGTCTATCTTTTCTCATTTGAACATATCAGTTGAGCATATCCTTGCACTAAGGCAATCAAGCCAATACAAATAGACATGTTCAAATAATGCCAAATGGTGTGTTTTTCAAATTAAATGATACAGCTTTCTACACACAGGGCCCATCAAGATCCAAGCCAATCTCTAGAAAAAGAAGGTGTTCAGTGTTGTGTGCGTAGCTGTGGTCCTCCCTGGATTATCCTATGGGTCAGAATCACCTTACACACCTGTCACCTCTCCGCATTGACCAGAAATGCACAAGTCCTCTCTAGATTTTTGCTCTTGCCATTAAGATACTAAAGCTGTTATACCTAAGTTTGAATAAGTTGTCTATGCATTCTATTGCTCCATCTGGGGAATGGGTACATGCAAACCTTATATCCCTCCATTTTTAAAAATTATGTTAAAATACACATAACATGAATTTAACTATGTTAACCATTTTTAAGTGTATGGTTCAGTAGTGTGAAGTATATTCACACTGTTGTGCAACCAATCTCCAGAATCCCCTATTTTTTAAACAAACATTAAAAAACTAAAACCATATAAAGGAATATAAGACTTCCTAAGGAGAACTCCTAAAATATCTGCTAGATATTAAATAAAAACAAAGCATCCCATTTACAACCTTCCTTTTAAAGATACTATAGTTTTTGTGCTTTAGGGAAAAAAAAGAAGCACATTTCCTGGAAGGGGTAAAAATGATTCGGGTTAAAGGGTTAACCTGTCTGTCTTAAGAATGTCCCTTCCAAAGGGCATGCCAAATAATTACATGTAATTTTTTTTTATCCCTGATTTTTGCGAGTGCTCCTAAGGCACATAAAAAAAAAAAATGTGTATCTTTGCCAGTGCTGCCTCCATCCAATGAGCAGACATCACTGTTTTGTTTTGTTTTTTAATGTTTTGAATGATTTGGAGATTAGCATGGATACTTAACAAAAAGTACAACTTCAAATTACATGCTGCTTCATGGTGCCAAAACACTGTGCACCATCATTTTTGATGACGTCCAGCAGCACGGCACTGAGAATGGTGGTTGTTAGTCATCTGGCTTTGCAAAGCTGGAAGATGAAATTGTAAACAATGTGTGCTTAAACAGGTCATATTAGAAAAGAAGAGCATCTTAAATATGGTTTCAACTTTCTTTAAATCTAGCAATATCTTTTAATCAACAATGTGTGTATCTCAATCAATGTGACAAATAGATACTTTGTGAATTGAAGGACAATTCATCCATGGGCATCTAAAAAAGGTAATAATCACGTTTGCAAATATATATGCCAGTCACATCCAGGTCCTCACTGGCCGAGGTTTTTATTTATATACAAGCTTAACCACCATAACCACATATATGCGTGGATACTAAAATTACTTTAACTTTAGTATAGTGCTTAGAAAAAGAGCCAAACTAATCCGTCCCTGGCACTGGTCACAGATTGCATTATTAATCATGGCTTGTAGCTCACACAAGGAAGACCCAGAGGTGCACACAGAAACTGCACATAACTAAGTCCAACCCTAGTCATGATTAGGAGAAAACAAAATACTCAAAAGCAGATGACCCCAGGCCAAGTGTGAAGAGAGTACATCGGTAAAACAAAACCTAAAATGTTTTCCTGAAGATAATTCAGGAGCTCTCTATCTTGCTCCATGAATGAATACCCCAAACCCTTTACTTTCAATCCCTAAAAGAGTTGAACAACTTACATCTTTAATCTTATTTTCTTTCCAAGTCCTCAACAGTCAATCACAAAGTAGCCTTAGAGAAAGTTTCCCTAGATACCACTAAAAACACAGGTTTGTCTCCATGCAACTTTTAGAATAGATCCCGTGTGAAGAGGCTGATAGACCCAGATGTATTTGTTCATCAATCCAGGTACATGCAGCCTGGAGCTGGGAAGCAAGAGATATTAGCAGAGAAATCATTTAAGTGCAAATAATGCATGCAAAAGCAACAGAAAAAATGTTATTTGTAGGTTCAAAGACAAAACACAATCATACACACAACTGGAAAAACCCCACCTGGAAACTGCCCAGAGTAGTGCTTATCTTTAGGCACTGATAAATGGGAGCCCTTGTCTCACACCCTTCTAATTAATGAACATGATGCTTTGCCTTGTCAATCCCTCAGTTTCTTCTAATAAATGGAGGTTAAAATTTTTTCCAAGGAATAACATGACAGAAAACACAAATGTATTCATCACAAAATGTAGAGAAATGTGCCATTCTGTACCTAAAAATGGTTGTAAGTCATGTTTAGAAAGCACATGGCCACATGTACTTGGAAACAGACCGCTATGCAGGGGATGAGAGAGGTTCGGGGTGAAATGACTCACAAATTCGGGAATGCAGAGGCTTTCAGCAGCACGAAGTCACAAGAGACCATCCTCGAGGTCTCTCCTCCCCTCCACAAACAACACTGTTGACTTGGAAAGAAGATGGTGAAGAGTTTGGAAATCATTGTTTTTAATTTTTGATTCTTTGCATCCTTGTAGTGAAGGCACAAACTGGCATATGGTTGAAAATGTATTAAAGGAGAACATTCTGGTGTGCGTTGAGAAATACTGATTCTTCTAATATTTTACAGGATGACAGAGAATAAACGCTTTAAGTCGAGGAGCTGTAACTAACATCCTGATGTGAGCAAAGGGCAAGTCTGTTCTCTGCAATGACACAAAGCTTGTTAAAAGCTTAGAGGGAAACACAAGGGGATCCAGCTGTCTTAAATGCAGTAAGATCTCTCCCTCCAAAAAGAGCTAAAGGCAAGTAGTACCTAGGGCAAAAATAAGTAAACTGGCAAAATAACCCAAATGTGGCGCTCTTGACCTTTTCCAAAATGGAGGGTTTCTAAGAGGCTGCATTCAAACCAAATTTAATGTTATGATTTGGGGGGAAGCAAACCATTTAAAACCATTTAAAATATTTGAAACTCACACAAAGCAGGGTTCATCGGTGGCACAAAGAGCTGTCTTCTAAATCATTCAATCTGTGCATTTTAATGTTTATTGATTATATTTCCTTAAATATGTTTTGTAGTGTGCAGCATGCCTATGACAACCACTTGCTGCTCTTGAATTCTGAATGCCTTCCTGCAATCCCTTTCCATCAATAGATCATAGAATGTTAGAGCAGGGGCGCCTGGGTGGCTCAGTCAGTTAAGCGTCTGCCTTCGGCTCAGGTCGTGATCCCAGGGTCCTGGGACCAAGTCCCACATCGGGCTCCCTGCCCAGCAGGATGTCTGCTTCTCCCTCTCCCTCTCCCTGCTGCTCTGCCTACTTATGCTCGCTCTCTCTCTGTCAAATAAATAAAATCATTTTAAAAAAAAAAGAAGAACGTTAGAGCAGAAGATACCATAGAGATCAGTTAGAAATGCAGTTCTCAAACCTGGCTATATTTTATAGACACTTTTGGAGCTTTTAAAAATACAGAGACCCAGGTCCCCACCCCAAACCAATCAAATCGAAATTGGATGTGGGGTAGACGTATCCGTACTTTTTACAAACTCCACGGGTGGTTCCACTGGGCTGCCAGGATTTAGAACCATTGAAACAGAGTGTAGATTTGCATTGCCTGACACCACTGTCACTTGGCTGACATGTGGCTACAGAGCCCTTGAAATGTGACTGGCCTGAACTGAGACCTGTAACTCAGGTTAACTGTAAACTACATACCAGATTTCAAAGATTTAGGATCAACAACAACAACAAAAATCACAAAGTACCTCCTCAACATTTTTATATTGATTATATGTTGAAATGATACTATTTCAAATACACTGGGTTAAATAAAATATGTTATTAAAATTAACCGTTTCTTTTCACCTCCTTATAATGTGGCTACTAGAACATTTATAATTACATAGGTGGCTTGCATTTATGGCTCCCACTGTTGGACAGTGCTGGTCAAGGCTAACACTCTTCTATCACACAAAGAAACTGAGGCAGAGAAGCATAATGAGTTGAAAGCAGCACTTTGGGGATTCCCTCTTCCAGTCTTAGTCTTTTCCTGTGGCCATGAACCATATGGTTTTGCAGAGCTACGGCAGAGCTTGGGATGCCATCAATTGGATTTCAAACCTTTCTCTCTTTTGTCTTGCTAATTATTTCTTCTATGATTGGATATTAAAATCTATTTTCCCTTATGGAAAAATGTCCCCTCTCCTGTTAAGGACACACTTGTGATTTGTTATTGTAGGGTTACTCATGAAAGCAGAGTAACCAGAATGGATGCTTAAAAGTAAATCTAGAAAAACATCAGTATAAGGGAAATGCAGAGAATGGATGAAGAAAACCATTAAGGCTTTTAAGTGCTAGCTTGTGTTTTCCCATGTTGTAGTTTAGTAAATAACCTCAGAGACTCTCCGCATCCTGAGAGCCATCTTCAGCACAGTCCCTGCTCAGAATTTAGAAGTTCGAGAATTGAGAATGCTGTCCTTCCTCCCAGAAGGCAGTGTTTTTCTGGACAATGCTGTCATTGCAGGAAGGCAGATCAAGCTCTTCATGATGGCCTGCCACATCACGCCTCGCCACCCTGGTGGAAAGAGATTTTATCCTCAATGCCTTCTACCCTCCGGCGCAAGGATTAGTACCTGGTCATTCAGAGGCCAAACAGCATCATTGCTTACTTAGAGAAGGAGATCTTGTTTTGATAAAAATAAAAGGGTCCTACCAGATCTGGCAAATGGAGATAAAAAGTATTTCTTCTTATAATCAGCTAATTCAAACAAAAACAAAGATGTTTTTTGTTGCATGTGGTCTTCCCCCTTGGGAAGCCAGCAGAGAGAGATTTGCATAAAATTGGCTGAAATGTGTTGTAGTTGAGGAATCATGCAACACAGGGGCTCCTCAGTGTAATAAGAGAATAAAAGAGACCTGAATTCTGATATAAAGTGTTCACGCAAAGAGCTGGAAAGGAAACCTATGGGTCAAGCCAAATAAAAAATACAGTAGATGCACTCAAGATTTCTATTGAGATATTCTTGTTCCCCATCCTAAATACAGCATAACCAAAATGTCATCTTAAATCAAATATGTGGTGCTCTGGAGCCCCCTATGTTGCATGCATGATTTCTATTACCTATGATTAGTCAACTTTTGCCAGTCAAACCTCAAAGAGCATACTTGTAGACTCAACTCACTTCTGATGTAGTAACATTCACCTCCAAACACTCTCGTATATACCGACGTAGAAAGATAATATACTAGAGACAGATTCTGGGCTTTAAAAGTACATTTGCCAGAATGAAAATAGCACTTGTTGCTCTATTCGACACAAAGAAAGATGATTTACTTAAACTTTAAATAATTTTTCAGATCCCTTCTTCAAAGGTGATTAAGAAAAGAAAAGAAGTAACAAAAGTTACTGCCTTATCCTACAGGAGTCTTTTAGAACATCTTTAAGTTCTGCCTGGTTTTTAGTCTCAAATGAAATCTGGAGGGTGCTGTTTTACAGGGCATGTCTAATAATAATGGTGAAGAATAAGAAGAATGGCTTTCCAATAAGGAGGTCAACGTGAAAAAAAATTAGCATTACGAATATATCAGAATATACAGAATAGAAATTACAGTTTTATGGTCAGGGGATTCATTCAAAAGATCTGATAAAAATTGTCTTTGAAAAGTTAGTGATCAAAAGGCTCAAAAAGAGCAAAGCATCCAAAGCCATGGGTTATGTTTCATTTACGACCATTTATGGCAGCCTGGCTCATGGAAAGAGAACCCGACCTGGAGGCCGGGACCTGGCTTTTCGGCTCCATTTGGCACTCTCTAGCTGTGGGCCTTGGTGAGCCAGGGGACACAACCAAGCCTTGGGTTCTCCTCTGCAAAGTGACAAGGTTGGTCTATCAATGAGAAGATCTCCCCAGCTCCAGCTCTGCATATGCTATAGCAAGCCTTTCTATCTCGCCATCAGAATCCCTGGTCCAAAAGGAATTCTTCCTCTCCAAGATTAGTTCAAACCAAACGCCAATATGGTAGTTTTCAATCCTTGTTAATTTTAGGGTAGAGATTAAAAATGTAAACCTTGAGGAAACAGAAGGAAGCAACTAAAATATGTGTTTTTAAAGTGTTAAATTGATTCTGATCTATTTCTCAGAAAATATAAATGAGCAATAGAGTGAGCTTGACAGAAAGAAATACAGAAATGCCAACGTAACATCTTATACATTCCGAAATTTATCCAAACTCTGTAAGTTTTATTTTCAAAGTCCCAGAGTCTCAATATGAGCTTCAAAAAATTTTACTCTTGTTTCTGGCATACTGTTATCACTACCTGAAAATGTGTAAAAGCCTTCTCGTTCTTTTTTCTCTTATGTTAAATCCATGATTTGCGATTCCCAACAATGGAATACTAATGGATCCTCAAAATCACTAATTGCCCATTTTTTCCTAATTACAAAATATAAGAACTTTTTAGTGAAAACATTAAACATGATGTCATTTTTAAAGTGTAAGAGTTTCTATTTAAAGCAATGCCACAAAACAGGTAGCTTATTTAGTTTACAAATAGCAATACAAAAAGATTCTTTAAGTCTGTTTAGCATATCTGAAAGTGATTCTTTCCCACATTTAAATGTTTGAGGCTACTGCCCCCCAGTTCATTACCTTATCTCAGTTGCATAATTTTCGTAAATAGCATTCAGAGAGATAGTACTAGATATATATTTTTAAACACTAATTTATAAAAAGCATTGGTAGATTCCCATAATACAGCTGGTAGTCAAACTGGACAAGATAATGAATTGACTGAGATCATTGCTCCATCTTCATCCAAGAAAGCTGCCTCTAAAAAAAGATCTTAAATTGCTGTAGAAATCCAATTTGTAAGAAGCAAAAGAAGCGCATAGATGGGAAACACCAACCATGATCACATTAATTTTGTGACTAACAGCACTGCCTTGAAGTGAAGAAGGAAAAAAAAAAGATGATAAACATAATAAGTCCACTCAAATCCCCAATTTTAATCTAACAACACAATCAGAAGAAAACCAGCTACAAACACAAAGTTCATGTCTTGAGGACACAGCAAACATCACTTTCCCACAAAACAATTTTCAGCTTAATAAGAAACAAACTCCAAGGTTAAGGAAATACTATGGAAAGTGATGCATCATTGCTAAAAGGCAAATTATAGTAAGAAATCAGGAGACCAGGAACTTGACATTGGTACCAACAGCCATGGAAAGTCCATGATCGATTGGTTTTGAATCCGCAGGTGTGGGAAACTGACAAATAGTTGCATGAAAATCTTCAACCTACGGTAACTGAAAAACTATACAGGAAAAGTCTCTGGCAAACTACCATTCAATTAACCTCCTATTCAAATCAAAGATGCAATGTCAGACATGGGTCCATGTTTTTGTGGGAATGTTCTAATAAACTATCTACTTATGTAGAAACTATATAAGGTCACAACTGACTTCTTATTGACAGGCAGTTTATGGATATCAGCAATTTACATTCAAAAACAGCTTGAAGATATTGTCAATTGAGCAAACATGTTTACCCTCAGTAAAGTTGAAAAATACAACTTGTTACGCATCAGTCAGGATTTTAAAATAACAGATCTATATAAAATGATGCAAAGGAAAATGAGGACATTTATAGGGAGGCACCAGTGAGTTCTATTATTGTTTTCTTTTTAAGTTTTAAAACCAAACTAATAGCTGATATTCAATCAACAGCATCGTACTTCAGGAGAATACATATTGAGGTCTGGATGTGGAGAATTTTTTTTGTTGTTTTATTTTCATTTTTAGCTTTCTTTTTTCAAAAATCCCTTTCTTATTAAAACTTAAGTACTTATTAAAGTGATTCATGAAGGCCTGTGGAAAAAGGAATTCTTACCTGACACATTATTTAACATGCCTCATAGCTCCCCCCCTGCAGTTCACACGCCCATGAACATTATTTTACCTAGGAAATAATGGTCTTATTCACACACACACACACACACACACACACACACACACACACCTTCTACACAAAATGCTACCAAGTCCCAGGAAACTGACAAAAGCAACATTAAAATTCGGTGTGCAATAAGAATTCCATTTCTGAATTCCATCTATGAAAACAAGATTAGCCTCATTTAACCAACTGCAAAGTTCCTTTCTGCTTCATAAGCATAAGAAACATCATCTTACCATTATTTGTAGAATAAAATCAGCAACGTGTTGCTTCCTGCAGTCACCAAATCAGGTTTTTTTCTTCCTTTCTTTCTAGTAACTTCTTTTTCACCAGCAAGATTAGGAAGAAAATAAATCTTTGAGTATTTGCGTCAGAATTTCAGACCACAAGATTGTGAAACTAGTTCTTAGTTTAAAAAAAAAAAAAAGAACAGGTCTGGTAATTTACAATCACTTCTGCAACCCAGAGGTACCTCTCCTGGACTCCGGTACCTCCTTTCCTCCCTCATTCGCTAAGTTTCTTTTACTAATGAGACTAATTTTTCCAGTAGCCTTGAACTCCCCAGATTTAACTGACATGGAAAATGTGACTAAAAACTTGTAGAACTGTCTAGCCTCCAACCCTACACAGAATCAACTTTGTTGGAAGTGTGGAAGAACACCTCGCAAGCAGCTACTTGCTCGTTGAGACTCCTGCACTAGCACTACAACAGCACAGAACACCAAAGAACAGTGCGCCATCTAGCTAGCAAGTTCCACTCTCCGTTGTAGAAGGGGGGACACCTTCAAACCCTGGGAGTTAAGAACTTGTCAGGGTTCAGTTGCTCTAAAGGTCCAATTGTTTATTTAAATAAAAAAAATATCGCTACTGAGATAATCCACATCGAGTGGATATGGGAAAATTTAGGTTATAATGGCACTACAAACTTTTACATCTAACTTTGATTTACAAGATAAAAGCAAGTTTTAAATTAAAAGGGCTTTCTGTTAATAGAGCTTATTATTCTGAAGACGGGGAATGATTTTCTTCGAAAGTTGTCCCTGGGTGCATGCCTATTATCTTTGCTTTCCCCCTTCCACTAATGAGCATTTATCTAAAGAGCCTGTTAATCCTCTGATGTGTGCTTCTGGTCAGAGGTAACAGTTTGAATAAAACCACTAATCACTGATCACTAAATCACTGATCATTAATCACACTCTCCAGTGCTGGTGACCCGGGCCATTTTTTTCCGTTAGGTCTATGCATCACAAACAAGAAGTTTAACATTTTAGATGCACATGCATTCTGCAGGGGTTATACTATTTCATCTCTAGGTGTGAATAAATAATAAATACTGCCACAAACTTGGGGAAGGATGTCAATTAGACCCCAGACAGAAGTTTCACAAATGCCTACTCGACAGTATGGCTGTTTTACTTGGAAGAAAGTAGATCTGATTATAACAAAACATGTGTTCTTCACGAAATTCCCACATACTCAGAATATAAATGTTCCTTAATTTAGCTTCCGCCAACTTCAAATCAGAGAGCACCCAAATCCTCTGCCCCACTCAATCCAAAACTCTGTCAGTAGATTTTTTATTTGATTTCTGCTGCACACACACACCCTCCCCCCACTAAGAGCTCTTCTTACTTTTATCCCTTCAACACATCACACAGTGTTTTTACTTCAACTGTCAGATAGGCAGATTCTGACTCAATTCTAGGACTTAAGTATTCAACTTTCTCTTTAAATATAGAAACTTAAGATTAAGAGAAAGAAACACATACACCAATTTATTGTAAGGTGCTTTGGGTTCAACGACTCACATTCCCTCACTATGCAAATGAAACGTTGAATCTTGATTCTTTTGGCTAAATCTGATTTAATCAGCATCTTCACTTCTTCCCTCTTCAGCTAAACGGTTGGAGAAGGCACTAGGTAAAATTCAGTACTTTGTTTGCAGTGGGTGTGTTGCTTTCCTAAGTCACCACAGGGACACAGTATTATCATAAGGGCTCTAAACGTTTTCTAGATGCCTTTTCTATCAGGACTGAGCATTTTCGCCCTGGAGTTAGAGGGCTTGCTGGTGCCTTCCTTAAATAATAGAAAAGGGCAGATTGTGTGTGCCTTGATCAGGTACCGTGCTCCGCTCAGACACCAGAAGCTCTTACGCACACCCCGGGGACAGTGATCGCCCTAGGGAAAGCAATAAAAGGCGGAGGCGGGGCCAGAGTGATAACGGTGTGGGCGGGAGAGGGGTTAGAGAACGAGGGGTACGGGGAGGAGAGGGCAATAAAGATGCCCAGGGATCGGGCGATTGTATGAGTATGTTAGGAGTGGGATGGAAAGCAGAGTTGCTTTGTCAGCATTTCTAAACCCCGAACTCTTGAGTATCTGAAGCTGTTAATCAAACACTTACTGGCCTGCAGAATGACGTAATGGACTTGTATCCAGCCTTTATTCCTTGACACATGTCAGAGAGGGAGGAAAAAATAAAAATCAAACACACCCTGAGGACTCTGACAACGCAAAATACAAGCAACCCACTCCAGTTCCTGGCCTTGAACAAGCATCAAGTGGGGGTGGCACCCGTTCAGGCAAAGTTGGGGAGGGGGTGGGCGAGGTCTGAGGCTTTCTCTACCGGATACTCCCTCCCCCCCGGAAATAATTCTATGGCAAAGAAGAAGTGGGATGCAGTCGCCGGGAGAAAACGTGTCCTTGGTTCCTTCGCGCGTCTTGCCCCTCTAAGAACTTCGTGAAAAGTTTAAGCGGTTGCGTGGAGAATCTGCCGGAGAGGAAGGCTCCGCCGCCGGGTCCTGGGAACTGCCACCGCGCTGCCGCGGCAAAAGCGGGAGCTGTCATTTGGGGCAGCGGCGGGGAAGAGGTAATGATGCCAGTGAGAACCGGACGGAGGCAGGAGACGGCTGCAGGAGTGAAAGCGAACAGAGCCGCGCCACTCTCGAGCTTTCTGCGCCTGGAGCGAAAGCCAAGTGCCCTTCAAGGGCCACGTCCCCTCCCCGGGCGCGCGCGCCCACCAGCTGCGGCGGGCAGCGCTGCGGGAGAGGTGGCAGCGGCAGGCTCGGCACCGGGAGGGAGCGAGCCCCCCGCGCGCGCGCGCGCGCCCGCCCGCCCGCCCGCCCCCTAGGTGACCCGGCGTCCTCGCCGCGCCCGCTGGAAGTTTGCAAACTTTCTCCGGGGGTTCCGCCGCATCACGGGGAAGTTGGGGACGCGGGGGGAGGTTCCTGGCTCGCCGTCTCCGCTGCCACCACCGCTGCCGCCGCTTGACCGCACTTCTGGAGGGTTCCGCACCTTGCCAGGTCTCTGGAGGCAAACACACACCCCCGATTCATAACTGTTCCCCGTGTCAGGGAAACACACGCGCGCTCCCACACACGCACCACGCCGGGGAGGACACGGCGCTCGCTCCACGTTAGCATCCCTCCAGTCGCACGGCGCGGCGGCCACCGAGACGCGCTCCGGAACGGACACGGCGTGGGGTCTCTGGAGTGGCCTCAGGACACAGCAGAATTCCACAGTCCACCAGCATTTGGGGCCGGACTTCCCTCTGGTCCGCCAAAGTGTTTACAAACACAGATCACCCTCCAAAAAAATGCATCGCATCTTCCCTACTCCTTGCCCTGTGACCTGCCCACTGGACCAAGTAATCTCGCGGCTGCTGCCGAGAACCAACCCCTGCAAACCAAGTACGCTCCCGAGATGGCTCCCGCGGCAAGTGCAACAAAAGTAGCTAAATGCAAAGGCCCCAGAAGTGGCCGAGCCGTATTTTTAGGAACTTACCAAACAAGTGTGGAGAAGGCAAGAGCCGAGCCCGGGTGAAGGGACCACGTTGGACTGAGCAAAGATTACAATACATTCTATTTAGAGTGCATTACATCACCCCCCCGGTGACGTCACGTGGGATTCCTGAACTTCTAAATCATTGCGGTCCGCCAGGGAGGGAGAGGAGGGGCGGGGCCGCCGCGCGGAGGGGGCGGACCCCGCCCCGGCCCGCCCCGCCCCCGCCCCAAGAGCGGACCCTGATGCACCCGCCGGGGAGCGGCGGCCGCAGCGGCGACCGCGCAAGCAACAGCTTGTAGAGCCCAGCGCCGTGTGACACGGCTCCCTGACATTAGTGGTGTGAGTCAGCTTGGAAACAATCCTCACGGTTTTAGACAGGACCACAGAGGAGGTACGGACACGGGCTCTCCTCCGAGCAAGGCCTGGTAGCGTTTGAAAGGTGTGGGGATGGAGACAGGGGGTAGGGGTCTAAGAGGGTGCTAAAGGGTGCGGGATGAGACTTTCTGCAAACAGAAATGCAAGACGCTCCCCCCTTCCCCCACCAGCAGATGTCCAGCTCCAATTCGCCTGCGACAGTCGTGACCTCATTAGAGTGTTCCCTGAATCCTGCCTTCCCAGAATACTCACTCACACCCCTTTTCACCGTCCCCTACCCCACCTCACCTCCAAGGGAACAACTTCTTTACTGTGCACCCTCACATGGAAAACACAGCCCCCACCTTTTCCAAGACCCCTGCTTCATGCGTCTGAGAAGCTGGAGGGGAGTTTCTCCAGGACGTGAAAGGTGAATCACAGCTAGAGCCAAGTGATGAGCCTGATTTAGACTCAGCGTCAGAGCCGGAAGGGCCCTTGGCGATCACTTCCAGAGCCTCCTCGGTAACTCGCCCAAGCTCACAGGCTGGCAAGTGGCAGAGCCAGAGCCAAAATGCAGGATCCGGGCGCCTGGTCTGCAGTATCTTCCTGACAGCTCCGTGAGAGAAAGAGCCTGGCGTTTTCAGCATCCGCCAGTCACCATCCCCGTCCCCAGTTGATTTTCCATTCGGATTTCTCCTTGTGAGCAGGACACAAAGGGAAGGCATAGGCTAAATTCCGGCCGATCCAAGATGACCACTGTCATCCTTGCAGCGTCTCACACTTCACAAAGCACTCGCACTCATGTGAATGCCCTTGATTCTCAGAACCACGGAGCACAGGAAGGAGAAGTAGGGCAGGTGTTATTATTATCCCCATTTTACAGGTGAGCAAAGGCAGACTCCAGGAATTAGGGAGCTGGCCTGAAGTCACTTGGGCAAGTGGTGGCACTGGGACCACCCCAACCCCTGTTTTCCAACCCCAGATCCCAACTGGGCTCCTTTCTAGAACCAGGGGTGAGCACTCCATTCTCATGGATTATTTGGTGGTTAGAATCTCTGCTACCATTGTGTTGGCTTGGAATCAGAGTTTTGCTTAGGAACAGTTTAGCCCCCATTAACAAACAATAATCATTCCTGACATTTATGTAATATCTAACATTTATATGGCACCTCTTATCCCAGTGCATCATAACCATGACTGTGCAGTTTGCCAGAGAATCATGACTGGGCTGGCTAGGAATTGTAATGCTTTGCCCAGATCATCACATACTACTTCTGAGCTGGTTTTGACCTACTAAATAGAAGAATTTTGTATTTCCTTTCTGTTTTTAAGTGTTTAAACAACTCCGTCGGTGTTCCTTGAGACCATAGGGCTGGCGACTCTGTTTCTTACAGCCTTATTCAGAGCTCATCACTGAGTTTTCCATTTGTTCTTTTCCACATGTAGCCGAGAAGGAACTGCAAAAGAAGGGCTCCAGTCCTAACTTGAAATCTTAACCAATAAAACTTTAAATATGACAGCTCAATTAGCTGGGTTTAGAGAAGGAAGCAAAAGCCTCCTGAGGAACAGTCTTCTTGTCTGCATTCCCACTCAATAATGAGGAGAGCCTTTTCCACCTAAAGCACATAATCTACCTCCTTCTCTAGCAAAGAAATGTGAGCCAAACAGGGAACAAACTTGAAACAGAAAAGGGTTACGGCTTAACGTTTCAGAGCTCAAAGAGCTAATCTTTTTTCCCAGTTGACAAGTTTGGACCAAAGGAATAAAATGAAGAATTGAATAAGCAAAGATGAAGTGATAAAATATTTAAAACCCTGTAAGTAGTTAATCAACATATAAATTTAAAACACTTAATTCCCAGTATTCTCTAAACAGAAGCATATATATATACATATATATGTGTACATATATATATATGAGTTTAAATGCAAGTAGCTCATCAATTTCTAATACTATCCAAATCATTTGTTGATCTTTAAAAATGATTGCTGAACTTTTGTTTGACATGCTGCCACTAGGTAAACAATGGCCCTGTCTGAGCCATGACTGACATAGGAATACACAGGGGAACTTTTCCAATGACTTCCCCAATATCTTGATAATCATTAGGCTATATGGAGTCTCAGTAGGTAGAGAATTTCTCTTAATATCAGCAATATTGTTCATGGTGTGGACTCCTCTCTCAGCATCTGCTGAACTGACAGCAACTTCATTCAAAATGTTTCCATCCATTGTATTACAGGATGTGTGTGTGTGTGTGTATCTGTTACCAACTAAGTCACACACAAAAACTTTCTCAATGTAACTGAAGAGGAGAAGTGGTGTTTATGAGTTTGGACTCTAATGTCAGACTGCCGGAGTTCAAATCATGGCTTTGCTACTTGAGTTTTAACGAACCTCTGGGTCTCAGTTTCTTCGTCTATATAATATGTTGATAATCATAAGTAACTCAAACAAATTAAGAATTGTGCTTGGCACAGGACAAATGCTATGTAAGTACCTGCCCTCATTTTTATTAATGAAAGCAATGTGGCTAATGCCATGATGATAGGGCATTCAGTGATTTTAGCAAACTTGACCAAATAAATGAAAAGAGGACCTGTTTCCCCATACTTCTCCCAGCCCCCACACTAACCCCTGCATGCACCATCTGTACCAAACAGGCTCTCATCTGTCAAATCATGCCCACAGAACCCTCATGTATGTAGACTAAAATTCTTGCATGGCTCATGCTCATCCTGTCTCTTCCAGGATCCCTCAGAGTTGAAGTCCCGTGGAGGCTGCAGTTCCCAGAAGCAGCCATGGAAGAGCATCTCTAGGGGTAGGTACTTCAGCTGGTGGTGGCCATAACCTGGGGCATTTGGCTGCTGGGGTGCCAGTATCACCTCCAGGAATGTCATCTCACCCCCTAGGACTCCATCCATTATGGCCTCGTGGACATGTGGAGAGGGGCATCCTGATAACAGAGTCAAGGTAAACTGGATGGGGTACCACCCACCCAAGGTCCTCCTTCCCAATCCCACCTCCTTCCCCAGGTAGGGGCACAGGCACAACCCCACAGGTAAGGCACAACATTGGATGGACCTATAAAGGAGCAGACTGGCACCCATACTGGCTAGTGAGAATAGACGAGACCCCATGCTAGACAAAGGGTTAATCCTTTAGTTGATGGACCAGAGGACAGTCCAAGGGAGAAGCCTGAGCAGCTGGGCCACAGCCTTACCAGTGCTTACCTCCTGAATATCAGATCTGAATGGAACCATCTCCTCAGATGGAGAAAAAAAAAATCCTTTAGCTTTGTGCTTTGGATTCAGTCATTTTTCCAACATTCAACAAAGGGTGGCAGGTCTTCCCAGTGCTAGGGATTAAAAGAAGAAAAAGGTCTCCTTCTTCCGAGTTTCTAGGCTCCTGGAGAAGTCATCAAACTTAGTAGCGTAAGAAGCACTTGGACAATTTGTTTTTAGGGTGAGATTTCCCCAGGAGTTTCAGTTCAAAGCTCTGGCATTGGGCTCAGGATTCTGCATTTGTGATTCTGATGCAAGCACCTGGGGACCCCACTTTGAGTGATTCTGGTTTAGAGAATTCATAGATGGACAGTGACCCAGGAGAAAACTGGGGAGGGAACAGAAGAGTCTGCCACCTGCAACACTAAAAAATAGGTATATGACCCCGGGATCATATACTTGAAATCAATCCTGTAGCTGCTTCCCATAAAGACACACATACTCCTTGAGAAGGCTTCACCGCATCCCTTCTACAAACACCCACTCAGAGGGATCTTTCCTATTTATTTTTTCATTCAAGGTTTTTTGTGGGGGGTTTTTTGTTGTTGTTTTTTTAATTGAGTTAACACTGGGAGTGAAAAGGATTCTAGGTTTGTGGTGAAACCCCTAGCTGTGCTCCACTGGAAAGTTTCTATCTCTTCTATGATGAATCTGCACCAGGTTTCTTCATTATCTTTTCTTCTTTAAAGTAGGCTCCACTACCTAGCATGGAGCCCAATGTGGGGTTTGGACTCATAATCCTGAGATCAAGACGTGAGCTGAGATCAAGAGCTTAACCGACTGAGCCACCCAGGTGTGTCTTCATTATCTTATTTGAAGGGGTAAAGATTTTCAGACAAAAGGAACTGCAAAATGTATCCAGAGGCAGCAACAGCCACAACATGGCTAGCTAACACTTACCAAGCATTTACTATGTGCCATGCCTTGGGCTAAGACCTTTATGTGTATTCTTTCAGTTATTCCTCACAATAACCCTATGAGGTGGTTGGAACCATTCTCATTTTGTGATGAAAAGATGGTTTTATTTATTTTTCTAATTTAAATTTTAGTTAACATACGGTACAATATTCGTTTCTGGAGTAGAATTCAGTGATTCATCACTTACACACAACACCCAGTGCTCATCACAACACATGCCCTCCCAAATCCCCACCACCCATCTAGCCCATCCCCCCCACCCCTCTCCGTCAACCACCCTCCGTCAACCCTCAGTTTGTTCTCTGTCGTTAAGAGTCTCATGGTTACTTTCCCTCTCTCCTTTTTCCCCCCTTCCCATATGTTCATCTGTTTTCTTTCTTAAATTCCACATATGAGTGAGATCATATAGTATGCCTTTCTCTGACTGACTCGTTTCACTTAGCATGATATACTCTAGCTCCACCCACATCATTGCAAATGGCAAGATTTCATTTTCTGATGGCTAATATTCCATTGGAGATATATAGATAGATAGATAGATAGATAGATAGATAGATAGATAGATATACACCACAGAGAAGACAGTTTTAGAGCAGTGAGTAACTTGCCCAGGATTGCACATCTGGTGTGTGGCCAACCTGGGAAAGGGACCCAGAAGACTGGTACCAGTACCAGCACTTGCTGAAGCCTGATGGGACATGGAGCTTGTGCGGAAACAGAGATTCAGCAGTGTGCCCACTGTTCCCTCCCACCTCATTTGCATGCAGTACTACTGATGCTGCATGGTCGTTCAATGAGACCCAAAGTGGGTGCGAAGTAAGCCTGTTTCATCCGTGGCTGAGCGGCCTGGAGAGAGGTGGGCACTGACAGCCCTGAGAGGCCATGCTTTCCTTTCAAACCAGGACTTTCTTGGAACACAGAAAGAAAAGGCCACGGCATTCGAAGAAACACAAATGAATAAGGAGTCCTATCTTACTCATGTTACACTGCTGTGCTGGCCAACCAATCACATACACTGAAAATGATGACATAAAAGAAAAGGGAAAGATGGGGCAGCCCTCACTTCCTTTTTCTTTCAGTCTTTCCTTACTTATGAGGAAACAGAAGACAGAGTTCTGGCAGAATGTGTGCACATCAAGAACTAAAATAAAGACAGCTGAGTTCATTTTGTGCAGTGTTTCCACTGCTTTGGTAAGAACAAAATACATGCCCACATAGGAGCCATGAAATACAAATTGTGTATTTGTATTTGAGGACTAATTGGATTTGAGGACTAATGATTCCACATACAAGTTAACTTATATTTACATTTATAACTGACATTGCACAATATAAAGATTAATGGTAAAATGAATGCTAATAATTTAATATTTAAATTTTGTGTTACTTAGAATGACACATTAAATAACAAATTAAAAACATCATGACAGGGCACCTGGGTGGCTCAGTCGGTTAAGCGACTGCCTTCGGCTCAGGTCATGATCCTGGAGTCCCGGGATCGAGTCCCGCATTGGGCTTCCTGCTCAGCAGGGAGTCTGCTTCTCCCTCTGACCCTCTTCCCTCTCGTGCTTTCTATCTCTCATTCTCTCTCTCTCTCAAATAAATAAATAAAATCTTTAAAAAAAAAAACATCATGACAAGTCAAGAGATTAGCTCTGAAAGTGAGGAAAACCTTTTCTATTTAATGTCTTTTTTTTTTTGAGAGAGAGAGAGAGTGCAAGTGTGAGCAGGGAGAGGGGTACAGGGAGAGGGAGAGAGAATCTCAAGCAGACTCCATACTCAGTGCAGAGCCCAAGATAGGGCTCTATCTCAGGACCCCGAGGTCATGACCTGAGATGAAATCAAGAGTCCAACGCTTAACTGACTGAGCCACCCAGGCACCCGTCTATTTAATATCTTTAATGACACTTTCCTCCTGTCTTTTGAACAAGGGACCTTGCATTTTTCGTTAGCACTGGGTCCAAGAACTATATAGCCACCTCCAAACAGACAAATAATTGATGATATCCATCATGCCCCCAGATCCGTGCTCAGTATGCTGAGCGTATAGGCGAGCAGAGCAGGAGGTCTAACACAGCCTCAGTTCTGTCACTTACTGAGTGTTGTGACCATGCCCAGTCTTTTAACCTCTCTGAAGTTCAGATTCTTTCTTTACCTGTAAAATGGAACTAATATGCCTGCCAGGATATTATAAGAATTGAATGAGTTAATATATGTAAAGTGCTTAAAACAATGCCTGGTACATAATAATTACTGAAAACAAAGTTAGACGCTGTTATGCCTTATAAGGTTTGGGGGAGAATTTAATAAAATAATCTATGTCAAGTGCTTAGCACTATTTAGCATTTAGAATGTTTTCAGTAAATGTTATATAACATTGCATGGAAGCTATAAAACAGAGGTTATATGGATGAGAATGGAGGAAGCAATCCAATTAGTCCTCAAATTAAGGGCCTTAGTATAAGCCACTTGTATTCAAAGGAGAAGGTACAGTTACAGCAACAAATCTGCCCTGAGCTTGTGGGCAATAGAGCAATTTTATACAAGCTGATGTTCTAGTTGAAGCGATCACAATTTTCCCTTCTAGTCTTGACCTACACATGCATTTTACACCAATAGTTGTATAATGATATTAATTCTTATGTGGTTTAGATTTTCTAGAATAATTCCTTAAAATCCCAACAGGTATAGCTTGAAAATGCCATGTTTTTGCATCGGAGGTGAGGGTACATATCAACTCTGAAATGTTTAACAAGGGACAGCCTGGTCACTTGACTCAAGCTTGGGGAACCTCATCTGGAAAGTCATCGCTTGCTGACGGCTTGACCTATTCCTATAGGGAATTACTGTATTCACCACCTCATAAAACTTAACGTTTTATTTTTAACCTGGCTGAAAATCAAAACCTTCACCTATCCCAAAGAGTATTAGAATGTTAACATCCCTATAAAAGTTACACTTATCTTAATGTGTTCCTTTCTTTTTTTTGAGACTTAATTAAATGAAAAACTACTTTTTTTTCTGTCTTGAGATTAAGGGAAAGAGATTGACACCTGCTCTGAATAATGTCCCAGAATAATAGTGCCGTGTCAGCACACTCCAAAAATTTCAGTCATTTCCTTAAGATCAATGGTAAGTGGAAAGTAACGGTTGTACAATAATTAGGAGTGTTTTATATATAGGGAAGGTTCATTTAGACTAAAACATTATTGATATCACATAAATTAGTATTGAACGTCACCTCACATGAACTGGTATTTCACATACCACCTCTTTTTATATCATCGTTAACCACATGTTTAACTCATGTAATGCTGACGTGGAAGGTTATTCTCGTCTCTTTAGGGGCATTCATAAGTACCTTATTTAAATGATTCTTGAGAATTTCAGTAGCTTTTAAACCTAATTGATCAGCGATTCCTACTCATTCTTACATGATATAGAATATTTAAAATGTGGAAAGTTACTCTCATCCTCGTTTGAATCATGAAAATTAACCACTGAAGAAGTCAGAAAATATAAAGCTTCCCTATCCCCCCATTCTCCTCCCCCACCCTGATTTTAAAATATTCTGTCTATAGCTTTCACAACAGTGCCCTTACTTGACACTTAAAGAGAATGCAGTACACAGAGTACACTGGGATATTGTGCTGTTTAGAAAAACCATCTATTTTCAGGACCGCCGTGGCTACTTAATGTTATGCCGAAGTCTGAGAAGAAGGAAAGAACCCCATTATTTGTGTGTACCACCTCCAGTGCAAGCCCATTATATATTTTATCTCATTAAATCCGGACAACTCTGGGTGGAAGAGGTTATTGCTCCTATTTTATTGATGGGACTACTGAAGCTCAGAGAGGCTAAGTAATCTGACCAAGGTCACACAGCTAATAAATAAGGCAGCTGGGTTTCAAACCTAGTTCTGACTCCAGAATCCCCACCATCCATCACATCCTGCCACAGCAGCCTTTATTTCAAGACACTCCATCTCTCCTTTTAACCCGCCTGCATAATAACATTTTACCATTCTGTTGAGCAACCCATCAACGTGTGTGTGTGTGTACATACTCTAAGCAAAGGCTGGAAACTGCCTTGCCTCTCAGCCTATGGAGCCATCATTTTGTTGGGAGTTGTATTCCTTCATAGACTGAGTCCTGTGTTTGTGGAGGGGAGCAGTAGACCTATTGGTGACGGGCAGGGGACCCTGCATAGCAAGATCTTGGCTAGGATAGGTAATCCAGGTATATCATGACCCTGCTTGTGTTTGGGGCACTATGGTCTTCCCACAGCACTTATCATGAGAGTATTATGAACATAGTTTTGACCTTAGCCCCACTGACAAGACAAATCAGTGAAGGCACACAAGACAAATCAGTGAAGGCAGACAAGGCAGGGGTTGCTGGTATGGAGGCTAGAGGAATACTCAAAACACTGAATTTGCCAGAAGAAGACAGATGCAAAAATACTTAAGGCTCCTGGAATCCTATTTATTTATTTCATTGCAATAGTGGCTCATTCATTTTCCTTTTATGGACTCAGATCTGGAGGATGCTATATAAAAATAAAAGGTTTAAATTAGGATAACACCTTGAGAAATACAAGAGCTTGCTCTTCCTCTCCATAGCCAGAGAGACCCCTTATGGTCTCTCTCATTTTTTTAAAGATTTTATCTCTGTATTTATTTAGAGAAAGAGAGAGAGAGTGAGAGAGCATGTGCGAGAGTGGGGGATGGGCAGAGGGAGAGGGAGAATCTCAAGGAGACTCCGTGCACTGAGCGTGGAGCCCAACTCGGAATTCAATCTCACGACCCTGAGATCATGACCTGAGCCGAAATCAAGAGTCAAATGCTTAACTGACTGAGCCACCCATGCCCCTCTCTTTCATCTTTTTAATGGAAATATTTTTATTGTTCTGCAGATTAGAAAAGTAACACAGGCTTGTAAAAACCTCAAGTAACACAGGAGTGTTTAACATAGAAAATAAATTTCTCCTTATAATCCCATCCAGAGATAACCACTATTAATCTGATGAATATCCTTTCAGAAATTATACATATAAACATAAAATGCATGCATGTGATCAAGCTATATATTCTGTTCCCAGACTGCCTTTTCCCACTGCACAATCTATTGTGGACATCTGTCCGTGGGAATACTCTAATTTGGCATCATCCTTTTTTATAGTTATATAAGATTCCATTGTTTGGGTCTAATCAATTCACTAGAATGGATATTCATGTAGTTTCCAATTTGTTGCTATTATAATCAGTACTACAATGGACACCTGTCCATGTACTTGTACATACATATGTGACTACTTTTCATAGAAGTGGCATTGCAGGGTCCCAGGCTACACATGTCTTAAATGTTGTGACATACTGCTTGATAGCCCATCGACTGGCTGTCCAAACTGCAATGAGCAAGAGTGCCTCCGGTCCCCACACCCTTGTCAATAGGGTGCATGTCTTAAGAGTTAGAAGTCTTACATGAGATACCAAAAAGATGAAAGTCTATCTGATAAGCAAAACTGAAATTGGTGGTTTCTACAGAGAATTCTACAAAGGGAGGACTACACAACAAATGTATGAGATTTTAACCACAGAATTCACTCATAAATCATCTGAACAACAGCTAACCTTGATTATTTTGAGTAAGTGTAAGTATGTCCCACACATCTCAATTAGGATAACCCTATGAAGCGAGTATCATTATAATCATCCTCTTACATTCTACAGCTGAAGGAACGTAATTAGAGAGACAGTAATTTGCCCGTATGACTAGTAAGAGGTGGAACTGGAATTTTTATCTTCATTTTTTTATTGTGGTAAATATATATAACATGAAATTTAACTTTTTAGCCAGGTTTAAGTAACAATTTAGAGGCATGAGGTACATTCATACTGTTGTGTAATGATCACACTATGTATTTCCAGAATGCTTTCATTATCCCAAAGAGAAACCCTGTACCCACTAAACAGTAACTCCTCGTTTCCTCTCCCCACCCCGGGCACTGAGATTTGAGCTCATGAAACCTGAGGTTAAAGTCCAAGACTTAAATACCAGCATCTATTGCTTTGAACAGTTCCACCATTTTCTCCTTCATTGTCCACCTGAATTAAACTCAGGTTTCAGTGTTTTCTTTCATGAGTAGGGCCTTGCGTGGTAAAGTAACAGTAGCCACGGGATACTTCCAGAATAACGGGAGGCTTTGTGACAAAGGTGGGATCCTCGGGCACAAGTCAAGCCTTAACACTGCTGATTTACCATTCCTGAACTTGCCCGTGGTACTTCTAACCGCTAAACACGAAGGCCAAGGTTTTATGTTAAGCTGATGAATCAGTTTTTTAATAAAAGGAAGAACAATTTTTATCCCGATTCACTAATCCAAATAGACTGACCAAGGGGCAGCTGTGGCATGTATGGATCTCCTCAATGCAAATCCTCAATATCCCACAGTCTGGAAGAAGAGGGAGATGCTGTATCCTCCAGGGGCTGGCTCCAACCCAAGAGACCCAGACAGATGAGATCCTTACGTATCCTTATCTTTTTATGTTGATCCCATCCTATCCTAAATTTTGCTTCCCCAAATAGAGCCTTCTGGAATACAGCTGCCATCACTCATTCAGTTGTCAAGGAGCGAATGGCTGCCTTTTTGGAGGAATACCACTCTGTAAATCAACCACCAGGTGCTGTTTATCCCACTGATGGATGTCACACATCCACACATATGGGACCTAAAGCAGAGCTATGGATTTTTTTTCCAATCCACATACTGGATTTTCTCTGTATTTTAAACTTTTTTTTAGTTTTAGAACAAATTCTTCTTGAGAAATCGGTTTCCACATAACATTTAACACTCCAACCCAAGGCACTACAAGAAAACACCTCAAGAAAATGTCTGTATATTTTCAGGGTGTTTTAAAATGTATTATAAAGTAACTGTCTTCATAGAAAGAGACCCAGATTTCTTCTTCGTTTTATACTCACAGCCCAGTGAAATGAATAAAGGCTAAATAATCCAGAATATAAAGAGGACAAGGAGAAAAGAATCAGAAGAGACAGGTATAGACCGAGACAGGCACAATGCATTCTTACAGTTACCTGGTATTCCTCAACTTGCCAAAAAGAAAAAGAAATAATAGCATCCAAGAGTTATGGTCCTGTCTTAAAATAAAAAGAAATTGCAATTAAAATGATTAAACTAAGTAAAACAGACACAGGAAACATATAGAAAAAAATATATTTCCTGTGCACTAAGCCTCTGATCCCATTAAATACTTAAATAATATCTTCCTGACATCATGACTGTAGAAATAACATGTTACTTTCATATTTATAACATCAAGAGATTACTAGTCTATGAAAAAAGATGTTTAATTTGCAATTTTTAAATGGCACTGATACAGATTAGTATATGTTACAGAATTAGACACATAGGCTCTATCAGCTAGTTTTATATTTTGTTATAAACATCCCCAACAGGTACAAAAATACCACATAAAATAAAAATAAAAAATGTATCTTATGACAATAAAAGCATATCTGCTTCACATTCAAAAAGAAGGGAAAGTGTGTGTGTGTGTGTGTGTGTGTGTGTTCCCATTATCCCACATTCTTCTTTCTAGAGCTTTATCTAACTCTTTCTTGGGCACAGTGCCATATATCTATAAGCCTTTGTATCTTCTGATTAAAAGAAAATAAGTGTAGAATCATGTTTGCTACAGTCTGCTGCCAAAAGCCCATGTCTATAATCCATCATTAAAATGTGACAGTGTATGGCTACGAAGAAAGAAAAATCTCAGTTGTCATGCTCATTTGCAAATGTTTCAGGGGCTGGAGAATGTTTGGCAATCCTGCTGTTTCTAGGTTATTTGTGGAATAACCAGTTTAATTGAGCTGATGATTGCCTTGTGCCTGCATTGCACTTCTGACTTAGATCTTTATTTTCCACAGTTGGCACTGATTTGTGCTACGTGGCAAGGGAATGGCATGCATTCAGCAAGCCCAAATTCCAGAGTTTCAGCCCACCCCTTCTTTGCCCTTGCCAATCTGATTTCTGAGGAATTTGCCTAGAGTTGTTACAGGGGGAAAAAAATGGAAAAGGCACTCCTTGCCCTCCTCTCAGACCATTTCATAGAATACCTCCTTTGGCTTAAGATTCTTAGCCCCATCAGGGAAAAGGCATTTTATGCCTTTACTGAAATGAAGACCTGCTTAGATTGTCCTCTGTAATTGGAGCACACCCCCCTGCATGTAATACACAACGTGGACCAACCTGTTGCAACCTGGAGAAGAGTGTAAGTCAGATATTTGCTACCCAACGGAGCCAGTTGGAAAAAGAAAAGGGTGGGGGGAATCTGGGTTAACACCAACCTTGTCCTGACACGCACCAAGGCTATAGCGTGAAGGAAAATTGAAAACAGAAGCATCAGAAGATCAGTGAGAAGGCAGGGCCCTTCTTTCTTCCTTTACTTTGTTCCTAAAAATGTTCACCCTCATCCACTCTAAATCATGTCATATGAATGAAGCCTGTGTAAAAGGGAAGTTCATGTTGCAAAGCCAGTGTGGAGAGAAACTGCCGTTGACCACTAATGAAAATGGCTATATCCTGCGTTGAAATGGGCTTGTTCGCCTTGAAAGTAGGTGAGTCCCCCGAGCTAGCTGAATCTTAGAATCTAAGATTATGATGGAATTAGCAGATATCATTTAAAAGAGCTTTCATGGGGCGCCTGGGTGGCTCAGTAGGTTAAGTGTCTGACTCTTGGTTTCAGCTCAGGTCATGATATTCAGGGTCCTGAGATCCAGCCCCACATCAAGCTCTGCACTCAGCAGGGAGCCTGCTTAAGATTTTCTCTCTCCCTCTCCTTCTGCCCCTCCCCACCCCACTGGCACACATGCACGCAATCTCTCTCCCTCTCTCTTTCTAAAATAAAATAAAAATATAAAAGAGCTCTCATCTTCCATGAAAAGAGCCTAACACAGGCCCTTTTCCAACAAAAATTTAGACAATATTTTCAGGTACATTGTGAATTTCATCTAAAAACCTCCAAATAGTTTCCTCCTAAATCCCCTAAGGGAAGTAACTACAGTTCCTTTCCTCCTTCAGGGAAGAGAAATAAGCTGTATTCTTTCAAAGTAGGATGGAAGATAATTTTGATGAACATTTCCAAATACATAAAAGTCACTCTAATTCAAAGAATGCATAAGACCAACAGGTGTGCTAAAGCAAAATAGGGAAGTACAGTAATTCCTTTACTCTTTCTTTACAAAAACAAGTAAAAATGCAAGGGTTAGAAAATGAATTTGCAAACAGGCTTCTTTTCATGACAAAGTTTTCAGCAACACTGTTCTATGCTAGGTGAAACCAAGTCAGATCCAATACTCAAAAGGCAAGGCATATCACTGAATTATGGTGGGCACAGAGTCAAATGTGGGTGAAGTTTCTGCTGAATATTGAAACATGGGGGATCCTCTCTTAATATGAGTTATATGAGATGAAAGCAAAGGCTTCTGAAGAACACTTGGCTCTCCACAGGAGTAGGTAACTTGTGCTAAGGACTAATGTATCTGAAATTAATAGAGCTACTCAGCTTTCTTTTGATTTATGTTAGCATGGTGTATCTTTCCCTGTCTCTTTACTCTTAGTCTGTATGCGTTTTTGCATTTAAGGTACATTTCTCATAGACAACATATAGTTCGGTCTTGTTTCTTATATCCACCCTGACAGTCTCCCTCTTTTAATTGGTGTATTTAGACCATTCACATTTGGAGTGATTATTGACGTAGCTGGAATTATACCTACCATATTGGTAAATATTTCATATTTGTTGCCCTTGTTCTTTTGGGGTTTTTTTCTTTTGTCTTCTACATATTTTCTGACTTCCCTCTTTCTAAATTGACATTTCATATGACATCATTTCTTTTCTCTTAAGATATCAATTATATTTCTTTTTAAAAATATTTCGGTGGACTCCCTTGAATTTGCGATATACATTTACATCCTAATTCAAGTCCACTTCAACACTGTCCCCCCTCAGAGGTAATCCAGGTACCTTATAAAAGAGAATTCCCAAGTCCTCCCTCCCATCCCTTAAAACTTTGCTTTCCTTTCTCTTAGTCATAAACTATAATCTCCCAATACATTGTTGCTATTATTAATTTGAACAAACTGTTTTCTGTTATATAGTTGTTGATTTTCAGCTGTGAGAATGGGATTGATGACTTCCAAGCTCTTTACATATTGGACTGGAACCCAGAAGTCAACCTTAATCTACATCACAGTGAGACCAGGGGAGATCAGAGAAAGGCTAATTAAGATCTAGCAGAAACAGTAATGAAATTAGAATCCATAATCAATCATCAGAATATCAAAGTAACCAAGAAAAGTTGAAATAAGTTGGGAGATGGGTGGAAATACAGCAGAGAGAAGGAATAGGAAGAAATATGTTTGAAAAATCTAAAGCTTTAAGATTGTTACTTTCTTTATGAAATGCAGTCTGAGGAAACAAAGTTTCTAAGAGGAGAGTCAGACCCAACAGAAATATTTAGTGTTTCTTTGCTAAAAAGCATTACTACCTTATGGACTGAAAAAGATTGCTATACTTAAAAAGGACAAATGAGCAAACAAAGAGGCAGCCTTAATTAAGCCTGAACTCATGAATGATGAAATTTGGTCACAAGACAGACAAGGCTTCAGTTATGGGACTGAGGTATCACCTGTACCTGGAAAATCTCTTCATTCTCCCAGCCTCCTTCTCCACACCTTTGAAAACAAGGCTTTGACGATAAACTACAAGATCACTCTGTTCTGAACTTCTAAGACCCTATGTCAGGTATATCAGCAATAGAAATATTGATCTATCATTGGTCAAGAGCAAGGGTGAATTGGAAAGACCCCAGGGTGAAAGCCTACAAGAGAAATACTGTATAACCTATAAGGTGTAGTCCCACATAATCCCGGGCTGCTAGAAGCAAAGCCATGGGATGTAGAATAAAGCTTCCACTTGAGGAGAATCGAAGAAGAGGCAACCACAGCAAGAGTCCCAGAGGCCAGGATCTTCTGAAGTATAGTGCAGCCCCTCTGATAGACAATGGGGAGAACAAGAGGGCTTTTTACTTTTTTCCTTTCTTTTTTATTTAAATTAAATTAACATATAATGTATTATTGGTTTCAGACATAGAGGTCAGTGATTCATCAGTCTTATGTAATACCTAGTGCTCATTACATCACATGTCCTCCTTAATGTTCATCACCCATTTACCCCATCCCCTTACCCCCCCTCCCCTCCAGCAACCCTCAGTTTGTTTCCCATAGTTAAGAGTCTCTTATGGTTTGTCTCCCTCTCTGATTTCCTACTGTTTTATTTTTTCCTCTCTTCCCCTATGATTCTCTGTTTGTTTCTTAAATTCCACATATGAGTGAGATCATGTGGTAATTGTCTTTTTCTGATTGACTTATTTTGCTTACCATAACACCCTCTAGTTCCAGCCATATCATTGCAAATGGCAAGATTTGGGGGGTTTTTTGATGGTTGAGTAGTATTTCGTTGTGTATATACACATCTTCTTTATCCATTCATCTGTCGATGGACATCTGGGCTCTTTCCATAATTTGGCTATTGTGGACATTGCTGCCTTAAACATTGTGGTGCAGGTGCCCCTGTGGATCACTACGTTTGTATCTTTGGGGTAAATATCCAGTAGTGCAATTGCTGGGTCATAGGGTAGCTCTATTTTCAACTTTTTGAGGAACCTCCATACTGTTTTCCAGAGTGGCTGCACCAGCTTGCATTCCCACCAACAGTGTAGGAGGGCTCCCCTTTCTCCGCATCCTCGCCAACATCTGTCATTTCTGGACTTGTTAATTTTAGCCATTCTGACAGGTATGAGATGGTATCTCGTTGTGGTTTTGATTTGTATTTCCCTGATGCCGAGTAATGTTGAGCATTTTTATATGTCCGTTGGCCATTTGTAGATCTTCTTTGGAGAAACGTCTGTTCATGTCTTCTGCCCATTTCTTGATTGGATTATTTGTTCTTTGGGTGTTGAGTTTGATAAGTTCTTTATAGATTTTTGGATACTAGCCCTTTATCTGATAAGACATTTGTAAGTATCTTCTCCCATTCTGTCAGTTGTCTTTTGGCTTCCTCGACTAAGAGGGCTATTTAGACATCCCTAAAACAGATGCATTTGGAAAAGAAGGATGTCCTCTGGATGGACCCTGGCTAGAAATGCAAAGGTTGCTGGGGCACCGGGTGGCACAGTCAGTTGGGCGTCCGATTCTTGGTTTCAGCCCAGGTCATGATCTCAGGGTCATGGGATGGAGTCTGGCAGCTTGAAGATTCTCTCCCTCTGCCCCTCTCCCCCACTCATGCACTCTCTCTTTCTCTCTCTCTCTCTCTAAAATAAATAAATCTTTAAAAAAATGCAAAGGTAACTGAGAAACAGACCCCCAAACGTAGAAAATAAAATTTCTTCTTAGAACAGAGTGTTTTTTCTGTTTTCACAGAAGTGAAAACAAGGAGACAGGGATGGAAGCCTCATTTGTTGTTCTGATATTTAATGAGAAGAACCACAGCCAATCTCTCCTGGAGGCCACAGAGATACTTAGCGCAAGCTGAAAGAGGGTCTTATAGGTAGCTGTCACCAAAGGGGGCACTGAGGGCCGCTGATTGCCTGTGAGAATTAGAGCTCTCATACCTCAGCAAAACTTATGGTAGCACAGTCTTCACGGAGCAATTCTTCAATAGCCAGTTGATCTGATTTCATTTATTTCATATTATAGTTTTATTAGAAAGCATGAAAGTATTTTAAACACAAGCTTTATTTGCTCATATAATTGTTTTCTAAAAAGATTCATTCTACAGCATGTAATAGCCTATTAGTAATGACAAATGAAAATTCAATTAAGATCAGGGAAAGAAGAGGGAGAAAAATGAAAAACACCTGTGAAGTGCTTATGTGCCAGGCATGGTGCTAGGCAACTCAGATGGGCTCATTTAGTTCTCATATCACCATTTAAGAGAGGTATGATTACACACTTCTTACACATGAGGACAATTCCTAATTCCCAAGAATACACCTAAATTACTGAAATCTGTGCAAGGGCTGAAGACCATACCAACACATATGGGGGAAAATGTTTTTGGTAAAATTATGATACAATACTAAATCTGAAATAGAACGGATAACCGAGTGATGATACAAACAAATATAATTATCCTACGAGTAACTTTTAACTGAAAAAAATTACCAGCTAATGCTGTAAGGTGATAGATGAGACTCTGAATGGATTGCTTTCTGTGCTCTATTTTAAAAACAAAATCTAAAAAAGTTATTAACAAAGACTTTCAAAAATTCAGTCAACAATAAAACACACATAACAGGAGGCATGTAATACATGTTCTATTCAACCCTTCTTTCAAAGAGTTAAAAATGTGTAAGGAAAGTCTAAATTTAAGTCCAAATCATAAACTTGACTTGAACTCTGTTGTCAATTGCCAGGGAAAGCATTCCAGACTCTAAGAAACTGTTTGATTTTTTTTTTCTTCATAGCATCAGGAAAAAGCTGGAAGGCTTATAGGGCCCATGGCATGTAAATTGTAGCCATCAGGAGAAAAACCCACTGTACTAACAAGTGATGCTTTCAAAGTCATTTTCTTACCATCCTAATGCTGCCACACCAACAGGGTAAACGATGGGACAGAGAACTCTTCTACTTTAAAATCAACCAAATGATGCAGAGGAAAAAGAAGCACTTTGCCAAAACCCCAAGATTAAAAGTAATAAGGAGAGAGGTGTCTGTCAGCATCCAGAAGAGTTTTGCAAACAATAGATACAAAACATCAGAGCCTCCAAAAGGAAAATTTTCTTTTTAGTGCCACTTTTGGAGAGTGATCAGTGATGTACTTCATTTCTGGTTTAATAAGGTTATTAACAGTTGCTTTTTTTAAAGAAAAGAGCAAAGGAATATCTTCTGTGAAGGTTTGTCGATAAGCATTAGTGTGGTAAAAAATTGTGTTCCTTTTTATGAACAGTCTACCCAGTAGAATAAAACACTATCTACATGAGCTTTCACACAGCACAGCAATTAATTAACTTATCTCCGTGAACACTGTTCTCACTGAAACTTATTAAAAGTCTGATTCATCCCCAAAGCCCCAGGCAATCATCAATTGCTTCATAATAATACAAAAGAAAAATAAGCTTTGGTTATGTTCTCATTTAATATCCTAAGAAGATCCTCTTTGCCCTCTGTCTTTGTTTGAAAATATCTCTATTAAGAGGGTTTTTTTTTTTTAAACTCTCCCACTTGACATGAAATATGTTATGGCAGGGAACTGTGGGAGTAAATTACAGAGCCTCCAGGATACCAGATTAAGAAGGAGAAGCTGGACTTTCTCAAAGACACACAAATCATTCAACATGCAGCACAACAGGGCATACAGTGTGTTATCGATGCCGAGTTCCAAGCACCATTGTTAATACAGACCAGAAGAGGAATTGTTCATTAAGTAATAAAAGGGGGGAGGGGAGGGAACGCTCAGACTTCAGCGTTCAAGAAGCCAGCAGCGGAGGGACGCTGGTTTCACAAGTATTAAACAGCTTAAGAGTTATTAGTCTGCTTAGGATTTTGGTTTCATTCAACTCTCCCAAATAGCAACCTAATGACTTCTCAGCAGAGACTACAGTTTATGAACCATGTATTTTTTGTTTGTTTGTTTGGTATACTTGACAATATCAATAGCGCCCTCTACAGGAAATTTCAAACCCACAACTTTAGTTTTCTTGAATTGTAAGAAAAGCTAAGTAGGGGGACCACCACCTGACACAAGATGAAAAATTAAATAAAACTGATAAAATTTAAGAAAAATCTGAAATGTTGATAATGTCTGCATTTCATGTGCAAATTTAGGAATTTGGAGCAAAGCAAAACAAAACCACAGCTGGTAAGCCCTAGGTTATTCTGTTTGTGTTGTGCACGTACATATTTTTGGTGGTGGTGGTGGTGGTAGTGGTTGGTTAACACTCAGTCATTTAAGAGAAGGACATTGAAATCCACAATGTGTCTTTTTTTTCTTTATATTGGAATCTCAAAAACATATTAGCTTTCCCTTTTCTAAGATTTGCTAGTTGCAATATTGTACAGTGTTACTCATCAGATTCCCTTTAAGATGCAAACAGTTCACTTTTTTGAGAATACATTAATAACTAACATATGTACCTTTCAAATTATATTTATTTTTCTAATAAGCAGTAAAGATTCTTAACTGGAGGCTTCTGCATGTGAGAAAGTCCTGATGCGGTTAAGATATGTCTATATGAATCCTTAAAAATGTGGCTGTTCAATAACTACACAGAGTTCCTCTCGGTGATCAATGGTTTCAGATCCAGATTCAGAAGGCAGAATCTGCCTGAAGAAATTGTTAGGACTAAATTTTCTACTCATGTCACTACAGCCTTGGAAGTCAGAGGCAGACTTCTTATCTCAACTGTAATACATCGCATGACCTTGTGACAATGATTTAATCTCACCTTATTTTAGCAAGTTATCACAATTTGGGGGAAATTGACTTCTGATTTCAGAGCGATCTCCAGAGTTACTAGAAGTGACACAATAAATGCCAACTCTAAGAGCTGAAGCCGTACTGTTTTGTGTGATCTCCACAAGTAGTGAACAAGTAATTCAGAGGCTGTTTTACTTTTCACTTTGCTGTGCCTTTGTACAGTCAATGAACTTTTCTGGGCCTTAGTTTCTTTATCAAAAAAAAAATAATAATAATAATGAAAAAGTTCTGTTTGGAGAAATACTTAGAACCAGATTCCTAGAAATGCTGGATTCAATATATAACCATCTTTTTTTTTTTTTATTAGTTGAGCTATGTAAGAAAGGAAGGATAAACAAATCATTGAGCTCATAAGAGCTAGAAAGCAGGTGTTAGCTGAATCTGTGGCTATCCTATAAGCATTTGCCAATCTTTGTAACCAAGAGGCTTGAATTTTAATGGCCACACTGGGTCCTAACCAAGATGAGGACTTGGAACTGAGACTTCATATAAAGCCCAAATAATGAAGGGGCGTGTCTTCCACATAAACCATGTAAAGGGAAATAACAAGAAAGTCTCAGCAGAGGTTCTGGGTTGGAATATTACATCTTCCCTGAAAATTTATAACCACAGGCCTGTCCTATAAAGGTTTGTGGTTAAATTGATACTACTGTGCAGTCCAGGAAACCTCAAGCCAAGATATTAACCCAGTGTGGACCCAGATGGGTAGTGACCTGCAGGGCCTGCCAGAGGTAAATCCAGATTCTCTCTGAGGGACTGACTCTCAGCTCAGGTCTTACAGGATTCCTACAGATACAGCTGAATAGTAACTCAAAATCCAAAATTATGAAGTACATGAGGAAACAGGTCCCATGAGTGAGAGCCAGCAGAAACAATAAGAGCTGAATTAGACTGCCAAGAACTCTGAATATTGGAATGGATCATAAAGAATATAAAATAACCATACATAAAATGCTAATAAAACAAATATGGAACAAAAAAAAACAGAGAAAGTAATAAAATACTTTCAAAACAGCAGGCAAATTTGAAAAGGAACCAAATATCTAAAAAACTAAAAATGTAATTTAGAAGCACAATGGATACTCAATAGATTAGTCACAGTCAAAGAAAGAATTGGTAAAATGGAAGGTAACACTCAAGAAATTAACCAAAACACAGGAGAGAGAAACAAGGAAGTGGTAACTGTGAAAGGATATTTATGAGACAAAAAATGAGACATTTAATACATGTCTAACTGGAGTTCAAGAAGATGATTTTAGTGAAAATACCAGTAACACTGGCATACAACTTTTGAGAAGAGATGAAAGATATGAGTGTTCAGATTCAGAAAGCCAAGTCTCAAGGAGGACAATAATAAAATCACACCAAGACCCATCACAGTAAAGTTGCAAAATACCAAAGACATTAAGACAATACTGAAAGCATCTAAAGGAAGAAAGACAGATTATCCATAAAAGGATAGTTAAACTAGCAGCAGACCTCTCAAAAGCAGCAACAAATTCCAGACTGTAGTGGAATAAAATCTACAAATTGTTCAGAGAAATTATCAGCCTAGAATTTCACATATAGCAAAAGTATAAAGGTGATGGGGGCGCCTGGGTGGCTCAGTCGGGAAAGCATCAGACTCTTGATTTCTGCTCAGGTCATGATCTCAGAGTTTTGAGATTGAGCCCCATGTTGGGCTTTGCGCTGGGTGTGGAGCTGCTTAAGATTCTTTCTCTCCCTCTCCCTCCGCCCCTCCCCCTCTGAAAAAAAAAAGCTTAAGTTTTATATAAATATAAAGAAATTTCACACAAACTAAAAGTGATATAATTTACTGCCAGAAGACCTTCAAAATTTGAAGAATATACTTCAGAAAGAATAGTAACAGAGAGGGAAGATGAGATGCCAGAAAGGAAGAAAAAGTAAATGCAAATAAGTGGGTGAATCTAAAGACTGACAGCATAAAACAACAACATTAATGTTTATATCAAGACAGTAGAAAAGGTGGCCCCAAAACAGTGAACAACAATATTATGTACGATGCAAGGGGAGTGATCAGAGTAAGCATATATCCGGATATATAAATGTACTCATCAAAACATATAAATCAGATCAAATGGAACTATTCTGGGAGAAGCAAGGGCAGCAGATCCCTACCAGCTACGTTTCATCCAGGAGCTATGACCATGAAGTCACAGGGCTCCAAGGAATGAGCTGGAAACTCACTAGACTGCAGTTTATCTGAAATTCACAACACTAACATTCTGCATCTATTACTTTGTCTTTATAACATTCATATTTTTATTTTAAATGATGATTATAAAAAGCCATATCCCCTTTTTTTAACAGTTCTCGGCAAGAGCTTACCAATTTGCCTTCTTTTTACAAGTATAGTTGACACACAATGTTACATCAGTTTCAGCGATTCAACAAGTCTGTACTTTCTGCTAAGCTCACAGGTGCAGCTGCCGTCTGTCACCATTCGGCACAATTACAGTATCACTGACCTACTGTAATTCCATTGTTTATGAAAGACAGAAATCTTAATTCTATAAGCCCTGATTTGGCATTTTTCAGTGAGTTTGAAATATCAAAGATCGCTAAGATAAGGGAAGGAACGATTTGAATATTTCATATATAATTAGTTTAGCTTTAGGAACAAGGAAACTTTTACCAATTCAAGTTTGAGTTGATTATAACATTTAATGGCAAAGGGTTTCACGGGAACTCAGATTAACTCTCCTTTTGATTTGCTTCGGTAGGAAAAATAAAAACTGGAGACCACGGCCTCCGTGACCTGGTTTTGATGCCCTGCTTTTCTATGTGCACCAAGTATGCTGTTGGCACTCTGATTATTACTATACTGTGCCAAACGTACCTCCTTGTCAGACTGCAGCTAGTAAACCAATCGTACGGTCATTCGTAGGTTCCCAAGACATTCAGTAAATGAATAATCTAGCTTTTGTTTTTTAGGTTAAGGGAGGTAACTACTTAAACAGTTAAGGTTCTTTTTCAAATGAAATTACCTGTTTTCAAACATGAAGATCCTAATGCTTGTTCATGCCTGGTTATCTGAGGAGTAAGAATGGGAACTCTCCTTGGAAGCATGACGCTGCAGTCCTGGGTTAGCAGAAAAATTTGAAGCCACTAAATCTGTGGTAGTCTGTTACAGTAGCAATAGGAAACAAATATCGATACCATTCAAAAGACAATTGTAGGGGCGCCTGGGTGGCTCAATCCATTGAGCATCTGACTCTTGGTTTCAGCTCAGGTCATGATCTCAGGGTCCTGGGTTCGAGCCCTGCATCAGGCTCCACACTCAGCACAGAGTCCGCTTGTCCCTCTCCCTCTGCTCCTCCCCACCACCACCCCCCATCTCTAAAATAAATAAATAAAATCAAAAGACAATTGTAAAGCTGTCACACTGTGGGCTTTGAAAGCAAATCTGCTGCCTTTTCGTCCTCTGTTATGATATCATATGCTTGTTTCCACTAGCAGTAATGCACACTGGGGCTGCCACTGCTAATCTTGCAATTGTACTTTTCCAGTTAAAGACACTAGACCTTTGGCCTCCTTTTCATTCCCAGGGTGTCCAGTGGGTGGCCTGTGATGTCTCGCTGCTAACCTTAAACGATATTTCATCCGATCTAATAAGCACTCAGCTCAGATGGTCGTCTGTGCAAATGCCACCAGGAACAGCCCCCAGGGGACCCAGAAAAGTATTCATTTTCCAAAGAGAATTAAAGCCTACATTGATAGCATATAAAATAAGGGCCCTTTAAAATATAAAGAGTGATGAGGTGATTTTACCCTTTTGTTATGCTTTTAGGAAAAAGCAGAAGTTAAATCTTAGAGATCTATATGCCCACCTGACACTTCAAAAAAAAAAAGGAAGAAATCCAACTCATGAAATTTACCCTAACTTCCTTCCCCAGCTTCTGTACTCCCAAAATTAACTGCCCTTTTCCAACTAACTTTTCCATTCTCCTAATTTTCTGATCTAGAAAGCTTTGGAATAATATTCTTTTTTTCTCCCTCTAATTCAGTCCTTTGAAAGGCTCTCACCTTGTTCTCTTTCTCTGGGCCCCTCTTGCTCCCCACTAAGCATATGTCTAACACAACACTGAGTGTCCCACATCTCTATCCACTGGCATGCTTGCTGGTCTCTGCCTCTTGGGTTCATTCTACACAGTTGATGCCTCTTTCTGCCTTCATTTCCACACCATTCACTCCACACTCCATAGTGGCTCCCTGCTGTATTTCAACCATAAGTATAAATCCTTCTGCTTGGTTTTCAAGCCCTACCCACCTTCTCAGTCTTGTTCTCCACTCCTCTCAACACGCCCTCCCTCTTTCAGACAGCCAGGCAATTTCCTCTGCTCGTGAAATTTACTTTTCTCTCTCCTGGTAACTCAGGAGAAGGAGACAAAGCTGAATAATACACTGGCCCTCTCTTTGACAAGTATGTAGTTTGATGGGGTGGGGGAAGACCACCAAATAAGGTAATGAGTATTTTTTTCAGGCACTGTTGTAAATAAGTGTGGTGAGAGCACCAAGGACTGAAGAGCTAATTCTTCAGGTGAGGGCAGGGTCGGAAAGGCTTTGGAGAGGAGGGGGTGATGGAATGAGGAGTTATCCTTTTGAGCAGTGACTGTTTCCAGAACATTCTGCAATGAACAGTAGATTCTATTTATGCTCATCAGATAATGTAAAAAGAGATAAGCAAAACTCAGCCACTACCAATTTCCTCCCTGGGAGAAAATATCCCCTTTAATACAGCTCCATTTTATATTAGGAGTAATTATTACCTTGACTGGGTTAAGAAAATGTCAAATTTTTTAGGATTTGACCCATCAGCAGACCCATTTGACCCATTCTGCTGGAGTATACTTGGTTTTATTCAACTGTGAGAGTAGGGCAATGTTCCCAATAGCTTTGTAGTGCCCTGCAACGAGGCAAAAAGCATGGATTTGAAAACAAACTTTTTTCTGTTTGTTTCTGCCTATAACATATGCAAACTCTATGGAGAATCAAAGTTTCGAATCTATGTGATATTCTCAGGGGCTCTGGGAAAAATATTCCATTTTGTAAACAGTCTGAATGGGTTTCTTAAACTCCACTATCATTGGTATCCTCGTCTTCAAAAAGGAGGTAAGAGTAGCACCTCTCCTGAGGATTATGTGACCATTAAGATAAAAGCAAACGGCACATTCTGAGAAAGGTACTTCCCTCCCTTAGGGTTAAAAGATGTTTAAATACCGTTCACCTGCATCTAACTCTGCAAACCCAGACACATTCAGTAGTTCGAGTCATGTACACTCTACATGATTAGCACATTAGCTCTCTTCCTACTGATTGGTATGTGAAAGTGAATGTTAGAAGGGTGAAAAGAGACCAAGGTCTTAGCTTGAGGAGGAAGAAGGATGCCAAGAGGAGAAAAGGAAGTTTCTGGAACTAGCATCCAATGAGGCTCTACAGATATGCTACTCCATGGTTTTGCTGAGCCCTAGTTCTGAAAAACGAGCTAAAGACAACATTATAATTTGATGGCTAGTGCTCGGGAGGCTTCTTATGTAACCACCATGTACTAGTCCTGTGCTGGGCATTTTTGCAAGTATCATCTCAGTTAATCCCCATAACAACCTCACAAGCTAGGTACCATCATTCCTTGTTTTTACACATAAGGTACTGGGGTTCAAAGAAATTAAGTGAGCCACTCAAGGACATGCTACCAGAAAGAAAACCAGCCAAAAATGGCTACAGGTTCCTCCATGGCTAGCCCCTACTAAGCCAAGTGGCTCTGCAGTCACAGACAGTACAAGTCTGGCCAAAGCTTCTTCCAAGCCTTCTATCCCCTAGGCATGATACCAAAGATCGTCCACCAATTTCTGATTGCCGGTTTACATTCTGTTTCTTCAAATTGCCAGAAATAGCTGTAAATTTTATGTTTTAACATCCAGGTGGTATTCTTCCTCTTTTCTTTGTAGCAACCTTAGCCCGGTCACAAGTTGACTTGTATCAGCCATTATGGCTCAAAAGCATTCATATAAATGGAAATCAAAGGCAGTAAGGGAAGACACAGCAGAGTGATCAGCAGATTCTGTTGGGCACCCTCAACTGAGGATGGGACAGTCATGAGCAAACACTAGATGAAAGCATTCATTGTACACTGCAGGCTAGCTCACAGGCTGAGAGGGAAATAGAGCACTCAAAGCTTTCTGCTTAGCTTACCTGCCAACTCCTGTAGTCTTAGAGAGCTTTAACTGGCCTCAGACCACACATCTTCAGGGTCAGCAGCATTTAACAAGGCAACATTTTTTTTCCAGGAGAGAAAGCCTAGAGCAGTGGCTTTCAAAACCTTGGTATGTATCAAAGTCACCTGGAGGGCTTGTTAAAATACAGATTCTTGGTGTCCATCGACAGATGAATGGATAAAGAAGACGTGGTATATATACACAATGGAATATGATGCAGCCATCAAAAGGAATGAGATCTTGCCATTTGCAACGACATGGATGGAACTGGAGGGTGTTATGCTGAGTGAAATAAGCCAATCAGAGAAAGACATGTATCTTTCTCATATGAGGATATGAGGATATCTGATATGAGGAATTCTTAATCTCAGGAAACAAACTGAGTGTTGCTGGAGTGGTGAGGGGGTGGGAGGGATGGGGTGGCTGGGTGATAGACATTGGGGAGGGTATGTGCTATGGTGAGCGCTGTGAATTGTGCAAGACTGTTGAATCACAGATCTGTACTTCTGAAACAAATAATGCAACATATGTTAAGAAAAAAGAAAAAGAAGAAGATAGCAGGAGGGGAAGAATGAAGGGGAGTAAGTCAGAGGGGGAGACAAACCACGAGAGACAATGGACTCTGAAAAACAAACTGAGGGTTCTAGAGGGGAGGAGGGCGGGGGGATGGGTTAGCCTGGTGATGGGTATTAAAGAGGGCACATTCTGCATGGAGCACTGGGTGTTATGCACAAACAATGAATCATGGAACACTACATCAGAAACTAATGATGTAATATATGGTGATTAACATAACAATAAAAAATTTAAAAAAAAAAACACAGATTCTTGGGGCACCTGGGTGGCTCAGTTGGTTAAGTATCCAACTCTTGATCTCAGCTCAGGTCTTGATCTCAGGATCATGAGTTCAAGCCCCATGTTGGGCTCCATACTGGGCGTGGAGCCTATTTAAAAAAAAAAAAACAGCGCACACAGATACCTGAGCTCCTCCTCTAGAGTTTCTGATTCACTAGATCAGAAGCGGAGACTTGAAAATCTGCATTTCTAACAAACTCTTGGTAATGTTGCTGCTGCTGCTGATCTGAAACTACACCTTGGGAACTAATCACCTAGATCAGCATTCTTGACATTGTCCATATAGTAGAACCCCTCAGACAGCTTTAAAAAAAAAGCTGGCACCCACACCCACACCAATACTTCAAACTCCTGGGGATATGATGTGGACATCAAGACTTTAAAACTGGTGAGTCCAGTGTGGAAACCAATGGCCCCGGATCTTTGAGAACCAAGCCTTGTCCTTGATAACTCCTAAGAGTGCATCCTCACATCTACTTTTTCTGACACAGGAGAGTGTTTTTGACTCTTAGTGGAAAAACATTTAGCTGTTCTAGACTTCAAAACAAAATAAACTATAGATATCTCAAAGATAATAGCTTCCAGAACCCTAAAAAACATTAAAAGTCAACAGAGAACAAACTGTGACCAAAAAAATGTAATAGCCTTAGGGGAACAAATGGCTTAAATTGGTGGACAAAACATGTTAGGGTGGTAGATAGTGTCTTTATCCAGGGCCCTGGCATCACATAACTTAATCCTTTAGCTTAATGCATCGTTATTCATCATCACCTTTTATCCCTGTTGCTTAGCTAACTTAAAAGCCTATTTCCCACTTTCAATCCAATGTAAATTTCATTTTTGACCAAGCCTTTGTCAAGACATCTGTGCCAATTTTCAGAAAGATCTTAGAGAAGGGAGAAGTAGATTCTAAAAGTTAACAGCCCCATGGGTTCGATGTCAAACCTCTAATAACACTCTAAAACAAACTATTTAAAAATCAGTGAGCAGTGATTGCTGAGAGCCAGTATAGGTTCCCAAAATCAGTCTCTCACCAAACCAGTCGCATTTCCCTTCTTGACAGGCTTACAGGTCAGGGAGACCAGGGGGACATCACAGACAAAAATATATCTTGATTTCAGCAAAGAATTTGACATCCTGTGGACAAGAATGACATAAATGACAGTACAGCTGAATAGAGTTGTAGCTGTTTGAACAACTTTACCCAAGGAATGTCGACGACTTGATGAATCACTGCCTACCCGAAGGGCAGTCACAAGAGCAGACTCCCAAGTACTATCTATGGTTCATCCAGTCCAAAATTTCAATTAATGATGGATGAGGACACAAAAGACATGCTTATCAAAACTGTAGGTGTGACAAAGCTGGGAGAGAAGCCTAATTCATTATACGTCAAATGAACCAAGAGAGGCAAACAGTCTCGATACACTTAAGAACAGGCTGACATGAATAAGAACAAACTTAATAGGGATAAATGTAAAATCATCCGTTTTGAAAAATCAAATGCAAAAGTAGGAGAGTATGGAAGGTTGAGATTAAAAATAGTTTCATGAGGAAAAAAAAAAAATCCCAGGAGTCTTAAGTGAGTATCGTCTCAATACAATCTAGTGGGTCTCAGATTTCTTTGAAAATCTGTGAAAGCTAAAGATTATCTCATAGACAAATGTTCATAGTCATAAAATTTTGTTTAGTTTCAGCTGGAGCCCAACTATGACACCAGAGGTCACGGATCCCAAGTTAAGAACCCTTGAGCAGTGTATTTGAGACATCATAAAGACTACAGAAGCTATGTGCTTTAACCAAAGTGTAATATCAAAACAATGGAGATAATAGTCCCAAAGGGCAAGATACATCTTAATTATAGGCTTCAGTTTACAGTATTCAGCTAAGACTGAAAAACTGAACTACATTTAATGCCGAAGGGTCTAGAAGTTATGTTAAATAAAAAGCATCTGAAGGAATCTGAGACATTTACTCTAAAAAATAATTAGGGGAAACAAAATAGCAGGGTTCTAAAATCTGAAGGCTACCATTCATAAAAGCATGCAGACTTATAATACTCTATAGTAGCACTATCCAGTAGAAATATGCTAGTCACACATGTCACTTAAAACTTTCTAACCACCATATTTAAAGGTAATATGAAACAGGTGAAATTAAATGTAATAATATATTGTATTTAAGCCAATAGATCAAAACCAGTATCATTTCAACATGGTAGGAATGGACATGGTAGGATTAGCTGCATTTTAAGTCCTCCATAGCCACACATAGCTAGTGGCTACCATATTGGACAGCACAGCTCTATAGCTTCCCAGGGAGAAGTAAGCCAATTGAGAGATGTTAGAGAGAACTTTCTAACAGAAATGTCCAAAAATGGAATGAGTCCCTTTACAGAGTGATAAGGTCTCCGTCATCGGATATGTTTCTAATTTAGACTGGGTGACCACATGTCAAGGATTATTTAAGCATTTCCCCATAGCGTTGGGACTGGGATGGATAATCCTCAAGTCCATTCTCATTCTGAGGTTATAATTCTATGACTGTCAGGTTTGGGAATCAAGGTTGTTTGAACCACCAACCTCATGATATTCTGGGACAAGTGGCCAGCCAGTCTTTCCTTAGAAGATCTTGCCAATCTAGTTATGCAAATGCATGGCAGGTGCCCTTGCTGTGGTGGAGCCCAGCCTAAGTTATCCATGAAGACAATCCATATGCTTGGCTCAAACTCTGACACGAGACTGAAGATGGACTATTATCGCATCACTGAGCTAAGCCCAATCTGGAAATAACTCACCTAAAACATGTGTCTAACATATACATTTAATTCTTGCACTCAGCCAACCAGCTCACCCTTGGTTCTAGTTTTGCATTAAGCTCATTAGCAGAAAATTAAGTGTTTAGCTATGTTAAGAACATAAAGGTACTTCTCTGGAGGGAATCCCAAAAAGGAAAGCCATCCACAAAGAAGACCATTTGCTTGTGTTTAACCGACCACAGTCCCAGCCATCATGGTCTGCAACAGCTGATGACCGGCATGAGCTAACACGGGGTCTGAACAAAACTGGATAAGCAACCAGTGTTTGAGGACCTAGCCCCAGGGTTTTTGTAATCCACAGACAACTACAGTCTGGAGAAGTTGGAAGAGGCTTGGTGGGAAAGAAGATGTGCTCTGGAGGCAAACTCCCTGAGTTAAAGCCCTACCCGTGCCTCTCACCAGCTATGTGACTTGGACGAGTGACCAGCAGTATCTCTAATTCATGCTTTTCACCTGAGATACTGATCTGTCCCTGCCAGTTATTTCAGTGTTTATAAAACTAGAAATCCATACACGAGTAAGACACAAGTGTTGGGTGGAGTGTGGTTCGTTGATGACTACTCTATAAATGTTACCGACATCTATTTTTCTAAATGTGCTTTTATTTTTTTCCTGAATATATGTTCACTTCCCTGCACATATGTTCAATATACTGTCACTTCTGCACCTTTTTAATATAATATGCATCATTTTTTCGAAACATCAATTTCTAATGCACTTCTAAGTTCCAAGATAACAAAGTGCAACTTTCATATTGAACTCTGAAGTCGTGCCTTTTTTCCTAATGTCCTGAGACTACTACAGGAGGGACATATTCTTGCTATCATGATGTCCCCTTCTGGAGGGTTTCCGATGAGGACTTAGTAGCAGATAAAAGATTATAAGAGTCAAAATCTGGCATTTAACAAGTGAGGAAACTCAAGCTCAGAGAACCAAAGTGACTTTCCTATGATCACTCAGCAGGCTCAACGCTGGTGTGTCCTTACCCCACATAAGCACCCTCCCACCTCACCACATGCAGGTGTACAGCATGATTCCACCTCACATATGCTAGCTAATTTAGAGTCCACTTTCAGGTGGGCATCTCTGTATTTTAAGATCAAAATTAAATGCTTAAATATAAGTTTTTAAGTAGTTGCATGGTAGTTTGATAATAGAGAAGTCATTTATTCCACAAATGGCACTCCATAAGGCTGTCTTTCCAAAGAAAAAGCTCAAAAGAATTCTTTGCCATGAGCAAAGTATCCACTTAATTAACATGAACACTCACCTTACCAGGCAATTAAAATGATTTATTCAAAGAGCTTTAAAGTCATTCCTTAATACCAATCTGTAATAAACAGGAGAAATAAGAGTAATAATATCTACTATCGTCCCAGTTAAATACAAGCATCATAAATAATATTCGCACCCTATAAGCAACTCATATATCCTTCCCAAATAATAAGACTGTGACATGGGGCTTTTGCTTTTCAATGGGATAAAATATTGCTGAGCTTTGTTTGGTCTTTTGCAAGTCTAACACTCAAGGAAGGACTTTTCCTGGTGTTTCTGGACTATCTGTCTCCTTGGGAAATAAATAGCTTTGAAGTTACAGGGTTACTTCCATTACTACCTGGTCGCTCCCCACCAAATGCAGGGAAGCAAAGTTAATCACCCCCAGTCCCTAGTTCCCCTGCTTTTACATGACCTGCTGTGTTGAATTATAAATTACTTGTTCTTTATTAGTAATGTATTTATCTGCCTCTCTCATTAAACAACTGATCTGCCTTCTTCAAGGACAGATAATTGGTGTAAGAATTAACTAGTAGTATGTATTATATACTATTATATATACTACTAACTAGTAGTATATATAAGGCATTTAGCACAGCTCCTGGCCGAGAGCAAGAGTGACTCGATGTTACCCATTGTTATCAATCACCTTTAAATGCATGCCACGGCCCACAACAGAGTCTAGCACACTCCAAAACAGGTGGAAACATGGGCCCTTGGAATATCTGGTGTCTGAACCATATAAGTACTGAGTACAGTTTCAAAAATAGATTCTGCCTACCTTCTTAAGCAGGTTTAACTCACCCCTTTGGGAGAACAGTGTGTGCCAGAACAAGTCATAAGCACTGAGGTTGCGAAGATGGACTGCCCTCAGAGAGCGCAGAGATGAATCCTGGAGGAGCACATATCAGGTAGTGTCAGGACAAGCGTAAGGAGAGAAGTGCAGAAGCGGAGAAGAGGGACTCATGATTTTCTCTAGAGAACCAAAGCATGCACTTGAAATAGCCTTTGTCCTGAATGATGGAGATGGGGTGCCTGGGGAGGGTGCACCAAGTCCCCGAAGACAAGGAATAACAATAAACCTACTCTTTCCTCTAGTGAAAACTGAGAAACAAGGTCATTTCCAAGTGTGGCACCTGGAGGAGGTGGGTGCTGAGGGACCCTTTACCAGGCTGGGTCCTGCCTGCAGGGGGCGCTAGGGAGGGCGGGGTTCCAGCTTCAAGCATGGCCTCCCAGCACCACTGTGTTCTGCCTGAATGGTCTGCGGCTGCTTGGGGCCCTGTGGCTCTTCTGGCCTCCCCCGCTATCCGTCTGCCACTTTCTTAACCTTTCTGCTCCTGCGTTCCTCTGCTCTGTCTTGTCTTGTCTGTATCTTGTCATTTATGTTTTGCTTCGTGGCTTTGTCCTAATCCCTTTGAAGCAGCGCCTTTCCTTCCCTCTAGGAAATAACTCATTCCCAGGCGTCTCAGCCACCTTGGAGTTGTGGGTTCCTCAAACTTTGGGGTTCCCATTTTCATTGCTGCTGCCTGCACAGAATGTCTCTCTTTGCCAACAGGAAAGTGTTCGTTTTTCCTATTTCTGGGTTTGGCAATGTTTGAGGTGCCAAAGTACAATCTTTGAATAATTAAAACCTTACGTAGGCAACTCTGGGGGAATTTTTATGGCTAATAAATCCTATGAAATACTGTTAATTTAACTTCCATATATATATATATTTTTTTTATTATTTACGAAGTGCTTCTACCTTACTCTGTTTTTATTTAAGTATGAAAAATATGTTTTCCACAAAAGCAATTTCTTTAAAACACAATGCATATGACTCTAAAACAATTTTCCCTATCTCTGCATAAAAAGGCTCACACTTGTGGGCAATATCTTAAGGTCTTCACGTCCAATTCCTGAACTAACCAGAATTTCACTTTTCTATCTGAAACACCTCACCCTTTGTGAGGTGTTTTATAATTACCAAGCTCTTTCACATACAAGATTTCATTGACTTCTCTCAACAGCTCTGTATTATTTCTTATTTAAAACTTGACAACAATGAGGCAGAGATGTTGGGTATTTCTTCCCAAGCCTCCCGACTCAGCTGTGAGTGGCAGTGGCCTCTTGAACACAGGATCTCTGAGGCACGTCCCACCTCTACTTCGTGTGTCATGACAAGATAGAAAGGCCTCCACGTTTCGCCTCTAGGGCCTCATCCCATATTCCTCAAATGAGAAATGTAATTCCTCCTTTCCATTCTTCTTTAGTAATAGGTGGTCCTCCAATCATCATTAAACTAATGCCAAGACATCATGATAATTCTCACTTCTAAATACAGCTCTTCCTATGAGCAAATAAATACAACTAAGGACTTGACATTACCAGGAAAAAAAAAAAAATAGCTGCCAGGGTTATAAACCCCATAAAGGTTTTCTAGTGGAAAAAAAGGTGATTACCACTGCCCGAGTCAGGTTCTGCAGACGCCAAGCTGGAGATGGGGATTCACTCACACCTCATTTATTGAGGAATCGTCACAAGAGAAACTGATAAGGAGTGAAGGACAGGGAAGGGGGAAAAGATGGTATCTGTTGGTATCAACCTGCAGGTAGATTTGCAGATACAGAAGTCCTGCCCCCTGTCCCAGGGCTCCCCAGAGTGCCCTGGCTTGAGGCAAGAGAGCGGGATTTTGTAGCCCCTACCCCAGTATGTCACTGGCCATGGGACAGGCCGGTGAAAGACACTTTGCAGGAATTGGATTGGGCAATAAAAATAATAATTTAATAACGTTAACAATAAGTCCACAACTACCATTAGTTGAAAGCCTACTGTGTGATAGTCACTTAACCTACCTTACTTCCAATTCTTAGAGCAATTCTGCAAGTTATTAATGAAGAAACTGATATATAAAGAGTGATGTGATTTGAGGTCATAGAGCTGGACACTGGCAGTTCTGGGGTTAAATCCTTGCAAATCCTATTTGACTCCAAAACCCGTGACTGTTTGTTAGTCTGTGATACCTGCTCCAGTTCTTGGTCAATGCTCAACAGTAGGATGAAATGGCAGGCATTATCTAGGCCTGCATTACTAACTTATTCTTAACTGAAAAATGCCACTAGGACATGCGCCTGTACTAGGAAAAAAAAAATAGCAAACACAATGAAAACTTCTGCATCCATTCAATAAATATATATTGAGCACCTACTATGTGTTTAGCACTCTTCTGACATAGGAAATAGATAAATAAGACAAGAAAGATCTTTGCTTTCAGGGAGCTTACATACATAACCACAGAAATAAGCCATCTAATAGGATATGTGCTATTTTAAAAGATGAGATAATGGGATAGAGAGGAAATTAGTCAGGGAAGTCCTCTAAAAGGAGACGGATGGAATCTGAGGGAAAAAAAATTAGATAGCAATGAGATGGTCTGAGGGAAGAGAATTCTAGGCTAAGAACATAGTAAGTACAAGGCCCTGAGGAAGGTAGGGTTTTGGGGGAAGGAAGCTTGTTGTGTTTAGGAATAAGAAAGTCTGTGTGGCTGGAAGAAACACCGACATGAACCTGAGATCAGGAAAGTAGGCAGGGTCTAGACCACTTAGCCCTTAGACCCAAATAAGGTGGTCTAGACTCTTCTAGACCCTTAGACCCAAACAAGGAATTGGGGTTATTTTTCATCTTAGTGTTATAGACAATGGGCTGACATGCTCTGGTTGACATTTCTGAATGACACTTTGGACTGCATTGTGGAGCATGGGTCATTTGGATGGAGGGTGACAGAGGGAAAGCAGGGAGACCAGCAAAGACACAGGACAGTCCTCCAGGTAAGCCCTGATGAGGGTGTCTCTGATTAGGGAGACAGCAGTGAAGATGACAAAGAGACGTGGCTGGATTTGAAATAAATATGTTTTATAGGTAGCACTGACAGAGTTTGCTGTAGGGAGTGATGGACAAGAGAAATCAAACACAACTCCTAAGTGTTGGGATTTAGCAACTAAAATTGCCATTTTCTTGTTTGGCTGTGCAGGAACAGGTGAGCTAAAAGTGGTCCTAGAGTATCACAATTTCTTCTTGAGACATGGCCGTGTGGCACGCCACTTAGGCAATCACACAGGGAAATCAAGTCAGAAGTCACATGCATGAATCTGAGCTTGTGAGGAGAGGTCACGGGGGAAGACTGAAGTTTGGGAGCCTCAGCTCATTGACAGGATTTGAAGCAATGGAACTAAGATCACCTAGGGAATAGATGACCCAAAAAGGGAATGAAGGGGGCCCAGGAATTCTGCCCAGGGCACTCAACATACAGAGGTAAGTGAAGAAGGACTAGCTAGCTAGCTAAGGCACTGAGAAGGAAAGGCTGAAGCAGAGGTCGTCAGAGCATGCATAGATTTTCCAAGGGGAATGCAGGCGCAGATCATTCTGGAAGTCATTTCCAGATCCTCAACTTCATACTCCCTCTGTCCGAAACCTTAACTGCCTGACAGTGTGCCTAGTGAACGTAAGAGGTTCTCCATCCCAACTGCCTCTCACAGACATGGGTCTCCCACCTTCCTCTATCACAGATCTTACTCTACTGCAGTGCCCAGTAGTGTGAACATGTCCCGGGCACAAAAAGAGACAATTAGAAAGTTAGTTTGATGAAGGTCATAACTGTGCTCGCTTCAGCAGCACATATACTAAAATTGGAACGATGAAGGTCATAACTGCAATGTCTACCTGACAAAGCCTTGTTCAAACCAGGTGATGTCCAATTTTTTTGCTTCCCACAAAATTGGAGGAGAGCCAAATTTGAGTTGACAGGTGGTGGGTAATTACCAACATTTTTTTTGTGGTGGTAAATTACTCTCTGATTTTTGGCATATAACTCCGAGTTCAAAGAACTGAATAGCACTTCCAAAACAAAATTTCTATCTTATTTATATAAACAGGCTTTCTCAGAGCTTACACACTTTTTTTTATTTTTTTAAAGATGTGTTTATTTAAGAGAGAGAGAGAGGAAGCATGAGCAGAGGGAGGGACAGAAGGAGAGAATCTCAAGCAGGCTCCACACTCAACTCAGGGCTCGATCCCACGACCCTGAGATCATGACCTGAGCCAAAACCAAGAGCTGGACGCTTAACCATCTGAGCCACCCAGGCGCCCCAGAGCTTACGCCTTTTAAAAAGAAGACAATAGGCAGAGAACTGATGCTGAATTCTGTCTTATTATAACAATAAGTAGTAGGATCCATGGATATAGGAACAAAATGGGCAAAAAAATATAAGCCCTAGCCAACTGAGAGGAATTTGTTTATAATAAAATTTTCTTTTTAGGCTCATACTTTTTCATCAAAATTTGTAATATACAGTATCTATGTTATACTTTTTCAAGTATATAAATAATTAAGTAATGTAGTAATAACTGAATCTGAAAGATGCAGAGAAGTTGGTGGAGCACTAAAATATACTACACTGGGAAGAAAATTTTGTGCAGAAAATTGAATGAAAATATAAATTCAGGGGGGGAAAGAAACAATGTAAAATTTCAAACTGTTAAAGGAGTCTGTGTATTTTCTAAATGGTTGATGGTAAGTATCACATTGCTATGGTGTTTAGATTTCACTAGGAATATTAAAAAAGAGTGATATAATAGTTTTAAGATGTCAATATTTATAACATACTAAAAGTTATATACCTTGCAACTATTTAAATGTACAATGAAAAATATAGATGTCATCTCTAAAAATGTGCAAGGGTCTACAAAATTTTACATAATTCTTGTAGGGGCTATATGAGCAAAACTGTTTGAAAACAACATGTGTAAGCCAAGAGAAAAAAGGTTTCAAACAGAGAGTGGTCAGCTTGTCTAATGCAGCTGAGAGGTAAAACAGGAACACAACTGTACTGGCAACAGGCAGGTCATTGACAATCGATCCGAGCAATTTCAGTGAAGGCTCCGGAAACCTGGCTGAAATAAGCTGAAGAGAGAATGACAGGTGAAGATGTAGAGGCCCCTGAGTAAGACAACTGTCAATAAATTCTGCAGTGAAGGTGAGCAGAGAAAAGGGGTAGTAGCTGGAGGTACAGGGGGATCAAGAGAAGGTAAATACAGAAGATACTAGAACGTGTTTGTATGCTGATGTGAAAAGTCACGAAAGGGACATCAATGATGCATGAGAGAAGGGGGGGAAATTCAGGACGGTGAAGGGTGGAATCCAAAGTACAACAGAAGCATGGACTTACCTTCCATTGTCACAGGAAAGGCCTAGATGGGGGTAGGGAAGCCAGTACTACTATGCTTATAGACAATGCAGGTGATGGGTGGTGAAAAATGTAGGGTCAAGGGACTGGAGGTCTTGGTAAGGTCACACAGGTATTAGAGTAAAGATAATAGAATAAATGAGATAGAAGAAGAGAAGGTACCAGAGAAAAGGCTGTTCAAACTAATATTTTAGAGGAGAAGCAATTATTGGCTTGATCGAGGGAATTGGTAGTGAGGTGGAACAAAGGAAAACATAATTGGAGGTGGTAAAGTTAAGGAGTTGAGGGCCCAGGGTATTGAATGGACCACCCACATGGATGTTGAAGTCACCGAGAACAATAGAGGAGTAGAATGAAGAAGACAGTGAACCAGGTACCGATCTTATCAATAAAGGGACGTAACTGGGAGGCCTAGCGGAAGAAGACTGTGAGAGAAGGCTGGGTGGAAGAGCAGAATGTTGTGAGCTTTAAAGGACTGGGGTTTCTGAAAGACGAGGAAGACAAATAGTTTCTAGTGGGTAATGGGTAGCCAGGAGGACATCGATCCCATGTCCATGCCTTGAGGTATATGGAGCATGAGACAAAAACCAGCGACCACAGAAGACAACTGTCAGAGAGGGAGGTGCAGGTGGGAACAGGAGGCACAAGAGCAATTCAGAGAAAAGCTTGAGGCTTCGAGGGAGTTTGCTGATGACAGACTGAGAGTGTGGGCGTGCCAGGTGGAAAGACATGGAAGGGAATCTAGATGATGATGGGTGGCCCAGGGGCTTCTGCTTCTGCTGGTGATGCCCGTTATGAGGGAATGTGTCCTTTGGGCAAGATGCACCACTGGTGCGTTCTAAAATCCAGAAGATTTAGCTAGAAGACTTGTGGGCAAGTATGCATTCAGCCTCTGCATGTTTCACTAAGAGGAAAAGCAACAGATGTGGGAGAACTGGTCAAAGAGAAACCATACTTGTGAACTGTCTCTCTAGAATTCATCCTCAAAGGGCTGAGTTTGTTTCTTACTGTTCCTGCAATTTGGGCATGTCACCACCAGCGAGCAGAGGTGTCACAGTCATGGGATCTTGAGGCTGGCATTTTTTCTTTTATTCCAGGATCGTCCTGCTTCAAGCTTCTGCATTTTCCAACAAAAGTTTTAACATCCAGTTGAGGACACATGAATTCATTATGATAAGACTGAGAGCAAATTTTAGAGAAATAAGCAATTAGGTAGATTTTTCCTTTTCTATTTCAACTAACTTAAACTTCCGTTGTAAGCCTAATTTGGTTCAAGGTTGTTCACTAGAATATGCCTTTACTATAAACCCTGTTCCTCTAAATATGGAGTCAAAACCTTTTTGTGCATGCTAATTCAATTAAGTCAGAAATGATGGGAATAGGGGTGCCCGGGTGGCTCAGTCAGTTGAGTGTCTGCCTTTGGCTCGGGTCATGATCTCAGGGTCCCCGGGATCAAGCTCCACATCAGGCTCTTGGCTCAGCGGGGAGTCTGCTTCTCTCTCTCACTCTCCTGTGCTCTCCCTCTCCCAAATAAATGAAATCTTTAAATTAAAAAAGAGAAAGAATGAGAATATAAAAGAAAAAACTAATACCTGAGACCCACAATAATTCTGACCTCAAATCCTTCTAGATCAGCATTATTCCCTCCATTTCACAGATGAGAAAAGGGGTTTCAGAGAGATTAAGTAGCATTCTGGGGTTACACGGTCAGGTAGTGGGAAGTCAGAATCGAACCCGACTCTGTGGGCCTCCGAAGTCTGTGCTCCTTCTTCGATGCCACAGTGCTATTCTAGGGGACCCATCATATGGAGAATGGAGAGGACACAAAAAGAAGTATGACCCTCAAGGTGTTTATAACTTCATGGGGGGTTCAGACCTACCATAAATTCCATAAGAGAAGCCCAGACTCATTCTCTTACAGATGAGATCAAAGCTATTTGGAGGATCAGAAAAGAAGACATTGGAAGAGAGGCTAGTTGGGATGGGCTTAGAAGAATGAACAGGAGTTCAGCAGGGGAGAACACTTTACAGTCATGGGGCTCAGTCCCCAGACATCTCACACACCTTCCGGGTCAGAACACCAAACTTAGTTCACTAGCCAATTTCCTTTGACTGAATCCAAGCTGATCAAAGGAAAATTATGTGTTTGCCTTCTTCATGTCTCAAGACCAAAACATCTGCTTTGTTGCCATATTGGGGAGAGGGAGGGAGAGAAAAATAGAGTTAGATGTCTTCAGGATGTCATAGTAATGGAAAAGATCATGTTTCTTCAGTCCTAGAATTTCCTCTGAAATATGTGACTACTCCAGAGATGTCATTCATGACACATTTCCTCTTTTATTTTTATTTTTTTAAGATTTTATATTTTTTTACGTAATCGCTACACCAAACATGGGACTCAAACTTACAACCCGGAGATCAAGAGTCACACGCTCCACTGACTGAGCCAGCCAGGTGCCCCAGACACCGGCAGTGTATACACAGTGGCTGTTCTAGTGCTTAGCTGAGTTTATCCTTAGCAAAGAGTCTTAACTGACAAAATGTTTTCTCCTCCCAGCATTAAAAATTATAAAATGTTTGTATATAATTAAAACCGTACAAAAATATTTTAATCTCTGTACCCACATGTCTCAATCATCCAGACAACCAGCTGAAATAATTACTCTAATTATCCCCATCTTAGAGATGAGAAAACTGAGCCTCAGAGGTGTTGAACTTTTAACTGGCTACATCAGAGACTTAGTGATTTTATTTTTAAAAAATATTTGCAAAGCCTGTTTACTCAGTTTTCCTTTTTATGCCTTTACTCAACGGTCAAGCGGGTGATAGCTACCACCATGGGTGTGTATAAATACATAATTTGACTTTACAAATCCATATCAATTATAGCTCATGCTAACCAGCTTAAGCTGGGAATAACTCTTACAAGTGCTGTCTGTTGAGGATAATTGAAAAATTCAAGAATTACCACACTGAATTTCTGTTTCAAATATTGTCCTTTTGCACCCTTAGAAAATAAAAGTTGCTGAAATTTCCCATACATTTGAATTTCACAGGTTACATTTATAAGGAGAGAGTATTATGCACAATGTTCTTTGTAAACTTAAAAATGCGTGGCAAAGTTTAAACCACCAAACAAATGTGATTTGTTATTAAGCTATGATTTCAAAACAGAAAGTGAAGCTTATCAGACTTTTTTTCCCAAACAGTCACACTTCTGGGCCAGAGAAACGACCGAAAACTAAAACCTAAAAATAACAGTTAATGAATGTGTCATTTGCTCCTTCTTGTGCTTATCACTGGCCAGTGTCATTGCCTGGCTGGACTCTTCCCAAATGGACACAAAATGTAAGTTTCTATTCTATGCAGATATTAAAATAGGGACTGGCAAACACAAAAGATGAAGTAGGAAAAAAGGATAGCTTCAAACGTGTATCTTACAATACATATACCATGTACTTCTGAAAATTTGCTTAAATCAATATTTTAAGTCATACTGTTGCCCAATCCTATTAACCAAACATAAAGGGTTCACTGCACGATAGAGCTAAAACGCTTTGCTAATTTATGTTTATTGATGAGGACTTGGCCAGAGGAGCAAGATTCAGCTTTTACTTTGATAAAGAATGTGAGCTCCAAAAAAAAAAAAAAAAAAAAAAAGAATGTATGCTCTAGAACTTGGAACTGAACATTCCTGCAGTGCTACTGGGAAAGCTCTTCCCTGGTTTTGCTACCATCTACGCTATAAATCCAAGCCTCTATCCCCATCTCCTCCACTAGCAGACATGGTACATACAGTCCTGTGGTTCTGTTCATTGGGTCATTGATAGGTAAGTGATCAGTCAAGAGTTTGGGTTGCCAAAGGCTATGGGAACCTACTGGCTCCACCAGAGGCTGCAGAACAGGCACAGTGGAAAAGACAGGAACCAAAGGGCTCCCTGGAGTGCGAAAGCAGACACAATCACAGCAGAAGGAACCCTAAGATCAACATGCCGCTGCATGTTTTCATCACTTCTTCTTAGGCTCCTGAGTTAATGTCCTGGAAGAGACTGTTTGATTGGCCAAGGTCAGGTGCCATGACCACTCCCCAGCTATGCAGGGACAGGGAAAGGAAGGACATAACCCCTTTCACTTTCTTAAAGAGAGATGTGTGGATTTATGCCCCACTAAGGCATCACATAACTGGAGAAAAGAAGTTCTCAAAAAGGAAACTGGTGTACTCTTGAAGAGGGGCAATGAAGAATAGGCAGCCAAAACTACATGAATATTTACTCATGTAAGTGTAGGAAGAGTTGATAATTAAGGATTGCAAACAAGTACTAAGGATTCTGGGGAAAGCAGCTACAGGAGCACTGAGCATGGAAAAGGCTTCCATGAACACTGAAGGTATGCCAGACACTGGGCTATCGTTTAGTTGCATTACTTGATTCTACCTACATGACAACTCCATGCAATCATTACTATTGCTAGTATTTCTGTCTCACCTTTTTAAAACGAAAAAAACTGAGGCTGATTAAGATAAAGCAGGATGTTTTTTTAACCTCAGCACTACTGACACTGGAGCCAGATCATTATTCACTGGGGGGTGGGGGGGAGTCCTGTGCATCATAGGGTGTCCAGCAGCTTTCCTGGCCTCTACACACTACATGCTCACAGCACCCCACCTCCCAGTTGTGACCATCAAAAATGTCTCCAGACACTGCCAAATATCCCCAGGGCAAGATAAAACTGCCCCCAGCTGAGAACCACTAGGCACACCGCAGAAGGATTGCTCCCAGACCTCTCTGAAACCAGAACCCAAACCACTAGCCATGCTTGCGACACACACTCCAGTCTACAAAGCACTTTCACGTGGATTATTTCACTAGGGTCTGCTAACACTCTTGTGGGGGAGGTAAGGCAAGTTTGGTTGCCTTCATATTTCCTTTGGGGAAATGGAGCTTCACAGAGTTTGTGACTTACCTAAGATCTCTCAATTCTCAATGTGTCAAGGCACCACTCAAAAACCTCTTTTTGGTTTGTTTAGCTTCTCGTTTGTTTGGGTTTGGGTTTTTTGGTTTTATTTTGTTTTGTTTTTGTTTTGCTTCCAACCCTCTTTTTTTTTCCCCCACTCGGCCAGTTTTACGTAAACAGTAGAATTAGAGATAGGAATAAGTTTCTTGATCAAAGTGTTAAGGAGAAATAGAAAGTCTCTTTGAACGATCAGGTTTTACTAGTTATACTATTTTAAAGAAGTAAATAGTCAAAAAGAATGAAGGCAGGAAAGAAAGGACAGGGGAGGGAGGAAAGAAAAAAGGAAAAAGGAACTAATCTGGCTGCCCTGAAGTCTATGCTCACTCCCACCGAATCCGTCCCCTCCCCTCATATACCTCGCGAGTCGCCAGTCGCTCTGCGTCTGAGAAGAACTAAGAGCCCTTTGCGTTTCACCACAGAATGGCCCCATCCTCCCCCTAACATGCTGAGGCATTGTTTTATTTCTGACTCAGAGGGCGGACTGACTCACAAATACCACTTTACCACTTAGCCTTTCATCGAAGGTCTCTTGGCCAAGACCAGGTCAAATGGGAGGCAGCTTGAAGGAAGAGATCAGATGAATTCATGGCCCAAGGCAGAATGGCTGCAGATGTTTGGGAAAGAAAGACTTTCACAGCTGGGATGTTCGTGACTTAAAAGCAAAACAAAACTCCTGGCTAATTAGAAACCAAGACAATGCCTAAAAAGAAAACAACATGCCTTGGTTAACCACTAGAGCTCCCAGGCCTTGTCCCAACTGCTGGATGTGGTGACCAGCAGTGAGATCCAAGAACCACTAACAGTCCTCCTCACTGGCCAACCGGCCACCAGGGGCCATGGCAAGACCTGGAGACCCAGCAGCTGCCCTCTTCCTGGTGAAGTGTGAGCATTGGGGTGGGAGTGGGGAACGGGAGATGTGAGGGTTGGGAGAGCAGGAGCCCCAGGGGAAACCAGCTTACCAACTCCTCCTTTCTGCCTTCCTCATGTCCTCTCCCAGCGTGGTGGAGTGGACAGTCTGTGAAGCCCACAGACGTACTCAAGCCCCAGCTCTGACTTTCAGGCTTTCATTTCCTCAGGTCTCGGTGTCTTCATCTCTAAGACTGGACAACTGTGCTTGTTGCCCAGGGCTATTGTGAGGACTAAATGTATACAAGACATCTAGGAGAATGCATGACATACACAGGTGCTCAATAAAGGCTATGGGCTCCCTCCCTATCAAACCCAAACACCCTGGCTCTTCCCTCTGCACTGGCTTCACCCTCTGCTATCAAACAGCTCATAGGGAATGCAGTGACGGGAGTGTAAATTCTGCTCCCCCACCCTGTTCAGCTCACAACTCCCCCAGGTGCCGTCGCCTTTACTTTTAGGGATCTTTCCTTCCTTCCAGAAGCCACAACGACTTCCGAGAATTCTTCAGTGGAAGCTCTGATTCGGAAAGAGTGGCACTAAATGCTATTCCAAGCAATTGCGTCCACAATGAGCTCCTGGCACAAAGCTCTAATTTACTTAGTTCTTTTCCTACACAGAATAATTCCAGTACATACACCCCATGCCCTCCAAGAGCATTTTCTAACTGATATACATTCATGCACATGAAGTCATGACATCTCTGAACTAGAGAGGTAAAGACTTAGCAGGAAATGAGAAGAAGTTATATGGGGTAATATTTTTTCTTTATTTTTTTTAATGGCTTAGATTGAAAAAAAAAAAAGACCCCAAGGAGGTGGGGGACAGCAGTTTTTTTTAAATCCAGGTTAACAGAATTCTTAGCCAATGGCTACAAACAGCAACATCCTAATTCCCTACAAATACTGAAATACCTAATTTACTATACTTTCCTTCATCTCCAACAAATTAGATGGGCAGTCCCAACCTCACTGTAAAGACTTCTGCTCTCAAGAAAAGCTGGAAACTCAGAAACACATTCAAATTAAAGTGAAAAAAAAAAACATGGAGAGACATTTGAAAGTGATTTCTAGAAGAAGTCGCTTTCGAACAAGAATCTAGACTCATGCTGAAGAAAGATGTGCTGTGGAATTTGGACATCAGCAGCGAGATTTGAGAAGAAGGAACCCTCCCTGGAGAGTAAGAAATATTCTTCCATTTAGGACTTGCTTCTTGGCCTACATCAAGTATCTCTTTCTGTGGTTTTAGTGAGGGATTTAGGAAAAGAAGAATGAGGAATGGGAATGGTCCAGGGCCAGAGGGGGATTTTGTCTTAATACATGCTGCAAAACAGTTCTCTTCCTCAACAGGAACCGTATGAAGAGCTTTGTAGTAGTCCTCTCAATATCCATGCTCCCTCTCTCTGAGGGAACGATATTCTTTGCCTCCAGGAATAGAGACCCATCATCAACCCCCTTGCAGCGAGCTAGGGCCATGTGACTTAGCTCTGGCCAATGAGAAGTGTCACGTGGCAGCTTGCAGGAACCTGCAGCAGTGCAGGTGGGCCCTTGTCACGTCTGCCCCATCCTATCACTGAAACACGGCACTCACTGTGGTGAGCCTGGGGTGTGGACTGTCCAAGGCAAAGAGCACAATAGAGAGAGCCTGGCTGCTGACCCTGTGAGCATCAGAGCTTCCCCTGAACCAACTACTTGTACTGTTGTCCAGGCTGTTATTTTGGGTGTTCCCTCACTTACAGCTGAACGCAAGCCTTACCAGCACAACAGGTGAGTGTAGGTTCTTAGGTTAACCTCGAGAGCCTGCTGATTGCCCACGGGTCTATCTGTGCTCTAGTTCAGCTCACGCTTGGTGGGCCAGCCTGGGTTAGAAGTCACCATGTTTAACTTCTTCTCTAGTTAAATGCCAGAGTGCCAAACTACTGCCTAAAATGATGTCGTAAAATAAAATTTCTAAGTTGAGAGCGCCTTGCATACAAACCCATGTGTGCCCACACGTGTGTGTTAGAATATATACACACTTTTCATTGAGATAGCAGCTGTATAGGTGGAAAGCCTTCTTTCTAGCTTGCCACATCTGGGTAAACTCCAAAAGCCAATTGCCTTTTCACTTTGTCAAGGGGTAGAAAATGACTCATTGTATCTGAAACAGGTTTAAGTGCCCCCTGATTTATTTACCTATCTGCATTCAATTAGAAAAGGGCCGCTATTTTCTATTTATTTATAGACGTCATTTTGGTTATGCTGGTGCTTTACTGTATGTTGTTCACTTCCCTTGAACAGAGAGGCGTGTTTACAAAGCCCTTACCTATAATTAGTGTCACTCAGTGGAACAAGGCACCTCTGTTTTGTACCTGCCACAGCTGTCATGCTCTCTTCAGAACGAATTGCACTGATGGACGACTTGAGTCACTGGTTTCTTCAGAAAGTAGCATAAAAAGTGTTATTGCAGTTGGCCTGGTGCTCGGGGAAGCCATATCAGGTGTTATACTCTGTGACAGCCCAAGCTCAGAAAGAGCTTCCTCTATTACATTTCCAGTTAATTATTCCTGTACTTTTCAATAGCTCCATGTCATAAAAACGTGGCATGCAGTCGATTCGGATTAGCTTTATCCCGTCAGGTGACAGCAGACTTCAGACGACACGTTAATCAGTGGATGTTGGCTTGGATAGTCTATAAATGTGACTACTGTCGGCCATATTGAAGTGGTGGGGGCAGGAGGCGGGGAGAGCATTTCTATGGATATATATTTCATTAGAATTCCAATAAAAATGCTGTGTCTGTCTGAGAAAAATATAACATGCCCCACTGCTGCATTTAATTTTTCTTTAGGAAACTTTTCTATTAACATAAATTGCTTGAAGGAAAAGCATGTTGTAAGTAGTATTTTTCTTCACACATGAAGCCTTATCACAACTTCAAGGTCCTTTTTAAAAACATTGTTGTGATGCTCCCTACTACTACTTTTGGTGCCTCAGATCCAGTCACAGGCCAAACAGACTTCATTCCAATGTCATGTCAAGAGTGGACAGCGAGAAAAGGAGCCACGGCTGAAGGAATTCACCAGGCCTTCTCTGTGCTGGACAGAGTAGGTACTACACTGCACATGCACATTTTATCCTAAATGGAGGAGAAGCTCCACAGAGCTCTGCCCTCCAACCTGCCGGTATGATAAGTGCACTATAGGAACTTCTTCTCTTGCTTGAAGGATTCAGTCAAAATGAAATTGAGAATTGAACATTTCTTGTATTGGATGAATGCATGCCACTTTCGTAGGGATGCTTTCTATTTTGAGTAACAGAAGAGGTCACCAACACTAAACCCACTCCAACTTAAACCATAAGAGGCACATTTACTGCTTGCTGAACAAAACATCTGAAGGTAGCTAGGTACCACTGGTTTGGAGAATTTGGGATGTCACCGGGGGTGCAGGCCCCTTCCATCCTCCAGCCAATTGCCTTTTCACTTTGTCAAGGAGTAGAAAATGACTCATTGTATCTGAAACAGGTTTAAGTATGTATGTCACTTCAGGGTCAAATATGGCTTACTACATCTCTCCTATTACCAAGAAGTTAAGTGGTACCTGGGTGGCTCAGTCGGTAGAACGTGCAACTCTTGACCTTGGGGTCGTGAGTTCGAGACTCACCTGGGGTGTAGAGATTACTTAAATAAATAGAACTAAAAAAAAAAGTTAAATTCTTTCCCAGAACCCCAGAGCCAAACTGGTTTACATGACCATCCTGATATGAACAGTTGAGAAAGCAACTATCTGGATTTTTCAGTCTGAGAAGTAGGAGATGGACAAAGGAGGAAAGAACTGGAAATGGCTGATGAATCAGAGAAGTCAGCCAAAGGGAGGCCCCAGGTAAGGCCCTGATGGGAACTCCTGAACACCCAGATAGTGGCCTTTCTTCTCCACTTCATTTGAACTTATAAGCACAACCTTAAATACGACAGGTATCCACTCTCTACCCTACAGTCAGAAAGATCTTGCTAAAATTTTATTCTGGGGGCACCTGGGTGGCTCAGTCTGTTAAGCCTTCAGCTTAGTCATGATCTCAGGGTCCTGGGATCAAGTACCATGTCAGGCTTCCTGCTCAGTGGGGAGTCTGGTTCTCCCTCTGACCCTCCCCCACCTCCTGCTTTCTCTCTCTCTCAAATAAGTAAATAAAATCTTTAAAAAATAAATAAATAAAAATAAAACTTTATTCTGATCAAGTCCCTCTTCTCCCAAAATGTCTTAATCAGTCCCCAGTGATGGCAGGATATAGTTCAAACTCCTTAATGTGCTTAATTGTCTTAAATGGTTCACTTCTTCTTACCTCTAGAACTTCCTCTCTCAACTACACCACCCTTTGTACTTGATCCAGATTATTCTGAACTACTTTCAGTTTTCCGATTGCACCCCATTCTCCCATTTTTTATGGTGCTTCCTCTACTTGAAACACTTTATCCTATACACACACACACACACACACACACACACACACACACACTTTTCCACCTGCTAATCTTTCTTTTTCTTTTCAATTGAGATATAATAATTTTTCTTTTTCTTTTCAATTGAGATATAATTGACATTTAACATTATATTAGTTTCAGGTGCACAACATAATGGTTTGACATGTGTATAGATTGTGAAATCTCTACATTAAGCCTAGCAAACATCCACCACCACACATTTACAGTTTTTTGTCTTGTGATGAGAACTTTTAAAATCTACTCTCTTAGCAACTTTTAAATATACAATACAGTATTATTAACTATAGTCACCATGCTGTGCATTACATGCCCATGACTTATTTATTTTATATAACTAATCTTTCTTGTTCTTCAGATCTCAGTAGAGGTAATATAACTCACTTCCTCTGGGAAGCTACCCCTCATTCTTAGGCCAAGTTCACTGCCTCTCCCATGGACTCTCCTGGAATTCTGTACTTCCCTATCAGCGTGTGGGATCCAGGACAGGACCCTGGGGAAGAAAAACAAAAGCACTTCTAAAGGAAAGAACGAAGATGAGAAAAATAAAAAACAATTTTTATGTATTTCTTTCATCTAAACTGACTCCAAGTCCCTGTTCAGAGTTAGTCCCTAACTAATTAAATGGCCAAGCAGTTTGGTGCAGTAGATAAGAACATCTACTATAAAGACAAACTGTCTCAGTTCAAACCCTAGCCTCACCACTTATTAGCAGAGAGATGCTGGGGTAAATTATTCAACCTTTCTTAGTTTCAGTTTCCTTATCTCTAAAATCTGTAAAATGGGGATAAAGATAGCATCTACCTATAGTAAATGTGATTGGTTGCCTACTCAACATCTATTCCCCACCTACTGAGAGTCTTCTACAAAAGACAGAAGAAGCTAGCTCTAAATAAAATGAGAAGCAAGGAAAAATGAGTTCCCTCTACTTCTTCAGGGGACTGACACAGAGAATGCAACCCCCGAAACTGTAGCAGTCATCTTGGGACCCCGAAGGGAGCCAACCCAAAGACAAAGTCCAACAGCCAAGCAAAAAGACAGAGAGAATCCAGTTTCCTAACAGTGCCAAGTGACAAATTTGCCAATCTTGAAGCTGTCCTGCCTTCAGATCTTTTATTCCTAGAGACAATTCATTTATCGCTTAAGTCATTTCTAGTTGGTATTTTCTATACATACAACTGAAAAAAATCTTAGGTAACACATTCCCCCTGAAGACTGTGAGGATGAAAAGCAGTAAGTACAAAGAGCTCAGTGCTGGACCTGGCCCAGAGAAAGCCCTTGGAACACAATGTCAATCATCTGTGTCAACCAGGAGACTCTTCTGGTTAATGAAGAGCAATTGTTCCCAATGCAGCTCAGGCCAATGGAGATAGTTGTACAGGGCAAATTCCTCGAAGGAATGGACCCTTTAGTGAGTTTAAACTCACTAATTTCCATCATCATCCAGACCCATGCCAAAGACTCTACGAAGAATACTTTGAACGATCTCTGATTATAATCTGGCAGTCTCAGCAGCTCTTAGGACTATCAAATGATACCAGAATATTAAGCTTCACATCATGCCTATTTGGGTTGTTTTTTCCTTAAAGAGACTAAAATCAGACACTTTAAAATGTAATCGTAACTAGTTGCATGTGGTTGCCATAAACAGCCCAGTTTTCTAAACTTTGATTTATTTGGGGGATGTTAATTTACATTTGTCCTTTTCACTCATCACTATCCTTTTATTACCAAACGTTATTACTGTGGACTATAAACTCCTCCATAGCATATGGACCACATAACCTTCCTGGATACCCAATTAGCAAGGATTTTTTTTTCTAAACTGCAATTATAACAAAATATGGTACGTTTAGCTTAATTTTCAATTTAATGCTTGAAGGTGCATAGGAAATTTAGCTCTGTGGCTTAGAGTTGGGGAGAGCTGCCATGTATACACTCCATCCTAAAGAGTGGGTCTGGGAAGCAGATGTTCAGAGCAGCAAAAGAGAGACGAGGATAATGAAAAAGTGTATATGAAATGGTATCAGTGATTAAAGGCCAGGATGTAGTTCATGCTCATTAATAGATGAGGAGAAAGGAATAGCAAAGGGAAATCTCACAGTTATCAAAGAACATAAAAGACACTCCACTTTGGCGCAGGCAACCTGCCTTCTTCCTGGCTCCTTCACAAACATCTTTCTTGCTCTTTCATGCACCCCAGCAGTGTGGCCCTGCAACCACTGGGTGTGTGTCCTGAATAGGAAATAACCCTTCTGAGTGGAAAAAAAAAAAAAAAAAAAAACACGGAGCACGCTGGAAAACCTAACATTAGTAACTGTATGGTCCTAGGAGTGTTCTTCTCAGAGACGTGTTTTGTGAAAATATTCAGGAGAGTGGAAGCTATCCCAGAAAATCATCTATTACTCCAAAAAATCTCAAATGCCTTTTGCATTCATGCACAGATTCAGTTCCCACATCTCCCTGCCACTCCAACCACTTATCACAGCTCTTAATTTGTTTGAGCAGGGATGTATATAATCCACCATTGGATTACATTTATGAGTGTCTTTGGAATGAATTTAACTTCTCTCAGTACATAAAGTTACCTGATGGAAATCTAGGAAGAGCTTAAAATCCATGGTACCCACTGGGATTCTTTATGTCATAACTGACACAAAACCCAACTCAAATTGATTCAAGCGAAAAAGAGGAATGTGCTGGTTCACATGATTGGAAAGTCCAGATACATGGCTGACTTCAGGTAAGGTTTGATCTAGCAGCCCAAACAGTATCCGCAATGACCTGGCTTCTCTCCATACCTCTACTCTTCCTTCTGTAGTTTGGCTTTATCCTCAAGCTCCACCACCATGGCCTCTTCTCCCCATCTCAACCCTGATGCTGAGAATTTTCTCTGGGATCACAAAATAAATGTCTGTCTCCACTCTTAGGTCTTCACCACATGCAATCTAGTAAATTCCATGGAAGAGAGAGAAACACACACACACACACACACACGCGCGCGCACACACACACACACAAACCCTCTCTTTTCCAGAAACCCTAGCAAAGGTTTTCTTCTATCTCAGTAAATATTATTGGATTAATGGCCTCTCCCTGAACCAAAATGTACCCAGAAGAAACAGATAATAGTATTGGCTTAAGCCAATTATGACTCTGCCATGAAATTTTAAGGGGGTTAAATTGCACCCACACCACATGAGAAAAATGGAGGAAGGGAGCTGTCTCAAAGGAAATCTGAAGGACTGGAAACAAGAGAAGCTACGTGTGCTCAGCAGCAAGTAATAACACTGCCCCTGGGGCACCTGGGTGGCTCAGTTGTTAAGCGCCTGCCTTCGGCTCAGGTCATGGTCCCGGGGTCCTGGGATCGAGTCCCACACGGGCTCCCTGCTCAGCAGAGAGCCTGCTTCTCCCTCTCCCCCTCCCCCTGCTTGTGTTCCCTCTCTCACTGTGTCTCTCTCCGTCAAATAAATAAATAAAATCTTAAAAAAATAAATAAATAACACTGCCCCTACCCACAAAGGTTACCCTCCACAAGTGGCCACTCTCCCCCATCTCAGAGATACCATGAAATGGAACAGTCTGGAGGGGGAATCACATGAGAAACAATGAACTACCTTTAAATAGATACAGATATACATAGGAATATAGATGTATTCCCTTAAGACACTCCTTAAGTTAACTTTTCCCTTTGTGACTCTGAAAGTCAGCACCTGGTCCTGTGTCTCACTAACGACGGTTGAATGCCTGTATCCATAGTGGAAATTTAACATGTTAACTCTCCTTTCTAACTGTCTCTGTATGACACCCAGTCTATTACTTAAAAGACCTTGAACAGAATAGACATCAGTGATCTCATTAATTCACCTACAAATAAAATAAGAATTGATGAGTTTTTGGTGGATATCATAGTACCCTTTCCCCAAAGCTACCACAAAGGAAATAAAATTCAAAGCTATTTCTCTAGTGTTTGGCACAGTATAGATCACATAGTTGAAAAGAATAAATATTCCTTTGATTGAATGAATGACTGAAGAGGGTACAAACACAGGTATCAAAATAAAAAGGGACATGGTCACAACCCCAAGTCATACCTCATCTCCTGGCATCCCTCCATCACTGGAGCTAAGGTCCCTGATTAAGCAGAGGACCATTCACAGGGACATGGCCTAAAAAAATATTTAAGTCCCACTGGGCCCATTGTGGGCCTTCTTTCTCAGTTGGTCCACAGGGTGTAAGAACTTGGAGCAAAAGCAAAATTATAAAAGTTCACACCTCTCCTACTGGCCCTTTCTCCTAAAGTCAATGCCAAAGCTTACACCCCTCTTCCCTCTTCCCACCACAAAAGGACACTGGATTGACTGGGGATGGGGAGAATTTGGATCAGAAAAAAATCTGCAAAATCCATTACATTTTAATGAGGTTCCAGTATGTTGTTATTTGACTTGAAAATTAGGGGAAGCTAAGAATAAAAGCCCGTTCCCTCTATTTAAGCTCCTTCAGATGAAGGGCAAAGAAGCAAAAATTGGAAATAACTCTTTTATATGCATTTTATTTTAACTTTACCTGTAAGGTTATAACCATTGTCAGAATACTCTGCTGAGAGCTTTCACAAATTGAAAATTACTGAAAAATCAAACTGCTGTTCTCTGTGGACTGTCTTCACTTAGGGCAGTTATTGCCACCCAGAGCCTGGAATTATGGGGCTGACAATAAACCGACAATGTCCCGTGCCACTGCATTGGTAAGCCTGCACCTGGCAACGTTTGTCTGTGGAATTCAGTTTCCTACATCACATGTCTCTCTCCAGCACTAATACTATCATTTAAGAAACAAGAACAAGAGCTAGGCCAAAGTCAGGGTTGGTTATGCCATAAATAACCTCATGTTCGAAGCAATTTATGCAGCCGCCTGGTCAGCCAGGCCCGGGAGGCTGGCACACACAGCCACCACATGTATGGCCCAGTTGGAGAGTGTTCTGCGCATGGAATGTGGCTATTGGCACAACTTTGTTCTGTACCTAGACCAGCCTGAATTGCTGTCTCGTTGCCAGGAAACCCAGCAGACCTTTGGGAACCCATTACGAAAAAGGCCATATATTTCCTGTGACTTGTGAATGGAAAGATGGATGCTGTCAGCAAGCCATTTTTGCTGCCAGATTGGGCATAAGATAAGCATACGGGGATTTGGATTCTACAGAAAAAGCCTTTCTGTAGCCTTTCTTAAGTAATAGCTAACAATAATAACTTCCATGTATTGAGTGTCTACTGTGGACCAGGTCGTATGCTGAGCATTCTAGATGCATTGGCTCTAATTCTGCCCACGATCACGCAGGATGAGAGTGTGTGCATGTGTTCGCATGTGCTCATGCATGATCGTGCTATAAACAAGGAAGATGATGTTCAGAGAGATTAAGTGACTGGCTTAAGGTTAGCAATGTGCCAGGAGTGAGTTGCAGACCTAGTGCTCTTGGGCTCCAAAGCCCTCGCTTTCCTCCCTGAGTCACACTGTCTCCTGCCATGCCCTGCTTTCCACCCATGCGCAGTAAGAAGCCAAGCAAATAAGCGATGATCCGAGGCACCCCAAGCCTCCGGAGTGACCAGTGGGAGTGTCCGGAGGAATAACGCAGGAATCTCAGCACACAGACACAGCCCGTGTCCAGCCCAGGGCAGCATCTCATCGCCCGCCACCCCCCCCGGCCGCCCACCTGAAAAGGCTCTCTTCCTACATTCCCCACGCAGAGCACCAAGGCCAGAATGAGGTGCTCAAACCAGGTGAATGTGGAAGGTCTGGAACACAAGAATCTCTCAAGGACACCGGTCCTCCCCAAGCTCAGGATGCAGGGTTCCTCGAACAAATGATTTGAATTACAGGGAATGGGAATGTGTTCTCTCTTCTTGGACAGAGTCAGTGCAATTATGAAATAACCCTGTTTTGAAAGTGTGTTGTCCATATGCCGCTACAGCCGAGCCTGTTCGTGAACAGCAGACTCCTGATGAATTGCATGTGGATCACACCCCCCTCCCCCGCCATGAGAAGTGGACATCCACAGTCAGTGAAAGGAATCTAGGACGAAATGGATGCCACTGCTTCAAAAAAGTCAAACGATCGAAACCGAGACAGTCCGGGTTGGGGACAGGGCCAGAGTTAATGTTATTTAGAAAAGAAACAACAGCTGTTTAACAATACTTCAGGAATTGGAAAAATCTCACAATTTACCAAGATGAGCCAAATGTTGTGACACATTAAATGCTGACATCGAAACATGCTCTAATATGATGAGTTCCCCACTGCTTACTCACTTCATTTTATAAGGGGAAAGTTTTTTTGGTATAAGAGTTTTCTATTCTTGGACTCAGGCAAAACAATTTTTCCCTCCTTCCTGTCTTCCAAGTGGGATTAAATCAAAGACCACTTCGAGCTGTGCGGAGGGGAGACAATTCTCTCTAAAAATAAATTAGTGAATTAAAAAAAAAAAAAATCTCCTGCCCTGGTCTTAAAACACAACATGGCTGCAACAGCACCCTGGAAATCTCACAATAAAAGAATATTAATTCAGGCCTAAGGAACAAAATTGCATCAATGTCTTGACAAATACTTCTTAAAATTAATATTGCATGTTTCCACATGATAAGTAGATTTGACTGAGCGTTTTTAAGGCATCATATAAGCTTCAGGGTCAGGATGTATAGGATTTGCTAGAATGAACAGGGAGAAAGGTCCCACAGATATCCATAGAGGTCTTTTTATTTCCTTATCTGTTTTCCTCAGCTTCTCATAGCCAGGTTCACTGATGCCCTAACCTAATTAGACTTAGCCACTATTGGGCCCCCCACCACCCCTTCCCACCCAGGGTCCAAAGCAACTGGGTTCAGAGAGAAGTATGCAAAATAGTCTTTCCTAGTCTCTCCCTCACTCTGGCCTCCCCTCCCATCAAGGTCAATCCAGTGGGATTTAATATATCATGTCTTGCCTTTTATTTTGATCAAAGTTCTAATGTCCCAGCCCTATCACTTATGGCTAGTGGGCACTCATGTTCCCCAAGTCATAACACTGTGGTGAATGTTGTGATGTGCTCCCCAGACCCCCTTTCAGGAAGAAAGGACTTATTACCCAGGCTGCTGCGAGCACAGCCAGAAGATGGCCCTCAGCTATTAGCCATCTTTGAGAATTGCTTCCCTTAAAGAAAAATGTCTGACCCAAAGTCACGCCTTCTTTCAATGCAGCCTGATCCAATGACTACTTAGTGCGGCGGGGTATAAAGGCCTGACCCCCCCACACACAACATACACACACACACACATGCCTCCCCCTCCAACTCAGCACAATTCTGAAGGGTTCTCTCAAGTTCCCAATGGGGTCAGATAAGTCCTTTGCTGGGGCGGCACCTCAGCAAACTCCTCTCTCCGCTCAAGCCCACTTGCCATCTCTTCCTTCTGCCGATGTCAATCCCAAGAGCATTCCCATATAAATCTCCTATTTGCACCTCAGAATCTACTTGCTGGGGAGCCCAACCCGTGACTTCTACCTGTTGCTACACTGTCCCCCTTCTGGTAATGTGGTACCCAGATCTGGACGCTGAGCTTGAACAAAGACCCCATCTTACTCCATGCACTCCTGTTCCATCCCCAGCCCTGAAGTTGTGGCACCATGCTGAGATGGTCTGTCTCCCGCTGACCACTGCTGCACAAGACCCTGGCTGACAGCTGAGGGTCAGCACTTTCCAGCAGGCCATCCCTTCACGTCCCCCCTGGCCCCATACTAAGCATCTGCCAGGCCAAGACCGGATATTGCTACTTCATGCCCTCCTGAACAGTGCACCTGGTTTACCCGCCAGGCCGAGCCTCTGCAACAAACAGGATGCCCCCAGCACCTCCCTGCGCAAAGGGCTCACCCTGCCCTAAGGGTACCCTGGGACCAAGCCTACCTCCACCCACTGTCCCGTGGCCCCCATCCCAGCAAACTCTCTTATGCATAAGTGAAACAGGTAGCTCAGTGGGATCTCAACAGTGACAACTGAAATTCAGATCTTGTTTTGTTCCTCCTGTAACCTCTGACTTTCCAGGCCTCAGAGGCCAGAGGAAGGAATTGCAGATCCAGATGAGGTGACACTAACAGTAATAAAAAGCTCTTTTTTGGCCCTGTTAACTTTAAAGAACTTTCAAACTCAATAAACCTCAAATTTTGTGATGCTTGCCGTTTTAACTCAGCAACCGCAATGCTGTGGTCAAAGGATCATTGCAGATGCAAAGTCCTTGTTAATTGAGTTCCTGAACACCTACAAATCTCCTTTCTTTTCCTAAGTATTCAGGAATTCAGACTGTACATTTCTACTTACATCACTACTAATTAGTCTGCATCAGTGAGGTCTGTAGCTTACATAGTTACTTTCTTAGCCATTCCTTGCTCATGACAAAAAGGGGTTTCTGTACCACCCTGGTCTTCCTACTCACCGCCACCCATCCTCCCACACTGAGGCTGGGTACCACAGCCACGTCTAAGCAGAAAATAGGAGACCAGAGTGGTGATAATAAATCTATTTTTACACACTTGAGGTTTTACTTTTAAAGATTGTGGAATTTGTGAAATCTCAGTAAAGCAAACACCAGGACAACCTGGAAAGAAGAACGTGGCGTAGGAAGCAAGATTGGCCCGTCTTCCTCTGCCATTCTCCACCTATATGCCCCTGGGGCACAGGTCATTTCTCTGCTTCCAACACCGCATTCCTTTTTCAAGGTTGTCCCGGTGCTTCCTTAACCAAGATTCACTAACACAAAACTATTGTCTGTGTCTGTGAACAATTCTGTCTTCCAACCACATTTACTCTGAAGAAACTCTGGTTTCCAAATGGCCTCTCCTTCCTTTCCCTCGACTCAAATCATACCTGTCCATCAACACCAACGTGAAGACCCACCCCCGGCATACAGCTTTCCCAGCTCCTGACTTTCAAGAAGGGGGTAAAGGTGGATATAATCCAGTGAACTTGGCACCGATCCCTTGTGAATTCCAGAATGGATTGTTGAACAGATGATTAATGAGCAAGGGCACGAAAAAGTGCTGGTGGCTAAGAGGTTATGAGGATCCACCATATACAAGTTATTATATTCTTGGGGACAACTCAATTTAAAACAAACGCTTCTTGGGTACCTCTTATGATGCCCATCAGGCACTGTACCAAGTGTGACGGGGAATTCAAGACAAAGTAAGGTACAACTCCTGCCCTGAATGGGCCAAGACAAAAACCAGTAAAATCTGATAAAGATGTGGTATTGGAGGTAATAATGGAAGACAAGTTGTCCATTAGGAGTTTACTATCCCCCAGGAGGGAAGCATTTTGAGGTGAGAGAGTTTCATTTCTCACCTTGAACTAGTCAACACTGCAATCCTTAACATAGAAGAAAAAATAAAATGCCTGCTTATTTGGTGTAAATGACTGGTATGATGAAGCACAAAGCAGAGTTCCAAAATTATCTCAGTGCATTGAAAAGAGAGAACAAAATCCATTTTCCCCAAGATTAAACAGAGATAAATGTAAAATCTCAAAGGTTTAACCAGAGAAAAATCAATAGTGTAAGAAAAAAACGTTTATAATATAGAGTTCCATTTAAAAGCGAAAACAAGACTGGACCTAACCTAGGACTATGGTTGTATAAAAATCCCACATGAATTATTTTAAAATGTATGTCATCAGTTGCTCAGATACGAGTCTGAAGAAGCACCCCCACTTAATAACTATCCAGGTTAAAAGAACAAGTTTCAGTTATCACAGGGTCAAAAGAAGATAGCTGTTTGCCCTCAAAAGAAGGTAGCAACAATTTCACAAAGCTAATGAAGTCATGTGCCACATTAACATACGTGGGGTGTTCAAGACAGAAGCAATAATAGCTCCACTAGATTGGTGTGGCCGGATTTACAGGACCTTATGTTGAAATGGCCATTCCGTTTTATTTTTTTTTTAAGATTTTATTTATTTATTTGAGAGAGAGAGTGAGAGAGAGAGAGCACATGAGAGGGGGGAGGTCAGAGGGAGAAGCAGACTCCCCCGCTGAGCAGGGAGCCCGACGCGGGACTGGATACAGGGACTCCAGGATCATGACCTGAGCCGAAGGCAGTCGCTCCACCAACTGAGCCACCCAGGAGCCCCTGGCCATTCTGTTTTAAAAGGGACATTAGCATCCATCAATAGATCAGTTAAATGATAATCCACACAATGGAAACCGGGTAGCTATTAAAACAATGATGGCAGCTACTTTTATTGACAAGGAGAGATGCCCATGGCATGTTTTTTAATGGGGGGGGGGGGGAGAAAGCAAGTCACGGAAGAGCCTACGTAATATTTACCAGTTTATATAAAGGTACACTTGTCTCTATTTTCTAACGCTTTTACATTTTTAGGATGCATGTTTCCAAACATGAAAATAGAAGCTATGGAACTGTTTCTCCGGCACAGGAGAAGGCTGCCGGGAGAGCAGAGAGAAAGGGAAGTGTACGAGGTCACAGCCATCGGGTGAGTCCGTCTAGCAGAGGAGGCCGGAAACAGGGACGCTTCTCACTCACGGCTCCTCCAGTGCGGACGTAAACTGAGCACCTGCTGTATGTCACTCACCAGGCTTCACACTAGGAATACACAGATGGGCAAGACCCCGTGCCTTTAGGGGACCACAGAAGGGTGGAGAAGAGATGGGGTATTTGTTTCCCGTGGCTGTCATAGCAAATTGGGGGGCTTCAAATAACAGAAATTTACTCCCTCACAGTTCTCAAGGCCGGAAGCCTGAACGCGAGATTTTAGCCAGACCACACTCCTTCCAGAGGCTCTCGGGGAGGATCCTCTCCAGCTTCTGGTGGCTGCTGTTATTCCTTGGCTTCCAGCCGCATTACAGAAATCTGTCTCTGTCTCTGTCTCTGTCTCTGTTTCTGTCTCACATGGCCTTCTCCTCTGTGTCGGTATCAAATCCCCCTGACCTTTCCCATAGAAGGACACCTGTCATCGGATTTAGGGCCCAGCTGAATAATCCAAGATGATCTTTTAACGTCATTACATCTGCAGAGACCCTTTTTTTCCAAACAAGGTTACATTTATAGGTTCCTGGTAGACATATCTTGGGGAGTGGGGGCATCATTCAATCCACTACAAATGGCTGAAAACCAAAGAAGACAGAGAATAAGGGTAGAGGAGAGGGTACTGCGGTGTGTATGTCAGGATTTAGCCATTTGCTCACGCGTCTGTCATTCCCACTAGACCAAATTCTCCGTAGGGGTGCTATCCCCTCAAGGAGCAGAAATTGGTTCTTGGAAAGAAAAAAAATGAAACAACAAAAACCTTACTTTTTATTGTAAAAGCACAAATATACATGTAGTATATAAACAGTATATCTGTGGTATTAAAATTTCGTGAAGTGGGGGCATTTAGGAAAAAAATGTCTTAAAAGGCCCCTTAAGGGAATAATAATGAAAATAAGGTTGAAGATGGCTGTACTAGGCCAGAACCTCCACAAAACCAAAAACCATCTCATAGTCATCCATGTGTAAGCAAAGTGCTCAGTAACTGTTAATTCATTGGTTGAATAAATGGATGAAGCTTCAGGGAGACAAATTTGACCTCACTAATGAGGAGTTCTACAAATAGAGCTAAGTGTGATGCCCCACAGGTAGAAAGCACCCCATCCTTGGAAGTTTTCAAGCGGAGGCTAAATGAGGATTTCCATTTCACAAATGTCAGGACTAGTATAGAAATATTTGTCAAGCTTCATCGGTCCATGACACACGAATGTCACAACACCATGAACACCGTTGGGTATTTGTTCAGCTGCTTTGGCTTTTAGACAAACCAAGTCCAGTTATTGCAGGCCTGAATGTCTAGGACCATACGTAAGCCCTAACCACGACTTTAGAATTTCTACCAAGAAGGAAAAACAACACCCTAATGAGAACTGGTACTGTTGCTTTCAACCTGTCCTTCGACCAGGAGACCTAGCCCATCATCTGTGGCTGTTTCTCTTCTTTTGCTACTTCACTTCTGCTATGCTGTTTTGCAAAGACCCTAAGGATACTACAAATTAAATGAATTAGCAAGGAGTGAGAATGGGAGATAAGGCACACTATTACTTTCAATCTGTCACTGACAGTATTTCCCCTCTGGCTTCGCTGCAAAGCACCAGATGATTCAATGACATTAAGGGGAAAAGGACCCCACTGCTAACGCAAATTAAGTGTGGAAAACAAAGGTGAGGCTCTATCGACAGCACTTGCTAAAAGACTGGAATTTTGAAAAATTAAGGCTCCTATTTACAGAAGGGGATGGTTTAACCCTCCTCTCAATTATCCAGAAATTGGGTAAGCTAATTGATCAAAGAGTCGATAAATCTGAGTCACTTGGAGCAGCTGGTGTTTCACAGCCGATGTGTGGGATACCAAGGAAACCTTCAAAACAGGAAATATCAGACTCCACTCCGGAGAGTGGAGCTGTGGTGAATTTGTACTTTTCGGGTTTGCACAATGATTTGCAGATGTCTCCTGAAACCTGTGGCCAAGTGAGGGCAGCCTGGGCCACGCTTGCCCTTCGCTGGACCTAACCTTGCAGACACCGTGCAGGAGGGGCCCCATGGAGCTGCTTAGCTGCTGCCCGAGCCGATGAACTGGTGGGCAAGGTGTTTCAAATTATTCCTTCCTTAAGCGAAAACAGCTCCACAAAGCCATCGGTTTAAAAAGTACTTAAGCATCTGCTCTTATTGAATGTGTTTGGTTTGGTTTTGCTTCTCTGACCAGAGCCACATGGGATGGCACAGCCAAAGTTGTGAGGTCTACTCCTGTCTCAACACGAAGAGAATTTATGCCCCTCAGCCCTGTTAACCCCGTAAGATGCCAAGGGCATAAATCGTCTCGTTATGTGAGGAGAATCGCAGTTTTATCATTGACAAAGAGCTGTACCCTTTCAGGGCTAAAAGCTGACACAAAATTTCTCACTCTGGGGGACTTCTTTCCAACCGGGGGCTGAGGGTGGGGGTGGGGGGCCAAGGTGGGGGGGATGTTGGCTTTAAAATCTCACACACCATATTCCAGCAATTTGATTTAAAAAAAAGAAAGGAGGTTAAATAAGTTGGCAGCAGATCAAAAATATCACCATTCTGATTTTTATGAATGTTTAAAATTTGAATCTGGGTTTGTTTTCTGAGTGCAGGAGCCTTGGGCCCAGAGCCAGCCTGAGAAGCAACGGCCCCAATTCAAAGACTCTTCTCCCCAGTGTCGCCCCATTCTGTAGCTGAAAGGCCAGTGTAAGGGTGAACTCCCTGTAGACTGAGGCTTCTGGAAACACAATCATAAACACAGCCTCCACTCCGGCCTATGACCCTGGAGCAGCACAACCATAATGAAGAAGAGAAAATAATGCAGGAGAAGGGGATATAAATGATTTCAGCTAGTAAACTCAACAATTGTCTTTGTTCTGTGATATAAGAATGGTTGCTCCCTTTCTGCAAGAAGTCTTCCTATATATTAACCTATATTAATCTATTAGAAGATTATTCACATAAGAAATGAATTCTTGGCAGAATGAACCGCTAAGATATTCCTTTGAATGGAGAGCTTCCCTGGTTACATTCAAGTGCTGTTTACAGACACCACATCAGAAATCTCTCTCAGAAAGGATAGTGTCAATCACAGACAAAATTCAACTGGCTTCACAAAAAATATATTTGCATATGGCTCTCCAGGAATGTTATCTGCCCCTTAAAGATGGATATGGTGATGGCCAAGAGTCCCCTCAACACTCTAAACAATGTTTTTCAAAGTACAATCCACCACAGCCGAATTATACCAGGAACTTGTGAAAAATCCGAATTCCTGGGCCCCATCCTAAACATGCAAATTGAATCTCTGAAAGTGGCCTGTATCTGCATTTTTATTTTTTATTTTTTTTTAAATATTCTATTTATTTGAGAGAGAGAGAATGAGAGAGAGAGCACATGAGAGGGGGGAGGGTCAGAGGGAGAAGCAGACTCCCTGTTGAGCAGGGAGCCCAATGCGGGACTCGATCCCGGGACTCCAGGATCATGACCTGAGCCGAAGGCAGTGGCTTAACCAACTGAGCCACCCAGGCGCCCTGGATCTGCATTTTTAAACACTCTCTTCCAAGTGATTAATTTTGATAAAGTTTGAGAACCGCTTCCCAAAAGTAGAGTACCTACCAGCAGTATACAGTGATCCACTCAGATGGACTCCATCTCAACTTGGAAAAAAATCTGTGCAGACAGTAAGTGCTCAGCAAATCTGATTCTTACTGTTGCCATCATTCAGAATGAGCATTTTAGAGCCTTGTGGCAGGGGCATCTGGCTGGCTTAGTTAGTGGAGCGTGCGACCCTTGACCTCGAAGTCATGAGTTGGAGCCCCATGTTGGGTGTAGAGATTACTTTAAAAAAAAAAATTAAAAGCAATTAAAAAAAAAAGCCTTTTGGCAGTTAGGGCATCTTAATGGGAAAGAAGAAAAGCCAGGTAGAAACCTGATGACACTTCAAAAATACACAGCACTTAGGCACTCATACCCCTTGTTTGAAGGCTTTTTCTCTTGCCAAAAATATTCAAAATTATTTGAAAGTAAGGTCTGTACCTCACCAAAATGACAATATAGACACAGTCATAAACTTTTGCCTGTCTCAATTGCTCTGTGTTTTTTAGTTCCTTTCTTGTGGCCAACCATAGGCATGACATATAATGAAAATAAAGTTTATAAAATGAATTTTACTAAAAAGGGACGCTGAAACCAAATAAGGATCCAGGCTTAGATTGAATACAGTTACAGAAAGTTGCCATCCAGAAAGAGTGGCATGTTCTCATCCCTTCTTCAGAGTTCACAGAGTGGAGCAGACAACTGGCTCTGGTTTGCAGGAAATCCTAGAAGCAAATAGGAGATAGGCCCACATGCTTGAGGGATGTTGCACTTACTTAAACAGTATGCTTCAAAACAGAATGCTTACTTTTATTTTTTGATCTTTCAGCTAGTAATTTTGATGGATTATGAGAACAGAAGCTAAATGTAATAAGAAGCCTGAACAAAACCAGACTTGTTTTTTTGAAAAAGGAAATGGAATATAAAGTAACTCATTTATCCTCAAATCAAGTCTCTAGGAAGCCATCTTATCTGCCACAAATCAAGCCTCATAAACAATTGCTAATATCTGTGATTAGCATTTTCTCTCTTGGGGGGGGAGGAGGTGTAAAATCTATTCCAGAGAAGTTCTAAAAACCCGTATTTACAGATGTTAAGAATTGGAAGGGGGGAATCGGGGTGGCTCAGTCGGTTGAGCACCTGACTCTTGGTTTTGGCTCAGGTCATGATCGCAGGGTCAAGAGATCAAGCCCACATCAGGCTCTGCACTCAGCAGGGACTCTGCTCCAGATTCTCTCCCTCTCCGTCTGCCCCACCCCAGGCTCACAATCACACTCTCTGCCTCTAAAAGAAAATAAATAAATAAAATCTTAAAAAAAAAAAAAATTGGAAGAAAGTTTTGGCCAAGACTCTTCAGCAGGACATGTCGCTACAGTAAACAGAAAAATGAAAAAAAAAAAAAATTAAAGCTCTCAAAGGGTTAGATTACAAAGGCAACAGAAATGCCTAACTGCGGGAGAAGTGGGGAAGGCAGAGACAAAGGAGAAATACTGCTAATAAATGTCTTAACACATATTACAGCAGCATCTAAATTATATATACATAAATTTTAATTCAAATCACCAATTTATATCAGACACCTACTATGTACAAGGAATACTGCTGACCTGTAGATGAGTATTAGGGCTATGTACTTAAATTTCATTCCCTTTATAGAGCCCATTGTGTTTTATTACAACGTATGAATCAGGCCATTAATTTCACTCTAAGATACATGGCAAAATGCAGAGTCACAGATTTGAAGCATTTCTTGGAACCAAAATTTATAACTCTTGGGTATGGTTAACACATACCAGAGAGAAATAAGCATTGCTTACTCAGTTATGTCTACTCTGTGTTCCAGAGACAGAGTCAGATAAAGTCTACCAAGTAAGATGTCTATATGTTTATCCACCTCTGCCTACCTAGCACATTCTTTAACTTAGGACTGCATGTAGATGGCAAAGGGGCATGTGAAAAATGACTGAGCCCTAATTCTATAATAAGCATTATACGTAACATAGATATGTAGGTATACTTATACCTAAACAAATTTTAAAGTTTAATAAGACAAATGTGTTCAAAGCAGAGACACATGAAACAGGGTAAAAGCCATGAGGGCAGATGTTCTGGCTGCCATGGCCACTGATGTATGTATCCACAGCATTCCGCATTGTGCCTGACATGGCCTACATGCTCCGTAAACACCTGCTAGATGAACAAATGAAAGAAAGAATGAATGAATGAATACCTACCAGAAAACTACAAGTAGTTAATTTGGAACAACACTAGGGCTAGGAGCATGGATTTTCAACTGGCATGGTCTTGTGTGAATCAGTAGTGCGACAGCCAAGGAAACAGTCCATGTGGCCAGGAGACTGGCTACCAATGGAGGGATTGAGCAAATAAATACATCAAGGATAATGGGAGCCAGGCTTCTCACTGTTGGAAGAAAGAACTACAAATATAGAATTGGCTAGAATAAAGTGTGTAGTTGTTAGATGGGAATTGTGGGAATCAGTGTGAACTCATGGCTTTTTGGATAGATGGATAGATGTGTGTGTGTGTGTGTGCACGCGCGCGTGTACGCATGTCCTCATTCTGTCTGCCAAGAAGGCCTAAAAAAAATGACACTCCAGTAACAATGAGCACATCCAGAGCCCATATCTTGGTTACTAAATACCATTCTCCACTAATAGGAATCAAAGTTCCCGGAAGAAATGGCTGGTTCCAAAGAAAGTATAAAATGAGCCTAAAACATCTTTGTGCGCCAGAACATAACAAAGTACTCAAAGAATGACAGAGACAGCTCAAAAGGACACAAGAGCCAGCACAAAGGGACTCCTGGTAGCCAAGTCAGGAACAGTTTGAGCAGCAAAATGAATTATGCTAATACTTGGTTATAACACAATGAATGAAATAGGAATTCATGATTCCACAGTGGTATAAATAACAAGGGTGACATTTAAGCCAATGTATGAATAAAAGGAAGAAGCCACTGAATGAGAAGAATCATGAGATGTCCAGGCAGTGTGGACAACTAGTGCAAGGAGTCCTTGGTTAAGATGATGTTGGCCTGTCTGAAGAATAGAGAAGGCCAGTGTGGCTGAAACATGCATAACAGGCACAGAGAGTCATAGAAGAAAACTGGAGAAGTTGACAGGGTCTAGATCAGGTAGAGTTTACAACCAGCACAGGAAGCTGGATTCTATTCTGTGTCATAGGAAGCCTTTGGAATGTTATAAGCATGCTCCAATTCACATGTTTTAAACATTTCTCTGGCTGCTGTACAGAGAAAATATCATAATAGTGCAAGAATGTAGGCAAAGACATTAATGGGGAAGTTATTGCAGTTGTTCAGGCTAGAGAGAGTGATGGAATACAGCAGAGCATGGTATTGGAGGTTGCAAAAGTGGGCAGATTAGGGATGTATTCTGAAGGAAGCATTGACAGGTCTTGATGATAGATATGACACAGAACAGTAAAGAGAAAATCCAAATAATTCCTAGGTTTTTGGCTTCAGCAGTTAAGTGGATGCTGGAGCTGCCTACTGAGGAGGGATGATAGGGAGAGAAGCAGATTTGGAGGGTAAGGAAAATATCAACAGCTCTGCTCCAACAGCCATGATAAATTTGAGCTTCCTCTCAAACATCAATGTGATGATGTAGATAAACAGTTGACTATAGAAAATCTGAAGTTTTCCAAGAAAAGGCCAGAGCTAGAGACACAGATTTGGGAGTCACTGGTGTGTAAGTTATACTGAAGACCTTAAAGTTAGATGAGATCACCCATAGGAAAAAAACACTGCTTAGGATTAGGAGAGAGCTCAGGAATGTTCTCCAAAAACGTCTGGCATTTAGAGATCTGGCAGGCAGGAAGAGTCAGCAAAGAACACAGGAGAAGTAATAGCTAGTGAGGTAGGGGCAAGACATGTGGCATCGTGGAAGTCAAGACTTTTTCTAAAGGATTTCAAAAATAAGGAGTGTCCTATCATGTGAGACTAGTAGGTTTAGTAACATGGAGGAAATGGTGCCCTTGACAAGTGCCTGACTCGGTAGTAGAGGGGACCAAAACCCAACAAGAATGAGTTAAGAGAACACGAGACAAGGAAGTGGATTCAGCAGTCGCACGCAAGTCTTTCAGGTCTGCGGAAAAATGGAGTAGACGCTAGAAGGAGAAGCAGAGTCAAGGAAGACTTGTTTTTTATTTTGTCTTTTAGGCAGGAGAAATTAGAACACATCTTTTGCTCTAGATGTGTATCCCTCTAGACAGAGTATGGACATTTGTGAAGCAGTGATGCAGGAGAGGTGTTAGTTGCAAAAGTTAATGAACTGAAAAATAAGGGGATAGAGACAGAGTACAAATATGTCTGATAGGTTGGAGCAAGGACATTTTATTATCATGTAAGGGGGGAAGGGAAGGTGTATGGGTAGATTAACTGATGAAAAAACAATAAGAGAATCACTACCCAGCGGCTTCTATTTTCCTAATGAAGACGAGACAGGGTCCCAAGACAAGAGCAAGGAAGGGATGGGGAGGAAAAGGCACAGTGCAGGAATTCTGAGGAGCAGGGAAGTGAAGGAAATACGGCTGTTGCTATTTGAATGTCCATTTTGAGACTTGAGACCAAGAGTTTAAAGTGAGAACAGTCAGCACAGATGTTTTTCTCCAGTCAAGTGCCAGCACAGAATAGGTAATTGTGGTTTTAACCAGGATTGGGCCTCGGCCCGCCAAGTTCAGTGGGGGTGAGTGTGCAAGAATTAAGAACTAAGAGACAACTTAAAATACCCACAATGATGAAACATAGCAGTTAAGCTAGAGATGGAGGGAAGTGAGGGCACCAGAGAGGGCGACTGAAAGTGATGGTCAATGGTTGGGAGAACTGAACAAGGTCAACAAACTTCTAATGAGTAGTGGAATACGTGAGGTAAAGGACAGAAGGAAGGCGTCAAGAATGTGGTCCTGGGAGTAGACAGCCACAGAAGGAAAAGAACAGACCGTGGCGGGGGGCGAGGGGGGCGCGTGGGGTGAGACGGTTGAAGAACTCTGAGGCCAACTTTAGTTGTAAGATAAATTCATTTTGAAGTTTGGTAATATTTCAGTTTCCTGAATGGACTCTCTTTTTCCTTGTTTCCGCACTCCTTCCGAAGTCTAAAATGAATAATTAGGAAAGAATAAGACATATGGTAAATAACCAGAAAATAATTTAGTCCTATCAAGTAAGTAGTCCTGGATTTTTAAAATCGGTTCATTTTGTCTTACCCAGTAACCCAGTATTTCCCTACAGGACCCTCTTCTCAAATAACACTTTGGAAAATGCTGATCTAATGCTTTGGGTCAGGAAAGCACAAAGACCTTTGTAGAAGTTATTTTATATCTCTTGGATTGTCTATTTGGTTCAAAGAGACCTGTGATTTTTTGTCCCCTGAGCTTCACAAATAGTTAAAATGATTTACCCAGTTTGTGTTGGCCTCACCAAAACTGAGAACAAAATTAATTTGCTACATCTGAAACCAGAGTCACTTGATAATGAAAACAGGGTTTTGGGGCACCTGGGTGGCTCAGTTGGTTAAGTGTCTAACTCTTGGTTTCTGCTCAGGTCATGATCGCTTCCCCTCTTCCTCTTCCTCTGCCCCTCCCCCTGCTTGCACTGTCTCTCTCTCTCTCTCTCTCTCTCTCTCTGAAACAAACAAATCTTTAAAAACAATAACAAAAACGGGGTTTTAATTGACTGCTAAGGAACTGTCACATCTATTCAGCACTTTTCAGGACTGGCTTCACAAACATGTGACACAGGAGCCCATGCTCAGAAAGGGACCCACACTTGGGGCTTTAACGCTCTGTGCTCTACATCTTGAAAATTCTCAGTAATTTTATCTTTGAATGTGTAAGTGAAGTCCAGTGGAACAAGGAAGCGCTGCCAGGGTTTGGAGCCTCTGCTCATGCTCCCTCCCCCCACTACCTCCCTGCCTCACCATCCGGCTCCTCCACCCCTGCCCAGCGATCTCTGCCAACCCCCACCCCCAGCAGGAGGCTAGACACAAGCACAGGGAGGGTCAAAGGCAGAGGAGCACTTACAGTGCAACAAGTTACAGGGGGGATACCCAAGCGATTGTGAGGGTCTGCACTGGCCACAGGAATATCCTTGTGTTTGAAGAAGGTGTGTCATGAAACAGCAAATAGAGGACATCATGATAGGTTGAGAGAAAGACCCCAAATGAAAGAAAAGAGTTTTACTCCTGATTTTTGGACTAGAGGCCCTGCAATTTCACTGTGCCTGCAAATGGTAAGTAGCCAGCCCCGGCCATTTAGGAGGAGGAGTAGGAGGGTGATAGTGAACAGGGAGAGGAAAAAGAGAAGAAAAAAGAGAAGGAAGACAAAAAGAACACTTTAATCAAAAAGTTAATACTTTTATAGCACTTATTAAATTCAGGCAGTGTTCCAAGCGTTTTATATATTTTAACTTATTTAATCCCCTCAACAATCCTTTGCGGTAAGTACTAGGATTGCTCCATTTTACAGCTGAGGCCAGCACGAGACCCAGAGATTAAGCAACTGGCCTGGGGTCACCCAGGTGGTGAGTGGCTGTGCCAGGATTCAAACCCGGTCGCCTGACTTCAGAGACTGTAACTCGCCACAACTCTCCATCCCACCTCTCTGCAGCACACAGCAATGACAACACACTTGCACCTGCCTTTTTACTAATTTTCAAAGATGTTATTCTTATAAAGAACTTGCAGAATATGAATTCAGCTTACTTAGGTTTGCCCTCCCACTCATAAAACTTTATTTCTTTAATTATTTATTGCTTAATTTAAGGATTGTCTTCTGCTTTCATAACCCACCCCTAATGGAAGTGTTGAATAATCCTGACTTGATGGTGTGAAGTGAGAGTTCTGATACTCAAACTGTTATCTTTGCTTAAGTAGACAAGCGCAGGCAAGAGTAATTTATTCACTCACCAAGAATTACCTTGTCTGAGGATGTGGGCCTGCACTTGGCCTGAAACCTTAATACAGAACAATCTTCACCGTATTTCCTGAATTCTGGAACTAGGTATTTATGCAAGACATAGTCTTTATGCAAAAGAGGCCATGATGATTCGGGCAGGACCCAGAGCTGTAATTCAGCAGAGGGGAAGGGAAGGCTGACAAGGAAGCCCAATGTTCTTGCGTAAGTTTCATTCCAAACTTCTGGCTTTTATCTCTGCAATCACCAGCTTCCCTGGACAGGCTCCCTGCTGTTTAAGTCCCTGGATTCCCTGTTAACGGAATTTTCTCCCCTTTGAGAAGAGAATCTTTTCCTCATCAGACATCTACACCATTTATCATCCATGCTGGATACGTGAGGTTGGTGTTACATTGAGATTATATTAAAGAAGAAAACCAATTTGCAGTAAAAAGACTTATAAAGGGAAATTATTTCCATTACAATAAATACCAAAATGTGCAGCTACGTTGCCAGACCCCTGCCACCCAACAACGGTTATCAATTAACACTGTCTCTAAACACGTGGGATAATGCTTGAAACAGACTGTGTAAACAACAAATGAAGAAACAAACACCAGAGGTGATCATTCCCACCTTTACAGTGCAATTCCTGCAGCTGATGGGGAAATCATGAAGCATCCCTGAGTAAGGTGGGTCGGGCAATAGTGAAGGGTGGGGTGAAGTGGAGAGTTCAACTGCTACCATCTGCATTATTCAAAAATGTACACCCAGGGGGGACCTGGCTGGCTCAGTCGGCAGAGCATGGGACTCTTGATCTCAGAGTTGAGTTTAAGACCCACACTGGGTGTGCAGATTACTTAGAATAAAATCTTAAAAAAAGATGTACACCCAGGAGACTCCATGCAGACTGACAGCTAGAAGTGGCATTTTCATGAAGGCCTGAAGGTCCAGCTTCTTCCTTATCCTTTGTTCAGAGAGTGACAAAGAAAATGCTATTTACCTTCCACTAGGATTCTTGAGAATCACAGAACAACATACCTTTACTCCTTTACCCAACACTGTCCTACAACTTACCAACACTGAGGGGTGAAAATACTCCAAGTTAGGGGTAAAGGTATCCTATGTAAATGAGTGGCACAAGTGAAGAATAAATAGGGCATGCAGGGATGAATCTGTAAGACACACAGCCTTTTCTGGCCTCACCAGTGGGTTGTCCAGTTGCCCTTTGATCCACAGGCATTCCATGGAGCAGGTAATATAGAAGACCTAATAGGGATTGCCATTTTCTTCCTTCTCCTCCCGTGAGGTTTTATCCTATGGCTCCTCCTCGCCCTTCCCAAGCTAGAGGCCAGGTCTTAGAGTAAGTTCTAGCCCCCAGCCTCAAAGAAACTAGAAAAGAGGAGAGGAATGACCTCATGTGCCAATCCATCAACTGAATTAGCACATTTTACATACAAATAAGCTAGCTTCCTTTAGTTGAATTGATTAAAATGCCACAGATAAGAGTATCAGTCCAGATTTGAAATCTGTTGAATAATGATATTTGGGAGGACTCACATGACACCTTTCATTTTTCTTCCCCACATAATCATTTCAAGGTATTATATTATCAATCTGCAAAAGCCTAAGCAATTAGATGTTCATGAACCATGAAATTTTTCCCTCTCCAATATAGCAGCTTAGAATTTAGAACAGTATCATGTGCCTCTTCTAAGAGTTAAGTATTTAACTCCGTACAATTAAATACAGGGCATTTTTGGCACAATCCCTGGACTAGGAACTGGTCCTGCCTCTCAGTTCTCCCAGCCTGAACCTGCCCCCTGGGTCAAGCCAAGCAGTCCAGGTCTTCTCCCGGGCAAGTCTGAGAAGGAGGTAATGTGGGGGGGGAAGTGAGGCCCTATGGAGAATCAATGAAGTTGAAAATATTTGTATTGTTAATTATACATTTTTTAAAAGATTTTATTTCCTTATCTGACAGAAAGAGCACAAGCAGGGGGAGTGGCAGGCAGAGGAAGAGGGAGAAGCAGGCTCCCCACTGAGCAGAGAGCCTGAGGCGAACCAGATCCCAGGACCCCGGGATCATGACCTGAGGGAAGGCAGATGCTTAACCAATGGAGCCACCCAGGCGCCCTTTAATCATTTTTTGAAAAAAAATAATAAATAATACATTTTCAATTTAACCCACTAATACCTCAAGGTGTGCAGTAAACATATTTTGAAACTTAGTAAAGAATTTCACATACTCTTACAAATAGCACCTATTCGTTTTTGCAACACACTTTTTACTGGAATGGATAATTCCAGAACATCTGCATATTGTTTGCTAAGGCATCATTACTGCCCCCTGTTCTTGAAACCAATACATTGCAGATTGAGTATATCAATAATACAACATTCATGTATCATATTGAATCTCTCTGTGGTAATCTCAACTGAGGGAAGGAGCTTAATAGCAGAGAATTTATAGAAAAGAAACATAGACTGTGATAGATTGGAACCATTCCAAACTCTAAAAAAAAAAAAAAAATCCTAGGGATAAATACTAGGAATGTTTGGCAGGTTTTAAAACTAGATAACTTCATTTATCTGGAAACAGTTGTCTAGAAATAGTAGGAATTTGTTAGAGAATGCCACTGTTATGGTGTAAATGGCAAATTCCAGAAATGCATTTGAAACATTTAGAAAATGGCTTACAGAGTCTTAAGCAGATTCTGGGACCCACCTTCCTCTGCTAATGGTTGGCTTGGCCTCATCATCAGAGACCAATGTTTCAAATGTTGAATGACCATCCATGTTGTGTGTTCAGTCAACGCCATGGTGACCCCCCGTGGGACTCAAGAAACAGGAGCCCAGTCCTCCCTACAGTACTTAAAACTGGAATAAAGACATCAGTGTGACATATATGGAACAATAATCTAAAACATACTGTACGTTATTAATAAACATATACAGAAGACTTACCAATGTGCAAGTGCACTGTGCAAAATACTTGACACACATCATCTAGGATAATCCCTGCAATAAGACAATGAAGGAGGAGGAGAGGAAAGTCAACCAATGTGTCCCGTATCACGTGACCATGGATTGTGCCGCGGGCCTTCAAACCCTGTCTGTCTAAATTCAAGGCTGTTGCTTTTTGTGGCCCCTCCTGCCTTTGAGTGCACACAGCACAGCATCAGCTATCGGTGCTCCAGGAATTTAGAGATGCGGGAAGTCAAAGGTCTTAGGAAGATGCCTCTTCCCCTTGCCCACCAAAGTGGTTTGAAGTTTTGTGTTTTGAAATTTGAAGTTTATGGGATACCCCAGTTGGAATAAGAGAGAAACCAGCTGTTTGCTCTTTGACACACAGGAAACAGCAGCTACAAGTCCATCTCGGATTCAAAGGCTGCCGTGGCCGGGCCGACTCTGATTTCACGCTGGCAGGGATTTCTCCGTGTTACACTCCCGTACACAAGGTGATGGGAGCCCTGTACTCAGCATTTCTCAACCTCTTCCTGCGAGATGCCAGGTTAGCAGTGTGCAACAGGGAGAAACTGAAGCAGAGACACAGGCAACAGAAAGCAGATAATCAGCAGAAAAATACTGTCCAGGGAAGAAATGGAATGGATCTTACAAAATGCGGGGTCTCCTTTTGTTCCTGCCAAATTCCTATGTGGATGTTGTTTCCTTAAGTACGCCAGGCTCTTAAATCATGACATCTTCAGAGTAAAAAGTTGGCATTCTGTGAAAGGCAAGGTCATATCACTTGTTGGCCCAACTGAAGGCCAGCTGTTCTAATAGCTTTGCAAGACAAGTACTATCATCCCCATTTTAAAGATTTAGGATATTGAGGCTTGGAGAAGCCCCAGGCACCCAGCTGCCGTCTGCCACATGCATTCTACCCTGCAAATCAAGAATTTTTTAAGTATTTTTAAATGTAAGCACAGGAACAGCTGTGGAACCCGCTGTACTGTACCAAGCAGCAGAAACGTCTACTATAAACCAGTGAGTGGCTCTGCCAGTTATGTACTAAGAAAGATGAAATAACCCGGTTGAGTGCATCTCTGAAACCACATCCTGGGGACTTCCCAGACCTTGTCACTAAACTAAACCCAGCCTGGTGGCTGTCTATGACTCAAGATGCCCAACGCACACAGACACTGCCAGGATCGGTACATTTCTATAGCATTCACTGATGCCTAATAAAAAACAACACCTAATGCCCAAGCTCCCAATCCGGATGGATTCTTCTCTTTTTTTTTTTTTTTCTGTCCTTTGAGATCCAAAGTTAAATGATAAACTATTTATTACTGACACAACCTTTTCCCCTGGCCCAGCAGTCTCCCAGGAGATCCTCTGGCTCCGTTTTCCCAGGCGTTGTCAGGCCTATCTGTGGCTCCAATAACTCCTGTGTTTGTCTGCAATTGCTGCAGGCAGATGTCTGAAAATCACCCACTGACAGATTTATGTTCGTCAATCTCTGAAACACCCTCCGCCCCCACTCCCAAATCATATCATACGTGTGGGTGAAAGCACTCGGAGGCCAAGTGCACCAGGCCCTCTCAAGTACATGCAAAGCTAAGACACGGAATTGCAATGGCATCCGGCCTGCCTGCCCTCCCTCCACTGCATTTCCTTATAAACCCCAGGCTCCTCCGCAGTGCACGTTTCCCTGGCCTGCTTTCTTCCCAAGATCTGGAAAGACGCAGGCCTCCAGGCTTTTGAAACAAGATTAAAAGGTCTCTTTTACAGCTCTTGCAGAAAAACTCCACAGAGGAAACGTGGTTGGCAGGTAGAAAAACCGGGACCTGTCTCCTTGAAAATCACAGCTGTGTTATCTTTTTCCTCCACTGATGGCTTCCAGATTATCACTCAGGGCAGCCAGCCAATTAGCCAGTCCTCCGTGTCACAGAGCCCATCTCCGCCAACAGCTCATTTCTGCACCGAAGGGAAGGCATTTGAAGATGTGTAGCCGGGGCGGGCCAAGTGCGGAGCCCAGGGAGGGAGACATGTGAGGGTGCCCTTGCCACAGCAAGTCAGCACATGAAGGGGAATCAGGAGCTGGTGCAGGCAGGAAGTTTACCAAAGCCTGGGGACAAGGCCAAACACAAAAGATTCCTTTCTGAGGGGAAAGAGGGTTGAAACTGCAGGGAGAAACAAAATAGAAACACAGTCCGTGGGAACCTTGCAATGATGAAATCTGTTGTTGGAGAACAGAACCCTTTATTCCGTGTCTCCTGCCTGTCTTTGGCGAACAAGTTCTCTGCAGAGCCCCACTGGCAGCATCTTCCTCAGGATTCTCTGGCACCTGGCCATGGCTCAGGTCTGACCTCGGGGAGTGATTCACAGAACGCAGCCACCTCAGCTTTGGATGGCTGGGGGAAGCAGCCCTCACTGTGACTTCTCCAGAAGGACTGGTCAGACCAAGACCTTGGCTGCTCCGAAGTCCGTTCATTGAAGTTCTTTAACCTGGTGGCCTAGTAGGAATGGGGGCTTATGGGAGGAAGATCGGGGCTGGATTCCCCGCTTGTGATGACAATGCAAACAAATCGTGTCCCCAGGAAGTCACTGTTTTGGCAGGAATCGTCAGGACACTGACACATACCTACAATGGCTGGGACTACACTAAGCACCAAGCACAAAGTCTCTCCCACTGATTTCAAGGCCTTCGCTCAGCAGCTCTCAAACTGCCCTGAGGGGTCCCCAGTGTCTCACAGAGTGTTAATAGTCTTGTTATGAAAATAAGTTCCTATCACTGGAATAAGCTTAGAAAATGCTTCCTTAAACAAAGCTGGACAAGATTCACTGCTGTTGGGCTCTTCACAGCCCTAAGCAAGATTTGCCAAATGTATTGTTGACCATAAGCCCTTTTAACAAACACAACAGACTTCTTTTTTTTTTCCAAAGATTTTTCTTTAAATTCTAGTTAGTTAACATGCAGCGCAATATCGGTTTCAGGAGTAGAATTTAGTGATTCATCACTTACATGTAATACCCAGTGCTCATTCCAAGTGCCCTCCTTAATGCCCATCCCCCATCTAGCCCATCCCCCACCCACCTCCCTCCAACCACCCTCAGTTAACACAACAGACTTCTTAAGATCTAACTGGACACCAGTGATCCAGGGCACACAGTTTGGGAAGAACTGCTATCACTCTCAATCAAGAGACGAGGGGCTCCGGGGTAATACTCCTCTTTGGGAAGTGACCTCCTACTATTCTTTTCCTTGGGGTGGATGTGTCACTACTCACTGACCCTCACCTCAGTGTATGAACTATTACAGAGGCATTTGTTGGTCATGAGGCTGAGCATGCTGAGTGTGTCAGAGAGAACATCCCATCATATCTCACAACAATCAAGGGGGCAGGTATTACTCTCCCATTTTTGATGGGCAATGAAAATCAGAGAGAGAGGTTAAGGTCACAAAAGAGGAGTGCTTTAAAACTCCATACCTAGGGACGGGTTAAATGGGTGATGGGGATTAAGGAGGGCATTTGTTGTGATGAGCACTGAGTGTTGTATGGAAGTGATGAATCACTAAATTCTTACACCTGAAACTAATATTACACTGTATGTTAACTAACTTGAATTTAAATAAAAACTGAAAAAAGAAAGCTCCATACCTAGAAGGACCAAGATTCGCACCCTACAATCAACAGTATAGAAATCAACCTTATTCCCTTAGGCAAAGTGGTGAAGACAGGTAATGAGGACAGTGCCATCTCTAAAGGAAAAACACCCAGTTGCCTAATACTTAAATCTCCATCTTTTGAATGCAAAAGAGCACTGTAGTACCACCTTAAAGTGTTTTTCTTAAAACATGTCTGACTTAATAAGGCTGTTGTATCTCTATTAATTAGGATTTTTCACCAAATATGCCCAAAATAATGTGTGTGATCTTTCCTTACATAGCTACAAGATCAGCAAGATAACCTCTCTTCAAAGGCAGCAAATATCTGCTCTTTCCTCGGAAACATAGATGTTTCCTTAAAAATGAGGCCCTAGCTGAAGCTCCACTAAAAATCAGCCCTTAATAATTCTTTTCTGAAACATTCTGCAAACTTTTATGGGGGTTGCTTTGGCATAGCCGGTATTTTTTCAGTGGTGTCAAGGTTTTGTGCTTACCTATTCCTATTAAAATTATATATTTTTGCAGCTCCCAATAAAACTCATTGTATGGTATGCTAGAATAAATCTCAAAATCTCCCTGAAGTGCTAGAAACTTTCAGATATATGTCTATTAAATTTTATTTCTTGAGCAAGTTGCGTGTGTGCCAAAATATGCATTTCATTGCTAGAATGGTCATAAGTCCACAAAGCTGTGGTAGAACCGCAGAGGAGCACTGAGTTGCCCATCACTAAAAACCCATATCCATTGAACTGGAAGTGGCCATTCCAGCCTTCCAAAGCAACTCCTGAAGTGGCTGTTCACCTGGGTATCTCCCACTCCTCAAACATGTTGGACACTCAAAATACATTTGTTCAACTGAAGTTGTTACCCCAGGAACAGAAGATCAGTTCTGTTTCCCCTTGGAATGCTTTAAGGTTTTTACCATATGTCAAGAGTACCAATAGAGTCAAGTTCTCTTTTACCCTTAGAATAGTGAATCACAAGCCAAAGCTAATAAAAATACTTTCTGTTAAGGCTAGGATGAATAATTTTTAACTCTACCGTCAAAGAGGCAAGACAAAGAACCAAAGAACCCATGGGTAAAAGGGGCAGGAAGACGGATTTCAGATTAACATCAGAAAGATCTTTCCAGAAGATTGTGTCGGTGCTACAAACTACCAAAAGATGGGTGAGTAAGCTCATGAGGTAGGAAGTTCTCAGTCTCTGGAAGTATCCAAGAATGCCCAGATCAGTGGTTCTCAAAGTGTGGTCCCCAGACCAGGAGCATCACCATCACCTGGGGACTTGTTAGAACTGAAAATTCTCAGGCCCCACCCTAGACCCACAGATTCAGAAACCCCAGGGCTAAGGCTCAACACTCTGGATTTTAACAAGCCCTCCAGGTGATTCTGATGCCTGCTAAAATTGGAGAAACACTGGCAAAAACACCACTTGGCAAGAAAAATGCAAAGAGTGATTGGACTGGATGACCATTCAACCCTGCAGTTCCACGAATCTAATAAGGTTCTTTGGTCTGCATTATTTCCTTTTTGGAAATGAGGAACCAACGGCCTACCAACACTTAGGCTTGACCCCAGGGCAACACTCCGAATTAGTAAAAGAATAAATATATTTTCACAGCTGTTATAAATCCTGACATTCAAATCTCCTGAGGAGCTTTAAAAAAATGCCAATACCTGGTCACCCAGAATCTCTGGAGACTGGGTCCCAGGCCTACTTTTTACCAGGTACTTTCATGTCAATTAACTCATTTGGTGTCCAGAATAATCCTATCTCCACAGTAATCTTAGGAGACACATGTTACTCCCATCTCCATTTTTACAGTTGGAAACTGAGGCTTATAGGGGTTGAGTAACTTGTCCAAGTTCACAGAGCCAGGAAATGCCCGAAGTGGGATTCAAGCCCAAGTCTCAAGATCCATGTTCTTTCTCCTCCACCCACTTTCCTTCTCCTTTCCATGTCAGAGACTTTCTGGGTACATGTGGTCCCCCAAGCCACCGTCTTCCCACCCCTGGTGGCAGGTCTGGTCACAGCAGCCTTCCAGCTCACTGTACAGCTCCCCTGTATGAAATCTTGGCGGTCGGTGTTTTATTCTCTCACAAAGATGCTTTCAGTTGGCTGCCCTCAAATCCACCCTCCCTGAGCAAACTAAGAAGCTACCTTTGAGTTGTGATATGAGGGCAACCAGAAGCCAGCTGGGAACTGGCCACTAAAATTCTACTTCTCTACCAATTAGCTGAATATAGTCATTCACCAAAATGAAAATAACCTTAGAGGAGGAGCACCTTAAGTTAGTAACAGCCCATTACATCCGAGAGTCTGAATTCACCAAGTAGATCTTTTCCAGCCCTAAAGCGGGTCTCTCTGTGAGGCAGACGAACAAAGGAATACAGAGCACAGGACCTTTCCAAGAAGGACTGTGAAGGAGGTGGAAGGAGAGAGGTAACAGCCAAGAGCACCATGGGAAGTACAAAGGGCTTGAGAGACGGAGCCACAGAGCGGGAAAACTGTCACTGAAATGGGTGGGATGACGACAGCAGAGACGGTGTCTGCCACCTGAGGATTCTGCTGAGGGGTTCCTGGTCAATTATTCCATGCTCTGGTTGTTTGAATCAGAGCCTTTAATTACAAGCAACAGAGGTCCAGAGAGGTGATGTAACTTGCCCAAGATGGCACTGGCCAGGCACGGGCGGAGCCAGAACCAGCTCCCAGGGCTCTTGACTTCCTTTTTCCTAAAGGAATGGGCCTTAATGGGGGACCAAAGCAAAGTCAGTCAGTAAGAAACTGAGGAGAATTAAAGAAAGAGACCAACTACATTAGTGGCTACACTAATTTGCTGGAGTAGAATCTAAAGTACATTCAATGTGACTAAGGTTTTTTTAAATATAAAAGGAAGACAGCTCTAAGGGCCTGTTTCGGATCACTGTTCCACAAAACAGGTGACCAGGGGACTATGGGATATGTTTTCAAAGCACTGCACAAGATTTTAACTGCTCAGCTCCCTTTGCTTTTAACGATGTGGCCACAGCTAAAACTGCATATTTCTTTGAAAATAGATCCTAATGGCCCAAGAGTCCATAAAAAAGGACCTGAGAGAAACAGTACCTGCCTGCCTTAGGGTGGGTAGCCAACTGAGGGGTGCCTGGTCACAATGCTATTTGCACTGTCTTCTTAAATGTTGCCTAGGCCCATGCCCTCTGGTCTCGAAAGAATACTTTTTGTCTGCATTTAAAATATCTGTTCTTGGGCGCCTGGGTGGCGCAGTCAGCTAAGCATCTTACTCTTAGTTTCGGCTCGGGTCGTGATCTCAGGATCGTGGGATCGAGTCCCAAGTTGGGCTCCATGCTCAGCGGGGAGTCTTCTTTTCCCTCTCTCTCTCTGCCCCTCCCCCCCATGCTCACTCACTCTCTCTCTCAAATAAATAAATCTTAAAATATCTGTTCTCGGGGTGCCTGGCTGGCTCAGTTGGAAGCACATTCAATTCTTGATCTCAGGGTCATGAGTTCGAGCCCCACGCTGGGTGGACAAATTACTTAAATAAATAAAACTTTAAAAATAAACACAGGGGCGCCTGGGTGGCTCGATCGGTTAAGCGTCCACTTGATTTCAGCTCAGGTCACGATCTCAGGGTCCTGGGACTGAGCCCCGGGTCGGGCTCCCTGCTCAGCGGGGGTCTTCTTGTCTGCCTCCCCTTCTGTCCCTCCCACTGCAGGCACACGTGCTCTCTCTCTTAAATAATTTTTTTAAGAAAATAAAGAAATAAAAATGAAATAAATACATTAATTAATTTAATTTAATATCTATTCTTTAAAAGAGATTAAAGAGACAACAACCAAATATTACATGTGGATCCTGATTGAAACAAAATTGACAGTGAACAGATATTTTTGAGATGACTGGAAAAATTGTATTATGGTCTGAATTTTAAAGATTTATTTTATTTATTTGACAGAGATAAAGTGAGAGAGAGCGCATGTGCACGCAGGGGGAGGGGCAGAGGGAAATGATCTCAAGCAGACTCCAAGCGGAGCACAGAGCCCAAAGCAGGGCTCTGTCTCAGGACCCTAAGATCATGACCTGAGCAGAAATCAAGAGTCAGACATTTAATTGACTGAGCCACCCAGGGCGCCCCTATGATCTGAATTTTAGATGACATAAAGCTCTTTTTGTTTAATGTATTAATGGCATTGTAATTCTTTTTTTTAACTGTTCATATATTTTAGAACACTGAAGTATGCGGAGGTAAAACGCCATGATGTCAGTGTTTTTAAAATAATTCAACCAAAAAGAGAGGGGAGGGAGAGAAGTAGATGAAGAAAATGTGGTAAGATTTTAACAACTGGGTAAACATACTTTTGTGTATGTTTGAAATTTTATAATTAAAAGATCCTTATACAAACACACATATATACATATACACGCAGGTGTGGGTGGGTATATATACATGTATGTATAGATATCTGCTCTTGCAATTACTCCTGAGAGCAAAATTTATGTCAAACTTTTAAAGTTTCATATCTGAAAAGAATGTTAGATCTTCTCCAGTTCATTCCATAATCCCTGTTTCCCAGATGAGGGACCTGAGACCCGCCCCCTCCGAAGCTCTTCCAACCCTTTAGTGGTTCAGCCAAGACGAGACTCTGGTTCTCCAGATTCTCAGGCCAGAACTCCGATACCCAACAGCCATCAAAAAGTGTAAACACAGGGCACCTGGGTGGCTCATTCGTTAAGCGTCTGCCTTCGGCTCAGATCATGATCCCAGGGGTCCTGGGATCAGGCCCCACGTCGGGCTCTCTGCTCAGCGGGAAGCCTGCTTCTCCCTCTCCCACTTCCCCTGCTTGTGTTCCCTCTTTCGCTGTCTCTCTCTGTCAAAATAAATAAATAAAATCTTTTTTTTTTTTTAAAAGTGTAAACACATTGCTTTCTAATCCTTGTGTTACAAACTCTCAGACAAGGTACCTTACTGTGATTATTTTGCAGGAGTGAAGATGGTCAAAGGACAAAGGAACACCTCCTTTGCTCATTCTGAGTATATTTCTGCATAAAATGATTCTCCTCCATTCTCTCCAGCTTACCCTCCACCACTCTCCCTTCCATTCTTTCCCCATCCCCCAGCCACCCCCTTCATCGTCCAGCCTTTTTGTATCCTTCACTGCTTTTGAGCTTAGGCCGCACACTGAGACACATGTGTCCATCTTCCAATGTTAGCTCCTCCTGCTGAAATCTGGCTTAGTTTCAAAGCCCAGAGCAATTCAGCTGTCTCCATGGACTCTCTCTCCCATCTCGGGATAACCCCAGCCCTTGGTCTCAGCCTCTGTTATAGTCCTTGTCACGGTCCTTATGATTAGGCACACATATGTTCTGCTCTTTCAGTGGCCCGCATACTGCGATGCAGAGGCAGAAATTAGAAGGGAAAATAGGGAGCCAGGACCAAAGAGGCCCCACGTAGAGTCAGAAGCTACCTGGGGACATGGCTGGCTTTGAAAATGATGACAGGAGGTGGTAAAGCTTTAAGCCAAAATCCCAATGTGATTTCCAGTGGGTTAAAAGGAAGCCTCTACTTTTCCTAGCTGGGAGAAGCAGGATCTAAGAGGAGCCAACCTCAGGGAAAAGGCTAGCGGGCTCTCTTGATATTGGCAAAATCAATTAGCTTAGTAACTGGGTAGCCAGGCAACACCAACCAGGCCCTCAGACGGGGAAGCCGGTGAAGCGTACGCAAGATGTCAGCCAAGGCCCTGAGTGGAGGTCAAGCCTGTCCCCCAACAAAGGAAAGTAGGCATGACCCAGGGGCACAAGCCAAAAAACCAGGCAAACCAGCTAGACATGTGTGGTGAGACCAGGAGAAAAGAGGATGCCTGGAGGCTAAGGCTCTACTGGCAGGTACCCCAGGCTTGTTAATGCTGCTTTTATTTATTGAGCACATACTCTGAGCCAAATCTTGGAGATACAGGGCTATATTAGTCGGTGTTCTCCAGAGAAACAGAACCTACAGGATGTGTATAGAGAGAGAGAGAGACAGGAAGAGAGAAAGATTTGTTATAAGGAATTGGTTCACACAATTATGAAGGCTGACAAATCCAAAATCTCCAGGGTGGGGCCAGCAGGCTGGAGACCCAGGAGAAGTGATATTCCAATTTGAGTGTAAAGGCAGTCTCCTGTGGAACTCTCTCCTGCTCAGAGTTCTATTTTGTTGTGTTGTTGTTGCTGTTGTAGTATGCAGGCCTTCAACTGATTGGATGAGGCCCACCCATTAAACTATGGAGGGCAATTTGTTTTACTCAAAGTCCACTGATTTAAATGTTAATCTCACCTAAAAATACCCTCAAAGAAACACCCAGAGTAATGTTTGACCAAGTATCTGGTGGCCCACCCAAGCTGACACATGAAATTAACCATCACAAGTGATGAACAGAAAGTCTCAACACACTGCAGGAACTAGAAGACTAACAAGGCCTCACACCTGGATGATGAGGTAGGTCCTGATATTCCCACCATGGTCAGGAGAGAACTGGCCCAGAAGCTGGTAAGGCCAGACCTGAAGGGGCCATGCTGGTACCTGGTAAGGAAGAGACTGTAAGCTCTTCGAGGGGAGGGATCAAGCCCTTCCCCAGTAGAGCATGAACGGTGGTGCCATCTGCCAGCTCCCCTACTAACTGCCTTAGACAAATCACTTCACCTCTCTGTACCTCAGTCTTCTCCTCTGTAAAGTGGGGACAGCAGGACTTTCTAAATCAAATGAGATAATACCTAAATTCAATGAGTTAAATATTTGTAAAGCACAAAAACAGGTGTAAAGCCTGGCACTATATAAGTACTATAGAGCTGGTTACTAGTAGTATTCACAAGTACTACTGCAGCTTATATACTGTGTTCTACCTAACAGGTACTTAGGAAATTCCAAATTGAAATGTTTTTCTTCAAATAGTGCAAACTAAGAAGGAACTAGTTGCACCCGGCTGGCTCCATCAGTAAAGCATATGGCTGTTGATCTCAGGGTCATGAGTTTGAGCTCCATGTTGGGCATAGAGAGCTCACTTAACAATAAAATGAAATAATAAAATTAAAAGATTTTAGGAGCGCTTCAGTGGCTCAGTCTGTTAAGCGTTTGACTCTTGATTTTGGCTCAGGTCATGATCTCGGGATCGTGGGATGCAGCCTCACATTGGGCTCTGCCTTAAGCAGGGAGTCTGCTAGAGATTCTCTCTCTCCCTCTCCCAATGTCCCTCCCCCCCATGCTCGCCCATGCTCTCTCTTTCTCTAAAATATTAAATAAATCTTTTTTTTAAATGTCAAGATTTTAAAAAGAAGGAACTAAACCATGTAAAGATTCTGTCTTACACTTCAATCCCATGTTTTTAAAAAGACAAATCTAGGGGCGCCTGGGTGGCTCAATTAGGTGTCTGCCTTCCGGCTCAGGTCATGATCCCAGAGCCCTGCAATCGAGCCCCACGATGGGCTCCCTGCTTAGTGAAGAGTCTGCTTCTCCCTCTGTCCCTCCCCCTGCTTGTACTCCCTTTTTCCCCTCTCTCAAATAAATAAATAAAATCTTAAAAAAAAAAGACAAATTTATTTAAGTTACCTAATTAGAACCCTTCTAAGATTTCCTGTTGCCTTAGGAAACAAACCCAAAACACTTCTGAGGCCACTAAGGTCTGCCTGATTTGCCCTGGTTATGTTTCCATATACTTACCTCCTACTTCTGTCTTCCAGGATTCCCAGTCTCCAGTCATACCAGCTTTCTCTACATTTCCTGGATTGCCTTCAGCACCACTGCAGGGCTCTTCCCTATGCTACTGGAGCAGCCACCCTTGGGCCCCATCCAGCTTACCTACCAATCCCCAGCCACCATTTGGGACTCAGTTTAAGGAAAAGTACCCCCAAGACCAAGTTAACTGCCTCCACCATGTGCTTCTGTAGTCCCTGCTTTTTTTCTGTATTAGTCAGTATCATTTGGAATCAGATACTCAGTCACTGTCTTCCTCCATAAGATCAGGGACCAAGTTTGTATCATTCACAGCTGAACCCTTGGAATCCAGCAGAGTTCCAGGCATACAGTGCTCAACAAATATACTGAGATTTTAATAAGTCTGGAGATGACAGATACCAGCTTTCAGCTAAGTCCACCTGATTTGTGGCAGCCCTGAAATGCCAGGTTGAGAAGGACCCTAAGTTATGTCATGTCATGGCTATGAAACCTCTTCCATGGCTGAGGGGACCTGGGGGAGGAACAAGGGCATCTGACATCCATCTCTTTATCTGCAAAGTTAATATCTCATGTAAGAGATAGTTTAATAGCAAACAATAAAGTGTAAAGAAAAAGTACAGGGGCACTCTAATCTGAACAGGCAGGAGTTCAGAGCTACACGTATACTACAAGAGCAAGGAAGGCAAAATACTGCCATCTGTCAGATGCCAATTTCACTCGTCATTCTCACATCTCATAGTATTCATAAATCCCTTCTTAGGACTATAAAAATTGTATCTGTATGTACTGATACATACAGATTGTTTTTTACCTCCTTTTTAGAATCATGTGCCGTCGTGAACAAGAAAGACTTTTGATTTGGGTGTTTGCCCTGGTGGACACCAACTCACCTAGGAATAAGCTGTAGCCTCAGAAGGGAGCCAAGGTTGTGGAGTAGAAAGCTGGCAAGGTTGTCAGAAACTTCAGAGTCCTGCGATGGCCCGTATGATGGCTACGTGGGGTGGCCCATATCCCTTCCGAGCCTTGGTGTCCTCGGCAAAATGGGGACCTATGAGAGAGTAACACAGCAGGCACATGGAGAGCACTCAGTGATAACTGTTATAGCTCATATTCAATTTGACAGTTGGGTTTCTGCTGACTGTGAACATAAATAGTAACTATTACCATTAATGACACTTTGGCAGGTAGCAGCTAGACCCAGGAGAGAGGCTGGCTTTCTAACACAGGTGGCGCAAAGATATCACAGAGGGATACTCACTGCAGCGCCTGTTGTAATAATGAAAAACTGCAATTATCTAAACTGCTATGAGCACCAGAATGGCTACATAAAAGCAAGCCTGCAGAAAAGAATGATCCCATTTTTTGAAAAATAAAATCTGGGCATGTCACGTCCATTTACACACACATGTGCACACACACACAACATTCTGGATGTACAGAGAAACACCGAGATGGATTCCCATATACCGTAACAATAGTTGTGACTTCTGGGGAAGCATCATATACCTCTGTATCATTTGAATTAGTTGACAAGGCCATGTATTATCTCATCAATCAATCACCCGATAAGTACATAAATGAATGCATGAATAACGGTTCTGTCCCCAGTTCCAGTGTGTGGGGGTGGTTTTCCCACACCACCAAGCAATTCTCTGACACCAACTGGGTGTCCTACAATTCAACTCAAGTCCACCACTATCTACTGGAGATGGTATCAGATCCCACAGGTGAAGGGCTCAGTCCCGCAAGACTGCCCCTCCCCTTTCATGTGCCAATTGCAAGTCCAGGTTGTTACAGGTACTTCTGACCCACTGGCTACAGATTGAAGGTTCCAACAATCCCTCTCCTTGAGTTTCATTAATGTCCTCAAGAGGCCTATGAAACTTAAAGATACATTTTACTTACTAGATTACCAGTTTATTATAAGAGGATACAACTCAGGAAGAGCCCAGTAGAAGAGACGCATAGGGCAAGATATGGGGAAAGGGCACAGAGCTTCCATGCTCTCTCCAAGCATGCCACCCTCCCTAAATTTCCACGAGCTCATCAACCCAGAACCTCCCTGAACCCCATCCATTTGGGTTGTATGGAGGCTTTATTACTTAGATAGGCACTGATTAAATCATTGGCCACTGGCGCTTGAACTCAATCTAAAACTTTAACTACAAGGTTGGCACCCACCTTGGGACAACCAGACCCCATCCTTAGGTGACCATAGGACTTTCCCAAAGTCACCTAATTAACATAACAAAAGACATGTGTATCACTTTCACATTTAGGAAATTCCAAAAGTTTTCAGAACTCTATGCCAGAAACAGGATGGAGACCAAATATGTATTATTATAAATCGCAACAACACATGAAAAAGTCAGTTAAAATAATAAAGTTTTAAAATAAGTCAAGCAAATAGGTGATACTCACCATAAAGGCTAATGTGAAGGAAGCCAAGAGAGGCTGGGAAAGCATTGCTACCGGGAGATATAAACAGATGAGTCACCATCCATTCAATTCAATGAAGTCACCTCAGGAGTCCTCAAAGTGTCAGCAAATTCCTTCTCATGGGCACACTCCTCACTGTGTCACACTAGGAAAGCCCAAAGGGAAGACGACAGCTGTGGGTTAAGTACCCACTCCTCACAACTGCTGGGACTGAGCTTCGGAAAAAGTCCCCAGGGAGAAGTGGATAACTGACATCTCCCTGATGTCGAAGGAAAAGAAGAGGTCTTCCTCCAGAACTTGTTCAGTAGTGGAAAGCAGGTTTTCCTGGGATGTTGTCTGAGGAGACTCAGAGAAGAAAGAGCAAAAGTCTGGAGAAGACATGCCAAAAAGCCTGGAGATGAGAAAGCCAACGTGTGGATTCAGAACTGTGTTCCAACCTGAAGAAGAGGAAAGGCTACGAAAGTGAATTGTAAAAGAAGTCGACCTGAACTTCACTGCAAGACGCATGCTAAATATTCCAGGTATTAGGAGAGATTGGCAACACATAGCTCTGTAACTTAGGACAGGAGACTGGCAAAGATAAACTTTTTAAAAAGCTGTATTCTTTCCTAATTATGTAATTTGACAAGTGTGTTGCAAGTTTGGGAAATATGAAAAAGTCTCAATGAAGAAAATCATGCATAAATATACTGCTCAGAGATAATCACTATAAACATTTCGGTGCATATACTTCCAGCCTTTTATTTCTACAAATGTTACGTGTTTTTATAAAAACAGAATCACATAGTATATACCGTCTTACAGCCTGTTTTTTCCTGCACATAGTAGTGTATCATGAAAATGTTTCCATTCAGATGAAGCTTCCACAATGTGAGTTTTAATAGCTCTGCAGTATTTCATGGTACAGGTATATTATAACTTATTTACTAGCCCCCCAGTTATTGGATATTTATGTTCTTTTTTTACTTACTAATAACATTAATATTTGTACATACCTCTCATTTTCTTAGAGTCCCTATGTGAAAGAGATGTGAACAAACCTGCAGTTTTCCATAACCAAAAAAGAACGAACAGACAGCTCCACCAGCAGGATAGGAAAGCGGTTTTCCTTCCATCTTTCCACGATCACCAACATTGGGTATTAGCATTTGTTGCAGGAAGGGGGTGGGGGGATGGGAGGGAGGAGATGAGGAGCAATTTAATAGGGAGAAAAGACAACTTGTTTAAACGGTCATTTCTTTGCTTACTTGTGAAGTTGAGCATTTTCCACATGCTGGTCATTAGGTGGATTCTCACAAATCCTCTAGTCCTACGACTCTATGATTAGGACAAAGAGTTCCACGCCTGGAGTGAAAATGTTTCGGTCTAAAACGCAACCAGAGTATATGAAGCCGAGAATCCCACGCACGTGTCCTCCGGCGGACGGAACTCCATTGAGAGAAGGCTTTCCTCCAACCACATGATTTACCAAACACCGGGACTTATCTCCTGACCAATGAACATCTGCCAAGAATCTCTCCAGGTCCTTACGCCAATGAACTTCCTGCTTGGACTCTGGTCGGCCTTGCCCCTCTTTGTGCTCTTTGCGCATAAGTAGGGCCCCCACAAAGCCTCGGGGCTGGCCACGAGCTTGCTACGGCGTTCGTTTCGCGAGTGGCAGTTCCTATGCTATTCCTGAATAAACGTAATTTCTGGTCATTCAGGTTTGCCTCACTATCGATTTATGTTGACAATGGCTAAGTGATGATCTTCTGTGCTCTGGTCACAAAAGAAAATTTTTAGACCCCCTCGCCTTTTTTTCTTTCCCTAAGACTCATATGAAAGAATTTCAACCTAAAATGGTACCGGGGGATATGAACTCGAGAAGCCCACGCATGTACCCTCGGGAACACACCACTTAAGAATTGAAGAGACTGATTTTCCATAAATGCCTAAATTACAGAAAACCAGAATTTACCTCCAGACCAAGGAACATCTACCAAGAATCTCTCCCAGTCCTCAAGCCAATGAACTTACTGCTTGGGGTCTGCCTGAACATCCGCGCCCTGTTTGCAACTGCTTGTTCAATAAATACAGCCACTCCAATCCCTCAGCACAGTCGCCTGTAGCTTGCTCCAGTTTACATTTTCTGAATTGCAAGTCCTCTGCTATTCAAGAATAAACTCATTTAATGATAATTCAAACTTTCCTCAGTTTACCTCTTTATTTAGGTTGACACTGGGATTGTATCTTTAGTAGAAGACTTTTAGATAAAACAGGATGAAGCCCTATGTTTATTCTTGCTATCACTAGGTACTATAATAACAATGTTTAATTTGTACATTTGAGCTGAATTATAACAGTTTGAATGCCAGTATTGGACTCATAAAAAAAGCAGCTGTTCTTTTGAGCTATTTATTCTCTTATTAACAAGATTGCCTGATTTTATATTAAAACTATCTTTATTTTATTTCACTTTTATTGCCAATGTAAATTAAATGGGTATTTTTCTTTGCATTTATTTAAACTTTATTTTTGAACACTTGTGCATAAAATATTATAAAATCCAGTTACCATTAATCAGGTCCACATTTCTCAAATTCTTATTTGCAATAGCATTAACTTAAATATGTATGTATATGTGTATATTTTGGATTGTTTCCATAAGGTTTTAGAAAGCGAGAAATTGGCCACAGGGAAGCAAAACTGGTTATTTATATCAATCCTATTCTTTTACTGACTCATAGAAGTTCCAACACAATATACAATTCCTATTCATCTTCAACAATGATGCAAATATTTGTGTTAAACTGCCTAATCAGAAGGCACATATACATTTATTAGGTGTTCGTATATTTTTACATACGGCAAAGTTAGGCAACCAAAGAGAACAGTCCTTCTACATTAAAATGCTTGCACGTTAACTAGATAAAGGCTGAATCATTCCTCCTCCTGATTTATTGTTACAGAATTTTTTAAAGAATGTTTTATTGCTTCTTACTTGTAGTAAAATGAAACTGTAGTCATATGTTACTTTGTTTTTCTATTGGGTTTTAGTTAACTGTGCCAAGATGTAAGTGAGGGCCCAAATTTTCAACTGACCTCAAAAATTATGCCCATGAATTGGACAGATCAACCATTACATTTTCAAGGGTCAACAGCACTTACCCAAATAAATAAGGTTCATATAGGTCTGCTTACTAAACGTATGTTGTACAAACATTTGGAATTAGGCTCCAAATAATGCAACATTAGGACTCGCAAATGAGATCTCTGCTCTGATTTTTTTTTAAGATTTTATTTATTTATTTGAGAGAGAGCGAGAGAGCACAAGCGGGGAGGAGAGGGAGAAGCAGCCTTCCCGCCAAGCAGGGAGCCCGATGCAGGGCTTGATCCCAGGACTCTGGGATCATGACCTGAGCCGAAAGCAGACACTTAACAACTAAGCCACCCAGGCACCCCTCTGCTCTGATTTTTTTTTTTAAATTGGTGAGGGAAGGTGGAGAGCAGCTCTATATTCTGCCATCAACCTATGAGACAGCAGAACATTCCCTCTCTTTCAAGTTTGATTTTTTATAGTAATTCAATCACCATAATTGGTGGGCAAAGAAAAGGTGATTTCTATAATTCTTGTGGGTCCAAAGCCAAACAGATGTGGTTTTCTGTTCTCTTAAGGTGATTTTCCACATTGGTCTTTAAAGGTGATGCTTTAGAGTCTGATTTCTGTGCTGGAGAGAAGGCTGGCTCTCCATGGAAGAGAGAGGTCGTGCCCTAGGGGCCCAACAGGGCCCTGCTAATTGCTTAGCAGGACATTCAAGGCCCTTTCTGCCTCTCTTGGTCTCAGCCCAGTCAACTCAAATCCCAGTTCTCTGGGACTTTGGAAGATGCACGAAAACTTTCTGGCTCTCAGTTTCTTCATCTATAAAATGAGGGAATTGGATTCAACATCTAAGATCTCCGCTAGCTCTAAATGCTGTGAAGTGGTTATATTAAAATCCCATGGTTTCAATAATTATAGTTGGATTTTTTAAGTAAACATAACAAAAATGCATTAAGTCCATTGTACATTTTAGCCTTAATATATATGAATCACTCAAAGTAAGACAGATTTTTAACCTGTTATATTCACTAAAGAGAACCATATACAATATATTTGTTTCTAAAATAATTTGACATTAGTATTTCTTCTCAGTAGAAGCTAGTAGAAATCAATCCAAAAAAAACCCCTCAAATTATTAATGAAATGCTTAATGTAATGTGAAATAAGCAACTTTTTTTATTTGTTGCTTCAAAACTGGAGTATTACTATTTTAATGTGGTGTATAGGAATACTAAAATTTCTCACTTCATTTAGCTTAAATAATTTTCATCTCAATATGCCACATTTTTAGCTTAAATAATACACATTTATTATAAAAGAAATTAAATTTTCTAATTCATTCAAATATCCTCTGAATTTATCTATTTAATAAAATTTCCTACCTAATCACATTATTTTCTGAAGCAATTTCAAAAAAAGTTAGATCAAGGATCTAACTTGATTTAGTCATTTTTCCTATTTAGCAAGCCTCCAAGGGATTTTTGTCTCAAGGTGAAATTTTTTAAGAATAAACAAATCCAAAAAATATTTTTTAACTTCATTGAGGAGTGATTGACAAATATAACTAAATATATTTAAAGGGTAAACATGATGATTTGTTTTGTTTTGTTTTTTCTTTTCAAATTTTTATTTAAATTCTAGTTAGTTACTACACAGTGCAATATTGGTTTCAGGAGTAGAATTCAATGATTCATCACTTACATACAATACCAAGTGCTCATCACAAGTGCCCTCCTTAATATCCATCACCCATCTATCCCATCCCCCACCCACCACCCTCCAGCAACCTTCAGTTTGTTTTCTATAGTTAAAAGTCTCTTATGGTTTGTTTCCCTCTCCCTCTCTCTTTTTCTCTTTTGTCTTTTTCCCCTTCTCATATGTTAATCTGCTTTGTTTCTTAATGTCCACATATGAGTGAAATCATATGGTATTTGTCTTTCTCTGACTGACTTATTTCATTCAGCATAATACATTCTACCTCCATCCAGGTGTTGCAAATGGCAAGATTTCATTCTTTTTGATGGTTGAGTAATATTCCTGTGTGTGTGTGTGTGTGTGTGTGTGTGTGTACACACCGCATCTTCTTTATCCATTCATCAATGGATGGACACTTGGGCTCTTTCCATGGTTTGGCTATTGTTGATAATGCTGCTATAAATGTTGGGGTACATGTACCCCTTCAAATCTGTATCTTTTATCTTTTGGGTAAATACCTAGTAATGCAATTGCTGGGTCATAGGGATGATTTGATATACAAACACATTATAGAATGATTATCAAGATCAAGATAATTAGCACATTTTTCACCTCCCATAGTTAACATAGTTAACTTTTTTTTTTTTAAGAAATTGTTTCTTGGGGCACCTGGGTGGCTCAGTTAGTTAAGCATCTGCCTTTGGCTCAGGTCATGATCTCTGGGTGCTGGGCTCTCTGCTCAGAGGGGAGCCTGCTTCTCCCTCTCCCTCTCCCTCTGCCCCTCCCTTGCTTGTGCTCTCTCTCTCTCAAATAAATAAATAAAACTTTGAAAAAAAATTGTTTCTTAACAATTGTTTCTGTCAGGGCACCTGGGTGGCTCAGTCGTTAAGCATCTGCCTTCGGCTCAGGTCATGATCCCAGGGTCCTGGGATCGAATCCCACATTGGGCTCCCTGCTCCGCGGGAAGCCTGCTTTTCCCTCTCCCACTCCCCCAGCTTGTGTTCCCTCTCTCGCTATCTCTCTCTGTCAAATAAATAAAATCTTTAAAAAAAAGAAAAAAAATAGTTTCTGTCACATTAAGCAAAAACTCCAAGACCCCAATCTATCATTACACTTCATGCTTCCTCCTTTTCTAAGGGATACAAAACAAATCCAAGCACAACAAAATTCATCTCAAGGCTGTATCTTTCAGAGATCAGAATGCTTTCCTTTTTCTTTTTTTTTTTTTTTCCCCTTAGAGTACGGAGTACCTTTGGGCAATAGGGATCTTATTAAAATGTAGATCTTGGATCAATAGATCTGGGGTTGGACCTCAGTCATAATTTCTAACTTAGAACTGCAAACCACCAAGCCAGCAGCCTCAGCATCACCTGGGAGTTTGATGGGAATGCAGAATCTCAGGCCCTGCTCCAGACCTACTGACTCAGTCTCTATATTACATAAGATCCCCAGTTGATCTGTGTGAACATTCAAGTAGCACTGGTCTGACTCAGCTTAGGGATGATTTCCCAATGGGTAAATTTTGCATTTTGCTCCCACAATTCTAAATGTTGCTCTAGACCCTAGCCTAAAGTGAGTGCATTCTTCCCCTCACACACTTTAAAAGCATGAAAATCCCTTTCTGACAGTTTGAACACAATCCAAGGACAGCTGAAACAACTGGTTCTCTGCAGCCATGCCAACCTGAACAGTTCCAAATCAAAAGGGAAGTTGGAGCAGCTTTTCTCTTAGAGCAGTGGTTCTCAACTCAGTCCACACCTGAAAATCACCTGGAGAGCCTTTTAAAAAGACCAAAACTTAGACCAGACCCCAGACCAATTAATTCAGAATCTCTAGAGCATTTGGCTCTAGAGTTGGCTCTAGCGAATCTCTAGAGTGGTTCTGAAATTTCACAAGCATCTGAATCACTGAAAGGCTTGTTAAAACACGGATTGCTGGGCCCCAAACCCAGTTTCTTATTCAGTAGGTCTGGGGTAGGGCGTGAGAATCTGCATTTATAATAAGTTCCCAAGTTCTGCTGATGCTGTTTGTCTTCCAACCACACTTAGAACCACTGCTCAAGGAGTCGGCCCTGAGTAACATTTTTTAAAAGCTCTTCAAGGGACGTCTGGGGGGTTTAGTTGGTTAAGAACCTGTCTTCAGCTCAGGTCATGATCCCAGGGTTCTGGGATCAAGTCCTGCATCAGGCTCCCTGCTCAGCGGGAAGCCTGCTTCTCCCTCTGCCTGCCGCTCCCCCTGCTTGTGCTCTCTCTGACAAATAAATAAATAAAATCTTTTTAAAACTAAATAAAAGCTCTTCAAGAGATTCTACTGTGCAGTCAAGTTTAATAACCCCTGTCCTAGAGGAAGATGACATGAGCATTAAAAAATAAGATTGGTTTCCCATACACTTGTGAAACCTGTTTCATCAAATCACATACATGAACTCCCAACCAATTTCAGCACAGACTATCCAGAATTTCAAAACTTCTTGGCAATATGAAATGTCCAGTCATTTATTGTTTTTTTTCAATGTGGGTTTGTCTGTTCACTACTAGTATGTGAACCCCTCATAAGCAAGGACTATACCTTTAATACATCTTTTGACCCCTTGATATCAAGCACAGTGCCCAGCACAAAAAAAAAAAAAAAAAAACTTGTTCAGTAACTGCTTATAGAATTAAATCTATCTAACATCCACCCAGCATCAACCACCTGGAGACAAGCACACACTCTAAGAAAAGGATACAATGGCCTGAAATTTTCATTTTCCACTAAGCTGCCTTGACAGCATATAAATGTAATCAAAACTTCTGAACGTTGCCACAAATATTCGAGAAGCAAATTATCCATTCGGCCAGCGTGTACATGTGATATCCTCTGTGGGAGCCAGAGCTGGAGGACCAGTGTCATGTGGGGAAGGTGGGAGCCTCGTTCAAGCAGCTCCCTTAGAGGTAATGGAGAGCCAAAGGTTGAGGAGGGTGAGCAGCCCTCCCTGCATGACTGAAATGAAACACCTAAGGTTAAAAAAGAAGAGAAGAAGCAGCAGCATTAGCAGCAAGATGGACAGTAGACATGACAGAAATAAGAAAGGCAACACAAAAAAACAACAACACATTACATAAAAATGGATGTGGAAAAATTAGGAATCACTGAATAATGACATTTAACTATTAAAATCTTAGTGATATAGATTCTGAACTGATTCTTACTTTTTTTAAAGATTTTATTTACTTATTTGAGAGAGAGGGACAGATATAGTGAAAGAGAGCATGAGTGGGCCGGAGAGGGAGAAGGAGGCCCCCCGCCGAGCAGGGAGCCCGAGGCAGGGCTCAATCCCAGCACCCCGGGATCATGACCTGAGCCGAAGGCAGATGCTTAACGGACTGAGCTACCCAGGCATCCCTGAACTGATTCTTATAATAAACACTATGCAAATTCAATTTTAAGATAACTTTGGGGGGCATCTGGCTGGCTCGGTTAGTAGAGCATGTGACTCTTGATCTAAGGGTCATGAGTTCAAGCCCCACCTTGGGGGTAGAGCTTAAAAAAAAAAAAAGATAACTTGGGAGTCAATCAAACATATCATCCAATGCATATATTAATCTCCCCTAGCTCCTAAACTTTGGTAACACAAAGTTGCAGGATTACAAAATATATCTATCTACAGTGAGTAAACATTAAGCAAATGTGTATTGGTTCAAATCACAGACAATGCTAATGAATAACACTTCCCAAGGATTTGGGAGAGCATGAGCAGAAAGCATCCATTATTTCTGTCTTTTAAGGACAGTAAGAGAAGGATATTAGCAGGAAATAGAACTTTCTGGGATGATAGAAATGTAGAAAATGTTCACTATTCGTCACATGAGGCTATTGCATGATTGAAATGTGGCCAGTGTGACTCAGGGCCTGAATTTTTAATGTATTCTATTTAATGAATTTGAATTTTAATGTATTTTTTCCCTTCCTGCTATCTTCTTCTTCTTTTTTTTTTTTTAACATATAATGTATTATTCGTTTCAGAGGTACAGGTCTGTGATTCAACAGTCTTACACAATTCACAGAGCTCACCATAGCACATACCCTCCCCATTGTCTATCACCCATAGCTACCCACAATTGGAACCTACCACACTAGACATCCAGGTATAGAGAATAATATTGGGGCATAAAAGCAATAGCCACTTTTCTCTGCAAACAAACCTGTAACCTTGCCCAAAATCTGCCTCTTGTTCCACTCATTGCATCCACCAGATCAAAAAGAAGACAAACCTAAAAAATACCCCAGTTAATTTCATAGAGAATAAAAACACCAAGACTTTCAACATGAAATCCACACTCTTTGAAAGGCCACAGACTTTCTCACTTTTATAAACAGTCCCCAAGAAAAAGCAATCACAGGGGGCAACAGCTTTTGTGTTTATAAATCACAGTCCTGAGGAGGGAGGGAAAGGACTTTTGTAAAGCCCAGATCTTTTTACAGACTTCCAATTGTGCCACCCAGTGGCAATATGCTTGGTTGAATTTCTGACTCCAGCAGGATCCTCTCCCGCGGGGGGAAGAATCCTGCCTAGTCAAGATGCTAGCTAAGCAGTGCTGCTGAGATGGGGGGATGATAATGGCATAGGTAATCTACCCTATCCATCTGCACCGTGATTTTGTCATGTTTATTTCCACCTTAAGTCAATCAATGCTTTGTTTTGTAGCCTTTCTTAAGAAGAAATGCAAAATAGCAACAATCATTGTGTTAAACATTCACGATTTTCTTGAATTCCTTCAGCCCGAAGTATTTACATTATGAGAAATTTATTTCCCACTCATCAAATATTATATGAAGGCATTGGATGGGTTTTTGCCTTTAATTAAGAATTTTTAAAAATAGAAAACTCAGTGAGCCAGAAACATTTGGTAACATCTTTTTCTGAGGGTTTAAAAACACTTCAACATAAAATTAAACGCAGATGTATAATTTGAGAGTTCATGAATCATCAGCTTATGTACATTTATAATTACACTAAACTTAAGTATTCCAAAAGCCACATTAGTCTCTGGCTATTGTAGCTAATCCTCGGGTAAAGAATTTGAACGGAATCCTAGTATTGCATTTTCCTTAAAATACACTGTTACAGAATTGTGTGTGGGATTAGTTGGGTTTTTTCCAATTCAGAATTCCTCTGAACGTGAAAAAATGTGCAGTATGAAATACAGGTAAATTCCTTTGAGATGTAGATTCCAAGCAGCAAATATCTAAGAAGCAAAAAGTTAGAGTAACTGAAAATAATCAGCCCCATACAGCAGTATTGTCATTGTAAGGTAGGCAGATGGTGCGCCACTGGTTTCCATGACTCAAGAAGGCTCAAGTCTGTACCAAGTTTGGCAGAGAACCATGCTGGAGCCCAAGATCTCACAAAATGTAACTCCAGAAGACTTTTTAAAGTGACAGAAGCTTGCAAATCATCCCTGGAACAAATGCAAAGCAAAAGTGAGCATAAACATGAAAATAACATGCATTTAACATTGACCCAGTTGGCATGAATTGACACTCTTGTTGGCATTTTTTAAGAGAAAGATAAAGACGGACTGAATACAGGAAATCTTAAAAGACTTCCAGTGTGGAGAGGAAAGAGCCACATTATGTACTCAGATTTGCGCTCCATAATTAAGGCTAAGGCATTTGTTTTCTCCTGAGAATTTCTGAGTCCTCCTCAGAAGGGCTCTGCTTCAGATTCTCCAGAGTCCCCCAGTACCTGTTCTCACACAGTGGGTCCTCAGCAAATTTGTTTCTTGACGCTAGGAATCCATCCTTAGATGCCTCCATCACTTACCATCTGTGTGGCTTTGGGCAGGCCACTTATGGTCTAAGCGGATCTGAAGTTTTCACCAGATTATCTAAGTAGTTCATGACTATAAAGAAGGTACAAACTATCACATGAGGTCCTTTGGATCCTGGGACAACCCTTAAGCCAAAAAGGGAGATTTTGCCAAATGTGAGGCTACATGCCAAATTTGAGTTTAGGTAGAGAGGCATATATTACAATAAACAAGAATTGATGAGGGAAGTCAGCAGTGAAGGCTTCCCTGAGACCCACCCCAGGTGTCCCTCACTCAGCACATTGGGCAAATTTTTTTCAAAACACTATCTTACAGGGCGCCTGGGTGGCTCAGTTGGTTAAGCGACTGCCTTCGGCTCAGGTCATGATCCTGGAGTCCCGGGATCGAGTCCCGCATCAGGCTCCCTGCTCAGCAGGGAGTCTGCTTCTCCCTCTGACCCTCCCCCCTCTCATGCTCTCTCTCTCTATCTCATTCTCTCTGTCAAATAAATAAATAAATAAATCTTTAAAAAAAAAACACACACACTATCTTACAGTCTAGTGATTACTGACTTACTCCCCAATCTCCACCAAACAAAAGTCTTACCTCAATAATATTTTTATTCCCCGGGTCTAAGATAGCCTCTGATGCATAGGTGATGAACAAATGTTTGTTAAGTGCATTAATATTACACAAAGCCCAGTCATTTGGACTCTCAAATGGCAGCATCATTTGAAAAGCTCACTATCTTCCCCGAGGATATATGTTTTATTCAGAATACATTAAGAGTAATTTATAAAAAGTATAAAATATTCAGAATTTTGTGAATAAGTGGAAATACAGCTGGAATATTTTGGTGATGTTGATGTAGCTAAGTTAGAGAAAAACAATGCAGCTATTTAAGGAGAATTCATGAGAAAAACATACAAGACCTAGCACAAAAGGAAAGAAGGAAGAAAAGAAAGGAAAGGGGAAGGGAGGAAGGAAAAGAGGGAGGAGGAAGGGGAGAAAAGCAGAACAGTCTCATTTATGGATTTCAATTTCTTAAGATCCTGAATATAATACTAATAAATAGAATCCAGCAGCACTATTAAGAACAAAGCTGGAGGACTCACACTTCCTGACTTCAAAATTTACTACAAAGCTACAATAATCAAAACAGTGTGGTATTGGTATAAAGACAGACATATAAATCAATGGAGTAGAGGGTCTGTGGCTGGCTCAGTCAGTACAGCATGTGACCCTTGATCTTGGGGCCATGAGTTTAAGCTCCAGGTTCGGACTAGAGATTACTTTAAAAAATAAAATAAATAAGTAAATAAGTAAATGGAGTAGAATACAGAACCCAGAAATAAGCCTTCACATATATGGTCAAATGGTTTTTGACAAGGTGCCAAGACCATTCATTGAGGAAATTATAGCCTTTCTGACAAATAGTGCTGGGAAAACTGGATACCCACCTGCAAAAGAATGAAGTTGAACCGTAAGGTTCAACTAACACCATATACAAAAATTAACTCAAAATGGATCAAAGACCTGAATGCAAGACCTAACACTATAAAATTCTTAGAAGAAAACAGGGCAAAGACTTCATGACATTGAATTTGGCAATGATTTCTTGGATATGACACCAAAGACACAGACAATAAAAGGAAAAATAGACAAACTGAACTTCACGAAAACCTAGACATTTGTGCATCAAAAGACACTATCAACAGAGTACAAAGGCAACCCGCAGAATGTGAGAAAATATTTGCAAATTACATATCTGATAAAAGATTAAATCCAAAATTCATAGAGAAGCCCTAAAACAACAACAACAAACCTGTTTAAAAGTTGAAAAATGGGCAAAGGACCAGAATAGACATTTCTCCAAAAAGATTACAAATGACCAATAAGCACAACATCGCCAAACATCAGGGAAAAGCAAATCAAAACTGCAATGAGATACTATCTCATACCCATTAAGATGGTTACTATCCAAAAAATAGAAAATAACAGTGTTGCCTGGGATGCAGGGTAATTGGAACCCTCATGCACTGTTGGTGGGAATGTAAAACGGTACAACCACTATGGAAAACAGTATGGCAATTCCTCAAAAAATTAAAATTAGAGTTGCCATATGATCCAGCAATTCCACTTCTGGGCATATACTCAAAAGCATTGAAATCAGGGTCTCAAAAAGATATTTGTGCAACCATGTTCATAGCATCATTATTCACAATAGCCAAAAGGCAGAAACAACCCAAATGTCCACCAGTGGATGAATGGATTAACAAAATGTTATTCTGTCTTAAAAAGGAAGGAAATTCTGACACATGCTACAACATGGGTGAATTTTGAAGACATTATTACACTAAGTAAAATAAGCCAGTCACAAGAAGACAAATATGGCATGATTCCATTTACATGAGACATTTAGAGTAGTCAAAATCATGGAGACAAAAAGCAGAATGGTGGTTCCCAGGGGCTGAGGTGGTAGGCGGGGAGTGGAGACTTACTGTTTAATGGGTATAGAGTTTCAGTTTTACAAGATGAAGAGTTCTGGAGCTGGATGGTGATGATGGTTACACAACATTACAAAGGTATCTGAGACCACTGAAAATGGTTAAGATGGTAATTTTTATGTTATGTGAAATTTACTACGATAAATAGACTCAAAAAAGAACCCAACAGCATTTTGAAAGAATTACACTATAATCTAGGAGGGGTTAATTTGAGAAATGCAAAAATGAGTCAATATTAGGTGATCTATTAACCTAAATCATCATACTTTTAGGCCATAAGGGAAAATGTATAGGATCCTTTTTATAGATGCTGACAAGGTGTTGGATAAATCTCAATATCCACTCTTTGTCACTGTGGCAAAATATATATTACATAAAATCTACCATCTTAACCATTTCTCAGTGGCATTAAGTACATTCACATAGTTGTGCAACCATCACCAGCGTCCATCTCCAGAACTTTTACATCTTCCCAACGTGAAACTCTGTGCCAATTACATAACAATTCTCCATTTCCCCCTCCTCCCAGCCCCTGGGAACCACCCTTCTACCTTCTATCTCCATGAATGTAACTACTCTAGGTATCTCCTATAAGTGGAATAATACAGTATTTATCTTTTTGTGATTGGCTTATTTCACTTAGCATACTGTCTTCAAGGTTCATCCATGTTGTAGCTTGTGTCAGTATTCCCTTCCTTTGTAAGACTGAATAAAAGACATATATATAGCACATTTTGCTTATCCATTCATCTGTCAATGAACACTTGGGTTGCTTCTACCTTTTAGCTGATGTAAATAATGCTGCTCTGAACATGGTTTGCAAGTATCTGTTCGAGTTCTTGCTTTCAATTCTTTTCAGTATATACCCTGAAGTTGACTTGCTAGATTATGTGGTAATTCTATGTTTAATTTTTTAAAGACTCAATATTCACTGTTCACCTTTTTTTTTTTAAAGATTTTATTTATTTATTTATTTGAGAGAGAGAGCCAAAGAGAGCAAGAGAAAGCGTGCACAGAGGGAGAGGGAGAAGCAGACTACCCACCAAGCAGAGAGCCCCATGGGGGGCTTGATCCCAGGACCCTGAGATCAGGACCTGAGCCAAAGGCAGACACTTAACCGACTGAGCCATCCAGGTGCCCCCACTTGTTCATCTTATTTTAAAAACTCTCTTAATTTAAGGGAAATAGAATAGATGAATACTTCCTTAATATGACAAAATATTCCATCTCAACTCAGAAGCCAGTATTATACTTAATGAGGAAAGTAAAACTATTAACATCAACCCCAGGGCCAAGACAAAGATATCCACTATCACTATTGTCATGCAGTATAGTTTTAGAGCTGCTAGCCAACACAATTCAACAAAACAGAAGAATAAGACATGTGAACATTGAAAAGAAGGGGATCAGATTATCATTATTTGCAGATGATATGAAATGTGTGCCTGGAAAACCCAAGAGAATCAACTAAAGAACTATCATAAACAATAAGAGAATTCAGTAAGTTAGCTGGGGACAGCTGTCAGTAACTTTCACATACACAAACAATCACCAGTTGGAAAAATATAATTGCACATTATATAAAAGGAAAGAAATACATGAAAGATGATGAAATGAAGCACAAAATAATGTTCAAGCACAATCATAATAAAGGGATGTAAATTTAAACAAGACTAACCATTCTATCCACATCAAGTTGCCCCGACCTCTCCATCATTCCATATATGCAGTAAACATATGTTTGTAGCCTACTATGTGTTCTTTGTGTACCCTGTGGGAAGCTCTGGAAGAAAGAACTCTGGATGGGAAGACAGACCTAGATTCTATCTAGATCCAGCTCTTGATCTGCTGCCTGCCCCCACCCCCACCTCAAAGAAATCACTAGAATGCAATTTTCCCCTCTTGGGTTGGCAAAAATCAAAAAGGCTGATATGATAGGGGCACCAGGCTGGCTCTGTTGGTGGAGCATGTGACTCTTGATCTAGGGTCGTGAGTTCAAGCCCCACATTGTGGGTAGAGTTTACTTAAAAAAATAAATAGAACAAAAAAATTTTAAAAACCTGATATTAATAATATACTATGCCAGAGTGGATGTGGCAAAATAGGCATTCTCAAACATTATTGGTGGAAAACTACATTAATACAGCCCCTGTGGGGGGCAACTTGACAATGTTTATCAAAATTTAAAATTTTGGACTAATTTTGGACTCAGTGATTCCAATTCCAATAATTTATCAGTATACTGGACCATAAGGAAGGCGACATTTATGCGAAGTTATCCATTACACATTGTTTATAATAATATAGACAGAAAATAAATCTATCAATAGAAAACTGGTTAACTAAATTACCATATACCTACACAATGGAATATAAGGGAGTCATTAGAAAAAAGTGGAGATGGTCTTGGGGTGCCTGGGTGGCTCAATAGTTAAGGGTCTGCCTTCGGCTCAGGTCATGATCCCAGGGTCCTGGGATTGAGCCCTGCATCGGGCTCCCTGCTCAGCAGGAAGCCTGCTTCTCCCTCTCCCACTCCCCCTGCTTGTGTTCCCTCTCTCACTGTGTCTCTCTCTGTCAAATAAATAAATAAAGTATTTTTTAAAAAATGGGGATGGTCTCATTTATACATGGAATCTTCTAAAATCTGAACTCATAGATACAGAGAACAGACTGGTGGTCACCAGAGGCAGGGGAGAAGGGGGGAGTGGGTGAAGGGGGGTCAAAAGGTACAAACTTCTAGTTACAATCATTTTACTATACATACATATGTCAAATCCTATGTTGTATACCTTGGACTAATATATTGTTATATCTCACTTAAAAAAAAATAGAAAGAATAAGAGGAAACATCTCTCTTTGTGCTAACATGCAAGAATCTCCCCAGAAACATTATTTAGTCGAAAAACGCATTCAGAACAAGAAATATGCCACCATTTGTGTTTAAAAAGAGAGAGAGAAAATAAATTATACATATGTTTTGGCTTTTCTATGCATTTATTATCTCTGGAAGGACATAAGAAACAAGACCATGGAGACCCTGGGGCTGGAAGTGGTACCCAATAGACCAAAGTGTGAGGGAGACACTTGACTTGGTATCCTTCGTATCTTTGTAGATTTTGCAACATATGACTGCATTATCTATTTTTATCTACTTATCTATTATCTATTTTCTAAAGATTTTATTTTAAGTAATCTCCACACCCAACACGGGGCTCGAACTCCCAACCCGAGATCATGAGTCACAAGCTCCACCAACTGAGCCAGCCAGGAGCCCCGTGTGTTATCTGTTTTTTAATTAAATTTTTTTAAAGAAGTGTCTACTGAGATACTGACTTAAATTACAAACAGAATTTGTATCCACATTCTATTAAATTGCAAAGACAGCAGTTTTAGGTTAAATAAATTCTTCTAGTTGACTTTTTCCAAAATGTTGTCAAGACAACCTTCTCTTTCTCCACAACACTGAGAGAATTAGGTGTTAACCTGGCATCTGGACAGAAATAGCTGCTTAATTCCAAGCATGAATGGGTTAAGAAGGCTGCAAAGTTATTGTTCTTATAGATTCATGTAACACCTTGTAAATACTCCTTGCCCAGTGGGGGCTCGGTAAATGTTGCTGATTCATCTGTCAGGGAGAAGCATTATTAACTCAGAAGGACTAACTGAAGTCATTTAATCAGAATATCAATTTCATTTTCCCTGTCACAGGGAAAATACTTCTGCTAAGTCGAGAAATATGCAGAGGTGATTATATTGTGTCAGGGATTCAAATGGGAAGCCAGGAGTTAAAATGGTGTGAACAAAACAGATGCAAATCAATTTGCTTTGCATTACAATTGGCGGTGTTGAGCACACTTAGCCACATATGGAAGTCATGTTTACTATTTCAAGAATATAGTATCACTTTACAGTGCTTAATATTCAAAAGCCCACATTATATTGCTTTTTTGCAATTTTTGAGCAATTTCTGAGCCAAGGTTTGGCATTAGGGTTACTAAAACCCTACGATAATTGCACACTTGCTGTCCTTCCCTACCTCCCCCCGCACTTTACTTCTTGTGGTCCTAAGACCATGATTGTATCAGATATTAATCTATGACTCAACCACCAAGTGGATTTTATTGAAGCTGCTGTAATTCCACCACCAGGAAACATGACAAATAGCCAACATGTCACTGAAGATTTATGTTTGGTTTTGAAACCCATTATCTTTTAGGAAATATTGCATAGTATGATTCACTGAGTGGTAACAGTCTCATATAACCCAAGGTTCCTCTGTATTGATTTCATAGAGTCGTTATTACAAACCTGAGTGTCTATGCTTTGCTAGTCTCACACGATTAAAACCAAAATCAGCTTCAGGGATCATTAGCAAGAAATAAATGTACCTTGCAATAGTAAGAATCTCAGACTGAGCTTCTACATGCTGAGAATAATGCAGCCTACATTTTCCCCTCTGTTTAAGGCAAATTCAAGTAGAAGAAATGTGTTGCTTTGACTACGTCAATGAAACAACTGGTTGGCAAGCTGCTTTTTCACCACCAGTAAATGAAATGGAACCACTCCAGATCTATATGACACTGGAGTCTGAAGATGCCTTCAAGACCCTCCAGTCCAAACCTCTCACTCAACATAAACTGAGGCTCAAAGATGTGAAATGACTCCACGTCAGTGCTCTGTCCCTCTGCCATTCTAGCAGCTCTGCTCATGAGGGCATGATGCAGAAAAGAGGTATCTCAAGGGACTGTGAACACAGGCAGATCAAGGCCATGGTCCTATCAACTTGGGGCAATGTTGAACAGTGATGCAGTTCCAACAAAGATGTCAATAGATCCCTTGGGGAGCTCTGGAGCCCTTCAGGGTCGTCCCAAATCCAGGAAAAGCACTGAGTCCTCCCTTGTCATTGCATAGGGCATGACCTTGTCAAGGCTCCCTTCCCCAGAGGGTGGTGCACCAAGAGAACTCAGTTGTAAGCTGTGCCCATGGCATCATGAGCAGGAGCTCCCAAGTCCTGAAGGGGACTATCACAGTACCAGTCATCAGAAGAGAAGAACATCAACAGCTTCAGGGCCATGGTCATGAAGACTGAGATTGACTGTCTTTAGAATAAACTGCTTGGGGCACCTGCATGGTTCAGTTGGTTTAATTGTCCAACTCTTGGTCTCAGCTCAGATCTTGATCTCAGAGTCATGAGTTCAAGCCTCATGTTGAGCTCCACACTGGATGTGGAGCCTACTTAAAAAAAAAAATTAAAATAAAATAAAATAAATAGAATAGGGGCACCTGAGTGGCTCAGTTGGTTAAGGGTCCAACTCTTGGTTTCGGATCAGGTCATGATCTCCAGGTCCTGAGATGGAGCCCCATGTCAGGCTCTGCCCTCAGCATGGAGTCTGCTTTTCCCTCTCCCTCTGTTTCTCCTCCCACTCTCAGTCTCTCAAAAATAAATGAAATCTTAAAAAAAAAATAGAGTAAACTGCTTGGTGTCTCTGATTTCAGAGCCACAATGTTCTTTCACAATCCAGTGCTGTAGTTATGGTCTAAAAAAATTAGAAGAGCTACTTCTGACTCCAATCATTTTTAAAAGATTTTATTTATTCATTTATTTGAGAGAGAGAGAGTGGGAGGTGGAGGAGGAGCAGAAAGAGAGGGACAAGTAGACTCCTCGCTAAGTGTGGAGCCCGAGGCGGGGCTTGATCCCAGGACCCTGAGATCATGACCTGAACCAAAATCAAGAGTTGGACACTCAACAGAGTGAGCCACCTAGGCGTCCCTCCAATCATTTTTTGAAATGTATCTAATCTGAATGCAGTTTTCATAGATTCCTAAGTGGGTTTTTATAGGTTATAGTGCAGATAGAACTTGCATAAAGCTGCCTAAACCCATGCCAACCAGAGCACCTTTTCAGAAAGTGTTTAAAGACCCCCTTGGAAACGATCAGTGGCTACTGATTTTGATTTTTAGGGGGAGGGAATAAAGTTGGAGAATTCTCTCTGATTCTTTGAGCCAATGCAAGTGTTCCACAAGGCGACAGGATCCTTCCTAATTATTCCTGACAAAGTGCCTACTGGGCAGGTTGTGAAGGATGGAACTTGCCTCTGCCACTGTAAGTTGGCTAAAATTCTACTCAAAATGTGATCCTTAAACAGCAACGGTGTACCACCAAGTGCCTTGCTTTGCATTATCTCATTTAATTGTAAAATAACAACCCTAGGACCATCTGATGCGTTGCCTTTAGTCCCATTTTACAGGGGAGAAAACTAAGGCTCAGAGGTTTTGTGCAATTTACACAAAGTCACCCAGTAGGTGAGTGGTCAGGGTGGGACCACCTTTTGTTTCTTTGTATAAATATTCTGCATCATGGAAGAGTCCTTTTCTTTATATGCAAATTTCTAGACTCTGGAACTACTGAAAAAAGAAGTAGCATGATAAGCACTGGCTTCTGGGCACCATCCAGATGTGTATCCATCAGCTCTTCTCTTGAATTTTGGCAAAGAGGAGGAGATAAAAAGACATTTACGAAACATCTTCCCATATGTCTTCTCAATCCCTACAACAACCCTCTGAGGTAGAGAATAGTGTCCCGACATCTTAGGTGACAAGAAAAGGCCCATGGATGGGACTTGGTCAATGAGCTGCTAAGTGGTGCAGGTTCTACTCCAGCTCAGGCCTCTCTCCAAGCTCTGGTCCCGGCACCACCAGCTGACGCTCCAGGCAGTAGGTTCTGTGTTCACTTCCGGTGTGCAGGGGACCTTTCTCTCTTCAGGAAAATGCTTCCCAAGAGAAGTTCAATTTGGAAGTTGACCAGACTTCCTCTTGTTATCACTGGCCCAGTGTTTGGAGACATGGTTACTGCTGTGATCTGGCTGTTGTTTCTATAGCACCTATAACTAAATAAATAGAATATCAAACTGGAGCGCGGTGTAGAAATGTTTACTTTTGGCTTTACTCTCCACTAATAGCATCAATTGTGCAGTGGAAATAAGGCATAGAGAAGTACTTTCTCTGAGGCCACACGGACCAGTAATGGAGCAAGAAATAGAAGCCTGGCTGACCCCATTCCATTGTTGTTAGCATGTGCTGTGTTCTACTTGCCAGACGCAGGCAAATTAAAGCTTTTGACTTTTACTCGAGGTTGCAAATTAAGAAGACTTTATTCAGCATTTAAAATTCTTTGGATTGGGGTGCCTGGGTGGCTCAGTTGTTAAGCGTCTGCCTTCGGCTCAGGTCATGATCCCAGGGATTCTGGGATCGAGCCCTGCATCGGGCTCCCTGCTCAGCGAGAAGCCTGCTTCTCCCTTTCCCCCTCCCCCTGCTTGTGTTCCCCCTCTCACTGTGTCTCTCTCTGTCAAATAAATAAATAAAATCTTAAAATAAAATAAAATAAAATAAAATTTTTTGGATTAAAAAAAGAGCAGAAAAACTCAACCGAACTGTGACAGACACATAGACATCGTTTCAATATATGGAAGGGAGAAGAAAAAAACGGTGTGGTCTTGAACTTCAAAGATGTGATGCTATCCTTCTAGGCAAGAGGGCACTATAGGACAATACTGTGTGTCTGCGTAGGGGTGTGTTCAGAGCTAACATTTTGAGCACATACTAATACCAGGCATTGTTCACAGCACTTTTTTTTTAATTTTATTTATTTATTTGATAGAGAGAGAACATGAGTGCAGAGAAGAGGGAGAAGCAGGCTCCCCACCAAGCAGGTAGCCCGATGCAGGGCTCGATCCCTGGACCCTGGGATCATGACCTGAGCTAAAGGCAGACACTTAACTGATTGAGCCACCCAGGTGCCCTATTTGGGAGTTTTTAAAAAACTGAATGCTTTTGCCTTTGTATTTATCATCAGTACTCTTTGGATGTGCTTGGATTTCTCCAAGAGTGTGAGAAAAAATTAAGCTTACGAAGCTTTGCCTTTTCCAAAAATCTGAATTCTAATTCACTAATTTGATAATGGCTTTCCCCTCCCAGATGCTAATCTCTTCAGCCCTGGGCAAGGGCACATAATAGTCCAGAAGACAGGAACCAGACAACCTCTCCAGGTTAAATTTAGAGTCTTGCTAAGGACTGAAGAGGAAGGAATAGAATGGTCTTCAAAGAACATTTTGTCCAGACTTTCGAATGTAGGAACAATTTAGCAGTGGGGAGGGCTTTTTAAAAACTGGCCAGTCACTGGGGGCCAAGGCAGTAAGCAGTGTTTTCCTTCCGAAAGCCATTGCAGTGTTGTGTGTGTGTGTGTTTGAAGGTGCCCTGTTATGATTGGACATGAAAAAGTTATATATTTGACTAAAGGTGAAAGCTACTCTCATAGAAAGCAATCATGGACTGAGACCAGCGTTTCAAGAAAAAGGTCAGAGGAAGCTAGTCATTAGTTTAAAAGGAATTTTTAAAAGGTATTTGTTGACTGACTAAGGAAACTAGGTACAAATTCTTGTAAAAATGAGTAGATGCTAAGAAGTACAAATAAACTAGCTGTTTCTTTTTTTTTTTTTAATTTTATTTATTTGTTTGAGAGAGAGAGAAAGCGAGCACGAGGAGGTGGAGAGGCAGAGGGAGAGAGAAAAGGGGAAGCAGATTCTCTCCACTGAGCAGGGAGCCCAACATGGGGCTCGATCCCGGGACCCTAAAATCATGATCTTAGCCAACGCAGACTCTTAACCAACTGAGCCATCCTGGCGCCCCCAACTCGCTGTTTCTTTACTGTTATATTTGAATAGTTATACACACATATTGTACAAACTTCAAAAGATACAAAGGGGTATACAGAGAAAGGTGCATCTCCTTCCACCCTGTTCCCTACCCCCCAATCTGGGTCCCTTCCCTAGGTATAATCCCAGTTACCTTTCTCTTGTGAACCCTTCCAGGAATGTCCAGGGATAGCTGTGTCTTTATTAAAAAAAGAAAAGTGAAGTAGATGAAAAGGAACTAAATCTTTAAACCAGAAAACCTGAGACATAAGCGGTATTATCAAAATAAGTGGAATGTGGGGCTCATAGCTAAGGAGATACATGAATAGTGAAGGACTGAAGTCAAAATGCACAAAAATTAAAATGCTTTCCTTTATTTAAATGGAAAGAAAATGGTGAAAGGAGTCCCATCAAAAAAGATAAGGGGTATTGGGTTTTGTTTTGTTTTTTACATTCACCCACATCCTGAAAAATGTTAAGTGGTGATTAAGAAATGGTTGAACTTCCTATAGAGTTAGCCTGAATTAGAATACATCTTAGTGAAAAGAGAGCTTGATGCGTTTCTTTTCAATGGTACACTCACTGAGCATCTTCAATGATCGGATCACCTTTCTAGGTATCCAAGAGGATGCAAAAGAAGAGAAAAAACCCTGATGAAAATGGACATAGAGCACAAATAGTATCAGTTATTAATATCTATTAGCCACCATGCCAATTTATGCCTTGTCTCATTTAACTCTCACCAAAACTTCAGTGAGGCCATCGAGGCTTATAAGCCACATAGGAAGTAGGTATTGGAGGTGGAGTTCATCACAGCAACAAGGCAAGTGATGGTAACTACCAACAGGAATAAGTGTTCTGGGAATACAGAGAAGGGGCCATTCCGGTCGGGGGAGGGGTATTTATTTTATTAATTTCGTTGGTTCATTTGAACTTGGGAGTATATATAAAAATTTTCTCCTCGGGGCGCCTGGATGGCTCAGTGGGGTAAACGTCTGCCTTCAGCTCAGGTCATGATCTCAGAGTCCTGGGATGGAGTCCCACATTGGGCTCCCTGCTCAGTGGGGAGTCGGCTTCTCCCTCTCCCTCTACCTGCCATTCCCCCTGCTTGTGCTCTCTCCCTCTCTATCAAATAAACAAATGAAATCTTTAAAAAAAAAATGTTTTTCTCCTCATGCACTCACTCCCATGCCCTTCATTTCTCCTAAATTACACCCCCCCCCCACTTCCTTCTCCTTCTGAAACAGTAACTTTCCAGATTTTGAGATCTGTGTATCCGGGAACAAAACAGGTCTAGGTTTGATTTCTAAACACCTTTTATTTGTTATTTTCTTTACAGCTTCCTTATCTTCAGGACATTGATTAAAAATTATCCCAATTTTATATTGTTATTGGTTCATTATTAATATGCAAATTTGTGTGTTTTATATATATATCTGTATATACACACACACATATGCAAAGTAACATGTTTCTTTAACCTGTTCTTTCTGGGGAAAACAGTGTTATGCAGGAAAATCTAGAGACTTTGAGTTACATAATACTGAAAACAAACCATTATTGTGCTTATACATGAATAAGAAAGAAGCTCCCTCTGAATCTAACCAATGAGCCATGTCAACAGGAAAAATAGAGAAGTAACACACCTCACCTCTGCTGGGTTAGAACAAGAGCCTCCAGAGGATCTGAGGAGGTCATTGAGTTCCCGATGGAAAGACAGTTCAGGAAATAAAGTTCTAAGATTCCATATAATTTTATCTGTGAAAATTTTCAAATGATAAAACTCATTCATATGTTTTTATGAATTTGATCCAGATCACATTTTTTCTACACAATATTTGGTCTTCACAGTAGAATTTGGTTTTGGATCCAACCCAAGTATTAGGAATCCTTTGATAAGAGAAATTGCAGATTTCTGCATTCAATTCTTACCTAAAATCAAAGACAGAAGGAAACTCCCATATAGAAAGAAGGAGTTCAGCCAACAAAACCTGCAGAGTAGCCTTTCAGCCATGAAAAACAGTGGATGGTCTGGGACTGAGCCACCAGATGGGACTTCTTCCCTTCACAGCGCAAGCTTGTGTGGAAGTGGGCAACCACATCTGCAATCTAAATGGAATCTTAGAATACTAACTGTTTCTGCTTATACAAATTACTTCATTTTTTGTAGAAACAAATGTTCCAATTCAAAGCAGGTAAGTCTCACTCCAAAGGGCTGGACGACAGTGCCGGGCTGGGAGGGAGTTCAGGCAGAGCCACATTAATTGCAATGAAAGCTGTCATCAAAGGGTTTTAAGCAGAAGAGTCACATGGTCTGATTTACGTGTTTTTTTTAAAGATTCCCTCACTCAATGAAAATTTTAATTACTTTAATTTTAGTTTTATAAGAAATACGATTATAATACAATGTTTAAACATACATATAAGGAATTTATATAATAAATTAAATAATTATATAAATAATTAAAAATAAAACAAACCAAAAAGGAAACTGCGATTAACATTTTAGTATGTAGCTTTCCAAATGTTCTTCTGTGTATTAGAGAATGATATAAAAATACAGATACAGGGGCACCTGGCTGGCTCAGTCGGAAGAGCATGTGACTCTTGATCTTGGAGTCGTGAGTTCAAGCCCCATGTTAGTTGTAGAGATTACTTAAATAAATAAAAACTTAAAATATATATATATGTTAGGGATGCCTGGGGGTTAAGCGTCTGTCTTCAGCTCAGGTCATGATCCCAGGGTCCTGGGATGGAGTCCCACATCGGGCTCCCTGCTCAGCGGGGAGTGTGTTTCTCCCTCTGCCTGCCCCTCCCCCTACTTGAGCGCTCACTCTCTCTCTCTCTCTCTCTCTGACAAATAAATAAAATCTTTAAAAAAATATATATCACATCCATTTTATTTTTACAAAACCATGTGATCACAGAAATTATGTCAGTTCATACATTTCTGCAATAGCAAGTTGAGTACCTGCATAATATTATTTTAATGTACAAACCATAATTTATGAAACTGGTCATTTTGACATATATTTTTTTCTCACTTTAGTGCTATATTTATGTTTCAATGCAACTAGTCTTAGAACAGATCCCTAATTATTTTCTTTTTTAAAATTTTTTTATTGTTATATCACCATACATTACATCATTAGTTTTGGATGTAGTGTTCCATGATTCATTTTTTGTGCATAACACCCAGTGTTCCACGCAGAACGTGCCCTCTTTAATACCCATCACCAGGCTAACCCATCCCCCCAACCCCCTCCCCTCTAGAACCCTCAGTTTGTTTTTCAGAGTCCATCGTCTCTCATGGTTTGTCTCCCCCTCCGATTTCCCCCCTTCATTCTTCCCTTCCTGCTATCTTCTTCTTCTTTTTTTTGTCTTAACATATATTGCATTATTTGTTTCAGAGGTACAGATCTGTGATTCAACAGTCTTGCACAATTCACAGCACTCGCCGTAGCACATACGCTCCCCAATGTCTATCACCCAGCCACCCCATCCCTTCCACCCCCCCACCACTCCAGGAACCCGCAGTTTGTTTCCTGAGATTAAGAATTCCTCATATCAGTGAGGTCATATGATACATCTTTCTCTGATTGACTTATTTCACTCAGCATAACACCCTCCAGTTCCATCCACGTTGTTGCAAATGGCAAGCTCTCATTCCTTTTGATGGCTGCATAATATTCCATTGGGCATATATGCCACTTCTTCTTTATCCATTCATCTGTTGATGGACATCTTGGCTCTTTCCACAGTTTGGCTATTGTGGACATTGCTGCTATAAGCATTGGGGTACACGTACCCCTTCGGATCCCTACATTTGTATCTTTGGGGTAAATACCCAGTAGTGCAATTGCCGGATCGTAGGGTAGCTCTATTTTCAACTGTTTGAGGAACCTCCATACTGTTTTCCAGAGTGGCTGCACCAGCCTGCATTCCCACCAACAGTGTAGGAGGGTTCCCCTTTCTCCGCATCCCCACCAACATCTGTTGTTTCCTGACTTGTTAATTTTAGCCTTTCTGACTGGTGTAAGGTGGTATCTCATTGAGGTTTGATTTGGATTTCCCTGATGCCGAGTGATGTGGAGCACTTTCTCATGTGTCTGTTGGCCATTTGGATGTCTTCTTTGGAAAAATGTCTGTTCATATCTTCTGCCCAATTCTTGATTGGATTATTTGTTCTTTAGGTGTTGAGTTTGATAAGTTCTTTATAGATTTTGGATACTAGCCCTTTATCTGATACGTCATTTGCAAATACCTTCTCCCATTCTGTCAGTTGTCTTTTGGTTTTGTGGACTGTTTCTTTTGCTGTGCAAAAGCTTTTGATCTTGATGAAGTCCCAATAGTTCATTTTTGCCCTGGCTTCCCTTGCCTTTGGCGATGTTTCTAGGAAGAAGTTGCTGCGGCTGAGGTCGAAGAGGTTGCTGCCTATGTTCTCCTTTAGGATGTTAATGGACTCCTGTCTCACGTTTAGGTCTTTCAACCATTTGGAGTCTACTTTTGCGTGTGGTGTAAGGAAATGGTCCAGTTTCATTCTTCTGCATGTGGCTGTCCAATTTTCCCAACACCATTTGTTGAAGAGGCTGTCTTTTTTCCATTGGACATTCTTTCCTACTTTGTCAAAGATGAGTTGACCATAGAGTTGAGGGTCCATTTCTGGGCTCTCGATTCTGTTCCATTGATCTATGTGTCTGTTTTTGTGCCAGTACCATACTGTCTTGATGATGACAGCTTTGTAATAGAGCTGGAAGTCTGGAATTGTGATGCTGCCAGCTTTGCTTTTCTTTTTCAACATTCCTCTGGCTATTCGGGGTCTCTTCTGGTACCATACAAATTTTAGGATTATTTGTTCCATTTCATTGAAAAAAGTGGATGGTATTTTGATGGGGATTGCACTGAATGTGTAGATTGCTCTAGGTAGCATTGATATCTTCACAATGTTTGTTCTTCCAATCCATGAGCATGGAACATTTTTCCATTTCTTTGTGTCTTCCTCAATTTCTTTCATGAGTATTTTATAGTTTTCTGAATACAAATCCTTTGCCTCTTTGATTAGATTTATTCCTAGGTATCTTATGGTTTTGGATGCAATTGTAAATGGGATCGACTCCTTAATTTGTCTCTCTTCAGTCTTATTGTTGGTGTATAGGAATGCCACTGATTTCTGTGCATTGATTTTATATCCTGCCACCTTACTGAATTCCTGTATGAGTTCTAGCAGTTTTGGGGTGGAGTCTTTTGGGTTTTCCACATAAAGTATCATATCATCTGCAAAGAGTGAGAGTTTGATTTCCTCTTTGCCGATTTGGATGCCTTTGATTTCTTTTTATTGTCTGATTGCTGTGGCTAGGACTTCTAATACTATGTTGAATAGCAGTGGTGAGAGTGGACATCCCTGCCGCGTTCCTGACCTTAGGGGGAAAGCTCTCAGCTTTTCTCCATTGAGGATGATATTCGCTGTAGGTTCTTCATAGATGGCTTTTATGATATTGAGGTATGTACCCTCTATCCCTATACTCTGAAGAGTTTTGATCAAGAAAGGATGCTGTACTTTGTCAAATGCTTTTTCTGCATCTATTGAGAGGATCATATGATTCTTGTTCTTTCTTTTGTTAATATATTGTATCATGTTGATTGATTTGCAGATATTGAACCAACCTTGCAGCCCAGGGATAAATCCCACTTGGTCGTGGTGAATAATCCTTTTAATGGACTGTTGGATCCTATTGGCTAGTATTTTGGTGAGAATTTTTGCATCCATGTTCATCAAGGATATTGGTCTGTAATTCTCCTTTTTGATGGGGTCTTTGTCTGGTTTTGGGATCAAGGTAATGGTGGCCTCATAAAATGAGTTTGGAAGTTTTCCTTCCATTTCTATTTTTTGGAAGAGTTTCAGGAGAATAGGTATTAATTCTTCTTTAAATGTCTGGTAGAATTCCCCTGGGAAGCCATCTGGCCCTGGGCTTTTGTTTGTTGGGAGATTTTGGATGACGGCTTCAATTTCCTTAGTGGTTATAGGTCTGTTTAGGTTTTCTATTTCTTCCTGGTTCAATTTTGGTAGTTGATACAGCTCTAGGAATGCATCCATTTCTTCCAGGTTATCTAATTTGCTGGCATAGAGTTTGCCCATAATATGTTCTTATAATTGTTTGTATGTCTTTGGTGTTGGTTGTGATCTCTCCTCTTTCATTCGTGATTTTGTTGATTTGGGTCATTTCTCTTTTCTTTTTGATAAGTCTGGCCAGGGGTTTATCAATCTTGTTAATTCTTTCAAAGAACCAGCTCCTAGTTTCGTTGATCTGTTTACTGTTCTTTTGGTTTCTAGTTCATTGATTTCTGCTCTGATCTTTATGATTTCTCTTCTCCTGCTGGGTTTAGGCTTTATTTGCTGTTTTTTCTCCAGCTCCTTTAGGTGTAGAGTTAGGTTGTGTATTTGAGACCTTTCTTGTTTCTTGAGAAAGGCTTGTATTGCTATATACTTTCCTCTCAGGACTGCCTTTGCTGTAACCCAAAGATTTTGAACAGTTGTGTTTTCATTTTCATTGGTTTCCATTAATTTTTTTAATTCTTCTTTAATTTCCTGGTTGACCCATTCTTTTTTTTTTTTTTAAAGATTTTATTTCTTTGACAGAGAGAGACACAGCGAGAGAGGGAACACAAGCAGGGGGAGTGGGAGAGGGAGAAGCAGACTTCCTGCCGAGCAAGGAGCCCGATGTGGGGCTCGATCCCAGGACCCTGGGATCATGACCTGAGCCAAAGGCAGACGCTTAACGACTGAGCCACCCAGGCGCCCTGACCCATTCATTCTTTAGTAGGATGCTCTTTAGCCTCCATGTATTTGAGTTCTTTCTGATTTTCCTCTTGTGATTGAGTTCTAGTTTCAAAGCATTGTGGTCTGAAAATATGCAGGGAATAATCCCAATCTTTTGGTACCGGTTGAGACCTGATTTGTGACCTAGGATGTGATCTATTCTGGAGAATGTTCCATGGGCACTAGAGAAGAATGTGTATTCCGTTGCTTTAGGATGGAATGTTCTGAATATGTCTGTGAAGTCCATTTGGTCCAGTGTGTCATTTAAAGTCTTTATTTCCTTGTTGATCTTTTGCTTAGATGATCTGTCCATTTCAGTTAGGGGGGTGTTAAAGTCCCCCACTATTATTGTATTGTTGTCAGTGTGTTTCTTTGCTTTTGTTATTAATTGCCTTATATAATTGGCTGCTCCCATGTTAGGGGCATAGATATTTACAATTGTTAGATCTTCTTGTTGGATAGACCCTTTAAGTAGGATATAGTATCCTTCTTCATCTCATATTACAGTCTTTGTTTTAAAATCTAATTTGTCTGATATAAGGATTGCCACCCCAGCTTTCTTTTGGTGTCCATTAGCATGGTAAATGGTTTTCCACCCCTCACTTTCAATGTGGGGGTGTCTTTGGGTCTAAAATGAGTCTCTTGCAGACAGTATATTGATGGGTCTTGTTTTTTAATCCAATCTGATAGCCTGTGTCTTTTGATTGGGGCATTTAGCCCATTTACATTTAGGGTAACTATTGAAAGATACGAATTTAGTGTCACTGTATTGCCTGTAAGGTGACTGTTACTGTATATTGTCTGTATTCCTTTCTGGTCTATGCTGCTTTTAGGCTCTCTCTTTGCTTAGAGGACCCCTTTCAATATTTCTTGGAGGGCTGGTTTCGTGTTTACAAATTCCTTTAGTTTTTGTTTGTCCTGGAAGCTTTTTATCTCTCCTTCAATTTTCAATGACAGCCTAGCTGGATATAGTATTTTTGGCTGCATATTTTTCTCGTTTAGTGCTCTGAAGATATCATGCCAGTCCTTTCTGGCCTGCCAGGTCTCTGTGGATAGATCTGTTGCCAATCTAATGTTTCTACCATTATAGGTTACATATCTCTTCTCCCGAGCTGCTTTCAAGATTTTCTCTTTGTCTCTGAGACTTGCAAGTTTTACTATTAGATGTTGAGGTGTTGACCTGTTTTTATTGATTTTGAGAGGGGTTCTCTGTGCCTCCTGGATTTTGATGCCTGTTTCCTTCCCCACATTAGGGAAGTTCTCTGCTATTATTTGCTCCAATATACCTTCTGCCCCTCTCTCTCTTTCTTCTTCTTCTGGGATCCCAATTATTCTAATGTTGTTTCGTCTTATCGTATCGCTTATCTCTCGAATTCTGCCCTCGTGATCCAGTAGTTGTTTATCTCTCTTTTTCTCAGCTTCTTTATTTTCCATCATTTGGTCTTCTATATCGCTGATTCTCTCTTCTGCCTCATTTATCCTAGCAGTTAGTGCCCCCATTTTTGATTGCACTTCATTAATAGCCTTTTTTATTTCGATTTGGTTAGATTTTAGTTCTTTTATTTATCCAGGAAGGGTTTCTCTAATAACTTCCATGCTTTTCTGAAGCCCAACTAGTATCTGATTCTGAACTCTAGGTCTGACATCTTACTAATGTCCGTAATGAGTAGGTCCCTGGCAGACGGTACTACCTCTTGTTCTTTTTGCTGAGGTGATTTTTTTCATCTTGTCATTTTGTCCAGAGGAGAATAGATGAATGAGAGAACAAAATGCTAACAGGTTAACAATGTCCCCAGCAAATATACTCTAAACCAATCAGAAAAGACCTGAAACCAGGGGAAAAGAAAGGGAAAGAAAGAAAAAAGAGGGAAAAAAAAGAAAAGAAAAAGATAAAAACAAACAAAAACAGAACAAAACAAAACAAAAAAAACAATATGATCAAATATGATCAGGCTAGTGCATAGATCAGTGCCACACACTAGATTTTGGGTGTATTTTGGTCTGTTAGAAGAAAGTGCCTCCTAAAATTTTAAAGAAAGACAGACTTATATATGTACAAAATAAGGGTTGATGCAATGAAGGGATGTAAGATGACTGTAAGGATGAAAATTATAAAAGATTTTATAAAAGGAATTGATAAGATAAGAAGTTGTTTGAAAAAAGAAAGAAGAAGATTTAAAAAAAATGAAAAAAAAAGGGAGAGAATGTGATCAGGTAGGAGACTAGAACAAAGCCATACACTAGTGATTTGGGGTATATTTTGATCTGTTAGAAGAAACTGTATCTCAAAATTTTAAAGAGAGAACAACTTATATATATATATGCCAAAAATAAGGGTATCTACTATGAAGGGATAGAATATGACTCTAAAAATGAAAAATAAAAATTTTTTTTTCAAAAAGGGATTGATAAGATGTTGGTTGAAAAAGGGAAAAAGAAAAATTAAAAAAAAAAACAGTTAAAAAAATTAACTTTGAAAAACTAATGAATCATGGTAAAAAAGCCATGAATTCTATGTGCAGTATTCCCCTAGCGCTGGGGTTCTCCCGTTCTCCTTGATCGGTAAACTTGGTCTTGGCTGGCTGTTCCTGCCGATCTTCTGGGGGAGGGGCCTGTTGCCGTGGTTCCCAAATGTCTTTGCCGGAGGCGGAATTGCCCCGCCCTTGTCAGTCCAGGCTAAGCAATCTGCTCGGGTTTGCTCTCGGGAGCTTTTGTTCCCTGCAAGCTCTCGGTACAGCTTTGGAGGATGAGAGTGAAAATGGTGGCCTCCCAATCTCCACCCGGAGGAGCCGAGAACTCGCGGCCCCGCTCCTCAGTGCGCCCCCAGAGAAAAGCAGTCAGTCACTCCCATGTCCCCGGTCTCCGGCCGCACTCCGTGCTCACCCGGCCTGTGACCGATGGTTTCTATGTCTGGCACCCGACTCGGTGTGGAGTCTCCAAACCCAGCAGATCCCTGCAGTGCGCTCCCGCGCCGCTCCTCCCGGGGGAGGAAGAGGAGTCTACCCGGATCTGCCGCTTGTTGGGTCCCTGCTGGAGGAGCAGTGGCCCGACTGTGTCACTGGTCGCAGTTTATGGCCACCCCGAGCTGAGAGCCCGTGCCTCGGCTCCGTCTCTGCAGCCGGCTTCCCCGCTCCGATACCTGGGAGCTCTGCTGCACTCAGGCACCCCCGGTCTTTCTGTGACCCCGAGGGTCCTGAGACCACACTGTCCCGCGAGGGTTCCACCCCCCCCCCCCAGCTTAGCCACTGGAGCGACGTCCTCAGCAGAGCCAACTTCTAAAGTTTCCGATTTTGTGCTCCGCGGCTCTATCACTTACCAGAAGCGGCCCACGGAGGCCCCCTCCCCCGCTGTCTATCCTCCCGAATATCGCCTCGGATTCACTTCTCTGCACGTCCTACCTTCCAGTAAGTGGTCGCTTTTCTGTTCAGAGAGTTGTTGCTATTCTTCTCTTTGATCTCCTGTTGAGTTCGTAGGTGTTCAGAATGGTTTGATCCCTATCCAGCTGAATTCCTGAGACCAGATGAAATCCAGGTCTCCTACTCCTCTGCCATCTTGCTCCGCCCCTCCAAACAATCCCTAATTATTTTCTTAAAATATATTCCTGTCATGAAAGGTACAGCACAGAGAATATAGTCAATGATATTATAATAGCATTGTAAGGTGACAGATGGAAACTACACTTGTGATGAGCATAGCATAATATACAGTTGTCCAATCACTACATTGTATACCTGAAACTAATATAACACTGTGTGTCAACTATACTTCAATTATATATACTCAATTATATGTTTTATTATATATGACATATTCAATTATATTTATATTATACATTCGATTATATATATCATTTATATTCAATTATACATATTTCTGTCAATGGTATCACTGATGGAAAGGATCTACATATTTCTATGTCTTTGGCCTTATTTTCCCAAATTTATCTCCATTTATTCAGTCAACCAAGATACATTGCTTGCTCTGTGTTCCATACCAAAGTCTGGGTTATAGTGAGAAGCAAAATAGATACAGTACTTACCTTTACAGAATTTATAATTTAGACACAGAGACATTAAACAAACATTCACCTATAATAAATCACACAGGGTAAGAATAGCACCATGCGAATATATATATAATGGAGTATTACTCAGCCATCAAAAAAATGAAATCTTGCCATCTGCAATGATGTGGATGAAACTAGAGGGTATTATGCTAAGCGAAACAAGTCCATCAGAGAAAGACAATTATCATATGATTTCATTCATATGTGGAATTTAAGAAACAAAACAGGATCATAGGGGAAAGAAGGGAAAATAAGATAAGATGAAATCAGAGAGGGAAACAAACTATAAGACACTCTTAACTATGGGAAACAAACTGAGGGTTGCTGGAGGGGAGTGGGTGGGGGGATGGGGTAAATGGGTGATGGACATTAAGGAGGGCACGTGATATAATGAGCGCTGGGTGTTATACGCAACTGATGAATCACTGACCTCTACCTCTGAAACTAATAATACACTATATGTTAATTTATGGAATTTAAATTAAAAAAAAGGAATAGCACCATGAGACCTAACCTAGGTGGAGGCACACCAAGGAAGTAACTCTGAGACATTGCAGCTGAGACCAGAACGTAAAGAGTGGAGGGACAAGTATTCTGAGAGAGGGACTAGCAAAACGTGCAGGCCCAAGAGAACGCCAAGAAGGAGCTGGAAGAAGCCAAAGGTCTGGAGGACAGTGACGGGCTGGGAGGGAGTTCAGGCAGAGCCACATTAACTGCAATGAAAGCTGTCATCAAAGGGTTTTAAGCAGAAGAGTCATATGGTTTGATTTATGTGTTCTTCGAAGATTCCCTCTGAAAAAGTTTTAAAAATAAAAATAAATAAATAAATGATTCCCTCCAGCTGCTGCAAGCAACCTAAGCAACAGGTCTATTTAGGAGGTTAATTTAGTTGCCCAGAGGTCAATGACGGTGTCTTGGAGGGAGGCTGTGGCAGAAGACACGGAAGGACTTAAGATATATATGGAGGTCAAATCAGCAGGCAATAGCTGTTCAAGCGCAGAAGAGGGACAGTTTTCCTGAACCCCATAATACTATTTTTATTGAAAATAATTAAAATAATGAATCAATACAATAATAATAAATAAAATAATTAAACTAATAAATACAATAAGAATAGTTAAAATACGATTTTAATGTTGCTTCCACGTGTATTGATTATTAGCCCTTAAACATTTTTTACTTGTTTTTAGCAATTTGCATGCGTTCTTTCTAGCCCTGCCTATAGGGGTTTTGTTGCCCCTTTTGCTACTAAATTGTTCTCTTTCTTATTGCACGTGTATTAGTTCCCTAGGGCCACCTTAACAAAATACTACAAAGTCCGTTAACAAAACAGCAGAAATTTATTCTATCACAGTTGTAGAGGCTGAAGTCCAAAATCAAGGTCTTGGGAGGACGACATAGATTCTAAAGCCTCTAGGAGGAGATCCTTCCTTGCTTCTTCCAGCTTCTGGTAGCCCAGGTGTTCCTTGGTTTGTAGATGTATCATTTCAATCTCTCCCTCTGTTCTCACGAGGTTCTTTTGGGATGTCTGTCTGTATCTCCTCCCCCTATGAGGACACCAGTTATAGTGAATTTAGGGCTCACCCTACTCCAATAGGACCTCATCTTAACTAGTTACACCTGCAATGACCCTAGTCCCAAATGACGTCACATTCCGAGGTACTGAAGGTTAGGATTTCCATATATCTTTCTGGGGGAAACAATTCAACCTGTAACAACTCATAAGAGATCTTCATATGCTGCAAATATTTGTGTCAGTTTGTTATTTGCCTTTTTTATCATATTTATGATATTTGAGACGGATATAGGTGTTTTAAGTTTTATGAATGTAATCTATCAATTTTCTTTTATTCAGTAAATGTCTGTTGAGTGCCCACTGTTTACCCAATGCGGTTCTAGATGCCCTTGATTCAAAGATGAATGAGAATGTCCCTTCCCTCTATGTGCTCATGGTCTAGGAGGTATACAGGTAAACAAATATAATTCAATATGTTACCTACAGTTATAGAGATTTAAACTAAGAGTGGCAAAGACGAGGAAACATCCAGCTGAGTTTGGGCAGTTGGGAGAAGCTGCACAGAGGAGGTGCTTGGGTAGTAGTAAAGGAATACCGAATTTCACTAATTATGCCTCCAACGGAAAGGTTCCTAGCCAGCTGTACATAAAGCAGGCTACTCAAAGTGTGCCTCACGGACCACAGCATCAACGTCACCTGGAAGCTTGTTAAAAATGCAGAATCTCAGGCATCACTCCAGTCTTACTGAATCAAAATCTGCATTTAAATGACATTCCTGGGTGAACTGTATACACACACACACACACACACACACACACACACACACACACACAGGAAAGCTTGAGAAACATGGCTCTATTCTTTGGAAGTTATTTTTCCGGTTTGCAGTCACAGGCCTCTATCTGCGATTGTAAGGACATAATTAGAAACTACCCTAGAAGCCTTGCTATACAAAGGCAAACTTTTAAACTCTTCCCATGTGTCATGTCAAGATGCTGATTAGTACATCAAATGAGCAGCCTTCACCAAATAGCTCCATAATCCATGGGAAAAGAGACCCGGTTTGCACATTTCAGGGTAAGCTCAGGGGAAGCCAAGGGGACGATTTGCTCTAGAGATGACCCTGGCGTGACCCTGTGATTCAGACCGAAGATAAGCCTCCAAATCCATGCCCTGGATCAGCTGTTCAAAGGGGATTTGTCTCCCGGGTTATAATTGGTCTCCCGCTTGTATTTTGAGCAGGTGGTTCAGGGGAAAGGGAAACTTTGTTTTATTTGTTTAAGCAGTTGAATAAAGGAAGTGTCTCTTTGGGAAAGGAGAGAGACAGAAGCAGTTTCTGGTGTGGTAATTGGGTGGGAGATGCAGGAGGAGGTGGTAGAGGAGAAAGGGATAAGAGAGCAAAGGGAGAGAAAAAGGGGGCGGGGAGAGGAGAACTCCCTCACCAAAGCATAGCAGCTGCTGGGTCACTCAAAACCCAGCATTGTTTACTTGGAAGCCAAGTTCAATTCTGTGATGAAAAGGAAGGAACACAAGGTGGCTGACCAGGACAGGGGTGTCAGATATCACAGCCTCCAGATAGAAAACCTTCCTCGGGAAGCATGCGGCATGCGGCGTGCCTGAAGTCAGCCTGCCGGCATTCTGCGGGGTGTGCACCACTGCCCACACCATCTCTTCTTTGCTTAACTCAGTCATGGGTTTTAGTAGAACAAAGACTAGAGTCCATCTAAATGTACCCCAAAAGATGAAACAGAGGCATTCAATGCCAACAATAATCAGGACGACTTTTTCCTGCCTGCCTCCGAAGGGGCCTGCTCACCAAGAGCCTGCCACTGATTTTAGAGAGAACTTACGTGAATTCATTTCAGCTCAACTAATAAATACGGACCCTCGCTGCCTGGAATTTATGGTGTGGGTCAGGACCTCCGTGGGCACTACTCAACTGCTGACACTCTTGAGAGCTGCACACTATACAATCCATAACAGCATACACAGCTTTCCCTGGAGCCTGGGGCGGGGATAAAGGTGATGAAGACAAGGTGCCTATATTCAAGAACTTAAAAGGTGATATATAAATAAGCATCTGGGAAAATACACCTAGGAGAAACCCTCAAATGTTTTAGGACCTATGGAAATAGGAACTAGAAACCTTTAAATCCATTCATCTTCATATAATGTGCACAAACATTCTTTTGGGGTTGATGGGCCATTATGCTTTTAGTTGGACATTTCAAACTTCTGTAATTTTTGAGTTGCCTCTTTGTTTAAAATGTATAACCTAGACCTTTATGGCTATTTCTAGCTTTCTTGTTATTAAATGAGATTTCTATTTTAGGCAAAAAAAACAAAAAAACAAAAACAAACAAACAAAAAAACAGAGTTAATGGAACAATTGAGGATACAGAATGCTTTGCCACACAGAATGTCACAGGCAGCAACCATCTGATAGCTCCGTCACAGATCTTTTCATAAAGGGAAAATCTCCCTTTGTTTTCATATTTCTTTTCCTAATGCAGTCTAATGAAGATCAATTTAAATGTCTAGCTATGGGCATACAAATTTTGAAGCAACACATTTTAGGAGTTTGAAAGCTGTTCGTTCATTGTGAGTATAAATTTATTTTTAAAATACTTTATTTATTTATTTATTTATTTATTTATTTGAGAGAGAGAATGAGATATAGAGAGAGGGCATGAGGGTCAAAGGGAGAGGCAGACTCCCTGCCGAGCAGGGAGCCCGATGGCGGGACTCGATCCCGGGACTCCAGGATCATGACCTGAGCCGAAGGCAGTCGCTTAACCAACTGAGCCACCCAGGCGCCCCTACTTTTAAAATACTTTAAAAAAATAAATAAAAATACGTTTTCTTTTTTATTCTTAAAAATAACACATGCCCTGCGGCACCTGGCTGGCCCACTCTGAGAAGCATGCAACCCTTGATCTCGGGGTGGTGAGTTTGAGCCCTATGTTGGGTGTACAAATTACTTAAAAAAATAAACTTAAAAAAATGTGTAAATAACATATGCCCCTATCACACACCATATACAAAAATTAACTCCGTGTGGATCATAGACCTAAAGGTAAGAGTGAAAACTATAAAACTTTCCTAGAATAAAACATAGATATAAATCTTGATGACCTTAGATTAGGCAATGGTTTCTTAGAGATGATCCCAAAACAGAAGTAACAAAAGGAAAAATTAATTGGACTTCATTAAAATTAAAAATTGTTGTACTTCAGAGAGTGAAAAGTGCTAGAAGGAAATGAAAAGACAACCTACAGAATGGGAGAAAATGTTTCAAATCATGTATCTGATAAGAGACTTGTGTCTGGAATATACAAAGAACTCTTAAAACTCAATAACAAGACAAATAGCCCGGGGTGCCTGGGTGGCTCAGTTGGTTAAGCATCTGACTCTTTTTTTTTTCTTTTTTTTCTTTTAAATTTTATTTTATTATGTTATGTTAGTCACCATACATTACATCACTAGTTTTTGATGTAGTGTTCCATGATTCATTGTTTGCACATGACACTCAGTTCTCCATGCAATATGTGCCCTCCTTAATATCCACCCCCCTCCCCTCTAAAACCCTCAGTTTGTTTCTCAGAATCCATAGTCTCTTACGGTTCATCTCCCCTTCCGATTTCCCCGCCTTCATTTCTCCCTTTCTGCTATCTTCTTTTTTTTTTCTTTAACATATAATGTATTACTTGTTTCGGAGGTACAGGTCTGTGATTCATCAGTCTTACACAATTCACAGCGCTCACCATAGCACATACCCTCCCCAATGTCTATCACCCAGCCACCCCATCCCTCCCACCCCCACCACTCCAGTAACCCTCAGTTTGTTTCCTGAGATTAAGAATTCCTCATATCAGTGAGATCATATGATACTTGTCTTTCTCTGAATGACTTACTTTGCTCAGCATAATACCCTCTAGCTCTATCCACGTCCTTGCAAATGGCAAGATTTCGGGGGGTTTTTGATGGCTGCATAATATTCCATTGTGTGTGTATATATATATAATATATATATATATACACCACTTCTTTATCCATTCACCTGTTGATGGACATCTTGGCTCTTTCCATAGTTTGGCTATTGTGGACATTGCTGCTGTAAACATTGGGGTGCACGTACCCCTTCGGATCACTACATTTGTATCTTTGGGGTAAATACCCAGTAGTGCAATTGTTGGGTTGTATGGTAGCTCTATTTTCAACTTTTTGAGAAACTCCATACTGTTTTCCAGAGTGGCTGGAAACAGTTGGCTACACCAACAGTGTAGGAGGGTTCCCCTTTCTCCGCATCCCTGCCAACATCTGTCATTTCCTGACTTGTTAATTTTAGCCATTCTGACGGGTGTGAGGTGGTATCTCATTGAGGTTTGATTTGGATTTCCCTGATGCCGAGTGATGTTGAGTGCTTTTTCATGTGTCTGTTGCCCATTTGGATGTCTTCTTTGGAAAAATGTCTGTTCATGTCTTCTGCCCATTTCTTGATTGGATTATTTGTTCTTTGGGTGTTGAGTTTGATAAGTTCTTTATAGATTTTGGATATTAGCCCTTTATCTGATAGGTCATTTGCAAATACCTTCTCCCATTCTGTCGGTTGTCTTTTGGTTTTGTTGACTGTTTCCTTTGCTGAAGCCTCTGACTCTTGATCTCAGCTCAGGTCTTAATCTCAGGGTCGTGAGTTCAAGCCCTGCATTGGGCTCCACACTGGGCCTGGAGCCTACTTAAAAAAAAAGAAGACAAATAACCCAACTAAAAAAAAATGGGCAAAGAATTTAAATAGATATTTGTCCAAGGAAGATCTACAGATGTCTGATAAGTACATGAGAAGATGTTCAATATCATTAATCATTAGAAAAGTACAAATCAAAACTACAATGAGATACCACTTGATATGCACTAAGGTTATAATAAAAAAGATGGATAATGACAAATGTCCTTGGTAAGGGTGTGAAAATATTGAAACCTTCCTATAATGCTTGTGGGATTGTAAAATGGCATAACAACTTGAAAAAACAGTCTGGTAATTCCTCAAAAGGTTAAACATAGAGTTACCATATGCCCCATTCCACTCCTAGGTATATACCCAAGATAACTGAAGTATATTTCCATGCAAACCTTGTACACAAATGTTCATAGCAGCATTGTTCATAATATCCAAGAAAATGGAAACAATCTACATATCCATCAACTGATAAGTTGAGACACAAAACGTAACCATAGAAATGAGTGAAGAATTAATACATGGATGGTTATCATGGATGAACCTCGTAAACATGTTAAGTGCAAGAAGCTAGACACATAAAATCACATATTAGGGGTGCCTGTCTGGCTTAGTCGGTAGAGCATGTGACTCTTGATGTCAGGGTCCTGAATTCGAGCCCCACATTGGGTGAAAAGCCTGCTTAAAAAAAAAAAAAAAGCCATAGATTGTATGATTCCATTCCTATGAAATGTCCAGAATTGGCAAATCTCTAGAAACAGAGAGTAGATTTAGTGGTTGCCAGAGGCTCTTAGAGAGGGGGATGTGAAAAGTGCTAATGGGTATAAGTTCTTTTTAGGGTGATGAAATGTTTGTAATTAGATAGGGGTGATAATTGCACAACTATGTGAATAGACTAAAAACCATTGAATTGTACACTGCAAAGGATGAATTTTATGTCATGTGAATATCTCAGTAAAGCTATTATTTTTTTTAAGCTGTATGTCCATTTCAGGAAAAGAAAGAATAGAATGGAAAAAATTCACCCCAAATCCTAACACTCAAAAATCCCACTGTGAATGTTTTTCTTTCAGAAAAAATGAAAAAAAAAAAACAAAACTAAAGAGAATGTATAATTTGTCAATTTATGGTTCAAAAGTGATCAGCTAACTCTGCAAACAACTTACTCAAGTGAATTCTAAATGGAAAGACATTGTGTTTAGCAGACCCTGAAGACTCTTGTATGAGACTTCATTACACACTCTAAATGAAGCTTCCAAAAAAGTATACTTATACACTGAAAGATTAAGGAATAAAGAATCATGATATCTACAACTTTTCCTCAAAATTTTCAGCAATAACAACAACAAGTATCAATATATGTAGAGAGAAAGCAATCATTGTTCTTTCATAATTGGTGAGTCTAAGGTAAGGGTATGTAGCAAGCAGTTCATTACATAGTTGGAACTTTTCTCTAAATTTGAGTTTTGTAAAAAAAAAGTAAAATAAAAATAAATTTGAGTTTTGTTTTCAAAATAAAAAGTTAAAAAATAATAAGGTAAATTAAGTAACTCACATTTTTGGGAGCCTCCCACAAGGTCCCTAAAGGTTACTGTGTGCCTTCACCTATACCTGAAAAATTAGATGGGTTGGTGGCAAAGGGCAGTAGAAAGAGTGTCCCCATCACACCACCTTCACATGTGTGGTTTATGATGTGGGCTTCTGGACAATGGGTGACACGTGAGGAAAAAAACATATCCCAACCCAACCAATAACATAAAAGGGTCCTTCTTCTCACTCTTGGCTGGTCAAGTTATGAGTTTGGAGTGCTGTCCTATATGTTTCGTTTGGGTTTCTTCTCTCATTCTTTTAGTCCAAAATTATTTTTAAGTGGATAATCTATATGATAAAAAATTTTATTTCTATCTACATTAAAAAATGGATGAAAGGATACCCACTAACCTGGTAGAGGAGGGAGTGGAGAGAGGCAAAAAAGGAATTTCCACCTTTTACTTCATGTATTTACATAAATCTGTATTGTTTTAATTTACTTTAGTATTCATCGTGAGCAGGTACACTTTTATAGTTAAAAAACACTGCCTAAATTTCTGAAATTACATGATCTCAATAATTTGCTCTAAAATAGATCAGTAAAGAATAAAAGGAAAAAATAAGGATATGTGGCAAAATCTTGATAATTACAGACTCTGGGTGATGGGCATATGGCAGTATTGTACTTTTGTGTATATTTAAATTTTTTATAATTAATGTTCAAAAGATCACTGTGAAAAAATTATATATAAATATATTTTTAAGTTTATTTATTTATTTCAGTAATCTCTACGCCCAACATGGGGCTTGAACTCACAACCCCAAGATTAAGAGTTGCATGCTCCACCGACTGAGCTAGCCGGGTACCCGGAAAAAATATTTTTCGGTGCAGGAGAATGAGGGAAAAGAAAGTAGCACCCATCCCCACCAAACTATATGAACAATAACTTTGCTGTTTGGTGTTTGAAAAATATTTAAAGGTATTGGAAATGCTAACTTTTTAAAAAGATTTTATTTATTTACTTGAGAGAGAGGGAGAAAGCATGAGCGGGGTGAAGGGCAGAGGGAGAAGCAGACTCCCTGCTGGGCAGGGAGCCTGGTGTAGGGCTCTGAGGCTAGATCCCAGGACTCCGGGATCATGACCTGAGCCCAAGGCAGACGCTTAACGACTGAGCCACCCAGGGGTCCCGGAAATGCTGACCTTGTATCAGAGATGGACAAAGTATTTCTGTAAAGGACTGGAGAATAAATATTTTAGACTTCACAGAGCCACAGTCTCAGCTATAACTATTCAGTTCTACCACTGTGGTGCAAAAACAGCCATACACAATACATAAATGAATACACGCGGCTATGTTCCAATAAAACATGACTATGGACACTGAAATTTGAATTGCATATAATTTTCACACATCACAAAATGTTATTCTTTTGATTTTTTTCAACCATTTTAAAATGTAAAACCATTCTTAATCCATAGGCCCTACAAGAAACAGGCTATGGGCTGGATTTAGCCCCCAGGCCATATTTTGCCAACCCCTACTCTGTACTATCTGAAAGCCCTTATTTTGTTACATATACAACGAAAAAGTATATACATAACTTCTCTCTATCAAAGAATACTAGGAAGGGTTAAATCAAAATGTGAATAATGACTGTAACTGGGTGATAGGGTTACAGGTGATTTTTATTTTCTTCATTTTATTCTTCAGCATTTTCCAAATTTTTAACAATAAACATATATTTCTGATAAATATTGTTTTTAAAACAACAATATGACTGTCTCGAGAGGAGAGACAGGAAGATATAACATGGAGATTAGGCTCCTGCCCATCTGTCCTGAATGTCTTCTGGAGTCCACATCGAATTAAAACACTTCTGAAGATTTCCTTCCTGTTCTGGGATTCTGCCTCCTCATACAATCAAATGCCTGTAACATAATTCCCTTCAATTTGGAAGGCAATCCTCTCTCTCTCTTCACTCTGAAAGCAAATTTCCGAAATTAAGACCTGTAGGCTACGATGAGGGCCCTCCTCTCCGATATGGGCAAATGTGATTAGCAATTGCATCTGGTGTTCAGGGAACCAGGCAGTCGCTACTCTCAAAAGCTGGAAATGTGAAACACAGTTATAAAAAGAAAGAAGAGAGAGAGAGAGAGAAAGAAAGAAAACCAAAACAAAAAACAAAAAAAACCAAAACCCTGCAGAAGGCCACAAGGGGGCAGAGAACCCACAATCCGCAGAAAAAGCCGGGTTGGCCCCAGGGAGAACATACTCTTTTGTAAATTGCCCCAATTATCTAAATTCCTTTCAGAAACCAAATTAAGAATAGTATAAAGACTTGGTTTTGTTCACATGAAATGGTAATTCACAAAATTGAGTGTGCCTTTTTCTTGGAGGCTAGATAACTAGGATCTTTCAAAAAGGCCAAGGCAAATTGTTTTTTTTCTTAGGGACCAAGGTAAAGGTTCTGGAAATTTTACACATTTTCCTTCCCAAACGGTGAGATTCGTTCTAGCTCACAAGCCACCGTTGCTTTACAAAATATAGTCTTCTTCATTTTTTCATATGGAGCAAAAACAACCAAGTCAAATTTAAGGGGGACATTTCCATTTATTACAATTCCCCCATTTAAAAAAAAAATCCAAGAACCAAATGGAAAAGTGCAAGGGATATAGACAAAAGAACCACAACTAAATTTGTTTAACTATGTAAGTTATTCTAATAGAATATCCTAGCGTGATACTGTGATTTATAATAAGAATACACACACACACACACACACACATATTTGGTCTCTGTCCCCATTGCTGGCACAGAGTTCCTGAAACCATGGGAATCTCCTAAGTGATGAGAGCAATAAGGGTGTCTTTTATTACGTTAATTAGGTGACTGCAGGACCTCACCTGAAGATGGGGGCTGGCTGCCGGCAGAACCGACCAGGTCCTGTGAGGGTTGGAAATTTCAGTCCCACCCACCGACCTCCGGTGAGGGGGAAGAGGGGCTGGAGGCTGAATCAATCACCAATGGCCAACGATCCAATCAGTCATGTCTCTGTAATGAAGCCTCTTTAAAAAAGCGAGAGGCCTGCATTCGGAGAGCTTCCGGGTTGGTGAATGTATGGGAATTTGGGAGAGTGGAGGACCTGGAGATGGTATGGAAGCTCGGGGGCCTTCGCCCATACCCTGCCCTGTGCAACTCTTCCATCTGGCTGTTCCTGAGTTATATCCTTTTAGAATAAACCAGTGATCTAGTAAGTAAACTGTTTCTCTGAGTTCTGTGAGCTGCCCTAGCAAATTAATAGAACCCAAGGAAAGGGTCCTGGGGCCTCTAATCTGTAGCCAGTCAGAAGCACAGGTGATACCACAGTGGGCTAGTGATTGGCATCTGAAGTAGGGGGCAGGGGAGGCTTGTAGGACTGAGCCCTTAACCCGTGGGACCTAACGCTATCTCCGGAGGATGTCCGCTCTAAGTAGAATTCTAGGATACCCAGCGGGTGTCATGGAGAATTGCTTGCTGTGAGGAGAAACTCCCACACATTAGGTGACCAGAAGTGAAGTGTTCTGTGTAAGAAGTAAAGGAAACCAACAGGTAGAAAACTCGAATTTTTCTAAAATATTAAGTAATTCACAAATTTGAACAAGACACAAAAATTTAAGTTTTGCTGGGCGCCTGGGTGGCTCAGATGTTTAAGAGTCTGCCTTCGGCTCAGGTCATGATCCCAGGGTCCTGGGATCGAGTCCCGCTTTGGGCTCCCTGCTCCTTGGGAGCCTGCTTCTCCCTCTGCCTCTCTCTCTCTCTCTCTCTCTCTGTCTTTCATGAATACATAAATAAAATCTTTAAAAAAAATTTAAGTTTTGCCTTTTTGAAAGAGCAACTAATAAACGGTAGGTAATGGTAACTACATCTAACATACGTTCAGCACCATATGCCATATATTATGCCAAGTACTTTTCACATGTTTAATAATCACCATACACCTGGGTGTAAATAATACTATGAGTCCCTTTTTAATAAATGCAAAATATCATCTGCCTAATTATTTCTCACCCGGACATTCCTCAACTCAGTCCTGCTTGCCAACACACCCTGCTCTCCAGCAAGCTTCCCACTGAAAAAGAGGAAGTTTTATATAAGTTTTCTTATGTTAACGAACATAATTCTTCATAAATACAAACAGGTAACTAGGATCACAAAGTATGAACAAAACACTTGACCTCACTTTTACCTCCAGCTCTGCCCCATTTTCAGCTTTCCATCACAGAAAAACTGGACACTTTCTATACTTGCTGTCTCCAATTTCTCTTCCCCGTTCTCTTTTTTATTTTTAATTGGATAAGTACACAAAACATTTACCATCCTAACCATTTTTTTTTAAAGTTTTATTTATTTAAGTAATCTCCACATCCATTGTGGGGCTTGAACTCACCACCTGGAGATCAAGAGTCACATGCTATTCCAACTGAGCCAGCCAGGCGCCCCTACCATCCTCACGATTTTTAGGTATACGGTCCACGGGCGCTTGGGTGACTCAGTTGGTTAAGTGTCTGCCTTCAGTTCAGATCATGATCTCAGGTCCTGGGATTGAGCCCCACATTGGGCTCCCTGCTCTATGGGGAGTCTGTTTCTCTCTCTCCCTCTGCTCCTCCCCCTGGCTTGTGCGCTGTTGCTCTCTCAAAGTGAATAAATAAAAATCTTAAAAAAAAAAAAAAGTATACAGTCCGGTGGTGTTAGGTACATTCACAGTACTATGCAGCCAATCTCCAGGACTTTTTCATCATCCCAAACAGAAACTCTTACACAGTACTAATGAAACAATCCCCCATTCCTCCTCTCCCCAACCCCTGGCAACCACCATTCTTGTTGTCCCTGTGACTTTGGCTACTCTTCATACTTCATGTAAGCGGAATCATGCAAGATTTGTCCTTTTGTAACTGGCTTATTTCACTTAGCATAATGTCCCAAGTTTCATCCATGTCATTGCATATAACACAATTTCCTTCCTTTTAAAGTCTGGATAATATTCCATTGTGTGCGTGTGTATATATATATATATATACACACCAAATTTGTTTATCCATTCACCCATGATGGACATTTGTGTTTTGACAAGCCTTGCAGGTTGTTCTGATGGAGGCTAAAGTCGGAGGAGCCCATTGCTCTAAAAGTTCCAATTGGACTTTTTTGCTTGCTTCCTTTTTAGACTTTTCCCCTGAAAAACGCCCATGAATGGGGCTCTGGTGATGAAAGTATGAGGAACCCGGACAAAATTATTTGTTTGGTAAGTCATTTGTAGATGTTTACACATTGGGAAATATATGCACATTTTAAATGTTTAAGCCAAAAAGATGGAGGAAAACCCTTGAGCTCTCATATTGTACAGCAAAGCCAAAAGTTATTGTTGCACTTACTTTATTGAAGATGCATGCTTTGGATTGCCTCCTCGTAAAAGAGAGGTTCTTATATAAAATTTTCTCCACAAAAGATTATATTTCTCAAAGTTCCCTTCTTTCCGGGGGGCCTCCCATGCAAAATAAATTTAGAAATTGTTTTGCAAAAATACTAAAGTCAACAATAATAGCCTCTTTTGTTTGATACTAAGAGGAAGTTTTCAGAGACTTGTTTAGGATTGTAACATATCTACCGCAAAGATCCACTTTTGTAGACATAACCTTACAATGTCTGGTGCTGCCAGAAAGATAAATATGTATATATGAAAAGAATAAACTTAATAAAATCAGGCAAAAGTGAGACTAGAAATTTCTTCCAAAGAATCCTAAATGTTTGCAAAAGTGAGTTATCCTGTTGTGGTAACTCCTGCCAAATTATGTTAAATTGTGATTTTCTGAAATGTTTGGAAAATGTGTGCTCCAAGGAAATGAATTAATTCAAGGAGAAAGCATTGCATTCTTAATATGAAAAGCTGTAAGACGAATTATAGTGTCTCCTTTACCCAGAGGTTATATATAAAGAGCACTGATGTAGAAGAGAAAGACAGTAAAACTCCTCCAACAACATGCCGGTAAATCCCAGCAAAATTGTTCTAGCCTCTCAAGTTTAAACAAGTCAAAATACTCAAGCAAATTGGCCTTAACTCATGCGTGACGTTGTTAGGTGCTGAAGTGAAGTAACTGGTGAGTTGGCTTCCTTAATCTGATCAAAATTCAAAATTCAAATCCTTCTTGCTCCTACCCCTGTTCTTTAAAAACGCCGTTATTTTATTGTCTATTACTTTTCAATTACTCTTTAGTACAAGGTCTTGGCTTCCCGTTTTGTTTATCGATTGCTAATAGCTCACATTCACCAGGCCATTGCTCTGGGCCAGGCACTACACTGAGGACTTGCTTACATGGTTTCATTCAACTCTCCCAATGCCCTCGTGCAGTGGGAGGTGATGCCCTCCTTGCAAGTGAGGGACCCAAAGATAGATTAGGAAACTTGCCCAAGATCACACTGGTAACTGGTGTCACCACAATTGGGAAGCAAAAAAATGATTTGTCTTATGCAAAGCTCACATTCCTTACCAAATTTTAAAAAGCAAAACAAAACCCCAATGCCCTAGACTGGAGAATTGTCTGGGAAGTCCTTGCAGAGATGAAGAAAAGGCGTCAATGGAGACTTTAATTCAATTAAAGAGATCAGGTTGTTGGTAAAGCACACTGTCGCTCCCAGAAAACCACAGGAAGGCCATGTTCCTCACAGAAAAAGAAAGGAGGAGGGGAGGATTTTTCCTCCATGTAATTACCATGAAGTGCACGAGCCATTGGAGAAGTGGTTTGCAAAGTGTAGTCCAGGGAACAGCAACACCAGCACACACACCCCCAACCCGAGAGCTTGCTGGAAGGAAACCGCTAAGGCCCCTTCCAGAGCTGGTGAATTATAAGCTGCAGAGAGGGCCCACAACCTGTGTTTAGACAAGCCCTCCAGATGATTCATGCAAACTTCAGATTGAGAACCACTGCTTTAGAGTTCATTTTGTGAACTACTAGGAACATTGATCAACACAACTTATTACAAATAAGATTTGCATATTTAAACTTTGGATCTGCCTACACGATTACTATGAAGAAATTTAGGAATATTCATCCAATGCAGCAAGGAGTTTTACCACCTATGCCTAACCTAATGCTTTGATCTACTTGGTTTAAAATAACAATAGCAGACACGTTGTAAGGACTTAACTATGTTCCGGGTGTTGTTCTAAGTGTTTTATGTTGATTAACTCATTTAGTCTTCATAACAAACTGTAAGATGTGTGCTATTCCTACCCTCTTTTTATCTGTGAAGGCACGTGAGGCTGAGAGGGTTAAATAAACTGAGTATGTGACTGTTGAGATTTGAACCCAGGTTACATGTGTCCAGAATCCCTGTTCCTAGCTGCTAGATTATCTTGGGGCCAAAAACTTTTATCTTTTTTTATTTTTATTTTTTTAAAGATTTTATTCATTTATTAGAAAGAATGAGAGAGAGTGAGCCTATGTGCACGTGGGGCGGGGGAGGGACAGAGGATGAGGGAGAAGCAGACTCCCCGCTGAGCAGGGAACCTGACTCCGGGCTTGATCCCAGGACTCCGAGATCATGACCTGAGCTGAAGTCACTTTTTTTTTTTAAGATTTTATTTATTTATTTGAGAGAGATCGAGAGAGAGAGAGAGAGAAAGAGTGCATGCGCACATGAGCGGCAAGCAGAGAGAGAAGCAGGCTCCCCACTGAGCAGGGAGCCCCACGCAGGACTCAATCCCAGGACCCTGGGATAATGACCTGAGCCAAAGGCAGACTTAACCGACTAAGCCACCCAGGTGCCCCACGGGGCCAAAAACTTAAAAAAAAAAATCTATTTAAGGGAGATTTCTTGGCCAAAACAAACAAAACACACACACACACACACACACAATTTTTTAGTGCAAGAAATTTGTATATTGAAGAATTTTTTTTAAGATTTTGTTTTTAAGGGGGCGCCTGGGTGGCTCAGTCGTTAAGCATCTGCCTTCGGCTCGGGTCATGATCTCAGGGTCCTGGGATCAAGCCTCACATCTGGCTCCCTGCTCAGCGGGGAGTCTGCTTCTCCCTTCCCACTCCCCCTGCTTGTGTTCCCTCTCTCTCTATGTCTTTATCTGTCAGGTGAATAAATAAAATCTTTAAAAAAAAAAAAAAAGATTTTGTTTTTAAGTAATCTCTACACCCAACATGGGGCTTGAACTCACAACCCCGAGATCAAGAGTTACACCCTCCATGGACCAAACCAGCCAGGTGCCCCTGACTATTAAAGAATGTTAATTCTTTCTGTTAAATCAGTGAATCTGTAAGAGGCAAATATCAGAATCCTACCAAATATATTATTGTGACAGTCTTCTGAAATTTACATCAATTCCTTGGGACATTTGGAAGAGATGTTAGGTGATTTTTTTTTTTTAATCTACTGATTTTAAGATTTAGTGAGGCTATTTCTGAAGCAATTTCTTTCTCTTTCTATCTCCAGATGAAACTATCATCTCTATCCTGTAGCAGTGCATTTATCCCTAAGCATAACAAAGATCTACACCAGATAAGCCTATGGCACTGGTAGATCAAATTCTACTCCATTTGTTATATTTTGGCTTAGACAAGAAACATAATAAATAGACAGATTTTACTACACACCCCACAACTTCTATTCTCAATGTTTAATTATGGGTTTTTTTTTTTCAGACTCTTTCTGGATAGCTGGCTTACTGGCTCTTAAAAATATTAATTACTGCTTTATTAGCATATATATTGTTAATGAAAAACAAAGTGAGGGATGCCTGGGTGGCTCAGTCGGTTAAGCGGCTGCCTTTGGCCCAGGTCATGATCCCAGGGTCCTGGGATCGAGTCCCGCATCGGGTTCCATGCTTCGCAGGGAGTCTGCTTCTCCCTCTCCCTCTGCCTGCTGCTCCCCCTGCTTGTGTTCCCTCTCTCTCTCTCTCTCTCAAATAAATAAAATCTTTAAGAAAAAAACACACACACAAAGTGAGAGGGTTATGAATTTAGATAGTTTGAAAAGCTCTGCGGCCCCTCCCTACAACCATGGAATTTCTGAGGCTGTGCCTCATTCCAGGGTCAAAGTTGGGGATCCTCTACCCCCTGAAACCTGGAGAGTTTCCTCACTGATGCTTTGTAAAAGAGGTCAGGTTTTGAGGGACTGAGGACAGGAAAGGCTGGGATAACAGGAGGGGCCTGGGCAATCCCAGAGTCACAGTCTCTCTGCATCCAAGAGAATGTGTTGGGATTTTGTTTAGTGCAGAAAGGAAAGATAAACCAAGAATAAACCTACTTAAAATTATGTCTCTTTTTTACATCACTGGAACGGGGCGGGGGGGAGGCTGGGCGTTTTGGTTTTTGGTATTTTGTGGTTTTTTGCAAAATCACTGCCACCACCCTCCATCTAGGACTTCTTGATACATACGTAACAAAGGTGATCAGCCACTTTGATAGGAGAATGAGGATAATGCAGGTCATTCATTGGGATTCGAAAGTCAGGAGGCCCTGGAGTTACTGGTCTCAGCCCGTTTCCTTTGGCAGGTGCTCAGTCTTGTGCCCTGAGTATGGACCTTTCCCAGATCCATTGTCAGCTTTTTGGCATCTTCCTATTGCAAATGAAAGACACAGGTTTTTCCCACATGTTGGTAACCAACAGTCAAGTGACTTGACTCTCTAGGACCATTCCTGCTCTTGCCCTGGTCCCACATAGAATACAACCTGAGCATATCACTGTTCTATCCAAAAAAATCACCCAAAATTCCACTTCCAAAATCACAACCAAATGTTGGAGAGCCTGCTGAAGAGATCCAGGGAGAGAAAAAGGGGATTTCACCGTACAACCTTAGTTAGGATATGTTAACAGTGGCCTTTCTCAAATGATAGCATTTGAGACCTAAGTGTTGCAAAGGACCCAGGAATGGCAAGAACATTCCAGGCAGAAGAAACAGTTAAGTGTGAGACAGAAAGAAGGTTGTCATACTTGAGAAATAGAAGGTGAGTGTGTGCTCAGAGTGTTGTCTGTGACGAGGTGAGGAATTTATGCCAGAATGTAAATCAAAGTACTTCTTCATCAAAAAAGATTGGCGACCCCCCCACCCTCCCAAAAAAGAAAAAAAGTTGAACAAAACAGTGTACTTAGTGCCACAATTGATTCCTTTATATCTTATGGAACATATTCTCTTTCTGGTTTTGCTAAAATATATGAAGAATATGGAAGAAGAATAGTTGAAGATTGGGCAAATTTGATACAGTTTTTGTGGCTCAGTAATTTAAAAATACCCTTTTGCTTTAAAAAGTTGATTAAAAAATAACTCAGTAGGGGCGCCTGGGTGGCTCAGTCATTAAGCATCTGCCTCTGGCTCAGGTCATGATCCTGAGGTCCTGGGATCGAGCCCCATGTCAGACTCCCTGCTGAGCAGGAAGCCTGCTTCTCCCTCTCCCACTCCCCCTGCTTGTGTGTTCCCTCGCTATCTCTTGCTCTCTCTCTGTCAAATAAATAAAATCTTTAAAAAATAATAATTCAATATTTTACAAATCTTCTACAATTTTTAAAATCATTCCATTCTTTGTTCCTGTGCATATATATCTCAATTCAGTTTTAGTCATATGGTACACATACTTTTGCTTTTTTGGCTAATTTTGAATCACATGTATTTTATATATCTATAAATAGAAATAATAAATGTCATTTTACCAACTACATAATAATCCATCAGGTTTTTAGCAATTAAGCATTTACCTTTCATGAGACATTTCTTTTCTCTCTTTTTTTGTCCTATTATAAATAACCCAGCTGTGAAAATTTAAGTGCATATTGCTTTTCCTTCTTTTGAATTACATCCTTTAAAAAATCCCTAGAAGTGTAATAGTGTAATTATTAGATCAAAGAATATTTTTAAATGTGGGTTAAAAGAATCTACATTTGCTATATTTTACCTTACTGCAAAATATATGTAATAATTTTAAAATGTATCTGCAGGGCTTTTAGTGAAATGCAAAGCAATTGGTATCTGTGAAACTTTTTTCTTTAGAATCCTCAATTCTAAAAAGAGTTGGCATACATAAATGAACTTATGCAAAATATTTCATTTTGTATGTGTATGTATATATATTTCTCCAATTCAGCTAATGTAATAATAATTTTTTTTTAGAAAGCGAGAGACAGAGTACGGGGAGGGGCAAAGAGAAAGGGAGAGAGAGATTCATTTTTTTCTTTTTTTTCTTTTTTTTAAGATTTGGTTGTTTATTTGAGAGAGAGAGAAAGGGCCCTAGCAGGGGGAGGGGCAGAGGGAGAGAATCCCAAGCAGATTCCCCACTGAGCATGGAGCCCAACCCTGGGCTCAATCTCACAACCTTGAGATCATGACCTGAGCAGAAATCAAGAGTCAGACACTTAACCAAATGAGCCACCCAGGCGCCCCTCAGTTAATGTAATAATTAACAAAATTATGTATTGCGACAATTTCTAAGAAACATTAGTCATTAACATCTGAAATTTAGGCACTCAAAAAACAGATACAGGGGCATCTGGCTGGCTCAATGGGTAGAGTATATGACTCTCAGTCTCGGGGTCTGTGAGTTCAAGTCCCATGTTGGGGGTACAGGTTACTTAAAAAAACAACAAGGAAGAAAAAAAACCCACAGAGATACAATCCCCTGATAGCCATTGGTCCTTCTGGAGCTTTTCTGTAACCTTATTATTTTAAAGGCACCCATTCATTCACTTGTGTCAGTTATCAGGGTGAACCTGGGTAGTGGCCCTAAGTTCACTCTGCTACAAATGAGGCGGGCTTATACCGATAGAGCTGGGGAGAATCTAATTTGTTGCACACAGAAATCAGGGACTAATAAAGGAGTTCATCTAGAAACACCCAGGGACAAACCAGCCAACCAAATTGAAAAGGGAGAAGTTTTCTTCATCCCATCTAGTTTATATATATATATATATATATACACATATATATATATATACATATATATATAATTTTTGGCTTTGATGTATTAACTAAATTACAGAGCTGAATGCAAAGATTCTTCTTCGATTTAGTTTTTCAAAGACATGAAAATCCTAGCCATTCTTTCATTGGTAGCAGTATTCATAGAATTTCAAAGCGAGTCTTTTCTTTTCATGACTTTTTGGTCACCAACAGCTGTGGCAGGCCCACACAGGTAGAAGTAAGAGGTGTCAATGACACTCTGTGTATGATCCTTGTCCCCCGTGACTTAAAAAAGAAGACATCATTTAAAGAGAGTCAGACCCAAAACCAAAATGTGATTATATTGGGCTCCCCTTCATATCAGCATCCAACCCATTTTGGCTTTTGTCAGCCCTGAAAAGGAATTTGCTGCATTCAGGAGACAATTTTTGTAGATACCATGCTGAGCATTCAATAACATCCTTCTCTCTGTTCTGTGTGTGCCTTTGACACTATCCCCTTATTAAATACAACATGTAAAGGGTAGAAAATATCACTTTTCCATGGGAATGTTTACTTGTGGGATTCTGTGAAAAGCACGTGAGCGCTGCTTGCCACCTGCAAGGGTTATCATTTCCAACTGGAAGTCACACTATACTTTGAAGACACTTGCCAGGAAAGGCTGACCAGAGGTACAGCATTAGCAGTGCTGTTTGTAGACGAAGGCTCTGGGCCAATGCTAGACCAAGAGGCGGTATCCTAATCAGCAGGAGGCCTTTAGATAGCAGCCTCTTCAACCATGATCACCCATCAAAGGGCTGGCTCCCCACAGGCATAAAGAGGAAGAGACTTCTAGTTTCCATCATGTGGCTTCAGGCACACATGTGGACAGACACATGTGCACGTGTGTGTACATGTCAACAGAGAATTGTCTTCAAAAGACAGGAGGTGGGGGTGGTAGGAAGAGGGAAGGCTTGCGTGTGGTCCCCTGCCATGCTGGCTGGCCTTGCCATCGACAGACCAGCAGGTAGACATTGCTAAAGACAAAAGCTTCTTCCTGAGCCTGTATCAGAATGAGTCTGATCATGAAATACCTCTCCTGGGGGTTTATTTTTCAAATGCATTCATTGAGTAAACAGCAATTTTAAGAAAAAGGATTTAGCTAAAATAATATTTCCACTGAAATTTAAAAAGTAAAGCAAGTCTGTCTTTTTAGTCATTTTTGAGATGCATATTTTCAACTTAATAACATCAAGTGTTTTTATGTTTAGAATCAAGATTTTCTCTGCACTTGGAAATATCCTATCTGATAGTTTGCATGTGCCAAGGAAATTGGCTAAAGGGTAGATTGTTTGATTTGGACCTTAGCATACATCCTGGTTAAAAAATAAGGTTCAGGGGCGCCTGGCCGGCTCAGTGGGTAGAGCATCTGACTCTCGATCTCAGGGTCATGAGTTCAAGCCCCACGTTGGGGGTAATGCTTACTTCAAAAAAAAAAAAAGGTCATGATAGTAAGTGAGAGAAAATACCAACATTCTCTTTAGTCATCATTGAAGAAGCTTGAATCAAGGAGCTGAAATGTTAACTATGTAACTTTCTGAGATATTTCAGAATGGTGATATTTTATTGTTAAAAATAATTTGTTTGGGGCGCCTGGGTGGCTCAGGCAGTTAAGCATATGCCTTCAGCTCAGGTCATAAGCCCGGGGTCCTGGGATCGAGTCCCACATCGGGCTCCCTACTCGGCGGGGAATCTGCTTCTCCCTCTACTCCTCCCCGCTGCTTGTGATCTCTTTCTGTCTCCCACTCTCTATCTCTCAAATAAATAAATAAATCTTTAAAAGAAAATTTGTTGCCCTCTTAGTGTGTGAAAAAAAAGTTAAGCTATAATGACAGACCTAAAGTAAAAGCTAAGACTATAAAACTTACAAAAGAAAATTTTGTGACTTTAGATTAGGCAAAGAATTCTTAGGATGCAAAAAGCATGATCCTTAAAAAAATAATCCAATAGACTTCATAAAATTTGGACCAAGTAACCAAATAAGATGGTTAAGAAAATGAAAATGCAAGCCACAAACTGGGAAAAAATATTTGTAAACCACCATCTCCTAAAAGACTAATTAAGAATATGTAAAGAACTGTTATGACCCTGTAATAATACAAGCAACCCAATTTTTAAACAGCAAACATTTCCTCAAAGAAGAGATTCCGGGGCACCTGGGTGGCGCAGTCGGTTAAGTGTCCAACTCTTGATTTTGGCTCAGGTCATGATCTCAGGGTTGTGAGACTGAGCCCCGTGTCGGGCTCCACACTGGGCGTGGAACCTGCTCAAGATGCTCTCTCTCCCTCTCCCTCTCCCCCTACTTCCCCTAAAAAAACAGAGAGAGAGAGATGTAAACAGAAAATAAACACATGAAAAGATGCTTACCATCGGGAGTCCTAAGGGAAACACAAATCAAAACCACAATGAGATACCACTAGACACACATTAGAATGGCTTTTTTAAAAGACAATATCAAGTTGGTAAGCTGGTGAGGATGCAGAACAGGAATCTTCCTATAGGGTTGGTGGGAATCAGCAAAAACCGGAAACAGCCCAAATATCTTTCAATGGATGAAGGGATACACACTATGGTACAACCACTCAGTGAAATACGACTCAGCAATTAAAAAAAAGAAAGAATCAACTGATTCATACAACATGGATGAATCTCAAATGCATTTTACAGAGTGGAGGAAGCCAGAATCAAAATGCTATATACTGTATTATTCCATTGATAAGACCTAATTGAAAAGGCAAAACTTGAGGGACAAAAAAAAAAAACAAACAGATCAGTGGTTTCTAGGAAGTGAGAACAGAGGAAGAGGTTTATTACAAAGGAGCTCAAAGGGGACTTCCTGCAGGTGAAAGAATAATTATATATCTTGACAGTGGTGTTGGTTACACAATTGAATTTGTCAAAACTCTTAGAACTGTAAAAGGTGAATTTTACCAATCTAAATTATATTTCAATTAAAAAAATGAAATTGGATTTCTATTTCATGCCATGTTAAAAATCAATTTCAAAAAAAATAAAAATAAAAATCAATGTCAATTTCAGGTACATAAAAGATTAAAATGTAAAAGGCAAAATGAAACCTTTCAAAGTCAATACAGGGGAATATCTTTTAAGGTCTTAAAATAGGGAAGAATCTCTTAAATAAAACACAATAGAGGAAAAGATAGATAGCTGTGATTGCCTCTGTTCATCAAAGATATCACAAAGAGAGTGAAAAGTCAAGCCTCAAATGATAAGATATTTGCAATACATATGATTAGCAAAAGATTAGTGTCCAGAATATATAACTTACTACTACAAAGGAATATACAGTCAAAACCACACAAATATTGAAGTCAATTGACTTTAACTATGGTTGCACACATCTGAATGTTGTGTTGATGGGCTGTGGTGTTGAGTAAGTAATAAGTCATACAATACCTGAACTGGAATTCTATTTATAGGGGTGCCTGGGTGGCTTGGTTGGTTGAGCATTGGACTCTTGATCAGGTCATGATCTCAGGGTTGTGAGATCAAGCCCTATGTGGGGCTCCCTGCTAAGTGAGGACTGCTTTTCTCCCTCTCCCTCCCCACCTTGTGCATGCGCATGCTCGCTCTCTAAAATAAGTAAATCTTTAAGAAAATAATTCCATTGGGCGCCTGGGTGGCTCAGATGGTTAAGCGTCTGCCTTCGGCTCAGGTCATGATCCCAGGGTCCTGGGATTGAGTCCCACATCGGGCTCCCTGCTCCTTGGGATCCTGCTTCTCCTTCTGCTTCTCTCTCTCTCTCTCTCTCTCTCTCCCTCTCTCTCTCCCTCTCTCTCTCTCCTCCTCTGTCTCTCATGAATAAATAAATAAAATCTTTAAAAAAAAAAGAATTCCATTATATAAAATTCCAGAATGGACAAAATTAACCATGACTTGCTTGGGAGTACATCTATCAGTTACTAAACAAAAAAGGGAGGGAATGATTATATAAAATTTAGGACAGTGGTTCACTTTGAAGTGAATGAGAGGAAGGAGGGGTATACGTAATTTTCCATTTCATAGCTTGGGTGGCAGATTCACACATCGTTATTATTATATAAAGTGTATATATGTGTTTGATATACTCTGGTTTTTATGATTGTATTAGCTCAGTCCTCTAAGAAGCCAGGATGGGGTTAAACATGCAAAAAATGTATTAGGGAGATGCCTGGAGGAGACCATGATGCAGTCTGGCACCTGGGAAGAAGGGGGAGGAAGCAGGGGTGAATAGGAAGAGGCTTGGACTGCAGTACAGTTGTAAGAAAGTTTCAGCTGGGCCATAGAGGAGCCAAGGTCACCCATCAAGGAGTCACCATCTTGCAGGAACAGTGTCCTTGCCATGCCCAGGCAGTAGTTGGAATCAACGTTGGGAAGCATGACTTTGGCGTAACTTTGGAACTGCTTTCACAAGGCACAGCTGATATAAAAATAAACTAATAAAAATAATTCCTTTCAGCTGGAACCACCATCTCCCAGTAATTTGACAAAATGACCAATACAAAGAGAAAGAGAGGAGGTACCCACCATGTTCTCTCTGCCTTTTAGAAAACATGGAGTTGTTCCTTTACCTACATACATGCAAATCTATAAGAAAGGTGATATTGTAGACATGGAGGTAATGGGCACTGTTCAAAAAGGAAGGCCCAACAAATGTTGCCATGGCAACACTGGAAGGGTCTGTGGTGTTACCCAGCATGCTGTTGGCATTGTTGTAAACAAACAAGTTAAAGGCAGGATTCTTGCCAAGAGAATTAATGTAAGTATTGAGCATATTAAGCACTCAAAGAGCTGAGATAGCTTCCTGAAGTACGGGAAGGAATATGATCAGAAAAAGAAGGAAGCCAAAGAGAGAGGTACTTGGGTTCAACGGAAGTGCCAGCCTGCTCCACCCAGAGAAGCACACTTTGTGAGAACCAATGGAAAGGAGCCTGAGCTGCTGGAACCCATTCCCTATGAATTCATGGCAGGATAAGTGTTAAAAAAGAAAAGACCTCAAGACTCTTTAAACAAAGGAAAAACTAATAAAAGTAATAAAAAAAATCATAATAAAAGGGTGCCTGGCTCCCTCAGTCGGTAGAGCATACAACTCGTGATCTCAAGTCGTGGGTTCAAGCCCCAGATTGGGTATAGATGGAGTTTACTTAAAATAAAACAAAAACACCCAAAAGGCAGCAGCTGGGCTTGTCAGTTATACTCCCCACAATGGGAGATCGGAAAGGTGCATTTCTATGCTGACCACAAGGGCAGTTTCAAAAAATTTTTTTAATTAAAAGAAAATGAAAATGGGCAAAGGATATCAAGGAAGGAAAGCTCTTTGTTACAGAAGAATGTCATCTAATAAATGTAGAAGCAAAAATAGAATTGGAAAAATCATCTTTTTCTAGTCCCCAAATTAATAACTAATTTGGCAAAGGTTATCAATGGATTCTAAAGCAATGTGCAAGGTCTCACTCCATAGATTACTAACTAAATACAGGGGGAAAAATGTGTGTTCCCAGTAGAGAGAGCTAGTAGTTACCACCTTAGCCTAGTGACCAAGCCAGAGGGTTGGTCCCCATGGGAGATCTGAGTATGCGTGCAGGCCCAGCTTACAGCTATAGGGCCTGGAGTGCAGGAACACGGTAGGCCCACATGCCACTGCTTAAACATTTCCAAATTTGTGAATTCAGCTACGAACTTTTACAGCTTATTTTATCCCATGCCTTGACATATATATACCTTTATAGTGTATATAATGTACGTGTAAAGCTATGGTTTTTACACAGGGACTTTTAGATGACTTAAGCCTAGAAAAATATCAAAGACAACTGAATTTAATTATTATTGTGCACATGTGAGTTTTGTGTTATGCACTGTGATATAATAAAGACATACATAATTTTATGTATTTATTTCAATAACATTTATTGCCTTCATTTCAGTAACATCACTTAACTAGGTTGTTATAATCCATAATTTGACATAAATTATGTCCTATAGCTAGTAATAATTCTAAAGGATTAGAATATAAAATGTAATGGCATTCAATGTATCCAAAATTTTACCAAATATATACCAATATTTTACCAAAAATATGAATTATTAAATATTAATGTAGAAAATTTAAGTATATTTTTATATATGCTTTCCAAAAATATCATTTTTCTTCTAAATATTCAAAATGACCTATTAAGAGGCAACAATTTATTAATAATATCAACATTTTTAATGAAAAGTTATTTTAAAAAAGCTTAAATTATACTTAATTTTTTTGAAAATTTAATGGAAGCTTTTAAAATACTTCTATAAAAATAAAAATTTTGTAATTCTAGTGTTTGGTATTCATCAGGCGGCCTAAAAATATTCATATTTCATGTATATGTGAAAATTGTTTGATATTACAAAATGTGGGGCTTACAAACACGACAACTTTTCCTTCCCCCACATCCAAGGGCTAACCAGTCAGCTACTAGTTGAAACTTGAAGAATATAATTGAATGAGTTGAGTAGTACCTTGTAGAGACACTCCATGGTTGGCTCAGAGGTTAGCTTATTTGAATCCAAACGATTTACTAATTATGTAAACTAGTTTCCAGGACAGTAAAAGCCCTGTGCCTCAGCCCAAAAGTCCTAAATCAGCCCCCGTCTGGAAGTCATCTGTTAGTCAAACCTCTAGGCTAACATCTAGCTCTTGCAGTATGAAAGTTACCATGACAACTGAGGGGAAAGTTTTGGTCAACAGGATATAATCCAAAAACAATTTTTTTAAAAAACAACGCTTTGGGCAAGTTCTTGAAGCCAAAGAGGATTTGAATGACACACGCCCAAAAAGAACAATGTCTCACAGGTATAAACTGGAAATCACAGGGCAAGAAACAGAAAATTAGATGATGGGGTCAAACTGAAAAAGCAGGAAACATGGCCACCCAAGCCCCTCTCTTTCCCTGGCGCCCCCTGGATGTAAGATGTCTGAGAAATGTCCTTTGGTTTGATCTGATTGGAAGAGCTCCAAATCCTTATTTCAGGTCCCAAAGAAGAGTGAGTTTGTCTCATTTGAGCTGAGACCCAAACACACTCAATGAATATGGATTTCCAGAAATCCTGGTGCTTGAACTGGTTGTGCTTTTCTTGTTCCATTTCCTCAACCACCCTAGAGTTCATTTTTGGTTAGCCAATATCAGTTCAAGGGAAAACTCCTTTTGCAAAAATTCAATTCAATTAGGACAAAATAGAAAATAAAACATTTCTTAATTTATTTTCAAAATGGCTTTTGGGAAAAATGCTTTCTCTGCAATTAATGGGAAATTTCTAATTTTTCTACACACCATCTATTCTCTCTTCACCTGATGACTTCCTTGATTCTCTAACTCCCATTTTCAGCTATGTGGTTTGGGGGAGCGGATCCCCTCCCAACTTCTAAGAAGATGCTGTGACTAGGTTTGGGTAAATCGGAAGCTCTCCTCTCTGCGGGCCACAATGTTTGGTTCAGGGCTGTACACATGACCTAATCAGAATCAACAGAATCAGCTCTGAAGGAACCGAGCATCCTTGTAATGTCATCATGTCCTCTTGGGTCGGGAGGCCAACTGCAAACGCCACTGCACTGATAGAAAGCCTTGTGGTAAGGCCCTGCTTCCTACAAACTGTGTGACCTTGGACAAATCATTCAACTTCCCTGGGTCTCATTCTCATCTGAAAGTCCTTCATGGTTTACGTGAAGGTTTTATAAAGGACCACATATGTGAAAGCATGTTATAAATTGCAAGGCCTTGCTGAAATGTAAGACCTTGCCTTTTGCTTTCCTGGCAGCCGAAACTGGAATAAGCATGTAGAGATGTTTGGACCTATTCAATGCACTGGAAAACAAAGAACATTGCCCAAGAAGAGAATCTGAAGCCACAAAAAATGTCAGAGCCAAAAGGCCCCTGGAGGACATCTGGTTCAACACAACCCCCTCATTTCACAGAGGAGGGCACTTGTTCTTTCTATCCTTGAAAGGGAGGAAATGAGGTAAGAACGACTCTTGCAACCATTCAGCCAGGTTCCCCACATTAAATTAAAGCAATCAGATAATAAATGAGCAGCCTTTAAGCCAGAGACCATGTCAGTGTTTCAATAATGTGGTTACCTTCTCCCCATGGAAAACAGCCTCACCTGCAGAGAACCGACAGTCGCAGAAAACACAAACAAACAAAATAGGATTTACCGAATTCACCTCTTCCACACAGTCAGTCCTCCTCTGAGTTCTAAGATGGGAGGAAAGGAACTTTGCAGCTGGAAAAATTGCTGAGCCATGTGTCTGAAATGCTTGACAAATCACAGTGGGGATTTTATTGAATTTCTTTTTTCATTTTCCCTGTTGGTGAGAACCACTCCCGCCAAGAGATTATTTGCCAAATGGTGACTTCATTTATGATGCTGCCAGTGTGATGTTTAACAGCTGACATTTGGCTACTTTTTATAAAAATCTGTCCCTTAGCTTATATAGCAACAGAAGTGTCGCAAAAATTTGGAGATGCACGTGTAATGTTCAGTCATTTCATTAGATAAGAGTTATTGGAAGAAGCCCTATCTTGCCAATATTTTTAAACATTGCAATTACAAAAAAAAAAAAAAACCCAGAGTACATAAACTTTGTGTGTATTAAATAATCCTCACGACAACTTCAGGAGGTAGGTGCTATTTTTAATCACCCATAGGTTTAAAGTAAGGCACAGAGAGGCTGAGTAACTTTCCCAATGTCACCCAGATAGTGGGTAGAAGAGCTGGGATTTGAACATATGCATCTTGACTCTAGTCTGATTGTTCAACGGCCGTGCTACACCAACCTTCTGATGGTAACGTTCTGCATAGAATACATTATATGTTCTCAAAGAAATAACTTGTGAATGAAATTAAGAAAAATTAAAATATCTGTTGAAATTTATCTTTGTAAAACACCATTTCAACGACAGCATCAAGAGAAAGCAGAACGACAGGAGTGAGAACACAAGATATGGAGCCAGGTTGAATTAAACTTGAGCTCAGTTACTGGCTAGTAGCTTTTATGACAAGTCCCACACCTCTGTGTTCTTCAGTTTCTTCATCTGTAAAATAGGGATAGAAATGTTACTTAAATTCTGGAGTGGTGCTGGGGTTAAGTGAGATGGTTTATGTAGAGTACATATGTCCTGTAAAGTGTCGGGGTTGGGATTCCCTGGCTGGCTCAGTCAGTTGAGCGTCCGACCCTTGGTTTCAGCTCAGGTCATGATCTCAGGGTCCTGGGATCGAGCCTTGCGCTGGGCTCTGTGCAGAGTCTGCTTGGGACTCTCTTTCTCTCTCCCTGTACCCCTCCCCCCTTCTCTCTCTCTGGAATAAATAAACAGATCTTTAAAATAAATAAAGTGTCAGAGGGTATAGAGTACAGAGTCCAGTGCCAGTCCTCATTGTCCCTCATCATCATCATCATCATCATCATCATCATCATCATCATCATCACTCCAGCTCTGCCTCACCTTCTCTCAGCCTTATCTATCTCTTATTCCAGCCATCCTCCATCCCTCTTTCATCCGCTGCAGCCCTGTCCTGCACAGGCTCCAATCTGCTTTTCACATGTCTACCTATGAAGGCCTTGCCGTAAGCCCACCTGTTCCCCTGTCACTCCTCCGCTAGGACGTCTCTCTTGACCACAGTGCATGGGACTCTAGGGAAAACCGCTTATGTAACCCGGAAGTACTGGCAGGGACCCCTCCAACAGTCAAAACCTTGACCCTTTCTTCTCCGTTGTCAGAGGACATATTCATTTGCTAGAGCCGCCATAACAAAGCACCATGGACTGAGTGGCTGGAACAACGGAATTTATTGTTTCATAGTTCCAAAGGCCAGAAGTTCAAACTCAAGGTGTGGGCAGGGTTGTTTTTTTCCGAGACCTCTTTCCTTAGCTTGTACCTGACCACCTTCTGGCTGTGTCCTCACGTGGCCTTTGCTCTGTGGGCGCACATCCCGGTATCCCTCTGTGTGTCCACACTCACTCTTCTAAGAAGGACACCAGTCAGATTAGATTAGGGCCCACCCTAATTTGGGGAGGACACAATTCAGCCTATACCGGAGGGTCCTGAGATGCATTTCATTAGCCTCCGCAGAAGATCCTATGGGATAGAGCAACCAGTTGCCCATAGTAGTGGCCAATTTGGAACATACCTTTCTTCCCTGGTTTGCATCTCTGCCCTTCCCTGGGGTCACACTCACCAATAAAGTCCTCACACATCAGCCCTGGTCTCGGGTTCATCTTTCTGGGGGAAGTTGGCCTAAGACGCCTGGTAGAAACCGGCTGGCGTCCTACAACGCAAGCCAACCAGACCCGTCGGGTGTGTGTTCCCAGCTGTGCTTTCAGCCCTCCCAGCCCAGCCTGGGCAGGGCTTGTCCTGTTCTAGCCACACTGGACTGTTCATCCTCACTTATCCTTTCAAGGAGTCCTCACCTACAAATGACAGGGCATGTCCCTTCCTCCCTCTGCTTCAAATTCTAGAAGAAAGCTGTTTCACCTTCTTACGCATGCCTTTATTGCCCACCTGGAGATGAGTAATTATCTCTATACAAGTCTAAATAAATAAGTATCCTGGGCTAATTAGGAAAGAGACAAATGTTTTGGATTTGCATAAAAAGAGGAAATCACACTGCTTCAGAAAGTAATGTATAGAAGAAAAGTTAACAGATGTACAGCTGGCCAATCCCAGATTTTAATTAAAACCCATCTTTTATTGGTCAAAACATGACTAGTATGACAGCCAAAGCCAAAAGAGAAGGGATTAACACACACATGCTCTCACACACGTCTACACAAACACATTCTTCTTAGCATTCTGTGATTTTATACTATGTGGGGGCAGCAGGAGGTAGATACAAATGGATTTTTCATGTATTTCTCTTGGCATTATGGCCGTATTTAATGTAACATCCAGCAAAGCAGAAATTTTAATTAAGTTTATGGTCTGACCATCTGTATTTGTTTGGAATTTCTGTCTCTTCAAAGTAAAAATGTGAACCTGGCTTTAGACCTGGAAATATCTCCGGCTGCAACCAAATGCATGATCAACAAACTGAGAGTGTGTGGTCTGAAATAGAAAATGAGATTAGAAGAGGGGGAGCCCATTATCAAAATATCACAAAATACCTGGATACTAATTATGCAGTCACTAATTTATTCTGGCATGCTTTAGAGAAGATAAAAGGGAAATTTTAGATATTTTCAAGGGAAAAAAAAAGTCTCAGCATCAGTAAACGTCCAAAGAATCAATTAAATGCATTTTACTTGTTTCTCTGGGGTTTGATGTTACTTTTCTTTTAATCTTCACCTCTTGCATTTTATAAATAATAAAACCTATGAACAATCTGTGTCCCAAATGTTTTAATCACTCAGGCTTCCTTTCTTTAAAACAGTATAAAAACTCTAACATACAGCAACTGAGAATGGTGAATGGGGCCAATATAAATTAGTAAAAAGTATTTGTACGTACTTGGAAACAATAACTAAAAATACTCTTTTAAGATATTCTGTAGTACGGACATAACATAGACCTGCAGTCTCTTGCCTGCCCTTTGGGGAATGAATTGAGCTGCCTGTCGTTTACCTTTGCATTCTCTGTGAAGTGTTAAGTAAAATTAAAAGTATGACCACATGTCCAGTTTGAAAGGGCAAATCTGGGTATTAACCCTGAAGCAGTGTTGCCCACTTTCTTGCTAAAATTCACAATCCTGAAAACAAGGACTGCCAGAATCTGGCAAGTCTTCCCAGTTCTTGCCTCTGGAAAATGAGCTTGTCTCTCTAGGTAGAAATACACTCAGACCTCCACCACCATCTCGCCTACAAATACCAGTCCCCGGCCAAGCAGGAAAAGAGGAACTCTCTCCCATTACACCACCACCCCGTCTCTCCTCTTAAAGTAGCCCATTTCCAAACTAACTCTCCTAAGTTTGTCTGTGAGATATATTCATATTTATTGTATGCCTACTATGTGCCATGCCAGGAAGTGTTCTAGAAGCTAGGGGTACCGGAGTACACAATATATCAGTTTTGTGTCCACTTAGAGACACAGAAAACAACTCAGCAGGAGGTAAGAGAGAGATGAGAGTGACAGGGCACCTTGGGAGGGGTGGCCCCCACAAGAAAGTGCTAGAAGAGAACAGAGAAATCTCAAGGTTTTCATGTGTTCCATCCATTCAGAGTGACAAAGACTCAAGAAGCGGGTCTAATGCAGCCCAGCAAAGCAGAACTAGGCAGAAGTCTTCGAGACAGCATAGACGGGCCACCTGTGCCGTGGCAGGTGCGCTAAGTGCCGTAGAGAAAGTCAGAGCAGGGTAAGGGGGATGGGGATGCGGGGGCAGGAGGTGGGAGTGGGGACAGACTGATCAGGGGAGGCTTCCCTGAGGAGGTGATGTGTGTGAGCTGAGTCCTGGAGGAAGTGAGCTGCGCAGGTGTTTGGGGGAGGGCACTCCGAGCCTGTGTCTGTGCGTCAGCCTCCCACCTCCGGGCCCTGGGGTAGCTTCCCCTAAATTCTTTCAAATTAGGCAAGACCCACTTGTTTCTACCAACAGCATCTCCTCCTTTACTCTAGAAACTTCTTGAACCCTGACCTCTCCATCCCTGGACAATAGGCTCCGCCGCTGAGTGGTGGTAGAAGGGCTGAAGGAGAAATGGACAAAAACAAACTGGATGACACAAGGGGGAAATATATCTGTGTGGGGGGGGTCCAAAATAGTATCTCCGTTATACATATTCTAAAAAAATCATTAAATTAAAAGTAAAGAACAATTCAAGCAGAGAGAACAAAAGATTACCTAGAAAAAGACACAAATCAGGCTTACCTCAACCTTGACCCCTGTCATAGTAATTCTAGAAGACAAGGAAGATGTGTCTACAGACTTTAGGAAAAGGATCATGACACCATAATTTCATATATATGTATATGTATATATGAAATTCTGTATGTCATTCTCAAGTATGTGACATCTCAGAACATGAAGAATCCCTGTATCCCATTTGAGAAAATTTTAGAAAATATATTCACGTGGCTGCGATAGAGATGAAAATTAACAACTCCAGAAAGAGGAAGTTGTGTCTAAAAGACCTGCGGATCCCTTGTCTACTTGGGTCAGGACCTGGAATGAAGAGCTCCAGTTGGGGGTGCAAGTTCAGGGGCAAAGCTCGGCCCTACTGCCCTGTCTTCCACACAGCCTCTGCTGTAGCTCCTCTTTCCACTTCCCAGTGCCAGGAAATGGGCTTTTTGAGCTATATCCTTCAGATTCAGAAATCTGTTGCGTGTGTTACGGCCACTGACAACAGTAACGAATAGGGTTCTCTTCAAGCACTGGTGATCAATGGCTATCCAGGGCATTCTGTTAAGAAACTGAACCAGGAGAATTACTTTTAAAAGGTACTTTCCCTACACCAAACCAGAATGACATAGTGCAACATAGTAGACCTATTTTTTTTTTTCTGCCTTGGAACATGAATGGTGATTTTCTGTACCTTTAAAATGTGCACTGAGAGTCCTGAGTCATTGAGGTTTGATTGGGAAAGACTACTAGCAACCAAGTAACAGATCTGATCTGTCACTGAGCCTCTACCTACCCTCTTTTTTATAGGATCTGTGAAGTTTCCTGCATTAACAAATCTTTAACCTAATTGCAATTATGCTAAAAAAAGAAAAAAAGTATGGAGGGGTACCTGGGTGGCTCAGTGGGTTAGGCCTCTGACTCTTGGTTTTGGCTCAGGTCGTGATCTTGGGGTCATGAGATCGAGCCTCACATTGGGCTCCGCGCCAGGCATGGAGCCTGCTTGGAATTCTCCCTCTCCCTCTGCCGCCTCACACATGCTCGCTCTCTCTCTCTCAAAAGAAAAAAAAAAAAGGATGGAAAAGAATTATAAAGAAATACACACCCAGAGGTTAAGGTAAGGGATAGTATCAGTCAGTGAACTTCTAAGTGATATTTTTTTCCTGCTTCAGAGAGTCGGCAGATATTTTAAAAACAGATTTTTAAGAAACCAACATAGGCAATTTTATATAATTGCAACTATGTAAAAATGTACACAGCGAAACAAAAATACTTCACAATGTATTTGTGAGACTATCGATTATTATTTTCCTTCTATTTATGTTATTTTCTAAATTTTCATTAGGAGCAGGTATTACATCTGCGATGGAATTTTTTTTCTTAAATTAAAATAGGATGGTGAGGGTTTTGAGCTTGCTTAAAGAGTGCAAGCAGATTGCTATACAGATGCCAAAAAAGTAATTGCTAACTATAAACAATTCCCATTTTCATCAAAACTGATCAGGCAGTTTCTACGACTTCTAGTGGAGCCAATGTTTTTAGCTGGAAAGAGCAGAATCTCTTTTATAATATTTTAGAGTTCAAACTGCTCGCATAAGCTCTTCAAGAGCATTATTAAAAATTTGTACCGAGCAACTCCAATTTAAATAAAAAAGGATTTTCTATAGGGAGAAGGGGGACGGACCATCAGGTGTACCCCCAAGAGGAATTAAACAATCAGATCTTTCTAGGTCCAAAGCGAATCCTGCCAGGTGCTCGGAAGGAGTCCTGGCCTTTTGCGTAAACCCCCTCATTTTGGAGCTGGGAACAGAGGTGCAACAGCATCTGGCTCTGGGGGGCCCAAACAGACTGGGTTCTGCCACTTGCCACGGACAGAATCCAAAGGCGGAGAACCGGGTGATGGTGAAACAAGAAAGGAATTTCCGTGAGGCCAACACAGGCAGATAGTGGACTAGCATCTCAAAGACTGTCTCCAGAGTGCCCAAAATACTTCCCGGTTTATATAAGGAAAATGTGGAGCAAAGGTGGGTGGGTAGTGCAGGTGAGCAGTGATGGTCAAGTCCATCATTGTTTTGGTGTCAGTCACAGGGTCTTGCTGGCTCAGGGCAGTCCTTAGTGCTTGAGGGGGAAGTGTTGGTTCCTATCAGGGGATGCTTTGCCCGAAGGCCTTTTGCCTGAGTTAAGAGGTAAGCTGGACAGAAGAACTTAATCAATTAGAAAGTTGAGGGGTATCTAGCTGGCTCAGTCGGTAGAACATGCGACGCTTGATCTTGGGGTCATGAGTTCGAGCCCCACGTCGGGCATGGAGCCTACTTAAAAAAAAACAAAAAACAAAAAACGGAGGTAGTTGAAGTCTTCTTTCAGTTTGGTCTGAAGTAACACCAAAGGGAGGCAGGTATCACACCAAAGTCTTTGCACTTCGATACTCCCGGTCCCATCCCTTTGCTGGCTTTACACTGCAAAGAAAATCTAGACTGCTTGGTCTTGCTTCTCTTGCCCACCTCTGCTCCAGCTCTCCTGGCTTAACTAGTAACTCTTCGGGAAGCAAAACTATGTCCAGACTCAAAGTGGTCTAGAGCTATATTAAGAACAAAGGAGCATTTCCTGAAAGAAACAATCTGCCAAGATTTCATCTCACTCACAATGAAATGGCCTTTTATTTTACTTTGCTCTTCAACTTAGCTTTGTCCCTCCACTTCCGAAAAGGAGGTTTGCTTTTCCCTTGAATCACCAAAAGGCCCATTAAGGAGACTTTCCCCAAACGGTGTATTCTCAACACAGAAATCTAGGCACACTTTCTCCAACCACATTTTCTCCACCAAGTTTGCCCACAGCTGTCCTGACTCAGAATGACGAGGGTGCTTTTTAAAAATGCAGATTCCCTGGGACCTGCCCCAGGTCTGAATCAGAATTTCTTAGGAATGGGCCCCAGACTTTGTTTTTTGTTTTGTTTTGTTTTTTAAAGATTTTATTTTTATTTATTTGACAGAGAAACACAGTGAGAGAGGGAACACAAGCAGGGAGAGTGGGAGAGGGAGAAGCAGGCTTCCCGTAGAGCAGGGAGCCCAATGCGGGGCTCGATCCCAGGACCCTGGGATCATGACCCGAGCCGAAGGCAGACACTTAATGACTGAGCCACTCAGGCGCCCCTGGGCCCCAGACTTTGAATTTAAAAAGCAAGTTTCCTGAGAAAACAGTATCTGTGGCTCACAGTATGTTTACAGTTAATACGTGCTGAATAAATTAACATGAGGGGGGAGTTTTCTGAGTGATTCTTAATGCAAATTAAAGTTTAAGAACTATTGCTTTACGCTATAAGAATAAACTGAAGTTAAAAAAAAATTGGTCTGCTCTTCTCACCCTTCCTCCCAGTTTTCCCATTAGTATTCCAAGTTACTGGAGTTCAGCGCAGGGTAAGAACCCTGTTGCATCCCATTTTACAGAAAGGGAAAGGGATTGAGGAAGGGCCCTTATGCAGGATTCACAACAACCTCTTCCATCTGACTTCAAAGACGTAACAATAGCCAGTAGCCTCTGAGTACTTCTAGTGGTCCCTGTACTCCTCAGACATTATCATACCCAATTCCCACTCTACGGAGATAAAATCGGTGTTCTCAATAAATAGATGCCATAATCCCCATTTTGTCCTTGAGGAAACTGACGCTCAGAAAGCATCTGAACCCAGGTGTGTGTTGTCATCCGAAATCTGGGCTTGTCCTGCTGTGGCCTGATGCCTGCATCCACCTCCTAAAATGTTTGTTACTAGTTTTCTTTTGTTCTGCCCAAATATATTCTATGTGCTTACCCGTGCCTTCAGTTCCTTATTGAGAGCTATCCCTCTGACTTAAAGCTTTGTTTTCTGCTAAAATTCACATTTTAGTACTTACTGGGCAATAATAATATTAGATTGGTTACTGAAAACCTTTTGATACGAAAAGGATGACAGAGTGGGAGAGGCTGGGTACTGAGGGGGGCAGGGGCCCCGCGCCACACCGTGCAGAGGCCACCAGTGATAGGCGGCTGCCCCGCCCCTCCCCCCCCCAGTCTTATCCGGGACCAGCTGGCCCTGGAAGCCTCTGCTGAACCCTTGGGTCCGCGGTCACTGACAACAGTCCTGTTATGCCAATAGCTGAGCTTTTCAGAGGATTTCCATGTATATGTTTGAAAAGGGGGAGATGCTAACCACCTGGAGAGAGACTAAGAATACAGTTGATATCAATTAAAATAAGCACATTTGTTATTCATGCTTCTTTGTTTTCTACTACAAAAAAATAGATGCATTTCGGTTGTGATGCAATCCGGTAAATTACATTTTGGAGCTCTTCCTTAAGAGTTAGGCCAGTACCAGGCCCTTCACTGGTCAAAAAGGAAATGACCCCAGAGAGAGGATATTTAACATCTGAGAAAGCTATGGAGCCTGGGGGAGGGGGAAAGGGGGTTGGGGGGGTTGGGAGGGTGGTTATCACACAGGTGGGGAGAATCACTTAAAAGTTCAGGTGTTTGCTTCTTAATTCCATTATTTCCACTGGAGTCTGGTTTTTAATTGCAAGCTCTATGAGGTCAGGGACAGCGTCCCCTTTACTGCATTATCTCTGGCAACTAGCACAGAGAAGGTAATCAGTAAACCTTATGATGGATGTGGAATTTGAAACTTTTCAGAAATCACCTCGTTACGGTGATTTTGTATTTTCTAATCTCTTAAAGAGCAATATAATTGAATGCAGTCACAATGTCTTAAGTTGTTAAGAATCTGAGCCCATATGTAAGATTTCAAACATTCTTTTTTTGTCGTTGAAGATCTGACTAGAGAAATGGAATAAAACAGAAAGTTAGGACAGTGTTGAAGAATCAAAAACATCCAAATTCAAAAATATTACAACAATGTTTGTTACTATTTTTCTTTTTCCTTTTGTTCCAGAATGATGTTACTTTGCTCCAGGAATAATGAGTCATTTGTCATCTGCATTATGCTCTCTTCCAAATAAAATAGCTATGTAGGGTGGATTTATAGACAAAAGCCTTCTTAAGTCTAAGACATGCTAAAATAATATATTAAGGCTGGTGATTAATAGCAGTTAGAGGAGTGTCTTAAGTTTTAAAATCTGAAAAAATCAATCTTTAGATTGCTGCAAGTTTGTCCCTATGGATCATAAATATGGAGAAATAATATTTATTTAGATATAGCTCTTAAAGTAAAATGACTTTGTTTTGTTTTCCAAAAGTATGTACTACTCGGGGTGATTTGATATAGAGTCAATGAGGAATCTATCTATTTACTTATTGTGATTTATGCTAATCCTACAAGAATCATTGATACTCCCATATTAGATTAAGAAAATTATAGAATAATGGGGTACTTGGCTGGCTCAGTTGGAAGAGTGTGCGACTCTTGATCTCAGGGTTATGTGTTCAAGCCCTACATTGTATGCAGAGATTACTTAAATGAATAAAGAAACAAAAAAATTATCGACTAATAAAAGTTAGAAAGATTTCAAAAGATCATAAGATATAGTCTGTGGATACTCATTATGGGCAAAACAATATGGTAAAAGGTCTTAAAACTATGCACGTCCTCTGACCCAGTAATTGTACTTAGAGGAATTTATCAGAAATGCGTATAAAGATATATGTAAAATATGTTACATCCTATCCCTATTTACAATAGCATGGGATTGGAAACAGCCTAGATGTGCAACAGTGGGAGATTAGTAAAATACTTTATGATTTATTCCATAATCTACAACCATTTGTAAAATCATATTGGTTAACATGGAACATGTTCGCTATCTATTGTCTGTGGTGTCTCAGTGTAGTGTGTCTCTAGACTCCACATTGTCGAGTGACGGAAAGCTAGGGAGACAACGGTATGGGTGGCATGGTGGGTGAGATCTAAGTTGTGCTTTTACGTGGATGCATACACATGGAGGCGCACACAGACTTGGAAGAAGAACTGTCTAAACATTAGTGGTGCTTGGATTAGATACTTCTTGTGCCTTGCCCGCCCCACCCCCCACCCCACCTTTACTAGCCTTTTTCCTTCAGTCCCTGCTGGTGAAACCACGGGAGCAGTATCACCTGCTAGCACCTTGCTGCTGCTGAGAGGTTTTCTCCACCTTGTGAGTTGTCTGCAGAGACCCTTACAGCCTTCAGAGGTCTCTGCAGATTTGGAAGAATGAAGGAGTTCATGCCCTGTGAGGTCAACCCCCCCCCAAAGGGGGATGGGAGCCAGTGGATACATATTTCAAACCGTAAGCTGGCCAATGTTTAACATCCAGCTCTCTGACCAAAAGAGCCTTGATTTGTAGCATTCACCAATTTCCATGATATAAGGTTTTCCTGCCATGGTTGATTGCAAGCCACCAACCTGGTATCACTGAACTTAAAGCTGGCAAGAGATATGCACAGTGGGGGACAAGCAGGCTCCAACACCCTATTGAATAACACTCACTTCTCCCATCTCTCAAGTGGACAATCGGAGCATATTCTCTCTGTGTCATCTCCTTAGGAGGTACTCAGGGAGATTGAGTCCTACTTGCCCACAGTGGTGAACAATTTGATCATACATCTTTGAATTGCCTTTCCTTTTCTTACAGGTTCCCCCTCTCCAGTCCTCCACTCTCATTCCCTGGGATCACTTCCCAAGAGAAATATGAACTCTGCCCCTGAGCCCTTGTCTAAGGCTCCTTCTGGGGAAATCCAAGGTAAGACACAGTTACTTTGGGATATGACAATTCTGGCTAATTTGGATTTTTTTATTTGTGCTTATTAATGTCCTCAATTACTTGCATCAGATATGTGTCTTATATAATTTAAAGGAAAATAGGTGTTATTTAAAATTGTGGATTATTTCTATATGTCATAATAGGGCCCCTGGTGAATTGGAAAACATTATACAGTTTAGGAAGATTTAGCTGCTTTGTAGGCTCACATTTGTTGTTTGCCATGCCCGTTGGTCATCCTCCTATAATGCAGATATAAGACTGATCCATAGGACGGGGAAAGAAAAAAGCGTGTGACCAGGAAAGCAAGAATGAGGGGAAAAGATAAATTTTCTTTATTTTTCTTGTTGGCCCACATTTTCTTTAATCCTACCAATGGTCACAGATAGGCATTCATTAAAGGATAATAAAAATAATAATTATAGATGAGAAAAATATGATTCACAAAGTTGAATGATGAGAAAAATAGTGTTGGCATACAATTCATATTTAGAAAGATAATCAGTAGATATAACTGAGTTTCCAAACTTGTCAGTTGGCCAAGTAGCAAAAGCGTCATTATTTTCAGGAACTAGTTTATTCTGAGAAAACTACAGGGAAAAAAAAAATGTTATATTTAAAAGAGAATTTAGTTAAGCCTCAAGATGCAAAAGAAAAGTTTAAAAATCTATAGATATTAGAAATGGCAAGGGGAATGTATAATAGAATAAATATTCACAATGATTTAAAAAAAAACATAACCACACACGGGGTGCCTGGCTGGCTCAGTGGGAGGAGCATGCAACTCTTGAGACCCACATTGGGTGTAGAGATTACTTAAATGAATAAATAAATAAATAATTGTTAAAATAATTAAAACACACACATATCATTATGTTAAACTCAACAAGAAATGTGTAGGACCCATATACAGAGAACTACAAAATGTTACTGGGATATGAGTCTTAGGAAAATGGAGGATACATTTCCATTAGCATATGACAATTCCTTTCACCGGATTCCCTTTCTACCCCTAATAGGCCAAAGAGACTCTTTTAAAACCCTAACAGTTACACTGTGGGGCCAAGGAGAATCTGTTCAGCTTGCCTTTTTCCCTTTTGCTTTGTCTATGGTTTCCACATATGCGTATGGATTATATATACATACGTATGCATGTACACATACGTATATGTGTATGTATATATACACAGACATATGGATGTACAAAAATGTGTGTATGTGCATATAGACACACATACATATAAAACCTTAACTATGGGAAGAAATACACCTGAAGGTTTAAAAAATTCTATATGCAGTAGATCTATAGTGACATTTATTTCTTTTTTATACTTTGTCCATTTTCTTTTTTCTTTTTTTTTAAGATTTTATTTATTTATTCATGAGAGACAGAGAGAGAGAGAGGCAGAGGGAAAAGCAGGCTCCCCGCTGAGTAGGGAGCCTGACCCTACATGGGTCTCGATCCCAGGACCCCGGGATCATGACCTGAGCCAAAGGCAGACGCCTAACCATCTGAGCCACCCAGGTGCCCTGACCATTTTCTTTGGTAAGTCGGTATTATATATTACATCTCTCGTCAGAAAAGATCTAAAGTCGAATTCCAGTCGCATACAGGTACTTATGCCTCACCTCTCCCCATCAAGCCTGTATGATTTCCCACCTGGTGGCGGTCATCACAGTGTAGTCATCAAGTATGAGGCACTTCCGGGCCTGGGTTTTATCAATCCAGATGACATCGGTGACAGTACTTGTCACAGTGAGGAAGCCTAACAGCTATGTGGCTGGAGTGGAAGTGTGACTTGGCAATATCTTGGAGTTTGAGGGCCACTAAGACACGGGTTCAGTGACAATGCTGTTCTTCTCTTGGGCAACTGGTTTCTCACATGCTGGTTTTTATTCCCTCTCTCCTCTGGCCTTGAAGAAACTCAGAGTAACACTGGTGTCAACATCTTTTCCAAATGACCTGCAAGTTCACCTTTTGGGAGTAACTTTGCTTGCTCGTACTTTGTATTTGACCCGATTAGTTTTTTTAGTTTGGCCTTGTTCTACTGTAGTTCATGTCTCCATATAATCTGCCAGAAATCATTTTTGGAAGAGAAAGTACACAAAAATTAACAACCTATATGGAGTCAGAAACACACTGAGTTCCCTCAGGGTCTTTCCAAGATGCTGTGAGCTCCTTGAGAAGCACAGTTTGGTGCGGTGGAGAGAATGCTGTGGAAAGGGGAACACCAGCCTCCGCAAGTGCCCTCCCCACAGGCGGGGCCCGAGCCAAGTTGCTTAGCTTCCCTGGACATCTGGCTCTAGAAGGTTTGCTTTCTTCCCCGAAATTCTTTGGAACTTTCTCTTGTTCTGGCTTCCCTGACTTGTAAGGGCCACACACATGTTACCTGCCCTAAAGTAAGTGTATATGATGAGAGGGACCCATTTACCACACACTTTGTGAGGATGTGTATGTAGGGCAGTGGGCCCCCTTAAAATCTTCACACTTGTTGCCCTAAATCCCAACTCCTTAGAGTTGATTGTAAAGAATTTCTTTTAAGACCTGCCATCACGATATTTATAGCAGTTTCATTTCTATGATGAAAACAATTTGATACAGCATACATATTCCACTACAGGAAACCAGGATAAGTAGTTTTTCAAATGTAATTTTAAAAACTGTAAATAGTGGGGCACCTGGCTGACTCAGTCAGTGGAGCATGCAACTCTTGATCTTGGGGTAGTGAGTTCGAGCCCCATGACGGGCATGGGGATTACTAAAATAAATAAATAAATAAAGTAAATATTAAGATGATGTAGAAATATGGAAAAGAATATATATAATAAAACAAAAGAAAACATGAAATAAAATTCTAGATATTATATAAAGTCAAATATGGGGACACTTGGATGGCTCAGTTGGTTAAGCATCTGCTTTCCGCTCAGATCATGATCTCAGGGTCCTGGGATCAAGTCCCTCATCGGGCTTCCTGCTCAGTGGGAAGCCTGCTTCTCCCTCTGCCTCTGCCAATCCCCCTGCTTGTGTTCTCTCTCTCTTTTAAATAAATAAATAAAATCTTAAAAGAAAAAAAGTCAAATGTGACTGCATAGGAATTTTTTCTTAAGATTTTTTTATTTGAGAGAGAGAAAGAGAGAAAGGCAGAGGAGAGGGGCAAAGGGAGAGGGGGAAAGAATCTCAAGCAGACTCCATGCTGAGCATGGAGCCTGACGTGTTGCCGGGCTTGAACTCACGAGCCTGAGATCATGACCTAAGCCAAAATCAGGAGTCGGATGCTCAACCCACTGTGCCACCCAGGTGCCCCTTGACTGCACAGGAATTTAAATGGCTGAGTTTGAAGTAGGGTAGTAAGTATATTTTGGGGGTATGACAGGAAAAGAATTAAATGATTAATACTAATATTAAATCACTGGTTGCTTTGAACCTTTAGGTTCAAAACTTTGGATAGACTGTAACTTACGCAGATATTATTAGTGCCCATAAATGTGTTCAAGCCATAAATTCTTCATCAATGGATCTCATAATTATTTGAGAAAATGTCAAGTTAAATTATTGCCTCATGAAAAACTTTGGACAAGTTCTCTTAGGGTTTTCACGGTTTTCAGTCTTATTTTGGCTTTAATAGGACTAAGTCTTTTCCAAAAGTTCATTTGCTTCTGCTGCTTATTCTCTACTGTATAAGTCATAATTCCATGTTTGTAGCAAAATAATCATTTCCATAGTAACCAACTGGGATGTCTCAAAAAGAGGATTATGACTTCAGGAAAGGAATAAACAACAGGAGCAGATGAATTATGAAAAGAATCAGGATTCTTATTCTCACAAAGAATAGAAGAAATCTTTGGATGAGAAAGTGTGCCATAAGTCTTTCAAAATTATTTCTGTCTTAAAAAAATTTTTTATTTCTGTCTTAAAAACACTACTTCAGCTCAGTTTTCCAGGAGACATCCATTACTCGAAGAGGCAGCTACTCTTGTACCACAGGCCACTGTATGCATAAAAGAGGTGAGGGGTGAAGGGAAGCCTAATAAAGTCTCCATAACATTTTAATCTACTATTGTGTATTGAAAAGAATATAGACATATTACTGTACAGGGCCAGAGCTGGACTACTTTATTTTTTATTTTATTTTTCTAGAAGTTCATGGGGAGTAGAATAAAAAAAGTAAGCCGTTTGAAGACTTTGTTTAAATGAAGCAGGGATGAATTTGGTCTGCACTTTTCCTATTAAAAAGCATTCTAGGGGCGCCTGGGTGGCTCAGTTGGTTAAGCATCTGCCTTCAGCTCAGGTCATGATCTCAGGGTCCTGGGATGGAGCCCCCATCAGTCTCCCTGCTGAGCCTGTTTCTCCCTCTCTCTGCTGCTGTTCCTTCTGCTTGTGCGCTCTCTCTGTCAAATAAATAAATAAGATCTTTTTAAATAAATAAATAGATTAATTAATTAATTTTTAAAAAGCATTCTAGGGGCACCTGGCTGGCTCGTTTGGTGGAGCACGAGACTCTTGATCTCAGGGTTGTGAGTTCAAGCCCCACATTGGGTGTAGACATTGCTTAAAAATAAAATCTTAAAAAAAAAAAAATCTAGAGGGGCGCCTGGGTGGCTCAGTCAGTTGAGCGTCTGCCTTTGGCTCAGGCCATGATCTCAGGGTCCTGGGATCGAGCCCCGCGTTGGGCTCTCTGCTCAGTGAGGAGTTGGCTTTTCCCTCCCTCTGCCCCTCCCTCCTGCTTGTGCTCTCTCTCTCTCTCTCTCTCTCTCTCAAATAAATCAATAAAAGATCTTTTAAAAAAAATCTAGATAAATCAAAAATCCAAAACAGTATCGATGGGATGTATTTTTATTGTCTATATTTTCGAACTAGTATGACATAGTAAGGTGATTAATAATGTGACACGTGGGCAACCCTAAATGTATATAGCACTTCTGCTGAGAGCAGTTTGTGTGCTGTCCGATTTGCTCGGACAGCTCTACACTAGGTACATCTATGTTGTCAGTTACTTCAGACCTCCAGTCAACATGCAGCCAGCCAGTTCCAAGGAAAAGACAGCCCAACAGAAGACCAGACAATATTTTTGGAATATTTTTCATTGTGGTATTTATATATGGTAAATTTATAGTTGGTAAAATGCACATATCTGAAAACATCATATAAATGGAATCATACAGTATATATTCTCTGTGTCTAGCTTCTTTTGCTCAGTAAATTTTTTTTAAAGATTTTATTTATTTCTTTGACAGACAGCAAGAGAGGGAACACAAGCAGGGCGAGTGGGAGAGGGAGAAGCAGGCTTTCCGAGGAGCAGGGAGCCCGATGCGGTGCTTGATCGCAGGACCCTGGGATGATGACCTGAGCTGAAGGCAGACACTTAACGACTGAGCCACCCAGGCGCCCACTCAGTAAATTTATTTAAAGTTGATTTCATTTATTTAAGTAGTCTCTACACCCAACGAGGGGCTAGAACTCACAACCCCGAGATCAAGCGTTATAAGCTCTTCCAACCGAGCCAGCACCCCTAACTCAGTAAGTTTTTGAAATTCATCCATGTGGTTGCATACATCAGTAATTCCTTCCTTTTCATCACTGAGTAGTATTCCATTGTATGACTAGGTGGCTTTAATTTATGCATCCTGATTGACCACTTGTGATCGGTCTGTGTAATATAAATTGTAAAACACAAGCCAGCCTGCTTATATGACCTACACTTCTTCTCTCAGCCAGTTATCGATATTTTGCATTTCTCACCACTGACATGATGTTTAAACTCAATAATTTAGACTGATAGAAAAAGGCCAAATGTGAGAATTTTTTTTAAGCAGTGAATTTCATGACTTTCACATTTATACCCAAACTACTAGCTACCCTCAGTGCAAAATGGAGACTTTTCTTCTCAGGATTACTTTAATGAATATACAGGGATTTTAATTAGCACATCAATTAGTGCAGGGTTACCATGGCATGAATTGTGTGGGGCTGGAAAACTTGGATTTGGAAGTCCACCTCTCTTGCCCTGTCCTTCCTTCTCAGGGCTCTTTATCCCATGCCCACCCTGGTACGACTAGCCCAACTCCCATCTCACATGGCCTTGATCACAGCTGCCTATGACAGATGGAAATCCTTCTAATAAGTTAATTCTGGGGGTTAGATAATGAGGGCTTGAGGGGTTTTCCCTGTCAGAGGGAATTTACATTTTTAAATGGGAACTCTTGAGAAGTGGCGCCCAGCACGTAGAAGGTAATCAGTAACTGTTATCTCCATTCCCTTGAAGAACCAAAGTTATGAGACTTTAAAAGTAGAATTAGAGGGTAAGAAGATATTTTCAGAACCACATATCATAGCCCCTTTGTACTCCATTGACAGTGTTGTTATGAAATGACCCACAACCACCTTGCTATTGCGTGAAGACAAGCAGAAGAGTGGACCAAGACTCAGAAAGGGAGAAACCATCTGAAACCTGGGGTCAGACATCCCTTGGAACTTCCTTTACTAAAGCCCCAGTTATAGCTATGTGTGGTTCTTCACAAATGGGGAAGAACAGTATTTTGAAATACCTATGTTTCTTCTTTCCCCAATATTCCATTTCCTTCCTTCCGCCCATTCAGGCAGCTGCAAGGCTGTGTGCATGGTACGTGTGTCTGGGGGTGTGTGTCTGTGGGTGTGTGTCTATAGATGTGTGGGTGTGTGCGCCTTCAGGTATTGTTGCCACGAAAGAAATGCAGAGATAGAAAAGATGCATTGACTTTCAAAATAGGCTTGTGAAACCAGAGATAAGTTTGAGATAAAGCACTTTTGAGTTTCAAAAGCATGGATTATCAGAATCAAACCGAATTCCTTCAGAGTTAAAGGCATACAGTTTATACTGTTATTGACAGATTTGAAAAAAAATTGCTTTCCAAAGGAGATACCCTTCCACCTGAGGGAGGATGCAGAAGAAAGCTTTGCAGACACTGGTGGGTGTTCCAAAGAAGGAATCAGACAGGAGATCAGGAAAAGGTTGGGGGTCTGCGAGCCATCAGTGGCTGTGTCCCGCTCCGGAGCTGGGACTCAGAGAAGTGGCTAATGCCATCAGGTCTCCCACTGCAGCGTGTAGAACAACAGCAGGGGACCAAGTAGAGTCTGCGCAGGTAAAGAGCCTTGGGCAGCCTCACTCCCCGAGTCACTCAGGGGAGTATCTGAAAGTCTTGGATTGACTTTTAAAGGCGTGAGGAAAATTGCCTTGATGCCACAGTAGCCTCTAAGTACACCACCGGGCAACCTGCCCCAGAGGTGCTATATCAGAAAGGCTCAGAGGTCAAATTAAGATGTGCAAATCACACAGTTTATTAAATCAATTTAAAATACCCAGCAAGAAGCAAAGGGGGTGTTGGGATAGCCTAACATATTTAGGAAAGGGTGTGAGGAGGTGGAAAGATCACACTACCTGAAACTTGGATTGGGCAATGCTCATAGGCATCCTTCTCCCTCCCCCATCAGCCTTCCCTGCGGATGGTGTGGCTACGGGGACCAAAGATGAGGTTGGAGCAAAGAGGTCCAAGACACAGAGATGCCTGGGACCAACGCAGGCACTTGTTTTATAGGAGAGACAGAGAAGTGTGTAGTCCTGGCCAGAGCTGTGGCTCACCAGTTATCCTGATGAGCAGCTGTGGAGTTTATCTCATGGAAGATGTTTGGGGCCCGAATGGGTGTCACCAATGGCTGGCTAATTTAAGACCTCACGGATATCGAGTGCTCCAGGTGCCTTCTGGGTATTCAGTGTATCATGAAGGTTAGGTGAGTCTGGTGCCCCATGTACATTTAATGCTTCGTGAAAATTAGGGATCTCTTCGTCCTTCCCTTTCTTCCTATCTGTGTTCAGTACTTATAAGCCCTACTTAATCTAAGTTTAACGTATCTTAAAAGTTACTAACTTACTTATCCATATTTAACACATTTATGAGCATTACTATCCCCTTTCTGTTTTCCATAACAGAATTAAATATTCTCAAATATTAGAACAAATGTGCATTCACCCATCACCACCCCTCTCCCCCAACCCTGCCACACACACACACACACACACACACACACACACACACACACACACACACACACACCACAAGGGCACAAAATATACTTATGGGCTGACCAGCATACGAGAAGATATAGTCACCTGAGAGGTCAATGACCAGAGGCCAAATTATAACTTAGACATCTCAGCTACAACCAGACTCTCAAGGAGTCTTGTAACTCACATGAAACTGAGGGGATAAAGAGAGGAGGGGGCTCCCCCCGAGAGTCTGAGAAATCCTTGCTTTGACTAACTTTGCCCAACATTGATCCTGTTTTCAACCTCTGGGAAGAATAGGGGCCCTGGGTCTGTGCTGTTCAAGATGGTAGATGGCTACTACCCTCGACAGTGCCAGTATAGTGCATTTCCATCCTCTGAGAAGGTTCTATGGGGCAACACTGCTCTACATAAAAATTGAGATAGAGAAAAATAAATAAAGTATATTTGGGAATACCTAAACTTATACACTGATATTGTTACTTGTTACACATATAAACATTCATTACTAGGGCATCATCAATGCTAATCTTTTTTTTTCTTTATTTTTTGTTTTTAGCAGATAGAAATACTCTAATTCAGCCACTTACTCTCCCTAATATTCTCTGTATTCAGTGGCCTATCTTTTCAAGATAGCTAGCTTCAGGAAAGGGATTCATCTAGAACCGAGGGAAACCAACTCTGATAAGAGAAAGAGAAACATGGTATCATTTGCTAGATAAAGTCACATCTGAGGGAAAAAGGACTTTGCCTTGTTCTCTGGGAGAGATGGGAGCCATGGGAGGCTTTGAGCAGGGAAATCACATGATCCAATGTATGTTTTAAGAGGCTCACTGTGGCTGCTATGTGGAGAATTAACTGGCAAGGTACAAGAGTGGATAGAGGAAGACCATTTATTGCATATAATCCAGGCTGAAATGCTGGCTGCTTGTGTTAATGGAGATGTTGAGAAGTGATCTTCTGAGTATACCTGAAGGGAGAGCTACAGAATTGCTGACAGATCCCGACTAGGTTCTGAGAGGAACAAACCTAAGTCCATGTGCTTTGGCCTAGGCAAATGGAAGAAAAGTGTTTCCATTTACTGAGCTGTGAAAGCTTGCAAAAGCATCAGAGTTGGCAGGGAGAGTGTTCTGGAACATGTCACATTTGAGATGGCTATTCATCACCCCAGTGGAGACACTCGATAGGCAGGAGTTCATAGAGGTGAGAGCTGGAGATATGAGTGTTATGAGCAGATAGATGCCATTTAAAGCCCTGAGACTTGGTTAGGATCATTAGGGAATGAGTAGGTGAGTATAGCTAGAGAGGAGGGGAGGTCTGAGGACGGATCCCTGAGGCACCCAATGGACCAAAAAGAAGCAAACAGGAGATAAATAAATCTTAAAAAAAAAAAAAAGAAAAGAAAATAATAGATAAAAAAAAAAAAACCCATCCTGACCTCATCAGAGGAAATTTCTTCTAATCGTTTCTGGATTTAGTTCTTCTTTACATAGTAAGTTTATGTTTCTTTTCAAAAATTTCTTTGTCCATTTAAGCGATTATCATTAAAAATTTCAGGATCATTCAGGAGATTGCCAAAAAGATGGAGACTTTTTTTTTTAAGTAGGCTCCATGCCCACGCCCAGTGTAGAGCCCAAGTGGGGGCTTGAAGTCACATCCATGAGATCGAGACCTGAGCTGAGATCAAGAGTCCATGCTCAACCAACTAAGCCGCCCAGGTGCCCCAAAGATGGAGACTTAATTCATGTTTATTATTCTTTTTCTCCCCTCTTCCAAAAATTTAATGAGTTCTTTAGTTCTTTTCATAGAGTACTTTCATTATTTAGATATACTTTTGAGTTATTTTTCACCAACTTTCACCATATTTTCCTGACTTGCTACTTTAATAGGAAAATATATTAGAACCCTCTTAGTAGTGCTTCCAGATACACCTAATAAAAATAAATTCAAGAGCAGGATCCTTTGAGGTAGGAGAGGGAGTTGCTTTTACTCCCCTCCCCCATCCAATCAATCCTCACGCATCTCTTTTTGTTCAAGTAAGCTCTACACCCAACGTGGGGCTTAAACTCACAACCCTCAGATCAAGATTCACATGCTCTACCGACTGAGTTAGCCAGGTGCCCCAATCCTCATCCATCTCTTTATCCCATCTCCTTTTTTCAAAGATTTTATTTTTAAGTAATCTGTACACCCAACGTGGGGCTCGAACTACAACCCCGAGATCAAGCGTCACATATTCTACTGACTGAGCCAGCCAGGTGCCCCTCTTTATCCCATTTCTATTACCTTACTTCAGGCCACCAAAGCCCACCATCATTTCTGACCTGGATTATTGAAATAGCATCCTAAACGCTTTCCCTTAGTTCTCTCAAATTCTCTAATCCAGTGACTCTCAAGTTCTAACCCAAGACTCTCAGTGAGCCTGCATGGGAGTCACCTAACATGCTTGTTCAAACACAGATTGCTGGGCCTCCTCTCCAGTGTTTCTGATTCAGCAGATATGGAATAAACCCTGAGAATTTGTATTTCTAACAAGTTCCCAGATGAGGCTGATGCTGCTGGTCCAGCGCACAGTTTGAGAATCGCTGTTCTATTTCTTCTCCACTGTGACACCAAACTCCTACGCACTGGTATACAGGATCCTTCGTGATGGAACACAAATTGTGCCTTTTTAAACAGCTTTATTGATATATAATACATATACAATTCACCCATTTAAGTACAATTCAGTCACTTTTAGTATATTCAGAATTGTGTAGATATCACCACGAGCAGGGAGGGGGGCAGAGGGAGAGAAATCTTCTCAAGCAGCGCTGAGCATGGAGCCCGACACAGGGCTCAATCTCACAATCCTGAGATCATGACCCAAGTGGAAATCAAGAGTTGGATGCTTAACCAACTGAGCTACCCAGGCGCCCCTCGTATAACTTCTTTGGAAAAATGTCTATTCAGATCCCCTGCCCAACTTTTTTTTTTTTTAAGATTATTTATTTATTTGAGAGAGAGGGAGAGAGCATGAGAGAGGGGAGGGTCAGAGGGAGAAGCAGACTTCCCACTGAGCAGGGAGCCGGATGTGGGACTTGATCCCGGCACTCCAGGATCATGACCTGAGCCGAAGGTAGTCAATCAACCAAATGAGCCACCGAGGCGTGCCCCCGCCCCCATTTTAATTGGGTTATTTGTCTCTTAATTAGTGAGTTGTAAGAGTTTGATATGTATATTTTTGATACTATTCCTTTATCAGGTTATTATTTGCAAAAAATAAATTTCCCTTTCCTTGGGAATTACTTTCATAACTGTGTTCTTTAATGCACAGAATTTTTTATCCTAATGAAGTCCAGTTCAAATTGTGTCTTATTGGTCTTTGTATCCCTAGCACTTAACACAATGCCTGGCATACAGTAGGCATCAAATTGTATTTGTTGAATGAATGAAAAACTGTAATCAATTCAGTTAATAGGTTATAGCTAAGATTCTATCATATAATAAAGAAGGATAGAGTATATTAGAACAAGGAGTGCTAGTTATCTTCTGATACTCAAACTCCTTGGTAACAGAACCTTAATTCACATTTGGGCACACTGTCACCCGGCTAAAAGACCACATTTCCCACTCTCCCTTGCAGCAGTTGGCCATGTGACTAAGTTCTGACCAGTGAGATGAAAGAGAATATATTATGCAGAACTGCTAATCCGTCTTCCCACAGGGAAGGGGCCAATCCTTTTTTAGCCCTTCTTTCATGCTGATGACTGATTATCCTAGGGACATCTGGAGCCTCTGGCCCATACTGGACATGGAGGCAAAAGAAGCGGAAAGCTGAAAGGGCCCCTTACCTTGAAGACCAAAGGGCTTTATCAGCCTTTTACATGAAAAGTAAATATAGTTTTAATTTTTAAGCCACTATTTTTGGAATTTCAATTACTGAGACTAATCTAATCCTCACTGATTTGTGAAAGCCCACACACTTTCCAGCACACCACAGGATTCAAGGCACAAAAATCCCTCCGTCAGTATTGCTGAATTTGGCACACTCTTTGTTGTCACCTGTTAGTAGTCCTTTGGGCATCCCCCAAACTTGTGATCAATGCCAAAGTTTCACAGTCTTTTGGAGTAGCACTGATTTATTGACAAAGAATGGGAATCTGGAGTCAGAGAGTCTTAGAGTCAATCCTCGTTCTCTTAATAAACCTTGCTGAGCCTCAGCTTGTTTGGTCAAAGGGTCCTAACAAAGCCCTACCTGCAGGCTTGCTAGGAAGATGAAAGGAGATGAGGCATGGAAAGCGTACAGAGGAGTGGCTGGTACATACCATGTAAATGCGTCGTCCTGCTCCTTCGGGGTCTCTTTAGAGAGCCCAGGTCAGAAATGAGCTAACTTGAGACATCCTATGTTATTTCATGGAATCCACAAGAGACATGAGACAACTATGATTTTTTAAAAAGATTTTATTTATTTATTTGGCAGAGAGAGAGAGAGAGAGCACAAGCAGGGGGAGTGGGAGAGGGAGAAGCAGGCTGCCTGCTCGCAGGGCTTGATCCCAGGATCCCGGGATCGTGACCTGAGCTGAAGACAGAGGCTTAACTGACTGAGCCACCCAGGCGTCCCAGAGACAACTATGATTTATTAGAACCTGAGCAGGATGATACATTCCACGAGAGCAGGTGCTATCTTCTCTATTGTCTAGAAACTACTGTAAGCATTAAAGGACTATTGGCTGAATGAATGAATACAACTATACTAAGTTCCATGGCCCCAGTGCCTCAGAATCAATACTCCCCTGAACATAACCCAGACTAAGTATAGACCATTACAGTGGAGTGACCAGTCAGACCTACATTAGGTCTGTGCCAGAACAACCTCCAAAACACCTCCTCTATAGTTATTTGGGTCCTTGAACTCTACAAACTAAAAGAAGGGCCGTTATGCTCAACCATCAGTAATAAGTAGCAGGCAATGAGATGCAAGTGACAGTCACAAATATGGGAAAATAGAAGTAACCTGCATAAAATCTACCTAAATCCCAGGTGCCGAGGGAAGATTAAAATCCCCACCCCCTTTTTTTTCTTTCATATTTTCTCTTCTTGGGGACAGTATGATGGGGTGGTTAAATCTGAGCCCAGGTCCTACTTCACCTGCTCTGTTAAGAAAAAGAACTCTTCTTGCCCCCAGAGCTCTTATGAGCTAATTACTGAAAATTGCTGTGAGACACTTTGCAAAATAAAACATCCCTATAGTGACTCTCGCAGCTGTCTCAGGAGAGAAGCAGCATTATTTCTCCTGACTATTTCTACATTTTTAAAGGATTAACTGAAGCTCCATGCAAGTCCCCCTGGAAATTCCCTCCTAAAGTCAGGGTATAAGCAGGAAACAAGTACAAGCATCTCTGACTTGAGATACTCATTTTGAGAAATAGGTGCAAGCCTCAAACCCAGCATATCAAAGCACAGCATCCATGTTGATCCACATAAAATTTTCAGGAAGCAGATGTCGCAGAGAAGGTAAATCCAATATGTGTGAAAAGATTTGGGGCCCAAAGCATGAGACGATCGGGAAGAAAGGCAAGAATAATGGCGCTCCTTCCCCCAGCAGGGCATTTTCTAACCTAGCCAGGATGCTTGCTCCTTGTGGCACCCACAGTAGAAAGCAGGTGGTTCTCAGCATGACAACTCACCAATCCTCCCCTTCATTGACTTTCTTCTGTTCCTGGTCTTCTGTCAATCTTCATGACTTCGCTTATTACTGAAGTAATCAAGGGCTGACACACGCCACAACATGGACGAACCTCAAAAACATTATGCTGAGCAAAAGAAACCAGTACAAAAGCCACAGATTATGAGATTCCATTTATATAAAGAGACAAATCTCTAGAACTAGGCAGTGCATTTGTGGTTACTTAGGGCTGAGGTGAGGGGAAGGAGACTAGGGAGTGACAGCCAAAGGACATGAAATAATGAAGTCCTGAAGGATGTGAAGTAATGAATATATTCTAAGATCAACTATGGCGATGGTTGCACAACTCTGAATATCCACAAAGCACTGAACTGCACACTTTAGAGGCGTGAACTGTGTGTGCGAATTATATCTCAGTAAAGCTATTACTGAAAAACCCCACCACCACAACAAACCCTTTTTTTTTTTTTAAGATTTTTTATTTATTCATTTGAGACACAGAGAGAGACAGCATGAGCAGGGGGAGAGGCAGAGGGAGAGGGAGAAGCAGGCTCCCCTGGCTGAGCCAGGATCCCGATGTGGGACTCGATGTGGGGCTCAGTCCTGGGATCATGACCTGAGCTGAAGGCAGACGCTTAACTATCTGAGCCACCCAGGCGCCCCACAACAAACCCTTTATGGCTAGTTGCTTTATGCTCTATATAAACATTTACCTATGTTCCATTATGCTTTCCGCAAAAATTTACATAATTCCTGTTGCAACTCCATTCTGGAAAGGACACTCTGGGCATTAGCTGGGCAAGTGAATATATTTATTCCATGAAGGTAATTCAGAATTTCCCAGAGGGTACCCCAGAGGACACTAGTAGTAATGTGTGATAATGATTACCTTTCAGAAGATTTCACAGTCCAAGAAATTTGGGAATGATGGAGTTAAACAAAATTCAACAGGACCTTTACTGTTGGAGTGCTCAGAGTTTTAATAGGCAGACATGCATTGTGAATCTCCAAGAGGGGAACAAGAGCATGCATGGTTTACCAAACTGGTTTAATCATGAAACCTTTCGTCAGAGAGCCTCGTGCAGAGCCAGTCTTCCATAACGTTATGCTGGTATAAGTCTCTAATCTCAACAGGGAACTCTGGAAACAAATGTAATCATGCAAATATTAATATAGGCCTTCACACAGTTGAAATATTTTCAATCACGTGTCTGCATCAGTTTCTTAGAGTTCAATCACAAATGTTTTTGCTTTCTCAATTGTTTGCATTCTGTATTTAATATTTATGAACATAACCAATGTGGTTTAGAGTAAAAATTCACTTCTTTGCTATATAAGCAATCCTCTGGTATAACTCCTCTTACTTCTGTGAAATGGAATTTGTCTTATTTTTCTCCTGAAATAGAAAGGCACTCAAAGAACATATAAAATTCCTCAGTAATCCTTCTGCCCCTGAACCATAGATCAAATCATTCTCACAGAATTCCACTTACTGCATTTCTCAGCAAAGATGTATTCGTAGGCTAACTGGAAGAGGTTTTGAATTACTCAGACTTTATTAATTTTACAAAATATGCTTTGAAGTACTATGAGAATAATTAAAAGTAAATGGCACATTGAAATTAGTGAGTAAATGTGTGGGGGCGTGACTCTGTCCTTTCTACCCCATTTTTCTCCACTTATAGAGCTACAGAAAATCCGGTAATCCACATTGCATCTTTCCCCATCACTGCTTGGGTTCCACTGCCCAGACTTAGTTAGAAATCACAATTCAAGAGGGAAGGGAAGGAGACTCACAATTACTGAGCATAATGTCTGGATAGACAGAAGTGAGAAGAAAGAGTCCTGTAGGCTAAGGGATGCACAAAGTGGAGGAACTAGGTGAGTATGACATCTATCAGTAGCTCTCTTTGGCAGTTAAAAACAAGCAGCATTTACAAAGACAAAGCTTTCCAGTGTAAAAGCACAGTCTTGTGCAGTATCTTACTTAACCCTCAAATCAGCCATGGGAGGTCCTCTCTCCCCATTTTAGAGATGAGGAAATTGAGGCCCAGAGAAATTAAGAAACCAACCCAAGATTCTCAGAGTATTCTGGTACAGCAATTGAACTCTGAGGTTTCTGGATTCAAAACGCAACGACTACTCTTTCCACCCACACTCAACTGGGAGAAGTTAGGAAGGTAGGCGGGGGAGAGATTGTGAAGGTCCCCGAACAATGATAGGTTTATACTTTATCCCTCAGGCAGTATGGTTGTTACCTGTTGCCTTAGCCAAATCCTTACTGATTCACTATGCTTAGGCAAATAGATAAGCCATTTCTGATTCTCCTAAAAAAAAGTTTCCTGAGGATATGTCTAATCCTCAAATGAGATCAAATAATCACAATAAACATCAAATATCTTATTACAAATGTTCATTGTGCAGTTAGGCCAGGCTCTTTTTACAAAAGCTTAATGTCAGTCATTCACAAAGGATACAAATCAGTTCCCTAACTGAATGTCTGTACCTATAAACTTTATACTGGAACAGAAAGTAATATCACAGAAAGTTCTAAGTGCAAGTTTATGTACTAATTTACTAATGTATTCAACACGCATTAATTGAGCACCTACCATGTGTTAGACATCATGCCAGGAGCTGGACATTCCATAAATGAAAGTAACATGTCCTTATCTTTATAGAGCTTACAGTTAGATACAGCAAAGCATCTAGGCAAATAGAGTGCAATGTAATAAAGGGTACAATAGAAGGATACAGAGAAAATTCAGAGGGAGGTAGGAGCACATAACCTAGACCTAGGGTTGGGGAGGTTTCCTGAGGAGGTTGTGTGCAGGCTGAAGGAGCAATGGAGAACAATAATGTCAGGACTGGGATGCATGGGTTCTAATCCTGGCTTGGGGTTGGACTCACCTGGGGAGTTTCTAAAACTAGTGCTACCCAGACTCGACCCTGGGGCCAATTTGATCTGAATGCCCATGAGTAAGGGCCAGCAAACTTTGTTTCTAAACCTCCCAAGGTGACTCTAAGGCACAGCCAGGTTTGAGAATTGCTGACTTAGTTACTAAAAAGTTTTTCAGAGTGGAAACTAAGTGAAGCATCTCTAAATTCAGATTTAAGTCCTGTACAAATTTGGAAGTAAATCATTTAAAAATGACCTCTTAGTCACTATGTGACTTTTATCTTAATTATCTTGGGGTTCAAAAATATTTATGGCTACAGGGAGATAATAAATCTTCTTTCCAAAAAAAGAGATGAATCTGAACAGTCTGATATTGCTGACTTTTCCTAATAGTTGGGAGAAAACTGTGCAATTATCTCTTTGTGTACCAGTATTTTCTGCTCTCTTTTCACGGGCAGAGGGGAGGATTGCTCCTCGTTTCCTCTTTGAAATTTGGAGTGGTCACGTGACTTTCTTTAATAAATAGTGGACAGAATCGACGTGTGTCCTTTCCTTGAGGAAATATTTCAGGCCAGTCATCTTTTTTTTTTTTAAGATTTTATTTATTTATTTGAGAGAGAGAGCGAGCGAGAGAGAGAGAGAGCACAAGCATGGATGGGAACAGAGGAGAAGGGAGAAGCAGACTCCCTGCTGAGCAGGGAGCCTGATGCAGGGCTCGATCCCAGGACCCTGAGATCATGACCTAAGCTGAAGGCAGGCGATCAACCAACTGAGCCACCAGGTGCCCCTCAGGCTGGTCATCTTATGTTCTCTTCCCCTGCCGCAGAGATGACCAAGACTTGTGTTGACATGGTAGCATTATAAGATAGAGGGACAATGAGGTCAAAGCAGCCTGCTCTGCTGAACCACCACATGAAGAGCAGTCACCTTCCAGAGCCACTCAAGCCTACAGTGGATTTTGTGGGCTCAAGAAATAAATGTTTGTTATTTAAAACTGCTAAGACGTTAGGGTTGTTCGTTTCTGCAACATAATCTAGCCTCACCTAATAACTATCTTCTTGATCCAGTAGATCCGATTTTTATATTTTCCTTCCCTGATCAACAGATTGCCTACTCATCTACTGATTCATGATTAGTGTGATAATACTGTCCCTCCATGCCTCCCGTCATCCCCCCTTCCTTCCTGCCTTCCTTCCTTCTTTCCTCCCTTCCTTCCTCTCCTTAATGTTCATTTAAAAAGCCATTAGGTAGGTCTAAGCAAGAAGGACAGCCAGAAAGTAGTTGTCTAGATGGGGATGGAGCAGGTTAGAGAATTTTTTGCATACAGAGGAACTAAGCAAAGAAGTAAATATACTGAGGATTATGGAGCCAGATTTCTTACTGCCAGATGAGGAAATTATACATATAAGATGGAAGAAGAGGGTCACCTGGCTGCCTCCGTCAGTGGAGTGTGTGACTCTTGATCTCGGTTGTGAGTTCAAGCCCCACATTGGGTGTAGAGATTACTTAAAGATAAAATCTTAAAAAATACATGGAAGAAAGATAACGAACACTGTATTGAGTTTGAACTCAAATGGAGGTACTGCTCTGAACTCATCGTTTACAGAGATGTAGATACCTGCATATACCTATCTCTCTCTAGAGATCATTAGTTAGATAGATACATAGACAGAAAGAAAAATGAATATAGATATATCTCTGTTCTATCATACTGCTTCCCACTGAGAGATCCTGGAGGCATCAATAGCCCATAGCAGTAAGCATACCTAAAGAGTCTTGATTTCTAAAGACCATTTCTCATTAATAGTTAGAAGGGGTCTTAGAAAAAATGACTGATTTCAGGGCTGGGCCAGCAAAATTACAAGATGGGGAGGAAGAATAATTTAATGTCAGGAAGTAATGAAGTACTCAAAAAACAACAGGGGCATGTCAAAAGGACATAGCCCGTTTGAAGGGCCAACCACTGGGCAAATCGGGAACAATTTGAACATCAAAATAAATAGTGATAGGAATGGATTATAATCCATTGAATAAATATCCTTGAGTCCATGCAGATTTAACAAACAAATGGATAAATAAATGAGGAGAAGAAAAGGCTCTTTTATAGTAGAATGCCAACTATTAAATGTAGAAGAAATAAAAAAAAATAGAAAATCACCATTAGGCAACACTCGTAGTAATAGTTAATTCAGGCAAGAAATGTCAATAAAGGCTAAAATTTGTGGGTGAAAGTTAGGTGCAAATGGCGTATTTACATAATTGCAAAATATCTCTCCACCAAAGACAATTACAAGGGGGAAAGGAATAGCTTTCCAGTGCCGTAAACTGGCAGACACCACCTTATTCAAGTATAACATCAAATGAACATCGCCAGATTGAAATTATGTGCCACCTGATAGGATGAACAGAGAAATTAGCATTGCTTTCATGATATTTCTGCCAAAAATGCATGCAGAACCTGAATCTAAGTATAGGGAAACATCAGACAACCCTAACTCTACAAAATAATTTTCCTGTTGTCTTAAAAAATGTTATAGTCATGAAAATCGAGGAAGGATCATGGAATAGTTCTGGATTAACAGAGACTGAAAAGGCATGATAACTAAAGGCAGCCGATGATACCGTATCGATACTGTATTGTCATTTTGCTATGAAGGACGTTACTAGAAAAATTGGTGGTTCCTGATCAGGGTCTCTGATTAATAGATATATAGGAGTTCTTTGAACTGTTCCTGCAACTTTTCTGGAATTTTGAAATCATTTCAACAATAAAAAGAATTAATATTGTTACAGTGTGAAGTACTTCTTATAGACTTATTATTCAGGTTTTACAATATAAAGTGAAAAAATGTGGGAAGTTTGAGAGGAATCTCAAATTATTTGGTTCAATTACGGTGTGGTTTCTCTCTCTCTTTCTCTTTTTTTAAGTAATCTCTATGCCCAGTGTGGAGCTTGAACTCATGACCCTGAGATTTAGAGTCATGTGCTTTTCCAGCTGAGCCAGACAGGCGCCCCTCTTCCTTTTTTTTTTTTTTTTTAAAGAAATACCTGAATTTAGGGACCTTAAAGTTATTTTAAGTTTGTCCTTATTTAAGTTTGTTTCCTACATTTAAGTATGTGCAATCACTGAATGCTTTCAGAAGTGTGATGAGTTCTAATGAATTATGGTTATGGCAACTAGGTCAGTGTATAATATGAACAATTTACCAAGAAATTATTTTCATCCAGGTCCTTAGTAATTTGAATGGATATCCAGAGCATATGCCAAAAGAATATCCCAACAGAATGACTCAAGAGGCCATTAAATTCAAAATATAAAGGAAAAACAGACGCCAAGCATTGAGCCTTTTCTCCATGCTTAACACAAGTAAATTCCTTTGTGGAAGAAAATCAAACAAAGATTTTTGAAAATCCTCCTCAAAAAACGTAAAACACCATTTTCTTTCTTATCATAAGAAGTCTGTAAAATAAACAAGAGAAAATTTTATTAAGGAAATAAGTTATTTTTCTCTCTCATTAAACATATGTAAATAGTTTGCAAGTTGTGCCAAAAAGAGCTGCTCTTCAACTTATTGGTAAGCAGGTATTCTGTTGACAATCCTACCACACATCTCCTGTCACCGCCTTTTGGGCCAAATTCTACTCTTCTATTGAAAGAGACACATCAGGGAGTTCAAAACTCTTGGCTTGCTAAATCTAGGGGCTGGTCTCTAAATGAGCTTTCAGAGACTGGATTCGAGCCTCAAAATGCTTTCCTCCCCAGAAGCATGTGCAATCTATCCACTGTCACCACCAGTCACACAGCAAGGGATTTGTGTTGGATGTCTACCTCTGTCAGGGACAAGAGCCAATCTGGACAAGACACTCCATTATGGGGGAACATAAAACAGAGAGAAGTAGAGACCCTGACTCTAACATACAGCCATATTGAAAAAGTACCAGGGGCACCCGCAGGCTCAGATGCTTAAGCGGCCGACTCTTGATTTCAGCTCAGGTTGTGGTCTTGGGGTCCTGGGATCGAGCCCCACATCAGGCCCCATGCTCAACGGGGAGTCTGCTTGAAGACTCTCTCTCCCCCTCAGCCCCTTCCCCCGCTCTCTCTCTCAAATAAATAAATCTTTAAAATATATATATATTTTCTAAAGATTTTATTTATTTATTTGACACAGAGAGAGAGAGACAGCGAGAGAGGGAACACAAGCAGGGGGAGTGGGAGAGGGAGAAGCAGGCCTCCTGCGGAGCAGGGAGCCCTATGCGGGGCTCGATCCCAGGACCCTGGGATCATGACCTGAGCCGAAGGCAGACGCTTAATGACTGCGCCATCCAGGTGCCCCTAAAAAATATATTTGAAAAAAGAAAAAGTACTAGTTATCAATATATCTGCCATGCCATTTAATATCATAGTGCTTTCATAAAAAGCAAAGATAAAGTGTCACAGTTCTGAAAGTTTCACAAAAAGTTTTTCATTTATCTTGACATTGAAATGACTTTGTGGACTCCTTAGAAGTATATTAAAATGAATAGAGCAGAGACAGGCAAGTAAGCTATCAAATAAGGTTCCACTCACCATATTTTCTTTAACTCAAAGCTTTAGGCAACTTAAAATCAGATATAAACAATTCCTTGGCCATTATGTGCTTTATTTGCTAGGGCTGCCATAACCAAGTACCACAAACTGGGTGGCCTACAGAACAGAAGTTTAGTTTTTCACGGTGCTGGAGGCTTGAAGCCCAAGATCCGGTGTCAGCAGGTTGCTTCCTTCTGAGGCCTCTATCTTCTCCAACCTGTCTCTTTCCAAGGTGTTCTTTCTATGGGTGTCTGTGTCCTGAGCTCTACTTAGAAGGACACCAACAGGATTAGGGGCACCCCAGTGACCTCCTTTAATCTTAATTACCTCTTTAAAGGCCCAGTCTTGGGACACCTGGGTGGCTCAGTTGGTTAAGCGTCTGCCTTCGGCTCAGGTCATGATCCCAGGGTCCTGGGATCAAGTCCCGCATCGGGCTCTATGCTTCACAGGGAGTCTGCTTCTCCCTCTCCCTCTGCCTGCCTCTCCCCCTGCTTGTACTCTCTCTCTCTCTCTGTAAATAAATAAATAAAATCTTAAAAAAATAAATAAAGGCCCTATCTCCAAATACATTCTGAGGTAATAGGGTTAGGACTTCAACATAGGAATTTGGGAGGACACATTTCAGCCCTTAACACTAACGCTAAATATTGCTTAAGAATTATTTTTTGTTGTCTGGATTAGGCAAAATCCACACATTTTCAAAAGTGACATATCCAGTAATGTCAGGGTTATCTTGACAACCTCAGAGCTGAAGTCATATTTCCTAACCCACTAATTCAGATCTGGCTCAAGTTTCTCTGTACTGGGTCTTCGGGAAATCAGCACTGTCATTAAATTCCAACTTGATCTCTGTCCTTTGTGGAGTTAGAGGTTTTTTGTTTTTTGTTTTTTGTTTTTTTAAAGTGGAGCTTAAAAAAAAGATACTGTGGGGTTGAAGATATGATTGAGTCCCTCTGTTAGTACTCATCTTGTGATTTTAAGAGCAGTTGTGGTCCAACCCAAGAAGGTTCCCTCCACAATCACAATCTCATGGCCACAGTTTGTAGATGAGCAAAGACAGCACTTGAGAAATTAGCTTTAAGGATTGCCTTTTCCAAAATCCAGTGTTACAACACTCAGTTAGGAAGGTGAAACTCTTATATTTTACGAGTGCAATGGAGTATAACTTGACAATAGCTGTCAAAAGTAAAAATGCATCAGGGTGCCTGCATGCTCAGTCTGTTAAGCGTCTGACTCTTAATTTCAGCTCAGGTCATGGTCTCAGGGCTGTAAGAATAAGGCTGTGAGAATACGTGGGCTCTGTGCTCAGCACACGGTCGGCTTAAGATTCTCTCTCCCTCTTCCTCTGCCCCTCCCCCATCTAAAAAAATGTAAAAATGCGTAATACATTTTGATCCTGAAATCCACTTCTGAGCACATATTCTACAGAAAAATGAATGTATATATATATATATTTGAGATTATATATATAGTGATATAGTGGATGTAGAAATTCATTCATCACAGTAATAGTTATAATTTCAAAAGATGAGAAACAAATGTCCATCATAAGAGAGTGGTTACATTACTTTGACATATGCATATGATAGGGAAGTACACAGCTGTTTAAAAAAAAAAACAGCTTTTTTTGATCATGGCTAGGTAGGTTATTCAGATCAACCCTCCCAGTGAAGCAATTAAAAATGCTGGGTAAAACATTAACAAGTATATATCCCTTAAGACAAGGAAGATCTGACAAATGAAAAAGATACCTAAGCCAAAAGCAGAACACAAGAGGGATGAGTTTGTAGTAGTCACTTATGTACTGAGATAATTTGTCAATCCTGGCAACTTTGAACTTCTATTTGTTGGAGTAAAAGAGAAATCAGAGCCCCACCCCAGGTGGGGACTATAACAGAAAACCCCCACAATAAGAAGGGACCCCAGGATAAGATGAAACCAGAAGTAAAACCAACACTAAACTCAACCCCAGGGGAATGCAAGGGAAGTTGCCTTCATACTGGGCTGAGCAGTGTGGGGGAAACCCCACCCTGAGATTTATTTTTTTAACCACCAAGTGGCCCTCACCAAGATTTTTACCTCAAATTTACCTCATGTGGGTTGTCCAAAAGAACCTTAAGTGGTGAATTTAGCAAAGTGTTCCCAGACTGACAGTACAGCTATTCACGTGGCAACAACAAAGACAGATCCTCTCTAGAAGGGGCACCTTTACTCATGACCTCAAAGAACTCCCACCTATTATTTTTCAAGGGCAATGAGAAGCACACATGAAAAATAACCAAGGATCCAAGGAAATTAGGCTTCATGAACAAGAACAGCAGAGATAAAAGAAAATAGAAACAGACCCACAAGTAATTGAGGTATTGGAATTATTAGAAACAAACTTGATATGTCTGCAGATAATGTAAAAAGTGACCTAGCATATTTGAAAGTGAACTAAAATGAATGTCTAGAAATAAAACTAATCAGCTAAAAATGCTGCAGATGAGGTTAACACGAGCATTAGAAGAAAGTATCTGGGACATAGCAAAAGAGAAAAAGGTAGGGAAAAATGAAAGAGATTAAAGGCATGGAATATAGAGTGGTAAGGCCTAACGTACATTTAATAGAAATGAAATTTTCCATGCACCAAAAGAAAATAGCTGCCAATGTGTTTTATCTATTTATTTGTCAGCGAAAATAACTTTCAATAAAGACTTTCTAAGGAAACAAGTACAGATCATTTATTACCAGCTGACTCTCATCCAGAGAAATTCTAAAGAGGGTATTTCAGTCAGAACGTAAGTGAGCTCAGACAGAAGGTTTGAGATGTCAGAAGTTGTTAAACATAGAAAGAGAGAGAGGAGAGAGGAATGGCAAGCAGCAAGTGGGGAGGAGTGGCGGGGTAAGGAGGTAAAGGCAGAGGGTTGGACAAAATGTTTGGGTAAACCTAGCCTACACCTACACCATCTTCTTTCCCTATCCCGCACCACTTTTGGAGTGGTATTGACAAGTGCCCAAATACAGAATTAGTCATAACAAAACAAAAACCACTAGTTAGAAACAGATAACATCAGGGGACAGTGATATTAATCTGTAGGCATGGGAGGGGGTGGTTGTCAAACATCCTGAGCTCTTAATGTGACAAAGGGAATGAAAATGAAAAGAACACCAACAACACTACTGAAAATGGTAGGACCAATCTGTACGAAAGTGGTTGTGAATCTGAACAATGAATACATTAAAAACTGAAGTCCCTATATGGAAATAAGAGTGTGAAGAGCTAAAGATGTCATCTTTATCTCAATTCAGCCCCAGTTCTGCAGGTCCCAACCCCAATTTGTCAGTGGATCTTGAAGTCTTCCTGAGGTTGGCTCTCAGTTGCCCTGTTTATTAAAGTATAGCTTCCCCAGGGACCAGAATGCTTGCATCCACTTTTTAGGTCATCTTATGCCAGAACTAAGGTGAAATAAGAATGCATATTTGTATTTTCTTATATGTAGCTAAAGAAACTCTGGAAGGATGACCTCTGTGTGTTGGGAGCCAACTGGCTAAAGGATAGGAATGAAGGAAGACTTTTTGGTATATATATTCACATGGTTCAATAATCTTTGAGTTCTCTATAAAATTTAATTATAACTATTGTTTGCCCCTCTCTGAAAACTCTTAAAGACTTAGCCTGTCTGAACAACATGGTGCCTCGTGGAGGGATCCTCTCCTCTGTTGTTAGAGTGCTGACATAAATCTAAACCATATATGCCTTCCTGCCTTCAGTTGCACGCTTCCTACCTCCTGCGGCTCAGCCACAAGCAAACTGAATCTTCGCTGTTGCTTCCTCTGGGCCTGCCAGTGAAGTGACCCCTCCTGAGCCAGGAATAAGCCTACAATCATATTCCTGGCATGAACTGAGATGAGCTGCCACTAGAGTGACCAACTAGGGTGTCCCAGTTTGCCCAGGACTTCCCCAGTTTGGACACTAAGCATCTCATCCCCAAGGAAACCTCACCCCCAGGAAAAAGGGGGCAATGGGTCACCCTAGCTGCCACCAGCTTGGCTGTTCTCTCCTCTTAGGGTGCAGATGATTTCAAATTCATGAGAAAAGAAACCTGGCTGAATAGAAGCCAGAAGATATCAAACAGCACATAAGAAATACTGAGCATGTGCTAGACACTCTCCTAAGTCATCTATTCACGTAGCCTCCTTTAGCTTGTTACAATTTTATTTTAACTCCATTTCATTGATGAGAAAACTGAGACCCAGGGAAGTTAAGCAACTTGCCCGAGATTGCAGGACTAGTCTGTGGTAGAGCTGAGATTCAAAGCCAGGTAGTCTGACTCCAGAGAACACATGCTTAACTACTACATGACACTGCCTTTTGCTATTATGTTCCCCACATTAATTTCTTTTCTCCAAATGTGCACCCCTTTCTGCAATTTCTTCTCTCTGTTGTCCTGGCTATTTATATCTTGGCTCTAAGTCACTTATACACCTACCCTTTAGTTCTAGTCTACTCTTCATTCATTCATTCATTCAACAGACATTTTTGGTGTGGCTACTATGTGCCAAGATGCTTTCAAGAGCTTGCCGTCTGGGGGGGTGGGACGGGTACCAGACACATAAATCTCGGAGTGCAGAAGTCCCCAAACTTTCTCAGGTCACAATGCCTTTAGCAGAATCACGTGCTAATACTATTAGTGATATTTCACAGAATCCCTATATCAAAAGAAATACCTAATGGCTTTAAATAAAACCAGTAGTTTAGTTCCAAACAAATTAATAGCAGTAGTTTATGTAGTGTATGATATATGTCTTTTGTTTCCCTCAAGAATGAAAAGGATCCTGCAGCAGCCTTTAGTTCCCTGTGGCTCTCTGGGGCACCTCGGCACACTGTTTGAGAACTGTGGGCATTGTGGTTAAGGGCTCAATACCTAGATTTAGTTGCTTGGGTTCAAACTGTGGCCCTTCCCTTACAGTGTGAGCTTAGATGCATAATGATGCCTCCCTGAGCGTTAGCTTTCTGCGCCGGTGATGGAAATTATAATAGTAGCAATCTCATAAGGCTATAACAAAAAGTTAATGAGTATCTATAAACCCCGGAAAATAGCTTGTCATTTAATCTCTAGAATGTAAGTTCCCCTGGGTGGGGATCTATATTATATCTCTAGTGTCTTTTCTTTTTCTTTTTTTCCTTTTTTCTTTTCTCTACTTTAAATAAACCACAAAGAGGGCAGTCCTGAGTCTAATGTAATGAATTGGGGGCAAACCACAAAGGAAGTTAGATTTCTACAACACATACAAAGCAGGAACAAGGTCTCTGCTTTAGACCAAATGCTTGTGCCCCTCAAAACTGGTACGTTGAAACCTAATCCCCAGGGCGATGATATTTGGAGGTGGGGCCTTTGGGAGCTGATTAGATCACAAGGGTGGACCCCCAGCTGTGGGATTAGTGCCATTATAAAAGAGACCTCAGGGAGCTCCTTCATCTGCGGTGTGAGGACGACAGTGAGATGGCACCATCTAGGAGCCACTGAACTTGCCAGTGCCACCATCTTGGACTTCCAGCCTCCAGAACTGCAAGAAATAACTGTTTAAAGCCACCCAGGCTATGGCATTCTGGTATAGCAACCCAGAAAGACAGTCCGCTTTCAGTTCCTGGGTAGAAACCTCATCTTCATTATGGGAATGAAGGAGGCATGTAGTCTTTTGCACTTGCACTCCTGATACTCGGTGTCTACTTTGTAAGCAAGCTGTTATTTTTCTAGCCCTCTCTCTGTGGGTTTTTATCAGGGGCGTCTTCCTGTGCTATATTAAGGTTTTAGCAGATGAACGCAGAGGCCAGACAACGTGGGGAGAGTGGGGGGAGGCACGTCCTCCAGCAGCCCCATTCCCTCTGGTCAACTTAATGCAGCTATTGTCATAAGGCACTTCACTGACTCCCACCAAGATGTGCTAGATTATTCTCTCCCACAGCCTTCCATTCTATGTAAGGCCCTTCCTGATGAAGTTCCCATAGCAATCGTGTTTTTCTCCAAATGATTCCCCTTTTTCTTTTACATTTTAATTGCTCATTTTTTTAGTTTGTTTTTTAAGTATATAATTCAGTGGTTTTTAGTACATTTACAAAGCTATGCAACCATCACTACTATTTCCAGGCATTTTTATTATCCCCAAAGGAAACACCATAGCTATGAGTGTTCCCATTGCCTCCTTCCTCCAGTCCCTGACAACCATTCATCTACTTGCTGTCAATATAGATTTGCTGATTATGGACATCTAATTTAATGGAGTCATACAATATGTGGTCATTTGTGACCAACTTCTTTCATTTAACGTAATGTTTTCAAGGCTCATCATTGTGTGTATTAATAATTCACTCCTTTTTCTTGCTGAATAACAAACATTCTATTATATGGATATACCACTTTGTGTTTACCCATTCATCAGTTGATGGACATTTGGGTTCTTTCCACTTTTTGTCTACTATGAATAACTCTGCCGTGAACATTCATGTACAGTTTTTGTATGGGCATGTGTTTTCTTTTTTTAAAAAGATTTTTTTATTTGGAGCCCCTGTGTGGTACAGTTGGTTAAGCACCTGACTCTTGGTTTTGGCTCAGGTCATGATCTCAGGGTCATGGGATTGAGCCCTGAGTCAGACTCTGTGCTCAGTGTGGAGTCTCCTTGAGAGTCTCTCTCCCGCTCCCTCTGGCCCTCCTGCTCGTGCTCTTGCTCTCTCTCTAAAAGATTTATTTATTTTATTTTAGAGAGAGAGAAAGAGAGCACGAGGTGGGGGGAAGGGCAGAGGGAGAGGGAGAGAGAGAATCCCAAGCAGTCTCCATGCTGAGTGCAGAGCCTGACTGAGGGCTCAATCCCACAACCCTGAGATCATGACCTGAGCCAAAATCAAAAGTCAGATGCTTAACTAACTGAACCACCCAGATGCCCCATCTTTTTGTTTAAGTTTTATTTGTTTAAGTGGTATCTACACCCAACATGGGGCTCAAACTCATGACCCCAAGATCAAGAGTTGGATTCCCTACCAACTGAGCCAGTGAGGTGCTCCTGTATGGCCATATATTTTCAATTCTCATTCATATTGCTCACAGTGAATTGAACTAGGAGTGGAACAATTCAATTCATTCACATTATAACTCTATGTTTGATATTTTGAGGAACTGTTAAACGGTTTCCCAAAGTGGCTACACCATTTTACATTCCTGCCAGCAATGTACGAGGGTTCCAACTTCTCCACATCCTTGTCAACACATGTTATTGTCTGTTTTTTTTTATCATAGCCATCTTAGTGAGTGTGAAATGGTATCTCATTGTGGTTTTGATTTGCATATCCCCCCCCCCTTTCTTTTTTAGAGAGAGAGAGAATAAGAGCCAAGCAAGGGGTGGGGTTGGGGGAGGGGCAGAGGGAGAGAGAGAATCTTAAGCAGATTCCATGGCCAGGGTGGAGGCCCACAAGGGCTCCATTTCATGACCCTGAAATCATGACCTGAGTCAAAATCAAGAGTTGGATGCTTAACCCACTGAGTAACCCAGGTGCCCCTCCTTTTTTTTTTTTAAAGATTTTATTTATTTTTTTATTTTTTTAAGTAATCTCTACACCCAATGTGGGGCTTGAACTCACAATCCCAAACTCAAGAGTCACACACTCCATGGACTGAGCCAGCCAGGTACCCCTTGATTTGCATGTTTCTGATAGCTAATGATTTTGAACATCTATTCAGTGCTTATTGGCCATTTATTTGGGGAAATGTCAATTCAAATCTGCTTCTTTTAAAAGTGGAGTATTCATTAATTGTTGAGTTGTTTCTTATAGAGTTTTTTTTTTAACAGACTACAGTTACAAATCCCTTATCAGATATATAATTTGCACACATTTTGTCCCATTTGTGGATGGTCTATTCCTTCCCTTGATGATGTCCTTTGAAGTAAAAAAAATTTTTTAATTTTAATTTGTTTAAGTCTAGCTTATCTTTTTTTCTCTTCTGTTGCTTGTGCTTTTGGAGTCAAATTCAAGAAACCACTGCATAATTCAAGGTCATGGAGGCCTTGCTTCTATGTTTCTTATATGAGTTTTACAGTTTTGGCTCTTATGTTTAGATATTTAATACAGTTTGAATTAATTTTTCTATACGGTGTGAGGTAGAGGTCCAACTTCATTCTTTTTTTTTTTTTAAAAGTTTTTTTTTTTTTTTAAGATTTTATTTATTTATTTGAGAGAGAGAGAATGAGAGATAGAGAGCATGAGAGGGAAAAGGGTCAGAGGGAGAAGCAGACTCCCTGCTGAGCAGGGAGCCCGATGCGGGACTCGATCCCGGGACTCCCGGATCATGACCTGAGCCGAAGGCAGTCGCTTAACCAACTGAGCCACCCAGGCGCCCCAACTTCATTCTTTTCATGGGGCTATTATTAGGCAGTTTTCCCAATACCGTTTATTGTAAAGACTATTATTTTCTTCATTGATATGCCTTGGTACCCTTGTTGAAAATCACTTGACCATAAATGTAAGGGTTTATTTCTAGATTCTCAATTCTTCTTGAATTGAGAGTACTTAGAGATGATCAGAATAGAATTGAGAGTCCATATTTCTTATTAAAACTGAAAAAAAAGAATTGAGAGTCTAGAAATAAACCCTTCATTTTCAGTTTTATTAAGAAATATGGGCTCTCAATTCTATTCCATTCATCTATATGTATCCTTATGCCAGAACTACACTGGCTTAATCAATGTAAATTTGTAGTAAGTTTTAAAATTGGGAAGAATTAGTTCTCCAAGTTTCTTCTTGTTTTCAAGATTGTTTTGATTATTCTGGGACCTTTAAATTTCCATGTAAACTTTAGGATCAATTTGTAAATTCCTGCAAAAAGAATAGTACCTGGGATTTTGATAGGAATTAAGCTGATTCGTTTCAGTAGTACTGCAACAGAATGATTTGGGGATTATTTCCATCTTTTTTTCAAAATTTTATTTTTTTTTTAAGATTTACTTATTTGAGAGAGAGAGTGTGTGTGAACACGCATGGTGGAGGGGCAGAAGGAGAGAATCTTCAAGTGGACTCCCTACTGAGCATACACGCCCAATGTGGGTCTCAATCTCACAACCCTTGAGATCATGACCTGAACTGAAACCAAGAGTCAGACACTTAACTGACTGAACCACCCAGGTACCCCTCAAATTTTTATTTAAATTCTAGTTAACATTTAGTGTGATACCGTTTTCAGGAGTAGAATTTAGTGATTCATCCCTTACATTTAACACCCAGTGCTCAACATAACAAGTGCCTTCCTAATACCCATCACCCATTTAATCCATCCCCCACCCACCTCCCTCCATCAACCCTCAGTTTGGTCTCTGTCGTAAGGAGTCTCTTATGGTTTGCTTCCCTCCCTTTCCCCTTCCCATATGTTCATCTGTTTTGTTTCTTAAATGTCACATGTGAGTGAAATCATATGATATTTGTCTTTCTCTGCCTGGCTTATTTCGCTTAGCATAACACACTCTAGCTCCATCCATGTGTTGCAAATGGCAAGATTTCATTCCTTTTGATGGCTGAGTAATATTCCGTTGTGTATATATACCACTGATCAGTGGATGGACATTTGGGCTCTTTCCATGGTTTGGCTATTGCTGATAATGCTGCTGTAAAGGGGAGTATTTCCATCTTAACAATATTAAGTCCTCCAATGAGATGTCTTCCCATTTAGTGAGCTCTTTTTAAATTTCTTTGAACAATGTTTAATGTCAGTTTTCCGTCCACACCTTGCTTCTTTTGTTAAATTTATTCCTAGGTATTTTATTCTTTTTGATGCTATTATAAACAGAATTATTTTCTTTCTCTCTCTCTCTCTCTCTTTTTTTTTTAGGTGGGGAGAGGGGAGGGGAGGAGGGAGTGGGAGAGAATCTTAAGAATGCTTAAGATTCTCTCCACACTGGGTATGAAGCCCTACCTGGGGCTCGATCTCACAACCCTGAGATAATGACCTGAGCTCAGATCAATAGTTGGATGCTTAACCAACTAAGCCACCCAGGCGCCCCAAATGGCATTGTTTTCTTAATTTCATTTTCAATTATTCATTGCTAGTATATAGAAATACAAATGATTTTTTTAAGAAATATAATTGATTTTTGGATATTGATCTTATATCCTGCAATTTTGCTGAACTCATGTATTAGATTTTTTTGTGTGTATGAATTCCTTGGATTTTTCTATGTATGAGCTCATGTCATCTGTGAATAAACAACTGGCTTCTGAATGGAGAATTTACCAGTCAAAAGTCCTGCTTGTGTTGGAGTGGAGGAAGTCTTGCCAGGGAACAGCAAGATGCCCACCTTGTTATTCAAGAGAAAAAGGAAGTTTCCATCTTAAGGGAATTTGCTGGAGTGTTTGATTAAGCAGCTGTTCTCAAACAGAGGAAATTTTGCCCCAGGAGACATTTGGCCAATGTCTAAAGACATTTTTGATTGTCACAACTTGGGTAGGAGGGGCAGAGTTGATACTAGCATCTAGCACATAGAAGCTGGGATGCCGCTAAACATCCTGTAATACACAGGACAGCCTCCCTTCTTCCCCTTCTCCTGAACAAGGAATTATCTGGCCTAAAATGTCAATAGTGCTGAGGTTGAGAAACCCTGAATTAAAGAAAGAATTTCCCAAAATGTCCTCCTCTTTCACTGGTGCTTCAGCTACTCTTCTCGAATCTGCAGGATTTCTGAAGAAGTATGGAATAAAGTCCAGGGAATGATTTTCAGCCCACAGGGGCTTTCTCTGACTGACTTATTTCGCTTAGCATAATACACTCTAGCTCCATCCATGTCATTGCAAATGGCAAGATTTCATTCATTTTGATGGCTGAGTAATATTCCATTGTATATAGATACCACATCTTCTTTATCTACTCATCTGTCGATGAACATCTGGGCTCTTTCCATAGTTTGGCTATTTTGGACATTGCTGCTATGAACTTTGGGGTGCCCCTTCAAATCACTATGTTTGTATCCTCTGGATAAATATCTAGTAGTACAATTGCTGGGTTGTAGGGTAGTTCTATTTTTACTGTTTGAGGAACCTCCATACTGTTTTCCAGAGTGGCTACACCAATTTGCATTCCCACCAACAGTGTAGGAGGGTTCCCCTTTCTCCACATCCTCGCCAACATCTGTTGTTTTCTGAGTTGTTCATTTCAGCCATTCTGACTAGCGTGATATGGTATCTCATTGTGGTTTTAATTTGTATTTCCCTGATGATGAGTGATGTTGAGCATTTTTTCATGTGTCTGTTGGCCATTTGTATGTCTTCTTTGGAGAAATGTCTGTTCATATCTTCTGCCCATTTCTTGACTGGACTTTTTGGTTTCTTAGATGTTGAGTTTGATAAGTTCTTTATAGATTTAGGATACTAGCCCTTTATCCGATATGTCATTTGTGAGTATCTTCTCCCATTCCGTAGGCTGCCTTTTAGTTTTGTTGTTTCCTTTGATGTGAAAAAGCTTTTTATCCTGTTGAAGTCCCAATAGTTCATTTTTGCTTTTGTTTCCTTTGCTTCTGGAGACACATCTAGCACAAAGTTGCAGTAGCCAAGATTGAAGAGGTTGCTGCCTGTGTTCTCTAAGATTTTGATGGATTCCAATCTCACATTTAGGTTTTTCATCCATTTTTAATTTATTTTTGTGTATGGTATAAGAAAGTGATCCAGATTCATTCTTCTGCATGTTAGCCTTTATTTCTTTTAATGGTCTGGTGAGGACAGTCCTGGTAGATATTAGATCATTACAGAGATGGGGAGAAAGAGGGAGAGGCTACCAAAAATGATGCAGAGGCCGGAAGAGGGGAAATGCTATAGGAGGACAAAACTCAAAGGAGCAAGAATATTGAAGGAGTCCAAAAGAAGTCACCACCAAAATGGCTACAATTGTTAGCACCACAGAAACCTGTGTTTTCAGGCAGTGGAGACGGCATATCTACCAGAGTTAGAGAGAGTACCAGAATCAAGGAAAGGACATATTACCTGTCTCTACTGTAAATAAGCACATAGAACAGGGAGAGGTAATATTCGGCCAAATTTATGAGCGATGGGGCCACCACTAACTGCCGTAATAGTGTAGAGTCCCCTCTCTCCATGTCAGAGAGGAAAACCAGTCTCTCTGGTTGCAAATTCCCTTAGGGCCACTGTCCCGTGCAGGATCCAAGGAGGGCAGGCAGGGGCCTGGACATGTGTATGTCACACCTGTCTCACTGACCAGTGAGACTTGGGAGGATTCCTGCAGACCCCTCAACTCCTCCATGGTCAGTTCAGAACCAAGTGAACACTGAAATTCTATCCAGGTGGCTGAAATTCCAGCATTATAGTTATTCATATTTAAATAATAACAATGGCTAGGCACTTAGTACTCAACGAGCACCAGGCCCTGTTCTAAGCACTTACAGACACGAACTCATTTAATCCTCACAATAGCCCTGTGAGAGAAAATTTGACAGATGAGAAAACAGAAGCCCAGAAGGGTCCAGTGAGTTGCCCAAAGTCACATAGCTAGCAAATAGCAAGAGTTCAAATTTGAACCCCCTACAGCCCGACTCCAGAGGCTGTGCTGTAATTTATTCTCTATAATGCCTTATTAAGAGTCTTTGAAATACTTTCTCATTTTGTTATTTACAAATAAAATACCAATGAACATTTCAACATTTCAATAGCATTAGAAAAACGGACAATAAGCAAGCTATTTTTTTTAAAGATGAGAAAATGACCTCTATATTCCTGTCTCCAGGATCCCTCGCAGACTGTACGTTCTTCTTTTGTGCTCCTAAATTGCCTTGGAACTTAACTACAGTACGGATTATTTTCTCAGTGATAGCTAGTTGGCATTCCTAGGGCAAGTTCAGGAAACACTTCTGTTTTCCTGTATTGATTTGTGACCTACCTGAGACAGGGACCTTTAAAAAAAAATCATCTAGTGTCTTGTACAAGGTAGGCATTCAATAAATGTTAATTGAATTAATGGAATTGCCCTAAATAAGGTCCAGGCAATGGGTAGGTTCTAATTTGTTAGAGGAGCCAAGATCACTCTTAGCAACTCTGTCAAATAGAACTTCTACAACGAAGGAATTTATTCTTTATCTGACTGTCTAATGTGAGAGCCACTAGCTGCATGTGGCTAGTGGGTACTTGAAATATGGCTAGTGGGACTGAGGAACTAAATATTTAATTACATTTAATGTTGGTTAACTTCAAATTTAAGTAGCCACAGCTTTATAGTATTAGATTTTTAACCAAATAATTTAACCCAGGTCCAAATTTCTAAAACCATTGCCTGAGATTGTGAGCCTTTGTTAAAGTCAAGAATGCAGTTCTAGTAATGATAGATAAGAGCAGTCATAGATTGACTCAGAAGAGAGTAAAATGATGTTACCTTCTAAATGGTTTTATAGTAATCATGCATTCAGACTATCTCAAGTAAAATAAAGTTCTAAAAAATTACCATGACAAAGATCTATCAAAATTTGAAATGTACATACCTTTGAAACTGCAATTCATTTTCTAGGAACTGCTTCTATTCTGACACACACAAGGATAGTCACTGAAACACTGCTTGTAATCATAGCAAAAGACAATCTAAAAGTTCATATGTGGGGCGCCTGGGGGGCTCAGTCAGTTAAGCATCTGCCTTCAGCTCAGGTCATGATCCCAGGGGCCTGGGATGGAGCCTGGCATTGGGCTCCCTGCTCAGCGGAGAGCCTGCTTCTCTCTCTCCCTCTGCCTGCTGCTCCCCCTGCTTGTGCTCTCTCTGTCTCTGACAAATAAATAAAATCTTTAAAAATAAATAAATAAAAGTCCATGTATGGGAAGTGGATAACAAAAACCATGTTAGGCAGAACAACAATCCCCCCAAAGATGTTCTGAGGCTAATCCCTGGTATCTATGCATATGTTACCTTAATTGCAAAAGGGACTTTCCAGATGTAATTTAGTTAAGTATCTTGAGATGGGGAGAGTATGCTGGATGATCCAGGTGGGCCCAATGTAATCACATGAGGGAGGCAAGAGGGTCAGAGTGAGCAAGAACAAGATGTGGTGACAGACACAGAGTCAGGTGACAGGATTGCTAACTGGGGCCGTGAGCCAAAAAATAGGGCAGCTGCAAGAAGCTGGAAAAGGCACCAAAGTGGATTCGGCCTCACGCCTCCAGAAGGAGTGCGGTCCTGACAATACCTTGCTTCTAGGCCAGTGAGACCAATTTTGGACTTCCGACCTCCAAAACTATAAAATAATTTGTAGTAATTTGTTACCACAGCAATAGGAAACAAATAGGTACTTTCATATATAGTGGAATCCTGTGCAACCATTACAAAGAAGGAAGGACACCTATCTATTTTCCTATGGGAAGATCTCCAGGATATAGTATTAAATGAAAAAAATCAAGGTCCAAGACAATGTGTATATTGTGGTCACCCTGGGTTACACAAGATGTGCACAGGGGCCTGTATTTCTGGAAGGCAAAACAAAAGTTAGTAGTAGCAGTTGCCTCTGGGCAGGGGCACGCGGGAGAAGGGCCAGTCTTCAAACAGCCAGACTTGAAGGTCAGATGGAAGCTGAGAGAAGAAGGCCAAGGTCATGGTGGAAAAAATAGACAGGAACTCCATGTCCAGAATTAGACCGTTCAGAAGGAAGAAATCGTACTTCTTTCTTAAAGAATGCAAAGAAGGAAGTGTCAGAGGGGGACTTTAGTTTTGTGAGCTGGGAACCTAGAGCAGGAAATCTAAGGTAGTTAGATTAAATCTAAGCTGGAGCTAATTATTTAGTGTGAACTGCAGAAAAAAGGAAACCGTCCGCCGTCACTCCTGCACACTAGCGTGGTTAGCACCCAAGACAAGCAAACCATTCTACCGGTGCTGGGGGCCTCCCTCAGCAGCGGCTATGCTCCACTCTCTGCAGGGAGGGGCCTCCCTTGGCCCTGTGGAGCCTGGGGGGCCCCCTGACTGATGGGGCCCCGGGGGGAAGGAGCCTCGTTAGGGGGGCTGAGGCAAGTTAGCTCTGGGAAATGTGAAGGAATGGATTTTCGGGTTCGGTTCCAGGTATGAAGAAACAACTTGTAGGTCTGATATCAGTTAGTGAAGGGAGGTGGTGATGACCCCTGACCCTTGGGATCCAAGGTTTCTCAAAGCAGAGGAAGAAAAGGAGAGAAACCCCTAGGTCCTAAAAGCACACAACAGCAGTTACTTAACATTTGAATCATTTAATCATTCTAAACCTCAGTTTATCTGTGAATAGGAATAAGTAATGATACTTCTGTGGTGAAGGTTAACAGAGCTTGTCACTGTGCTTGGCAAATACTGTGGCGCTCATTATGTTACATACAGAGTACTCTACGAGCTCCCTTAATCTTCCAGACGGTTCCATCAGGCAGCGTCATTATTATTTCCATTTTACAGATGGAGAAACTGAGGTACAGAGCTCTCAAGCAGCTTGCCAAGGTTATTCAGGAATTCAGGAGCAGAGGCAGGACTTCTTAGGCAATTTGGCATAATAGATTGCATGGTTCTCGTAGATGGAAAAAAAAGGACAACTGTCGTGATAATGGCTGCAATGTAAAGGGACCATTCTGAATGGTCTAAACTAAAGTTTAGAAGGATTAAGTGATTCAAATGCTTAGTAGTTGTGCTACTGTGACCCAACGTGTGGAGCTCAGGTGTCCCCACCAAAGGGATTCAGACAAATGTCACTAGTCCACCTGCCCGAGGGACAGATCAGTGTGGCTGTGGGTGCTGGTGGGAGTCAGAGAAAAGGGGTCACCTATGCATGTCTGGGAAGATGACAGGTCCAAGGACAGCCCTAGGTGCTCTGGGTTGCTGGGACTCCCCCTGGATGGGCCTGATGTGGCTCTAGGACAGGGGCCAAAGCCGAGTAGCACCATGATGGCACAGGGACCCTACAAAAGCCACAGGAGTCTTTAGGTGAGGCTGCCAGGGGCCAACGCTGAGCCAGCAGGAACAAAAGCCATTATAGGGCCCTTAGCAATTCCTGGTCTTGCTTGGGTCAGAAGGAGGAGAGGCGTGGGATCTGGGACACAGAAGAGAGAGCCTCATTCCTCATTAGCCCTCTGCCTGGACCCTAGCATGGTGGTCTGGGGAGGCACCTGCTATCGCTCGCACTGCCATCTATCACACTAAGGGGGCTCTTTGAGTTCAATGGAGTTGAAAAGTTGGCTCCAGCTCAGCTTCAGAAACCACAAAAGAGTGAAAAGTTTAAAGCTACACCGTTACCAAAATGACATTAGTACTAAGGGGCATAGAGCAGGTAATTAATTTAATAACTGGCAGAACGTAGAAAATGTTTTTGTTTTGGAAATAGGCTCATTTATTTGCCAGGCTAGTAGGTCAGACTTGCTTAAGTTTGAACTCATTTCTTTCTTCTTCTTTTTTCTCTTCTTGCCTTAATCTTGAGTCTGCTCTAGAGTTATGTATCTATAAATTGCTTCTGGAAGTTGTACTTTACAAAAATGTTTCAGTATGCAGTTGACCTGTTTTGGGGTCTATTAAACATGTTTTATTGGTAAACACTTTATTTTTATTAATCAAATAGTGGCATGGGGAAACAAAATAAAACGGGGGGTGGAGCGAGGAGTCTATAGATTGAGGAGGAATGTTGTCCTCTGCAGTGAGTGTTTCTGTCATTCCTCTCACAACAGCAGTGGTATTTCCACTGGTAGTGGTGTTGGGGTGGGGATGAGGGTTAGAAAACCATCCCTAGGCCAAGCCAGGTGAGAAAGGCAGATGCAGTGAGAAGGTGTCCATGGGCTGATTACAGAATAATTTACACCTGCCAGAAGATCTTGAGATTCAGCAGGCCCGATTAAACAGGGAGGCCTACAAGATCCAGTGTAGAGGCAGGAGGGAGCCTCCTGTTTGTTCCAATGTATTGCCACGGCTCACTCCTTGCTGCCGTGACAACAGGCTGAGAGCTATGTTGTGATAACTCTTAGGACTCAACCTTTGATTCTACCCTGTGGACCTCCCAATACTACCTTGGAGTAGGAGGACCTGCCCTGCCACTCACTTCCTGGTTTCATAGTGCATAATTCGGCTTGGTGGAACCTTTAAAGCTTAATCTTTTAATATCCAGGCCAGGGAACCTGAATGAGTTGTACCCATCTCAGTTGTATGGCTTCTGTTCAAAGACAATTGTAAAATATTGAACAAATCAAATAAAGGATTATACTGAATGACTATTTAGAATACCAGAATTGCATTTGACTATGTGAGTAATAGAAACCAGAGAAGCAGTGGTTTATGTAATATGGGAATTAATTTTTCTCACAGAATGAGAATTCCAGAGTAGGCAGTCCAGAGCTGATGTGGCAGTTCGAGGACATCATCCTAGCATGTAACCCTTATCCTCATGTTCATAAGATAGCTGCTAGAGCTCCAGCTATCACACTGTGCTCATGGAAGCAGAAAGAAAGAAAAGCCAAGTAAAAATGGTGTCCAATGGTTGAGTCAGTAAGGTTTTTTTTTTTTAAGATTTATTTATTTATTATGGCGGGGAGAAAGAGTGAGCAATGAGCGGGGGGGAAGGGCAGAGGCTCTCAAGCAGACTCCCTGCTCAGCGCAGAGCCAACTCAGAGCTCAATCCCAGGACCCTGGGATCGTGACCTGAGCTAAAACCAAGAGTCAAACACTTGACTGACTGAGCCACCCAGATGCCCACAGTCAGTATGGTTTTTAAAAAGCTTTCCCAGAAGCTCCATCCAACAACTTCACTTATATCTCAATAACAAGAACTTAGTCATGTGGCTACCCCCTATGTGCAAGGGAGCCTGGGAATGTTCGGTTTAATCAGGACACACTGCTTCCCTTGACAAAATCTGTTCAGGAGCAGGGTGAGAACAGACGCTGGCTAGGTAGCTAGGAGTCTCTGCCACAAGATGTCTGTGAATGGATGCAGATGTGAATTGCTGGAAATGATCACATCTAGAGCAGAAGCAAGCCCACAGAAGAAGCCTGAGGTCTGTCCATTAGCTTCCGAAGGCTGGCAGATAGTACTGACAGATGATAATACCACCAATCGAGCATCTGTGGAAGCCTACACAGTAGGAGGTGCATGACATTAAGTTGGGAACAAAGGAATCAATTCATGGGGTTGTCACCCCTACTCCAAGGATGGAACCCATGAAAGGTCATATAGGATAGGACTAAATGAGGTATTACTTGAATGAGCCTGCAGAGTTTTGTCAGTCTGAATGTTTGTCTTCAGTAAATACATATTTAAATGAGAATATTATGTCAGTTAAATGTATATCAAGTCTCTCCACTATTTCCAAATAAACCCTTCATGTCTTACAAGTTGGTGCCACAGGTTAGCTAAGCCTAATGTAATTACTTTTTCAGATAACTGAAACATTCTTTCAAGCAACAATTAACGATTACCAAATATTAGTGGAGATCTTATGAAATCTTACTGCCTGTTTCATCCACATTTACTAAATAATTTAATGTAATGGAATATTTTTAACTGGCTGCTACTTGTGTAGAAAACAACCACCCCTTCACCATCACACACACACACACACACACACACACACACACACACACACACACCATGCACACACCACACACTGCCTCCTCCAGCCCCTAGATATAATGAAGAGACATTTTGACAGAGTGCTGAGCTATTCCTATTTCACGGAGAACAGTTTAGAACCAGCAGTTACTCCGGCCCTTGGGTTATACTCACACGTTTTATAACTTAATTAAGATAATTGAAATGTATTTACCTTTAAATCATCACCCCAAATTGCTCTGCTACTTGAATTATTATGCTTTTGTGTGTTTCTGTGTATGTGTATACCTTTCTTAGCATGTCCTATTCTGGCAGCAACCTTCATATTTGCCGTTTGGAAACTGCTGTGTCCATTAAAGTCAGAATACCTCATTTATTAGCCTGTGAGCCAAGTAAAAGTAAAAAGCTCTGAGAACTTTCAAACATTGATGTTGAATGTGCAGACTGGTAAATCTGCTTTGGAAGATGGTTTGGCAGCAGCTACTAAAACTGAACTTATGCATAATCATGGATCATAGTCATGTCCATCAACCTAGAGATAGCTTCATCTACATCCCCATGCTAGGACCACTCCAGCCTTCCTTCCCTTATGACAAGTTAGGCCTTGTTGTTGACACCCCCCTCCAGCAGTGGCCCTCCCATCAGCTACCTTAGGCAGCCTGCCTCAGCCCATCAGAGGCATGCTTCTAACTGGGAACCTCAGCGGGAAAGATGAGGAGACTTGGCGTCTTCTTTTCAGTAAGCTCACTAAACAGTATGTAACATGCCCGCACTTTCTCCAGAAACTTTTATTTCGGATGACTTTGGCATCAGTATCTAGTACTCTAAAGCCCAACACAAACTGGCTTAGAAAATAAGGGTGAGTCATTGCCTCATGTAACTGTTAAGACCAATGTGGGCTTCAGGCACAGTGCTCTCAGAGTTCCAGTTCAGTTTCTCTAAAATCTCTCAACTCTGCGTTCTGCTATGTTGGTTTTATCCTCAGGCAGAAGTCCCTCATTGTCATAAGATGTGTGCTAGCATCACCTGGGCCACATGCTTCCTTGTTCAAGTGAGATGAGAGCTGGCCTCCATCCAGATAACCACGGAATAAAAGCTCAGAGCTCAATTCTGATGGAACCTTCTGGGCATATGCCCTCCTTCTGAATCATTCACTTTGGTAACAAGACCCCATCTGCCTGCAGAATTGAAGCCCCAAGCTACAAAAAAAAACTGTTGCACCTTGTCCCAGACTAATGGATGCTTACTCTTACTATGTTTACATAACTAAAAGGATTCACTCAAATGGCTCATTCCAGAACAGAGAAGGTATGCTCCCAAGTGATTTTGTATCCTCATGATGTCTTAGAAGTAGCAATGTAAGGCAATTTTTAAATGCCAGCTTCCCTTCTAAAACATAAAGTTCTGCCTCACTGTTGTCCCAGACGTAACACCCACTCCCTTCTCCAAGAAATCTAAGGACATTTGGTGAAAAGATGACCACACGCCATAACATCTGCAGCACTGGATTCAGGGATAATAATAGTAATGCCTCATCTTTGATCAGCATACTACAGTTTTTACATGTGACATCTCACTCCGTCTTCGGGCACCGGTAGGATGCTGTGCTGTTACATCCAGCTTGTCGATAAGGAAATCTCAGACAGACTGAAGCAACTGACTTAGCCAAGGTCAACGGCTTGTAAGTGACAGAGCTACCATGGGGATCTAGGTCTTTTTGATGCTGAACTTTTCCTCTAATTAGTCTTTAGGACCAGAGAACAGAGTAAGAAAGATAAGAAAGATGCAGATTTGATTGTGGATCAGAGGGATGGGAGACTGAGTGGGGGGTGTCTCTGCTGTAGGACTTGGAGTGAACCTTAACCACAAGACAGAAAGCTCTTTTCAACATTTGCTTCTGCCGCCCCCCCCTTTTTTTCTTTCCCAATTTCCTTCTTCCTGTGTTTCTTTCTCATTTTCTCTGGTGCAACTTTCTCAAACACAATACCAAACACTTTCCATGCCCAAGCCCCATTCAAGAATCCATCCTAAAAAAGAATGGGGAATGGAGGTGATGAGGGGAGCAGGTGGAGAAAGGTGAGGGGTGCACATGTTTGGGGAGGAGGTGTGAGTGGGGGTGGGTGGGAGAGAGAGTAAAGAGAAAGAAATTGGAATCATGAATTGGCTCTGATACCAAAGGTTAACTGTAATCTAAAATGTTAGATTATACATTGTTAAAGAGAACTAATGCCTTCAAGGCAATGTGCCTTTGAATTGCAGACCCAGAGGTGAGGACAAATCACAGATTGGAAAGACCAAACCTATGAACTGAAGAGTTTTATTATTTATTTATTTTTATTTATTTATTTATTTGTTTTAAATAAACTCTGTGCCCAACATAGGGCTCAAACTCACAGCTCGGAGATCAAGGGTTGCATGTTTTACCAACTGAGCCAGACAGATACCCCATCGTTTATTTTCTTAATTTTTATTTTTTTAAAAAGATTTTATTTATTTGAGAGAGAGAGAGCAAGCGAGCAGGGGGAGGAGCAGAGTGCGAGGGATAAGCAGACTCCATGCTGAGCTCAGAGCCCAACATGGGGCTCGATCCCAGGACCTGGAGACCATGACTTAAACCGAAACCAAGCGGCAGAGGCCCAACCAACTGAGCTACCTAGGTGCCCCGCGCACCCCCCACCCCGTGGTTATTTTTAAAGTATAGCTAGACACTGGTCAGGCACTGTAAAATATTATCTTTATATACAGCACTCATTAGATAAATTTGGAGGACTCACATACTCAGCTTGTTGAAAATTAATTATCTTAAGGCTCTGATCTGCAATGGAAATACGAGAGGAAAACTGAGAACCAAGAAGTGTTGGAGCCTGGAGAAAGCCCTTAGCAACTATTCTTCCCACTGATATGACCATTACCTGGGCAGCTCTGACATCACCTTGGAGATCTGTTTAAGGTGCAAAGGGTCCTTTCTGAATTATTTGCACCAAGGATTAGATTGCATGTAATCTCACAGTGGTGAGAAATTTAGAAATAATTAATCCCAATACTCTTGGGCTATTGTGACAGTAAAAGTAATCTAATTTTTGCACTGTGGCATGGAAGGAAAAACAGAGATTGCCAACTAGTGGCTCAGAGGTGGCCTGCAGATGGGACTTGCTTGCCTTCCAGTGTCTTAGGAGACCAGTGCTCTCCAGTTCATCCCAGTCCCCACCATTCACAAAATATATACATGTGCACTCACACCCTGCTGTCTTCTCTCATTGCTTCTCCTGGCTGGTCCTTTAGGCTTCTTAGTTTGAGACCTCTAAGATAAATAAAAAGTCATGAAATAGTTGGGTTACTATAGAGAGGAAAGAATCATTTATGTCAGCAAAAGCAAAATGAGATGAAAATTATGGAAAGTTAATTTAGTTATAAAAGCAAGGGGAGAAGGACTTCCTGGAGGTACCCTTGGAATCTGGGTCTGTTTTCTGAAAGGTAAAAGTAGCCACCACATGGGTTCAACCCTAGAAAAGTAGGGCCTGAGTTGCAGAGCCCTTTGAGATAGTGTTCAGCAGGGCTATATGTTCTGTGGCTCCAGGAATTAGAACTGCAACAGAAAATATGATTATGCCAAACAGTTGGCTGAAGCAACATGGTTAGAGTCATTACACAGACAGGGGACAGAGACAAAGAGCATTACAAAAGCAAACAGTCACCTTTCCACGTGATAGGTAATGCCTATGTTCTCTGCTCCACCTCAAAATCAGCAGTGCGAAGGTACACAATGAAGGGTAAGTCAGGAACCAGCCAAAGAGCAAAACAAGGGTACCTTTTCAAAGACTTACTTCTCTACTAAGTTCGATTTTATTTTATTTTAAAATTTTATTTATTTTTTTTTTTAGAGAAGGGGAGGGGGAGCAGGGGGAGAGGGAGAGAGAGAATCTTAAGCAGACTCCATGCTCAGCAGTACAGAGCCCATGTGGGGCTTGAGCTCACAACCCTGAGATCATGACCTGGGCCAAAATCAAGAGTTGGACGCTTAACTGACTGAGCCACCCAGGTGCCCCATATTGGGTTCAATTTTAAAATAAGATATTAGGGAACAGGAATAAAAGGACATTCCAAAGGAGAGTGAAAGGGAAAAGACAAGCCAAGAGTGTCAATACCTGGTGGAGGCCCCAAAGCCTCTCCATCAATATCCCATCCCAACCCTCAGTGCCCTCTCCTACATGCATTTGGCAAAGTGGGACAATTTTGCCCCTCAATCTTTTTTTTTTTAATTTATTTAAATTTTAGTTAGTGAACATATAGTGCAAAATTGGTTTCTAGAGTAGAATTCAGTGATTCATCACTTATATACAACACCCAGTGCTCATCACAAGTGCCCTCTTTAATACCCATCAACCATCTATCCCATCCCCCACCCACCTCCCTCCATCAACCCTCAGTTTGTCCTCTATTGTAAAGAGTCTCTTATGGCTTGTTTCCCTCTCTCCTTATTCCTTTTCCTCCTTCCCCTATGCTCATCTGTTTTCTTTCTTAAATTCCACATACAGGTGAGACCATATGGTATTTGTCTTTCTCTGACTGACTTATTTCACTTAACATAATACACTCTAGCTCCATCCACATCATTGCAAATGGCAAGATTTCATTCATTTTGGTGGCTGAGTAATATTCCATTGTGTATATATATAGATATAGAACCCACATCTTCTTTATCCACTCATCAGTTGATGGACATTTGGGGTCTCCCCATAGTTTGGCTATTGTTGATAATGCTGCTATAAACATCAGGATGCACATACCCCTTTGAATCTGTATTTTTGTACCCTTTGGGTAAATACCTAGTAGTGCAATTGCTGGATTGTAAGGTAGTTACATTTTTAAGTTTTTGAGGACCTTCCAAACTATTCTTAGAGTGGCTGCACCAGTCTGCATTCCCACCAACAGTGCAAGAAGGTTCCCCTTTCTCTGCATCCTCACCAACACCCGTTGTTTCTTGGGTTGTTGATTTTAGCCGTTCTGACAGGTGTGAGGTTGTATCTCATCATGGTTTTGATTTGTATTTCCCTGATGATGAGTGATGTTGAGCATCTTTTCATGTGTCTGTTAGCCATCTGGATGTCTTCTTTGGAAAAGTGTCTATTCATGTCTTCTGTCCATTTCTTAACTGGATTATTTGGTTTTTTTGGGTGTTGAGTTTGATAAGTTCTTTATAGATTTGGGATACTAGCCTTTTATCAGATACGTTATTTGCAAATATCTTCTCCTATTCCATAGGCTGCCTTTTAGTTTTGTTGACTGTTTCCTTTGCTGTGCAGTAGCTTTTTATCTTGATGAAGTCCCAATAGTTCATTTTTGCTTTTGTTTCCCTTGCCTCCAGTGACATGTCTAATAAGAAGTTGCTGCAGCTGAGGTCAAAGAGGCTTCTGCCTGTGTTCTCCTCTAGGATTTTGATGGTTTCTTATCTCACATTTAGGTCTTTCATCCATTTTAAATTTATTTTTGTGTATGATGTAGGAAAAGTGATCCAGTTTCATTCTTCTGCTTGATGCAGTCCAGTCTTCCCAACACCATTTGTTGAAGAGACTGTCATTTTTCCATTGGATAGTCTTTCCTGCTTTGTTGAAGATTAGTTGACCATAGAGTTGTGGGTCCACTTCTGGGGTCTCTATTCTGTTCCATTGATCTATGTGTCTGTTTTTGTGCCAGTACCATACTGTCTTGATGATGACAGCTTTGTAATATAGCTTGAAATCCTTTCCCCTCAATCTTAATGTCTGTGATGGATATGAGCATGGTCCTGCTTGTGGCCAAGAGGCCAACTTCTTCAGATTCAAGGGGAGAGAATGAAAATGATACAAAACACCCGAATCCAGGTATGATATTATGTTAAGAGCAAGGACTCTGGGGGCACCCGGGTGGCTCAGTCAGTTCAGCATCTGCCTTTGGCTCAGGTCATGATCCCAGAGTCCCAGGATTGAGCCCCCCATTGGGGGGGGGGGGTCCCTGCTCAGCGGGGAGTCTGCTTCTTCCTCTCCCTCTGCTCCTCCCCCCACTCATGCTCACTCTTGCTCACCCACTCTCTCTCTCTCTCAAATAAATAAATAAAATCTTTAAAAAAAAGAGCAAGGACTCTGGAGTCAGACTTGAGTTCAAATTTTAATTCAGCACTTATTAGCTTTATGGGCCTCAATACATTACCTTATTTCCTTGGGTCTTATTTTTTTTTATCCATAATTTGGGCATAATATAGAGTTTAAAAACTGACCTGTTAAGATATCTAGTCCAGGGAGCCTGGGTGGCTCAGTTGGTTAAGCCACTGCCTTCGGCTCAGGTCATGATCCTGGAGTCCTAGGATCGAGTCCCGCATCGGGCTCCCTGCTCGGCGGGGAGTCTGCTTCTCCCTCTGACCCTCTTCCCTCTCGTGCTCTCTATCTCTCATTCTCTCTTGCTCAAATAAATAAATAAAATCTTTAAAAAAAAAGATATCTAGTCCAATGCCTGACACAACAGTAGGCACTCAATGAATGGGAGTAATTGTTATTTAAAATAATCCTCATAATGAACTTGAACATCTGTGAATGGGAAAGGTGTCCTAGTCAGTCAAATGAAAGGAGAGCTAGTGTCAGATCTCATGTCATGGCTCAGTGCCTCCCTGCTTATCTTTGTTGAGTTGAATGGCTTTGTCTGCATCAGCAGTGACTAGGAAACCAGGGCCATCAAAACCAATGAGACAAGTGCCTGTTAGGGGCACAGGGCAGTGATACTTCGCTAGACCTAAAAAAAGGTCTCATCAAAGGTTGGGCCACAATCATGGGAAAGTATAATGGTTGTAATCTATCCAGGATGAGAGATGATTGAACACTATCTTTTCCTGATGCTGTGTAAGAGAAGAACAGTGATACATTGTTAGAAATTGCTTTAGCACTGAAAACTGAAATCTTAGTGCATTGCCTTATCACAGTACTGAGCTATACCCCCATACAGCTTGTACTGAACACTACATGCAGGCAGGATGAAAGATAGTGCCCTTTCTCAAGGAGACTAGGACTTGTGGCCTCCTAGGTAGAATGCATTCATCCCATGGTGGGAGCCAGACATACTCTGGGGTGTGGAACGAAGATATTAGACCTTCCATTTCTTTTTTTTTTTTTAAGTTATCTTCTTAAAGTGTCTGATTTATTTTATAATAGACATATTATATTTGAATAGGAGTGCCTGTATATAACTTATAAATATAAATATTTATGGGATCAAGGTTTAAATTTTTTTTATTGGAGTTCTTGTTTTTTTTTTAAAGGTTTTATTTATTTATTTGAATTGATGGAGTTCTTGATTAAAAAGGTTTGGGAACCACTGGTCTAGAGAAGAAAGATCAGTAAGCCAATAGTCAGAAATCTAATGCAGAGGGAGCCTGGCTGAAGCATAGATAAGTATGTAGCTTAGCTGGGATGAAAGAGGAGGCAGGATGCTGGGAAGGCTTCCTGCAGGAGGTGACAGGCTGAGCTGCTGAAGTGTATTTGGTGGGAAGAGAGTGGAAGTGGGGAGAATGTTTCCAGCAGGCTATACAAACATGTGTAAAGGCAAGGGGGCCTGTGGTGGACAATGAGTGCATTTTGAAAACTAGGATAATTTGGTTCATTTTGAACTGCCAGTATATGTACTGCATTCTGTAGAGATCCAATTATGAAGATCATTGAATAGAAAGCTATTCTGATGGTGAGGCTTGGTGCTGAGGGATTCTAGTGGGAAGGTGAGATCACGGAGCAGTGTTTCCAACTTGATCCTCTACCCAGTCTCCCTTGATACTTGTTTGAGTCCTAGAGGAGAAGGATTGCCAAGTGGGAGCTGACAAAACCTCAAAAAGCTAGGACAAAAAAGATGCTAGGAGCTTGGAAGGGATAGAAAATCTTCAACACTGGGCATTGTTGGGTCAGCAGCAGTATGCCTAAGGACACATGCCTGGGCAAAAAGCCTGTGCAGTCTTTTCTCAAGCAGTAGTGCCTTAGTGACTGATTACAGTCAAGAGCAACAAGAGTGATCACCTGAGTGAGCCCAAGGTGGAAAGAAGGGAAATGGCAGACACCTGAGCCAACAGGGCAGTATGTAGAGTGCCCTGAGCTGACACGGCAGGCACTAAGAACCGGTTCAGGAGGACCTTGCAAAGCATTTGGTGTTCCCTCATTGGAGGAGAGACTGTACTTGTCTTATTCAAATTGTATCCCTCGTATCTTGCCCAGTGGATCAGCCTAGGCGGATGTACAAATCCTGGGGTCACGGTCCATGCAGTGCCTATATAAGTAATGCCTTCTGGGGTTGTGTAGCAGGAGCTTGCATAGATGTTCAATCAAAATATGTTGAAGGAACGAATGAAATCGTGATTGGCTGGCTGCTCTTATGGCCATAGTGAAAGCTTGGGCTAGGTGGCCAAACCCCATCAGATTTGGATTTGGCGCTATCATCCGGGTGCAGTACGGCAGACTGTAGTACAGGAGTAAACCCAGGATGCTCAATTAGAACTCCAGCCATTGGTTGAATGTTTCATTAATTTAGTTCTGGAGAAATCCTGCAAGGAGCTGGAAATGGAAATGCCGTAACTATGTACATAGTTAGTGAGGCAGAAGCAGCCAGGTAGAGGGCTAAGGGACAACACCCATGAGGACTGGTCACTGGAGGCATCCAACTAGAGAACCCCTATTACTCATTCTAAGGCCAACACTTAAATCTAGGCAGAATGAGACTGGGGACCAAAAAGAGAGTTAATCACCAAAGAGCAAGGTAAATCTGATTCATTTCTGAGCTGGAGTAAAATCAATACAAAAAACTTGAAGATTTGGTTGCATAAATATTAAACAAGAAAATCTGGAATAGACATCATCTTCCTTGGCAGGTGAAGCCTAAAGAAAACATCCTGTCAAGACAAAGGTTGCTGTTGGCAGAAGTGGCAGCCTGTGTCTTCAAGAGCTGTCATTTTTTTTTAAGATTTTATTTTTTTATAAAAGATTTTATTTATTTGACAGAATGAGAGAGAGGGGGAGGGAGGGCACAAGCATAGGGAGTGGGTGAGGGAGAAGCAGGCTTCCCACTGAGCAGGGAGCCGGAAGCGGGGCTCGATCTGAGGATCTGGGATCATGACCTGAGCTGAAGGCAGACACTTAACCAACTGAGCCACCCAGGCGCCCTGAGATTTTATTTTTAAGTAATGTCTACATCCAATGTGGGGCTTCAATTCACAATCCCGAGATCAAGGGTCGCATCGACTGAGCCAGCCAGGCGCCCCAAGAGCTGCCATTCTTATAAGTGGCCATAGAATGGCATGAGCAGAAGAAGACTGAGTTCCTGATCTGCTCAGTCTATGTCGTGGTGGTGGTAAAAGGAAGGCTTCACGGCACTTACTACAAGCTGCTTATATCCAGTAAACCTGAAAAGCAACCTAAGAGGGACCTGGCCCAGAAAACCTGAGAAAGCTAGAATTGAAGGCAGTGTGGAGAGTTAAACTCAAAACGGATTCCAGGAATTTAAGGAAAAAAAACAGATGAACATTGGGGAAGGGAAGGAAAATACAATAAGATGAAAACAGAGAGGGAGGCAAACCATATTGGACTCTAAACTGTAGGAAACAAACTGAGGGTTGCTGGAGGGGGGGTGGGTGGGGGGATGGGGTAACCGGGTGATGGACATTAAGGAGGGCACTTGATGTAATGAGCACTGGCTGTTATATGCAACTGATGAATCACTGAATTCTACCCCTGAAACTAAAAATACAGTATATGTTACCTAAATTGAATTTAAATAAAAAATTAAAAAAACAAAACAAACAAAAACCAAAACAGAATCCAGTGTTCATATACATCCTCTTGTAGTGCTAACAGATGTCCATGCTGGGCACAGGAAGTGCAAGGTTTTATCAGAATATCCCTAAGTTAACCAAGCCCTGTATGTGGAGGCCAATTACATGAAGCCAAATCCTCTGGTGGCTTCGACTGGCTCCATTAGACCAATGGATTCACACTTGGCTGGCAGGGCACCAGCCCATGGTCAATAGCCATGCTGGATTTTGGGAGATTGCTACTGGATCCCAAATCATTTGTAATGCTAAGTACCAAGCTATGGGGCCACTATGTCCATACTTTGTCTGGGTCTACACATCGGGAGGCACAGTACTCTGGGGAAAGGCAAATGGTTTGCAAGAAAAGGGTCTTAAACCCAGGGAATGCTTCTGGCTATAGCCACTATCCTATCCTTCTGACTTCTCAGTTCTCTCACTGTCCCTTTCCTTTGAAATATTTTTACTACCCAAATCAGGCAGACAAATGTTTTTTGTAAATGTAGGGGTATATCAGCCATCATTTTCTCTTGCACATAATAGGCTGAAATGTTTATTCCCTATATTTTTATAGCCTAGTGTTGACACTATCTGAAGGGACACCCTTAAAAAAGACTTTTATTTTTAAAAATTAAAAAAAAAATTTTTAAGTAAGCTCTAGGCCCAATGCGGGGCTTGAACTCACAACCCCGAGATCAAGAGTCACATGCTCTACCAACTAAGCCAGCCAGGCACCCCTAAAAAAAATACTTTTAAATGTAAGAACATGATGGTAAGCAAGCTACTGTAATTTTTTAGAAAGTTGCCTGTGGTTACTATACCTTTGTTCTTTTATTGTCTACTGATGCCTGACTGAAGGCACTATGAATACCGAGAGGAACCTCGCTGTGTGGGCCTGGGGAGAACACACTCCATACCCTGGCCTCAATTTATTTACCACATCTACAATATCAGTGGTTCCTACAGCCAGAGTATCTTCCCAAATCTAACAGACCATGATTATGTATCTAATATACAGGCCAGAAATGCCTAGAGTGTGCAGATTAAAAAAAAAAAATGAACAGAATGTCCCAAAGGTAGAGCTTCAGTTCATATAAGAATTAGAGTGGAGAATAAAATGAGTCCTTACAAAATATTACGGTAAAGGTAAAAAGGTAAGGTAAAGGTAAAAAAAAAATTAAATCTTAAAGCTAAAAAAAGGTAAAAAAATTTAAATCTTAAAAATTAAAAATTTATGTTATTCTGGCTTATTTCATTAAAAAGCTCTATTAAGTTTGGCCTATCACTTGTGCACTCGTGTGCACGAGTGAAACCCAGTCCCCGTACTTCCTTGTCTCTTACCTGCACATTTCTGGCACTTTCCGTCTCTGAGTCTCTTGCCTGGAGTTAATAATTCCATGTAGACAGTTTTTTTTTTCTCCAGAGGACGGAGTTGCTACTTCTCCAAAGCTCTTGATAATTCCTAGATACTGCATGGTGGTGGTGCCTAACACTTATCTCTGGGGGAAACTGTTTTGGCACCAGCTTGGGGCTGAAGCTTTTGCACTGCATTGCCCTGTCCTGTTACTTGGGGTAGCGTGTGGCTGCCAGATATTCTGCCTGCTCTCAGCTGAAGGCCTTCCCAGACTGGGCAGCTGAATGCACTGCCCAGCTGCCAAAATTCTAGAATTCTAACTCCTGCTCTTTAGACCCTTGTCTGGCCCTGGCTCCAGTCTCCAGCCAACCGGGTCGCTGGCTCATTATCAGGCCCACCCAGGCCCTGCCCCCACCCACAAATGGGCCCAGGAAACCATTCCTGGCACCAAACTGAACTTCAATGACACAACTGCCCCAGCCTCATCCAGCACAACTCTTATCTCAGCACAAGTCTGTCTCCTTGTGAGCCGGGCAAGAAGAAATAGAGAGAAAAAGGGGAAATGCCATGGATGAGGGAACTAAGCATCCCCAATCTCTGTCAGATTGTAAAACTTTTGTCCTGCCTTCACTCTAAAAATGCAAATGAAAAATATTAACAATCTTAGTAACAACATGGGGGATGAATATAGTTTATGGAGAGGGGAATATTATTTCTGTATGTATCTGCACCTAGGGTAAGTGAAATTTGTCCTAAGGAAAAGTGCTAAATTCAGTATACCTGTATTAAAAAATGCACTGTTGGATCATAAACTGCCAATAATGTGCTGTGTTCCTTAGGCACCTGGGAAAGTGCTATCAGAGATCGCACACTTTGCAGGTAAAAATATGAGTGTGGGGTGCCTGGGTGGCTCAGTCGGTTAAGCCTCTGCCTTCGGGCTCAGGTCCTGATCCCAAAGTTCCAAGTTGGGCTACCTGCTCAGCGGGGAGCCTGCTTCTCCCTCTCCCTGCCGCTCCCCCCTGCTTGCCACTCCCCCCCTGCTTGTGCTCTCTGTCAAATAAATAAATAAAATCTTAAAAAAAAAAATGAGTGTAGCTGGGGTTGGGGTTGGGGACCAGAAAGTAACCGATTCTTAGCAAAATGCTACCAAATTCAACTTAAGTGTTTAACTGGTCAACATTATGGTTTAAATGTGTAATCAAGATTGATTGTAGGAGTCTTTTCTCTTTTAAATGAAGAGTAAATATGTCCCTTGACCTTGTTTTTACTCCTAGCCTTAACCAATGCACTGTCCTTTCTGCTGATGATCTTGCTCTCAGAGAGATGGATGAGTCAATTCCCAGACCTGAGATAGGGCAGTGGGGTGCTCTAATTTGGGGAAATGAGATCATTTTAGTTTTTGTTTTCCCAAAAGGAGCAGGGAGTATAACAAACGTGATACATATGTAAAACACGGGCAAATGCACTTGACAATCAAGAAATCTATTTTGAAATTTAAATAAAGCTAAGATTTTCTTTTGGCCTAGAGGGAAATTTCATTAAAATCAATTAGTTAGTACAAACCTCCAGAGAAAATGACTTTAAAAAAAAAAAGGTTTAAAGAGTAAGGTGCACACAATTACCTTTCCTGGGTCCCCTGTGAATGTCAGTGTCACATCTAGACAGGTGGCCAAGTGCAAACAAATGCCCCCGAGTGGGGCCTGGGTAACTCCCTGAGTTCTCATCGCGGGATGCATGTGTAATTAATAGATGTGTATATATCAAGAAGGTAATATACATAACCAGGGAAGCTCCAAACAGACTGCATGTATTACCAACTGTGAAGGGCAGGCCGACAGAGATAAAGTTGGTGGCAGGAGCTCGCAGGTGAGGCCTCGGTCCAGGAGCCGAGGTTGGGGCCGCACAGCTGTTGCCGCGCGCCCTGGTCCCTCCTCCCAGCTGCGGCGGCCTCACCCCCCACCCCCACCCTCCCCCAGCCGCTCCCGACGCCGCCGCCGCCGCCGCCGCCTCCCCTCTGCCTCCCGGTCTCTCCTCGCTCTCCTTCATCGCTCTAGCCCCCTCTCCCTCCGTCCCGTTCTCTCCGCTCCCCTCACCCCGCCTCTCTCCCCCTCCCCCAGCCCCTCCTCTCCTCACCCCACCCTGCCTCCCTCCCTCCCTCCCTCCGCCCGCCGGCCCGGCGCTCGCAGAGCCGACACCAGGGGGGCTCTCGATGTAGCACCATGACAGGCATCGCCGCCGCCTCCTTCTTCTCCAATACCTGCCGATTCGGGGGCTGCGGACTCCACTTCCCCACCCTGGCCGACCTCATCGAGCACATCGAGGACAACCACATCGGTAAATGGCCCGGGGGTGGGCGGGGGTGCCGGGCGCGCGGAAACTCCTGCCCAGGCGAGAACCCCAGAATGGCCAGGGGTGGCCGGGAGGGAGGCAGGCGGCGGCGGGGCGGGAGGGTGTGTGCAAGCCCCGGGCGTGGGGGTGACGGGATGCGGAGGCGCGAGGTGCCTGGGGGGCGGGGAGCGGGCCGGGGTGGGGGAGGGGGCGGGCGCCCCGAGGTGCCGGGGCTGGCGGGCGGCCGGGCTGGGGGATTCCGAGGGGCGTGCGCGCCGGCGGCGAAGTGGTGGGAGTGGGGGGTGCGCCGCGGCGGGGGCGGCGGGAGGAGGGACCGGGCGGCGGGGAGATGCGGCGGCGGGGCCGGGCGCCGGGGAGGGGGCGCGGGGCGGAGGGCGCGGCTGGGCCGGGCGGCTGGCGCTGGGCAGGGGCGCGGAGTTAGTTGGCCCGGTGGTCGGGGCGGCCCGAGGCGCCGAGGGGCGGCGTTGGGGGGGCGGGCGCTGCACGCCGCCCGCTGCTTCCGCCCGGGCTCGAGCTGTCAGGGCTCCGCGGCGGCTGCAGCCGCTGGGAGGTGGGAGCGGGGGGGGGGCGGGGGTGGCTCCACCGCGGCAGCCATTCCGCTTCCTCCTCCCGCCGCCGCCGCCACTGCGTCCTGTCAGCGCGGGTTGCTAGGTGTGGTGCGTCGGGAGGGGGCGGGAGCCGGCGGCCGCGGGCGGAGGACGCGGCTCTAGCCCTCCTTTGCCCGCGGCCGGGCCGGGGACGCTGGCCTGGGGGCCCTGGCCACCCGTCCCTGCCCTGGCCTGGTGCGGACGCCGGGGCGCTGCGGGCTTAGGTCCCGGGGACGCCCGCGGGCCGCACCCAACGCCTCAGGCCGGGCGGCCCCGGAGGCCCCTGCGGCTGTGTCTGCTGGAGAGCAATCTCCCGGGGCCGTGGCCGGGCATTTAAATGTGCCCCGGCTCTGAGATTTGCCTTTCCAATGGTGCTAGGCCCGAGGTGCGCCGGCTGCGCCCGGGATCCGTGGCGGCGGCCTGCGCAGCGCCTGGGGCGCGGGGGACTCGGTGGCTGCGGGGGAGGGGTCGCTGGCTGCTTTCCCTTCCTGCCCGAGACCCTGGGGCCTTTCAACAAGTCCTTGAATTCTCAGAAGTCCTTGCACGCTTTTACATACTCCTGTCCGGAGTTCCTGCGTGGGGAGATGGGTCGGGCTCATTTGCCTCTGGCGATCCAGCCACCTGCAGAAGGTGTGGCTGGTGCCCACGAGTTGTCCTGCGTGGGCTGGAAGGTGAAAGGACCGCGTGATGTCCCATCGGGGCTGTCTAATATGGAGAACCTGTGAATTAACCCCAGAAAGCCATTTCCAAATGAATGCTGTGGATTCATCCATGTGGATGCAACTCACGTCTCTACAAAGTTGTGAGAATAAATCACGACTGCTGTGTATTTATGCACGAATAAAATGAGGCCGAGCCTTATGGTCTTTGCTTAGTATAATCTTTCTCTTTGCACACAGTGGGTGCTTATTAAGCTTTGATTGCTAGTTTAGCGTAGGATATGAGGGGCAGGGGCATCTGGAATGGGAAGTAATCATTGAAAATGTCTACCGAATGTCTTTGAAGAAATAATCCTGATGAATAATTGTCCAGGTTTTGAAACTTTTAAAAACATCGGTATAATAGTTTCTGCCATCTCCTCTGATAGAGGTGTGAGAGAAAAACTAGGCAAGTTTTGGTAGTCTTAAAAGCAGGAATTTAACGGAGTAGCAAATTTGCTGATTCATATCATGATTGAATAGCCATAACCAAAGGTACTTAAAGGATAAATCAGATTTTCATGATGGGCAGTTTAAAATAATACTAAAACTCCAGTAATGCAAAGTTCCAATAGAAATTTTGTAACTTCAAATTCCTTTCCTTTCAATATACAGAAAATAATAGAAACAAATAATAAATGTGTATTACATAAATATATAAATAGATAATATTTCCCTACTTAGGGAGGGCTGTCATTGCCTATCCCATTCACTTTAACTAAGAGTTAGGATAAACTATAGTTAATGTAAGGTGAGTAATAATTTTCCCGCATTGCCTGCCTACTGCGACTAGCTGGTTAAAAGAAAATATCAGTTATATATATTAAAATGTGTCAAAGGCAGTTATTCTTCTTGAGGATTTAGTTTATAATCAAGTAGATGATTTTAAATGGTGGATCAAAAGAGCTTTTTAAGTTTGTAGAAATTGTTAGTATTGGGTAAACATTTTTAAAGGTTCTGTAAATTTTCTGAAACTCAGCTTTTAAGTAATGGTCATCCCCAAAGGGCTAGTCTTTTAATGAAAATATTGAAGAATTAAGTTTATAACAATAGTTATGACTTAGGCACACTGTGTGGCAAGGCTAACAATGACTGTACTTTGGAATTAGTTTAAAACCAGCCAGCTTTATGGAAGATAAATGCTAAAATGAACAAACACTTGAAATTCCCAGAGGGAAGAGATGAATTTAAACTATTGGGTGCCTTTGCTGAGCAGAGGCCCTTTGCTTTTAAAGAGAGGCCTGTATGCACAAATAAGAATTGACCTGGAGAAGAGTAAAAATATCCTGATTAGGCCTGTATGCACAAATAAGAATTGACCTGGAGAAGAGTAAAAATACCCTGATTAGTAGGCAGTGACACATAAATATACTTGATGAGGGGACATGAGTGCAGATATATTGGACCAAGCATTTAGTGAAAGTTCTCTATGTGAATTAAGGGATATTTATTTATTGTTTGTGGTTCAGTCTATAAATTTTCGGAGGCAGACGGTTGTTTTTAGTGATTGACTTTCTGATTGTCCTTGTTATTGAGTGGCCACATGAAAAAGATGCATGAAAGGACTACTAAAAGATTTATTTTAATATTGTCTTTCATTTTTTCACAGAGCTTGTTAATTTAGTAATCATAAGAGTATTAGAAATATGCTCAGGTGGTAGTTCCATCTTGGGGACCTTTCTGAGTTATTACTATTTAACTACTAGTCAGAATCCTTAGGCAGTGTTGACAGGAAGGTTTGTGGGACTATGGCGTGGTTCTTGTTTGAAGATTTTTCAAGGCCTTTGGTGTGCAAGGCCCACAGTTTTCATTATAATTGTAATACTTAGTTCAGATTAATTAAGTGCAGTGAGTAGAGAAAAGCTATCTCTATTCTGTTACATATGTGCATTTAGCTCTTGTTTTTAACCATTTTCCTGTACCCATAGGAACAAGGATTTGGGGCTGTAGGGTCAAGGGAAGTGTGATTTTCCCCATCCTCTGTCTTAGCTCTCTTCTTCCTGGAGGAGCGCAGCACCTGTGTTCTGTGTTCCTGGGTTGGTCCTTGCCTTTCATCGCTGGTCTAGTACTGGAGTAGCCTGTCTCCCTGTACAACCCTGGTATAACAGCGGAAGCCCTCCCCTCAGCTGAAATTGCCTAGAAATCCCATAGCCCTGCGATTGTGAAGTGTTTCTCAATCAGCTTTGCTCTCAATTCATTCATAGCCCAGCTCCGTTTCCTGGAGACAGGAAAAGCTGATCAAGATTTGTTTGCTTCTTACTGTGAGTAGATACTTGAGTTTGTAGAAACACTCTTGACATGCACAACCTAGATAGGTGAAGCTAAACTGGTAACTAGGAATCACAGAAACACCAAGGGCACTAAATTTAGCACTGAAGGTCAATGTCACAGACTCATGAAATGCCTGCTCTGTCCGTGCATCTCAGTGCTGAGAAATCTTTTGACTTTTGGTCTCAGAAAGGGAACTGTTTAATCATTCTTACTAGATTTGATTATTTGGTACATTTGTAAAAGTACCTCTGCATGTTAAATTTATTTATGTAATAATATATATTTAGTATCTATTTTATACCAGACATAGTTCTAGGCCCTTGGTATTTGTTGGTGAACAAACAAAGATCCCAACTTTGGGGGGTTTATATTCTAGTGGTGGAAGATAGACAGTAAACACTCAGCATAAAAATAAATTAAATGGGATGTTGAAGGTGGTTATGGGAAAGAGAGAGATTAGAGCAGGCTAAGGTAGATTGAGAGGAGGAAGTGTTAGAATTTTTAATTGGTTGGTCAGGGTAGGCTTCACTGAGAAGCTAAGAGGTAATCCAAAACCTTGACAGAAGTGAGGCAGTTAACCATGAGGACATAGGGGGAACATCAGGATCCAGGCAAACAGAATAGATAGTGCAAAGGCCCCAAGGCAGACTGCACCTCTTAGACTGGAACAGAGAATCTGACCCAGTTGAGTTATTCTTGTGATGGTACTCGACTAAAAGGTCACTTAGAGCTTTCCCCAGATGTTAGGAGCCTCAGCTTTGCTATTGTTGACTCAGATTTTCCTGAAGAGGCCCCATTAGGAGATGAAGTATTGTTGACCTAATGGCTTACAGTAGCTGTAATGACTTGTAATATAATGACTTGGTGGTTCTTGACACTGAATGTCAGCAGGTTTCTTGTGAGTTTCTTAGTTTCCTCATTTCCAAAACCAAGAGGAAAAATCCATGCTGCTTCATTTCAGAGGGTAGATTTGTAAACCATCTAATTAGTAAAGGTCAAAGTCCCTGGACAGAAAAATAAGGTACTTATTGTACTACCAATGGTGTAGAATTCAGCTTCAACAGTAGTTTAGTAAATATTTGCATTATCTTCTTAAAGTAGCACCATAGTATGCTGAATAGGTAGGTATATGTAATAGGTAGTAGGCCCTTATTATCCCTGCTTTATAGGTGAACAGATTGAGACACAGAAAGGTTACATAACTTGCCTTAAGTTTCCATGGCTGGCCAAGTGTGAACTGGAATTTGGATTTCAGACCGGTAGAGCTGGGCCTATGCCAAATTGCCAAATGGGTGAAGAACTAGATAATACCATCCCTACTTCCCCTCTAGACACAATTGGTCTGTGTTCCTTCTTTTGAAAGTAGCTCTGAACTCTCCAAGTGAGGATCATTTGAGAGGCAGCAGAGTGAACACAGCATGTTTGGGTTTGAATATACACCTCTGACACTTGTCAGCCTCCCTGTGCCTCAGTTTCTGCCTCTGGACAATGAAGACAGTAAATAGCACCTACCCCATGCAGTGGCTGAGGAGGATTAAGTGTAAAGTCCTCATTTACAGTGCAGTCGCCCAGTTTCTTGCCATTTTGTGTATTTACTGTATAAGTCTGTTTGTAATCCTACTATGAAAGTCTACGGTAGAGGTTAACAGAATGTGGGTTGTGTCCACCTACAACTATGTGAAATCATGAGGCCCTTCCCAGGAAAGATTGTGCATAGGAAATGGAAAACCCTTCAGCAGTCCCGCATTGGGGTTACAGGCTCTGGCCACTTTCTCTTCTCTGTGGCCAGAGGTACTTCAGATGCTGGCAGAGGCCTTTGCCACTGTGGACTGGAAAGTGGTGTCAAGGCCAGTGGCCTCCAACATGGCCTTTCCTTGTGGCCTGTATTTATTTGGAAAAACCCAGGATTAGAAAGAAGCACTGTGCTTTGAGCTTGTGGGCACATTCCTATGAGGACATTTCCTGTGGGGAGAAGGAATGACTGAAGGAATAAATGAATGAATGAAAGGCCTGTCACTGCCTGCCCTGCTCTTTGCCTGTACCCTGTGGCTTGGCGGCAAGGTGCCCTGCTACTCCCTCCCATAGTTCCCAAGAAGGTCCCAGGTATGGAGCCAGGTGAGGCTTCAAGTGCACACGTGTGCGTGAGTGCGCCTACATACCACACACAGTGTAGGGGAACCCTAAATCTAAAACCTCACAGCGTTCTCCAAAACCAGTTTTCCATTTGAGCCAGTTCTCACCTGTAAACAGTCAGCTCACCCTTTATGGACTGTTGCTAGTGAACATTCATTCGATCTCATAAATTTCACAAGCTTCTGATTGTTTTCTTGTTGTAGTGTCCATGTTCTCTGATGTGTGACTGAGATGCGCAGACAGAAAAACTGCCTGCAACTGACTGGTTGACAAAAGCCTTCATATTTGGAAAATAGCTTCCTTTAGAATGCCTATATTTTGGAAACCTCTCCCGTCGTGACAGTACTAGAGATGCAAACTGCTGGCTGTTTTCGGAAAACCCGATTCTTCCCAGTGATGACAGTGAAGAAGCCTCACAGCTGGAGCAAGCTGGTGACATTTGATGTGAGGGGCTTTCCTAGGACTGTCTCGAAGCCAAAGGCCTCATGTTTTAGACTGAGATCCGAGAAACAGGACAATGCTATCAAACCCCTTAAATATCCTCCCTTTCTTTCTAGCTTTTGCTTTTAGGACAAGAACCAGACCCCACATTTCTTTCTTTCTTTTTTTTTTTGTGAGTCTTTTTTTTTTTTTAGATTTTATTTATTTATTTGGCAGAGAGAGACAGCGAGAGAGGGAGTGCGAGCAGGGGGAGTGGGAGAGGGAGAAGCAGGCTTCCTGTGGAGCAGGGAGCCCGATGCGGGGCTCGATCCCAGGACCACAGGATCATGACCTGAGCCCAAGGCGGACGCTTAGTGACTGAGCCCCCCAGGCGCCCCCCAGGCCCCACATTTCTTTATATTTCTCTCCCCCACCCATCCTGACCCCTGCCCTCAGATTTTGGCAGTGCTGACATGGCCTGTATGCTACTGAACTTGCTGGATTTAAGATAATATATTTTGTTTCATGATGAAGTAATAGATATGCTCCATGTAGACCTTGCTCAAGTGTTAAATAGCACATGTTGTTTATTTAGAACGTGAAAATCAGAAACTGCAAATGTCAGAAATTTATTGGACATTTGTTTGGAAAAAAGCAAGCCTTTCAATTTTAACATGCTAAATCAGTTTAAAGAAAATTGTATTTTCCCCTTGCACTAAACACTGCAGTGTTGCGGTAGTTTTCATCTATTATTATTTTTTTAAAGGCCAGGGGCAAGCAGGGACTACATTAATGGATATTCTCTTTAAGGGTGAAGTCTTCCCAGTAGCGCTCTCTCCACTCTGGCAGGAGTCAAAGTGACTCTTCTTGGGTCACTAACTCCAGACTCTCTGTCCAGCATTGATAGTCTCCTAATGGCCAGAGTGGCTCTTGCCTGGCTCACCCACTGGCCTCCTAGAGGAAGCCTTGTTCATTGTCTGCCAGGCTATAATGGTGACTTTCTTCTGAGATGGATCTCTTTGAGGGGACAAGATCTAGATGCCATGTTTGAATTATTAACGTGGAACGACTCACTGTTTCTTTGGTATTATATAGAGAATTGATCTATAAATTTACTATATAGATAAATGACATATATAGTGTGTAAAATACATGTATATATATAATACATTCTAAATGATATATTTATGCATGTATGTGAATATCTCTACACCCACATGTATATATGCATTTACATATATATGTGTGTGTATAATACATTTATACATTTATATCTCTACTCTCTGTCTCTCAAAATCACTATGTATAATGAGGATTACCACACACGTTTTTTTAAAAAGATATTTTATTTATTGAGAGCACAGGCAGGGTAGGGGTGGGGGCAGGCAGACTCCCCGCGGAGCAGGGAGCCCGATGCCAGGCTCCATCCCGGGACCCTGGGATCACGACCTGAGCCGAAGGTAGACACTTAACCACCTGAGCCATCCAGGCGCCCCTACCACACACATTTTTGAGTATTTACTATATATGCTAGTACTTAAGACAGTACTTCCTGTTTCCAAGGAATTGAAATTTATTTGGAAAGACCAGATATGTACAGACTGAGATAAATGATGAGTAATTATAGGGACCACAGAGATTTATTGTGAAGAGTGAGGCTCATGCCCCAGGGCCCCACACGTGTACAATCCATGTTTTACCATTTATGAATACATTCCTAGGATCCACACAGTCCTTTCCAAGGTCCTGGAGGAGCCCTAGCAGTGTGTGTAGCAGTGTGTTCTTGGGATAATAACTTGTAAAATTTGGAAAAGTAAGATTAACAGCAGTTGGTTAACATTTTTCTTTTCTACCCTGACTTCCCCTCTGTAACATATCTCCTTGGGTTCAGTGACCTTGGAGTTGAGAGTATTTTTGAGATATAGCTAGGGGGAACTTGAATTTGGGACATATTTAGTTTGGGCTTAATGGTACATATTTCTAGGATTCATGGTCATCTCGGTGTCTAGTTAAGTTATTCGTAGCTATCTGAATATGGGAATCACTTCGCAGGAACACCATCCACTGTGCCAGCTCACCTGGGGCCCTTACACAAAGGGGCAGGGCCAGAGGTGGTATTGCAGTAGGAATGTATACTATGACATCTACCAGTAGGAATTAGTTTGAAATGTGGGGAGCCAGAAGCGAGTCTGGAAAATTCTTCTGTTAAATGTGTAAAATTCTAAGTAGGGAGTTCAGTTCTTATCTAAGTGTAGTTAATATGCAAGTTCCTTCTGTTAGGAATATACTCAATAATGTAATATAGCATGTAACATATAATTATATTATATGACTATTATGTTTTACACATATATACTTATATATTATGTTATTTATATATTATAAAATTATATATATAATTATATATAATGCAGTGTGAGATAGTATACATTTACAAATGCACTATGTTTTTTATAGAAGTTCTGTGTTTAAGTTTCTTGCTCATTTGGCACACGTGTTTATGTATCAACAACAACAAAAAGTATTGACAACAAACTGGTTAATGAGTGTCATCAACATGGGTGCCTGGGTGGCTCAGTTGGTTAAGCGACTGCCTTCGGCTCAGGTCATGATCCTGGAGTCCCGGGATCGAGTCCCACATCGGGCTTCCTGCTCAGCAGGGAGTCTGCTTCTCCCTCTGACCCTCTTCCCTCTCGTGCTTTCTATCTCTCATTCTCTCTCTCTCTCAAATAAATAAATAAAATCTTTAAAAAAAATGAGTTTCATCAACATAAAGAATATTTGAAGTCCGTCATTGCATAGGAAAGCTTGAAATGTCCTGAATTCTTATGGCTCATATATGAAAGAAAATTAATAAAGGTGTTTATAAGTTTGATAGTGATCCTAAAAATTTATATGGCTTTACCAGTAAGGAGCTGTGAGGCTGAAAGTAACTTTTCTGAATTATCAGTAATTAAAAGTAAGTACTGATCACCCAGACTTGAGGAAAGACTGATTTATGTTTGTGCCTTATAGAAAATGATATTAATATAAATCATTGTCATATGAGAAGTAATCACAGAATATGAAGCCCAAAAGAAGTATTTATAGCAGTGTATCAGGTGGTGAATTCACATACTGGTTTCTTATTCTGGATTTTGATTTAGTGATGTTTTGGTAATGTTAGCTTTTTGTATTTTGTTGTGATTTCTTAATCTAAATAGATGATGATTTTTGTAATCATTTTGTATTTGTAATGTTGTTTTTTTTTTTCCATAAAGAGTCTAAAGCTGCAGACCTCACAAAACATGGATCCATTTCTTGGTACCACTTAGGGAGTCACTACTGTGTGCCAGAGATTGTATTAACCAGTTTTCATACAATATTTAATTCACCCTCATTGCAAACCTATGAAATAAACATTATTCCATCCTAGAAGTACTTCCAGTTTGGAGTTAAATACGTTATCTAGTGAAATATGAACCAGAATGTTTATTTTGGTAAGATTATAAAACAAATATTTTCCTTCAGAGCAGAAAGCCTCTCCTACCTCAGAAATCATATAATTGGTCCTTCCCTCTTTGTCCTGTAGGACCTGCTCACCATACTTCAGGGTAACCACTTTTATACTTTGCCTCCCACCAAACACAGCCCCTACCTGGAGGATGGGCCTTGTCATCTTCCTAGGGTCTTCCTCAAGAAGCGTTTTCAGAAATGAAATGAAAACAAAAATTGAGAAGTGCTTTGGATGGTAAGAAGAGTAAGTTCAGAGGTAACTTCAGGTGGTGAAAAACATCTTTGAAGCTTATCTTCTTTGGAAGTGTGCATGTATGAGGAATAATATGTTTATGTGTTTATATGTATGTTTATGGCAGACACAAATACCAGTTGTGCAATTAGCCCAAGCAGTTTATATTAAGGGAATTTGAGGAAGACTTTGTTTTTTTAAGTAGATTTGAAAGAGAAATCCATGTCCTTATTTTCGTCCTTAGGAATTGAACTTGGTGAGGCTTGTTCCACTTTGAGGATATTATGAAGCTCAGTTGAATGATTTCTTGCCTTACAATATGTGGTTGCCTAGAACATTCTAGGACTTAAACAATGCTGGGACAAAAGCGTATCTTGCTTCCTCTGACGTTTTTGCTGGGGCAGTTTGGTATAAAGGAGGCAGGGGGCTTGCGGGGAGGAGAAAGCTTGGACTGTAAAGCAGGATTTTGAATCTTGAATCTAACTACCTTTTAGCTTTTCTAACTTGGACAGTTCTGACAGTCTTCTTGTTTGTATAAAATAGTAACAATAGCTACTGTTTATTAACCATCTACTAGTGAGGCACAGGCTAATTGCTTTTTATGCATTGCTTAAGAAAGCCGCATTTGTCCCATTTAACATGAGACATAGGTGAAGATATAGAGCAAATAATATAGCTTATAGTGCATAGCTAGAAAAATGTTCAGGGGAGTAAGGGTAGGCTTTGCTCTCAGGTGTCCTCCTATACCTTAGTACCTGCTCTTTACAGTCTATGTTGTGGCCCTGTACAGGATATTTACATTTTAATAAAGGCTCTTACATACCTGAGTGTTTCACATACAGAAGAAAGGTTGGACTTCCAAAGGCAGCAATTTGGATCGTTGGGGAGATGCTTTGATAACCTGTCTTCTGGTAGAAATAGAAATGTTTCCAGGGGTACCTGGGTGGCTCAGTCACTTAAGGGTCCGACTCTTGGTTTCAGCTCAGGTCATGATCTCATGATCATGAGATCGAGCCCCACGCCAGGCTCTGTGCTAAGCTGAGTATGGAGCCTGCTTGGGATTCTCTCTCTTTTCCCTCTGCTCCTCCCCCCGCCCCCCCAGCTCATGTGCACTTTCTCTCAAAAAACAAACAAATAAATAAGATTAAAGAAAAAATGGAAATGTTTCCAGACTACTGAAGATGTTTACGGTGATTGGGAGGGTCCATGAGCATCCCATCATCACAGTAACAATAGTGGAACGAATAATTTGGCAGTTCTAAAGTGGTTGTAATTACTGAATTGTCTAAAGGTGCTAACTAGTTTTCTCTCCCTCACAGATACTTTACTTATCTGGGGGTGGGAGACTCCTGACAAACATAATACCTAACACTATACACACAAACTTCTCTTTTAGTTTAGGTTTCCAAATTAAAGTATTGGGATTATGTTCATGTGCATTAATTTAAAAATTTGTTTGGACCCATGATAACCTAATGGGACCCAGCCAAAAGCACTGTAAATGAAGAGCTGAAATCCTAGTTGCCTGGGTATGTGTAGAGCCTTTCCTGCTGGACACTTCCCTGGTGTCCTTCACAGAGCGCTTTTCAGGTCCTATTACTTCATCACCAGGCCTTAAACAGCTGGTGCAGGAGCACATCTGGGCTTAAATTGAAGCACCGTTTTTCTTACCTAATCATTCAGCGAAAGTCTCTTGAATGCTAATCCAGCTGCCTGATTGTCAGTACATAGTGTAATTATATAAGTAATGGCAAAAGCAGGGAAATTTGTAAAGACATATTTGTACAGCTTACCATTAAGTAAACTGAACAGCATGGTAATAAGCATAAATTATGCCCATGCTGCTTCAGGTATCAAACATCAAATGAAAGAAATGGGGTATTGAAGTTTCCTTGTAAGCTGAGGACCTATTACAGAAAGCCTTCAGCTCAGAAATTCTAGATGAACTTCTCTAGGCCTCTCCTTTCCCCAGCTAATCTCACTTTATTGAGATAACTGACAGACTGGTGGACTGTGGACTAAAATTCCTCTTCAGGGCTCAGCAGATCTCTTGTGGGCATTTATTTCATAGGCCCCAAGCAATCTATAAAGAGTTTCAATTTTAGATCTTTACCGAGGAGATCTTTTGGTAGGATATTTCTGATACTAGACATCTGGAGTTTGGCACCAACTCATTGGTTGACAGTGTTTGCTTTAAACTAGTTTAAGTCTCGATGTTCTGCCTGAGCTGGAAACTCCCTTTTGTATGTTGGCCTCACTTCAGCACTGAGCACTTTCAGGGGCCCACACCAAAATATTTGTTTGAAATATGGGAACACCAGACAAGAAATTTGGTTAAGGGAAGTTATATGGACATTTCACATCAGATGTTAGAATAAAGAAATAATACTTTGTCAAAACCTGGAAAAATAATGGCACCTTAAGTGTTAATGTATTATATTGGAAAGTAATGAGAATTATTCTTATCTGTGACCTGCGGCAATCAGTCCTACTGATTTATAAGTGCCTGTATGGCAGCAGTTTTCAACATGAGTTGTCATCAGAATCACATGGGTGAACCTGGAAAAAGTAAGGATCGCTGCCTGGCTCCACCCGCAGAGCTTCTGATGTGATTGACCGGGGGCGATCTGGGTCTGAGCGCCTGTCAAAGTTGATTCTAATTTGTTGTCAGAGTTGGGAACCAGTTGGTTTACACAAATGGAATAACTAGCATTGCAAAGATTGTGGATTTTCTTTTTTTAAAGGAATAACGCTTTTAAAGGGGTGTGACCTTTTTGGGTTTCAGTTCAATAAGTGTAATTTTTAGCTTTACTGGAGGCAAGCATTTAATGTAGAACAGTTTTGAAGACATGATACTATCTCAGATATGGAGTTCGAGCAGAAATGCCCAAACTGGGAAACCTTCTTCTAAACTTCTCAAACTTGATGCCCTCAGGACACAGTGTCTGAACAAAGTGACCAAATTCAGTCTAGTTGGGAGTGGTTCCCACCACTCTGGCAAACTAGAGGGAGCCCTGGCTTTGCTTACAAAGGCAGCTTCCACTCACCTGCAGCCCAGTGTTGTCAGGTTGGAGTGCAGGCAGTTGGCAGATCCTTGTCCTTATTTGGGAGAGAGAAGCTAGGAACTAAGATTTTTACATGAAATCTCTCTTCTTGTACTGGTTTGCAACCAGTATAGATGGTTTTAAAACATTGTGCAAGAAAACTATTCCACTCCTGCTCATCACTGTATTTAATAAGATACTGATGATAGGCATGTGTTTTAATGGAGTATGTATAGATGCTTGAGATGCACAGTAAATGTTGAAGACCGTTGTTCCCAGCAAAAAAGCTATACGGACTACAGAAGGTGTAATGGAAAGAATAGTAGCTTATAATTTTGTTTTGTTTTTGAATTTCCATTTCTTTTCAGGAAATGGTTAATTTTTAAAATGAAAACTTTGTGATTTCAAATTTTTCTTTCATACTATACAAAATTCTAAAAAATGAGCTTAATCCTGAAAGTATATTAGGATCATTATTGGGTGCATTTTCTCCCCCTGAGGAAAAAAAGCAGGACCACTCAAATACTCTATCCTGCGAGTTTTCATCATGGCAAAAAGATGATTTCGAGCAGATGAATTTGAGCACTGTATCAATGAAAAGCCAGGAGGAAACTTAGAGGTGATCTAGTCCAACTAGCTAATTCCGTAGATGAAGAAGCCGAGGAGGTTAAAGTCATGAGTGGGCAAGAGTGCTTGGCCAAGAGGAGCCGAGAGAACAACAGTAGAACAGTGGTCCAGCCTGTGGTTACAGGAGCCAACTTACCTCACTTGAGATCCTGGCTTTGTTCCTTCTGTCAAATATATAACCTCTCTGTGCCTTAATTAAAAAAAAAAAACTTTAAAATGGGAATAATGGTATATATATCAAGGTGTGGTGAGACACCACATTTATTTGGTATGTGAGCTGTTGGAACTCTGGTGAATTCTGAAGAAAAGAAAGCTCTCCAGTGAGCCCCCTTCCTTGCCTTCTGGAGGAAGCTGTGTGGGAGGCTTTCCTGTGGAGTCGTGGTATGGCCCTGAACCCTGCTGGCTATGTGACCTTGGCCAAGGTTATTTAACTCATCTGGACCTCAACTTCTGTCAGATGAAGATAGTATTTATCTCAGAGTGTTGTTATGAGGATTAAATAAAAACACGCATATGAAGGGCCTTGCAGCTAAGGAAGCATCCTGTAAATATTAATGCTAATATTACTGTACCATCTTCTTGCGTCCATGATGCTGCTGCCAGTGCCACATTCCGCAGATTCTTCTCTCCTCTTTATGTTTCCATAATATGATGGAGAAGAAGAATCAAACTAACATTACACATTTCTGTTTTTTGTTAAGCATTTTTACTTTGAGATATTTGATGAAATTTGATTTCCCTGGTAGAGTTTTGGTTTGTATTTGTATAAGTCATACTGAGCAGTCATAGGAATCCATGAGCTGTTAAAACATTCCACACACAAATTCTTGCTGTTTCAAAATATACCAGCCTTAATTTAGGATTGTTTATCCAGATTTAAGTTTTTGAGATGTTAGATCATGTGATTAGAAAAATGACTTCCATATTTGATAAATACAATTTTCCATTTGGGAGAAAAGGCATTTTGAGAGTCTAGAGAGGTTTATTAAACTATATAAACAGAAAACATAATTTTTTCATGTTGCACCAAGCAATGGAAAAACAGGAGATGATTTTGTATGTATTGTTTGTAAAGGTTTATTGTGAATCATTCGAGAGGATTTGTGGGGCTTTTATGAAGCAGTCCAAGAACATGACTATAGGAATCTAACCAAATGCCATGCTCTCCTGGCTAAGTGGCCTTGCATCTCTTTAATAACAGTCCTTGAAATGTCACATACTCAAATGCTGGAAGCTTCTCTGGGAAGTTCCAGGATAGGCCTTGTTTTAGAAGGTCGAGTGGCAATAGTTGAGTTGTGTACTGATTGCAGAGAATATTTAACTTCTTTGTTTCTAAATGGTATTTGACAATGACTGAAATAATTTTCAGTCCTACAGAATATACTGCCAATGGTTTTCCCCCTTAAAGAGTGCACGAAGATCTGATATAGTTAACCAGCTGGTCCAGGCTTATGTGACTTCTTTGTAGTTGAATAAGGAAATGGTTTCCAGCTCTGTTGTTGAGGGTCCCTTTAGTTATTTTCCTTCTCCCTCCACATGGATTCTGTGCATTGAGAGATTTTTGTCCAACAATCTGATTTAATAAGTAAATGCTTTCTTTTTCTGTTTTTTTTTCCATGCAGCGACTTTTAAAACTCCCGTTTATACATTTAGTAAATATTTATTGAATGCGAGCTATGCGGACACTCTCCAGGAGCTGGGTTAGTGTAGTGAACCACACACAGTCCGTGCTTACGGGAGCAGCAAGAAAAAAACACAAATCCATAAGATAACTTCCAAGTCATAAGACTGTCACGAGAAGACAGAGGTTGGGAGGCCTGTTTGAGAGGTCTGGGATGGCCTCTGAGAGGAAGCCATCTCGGAAGGGACCTGAATGAAGGAGGGGCATGAAGGAGCCGTTCAGGTCTCAAGGGGGACGAGTGTTCCAGGCAGTAGGACCAGCAAGGACAAAGGGTCAGAGCAGGAGTGTCTGGTATGTTTTTCTTTTTTTTTTAAAGATTTTATTTATTTGAGAGAGAGAGAGAGAGAGCACGAGAGGGAAGAGGGTCAGAGGGAGAAGCAGACTCCCTGCTGAGCAGGGAGCCCGATGTGGGACTCGATCCCGGGACTCCAGGATCATGACTTGAGCCGAAGGCAGTCGCTTAACCAACTGAGCCACCCAGGTGCCCGTGTCTGGTATGTTTGAGGAGCAGCAAGGAGGCTGGTGTGGTGGGAGAGGATGGAGAAAGGGGGAAGTGGTTGAGGATAGGATGGCAGCCATTGTCAGGACCTCCAACAGAGACCTGTGTGTCAGCCAGTGTCACCAAATAGAGTTAAAATAATTCCAGCCACGGGGCGCCCGGCTGCCTCAGTCTGTGGAACATGTAACTCTTGATCTTGGGGTCATGAGTTTGAGCCCCACATTGGGGGGTAGATCGTACTTAAAATAAAATTTTAAAAAATCTTAAAATTAATTCCAACCTTAACAATGATGTGGAATGTTGTGCAGGTTTATTATGGTTATAGTTTCCACTATGCTTTCTGTAACATTCAAGTCACTCAAGGACTCCATTACCCACTGCGAAGCCACGTAGAGATCTGGGAAACTAGCCTCTAGATCTCTTCAAATCTAGTTCACTTTTTGTTCAATCCTAAGAATCCCATTAATATTTCAAAATCTAGGGGCACCTGGGTGGCTCGGTCATTAAGCATCTGCCTTCTGTTCAGGTCATGGTCCCAGGATCCTGGGATCGAGCCCTGCATCGGGCTCCCTGCTCCGCAGGAAGCCTGCTTCTCCCTCTCCTACTCCCCCTGCTTGTGTTCCCTCTCTCACTCTGTCTCTCTCTGTCAGACAAATAAAATCTTTAAAAAAAAAATTTCAAAATCTATAGTGAAATAAAAATTTTTGACTAAAGTCATTCATTTGACTAATGTAACTCATGCAGTGTTTGCTATTTTATTTTGGAGTGGGAGTGAAAACAAGGATTATCAATAATCATGATGCATTAAACAATAATGTTTGGTACATTTCCTAACCTGTGATCTGTAGATTTCTTTAAAAAATTTTTTTAGGAGCTTCTTGAAATCTTGCTAGACTTTAGTGATGGGAGTATTGGCAGTACCGGGGGTGGGGGTTGGCTGTGGGGAGAAGAGAGGAGGAATGGTCTTGGCAATAGTAACCTAAAACATATTGACAGAAGGACAGAAAAATTACTGAGGGAGATTATAGGGACCATGAACCTCAAGATATTATTTCACCATCAGTACTCTTTTTATTCTGAAATTTTAGTATTTTATGTATCTCTTCCATGAAAAATAGATCCTGGTTTCTCTTCCACATCTGTATCATATGGGGAGACATTAGCATAAATATTTCATTGTCAAAATGAGCTTTTGTATTTATTGGGGGTATATGAACCTGTTCTCTACATTTTTTAAAGATTTTATTTATTTGAGAGAGAGAGAGCGTGAGCAGAGGGGAGGGCAGAGGGAGAGGGAGAAGCAGGCTCCCCGCTGAGCAGGAGCCGGACACGGGGCTCCATTCCAAGACCTGGGATCATGACCTGAGCTGAAGGCAGACGCTTAACCGACTGAGCCACCCTGGTGCCCCTGTTCTCTACATTCTAACCTGCCAGAATCTTTTTTCAAGTAATTGAGAAATGGCATGTTTTGGGTGACAGGATGCCTGTGCAGTCCAAGGGAATAATCACACAGTATGCTTTACCCAGAAATACATAGAACTGTAATTGAGCCTTTCCAGTTGATGTAAAATGATGATGCCATTAGTCAGCTACTGCCACAGTAATATAGCCCAAAACTCACTGGCTCTCAGTAGTAAGCAATTATTTCCATGCTCTCTGGTCTGCAAGGTGATTCAGCTGGGTGGCTGTGCTTCAGGCTGCCAGTCAACTGATCCTATGCAGGCTGGGCACAAGTCAGTGGACATGTGTTCATTTTGGGACCAGGCTGAAGGGCCAACAGGTACCAGGGGCATGCTTTTCTCATGGCAGACCATAGGAGCACAAGTGCTGCACCACACCATGGAAGCTCATTTAGAGGCCTCTATTCGTGTCATGACTGTAACGTTCCTTTAGCCACATCAAATCATGTGGCCAAGCACAGAATTGATAGAGCAAGGGAGAGGGAGAGATGTGAGCAGACAGTAATCCATTATCACAGATACTGTTTATTAGAAATAAAGTCCAAAAGGATTTGAAATTTAATACAGAAATATAAATTTCCCCTAAAATGATTATAATACTGTGTAAACATGAGATTGCTATCCCTACACCTTCCTACAGAATGTGGGAGGCATACATTGGGACTTCCCAATAAGGAATGAAGAAGCATTTCACACAGGGAAGTTAAGACTTAAAGTAAATAAATAAAATCTTTAAAAAAAAAAAAAAAAAAAAGACTTAAAGTAGAAGTAGGGGCACCTGGCTGGCTCAATTGATAGAGCATGTGACTCTTAATCTCAGGTTTGTAAGTTCAAGACCCACATTGGGTGTGGAGCCTACTTAAAAAAAATTTTTTTAAAGAAATTAAAAAAAAAAAGCAAAAGCAGTTAAAAGTATTTCTCCTTAGTCACAAAAAAGAGGGGAATCTCCTTCTCTGGTTAGGGATGAACATTTTCCATTCTGAGGTTATGTAAGAATCCAAAGACTTAAGGATGCCTGGGTGTCAGTTGGTTAAGTGTCCAACTCTTGGTTTCGGCTCAGGTGATGATCTCAGGGCCATGAGATTGAGCCTTGTGTGGGGCTCTGTGCTGTGCGTGGAGCCTGCTTAAGATTCTCTCTGTCCCTCTCCCTCTGTCTCTAAAAAAAAAGAAAGAATCAGAAGACTTTAATTTGGGTGACCTCATGTGCCTGTCTTCTAAGTTCCTGACCTGTTGACAAGGCTGAGAAGGTTGGGGACCCTAACTATGATGCCCTTTTACAGCACAGAGACCTTCAGAGAAGCTTTGGGACTATGGGCAGAATCTTACGACCCTTCTCTTACCCCAGTTCTGAGCCAGCATCCCAGAGGCTGGGACAGGGCTGACCTGCCAGTGAGGAACCTCCTTTCCCTCCATTCTACATCACACCTTCCAGTGGCTGAGGGAGTGGTCACTGGGATCACACACCCCAGGTTCTGGGTGGGCTGCTCTGTGACTTCGGGCAACTTACTAAAGTATAATTTTCTCATTTACAAAATGAGAAATGTGACATCCACGATATAGGGCTGTTAAGAGGGTTAAGTAAGTGGTGAGCCCTAGTTTGTCTGGCACATGTGAAACATTTAATAAATAATGAGCTGATGCTATAATGCTTTATTATTACGTGGTTTAACAGGTACTACAGACGGCGTTCTGTTATTGTTCTTTCAGTATGTCTGTGTCTCCTCACTAGATTGGGAGCCTCCAAAAGGCGTGATTCATGGCTCTGTGTCCCCATTCTGCAATAGCACCAAGTTTATGATGTAGGAACGTAAACTGATATCCACTGAATTGTATCCAGACAAGTATCCTCTACCGTGAAGCCTTCAGCTCCAAGGACCAGATTAGATTGTTCCTAAAAACAGAGTTAGTCATTTTTTTTCCACTTTCACATTTTGCCTGGAAATACAGACTTTTGAAGCCATAGGAATTTAAAGTCTTTGAGTTAGTTCCATGCTTTGCCTTTAATCAGACATTTTCTACACACTCAAGGAAGCTGTGGCTTCTTTGTTGTATCAGAGGAGTTGAAAACAGTTTGCAGGCTCATCTTCATGGTGTATCTACAAGATTTAAAGGGCATATAAAAAATATTTTGTTCTCATAGTCTAACTCCTGTCCTAACCCGCAAGTTGGCTCTCAGATTGTGTCTGTGATTTTTATTATCAGTTTGTTCAGAACTATTATAAATTTTCAGCTCAGTCATTTCTCCCAAGCAATGGACATACCAGGATAAAAGAGTCAACTATCATAACAAACAGGCCCAACATTACATAGATGAAAGGTCCAGGAAATTTCTCTTTCCCATAAGGATCCAGGGTGGTGAGGCAGGCTACTCAGCTCCATGTCATTCCACCTGATGTCTGTTCTCTCAAAGTCTACTTTTCTATATGATACAAGCTGCGTTCCCTAGGGTCCTTCCCTGAGGATGAAACTTTGTATTCATTCTGGGAGAAAGGAAAAGAATGTGGAGGATTGCACATACAATGTGCTGTGGCCAAGGCCTTCAAGGGTAACCTGTCATTCCACCCTGTTCCATCGGTGAGAACTTAATTGCTTGGCCACTTTTGCTATGGAAGCCCTGCCACATGTAGCCCCCAGTGAGGCCTAACGAGGATTTTTTACCGTGGAGTATGGGCAGGCCTGATTTGGGTGGACAGCTGACAGGTTCCCACCCTGGACCGACAAGTAAGTTTGCATTTGAGAATTCTGCTTTTATTGATGAGCTAATATATATTCTAGTAGTCAAATGGGGAAAGAGTGGGTGGTTATAATAATAATAGAATTTACAATATATTGAGCTCCAACTATAGGACTACTGAGTCCACCTAAGGACTGTGAAACACAATTGAATGTATTCTCCCGTTTGACTCTCTCGTGAAGGCCGTGAGGGGGGTGCTATTGTTATCTGTAGTTATAGGTCAAGACGTTGAACCTTAAGGAGGGTAAGTAACCATCAAGATTACGCAGCCAGGCCTTCTTAACTCCAAAGCCTTCACCATACTGCCCTAGGAACGGTGGGGTCCTTAGGAATAAAGGGTAGCTATAGACTGCTTCTAATTCTGGCTAGTCACTAGCAAAGGCTATTGGGAAAAGCCCTGGGTTCTCTGGAAGTATTACCCTCTGTTACGGATTCCACAGAACTTTCTGCTTTGTATATGGGCCATGGTGAACTTCATGACTCTCTGTGAAGGTCAAGCGCACTGTTTTCTGCATTCTGTTTCTGCATTCTGCATCCGTGACCCCTCATTCCTATGACAGCGGTAAAGTCCCATTAGCACACACATTCTGTACTTCCTTGATAATGAGGAGCACCTGGGCACATGGCACAAGAGGGGTCAGTAGTTGAGATTGGAGTTCTAGTGTGACTTTGACCAGTCACATCAACCTTGAGTCTCCATTTCTTGGGGAGTAAAATATTTGTATGGAACTTAATCACTGGTTTTCCAGGAGGGCTTCTTGGGGCTCTAGGATTTCTATAGAACTGCATAGTAGTTTTAATCCCCTTCATACAGAGACTTGGGGTGTTCTTTTCTTAGATTAAAAGACTTTTCAAATTTATTATTATTATTTTTAATTTTATTATGTTAATGTTAGTCACCATACAATACATCATTAGTTTTTGATGTAGTGGTCCACGATCCATTGTTTTCGTATAACACCCAGTGCTCCATGCAGTACGTGCCCTCCCTAATACCCATCACCGGGCTAACCCATCCCCCCACCCCCTCCCCTCTAAAACCCCTTTTGTTTCTCAGAGTCCATAGTCTCTCATGGTTCATCTCTCCCTCCGATTTCCCTCCCTTCATTTTTCCCTTCCTTCTCCTAATGTCCTCCATGCTCTTCTTTATGTTCCACAAATAAGTGAAACCATATGATAATTGACTTTCTTTGCTTGACTTATTTCACTTAGCATAATCTCCTTCAGTCCCATCCATGTTGAGGCAAAAGTTGGGTATTCATCCTTTCTGATGGCTGAGCAATATTCCATTGCTTCTATGAACATTGGGGTGCATATGGCCCTTCTTTTCAAGATTTTTCAAGTTTAAAAGAAGTGAAAACCAAAATGCTAATTATAGTGATAGTGGCTAATATATGTTGAGTGCCTGTAGTGTACTAGGCATTACTATGGTTCTGAGTCCTTCACACAAATTAATTCACCTATAGGGTGCACCTATTACTATTCTCAGTTTACAGATGAAAGAGATGAGCTACTGCATAGGTAAATAACTTGCCCTCTGTCACTCACTGAAAGCAACCAGAGTTCAAATTTGGGCTTTGAGATCTAGAGCTTCACGACAGTGAGAATGGATGCTTTCTGAGGTTTCTTTTAGGTCTAAAGATGCTGTGGTTCATGCCTCTTGCTGCATACAGACAACTCAAGAATTTTTCTTCTCCAAGAAAGACTCCTAAACCGAGGGAGGTACTCCTCCCTCCTCACTTGATCTTAGCCAAAAGGCCAAGAAACGATACTACCTTCCTCTTGACAGAAGCTGAGTGTGAGTCAGAAAGGTCTATATCTTGTTGATAATTTCAGAAATCCTGTAGTCTGCTCATCACCACCTGATGCAGCATGAGGTTCTGTTACACTGGAGTTTCTGACCGTGGAGCTGCTTTGATAAATACACGAAAGACTTCCTAAAACATAGCTGGTCCTGGGGGGGGTGGGGTGGGCCATAAAGGAGGCTACCTTCTCGTGCGATGCTTTTGGTATGCAAGGAATGGCCTCCTGGGATGGATCAAAAATGATGCTTTGTGGCTGACAGTGCTATTAAGGGCATCTTAGAATCACAGAACTTGACAAGCAGGAGGAGCCTTTGAGGACATGAAAGCCAACAGCCTACTCTCACACAACCAGTGCACCTGCACTGCCCCATGCCTGCACTGTTCCACGTGCTGCAGACACAGCAGGGAACACAGCCTCGACCGACTCTCGTGGAGCCTACATTCTAGATGGGGACCCAGATAAGCAGCAGCAACAAAACGTGTCATGTTCGGTAGCGGTAAATGCTGGAAAGGACAGTAAAGCAGAATGAGGGGTTGGGGGCACCTGGCTGGCTCAGTCGGTTAAGCATCTGCCTTCAGCTCAGGTCATAATCTCAGGGTCCTGGGATCGAGCCCCGCATCGGTTTCTGCTCTGCGGGGAGCCTGCTTCTCCCTCTGCCTGCCTCTCTGCCTACTTGTGCTCTCTGTCTGTCTTTCCGTCGAATAAATAAATAAAATCTTTAAAAAAAAAAGAATGAAGGGATAGAGAATGACAGTGGGGGTTCAGTCTCTGTTACATTTTAGATGAGGTATTTATGTAAATCAGTGTTTCTCAACCCTTTATTCATTAAGCCCCTCCCCAGGAACTGTTATAGACATTGTTTCCTATCTGTCCTCCACCCTTGAAAATTTTCATACTACAGATGTACTGGGAGGTTTTGGACTGTATACATACCTGTGCTTTGTGTATAAAGAGAGAAAGGGATTCCACAGCCCCACCCCAGTTTTCACCACCTTGGGGGCAGTATCATCCATCTCTGTTAAGTTATTTTTGCTCTTGTAAACAAAACTGAAGTAGCTGCTTTTAAAAGATCACAGTGTAAGTGAAAAGAACTTTTAAGTCCCCAGTATAATTATGTATGTTTTTATGAATGAGGAATATCAGGGCTAAAAATTGGGTAAAAATTTTAAAAACTGTTTAGGCCTTAGGAGTGAAGTCTGGCCCACTAGACTCTAGTTTGCATGCAATATCCAGGATAACAGGCTCTGTATACACTGGGAAGGGTGACATGGGCTCCCAAGGCTCACCACCCCTACCTGCCACCCTTGATGGGCTCCTTATCTTTCAGGTATCATCCGCTCAGAGGCTTCCCCTCTACCTCAGCCAACCGAGCAGCCTGCACTCCCTCCTCATGCTAGCACGTTACCCAGTTATACTCTACCTAGGACTGGCCTCTATTGGAATCCTATTACTTATGTATTTGTTCATCTATTCTCTGTCTCCCTCATCAGGATGTGAGCTCCCTGAAGCAGAGGCTCAGTCAATGCGCTGTTGTTTCCTGGGCCCAGAGCCCAGGTTGGTACACTGAGATGCTCTGACCAACTGACTGGCTGTCAGCCATTAGTGGAGAGCCAAAATGAGGAGCCAGGTTGCCTGACATCTCTTTGAATGCTCGACGTCACCAGGCCTGATTCCGAGTCCACGTCAGACTAAATGCTGAGCTGCAGTCAGTGGTAGGGCCGCATGTACAGAGGACCAGTTGGGAGGTATAATAGGATTGGAGTAAACCAATGGTGAGGGGACCTGCAAGCAAAACCGGCTTTCCCAGAATCCTCTACAAGACATCGTCTTGATCCCATGATTGTTGCTCCTTTAGAGCTGAGAATTCTCTGTCTCAGAGTTGTGCACTGTACTGATGTGGCTTTTATCTTTATTTAGTTGTGCAAATAGGATCTAACTTGGGGCCACCTGACCACAGTAGCTTAGGTAAAAAAAATCTGGATTTCGCTTGTTGCTCTTCTGCAGTGACCCAGGATGTTCCTGCCAGCTGAGATGCTGAGATCCCTACCATTCTCTTCCGCTTCACCTCAGGGTCCCAGAGCCCTTAGTTAAGGCTCCCTGATTTCCAGGCTTAGAGGAAGGCCAAAAGGGCTTTCTGGGAAGCCCTATGCTGTGCCTACATTACACCGGCCAACAGTGGGAGGTAGCCTATTGACCTGGATGGGGAAGGAGAAGCTTGTTTGCCTGTTTACCACCTCTTGGTCCCTCATGAGCTATGGTTTCGGGGAGAGGCCTGGGCAGTGTTAGGAAGTTGTGTGTGTGCGTGCGCGTGCGTGTGCACGTGCTTACATGCTCATTGTGGACTCCTTTCTCCTAGGCCCAGGGTTCCCACTCCCACCTAAGCTTGGGGAGGCTAAGAAGTGTGATCCTTCTGCAGGATCCATTGTCCAGGGTTCATTATGAAGTCATAAGGAGAGAGTAGACATCAGGCAGTCTCTGTTGCAGCCATCAAGATCGATATTGACCCCTGTTCATTCTGCCGCCTTAGAAGGTTAGCAAGAAACATGAAGTTGAAGCTTACATCAGGGATTTAAAAAAAAACGACTCTTCCATTTCTTTAACTTTTTGTTCATTTTCAACAGTCCTAATATCAGACTCTCACACCAAAATGTGATTTTATATATGAAGCTGCATGGTTTATAGTTACACGCTAAGCTTTCTTAACAGGGACCCTGAAATGCCAGTGCTCAAAGAGGCTAGAAGCTTCTTTCTGTGTTGTTAACAGAAGTAGACTGTGGTTTGAGTGGATAGTACCTCTACTCCATGAGGCTCTTTAAGGACAGCTTCCTTCTCTGCTGTTGCTCCATCATCCTCTACAGCATGGTTGGTAAATTATGGCCCATGGGCCAAATTTGGCCTGTACTCTGTTTTTGTGTGGCTCACATACTAAGAATGGTTTTTGCATTTTTAAATGGTTGGAAAAAAAGTTTTCTAACATGTGAAAATTATACGCAACTCAAATTTTATGTCCATAAATAAAGTTTTATTGGAACACGGCCATACTCATTTATTTTCATCTTGTTTGTGGTTGCTTTTGTGCTACAATGGCAGAGTTGAATAGTTGCGACAGAGACCATATGGCCCGCAAAGCCAAAAAACGTGCCATCTGACCCTTTACAGAAGTTTGCCCCCCTTCACTTTGGAGTATGGTCCTAGATTCCAGGTTGAGGCTGGCCTCCTCTCGCCTTGTCTGCTCTTTAGCCTAGGGAGAGAGGGACTTGTCATCATTGGGTACACTCACTGCAGGGAGATGGAGAAACATAGTTTGCAAATGGGCAACCATTTGCCCAGTGACAACTCTGGAGTTTCTGTCGTTAAGAGGAAGGAGAGTATAGATGTTGGGGTACATTTAGCAGATCATCACAGGATGTGTGTCTGTGTGCTCTAATCTTTTTTTCTGCTTAAAATCCACTGTGGTTGGGGGCGCCTGGGTGGCTCATTTGGTTAAGTGTCTGCCTTGGCTCAGGTCATGATGCTGGGGTCCTGGGATCGAGCCCCGCATGGGGCTCCCTGCTCAGCGGGGAGTCTGCTTCTCCCCCTGCTCATGCTCTCTCTCTCTCTCTATCTCTGTGTCTCAAATGAATAAATTAAAAAAAAATCTTAAAAAAAAAAAAAATCCACTGTGGTTGGTTGAAGGATATTGAAGACCATCTTGATTTATATATCATGCTCAGTAGCTTTGACATAAACAAATGCAGGACATGTCTTGATGGAAGAGGACTTCCTCACGTGCTTGTTCACTTGCACATTGATTCAACAAATACCTGATGAGAATGGTAACTCCTTTGCTTGGTAGTGTGCTTTGGCCTGGGATCTGAATTTAACTTTCTTACAGCTAGGGAGGTCCTCCTACCTATGATGCAGTGGTTCTCAAAGTGTGGTCCCCAGACCAGCAGTATCAGTGTCTACTGGGACTGTACTAGAATTGCAGATTTTCAGCACCGAGTCCCCTTGCACCAGACCTACTAGAGCAGAAACTATGGGGGTGGGACCCAGCAATTTGTGTTTTAGCATTTGGGAACCATGGCTGTAGAAGATATAGCCTTAATCCATAATTATAATGAGGGAATGGCCTCCCTCCCTTCACTGAATGAACATTTTGTGCTGTCAGGAGAATCAACATTTTTTCCTCTTAGATTCCTTATCAATAGTCTCTTGTACTCAGAAAATGTACACAAGTCAAAATAGACAAATCATATTATGGCTCCAGATTTATTCCAGCAGACAGTGGCAGACTCTGCCAAAGCCACAAAGTGACTCCCCGTGAAATTGGCCAGGTGACCACCACCACCACCACCGCACAGAGCGTTCTCAGTCTTTGACTGATTGCTCTGTGTGAAAAGGGGCTTGACAGTCTTGACCCAGTGACTTGCAGATTTGGAGGAAAACAGACGCTTGATGCCTGAAAAAGGAAACAGGGCCGAGAGAACCTTTCACAAGCAGGACTTGGTGAAGGAGTAATGGCTGCGGCTGAACAATTTAGGCGATTTGGTATTTAAGCATATGGTTGCATAGCTCTTGGCAGCCACAGAACGCCAGTGTGCTAGAGCAAGTGACAATTTGGGTTGAATGAATACTGTGTCTATCAAGGGTATATCTGTATATATTAGGTACTGTACTTTGGATGTTACCTGTGTTAGCCTGTATAACCTCCCAGCCACCGTATGGGGTAGGTATCTTGAATGGTCACAGAGAAAAGCTGAGGCATCGCAAAAGTTACTGTGCACAAAGTGCACAAGGTCTTCTACCCAATAAGTGGCAGGGTGAGAATTTGAACCCAGGTAGCTGGGCTCTAGGGACCATGTAGCACAACCTCCAAAAGTGGTGCTTGTATTTATAGTTCTGTGGTTACACACACAAGCACACATGCACACAATACATTCTAGGTGATCACAACCTGGATGCGGTTGTTCCTCTTGGTCTCCTCTGCCCAGGTCATTTCTTAGTGCGATAATTTGGGATTTGGGTGGAGGTTCTCCTTGCTGCATGGCCATGAGGGACCAAGCCCTGCTTTCTGTGTTCAGAACTTTTGCTGATTGACTCTGAAAGAGGAAGAAAGGATTACTTACTTTGGGCCAAAGAACTGTAAGAGGTTCCCAAATTGCTCATTTCTCATCTGAATTTCTCCTCTTGCCTCAAAACTAAAACACGCTGTATAGAGGAAGAATGAAGACTGTATGACTCTGGCAGCTTATTTTGGTAATTAATGGACTTGCACCTCTCTCAGAAGAGTGATACATTATTCCAGAGTCCTACAGAATGAGTTAAACCCACAATGAATTATTTGGTTTGACTGATGTGTACAGTAACTGAAGACAGTTTATTACTGGGGCGGGTTTTAATCTTCTCTCAAAATGAGTTCTCCTGGTATTCTGCCCAACTGCCTGGTCCCTTTAATGGGCCTGATATTGAGTAAAATGAGAAGGTGCTATAGTTGAAACAAGAACTGATTCTGTTTCATCATCCATTCCAGAAAATATGCAGTATATTTTTACGATAACCTCTCTTCTGTCCCCCTCCCAGTCATTTTTATTAGTGATTGATGTGATTGCCGAGTGGTTTGGTGGGAAAAGCACTTGCAACCAAATTTAGTAAACCACAGGCCAATTTTATTTTTAGTTTTCTTGAACAAGGGCAGATAGCAGTTGCAAATAGATTACTGTATCTGCTTCTAAGCTTTCTTTTTTTAATGTTTTGGCTCTTGTTCTCCCTAGTATGTTTTGTCTATTTTGAATATAATTTCCTTTGGGGAGAAAAGGCCATTCTTTTCTATCATAGGAATACAATTTTTTATTTCAATATGTAGGCTTTACCTTAGTAAGAAACTGAACATATTTGTAGTCATTGGAGTTACAGAAATTTTGAAATTGGGAAATTACTAAGTACCATAATTAATAAATGCTGGTGGGAATGGCATGTCCTAAATAATGGTTTAATATTGTCATCAACTTCCTAAAGTTGCTCAGTGATAAATTAATAAGGTACAAGCAGAATAGTAAAGGATGCAATTGGATAGGATAGTGACCAGGATTCATTTTCACCTGTATAGACAACGACAGGCATCCGGGAGATACTTAGTAAATGTGGTTTGGGTAGTTGGTTGATTGTTGAGTGAATGTTTGAGTCCTGCACTTACTCCGGGGCACCAGAATATTGGAAATGAGTTAAGTTTGCTCAAAGATCTTGAAGAGGCTCTATAATTAATCGAATTTTAAGTACTGGAAGGGTCATTAGAGGTCTCAAACTCATCCAGCAACCCCCCACAGGATTTCTTCTGTAAGAATCCTGACAAATGGCCCACTGCTATGCTTAAACATTGTGATGATGTTTTTTAAGATTTTATTTTTAAGTAATCTCTGCACCCAACATGGGGCTCAAACTTGAAACCCTAAGATCAAGAGTCACATGCTCCTCTGACTGAGCCAGCCAGGCGCCTCTAAACATTGTGATGATTAAGGGCACATTAATTCTCAGGTCCATTCTGGTCCATTCTATTGTTAGACAGCTCTCATTGTGGGACTGTAGCAAAAACTCATCTGTGCTTTGCAGATTCTCCCTTCTAGTAACCAGATACCCTCCTGAGTGGAGGGAAGTTAAGCAGGACAAGAGTCCCCCAAACCTTGGAACCCTGTGTTAGGGGCTGTCATTCATAGACTTCCTTTATCCCATTATGAAAGGACCAGATGCTCAGAATTCTCAGCATTTCCCAATATTCTCCTTGGATTTTTCATAGTAAACTTTTGATGGGGACTTCTTCTGGATTCTCACATTGATTATCCTAGGGGAAATATAGGGTAAGGTGAGTGTGGGGGTGGGGGGAGGACAGGATCTATGCTGTGCAACAACAGTTCTGGGCTTTTCACTTCCTCAGAAACTCGGCTTGAGCCCACATTGTTGCAGACCTCCAAAAGCTGACTTGATAGAGGTATCACATCCTGGCTATGGTGAGTGGTCACCCCACCATGGTCATTGCTAGACCGCATCAATTCTGGTTGTCACACGTAGTGAAATAGGTCTCTAGAGAAGGGCTGTCAAAAAAATGAAGGCTCTGGAAACCTTGAATGAGGAAGAGTATATGGTCATAATGCTTAGCTTGGTGAAGAGCTCCACACAGGAGGACACCTGTCAGAAGAGGTAATTGATTTGTTCAGTGTGGCTTTGGTGGGTAAAGACAGGGACAGCATGGAGATTATGGTGGCCCAGGTTTGCCTTAGAATCTCCTGGTATCTTCATCTAGAATTGACCAATCTTCATTCCTTCCTTCTTTCCTTCCTTCCTACCTTCCTTCCTTTTGCCCTTGCCTTTTATTATGATTGAAAAAAGCTACAATCTGGATATTAATAATGAAAATTTCTGCAACAGAAAACTTAAATAATTTCTTTCTTTTTTAGATCATGATCTGAATGTAGAGTTTAGGAAGAGAAACTTTAAAAAAATTGTTACTTTTTTTGTTTTGTTTTTTTTAGTGTAAAAGTGATGCTTTTAGTCTAGGCTTAATTCGTTTACAGAATGAATTTTTTTTTTTCAGCAAATATTTTCTAAGAGGCTATTCCCTGGCCAATACTGTTTTGGGAACTATGCTCAAAGATGAGCATACCAAGGTCTCTCTGCGGGTTACTGGTGGCCCCACACTGCTCACAGGGCTACAGTGGAGGTGAGTGGAAGGGGCTGGAGCGCAGGTGAGGGTAGTCACTGGAAGAAGGCCAAACTTAAGGGTGACCTTTGAACAAGGTCTAGAAGGAAGAGGAAGTCTGAAGGTGAAGGGCAGACGTTTCCGCGCTGGTGACTGTGCGTGAAGGCACGGGGCGTGGGAAGAGCAGGCTGCATTTGGCTTCCAGGGACTAGTGCTATGTGGGACTCGGGGAACGTGGGAGAGGGAAGTGGAGAAGGGGAACTAAGGCTTGTGCAGTAGGTTGGTTTTCCTTCTCTTTTGTTACACTGGGGAGTGGGGGCAGGAGTGCTGGCTGGGCAATCCCAGGCTGTGTCATTTGGTTGGAGACAATCCCAGGCTGTTCTCTGCCCAAGCATTTTTCTCTGTCTTTGCTTCTGAATCAAAGGGAAAATTGTCATAACCTGGAAATTGGCCTCTGGAAGTTGGAAATTAGCCATAGCCGAACAAACCTTTATATGATATAAATTTTAAAAATTCTGCCTAGAACTACCTATCCTGCTACATGCCTTTGCTTGTGAAAGTGCAACACAGATTTACCCAGGTTTAAAAAACATTGTCATAATAGTACTGAAAAACTTATTTGTCATCTTTGTGTATCTGTATTTATTATCTGTGTATCTCTTTTGTGCTTCCTCAGTGTCATTTTTCTCAGGGTCTCCCCTGTTCACACCTTTGACCTTCTAAATCCTTTTCCCATATCTGTAAATCCTTCTCCAATCATTGCTCCCCCCAACTATTGTTCTTCATTAACTTGCCACTTTACTCTTGTTATTCTTATATTTCCCAAGTAGAACTTATTTTTCTCTCTCTCTTTTATAAAGGAAGACTAAATCAAGGTTTATTTTACTTATGTGGCCTTTGATTTTTTTCCCCTCTCTCTCTGAGTCAGTTGGAGGTAGAAGAAACTAATACAATGTCTTGCATAGAATAAGCATTTAATAAGAGTTAGCAGTGACACTTGGGAGAGAAAAGGATATGCTAACAGGTGGTTAGTATAGTGGGTAACCAGTGGATGGGTTATCTGTGGGTCAGAGGGTCAGCTTATACCAGGAACTAGACTCAAGGTTTCATGAGTAATAAAGCAAGCCATTTGGGGGTTCCTACTTTTGGGGCTTTATGTTAAATATAGAATTTTAGGTATCTAGATGAATCTTAGTAAAATTGTTGGAGAGATGTGGTCAAGTGTGGGAAAATCCTACACAGAAGAGGTTTGACAACTCTGTCGTGAATTCATCAAAGCTAATTCGTTTCCTTTGAGCCTATTTATTATTAGCTGACCTGGAGGCTTTTTGTGTGTAAATGGAAGAGAACATCTGATTAATCAACAGATCTGGCTAGATTTCACCTCTACGTGATGAAATAAGTCAAACTGAAACTCCTACTTCATGTCAGAATGAAACTGCATAAAGACATGAACCTGCTGGTTTATTTTGGGAAATCAGTGAGTTGAATGAGAATGTGATAGATATTCTAAAACAGAAAGAAAAATAATTAGTAAGTATATGTCAACATGAGCCGCAATTCTTTGTTTTGTTTTTTACTGGTAACGAGTACTATTGTGAAACCTTTACTGAATTGTGGTAAATTTCTAACAATTTCAAAATGCAGGGTTTCTAAAAAATTAAGTTTTGACCCTCAAACTTGTAAAAGAAATATTTCATCCTCACGTTGTAAAAGTATTGTAGAAAATGAGGAAGATACAGAAAAATATGAACATAAATTATAGAAAATTTAGAAGATACAGAAAAAGCACATTCATAATGTCCCCTCCCAGGGCTCTGGCTGTTAACATTTGGAAGTATTTCCTTTCAGTCTTTCTTTGATTACATGATTTGTTAAATTACTATGTGTAATTTAGGGGCACCTGGGTGGCTCAGTCGTTAAGCGTCTGCCTTCGGCTCGGGTCATGATCTCAGGGTCCTGGGATTGAGCCCCGCATTGGGCTCCCTGCTCCACGGGAAGCCTGCTTCTCCCTCTCCCACTCCCCCGCTTGTGTTCCCTCTCTCACTGTCTCTCTCTCTCTCTCTCTCTCCGTCAAATAAAATCTTTAAAAAAAAATTATGTGTAATTTATATCATGCTTTTTCCATTAACCTTACAACTTAAACATTTTTACTTCTAGTACAAATTCTTTGTACACGAAATTTTTAGTGCCCCCTTATATCGAATCTGTGCAGTGTGATTTTAAATAGCTTATGAGTATACCTCACACACTAGGCCATGGCAGGGGGCCTGTGGCAAGAGAAGTGTGTGCCCTTACGGCCACACCGGCCTCCCTCACGACCCTACCCAGGCCCCTCCTGATCTCTCTCCACACTGAAACTTGAGAAAGCTTATTTGCCTCTGAGGAGAGGGAAAGCCCATCCTGAGCTCTGTAGTAATGTCACCCAAGTGTGCAGACCTGTGCCAGCTCATGACACCCATTTCCACTGGTCGGCAGCAAAATCAGAGAGAAAAAAAAATACAGAGACACTGTCTCTTCAAGTTAAATGTGTCATTTGCGTTCTCTATTCTGAGATGATGTCCTTTGGTGAGAGTGGGCACTAATCTTTGTTTCTTTTATGAAATGAAGATGATAAGAGTAGATAACTTTCTTCCTGGACTCTTCTTTGGCGTATTACTTGTCTTTATTTTTTTTTTTAAAGATTTTATTTATTTGTCAGAGAGAGAAAGAGAGAGGCAGGCAGAGGGAGAGGGAGATGCAGGCTCCCCGCTGAGCAGGGAGCCCGATGCGGGACTCGATCCTGGGATTCCGGGATCATGACCTGAGCCGAAGGCAGACACTTAACCGACTGAGCCACCCACCTGTCCCGACTTGTCTTTAAGTCCTGCTTTGTGAAATCCAAGTCTGGAGCCACTCTTGCAGGCCAGCTGTGCCAAATTGTTGGCAGTTCCTCAGCTGTGCCTGACTATCTGCTCACCTCACTTGCTCTTCCCGGGGTGCTCGTCCACCCTTTGACAGGACGGAAATCCGTTAGGGTCACCTCAAGCATCACCCTCTACAGTTTCCAGACCTGCCGTTCCACCAGGCAGAGTGATCATCTCCCCTTTGTGTAACATTCATTCTGCTTGCTCAGTTCTTTGACTGCTTTCTGGAAGAGTCTACATGTTCCTGAGGAAGCTGAAGATCTTCCCCGAAGGAGCCAGGGAACATTCCTTGCAGGCTCCTGGCAAGGGCACAGAGGTGGCACAACCCCCCGCGCAGGGTCTCTTCAGACCACGCAGGAGCTCTGTTTGCTCTGGTGTTGCTGCTGAGGGTGCCACCAGAAGGTGCTTTTCCAGGCAGCATCCAGACTTTCACGGTGTGTTTATTTCACCAGAGGAGGAACGTGTGGGGAAGAGAAAGAAGAAAATGGACAGTGAAGAAAACGAGACGACTGTTAGGAAGAAGTGAATTATCTAGTCATTATTTAGCTTATTATCATACCGGATGCTTCAGCAAATACATTTGTTGAGACAAATCCCAGGCTGAAAGATAAGTGTACTTTTTCTTTCCCACTGATTCAGATGGAAGAAAAATGTGTCACTTGTCTAGGAATTTATTTGAACCCACAGGTTCAGGCTTTCCCATTATTACTTCTTTATTTCCACTCTTACCAACTAGATTCTTCTCCCAATTTCTTACACTGAGAGATCCTCCAATGAGAGAGGCATGCCAAGGAGGGCTTGCCATAGACCACAGAGACAAGGCCCTGTGTGTCTGAGAGACTTGGGTGGGGTGGGGACCTTGGAGCCAGCCTGTTCACATTTGACCTTCAGAGAAAAAAAAATAGATGAACGACTTGCCCTTTCTGCACGCACATTTTTCTTGACCCTGGTGACACACCTCTTTGGTACTATCTCCAGTCTGAGGAGGCATTATTAAGAAAAAAAAAAAAAAAAGGCTTTTCGTGCATTTGTTGACAGAGCAAGAAAGGGGATATGGTGGTCTGGTTCAGGTGGCTAGAATAGGAGAGCTTGAGCTGGAGCAGGGGCAAGGAGGCTGTTCATAGGCAACACAGCCGAGCTCGTGTGTGAATGCTCCCTGATTTCCACTGGAAAGATCTTAATTCCTTCACTACAAATGGTGATTAATGCCAGGAAAGAAAAAGTTACCATTTTTGCAATGCAGGACTTTGGATTAGGAGAAAAGATTTGGATATCATCTTTTCATTAATATCAGCACAGTATATACATGAAGCCAGTGTGAGGGGGTGGGACAACCGTACTTGTCCTTCAGACCCCCCACCTGCCCCGCTCTGACTGCGTGAGCCCAGGGAGGTTTTCCTCCCACAGACTCCAAGACGCGTGTAGCATCAGTATGGTGCAGCTTAGCAGCAAATCTGTGTCTCATGCCTCGTTCCTTTGTTGCTCTCTGATTGTTCCAGTGCAGCGAATTTGTCCCCACAGCCAGCTGGTGAATTTAGAGAGGGCAGGGACCATGTCTGACTCTTTTTAGACTAAAAAAGATCTCTAACATCAAGGAGGAACTTAGTAAGTGGTTGGTTTCTTTTCCTCATTAAACTTTTGTTTTAATGGGTCTCAAAATTCTATGACCGATTTTTGGTCAAGTTGTTTCCATTAAAAAGTACTGATTTTAAAAACTAGTAACTTAAAACTGCCACGCACACACGCACGTGCGCGCGCGCGCAACAAATGGTCCACACAACATTCCCCTTTCCTTCTGAAGGTTTTACGATGCATTGTTATTAGCCAGTCTTTTACTATTGGACTTAAATGGCCAATTGACACAAAGAGTTCTTTCTTTTTTTTAGATTTATTTATTTTTTTGAGAGAGAGAGAGAGAGAGAGCACGAGTGGGAGGGGCAGAAGGAGACAGAGACTCTCCAGCAGACTCCACACTAAGCACAGAGCCCGACGTGGGGCTTGATCTCATGACCCTGAGATCAGGACCTGAGCCGAAATCAAGAGTTGGGTGCTTAACCGACTGCGCCACCCAAGCACCCCACAAATAGTCCTGAGACCGTTCTTCCACCACTGATTAAGACCGGGGTGGCAGGAATCAGGGATAGTATTCATTTGCCTTCGTAAGTGTTTTTAAAAGAATGAAGAGGTGAATGGATGAGTTAATGAGTGAAACTGTTTCTTAGACTTCACCTTGATGATACCAAGGAGTTACTCTCAAGTCCTTTAATACTCAGGCATGCTTTCTGAGAAGATGAAAAGTCGGGAAGTTAGACTTACAGTAGCAGGGAATTGGAAATATCCTAAGTGAGTAATGATGAGGTGGGATTGGCTCTATAGCTGGTATGTTCATTTGCTCTCTGGTGCAGCCCCCAGAAAATGGTGGTTACTTGGCAAATTAAAGAAACACATTTGATAAGATGTGGTCCTAAAAGTAGCATTCCAAATTATACGTATCTTCCCAAATATTTGGGAAACCCGGTTGCACAGGAAGAAAGAAAAGCAGGAAATTCACCAAAATGTGAAGACTGGTTGTTAAAATAGTAGATGATGAGTGATTTCTTTTCTCTGTTTTCCAAATGCCTTCGAATGTAGCCAAACTGTTTTTAGAATGTAAAAAATTAATAACTAGTAGAAGAAAAATCTGAAAGAAAGATCAATTGTGACCAGTTTCTAAGTCGAGAGTATTTGGAATACTTTTTCTCTAAACTTTTCTGAATCATGGAAAGGTTTTATGATGAATTTTTTAAGGGAAAACACTAGTAGGTTAGCAGCAAGAACATAGTAATAGTAACAAGACTGCCAGGTAATATTTTTGGAAGAAGATGGAAACTTCTATTTAAAAATGACAATTGTCTTGGGCTGTTTAGAATAGGAAGACACAAGTCTTCCAAACTTGGTAAGCCCTGAGAACATCTCTATTTAAGAGCTCAGCACGATAGTCAGATTGTTTGTAATGATAATTCTGCATCATCAAGTAAATGTTTAATTATGTTTGGTAGACTCTGTTTAATAAGGCATGAATTAGTACCTTTTTAGTACTTAACAGCTATTTTAATAAGATAAATTTCAGTTGTCTGAAAATTCATTCATGTGAAACACCAGAAGATTCTGAAACATCAAGTACCATGGGGGTAACTTGTGTACCCCTCATAGTGGATGGGTGGCAATCTGTCAGGTATAGCGGTAGAAATACTGATCAATTCTCTAACTTAGTGTCCGTCTAATCTTTTATACATAAGAGATTGCATCAGTGTGTTGGCTTCTCATTCTGGCTTCTTTTCTTCAGCTTACGTAGTCTTTCCAACTCTTGCTTAAATTCTTGTTGACTTGCCCAGCATGGCCCTCCCGGGAGGAGTCAAGTGACTGGCCAAAGCCATGTTTTCCACTTCTTTGGAGGACAAACTCAAGGAAAGTGAAGAAATAGCATTTGGAGTGTTAGCACAGGGCTCCTGTTAGGGCTTCTAGGAAGAAGGTACACATGACGTGAAGGAACGGAATACTACTCAGCAATAAAAAGGAATGAACACCTGATTCACATGGCAACATGCCTGAGTAGTCTCAGAACTGTCAAGTGTAGTGAAAGAACCCAGACACAGGCTTCTACTGTGTGACTCTATTTCTGTGACATTCTAGAGAAAACAGATGAGTGATTGCCTGGGGCCTGGGATGGAGGAAGGGGGCTTGACTACAAAATAGACACCAGGGAACTTTTCTGGGGCGATGCAGATGTTCTCTTCCTTTATTGTGGTGGGTTATACAACTGTATACATTTACCCAAACTCAGCAAACTGTATACTTAAAAATGGATAACTTTTGGGGCACCTGGGTGGCTCAGTCGGTTAAGTATCTACCTTTGGCTCAGGTCATGATCCCAGGGTCCTGGGATCGAGTCCCGCTGAGCAGGGAGCCTGCTTCTCCCTCTGCCTGCCGCTCCCCCTGCTTGTATTCTCTCTCTCTCTGACAAATAAATAAATAAAATCTTCAAAAAAAAAAATGGATGACTTATATTTTGTACAAATTCCATCTCAGTAAAGCAGTTTGAAAAAGTTAATACGGAGTGGGCGCCTGGGTGGCCCAGTTGATTAAGCGACTGCCTTCGACTCAGGGCATGATCCTGGAGTCCTGGGATCGAGTCCCACATCGGGCTCCCTGCTCTGCAGGGAGTCTGCTTCTCCCTCTGACCCTACCCCTTCTCCTGTGCATGTTCTCTCTCTCTCTCTCATTCTCTCTCTCAAATAAATAAATTAAAAATCTTTAAAAAAAAAAGTTAATACGGAGTTTTGTGCTCCTTTGAAGATGAATTATTAGCAAACCATTTTCAGTATTGTTAATGTTTGTTGGGCGTCTACAAGAAACTCCTGTGCTAAATGTTTAAAAATGCTTCATCTGACATTACTTAGGGTTGAGTTTGAGTGAGTGGTTGATTAAACTGCAGGGTCAGGGTGTAATTTATTCTCCACTTTGGATTTTCCTTGTCGCCATTTCAATATGTGCTCAGGTGTGCGTTCATATTTACTTTGAGTATTTTGGGAGCATGACCTCACCGCATCAGACCTTCGATATCTGGAGAAGCAAAGATTGTGCACTTGAGGCTGGCCTTGGAGACTTCAGTGCCATGGACTTCTTAGTTACCTTTCCTTTCATCTTCCTACTTGCTGGCAATGTGGACTGGGCTTGAAGAAGATTAAGGATGGGGGCTGTCTTGTTTTGTGACGCTCTTGGCTCCTTTATTGCCCATTCTTCAGTGCAGGCTCACTGTGGCCTCTCGCCTTCTTGTAGTTTTGAGTGTGTGGGTGGGTTTTAGTGGAAAATAATTTTTAAATCAGAAGAGGGGAGATTGGTCTCATTTCCCAAGCTAAATAAAAAGTAAATTGAAAAAGACCAACCGAAATTAATTTCTAGGTTTCATCAAAATTTATATTTTACTCTCCCTTCTTGGAATCGAGTAATAATGCTGGGAAAGCAAGTATAGTTTTTCAGCAAATTTAATTCTGATTTTAAAAACCTGAAATAGATTAGGACTCTTACCCATCTGTCCACTGTCCTTTATTTGGGGGGTATAATTTAGAGTCTCATTTGTAATATAACTGAGTATATTTGCTGCTAGATGATTATACTGTGATTAAACTGAGATTATATGTATTTATTTTTGATGTCATCCTATTGTTTGATTTAACTCTCTCTCTTTCTTTCTTTCTTTCTTTCTCTCTTTCTCTCTTTCTCTCTTTCTCTCTTTCTTTCAGTAGGTGTTTTATTCTCTTGTCTCCTTCCCGTCCATCCCCTGTAAAGAGCTTATGCCGGCCCTGGTGAGAGCGAGTCCCAGCCACCCTGTCCTCCCGGTGACAGTGGTGTCACTGCTGATTGACAGGCTGGGCCTGAGACTCAGGAGTGAGACTGCAGCTCCCATTGTTTCCTGCAAATGTCTGCCTCTCAGGGCCGTGGAAATTGATGACTGAATAATGCAGTGTACACACACTGAGAACTTACGATTCCAGACAGAACAGTCTGTTTTTCTTTTGATGCAGTATGCTGAGAATATGTGCAAATCGTTCTTGGTCCCATGCCTTCCGCTGTTTTATTTCCTCTAATATTTCAACCTTTTACAGATCAGCAGTATCTTTAATCTTGTTCTTATTACCAGCTAGGGGCTAAGCATTGAACTTGAAGCTGATTTGCTGTGTGACCTTGGATTTGAATTCCCTTATCTTAAACTTGGGAGGATAGTACTGCCTGCATCCAAGGGGATGTGGTTTAGAAAAGCTAATTAGTGATTATAAAGCAATTTGTAAATGTGCTTAGCAGTGCAGAATCTGTTCCGAGTTCTTTCCTTTCTCTTAGTCCTCCCACCGAGAACTTTATCTTCAGAGGTTCATTTGTTAGTTCATTCATTCATTCATTCCTTTGTTCAACTATTTATTTCATTTATTTATTTTTTTTTACAGAGCCCCTTCTCCAGGTACTTTTTAGGTCCTGGGGGGGATTCAGCAGTGAATGAAGTTGACTCTGCCTTCTGGAACTTAACATTTTAGCAGGAAAAGACAAGATAATAAAATAATAAATAAGACCTGGCTTATATTTTTAATGGGCCACTCTGGCTGCATTGGTGAAACTATACCATAGGTTCCTTTTATGGATGGTATCATTTTCTCGTATACTTAAAGGATCCGTCTGCAGTTCTCAAGACTGGGCATAGGGAATGTTTCTTCTCCTTGATGTAGACGGATACTTCGGGAATTGCTAGAGGGTAGAAGAAAGAGTTCATCCATTTATTAGTTCCTTCAGTAAATAACTGAGCATGTTATACACCTAGTTCTGTGTGGTGAGTGGAGTATCATCACCAAAGGATGTGGTCTCTACCTGTGATGGAGAGACACACACACTGGCCAAAATTTATAATTCCGTAAGACACTTGTTCTAAGGAAGATGTATATGTTCAAGGTTCAAGGTGTTGTGGGTAGAAGCTGTACCTGAGGGAGTCAGGGAAGGCTTCACCAGAGAAATACATAGCCTTGAACTGGAACTTGAAGGATATGGGTGAGTTCACAACATACACAAGTGTTGGCAGGGACTTACCAAGCAAGGAACAGCACTGAAAAGGCCTGAGGCATCACAGAGCCTTGGTCTATGCCTGATGGTAATGAAGCCTCCAGTTCTTAGGCATGCTTTTGTTGAAAAAGTCTAGTTTGATCTTGGGAGTGTAGATAATATAACAGCATAAAAGTTAAATTGAGAGTCTTGTTGGAATTAATGTGATATTACTCTAAATACAGCCTTTTTACTTAGGAAACTGGCCTGCTTTGAGTGGTGTTGGCCTCTTACCAGCACCTTACAGGAATTTTCTGGCATTCCCTCACTGTGTACCTAAAGAACATAGGGTAAGTTCTGTGACTCCACCTCTAGAGCTCAGAAAGCTGAGCCTTTAAAAAATTCTTTTCTTAAAAAAAAAAAAAAAAATTCTTTTCTTAAACCTTCTCTTCTGGTTGTCAGGCACTGTAGGAGCTGCTTGTTCATTTTGTTTGTTAACTTAAAATTTCTAGAAGTCACGTGGCTCTGAGTTGTGTCCAGGTCACTTTCTATTTAACGTTTGGCTTGGGATTTCACTGGAACAGGATACAGGCTGTGGCTGCATCTTCTGAGCCTGTGAATTTTTGTTCTACCTCAAATTAGAAGCTGGGTAACATAACCTAACTGAGAGCTTCCTAAAACTACGTGCTGGGAATGGGTTTCACATGTGCTACCACAGAGTCATGGCCATAAAGTTCTTACTGCGGTAAAACATTTAATATTTCCTACGACCATTCAGAAAGTTGTAACGGTTCAAATTCTATTTGAACCGCACTTGTATGGCTCCCTTTGTAAACTTCTTGAATGTAGTGATTTCAAAAGATTGTATTTGGGACATTTATAAAAATCTATTGTTTAATGTCTTCCCTAGCATTTTTATCATAAAAATATAATAATCATGTAACACATATGTTACATATGTATGTATATGTAACCTATACACATATACCATCTTATAATAATGTAATCATTGTCCTTATCATAATCATGTAATATAAAGAAAGAAAACTGATTTTTTTCCCCACCAATCCCCATATAGGTGTTGCCAGTCACCTCCACGTTAGTTCAACGGGCTGTATAAATGTTATCGTTTGTGTGTGCACCCAGAAATATTGGAAGAACCAACAGAATCTGTTGGGGGTTAGATATTAAAATCATGTAGAACCCTTTAAGGACATACATGTTCTCTCCCCACCTCAGATCCACTGAATCAGAAGCTTGCTGGGGTTTGGGGTGAGGGGCAGGCAGACATAGGTTTCCCAGACTGCAGTAAAAATACTGTAATAACTATTTTTTATCTCTCTTAGAGCTCCTCTATTTTGACATCTCAGCACATTGCTGTCTGTGTATTTTCTGGGCAATTGGGGCTTATAGTGACTTGATCAGGCTTTATAGGAGCCCTTCCGTGATTCCTGGTCTGGCTACCCACCTCCTTCCCTTTCTTGAAAGAACCATGGCCTCTGTCTCCCATCTCCCCCCGCCCCCCGCAATCAGCAGCATGCTCTCAGTACTCCTGTGTTCACCCATAGGGCTCTTGCCTCCTACACCACACTGAGCTCCCTGACGGCAGCTGCTGTCTTCATCCTTGTGTCCAGGGCCTGGTCATATAGTGGGTCCTCAGCGAATACACTGAATGAATGAATAACTGAGTTCGGGGTAACAGGATTACTAAGTATTCCCTGGCCCTCTAACAGGTGCAGGGGAAGGAATGAGCCCTTGCTCAGAATTTTCTCTGGTCTTTTCCTTGAAAGGTTTGGCCACTTCAGGGGCAGGCCAATGGCCCTTCATGTTCTCAGATGCTGACAGGGACACACAAAAGCAGTGTTTTGTGGCAGAACGTGAACCAGGGTAAGATGTCACTCTAGGCAGTGGGGAAATGTGCCTCTAATAGGGAAGCAAGAGTAGCAGGACGGGAGGTGTTCAGAGCTGGGCCATGGAATAGTAACTCAGCCCTTCCACTTGAGATTTCCTGGGACTTTATTAATCAGTGAGTTAACTACTGAACCAGTCATTTAACTAGTCAACTAATTAGTTATCGGTTAATCAATTCACACTTGTGCGGTTTACCGTTTGCAAACAGCCTTCACGTAGGTTATCTCCTTTGAGCCTCCTGCCAACTCTGGGAAGTAGGGCAGGTGCCTCTGTGTTAGCGACATGGAGACTGAGGGCAGATTGACAGAGCCCCTCAGGAGTGAGCCCAGGTCTTTGGACTGCCAATTCAGCCCCGCTTTCCCTGTCCCCGATGTCCACAGTTCCCTTGGGGCCTTTCAGTCTTGGCGGGTGTCCATTCAACACAGCAATGAGACCCAGGACCCTTTGGAGCAAACTGGAGACAAATATTCTTCAGAGACGAAGTTTGGATCGGAAGCCTGGTAGGATTTATAAATCCGATTTCCTTGTTCTCTCTGAAAAGTATCTTTAATCTGAAAGCTTGTCATGCCTGTCAAAAGAAGCTAGCGACAGGTGAACGGTAAAGCATTCTGAGAATGAGAATAAAGGGGTTTTTATTAGGGAGGGAAGGCATAGCAACTTAATAATTACTGTTGAAGTAGTCACAGCAATGCTGAAGCTTCTCCATAATTTAATCTAACTTAATACTAACTGCCTCCTCCCTAGTGGCAATACATAAATTAATTAATAGTAGGTTGGATTTGAAGCTATGCTTTTGTATTTAGGCCATTATTAACTTGTTCTCTGTGCCTTTCTGAGTTGGCTGGGTCTGTTCATCGAGTTGTAGAAATGAAAGTAGCTTCTGGCTCTATTTCCATTAGGATGTCTTACCAGCATCAGGATTTTGAAAATGTATGCTGTTCTATCTATATTTTACTCTCTCCTTTTGATAAACATGTAAGCACTACAGAGAGGCTACATCTACTTGCTTTGTAACACGAACTAGGTATGGTTCTGGAATATGGATCTCCCCTCTTTTAGTTTTTCTCCTGAGATGTGGTCAGTAGAGGATAGTTGTTAAGACTGTGGGCTCTGAGGAGTGCCTGGGTGGCTCAGTCGTTAAGCATCTGCCTTCGGCTCAGGTCATGGTCCCGGGGTCCTGGGATCAAGCCCTGCATCAGGCTCCCTGCTCTACGGGAGGCCTGCTTCTCCCTCTCCCACTCCCCCTGCTTGTGTTCCCTCTCTTGCTGTGTCTCTCTCTGTCAAATAAATAAAATCTTAAGAAAAAAAAAAAGACTGTGAGTGAGATCACCTAGAATTGAGTTTTGGCTCTACCACTTACCTTCTGTGTGGCCTTAGGCAAGGTGTATAACCTGCCTGTGCCTCAGTCTCCCTATCAGGAGAATGGGTAATAATTGTATCTACCCTATAAGGTTGTCATGACAATTAAATGAATTGATGAGTACCCATAATCGTTAGCACTAGTAACAGTATCCCTATGGGTACTCAGTTGCTCTTCATTTCCAAGCATAGTATTCTCTTGCTTGTCACCAAGTCACTCCCATTTGCCAGATGGTCTAAAGGATCCAAGTTGGCCATCCTGAGTTCCTGGCTCCACTGCAGACACCACTCGTGTGATAAGTACTGAGGAACAGCACCAGTGGAGAGGGGAGGGCACCATTCAGAAAGCACTGCCGTCTACATCCTGGGGATGCACGAAGACAAGTTATGCATAATTCACCTGGGAGCAGACCATTCAGGGGTAGAAAAGGACTTGCAAGGAAGTATTCCTGATGCCTCTGATAAATGCTATGGAGGAGCTCAGAGTAGTGGGGAAAGGTATTTCTGGTTTGCTGCAGATCAATTTCCCCAAGTAAACTTCGCCCTCTTGTTTTGGAATGCCACAGGTTTGTGGGGGGCACCTGGCAGCAGGGCAGAGGAGATACCAACGAGGTGGAGAAGTTTGACTGCAGAGAAAATGCTGCCTCTTCGCATTGATTGGCCTTGTGTCTCCAGCCCACCCCTTCTCCTCTACTTTTCATATGGCTGGAAGAGTGGTTTTCTATCAGGTCACTTCGCTGTGTAAGCCCTGGACTGAGACTGAGAGGCCACATAGCGCAGGGTCTGCTGTGGGCTTTGGGGTGGGGTGTCCTGAGTTTCAGTTCCATCCCCACTGCTTTGCTGAGTCGTTTAGTGCCAGTCACTGCCCTCCTCTGTGCTTCGGCTGCCTCACTGGTAAGATGGTGTCAGGATGCCTAGCGGGGCACCTGGCTGGCTCAGCTGGATGAGCGTGGGACTCTTGAGCCCCGGGGTTGTGAGTTTGAGCCCATGTTGGGTGTAGAGATTACTTAAAAATAAAATCTTTAAAAAAAAAAAAAGAGAGACCCAGCTTGTAGGGTTGTTGGACGGTCAAACGTTTGCACGGGGCCTAGCACAGGGTCAGCATGCGGTATGAGCCGTTGTTTTCCGGTTCTGGCCTCACCTCCCACACACTGCTGATGAGGAGGGCCCATCCGACCCCCTGGCCCTCCGGCTTGCCTACTTCATTCTGTCGACTCCCTCATGGCTTATCTCGTGGTCTGGCGCCTCTGGGAGGCCTTCCTGGCAGTCCCTCTCTCCTCCTCCACCTGGCATTACCCCTTCGCCTGAACAGTTGGTACTTATGTCAGTATTGGGTCTGATCATGTGGTGTTTTAACTGCTACCCCTGCTGGTCTTTCCACCTGACTAGACTGCAAATCCATGAAGACAGGGACTCAGACCTCGGAAATTCTGGCAGGGGTTGATGTGGCTGGTGTATGGCAGGTGCTCACTAAACACTGGTGGATTTCGGCTGTGCGGTCATAGCACAACTCGACTGCCTGCCTAAGGCACCCAGCCTCCCCCATCTCAGCTGAGGTGGTGTTCTGTCTCCATTCTAAACACACTACTGTTTCTGGCCTATCCTTGCTGGGGAACACAGGCCGTATCCTTGTGTGTATCCAGTTTTGTTTTGTTTTTTTCTTTCTCAAGGAAGGCTGACTTCCCATTTAAGAGAACACAGGAGTGGCACCTGGGTGGCTCATTTGGTTGGGGGTCTGCCTTTGGCTCGGGTCGTGGTCCCAGAGTCCTGGGATTGAGCCCCGCATCGGGCTCCCTGCTCGGTGGGGAGTCTGCTTCTCCCTCTCCTTCTGACCTCCTCCCAGCTTGTGCTCTCTCTCTCTCTCTGTCAAATAAATAAATAAAATCCTTAAACTTAAAAAAAAAAAAAAAAGGGAGAGAGATCACAAGAGCCAGAAAAAGTGTAGTGTGGCTAATAAGGGCTTGGGTTTAGAGTTAGGAAATATGGGTTTGAATCCCATTTCAACCATGTATTCTTAGTGGTACGACCTCAAATGAGTCACTTAAACTTTCTGTGCCCTAGTTTCTTCACCTGTGAAATAAGAGTATTCCTCTTCACAGAGTTGGAAGGCTCCAAATGCAGACGGTCCAGCATGCTACCTGCCCGTCGTGAATGTTCCGTAATTAGTCCCTGCTATGATGGTCCTCGTGGTTGTTACGGTTTTGGCTTCCATAACAGCATTATAGATTGGCATTGCTACCCATACATTTCGGAAAAATGAGTATTTTTCCTGAGGTGAAGCGGGGAGAAGGGGAAAAAGGTATTTGTACAGTTGCCAATCTCAGCAGCTTGCAGAAACTTCATTACACAGTGTTGCTTAAAATAAGAAAGCCAGTACAATAGCACAAGATGGTAATGCAGGAAGAGGGCTGGAGATGGAGCTGTTGATAACCTCCTTCCACCTAGATGCAGACATACAAACAGAATTTTATGTTGGTGCCACCTACTTAGCCAGAATACCACCAGCTTATTTATAAGTGTTTTGTTCTCGGTGTTGCTGTAAATGTCACTTCACCTCAGCCTGAAAAGAGTTTTTAAGAGGCATTTTACAGTTCATGCTCCTCACTATTGATCAGACTTGAAAAGCAGTTGCTTCTTTTGAAGCTCTCTTTTGCCCTTCAAAACATCTCCTCCGTGTTCTCACTCAAAACGCCGTCCCCAGATGTCCGCGTGGGGGGGCGGGGCATTGATCAGATAAGATTTTGGCAGAAAGTCCTGAGTAAAGTTATTTTGCTATAAATCCAAACCATTTCTTATTAAAATAGCCAAAGAACATTTAGTTATGAGCATGTGGCAGTGTGCTGTTTGCGCTTATAAGCAATTAACTGACATAAGAACAATTGTAAAACTCATAACATGTAGCAACCCCTCCGTCTTAAAACAGTGTATTTTGTACCACATGGTGAAAACTCTGTCTCACATCTGCCTTTTAGTTAATGTTTGTAGTAGCAACACAGTTGTTCGGCACATAGCCTGTTGAGGAGAAAGGGCTCTTTCGTTTTGGGGAACACAAACACTGGGACTAGAATTTTCCATGCTTCGTCTTCACTCAAACCTGTGTCTCTGGGTGCATGCAATGTAACATGTGCATGTGTGTGTTTCAAATAGTCTGTATCTCTGCAGAGGAATTGATGATGTTATTATATAAGGAAAGTATTAATCTCCCCCCCACCCCCGCCACTGACGTAGTTATCACTTGGGAAATCTGCTGCTTGCAGACAGGTTAGCTCAGAGCTGGCTTGCTTCATTTTGAGTAATAGTGGGGGTATATCATCCATCCATTTGTTTGATGTTTGTTGAGTGCCTGTAATATACAAAGCACAATGCTAAGTTGAATTCTGGGTCCTGAAAGCAAGTTGCTGCCAGGTAAAGGAAAAGGGAAAAGAGAACATTTCTATTTTCTTTCTTGGGTCCTCCTGGCAGATTTTAAAAAGTAAACACAATTTGTACATTGTCATCATCTTCTCTCTTATCTGTATCCTTTTATCTAGGCAGCAGGTGTTCTTATGATTCTTTAATTTTTTTTTTTAGGATTTTATTTATTTGACCTAGAGACAGCCAGAGAGGGAACACAAGCAGGGGAAGTGGCAGAGGGAGAAGCAGGCTTCTCACTGAGCAGGGAGTCTGATGCGGGGCTAGATCCCAGGACCCCGGGATCATGACCTGAGCCAAAGGCAGATGCTCAATGACTGAGCCACCCAGGTGCCCCATGATTCTTTAATTTTATCTCCCCATTGTGGTACCCTTTCCCTGCCATACCCCTATAGCCCTTCATTTTCTAAACTGTATTTTACCTTTCTTTCCCTTTTAACCACTTCCCATTCAAAACTCATTTCTTCAAGGCAGCCAGTTATAGCTGGTGCTAGGAAAGCAGATCTGATTCTTGGTGTGAATAACTGATACGGTCTGGTCTGCTTATAAAATTATTTGCATTTTTAAGATATGAAGCCAAATGAATTTCCTATTTTAATAAATAAATGGCAAACTAAAGATGAGTGAACCGTATGAGAGGTTTGGAGGATGACCTTTTTTGGACAGGGAAGACCCAGCCTTTCTTGCTTGGGAATTTGCCTCTGTGGTTAAAGCAGTGTCTGCTTTTTATGGCTTCTTCCTTCCCTCCACTCACAGATTCTCTCAAGAGTTCCATGGGTATCTTTAAAGATCCTTGTGCAGTATCAGCAGGAAGTTCCATATTTGGGTGTAGTGTGAAGAATCAGAAATGGGTTGGGCTTGAGGGTGGGAGAGAGTAGTGGCTCTCTGGGCTTATTAATTGCTGGTAAATTAAATATAAATTGAGAGCTAACTGTATTCGGGTATTTTATTTGGAAAATTTCACCTGCAGTTGGAGGATTAAAAAAATTGATTATGGTTGACCTTTCTTCCACATCTATGTTTCATTTCCACGCTATGTTTATGCATGTGGAGGCAGGGTAATTCTGAATAATGGTAATGATGAAGGGCCATCATTGCACAAAAGATCATTCTGTACTCCTAATTAAAATTATGGCTGGAAATTGCTTCCTTATGTGTAGCTCAAATTGCATTTGCAATAATTTCACTTTATAACTTCTAGTTAATCCTCGCCTTACCACCCTTAAGAATCTTTCCTCGTCCTTGATGTTGACTCTTTTGAAAGCTTTATGGGCAGTCTTGGTTTCCCCTAAGTAACCAACCAACCAACCAGTATCCTCATCTTTGTTCCCACAAGTCTTCCAGCTTGTAAGCAAAATAGTCTTTCTTCTCTTTTCTTCCAGTGCACTGTTAATGAGTTCTGGTTCTGAAACACAACTTGATTTCATGTTGCGGTCAATATTATAAATTAGCTGAGCCTTGCTGATCCTCTTTCTCCCTAATGAATTCATTGCTGATGATCTTTCAGCCCAAGACTGCCACATACTGTTTACCCTAATTAGTATTCTCTAATGGTAATCAAGTGACCAGTAACTTACATGTTTTCAAAATGAGCACTTATTCCATTCCATTCCATCAGTTATAGCAGGAAAATTACATATAATGATATTTTCCTTGGGATTTCAACTAAGAAATGTTTTAGCCAAGAAACAACTGATCATGGGGCCAGTAGGATCAAAGAGTTTTTCGTTTTAATCAATATTTTACGTGGTCAGTCTCTGACCAGTATGTTCCAGGTGAGATTTTGAATACACTAAATTTGAAGGCTTGTGTGTTGGTCCTTTTTTTTTTTTTTTTTAATCCCACCAGATTTCAAGAATTGCACCCAACAGTAGTAAATGGAGAGAACTGTGCTGTTGCTTTTCCTGCAGAGGAGGAGACACTTTTGAGAAAGAATGCCTGTGGCAAAGCGAGAGCGCAGTTTTCCAAGCCAGAGGTTCAAAGAATCAGGCAATATTTGACTCTCTAAAAGCAACAGAACTGGATGCAAATTGTAGGATGTGGCCCTGGGAGAAGTTCTGCAGATTTGTGGTTGGTGCTGAGGAATGCTGATTTCGGTCATTTGTTGAATGAATAAAAGAATGTTGTGTCCAGAGCTTTGTCAACTGTGCAAAGAGTAAGTTGGTGGGGCCAAATGTCTGTCCCTTTTGCTTATGTTGCTTATAGGAAAAGAGATAATAATTATGATTTTGAGGATATTTAAAAAATTTTTACTCTTCTATTGCAGATTGTGGTATTATGTATGGAGGAAAGGTTGTAAAATAAAAAAGGTTTTGGAAGGGGATTGGCAGTCTTTTGCTATTTCCCTGACCTTGGGGAAAGTTCATTGCAGACCTTCAGGTAGTCATTTAGGTTAGTTTTTGTTGAAGTGAGGAGCACAGTTTTGAGGGCCTTCTGTCCTCGCAAATATACAAGTCACCAACATGCAGCTCACGCATGGTGTACTTAGGGTTCCCAGGCTTATGGATACTAATGAGCAATGTTTAATGTCAAGAATAATTGGCTGAGAAACGACTGTGATAGGTCAGGCATCTTTTTTTTTTTTTTTTAAAGATTTTATTTATTTATTTGAGAGAGAGAGAATGAGAGATAGAGAGCGCGAGAGGGAAGAGGGTCAGAGGGAGAAGCAGACTCCCCGCCGAGCAGGGAGCCCGATGCGGGACTCGATCCCGGGACTACCAGGATCATGACCTGGGCCGAAAGCAGTCGCTTAACCAACTGAGCCACCCAGGCTCCCTGGTCAGGCATCTTTTAAGATTTCATATGTGGCTATGTTAAAAACTCGCCAGAATCTCTGATGTGGGGTCTGAGAGTCTTTGTTTTTAAAAGCTCCCCAGGTACTGGTGATGATAAACCTGGAGTGGGGCCATGCCCATCACTCTCAGAGAACAGTTGTTCCTGAAGAATATATCACTTGGACTTTCCATGATCGTAGTAAGGGACCCTTGGGTCTGATTCCCTTGTAAAGCACTTCTCAGGCCAAGTATTAAAAGGTTAAATTAGGGGCGCCTGGGTGGCTCGGTTGTTGAGCCTCTGCCTTTGGCTCAGGTCACGATCCCAGGGTTCTGGGATCGAGCCCCGCATTGAGCTCCCTGCTCCACTGGAGGCCTGTTTCTCCCTTTTCCACTCCCCCTGCTTATGTTCCCTCTCTCACTGTATCTCTCTCTGTCAAATAAATAAAATCTTAAAAAAAAAAGTTAAATTATTCCCTGTTCTTTGGCCTAACACACATAGATTTTGCATTCTGTCTAATCTCTTGTTGTGTTCAAGAGATTGAAGGGCATGGTAGTAGGCTTAAGAAATGGTGAGTGAGCACTGTTTCAGAGAACTAGATCCCAGCTAGACTCTGGGTAACATTGGCATAGTACTTTAGAACCTCACTTGTATTATCCCACTTGGCCCTCAGAAAACCCTTGGGAAACCAATAACACAGATATTTCTGTATTAGCATCCTCATTTTCCAGATGAGGAATGGAAGCACCGAAAAATCAAGCGGCTTACTTAAGTTCCCATGTCTACTAAGTGTTGAATCCACTGCAGGCTTTCTGCCACCAAGTATTGCAGGAGAGTGTGAATGTGAGCTAGTCATACAGACGCCCCTTCTTTCTGCCCTGTTTATAAAACATGCAAGAATTTACCTTTCAAGTTATGATGAGTATATTCTGTGAAATGCACTCATGTTTTGGCCACTTCCTGGTTGAGTAGAATTAAAGTTTATAGACTCTCGGGGCATGTTAAAATATATAGATATATATTTTGGGGTCTCAGTTTTGTTCCAGTAGAGTCTTTTGGCTCCTTTTGAATTTAATGAGAAAAACGTTGGTCTAATAAGTTTCATTAAAGTGAATACTTGTTGTGTTAATATATTGTATATATATGTCTAGAGGCCTTTAAGTAATGTGTACACATTCATTAAAATGAACTAAGGAGCTAATAAAAATTGCTAATAAACTCTATTAATGCTAAATCACTTAAATAAAAACAATAATGAGATTTCTAGCATACTTGTACAAATGACACAAATATTTGTATTTATGTGTTAGTTGTGCATATTTATGTACTGGTCACATAGATAGAATTTTAATTCCTTGATTATTTTTTAAAAACCTCTTAGCCAATAGAGAGTTAATATTTAGACATTCTGTCATTTTAAAAGAATCAAGGAGTGGTAGAAAGATGTCGACAGTGTTGTTAGATGTAAAAAACACATAATACAATAACTACATATACTCTTATCCTACTATTTAAAAAAAAAGTCTATGTGTGTGTGAAAGCAAGTTATCTGGAAGAATATTAATATAGCAAGTTATATCAGAGGTGGGGTTATGGGTATTTTTGCTTTCTCTCTTTTGCTTTTTTATTATCTTTTTTTACAGTGAACATGAATAACTTTTGTAGTCAGAGAAAAGTTACTTATTAAAAAGTTACCTTAATGATAGATACATACAAACTTTTTCTCACAGTTTTCCAACATTAGCACACATAGAAAAAAAAGCAACTTGTAGTTCTTTTGCTCTAGAACTGCTTTATTTTCCAAAAAAAAAAAAAACAAAAACAAATCCCTCTCTCAACCCCTTAATACCCCTTGAAAATGGGAGAAGTTATCATGTTAGTAATTTTTTAAATATTTTTTTAAGGATTTATTTATTTTAGAGAGCGAGAGAGAGCGGGGCTGGGGTGGGGGGTGGGGGGAAGAGCAGAGGGAGAGAAAGAGACAGAACCTCAAGCAGACTCTCCCTTCTGAGCACACTCTCCCTTCTGAGCACGGAGCACGGAGCCTGACGCGGGGCTCGATCTCAGGAGCCCGAGATCGTGACCTGAGCTGAAACCAAGGGTAGGATGCTCAACTGAGTGAGCCACCCAGGCGCCCCCATGTCAGTAATTTAAGTCCAAATCCCTGCATCAAAATCACCTGGGCATGCTTCTTCAAAAGGCAGAACACTGGACCCCAGCTCGAATAAATCAAAATGTTTGGTAATGGGGCCCAGAAGTCTGCACTTTTATCAAGCATCACAAGTGATTCTGATGCACGGTTAACTTTGAGATTCACCCTTCTGATTGTAGGTTTCCTCGTGTATATTTATCTTATAATGATTAAAACATCTGCTAGATTATTTTTTCATTTTCAGTGTTTCTGATAAATGTTTGCTGTGTAACATCTATTTTATGGTCTGGAACACTAAAAAGTTCGAATATTCTCTGTAAAATATAAGAATAAGAGGGAGTCATCCATTCAGCAAGGGCTTTTGGAGTGCTTGCAGTGAGTCCTCCTATAAGACCCTCCATCCCCCCGAGGGAGCGCCTGTTGTTTGGAACGGAGCCTTCACAGTGCAGGAATGGGTCCAGGAAGGGAGACAAGCAGTAGATTGGACAACTCAGTGATCCTCAGAGCTTCTCTCAGAAGGCTCCACCAAACCCGAGTTTCCTAAATAATAACCAACCTTCTTCTTTTCATTTTTCTCTTTGCCAGAAAAATTGGTTATCTTAAGAAATCAGTAAATCAGCATCTTGTGTTCTGAGTGGTGCATTCTTTGGAAAAAGTTACTGTGTCAGGAATTCACACAATTAGTGTGTTTATTTTGAACACATGCCACGTGCTGAAGGTACAGTGCAGCTATATCCTTGGTTTCCTGTCTATTGAAATGATTTGCAGCAAGATGGTGCTAAGCATAGACTCAGAGGAGACACACCATCTTGCTGAATGGGCCTCGGAAACTGGCTCTCAAATTTAGCATGCATAGAATCACCTGAGGGCTTGTTGAAGCGGATTTCTGGGCCCACTGCCAGATTGCTAATTCAGTAAGTATGGGGCTGGACCTGTGAATATGCATTTCTAATAAGGGCCCAGGCACTGCTGATGCTGCTTCAAGAACCACGGGCCTAAAAGAAACATCTCAGTGACCAGGACTACAGTCACATGTACAACCTGTTTGATCTGCAACTCAAAATTCATGTGAGTGTATTGGCCTCCTTCAGCTGTGATTAGAAGCTGCCAAGAGAGGGCTGTCCACCTTCTAACTGAGTGGTGGGCCCCATTTTTCTTTCTTTTTGACATTTAGCTCCGCTTTGATGAAACAGTTTGGCACTTTTTTTTCCTTTCTAGACTCCAGGCTAAATGAAGTCCTGGCACTGTTTCTTAAGGCTTCACATGAATTAAGGCAAGACTGGTAAAATGTTTGTAGCATACAGACCAGTGTGGCATCTTCTCTGACACCATTCCCAAAGCAGGTCTGTTCTCAGCCAACTAGATGGATTAAGCCCTGTCCCACTTCCGTAGTTTCCTCTGGGGGCATTTGTAGGCTGAAACCAAGCCCTTAGCCCACCCCACTCCCAGGTGGACTACACCTAAGCTTTCACAAGTTTCTCTTAAGGTCATTTGCATTTAATGCTAACTCTTAAAGCCTTCAAAGACTTCAGGCATGACGTATAAGGCCAAAGGGTGATGTGTTGGAAGAAGAATCTGTCCGTCCCTTGGCCCAACACTCATAAGATTAGTTTGGGGATCCTAGGCTTGGTAATGGAGCTGTCTGTATAATCTTTGTCAATTCTCCTTATGAGCAGGCTTCAGAACTTCTTGGAATATATGTCCTGAGCTTCCGGCCACTGTCTGGCATATCTTGGAGTCTTGACTGGGTGTCAGGAACAAACTGTCTAGTCCCTAATCTTTGAAGGCTTGCAAGCAGAGGGCTTTGGCCAGAAAAACCTACCCCCATTCCTCTAGGGGACATCAGTTCAAGATTGTACTTTCCAGTTAGTTCAGAAATTTCTCAGGGGTCAGGAGAGCAGTGAGACCTGACCTGGAGAGGAAAAGACCTTTAGGGTTCAGTGGGACAGACCCCTCCTTTTTCCTTACTTGCACTCCGTCTTTTAGTCCTGAAGTACACTCCTAGAGACAGTAGTGTCCCTGAAATACTGTAAGGCAGGGGCTAGGAACTTAGCTCAAAGCTGCACTTGTCACATCAACACACACACACACACACACACACACGTCCTGAAATACTGTAAGGCAGGGGCTAGGAACTTAGCTCAAAGCTGCACTTGTCACATCACATCACTCACACACGTACCATCACACACACACACAAAGTCCTGTTCCCTGGCCTTCATGTTGTTCCAAGCTCATTTCTGCCCCAGGGTGCTGGCTTGTTTTCCCCCTCCTGGGCCTGGGTTTTTCCTTCTCTTCTAAATCTGTGCAGAAGTCTCCCTGCGAGAGGCCTTCTATGCCATGGTCCCCTGAACCCTCCCCTTCCTCCTCCCCTCCTTAGGCTACTTTTTTCTTCCCTATTTTTTTTTTATCACTACCTGAGACTCTATGTGTTTCTTGATTTGTCTCGCCCCAGCACTAAGATGAGTGAAGATAGGGATTTTTTTTTTCTTATTCTCTACTGTCTCTCCAGCACATAGATCGTTGCCTGACAAATTGTAATTATGCAATAAATATTTGTTGCATGAATAAATGAAAGCGTGGCCAGCACATTGCTTTAGCTTGGAGTGGTGTGTTACTAAGGTGGTTTTGGAGCCCGATGGTGATTGTGACAGGGCCACACACTTTCTGCCCCTAGAGGCCCCCCTTCTTGGTGCCTATTGCCAGTGGAATGTGGTTGTTCCCAAGTGGCTCTTGAAGAGCAGGACGAGGCTGAAGTAAAGTTGAGGAGTTCCTCATTTGGCAGTTTTGAAGGGAATTTGACTGTTCGGGCTCTTATGGAGTTCATCTAAAGGTCTGGTTTTATGTGCAAACCAAACCTGAGACCAACCTTGGTCTTGGGTGAGCAAGCCCTTGCATCATCTGATGGAGCTGTAAGCAGAAAGCATCATCTGCGTCCTCTAGCACTGTGAGAAGTCATTGCAGTGGTGTTCAGCAAGGCCCGGCAGTTTTCTTTCGTTTGTCCTCTCTGATGCCAGCGATGGCCTGGGGGCCTGGCCAGGTGAGATAGCAGGTAAGGAAGATGGCGTCCCAAGCTGCTTGCAGCCCTTCCAAAGAGTGGATCCTCAGCGCTGGTGCTTTGAACAACAGAATGATGTTAATCAGGGGATTTTTTTGGTATCAGCATTGTCAACATTTACAGTCACTCTACACATTGGATTTGCATCTGAAAAGACCAACTATAATCAACATTTAAGGGATAACACTCATATTTGCATATGATTGAGCAGACATGTTAAATAATTTTAGCCTGGCTGTTGCTAGGAAACCAATTAATAGTGCTCTACATTTCATTAAAAACTGGATTCTATCTTTGCTTTCATTTAACTTCACCGTTCAGCTGCCTGTGCTGCATTTTTTTCTTTTCTCAGTAAATTGTGACAGATAAATTATCGTTTTACTAAATTTATTTCTGTGATTACAGTTGTTAGTCATATCTGTCAATACAACTTCAAAGCTTTTTTTTTTTTTAATGCTGGTGGGGGGAACTGAATTTTAACTGTAATCATTTTTCCTTTATAAAAGGATGGGGACTTAAATCATATTTTCGTGCAGGCCTCACAAATTGTGGGTTAACAACAACAACAAAAATTAAAGCAATCGTCCCTGTTTCCTAATTGCACCTTTGCAGTGTGGTGACTAATAATTAGAATATTAGTCACTATTCAGAAAGTGACAGACAGCTGATGAAGCATTCAGCTGCATTTTGTTTCTTTTTGTTTTTCCATGGTTTGTGGGCTAGACCAGGTTCTGTCCTTTATGCAGTGAAATTAAAATTTTCATGACTTTATTTTACATAATAGACTCCTGCTCTTATGAGGAGAAAATACACTTTTAGGTAATGTAAATGCCTCTTTGAACCAATCCACTGGGCAGGTGTATTTAAATTGTAATGATGTTTTGCAGTTTAGCATTTTGTAGTATTGATCTGGTCAAAATGCTCATTAAAAAAAGCAAAATTAGTTCCTATTCACATCTGTTTCACAGTATTTCAATTGCTTTATTTGGGTGATGCATACAAGTGCATCTGGGTCTTCAGCTTAGCTAAAATGGTGATCTTGCCCATTTTCTAAGGGCCAAATAAAGCAAATTGGGATCCGCTTTCCTATTTTATACTCTGGTCTTTTGGATCTGAAGGTCTAGTGCAAAAGAGGATATGGAATTTGGAGGCAGATAACCCTGGAGGCTCAGCCTTCTCTGTGACTCTGCCTCAGTGTCCTCATTGGTCAAATAAAGAAGGAAGTACAGCAGCAGTGGGGAGCTGATGACACATCGGATTGCAAAGGGTGGGTGGGGTGGGAAGCAGATACTTGTGGGTACTTGGCAAAAACATTCCTTCCCGTTCTCTCAAGAACTGCTGGGGCACTCTGTTGGTTAGCTAGGGCTGCTATAACAAAATACCACAGACTGGTTGGCTTAAAGAATAGAAACGCATTTTCTCACGGATGTTCCAGATCAAGGTGTGGGCAGGGTGGGTTTCCTCGAGGCCTCTCACCTGGGCGTGCAGGTGGCTGCCTGCCCTTCCTTCTATGTGTGTCTGTGTCCCAGTCTCCTCTTCTGGGATCAGGTCGCAGTTGGATTACAGCCCATTCTAAGGGCCTTATTTAACATAACCACCTCTTTAAAGGCCCTGTCTCCAAATGTAGTCACATTCTGAAGTTCTGGGAGTTAGGACTTCAACATATGAATTTGGGGGGGGATGGGGCACAATTCAGCCCATAACAGCCACTAACCAAGAAGCTGTACGTGGCACATTGCTGTCTCTAGTCGCTCGGTTTGGGTCCTACTCTGGTGAAAACAGCTGAGACATCAACTGAAAAGGAGTCAGGAAGTGAGGTTCTTTGGTTATGACTTTTCTGGTTAGGTCAGAGTTGATCAGAAACAGTAGTACTCAATGCCCCCGCCCTTTTATTTTTGATTCTTGTTTCAACCTTTTTGGATATACTTTTTTTTTTTTTTTTTTAATGTAAGCTCTACACCCAGCATGGGGCTTGAACTCACAACCCTGAGTTCAAGAGTCACATGCTGTACCAACTGAGCCACCTGGGCTCCCCTTTTTTAGATATATTCTAAGGCCAGTTTTCATGACCTTAGTATACATGAGGATCTTCAACCTTAGGATCTTAAGATCCTTATTTTAACCCTCCATTGTTGCTAAATGTGGATATACAAGGTGTCGATGATAGGGCTAAATGTCCATTTAAAAAGGATATTGTAGAAAAATATTTGGTTCTGGATGGCTGGAGGGGGCCAGGTTTTGGGGCCAGTACACAAACAGGCGATTGAATTCAGTGACCCAAGGCACTGTAGAGAAGGTCTCTCATTCATTCAGCTAATACTCTGCCTGCTATGTGCCCCTGGGCTAGTCCCTGTGTTTACAGTGATAACTGAAGAGTCCTGGTCCCTGTTCTTAGGGAGCTTATAGTCTAGTGAGGAGATAGACTTTAATCAAATATTATCAGCGTTCAACATTATAGCTCTGACAAGCGCAGGGAAGGAAAGTCCTGTGAGACTTTGAGGGTGAATAATGGTGGGGCTCAGGGATGGCGTTCCTGGTTCAACTGAGATCTGAAGGCTGGGGAGGCTTATGGGGAGCAGTAGAAGCTGTGGGGCTGGGGTCAGTCATGAGTTGGAATATGGGCAGGAACATTTCAACACCACAGAGGCATATGCAAAGGCCCTGAGGCAGAAAGGGACTTAACATGGAAGGCAGAAAGTGAGAAAAGGGCAGTATAGCTAGAGGAGAGAGTTATGGAAGGTTATGGTGGGAGATGTAGCTGGGAAGTCTTCTAAGAAGACTGGAGGAGTTGGGAAAGGCTTCCTAGGAAAGGGACTTCTGTATCTTTCCATATAAATACACTTGAGTTCTTCTGGTAGAGAAGGAGAAGTATGTTTAGACACAGAATATCAGTAACTTGGTTTGTTTAGTATGGCTTGAATGTCACTTATATGAAGGAACCCCATCATTCCAGTTGATGGAAGTTTGTACTTCAGTGGGTTCAGGCTAACTAGGAGTTTACTAGATTTGCAATTTTGAGATGTATCTGCCTACATCTATGCAGGGACTCATTAAATAGCGAATGAAGGAATGAACAAATGAACGAATGAATGCTGTGTTACTGAGCGTGTGGTGTTGGTGGGTGGTGCGCCAGGGTTGACGTAACCTTAGAGGCAGTGATTCACCGGTGTTTCATCTGCTCGGGTCTGTGGCTGGCTAATAGAAGCCTGGCTGCACTGACATGTCAGGCCCCCATCTGTCTCCTCCTCCTCCTCTGTGAGACCTGAGAGGATCCTTTAAAGACCGATCACTGGCCTAGCATCACCCTAGTTTCCTGAATCAGTCCCAGCTTGAGGCAGGGGAGAACAGAAAGAGTTCCAGCCCATGGTCTGGGTCAGCCGTTGTTGTTAGACTGACCTGGGTCATGGTGGCCCAGTTTGGGTCAGCGAGGTTCAGATGATCACAGAAGCTGAGCTGCAGAGCGTGTTCCAGACATGGTGGGCAATCCAAACTGATTGGAAGATGTCCTGTCTGCAGGGGAGGAAAAGCTGCACCCGGAGAGAGGGGAGGGGGTACAGGAGAGACAAGTCTGGCAGCTCTCTCTGACAGAGTGGTGTTATGTGGTCTGCGTTCAGGCATGAATCTGTGTTTCCTTCCCCCAAAGAAGCTAAAATCAGGAAGAAGAAGATTTTGGAGCTTAGAATATTTTTCTTTTTCTGCTTTTAACAATTCGTTTACTTAGAAACAAACAAGGCTACTTGCTAGCTGCTGTTAGGTGGGAAGTTTCTATATTTCAAAGGTTCTCATAAATGTAAGGAATATTCTTTGATCTTGAAAACCAGGATTTTCTTCCCACCAAACTATCCTTCCAGGTCCAGAGATAATTTGAGAGACAACTGTTGGTGGCTTCCAAGGTTATGGGATTCGGCTGTACCAGAAGACCATGACATCGAGGGATTATTATAAGTTGAGGGCACAGCTTTCCTTGTGAATAATGGAACAGCTGCCTAAAACAACACGTGAAGGGCAATTACCTCCAGTCTAATTTGATGACCGTGGGCTTCATAATCTGTGGTCAATTAAGTACTCTCCGTCCTTCTGGGCCCCCTGAAGAAACAGACAGGAGCCACTCTTATCTACATTGACCACATGTATATGACTGCTTCTGTTAAATTTGACTTTTTTCAGCTCAAGCAAAGGGCAAACTGGCCTTTCATTTGTAGGAGATTCAGGAAACATTACCGAGCACCACTGCCATTTCAGTAGGTAGGAGGAATGGGAGGAAGGGATCACACGTGCCTCTTTGAATTCTGTGTGAATAGTGTGGAGGGAATGACATGGCGGTGATAGAGGATAGGAATGGGGCTCACGCTAAAAATCCTGGCGTTCCTACATCATGCTACATCTCCTTGCTTTGTAGATGACATCTGGACTCCACTAGGCCGTTCCAAATTGTACTTATCACAGGACTGTGCTGATTTTGCACTTGTAGATAACTTTTAATTAGCTCCATGAACCTCTACCTTTGTGCTCCTGCTGTTACCAGCTCTCTCCCTCAGAGAGCTCTCTGGTTCCCCGCAGGGGCGGCTCCCTGGCCAGGGCAGAAGGTCAAGCATTGATATGGCAAGCTAAAGGAAGCCCTGGATTTCATGGGGGCAGAGAGGGAGAGCAGTCTAGAGTCTGGAAAACCTAGGAGCTTAGGGTCTCCTTGTTTAGCATCACTGAGATTTCCAGCTACGGGCAGGCAGTAGACAGTTGGAAAGAGGGCAAACATATTCATTCAGCAAATTGTCAGACAGCTTGGGAGCACGTGCGTGGATCCCAGGAGGAAAGAACTGCATGCAAGAAGCTGTTCAGCCATCTTCCTCCATCCCTAGGGACAAAGAAAAGGATGCCTGCCAGTCTGCAATTCATATTGATTCACTTTTTTTTTTTTAAGCACTTGATACTATGACTTAACCTCCCTAAGCCTCAACTTTCTCAGGAAGCAAAATTGGTTTGATGAACTGGTGTCAGATATTTCCTTTGGCAGTAGTGTTCTTTGATGATGGAATCCTACCAGGAAGTGCAAAGGAGAAAACAAGTATCTGGTCTTCAGAGACCTCTGTTCTAATTAGGGAGTTTCATGAAACCCATGAAAAGAAAACACACCCACACCCCCAGAAGCACTGTTGAAGATAAAGAAAGACTGTTGGTCCCTGCTGTGGGCGTCGTTGCCCAAGAAAATCTTTAGCTAAGTTGGAGGGTTTGGATTGAGTGTTTTGGGGTGGGCAGGGGTTAGAGGGCAGGGAAAGGAGAAAGCTTTCAGAGCAGGAAGTGAGAGGGAGTGAGTGGGACATAGGGAAAAAGCATCTGTCTTGCTCACTACTGGATCCAGTAGGTAGTAGGGTTTTTTAAGGTATCGTTGAAAATGTAATTATATCAAAATATAACTTCTGGTATAGATTTATTTATAGATAATGTTTATAATTATCTAGGAGACTAGTAGGGTGAAGGGCTGGAAAAAATAGGTTAAGATAAGATTAAATAGGAGTTTTGTCCGTTCAGTGATATGTCCCAAATGCCTAGAATCATGCCTGGCCGAAAGGGGGGACTCAATAAATATTTGTCGAGTGAATGAAGTGATCAGTGACATGGTTTCAGGCTGTTGCTGAAATAATGGGGAACACTGGAGGTTTTGGTACCACTTGGGAAAAGTACATGGCAATTGTTTGTAGAATCGTTTGTAAATGGGAGAGTGAGGAAAGAAGGAAATCAGTGAAGAGTGTATAAAGTAGGCACAGGCTCCTGGTCATGAGGACAGTCTGAAGTTGGAAACAAACGGGAAGGGCGGTATGGAGGATATCCCTGTCGAAGGGTGTGGACAGAGTCAGAAGATGCCTATGATGTAAGGGGGTGTGAAGGAGTCCAAATAAATTGGAAAATAATAATATTATTGATACAGATGGGAAAAGATAGAGTTTTGTTGGAGGGGAGGGGCAGTAGGCATTCATGGTTAGTTTTAGGTACTTAGGTATGATCCGGGGGTGAATTGCCTTTATCAGGCATTTGCAAATTAAAAAAAGGTTGAAATTCAAGAGCATCATCTCAGGGCCAGAGATGAGGTTTGTGAGTCTTTCTCCTGAGTCTGCAGGCTGACATGGGAGGCAGCAGCTTGAGGGGAGGGGCGATGTTGGGAGGCAGGGTGGCTACCCAGAAGTAGCATGAGTACAGCCTCTGTGTTCACAGGGCTCTTGGCTTCCACTTCAGCTCTGTTTCTTTTAGAAGCATCACAAAGGTTGGGGCGCCGGGGTGGCACAGGAGGTTAAGTGCCCCATTCTCGGTTTTGGCTCAGGTCGTGGTCTCAAGGTTGTGGGATCGAGCGCCGCGTCAGGCTCTGTGCTCAGCAAAGAGTCTGCTTGAGATTCTCTTTCCCTCTCTCCTTAAACCCCACCCCCCCCCACACCTGCTCACTCTCTAATAAATAAATTAAAAAAAAAAAAGAAAAGAAAAAAGAAACACCACAGAGGTCTCAGAAGTTATGCTTCATTCCTGTCTGGGGGAGCTTTTACTCCATAGGATCCTCCTGACCCACTTCCCCAGCATTTCCTTTATTTCCTATGTAGGATCATTTTGTTGCTGTCATTTTTTCTGATACTATTATCCCCTATGTAAGATTTTATAATTCATGTCTACTACATGAGCATCCCTTATGTAGGAACTGATCCCCTTGCAATTTTTGAAGGATATGCTGCTTATAACTCTGTGTGTGTGTGTGTGTGTGTGTGTGTGTGTGTGTGTGTGTGTAAATCTCTTAGAAACTGAACTCTGATAACTAATTTTACAACCTCAAGTGGCAGGGAAATATGTGCAGTATGCATTGATTGGATAAAACTTGAAGGATGCTGATATACATGATAGGAATTAATATTGGAGTAGAAGAGCATTTACCATAAAATACTATACCTTTCTCATTTTTACCTTAAAAATTCCAGTTTAAACTTTTGAATAGAAATAATTGGGAATGTTAAGTCCTTGTTAAAGAATATTATTTCTCATGTTTGTTTCAGCAGCACATATACTGAAATTGGAACATTACAGAGAAGATTACATGGCCCTGTGCAAGGATGATATGCAACTTTGTGAAGCGTTCCATATTTCTGTTTTTTTTAAAGATTTTATTTATTCATTTGACAGAGAGAGAGAGCACAAGCAGGGGAAACAGCAAGCAGAGGGAGAGGGAGCTCTATCCCAGGACCCCGGGATCATGACCTGAGCCGAAGGCAGACGCTTAACTGACTGAGCCACCCAAGCGCTCCTATTTCTATTTACCTTTATGAAAATGCAAAAAAAAAAAAAACCCCAAAATCACTATTCTCTTTTCCAGCTGAGGTGGACCAGATAGTTTCTGAACTGTTTTTCTAGGCTTTTTTTCTCCTTTTTTTTTTTCATAAATCTTTTGAATGTCACATTTGTGAGCATATAAAATGAACTTGGATAAACCAGAATTCTGTCATTGATGAGAGTTTTGCCAAACTTTTTCATTTTAAAGATTTTTTTAAGTTGTCTCTACACGCAATGTGGGGGGCAAACTTAAAACCCTGAGATCAAGAGTCACATGCATTACCAACTGAACTAGCCAGGCACCCCCAAAATCTGATACTGTATTGTATTTACTTACTTACTAATAAGCTTTACACCCAACATGGAGCTTGAACTCACAGCCCTGAGATCAAGAGGTACAGAGTTTTGCCAAACTTTAATTTTGGTATATTGCTTGCCTTTTAAACATACTATTGTGAAAAATAATTTAGCAACTTCCAAACTGTAAGCTTCTCAATGACAGTTTGCATCTGTATATCTCTTCAAGTCAAGCGTCTGTTGAAAAGATACTGATGATGTGGGAGGAAGGACAGTGCTGGGTGAATGCAGTTTCATGAAACTTGGCAGTTTCCATAAATAAACTGAATAGTGTAAATTGTATTTACCTCTCTGGTGTCTAGACTAAAGAATTAGAACCATAAGTTTATAAAAATCCAGGTTGCTATCTACACAAATAGAAAAGTATTTAAAAATTATGTTTCCAGTGGGATAATGATGAAATATTTAGTATATGGTATTGGGCCAAGTGGGTGGGTATCTGGAGAAAGATGAGGTTGGTTCTTTATCTCCTACCGTTCAAATAAGCTCTACCTTGATTTAGTTCATTTTATATGATGATTACTGTGATATTCAAAAGAATGATGACAAAGGAGGAAGAAATCAGGAAGGCAGTTCATAAAATGTCTAGTCTACCTCAGTTGGAAAAAGTGAAAAATGATATTTCTAACGAGTATTTCAAAAGATGGGTATGTATTCATATCTGCTTAAAATCAAAAGGATTAGAGGGGTGCCTTGATGGTTCAGTTGGCTAAGTGTCCGACTCTTGATTTCGGCTCAGGTCGTCATCTCGGGATCACAAGATCAAGCCCGGTGTTGGGCTCTGCACTCAGCCAGGAGTCTGCTTGAGATTCGCCCTGCCCCCCTGCCTCCCCACCGAGCTGGTGGACATGTGCTGTCACTCTCTCAGATAAATAAATCTTAAAAATAAATAATAAATAAAATCATACAAGGACTAGAAAAAACATGGGTAACTTCCTTTATAACTTTGAGGAAGGCCTTTTTAGTATGACTTAAAATTCAAAAACCATAAAAGAAAAAGATTGATTAATTTGGATAAAAACTTTACCTGGTAAAAACCACAATAAGTAAATTCAAAAGACAAATGACAATCAGGGAAAAAAATATTTATAGTGGGCAAGGGGTTAATCTCTATATAAAGAGCTCCTACAAATGAGTAAGAAAATGACTGGTAGATCAATAGAAAAATGGGCAAAGGACATGATCACAGAACATGAAATACAGGTTATCTTTATACCAAAGAAAAGATTTCCAGTCTCCAACATAAGAGAAATGCAGATTTAAACTGTGTTGGAGTAGTACTTTTCACTTCATCAGATTGGCAAAAATTCTAAAGTGTGATAATTATATATTGTTGACCAGATGTGGAAAAATTGTCATTGTACCTCTTGCGAGATTACAAAATAGCACAGCCCTTTTGAAGGCCAGTTTGGCAGTATCTATCAGGATTACAAATGCAATTACCCTTTGACCCAGCAATTTGGCTGTGGTTATTTTTCCCTGCAGGTACATCTGAATACATACAAAGTGACGTAGATGGGTTTTCATTAGACCATTGTTTGTATAATAGAAGAGATTGGAAACAATTCAAATATCCATTAGTAGAAGGCTGGTGAAATAAACTGTGATCCATTCATACAATTGAATATTGTGTAGCATTTAAAGAAAACATGGAAACTCTTTATGCAGTAATATGGAAAGATCTTCAAGATATGTGATTAAATGAAACAAGCCAAGTACAGAACAGAGTATGTAGGATGCCACCTTTGGTGTAAAAAAGGGACAAAATCAGGGTCTACATTCATATCTGCTTGTATTTGTATGAAGAAACATTGAAAGGATAAACAAAAGAAACTCAGTAGAAATGGTTGTCTTTAATGGGTGGGTGGGGGATGGGGTAGATAGAAAAAGGGTAGGAGCAGTACTGTTTGTTAGATACCCTGTTGTATTTTTATTTGTGAACCATGTGAATTATTGCCTATTCAAAATAAAAAGTGGGGTGCGTGGGTGGCCCTAGTTGGTTGAGTGGCCAACTCTTAGTTCATGATCTTGGGGTCCTGGGGGCCTTGGGATTGAGCCCCTACTCTGGCTCTGTGCTCAGTGGGTGTGAGCTTGAGGATTCTCTCTCTCCCTCTCCTGCTGCCCCACCCTCCTCTCAAATAAATACATTTTAAAAAACAAACCAAAACAAAACATGGGGTGCCTGGGTGGCTCAGTCGGTTAAGTGTCTGCCTTCGGCTCAGGTCATGATCCTGGTGTCCTGAGACGGGCTCCCTGCTTAGCGGAGAGTCTGCTTCTCTCCCCCGACCAACCTCCCACCCCGCTCACAAGCGGGCGCTCTGTCTAATAAATAAATAAAATCTTTAAAACAGAACAACAAGTTACATATTTGTAAATTGGCATTTCAGTGGCAGTTTAGCAAATGTTCAGGGGCTGGAAATACCTGTCCAGAGCTTTATCATCCCTTGTTTGGACTCTTGGCTACGGTCTCCTAAGTGGGTCTTGCATTTGGTTTATCTAGAGCTGTCTGTCCAGTATGGTAACCACGGGCGACATCTGGCTTCCGAGCACTTGAAATGTGGCTTACCCAATTTTGGATGTGCTGTTGAGTATGGCAGATCTAGAAGACATAGGACAAGGAAAAAAGAATGTGAACTATCTCGTTAATAATTTAAAAAAATATTGACTATATGTTGAATGATAGTAGTTTGGATTTGGGGGTTAAAATATATTATTAAATTAACATCACTTGTTTTTTCTTACTTTAGATGTGGCTACTAAAAAATTTAAAATTATATATCTGGCTTGGCTCTGTGGCTCACATTTTATTTATTTATTTATTTTTTGCACGGCACTGATACAGAGTCCTGTCTACCCTTGGCATGTCTGCTAGAACTACTTTCTTAAAAAAAGAAAAACAAAAAACCAACTGAACATGCTTTAAAACCTTCATTGACTCTGAGATGCCTATAGAGACCCTTTGTAATAGTCTCTGAGATGCTTCTTTTACCAGCTCCCCACCTCCCTTCACATACAAACACTGCTTCTCTTCACTGCTTAGACTGCAGGCTCCTTCATAAATGTGAATCTTTGAATGCACTGTCCCTTCTGCTTGCAATGTTTCTGAACCTCCATTTCATTGCCTTGAGAACTCCCTACTCATTTTGTAAAGCTAGTTCCTGTGGCCCCTTCTTTGATGAAATCTCCCTAGTTCCTCTGTCCTGTTTCCTTCTAGCACTTGGTGTCCCTTTGTGTTCTCCCACTTATCACCTAATACTGCCATTAATTTTTTCAAGGTATTGTCTCCCTCACCACACTGTGAGCTCCTCAGGGTCAGAACTCATCATCTTTGTATGCCCACAACCTGAAACTGACAGGAAATAAACTTCAGAAAGTCACTAGGAAGATGAGGCTGGTTGCGTTTTGTTGAGAGCACACCATGCCCCGTTTGCCTGGCTGGTGCTTCTATTTGTCTGGTCTTTAGATTAACAAAGGCAGGTTCAAACTCCGTGGGTCTTCTCTTAGTTAAGAATAGGCCTCTTTGGAATTTTCTAGTTTTAATTAAACAGGCAGAATATTACAAACTGCAGAGACATCAGTAGCACCAAACCCACAGCGAGTCCCAGTTTTCAGGGCTGTGTTCAGACTGGAAAGCTGAGAGGTGTTTGTGTTCAGTCAGAGAGCAGAAATCTCTGGCCTGGCCGTGTGCCTGTGTTTCCAGAAGGTAAAGGTGGCAGGTGGCCAGGAGGTGAAGGTGCCAGTGGAGCCTGGCCAGCCACAAAAAGTCTGCAAGCTGGGGTAATGAAGTTCTCCACGGTTTTGTCCGCGGGCTCTTTACTTCGGTGATCGTCTCTATGCGAAGTCGTTGCTGCCTGTTAAGATTTCCATCATCCTTCTCTTCTGCTTGTGAGGACTTGAGCTTTTGCTTGAAAGAGAAAAGAGTAATAAATGGAATATTCAGGATCTGTGAGGCAAAGAGTTTTTAGAAGGAAAAAGAATTTTGCAAGAAACTTCTCTCCTTTGTTGAGTAACTGAAATGGCTCAGGTTTACACCCAGACTGTAGAAGCTTCCTTACCATTGTCCGGAATCTGTTTATTTCTTATATTCGGCAGAGCTTCCTGTGCAGCTCTCATACGTCCGTTGAATGAGGAGTTCTTTCTTTGGCAAAACTTTGAGGGCTGGTAGGGTAGGAGAAAGCACAGGGTCTTCAAGGGGCTAGAAAAACATGTCTGAACCCAGAATTGCCACTTACCTACTAGCGTGAGCATAAGCAAGTGACGTCACCTCTTTTAGATGCATTTTCGGTAGAATGAGATTATCAACACCTCCTGGGTTGTGAGCATTACAAGAAGCGAATGAATGCTGGTGCCTAACATGGTGTCTGGCACAAAGTGAGTTTTGGTAAGTAGCATTTGTAACTCCAATATGAATAGAGATTTTCTTTTGCAACTGTCTGGTGTTGAATCAGCACACGATCACGCCCGAGGCAGAAGAGTGTGTCTGTTCATAGTTGTGCCGGAATGTGGTGATCGTCCCACAGTGGCAGCCCTCACTAGCTTGCTCTTCGGAGCCTCACCATCACCTCAGGGATGGAGCCGGTGGGTAAGGGGTCCTAACTTTGCCATTAGTTAGTCCCACAAGCATTCACTCTATCTCCTCGGTCGTGAGTCTCCTTGTTTGTGAAATGAAGGTATTGATGGTCTCCGTGTCTACAGTGTTCCAGCTCTGTCTGCATAAAGCAGTGGAAGCGGCCCGTGGGTGGTTATACCCCATTGTTTTTAGGGTAGCAGTTCACTGGGTTGGACTCCGTCCGAGAACCTAGAAACGGCACAGCAAGTTGTGCTACCTCCGAACAGCCCCAAACTGGAGGATAGTTCCCCTTCGCCTTTGGGGTTCTATCTCAAGGCCAAAGTCTGCTTTCTGGGCTCCATTCCCCACAGTCTGCTCTCACCTTCTCTTGAAAATCCACCTGGCTACAGATGCTCACTTTTTTCCTGGGGAGGAGATCTGTTCCTCATCACTCTTCTGACAAGAGAAAGAATAATCTTTTCTAAGAGGAAGATCATCATCAGGCTTTTTCTGAAAAGTAACTTTTGTGCTTAGTAAACATTTTTATGAGCGTCCTGCTTTCTGTTTGGCACTTGAGGTCCGTGTGTTTGGCCTCCTCTCCTTCCCTCCCTGCTTCCCCATCTTATCTGACTGCGCACCTTGAGGGGCCCATCCTTCATTCTCCTTTGAGATACATGAACACAGTACTTTGTATGCCTTATGACCAGATAATTCGAGCTGGCAGTAATCAAGATTTGGGGCTGATTATCATTAAAGGGTAATTTCGTTGCTCTTCATGATTGGTCTTGCTTAAACTCACTATTGCATTTCTTTTGTCACAAGATTAAAAAAGACAAAAATGCTCTTGGCAATGAACTTTGGAAAACAGGTTTCTTACATTCGGTTCTTTTTCAAACCAATTTTACAAATTTCCAGTGTGCCTTTATTAATGTAATGATTTGCCTGCTTTATATTACATATTCAAAATAAAAGAATTGAAACAGTTCATTATTGAAATGAATATTACAAAAACAGCATCTGGTTTGAATAATGAATTTTTTTGTCCAAGTTTTGCCTTATTGAATGAAACTAATAAAACTGTCCTTGATTGTTGTATCATTGACTTCTCTGTCACTAGCGTTTGGTTCTTTTCAGTTGCCCACTTGGAGGCCAGTAAGGTTTCTTTCAGAAAGTTCTTTCCTCATAGTACTTGTTTTAAATAACTCTTGGACAGCCCCTTTCTGTCACCAGCTGGGTGGAGGTGATGATACCCCTTGATCACAAAATCATAGGTTTGGAACATTTCAAGTGTCTTCTCCATCAGTCAAGCTTTTGGAACAAGAGCAAAGTGAAAAAAAAAAAGAGCTCTAGAGTTAGAATGATTGAAGATCAGATGTTGGTATCACACCATAATTTCCATACAACTCAGGGGCAGCTGTACCCAACTTGTTTCTACCCTGAATCCGGATGCTTGCGGAGATCTAGTGGTGCCTGATAATGATAAGCCAGTACCACTACCCTTGCTGATAACACACATGCACACAACATGCACGGATACAGCCTTAGGAAGTCTCTGGAAGATCAATACATTTTTTTGCTATTAGGTTTTCTGATCCACAGGTATCCGTATGCACAAAGCACTTTCAGATTCATCATTTGATTTGACTTTCAGAAAACCACTTTAAGATGGATAGGGAAGATTCTATGATCCCTCTTTTACTAAAGAGGAACCTCCTCAAAGAAGTACTATGACTTTAGTCAAAGACATATAGCTGCCATATGGTAGGAAGGAATGATATTTTATAAAGGCCTACTTTTACATTTTATCACAAAGCCTGTATGACATGCAAGGATAATGCTATACTACATATTCCTTTTTAAAAAATTTCAATTCAATTTAATTAACATAGAGTATATTATTAGTTTCAGAGGTAGAGTCATACATTTCACACAACTCCCAGTGCTCATTACATCACGTGCCCTCCGCAGTGCCCATCCCCCAGTTACCCCATTCCCCTTACCCCCCTCCCCTCCAGCAACCCTCAGTTTGTTCCCTGTAGTTAAGTGTCTCTTATGGTTTGTCTCCCTCACTGTACTACACATTCTACTTCAATAAAAAGCTGAATGAACGAATGAACAAATGAAGAAACAAATAAAACAAACCCCTAGCAAACAAAACAAAACACTAAAGGGAAATAAATTCAGTAGCCAGATAGTAAAAACATGGAAGCAAATAAGTATTTTCTGTGTATTACTTCCTCACCTATAGTTAGGTTTGCAATGGGGCAGGCGGGCTTATAGTAGATTTGAAAGAAATTTTTGAATTTCATTGAATTAGCATTACTTACCTAAATAGAAAAGTCCAAGAATATTCCTTTTTCTATGAATACTTTGTTATGTGGATTGTTACCAAACATGAAGCCCATGGAGACAATCAATTCCCTACTTTCTTCAGGTGTAGTTCCCTGTTACACGAGAGCCTTTGGGAAGCTGTAGGCAAAATCATGGTGGTTGTACATCTCATCAAGTAGATCTCAAGCATTCTCCCTACTCAACTTAAAAAAAAAAAAAAAAAACCCAAAACATATTACCAGGTGTGTTTCCTGCTGCACTCTTCGCAAGAATAAAGGGAAGACAGAGAAACCTGGGCTGGAACTGAAAGCCTGCCAGGCAAGGCTCATGGGTGAGAGCATGATCTCAGGTAGCTGTCTGGCAACTCTGTGGCTGGCCATGTGGGCACACCATCAAATATTGATCTTTCAGGACATTGGGACAAGAAGTACATCCCTTTCTCAACTTAACAGAACTCTACCTTCTTTGAGAATGCTGGAACCCTTGCTCTCTTAGTTTTCTCTTAAGCTTTCTAATTATAGATTGTGTTTTCCTCTTGATCATGCTTTTTAAATTCTAGCTCTTCAGGAGCCAAATGGATGTTTGCCTTTTTACTAATTAATATTTGTGATGTGGAAGTGTTCCTTAAAAACTATCTAGTATACTTTGTGATTTAACCTTTCCTGATGACACTCAGTTGGATCCTACTTGTAAATTCACTTAGGCCTTTTAAGATTCCAGGCCTCAAAGTCCTGTCTCTTTTGAGTTGGCCCATTCTTTCTTCATTGTTTGGCCCAGTTTGGCCATCAACAGATGAGGCAGGGTAAGCACTCTCCATCCTATGTTTCTCATGGCTGATCCCTAAGCAGGGTTTGGCAGAGACAGAATCATGAATGGACAAGGTTCTGATTTGGTAGCCAATTGGCAGGGTTTGGGTCCCAGTTCAGCCACTCGTTTGCTGTATTCTCTAGGACAAGTTGGTTAATTTGTACACACCTTGGTTTCCTTGTATGTAAAGTGAGTTAAGTAATATCTATTTCACAGTGTTGTTGAGGATTGATTGAGATGGCATCGTCGGAAGTGCTTTATAAAGTGTTTATTTACTAATATTATTGCAGACAGGAGAGAGATTGATATACATAGAGAGGATGCTTAGATTATTATCAGATGAATCATGTAGGAAAGGTAGGATGTCAGGATTTGCCTGAATAAGGAAAGGGATAAGCCATTCCTGATCAAGGCACCTCATGGGATGAACAGACCAGTGAGCTGCTGAGTATGTGAATGTTAGAGGAACAGAGAGAACTGGCAGGAAGGAGGGAAGACAAAGAACATGAGCTGGTTTAATGATCTTGGAATGATGAGAGATGAGCTCGGGAACCAAGGGTGTTGGCTCTCCTGTCACCAAAATGTAATAAAAAGGAGCATCATGGGGGAGGCTTCTACTTTGAAAGTAGGATGCTGATGACCTTGGAAACAGAATGTATTTGGCATCGTTGGAAAGGTAAACATGAAGAGAGGTTGGAAAGTTAATCCAACCAAGAAATGCCTCGGGCCCGGGTACAACTGTGTGCACTAGGGGAAAAGAGATGCGGAGAGCACAGGACCTGGCACCAAGTAAGTGCCGAGTAAATATTTGCTGAATTAGTAAACGGGCACAGTAAAGGTGGTATGGAGAACCAGCTGCAGAATTAAGGTGTAGTTTCGGGTTAGCTATCCCTCTGCCTTCTGCAAAAGCCTTTGTCCCGAAGAAAGGAGTCCTTGCATCCCACCCGAGTGAATCTCTACAGCCGGGGAGGGCATTGTTCAACCCCTACAGAGCACGTGTTCTTCTAGCTCAGTGAAGTGAGGTGTGCTGGGGTATATAAGCCTTTAGTCTTTCGTCTCTCTGTTTTAATTTGCAGGCCACTGTTCGTTTAATAAATCATCCCTATGAAATTGTTTTAGTTCTATTTTAGAATCTGGAAAGTGGAGCTTTGTGTGCATCCTTGACAGTAAACTTAGTATGTGTGTCCAGTGCTGGTAATGATGACTTTATACTCTTTCCTTTGACCCGCCATAGAGCGGCATTGTGCTCTGATGGTGTTGTAACCCCCGAGGTCAGTCATGCCCGATCTTCGCCTCCTTGGGCTGCCTGTGTTTTGCCTAATCTTGTGTCTTGTTTTATTTCTGCTGGTCTGCCCTGGTGGCCTCTGGCTTCGACTGCTGCGCTGTAATTTTTGGAATGAGAGGCAATTGAGCACTCGATCCCTTTATTCCTGGCTGCTTCATGCTACACCTGACGAGCCACATCCCCAGTTGAGATTTCATCGATCTAGAGTGAGAAGCACCGTGACTATAGGTAGCAAGAACGTTCTCTGCCCTCCACAGCCCTTTTCTTTCCTCTGGGTCGTCTGGCACAAAGGCGACCACTGTTCTTGGTTGCATTTTCGGCCCGTGACGCGGCTCGGCTCGGCTACAGTTCAACGTAGTATGTTAAACTAGACGGTTTGCATCGTGTGTTTGCCGCTTTTACAATATACAGAAGCGCTTCAAAAGACTGGTTGTAGAACTCAGCACATGAGGAGAAATGCCTCAGGAGACGTCACTCAGTAAGAGCTGGAAATGTACTCTCCAGGGACGGAGGTTTGTGGTTTGCTTGGTATTTGAGGGACAGATAAAAAAGCACACCTGTAAGACTGGGAGATTTAGGTGACAGATTAATTTGATGTTTGTAGCTTGAGCCATTTGGAACTGCTTCAGTTTAGATGCTTCTGCCGCAGTTAAAACGTTGTAGTCTCCTTTTCCTGAGACAAAGCAACTGGGGTATAATTTAAATAACTTTGCTAAGCCCGAAACCCAGTAACCCTCGGGTTTCTCCAGTCCCAGTCTGGGCTAGCCCACTAGACCACTGGGCCCCTGTGGAGGACAGAAGTGCAAACATGTGAACCTATATTTCCTAGGTTAAGGATAATTTTGTGTCTCTTGCTCACATAGAGTACAGTATTTCATAATGGCACATATGGTGTTCTGAGCTGAAAGAAGTATTTATATGGAGCCTCTCAGAGGTATGCCTGGTATGAAAACCATAAGTGACTTGCCTCACTGGTTTGTTTAAAATTCTCAAGCATAATGCTGAGCTAACATGGCTTTTATTCACTGGCTGTCCTTTACAGTGGAGGGAAAATGACCATGTGGTAAATGAAATAAATATACTAGACTTGATCCTCATAGCAAGAAAGGCCTGTAATGTTTATGTTAAAAGGTGATCCTCCGTTCCTTCTGCTTGGCAGAAGGCCTGGATGTATAATGAGGTATTAACATGTGTCAGATCTTGTTTCTCCCTAGAAACTGGTGTCGTCTCCTAACACTTGGGTTCTATTTATTGAAATGATGACACGCTGCCATGGGTGCATTGATGCATACCTAGCCAGGTGCAAGTCTCCCAGAGAGGCTGATGGAGGGAGTGGCTAGCAGAACAAGAAGTCCAGATTTCCTGACTTGTGTGTGATGAAAAGATCAAATCCAACGTGGAGTCAAAAGCAAGTGAAAAAAAAAAATCATTGCTGTTTGGAAGAAAAACATGTCATGTCAGCAATATTAGAGGATTTCTGTGTTTGTAATACTGTGATCTGATATGGATTCCTTCATTTTCTCTAGTTTCACCGTCATAAATAAAGTAATTCATACACTGAAGTAGACTCTAAGACACCATCCACATGGAGATTATTCTTTTTTTTAAAAGATTTTATTTATTTATTTGAGAGAGAGCGCACAAGCACGAGTTGGGGGGGGCAGAGGAGAGAGGGAGAAGCAGACCCCCTGCTGAGCAGGGAGCCTGATGCGGGACTTGATCCCAGGACCCCGGGATCATGACGTGAGCCGAAGGCAGACGCTCAACCGACTGAGCCACCGAGGTGCCCCCACATGAAGATTATTCCTAATGCCTGCTGAAATCCTCCACCTGTGCTTGGATTGGCTCTTAGCAGAATGGATCATGGGCTTGCCTGTGTGTCCTTAAAAGTTTCCCATTACATCTCATTCTTCTTGGGGATGCATTGTTGCCCCTGAAAGAGAGTCCAGATGCAAAATAACTTGTTTTTTTGTTTTGTTTGTAATGAAGAAAAGAAAGCCAAGCTTGATGAGGATTAGACGCAGTATTCTCAACTAATTAGTCATTTACATAAAGTGAGAAAGGAAAGCTTTTCTGTAGCAACTTGTTAAATTCTTTTTGGTTAAAACTATCTTCGTGCTCCTTGGGTAATGCAGTCTCAATGTAATGATAGGAGGAGGAAGACGTCAGTCTTGGTATGTGGCTGACAAGCAAAATCTTAAAATTACGTTAAGTCTTAAAGGTCAGTTTTGATGATAGGGTCTTTAATAGGATATAATTTTATAAGTTGCTTTTTTCTAAAAGGGGCTGGAGGGAAGGTGATGGAAAGCCTCTTCTAAAACTCACAAGTGGAGCATGATGGGACTGTCTTACTTCACCTCTGCCCATTCCCTAACCTGAGCGGACCTCGTTGCTGGGATCAGGTGTTCGGGATGCACTTTTACCCACTTGAAAACCCTCACACGTTCGGCTCAATTAGATTAATTGCCTTTCTCACTGGGATTCACAATGCTTTGCAGTTTAGCTGCAGTAACTAAGTGTTAGTTTTGCAAACAGCAGGTACTATTATTGGCCTCTAAAGGGCCGTGGTTTCTTGGGAGCTCTTGGAGAGGAGTTTTAAACAATCATTCTAGCCAAGATGGAGTAGAGGTTAACAAATCTGTCTTCAAGCTGAGTTTTCTACTGGCTGTGAAACATTTGCATTTAGAAGAGTTCTAACTCTGTATCATTTCTGTTTGGTGCCTCCGAGAGTAATTCCGGGGGTGTTATAATGAAACATGCTATTGTCTGTATCTCCTAGAGTTCATAGAGTATTTTGTTTACTCTTGATTTTCCGATGGAGGCCACTGAGCTGAACCCAAGCTTTTGTCCACTGAGAATTTACACAGAAGCCCGCCCTGGGGGCCTGCTTCTCCCTCTCCTCCCCACTCGTGCGCTCTCTCACTGTCTCTGTCTTTTTCTCTCAAATAAATAAATAAAATCTTAAAAAAAAAAAAAAGGAATCCACCACGGGTGAGACTTGATTGTATCATCAGGGCCAAGCAAAAGTCAAGGACAGAGTCCTGTCGCCCTGAGTTGTGTTCTGTGTGCAGGTTCAGCAGTGTTGCTGGCGCCACGGAGGGGGATTGGGCGCTGGCGCCACGGAGGGGGATTGGGCGCTGGTGCCACGGAGGGGGATTGGGCGCTGGTGCCACGGAGGGGGATTGGGCGCTCTTAGTCTTTTAATCTCCCCTTTCCCGTCCTCTCATTCTTCTCCAAGGGAAGACAAAACTCCCCACTTGTGAGTAAGGCCATCATTTCTAGGGTTAGACACTGAGTGGATCTCTGAACCTAATCCTTTCCAGAATCCCTAGTGTTGTGGGAATTCTCAGTTACTAACCTCTGGCCTTGAAAGAGATAAGTAAAAAGGGAGGTGGGGAAACAGCGTTGAAGCATGACTAAGTCCAGCCATATCTGACAGGATTGGGGTGCGTCTTCAGTGGAACAGAGATGACTGTAACACCATTCACATAGCTATCGAAGTGTCAGATTATTTATATACGCCTTAGTTCACATGTTCCTCAACCAACCCTGACAGAAGTGAGGACAGGAACCGTTTAATCCGGCTTATTTCTTCACCACATATTTATTCAGTGCCTACCCTGCTTTACGTACTGGGGATACAGTCGGGAGCAAAACAATAAGCCAGATTCCCACTTCTGTGGCACTTCTGTCCTCACTGTGGGGAGACAGACCGTGAATAAAGGAAGTTATGTTGAGCAGTGGAACTGCTACGGAGAAAAGTGAGGGAAGGGGGGTAGGGGGTGTGTGGAGGCAGGGGGAGCTTTGTCACCAGACCTGAATCGCATGGTTGGGGAATCACTTTGGTGAGAAGACATTGGAGTAACGGCCTGAAGGAGATGAGAAGGTAGGGAGGGAGAGCTGCAGGGAGGCCGGCGGGGCTGGAGTGAGTGAAGAAGAGGGGAGTGGGAGATGAGGTGGGGGTGTCCACGTGTAGGCCAGCGCAAGGATTCTGGCATTTGATCTATGGGAGATGGAGAGTCATTTGGGAGTTTGAGCAGGAGAATGACATGGTGGATGGACACTTGAATAGCATCACTCCAGCTACTGGGTTCAGAATAGACTGGAGGGGGCAAGGGCGATGCAGGAGACTGATGGGGGGGGGAGGGGCTTGTTGCAATAACCCAGAACAGAGCTGACGGTTCTGGATCAGGGTGGTAGTTTTGAAGGTGGTGCGATGTGGTAGGGTTCTGGGTATATTTTAGAGGTAGGGTCAACAGGTTTGGGTTTAGGGCATGAGACAAAGCAAGAAGTCAAGGATGACTCCAAAGTTTTTGACCTGAGCCACTAGAAGGATTGGTTACCATTAACCTTGCTGAGGGTGACCAGGAAGAGCAGGTTGAGGGCTGGAGGCAGATGATGACCTTGGTTTGGGCCACACTGTGGCATGTGCACCTCTAAATGATTACGTCCAGGGGAGAGTTCTTGACACTCCAGTCTGGAGTTTAGTCAGAACTATAGACATTTAAGAATAGTTGGGGAGATAGGTGGAACTGAATTCATGGAGTGAGTGAGATCTTCTGGGAGGTGAGAATAGATAGAATGGGGAAGAGGTCAGGGGTCGAATCCCAGGTACTGGGGCAATAAGCAGCCAAGAGACTGAACCAGTAAAGGAAGTGGAGAAGGAGCTGCCAGGGAGGTGGGAGGAAAGCTAGGAGGGGATGAGCTGGAAGCCAGGCCAGAGTGTGGCAAGGAGGAGGGATGGCCATCCCCTGTCGGTGTCACCGTGGGCCAGATCCCGATTCCATCAGTCAGTCATAAACGGAGGCCACAATAAATGACTCACCAAGGGCCAAGGTGGGGAGACAGCTGGGCTAGGGCTCAAAGTCACGTCCACTTACTTTCTGCCAGGAGAGGCCTCTGGCCCTACCTGACCTTTGTGTGCTGTTTTAGGTCATCACGCACTTGGTCCATTGTATTGTCGACTCTGTGTTGGTCCCATTGTGTCAGCGCTGCATTCCAGGCTTGTGTGAATATTCTATTCTCTTATATCTTTTATATAAATATGTAATGTATGTTCATTGTAGAAAGATTAGAAATACAGATAAGCAAAAGGAAACAAGTTAGAGTCATTAAGAATAATTGCATCACTCAGAGATGACCAGGCTCACAAATTGGCCTATGTCCTTCTAGCCATAGTTGTGGACATATATATTCTTTTCAAAGGACTGATTCTGTTCTTAATATATCACCTTTTTAGAAAATTTTTTTTATGTTGTTAAAGATTTTATTTGAGAGAGAGAGAGGAGAACACAGAGGGAGAGTGAGAGGGAGAAGCAGACTCTGCTGAGCAGAGAACCTGCTGTGGGGCTCGATCCCAGAACCCTGAGATCACGACCTGAGTCAAAGGCAGACGCTTAACCAACTGAGCCACCCAAGCACCCCCAGGAACGTTTTTATTTTTTAAGAACCTTTTTAAAACCAATAATACGTCATGAGTATCCATCATGGTATGCATATTGCATAATTGTTTTATATCTTTTTTAAAAAAAAATTGTGCCTGGATATCTATTATAGTTTGCCAAGATTGCAGTGTTAAGAGGTAATCTAGAAAGCATGTATAGGAATTACTCAACCCATAAATAGGAAAATGATGATCACAGGAATGTTTGTATTGAGCCCTACCATGTGCTAGACACTACTGCCAACCATTTTATTTGCAATGTGTCATTTATTTCTGACAACAGTCCTCTTGAGGGAGATGCTATCATCTCTGTTACTGTAGTTGAGACCCCAAGAGAGAGACCCTGGCTCATGGTTGGGATGCAGCAAGCATTGGAGCTGAGATGGACTTGGGCCCAGTCTGTCCAGCTCCAAGGCCTACAACATTCTGTACTGTCCATCTCTCATCCCTTACTGCATTTTCCTATTTGACCCCCTACTCGGCTGAGCCGTTAGCTACCTGCCTCCCTCTTGCCTTCTCAGGGGAGCCGCGCATGCAGGAGGGTGGGGGGAAGCACCTGCTGGGAGTGGGGTCGTTGGCAACCTGCTTCCCACCCAGAGTGGCACCGCTGCCCGCCCACCCCAGTCACTGAGACGTATTTGATGAGTTGCCATTGATCCATCTGTGGTTTGTAAGACAACATGTGGAAAATTAGGATTTTGTCCCTTGAGGTTGACTATGTTACAGACAAAAAGTTTGACATCTTGAAGAATCCCTAGTCTATTGATAGGGCTTAAAACAAGTGATATTTCAGCTCATTCATTAAATATGTGTTTGGGTTGTTTTGTTTTGTTTTTTTTGCAGATTGTCAAATATGCCAGGCACACACTTTGAGTGGGTTTGAACTTTAAGTATGTCAGTATCTTCTGTGATTTTCTTTTCAAACCTTCTTGTGCATCTTAGTTTTGTTAGGTATTCCTGTGGTGGAATAAACATAATATAGGACATGTAATATATGTAAATAAGTAATGCGTAGGATATGGCCTCTAACCCTGGGTCTGTCTGATACAGCTGTGCTTAATATGGCATGTAGCAGGAGTTAAAATGTGGATGACATGCAGTGGCAGGCATATCAGATGAATTGTGTTTGAAATCACAGTTCTGGTATTATTTGCAAAATTACTGTGGCAGGGTGAGAATAAAAGGGGAACTGCTATATTTCCAGTACCCCTGTTGTTACTTGTAAAATGGGGGACTTGGTTGTTTAGTTCATGAAGTCATTAAACATCACACTTCAAAGCAATACTGAAAATGCAGTTCCGTAAAGATTACTTCAGTATTATTCTCTTTTTAGGCGCTCAGATTACATAATCTCTAAGGAACTAGTACCACCAGCTCTATGTTAGATTAAGTAAGACCTTTTTTATCTTAATCCAAAAAGTCGGTACGTGCCACTACAGGTTAGGTTCGTTCATTCCCGTTTTTCACCCAACACAGAACACAGTTCTTCCACACAGATGCCCTAGACCTACTTCTTGGGGGACCCTGTGATCACTTTCCACAGACTTGGTCTAGTTATTTTCATGATTCTTCACTTCCAAGCAGACCTTTGCTTTTCAGAATATTGGCAAGAGATTTTAAAAGCAGTGCGTGTTGGGGATGATCTTGGGATCCTGTTTTCTCTTCCATTCTCCTGCTCCCGTAGGTTTGTGACCAGAGTGGTCAGAGAATAAGGGCACCTCTGTGGTGGGTTAAGCTTAATTGAGCTCTTTCCTAGGAAACTAGGCCTGCTGCTTATAGAACCTAATGTGCCGTCTCTAAAATACAGGACAGTAAATGAAAATAAACCTGTAGAGTCATCCTTTGCATTAGGATGCTATTGGAGACCTCACTTCCATGCCTCTGAATGTACCCATTCCTGTTCATAAGCCAGAAACTTCCTCATTCAGTAAGAAATATATTCTGTTAGTTACCTGTACATAAGTTCTACGTGAACAATCAATAGTTTCAGAAAGAAAACATTTTTTCATGTGGATTTGTAGGGTTTACTTTACAGAAGTGTTAGGCAAGCCCAAAGATGTTAATCTAAAACCCAGAGTTCATGTAGGGTTTGTGGTTTATAGAAATGCTATCATGTGTTGTTTTATAAGTCCTGGTTTATAGTTTATTTTGAACTTGATTTATGAACAGAAGTATTACTCTTATTTACTAACACTGATGGATTTCACTCATCCTTTCTTTAGAACTTGTCTTTCTCCCTTTTAGTAAATTGGGAGTATGGAACATACTGTTCATTTTGCTTCCTTCCAACATTGGATTTCAGACTAATTAACAGAATGAAGCAAACATCTTTCAAAAAAGTTGACTGTAAGTACTTGGATATATATCATCAGAACTATTAAAAAGAACAGGATGTTTAGTGTGTTTCTCCTCCCGTAGGGAGCACAGAAACTTCTCTTGGCCGTTCCCAATATTGAAGCTGACCAAGTAGAGTTCTAAGCACCAAAATCTTGGAGACTAAAAAGCCAAATCTCTTTGTAGGAAAGTGAAGACCCCTTTCTTATTCATCAGTTCTGCTTTTGTCACTGGGTAGCTTTTGGAAATATGTTAAAAAGCTGTTCCATCTTGTATACTCCCTCTCCCCCAGTTTGGTGAGATTCCAAACCTTAGAAAATTTAACCTTTCTAAACTGGAATTTATTAGCTGTAAAAAATGCATTTTAGTCTTGCTGGAAGTTGTGAATAGACAGTGAAAATTACATAGGATTTTTTTCAGTCAGTCCAAATATAGGTTTTCTTTTTTTAAGTCCCTAACTTTTAGCATTGATATTTGGGGGTGGAGGTGTGTTGGTTGAATATAGGATAAGAAAAAAGATATTGGGGGACACCGGGGTGGTTCGTTGGTTAAGCATCCAACTCTTGGTTTCAGCTCAGGTCATGATCTCACAGGTCATGGGATTGAGCCCCACATCAGGCTCTGTGCCCAGTGGGGAATCTGCTTCAAATTCTCTCCCTCTTCCTCTGCCCATGCTCGTGAGTGTGCACGCACGTGCGCTCTCTCTCTCAAATAAATAAAAAAAAAAGGGGGAAAAAAGGAAACAAGACATTGGACATTTGGATAAAGTATATAGTATACTTTTTGAATAGAAGAGGAGAATTTCAGTTCTGTTATTGCAAATAATCCCCACATTATTCTAAGTCACGTTGGCCAACATGTCAGCAATAACCACGTCAGGGGAAAGTGGGGCTGGCAGCCCTCAGTTCTGGTCCTAACTTTGCCCTGTTGCTTATTAGGAAAAATTAGAGTAGCTTGTGGCTGCTTACCATGGCCGAGACGGAGAGAGCGAGAGTGAGAGAGCTCGAAAGAGCAAGAGAGAGGACATTTAGTTAAAAACATTTAGCTCTGTTTTGAGAACAATTTCAGAACAGGGATCTGGGCATGATTGGGGGACTTTTAGGCACTGGGAATAGTAAGTGCTGTCCTCAGAGTTTCCTGATGATTTGATGAAGTACTGTGTGATATGCTTAGCATGGTGCCTGATGTGGTGTAAGTGTGTAGCAAGTGTTAGCTGTTGCCAATATTGTCTTTTTAAATCATCTCTTACTGTCAAATGCTGAATTGTGAATCCTAACATTCCCTTATCCCCAATGGAACGTGTTACGAAGCATTCCCGTGTTCAAAGGAACTAGAATCTAGGTATGCTTTAGTTAAAGGGGATCCTGAAATAAAAAGTGAGCACTGTTTTGTTTGAAAATGGAATTCACATTCTATTAGAGAGGTTATGGTTAGTGAGGTTTATTTATTTATTTATTTTTAAGATTTTATTTATTTATTTGACAGAGAGAGACAGTGAGAGAGGGAACACAAGCAGGGGGAGTGGGAGAGGCAGAAGCGGCCCCCCGCTGAGCAGGGAGCCCGATGCGGAGCTCGATCCCAGGACCCTGGGATCATGACCTGAGCCGAAGGCAGACGCTTAATGACTGAGCCACCCAGGTGCCCCTGTTGGGTTTATTTATTAATGTCAGTTGGTAATTCCTGAGCACCTTTCACAAGCCAGGCACATAGCTAGGCGCTGAATATAGAAAAATGAAGAAGACAGATCTGGTACCGCACGCAGGGAGCTTAGACTTGCCCAGCACTAAAAATAGTGAAGAGGCAGTGGCAATTGCCAAGTAGTTGCAAGGTATAGCATTCTCTGGTGCCTATTGGGGGCATTCAGCCCAGGCTTGGAAAGTCAGGGAAAGCTTGCTGGAGAAAAGGACCTTTGGCTGGGTTCTGAGGGAGGGAGCAGGAGTGAAGAGGAGAGTGGAATCTTCCAGCACAGGGGCAGGTTGAGCATTGGCCTGTAGCAGAGAGAGCAAAGCACGCTGGAGGACTTAGAGGACCTCCGTAAGGCTGGAGTATAAGGTCAGGGGCAGGGAGAGGCAGGAGAGGCAGGAGCACAGAGCCTGGGAGCCTTGCTAAGGAGAAGGGAAGGGAGACAGCTATAAGCCGGGCCCTGCCACATCTAGGGTTGCATTTCAAAAAGATCACTTTGGCCACCTTGTGGAGGCTGGGTTGGAGGGAGGCAAACTGGAGGCAGAGAGGCCAGTCAGAAGGCGTTTGAGTGTCTAGGTGAGAGGTGGATGAGAGCTTGAGCCGGGGTGGTGATGAGTGATGAGCGCAGTAACCTCCAGGGTGTCATCTGCTCTACACAGCATTTACTGTGCAGATACTGTTCTGAGTGCCTTATATATATTAACTCATTTAATTCTCCAAATTATCTTTGGAGGTATGTACTATGAATATATAAAATATTTTATTCCACTGGGCAGATGAGAAACTGAGCGCCAGCAACTTGCCCAGTCACATAATTGTAAATGGCAGGGGCAGTGTTTGAACCCAGGCAGACTGTTCTTTGGATTGAAGACACATCGGGAGGAAGAATGGATAGAACTTCATAATTCTAAACTGAAGGTTGGCGGCAAACCAGAGTGATGCCTGGTCTCTGGCCTGGGCATCCAGATGGGTGGTGAATGCCTTGACTGAAATGGGGGCTATACAATAGGGGGGCAGACTTGTGATGGAAGATGATGAGAGATCATGTGGATGAGTGATGTTCCAGGAGAATCCAAGCATAGATTTCTGCAACAGCATCACATTGGTGGGAACGGACACTGTAGGAGCAGATGAGCTTGCCCAAAGGGAGAATCCGTACACTCAGAAGAGCAGGGTGCTGGGAGGAGAGTAAGACCAGCAGCTGAAAACCGGGAAGAGGGCAAGGAAGATGGCGGAGCTGAACGGTGAAGCAGAAGAGCACGTGCACAGAAGCTGAGGGAAGGTGGGGTTTCAAGATGGGTTGATGGGTACTCCGTATACTGCACTCTGCTGAGAGGTTTAGTGTCTTCTGATAGAGCCAGTTCAGTGACTTGGAATCTGAAGTTGAAGGTACAGAGACACCCTCTGTAAGGGAAGGATTGGGAGACAGCTGTGTAGACCAGGCTTTTAGATTTGGGGGAGTGGGAGAGACTGCTAATACCTGCTGCCTGGGATGGGAAGCAGAGCCAGCCAGGAAAGTGTGGAGGGATGTGGGCAGTAGTATTAGAAGGAAGGCAACCCGATGGAACTATTTTAAACTAAGAGTTGATTGATTTGTTAACCTTTCAAAACCCCAAGGTTCTCACCAACCAATAAGGTTTGTTGAACTTTACTTTCTTTGGTTTCTGTTATTAAAAGCTATCAAAAAGAAAAATCCAGATTTATTAAAAAATGTTTTTTTTAAACTGCTGGCCCTTCCCTGGAGATTCTTTTTTTTTTAAAAGATTTTATTTATCTGAGAGAGAGAGCAGAGAGGGAGAGTGAGAGGGAGAAGTAGACTCCTTGCTGAGCAGGGAGCCCGATGTGGGACTTGATCCCAGGACCCTGAGATCATGACCTGAGCCGAAGGCAAATGATTAACTGACTGAGCCACCCAGGCGCCCCATCTTTTTTTTTTTTTAGAAACAGCACAGTGAGGGGGAGAGGGAGAGAATCTTAAGCAGGCTCCCTACCCAACTTGCAGCCTGACACAGGGCTCAGGGCTCAGTCTCACCACCCTGAGATCATGACCTGAGCCTAAACCAAGAGTCGGACACTTAACCAACTAAGCCATCCAGGTGCCCTTCCCTGGAGATTCTTAAATACTTCCGTAAGAAACCTTGCCTGCTGGCCTCTAGTCAGTATCTAAATGGTGGAGAATCACACAGTACAAAGAAAATGTTTTAGGCAGGGAACCCTGTACTTACCTGGAGAAGAATTATGTACAGAAATAGAACTGTCTGCACGTGTGCCTCTGAATTTTGCCCCTTTTAGGGGCACTTCTTGTTTGCAGAGGTCCCATCCCTGCACAGCTGATGAATGTCATGATTTAAAAAAACCCAAAGCTAAAAAAAAAAAAAAAAAGAGCTGCCATCTCCACTGTAACTCTTGATTCCAGCTTAGAACCTTCATCTCTGTTCCTCCCTGCACCTCTATGGGGTGGGCTGTAACTCACTGGCTTGCCTTGACTTTGGTCTTCACTCAAAAGTGCTCTCCCCAGGCCCATTCCAGGTGGTAGCCCATGGGCTCCCATCTCTGCAGGATGGAATTCTAAGCTCAGAATCCCAAAGCTCTATTGCTCAGACCCCTACCCCTCTCTCCATCCTCTGGGGCATGTTGCTAAGGAGAGAAGCGAGAAGGGGCAACACCCCGTATGTTTCTCACAGGCCTCCCTGGACTGAATCATCTTGAAACTTGTTTGCTCAGAAAACCAGTGCTTTACTTAAATGGCAGTAAAAGATAGTTGTTCATGGCCTGTGAGTCTTGGGCAAAGGCTGTAACAAGAGAAATTAGTCTGTATTTGGTAAATGAAAATACAGCCTAAATAAATATGTATTCTGTCTTATTTTAAAAAAGAAAAAAAAATACTGGTTGTGACCTGCTAACTTGATTGGCCTTGTATTTGAAAAACACTGCCTTACCCTTGGTTTTTAACCTAATTGTTAAATGACACAATAGAAAATGCGTGTTTTGTGATACAAGGGGATTTAAAATAGAAGAAACAGAGTAGTTACCATTCTGACTCGTGCAAAATCTAGGTTTGTTAGCATTCTGAAGTCAGCTGTGTCACACATTTATTCACATTTACCTACACCATTTAAGGCCACACTTAGGTTTACTCAGGAATAGCTGTGTAATAGTGGAAAGAGCGCAGAGCTAGTCATCAGGGGAGCTGGATGCAAATCCCCTCTGGTTCCGAATGAGCTGTGTGGCCTTGAACAAGTAAACTTCACCTCTCTGTTCACATTTTTCTCTAAGGTGTGTCCGGACTAGATTTTTGGTTTATATATTTTTTTTAAGTTCTAAGATTCTTTAATTTATAAAAATAGCCCAGAGACCTAAAGAAAAAAAATGTCTAGAAGCCTAGCACTGCTCAAATATAAATTTTTTTCCCAAAATCTGAACCTTTCTGTGTTTGTTCTTTTCCAGTATTTGTTCTAGTTAAAAATTCAAATTTCATATTCAACTTTCAGAAGTAAGCAGAGGGGAAATTTATTCTCCTATGGCAATATGATTTTATTTCATATTCAAGTGTCCAACATATTTTGTGACTTGACACACTGTATCGTGAAAGCTAGCACGTTATTGCACTTCACTGATCAGTCGTTAATGAAAATCTAGAAAGTTGGGGTTTAGTCCCAGCTCTTAATTCAGTGTGTTATAACATGGCATTGATGAGACAAGTTCATGGGACTAGGCTTCATGTTGGATTCTTTATTTCCCCAGACTTAGGACACCATTTCTGAACATTGCTCTCTCTAGAGAATGTTCTCTGCTCTAGGCTTACCAGCCAGCCTCTCTCCCTTCTCAGATGTTTGTCTGTGGTTCTGGGCTTCCATCATAAAAGCCACATAAAGACTTACTTCCTTCAAAAGGCATATCACTTTTTGCTTGCTAATCTTTTCCCATGTGTGCGTTATCATCTGTATTGAGTTAGTATCCTTGTATGTTTGCCATTATTATTGAATGTCTGCATACTGTGTGTATGTGGGCTTTCCCAGCAAGACTGAGTACTACTGCTACTTGGTAACCGCTCTTGGGATGGATGAGTGAATGCATGAATGAGCCGGTTGCTACTTGATTGGGATGCCTGACTCCATTCAAATCCATTACTGCAAGTAGAAAAATGATTTGACATATGTGAGTGGGCCAACGATGTCATCTTTGTTTACCAGAAATGTGACCTTACTAGTGTGGTTGTCATTTTTTGGGGGGTAGTCTTTTACAGTTGTTTGCTCAATATTTCCATTTTTATCTCCTGGGCACATAGTAGGAGCATACTCCCCAGCCCCTTGGCTGGGATTGCATTCTATGATTGGTTGAATCGAAGTGGCTGGGTCCATATGATTGCTTCCAGCCAGTGGGAGTTTTGAGTAGGAAATGATGTGTGCCCCTTCTGGGCAAGAGCATGTAATCGCCAATTCGAGGTTCTCTGGGGTCTCCTTGTCCCTCTTGTATGGTGACTGACAGCTCTCAATGGTCAAGTCATGTGAGCAAGAAATAAGCCTTGTGGATTTGGGGATGATTTCCTCAGCAAAACTTATCTTGACTCTAAGGTATTCGTTTTTCTACTTGGAGAGTCTAACGTGCATCATGTTCTGTGACACAGCATAGTAGTTAAGAGCCCAAACACAGAATCACAATGCCTGGGTTTGATTCCTGGCTCTACCACTTACTAATTGTTGTGAATTTGGGTAAAGCATGAACTGCTGTATGCCTCGGTTTTCTCATATGTAAAATTGGGAATTTAATAATAGTGCCTGTATTATGGAATGGTTATGAGAATTTAATGTGTTAATATTTGTAAAGAGACTTGGGCTCTGGTCAGGTGTTCGTTGAGTAAAATAAATTAACGTATCAGAGAGTTGTGGGAGAACTTAAGGCATTGCCTGTGTGCATGAAGGAAAGTTTAAGCTCTCAGAGATGCCCTGTAAGGGAACCTGGCTGGCTCAGTTGGTAGAGCAGGGGACTCTTGATCTCAGTGTCGAGTTCAAGCTCCCCCCCTATTGGGCATAAATCTTACTTTAAAAAAAAAAAAAAAAAAAGATGGCCTGTAAAGCAGGTCACTGACCGGGACAGGCTAGGGACTTGGGGCTGACTTTGCATTGCATCTGGAACTCTTTGAACTCTTCGGCGCCCATGGCAGACTGGGAACCTGGAGCCCATCATGCTTGTGCAGAGGCACATAATCCCCTGGACTTTGTTAAGGAGAGTTGCTCTGTGGCCACTGGGGGGCATGGAATTCCTCAGCTTCATTCCCTTCATGTCATTGTCCCACGCCGCCTCGGTGCAGGAGACCTCGCAGACTTGTTCCGATGTCCCCAAGCCTTCTTCCCCTTTTCATTCAGGTACCTGGGATCCCACCTCCTTCCAGAGGCATTCCTGTGCAAATTTTAGAGAACTGTGATTTCCTCTCCCCACTCCTTTATAAACATCCAGCTCCCAGACTCTCCCATGTTTTACCTCGGGACAAAATGTAGGTACACTCACTTAAGTTCACATACCTGGGCTGTTTGTTCCATTGTGTCCGTGTGCATTAGTTCATCTATTTTAGGCAGCAAGCTCTGAGGCAAGGATTTGACTTAACTCATTTATACAGGGCTTAGTAAAATGCTCTGTGGAATTAGAGACACCTAATAAATGCTTTAGACTTTTGAATGATGCTGTAATCATTTTAATGGAGGCTGATGTGTGTGTGTTTAAACAAATGCCATGTTTTCCAGCAACATTCTGGCAAATTAGCAGCTTCTAAATGAAAAAAAAAAGTCTATACTTAGAAAATGAATTTTGTAAACTGCTGTACCATGCAGTTATTTATTGCTAAGCTGATTTAAGCAGAGGCTGAAATGCAGTGGTGAAGCCAACATTTAATTTTTTTTTACTAACTTTGTTTTCTGAAAAGCTGGTTGGCATGACAGGGGTAGGTAGGAAAGTGGGGCAATTTAAAGGCGTTATTGTGAATTTAATGCATATTTTAAAGAGTTGGTTAAAAAAAACCCTTTATATTAGGTTAGCAGATGTGATTTGGCACCACCTCTTCCCACACATGTGCCCTTTTCATTAGGAATGTGTGCCTGATGTGGTGCAGATGGTATTTAAGCCACTTAGTAATATTTTCCACAACCTGTTTTTAGTAATTAGGCTTGAATTTGCTCGTTCAAAATACTGTAGTGCCTTTTGGTAACTTTGGTAAACTAAGGAACTTGAAATGTGGTCAGTGTACCAGCAGAGGGCAGTGTAAGTCAGCATTTTATTCCCAGCCCTCATCCTGCTGCTGGGTTTCCACACTGGAGAGCTCGAATGTTCTGAGTCTATTTGAGAGATGTAACTTGAGAATTTTAAAAAATAATTGATAATGACAAAGTTTTAAAAGTCTTTTGTTGACTGTCCTCTAGTAAGAAAATAAGTTGTCTAGAGCAGATTTGAGCTGTAATTTTATTTTATGAATTTAATTTTTTCCTGATTCCTCCATCAGCCAGTATGTATGACTGTGTGGAAGGTATAGTCCTTCTATAAATCATTTCACGAATGCACTTAAAAAACATCATATTTGATTTGATGAGAGGTTTTCTTCAGCTCAGTTAGTAGTACTGGTTTTCATTATTATGTCTGTGAGGGTTTCCACTGTTTTCATTTATTTTCTATTTTTTTAAAGATTTTATTCATTTATTTGAGATAGCACAAGTGGGGTGGAGTGGAGGGAGAGGGAGAAGCAGGCTCCCCACTGAGCAGGGAGCCCGATGGGGGGCTCCATCCCAGGACCCTGGGATCATGACCTGAGCTGAAGGCAGACGCTCAACCATCTGAGCGACCCCGGTGCCCCTTCCACTGTTTTTATGACAAGGGAATAAGGTAAAGGTCACTTCTGAGTTTGTGGTCCAGTCAAATGTCAGTGACCTTAAGAGAGTAACACCAAGGACTGCCTTTTGTTTTATTCTGTTGTGCTTTATTCTGTCACAACACTGTTGCCTTTTATACGTAATTTTTTTCCCCTCACCCTAAAACCTCTCTGCAGACCCTACCCTGTGGTTCCCTTATTCCCCTTATTGCTGCTTTCTCCAGTTCCAGAAGCAGACACAGTCCCTGCCTTGTCCCTTTTGTCTTTATGGCAGCCTCTGTAAGTTCTGCTCAACCCCCTCTCTTCCTTTTGGTGTCGTATAGCTCATACCCTTCTCCCTCTGTTTTGGACTGAATGTTTGGTTCAGAGGGGGCCCCTGCCAAATTCATATGTTGAAGGTTCAACCCCCAAAGTGACGATATTTGGAGAGGGGGCTTGTGAGGAGGTGATAAAAGTTAAGTGAGGTCTTACAGGTGGGGCCCTAATCCAGTAGGGTTGAGGCCTGTGTAACAAGAGGGAGAGATGCCAGAATGTTCTCTGTCTTGTCAGGAAAAGGTAAGAGTGGCTGGCTGGCTGTGAACCAGGAGGAAGGCTCTCCCCAGCACCCAAACTGGCCGGCACATTGATCTGGGACTTCTTCAGAACTGTGAGAAAATAGATGCCGGTTGTTTAAAGCACCCAGCCCATGGTATTTGCAGTCTATGGTGGTACCTCATGGGGGTCCGAGGTGGCGAGAAGGGAGCCACCAGTACCTGCTGGCAGGTAGCAGAGGCTCTGTGGGAAGGACAGGCAGCCTGAGGAGGAGCAGAAGGACAGAGGACTGCTCGGAATGGGGTCTGGTCTAGGAGGTCTGGAAGAATGAGCGACTGCATAGAATGGCTGGGGTGGTTGATGGTGAGAACATGGGTGTGGGTGAGAATGAAGAATCCTGGGGTTCGATGGGGGTAGATGGGGTGACGCTTTGAAAACTAGTCCGAGTAGTTTGGCTTTGTGCTTCTCAAGGGAGCTTCTCAACTGGGAGATGCCAAACTCTTGGGAACACACGGGGATGTCAGGGGTATGCCAAACCCCAGAGTAGGATTATGCCTCTTTGGGGTGCCGGTTTTTCCAGGTAGGCTTCTTTGTTCCTGGGACTTCAGATATAGTTCTAGGTATTTATTCTCTTCTACCTTCCTAAGTCAACAGCAGTGGAGGAAACAGGGCTTCGTTAAAAGACCGTGAGCAGAAACATGAAGACAGGGAGGGTGGACGTGGTGTCCCTGTGTGGAAGGATAGGCTTTGGATCTGCTTATACCGATTTCCTTCTTCCAGAAAGTGCTCTGCGCTGAATGGTTCATTCTTCCCACGTGGCCATTAGACAGGTGGCTGCTTTTCAGCAGATGGTAATCTAGAAAGAGTTTATTAACATGTGTAGGGTCACAAGCAAGTTAGCTATGTTTCTAGGAGGGAAACCCAGGCCAGCCCCAGCCTCTTCAGGCCTTTCAAGCTGCATATAGTGTCATCTTCATAGACAACGGGCTAAGAGATGGGGCCTGGAAAGAGTGTGACCTCTGGTGTTTGGCAAGCTGGTCCTTCGGTTTCTGCCCTGTCAGTTACCAGCTATGGAACCTGGAGACTGACAAATGTAGCCTTTATTCCCAGCGAACATTAGGGATCTGTGTTAAAGGAGAAAGGGAGGGAGGGATAGTGAGTAGGCAGACAGCTATTTGCTTTTAGATTCTTTCTTGATGAAAAAAGAAAAATATGAACCTCTGTTGCCACAATAGATGCAAATAAAACTATGACTTCTGTTTCAAAGGACTACCTTGCTGATTTTTGTGTATTATCATGTTTCCTACTCTTACCACATTTTGGATATTTACACATTTTCCCACCTCTGCAATGTGAGGACATTTATCATTGTCTGACATGATCTTATTTATGTGTTTACATGGTTATCATCTGTCTCCTGCTTTCATTGCACAAAAATGTAACTACCATCAGGGAGGGGACTTTGGTTGGCCTTGCAGGTGTCTCCACATTTGTGATGTGCTTGTTGAGCTTGATAAATATTTGCGAATGAATGTATGGGATAGTGAAGGGGAAGGAGCAAGTTTTACTGAGCCCTGAGTCCAATCTTTCCTCCCCTGCTTCTGCCACCCACCCCTTACTCTGTTGTCAGGGACCCGTTCTGAAAGGTGTCAGTGTTATTGGCTTTGTAGGCATTGCCATGGGGGCAAGGGGGTGGGGGGGCACTACAGCATCCAAAAAGAAGGAGCAGCACCTGTCATCGGGGGTGTGCTCTGGGCTCAGAGAGAAGTGGAGTATGCCTCTGAGCTCCTTCATTTCCCCATGAATGTACTAGGTCCTGCTAACTTAGCAACCCAGTGCACTCACTGCCTGGTAGGCCTGATTGGATTTTAGCCAGGTGAAATGGTCATCTACCAGGAGAAATTGTTAGCAAATTAGAAAGAAGATATCTAGGGTATGTGCTCTGGTGAGCGCTGTGAATTGTGCAAGACTGTCGAATCACAGATCTGTACCTCTGAAACAAATAATGCAATATATGTTAAGAAAAAACAAAGAAGAAGATAGCAGGAGGGGAAGAATGAAGGGGGGTAAATCGGAGGGGGAGACGAACCATGAGAGACTATGGACTCTGAGAAACAAGCTGAGGGTTCTAGAGGGGAGGGGGGTGGGGGGATGGGTTAGCCCGGTGATGGGTATTAAAGAGGGCACATTCTGCGTGGAGCACTGGGTGTTATGCACAAACAATGAATCATGGAACACTACATCCAAAACTAATGATGTAATGTATGGTGATTAACATAACAATAAAAAATTTAAAGAAAAAAAAGAAAGAAGATATCTAAGTGATGAGAGATGAAGAATCGGGTTTTTCAAAGAGTTAGGTTTGAAGTTATTTAATCAGTCCTTTTTTGTTTGCAACACCACCACCACTGATTCTAACCAATGGTGGGAGCCAGGGGGGTGATAAGTCAGATAGTGAAACATCACATTAAAGAATGTTTTTGAAAAGATGTGCCCTTCTATGTTCTTCTCCGAATACAACATCCTATAGAAATCTTTCAAGGAACCTGTCTCAATAAAGGGATTAAAATGATATGGATAACATTGATGATTGGTCGGTGAATGGAAGTTTCCAGAGACAAATTTCTCAAAAAAGTTCTGTGAAGTATTTTAAGCAGTCCCCCGCTCCCAGCCTTTATAATTTTTAAAAACACTTTCTGAACACACAATAGAACAGCAAAGTTCAAACTCTGTATTTTAACTAAATGAGAGCTAAAAATCGGGTATCATTTTTGAAAATGAGATCATTTCCTTTTTTTCCTACTTTGGCAATGGTTGGTAGACTCTGCTTTCTTTTCCATAAAAGGGGATATTAGCATTTATTTTTTTTTAAGACTTATTTATTTATTTATTTTGATAGAATATTGTTGCCAGATTTAAAAAAATTATTAGAAACTTAAGTTGATAGTTTACATATTAACTCCAATTCACTGGATGTCCTTTATATCTATGTGACTCAGTATTTATGTATATACATAGGGCCATATGTAACACTCCAAATATGCCCCTGATGTGACGACAAAGAATTTCCCAAAATCTTAACCTCTTCTAACTGGAAGTTGCATGTTGCTGTGTGTACTTGTGTAATGAAGCCATTCTAGCAAAAGATTTCTTTCTTGCAACAACAACACTTGAACTGCATGAAATGTTATTGCTAAACTGATCTTACAAGCTCTTTGCCTACTGGCATGCTAAGGTAAAAGCTCAGTCTTCTAAGTTCCATCATTTGGGATTCCAGGACCCTTCTAATCTAAAACAAGAGAATGTTTTCCTCGTTGGGCCACACACACACCCCGACAGACGTGTGGATGTTGCAGCATATTTCTGAATCTTTTTTTTTTTTTTTAAAGATTTTATTTATTTATTTGACAGAGAGAGACACAGCGAGAAGGGGGTACACAAGCAGGGGGAGTGGGAGAGGGAGAAGCAGGCTTCCCGCGGAGCAGGGAGCCCGATGCGGGGGCCCAATCCCAGGACCCTGGGATCATGACCTGAGCCTAAGGCAGACGCTTAATGACCGAGGCACCCAAGCGCCCCTCGTATTTCTGAATCTTAAAACCCTTTTTAAAACAAATTTTATATTAAATGGATTTCCCTTTGATCTTACAATACATGTGTTAAATTCACAGTGAGATCTTCATTTGGGATTCATGTTTTTCAGGTTAATATTTGTGATTTTAAGAGCATACAAGAAATGAAAACTTTATTCCCTTGTCTCTAAAAAGTGGACTTAATGGGAGTAATACATACATAAAAAAAAATCTAAACTATTTTAAGAATGTTCTTAGTGGTGAAACTTGTTATGGTAGTACATTTGGGGCAAGGGAAAATGCCTCATGCATACCTAGTTTAACAACCGTGGTTTTTAATAATCGGGAAAAATAACATGACTGTTAGAGGGAAACATTAAATATTCATGAAAATATGGACTTGTATTGGAGACATAATGAAAACTTGAAGTTTAGAGTGATAGAATAAAATACAACTCTCAAAAGTATATAAAAATAATAATGTTATTACACCTGATAGAATTAGAAAAATAATTCTAATTAATTTTTAAATAAAACATCTAACACACACACACAGACATCCATCGAATAGGAAAAAAGAATTACTTGAATAGGAAAAGAGGAAGACAAACGGGATGAAGGAGGCCTGGTTAAAAGTCGGGCAACTTGGCTTCACTCGGGTTCCATCATTGACTAGCCTTGTGGCCTCGGGTAAGTCAAGCAGCTAAGCTTCGTTCTTCCCCTCTGTGATAAGGGAGTAATAATACTTGTTTCAGAGGGTATTGTGATGCTCAGATGGGGTGATTCACATACAGAGGTAGCTATTACTCTGCGTCTACATAGAATAGAAAATGTAAATGTTAAGAGTACATTATAACCCTGAAATAACCTTCTCTTTGGCAAGTAAATTGTCTTGGAATTTATAGTCAAAGTCAACTGTAGATTCCCATGCCTTCTTTTGGTAATGTTTAAAGTTACGAGCAATAAGATGAAGAATGGGCAAGTGAAGTAGTCGTAGAAGAAACTGGAGAAAACCCCAGTATTCACCTTGCATTCTTACTGGACATAAGCATCTTTGATAAGTAGAGCGGTTTGTTGTTCATCATGATGAAGATGATGGTGGCAGTGAAGGTCCACTGAGGTGTGCTGGGCACTGGAGCCATATCCAGTGTCTTAGTTGAGTGCTCACTACAGCCTGACGAGGGGGGTTCGGTCGTGAAACTGACCGACAGTCGAGAGGTTGGGTAATTTGCTCAGTATCCACAGTGGCTGTTGGAGTTGAAGCCCAGGCTGGGTCTGGAGCCCTGACTCTTGATTGGCATTGGCACCATGATGGATTTGGGGATGCCGGTGGTCATATTCTGGGGGACCCAAATCTGAAAGGGGCTTTTTGGTCTGAATAGTGTAATTCCAACATTGAGTTTGTTTCTCTTACTACGACTACAACTACTTCTCTCCTTCCTCTTCCTCTTCATCCTTCTTTTTCTTCTTTTATGGGAGCATGGCTTTGACAAGCTGGTTAGTATGTGTGTAAGGAAGAAGCTGTAGCTGCTTAAGTTTATTTGAAGCTCCCCTAAATATCCAATACTATTATTGCTTTTGTCTCTGTATTATTTTCTTCTCCACTATTGCTGACTGGAATGTATCCACATGGGATCTGTGTCACGGATAGCATTTTCATTCTTGTTGGAAATTGGTGGTGCTTGACAACATGATGAATATATATGGTGCTAATAATATGACTAATTTCCTAGCTCAGAGATGGTAAATTAAAATGACCTCAGAGAAAGGGATTAACGTGGGAATCAAGCCCCTTAATAGTTTAAGAAGGCGTTCATCCTTAGAGAGATTGTATAAGCTCACGTAAACAACCATCCCTGCTAACAAAAGAAACACGTGAGGCAAGAGAATGCAAATAGTGATTTAGTGGAATAATGATGGTTTGGCAGATGAAAATAACTTGAGTGTTCCAGCGGAGGAGGATCAGAGGACCGTTCCCCAGAAACAGACAGGCCTTTGAGGGATGGTAGGGTAGGGTTTGGAAGGGGAGGGAAGAGGAGACACTCCTTAAATCTGGCTACACTTCATCACACTCACCTCCAGCTTCGATCTCTGCAGCAGGAAGTACTCCTGTTAAAACTGGAACTTGCTGAGGCTTCCTCATGTAATTAGGGAACAGAAAAATGTGTTCCATCATGGAGCCTCCAGGTCTGATTACCTGCAGCCTAGCTGTACCTTGATGGCAAGAAGAGCACCACCAACAGGTTCTGTGAATGAATTGCTGAATTTCCTCATCAGACAGTGGGAACCTGTCCGGAAGCTAGTTGCTAACCGAAAAATATCTCAGAATCAACAACAAGATTTAGTAACATGGAAGAGAGGTTGGGCTTTAAAATGAAGAAATTGGGCTTTAAAAAGTGGTGAAACATTTGGAACACCACTTCAGTTGGAGCTGCTCTTGGCTCCCGTGCTCCTGCATTATTGCCCCTCGCGAAGCAAATTGCAGCCCCTTTTGCAGCAAACTGTACCCTGAGTGTCCTTTACGCTCTATTAATGGCGTGTTTTGAGACATCCCTCCTGGGTTTTAAGGCTCTGTCTGTCGCCATAGGTCATCTCACCTGGATGAGGGGCTCTGGATATAGTTCTGAAGTTGGCAGGGAGATAGCCACCAGGAAACAGGCTTGTCTGGGTAACTGCTTGAATGAAGTAGAGACCCCCGCCAACGCGCCCTCTCTTTACCTCCTGCATTCCCACTAGGAAAAAAATCGGGGTGAAGAAAAAGAAGATATGTGAATACTGATGGGTTTTTTTTTTCTTTTAAAAACGGATATTTTAGGGGCACCTGGTTGGCTCAGTTGTTAAGCATCTGCCTTCGGCTCAGGCCATGATCCCAGGGTCCTGGGATCAAGCCCAGCGTCTGGCTCCCTGCTCGGCGGGAGGCCTGCTTCTCCCTTTCTCACTCCCCCGATTGTGTTCCCTCTCTCTCTCTCTCTCTCTCTCTCTCTCTCTCTCGCTGTCTGTGTTTCTCTCTGTCAAATAAATAAAAAATCTTAAAAAACAAAAAAACGGGCATTTTAAAAAAGTTCTTCCGTGGGGGAGTAGTAGTAGATCAAGGAAAAGAAAAGAAACGAAACATGACAAAGACATACTTCTTGTTTCATATAAACAATTGGCTTCCTCCCTGTTGGTAAGTTTAAAAAACCACGGGTAAAATGGTTACATGCTGAAGCTTAATATCCCAGGTAAACAAGTCCTCAGTAAAATTTTCTCTGTTAAGAAGCAAGAGATGATTAAGTGTCTGCAGAGGGTCTTCATTTTATGTGCCTTCTTCCCCCAGAAAATGGGGAAATGGGATATTAATGCAAATTAACAGCGCAATTCTGAACCATGTTATTTTCTGAAATAGTGCTACACTACTTTTTTTTTTACCCTGTTCTGGTAAATGTAGATTTTTCAAATAAATAAATTAATTAAATAAATAAATAATGAATAAATAAATAAAAACCAAAAGGAACACCCCCAAAAAGCCAAGAAAGGAAATTAGGGATCACTTTTTTTATTATTAGTTTTTAAAGATTTATTTATTTGAGAGAAAGGGAGAGAGCAAGAGCTGGAGAGTTCTTGAATGCCAGTGGAGGGAGGGACGGAGGGAGAGGGAGAGAAGCAGACTCCCCGCTGAGCGCAGAGCCCCCTGCCAGGCTCCCTCCCAGGACTCTGAGATCACGACCTGAGCCTAAATCAAGAATGCGGGCTTGACCAACTGAGCCACCCAGGCATCACTTTTGAAGACTGTTCTCCTTCACACATCATATCCATTTGCCTTCTGAAATTAAATGGAATATGATTGTTTATTTTTAAAAGGGGGATTTTGGACCAAGTCATCCCTCCAAGTTTGCTTCCTAGGATGGTTCTGGCTAGTGTGTTCTTGAAATCAAAGCGAGACCCTGTCTCATTGTCAATAACAGGATTTATGCAGCTTTTCAGGATAATGTTAGTCCTTGGATTAGCACAACTGGTACATAGTTACTTTCATCTATCTGATCATTAACATATAACATATAGAAGATCCATGTAACTTGTTGAAAGACACAAAACAAAAGAGGAAACCTCATTATTAAATCCAGCATTTGGTATCCTAAATGAATTGTTTATAACATTCAAGTATTTTTTAAAAATGAATTAAATCACACCGACTACTGTGAATTAGAGTAAAGAGAAGAAAACCATAAAAGGTTAGACAATGGAATCCGTGTTTTCTGCATGTCACCCTGGTAGGCACATTTCCAGGTCACATCACCCTTATAATAGGACCGCGGGTAAGTTGTTAACTCTTTAAAATTCTACTTCTAAGGATAGTTGTCATCATCAGAGGTAACCTTTTCTCTTGCTTCAGATGTGTTAAGTCTTTACACTTATTAATTCTTTTATGTAGTGTTTGTAGTTTGTAGAAGGAAATTGATTTTCTTGTAATGGGAAAATCATCGCTCCTATTATGACATAAAACTTTAATTTGATGTCTCCTTCACTGACCCAAGCTAATTACAACAAAAACATGTTAACAAAGTGAGTAAAGTTCTTTCTTTCATGCATCAATTTTACTACATAGGGCTGCCCCAGAAAGTCTTAAAGGAAGGCGCTGCTCTGTTACCTTGGGACCATGTGTGTGCGTGCGTGTAACCGCTCTGACAGGCCGTGAAATATTGATGCTCTGCGTGGAACCTGAACTCCTCAGATCATCGGCTTCTCAGAAGCCAAGAAATATTAAAGGGAGTTATCCGTAATGGTCAGAACACACAACAGCTGAAAGCATGGCCGTAGCTTCCTCTTTAATTTGGGCAGATTGGAATGCACTCCCCCAAAATCAAACGGAAATAGTAAAATTTAAAAACTTTTATGAGTACCCAGCTCAGCTGCACCTGGCTTCCCTAATTGCCTTCCACCGAGTCATTACTGGGGAGGCAAGATGTTTAGCCACTAACAGCCCTTATTAATGTATAATAGGAATTTACTTGTAAAACAGAATTATTGGGATGGCGTGATGTCATAAAGACAGAGTGCTGACATTTTAGATTGTTTTATATAGGAATGTTGAATTATAATTTAGGAGTGGAATATTCCTTTGGTAATTAATCACAATTTGGTGTGGCCTCAGTGCAGGCTAGGCACATGGCCGCATAGAGTTCATGACTGTAATGGCCCCGCATTAAAGGCCATGTTTGTGCAAATGCATGTCATTCTCATGAATTATCTATGGGAAAGATTACTCTTCTCTACGAGTTTGCAGATGTGCAAAAACTGACCGTAGCAGGTGTAAATACAATGAAATGTTTTAGCAAGTCTGCTTCCCTGATTTCTGTAAAAATGTCACAGCCTTAACAATTATAAAAATGCCTACAAATTTTCTTCTTGGTCTCCATGATGCAAGAAATGGATTACACTAATTTTGCTGGACCTCAAACTTAGAATCTGTCAATATGGTGCTGTGATTAATGGGTACAGACTTTTACCTGCCTCATAAATATAATGTGCCTTGATTACTGGGCTCTGTTTGCAGAGCAATAGTTAACATGATGTCAACACTTCCATTGTAAACCCCGTTTTTGGAGGGGTTTATAACGTGGTCATAAAAAATCACTCGGGATGACACTTTGAATATGAGGTCTTAGTCCTGGGGGTCGAAGATATATAAAGGGGTAGGTTTAAGTGAATTAGAGTAAAGAGAAGAAATTTACCTATTTTTAAGTTTACAAAGACCTAAACTGCATCTGAAAATGTCAAGTTTTGTATTCTTTAGAGAATATTTAAATAACAAAGAGGATTTCTTATTGTTCATTTTGTTCAGTTTTTTTTCCCCCTAAGGAAATAATTCTAGGAAGGGAATATTTTAAACATGGTTATGATACATATCAGAAGACATTTAAAAATTATTCAGTACTAATATCTTTGGGATTTTATGCCAGTTAGCCACATCAAGTCATAGTGTAGGTCAAACTCAATAAGAATTCTAGGACAAAGCCTGAACTTTGGAAGCCTTGGAAGGTATAGTATGAAGTGGGTCACCTTGGGTAAGATAACAAACATCCCTTCTGAATTAGAACATAAATTTTCTCTTGTTCTGGGGCACCTGGGTGGCTCAGTTGGTTGAGTGACTGCCTTCGGCTCAGGTCATGATCCTGGAGTCCCGGGATCGAGTCCCACATCGGGCTCCCTGCTCGGCGAGGAGTCTGCTTCTCCCTCTGACCCTCTTCTCTCTCTCATTCTCTCTCTCAAATAAATAAATAAATAAATAAAATCTTTAAAAAAATTTTTTTTCTCTTGTTCTGAAGTGAGGGGAAGTCACCACGACTTGGTCCAGGGCCAGCCCTTTTTGTCCTCTGAGGTGTGGTGATTTCATGTGACGCTTACCCAGGATCTTGGGGAGTGGAGTCACCCTCAGGAGCTCAGGATTTTTTTTTTTAAGATTATTTATTTATTTGAGAGAGAGAGAGAGAGAATCTCAAGCAGACTGTGCTGAGGGCGGAGCCCGACCCTGAGATCACAGCCTGAGCGGAAATCAGCAGTCGGATGCTTAACCAGCTGTGCCCCCCAGGCGCCCCAGGAGTTCAGGATTTCTTAGGTCATGTCAGGGAAGGATGAAAGGAGCCCCTCAGGCTGTCAGCGTGCTGTACTTCTCTTCCAGTGTGTGAGTGCAGGCCAGGAAGCCGGGATTGACTGTGTTGGATTTGGGGGCGGTTGGATGAGAAGCTGTGGTCAGAATCCAAATTTTTGAAGTGGGTGTTCAGCCGCCACAGTGTATTTGACTTGTTGGGCAGCTTAAGAATTTTAATTTAGAAAGTCATCTTACAGAACTTTGTGATTGGTTCCAAAGCCACTGGTTGACCTGACCAAAAAGGGGTTTTTTTTGGTTGTTAATTTGTTTTGTCTTTCCAGGGAGTGGGGTGGATAGAAAGGCTTGATTGTGCCATAAAGTCAGTAAAACAAGACTCTGAAATTCACAACCATGGGCAGGTTTTGGGTTTTCTTCTTCCCTTCTTTCTCTTACCCATTCTCCTTCCTTCTTTCCTTTCCTCCTTCCTCCCTCTTCTTCCCGCCTTTCCTTTCTCCATTCCTCTCTCCCTCCTTTGCTTCCCTTGGAAAATAGGATACACCCTTTAAGGCATCAGTAACAAACCTTCCAAAGACATACAGATCTTGCAGCCCTAGCAGCAGGGGGCTCCTCCAGAGTCTGGAGCAGGCCCCTAGCAGCAGGGGGCTCTTTCAGAGCCTGGAGCAGGCCCCTAGCAGCAGGGGGCTCTTCCAGAGCCCGGAGCAGGCCCCTAGCAGCAGGGGGCTCTTCCAGAGCCCGGAGCAGGCCCCTAGCAGCAGGGGGCTCTTCCAGAGTCCAGAGCAGACCACAGAGAGGGTTGCAATGCAGTGCATACAAGACTGGCATGTTTCAGCACTCCATGTAGCGCCCAATCTCTTTTCCAGAAGATGCTTATAATTCTCTTGTTCAGTCGTCCTGGGAAGGAGCAAAGCATTTTCCTTGTATTGTTAGTCTTGCTACCATAGCATGTAAAATGCAGGAGCAATACTCGTCATTCTTAGGCTGACGGGCATTAGACTTACCACTTTGCTTGAGTAATAATGCAGGGCCCTGAATGAATGTGTACTGGGCCAGGGGGGCAAGCCTGATTTCTTGGAATAGCTGCTCACATACATAAAGAATGTCACATAAAGGCCCTGGTGGCCTAAAGGTTAAGGCAGCAATAGCATTAATTGATATAGTGATAAACAAGTTTGTAGCACTGAGTTTTGGGAACAATATAATAGGCTGCACTTGGTGCTTTAGGTGATAGGTATTTAAATCCTCACAACAGGGCGCCTGGGTGGCTCAGTTGTTAAGCGTCTGCCTTCAGCTCAGGTCATGATCCCGGGGTCCTGGGATCGAGCCCCGCATCAGGCTCCCTGCTCGGCGGGAAGCCTGCTTCTCCCTCTCCCGCTCCCCCTGCTTGTGTTCCCTCTCTCACTGTGTCTTTCTCTGTCAAATAAATAAATAAAATCTTAAAAAAAAAAAAAATCCTCACAACAACCCTATGAAGTAGGTGGTTTACTCTGCCTCTGTAGGCTTGCATACCAGGCCTTAGAAGGCTTCCTTATGCTTTCTAAGATCACATAACTTGTGAGCTGTGGAGCTAGGATGGAAACCCAGGTCTGTTCCATTCTGAAGCTCAGGGCGTTACCATTTTGTATGAACAGCTCAGAGATCAAGTACTCACGAGTAAAATAGGAATAATTAAAAATTCATTACTTCATCAGTAAATATTGGTTGTGTACCTCTCATGTGATAAATAAACCTTGTGCTATCTTCCAGGGGCATGATGTAAACAAGACAGCCTTAAAGAATTTAGAGGCTTTAAGAGTTTACGAACAAGTGAGGTGGGGGTACTAGGAAGTAAATGGGGAGATTACAGACTAGGCATAGGGGGGACACTGAGGGGGTGTGACGAGACCCAAAGGGAACATCTACAAGGGGCACCTGATGTAGATTTAGGGCTTCAGGCAAAACTTTCCCAAAACTAAAAAGCTAAGGGGGGTTGACATTAGCCAAGTGGAAGGGATTGGGGGTGGGGGGAAGCAGAGGGATGGAGAAGGGAAAGCATTTTAATCTGGGAGTACAGCAAATGCAAAGTAGGTGAGAAAAGTACTTAACTTGGGGACAGGCTGGCATCCTCAGTAATAGCACCGGAAGTGCCTCTGAACAGAGTTTAAGGAGTTTTGACTTTCTTAAGAGCTATGGGAAAGCACTGGAGGGTTTTGGGACAGGCTGAGGTGATGAGATTAGCATCTGGGAGGCTGGCCCTGGCTGCCTATAGAGCATGGAGTAGATCTGGGAGCACTGGACCAAAGCCCCAGTCATAGTTGCCCTGACTGGGATCTGGCACAGATGCCAGTGATGCTCCATGACGCGTGGGCTGTGAGGGGTGAGGCCCTGATGGGCAGCTGGGCGGCCAGCCGCGCTTTTCACAGAGAGGATCAGAGCCGGCAGCCAGGCACAGGGGAGCAGGTGACACCTACAGTTTTGAACCTCCTGAAGCCTGGGGAGTCACCAGTACACATCTCCTAGGCACTTGAGGCTGGAGAAGGAGATCTGAGAGCCATTATTATACAGATGTTAATACCACAGGAGAGGAAAGAACGTGTGGAACGGGAGGAGCACACAGCAGGATACTCTAGGACAAGGACCCTCCAAGGTGGGACAGAGAAAGGGGAGCCTGCAGGAGAACAAAACGAATGGCCAGAGGTGGTGGGTAATGGTGCTGTGGTGTGAATATTTGTGTCCCCCCCCATCCAATTCATATGTTGAAATCCTAATCCCCAGTGTGATGGTATTAGGAGGTGGGACCTTTGAGGGTGATTAGGTCACAAGGGTGGAGCCCTCTAAATGAGATTAGTAGGTTAGTACCCTTCCAAAAGGCCCACAGAGCTCCCTATTGCCTTGTAAGGGGCTGGCTAGGAATCAGGAAGTGGGCTCTCACAAGACCCCAAACCGGTTGGCACCTTGATCTTGGGCTTCCCAGCCTCCAGACGGTGAGGAGTAAATTTCTGATGTTCCTAAGTCCCCCAGTATGGTATTTTGTTAGAGCAACCCAAATGGACTGAGACAGATGGGAAACCCAGAAGAGAGGACTTCGATGAGGAATGCTGGCCAGTGCGGCTGAATGCTGCCGAGAAGCCAGAAGTCCAAGGGCTGCGAAGGTGAGTGACGTCTGCCGCCCTCCTGCACACAGTGACACGTGCTTTGTCGTGAAGGAGGCAGTCCGCTGGTATACCTTTTCTGAGAAAATTCCATCCTTTCCCTTCATGTTGTCAGAGACCTAAAGAATGCTTTAGCGGTCCTTAAAGTTTTAAGTCTCTGTGCTTTTTCATAATTATCAAACATAATTGTCTTCTAAAATAGCATAGGGACTTGTAAATAAATAAACATATTTGCTATCTCAAGATGTACCATTTTTAGGTTGAAGGTAATTTAAAAAAATTTTTTTTAAGATTTTATTTGAGAGAGAGTAAGAACATGAGCGGGGGTGGGGGGCGAGAGGGAGAGGGAGAAGCAGATTCCCCATTGAGTGGGGACCCCAACAGAGGGCTCCGTCCCAGGACCCCAAGATCATGACCTGAGCCGAAGGCAGACGCCTAACTGACTGAGCCACCCAGGCGCCCCTGGGGTGAAGGTAATTTTTGAGATCAACTTGTCTAGCCCCCTTAATATTACCTTTAGTCATTGGTTTATTCAGGAAACATTTATTGAACTCTGTTAGCAGCTAGGTACATAGATTGATAGGAGCTTTACTATACTGATCTTGTTAAGAAAGTATAAGAGTACAAAGAATGTTATAATATGTAAATACATAGAAATACAAAAAGCTCAGTCTGTGTTAAAACTTTTTTTTTTTCCTATTTGGGAAGAAGGAAAGACAAAATATAAATGCATATTGAATCTCCACGAGGTTTTGAGTACCTCACACTCCTCGACCTTTACATTTCTCTAAGTTCCTGCATGTCACTGATGCCAGCCGGGGTCAGGCTCCCGACCGAGGCTTTGGGGGTAGGATGGAGGCCACGGCAGCGCTCCAGGCCCCGCCAGCTTACCCAGGAGCATGGGCAGTGCACTCTCCACACCCAGGTTCCTTCTTAGTCCCTAAAACAAACCGCCCTGGGCCAGTGTGGATGGGTAGAACAAGCTGGTGGATATGGCAGCTGCTTCCCTTGTTGGTGTTGGTTATGACCAAAACTTGCAAGCTTCTGGCACCCGGAAGCTGTGGGAAGACCACTCCCAAACTCCTTCCCTGACTTTCCTTCAAGCTGGAGCTAGACAAGGTTGCTCTGTCTTCCAGTTACTATTTCTCTGCATGCATCTTCTCTCATAGAGTCATCCTCATAGTGGGGAGCACTCTGTTCTATGCTTACTGAAGAGTGGGGACACTCAGCTTAATCTGTCCCCAAAACCTTAACTTGGGCACATTCCAGCCGTTCTCTGCTGCCTTGAGGTCAGAGGAATGCAAAGCATCCTTTAGCACTTCTAGTTACTTCTCCGTATGTTGTTCTCCACAGGGTTTTCTTGACTTGCCCCCCAATTACCAACTCACTCACAATTTCTTCTTGACATCTTCCCCTCATTAATTGGTCATTTCTCTGATCTGTGGTGCTCACTGTGGTTTGTAAACTGATGCTGTAGTTAATGAAGGTTGTTAACAGCATGCTGTGTGCTACGATGAGATTATAAGGAGCAAAGCATTTAAAACGGGGCCTGCTGCATAGTGAGTATAATCAAATATTTCTTAATTAAACATTGTAGTGAGGAGCCAGGTTCTTGAATGCTTACTCAATCCATCCACGAGCATTTATTGATTTGCCTGTGAACGGACTGTCGTCGTTGGTGTTATTTTAATATTTGCTAACCCACAGATGAACTCTCAGGCAGTTTTTTGTTTGGAAACTTGCTACTTCCATGATTTTGTGTAATGAATTCTTTTAAATGATAATAGCTATGTTTGATTTTGCTTTCTTTGGCTTAGTTTTTTCAATATTTTTCTGTATTCCCCATTGCTGTATACCGGCATCACAGAGAAATGGGAATGAAGGTGTATTTTTAAGATTTATTTGACAGAGAGAGACACAGTGAGAGAGGGAACACAAGCAGGGGGAGTGGGAGAGGGAAAAGCAGGCTTCCCGCCGAGCAGGGAGCCCAATGTGGGACTCGATCCCAGGACACTGGGATCATGACCTGAGCCGAAGGCAGACGCTTAACGACTGAGCCACCTAGGCGCCCCTGAAGGTGTATCTTGAGTTGTGAGTGAAGAGGTGATAAACGTGGAAGCTGGAGGCTGCCTGCTGTGCCTGGTGGATTCAGCCGTCAGTCCAAGTTAGGCGGCTCTTTTAAATTATCTGGGTCTTATTTTTCCAAAGAAGACATCCATATGGCCAACAGACACATGAAAAAGTGTTCAACATCGCTCGGCATCAGGGAAATCCAAATCAAAACCTCAATGAGATACCACCTCACACCAGTCAGAATGGCTAAAATTAACAAGTCAGGAAACGACAGATGTTGGCAGGGATGCAGAGAAAGGGGAACCCTCCTACACTGTTTGGTGGGAATGCAAGCTGGTGCAGCCACTCTGGAAAACAGTATGGAGGTTCCTCAAACAGTTGAAAATAGAGCTACCATACGATCCAGCAATTGCACTACTGGGTATTTACCCCAAAGATACAAATGTAGGGATCCGAAGGGGTATGTGCACCCCGATGTTTATAGCAGCAATGTCCACAATAGCCAAACTGTGGAAAGAGCCAAGATGTCCGTCGACAGATGAATGGATAAAGAAGATGTGGTATATTATATATACAATGGAATATTATGCAGCCATCAAAAGGAATGAAATCTTGCCATTTGCAACAATGTGGATGGAACTGGAGGGTGTTATGCTGAGTGAAATAAGTCAATCGGAGAAAGACATGTATCATATGACCTCACTGATATGAGGAATTCTTAATCTCGGGAAACAAACTGAGGGTTGCTGGAGTGGGGATGGGGTGGGAGGGATGGGGTGGCTGGGTGATAGACATTGGGGAGGGTATGTGCTATGGTGAGTGCTGTGAATTGTGCAAGACTGTTGAATCACAGATCTGTACCTCTGAAGCAAATAATGCAATATATGTTAAGAAAAAAAAATAGGAGGGGAAGAATGAAGGGGGGTAAATTGGAGGGGGAGACGAACCATGAGAGACAATGGACTCTGAAAAACAAACTGAGGGTTCTAGAGGGGAGGGGGGTGGGGGGATGGGTTAGCCCGGTGATGGGTATTAAAGAGGGCACGTTCTGCGTGGAGCACTGGGTGTTATGCACAAACAATGAATCATGAAACACTACATCCAAAACTAATGATGTAATGTATGGTGATTAACATAACAATAAAAAAATTTAAAGAAAAAAATTATCTGGGTCTTAGGGTCCTTAACTATGAAGAAAGGAAGTGGAATGACATGGTATCTTGGGTCCCTGCCAGTTTGAAAAGTCTATTTTTCTAGTTCTAGAGTCCAGGGAAATCTGAGTGTGGCATTTTGGTCCTATAATTTGCAAATAATTCCACTGGCTTGAATAGCTATGGTCAAGGTAGCCCAGGAGGGCAAGACTTCTCACCAATGCTCAGCTGATCTTCTGAGACAAGTTCTCTTCTTGTTCAGTACTTCACACTTTCCACAATTTTTTTTTTAAATCATTGTCTAATGGTTCCAAAAAAATGGGTAGGAGCACTGTGTCTGGATTTCCTGTTCACAAATTTAGGATTCTTTTCTTAAACTCTCTCCGTTCTGTCCCTGAAAGTCAGGCTCTGTTATGGCATCCAGGTAAAAAAAAAAAAAAAAAAAAAAAAACGGAAAACCCCAACTAGATCCTTTACGTTTTATATTCCATGTCAAGTGCTCCTTTCTCCACTAGCCTCACAGTCAAGAGTTAGTTACGTAAAAATCTGGCAGTCACATAACTTTGTCTTTTGAGTAGCATTGCAGCTTTCTCACCACAAGAGGGCAGTGCAGGTGATTGAATGAAGGAGATGGCTTGTGCGCAAATAATGACAATGTTTGTAGTACTAGCTTCCATTTTACAAAGCATCTTTGTGTGTGTGTGACAGTCTCAGCGGTTCTCTGTGACAGAGAAAGCAGACATAATTATTTCCATTTTACAGATGGAGAAACAGAAGCCAGAAAGGCCTACAGCATACAGTTGTACAGCTAATAATGTCATCTAGAGCTTGATTCCAGCCAAGTCTTCTCACCTGAATCTAGGTCCCTTTCACCACACGGCTCTGCCCATAAATGGTCATTATCATCATCCCGGTGACCTCCTAAAGTAGAGCTGAGAGGTTGTCCAAGAGCTTGAAAACCATCTGTTCTGTGGCAGCGGTTCTCAGAGTTTTTTCAGCGGACACAACATCTGTGGAGGCTTTCCAGACCCCTACATGTCCTGCTGTCCCAGAAAGATGGGAGAGGCTGGGAATGTTAGCCTTGTGAGTACCACCATGAGCAGCCGTCCCTGCAGTCTCAGCTCTTTTGATCTATATTGTAAAGAGGGTCTTAACTAGATAGAAGATGGAGAGGACAATGGTAGAGGTGAAAGCGAAGGACAAACCGGGACCCGGATGTGCATGATCCAGACGACAGCTCGGTTTCCATGGTGACCTTGGAACTTCCCTGTGGACTCCCAGAGCTGCACCCTGTGAAGCAGTTTCACAGGAGACCGCGGAACACAGGAAAAGCAAATGCCATTGCTGTATCAGCGCTAAACGAAACACCCCATTACTGAACACCCGGGTGAAGATTTTTCTATGCTCCCAAAGTCCCAAACCTAACACTGCAGGCAGTTACATATGTGGTCACTTTGCTGGGTGGCTTACATGCAGAATTTATCCTAAAAGAATTTTGCTTTTTTTTTTTTTGGTAGTTAGAATGAGTCTATCAGGTAATTAATTTCAAGTGCATTTATTCATTTGTTGAAAAATAAATAAAAGGCTCACATAGCAGCCTGTGGTTATTCTAGTTGCCTGATGATTCATGCGTTCAGATCTAAAACCCAGAGTAGGTACAATCAATATGTGAAAAATAGGTGCTACCTAATTGCCTTTTTAAATCAGTAAAATAATTAAAGCCTTTATAGTCTGGCCAATTAATGTTTGCACATCTGTATGTTCGGCTTAATAAGGAAAATGCTTGAGAAAGATGAAATTACAATACCAAAAGCATCTAATAGCTGAGAAACATTTCCAAGCACAGTTGATTAATTATCCTCCTTTTCCTCTTTTTTTCCTCCTCTTTTCTCTTAAGAGACTGAACATTTAGTAAATCCATATAGTTCCAGTTAAGTCAGCATTCCCATTGTAAAGTGCCAGTGTTATAATTTTTCATTCATCATTTTCTTAGATTCCAAAATGAGTGTCATTGTTGTGTTTAGTAAAAGAAAAGAAATATTTATTTTAAACATTTCTTTAAACAGATTCTTAGTGGAGGGTAGAGCTCACTAATGCTGTGCAGCTGGGTTTCAGGGCTTTAAAATTGGTTGTCGTCTGCATACCAGGTCCTCTGCAAGTACTCAGCTGCTGAGAGCAAAATCCCACTTGACAAGAAGTCGCTAGATAGGGATTTATGCAGTAGGATGCACTGTTTACTTTGGACCTGCCGTGATCTACCTGGGAAATTTTTCTTATGATGCATTTATTAAAAAGTTTCTAAATACATATTTGCACAATGTTTTCTTATTGAAACATCTGTGTAAGGAATCTTTAACTTATTCATGTCCAAAAGGGAATTTTTTAAAATGGTGAAACAACAGTTGTGTGAGCAAATCAGAGAAAAGGTATGGACATAACACATTTAGAACAAACACTCACTTCTGGCTGAATTTCCATTCATTCTGATGTTGGTGCAGCTAGACAATGTGATTATTATCCTAACCAGAATTCAGAATCCGAATCTCATTCTGAAGTCCTTAAATTAAACATACGATCCATCTTTTTAGCAAAGCCTGTCACGGGAGGAGTTGGGTATTGGCCTTTCTTCTTTTTCTTTCTGTTTAGCCTGCCTTGAACCTTTGGCCTTACCCCAAGTGTATGGGTGGTATATGGTCTAAAATTGATATATTAATGTTGAATTTTTATTGTCACAGTTTCTGTTCGTGCTCCTTTCAAACCTTTCATTTATTTGTTTCTGAACCTTGGATATCTCATAAAAATGTCACCATTGTGGTTGAACATTAAGCACCTTCCCATTTTGCTCTGGGCCGTTGAAATAAATTTGGACCAGGTGCTCTGCTCATAATGGAGCCTCTTGAAGTGCTCTGATAATGAGCCGGGAGCGGAAGCTGTCAGCCTTCAGCTGGCTTGAAGAATGCAATTAGAGCAGTTTTAATACTGCGGAGGGACCCCATCCAATCAAGGCCATTTGAGTTAAACCAAGTCTAGAATCCTAAACATGTACGTTTAAGCATGTGAGCTTTGTCTCTGCACTGAGTATAGGGAGAAGGCATTCCTCTACAATGGATCCATTTTGAGTCAAAGAGAAAAAAAGCTCCGAATGCCAGTGGAAGTTCTCTCTCATCTGTCCCGTTATGTTATTGTGACCTTATTTATGGTCTGATGTCACTGTGCTCAGGATAGCTAGTATCAAATTAATTTTCAAATCAGTCAGATACTTAGCAAGACCACTTAGCTCAACTTTTTTTTTTTTTAAGATTTTATTTATTTATTCGACAGAGAGAGACAGAGAGGGAACACAAGCAGGGGGAGTGGGAGAGGGAGAAGCAGGCTTCCCGTGGAGCAGGGAGCCCGTTGCGGGGCCTGTTCCCGGGATCCTCGGAGCATGACCTGAGCTGAAGGCAGACGCTTAACGACTGAGTCACTCAGGAGCCCCTCGACTTTTGTTTAATAGCAAAAAAAAAAAAAAAAAAAATGGATTCCCCAAGATATCCATGAATATGGGGAGTGGGAAAATAAAATATACTCACTATAGGAAACCATTAAAAAGAATGCTATTGTCGGGGCGCCTGGGTGCCTCAGATGGTTAAGCGTCTGCCTTCAGCTCAGGTCATGATCTCAGGGTCCTGGGATCGAGCCCCGCATCGGGCTCCCTGCTGGGCTGGGAGCCTGCTTCTCCCTCTCCCTCTACTGTTCCCCCTGCTTGTGCTCTCTCGCTCTCTCTGTCAAATAAATAAATAAAATCTTAAAAAAAAAACAAACGATATTGTCTATTATATATTGTTGAGTAAATTCATTTACAGAACAGTATGGATAGCATAATCCTGTTTGGGAAGGAAAAAACCCAGCCAACTATAATATACATTTATAGGTGCATAGAAAAGATTTAGAAGAACACATACCAAATCAATAAGGGGGAGAGGGGATGGAAAGGTAGGTTAAGATTTTTACTTTCTCTCTATATATATTTTAAAATTATTTTCTCATTTATTTAACCAATAATTTTTATATTCTTGGGTTAGCTCAGTTCACTGACTTATTGTAAGTAAATAAATGAGCTTCTGTGGATCAGAAGGTTCTGTGAGGGAGAAACCCCTGTTTCTGTTACTACCTGAGATGTTGGGTTATGGTAATGGGAGAAGTTATTTACCAAATGAGAGCTTTACATTTGTCATTTCAGATACTCATTCCTCCACAGATACTCACTTGACACACAGGTTTAGGGAGATTCCATGATTTCCCAGGCCACAAGTCAGAAGCAAAGTGTCAGGATTTGAACCCAATCAGCCCGGCCCCAAAGGCTATATGCTCTTAACCCTCTCTCTCCTCCCTGCTTGGTTTATGAGAAGAGTTCTTTAAAAGCAGATTTTATTTCCAGGGTCACATTATCCCTTCAAGTTTGATTTCTTTTCAGAAAATGAAGACCTACTTCAGGAGTAGATGTTATTATATGGTAGTATTGTTGTCAAATAAGTATTGTATGGTAGTATTGTTTCTTATAAACAGTTGAACCAGTCATTAAAAAGTCATTCTGGGCCCATGGGATTCACAGTGGGTACTCCAGTGAGTGGAAGCCTTTGTCCTAAAATGATGCTGTGTATAGTAATGTCAATTCAGTAGCAGCTGAAAAGTAAATGATTTCACACAATGGGTGAGGTGGACGACGTCCTCATTAATAGTAAATAGTATGCATGATGTAAAGATAGCAGTAATTATCTAAGTATTCTTTTAGATAAGCTCCTGGTTGCTGAACAGTAGCTTACTTAGTCATTTCTTCTAACATGTTTATTATTTAATAAGCCATGAATCTTCTGTATTCCATAAAAACATGAAGCTTATTCCATAGGCTAGAAAACTCTCTTTCTTTGTGTGTGTGTATATATACCATATATGTATTTCCATTTATTTTCTTTTTTAAGCCCTATACCTTTTTAAGCCCTACAAACTTTGGAATTATTCCTTTGAAAGAGATAATTACTCCAAGACCGAAAGTAGAATGGTGGTTGCCAGAGGCTGGAGGAATAGGGAGTTATTGTTTAATGGGAATAGAGTTTCAGTTTACAAGATGAAAAGTCCTGGAGGTGGATGTTTGTGCAGCATTATGAATGTATTTTAGTATCACTAACCCATACACTTAAAAATGGTTAAGATGGTAAATTTTATGTTTTGTGTATTTTACCACAATAAAAAACACTGGGAAAAAATTACTAAATTTAGACACAAGTGAGCCTCATCCAGTGAACTAACATTTAATGGCCCTTTTTTGACATCGTGACACTGACTTATTAACTTATCTGGGGCAAAGTAACGTATCTAGGCCAAATAATTTAAACATCCTCTTCCAGAATCTGGAAAAAATAGTACTGCATAGGTAAACATGAGGCACTTTGAAATTTTGCAGTGACTCCTGTATAATACTATTACTTAACTATATTTTTTTATGAAACATAGAAAGTGATAGAATACACTGGAGGGAAAGAGCCTCACCTCTGATCTTTTTAACTGAAGAAAACTATTTTTTTTTAAAGATTTTATTTATTTATTTGAGAGAGAGAGAATGAGAGACAGAGAGCATGAGAGGGAAGAGGGTCAGAGGGAGAAGCAGACCCCCCGCTGAGCAGGGAGCCTGATGTGGGACTCGATCCTGGGACTGCAGGATCATGACCTGAGCCGAAGGCAGTCGCTTAACCAACTGAGCCACCCAGGCGCCTGAAAACTATTCTTTTTGGGCATCTTTTCCAACTTAGATGATTGAGTTTATTTGGCATTTGGGTTCCTTTTTCATATACTATTTCTTTCCAGTTGTGATTATTTTATCTTATTATGTTTTGCACCTTATCAACCCCTTGGACCATTCAGGTTGCCTTTGAACCTTCTTTCCCTTTGTGGCAGAGAAGAATTCACAAATCCAGGGGCCTCTGCACGTGGAAAGTTAGTTCCTTTGAAACCGGCCACAGTGCAGCGGTCCCCCCCTCCCGGGGTTGCCAGGCAGGGAGAATGATGCAGACATGAAGTCAGGGACATAAACAGGTCTATTCAGCATGACGAGCCTCGTGAGGATTCGGTGTTCCTCAAAAGGGAGTAGACTTTGGTGGTTTTCAGTGCCCCTTGTAAAATTCTTCGCTGTGGAGGGGAGAATGCTTTAGGCAAAACCATTAAGAGACTGAGCCCAACTTAACTGCTTTGATTGAAAATGAAAAATAAAGCAAAATGCAAAGATTCAGGCTCAAGGAGTCAGGTGGGGAGACTGTTCATGACTTGGATTTGCAAACCTCAGGCATTGCTATGTTGTGGCGTGGGTATGGGGCAGCCTAAAGTCACCACACTGTGGGGCACCTCTGAGGACTGACCCTCCATCTCAGAGATGAACGCGCATATATGAAAGAGCCCTACAACTAACAGCCACGCTGGGATGGGGTGGAGGGCAGGAGGTCCAGACACCCGGTCCCCAACCAGGCTCTGGCGTGACTAGCTCTGTGTATGTAACCTTTGTGGATACTGGTTGCTCGTTTAGAAACAGGGGATCCAACAGATCCTCTCTAACCCCTGTGAGTGAATCTAGAAAACAATAGTGTTGGATTTTGTGTGAAAGAAAGATTGCGGGTCACATATTCCCCCCCCACACACACCTGCAGATAATGCTGATTATAAAAGTCCTATCTTCATATGGGGGCAGAGCTGCAGTTGGTTTTTTTTTTCCCTGAGGTTGGGAAGGCGTGGGCAACAACGTGAGAAAGGTTGTCTTTCTGTTTTTCCTAAATAAATTTTTTTTTCTGTCATTCACACAGTGTAATTGCCATTTTAGCTTTTAAAAAAATATGTATCCAGAGAAAAGTCTGGAAGGCATATGCATGTGCATATAAACTAATTTCAAAAAATTAAAATCATAATACATGCACATGATAAGACAATTTATTAAGGTAAGTTCATCCTCCCCTGATCCCCTAACCCATTCCAACTTTGTCAGACAGCTGCTGTTAAGTGTTTATGTCAGGTTTTCTGCATGGAAGGGTGGAAGGGAACTGAAGAGTTGATTTGTATTTTCTTTGTTTTGTTTTTCTTTATTTTCTCATTTCTACAGTTATTTCTAGGCTTTTTTTTTAAGTTACATGCAAAAATTTGTATGACTGAGGATATTTATCTCAAAGATGAAGCAATGCCAATTTACATTGAAGACCAGATTTTAGGAGTAGTTTTATGCTGTTTAATCAGGGAGTTGCATACAGTCATATCCATAAGGAAATATGGTAACAATTATTTTAAATGAAAAACTTTATTCTTCAGCTTGAACAGATTAAATTCTGTAGTGGGCTCATGCCATTTCTTTAATTGCATTAATTATTTATTACATACTACCATGGATACAGTTCAGTTGGTCTGGGGGAAGTTGATTATAGCAGTTTGTTTCAAGTCAGTTTTACACCCTGGGTTGACAACGTTATCACACTTTCTCCGCTGAAATCAAAGAGCTGGGATAGTGCTCCAGGGCAATTACAACAGATGCAAGGTTAAGGTGCAAACTGTGTTTGAAGTGTATCCGCCATATTTGCAGTGGGACTCAGTTTGTGCAAGCAATATGTATTTCCTTCATGTATCTTCTCGGAAGTTCTTCGTTTTGGCAGATTTTAGAAGCTTAGATGTATTTAATGCAGCTACTGTGTCCTCTCATGATTTCAGGCTGTTATGTTAAGGGATCACTAATTTCTTCTTTAACATGTTCTGTCTTCTGACAAGAAAAAAAGTTAAAATGAGCTCCTTTTTATTGTTGGTAGTTTTGTTCCGTACTTTTGGAATAAGAACTACTAAGAACCTATTAGGACACCGTGCCACACGAGCCCCTGGCACAGCCAGCCTTTCGTCCTGAAACCAGCGGTCATAATGCAAATTGAAAGCAGCTCCCTCTGCAAATTCGTGCTTTTTCTGATCACAGATGTGCCCTTCCACGCTGCCTGTTGTTGTCAACCATGCGTATTTTTGTCATCACCTCCAAACCCTCTAATCAGCTCTAAGTGCTGTCACTGGATGGAAAGTCCATCTGGGGGCTGTATGTGGGTGGCAAATTGTAAGTGAAAGGTTCGGCAGAAATCTTGGCAGGTTGGGAGCTGGGTTAAAAATACATTTATGGAAAGTATTAACATTGGTGTATTAATACATTTACTGAAAAACCAAAAACCTTTCCAAATGGTCCTATTTGAGAGAAAAGAAATGAACGTTTAATTGTAAAAGTTTGGGAGGTGGATTAAAGATTTTTTGCAGGACAGTTGAGGCAGGATTTTCAGACTTTGAACTTAGTGATGAAACTGTAGACTTTCCTGGTTATGGTTGACAGAGTTGTGTATCAGCTAAAGGTATTGGATCTTTGTCCTGGTCATAAAAGCTAAAAAGAAGTATGCTGCGTGGGGCACCTGGTGGCTCAGTCGGTTGAGCGTCCAACTCTAGCTGTCAGCTCAGGTCATGATCTCAGGGTCATGGGATTGAGCCCCGAGTCCAGCTCTGTGCTCAGTGGGGAGTCTGCTTGAGGATTCTCTCTCTCCCTCTCCCTCGGCCCCTTCCCTGCGCTCACTCACTCTCTCAAAAATAAAAAAATAAATCTTAAAAAAAAAAAAGAGTATACTGCGATCTGAACTTCTCAGAATGTGTTGGGGCCTTCCCTGCACCTTGTACCACACTCCGAGTCTCTTTGGTGTCAGGCCTTTCCTGTGCCCTCGACTTTGATTTTGCAGGTCACTTGGAACCTGTGGTGTTAACAGTGCACCGCTTGCTGACATTGAGGATATTTCACTGCATACAGCGGGGCTGCCTTTTCACGCAGTGGGAAAACCAACCAATTCCATGTTAGACAACTGCATTGACCAAGTAGGAATTCTCTGTTCATCTCACTTTTAGCTGGCAGCCAGTTCTAGTTAGGATGCCCGCTGGTCACGGCCCCGTTCCCACAAAGGTATTCATAGCTTTTATTCTGCTCCATCAGATTTCTTGGGTCTCAGCTGCGTGTGTGCAGTATGCGAGAGCTGGGTGTACAAAGATGAAGAGAAACACAGGTCTGTGCCCTTGAGGCGCTCACGCTTTAGTAAGGGGCTTGGGGTGACCTCAGTGCTTCAGCGCACGGTAAGAAATAAGCATTGTACTTGTGACCTTTTCAGCTTTGTGATGACTGTTGTGGCCAGAATCTGGCATCTTCCTGTTGCCCCCGCACTCCACTCGGGCCCTCCATGCTGTTCGAATGCCGGAGCCTCTCACCAGACTAGAGCAACAACAGGCTGGGAGGGAAAAGGGGCTTGTTCTAAACTGTAAGAAAGGCCAAGTGATTTGGGGCACTATTTCGGACCCACTGCTGCTGCCAGCCTGCCCAGGGGCTTGCAGCGCAGGGCGGGGGGGGTGGGGGGCAGAATCACACAGAAAACTCACAGCGACGGGAGGGTGGAAAATTTTGTAAAAGCATCGTTTGGATGGTCCAGATATTTTCAAAACCGTTGGCTTAGCCAAAGTTCATATTTCATAAAGCCTTTGCAAATATCTACGGTTTTTCGTCTTTTCCACGTGGACATGGAAGCAAAGGAGAGGAAAAACGTGGCCACATGTATGTGTTCAACTTCTCATTTCCAAGTGCTCGGCTTTCTCAGGCATGAACACCAGGGGGGTCATTCTCCTGAGGTGTGCGGTGCCTCTAGACGTTTCTCTTTGGGATAGATGACATGGGTCTTATAGACAAAGGCCCCTAGATACCATGCAGAGAGATGACAATAATGATACCAAGCTGTAGTTTTCACTGCTTGAAAATAAACGAAGAAAAGGTTCACAGCTGTTGGAGGGTGAGGATCCATCAAGGACAGAGCCACAGAAAAAGCTCCCTTTTCCTGGGATTACTGCCAGGACTCAGCCCTCCACATCTGAGGAAACTGTTTCAAAGTACACTTTGCAGCGAGCAGGGAGGGAAAGGCATCCAGAGAAGGGTGGCGCAGGGGTGTCCCCACGTGAGAAGTTTGTTGCTGGCTTCCCTCCAGGCCCGCGGGCCTCAGGCTTAGGTGTGCAGAAGCCCATGGGCCAGACAGACTGGGCAGGTGGGGACTTCTCTGGGGACTAGTGTGAGTTTGTTACCATTTGAGGGGGATGAGGTTTTGAGCGAACTTCTCCACTCAGAGCCGGGTGAGTGCTGCATCGAGCTGCCACCCAGCACCGAGCTGCCGCCCCGAGAAAAACCAGTGCCCAACTCTTAACGCTGAGGGCCTCTGCACATGCTTATCAGGGAACCAGCTGGGTTGAAAATAAGTTCATTTCCCTCAGTTTGTGTAGTTATGTACAAAAAGACGAAAACAATGCCTAGGAAAAGACCCCAGGGATTTAAATTGGAAATTAATTGTAAGGGCATGTCGCTTTGCTTCCCCGGATTGGTTTGAGTTTAGATGCGATCCAGACGCACAGGACTTGGGCCCCCTCCACAGCGGCGTCATCAAAGGTGCTTGGGTCATCTGCAAGGTGGGTGGAACCGTGAAGTTAACAGTCTCCATAAGCCCTACGTCTGATGGGAGACACCAAGGCACAGTTTTATTTCCTCCGTGATTCCAATTCAGGCATGGAGAGAAGCTTTTTAGGTATTTTGAATGTGATCCAGACACAGGAAACCAGGCCTCTTGGGCAGTAGGTTTCACCTTAGGTGTATGGCTCAGGCTTGCTCCACAACTCTCCCTACTCCACGGTCCTTTGCTTTATAACCCTAGTCTAGTTAGCAGCCAGGGAGCTGGAGGACTAGGGGAACTGAGGCACTTGTCCTCAAGGCCATCTCTGGTGAAGTGGAGAGTGGGATCTGCCATGTTTCATGTCACCTTAAAACAAGAAAAAGAAAAAATCCTTAGCTCCTCCAGGAAAAAAAAAAATTTTTTTAATATTAAAAGTTAAAAAAAACCCAACAAGAAAAAAATCCATGTGACACAAATACCTAATTTATGTGCCGTACTCGTCTCCAGATTAAAAAATAATATAGTAATGAAGCATGGGTCTCCTTGTGAAAACAGCTGAGTGGTGAGTGATTTCAGTTTTCACTAACACAGGAAAGATTAGCCAGGGAGTGGAGAGGAAGGGCCCTGAGCCTAGGAACCCAGGGAGCCTGGTTCTGTTCTCTGCTGTTGGTTCTGTTTCTGGGACTTTGTCCACATGTCTGCCTTGTACGGAAGGCAGGTTGTGGGGTGTGAAGTTCTTCCTGCTCTGAGAATCTGTGAATGGAGGCCTGATTTCCAGAGCCCTGGGATCATCTCAGAAATGGAGTCGATCCCATGGGACTCCCCCAGCGGAGGCCTTGATCACATTTTGTGCGACATTCATTTGTGTGCAGTTGCCATGATATCAGGCAGCATTTTGAAACCATATACAGGGATGACTCAGTTAATGGCCTGGGCCATCTGTCTTTGCTACCAGAGCCAGCTTCTCTGCAATTCCAAGGGAAAATATGGGCAATTGTTAATACCCCAAAACGCTTTGGATGTTTTGAAACAAAATTGTCAACAGATTGTTTATCGATGACTCATGTTTTCTTTTTCTCTCCTTTTTTTTTTTAAAGTGACATTTCCTAGGCCTGTTAACTTCTCTATTTTATGTTGCATGTATGGATAGGTATCTTGAAACCTGAAATTGTCACCTCTAGCAATTGGGCACTGAGATCATTGGCCAGGTCTGTGGGGAAGTGTGCCTTTATGCAATTTAGGAAAGAGTTTATTAGTTAGATAAATAGTATAATTCATATCACGAGGAATGTTTAACTTAAAGAAACCAATTCATTTTGCATACATCACAAAACTTAGAGGTGTTCACTGATCAACGGCATGCTGGTTCGACATACTTTTTATTTTAATGGAAGAACCACACTGTTTCCCTCCTAGCTCAGTTTCTAACATACTTGAAAGTAATGCAGATAGTTTGTCTTAAGAGTAAGTAACTCAGGAGAGGTAGAATGAGGCAGGAGAGGGGCTGCTAGACCACGAGACTGAGACCAAAGCTGACCAGCAGGTGACTACAAGTTTCTTATCCCATCTGTAAAGTTTGCAGATTGGATGGAACACCTATAAGCCCCTTCCAACCTTTTTCTACACTGAGGTTTCGCAAATTGACACTGATTTCCCTACTTGATTCCAAGTCATTGTGTTTGTCTAAGTGACCAAAACCCAATTTCCCTTTTTATTTTATTTTATTTTATTTTATTTTTCCATTTTGTTAAGCTAGGCAGAGAACAAGAGAAGGTTTGCCTGACCCATTCTCCATCACCTGTCCTCCAGAGTTCCCCAGGGGGCAGTCATCGGATTACCTAATGCCTGGCATGGTATGGGCAGCCCCTGGTGAGAGGCTGGCTGGAGTCTCAGTGTGGAGGCCCCTAGGATTGTGGGGAGGCTGAGGTGCCCCCAGGGAAAGGGCAGGAACAGCAAGGGATTCTTTTGGGGATGCAGGCACAGCTGCATTTGCCAACTGGGGGAGCAGTAGTCCACAAGTTCAACAACCAGTAACAGCGGCATTCAGTCCTGCTCACGCCCAGCTCACCATCCTCTGGAACCTTCCCTCTAGCCAACACTAAAGTGGCAGGGAAACGTCTTTAGTGATGGTTCTCCCAATTCAATTTTGTTTGAACCCAGCCTTTTCTACCTCCCTCTGCCAAGGGCCGGGTAAATGATAAAAGCTCTGCTTTGTTTGCTGAAGGGGATGCAGGCTCCAGCATTGTCTCCTTTCATTTCGTCTGGGTGATTTCACGTAGCTGAGGATGGATGGCAGCTGCTTGTCAGAGGCCCTCATGTTCAAGGGTGAGGCAGGCGCCAAGGAGTTAACTGGCAGAAGTATCCGTCTGGAATGTAATCTGGAACTATGCCAAGATTCTGGAGGTACTTGCTGGTTCTCTTGGCTCTGGATGAGTGGAGGCATCATTTGGATGGATTCTGTAGGGTTTTTGGGGAAAGCCTTTCTTAAAAAGGCCATTCATCTCTTCAGGTCATAAAATGGAATCACAAACTGGTTTTCCCAATTAGAGTCTTAAAACAACAAGAACAAAATCGGCCAGCGCAGCCATCCTCTGGAGAGTGTTCTGTGTGTGCTCGGATAGTCATAGCCCAAGAGCGCACACAGGAATCCTGCAGGACTTGAAGGGAGCAATCTTACACGGTCTGGCATCTCCCATCATGTGTCGTGGATGCTTTCGCCCTCCTAGCCCTGCTGCAGCCTGTGTAGGAGCCTTTCCAACATTCTTGTAGCAAGTATCCAGTTTTGGAAATACCTCGGGTGAAATTCTGTAGCCTCGGAGATTTGTTTCTGTAACTGTTTGCATTAGAATGCCACGCATCTAAGGTGTTAACGCTTAGGTAATGTGCTAAGCAAGAGACTGAATCTGCCTTGGGGGTCATTTCCTCAGCATCGCTAAGCCCTTGGTTCTTGGCCGAATAAAAACAAAAACAGAGCTAGAAGAACTAGCATGTTCCATGCTGATGCTAGCAGTCCTCATGTAGACGTTTAACTGCGCTCTTGGCGAGTGTGCAGTCCATCTGGTCCAGTATTTTTGTCACCAGTAAAAATTTGCTTGATAGAGCTCAACTCTCTTTCTGTCTTTTCTGTTAGATCTGAAAGGTATATTGTTTGGAAAGAAAAAGAAAAAATAGCCCCAGGCTGTCTAGCTAACACAAAAATAAAACTTGTTGTAGTTTTCTTTTCTCTGCTTTTTTCCCATTTAAAAAGAAGGACAAATAGGAGGACCTATAAAACACAATCTCTTAGGGAAAAAAAAGTCATGAGATGTTTTGGTGATTCTTCTTTTTCTTTCAGCTATCACATTAAACTGTTGTGATTTTACTAACCTAGTTAACAAGATTTTCAGAATTAAAACATCTTTGGTAATCTTTTTAACATAGTTGCAACATTTTTAAGTCATCTTGCACTGACTTAACAGCACATGTTGGGACAGGATAGTGACATTTACGGTCTGCTCACTAGCAGGGGAGGTCTGGGAAACATTGTGCAATAAACAAAGCATATTTCTTCCATTCCCTCATTTCACCTTCCAGAATGCTCTCTGGAGGCACGTTCCCAGCTTCCCTCGCCCCTCCTCTACCTGGAGCTTTCACTCTGCTTACATTTGCAAGAATTCCAAGCTATGTCTCTGGGGTTCCCTTCTGGTCCCTTCTACTATTAAAAACAACCTCTCCAGAGTCTTATTTCAGAGGATTTTAGATCAGTGCTCAGGGAGAAAGTCATTTGGCCTATTCTTTGGCCATTTTCACCAACACTACAATTGATTTGTGCATTGTTACTGTCTGCCAGGCTCTCTGGGGTTCTGGAGGCCAAGGAACACAGTAATTTCCCTAAAAGAGCTTAACCTAAATGTAATTCAGATATGCTCCTTGAATGAGCTTAGACCAGTGATCTATAAATGCCCTCCTAACTTCCAGATTCTTAGCTCTGATGCATAATCCAGTAGAATGACTCTCTAGTGGGATCATTTCAGATATCCCATTAGGCTGGTCAAGAAATTTAAAGGTTTGGTCATTTCCTAGTGCCTCTCAAGTGGTACCTATTTCTTCCACCTGCTCATAAGGCCTGTAACAGCAGTTTTTAGGGAAAAAAATTTTTTTTTATTTGGTCTTTGATTTCAAAATCTGTCAAAGGAGACTGCATTAGATGATAAGATCTCTTTCTGTTTTATCCCACATTTATGATATTTTGTTTGGCAAACGTGAGGTATGGGGAAGCGCTGTTTAACTAGTGTTGCCAACAGTTTGTTTTCTCAACTGTCATTAGGTTTGTTTGAAAATTTACAGAATTTCTTTTGCAACCACTTTTTGGAATGCATTGCTTTATCTTTTCATTTTAAAAACTGGTTCTTTAAAAAAATAAAATAAAACTGGTTCTTTATGAAGTGGGTAATGAGTAGGACTCTATCTCTTTTAATTTTTTCTAGTTAATAATGACTTTCCAGAAATGTTGTTTTCTGCTCACATGGTGGGATAAGAATTGAAAAAGCATTTGCTTTATAATATTTTTTTAAAGAGTTTTTAATTTATTAGAGAGTGAGAGAGAGCATGAGTGGGGGGAGGGGCAGAGGGAGAGGAGGAGGGACAGACTCCCCGCTGAGCCCAGAGCTGGATGCGGGGCTCCATCCCAGGACCCCAAGATCATGACGGATGCGGGGCTCCATCCCAGGACCCCAAGATCATGACCTGAGCTGAAGTCTGATGCTTAACCGACTGAGCCACCCAGGCACCCCACTTATAGAGTATTTTTTACATAGTTTCCTTCTTTTAAATTTTATGCTGGTTTCCTGCTGGCCAGTGAAGGTAGAAAATGCTGCTGGTTGAAATATGTTTATATTTTTGTGGGAAATTAATGGACTTAAAATTAAAAGATGGAAATAAGTGACTATATGGCTGGATTTTTCTGGTCAGTGAGGGGTGTTCTGTGTCTTCAGTTTTTCTTGATGTGTATAAATTTTGCTTGTCTCAGTCATTTCTATTTTTTAAAAAATTATAGTTTATAAGATTGCCTAATTTAAAAAAATTGTTGGCAGTTACTTATCACTATTAGACTGGTGTGACCTTTTAGAATTATTTTTGGGGAGAAAGAAGAGAACATCTCTTGCAGTCCTGCTGAAGCTCTCTACGTAGACACGAGATGCAGCTCATTACATTTGAAATTCCACTGTGATGATTTTCAGACGGTGGCATTTTTCGAGGCCTCCCTCACATGTCAAAGAGAGGCATATAGATTGGAAACTATTTACTGAGGGAATCTCAAATGTTACTGAAAATACAGTTGTAAAATGTCAAGATATTTGCATGCCAGTGAATTGGATGTCCTAAAAAATTTTGTAATCCTCGCTCTCTGCTTGCTTTCCTTACCAAGGAATTTGGAGAAATATCACGAATGAAACCCCGCGCTTTCTTTTTCTGTTTGTTGTACAGTAACTACTATGGTGTAGGTAGTTTTGTTTTCTTCTTTAATTTAATTCAGCTTCTTCATTTAAGAATCTGTTTCCAAATGGATGTGGTATGGAACTCGTAAATTTTTACTCTTGAAGATATTTGATCCTTTTTCCTCCTGAATGTATCAGTAATACTTAAGAGGGATTTAATACTGTTTAACAGTGATTACAAGGGTGATTCTTTGGGAGTGCTTTTTAGTCTTTCACTGCTAAGTCTCCCTTCTTTTCATTCTTTTTTTTCACCTATTTTTTTTAAGGTTTTTTTTTTTAAGTAATCCCTACACCCAATGTAGGTCTCACACCCAAAACCCCCGAGATCAAGAGTCACATGCTCCACTGACTGAGCCGGCCAGGCACCCCTTTTCACCTATGTTCTGGTCCTGTTCCACTGAACAGAAGGGACTGTGCCTCATTCATCTTTTTATGCCAGAGTACCGGGTTTAGGATCTGCCTCATATTGGACACTCAAAGAATGTCGAATAAATGGACAAATAGCCCATACTTTTAAATGATTTTTAGTATCTTAGTTGAAAGTTATTACCCAGGAAGTGATTGGGAACTGCAAATTCCTGTCAAAATAAAATGTTTTAGAATAAGGTAATCTTCTATTTGTTATTTTGAAATTATGAACGAAAGACCATCCCTTCTTTGTGAGGGGAAGAAAGGCCAGGGTGTATAAAGTGGATGAAATATTAATTTGACTTGAAATCCTTGGGTAGATGAGGTGCTAAGCTTGGAATTCTTTCAAATGATATAAGAAAAGAATAAAATAAGCTTGGGAGATATTCCCTGTCATCATTCAGGGATTTTCAGAACATGTGAGGAGTATGGTTGGCCAACATTTTAGCTGTAATGTACATGAAAAGACGATTTGTTGAATCGATAGAGGGAGTGGTATATGATAAGAAAAGAATGCATGGCTATATGAATTTAGAAATGCAGAGTCAAACACTATATCAGTTTGGGTCGAACCAGGAGACAGAAACCACACCGTCGTTCAAATGGTAACATTTAAAATAAAGAATTATTGGGGTGCTTGGCTGGCCCAGTCTGTAGAACACACAACTCTTGGGGGATGAACTCTTGGGGTCATGAGTTCGAACCTGACGTTGGGTGTAGAGATTACTTTAAAAAAAATCTAAAGTAAAGAATTACTAAGCTGAGTTAGGAGAGTAACCATAGGATGTGAAGAGAACATTAAAGGCTCCTCTGGAGCCGAAGAAGAATACCCAAGGAAGGACAGACTTAGAAAGGGACCCTTCCTCATGGCTGGGGTTCAGACCTCATTGGAAAGGATGTGGACACACCTACTGGGATGGCAGGAAGTTCGTAGGTTATGTGGGCCACTCCTGCCCACAGTTGATGGACTAGCAGGAAACAACACTCTGGGCACAGGCAAGCTGAGGCTGATGGGCCAACATGCAGAGGGAATTGGGTTACAGCTGTGGGTGCAAGAATTGTAGTGTGCAGGGTGTAGCAGGGCTGTGGGGAGGTAGTTATTGGGCCCAGAACAGTCCTACATGGTCACTGAGGGACTGTATGCTCTGGACTCCTGCCTGGAGCACAGAGCATCACCAGATGTTCTCCTATGCGTGCAGTGCAGAGGGACCAAGATGCAAAAACAGTATGCTGGAACCACTGCAGTGTCCCTGCAGCGCCCTCTACTGACAAAGCGTGATATTGAGTTCAATGTAAAGAAGAAATGCTTAGTCTAGTTCATTATCACAGAACAGGTGTTAAAGGGTGAATTTGGAATTGAGCCATGATAAACTGATAACTGGCACAACCCCAAATTCCAGTTTAGTCAAGGATGTTTTGTTTTGTTGTAGTTAAGAACAGGAGGTAAATCAAAAGGAGCTGATTTCTGTTAGAGGACTCACTCTGTAACTTTGTAACTGAAAGAACCGGTCAGTGCTGGCAGTGTAAGCTCTGTACTCAATTAAAAATTGAGTTCATGATAGATTGATTTTGACACTTTATTTTTAAAATGAGCACATACTAAAATCATGAAATACTTGTCTTACAAAACGATCTCTCTGATTATTAAAAGATTAAAGACTGCATAGTATGTGCCTTTTACATAATTTGTAATATATTAGCTTTTCACCTCTAACCAGACACTCTGGGCCTGAAAACTCTTATGCCTCTTATTTTTGTGTCTCTATCTCATAAGGCTTAAGAAGAGCAAAGGATAACCCTATTTAACAAGCCCCAGGCCACACTCATTATCAACATACCACATAGTTGCTCAGAATTGCAGTGTGCAGGGTGTTTACACCTGATGGCAACAGCTGGCTCTGTCCATTAGACGTCATGAAAATTACTCTTTAGATTTTTAAAATTTATGCCTTTTAATTTCATTGTGCTTTCTCTTTGTCTTAAATTACAAGCATGGATAAATAGGAATGTTCAGTGAAGTGTTTCTGCCATTCATTATTATATATATTTTTATGTGTATTGTATATTTTCTTAACTAGAAGTTTCATAAAAATGAATGCATTGGCAAAAAATACAGAACTTTGATTTTTACAAAATGGTAGTGGAAGGGAACAATATTATCGAGCAGAGAGTCAGAATCTGCATTGTAAGGTCTCAGTATGGCACTAGTATCTAACTGTAAAAATAATATAGCAACATTTCTTTTTTGAGTGCTGGCTGTGGCCAAGCATGTTCTAAGTGCTTTATATGTATTAACTCATTTAATCCTCACAAAAACGCTCATATGAGGCAAATACTATTCTTATTCCCATTTTACAGGTGGGGATACTGAGGCAGAAACCGAAAAAATTTCCCAAGACTACCTAGTTAATAAGTACTGTACAGGAATTTGAACCTAGACAGTTTGGTTTCAGAGCTCTCATTCTGAACCCCTGTATACCATACTGCCCAGGATTGATGGAATGAGTTATTTTTCAGTATACTGCTGATCTGACAAGACAAGGAAGACTGGCTCAGATGTTAAATACCAAGTGACATTTGGAAACCCAGAGAGTTGCTGAGCAGGGCAGGCTGACTTATCTTAAACTTGCTCTTAGGTTTTCATAATCTCCTGGGCCACAGAAGGCAAAACCCTGGACCCACCCAAGTTGGCTAATGTGATTAGCAAAATCTCCTCCCTTTATGGAGCTAGAACCCTTAAGCTACATTCTCTTGGTAATGGTGAGCTAGGGTAACAAAAACCCAGGTTCTTCCAAGGAAAATTTTCTATCTTGAACCTTAAAACTATGTGGTGGAGCAAACATAAAATTCAGAAAATTTGTGCCTCTAGACAGTTCATGGATTTACAGCTAGAATTCACACTGGCCAGATGATCAGAAAAACATTTAACTAAGGTTGGTAGTCCCTCCCAGTACCTAGCAGAAGCAAATGCAGATTCTTTGTGGAGGAACTCCCCTTAATTTGACCATAAAGAACCCTCACATAGTTTCTAAAATGTGTTAGCTCCCATTTAAAAAAAAAAATCACAAAACACAAGAAAATCATCTTGAAGGAGTCAGCAAAATCAACCTGCAAGGACTTTAGCTATTGAATTTATCAGACATAATATATAAAATAAGTGTGTGTTTTCTGTGTTTAAAAATGGAAGAGGGGTGCCTGGGTGGATCAGTCAAGCATCTGCCTTGGGCTTAGGTCATGATCCCGGGGTCCTGGGGTCAAGCCCCGCATTGGGCTCTCTGCTCAGTGGGGAGTCTGCTTCTCCCTCTCAATCTCCCTCTGTGCTCTCCCTCTCTCTGCCCCACGCCAAACCAAATAAATAAATAATAAAAATGGAAGAAGAGATTGAAAGTATGTCTAAGGAGCAAGACTATTACTATGACAAAGAAAATTGAGGGGGGCCTGGGTGGCTCAGTTGTTAAGCGTCTGCCTTTGGCTCAGGTCATGATCCCAGGGTCCTGGTATTGAGCCCCACATCGGGCTCCCTGCTCCGCAGGAAGCCTGCTTCTCCCTCTCCCACTCCCCCTGCTTGTGTTCCCTCTCTCACTGTGTGTCTCTCTGTCAAATAAATAAATAAAATCTTAAAAAAAAATTGAGAAAGAGGCAAATATAATTTATATAAATAAAAAATACATAACTGAAATTAAAAGCCTAAAAGGCAGTTTAATAACAGATTAGACAGAATTGAAGAGAGAATTAATAAACTGGAAAAGAAGATTGAATTAATGTTCAGAACATAGTACTATGGGACAAAAAGAGGGAAACTACAGAAGAAGGCTAAGAGAGAAGGAAAACTGAATTTGGCAGAAATGAAAGAGATCAGGGGACAGATTCAGGACACCCAGCAAATTCCAAGCCAGATTAAATCTTTTTTTAAAGATATTTATTTATTTGAGAGAGAGAGAATGAGAGATAAGAGAGCATGAGAGGGAAGAGGGTCAGAGAGAGAAGCAGACTTCCTGCTGAGCAGGGAGCCCGATGCGGGACTCGATCCCGGGACTCCAGGATCATGACCTGAGCCGAAGGCAGTCGCTTAACCAACTGAGCCACCCAGGTGCCCCAGATTAAATTTTTTAAAAAGAGGTCCATACCTAGATATGATGTAGTAAAACTGCACAATGCCACGACAAAGATCTCATGACAGAGATGTCCAAGAGAGATGATAGTTTTCAAAGGAACATATCAGCAGTTTAAGTTTTCAGAGGAACAAATCAGCAGTTTAACACAGCAATGATAGAAGCAGGAAATAGTGCAGCAGTGCCTTCAGCAGGCTGAGAGAAAATCACAGTGAAGTCTGTGATTCTGCCCAGCTAAATCTATTTCTCAAAAATGAGGGTGAAACAAGGCAATGTTTAGGGAAAAGAAGGTGAGAAAAGATTTGTCATCCTCAGAGCCTCACAAAAGGAGATTCTAAAGTATGAATTTTGCAAAGAAGGAAAGAACTCTCAAATAAAAATATCAGAATTTTTAAAAGGAGCAAAAAACAAGGAAAATGGTAAATGTATGAGTAAATCTGAACCAACATTAACTGTCTTATGTTATGAACTTAAAAAATAAACAAAATATGTGTCGACATAGCACCATCAATCGTGAAGTGATTAAACATAACCTGTTATTTTGGAGGAAGGTGAAGAAATTGATAAAATTTGGGTTTTAAAATTTGAAATTAGATTTAAAATTTAGATACATTATGTATACATGTCACTATTTCTAGAATAATCACTAAAGCTAAACAAAGTTCTTAGCTTCCAAACCAGTAGAAGCAAAAAAAGAAATAAAATAATTGATCAGTCCAAAACTTAAAAAACATAGGCATAGATAAGACAAATAGCGCAAAATAAGATGATAGAAGTAAATTCAAATATAAAAGTGTAAACGGACAAATTATTCTAGCTAAGGGATAAAGATTATCAGAGTGGATTTTTAGAAATTCTAGCAATATGCTGTTTACTAAAAGAATCACAACTACATACATATTAAAGGTATGTAAGATTATACACCAGACAGAGTCCTATTAAAAGAAAGCTGGTATATTGATAATAGAATTTAAGTCAAAAGTATTATTAGTGATAAAGAGGGTGATAACAGGTACAGTTTACCAAAAACATAAAGCAATTCTAAACTTTTATAACAATACCTTAATACGATGACTTCAAAATATATAAAGTAAAAATTATTGAAATTACAAGGAAGAATAAAACAGTCGTTCATCATAGGAGGAGATTTTAACATATTCTCTCTCTCTCTCTCATTAATCGGTAGATGAGGAGGCAAGAAATGAGTAACACAATGAACACAATATTTAGCTTGATGCAAAAGACTATATATAAAGAACCCTGTATCCAACATCTGAAGAATACATACATTTAAAGGACACATAAAATATTTAAGAAAATTGCACCATAAAGCAACTTGCAACAAATTAAAAGGACTGGCATACAAACCAAATAGCCTGCAATTCAATTAGAACTCAGTAATGAAAGTTAACTAGAAAAAAAACCTCATGTTTGGAAATTATGAAGCATGCATTCAAATACATCACAAGACAAAGCACAGAGTACAGAAATGATAAAATATTTAGCAATAATAATGAAAACATTCACCTATCAAAACTTAAGGGATGCAGCGGAATGGTACTTAGAAAAGTGTAGCCTTACAGGCTTACTTAGAATTGAAAAAAGGCTGGAAGTTACCTCGATGGTGAGGGTCACAGCGTGGCAGTTCACTAGGAACTAGCTTCAGTCTCACTTTCTACTATTGAGAAAATGAGGAAAATGGTTGAATTAGTATGATTTGTGCTCCAGAATGAATTTAGTGACTTAACATTTTGGCATGTTCTAGGATAGCAGCTTAAAATCTTATCCCTTAAAGGCACAAAACATTTTGTGTCGGTATTTATTAGTAGAGGATGGTATAGGCAGCCCCCACATTAGAGATGGGTGTGCTCCAAAATATCCCCGTAATTGGATTCCTGGAGGCAAGGGGCCACAGACATGACAAGGGGCTTCAGGAGGTGGCAGGCAAGAGTGCGCACCAGGTACTGTTAGAATAAGGACAGAAGGGGAGTGCATGGCCATGCTGGTTATTGCCACATGGTAACCTGAGCCTCGTCTGAGGATAAAGTGGGGGAACTTCTCTTGATTTCATAAGCCGTGTTGGCTTCTAGTTTAATCCACTAGTTTCGCCCTTGTGATATGGTAGACGTGGTTTTTACGGATTAAAACGTTTGGAATGATTTCTTCTGTGAAATTTCATGCTTACATTCAGATAATACTTTCAGTCCAGCCTAAACAGGTTTTTTTTTTTTCCAAAATAGTACAAGAAAATAAGCTGCCTTCAATGTATTGTTGCCCTGTGATCCTCGCAGTTCATTTTTATGCACTAAAGACTCGCATTCCCGGGAGCCCCATCTAACATGGAGCTCTTCTCTGCTGTCCTACACACGTGGTGTGGGCTGCCTCCTTTTTCTCATTAACTTGCCTCCTTGTGCTAATTAGTGCTCACTTAATGTATTTTGTGTGCTCCAGCTTTTTAAAAAAATTTTTTGAGAGAGTCTGTCTAAATCATACTCTCTCTACCCCCTTTATTATCTGCCATTCAGTGCCTCACTAGACATTTATGGAGGCCCCTCCTTCATCGTGGACTCCGGGCTGGGTCCTGTGATTGGTAAATACTCTCTCTGCTCATAAAGAATGGAAACTAGCAGCAAAGGGCAGGCTCTTCTGTAGCTGCAATCTGAGGCAGAAGATGCACACCACAGTGGGGGTACGTTGTTTTCTGAGAATTCGAAAGAAGAGGATATTGAATCCAGACTACTCGGAGCTGGGAGGCCTGGGGCAAGTTCATGGATATGTCTGAGCTTTAGTTTTCTCATCTAGATTGTAGGGCTTGTATTATACGTATCACAAGGGTGTTTTCAGGAATAGAAATGAAATGTGTAAAGCACAGTGTATGGGAAACAGGCTCATATGCATGAAAGTTATCAAATCAGTAAATAATTGTTGTGCACCTACTATGTGCCAGTCACTGTTCCAAGCCCATAGGATACCCAAGTGGATAAAATGAGTCCTCCCTTTGTGGAGCTTATGTTCTATGTGATAAAGAGTATTAAAGCATTATCGACTAACAAACACAATAAACAAGTATTTGTTGTTGTTACTATTATATTATCCATTTGGAGGAATCTGGAAAGAAATAGGATTTTTTTTTTTTTTTTTTTAAGAAAGGATGGAACAGCAGAGGGAGGGAAAGAGTCTAGGTTTTTGTTTTTTTTTTTAAGATTTTATTTATTTATTTGAGAGAGAGAGAGAATGAGAGATACAGAGCACGAGAAGGAAGAGGGTCAGAGGGAGAAGCAGACTCCCCGCTGAGCGGGGAGCCCGATGCGGGACTTGATCCCGGGACTCCAGGATCATGACCTGAGCCGAAGGCAGTCGCTTAACCAACTGAGCCACCCAGGCGCCCAATAGATAGGATTTTAACAGTACAAGATGGAAATCTGGACAGGGATGGAAGTATGGAAGAAGGAATAACGTGGAACCACAGTGCAGGGCGGGGAATTTGCCGAGGATAGGTTCAGTGACAACCGTTGGGGAGTGTGTCGGACCAGCACACATGGCTGACCCTGGGTGAGGAGTGGGCAGCCTGAGTGCCAGGCTGCGGCGTTTATAGACCCATGAGCAACTGAAATCAACAAAGCAAAACAGGGATTTTTTTTTTTTTTTTTTTTTTTTTTTACCCTGGGGTATAATTTGACCAGATCTGGACTTTAGGAAGTTTTTAATATGTTAGTGCTGCATAAAGGATATTGGAAGGGAGAGAGACTGGAATTTGGAGAGGTCAGGTCATTGCAAAAGCTTAGTGAAGAAAAACCCAATGGGAATGAATTGGTGCCATATTAAGTCAATATTGGGAACTTTTAAAACTTAATTTTTCAAATTCTTAGTGACATCAAATACAGAAATCCTAAGTGTACCCAATTAGTTTTTACAAATGTGTGGTACGTATATACTCATGTGGATACCATCTAGACTGAGATACAGAACATCACCAGCACCTATATTAGGGACTTTAACTCACAATGCAGCGTGGGCACCATTTGCTGCAGCCTGTTTCAGGGAAGGATGGTGGGCAAGTCTGTGGGGTAAATGCTACCTCGCGCCAGCCAGCAGTCTTTTCAGCTCTGCCGTCCATCTCCCTCCCCTTCCTTCCTGAGCAGCCTGTTGCTACATTAACCAGACAGCAGGAAGAAAGGCAGACTGTGTCTACCAGAGTCTGCACCTCTTCCTGAGTTAACTTTTTAAGTGGGATACACGAAGCACATTTACCCTAACGGCCCCAAGCATGAGAGAATCACATTTTATACCAAGCCTGGGTTTCCCTAAAGGGAAGCAGTAGAAATATTTACAAGTCGTTTTAGTGAGGCCAGAACATACCCAAACAAACCACAAATAGAGATCCTGCCAGCAGTGCACTAGGGGGAGGGGTCCCTGAGTCTCGGGTGTGCCCTGGCCCACACCGTGGTGCAGTGGGTCATTCTCCTTCTCCAAGTGATAGCACAGCGTTCTCTTTACACACAGGAAGGGACCCATTTTTTGTTTCATTACTGATTATTGCATTGCCATTGACAAGTTAAAAAGCCTTGTATCACTTGTTATAAAAGACCACTGGGTTTGGTCAGATTTTAAAAGGATAGATTCTTTTACGTTGTAGTTCTTCAACTTTTATAACTATTGTGTGGTCAGTTTTCTGTCAAGGCAAAGAGGAAAGGCATTCTAGATAAACAGCATTGATTATCAAAGTAGTATTTTGTGTATTTAAGTATATTTAGGAATATCTACCCTGGGGCAAATAGTATTTGAAACTTTTGTTTTCCCTTATTAATCAGTTTATGGCACATTTACTTTTCAAAATGGATTTGACAAGGGGCGCCTGGCTGGCTCAGTTAGTAGAGCATGGGACTTTTGATCTTGGGGTTGTGAGTTCGAGCTCCACACTGGGTGTAGAGATTTTACTTAAAAATAAAATCTTAAAAAAAAAAAAAAGAATTCAAACTGGACTTGGGAAATTATATTTGGGAAGGCATATATGAAAAGTTGGAGAAGAACAGGCAAAGAATTACATTGGTTCCTCCCCTAATTGAAGAAATTGGATTTTAATCCTGGGAGGGGCTCAAACAGGAGTGATTTTCCTTTGTCCTTTTTATTTCTGCCTGATTCAACAGATTAAAAAAAGATTACTGCAGAGCTGCTGTGACTGAGGCTTGGGTGGGAAAGATGGGGGTGGGATGGTCCCACAAAGCCCTTCTATCATCTTCCCACATGTGGATAGATTCAGCCCGCGTCTTCTCAGCATTCTCCAGTTCTTTCCACACCGGTCCGCTCCTTTGCTTAAAACTCAGTTGGTAGTGTGGTGAAAGTCTGAAAAGCTGTTTCATTTCAAACTCTTATCTGTTGCAATCTGTCATTTAGGATTACAGCATATTTTGGATCTTTGGGATACTTTTGCCATTGCTAGGAGATACGAAAGTACTGTTATATGTACTATCTTATTTTGCTAGGTGGCAGAATAGACTTCTTTGATTATTTCCTGAATGTACCCCTGAAAAAGAGTATTTCTTCCTAACTGTAATTGTGATAGTCTTACCCACATCAGTCCATTTAATTTATTTTTATTTTTTTTTAAAGATTTTATTTATTTAATTGACAGAGAAAGAGAGAGACAGAGAGAGAGGGAACACAAGCAGGGGGAGTGGGAGAGGGAGAAGCAGGCTTCCCGCGGAGCAGGGAGCCCGATGCGGGGCTCGATCCCAGGACCCTGGGATCATTACCTGAGCCGAAGGCAGTCACTTAACCAACTGAGCCACCCAGGCGCCCCAGTCCATTTAATTTAGAAACCTAAAGTTGAAAGCATAATGTATGTCAGATGGAGTGAACTGATTCTCTCAGAAATGTGTTTTGATATCAGACGACATAATTTTTAGAGTTCCTAGTCTACCTTTAAAAATAACTCAAGATGATTGAAGACCTAAAACTCCAGAAGAAAATATAGGGAAAAGCTTTAGGACATTGGATTTGGCAATGATTTCTTGGATGTGACACCAAAGGTAGAGGCAACAAAAGCAAAAATAGACAGATGGGATTATATCAAACTTCAACACTTCTGTACATCAAAGGAAACAATCAGCAGAATGAAAAGGCAGCCTATGGAATGGGAGAAAATATTTGCAAATTATATATCTCATAAGCGGCTAAAGAATTTCTACAACTCAGCAACAAAAAACCCAAATAACCTGATTAAGTAATGGACAAAGGATTTGAATAGCCAGTTCCCCAAAGAAGATCTATTTATAGATGGCCAAGAAGCATATGAAAAGATGCTCAAGGTCACTAATCATGAAATTTGTGCAAGTCAAAACCACAATGAGATGTCACCTTGCACCCATTAGGTTGGCAACTACCAAAAAAGAAAAAGAAAACAAAGCAACAAGCCTTAGGTGAGGATGTGGAAAATTGAAACCCTTGTACATTGTTGGTGGGAATGGAAAATGGTGCAACCATTATGGAAAATAGTATGGAGTTACTTCAAAAACCCGCAAGTAGAATTCCCACATGATCCAGCAGTTCCATTCCCCAGGGTATACCCGAAAGAATTGAAAGCTGGGGTTTGAAGAGATGTTTGCATACCCATGTTCACTGCAGCATTATTCACAATAGCCAAAAATAGAAGCAACCCAAATGTTCATTGACAGATGAATGGACAAAGAAAATGTGGTTTTCTGTCAGTGAACATTTGTACGTACAATAGAATATTATTAAGCCTTTCAAAATAAGAAATTCTGACACATGCTTACAGTATGGATGAACCTTGAGGACATTATACTAAGTGAAATAAGATTGTATCACTCAGATGAGTGTCTGAAATATTTAAAGTTACCCAGATCCTAGAATCTGTTGTACAACAATGTGAATATGTTTACCACAGCTAAACCGTACACTTAAAAACAGTTAAGATGATAAATTTAACGCTATGTATTTTTTTACCACAATAAAGAGAAAATAGTTTCCATACTTGTTCCTCTCTTTGGATAAAGATGATTGCTCATCTTTGTGAGTGTCCTTTATTCTAAGACTGGGAGTCTTAGCATGATTTTTATAGGTTTGATTTTAATATCCTCACTGATCCGCATTTCAGGTAATCTCAAGTAACACAAAGCTACAGGTTACTTTGCTCTCCTTGTGAAATTGGAGAGATAACCGTGGGGTTTTTTTCTTTGTTAAAATACTTCTTCAGTTCTTGCCAGGCCAAATGGTTTGATCATTTTCAAAACGAGGCTAAAGAAACCGCTTGTCGGTGAGTAGATTACAAGTCTTTGCAGCACTCACCTCTCCTTTGCACTGATGCAAAGTGACAGTGTCAGTAGGAATTGCTTTCTTCCAAAAGTTTTTATAGTAGATTTTTATGCCTGTATTAAAATTATCAAATTGTCAAATCGATTCTAGAAACTCAAGTAAAATGAAAATGATGTAGAGACAAAAAAGTACGCCGTTTCCTTGGTGCCATTCATCTTAGGAGGGGGAGCACCCAGTTTTAATACAAGCAGTTTACAACCACTCATGGTTAAATGGTTTATAGGATTCTTTGTAACAAAAGGGGGTCTAATTACTAAGGAGGAGAGAATAATATAGCCAGGTTATTTACAATGTGTGACTTACTTAAATTATGATCCTGTTAACTATACAAAAATGACAAAAAGCAGAAACATCAGAGCAAATTAAACATTCTGGCTTTTCATTAATGATCTTGAATATAGGAGGTGTGCACAAGGTTAATTTTTTTCCCCTTTAAACATCACATGAGGCCTGCCCTCGGAATGAACCTGCGGTTTCAAAGATTCAGTACATCAGCTCCTAAACAGAAAAAAAAAAATGACAGTAGTTTTTCTTTTCTACTAGGCCACACTAGAATGTTTAGTTTCTGTCACTAAATCACATGGTAGAGTTTCTAAATGCCCGTCTAGATCAATTTTAGGTGTGATTTCTTCCCTTATGATTTTTGTTTTACTCTTGAGTTACTTGTTGATTTTAATTGTTCTTACTTGCGATCTTTAAATGTTGATTGTGCCACTTATCACACTCTTTTCATGGCACTGTCTTTGTAGGGCATTTGCTATGTTATGTATCTCAGGACATTTTTTCAGTGGTAAAGTTGTGGGATGGTGCCTTGTTGGGGAGATTGTTCCTTGTAAGTGAAACAGATGAAGAGTGTACAAAAGGAGCCGGAAAAATTAGTATTCAGAAGCCAGCTTGCAGGAGAAAATGTAGAATTTTACTAGATTAGTGACATTATTTATCCTAAGTAAATTATATTCATTTAAAATAGGACAGTCAGGCTCTTAACTATAGAGAACAAACTGATGGTTACCAGAGGGGGATGGGTAAAATAGGTGATGGAGATTAAGGAGGATACTTGTCCTGATGAGCATCCGGTATTGTATGGAAGTGTGGAATCACTGTATTGTACACCTGAAACTAATATTAAACTGTATGTTAACTAACTGGAATTTAAATAAAAACTCATATTACAGTAGTTTTTTAAAAACACAGTCATAATGTCTCTCTTAGAAATTGTCCAGGGACTCAATAACAAAAGAAAGCATATAGAAAATATTAGTAACTCAATTAACAAACTTGATTTAATGACAGTATTAATACCCAATAAAAGGAGAGCATATATTCCTTTTAGGTACTCATATGACACAAAAATCGAATATGGACCAGGCCACAAAGAAAATCTGTACACATTACAAAAGTTAGATGCCACGCATAGTCCAGGTTTTTCAAATAAGATACAGTAATACTAGATGTCAGCAACAAGGACAGCCTTGGAAATTTTAAAATACTATTCTTTTTAACTGTTGTTGTTATTTGAGGTACAGTTCATATACAATAAGAGTCACCCTTTTAAAGTGTACAATTCTGTGGGGTGTTTTGTTTTGTTTTGTTTTTTTAAGTAGGCTCCATGCCCAGTGTGGAGCCCAACGCGGGGCTTGAACTCACAACCCAGAGATCAAGACCTGAGTTGAGATGAAGAACGCTTAACTGACTCAGCCACCCATGTGCCCCCAATTCAGTGTTGTTGTTTTTTTAGCATATTCACAGAATTAGGCAACCATAAACACTCTATAATTTCAGGACATTTTTATCACCTCTAAAAGAGCCCTGAGCCCACCGGACCTCCCTTCCCGTTCACTTCTGCCCCCAGCTCTGGCAACCACTAACCTACTTCCCTTCTTCCTTTATATGCCTATTGTAGACATTTCACATAAATGGAAGCATAGAATATGTGTCCTTTTGTATCTGCCTTCTTTCACTTAGCTTGTTTTCAGGGTTCATTCATGTCGTAACACGAATCAGCATTTGATTTCTTTTTATGGCTCAGTAATATTCCATTGTATGGTTATGACATTTTCTTAAATCCATTCATCCCTTGATGTTCACTTGGGCTGTTGCCACCTTCTGGCCATCATGAATAATGATGCTGTGAACATTCATGTAGTTTTTTGTATGAACCTTTTTAAAACTCTCAGTTAAATAATAAAATCATAATTTAGATAAAGACTAAAGAATAAAACCATAATTAGAATGAAAGACTATTTAGAAGTTACTGGGAATGAGAACGCTTCATATAGAAACCTCTAAGCTGGGGCGCTTGGGTGGTTCAGTCGTTAAGGGTCTGCCTTCGGCTCAGGTCATGATCCCAGGGTCTTGGGATCGAGCCCCGCATCGGGCTCCCTGCTCCGCGGGAAGCCTGCTTCTCCCTCTCCCACTCCACCTGCTTGTGTTCCCTCTCTCGCTGTGTGTCTCTCTCTGTCAAATAAACAAAAATTAAAAAAGTAAAATAAGAAACCTGTAAGCTGTGGCCAATGCAGCCCTCAAAGTACCAATAATAGAATAGAATGATAGCATATTTAAATATAAATTATTTATAAGAAACTTAGAATTACTGAAAATAGATTAAGTACCCAAATCAATTATTTGAGGAAAAAGAACAACAGAATTTACCCCAACCATCAAGCAACATAAGTAATAACTATAAATTCAGAAATTATAGAAAACAAAAGTAAAGAAAAGAAACCTAACAGATTTGATAAATAAAATTGAGAAAACTTTTCTTTGAAAACACTGATAGGGACATCTGGGTGGCTTAGTCGGTTAAGCGTCCGCCTTCAGCTCAGGTCATGATCCCAGGGTCCTGGGATCGAGTCCCACATTGGGCTCCCTGCTCAACAGGGAGCCTGCTTCTCCCTCTGCCTGCAGCTTCCCCTGCTTGTGCTCTCTCTCGATCTCTGGCAAAAAAATAAAATCTTAAATTGATAAAATAGAGACACCTCTGGCAAGCTTAATCAGAGAAAGGAGAAAGATACAACCAACTCTTCCTTTTTGACAATGAACTTGAAAATTCAAACAATTATTGAATTATCAAAATTGACTCAAGAAAGAACACACAAATAGAAAATAACCATAGGAGAAAATTACTCCTCTTTTCATCCATCTATCCATCCTTCCATTTCCATCCTCGCCAACCATCCAATTCCTTTATGAAAAGTAGCCATCTCCTTCCTCCTAAATACCAGGTAAACATTTTGGCATTGGCAGAAAGAAATGCCTAAGCATAGAGAAACACAGTAAGCATCTAGGTTTATTCTACAGATCAGCCTAATAAGTCTTTTAAGTAAACCAGATGAGAATATGACCCAAGAACATGTGGAGCCATCCCACCTGTCAGTATAATACACATCATTATCAGAGTAATACAACCATGATTTTGTAAACTTAGTGTGGGAAGGTAAGGATAGTCCAATAGGAAACCAGTGTAATTCGCTGTTAATAGGATAAAATGCTAACACCTACATAATTATTTCTATGTGTGATAAATCTTAGAAAAAAGAAAGCTTCAGCAAGATTATTTAATCATTAGAATATGAATCAACAAAAATGAGTATTTTTCCTATATGATAGCATTAACCACATACACAGTATAATAGGGAAAAAATGACACTTCTCACAATGGCATCACAATCTGTAAATATAGGAAAGGATAATTAACAAAAAATGTATATGAGGCAAACAAAAACTTTACTGAAATGTATGAAGAGCTGTTAATAAATGGATATACATTCCACTTCCGGCTAGCAACTCAGTATTATAAAGCAGGTTTTCTCCAGATTAACACTTATATGCAATTCCAGTAAAATCCCAATAGAATTTCTTTTTAAAGCTTGACAAGTTGCTTCTAAAGTTCATATAAAAGAATACTAAAGACGGCAAAGAAATATATTTGAAACAAATTATTGTGGGGCATTTGCCCTACTAGATTTTACAATATACTACGGAGAATCTATAGATAGGTCTGTGGGTACATAAGAATTTAATATATGATAAAGATAAAACTTTCAGTTCAGTAGGAAAGGATGGGCTATATAATATCTATAGTTGACCCTTGAACAGTATGGGGTTAGGGGTGCCAACCCCTGTGTGAAGTCAAAAAACTTGATTCCCTCTAAAACTTAACTACCAATAGGGAGAACCACCACAAGAGATCACTTTTTACTGTGATAGGCAATTTGTCAGAGAGATGAGCTGTTCACGGGGAGGTGATTAGCGTCACACAGTTCGTCTGAGCTTTTTCAAATTGTCGCAAATCTCCAAAGACTTTTCCAATACGTTTATTGAAAAAAATTCCATGTATAAGTGAATCTGCGCAGTTCAAACCCATGTTGTTCAAGGGTCAACCCTTTCTTTGGGGAAATAAATATTTAGATCCCTATTTTATGCTGTATAACTTCATTTCTCTATAAAATTCTAGAGGAAAATAAAACAATCTATTTTTATAGTTGTGGAGAAGGTCTTTAGAAGCATGACAAGGAGCCCTGAAGTCTTAAAATGTTTAACAAATTCAGTTTTGTGAAATTATGGCAAAAGAAACTAGGAAAAAAATTAAAGTATGGATAGCCAAGTGGGAGAAAATATATGAAACATATGTAGCAGGTACAGTATTGTATTTGGAATTTATACCGAGCTCCCACGAATCAGTAAGGAAAGACAGGGGAATAGAAAAGTGTGGGGAGGCTATGAGCAATCACGTAAGAAATACAAATGGCTAATAAACATGAAAATGCCTTCGTTTACCATTAAGGAAAATGACTATTGGATTCAATTTTCATCTATCAGATTGCCAAAAATTAAAATGACTGATAATGGCTGATGCGTGGGAGGGCGTGGCAGGAAGAGCCTTCTCTTACACTCCTACTGGAAGTTTAGATTTACACAGCCTGTTTAGGAGGGTCGCACCTACCCAAACTTAAAACATACCTACTTTTGACCTTAGCCGGTCTATCTACTGCTATACTACAGAAATTCATCAGAGCAGTGTTTATGTACAGAAAACCTGGGGGCAGCCTAAATGTCCCTCAGTAAGGGAACAGGTTAAATAAAATTTGGAGTATTCATGGGGCGTCTGTGTTTCTCAGTTGGTTAAGGTCTGCCTTGGACCCAGGTCATGTACCCATTTCATTGTACTGCCAAACTGATCTCGGGGTCCTGGGATTCGAGCCCTGCGTCGGGCTCTCTGCTCAGCGGGGAGCCTGCTTCTCTCCCTCTGCCTGCTTGTGTTCCCTCTCTCTGTCAGATAAATAAATAAAATCTTTTAAAATTTTTTTGGAGTATTCATTATGTGTAATACCATGCAGCCATTAAAAACAACAAGCAAGTTTTGTATAATTTGACATGGTTGGATGCCATATGTCAGCAAAGTGGTTCAGAGCCCAGGTGTGGAACAGACTTGATATCTACAAGGCTGAGTGACTTTGAGCAAGTTACTTCACTGCTCTAATCATTAGCTTGCCTGTTTGTAAAAATGGGGGCTCTTTGTAATACTCACCTCCTAAGGGTTTTTTAGGAAGTAAATGAGATGGATGTTCCATGCATAGTGCTGGGCACAGTAGTAAGCGCTCACTGAGAAGTGGAATAAAATGTAGCACAAGCAGTTTTGTATTTGATTGTGCACTGAAAAAGTTGGAGAAGGATACCTGTCCCAGTGCTTGTAAGTAATTAATGTGGCAGGGCGACGAGATGAATAAAATGGTAAAACAAACAAAAACAAACCAAACCAAATAACCCCACACACCTATGTGAAGTGTTCCTGACAGCATCAGCCTTACCATGGGCTCTCACTCTAAATAATTCAGTCTGTACTGTAGTCACTACACTTAACCGGTAGTTCTTATTCTGAATACAATCACTTTCTGCACCCCTTGAGTTTGGAATAATCCAGAATACAAGAGGAGGAGGAGAGAAATAGTTTAAGCTCAATTCAGTTTTCTTCAAGTGTCCCTTAGAAAGATTTTCCTTCCCTGGCAGCTCCCCTTCATCTGTTACGCAGTATGGGTTGACTTGCTGAGGAACAAAGGGAGCAGCCCAGATAGTGGGCTTCTATAGACACACTCCTGCCTCCCCTAGCCCCAGCCCCGCCTTCTTTGAAAAAGCAAAGCCGATTTCTTTTATGCCTCCCTATTTTTCACCTTCCTTCTCCTTCTCCCAGCCTTTCTCCTTCCTTCCTTCCTACCTACCTACCCACCCCTTGGGGAGGCATTGGTTTTACCTCATTCAGAGTTTAAGAGGCTGGTGACCCGTCGTGTCAAAATTTCATCACTTTTGGACAATCGAACTCCTTCCCCCTTGCTTTTCCTGTTGTGGAAGCATTAATGGAAAAACTGACACTAAACTCCTGAGAATCCCAAAATGGGTTTCAAATAAGGTTGGGTCAGTCCTTTGTTTAAGTGTGATTGTAATGTCTCACAATCTGTATCCGGCCCCCTCCCCCCCCCCCCGCTCCCCGACCCTCGCCCCAGCAATTAGATGCTATGTAGAGACCTAGGAATTCTATGATTATAACCTTTTTCATTGTACTGCCAAACTGTTAGTATCACCAGTAAATGACATCGTTATTCATTACTATCGCTGCTTCCAGCCATAGATTCAGAAAGGTCAGTTTTAATTAAAAACCAAAGAAAAATACATTTTGTAGGGTTTTTTTTTTCCTTTTTACCTTAGAAGAATAGGTTATTAGCTTTCTTTATAACTACTGCTATCTTGGAGAACTTTCAGAGAACACGGACAGACTCTTAAAATTCTTCAGCAGATCACCTCATCAGCAAGAATAGTGCAAACCCTTTGGAGGAAGGGGAGTTCTCATCCCTGTGCCCACTCTCTGCTGGGGGCATCCCAGGCGTGGGACCTACGTCATTCCAATAAATTGTCCTTTGAACATGAGAGCAGAAAAAATTGTAAGACAATCAATGGGATCAAATCCCATTTCGCAGATGACATTGAGGACTATAGGATGGCTTGACTTTGTCCTAGGTCCCTAGCGAGCTGGGAATAAAGAAAAGGAGGTGTGGAGAGGGGTGTCAGAGTGGAGGGAAGAAGGAAGGACAGATGGACACTCAAACAGGCTAAGAAGGTTCATGTATTTGGGTCTTGAGTCAAGTTAGATTTACAAAGTTATAATTTTTTTAATTGAGGTAAAATTCATATAACGTAAAATTCACTGTTTTAACCACTTTAAAATGTACAATTCAGTGGTTTTTAGTGCACTCACAATGTTGTACAACTAGCAGCACTATCTAGTTCTAGAATGTTTCATCACTCCAGAAAGAAACCCCCACACCCATTCAGCAGCGCCTCCCTGTTCCTCCCTCTCCCGGCCCCTGGAAACCACCAGTCTGCTCTCTGTCACTATGGGTCTGCTGCTTCTGGGTATTTCATATATGTGGCATCATACAGTGTCCTGCCTTCTGTGACTGACTTCTTTTACGTAACAGTATTTTCAAGGTTCCTTCATGTTGTAGCATATATCAGTACTTCTTTCTTTTTTATGGGCAAATTGTATTCTGTTGTATGAATATACCACATTTGGTTTATTCATCAGTTGATGGACATGTAGATTGTTTCCACTTTTTGGCTGTTATGGATAAGGCTGCTTTGAACATTTGTGTACAAGTTTTTGTTTGAACACTTGATTTCAGTTCTCTTGGGTGTATCCCTAGGAGTGGAATTGCCAGTCATACGGTAATTCTATGGGTATCTTCTTGAGGGCCTGCCAGACTGTTGTTTGCAGTGGCTATGCAATATTTTTAAAGCAATGTGTAACTGACAGTGTTTCTTAAGACAAACACTGAGTTACATGCCAGGCTATGAGAACAGAGAACAGAGATGAATGAAAAGCCGTCCTCCTCCATCAGCAAAGATGCTCATGGAAATATTATTGGGTGGACCTGCTGAAGGTGGGCGGCGTGGGGTTTATGGGAGGGCAGTCCAAGCTCTGGCTCTCGGAGCAGGTCCCGCTTGAGCTGAAAGTCAGAGGTGTCAGGTCACATGGGAAGAGATGGACTCACAACACTTGGATTCCTGCATGCAAAGAGCACATTTTCTGGGGTAAAGAGGGTAATGGGCTGCTATGAACAGGTGGCCATCTTTTATAGGAGGCCGTCTCTGGCCAGATTGCTGGTTCCCTAATTTTACTCTTCATTGCCTTCATTACCGACTTAGCTACCCCTCTTAGTATGAACCTTCATTCGGTATCCCAGTGTACTTCACAGCAGTACTCAGGGCCTTTGCAGCAGCTACACATCCATCTTATGTTCTAGCAGGATCATGGGACCCCAGGGGCCTCTGCCAGGTAGACAAATAGGTACACTTAATAGTAGAATATGGTACAGGACACATGAACCAAGCAGGGAAACAGTGTTAGTCAAGGACTGCTCCTGCCAAGCGTAGGTAAAAGGATGGTAGGTTTTTGGTTTTTTACATAAATTAGTCACTTTGGGGTGCCTGGGTGGCTCAGTCAGTTGGCTCTGTCTTCCACTTGGGTCATGATATCAGCGTCCTGGGTTAGAGCCCCATGTTGGGCTCCCTGTTCATCGGGGAGCCTGCTTCTCCCTCTGCCCTCTGCCCCCCAACCCCGGCTCATCTCTCTCTCTCTCTCTGTCTCTCTCGTCTCTCAAATAAATAAATAAAATCTTAAAAATAAATAAATAAACTAGTTACTTTATCTTTGTTCCTTTGTCTTGCCAGTATTGGCATACTCCCAACCCCCAGCCTTACCCAGATCCATTCTCCAGCTTGGCCAGTGCTGTTTCTAAAATGCAAATTTGGGAATTTGCAGAATTCTTCAGTGTGTCGTCATTTCCTTCGGGATATTCTAGCACATTCTAGCAGGACCCTGAGGGCTCCCTGGATGGTACTGGCAACAGTGTCTTCTCCAGCCTCATCCTGCCCTCTCCCCTCCCCTCACCCCATGCTGAAATCCGAGGGGGGCACCTCGTTCCCCAAACGTCACACTCCATCTTGCCTCCTTATATCACACAGTCAGCTCCTTCTCCGAAATGTTATCTCTGTCTCCCAACCCTCTTAACCCGACTCACTCCTATTCATTCTTCAAAATCCATCCTGTGTGCCTTCAACACATTCTTCCTCTTGGTTGTAATGGTTTACTTCTCTGCTCCCCCAAGAAGGCTATCTCTTTTCCCCACCCAGGACTTTGTTTTCATGAGGTGACCCCATCATCTTTGACTGAACTAATGAACGCAATTGAAGGCAGCACGTCATAGGATGATCTAGATCTTTGAACCCAGTTAGGGAGGCTTGATCTATAGCGTGGGAAGGGAGCCGTTCCTTGAAAGCCCAACAGTGGTTAAAATTTCTCCTTAGCAGTTTCTCAGAGAACACAGTCGTTAGTAGCATTAGTCAGTATGAGAAATACTGTTTCTGAGATGCTTATGAGTCTTTAGGCCCTATCCACTGCCAGACAGCTATGTTACAGGGAAATTCTCTCCTCTGAGGATTTGTTAATAAAGAGTAAGGCAGCCTTTTCCTAATTGTTGGCAAGGACACTCAGAATGAAAACTTTTGGCCCTTGTGTTCCTGATAGTCATCATCTCTAAATTCAAATAATCTGAAGTATGTAGGTCTTGCCCTCAGACTGATGAAGCTCAGACACAAAAATGTCTTGGACGGTGAAGAGGCACGATGCAGTGAGATTTTACTGGCTCTGGAGAGCTGAGGCTTGGGAAGTAGATGCAGTCATGGAATTCTGTGCTGCCTCATAATTTTGTACTTTAGTAAGATGCTTAGTTTCATTTTTCCCATGTCTGCGTCACCTTTTTTTTTTTTTAAATAGTTTATACCAAATCCTTCTACATTCAAGCTCCTAGAATCCCAAGTAAGGAAGTGTAATCATTTGGGAAGGTCTGACTTGGAAAGGAGGTGAATTCTCCTTCCTTCCACTGTTAGCCAACATCGACTCTTACCCTTGCAAACATACACGAACATGCTCTCACACTGACGTGATCAGCCAGACGCTTGTTCTTGGCATGTGAACCACAACTAAGTCTTCTGCCTCTAATTTCTGTTACACAACTTCTGTTGCACACATTTTCATTTAAAAAATTGCCACATACCCCTGGGTCACCTGTTGATGTGCATTCTGTGAAAGAATTTGTGTCTTTGAGAGCACACTATAGCTGTAAAATAAGAGTAATCTGTGTGGGGGCGCCTGGGTGGTGCAGTCGGTTAAGCAACCCATGCTTGGTTTTGGTTTAGGTCATGATCTCAGGTTCGTGAGATCAAGTCCTACATCAGGCTCTGCACTTAGTGTGGAGTCAGCTTAAGACCCTCTCTCCCTCCCCGCCCCCCCCCAGAATGAATAAAATCTTTTTTTAAAAAAAATCTGTGTGGTTTCTAAAAGGATTTTCTTAATAGACATTTGTTACGATTTACTGTATTGAATTTGGGGCATATGAAGTTAAATATTGCTTGATTAAAGTGAGTATCTAAAGCAACTCACGGAATGGGAACAGAGCTTGTTAGGGAACCACAGTCTTCTACCCAATGTGGCCATAGAAGGTGGCATCCATCCCAAATTCTCCCTTTGCTGCTGGGTGATCATGTAATTTGCTATATTTATTGTTTTATTAGAACCATTCTTTCAGGTGGGCATTTAAAATGTTACATGTCCAAAATAGAACTCTTGAGCCCCCTCCCCTGCACATACTCTTCTTGCACACACAGACATTCACACATTCTTTTTGCCTGCCTCCCTCTCTCTCCCTCTCCCTCCCTCTCTCTCTCACACACATACTCTTTCACCCTCCCTCTGTCTCTCACACACGCACGCACTCACCCTCTCACACACTCACCCTCCCTCTCTGTCACACACAAACACTCACACTCACCCTCTCACACACACTCACACCCTCACACACACACCCTCTCACACACACATTCACCCTCACACACACTCACCCTCTCACACACACACACTCACACACCCTCTCTCTCACACACACCCTCTCACATTCACCCCCCCTCACACACACACCCTCTCACACACACACACCCTCTCACACACTCACACACTCACCCTCTCTTTCTCACACACACTCACATACCCTCTCTCACACACACTCACCCTCTCTCTCACACACACGCTCACCCTCTCACACAGACACACTTACCCTCACACACACACACACACACACACACCCCTGTTCTCCCAGGCTTCCCTGTCAGTAGGTGGTGACACCATCCCCTGCCTCGGGGCGCAGTCACTGTGACCTTCCTGCTCCTCACACCCGCCCAGCTCGGTCTGGCCTTCCCACAGTGACAGCAGACATCTCTTGTCTGAGCTGTTTACCCCTGGATCCTTGTGTGGCAGACTTCTAATCTTTCAAACTTGATATAAATGTTTCCTCCTCAGAGAGGGCTTTCCACTCACTCTTGATCGTATCACCCTTTTACTTTTTTCTCAGCACTCTTATATATTGTCTTGTTTGTTTGTTGTTTGTCATTTTCCCACCTAGATTGTAAGCAGCATGAAAACAGGACCTTCCTTGCCCCACTCAGAACAGTACCTGCCTGGCGTGTACTTGGTACTCAGTAGATATTTGAATGAATGAATGAATGAATGAATGAATGAATAAAGGAAATGAAACTGCCTTTAGATTTTTCTTCAGAGGAGTTTGAAGGGCCCAGGTAGTATATAAAATGGAAGCTAAAAGTTAAATTCATTTTTAATTAAGGTTTTTCTTTCATGTGTAAAGAATACCCTTTAATAATACTTTAGATTTGCATTACCTGGACTCTCAGCATTTTTTAATGTGTTAGAGTCTTCAGTTTGAGCACTTTCTCAAAGGCTAACTTTAATAACATTAGACCTGCCATTTCTACAGGGCTTAGACTAGATTCCAAAATGCCAGAGAAAATTAAATGCAAAAAACCTCCAGTTAATTAATGTTTCAGAATAAATTAATGTTTTAGGTCTGACTTTAACTGACAAGATTGGTGAATTTCAAAGTTAAAACTGCCACCTTTTTTTCCCATGTCTGTATTTTGTGCAGGGTTTAGTCATTCCAGATATTTATCTCCTTGGGGAAAAAGGGGAGACATATACTTATTGAATTTTAAGTTAAAATAAAAAACACAATTGTACTCATTATTCTTAGGAGAATAGGTTTTAGCATTCCTCATAACTCTCTTTAGTTATGTGATAATTCCCGAATTTGCAAAGTTGGGAGCAGATCCTAAATATCTTTGTCGCTGCAGTGCTGTAACATCCTGAGAGGAAGCTCATTTATGTGTATTGTGTGTTCCAGGGGCTGGCTTGGCTTACTACATATTTCTTAGTAAATTAATTATGGAATGTTGGTGTGTGCAATTGGCCACAGGGGAGGGGAGGCACATTTTCATCTTCTCTCATCCTCTCTGATTTATTTCTTGTTTATCCTTGGCTCTTAGACCATAGGAAAAAAATTGGCAAAAATGCGACATTTTTTTCTGATTTTTTTTCCTGCTTCCTCATCTTCTCTCCTTTATTTCCTGAGCTCAGTTTCCCTCTTTACAAGATGTCTATCTCACAAGAATATTCTGAGGCAATGAGATGATTGTGTGTGTGTCCACTATTGTGGTGGATACCAAACTATTTTTTTAAATATTGGAATGTTCTTGGAGGATTTCTGCACTAAGGAGGACTAGATAGAGCTCCAAGTCTCTTTAAACCTTAAGACTCTACAATCTTACATTCCATATACTGTACAATCACAAATCTTTTAAAAATTTAATATGTCCTGCCTCCAATTTACCACTGTTTATCCATTTGTTTACACAAATATTTCACTATGGAAATGTAATCAATGTGCTAAGCAGTAGAGTTACAGAGATAAAATAAGATTTATATCCTATTTTGTTCCACAAAAGGATTTGAAGTAGAGGTAGATGTTCATCATGAACATTTGTTCTTCTTGCATAATACTTCAAGTGTATCAAGTACAATTAGGTTGGATACAAACTGCATATAAAATGTTTAACAAGTCTTTTGCTTTAAAATATATATCAATAAATATATGTATATATTGTAGTTTCCTACTTTCTTATAAAATCGTGCAGGATAAGCTCCAGGTAATTCTGTGCGGTTGGGCTCCAGCTTTCAGTTCATCGAGAATTTATTGGACTTATGAGGTGTGCACATGTTTCTTTTTTTAGAATTTTAGTTGATATTTGCAAGTAATTCTTGGGAACAAGAATTTCAAACAGTTTCACAAGAAATAACAGTATTATAAAAAACAGATGTTAAGCAGTTTTGTTTAAAAAAATGAAGATTATCTACATTATTTATAAATGTTTGAAAGAAACTTAACAAATTCAATAGTACAGTTTTTATCTTTTCCTCTTTTCCTTCCTTCTAGTCTAGTTATGCAAATAAAATTATATGAATCATTTGCTTAACAACTTCAAATCTACATAGATTTCTCGTGTTGGACCCATAAATCCCTGAAAAATGTGTGTTTATCTGAGTTACGTTAATTAACAAAAGCACATTAAGAAATTATCTGCTGGGCATTGTGTAGCCAGGGTTCTTCCCTTAAATGAGGCCTGTTGATCTGGCATTTAAAAGGACAGCTGCAGATCTCATTGGTGAGCCTATTCTTGGCCACTGAAATGAAACATGGACACTAATATTAGAGTAAGTCAGTTGAAAGAAAACCTACAACACATAAGCTTGGGGGTAGGGAATGATTGTGGCCTTGAATTATCTATGTGGACAGTCCTGCTGCATGGAAAATTCCCATTCTCCCCACTCTGTGTGTGATGTTGACCTGGTGGATCATTTCTGGTTGAGTTTTTCCCCTTCTTTGTTGAGTACAGTTTGTAAGGATTAGCTGAGTTTCAGGTTTTTTCCACTGGAAGAAAAGAGCTTTTTTTTTAGGATTGTGACATTGTGATGTTGGAAGTTACAATTTCCAAATCTCTGTCCATTCCTAGTCAAGCACCATAGATGCTCGTGTGACTGAAGGAGAGGTGAGGGAGGAATGGGCAGAAGTTACAGGGAGACATATTGTTGGAAGACATGGGTGATAATTACACTATCCAAAAGGCGTGAACTAGCTGGCAGAAGTTCTGCATTGCTGGAGATGTCCTGGAGCTTGGGGAGTTCATTTATGAGTTGAATTGAGGAAACCTCTCCGTCCCACATAACTCTGCACACTGTATGAGCCTGTGAATCAGAGTTTAGAAAGAGCGTTCATTTTGACCAAGTGTGTGTGACCTGGGCTCAGTCTCTAATGAAATTAAGATACAAGGAATAGACACACGCCAATAAAAATAGAAAATGCCTTCCCTGTCTTTCGGATGAAGAAACTGAGACCCTGAGAAGTGAAGTGACCTGTCCAAAGCCACATGACTAGTGACTGAATTTGGGAATAAGACTCTGATCTCATGACCCCTCTTCCACTTTGATCTCACCGTGTCCCCCTCCTTTCCCTGAATCATTTTCATAACATTTTATAGAAATCATAAAACTCCACTGAGGTCAGAATGTGGTGAAGCTCTTGCAACGCGGCACTAATCAGTCTGTAAAGAACTGCCTGAGGATTAAATTAAAATTGGCTTCATTAGTCCTGCCTGGAAAACTGAAAAATAAAAGTCACTGATTTTTTCTGACTAAGCAGATCTCTTAGATATTTTCTTTAAAGTCCTCAGCTTCTGTATCTTACTGTAGAGTTCACTTGCAAGAAAACATAATTGTTGTATCTGAGTACATCTGGTCTCCCCGCTTTGTCTTTTCCTACAGTCATAATTATGTTTGAGCCAGAGGTAGACAGAGGTTAAACAAGGTCTGCATGTACCCAAATTAAATTCTCAGCAGATTGATTTCTCTGTACCCTGCTAAGGATTTGCTCAGCTGTGTGCTGTTGTCCCACAGATCTAGACATTTCCTAAAGTAACCTGAGCCACGGAACTGTGCATATAGGAGAGTCAAAAGGAAGCTGTGTGTGTCTCTCGGCTCTTGCTGCACCTAAAGAGAGTTTGTTCTTTAGGCGCAGATGATGTTACGGGAGCTGCTAGGATGTTTCCTGTCTTCCACAGAGCTATGTATATTCTTCCCAGATGCTTCTCTCTATTCCTGACTATACTGCCCTACCCTCACCAGGAGCACAGCCTCACACCCCAGAGTGCCCAAGTAGAGTGAGAGATCTCTAGGTGTCTAACAAAGGAGGAGAAAAGCTGGGAAGACAGTTTTCCTTCCTTCCTCCTATTTGGGCAGGCCCTAGAATAACTTGTATATCACAAGGAAGCCAAAATGCCCTCCAGACATGCTTCTGCTGTCTGTAAGCTAGGGAGTCTTTATCAAGATGTCCTCTGAGTCCAAAGCTGCCTGCAGGGAGGGGGTGCATTAATGTGCCACTTACATTTGTATCCCGGTTGTTCCCAAAAAATGAACCAGGACTCTGGACACCAGATGAGGAGTGAGCAAAAAGGAGAACTTTCCGTTACTAATACTCGTGAACAATATGAATGTCTCTGAGAACCATATGAACCATAAGAAGGTTAGAGATCTGTTTCAGTTTGTTACCATGTCAGTGGCCTGTTAATAAATATTTATCAAGTGGACTCTAATCTGGAGTTCATTCTGGGCTGGGCTGCTCTCCCGATGGACTTCAGTACATAATGGAATCGTAATTATTGGCAAAGAGCAACATGTTAAAACGACTGGTTTGGGGAAGGTTTGATTTACTTTTTATTTCCCCCCCAACAGTTTTTACACACTAATGCATGGAGGCAAAGAAATGATTGTAATTTACTGAGCGAAGTTGCAAGGGTCCTTAGTGATCATCTCACATACATTTACTTATAAGGAGGCTTAGAGGGACTCCATTGAACCCTTGAGTGTTACATTGTTAGAAGAAAAGATGATCTTCTTGCTGACTCGTTGCAAGTACACCTCCACCTGGTAAAAGATGTTACGTTTGACAACCACCTTTAATTTTCCCTTTTTTCTTTATTTTTATGTTTTCTGTTGCGCATGTCTGTGGTCTGTTCTCAGAGTTCCGGTTGTTGGCTTTAGAATTGAAATCAAGAATTGCTCAGGACAACACTTGAATACTTTGGTGTACCACATTATATATTTTCTGACTTACCTGTTGTCATTCTGTGTGCTCTCTAGCGAGCACGTGCTAATGATAGCTAAGCAGCCAGTCATAATTTCTGTCTCTATACTTATCTTCTAGTTTATTCTTCCCATCCCCACCTTCTCAAAGATAAAATAAGAAACAGAATCAACAATTAGGAAGAGGAACTCTTTGCCTTAATTGAGTGACTCATTTGCTTTTAAGAGTTTATTTTCTCAGAAAATGTTTTCTAAAAAAGTAAGTTTTGATGATGCTCTTTTTAATCTCTTAAATTTCTTGTTTCTTTTTTTCTGATTTTTTTTTTTTAAGATTTTATTTATTTATTTGACAGAGAGAGACACAGCGAGAGCAGGGGCAGTGGGGGAGGGAGAAGCAGGCTTCCCGCCGAGCGGGGAGCCTGATGCGGGGCTCGATCCCAGGACCCTGGGATCATGACCTGAGCCAAAGGCAGCCGCTTAACAACTGAGCCACCCAGGCGCCCCTTGTTTCTGATTTTTGTACTTTACTTGAGATTACTACCATCCTGATCTTTTTCAGTTGTTCAACAGATAAATTGGGCCTCTTTTTTTTTTTTTTTTAATCTATGTCTATGGAGGACAGTAATTGTTCAGCCTTCACATTCTCTGCTTCTTGTTGCAAGTTTCTGTCTTACAGGCTGTGATGATATTTCATTAATACACAGGCTAGTAAAAAAATCATACTTTGTTTGCAGAGACCATGGCATGTTTACCTTTTATTCAGTAACAAATTCCTTTCTGAGTGAGTTGGGGAAGGACAATTTCTCTTTTGATATTTCATCCAGTTCCATGTTTCTGTTAAAGGGGCTATGGTGTCATTTATGTATTGTTCTAGAAAGATTCTGGCATTTGAATTCCAACTTGGCCACACACCTGGGTATATGAGCAGAGGCAAATCACTTTCAAGGTTTGACCTCTATTTTTTTCATCTGTGAATTAAAGACAAGAAGTCTGTCTCTTTTGTAAATCATTTTTGGAATGGGGCAGGATTAGGTATAATGAGAATATTTTCCCTACAAGGATGTTGTGAACATTATATGCTACGTTACATAAATCATAAATTGCTGTGTATATGTTAGTTATCTTCTTTCAAATTCAATTTTCAGTTGTAACTGACCACCCTCAAAGGCTGCTTACTAATATTCAAAATAACAAGCAGTGAGACATACTTATTTGGTCACAAAAGAAACTGAAAGTATTTCTTTGTGCTTCAAAATGTTCTTCCCCCTCCTGTTTGTTTTAAAGGCAATTGGGACCCCTGTGTGCAAAGGTCTTGGCTGAAGGGAGCAAAATCCCCCCTTAACCCAGAGGAGAACTCGTCAACGGTGCTCTGGGGGTGGACTTGGCTTTAGACATTTTTTAGTAAAAACAGAATTACCATTTCTCAGTTCATGGAATCAGTCATTTAAAAAAGATCCATACCAACTTCGACTGCGTGTGTGGTTTGTTGGTTTGTGTTTTGCCTTGAAGCTGTAGAACACAAACCGATTTGAAATTTATATTGTCATGTTTTATTTCAGAAAGTCTAGTAAAAGAGAATCCTTTTATAGTGGGAGAGATATTGGTATTCGTTATGCATTGGGACTAGCTGATTTAAAAAAGAATGAAAAGTCCCTGTAGGAGGGCCATAATTATAAATTCAGAAATCAAGGCGATTTCAATATCAGGAAGGAGAGAGGTGAATTATTCCAGTATGGCATTTGAAGGAATTCTGTCAAGCCCTCAGGACAGCATTAACCATGTAGCTGGTGTATTCATGACTTCATGGGGTGGGGGGAAAGGCGGGTGGTGCCTGTGGTCACATTATAGTACTTCTCCCAATCTCAGTGTTCCAAACCCTTGATGCTCATTAGTAGGGTGTCCTCTTTTTTCCCAGGGCTTCTGCTCCCCAGATAACTTTGTGAGTGCCTGGAAAGCCTTATGTGTGCTGCCCCATTGTTGCCAACACCAAACCAGTTCTGGGTCCTGGGGTGTCTCGGAAATAATCAGAACTCCTCCTCTGCCCCAGCGTCTGCTGCCATCACCAGACCTCTTCCTGCTATCCACCATTTTGCCAGTCTCAAGTTTTTATTCCACACCACACAGCAGGGTCCAGATCCCCGAGTCTTCCTCTTCAACTCTTTGGAAATGCTTTTCACTTTCGTGAACTTTTGATCCCATAATAGCAGTTCAGTAAATGTCTGAGCAGTCTCCTTATTTTCATTTCAGTCCACATTTTATCAACTATGTGCCAAGTACTTTCCTATGTTCTGGGGGTAAAGATGAAGCAGGTGAGCTAGAAGCTCATCATCTAGTGTGCTCAAGTGACTGTAATATAACCCACATTAGGTAGGTCCTGGGCTAAATTCAACTTGAAAGGTGCTGTAGTCATGTCTGTAGAAAATAAAGGTGGATAAGTCAAGGACCAAAAGAAATGGAGCACACACCCGTGTCTTAGGATGCTTGGCATCAGGTGGGGAGATGACGAGGGGTGCCAGGCATGGGGTGGGATGAGACATAGTAAAGACGTGTGTTTGGGTTGCAGATAGTCAAAGAACAGACACATGGTGATAATGCTACCTCCTTACCTGGTAATGACGCTTGCCAGGTCATGGAGTCTCTGCTTGATCAGAATTATCCAAACTCAAGTGTTTAGCCTTCCATCTCCTTGCGTTGCCTCTTAGACGTAGCCTGAAATGCATGAAGCACAGGGACAGCTATGTTGCTTCAGGGATAGCCTTACCTCATATTCTAAACATATCAGACAGGTTCTCGTTAAAGTGAAGATCCGGTTTCAGTTATCACAAACAGAAGAGGAAACCCGATCAGTGAATGAGGTAGTGGGTCAGACTCTCTCCAGCTGTCGCCCACACGAGCAAAGGAAAACGTGCTGTTTACAAACACATCAAAGCAGAGCATGCTTTTGGAAGGGCATCGCAGAGCTTCATTTTTTCTTTCTCTTTCATCAGTTCCCAAACTTATGTATTTATTTTCTGTGGTTCTTACAAAGAATGCCCCATAACTTTTTTTTTTTAATTTTCAAATTGCAGGCCTATGTATTTCGTTCTTGTCTAGTTCTCTCAAAGGATATGCTTGCTTTCTTTGGTTTCTGTCCACAATGTGGAGACTCTATATTGATTCTTCCAGAGAATTCAGGTTAAAGAAGAGGGAAAGGCGACGGTAAATGTGTAAGCAGGGGGCAGGATCACACTGTAAATGAGATGTTGCCCATATTTTATTTTACCAATTCAGGATAAAATTTTACATAGGCCAAACCCAGAACTTACTTTTAGATGCTTGTAAGATGAGTTAGCGAACCAGCTCCCAGTCTTCCCTTCTGGATATGTGAGACACTGCCAAGTGTTTGTGGAAAAGCAAAGCCTCCCACGTGCAGAAGAACATCCTCATTCTCCCCCTTAAAAGTTCCCCCATGTGAGAAAGCTAAGAATCCTGCCTCTCCCCAGAAAATCTTTATCAGAGAAAAGAAGCCCAGTTTCTAAATGAAAAAATTATACAAACATATGCGTACAAATGGCAGACTCCACAGTGCAGCGCTTGTGAGCAGGGTAAGATCTCACTGGTTCGCTATTCATCCTGCTCTCTGCTTCCCATCCTTAGAAGCTGTCAGGGCCTGAGGGGTGGGGTATGGGGGAGGTATCTTCGTACAAAATGCCTTCTCGTTCTGCTGCCCATCATCCACTGCCCATCCATCCTCCCCACCTGCCAGTATTTGCCTTCGGTGAACTTTCACTCTGCGTGTGGTCATACAGACAGAGAAGGCCATTGCCAGGATCCTTTCCTCTTGCCCATTTCAGTTTCTGAAGATGCTTCTTCAGAAAGTGTGACAGACTTCTTGTTCAGGATCTAATGAATGAGATTGCCATCAATAGAGAAAGGATAGGAAGGAAGGTGGACCTGGGATAGGTGTCTTTATAGCTCTCGAAGGCTCTACACCTTACCCATTGGAGGAATTTTAGGAGATGTTTATGGACTTGGTAGATATAAATACACTTCACATATAACAACCAGGCTCTGCCAAGAGGTACTTTGGTTAATTAAAGAGGTGCCGGTCTGGGGCGCCTGGGTGGTGCAGTCGGTTGAACATCCGACTCTTGGTTTCAGGTCAGGCTGTGATCTCAGGGTCTTGGGATCGAGTCCCACATCAGGCTCTGTGCTCAGCGTGGAGTCTGCTTGAGAGTCTCTCTCTGCCCCTTCTCGTGCTCTCTCTCTCTCTCTCTCAAATACATAAGTCTTCAAAAAAAAAAAAAGAGGTGCCAGTGAACTCTAGTCACTTTTAATGATAACTTGCCCTTCTTGGTATGACTCAGAACACAAAAATGAAAATGATTAATATATTCATCTGAATATATCATAAAAAGGTTCATATCTTCATCATGTGAACAGTTTAGGTCAGACTTGACAATCTTCTTAGTAAATATTTATGAAATACTTTTGGTCAGGACCAAAATAGAAATCAAAAGTTTTATTCTCTTCTCCCCCTAAACCAAAAGAGAGGGGGACATTATTTAAAGTTTTAAGTTTTAAACCAGCACAAAGATAAATAAAAACTATTTTAAAGTCAAGATGGTAACTGACGACCTGTACTTTACATTATAAATAGCAGAAAGGTTCATAGTAACTCATGTACTTTTTTTTGCAGTGCAAGTCTCAAACTGACATAGATAATGTGAAATTTACAAGACCTTCCTTACTCCCTTCCAAAAAGAATGAAAGCCAAAACTTGCTAGTAACAGCGTTGTCCTCCTTAGGCGGCGTTGCCCATAACAAGTCCACTCTCCTTGGAGATTTACCTGCATCATTGCTTTTCTCAGGAAGGCACCTCTGTGTCTTGATGTGGTGCCATAAAGCCCCGTAACTGCAATAGCCAGACTGAAATTTTCCAAGTCTCTCCTTTTGGCAGTGAGGCCGGCTGCAGAAACATCTTAGTTGTACAAGACATTTAAAACTGTTTATCTCTTACTCCTGTCCGCATTGATTTGTTTGTACTCCGTGCCTGCCTTCCACAAGCCTGTAAAATTTCCGCTGTGCGGCAGTCAGGGCTGAGGCTGCATTCTACATATGTATATTTAAACTGAACACTCCTCTTCAGTTCTTTAAAAACATTCTCCACCCTGCACCAGCCACTCAAAGGGCGCTTGTTCCTTCTGGTTTGCTCAGATCTGAATCTAGAGATGCAAAACGCACCGAGTCCTTGTCCATGTTCTCTGAATCTCATGCTTTTACATTCTGTTTTAATGTAGTCAAGCTGTGTTGTTGTCTTGCTGTTTGTCAGCTCTTGAAATTAAAGGTGCTTTAAATGAGATAGAACCTGGGGCGCCTGGGTGGCTCAGATGGTTGGGCGACTGCCTTCGGCTCAGGTCGTGATCCTGGAGTCCCTGGATCGAGTCCCGCATCAGGCTCCCTGCTCAGCGGGGAGCCTGCTTCTCCCTCTGACCCTCCCCCCTCTCATGTACTCTCTCTCTCTCTCTCTCTCTCATTCTCACTCTCTCAAATATATAAATAAATCTTTAAAAAAAAATAAACTAGATAGAACCTGAGGTCGGCACGTCCACCAGGAAGGGCTCTGTCCCACCGCCATTGCCCGACTTTAAAGGAACATGTGCTTTACTTAGAATGACTCTTCCAACTAGTTTTTGTGATCTGCTCTCCACTTAGAAATGAACTCCAGTCAGTACTTGAGTAAACATAATTCTTCACTTTGCCAGCAAACTTGGTTCTGATTACTTCAAATGAAAATAATAAAAGTGACCTTGCTTTCTGTTTTTTAAGCTTTTTCACAATTAGCTTGTAAAATGTAAGGAAAGATCTGGACACAAAATGAAAAATAATTTTTTTATGTCTCAGTTGCCTCAAATTTTAAAAACGGTCTTCATTTCATGTAGTAAGTTATTATCATGGAATTTCATGGATTTCCCCCCTGTAGCCTTACACTCTCTGCTTAGGTGTTACCATGGTCTGCAGCCTTTTTTATCCGCCAGGCGTCTGCTTGGGATAATGAAAGTTAGCAGCTGCCTTTGTAGTGACTTCCCAGAGGATCCCAGTACGCTCTGTTGCATGTACCTGATAGGTGATTATTTTAGAGGGGATTTTTAGAGGACTGACTTTTCATCTGTTAGCAATTCCTAACAACAAAAGAAGTGTCGTGTATCAGACGCTCACTCTTGTTTGCATTACCTCATCATCACTCTTTTGCCTTCATTCTTAGAATATTTCATAAGTTTCTGGGACGCCTGGGTGGCTCAGTCAGTTGGGCATCTGACTCTTGGTTTTGGCTCAGGTCATGATCTCATGGGATCCAGCCCCTCGTTGGGCTGTGTGCTCAGCGGGGAGGCTGAGGATTCTCTCCCTCTGCCCCTCCTCCCACTCTCACGCACTCGCTTTCTCTCTAAAAATAAATAAATAAATAAATCCTTTTTTTTTTTTAAAGATTTTATTTATTTATTTGACAGAGAGAGAGACAGCGAGAGCAGGAACCCAAGCAGGGGGAGTGGGAGAGGGAGAAGCAGGCTTCCCGCTGAGCAGGGAGCCCGATGTGGGACTCGATCCCAGAACTCCGGGATCATGACCTGAGCCGAAGGCAGACACTTAACGACTGAGCCACCCAGGTGCCCATAAAAATAAATAAATAAATCTTTTAAAAAAGGAATATTTCATAAGTTTCCGCCAAAGTTTTCTGAATAAAACATTGCCATATTAACAGTCCAGCATAATGAAAAGTGGCTGGCACTATACGAAGTAACTTTGGCTTGACAAGACATCTCAAGAGAGAGTCCTATGCTGGGAACTGTTTTCCTCTCTGGGGCCATCCTTCTCTCTAAAAGGATCCAGCAAAGTCCCTCAAATCACTCCAACTCCTACAAGTGAAAAAATGCAAGGAGGGTATTTCAGGAACATGGATATTAACAGAAGATGTCTACATGATTTTGCTTCAAGTTAGATAATATTGTTTTAAATCCTTTGCAAAATAATTTTTCTCTTAATATGAAGAAATGAAATTTGAGGGACGCCTGGCTGGCTCAGTCAGAAGGTCATGTGACTCTTGATCTGGGCATTGTGAGTCTGAGCCCCATATTGAATGTGGAGATTACTTAAATAAACCTAAAAAAAAAAAAAAAAAGAAATTTAAGCAACTCATACGGGTTTTCTCTATACCATGAAAACTGTCAGCAGTGAAAATTCTTGTTTTAAATTAAAATTTTCCATTTTATTTTCAAGCAGTACAGTTTTCTTCACTTTGTCATCACTCTCCTCCCTACTAGAACAAAAATCCATAATGGCATGGATTTTTGTCTGTATTTTTAATTCCCTTTTCTGTGTCCTGTCATCCTGAAAGATGGCTGGCATTTAATAGACACTACATATTTGTGGTATGAATGAATGACTAGTATTATTCACCAACTTTTGATAGAGTTGGTAAGGCAAATGAGATTTTCCAAGTGAGATGCCAAATCCTATCATTATTTGTGACCACAATTAGATGCACTGATGCTATTACACTAATACCAATTACTATATGAACCTTAAGGATACAGCCATAGTGTGATTTGTACCATTTTGGAAATAGCGAACACATGGTTAAATTAAATCTACAGATAATATTCGAGTGAACTCTCTGGTCCTCATATTTTTCAAAATCCTTCCACTTAAACTCTAATAGTTTTAAGGAACAATCATTTGAGCCTACCCTTGCCTTTTATCTTGGAGAAGGCAGCAAGCAATGAAATACCCAAAGGTTTTAAGAAAAAAGGGATGCGGACTACATGGGTAATTTAGATTTGGCTGTAGTGTTACTTTGCAGAGTAACATCTGACATTAGGTTGTTGTTCCGTATTGAACTTGGGCCTGTTTTGATGAAGGCCATTTCTAGCCAGGGCCTTTGCAGTTCCAGAGACCAAATCTTCAAATAAACTGGCAAATACAGAGAGTAAACAAAATTCCATTGTAATGTCTTTGCAATCATCTGGATTTTGTAATGCATTAGGCTCAATTTAGCAATCGGCTCCCCCCACTACTCAGAGATTAATCTGGAAGCTTTATTGTGCTTGTTCAATCAAGGTCTGACAACCCTGCCTTCCTGCTTTGCACCCCATAATGTAGGGAAAGTAGACAGGCATTGGTGCTGAATCCCAGCCTCCCACCAATTACGTGGCATTACCTTGGGTGAGTCATTTGCATCAATGGCCCCTATTTAAGTCTTGAGCTGTAAAATGGAAAATGCAGTATCTGCTTTGCCAAGTAGTTACGAGGATTAACTGGGATAATGTAAGTACAGAGCCGAGCCTGTTGTGGAGTAGGGGTTAAGACATCCTGCCTTCCCCTTTATGGTGTATGGTTTATGTTGCCCCGAATGGAAGTTCTGAGGGGAGAGTGTTCTCTCCCCACCCCCTCAACCCCCATTACCACTTCACTGTTCTTTTTTTTTTTTTTAATTTTACTTATTTAAGCCATCTCTACACCCAACATGGGGCTTGAACTCAGCCCTGAGATCAAGAGACGTGTGCTCTACCAGCTGAGCCAGCCAGGTGCCCTGCCCTTTCCCTGTTCTCCAGGAGCCCTGGCCTGGAGTCAGAGGCAGTGTTTCCTACACTTTTGCATTTCACGGGCCAGTAAAATTTTACCAAAAAAACTTTTATCAACGTACCAGTGCTAACTTTTCACTTTGCCAATTAAAAACTTTAAAAAATTATGCCATCTATTGTCAGCATCATTTCACAAAAGTCAGGATATTTTATAACCTAAACAGAATACGACCTTCAAGTAAAGGACTGTCCTTAAAATGTTTTTTTTCTTGCTAGAGAGGAAAACCAGCCTGGGGATGGGCGTTTAGGAACCTCTTTTCTCCTGACATCGACACAAAGAAAGATGCTTTTCTTCTTTACCACGGAAGCGGCGCTACCCTCTCAATGAGCCCTACTTGGAGCAGCCCCGGAGACAGGCGTGGGGATGGGGTCAGTAGGCCTGTCTATTCAGACTCCTTCTCCAGGGACAGGAGACAGGGCCATCACGCCACCCCCTGCCACACACGAACACACATGCTCAGGCACGCACACACACACACGAGTACGCGCGCACACACATGAGCCCACTCAGCTGTTACCATTTAGGGGCCTGAATCTGTGCTGAGCCTGGGGCTTGGAGACTTTCACCAGCCCTAAATGCTCATAAATTAAAGAGTCTGTTTTTAAACATATGTAATGGAAAAAGACACACTGGCAAATATGGGGGAAGGTGTGAAGCCCACTTGGGGCAGCAAATCAAAGAAGTTTCTGACCTGATGCAGTGGAAAGCCGAGGTAAGGGGTAGATAGTAAGTCTTGCGATCTCAGCCACTCTGTAGGCATCACTTTTTAACCAGTCAGCATTAAGGAGCCGCTTGTTCCCATTTCCAAGGCTGGTCATTTGAAAAATACTTACTTTGGTTCTAGTCAGTTGAGGGAACATTTAGTTAAGTGACTACTAGGTATAGAGTGCTGTATTAGGGGCAGGATATTGGGTCTTTAACTGCTGGCCAGTCTCCTTGAGAATTATTCTTTTTCCAAAAAGACAAATGGTAAAGGCCATTTATGTTTATTTATGCTTGGGAAAAAAATAGCATTTGCATGGTGCTGGCAATCATTACACTAACGGTATCAGCGCTTTTGGTCAGATTTCCCTACAATGAGAACTTCTCATGACCGGTACATTCTAGAGGGATACATTATTCAGCATACATCTCGTGCACGTGTTGGGGGCATTCCAGTCTTGGAGGGGAAAGGAGCTGATACAGGTTCCAAATCAGGACTCTTACTGGACCATGAGTGCCATGGACTGTCAGTTTGGTGCCCTGAAAGATAGAAGTGTCTGTGTCAGCGCTCCATTCTCCTACTTTCGTATCCCTTTCTGGGAGAAGATACTGTGTTGGCCCTAGGCCTAGATGTAGTGAGAAAAACAGACTGCCTGCACTACAGTCCACCCGGCTCTAAGGCTTAGGGCAGGTGGTTTAGGCTAGCTCTGGGCTTCAGAGAAGAATGCATTTTGTAGTTATCTCTCCCTTGGAGCACTTTTCCTTCGCTTCATCTTTAGAAGCCACTTGTTGCTATTAGCAACAGGAAGCAGTTGCAAGCTTGGGACCAGACCCAGCAAAGCCTCTAGATGGGCTGTAATCTATACCTTAAGCTAGAGGGTAGAATAGCTCCTGATGACCAGAGTGACCATAAGTCCTGCTTTGCCCTGGCCCGACCTGGTTTACACATTTGTCCTGGCGTGATTATTAATAGTGTCCCCTTTCACTCTCAGAGGTGTGCCAGTGGTTTCGACAATAAATTACATGATCACTCTACTCATGAGTCACTGACATATAACCCACCCTGTCTTACCAGACCCATATGAAGTTTGGTGCCAAAGCTCGGAATAGTAACTGTGCAATTGGCGAGAGTACCCCAGCCCCGCCTCTCATGAGCCTGTAGCCACTATGGAAGGCTGGTCTAGAATTTAGGGTTTCAGAGGCTTGGCCAGAAAACTTTCCATTTCACATAAGTCCAGCATCTTGTGGTGTGAGGGCCATACCATAGAAGACTAAATACACCACCACGCCGGAAATGACAGTTTAGGAGTTGAGGGTATGATTTCAAAGTAGAATCTTAAACCCCAGATTGGGCTCTCGACCAATCTTTTCTAGCAAACAGTATCTTCCAACTTGCCAGAGTTAGTAGATTTTCAAATGACGTATTTTTCTTTTTGCATAATTAAATGATATAGTAGAATGAGTCTGAGTGTGGACTTGGACTCAGAATGGGCTTGAGTATCCTTTTGCCCTCATCAGCCATGTGAACTACAGCAGGGCACTTTACCTCTTCCGGTTTTGTGAGGACAAGGTTTTGTGAGGACAAGCATATCCTCACCCGTGGTTGTCCCAAGTGGTGTTAGATACATTGTTGCTGTGTGGAGCCTGTTAGATAACACTTCTGAGTTTTACTTTTGTTTCTCCTCCTTACTCAAAGCTGTGAGGGAATGGGGATAAGAGGTTGCCGGATTAATGTTAAGAATGGGAATAAGTGTCTAGAGAAAGGTGTCACTTGTAAATGGCATTTTTTTCAGCAATGAGGGGTCAGAGTAGCTAAATCCCAAGAGGTCAGGAGTGGAGTCGAGCCAAGAATAGCCCTGGACAGTTGCAGCGCCGTGGGAACACTGTTGCTGGGAGACTAGGTCAGCCCAGTGCAGCTAAAGGAAGGTGTGAGGGGGTGGCCCTTCACCACAGGGTGTCAGACCCGGAGAGGTACGGAGACTGTAGCTAGCATCACCCAGCCTGTGGCCTGGACTTCCTTTTCCTGGCAGAAGCTTGGCCTTCTTAAGAAGAAGGAACCACAACCTGTTATTCAGTTGGACGGTAGAATCTCCACCAAGGGCCACAGAGTGTTCCTGGTGCCCTGATGTGCACGTAGCTCTGTAGATTATAAATCCCTGAGGATGAAGGTTCTATTTTATCTATCATAGAGTTTCTCAAGGTGGAAGCTCAGGGCCTTAAACGTCAGGTGAAAGAACATGGGCCCTTCATCTCTCCAGGAAGCTTGGTAAAGATTTCATCCCTACTCCCTAATAGGCCTCCCTGACCTCCACTCTGCACCTCTCCAAAGCATTGACAGTATTTTTCCAATGATGCAGCATCCCTTGTGTCCCTCTCCTGTTCACGATCCTTTGGCTACTTATTGTTTGTCATCAGGGAGTACTTTGTCGTGCCTCAGTTTCCTCATCTGTAAAATGAGGCTAATCACGAGAGGGTTGTTTTGAGGTCTAAACGAGTGTGCGCATATCTGTATGCATATATACGTACAGACGGACGTCCATGTGTACGTACGTCTTCCCCTCCAGCCACATCTCTCATCAGAATCCTCCCTTTGCCACACTCTGACCCCACCATTCTGAATGGCTCTTTCCCACAATTTTGCCATGGTTCTTCCCTATTCTAGAACTTCTCACATGCTAACCCCTCTTCGCGGATACCACTTTGGCTGCCCCACCTATTTGCTCTTCGTCCTTCAACTTAAATAACATCCCTTCTGAGAAGCCTTTCCTAATTCTCCAAGCCTGTGTTAATATAGTGCAAGATCTTCTAGGTGCTCATTCCTTACCTAGCATTTACAAACAGCATTTGGGTTCTGTAGCCTCGCATTTATCACAGGGGGTTGTAATTGTCTGTTCTCTTGTCAGCCCCTCTTCTACTCAACTGTCTGCTCCAGGAGGACAGGAACATTGTCCATCTGGTTCCCTTCACTTTTGTGTCTCCAGCACCTAGCCCCGGGCTGGACTTATGAACAGACACCACCAAATACTTACCAGTATTTTCTGAATGATTGAGTGGTTGAAGACAGGCTAATCATTAAAATCTCTCCCTAGGGGTTAAGTTTGGTTGATAAGCGGTTCCAAACTTGAAAATCCTACATGGAATAGGGTTGTGTCTACGTAACAGATTTTATTCTTGATAATGTTGCATCCATGAATCTGTTGCATCGGGTATTATTTAGATATCAGGAATCCGGAATTTCAGAATAATTTCAAAATTCACTTCTAATTCTTCAGGTAACTTCTTGATTTCCACTTGAAGGTCTGATTTTCCTCAGGAATAAAAACATAATTTAAAAATTGCTGTGATGAATTAAATTGAGTTTAAATAAAAAATTAAACAAAATAAAAATTGCTTTGAATTTGTGGTGTTTTAAGAAACAGCTTTTGCAGGAGCTCAGTTTTGTCCATTATAGCAAAGGCATAGCAATGGGAATGACTTCAGTGAAACTATCATCTGCATATTGGGAAAAGGGGAGTAAATTAGTAGACTCATTAGCAATTCCAGTTTATCTGTGAAATGGTAGTGCTTCATGGTTGGACTCAGGTCTTCGTTCATGAAACCCTCTCAAGACCATGCTAGGCCATGGTAAGCTCATCTTGGTTCGAGCCCCTTACAGACTTTTTTATTTCTACTACTCTTTTCTGCAGTCATTACTGCAGACCATTATTTATTTTTCCTGTGTGTTGTCATGTATCCTCAGCTAAAGCCCAGGCTTCTGGAGGACATGGAATTCATCTCACATGTATTAGAATACCTCTTAGTGTCAAGCTCAGCTTTATGTACTAAATGGGTACTCAGTAATTTTTTTTTATGAAGAGTTAAATATTAAGCAAAATCTTTAGGTTATAATATGTGGAAAGATAAGATTGACCCCATATTAAAGAATATATATGCAAGGGGCACCTGAGTGGCTCAGTTGGTTAAGCATCTGACTCTTGATTTCGGCTCAGGTCATGATGTCAGGGTGGTGGTACTGAGCCCCGTGTCGGGCTCCGTGCTCAGTGCGGAGTCTGCTTGAGATTCTCTCGCTCCTTCTGCCCCTCCCCCATGTGCTAGCTTGCTCTCTCTCTCTCTCTCTCTCAAGTAAATAAATAAATCTTTTAAAATATATATATATGCAAGGAAAACTAGAAGGAAATGCAGCAAAAGGCACAAGTGGAACTATGTTCTGATAGTTGACTATGGGTAAGTTTTATTTTTTATCATTTTCTACATTTCCTACTTTGTCTACAGTCATATCATTTTTTATTATGCACAAAAAAGTGTTATTGTTTAAAAGAAGATAATTTTCTGCCCTATTTATCATTAGAACCTTGTTAGGAAAAGATTTGGGGGCTAGATGATCTTACTGCAACATAATTTACCCATTTGTTAGGATAGTTGGCATGAGGTGGTGCCGACTACATTCTTCTGGTGGAAATTTGCAAAGGTTTAGTCTGGAAAAGCAGTTAAGGGCAGTGCTGCTGTGGTGTGTTTCTGGAGCTGTGCTTAAGAACTGAGAAGTTACATAATGCTGAGGATAAGATGATAACCCAATTCTCTTAACAAATCCCTTACAAAATGTTTGTGTGGAGATACTGTGCCATCGTCCCCAGTTGATGCTAAGGGTGTCCTTAGGTCTTTGGGACTGAATTCCTTAGGAAGTAACAGCAAGCAGGTGTCGCTCAGATAGCAGCTGTCCTTTTTCAAGTCTGTCTCCTGTCACTTCACTTCATTATCTCAATCTTCACAGCAACCAAAGGAGGCAGGTATTGTTCTTTACTCGTATTTTACTGGTGGGGAAACTGTGACCAAAAGAGATTGATTCATTTGCCCAAAGTGACCCAGCCCAGTGAGGCTTTAGGCCAAATGCTCCTTGAGTGTCCGCTGTGCAGGCAGCCCTCTGCTGGGTGCATTGTGACATGTGGTCCGTGCCCTCGAGAAGCTGAAACAACCTCTGGGGACAGAGGATACAGAGATGAAAAACCTAGGTGATGAAGAGTCAGGAGACACTTGGGGAGCACAGAGGGGCAGGGGCCGGTCAGATGCTTCAGCCCTGTGCTGTGACCTCCGTCCCCCACCCTCGCCTTGCCCCCCACTCATGTCCTTGACTATCATGCACCCACCATGCTCACTCTGCCTTTGTGTCCACCTCCCTGCACCTGCAGCTCTCTCCAGCTGCTAACAATGATCATTATCATCTGTGTGTCCTTAGTGTGTGCTGAGCCATCACTCTGCATGTCATTCACTCCTCAGAACTACAGTATGGAAAGAAGTAGCGTCCCTGCTTTTCAGATGCAGAGAACAAGGTTTTGAGGACTTGGGGAACATACTCATTAGGAAGAAATGGGCCTAGGAATTGAGTCCTGTTGCATCTGATTCCCAAGGCCCATGACTTTAGCCACTCTGCTGTGAATGCCTTCGTGCCTATCTTTATTTGCCCCAAACTCTCTCCTAAAAGATAAGTGCTGCACAGAAGCCTTTCCTGTGTCTCCCACACCAGAGCTCTCCTGACGCATGTTGGCCTTTCTCCATTTCTCCTTTGCTTTCTGGTGCCAGGACCCACATCTGCCTCCTTCTGGGCCATGTGCCCTCTGAGAGCTTTGAATGCAGCTAGACACTCAGTACCCTGTGGGATTCTGCAAGCTGGAGGAATTCTGGCGTACATCCATGACCCGGTTGCTCCTTGGGTATGTTTGCGAAGAGAAATTTAATTTTGAAATTCCAAAGAATCAGGTTATTCCTTCCTTCCTCTCTTAGACCTCATGGAGGTGGAAGTGGGGGGGGGTGGGTAGGGGGAGGACGGCTGGTATTTGAAAGCTCCAGCTGCCGTTTTCATTTCACTTTGAAAACAACCAATAAGTTTCAGTAACTCTCCTACCCGAAACCTCAGGTGCCAGATAAGAAGAAATGCTCAGTCAAGAGTTGCACGTGCTTGAAAACAGTGACATTTATTAGAAATACCAGCACTGACAGTCAGAGCCCAAATGCCAATGTGTCCAGCATACGTGTTCCTTGATACAGCAGCGGCTACCTTCCCTCACTTCTGTTTCCATGGTGTGAAAACAGTGAGCTTGCGCTTGAGAAAACATTTGAAATTTTTTAAATGCTGCAAAATTGACAGATGGTAGTAATATGAATATGCAGGTCCATTTTGCTTTGGGGCCACCTATGTGTCATGATACTTGTAGCCACAAGATGTCAGTATGGTATCAGTCCTGGGTGTCAAAAGCACTGTTGGGCTGCCCTCGGTTTATAAATCCTAAGAGGAAGACACAGTCAAGGCCCTGGGATTGCTTCACCCCTTTCTTTCTGCTGCAGTATTAGCCCACATACTGCCTTTCCTATTAATTTTCCCTGTACAGTTTTCCATTGGCTCACACCTCATCAGGAGGCTTTTCTTAGTGCTCACTCTAAATTTAAATACTTTCCTAACTCCTACTTAGGTCACAAATAACCTCAGGAATCCCCCCACCCCCATTTTGGTGTTCTCAGCACTTCAAAAAATTTCCAGAAGGATCTAAGTGACAGCGTAGTTTTATCTCTTATGTGAGTAGGGTTTTTAAGTAGTTTAGGGTGGGAAAAAAAAATGTAGCATCTCTAGTACTGTTGGGGTTGGATTTCTCTCTCTTCCTCCCTCCTTTTGTCAAAGCTTAACGTAGAGAGAAAAAAGTGGGAGCTCGTATCAACGAAGCAAAGCAGGGAAGAGGGGGGAAGTGGTACTCAAGGAAGAACGCGAGTGCTGAGGCCCTGCTGTGTGCTCCTTGTAGGCCCCTTCTTCTGATGAAGAAAGATGGAATTATCTTTCCCATGGTCAGTTAGCTGGTAACTCTTAAAACTAGTGGCAGTGCCTGGATTTGGACCTGGGTCTATCCCAGAGCCTGTGTCCCCCGAAAGGCTGATACCGTTACTCTTGTTCAACTGTATCATAAAAAGGGAGGAGGAACCTTAAGAATCCATGCATGCCTTGGACAGCAAGTATCTGTTAAGTCCTGGCCACCCAGAAGATACTGTCTTGTGAAGAATACAAAGGCCTATTAAATATATTTTCTGCCCTCAAGAGGCAAAATAAGGTCAAGGAGGAAGACAGGAAAAGACATGTATACATACAGATCAATAGAAAACAATCAGAGGGCAGTGACATTTCCTTCTAACAGTGGAGGGATGGCAAAGCAGAGGGCAGAGCTCCAGTCCAGGAGGAGTTCCAGCCCTTCTGTGGGCTCCTTATTAGATCAGCCTTAAATAAATCTGATAAATGAAAAGAGTGTTGCTAAGGTTGCCTCTACCCTGACAGTCTGTGGTTCTAGGATGGAATGTGAGAAGGGAGGCATAATCCAAGCCAGCGGAGGTTGCCACCCATGCATGCCTTTGTAAACCAGACACGGTAAGATTATCCTTAATCCTCTCTTTAGGTGGTCTGGTCCAAGGAGGACAGGTGAAAGCAAGACAGGAGGGCCAGCGTGGTATGGCCGGATTGGTTCCAGTTTCCCAGTCCATAGCTTAGATGTGGAGGAGAGCAGATCTGAAGCTTCTGGAAAGATTTGGTAGGGGAAATAGCAGAGTGCTTCTGGAATATAACTTTAGAAGTACTGTGTCAGTGTGAAGAGCTTGGCGAGGATAAACAGAGGAGTCACAAGGATGACTGAACATTTGAAAAATAAGACCTGAGAGGAGAGGTTAGAGAAACAGTGGTTATGTAACCTGGAGCTCCTCGGAGGTGACTTTGGCAGGCTTCGAGAACAGGACTCTCAGTATCTCAGTACAGAGAGCAGTGACTGACGCTGTTTGTCCATATCGAGTGAGGACAGACTCCAGCTGAGCCATGAAAATTTTTAGATTTGATCTGTGGAAAAGTTTTCCCTATGCAGCAGCTATGAAACATGGACTACATCATGGAGAGATGTTTATAGAATTTTCTTTTCTTCCTTTCTTGAAAAATAAAACAGAATACAGTAGGGCCTTTTTATAATTATGTGGCTAGAGGACAGCCTTCACTTGACACTATAGAAGATTTTGTATCTCCTGCTGTGAATGTTTGGTTTGAGGGGACGTGATTGGCCCAGAGAATATGAGGTTTCATACAATACTGAATCGTACTCGTTTTAATAATGGGTTCTGGAGAGGAGGGCCATATAATTTTTTTTTTTTTAATCTGCAACACTTTGGAGAATGAAACAGGATGCTATTAATAATATGCTGGGGCAATCCACATAAAATGACATTGTCCCCGACAGACCCTAACATACGGTCACCCTGATTCTGCAGTTATCTTATTAATTTTCTTCACATGTAAATCTCAGGTTCTCTCCTGCTTCTGTGGCTTCCCATGGCACTTAGAATAAAACCCACACTCTGCAGTGTGCCATGAGGGCCTGTGGATGCTGGCCCCTGCCCCTCTCCCAGCCTCGATCCTGTGCTCACCCATTTCCTAGAGCACACTCAGCACATTCCCATTCAGGCCTCTGCCTGGGCTGTCCCTTCCACCAGGAACCTCATTCTCACTGTCCCTGCTCTCTGCCTGGCTGGCTCCTTGTCATCCCTCAGCTTCTTGGAACAACCTTCCCCGACCTCCTTGCTGTTGCTCTTCTCATCTCCCAGCCTGTTCCCCTTCAAAGAAATGGTCACACATTGAAATTATTTCCTGTTTATCTTTTGGCTGTCTTTCACCAAAACGTATACACCATGAGGGCAGGAATCATGTTTGGCTAATTCACTGGCGACTCGTCAGTGCCGCACTCAGAGCCCAGGAGGTAGGAACATGCTGCCTCCACTGTATCCATGCGGCTTGAATGACTCACCGCACATGACTCCACCGAGATCCATTCCTCTCCTGACTTGTGCTGAGGTTCGAAAATAGGAATCAGCTGCTTTATATAAGTTCTTTCATTGAACAGAATTGGCTGAACATCTACTGAGTGCAAAGCCCTGTGCTCACTCACAGAAGCCCAAAACAGCTCCTGTCCTTCTTGAATATAGGGTATCTAGCTGAAGAGGCAACCCAGAAACAGGTTAAGTAATGGTATATCCTAAGTGCCAATTAAGAGACCAGGAAGGCTGCCGTCGCCACCAGCCCCCCCATCCCCCCCCGCCCCGGGTTCCCTTAGCCCAGCCCAATCCCACCCGGTTCCCGGGAGGATGAAGTTCGTGTATAAAGAGGAGCATCCGTTCGAGTAAACTCCGCTCTGAGGGCGAGAAGATCCGAAAGAAATACCCGGACCGGGTTCCAGTGATAGTAGAAAAGGCTCCCAAAGCTCGGATAGGAGACCTGGACAAAAAGAAATATCTGGTGTCTTCTGATCTCACAGTTGGTCAATTCTACTTCTTGATCCGGAAGCGAATTCATCTCCGAGCTGAGGATGCCTTGTTTTTCTTTGTCAACAATGTCATTCTACCCACCAGTGCCACAATGGGTCAGCTATACCAGGAACACCATGAAGAAGACTTCTTTCTATACATCGCCTACAGTGATGAAAGTGTCTACGGTCTGTGAAGCTGCTCCCCCTGAGGTGGGGGGTCCCGTTCTACAAAGAGGTGGCCCCCCCTTCCTTGACCTGCTCCTCCTCCGGGCTCAACCACCACCTCCCTTCTTCAGGACCTGCACTTCCTAATGTTTGAGGGTCTCTTCCAGCCCCTCTTAGCAGGAGGGCTCATGGGGGAGGTGACCTCTTGGACCTCTCCTTTCACCCCTTTCTCTTACCACCTTTCCCACTCTGCTTTAGACTTCTTGATTGTCAATCTGTCACATCCAGCGATTGTTTTGGTTTCTGTTCCCTTTCTAACTGCCCAAGGGGCTCAGAACCCCAACATTCCCTTCCTTTCACTACCTTCTTTTTTGGGGGTAGATGGAAGGGACTGAAATTGTGGGGGGAAGGTAGGAGGCACATCAATAGAGAGGAAACCACCAAGATGGGGAAAAAAAAAAAAGAGAGACCAGGAAAACCGTCCTTCCAGCCTCCCAACCTCTGTTCTAGATTTCTCCTGATGTAGTATACATACTAGTACATATTCATTTATTTCCTTATTGATGCTTTGCCTTCCCAGAATGTAAACTCCACACAGAAGGGATTTTCTCTTGACCATATTTCTAGTGCCTAGAACGGGACCTGCCATATAGTGGGTGTTCAATAAATATTTGTGTAGAGAAAGAACGAATGGGGTAAAAGAAAGCAGAGAAACCCTGGCTGCATTTAGGACTTTAATGGGCCCTCTAGGGACAGGCTGGATTGTACTCCACTGGGGTGCAGGGTGGGGTAGAGGGGGAACAGCCTAGAATGAGATAACGGCTCAGATAAGGGGAAGGAGGAACCTGTAGATAGAAAATACTGACCTGTCTGGTGTAGAAAACAAACCAGTAAGCTTTCAGTTTTATTTACTGAACTCCCAAAATGATGTCCCTTGGCCCCCCTCCCCTCATTCTCACTCACTTGGTCTGGTTGAGACCCAAGGCAGAGGTGTTGGGGGAAGGCTGGCCGCCACACACACTCCTTGGTATTGGCACTAAAACAGCCGAATGAGAATAGGCAGCCTCAGGAACATGTGGGCAGCCATGAATGTCCATGATTCCAGGGTTTAGAATTCAGTTTATAGGCGGTCCAGGCCTCTAGACCCCCTTTCCCCTGCATTCCCATTCTGGCGGGTTCACCACCTGTTTCTAACTTCTTCGGAGGTTGGAAAACACGAGAACCAGTGCATTAATTACTTTTTGTGCCATCAAGAGTTCTGGACTGGCATGGAAGCATTACTCTGTCAGGCCAGGGAATGGGTTTTACCTCTGACCAAATGCAGTCCAATCTGAAGCGAAGAAGGCACATGGGCAATATCTACGTGGCTTGGTCGGAAGGGAGGGTAGGGGGGAGCCCTCTGCCCTCAGAGTGCCCTGAATTCCACCACCCCATTCCCTCTCGTGGGCTCTGGGGCTGTCCCCTGCCCTCACTAAACCGCCTCGGCTGTTTGGAGGAGTGGCATTCCGAGGCAGCTCTCTGCTAACATGGAAGGTGATTAGCCGGGTGTGAGGCCCCAGAGGACCTGAGTACGACCGGCTGTGAAAGTCCACAGTTTTTCTCCAGGGATAATCCCGAGGGGTGTCCCCTCCATGGTGACAGAGCTGGCAGTGCCCGGGGTCCTCAGACTGAAAGGATCCGTAGCAACTGTTGAGAGGGTGTTTCGGGCCCCCTTCTGGCACAGCAGCTTGCCTGGACAAAACACCAGTCCTTTTCTGGGAGAGAAACTTGAGTGTCTATGTATAATTTTTATAGCCTCAAATGGTAAAATATTTTAAATTATGAAATATTTCAAAAATATTTTTAAACATACAGACACCCACCTGCGTATCTGCCATCTTGCCAATGCCTCAGCGCACCAGTTCCTAATTGGTTTAAACAGTTTATTTTAGAATAGTTTTAGATTTACAGAAAAACTACAGATGGTGCAGAGTTCCGTATTCCCACATCTAGTTTTCCTGTTACTAACGTCTTATGGTGATGTCGTATGTTTGTCACAACGATGAACCAAACTGACAACGAACGAAGTTCAGACTTTCTTCGCATTTCCTGAGTTTTTAGCCTCACGTCCCTGTCCCTTTCCGGTTCCGGGAGCGGCCATGATGTCTTTTCCTAGCGCCATTACGCTGCCGAGGCTGTGGGTAACGGTGAGGCTTTATGGCCGTGGTGCGGGTGAGCCCTCCTTGCTCATGCCCTCTTCCTGTGACAGAGACCTTGTTCAGAAGCCACAGCTTCCTGGTGACTTGTGCTCTAGAGCTCCTCGGCGATTAACTTTCCCCACCCAGACGTATTGGGTTTTCTAACCCACAGATTCACAACTAGCTAGAGTCCAGAGGACTGATTAACTAGATGTGGAGAGAGAGGCCCTGACCGGTTTCTGTCACAACGCCATTTGGGCCGCTGTGCTGCGGCTCGCGTGACTGGAGGGGTGGGGGAAGGGCTGACAAGAATTACCCCCCCCCCCCCGTTTCTGGGAACCGGAACCAGTCACCAGTGCGGTGGTGGGAAAACCTAACGCACTGAGCATTTTCTTTATTCCTTACCTTTGTCTCTTAAGAAAGATTTCTGAACTGAGAGTGGTTGAAAAAAGAGCATGCCCTTTTTTTCCTTTTTTTTTTTTTTTTTTTTAGTAATTCTAGTACCGCATCTATTTGGGTGGCTATTAGAAGCTTGGATTTTAAACCACTGTATTTTTACAGCTGTAGAATCTAGTGCTTGAATTGATTTAACAAGCAGCCCTGGGTTTGTTTTCTGGCCTAAGTCTGCCACTGGTGCTCTGGGAAAATTTGATCTTGGGCCTATTTCTAGGAAAGTGTTCTGTAATTTTTACTTAAATGTTGGTGGCTCCACCTTCATTCTGAATGGTAGGGAGCACATGATAGATGAATCAGATACTCAAGCCTTGAAAATTAAAGCTTGTCAATTGAATTGGGAGCCCAGAGGGGCGGTTTCCTTGGGCCTGGTCTGCGGTCAGCAATTACAAAGGCTTACAGACCTGGGCCGTCCCTCCTTGTGACATTCCCCACAGTGTTACTGTCCTTGGCCACACAGTCAGGTGCCTGCAGCCCGGGTTGTCACATGTTACCTCATTGGAGGTTAGGAGGCGGCTTTGGTGGTTTTTAGTGCAATGGTTCTGGAGGTGGGGTCCTGAGACCAGCCCCACCTGCACCACCTGGGAACCCATTAGCAACGCACATTCTCAGGTGCAGCCCAGAGCTACAGGATCAGAAGCCCTGGGAGTGGGGCCCAGCAGCCTGAGTTGTGGAGGCTCTCCACTTTTTTTTCAATCATTGGGCAACCATCTTTTCTTTAGTTAATTAATATTCAGTAAACAGGCTCTGTGCTGGGCGTCAGGATTGGTCTAGGGTGGGGGAATCAAGGGTGAACCAGCCACAGTGCGTGTCCTGGGGAAGCTGAATATAGCAGTGGTTCTCAGCCCTGGCTGCATATTAGAATCACCTGAGGAGCTTTTAAAACTCCAGGCGCCTTCACGTAGTGGGTCTTTCATCCCAGATCAATTAAATCAGAATCTCTGGGGCAGTACCCAGGTGTAAACTACTTTATAAAGCTCCCCTGTGAGAAACGCCCGCCTGTGGGAGAGGATGCCAGCCGGGCAGTTTCACACAATATGGTGCGTGTGACGATGGGGGTAACCAGAGGCTTCGGTGGGAGCAAACACAGGGGTCACTCTCTCCAGGCTTGAGTTGGGGGATAAAGAGGTAGAAGAATGTGCAAAGCTTTTCTGAAAGTTTTTATTTAAAGGAAAGCTAAAAGGAAGGTAAAAACGTGGTTTAAATATGGATCCACAAGTGATTTCAAAAAGAGTTGTGGAGGAGAGTCTCAGGAGACTGGCTTTCTACAGTGCCTGTAGTTCATCTTCCCTGTATGCATTTTAATTCTCAGTGGCAGCAGACTGTAAAGGGCCAGCGAGCCAACACCTAAAGTGGGTGGCATGCCCTTTCATCCCATGTTCCTTCATTGGAAATGCCCATTTTGACTGGGTCTAGAGGACCTAGAGTTTGCACTTCTGTTTTTACGATGAAGCAGCTTAGGGGCACCTGGGTGGCTCAGTCGGTTAAGCGTCTGCCGGGGCTCAGGTCATGATTTCTGGGTCCTGGGATCGAGCCCCGCATCAGGCTCACTTCCCAGTGGGGATTCCGCTTCTCCCTCTCTGTGATATGTCTTCCTCTCTCAAATAAAAATAAAATCCTTAGGAAGCAGCTCAGGGATATAACCTACATCTTTCACTGGTCTTCAGTGCTATCAACAAATTTTCTTTCCAAGAATTTTAATCTTTCCATTCTTTAAGAAACTTTTTTTGTTTTTAAGGAGATGTTTATATAGTAATTCCTTATTCATGAGTCTCTCCATTTTTGATTCAGAAGGTCAGGTGGGGAGATTTAATGTGAAATATTAGCTGTCTTTACCAATTGCTGTACCCTGTTACCATGCTGTAAGCCAGAAATAGAAGCGACCTGTTTTCAATGACAGATCAAAATTTAGTGCTGTGTTGATGGTCCAGAATGAAGATTTTTTGACACAGTGAATGAAATATACCGGTGCATTTCTGGTTGTGATTTAGCTGACCAAGTAGTTCAGTTATAATTATATTATTTTTACTCCTGGAGATCATTACTCTGAATGAAAAATGCTTCAGTGTCCAGACTATTAAGATGTGGATGGTGAACATTATTTAAACCAAAATTATTTTTTTCTTTCTGGACTGTTTAACAGCTTTATGAGCATGTGAAGGCTGGAATATGGTTGTTAGCATTTAAAATCAAATGAAAACATGGAGATGTTTTTGGGGCTTAAAAAAATAAACTTGACTGTCAGTTATTATATGTTCCCTTCTGTGGCCTATCTCCTCTCGTCCCTTAAGCCCCTGATAATGTAATGGGGAGACACGTCTAGTAAATATACAGTCGACATAAATCTGAGGACATGAATATTATAAAAGGGCATTGAGGAGAAGGGCTGTGGGGAACGGGCTGGAGGGAGTTTGTTTATCATGTTTTATGAGGGGGACAATGCTCCTTGGGATTGAAATATCTTTTAATAGTAGGTGTATGTTTGATCTGATCTCTGGATCACTGTGGTGTTATTTTTCTTTGCAAATATTTCCCTGGGCTCTGATTACCAAGGTGTTAGAACTTAAAATGTCCTCTAACCCTCAGGTTTAAAAGGCTCAGTGTTTATAAGCGACAAAGATGATGTAAATGCCCAACAGACTGAATAGTGGTCTCATTATGACACTTGCCTGCCTACCAGTCCTATAAGAGAGCAGAGGCTGATGTTTGTTGTGTTTAGAAATCCTTGAATGAATAAACATTTTAAAGAGACCAAGTAGGAGATGAGTGCTATCTCCTCTTTATCACACCTTTTCATGCTTAAACTGATTAAATAATTCTGTTGGGCAGTGCATTTTAGAACCCAAAGTTAAAACCTAGACTTCATGAGGAGTCATTGAACTAAATCTGAAATGTAAACTTTCAAGAGACTATAATTGAATAGATTTAACCTCTGTTTATGGAAAGGAGAAATCTGTAGGTGGTTATCTTTTTTTCTCTTTAAGGACCTTAAACGCTGCAGGTCTTGTGTCTGTTGACTTGATTAATGAATATTTTGCTCACTAAAATTGGCCATTAATTATTTCCTTGGGTTGCAGCAATAATTACATCTTTCAAGTAAAATCTAATTAGCATAATAAGCAGAAAACACCCTGCCAGGTGATGGGGATTGTGGGAGCTAGTTCGTCACCGCCAGAGATAGCCAGATCACCATGCAGGAAGCAGCACTTGCCACGAGCTGGCTCCCAGCAGTTACATTTAGAGGAAATAGACCAGATCACCCCAGAATGGGAATTTAGATGAAGTAGCTCTGTGGACACTACTATTAGAAAATATGACTTTGTGACATATTACACAATTATACAGTTGCGATGTCATTGAATAATCCTAATACCTTTCATTTATAGATCTTTTCAGTAATCACAGTTAACTTGCCAGCCTCTTTGCTAAATGCTAAGAGAAACGGGGTGCTGGCTTTGAAGAAGCAGAGTCTGTTGGGAACATAAACACTTTCCAGTGTAATTCATACTTTTAAATGATGTATGTCCTGAGGTGAAATCTACCAAGTAGTTTCCCAGAATGCTTTGGAGGGGAAGTACCCTCTGTAGTAGACTCTGGAGGATGGATCTGAGGATGACAACAAGTGGGGAGGAGAAGGGGTTTCTAGTAGGGGAGGGGGCCAGTGTTACAAAGTCTTACCAGCAGAATACTTCTCTCTCCTCCCACCCTCTAATCTCCTACTGGTGCTTCCCACTGGTGAACCTGAGCAGAGGGCAGAGAGTCTGGGTGAACCAGCTCAGGGCACAGGACAGAGCAGAGAAGGGCAGGCAGTGGATCTGGAGAGGTAAACATAATGAGAACAGCAGGTGTGGAGCATGAACAAGGTGTGTACAGAGTCGGAGTGGGGAGTTGCTAGAGCATAGAGAGCAGGAACAGAACTAAGGAAGATGAGTTTGGAGCCAAATTGTAAATGATCTATATATTTTACCTAAGTTTTTTTTTATCCTATAAGCAATAAAGAGCCATGTTGTGGGTGGGCTTAATGCATTGATATTATTGATTTGTAATTTAGCAAGATTCACATTTTAAAAATCCCCATTTGGGACTCATCAGTGGGTCATAAAATCAATTTAATGGGTTAGCCCAACATTTTTAAAGATGTATTATCAGAGTGCATTGCATGTGGTGAAGTTGAGTGATGTTTTGTGAAAGTTCTGTATATTTCTCTGCGGGTGGTGTGCTGGTTATAATTTAAAATATATATCCTACTTTGTGTTGCAGGGTAAATGTTGAGAAAACACTGAGCTAGATTGTTGGTTAGAGCGTGGAGGTGGACCAAGGGGAGGAGAGAAGGTCAAGCAGGCAGCGTGGCTGTAGACATTTGGCATCTAACACACATTTAAAAGTATATGTTATCTCAACATTCCTTTTTAAAGCCATTCCTTTTAAAATATCTTTATGATACTGAATCCATGTCTCGAGTATTAAACCTCATCTCAAATAAGCCAAGAAAATCTATCAGTCTTTGCCTTCCATTTTTCTGAAGCTCAGCTGATAGTAATGTTTACCAAATCCCAAAAGTCTCCTGAGCCTCTCAGAGGAATCTGATGTCTTGCAGTTCCTTTGATAACGTCTATTTCCCTTAAGCATTATAGAGTTTTGTATTTGGTTTGAATGTGTGATAAAATCATTTGAATGTGTCTTGGTTTATAAATGGAAAGGCTTTCCTTTTATCTGTAGAGCAAGTTAATCACACTGTTTCTAGTTACTCACAATGGCTTTCAATAAAGTCAGCTGAAAGCTAGCCAGAAAGTGTTCAGTCTCTACTTAAAAAGACCTGTGGCTCTTTGGAAAAGCAGTTGGAGAATTTCCTGACTCTTCCAGGAGAAATTAATGCAGGTGCATATGCACGCCCTCTCGAAGCTCCAGGAATGGCAAAAGAAAATGAAATCTAAGTTCAAATAACCCTGGTCACTCTTTTAACGTATAGTTTAAACCTTCTCTTCTCCATGCAGTATTTGCTAGAGAGACTAACAAGTAAGTATGTGGCTGCCCTGAGTTATTCCTGTTGGAGAAGGAATAACTCCAAGACCACCTTAAGTTGGCAGCTGGAGGCAGAGCCTTGGAGTTCATGGTAATAGTTCAATTAAATGCAGGCTTCTCACCTCAAGCTTGTGAGGATGATGGTGCATTATCATCTCCATTTCACAGGTAAGGAAACTGACTAAAAGCTGTAGGTTAGAAATAATTTGAACTAGGACTAGAATCTGTATCTTCTGGTTCTAAATCTGTGTCCTTTAAGGTCAGGCACCCAAAGGAGTAACTAAATAGGAGATGCAGATGTAGTAACTACAGTTAAGCCTGTGTCACCAGTCCTGGTTTCCATCAAAATTTGTCCCTGTGTTTCATTCCAGTGCTTCTGAAGCATGCCAGTGGTTATCCAAGAAGCATTTTATTTATTTATTGGTGGGGGAAGGGAGGGAAAGCCACTTAGTGATTTTAATTTGAGGGCATTGAACCTGCCCAGCTAGCTCAGTCGGTAGAGCATGGGACTCAGTTTGAGAGCACTGATACTGAATAGTGTGCTAGGATTAGGTGGTGGTCAAGGTCAGTGGCATGCACTTGGAAGTCAGACCTGGATCTGAGGCCTCATCTCCTAGTTGTGTGACCTGGATCTTTTTTGAGCCTTATATTTTCCTTTGGGAAAGGGATGGGGGAGATATTTCCTTTGCAGGATTCTCATGAGGACTGCCCATTCCTTACTGATTCATAGTAGGGATGTGGCAAATGGCGATGATACCTTTATGATCAGTTGTTATTGCTACTTAAAAACAATATTGATTGTTGGGGTGCTTGGGTGGCTCAGTCGGTTAAGCATCTGCCTTCAGCTCAGGTCATGATCTCAGGGTCCTGGGATCGAGTCCCACATTGGGCTCCCTGCTCAGCGGGGAGTCTGCTTCTCCCTCTCCCTCTGCCTCCTCCCCCTTGCTCATGCTCTGTCTCCATCTCTCTCTCAAATAAAAATAAAATCTTAAACACAAAAACAATTGATCACAAATGTAGTCCACAATGTAAACACTAAATGCTTTTAGACCTGAATGCCTAAAAGAGTAATAGTAATAGCTGTGATTTATTAAGTACTTAGCATGTACCAGCCACTGTGCTCTGTGTTGTATATGGCTTATCTCTTATAATCCTTTTAATAACCTCATAATGTGTAGGAGCTATAAGTCACTGTCTTCCCTATCAGAAAGCTGAGACGGGCTGAGAAAGTTGCTCAAATTGCACAGTAAGCAGCAAACTGTGCCTGTAGCTACCAGATTATATTGCCGGTCTAAAGAAAGTAAGCCTTATTTAAAAAAAGGCAACATTAAGTCCACAGTTGCTTCCCAGAAGTCCTTCCACAAAAGCCAGGGATGCCAGGAGCCATCTGCCGGGTGCCCAGGCCTTCCCAGCCGCCCAGATTCACCCAATCCACAAGAGGGATCTGAGTTACAGCCCAGCACGAACCCCGAATCATTAGCAAGAAGAATGAAGGCTGAAGAATTCTCAGAATAGGGGAAAAATGAATCCCCAACAACTTCATCACCTCTGTAGCTGGTGAGCCTGTACGCTGCACTCCTGGCTGCAGTCTGGGCAACGAGGCGGTGGTGTGCATGATCCCATAGCCAGCCGGCCAGCCAGCGCTCCGCAGCTCAGACCTTGAGCCACCTAAGCTGCAGCCAATGTGCGTGCTCCTGCTTGACAGCTCAGGACAGTCAGGTCGCTAGGTCCTGAGCATGTGCATGCTCGCTTGCGTGTGTGTTCGCTCTTGATTCGGCTTCCCTGGGAGATGAGAAGTAACGACGGTGATTCCCTTTGCCAAATCCTTGACTTAACTGGCTTCCAAAATGCAAAACTAATATGCTTGGTTGTGACCTGGTTTGTAACAGAGATGAATATTAACAGCACAGGAAAACCACACGGGTTCAGGCCAATCTGAATTATGGAAAAATCTGAGCCACAGAATAGTTCAAGTGATGCAGTCTTACTAATTTTAGGACCACACTGGGAAGAAAATCAGTGACGAAAAAAAAAAAATTCCCGGCTAGTGGTCTTATCAGGATGTTCTCAGGAATAGATGAAAATCACTCACAATTCAAGGATTGTTGATATTTGGCTGGTTGTAATTTGGTTTTAAAAATACTTGAGCACCTTAACCTGTCTCTATAATTATTAAGCTTAACACTTCATAGAAAGTAAAAGAGGGGAGACCAGAGCTCCAAGTGAAGTCTGAATTTAAAAGGTTTTACTGGATGTTGGATTTATTTATAAAACCTTTAAGTCAATTTCAGTAATTCTTTGCCAATTTCACAGTTGCCTTTTTAGAAATGCAAACTTTTGTTTAATGACTTTCCCAACCAGTTAACTCTCTATCCCTTTCCTGGTTCCCAAGCCTTCTCAGAGTCATATTAATGATCGTCAACCCTAGTGACATATTAGAATTTTGGAGATGAGTCCTGGGCATCTGAATTTTTTTTTAAGCTACCCAGGGGATACCAACATGCAGTTCTGGGGGAGAACCATTGGTCTCTAGGTAATTGATCGTATAAAAATGAAACCAAATGATACCAAACTTGTTTATAGGACCTGTAGGCATCGGGTCTCAGAACTCCAGCACGAGGGTTTCTTCTTGGCTTGGAAAGACCTTTTCTAACTGGCTCCCCTCTGCATTTATTCCTGTCATTTCTCCAGAGCCCTTGAAAGTATTTAAATCACAAAACCTATGTAAACAGTGGGTGATTCCTACTTAGCAGAAAAGCAGATATTTTCTATGCTAGATTATTTTTATTAAAGATCGATGTAAGTCAGATCCTCTAATGTCTGGTCTCCTTGACAAGTTGGGACTGTTTTTGGGGGAGGGAGAGGTCTTCAGTGCCTAGCACCCAAAACTTGACATCTATTTGGCCTTCTGTAAATATCAGTTATTTTAATCTTGATTTCCTAATTGGGGTTCACGTCCTTATCAACTTTTTCTCCTGTAGAATCTAATCTTGTCCTAAATTTATATTTTGGTCAAGGGAGAGGGAAGGAAATTTCCTCAAGTGCAGATGGGAGAGATGTCACAGTGGATGTAGGTTTCAGGTGAATGCAATTCATGGTGTCAGAGCTGCCCTTTAAAGAAAAAAAATTTTGGCAGGTGGGGGTGGGATGGGTTACAGGGGGAAAAAGAGGAACAAATGGGAACAGATCTGCATTAATATTCAGACTGAGTCCCACTCTTGTGTCAGTGTTTGTAGGTGGTGTTATTACATGTAGTATTGGGTGATGGGAGTTGTGCACACTCTCATTTTTCACTTTAATTGCTTGCCTGAAAAGATCCTGACAGCTTCAAAGGTTACTGCTGGTTGCATTGTTCATAACTCAGAAGTAATATGCATGTGCAATTTGCTTCATTATTGCCCACTAATAACCAATTCTGGAGAAAGTCCTAAAGCCACCAAAGGGAGCTATAATTTGACATGATGGTTTCCTCCTGCTCTTTCTCCCATTCTTTATTCCAGTTTAAGAGTGAGACACAGATTGTACTGATGCAGGTATGATTTTACTCAGATTTTCTTTCCATGGGTTTTATGATAAATTCTTAGTTTTTTTTTTTTTTAAGTTCCCCCCCCCAAAAAAGGGTAAGACAAAAAATATTTAAAGTTTCAGATTCAGTTTAGAACTTTAGGTCCAACAAAACAAACTAGCATTCCAGTTATTCTGTGTTCTGGTTGATTTGGTTTGGCTGCACGTGACTCACTAAAACCCTTAAACAGAAATGTCTTAAGTGGAAGAGTGTATTTCTCTCACTTTCCAGCCATCTGGAGGCGGTCAGTTCTGGAGTGGTATGGGGCTTCACAGGATCACGGATCCAGACTCTTATTGTGTTGCTTCGCCATGTTGGATTTCCATTCCCAAGATTATCTCCTATCCAGAGTAGATGCAGGAGCTCCAGTTATTCTTCCAGCCGGCAGGAGGGAAAATTACCCCAAAGAAACGTACATGCTTTTAAGGAGGCTTCCCAGAAGTCTTACATCTTATTGGCCGGGACTTAGTCACATGGCTGCACCTGGCATGCTGGGAAATGTAGACTTCTACAGGATGGTGATGTTCCTAATCACTGTGGAGGAAGAACAGAAAAGGATGGCAGCCAACAGTTTTTGCCACACTGTGTGAATGATGAGTTCTTGGGTTTTCTCTGCATCATTCTGCCTCTGGCTATAAAATGGAGATAATCTATAACAGTTCAGCATTTAATTGCAAAACACTTCATGGGCCGAAAAATTGAGTAGTAGCTACATCTAACACTGCTCATTTAATCCCTCATTTCTGCCCTGGGGCAAAAGTATTATCTTTACCAACATTTTTTTAAAAATACTTATTAGAGGACTGCAAGCTGGGGGAGGGGCAAAAGGAGAGGGAAAGAGCATACCCCCTGCCCAGCGTGGAGCCAGATGTGGGTTCTCATCTCACCACACACAGATCATGACCTGAGCCAAAACCAAGAGTGGGACATTTGACCGACTGAGCCACCCAGGCGCCCCATACCTTTATCAACACGTTACAGATGAAGAAAACTAGGACTTAAAGAAGTTACACAGCTAGTATTGAACTGAGGCAGTTTGACTGGGGGGGGGGGTGTCACATTATAAATCCTAAAGCAACACCAAGAAATGGGAGCAGAGCTTCCAGTGAGAGGGTAACTGCAAGGGTGAGCCTTAGAGACTCTGGTACCAGATCCTGTAAAACACTGAACTCTGGGCCCTTTGTGACTCTGCACCCCCAACCCCTGCTACACTTCCTGTGAAATTTACCAATTACTTGGTTTCTAGTGCAGTACAACGTTTGGCTTTTCTTCATACTGGGTAGGATTTCTTTATCCCTGGTAGGTCCTCAGTCAGTACTTACTGATTAGTTGGCTGAGTGATATAACCAAGTTTTTAGAGTTGGGTTTTTGCTATATATCATTGTTCTGAGGGACTTGCTCTGCTTCAAGGGCCTTGCTGGAATGTGTGGCTGTATGATGGGATCCTCAGCACTCAGTTTCTGTGTGTATCATGACTCCTTTATCTCTCCTGCTTTGAGGCCCAGGCTTCTTGGTTCTGCAGAATGTCTCCCCACACATCAGAAGCAGACCTCCTTTTCTTGTCTGTCAAACCCTTTTCACTTTCTAGTTACTTCCTTACTTCTGATAATGAGGCACTCAGATCTGTAACATAGAAAAATTATGTCTTTCCATTTCTACTTTCACCAGATTTTCTATTTCTGTCTTCTACTTTCTCCTCAGTTCTCCACGCCACCACTGGTGGTTTTTCTAAAACACAGACCTATCGGTTGACCCCTTCAGCTGCTCTCCATTGTCTACAGAAGTAAGTCTGAATTCTGCCAAGCATTTCAAACCTTACAGGATGTGGGCCCAGTCTGAATTGCAAAACTCTTCTTGCAGAGTTCCAGTCACACTGGATGTCTTGCCCATCTCTACTTCTGTTCATCTGCTCAAACTGTTTTCTATTCTGACTTACCGTTTTGTCTCTTTTCACTAGAGATTTAGTTCAAAAGTCATGTAAGATTTTCTTTCGAGAAGTTTCTCATTCTCAGAGAATCATGTTTTTTTCTACAGCAGTTAGTAGGATTCTCTATTGGCATATACATCACAGTCTGGGATTATTAACTGTGAATTGTGTCATTTTTCTTGCTCAGTTGTGGACCTACTGACTTAGAATTTCCCTTGAGCAACTAGCATATGGCAAGAATTCAGTATGTCTTTCTCTAAACGAATTCCATTTCTTTGTTTCCATAAAGAAAGTCCAAGCTCTTAAGTCCAAACAACCTCTTGTATCCTTCTTTTGCACCTTCCTAACAGCCTTTTGGCTTCCTGGATTCAGACAATAGAAAATAACGAAAATTATCATTGACAGGCAATCTAGAAGCAACAGTTCCATTTCTCATAATGTTCATGTCGCTCTAAAGCCGGCTTTCTCCTTGTTGGCACTATTGACATTTTAGGCCAAACAGTTCTTTGTTGGGGGGTGGAAAAGGAGAGTGCTGTCCCATGTGCACGTTGTAGGACATTTAAGCAGCATCCCTAGCTTCTACCCACTAGGTAACAGCAGCCCCACCCCCACCCCTCTTGTCTCCAGACATTGCCAAACATCCCTGGGGTGGGCAGAGTGTAAAATTACCCACAGTTCAGAACTACTGTTTGAAAGTTCTTCCATAAATATTCTATAACTAATGAATATTGGCCCTACGGCCTTTCCATAGTACCTACAGACTTCTCGCCTGTGCTTTCTGCTTCAAACTTAGTCATTTTTAGATTTCCTAACCTTACCTATAACTCCCTCCGCCTCCCTCCCTTTAAAACCCAACTCAGTTCCCATTCATCAGTAAGTCCTTCCCAAATTAACCCTATCTACACCCCCATTCGAATATTGCATCATTGTGTTGCCCTCTGAACAACTGTAGGTATATTTTTCATGTAACTATTTCTATATACTGGTACGGTCCTTTTACAAGGGTCTATTTTCCTCTCCTGTCTATCTGACTTTATTAGTCGAATTGTCTGAGCTGGATGCTTATCTTAGTGTCTTTTGTGTTATGCATGTCCAGGGCACGCATTTATATGTTCAGCCTACATCCTAATGCACAGTGATTATTTACAAAGCACTGGGCTTACGATGTGTGTCATCTAAGGACTGGTCCCCTAAGGAGCTTCCGTTTTGATGGGGTGTTTAAATAGATTTGCAAATATGTACAGCACAACAGATGGTAGAGGTAGTATATAGGCCAACGCCTTGGAGGATGGGTAGGATTTCCTTTGGTAAACAATTTCAAGCAAAAGGAATGGGAGTGTCTTCGCACAAACAGTTCCCTCCCAGCCTTGAAGAGAGAGGACTTCGGAGCCTCAGCCTCCCTGCCTTTTCTTTTGTCACCTAGCCTTACCCACGAGCAGCTATCTTCTCTTCCAGATGCCTGCTTATTAAAGGCCCTTCCATTGGCCAGGACTGACATGGATGCTCTTGTGTGGCATACTGCTTGGATCCATCATCAGGTTCATTTCTGGGGAAAGTAGACATGTAGGTTTATGTATACACACACCTTCATGAAGGATTAAATGGGACCAAGTTTTGGCCTTACTCCTGTTTAAAAGAATTTTATTATGTAATCCTAGCACCTTAGTCTCCAGGGCTGATGTATACAGAGGGACGGGTTATGCACTATACAAGCATACCTGGTGGCCACGTCGGTCTCTGGCCGGTCCCGTGTCCCAGGTAACAAGGTGAGAGCTTGGGTGGATAAATAACATTCTGTCACCATCAAAGAGTAGGGACTGATAGTGTCATAGATATCAGGCCTACACATTTTATACTTAGGAAAAATAGCTATGACTCTTAAGGGGTCTTCAATGACCTTAGGAATTTGATGGGTTGGTAAAAAGTTAGAAAGCATCCCAGTCAGAACTGTCTGTTTCTAATAACTTGAACCCTCTGGCCATGCCAGAAACTGGGAAGGCTGCAACATGTCGTGTTTATATATGAATTGGCCTCCTAGAGCATTGTCCCTACAGTCGAATAATGTTTATTCACTCACTTGTAGGGGAAAACTCCAGCTACAAATGTGAACGTGAATGCTTTTTTTTTTTTTAATAGGTGGTGTTATTGTGCTGCCCAGTGTCCCTGACTTTTAGATATTTAACTCATAAAGTTTACAGCAACACTTAAGTGCATCTGGATTTCACATTGAATTTGGGAAGGCAAGAATCTCACTGTAATTTCCACTGACTGCCCTGTAATGGAAATTATGGCTTGGGAAAAGTTTCAAATGACAGGTCTATAAACTAAGGAAAAGTTGATCCATTCAAAGGCTAGTTATGTGCAATTGTAGGATTTTTTTTTTTTTTGAAAGGACCATTTCCAACAAGAAATATTTATTTCAGCAGCTGGAGTAAACTAGCCATGAATTAAAAGTTGTCTTTGTAAATTGTTGGTTCATCAAATTCAGTCCTGAAAATGGAGCGAATGTTGAAATAGAACTATGCTGGGCTTTTAAGAAAGCTAGAAAGATCATCTGTATGGAGTCCAGCATTACAGCTGGATAGTTGCAATGAGTTGACTTCAGAGGATGAGCCGCCTTTTGAAAGGTCCGAATGCTGACCTACTGGGACTCAGGATGCAGGTCTTCCGCTCCTAGCCCTACCACTAGCTGAGTTTGTGCGAGCAGCCATGTCACTCGACCTCCCAAGTCTGTGGCTCTGCTCCTGTCTCCGTATCTCCCTCTGCCACCATTGTTATCATGTATCCCGTTCATCTTCACAACTTTCCTTCAAATGTCTGATGATCCTTCCTTGACTGTTCTTGGCTCATATTTAAGACCGAGGAAATAGAAGGGTGATGGGAGGCTCTGGATGGAGGCATGGATGAGTCTTGCTGATCATGGATGTAACTATGTGGAGATCATTTAATCAGGGAATTGCGAGATGTCAGCATCAGATGGTGTCTTTTCTGCACCCACATAATCAGAGGAATCCTCTAACTAGCTGCCAGTGTTCTTGGAAGCAATGGTAGTAGGCATATTTCTACTTTCATCCCCTTTCAGACCTGATCTGTCCCTTCTCCCCCTTTGCCATGTTTGGTTTGGTTCAGTGTCTCTGGCTAATCAATCCTTTAAACAGTCTTCGTGTTTCCTGCTCAGAACTTCCCCTTCCTTGCCCTTCCGCCTCCCCTGGCACCTCCAAGCCAGAGCCTCTCAGGGCTTCCACAGCAGGCTCACGGGTCTCCTCAGCCACTCAAGGGTGTAGCTGCTGCTACTTCCTGGGTCACTTTCCACTCCTGCAGGGCTTTTCCATCTTCCAAAATTCTGGCTGAAATCACTGGCCTGCTGATGTCTCCCCTTCTTCTCTCCCTGGGGAGTTTTCTATTGCTTTATTTCTACTTTAGTGGGGCCTAGGATGGTGGTGACAGCAACCAATGCCCTTGATCAGTTTGCCATGTTCGATCAAAAGTTCCACTTTCTGGTCTGACAGTGAGTGTATACATTCAGTAAGTGTGCATTCTCCTACACGTGAGGCATTGAGCTAAGAGCTGGAGAGGTGAGAGAACACGAGACAGTTCTTCTCCTCTGAGAAGTGTGGAAGGGGAAAAGGGTATACCCAGATGATTCCTCTGTGGGGACCGAAATAAAAGGAGTGCTGGCAGCGGAGTGGTGCAGAGAAGAGGATGTGGTGAATGCAGCCAGGGGTGTTGTGGAAGGCCACACTGAATAAACTAACACTCTGTGGTTTTAGGAGTTCAGCTATTAGGAGAAGACTGAGAACAGACTGTGCCCATTAATTATTACGGAGTGAGTCCAAAGAAAAGTGGTGTATCCAGCCCGGATCTTCAAAACCCTCCATCTGACTGGGTGGGCCTTTGCCTCTGCAGGGTCTTCCAGCACTGCCAGTCGCCCACTGCCTGCCCACCCACATCCTCTCCACCTCCCACTGCTGCTGTACGCACTGAGGAAAGAGCCTGGTGTTTGGAGGATGCAGAATTTGAAAAAGGCCTTCTCAGGGGGACATGATATCCCCTCTTCCCCAATGCTGCCTCTCAGCTTGCAAATAGCTCATTGCTAACAGAGGCCTCATTAGCCTTGTTGAGAGGTAGGACAGCTGGTTTTTCACTTTCTTAAATTTTAAGTAATTCAGGCCTATAAAATCCTAACGGTGTAGGCTAGCTAAAGCATAGCCAAAGCCCATGAGCTTATTAATTAGCCTCAGTTAACCCAGCAAATAACCTTGATAGTTTTCATTTTGGCTTGAAGATAGTACAACAAAAGGTTCAAGGTGTGTCACAAATCCACTTAATTTGCCATCGGTTCCCAACACCAGAGACAGCAGAGCTGAGGAGCGGGAGCCTTACTGATTGAGCAGGGTGGTCTTGTCTTGGTCCTGTCACAATCCCGCTTCCTACTGAGAAGGGTCCGAAGCCTGTCCTGGCCTCTCTCCCATCTGCCGTGCCGCCTTCTCCCTACCCCACCCCGCCACTTGAGAAGTTGTGGAAGCTAGTGCTGTGACATTGAGCCCTTTGCCATCCAGTTGAATCTGTAAAGCCATGAGTCCCTAGGACCCCGTGAGTTATAGGAATCTTCCATTTTGTACCTGTGGTTAGTCCTTATGTAGAACTGAGCATTCAGGCTCTTAGCCTGAGGGAGCAATGCCAGAAGAAGCACATAGCTATCTATTTTAGAAGATGTTTTAGAAACTGAAGCAAGCTGAAAGGTTTTTATCACCGGGGTAGTGCTAAATCTTAACTTTTGAATTCTCTTAGCCTTCAGTCAGCTTGGAATCTGTGAGCATGCAAGGGGTGGCATGAGGCAGAAAACCAGAATCTCTCCGTGCTTTTTTTGGCTATACCTTGCCCTGCTGAAAAACTTTGGGTCTATCTTCTTCTCACTTCTTAGTGCTATAAAAGTGGTAGAGTGCTGTTCTGTGTGGCCGCAGACAGCCACATGATAGAAAGGCTTGCCGCCTTACCAGTTGCCAGCCTGAGGAGCATCCTGCGGTGATGAAAAAAATCAAGTGTTCCTATCCCACAGACCATTGACTGAGGCGGATTCTATATCTGGGCGGTGGTAGCTGATGTTCCAGTTTCAGGTTTTTATTGGCACTGTAAACAAACAAGCGAGAGAACTGTCAGGGAGATTGTGGGCTCGAGCCATTGCCATTGAGATACCATTTCTTCCTGTAGCGGCTTATCTTATGCAGAAAATTTCTCCGTGGTGTGGCACGTGGTAGAAGGAAATTCTTCTTAACGGAATTCAGTAATCTCCAGTGGATAGTGTTACTCTCTCCAGCTCACTCTGACAATGGATGCTCCGTGTTCCTGAGGAGCACGTCATCGTCCTGCTGTGAAAATCCTCATCTCTTGTTGCTCTAATCCTTTCCTGTAGAGTTTCTAGCAGCAGGCAGTCCCTTTTCTGTCAGGGAGGGAGAAATAATAAAGGCAGCTATTCTACTTGTACTGAATGTGAAGTGCTCAATGGCGTCATTAAATCCATAAAATGGTGAGTCATGATCACGGCACACCAGTCAGCCAGGAAGCGAGGGACGGGGCTGATGTTTATTTGCAACCAGCAGCTGATGCTGTTTGTCCAGTAGCACTTGTGTAGACCTCTCCTGGTTTGTGGGCACCAAGTGCCTGATTTCATTTTTAAGAACTCAGAAGCTTTAGTGAATGTTCTCAAGGTTGTCCAAGGAAACATTTTATCTGAAAAAGATGTTGAAAGCCTGGTGGAAGTCTGTCTAGAAGTCCAGCTTTCTTGTGGTTGCCGGAGTCGACTTTCTAGAAACAAGAGAATCTTGCTTGAGGTGCTTCCAGATGGTCTTTTTGTCATGGAGAGGGTGGCATTTGGAAGCTTCTGGAAGTCCATTTCACCACTAATCATTTGAGGGTATGTGAGCATAAGGCTAGCATAGGTTATAGAAGGTGGTGAAACAAAGGAAGAAAACAATATTTCAGTACCTTGCTTTGCGGCTGGAATGCAAACATTCTTGTTTGTGAAAAATCACAGGGTGTAATCTGTGTGAATGTCAGTGGCCAACACCATTTGAGCATTAGAGAACTAATGGATTTTGTATAAGGTACTTCTTCCCCTTCCCCAAAGAGGTCTTGGAGTGTGAAGAGGAAAGGAATAATATAAATGTATGTTTGTGTGTATACCTACTCACACACCTAGTAAAAGAAAAGTAAAAGTCAAGGTAGCTTAGAGAAGCAGTATTTAAAAGAGTTGAGAACTTCTATAACTTGGAAACAAAGGAAAACTTCGAAGGATGGTTTGTGGGAAAACAGACTGAGCATCAATTACAAGAATAAAGGCAACAGTGGAAAATATAAAAATGTTTATTGGCCTCCTCTTTTCCCCTTTAAACACACACTTTAGACTCAGAATGGTGCTCTTTTCTTTCAAAATAATACACCTTATGTAATCATGTGCCGGATGGCTCTGAAGGAATGGGTTTTAGTGAATCAAGTTCAGGCCCTTGTCTCAAAAGCTAAGCGCTTCCATCATCAGGCGCTCCACTGAGGTCAAAGTGTCTTGTGATCATTTGAGAAATTTTCCACATAGACCTTTGCAATCATTGCCTTGTTCTTTCTTATCTTCCTCTTCATTTTCATGGTTTTTGTTTCCAATCTCTTGTTTCTTACCTTGTTAAGCACCTACAAAGACCTTGTAGGATTGGTCTGTCAGTCACCATTTGCACACATGGCCTGCCCAGCATTCCAGTGGACCATTTTGGGGATAAAACACCTTTCCCTGGTGAGCACTGTTTTACTGACTCCTCTAGCAAACACAGGGCGAGTGCACAAAGTGTTTCTCAGAAACCCAACAAGCTGTGGGGTCACGGCAAATTTAGGTGAGTGTGAGGAAGGGTTATATTTGAAAACCTAAGTTTCCCTTGAGTGGTTTCCAGTATGTAGAGAACCGTGGGTTGTGTCTGCAGGCTAATGATCTACATACAGCTACAGTTGCATATGTAATCATTGTAAGAGGGAGAGGAAATGCTGGGTTACTGATTCGTTCTCACTCATGCTGCCAAAACCTTGAGACCCGACTTGATGGAGCCATTCAGAGAATCTTTGTCCCTTCTTTCAGAATTTGGCTTTCAAGGACCTGCAATGGCAAAGACCCAGGAAGCAGGATTTCTGAATAGTAGGTCTCTGAAATTCTTGGCATAGGAAAAACAATAAAGTGAACATGAGATTCTTAACTTTAACACCAAGAATAAAATTGCCACTACTGCCTAGTTTTTGTCTGGGAGTCAAAAGCATTGTAAATTGATTTTTTTATGCTATCATTTTTGCCACCCGTGCTCTCTGCCACTGTGCCTGCCCCCCCTGCCCCCCGCTCCCTTCACCTGTTAATGTGCTTTGGAGTTAGTGTATCTTACATCAACCACGTGCAGTAAATGCTTCCTGTACAAAGGTGCTTGAAACAACATCTGTCATTACATCAAAGAAGGTGTTATTGCCAAGTGCAGCTGGAAGAGTTCTAATAATGAGATGGTTTTAAATGAGGTTATAATGAAATCTGTGTGAAATGTCTGAGCCTTTTTCTAGGAAAATGAAAATGTGTGCAGTTCTCCCCCTTTATAGTCTTATTATATAAACGTTGCTTTTGCATGTGTTCAGTGCAATCATTGCTCCATGTGAGAAGCTTGAGAATGCATTTCTAGTTGTGAAAAGTGCATTTTGTGTGTGTGCCATGTTGGAGAGGCACCATTACAGAAGGTTGCTATGGTGTTGAATTTGCTCTCTCCAGGGGGGAAAGCCCCTTTGATGAATGGTATTTGTGGATTCTGAACCAACATGAGAATTCTTGATTGAGAGAGTCTAGAAAAAGTTATAATAAACTCATTATACAATTAAAAAGAAGAGCTGCCCTCCAGAAAGTGAATCCAAACCCAGGAAAGTGTTCAGTGAGCAAGAACAATACTCAGTAGGTTTTCAAATTGATGGAGCTTTCCAATGGCAACTAATTTGTTCCAGCATTCAAGTGAGCATAATTAACAGAGACTTTCTTTCTTAGGCCGATTACCCTCCAAAACCCGTGCCAACATTGTAACTGTAAGCAGTGAAAACCAATATTTATGAGGGGGATCGTGCAAGAGTTTGTGTGACAGATGGACATTTTATCACTGTTGATGTTAGGAATTCCCTTGAAAAGTAATGTAATATCTTGTTATTTATGAATGAATGAGCAAATGATGGTGCTTTGCTGCCTGGGTTTTCTTTAAAAAGAGGAATGTTAAATCTTTTCTCTGTTTAGCCCCTGTTTCTTTCTTAGGCACCCTCCTATGTTCTAATGCAAAAGCTGAAAAAATCATAATTGTGTTTTTATTACAGATACAGATCCACGTGTTTTAGAAAAACAAGAATTACAGCAGCCAACCTATGTTGCCCTCAGTTACATTAATAGGTAAGCAGTTTTCAGAATTTATAGCAACCTCGTATCTGCCGCATGTTTATTTTTTAAATGTATCTTTTTAACAGTAGAAAAAATTGTTTGCAGTCTTAAACTGCAGATTATTTAAACGAGATTATTTAACATCCACCTCTATACAGAATTTTCTTGTTTCTCTGTTGCAGAGATGTGGGATTGTAGTTTTCTGTGCATATGGCTGAAAACATGACTGATTTATGATAAGCTCATTCTGGAAGTATTTTGTATGCAAAGTTAGAATATGCTCTTTTGACTTCATAGAGCAGTTTGAGAGATTAATGGATTTATGTTTGAGTGAAGCTTTGAAATCCTGGGTGAAGAAGTACTTTATGAATTCAGAACATTGTTGGAATCTCAGAATATATCAGGATGTAACAACTGAAATAATTTAATATCAGAAAGTTGTTTAATAGCAGCTCATTTTTAGTAAAAAACATTCTCAGCAACCGACCTCGTCTGTGTAGGTAACATGAGTTTTTACTGAAACTGAACGCGTGAGCATGAGTTGAGAACACTTAGAACTTGATTTATCAGGTCTAAAAGAGGACTTGGTGTTTCAGCCAACTTAATTAAGGAGGCCGTGATTTCTGGAGACAACCTAAAATCAACTTATGTTAAGAAAACACACATCCCCAAAGAGAAAAAGGCAAAGCAAAAGCAAGACTGGCTTTCGATGAGAATGAAAAACTCTGCTCATAATTCAGTGCATGAATTTCTATCAACTGTCCCTTTTTTTTATATGAGGCGAAGAGTGGTTTCCATCTCTTGGTACCAGAGCTGAGGTTCAGGGTTTGAAGTAGAAAACTGGGAATGAATTATCTATACTGTTCATTTCAAGGTATTTTTGGGGAAAACTTACTTAAATCTTTAGAGAACTTTGAGTTGCCTTGTTCCATTTCAAGTTCTTTTATAAAGCATGTTTTTAAAATGATTCATTAACATAAACCTCTATCTGCATATTGACTGGATTTCCTGCTTACCGGCCTTGCTGGTAAAGTATCTGCAGGGTCTCATTGCCCATCATTTTTTAAATATGTTAAGTAGAACACCTTCAGAATTGCATCTGATACAAATGAAGGTGTATGTGCTTACCTGGATTTCTCACAAAACTGGTTTCCGGTGTTTAGCATAGGTTTTGAAAAGTCCCTAATTATACATTAGAATCCTGTGTCTGTGATATGTTAATTAGCCTACTAATATTGGGCAAGAGGATCAATAGGCTTATAGAGTAACTGTGGCCCTGAGTAGGACTTTTTAGTAGTGCAGCTATTGTGTTTTGGGTAAAATGTTACCTATGTGTATACAAATTCCTATAATACCAAACCTTATTGTACTAAGAATCTGAGATTTTCACATTCGGTCTTCATATTGTCAGCCATGTTGTCAGCAGGGGTTTTACTCAACAAAGAAATACCCTGCCAGGTGTGACTTGGGACTATAAAAGAAGACGAAGAATAGGGACAAGGGCCACACACAAAACACCACCAGAGAACTTGAATCAAGTATGATAGTTTAGCATAAACTGTGTAGTAGGATAAGCCTGAATCCCAGAGAATCTTGGCATAGGAAAAACAACAACGTGAACATGCAATTCTTAACTCTGAATTCTCCACGTCCTGTCCCAGATGACACAGAGTAGACCTACGAGGGGATGGACAGGTTTGCTGCTGATCTTTAAGTGAAGAGAAGGATTGTGTATGGAGAATTGCCCAGGTTACTAACAACCTTTCTCACTAGAGATCCCTTTGTGGACAGTGTCACATTGGTAATGTACTGAGCACATGATAGACACTGTGCATATTTGTAGGTGATGGATAAAACACCTAGTAAATGAGAGGGCTGAGCCATGGCTAGCTCTGAGGAGGAAGCCAAGTCTGGCCATAGGGAGAGAGAGGCTAAAAGGAGTCTTAGGGCCCTTAGACATAGAAAGGAAAACTTGAAATTCACACGAAGCCAGTACAAGATTTAAGAGAATAATAAGGGTTAGGGAACTGGAGAGAAAGTCAGCTTGACAGCAGTATGCTGAATACAGCAGGAAAGAGTACTATTAAAAAAAAATAAATAAAGTTGCACAAATAAAAGAATTTTTTTCTCCAACCTCAGGGGGAAAATGGCCTAATTTTGCTGAGCAGTGAAGATGGAAAAAGAATATTTCTCTGGTCATATATCTGTTTATACAACTCTAATGTACTTTTGGACATCTCAAAATTGAGATGAAACTTTCTTTGGCAAGAACGTTACCAAACACTGAAAGCAACAGAGTTTGGGTCCTTAAAACGGAGCTAGCTTTTTGGATTCTAAAAAGAAAAGAACTGAGTGGAAATTGGATCCTTTATTTATACCTATTTTAAATTGCTTTACTCTTGAACATAGTGTGTCGAACAAAACTTTAATTCCTTGAAACGTGGGTCTGTTATAACACCTAGCAAATTTTAAAATATAAATGGATTAATGAGAATGAGAATGAATTAGGGTTATGGGAACACTTTGGGGCGGGGGAGATGGATATGAACTTTAAGGATAGGAAGCTCTGTTAATTTTGTGATATGAGGAACAATGATAAGTCCATGTAATGGGAAATTTAATTACTGAGCCTGTATAATATTCGTGTACCTGGGAAATATAAAGGTCAAGAGGAAAGGCTACAAGATTTTGAGAGAGAATATAGAAGAAATAACAGGTGTGCCTGGGTGGCTTAGTCGGTTGAGCATCTGCCTTGGGCTCAGGTGATGGGGGTCCTGGGATTGAGCCCTGCGTCTGGCTTCCTGCTCAGCGGGAAGTCTACTTCTCTCTGTCCCTTTGCCTTCTCCCCCCTGCTCATGCTCTTTCTCTCTCTCCTCAAATAAATAAATAAAATCTTAAAAAAAAAATGCTAGAAAGAGCGAACATAACACTTACTTTGAGCTGTATGCTAAACATTTTTTTACATTGCTTATTTGAGTCTTCACAATAACCATATGAAGGGGGTACTGTGATGATCCCCACTGTAGAGGTAGGTGAAGAAGTTACTTGTCCTAGGTCCCCAGGTGCTCTGCAGGGGATTATTGGGTTCAAACCTACATTATTAGGCTCCAGAATCTAGTTCCTAATTACTGTACAGCCTGATTTGTTGGGATATCAGAGAGCAACAGACTAGTTTAGAAAAGTAAGAGGAAAAATTGGAAAACTAATGTTAGAAAGAATGGTAGGACAGCTGGGCAGAGGGGACACAGAGATACCTGAAGATCAGAGTATATTGCCATGCTGTAGATAACCGGAGGGTAGCAACCTAATAAAAACAGTAGGAGAGAGCCGGAGCTAAACCTGCCATGAGAGAGGTGATCAGTAACTCCTAAGTGATGCATTGCTACGGGCAAAGCAAGTTGAGTGTGCCAGACACATCCTAGCGGCACAGGCCTCCACTGTCCTGTGAAGGGGCGCCTTCCTATCTCAGGAGGAGAGAAAGGGCAGAGCTCACAAGCACGGGGCAGAAACTGTTTTCCACTCACAGTCTCACCAGTAGACAAGTGATAGGTGAGCTGCAGGGTGAAGTCATATGAGTCTCCATAAAAAGGCTGATGAGAAACACTAGCCTATACCTGGGGGTTTCCTTCAGGTTATTGTGATGTGGTTCAGGTGGCTGCCTTGAGGGGACAAGATAGCTTATTAGTAACTTGTGACCCCCCAAAATGGGTAACTGAGATAACCTAAAGACCTAATAACCTACATGGCCTCGGCTGCTAGTTGTACTATCTTCTCTACAAAATGTTTTTCTTAATAGAAATTTCATTTTAACTGTAATTTTTCAAATATGTATATCATTTTGGGGTAAGTTATAAAGGCATATCCTGCTTAGGCACAAATTGGTACCTTTCTTGCAGTCAGTACCTTGTCATTTACTACCTAATAAAGATTTAATATTTTCTCATACCTAAACTACAGCTCTTCTTGAATTCTCTTTGTAAGAATCTGCATGGCCACACTGGTAAGGTTTGACATCCTCTGAAAATGGATTTTTAGTTAGCTTCGTGTTTGCTACTAAATAGCGAATTCTAAAATGGGTTTCCTAGAGAACAGCAATTCCAAGGGGTATTTTCTTGTGTCTGTCTCTTACACACACCTCATTTACTCACCAACGATTCTGTGGTCAGTTAAGTTTGGGAAATTCTGAGTAAAATAAAATGGGTTTCTTTACTCTAGGATTTATCAGATCTCTTCCTTTGCTGCTATGCATTTTAAGACTCCAAAGAAAATATATTTCTCATAGGGACCTGATCCCAGAGCACTTTTTCTTGAAGCATATGGTGGGACTAGTTCTGCATATACCAGTAGGGGGGTTGCTAGAATTATATCACTTTCACCTATATGCTCAACTTCCCCAAGGAACCCTGAAGCCTTTTATTCAGGAAAACTTTGTTCTTTTTCTGATTCAGAATTCAGAACACTACTTTTTTCCTCATGGTCAGGGACAAAGAAAATTGTGCCCTTATATGGTAACTCAATCAACTTGTGCCTCTTTTATTTGTTTGAGAGTGAGGCGGGGAGAGGGAGAGAGGAACCTGAGATCATGACCTGAGCTGAAGACAGACCTTGAACTGACTGAGCCGCCGCCTCTTGCCTCTTTTAACTTCTCACAACCTTCCCAGGCCCTAGTTGGCTTCTGTTAAATAAAACATATTTTCTTGCTTAGAAACTATCACAGTTTATTCCCCCCATCTCCAGTGTAATTCTCTTCTCTCTTTGAGAAATAGAACAATGCGGTGGTTATAAGTTGGGAGGAGTAGGGAGCCTGGTTGGCTCAGTCAGTAGAGCATGTGACCCTCGATCTTGGGGTTGTAAATTCAAGCCCCATGTTGGGTGTAGAGATTACTTAAAAATCTTTTAAAAATATGTGAGGAGTCAGACTACTTAGGTTTGAGTCTTGTCTCTGCTATTCATGAGCTTTGTAAGCAAGTTGACAAGTCTCAGCCTGTTTCCTCCTCTGATGACACTTTCCTTATTTTGAGTGTTAATTCATGCATACAAAGCACCTGCAACTGTGTCTGTGACTTAGTGTTATATAGATAAAGGTGTTTTTTGGTTTTTGGTTTTTGGTTTGTTTTTTTTTTTTAAAGATTTTATTTATTTGACAGAGAGACAGCAAGAGAGGGAACACAAGCAGGGGGAGTGGGAGAGGGAGAAGCAGGCTTTCCGCAGAGCAGGGAGCCCAATGCGGGGCTCGATCCCAGGACCCTGGGATCATGACCTGAGCCGAAGGCAGACGCCCGATGACTGAGGCACCCCTAGATATGGGTTTTTAAATTATTTTTTATATTCTGCTCAGGCAAGTCACCCTTTTCTCTATCAAGTCAATAATTAGAGGAACAACTGCAGAGGGGAGGCATTGCTTTGGAGTGGGACCAGAACCACTCCCAGCAAGAAATAAGCTCCATGAGGGCAGGAACATTTGCTGTCTCCCACAACTAGGTCCCCAGTCCCCAGAACAGTGCGTGGCAAATAGACTCTCAGTATTTATTGAATGGGTGAATGAATGCATTGTGAACTTGTTTCTGAGTCAGAGAGAGTGAATAAATGGAGGATTCCAGGAACTCTAGGGATGCTTCTCTGAGCCCTCAGGAGCCTTTGGTACTCACTTGCATTGAGAGGGCTGCATGATAAAAATGGAACGTTTTCTTCAGCATTCATATGGAATGCAGAACTATTAAGATCTATTAAGTGGTGGCTATCACTATTTCCCCTACCATAAATAACTGGACAGATTTATGAGATAATGGTTTGTAAGCTCTGGATAATTGGCAGTAAAGACTAGTCCCTGAAAGAAAGGAAACATGAGGTGAGCCTTCTTGATCACTGACTCACTCTGAGGACAGTTTCCCTACTGCAGTGGAGTACATTAGAACCTAAGCACAGCACTGCAGTACCACCATCCTCAGAAGAGATAGGTCAGTGGTGGGGTGACTAAAGCTGCAAGAATCTGTAGCATGGGGGGACTGGAGATGAGGGATCTGTGCAGAAGAGGGCCACAGAAGTCTGCATGAGGGTCCTTCATGAGTCCATTGCTCAGAGTGAGCTGCACGTGTTATTTGGTGTAAGACTGTGAATCTTACCAAAGAGCAGTGAATACATGGGTGAGAATGAAACCATGAGACCAGAGGTGAGGTGGTGCTGGTAGGCATTGCATTCCAGCCCAGCCAGCATGGAAATGACTGGTTAACATCCTACTCTTTTAACTGAGGTATTAGAAATAAGAACTTTGTCCTGGAGTGGAGCCTGCTTTAGAGCCACTCTAACAACACCTAAAACCAAGCCTGTGTACAATCTTCAGAGGAGACAAAGTTCAGGCATGAGTCCCGACAAGGTAGATCTTCTTGGGAAACACTTTGGGCATTTCACAGATTTGCTCTAAGAAAGTATAAATCTAGGTCTATACAAGTTCAACATAATCAGCCTGAAATTGAACTGTCTGCTAGAACAAAAATCAGTAGTCTTCATAGGAATGAATCCTATATGACAATGTCTAATATGCAGTAAAAAATTACTAGACATGAAGGACAGGAAAATCTTAGACAAGGAAGAAAAGTAGTCAGTAGAGACCCTCCCTAACATCTGATATGGCCCAGATGTTAGTTTTAGGAAACAAAGACTTGAAAGCAATCATTATAAATGTGTTCAAGAACTTGAAGGAAAAATACACTAAATAAGAGGTTGTTTGGAATGAAAATACAATCAGTCTGGGGATGCTTTTTTTAATCCTCCTACCAGAGTATAAACTGCTTAATGAAAGCTTTCTTCCTTTTTCCCCACTTTTATTCCCACTCCAAAACCTCACCTAATTCCCCCAAACCATCACTCTGGCTGTTTCAGTTGGACTCATTTTTGCCAGATTATAGTCCGTCATAGCCTCATAAAAAAAGCTGTAATTAGCCAAGTGTGCACTGACCTTCTGTTTTATACAAAGAAGACTGAAACATTTGAATTTTTTTTTTTAAATCTAAAGGCAGTAGGTTTTGGGTTTTTTGTTTTAATGAAACCACCTGCTTGTGGTCTTCTGAGAGCATTCTGTATTTATTGCAATACAAGACCTGCTTTCCTTTTTCCATCCTTTTGTCCACCAGATCTGAAGTTCTCTGTGCCCCAGCCCCATACTGAAGTTTGTGGCCTAATGTATGCCATAAACATGTTGCATGCTGTTAGATCTCAAACACCAGACGTTGTGCTACCATTTTCTTAACCCGTGTTTTTTTATGAACATCAGTTGAAACAAAGCCGAGATGGCTGCCTGCCAGATTTTCCTTGTAATATCTCTAACCTGATTTGGCTTGCTCATTGTGTTTTACAAAAACCATGTACTCTCAGGGGACACTGGGAAGCTGGAAAGAACCCGTATGTGACATTTTGGCTTCCTTCAGCAGAATTAGCTTATGCTGCTGGCATGGTGAAAGAGGGGTCTTGGCAGAACTTGATGATATGATTTGCTTGCTAGGCTCTGGGCTTCTTGCATAACTAACTTCTTTGTTGTCCAGTTTGTTCTTAGGGCAACCAGTGTTTTAAAGCCAGTTGCTTATACAGCTCCCTGTTAGGCCATTTTTTTTAGTCTGTCTTGTGTCCACCTTCAGTATTTATGACTGGTCTTTTTTTTTTTTTTTTAAATTGCAGTAGAGTTAACAGTGTTATATTAGTTTCAGGTGTACAATATAGTGATTCAACAATTGCATACAACACTCAGTGCTCATCACAACAAGTGCACTCTTAATCCCCACCACCTATGTCACCCCCACCACCTGCCTCCCCTCTGGTAACCATCAGTCCTGTATATTTAAGAGTCTGGTTTTTGGTTTGTCCCTCTTTTTTCTTTGTTCATTGGTTTCTAAAATTCTACATATGGGTGAAATCATATGGTATTTGTCGTTCTCTAATTCAGTTAACATTAAATCCTGTGGATCCATTCATGTTGTTGGAAATTGCAAGATTTCATTCTTTTCATGGCTGAGTAATGTTCCTCTGTGTGTGTGTGTGTACACACATACCATTTTATCCATTTATCTATCAGTGGACATTTGGGCTGCTTCCAGAATCTGGCTATTTGTAAATAATGCTGCAATAAACCTAGAGATGTATGTATCTTTTCAAATTAGCATTTTCTTTTTTTCTGTCTTTTTTTTTTGGCAACTACCCAGTAGTGTAATTACCGAATCATCTGGTAACTCTATCTTACATTTTTTGAGGCCCCTCCATACTGTTTTCCAGAGTGGCTGCACCAGTTTGCATTCCTACCAACAGGGCATCAGAGTTCCTTTTTCTCTACATCCTCCCAACCCTTGTTGTTTCTTGTATTTTTTATTTTAGCCATTCTGAGAGGTGTGAGGTGATATCTCATTGTAGTTTTGCTTTGTGTATCCCTGATGATGAGTGATGTTGAGCATCTTCTCATGTGTCTGTTGGCCAATTTTATGTTGTCTTTGGAGAAATGTCTGTTCATGTCTTCTGCTCTTTTTAGTTAGATTACTTTCGGTATTTCCAACTGTGACATTTCCTTGTTGATCAGAGTGTCCAGTGCCGCCTCTTTTGCTCTCTCCCTGGCACTGTATCGGTTCACCTTGAAACCCCTAGTGTCTCAGACCTTCCTTTCTTGCCTCCCCATTTGGGCTGGTTGCTGGATATTAACTTTGAATTTATCAACTTAGATTAATTCCAGTGTGCTATTGGTCCTGTTCACTCATTATCTCCACTCTCAGCTTCAGATAAAACTAACAAGTGCCTCTCTACTCAGGCTAGCTGCTGAGAATCACTATAGAAAAGCACCTAGCAGTGTGACTTGTCCCACCACAAACATAACCTTTCCAATGTTAGCTGGGCCCTCAAGACTGTCCCATAATCCTTTTTCATCCTCCGTTAAAACCTTGCTAAACTTATCACCATCAATTTCAAGTGTACCCATTATACTCACGTTCCTGAAGGAATTCCCAATCCCCTTACCAGCAGATATAAAGACTTTCTGTGTCCACCCTCAACTTCCCTTTTTGTCATCTCCAAATTCATCTGGATCTCTCATCCACATTGTCTTCATTCTTTCTCCCTTGTTCAAAGCTGGCACCACGGCTTATACTCTACACCCATCTCTGATCCTGGTGGCCTCAAAATCCCTTTCCCTGGCTTCATTTAGTAACAGCACATCTACCTGAAGGTCTTGTCTGTCCCAAGAATTCCCCGCCCATTTCCTCTTCATGGATAACTTAGGCATCTTCCTTGACACCTTCACCTACTTGGCCTCCCTGCATTTGATGCCATTGGCCGCTCTGTTTCTGAAACCCTTTCTTCTCTTGTGCCCACTTACTTGTTCCGTCCTCTTTCTTCTCCGACTTCTTTACATAGATGGAGGCTTCTCCCTAACTTGTATCCCTACTGTTTTGTGTTTCCGTGTGTATTCACTCCATTCTGTGAGTGCCTCTGTGGAAAGGACTCCCCAGCCCGTAGCCTTAGCTTCCCTCCAGTCTTTTGTTTCTAACTGCCACCTCCTTAACTGATACACGAATGTGCAGAATGGGCTCCACTCATCCAGTGCCAGGTCCATTATTTCACATCTGTCTCTGAAACTGATCCTCCTTTTTGGATTTACAGTGTTTAATGGTACCTACTCCTTCATTAATCTAGGAAGCTTGGGCTCTCTGCTTGCCATCTCTTTTCCTCCCATTTTCAAATACCCAAGCCCCCAAATTTGTAATGTCTGCACCCTAATCACCTCTTGAATGCTTTCCCTGCCACTGTCTTTACTTGAGCCTCTAACTTCCTGTTTTGGATCGTGTCTGTTGAATACCTGTCTCCCCCATGAAGAGTATGAGCTCCATGGGGGCAGGAACTTTGTCTGTCTTGGTCATCACTATATCCTCAGCTTCTAGAACAGTGCCTGTTACACATAGGTTTTCAATAAGTATGTTTTGAAGAAATGTGGGAATAACAATCACAGGTGTGTGTGTGTATTGTGTTGTTCTCCCATTATGTGTTTTACTCATCTTCCTATTTCCTGCCTCTTCACACCTGACTATGTCAAGTACTTGAAATCAAGGGACTGTTGTGCATAGTGGCAAATCTTGACAGAAGGGATGACCTTGGAGGTTCTCCCCCCACCCTCCTCCCCGCCACCATAGACATTTACAAAATGACTCAAGGCGCTATACCTTTTATTTCATTTGGAAATTCACATCACTGGCAGTAATCTACCTGATTTATCGTTTTCCCCTTATATGCAGCACCTCAGAGTTAATTAATAAGGCCATGAATCTTCCCTCCATAGCTCTAGCACACTCCTATTTGTGGGATACTCATATTGCTGAGACTGTTGATTTGGGACTCAAGTTGAAACATTACTGAATTTTCTCACATTGAAGTTCATTATGCTGAGCCTAAAGACTAGTCTTGCCTTTGAAGGCCCCGTCACTGGCAAGCTTTAAAATAGCTCTGTGTTCCCAGTTTCTAAATAACTTGTTTTCATTTCCGCCACCATGGCCAAGACCTTGCCTGCTGGCTCAAAGTAGTGCAGCGAGGTCAGCCTCCTGTCCCCAGAAAGACCTCTCCCTCAGCCACAGTGTAGACTCTCACCTCTGGTTTGTGTGTAGGTTGTTTTCCAGCAATAGCAACGTGGACTTAGGACAGCCACACGGCTATGTCATCCCAAGCAACACAAGACCATTCAGCCTAAACAAATGAGGAGTCCAGTCATAAGAAAGCATTAACCTTAATTCCTTAGAAGACCAACGCTAAATTTTATGGAAATTGTCATGCTAAGGACAAATGAAATGTGTAATACAGAAAATTACTTTGTCTTATCATTTTCAATACAGAGTAGCTTCTGCTGAGCCCTTACTCTGTGGGGCGCTGGGCAGTGCACTTGGCTGTCATCTGTAATCTCAGTGACCCTATGTCACAGCTCTTCTCTCCCTTGTACATCTAATGAATTCCTAAGAAGGTGGTGGAAGCTCTTAATCTTTTTAATGCGTTGGACCCCTTTGGAGAGCTGGTAAAGCTTATGGACTGTTACCCAAAATGTTGTAAAATTCGTAAACCAAACTACATAGGGTTATGAGGAAGATGAATTATATTACAATGCACTCATCAAAATACTAAAATCATACATTTGTGGTGTGGTAACATGCTGCTTTTATTAAGGCCTTTAAGAAAGCTTAAGTGGTGGGTTCATAGCCTCCATAATTTCAAATTAGTGATGAGTATAAATATTTTCAGACATCTGTTACAATTATACTATGATATCAAATTATTCGTGACTTCTGTGGATGGAAAGTCATAGGTACGGTGAAAATACTGTGACCAGTTGTCTAGATTCGTTATTGAAAGAAGTGCTACATTTCAGTTAGAGTTCAGTTAGAGTTTCAGTTTAGAGGTTACTGAAGGTAAAGATGTCAGTTTTTTTTTTTAATTTAATTTAATTCAATTCATTTATTTAAGATTTTATTTATTTATTTGACAGAGAGAGACAGCTAGAGCAGGAACACAAGCAGGGGGAGTGGGAGAGGGAGAAGCAGGCTTCCCGCTGAGCAGGGAGCCCGATGTGGGACTTGATGCCAGGATCCTGGGATCACAACCCGAGCCGAAGGCAGACGCTTAACGACTGAGCCACCCAGGCACCCTGTCAGTTGGTTTTTTTAATCCAAGTGCACAGATCTCCTGAATCCTACCAATGGCCCATGTGGGTCCACAGACCCAGACCCCAGGTTAAGAACACCTCCATTAGGTGTCACAGTTACTAAGTAGCTTTTAGAGTTGACTCAGGCCAAATGTATGCAACTCCAGGGTCTTTGCTTTTTTTCTTGTATGTCCTAGTAACTTCTCATCCTCTTGCTCTGCTTACCATTAGAATTTCACATAGTTTACATGTCATCAGGCTGCTCTGTGTGGAGTAGGTCATGGCAAAAGCAAATCATAAAATTAATAGGTATATAGCAACCCCTTTTATTTTACAAAGAACTTCCCAAATATTTCCAAGTACGCTGGTTTCTTATGAAATCACACATTTTCTCCATTGAGACAGGATTCGTTAAAAGATTGCTCTTACCTCCTCATTTTTGTCAAGGATCAGACAGATTCAGTGACTTGCCCAAGTTCACACACAGCTAGTAAATGGCAGACTTGGGACTTGAACTCCCAAATCTTTGTTATACAGCCCTCTTCTTGTCCTTCAGGATTGCCTAGACTCTAAGGTAAAAAGAAGTCAGGGGATTTCTCAAAGCTGTATGGAATCCAGGCACGTCCAGGATGAGGGCTATGTCTCCTAATTTCCCCCTCCATTGTCGTTCACACATCGCTTTTAAAAACCTACCACTCAGAATTTGTGCACATAGAATTCTCTAATCAGATATGCAGACCAAGTGGAGTTACCAGACTTGAATAATTTAAGTGCTAGCTTGTATTTTATGTCCTTGTCTTCATTTGCTGATAAAACCAAACAACAAGCAAGGAGAGTTTTTCATTCCACCCGAAGCAGGTGATAATTTAGTCACTGGTCATTGCATTCATGTCATTCCTGTCCCAGGGGCGTTTTTCCTTTGCCTGATGCGAGTTAGTGCATTTTCCTTGACAATCCATTCTGTGCCATTGCTAAGGCCATAAACGTGATATTTGACAAGCAGAAGGGTTTGCAGGGAAGCCTTCCCAGCGGCTTCCACCTTCCCTGATCGCTAAAATATCGACACAGATTTAGGTGACGATGTGGGCCCATGTAATTTACAGATGGCAGGGCTAGCTTACAATCAGTTCTTGCCAATTACCTCTCTCCTCTAATGAGATAGGATTTGGCATGCTGAGGCCAGAGACTTGATCTGGCTTTTGGAGTGCTCCCTGCCTTCTCAGCAGTGTCTGTGGACATCTTTTCTTGCCTGTGACTGACTTAGCAGACTCCATCTTTCATTTCCAGTTGAGAGGGTTGAGCAACGGTTAGAGCTATTCTCGGAAAACACAGCATCACTTTGGCAACTTGTGTGCTTGCCTGTTTTCTATCAGCTACTAAACAAGTTTGCTATTTGCCGAAACGAAGGTTAGCGGAAAAGGGTAAGTGGTGTCCTTAAACATAAAGAAAGTGCTAGGGCACTCGGGCAGGCGCATCAGCTACAGATGCCTCTGTCCTGTTGACTTCCAGGAAAAATAGAATCTATCATTGGTGCAAACTTGATTTATTTTTTCATTTTCATTATTGGGACAGATTAATTTGAAGCAGCTAAGCTTCGAAGTCGCTTAGACTTGTTCTTCATTGTGCCCATACAGACATTCGCTCCTTATTGCCCATTTTATTGTGTTCAGCACCAACCAGATTCAGTGATGGAGAGTTCTCTTGGGCCAAACAAGTATGATGAAAAGCTGGTTTCTGTATTGCATTAATCTTTGCTAGACAGCAGCCATATTTTTGAAAACTCAAACCCAGAATGCTTTTAATAATAAATGTACGTTATGCTCTTAGTTCCTTACCCCTTAAAAAAATTTCTTTTCCTGGTCTTTAGCACAGATTTCTCTAGGCTATGGTATCAAGGTCTTGTTTTCTAGATTTTTAAAGGGGCATGAGTGTATTAATAGTATCAAATCTTAATTCAGAGTTGAAAAACTATTGTAACCCCTTCAATTTCTAATTCCCGAGCTTACCCAACATCCCGGTAGCCCCTGAAAGATGTTGAATACAAAAATACCAGGTCTTGGCTCTGGAATCCTACCTGCTATAAGTCTTTTTTTTTTAATCCAGCTTCAAAGTCACAGAGCTTTACTCATGGCTGTCATCTCTCCCATCTGTTGATAAGTTTATTATGTGAATGTGAATTACAGAACTCATTCTATTATGTATCAGATAATGTGTTGGCAAAGCAAGTTAATCGAGAGTTTCAGGTGATCTTCCGGGGTTTTTTGGGGTTTAAGATTTTATTTATTCATTTGACAGAACACAAGCAGGGGGAGGTGCAGGCAGAGGGAGAAGCAGGCTCCCTGCCGCAGGGAGCCCCATGTGGAGCTCGATCCCAGGACCCTGGGATCATGACCCGAGTCGACCCGACTGAGCCACCAAGGCACCCTGATCTTCTGTTTTAATTTCCACTTAATTGTCTAGTTTCTTTTGTCCAACATGTTTTTGAGATTCATCCATATTATTGGATGTATTAGTACAAGTTTTGTTCTTGCTCTTTACATAGTATGCTGTTGTATGACTTACCACATTTATTTATCCATTCTTCTGTTGATGATCTTTGGCTATCATAAGGAGAGAGTCCCATGAACGTTCTTGGACCAGTCTTTCCGTGGGGGTAGCATTTATGTTTCTTAGGTATATTACTAGAAGAGGAATTGCTGAAGCATGGTGTGGTGTGTGTTTAGCTGTTAAAAAGAGCCAGGTTTAGAAAGTGGTTGAACCATACTACTCTCCTGCAGGCAAGGTAGGAGACTTCCGCGCTTTGCATACTCGCCAATACTCTGCATTGTCAGTCACTCCAAGTTTAGTATTCTAGTGGTTGTATAATGGTAGTTAGAGCAGTTCCTTTTCCATCCATCATACCTCTTTATTTTTGCTCGATAAAAATGCTGAAAGAATTAAAAACTGAAAGAAATAATGCTTAGATTTCATGAACACATACAATGCTTTTGAGTTTATTCACATGTTTAAAAATGATAAACTATAAAATTTTGCCTTTTCATTTGTTTTTTCTAGATTGCAGTAATAGGTGGTTTTTAAAAACCCATTCTAACCTGAATCCATAAATATGGGTGGTAAGAAGACATCAGTTCATCTTTTTACAAAGAAAAGTGCGCTCAGGGGTGGGCAGTCCAAAAACTGGGATGTCCCTGTATTCTATTTTCTCCTCCTGTGCCCAAGCAGAGAACTCCATGGGTGTCGGGAGGCATTCCTGCCCATTCCTCAGGGAGGGATGACCAGACGGGGTGCAGGTGGGCCTGTAGCTTCTACACTGCAGCACTCCCGGATGCCCTTGTATGCATCTCTCACTGCCCAGACCCACTGCCCAGAGCTAGCCAAAGAATGGCACAGCTGTGTCAGATTTCTCTTTCCAAACTGAGAACAGCTTTATTTATTTTTTTAAGGGGGGAAAAAAAGCAACGTGCCTAGGTATACATACGTATGTAATAAAAACATTAAAAAGTGCATGGAATGGAGAACTTCAAAATCCGGAATTGTAGTTTTCCCTGAGGACTGAAGTATCATAGGAAGGATTAGAAACAGGGCTTCACCTGTGTTGTTAGCATTTTATTTCTTAAGCTAGGGGTGAGTTTACAAGTTTTTGTGGCAGTGTTCTTCAGACCATTTAGAAATCCTAAATGTTGTAAACAGTTCGTTATTAATGATGTATATATCAATGTAATACATAAAAGAAGCCAAAATCACCTCTATTTCTGCCACCATGCACAGGAAATACCACTCTTAACATTTTGGCCTATGTTCTTCCAAGAATTTGTGTTCTCTTCACTCTCTATATAATATATATATTAACACAAATAGTTCCATAGTGGAATTTGTTCATACAGAAAGAGACCAAAAACAAAAAACAAAAAAAACCCATAAATGGGCCATTCTCTATATTCTATTTTTATACTTTACTTTTTTTAAACAAATTTCATTGTGAAACTATACATTAATAAATACAGCTATATTATCATTTTAATGGGTATGTATTAGTCTACATATAGGTTTACTCTAAATTTCGTTAACCCTTTCTTGGTGAACATTTAGGTAGTTTTTTTTTTTTTAATCACTAATGTATAAATGGTGTAACACTGAACAGCCTGTATTTATATCTTGTGAACACTAGTCTGGTTATTCCCTTAGGATAAATTTCCATCAGGGGGTTGCTGTTGCTGAGTCTAAAGATATGCACAACTGAGATGTTAATATATTTCGCCAAAGTATCCTCCAGAAATGTTTCAGTGTAGAATATATAGGTGTCTATCTATTTTGCCCTTCCTTACCCACAGTGATGATTAGGATTTTTTAAGATTTTATTTTTTTTAAGTAACGTCTATACCCAACGTGGGGCTCCAACTCATAACCCTGAGATCAAGAGTCACATGCTCTACTAAGCCAGCCAGGTGCCCCTAGGGTTCTTCTGCATTTTTCCTATCTTGAAAAATTTAAACAATAACCAAAAAGCATATCCCATTGTTAATAATTTTCATCTATTTGACTTGCTATCTTATCAATGTATTTTTCTCTTTACAAAAGTAGATCAGTGTGGAAATTTGGTAAAATAAAGATGATGAAAATACTTAAATTTTTCCACCCAGAGTTAATCATGGTTAATATTTCTGGGTATTTTCTTCTAGTTTTTTTTTCTTGTGCATATTTTTTCTGAATCCTACCATACATAGAATTTTGTCATCTGTTCTTCTTAACTATATTGTGAGCATTTTTGCCTCTAAATATTTTTTTAAATAATCATTTGGCAGCATTAATACCTGGAACTTAACCATTTCCCATCAGTCATTGGATAGTTTTCTATTTTTCACTGTTACGAAGGATGCCATGATTCCCTCTGACATGTTTCTGGAATGGAGATTCAAGAGTGTGGACACTTCACTGATAGAGATTGTGACATTATTTCCATAAAGGATGTTAGTCCATTTTTATTCTTACCAGCAGTGAATGAGAATATTATTTCACTGCTTCCTTGCTGGCATTAAGGATGACCATTTTTAAAACTTTGCCAATTTAATATTAAGGAAAATGTCAGTACACAGTGTTTGTGAATGATCGGTGTGATGGATCTTTCATGTAAACGGGGCCATGAACTAGAACAGGGCTAGTAGATCTTTTCAACAACATATAAAGGAAGGCTATAATTTCCAAGCTGTCTTCTGGAATTCCTTTCAAAAGGGTACTGAATATGAGATCCAGATAGAAGCCAAAATTTATGCCCCAGTCCCTGTAAAACAATGGTCAAATCATTCATATAAAATTATAGAGTCCCTTGCTTGAAACTGAATGACTAAACATTTGAATGATTCCCGAGGAATCAAAGATCATCTTGCACTCAGATATGTTCCTTCCTTTCCACCATTTGCAATCACGCTATGAAAATCACAAAGGCCCTAGACGAGGAGGGAACCAGATGTAAGGGGGTGGAAAGAGAGAAGGTGGTGTTGGCTGATTTCTGCTCCCATCTCTTTTTCAACAGCCACTCCCTCCAGCCCCCGACTTCCCTTCCATCCTCCCCACATGTGCAGAAGTCTAAGGTGAGAGACTATAATAGGAAATGGTAATTGGGCCTTTTCAGATCCCTTGGCTTTTACAGGTGGACCCGGACTAGCCCCAGTTCCTTAGGCCTGTGAGATCCACGCCATCTTGCAGTCAACCTGGATGTCCCTTCCTTTTTCTTTCTTTCTTTTTTTTTTTTTTGTCTGAACTTAAGCAGCTGGGAGGTGAAGCCACTCTCCTCTCTGTTGCTTGTGCTGCTGCTTTGCAAGTTACCAGATCAGCATCCCAGACCTCTAAAGGAATTAAAAGAACTGGAAAGAACTTTCTAAGCAGGGTACCACGGGAAGGTCAGACAGGATTATCCCTTGAGAGTTTGCTAAGAAACTTGGATAAACTTTTGCTTATCCAAAAGGTTCAACCAATATGAAAGCATGAAAATAAACCTGCCTTTCCCACCAGAGAGATCTGGCCACCAGTAATGATTGTGGCAGCCCGTGTTAGTTATCCTCCTTCTCTGTTTTTACAGAGGCTCAGCAAAAGGATAGCGCTGCATATGGGCTTCATCTCCTTTCAGGCATGGCCACATTCCAGGCACGAGCACCAGCGGTGTCCTTTGCCTTCCAGGGGTTCCCCTGCCCCCACGAACACAACTGTGTTCAGGGTCAGCCTTGAACTATGTTTTTCTCACTTGTGACAGGAATAGAATTTTGCATCTCACTCTCCACTTCCATTCATCGCCAAACCTCTGCAATTCCCTCGTCACCGCTTCAATCTGCACAAAGTGAGGTTTCATTACTATATTTGCATTAAAAATACTATAAATCACGTAAGGCTGGTGTAAGACAGAGCGGGTGGGGATAAAAGAAAAACAGCGCTCTTCCCAAGTCAAACTCAAAGCCAGCATCTGTGCAAGGCACCTTCTCGGAAGAGCCTGGCCTTCTGCTAGCGGGAGTCTTACCGTGCCATGCAGAGCCGCCGAATGCATTGTGCAGTGTTAACGTGTCGAGTGCTTTTTCTTTTAGCAAATCTTCTAGAACTGAAAAGCGCTGCCAGCGTGCCACTCGTAAAGCATGAGCTTTTCCTGATTACATTTCCATGTTTTGTAATAACAGGGAAAGGAGGATTCAGATACTTCCAGTAGCTTTCCGATGGAACGTTCATGACAAAATACAGAAACACGTGTGTCCAAGTGATATGTCATTTGACAGTATTTTTCTGTCTCTTGTTTTTGTGTGCACAGCGGCCGGATTGGTCATGTGGTTTTATTCATGTAGTCGTATCTTTACCCCCTGCCTCCTGACTTGTTCTAGGGATGGGACAAGACGAACTTCAGAAGTTAAATTCAAACAAGATGTGCGGGAATGAGTTTCTTTTAGGGATAAGGGAGGAATGCCTTCTAGTCGAGAAGGATTTATGATTTTTGGCTTTGTTTTTCTCTTCATTTTTCATCAGGCTTGAGCACGTTAGATTTTGGTAAGTCTGAAGATTTATAAAATACAAGGTTCTTTCCTTTCTTGTCAGGACTAAAGATCAAGAAGGGTTAATCAGCACTCAATGGAATATACTCAAATATACCCCACCTCAAAGATGTATCACATAGAAATATAAATTTTTTAAACAGGGAGACATTCGCCAGTCTTCATCATGTAGTCAAATTTGGGGAAATTTAAGGGGGTTGGGATCCATGGCCTTTATTCATCTCAAAGAGTAATTTTGAGATGTCAGAAGACTTTGAGTGATGGACCTTGATGTATGTTAAATAGCCATAAGGAAAACTTATTTATGCTGTGTGAGACAACCTGACTGTAACAATGAATATGTTCAGATCTACGTTATCTTAGACTTTGCATATAGAATGGATGCATTTTTCATTAGCCGCCTGACTTTTTGTTGGCTTGTTTGTGTTATAAAAAAAATATCATGGAACAAAGTTATCTTGGGTGTACAACGACTTGAAAAAATAAGAAATGCAACATTTTGGTACTGTCAGAGTTAGGCTCTTTGCTTAGATTTCATGTTAAAGAACAATATGTACATATTTTAACCTTTGAGTCTGATATGTAGTGAAATGTGCAGTGTCAGTGTCTATAAATGAAACCCTGTAGCTGTCACAGCTGTCTTGACTTCTTCTGAAAAATCTACAGCACGTTCCTAGTCGTTCTCATGCTGATAATGTTAGAAAAAAGAAACACATGAGAACATACACACTCCATCACAGATACCACGATAGATTCCAGACCACGAGATAGACTGGGAATGTCTCTGTCTCTCTCTCTTTCTCTGATTTTTCTTGAAATTAGCTTGGGCATTTTAGCTACTGTTTTAAGGACTAACAGATTCATGAATTACTATCATTGGCACCTCTACTGACCCAACCAGCCATCAATAAGATTCACAACCACCAGAATGGGTTGGTTCCTTTTTCCTCTGGTTTCCTTAGTCATCTCCCTGGCTTGACTCCTTTCTAAAACAAAGAAACAAAAAACTTTATATATACTCTGTGGACCACAAAAAAAAAAAAAAAAGTTTTTTTTAATTAAGGAAATCCTAAGGTATGCTTTAAAGATGGTGGGCTGGGAGTAGATTATTTATATTCTACAATTTTAGGACAATATTTTGTGTTTCTTTTGATTTTGAGTCTCAATCTAATATTGTAGACCTCTGTATAAGGTTATAATTGTGACATACATTTAACTGTGTCTTTTCATGAGGACTTGCTATGTTGCCACATCTTCAAAATTACTCTTTTGTAAAATGACCACATGATATTCCTTCCCTAAGATAGAGTTCATGGAGACGGGGACTCCATATTGTCAGATGACAGCTTATAAACTTTCATTATTAAAAAAATAAAAACTTTCATTATTGTAGATTACACTGAAGCAAGCAGCAGTTAATGTGCCAGTAGTTTTTTCCTTTTAGATTTTTTTCATAGGACCTTTTCTCAGAAGTAGATGCTATTTACCACTGAGTCTCCAACTTCTGCCACAATGTACATATTGGATGATAATATTCATTACACATTCCCAAGGGAAAACAGATTTCTACTAAATCCCAAAGCATTTGGAGGAGGGAGAGTATAGGGAAGCACTAGAGAAATTGACAATTGCCATCAGTATATTATAGGTCCGTAAGTAACCAGTTCATATGTTGGCATCATTGCCACCATGAGAAATGGTATAAGGATAAGAGAAAATACTGCTTACATACAGTTAACCGTAAGTCTACCTTAGTTTGTTTATAATGGAGTCACTTACAAACATCAATCTGTGTATTTTAACCTGTGCGATTATTTATGGCAACGCCACAACTGTGTGCAGAGTGGACGGCCACTCCCACACCACATTTTAATTTAATAGGAGTAATTACAGAGACAGAATTTGAAATGAAGCAGAATAATTCTTTTCCAAAAATTAGCTTTGATCCTCTTAACAGTGGAAATGTAGCCCCAAAGCTACGTTGTTTCAAATTTAGAGTTAATTGAAACTTAAATGTGATATAGAAGATGACTATTTTTGTAGTCCTAAAATTGTCATTGACTTTTAACAATTAATACATTTGCAGAATGCTATATGCCAAACGATACATGGTATGTTTGAGGGTAGATTCCCCAGAAAATCCTGTCTTATTATCTGTGTTCACCTTGATTTATAGAAAATCAATCCCAAAGAATTCCACTTCAAAGCACAATATACTTTGGAATTTGTATAATTCTGAAAGCTTGCTGTGTTCAGTTTGCTGCTCTTATTAAATTAAAGGTAAATGTTAACCCTATAGAGTGAGGTCTTAAAGGATGGTGGGTGGAATCATTTATGTTAACCTTTGGGGAACTTTAGCCTATTGATTTAAAGGAGACAAAAAAAGATTTGCAGTTTATTCCAGACAGGCATATGTAGGGTTGTTCTACAACCAGGGCCAAAGTTCAAATTCCCTTCAATATCAGGGGAAATTCTCTCTTCAGCATGTTACTGTTTTAAAAACAACTGCCTTTCTTGCTGATTAAAAGTGATTTTAACTCTAGTGCTAAATACCAAAATGAAAGCAGCAGATAGGGAAGTGCTTGCATGTCTCTTTGCTTTTACCCTAAGCCTGGCCATTAAAGGTAATTAATTTATGGCCTGGCAAAGCCTTTCTGCCTTTCTTCTATGGATTTGTTAGTTCTGCATTCAGTATGGGATTCCATATATAACTTGTATCCACCATTTCTGATCCCTTTGGTTCCCCTTGTCTCTTGGAGCGCCCAGGATTAGCATGAAAGCCTTCTGTTTTTAGAAAAGCAAATCTTGACTCTCGGGGATCGGAGAAGACTGTGAATCACCCAATCATTAGAGCAAGTTGGATAAACTTCATAAGCAATGGGTATATACAGTGAGCTGGCCTTCCTAACACTTAAGGCCGTGGACCTTGTGGTATTTTTCCCAAATAGTTATAATGATCGTCTTTATTCTTTTCTAACATAAGGTCAACAAAGTTAACAAGCACATCTACAATCAGAAAAGCTTAAAGAAAATGGATTTGATCGTTCTTGTCTACATGCATATCCTTTACTATGTAGCTAGTCTTGTATATGGTAGATTCTCAATATGTTGAGTGAAAATACCCATTTTGTGCTGAATTGTAGAAGACTGTCAGGAATTCATGCTAAAAATGTGCAAAGAGCAGGAAGTTTTGAAATTATTTAAAGATTATGGCTGGGGGTGCCATCATCTTTTCTAGATGAGCAGACCAAAGCAGAATAGACATTCCTCACCAATAGCAGAGCTGAGATTAGAACTTGGGTCTTACAGGTTCCAAAGCACTGGACTAGCACAGCATTCTGCCTCTGGGTGATAATAGTACACCTTTGACACCCATGATGGAAAGACCCTGAGAACGCCCTAAACCCTTAGATTCCCAAATACCATCACATGGGCACACAGTGGAAATGCAGGCTTCCTTTGGCTGGAGCTCTTACTGAAACTCTTTTAATGATGACATTTCCTTGTTTTAGATAAAATGTCTGGTGGACAGGTCTATATCCTAGGCTGATCAAAGCCAGCGTTCCATTCTTGAATTTATCCAAGAACAAATTCCGGCAAATCCTGTCTTTCCTGCCATCACTAGCTCTCGCCGTCAGCTTTCTTTGGGGGTGGGGGGAGATATTTTCTGAAAAATAAATGCTTTAACATCTTCACCAGTATTCTAGGCATGTGTGTGGTGACAAATAGACCACTCCCAGTCGTGAAGCAGTATGAGGTTGTTGGTGGGGCCAGGTCTCTTTTTGTGCTGCTCACTGACGCATCCCAGCCTTGGGCAGCAGAGAGAATTCAAAGCCCTGCCTGGGGCAATTACAGCTCTGGTATAGCTCCTGTATCCTGTGTTATAATTGCTGGTCATGTGTCTGTGGGAGACGGTATAGCCAAGTGGCTAAGTACACAGCCTCTGGAGACAGACTTCGTGCATTCCAATCTCCTCTCTCCCTTTGGTAAACTATGCAGCCTTGAGCAAGGTGCTTAACCTCTCTGTGCTTCAGTTTTCCCACGGGTATAGATTGTGGTTAGTGCTAAATAAGGTAGTACACGGGAAGCACTTAGAACAGTGCCTGGTGCATAATAAACACTATATGGTTGATAGCTGCTAGTGTCCTCAAAATTTCTCACAGAAGAAGTTTTAAAGAGTAAGCCTTCCAATGCCAGGTTTCTGTTGCGATGAGCCTTTATTTACCCATGTGGCTGCTCCAGTGCCTTCTCACACATGCTCCCTTTTTAGCGCCCCTGTTTTTCTTGCATTATCTTTGGTCCATCCTGCTTCCGTTCAGCTTCTTGTTCTTCACTGTGTCTGCCATCCATTCTGCCCACCTTCAGGGTCTCCCTGAAGTCTTCCCTTGTAGTTTCATCTTTCCCTGCTCCCCTCCCAGCGGACTTTGCAGCAGGCTCTAAGCGGCAGGTGCACGTTGAGTTGGAGAGGTGCTGCCTTTGCCCCCTGGGTGCTCCTGGGAACTTTTCCCCTTGGATGTCATCCTCCTGCAGCTTCACGTTCTACCAGACTTCCCCAGTTCTCACTGTGGACGTGCCAACCCCGCCATTGTCACTCATGGCCAGGCTGAGGGTCCGCCTCCGGCCACAGCATGACTTCCCTGTGCATGAAAAACAGACCAGCAAAGACTACCCAAATTTGTTAGAGCCTTGTCACGTTTTTACACCACGTCTCTTCTAAGTTCCAGTGCTAGGTTCATTTATCAAAGGTATCCTAAACGAATGTAACCTAAAGAAATTTCCTGCGCAAGGTAAGTGCACTGCCCCCAGGAAGAAAGATAACGCAGGTTAAGAACTAGCACTTAGAAACCAGAGGTTTTTCTCCCAAAGGAGTAAATTCTCACTTCTGGACTCCTTGGGTACTTTCGGTCCCATGGTTTAAAAGAGACCCTTGAATTGCTAACTGTATAACATTTTCCAGCGAAAGGCCGTTTGGTTAAATAAACACAGTAGGTCTAATGAATTGGGAAGATTTCATGTTCTAAAATTTGCGTTTTTCTGTGAGAACGTTGCTCACAGATGTATACCTTTTCCAAAGAGAAGAATCTGGGGAATGTGAATGCATTTTTATGGCAAGTAAAGTTAAATGGAAGGTTATGGCATTTCACCCAAGCCCTGCTCTGGGCCATACTTACCTTGCCTTATCTTCCTTGGAATAAAGATCATGTACGCTAAAAGTGCCAGGTACTTGAGGAGAGACAAAGAGCTCTAACATGGAGTCCATACACTGAAGAGGACACACCGGAACCTTAAATAACCATGCAAAGTGTGTCCCAGGGGATTGCACTGAGTGAGTAACTCAGGTGGTCGGTGCGGCAACTTCGGAGGAATTGAAGCAATCAGAGAACCTTCATCAGAGGAGGAAGAAAGTGACAAGGCTTTGCAGGGTAAATAGGAGTTGGCTAGTAGAGAGGAAAAAAGAACAGCATTTCATGCAAAAGGATGGAGGAATGAAAGGCTTAGAGGTGTTTCCTGAGATTTGTCCAGAGGATGCTGAGTAGTGTGATGAGAAAACATCAGGAACATCCTAATTAAAATCTTAAGTCTATCGTTTACTCCCTGTGTGGCCTTGAGATGACTAACCTTAGAACCACCATTCTCTCGTCTGTACAGTGAGCATAATAAAACTGAATAAGAAATCTCTCAACAGCCTTGAACGCTCAGTACGCATTTCCCGGAATGGTCGCCGGTAGTGTTGATCTCCCCGCTGCTGTCACATTTCCACCAGCTGCAGCACTATTTCTAATCTTGCCGCTACTCTCTACTTCGGTTCCTGCTATTTACAGCCACTGTTAACTCCTGTTAGTGCTATGCTGATTTCTCTGAGCAGGATCCCGCCCAGCTCTTTCCCTGATTGTCCCCTTCTCCCAACCCCCCATTGCCGTCCGTTCTCTGCTCCCTAAATTCTTTGTAAGGAGACCTGACTCGGACACAGCAGGGTGGGGCTGGTACAGGCCAGACTGCAAAACCACCTTCCAAGACTGAATTCAAAGGTAAAACACTTGACCTCACGTTGCCCGTGAGTTATGGTGAGCAAAATGAGTCCCATGGAACTGGCCCTCTGGTTCATAACAAGAACGCATCAGAGAACACGGACTGGGCTGCAGGGTTCCCTAGACCATTTTGCACCGCTCCGGGGATGCTTCAGATGAGCAGTGAGGTCTAGCTTGCTGATTGCTGGGGCAGCAGCCGTGTGCCTGAACGGCACCTAGGCCAGTTTGGCCGGCTGACCAGGGGTGGGGGTCCCATAGCCCTGTTGTCATTCTTCCTTCCCCTTGAGTTGGAACTGGTTGTGTGGCATCTTTAAAAATGTTTTCTATCTACTTGCCTTAGACATTCCTTCCCTTCAACATTTGAACTGCTCTTTAATAGAAACTGTGCATCAGTCACCTTAATGATGTTTATTTTGAGCATTTTCTTGTAGAGCCACCCTGAATATCAAATGCATCCTTTAGGAACAGGAAAAAACATTAAAATATACAGAATAGGTAAAAACCCATGCTTCTCTTCAATCTGGCTTCATGACGCTGCAGAGAGAGGACTCTGTAAAGGAGTGGGAGGACTAAGAAATGGGCAAGGAAATTAATAAGGATGGCCTTCATTCCGTGTACCTGCTCTCTTTGTGATAATCTCCCCTTTTCATTCCTGATATATTAGACTGCTCTCAAGGTTTCTATGTGATGACCTAGTCCCTCATTTCTTATTTCACTGACCAAGTTCTCCTACTGCACAGATAGGTAGAACTTGTCTGGTGGGCTTGTTAGAGATGTGTTTTATTGCTGTAGCTAGAGGTCTGGAGTATTTTACATGCTATTCTTGGAATTTTCAATTAGCAAATTTTAATTAACTAATTGAGGTTTCTTATTAAGCTTTTATGATTTGTCATAGCAGTCTAGCTGTGTGTGCACCCTATTCTATTAAGAAGCCATTAAATCCTTAGGAACAGCCTGTGAATTCATTAATCTTACTGTAATATTGCAGTAGTCGGAGTACAGCAGCAGGGGCATTTGTTAAGCTAGAGTCCTAAAATAGGATATTCTAGATGAGAGAATGTTGCAACAATGAAGCTGGGGCAAAGGAGGGAGATCGAGTACTCCAGAAAACCTGCAGACACCCCATTTGGATTTATTTTTGAGTCAGTTTTTATTTTTTTATTTTTTTTTTATGCCTCTCTAGTGGATGTTCTGGAAATTTAGAATACTTCATGCCAGCTGCACAACTTGAAATGCTGTAGAAAGGTCTTTATGTTGGACCAGCCCAGGATGTTCAAGGTAGTCTCAGAGAAAGTGACATGATCTCTTGTGTCACCATTCCCTAGAAAATAAAAAGCACAAAATAGGTTTAGTTTATAAATAAGCACTTAAAAACCACTTCTGAAATGCCAAGTGAGGCCTAATGTTTAGGATACAAAAGGCTAGAAATTTCTGGAATAAATGTGGCCAAGTGATAGCAGGTTTAAGCTGGTGTCCTTGAAGGTCACAGGAGGAGTGTTTTGAGGGTTTAAACACATCTCACTTAGCTAGGAGAGAGCCGAGGGAAATGTGTATGTCAGATTGAAACAAGCCTTTGTCCCTAGAGGGGAAGGGAGTTGGCAGATGCAGACTCAGGACAGAACAGAAATGAATCAGCAGCATAAACTTTCCATCAACAAATGGCTTTTATGAGTTACCAAACTTCGTTTTGAGTTTTAATAGAAGAATTAAGATTTGCCATTGTTCATGTGCAGCCTTGACTCTGGGATCGCAAATACATAGACTCTTCAGAGATAGCACTTCACCAAAGGTAACTGCTCCTCTGGTCTCCAGGCCCCCAAGTGGTTGAATTTACAATTTACAGATGTTCTCGTCACACTGGCCCTGTGTCATGGAGGCAGGTGTCTGCGACAGCCAGGCCTGGCCTTAACCAAAATGGTGAGGTAGGTAAAGTTTGGCATGGCTGCATTTTTCACCCATCCTCCTTCATAGGACTTTCCTGGTGTTCTCTGGACGTGTGCCCTTCCCCATAAGGCGCCCTCCTCCAAAAAGCAGTTCCTGGCATTGTTATAAGGGGAAAAAAAAACCTTTCCTCTCAGAAGCTTTGAGAGTCTTGGTTGGGGTTGGAGAATGGGGTGCGATAAATGACCATTCCAAGTAGACAGGCATTAGGGAATAATGAGCTCTGCTCATAAGGTTCATATACAAGGGGCATTGGCTAATCACAGCCTAATACATTACCCTCCCTGATGGCATTCCCATGTTAAAATATTTCTTGAATGCCTGAGCCATAAACCCAAAGAGCTTGATCTTAATAGGAGTCTTTGGACACATGGCAGAATCAGAGAGTAATTGAGTCAGCACACCCCTTGTTTTATAGGACTAGTTGGTCTCCTCTCATGGGAACATGAAAGGGGAGGGTAAAGGATAAATCCAAATCAGGTAGGGGTTAGCCCATATATCACTTTCTGCCCTGCTCTTCCATCGAAGCTCTCAGAGCTGAAGAAAGTGTCCTTCTCTTTGATATTTAAGATCCTCTGCGCCCTACTCAAGGACTTGGCTGGCCCTCTGCAGCATCCATGCTATAGTCCCCCGCCCCCATCCAAACATAAGTTCATCTCCTTGTTCCTCCAGTGCTCCGCTAATCTGGTAAATGAAGTCCGCGTGTCCAAAAGTGAATTCTTCATGACATTTATCCCATGAGATGCTCTTCAGAAGGATTCTATGGTCAGTTTAAGTTTGGGAGATGCTATACATCATAGATCCCTATTCGTGGTGCAAGTTGGAAAGATTCACAATGCAAATTAAAGCCTCTGAGAATTTTTATTTTCAGAAATATCTCTGATGAACTTGTTTAGCCTGGGGGTACCCACCTGTATTTGACTGTAGACCCCTTTAGGAAGTGCTGCATTAAGTCAAGATCATGCCTAATGGTGACCTTCTATCTTACTATCACTCTGAGCTGACTGTTTTTTTGTATAAAAACATGCCTTTTAGTGACACCGTCACAATCAGTTGTAAAATGGAAGGTAGGCAGGTCGCTGAGCAGGTGTGGGGGTTGAGTGAGAGGATAGAAGGACGCCTGTCCACCAGAATCCCTCACCATTGCGTTCAGAGTCACCAAACAGTTTGTTCTTGACCCACAGAAAGCCTGAAATTAGAAGAGTATGAGTCAACTTCTTGTTCATTTTTAGAAGCCAGGAAACTTACAGGGCTTTGGGGAGGTGATGTCCATCAGGAAAACACTCTAGAAAGCTAATTAAAAGGCTTTGAGTACTGAAAGTGTTTCACGGAAACAAATCATTGCAGTCCGATTGGAAAGGTCTCTGTCAAAAGCAGCCAAGAGTGTTAACTTAGCACCATTATAAATGAAACGATATAAATTACACCTCTTTTTCTAAAAACACACTGAATTCAAGGAATGTGTGTTGGCTTGATTTTCATAGGAGTTACAAAGGATGTTTCACTTATTACCACTTTTTTCTATTCCTCCACAAATCTGGCAGAAACCGATGTTAAATATGTAAAAGACTAATACATATCTTGAGAAGTCGAGGTAGGCCAAACCACAGGAATTTATTGGCCAGCCTCCTTAATTGTCATGAAGTTAGAAGAAGTCAATTAAGAGCATCCCACTTGAGCCTGAAAAGTCAAGGTGCTTAGAGATCTTGCACACAGATTGAGCTGGGCCTGCCTTGTCTTCCGTATGGACCTCCGTCCGCTGTGGTGCCTTTGATTTTCACATAGTAATCACATACACACATGACAGATGGGCACCCTGAGCCACCTTTCTTTGAGTTGCTGAATTTGGCCTTCATATGTGGTCTGACCAGTCACAAGAGTGAAAAATTGCTAGAGTACAAGGCTGGACTACTTCTTTTGGGGGTGGAGGTTAGGAAGGTCCCACAAAAGCCACCATGTTAAGTGTTCCCAGACTGAATGGCCCCACTCACTGCCCCGCCCAAGCCCTGTTGCGTGGTTAGCTCTTTCTCTACAGGTAGCAGCAGACCCTGAGCTTCCCAAAGGCCCTCAGTCGGGCTGGGCTGGGTGGTTGTAGAAAATTCAATGAAGGGAATCAGGGAAAAGAAACACTGTGGCACCTCTATGAGGAGGGGGGCTCCTACCCTGGGGGTGAAGGATGTCTTCAAGTAGACGTCTAAAGCCTCATTTTTCCTGGTTCCTGGACAGCCTGCCTGGGAGGAGGAATGAGCAGGTGCACTGCAGAGAGAGGCTGGTAGGACCCCTGGGGTGGGGGTGGGGTCTTACTATCACTCTGAGCTGACTCACAGTACCTCTTTCACCATGCCGGGGTGATGGGAACACTGTCACTGTGGCTTCTCGGGTGAAATCTCCAGGGAGGAGCCGGCTGCGTTCTGATGGTCCAGGATAAACAGTCCGTCTATTCGCTGGATTGTTGGAGCAGTGGTGCTCCTTACCTTCTCTCAGACTCAGCCCGTGACTTACAATAGGTATGTTTTTTCCAGATCTTTGGTCTGATCTTAAAGGGGTTCAAGCATCATTTTCACTGTACTTGTTTTCCAACTGTTCAAGGCAAATTGATCTTGTTTTATGCCTTCCCCCAACAAAAGAATGTGGGTGTGTATGTGTTGCTGGCCTGGAGCCCTGTTTAGAGATTCTCAGGATCTGGACCCTTCTGATGAGGTCAGTTCTGAGGTCGCACACCCCAGCCAAAATGCAGGGCTCACCCTCTCAAAGCTGAGCTTGAAATTACACTGCTGGCACGCCTGCTAACTACAAAGTCAAATGGCTGGATTTGTCGTTTGCCTTGGTGACTAAAACAGCACATTTCAGATTCAGCATTAAGTTTGTAAATCCTTTTTATACACATAAATTTTAATCTCAAATGTTACCTTCCAGATGAATGCCAGAATTGGGTTTGGACAGTTTCTACCTCCTGGCTGAAGATAACATAGAACCCACACCTCAGAACGTTGTTCAAGCTTAAAATTTATCCACCTGCACGTTGGATTAGAGGGGTTTGAAAAATTGAGAAAGTGGAGAGAATATTTTTAGTACATAGGACTACACAGCCTTCTATGACTTAACTTTTCAGATTATGTTTGCCAGCTGGAAAAACTTGAGTTTGGTAGAACTTGAGGCCTCATCAAATATGTGTTCCATGCTTTTAAAGTAAAGTAAGCTCAGGATTGTGCTAATACTGTAACGAATGTCCCATGCTACTGCCTTTAGAGCAGGGGGAAAAAATGGCCTTTTTTTTCTCTGCTAAAGATGATTTTGTTTAATATATGAAGCTCTTTGTTGATCAGGATATGGTTCCATTTGGTACCATTTAAGGGATCAAATAGGTAAGACTTTTTATATTGAATATTGATAGCAGGTGCCTTCAAATCCCTACCACGTTTGTAGTCTCATAAGAATAAAAATATCTAAATGTGTTTTTTCCTGAACATGTTTTAAACATGTTTTAAATGCATTTCTGCATCTGTACTTATAAAGGGAAGAAAATGGACTAAAGTCGGTAACATCTGATTTTAATGAAAGAGGAACATGCTTGTTTAGCTCTCCCAGACCTGTAGCTGCTTATGGTTCTCCTCAGCCCCTTTTTCTTGGTGATTCGTTGTCTAGAGAGAGAACCCCACTCCCAGCTAAAGCTCAGCCACTTTGGGAAGGCCTAAAGGGATTTGATTTCTTTGGGCCAGATCTGTATTTCAGCTGTTGGCGTTACTTACGAGACCTATGAAAGAATGTGAACAGAGAATCAGTGGATTAGGCTGTAATTTTGTACTCGTGGGCTGTTCTGCATTGGCAGTGGGCCCCCTGTTTGGATCGGTGGCACAGGTGAAGCCTAGGAACCATGTCACGGTGTGCCAGGATCGATGCCCTCATCCCCTTTTCTCTCTGATGAACTCCAGCTGATCCCTCAAAAGCCAGCTTCCCCAGAAAGGCTTCCCTGACCCCTCCTGCCCCTTACAGTTAATCATTCCTTCCTCTGTGCGGAGTGTTGCCTTCAGCTTGTGCAAAAGTGGTTATGGTTCTGTGTACCTGTCTTCCCTATAGACTATGGGCTCTTTGAAGGCAGGGGCTTGTTTTTGTTTTTTTTTGTTTTTTTAATGCCACAACTGAACACGAACTCCTTATTACACTGAATTGAATTGCTGCTAATGCAGCTGCCTGACCCACCCCACTCGCCTCATCTTTAACCAGTTTTTCATTCTGCAAGTATTTACTGAGAATCCTGAATACCAGAATTTGAATGTTTGCTGAATGAACTAATTCATCATGTAGGAATAGACACATTTAGATTGCTGTAGCTACACAGTGAGTATGGTTGCCTAGGAAAGACGACTGGAATCAGAAAAATAAGTATCTGGCTTCTGCTTTAACATCTCAGATGCATGCTTTTACTTTTTCTTTGCATATACTGTGGTAGCATATGCTTTAGAACCTGGTAAAAATTTCCATATTAAATATCAGAGACCTGCATGTTTAATTAGGCTAGTAGTGGTAGTCTTTCAGCTTAGCAGAACTAATGCATCCCAGAATGTAGGGTAAGGACTGTTATAAGCCATCAGAGGGTAAACTATAATATTCCTAAGGAAGTTATCAAACCCAGTTTTAAATGAAAGCACATATTTACGTAGAGGAGATGGGCATAATAATAACTGTCTTTTGAGCCTTTACTGTATGACAGGCACTGAGCCAAGCTTCCTGAGGAGGATGGGGGAATAGAAGTAATAATAAGTCCAGTTTAGTCGTTTACGGTCATAAAAGAACGGGCAAGATAATGGAATACATACAACCATTTATTTAAATACCATTTTAAAAGGAAAACATAGCAGCCGTGTTTTATATTTTCAGGAAATTAGAGAAAGGTTAAGTTCTCCTGCATGCAAGGGGAATGTCTTTTTTATGATTGAAATTCAGATCATTTGAACCATCAGTGAATTTTTTTTTAAAGATTTTATTTATTTGAGAGAGAGAGAGAGAGAGCACATGAGAGGAGGGAGGGTCAGAGGGAGAAGCAGACTCCCTGCCGAGCAGGGCGCCTGATGCGGGACTTGATCCTGGAACTCCAGGATCATGACCTGAGCCTAAGGCAGTCGCTTAACCAACTGAGCCACCCAGGCGCCCCATCAGTGAATTTTTAATAGAAACTTTTTGCGCCAATTTATAATATTGTGTCCTGTGTTTGGCCTTGGAATAACCATTAATTTGTGGATACTGTGACAACTACTTAGTGTAGTTCTATACAGCACATTGTAGACTAAGTATTGGAGTAAATGAATATCTAGTAAATATCTGGCTCATAGTACATAGTCCTACTAAGTAGGACAATACGGAGTTCGAGTTTTGTTAACTAAGTTTGGTTCAAAGTTAAAATGACTTCATATATCCAGCCCAGTATTTGATCTATGGTTTTTAATTACTGTGGGTTGACAATTATTGGAGCCATTATCATGAGCTCATTTTATTGGTACAATTTATGCCTATCTAGAATTACCCAGAGAAGTCCCATGCCCATGATAGTTGGCCATTCATGGATTGTCTTCCATAGATGCATTTTCATCACACTTAGACGGGAGTCACTGGACAATCCCAGCCCCTCTTGGGAGGGATAGAGTTCTGAGCAGATGCTCTAAGCATGCCTGAGGACACTGAACCATCTTGAAGATAAAGCAGCATTGCCTATTTAGGCCCTCAGATGATTTACTGTCAACCATGTAGGGTGGCACCCAGGTGTCCTATATAACTTTAGACTATATAGACTCAGCAACATTGCGAAGAAAGGGGAAGTCTTCCACTGAGATCTGGCTGACCCAAGTAATCACTTCTATATTACTTTGTAGATTACAAAACATTTTAACCCCTAAGTAATTTAGGTGTTTAACATAATTACCCCTAAGTGTAATCTCATTTTTTTATGTTCACGGTGATACTACAAAAGCTTGAACCTCGAAAATGTTAACAGATGTCTGTGAAAACTCAAATGTATGCCCATGTCTAACAAGGGTGGTGGGCTGTGGGGTGAGGTGGTATCAAGAGTATCATGAAGAGCAGGGAAATCTCTAATGGGTCTGATGTGGGGTATCCAGTAAATGGAAGGGACACTTAGTCAGGAATCCCAGGAAGTTTCTAAGTTGGAGTTAGGAGCTGGGCATGGGGAAGTAGTTTTGCCTAAATCTAAAGGGGAAACTTGAGGCTCCTGACCTACGTCCAATGAACCTGGCGGAGCTGTGAGATAGAGCTTCTTGAAGACTGGCATTGGCTAGGAGATCAACTTCTAAATGACCACAGAGCCCACTGTATGAGTCAGGAGCCATGTGGCAAAGGTGGTCTTCATTGCCATGAGCGTGGCGGCAGGGAAGTGGATTCTGGGACTACACATGCAGTCTGAAAGCTGGCAGTGTTGGGGACCTCAGCTACAAAAGAGGAAAAGGAAAATACTGCAGTGTTGGGGGGGCACAGCTACAGAAAGGATCATGGGAGTCAGGTGGTGCCCAAGGGTCAGCAGAATCAACCAGGCTACTTGTGTTGAGAGTTGCCTTTTACCACAAACTCTTCCCTTTCTCCCACCCCTCTGTGGCCTCCCAAAATCCTGATATGGAGCAATCTCGTTCTACAGAATGTATCAGAATGACTGTTGAATTGGAGGATCCCTGAGGTGGGGGGTGAGGCAAGGAGTAACAATCTGGGTAGTGATGCAAAGCATGTACCTGATGGAGGGAGCAACTTTTATGGGATAAGTACACAGCTGATAATGGGGCCCATTGAATGCCTCTTATCTAGCCTTGTGAATTCGTGGGTGCACATTTTAGCATATGTCCTAGGCCTTCCAGGCATCCAGAAAATGGCTGTCCATTGCTCTACTCCTGTTCCTTACACCCTGGCCCCACATGCTCCTACGTGCTTGGAGGTAATCTTCAGAATATGAGGCTGTTGTGATTATTCCAGCCCCTTGAAAATACACAGATGCACAAACGCTAAGTCATCCATTGTAGCGGTAACGAGAGACTATTACTGAGGTTTCTGCTTGGGCTCTTTTTCCACAGGTATTGTAGTGTAGTGGGAAAAGATAATGTAGAAAAAAATGCTTCATTTGGACCTTAAAGTCTGTAATATTTATCACCAGATTTGTTTGATTCGATGAAACTCCTGTGAGAGGGAAAAAACAGACACGCTGCCTTCTATATAATTTTTACCAAATAGCAGCATGTAGTGTCTATTTGACCACCTTTGTGGTGAGAAGCTGGAGCACCTCAGACAGTTTCTCTCTTTGCCCGGCCTCCCGGGGTCCCTTGAGTCCCCAGTTCTCCTGAATCAGCAGGTCGCCTGTCACCCACCAACCAGCTGAGTAGCCCTGGTTATCGTCATCAGCATGAAGGCCTCTGCACGTCATACCCACCCCCTAATCCCCAGCATCCTCTCAGGCTTTTTGGCTTCTCTGGCACCTTCTGCTACAAGCTGACCAAAGACCTCGGTAAGGTCCTCGAGGAAAGAGAGAGAGGAAGGCCGGTGGAGGCCAGGCCTGGAGGAGGGAGGCGGGGTTGGTGTTGGTCATCAGTATCGTGTCCAGGCAGCACTGGCAGCAGCTGGGTGGGGATCCGTGGGCAGAGGTCTGACAACTTTTCAGCAAGCATTCCTGGGCTTTGATCCACAGTGAGGAGTGGCTGGTGATGGCAGTTTATTACCGTATGTCACTATAGATATAAATAACCAAAGAGAAGGGAGGGTAGTAAACTTGCTACATTTTGAACTTTACGGTTTTTTGGTTGGTTTGCAGAGTATCACAGATCCAGGGGGAAATACTAAGGAGTGTGGACTTGACTAAATTATGTGAAATATCAAGAAATAAATGCTGTATTAAAGCAGATTCATTTTGGGGGTGCCTGGGTGGCTCAGTCGATTGAGTGCCTGACTGTTTTGGCTCGGGTCATGATCTCCAGATCATGGGATTGAGCCCCCTGGTGGGCTCGGAGCTCAAGGCCGAGTCTGCTTGTCCCTCTCCCCCCGTGTGCATGCTCGCACTCTCTCAAATAAATGAACAAAATCTTTAAAAAAGATTCATTTGAAAGAAGCAGAAGCTCTTATGAGCCACAAAGGCCAAAAAAGAACAGAATTACTGAATGGTAGATTCTTAGCTAGTTCCTATTATGTTGTTTGTAGATGGTTACTATTATGTAATGGCTATAAATCCATTAGCAAAAGTATGCCAATGATGAAATTGATCTGTTAACAGAGAGCAAAATAAGACTTTTTTTTTTTTTAATCTTGGAAGTATTTGAAAGCACTTAAAACTATTTTGCAAATCTGACATTAGAGCATCCTTGGGCTTGGTGATTAAATAATCTACCCTACTAGAAAGCAACAAAAACGTAGACTCTCTGAAGATAATCAAAATGCATAATTATCACTTGCTATATTAGCTAACATGACACATGGAACAGACATAAGCCTTTTATTTTCATCTCAGAGAGGAAAAATTGTTCTGTGCTCCTACTCTAAAATGATCTGGACCTTAGGCAGGTTTTCCTGAAAGTAAAAAATACAGAACCATTTCTGATTAAGTGGGCACAAGATAACATAGCTATCCAGAACATTTTGAATTCTTTTTTCCCTCTTAGGACAGTGGCACTTGTTGGTAGCTTCATTTCTATTTTGGAGTCTCACTCTCCTTCCAAGGGGCAGAAAAAGATTTTGGATCATTTGGCTTTGCAGGAAACCCCTTGCCTAGCTTCTGTTTCTCGAAACTGCACCCTTTTTGGAATCCTATCATCAGCTATGATGGGACTATTCATACATTTTGGAATTCAAGAAATAATCTTTGACCGTTGCCACTATGCATTATCATCTGAAAACTATCACAAGACCTTAGAATCCACATTGGTACTTCTGGGGTACTGAACTGGGGGTGTGGGGGGGAGCCTTTGAAAAATCAAGACCAGAGCTTAAACACCCAGCTGTTGGACGCACTTTCCTTCTTAGGATAATGGCACTTGTTGGTCGGGATAGTCTGTCCTTGGTTATTGGAGTAAGGACTAGACCGACATAGTTCACTAATAAGCACATGGGCCCAACCTTGAAATAGTCAACAAAACTGTTCTTCACCTTTGGATTCACAAGCCTACTTAGTCTAAATCTTCCTATAAATCTGCTTGAGGGAAGTTAAATAGTAGCAACATTCAAGCCACCTTTGGAGCCACTCAGTGGCCTAGAACAAATGGCTCCTATTTATGGACCGTGCCCCCCCCGCCGCCCAGTCACCTAAGATCTGAAAGATGCAAACTCCGAGTTCCAGCCTCTAGAGATTCTGGTCTAGAAGGAGTGATGTGCAGCCCAGGCATTTGTATTCTAATGTTCCCAGTTGTCTTTTGGAAGCCACTCACAACCCTATGAGCATTGAGGGCTCCACATTCTCAAGGAGACTTAGTTGGTTGTTAGGGGGACCATGGAGACTCTTTGACTCTTTTTTCCAGTAGAAGTTCAAGTAACACAGAGGTCGCTTCATCCCTAGTCCCTGTCTGCTGGTGCTGAATGTGAGGCCCTGCGTGCTCCCAAAGTCCCTTCAGAATTGCATATTAGATAGTCTTTAGGTTAATTCTTCAAAAATATTTATCCGTATTTGGTGTGTGTGGTAACTAGAATATTTAATTTCCCTTCCAGACTAAATAAATTGACTGCAGATTTAGACACATCTCCTGGTTCTCCGAGTAGAGCGAGCATTCCACCAGTGAGATTTTAGAAAGTGACTACAGTTGCCGATATTCTGAGGACTATCCCAGATTCTTAGATCACTCGAACTCTTGAGAAATTAGTTTTTTCTTTTAAGATTTTATTTGTTTGACAGAGAGAGACATAGTGAGAGAGGGAACACAAGCAGGGGGAGTGGCAGAGGGAGAAGCAGGCTTCCCGCTGAGCAGGGAGCCCAATGCGGGGCTCGATCCCAGGACCCTGGGATCGCGACCTGAGCCGAAGGCAGACGCTTAACGACTGAGCCACCCAGGCGCCCCTAGAAATTAGTTATTTTCAAGAAAGGTCTGTCAGTTCCAGACCAGTGCTACAAGCAAATTACATAACTCTGGTGTGGAGTCTATTTCTGAAGGCACACAGGCCATGCTGATGCTGCCAATCCCAAGAACCCCTGGCAAAGGTACCATGATGAACCAGACCCCTGATATGTGTTGGTTACTGGTATGGAGGGAATCAGATAACCATAAAAATCTGACTGGTGTAATCAGACCTGGTGGGGGAAGTGGTGGGGAGTAGGAATTGCTTGCTGGGAATATTTGTCTTGCAGGGACCCACGGGCCCTGGGACTGAGAGGAGGTATGGAGGGCTCTGCTGGTCGACCTCAAGGTCAGAGATTGGAAGAAAGCCACACAGAAGCTCAGTGGTGATAATCAGGATTGCTTTTCACAGGCTAGGAAGTTAGCGTTGGGTTAGCGCTGGGCTTCACTGAATATTTTATACACCAGCTCTGCCATAATTTTGTATAAAGCCAATACCTACACACTTAATTCTGTTGGAAATAATGGCCTTCTTGTTTTACTTCGTTTAAAAGTGTGCCCAGTAGCTGTGTGGTTAAGCTCTGGCCTTGAAAGTTTTTTTAAAGCCTCCCTCCCCCCCGGTTCAGTACCCCAGAAGTACCAAAGTGGATTCTCAGACACTTCCCCAAAGATCCGAGATGGAAGAACTGTTTTCTTGTAAGTCTTGTGATGGGTTTTAAGATGGTAATGCATAGCGGGGAGGCAAAGATTATTTCTTGAATTCCAAAATGTATGAATAGTCCCATCATAGCTGATGATAGGATTCCAAAAAGGGTGCGGTTTCGAGAAAGAGAAGCTAGGCAAGGGGTTTCCTGCAGAGCCAAATGATCCAAAATCTTCCTGCCCCTTGGAAGGACAGTGAGGCCCCAAAATAGAAATGAAGCTCCCTGGGGCTGGCTTTACTCAGACTGCTGGAGTGCTAACTGCTGACATGTGTTTTTATGAATATTGTTGCTAATGGAAACAGCTTCAGGCAAATGACAGCACCCAAGATTCTCATGTGACCCCTGCATGATTTTTGGAAAAACGTGACTTTACCAGAAACAATAAATGAAATCCCGCGCCCATATGTTTCAGGCAAGTTCAAGAAACTATTTTGTTGGCCTGAGACCAGGACTGTGAAATAAATAGCAGGCATAATTAATTTTTAAGATGTGGTCAACATTATAAAATGAAAAATCTGATAATAGCTGCTTAAATCTGGCATCCACATACAAAACAAATTATAGTCTACCACTTAAGTCACAGTTTATATTTCAGATTACTTGATTTTTTTCGGTAGAAATGTGTCGACAGGCCTATTTTTCAAAATAGGAGGCCAAATGGCAAATGGTAGGATACTCGGAAAATTAAGGGATAGGTCTGCAGTCAAGCAAAGGCCTCTTAAAATGTAATGCACTGTTGACTCTGCCTTTGAGCCACACGTTGTGTTGAACTGGATTCACGCATAGAACAGTTTGGAATACGGAGGATACGAGTATGACTCTAATAGCACAGCGGGCACACACATCACATTCCTTATTACTGAAGTGTTTGGAAAGATTTAGTTGCCTTTGTAGTGTTCTGAGAGAGTTAAATGGTATCAGGCCGTTGAGCTCTGCCCAGTGGGGCAATAACTTGCATGCTAAACTTGTCTGTAGAGGATGTGTTTCCATAGTTTTTGCAAAACCTTATGTGGAATTTGAATGTATGTTTAAGAACATGCGAGGGAGGGGTGTGGTACAAAGCAATTTCCACATCAACATTGCATGGTGTTCTAGGAATCCAAGGAAATGTGAAAATCAGGAGACAGACTTAAGCCCGTGAGATTTCATTCCCAGCCAGAATCTGAGTTTACCTTGAACAGAGCAAGGTAAGGAGAAGCTTCAGGATATGGAAAACTGGACCACCAGGTCTCTCTATGGCACACATTGAGGCTCCGTTAACTCCCTGGAGAAGGAGCTGTGTATCTTGCCCCAAAATGACAGCAGCGCTCATCAAAACAAATGAAGGCGCACTTACTTGATGGGGCAGCAATGAATGCTCACACCGGGGGAAGACCGAAGTACCACCGGAAAGATAATTAGCCCACACAGTGTTTATAAAACACTTGATTTACGCCCTCGTGGCACTAACTTGGCATCATATGGAGGGGAAAGATTGGCTCCCTCATTTGAGATTGTACGTGAAGGAAGTAATGGAGTAGGCCCGAGGTATCGGGGAAGAGGGAACACATTATTTCAGAAGGAAATGACCGCATTCCTTTTCTTGCATCTCCCCGGATCTGTCGCGGGAGACCCTCATCTGGGTCTCATTAGCCATCCAGCCTCACAGCCTCCTGCTGGCAGTGGAGGCGTCTACCCTGCCTTCCCCTCCCCTGCGTTTCCCACAGCCTTGAATCCTTCTCGCAAGCCATCTTGGGTGTGGCCCCTCACTGGACAGGGTGAGTCCTCTGTCCTTTCTGCGTCGACCACATGGCCCAGGAGGAGGGCATGTGAACAGCTGTATTTCCATAGGGGTCCACTTGAGAGGGGGCCCATCTAATCTGGGAAAATTCAGAACCGTCTTTGAGGAGGTTTGCTTCAAGTTAGGCTCAGAACCTCTGTGCTGCTCTGGGTCCTTAGCAGCCTGGCTTGGGAAAGGCAGGCGGGTGAGGCAAGAAGGGGGCCCTGTGGCAGAATTGAACAGTGGTGGTATTTCCACTCAAAAAAGCAAGCTTCCCAGGAAACACAAAAGCCAGGGGAGAGGAAGTCAATACGCCAAAATTACCACCTGTGGCTGAACATGCGTGACGTCATGTGATGAAATTGTCCCCCCACTTGCCTCACTCCCCAGAACCCCCTGTGCCCATGAAAAGATAGAGGCTTATGTTTCAGGCTTGGTCCCACCCTGCTGCTGTGTGCTTTGTCACAGCCGAGAGCCAGAAAGGGACGTATTATTTATTGTGCCTTGTAATTAAAGTGCCACATCACAGCATAGGGTAATATTCTCAGGCCAGTGTCAACCTCTCCCATCCTCTCCACTAAAAGCATTTGTCGAAGCAAATAAAATCCACCAAGGGGCACTGCCTGTTTAGGGAAGTGGGAGCTTTGGCTTTGGTTCACTCCGCCCTGGGCTCTGAACCATACCAGTCATGGGATGTTGGGCAAGTCCTTTAATCTCTCTTAACCTATTTCTTGGTCTCTGAAGGGAAGATGATAAGAGGGATATCATGTGGATTCAGCAAAGGAAAGCACTCCCCACCAGGGACTGGCTTGGAATAAAGGCTCATTTCAGTGAATGCTGCTCTGTTACCTCGGGCCAAGGCAGGTTGCCGTGTTTGCCTCCAGTGATTGTTCAGAAGAGTCTCAGCTTTGGTTTTGGATAGTCGAGCGCATTTGTACCTATCGGTAGGAGGCTGTAGTGAATGATCTGTGGGAGTAACTTTCAGCTCAGCTATCCTCTTAAATTCTGACTTAGGGTAAGAGAGGGAGATTAGGACCCAGGTCGGACATTGTGCAGGGCGCAGAGTGAGCAGTTCATAAACGTCACTTGTGGCTGATCCTATCTTGATCATGGGAAAGGAAATGGGGAGAAAGTAAACGGGTAATCATCCCCCACTATGTGATGGCACCATGCTAAGTGTTTCTACACTTGTTAACCTCTTAATCCTCATCCCAGACCCTAGTCAGCAAGGGGATGGTGTCAGCTCCATTCTTAGGTGAAGCGATTTATTCCAAGTCACAGCACTTCAGGGACAGAGCTGAAATTGAACTCAGATCCTGATTCCAGATGCCCTGAAGTCCTAGAATTGTGCCATTTTACACCTCCGCCTCCCTAGCCTCCACTTTCCAGTAACTTCCCTCCTGTGGACCATGCTTAAGCTGGCATAAATTTCAAAAACAGCTAATTCTTCCTGCTGGACAGGCCATAAGTAAGATGCATCATAATTAGCTATGTCTGATTGACCTCCTGTTGTCCTAAGCTGTAGCCTCTAATTGTCTGGTGGTGGGGGTTTTGCTATGGCTAGTTTTATCATTTTGACAGTTTGCTAATAAAAGGTCACCACAGGTACAGAAGTGCTCTGATTTACATATGGCAAGTAAAAGGGCATTATGGGAAGTCAGCATCTAAGGTAGGCCTGTGCATTTGTTGCTATTGACACCCATGCTGAGATTCCATAATTGACAAGAAATGCTATTATTAAGCAGGTCTGTTGAGATAATTAGCACTCAGGGTTGCATTTTTAATCGGATTTGAGTCAGATAATTTATCACAGCAGTAGCAAGCTGTCAGGGTCACACAATAAATACTCATTAAGGCTGAATAAAGATTAACTGCAGGCTGAAAGAGAATTAGGCCAAGTAGTAACATTTGATTTCAATATTTACAGTGCTAATTTGGACTGGTATTGGCAAAAAGATCAGATCCCCAAATTGAGCTCATTTATGAAGGAAGAAGAGATGTTGAGATGCCTGAGTGGGAATCTTTTTAAAGCTTGAAATCTTATTCCTAACTGATTGCCAAAAGTATTAATTTTGAAAGGCTCATTTGGCACGGCTGTACTGGGAGCCTTGATATCTCTGCATTAATAAGATGACAATTCCAAACAGAGAAATTGTGCATCTTGAAGGCATGCCTAATTTGTTAACATTAGTCAGATCCTGCACTTTTAATTTAATGCACCTCGCTTGTCTGTGGTTCATACATGGGCAGTTTATGGCACTTCAAGTTAATTAGAAACACCTACCATTAAAACATGCAACATCTTTAAAGGAAAAAGGAAGTCATTTCAGGCCACTATATTACCAGGCCAGGACATTTATGTACTTGCTGATAATTTACAGTATATTAAAGATAGGGAACCAAATGAGAACATTAGTATTTATGAATACAGTAAATTTTGTTGACAAAACCTGTGTAAAAGGTCAGATACAGAATCCCCAGCAAATGTGCAGTTTGTTTATCAGACCGAGAGGCTTAGATTTTAATAGAAAATTAATTTCAAGGGCTGCAACATGGGTGTAAACCCCCCACTGAAGACCCAAGACCCATGCAGCCCCCTACCGGAGCCTACCCCCCACTCAGGGACCAACGGTCATTGGCTGGCATGGACCATCGTTGCCATCTTGGTGCTGTTATCAGACTTGGGGGATTTCAGCCAGATCGCTGTCATCATCAGAGAGCTTTTGTTAAAAGCCTAGTTCCGCTTGCGGTCTTCTCTCCGTAGAAAGATGATGGGTGAACTCCTGAGATAGGGCTTCTGTGTACTGGAAATGCAAGCGGTAGAAAGACAGTGGATTAGACTGAGTGAGGCAGGGACTCTGAGATGGATTTAGGACACAGAAAGGGCACTTGAGGGCCTGAGGGGACCAAGGCTGAGGGAGGTTTTGATGTCCCGAGGTCAGGAGCTGCTGGGGGCGGGGGGGGGGGGAGACTGATTCCAGAGGGGAGAAAAAGGAGAGAGCACATGAGAGATGGGAGTGTTTGGTGGCCACTGCAGAAAGGTGTTGCCTTTCTCACCAGCCCTTCCAGGGAACTTACCAGAAATAAACTGAAGAGGTCTTTGTGTTCTGGAGTTCATTTCCAATGGTGGGTGCTCAGGACTGGTGGAGTGTTGGGTGGCAAGCAGGTAAGAGGGGGACAGAGGACAGGTGGCAGGAGTTGGCTTTCTTCCCAGGAGACTGCTCACTGCCGTCACTCTGGGGGTCCCGATCCACACCTGAAGTCTGACCCCCTGCCTGTGAGAAGCCCTCCACACCCTCCTCATTGGCCATGGCAGCCGCAGAATAGGCTTTCAACCTTAGCTGGAAAGAGACAGGGTTAATTACAGACAAATAGGAAAGCAGAGGCCCCGATTCCAGTTTATTCATCTCAGTTAACAGTGTGTTGACCTTGTGATGGGAAGCCAGGGACAAAAGCGGATCTGAATCCTCAGAGCTTCTAATGAAGTTGGAAGACACACCGGTAAGTGACCATAAAACCAGGCTCCTATGGTGAGTGCCCAATGTAAGAAAAACAGCATGTTAGGGTTGCTGATGGCAAGGTGACATTTAGCCTGTGGTCTTACACGCAGGATCATCCCACTTCTAAAAGGCCGCTGTTAACTTTTTGCAGAAGTAACAGGGCTGCCTACGCCAGGGTTGCATAGCTCATCCCCTTCTCTGCAGATCCGGAGTCCCGCAAGCCGGGCTCCCTGCTCTCAGAGTGCTGGGGGCAGAGGCAGATCTGTGACCTGCACCACAGACTGTGAGGCTTTCCTTCCCATCCCACTTCCCCATCTAGGCTACTCCTCACCCTGGTTCTCAGTCCTTCCCCACCCCAAGCCGTTGTTTCTACCTATCTTGGCTTAGCTCCCTGTCAGTTCATCTTTGCTAAGCAGAGAGCTGATAACTAAAGAGTTTTCTTCCTGGAATCTTGATATTTTAAGCAGTGAATTCCTAATAACCAAATCGCTCCCAAGGTCCCGGATAATGAATCTCTAACTGTAGCATTTTGTTAGTGTATTTTGGAGTGGAAAGGCCTGCTCTGTGCTCCTCAAACCACATTGCGTGGCCAGTGCTATTTGGCTCTGCAACACCAGGGGTATTTTAGAGACATGGCCCAAGTGTCTGGTTTCTAGCTAAACAGTGATGGAGGTGAAAGAGGCAGAAAGCCCTTAGGGAAACAAGAGTGAGAAGCACTCCCCATGGGGGGTCAGAACTCAAAATTTTCAGGTCTTTAAAATGAATCCTTTAAAGCAACCATGTAACTGTTAATAATGGCTACCACTTACTGACCACATCTTGTCACACCAGAGCATTTTTGTTAATTCGTACAGTCCTCATAGCTGAATGATCCCCATTTCACAGAAGAGGCACTTGAGGCACAGGGATAATAAGTAACTCATCCAAGGCTGTAGCACCCCTGAGGTAGGAAGCTGAGATTAATACGCTCTGGAAAGCTGTGGGCCTGCCGCACAGATGCCAGGGCCAGGACAGAGAAACAGGTTTCCAGAGGATCTGAGCACAAACACAGATGCTTCGGGTTGGGGGGGAGGGGGTTGTTGGTTTGTATTTCAGGGAAAAGTTAATGTTAAAAGCAAAGAGGCCATGTGCCTGCGTACAATAGAACCTAAGTTCCCTCAAGCGAAAAAGACCTAAAAGAGCAGGGTTCACTTGAGGATTGCATCTGGCCATTCATTCCAAGAGATGATAATGAAATTTGGAAGAACCTTTGTTAAATTGCTAGAGACTGGGTCAAGCCATGAATCTGTTAAGAATCTGGCTGTGAAAGTGTTTGTGATAGAAAGAAAAAAAAAAACCTAAAAATAACCAAAATGCTCTTCAGTTGGAGATTGATTCAATAAATTGAGTGTATTCATCCTCTTTAAAACCATGAGGTAGTGACATAAAAATATGTCCAAGATATATTGCTAAGTTTAAAAGGAAAAAAAATTGGCAAAGTGCTACAGCCTTTCATATATGTATATATTAAAAAAGTTGGTAAAGAGAATACACCGAAGGGGTGCCTGGGTGGCTCAGTCGTTAAGCGTCTGCCTTCTGCTCAGGTCATGATCCTGGGGTTCTGGGATCGAGCCCCCCGTCGGCTCCCTGCTCCATGGGAAGCCTGCTTCTCTCTCCCACTCTCCCAGCTTGTGTTCCCTCTCTCGCTGTGTCTCTGTCAAATAAATAAAATCTTTAAACAAACAAACAAAAAAGAACACACTGAAAAATACAATTTGGAGTAGGCCCAGCAACTGACAGTGGTTGGGATGGGACTGTACAAACTTTCCCTTTTTACGTTGTAAATAATTCTGTAACATTTGGATGTTTATGGTAAGATATATTGCTTTTGAATTCCAAAGAAACAAAGAGATAAAAACCAAGTTTTAATGGGCAGTCTCTATGCAGCCAGGTAAGTGAGATTTCCTAATGGGATATAAAGCTTTTTCATAGCATATTGATTCTATTGTTATATATCAATAAAAACAGAGAACACATTGCTTAATTTTTTTTATTTGTGAGCAGTAAATCCATTCTGATAATTTTGAGTGTTTTCGAGTCAACAATTTATTTTCCACTCAGTAGATGTGCTCTAGGAAGAGAGAGATCATATTTTGGTTATCTGGGAGCAAATCAGAGTAAGAGTACATCATAGAAGCATTCAAAAGGCAGAGTTCAACAATAGCAGAAATAGCCACTTCGTTTATTGAGTAACTGCTAGGCACCTCATTTGCTCCTCACTAGGCCCCCTGGAATTGGTCCCTTTGTCCGGAAAGGCAAGGCAAGGCAAAGCTAGGGTAAAGCGGTAGTGTGGGGCTTCAGACCTTCTCTGAGTTACTCTTCCGGAGTCCTTGTTAACCATTAAGCTTAACTGCTTCCCCATGGAGTAAATGGCTTGAACCACAGCTTTCTTTGTAATAGCCACATCTCCTCGGTCTCTAAGAGCTGTGCCCAGAAAGTTGTTGGCAAGACTTCAACAACTCTGGTTGACACCAGGTACTGTAAGTACATGAAGACAACCGAACATGGTCGGCAAAGCCTCATATGAGGATTTAGGAATGAGTAAACCGCTTGTCTGGGGAAACAAATAGAGCAAAACTAAATGTTAGAACGTTAAAGCCCAGGCACTTATTTAACTTGCTGTGTAATGGGATCCTAAAACTTGGAGTCACCAAGCATGTCTGTGATGTCAAATATTTGGCTGTAATTAAAGCAGGAAATGGTATGAAAATGTTTAAAGCATGTAGTTCACTCTGGAGGGGATAATAGGGAATCTTGGACAACAGCAAATAAATCAGAACGTGTAAATAGAAAGGCTGGCCTTATGAGCCATTTTATGCCATCAACAGGCAAGATAGGTAATCAAGGCAGACGTGGGAGAGCATTTTAATCTTTACTACTATCATCTGTTATCAGTCTTGGTAGAAGTAAACAAGTGGACAAAATAAAGCTGAAAGCCTACCTACTCTTTCAGGAATACTTTGTACCTGACTTTGTGCACTGGAGATACAAACCTAGCAATCAGCAAAGGGTGTGGGCTGAGCTCACTCGAGAGAGAATGCGTAAATGTGCAAATAAAAAAGAAAGGCTTGTCGAGCAGCAATAATTCAACATTTTTACTGTAACAGACCATGGCCACTGATAAGCTGTATTTTCCATGATGGAAATCTTTACTCATTGCGAAGACGTTCGACCAGTGGTGAGAAGCATGTTGGTATAGACACAGACGAATGAGGCGGTTGGCCGGTTACTGGTTGAACTGGCAGCTGGAGTAGACACGTTGCAAAGGAGGACCGTGCTAAACGAAATAGTTAAAATAAGCAATGTTGTTCCTTCTGGTCACCAGAGAAAACATGTCCTCTTGGCAAGCATGTACTTTTTCTCACTTGGTTTTCCTTCCAAACTCTGCCTAACCTCTCATTCTTGGGGTCATCTCTGTTTTCCCTCAAGTAAAAGGGAAGAAAAAGCTTTTATTTTTCTTCACGGATATTTGCAGGAAAAATAAATGAGGAATGACGGTGGAAGCTTTGACAATAGTGTTCCTATTTACAGCTGGGCTCTGGAAAGAGGGTGCACGGAACCAAGGCGGGGGCCGGGCAAGCAGGGACCGAGAGTGGCACCTCCTTCGGTGCTGTGCTGCAGATGCTCTGGCCTCAGCCTGGCCCCCCAACCCGCATGGAACTTGGGCATTGGGCAGCCCAGGTTCTCTGGTCCCACTTCTGCTGCCAACAGCTATGTGACCTCACCAAGCTCTAACTACTTCCTCCTCTGAAACGTGGTGGTAGGGACCTGGAAAGGGCAGCTTCACAAAGGCTATGAAGATTTTTTTATTTTTTCTTTTGTATAATACCTTCCATTTTGCTGTTGAAGCAGTTGAAAACCCTTCGACTGAATCTTTTTAACAGCTTTATTGAAATGTAACTCGCATGCCATATATTTCATCTAAAGAATACACGTACATGGTTTTAGTGTATTCAGAGTTATGTGATCATTGCCACAATCTAATTGTATGGTATTTTCATCACCCTTAAAAGGTGATGAAAATTCCTTAAAAGGAATCACACACACATTAGTTTTGCTTCATTCCCCTCCCTGCACACCACCCCTCCTCCGCTTTCCCAGCCCAAGGCTACTGCTAATTTACTTCTAGATTTGCCTATTCTGGATATTATATATAAATGGAGTAATACAATATGTGACTTTCAGTGTCTCAGCTGCTTTCACTTAACACAATATTTTCAGGATTTACTCATGTTACAGCACGTATCAGTACTTTGTTTCTTTTGCCAAATAATGTTCCAGCATATGGATATAGCCTACTTTATCTGTTGATCAGTTGAGGTGCAGTTCCATTTTGAGGATCTCCCAAACTAATTTCCAAAGCAGCTCCACCGTTTCTGCATTCCCCCCAGCCATGTATGAGGATTCCAATTTCTCTGCATTTTCACCAACACTTAGTGTTGTCTGTCTGTCTGATTATAACCATCTTTGTGGATGTGAAATGGAATCTCATTGTGGTTTAGGTGTTCATTTCGCTAATGACTGATGATGAACATTTTTTTTCATAGGCTTATTGGCTATTTGTATATCATCTTTGGAGAACTGTCCGTTCACATCCTTGCTCATTTTATTTTTTTATTTTTTATTTTTTTAAAGATTTTATTTATTTATTTGAGAGAGAGAGAATGAGAGATAGAGAGCATGAGAGGGAAGAGGGTCAGAGGGAGGAGCAGACTCCCTGCCGAGCAGGGAGCCCGATGTGGGACTTGATCCCGGGACTCCGGGATCATGACCTGAGCCGAAGGCAGTCGCTTAACCAACTGAGCCACCCAGGCGCCCTCCTTGCTCATTTTAAAAATTGAGTTATTTATCTTCTTACCGAGCTATGAGTTCTTTATATATTTTGGATACAAGTCCCTTATCAGATACAGGATTTGCAAGTATTTCCCCCATTCTGTGGGTAATCTTTTTACTTTCTTGATGGTGTTGTTTACAACCCAAAGTTTTTAGTTTTATTCAAGTCCGATGATCTGTTTTTCCCTTTTGTTGCTTGTGCTTTTGGCGTCCTATCTTAGGAACCGTGCCTAACCCAAGGTGAGGAGAATTTACTCCTGTGTTTTCTTCTAGGGGTTTTATAGTTTTAGCTCCCACATTTAGGTCTGTGAACCATTTTGAGTTCATTCAGCTGAGCTTGAATTTTACAAAATGATCTGTTCTGTGGATTGGATTAGTTTTGTCCAATTTTTCAGACCGGATGTAGGGCCAGAATATAACCGCTCCAGAGATTATCCCACAATGTACCATCTATCAAACTACATTTATCATAGCAATCTTGCACACTGTTCCTCGGGGCAGCATGAAAAGTCCTTACCGCTTTTTAACCTTTGTTTCGTTTTTATTGCCTTTAAATGCCCTTTAGGTGGTGCTATTGCATTTCCTCATTTTTCTTTCTTTTTGGCTTTGAAAAGGAAAGGGTGTGTGTTCTGCTTTGGTGTGCCACATAATTTACTGGAGGAAAACATTACACCAAAGTAGAAATCTAAAATACTGCATTTAGATGACATTTACCTGGTAGTCGACGTTCCCTGAGATACTTCTCCACCTCGGTGACTTTGAATGTGTGCCTTAACCATCAAGTGAGCCTGGCGGCTTCGGAGAAGTGGCGGTACAACTAGTTAAGATCTCCATGTGGCATTAATGATGATTTCCAGCTCTTTTAACTTCCATGTGGCTAATTAAAAAGTAACTTTCAAGTGGTTGACTTCCTAAAGAGGTTTGCAAAATGCTTCTTCTGTTAGGGAACCTGTGTACAGTTTTTACATCTCATTTCCTGGATTATCTTCCCTGTGCCAACTCACAGTGTGGGACATTAGGACACGGTATGCTTTTTTTTTTTTTTTTTAAACCACTTAAAAAATTCCCAGGAAGGTTTTTTTTCCACTCCAACTGCCTTCCCATTATGTTCTGCCGTCTGCCAAGCTTGCCAGAACTCAGCAGGTAGCCCACATGGTATGCGTGTCTGTGTGAGAAAGCTCCCCTGATGTGGACAAGATGTTGGTTGTAAAATGAAGCCAACATCTTGTCCACAAGTGTGCAAAAATACAGTATATCCGCAAGCCATTAAGAATGTTTAGTCAAATATGGCTCGCTAGAACGACTCTGTTGTTGTAAATGTGATTCAGAGATCAGAACTTCTATATCTAGGGAAGAGAAATCGATGGCCAGACTACCTCTTTTTCTTTGGACATTTTCCTAGCACAAAATATAATATTCGTGTGTTATTTTATAAATCAGAGGGTCCCCAAGGAGGATCCGGAAGAGATTTTCCTGTCGACTGTTTGCTACTGTAGAGCAGCTCTGCTGGTTTTCTGGAGCGTACATTTCCGTTGCTTCTTACCTTCTCAGGGCTTGAAGTATCATTTTGGAAAATATCTGCTTAGTAGTTTTTGGTCAGCTAATGATTGTTATTGGTGCCTTCTCTGTCTGAAACCAATTGCATGTCTGTTTGACTGTGGAGTGAATGCAATCTTTATGAAACCCTCAACCAATGATTTTAACGCATTATAAAAGGTATTTGATCCTCTTTGGCCTACTTTTACCGGGAACATTTTGGGCCACATGTAAAGACAAATTGTAAGAGTTAGAATTTGAATATGTTTACTAAAAACAAACAGTGAAATTTCAGAGGTGAAGTGTTTGAAGGGAGCATTGAACAGCCCTGCTATGTTTATCTACGCCTTGAGTTATATTGAGTTTTGTATGTATTGCCCCGGTTGCACTGTCGACTCCTTGAGGTGACAGACTCCAATTTGTTTTAATATCTAACCTGTGATTACCCCAACGCCGGCCCCAAGTAGGTATCCATCAGGGTTTGTGGCATGGCATTGTACTCATAGCTCCTGGAGCAGAAGCTGTAGCCAAGAACAGACAAGAAAAGATTGTGTTGACTTTTCTTTGGGCATATTACTTAGGAGTTTATTGATGAAGTTTTTCACTGCATTTCTTCTTCAAACAAAGGGTCGTCTTTGGAATTTTAGCAGAAGCTCTTTAAGACAGCTGCGCCACCCAGTCAAAATTAAGGTGTGATGTGAAAGAAAGAAGGTGGAGTTTTGATGGATGGAGATGGTATTTTATTAAAGGTGATTATTTGGTCTCTGTTCTGCTTCTGTATTCCTGCTTTTTACCAAGTTAAAATGGAGGTGTGGATTGCTCTTGGCCCATACCGCGCCCTGGCCTTGTTTCTGTGCCTGGGGATCCACTTGCTGGCACTGTCACCCACAGGACTGGGAGGAGCTCTTCATGAGCACATGGGAACAATACCAGGACTGACCTTTGAGTGACTGTATGGGAAGCAGTTGGGTAGCATAACCTCAGAATGCTAAACCAGTCAAAAATGCCGTCTTCTACTTCATGCACGTCTGGTTTATAGGCAGCCCCGAACTTACCGATGGGTTGGATTGCAAACGTCCATTTATAAATCAACCACAAAAAATAAAAAGACCCTTTCCATAGAAACAGTCCTCTACACAGTGGCCAGGGTCATGGGTTAGCCCACAAAAGCTCATCCAGCCATAATGTAGCTGGAATTTTGTACATGCGTGATAAATGAAAAAAGCCAATTAATTGAATAGAAGGAGGTTTATGTTGAGTATTATAGTCTGAGAACATTTTAATTAAGAGAAGAGAGGGAAGTAAGTGGAAATACTCCTTATACTCCAGGAGTATTAAGGAAAGGAAAAAGGGAGAGTGATTCTGAATAGTCCAACCTCTAGGAATCAGGAGGGGAAAAGAGGAAAGGAGTGAACAAAGGTATAAATCTAAACGTTTAAAAAAAAAAAAAAAAAGTCTCTCCCCAGAGAAGTTATCTGACCTGTAAAGAACAAGAGACCATACAGGGAAGTTTTTCGAATCCTCCCCTGACTTTAACTGAATGAAGGCATTTCTTCCTAAGATTTCAGAGGCCTTCATGGTGTTTGTTTATTCTTATACCAGAATAGGTATGGGAGTTTTTGTTTCTCTGTGTGAAGGGCACACATGAGCTTTAAAAAAAATTCTGCCAAAAGATTGGATGTTTATGGCCTCTTCCTTTCTTTGGTTGGTATTTGCTCAAGAATTTTTCGCATTTATTGTAGGCGGAATTATGGCTTAATGGATTTTGTAGTCAGGCCCCAGTCTGAGCCCCAGATCACCACATATAGGACCTGGGTGACCATGGACATCTTGACATCCTTGAACTCACTTTCCTTTATTAGAAAATAGAAGTAAGGGATGCCTGGGTGGCTCAGTTGGTTTAGCGTCTGCCTTCGGCTCGGGTTGTGATCCCGGGGTCCTGGGATCGAACCCCACATCCAGCTCCCTGCTCAGTGGGGAGCCTGCTTCACTCTCTCCTCCCTGCTCATGCTATCTCTCGCTATCTCTGTCTCTCTCAAATAAATAAAATATTTAAAAAAAATAGAAATAATAATACCCACATCACAAAGTTGTGAGCATGTCCGCCCTGTTAACATTTATAAAGTGCTTCCTGGCCTGCCTGGTAAAATGCTCCGTGAATGACAGCCATCATTACGAGATCTTATAGATCCGATTTCTTATAGATCTCTGGCTTAGCCCATTCATGTTTATACAGAATATCAAAAACAGCAGCAGCATAGAGACGCCTGGCTGGCTCAGTTGGTGGAGCATGCGACTCTTGATCTCTCAGGGTTGTGAGTTCAAGCCCTACATTGGGCATGGAGCCTACTGGAAAAACAAAAAACAGCAGCATAAAGAAGAGTAAAAAATGTTTAATTTAGGTTAGTTTGTAAACTTCAAAGCTAGAAGAGAAGAATCTTATTTCTCAAGAGTCTACCAGCTCACAACACACTTAAATGGTTCTAAAGTCATTCAGCTTACAGGCTTGCAGGAGGGCAAGTGAGGAGTCTTATTAAATATATCCTCACTGAGTTCATTTTCACATCTTGAAAGACTTCGCTTTTCATCTTTGGTCTTGATTTAGTTCTAGCTGTAGCTATTTAAAGAAAAGATGAGGGTGCTGTAGATGGATGCACATGAAAATGGTTTGGGATAAACCATGTGTGACCAAAACTTTCATTTTTAAAGTCTCTTTTTTAAAGAAAGTATATTTTATGCTGGGAATCAAGTTTCCTTTAGTGTTTCAGGCTGATTTCAGAGATGAATTAAGAGCATACTTGCCCTCTCTCCCATCTGCACCTGCATCATGGATGATGGGGTACAATTTACATAGCGGTAGTCATCATCAAGTACTATGTTATGATGTGGCTTGTCTAATGCCAGTGTGTTTCTCAACTGTGACTGCCCATGGAGCCGACTTCAAACTGCATTCCAGCTACCCCTAGGCTGACACAACCCATGCATCATTGGTCCAGGGTAGAATTTTAGAACAATTAGGGAAAATGCCTTAGTTAACAAATTGCCTTGTCCCCTCCGACCCCAAATGGCTTCCAAACCTTGGGTTTCCCTTTTCCTTTCTTATTCTCCATACCCATGTAACTCTTCTCTGTCCTTGCCCCTTTTCCCTAGGCTTGTCACTCCCTTGGCCCCTTTTTAAAACATTACAATAGCCCGCTCTTTTAGTGCATCAATGAGTTTGGTGGGTTTTTTTTAAGATTTTATTTATTTATTTGACAGAGCAAGAGAGGGAACACAAGCAGAGGGAGTGGGAGAGGGAGAAGTAGGCCTCCCGCTGAGCAGCGAGCCTGATGTGGGGCTCCAACCCTGGGATCATGACCTGAGCCAAAGGCAGACGCTTAACGACTGAGCCACCCAGACGCTCCTCAAATGAGTTTCTGCTCAGGACTTAGCCCGTGATGACTCAGGGAGAATTCTTCCCGAGTTTCATCATCATGTCCAAACCATACATCTACTGCCCAAGACTACCTCAAATCTGTCTCGCCCCACAGCAAAGTTTATTCTCCTAATGTGATAGTCCTATGCTCTTCATTTTTAGGGGAAAAAAACCTTTAAAGAATGGTTTTATAATTGTTTTGTTCCTGTACACCAGGGACCAGCAAACTATGGCTTTTAAGACAAACCTGGCCCTCCCCTGTCTTTTGTAAATAAAGTTTTATTGGAATACAGCAACACCCATTCGTTTAGGAATTCCCTAGGGCTGCTGTCACACTATCACAGTGGAGTTAACTAGTAACGGAGACCATTTGGCCCACAAAGTCGAAAATATGTACTATCTGGCCCTTTATAGGAGAAGTTTGCCAGCCTATGCCCTATATCTAATCTCATTGCAGATGGCCTTCCAGAAAACAAAGATTTAGTACTCCACTGAGAAATTCTCCTTTGCCACAAACTTACCCAAGGGTCAGTAGCCACAGTCATTTAATCTCCTTAGGTCTGGTTTCACATTCTGTAAAGATGTGATTGTTAACACCTGCTTTGTTTTTCTGAGAGCAAAGTGATAGAACAACTTCAAATTCCTGTTCATATATATTTGGAGATTCCAAGGTGCTGGTGTTGAATGTAAGGCCACTGCCCTCGTTGACTGTGGTCATATTTAGCATATACTTTTTCTCAACATTTAACATTTTTTTTTTATAATTTGCTTTCAATTTATAGTAGAATATTGGGGGAAATATTTGTATTGCAGTGGTAAGATATAAACATTTTCTTAAAAGAATGTAGAACAAATATGAATATAAATTTATGTAGAATAGAAATTTATGTAGAACATAAATTATATGAACATTTTCTTGGTGGTAGAGCAAATATCTATTTTGTGGGGTTCTTACAAAAGCATCTGAGGAAAACTACTGAGTCATGTTTTTTTCCATGAGGAAAAATTTATTTCCTTTTTCTAAGAAAGATCTCAAAATCAAGTTATCAAAAAGTGAATATATATATAGTATACACACACACACACATATGTATGTATTGACCTTTTTCTATCATTACAAATGTGCCTTTTTTCATTAACATCAGTGTGACCACTTGTGTTCTTTCTGGGGAAAAATGGAGGATAATGGTTGGAATGTTCCAGAGGCTACTCAGGAGGACAAATGTCAGGATTGCAATAACATTTTCTCATCTTGTTGTTCTTCGTAGCCACTTCTTTATTATTTTCATGTAAGATACAGTTTATTTTATAATCAAAAAGTATGTGTTTATTATAGAACATGCAGAAAATACAGGAAAAAAAACAAAAAGAAGGAAAAATTCCTACAATCTCACCACCCAGAGATAACCGCTGTTGACATTTTAGTGTCTTTTGCAGACCTTTTTTCATATATATTATGAGTTTTTAAAAATTGCTATGTTATACTTTCTGAGAAAAAAATACTGCCATTTATCGAATATCTGGTTTGACTGCATGTTTTGCTAACAGCTTTGTACGCTTGGTCTCATTTAATCCTTAGAGCATCCCTCTGGTATGCAAGTATTATAAACTCATTTTGAGAAACTAAGACTCAGGAGGTTGAATCATTTGCCCAAGGTCACACAGCCCTCCCCTAAACTCATTCTTACACACTGTACTCTCCTGCCTACAAACTTTTGTGTCTCGTCAATAAGCTAGTGTTTAAATCTGGCAAGCTAAGGAACATCTTTGTGGTTAATGTCCTATTTAGTAAAAGTGGTTCTTCTGTAGTGCACCCTGTCCTGAGTGTTTTCATTGAAGATTCCAGAATGACCCTCACTTCCTGCTGCAAGCCTGGCTGTCCTCCACATGGCTACTGGAGACCTCCCTGGCCTGCCGGCCACCAGAGTTTTCAGAGTGGCTGGCACTTCTCCCTCCCCCTGCTGGCCACAACACACAATATGCTGGCCATCCCACAGGCCACCGGGCAGTGCCTGGCTGCCCACTGGAGCCACCCGACCCTAAATCATAGAGATTGAACCGCTAAATAAATCCTAAAACAGAAGGTAGCAGCTCCTGTGAAGGAGTCGGCCCCTAGAAGACTGTTTCACTTGTAAGTTTTGAAGAAGAGTCCAGAGGGAGAAGTTGCTTAGAATCTTTTAGTTGCAAGGAAACTGAGCTGCCAATTTAAATCAAATCTTGAAACCCCCCACCCACCTACCCTTGCCCATGCTTCGATTTAGAGCCTTCAGGTAAACACTGTCCCTGCCCTCCTGTTGCTAACTGCCCTGTGCTCTGTTTAAAAGGCTGTAACTCAGAGATGATTAAGGAAGCTAGTTGCACAATAACAGGGGAGGGCATTAGCAAAGAGCAAAGGAAAGAATTAGTGTACTTAAGAGCATACTAAATTAAAAGTTAACAAAAGCAAGATTTTAACAATTGTTTTCTTCTGTGTTATAGAAGGTAAATCTAAAATCAACTGCAAAGTTCTTTAGTGAGAGTCATAAAAGGCCTTGCCTGCAACTGGCTTTCCATTGGGAAACCTAATAAAAGTTTGTTAATGCATTGTGATTGAAAATTACTATGAAAGTTAAGAATAATAAAGCAGAACCTAAATAAAGTGCTCTTAACTGTGTTTATATCTGCATTAGGGCTTAAGCTGTGCTGGCAATTACATGTTTTTACTTCTCATTGTTCAACAGTTTCAAATGTACCAGAAAATGCTGGCCAAAGACTGTTGCCTAACTGAAACCAGATAGGTCCAGACTTCGAAAAGCTACAAGAAGAAAATAAATCTCTCCATTCAAAATAACCTGAACATTTTAAGTATAGCAATCCCGTACCATTTGACACAGTTCGGTTCAAGTCTGTGTTGCTTTTCAGTAAATATATGATTCAATAAATACAAATGAACTATTCAGATAATACAGGAACATGCTGACACAAAGTTATATGACCTTATGTTGCCTACCGGCCTCGTAGATTCAATTATTATTTCACTTTATCAGTAACCTGTAACATGAGAAGTCTTCATTGTAGGGTCCCTGAACACAGATTCCGGGGAAGAAACTCTTACTTCCAGCAGTGCTTCTGTCTTGTAGAATACTAATTAGCATTTGGAATGATTTAAAGGGCGCTGAGGATCCCTTACACAAATAGTACTACTCCCAAATCGACCATTATGAATTATTCCTTTTTGTAACCTCTCGCCACAGTTCTTTTTTAAAATGCAGATACTCTTGTGAGAGTCTTATTCCAACAAGAAATACAGATTGACGACTATGTAATAGACCCCATGGTCCCTGCCCTCGGCAGGCTTACAGCTGGGGATACAAGAAAAAAGGCACTAAAATTTCAGTACCTGTAAAAGGCAGTGTGTGGTAGTATGATAATAAAAATACTGGAGTACATTTGTTGAGCACATATATCTGTGTGTGTGTGTGTGTGTGTGTGCGCGTGCACGCACACCAGACACTGTTTTAAGCACTTCATATCTATTCTATCAGCTAATGCTTACAACAGTTCTATTAGGAAGGTACTCTTGTCCCCATTTTACAATGAAGACTTAGGCACAGAGATGTTGAGTAGCTTGCCGTGCTCACACAGAGAGTAGATGGTCAAGCTGGGATTCAAAAACCTGCAGAGCGGTTCTGGAGCTCATTGTCCACTTAACATATCTCTAAAAGACCCTCATCACAGTGCGAGCTTCATCATTCATTGCTATAGGAAATGCTATAAATAGAAATTCAGGGGAGAGCGTGGGGGTAGGGATTCCACAAGGAATTCTCAACTGAGCGGGAGAGAGCCGCAGCTATTGCCTCTGAGAACCTTGAGCTGTGAAGAAGAGGAAGCTGCCTCTGGCCTCCTGGTGCAGCCCCAGCTACTCATCATAGACCCCTACTCTTTTGAGTATTGGGGGAGCAGGGGATGTGGGTCAGACTCCTAGTTATTCCCCTTCTGCCTCCCTCAACTTCTAGGAGCCCTTAGGGGTTATCTGAATGGGTTCACAAAAAAATCCACTCAAGTCTTTGACCCCGGCAACACCAGGGAGATGAAAGGGAGAAGTATGTCCATTACAAAATGAAGATCTCCCAGGGAGACCTCCTGTTACCCGAGAACCCACAGGTTGTGGCCTGATGCCCAAAGGAAGAGAACAAGGCTGTTGTTCCCTTAATATGAATGCTGTTGACAGGTACCCTCTTTTGGAAAACCTACTTCTTTGTTGCCTCCTGCTACCGAGCCTGGGGTCTGCTGAATCTCCAGTTCCCAGCATGGAATGGACTGGGCCGATCACCAGCCTAGAGGGATCCTTGAACTTCTCCAGAAGCACTACCTGTTAGCCATTCTGTGCCTCAGTTTCCTTGTCTGTAAGATGGCTCTTACACTTTTCTAAATTACATCACTTTGTTGGGAGAATCATAAAATCATCTCTATTGACACAATATTTATGGAATGCCCAATATGGATGAGGAAATGAACAAGAGAGGACGACAAAACAGGCTGGGGTGCCGATATGGTGACACATCTCAATTTTGCAAGTTAGTTGGGAGAGTACCCACCTGCTGAGATTCTCTTCACATGCACAGATTATCCAAGAGCCCAGTGGTGGTTCAGTCCAGACGGCTTGCCTCCCCTTCAGATGCCAAGGGGAGAGGGAAAGCCAGGTTTTCGGCAGGTCTGTCCTGCGATCGTTCTTGACCATGCTGCTGTGGGAGGCGTGCCTTGTCCCATTGCAAGGACACATCTTCCGCTGTCAGGCCGAGCTTGCAGGTCCAGGCATGGCCCACGCCAAGGTAGAGCCCCACGAGGGACTCCAGCTGCAGCTGTTTCATCATCCTACTGTTAGCCCCAAAGCCAAGTGCTGCACCAGGAAGCTGAGTACAGAGGCGCTTCTAACAGTCACATGCTGTCTCCAGACCAGCCCTACTCTCCATCTTGAGCCCGCGCCATCTGTCTGTATTCTTCCTGCCCTGGGGGTGACCTCTCTCTCCTTTTGGGACTCTTCTCACACACGCAGATGGATTCAGTTCCTCACTAGCACGAGGCTCCGCGTACCGCAGGGGATTGTCATTGTCCAGGCTGGCTGTGGTGAGGTTCCCAAAGTTTCTAGTACACCTTTCCTCAGAACTTCCATTTTATATGTGTGTGCAGACACACATACTAAGTTACAAAGATTCAAGTGTCCACCCAAAAGAAAGACGTTCTGCAGCTAGCTGACCTCGGTAGAGGAAAGGCTATAGTGACTTTTAAGGACGTCTGTGACGGCCATTTTGCTTACTTTCTACCACACACATGCACCAGAATGACCCATCCAAATGAGTATTGTCCTTCAAAGGTGTCCCACTGGGAGATGTTTGCAGGTGTATTTCAGTGAAGCTCCTGTTGGTCGAAACATGAAACATGAAACATGTCCGCAGCTGTTCTTTTGGCATGGCCTTCAAAGCAACTTCAGTCCACAACAGAGGGTTAGACTCCTAGTTAGCCACACCTTATTTGTTTTGGGTGAGTTGTGCTGTGTGCTTTTTACCCTTTAGGGGCCCTGGGGGCTGAATCCACCTGTCTTCTTCTCCAAACTGGATTACAAAATGGCCTTTGGCTCCACAATGACAAAGAGTTACACCCTCAGTGATATTCCTCAGAATTCCAGGCATTTTCCAGAGTTTCCAGGAGGAAGTGTAAGATATTTTTGAGTAATGAAATTGCCGCATAGTAGACTAAAGTACAGATGGCCGCGTGAAAGAGGCGAGCCCTGTCTTTTTGTATGTGCTCTGGCATTTGTCTTAAAGTAGCCTTGATTACTTCATAGTTAGGCATAGCACACTGTAAAGTGTTGTGTTCATGGGCGGTGGTGGTGTTTTGTGTTCTAAGCAGTTATAGGTTTGTGCTTACTAAGAGTGGAACTCATTATCTTAGCAAAAAAACATGTTAGAGCAGCCTGTGCAGATCTGCCCAGAGAATGCACGCAGTACCTTACTGGCGTCATAAAAATAAGAAACTTTTAATGGCATCTGTTTTTCCAAGTATATTAATATGACAGTAGATTGAAATATGAGCCACCTTCTTGCTTGCTTCCATTGGATGACACAGTTGTGTAAATACTCATTTAAAAAAAAAAAATCACCTCCCTTCCTGGCTTTCCAAAAAGAAAAGGCTTTAGGAAGATGAAAATATACTTCATAGATGCTAATTCATTCTTTATTCATTCACTCGACTTCTGTGAGAGGTTTAAGAAATGTCTTTATGCTCCTACTTGTTATAGTGAAAAAAAATTCCAAAAAATGGTCAATTTCTGAAACACCTAACTGTCAGACTGTTTCTGAGTTTGGCTGCAGGCAAATGGTGGGCAGCATGATTGTGGACCTCTCGCAAGGCTCTGGAAGAGCTACCTGCATACATAGTGATAATGACGCAGATCAGCTCATACACACGCCCCCCCCAACCCCCCACCATCCAACAAGAATGAGATGGAGACATGTCTTGTGTCCAAGAAGAAAGCCCATGCATACTCTTTGGGTAAATTTTAAGCAACACTTTGGACCCAGACTGATTGCTTTCTTTCTGTTTCTTCCATTAACCCTGGACTAGCCCATCCCTGCCATATGTGTTGCATTTCGGATCTCCTTCCCTCAGTCGCCTGGTGTTCAAAAATTGGTCTAGGGCTTTCTCAGGTTTAAGTTCAGCCAGTAAATCATGTCACTGTGGTGTTAATTTCCTTCCCTGTACTGAGGATATGCAAATACGCTCTGCTTAATCCTCATCACCTGTCCACTCCTCTTGGGCCAAGTCGGCTCGAAGACCAGGCCGTGGTGGGACTAGGCTCGGGGGGCCGTGGGGAGCAGGGGCCAGAGGAATGACTGTAAATGTTGGCGGCGCCAGGCCCGGTCGCGCTCCCATTGCGGGCAGCCCAACATCTGCTGGGAAGCGTGCGCTTCCATCCAGTCGGCTACAGCCTCCCAGTGGGAGATAAGCCCCCAGTGAAGGAGGCTGAGCCTGGCAGCCAGATTCCAGGCCCGGTGGAATAATGTCTGACATTCAACTCTGTGAGGTTGGGATGGGGCGTGTGGACATGATTCCACAGGAACGAGCAGCTGCCCTATTTTAACTTTGGCTGTTGACAGTTCATGCTGAGAGCACTTGTTTCTGAACTCCACAGAGCTGGAAACTCAGCATTTTAATTTGGGCTTTTCATTTGCAAGAGTCATTTTACTGGAACCAAAACGTCTGCTGACATTACCCTAAGAACATGCTGGTCTTGTCTACACCCTGGGGTCGAGGAGATGAGAAAAGCCTCCAACACCGAATGCGCATCCTTAGGAAAAGCAGCCAGGCCACCAGAGAATGTGCAGTTGGTGGGTTAGACTGTCACAGGGTCCCCAGGGAAACACTGAGACTCATCTACAGATTGATTGCAAACATTTGCAGCCATGGTCCTGGCCCCAGACCACTGCCGTCTCTTGACTCCCTGCAGGTCCTTCAAAAAGATTGTGTTAACTGATTCAAAGTCCTGAGGAAGGAAGTTTTTGTTTGTTTGGTTTTTTTTTTAAGATTTTATTATTTATTTGCCAGAGAGAGAGAGAGAGAGAGAGAGAAAGCGCACAAGCAGGGGGAACGGCAGGCAGAGGAAGAAGCAGGCTCCTTCCTGAGTAAAGAGCCAATGCAGGACTAGATCCCAGGCCCCTGGGATCATGACCTGAGCCGAAGGCAGACACTAAACAACTGAGCCACCCAGGCGTCCCTGGAAGGAAGTTTTAATACCTACAATATCAGGTTCTTTTCTATCATCATATGACTTCCCATTTATTCCACTTATCCTGGCTTCCAGATGAATGTAGACCATACCTTTTTCCTGCCAGAGAGAGGAACTTTGAGGAGCTGGCCCCAGCCCCTTTGAGAATTATTAGAAGCCTGTATCTCTGGGTGCTCCAGGAACTATAGGAGTTACCTGGCACAGATTAAACTCAATAAAAGGAAATATTGTGGTCAAATGCTTCCTCTTTTGGGCTCCTGGGTGGCTCAGTCGTTAAAGCGTCTGCCTTTGGCTCAGGTCATGATCCCAGGGTTCTGGGATCGAGCCCCGCATCGGGCTCCCTGCTCTGTGGGGAGCCTGCTTCTTCCTCTCTCACTCCCCCTGCTTGTGTTCCCTCTCTCGCTATGTCTTTGTCAAATAAATAAAATCTTAAAAAAAAAAAATGCTTCCTCTTTTAAATTAATACTCTCTTGACTGTTCTGGGAAAAAAAATCACTATTAAAAGTTGTTAGTACTTTTGCTGAGTTGAAAATATTATGAAAAAATTTCCCATTAAAAGTTGTTGGTTATTTTGCTGACTATAAGAATATTTTATAACCAACATAAAATGTGGTTTGAAAGGTACCATCTAAATGAAAATGAGAGCTTGTTTCATTTTTGTTCTGTCTTCAGTATACTTCCTCATATTTATCTTTATATACGGATTTCTTTCAGTAATGATTTATATTTGCTCTATCCAAAAAGTTTAAAACACAATATAAAATGGCCTGTAAAAATTTACAATAAGTTCCCTAAAACACTTGAGAGGTTCACTGGATTTTGCTGGGCATACACTTCATTCACTAGAATGAAAACTTGGCTGAGGGAATCATGACGTTTGTCCACATAACTAACTTCTAGTTTCTTCTTCACTGTATCCTGACCCCTAAAGCTCAGATGTACTAGAAATTGCTTTATTTTTATTTTTTTTTAAGTGAACTGCTCAGAGCCCCATGTTCTTCACGGATTAATCTTAATTTTCGTGGCGACGATGATGATAATGTCCCTAATACTTTGCAGTGTATTTTAGGAAGAGGTCCCAGGGGCTTACGGAAACTTTGTATAAAAGGCAGCGTGAGTTGACAAAAGTGTTACTTTTTAAGTGAGTCTTTTGGAAGAGTCAAGTCAGCTTGCCTTTATGACAAATAGCTTTCCAGTGAGATCTGATTTGTGCAGTTGACAGTGATGATTTTATTGCAAATCTAAGTCTGTGCTGGTAAGCTCCTGCAAAACTTCTGGCCTGCAGAGGGCTCTCTAATACCACGTTTTTTTAGCCCTCACTTGGAAAAAATGAAAAAGCCATACTTGCTGAAAGGGGGAAGGGGAAGCCCAGAGGCTTCATAATGTTCCTGCAGTCAGTCAGCCTGGTGGTGGTGGGTAAACAGACTAGGAATTGTGGGCAAAGTCCTTTTCTTTGGGTTTTGTATCAAGCAAGAGATCGGAGGACTCTGTCTGGACTCATTACTTTAATAGCCTAGAGCTAGTTCACGTAGCAGCAGGAGTCCACCAAAAAGGCATTTCGTTATTGAAACCAAAACTGGTAACGTTGTAACTGCCGATTAGTAGTAGTCAGGTTTTTTTTCGGTATTTCAAGTAATTTATAAAGCATTTACACATAAATAGAAAGCTTTAAATGCTGATATTCCATAAAAAGTAAATAAAATATATTTTTGTGCATTAAGACTTAATTAAGTGGCATGATTTCATGTCACAAATTTAAAACAGGCGGGTGAGACTTGCCAACATTACTGCAGCTGTGTTTTACATTAGGAAATTAATTAAAACAGTCATTTATGCTTTTTTCCACTTACAGGTATTTAGATTTCTCTGTATTACACCATATATTTTCCCTTCAATCATTATATTATGGTAATCTATCTTAGCAGGCTATATCTTATTCTGTTAGCAGTAGAGTCGTGAGGGGGGACATGAATCTAGTGAAAAATTTGTCCTGTGCTGGTGAGGCAGACCAAACAGGCTGAAGACACTTCCTGCTGACTTCGAAAGAGGGGGTGCTCCCTATTTATGCACACGTTCCCTCCTTTTTTCACATCTTAGCAGAATTTCATTTTACATTTCATTAGAACAGGGTTTCCCTTCCCCTCACTGGTGTCAGGAAGGGAAGCAGGAGAAATCAGAAAAAATATTTGACCTGCCAGATGACACCTCATCATTTAGACTTAGCTGTTATACGAGACCTTATTTTTGAAGCCGACCTGCTTATAGAGCTCAGTTATGGAATGTGCTAAACCTAAAACAAATTAAAACATGCCCAAATGGATAGTCGATATGTAGTTTGCAATTCAAATAAATATTGTCCTGATTTGCTGTATCAGAGCTAAATAACGACTCCCTTGAGCTATCAAGAACAAATCGATCACCCTGTACTTATTTACTGCATTTATTTATGTTAACTGTAATAAAATTATTACTTGATGAAGTTTTAATGATGTAAGTAATTTTGCTTCCCAAGAGGCATCAGTTACCAAATGAAGCTGAAGTTTTGAAAAAGCTAGGGACTCAGTATACAAAACGTTACTATAACATCTTTACTTTGGGATGTAATTCGCAAGGCTGTGGACTAGTCTTCAGGTCAGGGCCAGAGGTTTTTGGTTCCTCAAAGACCAGAGGTACTTCCCTTAAGTTATGCACACCTATGAGACATCCATGTGATTGGATTTTAAGGGTGGCAATCAAGGAGGATACTAACTCTATGCAGTTATACACTTGCACACAAAGTTAACTACTGTAAACAAGGAGTGGTTTTTCCTCTATATACATTGTCATTAGTGGTATTTAGAGTTGGAGCCTATTTCCAACTTGTGTTTCTTTGAATGGATTAGCTACTTTTAATTCTTTCATAAAAGGCAGGGGTAAAATTGGACTACTGGTAGCTCTGAATGTTCTTAGCTCTCTGGAAGCCACATTCCTCATGAGTGCTCCTGTAATCAAATAGCACAAAATTGAGCCCACACCTTCCTTTCGTAACCTTAAGTCACCCCTCTTTTCTAAAACTTCACCCAAACCTATTGTGTGCTTTCCAACAAATTTGGCATTATTTTAGTTATTTTCATGTTGTCACCCTGTTACCACAGAACATCTCCTCATGCTTGTTCTGTCTCGCACTGCTAGGTTACATTTTTCACAACAAAATATGCTCTTCTAGTGCTTTCAGGCATGATTGACATGCTTGCATCTTGCGTAGTCTAAGCTCAGTCGTTCTCGAACCAGCTGCATCAGCGTCACCTGGGAACTTGTTACACATGCACATTTTCAGGTGGTACCCCAGACCACCTGAATCCATTTACCTTTGAAAAATCGACTGATAGATTTTTTTTAAGCCCTCATCACAGATTTGTGCATGATTGACTTATCTTTACTCTTTATTGCTTTATGCCTCCAATTTTCCTTTTTTAGATCCAATTCATAAGTTGGGGCCAGGTCCAGAGTATTTCTCCTGAGAGCTCAAAAGTTGTAATTCCATCCTGATGGGATAGTTCGCCCAGCCTCTGCTGAGTATTTAATGTTGTCCCTTACTAGGTTCTGTTTCAATACTATGTCGATCATTTATTAAGCGGGTAACCTTCAGTGAGCCTCTTACCATCTGCTTTTAAGAACTCTAGTATTTTGCGTGGTTTGAAAGCAAAAATCTTTAGAAAGAGGGCTGGGCTAAGTGACTTCACAAAGTTCCAAATCAGATTACTGATATGAATGAAATGTGTTAATAAAAAAATTCCACCTGAGTAAATTTGAAGATCTAATTGGCTTCATTCAGCAATTCATGAATCAGGCAGCATCCCAACCAGCGAATAGAAAGGTGCTCCAAGGACTTGTACAAAATGGACGGCTTTTATAGGCACTACTGTTTCTTTTCCACTCCTTAGTTCATTTGGGGAAGGATACAGTGAACAGGCCAATTGATAGTCAAATTAGTTAGTATATAGTCAATATTAGTATATAGTCAGAAACGGAAATTTCCATAGGTGGTAAAAATTGCAGCAGTTAATGAAGTGACTGCTTGCAACTCTGCTCACAAATGTTCAATATAACTGTACAGGGAAAACATGCTCAATAACGTCCTGATTGTATGCAAGTAATGGAAAAGTTCAAATACTATAAACTATTGACTGCTCTATTCAGCTAGATTCTGTCCGTAAGCTGCTAATTTCCCTCCTTTGCTCAAGAGGATACAATAATGTCTATGACATGATCCCTGCCCTTCGGTCTCCAGTCTAATCTGTGAAGTAATATTACCATTTATGAGCAATTAGAAAATAACCAAGTACTGAACCTTGTGATTTTCTTGTAGTTGGAATGGGGTGTCCACATGAGATACAAATGAGCAATGATAAAATGTGAAATATAATGTGAGCCAGGGCTTGAAGGATAATTAGGTTTTTTAAAAGGGGGTGTCTGAGCTAAAAGGGAAAAAATAATTTAAATGCAGCATTAAAATTGTATATACTTTATATTAGATGGGATGGGCTTGGTTATACTGCTTGAACAAATAATTTCCAAAACTCAACAACTTAACACCACAAAGTTTATATTTTGCCCACTGTGTATGTCCATTGTGGCTCAGGAGGAATGCTCTAGTCATTTTAGTTATTCAGTAACCTAGTCTGATAAAGCTTGACCCAGGATATGTAATCATGACAGCAAGAGGAATCTCAGCGTGGGCCATTATTGCTATGCATATCTCACTGGCCAAATCCAGTTACATGGCCATGCCCAATCCTGGGCCCAGAAAATGGAGAGCCAGAGACACTTGGAGAGCAGAATCGATAATCTTTAGAAAGAAGGTAACACTTGGTGTACCTAGTAATTAAAAAAAAATTTTTTTTTTTGAGAGGGAGAGAGTGCTGCAGATGCATGAGGGGTTGGGAAAGCAAATCCCAAGCATGGAGCCAGCAGAGGGCTTTATCTCACGACCCTGAGATCAGGACCTGAGCTGAAATCGAATTGGACGCTTAACTGACTGAGCCACCCAGGAGCCCCAGTAATTAAATCTCTTATGCAAGGTGATCATAGCTTGATAATCTCTAGTTTACCTTCTGTGGATTTTAATAGTTTGCTTGGTTTTAGCTTCCATCTAGATAACTGGGAATACAAGTTGCTAGTCTTCTTCAAGCTGCCCACTTGAAAGCACCCTCACCAGTGTTTCAGCAGACCTCATATGTTCCATAAAGAGTGTGTGTAGCTGCCATTGTTGGTGTCCACCCAAAACTTTTCCTCTCCTTATTTGCTGGAAGAGCCCTAACTTTGTTCAGGTGTTAAGTCTTGAATAGTCTAAGCTTAGTGGTTCTCAAACCAACAACATTAGCACCACCTGGAAGCTTGTAAGAAATGTGAATTCTTAGGTTCCTCTCCAGACCTGAATCAGAAACTTTGCTCTAAGCTAATGGTGGCAGTTCATTCTCCTTGCCACTGACCAGTGGACAGTTAATATTGGGGTGCAGGTCTAGCCAATGAAACATGATGGGACATACCCTGGCTTGGAGGGTGAAGGAAGGCACTCCGGAAAAGGTCCTCATTATCTTTGAGACTGCATCTCCATGAAAATACGTGATAATGGGATCTGATGCAACCTTCGTGCAACCAGAGGAGCATCCAACATGCTAGGGATGATAAAAAGATGGAAGGAACTGGAATCTTGGTGCCACTGAATTAATTAGTCATCCTGGCACCACCCTTTTCCAGCATTCTTGTAGGTGATAAATTCTGTGTTAATGAGGTTCCTGGCAGAGAGTCATCCCAGCTGTGGAACAGAAGTTCTGCTCTATTACCCCCAGTGTTGTCCTTGCTTTGCCACAGTTCTCAGGAGGCTCCTGCTTCTTCGGGGATCAGAGACACCTTAATCTCTGGTCCCCTGCTAGTCTGTTCTGCAGAACACCCCCTTTGGCTCTGCAAGTAGCCCTGTCTCTTACCTTATTGATTCTTCCGCTGTGTACAGTTCACATATCAGGGTTCTCCTCATTTGTACTCTCCACAGTCAGCTGGGTGTTAGTGCTCCAGGTTCAAAAGGAGGATATTTAAAAGTTCACATTTGTTGTCTGGGCCCCACTGTGTCAGTCCTGGAGCTTCCGTGGATCAGTCTCTGCTCACACCACTGCATAGGCAGGGCCTCCCTAGAACAGGCTTAAGACTATGTCAGCTAACTCAACTCTGAAACCTAGAACAATGATACAGTCGTTCGCAAAGTGGCCCCTTTGCAGATCTGTATGAGTTATGAGGGGCCCATGAGACTTGAAGGACTATTTAAGTCCTTCCAAACCCATCACAGGTTCCTAGTATATTTTAAGAGGGCGGGTATCAAAGCAAGAGGCCTCTGTGTCCAACTTAACATTACAAGAAAAACCCTTCCCAAAGTGAATCCACTTCTTCCTATCCAAGTAATTAAAGTGATCCCTTATATCCTACAAATACCATCTAATATCGTGGCTCTTATTACCTTATGTCTGCCTCAACACACTCAGGTACATGAGCAACTCCTCATGGAAGAATTCGATTTTTATTGTCCCTTGCCAACTAAAATCCTTTGGGCTTATTTTATTTGTTTGCTTGTGAGCACATGCACAAGGGTGGAGAGGGAGAGGCAGAGGGAAAGGGAGATGCAGACTCCCTGCTGAGTAGGGAATCTGCCATGGGGATTGATCCCAGAACCTTTGAGATCACAACCTGAGCCGAAGGCAGATGCTTAACCGACTGAGCCACCCAGGCGCCCCCCTTTTGGCTCATTTTAAAACTTCGTTTCTCCCCTTCCCTAGATAAGAATCACTAATTTAGGAGCACCTGGATGGCTCAGTCAGTAGAACACGTGACTCGATCTCAGAGTCCTGAGTTTGAGCCCCATGCTGGGCATAGAACCTACTTAAAAAAAAAAAAAAAATCACTGATGTATTAGTTGCTTTTTGTTTAGATATTGGTTTTTCTATCTAGTTCAGGTTCTCCAAATTGGAGGGGGCTTATTTGGCTATTCTCAGAAAGCAAGATCAACTGGCACATAGTAGACATCTAGTAAATATTTACTGAATAAGTGTGGTTGAAGATGTGTATGTCTAAGCAAGGGCTGGGAAATTCAAGTGCTTAAGAATGTCAGACAAATGGGGGCATCGGTATGCCTCAGTCGGTCAAGTGTCTGCCTTCCGCTCAGGTCATGATCCTGGAGTTCTGGGATCAAGCCCCGCGTCGGGCTCCCTGCTGAGCAGGCAGTCTGCTTCTCCCTCTGCCCCTCACCCCGCTCATGCTCGCTCGCGCTCGCGCTCTCTTGCTCTCTCTTGCACTCTCTCAAATTTTAAAAATTGTCAGACAAGTGATGTAAATGAATGGAGCTGGCTGGCTGCTGGAAAAATAGGGAGTGACTTTGAGAGCCCACGAGAGGCAGGTTGCTTCTCTGCTTTCAGCTCGCCCGCTGTTGCTGTGTAAGAATTGGGGCTCAGTGATGTCAGAGCGACTCATTTTCCAAAAGGACTCAATTGTCCTGTAAAATCTTACTTTTAAATCTTGGGTCAGCATTCCATAGACCATCAGTTTGTAAGCTCTGGCTTTTTCAGGCTTTACTAAATTAAGTATGTTCTGGCCCATACCATGGGATGAAGGGTCTGTCATAAGGCAGAGATTCTTGTAAGTGAAAAAGAATTCTAGTGGATAAGCAAATAACAACATATGGAAGAATGAGTAGTATAAGCCTGTGATGTAAGGTACCATCGTCGATCCTTATCATTAGCAGATTCATTATTTGTGAATTCTACTAGCTGAAATTTCTTTGTAAATCGAGAATCAATACCTGTGACACAGTGGTTCAGTATTCACTAATTCAGTGTTTGCAGCAACTTTATAAAACATAACGACTGTGAATAACTGAAGAATCAACTGTAATTCTATTTACAGGAGGAAAAGAAATTCCATTAGTTCCCTCTACATTTAATGAATTCTTTTTCCTTTTCCCTGAATCATCATTAACCTGCTGTTTTTGAGACTGAGGTTAGAGACCACCTTTTAGGTGTAACTAATGCCGTCTTGGTATATTTTATGAACTTTAAAAACAACCAAAGCAATACTGATTCACCAGAGAATTCCAGTTCACAAGGGTACGGAGTGATATGGAAAGCTCTTAGGTCCCTCCCCCCCACACCTCTCCCTCTCTCTCCACCCCCCCATTCACGTGCACACACGCAATTGAAATACTTTTAAGGAACACATGAAGTACAGGGGAAAGAGGTTTGAGGTTAAATAGTTCTAATGTGAACTAAAATTTTAGTTAAATTCCAGTTTGTTTCATGATCGGATCTTCTCCCAAGAACCCCGGAATTTACTAGATAATATTTCACTGTTATCTTGAATAAGTCAATAAATCAAGTCCATCATGTTTCAGATTTAATAGCTGCCTTATTAACCAAAATTGAGTATTAATAATAAAGTCAACATATTTACTACCCTTTTCAGTGGGATGGTTTTCATTATTCATTACTCAATTACTTTTGCAGTAAAAAGAAATGAGTTATGATTTGTTTTGGATGAGCATGTTATTAAATTGATGACTTGTTTCAAATGTTTTAACCTAAGTGTTGTAGTTGAAAAACATTAGTAAAACTTTGCACTTTACCTTATCCAGAATAATAAACCTGTTCTAATCAAAACATTAAAACTCACTCCATTTTAAATTACTGTACAATAATAACATATTGTTACGTGATACCTGGTATATGAAATTTTTTAAAAAGTTGTAGTGATCAAATTATGCACCTCAATTAATTAGGCAATAACCCATGAAAGATCTATTGTTACCACTGGGTGAAAACTAGTTTGCTATTTAATGACCCAAGCTGAAGTCAGGCTGAGCTAAGCTGAAAGAAGGCACTCGTTAACCACAGGAAGGATGAATTTTGGAATTATAATTACCATATTAAATGGAATTTGGTGGTTTATTACAACCCCCTTTTGAAATGTAGCATTATGAAGAATTCCTGCCTTCAGCAAGGCGGGAAGCTTGATATCCTCCCCAGTTTATTTTATAATTACTCAATAAAATCCAGACGAAATTAGTTGTTACCAGTAATTAATGACCAGTTTAATAAAAAAGAAAGGAGTCTAGCAGATGGTGATTATTTTTTTAATAGGGCCTGCTTGAAGGGATCATCCTGATAGTAAACTCTTAACAGTAATTTGTAGCTAAAATGGCTGGCGGTTGCCATCTTATTGGTTACTGAGACTGAATCTAATCCTTAAGAGCTGGGGCTTATTTCTTCATCAGCTAAAATTCTTTACTTAAAGAAAATGGTGCTCTGGTTACTACTACAAATAAAATGTGTTCCATTAGCACACCAGAGGGGGAGATTCTAAAAGACAGAGGAGCCCTGCGCATGTCTTGGGAAATTCAGAGGCTCGTTTTCTGTGGGAACGTTGAGCATGAGGTGGAGTCATGGTTGAACAGACATATAAGACACTAAAAGAACCCTCTGTGAAAATAAAGTTCGTATCATCTAGTCCTTTTTAAGAAGTGGTTCATCTGTCCGGGGGACTGAGTAAGAATGGCGAGGTCAGCGCTGGCCATACGCCCCTCCTATCCTTGGCTGGTGAGCAGAATTTTCCATTTTTAGCAAGAGATGTGAGGGCTGCTTTCTGGCAGTCATGCTGAACGCGTGAGAGTCAGAAATGCAGTCTGGAAACAAAAGGTACACAGAATTCCTACAGACATAAACAGGAGCTGTGGGTGACGCGCACACACCAGTCTCACTATCCAGGACCACAGCCCAGCTGTACACAGCGCCCTCCTGCTTTTTTAAGCCTCACCCTGTTGCTGACATTCTCCCCACAGGCTGCTTCAGAATCGTCTGTGCCCCCCTCAGGCTCCCTGTTCCAGCTAGCTGACAGCCTTGGAGCGCAGGCACCGTCTCCCTCCTTGTCCGTGTCTCCCTCGGCCCGTGTACCTCCACAGATACCCGTTCAGTGGAATCACAGCACATGCAGTCCTGCGCTCAGTGACTGCAAATGTGGCGAGCAGTCCCTTACGTCTGTTCAGAACATTCCAGTTTGCAGGGATTTTCAGGAACATTCAATCCACACCAGTTTGTTTTAGCCCCGTTCCTGCTTCTGTGCTATGTTCCCCGTCTTACTTTGCCTTACTTCTTCTGCCCTTATCATTCTTTCTTTTTTAGTGGACTTCATGTATCCTGGAAAGCCACTTTTAATTCTTCTGGAGCTGGTAGTAATAAACGAGTAAATAAAACTCCCATTTTACAGATAAGAAAAGTGAGGCCCAGAGAGGTTTAAAATTTGAACACAGGCTTCTAATGAGCCTGTGGTAGAGTTGGATACATGTCTTGCAGTTCCCACCTTTGTTTTTCTGTTTACCACAGCCCCTGCTAAGTAGCAACCTTAACGAGCATGAATCAGAGAAATTAAGCTTTGGTCATAGTAAAAGCGGTGTAGGTCAGAAAGAGGAATGAGGCATCTGGAAGGTTTCCCACAGATGGGCTGGAATTCCTTCATCTGGAAATTTCAGTCAGGCAAGAGACGGAGGGGAAGGGAGGGATTTGAACTGAGCTCTGACCCAGCCTGAAAGAGAGCAAATTGTTTCCATCCTTAGCAGTAAGTGTGCTGACCGCCCACCGCCCCGCGTCCTGAGGGCCTCCCCAAGGCTGCCTAGGCCTGGCCCACCAAGCTCTCTTCACAAGGGGGTCGGGGGGGGGGGGGGTCTCCACCTTCTCTGCCTCCTCTGCCCACCCTTAGAAAGGTCACCTTTTCCTCACCTCCCCTACTTGTCCAAACAGTATGGCCTCCTCCTAGTGTTTCCTTTGTTGATAATGCATTGCATTGTTGTGGTGGAAATTTTAACATAAAAAAGATCAGAAAAAGTCAATTTGGTTACTGGAAAAAAAAATCATAAACTCTTCTGTAATGACCTCCCTTTGGTCCCATTAGGCCTGATGAAGCACATTCTCAGGGACCCTCAGGAGGTGAATTAACTCTTTCAAAGGCACTAGGGTTCCATTTGGTAAATTACCCACTAAATGGCTCCCAGGTATCCTAAAAGATATAATGTCTCCTTGCAAATTCCTCATGTTCTCCCAGGGAGTGATGCGGACACAGAGAAAATGTGGTTAATTGCACAAATGGGGCAAAAGCCGGCTGTATGTAAATTCAGCAGACTATGTGCTACAATCAGGAGTAAGGGGGGGTGGATGGGAACTTAATTTTGGCATCCTCCAGTCTTTCCCCAGTATGAATAGGCAATGCCTGTCTTCTTTTTGCACGCTTCACACATTTTAACTCCCAGAATTCCTCTCTCCAGTTCTGCATTGTGCATTTGAGGGCCACGTGCACTGCGAGTACTCACCAAAGCCGTGTTGTAAATTATATAGGAAAAAGTTCGAAATGTTTTAATGGGCTTTTCAGAACTCTGAATTTCAAGGTTTTTGTTTTAGCTCTAACCTAAATGTTAGCAGGCTCATTTATCACCTTGCTTGCTAATACCTTTCTCGCTACCCCTCCTTCCTCCCTCTGCATTGCCCACCTCCATTGACGGGGTTGGCGACGAATTCCCTTTTGAAGTCAGTGGGAGTTCCAGACTCTACTATTCTGTAGGATGAAAAGTATGGGGTAAACTGGCCCAAGATTTTTCTCACCCTCTCCAAGGGAAAACAGAGTTTGGTCTCAGATCTTACCAAACAAAAATTCCTTACTGCAGAGGTTTCATGAGTGGTCTTTTCACTCCCAATAAGGAAAAGGATTAGGCTTTTTCTCTGAGTGACTTTGGTTACACAGTAAGAAATACAGGATCAGGCAAACAATGAATCATGGAACACTACATCAAAAACTAATGATGTATGGTGATTAACATAACGATAAAAAATATAAAGTAAAAATAAAAACTGGAAAAATTAAAAAAAAAAAAAAAGAAATACAGGATCAGATAACTTCATGAAGAATCCCCCAGGCAACCGAAAAGGGGGGTTTAAGCAAAAACCATCATAAAGTACCCTTCACTGCAGGGACCCGCGTCAGAGTTTTTATTTCAGCAAGTTTTAGGGCTCTCCTTATTTAAGGAGATTTGGGTACATTTTGAAATTGAATTTAAACCACTTCCTGCACATTGCATCAAAGCCATGTGATGCCGCGTCCCTTGCCAACGTGCTGGTGAATATAGTGTTCCCGGGTCTGAGCTAGAAGGTGTGAATACCGTGCCTTTCAAAGGGAGGCCATTTTTGCACAAAACGATAGAATGAATAAACAAATGTACTTTTTATTAAAAAAAGGCAGATCTTCAGTCACAATATATTTGTTCCCCAAATTTCATCTAAAAATGTAAGAGGAGAAATTATCAAGGCTGAAAAAAGTATAAGAACTCTCTTTCTCAGTAACTCTGGGGGCTCCTCTTCCCCCTCCTGTCTAAAATGTGGGCATTTCTCCCAAGCTTCTCTTCTCGACCTTGGTTCCCTCCTCTCCCTACATGCTCTTCTGCTTCCCTCCTCTGAGTGGATGACTCCTAATCTAGATTGCTGAGCTGTTTGTCTACACCCTTTGGATGTCCCGCCACCATTTCCGATCTAGCATATGTCCACAACTGAACTGCATCCATGTAGCAGCACTGTCCAGTAGAACTGAGCGATGAGGAGAACGCTCTCTGTGCTCTCCAGTACGGTAGCCGCTAGCTGCATGTGGCTATGCAGATTTAAATCAAATTTAAAGGGGCATCTGGATGGCTCAGTCCGTAAGTGGCTGCTTTGGGCCCAGGTCATGATCTTAGGGTCCTGCTCTGGAGTCTGCCTGCCCCTCTTCCCCTCCCTACCCTTCTGTCTCCTCCACTGCTTGTGCTCTCCTTCAAATAAATAATTTTAAAAATTAAGTTAAATTAGAAATACAGTTGCTCTACTCCACTAGCCACATTTCAAATGTTCAGTAGCCCCACTTGGCTGATGGCTGTTGGACTGGACATCATATCTTTAATTTTTTTGTTTGTATCTTTCCTATGTTAGCTGTGGGTCCTTGGGCAAACTACCTAATGTCTCAGAGGCTCAACTTTGTCATCTGTAAAATGGAACTGATGGCGTGTCTGGATGATTCAGTCAATAGAGCATGTGACTCTTGATCTTGGTATCGTGAGTTCAAGCCCCACGTTGGGTGTAGAGATTGCTTAGGAAAGGAAGGAAGGGAAGGAGGAGAGAGGAAGAGAAGAGAAGAGGGTACTAATAATAACCCCTAACAAGTTTGTAATGAGGATTCAAGAAGGTAATAGTTACAGGGCATCTAGCATAGTACACACTATAAAGGCTTTTTGTGAATTGTAGATCCTTTTCTCCTTACCTCCTTCTCTGATACGAATTTCCATATATCCATCTAGAGCTTAGATAATGTGAACACTCTCTAGGGCCATTTTAAGAGTGGGTCAGTTTACATACTGCAGGAAACACCTTAAAAAAACAAAAAAGCAAACACCATGGGTTTAAGATGAAGGCCTTGGTTACTGGAAAAGTTCTGAGCGATTCTGTGCAGTAGAGTTATTATGAGTGCTCTGCAGAACCTAACGAGATTCTCCTAGGTTGCTTGGAATATTTTAGGGCATTGGCTTTGTTTTCCAGGGTGTAATGACAGGAGAAAAATCCCCATGAGACTAGTATCTGTAGGAGGGCTAAGAGGTGTCTCCTTAATGAAAATGCCCATTGCTTCAGTACACACTGTATGGGGGGGGGGGCAGCTTGGTTGGCGTGTGTGAACCTGACCAAGAGGCTCCCTGAGCATCAGAAATGGCCTGGGTGTTGGGTGCAGGGATGTCCAGGGCCTTCTGGGAGAGCAGGGCCCTCAGCACCTCAACAGGAAGCCCTCTGGCGTGGACCAGACCTGCACAATCAACAAGTTTAAAAAAGGGGTTTGCATGGTTTATATCTTGGCTGCAATCCATTAAAGCTTTAATTACACTAATTAGGGATTTGGGATAATCAGGTTGGCCTGCTTGAAATGGGGGCCTGTACTCTTTGTGAAGAAAAGGTTTGTGAAATAAACCAGCAGGATAGACAGGATTGTGGGGGCACACGTATTTCTGGGAACCAGCTGATGCTAAGGACTAATGCCTGCTTTTGGCATGCAAATGAAGGCTGTTCAATGAAAGTCAGCAGAAGGGCTGGAGGCCCCCCTCCAAGAAACACTTCATTAGCCGCTAAAAACAGTGACATTCTTGAAAATTTTAAACAACAAATACACCTGAATTTTTTCCCCCAAATAACCTGTAAATTCCCCGTTTGGGGTGGGACTTGTGAAGGAAAGGTGCCTAGGGGATCTTGTAAAATACAAATTCATTTCAAAGCAGTCCTGAATAGTAGTTTTGTGTTATTCTTCCCCCTACACACAATCTAAGGGACACTAGAAATGCCCTTATAATAGTCAAAGCACACCATCTGACACTATATGATGGGGGTCCCTATGGCTGAAGGAGTTAGGAACCATTGGCTCAGACCTTCCAAATTAACAAACCTTCCTTATGTCATTCAATAACATGTGCTGTGTATAATAGTGCTCAAACTTTGCAAGCAAAATAGTTTAGGGGTGGGTGAGTGACAGAGAGAGAGAGAGAGACCGACCCTGCAGTTATGCTGCTAACCATCTTATTCGATTTTGAATTTTCATTAGGTATTTCCCAGGAACTATGTTGAAAATTTTCTTTTTTCTCCTTTTTTTTTTCCTTCTGTTTTCTTCCATTTTTTTTAATCCCTATATATTTTTCAAGTGATTATGTGAACACAGGAAGGGATATACATGAATGATCAATAATCATGGCCTGAAAACAGGGAGAAAGCTTAAACAAGATGGCAAAATATTAATAACAAGACAATTCATCATACTAATTTCTAGTTTTGCATGCTTTTGAAATGATCTCTAATAAGTATAAATTATCACCATCATCAACCCCCCATCTTCTCCAGCTGCAATGTTTACATACAGCTTATGGTTTACCTAGTATCTTGCACATTCACAAACTCATTGAGTTTGCTCAAGCAGGAAGACATGGAAGTTCATATCTTTGATTTTTTTAAAAAAAATAATTCAGCCCTCTGATGCGTGTGCTAATTTGAAGAACCAAATACCTAAACACGTTTATCGAGTGCCGCTTCCTGAAAAACAGGGAAAATCAAACTCTAGTCCAGAAGGAGCTTAACTGAGCTCTTGCAACAAAAGGAAAACAAATCACTTTGAAAAAAATCAGCCCCCAAGGCCCACAAAACTTGAGGTCTATAAGCATATGATGCCCACAGATGTATACATTGTGAAGGACAGCCCACGTATAGAACTGACTTTGCCCCCCAAATTATTTTACTGCCTAAACGGATTAATCCTTTTAAGAAAAATTTCTGTTGACTCCACTCTGTCCCCAAACAATGCTAATCCACTGACTGCTGCTCTGTATATAAGTGAGTCACATATGTACAAAAATAAATTTCAGTGAGCAGTTGGCCTTATAACTGCATTCATGAATACATGCAGTTATCTGCATGTGTGCTTAACATGCTTGCCTAACTTTGGAGACAGCTCTTGTCTTGGACAGAGCTTTCTCTCTCAAATATATTTTAAGTTTTAATGAAGTAATTTCTACACCCGGCATGGGCTCAGACTTACCACCCTGAGATCAAGAGTCACATGCTCTTCCAACTGAGCGAGCCAGGCACCCCTCTCTCAGATATGTTTATTGTCTGCCGTCTTTGCTCCCTGATTCTCTGAGAATGGATACAGTATAGTCCAAATGAATTAGGATATGCCTACACTGGGATATTAGTAGAAATACCAGTGTTTTAGGGGAATATGTGTAAATCAGAGATGGCATACACCTTCATTTTATGCATTAACCTTAATCAGTGGCTAGTGGCCATGTCAGGCCTAGTGATGAAGAAGCTAAAGTGGAATGCAAAAGCAGCACAAACAAGAGTGCTCTGATCAATTAGTGATGCCTCTCATGGGCAGAGTGGGTTGTAAATGGCCCCAGAGGAATGGTACATGCTACCCCTGGCATAAACAAATCCTGCCTATTTGAGATCTCCTCTGACATTGAGAGTCCTCTACCATCTCCCTGATGTCTCCTCCCCTTTCTCAACCCAGCATTTCATTAACCTGAGCTCTCTAGTGCACCCCATCCCCTGGTGCTGGATTCATTTAGAGTCACTTGTTCTCAGCTAAATGTCAGCCCTCACCTGGTAGAAGAGCTCACCTAAGTAGAAGATTGTGGCAGCATCAGAGAAGGACTTCTCCTTAGAAATGGAGACTTTTGATCCTAGACTTAATATATCTATCTAAGACCATCTATGGACTGCATCCCCCCACCCCCACCCCCTGCAAGATGTTCTCTTATGTAGGGATTATCCAGTCAAATGAGTGTTAGATTCAGGAACAGTCCTGGGTGAGAGTCAGGTGCATAGGGCTTACATCCATGGAAATACCAAGACTCAGTGGCCTCCTGATACGTGTCGAGTACTATGTTGGGCCAACTCCTTTCCATCTGTTTATCTAATGAGATCTTGACAGTAACCCAGATGAGGTAGGTGTTTTAAAGTTACCTCTGTTTTATGAATTAGGATCCCATGGCTAGAGAGGATAAGTACTTTGCTCAAGTTTGAATTCCTAGCAAACCAGATTAGGAGTTTGCCTCCAGAGCCTAGACTTTCAACTGCTAGGCTGTGTGAACAGCCGTTAGCGATACTGGAACTAAAACTCCAGAGACCCTATATCCAGTTTTTTTCTTTAGTCTTTAAACCTCTCCCTGCTTATGGGGAGAGTTACGTATCATCTCATTAGCACTTTACATGGAAACCTCAGATAACTCATTTAATTCACTACCAGAGGACGCAAAACAAAAAAACTCAAACTATTTGTAGTTTTGTGACACAAAACCTCATAAAATGCAGCTTCTTTGTTTTGTTCATTGGTTTTGACACAGATGTCAAATTAGCAATGAAAACCATGTGTAAGAAACAGCCACAGTTATTCTCAATTCGATGAAAGTGGAAAAGGAACGGAAAGGGTGATGGAGAGATGCTGCCAAGAGAGGGACGTTCCAGTTGGCCTCCAAACCAAAGATTTGTGCATGTAGTTTTCAGAAGTTGTTTTTATTCTTGGCATTGATTATGAAAACGACCATGGTTTACTCTATTCAGACTAAAGTAAATCAAAATTAATTGCTTCACTGATAATTTATGCTGACCTGTGGCTTAAAATAGTGGTTGCTGGAACCAGAGCTAGAGTTCTCATTAAGATAGATTGACTTTATTACTCCTTAGTTGTTAGAAAATACCCAATATTTATTGGGAATATACGGGGTAATGGTATGCAGGAATGGGATTTTGTGCATTATTGCAGTTATTCGGCTTTCGTACATGAATTTCATTTGAGTGCTAAAATTCCAGAAGAGATTATTGGCTTAAAAAAAAAAAGTCATTTCTAAGTACTAATCACAGAACAGCTGCTAGTCTTTGAATGATGCTGTTCATCAGGATGTTTTCACTGGTGTACAGTCCAAGCTGCCAAGGATGTGCAGGGCCAGGGAGCAGGGGGCCTCCAGCATCCCATGGCCCCCCTGTGTGCCCTGCCGCAGGAGGACACTCAGCTCTTTCCACCTTGCTCCCAGCTCTGGGTTTGGGTACTCATATTTGGCTTCTTTCATTTCATTCAGCATATTGCAAATGATTCCTCCCACATGTAGGAGTTCCATTTGGTCAGCATTCCTTGAAACAGAATTTTTAGCAATGGCAGTGATAGACAATAAAGGTAGATATTATTAATAGCTTGTATCTAGAGAATAATTATAAACAATATACTATAAACAATACAGTGTACAGATGATGTAATTATAAAATAATGATAAAATTACATTTAATATTGTAGCTTCTCGGCATCTCAAAAAAATTTTTTGTAAGATTTTATTTATTTGTCAGAGCACAAGCAGGGGGAGTGGTAGGCAGAGGGAGAGGGAGAAGCAGGCTCCCCGCTGAGCAAGGAGCCCGTTGTGGGACTCAATGCGGGACTCTATCCCAGGACCCTGGGATCATGACCTGAGCTGAAGGCAGACGCTTAACCGACTGAGCCACTCAGGCATCCCTGCATCTCAAAAATTTTTAAGTAAATTTTTTCCTGTGTTTATTTTTAACACAATCGCAGAATAAAGAGCAATCTTTCTCAAGAAAGGATTTTATTTAAGATTATGTCCTCCTATTTTATGTTAAAATAGCTTTTTCTTTTCAACGAGAGGCTGGTGATGCTAGATGGTAGGTAGATAAAGCAATATAAAAATTGGCACTTAGTAATATAAAAGTTGGCAAACCGATGTTAGTTATTAAACAAATATTTTCTAAAGGCTTAGAATATCCAGGCTAGATGCCATGGAAAATATAAATTAACTGTAGCTGCCTTAAGGAAAAAAAAAAAAAAAGGAAATAGGATTGTTAAGATTTGTTTTTTTATTTATAAGTAAGCAATCTCTACACCCAGTTGGGGCTCAAACTCACGACCCTGAGATCAAGAGTCTCCTGCTTTTCCAACTGAGCCAGCAGGTACCCCGAGAGTAGATATTTTTAAAAATCACCTCTTGGCTTTTTGGTTTTTTTCCTCTTACCCTCCTTTTTCCTTCTTGCTGTCCCCAAAAATAAAGTGAAAATGTATAAGAAAAATGAGCTACAAAATCTGATAGGAAATCGGCTTGCTCTCAGTGTTAATTTATTTTGTGCAGATTAGACCAGAACACCTCAGAGTCCAGGAACAATATTCTGTATGTGTCAGATAAAGAAAAGGGGAAAAGAGAGAGAAAAGTCTTACTTAATGCAATAAATCTGTCAACTTGGTTTGGTACCCAAGAACAAAATCTGATTCATTGGCTGTGTACTTCACAAATTATGCCCACAACCCATGTGAGTATCAGATGAAAATCACACGCAAGAAAACCCTCACTCACAAGTTAAATGCCACACTGATCTAATCAGATGGTGTGGGTTTTTGCCTGGTGCTGCTTTTAGTTTTATTATTTAGCATTAAATTTTTAATAGCATGTTAAAAGAGGCTCAGTTTTGGTGACATTGCAAAAATTTTTATGAAGCTTCAAAATCTACCCCGTTGACCTCAGATTGTGAAGTCAAAAATAGCTCTGGGATGAGAAATGAAATGTATGCTTATTGGAAACATGATTAGAAACCTTCTGAAATTAGCATTACTCGGGAGTCTAAATTTTGTCTACTTTTGTCTACTGAGAAGAACATTTATTAAGTTCCCAGTGATCACCAGAAAAGCCCCCTCTGTTAATAAAAGGGCGTGGACAAGCAATTACTCCATTTGTTGCTTACAGGTTATGTTTCGCTGACCAGCTGTTTTAACGAAATACTCCTTCAGCTGCACTGCGGCTTTAAGTTGCTGCTAAAATGTGAAGGTTTGCCTGATGAATTGATTAGCAGATGTGTGTTCTGAAAACCATCATTACAAGGCAACCAAGAGAAGCAGATCTTCTGACATGCAGGCCACACGTGATCGCATGCTGAAATGTACCCATTATTCCCATGGTCACATCCCACTGTCTATATTCGAATGTCCTGTGGGTGGTTTTACTTCCTCACTGGCTTTCTGTCCATCTTTGTCCTGGATTGCATGTAGTAGTAGTCAGACAAAACAAAAATCAGTAATGGACAGTTTGGACTCTGCACTGGAAAGATCGATTGTGTCCTTGTCAGGTCAGAAATCCCGGTTGTCTGGAGCCGTGAGTTACCAGATTTGGGAGTGCTTGGAACCTCATGGTCTACCTGCCAGCCCCCTGCAGCTTTCCTCAAAGGCTTTCTGGGTTTCACAAATTTGTTTTCACTGAGAAATGGCAGTGCCCAAAGGGCCATTGGAAAAGCGGAACAGAGCTTTGGACTTCCAATGAAGTAGCTGGATGCGCCGCTTTGTACAGAGGGTCTGGTTGTGGACCAGACAGGGCCCTGTGCAACTTTAGGAATCTCCCAAGGCGAGGGCAGGCTTAAACTTCATCGAAAGATGTCTTTTTGTCAGCTAGCTGTGTGGATGGTCTCCTGTCATTTGCCCTGTTAGAGACCTTCTACAGTTTGGTTCTTTTCAGAGAAGTAAAGAGGAAATGTGGGGATTTATAGATCGCACCCTTTTCCCCAAGCATGTTGTCCCTCAGGAGAGGGACCTTCTGTTTGTATTCTAGCTACTAAAAGTACCTTCTCAAATGTTCTGTGATTGCAGCACTAGGGTAATAAATATGCTCAGAATCAGTAAGGGTGCCTTTTTGCTTTCAGAATCAGCAGAATTAATGATGGCAAGTGCTTATCCTCTTATTCAGTAATTCAGCTCAGAAATAACCAATTGCTGGTGTAATGTCAGAGATGAAAGATTTGTGAATTAGGATTTCCAGAACAAATCTCATTCGTATCCATTATGTACCAGGAACCTAACATTTATCAAGGTCAAATTGCCAGGCCCTGTTCCAGGTGCTTTACATGTATTAACTCACTTAATCCTTACGAGTCTGTAGGACAAGACCTTTACTAACATGTCACTCTTTACTGAGAGAGAACTTAAGGCACAGAGAGGTAACTGGCCCAGGGTCACACAGCTGGAGAGCATAGGGCAGAGATTACAATCTAAATGGTCTACCTCCAAAGCCCACCACCCTCTTAACTGCTACACTAATATTTTCAAACTCAGGCTCTGACCCGTTAGGAGGTCAAGAAATCAGTGGCCAGGATATTTTGTTAAAATGAAATAGAATAGAAAGATATCAGAGTATATCACATGTAGGAAGGATTGTTTCATGAAATTTTTGTTTCAGACAAATTACATAAAAATTCTTCGCATCCAGATATGTTTTATAATTTTTCTGACTTCAGAAATTTTTCATACTTTTTCTGATTTCAGAAAGGTAATATGGTGCAAATGCCACATATTACATAACGCTCCTTGCAGGGTCTGGGGCAGCCCTTGGAATCAACCACATTAATATTTGTGCAGTGAGGCATGTGAATATTTACACTAAATACAATAAATAGTGTAAATAGCCTTTAAGCAGTTCAATTCAGGGTTTGTCTCCCAATGAATTCTGCTGCCAAAGTTATAAAGTTTCCAGTTTTCGGAGCTTTGGAAATTTCAAAATTGCAGATTGCAGACCTAATTATACATATGTGTACAGGCTCCCAATATGACATGTGCTTCTTAGAACGGGTTGAGGTTAAAAATAAAAGTTCACTGCACGATGCTGTTGCTGAAATCAGTGACTGTTGGAGCTGGGAAGGAACTTAGGGGTGATATATTACATATATCCATAAAGCCAGAATGCTTCCATTTTATTTTTAATTTTTTTTAACGTATAATGTATTATTTGTTTCAGGGGTACAGGCCTATGATTCATCAGTCTTAGACAATTCACAGTGCTCATCATAGTACAGAACGCTTCCATTTTAACAAGTAGACAAACCAAGGCCAGAACAGAGAGCATTGGGACTTCTGGAGGCCACTGGCTTCTTTGCCCCAGAACAAGCCTCCTGATGCACAGCTCAGGCCTCTGGACCACACGCCCTCTCCAGAGTTTTATAATAACAAAACCACACCATGCATCTTGTAGTATAGATTCTTTTCAAGTTTCTCCAAGAGAGACCCAAGTTTCGAGTGGTCACTTCCATGCCTGGGTTCTCCAGAGCCAGGGAAAGCCATGTGGTTTTCTCCCCAGCAGGACACTTAGGCCCAGGTGTTTGGCCATAGAGTAGGTGGCAGTGGGGTTTCTGCCCAGGTTCCAGTGAAATCTGTAAATTTCCTGAGTTTGTGGTTGAAACTGGTCTCCCTGGACCAGCAGTTTGACATTTTCCCCCTGTGGTGTTATATTCATGTTTCCACATTCACCATGTCAGACTGAATGAACATTGTGGTCTAACGATTTAAAAGATTTATAATGGAGTCTTGAAAATTTACTTAAGGAATATGTACTTCCCCTAGCAATAACAAATATTACTACAAATGACCATATTAAATTAAAGTAACGTGGGCATTTCTGATTTGTAGGAAAGTTAGTTAATCCTATGGCAGTTTCAGTTTCAAAATGAAAACATGGCTCTGCTTGGCCACAGATTTCCAGGCTGTTAGTCAACAATGAATGAACTCTCAGGTGACTTTTTTTTCCTTAAGAAATACCCAGTTTTCACTCTGTGTAGAAAGGCAATACTCAAAGGAAAATACCCTGAAAAATCAACCATACTTGTATCTGGCAACTTCAGAACTTATGGTAATATTTTTTTTTCTTAAACTGGTGAGTTTATAGACTGTCATTTTATTCTTTAAGCAGCTCATGTCAATACATACACTCATTTGTGTGTGTGTGCGTACACGTATATTCCACAATTTGAAAAAACGTTTTTAAACGCAAGCCACAAACCCATAAAAACGTTTACATAAGTGTATTTCAATGAGATGTATTTTAATAATTTTTAAAAGGAAAGGAAGACTTTATTATATATTCTTTATCCCTTCCCTGATTGGCTCTGTTAGGGAGTAGTCAAGGAGTCTGGTTCAAGTGCTCTTTTCTACGTTAAAAAAAAACAATAATAATAACTACACGGTGTTCTGATAAATGTTGAATAACTGACTTTTGGAGAGAAAAAAAGCCCTGATCCATGGTGTAAATACTCCCACTGTGGAACAACTTCAGTCTACCAATGTGGTGTCATTGAACAGAGTTGGGAAAAGGTGTATAGTAGCATACCATTATATGATAATTACAGCAAAGAGATAGGATATTTAAAAATATGCTTAATTATAAATTCACATAATTTAATTTTTAATAATGGGTGTTTAACAACTGGCTCGTAAGAATCCCTGAAAATTTAATGACCAGCTCTCACAAGCCAGTACAAACCCACAATAGCACGCTTCTACTACAAGATTACAACAGATCCCATTGCAAAGCAGAAAGAATTCGGGGAGGTGGGCACAGCCAGGCTTCCTCACGTCACAGCCCCGTGAGGCTACAAAGCCAGGGTCCCCCCAGGAGTCAGGCAGCCCCACCCAGCAGAGCTTGGCCGACGTGGAGAGAATGAGGCCTCCTGTCTCCCAACCCACCCCACTTCCAACATATAAACCCCCAGAGGGGTTCCCTCTACATTTCCCCACTCCCTGAGCTCTGGATCCTTGAGCCTTTTCAACCTTGAAGACCAGGACTCTGAGGCAAAAGCAAGAAAGCTCCGAGGTCTTTGACATGCCCACGGCAGCGCGGCAGAGCTGGGAGCTTTGGGTGCAGCCCTGAGGCTGAGGTTCGCTCATGCCAGTTCTGCCCCCTCGCCAGCAAAGTGACCTTGCACAGGCCGCTCCGCTTCATTTCCCAGTTAATGTGAGAAATGAGGGGTTTAGACTAGGTGCGCTTACCTGGATTTCTTCCAGCTCTGAAGTGCCCCCGTGTTGGCTGCTATTACTGAGGGCTTCAGAAAAGATGACCCATCATGTCAAAATGCATCAAGAAAAATGCAGACCACGGGGTGATGTGGCTTCCCAAGCCTGACTTCCCTCTCAGCCGTGGGAATACGGGGGACATTTCCAATAGGGACGATGGAAAGATGGGGGCTGTGGTCCTTCAAGGATGTGTCACAGTGCAGCTGCCTTCAAGATGGGAAGTAGATTTACCTGCCTTTCTGGTCAAAGCCAAACCACTCAAGTCTCACGCTCTTGGCTATACTCAGGTCTTCCTCTGCCGCATCAGGTTCTTTATAAACTTGGCTCCCCAAGGGATGCCTTGCCATTGGGAATCTGCCCATCTTTTGACAAAGAGCTGTATTGGTGGAACATTGCTTTAAAACTTTGGGGTTTAGTAGGTCTCAAAAAATAGGTCAAGTCATGGTTGATAAGTGAAGGAGGAAGAGCCAGGCAGTATTGCCAGTGAGAAGCTGGTGAATTGTAACCACTGTTCCCGAGGTGTGTACGTGTGTGTGTGTGTGTGTGTGTGTGTGTGTGTGTGTGTGTGTGTGTGTGTGTGTGTGGTCCCTGGGAATAAATCGTGCAGCTGTGTATGTTGGTATGGCAGGGTTGCCCTGATTTACAAGTTGAGCTGCGAGCAAGTTCACAACCAGCAATCCAAGAGAGGAGGAGGGAGGGTAGAGGGAGAGGAAGGTTGGCAGAAGTGCTTTATGAGTTTCATGTTTAATGCTTTTAACATGCTGTCTCGTTCTCACTTCTAGAAAGCACTTAGCAGATATAAGCCTAAAATAGATTGTTGTCCATAGCTGACCAAACTCCTGTCAGGGTGAAGGTAGGGGATGTGTGGGCACATTTTTGTGGTTTCTTATGGTTGTTTTATATCTGAGCTGTAGGAGAGTATTTTACAATAAAAGGCATGAGCTATTCTTTTTTTTTAAAGATTTTATTTATTTGACAGAGACACAGTGAGAGAGGGAACACAAGCAGGGGGAGTGGGAGAGGGAGAAGCAGGCTTCACATGGAGCAGGGAGCCCGATGCGGGGCTCAATCCCAGGACCCTGGGATCGTGACCTGAGCCAAAGGCAGATGCTTAACGACTGAGCCACCCAGGTGCCCCAAAAGGCATGAGCTATTGATACTGTTTCACTGGGGTGAGAAGACACAGAGAAGCCTGCCCCCCACCCCCACCCCACGCCTGTCTCCCTCCTCTCCTAACTCCCTCTTTTTTTTTTTTTTAAGATTTTATTTATTTGACAGAGAAAGACACAGCGAGAGAGGGAACGCAAGCAGAGGGAGTGAGGGAGGGAGAAGCAGGCTTCTGCCAAGCAGGGAGCCCAATGCGGGTCTTGATCCCAGGACCCCGGGATCATGACCCAAGCCGAAGGCAGACTCCCAACGACTGAGCCACCCAGGCGTCCCTCCTGCCTCCCTCTTTTGACAAGGGTTTCCACCTGACACCATATGTGCACCCTCTAGGCTGATTCCCAGTCAGCCAAGCCACGATCCATTCTATAGATGAGGCACGACCCAGCAGCTTTCAGAGCTATGAACATGCAGTGCCTCCCCAAGAAACTTAAGAGTTAGGTAAGGTAGACAGGATATATAGATAAAACTGTGTTATAAAGTTTTATATAATAACAACTTCCATGTTCTGAGCCACTTCCTGTATGACAGGTACTACTATCTCATTTTTTTTTAAGATTTTATTTATTTGACAGAGAGCATAAGCAGGGGGAGCGGCAGGCGGAGGGGCAGGCGGAGGGAAAAGCAGGTTCCCCACTGAGCAAGGAGCCCGATGTGGGGCTGGATTCCAGGACCCTGGGATCGTGACCCGAGCCAAAGGCAGACACTTAACCAACTGAGCCACCCAAGCACTACTACCTCATTTAATCCTTAGAGCCATCCTCTGAAGTCAGCACTATCCTGTTCATCAATGGGTGATTTTCTTTGATCACGAACATTCAGGCTCACAAGATGACCAGAAGCCACGGTGGGCACTGGGTCTCGTCAGAGGAATAGTGGGCAGAGCCACAGCTTGCCAGCAGGGTAGCATCATGCCTTCTGCCAAGTCCTCACTGGTGCAAGGTAGACAAGATGCCCCGCCGGCAAATGTGAGAGCTGCCTTGGTAGACGAGGGGTCAGAGGTCCTGTAACACTCCACGGGCATACCCCTCGGTTCCCCGCTTGGACGTACGTAGGTACAAGATCACCACTCAGGAAGCCCAGGCTCTGACTTCCTATCCAGTTTGTATAAATGGTTTCTTACTCTTCCCAGTCCAGAAGCGATTTACCAGTCAGGGGTCAGTGTGATCTTAAGGAGTGTTGACTGTTAGCATAGCTGACATACCATCTTAGCAGATTACCTGAGCTTAACCAAAGATCAAATTCTCCAGCACAAGGGGTAAAAGAAGTATGTTGACCCTTTGCCTACAGTCATTAGTCCCATTTTACGGGGAGCAAAGGTGAGGTTTAGAGAGGTTTATCAAACTTGCCTCAGGTCACATAGTAACACAAGCAGGGCTGGAGTCCCGGTCTGCCTGGCTCCAAGTCCCATACTCTTCACTAAGGTGCAAGATGCACATTTTATGTTCTACTCCATAGAGTATCTGCTTTCTTTTACCATTTTAAAAAAACTGACTTGAGGAACGCCTGGCTGGCTTAATCAATAGAGCATGCAACTCCTGATCTCAGGGTTGTGAGTCAAACCCCACGTTGGGCATAGAGCTTACTTTAAAAACAAAACAAAACAAAAAACTGACTTGAATTACCTACATTGAGAACCATTGGTCTTTTTGGAAGAAGCACTATGTCTATCCTATGGTTTTGCCCACTCCCCACCTACCATGTACCCCAATTGGAGAAGTTTGGCACTGTGCTAGTTAGTAATTCTACTTAGAATAATAGAAGAAAGCACTAGTTCTTTGCTTTTCTCTGTGAGTCCATATTTTGAGTAGAAGTTTATGGGGGGGGTGGAAAACAGTTTTAAGAACAATAGAGCCAACTTTGCATCTGAAGGTAAATGAGTACCTGGCTACCAGGTGCAAACAGTTCTGTTTTGTGGCGTTCCTTTATTTTTAAACCTTCACCATTGGGGCGCCTGGGTGGCTCAGTTGGTTGAGCGGCTGCCTTCGGCTTGGGTCTTGATCCCAGGGTCCTGGGATTGAGCCCCAGGGTTCCATGCTCGGCAGGAGGCCTGCTTCTCCCTCTCCCCCTGCTTGTGTTCCCTCTCTCGCTGTGTCTCTGTCAAATGAATAAATAAAATCTTTAAAAAAAATAAAAAATAAATAAACCTTCGCCATCTTGTAGCACAAAACCTAAGAGCTCGAGGCAAAGCATGTAGCTTTATTATCATTCAGTTCTTCATAAAAATCTGGTTTATTATATATCTAGATTGTATTGCAGAAACCATTCAAGAAATGTGCCATCCATGTTCCAAGTATAAGAGTAGACATTTTAAGATATTGTAACAATACTGTAATATTGTTTCATTGGGTATTTGATTGGCTAAGTTTTTTACGAGGCATTGGAACTATCTGTTGACTTCTAAAACTTCTTAGCATAATGAAGACAAATACTAAGAAATTTTTTAGACAGAATGTGAAATGTGTTGGGTCATTAATACCACTTTAAGTCAAATGGAGTTAATTAATGATGAATTGTATTAAAATAGAATGTAATGATGGGAGGTTGGGTACAGGGAGGACTTGAGCAAGGCCAGAGTTCTGTTTTCTTAGCCAAGGCAGTGAGCATGGGTGCCTGTTTCATTCCCTAAATGCTTTCATGCACTCTGTTCACTAGGCTTTCTGCTGCAGTTTTCAGAAATGCAGCTGACAAAGCCTGCCTTCCAATAATACAAAAAAAAAGTTTCTGGCGCCTGGCTGGCTCCGTTGGTAGAACATGCAACTCTTGATCTCAGGGTTGTGAGTTCAAGCCCCATGTTGGGCAGGGAGCCTACTTTAAAAAAAAAAAATGGTATATGTCCAAAAAAAGTTTGTTCTTTAGATGAGAGATATCATGCTGTAGATTGTTTTGAATCTTGTATTACATGAATTTATGAAATGTTATACAGTGAGAAAAGAACGGTTTGAATGTTACTAACGTAAGAGAAGTGTGGAAGGGATAACTTTGAAGTTTCCAAAGTGAAATGATCAGGAAAAGTCGCCTTTCCCTTTATGGGTAATAAAATCACAACATAAATGGATCTTTAGCCGTCATCTTCCTCCTCGTACTGCTCTCCTCTTGAATCTGCTTGGGCAGATTTACTCGTTCTATAAATGTTTATTGAGATGGACTTGGCAGTGTGCTAGCCACAATTATGGGGACTGTGTCCTTTCGTTTCAGCTAACGGTTAGGGAGACAAGACCTTCAGTCTGCCAAGAAAATTTTTAAAATTCCAAATAACAACATGAGGATCTGGAGTAGGACAAAAAAGAATCCGTTTTCAGGAGGCCACATACGTCGAGTGGCAGTGAAGCAGTACGAACAATAAATCCTGCCCACCCACCGATGGAGGAGGCCCTTTCCACCTGGAAGTGCTGGGGAACTTTGAGAATGGGTGGGCTTTCTTTGAGTTGAAAGAAAAGAGAGGACCTTCTGAGAGAGAGGAAGCCTTCTAACCCCAGGCACTGCAGCGGGTGTAGACCTAGTCTGTGTGTACAAGTTTCCCGCGAGGAGGGTTTGCCTTAGGGAGAAATGGGGCCTACCTGTGAGGAACCTGAAGACAGCTGGAAGATAATTTCATCCCATAGGAAAAGGGAATCTGTTGTAAGTCTTTGAGATTGTGAATAAGCCCCTTTTCCCAGGGTGGGGCATCTGTCAAACTTGGGGGAGCTGTCATCATTCCTCATGCTCCAGAGATGGGCCTGGTTACTCACCTTCCATTGTTGCTTCAGATTCATGACAGATGCTGCCCGCCGAGAGCAGGAGTCCCTAAAGAAGAAGATTCAGCCGAAGCTCTCGCTGACCTTGTCCAGCTCAGTGTCTCGAGGGAATGTGTCCACTCCGCCACGCCACAGCAGTGGAAGCCTTACTCCTCCCGTGACCCCACCCATCACCCCCTCCTCTTCATTCCGCAGCAGCACGCCCACCGGTGAGTGGCTCAGCCCTACCATCTGGACAGGGGTGCAGGGGGATAGTTGTTGGGGAACAGCGTGCGCATGAGTGCAATGTATGATATGGTGGGGGCAGAAGGGGGCCGGGGAGCAACGATGATTCAGACCCTTTACTGGTCTCTGTGAGTTTGTTGATTTAGTCCTCTATCACTGAAGAAATATTATTGTGTATAGTCTGTACGTGATAATGGTTTTATAGGTATTTTTCTGAGCCTTTGCCATCTGTAATGCCTGAAGTGGATTTGCTTCAGTCAGGTGGAAGAGTAGATGAAAGAAGATAGCCATGTGTTGATTATTGTTGGTGCTGGGTGATGAGTACACGGGGGTTCGTTAGACCATTCTCCCTATTTTGCTTATTTTAAACATTTTCCATAATGAATGTTAAAAAAAAAATTCTGAGTGCCTCCTGTGTGGCAGGCACTGAGCTACCATAGTGAGCCAAAGGAGACCTCATCCCCATCCCAAAGGAGGTTAGACCTAGTGGGAGACATTGGTATTGTAGGGGGCCAACGAGCACACTCTTGTCTTCCCCTCCCAGATGTAGAAGCAACTGAAAAATTAAACAGCAGCCAGAGGAAAGATCAAAATCAACTTCATTAGTGACTAAAGCCAAACTGCAGAACGGAACTTGGATCCATAACCTTCGGGCTTCTCTTAGTATGTCTTCCCTGAATTCAATTTATTTCCCAAACCACCCTTTTACATGGAGGCTGAGCAGACCCGAGTGCACCCTGCACCCTGAGAGGAGCATGCACAACCCCTCTCCCCAGTTCAGAGAGCCACTAAGTTGTTGCTCCTCCGTGGGCAGGAATGAGTAAGGACAGTCAAAGGAGGCTGGAAAGAACCCTCCTCTTCTTTTTCCCATCCATTCTCTCCATTTCCTGCCCCACAGTCGGAGTTTAGACAGGCAGTAAATAAATATAACCTTAACCATGACAAGTGCTATATAGAACTCAGTGATAAGAGAGCATCCCAACAGACTTTCAGGAAAGGCTTTCCCTGAAAGGTAAGTAGGACTCAAGTAGGTAAAGGGGGAAAGGAGGAACATCCCACCAGGGAACATTTTGCAGAAGCTCTGTGAGGAGGAGCCTGGCAGGTCCCAGGTACTTAAAGAGGCCAGCTGACCCATGTGAGGCGAGGCCAGGGCATTCGGCAGGGACCAGGGCACTGTGGGTTGATCCTGAGAGCAAAGAGAGGCCACCTAGAATCACACCATCATCTCTGTAGCATCACCCCCTTGACTGTGGCTAAAAAGTTGATTTTTCTCAGTTTGCAGCTTTCTCTTTCAGCCGTCTCCTATCAAGGGAGGTGACTACAGTAGTATTTCTCAAATTGTGTTTCAGAATATTTACTTCACAAAATAGCAGTTGGAGGGAAAGGCATTTCCTAATAAGATACGGATTTCTTTCATGCAGGGCTTTAATGCAGGCCTTGTTATTCTCCAGGGGAAGGATTTAGTAAGTTTCCCAAACTTAGTTGACTCTGATTATGGGACCTCCTTTCTAAGGGCAGTTTGGGGGACTCATGGCTGATAAGACACCATGTGTTTTATCACAATTAGGCATTTTGAAGATAGGACAGGCGTGCGAGACAGATGGATTAGAGTTCCTATCTGTACTTCTCCCTTTACACATCACTAATAATACCCACTATATAGGTTCTTGTGTGAGTTAAGTGTGAGAGCATGTGTATACCCCCAGCATTCAATAAATGTTCATCTCTGTGGTCTGGAGTTTTCAACTAGTTGCTTCAGGAACAGAACCAGCGTCATTCTCCTGTAGAGGATGAATTGGCTCATTTGTGTCAGGCATTTGTCCATTCCTTTACACAGGTCACCATATTTCCCTTATATTTTATTCTGTGAAGATATACTTTCCAGGATCTTAGTGTAATATTTGCTATGTAAATCTAAGGAATGCTATGAGACCATAGTATAACTCTGTGATTCCCCTTTTCTGGGTATTTCTATGAATATTTATTCATATATAATATGAATTATGGGGGCAGTTTTATACCAGAGAGTGTTTTATACCTGACTTAATGTGGAGTGACTCGTGGCCAACACCAGATAACCATGACTGCCCCAATTAGTAATGGGTGCCATAGAACCCCATGAAAATAGACAGTTTAAAAGTGAGAGTTTATTATTTTTCATGTAAGAATGTTTGGAAGAAATGGAATCATTTCCTTTCCCTCAGACATAAAGAAATCTTTCTGACACCTTGCCTATTTTAACAATTTCCCACTGAGAGAATTAATTTATGTTGTGGTAAAGATGTATCATTTCAGTCTTGTCAAGATCATTGGTAACTTATTTGCTACTTGAAGAATATTCCATGTAAACATCAAAAATTAGGGGAAATGGTTGCTTAAACCTCTATCCTATACAGTCTTGATTGTGTACATTTTTCAGTGTTTGAAATGTTATTTTACCTGTAGTTAGATCAGCTTATTTTGCCTGACTAATGTGGTTTCTTCGTTCACTTTCATTGCCAAGTTATAAATAATATTCCAAGTTTCTGCCTCCTAAATTCACTCTTCCAAGTTCCACATTTAAGGTGTATTCCAGGTCCAGAAGTAATAGTCCCTCTTGTAGAAAATCTCATTTATAAAATAGTCTTTAAAATATACTGTCTTGACTGAATTAGAGCTCAGCTTTATCCTGGAATTTCAAGTATTTCTCAGGTATTCTTCGACCTAATATTTATTTTGCAATTTCTAAATCCTCGGAGACTCTTCTTGCCTCATCTTTTTCATTTTCTATCCTAAGTTGTTTTGTTTTTTTGAATATATATTTATCTCTGGGTATATGTAAATATAAAAGAAAGTATTCACTTAAGGAAAGTTAGAATGGCTTAAATCATGAGTTAGCAAACCTTTTCTGTAAAGGACCAAATAGTAAATATTTCATGCTTTCTAGGCCCTGTGGTCTCCGTTCCAGCAACTCAATCCTGCCTTGTAGCTTGACAGCAGCCGTCGAACTCTATAAATGAACGGGCATGGTGTGTTCCTTCAAAACTAGAAGTTTTTATAAAACTTTATTTATAAAAACAGGCCAGTTTGGGGGCGCCTGGGTGGCTCAGTCGTTAAGCGCCTGCCTTCGGCTCAGGTCATGATCCAGGGGCCTGCTCAGTGGGAAGCCTGCTCCTCCCTCTCCCACTCCCCCTGCTTGTGTTACCTTTCATGCTGTTTCTCTCTATATATCAAATAAATAAATAAAATCTTTAAAAAAAAAAAAAAAGCCAGTTTTGGCTCACAGGCCATAGTTTGCCAACCCCTGGTTTAAATCATAAAGATATGTAATTTAAAGATCAACTTCATTAAATTCCCTGCAAATAAAGTGTCAAAAGAATTCATACCCATCTCCTTAGAAGTAATAATTACTAAGGGGGAAAGACAGCTAACATTTGTAGAGTGTTTATTATATGCTTACTGTATATTTGATTATGATGTTTTTAATCCCAACACCAGCTCGACTGAGACATTATGATTCCCATATGCAGATTAAAGAAATAGAGGGTTTAATAAGGTTAACTTCACAAAGCCCCATGTCTGTCTATTCAAAAAATGTGGTCTTTCCAGTGTACTTGCACTTTCCACACTAAGACCTTTTAGAAAACTCTTATTAGACACTTTAGCCATCTAGCTGCTCCAGTTACCAGTTTGACAGTTCAATCCCAAAATACAACAGCATGTTAAGATAACGGGAACTGTGGTTCACTTTCATTCACAGAACTCCCATTCTACCATTCAAATAGTAGAGAACTAACCACTTTAGTTTAGCCAGGGTTTTCTTTAAGGATGAGCTGGAACTGATTCCAGAGAGCCAGTTGTTAAATATTCAGGTTTGCAAACCCATTGTTAGAAGGATCATCTTTAAATCGGCCATAGTGGGACCATTTACACCAATCAAATTGGCAACTGCTACCTATCAGCACCCGACCCCCACCCCGCCCCCCCACTCTCTACCGTTATACCAACGGTTTACCCTTTCAGTAGTTATCAGATTAATCTTACTTTGTTATTCAAGGGATCATGGTCCTAATTGTGTCTGCGAATAAACCTAAAGCAAACCTCAGTCACCAATAAATAACGGCCGTTTCAAACAATGGATTGCTTTGCAGTCATTCACAGCAATGTTTAGGTGACTATACACGGAAAGGTTTTCACATTATTGGGTTACAAAACCACATGTGCAGCATGATCCCAATTTTATTTTTTTACTCTAAAAAAGTTAACTGTGGTTATCTTAATATGATAGGAAAATGGATGTTATTTTCTCCTTTCTCTTTTTTTCCCCATTTACTAAGATGAGTCTGTTTTACTTCTATAACTACAACTGTTTAGTGCATATAACGGGAAGATATAAACAGGATTATTGATGGCTCCCTACCCTCCAAAAAAGAGTTTAATGAATTTATTTTCTTCAAATTAATTTAATTATCTTTTCTGGAGGAGGGAGGAGGTCATCCTATAGGATATAGCTTTTGCAGATTGTATTGGTTATCAGTGCCTGTAAATTAGTTAAGAAAGTAATTTCTCCCCCCACCCTGACCCCCACCCCCATATTTGCCATGAATCTCTTAAAACAGTGACTCTCCATCAAAATCACCTGGAAGATTTTTGTAATTTTTTTTTAAATTTTACGTAAACTCTATGCCATGCATGGGGCTCAAACTCACGACCCTGAGATCAAGAGTCACGTGTTACTGACAGAACCACCCAGGCACCCCACCCCCACCCACCCAAACCTGGAGGATTTTTAAGCTTGGGCTCCATCCCTGAAACTGATTCATTATGTGGGTCGGGCTTGGGTACTGGGAGTTTTTAAAAGCTCTCTCAAACTAGATCATTCTAACCTATAGCCCAAGTTGGGAAAGTGCTCTTTTAAAACGTGATCCGTCTAGTTGTCATAGCTGTGTCTTTTCTGGCTTGGGTTAACATATTTCCACCTTGCCTGGAGAAAGGTTAGTGTAGTCTACTTGCTAGGACTTCAGAGGTGGGTCCAATGGGACTGAACGGATGCTCATTTATGTCTTAATGGAGAAGCCATGGAAAGAGTTGGCTGGATTTCTGGTTATAATAGCATTGCATAGTCTCTCCTGGAAAATATTTGTATATATGTTTTGGCCCACTCAGGGGCGGGGGGGTAGGAATTCAAACATTAAACCAGAGAAAGGCACCCAAGGAAATTAAACCAATGTTTTGTTTTCTTGTTTAGGGTCCCTATAATGAGTGTGAAGTCACAGATAATATCTATTAATGCATAATTTGAGTTTTTATGTTGTGTTACTTCACTTCGTATTTCTGTGTCTCCTGCTATTTGGCCTTAGAGTAGACCCTTAACACTCCTTTATGGCTTTTGCAATAAGCTGTTCAGGTTAAAAGATTTTAAAATTTCCAGGAGTTCCTGATCCACAGCAGGTCTTTTTAAAAAGTATTAATTTTTCTCTCAGGATGGAAATTACACTGCAATATAGACTTCTACAACTGATAAAATTTTACTTGACATTTAGAAACTATTTAATAAATGGAGTTGAGGTAGACTCTCCCCACCCCTGCCATGCCTTTAGTTTTAGAAGACAAAATAATCTTAAGTAGGCTTAATAGAAGCAGAAAATCTCAGAGAAAGATAACTGAGGTGAGGTCTAAACTGACACCCCCCCCACCCACCCACCCACGGAGGGGGAGGAAAGAGAAGGGAAAACCTCAAAGAGAGAAATCCTGTTCTGTTTCATGGTGGAAAATGAGAAAAGAAAAGCAAAATATTTCAGCGTGACTGAATTTTGTGACCTACTTATGAATCCCTGAAGCCATGGTTTGGTCTTTCTCACAGGTTCTGCCCTAAAGAGTTGAGTATCGAGACCATGCCGAAGAAACATTCCCCAAAATCTTCCTATTAAGAAAACGGCATCGATTTACATTTCCCTTTTCATATAAAGGTGTCATCTTGTTGCTGGAGAATGACAAGATGTTGCTGTATTATCTGGCCTGCATTATGTTCAAGTCACTAACACACCCTTTCCTGGCCCATGGTTTTTTTGCTCGTTTGTTTATATTCTAATTTGGTCTAATCATTGTTCTTTCATCTTTTTTGATTGACTCGTAAAAACCTCTGTCCTGCTTCCTGAGGGTCATGCTCCAATCTTGAGCCTAGTTCTGCTTCCTTCCCCACCATCTTATGTGGCTACTTGTTTTTCCTCTCCTCTCGCCTCTCAAAGTGTTGGTAGAGTAAGGATGGCAACAACGAAGTAGTATTTCAATTACTTTTCCGTAACTACACAATTTACAAAAAACCTCCCTAAACAAAACTCTTTCTTGACTGGAAGAAAACAATCAAATCAATGGTGATCTGTAATAATAATAGATTAGACCTTTATAGTGCACAAAAGCATTTGCATTCACCATTATCAACCCCACTTTAAAGACAGGAGAAACTGAGTCTTACTTAAATGATACCTTGCCCAAGTTCAAGTGGTTCCCAAATGGCATAGCCACTGTTTTCCACAGCACCAGGACTGGGCATCTTTTCATTCGACACAATTTACTAAGTATCTATTTTGGTATAGGTGCTGTGCCAGGTGTTGTGGGTACAGAAAAGCATAAGGCATAGCTCTTGTGGATTAGAACTTAGGTCTTTTAGTAGAAGCCAGTCATACACATGTAGGACAGACACGTAATGAACATGACATAAACACAGATGGCCTAAATTATCAGCATGGGTGATTAGTAAGACAAGAGCGATACAGACGGCGTCATTCCCTCTGTGCTGTTTTAGCACCGTTACACGCTGTATATTCACACCCATAAATATGTCTTAGACACTGTAAGGCAAACGTACGTTCCAAAGGAGTTGGAATGAGGTGAGATCAGTGGGAAAGTGACCTGGGGCAGACAGTTTTCTATTCCATGATCATTAGCGAATGTCAGCTTAGGGAATTTTAGTGATCAGACCTGGATATGTTAACAAAAGGTGTTAGTGAATCTGGGGTTTTCTGAGTCACCTTTCAAAACTCTGGGAGTGTAGCAGTAAAGGCGTGAGAGCCTTAAGCATCAGAGGGATCTGACTTCAAATCTCGGTTCTGCTGCTGGAGAGAGTGTTGGCCTTAAATTTTTCCAAGTCTCAGTTTTTTTATCTGCGTGTGGGAGGCAATACTGTCTCACTGTGAAGATGAACAAGATAGAGGGATAGAAAGATCCCCTTGAGTTAACACGGTCTCTGCTGAAGCCACCAGCTCAGAAAGGACATTGACTTTGGAAGGGCCCGACTCTGCATAAGACTCTGCAGGGGTATAGAAGCCCCATATGTTCAGGAACTGTCTGCTGGCAATGGTGGGAACGGCCAATGTAGGCCGGCTAGTTAGGGCTGCTTGAAGTAGCTGAATCGCACGTTCAAAACAAAGAAAGCACTTTTTGCTCTTAACTGAATCCTGCCCTTTCGGGCAGACAGTATTTCACCAGCCCTGGCCAGGACCACTCGTGCATGTTTATTTTTGGTCTGCTCTAACCTCAGAAAAGGCTGGTTCCAGGAATGTGCATTACAGGTGGTATTTGCTAATGACCTGCTCTGGGCAGAGACACATTTTCTGAAGGAAGGGGGGGCGGGGGTTCCTATCTGAAAACAAAAAAGATGCTATATGTTATTAATATGGGGCATTTAAGATAACTACGACCAGGGATGGTAGAAGTAAAGAGTTAGCCGGTTCACAGATTTTTAGATCTTGTTTTGTTATTTTAGTAAACGTAATAATAATAGCCCTTTTAATTGTGGAAATTCAAAGCACTATGAAAATGGAATGTTGAATGTTTCTAACAAATACACTCCTTACGAGCTCTGTCCCCCCACTTGTTGAAGGAAATGGCCACACAGGCCCAGCCACCACCGCAGTCAGAGGCAGGGGGCACCCACCTTGAGCTTCTTTTTCATTTTCAGGGCCCTTTATGATGTGGTGGAACTACACATTGCACTAATAAGAGATCTCTAGGTCATAGGGCCACATAAAGGTCATCTCAAGGTCTTTAGGACCAGGTGAATTTTGGCGACAGCATCTTGGAAACTCCCTGCCCTCCTTCCTGTGAAGGGCAGAGAACATCCTCAGAGCTGCCCTGAGGAGGGGTGAGAGCATCAGATGTCACTGTTCCTCCACCCAGCTGAGGGGGGGCGAGACACGCGGAGACCACATAGCTTCCTCAGGGCTCCAAAGCCAAAGTGAAGTTGGCCTGGCAATTCCACTCCAGGAATTTAGGGTAGTGAAACCATGTCCACAAAAGACAAGTACAAGGATGCACAGAGAAGCTTTATTCACAAGAGCCCCAGATGGTTAATTCACTTGTCAGTAAATGGATAAACAAATCGTGATCTGTCCATACAGTGGAATACAGATTTAGGAATAAATAGGAACAAAGTAACGTTACACGAAAAAACACAGGTGAATCTCAAAGAAAAACCTTCCACTGAGTGAGAGTAGGGAGACGCAAAAAAGTACATAAGAAATTCAAGTACGGGCAAACCAATTTGTGGTGACAGATGTCAGAACAGTGGTTGACTCAGGGAGTGTGGAGAGAGGGGTGTGTACACAAGAAAACTTTCTGATGTGATATGGTCCATATCTTGATTGAGATGTTGGTTACACAAAGGGATCTGTTTGTTTGACTTCTCAGTTATACGCTTGAGATCTGTGCACTGCACTGTGGATGTACTTGCCTCAGTTAAAAAAGAATTGGTGGCCCCGGCAGAAATGAGGAACAGGAGCCCACAGCTTCCACCCACTGCTTGAGCGAGCAAATAGCGTTTCCTGTGCTGTAAACAATCCATTTAAGAACAAGGAAGTAAATACATGCAGTCCTTTGAGTAATAAAATCTCTGGAATTTCCTCTCCATTGAAGACTGACAGTAAGTGGAATCCCTTATTCTCAGCTTTCTTAGGAGCCCTGAGGAATCAATAGGATGGTCAAAACAATTGTAATACATACTAGATGAAGAAAAAGCGGGAAGAAAAGAGGAAAGAAGAAGAGCAAGCAGAGCTAGGTGCCAAGCGCTTTGTTTTAGGTCACAGTTAGAATTGGTTAATGACTAAAAGGATTCCTGATAGAAAATTCTAGCATCAGGATCTTCCAACAGCCAAAACGTTGCTCCCCATGAGATAAAAGTGCTTCATTATGTTGAGAAATTTTCAGGGAAGAAAATTAAAGCAGCTCAGTTCTATCTTCTGAAACTCTAAATAAACCCAGTTTCTATCACGGGCAATCACGCAAAAGCAGCTTATCTTCGGATGTAGTATTTGCAGTGACAGAGGTATCTATAATTTACCTTCTAAGGAAAATATCTTTGAAGCCTACCATTTTAGCAATACCTTGCTTAATCATGTACGCTTAGTTATAAACCAAAATTTCATCTCTCCTATTAACTGTGTTTAATCAAACTAAAAAAAATATGTCCACTGTTAAGAATTCCCACAAGAAATCTTAAAAGTCTTGACAGTCCTATTTCTCCTCCTGCTGGAAACAGTTCGTGGCAAGGCTTTGGCTCTCAGTCCGAATTGCTTTTTCTTTTGGCCCAGCAGGGGTCTCTGCACTGGCCAAAAAAATATCAGGAGCGATCACAAGATAAAGTTAATTTAAAGGGCACTCCTGAAGACTGCGCTGTGCTCCCCCAGCCCCCCTACCCCCCCCAAAAAAGAATGCAGTCTCTTGAAGCCAAGATCCTGAGCTCACTCATATGCCGGCACCCATCAGGGCACACTTCTCAGTAACTTTCCTTTGAAAGCAAGTTCCAGAGCCGAAATAGGAGTGCTAAAGAGAGCAATGGATTGTAAGCCTGGAAAACTGGAAACGTGAATAAACAAACAGATGAGCGGTTCCCCCAGACACCTCTACTGCAAAAGTGATGGGGATTTAACACTTGATGAATCTGTAGCCCGGCCAAATGTCTGTGTTTCCAAAGAAGGCTTTTCTTTTCCCTCCCATCTAAAATATAGCATCTTAAAGTCAGAGAAGCCCTTTCATCTTCATGGGTATCACAGCAACAAACTTATTTTAATGTCTTTTCCATGTGGGTCTAGTTTTCAGAATAAAATGATCCCCAGGCACATCCAGCTGCACAGCATTAAAGAATCTGCAGAAAAATGGGAAAGCATTAAGCTAATTTGTTCCTGCTAAAAAGACAGTCAAGGTACAGATTCTCTCAGCTCCTGTCCCAGGGCTTTGTGTGGACTTCCTGGAGATGCACTAAAAAGAAAGCAGTATTTGACAGGAAGGGAGAAAGGCTGCTGGACCCTCTCTGGTGCCAGGGACACAGAGGTTTCTAGCAGCTTGCCACCAAGCTTACATTGTTCCTCCTTGGAAAACTGGTTGCTGGTGTTAATATATATCCATGAGACCAGAAATGAGTTGGCTTGATCTTACCAGAACGAAGATGGGTTTCACACTCCACTGGACTCACTAAGTTTGTTTGTTTGTTTAAACGTAGCCAGTTCATGGTCTCTTTGGCATGGAAACACACATCAAAAATCATCCCCGAGAAACTGAAGTTGGTTGGGGGACAACTGTGTAGGAATCTGAGATTTAACTATGCCATGATGTGCTATGTTTTCCACGTAGGCACCCAATTACTGCTTTTTTTTTTTTCCTAAAGGCAAAAAAGGCAGCCAAGCTAGGCCTAAGAACAAGTCACTCAGAGAAACTGTTCTTCCTCTCGTCAAATAATTTTGAATAAAGTAGATAAAGTAGCTAGAGAGTGCCTGCCATTGTTAACCAGCTAAGATGTCTCTTTACAGCCTGGGTCTTGGGGGGGGGGGGGCTTTTTAGTTTTAAAATAGATACCTTTTTCGGAATTGCCATAATAACAAGAAATACGAAATAACAAGAAAAAAACGTGTAAAGCAGATTCCTCTCTTAGCAAATAGTGAAAAAGGTGTTTTCTGTGTGAGATTTCTCAAGCTGTCTATAGGCTATGTAACTGCATAGTTAAAATTCCAGTCATAAAGTTTGACAGGAAAACAATTGCATAGAACCTTAAATTCAGGGGTGGAAAGACCTCAACCTGCTTTTCCATTGGCCGCTGTGCCCTTTCTATCTGCCAGGGAGAACCATGTGGCGTTATTTAGGCTGACCTGTACAGTCAAACACGAGGACCAGTGCCAGGCACTCCATTCTGGCTGATGTTTTGGGGACACACCATGATCCTGTACCTTGAACAGACCCCCATACCATCCCCTTACGTGACTACTTTCTAAAATTACATGAAGTTCTGGAGCATAATCATGTTGAAAGTCTCATCCCATGGAAAAAAAAAAAGTCTCCCTAAAATTCAACTCAATACAGTTAATTTTGGCAGAGCACTCAGATGCTATGAACAGTATTTCACTGCCATTAAAAGGAAATAGTCTTTGAAAAAATTATTTAATTAAAGCCACTTGGTTTCAGGAATATATGTGTGTGTGATTTAGAATATGCTATGTTGTACCTAAAGGAAATTATTTTCTTAAGACTAACAAAACTTGACAAATCATTAACTTTTAAAAGCGTAAAATTAAAACGCTGCAGCTCAGTTGCAAGTGACCTGCCAGAGGGGCCTGGCCTGGAGTCGGTTGTACCAGGCTAGATGGAGTCCTCCCAGCACCTGTGGACAACGCAGCACAGCCTGGGGGGTTGGATGCTTTTTGTTTCTATTTTCCCCCTGGAAATGAATAAGCCCCTTTTGGAAACTAAAACCATAAAATTAAAATTATGAAGTAACTGCAAATATAAACATTGGGATTTTAAAATTCTCTTCAGAAATAAATCCGAAGTTCTGGGATAACTACATAAGAAGCTTGCGTTAACAGAACCATGCATACGCCATTGGTAATTAATACAGGGTACTTGGCAAGTACACAGCAAATTAAAAGTTCAGTAGAATCCAGTTAACACACATGTAAATAATCTACAGAGCCGTGTTTCCTAAAATGAATCGGTAATAAATTTTCCAAAAAGGATTTCTTTTTTTTGCTTCTCTACAAAGATCTATTTCCTGGCATCATCAGAAGAGGAAGGTTTGCCAGGACTAGAAAGCTCGTCCTTTGTCACGTGGGAGCCCTTGAGCTAAAGCTATTGATGTGGCACCGTGAAGAGCTGTAATTCTCCCTTTAATTCTGTCAAGCAAGGAAGGCAAACTGGAAAATAAATTATGCTATATTTAAACTTGACAGGAGCTTCATGTTCACGGTAGCAGTCACTCTTAAAAATAGCATCTCACAGCCTCCTAGAATTTCTGTTCACTTTGTCTGTATTTTCTATTATATGATTATATATTTTGGGAAGATGACAAGAGTCAAAAGTGAGTGGTTATTTTCTCAGAACATTTTGCCTCTTTTGTAATCTTTGAGAAGGTGGCAGTTTATGGCTCCTTCAGAGCAATGTCAGGTTCTTGTCTTGAAAGCATTCTGAGTGACCTGAATTTATTAACATAATAAACCGTATTGTTACTTAGGTGCCCAATTAATAGTTGTCATCGACAGAGGAAGATACGAATCAGGTCTGCATGCTGGTTCTTTACAGTCTTGTGTAGTAAACCGTCTTCCCTGGGTTCATGATGCTCGCCATCTGGAACTCTGTGGCTTGAAGTTAGTTCAGGTGACCCCAGCACGGTGTTATTGCGTCTGAGGCCTTGGGCTTCATTCCCATATGGGCCAATTGACTTGACTGCATCCCAGGACCATGAACCATGCCCTTGATGCTAGCTGAATGTCAAACAACGGGTAGTATGGTCCCTCAAAATCTCTCCGGAAAGAGATGGTGAAGTTATGGTAAACACATGGGGGCAGATCAGGTTCTCAAAGAGTTGCTCTCTCCTCTGGCTTAGCCCAAGGGGATGTGAAAATAAGATTATGTAGAAAACAATTCAAAGTGCCTGTCTCTGAAATACTCTGAATGACCTCAATTTAGCTGTAACATGTTCATCTTCCCAGTCTTTGGTGTTTGGTACCAGTGTCTTTGGTATATTCAAAAGAATGGGAGACTGACAAAGATGAATTGGTAAAAGTAAATGTCTTAAAACTGGGGAGGCCTCAAACCATTGGTACTTGTTGCCGAGAAAGGACAGAGATTCTATAGCTTGGGTGAAGAGAGTCAGTTCCACTTCTTGCTCCCCCTAAAATGATGGTCAGAGGAGCGTGCAACTCGTGATCTCGGGATCTTGAGTACAAGCCCCATGTTGGGTGTAGAGATTACTTAAATAAACTTTAAAAAAATAATAAAATAAAATGATGGTCAGAGATGGGAGAACAGCTCCATTCCCTCCTTCATCGCATGGGAGAGAGTTCTTGGAAGAGAGTGGCAGGTGGGTGATGCAGTGGTTTTATTACCTAAGTTGTCATCTCTTAACACCCCTAAAATTAGGAGGTGCATTTCTGCCCCAAACTCCTCCTGACTGAGGAAAGCAAAGGAGGCAGGCCAGCATGGCATAAAAGAGCATCAGATGTAGGCAGCCATCATCTTGGCTGTTGTAATTGTAAGTTGTCACCAGCATGAAAAAAAAGGAAAAATAGGGTGCTTCACACTCAGTAGGTGTAAGCATTGCCTGGGGAAACTTAGTTTCATGTGTGAGTATGTTGAGTTTTGTGCTGTGATATAAAATGTTATTTTTCGCTGGATCGTGGTCAGAAAATTTGAAGGACAGTGTTACAGGCTCATACAAGCGGAATGACAGGCTCAAGCTCCTGTCGCCAAATTGGGTGAAAGCAAAGTCCAAGCTTCCTGTTCCTACTCATGTCCTTTCCGTCTCCATCATACTCTAGCCACTACGAAATAGGAGTGTGTTTTCGTAGCCAGTTGTGTTTGAATCAGAGTTCTCCCCTCACGAGACCTTAGCCGACTGTAGCCATGTGATGCCTTCTGGACCTGCAGATCCCAGAACATTCCCAGACTCCCATCCCCAGAACAAGCACAAGGTCCTTTACTAGAGTTTAGCCACAAAGAGGAAGAAAAATGCTTTTTCTCTATTTGCTTTTTTTTGGGGGGGGGGCATGCTAGAAGTTTCTCCTTTGTTTGATCAGTTATCCGTCCTCCGGAATAACTGAGCACTTAGCTTGCAAGACCGTCACTGGGTCCATCAGGATGACGTCCTGGTGGGAAAAGGTACAGTCTATACCCTAAGCAACTCAACGGGAAGGAGAAGAGACTGTGTCCCAACAGATAAGAGGCCAGTGAGAAATCTGTATCCATGCCAGAGGATAAGAGAGCAGAGCAGAGAAGGCCCCTGTGCTGGGCAGGCGTGGTCTGGAAGGGCTTCTGGAGAAAAGGATCTCCTCCTAGAACTTGTTTTGCATTTGGATGTGACCCCCAGGAGTCCAGGCCTTGAGTTCCCTTCCCAGAAGCTCGTTTTTCCTCCCGGATAGGTAGCTAACCAGAGTCCCAGGCTTTCTAGACAGGTGTTTTCTCTTGGCTCCGTCCTGGGGTAGGTGAAAAGGATTTCTTCCAAGTATCACAGGAGCACGTACAACCACCCACCTCTATCAGTCCCGTAAAACCTGAGGTGAAAATAGTTGTGAGTTCCTCTGGGTTTTAGCACCACATTGAAGGTATTTTGGGTGTTTAAGGTATTTACCCCCATACCCAGTCCAGACCACCGGATCTGTATACACTCTCTTCTAACGGTCTAAAGATGCAGAGAAAGCCAAAACAACCTACGTAGAAAACATAAAGCAGAAAGGGGGTCAGCATTCCCCTATTTCTCCAAGAAAGCCCCGCCTTCTCAGAGCTCTGAGCAGCCTTCATTCTTCATCCTCCCTTGTTACCTTGAGTTGATTTTTCTCGCTAGGGCTCTTGTCCCCTTTTCCTGTCCTTGTTTTGACAGGGAAGAAAATAAACGTAGTCGGTGATAAAGCTGGGAGTACCGGCTCTCCAACCGCAGCCTCTGCCAAAGGCCAGCATCCTCTCAGTAGCCTGCCCTTCCGAGTGGTGATTAGTAGTATGGGAATTTTTACAGTAACCTCCCCGAGGAGCAATTTCACCAAAGAGTAACCCTCTTGTCTAGACCGTACAAACCCATAAAGTCATCACTAGCTGGGATTTCCATGCTACAAAGCAGCAGGAGAAAAGAGTGCCTCTAGTCTTGAAGGGCTTTCAAGTATAGAGCGCCCATTGTGGAGACCTGCCGTCCGCCCCAGGGCATGGACCCCCGTCCGGGAAGAGTAATGGAAACTCTCCCACTGACTCCGTCAACCAAGGAAAGACACCCAGCTTGTGATTTCTGCTTTATTGGCATCTACACATCTCCTTGCATGTTAAACCTAGTACACTATCTGGGATTTTATTATTACAATTTATTTTTGAGAATGATCCAGCTGTGCCTTTTACTTTCTTGCTTGCCAAAGCTAATTATTAATTAGTGAGATAAAAGCAGTTTAATGCTTGACATTTTAAGAAACAAGGCTGGCAGAACTTACCCAGAGAGAGAAAGAAAAAGGGTTCAGACTTTTAACCAGGTGTTCCTTCCACTTTAGGGACTTAGCGAAGTGTGGGCAGTTGTAAGGACAATCGTGTTAGTGACACTGGACAGTGGAAATGTGCCTGCTGGAGGGAGAAGGGCCGAAAGGGTAAGGTGTGTCCTGAGTCGCCAGAGTCTCCCCTGAGTAGAGTGGAATCGGATGACTGAACTCTGTAGCCAGTAGATTGTTCTTTTAAGAAAGGATGTTTGTTTTTTAAGTAATCTCTACACCGAACATAGGGCTCAAACTCATGACCCTAAGATGAAGAAAGAGTCGCATGTTCTACTAACTAAGCCAACCAGGCGCTGCAGAAATATTGTTAAAACACAGATCACCTAAGGAGGAAAACAGATCAGGAGATAGGACTTACGGAATAAAAGAGTTATGAAAACAGTTGAAGAAAGACCCTCTGACTCCTACCCCAGCTTGGCAAGGGGCATCAGAGTTAGCCTGTGGTGTGCCCACCTGGAGGAATGAGAAGAATAATGTTAGGAGTTCCTGGGGCACTCAGTCCGTTAAGCATCTGACTTTTGATCTCAGCTCACGGTCGTGAGTTCAAGCGCTGTGTTGGGCTCCATGCTGGGTGTGGAGTCTACTTAAAAAAAAAAAAAAAAAAAAGGAATAACAATGGCAGTCACCATGTGGGGACGCCTAGAAAGTGCTGTGCCCTTTGCTAAGCACATTTTTCACATCCCCATTTTATATTTGAATGGAAACTGAGAGGTCAGAGATGTTAAGTAACTTGCCCAAGGGCACGCTGTTAATAAGTTTGGGTGCCTGGATCTTAACCCAGGTCTGCCTTTCTCCAAAGCACGCTCCTGGTTGCTCTCCTCTGTGACCCCTGGAAATGTGAAATATGAAATATGATTCAGGCTTGAAGCCTCGCCGCCATCATGAACGACACAGTAACTATCCGGACCAGGAAGTTCATGACTAACTGACTACTTCAGCGGAAACAGATGGTCATTGATGTTCTTCACCCTGGAAAGGCAACGGTACCTAAGACAGAAATTCAGGAAAAACTAGCCAAAATGTACAAGACCACACCAGATGTCATATTTGTGTTTGGATTCAGAACCCATTTTGGTGGTGGCAAGACAACCGGCTTTGGCATGATTTATGATTCCTTGGATTATGCAAAGAAAAGTGAACCCAAACACAGACTTGCAAGACACGGCCTGTATGAGAAGAAAAAGACATCAAGAAAACAGCGAAAGGAATGCAAGAACAGAATGAAGAAAGTCAGGGAGACTGCAAAAGCCAACGTTGGTGCTGGCAAAAAGAAGTGAGCTGGAGATTGGACAACAGAAGGAGTAAAGATGCTGCAGTGGCTTTATCTGTGGTGGTTGTGCAGATTTTTCGTGAGAGGATCAATAAACTAAGAATGTTAAAAAAAAAAAATGTGATTCATTTGTGTGCCGTTCAGAAGTACTCAGTATACCCTGTTCCTCTAGGATGACTCTTTTCCAGGAATAACTAGGAGAGGTATTCTTGTTAGTACACAGAACAAACATTTGAGTGCTTCCTCTGTGCCAGACGTATGTGCCAGGATAAAAGCCATAACCCCCATCCTCAAGTAGCCCAGAGACAAGTGGGGAAGAGACAGATGATGAAACCCACACAGGATGCTAAGTTCCTTGATGGAGACAAGCTTGGCGTGTACATAGAAGGAAGGGACACCTAGTCCAGCCTTGAGGGAGGAGTCACGGAGGACTCCTTGGAGGCAGTGATACTCACTCTGAATTTTAAGAATCAGTACCTCTTAGATGAAGAAAAAGAAAGAGGGTGTATGGTTCAGATGGGTAAGGAGGGAGAAAAATGCCCAGTTGGCAAGTGTTGGCCCTTTTTTCGAAGTATAACGGGAGGCCACTGGAGGATTTTATACAGGGGAATGTCATGGTTTGCCTTAGATTTTTAAAAGATGATTCTGACTGATGAATGGGTGCTGGAGAAAGGGCAGTTGGTATCTACTGCAACCCTCCAGGAAAGGTGGCAGCGATAGAACCAGGGCATAGGGTGGAGCTGTGGAGGGATGTGGGGTGTTGGGAGGTAGAGCCTACAGGAGTTACAGGAGGAGATGGAGAGTAAAAAGGCAGGAGTGACTCCTGGGTTCCTTGTCGGAGCAGCTGTGAGTGGGTGGTGGCACCATTTCCTGGGCATGGTGGGGCAGGGACAGGTTTTCAGGGGCAATATACAGTCGAGGACTGTCTCTTTCAGAACCAAGACATGATCGTAAATCATTGACTACCTCTGTCATGATAGACTGTATTTCAGTAGTTCCCCAATTTTTCCTGGTCTGGGAGCATCCTAAAAATATGGATCCCTGGGATCCACTCTAAATTTAGTCAAATGTGAGGGAGAGAGCCGGGAATTGGGAGCTTCTAGCAGTTTCCAGGTGATTCTAGCACCGCCAGCCCGGCATCAGGCCAGAGACCTAGTTTGCAAGCCACTGCTGTTTCATATTTGCCAAGGCCAGTCGTGATGACCTGAAGGCTATTTGAGCAACATTCCTGTCCAGATGCAAAACCCCTGTCATGCCACACCATCTCTCCAGTTTATTGTTGCCCGCTGAACTACTAGCAATTTTCCCAGATAAGTCATTCTAAAATTAAAGGAAAGGTTTGCTGGCTGGCCTGACTCAGGCTGTGCTTCTTTGATGTTTCTTCCCTCGATGTCAGGCACATTTCTAATAAGTGGGGAACCTTGAAAGAATAGCCTTTTCCTAAATGACAGGAATGTTCCCATATACTAATGTTTTTCATAAGGACCTAAGGCTCAGATGTCTGTCTGAATGATCTGATCCTCATAAATTGGTGGATTGGTTCTGGAAATCCCATGAGCCTCGGTTCTCTCAAGAGATTTATGGCACTTCCCGCTCTTGTTGAGGCCAGAAGTAACATCATAGCTCCCTCAGCACTTCTGGTTTTCGTTCCTGAAGGGGCGGCGAAGGAAGGGAGAGGTGCGCTGAACCAATACCACTTCGAAAGAAAACCATCTAGACCAAAATCTCAAAAAAAAAAGGCCTCATGCTCTGCTAAGAGTGTAACAGTTTTCTGCCCTCTGGTCTCCCCTCCCTGGGATTTTCCCATCACCTTTACTCGAGTGGGTCTGGGGTGTGCGAATGGGGCCAGAGCTGGCTCATGGGCACCTTCCAAGGTGAGGCCATGTTTTAAGATACTTCCAAAACAGTGTTAAAACTGATAGGTAGCAGCAGTTAATTCCCTCTTGGCCTGACCAAGAAAAGGGACTAATGAAGACTACCCTTCTAGTTAGAACCCACACCGGGCAAATCTGTTTAACCAAATTACGCATTATATTGGTGATAGTGAGTATATGAGTGTCGCTCACACAATAATGGCATCAAAGCATCTGCATCTACCTTAGCAGCAGCATGTCAGATAAGAATCAAAAGATGTTCCACCAGCTCTCTAGAATATCGACAACCAAGGAACTGGATCTGATGCTCTTCCTGGAAGACCCAGTTCTGAGTGCCGCAGGGAGGGGATGAAAGATGAGAAAAGAATCCCTGCCCTCCAGGGGACCAGAATCTAGTTGCAGAGTAAGGCAAGTGTGTAAATAAAGCTCCTGGAAGACCCTGAACCTAAGAGCCTAAAATCAAGTGTTGTAATTGTCAAAGAAAGGAGCAGTCCCTTCTACTTGGGAACAATCCAATTAATATTTAATTACCTGGGGACGAGGAGCAATCGAGAGAGGCCTACAGGGATGAGGGCAGGTAAGGGTTATACAGTGGAGTGGGTGTTGTGTTATGGATTCCAAGCCCCCAAACCTTGCCAGACGGCAGGAAGATGGTGTGGGGACCATGGTGTACACACACCAGCTTGGTTGGTGCATTAGATTCGCGACACGTACACACAGATGTAACAGCCTCAAGTGCTAGGCCAGGGACTTTGTGTTTAATAGACTTGGCCGCGGGGAGGCATTTTTAATACAAGAGGTAACTAAGGCAATCAAAGAAGAGCAATATAATGGACTGTAGCTATTTGGGAGAATGTTTATCTGGCAGTGGAAGGAGGACGGGTTGGAGGGCGCGAGACTGGACGCTACTGGTAGATCAGTTAGGAGGTTGGTTCAATAGCCAGGGTGCATGTATGGGAGCAGATTGGATTTTCTTGATGGAATTTCTGCATGTTGAAGGGGAAATGACTGGATGTGGAAGGCTTTTCAACGCCGTTCTGTGGAACACACAAATCCCTCCAAGTTGATAGAAACCTGCCTGGCTTGCTCCACATAAGTAAACCTCGTAGACATTGGAATGTTTGTGTTCAGCCCAAAATGGCTCTGGTTTTTTACACAGCTGTAAAGTGTATTTAACTCCCAAATATAAAACACTTCTTGACTACTGTTTCATAGCTTCATAAAACCAGCCTCAATTGCGTAGGTGCTTTCTGTTGTCATCCCCTATCTTTCTACGCAAATCTGTTTCCTGATATTGTTTTTCCAACGGGAAAAAAATGCAGCCCAGCATAAACTACCTTTTTTACAAGCAGCTGTAAGAAGAATGCCCCAAAGACAATAAGGAGCCTCTGCATTTATATTTTTAACCCAAGATTACAGATCTAACCAGCAGGGAAGCAAAATCACTTTAATTATGAATGTTTTTCATTGTGGTTCTGAGTGCAAGTCAGTAACAGATGTTGATTTTCCTCCAGCTCAACTGGTTTTAATTCCTTCTTCAACATGGAGAGAGAAATCTTTAAATGTTTGCCAAAGTTCAATTAAGATCCCTGGCTAAAGGTGGAAAATGCCCTACTTTGTTTTTTCTCAGCCGTATACCTGCGTTGGCTGCCTGTGCCACAGAGCACCGGGGAAAGGGTCCAGCTTGCACACATTTTATTACTGCAAAGTTAATTTAAAGAATAAGCCTTTGGCGGGAGGGGTCTGTTGGACTTTTTATATATTTGTTTATTTACTCTTTTTCAGTTATAAATAAAATTACACTGTAAAACATTGCAGCTTAATTGCAGGAAACCCAGTGCTTTTTTTGGGGGGGGAGGGGGGGTTGTTCTGCAAGTGGTTAATAGCTCGTGTTTTGTTTATACGAAGCTGTAGAAATCTTGTGTAAGAATATGTTTACAGCCAAGGCTGTGTGACTCGGTTTATCATGTTTTTCCTGTGCTCTGTGGAACAGACCTGGCTGTTCATTACTGAAAGGGCTTTTTCTGTTGGAGAGCGGGATTTGGGGGTGGGGGGGCGTTTATGTAAGAATGCAGAATGGCTGCCAGAGGCTCCGGGTACTGGAGCTATAAAAGCCACAACAGCACCTCATGTGATGACCTTACAGCAGTTTGCTTTTGCACCTTAGAAGTAGTTCAGCGGGATTTTCTGGAGTACCGCGGAACAAGGCACAGGTGATAGCCCCAGTCAGCTTTTCTTCCACCTCTGATCCCGAGACATGTGTGTCTGCATGTCTAGCTCCTGCTTGGCAGTTCACTGCAGTAGAACCACACTCATAATTGTAGGACCCCCTTCCAAAAGATTGCGACCACTGTATAATTTATATTTGCAGGTTGGCTTTCTGAACTTTGACTTTTCAGAAAAACAGTCATAGAAAACATTTCTCATGGATGCCAAAACTTGAAAATTATGCCCCTGAAATAGTCTGAAATTTACAGATGCCTACTGTGCAGATTGCTTGGGCTTTGATAGTAATGCTCATTCCAGAGGTTTCCTTGTGTCTCCCCAAAGATTTGCTGAATATCTGTTCATTAATACTCATTTAGGCAACTGGAAAATACTTCCTTTTTGGTCTAGGACACACAGATTATCCCTTTAGGAAATCTGTGGATAACATATGACTTACAGGACTTGCAAAGGGTCACTGAGTTTGTCTTTGGATAAAGTGCATTCTTCTTACAGAGCAAAACAACACAAGGGAGGAAATAGTAGACCCATGCTGGAAAATGGAAGTTGGCTAAGGGTTATAATCATTGAATTACAAATACCACAACCCTATCACAACCCCTTTGGCACGCAGGACTGACTTTGCTTCTTCAAGGTCGACCTTTATGCCTCTGGGCCAGGATTGATTTGAAAAATGGACCATTTGGATTTAGTGCTGGCCACAAATCAGACATAGTAGTGGAGGGAGGACAGGGAAGGAAAGTTACTCAGTGACGTGAGGACTTAGAATTAAGAATTCTCACGTTCATTTTCCCCTTAGGACTCAACTTCTACCTTGACAATAGAGTAACGGTTTAAGAGAAGGGTTTAAACCTTTTATCTCTTGTATATTCATGAAACTGCCTCTGTGCATGCGGATCATGGCTGGGGGATACACAGACTCAGTCAAAACTACCTGGGAAGCATTGCTAACTACCTGTAGTTTTGAAAAGAACTTACTCTTTCAACATCACCTTCTGAAAAGTAAATAGGCAGCTTGTTTGGGTAGACACAGTGTTGAAGGGCTGAGTGTGTTTACTGAGCAAACTTCTAAGAGTAAGTTTTAAACAGCTTCTAATGCTCAGGCTCTGTGAAGTGAGGGGAGGTCTCTATCACCTGGCTTGCAAAGGCTGGGTTTCCCATTTATTTGACCCACGAGGCCCCTGACAAGACCTTAGAGGGGACAGGGGACACCCAGACCTGGGTGCCAAGCTCCCACCCCTGCCTGGACTGTTGCTGAGTATGTGACCAGGGACAGGTTACCTCCCAGGTGTTGATATAGTCCTCTGTCAGAGGGGAGGTTGGCACACAATATCTGAGGTCCTTTCCAGACTTGAAATGTTACCGTTTTATGACTCAGTGATGACATTCTATAAAGGTCAAGCTTGGGCATTTTAAAATCAGTCAGAAAATATATATTGATGGTGTACTCAGGACTTGTAGAAGAGAAGCGTAAAACCGAGTCCAGGCTCTCCTGGAACTGAAAACAGTTGAAAGACCTACATGAAAGGGGCCAGTGGAGGCTGGAGTAGAGGCAGAAGAGCAAGAGCTAAGGGAGGGTCAGAGTAATGAAAACACCTCCTATAAGGCCCCAGAGGAGAGGAGCTAGTTGGGGCAGGGATGCTTTTTGTTATTATTTTATTATTTTGTTTTTAATTTTTTTAAGTAGGCTCTCATGTGGGGCTTGAACTCACAACCCTGAGATCAAGATTTGAGCTGAGATCAAGAGTCAGACGCCCACCGACTGAGCCGCCCAGGTGTGGGGCGGGGGGTGCTTTTTAAATGAGATTAGAGAGGTGGGGCCAATTACTGGAGGGTCTAGGAAAAGGAGACACAGGCATTCAAATTTTTTCCTTTATTTTGCACAGAGAGGCAGATCTTGGTAGAAATGCCATTTCCTATCTCTAAAAGAGAAGAAAATGGCAAAAGGACCGTGACATGGTCTTTTGTCAGTGTTTCTATTTTTGTTTTTTTGTGGACAAAGCCTACTTCCTAGCACATGTTAAAGGTGGTGGGCAGGGCATCTTCCTGGCCTGCCTGCTCCTGGATAGAATTCTGGAAAACAGGCCAGAAAACAGCCCATCAGGTCTCCTGTGGGATTACCACACAAGGAAGTGACCCAAATAGAAGCCCCTGCGTAGGTTTGATAGTGTGTCTTGGAAGCGGGCAGGGAGGAGGGGAGGAGCAGGAGCAGGGCTGGCACCATCAAGACACAGCCGTCTAAAGTCTCAGAAATAACTGGTTGGTCCTCATCTGTTATATGAAAAATTCCCATCCAGACTGGCCACAGGCAGCTCAGGTAGAACAGAATATAAGCACGTGGTGCTTTTGGAGTCAGACTGGGCAGTATATCCTCCATCACATGTCATGTGAGGGTTTGGGCAGAACGATGGGTCTTTCCTTATTTCTGTTGCCGCTTGTGGTTTATTAGGGCCACAACTGTTCCTCTTTTCAGCCTCCAGTAGATATCTAATCATAAACCCTTAGTCTTGTTCCTGAACCATGGGAAAGCCTCTTGTTTATCACCGTGTGGCATATTTATATGGCATCGTTCTGTTAGACATGACTTATTATAAACACACTGAGAAGAGACAGCCTGTGAATCAGGATTTCCAGTCTGATGATGGCTGTGTCCAGAGAGACCCTGAAGCTGAAGAAGGCGCGAGGAAGAGGAGTCCACCTCCCTCTCTTCTGGGCAAGGAAGAAGGACCTCGTGTTCTCGGTGCGTGTGACCGTCAACCCCGTTCTCCGCCAGCCTCTGGGAAAAGCTTCTTCTGTGTACCCACCCAGTCCTTTTCGGTGGTCAGAGACACACTGCGGCAGCTATTTCCAGGTGGGGTAGCTGGGGCTTGAAGGAAGTTGCCTGAGATCCCCCAAACAGGATGTGAATTTTGGCAGTCTGACCAGGGGCCCTGCTCTCGAGGCCAGCTTGATGCTTCTGTGTCACGGCAACAGGGAAAGCTCCAAGGCACTTTGAAATCAACTGTGTCCAACTTAGAGAAGAATGTAGTCTTCTGAGGAAGTAGCATCGTGTCTTTGTCGCATGACACATATCCTATGGGAGGGGAGTTGAGGGAGTCAGGCCAGAGCGAGCCATCCCGCATTCTTGTCCAGGGGGCCAGGCGAGGAACGCTTAGGGTGGATGAATCTGGAGGTGGTGGCCGGGTGGCCAAGTTGTTGAGGCAGGCTCCGGCTGAGGTGAGGCGCCAGCAGGCCAGGGCGAGCCAAGAGGGAGAAGCGAGAGGGCAGGAGCCAGCCACGGCCATGCGAGCACCAGTGGCCGACTTAGTGGCCCTCTGCGGCTCCTGGGGTCTGTCACAGACCCTAGGTCTTAAAAAGACAACTGAGCCCCAACCATCGTCCTGATCAACCGGTGGAAACGCTAATGACAGATGGTGCTAAGTGGCAGGTGTATATATGTATCTGTAAGCCCTTCTAACACTCTGCTGTGGGTTCTGTAGCAAAGAGAACCTGAGTGCGTTGCCCAGGGTCACCGAGGGAGTCGGCGAAGGAGCCTGCATTGGAACCCACGCTGTCAGGCTCCAAAGTGTCGTCTTGTGACCGTGTGAGATATTGCCGAAAAAGTAGAAATAAAAGAGAAAGCATCATTGGGGTCACACTAAGACCTGGGCCTTGGAGAACCTGCCACCACCGGGGTGGGGAGCAGCGTGGTAAATAAGCGTGTAGGAAGGGACTGGTACTGTGAGTAGGGAATCCGTGCCTGGAGTGTAGAAAGTCTGACTCCGTTTTATAACATGTTTCAGACGAGCTCTTTAACTGGGAAATTCTTGCCGCTGCAGCTTCTCCCAATCGCTTCTGTCAAGGTTTGTCACACGCGTACCATTCCCCAGATTTTAACGCGGCCCCAATGAGCGCCGAGCCAGCCCGAGACGTGCAGTATGTGAAAATGACGATCCCCGTGCTTTCAGGAAGCTGCCCCATTACGAACCCAAATAGCCTTCTTAAAAATCAGAGGTACTCTCATAAAACTCGTTTTTCATGCAGCCCAGGCTGTGCTTGCCACATGGGACGAAGTGTGAAACTCAGCTTTTATGGGGAGATCTCCGAGATCTGTGTGAACTCTCAGTGACTCTCCTGACGTGATTCCCCAGAAGAGCAACGTCTTTTCTGTTGCGGTGCATTTTCATGTCATCTGCCATGTCTGGGAAGAGACCGTTCCTCCAGTGCATGAGAAGCTGGCACCTGCCGGGGGACCTTCGTTAATACTCAGCCTGATGAGTGCAGCGTCTTTCCGAGTATCCATCGTCCTCTCCCCCACCCCTCCTCTCGAAGCATTCCCTCGGCACAGAGACGGGCACCCTGTGTGCAGATGCACACTCCGTAAACACGGCACCTTGTGTTTCTGAGATAGGCGGGAAGACAGACGGCAAGAGCCAGCTCTGGCCGGGACCTCAGTACTCACTGCAGAGGAGGCCACACCCATGTCACCAGCTCCTCTGCTCCCGCGGTCTCCAGAGTTCATGGTTTGTTTTGTTTTTTAAGATTTTATTTATTTATTTAAGAGAGAGTACAAGCAGGGGTGAGGGGCAGAGGCAGAGGGAGAAGCAGGCTCCCCACCAAGCAGGGAGCCCGATGTGGGGCTCGATCCCAGGACCCTGGGACCATGACCTGAGCCGAAGGCAGCCGCTTAACCTACTGAGCCATCCAGGTGCCCCTCAGACTGGATGTTTTTCAAAAGCAGGGCATTCCCCAGTGGAGGAGTCCACAGAGTGATAGCGAGCCATCAGGGTGCCCGCATCCTCACTGCACACAATATAATCCTAAATCAACATTTTTCCCCCTGACAGCATTAGAAATCAGTATATTAATCCATTGTACTGGAAACGTAAGCTACAACCAGACATTTTTGTCTGTGCATTTTCGGCAGACTGTAACCAGATGATTTCTTGTTAGGCTTTGTCTATCCCTGGTCATTTCTTTCAAATCTAGACAATTTTTAATTACTGATTAAAATAATAATTCCAGCTAGTGCTAATAGAGTACACAACTATATGCCAGAAATTTTTCCAATCACCTTCTCCATGCTAAATCGTACAGTCTTCTCAGTAGCCCTATGAGGGCAGCTCTCGTGTTACTGTGGTTTTACTGATGACAAAATGGAGGTAGAAAGAGGTGAAATCACCAGTCGGAGGCCCGTAATGGCAGGGCCAGAATCCTCATGCAGGCAGTCTGCTCCCAAGCCCCCAAATGACCCGCCTTCTCACACAGCGTCCGGCCAGGGTTCAGCTGTAGTTGTGCTTATCAGGTTTAACCGAAAGATGAAGCTTCTCTGTGCATCTCGCAGGCGGTGATCCCTGATCACATGCTTCCTTTCATTTTATCATATCCAAATCGTACCATGTTTTATATAAGCATAATCATGAAGCACAAGATGTATAGGACATACACATACCTGTGTGCATTTGTATCATGTAGTGAATGTCCTTCCGGTGCGGGGGCCTCTGCTGTGGATTTCCCTCACTCCACGAAGATTAGCAGAGGCCTGCTCAGGCCGGGAATGCTCGGTGCTGGGGATGCTGCAGGGAACAGGGGAGAAGTTCCCCAGTGATGGTGATTTCCCAGTGAGCTCATCAGAGTGATAGGGAAGATGGAGCTGCCAGCTACCCTTGGACACACCAAGATCTGCCCTTTCTGAGTTCTGCACCTCCCTCCTGGTTCTGGGCAGCTCTGATTCTCTGGGTCTGGCCCAAAGCATTGGCTCCAGAAGGCCTGCTCGCCCCTCAAAGGCATGGTGCTTGCTGGCTTGGCTGCAGGATTAGAAACTCTGAGAACCCATGCTCTTCAGCACTTTGATGGCAGAGCACGCAGAGGTCGGGGTGCCGTGCATGACCCTTCTTAATTCAGCACAAGGTCTGGGAATGACTTGGGCCTTTCTTTAGAACCAGATTAACCGGGTGCCTGGGTGGCTCAGTTGGTTGAGCAACTGCCTTCGGCTCAGGTCATGATCCTGGAGTACCAGGATCGAGTCCCGCATCGGGCTCCCTGCTCAGCGAGGAGCCTGCTTCTCCCTCTGACCCTCCCCCCTCTCATATACTCTATCTCATTCTCACCCTCAAATAAATAAAATCTTAAAAAAAAAAAAAAAAGAACCAGATTCACCTATTCTGAAAACAAAGATTGTCCTTGAGAATATTCAAAAAGTGGTGGTGGGACACGGTCTTAAAGGATACCTGAATCGGTGGAGAACTGTCCTCATACTTTCTATCCACTGCATACACCTGTCACTTTCACATTTCACCTGTCACCCATTGGCTCCCGTCTATGTGTGCCCTCCTGATGGTCCAGAGGTCAGTCTGCCAAGAGCCCACCTTCTCGGGGAGAGTGTAAGTTCCTGCCAGCTGACATAAGACCTCATTGATGGTCGCCAAAAATGGCCTTTCTCTCTTTTAGTTTACGTCCTATTTAAATGTTGGTTAAAATTGTTTGGTGATTTTCTCATCTGGATGAAGTGGTTCTTTTAGTTAGAAGTTCTGGAAACCAAGATGCTAATGGTCAAAAATGGCCTGAAGCGTTTTTGCTATGACACATAGTGAGAGGTATTTTATTTACATTGAGACACACACCTGAAACAAGACGTTTTATGAACACATCTTTACACTCTGACACTTTCTCTTCCATTCTATCCTTATTTGTTTAATTACCCCACCAAATTGATTTTACAGCCCGCTTATGGATCACAGTCTGCAGTTTGAAAACACTAGGACTCTGCATTTGAAGTAGGTCTCGAGAGTTGCCTATTGCCACAGGAAACTTTTACGTTAAATGGCCATGAATCCAGCAGCCACTAGAAGACTAAGAGAAAAGACATCATTTTGTCCTCCCCCAAGGTGAAAGAGCAGAACTCCTAAGTGGGGGCGAGAAATGGAAGGGTGTGGATACTGCTGAAACCTGCGCTGTACTGAGCAGGCATCATTTCTTTCTTTCTTTCTTTTTTTTTTTTTTTTTTCTGCAGTTGACACACAGTGTTAAATTTGTTTCGGGTATATGAGAAGTCATTTCTTATTGCTCACTTTTCCTGAAAAATAGCCAAGAGCTGGGGACAAGAAAAGGGATGGTATTTTTTTGTTTTGTTTTGGGGGCAGTTTCTTCTCCGGCCAAGATGAAGAGCTGGGAGATGGGGTACCCAGCCCATCAACAATGCCCAGCGGGAGCTCCAAATTGGCAAGAGGGACCCTTTCCGGGTGGCGTGGGGGCGTGTGGGAATGATGGAAATCAGAGCTAGGAACAAGTAGTCACAAGAAAGTACAGAACGCTTCTCTGAAGTCTCGGAAGAAAAGGATCAAGAGACAACAATGAAGGATTAATGAGAAAGGGGTCAGTTTTTCTATGTGTTTCTTTTCATCTTTTTCTGAGAATGTGCCTATTCAAATACAGACTTGCTTGCTCTTGCCTCATGGAATGGCTTTAAAATCTGAATTTCCAATTTTTAGAAGATGCTGATTGCTACAGCCTTGATCATGACCTCAGATTAAGGCACAGCCCATGGAGTTAGAGCGACATCCTCCCTACTCCCCTGATGGAAGATGAAGGAGCTGGGGGGGGGGGGGCAGGTCACCACCTGCTCCGCACACACCTTAGCCCTCACTCTGCTGGCGGTGGTCCTGTGGCAGGTAGGGCTGTGCCCTCCTGGCGGAGTCTACGCTCTGTTTACAACGCTGGCAGGTTTTTTTTGGGGGGGGAGGGGGAGGCAGCCTAAGCATTTCTCCAGGACTCCCCTTTTTGTCAGTGTCCTGGTGGGAAGTGCAGCTACCTGGAAACCTTTCGACTTTGTCAAAAAACACAGAGTAGGGCGCCTGACTGGCTCAGTCAGTGGACCGTGCGACTCTTGATCTCGGGGTCGTAAATTTGAGCCCCAGGTTGGGTGTAGCGATTACTTAAAAATAAAGTCTTAAAAAAAAAAAATCAACACAGAGGCAGGTGACAGGGAATTGGATTTGTGCATCTCATTTGCTATTAAGCGGCGGAACCTGCATCTCAGATCCCTAATTATTTTGTATCTTTGCTTTGCCCCCACACTTGACTTTCTCCCCACACACCCTCCTCCACCCCAAGTGACATCACCAGGTAGTTGGGCAGCATGGCTCGGCTGTCAGAAAGCCTGACGTTGTTGCCCTTGCCTTTCCTTTGTTCAGCAAATGTATATTGAGGGCCTACTATGGGCCAGGCACTTATAAGGACTCCAGCAATTCAGTGATGTGGAGCTTGCTTCCTGGTGAGGAAGAAAGCTAACAAACAAGATCATTTAGAAAGTTGGATATGCTGTGAGAAAGGCATGCAGCGGGGAGGACATTGTGCCTGCAGAAGTAGTCGGGTAATCAGGGCTGGCCTCTCAGAGGTGGTGACATTTGAGCTGAGTTTGGGATGAATTCAAGTGAGCAGTGGAGGATACTGGTTAGGAACGCAGCCTCCCGATCCAGGTGGCAAGGGTGGAACCCTTGCTCCACCACGGAGAAGCTTTGCAGCCTCAGACCAGGCAGTCTGCCTCTCCGAGCCTCTGTTTTATGTCAAGTGAAGATAATCCTAGCAGCAGCGTCTTAGTGTTGTTGCGAGGTTTACATGAGTTAATGGCACGTGGGGAGCCCCAGGTAAGTGTCAGCTGCCCTGGTGACAATGAGGCTGGGAAAGAGGACACATAAGCTCCAGAAATGTGCTGAGTAACTCCTAGGACAACAAAAATGTCACAGTTCACTGAGTGGGCCAACGTGGCGATAATGCAAACATTGAACAGCGATGAAACTGAGTGTCATAATGCAATTCTCCAAGGAGAAGGGGAAGTGCAGAGCAGACTTGGATGTGTGTAAAAGACCAAAAAGCTTTTTTTTTTCTTTTTTTAAGATTTTACCTTTTTAAGTAATCTCTATACCCAACACGGGGCTCCAGCCCACAACCCCAAGATCAAGAGTTGCACGCTCCACTGACTGAGCCAACCAGGCACCCCAAGGACCAAAATTCTTATTGTGCATAGTCAATAGGGATCCAAAACGGAACATCAAAAAGGAGTGGTAGACTCGTGTTGTTTAGAAGCCATGGGGCGAATCCCAGGTAGAGAGATGTAAGCGTGGGGAGCAGAGGGGGGATGAGACAGAGGACCCCTCTTTGTCATTGTCAGCCATGAAGAACTAGCCAACTAACTTTTTACTGTGTGCGATGATAACTTTGATCAAAGAGAAGAAAATGTAAATTAATAACAGAAAATACTGTAAAGTCAGGAGACCACCTGACCATCTGGGCCAAGTTGTAGTCATTTGAGCATCAAGGAATATGATGATGACTGGTAATTAATTGAATCTGTGAAATGAGTCCAAAATGATACTGCACGTGGAGAAGTTAATGTAAAGTGTGTCCAAAAGTAGCTGTAATAGAAGAACGGTGGAGATAACGGGATGTGTTTCTGTTTCTCACCTCTCCCTGGGGTGCGTTGGCGTAGGTGGCATTGTGTTCTGTAAAGTGGACGTCGTCTTCTCCACCTCTGTCAGCAGATTGGCAGGGAGTTAGGAGTAAGCCCCGAAGTTGCAGGGAAAGTAGGAACTGGGGTGAGCATAGGCGAGACCAGCTAGCGGCCTGTCACAAACGGCGGGAAGGGAAGGGGGTCTGCGCCAGGGAGGGTTGCAAGATGCGGGAAAGAGCTGTGTGCCTCGGGAGGGAATCCTTTTCCCCAGGAGATGCTGTCTCCAGTGGCCCTAGTGATTATATTGAAGACATGATGGGGCAAGAAAGACACAGGCTTTAAAAATCCTGTCTATCGAGCAAGTGAAGCTTGAGTGAAGATCCCAGGCGTCCAGCCCAGGAAGTGCAGACTCACTCTGGAACCTGACCGAGCGTCAGTGGCTCAGTAACTCAGAGCCCCTCCCTTCCACTGGCCAAAATTAGCTCCTGTTTTTGTAGCTCTTGCAGGTTCTGGTAATCCCAGGAAGGTCAAAGATGAGGATGAAAATCATGAAAAATGATTAAATATAGGTTTTATAGTCACTGCCATCATTTGTAGGTTAAATGTAGGTTTTATAGTCATTGCGATCATTTGTCTGATTTGTCTGTTTTTAAGGTACTTTAAAGCTTAACTACTTAAATGGTAGAGTCAGCACAATTTTGTTGAAATGTGTGGAATTTGACCAGGTTTGTAATTAATACTTAAATGTATAAGAGCATTATATTTTTAAAAATTATATTTTGGGGGTGCCTGGCCAGCTCAGTTGGTAGAGCATGCATCTCTTGATCTTGGGGTCATGAGTTCCAGCCTCACGTTGAGCACAGAGCCTACATTAAAAAAATTTTTTTGATTTACTTAATAGTATTTGGATATTTGGAAATATTTGTTAAATAGCTGATAGATGTAAAATTTAGCACTAAACAAAACACAAATATTTAAGTTTTCTTATTAAAAAAAAGTCCTTCAGATATTAAAGTTCCAAACAAGTATGATATGGAATAAGGTCATGATCAGGCATTGGGTTACTCCTTGGTATGGGAAGCCATTGGAGAGTTTTAAGCAGGCAGGTAATATAATTTATTCACTTTTTCTAAGACTGTAGACGGTCAAGAGTACAAACTGTAATCTTGGGTCCCCTTCTACTACTAGAATCCGTGAAGTCTGTTCCCCATTAATTCATTCAACAAACGCGTGTCATTGGCTCCTTAGGTGCAAGCACCACCCTGGGCACATTATCCAAAGGTAACGACCGAGCCCCTCCAAATAAGTTAGAAAGGGTTGAGTCCTACGAGGGAAAGGGTACTTCTGGCGTGGAGAGCCAGGACCATTTCCGTAGTTCGGGAGCAGATGGGGGAGAGTACCATTCCAGGAGTGAGCTGAGGCCAGGAGCAAGGAGGTCAAGCATTTTCAAGGCTGGGCACGTGGTCCCTGGAACCATTAGCCTGTCTTCCATCAAAATCGTAATGTTGCCAGTTCATTTCAACTGTTGCTGCTGCAGCTCCTCTAAAGTGGGTCAGTACCAATTAAAGCTAATTTATAATGATAAATCTGTAAGGCAGAGAGGCAACTCTTAGCTAATGTATTTGCCAGAATTTGACCCCCCAGGAGAGTTTTTAATTTGCTGTCACTGCAGTTATCACTTTTGCATGAATATTAATGATCTGCATTATAGGAAAAATGTGGTCTGTTGGGTTTCTGGAAAAGGTTGACTTATTTTTATCTATCTGTATGTCAGTGTTTTATGTTTATGAATACAAGGAATGAGACTACTAGAGGGGCTGAAATGGAGAGCAGGCCACGTGCACAGAGAAACGGGGTGAACACAGGCAGGTGAGCAGAGGTTGGAGCGAGATAGACAGGATTTGAAGGGGCTCCTGGGGCGAGTGACAGTGAGCTTGGTGGAGGCTCTCAGCAGGGCTCCTGGGCGGTGATGTGGGTGCAGGGGAGAGACTCTGCAAGTCTGTGTGTACAGAGGCTCTCGACCACCTTGTTTTCACGTGATTCATGAGACCAGCTCGGGCTTTTTCTTCCTTTGCTGACAACCAGTAGGCTTTTTCTGGCCATTCTGCAGAACGTAACTGTCTTCTCATGAAATCCTGCCTGCCAGGTTGTGCTCATTTCCCGAGCGGAGCTGCCGAGAGGGGCTCTGGAGGCTGTGTGTCTGAGCTGCTGTCCTGCCCAGCTCAGCCCCACGTGGGGACAGTGCAGCTGGAAACGGGGACGATGGAAAACTCCACCTGAGGGACAGCAGTGGCGGCCAGTGTCTGTGTGGGACAGTGCACGGTGAAATTATGTTTCTTTATAGAAACTCTGACAGTGCTGTATGTTATGTTAAAGTTCATAAGGTCTAAGATGGAGAAGAGCCTGATAAAACAGCTCCTGTAGCTCTTCTTTGGAAGACTGGACCGTGGCCACCCAGGAGGGCCGGGTCTCGCCACTGCGTGTCCGAGACACAACGCACTGCTCCCCGCAGGCCCCTGTGTCATGGGAGTGACCCCACACGATGCGTCCCTTTTTCCTCCTCTTCCGGATTCCCAGGGTCACATCTTGGTCTCTCCCTCATACGGCCGACACTCAGTGTGAGGACAAGGAGCACAGACTTTGGGACCAAATCGCCAAGTCCCAGTGCCGTCGGCCTGTGTCTAACCAGGTGGCCTTCAGCACACCCCTCACCTCCCGGAGCCCCGAAGCCCAGCTCTGCGCTCTGTTGAGGCGGAAACAAAAGGTGGTCGTTGGGGGCGGGGGGAGGGGGCCCACCCTCGAGGGCAGAGGCAGGTCCCAACCCTTTCCCGGTCCAGAACAGCACGTGTAAAACACAGCTTGCTCCTTCTTAGCTACGGTTCTCATTAAGAAATCCAAGTAAGGGGCGCCTGGGTGGCTCAGTCATTAAGCGTCTACCTTTGGCTCAGGTCATTGTCCCAGGGTCCTGGGATCGAGCCTCACATTGGGCTCCTGCTCAGTGGGGAGTCTGCTTCTCCCTCTGCCCCTCACCCCTGCTCCTGCTCTCTCTGTCTCCTAAATAAATAAATAAATAAAATCTTAAAAAAAAGATATCCAAGTAAACACAGAGGGGTTCAGGTATACAGAAAGTGCCAGAATTGGGGGAACAAATGACTTACAAGGAGGCTAAGCAAAAGCAAGCAGTGTTCTTGTGTCATCAGTACCTTCCTAAAACCTTCTCATTTGTGCCCTGAAACGAACAGGCCCCATGGGAGAGCTCGTGTTGGGACAGACCCTCATGGCCACGGAGCCTCGCAGCCGGAGCATCAGCAAAAGCAGTGACTGTCTTAAGGCTGCTTGGGCCAAGCTTTGCCTGTGGGCCCAGCAGCCCAGCCCGTCCTTTGTCTCCTCCATTTCCGGGCCCTGTTGAGGTGCAGATCTGTGAGGGTGTCTCTCTTCTAATAGAGAACAACAGGTTTGTCAAGTAGAGAAGTCTGATCAGGCTGACCGATGTGTGTTTCAAAATGCAGGGGCCATGTCTCCGTGCCATCCGCTTCCCAGGTGGCATGGCCCAGCACACGGGGGCCACTGTTGGAAGCCATGAAACCGGCCAGCAGCTTTCATCTGTTTTTCTTAATTAAGGTCTGTAGGCATTGTCTTTAGTTGTGAGGAAGCCTTCCTCTGGGCCCTTCGAAACAGTAAGTGTGGGGAGGGGGTGAAGGCACATAGCAGGTGTTTTTCTGTTCTGTGACTGAGCGCCGCCTCCCTTTCAGTGGGCCCTGCGGGATCCAGGGCTGCCTTGTTGTGGGGGGAGGGGGGAGTGGGGAGAAGAAGGGAGGATGATGTTTAAAGAGCGTGACCTTCTCCTGCCCGGAGTGCTGAGGCAGGGAGGCAGGGAGCCCTGAGAAGGGAGGCCCCCTGCATCGACGGCTGTGGGTCAGCTGCGTACGGGGTTCGGTGGCCCGGAAGTCCCTTCTTGTGTCGGAATTCAGATTCCACGACCCAGCATTCCTCAGCAGAGCTTTCTGAGACGGCGGCCTTGCAGGACACCTACCTGCTCTGGGCCCCAGAGGGGTTGATTCCTCGTGTGACTCACACACTCCAAAAATCCTCTCCTCCCCATTCCCTGCCCCAATTACAACGATAGGTAGGCTGTTGGTTTAGCTTTGCTTTTTTTTTTTTTAACCCTCTCTTTAACACCAAGGAAATACTTTTAAACTTTTTTCTGTTTAGAAAATTATGCAGAAAATTAACATTGATGGATTCTGGGTGGTGGCGGCTCAGAACAAGAAACTTGTCTTGTTTCCTTGTCATCCCCTGCCTGCTGGCTTGGGGCCCGGCCCCTTCTGTAGGCTGATAGGAGAGGGGTTAGCTGCTGCCTCAGAGATGATCCGCGCTGCCCGTGGCCAGCGTTGGATACGTTTGCTGTGTGAATGAATGCGAGTCACCTCCTGCTCCCCTTGGGTAGTCTGAAGCCTCATTTCAAGCTGCTGGCTGTGACATGTCCCATTGGACCCCTCCAGCCGGCCTGGAGGGCATTGGGCCCCACAGTGGGCACAGAGGAAGGAGATATGAGACCTTTACACTTCATAAAATACCTGTGACAACTCTTAATACGTTTACTTACTAAATTCTTTTATTCTCATCCTTTTATTTGCCCCTCTGTTCCGTGCAGTGACATATTAGTACACACATATGCCGTTTACAGTCAACACGTTCGTGCTCACGGGTTTATACTGGGATGTCAGGTCAGATGGTTGGGAGGCCACTGCTGGGGGGCCGGCCTTGCTCCTTCCTGCTTTCCCCGCAATGGGCGGGAATATTCTCTAGCAAAGGTCTGGAAACTACCGGAAATTCATGTATTCTGAAGTTAGTCTTGAAACTCGCAGATGAAGCAGACAGGGCAAACGAACCAGGTTGGGGTTTACTATTCTCCTTGGTAAGACATGAAGAAATGAATAAAGCGAAGCAGAGAGGGGACTGGCCCAGATGTTTTTGTAACTGCAGATGTAACTTTAGTTTCGGGTGAGCTCTTCCTAGAGCTCCACGATGTTTGAAAGCCGACGAAGAGCGGTGGTTGTCTGCAGGACCCCCTGGGCCAGCTTTGCAGATGTGAGCACCACGCGGGTGCCGGCACATTTGGAGAACAGTGCGGCCTGTCTCCACCTGCAGTGGGCCCTCTGGCCGCGGAGTGAAAGGCAGCGGCTGAGGGGCAGGCCTGGCCTCAACACCTGCTCCCAGCTCTGTGTGATGACAGGCTGGCGTGGGGGGTACGGTTAAGATGAGCAGTGGAGCCCCTCCACACACTCTTCTGCTTGAAGAAAGTGAGTCCCCCCAAGAGCAAGGAAACAGTGGGTGAAATAAGGAAACCGCTCTTGTGACCTTTTACTTGTTTATGTACCAGATACTCCTTTAATGCTTTCCATATGCCAGGCATTGTTCTCAGCATATTGCTTTAAAAATAGGAACTCAGTTATTCTTCACCACGATCTTAAGAGCTGGTTAGTAGTATTGGCCCATTTCACAGATGAGTCTAAAGATCAGAGAGGTGGCATCACTTGCCTGGGGTCACATAGCTGGTCAGTGGCAGAGCAGGGCCACACTGCACCTGTCTTGGTATGAAGTCCTGCTTGTATTTCTTCTAGTGGAGATTCTCATATCTTTGAGAATTATGTTAGTTTTTGTTTGGTCTCACAAGAGGCCTTTGTAAAATATATTATGTACATGTAATGTCATTATAAAAATGGTGTTATGCTGTTTTCCATTTTTTGAGCACTTACTGTGGGCAGGTCCTCCTGTGCCAGATGTTCTCTGGACGTGAATTCTAATCCTTTAGCTGCAAGGAAGAGATTTGTGCCCATTTCATAGAAGGGAAAGTAGATGACAGGAGCTGGTCACTCAGCGGACATGCCCAGCCAAGATATGAACCCAGGTCAGCACACAACTCTTTGTTATAGGACAGAATTAAGTCCAAACAGGTCCTTCTTGATTCCCCACCCAGGGAGATGGTTAGTTTCACAAAGCACCCAAAGGACCCTGTAGCATAGCAGTGCCTGGAGGGGGGTGGCCCACTTAGCCAGGGGAAGTGCCATGTGCTGCCTGGTGTCCCCACGCTGGTGATCACTCCCACAGGTGGCCCCCTACCTGCCCCACTGGGGACTGGATGCCGCATGGTTTCCAGGTGACTGTGTCCACAGCATCAAGCCCTCAGGGTCTGGCTCCTTTTGATCCAGTGGAGTTTTGAAGTTTTATCTTCTGGGCTTCATTAAGCCCTCCCTTGGTCTTAGGCTCCCCCCGCCCCCAAATTGTAAGTGTTGCGTGGTTCCTGGTATTCAGGTTCACAAATTAGCCCAATTAGATGGGTAAATTAGTCATTCTACTTTCTGAAGTCCGGCTGGAGGAGCTTTGTGAAATAGCATTTATAGTTTTCTAACAAGCAATTTAAAGGACACCAGCATGTGGCATTTGTTTAAGAGTAAAATTTCCTAAACAATGCCCTACTTAAAAACAGATCGCTAAATTTGCTCACAGACTCAGAAACGTGGCCGAGGACACCCCTGCGCTGTCTCGTACAAGCCTTTCCAAACGGGGTCTCTTCTTTCTCTTCTTTCGGAGGGCTACAGCCGAATGCGGCAGAGTTACTGAAACCCACATTTAATTTCCAAAACCTCCTTTTGCCAAATTGTTTTTTTCTGCACCACCCAAGAGTTTCTAAACAGGCTTCAAAACAGACTGCTCTGAATTCCATCTGAGTGGTAGACGGTGAAGAACCAGCAGCTCAAAGGAAGTTGCAAGGGCCCGCCTCGGGTTGCTGCCGGCATTGGCGGCCGGGAAGCAAGACAGGGGAAAAGCAGTATCCCCGAAGAGCCAACAGAAAATGCCTAAGCTTTTGAACCTCTCTGGACTCGGTTTCTTTGTGTTCAGGGAAGTGACAGTTCCCTGCCCCCACACACACACCTCACAGGGCCACTAGCCAATTCAGTGAGACAATGCATCGAAGGTGCCCGAAACGCAAGAGGCAGTAAGTCAACTTGAGGTCCCTTCCTTCCTTCTTGGGTCCTTTTAAGTGTTCGCTTCAGAGGCCGGCGTCCTTGTGCCTGGCTCAGTTGGCTCTTCAAACAATCTTATTAATGCCTATTAAAATGAAACCCAATAAAAATGCCAATATTTGGTGTTGAAATAATTGATGTAACAGAGACAGACCATGGAGCACCCAGGCAGGCCCCTGGTGCCATTTAGCCTCACACCTGGGGGATGAATTTCACAACTGTAATTGCTACCATATAATTCTTATTAATGTTGTGCTATAATTCCTATTTATTCCATGGGGCTTGTAAATGCATTAAGACTTGTCAACATATTATTTTACACTGTTTATGATCTGTAGAATTATGTCCTTCAGGGTTGCATTGTGCAAAAGCTCAAAATAAATGGCTTTGGGCCTCATTAAAAAAGAGCAAAAAGCGGCTGCTTGTTGAAGCGGTTCTCCATCCCCACCGTCCTTAACAGAAGTCCGTGAAGTAGATTTTTAACTCCATTCTGAGCAGAGCTCTTAACCTTGGGAATACAAGCGAATTCCCTCCTCCCATCTGAGCTGGGATGGGGCAGCCCGCCCTCCCGGGGAATGCTCTGTGTGGCCAGAGAGACAGGCGTCCTTCCCTGGGGACGGATGTGGTCAGTCTCCCAGGGCCTCCCATGGGCTGGGGCCTTGTGTTCTGACCGTGAGTTTGGCTCAGAGCGTCAGGCGTTTCTGTCCCCCTGTTCCCTAGCTTGGGGTCACCCCCTTTTAGTTCCAAATTTCCTCATGGTCCTCTTGGCTCAAGCTCTAAAGAAGATTTGAAATTAATTCCCACCGAAGTGTAGATACCTAATAAGTGTAAAATGTAACCCCCTCCCACAGACTTCCGTATTTACTAAGCGAATAAGCATGAAACGTGGGCACAGAATCCTGTGCCCTGGAATGTCCGACACAGCTTGTGTGTATGTGTTGGGGCAGGGCTGTCCTCCTTGGTTACCCTCGGTCTGGGCCTCAGAGCCTACCCGGCACCCCTGCGGTCGCAGACTGGCCTGCCGCAGACCCAGGTTCAGGCTCTTGCTCAGCTAATTCCCAGCCACGAATGGTTGGGAAACCCTTAATCTGCACGTCTCTGCCCCCACTGGAATGCCCTCCCCAGGTCAGGAGGCCCACCTGGCCACTGCCACGCCTCCTGTCCTGGGGGTGGCCGGGGGCGCCGACTGGGGGACGGCCGCTGACTGTCCCTGCCCTTCTCTGGCCCCACAGGCAGCGAGTACGACGAGGAGGAGGTGGATTACGAGGAGTCAGACAGCGATGAGTCCTGGACCACAGAGAGCGCCATAAGCTCCGAAGCCATCCTCAGCTCCATGTGCATGAACGGAGGGGAGGAGAAGCCTTTTGCCTGCCCGGTTCCTGGATGTAAAAAGAGATACAAGGTAAAAGCAGGAGCGCCTCACTTGGCATAGCCGCATTAAGTGCATGGAAGCCAGCAGGCCCACATCAGGGAGCAGCTCCTCGCTTCTGGAGAGAGCCTCCCTCCCCTGGGCCAGCCGGTGCCCGGTCCTCGCGGACACCCGGGCCTAGGGACAGGCAGGCCCCTGGGCTCTGGGTGTTTGGTGGGATTGTCCCTTTTGCTGATCCATGTGGAAGCTATAGGTCAAAAAAGCTATAGGGTGGGTTTGGTAGGAGGATCGTGTTTTTGACATTCTTCAAACTCCTGCCCTATCAGAGTATTAAGTGTGTCACCTGTTTATTTGCCACACTTCCCCAGCGGTCGGCTATACAGGTGGCTCACGGAAGACGACCTTGAAGTCTTTTCTTTTTTTTTTTAAGATTTTATTTATTTATTTGACAGAGGGGGACACAGCGAGAGAGGGAACACAAGCAGGGGGAGTGGGGGAGAAGCAGGCTCCCCGCTGAGCAGGGAGCCCGATGCGGGGCTCGATCCCGGGACTCCAGGACCATGACCTGAGCCGAAGGCAGACGCTTAACGACTGAGCCACCCAGGTGCCCCGACCTTGAAGTCTTAAAGGTGGTAGACGTAGGGTTTTTAGCTTTCAGCCCAGGAAGTTCTTGTTCCCTGCCCCGCGACCCCGCCACCGGCATGAATGATCAGGAGAAAAGGGGGCTTTGATTATTTTTCTCACCAAACTGCCCACTTCAGCGCCCTGTCTGTAATAGAGGACACAGAACCCATGTCTCTGAGAGCCTGACTGCGTGTCACGCGCGGCCAGGGACACTAAATTTTCTATTCAGAAAACTCGAAAAAACACCACAACATTCAGGGGTCAGTCCACAGGGCACCTTAAGAAAGCAAATTTGCACACTGTCTCCTGAGGCGTTTGCAGCTCTTTAAAATCCAACTGGGAGATGGAAATCTAAAAATCAGGAACCTATGTGTGGTACATTTGACGATATGCTAATTTACCCAGAGCTCAGCAGACTGACTTTTTTAAAAAGGCTTAAAAGATGTGTGATAGCATAAGCACCTCTCAGATGGCTCTTAAACGTGTCCCTGAACACCAAACAAAACAAAACAACCCCTATTTCAGTATTTTTTGTACCAGCTGCTGATCTAAAGTGGCCGAGGCTTTGCCTGTAGAAAATAGGCAACGATGTTCTCATGGAAAGGCCGGATATGCTGTTTTTAAAACGAAGACGCCAGGGCAGGGGCGGGAGGATCCCCTCGGGGCTCAGGAGCCGCTCAGGGCAGGACGGGACTCAGAGTTGCACACGTGCGTTTTCTGTGTCAGACTGTGGAAGGCGTGGAAGGCAGAGAGGGGGAAAGGCCACCAGGTGGTTACCTCAGGAAGCCAGAAAGCAAAAGGATTGCCCAGACTCGTTTTTCCAGAAGGTAGCCCTGGCATTGCAGAGTTTTCCTTCTTCTTCTTTGTTTCAAAATGGAGAAAGCTAGACCGAGAGGGTTCTGTTCTCAATTCCTACCTGCTCTCCAGATGTCACGTCTCTCCCCGTGGCTTCACAGAGCCGTTCCTCGGGGCTGGGCCGCTGGCTGCCTTCTCTCAAGCATCCAGACGCCGTTTAAGGGATGTCATGCACATCCACTGTGTTCAGAGGGAGCAGATGATGACCTAGACTGAGGCTAGCCCAAAAAAGGGGGGTCGAGTTGGGGGGGGGAAGCCACAGCCTTTATTCTGGCTGAAGAGCAAAAGGCACTCCGGCCTTCCCACCAGCTTCATTCCTTCCTCGCAACCTTTTCCCCCGGTCATTTGTTTGCTTGTCATTAATCTTTTGCCATTATTTTTCCTGGGTTTCCAGCAATTTCTCCTGCAGTTGTCTACATCTGGGTTGATGGGGACTTGAGTGCTCTTTCTGCCCCGAAGGCCAAAAGAAAACTGAGTGAGGCCTGGGCTGCGGAGGCTGCCTGCTTCAGCACCACCAACTGACAAATGACATGGGCAGCAAATAGTGGTCCCGCTTTCCACGAGGGAAGTGTGAAGTGTGTTTCCTCTTCTGGGCCACAATGCCCGGTCATGGTACACGGGACGAGGACAGACATGTACCCACTCCTCCTAACCGTCTGCCGGAGGAGCGTGGTCATGTTCCCTAGTGTGACCTTTCTGCTGGGAAGTTACTGGCCGCAGGGCGGTGGTGTTCTCTCGTGTAGTTAGTGCATCTTACTGACTGCAGGATTGCCGGACTGGGTATTGGTTTGAGGAGGGTCTAATGAGCTGGTGTGCTGTGGGGCCGGGCGGAATCCAGAAGTGCCACCATGTTGTTTATTCCCAGGGCTCACTTCAGACTTGTCTCATTCCTTGCCCACTGTTGGCAGAGAGTCTCAAACCACTCAGCCTCCTGGGCATGGACTCCAGATCAGCTCTTCTCACCATTTCTTGGCATTTGCAGAAGCCAAAGATAAGGTTTCTAACTTTCCAGACTTCCTACTGAGTAGGGCAGGAGAGGGGCCCAGCAGGACAGCCGCGTCTCCGTGTTGTTTCCCGTATTAACCCCTTTGCCTAGGATGTCCCCCTTCCCCTTTTCCATCAGTACGTCTCATTTGAATTCCCCTCATTTCTCAAGGCACAGCTCAAATGCAACCTCCTCTGGGAAGCCCTCACCAGTTTCCTAGACTGAGTCCCCACTCACAGACTGAAGTTCTGCCCCCTGACCTTCCTACGTGCTCTGTTCCTATCACTGGAGAGCACTTACTGCCTTGTCACCCCAAGGGTCCGTATAGCTCATAGACCCTCCTCAGCACCAGGCACGGGTCTTGGGCAAGTAGACGCTCTGAAGTTAAAGGAACAGAGGCAAAATGCGTGGGGAAGAGGACTGTGTGGGCCCCCTCCAACTGACCCCCCAGAACCCCAAAGCAATTGGATGATTCCTTCTGTTGGGTTTGTCTCATACACATTCCTGGCTGAACACCTGATCCCATCCACCTTGGTGCTACACACTTTTTTTTTTTCCAGACTTCAGACGAGAGAGGACTCCCCTAGCTTGTAATTGGGAATGGCTTCAAAAGATGGGTTGAAGTGCTTCCTTTGATAGTTTTTAATATTAGAGTTACTAGAATTAAAGGCATTTTGCTACTTTTAAGAACTGGAAAGCAGAACAAGCTGTCCCCTGGGAAGTTTCTCTGAAAGGGTCCCTGCGCTACATGGGGAACGCTGATGGTTTCAGCACCATGAAGGAAGTTTGGCCTCTGATGTCTAGATACACAGCCAGGCAGGTGTGTTGCTGAAGGTTTTCTGAGAAGGGCACTTCAGCCATTCTCCCCGCTCAGTGGATCGAAACCTCCTTGCCTCTCCAAGGGTCCCATCAGAAGCCCTGCTGGGGGCATAACTGACCACCTTTCTGGATTGCAACTTGGCAGTAAGTAATCAGAACTTTAAAAAAAAAAAAAGTCGGTATTCCTTAGCTCCATAATTGTCTAAGAAATGTATCCCAGGCACATCACCAGGGATGCAAAAATTGATATACAAGGTATTTATCATATTACTTACAGTCAGCACAAATTTGGGAAATACTAAATTTCTAATAGGGAAATGGAATAAAATCCTACCATCAAAATCCTTATTTCAAAAAAATATGTAATGATGAATCCAATCTCGTTTTCTCTCAGGGGAAAATACTGAAAGATGTTAGTGATTATACCTCTAGATCTTTACGTCCCTTTGTATTTTCTCAATTTCGGCAGTTGCCTAACCTGGACGCAGACTGCTTTAATAGAGGGAGTTAAAAAAGATGGGATTCCCGCCTGCCTCATCCCGGACTGGTCTGTGCAAGCATGCTGAGTCCGGTCCGGAGCGACTCGCTTCTCAGCTCGTGGGCTGGTTGGTGTCACCACGCTGCTACAAGAGGCTTTACTTGCCATGCTGACATTACCACCCCCGCCCACCCCAGCTTCTGTTTATTTCTTCCTCATCAAAGCCCTGTGACTCCATCTTCTCCTCCATGTAGAACATCTTATGTAGAACGCCCAGACTCGGCATCCAGACTTTGTTTTCGTGGTTTGATCTGGAGTGGCATTTTGAGAGGCGCCTCTAAACGGTTTGTTGTCCATTGACTGGTTCAGTTCCCTCATTAGGGCAGGTAGTTCCTGATGGTAGAAACTGGCGTGGAAATGAACTGATGCCATCCTTGCCTGCCCCCCCCCCCCGTCAGGCCCTCCCTTGGACCTCCTGCCCGACCCTCTCCTCTACGTGATAGCCCCATGTCGGACCACTGTAATTCATAGACCATTTTCTCCAGATAGAGTGACCTGTCCCGATCCTTCCCAACTTTTAAGATTTTTCAAAGACCACCAGCTGGTTGTACTAATTACTAAGTACCTAGCACTTCAGGTACATGGAATTCTGGGGGAAATGTGGATTCTGGAATCAGGCATGCCTGGGTTCCCATCTCAGGTCTGCTCACTCACCTTCTTGGAGTGTCGGTTTCTCTAAAACATGAGTACTGGATAAGAAACGAGACCTCGAATACTCAGCATGAGAAGCTCTTGTTACTGCCCTTCCTTCCCCCTTCCTTTTTCTCCCTTGCCCTTTCAAAGTTAGTTCCCTTCCTCTTTTCAGAAACCAGAGGATTGAAGCATTTGGTTTTCAAGTTGCGTGCCATTATTTATTTTTGTTCATATTTCTGAAAGACCAAACTTCTTTCAGGATCTAATTATAATTGTCAATGAATCTTTTTAAATCCCAAGTGTTTGTTAGAAAGTTCCCATTGCTATATGTGAATGAACAGATGGGGCAGACGGTGAATCTCACTGGAGTTTGTACTAACATTTGTGATAAGGCTGTCCCACTGACACTTGTGAACATTGTAAATCACAGCAACAGAGAGTTAACATGGGTTTAGGTTCTTTAGCCAACCCTGGAAATGCCCCATGTTTCCACATGTGCAGTTGGCTTACTGATTTTTCCAGAGTAATAAAGCAAATGTATGGAGTTAGCTGTATTTTCCTCACAGTCTCATGGCCAGACACACAACACAATGTTTACAGTCAAGCTGGAAACAGACCACAGAACCTGCTGAAATTACCTCAACCTTGGGCTTGTCCTTCTGGGCAGCGCTGGATCTGGTCATGTTGGACTGGCTTCTTGTTAGCAATTTCTGGTTTCAAACTTCCCTTCGCCTAACTAATTATAAAAAAATCAGGCCTGGATGGAGTATTTAAGCTTGTTGGTCAAATGTTTTTATTTTGGGTTCCCCCTATTTTCTGACGAGTGTCCGTGGTACTGGGACACAGGGGTAGCTGGATATTTATTGACCCATCATGCAACAAGTTCCCTGTGAAATCAAGGACATGAAATGTCTGAGTCACCCTTCATCTACAGAAAAGGACCCTACTAGGTGCTGAGTATCTGTTGAGCTAATAAATGGGCTATTAGTAAGCAGACAAATGCAAATTTCTAGTTGTGATCCAGGAGACTTCCTACTGTATTGTTACTTAGAAAGCCGATGGTGCTTTTCTAAAACTGTTATTATCTGTCATGGTTCTGTGGGTTGCCTGGCACCAGCTAGGTGGTTCTTGCGTGGGTGTCTCATGCAGTTGCAGTAAGAGGTCAGCTCAGGCACGACACACAAGTTGGCTTTTACTCAAATCCCTCAGCTTCCGTTGGGATGGCTGGAGCAGCAGGAGGCTGGCAGGGGTTATCTACCCGGCATCTTAATGGGTCTGATTTTGCCACTGTCCCTGCTCTCCCCATAGCCCACCACAGCAAGTTATCCCCAGAATGCCTCTAGAACAGTGAGGGGTTTCCTTGCCCTGCATGGAGGGACTAATGAATGAATGGACAGAAACAAAGGTGAAGAAGGCCAAGAGCCAAGTTCGGGGCAGAGGGTATTTGTCCTTGTGCTTTGACTTGGACAACCATCATCAGTCCGACTCTGAACACAGCCAACTGGAGTTGCCGTTTGGCACCCGTGGGTTCAACTAAGTCCAGTGGGATTCTCTACCAAAGGACTTTTTTTTTTTTTTCATGTTTTACTTACTTTATTCATGAGAGAGAGAGAGGCAGAGGGAGAAGCAGGCTCCCGCCTAGAAGGGAGCCTGATGCGGGACTTGATCCCAGGGCCCCGGGATCATGACCTGAGCCAAAGGCAGAGGCTTAACCATCTGAGCCACCCAGGCGCCCTCTACCAAAGGACTTTTTTAAAAAGTATTAATGTGAATTATGAATCTCTAAAAGGGAAATATAAATAGTAATAACCACTCAACACATTTTAATGGCAATTCCCAGCTTACTCCAGAACAGTGAGCCATGTTCTAACAAATTCACTCATAAATGCTTGTTGAGCATCTACTATGGGCCAGGCAGTGTGCTAGGTCTAGCTCATGAAACAAGAGCTGTCCGTCCCTATATGTGGGAGCTCAGTAAGGGCATCTTACAAAGTTCAAGACCACTGTGTTGGAATCCTTCAGGTGGGCTAAGGACTAGGCTCATTGGGACTAAATTCATATAATACTTTAGGAAACAGCCTACTCTTCTGGTAATCAATTCCCAACAACTTTGTCTCAAGCCCTTTCTTTTCTCTTCCCTTATTCCCAAATCTGGCAATAACTGACTTGAGAATTGAGACCTATGCTCTAATACCACCTCTGCCATTTATTCTTACTTAAATCTTCCATCAGTTAATATCTATTTTCTCACCATTTAATTGGGATGAGCAATAGTAAAATAAGTCTGTAGGAGTGATTCTAGGCATGGAGTCTTACAGCAAAACCAGTTACTACAAAACCAGAAGGCATTTTGATATTTTGTTTCACTTGGGATTTGTACACCACTTTGAAGTTTGGAACTCTTAGGTTATGGAAGTCTCAAGTTTTTAAAGTTTAAAGATTTTATTTGAGAGAGTTTATTGTATGTTTGAAATGCAGTACATAAACGTAAGGCCCAGTCTACCCATAGGTGCTTATTTAACACAACTATGCTAGGGCATGATTTGGGCAATTAGTTCACAGCTGTCTGGAACCAAACATGAGCTGTGTTTCTATATCAAGGAATTATAGATGTCTTGAATTCTATTGCCTGTTTTTTCTTTAAAAAGACAATTTTTGGCCACCCTAAGGATATGTTTATATAATTGTTGTTAACACCCTTCCAAGTAGAAGAATCCAGAGGGGAAGCAAAGTTCTAAGCAGAGCAAAGTGCTTCCTTATACAGTCTTAAATATATATTGTGTAGAATTTGAGGAAGCCAGTACTTTCATTTTCATAGTAATCGAGGCATAGTTTGCGACCCAGTCTGCACAGCCCACAATTAGCATTAGACTGCTTGAAATGGAGTTCTTGCAAAGCCTACTAGGAACACTCCTGCCATCCAGGAGATATGCAGTTGTAATCCAGACCCACACCAAGGTTTTCCCCTGACACTTTGATTGCAATCTAATAGGTGATGTTTTTGTCTTCTCCACAGAATGTGAATGGCATAAAGTACCACGCTAAGAATGGTCACAGAACACAGATTCGTGTCCGCAAACCATTCAAATGTCGTTGTGGTAAGAGTTACAAGACAGCTCAGGGCCTGCGGCACCATACAATCAATTTCCATCCCCCGGTGTCGGCTGAGATTATCAGGAAGATGCAGCAATAACATGCTGGTCATAACTGTGCCAAGAAATCCTCACCAGCAGTTGCTGATTTTGAAAACAGCCACCTTTTTTCAGGGGAAGCATTCAGCAACCCTTTAAAGAATTAAATGCATGCTTTAAATTTTTTCTGTAATTTTGGAATGATGTATCTTTGTAGAGTTGATTTTGTACATTTGCACATGTAATCATCATACCCATTTTCATTACTTTGATATAAGGTGCTAAACAAAAAAAGCTCTAGGTTCTTCAGCACATTTCCCCCAAAACAAAATAAAATTGAGGGCATGTTGCATATTATTTAGTTGTATTGCAGTGATATCAATGGGGGGGAGGGGCTGGCACTGAGATTTTTTTTCCCCAAGATTGTAATGTGATTGAAGTTTTTCAACACATCAACTCACTATGTTCAAAACCAAAATAGTATCTTCACTATCAAACTGGTTACCATGCCTTACATAATGGAGTTAGTATTTGTGAGTAGAAAGACTTTAGGTAATGGAAATATAAATAAGAATGTTTAACATAATATGCTAAAAATATTTTCATATTTAAATAACATACATAAAAGGTGTGCTTTCTGTGTTTTATATTATCTTGCAAATCCTTTTGCCCCTTAAAAAGCTGAAAATCTTGCCATCTGACTTACTTACCAATCATTTTTAGTGTTATAAATGGCATTTTTGTACAGACTAGTCTATTCAGTTCACTCATTAACACACATTCATTGAGTGCCTGCTGGGTGCAAGGGATTCGGTTTATGCCTATTGATCTTTCTGGACCAAGATACCAGTTTAGTGAACTACTTTTCCCTAAAATCTGTTAGGAAACACTTTGAAATACTTAAGTGCAAATTTTGTGTGTGTGAAATTTAGTTCTATCTTCATCTTTAGGTGAAGTTTTAAAGCACTTTGTAGTTCTCTATTGCCAACAGATTTAATGTTTTATGTGTTGCCAATTCTTGCAACCACTGCCCTAACAAACCTCTGGGTTGCAAATAATTAAAATTCCAAGCACGTTTCAAAGAGAACATTTTTCTTAAGACCCCTTACTGCCTCCTCTTCATGCTCATTGTTTTTAGACTTTTTTTAAAGGCACTTTTTCCATCACATCGTAGAGGTCTGTATTCCCACTGGAAATGTCTGTTTAGCTTTATAAAACATTTTGCTGAAATACGAAATTGAGCCTTATTGACAATTAAGTGCTTCTTGCAGCAGGTGGTCAAAGAGTGACTAATATGACCCGTTGGAGTGACCTACGTCTGGACCATTCCTGAAGTTTTTCTCACCAACAATACCATCATGCCTTGAGTATTCTTTTCTCCCAAGTGCTATTCCTTAAACATGCAAGAGTTTACCAATTGCCTCATTATGCAATAAAAATTGCTCTGAGATGGCTAACTGCCCACAAAACTGGTGAAAAGCAAGCTCGAATTGCTTATAACTTTCTTCCCATGTTCCCATTTGATGAAAGTCTTACAGCTGGGAAGCAGGTGTCCCTCAATTTTTCAGACAGTTTGAAAGGATGACAGTTCTGCTGGCCAGATGGGTAAGTTTCTATATTCTTAAGTTGTGAACCCCTCATAATGAGGGATTTTAAAGTATTTATAAAGACACTGCCCTCTAAAAATTTCCTCAGATCTATGAAGAGTGGTCTTGGTCCGGAATATACAGTGTTACATGTTTAAAAGGGTGATCCAGACATGAGAAGCAACTAGGTGGTGCATAAGAAGGCCCTACTTGGATATTTCATATCTACCTACAATTGACCAAAATTTTTTAGGCCAGCAATTATTATTTAGCTTCGCTCCTTCTAGTGCAAGAAAATGTAGGCTGGATCAGTAGTTCAACAGCTAAACAGTCATAAAATAGTCATTGTGCATGTTAAATTTCTTTCAACTATAAAACAAATTCAATTTCTATTTGCTTATTCATTGTGACAGTATTACTAAACAGGTAAGGATGGGAATATTTTGTTATACCGTGTATAGTGAATGTATTGTACTGTGTCTGTGAAAACTGTGCTTTAAATTATATTTTCGTATGTTTTGTTGGGGACAGAGCACATTAAGTTTGAAAGCAACAGAGGTTTGTTTTAGAACTGAAGGCAACTTAATCAAAATTGCTGTCAAGAAAAGCTGCTTATAAAAAATGTAAATGAAATCACATTTAAAATAAACTGCCTCTGACCCAAAATAAACATGGTTCTTTATTTTTATTAGCGTCCATTACCACTCTAATACTGGAAGGATACTTTTACGGTTGGCATGCTTCATAATTAACTGATGCAACACAAAAATGCAACCATTGACCATATTTTACCTGCATCTCCAAGGAAGGGAAGACGTGGAGTCTTCGGCACTACTGCCTTCCAGTCTGCCATGTCTTGTTTTGCTCTACACTCAAAATTATTTTTAAAGGATTCCAGCAATACAAATTCTGCTTTCAGAAACAAACACAAGCAACATGATGTGTATGCAGTTCACACACAGCACACCGAAATGCCACCACACTGAATATTAGGTTAATATCCTAGCTAATTTGCTTAAGACAAACTTAAATATTGTGATAACTACAAAAGAAACAAAATCAATGTCAGTAAATTCTTAACTTTCATATTTTAAGAGAAATACCATTCAGAAATTTGTTTAAAGGCCTAGGACCAAGGGGAAAAAAAAGTTTAGACTTAATGAAAAGCTACCACAAATAAATTTGACAATGAAATTACACATCTCCAAAAATGTGTCCTCTTTAATGAGAATACAGACATAATGAACACATTGATTTGCGTTTATAACATCACATTTTTAATCAAGAAAATGTGAAAAAGATATGGATACATTTTCTGTGATTTTATGCCACAAACACCACTGTTTAGTAGATCATTTAATATCAACTGCACTAACCTATCTTGTTCCATTCTTCCATTAGATAGAAATACAACTTCAAGATGGCTTAAAAATAATTGTTCAGGTCATTCTAAAATGTTTTAGTCATAAAATTAGCAAAATATGCCTTCTATTCCTAAAGCAAACATTTCAAATATAAAAAGGTATTTGCTCTACTGAAAGCATGTGAACTCATTCTACGTGCAGTTCCATTTCTAAAGAAGGTTGAAAAACCATCCTTTCCTGGGCTAAATTATGGAAGTTTCTGTATTCAAAGAATTACTTTGCTAGACTATAATGATAAATTACTTTTATTACATAATATTTAGTAGTCATGCTCAATCAACAAGGTCAACAGAAACTTGAAAATATGCTAAATGACACACACTACATATATTTTCATTGTGGTAACATTAAAATAATCCATTGCCTTTATTCATATAGTTTTGCAAACTGGGGAATAAATAAAGATACAAACATAAAAACTTTTCTTAAGCTGGTAAGATTAACAGGGGTTACAATTTTATTTGCTGATAAGCTAAGCTAAAGACGGACTCTGACCCTAGTAACACAAAACTCAAAAGTAGCGCTTGTTCAAAAAAGTGTGGTAGAGGGTGCACGGAAATAATACCTTGTGGTCTCCATAGTGGTCTATTTGAAGTGATTTTTTTTAATTGCTGAACTGTATTACTAACTCAGAATAAAAAGTAACTAGTCAAAATTTAAAACATTCTGATCAAAATGGGTCTGCACATGCCTTTCAAAGCCCTGCTGGTCATAGTCAGGAGGGAATTGCTCGCTGCACATTGGGCACACCTTCCAGTGACTTTCAACATGTTCTTCAAATTTGCTCTGATCATAGTTGGGAGGGAACATTAATTCACAGAGGGGACACTTCTTGTGAACATCAAAGCTTGAAGAAATAGGAAAATGAAAGAATTACATATTTCTAATAGCAACAATCTTCAGGATATGACAATGTTATATTTATCTAGTCAAGCTAATATTCACCCTAAATGACTTACCTTGAAAGTTTTCAGTTACTTCAGAAACCTCTTTCTGCTTCTAAAATACTTGCTACTGACAATTGTGTAAACTACTGATAAAGCCTCTAAATTGAGTTTCACAATTAGAGTGACAAAAACATTTTTGTTAAAATCAAGCATATGTAAAATGAAGCTTATTAACAAGAATTTAATTTTTAATTAACAGAAAATGCCTTTTGTAAAACTATAAAGATTAATAGAACTTATAATTTCCCAACAGTAGATTCATTCAAACTTTACGAGTATTTATTAGCACTGGTTCTCAAAGTAGTACATGCATCAGAATCACTGGAAGGCATGTTAAAACACATACTGCTGGGATGCCTGGGGGGCCTTTAGCTCAGGTCATGATCTCAGGGTCCTGGGATAGAGCCCCCAAGGTTGAGCTCTCTGCTCGGCAGGGAGTCTGCTACTCCCTCTCCCTCTGCCCCTCCCCCCTGCTCATGCTCTATCTCTTAAAATCTTTAAAAAAAAAAAAAACACACACGTATTGCTGGGACCCACCCCAAGAGTTTCAGGTTCAGGATGTCTGGGTACAGCCTGATCATGTGCATTTCTAACAAGTTTCCAGGGACCATACTTTGAGAACCACTCATCTACATAACCCAAATTCTACACAGGAAAAAGAAAAATTACCTGGAATCAAAGCAAAAGCCTGCTCCATGCCCACGTAAGTGCTGACTTGGAGCGTCAGGAGCAGTGGGCACGTTCTCCTCTTCCTAGGCAAAAAATAATTTTGCAACTTTTGAGAAAAGTGAAACTGAATGTAAATTCCTTAATTCAAGCATAGTATAAAGAAATTAAGATTACCCTTTCTAAAATTTTACTTCTGTTATCAGATTTTCACATAAAGGTTTAAGAGTCAATTTTTACAGAGCATTTTACTATGAACTAAGTCTTACCTTCTTGAAATAAAAAGCAGTGCTTAGTGGAACAGAGAATACAGCACACCTGTATGTGTGAATAAAGTAGGGATCCATAGACTTTTTTAACCTTTTGACTTTATCATTCCATACATAAGTGACCACTTTCATATCTTAAAACTGCATTATTTTTCCTATTATTCTCATTTAATAAATTTGCAAGACAGTACCCTCTTTTGACAACATACATCCCGTTGCACGACATAGAAATTATAAAAGAAAACTAGTAAAATATGAGTTTGCATGTGTATGTTCTTGGGCACACACAGGCTAATCAAACTGGAAAACCATGTTACAGCAATGTACCAAACTACAGGCCTCAAAACCCTGTTGTGAAAGAATGAAATTCAGTATTAAATATCTAACAGATTGTCAAGTAAGATTCCTAAAAATCTATAAATCTGAAAGAAAACATTGGTTTGGATTTTCATGTTGACACATCCCTGTGGTCTTTTGAAGGCTCCGCATCCAGTGTGGAGCCCAACGTGGGTCTTGACTCACGACCTTGAAATCAAGAGCCGGGCGTTTAACCAACTGAACCACCCAGGCACCTGCCCCGCTGTGGTTGCTTTTTAGAGATCTGTATGCTCTCTATCAACAACCAAGTACAGAGACTCTCACTTCACATCAAAAGGAGTCACATCTCCCAAATGCCCATTTGCTTTCTTCCTGAGCAGCTCTGTTAGCTGCTCTCATGTTATGAACAGTCTGTAAATAGGTACAGCAGGCACTGATAAATGTCCTTATATTGCTGGGTAGTTATGCTCATTCCAGAACTGCTATTAATGGGCTAAGTAGTCAAGTCTGTCATGGTAAGAGGTACCAAGAAAATGTATGTGGTGTGAAATTCGAAGGAAACAAAAAACAAACTGACTCATCTTGGGGGGGTAGGTAGGGGAGGATACTTGGTTATTATTTTGATGATTATCCCTTCCTGAAAGGTCCAAGAAAGGGTAAGGGGCTCTTTTTTATTTTATATTCATCACATGAGAAAATATTTTTGCTTATGTATGATTCTCTGCTAAATAACCCAGTATGTACGTATTTTTTCAGTGTGGTAACATTAAAATAATCCCTGTTTCCTTCATACAGTTTTGCAAACTGGGAAATAGATACAAAAGAGAAAAAACAACTTTTAATCTTTAGTAAGATTAAAAGAGGTTACAATTGTTTTTATTGATAAGCTGAAGATTGACTCTGACTCTGACCCTGGTAACACCAAACTCAAAGTAGCTCTTGGTCAGAAAAGTCTGGTAGAGGGGCGCCTGGGTAGCTCAGTTGTAAAGCATCTGCCTCCGGCTCAGGTCATGATCTCAGGGTCCTGGGATCGAGACCTGTGTCTGGGCTCCCTCCCTGTTTTTCTCTCCCTCTCCCACTCGCCCTGCTTTTATTCCCTCTCTAGCTGTCTCTCTGTCAAATAAATAAAATCTTTAAAAAAGGAAAAAGAAAAAAGTGTGGTAGAGGGTACACAGACGGGATACCTTGTGGTCTCCATTGTGGCCTATTTGAGGTGATTTTTTCTTTAACTGCTAAACTGTATTACTAACAATAAAAAGCAGTCAAAATTTAAAACATTGTGATCACGAGTCTGTACCTGCCCTTTTCAAACCCATGGTGGTCACAAGTTGAGGAAACTGCTCACTACACAAAAACAAGATAAAACCAGCCTAATGAAGGATTGAGAAATTGGGGAATAGAAGACTTTATATACTTTAAGTCTACAAGTAACTAAAATTCAGACAGGTTTTAAATCTGTAGGTACAGGGGCGCCTGGGTGGCTCAGTTGGTTAAACCGCTGCCTTCAGCTCAGGCCATGATCCCAGGGTCCTGGGATCGAACCCCACATCGGGCTCCCTGCTCATGCAGGAAGCCTGCTTCTCCCTCTGCCTGCCGCTCCCCCTGCTTGTGCTCTCTCCCTCTCTCTGTCAAATAAATAAATAAAATCTTTAAAAAAAAAGCCTTCTTAAAAAAATAAATAAATAAATCTGTAGGTACAAAGAGGTAAGACGATATAGCTGAATCAGTTAAACCTAGTACGTATGACAGTAAATTTTTGATTGTGTGCCACAGTATTCTAGCTGCCAGATTTGGGCCTTCAAGCAGCAATACTTGAAACAATGATTTGCTTAAAGAACTACATATAAAATAATGACAATGAATACAATTTCCCCATTTATCTTTGAAAAAAGAGGCAAACTTTAAAATTTTGAAAAGCTATCGAACAGAATAATGGAAAAGAAAGGGAAGGTCTTGATGCTTAACCATCAAAATTCTTGATGATGGATACTTGTAATAAAACGCCACTTCCAAAGGACCAAAAATATAGCCTACACCAATTTACTGCTTTCATGAATCAGCTAACAATAGAGTTTGCTGCTCAAGTGCTAGACTTAAACCAACCTATCTGACCCAGTTAACCATCAGGGGGAAGGGGGGGAAGCAATTTTTTTTTTACGTTTATACTTTCTAAGCCATATATAATTTGGTAACGATAACCCCATAATTCGTATCTTCTACCACCTATTAGCTAATAAAAGGGGAGAGGGACTGAACAGAATTCTAGATGTTATAACGAGACATAAGTGCTCATGAAATAAGAAATCACCTACTCAGTTCAAAACCAGAAAGTGTGTCATAAGTTCTGAGCAGCCAATTCATACAAAGTTTGGTGATCCTGACATACGAAATGACCAAATTTTCACTCATGAATACATTTATTCTATTTTACTCATCAAGCTTGATTAACTTCCAAAATCATACTGGATTAAATATAACAAATTAGATTGGAAGTAAGGTTACACAGGCAGGCCCACTGTCAGCAACAAAAAATGGCTACTAGTAAAACAGAAAATCAGACAAGAACTCAAAACATCCAATAAATATTTCAGCACTGGATCACACAGCTTTACAAACAAAACATGAAGACACTGTTTAATGTTGATTTTTAAATTAATAAACTAGAACAATCAACGCATATTAGGTATTCTTTAAGAAGGCAGAGAATCACGTATTCTATCTGAGAAAGAGTTCTGCCCCAAACTGCTAAAATAATTACATTGTAGTACTGAAAACAGTCAATGCAAAAATATTTTTGAATAGGTTTTAAAGTACCAGTACCTAGTCTGTTAGCTAAGCTGCCAAAATAATACCAAACTGAAATATATTTATGAACAATCCCAAATAATTAAATCTTAAGAAAACATTTTTAACAGCATTTTAACCTCCACAAAGATCTAAACCACCTTACATTGTTCATCTACTTTGAGACCCATCAGCACAATACTATTTCTACCACAAAACAAAGGAAACAATCTACAGTAATCTACTGAAGCTCTATATGAAACTCAAAAACTTCTTATGAGATGCCCAACTCAAAATCTAGTCTATAAAAATTCTTGGGGCACCTGGCTAGTTCAATCGAAAAGAGTATGCAACTCTTGATCTCAGGTATTATGAGCTCAAGCCCCACAACAGGGTGTAGAGATTACTAAAAAATAAACTTAAAAAGTAACCAAGAAAAATAGAAATAAAAATATAGAATTACGGTTGGGGTGCCTGGGTGGCTCAGTCATTAAGTGTCTGCCTTCGGCTCAGGTCATGATCCCAGGGTCCTGAGATCGAGCCCCGCATCGGGCACCCTGCTCCGTGGGAAGCCTGCTTCTTTCTCCCACCCCACTCCCCCTGCTTGTGTTCTCTGTCTCGCTGTGTCTCTGTCAAATAAATAAAATCTTAAAAAATAAATAAATAAATTACGGTTTTCTTCTCAAAGTATGTAACCAACTTAAACATCTGAAATAGCATTAAGATGGGTTAATCTCTTGGATAGTAAGAGAAATTTACAAGGTTAATCATACTAAATTCAAAATAAGGTTTTCAGGGGCACCTGGGTGGCTCAGTTGGTTAAACATCCCAACTTGATTTCAGCTCAGGTCGTGATCTCAGGGTCGTGGGATTAAGCCCCATGTCGGACTCTGAGCTCAGCACAGAGTCTGCTCCAGATTCTCTCTCTTCCTCTGCCTCTGCCCTCCCCCGACCCTCCCCTTCCCCATGCACACTCTCTTGCTCTCTCTCAAATAAAATCTTCAAAATAAGGTTTTCATACTAAATTAAGGTCACTAAAATCATACTAAATAGGGTTAATCATATTAAATTTAAAATACACTCGTGATTGTAAAAATATACCGTATGATATAGCAATTCATTTCCGGATATACATGCAAAAGAATTTAAAGCAGGAACTCAGACATACTTGTACACCTATGGTCGTAACAGCATTAGTCACAACAGCCAAAAAGTGGAAACTCAAATGTCTTATTAATGGGTGAATGGATGAACAAAATGTGCTATGTACAATGGAATATTATTTAGCCTTAAAAAAAGAAATTCTGACACATTACAAAAATGGATAAATCTTGAGGACATTATACTAAGTGAAAAAAGCCAGTCATAAAAAAATAAATTCTATAGGATTCTACTTATATGAGGGACTAACAGTAGTCAAACCCACAGAGACAAAGTGGGATGATGGTTGCCACAGGCTGGGAAGAGTTGAGAAGAAGAGTTCTGGAGACTGGTTGCACAACAATGTAAATGTACTCAGCACTACAAAAATGGTTAAGATGGTGAATTTTTTGTTACACGTATTCTCTATTAAAAAACGCAATCATGATCAAACTAGCAATATACACTCAGGAGCTAATGACTAAGTTACACCACTTCAATCATTAGGATCTAGACAACAGGACTATACAATCAGCATATATCAAACTGTGCTTTAATTCTGCCTTTGCTTAAGAATTATTAATGGGAATATTTAGGTATCATTCAGGAGTTAATAATGTCAAGGAAGAAAGGTCCACCACTTAGTAAACCTTACCAAGTTGATAAAATTACTTTAGTTCAATAGCTTACAAAACATTTGCTTAAGGCCAAAGTTAATGGGTAAGAGAAAAGAGTAACAATGACTGCTGAACTTTTATATAAAACTATAGAGTATTTTTTAATCCCTGAAAACTTTGTATTATTATATAGTATTAGTCAACATTCTTTTTATGAGATGTTACTGTTTAAGTTCTGCCAAACATCCATTTCTAGCAAGAGAGCATGTCAATGAAGGAGTGTCATTAAACTCTAACTATATAAAGATATTTAAAAATGAGAAAGCAGACTTCCAAGGAAGATGATAGGAGGACCCTATGTTCACCTCGCCCCAGGCTAAATAACATGTCAGTGCAAATAACCCAAAAAACAACCTGAAGACTGGCAGAACAAACTCCAAAACAAAATGTTGAGAAAGGCCACATAGAAGAAGGTAGGAAGAGCAGAGATGAGGTGGGGAGCTAAACCCTGCAGGTCTGGCTACCAGAGAGCCACGGGGGCAGAGACGTATAAGAACAACTATCAACACCAGGAGCCTACAAGGAGAAGATAAATCCCCACAGCATTTGGCTGTGAATATTAGGTGGGCCAAATTTCATGAGTTCTGAAAACCAAGAGGACTTAAATCCTCTGGGACTCTAAAAATCAGCAGGCTCAATCTAAGAAAGCCCAGAGGGCAATAGGAAGCTGAGCCCCTGTCCTTAATGAGACAGCATAGCAAACATCCCACAGAGATCCAACTTGAAGCAGCAACTTGAAAAGTGCTTGGGGCATATAGGAGGGAGAGTTAGTTACTAATCTCGGAGTTCACTAAGGAACTTCTCTAGGAACAAAGGATCTAGCAGGTGCCATTTCTCACTCCCACCAACTCCACCCCGCCCCCAGCATAATCACATGGCCACCTGTGGAAACCAGCAGGGCATCAGCACTCACTAACTTGCTTACACCATGCCCTACCCCCTCCAGCCAGGCCTGCCTGAGTTCCAGGGCTGTGGGTCCCCTCCCTAAGACAACCTGTGCAAACCTTCCAACACTGTCTCACCCAAGCTCCAGTGGAGGACACACACATACTGTTAAAACTGCACGACCCCCACCCAGACACGCTTTGCACTTCAGCCCCAGCTGGCCCAGTCTCCAGACCAGCTACACCTCCTCTGTGGAAGAGGACCAGCACACACGATTTGCACCCCTGCCTGCCTGCACTTTGGGGAGCAGCCACGGCCACCCCTGGCCTAGCGGTGGCTGCTCACCCACTGTGGATGAGGACCAGCACCAACTTGTTAAAGAGCCCACTACTTTCAGAACGAGACAGAACTGACTTTTCTAACACAGAAACAGAGTTAGGAGAAATGAGGAGATAGAGGAATATGTCCCAAATGAAAGAAGAGGACAAAAGTCACAAAAGGGGACCTAAGTGAAGCAGAACCAAGTAATATGCCTGATAGAGAATGGAAGTAATGATCATCAAGATACTCACTGGACCCCAGAAAAGAGTAGAAAACATCAGTGAGACCCTTAACACAGAGATTAAAAAAAAGAATCCATCAGAGATGAAGAACACAATCATGAAATTAAAAATACATGTGATAGGGACGCCTGGGTGGCTCAGTTGGTTAAGTGTCTGCCTTCGGCTCAGGTCATGATCCCAGGGTCCTGGGATCGAGCCCCACATCAGGCTCCCTGCTCGGCGGGGAGCCTACTTCTCCCTCTGCTTGTGCTCTGTCAAATAAATAAAATCTTAAAAAAAAAAAAAAAAAAAGCTTATCTGTAAAAATCAGTCAAGGCATTCACAAAATAAAAGAATACAAAACACCATATACCTAGATGTGGATGGGGGAAAGGAGTAAAGAATGGATTCAAACTTAACCATCGATTTCATATAGATTGCAATATGCAGAAGATGTTACATAACAAACCTAATGGTAGCCACAAAGCAAACACCAGTAACAGATATGCAAAGAATAAAGAGAAAGGAATCCAAATGTATCACTAAAGCAAGCAAACCATGAAAGAGAGCAAGAGAAGAAAGGATCAGAGAAAAAAACTACAAGAACCACCACAAAACAAGTAACAAAATGGCAATGCATACGTATCTATCATTAATTTGAATGTAAGTGGACTAAACATTCCAATCAAAAGACACGGGGTGACAGAGTGGATAAAAAAACAAGATCCATCTATATGCTGTCTACAAGAGACTCACTTTTGACCTAAAGACACCTGCAGATTAAAAGTGAAGGGATGGAGAAACATTTATCATGCAAATGGATGTAAAAAAGAAAGGTAGGGTAGCAATATTTATATTAGACAAAATACTTTAAAACAAAGACTAGGGGTGCCTGGGTGGCTCAGTTGTTAAGCATCTGCCTTCAGCTCAGGTCATGATCCCAGGGTCCTGGGATCAAGCCCTGCATCGGGCTCCCTGCTCCGCGGGAAGCCTGCTTCTCCCTCTCCCACTCCCCCTGCTTGTGTTCCTTCTCCCGCTGTCTCTCTCTGTCAAATAAATAAAATCTAAAAAAACAAAAAAACAAAAAAACAAAAAAAAACAACCCAAAGACTATACGGTTAAGCATCTGCCTTCGGCTCAGGCCATGATCTCAGGGTCCTGGATAGAGGCCTGAGTCAGGCTCCCTGCTCAGCAGGGAGTCTGCTTCTCCCTCTTCCTCTGCCCCTCCCTGCACTTGTGCTCTCTCAAATAAATAAAATCTTAAAAAAAAAAAAAAAGACTGTAACAAGAGACAAAGGACACAAAATAAAGGGGACAATCAACAAGAAGATATAACGATTGTAAATATTTATGCATCCAACAAAGGAGCACTCAAATACATAAAAAGAGTTAATAACAAACATAAAGGAACTGACTGATAGTAATGCAATAGTAGGGGACTTTTAACACCCCACTTACATCAGTGGGCAGATCATCCAAACAGAAATCAATAAGGAAATGTGGGTTTGAACGACACACTGGACCAGATGCATTTAACAGATATATTCAGAGCATTCCGTCCTAAAATAGCAGAATACATATTCTTTTCAAGTATACATGGAATATTCTCCAGAGCAGACCACATATTAGGCTACAAAACAAGTCTCAATAAATTGAAAAAGATCAAAATCATACCAGGAATCTTTTCTGACTACAACACTATAAAACTAAAAATTAAATACAAGAAGAAATCTGGAAAGAGCATAAATAATAAACAATGAATGGGCCAACCAAGAAATCAAAGAAATAAAAAATTACATGGAAACAAATGAAAATGACAACACAACAGACCAAAATCTTTGGGCTGCAGAAAAACCTGTTCTAACAAGGAAATTTATAGCAATACAGGCCTGCCTCAAGAAGCAAGAAAAAGGGGCACTTGGGTGGCTCAGTCGGTTACGCGTCTGCCTTCAGCTCCGGTCATGATCCCAGCATCCTGGGATCGAGCCCTGCATCAGGCTCTGTGCTCGGCGGGGAGCATGCTTCCCCCCTCCCTCTGCCTGTCTGCCTACTTGTGATCTCTCTGTCAAATAAATAAGTAAAATCTTAAAAAAAAAAAAAAAGGGCAAGAAAAATCTCAAATAAATCACCTCACTTTACATCTAAATGAGCTAGAAAATAACAAAAACCCAAAACCAGAAGGAAGAAAATAATAAAGATTAGAGCAGAAATAAATGATATAGAAAATAAAAAAACAAAAAACAGAAGAGATCAATGAAAACCAGGAGCTGGTTCTCTGAAGAACAAAATCGATAAACCTCTAGCCAGACTCATTAAAGGGGAGAAGGAAGGTGGGAAAAAAAAAAAAGCACATATACCAAAAAAGCCCAAAAAACCCAGGAAAGACTCAAACAAAATCACAAATGAAAGAGGAGAAATAACAACCAACACCATAGAAATACAAACAACTGGCATATAATTTTTCATAATATTCTCTTGCAACAAATTGGACAACCTGGAAGAAATGGATAAATTCCTAAAAAACCTATGACCTACCAAAACTAAAACCGGAAAAAACAGAATAATTGAACAGACCGATCACCAGCAATGGCACTGAATCAACAATCAAAAAACTACCAACAAACAAAAGTCCAGGACCAGACAGCTTCACAGGTAAATTCTATCAAACATTTAAAGAGGACCTAATACCTATTCTTCTCAAACTATTCCAAAAAATAGAAGAGGAAGGAAAACTTCCAATTTCATTCTATGAGGCCAGCATTACCCTGATAACAAAACTAAATAAAGACACCACAAAAAAAGAGAACTGTAAGCCAACATCTCTGATGAACACAGATGCAAAATTCCTCATCAAAACACTAGCAAATGGAGTCCAACATTACATTAAAGAAATCATTCACTGCGATCAACTGAAATATTTTTCCAGTATGGAAGGGTGGTTCAATATTTGCAAACCTATCAACATGATACATCAAATTTGTAACAGAAAAGAGAAAATCCATATGATTATCAATAGATGCAGAAAAAGCATTTGACAAGGTACATCCATTCACAATAAAAACCTTCAACAAAGTAGGTTTAGAGGGAACATACCTCAACATAATAAAGACCACATATGAAAAACCCACAGTGAACATCATACTCAACTGGGAAAAACTGAGAGCTTTTCCCCTAAGGTCATGAACAAGACAGGGATGTCCACTCTCACCACTTTTATTCAACTACTACTAGAATCCTAGCCACAGCAATGAGACAACAAAAAGAAATAAAAGCCATCCAAATTGGTAAGGAAGATGTAAAACTTTTGCTATTTGCAGATGACATGATACTATATACAGAAATCCTAAAAACTCTGCCCCAAAACTACTAGAAATGATAAATGAATAAAGTCATGGGATACAAAATCAATGTACAGAAATCTGGTGCATTTCTAAACAACAGCATATACACTTGCACCAAAAACAACAGATACCTAAGAATAAACCTAACCAAACAGATAAAAGATCTATACTCTGGAAACTATAAAATACTCATGAAAGAAATTAAAGATACAAAGAAAAAGAAAGACATTCCATTCTTATGGATTGGAAGAATATTGTTAAAATGTCCATACTTCCCAAAGCAATCCAGAGATGTAATGTAATCCTTATCAAAATACCAACAGTATTTTTCAGAGAACTAGAACAACAATCCTAAAAGTTGTATAAAACAAAAGGTCCCAAAAAGCTAAAGCAATCTTAAAAAAGAAAAAACTGAAGCTATCACAACTCTAGACTTCAAGTTATATTACAAAGCTATAGTAATTAAAACAGTGTGGTACTGGCACAGAAACAGACACACAGATCAATAGAACAGAATAGAAAACCCAAAAATAAACCCACAATTATATGGTCAATTAATCTTCGACAAAGCAGGAAAGAACATGCAGTGGGAAAAAGACGGTCTCCTCAACAAAATGTCCTGGGGAAAACGGGACAGCTACATACAAAAGAATGAAACTCAGTAACTTTCTTACAACATACACAAAAGTAGACTTAAAATGGATTAAAGGCCTAAATGTGAGACCTGAAACCAGAAAAGTCCTAGAAGAGAGCACAGTAATTTCACTGACATTGACCATAGCAACATTTTTCTAGACAGGTCTCCTGAGACAAGGAAAACAAAAGCAAAATCAAGCTATTGGGACTACATCAAAATACAAAGCTTCTGCACAACAAAGGAAATAACAAAACTAAAAGGCAACCTACTGTATGGGAGAAGAGATTTGCAAATGACATATCTGATAAAGGATTAGTATCCAAAATATATAAAAAACTGCTACAATTCAATGCTCAAAAACCAAATAATCCAATTTAAAAATGGGCAGAAGAAATGAACATTTTTCCAAAGAAGACATACAGATGGCCGACAGATGAAAAGATGCTCAACATCACTCATCATCAGGGAAATGCAAATCAGAAACCACAATGACCTATCACCTCGCACCTGTTAGAATGGCTAAATTCAAAAACAGAAGAAACAAGTGTTGGCGAGGATATGGAGAAAAATGAATCAGCATGCACTGTTGGTGGGCATGCAAACTGATGCAGCCATTGTAGAAAACAGTATGGAGGTTCCTTAGAAAGTTAAAAATAGAACTACCCTACAATCCAGTAATTATACATAGGGTATTTACCCCAAAAATACAAAGACACTAATTCAAAGAGATAACATGCACCCCTATGTTTAATGCAGCATGATTTACAATAGCCAAATCCTGGAAGCAGCTCAAGTATCCATCGACAGACAAATGGATAAAGAAGATGTGGTATACAAATATACAATGCAATATTGCTCAGCCATAAAAAAGATTAAATCTTGCCATTTGCAACAACATGGATAGAGCTAGAGAATATAATGCTAAGCGAAGTCAGTCAGAGAAAGACAAATACCATGATTTCACTCACATGTAGAATTTAAGAAAACAAAAAGTAAAGGAAAAAGAGACAAACCGGAAACACTTTTATTTTTGAAGATTTTATTTATTTATTAGAGAGTGAGTGAGAGAGAAACAGCATGAGAGGGGAGAGGGTCAGAGGGAGAAGCAGGCTCCCCGCTAAGCAGGGCACCCGATGCAGCACTCGATCCTAGGACCCTGGGATCATGACCTGAGCCGAAGGCAGTCACTTAACCAACTGAGCCACCCAGGCACCCAACCAGGAAACACTCTTAATTACAGAGAACTGATTACCATAGGGGAGGGAGGATGGGTGAAAAAGGTGATGGGGATTTAAGAGTACACTTATCATGATAAGCACTGAGTAATGTACAGCACAGCTGAATCACTATATTGTATACCTGAAACTAACATTACACTGTATGTTAACTATACTGGAATTAAAATAAAAAGCTTAAAGAAAAGCAAGATCTCCATTACTTTTCAAATGTTATTTTTCTCCACATTCAGAAATTAACTCAAAATGGACCAAAAACCTAAATATAAGAGCAAAGACAACAGAAAACCCAGGGACAAATCTTCCTAACTATGAGTTATGCAATGGTTTCTGAGATCTGACAACAAAAGTACAAGGAAAAATAGGGTAAGTTTGACTTCATCAAAATTAAGAAACTTGGAGGGTGCCTGGATGGCTCAAGCAGTTGAGTGTCCAACTCTTGATTTCAGCTCAGGTCATGATCACAGGGTCGTGAGATAAAGCCCTGTGTCAGGCGACACTGGACATGGAGCCTGCTTAAGGTTCTCTCTCCCTCTCCCTCTCTCAAAAAAAAAAAAAGAAAAAGAAAAAGAAAAGAAAAGAAAACAACCTGTTGGTCCACATACTGTATTTCTGAGTAGCAAGGGCTTAGACCCATGCTCCCATTGCTAGGGCACCATATCAAATTCACAGAGTACTATAGGATTAGTTTTAATCTTCTAAGTTAATGAAATATGCAGAAAACTCCACATTTGTCAGATATCACAAGAACTAGTTCAAGATAGCTCAGTTTCAACATTCCTTTCAGTGACAGCTTATCTTTGAGAAGACGCTGGCTATTTTGCAGCTGCTGAAATGTAAAGCATGTGCTTTGTGAAAATCAATGTCAATCAGGAAATGAAGGTGGTTTGTCCAATCCAATTCCAAGGTTTGAGAAGGTGTACAGTGGTCAACAACCACATACATCCCGTCAGTATTATTTAAGAATGAAAAATAAGAATTTTTCAATTCAGTATATACTTTTTTTTTCAAATGGTTACTACACTTGTTAGGAAATTGTTAAGCATTTCTTTTGACCTATACGGTATCATAAAAAATTTACTTAGACGCCAAAGGTGCCATGAACTGAAAGGTTGGGAACCTCTGGCTTAGTCTATTTGATAGGTGGTTAGGACCATAGCTCCTATAGCCACACTGATGAGGTTCAAATCCTCATCTGACTGTACCCTTACCAGCTGTGTGATAAAGCAAGCCAGTTAATCTTTCTGTTTCCTCCATTATAAAAGAAAACATCATAATAGTTCCTACCTCACAGGACTGCTATGAAGAACAAATGAGTTAACATATTTAAAAAGCCATGCACTAGCTGGCAAATTGAGAAATGTTTGGTGCCATCATCATCATCATAATTATGATGCTACAGTTATTGGCATTGCAATTATTAGGGAAAAGGGAGTCAAAAAAGGCATCTAATCTGATAGCGGACCAATTTCTGGTGCAGAAAGGAGATCTGGCAAGTATATGACTGGAGTAGACTAGAGAACAGGCAGCCTCAACCCTCACTCCGAGGTCCTGTGGCTGTTAATTACTCCCAGGGCAGGGAACCAGAGAAAAGGATCAGGTCAACTCAAATCTGCTTTATATATTCTAAAAATTACTCATTAAAATACTTCACTTCCAAGTGATTTTTGTTACTGTAATGACAAGATTTTTTAAAAAGTCTAAATGTACATAAAAATTCATTTCTGTCTAAAGTGAAAGAAATCTTCTAATTGCAAAATACAATTATCCAAGGTGCACCTATTAAGAGTCCTTCCATCTCATTACCAAATCTAAGCATGTCAGCAAATGAGCACAGTACTCTAACACTGCTTCTCATGGGTTTGCAGGAGGGCAAAGCACACAGATCAGAAAGAACATTCTGCTAATTAAACTGAAGCAGATGACTACGGAAGAGAAAGGCTTGCCACATGTAACATCTGTGCCAAGAATGATCAGATTAAATATGCAAAATGTGAAGTAAAGGTGTGAAAAAGCAGTAAGATTATACTCTAGACCTTAAATAGGCTACAAAAGTTCTGACAGTTTTCCTAATTATTCCCAGTAATGGACATAGGAGGCCAAAAGGCAGGAGGGAGAAATACATTTTTCTCCATTATGGGTGTTGAGCACTAGGGCTAAAATCATGCCTGTCTGAACACTGATCAGTTTCTGCAAAGGTTAATAGCAATTAAATGCAGCAAACTAGATTAAATGAGAAACAGGTCATGATACTGCTGTACTTGCAAAGAGCACGATAAAGCATTTCTTTTAAATTCATCTTAATGCATAGGAAATCCAAAAAAGCTGCTATGAGGAAAAGAACTTATTAAATGGTGAAGAAATCTCTTAAATGAAATAAAAATAAAAATGACATGCTACACAAACTAACTCAAATTATCAGTATTGGGTTGCTGAAAGATTAATACTAATGATGTCTAACTGTCATTAACACTGCCTCTTCCAACCTAGTACATCTGCAATCAAAAGAATATAGTAAATTACTTAGTGATAATTAAAATTAAACTATTTGTGACTATAGCTAATAATTTATCATATATTCAAAAGTTGCTGAGAGTAAATCTTAAAAGTTCTCATCACAAAGGAAAAAAAAATTTGTTAATTATATGTGATAACAAATGTTAACCAGACTTGCAGTAATCCTTTCGTGATACAAATACTGAATCATTATGCTGTACACCTGAATTAAAGGTATGTTATCAATTATATCTCAAAAAAACTGTTTTAAAGATTAAACTGATAACTACAGTACTGAGGTCATTCTCTGAACTTAATCTTTTACTTTAGTATAAATCCTAAAGTGTAAGTCTGAAGCATATTAATGGTTGATTTTTCCAAATTTAAATACAAGCAGGTTTTTCCAAAATTTAAACAATCACACAATCACAAAAACACAGTCTCTTTTCCACAAACTCTCTACATGAAACAAAAAAATAAAAGAAACAGGCTCAAAAAATAGAAATTCAATTTACTTTACTATCCTCAGGATCTTCTAAACCATCAGGCCGACTAAGGTTTCGAGCAGGCTGGCTGCAGACAACATTATCTTCCAGTCCCCAAGAAGGTACTCTCAGAGGTGGCCTTTGGATTTCATCTGGATAAAAAGCACCATCTGCTCCATCTGAAATAAAAATTTGGGAAGTGAAATCTGGTACTATAATTAGAATCTCTGTGTATAGCTATGATGAACAGGATACAAAGAACCATTTTTATGCATCACAAAAACGTCTTTTTAACCCAAGTAATTTTTAAAAATAAGAATATATATAATAAGCAAATAGACTACTCTTTTGTGCTGCAGCAATCCTAGATGAACCCAGTTACTGTTAAACATTAAAACTACCGGTTACAAGATAGTGTTTCTATTAGAGTTAATTGTACCAGTTTTCTAATCCCATTAAGATACAAACCAAAAAAACTCCATATTCAGTTAATCCCAAACCAAAATTATTTTAATAACCTCTGGCTTCCTGTGTTGCATAAGGATTACCATACTGCAGAACTGGCTGTATATGTGGCACTGTGGAACCATGACCATTTTGCTCTGAGCATGTGTTGAGACACTGTGAGATCTTTTGAGGACTCTGGGAATTCTGACCTTCCATTTTCCTTTCTGCTTGATCTTCTAGATTCCTTTTAAGTTCCTAAAATTAACAAAAACAAAGGCAGAAAGCATTCAAATATTTTATAGTAAGGGCAGCATTAAACATTTAGCTAAAATATAATAAAATTACTTCCCTATTATGTTTAAAGAATACAACTGAAAAGTCTGGCTCTCAACTTCTCATAATTGTCCTCTCCGCATACAACATCAGAAGGCAAAATAAAGCCCAATGTATTTTCCAAATTTATTTGTGCCAAGAAACTGCCTTTTTTATTGAGCTAAGAGGAAACTGTGAATCTCTTACAACTCAGTTATTAATAAAAGTCAAAGGAGAGACGCCTGGGTGGCTCAGTCGGTTGGGCGGCTGCCTTCGGCTCAGGTCATGATCCCAGGGGTCTGGGATCAAGCCCTGCATCTAGCTCCTTTCTCGGCAGGGAGCCTGCTTCTCCCCTGCCTGCTGTTCTCCCTGCTTGTGCTTACTCTCTCTCTCTGTCAAATAAGTAAATAAATAAAATTTAAAAAAAAAAAAGTCAAAGGAGAAAAAGCAACCCAGACTGCTTCTCTAGTAAATTCTACCAAATTTAAAATTTAAAAATACTAATCCCATATAAACTCTTTCAAAACTAGAGAAAAAAACACTTCTGGGGACGCCTGGGTGGCTCAGTGGGTTAAGCATCTGCCTTCGGCTCAGGTCACGATCCCAGGCACCTGGGATCAAGTCCCACATCGGGTTCCTTGCTCAGCAGGGAGCCTACTTCTCCCTCTGCCTGCCGCTCCCCCTGCTTGTGCATGCACGCTCTGTATCTCTCTCTCTGCAAATAAAATCTTAAAAACAAAACAAAACAAAACCCCACACTTCTGAACTTACTTTATTTATAAGGCCAATACTATCCTAATACCAAAGTCAAACAATGACATCACAAGAAAACTGCAAACCTCATCCCTCATGAATATTGATACAAAAATCCTTAAGAAATCAAATCCAACAGTATTTAAAAAGATACTGGAGGTTTGTTTTGAAGATTTTATCTTTTTTTTTTTTTTTGACAGAAAAAGCAAGCACAAGCAGGGGGAGCAGCAGGCAGAGGGAGGGGAGAAGCAGGCTCCCCGCTGAGCAGGGAGCCCGACAGTGAGCTCGATTCCAGGACCCGGGGATAATGACCCGAGCCGAAGGCAGCCACTTAATGAATTAGCCACCCAGGCGCGCCCAACCAAGTGGGTTTTTATCACAACAAAGCAAATTTAGTTTAACATACAAAAATCAATATAATTCACTATGTTCACAGACTAATGGGGAAAAAAACGTATGATCATTTAAATAGATGAAGAAACACTTTACACAATTCAACAGGCATTCATATATATTTTTTAAATCTCACCTAACTAGAAATAAAAAGGAACATCCTTAATATGAAAAAAGACACTTCAAAACCCTACAGTGAATATTAATGGTGAAAAACTAAATGATTCTACCTAAGATCAATAATAAGGCAAGGATGTCTGCTCTCATCACTTCTATTCAACATTGTACTGGGGATTCTAAACAGTGGATTAAGGCAAGATTAAGATTATGGCAGACTGAAAAGAAGTAAAATCATCTTTATTCAGAGGATATGATATGTAGAAAATCCTAAGGAATCTATAGAACTAGGAGAATGAGTAGATTTAGCAACATTGCAATATACAAGATCAATATATAAAATCAATTGTATTTCGGTATGTAAGCAACACAATAAAAATGAAGTTTTTAAAGATACCATTTATAGTAGAATCGATAGATATTAAAATACTTAGGAATAAATGTAATAAAAGATGTTCAAGACCTGTACACTAAAAACAACAAACATGCTGAGAGAAATTAAAGAGAACCTCAATAAAAAGAAAAAAATATGCCACATTCATGTACTGGAAAAACTTGGCATTTTTATAAATTCCTCCCCAAATTGATCTATACATTCAATACAATCCCAATCAAAATCCCAGCAGGCTTTTGATAAATTGACAAGAACAAACCCTGAAATGCAAAGGTCCTGAAATAGCCCATTTTTAAAAAAGAACAAAGTTGGAAGACTTACACCTGATTTCAAGACTTACAATAAAGCTATAAGATCAAGAGACTAGAATGTTGATATATGGATAAACACAGAGATTAGGGGCTGGCAAAATTTTTCCATAAAGGGCCTGATAGTAGATATTTTCAGCTTTGTAGGACACAGTCTGTCAAAACTACTCAAATCTGCCTCTGTTGTTGCAGCCATAGGTAATGCCTAAATGAATGGGCATGGTCATATGCTAATAAAACTTTGCTTACAAAATAGGCCCTGAGCCATATTTGGCTTGTAGAGGTTAGTTTGCAGACCCCTGATATAAATCAGTAAATAAGACAGTCTAAAAAATACCCATACTCATAGTGAATTAATTTTCAACACAGATGCAGAAATAATTCAGTGAAGGAAAAGGACAGTCTTTTAAGCATAAGCTTAAAAAACTGGGTATCGGGGCGCCTGGGTGGCTCAGTCGTTAAGCACCTGCCTTCGGCTCAGGTCATGATTCCAGCGTCCCAGGAACGAGCCCCATATAGGGCTCCCTGCTCCACAGGAAGCCTGCTTCTCCTTCTCCCATTCCCCCTGCTTGTGCTCCTTCTCTCGCTGTCAAAAATAAATAAAATCTTAAAAAAAAAAAAAAAAAAAACCTAGGTATCTACAAATAAATTTTTACTATATATCACACCATACAAACAATTTATTTTACTTTATTTTTTTAAGTGGGCTCCACACCCAGCACGGAGCCTAACACAGGGCTTGAACTCACAACCCTGAGATCAAGACCTGAGCTGAGATCAAAAGTCGGATGCTTACTGACTGAGCCACCCAGACGACCCCCCCCAAATTAATTTCATATGGATCATAAATCTAAACCATAAGAGCTAAAGCTATAAATCTAGTGAAAGAAAAAAACAGGTGAAAATCTTTGTAACCTTGGATTAGGCAAAAATTTGTTAAGATAGGATATAAACAGCATAAACCATTAAGAAAAATACTGCTGTTAGACTATTTTCAAAATTAGAAGCTTTTGTTCTTCAAAGATACTTTAAAAATGAAAAGACACTGGAAAATAGTATGGAGATTCCTCAAAAAGTTAAAAATAGAGCTACCCTACAACCCAGCAACGGCACTACTAGGTATTTACCTAATGATCCAAAGAGTCACATGCACCCCAATGTTTCTAGCAGCAAGGTCTACAATAGCCAAACTATGGAAAAGAACAATGTCCATCCATAGAAGATGTAGTGTGTATACACACACACACAAATAAAATACCACTCAGCCATCAAAAAAAATGAAATCTTACCATTTGTAAATGACGTGGATGGAACTAGAGAGTATTATGCTAAGTGAAGCCAATCAGAGAAAGACAAATTATATGATTTCACTCATGTGGAATTTAAGAAACAAAGGATCATAGGAAAAGGGAGGGAAAAATAAAATAAGACAAAATCAGAAAGGGAGACAAACCGTAAGAGATTCTTAAGTACAGGAAACAAACTGAGGGTTGCTGGAGGGGAGGGGGGTGGGGGGATGGGGTAACTGGGTGATGGGCATTAAGGAGGGCACGTGATGTAATGAGCCCTGGGTATTATATGCTAATGATGGATCCATCACTGAACTCTACCTCTGAAACTAATAATAGACTATGTAAATAAACTGAATTGAAATAAAATTTAAAAATAAAAATGAAAAGGCAAGCTACGTTTTGGGAGAAAATATTTCCAAGACATATGAAAAAGGAATTGTATTTAGAATATATAAAGAACTCTTAAAACCAAATACAACCAATAAAGATAACCCAATTAAAAAACAGGTAAAGATCTCAACACTTCACAAAAGAATATATACAAATGGGGGCACCTGGCTGGCTCAGTCGGTAGAACATGCGACTCGCAATCTCAGGGTCATGAGTTTAAGCCTCATGTTGGACAGTTTTAAGTATATATACTTAAAGAATATATACATTTGTGAATGGCCTATAAGCATATGAAAAGATGCCCAGCACCACTAGTCATCAGGGACAATTAAAACTTAAACCACAATAACACTGCACATTCACCAGCATGACTGAAATTAAAACCCAGTAATACCAAGTACTACTGAGGCTACAGGGCAATTGGAATGCTCATACACTGCTAGTGGGAATGCAAAATGGTACAGCCACTTTGAAAAACAATTTGGCTATTTCTTAAAAACATATCCATCATATAAGAAAGCGATTCCATTACTAGGAATCTACTCGAGAGAAATGAAAACCTATGTCTACAAAAAGACAGAAGAATGTTATCTGCATTATGCATAGCAAAACACTAGAAATAATCCATATGTACACATCAGCTGGTAAATGATTAACATCCAACCAGTGAATGGGTAAATTCTGTATGACTGCATTTATATGAAATGCTAGAAAAAGTAAAACTATATAGTAGCAGAAGGTAGATCAGTGATTGTCTGGGACTGGAGGTAGTTGATGGAGTTGACTTAAAATCAAGCATGAAGGAACTTTGTGCAGTAATGGAAACACTCTATACAGTTTGAATATAATGATATTTACAGAACTATATATATATTTACCAAAATCCATCAAATTGCACTTAAAATAGGTGGGCTTTATTACATGTAAACTGTATCTCGAGAAAGCTGTTAAAGAGAAAAAAAATCAACCAGAAATTTTAACCAGATATAAGAATGGAAAATTTCATCTGTAAAGTAAAACTCAGCTGGTTTTGCTAATGTCATCCCGTGAGAATAGAGATGAGATCCTATGTCAGCAAATTTTTACCTATATAAATGACCATTAAATGAAGTAACCTTGAAACAGAGTTAAGTCATTATCACTGAAAGCAAAACTGGTATACATGAAAAATTCAAGTCAATTTAGGTTTGAGAAGAGATACAGCAATTAGCAGTTCCTCCTAAGCATGTGAAAAGAGTACAGAAGATATGTAAAATAATAACATATTGCAGGATTGGGTAAGTGAATGATATGGCTAGAGCACAGGGTGCATGTTAAGAGCAAGAGAAAAGACAAGCTGAAGGCCAGATGTGCCAAATCTGTATCATACAGTTTACTTTACAATGGGCCTAACAGTTCTTGAACAGTCATAACATGGCCCTTTAGTATAAAGTTATTCTAGGAAAGCTACACTGGGCACACTTGAAACTGGGCATACTTGAATTAGCAACAAACAGGGGGATGGCATGACATGGTAAGCTAGAGTCAGACTGACCTGGGTTTGCTTGTCAGCTCCAGCACTAATAACCCTGAAGAACTTACCTCCTCCAGCCCTAGGACTAGGACTACTAAGAAATTAGAGTGTTTAGAACACAGCAGGTCCTCAATGGAGGTTCCCTCATCTCCTGCCATGACTCAAAAAGTGCTGCCATGTAATTCAAAATTGTGAAAGTGCAATGTGAATAGAGAAAAAGTGAAAGTAAATTCAAAAAATATTTCAAAGACTAGTCAAGAGGAAAAGGACAGGAACCCAGCAAAAGATGTAGATAGGATAAACTGCTATAAAAATTTAAGCAAACGACCTTAGAAGAACATGGTGAAATTCTTCTGTAAGCAAACAATAAACTACTTAAATGGAGTCGAGGGTTTCATTAAAAGATTTACGGTAAGTCAAGCAACTTCATAGAGATTCCAACATAATAAAGAGTTCCCTGTACGTTAATACTCCTCTCCCCTACCATCAGAGATGCAATAAATCCCCTGCAAATAGGATGCAGGGTAAGAAAAGGACCAGTAACAAGCAGCTTTGATTCCTCATGAGGGAAACTGGAGGCGGGGTAAACAGAACACAGGGACATGAACAAGACAGCTATAGGCAGGTTGTTTAGGAAATCGGAAAACTGAGCTCTTGATTCAGAAAATCTGATTCTCAAATTTACAATCACAACACCCCCCAAAGGGACCATGTTTAGAATTAAGGAGATAAATGAACTTGGATGAGGAAAATAAATCTGTATCTTTCCACTAACTTTGAACTGAAATTTAGCATTTTTTTAAATTATGAATGTAGGCAAAAAAAACCCAACACAGCAATAGTTGCAATACCCTTAACTTTGTCACCTACAGAATCACAGATATATTCACTTCATATTATAGTCATTGCAGCCATCTCAAAACAGCCTTTGTATTTCACTACCTCGAAATTATGGTAATTATTAGACATACTAAATCTTATTTAACATTTTTAAATAAGCACATATACTACCTGTCACATACATCATAAACTTAATATTTTGATAACTATTTCTTGTAACTTGTTTCCATTGTGATTCTCTTTTTGCTTTATTCATTTAAAAATATTTCTGGGGCACGTGGGTGGCTCAGTCAGTTAAGAAAGCAATTCCTGATTTTGGCTCAGGTCATGACCTTGGAATCCCGAGATCGAGCCCTGCATGTGGCGCCATGCTCGGAAAGAAGTCTGCATGGGATTCTCTCTCTGCCCCTCCCCCCACTCACTCTAAAATAAATCTTTTAATATATATTAATATGTATATGTCAAATATATATAATTTATATATTTTATATTAATATATTTAATATATATTAAACAGATTTCACCAGACTATCAAAAGGTCGTTAGAACAGTCATGGTCAAGAACTCCTGTTAAGACCTCCTCTACCTTCAAAAACATGTATGACATGAATGTGGTTAACTTACCTTAGCAAAATAATATTGATGGCTGATTCGTAACTCTCCTAAAAAGCCTCCACGATTTAAGAAATAGATTTTGTTAGGGGCGCCTCGGTGGCTCAGTCAGTTAAGTGTCTGCTTTCAGCTCAGGTCATGATCCCAGGGTCCTGGGATTGAGCCCCACATGGGGCTCTCTGCTCAGCGGAGAGCCTGCTTCTCTCTCTAACCCCCTTACTTGTGCTCTCTCTCGCTAGCTCTCTCCCCTAAATAAATAAAATCTTTAAAAACAATAATAAATTTTGTTAGGAGTCCTCTCTTATAGTTCCAGGGCACAAAAGTTTGTTTAGCTGGTTTGCCTCTGCTAGAGTGCCTAAATTAATTCAACTAATATTTAACTTCAAATATCAGGTGCTGTACTAGGAGCTACAAATACAATGGTGAATAAAATAGAAGCGATTCCAATCTTCATGGATCTTACAATTAAGCAGACGAGGCAGATGTTAAGCACAGAAATAAATATTAATTACAAATTATGTTAAGTGCTATGAAATAAAAGTACAGGTCCCAGGTTTGAGTTTAATAGAGGCATGTACTTCAGACTGAAGGTCAAAGAAGTCCTTACTGAAGAAGAGTCATTTATCCTGGGACATGAAGGATGAGTCAAGAGTAGTGGGGTGGGGGGGAATAGTACCTGGGTGGCTCATCGGATTAAGCATCTGCCTTCAGCTCAGGTCATGATCCCAGTGGCCTGGGATTGAGTCCCGCATTGGGCTCCCTGCTCTGCGGAGAGCCTACTTCTCCCTCTCCCTCTGCTGCTTCCCCTGCTTGTGCTCTCCCTCACTGTCAAATAAATAAATAAAAGCTTAAAAAAAAAAAGAGTCATTTATTATTTATTCTGGGACTTGAAGGATGAGTCAAGAGTAGTTGGGTGGGGGCAGTGTCTGGGTAGCTCAGTCAGTTGAGTGTCTGGCTCTTGGTTTCATCTCAGGTCGTGATCTCAGAGTTGTGAGCATGCATGCTCTCTAGTAAATAAGTTTTTTAAAAGAGTAGTTATGAATAAATATTTAGAGGGAAATAATACAAATTCTAGGATATACTTGAAAAAATATCTCCGGGGAGAGGAGGGAAGGTAATTATGGTTGCACAGATAAAAGAGAGCCATAAAGTATAACAACTACTGGTGTTGGGTGAGGAGTACAACAGAATTCATTCTATTCTCATATGTTTAAACTCATTAAAAAAAAAAAAAAGTCCAACAAAGTAACAAAGAATTGTAGGTAAGAATATTTCTGGCAACGGAAATGAATGAGGGCCCTGAGAAAATGAAGCAATTGGTGAGCTATAAAGCATGGGTGACTAGAACATTTCTCAAAGTGTGGTTCCCAGAGCAGTAGCACTGGAACATAGAAATGCAAATCTCAAGCTCCACTACAAACCTACTAAAATAAAAACTTTGGGAATGGACCCAGGAATCTGTTTTAACAAGCAATACAGGTGATTCTGATGGAAGCTCAAATTCGAGAACTACTGAGAGAGACTACAATAGAGGATAGTGAAACAAGACATTGTAGCTTCAGATGGGAATAGAGAGAAATGGAGGCCAGTCATACAAAGTATCACAGGCTATGTTAAGAATTTTGGGTTTTGAAAAAAAAAAGAATTTTGGGTTTTGGGCGCCTGGGTGGCTCAGTTGGTTAAGCGACTGCCTTTGGCTCAGGTCATGATCCTGGAGTTCCAGGATCGAGTCCCGCAACAGGCTCCCTGCTCAGCAGGGAGTCTGCTTCTCCCTCTGACCCTCCCCCCTCTCATGTGCTCTCTCTCTCTCTCACTCTCTCTGGTTCAGTTGGTTAAGTGACTACCTTCAGCTCAGGTCATGATCCCGGAGTCCTGGGATGGAGTCCCACATCGGGCTCCCCCTTCTATGTGGGGAGCCTGCTTCTCCCTCTGCCTCTGCCTGCCACTCCCCCTGCTTGTGCTCACTCACTCTCTCTATGTCAAATAAATAAAATATTTTTAAAAAAAAAGAATTTTGGGTTTTATCTTAAGTGCACGGGAAGCCCATTATGGAGCTTTAAGCAAGGGAGTGATCAGTTTTACATTTTTAAAGGTTACCCGGTGTTCTGAATAACCTTTTACCTGAGTCAAAGTAGAGAAGGGGAGTGACCTCATGGAAGATGGCAGAGAAGGAAGTGTGTCTGCTCCCTGGCAGTTATTAGCGCAAGGAACTGAATCCTGACATCACCTGAATGACCCTGGAGAAAGATCTATATCCATGAGGTGACTGAGCCCCATTTGACACCCTAATTTCAGATTTGTGAGAGGTCTAAAGCCAGAGGACCCAGTTAAGCCATACCTGAATTCCCTACTCACAGAAGCTGTGAAATAACAAATGTTTTGAGCCATTAAGTTTTTGGGAAATTTGTTAATGCAGCATACTACAGTCACTGTATTACTGAATATGATTTCAGCTATTTATATAATAACTTACAAGTGGTTATAATCACTCAGGATTATATACATATAAATTATGTATATATATATTATATACATATATATTATATACATATAAATCTTTCAGATATGAAATGTATGTTTTATAAAGGTAAAATATAGAAAGTATCTTGACTGCTCCTCTCTAGGATTAGCTAATATCTCTAAGCACAATAAACACTTAGAGCTGGGTTTCTTTCAAAAAGTTGTCTGAAGCATTTGGAATATATTTCTCTTTTCTTTTTTTTATAAAGATTTTATTTACCTATTTGACAGAGAGACTAAGAGAGCACAAGCAGGGGGAGCAGTAGGAGAGGGAGAAGCAGACTCCCCACCAAGTAGGGAGCCCGATGGAGGGCTCGATCCCAGGACTCCGGGATCATGACCTGAGCTGAAGGCAGACACTTAACCATCTGAGCCACCCAGGAGCCTCTATATGTGTATTCCTTGGCAACTTCTTCTCAGATCTGATTAGAGCATCACTGTTTTAACTACACCTGGCCAAACCTCATACCAGAAATTTTAAAAAAACATTTTCTCACTCTTCATTTGTCCTATTGTTTTAATTTTCTTTAATCCATTATTTGCAACAATCTTTTTAACCCACTTGCCATTTTGTGTTACCACACACTGAAAAGGAAAGGGAAGGAGAGAAAACGGGGGGAAGAGGGAGAAAAGAAAAAGCTATGTGAATATACTCAAGTGGAGCAGACAGGAAAAAAAAAAAAAAAAAAAAAGAACTTCAAACAATCTCAAATTCTATTCCTAACAGGAATCTTTCTGATAGTGATATGGCTCTAGCAATTCTGAAACTGTTTTATGTGGATTATCAGATTTAGCAAATGTATAGATACATGTTGGTATTGTTGGACACCAGGATTCTCAGTGTGGAAGGCACATATACAAATAGGAAAAGAGGAAGGCAAGTAAGAACCATGTGGAGTTCGACTAGAACTCATGGTATCTAAAATAATGTTTCTTAGTTCTGCCCACTGAAAAGATCTAGAAGCAATGAGCACTGGTAATCATGGACACACCTAGGGCCCATACTTTGTTTTCTAAATACCACCTTCCACTAATACCGAACCAGAAACTCCTTGGAAAAGAACTAATTCCAGGGTTGGACCAGGGCGTCTTCCTAGTTATTAAAAAACAAAAAAACAAAAAACAAACAAAAAAACTGAAAATTTCAAAGATGAGTTAAGAAAGGTACAAGATGAGCTAAGGTATCTTACGATGCTAGAAAAGTATTACGTGCTCAAAAAATCAACATCACCCTTTTGATACTGGGGCATATCAGGAACCAGCTTGAAAATGCTCCCACTGACCAAATCTAGGACTGCAGGAAAATCAAATTAAGAACAAATTCTAATCCACTGACTAAAGAGTTCATACCAATGACTGTCAGGTAAGAAGACAGGAAGATGGAAGATAGACATCTATGGGCACGAGCAAAAAAAAAGAAATGTAAGCACTGGGAATTATCAAGCTTATGGTAGCAGATACGAGATTCCCAAAATTCTAGTTTTTGCTTAGAAGCTTGAATGTTATCATTGGCAACAAATACTACTGATTGTTTTTCCATAAAGTAACAGGCTCGCTTCACTTCTTTTCAAGAAAATACCTGCCAAATACCCTACTTTGAATAAGCAAATTTTGTCTATTAGTCATTCTTTAATAGGGAAATGATATGCTATGAAAAGAGCAGCTAGTTCAGCTCACAACCCAAACAACTGCACAAGTGCTTCACCGTAAGATAACCATCATACTTGATTAGGTAGAAGTGCTTTGGGGCTACTCCCCATTTCATCACACACAATATTAAAAAGATGTGCACCCCAAGGTCAAGCTTCAATAAGATTATTTTACTGTTTCATTATAAGTGAAACTGGCCTTTTTATTTTTTTTTAAACCGTGAATGCAATAGTTAAGATGAATATGGTAACTATACCAATGCACTCTGGTGCAACTGCCTTGATTCAAAACACACCACTGCTTACACACACCAGCATGTAAATGTAACACAGTTGGGGGGGGGGATATATATACATATATATATGTAACTCAGTGGGGAATAAAGCAAATAACATTGTAGTATTGTGAAAATAGTTTTCAATTTTGTATACCTCTGAAAGGGGAGGGGGACCACCCCCCAAAAGACCTCAAACTACACTATGAGAAATGATGCACTACAGCATGTTTTACATTATAAATGTATGCTGTTTCAATGTTAGGTTATGCTATAAATCATTAAACAACTTCTAAAATGTTTCCTATCACAAAAGAAAACCAGATAGACAACATTATGTATAATTTTTAGATTTTTTACTCTTCCTAAATTTAAACATTATAGAGTTTACCGTTGAATACAAAATATGTAACAAAGACCAAGTTAAATTTCAATAAAGTATTTTCTTCATAGTATAAAGTAAAATATTTAAAAGTATTATTTAGGGGCGCCTGGGCAGCTCCACTGGTTAAGAGTTCAACTTGATTTCAGCTCAGATCATGATCTGTCAGGGTCATGAGATCAAGCCCTGCATCAGACTCTGTGCTGGGTGTGGAACCTGCTTAAGATTCTCTCTCTCCCTTCTCCCTCTGCCCCTCCCCCAACCTCCACACGTTATCTCTAAAAATAATTTTAAAAAATAAAATTATTTAACTGTAAACATTCTCCACTGAGAGTACTAACATCTGTTTCAGTCTTTATTCATATAACTTTCTTTCAAAGCCACCTTCACATGACTGTAAGATGTGTAGCTTCATAAAGCTGTAGTATCATTCACTGTCATGATTTTTAAGATTTATTTATTGAGGGGAAGTGAACACGCACCCCCTCGCACAAGCAGGAGGAGGAGTAAGGATATCCAGCAGTCTCTGTGCCAAGAGCAGAGTCCCACACATGGCACCTGATCTGACCACCCTGAGACTATGACCTGAGCCAAAACCAAGCACCAGATGCATAAACAATCAAGCCACCCAAGGACCCCTGAAAGATTTTTAAGTACACTGTTCAGTACCTTTTCCCTGGAAAGGTTTTCCAAACGTGAAGTTAGACCATTTATTTCTTTGTCTTTCTCTGCCAACTGAAGCTGAAAAAAGAAATCATCATTAATCTTTTTCATTATCTACTCTTTACTTACACACCAAGAGTTAGTCTATACCATTCTATCAAAATTCCAATTAGCGTACCCGTGTATTTTTCTTGGTGTATTTCTCTGAAATCTCTAGATTACTTCTCATCATTGACCAACTTCCCTTACTCTTACAACTTCTCCCAGTTTACATAAAATTTCACCCACAATATCATCCCCTCATGCTCTTTTTTGTGTCCACTTCTTCTTCACAATTAGAAATATGAGTGTTCTCCAAGGTTTCTTCTTTGGCTTCTCTCTCTATTCCCCCTGAAAACTCCCTTTTTCTATGCCTTCACAACTATGATCCCCATGGGAATAAATCACAAATATTAACTCACATGGCACACATCTTTCTTTCCCCAAACCTGTCTTTTCAATTGATGGGTGACATGTTTTCATTGTTCTTTCCACACTTTAAGAGCAAAAGGTCCCAAACCTACTTTTCTTACTTTTATTAACGGATATTACCAATCTCAGAGCCCACTGTGACTGAAGCAAGGAAGCTTTGTTACAACACTTCCTCCTTCTCTTCTTCCTCCAATCCCCAACACTTTCAGTCTCTTTAGTCATTCATTCACTTAACAATCACATTATGAATACAAACACAAACTTATTTTTCAATTATTTCATGTCCTATTCGATAAGTGATCAGGGAAGGTACCCAAGGGGGTGGTCTTTACTACCAAGTAATTCTGAGAATACTTCTAATTTTCTTACCTTCAAACACCCTTCCCACCTGTAAATCCTCTCAGGGTTACCAAATTGTTTTCAAAAAGACCTACTATAGTTGGGTCCCTTTACTCCTAGGAAATTCTTAATAGCAAATAGCATTCCAATTCCATTTTAGGCCCCCCAAAATGTGGCTTTAATCTATCTTTAAAGTCCAATCTATACCACCACAGATATTAAAGTCCTATTACTCAAGACTGCTCAAAATTTCCAGGCTGTGCTCTCCACTTTTCACCTCCAAACCTATATAAATGCTTTTCAATCTGCTTAGAATGATGCTTCTTTCTTTTCCCAGCTCTGCTTCTCCCCTCCAGTTTGGTCTTTCAAAGGTCGGGTTTCTCCATGCTTAACTCCTAAATATTCCACTGGAAACAGCCCTAAGGTACTTCATTAATTAGACTTATCATTCATGTAGAACTTCATCCCATTGTGCCTTGTCTAGTGAGTATCTGTGTCTAAACAGTACAAAATAAGGGAAAGGGCACTAAACAAAAAGCTAAGCATCTTTACCAGCTGCATAATCTATAATGCTGTTTAATTCAGATGCTCACTTTTATCATGAACTAAATGAACTAAAAACATTTAGCTTCCCACAAGTTTGACAGATGACTACCTGACTCTTGAATGTCAGAGTTGTGAATATCACCATTATACTTCTAAGCAGTCCCTATTAGATTATAAACTCCTTAAACATACATAGCATTGTGCCTTACTTGTATGATCACCCACATAATAGCTAACATAGTGTGTGCTCACTAGCTCTCTCTCTATATATACACAGGCTTTAATTTTACTAAATTATTTTTTCGAGTCAATATGCAAAGATAAAAGCTCATATAAATTCAGTATTCACACTTTATAAATAGTAAGGGAAGCTGCCAGCCATTGAAAACAATATCCACAGGGATCTCAGAAACAATAATCATCTCATGAATTAGAAGTCTGAAATTTTCATTCTGACAATAGATGAAGATAAAAAGAACTACCAGTAAAATTATCTATAATGTGCCACCTTCTCCAGGCCCCAGGGGGGAAACCTAAGTTCTTGGTGTCTTTAAGAACACCACACTTAAAAATTAGATTGTAAGTACAATTAGCTATAATATAGCAAAGTTAAATCATTTAGAACTTCCTGGTCTCTAGTCACACACACAATATGCAAGTTATATGTAAGATCTCAAAATATGTAAGATTATACTTTATTCCTTAAAGTGAGAAGATCTTCTACTAATTAGCTAAACAGCCTGCTAATCTTGAACAGTCTTACAAATAACATTTACCATTTGGGCTTATTTGTTGCCTAATGTTACATTGGCAAAAAATAATTTTAATTAAGATTGTATCACTTTGCAGTATTTTTTAGGATCACAAGTAAAACATTTTGGTGATTCATTTAATAGCTTACATAAATTTTAAAATTACTGATCATGTATTATTATGCTCCCACAAAAATGTAAAGGCCCTAAAATAATTTTACATACACATTCATGTTTGTTTCTAAGTGAATAGGACAATGAAATGATCACTTTTCATCTTAGAAACTAAGCATGATTTAAAAATAAAATTTTAATTAACCGAGTGCACAGAATTAAAGCCACAATGGCAACGCATGTATTTATTTTCTCAGTTCATAATTAACTACATTCAACTAAATATGTAGTACATATTTATACACAAAAATACAATTCCAATTATCTATTAAAACTGCCCATTAGATTGGTAAAAATTACAGCTAACATATTTGCAAAAGTACCAGGTACACTATGCCTCAAACTATACATATACCGAACTTACTCTGTAATTATCCTCTACTTCAGCTAGTGCTAGTTTTACATTTTCAGCAATCTTCACTTGTTCTTTCCATTTCAGTTCCATTTTTGCAAGTTCGTCAGCATACTTATTGCATTTTGTTTTCTCATCCTAAATGAAATTAGCATAATTACACCAAAAGATTTTAAATTCAGATAGAGCTATCTATATAAACCTCTTTAGATATTTGCTAATGTATCATTAGACCATTGTTTTAACAGTATAAACACTGAAATAACCAAATGTAAAAAAAAAAAATGTCAGTGGAAGATAGGACAAATCATTTTATTTAAGATTTTATTTATTTGACAGAGAGAGAGAGAGAGAGAGAGACAGCAAGAGAGGGAACACAAGCAGGGGGAGTGGGAGAGTGGAGAAGCAGGTTTCCTGCCGAGAAGGGAGCCCGATATGGGGCTCAATCCCAGGACTCTGGGATCATGACATGAGCTGAAGGCAGATGCTTAACGACTGAGCTACCCAGGTGCCCCGGGACAAATCATTTTAAATCCCTACAATGGAACAGTATATATTTAAAAGAACAAAGATCTACAAATTAACAAGTAAAAACGTCAAGATACAATAATCGAAAATAGTATGCTGCAAAAAACAGTACAGTATAATGTTATTTTTAAAAGTTAACACAATTTTGTACGATCTTTATATAGTGCTGTGTAGAAAAATATGAAGTATTGGGCACCTGGGTGGCTCAGTTGGTTAAGCGACTGCCTTCAGCTCAGGTCACGATCCTGGAGTCCTAGGATCGAGTCCCGCATCAGACTCCCCGCTTGGCGGGGAGTCTGCTTCTCTCTCTGACCCTCCCCTCTCTCATGCTCTGTCTCATTCTTTCTCTCTCAAATAAAATCTTTAAAAAAAGAAAATATGAAGTATTAATAGCTGTTATCACTTGGAATCAGGATCATGATGGTACCTTTTACCATCTTTATTCTTTATTTTTATAATGCCATAAGATTTCACAATAAGCATATGTTACTTCTACAAAGGGAGGTAATAAACATATTATGATTATAATGACAACTGTTTCCAGACATTGGGATTTCCTGACCAAGATAATCGCTAGGTTGACTTCTTATATAATGCTTCTTCTCTACAACCCAGAATGTTGAAAGGAGTTACAAATCATGACAAAAGGGTAAATTGGGCAATTTCATTTTGAATGTCTTATATTCAAGGTAAAACTTTAAAAACACGCTTTAAGCAGCTCAACTGAGAAAAAGTCTTTAACAAATAAGGCTAGATCAACCTAATATCCATTACGATATATACCATACCTCACACAAAAATGAAAATAGACCTAAATGTGAAACCTAAGACTATAAAACTTACAGAAGACAGGAGAAAATCTTTACAAGTTGGATTCTTAGAACAGAATGGAGCCTGCTTAAGATTCTCTCTCTCCTCCTTCCTCTGCTCCCCTACTCTCTCTTCTCAAATATATGAATAAATCTTTTTAAAAAGCACAAAACATAAAAGAGCAAATTGGTAAACCTGTACTTAATCAAAATTGAAAATTTTTCTAAAAACACCATTAAATAAATGAAAAAGGCAAGTCACAGACTGGGAGAAAATATCCACACGTATCACACAAATGACTTGTATCCAGAATAAAGAACACATACAACTCAGTAGTAAGAAGAACTCATTATTTTTAAAATAGCAAAAGATCCGAACTCTCCCAATAAAAAGGAATGAACTACCAATATAAGCAACAACATGGATAAATCTCAAATTAATTATGCTGAAAGAGGACCAAAAAAGAGAGTATAAACCATATGACTGGATTTATATGAACTGTACAAAAAGACTAACCTACAGAGGCAGAAAGCAAGCCAATAGTTTCGTGGGGATGGGGATAGAGGGAGAAATGAGCTGCAAATGGGTAAAAGCTTTGGCAGGTAATGGAAATGTTATTTGGCCACAGTTTCACAACTATATACATGGCAAAACTGATCAAACTGGAGACTTCAAATATTATAAGCAGTTTACTGGATTTCAGCAAATATATGCAGTTTACTGCAACTTCAACACAGTGGGGGGGGGGGAACGCCTTGAGGAAATTTTTAGCTTAAGCACATTCTATCTTTCTGTCAATTATACTATATAATGACATTTTAAAAAATATCCATCTAGAATTGTTTCAGACTTAATGAAAAAAGTTTAGTCCCTTATAAACAACTGCTTTGAACTCAAGGGTAAAACTGTTCTAATAAATCAATCCTACAGAAGGAAGGATCCTCTGAAGCAACAAAAGATTTGGGGCGCCTGTGTGGCTCAGTTGGTTAAGCGTCTGCCTTGGGCTCAGGTCATGATCTCAGGGTACTGGGATGGAGTCCTGTGGGCTCCCTGCTTAGCAGGGAGCCTGCTTCTCCCTCTTCCCATCCCCAGCTCATGCTCTCTCTTGCGATCTCTCAAATAAAATCTTAAAAAAAATAATAAAGTTTAAAAGATTAAATATTATTTAAAAGGCAGTGACAAAATGTTTTAAATCAATTACTACAGTAACACTGAACTAATGTATGACTTCATCATTCTATAGTTCTAAATAGCCTTCCCCTCTCTACATGCATGGAGAAACATACACCAAAAAATTAACAAAAATCATACACACAAACACAAAACACCTTTGCCTCCCTTCTCCAAATCAGGTATAAATGAGAAGCATTTTCCCTTTGTCCTTTAAATATTCCAGGACTGAACCCTACACCAACACAGTTGCAAAACTGAAATGTATGAAGAATACAGTTTAAAATAGTCAAAATAAGTAACATCATAAAGGCAATAGCTCATTTGATTAACATTCTCTTTTTCCACTTTGTAAATTTGGTTACTTTAAGATGTGGTAAAATTCTTTGCTATTATTATAGTTAATGTAAAAAAATTACTTCCCTTTTATGAAGTTCCAAGTTCAAGGATACATTTTCAATGTATACTTATAATAAGCAGACAAAAATAACCAACCTCAATTAATCACTTGCCCATTATCAAGAAAGGACAATAGAAAATTTTAGGATCATGATTTTACACACAGGCCTACATGAGCAGGTACACAGAACTCCCTTTCATCATCTCAAAAGTGAAACTAAGGGGGCACCAGGGTGGCTAAGTTGGTTAAGAGGCAGCCTTCAGCTCGGGTCATGATCCCAGGGTCCTGGGATTGAGCCCTGCATCCCGCTCCCTGCTTAGCAGGGAGCCTGCTTCTCCCTCTCCCTGCAGCTCCCCCTGCTTGTGTTCTGTGTCAAATAAAATCTTTTTTAAAAAAAAGTGAAACTAAGTAAATGGGTATTAAAAAAAAGAAAAGCAAAAACAAAACCCCAGTATTTAAAAAAAAATCCAAACAAAGGTAAGCTAAGCCATTATATCTAATAAATCTTTCATTTATAAGAAAGCTATCTTACCTGCAAGAGTTGTCTACATTTATTGTATTTTTCTGTTTTGTCAGCAATTTCTTTGGTCATTTCACAGACTTGTCCCTTTGTTACCATGTCAGAATCTGTCTCGGCTATTACAAAGCAGAAAATATTATTAAAACTTATTTTGCCCCTTATATTATCTTCCTGTTCAGAATAACTTAAAGGTCAGTAAATGGAATACTAAAGGAGAGAAATATCTATCTGAAATCATCTATTCATACACTAAATAAAGATAACATAAACTCTATGTGAGAATTTTTTGTTAGTTTGGCCAGAAACAAGTTCACATTCAGTAATGAAAAGGATCATTATTTTTAATTAACTAAAAACAGTTCTTAACTGGCACACTTGTTCTCTTCATATAACTGAATAGACAGGGTAAGCAGAAAGCCATACTCTCTGAAAAAACACTTTAAATCATTTTTCTAGGCCTTCATTACTATTCACTAAGTCTTTATTAAATAAAAAATTTACACAACACCACTCTAGATAATGTACAGAAATGTAAGTCAGGATTCTGTTCTACAGTGGCTGAACCTAATTAAATATTTAACAGCATGGGAAATTTACAATACATTTAAAAAGTCTAAAACAGCAATTACTCCAAACACTACAGAAGGAAATGTATTTTTATATACTCTAGTGCCAACTTTCATTATGTCAAATCTCTAACATAAGGTGAAAAAAAAATTAGGCCAAATGAAAATCTAGAGTTAGTTCAAATTTTCATGTTGTTTATCATTCACTATGTCTTTCTAATCTATAAGTTAATAAACTAATAAAAATTTAACTTATCTGCCAACAGGTGCACTAACCAGGAAGTACCCTAATGATCCAAAAAAGTCAAAAAAAAAAAAAAAGTAGTAAAAGATAAAGAAAACCATTAACAGGGGATTTATTTTTCCACCAACAGAACTGTACAATTAAAATTCCATAAATGCTTCAAAATTCCATACATTTAGTGGGATATTAAAGATTCAATCATTGGCTTTTGTCCTATAGCCTAACTGCTGCTATAAGCATGTAAGTTTACAAACTCCAGCTCATTTAATACTTGTGAATATTCTCATGAAGATAAATAGTAGGTTCACACATTTTATATATTTCACATGCATGACTTTCTTATTTTTAGACCCCTACTTTATCTTTGCCTTAATCCTCTCACTTGTAAGAATTTTTAGAAGCTCCCTTAAATTCGTACACCTGGAACAAGGCAGTGTAAGTAAGTTATCAATACTTGTCAAGGCAGGACACTACACAAAAGGTCTAAAAGATTTTTACCTGCAGAAGGTGGTGGCTTTACATCTATAGTAGAGGCAGTAGTAGCTGGGTCTGTGTTTATTGAGGCATCATTCACTTTTTGCTGATCCCCAATTTTCTTTGTTAAGACACTGTTGCTATTGGCCTATTCAAAATATTAACAATAAATTATTCAAGGAGTTATATTTCCTTCCTTCAGTAATTGCCATAAAGAAATCCTGAGAAGTCCACAAAGCTGCTATTGTGTCTTAAAGGCCAACAAAAACTAAAGGTAACACATATCACTTTACTAACTGACCTAAATGTTACAAAAGAGAAAAACTTTATTTTGGTTTTCCTTGTCAAATCATCAAACCACCAAGAAAAGACACAAATTTCCTAGGTCATCTACTACAAAGTCATAATATACTTACAGGCCCCAAACCAAAACCCATACATGTGGGTCAAACTCAAAGTATATCTTTTCACAAAAACCTTTTTAGTTTACCACATGCATTTCTGTGAAAATATCTGTACTGGGCACCTGGGTGGCTCAGTCAGTTAAGCATCTGCCTTCGGCTCAGGTCATGATCCCAGAGCACTGGGACTGAGTCCCATGTTGGGCTCTCCGCTTAGTGGGGAATCTACTTCTCCCGCTGCCCCTCCCCCTGCTCATGATCTCTCTAATAAATATCTTCGGCCTGAGCCGAAGACAAATGCTTAACCGACTGAGCTACCCAGGTGCCCCTAAATAAAATCTTGAAGAAAAAAAAAAAATTATCCATAACACAGAATAGGATAAATTTTGTTTACAAAGAGAACTTCGGATCATTTTCAACTACAGGTTTTAAATGTTTCTTCACTTCCAGCATTCCATTACATAGCAAACCTTATATTAGATACAATTTAAGGACCCACATTAAAACATGCATCAGAACAGAAATAATTTTTTTCATTAAATCTGCTTACCCACTCTCAAATGGAATATAAAACAATTAGCTAACATTAACTCTTCCCAATCTAGTGATTATGAATAGGATGGAAGAACCCAACAATGAAAACTGAGAAAATATCGAAGACCCTGGGGATAATCAATGGTGAATCCCACTGAGGACAGGCATCACTGTCCTAAGAAAGGATTCAATATGTGTATAGAGTTTTTAAGTGATGACATTTATCAAGAATTTAAAGGGAAATCGTCAAGAAAAAAGGAACCTTCCTCCTGTTTTCTTTTTCCCGCTGCTACCCTTGCTTCCTTTGTTGGTTTTCCAGCAAATAAAAACTTCAGATTAAAAAAAAATATGTATCATTACAATATTAGACCAATGACTTCAAATCAGACCAATGATTTTCAAATTAGCAGAGATAAATTATATTCAAAAGGTTGATACTTAGAATATTATAAATCTGGCGGCACCTCACTGGCTCAGTTGAAAGAGTATGTGACTCTTAATCTCAGGGTCATGAGTTCAAGCCTCATGTGGGGTGTACAAAGGTTACTTACACAAATAAAACTTTAAAATAGTATAAATTTGATTCGTTAACAAAAATACTGAAAAAGGAAATATCAGGTATGCATTCAAACTGTCCTTACTGATTGGTCTGAAAGTCTGTTTATTTGTTTTTGGAGCCTCTGGCATTCCTTGAATTTTTCTTTATAATGATCTGCTGCCATCTGAAGACGAAGTTTCAAATCTTCCACTTCTCTTCTCAGTTCATGTTCCAGTGTATCAGTCTTTTCCTATGACAAAAATACACACATACTTCCTCTTAAAAAAAAAATGTTAAAAATCTATCTCATAATGTAAAAGTAAATCCCAACTTCATTTCGCTTTTTTCTTTCTGGCTTTTAATTTTTATTTGTTTTGGAGTTTTGGCAACAGAGCTACATTAGCTCCTAATAAATCCAGCTTTATATTCTTAGGACTAAGGCTCATTAAAAAACTAGAGAAGAACAATCCACCTCCTGAGGAGTAAGTATTACCCTGTTAAATAACCATAATACCACTTTATGAAGCTAATAAATAAGAAATTCCAAACAAAGCAATATATAACTGACATCAGAAAGTTTAACAATAGAGCAGCTCTTACTAACCATTAGGCATTTGCCTACCTAAGTTTTTCTTAAAGCTTACATTAATTTCAACTGAAGAAGTTACAATGACTAAATGAAATGAATGGAAATTTAAATTTCTATGATAAGGAATCTGACCTTATTTTGACATACCTATTCTCTCATATAAACTTGTAGTGAGTTTTTGACCAAAATGAAAATTCAAAATTAACCCACTTTACCTGGTCTTTTTTCACAGCATTCAGTTTAAGTTCTGCCACTGCATCAGCTAACTGCTTTTTTACTTTCTCATTTTCCAAGCGTGCATTATGCAGATCTGCCATTGTTTTATCTCGCACATTTACAGCATCACTAAGTTCTTTAGCCAGAAAGACAACTTCTTGCCGAGTTGCCTGAACCTGTTCCTCTGCTTTACGAAGTTGCTCCTTTAAAGAAAAGGTATCTTCCTGAAGAAAATCAGATAAATACATTTGCAATGAAACCATTAACGTAAAAACAGAAGCAGAAAACAATTTTTAAATATTTCAACAGATCCAAAATTTTAAATTAAATATTGCTTTTCTATTCATGACTTAGATGAAGTACATAAATCTATAAAAAACTTAAGATATGACTTTGCATTAGAGTCCCCATATAACAACCCAATGCACTTGGTATCTCTACCACATTAAACACGTGTAAATAGAAGTTCAGAAGTCAAGCAACATGCCCAATATTTAACACCCTGGCTTAAACAGAAATTCAAATGAAAGCTCCTGTCCCCCAAAATCTCTAATATCTGTAACTACTGACCCTCATTTTTTTATGATTACCAATAAAAATAATTTCAATAACTTCTCTGTATTCCAAAAATTTTGGTTAAAAGAAGTCTCCTATTAACTAACCTAAAACACATCCAATGTAACATTAATATACCATTATGTATCATAGAACAGGTTTAGAACTTCTAAAAACAAAATACTGATATCATGCTGCAAGTAACAAAGATGAGGCACTGGGAAAATGAGAAGTAATTAGCACCTCTTAAAAAACCTAAAAGTACCTTTAAAAAGTTAAAATTGCTCTAAGGAAAAAAAAAAAAAAGAGGGGTCCCTGGGTGGCTCAGTCGGTTAAGCCTCTGCCTTTGGCTCAAGTCATGATCCTGGGGTCGTGGGCTCCCTGCTCGGTGGGGTGTCTGCTTCTCCCTCTCCCTCTCTCCCAATAAAATCTTAAAAAAAAAAAGTTAAAATTGCCATGATAAAATTATTTCCTTTAATATTAGGAGCCCAACAAAATCCAGTTTATTCAACTTTCCTATTTTTATCTCAGAAATAAACTAAATATAAAAATAAACTCAGAATACTAAAATAAACTCAGAAAAAGTACAACCCATTAGCACATTTATAAACAGGTGGACTATGTACCTGTAAGTAGTATAAAGTTTCTCATCAGATTTTTGCAACATGCACAACCTTTAAAAAGCACATACTTTTGATCTAGCAATTTTATTTTTATGAGTTTCTAAGAAAATTTAGTTTTTCAGGGATTCAGTACAATTATTAAAATGAAAAATTATTAAAAGTAGAAAATAGGTAATATGAGAATTTATTATAAATTCTGCAATATATCCTTCATACAATGAAAGTCTGTGCTGCCATTACAAACAGGAGTATATACAATGTTGGGGTATTTTTTTTTTTTTTAAGATTTTATTTATTTGACAGAGAGAGAAGAGGGAACACAAGCAGGGGGAGTGGGACAGGGAGACAGGCTTCTCGCTGAGCAGGGAGCCCTATGCGGGGCTTGATCCCAGAACCCTGGGATCATGACCTGAGCCGAAGGCAGATGCTTAACGACTGAGCCACCCAGGCGCCCCTGGGGTATTTGTTTGAAAAGCAATCTGAAAATAATTATGAAATTTATTCTGGTATGTACATGTGCCTACATATCTGTACAAGGTTTACTGCAGTATGCTTATAAAAGCTAAGGACTATACACAACTAAAAACAATTGCATACTACACAGCTATTAAATAAAACAAGGGATACTATGCAGCTGTTACAGTCAATGAGGAAGATCTTTATGGGTTCTCATACCCATATAGAATATCCAGACATTCTACAAAATTCTTAAAAGGTTTTGGAACATTATACATACATTCTCAGTTTTTATAAAAATGTAAATTCTATATGTACATTCATAGATTTCTAGAAAAATTAAAAATTCTGTAAGACATATGTAGGAAAGGATGAGGGTTACTTTTACTCTGTACCCTTATTATTTGAATTATGTTATAACCAAGACCTTGTATTGCTTTAAAACAAATTTTTTTTTAAGTTTTAACAATTAATGGGGCCCCTGGCTGATTCAGTTGGTAGAGCATGTGACTCTTGATCTTGGGGTCATGAGCTGAAGCCCCAGATTGGGCAGAGAATTTAAAAAAAAAAATTAATTCAGAGTCCATTTTCCCAGGTATTTCTATACCTGTGGTTTTCCTTACAGAGGTCTTACTTATATAGAAAAAAGATGCCTGGAGAAAATTTTAGCATCTTAATAAATCAAAAATACATTTCACCTTGTGTTTGCAATGTGCTGTATTAAATACCCTGAAGAGTAACTTGGATGTTAATCATTCATTCTAAATGTGATGCACATCTGACATCTTAGTTGTTATAGTAATTACATCTAAGTGTATTTAACAGCAAACTACTGCAAATAACATAATATTCATCCACAAGAGTTAAGAAATAAGGTAAATCTGCCCAATGTACCACTTAAAAAAAAAAAGTTCAAAAATCTCCATGAACTGATGTGGAGTAATTTCTTTCGGCTTATAATGTTCAATTTTAAAACAGGTGGAAAAAGTATATATAGCATGGCACTTTTTTTTTTTTTTAAGAAAGAAGGAAATATAGAGGGATGGGGTAACTGGGTGATGGACATTAAGGAGGGCATGTGATGTAATGAGCACTGGATGTTATATAAGACTGATGAAGCGCAGGCCTATACCTCTGAAACCAGTGTAATACATTATATGTTAATCAACTGAATTTAAATTAAAAAATTGTTTAAAAACTGCAAAATAAAAAAGGGAATAGAGAAGAATGCCTGCATATGCATGTTTATTTTTGCAGAAAGAAACAGGAGGATAAACTGGAAACTAATGAAAATGTTTACATATGGGTATAAGAAAGGTCTTTTTAGGAAAGAGACATCATAGTAAATTTTATAAGTATTTTCACTTTTGAATGATACAACTATTTAACACACTCAAAACACAAAATTCAAAAGATTAAGAGAATAAAAACTACTCTGAATCAAATGCAAATAAAAATGTAGACTGTATAAAAATTCATTCCCATAAATATGGTAAAAAGTTTATTCAAGTAACTTTTGAACACAGTACTATGTACATCCTTACTGAAATAAATTCTAAGAAAAACGGTTGAAAAGAATTTTATTTAGTAGACACACTGTTGGGAGTGGCACTGATGTAACACTTCTGAAACTATTGGTGTGTTATTTTTGAACGCAGTGCTATGTATATCCTTACTAAGTTCTAAGAAAAAAGTTTGAAAAGAACTTTTTTTTAAAGATTTCTTTATTTGACAGAGAGAGACATAGTGAGAGAGGGAACACAAGCACAGGGAGTGGGAAAGGGAGAAGCAGGCTTCTCACTGAGCAGGGAGCCCGATGCAGGGCTCGATCCCAGGACCCTGGGATCATGACCTGAGCTGAAGGCAGACACTTAACGACTGAGCCACCCAGGTGCCCCCAAGAACTTTATTTAGTAGACACACTGTTGAGAGTGGCACTGACGTAACACTTCTGAAACTACTGGTGTGTATAACAGGGTAGAATACATGAATAAATATAACATTTTGGAAACAAGGGCTCTCACACTGAGAGAAGAGATAAATATGGAATGGAGGAAGGTAAGGAAGAACTCTAAGGTACTGGATTTGATTTGAAGGTAACTATATAAGGACTTTAAAAGTTTGTCCAATGGAAGTACAAAGCAGCAATGACCCCTAGTAGCAACAGGATCCAATATAAAAATATCAAAATTCCATTTGGTTTCAAAATACCATTCCCCGGGCACCTGGGTGGCTCAGTTGGTTAAGCGACTGCCTTCAGCTCAGGTCATGATCCTGGAGTCCCCGGGATCGAGTCCCACATCGGGCTTCCTGCTCGGCAGGGAGTCTGCTTCTCCCTCTGACCCGCTTCCCTCTCGTGCTTTCTATCTCTCATTCTCTCTCTCTCTCTCTCAAATAAATAAAATCTTTAAAAAAAAAAAAAATACCATTCCCCACTGAAAAACAAACAGGGCTCCTTAGAGAAATGCCTAGTACCAGGTCTGGGGCAGAACCTAAAACTCTAATATACAGTTGTTTCACAAAGCTAAGTATTCAAAACATCTATGGAACATATGAAAAAGACACAGGGGCAGCTGGGTGGCTCAGTCAGTTAAGTGCCCGACTCTTGGTTTCGGCTCAGGTCATGATCTCAGGGTCCTGAGATCAAGCCCCACATCAGGTCCTGTGCTCAACATGGAGTCTGCTTGAGATTCTCTCCCTCTTCCTCTGCCGCTCCCCCTGCTAGTGTGTGTGCATGATCTAAACTAAATAAATAAAATCTGGGGGGAAAAAAAGGCAGGTCTGGAAAGACTCCCCCTAGCTAAGTATGAGACAATTTGGGTATGAAAAAGAATGATGATGTACGATATCCTGAACAAAAAAGAATCCCTAAGTCCATAGGGATATGAAAAAAGGGGAGAGGGCAGCAGAGAACCTCATTATAAAAGAATACCTTCTAATAAATGTACAAGAAATGATAAAAATTTTTTAAATCACCATTTTGTAATCATTAATAACTGATGCAGGTGAGGATCATCAAAGGATAAAAAAACCACTGGGTGAAAGGCTACTGGGGAATAAGATGTTCACATGATCTCGAAGTATTATCCTACATATTACTCAATCACAGAGAGAGGAAAAAGCACCAATATAATGGTTTCAGGCAGACATAACTTTAAACAAATGATTAAACCTAACATCAAGAACGGAACTGACATTATGTGACTTCTTTTTTTCATTATGTGACTTTTGATAACACTGCAACAGAATGTACAAAACATCATCTATGCCTTTTCTTGCCAAAAAATGACCTGAATCCAGCCATGAGGAAATGATAAATTAGATTACAGACCATTTTCTCAGACAAGCCCAAATTCTTCAAAAATATCACTGTCATAAAAAAGTATAGGGACACTATTCTAGATTAGAGCAGACCAAGAACACAGTAATTTTGTGGTCTTTATTTACCCCTGGGTCAAGAAATTTTAAAGGTTATATAGAAATATATTTGGGACAATTTGAATGTACTAAAGCTGTATATAGGAATGAAATATTATCTTCTGAATGTTAAATTTCTAGTATCTAAATTTCTTAGGTATTAATGGTTTGATGGTTATACAGAATAATGTACCTGTTGATAGGGAGACATGCTAACGTATTTAGGGTGTAATGTCATAATGCCTTCAGGTTTGAACTTTTTCAAAAGAAAAGGTTGGGGAAAGTAAAGACTAAAAATAAAAACCACTATATTGTATACATTTAATAGACACAGGTTTTACAATCTTCAAATACATATTGCAAAAGTACTTACCTTACTTGAGGTTGTAAGCAAGAAAGCCCTTTGCAGATTTTCCTTTTCAGCCAAACAGAACTGCAGCCTGCCGATCTCTTCTTTGAAATGAGTAATCATGCTTTCTTTGTTCCCATCTAAATTCTTTAAAGTCTGGACCTCTGACACAAGCTTGGTATTTTCTATTTCTGTATTCTTCAGATGTACCTTTAACAGTGGTTGAAAATGTCAAGAATACTCTTAACTCCATAACCTAAGTTACTCAAATTTCAAAATACCATTGTTTATCTCTAACCCAAATATGATCAAGGAACCAGAAGACTTTACTAGACCAGGAGTCAAGAGACCCAAGTTTTATCAAATGACTAGCTAATAAACAGGAACAGAACACAGCCTAATTTTTTTTTTTTAATTTTTCACAGAGATTATATCTAAGGTCTAACAACACTACCTCATCTCTAAAGTCTTCTCCTCTCATTTAATAAATTTAAGTTCTCCTTAAAAATGCAAACCGATCTGGTTATTCTTTTGGAGGAACAAATTATGTTATACGTTATTCAAATATAAAGGCATGGCAAAATTCTGGAAAACTGAAGGGGTACATTCAAGAACATCTTAAGCAATTCAGTATTTTGCTTTTGAGAAGTACTGTCATTTACTTCCTACGTGCCTAAAAATATATTTAATTAACCCCACTATATTAATTTTCCCAGGAAGTTAGGCAGCAGTTGCTAATTTGCTCATAACAGATGCACAAATCAAATTCCATAACTGAAATTATAAAGAGTATAGAAACCTAGTTTCCACTATAAAGAGTATCTTGCTTTGGTTAAGAGTACCAGAGAGAAATGAATTAACATACTTCTTGCACTTGAACCTCAATGTATGAATGCTGAAACACTAATTCCTATTCACAAGGATAAAAAACGACTCCAGATTCTCTGAGGTATCACCAGCCAACACCTTTGCAGCATCCCTTTAAAAACACTATCTAGGGGCGCCTGGGTGGCTCAGTTGGTTAAGCGACTGCCTTCGGCTCAGGTCATGATCCCAGGGTCCTGGGATCGGGCCCTGCATCTGGCTCCCTGCTCGGCGGGAGGTCTGCTTCTTCCTCTCCCACTCCCCCTGCTTGTGTTCCCTCTCTCGCTGTCTCTCTCTTTCTCTGTCAATTAAATAAATAAAAGAAAATCTTTAAAAACAAAAAAAGAATTAAAAAAAATAAAAAAAAAAAACACTATCTAATTTTCATAGTCATCAGCTCAAGAAAGTATTTTATCATTTCGTCTAAATTCTTACAGGCCAGGGATGGTTCATATGTTCTAATAGGGGCTAGAAGAGAGAGACATAACGAATCTCTCTGGTTATTTATATAAACAATCTGGAAGGGAAAGCCTGTTTCTGAGATACATAACAATATAATATGAGGTCTTGTCATAGTTCAGTCTCCTTGCCATGAAAAAGAAAAAAAAAAAAACCACAAAACAAAAATCTCTAAGGAAAGTCTTAACTTCCAACTTTGGGGATACACACATACAAACGAAATACTGTTTAGAACACTGGGAGGTTGGGGGAAAATATATTCAAATGGAAATTCCAATGTCACTTTGATCCCAACTGATAATGCTTATAGAAAACTGGAGATATTATCACAGCGTAAAAGAATAAATCCCCAAGACACCTCATTCTTTCCCTTCCTTCCTTGCTGCCCAGTTTTTGCAAAGGACTGGTCATTCAGGTGTAAAGCAGAAACACAAAAACTCTGCAGAAAGTGGGGGGGGGGGGGAAAAAGCAAGGCATAAGGAATCATTTAGAGCAGTAAATGAAAAATGCTCGATTTACCCTAAAATGTGCTTGCCAACCCTCTGTAAAACACCAGAAGTCCTATTCTCATAACAGAAAGAAAAGCAAGGCAGGATGGAAAGATGACACCCTTAGGGATATGTCTTTCTCTTTCCAAAATAATTCATCCTAGTTATCATTCATTATACCTCTCCAGCATCACTGGTTTAACCCTAAGACCTTCCTAAACCCTTCCCAATACTAACTAGAATGCCTTTAGAATTCATTTTATTATTGAATTAGAATCTTATCATCTCCCACTATGCTAACAAAAAGCAATATGGAAAGCAATTATCCACAGAGAAATAATGTTCAGGTCTTTTCCTGGCAACAAAACTGAAATATTCTCACTGAAATTCATTAACATTGAGTAAAAAATTGTTAGAGATGCCAATTTTCACTTAGTTAAAAAAAATGCTTTATAACTTTAAAAAAACTGCATTTGGAGGTAGTCTGCAAAAAACACTATCAATAGTAATCCAATTGCATCAATTTCTCTAGATATCTCTATTATTTCCCTTTTTCACAAAATCTTCTTCAAAAACCAAACATTATTTTGGGCATATTTTCTTAAAGGGTTAAATCATAAAATCATCTATCCACCAGAGCAGGACACCTGGGTGGCTCAGTCAGTTAAGCATCTGCCTCTGGCTCAGGTCATGGTCCCAGGGTCCTGGGATTGAGTCGCACAATGGGCTCCTTGCTCAGAGGGGAGCCTGCTTCTCCCTCTGCTTGTGCGCTGACAAATAAATAAAATCGTAAAAAAAAAAAAAAAAAAATCATCCACCAGTGAATCATCACTACTTTTCTTTCTGTTTTGGGAGTGACACGCATGCATGCACACATCCCCTGGGGATAAGCTATTCAAGAAATAAAATGGGTATAACCCATGACATGCAAAACGTCCCCATCCATGCTAAGCTGCATGGTGAATTCAGTATTTTTTTATTTTTATCTTCTAAAAAAAAAATCCCAACCACCACCAAAAATAAGAAGGAAAAAACCACTGGCAATATAAATCATATTCTAGTTTCTACATGCAAATTGTAACTATCAAAATACTGAATATATGCACAGTTGTATGTTTTTATCTCTCAACAAATATATAGCACAATACCAGGTGTGTCGCTCTGTTCTAATCTAATCAAGTGACTGAATCTGTCCAAATAATACTGACTTAACTTGAATGTTCTTGAAATTCATCATCTGGAACTGTCTTCATGAACTGCTATAAGCCACTTAAGATAAATATGTCTCAATTTACATCTACAGCATTATTCGTAATTAAGCTAACCATCCTATTTTAAGAATCATTTAAAAAAGAAAAACTTCAAAAAGGTGAAGATTTGTTAACAGAGTATCTTGTTTAAAATGACATTCTCTGAAAATTATTCTAAAAGTCAAACTCTAAAACATGATGATCACTGAAATTAATGCTCTAAGATGTTATTAAAGGGGGGTAACAATTGGTTTTATAAATTCTAATAAACAGGTAGGTATCTTGTTACTATTAAACCTCTCTGACTTATTATGTATTACCTGCTAAGTAACCAAAATACCAGCAAGTTCCCTGAAAACTTTTAGGGACTATACACAATGGGGTAGTTTTAAAATAGGTCCCCAAATCCTTTGGTACTTCCTCTCCATAAGAAGTGAAGCCCAATTCCCCTCTCTTTAAGTACTGGCTGGACCCAAGTAACTAGTTTCTAATGAATAAGATAAAGTAGAAGTACCAATGTACAACTTTGGTGACTAGGTCATAAAGTGCACCAGGACTTCCTCCTTCCTCTCTCTTGGATAGCTCGCTCCAAGGGAAACTGGCTGCCATGTTGTGAAAACATTCAAGCAGCCACTGAAGAGGCCACACAGCCTACATAGCAAGAGACTGAAGGGCATCCTGCCATAAGTCATTTGTGTGAGCCACCTTGACAGAAGATCCTCCATCCAGTTCCAATCAAGCCTGTAGCTGACTGCAGCCCTTACCAACATCCTGAATGCAACTGACCAAGACACCTTGAGCCGGACCCATGCAGCTAAGCTGCTGCTACTGCTCCCAAATTCCTGACCACTAAATTTCAGGGTAATTTGTTTCACAGCAACAGATAACAAAGAGAAATGAAAGGAATAAACTACCTTATAAAGTTCCTTCTCATCCTTTTCTGTCTTCAACTGACACTCCAGTTGTTCTCTTTCATATTGTGCCTTCCTGAGTTTATCCTTTAAACTGAATTAAAGTAACATTAATATAGACAAAAAAATTTCATTAAAAACATTTTTGAAACATAAAGGTATCTTTTTAAAACCATCAGAAATACCTGTCTAATTCAGTTTCTTTTTCAATTGCTTTGTGTGTCACTGACACTATATCTTCCTCAAGCTGGAGCGCTTTGGATGTAGCATCATCGTATCTCTTCTTAAACTCTTCATTTTCCGTTTTTAAATTTTGCGATACTTCAACAAGACCCTTAGAAACAACAATTTTTGAGAAACAATTTCTAAAACAAATCTGCTTATCTTTAAGAAATCTACGTATTCTTAAATTGTTAATCCCACATTTGTCCCCTCTAAAGTTTATAAACTAAGATTAAAAACTAAACCTGAAACTGAAACATATTCAATTTTTCATATACCAAATTAAACAATTATTTTCCAGACTTCTCATACACCGTTAATTTCACAAGCTTCTCCACCAGAGGGCAGGCAACAAAAACGAGAGAAAATTTTTTTTAATTAATCACTTTCATTTTTGACATCTTGCTTTTCAAAGCTACTCTAGTGACAAGTCAGGTTTCATGTGATACTACCACAGTTAACACTTTCTCAAAAAAAAAAAAAAATCTTTCTGGCACAGATCATTAAGTGCCACCAATAATTATATCAAAGCACTAAGATATGTGCCTGAAGCAACGTTTGTAATAATCCTGTCTCTGTGACTCAGAAGCCTGAATATTCAAAGAACTGAAATGAATATAAAAGTATTTCTATTTAAAACAGAATATTCTACTTTAAACAATTTAAAAGTTTAAAAATATTAACACATCCAAACAATTAATTTATAAGAACTTGATCAAGCTCCTTTCTAAACCCATTTTACGATCTGTAAAATGAAGATAATAAAGGTTTTTCTCCCTAGTTTATAAAATCATGAGAATCAAATGTAACAGTGCATACGGAGATACTTTGTTATGGAAAACTATACATCAAAAGAACTGATAAATTAAGACAAATCGTTGTGTTAAAAAATGATTTTAAAACTTCCCACTAATGGAAGTACCATTCACCTAGGCAGTAACAGAAGCTAAAGGAAATCATCACTCTTACAATTTAAATGTCACAAATGTTATACAGTATTTATAAGCCACTTTGATTTTCATAAACTCACTCAGCCAAACTTTTTACTTATAGGTGAAACATCACTTTAAAAATACTGCTAGAATATGAAAATTGCTATGTTGCATCTACACTTCGTTAAAAAGCCCATCACAATTATGATCAGATACACTCTCTTGGTTTTATTTTTGCTCAAAGCAAATGTTTCCTTACTAAATTTGCAACACTAAAGATTGTTATACAAAACTAAATGCTTTTCTGATTCCAATGACAACACCACAAAAATAAATATGCCCTCTGCTGTAAACTGCTGTCAATATCCAATGACTCTTGCAAATCTGATACATTTTTATTTGTCTTGCTGATTTATAAAGATAGCCAGAGAGATTTCTAAATAGTTTTTTAAATTTTGTATTGTTAGTTTTACCACATGCTCTCTTACGTAAGCACTGCAAATAGGCTACAGATTTAATCCAGGTATTTCTTCCTACAAGAAAGACTAGATATAGATAGCACAGAGGTAAAAACTAGTTTCTGAATCTGTAATTAATGAAGTTCTATAAAGGGTAAACAGCATTCTAAAAAATGTATAGGGCGGGCGCCTGGGTGGCTCAGATGGTTAAGCATCTGCCTTCGGCTCAGGTCATGAGTCCCACATCAGGCTCCCTGCTCCTTGGTAGCCTGCTTCTCCCTCTGCGTCTCTCTCTCTCTGTCTCTCATGAATAAATAAATAAAATCTTTAAAAAAAAATAAAATAAAAAATAGAAAATAAAAATGTATAGGGCAAGAACTAAAGAAGATTCATAAGCAACTAAATGCAAAACATGAACTTATTGCTTTATCTATGAGCCAGTTAACTCTACAATGAGTCACTAATTGTAATACAACCTGACAGTCTTAGAATCTCTTCCTGGTACCCATAAAAGCACCTAATAGCTTCTCAGCATCCACACCTATTTTCTAATGGCATGAAAATGCTAGAGATTATTCTTCAGGCCTCTAGTTCTCATGTCTTGGTAAAGCATAGCATCTCCATTTGGCTAAGTTGTTCTTAGCATGAAAATGACATTAAAGTCTGTAGTGTACACATGAACAACTAAAAATCTTGCTTTAAAAAACTAACTTTTAAAAAAATAAAATTTAGAACACAAGCTTTGAAAAACACTGGAAATTTGAGATAAATTTGGTCAATATTTGGTCAATATTTGCAAATCATGCCCAAAAAAATCACAATCCTAAATATTAAAGTAAAACTTGAATAGATTAAGTTGGCTATACTGTACATCAAGATAAAAACAATCACAAAAATGGAGGCAAAAAGAGATTAAGAGATTTGGGCATTTCAAATTCATGTAGTGAACTTCTTCCCCTCCTCTCAGGTTAAAGAATCCTTACCATAAGCATTATTAGCAATTCCTTCAAGTCATAACTCTCAAATATGAACAACCAGAGAAAAAAGCCACTTATCTGTGTGGCTAAACATGCACTAAAAATATCTAAACTAACAGAACACACTTACTCTGTTTAAAAAAAGATAAATTTTGATTACAAATGAATACACCTAAAAAAAAAAATTATGGACAACCATTTAGAAAAAAGTATGGTATTCTGGATTCGAATGTATACGGTGGTAAAATTTAGTAAATTAGTACCTAAATACTCTGAACAGCAAATTATTGGCAAAAGAATTATGTCATTAATGGAAATTGTGAGATTTAAAAGATTTTAGAGAGAAAGAGCACAAGCAAGTGGGGGGAGGGGCAGAGGAAGAGAGAGAATCTCAAGCAGACTCCACACTAAACTCAGAGCTCGATCTTATGACCCTGAGATTAAGACCTGAGCCAAAATCAAGACTCACACGCTTAACCGACTGAGCAGGAAGGCTGTTCTCCCTCTCCCTCTGCCCTTCCCCATTACCCCTGGTTCATGCTCACTCTCTCTCAAATAAATACAATCTTTGAAAAAAATAAAGAATTTTAGATTACCTCTACCCCCGACATGGAGCTTGAACTCATGACCCCTGAGATCAAGAGTTGCATGCTCTACTGCCTGAGCCAGTCAGGCGCCCCAGTTGTGTGATTTTTTTTTAAGTAACTGTGGATGGTAACCTCTTATCACATATTTGATTTACAAACATTTTCTCCCATTCTGGAATTCACTTTTCATTTTGTTGATGGCCTCCTTTGTAGTGCAGAAGCTTTATAGTTTGATTTAGTCTACTTGTTTATTTTTTGCTTTTGGTGTTAAATCCAAGAAATGGTTAAGACCAATGCCAAGGAGCTTATGCCCCAGGAGTTTCATGGTTTCAAGTCTTAAGTCTTCAATTCATTTTGAGTTGATTTTTGTGTATGGCGTAAGACAGTGGGTCAGTTTCATTCTTTTGCATGTGGCTGTCCAGTTTTCCTAACACCATTTATTGAAGATTGTTTTTCCCCATTGTATGTTCTTGGCTCTTTTGTCATGAATTAGTTGACCATGTATGCATGGGTTTATTTCTGGTTTCTTTATTCTCTTCCAAAGATTATGAGCTAGTTTAAACTATATAAATATATTTTAAATATATTTTAGAAACAAAGTATTATGAATTTCCTGAAACTATTACTTAGGAAATCAGGTATAAAATGAAAACTGGCCTTAAAGAAATTTATTGATATATACACCTAAGTTATAACGATCACTCCTACAATATTAAAATTAAGTCTCTATGGGGTGCCTGGGTGGCTCAGATGCTTAAGCATCCGACTCGATTTCAGCTCCGGTCATGATCTCAGGGTTGTGAGACTGAGCCCTTCATTGGGCTCCATGCTGGGCATGGAGCCTCCTTAAGATTCTCTCTCCCTCTATGCCTCCCCACTCCCACTCTAAAAAATAAATATTAAAATATTTTAAAAAATTAGGCCTTTGTGTCTTTTTTCCACAATGATAATCAATAAGAAAGAGTTAGAAATTCAATGATATCATAGCTTCAAAATTGGTTTTTGGCAACTCCATATATTAGGAGACACACACATACACACAAGCACCTGAGGCAATTCCATATATTAAGCAGTCTAAATGTCTTAAACCCACTCTGCCCAAAATCGGATATCCAATACAGTGATAAATACAGCTTTACAGAAGAGAAAGCCAAAAATATTAAGACAGAAGAGATCTGCACTAGCCAGAGCCACCATAATGAGAAATCTTTCATGTTGTTCTCTCCTATACCTGTGATAACTCCCAAATGGCTGGTAGTATCTCAAGATACCCTATCTAGTTTATAACATGCTCCTTATATTGTTTAAGCAATACTGTTTTAGTATTCTCAAAGATAATTGTTTAAAAATACCTTGAGGGTGCCTGGGTGGCTTAGTCAGTTAAGCATCTGCCTTCAGCTCAAGTCATGATCCCAGAGTCCTGGGATCGAGTCCCATGTTGGGCTCCCTGCTCAGCAGGGACTCTGCTACTCCCTCTCCCCCTGGCCCCGCTCCTGTTCTCTCACTCTCAAATAAAATCTTTAAAAATACCTTGAAGTACATCTTATATTAACATTCAAGTTAAGAATACAATTTATTCTTTTTTTTTTAAGATTTTATTTGACAGAGAGAGGGAGAGCGGCAGGCAGAGGGAGAAGCAGGCTCCCCGCTGAGCAGGAAGCCTGACGCAGGGCTGGATCCCAGGACCCTGGGATCATGACCTGAGCCAAAGGCAGACTAACAGACTGAGCCACCCAGGCACCCAAGAATACAATTTATTTTATGGAAAAAAACTCAATTCATAGTTCAGGCTCCAAAAACTTATACACTAAACTATAAAACTTAACAAGGTGACAGTTCATTTTAGTCCTATTTGAAAAACAAGACTCAGTATCACTGGTTCCCTGAGCCTCAGTTTTTAATCTTCTAATTTTCAAATACATATCTAGCACTCCAAAATGGAAACAAGAACACAATGAATATACCTACAAACTACTAATCTTATGTCTGAAAAATGTAGAGTTAGGGTTAAAAAAAAAAAAGACTAACCAATACACTGGAATATCATTTGACAATAAAATGAATAAAGTACTGATGCATATTACACCATGGATGAGCCCTGGAAACATCATGCTAAGTGAAAGACGCAGGTCACAAAGGCCATACATGATTCCATTTGTATGCAATACCCAAAATATACAAACTTAGCTTAGTGATTGCCTGGGACTGAGGGGGAAGGAAATGGAGAATGACCACTAACAGGTACAGGTTTCTTCTGGAGTGATGACTATGTTCTAAATTTAGGTTATGGTACTGGATGCACAATTCTGTAAATATTAATAAGAACCACTAAGTTGTATATCGTAAAGTGTTGGACATTATATGTAAATTATAAATTAGATCTCAATAAAGCTATTTTTAAAAAAGATCAATTAGATAAGTTCATATCTTTAGTCACTATAGGCAGAAGTAGAGTGTCATTAAGAGCACTGAAGGAGCCAGACTGCCTACCTCTACCACTTTACAAACTGTTCGACCATAGGTTGGTTAAGTAACCCCTCTGTGCTACCTTTGTAAAATGTGTATTTGACAATGCCTACTTTATAGAAGTAAATGAGTTAACATATGTAAACACTCAGAACAGCACCTGGCTTACATTAAATATTACATGGGTTATTTTTATTAATCAGCCTTTTATAATAGAGAAAAAAACACACTTAAAATTGAACTAGAAATGAAGGTAAAATTTATCCTTACTAACACAAAATTTACTTTTTTAAATCTAGGGTATACGTGAATAATGGAACGAACACATCACATTAAAATACAGGCAAAATACAATATGTATTTTATAGTTCTCAATTTATAGATGTTATTTGGTTTCAGTTTTAATCTACTTTGTAATCCTACTTAATTCCTTCAAGCAAACAATTACACAACATAACCCAGAATATACTTAAGCATAACACTTAGGGCGCCTGGGTGGCTCAGTTGGTTAAGCAACTGCCTTCGGCTCAGGTCATGATCCTGGAGTCCCGGGATCGAGTCCCACATCGGGCTCCCTGCTTGGCAGGGTGTCTGCTTCTCCCTCTAACCCTCTTCCCTCTCGTGCTCTCTATCTCTCATTCTCTCTCGCTCAAATAAATAAAATCTTTTAAAAAAAAAGCATAACACTTAAACAAATCTGTTTTTGATAACTTTAACACATCCAATTCTTTTATTTTTCAAAATACAGTGTTCTCTCTAGTGGCATTTTACAATAAAAAGTATTTATAAAAGATGAAAGATTTTATTTATAAACTTTATTTATTATAAACATTTAACTTAGTATGTCAAGTACTGAATGGGTAACAAGCTAATCTTATTTTATAAAACAACGAAAACACAATTTCTTCTATCTGAAGAAACTGAAGGTTGCCACAGAACATTCCTAAATTAACTATCCATTCTAAAATTTTAAGTGAAATTATAGATACATAATAGTTCTTCAGATATTCAGCAGTATATATACCCAGTACCTCAAAGAGAAAAAAAAAAAAATTACTATATCGAGATTGTTTTTTTAGAATTCACACTATGGAAGAGATTTAAAGCAAGTGCCAAGAAATGTCATGGATTTTATAAGCCACCCAACTAAGACAAGCAAACTGTTCTAGCTGCCCAGATGAAGACTGATTTGGGAGGTAAAAAAAAAGAAAATTAAAAAAAAAAAGCGCCCCATGACTACTAATGAAAAGAACTATTTCTCCTAGCAAGCACATTATTTTATCCCCAGAAATAAGCAATTGCCAACATACAACTAAGACTTTTTTTTTTTAACATATATAAGTATCACTTCTAGGAACTGAGAAAAATGGTATGAATTTCATATTTTAGTTCGATTCTCTAGTTCATTATGAAAACTAGTAAAATAATATTTACTTACATTTAGTGAGACTCTATTACATAACAAACACCAATCTAGGTCTTTTTGTTTTGTTTTTTAAAAGATTTTATTAATTTACTTGAGAGAGAACATGCATGTGCTGGGGGGGAAGAGCAAAGAGAGGACAAGCCGACTCCATGCTGAGTGTGGAGCCTGACATGGGGCTCCATCCCGAGATCATGACCTAAGCTGAAATCAAAAAGTCTGACACTCAATCAACTGAGTCACCCAAGCACCCCAGGTCTTTTATAAATCACCACTTTCATAGCATAGAATAGCCTTTTAAAAACCACTTCCACGTACTTCATCTTCCCAGAGTATAAACCCAACACAAAAATAGCAGGGAAGAAGTCCCCTCCTAAGATTAATGTCTGTCATCAAGATTTATGAGTTGCTGGGGCGCCTGGGTGGCTCAGTCGTTAGGTGTCTGCCTTCAGCTCAGGTCATGATCCCAGAGTCCTGGTATCGAGCCCCACATCAGGCTCCCTGCTCGGTGGGAAGCCTGCTTCTCCCTCTCCCACTCCCCCTGCTTGTGTTCCTTCTCTCGCTGTCTGTCAAATAAATAAAATCTTTAAAAAAAAAAAAAAAAAGATTTATGAGTTGCCATAAAAACTTCTGCTGTAGACCTCTTCTGGGTACAACAGCCACCATCTCCTATAAATTTTGCTTCACTAATCCCCTGACCTCAATCTACCACTTTCTCAACCTAAATATGTCAGAATTAGCTCTCTTCAGAATGGTCTTATCCATAGAGTTTAACCCTTGTCACCTGGGCAGCAGAGAGTACCTAAGACTTTAAATCTCAGCTAATACTCGACTGGACCAGAGGCATGACCTCATGTACATGAGTAACTTCACGCAATTGAAGGCCTACCAATTCTGCCATTCCTATTCTTCCAATCATCATTCTTCCCTTGGATTTCAAGGTGATCAGAGTTGAAACCTCAAAGGCCGTATTTCAGGGCATTCTTGATCTTACAGGCTAAGTACATGCTGTAATGGGGCCATTTTCATGAGTACTGTCTTCTATCTCACCTCCACCCCTCCACCTTGTAATAGAGTGAAAGAAAAAAGATTGGCATTCCACTCTGGAAACTGCCAAATCCAGGTACAAATGAGATAAAAGTGTAAAGAATAGAACAGTATAATAAGTATACAAAACAGCCAAGGAGTTTCAACAACTGAATAAATCATTTATCTGAATGTCCTAACAATCAAGGTAGGCACATATACTATATTTTAATATTTGATATACCTGCTTATACTACACGATACTCCTATTGCAGGATTCTAAGTATTCCCCCAAGAGGAAAATGGGGAAGTAACTGCATCTTTTAAACTAAAAAGGCTAATGGTAATAAAAACAGATGTTACAGATGTTTATAAGGAGATTTACAATTGTACACATTGCTTCATATTATGTTTACCATCTAACTCAAAAGAGTACTCCTCAAACTGACAAGTCAAGAGAAAATCTTTTCAGAATTTAAGCCCTTATTTGTGTAAATTACCTCTGGTCAGGTGTGCAATTTACAACCACCCTGCTGGAATATAAAAATTAGTGAAAATCACTGCACTGCTGGTTCAAGTAACTGCTCTAAGCCTTGTTGGACAAAGAATGAAACAATAGAAAACAACACGTTAATTAACAATAGGTTAATCCTGTAAAAAGACCTAAGAATATCTAACTAGTTATAAGTGAGTATGAAATGTATTATCGGAATCTGTGTCAAAACTAACAAATTACTTTTCTTGGGAAACTAACAAGTCAATGACTAGGTGACTGCCTTTAATTGTTTTCACCTACTAAATTAAATCCATTTGTATTTCTAATGAAACTATACTGTTTTATATGTATACTTCTTTATGTGTTTTTTTAGGATAATTTATAGCATTTCTCACATCATGGATTCCAAAATTTTGTCTAATACTACATCTTATTTCATTGAATTCTGCTTTTTTGAAAGGTAATTTTAACTTTGTTCTATCTTCCCCTTACTCACTATTTATCACTCCTAATTATATTTCCAAACCCTCTCCCCCAAATCAATTATTCTATAATCAGATGGAAAGCATAGAGAAACAGCGTCAGGAACCACCTCATTAAGCCTGGTACCAAATAATCGAAGTATTTTAACCATTTGCAACATAAAAGAAGCTACAGCAGAAAACTGATAGGAACTAACCTTCTGTAAGTATGTATCTAAATGCCATTTTTTTAAGAACAGTTTTTACTTGCTTTAACTGGTTCATGGTTCAGTTCTTGAAAAAATGGGTTTCTGACAATATACTATCAATTCCAATCAGTTACATAAAACACAACTAACCTTTTGCTCTGCCTGCAGTTGGTCACATCTTTCTTTCTCATGGTTAAGTTCTCTTTCCAATCTTCCAATTTGTTCTCGAAGTTGTGTTGTTTCTTTTTCCAGAACAGCAATTAACTTTAACAATTCTTCTTTTTCTTTCATGGTTTTCTCAATTTTCAACTATAAAACAAAAAACTCAAATTGATTTTTCTAGAATCCTAAAATGTTATTCAGTTTTCCATTTCAAAAAAATAGTGAAGAAATTCATAAAAAGAACTCTTACATACAATCTACTTCATGAATCATATATGTAAATAAAAATTCATGACTCATAAATTTAAACCTTTTGGTTGGGCAAAAGAGAACAACATTAAAACAAGGTATAAAATCAGGGGCACCTGGGTGGCTCAGTCAGTTAAGCACCTGCCTTTGATTCGGGTCATGATCCCAGAAGCCTGGGATGGAGCCCCGCATCCTGTTCCCTACCCAGTGGAGAGTCTGCTTGCCCCTCCCCCGACCTGTGTGTCCCCATGCTCATTCACGTTCTCTTAAATAAAATCTTTAAAAATAAAAGAAGGTATAAAATCAGTAAATTTTACTATGAAGTTGCCTGCTAATCAATTTTCAAATTAGTAGCAAAACTAAGGCATACTGTTTCATAGTTGACTTAATTCTGGGTTTTTCTTGAATAATACTCAAGATAAAAATGTGTACCTCTTCTTAAATGCAAAGCTATGAGATATCTTTGACTCTATTAAGAACTTCCTTACAGGGGCGCCTGGGTGGCTCAGTCATTAAGCATCTGCCTTCAGCTTGGGTCGTGATCCCAGGGTCCCTGCTCCTTGGGAGGCCTGCTTCTGCCTCTCCCACTCCCCCTGCTTGTGTTCCCTCTCTTGCTGTCAAGTAAATAAAATCTTAAAAAAAAAAAAAAAGAAAAAGAACTTCCTTACATGTTACATAAGGCCTTCATCTATGGCATTACTCTTAAAAGTTTTGGTATTAAGTAGTAAAAGCTGCTATATTTATAATGGTCTCTATTTGGCTAAATTAAAACAAACTTAAAGTAACTGCAAATTTTAGGACAAAAATGCAGACTATAACAATAAATTAACAATGTAACTGATTCTTATGGGAACACTAATAGTAACTCAATTCAGGAAAACCTATACTTCACGATTCTAAAAAATTACTCATTAAAGGACCTAATATAGTAGTAAATAAAATGGTTAACATTTCTCTTAGAATAAAAAGTCTTTGATTTTAACAAAGGAATAATGAAGACTCGGAGGGAAAATTTCACAAAGCAGGCATCATTTAGCTAAAATAAAATGTTTTCCTGGTACACTAAGTTAGTTCTCCGGGGTCATGGAATCAAACTGATTAAACTCTAAAATGGGTCTTATGAAAGCTCAGGAGCTACAAATTTTTACTGACTCTTATATCTCTTCCATCAGACCAAATGAAAACATTAGGAGTAAAATGCCCTCAAAAATAAACTTCTTTTACACCTTACTTTTTAAAAAACATCTTTTGGCTCTAAACTTTCTGGCAGTTTAAAAGTGAGACTATATCCTGACATAGTACAATAGAAACATTATGAAAGAACCAATTTGTCCCTGTGATTCACTTAACCGACACATACCTTCTGAAGAGTTTACTGAATCTTTTTTTTTTTTAAGATTTTATTTATTTATTTGACAGAGAGAGACACAGTGAGAGAGGGAACACAAGCAGAGGGAGGGGGAGAGGGAGAGAGAGAAGCAGGCTTCCCACCAAGCAGAGAGCCCAATGTGGAGCTCGAACCCAGGACCCTGGGACCATGACCTGAGCTGAAGGCAGAGACGCTTAACGAATGAGCCACCCAGGTGCCCCAAGAGTTTACTGAATCTTAAGTTTTATTTTTTTAATTTTTTTAAAGATTTTATTTATTAATTGGAGAGAGAGAGAGAGAGAGAGAGCTAGAGAGCACAAGTGAGGGAGAAGGAGAAGCAGGCTCCCCACAGAGCAGGGGAGCCTGATGCAGGGCTCAATCCCAGGATCCTGGGATCATGACCTGAGCCAAAGGCAGACGCTTAACAACTGAGCCACCCAGGCGCCCCTTAAGTAGAAATTTTTAAAAGGAATTCAAATTAGATAAAAATGTATAGAAGTCTAATCCTGCCTCCAATTTTGTATTTGAAATCTTTCAAGCATTACAAAAGTTAAAATTTTAAATCAACACTCATCACCTAAATTCACTATTAGTATTTCACCATGTTTACTTCATATCCCTTTATCACTTGCTTATGCTTTTTGTGTTTTTTGCTAAACCATCTGAAACTGCAGACACTTCACCCCTAAGTACTCAGAGCAAGGATCTCCTAAAAAGGAGTCTCCTTTTCAACCACTACCACTATCATAAATAAGAAAATTAACAATAACTTTGTAATATCCAATGGATAGTTCAGTTATTTATCTCCCACTATCCCCCCAAAATATCTATTTTTTAAATTCTAAGATCCAGTCAAGGTTCACATATCAAGTGAAAAAAAAAAAAAAAGACATAACCCTTCAATGTCAACAATTGATGAATGGAAATTTAAAAGACTTGTCAAAAAATTGTTCAGAATAAAAATATTTTATCTCAGCCATTTGCACCTAATAGACAGCAACTTAAATTTTCTTTATAAAGTACCTCTTATGAATAGGAAGAAGTGAAATAAATTGTGTAATGTCCCAATTAACTTAGAAAAGGAATACAGGAAAGATACAGATGCCTAAATGCTTTTTTTTTTGGAGGCCCTGAAATCAGGGTGGTCTAACAAGTATTCAAAAAACTGCAATATAAATGCTAACTGCATTCTTTTTAAGAGCTAGGCTTGTTCCACCATCTCTGACTAGCATTCAAATACCAGGCTGAAAACCTTGATCATCTGGCAGTTGTCACCACAAAATGTTTTAGTCACCCTATAAAAGTTACATTTCTTTATTTAAGATAAGAAAGGAATTTCTGGAAAGGGAAGGGAAGATATAGAAGAATTCACAATAAAAAATGATTGGTTCCTTCTAACCTTCTTAGTTTGACTATCTAATAAAAGTATTATATCTATGACCTTATCTTTTTTCTCTTGTCTGTTTTTGAAATAAAATATAATCAAAGGCATAAAATATTTACATATAAAAAACATCTGACTATAAAGAAAAAGCAATGACCTGCCAGATTAAATATGAATGTAAATTAACCAAAAATATAGAATGAACCAATAAGCTGTTTCTCACAGAAATTCAAATGTAACATTCTAGCTTTTTAGGTTTAGATACTGAAATCTTGAATTAAGAATGTTCTACTTTGTCCTTCAATGATTACTAAAACTTAAGACATAAGGCATTATTAATCTATACAGTAAACTTCTATTGGAGCCAATGCAATGCCTCCCAAATAGTCAATTAAAAAAATGTTCACGTTTTCTCTTTAAATTATGATTAACCCACAACACTCATTTGATAAAATGAACAAGGAAATCATTCTAAATGCTCAATCTAAACTCAGACTGGAATCTTCCCTGATTCACTGCCACACTTGGAATAGAGCATGCTTGTGGTACAGTGAAATGAAGTTCACATCCAATTACAGTTAGATTTATTACTTTATACACCATCTTCACAACCCAAACCTGTACTATTCTATAACCAATGGATTAGGCAACCACTAAAGAAGAAAAGTTAGTGTAAGGTAATATTAGGAAACCTTTAAATCTAACCCAATAGTTATTTACTGCACATCTACTATGCACAAAATACTGATAAGGCCCTAGGGGCAGTCTCTGCACGGTGCAATCAATAACCTGTGACAGGACGAAATGTAAAACATTTCAAAAACAACACTCTAAGTTTACCATTTTAGTTAAAAACCATCTGAGTCTCAGGTTATTCTTCTGAATTTTTTAAATGCCAACATGAGCTCTGTTCTTAAATTTATAAATCATTAGCTCACTGTTGGTACCAACCTCAAGAAGGCCAGCTTTTGTGGTCACCACCAACATGTCAGAATTTCCTTCATCTTCCATAGTAAGTAACTCTTCAACTGGAGAAGAAGCTCGAAACTGGAAAGGTGTACTTGCTCCACGAATTTCACCCTTATGGGTAACATAACAAAACTGATAAAATTCTCCATCATCATTTGGAAGGTAATATCCTAAAAGGAAGTTAACAAAAGAAAGTTATTAAACTTCCTATTATGAAGTTAATGGCTCCCCGCCCCCCAATTCAACATTACTTGCCATCTCCACTCATTCCTGACCTGTTCTAGGCACACAGAGTTGTCTTTCCTCTTATCAAACTAGACTCTCCCTTCTTCTGTAAACATGCCCTAATTTCTCTTAGCTCTAAATTTATCCTCCCTGAATATCCTTTCCCTTTATCTTCACTAGGGCAAAACCAACTTATCTGGGAGAGTCACATATATGTTTTTCTTTTTTTTTTTTTTTAAGATTTATTTGAGAGAAAGAGAGAGGGAGCAAGCCCATGAGCGAGACAGGGAGAGGGAGAGAGAATCTCAAGCAGATTCTATGCTGAGTGCAGAACCCAACACAGGGCTCAATCCCACGAGCCTGAGACCAACCCGAGCCAAAACCAAGAGTTGGACACCCAACCAAATGTGCCACCTAGGTGCCCCAACATACATGCTTTTCAATGAGAAAAAGACTGGAGGAGGAGCAAGGTAAGACCCAGCACAAAATCTAGGAGGACTGCAGGTAGGAATGTCATTTAAAGAAATCTTCCCTCAAATTTGACATTACATGAAACAAAGATATTAACAAAAGGAATACGTGGTATGTGAACTGTGTAAAAGAAAGGAGGAAGAAGTCCACCGGTGCAGCAGAATAAAAATAAGCACTGGAACCACACAGCTTTATTCTAGAATTCCAGCTCTACTAGCCATTAGCAACTCAACCTCCCTGAGCCCCAGTTTCTTATCTGTAAACGAGCTATGAAGACATCTATCTCACAGCTCCCAATTATCTATAATGTACTTAAACCATTTAGCCCACTATCTGACGAGTATGTGTTTGATATTTGTTCCTTCTTTCTTCATCTCTTACACTCTTAAATTTTGCTAATTATCCTTGCTCAAAATTAAACTTTCCTTCTCTCCAAAGCTCACACAGTATTTTTTACATTAAAAAACTCCACCTATACTATCAATTATCACTGGTAATATACATGCTTTATATGCTCTATCAAGAACTCAGAAATACTGAGGGCAGATAAATAATAATATGTATAAAAATTCTAGCATCCCCCATAATGACTTGTAAAAAGGAAGCATCCAGTGGCGGTGAAATGAATATATAAAGATCAATACAGGGGCACCTGGGTGGCTCTGTGGGTTAAGCGTCTGCCTTCAGCGCAGGTCATGATCCCGAAGTCCCGGGATCAAGTCCCAAATTGGGCTCCCTGCTCAGCAGGGAGGCTGCTTCTCCCTCTGCCCCTCCCCCTGCTCATGCACCCTCTTTCACTCTCTTTCTCTCAAAATCTTTTAAAAATAAAAATTTAAAAAAATAAAGATCAATACATTCACCTTATCTTGAATATTCCTACCTATCCAAAAACCTCTTATCAATAATGCCTGTTTTTCTTTCATAACTTGAAATTTTCAGATTATGATATCTACTTCACTTGGTATCATTCGTTAAAAAATAGCTAACCTTCTTCCTTAGAAACAGGAGGGAGGAGAAAATATAAGATAAGCCTGGAACATCTTGTGGTGCTTGAAAGAAAAAAGTCCTCAAAAAAAAGAATTCAAAGTGGCAGGAGGGTGGAGGGAATGTCAAAAAATACAGTAGCCCGCCTGATGGAGCTCGCAATGGCCAAAGCAAGCTGGAATAATTTGAGCAACAAAAAAAACGGTACTATTAGACTTTATTCCATAGCAGAAAATATCCATGAGTCCATTGGGAAGGAGACAACTCCTACCATAATAACTCCAACTAATAAATGTGCAATCAATGAAAATAGAAAATCATCAGGCAAACACAATAAAAATTGTTGTAAGAAAGATCTACTGAAAGATACTAAAATTAGTGGGTGAAAATTGGAGGAAAAACAAGGTATTTCCTTACTCTCTAACTCCCCCGTAAGATTTACTATTTACAAAAGGAAATATACTAACTTTACAGTAGAAAAACCCAGCAGACACTAAATGATCAAGATTAAGATCACTAGCAATGAGATATGATCATCAAGTACTCCCTGATACAATGCACTATAAAGAGTACAACAGCACTTGTATGGCATTCTTCCTAAAAATGTATAACCTCAAACTAATCATGAAAAAACACCAGCACAAAAAGAGGAACATGCCACTCTCCCCGCCCCCACCCCCAGCCCCAAAACACACAAAACAATAAACAAAAAACACATTCAAAAGGGGCGTGTGGGTGGCTCAGTCGGTTGGGTGTCTGCCTTCAGCTCCCATCCTGGTCTCAGGGTCCTGGGATTGAGACCCACATCCTGCTTCTCCTTCTCTGTCTCTACCTGCCAACTCCCCCTGCTTGTGCACTCGCTCACGCTCTGTCAAACAATCTTTAAATTTAATACTACTACTCTTCAAAAAGGTAAAAGTCATGAAAGACAAAGACAGAATGAGGAACTGTCACAAACTGGAGGAGATAAGAAGATAACACAATTAAATGCAAAGTGGGATCCCGGATTGGATCCAGGAACAGAAAAAAGAACACTATTAGAAACAGTTATAGTCACTCGTAGGAGTGTTAAATGTTAAAATGTGTATTAAATAAAGGTACTATGTAAAATGTTAACATTAAGGGAAGCTGGGTAATGTGTATACAGAAATTCTGTTTACTGTTTTTGCAACTTTACATCCACAAAATTATTTTAAAATACAAAGTTTAAAAAAGTAATACGGGGATGCCTGGGTGGCTCAGTTAAGCGTCCAACTCTTCATTTCAGCTCAGGTCATATTATCAGGGTCGTGAGAGATCAAGCCCCTCATTGGGCTCCACAATGGGTGTGGAGCCTGCTTGGGATTCTCTCTCCCTCTCTCCTCTCCCCCCACGTCCCCCCACTCCTCACGCACTCTTAAGAAAAAAAACCAGTAACTTAGGAGATTTGGCAATATATTTTTAAAAGTTTTTAAAAACCCCACCATCCTAATATGTACAAATAAATTTATTAAGCCATGGCTGAGTAACTTAAATGGCCACTAGAATTACTTTAAAAGTTTAAATAGAAAAAACATATATACTCTCACTAATCAGCTCCAGTATCATGACATTCAAAATTCTATAAACTAGATATTCAAGGTCTGATAAATCTCACAAAAATAACCCACTAATAAATAGTTCAAATCCATTTGAGATACAAGACCTAGTTCAGAGTTGCAATTTAAAGCTATCTAGAAAAATCTCTCATTGGATTAATAACATTGAAAATAAAACAGTAAAGCAATCAAATTACAAGGATCCATATAGAAAAAGAATTATATTTACGAATTTTTGTTAGTTGTTCTGAATTTTGCATTTCAAGATTCTCATGACTCATTCACAAAATAAGCAAAGTGATTTTGGATTATGCTTAAAATCTCTTCTAGCTCTAATACTCTATGAGCAAGTTTTTCATGACTCTATCCTGACCTCTTTATATAACAAATGAGTTTTAGACAGGCAGAAGCTTTTATTTCTGATTTTCAAAGTAAAAATTATCATGATGAATTTTCAAAAACTTGGAAAACTTACTGCCTTTATGCTTAGCTCCCACTGAAAATGTTCTTAAAGTATAAACAAATCAAATGCTTTTTTTTTTTTTTCCAAACTGCTTTTAAACTTCTTGGTAAATCACTAGTAAAGTCATTAGTCACTATAACAAACTGAGTAAATTAGTTTAAGAAAATTAATCACATTATAAAAATGCCTGGAAATAAACCCACAATTTTTAAGGAAAAATATCTTGGGGCACCTAGGTGGCTAAGTCAGTTAAGTGTCCTACTTTGGCTCATGTCATGATCTCAGGGTCCTGAAATTCTGAGTCAGGCTCCCTACTCAGCAGGGAGTCTGCTTGTCCCTCTCTCTCTGCCCTACCCCATGCTTGCGCATGGGCTCTCTCAAAATCTTAAAAAAAAAAAATCTTAAAAACAAAATCAGTTCCAATATACACATTTGAATTTGATTACCTAAAAAGAGACTATGAGTTAAAAGATAAACCAGATACATAATTTACATCATTTCTTAATCCATAAAACATTATGAGGACCTAAATCTTGGCCTATATTACAGTACAAATTTTATCCTCTGAATGTTTCTTGACATAGTACACAACAAAAATTTTTTTATATGCTAGTTCTACGTGGTCACATTGCCAAATGATTTTCACACCAAACATATACAAACCTCAGAATAAAATTTTTTTGAAAAACCACTAAAATCCAAACAATGCCAATACCAAATACTGGCAAAGACGCAGAAGAACAAGAATTCAATGCTGATGGGAACGCCAAATGGTATTATCACTTTGGAAAACAGTTTGGTGGTCTCTTACAAACTAAACATACCACATGATCCAGCAATTGTACTCACTGGTATTTACCCAAATGAGTGGAAAATTTATATCCATATAAAAACCTGTCAATGTATGTTTACAGCAGCTTTATTCACAATTGACAAAACTTGGAAGCAGCTAAGGTGTCCTTTAATAGACAAATGAACAAACTGTTAGACCCATTCAACAGAGTATTACTGCTTCCTTTGCAGTTCTCTGAATTTTTTTTTAATTTAAAGATTTATTTAAGAGACAGAGAGCACACTCCCATAAGAGAGAGTCTGAGCATAAGCAGGGGGGAGGGGTAGAGGGAGAAAATTCCCCACTGAGCAGGGAGCCTGATGTGGGACTTAATCTCAGGACCCTTAGACCATGACCTGAGCCGAAGGCAGAGGCTTAACCAACCAAGCCACCCAGGCACCCCTAGTTCTCTGCATTTTATGTGCATTACAATATCATACTAAGACAGCATTCATCAGCTTCAACAGACCAAAAAGAATCCACAGCATAAACAAGGCTAACAATTTGCTTTAATATAATCCAAAAATCAGTGCAATTAGAATACAAAGATCACTCTGAAGCAAAGTCTGTGACAGACTTCTAAATTAAGAGTATTTATTCTGTATATAATACCAAGATAAGAATAAATTTCATTTATTCCCATACATTTTATAAGCAACTCCTCTATAAACCCTGTTAATTATCGTTGTGGTTTTCATATAGAATTATTTTTCTCACTCTAATTTGCTATATTATTCTAATATCAGTAATAGTTTCTCATCTGAAAAAAAATCATCCAAAGATCTAGAAAGAAACTCTCTTCAATGAAAAGCAAAAAAAAAAAAACCTTTTAAATGTCCACATAAAATATGTATCCTACACTACATATTTACATTCCTATGACTTTTGCTAAACAAAGATATTAATTTGTCAACTTTGATATGTTGGGCATGCCTAAGTAGACCATTACAATGGAGAACAACATTTTTAATGGCAAGAAAACATCAAATTTCATCAAGTTCTGCAGTTCTCAGTTCTTACCTTGAAATGCTAATACACAATTAACTGTTGATCCTTCTACGTAATGTTCAGGCATAGGAGACCATAAAAATGTGTAATAATCACGAGCAGTACTCCATCCAACCTAAAGGAAAATAACAAAACTACAGAGATTATATTTTAATATTAGAGTGATGTCTTATAGCATATTGTTTTTTACGGCATCCTAAAGTTAAAACATGTGTTACTATGTTTACAAATCATTGAGTATTTTAACAAGCATGTCAAATTTTTATGATTTTTATTAAGCTATAACCTAATGTTATAAAAATCTATATAAATTGAACAGTAGAGTTTCTATTATGTATTAAAAATGCAAACTGATACCCAATTTCTCAAGAAAAACTTAGCATGCACATGATCAAATATACTTAGGCTTCCCTTAAAATTTGATTTCACTAAACATAAGAGTTTTCCTTTTTTTTATTTTAAAGCAAGGCTCGAACTCACGACCCAGACCTAAGCCGAGATCAAGAGGCGTACACTTAACAGCCTGAGCCACCCAGGTGCCCCTTCATTAAACATAAGTTTCTAAAACTTACTATTTTGTCTCAAATTTCAGTATAATTAGGTTTTCCTCTCTACCTTAAATGTATTAACTTCACTAATCTCTCTCATGCCAAGTCTTACCTGCAGCCAATTGGTAAGTTTTATAAAAAGTCCTTTATTACCAAAATATTTATAAATACAAATAAAAAACCTATTTTGGGGCGCCTGGGTGGCTCAGTTGGTTAAGCGACTGCCTTAGGTCATGATCCTGGAGTCCTGGGATCGAGTCCCGCATCGGGCTCCCTGCTCTTCTCCCTCTGACCCTCTTCCCTCTCGTGCTCTCTCTCTTTCTCTCTCTCTGAAATAAATAAAATCTTAAAAAAAAAAAAGAAAATCTATTTTGCACTATATCTAAAACATTTTCAACCTATAAAATGTATATATTACAGATCTGTCTATATTTTCTAGATGGATTATACTGTGTTAAATACTGAATATTAAAGATGTTTAAAAAAGGTACACACAAAACTCATTTTATTGTGCTTCACAGATACTGTTTTATAAAGTGAAGGTTTGGGATAATCCTGAATCAAACAAGTCTATCAGCGCAATTTTCCCAATAGCATTTGCTCACCTCATGGCTCTGTATCACATTTTGGTAATTCTCTGAATATTTCAAACTTTTTCATTATTATCGTATTTGTTACGGTGATCTACAACCAGTGATCTTCGACATTACTATTATAATTGTTTTGGAGTATCACAGACCACACCCGTATAAGATGATGAACTTAATATACATGTTTTGACTGCTCCATTAACTGGCCATTACCCCATCTTTCTCCCTCTTTTCAGGCCTCCCTATTCCCTGAGACTCAACAATATTGAAATTAGGCCATTTAGGGACACCTGGGTGGCTCAGTTGGGTTAGGCATCTGCCTTCGGCTCAGGTCATGATCCCAGGCTCCTGGGATTGAGCCCCGCATCAGGCTCCCTGCTCAGTGGAGAGCCTGCTTCTCCCTCTCCCTCTGTCACTACCCCTGCTTGTGCTGTCAAATAATTTTTTTTAATTTTTTAAAAAAAGGGAATTAGGCCATTTATTAAACCTACAGTGGCCTCAAAGTCTTCTCAAAGGAAAAGACAGCTCTCACTCTTAAAATCAAAGCTAGAAATGATTAAGCTTAGCGAGGAAGGCATGTCAAAAGCCAAGACAGGCTGAAAGCTACGTCTCCTGCACCAAACCATATTAAGAATGCAAGGAAAGGTTCTTTAAGTTCTTAAACTTTTTTTTTTAATTTATTTGACAGAGAGAGACACAGCAAGAGAAGGAACACAAGCAGGGGGAGCAGCAGGTAGAGGGAGAAGCAGGCTCCCCGCCAAGCTGGGAGCCCAATGCAGGGCTCAATCCCAGGACCCTGGGATCATGACCTGAGTCGAAGGCAGATGCTTAACAACTGAGCCACCCAGATTCCCCAAAGGAAAGGTTCTTGAAGAAAATAAAAGTGCTACTCCAGTGAACACATGAATGATAAGAAGCAAACAGCCCTATTGCTGATATGGAGAAAGTTTTAGTGGTCTGAATAGAAAAATCAAACCAGCCACAACACTCTCTCAAACCAAAACCTAATCCAGGACAAGGCCCTATCTTACCTTCAATTCTATTAAGACTGAGAGAAGTGAAGAAGCTACAGAAGTTTGAAGCTAGCAAAGGTTGGTTCATGAGATTTATAGAAAGCAGCTCCATAATAAAGAAGTGTAAAGTGAAGCCCCAAATATTAACGTAGAAGCTGCTGTATCAAATTATCAAGATCTAGCTATGATAATGAAGGTGGCTACATTAACTAACAGATTTTCCATGTAGATGAAACAGTCTTATGCTGGAAGAAGCCATCTAGGACTTCACAGCTAGAGGGAAAAGTCAAAGCCTGGCTTCAAAGGACAAGCTGACTCTTGCTAAGGGCCAATGCAGCTTGTAATTTTAAGTTGAAACCAGTAATACTTATTCACCCTCTCAAAAATTCGAGGCCCGTTAAAAATTATGCTAAATCTACCCTGCCTGTGCTCTGTAAATGGAACAGAGCCTGTATGATGGCACATCTGTCTACAACATGATTTACTAAATATTTTAAGCTCACTGTTGAGACCTACCACTCAGAAAGAAAACATTCCTTTCAAAATCCTACTGCTCATTCACAAAGCAGCTGTTTACTCAAGAGCTCTGATGGAGATATACAACAAGGTTAAGGTTGTTTTCATGCCTGATAATACAATATCCATTCTGCAGCCCACAGATCAAGAGTAATTTAGACTTGCAAGTCTTACTATTTAAGAAATACGTTTTGGGTGCCTGGGTGGCTCAGTCAGTTAAGCATCTGCCTTCAACTCAAGTCAAGATTCCAGGGTCCTGAGATCGAGTCCCACATTGAGCTTCCTGTTCAGCGGGGAGTCTGCTTCTCCCTCTACCCCTCCCCCTGCTTATGATCTCTAATAAATAAATAAAATCTTTAAAAAAATACATTTTATAAGGCTGTAGCTGCTATAGGTAGTGATTCCTCTGATGGATCTGGACAAGGTAAGCTAAAAACCATCTAGAAAGAATTCACCATTCTAGATGCCATTAAGAACATTCACAATTCATGGGAACAGGTCAAAACATCATCAGCAACAGAAGTTTGGAAGAAGTTGACTTCAACCCTCATGGATGGCTTCCAGGGGTTTAAGACTTCAGTAGAGGAAGTAACTGCAGATGTGACAGAAACAGCAAGAGAACTAAAATTAGAAGTGGAGCCTGAAGATGTGACTGAATTGTTGCAATCTCATGATAAAACTTAAACAGATGAGGAGTTGCTTCTTACGGATGAGCAAAGAAAGATTCGAGATGGCATCTACTCCTGGTGAAGATGCTGTGAAGAGTGTTGAAATGACACCAAAAGATTTAGATTACAGAAATTTAGTTTACAAAACAGCAGCAGGGTTTGAAAGGACTGACTCCAATTTTGTAAAAAGTTCTACTGTGGGTAAAATGCTACGGAAAAATCGTTCATGAAAGGAAGAGTCAATGGATATGACAAACTTCACTGCTGTCTTATTTTTTTTTTTTTTAAGTAAATTCAACCCCAATGTGAGGCAAAAACTCACAACCCCGAGATCAGAAATCACACGCTCCACGGACTGAGCCAGACAGACACCCCTTTTGTTGTCTTATTTTAAGAAATTGCCACAACCACCCCAACCTTCAGCAACCACCACCCTGACCAGTCAGCAGCTATCAACCATCAAAGCATCACCAGCAAAAAGATAAATCGCTGAAAAGATCAAATGATGGTATTTAATTAAGGTATATGCATTGTTTAAGGCATAATGCTACTGCATGCTTAATAAACTACAATACAGTGTAAACAACTTTATATGCACTGGGAAACCAAAAAAATTGTGACTCATTTCACTGTGGTGGTCTGGAACCCAACCCGTAATATCTCCAAGGTATGCCTGTACTAGGTATCCATTTGCAGATAATATAAGAAATTATGCGTCATCCACAGGTTTAGATTATATATACATTCTATAATTCTGATAGACCTAGGATACAGAACATTGAGAGTGCTTTCAAACCGTACGTCACAACCCAGTAGGAAGTGGCAGTATCAGTTCAGTAGTGCACAGCCCATTTTTTAATTATACAGAATTAGAAAATATCAATGCATGAAGGCTAAATAATGCTTCTTGAAAATCTGCTTCAGGAGTACTTGCATAGAACTTCTTGCTAGGTCAAACACAGAATTTCTTTCTGTTTGTCCATTAAAAACATTTGAAAGCACTTGAAAGACACTATTCATCTCTTTATACATGAGAAGCTTGAGGAACCCATGATGTGATCTACCTCACTTAAGGCTCAGTTATTTTTTCTCGCAGGATCGTTAAAAGAATTATTGCCCTGTAAATTGTGGTAGTGGTACCAGGAATAAAAATTTAAGGAATTTTTAACTTTAAAAAAATTAGATGAACAACATAAAAGCAACCACCCAGCAGAGGGCCTGACCTATAGTAAGCACTCCATAAATGCCAGTTTTTGCACGCACAGTATATTATAGTGATTAAGAGCATAGGAAATAAGGTCAGACTGCCAGAAAAGATCACTTACTAGCTATGACTTCAGACAACTTACTTCTGTTCCCTCCTCTTTAAAATGGAGATGATAATCTCAAAGGGCTATGTAATAAATAAGATAATCCCTCTAAAGAAATCAGCACAGTGCTGAGCACATTAGTATTCATTAAATGCTACCATTCATTAATACCCAAGGACACACAGCCTTAAGGGACAGTGATATTGATTCTATGATATTCTCTCCCTCACTTCAGATCCCCCAATGCTTCATTGTCTCCTTAAAAAAAAAAAAAAAAAAAAAAAAAAAAAAACATCTGAAGTTTCTCCCCCAACATATACACCTGGTACAAATCATAGCTTGTGTTCTTTGTCCCTGACCATACACTGATATTGAAAGAAGTACTATCTAGGGGCGCCAGGGTGGCTCAGTCGGTTAAGCATCTGCCTTCAGTTCAGGTCCAGGGTCCTGGGATCACACCTGGTATTAGGCTCCCTGCTCAGCAGAGAGCCTGCTTCTCCCTCTCCCTCTGCTGCTCCCCCTGCTTGTGCACGCGCGTGTGCTCTCTCTCAAATAAATAAAATCTTTAAAAAAAAAAAATGTGTGACGCCTGGGTGGCTCAATCCATTAAGCAGCTGCCTCCGGCTCAGGTCATGATCCCAGGGTCGTGGTATTGAGTCCCACATGAGGCTCCTTGATCAGAGGGGAGCCTGCTTCTCCCTCTGCCTGCCACTCCCCTCTGCTTACGCGCACGCTCGCTGACAAATAAATAAAATCTTAAAAAAAAAAAAAAAAAGTTTAAACAGTTTGGTCCTTGCTGTGTTTTCTCTAAGTGAATCACAATAGCTCAAGACTATTCCTTATCAGTTGCCTATGATGGCAACCTGCAAAGTATGCCTAACACACTTTGCTTCCCTTTATTGCCTAACTCTGAGCAACTCTTCTCAAGAAAGTGGTTGATGATACTATAAGTCACAGGTATCCCATGCTGAGCCCACGGAGGGACAAGATGAAACCCAATCTGAGTATAAAATATAAAACTATGCTTTAAATTCCTTAAGAAATGAACAATGGATCTTGAATGATAGATCTTAGGTCACTCTGGGACATGTCAGACATACATAAAAAAATAAATGTACAGGTACCTGGGTGGCTCACTCAGTTGAGTGTCCAACTCTTTATTTCAGTTCAGGTCATGATCTCATGGGTCGTGGGACTGAGCCCAGCACTGGACTCCGCACTCAGCTGGGAGTCTGCTTGAGATTCTCTCCCTCTGCCCCCACCATCCCCCTCAAATATATCAAAATCTTTAAAAATAAATAAATGTAAAAGTCTCTCAATCTGGAAAGATACAAAGTACTGGCTCCTTTAGGATAGGTATGGCTAAACTCCCACATGAAAATACAGTAAAGGTCAGAATGGAAGAAAGAGTAGACATCTAGAAATTAGGTAGGACCGTATGGTAAGAATAATAAACATCTAATTAAAAGTCAATAAACAACAAAGTGTCCAAGTCACAGCTTGTTTCTCTTTATTTTCCTGGTCACCTGGTTAGAACTTGACTGGAATTCAGATTTCAGAATTCAGACAGATTTCCATCCCTTAATATGCAAGGGAATTTGCCTTTTAGTCTACAAGCTGCAAATGGAAAAAAAATCATTACATTTAGAATAAGAGAATTTTAAAACAATGAAAAATGGCAGGGAGAATGACAACACTTAGAACAATGGAACAGTCAAAATTACCTACGACTGTCCAAACAGTCAGAGGAGCTACATTTGAATCCAGTGAAGAGGGCGTGTCTATATTAAGGAACCAAAGCAACCATTAACAGTTTGGGGAATTACAATAGTACTGGGCATCATTCTTCTGTTACTAATGCAATAGCAAAACAAGAGCAAAAAAAGGAAATGAATGAAACAAGGACAACATGGAAGGAGGAAAAAAAAAAACCAAATGTGCCCCCCCCCTTTTCTTTTAGAGAGGGAGAAGGGGAGAGGGCAGGGTGAGTGGGAGAGGGAGAGAAAATCTCAAGCAGGCTCCACATGGAGGCTGTGCTCTGTGCGGAGACCAACATGGGGCTCCATCTCACAATCCTGGGATCATGACCTGAGCCAAAATCAATCAAGAGTTGGACGCTTAGACTGAGCCACCCAGGCACCCCAATGTTCTCTTTAAATAGGATTAACATTTCAGAAAAACATGTTGGATGAGAAGCACTGATCATAAAGAAAATTCTGAGAGGGAATGTAAAGAACAGAAGGACATCAAGATTACCTAGTAAAACTAAGATACTATAGAGAAACCTTGATAGAAAGAAACATCAGGGAGGGCACACAAAGAGCACCTGTAAAGAGAGAAACAGAGTTCCAAAGGGGACTGATTTTGAGGGAGGGGCAAAAGGAGACAGACCTAAGACTTGAGAGTAGGAAAGGCACTGAAAGTAAATTTGCTGGTTATATATGGATAAACAAAACTTACAAAAGAGTATAAAATGAGCCTATGGATTTTTAAAATCCTAAAAAAATATACACCAAACTTCTTCACTCAAAATTCTAGGTGCTGAATCTTTCTGGAGAAAGTCCTAAAATCAATGCTCAGCAATCTCTAATTCCCTATGACATTCTTCTACAGTAGCAAGACCAAATCATGGGCATACTCAAGCCCTCAACTCTTAACACATGACCTTATTCCTCCTTATGAATATACTGAAGCCATGAATGAGTTCCAGTCCAAATTCATTCAACTAATTGCTGACAAAACCCCACTGATTCTACTTATGTGTTTTTATTTATTTATTATTTATGGATTATTACCCACAACTGACTCCCTTTTCTACTTTGAGCCTTATCTCATCTAGAAAATAAGGATAGTCTAAACATTTTCTCGGTCTCCATTCTCTTCTAATTTCAATTTATCTTACTCAACCCTCCAAGATAAAATTGACCTCTAAACTTTATTACTCTCTGCTTTACTTCATTCCTCAGCCAAATATCAAAACAATCCATAACATGATCCAAACCAACCTTTCCCATTCGACTTCTAAAACGGATTATTTCTCCCACGCAAGTCAAATTCCTTAACACTTTCACAAACATACCACGCACACCCTCCCTTCACTCCTTCCCCCTTAGAGCTACTATCTGGGCACTTTCTCCCTGCTTGCCTTTCAATATTTCATCTATCAAAATCATCCTAGAGGGCAATCTGCAGTACACCTAAGTGTTTTAAAACATGCAATGCAATAAGCAAGGCAATTCCACTTTATATGATTTTCGGGATGCCTGGGTGGCTTAGTCAGTTAAGTGCCCTCAGCTCAGATCATGATCCCAGGGTCCTGGGATCGAGTCCCGCATTGGGCTCCCTGCTCACTGGAGATCCTGCTTCTCCCTCTGTCTGCCACTCCCCCTGCTTGTGCTCTTTCTCTGACAAAATCTTCAAAAAAATAAACATGATTTTTTCTTGAGTCTTCCCATGTATTCTCAAATTTTTACCACATGCCTAAAACTCCTATTGAGTTTTAAAGTATTAGCCAGGCAATTCTACAATCCAAGGGCATTCTACACCATTGTATTCATGTATGTATCCATTTCTTAGAGAAAAATTATAGTATTTGGAGTGCACAAGAGAAAATAGTTTAGCATTACCAAAGCAAAAAATAAGCAATGACAAAAAAATGAAATTATAGATCAAGTCATAGAAAGAAGCCTTATATGGGGCACCTGTGTGGCTCAGTCGGTTAAGCATCTGCCTTTAGGTCATGATCCTAGGGTCCTGGGATCAAGCCCCACCCTCTGGCTCCCTGCTCAGCGGAGAGTCTGTTTCTCCCTTTCCCTCTGCCCCTCCCCCAGCTCATGCTCACAGGCACGCTCAAATAGTCTTCAAAAAAAAAAAAAAAAGGAAGCCTTATATGGCACACTGGTGAAGTTATTTGGTCTTGGCATTATTCCACAGATGATGAAAAACCACTCAAGAGTTTGAAACAAAAGGAAGATATGTTCTTATTTTCATTTTAGTTTACACAGAGTAGTTTGAAGAACAGACAAGGTGGTGGGGGATGGAAGAATGAAAACAGGGAAGACAAGTGACCTATTGCAATAGTCTTGGAAAGAGATAAGGAGGGAATAAAATTAGGGCATTGATATTACACAAAAATACATAGGCAAGAAAATGGACAGAACTGGTGTTTGACTAGATTTGAAGGGAAAGTCAGTAGCTTTTGCATTAGGCAATAGGCCATTAACTAAAAATAAAAAAAAAAGCAGTTTGAAGGAAAAAGGTCAACATTCATCTTGAAATACAATTCACCATCCTACATACCTACATATGCAAAGACATTCCACTGCCCAAAATAAAAACCTACAATCTATCCTACAACTGAAGGCATCCATGGACAGTCCGAGGCTTAATTCCAACATTATCTCCCTCCACTTCCCTAAATGAAGCTTATGTTCTAGCCAAAGTAACTTGTATCCATTAACATTCCCACCTCTGTGCCTTAGCTTATACCACTTTCCTGCCAGAAATGCCCCTTCCTTGCTTCAATCTCATTTCCCTGCTCTACTCTTCTGACCCATTCTTACACAAAACACCAATTCTCACTAAGTTTAACTTGATACCTATATCTCACATAAAATTGTACTGATTTCATAAAAATGTTTACCATGAATGTATCTCCCATTTTGGAATTTGACTTAAACAGTAAGTAAATAGTAACTCCTCTAACAGGCAAAATCAAGGAAGAAGGGATTCAAAAAGGAAATGAAATGTCATTAGATGCCGAAACTTTATTTGTCCAATAGTTTTTTGGCCCTCCTCACTCTAAAAGGCTTTCACTTCTAGATACCTTCAATGTGCCTAATTCTAGTAGCTATTCTTATTTCTACTTTATTGTTTAACTTATACATACCAGACAAAATCCTATCTAAAACTTATTCTGAGGGAGAATCTAGAGGAACCCAGGAGAAAAGTTTCATTATTTGGAGATTTATGACATTTTAGCTGTTCAGAGAACACCTTTTAATTTTTTTTAAGTAACCTTTTGAGCCCAATGTGGGGCTCAAACTCATGAACCCAAGATCAAGAGTTGAATGTTCTTCCAACTGAGTCAGCTAGGCGCCCCAAGGACACTCTTATGTTTTATTCTCCACTACATTCTGAAGAGTTGAAATTGCCAGAAAATCTCTAGCACAGTGAAGCACCACCATAATGATCACCTCAATGTAATTCTCAGGCAAATATTATACAAAATGACTGGCAAAATGTAAAAACTGGGATTCTTGCCATCAGAGAGTTACTATTTAGTCATGTAAAACAGAAGACTCTTAAAAAAGCATAAGACAATATGAGCAATATTTAAGCAATGAAAGACAAGAGAATAACATGGGTGAACATTATAACTATGTTTTTTTAATTTTTATTTTTTTAAATTTTTTTTATTTTTAAATTTTTAAATTTTAAATTTAAATTTTAAAAATTATAATTTATGTTAAATTATAACACTATAACTAACATTATAAATGACTGAAGAGACAATAAATGATATAGCAACTCAAAGGAAAAGATCTTTTTTCAAGTAAGGAATGGAGAAAATGGAAGGAAAAAAAAGGTTCCAAAAAAGGTTTCACAGACCTTGAGTGACACAGAACCTTTTGATCAAAGAGAGGCAAGTCTGGTGAAGTTCTCAATATTTGTTGTATACTACCCTGCACTGTTAAATATTTCATGTTTACAAAACATTTAGGTTTACAAACATAAAAAGGACGCTTAATGCAGAGTAAAGACAAGACTAATACAAGTTACTTGTCAACCTGCTTAAAAAGAAAAGAGAAAGTACCTACATGGAAGAAGTATGCAAAAAAAGTTCTTACCTTGAATATACCAACCCAATCTTTCGGATGTGGATGTATATATGCAGTTAAGGTGTAATGACATTCCAGGTGTGCATTAGGAAGATAACTCTTGGCCACATTTTGAAAGATGACATGGGCAAAGTTGGAAGTCTGCAAGGGGACTTCTTGAAAGGATGTCATTGTGAATCTGAAACAAGCAAATCATAGAAGTTGAATGATACCAACTAACAAAAAACTTATACCTCAGAAAATACGTAACAATGAATGCAAATTACATGAGCATTTGTATGCCATAATTATTGAGAAGATACATACTTGGCATTCCTCCTTAAAAACGTGGTTAAATATAAAAATCCACACAAACTGGGAAATAACAATTTCCAAAATGGCTCAGAAAGTCACATGGGGATTAAAAAATTTAAAAACCAAGATTCTCTCTCCCCTCTGCCCCTCCCCCAACCACGCTCACACCTGCACACTCTAAATAATAAAATCTTTAAAAAAAAAATCTGCAAGACACAATTGTTTTCCATATTTTGTGCTCTACTTTTGAGAAAAAGGATACAACTGAGGATTTACTCAAAAAAACTATACAGTTTCACACAAACTCAGTACAATTACTGATTACGGATTCTACACTACACATAAAAAACTATGACAATGTCCCTATGGTACCTGCTTCTAAGTCATCACTAAAATCTCTGTGATGGGAAAACCCGGGCAAGATTTTTGCTAACCAAATTAATCTAATTTACTTCACAGATCAATAAAGTCTCTAGAGGGCAAGCACAGCAGTTAGTCTCTGCTCATGTTTTAACTATTAAAGAAGTCTTTATTGCTAAGAAGATCTAAGACAACATGCTTTCACAGTGTTTCTTTTGCTGACCTGTTCGAAATACTAAGGTAAATTTTTAGTTTCAAAATAATAAACACTTCAGAAAATATCCACTTTTCTTCTTGCATCTTCTCTACTTCTGTTAAAGTACTGCTTTACTGAAACAATATACTGGACCTCTCATAAAGAGACCATCAATGGTGAACCTGGAAGCCACTGTGGTAGAATACCAGCCTGGTTGTCCGTTAGCCGCTCCCAAACCTGAGCTTTGCTAGGATTCCAAGGAGAGTGCATTCAGTAGCAATCCTCCTACACCCCTGCACTAACAAAATGGCTTAACTACCAGCAGCCCTATTTCACAGAAGGATTTAACTATCACTACATTTAACTATGCCAAAGCCTTCAATAAAATGAAAAGGTAACATTTACTTACGAACACTGAGACTCTTCCTAAAATAAATGAAGAGTTTTATTACTTTCTTTGAATTATCTGAGCTACTTTGGGCTCATGGGAATGTCATGAACTAATAAAGTCACTAATGATAATCTCTTTTCAAGTCAATGACTTCATAAAGAAGGAAAAAATAACCGATTCCAGTTTTGAAAAATCATTCACTAATGGTTATACCAGTTAAGAGAAACAATAGTTAAATCAATGAAACCAACATCTAAGCAGATCCAACTACCAAAACTGAGGAAAGTGAATTAGTAATATTTTTCTCCAAAGAAAATGATTTAGGTTTCTCTGAGGAAAACATTTGGTAAGGAGAAACTAAGGCTTAGAATGAGCTGCCAATGTTTTTAATTAAAAGTAATTTAAAAATGAAACTTTTTCTTAAAACTTGACATGTTTCCTAAAGTAAACTAAATCAACAAAGCTGTAATTATGTTTTATGTCAGTGCAGTTTAAACTTTTGTTTAACCTCAACTACACAATGTTTTAAAAATCCATAATTCGGGTGCCTGGGTGGCTCAGTCGGTTAAGCATCTGCCTTCAGCTCAGGTCATGATCCCAGGTCCTGGGATCGAGTCCCACGTTGGGCTCCCAAGTCAAGAGGGAGTCTGCTTCTCCCTCTGCCTCCCGCTCTACTTGTGCTCTGTCAAATAAAATCTTCTTAAAAAAAATAAAATAAAAATCCATAATCTAACCTTACACTTTCAGTTGACTGAAAAGTTAAAGTAGAAAAATAGCAGGAAGGTATACATCTATGTATTTATGTATGAGGGATATGTGTGAAGACTTTTAACCTAATTGTTTACCCGTACATATAAACGCATTTTCATTTTAAATAAACATATTAACATGAAATTTCATTTTTAAACCTTCCTCCCAAAATTCTAGTTTTTAATAGAACATCCTAACATCAGACTTTAAATATACTCAAGGTTACAAATCTTAAGCACAACATAATTTGTGATCATCCTACTAACCTTTATTAATCTCTCTCCAACACTTGAAACTTTTTAAAAATTTCAGTGAAATTTAACTACAGAAATGTTTTACAAGTCATTCCACTCTCATTACTAGTTTTTTAAACTTTTTTAAAAATTAAATTCCAATATAGCTCCTAGTTATAAGAAGTTAACAAGGGTAAATGTAATCTCAATGTAATTACCACATGAATCAACCCATTTTCAATAGTAAAACAAAATTTCCCATATAATTCCTGTTTCACTACTCAGATAAAAGGAATGAAAAAGGGCAACATAAAAATGCTGAAATTCACTGAGAATGTCAATTTATCAAGATGATTCAGACATTTATACAATATCGCATGTGCACACACACACACATACAGGACACACACATACAGGACACACACAGTCCAGTGGGGAAGTAATGTGCAAAGTCACTGCATCACCTTGTGGTAATGCCTGGGAAGTGTAGCTTCACTAACATCCTAAGAACCAACTGCACCTCAGCTGGAGAGGAAACACAGCCCCCCTACACAAAAAGGGAAGTGGAATCAGCTGTACTATACCAAATTTTGCTTCCCATTCTCTAACGCACATCTCCAGAAACATGGGTACATTAAGATGCAAGCCAAGGCTAAGCAAAAATTTTCCACTCAAGAATTAAAGAACCAAACACATTTCAGCTGAGAAACAAAGTCTGAAATGCATATACATGATGCCTCCAGTGGCTTCTTCCATGTATCCTACTGTAGTTCCACAAAGGTCCAACATGTCTAGAATTCCTTTGCATGTGCTACGCTGTAAACTTTATACTATAAAATCTTTGGTCTAAAATCCAATTTTGTTATTTGGGGGGTTCATCAATATCTAAAGAAAAGATAATAATGTGCAGTGGGCACTTAAGTAGCTAAAATAAATAGGGGGGTGCGGAAGGTGGAAGCACTTTGTTATCTTTATTTCTTCCTCCTGGAACTTTCTCAAGCCCAAAACAAATATGGCTTTTGTGGTAGTATCCTTCCAGTGGCTTCTGATACTCATTTTATTGGACCAGCCCAAAAACGTAAGACTTAGTCAACTAAACTAGAAAATATACAACTAATTTTGTTCTGTGTCATGTGACTGTGGTGGCTGTATTTTTTTTTTTTTCCAAAGTCCTTATGAAGTTAAAGATGCTAAACTAATGGTAAGGGAAATATCCTGATGTCCAGGATTTGCTTTAAAAACTCCCGGGGGAAAAAATGTACTGGGGGAGGTAATAAAACAAGTTTAGTAAAATGGTAGTTCCTTTTACTATTTGTTCTCCTTTTGTGTATGTTTATAAGTAAAGATTAGTAATAAAAACTCCACGTATGACCTACCGCAATAGGAACACATGTAATGTAGGGGATGGCAAACTTAGCAAAAAGTTCTTAAAATCTTCAGTTAAAAGTATACATGAACATTTAAAATTATCTCTAAACTTCAGTCTCATAGGGCACACAAAGAGCTGAAGGAAAAACTGACATTCTAATAGTTTAATTATTCATACTTTAACTCAAAGACTATCAACTGGTTTATAGGGCAGAAAAATGTTATCTGCAATCTTTCTGGAAGGCAGAAGCAAAGCCAATAATCCGTTAATTAGCACCCTTAAAAACATCCCTGATATCTAGAATTCTTCACAACTGAGTGCCACTACACTCTACCCAGATGTTACTAATACCACTTTTATTTACTCTGTAGATTGTTTTAAAAGGTGCTTTCTAAAAAGCTGTAACTTGGCCCATATAATGAGGGAATTTTTATCTTTTTGTAAGGATTTATTTGGGCCAAAATACACTTTAAAAAGCCAGAAGAGGATACACCCAATATTTTACTTACGGTAATATCAAAATTCCAAAAGAATAAAATCCAATAAATTTCGCATATGTATTCCCCAAAATACTCCCCCAAAGAAGTACATGAACATCGTTAGGATGTTTCATAGTTAACATTAAATGGCTGCAGCCATAACCATAAACAGACATATGCAACAATGTGATGACGAGAAAACTACAATAGGATGTCCTCTGAAGCTACAAAAAAATAAAGTAAAAAATAAAAAAAAGGACCTAATAAGTCATTTCTAACGTAATCAGGTAATTCTTCAAGAAATCGAGCCCACTCTAGATAAGAACAAAACAAAGGCTTGGCCTCAGCCTTCTCTATACATGAATTGTACTGTGACGGGCAATCAGACCCCTTTTATATTAACATGTTATTCAAAAATCTCTTTAAATGCTTTGGAACTGAGCACCAAAACTATAGTTAGTGCTCAGTCCGCGCTCAGTCTGTAGAAATTTTACAATGACTGTAAAGCAGAGTTGAAAAGTTAAAACTTTCCCATCTAAATCCTTGTCATAACAGCAATTCGTCACTAAACTGATGCCTAAAACGTAATATATGTAGAAAGTCAAATGCCACAGTGTTTTCACACGAAACTATTATAGAAATGGTAATATAGGTGTATCAACAGTCACACACAACCCCACCCCCACACATGTCAAACAAAGATTGCCCCAGACGATGAGCGCTGGTCCAGACTAGCCCACAACTTGCAGACCTGCCGGGTGCTGGGTGGGGGAAAGAGAGAGTTGTGAAATCAAGAAAAGTTGCCTAAGCAAAGGAAGACGTGACTCTCCTAAGAGATCCCTCCGAACACTAAACGTAGGGGCTATCTACAAACACACCAAGAAAAGCGTTTGCTAGACCTGTAGCCCAGGTGAAGTACGCGATCCGACAACCCTCAGCTAACTCCGCCCCCGGCCCCCAGACGTAGGCGGCGCAGTGAGTCTCCGCCTCTTTCTCCACAGGAGACACAAACCAAAACACCTGAGTTTCACCCCACCCGGGCAAACCCGAGCCTCAGACTCGACCTGTTTTCCGAAGCTGACCCACGCCAGGAGCACACATACTGCCCTCAAAACACACCCTAAAACTGGGCATCGAGCAAGACAGGTTCTTCTTCAGGGGTCCCCCGCGTCACTCGCCCCCGCCAGAGTGCCCACGTCCCACACGGCTCCCCCAAACAGCGAAGGCCTATCCCGGGGCCTTCCCGCCCTGTGGGGCGGCCACCCGTCGTTTTTCCCAGCCCCACCGCTAATCGAAGTTGCCCCCACCCCCGCCACAATCGTAGTCCAGGAGGAAAAGTTTGTCCTCGGGAAGGAAAGAAAGCATCGTCATTTGGCTGCATCGTCACCAGATCATTCCTGAGACTGGCCAGGCCCCTAGATTCTTAAGAGCTGAGGAGCTAATCACGAACCCCCAAAGAGCTCCAGCTGCGGACCGCCCCGCAAAAGGTGCTGGAGCCGGCCGGGGAAGACGCTTACCCAGCGAGGGACTCCGGGACAGAGGGAACGTTAGAGAGGTTTCCGAGCTTGTGCCGCCATCAGCCGCCGAACCTCTTCCGCCACCACAACCACCCTCCCGGCCAGCTCCACCTCCCCTCAGGGCCAAAAAGCCGGCGTTGCGTCACTTCCGGCTGCGGGCCCGCCCCTTCCGCCGCCGGTGCTGCAGCCCCCGCGCGGAGTGGGCCCTGCCCATCGGCTGAAACGCCGCGTCCGCCTCTGTGGCTTTTCCAAAACCTACACCGCCTGCGGAGCCAAGCATGTCCAGGCCGGCCTTTTACCTCCGGTTTGGCCTCGCGGTAATTAGTCACAGACCTGGCCAAGCAGGGTCCCTTTGGATTTGCATTTTGCATTTTTTAATTTTCACTTTAACCGGAAAGTTAGGTAACTTAAAGTTAGGTTGAAAGGGTCGTCCAAAGGTATATGGACTGTTACCATGTCATTGCCTGGATCTTAAAAATCTAAGTGAATTTATTTATTTTATACATCAGAAAGTAGGGAAACAATAGAAATAAAGGAGCAACCACATGGTTAGGGCTGCAACTCCTAACTCCAAGGCTTTTTCACAACTCCTGGTCCAGTCCTGTGCTTGTTTAACTGTGAGATTTTGTTCACTAGAAGACCTCAGTTCTAGGAGCGTTCCAGTTCCAATGCTCTATGATTCTATTTCCTCTTGCTCCAGGAGTGGCCTCTTTCTGCCCGCACTTCTATAGTGATTATCTGCTTTTCTTACCTGAGTTCTTTTGTGTGTGTGAATTTTGTCCTGTATTCTCTGTTCAACTATATTTTCTAAAATCACTTCGGACTCTTAACGTGTCTTACCTTCCTATAGTAGGCATTCAGATTGCATCCTAAATCCACAGAAGCAAGTGTATTCTGTTCTAACGCATCATATTCCTGTGTTTCTATAAAACCCTTATAAAATCTTCAGCATCCCCAGTAGAGAAAGGATAATTAGATCACATTAATCGCTCTAAATACAGAACATACAAAATCTCATATTCTTTCATTTTTACTTCCGCATATTTAAGATTACAATCCCGTAATACAGGATCTCAGTGTTAGCTGATTTGTTTCCTATATATTGAAATCTTTGAACTTAGTTCTGTTCTGTATAGCATACTTGATGGTAGAATTTCAGGAGAACTTTACAGTTCATTTAGTACCAACCTCCTTATTTTACAGATGATGAAAATGGTGTGATAATATCAGTAATCACTAATGTTACTAGTAGCAGTCTTCTAGTAGTGGAAATATCTGTGTCCCTTAAGAAATGTAAATATAGTAGTGAACTTTATAAGCACAATTTTTCAGAGGTGTCACTCTGTGTGTTTTAACCATATTATTTATGTACATGTAATAAATCTCTAATTGCCACCAATTTTCAGTTAATGAAATCAGAAAAACAATATGCTTAATAAAGCCATAATTGGAAAATATTTTTGTGCAAGTATTTTTACTTTATTTTGTTATTTTTGATAATATCTCGAATTCTCAGACCTTATTTTCCCCATGCACGTATTTGTTTAGGAACTTGCTTTAATCCATTTAGTAAAGATCTCTTGAATTTTCGGACAATGTTTCTCCCAGCAAGATAAATATATATCCTTTCAGTATTTAATTGTATTCTTTGAAATTTGCCCTTTGTATGTATAGCAGTGTACCAAGGCCATAAAGGATATGGATCTACACATAAAACCCTTGGGCCAAATGGATTTCAGAATTAAGAATTTTTTAGACTTTAGAAAAGTGTACTTACTTTATGTTACATGACATCCCACAAGGTCTGTAGCAGCACTTCATAATCAAGTTAACATTTTTTGAGAAAAATTATGACTATCACACTGCTAAGTGGGATAAACAAAGCGTACAGTCTTACTTCAGTTCAGATCAGGTTTTTCAGATAAGGTTTTGCCACTTTGCTACCATGGGTTTAGGTCAAGTTTTACTGACAAATGAGTTCAGGTCAAGATAGGTTTTGCCACCAAATGTTAAGAAAACATTTTACTTTCAAAGTTTTTTGGATTTCAAAATAGTGAATAAGGGACTGTAGACCTGTTAAAAGAACTGTTGGAAAGTAAATCCCTCAGTATCCCATGATATTTCTGGAACAATTAAAATTTCAAGTGGTTTCCGGATGCTTGGGTGGCTCAGTTGGTTAACCATATGCCTTGGGCTTAGTCATGAGTCAAGGGTCATGGGATGAGTCCTGCATCCCGCTTCTTGCACACCAGGGAGCCTGCTTCTCTCTGCCGCCACTCCCCCTGCTTGTGCTTGCACGCTCTCTCTCTTTCTGACAAACAAAATTTTTTAAAAAATAATACAATAAATTTTTAAAAAACCAATTTCAAGTGGTTTCTAGATAGTTGTCCTAATCTATCACATACCGCCTATCCCATGTTTTGACTGAGCAAATACCTAAAAGACACCATTCCTATTAGAAGAGCATATGATAACAAAGGGAAGAAAATAAATGAATCTATGAAAATATGGGCGACTAAAATATATAGTATAAAAATTAAAATGAAGTATAAAATAAGATATTCAGAGATGAGAGAACTCAGTATAGGCTTTCGTGAATAGTATACTTTTCTTGGAGGAGGTAGGCCTATTCTGTTAAGTAGGGTTTTGATGAGGAGATGAAAGGACGAAGACTCCAAGTCAGGATGTAAGAGCTTGGGCAAAGAAGTCTGGTAGGGAGAAGATCCTGAACAAAAAATAATTCCCATCTGTGGAGTACTCAGTGCTTGCCAGACACTCTGCTAGATACTTAGGTTGCCTGCACGCCTCACAACACCCCTGTAAGGTATCACCCCACTTTTCAGGGGAATGTGGGTTCAGAAAAGTTAAACACCTTGCCCATGATCATGAAAAGGGCAAACCAGACTTGCACTCAAATCTATGACTCCCAAAATGCAGGCATCTCCTACCATGCCATGCTGTTTCTTGATAAGTGCCTTTTGATCATGTATTATGTGCTCTGGGTTATGCCGGGTGCTCTGAGAAAATAGAATAAACCATGGTAGGAAATAGAGGAGTAAAGGAGAAAGAAGGATTGATACAGAATAATTAATTTTGAATTAGCAAGACTTCATTAAAGAAACTGAAGTAGGCTTTGAAAGATGAATAGGGAGCTCCTGCGTGGCTCAGTCAGTTAAGCATCTGCCTTTGGCTCAGGTCATGATCCCAGGGTCTTGGATCGAGCCCTGCGTTGGGCTCCCTGCTTGGTGAGGAGCCTGCTTCTCCCTTTCCCTCTGCCACTTCCCCTGCTTGTGCATGCTTTCTCTGTCAAATAAATAAATAAAATCTTTTAAAAAAAAGTTGAACAGGATCTGAAAAGGAAGAGAAAGGGCTTATGTGGAAAGAATGATTAAAAGGGCACAAATTTGACAAATAGGTGGTACAACGTGGGCTGAAAATTAGAAAAACTAAGTTCAAATAGACATGTTATGGAAATGCCATTACGGGTTTTGAAAGCAAGACAAAATAAATTATTTTCATCTTTTGATTTTCCTTAGACTTTGTATTAAAGAATCCCTTTGCCAGAAATGATTCTTTCCTTAAAAATTAATACATCTATAAACCTTTATTTTATAAAGAGAATGAATAATGGTAGGTTTTGGTTAGAGAGAGATTCAAAACACTCTATGGTTATTTTCTCTTACTGTATATTGGGAGATGGTGTCGATGTACTCTTTGCCCATATTGCCTCTCCTCTGCTACTCTCCCAGATGTTTGTAAGCAACTTTGCTCCTTTGGGGTGCATACCAATCAGTTATTACCTGATCTTCTGTCCTCGTTACCATCCTTTGCTGGTCTCCAAGTCATTCTTCCTCATTCTCTGAAGAATATCACCTAGAGCAGTCTTCCTCTCTATTCCAAGCCCTTCAGTATCTCCTTGGATGAGATTAAAATTAGAAGGCCACCATGCTGGCCTTCTAATTTCTCGAACCCCTTCATCTCAAATAACTTCCTCCACTCCACTCCACATACCTATTTCCATGTTCATACCTTGGACCTTGTCACCACCCATAACTGCTTCACCTTTAAAAATTAAGCATTCTGCTCTTTGACAACAACCTTTTATTCTTCTAACTTGCTTATTCAAATGTGCCCACTATAACTATTTCTCAAACCCATCGGAATCTCTAATCCACTCAGCTTTCTCCTTTTTTTTTTTTAAAGATTTTATTTATTTATTTGAGAGAGAGAGAATGAGAGATAGCATGAGAGGGAAGAGGGTCAGAGGGAGAAGCACACTCCCTGCTGAGCAGGGAGCCCGATGTGGGACTCGATCCCGGGACTCCAGGATCATGACCTGAGCCGAAGGCTGTCGCTTAACCAACTGAGCCACCCAGGCATCCCAGCTTTCTCCTTTTAATACTTCCCTTATTATCCAACTCTGAGTCCATGGACTCTCATGTCATTAACATTATATCCAATATCCTATACAATACTTTGATTTTCTATCTTGCAGATTAAGTGCAATGTCCTATAACAAATGTGTTACAGACTCTGTAATTAATCATCATATGCTTTACAACTAAAGGTTATGACTGGGAATACTAAGCAAAAATTTTGACATTAAAACTAAGTGTTTTGGGACTCAAGTGTCAATGGATAGATGAATGAAGGAGGAAGATGTAGCATATACATACGATTACTCAGCCATCAAAAAGGATGATAGCTTGCCATCTGTGACCACCGTGGATGGATGGACCTAGAGGATATTGTGCCAAGTGAAACAAGCCAGAGAAAAACAAATAAAATATGATTTTCTTATAGGTGGAATCTAAAAAAAAAAACCTACCACCAACAAAATTAATAAACAAACAAAAAGCAGAAACAGACACATAAATACAGAGAACAAACTGATGATTGCCAAAGGGGCTTGGGGTAGGAGGATGAACAAAATGGGTGAAAGGAAGTGGGAGATACAGTTATGGAATGAATAAGTCACTAGGATGAAAGGTACAGCATAGGGAATGTAGTCAATGGTACTGTAATAGCATTCTATGGTGACAGATGGTAGCAATGCTTATGAGCACAGCATAATGTATAAACTTGTCAAATCACTATGCTGTACACCTGAAACTAATGTAACATTGTGTGCCAACTATATTTCAATAAATACATACATACATATTTGAAAAAAAACACACACAACTTTAAAAATTAAGCTAAGCACCTAAAACTGCCTTAGCATTTTTTAGGTATGACATTGTAACCTTTATAGCATTATCATTCTCAAAATTTCTTGAGAATTATTTTGTAAATGATTATACTTAGAATTTATTTTCTAGAAATGTAGAGTCTTCAGAGTTTCTGTGTAACCTAAGTGATGCTTAGAGATAAATTTATTGTTAAAGTTTCAGACAAAATTATATACAATGTAACATGTACAAGTTGTCTTTCAATGAATAAAATAAAAGCATTTATCATAAAAAATTAAAAATTAAAAAATTAAACAAATAAAATTGAATGTCTTGGGAAGTTTCTTGCACTATAAAGAGAGAAACACAATTTATGATATTAAGAAATAGAGCCTGCAGAGATTTATACTTTAGTAAGATCTTTGCCCCACCTGGCTCCTAACAGTGTTCTTTGTTTCTTGTGCAACTGAGAGGTCACTGGAATGTAAATACTCTTTCACCTCTCTTCTTTAGCTTTACTCAGAGGAGTAACACTAGCACTGTACTTTGAATTCTTTTTTTTTTTTAAAGATTTTATTTATTTATTTGACAGAGAGAGACACAGTGAGAGAGGGAACACAAGCAGGGGGAAGTGGGAGAGGGAGAAGCAGGCTTCCCACTTAGCGGGGAGCCTGATGCGGGGCTCGATATCAGGACCCTGGGATCATGACCTGAGTCGAAGGCAGATGCTTAACAACTGAGCCACCCAGGCGCCCCTGTACTTTGAATTCTTAAGATACTTAGGTCAGGGAAGTTCTTTCTTCTCAGTGTTTTAAATTACATACCTTAATTTTTTGGGTCACTTACCTATCAGTGGTCATTAAAGTTAATAAAAGTTATTTTGTTAACTAATCTCTACCCCCAATGTGAAGCTCAAACTCACCTCCTCGAGATCAAGAGTCGCATGCTCTACTGACTGAGCCAGCCAGGTGCCCCAGTAAAAGTTATCTTAAGAAAATGTTATTAAGGGCGCCTGGGTGGCTCAGTTGGTTAAGCAACTGCCTTCGGCTCAGGTCATGATCCTGGAGTCCCGGGATCGAGTCCCACATCGGACTCCCTGCTCAGCGGGGAGTCTGCTTCTCCCTCTGACCCTGCTCTCTCTCTCTCTCAAGTAAATAAATAAAATCTTAAAAAAAAAAAGAAAATGTTATTAAGATAATCTTCTGAACTTCTAAAATTCAACAAAAGCTGAATCAAAATTTTAGGTTGAAAGATGTTTTTATTCCTTCAGATCCCATCTTGTTTCGCCTTCTCAGGAAATCTACATTCTCTCTCTTATATTCAAACCTTTCATCTCCACTGGATCCTTCCCATTGTCTTTTCCACTGGCTCAAGTCGCTTCTGTTTAATTTTTAAAATATTTCGCAGCTCCAGGGGTGCCTGGCTGGCATGGTCGATGCAGCATGTGACTCTTGGTCTCAGGGTCATGAGTTCAGGTCCCATGTTGGTTATAGAGATTATTTGAAAAAATAAAATCTTTACCAAAAAAAAAAACTCCCCCCCATATCTCTCTTCAACTTCTATTGCCTCTTGTCTTCACCTTCACAGCCAAACTCCTCACTATTAAAAAGAATTATCTATATTCCATTCCACCATTTCCGGCTCTCTCTTACCCCACTTCCTTCTGCATGCTGCCCCCATCACACCAAAACAGGTTGCATTAATACCATGATGTACATAATGTGCTCTAGACAGGAAAATCCATCTTAGTATCCAGGTACATCCCGTGGATGCTAACCTGGTTTCTGACCACATCTCATGATTTACCTGGGACTCAAGAGATCCATGGAAAAGAATTTGAATTTTATCTATATTGGGGAGTTTGATCATTCCTCTGGTTGATACCCATCCTATTCATAAAACATTGAAACATTTTTCGGGGGCTTAAAATTAAGAGTTGGGGGAAAGTATTTGTAGATTATTGTCATGGCAGTAACCAATTTGTGGTCTCTCAGTTCTAAATTCACCCTTTTTGCCTGCCCTGTGAAAATGCATCTAGGTCCTTTAAATTTAACGTTTTCTTTGCCAGCTGGCACAATATTACGCTTGGTCAGTAGAAAGTGCTGGAGAGACATTGGAATAGAGAAGGATTCTGATTCCTGGTTCCTATATACTCATTCAACAGATTCCTGCAGTGCATGTGACTTCAGTGTCAGCTAGTGCAGCCTACTCAAGTTTCCAAGGGTCTGCCTCCTGCCGTACAGGGTGCTTCTTAAGTTGCTGATTCCACTGCATGGTAGCTAGCAGCCCCAGCACCCAGCAGCTTTACCCCCAGTGTTCCCTTCTAAGCAGTTTTGTGGCACAGTGCCCACAGTGTAGATACTTCTCTATGAACACCTTTCTCTAAAATCCTGGAGGGCAGATTTCCAGCAAGTTCCACATAGTGGCTATCCAGCAAGTTCCAGAAGGTGTGAAGTTCTAGAGGGTAGATTTCCAGCAAGTTCCACTAACTCAGCAACTCGGGTACTTTTTTTTTTTTAAGATTTTATTTATTTATTTGAGAGAGAGAGAGAGAGAGAGAGAGAGAGAGAGAATGAGTGGGGGAGGGGCAGGGGCGAAACAGACTCCCCACTGAGTAGGGAGCCTGATGCAGGACTCCATCCCAGGACCTTGGAATGACGACCTTGAGCCGAAGGCAGACGCTTAACTGACTGAGCCACCCAGGCGCCCCTCAACTCAGGTACTTCTTTGTGGGACTATTTCCTTCAGTGACTCATAGTCATGACCTCTCTCAACGCCTGGATCTCTTGCTTGGGCATGTGTCTCAGCCACGGGGATAGTATCTGTTCCTTATATCTGCGATTCTTACAGTCTTTTGAGTTCCCTTTACTCCTTACTAGCCTGGTTACTCCAGTCCCTTTTTATAGCTAAGAATTTTATTAAACGTTCTCTGTTCAAATCACTGTGTAGTTCTCTTATTAATTGGACCCAGACTGATACAACCACTATGCCCCTTCCCTTAGCTTCATAGGTAGAACCTATCTTGATTATTTCTCCTTCTTCCCCTTAAAAGTAATGGCTCAGTGAGTTAATTTAGTTCTGACCAGCTAGGGTTATTGCCATGTAGCTTTTTGTTATACCACAAACTTGTACTGCTATTTGATGTTAATTATGATGCATAGGGGCTAGAATTTCTTCTTTAACATATAGTTTAGGTTGTAGAACTCAATGAACAATGATTTATTGCCATTTAGCATTGGGTTTCCTAGATGAAAGAAATGCCTTTATTCCCAGAAGAGACCATAGCTATGCTGATCCTGCCATGAGGACAAAAGGAAAAATGAAATTATTACTAAATACTTATGTTGAGCATCTTTAGTATATTTTATTGGTTAATTGTGAAAATTGATTTTGAGGTTGGTTAGTATAATACTGCAAGTTCTAAGAAGCTAAGAATAGATAAAATTCCTCTTCTTGAATCCTTCATTGTCTATACTTTTCCCTTCTGTTCAGGTAATCTTTCTCAGGTTCAACAACCCCTACCCCTCAGGTAGTAGTTCAAGCAGTCTTGAACAGGGGAACAAAAGAAGCTTAGGCTCAATATTAACCCCTGTGACTATGAGGGACTTAATGCAAGTATGAGGATCTCAAAATAAGACTGTGAGCATGAAGCAATGAACCTGTCCTTGTAGGTTTCCATGCATCTGTGGAGAAAGTCTCTGTAGAGAAGTGACCCTTTTTGTACTTTCAAAAATCACAATTGCTGTCATTCCTGGAGAACTTTTTTCACCCCATATCCAAGTATCATGCTATTTTTCCTCTTCCCTTCCCGACTTACATTCTTTAAATAGCAATCTATATGACAAGACAATGTATTTGAGATATTAACCTAATTTGAGAGGTATTTCCCCCTTCTATAGTTTGTCACTTTCCCAAACCTTGCCCACTATCAAACACATAGATTTGTTGCCATAGGGGAAGGGATAGAGAAGGAAAATCTTTCTGGCACCTGTTTCTAAAGTCACAAAACCCCAGCCAGGGAAAGGACTTTTAGGATACAGAGAAAATGGCTTGAAACGAAGCCAGGGACAGGGGAATAAAGGTGGAGGGAGAACAGGTAGCATACTCTTCCCCAGTTCTAAAAATAGATTTCTCTGCTGGGGAAAGGTGGAAGGGTACATCTAGGTAGACAAAACCACTCAACCCGTCTAACCGTCCCGGGTCTCCAAATATCCCCTGCCACATCTTAGTACTGAGTAATATTCCAAAATCCTAACAGAACTGGAATGAGGGACCCAAAATAGAAATTGAATTGGTGGACTACATCAACAAATTCTTTTCTTTACAGACTTGAGTTACAGGCTAATAGTCATACTCTACATGTTCAAAAACCTTGCATCCCCACTTCTTCACTGACCATTCATTCCTCACCTCATGCATGCTTACCCCCACCAGTCCACTGAAAGTTCCTATGGTAAGGTCATCAATAACCCTCAGATTTCTCAACCAAATTTTCAATTCTCAGAACTTACTCAAAAATGTTATTGATATTATTGTCCACTCTTTCCTTCCTGAAACTTTTTCCTACCATTCCTCTGTGATGCAATTGCACTCTAGTCTTCCTTCTGTTTCTCTGAATACTTTTTTTTAATTTCATTTGCATACTTCTCATTTATCGGTTGCCTCCCTAAATACTGATCTTCTTCAGAGTCCAGCTTTCTGTGCCTTTGGCTTTAAAATCTCTCCTATTATTATTACATATTTTCAACTGCCAAATAGCCTAATACTGTTGTTAATAACTACTAGGTCTTCAGCCCAGGCTTTCCTCCTGACATCAACCCTATGTACACATTGCCACTTGGGTGTCACACGAACATCATAGACTCAACATCCTGGCAGGAAACAGATAACAAATTTAAGAAGTGATTGAAGAGAGTTTAGTGAAGGGCTTGAGAGATTCAGTAAGGATTCTCTAGCAGCAGAGGGGAAGCAGTTATCCCCACGAGGCCTAAAGGCACTGGGGAAGAAGATGTTACTTGCAGGTGGAGAAAGAGCTGTCTGACAGAAGCCATGGCCACACCCATGGCCATCACACCAAATCTCTTGCTGCTCCCACCCATTGGCCAACCCAACCTGAAGTCAGAGGTCAAAGGAACCCAGGTGACTCAGTCCACAGACGTCAGCTTCATGGGGCACAAAGCAGTGGGGTAAAGGGTGGAGAAGAGTTCTGGTGGGGCAAATAAAGGCTCCTTAACAAATCACCTCAGTGAATGGCATCACCAGTCACCCAGTCTGTCCAGCCAGGAATCTGAGAGTTTTACTCAACTCTTCTGTCTTACTTCCTCTGCTATAGGCAATCAGTCACCAAATCCTGTGCATTTTACTTTCTGAGTGTTTCCCATATTCATCCCTTTCTTGCATCCCCATCCATACTCCAGCTTGGGTCCTTGTCTCCTCCAATCCTGATAAATCTGTGCATCTCTTATCTAGTCTTTCAACTTCTAGCTTCTATATCAGTTGCAGAAGCAGATGATTTTTGTGATTGTTCTTGATCTATCAACATTCAAACCACCTTACCATTTCTGGAGAATTCCCCAACCTATGAAGCAGGCCAAGCATCCACTCTAGAAACTGAAATGCAAGCTACATGCTTTCCCATACTCCCCTGTGATCAGGGCGTGCAGTACACCAGTCAGATGCTTACAGAACCCATTCTGGCCCAGCAGGGGCAGCAGCTATATTCTGTCTCCAGAAGAAGACATGACAGTAATAGTACCATCATAGGGTTAGCAGAACCAGCTATAAAGTTCATGGGGGCAGGGCGAGGAGCTCTTCACGGGGCATGTTGGGCATATGACTTTCAAGCTTTCCCAAAGGATCTGTGAGCTACTCACGATCTTTTAAATGAAGACCTTCTCCCTAAATTAACCAAAGTTGGTTTCTTTCTAGAAATTAAGAACCCTGACTGATGGAGTGTATTTTTGAAATTAAAAGACTTCCTGGGGCACGTGGGTGGCTCAGTCAGTTAAGCATCTGACTTTGGCTCAGGTCATGATACTGGAGTCCTGGGATAGAGCCCCAAGTAGAGCTCCCTGCTCAGCAGGGAGTCTGCTTGTTCCTCTCCCTCTCTGTCCCCCCACTTGTACTCTCTCTCTCTCTCAAGTAAATAAATAAAATCTTCAAAAAAAAAAAAAAGAAGTCCCTCCCTGCTTTAAAAAAGAAAATAAATAAAATAAAATAAAATAAAATAAAATAAAATAAAATAAAATAAAATAAAATAAAATAAAATAAAAACCTTCCTAACTGGGGCACCTGGGTTGCTCAGTTGGTAAGCATCCAACTCTTGATCTCAGCTCAGGTCTTTAGTTCAGGATCATGAGTTCAAGCCCCACACTGGGCTCAATACCCAGCATGGAGCCTACTTAAAAAAAGAAAACAAAAACTTTCCTGACTTTATTTACAAACAATTGCAAACATATAGAAAAGTTAAAAGAATAGTAAAGATAAATACTTTCATACCATCCAACTAGATTCAACAATTAGTAATGTTTTCATATATCTTCTTTTACCTGCGTGTATGTGTATGTGTGTGTATATTTTTTTCCTGAACATTTGATAGTTGCAGGCACCTCAGAAAATGAGTAAGAGTTCCATAATATTCTCATATATCTGGACTGTATTCAAATTTTCCAAAATGCCTTTTGTACCTATTTTTTTTCAAGCCAATACAATACATTGTATTTAGCTATGTCTGTTCAGTGTCCTTTTGTAATTTTTTTTTGAGATTTTATTTATTTATTCATGAGAGACAGAGAGAGAGAGAGGCAGAGGCAGAGGGAAAAGCAGGCTCCCCGCAGAGCAGGGAGCCCGATGCGGGATTCAATCCCAGGACCCTGGGATCATGACCTGAGCTGAAGGCAGACGCTTAACCGACTGAGCCACCCAGGCATCCCTGTCCTTTTGTAATTTAAAAAAATGTAATTTAAAAAAAGGGGAATATATGGACTTTGGGTTTTCTTTTATTGATTTCTACCAAATGACTGACAAGATAAATATCGAAACTAACAGTTATTAAGCAGTAATCACATGCCAAGCTTGGTGCAAGATGTATCAGTATGAATAGGACAAGCTCCCTGACCCCAAGGACACAGGCTCTCTGGGGTTTCTCCAAATACACACAATTTGCTGGTCTCACTTTTAACCAGCTCAAGGAACAGATAAACACAGGGAATATGAGTTAATCATTTCCATGGCTCAGATCCGTATCACAGAGTGGGAGAGCTAAGCAAGGCTGGTTGCACACATCTAATAATTTATCTTCTGCTACTTACTGAATCCTATATGAACTCTCAGCCCAACAGTCAAAGATATCACAGCCTGATTCCAATCTAACTTTCCATCCTCAACCCTTACCACTTCCTCTTACAAACTCAAACTGGACCCATGCTTTCTGGAATATGTTTCATGTTTTCCCATCTATACATTCCTCTGACATGCTTTCTCCTCTGTGTCTTTCTTCAAACATCCAACTGTATTGCAAGGCCCAAAGTGTATACCTCACCTCAGTGAAAATGTTCTAGCCTATTTTTTAAAATATTTTTTCATCTCTGTATATGTGTACATATACATGTGATATTTATGTAATACATGCACAAGGCTTCTTTATTTGGTCTATTAGAAGCTGTTTTTAAATTTGTAAGAAAATTACCTTGTAGTCTGGATCAATGACTGACAGGGTGTCTAATCTGAAGAAAGTAAGGTAGAGATTTAGCAATTATCTGCTCATGTGATAAAGACACACAATTGAAAATATAAATGAAAAAAATGTCTAAATTACCAGCTTATTTACATTGATCATATCTTCAGGGTGATATATATATCTTCATTTTCATTATAAAGAGAGTCAGCATATAGATTTTTTAAATTCAATTTGCTTAAGCTAAAAAACAAAAAAACAAAAACAGTTCACCCATTTCTCCTACCTACTTAAAACTTATCATTAAAAATAATGAAGGGGCGCCTGGGTGGCTCAGTGGGTTAAGCGACTCCCTTCGGCTCAGGTCATGATCCTGGAGTCCCGGGATCAAGTCCCACATCGGGCTCCCTGCTCGGCGGGGAGTCTGCTTCTCCCTCTGACCCTCTTCCCTCTCGTGCTCTCTCTCTCTCAAATAAATAAATAAAATCTTTAAAAAAAAAATAATGAAGAAGTTTCCTTTTCAGAACACTTTTAATACTCTCCAAAACAGTCCAACACCTCTGACCACAGTACAAATACTATCTTTGTCACACAGCTAAGGTCACATGTTATTAAAATTCCTTATTAAGGAAAAGCCTCTCTGTGTGTTTTTGATTTTCATTTTTGACCCTTAATTAGAATTAATGAAGTTACCCCATTTACAGATTACAAAAGCTGCGAGGACCCCTGAGATTACTAGACAGAGTGATGAAATCCGTGCCTTTACTCACATGAGGTCAAGTGGTAACACACATAATTCTACACATTTAGTTGGGAATTTGTGTGCCTCTCTGTCCCTGTCTGTAAGGAAGAGGCTAAGTGAATCTAAGGCGTGATCTTTGGCAGCTTTATACAACACAATGGCATGAAGAAAGATGTTTAGGAAATAATACATTCCAATCCCTGGTATCTCTTGGTAGGATCACTACATTGTCAAACAGTAAAGAAATGCTTAAATACAAATAAATAATGCTTTCCTTGAATGAAGTCTCTTCTCTGTGGGGTAATTACTGGGTATGTACTTGGGAGTTCCAAGTTTGAGTGAGTGTTTCATTTCTCACTTATGGGATTCAGCTCACCTCTTGGCACCCACAATGCAGGAAACAATAGATTCCAGATGCCAGAAGTATGCTCCTGCCAGCAGTCCACTGATGGCTGTGCAGATGACCCACCCGATGCCTTCAGACACAGCTCCATCCTGAGCTGGCTTGTTTGAGTTCTTTACTTATTAGATATCTGATACATACCAAGGAAGTCACATAATTTATATCTGAGCCTTGAAACATTATGCTAAAGCATGAACACACCACACAAACTTAAGGAGAACTAGAACATTATCCGTTTTTTGCATCTACCTACCTCATTCCTCTGCCTCCTCTTCAGAAGTAACCCAATCTTGAACTGTGTTTATTTTTCCTATAAAAAAGGGGGGGGGGGCGCCTGGGTGGCTCAGTCGGTTAAGCACCTGCCTTCGGCTCAGGTCACGGTCTCCAGGTCCTGGGATCAAGCCCCGCATCAGGCTCCCTGCTTGGTGGGGAGCCTGCTTCTTCCTCTCCCTCTGCCTCTCCTCTCCCCCTGCTTGTGCTCTCTCTGTCTTTCTCCCAAATGAATAAATAAAATCTTTTATTTTTTTAAAAGATTTTATTTATTCATTTGAGACACAGAGATACAGAGACAGAGAGAGAGAGAGAGAGAGAGCATGAGCAGGGAGAGAGGCAGAGGGAGAGGGAGAAGAAGACTCCCCGCTGAGCCAGGAACCTGGTGTGGGGCTCCATCCCAGGACCCTGGGATCATGACCTGAGCCAAAGGCAGACGCTTAACCATCTGAGCCACCCAGGCGCCCCAAATAAAATCTTTTTTTTAAAAGATTTTATTTATTTAATTGAGAGAGAGAGAATGAGAGACAGAGCACGAGAGGGAAGAGGGTCAGAGGGAGAAGCAGACCCCCGCTGAGCAGGGAGCCCGATGTGGGACTCGATCCTGGGACTCCAGGATCATGACCTGAGCTGAAGGCAGTCGCTTAACCAAATGAGCCACCCAGGCGCCCCCCAAATAAAATCTTTTTTAAAAATCAGTAAAATAAAGATTTAGCACAGATATATATACCTTTAAGCTTTGTATTGTCTCATTTTCCTTGTTTTAGGCTTTATAAAAATGATACCATAGTTACTGTAGTCTTCTGCAGCTTGATTTTTTTTCACCCAAGGCTATGTTTCTAAGATTCATCTGCATTGTTACCTGCAGCTATAGCTCATACATTCATTTTCACTGTTGTATAAAATTCTTCTATTTAACCATAGCACCACTTTTGAAGTTGTTCTAAAGTCCCTGGATATTTGGGTTGCTTAGTTTAGGGGTTTTTTTTTGGTGGGGGGAGGGTGGGGTTGGCTGGCTGATTGGTTGGTTTTTACCATTTTGAACAAAACTGTTGAGAATGTGTCTCCTGGCGAAAAGATGCAAGAGGTCTTTAGGAATAAGACCTAAGAGAAGCACTATTGAGTCTTAAGGTATGTAAAAGTTCAATTTTACAAGTTAGTGCCAACATTTTTCAAAGTGATTCTATCACACCTCCACCAGTGGTATGTAAGAATTCCTGTTAATCCACATTCTCATCAATACTTGATATTGTCTTTCAGAACTGCCTTTTTTTTTTTAAGACATTGCTTTTTATCAACCTAATAGGTAAAATAATATCTCATTTGGGATCGGTCTTGAGCTTTCTTCACTTTGTGCATCCCTGACAACATTCCAAGTCGTTCAGTCTTGGGATCCAGCTTTGGATCTAGAAGGAATTGAAGGAGGTGGGGAAGGAGGTGAGGAAGGATGGAAAGTTCCATGTTGAACCACAAAGATATTGATATTTGTAGAATTGACCCCTGCAAGAGCATTTCCTGTGAGAATCAAGGTTATATAACATGTACATCATTCACTGAATTAATATTTTTATTTTCACTTATGTGCCAGACACTTTACGGGGCTTAGGAAAATTGCAATAAATGACAGATAATCCTTGCCTCTTTGAGCTTACATTCTCATCACGGAGGAAACAGACAATAAACAAATGAATACACATATGACATAATATCAAAAAGTAAAGATCAGATTTGGGGCCACATAGGCCAGTGCTCAAGTCCATACCGTACCTCACACTTGACCTCTCTGAGCCTTGGTTTCATTTCCTATAAATAACAATTATTCTCTTGCAGGATTATTGTGAGGATTGAGAGCTGGTGTATATAGAATTTCCTAGTTTAGTGCTCAGCACAAAGGGCATTCTTTCCTTCTTGGCCACTTTGAAAAGAGCCTGGGGCAAGGACCTCAAGGGTGGGGCAATCTCAGTCTCCTAGCTTCCTGGAGGTGAGGCTCACAAGACAACACTCCTGCTAAATAGAAACAAAAGCCTATGGATCTCTGCCAGCCAGCTGCCGACTGTTCATTTTATCCAGTTAACCACTATCACCTTCTCTCACTTACTTGAACTGATCTTTTGATTCTGATTCTGCTTTTGTCCCCCTCTGTGAGGCTGTGAAACTTAGTATTGCGTTCTGTTCTTTCCAGCCACACAATCTTCCTGGCCATTTTTTTGGACATTCTGATAACCTAATTTAAAAATCGATTTTAACAACTAGAAAAAATATATATGAACCATCCTGGAAAGGCTGAATACTAGAGAATATTGGATAATATTAGTGAATTATTGATAAATTTTTAAGTATGGTAGTGATATTGTAGCATGTCAAAGAAAAGCGTTCTTAACTTTGGAAATACATACTCAATATTTGTATGATGTCTTGAATTTGCTTTCAAATAATCCAGTGTGGGGAGGCAGAGTCTGGTACTTTGGTTTTGGAAGTGTAGAAGCAGAGTAATGGATACATGGGGTTCATGATACAATTCTGTCTACTTTTGTATATGTTTAAATTTTTCTATAATAAAAAGCAAAAATGATGTGAAGATGCTTCTGTTGTAGAATATGCTTTGCATGTTCTATTACTTCTGCCTGGAATGTTGTTCCTTCAGATAGCCCCACAGCTTACTTCTTTGATTTATTCCAGTCTCTACTCAAATGTTACCTCCTTAGAAGGGCTTTCTCTTACTACCTTAGTAAAAAAGCATCCCTCTTCTGCTTTACTTTTCTAGCCCTTTATCCTGCTTTTTCTTTACAGCACTTCTCACTTGCCAATATTTGCCATATTTTCCTTTGCAAAAATGTAGGTTCCATTAGGATAAGGGCTTGGTTGGTTTCATTTATTGCCATGCCTCCATGCCTTGAACAGTGCCTGGCACATAAGGGAAACTCAGAAACTATTAATTAAACAAATGAATGCACATGTTAAACAGTGTAGAGTCCCCATCAAAGCCAGATCAGAACTCCTTCTGTATTGAGTACCTTTATCTACCCAGACTGATCCTCTGTCCAAAGTTCTATTCATATATTTAAGGATGAGAGAAAGCACTTTGTAAATGCTAAGGTGCTATATAGGTTTGTTATCATCATTCCCAATCCAGTTTGGGGCCCTAAAAAGATATAACCAGATTACTACACTGAGGTCACCAGGTCTGCAATGTCTTAGAGAAGCTTCCATTGTAAATCAGCTCTTGTCAAGGACATTGCCTAGAAGTAAATGTACTCGGGCTAATTTCACCCTTAGAAACATAGACAGTTGAACAATTAAAGACTGGAGTCTCCTTTTCCTGGAAATAATTTAACCACCCTATCATTCGAAGAACGTAATTTTGGATTGCTTTTCCAATAGAAGTGAATTTACTCTGGGCTCCTTACAGCTGTAGACTGGTCCTTTGCCTAACCAGTACTACAGATTCACAAAAAACTGACCAGGCCTTGGTCCATGGAAAACCCAAGAAAACCAGGGTCCTGGCTTCATTCACCAAAACCAGAGCCTTGTAGGACCCATGACTCTAATTCTCTTTCCTTTACCCTGTTTAATGTGACAAGAGAGATTTCTGGACACTCTTGGCAGACTTTGACTTCCTTTTCTTCTTTGGTTCTGTTCCTGGTATTCACCACACCTCTTTTGAGGGGATTAATAGCAGAAGTATCTACTGAGCCAGAAGACCTTAGAGCTGCCCATTCCCCAAAGACCAGCCCATAAGCAGAAGATAAACATCACCAACAAAACCTAGGTGTCCTCTTTATGAAGTAACAAATTTTGGAAATCACAAGTTTATTTGAGGACTTCAAATTTAGCATATTTTACTTTAAAGAGATAAATGTATATCTCCAAGATTCTAAGAACAATCAGATTGCAAACATACATAACACATGTGTACATGATATCCAAGACCTTTCTTATCTGAACTACCCTCATAATAGAATGTTACATAGTCACTGGGATGTTATCTAAAAGGCGAACAAGATTTTAATATGAGAAACTGTTAAATATACTAACATTGCGTAAACAGTGTTAAATAAACATTTTCGTAATGTTTGCTTAACATTTACTTCCAAGAAGATTTTTCTGTCTACAAAATAGACCCATGATTAGATTCCCACAACTTGTTAAGGCTGACTGGTGCGGACTCTGGCCCTTTGCATATAAATTTTTATGGAAAAAAGACCGGGATTCTGGCAAAAGCCACGCCACTATAATAATGGTGACTTACTTTCAATGACTTCCATGAAAAAGGAAGCACACGACAAAAAAACACAGATAGCATGACAAATGACCAATTTCTTTCTTTCTTTCCTAAAGATTTTATTTATTTATTTATTTATCAGAGAGAGAGAGAGAGAGAGAGAGCACAAGCAGGGGGAGCGGCAGGCAGAGGCAGAAGCAGGTTCCCTGCTGAGCAAGGAGGCTGATGAGGGACTTGATCCCAGGATCTGGGATCACGACCTGAGCCGAAGGCAGACGCTTAACCGACTGAGCCACCCACGTCTCCCCAAATGACCAATCTCTACATCACATCACACCAAGGTAGAACCAGGAGGAGACATGCAAGAGCCGACTGCGGCACAGAAATGTGATAGCACGAGCAGGAAGAGGCCAGGAGTTCCTCTGGTGCCCTCAATCTCCCTAAGGATAAAATTTCACACTTCACATTCAAAATTGAATTATTTTCCACAGATGCTTCCCCTTATCTACCCTACAAAGATTTCAGAGCATGGAGGGCATTCAATGATCAAGAAACATCGAAAGGGGCACCTGGGTGGCTCAGTCAGTTAAGCGTCTGCCTTCGGCTCAGGTCATGATCCCAGGGTCCTGGGATCGAGCCCCGCATCAGGCTCCCTGCTCAGAGGGGAGCTTGTTTCTCACTCTCCCTCTGCCTGCCTGTCTGCCTACTTGTGATCTCTCTCTCTCTCTGTCAAATAAATAAATAGGGCGTCTTCTTCCTGCCTTGTCTTCGGCGTTTTTGCTTTCAGAGCCGCTGATAGCAAGATGTCTTAGGGAAATGCCAAAATTGGGCATCCTGCCCCCAACTTCAAAGCCACGGCTGTTATGCCAGATGGCCAGTTCAAAGATCTCAGCCTATCTGACTACAAAGGAAAATACATTGTGTTCTTCTTTTACCCTCTTGACTTCACCTTTGTGTGCCCCACGGAGATCATTGCTTTCAATGACAGGGCAGAAGAATTTAAGAAACTCAACTGTCAAGTGATTGGTGCTTCCGTGGATTCTCATTTCTGTCACCTGGCATGGATCAACACACCCAAGAAACAAGGAGGACTGGGACCCATGAACATTCGCTTGGTATCAGACCCCAAGCGTACCATTGCTCAGGACTATGGAGTCTTAAAGGCTGATGAAGGCATCTCCTTCAGGGGCCTCTTTATCGTTGATGATAAAGGTATTCTTAGGCAGATCACGGTAAATGACCTTCCTGTAGGCCGCTCTGTGGATGAGACTCTGCGACTGGTTCTGGCCTTCCAGTTTACTGACAAGCATGGGGAAGTGTGCCCAGCTGGCTGGAAGCCTGGCAGTGATACCATCAAGCCTGATGTCCAGAAGAGCAAAGAATATTTCTCTAAGCAGAAGTGAGCGCCGGGTCGTTTTAGGGCTGGGCTGCAGTGGGTGGCCATGAAAACAAAATCTCTCTTGTATTATTGTCATGCTTAGAACATAAGACTTTAGACTGTGCAGATGTGGTATGGGGACAGGACAGGCCTTTTCTGCAGGGGTTGGGGAGGCCAGCATTTCTCCCTCTAGAGAGAAGGGCCTGAGCTGTTATGGGGCAGGCCAACTGTTATGTACAGTAGCAGGGCATCACGTTTTGTCTTTTGTTTCTATTAAATTTGAACCGAGAAAAAAAAAATTAAATAAATAAATAAATAAATAAATAAATAAATAAGGCGCCTGGGTGGCTCAGTTGGTTAAGCGACTGCCTTCGGCTCAGGTCATGATCCTGGAGTCCCTGGATCGAGTCCCGCATCGGGCTCCCTGCTCGGCGAGGAGCTTGCTTCTCCCTCTGACCCACTTCCCTCTTGTGCTCTCTGTCTCTCATTCTCTCTCTCTCAAATAAATAAATAAATAAATAAATCTTTTAAAAATAAATAAATAAATAAATAAAATCTTTAAAAAAAAAAAGAAACATTGAAGGACACAGGAAGAAAATCCATAGGAGGATGGCTGAATAGGAAATAGTTCATCACTACCAGGATATTTGACACAGGAGTCTATTTCATGCTTCTCTTGCCCTATGCTGGATGAATCAATGCAAATCATACATATATATTTAATTTAGCATGAAATATTTCAGACATTCAAAAAAGTATAAAGAATTATGTGCCCTTAATCCAATTTAAAGAATAAAATTTTATTAATGCAGTTGTAGGCCCCTATGTGCTCCTCAGAGATTGCATTCCTCTCCCTACAGAGATAATTAGTATTCTGAATTGAGTGTTTGTCATCCCATGCATTTCTTGAAAATTCTATTTCATGCCAGCCCCGTGGAAGTTATGAACACAGTCTTTCAATTCTAAAGCTTTAGGGCACTTTTTAAATTGTGCTAAAAATATCTCTCTTATTGCTCTAATAAGTTAATACTAAAAATATTTTTAGCATAACATGAAGCTTTCTACAGTGTATTAATTTTAAATGAGTCAATTAATTGGTAGTAAATATCTTAAGTTAACAATAAATTTGAGTAATCTGGGGACTCTGTAGATTAATAGTTTTTATTTTACCTTTTTTAAGAACTTAAAAAAACCCAGGCATTCAAAAGTAGAAGGAATCCTTGATTGTCTGGAGCTTGGCCAAGGTCCAAGCATTTATTACCAACAGACAGTAGCCAGAATGTAATTCTTTAAAGGGACTAGTAACTAAGAGGTGTACTCTATACTCTTTAAGGTGGGTAAAATTCCCAATGAACTCAGCCTTGTACCTGACACTCCCTAACAATAATTAGGCATGTTTCAGAGTTGTATGAATGCTTGTTAACCAGCAGGGCACCATTTAGTAAATCTCTGCACCATTATAGTCATCGAACAGGCCTGTCTGCTAGACACCAAGTACTTTTGCCAGAGTGGCAGAACAGCTGATGCACTTGGAAAGGGCATTGTTTTAGACTAGCTCAGTAAAACATGAATGGGTCAAATGAACACAGTTTCTTTTGTAAAGGGCCAGATTAATGAAGCATTGTTGGGAATTAACAGCAAGGATAAGCTATAGTCCAGTGGTTTAGTTTGTTGGTTTTCAGTTCCTAGGACAATGACCTGGTATTATTAATTCAAGCCCACAATCTTATATGTAAAACTGAAATCTTTTTTTTTATTTAAAGATTTTATTTATTTGACAGAGAGAGACACAGTGAGAGAGAGACCATAAGCAGGGGAAGTGGCAGGCAGAGGGAGAAGCAGGCTTCCCGCTGAGCAGGGAGCCCAATGTGGGACTTGATCCCAGGACACTGGGATCATGACCTGAGCCGAAGGCAGACGCTTAATGACTGAGCCACCCAGGCGCCCCTAAAACTGAAATCTAAGGAACTCTGGAAGCTGACAATTTGTTCAAAACTCAGTTGATGTCAAAACCATGTACTACTCTGAATTCATTTAGCGACAGATCATCATTTGAACTGACATTAGGCGACTTAAAGTCTTTATTTAAACCAGTTACTATGACTATTTATGTTTTACAGCACAAATATTAAGGGGTGCCTGGGTGGCTCAGCCGTTTGAGCATCCTGACTCTTGGTTTTGGCTCGGGTCATGATCTCAGGGTCCTAGGATCAAGCCCCATGTCAGGCTCTGTGCCGAACATGGAATCTGCTTGAGGATTCTCTCTCTCCCTCTCCCTCTGCCCCTTTCCCCCGCTCATGCATGCGCTCTCTCTCTCAAATAAATAGATCTTAAAAAAAAGGAAAAAAGAAATATTAAGGTATTTGATGAGGGGGTTTTGCTCCAGACCCCCTGGAAATACTGCACAATATATACAATTACCATTTTAATATCCTCAAACTTCTGAATTCTAGAACATAGCCAGCCCTACAGTTTTCAACTTAGAGATTGTCAAACTACAATGGCTCCCACCAGTTTTCTAGCTAAAGTGGGCTAGAGCTGTTAGTCCTTTCACTACTCCATTGTACGCTCACATCAGGCCTATGATTCAGATGAGCACATGTCTGCATCTTCACTGTTGTATTAACGCACATATGGAATGTTGAGTAAGAGTCTTCCTGTTGCCTCTGATTGCTGAATAAGGTTTTTCTTGTTGTTTCTGATGGCCCCAAATGTGAATACATTGAGAAACTGAGGAAAATGGGTGTTTGTACTTCCCAATTTCTGAAGAAAGCCTTCAGGTATGTGCTCTCAAATCTTGCTAAAAGCAAAGCTAGATTTGCTACTCCAGCTGTCACTCCTAACACCAGCAGCTTACATATAAAACCCAAAATTCTGGAAGAAATACCAGGACTGTGAGTTCCCTCCCTCCACCATTGTTTTTTTTTGCCCCTGCTTTTTCCTTTCCCATCCCCCCCGCCCCAGACCAAGTGAGGACACTAAGAGAACCACCAGTAGATTCATACATTTGGGAAATGCCTGCAAGAAGAGAGACTTTTTCCAGCTGAAGTTATGATCATGCCCTGGAATTGCTTATCTACCTACTAAGCCTATCTGAATAGAGGGAAAAGGAATTGGGGACTGATGACAAGGAGGAGACAGAGGACATTTGAAGAGCAGCCTGCTCCTTTGCTAAAGAATGGTTGACGTACTCAGATGGCACTGTTGGGGGTTAGCTGATAAAACATGAATGGGCCCATTGAAGTGCTGTTGTTTTTTTAATTAGTCAGATTCTAAACAGGTAAGGCAAGGATGTGGGCATTTCTCTGGTCGAGTGTACAATGACAAAGTTAGGCAGGCTGGAGCTGTCTTGTGGGTACCCCACTCAAGAGAGCTGCCTCTGGGGCAAGAGCAACATCAAGGGGGTTAGGAGGGTTATATGGGGGAGAGAAGGAGTTGATGGACTTGAAAATACATCAATCTGGTTTATCCCAAATCAGAAGAACAAACAGTGGAGACCCCTACTATAGGGTCCCCCAAAGAACCTCTACATATATTCCACTGGATGCCTGTTTCACAGAGAGCATCTATAGTCAAGAGACAACACAGCACAAATTAAGTAACAAGGTATTTGCCCCTTTTCACTGCCTTTGCCTTTGCCACAATCCGAAGAGGAGAAAAGGACCTGGAAGTGTATGTACATGTGGTCTCCCTTTCAGGTTCCCTCACTTCAATATCCATGGTTAACCCCCTTACTACCCTCCATCCCATTCCATCCTTTCCTGCAACCCTGACAGAGAAATTGCTGTTCTTGGCGCTCTGGCTCAAGCATGAACAAAAGAGCATTGTTTCTCTCAGCACAGCAAAGCGGGCTGGAATTTTCCAAAAGAAACTGAAGACAAAGAAACACAAGCAAAGAAAACACAAAGTTCGTAAGTTTGGTCAAGCTATCAATAGCTGCAATAGCTAAACAGTGCCAAGCTCTCAACTGTTCTGTCCCATGCTCTCTCCAAGAGTCCTGTCCAGTAGAGAGAAACCCTATGTCACATCTTCCACAAACCTTCTCTCCACACCTTTCTTTGTTTCCAAAGCCTTCTTAGAGGAGGGTTTGAAAGACTTTTGTCTGAACAATGGGTGATACATACATAGATTAAGAAATACCACACTTTCTAAGCTTTTGAGTCAGACAGACCTAACTGGCTTTATGAGAGTACCTCACCTCTCTGAATCTTATTTTTTCTCATCTACATAGCACCTACCTGATAGAGTTGCAAAGTGCTCACACAAATGCTTGTATATGGTAAGTACTCAAAAAATGTTTGCCAGCGTAGGGACTATAGTGAATGAAATTGTAGTAGCATTGTATGGCGACAGATGGTAGCTACACTTGTGGTGAGCATAGCATCATGTGTAGACTGGTTGACATCACTATGTCATACACCTGAAACTGTAACATTGTGTATCAACTATACTTCAATTAAAAAAAAATGTTTGCTATTATCATCTTATTCAATGTAGGAAGACAAAGCTGGATGGTTTCAAAAACCACCCCACATTGTCTTCCTTCTCCTCCCTCTATATTATGTCTCCATCTCCCTATTCGTTCTCACGTTCTTTCTACACTCATGGGTAGGTAAAGTTTATTTCTTCATACCTGGATATATCCAACAGATTGCCCTATTGATTTGAACAAACTATACTATAGGCTTATGGGGATAAATCTTATAAAACTCATTAATCCACATATAGGAGAAGCTTAGCTTTTTTATTTACAGTTCTAGCCTGGCATCTGGACCAAAGAACCTTAAGACCATGGCACATTATTACATCCCAGGACTAGCTGGACATTTCTGTTTCACCTCTGAAGGTCATCTTCATTTCTAAAATCTAGAGGGTGAACCTCAAGGTCAACTACTCATCATCATATTTTCCCCGATTCACATGGCTCATGTTTAAGCAAGAGACCAACACCCTTCCCATCCCCATGCAGGCATCAAACAGACCCAGGCTGAAACCTTGGCTCAGAACAAAATTACTGACATTAAGTGCTTAATCTTTCTAAGCTTCGGTTTACTCTTTGTGGAATTGTGATTAGGGCATCTCCCTAACAGAACCTTTCAAGATTAAATGAAAAAATGAATGTCAGGCACTGAAGACACAGTAAATGGTGGCTGATGTCATCACTACATGTGATGACTAAACATCATTACATGTTTACCATGTTACAATTACATTATCTGACCAATCAAGTGGACAATTTATATCCAAAGATTAAAAAAGGACTTTCCTTTACTAATCTCTTATTCACATGGAACCTAGTCAGTAAACCAGTGGTTGTTAACAGTAAGGTTCATAAGAGTCATGTGTTTATCTCTGAACCCTGATAAATGTGCTACTCACCTTAGATAGAAGTACAAATAGCACATTTATGGACCTGGATACTATTGATTTTCTAATTAGGGACCAGCTTTATTGCCAACTCCAATCACATGATTAAACAAAATTTCCCTATATTTATTGTTTTTGGAAGCCTGTCAATGAAGGTAAAGAATTTGACTACTAATATGTCTACATTTCACACTCATATTTAGCATCTGGGGCCCTGTGCCCCTAGTGTTTGTTTCCATCCAAAGTCCCTCCTGCAAAATGCAGCCATTTCTGCTCCATAGTAAGAGGTAAAAATGTTTGTTTTTTGGTTTTTGGTTTTTAAAAAATGTTTGTTAAATAAGTGAATCCACATTCAGAAGACAGCTACATAGCTCTTGTGTTGCCATCTTGTCTGAACAAAGAGCACCTCATGGATAGCAGACGTGGCATACTGTCTTTGAAATATACAAGTGGGAGGCAAAGCTGTGTTTCTGAGTCAGACACACCCGGACTGGAGGTTTGTGACCCTGGGAAGATAAGTGAATCTCTTTGAGCCTCTTAAAGATAGAGATAATGATAGCACCTGCATCCTAGATTGTTGGGAGGATTAAATGAATTGATGAGAAGTGGATAGCTTTTCGGAGATAGTCTCTTGGGTGTGGACCTCACATCAGTCCCTGAGATTGCCCAGCCTCTCTTAATTTTCTTCACCATCCAGTTTCTGAGCAGAGATCTGCCCTAGCTGACCTATATGGAGAATCATATTTATTTCTGGGCATTTAAAGAGGACTATTTTTTTTTTTTGGCTTATGAAAATTTATTATTGTCATGTTTTCACCATCAAAACTTACGATCTTGGTCTTTCCTTCTTGCCTTTGTATAAGGCCAAAAGAGAGACATTGGCTACTTGAACAACCTTAAAATGAACTCCAGGAATGTCACTGACAACATGACCTTTGCGACCAAATCCAGCAACCAGAACCTCATCATTTTCCTCAATAAAATTCAAACACCCATCACTGGGTACAAAGGCTGTGATTTTTTTACCATTCTTGATCAGCTGGACCCTGACACACTTCCTAATGGCAGAATTCGGCTGCTTGGCTTCAACTCTTACTTTTTCCAGCACAATTCCTTTTGCATGGGAAGGGCCTCCAAAAGGGGTAGCCTTCAGGGCTGTGCCCAAATGGGCTTTCTTGTACAGTTTATCATGCCACTTCTGATCTCATCGGTGGCTGTGGAGCTTCCCGGCAGTACAGAGACCACGACACTGGCCCATCCTGCTGGCGCCACTGGCCTGAGCAAAAAAGCTTAAAGAGGACTTTGACCAGGATTAGAAAACTGGCATGTGAAAAATGGATTTTTATTTTTATTTTTTTTTAAGATTTTATTTATTTATTTGTCAGAGAGAGAAAGAAAGCACAAGAGGGAGGTGGCAGGCAGAGGGAGAGGGAGAAGCAGGCTCCCCACTGAGCAGGGAGCCCGATGCCGGACTCGGTCCCAGGACCCTGGGATCATGACCTGAGCTGAAGGCGGATGCTTAACACTGAGCCACCCAGGCGCCAAGAAATGGATTTTTAGACATTCAATAAAAATTAAAAAAAATGAGTAAAGTATGGACTTTAGTTAATAATATTGCTCACTAGCTATGACAAATGTACAGTAGTAATGTTAACAATAGGAGAAACGAGGTGGGGGTTAATGTTATTTTAACTTTCTTATCAATCAAAAACTATTCTAGGGCACCTGGGTGGCTCAGTCATTAAGCGTCTGCCTTCGCTTCAGGTCATGGTCCCAGGGTCCTGGGATCGAGCCCCGCATCCGTCTCCCTGCTCCGCGGGAAGCCTGCTTCTCCCTCTACCGCTCCCCCTGCTTGTGTTCCCTCTCTCGCTGTCTCTCCCTGTCAAATAAATAAAATCTTTAAAAAAAAAAAACTATTCTAAAGTAAAATGTTTATTAGCTATTAAAATATCTATTAATATCAAAACTATAAGAAGTCAAAAATTTATATGCATGCTTATAATTTATTCCTCTATGTATATAATATTTCTATATGTACAAAATACCAGAATAAAAATGGAAAGGAATTTTTTAAAGATTTTATTTATTTATTTGAGAGAGAACAAGAGGAGGGGAGGGGCAGTGGGAGGGGAAGAAGCCTACACAGGGCTTGATGCTAGGACCCCGGGATCATGACCTGAGCTGAAGACAGACACTTAACCAATTGAGCCACCCAGGCACCCCTGGAAAGGAATTTTTTAAATGGACTTTAGTTAGGAATAAGGAACACTTTGGTAAGATGATAATATTGATTACTTTCTTCAAAAACATGGGACGCCTGGGTAGTTCAATCTGTTGAACGTCCAACTCTTGATTTCGGCTCAGGTCATTATCTCAGGGTGTGAGATCAAGCCCCACATTGGGCTCCGCACTCAGAGGGTATTCTGTTGGAGATCCTCTCTCTCCCTCTCCCCCTCCCCCTGCTTGTGCTCTCTAAATAAATAAATAAATAAATAAAATAAACCACACAGGCCTTTCATATGAAGGACAAGATATATGCTGTATAGTGCCCAAGGCAGAAATAATGAGCAGAAATTACAGATGCTACAGTTTCACCTCAGATAGTGATTAAAACTGTCCACATACACACAAAAATGGACATATCCTGAAAAAGCATATGACCTCTTTCAAAGTTGTTCATAGAAGGGCACCTGGGTGACTCAGTTAGTTAAGCCTCTCTCTCTCTTGTTTTTTTAAGATTTTATTTATTTGAGAGAGAGAGAGAGAGAGAGAGTGCACATAAGCAGGAGGAGCCGCAGAGGGAGCGGGAGAAGCAGGCTCCCTGCTGAGATCATGAGCTGAGCCGAAGCAGACACTTAACTGACTGAGCCATCCAGGCACCTGCACTTGATAAAATTTTATATATTTTATGACCATCTCCTTATCTTATGTCCACCTGTTCTATCTTGCCCTTTTCTACCTTTATGCTTTTTTTCCCCCTACTTTTATGCTTTTGGCACATTAAGTTCCCCATGCACTAGGCTCAGACTTTCATTAGCTTTTTTCTCTCACTATATATGTACTGTATTTGTATTCTTTTATGTATGTCTGCCCAATCTCTCCACTTGTCCCTAGGGGTAAGATGACTTTTTTTTTGAGAGAGAGAGAGTGCACGCGCGCACACGTACAAGCAGGGTCGGGGAGGGAAGGGCAGAGTGCAAAAAAGAATCTTAAGCAGGCTCCACGCTCAGGTGAGCTCAATGTGGGGCTGGATCTCACCATCCTGAGATCATGACCTGAGCCAAAATCAAGAGTTGGATGTTCAACCGACTGAACCACCAAGGTACCCTGGGGCAAGATCACTTTTATACATCTTTGTATGTCCAGTGTCTACCCTGGTTCTGGCACCGAATAGACATTGAACAAATAATTGTTACTTAAACACAGATTATTCTCAACAAAACTGCCAACAGAGCCTTAAGAGATATGTGTGTTAAGTATTCTTTCTGGACCAATATCTATGTATGGGGGAGCCTCCCGTCCCTCTGCCACCCCCCTCTCTATAATGCCCATTCCCTTGTGATGGAAAGAGTCTACATAATCACATACTGGATGGCCAGGTCATAAGTAGAGATGTAGGATTACAGGGACACAGGTGAAGGGCATGACAAACTGTTAGCGATTCTATTTTGCAAAGAGGAAAAAACCTTAAAAATTTTCATTTTGGGGGCACCTGGGTGGCTCACTCAGTTAAGCATCTGACTCTTGATCTCAGCTCAGGTCTTGATCTCAAGGTTGTGAGTTCAAGCCCTGCTTTGGGCTCCAGGCTGGGCATGAAGCCTACCTAAAAATTTTTTCCAGGGGCGCCTGGGTGGCTCAGTCGTTGGGCGTCTGCCTTCGGCTTGGGTCGTGGTCCCAGGGCTCAACCGGGAGCCTGCTTCTCCCTCTGCCACTCCACCTGCTTGTGTTCCCTCTCTAGCTGTCTCTCCGTCAAATAAATAAAAGCTTTAAGAAAAAAAATTTTTTTCCATTTTTAAAAATTATTTTAACTATTAAAATAGTAAATAACATACATACTAAAATAAAGCTAAAATCCTCTTAGAACACTATTTCCGGGTTGCCTGGGTGGCTCAGTCGTTAAGCGTCTGTCTTCGGCTCAGGTCATGATCCCAGGATCCTGGGATCGAGCCCTGCATTGGGCTCCCTGCTCCGCGGGAAGCCTGCTTCTCCCTCTCCCACTCCCCCTTCTTGTGTTCCCTTTCTCTCTGTGTCTCTCCCTGTCAAATAAATAAATAAAATCTTAAAAAAAAAAAAAAGGAACACTATCTCCATCCTGATTCCAGCCCTACTTCCTCAGAGGTATTTGTGTTACCAATCAAGCATGCAACCTGGGCGCCTGGGTGGCTCAGTTGGTTAAGCGACTACCTTAGGCTCAGGTCATGATCCTTGAGTCCGGGGATCGAGTCCCACATCGGGCTCCCTGCTCGGCAGGGAGTCTGCTTCTCCCTCTGACCCTCTTCCCTCTCGTGCTTTCTATCTCTCATTCTCTCTCTCTCAAATAAATAAATAAAATCTTTAATCAAGCATGGATCCTTTCAGATTTTTTCCATGCATTTACATATATAGGGAAAATATGGTACTATTTTTTGTTTCATATAAATTTAATCATCAATGTCCGTAGAGTTTCATAAACACTAAGTTTTATATATGAGATACCAATGGCAAAAAGGAATAAAAGACATTCATTTACTTGGCTTTGTTACTTAACCTATGTCAAAGTAAAAATGTGAAGAATTAAGTATACTCAGAGCAGGTGTGTATTTTACATATAATATACAAATACTTATATTAACAAATATAAATATATGTTACATTAACCTTTGTTCCCCAAAGATCATGACTGATTCTCAGTATTGCTCAGGGCAGTGTTGTGAAGATTAATGAGATAATTCATAAAACTAATTCAACTGTTTAGAATGCAAAAGCTAAAAATAAAGCAGTAAGCTTTAAGTGACCAAAAACACCTAAATGCACAACAGCCATCTATTATCTTTAGTGGAAAATTAATTATTACTTCATAATCCAAAGACCTGCATATAGTCATAAAATACTTATTCAACAGTAGAAAAATAATAAATGAAGATACCACTTCTTCCTGTTTTCCACAGAAAACTCTAGTTTGCCTGTGTAAATGGGTCATCGTTACATGTATAATTTAATATTTTATAATAGGAAAATCACATTCATGCTCAATAACTTTGTATTAGCACCAACTTGAAGTTTTTCCAGCCACTGAGAATACAGTTCTAAGATGTGTGATAAAAAAGTATCAAGGAATGAATTGATGCATTCACAGTTGGAAAGTAGTATTTGTGGTTATAGACTATATTTGCAATAAATTGTATTTTAAAATCTGCAAAAAACTTTTAGAAATGCAGTTAACATGCACGTTAATAAGCATTCCAGGAAATTACCAGCTCAATATTGAAAAGTAATATGAATAAAACATATAGTCAATATAATACTTTACTTATATAGCCCCTACCTTATGTGTGAAGGCATTGTCTGTCCTAAACAAGGCTGGAATAGGCAAGGCATATTTATACCTAGCTAAAAGTTCATTCTTGAGGCACCTGGGTGGCTCAGTTGGTTAAGTGTCTGCCTTCAGCTCAGGTCATGATCCCAGGGTTCTGGGATTGAGCCCTGCATTGGGCTCCCTGCTCAGTGGGGAGTCTGCTTCTCTCTCCCTCTCCCTCTGCCCCTCCCCCCACTCATGCTCATGCTCTCTCTCTCTCAAATAAATAAATAAAATTTTAAAAAAGAAAAAGAAAATTACATCTCTCCATTTAAAGATAAATAAATAAATACCAGTTTATTCTTTCCCCACTTAACCATCCTAATGGAGTAATAATATTGTAACCAATATTCTTGGTACTGAGTCATTATCTTGTGATATCATATACAGTAATGTTTTAATGATATATCTCAAGAGGGGTGCTTTTTTTAATTTTTTTTTTTTTAGGTTTGCTAATGTGCATTTAATCACCAAAGGACTGAAGATGTCTGGGCATTTATTCTGTAATGTTTCTAAGACTGTGTCCATTAAATGCAAACAAAAAAGGAAGAAGTCTTGGCAGAACAGGAGAACAGGAGAACTTGATGATCAGATCGATTTTAAATATTATTCATGGCATATAGCCTAGTCCATGCTCTAGTTGTTTCTATGGCTTGGGCTTCGTTCGTCTTCCACTGCTCCGCTACATCATTTGCTAATGGATCATCTGGATTGAGAGCACTTAACAAAGCCTGGATCGATAGCAGAACTGTGTGGATCTGCAGTGCTGGGGACCACTTATCTTTCAAAAATATCTAAACATATTCTTCCCAACTTGTCTACATTAGGATGATAAATTTTGGTCATGAAACGTACTTTAGGGGCTGCCATCGGGTATTCTTCTAGTAGGAATAGTTCAAGCTTAAAAGTCCCTCCCTCAAAGGAGGAATCCTGGGGGCCAGCAATGACCACATGAAAATAACGGGTGTTGCTCTCATCTGGTTCTGCTTTAATGCCAGGAACTGGTTCTGCCAGCAAACGCTGGGTTTCCTTGATAATCCCGCGGGGCAGCCCGGTCATCTTGTCAGATCCTGAGTTCGGCCTCGGGTCTCGACTCCAGCTCCGCTCACCTCACGCACGAGTGGAAGTCCTCAAGAGGGGCGCTTTTTACCAATGGTGAAACTAGACTGGAAGAGACTACAGAGAAATTAATCCATAGTTTTTCTGTAAGAGAATATATTAATCAGTCTTCTACAGAAAAACAGAACCAATAGGATGTATGTATATATGTATGACATATATGTATGACATATATATACAATATGTATGTATGACATATATATATGACAGAGAGAGAAAGAGATTTATCTTAAGGAATTTATCTTAAGGAGTCCAAGGCTCAAGCAATTATGGAGACTGGCAAATTCAAAATCTGCAGTTCAAGTCCAAAGATCATCAAGCTGATTGTCCAGAAAAGAGTCAATGTTGCAGTTCAAATCCAAAGGCCATCTCCTGCCAGAATTCCCTCTTGCTTGGAGGAGTTTAGTCTTTTGTTCTATTCAGACCTTCAGCTGATTGAATGAGGCCCACCTGCATAATGGAAAGCAGTCTCTTTATGCAAAATCTACCAATTTAAATGTTAATCTCATCCAAAAACAGCCTCATAGAAACATCCAGAAAAATGTTTGATTACATATCTGAGCACCATGGCCTAGTCAAGTTGACATAAAATTAACCATCATGGAGAACTTCACCACTATGGCAGAAAAGGCTTTGGGGCCTCCTAGAAAGAAACAAGAGCACCTGGTACTGACTAGTCAACAGCCCATTGGAGATAATTTTGAGATCCATGGAACCAATTAGCTTTTGCTCTCAACATGAAGTCTGCTGGTCCTGAGAAACTAAGTACAGCTTTAGCCTTGGACTCCTCTTTTAAAATCATTTTCCAGAAGATATATTATAAAAAAGCCCCACTTATTATCTCATTTAATCTTTACAATAATCTTGCCGAGCACATTTTATTCTTTCCATTTATTCAAGAGAAAATTAGGGCTCAGAGAGCAGCTTGCCTGAGGCCATGTAATGAGTAAGTAGAAGAGGTATTACCAAATACAGGTCTTAGATAGACTACAAATTTTATGTTCTTGCTCCCTAGAGGAAAATCTATCCTAGCTCCAACTCTATTTTTATTGTCATGGGGAGTTTGTACACTTTGGAAGTATTTTACAAGAGATAATAGACAATATAAGAGATAATAGACAAGCCACTGTACTTGAGTTTCTGCTGCCAACAGCTGAGCTTAATCCTTAGTGATAAACGCTCATAGACTGCTTGGAATTAACTCAAATTTTCCAAGCTCACAGGGAGATTCAGGTGCTGTCAAAAATATTTACTCCAGAGTGTCTGTGGCTCAGTGAGGAGAGCATGTGACTCTTGACCTTGGGGTTGTGAATTCCAGTCCCACGTTGGGGGGAGAGTTTACTTAAATAATAATAATAATATTGACTCCATATTAAAGAACAGGCTTTGATGGGAGAGACTACAAGATGAATGATTTAGCCAAGATTTTATATTTGAGCTCCAAATTCAGTGATGACCTCAGGACAGATAGCTCTGACCCTAAGCCAATTCCCAAACACATTTAATATCCATTCCATATTTTATTCTTCTGACTAAACAAATAATCATGATGCTTACAGGGCACAGTACGTTTTTGCCAAGTTTCCTAGCTGAGAATAGATGCGAAAGATTTCTTTTGCTAACATTCCTAAGATGAACACAAAACTCCAGGTTTAAATACCTCTATTTTTATTATAGTTTCTGATTATATGAAAATCAATTTTGTTTTCCTTTTTTAATTTTTATCACTACTTTTAGCTCTTAATAGCTATGATCCTCGTCTTTTACATTTTATATTCCACAAACCATTTATCCACAATGATAAAAATATATATATATTCTGAGAAACATTTTGAGGGTCACAGGCATTCTGCCTTATGTTTACAGAAGCATTAAAGACAAAAATTGAATTAGTGTTGGGGTGGGTGAAGTTTGGCATGAAGGATAAGCAATTATTTCACAGATCATTGTTCTACTCAGATTTTACTTAAAACTCCATAAATGGCTTGTGTACCTTTGGCTGAAGACTGCTTTTCTTTTCTTTTTTAAAAATTTTAAAAAGATTTTATTTATTTATTTGAGAGAGAGAGCATGAGCAGAGAGAGGGTTAGAAGGAGAGGGAGAAGCACACTCCCCAGTGAGCAGGGAGCCCAATGCAGGGCTCGATCCCAGGACCCTGGGATCATGACCTGAGCTGAAGGCAGACGCTTAACCAACCGACTGAGCCACCCAGGTGCCCCTGAAGACTGCTTTTCTATAACATCAAAGAAATTGGATTGAGGAATAACAAGATCGATACTATGAACTGTCTGAAAGGCAACTCAAATCATCATAGAATCTGTTTGTGTTGGCAAACTATACTGATATTAAGAATAAATATTAGGGGCGCCTGGCTGGCTCCATTGGTGGAACCTGCAACTCTTGATCTCAAGGTCATGAGTTCAAGCCCCATGTTGGGTATAGGATTTACTTAAAAACAAAATAAAATAAAAATTTTTAAAAAAAGAGTGAATAGGGATGCCTGGGTGGCTCAGTTGGTTAAGCGCCTGCCTTCGGCTCAGGTCATGATCTCAGGGTCCTGGGATCGAGTTCTGCATGAGGCTCCTTGCTCAGCAGGAAGCCTGCTTCTCCCTCTACCTGCCGCTCCCCCTGCTTGTGCTTTCTCTCTCTCTCTCTCTCTCTCTGACAAATAAATAAAATCTTTAAAAAAAAAAAAGAGTGAATATTAATAATGCTGCTTTTGGGTGGAAGTAAAATAATAAATAAAAATTAAAGTGTCTTGGGCTGCCTGGGTGGCTCAGTGGGCTAGGCATCTGCCTTCAGCTTCAGGTCGTGATTCCAGGGTCTTGGTATCAAGCCCTGAGACCAGCTCCCAGCTCAGTGGGGAGCCTGCTTGTCCCTCTCCCTTTGCCCCTCTCCCTGCTTGTACTTTCTTGCTCATTCTCTCTGTCAAATGGATAAACAAAATCTTTTAAAAAAATTATAGTGGCTTTAAAAATAGCTTATTTTTATCATACAACAGAAGTCCAGAGAGCTCAAAGCTGGCTTTTCTGCAATTTCTTGATCATTGTCACAAGATGGCCTCCTGGACTCCAAGCATCACCCCTTCTACACAATCACATCAAAACCAGAAAGGCTAGGGTGGGATGTGGGGAGACACTCTTCTTTCTTTCCTTTCCCAGAAATTCCCAGCAGACTTGCCCTTATATCACAGTCCAAGACTAAGGTCACAAGAGAGGCTGAGAATGCATGTACTTGGCATTGTCCGCCTCTACTGTGAGAGGCAGCCCTGCCAGTAAGGAAGATGGAAGACGAGGTTTGACCTTGGGAAGGCAGCCAACAGCGTCTGCCACAGGGGCCTTGTAGCTACTACGGTCACTGCATGCGCCTTGCTGATTTCTTATGGCCAATGAGCTAAAATATGCAGTGTGTGCTGTCACTCGGAGTGGGAGGATCAGAGAGTGGAAACCGAGTAGCTGGTATAGAAAGGCAGTATGATGAATCAGTAACCTGCAAGAGTTAGAAAAGCTGGACACGATGCCTAATCCACAAAGCCATTCAAGTCAGCAGGACAAAACTGCCAGGTTAATCAGCTGAATACTGAACACCAAATACTCAGAGTTCCCTCAGAAATCCTCTCTGGATTTTTCTCCCACTCTGAAGCCTCACACATATTGAAAGTGATCTTTCTGTTGGGGTTTCCCCTCTTAAAGGTTTGACCAAAAGTTGACTTTGTATTTGTTTGTTCATGTTATTTAAGAGTTCTGTCCTAGCACTAGCGTCAGTGGACAGGAATTCACAGAAATCCATGGGCGCCTGGGTGGCTCAGTTGGTTAAGCGACTGCCTTCAGCTCAGGTCATGATCCCGGAGTCCTGGGATGGAGTCCCACATCGGGCTCCTCCTTCTCTGTGGGGAGCCTGCTTCTCCCTCTGCCTCTGCCTGCCACTACCCCTGCTTGTGCTTTCTCTGTCTCTCTCTCTGTGTCAAATAAATAAAACTAAAATCTTTAAAAAAAAAAAAAGGAATTCACAGAAATCCAGAAGCCAAAAAAAAAAAAAGAAAAGAAAGAAAGAAAAGAAAAGAAAAGAAAAGAAATCCAGAAGCCAATGGTGGGCAGAGCATTGTTGACTCTGCTTATTAAAAATAATATGATCTGTCATTTGCATTGATTAATGAGGACATCCTCCCTTATAGAATGCAAAGAATAATGCCATGCCAGATTTTTGTTTCATTCAGTAGAATCCATCGTCCCAGCAGCCTCGAAAGAGCTATTCTCATTAGAGCTATTTTTCATTAGAACAAAATAGTTAATGCATAGCAAAACAAGGCGGTGGGGTGGTTGACTGGTCATTATGTATTGTAAAGTGTGGACAAACATCTTTTGTTTTGTTGTTGTTAATAAAAACATGATAATAAACATCCTGATCAAATTTAAAAGTCAGGCATTTGAATATTTTTAATTAGAAGGACTAGTGCATAGTGCCACAGTTAGTCAAATCTAGAGTTCCCATTTCAGACTTAGATCATAAATGTGGGCATTATTACCTTTTACAATACACCATTGATAGAACACCAACTTTAAAGCCAATTAAAGGTTGGCAATCTTCCTACCTTTGGCAAAGTAACACTTGTTAACAGTTCCCCTTGTGACACGTTTCAGCATAATCACTGATTTCTGGAAACCTTATTTAGCACTTACGGATATTTTGAAATCTCTAATGAATTTCTTTTTATAGACATTTTTATGTTTTACTTTAATTTTTTAAAGGTGTTCGGGTAGTTTAATTTTATACACTCAGATGGTGCATGTACCCAGATACTTATATGTGAAGGACAAAATGTTAGAGTATGTAGAACTATACTCTATAAATAATCGTTTGCTCATAATACTCAGATTTTAATGGTTCCATTTCTGAAAGAAATCTAATTGTACCCAAATTCATTCAGAAAAACTTCACACATTAGAATCTGAATATGCAGATGCCATTCTGTTTAATAAATTACAAGTTCTTGTCTTTTAAGAATTGGTTAAAAAATAGAGTAAGTAAATTCTTTCACAGTTATTTACTTCAAATAAAAATGTTTTGGAGGCTAATAAAATCTTTTTTTCATTTCATCTGGAAATAATTTGATAAGCTTGGCAAAGATGTGACAAAACAAATGAGCTAAGAACATTCAAGTTATTTTAGTCTTGAGTTACTAGCACGGAAGAGAGAATGAGTTCACCAGTGAAAGAACAGCCTGATTATATGCTATGCAAATGCCAATATAAAAATGAGCAATAGCTCATTTCTGGTGTTCTGGTGTGCTTCAAGTAGATAACATTAATTCAAGATGACACAATGCATCCAGGTACTCAATATTAGAAATTAGATAACATTAGCACAAGATTATAGAAAGCATCCTGATATTTAATATTAGAAATAGCATTAGCATAAGATGATCCAATGGATCCTGATATTGACAGGAGATTGATTCAGATAGAAGTAAGTTGTCTTCAAAAAAATCAGCAATCTTCAGGACTTGCTTATATCATTTTTGCTTTTTGTCATCTAGTCATGCATAAGTTAACAGTACTATACAGGATCAGAGGATCATAAAAGCCACATACTTTAACATGTCTTTATCTTTAGCTAGCTATTCCTTGCCCCGTGCAGTGTTTATGTCAGAATAAATATCAACATAAACGTTTAATTGTTCATTTTTTTTTACAAAAAAAACTGTTGTTTTTAACTGTTGTAACCATTGCAAATTTAATTAAGTACATATTGTTTAGTTTGATTTAATAAACAGAAAGATTCTTCCAAAGACATATACCAGTTGTCTAGGAATAAGTTTTTAAAAGTTTAGAGTACTATACAATTTAAAAGTTTGTAAATGATGTTGCTAATGGTGAAAAATCAGAAACAACCCCATAAATAAATATCAAGCCTTGATGAAATAAATTACATCTTTATGTTGGCTTGGCAGGACAATTAGTTGCCTATCCTTATCAATTAACCTTTACTTCTTTTTTTTTCAAAGATTTTATTTATTTGTTTGACAGAGAGAGACACAGCAAGAGAGGGAACACAAGCAGGGGGAGTGGGAGAGGCAGAAGCAGGCTTCCTGCTGAGCAGGGAGCCCGATGCGGGGCTCGATGCGGGGCTCGATCCCAGGACCCTGGGATCATGACCTGAGCCGAAGGCAGATGCTTAACCACCTGAGCCACCCAGGTGCCCCAATTAACCTTTACTTCTTAGTAACAGCCTGATTTCACTCAGGGTGGCAGTACCCAACAAAAAAAGACTCCATTTTCCAGCAGCCCTTAGAGTTACAGCAAAGCCCCATGACTAAGCCCTCTGGCTGATGAGATGCAAGCAGAGCTGGGCTTCTGAGAAGGCCCCTTAAGGGCACTGATTCAGTCTGGAGAGTTGGGTTTTTGCACTTCTCCCTCTCTTCTGTCTGCTGATGTTGAACTCCAGCAGCCTATTTAGATCATGAACTGACCTTGAAGGTGGAAGCCCCACACGGAGCTTAAAGGAGCAACAAGATAAAAGGAATTCATGTCCTTTCAGACTTGGTGGAACATGCCCACTTCATGGGCACGTGAACTGCGCAGTCATACCAGGACCCCTGCTTAGGAGGTCTCCAGCTTGGCCTAACGCTTTATTGTCGCCATCTCGAAATTCTTAATAATTTTGTCTTTGAAGTTGTGTTTTGTAAGTGAAGTCTGATAGAGCAACAGAGTATGTGCGTGAGAAGACGGTGCATGCAATATGCTAGCTTGCTGTTCCTTGTTGCTCTGTTTGCATACAGCCTCAAGAGCTCAGAATTCCTGTGGTTCCACAATGAGCTGGAGTTCAGTAAGACTCAGAGAGTTCAAGGAAAGTGTGTTACATCTACAACTGATTTAGCAGCTGGGTCTCTGACAGCCCTAAGAGGCTACACTTTCCATTTGAACTAGAACTTGCTATGCAGAGAGAAGGCAATGACATTTCTAGAAACATGACAATCAAGGAACCCTGCTGTATCATTTCTGACTCGTGTTGCTTTCCTGTGGTGGTCAACACCTTACCCTGGAAATGACCACATGGAAGGAAAAGGAAAGACAGGCAACTCACAGTTCCTTTTCCTTTCAATGTTTCTTACTCATCACTAAGCTGAAGGTAGAGAGTATTGGTAGAAGGTGTGTATATCAAGAAGTAAAATAAAAACAGTTGATTTAATTTTGTGTAACGTTGTTACTGTCCTGGTAAGAACAGGGTACAAATACTTGCACAAGTTATGATACGTGAATTATGTGATTTTAGTGATTGCCCATATAAATGAAATATTTTTATATTTGCATTTAAAACTGGCATTACTTAATATAAAGATGAAGGGTAAAATTCATACTAGCAATTTAGATTTTTCTTTATTTTGTTACTTAGAATAACATTAAATAGGAAGTAAGAAAACACCACGACAAGAGACAGTTTTTAGAAGAGAAGAAGAATCTTTATATTTTAGTATTGTAATGGGATTTCTCCTACTTTTAAACAAGAAAACCCACATTTTCATTTTGTGCCAGACCCTGCAATGATGAAGCCAGCCATGACTTGTTGGGGCCCAGCTACTATCAGTGATCTGCCTTCTTTTGTGTGTTTTTTTTTTAAGATTTTATTTTTAAGTAATCTCTACCCCCAACGTGGGGCTCATGCTTACAACCTCGAGATCAAGAGTTGCATGCTCTCCCGACTGAGCCAGCTAGGCTTCCCCCTACTTTTGTATTTAAATCACTGTTATTTTGTTATAGTTGAATCTAATCCTAAATGACACTTGTAGAATACAATGTGGTCACTAAATAACTGCTAAAGAAGGATATTTGATTATTGGGAAAACTTGCTTTTGTTAGGTTTTTAAAAAGTGGGGTAGGCACAGTATGTGACTTAAAAAAAAATACACAAACACATACACACATATAGAAAAAAAAAAGACCAGACATGATTATATAAAAGTGTTCATAGTATTCATGTTTAGGGTTTGGAATTATTAATGATATTTATCCTCAGTGTGTGTGATTTTCTATATTTTTCAGTTTTCCTAAAATGAATATTGATTACTTTTATAATTAGATAAAATTTAGAACATTTACAAATGAATCCTGAACTAGAAACTATGTAAAACTGAGCCTCATGTAATTTTCTATGGTTTCCTTAATTTGGGGTTTTTCAAATTATAAAAATGATACAAGCTGGTTGTATCAACTGAAACAATGCAAAGTTATATAAAGAAAAAATTGATTTCATCTCTGTATTCTATCCCTGCTGTGTCTAAGGTAAGCACATTAAAAGATTAACACATATCTTTCCAAAAATTATGTAGCATAATCAAACCTATGTAATTTGTTCATCACACACACACAGAGAAAAAAGAGAAATTGAATGATTTTTAGGTTTACCTGTTTTCTGTGAAACAGAACCTATTATACACATTGCTCCACTTACTATTTTTACTTAATATATCATAAACTTCTCTACAAGCCAAAAGATACAAATTTAACTTTATCATTTTTCTTATTTCAACACATGCATTGAGACATATCATTTTATATTTTGTATTCCACCTTACCCATCTCATTTCGGAGCTTGGAGGTGTCTTTTAAATAGAAATTACTAAACATTCTGTTATGCTGTGGAGGGCAGGAGGTGGTTTGTACCAGTGGGATATTCCTTCTGAGTGGATTCATTCTGCCAATCTTGATCAGAAGTTCATCAAAGGAAATGCTTTAAATTTGTGTTGTTGTTTTTTTAAAGATTTTATTTATTTATTTTTTATTTATTTATCTCAGAGAGAGAGAGAGAGAAACAGCCAGAGAGCATAAGCAGGGGGAGTGGCAGGCAGAGGGAGAAGCAGACTCCCCGCTGAGCAAGAAGCCCCATGCGGGACTCGATCCCAGGATGCTGGGATCATGACCTGAGGAGACGGTAGATGCTTAACCGACTGAGCCACCCAGGCGCCCCTATCCTCTTATTCTTTAAAAGGAAACTAGATTTGGTACCTCAAAAAAGTAAGCCAGAATATAATTTAGTATTTATTAGTTTAACCTTAGAAGGCTGTGGAAAACAGGAGCTTTCAATAATACCTGTATTACCAATAGTAGTACCCGAGGAGGCGTTGAGGGAATCTTCTTAGGGCTGCAGAAGAATTACAAAATAGACCCTGCTGATATTTAAAAATTAAGGTTATTTGTACATGATACTAAAAACAGATTTGTAAGTCATGTCTCAAAACAGACCAATTTGAGGCTTTGTGTAGAGAAAGTCTTAGCAAGTTCTTAGTGACCTCAACGTTCTTACTAGTATGAAATGGTTAAAGGATTCTGTCTATTCTCAAGTGCATAAGCATGCACTTAACGGCACTTAAATCTTCATTTAATCTGAGCTGGCAAAGAGTTGCTTTACAAACCAATGGTTCTCTTACCATTTTAAAATATATTACATGAATAATTAAGTTGTTTCTTCTCCGTACCCAAGTTCAGCATTGAATCATCTACTGATAATGAATCCACACCTTCTTAATGTTGCTTATTTATGGCTTTGTCATCATTACCAATTATTCACTGTGCACGGACTGTGCTCAGCAGTCTCTGCTGATGAGACTAGAAAATGTTCCTATCACCCCAGGAAACATGTAATTACCCTTTGGGGATTATTTTCTTGAAAGACAATTGATGGAGTTTTTCTTCCCCAAATAAGTGGGTAGGAAAATCTCTACAGGATACAAACATAAAACATAGCTGGAATAGCCAGAACATTGAATGTACTGTGAAAACAAGAGGAAATAAGAGAAAGCCCTTGAGTTCGATAGCCAGAGTATCTTTCTGAAAGCTAGATCTTTGTCGCCAAAGATAGATTTGGGCCAATTTGTTACTGTAGGGGCTTTGCCCACAACACAGATAGAAAATAAAAATGAAATGAAGAAAAATAAAATTCAAGTGAACCCTCTGTTCCAAATGCATATCAAGAAATGACTACTACTCCCCCAAGCAAGGTTATGCCAGGCCAAATATGGTGTCTAAAGAAGGCCTTGTCCTCCAGGACTGGCCTGGCCAAAGGCAAGGTTGTGCAATAGGAAGCGTGTCCCTGGAACACTCACTCTGTCTCCAAACAGCTCCCTTTGCCCTCTGGAGCCCCCTCTCCTCCTCCCTCTCTCCAGCTCTCAGGGGTCTCTCTGTCCCTGGTTAAATTTTGCTCTCAGTTGGCAGCTAATTAATGGATAAGAGGGTACGTTTGCGGAGGAAACAGTGCTGCTAAGGATTTACAATGTCTTTATATGTTTCAACGTTTTCCAGTTATTAGAAACAGAGAGGAAAATTCGAGTTAGTAGAGAAACCAGTTTGGCTCTAGGTCAATAAACCCATCTGGCAATTTAATAGAATCAAACCTTTGTAATTAATTTCACATCATATTGTGTTAAATGACCCTAAGGATGTCTAAGGAGCAGAGATAGAAGAGGAAGGTAAAAGTTAGAAGTGCTTTTGGAATTTTCTTTTCCATTGGGTCAAAAAAGTCGTGGGATCTACCAGAGTCTGGAAAAATTGCTATTTTCTTCTTTGATATTTAGTGTGTGGGGAGGACCACCACCAGGAGAACTGTAATCGGAAAGTTTTGGTCTTGTGGGGGTTCAAATATAGGCTTCGTAGGCTTAAATATCAGGAAAATAGAGTTTAAGCACCAGTCACTTCCCACCTAGCAGAAACAAACAGGCTGAAAGATGGTGCGACGGAAAGCTTTAGTATGTCCTCTGGCCAAATTCTATATTTAACAGGGTGAAACCCGCATTTGATTAGGCTCAAGAGTAAAAAAAATTAAGTCAACATAAGAAAAATGTTAGCTTAGTTAAGTATGAATTTTTACTAAGATGTTATATTCTTTTACATCCTTCTTTTAAATGGGAGATTTTTCATAGTTAATTATAGCTGTAAGTTATATGGCTACATTTTCCTAACGAAGAGTTTAAATTGCTGAGGTAGTTTCCGTTCTTGAGACCAGGGATCTTCAAAATTCTTTGCGTACGTAATCCTGAAAGAATTTTGAAAAATACAGGATCCCTTTTAGTATCTTACATTGATATCTAGAAATGTTGTACCTTGGGCATCTGGGTGGTTCAGTTGGTTAAGAGGCTGCCTTCAGCTCAGGTCATGATCCCAGGGTCCTGAGATCGAGTCCTGCATTGGGCTCGCTGCTCAGCAGGGGAGACTGCTTCTCCCTCTCCCTCTGCCACTCCCCTTGCTTGTGTTCCCTCTCTCTCTCTCTCTATCAAATAAATAAAAATCTTAAAAAATAAAATAATTAAAAATGTTGCAACTTAAGTTTAAATTATTGTAAAGAATGTACTTCCTGCTGTATTGTAATTTGAATATACACTTTCACTTTTTATCAAGTCCTTGGAGCTGTAGGTTTAGCTCATTTGGTTTATGGAATAAGTTACATATATTATAGATATATCTTATTCCATATATATATCACTTTTGAAGCCAGTCTTCATTGTCAAACTGATCAGCTTAGTCAGACTTATTATCATTTTAAAATTTAAATGATTAGGATACTATCATTTTCGAATCTTAATTCCATGTGACAGGGACAGAGGAGAGATAGATAAGGTGTGGAGACTTGCCAATAATTTGTTGCCTAGATAAAATAAGACTTAAGTGCTTTTTCCGGAGGCTTTCTTTGCTTTATTCTGGGGTGGGAAGGGGAGGATGCCCCCTCAGAGGCAGTGTTTCATTATCCACTTAGGAAGTTCCTCCCAGATTTGTCCAGCCTGGAGCAATGCACCGAGAGAAGACTCAAGTTAGGAGAGAAGTAGGGTGAACATGGAAAGGTCTGGCAGCCCTCGGGAGGACAGCTGTTGAGGAAAGAGATGTGTGGAAGTTGAGAATCTGGAAATCGATCACATTAAAACAATCCAAGTGTTGTTGTGGTTTGTTTGTTTTTTTACCCCAAATAGAAGATTTTTTTTTTTTAAGATTTCATTTATTTATCTGACAGAGAGAGAGACAGTGAGAGAGGGAACACAAGCAGGGGGAGTGGGAGAGAGAGAAGCAGGCTTCCCGCTGAGCAGGGAGCCCGATGCGGGGCTCTGTCCCAGGACCCTGGGATCATGACCTGAGCTGACGGCAGACGCCCAACGACTGAGCCACCCAGGAGCCCCATGCTGTATGTTTTTAAAAGGAGAGTCTTCATGTATGCCGGGAGTATGACTACCCAGTCTGCTGTACACACTTCCTTTTTGGAAGAGAAGTGTGTAGGCTCCAAAGATACAAGCTACAAGATAGCCTTCCAGTGATGAGACACTCAAACAGCTTTGGGCGCTCCAGAAACTCAGTCGGATGAAGGGAACTACTTTAATGCTTCCCATTATCAGAACAGTTCACATTCCACGGCCTATGTCTCATATCTTGATACAGAATTTCTAGAGAAGAAGAAGCCTGTAAGACACAACATTATATAGCTGGTATAGTAAGAGTGAAGGAACAGCAATGAGATTACTTAGTTATTATATTTTGCCTCGGCTTAAGTGGCATAAGGCATCTTCTGATTTGATGTTTCCACTGAAGGTGCTAAATTATTCTATCACATTAAGTGAAAACTTTTTTCCCCCAAGTGCTTTACATGCTTTATTTTATTTAATCCGCACAACAAACGTATGAACACTATGTTATCATGCTAATTCTACTCATGAGCTTCTTAGTGAGCTCAGAGAGCTTAAGTGATTGGCCCACGGTTCCACAATTAGTAAGTGGGAGAGGCAGGTTTTAGATCATAAATGACTCATAGGCCTAATTCTTTTAATATAACTCTACACCACAGTTATTGATTTCTTTCTTTTTTTAAAAAAAATTTTATTTAATATAAATTTAATTAGGGCACCTGGGTGGCTCAGGCAGTTGGGCATCTGCCTTCTGCTCAGGTCATGACCCCAAGGTCCTGGGATCGGGCCCCACGTCGGGCTCCCTGCTCAGCAGGAAGTCTGCTTCTCCCTCTGTCCCTCCCCACTGCTCATGTTCTCTCTCTCTCTTTTGCAAAAATAAATAAATAAAATCTTTAAAAATAATAATAATTTAAATTCAATTAATAAACATAGACATTAAGTGAAAATGTAAAGTAATACCACATGTCAGAGGGGTTGAAAGCATGCAAAAATTGTGCTCCACTTTGAGAATACCAATTGTACAAAAATCTAACCTTCATAATAGAAAAGCAACTATGTCAAAGGAATACTTCAAAGGACATTCTTTGGCATGACTTTATGTTAAATATGTGTTCATTTTATAATTCTTCCCCCCCCCCCCATTATTTTCCCTGTTATTCTCCAGGAATGGTAAAAACATCCAAAAAGAGCTAGCCCTGAGGAAGGGCGGGAAGGGCCAGATCTTCACCGGAAGTAGATGTTTGTTATTTTTGTTTTTTCAGCACTCTGTCTTTCATCTTCAGGTACCATTTCCCCCTTTCCCCTGGAGTATTCTCCTTGATGTAGAAAAGACGTTAGGATTCGAAGCCAACGGCCATGAAAGAATTCTTGAGACTCTTTGGTGCAAAAAGGTGGTTTTATTAAAGCATGGGGACAAGACCCGTGGGCAGAAAGAGCGGCACCGGGGTCGTGAGGAGCGGCCCATTATATACTTTCAAGTTGGGAGGGGGGTAGGGATAGCGTAAGTCTCTAAGGAATTTGGAAGTGAGGTTTCCAGGACCTTGAGGGGGCTAGCTATTGTTAGGAAAAGGTCATTTATGACTGTCTAATAAAACCTGAATCATGAGAGCCTTCAGATGTGTATCAGTAGGTCATATGCTTGGGGGATGATTGCCAACATGTATCTTGGAGGGGCGGGTAGAAATAAAGGAAGTTTCCAAAGGAATTTTTATATGTTTTAGTAGACTTACAGGATCCTGGAGGGTCAGGCTAAGATTGTGTTTTGCCCTTAGCAAAGTGTTAACATCAAGGCAGCTGAGTCCCTAGAGGAAGGTCACTCTGCCTGTTTCAAGGACTTGTCAATGGGCTGTAGGTAGTAAGGAAATTTAACATTTTTTCTTCTTCCTTTGTTTCCCACATCATACTTCCCTCACTCCACGTGGTTCCGGGCTACCACTTATGCTCCCCCATCATAGAAGTTGGCATGTGGTATAGGTCTAGTCAGTTATACTATCTCATCCTCCTGACCATACACTGGCACATGGTAGGCACATGCCCAAGCTGGGCCAGTTAGAGTCCTTTCCTGGGATATTTATATGAAATTGGGACCACTTCGATGAAGTTGCCCAAATATAAAAGTGCTGAGTTTTGTTGAATTTCTTATGGAAGGTGATAAAGAATGGAGTTTTTCCACTGGGATCTAATAGAGACCAAAATCTGACAGGCCGCATGGGTAGAGTGGACAGGGAAAGATAGAAACAGATAAGTAAGGACACATAAATTATTAAAAGGGTTTGAGCTTCCCCAGGCCCTGGACTGGTATTCAAATATTTACTTACATCACAGGTAAATCTGAGACAGTGAAGCTCCCAGTAACATATAAATGACAAGGTCTAAAAACCAGCGGTCAACAAGTGAAGTTGCTGGGACAGATGGCACAGGAAAGTCCTGTGACATCACTTTTAGGCAAGCAGTATGCCAATGGGCTTGTTTGCACTGATGGAATTTCCTGTGCTGAAAGGAACTGTGTATGCAAGAGGAGGGAGTTGCTAGGTTTTTAGAAGAGATGTAGGCTGGTTCACCGTCAAGTTTTGCAAGGTTCTGGAGCAAGCTGGGGGATGGGATTGGTGTGTGGAGGGGTACTGAGGCAGCTGTGATACCTGTGTTTCAAGGGTGCCACCATGTGGCTGTGACACCAGCAACAGCCCAGCCCTAGCCCAATGTACCACCTTGATGGACCAGCTGAATTTCTAGTTTTCTCTTCTGGAGATCCCTCAGTAGGGCTAACCACCCAGTTCCTGAGCTATGGATTTCTTACAGTAGGAGATGGGGAATGGTTACAGAGGAGGGATTACAGAGAAGAAAGATATTTTCATGACCTCAGAGAAGTATTATTTGGATAAAAAAGATAGATGGGTCCTCATTTTGATACCGAGGTCAGAGAACTGGAGGTTATAGGTAGTGGCGTACTAGAGTTGGCTTGTACCAATTTGCGAGAGCTGATTGTTAAATTTTCAGTAATTTTGCAAGTTAGTTATTAAGCAAAGCTGTCATGAAAAATTGACTACGTAGGTCAGAATTAATGACCATAGAATTATTAGGAAAAGAGCAGATTGAGAGGCAGCTCCACATGTCAAATCATAGTCCAATTGCAACCACATGTTAGCTAGAGATACAAAAATTTAGTAAAAATCAATACAAGCATGCTCTAAGAATCCATTAGCTATATGGATGGTACAAGTTTCTGTAATTTATCATTTTCTTGTTATTTGTAAATTGTACACCACACATCCTTCATATTATACAAATTTATAATAAACATATATTTATACATACTTTTTTCCCTAAAGAGCTGGCTGTTAAATATTTACTAGTACACCACTGCTTATAAGTTTTATGTTTATAATGGATTACTTATAATAACAAAATATAAATAATTTAAGTAATTTCATTCCACTCACCCAATTAGTTCCAGACTAATATGACTTCATCCCAAGTCATACCCTATCAATGCTACAAAAAGTTCAGGCTGTTACCAATGCTTAATAGGAATACCCATTCAGTTATTTATAGTAAATAGATAAGTAAATTCCTATGACGTCTATGATAATACTTTAAAACCATCCTGAAATGCTAAGTGCCTAATATTCCTGGAAGAAGACATCCCACCGATATAGTTCAACTTTACATAACTACATAAGTGGTTAGATCTCACAATGAGCTAAAAGTACACAGGTGCTGGGCTCCTGGGTGGCAGAGTCAGTTAAGTATCTGACTCTCGGTTTCAGCTCAGGTCGTGATCTCAGGGTCATGAGATCTAGCCCCACATCAGGCTCCGTGCTCAGCATGGAGTCTGCTTAAGATTTTCTCTCCCTCTGCCCCTCCTGCTTGTGTTCTCTGTCTAAAATATATAAATAGTAAAAAAGAAAAAAAAAGAAAGAAAGAAAGAAAAGAAGCAGACAGGTGAATTCTTTTTTTTTCATGTTAACATTCTTAGTTTATTGATCCTCTCATGAAAAATCTGCACAACCACCACAGATAAAGCCACTGCAGCATCTTTACTCCTTCTGTTGTCCAATCTCCAGCTTACTTTTTGCCAGCACCAACACTGGCTTTTGCAGTCTCCCTGACTTTCTTCATTCTGTTCTTGCATTCCTTTCGCTGTTTTCTTCATGTTTTTTTCTTCTCATACAGGCCATGTCTTGCAAGTCTGTGTTTGGGTTCATTTTTCTTTGCATAATCCAAGGAATCATAAATCATGCCAAAGCCGGTTGTCTTGCCACCACCAAAATGGGTTCTGAATCCAAACACAAATATGACATCTGGTGTGGTCTTGTACATTTTGGCTAGTTTTTCCCGAATTTCTGTCCTAGGTACTGTTGCCCTTCCAGGGTGAAGAACATCAATGACCATCTGTTTTCACTGAAGTAGTGGGTTAGTCATGAACTTCCTGGTCTGGATAGTTACTGTGTCGTTCATGATGGCGGCCTCTTTTTTTTTTTTTTTTTTTTAATCCAAATCAGAAGAATCAGGGAAAGGCTTCCCATTTGAATGTCAAACTGCACTCTTTGGTCTGGATGCAATTAACATGATAGTAAAGGAATAAAAATCAAAAAAGGAAATAAAATCATAAGACTGAAGAGAATAAGATGAGAACCACCAACAGATGAAAGATTTTTTTGATTTTTGTTTTTTGTTTTTTTAATTTATGGAAGTCAAAAAAAGAGATGAAATTATGTGATGGATTAAACAGAAGGAAGGAAGCCGCGACCCAGATACAATCAGTGGCAGTAGGAATAAGTCTGTCCAAGTAGAACTTCAGAGATATTCTGGAGTTGGAAACTTGGAGTCAAACTGTCAAGTAAGCAATAGAATAAGACAAAGATACTCAGACTCAGAGTTCCCTTTCATGGGAAGTTATTTGTCATACTTGAGAAAAAACAAGGAGGGAAATCAGAGAGAAAATGACCTGGAATACAGAAAACATGGGACTAACCCAGTCTTCAATCAACAGAAATCCCAAATGATTGCTAATGCTGCAGGTCTAAAAATAAACCTTTCTTTCTTTCTTTTTTTAAAGATTTTATTTATTATTTATTTGAGAGAGAGAGAGAGAGAGAGCACAGGAGAGAGGGGAGGGTCAGAGGGAGAAGCAGATTCCCTGCTGAGCAGGGAGCCTGATGTGGGGGGCTCAATCCCAGGACCTTGGGATCATGACCTAAGCCGAAGGCAGTTGCTTAACTAACTGAGCCACTCAGGTGTCCCCAGAAATAAGCCTTTCCAAATTAGAGCAAGTATTCAATGGAAACTATAAACAAACAAACAAATAAATAAATTCCATGCTACACATAGAATAAATAAGTTGTTGGAAGATATTTGGATGTGGTGAAGCAGGCATATTCCATTTCTCAAAGGAAAAAAAGAAAGAGAGACAATTAGAAACTCCAGAAAAACAAACAAAACTCAAATAAAGCTGCGGTCCAAATATTGATCAATCGAAAATGCAATATAATTTTGAGCAAATGGAACAACATAAGGAAAAACAATCTATTTGACTATTATGTGAAAAAGTGTATGCATCTGGCTCAGTGAGTGGATTTGTGCTGTGCTGGGCATGCTGTACCCTCTTTCACATAGGGAGCTAAGTCCTAGAGGCAGTTGCCAACTGCTAAGCAACTAGCTGACATTGGCTACAAGATGTTCTCTACCTCCATGAGGCTCCCCACTGTGTATGGGGGCTACCTGTGCAGTGCCCGAGGCTACTGCTATTTCCACCTGCACAGTTCCCAGCACTAGGCTGCAGAAGACTTAAGGGTCCTGTAGAACTAGGAGGCTTTTTGCCTTGAGCAGAGAGGCCTGAGGTATGCTGTTGAATGATCTCACATGAAATCATTTCCAAGTCGAGAAAACTAGGGCCTTAATAGTTTTTAAATCCTGCTGAGAAAAAGTGCCCATATTTTCTCTGGTACTGCCAGTTTTGGGGAGGCTGTCAAATCAAAACAGGAATGGGAGGATGAGGCAAACCTACAGACATTAAATATTTTTCCATGTCCCCAAAAAAGTGTATGCATCTTTTATTTTTTTTGAAGATGTTATTTATTTATTTGACAGAGAGAGCGAGAGAGCACAAGCAGAGGGAGTAGCAGAGAGAGAGAGAGAAGCAGGCTTCCCGCTGAGCAGGGAGCACAATGCAGGGCTCGATCTCAGGACCCTGGGATCATGACCTGAGCTGAAGGCAGATGCTTAATCATTTGAGCCACCCAGGTGCCCCTATTCATCTTTTATTTTAATAGCTACTGCCAAAAGCCCTTGTAAAGAGGTTCTATCAATTTTGACAATAACTATTAAAATATAAAATGTATGTACTTTATTTTTTTTATTTTTTTATTTTTTTTTAAACTTTTTTTTTTAAAGATTTTATTTATTTGACAGAGACACACAGCGAGAGAGGGAACACAAGCAGGGGCAGTGGGAGAGGGAGAAGCAGGCTTCCCGCTGAGCAGGGAGCCCGATGCGGGACTCGATCCCAGGACCCTGGGATCATGACCTGAGCCGAAGGCAGACGCTTAATGACTGAGCCACCCAGGTGCCCAAAATGTATGTACTTTCTGACCCACTTATTAAATTTCTAGGAATTTCTCCTCAGATTTATACTCACATCTTTATTCAAATATGTAAATCTAAGGATGTTCATTTTATCATTATTTATAGTGGCAAAAATTAGAATTGGTTAAATGAATTGTGGTTCGTCCTTACAACAGAATATCATGCAGTCTTTAAAAAGAATGAGATGGGGCACCTGAATGGCTCAGTCAGTTAAGTATCCAACTCTTGATTTGGCTATCATGATCTCAGGGTCTTGGGATCCAGCCCTGAGTCGGGCTCCATGCTCAGTGGGGAGTCTGCTTCTCTCCCTTTTCCTTTCCCTCTGCTCCTCCCCTGAGCATGCTCACTTTCTCTCTCTCTCAAAATAAATAAATAAAAATCTTTAAAAAAAATTAAAAGAATGAGATGGGTGAGGGGATGGGGTAACTGGGCGACAGGCATTAAGAGGGCCCATGATGGGGTGAGCACTGGGTGTTACATGCAACTGATGAATTACTAAACTCTACATCTGAAACTAATGATGTACTATGCATTGGCTATCTGAATTAAAAAAAGAATGAGATAAATCTATATGTATGATTTGAAATGATCGCCAAGATACACAGAGTACAGAAAGCAAGATGTTAGAACAGTGCGTATACTGTGCTTATATTTGAATAGAAACAAGGACATACACATATATGTGTGTGAAATTACTCTGGATTGACTCTGGAGAGGTAGATAATACCTGAAATGAGTTGGACATTTACTTTGATTGTCCTTTTACACTGATTGAATCTTACCATATGCTTGTCAAAAATTTTTTGTAAAACTTTAAAATATTTTAAAAGTGAGGGGCACCTGGCTGGCTCAGTCAGATGAGCACATGACTCTTGATTGCGGAGTCATGAGTTTGAGTTCCACGTTGAGTGTAGAGATTACTTAAGAAAAGAAACAGAAAAAAGGAAATATTTTGAAATTGAAATAAAATTAAAACTAACTCACCTTTTCAATTAGGCTACTAGACTTCACCTAGTTTTTATTGGCTTATATAACGGGGAGTTCATTGGTCCACATAATGGAAGTCCAGAGCAAGGTTGGTTTCAGGTTCAGGCTAGTCCAGCCTGACAGGACTGTTATTCCTGTGTTGGTGGGATTCACCCTCCTACTGGCTTCTTTCATGCTGCCTTCACATCTGTGCTCCCTGTTATCCAGAGAAAGAGAATTTCTTTCTGTGATTCTCTTGTATGAACTAGGACAACTCTTTCTCAGAAGATTTTGCATGTTTCTTCTCATTTCTTATTGGCCCAGACTGGTTTATATGTTGCTCCTGAACCAGTCCCTGGGACCAGAGGAATTGTCATCTGCAGATCAGCTTAGGTCTGGGTTCCAGCACCAGTCACCCTAATGAGGGTGATGGCATTACTCTTTGTTCAAAATAACCTTGCTCTGGAACTGGGTGTGACAGTGTCCCCCGGCACACACGTGAAGAGTCATCCTGGTTACCTCAATTAAGATACAGCCAGAAAGTGGAGATGGATATGGGTATCAACCAACAATAACCATTATTCCCACCCTAATCTTCCTTAATGCTGTTATGAAAGTCTTTTCACTGTTGCCTGAACAAAATCATCCCAGTTTATATCAAATCATTGTCAAAGAAAACCAATTAATTTCTCTTCTGCAGCAATAAACGGAATAAAACCTGACAATAATGATCATGATATGTCTTTTGAAGAGATATGACTTACACGAAGCCCTCTCATTTGATACAGAATTGGCTATTTGTTAGATCATCCTATAACTTAGGATATAACCACTGGGGGAATAGTACTATATCCCTCAAGAGTATCAGGCTTGGAGAGACTGTAGAATAAACGTCATCGTGGTTAATGTACAATAATTTACAAACTCCAAAGTGGAATTAATTCATTAGGTTTAACTTTCTCTCACTAGTGATTTGCTACAAAGAAACAATGTAAAAATTATAGAAAGAAGCCCACAAAAAGCCTGACAAATAAGCAACAGAATATTTCCTTGCTAATAACAGGATCATATTAAAATTACTATGGACATTCTGTCTGTTCTAAATCTAGTCCAATTTAGAGTAAATATTGATACTCTCAAGGGAAATAACAGCAATTCTAAAACTTTTGGCTTATCTGTTTTTCATAGTATGCCCAGCAAGAGATGATATTCCTGAAGACCTATATAACGCAAATAAAGCTGAAAGTTTCATGTGTGCCACCTACAAGACAATTATTGTTTTTTTTTTAAGAGTTTATTTGTTTATTTGACAGAGAGCACAAACAGGGGGAACGGTCTGAATCTCCCTGCTGAACAGGGAGCCCAATGCAAGGCTCGATCCCAGAACCCCAGAATCATGACCTGAGCGGAAGGCAGACGTTTAACGACTAAGCCACCCAGGCATCCCAAGACAACTATTGTTTGACTATATTTCAGACTTCAGAGTCTAATCATTTAGGTCCCAAAAAGCCTGATGTTTTCTTCTGGGCTGCATGGAATTCTTCTAGGTAGTTTGCTGGAGTGGTGACTGAAGTGAGTAATGGAGAATTACTTGGAGTGAAACCTGTAATTGTTATGGGTATTTTAAGTGCTGGCTGAATGGATTCAGAGAAAAATTCCATAGTGTGAAGGTTGCTCTACTAAGGGGAACTGCCCTATTAAGAGGATGGCCTGAATCTGAAATATTCTAGCACTTGGTTCATAGATTCTTGGCCATGAGTTTAGGGGTGAGGGGAAATAGACTTGGACCTGGATTTAAAATGCCCTACAAATAAGGGCTTATTAAGTATGGGGCCCTGTAATTGCTCTGTAAGAAAGGAAGCCATTTGGTGGTTTGTATTATTCCACCACATTTTGCAGGTACATGGTTGCAGGTGCATCTTTCAGGTGCATGGTTGAGTGTTCAGTGCAAAGTGTGAGCAGGAACAGATGACACATAAATTATCTTTATCAGTAGCCCCATCACGCCTGAGATAGGCCCGGAGGAAAAAAAAAAAAGATGGTTTATGATTAAATTGTATGACACTACCCCCTAGCAGGCTTAGGGGACAGGAAAAGGCGTAAGAGCTCCTTTGGAATCACTGACTTATCTTTTGGCCAAGAGTATCCTTTATTTGTCTGACTAATGAAAGAAGTTATGTTGCATATGGGACTATTAGATCCCCTAATGAGTCAAATTAGTTCTCTTGAAAGGGTCCCAGTGGTCTTCTCAGTTTGCATCCTGGCACAGCAGAAAGGCCTGGATCCAAGCTTTGTCTCCTGGGACATATAACTGGCTGGAGTTGCATGGGACGACTTCCTTTCTCCCAGATCACACTACTGTCAGAGTTTTTCCAGAGCTCTGCCAAGCATGGACAGTTGTAGGAACAGTTAGCTATATGTTGTGGGAATACTGTCCACAGAAGTCAGCCTCTGACCCTCTGAAAGTTTGCTTAGATGTGTGTCAGACACTGTAGAGACATTAGACTCTGGCTGGTACCAAAGAGGTTGGGACAGTGGAAAAGGCGAGGCCCAGAAGTCTGGCATGGCACTGGCTTTCACAACCAAAACTCACCCCAGTGTGCAGTCTCAGGCTTTCTTCCCTGATGTGTCCTTGCCATGTTGTGGGGGTAATCTGGAGAGCATTTGCCAGGCTTGACTCTTTCGTTTTAAGCAGTTGATTCAGCTGCGCACCAGGTGCGGTACCCAAGGCACACAGCAGCATTTGGGATCAATCACCTCTGATCAAAACCCTCAGTGGGCTTTCATTCAGTCAGATTCCTGCTTTGCTTTCCCATTTGGGTTTTCATTCTCATTCACTTTGGGCTTGACAATATGTTTGGGAGCTCCAGATTCAGACTCTTGGCTCTCCCTCAAGGACTTTGCCTTAGACCTATTCTACAAGATCTCCTTTACTTGTACTTCCTCAAGTATTCAAAAAAAAAGAGTTACCTTGGCAAACCAAATGCTATCCTTTGAAAGGTCTCCTTACAAGGTTAGCCCTTGGCTAGTGTCTGGGAACTTGGATTTGGGAAGTGTTCCCACCACCCTAACTAATAAGAATGGCTCACTGTCCCTAAACTGCTTTGTACCAGTGATGCAGTTAATACCAAACACCTGCTTTCCTCTGGAGTCTGGAATTTTGTGCTAGGCAGAGGGTGCCTGTGTGACCAGCCCCCAGTAAAAACTCTGGGTACTGAGGGTTGCCTGGGTGGCTCAGTTCGTTAAGTGTCTGCCTTCAGCTCAGGTCATGATCCCAGGGTGCTGGGATCGAGTCCCACATTGGGCTCCTTGCTCAGCGGGGAGTCTGCTTCTTCCTCTGCCTGCCACTCCCCCTGCTTGTGCTCTCTCTCTGACAAATAAATAAAGTCTTAAAAAAGAAAAACAAGAGTAGCAAACTTTAAAAAAAATAAAAGTAAAAAACTTTGGGCACTGAGTCTCTAATGAGCTTCTCTGGCAGACAACATTTTACATATCAGAACTCATCACCAGGGAATTAAGTGTGTCCCATGTGATTCCACTGAGAGAGGATTCTTTGAAGCTTACACATGGTTTTATGTGGATTTTGCCCCATGTACCTTTTACCTTGGCTGCTTTTGCTTTGTATTGTTTTTGCTGTAACGAATCATAGCCATGAGTATGATTATATGCTGAGTCCTGAATCCTTCTAGTGAAGCCCTAAACCTGGGGGTGGTCTTGGGAACCCTTGACACATTAGGTAATATACAGAACCCATTAAAAGAAGAGTTGAATGTGAATGATTTTTGGTTTGATTTTTTTTTTTTTAAGATTTTATTTATTTATTTGACAGAGAGAGAGACAGTGAGAGAGGGAACACAAGCAGGGGGAGTGGGAGAGGGAGAAGCAGGCTTCCTGCTGAGCAGGGAGCCCGATGAGGGGCTCAATCCCAGGACCCCCGGATCATGACCCGAGCCGAAGGCAGATGCTTAACAACTGAGCCACCCAGGCGCCCCTTGGTTTGATTTTCTTTCTGAAGAGTTAGGAGTTGGAAACCCTGACTAGACCTGACATTATACAATGTGGTTGGGAGACCCAAAGCATGAAAGCTGAGACTAACCGTATGTGGAAAATTGGCCAATGATGTGGACTTCTCAAAAGACACCTGTTAGGAAAGGTTACATAGAGTACACTCATGAGAGGTCAGTGTGGGGAAGGCCAAGGAAGGTTTGGAAGATTCAGTATGGAGAAAGATGAAGCAGGACCCTCTTTAAACAGAATTCAAGGCCATGTCCCCAAAAAGGGAACAGAGAGACAAGGTCTTATCTCAGTCACACTGACAGAGTAGGTTAAAACCTGAAAGTTTGTTCAAAAAAGAAAAAGAAAACAAGTGTTAGTACAAGGGAAAACTTCTTAAGAAATGCCATCCTTGGGGGACGCCTGGGTGGCTCAGTCGGTTAAGCCGCTGCCTTCGGCTCAGGTCATGATCCCAGGGTCCTAGGATTGATTTCCACATCGGGCTCCTTGCTCGGTGGGGAGCCTGCTTCTCCCTCTGCCTGCCTCTCCCCCTGCTTGTGTTCTGTCTCTCTCTCTGACAAATAAATAAAATCTTAAAAAAAAAAAAAGAAATGCCATTCTTGGGGCACCTAGGTGGCTCAGTTGTTAAGCGTCTGCCTTCGGCTCGGGTCATGATCCCAGGGTGCTGGGATCGAGCCCTGCATCGGGCTCCCTGCTCAGCGGGAAGCCTGCTTCTCCCTCTCCCACTCCCACTGCTTGTGTTCCCTCTCTTTCTGTCTTTCTGTCGAAAAATAAATAAAATCTTAAAAAAGAAGAAATGCCAATTTTGATAAAGCCGTAGTCATGAATTATTTTAGGAGCAAAATGTTCACAAAGAGAAGAGTAAAAAAGGATGGAGGGACTTATTGAGAAGGATTTTCATTTTTCTACCCTATAAAATGCAAGTTGTTTGTGTATTTCTATGGATAGGATAGATTAGATTTAGCACTATTTTTTAAGTACCAAGTATTCAAAAATACGCTACACAAAGCCCTACGAGGCTTCTTCAGATTTCTGTCTCATGGAAAAGCGGGGTTTAATTTGTCAATGAGAAGGCAACCTGATTTTTCTGAGACACAAAATGAGCATGGACTTTGGAATCAGATCACCTGGTTTTGAGTTCCAGGTCCAGTTATTAGCTGTGTGATCTTAGACAAATTAATAGCCTCTTTGTGCTCTGATCATCTCATCTTAAAATGCAAATAATAATTATCATTACTTCCTAGGGTTGTTGAAAGGACTGCCTGAATTAATCCAGGTAAAGAACTTATAGTGCCTGGCATGTGGCACATGCTCAAGAAATTGTAGATGTTATTATTACTGTTATAAGACATGATTACTTTGCTCTTAGAAAATGAATTCATGGGATGTTCTAAATACTTCAGGGCTATCATGTTATGTCCTGATAACTTGTAAAGGACATAAAATAAAACATCTAAGAGTTTAGTTATAAAACGAACAAAAATGAATCACCCAAAGGATAGCTTGAAGACTCAGAAAACTTCAGTGTAACCAGTCTGAAGTTATTAATATAACTTAAAAATGTGTCAATCAAAAAGGTGTTTGTTCATCTGCAGGAGGATAAAACAGTAGGCCTTCAGGTTTTATGACTCCTTAAAAAAAACTGGAGAACCTGATGAAGTGCTGCCAACTTTTGAATTTACCAAAGACTGACATGAGAAAGATCCATCAACTACGACCACCACCATGTCATAAGAGAAAAGATGTTTTGCCACCAAAAAAATAATAAATAGCATATTCTCAGAACAAAGGGAGTCGTTCCCAGAAAGTCTACTATCTAGGGAGATATTTTTTTCTTTTTTCCCCAAAACAGGTGAAAATCTTATTAAAGACAAGCAACCCCTCTTGGACTAGGCCTTGAGATAAAAAAAGAAGAGTCCCAGTGGCAAACATTGGTAATGCCTGTTGTTCAGGGAAAAGGAAGGATTAGGGTTGGGGTTGGGGTCAGGAAAAGGAAGCCATACCTTCTGCCTTTGACCTATTTTTGCTCTCTGCTGCAATACCATTTCAGATGTGAAGATAAAGATGGGAGATTTTAAGCTTTTGAATTTGATCCTGTCACTATGGTTACAAAAGTAAAAGGATAATCGCTATACGTATAACTCATGTTTCCCTTTCTTTGATTTTATGATCCTGAAGCAACCTTCTAAGTTCCAAGCAGTTCTCCCTACAGGGAGAGAATGACTTTACCACACGAACTTTAAAATTTTCTGGCAAGTCACTGAAACAGCTTCTGATGAATTAGCTTTCAATGTAGCTTTATTATAGGGGATGGAATACGCTAAATATGCCTGCAAGGGTGTTGCTGTTTTAATTCTCCTAGTAAATTAATCAATTTGCATTCTGGTGTCAACTTTGGTCTCTTGTAGTTTTTAGCCAACTTGTCCCAGTGTATCAGGGCCTGAAAGTCCTAAGAAGGGAGAAAACGAAATTTCTAAGGTATGGAAGCAGCTGATCTTTTCCCAGACGATACCATATAAGCACCATACCGTTGTCAAGGGTCATGTCTTATCTACTCTGCTGATGTTTACAAGGAACACATAAAGAAGGACAATGGCTTTATTAGCCAAGGGACAAACTGTTGCTGCTGCTGCTGCTGCAAAAAAAAAAATATCCCAAGATACAGGCACTTAAATAGTCTAGGTAAAAGATTCAGGGCTGACCTTGTTATCCTGGTCCATATTAGCAGAGGCCCAGGTTCCATTAGAGACCCAGGTTCTTTCCATCACTTCCCGAGTATTGCCTGAAACTGTAAATGATCCCCATGAAGTGTGTCCTAACCTTCACAAATTTACATTCTTAGGCACACTACGGGTGTGTGCTTAGTTTTAAAAAAATTAGCTCCAAGTTGTTCCTTTTTAAAAACTCTTTTAGGGGCGCCTGGGTGGCTCAGCCATTAAGTGTCTGCCTTCCGCTCAGGTCATGATCCCAGAGTCCTGGGATGGAGCCCACATCGAGCTCTCTGCTCAGCAGGAAGCCTGCTTCTCCCTTTCACACTCTCCCTGCTTGTGTTCCCTCTCTCGCTCTCTCTCTGTCAAATAAATAAATACAATCTTAAAAAAAAAAACCTCTTTTAAATCACATACCTACAAGAGTGTATGATATGTACACGTTTAGTAAAAACATTATTATTTAAAGAATAAAATGATCACCTGGATCTATCACGAAGGTTAAAAAACAGAATTTTGCTAATAGCTTTGCAGACTCCTGTGTGTCTCTCCCCAGTCACCCCACCTCCTCTTCCTCCCAATCAAAGGTAACCTCTGTATTGTAATTGGTGTTAATCATTCTCTTCCTTTAATATCATTTTACTACATATGTATGTATTCATACAAAGAAATACTTTGTTCTGCCTGTTTTGAGCACTCTATAAAAGTAATTTTTCTTTTGTGATTCACTCAACATTGTTTTTGAGGGTCATGCATGTTAATGAGAGCAGTGATATTGCGTTCATTCTCACTGCTAAAATGACATTCCATTTTATGCATACAACACAATGTATTTCCTTGTTCTGTTGGATATTTGCATTGTTTTCAGTTTTTTGCCACTGGGACAATAGTATTATGATCTTTCCTGCACAGGGCTCCTGATGAACATATAGATGCCTTTCACAGGGCTGAATATTTAAGAGTGGAATTACTGAGTTTGTGCAACTTTACTGAGTATTGCTAAGGAATTTCCCAGTGTTGTTGACCTAATTTATACTCCTAGCTATGTAAGAAAGCTCCTGTTCCTCCATCTCTTCACATGATTTTAATATGCATCTCATGTTTATTAATAAGATGCCTGTTTATATCTTTTACTTTTTTATTCTGCTGGCTGTTGATATGTTTCATGTTGATTTGTAGGATTTTAAAAACATATTGTGGTGGGGCGCCAGGCTTGGCTCAGTTGCTGTACCGTGCGACTCTTGATTTCAGGTTTGTGAGTTTGAGCTCCACATTGGGTGTGGAGATTACTTAAAAATAAAAATAAATATATATATAGTGGATATTGATCCTTTGATGGTTTGGTGTGTTGCAAACATCTTTTCCCAGTGGCTTGTTTTTTTTTTTTTTTTAAAGATTTATTTATTTATTTATTTGACAGAGAGAGCGAGCGAGCGAGCGCGCGAGAGCAGGAACACAAGCAGGGGGAGTGGCAGAGGGAGAAGCAGGCTTCCCATGGAGCAGGGAGCCCGACGCGGGGCTCGATCCCAGGACCCTGGGACCATGACCTGAGCTGAAGGCAGACTCTTAAGGACTGAGCCACCCAGGCGCCCCCAGTGGCTTGTTTTTTCACTTTCTATTTGTTATAGTTTTATGAACAGATGTTCTTAATTATAATACTGTTGAATGTATTAATAGTTTTCTTTATTGTTTGTGACTTGTTAAAAAAAACGCTTCCTTATTCCAAAGATACTCTTCCACATTTTCTTTTAATAGCTTTAAAATTTTGTCTTCTATACGTAAGTCTTTTGTTCATCCGGAATTGATTTTTGTGGATGGTGAGGTAGGAAAGGTGAAGAAAAGCAGAGATAAGAAAAAACATCTTTAATCCTACTTTTTGTTTTCCTATGCATATATGTATACACTTAATACAATACAAATTGCAAAATGTTGCAAGAACAGTTTTGTATCTTGATTTTTAAAATATTTTATTTATTTATTTGACAGAGAGAGAGAGAGAGACACAGCGAGAGAGGGAGCACAAGCAGGGGGAGTGGGAGAGGGAGAAGCAGGCTTCCCGCGGAGCAGGGAGCCCGATGCGGGGCTCGATCCCAGGACCCTGGGACCATGACCTGAGCCGGAGGCAGACGCTTAACGGCTGAGCCACCCAGGTGCCCCTGTATCTTGATTCTTTTCACTTAACATTATATTATGGGAATTTTCCTATACTACTAAAACTTCTTAGGAAACAATATTTTAAATGTTTTGATAAATGTCCATGTATATATAAATTAGAATTAGGTTTGTCTGTGAGTGACCCAAACCGCAAGATAACAGTGGGTTAAACAAGACCAAAGTTAAATTCTTTCTCCCATATAAGTCTGGCGGTGAACAACCAAGGCTATTGTGATGGCTCTACTAGGGTATACTTGGGCACTACTTTTATCTCTGTTCTGTCACTCCTCAGGAATAGCCCTTGTGCTCATGGTCTAAGATAGCATGCCAACTCTCACATCTACATCCCAATCAATAGGATGAAGGAAGAAGGGACAATTTTATATACCAAGTGCCTCCAGAACTTCGTTATATTGCCATACACAGATGCAACAGAAACTGGGAAATTTAGTTTTGATGCTACTGGCCATGTCTCCAGCTAGAAATTCTATTATCCTGGAAGAAGGGAAGAACAGATATCGGGGGACAGTGTTCTACAGTATATATGTAACAGAATATATTTAGTCTAGTCCTTCCTTTTTGTATGTTTTTGTTTTTCCCTCCCCCATTTATAAGTAGCACTTCTATGAACATAACCCTCTATGATTATTTCTTTCTGATAGATTTCTAGGGTTACAACTATGGGTCAAAGGGTATGGTTTTTTTAAGTGCTTCTCAAAAAAAATTGGAGCAATGGATAAATGTATTCTCAATATATGCTTGACCAAAATTTGTACAGAGTATGACTAAACAACATTTCATTGTATTTGTTATTGTATTTCAAGATTCATTTCCCTAAGGGATGAGTACTTAGTGTAGAAAGTCATCGATTAGGCTGGGGCTTCAGCTCAACCCACTGGTCATTTTCTTATTGTCTGGTAATAGAAAATGGGAACTGTAAGCTAACAAGAATCGGCAACGAGTTTGGATTAGGATTGTAAGTCTACTGTATACCTATATATGGAGGGAGTCTGCCTCAATAACAAGAGAAGAAGGGGCAGCAACTTTTCTTTCTCTAAAACTCTTGCTGCCAAGTAGTCATCTTTAATGTATGCATGTTCCTGACTTGATCTGTATTTTTTTAGATTTATTTAATTTATTTATTCGAGAGAGAGAGAGCACATGAAAAGAGAGAGGGGCAGAGGGAGAGGACTGCAAGCTGACGCTGTGCTGAGCACAGAGCCAGATGTGGGGCTCCGTCTCACAACCCTGAGATCATGACCTGAGCCGAAATCAAGAGTCAGATGCTTGACTGACTGAGCCACCCAGATGCCCTGATCTGTATTTTTAAAAATTATTATACCTCACTATGTGTTTATAGGATTGTTCTAAGTTTGTGTTGTTGCTGGAAAGAAAATCCATAGCTTTATTAACTGAGGCTCTCTACATGCTTTCCTTCTGACTATAGGTCTTACGTAGAAACTAAATGGGGAAGCATTTTTTTTTTTAATTAAGGAGGAAGAATCCCAGGGATTGTTCAGTAATAACCCCCAAACTATCACCTATCAGTACCCACTTCTTCAATTCAGTCTTTTTACTGTTTCCCCTTAGGATTTAAACATACTCAAATGTCTTTCCTCTTTAAAACGAAAACAAGTAAACAAAGGCCTCCCTTGGCATTTACTTCCCTCTAAATTCTCTTTCACTTCATAGGCCAAGTTTCTTGAAAAAGCAGACAGTATTCACTGTCTGAATTTCTCCATTTTGCCATTGGTCATTCTCTCCTCGATCTACCGTGATCTGACCCCACGTGATCTGGCCCCACCGTTTCACTACATCTGCTCTCCCTTACTAAAGCCAACAATACCTCTTAGTTGCAAGAGCCTATAAAGACTAAGCTTTTTGCACTTATCTTATCACTTACATGATAATAACTGGCACTGTGAAATATTCCCTCCTTGAGGGTAGGGGGATGGGTTAGCCTGGTGATGGGTATTGAGGAGGGCACGTTCTGCATGGAGCACTGGGTGTTATGAACAAACAATGAATCATGGAACACTGCACCAAAAACTAATGATGTAATATATGGTGATTAACATAACAATAAAAAAATTAAAAAAAAAAGAAATATTCCCTCCTTGAACTTCTCTCTTGCTTTGACTTCTTTGATATTGCTCCTTATTTCTTTCCTCCTCTGGACCCTCCCTCTCAGTTTCCATAAACTTTAATTCTTCCACCCACTTCTTAGGGTGTTCTCTGGAGTTTCATCATCACCCATGTTCCCTTATTTTTAACTTTTTTTAATTAAAAAAATTTTTTTCTTAAGTAAACTCTACCCCCAACATGGGGCTTGAACTCATGACCCCAAGATCAAGAGTTGCAGGCTGTACTGACTGAGCCAGCCAGGCACCCCAACCGTGTTCCTTTAAAATGTTCATAATGATCCCATCTACACCCATGACTTACTTTACCATCTCTTAGCCCATGACTTCCAAATATGTATCTCTAACTTGGATTCTCCATCTGGCCAACTGCTCCTGGACACATCCACTTCAAACTCAACATAATCCAGTTCGTCATATTGGGAAATGGCACTTTCAACCATTCAGTCACCCAAGCCAAAAACCTGGGGCTCTACCTAGATGACTTCTCTTTCAAGTCTTCTTCAACTTCAGAAGTAACTGGTATTATCAGTTTTGCCTCCCAGATATCTTTCATACCTGTCTCTTTTTCTCTATGCCCGCTGTCACTGCCAGCATGATTAGTTCCTGGGCATCTTTTATGCCTTAGTTTTACCTCCTATGGCTATGGCTCTCAATATTCACTGTGTAGCAGAATCATTTGAAGAAATTAAAAACAATTTCAAATGCTCTATGACTTACTCCAGAAGCTACTTGTGGATGAGGACTGAGCTTTGGTATTTTGAAAACGGTTTAACATGCATTTGGGATTGCAAACCACTGCTTTATACTCTTTACAGATGAATTTGGCCAAATGTAGAAGTAATCTGACCAGGAAATATCAGAGTGATTGAAGGCTACCGAAATTATGGCACGGGCCTCTGGTAATTATCTCTTTAAACAAAAACAAACAAAGCCAAAAATCTCTATATTTTTGTTATAGTTGATATATGGGATATTGACATCTTTTTTTTTTTCCCATTCAGTTTAAGATATTCCTGGTTCTTGGTACGATGAACAACTTTCGGTTGAAACATGGATGTTTGGGTATTATTCTACCCTGGGTCTTATTTAAACCACCTATTTTAGCTGGCTTTTTCTGACAGTGCCCTGGAAAAGGAATAGAGGGGGCATTGTCTATGTTAATGGGACATAAGTGTAGAAGTCAAGGTTCCCCATTCTGCCCATGTTGACATTGATGGGGTAGGGGTGTGGCTCCTCATTACTGAGGAGCTTGGGTAGCAGTTCAACTCCCCACTAGGCTTCCACTGATACTTCCCTAGCTGAAAGGGGTGGGAGATCCTCATTACTGCCCCCCATGTGCTCTTCACTGGCACCATAGTGGGGATGCTTGGCCTCCTTATACCAGACAGTGAGGAAAGTCCTTACTCTCCAGTAGGCCCCTCCTCTCTCTCAGCAAGGAGCAGGAGGGGTGTCTCATTACTGTCAAGTAGGGGTGGAAGTCCAGGCTCCCCACATAGTCTCCAATGGCACTGTGAGGAGAGAGATGGGGCATATGTGTAGAGGGGGTACTTGTTAAAACTCAGCAGTGGGATATAACTCTTGGCCCTCTACTTGGCTTTCTCTGACATCACACCAGCAGGATTGAGGTATAGGGGGATTGGGGTGTTAGGATGTTGGGGTGTTTCATTATAGCCTATAGAGAGTGCAAGTCTAGGCTCCTCACTTGGCCTTTCCAGGCATGGGTGGGGGCAATAGGTTTTTATTGTGTGGTGTTTGTCTATAGCAGAGTAGTTATTTTGTAAAAGTGATGTTTTGGTAGGCTGCCCCTTTCTCATCCTCTGGCTAAAGAGAGTAGCCTTTTATCGGGGCAGTTCTGTCTCCCCACAAAAAAAATGTCCTGGCATTTAAAAAAAAATATTTTATCTATCCATTTGACAGAGAGAGACAGAGAGGGAGAGAGCACAAGCAGGGGGTGCAGCCGAGGGAGAGGGAGAAGCAGACTTCCCACTGAGCAGGGAGCCCGATGCGGGGCTCAATCCCAGTATCCTGGGATCATGACCAGAGCCAAAGGCAGATGCCCAACCAATTGAGCCACCCAGGTGCCCCGCCTCTTGGCATTATTAGGTTTCTAGCTTTTGGCTTCTCTAGTATCCAGTAGGGGAACTTAAGGCCAAACAAAAACCCAAGTACTTACCTCTGTCTCTGGGTCCTGAGGTCCCTAGCTAGTATGCCGTTTTTTTCTCCACCTTTTAGAGTTTCTTAAATTTGTTTTATATATAATGTCCAAAGTTTTTAGTTGTACTTATTGGGAGAGATAGAGAAAAATATATTTATTCCATCTACCCAGAAGCAGAAGCAAAGAGGCTGTAATGTGTTGAAACACGATTTCAAACAAAACTACATGGCAGAGATCTAGAGAAAAGCTACAATGCCCTTCAAAGATATCAGGAAGGCAATCAAATAAACCCAGCCATGGGCAGTAACAGCCTTTGCAAACACAATAATATCTACAAGCACCTTCAAATTGTAATTACTTAAAAAATTATAATGTTTATTATAAACTTCTATAAAAATCTCAGAGCCTTAATATATGAATCAGTAAAGGGCTTCTGGGAGAAGATATTAAACTACATGATGTAGGGATATGGAGAAATTGTGACTTATCCCCTGGTCCTGGTTGAGCAAAAGAATCAAATTTTCAATGCACTCATTCCTTATTCAAAGCCATCACATTAGTTTTTTTTAAAAAAAGCACAAATTAAAAAGATCTCATGCTCAGCTTTAGTTCTACCTGCTCTTCTTTCTGAGCTCCTTTTCCCTTCCAGTCCTAGGAAAACGCTGCACATAGGAAGCAACCTTTTGTAAAGAAATACTCATTTTCCAAGAAAAGATCTCTATAAACAACCTAGAGAAACAAAAAACAGTAGCTCACAATAAAAATGACAAAAATAATCTGATTGGATATAAAATCTCAAGAGGACGGATATAAAGTTTAGGAGCTGGGAGATCAAATGATATGTTGTCCTGTGTTGTAAATAGCTCTGCTATGTAGGTTGACATAGTTGAAAGGCAGAGCACATTTCAGCAGTTAATTATAGAAATCCGTAGGGCTACATTTATTGATTGCAGGAAGTCTATTCCAGCTAAAACCCAAATAAACTGGGGAGAGAAGATCAGGTGAGACATTCTCCAGAAACCAATTAAATAGGTTTGGATGGGAACCCAAATCTAGGAGACTGTCCCAATGCTGAAATAATTTTTCTCCTTCCTTTCTTTCTCTTTCTTTCTTTCTTTTCTTTTCTTTCTTTCTTTCTTTCTTTCTTTCTTTCTTTCTTTCTTTCTTTCTTTCTTTCTTTCTTTCTTTCTTTCTTTCTTTCTTTCTTTCTTTCTTTCTTTCCTTCCTTCCTTCCTTCCTTCCTTCCTTCCTTCTTTCCTTCCTTCCTTCCTTCTTTCCTTCCTCCCTCCTTTCCTTCCCTCACTCCTTTCCATCCTTCCTTCCTTCCTTCTTTTTGGTTGGTATAGAATAGAGGGCTGGAGTGGAGAGACAGCCAAAGAAGGGAGTTGTTTTTGTACCAGTTACAACCGTGAACCTTGAACTCTGTACTAGTTCCTGGAAACATTGCTAGTCTACTCAGAAGCATGAAAGAACCTGCTTGGAAACTATCCAATTCCTTTCCTTTTGGCACTTCCAACTCCATGAGTGACTGGGCAAAAGTAAAACATAAGGTCAAAGTCAAATCTGTTGATTCTGCAACTCTGATTAAAAGGTTGGGTGAGCACAATCTAGGCAAGTGAATAAGTTGAATAAATTTGGGGGGCGGTGGACACCTTGGAATTTCTATTGCCCTAGACATTCCTCACTGTTTTTCCTCCTATACTACCTTTCTGCAAAGGTTGCAAGTCTTGCTTTGGAATGCGCAGGGCTCACAACCCTTTGATGGGGTCAGTGGAGATGGGAAGCCTTGCAATTATTGCCAAAGCGTTCAGAGATTCAAATATGTACACTAAGCACAGACAGAAGAATGAATAAATCTCTCTCTCTCTCTGACACACATACACATATTTTTTGGATTTTCTTTTTTTAATAATTTTTATTGTTATGTTAATCATCATACATCATTAGTTTTTGATGTAGTGTTCCATGATTCATTGTTTGTGCATAACACCCAGTGCTCCACGCAAAATGTGCCCTCTTTAATACCCATCACCAGGCTAACCCAACCCCCTACCCCCCTCCCCTCTAGAACCCTCAGTTTGTTTTTCAAAGTCCATCGTCTCTAATGGTTCGTCTCCCCCTCCGACTTACTCCCCTTCATTCTTCCCCTCCTTGGATTTTCAATTATCTTTAGTTTTTGCTTACAAAATGCAGAATTTTCAAACATTAGAGAAATATATACTGGAATAGAGTTCTGTGTAATTCTACCCATCAAAGAGAACAATGTTACCAATCTGTTTTCCTACTGTTTTCCAAATTTATGGACAAACTGTTGTGTTAAATAAAATGAAATGAATTTCAAAGTTATTACATTTATGGTAGATTTTTGTTGTTTTTCAATGAACAGACGCTAAAAATACAAATACTAACATTAGGAGATCCACGTATTATTGAAGTCCCTATGGGTCCCTATACTTAGACCAGGAATTTTTGCTTTTGCATAAAAATTACAGCAGCTGCTGCCAAAGTTTCGTTCCTGTCTGCACGGAGGCAGCACATGCAGTTACACCTTCCAAGGGGGCGGTTCTGGAGGGTCAGGCGCTCGTTGGTGTCGGTAGTGATTGGCAGCCACCGCCTCCCGCACAACCGCGGCGTTTTGATAAACAACTGGACTCCCGCCTGCAGTCGGTAGCCGGGGGAGGAGCTTGGGGGTGGGGCCAGGGCGCTTGATGTGGGTGGGGTTCGAAGAGGCTTCCTATTGGTGGTTAGCGAAGTGCGGGGACCTGAGAATCCTGATTGGTTTAGTCCCCTATCCGTCAGGGGACCGACGACCTCTGTCTGGCCGGGCCGCGCCTCTCCGCGGCGCGCTCCTCCTGTCGTCGGTGGGTGCCCGCTCCGAGGTGCAGAGCGCGTGCGCGCGCGGCCCCACGCCACGGTGGATCCTGCCGGCTTTGCGGCGCACGCTCGCAGGCAGTGGGTGAGCGGGGAGCCGCGGAGGTCACCGCGGGGAGGCGGGGCGGGGGCAGCATGGCAGCCTCCTTACGGCTCCGTGGAGCCGCCTCCGGCCTCCGGTATTGGAGCCGCCGGCAGCACCCGGCAGCGGCCAGCCTTGCAGCGGGTAAGGACCTCGCGCCTTCTCCCCCCGTCCCTCCTCCGACTACCCGCCTCTCGCGCCCTGACGGCCTAAGACGTGTTTTCACGGGAGGCGCTGCGGTCGGGTCGGGGCTTAAAACCCCCAATTTTGGCTGGTCCCAAGGCCTGGCCTCTTCTGCGGCTCCCTCTCGCACAGCTGGTGCTTCCCTCCGCCCCGCCCCCGTTAACCCTGTCCGGGATCCAGATGAATGGCTTTCAGCGTCTTTTTCGGGACTTAGGAAGGGGTGGGAAGAGCTTGGGGTAAGGGAGGAATATTGGGCTCCGGGGCGTGCTTCTTTGGAGTTAGGGCTCCGAGGGCAAATTGGAGGGCCCAACTCCAGGGGCGACCCGGCACCTATGCCTGCGACTCCTAGGTTTACAGCGCTGGCTGACCTTTCAGCGTCTCCAGGGATGCACCCTGGTGGGCGTGCCATCGGGCAGTGGGGCTTGGTTTTTGTTTTACCACCTTAATCGCGTAGGATGGTCTTCCACAAGTGGTCGTCTGTACAAACCATTGGACAAGTCATTCCAGTAAAGTTTTAAATCACCCTTGACCCGCAGAACTTGCCTCCTCCGCCCCCTCTTTCTTTGTAACTGTGCTACCTGAAGATGGCACTTCTGTCAGATTGTTAACCAAGGCACTTTCAGCGTCCTCAAAACTGTGGCCTGAAGCTATCCTGTTCCTCCCCGCATACCGTTATAAGTTATGGAAGCCCCCCATCGACTTAGGAAGAGGCAGTTTTTAGATCCACAGAGATCTAATCTTTGTCATTTTTCCAATGAAGAACCTGAGGCCTCTTGGCTGAATGAATCAGGGTATCTCATCAGGATCTAGAAGGTAGTTCTTGATTCTTCCTCATTCCTGCAGTTGCTACTACACCAGCATTCCTCTTTAATTGAAATACTGGTTGATTTATGGGGACATTGGCATTGTCTTTTTGTAAAAGCTTGAGAGTTGTAACAATGCACTATTGAGCAGTTTCATACTCAGAATTTTTAAAATACCTTGGTATTAATATTTTTCTGATCACGTAAAAAAAACCAAACAAACAGCCACGCTGGGAATTTCGTGCTTAATAGCTTCCCTTCTTCCCCACTCAGTAATACCTAAGCAGAAGAGTGAGTTTCCTCTACTGGCTTAGGCTCCATGTGATGCAAGAGAACAGATGTCTGCTACACAATCACAGTAAAAAGATACAAACTCACAGATTCTGCTAAACCAGTTTTCACATGAATGTGCTATTGTTTCAGTGTTGATTAGCCAGGGAAGACATCTGTGCTATTTAGAGGTTTTACAAGGTGTTCTAATGATATTTTAATGAACCTTGGATGTACCCATTAGAATTATGAAAGTAATCTTTCAGTTCATGCTGGAAGGGCCTGAGGCCTAAGACTATGGTAGTTGCCTCTCAATGGGAGGAGCCTACCTCAGAGTGCTGGTTAGACTACTTTCGCATATAATCTTGTTCTTTGGGTTCTTTGACCCAAAGATGTATGGATATAGATTTATGATAAATTTTAAATATTTCATTTTGTGATGATTGCTTAAAACACTTCAACAATCGTTTTTACTTGGTGGAATTGTTTAGATGTTTCTGTGAATTTTAGTTTACTAAATTTACTTTTGCATTAACTTTTTGGCATTGGAGTCTTAAAAAATAAAAAAAAATTACATGCAAATCTAGAGTCTAGGGACTGAAAGAACCATGTTCAAATAGTAACATTATTTAGTTTTCTGAATTCTGTGGGGTATTTGTCTCCATCATATGTTTAGGTTGTTTATATCATATGGATGATACTATTATAAAGATCCATACAAATATTTACTAAAAAAAGAGCGAGAGAGAGAGAAACCTAAGGGTTGCTGGTTAATAGCATACCTTAATTTTAAAAATATTAAAAGCATCAAAAAGGAAAAATATAAGAAATATTAAACTCCACATATATTACTATTTCATCACCATTTGTAAAAAGTTTTGTATTTTATCTTAAAAGGTAATTAGATTTAGTTTAGACTTCTTTAAACTGACAAGAAAAAATCTACAATTATAGGCCCTTTGTATTCATTGTGACTCATCAATATGTACATGGAAAAATAATTTGTATCACATCATGTTAAAATGACCACCCAACCAAAGGTGGGATGGGAAAATTAACCAGAATCATGTACAGAAATGGGAATAACATTTTTATGGCCCTTTTTGTGTATATGAAACCTACTTTCAAAGCAATGCATAGTATAAATAAAATACATAAAAGAAAGAAAAGTAAATAAATAAAATACGTGGCAATTTTTTTCCTTAACATTAGCCTCTAGGGTTGCACATGAAGCTCTGAAAAGCTGCATATATGGTCCTCGGACCAAAAGTTGACCTTAGACTTGTGAAATTACATAAGGAGAATATTTATTTCTGAAATAACTTGACTCAAGTTACCCTTAGTTTGGTAATTCTTAATATTAAAGCAGATAGAATACAGATGACATAATATTATGTAATAAAATAGGATAAAATTTGTGTATACAGTATAATCTCAATATAATGAGAAAATGTACTTAAAAGACTGGCAGGGCTATGCAAAATGCTAATAGTGATGATTTTTGTGTAGTGAGATTAACTTTTTCCCTTATGATGACATATTTTCCAGTTTTCTACAATTTTTGCACTTTGATATTTAGAGTAGCCTGGTTTTTGGTAACACTACATGTTACCAAGATATGGATAACTTTGCCCCTGTCTCATTGGAGAAAAAGGACATAACCTATAAACTTACACCTATAGATTTAGAATTTAATTTTGCCAAATTTTCAAGCTAGTTTCTTTACCAGTCAACCGGTGTCACCTTTGTATTGTGTTGACTGATTTCCTGTCTGCTTGATTTTAGGTATCATCTGATTCTATTTCTGCACATTAATTGTGGGGCTTACTTAAAGGAAAATGTATTAAGTTTGAAAGCTTTTAGTGTAATAATTCTATTATACTTATTTGAATTTCTGCCTCTTTGGGAGCATATTCTATATTGTCCAAGAACTCCTGATGCTTCACCTTAAAAAGAGCTCTGTTTTTTCAGATAGAGAGCATCCTTTAAAATACGCTGTATCCCTTTTTCTAACACTCTGGCTCTTCTTACCTTCTAGACAAAATGGGCATTTTGCATAGGACTACACAAGTACCCCCATACTGCTTCTTGACTACTGATAGTAAAAGTAGTAAATACTTAATGACCTATCATGTGCCAGGCACTCCTCGGCACTTGACGTATATTATCTCAAGGAGTCATTAAGTATCTTTAAGTAACCTGAAGTAGTGACTCTTCTTGATAAAACTTAACGTCTAGGGAAGTTAAGTAACTTGTTAGTTCAGGGGCATACATCTAAGAAGTGACCTTGCCTTGAAAGGAACCTAGGTCTTGTATATGGCCATCTTTCAGAGAAGTTCTTAAATATTATCACCATCAGTAAAAACTCTCTTCTCTCTTGACATTAAATCATCTAATTATACTACCCTTTCTCTATCTTTGCCACAAGCAAAAATGAAATGAACAGCTGAGCCTAAACTGAGCCCATCATTAAAAGACTTTATCTTCATTGATTTTCATATTGGCCCACCCAAAGCTGGACCTCAACTTTAACAACATCAGCACTCTACTTCCAAGATCTCATTGCTAGGAATTGCTATACTGCCAATATTTCAAAAGCTGAACTAGACTTCTGGCTTGGTTTTTTTTTTTTAATTTTTATTTTATTTATTTATTTGGCAGATAGCACAAGTAGGCAGAGTGGCAGGCGGAGGGAGAGGGAGAAGCAGGCTCTGCTGAGAGATACAATGAAATACAATGAAATATTATGCAGATGTTCAAAAGAATGTGTTATCTAGAAGTATAATGAAAAAAATCTCCAGGATAGGTTATTAAGTGAAAAAAAGCAAGATGAAGAGCATTATATGTAATAACATATGGTATATAAGGAAAAGAATATATATGCATTAACTTTTACTGATTTCTGTAAGAATACATAAGAAACAGTAGTTACATCTAGAGAGTTGGACTGATGGGTCAGAGTTAAAGAAAAGACTTTTTTATAACTTTTGAGTTTTTACCGTGTGCATATAACTTTTTTTTTGACAAAGAAGGAATTCTTTTTTTTTTAAAAGATTTTATTTATTTATTTGACACACAGAGCAAGAGAGAGAGAGAGAGGGAGAGAGCACAAGCAGGGGGAGCAGCAGGCAGAGGGAGAAGCAGGCTTCCCGCTGAGCAGGGAGCCCGATGTGGGGCTCGATCCCAGGACCCTGGGATCATGGCCTGAGCTGAAGGCAGCGGTTCGACCAACTGAGCCACCCAGGTGCCCCTGCATATAACTTTTGCAACTACTTTTATAATAAGATAAAATACATGAATTGGCACACAGTGAGTGTTTACTAATGTTACATGAGTGAATGACTAGAGAGAGCTTTCATCAAGTTGACATATGGTGGTAAGTCAGTTCTGAAGCAATCACAGAGTAAAGATGGTGATAAAGTGGATCCAGCAAAGTGGATCCACAACCATTAACATTGCAGGTTGACTCTCCAGTATCCTTCCTCCCAGACCCAGAGGCAAGTTCCAAATAGCCTACACCAATCATGGTCATGCTGTCTTCTCTGCCCCTGACAGATTCCACAGACTGGCAGCCTTAAGTAAACGATGTGGAAATGCTGTGGGTAATCTGAATATGTAATAAGGAATGAACTAGAGATTAATAAAAGGATTGTATCTAATCCCCAAATTTCCTTGACTATCAGTAGTAACATTACTTAAGTGGCAGCCAGGAGGAACATAGACCACAGACAACAGAAGCTACCCAGAATAAGAGCAGGAAGTGGAGAAACGCTATCAAAGGCATCACTAAAATTCCTGATTATAAATAAGTCTGAAGTCTGAGCTGGAGACAGATAAACCTAGAGAGGGACTTAATGAAATGAGAAAGCAGAAAAGTATGTCTGTGTATTTGCCGGGAGGGGAGGGGGATAGGGGGTCAAAGGACCAAGTGTAATGATGATGATATACAGCACATCGGTTAACAAAACGGGGGCAGGGGGTGGTGTAATACTAACCAGAAGGCTAGGGGTGCCTGGGTGGCTCAGTGGGTTAAGTGGCTGCCTTCGTCTCAGGTCGTGATCCTGGGGTCCTGGGATCAAGCCCCACGTGGGACTCCCTGGTCAGTGGGGAGTCTCCTTCTTCCTCTCCTTGTGCCCCTCCGCTCCACTCCTGCACCCTCTCTCTCTCAAATAAATAAATCCTTTTTAAGAAAAAAATAAAGCATACAATTTGATGAGTTTTGACATATGTCTATACTTGTGAAACCATCACCACAATCAGGATTGTGAACATATCCAACATGCCTCCAAATTTCTTCCTGCCCCTTCATATACACAAATATTTGTGATTATGTATTTTTACACTGGATATAGATTCCTACCTTGACAGTTGTTGTTTCAGTACTTTAAAGATGATGCTCTGCTGTGTTCTCAGTTGCTTTGTTTCTGACAGGAAATCTGCCTTATCTTTGCTCGTCTGCATATAATGTCTTTTTCTCTGGCTGCTTTTGAGCATTTTGATTATGATGTGTCTTGGTATAGTTATGTTTATGTTTCCTGTGTTGGGGTTCATTGAGCTTGTAGTATGGTGGGGCGGTTTATAGTTTTCATCAAATTTGGACATTTTGGGCTGTTATTTCTTCATGTATTTTTTTTTTTGTCTCTACTTCTCACTTCTCTCATTTGATAACTCCAGTGACATGTGTATCTGGCTAGTTGAAGCTGTCTCACAGCTCACTAATGTTCTTTTTATTCTTTAGGTTGTTCTCTCTCTGCATGTTGTTTTGGATAGTTTCCATTGCTATGTCTTTAAGAGCACTATTCCTTTCTTCTGCATTATCTATTCTGCTTTTAATCCAGTGTGATTTTCGTCTTACATATGTTCGTTTTCATCTTATGAAATTCAATTTCGGGTCTTTTTTGTGTTTTTCATATCTCTACTTTCGGAACATACAGACTACAGTTATTATAGCTTTTAATATCCTTGTCCCAGGAGCCTGGGTGGCTCAGTTGGTTAAGCGACTGCCTTCGGCTCAGGTCATGATCCTGGAGTCCCGGGATCGAGTCCCGCATTGGGCTCCCTGCTCAGCGGGGAGTCTGCTTCTCCCTCTGACCCTCGTCCCTCTCATGCACTCTCTCTATCCTTCTCTCTCAATAAATAAATAAAAATCTTTAAAAAAAATAATATCCTTGTCCCCTAATTTTAACATCTTTGTCGGTTTAGAGTTGGTCTCTTCTCCTTTTTGACCTCTAAATGCTGATGTTCCCTTGGGCTTTGTTCTTCAGTCTCTTTTACTCTCATTTGGCAATTTTATCAACTGCCACAATTTCAGTTCTCACCTTAAAGCAGATTGTTGCCAAATATGTGTCTTTTTTTCTCATCCTATCTTTGAGATGATCATAATTGGTTATAATATTTCTAAGTCTGTGGGACATCTTTCAGCTCACTGACAGTTCACAGTTACTTTATTTAAAATGGAGATAGCTCTCTTTCTTGATTTCTCCACTTAGGTTATTGATAGCACTATTTTCTTGCTGTCATCTTTGATCTTTCCCTTATTTTAGCCCAGAATCCAATCTATTGCTATGTCCTTTTCCTTCTGCCTTTGAAATTTTTCGTATCTGTCTTTTCCAAGGCCACCACCTTTTATTAACTATGACCTTAATTGTGAACTGAATGTTTTGCCCCCCTCTTTTATATGTTGAAATCCTAACCCCCACTGTGATGGTATTAGGAGGTAAGGCCTTTGGGAAGTAATTAGGTTATGAGGGTGGAACCCTCACAAATGGGATTAGTATCCTTATAAAAAGAGAGGAGAACTTACCCTCTTGTTCTCTGCTCTCCGCCATGTGAGGGTATAAGAAGATGACCATATACAAGCCAGGAAGTGGGTTCTCACCAGACACTGGATCTGTTGCCACCTTGATCTTCGATTTCCCAGCTCCCAGAGGCGGGAGATATAAATGTTTGCTGTTTAAGCCACTCAGACTATGGTATATTTGTTATAGCAGCTCAAATAGACAAAGAGAGACCTATGGTAGTATTACTGTTACTTTTATATTAGTCTTTATATTAGTCTCAGTGGTTTATTTTTATTGTTAGTCTTGCCAGAGGAGACATCTAGAAAAATGTTGCTAAGGCTGTTGATGTCAAAGAGATTGCTGCCTGTGGCAGTACCTCTTCCTTACAAAATATAGTCAAATTGTTTAGCATGCTTTCCAGTCTTCCACGTTATGGTTTTCTTTTCTTTTCTTTTCTTTTTTCTTTTTTTCTTTAGATCTGTCCATCCATGTTAGAGAGAGAGCACCCAGTGGGGAGTGGCAGAGAGATGGAGAGAGAGAATCTCAAGCAGATTCCCTGCTGAGTGTGGAGCCTGTCACGGGCTCCATCCCTAGACTCTGAGATCATCACCTGAGCTGAAATCAAGAGGTGGATGCTTAACCGACTAAGTCACCCAGGCACCCCACATTGTTTCTTTCAGTCTTAATTCATGTTGTTTTGTTTCTTTGTGGATCCTCTAGGAAGAATGAAGGGCAGTGTCATATAGTGGTTAAAAGTGAAGAACCTAGAGTCATATTGGCTGGATTTGAATCTTGGCATTGCAGTTTACTATAGTCTTGGGCATTTTATTTAAATTCACTAAGTGTCCGGGCTGTCTGCTGAAAGGAGGCTTAATGATAGAATATGATGACAGTGCTATTTATAAAGTGCTTAGTAAGTATCTGGCATGTAGTAAAATTGCCAAAAATAATTTTTACTGTTATATATTTTTTCTTGGCTTTCCTATTTCCTTGCATATACTCATATTCTTTTTTATATGGAGTTCCCTTCCTTCCTGCTCTCCTTCCCATTTGAAATCCTAGAATACTCAGGTCATGTGCTACCTTCTTTAAGTGCTTAAACCAGATGAATTCTCCTTTATGTCAGCATTGTTTTTTATACTTATATTCAATTTTATTGTATTAGTATTTGTGTACATAGTTTATTTCCACTTGGATTTTAAGCTTGTTGACAGCAAGGACTGTATGTCATTGTGTCTTCTGTGGCATCTGGCACGGTACATAATAGTTGTTTCATATTTGTTGAATGTGTGAATGAATTGTGGTTCTACCTTGCCATACTTACTGTTTGACCTAGAGTCAAACAGTAGACCTAGAGTTGCTTGTTAAATTAACTGTTTTTAAATCACCATCGTCATAATTTCTAATGATTTTAGTTAAATGATACCTTCCAAGCTTAATACCATACTCTGGTACAATAGTTATTAGCATCATCATTAGTTATTAGTGCTAGAATTCTTTTACAAAGTATGCTTCTCATTCTGTTTAATATCATAACATTTCAATTAGGTGTCATTTCTCTGTCATTGAACCCCTTGTGGGCCAGAAAGTCAGACACAGGAATCCTATTATACCCATGGTGTTAAACTTAGCACTGGTAAGGTGATGTTGCACAAGATTGACACCCATATTTAATGGAAATGTTAGAGTCAGTCATCAAGTTAAAAGGAATTAAATATGCTTCTAACCCAAGAAGACCTCTGTTTCTTTTTTTTAAGATTTTATTTTAAGTAATCTTTACACCCAACATGGGGCTCAGATTCACAACCCTGAGATCAAGAGTTGCATGTTTCACCGACTGAGCCAGCCAGACACCCCAGAAGACCTCTATTTCTTTTCTTTTTAAAATTCAGTTAATTAACATATAATGTATTACTTGTTTCAGGAGTACAGGTCTGTGATTCATTAGCCTTATGTAACATCCAGAGCTCACATATAACACATACCATCCCCAGTGTCCATGGGGGTAAGTGTCACCCACTTACCGCATCCCTCCATCCCCTCCCTCCAGCAACCCTCAGTTTGTTTCCTATGATTAAGAGTCTCTTACGGTTTGTCTCTCTCAAGACCTCTATTTCTTAAGTTTTAGGGCTTCAAATAATTTGCTTTTAGGAAATCTGATTGCATTTCAATTAAATTTAAGGAAGAGCAGGGATCCATCAGTTGAGAGCATCTGAAACTTAAAAGGGTGACTGTGATTAGTTGGTGCAGTACACAGTTTTATAACTGGAGTCCTTGAAAGACAAAGGAAAAATAAAGCTTTCAATGGCAGGGGAAAGGGCAAGTGGAGTTATTCTTTCAGTAGACTGGGAGCTTTTCGAGGGCAAGGACTGTATGTATCTTGCTTATGTCTATCTCTGGCTCTGTCATAGTACTTCATGCAGTAAATACTTGTTGAGTGGAGTTCTAAATCTAGAAATGAAGAAACTATGTTTAAGGTTATTTTCATGGCAGTGCAAAGTCCCTTTGCTCTCTCTTGCAAAAAGCATTACTTTGCATTGTGTGCCCCAGTACTATTTCAAAAAGGCCTTCGGTGAAAAAGAAGAAAATCAAACAAAACCTGCTTACAGCTTTTTTAAAAACAATTCCTTTTCTGTAAATGGAAATGCCTCTTCTCTGAAAGTGCATGGAGTTATTAGCCCAAGGCACTGAAACTATTACCCTTGCCATTTAAAGCCTATGGAAGCATCCCCGTCTTCTCCCCTACAATGCAATTTATAAAATGGTGACTTAGTTGATTTAACGTTTTACTAAGATGTTTTTTATACCACTGGAGGGGATGATTTCTATAAATGTGGGGGTGGGAAGGTAAAAAGCTTTTCCATTTTTGTACCTTGTCCAAGATATATGTTTTATGGAATATTTTCGGTTTGTCATACACATTATTCAAGGAGATAATATAGATATGAAGAATCTAGAGTACTTCACATTATAGGTAAAGTACATATTTTAGAAATGATAACATTTTTAAATTTACTGTTAAAAATGGTAAAGGGATATTACAGAGGTAGAAAACAGGAGAGATTGCTTAAAATTGTATAGTTGTTTCCTGCAGAACTAAATAATTAGATGTTTGTCTGTACATGGTTGATGTCTTTAAATGTGATTAGATCATTAGTTTAAAACTAGCTTTTTTTATTTTTTTAAATTTTTTATTGTTATGTTAATCACCATATATTACATCTAAAACTAGCATTTTAAAGGTTTTTTTAAAAATAGAAAACATCTCAGTAGCAATTGACTTACTAATATTGAATGAATGTTTACAATAAGAAATGTCACTGCCCCTACTGAAAGTAATTTATTGAAATCAGTGTGTTCTAGGTCAATGGCTTCTAAGACTCCAGTTGGATTCATTGGACTGGGCAACATGGGGAATCCAATGGCAAAAAACCTCATGAAACATGGCTATCCACTCATTATTTATGATGTGTTCCCTGATGCATGCAAAGAGTTTCAAGATGCAGGTGAACAGGTAAGTCCTTTTCTTTAGATTTGTTCTAGATTTTGATGTTTAAAAATAAATGTGACAACTGAGGAGTATACCCAATGGAATTATAAACCTATTTCACTGTTAATTTTATGCATGTTATATATTTGTTGTTTTATATATATATACAAGTGTATATATATGTATTATTGTTATTGTTAACTTTCATCCAACATCTATCTGCAACAAAGATTGAGGCGATCTATTCTTTGGCAGGTGACTGGGAACATTTCCCAGGTTAGGTCATAGTGCTTGCTTTGGCTATGTATCAGTTTTCTGAGACAGTAATTTTACTGATTGTGCTGTGAAAGCAGGTAGTTTGGTGGAAATAGCTTCTCATCTTATTGAGAGGCACAATTTGTCTTAGGACAAGAATAGGCTTAGGGATAGGAAACTTAGTTTGAATCCCAACTTAGATACTCACCTGCTTTCTTACTGAGGGCACGTTATTTTACCTCAGCTGTTTTCCTCATCTGTAAATGGGAATGATGACAACCTGTGTCATTAGATTATGAGGCTTCAATGAGAATATATGTGAATGTACTTCACAAATATTGTATGGCAGTACTTTGTGAGTAAATATGGTATTGGCCATAAAGCAGGAGACAACCTAGCAACACTGTATGCCATAATGAAGTACAGAGCTGAGTTATGGCATATCTCTAGTGTTTGGTTCTTAGGCTGTCATTGTTGTTTCAAGAATTTTTGGACTAGAGTATATCCTGTTAGGTGATAACATCTACTGGTCAGTTCCTGTTTGGATTTGTTAAACTTTATCAATAACTCACATGACAGGAGATGATGTATTAGTAACCGAATTTAGAGTTTTGTTTTTTTGAGATGTGAAGGAAATTCTGTGCAAGTTGTAGGGTAGAAAGTAAGGGCTGAATGTTATCCCAGAATTGGGAGAGTACTAAATATTTCCCAAGAAATATAGAAAAAAGTGAGAGAAAAAAATAAAATTAAACAGCCCACTTCTGGATGATAGACTTGAAGTAAATACTAAGAAACATAATGCCTATGTAAAGAGCAGGTTTAAGTTTCTAGAGATTTCTACTTTAGGGTAGAATTCTACTTTAGGGTAGAATTTCTGAATACCTCCTGTATGTCTAGCAGTCCACCTAGTGCTATGGAGAATAGAACAGGTTGAGTTGGATGTGGCAGGGTGTCAGGTGTGTCTCAGGTGGCAAGACTAAATAATAGTACAAGGAAGTTTCTATTAAAATTGCATTTTGACTATAATAAAGTACTGAAGCGGTTTTTTGGGGGGGGAAGTAATTATTAAGTGTTAAGAGTCATTTATTTCTCAGAGGAACTATAAAAATATTGTGTATAATCTTTGCTCACCTCCAAACAGAAATGGTATAGTCTGAAATGAATGTTGTAGAGACAGGATCTCTCAGATTCCTAAATAGAAATGAGAAGATTCTAGGACATAGATTCAGTTACTGGATTTTCCTTTTCCTTGAGACATATAAGTGGGTATGAGGAAGGAAAAAAGATGGATTCTGGGTCGCTGCTCCTCCCAGATTAGTGAATGGTAAAGACTTGTCTTAGCTTCTCTTCTGCAGTTCCCATCCCTACCCCCAGCACATGGTGGGAAAAGTTCTGTGGATGGTTCACACTGAGGCAACAGCCTGGAAGAGAGAATCCTCTTTTCCCACATCTTCTCTTCCCCACATCTCTGGTTCCTCTGTGACCTTGACTCTGTGAGGTCCTCTGAGTATTGATTATAACAGCAGTGGAGGGTAAGGGAATGTGAAACAGATGAATGAAGGGAGAAGGATAAAGGGTAAGAAAGCTTTGGGCCTGAGGGGAAGTCTCATGCCATAATAAAATGAAAACATTTGTTAAATACTTTATGCTGGCAGCCTAAAAAAACGTTTTGAATGGTGGCATTGTCGTTTGAACAAGTGTGATTTCCTAAGAGCACTATTTTAAAAAGTAACAATTTGGATGAATAAGTTCTGATATATTAAAATGTCAGCATTATTATTTCATAGCTATAAAATGTTGGGTAAAAGAAAAAAATGAGTTTCAATCTACTAACAGCAAAGACCAGACTTAGAATGGGACGGAAAAATGTAGGTGTATGAAACCATGAAACTTCTTGCCATTGTGCACAATAGTGCAATGAAGCATTTAAGGGTTCAACAATTCAGAGTTTTTGTGTTGACACTTCCATTTTAAGGACAGGTGTCCCCCCTTTCTCCCAACATTACTATGTCAGGTGAAGCTGATAAAATGGCTGCCAAAGAAAACGAGTTTTTTTCCCCCAACGGTGCCATAGACTGGCTAGTTGATTTCTAATGTTGACTGTGCTTTCAGTGAGAAATTTTCAGGGAGAGAAAGTACCAAAATAGAGATACCTGGTTCTAAAGATCTTTGGACATTTCCTTGAAGAAGCGCTTTTTTTTTTTTTTTAAAGCAAAAGGTGGGGATTTATTGTTTCTTGTAACTGAAAAGTTGGGGAGTGGTCTGACCCAAGGCACAGCTGAGTTTTGGGCACAGATGTAATCAGATTCTTTTCTGTCTGCCTCTTGTCTCTGCTTTGCTCCGAGGCTCCTACCTCCCTCAAGGTACATGATAGCCACCTGCAGTTCCAGGTGAAGAAATGCTTTAGAAAGTTCCACCCCTGGAGGTCTTCTTTAAGCCCAATCTAGTAATAGAACATATTACATGGATTATGAAGGAAATAAAAACTTTGACATGTTAAAAATGTTTGACATGCTTGATAGTATTTAATCAATTTATTTATGCCTTTAAATTTTAACCTATTCTAGGGGTATCTGGCTGGCTCAGTAGGTAGAGCATGTGACTCTTGATCTTGGGGTTGTGAGTTCAAGCCCCATGTTGGGCATAGAGTTTACTTTAAAAAAAAGTGTTAATTTGGGGCACCTGGATGCCTCAGTCAGTTGAGCATCTGACTCTTGATCTCGGCCCAGGTCTTGATCTCAGGGTTGTGAGTTCAAGTCCCATGTTGGGCTCTATGGAGGGCATGGAGTCTACTTAAAAAAAAAAAAAAAAAAAGTTATTCTAACAGGATACCTATACTTGGTTAAATATGTTAATTTCAGTTATTTCCACAAAAATTGTGGGCATTCCTCTTTCAGTATCCCTTTATTATATCCTTATTTCTGTTGGAAACTCAGGTTTAACCTACCACGATGCATCATTTCAACTTTTAGAATCTTTTCTAAGAAGGTAACCTATATTACAAATGTAATTATGAAGGCTTTGTTTATTAGAAATCATGAATTGATAAATTGTTAATGCAGTGGTATTAAAACATAAACCCTGGAACCAGACTGCCTGGGCTTAAATCTCAGCTCTACCATTTGCTGGCTGTGTAACTTTGGACAGATTATTTAACCTCTCTCTACTTAAATTTCCTCGTTTTATAAAATGGGGATTTTAATAGTACCTTTTCAGTCCTGGAGAACCTGGCATCTACAGTGTGCTATTACTGATGTTACTGTTCTTACTACTGTTGTTACGGTGGTGGTTGTGGTATCTCTACCATCTGTCTCTCAAATCTTCATTCCCCAACACCACCCATAGAAACATACCAGTGTCTTGGCCAAGTCACTGAGTCCAGAGTGCCTTGGAAGAGAACTATAGATATATATATGTATATTTTAAATATTTATGTATTTGAGAGAGAGAGAGAGAGCAGAGATAGTGAGAACACAAGCTGGGAGGAGAGGGAGAAGTAGGCTCCCCCCTGAGCAGGGAGCCCGATGTGGGAATGGATCCCATGATCCTGGGATCATGACCTGAGCCAAGGCAGACACTTAACTGACAGAGCCACCCAGGCACCCTATAGACGTATTTTTAAATGAAAGAATGATGGTAAAAATTAAAACCAAACTAGGAGATAAAGTGATTTGATAGCGTCCCTGTTTAAGAATACATTCTGCACTGTCCCTTCCATCCTGCTTTCATTTTGCAGAAGATAGCAACTTCCCTTTTTAAGCATTAGCATCAAGGGCATATGACTTGTGCTTCATTTTCATTGTCTAGGAATTTCCTTGGAGATGCTGCTGATCTGTGCCAAAAGTCTTGGGACTTTTATACCATTCCTGTGTGAATTTTCTGGTTAAACTAGGCTTAATTAGATTGTCTTTTCTTTTGTTTTCTCTTTGAAAACTTGGAAGCTATCTTGTTGTTCCAGGGTTGTAAGGCTGAGCATGTTTGGTTAAGTAATTCTCTTGGGATCTAAGCTGGCATCCACTCAGGTCTTATTAAATGAGGACTTTAAAAGCCTCATTTAATGACAGAGTGGGCTCTGTCATTGTTGACCAAATGTTTCAAGATGTAGGTACAAGCTGTTTTTGTCAGTTTTTCAAGTGTAGTGTAATTTTGCAGTAACAGTGTGCTTTTCTACTTGGAAAGATTAAAAAAAACAGAGAGTGGCAGGTTTAACCAAGGTCATGATCATCTTGTTTCTTAGCAAGTTTCTCTTACCCATTTGGCTTACTTGGAAGCCATGCTGAGCTTAATTTATGTGACTGTTTTATTTGGAAGAGACAATGAGATTTTTCTTTGTGGAAAGCAACTAGTTAACAGTTGTCTCCTTCCAATGGATATGTAAAAAGGAGGTGCAGTTCCCTCAGGTTACTCTGGGCCTCCATGCTCCCATCCTCCCTCCTTCCTCCCACCCAGCAAAGCAGATTTTGTCTTTAATTCATCCAGTCTTCTACTCCTTGTATTGCATACCTGCCATTGATGGGTACTAGCATACAGATGAATCTAAATCCAGAGAAATTGGCTGCAAAAATTCTCAAAGACTGGAGATATCGTGATACACAAAGGAACCAATCTCCTGTACTTAAAATTGAGATAATGGAAAAGTAGAGTCATCTTAATTCATAATAATTTAAGAATGAAGCAGATGGAATTAGCAAGAGATCTTTCTGGATGATCATGACAGACAGAGCAGAGCAGTGGCCCAGAGTCAGCCAGGTCAAGTGACTATCCACAGACAGGGAGGTGCAGAAGAATCTTGTTAATGCTGTACCTTTGTACTGATCATATCCCATGAGCCCTTTTTCACAGAGGCTCTACCTTTCTAGCCTTAAGTGAAAAATTTCTTTACCTAAGTTTCCTTTCTACTTTGGAGATAGAACCCCCTAAAGATAACCCAAATCACTGTTCTTATTTTGTAGATTCAGAAACTGAAGCCAGAGGGGTTAAGTGATTTTCACAAAACCACACATGGGCTTAGTGGCTGAGCTGCAACTAAACCTAGGTCTCTGGCTTCCCAAATTAGTGTTCCTTTCACTGATTCATGCTGTCTTTGCTTATCCATTCAATTAGTAAATGTAATTGTAGGGACTCTAATTAGTTTGGCTTCTAAAGGCTTTTGTGGTTAGTGTCAGGCTGGCAACAAGGTTTGTTTTTTTCCCTCCAGCTTTTGAGTCGTGGCCAAATTTTGTCAGTCAGTTATTTCAGTCTTGAAGTCATCACATGGAAGTCAAGATGATTTGAATAGCTGGACACACATGTCTATGTATCTGTCTAATAAACATGCCTTCTGTAGTGCAAATTAGAGGCTGTTATTATAATGTACCAAATGTATATAGTCATTAGATACAGAGCAGTTGTGGCCAATACAGTGGTGACATTCCAGCTATCACTATCATTGTGTGTTTTTTCCAGACCTGTGAGCTTTGACACTATATAATGTATAATTGAGGGTTAGCAGGACTCTGGCAACCCATGCATCCCAAGAAGCAGATGCTAGGGATGCAGGGGGCTGATTGGACACCCCATGCACTTGGCAGTTGCATGAATTGGCACTGCCAGTTCATGGGTATGAGAAGCTTGGAGGTGTGAAGTATACTTAGATCTGTGAACTAATTGTTGGTGCCCCTGAGGGCACCTCTCAAGGAGTTACCTGGGTAGAATTGAATTTCCTTCAATGGAAGAGACTCACTGAATTCCTAAGAGAAAGTCTGAAATTGACAGACCTCTGGGCTTACCTCGTGGTCTCTGAAAGATCAAGAGAGATGGAGCTGAGATGGAAGGAAAGACCACTGAAAAAGGTATGCCATTGTTTTGCATTGTATGTATTACTTCACTGAAGGAGGGATGAAAAGATGAGGCTTTCTGTGTAACCCATATTTTTAATGCAGTCCAGGAGTAGAGAAATACTACTGTAACTTTTCCTTTTCTTATACTCATCTTACTCAGCTCTGTTTTTCTTGAGTAAATGTGAACTGTTTGCCAGCAAATGTTGCCTCTTTTTGAATCTCAGCATTTATTTGGGAGTAGGAAAGGTTTTTACTTAACTGAAGTATTTCTTTGTAATTTCACAGAAAAAAAATTTTTTTCCCCAGAATTTTTAGGGCAAATCCTGATGATATATCAAAATGTACTGTTGAATGTACATTGTAGACTCTAAAATGCCATATTGCCTTTAGAATGAAACATTGAAAGAAGGAGTATCTCTTTTTTTGTTTTAGGGTCAGAGATATTTTATGTTAGCATTTAATGTTTTTTTTTTTTTAAAGATTTTATTTATTTGACAGAGAGAGACACAGCGAGAGAGGGAACACAAGCAGGGGGAGTGGGAGAGGGAGAAGCAGGCTTCCCACGGAGCAGGGAGCCCAATGCGGGGCTCGATCCCAGGACCCTGGGATCATGACCTGAGCTGAAGGCAGACGCTTAACGACTGAGCCACCCAGGTGCTCCAGCATTTAATGTTAATAAACAGAATTAGGATACTTGATTGCCTGAAATTTTATTTTATTTTATTTTTTTATTTTTTTTAAGATTTTATTTATTTATTTGACAGAGAGAGACACAGCGAGAGAGGGAACACAAGCAGGGCAAGTGGGAGAGGGAGAAGCAGGCTTCCCGCAGAGCAGGGAGCCTGATGCGGGGCTCGATCCCAGGACCTCAGGATCATGACCTGAGCTGAAGGCAGATGCTTAACGACTGAGCCACCCAGGTGCCCCTGCCTGAAATTTTATTTTATTTTATTATTTATTTATTTATTTATGTATTTATGTATTTATTTATTTTAAATGTTCCTTTTTTTTTAAACATTTTCTGTTTTATTTATTTATTTTTAAAGATTTTATTTATTTATTAGAGAGCGAGCGAGAGAGAAACAGCATGAGAGGGGAGAGGGTCAGAGGGAGAAGCAGGCTCCCCACTGAGCTGGGAGCCCGATGTGGGACTCAGTCCCAGGACTCTGGGATCATGACCCAAGCTGAAGGCAGTCGCCCAACCAACTGAGCCACTCAGGCACCCCTCTGCCTGAAATTTTAAAGTATGACTTACTAAATTACTTTATGTTAAAACTGTGTTTGTCTCAAATTTGATTTTGGAGCTAATAGTCTTCTAGGGAAAATTGTGATTACCTCTAGCTCATAATACTTAGATTACACACTGTTTGCCTTTCCATTCTTCCACTTTCATCAACTGCATTTCAAAGACAAAAAAAAAATGTTAGGTATCATTCCGCCACACAAAAATCAGAGGCATTCCCATTTCTAGGTTGCTTACATGGCAGTTCACATTTTCTAGAGAAAATATGTCCATTTCTCATACATGCGTACATCATTCTCCAGAGAAGTCTTCAGTTATCCTCCTGACAGTCCTTTGTCTTTTTTTTTTTTTAAGATTTTATTTATTTATTTGTCAGAGAGAGCACAAGCAGGGGGAGCGGCAGGCAGAGAGAGAAGCAGGCTCCCCTCTGAGCAAGGAGCCCAATGTGGAACTCGATTCCAAATGGAATCATGACCTGAGCCGAAGGCAGACGCTTAACTGACTGAGCCACCCAGGCGCCCCCCTTAGTCTTTTTTTAAGGAGAGATAAAGCTTTTATGACAGGTGGGGTGATGGATTATTTTTGTTAAAGGAGAGTTTGAATCAAGAAGTGAGCTCCAGTCTCTTCTGACTTCTTTGGTTGCCAACTCGCTGGCCAGGTGTATCAAGGGCATGTGTGAGAGAGAGCAGGGGTTTGAGGAACGCCGGTGAGGGCATGTACATCTCTGCATACATGCACACAAACAGAGGATGGACAGTAACTTTCCTTGACAGTATGTTTGTGGTCATCATATGGCAGAAATGAGGATGGAAATGAGAGTGTACCTTGATGCCTATTTGTATGTCTGTCTTTCTTTTCTTTCTCTCTTTCTTTCAAGATTTTATTTATTTATTTGAGAGAGAGAGAATGAGAGACAGAGCACAAGAGGGAAGAGGGTCAGAGGGAGAAGCAGACTCCCCGCTGAGCAGGGAGCCCGACGCAGGACTCGATCCCGGGACTCCAGGATCATGACCTGAGCCAAAGGCAGTCGCTTAACCAACTGAGCCACCCAGGCGCCCTGTGTGTGTTTCTTGTATCTACAGTTTCCACATGAGTGCTGGTAGCTCACATGCTCAGCCTTTATGGTAGTACTTACAGCTAATGCAGAAGGTGCTCATATCCTTGTCCTGACCTTTTCATTTCCATACAAGCTTAATTTTTTGCTATTTTTTCCGTTGAAAATGGAGACTGGAGGATGATGGTAATCGGGGCTTGAGAATTTGCTAGGGGATTTTGCTGCCTGTGGAATCACTGGTGAATCCTGGAGTTCAGCTACCATCCCTGTTGCACTTGAATGTTTTTCTTAGTCAAAGCATCTACCAAAAAGTATGCTGTTTCAGAATCCAAGTTGGAGGAATCCATGAGAAGTACGTCCGTTCCCAGGACTGTTGGGTTTTGCCCTTTCCCCTTCAACTCACTTCACACTTTTTAAAATAAACAGTAGATTCAATTCCATAGAAACTGCATCTATATGGGTATAAGGAATGGACTCTATTTTAGGCATTAACCTTTTTTTTTTTGTCATTTGGAAACAAGAATTAGTTTTGTTCACTGTCTCTGTTGTCAGCATGCATAAAAAGTGGATCCTATTTGTGCTCTAGAAACTGCTTCCATTTTAATTTAAATAATGTGCCTTTGTAATTTTTTTTAAAGGTAGTGTCTTCCCCAGCAGATGTAGCTGAAAAAGCTGACAGAATTATTACAATGTTGCCCACCAGTATCAATGCAATAGAAGCTTATTCTGGAGCAAATGGAATTCTAAAGTATGTATTTCTCAACCATGGAAATTTTCTTGTTATGATAGTCCACGAATTTCACATTTGTTAACAGTTTAGGAAATTACAATTATGTTTGTTAAACCTTTCTATACTGTTTTCTTAAAAGTGAATGACGTGGTTTCTCTCTCATTGTAAAGGGTTTATTTTTTCACTGAAAGCAAGTATGTGACTTTTGGGAATAATTTTTTTTGTTTCTGTTTCTTTCCTTAACTCTTGCATTAACCTTATGCTTTCATCGCTAGCATGTTTAAGAGACTTATAAAGCTTGCATTTTAAACTGTACAAATGTTACAAGCATAATTTTCTTATGGTTTATAGAAATTCAGGAAAAGGTTTCTATGAAAAATAAAACCAAACACTGGAAAGAACACCATTATTTAACATTTTATTATATTATAAAAAGTTATTGTATGTCCTCTGGGTTAGTACATCTGTAGTAAGAACTTTGAGAAGTTGGAATTAAAGGTTAGCAGTAGCTCTTTAAATAAAATGTAATTTAGGTCAGAGTTTTCTAGCCAGTGCTTAGCTTCCCTGGCTTTAAGAACCTTTGGTTGATTTCTGCCTATTGCCAAATCCTTGTGGTTGTGTTAGAATGACAGTGGTTGAATTTCTGATTTAATTTTCTGGTCTTACTTGTTCCTGTTTCTAACTTGTTTTGTTGTTGAATTTCAGCAAAGAGCTAGAAAAAACTGGTAGGTCCTGTAGACATATGTAGGGCTAAAAGAAAGGGTTTAATTTCATGAAGCTGTAATACGTGAAATATGAGGTTTTTGGGAATTGAATTGCTTTAGAAAACTAACAAACTTGGAAGCAAAAGACACTTGGATATTAGGCAGAAAACTGATAAGATAAATGTTTAGATTTCAGGGAAGGTTGAAAGGTGCTCATTTTGGATGGAGCCTTCAGGCCCATGGTGTGTGTGGTCCTGAGGTAACCTAGCTGTCTCTCATTATCTAGTCTGTCCCAATTATGGCCCTGTGTTGCCTGTCTAGGAAAAGTTACTAAAAATTTGGGGACAAAATCCTGTGTTTATTAATATTCTTTACTAACGAATATGGTGGCCATCTAGCAAGCAATTTTGTCTAGGAGTGCTTTCAGAGAATGTGGCTTTACGTTGAACTATTACTTTGCTTTTCATGGGTGGTTCTTTATTTTCTTCTGGGTTGGAATCATTTCCCCATACCTAGTGCATATGTAATTTTTGAGACAGTTTCCCATTTGCTTAAAGATTTAAGAGCTTAAGAATATTAATATCATACAACACTGGTAAATGTAATTCTTATTTTTCACATAAAGTGAAACTTCCACATACTGAGGTGATCTGTAATAGAGCATGCTATTTCTTTTCTGTGGAATATACCCAATCATTGCATTTGGACCAGATCAATTCATATGTTTATTAAAATTGTTGTTTAAAGCATTTTGTATGCTATTTTTTCTATAAAGGATTTTTCTTTAATAGTTTTTTAGCAATGATTTTCTATTTCCTCCTTCAATATTTATATTTATTCATTTCTAATTTTCCAGTCATAATTATGATGAAGTGTTATCTGCGATAGTTAATCTGTAGTAAGGACTTTGGGAAGTTTGAGTTAAAGGTAAGCCATAGCCCTTTAAATAAATGATAACTTAGGTCAGTTTCCTAGCCAGTGTAGGTAGGCGTAGATTATAAAGGAACCATGTAGGTAGATATAATCTGCACTTATAGTACAAACAAAAATATCTTATTATAAGAATGCCGTTTACTACTGATGTAAAATATGTTAGAAGAAAAGACTGTTTTCCCTGCTTTGCCAATGTATGTATATACATTTACCTTAAAGAACAAAAAAACTTTATCTGTGAGACTTCCAGGTCCATTCCTTTATTTTCCTTTCTGCTTCTTTGATGTTTTATTTTATCTTTAAAAAGCAGTAGTTATTAAAGAGTATGCCACCCTGAAGCAAATGGCTAAATTTTAATGGTTTATGTTTATTCTACCTAGTGGAAATGACATGAAAATGTGAAATTTGCAATATGGCTTGTTAAAGATAAATAAAATACTTTTTAAAGAGCCCCAGCTACTTTACAAACAAAAATTTAAATCCTACCAAGTAGACCTTTTAAAGTTAATAGGTGTTTTAAATTGCCCCTCTATTATTGTGGTATGGTGTATTTCACCTGAAACCAGAGTTTATACCATGTAGTTTATTAGATTATTTAGGTTTGTTTGAAAGAGTTTGGGTTTACTTTCAACTTTAATTGATCTGAAAATGGATTTGAGATTTTGAAGCAGTTTTTTTTTTTTAAGATTTTATTTATTTATTTGAGAGAGAGAATGAGATAGAGAGAGCATGAGACGGGAGGGTCAGAAGGAGAAGCAGACTCCCTGCTGAGCAGGGAGCCCGATGCGGGACTCCATCCTGGGACTCCAGGATCCTGACCTGAGCCGAAGGCAGTCGCTTAACCAACTGAGCCACCCAGGCGCCCCTGAAGCAGTTCTAATAATGCTTTTAATACTAAAGCAAAGACCTCCTTGATATGTGGCAGCTTTTAGCAGATTCTAATTCTATAGGTAGTTGCATAAAATGTTTATTCAGAATTGCAAACTATAGGTTTATAGTTTTAAAAAACTGTTATTTTTATTTACTTAGAAAAGTGAAGAAAGGCTCACTACTGATAGACTCCAGTACTATTGATCCTGCAGTTTCAAAAGAATTGGCCAAAGAAGTTGAGAAAATGGGAGCAGTTTTCATGGATGCCCCTGTTTCTGGTGGTAAGTGGCAGCTAAAATCTGTGCACACCTATTTCTATTTGTCAGAAATAGCAATTACAGTTTTGTGGTACCCGAGATATATCTAGTTATTTTTAGACCTGTTACAAGGAGTCTCAATTTCCTCATTGAAAACAAAAAACAAAACTCACTTTTGTTATTTAGTACTCTCAAAATATGTTGCTTGTTCTAAGTTCAGGCGAAAGGATGTCACAACTTTGAAGAATTGTGAATTTTTGGTCCAAATTGCTGTGGGTAGGGCTAGAGCTATTCGTAGAAAATTTAACTTTTTAGAACAGATTGAAGAAGTAATTAATTAGCTTGAATCATCTTTTTTTTTTTAAGATTTACTTATTTATTTATTTGAGAGAGAGAGAGTGCACAAGCAGGGGGAGCAACAGTTGGGGAGGGAGAAGCAGCCTCCCTGCTTAGCAGGGAGCCCGATGTGGGGCTTGATCCCAGAACCCTGGGATCATGACCCAAACCGAAGACAGATGCTCAACCGACTGAGCCACCCAGGCGCCCCTCCTTGAATCATCTTTTAACTTTAAAATAGCTGAGGAAGTGGTTAAAAAGAAAAAGTCATTTCACAAGGGAACTTTAGGCCCAGATGATTTTTTTTTTTTTAAGATTTTATTTATTTGACAGAGACACACCGAGAGAGGGAACACAAGCAGGGGGGTAGGAGAGGGAGAAGCAGGCTTCCCGCCGAGCAGGGAGCCCGATGCGGGGCTCAATCCCAGGACCCTGGGATCATGACCTGAGCCAAAGGCAGATGCTTAACGACTGAGCCACCCAGGCGCCCCTAGGACCAGATGATTCTTTACAAGTGAAATATTACCAGCATTTCAAGGAGCAGATCATTTCAATTTTATATGAACTTTTCCAGGCAATAGAAAAAAAGGAGACATTTCCCAAATCATTCTACAAGACATGTAACTCTGATAACTTCAATCAAAAAGAGAGAGAAATGAGAGAGAAAATTTTAGGTCTATATCAGTCATGAATACAGAAGTGCATTAGCGAACTAAATCCAGCCATGTATAAAAGAGATCAAACACTACAATCAGGTTTATCTCATATGTACTCAGATGGCTTAATATTAGAAAATCTATAAATCTGCTTCGCCACATTAACATACTTAAAAATCATACGATTATTTCAATCAGAGGACAGGGATTCTCACTAATAAAATTTTTAAAGCATATTATTATATCAAATCTTAATAGTAGGTATCTGAGTATTTTGGAATGGTAGTATTATGGGTATTATGATTTTCCATAATTTTGCAAGTTTTCCAAAATTATTTTGTAATCAATAATGGTACACACACCTGCACACACACAAACATATACACGTACATATGTAATTTGTAGTTGAAGACTAGTTTCTAGTTGGAGACTTTCTAGAAAGGCTGGACTGAAGAAACCAACCATTGGCTCAAGACCAAGACTAGATTTGTCTCACATTCCACTGCGTTAGGAAATACTATTTTCTGTAAAGTTCTAATTTATTCTAAGAGGAAAATAAAGATTGCTAAATGGAAGGTTGTCCTTTATAAAATCATCCATCTCAGTACAGTGCTAAAAATAGCCAACAGTTAGTGTGGTACATTGTTATAGTAATAACCTTTAATGACTCACATCTCTGAATCCACCCTGTGTGACCATGTGCTGCATTGACTCTGAGTTGAGCCATCTGACTTGGTTTGGCCAGTGGTATGTTAGGAAATGTTACACAAGGATAGACTTGAAAAGCACTTTGTACATTGAGTCTTGCCCTGTCTTGCTCCTGGGGACTCTTCTGCTGTTGCATAGAGAAGCCTGGATTAGCCACCTGGGACATGCGCTAACCACCAAGCATGTGAATGAGGCCATCTTGACCATCCAGCTAGAGTCAAGTTCCCAGATGACTGCAGCTGTATTAGTGGCCTCAGGCCTGACAAGGAAATGAGCTGCTGCAATAAGATAGTCTAAATTACTCACCCGTAGGATTGTGAGCAAATAAACCCACTAAGTTTGGGGGTGTAGTATAGCAATAGATAACTGATAGAGCCAATATAGTTGATATTACCATAGTTACGTACAGGTGTTTGTTACTTAATGTATCAATTAGTGTGCTACCTATGCTTATTTAGTCTAAGTTTTTTTTTTTTAAGATTTTATTTATTTATTTGAGAGAGAGAGAATGAGAGATAGAGAGCATGAGAGGGAAGAGGGTCAGAGGGAGAAGCAGACTCCCTGCTGAGCAGGGAGCCCGAAGCGGGACTCGATCCCGGGACTCCAGGATCATGACCTGAGCCGAAGGCAGTCGCTTAACCAACTGAGCCACCCAGGCGCCCTAGTCTAAGTTTTATAAACCCTTTCTGAAGGAGAATGATAATCCTGTAGTTAGCATAAAAGGCCAACTTTAATGCCAAAGCTGAGTTGCCAAAGTGAAGTTTATTAAGCCAGTCCAGAAAAGAGTTTTGTTTCCTGTAAACAGGTCCCAGACTTATATCTCTGTAGTCCTGATTACAAAGGAGAATGTTTGCCTAAATGTTACCTAAGTAGCTGTCCTGGTGAGCTGGTATGAGATACCCATATTTAGTAAGATCTGGAAAAATAAGTTGGTAAAAATTCAGTAAGTCTCATTATGGTGTTCTCATGGACTGCTGGGGGTTAAATAGTACGTCTAGCTTTTAAGTGTCTTTTCTGCTTTTAGAATTGAGCTGTATTATTAGAAGAGACTTTAGCAGTAATTTAATTTGACTTTGTTATTTTATAGATGGGAAGTTGAGATCCAAAGATGTTAATTAAGTGACTTGCCTAGGATTCTCCAGTTTGATAGCCAATCTAGAATTAGAATCTTACTCTCCCAACTCAGTCTAAGGATCTTCCCACCAGACCTTCTTCCCTTTAGTCCCATCCTGTGGTATGGTAGCCTTTCTGTTTTTGAAAGCAATGGCCTACTATTAATCCCATTTCTAACAATTTTATCTAGTGGCTGGTCCTCTGTCTTCTGTCTTGCTAGCTACCTGGCACTGCCATGTAGTGAAACTTTTGGCGGGGAGGTGAGGGGAGAATTGCCGTCTTTTCTAACTCTCAGAGGTTAGCTTCTTACCTGGGAGAGGCCTAACATTTCTGTTCCAGAGTCATTTGAGAAGAAATGGTTGAGAGGACATTATTCTCAAATCAGGAGACTTCTGGAGAGATCAGATCAGTCTTATTGTGTTGACCCCATCCTAGAATGTTTATTAACTGGCTGTCAGGAGTCTTTTGTTCTGTGGCTGGCTTGGGATAGAACCAGGGGTTTTTGGGTCTTTCCTGTTTTGGATCCACTGGCTGGTGCTGTTAATCAAATAAATGTCCAGGAAAAGAGAAAGTAAAATAATATTTTGACATATTCCTACCATGTTTGAATTTGACTAGGATAGGATCTGTTCTGAGGTATAAGGACTTGGAATTGAACAGGATTATACCTGAAGGCAGTGAAGCTGTTTTCCATGGCCCTCATCTATTTCCCCATAGTATAGTATCTATGCCACTGCAAGGACCACTGTGTTATGCTTATGTTTGTGCCTGTTTCTTCTACTACTAGACTCCGAAGAAGGCAGATACCATGTCTTTCTCAGCTTTCTAACTCCAGTGTATATCTCCTGGTGAGCATGTAATAAACTACGGTTGATTGAATCGATAATCTTCTATTTTTTAAATTCAGGGTTAATGTTAAATATTTTGAGCCGTCCTGCAGTTATTTCTCACTCCCAAGCTGTTCTCCAGTTTATTTATCTCCAGATTATTAACCTCTCTCTGAAGTTCAAGTAACTGCCTCTGCATTTTAACATCAGTGAGATAAGTAGTTACTGTGTTCGGAATGTTATATTGTAATATTAGATGCCACTGGGAAGCGTGGTATGATCACAAGGGTGGGCGTAGGATAAAAGAAGTAGAATATATGCAGGACAACTTAAAGTTCTTACTTCAGAAGCTTAGAATTTAGTAAAACATACTAATAAAATGATTTGTAAATTGTTACAAAGTGCAAAATAATGTAGCACAGCAGTCTTCCCAGTACTTAGCAACCAGAAAGGGAACTCTTAACAGTTTAATCATAATAGATGGAACTAGGGGGTATTATGCTAAGCGAAGTAAGTCAATCGGAGAAAGACAGTTACCATATGATACTCCTCGTATGTGAAATTTAAGAAGCAAAACAGAGGATCGTAGGGGAAGAGAGAAAAAAAATAAGACGAAATCAGAGAGGGAAACAAACCATAAGAGACTCTTAATCATAGGAAACAAACTGTGAGGGTTGCTGGAGGGGTGGGGGTGGAGGGATGGGGTAAGTGGGTGATGGGCGTTGGGGAGGGGATGTGATGTAATGAGCACTGGGTGTTGTGTAAGACTCACTGATCTCTACCTCTGAAACTAATAATACATTATATGTTAATTAATTGAAATTTAAAAAAACAGTTTGACCATAGCAACATGCTGGGCACTGTAAAGAAATACCGTCTTTGTCCTTTCTGGGGTGGCTACTAAAACTTATTTTGACTTTTACCATATATTCATCTGTATGAATATTTAGAGAGAGAGTAACACCTGATTTGACTTACACAGTTCATTTTGGGGCAACAGAAGAATTTTTAATTCTGGAAATGGAAAATTTATATTAAAGATTACCTAGAAACCTCATAAATGATTCCCAGTTACATCCAAGGGGAACCAGTGGAATTTGGAATTAGATTTGACAGCTCTTTAGTAGATATTCTTTAAGCAAGGAAGAAAGGAAATTGGTTAGCTTATATAATTCTCTTATCACCTTTAGTTTCAGTTTTGTTATACTTGAATAAACTCAAAGACATTCACTTGATAGTAGGAAGAGCCTAGAACTTTTAGGGAAAGAAGGTAACTCTAAAAATGAAGGTCTTCATTTTTTCTTCACTTGAAATGTACTTAATATTATTCTATTTATATAATTCTTACAAGATTATATACTGTTTTCTGATTATATACTCTTACCTAATTTTTTCTATTATGTCTTGATTGCAAGGGAAACGCTTCATTCTTCATTTCATGCAACAAACATTTATTGAGTACTTTTATGTAGTGGGTATGGTCTAGGCACTAGAGGTAGTGCTTTGAAGATATTCAAAGTCTTTTGTCTCCTGAATTGTGATTTAGTAGGAATAGAGAGAATAAACAAACAAAAATAATTTCAATTAGAAGTGCTATGAAGAAAAAAAAGGCAGAATAAACAGTTAATGAAACAGAGACTTCAGGGGAAGGTCCTTTTACATAGAATGGACAGGATGTCTTCTCTGGGGAAGTGATCATCAAGCAGAGATCTGAGTGTACAACTTCAGGGGAAGAGTATTTCAGTGGAGCAGACTGCTCTGTATGGGCTCTGAGGCATGAAGAAGCTTGGTATGTTTGTGAAACATTTATCTTTGTATCACCAGCACTTAGCAGGTAATTGCGCTCAGTGTTTATTAAATAGACTCACCTTTACATTGACTCCCCATATGTCTGACACCATGCCTTTGTTTATCAGTTTGTGGTTATCAAAGGAAAGCTAACTGGGCTTTATATAAATTAGCCCATGACCCTGGCCTCAAAATGATGCCCTAATCTGTTTACCTGTCTTGTGTAAATCACATCTTTATGAAAGTAATCCTTCTTTAATGTCACATGTCTGTCGTTTAGTCACTGTTCTGGATATGTGCTTTTTTTTTTTTAGTGTAGAGAGAGGGTCTGCTACTACAGGATTAGTTCCAATGGGATCAGTTCTCTTGTATAATGAATGCTGGACATAAAGCAAATTAAAAACTATCGTTTGTGACTAATGACCAAATACTGTTCAGTCTGCTCCAAGGGGGTAATTATAGCACTTAGCTGTGCTTGGATAATTGAAGGATAAATTCACTGATTGCCTCATATGTCTGTAGAGTTACACAGAGACCTTGAGTTGAAGTGACTCTAAAGTGGCACTTGTAGTTAGCCCAAGGCTGTCCGGGATGGCAAGCCTCATTGATTTGCTAAACTGTATTGCTCCAGTTAGGGATTAATGTCAAAATTAAATAATTGAACTGATGTGTATGTGTTTGTGTAACAGTTCCCTACCAGGAAACCAAATTTTATACTCTACTTGGCTGGGTTAAGTTTTAGTAATTTGTTCAAGGTTTTCTTAGAATATGGAGTAGTAAGCCCAAAATCTATTAAGGAGTTTCTGTTAGAGCGTTAGACTTGCTTGGTAAATTCCTCAATGAAAGTCTCATGTAGACTCCATTATTGTTTTTAAAATCCAGTGTATATAGTCTTGGCCTTAACTGCTCACTGAACTGGTATCTGCTGTTTTTCCCTGTTTTTCCACTAGATCTGTATCTAATTTATGGTAAAGGGACCACAAAAACAAAAATTACTTCTATTTCGGCATGTAACACCATTATAGTTAAGGGTCTGTTGGCATTTCTACTAAAACGTTTTCTTAGAGAAGTTTATAACTTGGCAATTTTACGTGGCTTTGGGCTGAAACATTGCTATTTCTGTCCAAAAGTAAATTATTTTACCAAATTTCATATAATTGAATTTGCCTTATTTGATAATGTGTGGAGAGGGAAGGGCTATCACACACAATAGGTCTTTTTTTCATGTTCTCACAGGCTGTTTGATTACACAGTTGTATTGGGTGTGGCGTTTATTCTTACATTTTAGTCTTTCGTCGGTAAGATTTTATTTTTTTTAATGTTTTGAAATAAGTTGGTTTAACAGGGTTAAGATAATTCATTTTCATGGGTTCTTCCCTTTAAAGAATTGTACTAGTATGTTGATTTTTAGTTCTTTTTACATTATTAACTTACTATAAAATTTAAAAGCACTTTGTGGCAGGGGTGCCTGGCTGGCTCAGTCCATAGATCATGGGACTTTTGATCTTGGAGTAGTGAGTTCAAGCCCCATGGTGGGTGTAGAGATTACTTCAAAAAAAAAAAAAAGTTAAAAAAAAGGACATTTTGTGGCACTCACTTTTTTTAAAATAATTTTTTATTGTTATGTTAATCACCATACATGACATCATTAGTTTTTGATGTAGTGTTCCATGATTCACTGTTTGTGCATAACACCCAGTGCTCCACGCAGAATGTGCCCTCTTTAATACCCATCACCAGGCTAACCCATCCCCCCACCCCCCCTCCCCTCTAGAACCCTCAGTTTGTTTTTCAGAGTCGATCGTCTCTAATGGTTCGTCTCCCCCTCCGACTTACTCCCCTTCATTCTTCCCCTCCTGCTATCGTCTTCTTTTTTTTTTGTCTTAACATATATTGCATTATTTGTTTCAGAAGTACAGATCTGTGATTCAACAGTCTTGTACAATTCACAGTGCTCACCATAGCACATACCCTCCCCAATGTCTATCACCCAGCCACCCCATCCCTCCCACCCCCCACCACTCCAGGAACCCGCAGTTTGTTTCCTGAGATTAAGAATTCCTCATATCAGTGAGGTCATATGATACATGTCTTTCTCTGATTGAGTTATTTCACTCAGCATAACACCCTCCAGTTCCATCCACGTCGTTGCAAATGGCAAGATCTCATTCCTTTTGATGGCTGCATAATATTCCATTGTGTATATATACCACCTCTTCTTTATCCATTCATCTGTCGATGGACATCTTGGCTCTTTCCACAGTTTGGCTTTTGTGGACATTGCTGCTATAAACATTGGGGTGCACATACCCCTTCGGATCCCTACATTTGTATCTTTGTGGTAAATACCCAGTAGTGCAATTGCTGGATCGTATGGTAGCTCTATTTCCAACTGTTTGAGGAACCTCCATACTGTTTTCCAGAGTGGTGTGGCACTCACTTTTGTAGGAGAGACTTGAATTATTCGGTCTTGAAAAATATTAGGTAAAGTAAGCCTTTCCTTGGTCTGTTCTGGTGGTATTTAAAGCTTTAGTAATTCAAATAATTAAAATTTTCTTTAATTTTGATTGATGGACAAATCCATTTCCTTAAAAATGACATAAGATTCATCAATACCAACACACCAAAAATGGGTTAATTATGTTAGCCATTTACATTTACCCATAATTTTACTTATCACCTTGTATTCAGTAAATATCCTATTTGCCTAGGATTTTCTCCAGTTTGCACTAGTTCAGAAATGTTTGGTAAATACCAGAGATTTCCTTGAAGTTAGTCCCTAAGAAGAGGTGCCCCAAAAAACCTCTTTTTACATTCTTTGGCATGCCTAAGTCCTCCCCTACCACAGTTGTCATGGACAGGAGTCCCTATATAAGGTGTTAACGAGTTCTTCACACGTTTAGAGAAGACTGCTGACTCACTGCCCAAAGTAACATAGTTGAGGCAGCTTTAATAATTTGTCTCCTAAGAAAATAGAAGAATGGGTTAGAGAAGGCACGGTGATCACTTCATTCAGCGTTGTTATTGTTATCATTTATTGTTAGTAATAATTATCATTGCTAATGACAACCGAGTTCATTTCTAAGAAATCACTTTCTTGCAGTTGCAGTTCCCCCATCTCCCAATCTGGAGGCCAGGTTTTAATTGCATTGCAGTTTCCAGTCAAGCAACCATTACCAGGGTTGCTCTTGCCAGGCTCTGTCCTGTGGTGGAGGGATACTGTGTTTCCTTCACCTGGTTATGTTGGAAAGTGCATGGATAAGGCAGGGGTCCTGTCTGAAGTAATCCTAGGGTATTTTTAATGTCCTTTAATTGCCATTCAGGATGTAAGTCAGACCAGACACAATTGGGTCTGCTCACAGTTCAGAACTGCCTAGTGGTGTTTATATAAAGGTTAAAGTATATTTAGCAAATAAATCCCGTGAAGCTATTACTTATATATAATTTATTTTTTTATTAACATCTGTTGATTCCTAAGCAGTGTGAAATTAGTTCCACTATACCTGCGTTTTATGTCTTTATTTGTTTCATTTGTGATCCCTGGATAGCACTGGGGGCAAAGTGGGATGAGGAAATGGAATTAAGAATTTCACAAGGGCCTTGTCATTGCCATCAAACCATTATCAGACTTATTTGTGGTTTTCTAGATGTCTGATTTTCTTCAAGTTTGGTAATGTTAGCAGATGAAAAGTAGATTAAGTAGAGTTTAAATCCTATTTGCTGTATGATTCTACTTTGTTTTGCATTGCTTTGGGTGTTTTAGTTGTGAAAATTTTTATTTATTATTTATTTATTTATTTTTAAAGATTTATTTATTTGAAAGAGTGAGAATGAGAGAGAGAGAGTACATGAGAGGGGAGAGGGTCAGAGGGAGAAGCAGGCTCCTCGCCGAGCAGGGAGCCCGATGCGGAACTCGATCCCAGGACTCCAGGATCATGACCTGAGCTGAAGGCAGTCGCTTAACCAACTGAGCCACCCAGGCGCCCAGTTGTGAAAATTTTTAAATTCAAAGGTACATTTCATAGTAAGGACCCTTCCCTCAGGGCCAGTGAAGGTATGGCAGCACACTTACCTTCCGTCTTCCTTGAAGTGATTTTAACTTGACCTAAAGGTAGAGGGTTTTTGTTGGTGGTGTTTTGTACTTAGCTCAGATTACCTCTATCAGTATGAGAGAATGTGGACTTTTTTAGAAGGGTATTAAGAATTTTAAGATTTGTCCATGACATCTTTTTTATTGAGTTATTGACTATTAGTTATGGTCATCCGAATGTTCATCCACTGTGGTCTCTGAGACAGCATTGTTCTTAGGGAGGTTTTTTAAAAATTAAACATAATATGAAGCTGGGCCTACAAATAGTTTTATCATTAATTACATTGCATTTCCCCTAATTCTTATGTGTTAGGGTAATACTTGTTCTCAAGTGGCCAACATTTTTGACGTACTATGTACATATATTAAAAGAGTAGAAATATAGTCTTGGCAGACACTGAAATGGTTAATTGGCTTTTCCAGCCAAATAGGTTTATAAAACTTTCTGAAAATTAAGAAGTGGGAGGGAAAGAACTTTCTTTGAATAAATGCCATATTTTATTAACCCTTTACCTATAAAGCTATTTTTAGGGTATAAACATTTTCTTGCAGCAAATTTTTTTCATTAGACAGGCAGCTAGAGGAAGAAGAATAGTTGATTTATTGTAACTGTCAAATATCTGCAAACATTCCAGTAGTTAAAAGAATTATTTCAACATAAAATCCTAAGTAGAGGTGAGATTTTTTTTCTAAAAGTAAATGATAATTTTGAGAAAGGAAGAAAAGCAACAGCATGGTGACTTTGAGATCTGTAATCTTTAAGAGCAAATTTTAAAACATAGCATTAAGAAATATTTGATGGTTTCTAATGATCTTTAATCAAGATGTATTTTTATATTCTTATTAGTACTTGCATAAAATCAACAGCTTTTCATGATAAGACATTTACATCTTAAATCTTGCACACTGTTCTCTTAGGAAATAGATGGAACAACACTGGATCTTTAAAAATTAATAGGAATAGTCTATATTTGATTCAGAAAAGTTTATATAGTATTCAAGGGCTAGTGGACAAGGGCAAGAGAGAGGGAGAAGCAGGGCCAGGAGCATGTGGGGGAATGAGAGAGATTACAGTGTCCTTTTCCATTTCAGCTGGTAGTTTGGAATAAAACTGTAAAGTTAAACTTTTTGGAATTGTTACTACCCCGAGTGGGAATATAAACTATATTGAACAAAATTTATTTAGCCTGTTAAAAAGTCAACCTAAAACTGTAGTTAATTAGTTTACATTATTACATCACTTCTAGTTAGAGACTCAAACTGGTACAGAGTAAGAGGAGCTCTATCAGGTGAGCTGACTGCTACCCATATGGGGCCTTAAGATAATGATGAGTTTAAATTTCCTCTTAGAGCTAAGTGAGAATAAAACTGGAGGCAATAAATACTCTTGGCCAAAGCCATTAAATGAAAAAGCTGGGAATTCTCCAGCTCTTGACTTAAATTGTTTGTTTATCAGCTGGCGCCTAGTCTGGAGTCAAGAGCTGGAGATTTCTATCTGTGACAGAACTTTGAAACTCTTGCAGGACACTTTCATTTCAACTTAAGGTAACTTGAGTTTATAGCTTTGGCTTTAAAGATTACTAATGATTTACTCATTTCCTTACCATTTAACCAGAGTGGACTTTTTCCCAGGAAGGGATCTGTGTTTATTTAGGGCCTTTGTCTGCGGAGGGATTAAAAGGCAGCCCACCAGCATTGTGAACTTGATGGTAATAAAAGGTCACCAAAACACACCATAAAAACATTCTTACCATGGAATTAATTATACAGTGTAATTTTACAAAGCAGCTCGGTTACTCCATCCCTGCCCCCTCCCTCCATTCTTAAACATTTCATCTTTTTAAAAATTAAAGCTGTGATATAATTTAGGTTTTTGGAAAAAATATTTTGCTTCTTTTATGGTATTTACACATTGAAGAAATTGTCACATGCAGTTAGTTGCTTTAAAGTTCTGAAATAAAAATTATCATTTATTGTTAAACTCTGGGATGAATAACTTGTTTGGGAGAGGGTAGTCAAAGGGATGGTTGGAGCTTCAACAGCTCAGTTTCTAAAAACCAAAGCCTACTTAAGAGTTTTTTTGTGCCACCAGGTGGCATTGCATCCAAACCTGCTTGTGATAAAGGAAGGTTTTTAAATTAAATTCTTTTTTGTTCAAGAGAGGTTATAATACTTTTGTCTGGATTTTGCTTTTGAAGTTGGCTTAAAAATATATCTACTATCAACGTTGATTAAATGTCTCCAAAGACCTGGAAGGTTTTCTGAACTCTGCAAATGTTTGCTTTTAGGTGGTTAATATTGAAATGAAAGTAAAATGTTGAAACATTTGCAAAGGATTGCTATTTTTTTATTTGTAAAATGAACATTTAATAGTTATTTTTGTTTTGCTTTTCTAAATACTCAAGAGGATCCTGCCTATAAAAGCCCTCACAAATGTTGCAGAAACTCCCCAATATTTCAGATCACCCCTTCCCCCAACACACTCACACCTGCCCCAGCCCTTATAAAAAAAAGTGTCAGCAGGTTTCACTGTATGGGAATTTTTAAAAAGAGGGAAAGACCTCAGAAAGGTGCAAGTCGGTCCTTTTCACAAGCCTAACTATGAGATTCATTAGGCAGTTCATGCTCATGTCTTAAAAGCTGCTTTTGGGAAAGTAAATTCTTGCAGTTTCCTGTACTGGTTTTGAGGGAGTCTTTATAGTCTTTTGAATCAGCTCATTTTAAGAAAGTGATAATGTAAAAGCAAGAAAAAAAACCCTCATTGTAAATTTTATAAAAGTATGATTTTTACTTTAAAATACATATTGTTCTATTTTATGAACCCACATATATTAATAAACTGTACAGAAACAAATTTTTAATACAGCCTATCCAGGTGCTATGATATGTTGTCAGAATAAATAAGGTTCAGTGTACACTCTATTGATTTTTATCCTTTTAAAAAATGTATTCACCATGCAGAGATGTTTAATGCTTAGCTTTGATCATTTATCAGAAAGCTTTATGAAATTTTTCTCATTTTATATTCTTGTCTCTTCTGTGAGGCTTCTTAGAACTGTGTACAACCTGTTTAAGAAATGTATGTTTTCAAAGTAAACGTTTGACCTCCCATCTTGATGTTCTTGCTTTTAAACACACACACACACACACACACACTCTCTCTCTCTCTCTCCCTCCCTCCCTCCCCCCCTCTCCCTCTCTCTCTCTCTCTCTCTCTCTCTCTCTCTCTCTCTCTCTCTCAAACACTCATAAGCCCCCATGTCTCTATATTTTGAACAACTTGTTTGGAATGTGTGTTGTACTAAAACTAAATATATGCAGACTTCAGTATTACAAAGAGAGAATTTTGTTTTAAAAATTATAAAAATTTGAAAGTAGTACTTTTGAAAATAGTCTAGACAAAGGTACTCAAGACATTTGACCCTGAATATTTTACTTTTAAACCTGATACAACAGTCTGTTTCTTAGCTTTGTGGTATACTGATATTTCTACTTATTTAACATCAAAAAGCTGTAGTGGTTTCTCTTTATAGATTGTGCCTGTGTTCTGGAATTGCCTCCTGCTGTCCATGAATTGCTTCTTGGCTTGTTTTGTTAGAATTTCTCACCAGGGTTTTTGTGAGCTGTGTAGTCAACATTTAAAAAAAAAAAGAACTTGATACAGTAGACTGGACTAGTAAAAATTATACTTACTGTTCATGATGATAAATGAGTAAACTCTTGGCTCAGAATACCGGTTTTATGTAATAAAAGCCCATGCAAATCTCATGTAATAATATGCATATATAAAATTGCCTACAATGACTGTTTTCCTAGTTATTTCTGTAATATTATTTTTTGTAGAAATTCCAAAAGCTTTTTCATTAAAAAATAATAGAAAAAAATCCTTATTCGTTTCAGGGTGTGGGTAATTTGGTAATGGAGCATTTAGATTTTGGCTTCTTTCATTTCAGTTGGAAATAGTATTGGTGTAAGTGAGTGTTGCCATGGGAACCTCCACAGAGATATAAAAGGCAAGACTGTCTAAGTGGAGGAGGGGTGATGTACTAAAATACCACTGGCCTAAATGATCTATTATATGTGTGTTGGGGGTACAGGGGGAGCTGGTTTGAGAAGGGAAGAGAAAGTAGTACAGAGAGTAAAAGTTAAAAGTTAAAACCATATACTCATACTTTTAGAATCTCATAGGTGGAAGTGTTTTAAGTTTGAAATGTGATTCTTAATTATTTGTGTCATTTGCATATGCTGGGAATCTTTGCATACCTTATTTTTAAACTGTGTTGATGGAACATGTTTAACTTATTTGATTTTAGTTAAAATAGTTCAGTGAAATTTGATTGGAAGGTTAGGATATTGGTCTCGGAGATGGCTTTAATCATAAATTTTATTAAAAATAGTTATACTTTTTCAGATATCTGGAAAATTTTTAAAAATTATATTTTTTGGAGACGTTTGGCTTTCAAAGCAAAACTGGCTATAAAGTATACTTAAATACTATAAAGTATTGTTAATATTAGATTTCAAAAGTTAAAAAATTTTAATACTTTATAAATATTACTCAAGGAAACAATGACTTACTGTATTTGCATGTGTAATATTGTAGGGTTTTCTAAAAAATAAAAATAAAAACAGCAAAAGCAAGCATCAAATCCTTTTGTATCCTTTAGGAGCACATGTGTTGCTATTAATAAAGATGATTAGAGAATAGCCAATTTAACTGCATGTAAAATAACATTTTTGTTTTTTTGTAATTTAGATTACAAAACACAGTGAAATTGTGTCCAACATGAGTTAGCATGGTAGAAAAGCAACATCATATTGTACTTTTAACACTATGGATTCGGGTTGCCAGATACACGTGGAAAAAAGGAAAAGACATTAACCTGGCAAAAACTGTTTAAACTTACCTTTTTGGTAAGTTTGGTCAGAGAAAAAGTAAAGTTGCCAAGGTAATAAAACATCCGGAAGTTTTTAAAATAAAAAGAGTAATTTAAATTAAAAAAAGGGAGGCGAGAGCGGGAGAAGAAAGAGGGTAAAAAAGACAGCACTCCGCTCCCCAGGCCAGCCACATCTGATGTAAATTAACCGCAGTGGAAGTGTATTGTTTCCAGCTCAGCACAAACAATGCGGGGCATCTCTTCTTGAGGGGTGGATGTTTGCGTGGAAAAGGGGGTGTTGAGAAGTGAGCTGGGTTGCAGCGAGTTTAGCCATCGGGATTTTGCGGCATAGAAAACACAGTAGGATTGAGAGTAAAGAATGAGAAAGTATGTTTGCATATAAAATTAACCAAGTTAAACCTTCAAGAGGTGTGAAATAATTCATAACTGTGAGAACGCTTAGTTGTCAATAATCTTTAGAGGATTGGTTTTTTTTGTAAAGAGACTGAGGCCTTATACTGTAAAATGTTCAGCAACCAAGATACCAGCTTTGAGGTGTGCTTTGGCATAGGATATCTGTTTAGTTTTAGATTTGACTTCTTAAAACAAACAAACAAAAAACGAAGAAAAATGTATTTCTTGGAAAAATAGATAATAAGAGCGATAAAAAGTCAAGCTTATCAAAAAAATACTTTAAGAGAATGAAAGTAAGGGCCACAACATCTGTGTTGTTTTTCTCTTTCAGTTTTTGTCTGCTGCGCTCCGCCCCACCCCACCCCCACCCCCATGCTTCCTTGGGAAAAAAATCTGACAATCTTAATAGAGTGGAAAGCATAAAATTGCACAAGGCCTTATCAATAAATGGATTCAAAATAGCTTTGCTCTGATCACCCTTAAAAAGTTTCATAATACAGAATTTTCTAGAAGAAAGCAACTAATATTTATTATTAAGTACCTTTGGTGTGTCAGGCTATCATGCTGGGTAGTTTATGTATTTTAGATCATTTAATCCTTACAGCAACCTCATGAAATGCATATTATCCTCATTTTTTAGTGAGGAAGTTGAGGCTTATTTAGGAAGGGACCACATGACCATATGTAATTATTATAAGAATTAGCCTGATGTAGCAAAAAAGAAGGCATTTTAGGTAGAAGATTTTAAAATATTGTATAGGACTAATACCTTCAAGTCTGGCATTTGTTTAGTTTGTTAGGATAATGAAAAAGCTTTCATTTGTTTATTTAAAAACAAACTCAGTAGAAATACTTTCTTCATGCTCCGTTGATACCACCATTTAGTGACATAGTCCACCCCAAATCAAAATATACAAAGAATTATTAGTCGACCAAAAAAGTCTACATACGTAGTTTTTTTGTTTTTTGTTTTTTTTTTAAGATTGTATTTATTTATTTGACAGAGAGAGAGACAGCGAGAGAGGGAACACAAGCAGGGGGAGTAGGAAGAAGGAGAAGCAGGCTTCCCGCGGAGCAGGGAGCCCGATGCGGGGCTTGATCCTAGAACCCTGGGATCATGACCTGAGCTGAAGGCAGACGCTTAATGACTGAGCCACCCAGGCGCCCCCACATACGTAATTTATTTATTTATTTATTATTTTAAGATTTTATTTATTTATTTGACAGAGAGAGACACCGTGAGAAAGGGAACACAAGCAGGGGGAGTGGGAGGGGGAGAAGCAGGCTTCCTACCCGAGCAGGAGCCCGATGTGGGGCTCGATCCCAGGACCCTGGGATCATGACCTGAGCTGAAAGCAGACGCTTAACAACTGAGCCATCCAGGCGCCCCCACATACGTAATTTAAAACAGTTTTGTTTTTGGTTTTATATGCTTGAATTTAGGCAACTGTAGGAATAAAAGAGACAAAATCTGGAAACCTGAAATGCAAACCATAAGTTTTAAACCTAAAATAACTTCCTTGGAAGGTCTTTTAGAAGTTGGGTATTAAAAAGAGCCAAAGTGTGTCTTATTTAGAGTATGTTTTCTCTTTTACCTTGTGTTTTAAATTTTTTATTTTCCAAAATAAATTAGTCACAACTTTTTTAAATACCAAAAAATGGCCTTTACAAAAGATTAGTGAGAGTTTGTGTGCATGTATACTTTTTGATATGTTTATAGTTTTCAACATTAAGACCTAAGACTAACAGTGTTTGCAGCTTATTGCTCAATAGCTATATTAATTTAATAATAATAAAGTGTACTCTTTAGTTTTATTTGATGTTGCAACTATCATTGGGTATTTTACTGAATTATAATGTGTTAGGAATTGATGAATTTTATTTTGTCAATATTTTTAACCCCTCTGAATATATATAATTCTTCAGTCATATTACGAAAAAAAAAATCTGTCTCAACAGCTTTTAACTAAAGGCCTTTAAGAGTAGTGTGGGTGTGTGTGTGTATGTGTATTGGGGGGGTTTGTGTGTGTGTGTTTTAATAGTTTTATCCTAAAGAAAGCTCTCTGAAAGATGCTTTCTATACGTAATTCAGATTATGTTTAAAACCAAATGAACAAACTCATACTCATTATAGTCTAACTATAAAACATAGGTTTCATTGAAGTCTGTAAGAAAATCTGATGTTTATGACATTTTGCTTTGCCAATTTTTCTCTGATTTTTATAAAAATCAACTATGCTGCAGTTTGAAATGCTAATGCATATTTGGGAAACAAACAACCCTGAGAATTTCAGGTGTTTAAATAATCTGATAGATATGTCTGGTTTCATCCTTATAGATTTCTAGCTCCAAATGTGATTGGCAGTAGTTTGGAAAGAAGAATGAAGAGGAAGTCCTTTCCCTTATGTTGGTGTGTTCAGCAGGGAAAAACAAACCAACATTCTTGTTACTGTAGCTTAGAGCACTAAAGAAGAGCCTCGTACCAGTTCCCAGGTTTTTTTGGTAGTCATATATGAAGCTTCTTTCATTTCAGTTTGTTGTGTTTATTCTTAATATTCCTGGCCTTTATCCACATTGTTTCTAGAAATGCTTACTGGATTGATTGCTGTGAAACGAAAGAGTAGAGCAGAGAATATTGGCAAGAAATTTCTGGCAAAAAAAAGAGATATTCTGACCCTGGCCCTTACTAGGGTAAAGTTCCAAGGGAATAAAGATTATTGCTGGTCAGAAAACCATCCAACTGGATAGTGATGAAAACTGGAGTTTAGCCAAATTTATTTTTGTGTGTTTTTGCTCTTTTCCTGTTTTTTGGTTGTTATTGGAAGGGACCTTTGGTGGGTCATCTGATTATGACAGGATGAAGGTCAAGTTTAGTTTTGCTTGACTTCAGTGGTGTTATCTTTCTAACCACAGCGGCCTATGATAATGAGATTGTTCATCAGGAAAAAAAAGAGCAATTCTTGGTCTTTATCTGTATATCAGATTTAAATGGTGATGTGTTTTTTGAAGATTGAGGTTGTGATTTTAAAAGGGTGAGCTGTGATATTTTAGGATATTTTAGAAAGTATGTGCACATACAACAGTGTTTTTATGAAGGGAAGGTGAAATGGGAAAACTGTAGTAATGAGGGTAAAGAAAAATAAGGACTCCAGAAGAAAAATACCCATTTTGGTTTTGTTGTTTGAGGGAGAGAACTGGGGAATTTATAAGTATTATCAATTATATGTGGGTATAGAGTTAAAAATAATAGAAAATAGCACTTCAGAATAATAATTTTGATGTCCACACCAAACACCCCTTGTTAAGTATATTTACAATACAGTTAAACACTAAAATAAACTTGAAATAAATTCCAAGATAAGGAGTTGCTGATTTTTATTTTCATTTGTGGAATGTGTCGTGTGGATATGAGGTCACAACCGGAGCATGAGTTTTGGGAAAAGGTACTATGGCAATAAGCTGTTTGTGGTTTCACACTCTAACCATTTACTATTTCCCACTTACTTTCCATTGAGAATCATAGATGTGCATCTGTGGAGATGTGAATCTTCACCTGGCACTTCTCCCTACCCTGCCAAGACAAAATTTTAGCATCTAAAAAATAAGAGATTATTTTCTTTGTTCTTTCCTCCACATCCCATAGTAACTTAAACTGAATTTTTTTCCCATTGGCAACAAAAATGAAGGTTGATAGACCCTCCACTTACTTATGTCTGAATTTTAAATGTTCTTGAATTTTTTATATGATACCACAGTGTACACAAAGAGAGGACCAACAAACATCTACTTACAATTTTTCATGCAAACCTTTTTTGAAGAGAGAAAAAAACCTTCCTCACCCTCCATCTTTTGAGTCATCGATGTTTAATTTTATTTGCATTATTTTACTTTTTCCTGCTGAATTTTAATCATAATTTTAAAAACTAAAAAGTAAATGTAAAGGATTCAAAATAAAGTTTAGGATGAAAAATTTATCTAATTGCTTCTGTTTGTTTGTTTTTTCCTTGCATTTCCCAGTGAAATTCCTTAAAGTAAGTTCCTTCCTTTCTACCCTTCTTTAAATTGGACCCAAGGAAGGCATTTAGTAAACATTTTTCCTCCGGACCCTAAACCAGAGCTTTGATGGATTCTTAAGGGTATGTACTCATATGTGAACCCATATCTTTGATATGGTGTTTGCTTTATAATGGACCCTTTAATTATTCTTTCCCAGGAATGATTTAAGGCAAATGGATGGGATCATTCTCATATTCTCCTAAGGTGTTCTGCGTCTAACCTTGGTTTGGCAGGGGTGATTGTGTTATTGTATGTCTAGTTTGAGTTGTACTTACTTTGTCTTGCTTGTGCCTCTGAGTGGGCATACTTTTTGCTTTTCAATGTTCACTCAATATGTAATTATTGAAATGAAATGGCGATAAAGCTTGTGTGGGAAAGAAGTCCTTGTTTCCTGTCTTTGTTGGCACTTGTGGGTTCCTAATTTCCTAAGAGTCTTGGGATGTAGATCTGTACATCACAACTAGGGGTGGGTAGTTTTTATGGTGAGGAAGAGGGAAAAAGATAGTATTGAAGCAATTCCTGTCTCGGTCTGCAAAGTGCAGATTGCATTTCTCTTTCAGTGGTGTTAGGTTTATGGCCCTTTTTTGGGAAAGTGCTATTAAGTGTTTGGAGACCTTTATCTTTCTCTGTTTCGTTGTAGCAGATGGAGTTGTCCTCTGGTGGTTTTGCTAGGTATGATAAATGTAGTACTAAAACTGCTTGGTGGAAGTTTGATCTGGAAAGATTACTATGTTTTTCTGTTTCCTGAAGAAAATGGAATCATAGTATTCAAACTGTTGGGGAAACAAGCCCATCAGCAGATCAGCAATAATAATGTGAACTTTTCACTGATGCTTGGGATTTTTTCCTCTTCTTTTACAAAGGTTTAGGAGCAAAACCCAGAAATGATGATCAGTTTTGTCTGAAATAATATAAGTGGTAGAAATAATCAAACCTTTTCCCTCAGAGCATACAGAGAGAGATGTCTGCATAATGAAGAATTGTTCCTCTTTTGCAAAATAAGAATGGAAGCAAAGAAGTTATGCAGTTCTCTTGTGTTCATGCAGTGTTGAAGTCTTACACAGCGTAGCTGTCCCTAGTTTTATTGCTAAAAAGACTTCTTTGTGCATATTTCTAATATTCTAAGAGTCTAAAGTCCCTCTTTGGCCATGCCTTTTTTTTTTTTAAGTTTAATTCTGATTAATGTAACCAGTATAACTTTTAGATAATCATGTACTTCCAATAGCTTTTATGCAAATCTGTGGTTTATCTACACTGGAGTTGAAAGGTGTTAGCCAGCCCTTAGATATTGTACTGAAGCAAATGTTTGATCAAATCCCTTGACAAACAGTTAGGAGATTCTAACCTAACTACCTAATTTGAAGACATTGGCTTTTTTCTTTCTTGAGGGATTCCCATTCTAGATCAACTGGATACAATCTGGGGATAAAGCTGTATCCTGAACTGAATCTGTGGAGTGATTTGCAAATAATCATTACCCTCAATTTTATTTATTTGCATTAATTACTTCCTTACTATAGGGAGTTAAAAGTTGACTAGTTTTTGTATCTGAAACTCCCTTTTCCAGCTCCTTTATCTTTTATGTTCTAGCTTTTATGTATTCCTAGCTTTAATAGTTAGAAGCAACACAGGGAAGGATAGGAATGTCTGCAGTCTCGAGTCCCTTCTTTTTACTAGTGTTGGGGAAAAGGGGGTGAACCATCATCGGAGAACTCGGTGGTCTCAGCGGTGTCTGAAGTGCTCCCAGGTCTTTGACTGTGGTTACAGCACCTGATGTAGAGTATGCAAATGAATCTGGTTTGGGGGAATTCTGGCACCACATCCCACAGTGGGGAGTAACCTATGTACCTGCTGGAAGATATTTGGCTTGTAGCATCCAAGTTTTTCTTTCTACTGTGACTGCTAGGAAATCAGAGCTAGATTTGGCACCCAGTAATAATCATCACCAGCCTTCCCTTTTCTATGTGGTTTCCATTCTCAGGTGTAACTTTACCTTATCGCATATTTACTTAGTCCTTACTGCCTAGTAGGCACTGGGAATACATGGTGAGCATGAAAGACCCACTCTCCTTCCTCTTAGTGCTTACAGTCCATGTGTTTGTGTCATAAACTACCTCAGAATCCTTTTTGGAAATAAGGATATGAATCATAACTATGGATTTCTAGGGCCACCAGGTTTTCTTACCACTTCTCTATTTAGAAGATCTTCCTCTGTGTACTTTTATTCCTCCTCCCTTTGTTTTCATTTCTTTGCTTATTTTTCTCTTCTAAATATTTTTAATGAAATGAATACTCTTATCTCCCTTTTCTTCTTAAAACTTTTGTATATTCTAATTGAATATAGTGTCTTTAATATTTTAAAAAGATTTTATTATGTGTATATGCATATGCACACAAAAAACAATTCTTTTTTGCAACTTATTTTTTTCATTTACTGTAATTTAATGTGTCTTAATATGTAAAAGATTTATACTTTTTAATTATTATAAAGCATTCTATTAAGTGGACAGACTTCTGTTATAGAAAGGCTGCTCTAAATATTCTGGGACATAGATTTTTTCATGTACAGTGTATGTGAATTTACCAGTAAGAGAAATTCTAAGAAATGGAATTACTGGGTCAAAGAGTTTATGTATTTTAAATTTTGGTCAGTGTTGCCAGTTTTCTCACCGAAGTTAAATCTTCCATTAAGGGTGTAGGAAACTATTTATTAATGGTCTTGCCAATACTATCTTTACATTTCTTTTCTAGTCTGATAGTTAAAAAATGGTATAATGTGGTTTTGATTTTCTTTCTTCCATTTTTTTAATTCCACATTATGAGTTTGAGCATTTTAATAATGTTTCCTGGCCATTTTTTTGGTTTTGTTTTTGTTTTTTTCTTTCCAGTGATTGTTTCTTCCTATTCTTTGGACATGTTTTTATTGGATTCATTCATTCAGCAGGTATTTGTTGAGTACTTAGGGTGTGCTGGGCCCTGTGCTAGGCATTGATCTTTTCAAAATTGATATGTATGGCTGTCAAGTGCTCATTCATTTATTCAACAAATATTTATTGACTATCTACCATGTACTAAGTACTAATCTAGGCCTGGGACTACACCAGAGAGAACTCCCCCCACCCCCCACCCCACACACCCACATACGCATTCCTGCTCTTAGGGAGTTTATATTTTAATGAATGTGAATACGTGTGGGGAGATAGATATGTTGCAAATATTTTTGGCCAGTTTGTCCTTTCTTTTTTATTCATTTTGTTTATTTTTTTTTGAAATATAAGAAATTTTGAATTTTTATGTCGTTGAACTTGTCAGTCTTACTTTTTATGGCTTCTCACTCTTATGTTCTGTTTATCTCTCCAAGACTGTAAAATTTAAAAAAAGATTTACACATTTTTATTTTGCTTTGTGATTTCATTTTTAAAAATTTAAGTTTTTTATTCATTTGGGATTTATTGTGGAGGGAATGAGGGTAAAGATCTAGATTACCTTTTCTTCTTTAAATCAATTTAGTGAAAAATCTATCTTTCACCATTAATTTTGTAAACTCCATTAATTTCATATATTCAATGCCCATACGTATTTGGGTCTATTCTGAGCTCTCTATACTCTTCTATTGATATTTCCTTGTTGATTTTTCCATAAGTAGGACATTTTTACTTTCAGTTGCTTTATTTTCCTGTCTACCCTACCTGGGAGGATAGCCTTTCATGGGTCTTTTTTCCCTTTCAGAACTCTCCAGACTATTTTTGCTTGTTTATTGTCCTAAATAGTCATGAAAGTCATTTTATCATATTCCTCCCAAAACATTCTATTAATATCTTGATTGGGATTGCACTGTGTATATATTAATTTATGGAAAACTGATATGTTTACAAAGCCAAGTTTAAGATTTACTCATTGATCGTTTATGTCTCTTAGCAGGATTTTCAAGTTTTCTTCTTGTATATCCTAAACATTTCTTGTACAGTTTATTCGAAAGTCTTTTTATCTTTATTATTGTTGTTGGTATACATGGAGCCCTTTCTTTTTCTTTTTTTTTTTAACATTTCCACTTGTTCATAAATATAAGAAGCGTCAATTTCTGTATGTTAATCTGAACTCAACTTCCTTTTTATTTAGATTTTATTTAATTTTTTGGGGGGGGGAGTGAGCACAAGTAGGGGGAGGGGCAGAAACAGACTCCCCACTGAGCAGGGAGCCTGACCCTGAGATCATGACCTGAGCTGAAGTCAGATGCTGAACTAACTGAGCCGCCCAAGGCACCCCTGAACTCAACTTCCTTTTTTTTTTAATTTTTTTATCATTATGTTAATCAGCATACATGACATCATTAGTTTTTGATGTAGTGTTCCATGATTCATTGTTTGTGCATAACACCCAGTGCTCCACGCAGAATGTGCCCTCTTTAATACCCATCACCAGGCTAACCCATCCCCCCACCCCCCTCCCCTCTAGATCAGCTTCCTTTTGAATTCTCTTATGTTTCTAGTAGTTTTTCGGTTGGTCATCTTGGGTTTTCCAGTTCTAAAAATGATAATTTTTCCTCAGGTTTTCTAAATTTCTTAGATGTCTTATTTCTCCCTTAACTAATTACATTGGTTGATACTTCTAGAACAGTTTTGAATAATAGTAGTGATAATAGACGAACTTGTCATTTTCCTGATATTCATGAGAATGCTTTTATGGATTTGATCATAAACACAATGGTGGCTTTTGGCTAGAGGGAGATTTTTTAAGAAAATTATGTTAAGGAAGTATCCCATGATTCTTTAATGTGTGTTTTCATTATTCCCTCAACAAATATTTAATATGTTTCTAGAATGGTCTAACATTCCATTGGCACTAGAAAGTGAGCAATCAGAATAGGCACAGTCCTAGCCCTAATAGAATTTATAATCTAGTTGAGGGGAGAGAGATACTAGTCTTATCATGAAAAGCTGCACAGTATTTTTGTTGTTGTGATGCAGTGGGATACATTGGGATATACATAAGGGAGTATATAGATAGGGAGATACCAAAAATATGATGGTGTTATCATTGAAGTCCCTTAAAAAGAAAAACTAATGCGGTTCTCTTGCAGCATTAGCATCTTTCCTGAGATGTTTTCACCTCCTGTTAACCATTTCTCTGTTCCTTGAGGGAGATATTCAAGGATTGAAACCACCAGGCTGCCTCACAGAAAGGCTGGAAATAAAATTTTACTCAGCCATTCCTGGTAGTATGTTTTCAATGTGATAAGAAAGTGCTTTTCTAATTCCAGGTGCTAATATTATGACCATACTTTGAAGAAAGTGGTATTTCTAGTTTACAGAATTCAGTGAGACCCTTATCTAGGACTCTGAAGGAGTTAGCAGATAGCTTCAGAGCACTATACAGCTGAGGTGTAGGTAGAGGCAGGGCTCTAAAGGGATCAGATGGGCAGTGGCTAAGTAATAGCAGGCGTTCCTTTAAAACTCTGCCAGCCCCAGAGGGTCTGTGAAGTACTGTACTTGTTTTTGGCTGACTTCATTCTGTGGGAAACCTTTATATTTGTGCTTTATGCTTTTGAAAAAATCAAGAAGAAACAGTTCACATGATTTGGAAATTTGGAGACCAGTATTTTTTGCTTTGAAAGTAGACAGATTTGCATAGGAAGGAAATTCTGATAAACGGGGCAGCAAAGTATTTAATTACAGTATGAAAGCAAGTTGGGTATTGTAAAAAGAGCACTTATATTAGGAATCTGAAGACAAATTTGAGTTCCATTGTTCCCACAACCTGTTGTATCTTTGGGTAATTTATTTGATTTCTCCGAGCCTTAAGTTTTCTAGGTGTAACTAAAAGTGGTTAGAATATTAGTACTGAGTCTGTGGTGATTATTCTGAGGCTTAAATGAAATAATATGTAAGATGAAAACTCTCACTTATCTGTGAAAAGATGACCATTCAGTCTCCCGTGTGAGCACAGTCCTTACTGTAATGCCATTTTTAAGGCCTTTGCTTTTTGTGAAAAGCAAATAATGGAATTTCTATCTTTCCTTTTTTTCCCCCTTCACCAAAGCCCCAACTTCAGGGTTGACGTTACCAGAATGTTCTAACATAATCGGAGTGGAAAAATATACATTACTATTTACTTGGGAATGTTGAAACCCAGATCAGAACTCCCAGATCAGAACTCTGATTTGCGAAACAGGACTTTTAGACCTATGAGAAGAGACTCGGTGGTGTGATGCAAGGATCATGGGATTTTTGGATTCAAGGACTCCAGTTTAAGTCGCTTTCTAGTTGTATAGACTTGGGCAAGTCCATTCATTTCCAGAAATGAACCAAAGAATCCCTGCCGTAGAGAAAACTGCTGTCATAACCGTCTTCAGTTTAATTTATATTCAGAAGTATATTTCCCAAGACTACATTTACAATCTGGTGATTATCTTACACCACATAGTTGATTTCTAGTTTTCTCCTAAGTTTCTATAATAAAGTGGAGACAGTGGAGTTCAGAGTTAGTTTCCCTGCTGCAAACTGGCCATATGACCTTGAGCAAGTTATTTAACACCTCTGTTCCTCAGTTTCTTCCTCTGTAAAATGGACATTATAAACAATACCTACTTCATAGGGTTGTCTTTAGAGAAAAGTATCTGATCCATAGTATGTGCTCAATAGTGTTTATTACTCCTGTTATTAAGATCACTGTTGGAATTAATTAAGGTGGAAAAAAAATGAAGTTCTCAATTGATAAGAATTTGAGACTCTAGCAGAGTAGTTTAAGGATGAGTCCTAGTTACTGATTTTCTACTTTGTAAAGATTTGGGAGAAAGGTTTTATTCACTGAAGGGGAGGAAAAAAATATTTTTTTCCCTTCTACTCTCCTGATTCTTTTGTCAGTAAATGAGACTGACAAAGGACAGATTAACAAGAGAAAAGCAGACAAGTTTATTTGAGTTTTACATAATCGGCAGTCTTCATAAGGAGGAAAACACCCACCTCCCTCAATGGTTGGTTAAAGCTGTTTTTGGACCAAGTTTGACGAAGAGTGTAAAGTGGAAAAATATGATAGGACAAAGGGTATCAGGTGAGGGTAATCAACTGGGGGAAGCTTTGCAAGGCCTGTTCATTGGGATTCCTCTCATAGAGTTCCTCTCTGTCTTTGGAGATAAGGATATTTCTTTCCTCTAGGTATAGGGAGGGTGCCCCTCACTTCAGGGTCTTGTGACCTACTTCAGGGGACAGGGAAGGTCAGGGGAGGTCCTTCCTGCATCTGTAGTTTCTCAAATTCTGTCATATGCAAGGCGCCGTATTTTGGGAGAGTGTGTTCTGAATCCTGTCACCACCATAAAAAGTAAACAATTAAAATAAATCTTTGGTTTCTTCTAATTGAAATATAAGCATTTTAGTGATTTCTAAATGTAATAGAAGTATACTTCACTTACCCTTTTTTGTTAATTTGAATTTATAAGTAGAAATATAACATGCTGATAAAAACATTTCATTAAATAAAACACATTTTCAGTATTACCTTATTTCCTAATAGCGCCATTCCCACATTTAAAAAAAGTCTTACTGTGAGATAGCTATTTTTTCTTAAAAATATGGATGGTTCCTAATTTGTATACATAGTATATTTATACTTTTACATATTGGAGTGAAATAATTTGTTTTCTCTTTTAATTTTAACTTGTGTAAATTTTTTTTAAACCTTTGTCTCTCAAAAGTTAAAAGGTACTTGGTTTTAAGAATCATTAAAAATGAAGCATTTGAGAAGCAGGTTTTTTTTTTAAAGATTTTATTTATTTGAGAGAGAGAATGAGCATGTGAGTGAGAGAGCGAGAGCATGAACAGGGGGAGAAGGAGAGGGAGAAGCAGACTCTCCCCCCTGAGCAGGGAGCCCGATGCGGGACTGATCCCAGGACCCTGAGATCATGACTTGAGTCGAAGACAGACACTTAACTGACTGAGCCACCCAAGCTCCCTGAGAAGCAGTTTTTAAAAACAATGATTTTAGGGGTTTAAGGGCAAGCATATAGATACTACTTTTCCTATCTGATCAAGATCAGGGTAAAAAAAGTAAAAATAAATAGAGAATATAACAAATAATGCTTTTAGAGTGTTGATTCCTTAGATATAATTGAAGAACTGTTAGTGATTTCTAGAAGCAAAATTAAGGAAATATAAATTAGTAAATTATCAGATAACAAGGTGATTTTGTGATATATTTGAATGTACTATATATTTTGTTATATGTATTTAAAATACTATGGGGGTGCCTGGGTGGCCCAGTTGGTTGAGTGGCTGGCTCTTGATTTCAGCTCAGGTCATGATCTAGGGGTCCTGGGATCCAGCCCCGTGTCAGGATCCAGCCCTCAGCAGAGAGTCTGCTTGAGGATTTTCTCTCTCTCTCCTTCTCCGTCTGTCCCATCTCCCATTTGTGCTCTCTCTCTCTAAAAATAATAAATCTTAAAAATTACTATGTATGCATGCTGATACAAAAATACTGTATATATTATACAGTTATATATGTATATATATTTAACAAAATTTCTTGCCTTGTATTTACCTTGGACCTCCTTATTTATTTCTAGGTTTATTTAGAAATTTTAGCAAACCAGGAAAATCAGTAACCCTCCCTCCCTTGTATTATAGGCTTTAAACCTGAAATATGTTTCAGATTTGGCTTTTGGTTGGCCAGCTGTCTTCATTCTTTCATTTTTGCAGTCAACAGTGAATTGTTATTTTAAGAATAAAGATTCTAAACATTCCTGTGCTAAAAACATTCCTTAGGGAATGGGGTCCAAATATCATTCTTTACTCTGTAATACCTGTTTTCACTAAATTTGTGTTGGTATTTGTATCATTGCATGATTCATAAGCAAACATTTACTTAGAGTCTTTTCCTCCTAAACTGCATTTAGAAATGGTTAATTGCCTTTGAGTCCTCATATCCGATATAATCTCCAAATTATTTGTTGTTAAAATGAGCTATTAAAAGAGAAAGAAACCTAATTGAAGGGGGAGGCCAAGAGGGTAGAAGGAGAGGAGGGAGGAAAAGGTAGGGAGGGAGTGCATGTTGGTAGGGGTATGTGTGGCTGGAGGGGGGCACCGGGAGTGGGGGATGTAGACAAGGCAGGGAGCCATCAGCATGAACTTCACCTGAAATTTCTTGTCACTTCTTCCCTTTTTATTTAAAAGTGGGTATTAGTAAAAGTACTACTACAGCATTTTTCTCCTAATAATTCATTTTTTTTCTAGTCCAGTTTAACTTGTTATACCAGATTTTCCTTTCAGTCATTAAGATTTAAATTTCTTATTTCTGGTAGTAAAATCATCTCTTGTCAAGTGTAGGGAGGCTGCAGCTTTAACACCACTTCATGTCTGATTAGAAGGTTTTCTTTTGTAATTAATTTTCCTCTGCGCTCTTTGTGGAGAACGGTAGCCCACTGCAGAGAGGTTAGAATACCGTGGACTTTGGCTGTTCAGCTTAATGATACAAGGGAATAGCAAAGCAAGAATAAATGAGGTACTTTTTGGTGAGCAAAACATGTGAACTGACTGTCAGTGTGAGATTGGTTCTAGGAGCAGTTAGCCAGCAGTAATAGGGCACACTTGAGTAATTGAATTTGCATAACAAGGCTTGCTGAAGAGATCTGACAGGCATAGAGATTTGTCTAGCTAGAGAGCTCCAGATGGACGTGACCACGCAGCAGCTGGGTGGCACGTTGCTCAGCATGGACAGCACCGCCCAGACTGGCAGCTGGACCCTGGCGACTGCAGGGCTGTGGCAGGCCAGCTGGTGGCTTCTGACAGCCAGTGGCCCTGTTAGAGAGCCTTTTCATAATGGCCTGTCAGGGTACTGGACCTGCAGGGACCGGCAGGAGAATGTCACAAGTCACCAGCGAAGGTTGTTAAGCTAAAGAAATCTGTCCCAGGGAAGTAGAGGTGGTCACTGTTAAATCCACAAAGCTAACACATCCCAGCGTGATCCCCCTCTTTTTCAAAGACGGTAGGCCTGATTTTACACATTTGCTCTAGACTGCAGTCATTCTGGATTACTTTGTATTCTTAAAACCTTGAAACCAGGTTGGCCACCTTCCTGAGAGCCTATGTTTTTCATGTTTCCTTCTGTCTTTGCATATTTGTAACAAGGACATGTTTCCTTCTGGGAAATTGGTGATAATAATTTATCTTGGATTTATTGCTCATAGGAAACAATGACTTGTTTAAAGAATAAACTACAAAGAAAGTAAGTGAACTGGTGTGAAGTCCGTGTGTTCAGGTTACCCTCCCTCCTGTGTCCAGGTGGACTGCATTTACGTGGAGGAATCATATAACCACCCATCTTCTCAGATTAGAATAAACGCGGAAGAAGGCCAGCTTAGTGCTTGCTATTAAAAAGTTTACATCCATGTTCTTAAACTGAGAATTTTGCCATCTTAACATTCCTACTCTAAAAAGTCATGTAACTAGACAATACAACTTTTTTTTAAGGGCAGGAAAACTCTACTTAGAAGCATTTTCCAGTAAAGTGAGAAACTTGCTGTTATAAGCTCCAAGCTCACTTTTCATACAACCAAATTCTAGTGAAACAAAGCAGTCCATACTGGAGCAACTTGGACTTTATGGCAATAAGAACAGTCCAGAAGACTTAACCATTTTTCACCTTCAAATTGGCGAAGGTACAAATTTGGGGATGTAAATTATTTCAGCCAGTTCAGAGTACAGTTTGGCTGTATGCATCAAAAGCTTTAAAACATGTATATAAATAACTCCTCTAGTAATTCTACTTCTAGGACTTTATCCCCCAAATTAAGAATGTATGTAAAGATTTAGCTATATGAATGTACTTATAGCATTGTTAACACTGGTTCTCATGTGTTCTCGACCTCCAGGGGGGCCATGAGGTCAACGTTATTTTCATAATAATACTAATATTACAGGGCAAATGGAATGGTGGGTAAAGCTACAAACCCTTAGCATGAATCAAGACAGTGTCCGTGTGTTCTTCAATGTGACACATGTAGTTTCGCTTACGAATGTCCTTGATGAATCAATAAAATGTATTAATATTAAATCTTGACTTGCATACATGTGGTTTTTTTATATCTTGTGTGATGAAATGGAAAGTATGCACAAAACGCTGTGCTGCAGTAGGTACTGTGGTTGTCTTGAGGAAAGTACTTTTGTGATTGACTTCCCGGCTGAAGTATCTACTTGTTTGTGGAACACTTTTTATTTAAAAGAATAACTGACTAGACATTTTAGAGAAAAAGAACAAAGTAGGTTTCCTACTTCAAGGAAAGCATCTGATACAGTATTTGTTGCCAATGATAAAATTGAATCTTTTCAGCAAAAATTAGAATTTTTGAGAACTTGTGTCTGATGCTAGGAACCTGACAGCTTCCTAATGGTAAAGACTTATGAAGAGATTTGTTGTACTATTAAAGAATGTGAATTCCTAATACCAGATATTAGGAATTTGGAAGATCTACATAACTCACTGAACCACTGTATGATGTTATAGAATTATGCCTGAGTAAAAGATGCAAAGTGCAAAATAGATAGATTTTAATGTAGCAGACTGAAAAAAACTTTGTTGATAACAATTTTAGATTACACATGTGCAGTTAGTCTTTAAAAAACCACCGTGTGTCAAGTTTTGGTGTAATATCAAAGATATCCACAATTATCTGAAAACATTATTAAAATAATCCTCCATTTGCCTACCACATATCCATATGAAATCAGCTTTTCCTTTATATATTTCAACCAAAACAACGTATATCTGCTTCTGCATTCAAGCTGGTATGAAAATCCACCTGTTTTCTATTAAGTCAGAATTAAAGAGATTTGCAAAATTTAAGACAGGGATACTCTTCTCAGTAAATGTTCTTTTGCTTTGGAAAAGTGTGTTATTTTTCATGAAAGCGTGTTAACATGTAGTGGGTTTATTATTTTTAAGTGAATTAAGAAATATTTTAAAATTTTCTTTGTTTTAATTTCTAATAGGGTAATTACTGACAGATAAAATCCACATAAGCAAAAGCTTTGGAGTCTTGAATTTAAGAACCACTGATTTAAAATAATTTGGGGCACCTGGGTGGCTCAGCTGGTTAAGCGTCTGCCTTTGGCTCAGGTCATGATCTCAGGGTTCTGGGATGGAGCCTTGCATCAGGCTCCCTGCTCAGGGGGAGCCTGCTTCTCCTTCCCTTCTGCGATTCCCGCTCCCCCCTCCCTGCTTGTGCCCTCTGGCTCTCTCTGTCAAATAAATAAATAAATCTTTAAAAAATAAATAATAAAATAAGGATGACTTGGAAAAACCTGATGGCCAGGAGGAGGGAATTAATAATTAGGGATTAAATGACATAATATGAATCAAAACGATAAATATTTGACACGAAAAAACTTTACAGTGTTAGGAAAAGGAGATTGTGAAACACACAATATGACTCAATTTTTATAAAAAATTATACTGTGTCTATTACAAATGTATTCTCTGACGCTAAGGTATTTAGCAGTTTTCTCTGGGGAAATAAGGTAGAGAAATTTTTTTTTTTTAAAGATTTTATTTATTTGAGAGAGAGAGGGAGAGCACGAGCACGAGTGGGGGCAGGAGCAGAAGGAGAAGCAGATTCCCTGCTGAGCAGGGACCTTGACATGGGGCTCCATCCCAGGACCCTGGGATCATGACCTGAGGTGAAGGCTGACACTTAACTGACTGACCCACCCAGGCACCCCTGGAAGGTGAAGAAGTTTTAAAAACGCTGTAAGAGTGTTAGGGCTCTATCACACGATACTGTTTCCTCCTGGCTTTTGATGAAGACATCTTTCTTTTTTTAAGATTTTATTTTTAAGTAATCTCTACGCCCATCGTGGGGCTTGAACTTACAACCCTGAGATGAAGAATCGCATGCTCTACCGACTGAGCCGGCCAGGCACCCCGAAGACGTCTTGTTCTTGTGACCTTATCTACGTTACTTAAACTGAAATTCCCCCCCCCCTTTTTTTAAAGATTTTATTTATTTGTTTGACAGAGAGAGACACAGTGAGAGAGGGAACACAGGCAGGGGGAGTGGGAGAGGGAGAAGCAGGCCTCCCCCCCAAGCAGGGAGCCCGATGCGGGGCTCGATCCCAGGACCCCGGCATCATGACCTGAGTCGAAGGCAGATGCTTAACGACTGAGCCACCCAGGCGCCCCTCCCCTTATTTTAAAAATTGGGACAACAATAACTACCTGTTAGGCTTGTTGAAAGAATTGAGGTGTCATATGCCTGGGATATATTAGTTGATCAGTATATATACTTCATTCTAACATCTGTCTTAGCACTAAAATTCTGTATGCTAGCAGTGTATCTGTGACATTCAATGGCCAGTAAAGCTCCTCTTGAAATCAAAATAAGGGTCCTTTGAAAACAAGAAGAGCATATATCATGTAAATATCAGTTTATTTCAGTGAAAAAATTTTATGAATAACATTTATAATTCAGAAAGTAAATAGCATCATATACCTGCCTTTGGTAGAGGTAGGTAAAGGAGAGTATTATTTCATGGGCTGCAATTACATAGTAAGTCCCCAGCCAGGTACTGTTGTGAAGTAGCTGAATGCTTTACAGACCTTATCTCATTTAATTCTTGTTTATAATCCTGTGAGGTAAGTACTGCTCCCCACTCCCCATTTTGCTGATGTAGGAAAGATTGAACAGAGAGGTTAAGGAACATGTCCTAGCCACTTGTGGAGGTGGGACAAATTCAAACCCAAGCCTGGCTGACTCTATGGTTTGTACGTTTTACCCATGTAATATGCTACTTCTGATTAAAGAGAAATGAAAACCACCAGATGAGCACAAGGGATGGCTAGCTCGGCTCCTCACTGTGGCAGACCAGCTGCATGGATTCTGAGGTAGGGAAAAGATTTGATTAAAGTTCATAAATTCTAAGATCTCAGATTTAAGGACTCATTCCTCAGTGTTCAGTTAAATTAAAATAACACATATAAAACATTATAATCATTCAGTAAGTGGAAGTGAACTATTATTAACTATATGACCAAGTCAGAAGTTTGGGTTCCTGTTCCTAAAATACAAAAAGGAAAAAAAAATCACTGTAGGTCCATAATCCCTTACTTGAAACTCTTGGAGCCATGTGAGTTTTGCTTTTGACTTTTAGAAAGATAGTAACCTTATATTTACCATATATTATGTAACATCCCTAATAGGGTCCAGGGCAGCCCTCTGTAATCAGACACATTAATTATTTCTGCAGGGAAGTAACTGAATATTCAAACTAAGCAGAATAAATGGAGACTGTAAATAACCTAACCTCAATTCAGGTGAGGTTTTGCTGTAAAATGAGTGAAGAAAAGATCTTTTGCTTTTAGAGGTTTTTATATAACAATTGTAAGAAAGGGATTATGGACTCCTAAAGCATACAGTGATGTTTCAAGGAGAATAAAGAAGCCTGGGTTACCTACCAATTGAGGAAGAGATAGTCAAGTGATAGTTCTGTTCAAAAGAGACTCTAAATCCTAAATCATAGCATAGAGGATCTGCCTTTATCAAAGAAACCATAAAAGGTCAAATCTGTTTGAATTGTGCGGAATTACATAAGCTGTAACTTAGTGGCTTGCAGGTCTGGTCTGTCTCTCCAGATTTCTACTTATGATAGAATCTCCTTTCTTTTTGGTGAAAGTGGAAAAATGATATTCAGTGTCTTGGTCTTTAAATGCTGAAAGACCTGCAAATGCTAAATTGTCCTGAAATATAAAAGAAACTATGATTATAGGCTGTGTTTGGTCATTCCTGAACAAAAGTAATCAAGCTACCTTTTGTAAAAGAAACAGAATTGAGTATTTTATTTTTTTAAAGATTTTATTTATTTATTTGAGAGAGAGAGTGCACAAGAGGAGGTGGAGTCAGAGGGAGAAGCAGACTTCCCACTGAGCAGGGAGCCCGATGTGGGACTTGATCCCAGGACTCCGGGATCATGACCTGAGCCGAAGGCAGTCGCTTAACCGACTGAGCCACCCAGGTGCCCAGAATTGAGTATTTTAAAAGAAGGGAATTTTAGGTGTTAAAAGGATAAGCGATATAGTTGACGGCAGTGCTTGGAGGAGCTAGAACTGAAGCAGAATAATAAAATAGCCTCTTCATTCCTGTCTTCCACTTCCTTTCCTATCCAGTTTATGTTCCGTGGTATAGGATAAACAGCTCTCTTGTACCTCTTTCCCCCTATTGAATTAGACCCCATCCCTGAGCAAATCCAGCTATTCATTTGCCCTGTACCTGCCCTTGAGTAGCTGAACATGGTGGAGTAAATGGATGACCATGTTGGCCTGGTTTCACTTGTAAATTAAGGATCACTGATCTCAAGTGGACCCTTAAGACTGCTTGACAGTTCACTCTTTCCATTACCTAAACAATATTTCGTACCTTCTCTTCTCTCTTCCAACCACTAATAACCTTCCCCAGTGTCAGCTGATGATCTTCCTTATTTTCACAAAGAAAATGACAGTTATGAAAGAACTTCCACATGATCCTACAACCACATCTACTAGCTTACATATACTCTGCCTTCCTGTCCCTGGATGAACCATCAGGGGTTTATCTGAAGCTAACCTCTTTATTGCCACTCTGATTTCTACCTCTCTTGCATTCTCCCCACTTAAATCAGAATCTCTGAGAATTGTTTGTAATATGCAGTTCGAGTTGATAACCACTCTACTAGAATATAAGCTCCACAAGAGTAGAGATTTGTTCTGTTTTGTTCACTGCTGTATTCTCAGTGCCTGGATCAGAACCTAACAGATAGTAGGCACCCAAACTTGGGTTGAATGAATAGAGGAGTGAGTGGATGTATGAATCTGTCTAAAAAGAAAAGATATAAATTACAGTATATACTCTGAAGAGCACGAAACATACCTAATAAATCATTTTTACCAAGTATTTTGGTAAATACATTTTACCAAATTGGAAGCTAAAAAATCTTACCAGAAATTTGGTTTTAAGAGTTTTTTACTGAATTCCGACAAATACGCTTATCTGAAAATTTTTCCTACAATTTTTAGGCAGATAGTTCTAGTTATCTAGATAGTTTTTGGTTTCTGGGAGCTGAGATTTTTTTCTGATTTCTGAGTGCTCAAGCTTTTCTTTTCGGATGGATTTCATTGGTGGCAGTTTCACAAATGAGTGTATCTGTACAAATCCCAAGGTTCTTTTTACCCAGCACTGCTGCTCAGAAGACCTGGGTGCAAATGCCTGCTCTGTCACTTTTTCTCATCTATTAAGGAGGCAAGGGATGATGATTTTTATATTGAGTTATATCTGTTTTGGTCTTACTATAATTGATTGCATTTCGTTCATTAAAATCACAGGAAGAATTTATTTTCTTGACACCTGTTTCATGAAAACTCAAAGGAAAAACAACCACATATATTCTAATTTGGTTTTATATCACTTTTCACTAAACCCTAATTTATAGAAATGTGGTTATTCAAATAGACTTCTGTTTATTTTGAAAGTGCACGTGTGCAATATACATGCAGTGTAGTTTCAGTATGGAAATAAGTGTTACGGAATTACATAAGCTGTAACTTAGTAGCTTGCGGTGTGTTATAGAAACAGTCTGTGAGGGGCCCCTGGGTGGCTCAGTGGGTTAAGCATCTGCCTTCAGCTCAGGTCATGATCCCAGGATCCTGGGATTGAGCCCTTGTTGGGCTCCCTGCTCAGTGTGGAGCCTGCTTCTCCCTCCGCCCCTCCCTGCCACCGCCCCCCCCCAACTCCAGCTCATGTTCTCTCTCTCTCTTCCTATCTCAAATAAGTAAATAAAATCTTAGGGGGGAAAAAAAAGCAAGAAACAGCCTGTGAGCCTTACTTCCAGGTTGCTTTACTAATGGGAGTCAGATAGTAGTAGGATAAAAATTCCTAGCTTCTTTTTTTGGTAGTTGAGTTTTTATTTGTAAAACAACCCTCAGATGGAACTCAGCTAGGTAATTTCCATACATAATGCCCTGGTAGATACCCTAGAACAAATACCATTAGCGTGGTTACTCATTTACTTGGGAAGCTATTGCCAGGGAAAACTCAAAGCTACTGGAGAGAGAAAGCATATATATAAACCTGATTGTTAAAATGGAGATACAGAGTAACTAGGCAATATAATAATGTAAATTAATGAAGAATTATTCAGTTTATAAGAATTTAACTCATGTTTTAAGAAAGTATTTCTTATTAATCAAGGTGCAGTATTTATCTACATTGGTCTTTGGGTCAGAATTTTTCCTCCTTCACCTCCTACCTTTTCAAAAGACAGTAAAAATAGAATTCTTGAAACATTTCTAAATAATCAGTATATAGAGATTCCATTATATGTGGATCAGTGCTCTGCTATCTAATCAGTTGTTCTGTTTCTAATTTCAATTTATATGCTCTCCCCCCAGCCTCCCACACTTGTTCTTTTGGCTGAACCATTCACCCACACCCAAATATTTTTAATAAATCTCCTGAGAAGGACATCCTCCTATGTAACTCCAAAACTATCACATACAAGAAATTTGACATTGATTTGTAATGTCATCTACTAAAGAGCCCATATTCATATTTTCTCAATTATCCTCCAGATAAGTGGGCTTTTTTTCTTTGATCCAGTGTCTAATAAAGGTTCATGCATTACATTTCGTTGTCATTTGTCTTCAGCCTTCTTTAATCTAGAGCAATTCCCATACTCTCCATTTAAAAAAAAAAATTCTTCCATGATGTTGACAGTTTTGGAGTCCAGCTCAATTATCTAATGGAATTTTCCTCATTCTGGATTTGTTGGATTTTTTCCTTAATATTGGTCTCAGGTTAAACTCTTGGTTACCGCAGGGAGCCTGATTTAAATAAAATTTTTACAAGCTTGGCATTCATTTGTAGAGAACCTTGACTTGTTCTGCCTGTTGTCAGATGCTTTTCTTAGAGGCCCAGCCTTTCAACCAGGTACAAAGGAGCAGGAGTTGGTTTACTTTTTGTAGATTCTAAAAACCTAGCTTATTGTAATGAGGAAAATTTGGTTCCATTTTTTAGTAAAGATCAGCTGTCCATTGGGTGAACTAATGAGTTTTCCCATAGGATGTGTTCTTTTCTCTTAACCTTTTGGAATCTGAAAATGATAGCATTAAATAATCTCTTCTGAAATTCCAGGTTTTCAGGCTTACCTGCAGCCAAAAATGGCTCATTGTGTAAAGCAGAAACAGGCTGAATTGCAAGTGAATGTACTACAATTACACCGAGAAAAAGGAATCTTTCATACCAACATTCTTGTACCAGTGCTCATGGAAGGAAATATGACATTCCAAATTCTGTATTTCTAGATCTTTCTGATCTTATCTCTGGTTGTTTTTGAAACTTGTGTATCAGAAGTAAGTTTAACGGTGAGCTTTGTAACCAAAATGATATCTTACTCTAACCCTAGTTTTTGCTGTCTGTTTAAAAAGATAAAATAAATATTTTAAATGACACAATGAACTTATAAAATCATGTATCTCCAAAAAGATGTTTCCCTTAGTTGTAACCAATGTATATATTTAAGTGCTGTCTTCAGTTCTACCTTTTCAGAACCTTACCAACCCTCACTTAGCAAAATTTGCATAGCAAATTCTCTAAAAATATTTTTACCTAAAGATTTGGCTTTTATATTTTCATACTAAAGAACAGTAGATGTTAATAACAGTGAGGAGTAAGTTTTCTTTCTTTCTTTTTTTTTTTTTTTGAGGTCAGCAGTGTTTATATTAATCAGGTTGACATTTCTTGCTGGTGGGTCATGAACTGTTGATAATAGCATTAAATGGTGATTCGGTTCTCTACAGAAGGTATAACTCATTATCCAGCTACTCTCTTAAATCATCACAGGAAACGACTGGCACCCCACACCCACATGTTCTGTAGAAATAGTACATGAGGCAGTATATATCTTTCTTTTGTTTGCATCTTAAATTTATTGGAGGCTTAGTCACATTATCTACAGAAGGTACAGCATTACCACTACTTTAGAGAACCAGGATCAATACCATGACTGAATTGGGGGGATGAAGATATATACATATAATTCTTTTAATAATATACCCAAAGTCGTCTTTTCATTGTGAGCCTTTCTGAAACCTTGTTTTAATAATGAGTATACCTGGGTAGCAAGTAATAAAATCAGATATGTTTACAGAATTACTAGTATAGACATTTGAATACTTTAAAAAGATAATCATGCTGAGGGAGAGATGATGCTTGGAAAGTTTGCTTTGTGCTATAGAAGTAGATTTCTTGAGAAGTGTTGTTATTAAAAAAAAAACCTTTAAGAAAAATTTTAGAAATGAGCTAGATTTTTTTTTTACAGTTACTAAATAATCAGTTGCCTTTTAAGATAAACCTCAGTAGTATGGTATGCAGTGATCTGAAATTACCGGTACCTTTGAATTTTAAAATAAAACGTGTCTTCAGCATGTCCCATGTGTGTATAGGCAGTAATTAGATAGTAGCATGACTGTTGTTAATTTTGACATAGGTTCTAATTAGATAATATAGAATGAATGAAGTTCATTCTGTTATTATCTAATGGAGTTTCCAAGTATTAAAAAAACACCCCAAACACCCACATAGGGGTTCAGTCACGATTTGTTAATGAATGTGTAGAAGCAAGAGAGCTTTTTTTTTTAACCACTTTGTATTTGTCACAGAGAATGTATTTTAAAGAGAGAATGAGTGAAAGCAATATTTCCCTTTATAGGGAAAAGGAATATTAACATCTTCAAAGTAATAGCCTTATTTAGGTAAATAGGTTTTTGGAATGTGTGCTAGAAACAATATAGCATTAGAAAATTATGGGCCACTAGAGGTCACTGTTTAGTAATCAACTTTTAATGAACCAGAACAGTCAGGAAAGCCAATAAATAACAGTGTGGATTTTTCTAATTATGAATTCATGTTTAATCATTCAATGACAAGTTAACTGTGGCAGTGGTTCTATGTATTTTGCATACGTGGTTATGCTAATATACTATTATATTTCTCAGATGCTGGTCCTCCATCATTAGAGTAGTACACTGCTGAAGGCTTTGTTATCTAGTCCTAATGACTAATTATGAGATGTAATTAACTTTGTTACCACCTCCACCCCTTTCATGGGCCAAAAGTTCTTTTAAAAATAAAGTTTCACGGTAAAGGAAAGTTACATTTACATGATCGTTGGTGTAATGGTTCCGGTCCATTCCTCCCTCTCCCTTGTCTGAAGTTTTCCTGTCCATTCTTGGTTTCTCTTGCTCCCATCCCTGCTCTTTGCTGTGTTTCAGCTGGTATCTTAACTCCCTCCTTTGGGTTCCTTTTCCACTTCAGTGTGAATCAGCTGCTTTGTTTTCTCAGTGACTGAATGTTTCCTCTCAAGTGAACCACTGTTTATATGTAAACCACTTACCATCCCGCCTTGCGTTGTAACAACATGTGTACATGTGTTCTCTCCTCATCTGCATTGTGTATCCATTAACTCCAGGGATTCTTGGCAAATAAATTAAAAATAGTAAAATTCCCAACCAAAAAACCCATTTGGCAGGGTGATTGGAAAATTAAAATAATTTTATAATTTTTTTTTAAAGATTTTATTTATTTTTTTGACAGAGAGAGACACAGCAAGAGCAGGAACACTAGCAGGGGGAGTGGGAGAGGGAGAAGCAGGCTCCCTGCTGAGCAGGGAGCCCGATGTGGGACTCGATCCCAGGCCCCTGGGATCATGACCTGAGCCGAAGGCAGACGCCCAACGACTGAGCCACCCAGGCGCCCAATTTTATAATATTAAGGTTTGTGAGTTGTGGGATATCCTCTGCTGGAAATTTTTTTGATAAAACATAGACCTTTGTCCATTAAAATGAGTTCTGTCTGAACACATGTAAACTAAGAGTCAACTTGCTTTTATTGATTACGCACTTTGTGATATCACTGGGACTACAGGAGTTCTTTATTAAATCTCATGGGAGAAAAATGTATTTTATACTTTGAAATGATGCTCCTTACATTTGCATAGTTCTATCTTGAAGAAATTGGGAGTTTAGTTAAAAATTTTGCTTATAAATGCTGCAAATTTCTTGTGTCTCTATAAAAATAAAAAGAAATGTGGAGGATATGTGGATTTTGAACTTGAACTATTTTTTTTCAGCTCTTTTTCAGTTACTACTTCCAGTGGTCGAATGTAGTATATAAATTCCATATTATTAGACAGAGAAGTATCTGACCTAGAGGAGTAATAAGTAAAAAGGTTCACATGCCTAAACCTATGTATGTACTTTATTATAATAGAAACTAATTTACAGGGGTTTTATTTGTTTATAATCAAACATGTGGAGAGTTAACCTGTTCGAATTCAGAATGTACTTTTCCTTGGCAACAACATCTAATATATTTAGGTCCCTATTTTCGACCTCAAATATATTCAACCCAGAGTACTCTGAAATTATGATGCTATTAATATCACGTTGCTGCAGGTAATGATTTCAGAGATCCAACTTGGGATGCCAGCTAGGTTGCTAGCTCTTCCTACCCTTTGAGAAAACCTACCTACGTCCTCTTCTTCCTTCTAAGCTGAGGGATCTAAAATTTCCTGTGGGGACTCACCTATTCTTCCAAAATTTTAACTGTCTCATCCCTGTAGAGTTTTCCTAATTCTGTATTCCCATCATAGACTTTTCTACTTTTTAGACCTGCATTTTGATCTCTTGGATCCCTTAAGTCAAACTCATATTCTAAGTCAGGCTCATCTTTTCTGTAAAACCAGTTCTTCCTCTTGATTCCCTTATTATAGCGTACCACAGTTTCAAATTTTTTGGTCTTTTAGGTTCAAATTCTGAGAACAGCACTGTTGAAGAGAAATACAATGTGAGCCACATGGGTAATTTTAAGTTTTCTAGTAGCAGCATTAAAATCTAAAAAGAAACACAGTTGAATATCATTTTATTATTTATTTCTATAATTATGTAACTAAAGATTTTAAAGTATTCTCTATACCCAGTGTGGGTCCCCAAACTTACAACTACAAGATCAAGAGTCACATATTCCATCAACTATGCCAGCCAGGTGCCCTAACATTTTAATAACATATTTCATTTAACCCAAGATACCTGAAATGTTATAATTTCCTCACGTAATCATTATAAAAAATATTCCCTTTTTTTCCATAATAAGTCTTTGAAATCTGGTGTATATATATATATTTTTAATTTTATTATGTTATGTTAATCACCATACATTACATCATTAGTTTTTGATGTAGTGTTCCATGATTCATTGTTTGCGTATAACACCAGTGCTCCATTCAGTACGTACCCTCTTTAATACCCATCACCAGGCTAACCCATCCCCCCACCCCCTCCCCTCTAGAACCCTCAGTTTGTTTCTCAGAGTCCATAGTCTCTCATGGTTCATCTCCCCCTCTGATTTCCCCCCGTTCATTTTATCCTTCCTACTATCTTCTTCTTTTTTTTAACATATAATGTAGTATTTGTTTCAGAGGTACAGGTCTGTGATTCAACAGTCTTACATAACTCACAAGTGCTCACCATAGCACATACCCTCCCCAATGTCTATCACCCAGCCACTCCATCCCTCCCACCCCCACCACTCTAGGAACCCTTTCATATCAGTGATACATGTCTTTCTCTGATTGACTTACTTTGCTCAGCATAATACCCTCCAGTTCCATCCACGTCTTTGCAAATGGCAAGCTTTCGTTCCTTTTGATGGCTGCATAATATTCCTGTGTGTGTGTGTGTGTGTGTGTGTGTGTGTGTGTGTGTGTGTGTGTACACATCTTCTTTATCCATTCATCTGTCGATGGACATCTTGGCTCTTTCCATAGTTTGGCTATTGTGGACATTGCTGCTATAAACATCAGGGTGCATGTACCCCTTTGGATCACTACATTTGTACCTTTAGGGTAAACACCCAGTAGTGCAATTGCTGGGTCATATGGTAGCTCTATCTTCAACTTTTTTTTTTTAAAGATTTTATTTATTTATTCATAAGCGACAGAGAGAGAGAGAGAGGCAGAGGGAGAAGCAGGCTCCCTGCTGAGCAGGGAGCCCGATGCGGGACTCGATCCCAGGACCGTGGGATCATGACCTGAGCCAAAGGCAGACGCTTAACCATCTGAGCCACCCAGGTACCCTCTATTTTCAACTTTTTGAGGAACCTCCATACTGTTTCCCAGAGTGGCTGCACAAAATCTGGTGTATATTTTTAAACCTAAAGTCATCTCATTTTGAACTAACTATATTTCAAGTCCTCAACAGTCACATGTGGCTAAAAGCTGCTGTCCTGGATACTGCACAGCCTTAGAGTCTGTTGTTAACATCTATTTCTCATCAGCCAGTGGCATGTTGTGGTTCTTCACTGTCTGCCAAAGTTCTTTCAGTGCTTGCATGGAAATTTACAGGTTTGTCCTCCTTTCCTCCTATCCTTCTTCCATTCCTGTTGTGAGGATTACACACACACACACACACACACACACACACACACACACACACGTACATACATATAAATTACTGGGTTGGAGTAAGTCATAGTCCTTGTTTTCAGGAGCTCACACTCTAGTAAGTGAGGTGGTCATGGAAAAAGATACTGCATTATGTGCAGATTGATAATTGCCATAAGAGGTATAAATGAGTTCCATGATAAATTGATGCTATAGTTTGGGTTATTTGTATTTATTGGATTTGATTTGTAGGTCAGTTGCTTTCCTAAAGAACTGATAGGTGTTTATCATGCATTGTGGAGTTGGGTGAGGAGGTTCCAAGACAAAGATAATTTTTGAGGTTTGGAATTGGAAAAGGGCATGGCATATTTGAAGAAGATTAAGTTAGAGTCAGTATATCTGGAGTTTTAATTGTTCCAAATTCAGCTACTTAACTATTCCCTCCCTCCCTCCCTCCCTCCCTTCCTCCCTCCCTCCCTTCCTTCTTTTCCTCCTTCCAAGAGAGAAAGAATGGGGGGAGGTATAGATGGAGAGAGACAATCTTAAGCAGGCTCCACCCCCAGCACAGAGCCTGGCGCGGGGCTCCATCCCATGACCCTGAGATCATGACCTGAGCCGAAATCAAGAGTTGGACACTTAACTGACTGAGCCACCTAGGTGCCCCTGCTTACTATTTTCTAAATAGATCCCATACTTTTATGCTTTTATGTATTTGCTTTCACAGTTCACTTTACCTGGAATTTCCCTTTGTACCCCAGATCATTCCCTGCTGGCCCATCAGGATCTTAATCATCTTTCATGGCCCATATTGATCGGATCTTTTCAGTAAAGTTTTGCCCACTCATTTTTCCTAGTTTCAGTTCACAAATGGCTATAATGTTTTCCTCCTTTGAATTTTGAACATTTTTTATGGCAATTAATTTTCTTAATATTAAAGTTAATTTTATAGTGCAATAACTCTTGTATGGATCACAAAACTTAATTTGAACAGGAATCCTGTCTTAATTATTTTTGTATACCCCAAAGAGCCAAGAATGGGTACTTTGTGTAAATACTTGATTTGTGTATAGTAAATATTTTTTATGAGATGTTTCAAACAAACCTAAATAAGTAAAGCACAAAATTAAAGTGATCTAGAGATTCCCAGTACTTAATGTTTCCTTTTAGATTACTTTCACGGAAAGTATTCATAAACTTGATTGACTGCCATATCTAGTTGGATGAAATTTCTTGATTTCACTTGTAAAAGCAGATGCCATAAAAGCAACATTCTGTTGTAAATTTTTAGTGTAATACAGGTACTAATGGTAAAGATGAAAACTGTTTTATTATCAGAAGAGAGTTAAAGATATCCTGGCATAAAAATAAGATGGAAATCAATCTTTCCTTTGACATTTAAGGACCCATTTTGTTTCTTTACATAGCCATCTACTGCTTCTGGCAGTATAGTGGATTAGGTATGTCAAAATATCCTCCTGTCATAAAACACCCAGGTGCTGGATAAATTACAACAAGCATACTTTTAAATGCATTTCAGATTCCTCAAAAAATAAGGGAAATCCTCAATGACTACATAATTGAATAGTAACCTGAAATCAGAGTGAGGAACCCAGAAGCTCTGCCTGCTCTGGGAGCAGTGTTGATTCCAGGTACCAGGGGTTTGGAGTATTAATACTCATGGGTGAAGGATCATGGGCTTAATGGAAAACTAGGCCTTGTGCTCATACGAAGTGAGAAGGCTGATCCCTCCATTCCATTCTCCCCCCTCCACAAAGCCAAAATACCCAGAGGCCATTCCCCCAGGGAAAAGGGTGGCCTGCAGATAGTCTCCCTGCTGGTAAAGGGGACTAACTAGTAAATCTGTCTGTCTATGCTGATTCTGGTTATAGGAAATAAAATATATCAGTCTCCCCTGAATTTTTGTAATTTTGTAATTTTGGTTCTCATGGATGTAGAATTCAGATTGAAACAGTGCACCCAATTGGGAGAACACTCAACCAATACATTTAAGGGCTTTATTATTATTATTTTTTTAAAGTAGTCTCCATGCCCAGCATGGAGCTCAATGCAGGGTTTGAACCTACAACCCTGAGATCAAGACCTGAGCTGAGATCAAGAGTCAGATACTCAACCTACTGAGCCACCCCAGTGCCCCAAATTTAAGGGGTTTTGAGATGGCAAGGCTGGTAGGGCCTGTCACCTATAAAAAGAATAAAAATCCTTTCTCGAGAAAATCATCCTTAATCCAGGACTCTCAAAATTCACAAATATTAAGCACAGTAAATATGAGCTAACCAAAAAAAGAAAAAGAAAAAAAACCCAGACCCAGATAAGTCACCAGAGCAAGAGTGAACAGGAACAATTTAATATCTAATAACTATGGATACTGAAGTTCCCCAAATACAATTCAAAATGCCTATATATAAGACATTTAAAGAAATAAAAGATGGAATTAAAAATAGATGGACAAGGAAGAGAATATCAGAAAAGAGTAATCAAATTTGGAAAAAAAATCATTGAAATTTATAAATGAATAGATAAATGACACATGGGAGCTAAAGAAAAAATTAGTGAATAGGAAGAGAGATCTAAAGAAATAACCCAAATGTAATACTGCAAAACTTGGAGATGGAAAATATGAAAGAAAGGTTAAGAAACATGAGTATATAGCTAGGAAGAAAAAGTCAAACATGCATCTGAGTGGAGTTCCAGATGGAATAGAGGGGAATGGGGAAATGGGCAACATGATTATGTCTGAGACTGTTCCAGAATTGACATAAATCCACAGAAACAGGAAGCACAAGATATACTAAATAGGAGTTTAAAAAAAAAAAAAAAGAAAGCTTACTAATTACATGGTTGTAAAACTGCAAAATACCAACAATAAAAGACAAAAAAGGTTTAAAATAGCTAGAAAGAAAAGACAAATCACCTACAAAAGAACAAGAGTTTGATACCAGACTTCCTCCCAGCATTATTGAAGTATAATTTGGTACAATAAAATTCACCCATTTTAAGTTTTTAAAGATTGATGAGTTTAGACAATTAGATATAGTCATGTAATCATCATTGCAATTAAATATAGAATATTTCTGTCACCCCAGAAAGTTCCCTCATGCTCCTCCCTTTTGAAAGATTTTTTTAAAGTAATCTCTACATCTAACGTGGGACTCGAACTTACAACCCCAAGATCAAGAGTCATATGCCCTACCGACTGAGCCAGCCAGGTACCCCTCCTTAATGCCACTTTGTAGTCACTCCCTCCCCCCAGCTCTAGGTAATCACCGATGGCTTTCTATTACTGTAGTTTTGTCTATTTTAGGATAGGTAACAACATCATGTAAATATGCCTGTGGGATTCATACAATATGTAGTCTTTTGTGTGAATAGCAGATTTCTTAAGAGCAACAATGGAAGCCAGAAGACAGTGAAACAATCTTGTCAAAGTACTGATGGATAATTTGTCAACTTAGAATTTGCATCCAACAAAACTATTCTTCAAGAATGATTGGGAGATTCCAGTTCTGGTTAAGATGGGGTGAAAAAGCACTGCCCCTTTTCTTCTACTGAATGTAACTGAAAACCTTGGAAGAACACATGGAGCAGCTATTGGAGAACTCCGAAAAGTAAATGGTAGCAGGTAGATTGGAGAAGGAAAACAGAACCTGAAGTACAAAAGTTCTGCCAACAAACTCCATGAAACCCTTCCCCTACCCTTTGTGTCTCCCAGCCTGGGCTCAAAGACAGTGTGAATTCTGGAACTGTGCATGAGTATAAACAAAAAAAGTTGCAAGAGAAAGGAACTTTCTGGTCTAAGAATCAGAAATAGGGGCCCTATGAGACAGAGAGAGGGGGGGAAATTCACTTTTGTTTACTCCTAGCACTGCCACACTGACAAGCCTTATTCCTGAAACTGCAATTTTGTGGTAACAGTGGCAGCCGTGCAGACTCTGAAAGATCTGAGCAGGGGACTCCTTCTCTCTGACCAGAGGAACTATGGTCAAAAGAGTGGGGAGGAATCCCTGTTGCTTTTTACTTTCTTTAATTCTTCTTTTCCTTGGCCCCAGATATATACCCTTTTTCAGGAATCGTAGGACATTATAGGCAGAGGACCACAAAGGGAGAATTGGAACTGGGAGTACTTGAGTGTCAGTGGGGGAGCAGTTCATAGGAGGGGACTCAAGAAAGGGGTCCCGTATGTTGTATAAATTGTTGGGATCCTCCAGAGTCATACAGCATGGATCTCATCCGAAACAGTGTACCAAAGGATGTAAGAACTTGATGGGTTAGACAGCCTTCCAAGTGTCAGACTGGCCCCTGGCTGATGCATGTGTAGAACACATTCAAATAGTGCTGCAAAGACTTTAAAAACTCAACTGACATTTGGACTTTAGCCCACAAAAGGCATGTTGCAATTTGGTTTGACCCTAACCTGGTTGCTTGCCTGGTAAAACAAACAGACAAAACCCCAAACACAATATTCTTCAGAGAATTTGAACAAGACCCAGAGTCTCATAATATTCCAGATATCTGTGATATGATGAAAAATTACTTGACATAGGAAGAACCAGGAAAGTCTGATAAATTCTCAAGTGAAAAGACAATCAAGACGCCAACCTTGAAATTTTATAACTGAAAAATACAGTAACTAAAAATTTGAAGAAAAAACCAAAACACTGAGTGTGTTTAAAAGCAGAGTGGATATGACAAAGGAAAGAGTCAGTGAATTTGAAGACAGAAATGACTTGAATAGAATTTATTCATTCTGAACAACAGAAAAAAGACTTAAAGAAATAAAACAGAGTCTCAGGATCCTATGAGATAATATCAAAAGGCCTAACATTTGTGACGTTGGAGTTCTAAAAAGAGATGAGGGTGTGTGGTACAGAAAAAAATATTTGAAGAAAAAAATGACTGAAAGCTCACCAAATTTGACAAAAGACAAACTTACAAATCCAACAAACTCAGTGAGCCTGAGAAAGGATAAACTCAAAAGAAACCCATGCCCAGATATAGTGTAATCAAACTGCTGAAAACCAGAGAAAAAGAAAAAAAAATCTTGAAAGCAGTCAGAGAAAAATGCATTGCAGGGCAACAATGATTGAAATGACTTCAGAGAAACCATGAATCCCAGAAGGCAGTGGAACAACACTTTATAGAGCTGAAATCAGAATTCCAAATACGGCAAAATATCCTTCAAGAATGAAGGTGAAATAGGGATATTCTCAGCTAAAGGAAAACTAAGAGAATTTATCTCCTGAAGTCCTGCTCTAAAAACATTAGGTACTGTACCTAGTAGAATAATCTTAAAATGTAAGATGCAAAAAAGTGTAGAACCACAAGGAGAAATTGACAAATAAGGGACACCGTCACAGTGGGACAGTTCAGTATACCTCTCTTAAGCAATTGATGATCAAACAACAATAAAAAATTGATAAGGAGATAGATTTGAATAGCAAACACAATGAGGTTGGATCAGAAGAACATATATAGAACCTCTTACCCAGAAATTGAAGAAGAGATGTATTTCTCAAGACTTGGAAAAATTAGGGGCACCTGGCTGGCTCAGTTGGAAGAGCATGTGACTTTTGATCTTGGGGTTGTGAGTTTGAGCCCCACATTGGGTATAGAGATAACAACAACAAAAAAAGACTTGAAAAATTATTAAAAGTTAACCACACAATAGACCACAAAGCAAGTCTTCAACACCGAAGCATCTATATCTTATAGATTGCATTCTCTAACCACAATGCAATTTAATTAGATATCAATAGCAAAAAAATAAAAAATAAAACCTTCTATACATTTGAAATTTAAAATCACATTTCTAAAGAATTCATATTCTTTAGGGCGCCTGGGTGGCTCAGTCGTTAAGCATCTGCCTTCAGCTCAAGTCATGATCCCAGGGTCCTGGGATCGAGTCCCACATCGCTACCTGCTCGGCGGGAAGCCTGCTTCTCCCTTTCCCACTCCCCCTGCTTGTGTTCCCTCTCTTGCTGTGTCTCTCTCTGTCAAATAAATAAAATCTTAAAAAAAAAAATTCATATTCTTTAGTCAAAGAACTCATATAAGAAAAAATACTTAGAACTCAAAATATATATATATGTTAAGTGGGGATGCAGCTAACAGAACTTTTAGGAAAAAGTAAATGCAAATTTTGAATGGAATTTGAAAGTATATTATAAGGAAGCAAGCTGATTATAAGAAGAAGCTTCTACGGGTGCCTGGATGGCTTAGTTGGTTAAGCATCTGCCTTCAGCTCAGGTCACGAACCCAGGGTCCTGGGATCGAACCCCATATTGGGCTCCCTGCTCAGCGGGGAGCCTGCTTCTCCCTCTCCCTTGGCTGCGCCCCCTGCTTGTGCTCTCTCTGTCAAATAAATAAATAAAATCTTTAACAAAAAAATAAAAAGCTTTTAAATTAAAATTTCCTAAATAAAAATGAAATATGTATTGAAGGATAAAATGAACTCAATATCAACAAAAAACAAATAATCCAATTAAAAAATGGGAAAAGGACTTGAGTAGACACTTCTCCAAGGAAGGTGTACAAATAGCCAATAAAACAAAAAATGGGGTACCTGGGTGGCTTAGTTGGTTAAGCATCTGACTTTGGCTCAGGTCATAATCTCAGGGTCATGGGATCAAGCCCCATGTTAGGCTCCATGCTCAGCGGGGAGTCTGTTTCTCCCTCTCCCTCTGCCCCACCCCTGCTGGTACAAGCATCCTCTCTCTTTCTCTCTCAAATCTTAAAAAAAAAAATGAAAAGATGCTCAACATCACTAATCATTACGGAAGTGCAAATCAAAACCACAACGAGGTACCACTTCACACTCATTAGACTTTAGGTTATTATGGAAAAACAACAACAAAAACAAGTGAGGATGTAATTGGAACCCTTGTGCATTGCTCATGGGAAGTAAAATGGTACACCCTCTGTGGAAAATGGTATGGTAGTTCATCAAAAAATTAAAGTATTACCATATGATCTAGCAATTTTACTTCTGGGTATATACCCAAAAGAATTGAAAACAGGAACTTGAAAAGTTATTTGTACACCAGTGTTAATAGCAATTTTCACAGTGGTCAGAAAGTAGAGACAACACTAGTGTCCATTGATGGATGAGTGAATAAACAAAATGTGTTATGTACATACAATAAAATGTTATTCAGCCTCAAAATGGAATGGAATTCTGATACATGCTCTAACATGGATGAACTTTGAAGATGTTATGCTAAGTGAAATAAGTTAGACATAAAAGGACAAATATTATATGATTTCTTTCCCTTACCCCCTTCCCTGTGTCAGTCATCAGTCTGTTTTCTGTATTTATAGGTCTCATTCTGCTTTTTTGTTTGTTCATTTTTGTTTTTTAGTTTCCATGTATGAGTGAAATCATATGGTATTTGTCTTTGACATATTTCACTTAGCATAATACTCTTTTTTTCTTAAAAGATTTTATCCATTTATTTGAGAGTGAGCATCAGAGAGAGAGAGGGAGAGAGAACCAGTGAGGGGAAGGAGGGGCAGAGGGAGAGGAAGAAGCAGGCTTCCAGATGAACAGGACCTTGGGATGAGGACCTGAGCCGAAGGCAGTTGCTTAATGGACTGAGCCACCCAGGCACCCCTAGCATAATACTCTCTGGTCAGTCCATGTTGTCGCAGATGGCAAGATCTGAACCTTTTTATGGTGTCATAAAATTCCATTTATGTGTACACACACACACACACACACACACACACACACACAGACAGACACACACACCCGACCACCCACCACATCTTCCTTATCCGTTTTATTTATCAGTGGACACTTAGGTTGCTTCTCTGTCTTGGCTATTGTAAATAATGCTGTAATAAACATAAGGGTGTCTATATCTTTTTTTTTTTTAAAGATCTGATTTATTTATTTGACAGAGAGAGACACAGTGAGAGAGGGAACACAAGCAGGGGGAGTGGGAGAGGGAGAAGCAGACTCCCCGCTGAGCAGGGAGCCCGATGCGGGGCTCGATCCCAGGACCTTGGGATCATGACCTGAGCCGAAGGCAGACGCTTAACGACTGAGCCACCCAGGCGCCCCGTGTCTTTATCTTTTTGAATGAGTGTTTATGTTTTCTTCAGGTAAATACCCAGTAGTGGAATTATTGGATCATATGGTATTTCTTTTTTAAATTTTTTGAGGAACCTCCATAGTGGCTGCACCCACTTATATTCCCACCAACAGTGCATGAGGGTTCCTTTTTCTCCACATCCTCACCAACACTTATTTCTTATCTTTTTTATTATAGCCATTCTGACAAGTGTAAGGTGATATCTCATTGTGTTTTGATTTGCTTTTCCTTGGTGATTAGTGATGCTGAGCATCTTTTTATGTGTCTGTTGACCATCTGTATGTCGTCTTTGGGAAAAATGTCTGCAGGTCCTCTGCCTATTTTTAAATTGGGGTATTTTTTTTTTTTGCATGGGTGTGTCGAGTTGTGTAAGTTCTTTATGTATTCTGGATATAGTATTTTCTAAATCATATTGTACAGGTTTCTCTGATTTTCCTTACCTTCTGTTTTCATTAACAAATCATGGAAAAAATTTTAATAAAATTTTTAAAAACTTTAAATTTCTTAATAAAATGCTATTCATTATTTTCTACATTATAAGACCTCCTCTACTTCTCTTGTTGCTGGAAATTTATTAGATGGTTATTATGCAAAGAACTTCAGGGTCTAGGGGAAGCAAATAGAGAGTGATGCGATCAAATAAAATGTGTGTGGAGGATGCACAGACAAATTTACTGAGTACTTATGGGTGGGGGTTGGAAATGACACTTGAGCTGAACTTTTGAAGAGTAAGTGCATTTTTGCTAGCTAAGCAGAACCTGAGCTGGGTGCTAGAGTTGGGAGTGAGGGTGGGTATAGCATACCAGGAAGAGACAGCATGAGTGTAGGAAGGCAAGAAAGAGGAAGTTCATCTTTTGTACATGGGGGAAAAGAAGGAATCATCTTGTTTGGCTAGAATGCCAGGTGGTGGGGTCAGGGGCTGAGAAATTAATCTGAAAAGGTGAGCTGAGATCAAGCTTGGAAGAACCTTGCATGCTATGCTGAAAAACTTGTAATCTTGAGTTAAGTTAGAGATGTTGAAAGATTTCAACTAGACAGATAAGATGGTTCTCATGGCATTGGTGACAGTTGGGTTCAGGGGAGAGTGTACAGGCAGGGGAAGACCAACTAAGTGTTGGAATATTTTAGGTGAAAGATGAACAGAGCCACAACCAGAGCCAGTAGCTGGGAATGGAAAGAAAAGAAACATGGGAGAAAAATAAAATATGTTTTGTTAAGATGGTAGAGTAAATTCATGTTTCAATGCACCTGTTCTGTTCAAAGTATATGAAAATCATAGAAAATAGTAATAGAATATACAAGAAAATAACTAGGACACAGTTGTGCTCCAAGATAAGATACATGTCTCCATGGACCAAAAACAGAGTGGAAATATAGTATATTGAGTGATGCAAAAGCCATCAGCTAGCTAAACTCTGGGTCCAGAACTGGGCAGTAGTGGCTGGGAGTTCTGTTCCTGGGTAAAAAGTACTCCATGTGAGTAATGGGGACTGGTCCCAGGCACACAGCTGGCAGACCATGAAGCTCAAATCCCCAGCTGACCATTGCCTAGGGCTATAGTTTTTAGCAAGCTTTGAACCTAGGACATGGAAAGACATTACAACAGTAAGACCAGGCACTGAACCAAGCCATCTGCTGGCTCCATGACAGGATCTGTGATTTCCCTAATATCCCTAAAGAGCAGGCACCCCAACCCCCAGCCAGTGTAAGAACTGGTCCAGGAAGCCAAAAGAGACAACTGTAAAATAGTAGACAGGGAGAAGCGAGCACAGATGGCCAGGGCAAGGGGTGGGGAGTAAACGAAAAGTTTTCCATTCACAATGAGCCTGCAAACAAATTCTACATACATAAAAAAGAAGATAGTCAACAAAATAACTGTACGTAAGGAATTATTAAATGATGTACTTTAGTAAGAAGAAAAAATCAATCTAAGGAGAAAGAGAATATAAGGAAGAATCATGAGCACAAAATGATTTTTTGAAGTCAAATTATTAACTTTATTGCCTTTTAAAAACCTGTTTTTGTGTGTGTTTAAAAAAAAAGGTAAAACTTTTTTTTTTTTTTTTTTGTCCAGTGTTTAAAAAACACTGGACAGTAAGATTTACTGTGTTTGGGGGAGTAGAGTGATATCCCCTAGCTTAATGCATACTAAGGTTCACATCATGTTTAAGAGAAAATAGAAATCGGGCGCCTGGGTGGCTCAGTTGGTTAAGCGACTGCCTTCGGCTCAGATCATGATCCTGGAGTCCTGGGATCGAGTCCCACATCAGGCTCCCTGCTTGGCGGGGAGTCTGCTTCTCCCTCTGACCCTCTTCCCTCTCGTGCTTTCTATCTCTCATTCTCTCTCTCTCTGAAATAAATAAATAAAATTTAAAAAAATTTAAAAAAGAGAGAAAATAGAAATCCTGAAAAACTTCTGATGTTATTAGAAAAATTTATAGTTAGTTATATATGTTTAAAGTTTTAAAGGATTATCATTTAGAAGAATAGAAAAGTGATTGGTAGCTTGCAAAGCCCACAGGAAAATAAAAAGGAACTTAGAAGACTTTTATCAATACAACAAAAGGCAAGAGAGGAGGGAAAAAGGTTTTCAAGGAAAAATGAAAGTAAATACAAAAAAGTGCTAGAAATATGTCTAATCACAATAAATGTAAGCAAATTAAATTCACTTTTCATGAAATTATAATTTAAAAATCCAGCTATCTACTCTTTATGAGATATGCCCAAGCATCTTTAAAAAGGAAAAGCTATGTCAAAACGGAAAGAAAATAACCCACTGAGAAAGTATTAACCAGAAGAGAAATTTCAGACCAGAATCAACAGAAATTAGTAGCTGGATATAGAAAGGTAGGAAGAAGTCAAATGACTCTAAGGTAGCATTTCCTGGAGCATAGCCCCGGAGAAAACTAATTCTGAGGATGTTCCTTACAAAAAGGAATTTCGTGATCAAATAAATTTGAGAAATGGTGCATTTTCCTATCCCTCTCTTGGAAATATTCAAGGTGCATATTGCATATTTAAGTCCTTAAATTCTTAGACATTTAACTTTGTTTAGCCAGGTATATTATTTTACCACAAAATCTTTAATCAATTTGAGGGACTTTTGGATGGGGATTTGGAAATGACTAGGAAAGCTCTCAGATGGAAAGAAGAGCTTCAGGAATCGAGAACTGAGGACCTGGTGCTGCTTAAAACACTCTCCTTTTTTCTGTCTTTATTATTTGCTTGTTTCTGCTATGCTTTGCATGTCAACCTCATTATCTTACTGCACACAGTCTTCGTGTGAGCCCTCAGCAGCCATAGCTTAGCAACCCAGGGCAGAACTCTTGGTTTTGTTGGATTTGCTTGGTCCCATGGACTAGTTACTCTTGCCCTAAAGATGGGATGCCCTTATTGTCCATGAGTACAGCCCTTTGGCCAGAGGGGCAGGATTTGTTAAGAGAAGGAGGATGGGAAAGCTTATGGGCTGGAAACAAAACATGGCCACCACATCACTGTAAATATCCATTAATATCTTGTGGCAGTCATATGCTGGGGAACTGACCTTGAGAAATGCTGCCGTGGGATTTCTAGTGCTTGCGAATCATAGTAGTTGTCTTAACTGAGCGAGGACACGTAGGAGGAAGAACCAGTTTGGGTTCTGCGTGAGGAGAGAATGGGAAGACAAAAGTTGTTTGAACATGTGGAGCTCATTAGATTGGAAATATTTTGTTTGTTTTGTTTTAGATTGGAAGATTTCTGAGCCTAGAGACTATTAAAATACCATCCTGCCTTGAAGTTGACTGGCACAGTGCTGTGTACTATAGTAGGAGTTCAGTAAAGTTGAATGGATGTATGCAGTCAAATGCTCTACCACTGAGCTATACCCCCTGAATGGATATATGAATTAGCTGCGATAAATTGATCAATTTCGCAAATTAGTAGAATTGGAGATGAGGCTTATTTTATAGGTGAGGGCACTGAGGCGCCAAGCTGTTGATTTGCACAAAATAATACTGTTAGTGTCAGACCTGGAGCTTGAGCCGAGGTCTGCTGTTCCTTCCCCACTGCTGCCTACTCGCCATATGCCAGACTTGGTCTTCTTACCTTCTTCTCATTGCCTGCTTTGGGTAAATCCTTTTTCTGATTTGCTTCTACGCAGGGGCTGCCTTTTTGTAGTTGGTCTGCCTTGAATGGTATGAATCTACAGTTCATGCAAAGGCACCACCATTTCTCATGCCTATAGGGAAAAGGGAAACTAAATAACCGTAGCCTCTTGGCCTAAATCTGGCTTCACAATTAGGGAAAGCAGCAGCCCTCACTTTGCTCCCAGTTATTATCTTGGGATTGATTATTGCCTTCTCTTAAATCTTGGAGCCATTTCACTTCACTTTACATCCTCTTATATTTTGTACCCCCACCCTTCAGCCCAACCGTGCCAAGACTCTAGGTGGCATCTCATTTTTATGAATGTTGGTAGGTATATATCTGTGGCACATATAACATGGTGGGATTTTTTTTCTCCCTACTACCATGTTTGTGGCTTAAGTTCACATACCAGTTTCTATGGATTTATAATCGTTTGCTTCTTTCTTTAGCCCAAGCTTTTGGTTTAACCCAACTTGATTGTAGATTTTGTGCTTTGGTCAGTCTCTTGCTTTTTTCAGCTTAACTCCTAGATGACCTCTCCTCAGAACTTGTGCATATTGTCTTTGGGGAAGCCACCTGGCCTAGTGAAGTTAGGATACTACTGGGAATCAGAGGATCTTAGTTTGACCCATTTGCCTCAACTGTGTACATTTGCTTATTTTCTATTAATTGTTATTTTTTAAATGGAGATTATAAGACTAGTATGGCTTTCCTCAGTTTTCTCTAGATAACTACATTTAGGGCTCATAAAAATCATTATATTAAACATTATCAGCATGTTAAAAGTTAATAGCATCTCACTGAAATACTCTGGGGTTTTAGTGTGTGAGAATCAGAATACCACCAATAAAAAGAAAATTTTTTTGTTTTTTTTAAATTTATTTTATTTTTAGTTGTGGTAAAATACACATAACATAAAAGTTATCATCGTAACCATTTCTGAGTATACAGTTCAGTTCAGTAGAATTCACTACATTCACATTTTTGTGCAACCATCACCACCATCTATCTCCAGAACTCTTTATCTTGCAAAACTGAAATTATATGCTCATTAAATAGCAACTTCTGGGGGGAGTCACCATTTTGCTTTCTGTCTTTATGTGAATTTGACTATCTGGGTACCTCATATAAGTGTAATCATGACAATGTATTTGTCATTTTGTGACTGGCTTATGTGACTTAGCATGATGTCTTCAAGGTTCATCCATGTTTAGCCTGTGTTAGAATTTCTTTCCTTTTTAAGGCTGAATAATATTCCATTGTGTGTATGTATCACATTTTGTTTATCCATTCATACATTGATGGACATTTGGGTTGTTTCCACCTCTTGGCTATTGTGAATAATGCCACTATGAAAATTGGTGTACAAATATCTCCTCAAGACCCTGCTTGCAGTTCTCTAGGGTATATATCCGGAAATGGAATTGCTGGATCATATGGTGATTCTATTTTTATTTTTTTGAGGAACTACCATACTGTTTTCCATAGTGGCTGTATCATTTTATATTCCCACCAATAGTGCATGAGCATTCTAATATCTCACATTCTTTCCACTACTTGTTGTATCTGTTTGGCTTTATAGTAGCCATCCTAATGGGTATGAGGCTTTGTTTGGTATTCTTAAAGAATAAATTCTGATTCATATATATTGAGCCAGAGTCTAGACTTGGAACAACAAGTTAATTGTTGTCTTTGTATTTGACATACTGACCAAGTTACAACTATTGGCTATGCACATAGTCAGGAGGTAGGGTGTATTAAAGGGTAAGGAGGGAAGGCTATCTATGAGATGGTGATGTATGTGGCTTGTTCTTTATTTTCAATGAAAGGGGCAAGAAATATTTTTTATTGTTTTTTAAATTTTTTATTATGTTAATCACCATACATTACATCATTAGTTTTTGATGTAGTGTTCCATGATTCATTGTTTGTGCATAACACCCAGTGCTCCACGCAGAACGTGCCCTCTTTAATACCCATCACCAGGCTAATCCATCCACCCACCCAAGAAATACTCCTTTTTGCTATGATTCATTTTCGTGAAGCCAGATGAAGAGTTCTCCCCACTTACACTGTCAACATTCAGTAGTTGCCTTTATCACATATTTGGTCTCACAACACTTTGTAAAAGTTTTATTACACAGGTTTTAGTACTTGAAGTTGACCACAAATATAATGATTTTTTATTACTTCCTATAGGAGTGTTTTTCTACTCAATAAGGAAATAGTGTGATCCAAACCCTGTGTAAACAGCACGTCCTTGATCCTCATGCAAATCTGGTTACTCTTCCTTAATGTTATGTTGTGCAGCATCAGAAATGGTTACAGAACAATATATAATAGCTGAGCGCCTAGAAAGAATGAGAGTGGACTGAGTCCAGCTTCCATTTAGAAGCACCACTTCTTCCACTATGCCCACTCCAAAATTCAAGAGTCTAGATTCTCAAAGGGATTCCTGAGTGGTTTCCAGAGATGATAATTCCTCGTTAGCTGAGTGTAGCTTTTTAGCACCACCTTCTCTTTAGTTTCTTGCTGTCCTCAGTTTACTTTGGTTTGCTATGAGGTTATCATCTTGCCTTTTCTTACTCCTTCTTACTCTCTACCCTCCCTTCTCTGTCAGCCGCCACTTTTTACCTACCCCCAAAGTTGTAAAGAATATATGTGAACAATCAATTCTCTGTAAAATAGAAGGCAGGTGATCGTCACACTTGTTTTACTTCTCAAGCAGACTGGAGGGGGGAAGCCCGAGTGGTGTGGAATATGGCAGGAATTGGATTACTCAAAATCTGGTTGTTGGCCTTGTGATTTTTAATGCTGAATGCAAGGAATGTATAGAAGATACCAGATTCCTATTACAGAAAAATGTTGCAAATTATGCAGCTCCTAAAGAAAGTCAAATAGAAATTAGAAAAGTCTAATAAAGTTGCAAGATATTTAATGAAAGATTTTTTTTAACTTGGCTTTTAGAAATTAATTTTAAAGCTGAAAGATACATTGTCTACAAGGTGGAGTTTTTAAAATCACAGTCTCCAAAGGCATTAAGTTAACTTTCTCCTTGGACTCCAGACATTAAGCTATCAGAAGCCAAGACTTTCATTGCAATCCAACACTGTGCACCATCTTCATCTGGGGTGAATGTCAGGGAATTGGTTTTTAAAGTGATTTTCAAAATGAAAGCAAACCATTTTGTTTTCTGATTTACCGTACCCTTTAAAAACCCCACTCTCTTTCTGTCTGATGGCTTCCATACTGCACTCACTGGTCCTTCTCAAGCCCGCCCAGCTCCATGTGGAACGTTCTGTTGCTCTTTCAGCATAAGCAGGTCTATTGTGATATTTATCTGAATTCAAACAAGGCTAATTAAAAGAGCTGCTGACAGTTGTTGTGATCTGACTTTGACTGCAGCTTGATGGTCATTATGGGTAAATAATGAACCAGGTCTGCAAATGTAGCAGCTGCCAACTTGGGATAGAAGAACGGCTATTGCTTCCAATTTAAGGATCTATCGACCGCTTCCCTTCTCCCTGCAGATCTTCTGCAGAAAACTAATGTTTTCTGCTGCTGTGTATTGTGGTTTCAGCTGTTTCAGATATAGCCTATAATTTCCTTCTTTAATATTTAACTTAGGACATTATTAGCTTTCAGAGTTAACAACTTTTCTATTTTGAAGAAGTTCGGCTTTGTCCTTATGCATGCTATTAACTAGCTAACCAGCTGTAGTATATTTATATGTGTTTCATTTATATTAGGCAGGAAACAGCTAGTCGTAGAAGAACAAGGTATAGCTTTAGGAAGATGTTTCAGAATCCAGTGTAGATGTTTTGTTTTTGGTTTTTGTTTTTAAGAGATAGATGCCTGGGGCGCCTGGGTGGCTCAGATGGTTGAGCGTCTGCCTTCGGCTCAGATGATGATCCCAGGGTCCTGGGATCGAGTCCCACATCGGGCTCCCTGCTCAGTGCAGAGCCTGCTTCTCCCTCTCCCTCTGCCAGTCCCTCTGCTTGTGCTCTTCTGTCTATCTCTCTGTCAAGTAAATAAATAAAATCTTCAAAAAAAAGATTTAAAAAAAAGAGATAGATGCCTGTCCCTTGCTTTTGTTTTTTTGAAGGTAAGACACCTGCTGCCAAACCTGTTTCCGGTTTTGTTCACCTCATCAGTGACTTCTGAAATATTTTGATGCAAAAGCTCTATCAGTGCAGAGGAACTTCAGTGACTTTCATTAAAATGCAATATTGAATGTATTGTCACTCCATTATGAGCTTTTCCTTGTCCTATTAGCAAGTAGGGACAGGTGCATTAAAGGTAAGAGAAAAGGCAAATTGCATTCCTAGATTAATATACTTTCCCTGCAGATTCCCCACACTTATAAAATATAGCTTCTGGATTTAAAAGTCACATTCTAGAATTTAACACCAGCGAGTACTTAACAACACATCCCTAGCATTTGTTCACCTGCCATGGAAAAGGCTATCTGCATTATGTAAAGCACGAGGGTACAGTGGTGCTTTGTGCATAATGCAGCAGAGCTTCGAGATCTTGCTGGGAGGAAATGATCCCAAACATGCCCCTGAAAGACAAGTCTTACTTTGAAAAATAATGATGAAAAATTGCTTATTTCTCCCATGTATTTGTGTCTGTGTTTATTTCAGGAAAAACTAAGTAAATTTTGTTTCTCTGACTCTAGAATAGTGTTGAGAGTGTTTTTGCTTTTCTGTTTCTAGCACGGATAATGCCAGAAATAGTGTTAACAAGGGGTTATGTTATGCTGGCTTATGTTAAACCAGATCACCCCCTAACATGTGCAGAGCCATTCATCTGTGTCACCAAAACCCAAGAGAACATCTGACATGGACTCTGAAACAGAAACAGTGATCACTTACAAATCAAACATGGCACGCTCTAAACTGATTGTGCATGGCAATCTTTTCTAGAAAGGACAACTAATTGAACATGATAAAGTGTAAAGTTAATTAACACCCTTAAATTTGTTGATTACTTTCACGGGATTATATTGTTCGATGAGTAGCAGCTTTCTGTCCCAGCTGTCGCCTTTTTCAGCGAATGTCGCTGGTAAACAATAGAGACACCATAACAAGTCGTAAATGGTCCCTGTGACAGCAGCCCCTTGTGAGGCTGCATCTGTAGAAAATGATTAGAACAATTGCATTTTAAAGACGGCTCACATTGCAGCCCAAGTCCCATTGGTCCTCTTCTTGATCTCTTTTGATGGCAGACTGGTTAAAACATTTAAGTTCTTTTGAGTAAATTAAGTGATTTACTACGTTTTGCTATATATCAGTGAGAGTGCTTTGGTGGCAAGATTTTTTACAGTATCAAAAACAAATATAATTTGATTGTACTTTTTAGATTTCAATCTCTTTCCTCTCTGGATTTGAAGGCCTCTTTCTGATAGTCCTAGAATTGAAAATGATCTCCTTATTTGTGACTTGTAAATGGTTATTCTAAATTATTGGCACTTGCGTAATGGATTTTCTGTCATAACCCTTGGTTCAGCTTCTCAGTAGGGATAAGTTCCAAATTTCAGTTCTTTGTTGCTCTTAGGCCATAGACCTTGACATATTCAGGCCTAGTATAACTTGTTATATTTAATTTTATTTTAATATTTAAAAATTTTTTATAACATTTATGTGATAACCGTGTAAAATACCTTTCCAAAGTATTCTTTCATTTGAGCTGCAGAGTATGTATGGCAAGTGATTTTATCACTATCTTCAGAGGGAGGAACCAAGATTGAAAGGTGTTATACCTTGTCCAAGTGGGGTGACCTTGAATTGTGACCTCACTCCAAGTCTCTTAACTCAGATTACATATTCTTCATTTTTTTGTGTTTTCATAGTAATGTCTCCATACATGTGCACTTAAACTTACGCATGTTTATGCAGCAGTAAGTGAACGTGCCATTACCGCATATGGAGAATCATCCTACTCCAAAGTTGAGCTTTTTTGATAAGCTAGAAAACATTGTCTTAGTCTTAATTAGTATTCTTGGTTATTTTAGTAACCATTGATTTCTTCTTTGCTCACCTCCTAAAAAGACAATGAACATTTATCACACACATGTTATATGCTGGGTGCTGAGATTCAAACAGCTCTTGCCCATAAGGATCCTTACGAGACACACCAGAAAAATCATTGATTAGAGTAGTGTAAGTGCGTTATTACAGATACCACTAGAAATGTTACAAAAATAGAGAAAGGGGATTATGGTCATGAATTGCTTCTTAGAGTTAACATGAGTCGAGTGTTGGGAGATAATCAGGAGTTAGCCAGGCAAAGGAAAGCAAGGGAATTTCATACAAGGGAGTTGTGCAAGAAAGGCATGGATACATGGGGTTTTGTTGCAGGGAGTAGATGAGAAACCCAGAGAAGTGGTTAGAGCCCATTGACAAGAAAAGTAAAACTTAAAAAGTCAGAAACCATTTTAGGAGAAAAAAAAGAAAGTTCATTGTCTCCTACGACTCAAGACCAAAGGGAAGATACAGTGAGTTATGTAGTTCTTCTTTTTGGTGAACATAAACATACAAGTACTTCAGAAAGAATAACTTTTACTTAATAGAAAACAATAATGTGGGGAGCCTGGGTGGCTCAGTTGGTTAAGTGTCCGACTCTTGATCTTGGCTCAGGTCATGATTTCAGGGTTGTGAGATCGAGCCCTGCATCAGACTCCCCACTGGACATGGAGCCTGCTTGGGATTCTCTCTCTCCCTCTACCCCTACCCCCTGCTCGAGCATGTGAGCATGCATGCTCTCTCTCTCTAAAAAAAAAAAAAAAAAAAGAAAGAAAGAAAAAGAAAATAGTGAGACGCTATATAGAAATGCTGAGTAATAGTGAATAATGAATGCTTCAGCTGCTGGTTATGTTCATGTTGACACATAACTTGAAACTTAAGCCTGTTTTGGTTCTTATAACAAATAAAACTGCCAAAGATTGGGACACAGATAAACATAAAATATTAGACTGAGATGATTATTGTTAATCTTGACCTCTATTGCAGATGGGCTGAATTAGAAAAAGATATAAAACAAGAATTGAATTACCTTGAAAAAATTACTACTGCTTTTGATATAAAAATATGATGAACATTGTCTTATTTCATTTACCATCTCCTGCATAAAGTTCCAAATGAGAATTTTTTAAACCATGTAACTCAAGGAAGAACTCCATTTTCCTTGAGGCTGCTTTATTCCTCTCCCAAATAGTGTTTGCCGGGACTTCTAAGATACTCAGACCCATATTTGAAATTCATTGTGAAATCTTTTGGTTTCATTTTTGTATTTGTTCTTAATTCTGATTCTCAGTTTTCTAATTGTTTTCATCTAAAAAAGCAAACTTAAGTTGTTTTGTGAAGAGGGATAGGGTTTTATGTATATTTAGATAACAGGCAGAACTCAAGTGTCCATATATAAAACATACAAAATTATTTGCTCAGCTCGTGTTGTTTTAAACTGCTCTGAACACGATCTGCAAATAGATTCAGAATACCTATACTCTTTTTTTTACATTTTATTTATTTATTTTAAGAAGGGAGGTAAACTTTTTCTTTTCTCTTAGATTTTATTTATTTATTTGAGACAGAGAGCACAAGTGGGGAGGAGGAGCAGAGGGAAAGGGAGAAGCAGGCTCTCCACTGAGCAGGGAGCCCGAGCCAGGGCTCAATCCCAGGACCGTGAGATCATGACTTGAGCTGAAGGCAGACGCTCAACAGACAGAGCCACCCAGGCGCCCCCAGAATACCTATATTCTTACCAAAGTTTTCAAAGCCTACCCACAGTTGATGGCAAGACCATTACTCTTTGAGAACAATTTGTTTCCTTTTTCACCCTTTCTCTTTCTGAGAACTCATTAGTCTTTCAATGATGAGGTCAAAAAATGGAAGGAAAGAGGGAATCAGGATTTGGTGGCGATTGTCCTCATCCATGACACTTGGTACATGATGCTGCCTTTTGGCATTTACTTCTGAGTATATGTCTCTTTTCCCTAACTGTATTTTATACCTTTTGAGGGCAAAGACTGTGTTTTATACCTACCATGACCTTACGTTTTGGACTCTCTGGATAGTTGTATTTCAAATATTCTCCTCAGCACAAGGATGGAGCAAATTGTTAAAGGCGCTGAACAGATAATTGCTGATGATATTTTTCTTCTTTGAACCTTCAGATGACTATATGCAGACCTCTCCTGTAGTATTCATCTTTTACTATTTATAATTGTTCACCTTCTCTCTTCTTCATACACATGTACACACTCACCTCCACCACCACAAACACTAGGTTTCAAACTCCTTGAGGACAAGGACAATTTCTTCTTCCTTCCCAGGGTTAAGAACCACTGACAGATGGCTCTCCCATGGTCAGATTTTTTTATGTCCACCATAAATAGGAGTGGAAGGAAAGAAAGAAGGAAGACAGGTTAGGTAATGGAGGCTTCCTGTGATACCTTTGAGAGAGAGAAAAAGAGAGAGAGGCTGACTGAGACTTGGATTAGATGTAAAGTGTTTTTCCCCTCTAAGATTGATTGAAATTGAAGCAGACTCCAGAAGTGTTAGGTGGCTATCCCCTTAAAAACAGGGTAGTCTAGCCACCTGTTTTGAATGGTCTGGGCATTTGCCTTTTCATTTGTACAAATGAGTTCAGTTTTTCTGATTCTGCGGTCATGGGAGAGAAGCACTAGAGTTGTAAATGCTGTAATACAGTTAAGTACAGGATATATTTCGATTTTATGTATACAGTTACTAAAGTGTAAGGTTAAACTACTTGTCCCAATATTCTAGCAACTGCACAAGTATGTAGTCTGTTTTCCTGTTTTGGGAAGTAGACTTGAATTACAGTGGCATGGCCATATAATAAATGTATTGTTTATTATTGATAGACATCAAAATCTGTACAGTGTCTTCTGAAATCCATAGAATGTCTTACATAACTTTAGAGTTCCACCTTCCTAGGTAGTATTTCCTAAGCTCAAAATGGTTACATTTATTGTAGGATTACTTAGGTCTTAATTTTGCCTTTGCAATGGGACCAGGCTTCATAGTGTCACACATATAGAGGAATATATATGGAAGGACAGCATTTGGTCCCAAGGAATGCCAAACCTTTAGGATTACCCAGTTTAGTAAGACCCTGACATTGGAGTGTAGGTTATGAAAAAGTCCTAATGATGATGCCACCACATTGAGAGAAAGAGAGTGGAAATACCACAGACTTCTGAATTAAAAGATGAGTTATTATTTCTTTTGTGGTCTTTCTTGCTTAAGTAACTTACTTCTTCTTTTTGAAATATGTGTTTGAACAAGTGAGAAAGTACACCTGTCAAGAGATTAACCAGCTGAGAACCATTGTCAGCATTAATTTTCCTTTAATAAATGACTCTGTGAAGCTGTTTAGCAATCTGTAATCTAGATACAAAGCTATTGACCTATGATGGATAGTGCCGGATTTGTTTGTAAGCTTTGACTTAAATCGTCTACTTAATTTTCCTAGGTCAGATCAACAGGATTAGGAGTAAGGATGGTTATGTGGTTTGAATAAAAATGGCTATAGAAATTGAGCAAAATAATTGTAAAACAGTAATAATGATCTACCATCTTAGTGAAGTAAATTAGAAACTAACAAAGTGACAGACACTTAAACTTCAACATTCTCAGAATGTTCAAAGGACACAGACTGGCTAATTAAAAGCATTTGTTATAATTGGGTTTTTGTACATAATCATTTCCAAAGTGTGTCTGAAAATATTGTGAAATAATGTAATTTAACCATATATGTGAGCATCTCAGGTTTTCGTAACACATGGGCATTCCCTCTTCCACAATTATTTGGCTAACATAATGCTGACCTCTTTTGCTTTTAATAATTAGTTAAAATAGCATGAACTGTAAAATGGAAAAGGCTACTTGACTTGGCAATAGCAAAATATTCACAATTTCAGTGAAATAGGGATCTCTTCACTTGGGCTTTTTATATATATAAACTATGTATTTCATTGAATAAATTAAATTAAAAAGTAGGCCATTACTTGCAGTTGTCTGTTCTAACGGCCAGGTTTGATACATAGCACAGACAATTACGATTTCTTTATTCCTAGCTGTACTATAAAATAAAGTGTAAAGGCAAAAACTGTACTAATATAGCTCTTCCACATACTTCCCTGGTTTTGATCAACAAAACCTAACTTGAAAGTTATGAATTAAAATTTCTCTAATATTAAAAACAATAAAAATACTCTTGGTTTTGTTTATAGTTAATAAAAATTTAGATGAATGAAGCTTCCCCTCCTTTTTTAAGACAAGTCTAAGACATGTTTTGTGCGCTAACCAATCATTTCAATCAATGAATATGCATCAGACCTTTGTTTAGAGCTACGAAGGAGTAGCCAAACCAAAGCTTATTTCTTCCTCCTGCTCATATCACTAGGAATGAATTGCCCAAAAAGTATATAGCAAGAGGGAAAAGAAAAATCAAATAATATTGGAAAGTGCACATCAGAATAATCAGTCTAAATAAGCAACTGTTTTCTTTACCTTAAAACGGACTCTGGCCATCTGAAAATGCCTACTTGTCTGGGGAGAAAGAGCCAGGTCCCTCTTTGTAGATCTCATCTGCAGATAGTATGTGGAGAGTAAGCTAATGGGCCAGAGACCCCCAAATCCAAACTCAGGCAGCAGACCCCTCAGGCTGTTCTCATACTGGTCAGGGCACAAGTTACCTTTTTCATATATTTTCTATTACTGAATAGATTTCTTGGAATAATAGGTGCACGTGAATAAAGTGCACATTTCAGATTCCCATATCTCTCATGCCGTGATTGTGCGAGATATTTGAGATGAATTGAGAATAAGAGTTTGAATCTGTATGTCCCTTTTGGTTTATGATTAAACTCCACAATACTTAATTTTTAAAATATTCTAGGAGAGGGGCACCTGGCTGGCTCAGTCTGTAAGCATATGACTCTTGATCTTGGGGTCATGAGTTCAAGCACCATGTTGGGTGTAGAGCTTACTTAAAAATACACACACGCACACAGACACAGACACACACGTATTCTCAGGAGAGATTTAGAGTGTCTTATATGTGCCTGACATAAATACAGTTTGGAGGCAAGATATTTTTGTTTTGGGGTTTTCTCTAATTTTTACTACCTACTTAAACACTTGAAGAAATGTATCCTTTTGTTCTATCCCTTTACCCCCAAACCATTCAGGTGTGGGAGCTGCTCGGTCTGGGAACCTCACGTTTATGGTGGGAGGAGTTGAAGATGAATTTGCTGCTGCCCAGGAGTTGCTGGGGTGCATGGGTTCCAATGTGGTGTATTGTGGAGCTATTGGGACCGGGCAGGTAACATTTTCACATTAATGACACTGACTTGATAATATAAAATTGGCTAATGTTCATTTCTCTTTCCTGACCACATTCTTATTTCTTATTCCTCCCTACTTTGTTCAATCTATGGATTTTTTGTTTGCTCAGAATTTTTATTTTGTTTGTTTTTTTGAGAGAGAGAGCATGGGGGGGTGGGGCGGGGGAGGGTAGGGGCAGAGGCAGAAGGAGAGAGGGAATCCCAAGCAGGCTCCATGCCCAGTGTGGAGCCCAACTCAAGGCCTGATCCCACAACCCTGAGAACATGGCCTGAGCCAAAATCAAGAGTCGGATACTTAACCAACTGAGCCACCCAGGTACCCCTTTGTTTGTTCAGGTTTTCTTAAATTAATTTGGAATAAATTTTCCATCATTCCTGTTGGAATTAAGTGGACATCAGCTGATTAACTTATTAAAAAAGATATTGAAAGTTCCATCATTCAGATTCTAATACATCATCCTAGTGGCCACTGAAATCATTCTCAAAACTGCTTCCATATGAAGTGCTCATGGTGTCTGAATTGCTGTTATCCTCCATCTAATTACTTGCTATAGTTCTGTTTGTAATATAGTCAGGAAGAAGTAACCTACACACTTTAATCTTTTTCTTGAAAAGCAGATAATTTTCATTTAGAAATGTATCAATTCTCTAATCAGATAGAGGTGAATAAGAACACTGAACTCTGAAATCAAAGTAGTTGTCCCCCTCCCACCAACACGCTCGCTGTCACTAGTCTCCTCTCTTCTTAATCCTTAGTCCTGTCGCTGGCACCCTCTTTATCTTATTCAAGACTTTGGTATTGGGGCGCCTGGGTGGCTTAGTCGTTGGGCATCTGCCTTCGGCTCAGGTCATGATCCAAGGGCCCTGGGATCGAGCCCCACATCGGGCTTCCTGCTCAGCGCGAAGCCTGCTTCTCCCTCTCCCTCTCCCGCTGCTTGTGTTCCCTCTCTCGCTGTGTCTCTCTCTGTCAAATAAATAAATAAAATCTTAAAAAAAAAAAAAAAGACTTTGGTATTATCTCAGATACACCTGTTGTCTCCGTTCTTTTGTCCAGTCTCCAAGTTCTGTTGCTTTTTGCTTCAGTGTCTCTCGTTGTTGACAGTCTTCACCATTCCTCACATTACCTGGTCCAGTCTCTCATACCTTGTGTACCGCTCGGAAACCCTGGATGCCAGGTTTACCACTCTGCCGAACACTGAAACCAAAACCAACTCCATTAAGATGTTTGTATCATCATAGACATCCCCATTCTGAAACTTTGAATGGATGCCTGTTTCCTGTCAGGTCAAATTTTAACTCTCCACCCTAGCTTTCACAGCTCTTGCCCCAGTCTTAACTATCAAATTTCTCACTATTCCTTAAAACATACGTACATGAGTCTGTTTTCTTACTGTTCTCAGGAACATCCCATGATCTGATATATTTAATCCCTCTTATATATTTACGTTTTTCTCTGCTGTCCTCCTTTCTCTCTCTTGCCTATTTTAAATTCCTGGCTGGACTTCTAAAAGATGGGTTTCAGGTTCCATTTCCTCTCTGCTCCTGCCTTCAGCGATCTTGGAATTCCTACTGTCTCTGTCTTATAGCCATACAATTTTCCACTCAGTTGTTTTTGTTTGTGTGTTTGTTGTCTTTATCTTCACTGTGTTACTCCATTGCCCCAATTAGAATGTAAGCCCCATTCCATAAAGAGCAATTGTGCTAGGATTTTGTGTACAACGTGATGCCTAGAGCTAACACTGCCATATGATATATATGTGGAAATTGTTAAGAGAGAAAATCCTAAGAGTTCTCACCATAAGGAGAAAAATATATATATACATGTATTTTTTTGTATCTGTATGAGATGACAGATGTTAACTAAACTTATGGTAACCATTGCATGATATGTGTAAGTCAAATCATTTTTATGCTCTACAACCTGAAGTTGTACAGTGCTGTATGTCAACTCAATATCAATGAGACTGGAAACAAAAGAGCTGTCATGCCACATAGATCGGTATTCCTTATAGACTGAGCTCCCAGGAGGAGCTTGGTCACCACTATGGGGTTCTTACCCAGTGGAAGGGTCTGCTACCAGATAGCCTGGTAGGCTCAGAAGGAGGCATGTGGCACCACGTTCCTTTGCCCATTTGAGAGAATCAACAGTTAAATGCTCTGATTTTTAGAAAGAAACCTGTGGAGTTGGGTAAAGAACAACTTCCTGTGAAGTACAACTTGAAAATAACAATATTTAATATGTACTCCATTTATTTTCAGGCTGCAAAGATCTGCAACAACATGCTGTTAGCTATTAGTATGATTGGAACTGCTGAAGCTATGAATCTTGGAATCAGGTTTGTTGAATATATATTTTCATGTACTAACAATTTTTATGAGCTTCCCTATTTGATTTTCTGATGTTGAAAAAAACTGTTCATGAGAGATAAATGAGTTGATCCAGGAGCATTTTGAAAGTACTTCATTATTGAACTTTAATAGATTTTGCTTATTGGACGACCAATAGGACCCTGGAGAGCATGAATACTCTTTACCATAGCCATAAAATGTATTGTGCTGTATGTTCAAAGTTACATTATCCTCCATCTCTTCTATTGTACTGAAATGCAAGAAACACTTCTACTATAAAATTTAAACGTACTTTGGCAGTGTAGGACAAATTTGTATAAAACAGCATTTTAATGTATAGTGAATTCAAGTGTTATCCTATCACATGACTGGTTTTATGTATCTACTTTAAATATAGTCTCCAAAATCTACACTAAAAAGGCTCTTGATTGTTTAGTCTTGGGATAAACTGGATGGCATTCATAAAGCTGCAACTCATGTGCATAATCCTTTCATTTTAACTTGTTTGTGGTTTTGTTACTTTAAATTAAGGATATATCTTTCCGTTAAAATAAAATGGCATTCATACTTTGCTTAAAGTGATTCAGGAATTTTGTTTCTCCTATGATGATCATCATCTTTTAGAATGCTTAAGGTTAATGTCTTAATTTTAGCCTTTAATCTTTTGGGTTAGGAATGCTACATATGATTAATCACCTAATTAGTTTTTTTGAATGTTTTGTATTTCATGATAATAAATATATGTTTCTTACTTTAGAAAATGCTTAATTAGCAAGGTGCTTTATTCAGGTGTTTTCTTCACACTTCCCCAAGCTGCTTACCAGATATATCACAAATCAGAGTAGTGTTTCATATCACTGCTTTTGATAAAAGAAATAAAAAGAGCCAAAGTGCTTGAGGTATTTTTTAAAACACAGTAATGGATTCACATTTCCTCTTAATTACCATATCAAGATGCCGCTGTTTATTGAATTGCCCTTGTCTCAGATGTTAAACTATCTTGACCTATTAAGTTGTCATGTTGTAATTGAGATAAAAGAGGAATTTGCTTTGCATCAGTGCTAATTGGTTTATCAATATCCTGTACCATTTACATTTTAAAATTGAATGTCTGTAAGATGGTAAGGCATATCTGTACAAAGCCTTAATAAAACTGGTAGTATACAGGAAGCTGTTCAGAGTGGTATGTCTGTATTATAGCCAGTTTCAGGCTATGGGTCACTTACTCATAAAATGAAAAACTTGTTACCAGTAACTTGTTTTCATGTCCATCCTCTAGACTAATTTCATGGAAGAGAAAGATGTAAATTTCTGGAACCAAAATTGCATACAAAATTAATTGGTGTTGATAGTAGGATTAGAGCATTAGTATGCATATGAATCTTTAGAATTTTATCTTCATTCTTCTGGGTATAAATGAATATCTAATAAAAAAGCAAAAACGTAGATAACCTAGGGTATACTATACTAGAATTTCCCTCTTTATCTTTGCCAGTTTATTTTATATCCTGCTTCATACTTTGAGCATTACTGGATCAGGGTATTCCTTAGGCATAATGATGTATCCTGTGGTCTTCCTCAGATAATTTTCCTAGTAAAACTCTTATTAAATGATCACTTGCTATTCTAAAATGAAATTTTTGTATGGTTAGTGCTTATAGAAGTCTAACTGCAAACACCAGCTAATAAAGAATAGTATGAAAGTCACTTGAATCAAATGAATTGAATAAAATGTATACAATGAAATATATACATTGACTACTAGAGTGAGTTTGTTATGAAAGAGAAGAGGAAAGTGATAAAAGTCCAAATAGAAATGTTAAGAGCAAAAGCAACAAATAGATTTTCCTTTATTATTGGCCTTAATCCTAAATTATGATACAAACAGCGTTTAGAGAGATGAACCTTTAAATCTTTAAGTTTTCCAAAACTGTACATACATAATGTATCTCTCTATATATATAATATATATTTTATATATACTTATATCGGTATATATTTCATATATCACATATAAAGAATGTATACAAATTAGGAACTCCCTAGTTTTACTTAACTGTTATAATAATTTGTAAGTTCCTGGTGCTTCAGATTACATGAATGAATTGCTTATTTTCATAACATTAGGATTTTATCAGTTTATCTTACAAAGATTCTCAGTGGTTTGAAAGTCCTAAAAATGATTGCTTCTGGTATTGTCTTTTCTCCATGGTTTACAGACATGGTTTAAAATGACAGGATTGTTCTCTAATAGAGTATAGAGAGTGGCCACGATTTATTGAGCTTTGCAAGGTGAAAGAGAAAATTGGCATCAGCAAGCATAAATTCCCAAGTAGTAAATTCCCACAAAGTAGTACAGCATCAAAGTGGCTCAGCCACATTTATATTCTGTTCACTCTGAAGTGAAATTTTTTTAGAGCATTAATGTCAACATTTACAAATTGAGTCCCCTATTCCTATGAAGTGATCATTTCTGATTAATTTCATCCTCATAAGTCAGTATTTTTTCTAGAACACTTTCCCATTTTTTTAAAAAAATAGAAGAATAAAATCATAGTTTAAAACTCTTATTGACCCTATGATCTTTTACAGTGACTCTTTATGGATGTTAGTGAAATTTTAAAATGCTATAAAAAAAAGTAAAGCATAAAAAATATGGGTATACAACATATTTTGAGAATCTTTTTTCTTTTTTTATTATTATGTTAATCACCATACATTACATCATTAGTTTTTGATGTAGTGTTCCATGATTCATTGTTTGTGCATAACACCCAGTGCTCCATGCAGAACGTGCCCTCCTTAATACCCATCACCACGCTTACCCATCCCCCCACCCCCCTCCCCTCTAGAACCCTCAGTTTGTTTTTCAGAGTCCATCATCTCTCATGGTTCGTCTCCCCCTCCGATTTACCCCCCTTCATTCTTCCCCTTCTGCTATCTTTTTTTTTTTTTCTTAACATATAATGTATTATTTGCTTCAGAGGTACAGATCTGTGATTCATCAGTCTTACACAATAAACAGCGCTCACCATAGCACATACCCTCCCTAATGTCTATCACCCAGGACCTTTCTACCTTCCAACTGGGTTCTAGTTGGGACTTAGAACATAGTTTTATGGCACTGAAGGTACCCTGCTTGCATTAGAGAAGTTTTGTTCCTGTGCATCACAAAGGAACAATGTTGATAATGGAAGTTTGGCTATTATGTTTTTATTTTTGCTCCACTGGGAATTGACTTTTTTGTTTTTCTTTTTTTCAGTATTGGTGGCAAACAGGTCATTCACATTACCAACCAGGGCACAGGCCCCTCTAGCAACAACCATATTGTCTTCCACCTTAAAAGAAACTTAAAACAGTTGAACCTCTGGAAGACTGTTCAAGATGAGAACTTTTCCACAAGCATAATTTTAGTTTCTTGGCTACTGCCCTTAGGACGGTGTTGCATTTTCATTTAGGTGATGAAGCCTCTTAGTTGTATACCCTAATACATATATAATAGATAACAAGTGGCAAAAGGTCTATAATAAAAGTTTGACCAAATTTCTTTTTTTTTTTTTTTTAAGATTTTATTTATTTGACAGAGAAAGATAGCGAGAGCAGGAACACAAGCAGGGGGAGTGGGAGAGGGAGAAGCAGGCTTCCGGCTGAGCAGGGAGCCAGGACCCTGAGATCATGACATGAGCCGAAGGCAGACGCTTAATGACTGAGCCACCCAGGCGCCCTGACCAAATTTCTTAATAAACTGATAAAACACCATCGTATTGGCTTATTGACTGTAAGTTCACTACCCACCTGACCCAGTGAGACTCAGGATGGTGGGATTTTGGGTGTCTGTCAATGCCTGCATCCCAGCTCTGCCACAGACTTAAGCTGTTCTCTTCTATAAAATGAGAGAAATAATAGCATCTATCTACAGGGTTGTTGCTAAGATTAAATGAATTAATCCATGTAAATCTTTTAAAACAGTTCCTGGCACATTGTAAGTGCTCAACATGGTAGTTATCGATGTGATTGATGGTGGTGGTGGTGGTTAGTGTTTGAATTGAGTTGTACCTTTAAAGCAGTTTCTTCAGAGCACTCCCCACCAGTTGGCATGTCTATTCATGTGCTTGTTTATTGCCTGTCTCCCCAACTAGAAGGCATGCTCCATGGAAGGGGTTGGCTTTATCTGTTCATTGTTGTGTCTTAAGAACATACCTAGTACATAGTAGGTACTCAAGAAAGATTTGTCCCATGAATGAAAGGGGGAGAGAGAGGGAAGGGAGGCACTTCCCCTGCCTCAGGTAAAAGTTACCTGTGTGTATGTGTCTTTTTTTTTTTTTTTAAAGATTTCTTTTTTATTTATTTATTTGAGAGAGAGAATGAGAGAGAGAGAGAGAGGATGAGAGCGGGGAGGGTCAGAGGGAGAAGCAGACTCCTTGCTGAGCAGGGAGCCCGATGCGGGACTCGATCCCAGAACTCCAGGATCATGACCTGAGCCGAAGGCAGCTGCTTAACCAACTGAGCCACCCAGGCGCCCCTGTGTGTATGTGTCTTAACTGGCCCATCCCTAGAAGGTGGGCACAGCCTCTTGGCTTCTTTACTGTGTCTCCTTGGCTCCAGGCACAGCACCTGCACATGGCAGATCTGTGTAAACAATGATGAGTAAGTGAATGATTGATTAAAACTGACATAGTCTTAAGTGTTTCATTTCCAGATCTGTTTCTGTGATACAAACATATCAGTTCAGTGACATAATTTGCTTTGTTCTTACATAAAACCAGACAGTATAGATACTTCTAGAGAATATAAGGTGAACAAACTTTTTTGGTCCTTTTAAAAGCCTTGGTTACAGTGAAGGCAAACATCTGGATTCTCTTTAATTTTTTTTTTTTACAGTGTATGCATCATTTTTACTTCTCTCAAAAGTTCATTTAGAATTCTTATGATTTAAAGGTGAGTAGATTTGACACAGTGATGTTTATTTGAGTTGCATTATATATGCGGTCAGAGCAATGAATTCATTCTCTGTTTATATCAGAGAACATTCCAGCAATTGTAAAGCCACATGCATGCACGCGCACACTCTCGAACCACATCCAGTGGCAAGTTATTATGGGGACTGACAGACTGTCATCCTTTTGATGGCTTGAGCTGTATATCTCCTGAACAGCAATGGGGCTCTTATGCAGAAAGTATCATATGTTCCCAGCCAATTTACAGGGAAACAGCAATAACATTTTATCATGGTTGAGAGCCCAGTAGCTGCTTCCTATTAAACTTGCCCTTTCAGATACCTGTCTTGGATTAATTTGTTGATTTCAAATGGAAACTCAGTCTTCTCCAGTGAAGCATGACGTTCTAGGATAGACTCTCTGAATGACAATTACTGTGTATTCTAGCTGGTTTCAGACCATTACAAGCCTTAGGCACAGTGGAAGACAGAGGACTTCAGTAACTGATTTTAATATTATGTCTAATTTTAACTGTCAGTTATATATGTGCCAGTGGAAGAATTCTCAGAAAGATGAAATGCAAAACACTTCTAACTTGCTCTTTTTAATGATACACTTTGCTGTAGGGTGGGGAGTCGGGGGAGGAAAAGCGGAGAGGGAGTAGCCGTCTCCTAAAGGGGAGTCAGCACAGTGGGGAAGCATCAGATTTGCAAGTGAGCACGTAGCAACTGCCGCCTGGCTTTTTTGCGTGCCCCTCGGGATGCTTCTAAATAGTAATATGTTCACCAAACAGGGTTCCATAAATCAGTGCCAGTATTTTTCCTTGAACACTCAAGAAAAATGAAATGTAGGGTTTTACAAAGGATAATAAGCTTTGTTCACCATTTTGGTGAGTCCTAGAGACAGAGCATGAATTGCTTGAACAGTAAAGACTGTTGTGAGGTTCTGTTGAGTATAACCAGGTAGATTATGAAGAGAGGAGTATCTCTGCTGCTTTAAATGTGATGAGCCATTTTAAAAGAAAACCTAAATTCAGAAGCGCCTAAATTATATTTCAAGTGGAAGGGAAGAACCATGTTTTGGGGTCTTAAAAATGTTCCCTACTCATGGAACACATTAGACATAGATATTCTTGAACAGTTGTGCTTAGAGAATGTATTTGCAGTTACAGCAGATTAATTGATTGTTAATATCTTTGGGATTTTACTTTTCAGATTATTCCCTAAGCACATTGGCTTTATCTTTTCCCAAGTCATCTGCTATAACAGCATACTGATAGCCTCACTTTATTTAAAAGGGGAAAGAAGGCAGCAATAGCAAACTACACCAATAACAAACTTGGATTTTTATAAAGGAATGAATGAACTGTTGACTTTCTCTCTGGCAATCTACCATTGAATGGAATGTATGGCAGCTGATTTAGAGTGAATCTTCTCTGTTATAATCCTTAAGAAAACCCCTGTAATAACATGGGCCACCATATGAATTCACATATGTGGCATGCCATATATATTCCTTGAACCACGGCTACTTCTTGAAAGCCTGATTATATAACAGTTGTATTATGTGGTAAATGCATACTTATCCTGACTGTTAGCCCCAACCCCCTGCTGTAGCATTGGAGGATTGTTGTACTGCTCGTGATACTCACATTGGGAAATAAAAAGACATAGGTTTCAAACGCAGGAAGTAAACAACTTAGGCATGCCAAAATGCACAATCTGTTTCACATTTTCTTGTGTCTCTTTTCAGTCTCTTTTTTTTCTTTTAATTCTGGAAGAGATTGGTTCTAAGAAAAAGCAGAAGGCTTTTATGACAATTGTTTTATAATGGCTCTTTGTATGAAAGAAACCAATAAATTGCTGGGTAGAAAGTTTTATTTGAAACTTGATTCAGTGATACTTAGCAAAACTCTGCTTCCCAAACTGCATTAAGATACTCAGAATCAAATTATTATAGCATTTTGATTCTCTTTTTTTTCTGGGTCCACATTGAACAGCCGTTGATGCCATCAGCTCAGTGATAGAACAAATGATGTTTCCGCTTGGGCAAGCTTTGTTTTATCAGGATCAGTAACCTTATCAGCAGTTGACCCAGAACTATAATGCATGTCTCTGAATAGATAGCATATGTCACAGCTCTGTGCAGACTTGCTTCATAAGCAAGATCGTCTAATGAAGATTTAATAAATAAAGAAAAGTTTGCAGCAAGAAATGTCTTCTTTTATAATGATAACTTCTCTTAAGCTTGTTTTACTGCTCATGGCTCATCTCTTGCATTCATTCTCATGAAAGCTAAAAGAATAAACATACATATAAATGCATCCACACGGACTCCCATGATGCATAGTTTATCTTTCTTTCTGAAATATATCATTTTGTGAGTGAAGAAGGTAGAATTTAGATTATCATATTGGTTTAAGGTTCTTATGTGACACATAAATGCAATAATATCCAAAAGACTAGAAAACCCATGTGTGTGATAAACCCACAAGACTTCGGCAGTTGTGTGGTGTTTGTTAAAAGTAGGATAGTGCAAAAGGTTTTCTCTCAGTGCAGAACTTTCTGGATCTGAAATGTTTAATCACTAGCTTTTAATACCCTATAATTTAAGATTGGGTTCTTTGCTTTCATCAATCTGCTTTGATTTTTGAAGACATATAATAAATGGAGAAAGAAGATGGAGCATCCTCATACGTAAGTAGGTCACGCATGACTTGTACATTTTGACATTTAACACTTCTTTTCTTTGACCTTTGACAGGTTAGGGCTTGACCCCAAACTATTGGCTAAAATCCTAAATATGAGCTCAGGACGGTGTTGGTCAAGTGACAGTTACAATCCCGTACCTGGGGTGATGGATGGCGTTCCGTCAGCTAATAACTATCAGGGTGGATTCGGAGCAACACTCATGGCTAAGGTACGGTAAATGCAGAGACGACCCAAGAGAGGGAAAAAGTGCTTAATGGTCTAATCCCTCACCCCCTTTTAACAAAGCGTATGCCTATCCTAGAAGGCAGGATTACTAAAATTCACTCACTCACTAGAAATCAGTTAAAACTTAGCTTCGATAAAAACCCTTATCTTGTTCATTTCAGATGAGAAGAATAGGCTGGGAGTTTTATTTTGTGGGTTTTGGGGTTTGTTTGTTATATGAGATGGCAAAATTTGTTCTTCATCAGAAATTTTCGTTAATTTACCAAATCCTTAGAATGGAAGCAGTAAGAATTTTCTGATAATACGTTGACATTGGATACACCCATCACAAAAGAAGAGAGGATCTTTCTCATGATACTAGATTTCTAAATACATCTTCCTGCTTTAAGAACATGTATTGATGTGTAAAGTCATTTGAAAAGCAAATTGTTGACCTCCTTCTCTTTGTGATCTCAACTTCAGAAAATACTTTTTAGGGGGATAGACTTCCAGATTTCTGTGTAGAGCTATTTCCCACCCCACCCTGCCCCCATAATTGACTCCGCTCCCCCCCATTACAAAAGTAATAAAGCCTATACCCGGACACTGTATTCAGCTTATTTTCCTTTATTCTCCATGGCATTCTGCCCATTCTGTTTCTTAATATGCCTTGAATTCATACAGTCCCCTCCTCTGCCCCAACCAGTACCTTGGCTGAGCCTCCTTTAGATTATACCATGTCAGCCCTTTACTGGTCTCCTTGCCTTTCATAGTCCTCTTCGATTCATTTTCTACATCATGGGGAACGAGTGGGCTCCCTGAGATGTAAAAACCCGAGTGTGCCTTTTCTCCTACTAAGTCTGTCTCATGGTTTCCAATCATTTGTAGATGAAAGTCTGTCTCTACGAGTTGTCTTACAAAGCCCTCGATGATTTTAGCCTTTGCTTGTCCCACCAGCTCGTTTCTGCCCTCGCAGCCCCTCTCTTTGCTTCAGTCATACTGAACTCTGCCCCTTGTTGTCTCTCACTTGCAAACCTCCAGGCTGGCTGTTCCCTTGCCTGCACCCCATTTGCCCTTGCCCCCTCCATCCCAGCTTCTGGCACACTTCCTGGCGTATCATCATCACGCTTTAAATATTTATTGGATAAAGCAGTGTTTGAACTATTTCTTATTTTGCAGTTTGATTTCTCCTCATGTTTCATTTAAGAAAATACTTATTTTTATGCCAGTCTGTATCCTGTATTTAGATTTGCATGTCCTCCACACAGGCTTTTGTAATTGTGCTGTGTGGTTGTTGTTAGAAACAGGAAGTAGCTCCCTAAGTGTATTGTTTTCATTGAAGCTGCAGGTGATTTATTAGAGCACATGGAAGGATGGAAGAATCACATTTATGCTCAGTTTCCGTTCTGTCTCCATATGAAGTGAGTTGTGAGCCGCTAGCTTACTCAGTTCCTGTAATACTGCTGATGGTCAGAGCAGAGGAAGCAGCTAACAAGTAGAGTGTAGTAAGAGGTAGGAGGCTTCTCGTCAAAAGGGTCAGATGAATTTGTCTGGCCTCCTGGTCCTCTGCCGTGCTGGCTTTGTCTGGGGGCTCCGCTCTCGCTGTCCTCCCCGGTGTGGTTCGCCTGGCTTTTGCTGCCTGCTGCAGTGGCTCTGCCCAGGAAGAATCTGCCACGGTTAAGGTCTTCCCTTTAAAACTATTTTCTTGATAATAAATGATTGCATTTTCAACTAACAGCATGAGACAGTGCGGGAGTAACACATGGAAGTTACTGGTCTCCTTTAATCTCATTTCCTCTATGAAATGCAGTTGTGATTTCCCTTATAAAGAGGAAGATTTATTAATTTTGCTTGGAATGAGAGTACTTAGACAGGAACTTAAAAAAAATCTTTCATCATTTTGGATTGCTGTTAACTAAAACACACCATAGCTAATTAGATTCGTATAGAGAAATCGATGGAGGTTAAAGAAATCCCTATCAATGCTACATTGATTAAAGCAGTCATACCTGCTTGGGCAGATCAAGGCTTTACTTCCTAAGAGATGTTTTGCTCAACTGCCATTAAATGTATTGTGGGAGGGGATATGATGGTAGTGTGTCGTTGAAGTAGAGGCTTTTACATTTATTTCTAGGTCTCAGCATCATAAAATTCTATCGTGTTATGTGTATATAATCAGAACATAGTCAATATGAAAACTAGATCATTCTTTTGCGCTCTCCAACCTAGATGTTGGTCTGTGATGGCCACTAGAGAACAACATATGGAAAATCACGACTCTTGGTCCTCCCCCAGTATACCTCTTTCCCTGTAAAACATAACAACTTGGTCCTCCATTAACTTGTTGAAACTTTATTATTGTTTTATATTTTTTCCTGAACTACCTACTTAGCTCATGAATTCATAAATATTTTATTTGACTAGTGAAGTGGAAGATCTGTTTATTTTAAATTACATATCATAAGCTTCAAAGGATGCCTTCTTTTTCTAACATTTCAAGATAAACAAGCCTCTCAGACTTTGAGAGACTAATCACTTTTCTCTTTTTAGAATGTGCATCCTTTCAGGTAACAGGCACCAAAGCTATTTTACTGTCCATGTTTTTGGTTTTGTTAGGTTTTATCTGGGTTATGTACTTGCCCGTTGAAAAACTCTAGACTTTTCTTCTCGGTAGTATTGTGTTCTCTTTGGTGTGTTACGTTTAACTCCGAGTTCTTCTGTTCCAGTTAACTAGGTTAAAAGTTGAATGCAGTCTATGTAGATTTTCTCTACGTCCTTTGAAAATTAACTCATCTTATAGATATGCTGCAAAACGATGTCAACAAGAGAAGTTTGTCTGGGTATAAGCAGTAGTGCAGCTGTATGTTTGTTAACTGTGTGGGTAACAATTAAACTCCCTTTTTAGTTTGCGGAAGCTATAGAAGACTTTAAGATTAAGCAGTTTTTTCAAATCTGTTGTCTACCTGTGAAAGTTATACAAATAAGCATAAAGTCCTGTTTGCACCTATACCATCATACATATTCAAGAGACTTATTTTTTCTTTGAATAATTTTTTCCTTTGAGTGGAGCATATCAATAAATGCTCCATTATCAAAGACTTCCTCAGAAAGTAAAAATATTTCTCATCTTGCTTCTTCTTTTACCCTTTCATTGTTTGCTGGCTTTTCCATTGGTGGGAGAAGTGAGGATGGTAATGGTAAGAAGACCTAGTTGGTTTTGACACTAGTTTGCAGCTCTTATAAAATCACAAAAAAAATGAAATATTATTCCAATTATCCAAGACTTCATTGTCTTCCATCAACCTCAGAGAGTTCAGGTTTGGACAAGATTCCATTTTTATGGTAGTGGATATTCATTAGCTACCGGTTAACTATAAAAGATTTATAATGTTAACTTTGTCTACTTTTTTTTTTAATTTTTAAAATATTTTATTTATTTATTTGACAGAGAGAGAGAGAGCACAAGCAGGGGAAGTGGCAGGCAGAGGGAGAAGCAGGCTTCCTGCTGAGCAGGGAGCCCGAAGCGGGGCTCTACCCCAGGACCCTGGGATCATGACCTGAGCCGAAGGCAGCCGCTCAACTGGACTGAGCCACCCAGGCACCCCACTTTTGTCTACTTTTAAACAGCCATAAGTTTTCTGAAACCCTCAGAATGAAGCATTAACTTGCTGAGATGTTAACTGTCACGAAGGCAGATGTCCCATTGCACTTAAAATCCAAACTCCTTACCAAATGCATTAAAGATGCTGTGTTTTACCTGTGTCCATCCTGGACTCATTTCCCTCTCCAGCCCCCTGGCTCACATTCAGCCTCATTGGCCTGCTTGCTATTTCTTGAATACCCAAGCCATGTCCCCCCACATGGACTTTACCTTGCTGTTCCATCTACCTGAAACTCTCTTCCCCCTACTCTCCAAAGAACTCACTACTCCCTAACATTCAATTTGTAGATCAGGTGTCTCCACCTCAGAGAGATCTTCCCTAAACATTTCATCTACTAGGACTCCCTTCCTTCCACCCAACCCTTGCTGTTCCGCCACTTCCCAACCCCTTGCCCCGCTTTATTTTTCTTCATAGTGCTTGTCCTTGTCTAAAGTTTTAGTATTTGTTCTGTTGTCCATCTTCCCCAAGCTTGATGAGAACAGTGACTGGGTCTTACCATGCCTGTATCGCTAGCCCTTGGAACAGTGCCCAGCACACAGCAGTTGCTAAATATTTGTTGCATAAGATATTGAATGGATATTCAGTCATAATGGGGTTTGTCTTAGGCTTCCAGGCTTCTGCAGATTTGAAAAAGCATTTCCCTCTGTGATCTCATCTGTGTAGTAACCCCTGTCCAAAATCAAAACAAAACAAACGGGTCTGGTGGAGTAGTGGAGAGGATACTCAGAAATTAAGGTTTCGGTCTGGAGCAGTTTTGCAGCTATATGAAAGTACTTATAAAAATATATATAACTTACCACAGTATTCGTAAGTATCTTATTTTTTCAGACCTCGTTTCTTCTTTGAAACCAAAGCTTTAGGAGCCACAGTTCCAAAGAGCCTTAACTACCAGTCTCAATGTGTTTCCTCCTGCCCTTGTTTGATTTAGGATCTGGGTTTAGCACAAGACTCTGCCACCAGCACAAAGAGCCCAATCCTTCTGGGCAGTCAAGCCCATCAAATCTACAGGATGATGTGTGCAAAGGGTTACTCAAAGAAAGACTTCTCATCCGTCTTCCAGTTTCTTCGAGAGGAGGAGAGCTTCTGAGTTTACCCTTGGCCATGGACACTGTTGGACACCAGACTCTATCTTGGAGCCTCCTTATAGCTCACTCCACAAGTAAATGGGTTTAATCAAAGGTCAGCTGTCTGCTTTTGATTATCTAGGTTCCAGTGAACCCTAGGATTGTTGACCCATTTTTAACTGCTTATTCTTTTTATCTATTTAGCAAACGTGTTATCTGAATTTATTTTCCTGAAAGCCACTGATGGTCTCTGCTAACTAGCTGATTAACCTTTTTCAAAAGTTTGATCCCTGAGCATCTTCAGCTACATTGTTGCATACTTCAGTCAGGATATTATTTACTCCACTTCACAGATAAAACCAAATATTTTTCAAACAGGATGGAACCAAGCTGAAAGAAAAGAAAAGAAATTGATGTGGGGAAAGGAGGTAGAAAAAGGGGAAGTATAGTGAATGACTACCTGTGTCCCTCGGGAAGTTTGTCCTGTTAACCAAGTGGTGGTATTCTTGCAGTATTGAGGTCACTCATTTTCCAGGGAGTTGATAAAGCTAGAGAACTCCTTGCTGCATGTTTTATAATTTGGACTCTGTTACATTACCTTAGTCTGTCCTTGTTACAGTTCCCAATACTCAGCAAACTTGTTTTTTATATTTTTGCTTCCTTGTACATTCTTACTACATATTTTTTGACTTCAAAAGAATGACATCTTTAGAGCTGTTTCAGAGCCAATGATATTTGCTTTAGATAATTATTACATTATTCTAAATATAACTGTATTATTTTGAATTCAAATAAATTTCTATGCTGATAATACTTTCTTGGAGTTTTTGTGTTTTCCCAGCCATTTGTTGAGCAACCAAATGATCTGACAAACTAGTGTTACAGACTGATGGGGAAAGGGTAGGAAGAAAAGGAAGGGAGGGGAGGTCAAAAGGAACAGAGCTTCAACTGGGCAGTGCCAAGCCAGCATCCTGCTGGGCTCTGTTTGAATCCTTAATGGGCATTCATTTGAATGTTTTCTAGATTGTGGGTGCATGGGAATTCAGCCTGCATTAAATGGAATGTCCCCCAGTGTTGAGTGCAGTTGCCACTTTCCCTACCACAGCCCCTAGGAATTTTTGTTGATAGACCTAGACACCAAATTTGGCAGAAGTACTACGATTTTCATGGTCAAAAAATTCCAGGCACTATTATAAGTGCTGGGGCTATGTTGATGAACAGAACAAAATCTTGCCTTGTAGACCCTAAGTTCTGGTGTCTCATGTGTGTGTGTGAGGGGATGTGACAGACAAGAAATAAATGTTTAATGAATATGTCAGGTAATAATAAGGAAAGAAGGCAGGAAAAGGGGGATGGATGGGAAGTGCCCAGTGTGTTTTGTTAGGGTGGTAAGATGGCATTTGAACAGAGATAACATGGAAGTGAGGGAACAAGCCATGCAGGTATCTGAGGAAAGAATATTCTAGGAACAGGGAACAGAACGTATAAAGGCACAGAGGTAGGATAATGTTAGATATGAGGAATAACAAGGAGGCTCTAAGTGAAGTCATGAGATGAGAGCCAGAACTTGTAGGGCCTTGTAGGCTATGTTAGGATATTGGCTTTTATTCTTTTTTATTTATTTTTTATTTTTATTTTTATTTACTTATTTTTTTTGAGAGAGACACACACAGAGAGTGATGTGGGGAGGGGCAGAGGGAGAGGGAGAAATTTTAGCAGACTTTGTGCTCAGCACAGAGCCTGATTCAGGGCTCTATCTCAAGACCCTGAGATCACGACCTGAGCCGAAACCAAGAGTCGGACACTCAACCAGCCAAGCCACCCAGGCACCCCTTGGCTTTTATTCTGAGCAAAATCAACATTGTATCAGTTAGCCAAAGCAAAAGCTAACTGCTACATTGCCACCCCAAAACTTAGTGGCTTCAAATAACAGATGTCTATTATTTTTCAAGATTCTCTAGGTTGGCTATATTCTTCTACAGCGGGCCCACTCCTCTGGAGCTGGAGGGTCTAGTTCGGCCTCACTCAGCTGGGACAGCTAGAATGGTTGGGGCTTCTCTCCACATGGTCCAGGAGGTTAATCTGAATTTCTTCACATGGTGGCTGAAAGGCTGTCAACAGCAACATAGGACAAGCCCCAGTGAACCGACATTTTGCAGGGTTCTGCTTGTTTCATGGCTAGACTGTCCCATTGGCCGAGGCAAGTCACATAGCCAAAGCCCAGCGTCCACATAGGAGTGGACGACATAAGAGTATGGACACAAAGAAAGGCATTAGGGTGGCCATTTTGCAAACATCCTTTAATGCCAACCCCACTGAGCATTTCATTTGGAGGATTGATGTGGTCTGACCTACTCTTTAAAGGATTGCTCTGGGTGCTGTGTGGAGAGGGGCGGGGGGCGGGCAAGGGTGGAAGCAAGGAGACCAGGTAGGAGGGAATTGTAATAATCCGGATGAGAAGCAGTTGGGGCTGGGGCCACAACGTTAATGATGGAGGAGGCAAGCAATGGTCAGATTTGAATATAAAAGATCCACGAACTGATGGATAGGATGAGAGAGAAGGGGAGAAGTCCAAAGAAGAATCCAAGGTTGGTGGGCAAAGTGAAGGAAAGGAGTTACCATTTACTGTGGGGAAGATGTGGGGGGTATTAGGAGAAAAGAAACTGTATTTGAGATGCCTAGGAGCCACGTAAGTGGGGAAAAGCAAAGGTCCAAGACCATGCCCTGTGTTACTCTCAGTTTCAGTGGTTGAGCCAGCAAGTGAGACTAAGGAGGAGTGACAGTGGGTGGGAAAACAATAGGAGTCGTGACCTGGCAGCCAAATGAGGACAGTGTCTTAAGGAGGAATGGTTATTTGTATCAAAAGCTACTGACAAGTTGAGTAATGAATGTTAAGAGCTGAGAATTAATGATTTGGATTTGGCATAGTCATTGGTGGCTCTGGCAGGTGTGCTGGGGTGTGTTGGAAATGACATTGAGCATGAGGGAAAGGGAAGAGAAATTGGAAGCAAAGAGTAGGGACAACTCTCAAGAAGTTTTACTGTTAGAGGAAACAGACAAATGGGGTAGATACTGGCAGGGATATGGGGTCAAGGGAAATTTTATTGGTATTTTTAAGATTGGGGATACTATAGGGTTATGCTGATGAAAGTGGGATAATCCAGTAAAGGGAAAGAAGTAGTGCACGAAAGAGAGGACACCTGCCAAGCAATATCTTGCAGCGGAGAGGGAAGTGGACAGGCAGGGCTGGATCTCTGAAAACAACCAGCACAAACAGATCAGGTGTCGGACTTGTAAGCATCTTACGTGAAGGGTAGTAGAGCTAGAAAGGACTTGACCAGCCTCTCAGCCTCCTCTGACCGTTACTTTTCTCATCTATAAAGTTGTCATAAACAATGGAGCTGACTATTCAGTGCTTGCTTGGAAACTTCAAACAAAAAAATAAGAGTGAAGGACAATCCCAAGTGTTGGCAAGCATGTGGAGAGAAGCAAAACCCTCGTATGTTCCTGCCAGGAATATAAAGCGGTGCAGCCACTTTGGGAAATAGTTTGGCAGTTCCTTGAAAGATTAAACATAAAGTTACCACAGGACCCAGCAATGCCACTCCTAGATATATACTCAAGAAAAATGAAAATATACGTCTGCATGGAAACTTGTACACGAAATGTTCATAACAGCATTAATCATAAGAGCCAAAAAGTGGAGGCAATCCAAATGTCCCCCCACTGATGACTGCATAAACAAATTGGCAAATCCATGCAATGGAAGAATGACCATAAAGAGGAATGAAGTACTACCACGTGATAGAATATGGGTGAACCTTGAAAACATGATGCGATGTGGAAGAAGCCAGACACAAAAGGCCACATATTACATGATTCCGTATGGAATGTCAGAAATCGGCAAATCCACAGACACAAAGTAGATGAGTAGTTCCCAGGGACTAATGGGGAGGGGGAAATAGGGAGTGACTGCTGTTTGGTATGGAGTTGCTTTTTAGGGTGATGAAAATGTTCTGGAATTAGATAGTGATGGTTGCATGACTATGAATGTATTAAAAACCACTGAATCGTATACTTTTAAATGGTGAACTTTAGGATGTGTGAATTATATCCCTATGAAAAAGAAAAACTAAGGAAAAATATCATGAGTTACAATCTTTCTCTCTTCATAAGTGGTTCTCAACTGGGGCAGTTTTGCCCTGAGGGGACATATGGCAATGTCTGGGCATATTTGTGGCTGTCATACGGGGGGGGGGTGGGAGTGCTCCTGGCATTCAGTGGTTATATGTCAGGGATGCTGCTAAACATCCTGCAGTGCACTGGACACGCCCCACAACAAGAATTATCCTGCCCCAAATGTCCATAATGCAGAGTTTGAGAAACCCTGATCAGGTGTGGGTTCCACAGATACCTCAAACTTGGCATATCAAAACCTGATATACCCCATCGTCCCACCCAGCAGACCTGCTTCTCTGACTGGTCCCAGTCCCATCCAGGTTCCCAGGAGCCATTCCTGACTCCCCTCTCCCTCCACCCACTCTGCATTGTGAGGTCTAAACCCCTAGAGCCTGCTTCAGGGCTTCATCGCTCCTTGTCTGGGATGCTTCAGCATCTTTGCAATTGCTCTTCTTTTTTTCTAACAGCTTTCCTGAGGTATAATAAATATACAATAAAACTTGTTCATTTTAAATGTAAAATTCAATGACTTTTAGTAAGTTTTCAGAGTTGTACAATCATTACCACAATCCAATTTTAGAACATTTCCATCACCGCGCCCCCCCCCCCAAATCTCTTGTGCCCATTCACTTTCATTGACTGTTCTCACCCCCCACCCTCTCGCCAGAGGCACCCACTAATCTTTCTGTCTCAGGAGATTCACAGCTCCTTCTTGGCCACCACTTTGGTTCTTCAGTTCGTCCTTCACACCCCTGCAAGAGAGATCTTTCTAAGACTGACATCCAGGCCCATCATTCCCCTGCATAAAATCCTTTAGGCTGGGATGCGGTCTGAGCTCCGCAGCGTGGTGTTCATGGCCCTTCATGTTCCGACTCCTATTGTACTTCACCAGCATTGTTGCCCTTGGCTTTGTCTGTGGTATAACCCTGGGTGCCAAAGATTGTGAACCACAGCACTTGCCATTTTTCAAGGATGCCACATTTGTCACACCTCAGTCCCTTTGCACGTGTCACTTCCTTCACCTGAAATGCTCTTCTCCACTCCTAGTTGGCCAGCTCAGGCGCCATATATCCTAAAAGGCCTTCCTCAGCCACGGCAGGCCACACCACTTCCCCTCTGTTTCCATAGAGAGCTCTTTGATGATATCTCTTGTATCATAGGTCTTATCCTATTACATCATATGTGCTGGCTTGCCCGACTGTCTTCCACACCAGTTGCTGAGCTCTTTGAGGGCAGAGAAAGTGTCATGTTCAGCTCTGAGTCCTGCGTCGAGTTCAGCACCTTGCATTCGAGTAAGAGCTCGGTGAATGTGTGAACATGTGAATGACCGAGTCAGTGGAAGCTATGACATTGCATTTGTGTCTGGTGAACTAACCATGCAAACTACTTTCTGAAAGAGTCTTCCGTAGCAGATCAGGTTTATTTTACTCTGTTATCAATGATGCAGTTTGTTACACACGGTTGCCCAAGAAGTCTTGCAGAATGTGAAACTTTGATATATTTTTGTTAGTCGAAAGAAACTTCTGGGGAAAAATACGCATTTTTGGTAGCAAGATTTTGTCTGTTTATGTACTTTATGTTTTTTTAAAAAAGATTTATTTATTTGAGAGAGCAAGCGAGTGTGGGGTGGGGGGTGGGGCAGAAGGAGGGGGAGAGAGAGAGAATCCCAAGCAGAGTCCCCACTGAGCACAGAGCCCAACGTGGGGCTGATCCCACAACCCCGAGATCATGACCTGAGCCGAAATCAAGAGCCAGGTGCCCAGCTGACTGAGCTACCCAGGCACCCCTGTTTATGTACTTTAAACGTCAACTTGCATGCACACATTCCCCTTTTTGAAGCATGGTGGTTCCAAACATAATCTCTGTAACATGCTACACAGACCTTGAGGCATAAGGTGAATTTCATAAGAACACAGGTTTGACTTATTCAAGGGATTCTGTGACTAGTTAGCTGTTTGGGAGAATCTTTTGCTCTCCTGTTGATCTGACATCATGATAAGGAAGCATATGCTCAGCCCCAGCTAAGTCCAGCGCTAAGTGAGCTCCAAAGGGACTGGGCCTACCGCTTGATCATTTTTCTCATGGCATGAATTTTGATCTTATCTTCCAGGCAGTCAGAAATGTGTGTGATCTGTCCACTTCTTGTGGGGACTGGGAAGCAAAGGGGAGAACAGCAGATCTGAGCGGAGAATGGGACAGCGTTATCCAAGTGCATGAATTCCACCCAGGCTACTGTCAGGAGCCTGCTATTTGGGGAAAACAGCACAAGTTACTACCGGCCTCAGCTGCAGTAACTGCACCCTCGAGCATTCTCAAATGGCCAGCCAGTGGGGAGGCACCTTCCCCCGGGGAGGAGGGTTGTGGGGGTTGGTTAGCCATCTTTCAGTTCAGTTGAAGAGGAAGCTTTAGGACATCAGAGGGATTTGTAATGTTCCCTGCAAGGTGTCAGACCCATAAACTAGCATGTCCATCGCACCAGTGCGCACATGGAATCGCCTCTCATCGGTGGCAAAGAGATTGAAGATGACCTTTTACTATTTATTGTATTCATCATTTCATAATTCAAGAATACCTGAAAGGGATGAAGACTTCTTCATTCAAACTGGAATTTGCCTCTTTCAGAACGTGAATAGGAGAATACAGTGAACCAGAAGCACACTGCAGGAGTGCTTTCGAGTGTCTTGGTTACCAGAACTGTCCCCAGTGGGGAGACAGGAGACCCGTGCCCCAGGTCAACAATAACCTGTGCAATATCGTATGGATAGTTTCCTTCTTTTGAAAACGAGAGCAATGCACTGACCTCCAAAGTTTGTTTTAGCTCTAAAATTCTGCTTCCTTTTAGTTAAGGGCTTGAGAAAATGTGAGGCATATGCTTCTGACAGTTTTTGGACTCTCTCTGGTCAGGTATTATTTATTGCTCATATAGCCATCTCATTTATTAGGGTTTTTTTTATAGCCGGGATTAGAGTCAGAGATCAATACATTTTTATTAATGATGGTCCGTCATGCCTGGTGAAGAGATGGCAAGAGAGCTCATCTAGAATGAGCCACTTGAATAAACCTGACACACAAGCTTAGCTATGAGCTGCATTTTGGCAGGCCTCTCTGTAAAATAATGACATTGGCAGAGGGAAAGACGATGGAAACCTTCCTCACAGCCAGATTCATAAAATCAAAGGGCAGGTTTGGGGTGTGCTTCCCAGCCCTGGCTGTATATGCAAATCCCATGACTTTTTGAGTACAGCATTTTATCTTCAAAAGGACAAAATTTGGCATTTGCTGTAGTCATTAAAAATGATAAATGCCTAAAATGCTTTAGAGTTGGGTTTATTGTAGGTTAGAACAAATATTGCTTCAGTACCCAACAGTTATCTTAGAGTTGAAAACTTCTCACTGATGTTGTCAAACCAGAAAGTAAAAAAAACCCTTCATTATTTTCCCTTTAAATCATATGAAATTGGGCATAATTGTTGCCAGTACTCCTTATAAAAATGAATGGTCTGGAAGTGACTTACTTTTGGAAGTGAATTACTCCTCCCGACACCATTAAGAGATAGCCTTGTGCCCCTGAAAGAGTTAATCCACCTCCAGATGGAGCTTTTCAGCCCCTGAGCAGAGCGGTCAGATGATATCAAGTTCACTATTCTTTTACATTTGTTTTGGGCCTGTTGAACTTAATTTTCATTCCATTTATGGATAGAATTTGAAACATGATAATTTTAGACGATTGGAGGCCTTTCCCAGAAATGTCACCTTAGAGCTCCAATCTCAGAGACTCGAAGAGCAAACGTCGCTTTAATCCCTGTCTCTCTCTCCTCCTCTTAATGACCTTAACCCTGACCCCAGGTCTGCTCTCTGTAAGTGCCAAACATGATTCATTCTCCTTGCTTGGTTTAGTTTTGTCCCTTTAATGAGCCAAGATGACCAGGGAGACCTGATAGCTTATTTGTGCTAATGTAAGTATGCTCTACTAGTTAACTCCTAACTCATTTATTTGGCTTTTCCTTTTGCCTAGAATTGACCCTTTGTCTCAGAGATGCAAGGTCCATGTTTTAGACAAAGGAGATTCGAACAGTGAACGTTAACACGCGAGTCAGGAGACAGACACTGCACTGGAAAGAAAGATAAAGCAAACTGTTGGAGAATGAGAGAGACGGAATATCAAATTCTGTGCCTCAGCTACCACGTTACAGATCCAGTATACATAAAATACTGAGAACAGTATTTTATTATGCAGTTACTGCCTCACGCCCTCCTGCTCAGAACTCCCCTTTGGAGCTCAAGGCCTCCTAATGTGTGCCAGTCACACATTTCTCTGCTGGTGTCTTTGCAAACTGAATGTCCTATTTCTTCAATTTCTGATACTGTTTGTGTGTGCAGGAATGGGTTTTTCACTTAGTGTTTCATACATATTCTCTGATTTCTTTCTTCCCCAATGTGGCAGTGGCAGAACTGGGCCATCAAGGACACGTACAAGGTGATAAGCAGGAGGAGACTTTTTAAAAGAGATTTACGATGGGTTTAGTTTCCCTGTTGTCGAACTTACCACTTTCAGCCCAACTCATTTTGGATCGGTAGGTATCTGACCATGGGGTGCTGATAAATGTGTTTTTATCATTGTGAATTTATGCTTGCTTCAATGTCAAAAAGAAAAAAAAATATTAAAACGTGGTATGACTTTGAGTGGTGGCTCGATCCCTGATTATGGCCCGCCGTGGCCGTCCCATTTAATTTCTGGCTGGCCCAACATTAAAAGCTGCCCCTTCCGAGGTTGGGTGTTCCCTGCACTGCACTGTACTCAAAGCAGTTCAGCCTGGCTCCTTCTGCAGGTCGGCGACACCCTCAAGTTTATATACCTGTGTCACCACGAATCTTAAAAGATGCAATTTTCTGGGCAGCTCCATCCTCCTCAGATGAATAGGAGGGCGGGAGTGAAGGCCGGGGCTCTCCTCTCCATGTTAGGACCAGGAAGGGCTGGCACCTCTGTCCTCCCTCACCCAGGCCCCTGGGAGGCCGCTGGCTGAGGGCTCCAAGACGAGGGTCTAGCACATGCTGCAACGTCAGTTTTTTAAAACAATCTGCTTATTCTTTTCTGAAAATACCTCGCTGTGCTTCTCCCGGAATGGTACTGATGGCATCCCTTGTCCGCGGTCCAGCTTTGCATACTTGCTCTCTTCAGAAGAAACAAAACTTCAAAGAAAATTCTCCTCAAGGCAGTCAAAGAGCGATCTAATCTCCAGCTCTTTAGAGCTGGGGAATCTTGTTAGCCTGTTATGCCAGATGGTTTCCTCTTCTAAAAAAAAAAATAAAAAATCCTAAATGAATTCTGCTTGGTCAGGTATTGTCATCTTTGTAGAGAATTTTCTTTGCCTGATGTCCTATCTGATGGGCCATTCTATGTATTATATGCTACATAATCTCCACAAATGGATACTGTGCTCCATAAAACTGCCATACTGTTTTCAGAAACTAGTAATTCACAAAGTAAACCTGAGACAGTGCTGTTAATAAACACAAATTGCAAACAAGAAGGTAGTAAGTGGAAATAATGCACTCATTTAGGAGTAATAAAGCCTTTGATCTTACTTTGAAGGAAAGAGTCTATGTTTAAACTACCCATTCAGGGACAGCCAGATGCCCATAAAGAGCAGTGCTTTGCTTTGATAGAAAATCACTGAGGCCTGTCTAGCAGGTCTGGTTTGTAAACAGATTAGTTAAGGGCTCATCAGGACTGATTTGCATAGGATTCAGCAAGCCCCAGTCACTTTTTCAACCTTAATGAGCAATGCCATTTCCAGGTTGGAAATGACACCATTTTTTTTTTCCTAGCTAGAAATCTTAGGTAATTACTTTGTGGGAAAGGGAAAGAATATTCACATAAAGTGAATCCTTGCTGTCCTCAGCTAATGGGAAAATGATGACCTGAGAACTTGTTTTGCTTGCTCTAAATGGTGAAGGATATAATGAAGGAAATAGGTTATGAGTTTAAAATTAGGTTACAGAAAGGTTTTCTTCCCTTTCTCTATTATTTGAGAGATAAAGGAGGATTAATCCAAATTATAATAGAAGAGGTAACTTGCAGCTGCAGGCTGGGACCACAAATATTTATTTATATACAGATGTTTATGGAGGACCTCCTTAGAGCCAGGCTGTGTTCTCTGGGCTGGGCCTCCCTAGGTGCTCAAGGGAGAGGAAGGCCCTGCCCTCACAGAACCTCCCTTCCAGAGCCATTGTGGAGAAATGGGAGCAGTAGAGGAAAGGAAATGGGCCACTATAAGCCCATGTTCTGAAATTTTTACTAATTAGCAGCCATTTGCCTGAGAGGTGGCAAGATCAGTATCCCCAGAGAGAAAAAAATCCCCTCTGATCAATAGAATTCCAGTTTTATTTTTGATTTTCAGAAGAGTCAGTCATTGCTTTGATGTCAGTGATCAGGAATATCTCCTCTTTTTAAATTTTGGAGTGAAAAAAATATCAAAGCCTTTGCTTACTCTGCTAACTTGATAGGTAACAAGAGGAGCAGCTCAGTAGAGATGAAGGGTGACTTTGAAAAGAAGGACTTTTGAAATAAAATGAGCTGATACAGGAAGTTTTCAATTCGGATCTCTCAGAAGTGCAGTGATTTGATGGTGGACGATGGCCTGTTTCTTTGTCTGGCTTGCAGCCGCATTGTTCTGCTTGTAAGAAATGTTTTTAAGCGTTGTAAACATTGGTGACACTAAGTTGCTCAGTTGGGAACTTGGGTTTAAATAACAACCTTCAGCCTTTGTGTCCTGCCTCGTCAAGGCCAAGGACCTCAGCCCTGCACTGCTTCCTAGTAGCGAGATCCAATCAGCACGCTCCTATAAATGTCACCTTGGATACATTCCACTCAAAACAAAACAAAACAAAACAAACAAATGGTCCAGTTCTGTCTGGTAAGTGTTAGAAGAGAGTCTGGGGACGATTTCATACTGATTTGGGCAGGACTCCAGGTCCTGTCCAGGTAATTCAGATGGATAGGGGGTGTAAAGGGAGGCCATACCCTTTGCTTCTCCAAATGGATTTGATTAGGCTGAGGAAGAAGAGGAGGCCATATTGGAATGCCTGCTTGTGAAGACTGCTCGGGAGAGGATCCAATAAAAATCCATTTGTGACCAAGTAAGGCACCTGGACTCCTTAGGAAAGCTGAGTCAAGTGAATCCTGTATCTCTCAAGGGAACGCAGGTGAAGCCTTGGAGGGCCTTGCAGGTCTCCTTCCTAGCACGCCCATTCCACTGTTTCCTAATGGGGAGATCTCCCTCTGGCTTGTCATTCTCTACATATCTCGTAGCTTTCATATGGGAACATACCTGATGACCTCTTCCAGGCAGGTGCGCTTGCCTGGAGAAGCCCTCTAGGTGGGCACTGACAAGAAGGCTCCAATCTGCCTTTCAGGGGTCTTCTTGACACATGGCAGCACCTGCGTCTTTGATGCATAACTGTGGGAATCCAGGCTGTTCTCCTTCCTCTTCTGTCTGCAGACATCTCTCGCCAGTTCATTCCTTCCAGCTCAGGTTGGCATGAGGCCGATCAGCAAGACCACTGCCTGAGCAGATGCCCAAATGTGAGCTCCGTGCAGGCCAGACCATTGTTTTGCCACTGACATCGTCCAAACACCTAGTACGGTGCCTGGCACATCGTAGGGACTCACTAAACACTGCATTTGTTGGGAAAATGAATGAATGAATGAATGAATGAAAGATACCAGTTTTCTCTTAGACACATCCCCGATTTTTACTAGTAATAGCTGACCCTCCCCTTCCTGTGGCTCACCGGTAACAGATCCAAAGCCAAAGTTCCCAGGAGCTCTGCTTCCCAAGGCTCCAGTGCAGGAGGGTTTGGAGGGAATGGGTCTGGTTGTGGTGAGCCAGGCTTGCCAGTTCTGAGGCGGCCTGGGGCAGGGCTGTAGGCATGGTGTCCAGCCCCAGCATTTGGAAGTTTTCTTGAGTTAGAAACAAAGAACACTTAACCCCTGTTGTTATGGGCCCCAAGGCCAATTCCAGGGCATCAGGAAAAGTCCCTCTAAACAGCCAGTTTCACTTGTGAAGCTACTAGCGCAGCTCTGAACTGTAGCAGATACTCGGTGAACACCCTCCTCTCAGGGTGACTGTGGCCGAATCCTGGCCGGGAAGATCCGCGCCCAGAGTCACGACGTGTCGCACTGAAATGTGCCTTCTACCAACCAAGCTTAGAGAACCCAGGAACCCCTCGTGATAGGAAGCCCAAAGCCTTGCTTGCTCTTGGTTTCCTGAGTTTTTATGTATGAGTGAGATAGGCTTTAAAACCCTCCTTTAGGGGCGCCTGGGTGGCTCAGTCGGTTAAGCGTCTGCCTTCGGCTCAGGTCACCGATCCCAGGGTGCTGGGATCGAGGCCCCCATCCCCAGGAGGGATCCCAGAGCAGGGAGCCCGCTTCTCCCTCTCCCTCGGCCTCTGCCCCTTCCCCCTGCTGTGCTCTCTCTCTCTCCGACAAATAAATAAATAAAATCCTCCTTTAGTTTACAGACTCACAATCAAACCTTTGAAAGTAATGATGAAAGCCACCCTTCTTCCCCCCACTCACCTGCTGCATCTTTTAACACGGCAGCACCGAGGCGGTAGTGTTGGGCCGTGAAGGGGTCAGACCTGAGTGGGAATCTCGGATTTGCCGTTTCCTGGTGTGTGGCCTCGGGCAACTGCCAGCCTCTCTCCGCCCGCCTTCTCACCTCAGGACAGGGATGATAACAGTACACACCTCACCGCGGAGTGGAGAGGCTTTGAGAAGACCATCTGTGTGCAGTGCATGGTGCAGTGTTGGCCACAGAGTAAACTCCTTGACCCAGCATTTCATTCCTGGGAAGGTATCGTAGAAAAAAATAATAAAGCATCTATTTATAACTAAACACATAGAGATATATTTACAAGTGTACTCATTCGTCTTTGCTTTAGAGTAGTAACAAGTGGTTCGGTTCCTTTTCGGTGCCTTGGTCTCCTTATCAGGCTCTTTCCAGGTCTTGGCCAGCCCCAGAGTCAGCTGGTAAGAGGGTTTGGCTTTGGAGATGGAAGAAAGGTAGGAAGAGCTACCTAAACTCTCGGAGCCCCAGAATGTTCCCTATATCTCTTAAGTTGTCAATGGAGGCATCGCAGGGCCAGTGAAAATTATCTATCCATCCTTGCTTCTAGCCACCAGTAGCCCTCCTAGTTGTTAGGGAGGGAATACAAATGGTTGTTTATAGGCAGCCAAACCTGATGCTACCATAATAGAGCCCTAGGAGGTAGAGCAGCTGTGCGCACCAGGAGAAGCCTGGGGTCGGGAGTGTGGGAGGAGAGGTGATGGAGGACTGCCATTGCCTGGCCAGCATCTGAGGAGACAAGGGAAACAGGAGGCCTTTGGAATACAGTAGACCTGTGTTTGCATACCAGCCTTGCCAAGAGTTAGCAAACTATTTCATGAAGTTTCGTTTTCTTATCTTTAAAATGGAAAAGCATTCCAGGGAGCTATTGCAAGAATTAAATGAGATGAGAGAGTGTACGTGAAGCATCGAACCCATGGCAGATAATAAAAGTGGGTTCCGGTGCACCTGGCTGGCTCTGTCAGTACAGCATGTGACTCCTGATCTCGGGGTTCTAAGTTCAAGCCCCACGTTGGGTGTAGAGATTACTTAAAAATAAAATCTTTTTTTTTTAAAAATAGTGAATTCCACCTTCAAGTATTTTGTCTTGTTGTTTCTTTAAGAAATCCGTGTGCTCTACAACGTGTGTTGATTTTGGATTCAGAGGAAATGATCAATGTGACATCTTTAAAATTATTTTATGTCCCAGATATGAATGGTCTGATGTGTATAGTTGGCATAATTTTCATGACCTTAGTGGGGTTTTATTTATTTATTCATTTATTTTTAAAGATTTTATTTATTTATTTGAGAGAGAGAGAATGAGAGATAGAAAGCACGAGAGGGAAGAGGGTCAGAGGGAGAAGCAGACTCCCTGCTGAGCAGGAAGCCCGATGTGGGACTTGATCCCGGGACTCCAGGATCATGACCTGAGCCGAAGGCAGCCGCCCAACCAACTGAGCCACCCAGGCGCCACTTACCCTTGTATTAACCTTTTTGATTAAAGACGCTCTTGTTGACTGATCCAGCAAGTTGGTTGAATAGTGAAGAAGTAGATCAGTAAGGCCATGAGCAACATTTTAAAAATGTGATTACATGAAATGAGGTGGCTAGTCCTCTGATGGCACTTGTGTTTATCATCACGGTGAGCTGTGTTCACATCTATTGCGTGACTGACAGAGGCCTTTGAAGTTTGCTCAAAATACAACTAAAAAGGCTGGTCAGGGAAGGGATGGGGGAGGAAAGCCTTCTTTTACCCAACTGTCCCATGCAGATAAGCACCAGGGTAGAGAATGAGTAAAGGATGGTCCTCGAAGCCTTGGATCTTCTCTTTCATTCACTTCTTTCTGCTCAGAGGAGTTGCTAAGGTAATTTACAGTTTGAAGAGCTGTGATCACCCTACCTGAAGCACTAAAAGCTCATGGTCATGCTTCCAGTTTATCACAGGCCGTAAATGCTCACAAGTTGTAATGGACTAAACGAGCCATTGCCCAAGATTTTAACCCAGATGATAATGCCACGGAGGCAAAGCCTTTTTTTTTTTTTTTTTTAAAGATGAGTGAATGTGTAGCTTACTGGATATTTTTAGAGCTCATCTTTTTACTTTATGCTTTTGAATTTGATTCAGCCAGATCCAAGTTTGGCTTTCCTGTTTGCAGAAAGGTGCCCCTTGCCTTCCCTTTCCTTCCCATCTCACTACTGCCTCTACCCCAGTGGGGCTCAGTGTGTGCGGTTTGACTGATCTTGCAGTTAGAACAGAAAGGAAAATGATGTTAGCATTTGCATTTAATCAAGAGTTAGGCTTCTACTTTCGACACAGGTCAGCAGCCACGGAAAGCAGCCTTCTTGGAAAGAGTGCAGGGAAAACATACCCACTGAGTTTAGAATGATTACCAGATTCCAGCGTATTGCCTTCTAGTGAAATCTAAGTTTTGTGTTAGAGTCATAGAAATTATTCAAAAATCAATCCTCTTAGCAAAATGAGTGGATTTATCGATGCCAGAGAACAGATTTATTTAAAAACTGAAGAGTTCTGCTCTAAAAAAAAAATTAAAGGAAGATTGCCTCAAGACATTACGGTATTCTAAAACTTCTGAGCCCTTGGTCATGTCAGGGTTTTTTGTGGGTTTTGGTTTTTTTGCCCTTATAGTTTGTTTATTTATTTATAGCTTTTCCATTCTGACCACCTACATCTACTCTCTAAATGCCATAGAAAGGAAAAGAGCTAGAAAGCATCACCAATTTTGCCTCTTTACTGTCTATCTTTTGAACAGGTTGGAAACCTAGTTTTTGTTGGCTTTTTTGGTGTAGGGTTTTCTTTCTTTCCACATAACTGACAGCAGTCACCTATCCCCTTGCCCTCGTGGGCTGCGGACCCACAGGATTGGTATCACCTGGGAGCAGGAGAGAAACACAGAATCTCAGCCCCAGCCCAGACCTGCTGAATCAGAATCCGCTGTATTACAGGTTCCCCAGAGGATTCCTTTTCACACTCGAATCTGAGAACGGCTCATGCTGCGTTTTGGTCTCCTTGGCAGGTTTTTAGTTTGAAGTGGTGTTCCTTGGGAGCAAAAAAAGAAGCAGAGGGTTTACTGAAGGGACATACATGGACCTGAGCTGGAATCCAAAAGGAAGATCCGAGGCAGCGCTAGGAGCAAGCTACCCCCTGCTTCTGCTGCCTCCTCACCTTGACTTCTACTTGGCCCATCATGGCTCCCCCAGTCCTTTCCTCCATCATCATATCCAAGAGCTAGAATCTGGCCCAGTATGGTGTTTTTCTTCCAGGCACCCATAAGTCACCGTACTGGACTCTTGGATCAGCTGGGGGCAGGGACAGGCAAGTGGTCTGCATAAAGGCTGCCCCTCAACGGGCAGGCAGGGAGAGAGCCCTGAGACAGGCTCCTGGCCACCTATAAATCTCATCACAGTTTATAAGAACCCTGCATGAAATTCTGAATGCACTTGGGGAAAGGCACTTCCCAAAGCCAATGTCAGTTTGAGGCAAGGAAATAGAAAATGTTTCTAAATCCATTTATTACCAGACCTATTCCAGGGTAGGAAAGAGGGAAAGATGAACGTGGAGAATTGAACATTCATTTTAAGATGTTCTGTGGGCCAGTTACTTTAGAGACTTACCATGTCAAGATACAGAACTATGTACGTGGGAGCCTGGGGAGAGACAGTCCCACTGGCTGACATTTGCTGGGTGACCATTCAGAAGACAGGGCACCCCCTTACTTCTCTTCAAAGAGACTAATAGCATAGCTGAGTTTATGAAGCCTAGGAGAAATTGTTAGCGAAAAGCTTAGTGTTTAAAAATTATTATGGAAGGATTTTAAATCTTTAAGAATTCTAAGAATTTGAGTATTTCTAGAAAAATTGTAAATCCCAGAGCAGATATCTCAGCCATCAGGGGACCAAAAACTAACCCTCTGATGCTGCAACAAGGGAATCTGACATGATGGAAGCCCCATGGCCTCGTTTTACAGCATGGCCCAGAGTCTGTTATAGCGTGGAAATGGGGATGATCTGGTTTGCCGGACTTCTCTCTGCCGGTCAGGCCCCTCTTTCCCTGCCTTCTCCCTCCTGGCTCAGCCCGGGTTATGGCGGCAGGGGGGCTGATCCCCACCTCCTCCGCACTCTGCCCTGTGGCCTACCCCCCACAGGCTGCTGCTTTGGCTTTCCTGGAGCACAGCTCCACTCAGGCCCCCGCCCCCCCCCCACGACCTGCTCATGCTGCGAGGGCGCCGGGTCCCACTGCCCCTACCTGACCAAACCCCCGTGTGTCCCAAGGGCCTCGCACCCCAGGCCCCACCTTTCCCGCCTCTGCTTCCCATCTCCTCTGATGGTCACCTGCCCCTGTCCAAGTGCGCCCCTGGTCTGCCCCTGTGGGACCCCTCCTCATTCTCCCACATGGTGGGGGTTCATCCTCCTCTCAGCAACTGTGCCGCTCACATGCCATTCTCCCTGTTGTTTCTGTGGTTTTCTTTTCTTTTTAACCCAAAGTTGCCATTCCTTTCACACTGGGTCTGAAGTCCCTTGACGATGGGGACTTGAAAACCTCCCTCCAAGAGTGGCAGCGCAGAAAATCAGAGGGCACGTAGACTTTGCACTCTGACTTCTGTCAGAATTCGCATACCTGGTGGACTTCCTGGCTGTGGTCTGTGTGGCCTTGAACGAGTCACTCGTCTGTCCCCGCCGCACTTCTACTTTTGTAAAAGAACACAGATGTCAAGACAGGCTTGGCGTCCTGGCTTACGTCTTCTGCCGCGCTTCACCAACTCCCGAGTGCCTCTCGAGCCTTCAGCTGCAGCTCTGGTGGTTACGGCAGGTGCTCGGTAAGTGCCGAGGCCAGTGTGGTTCTGGTGGTTACGGCAGGTGCTCGGTAAGTGCCGAGGCCAGTGCGGCTGTGGTGGTTATGGCAGGTGCTCGGTAAATGCGAGGCCCAGTGCGGCTCTGGTGGTTAGGGCAGGTGCTCGGTAAGTGCCGAGGCCAGTGCGGCTCTGGTGGTTAGGGCAGGTGCTCGGTAAGTGCCGAGGCCCAGTGCGGCTCTGGTGGTTACGGCAGGTGCTGGGTAAATGCCAAGTCCAGTACAGCGGCAGGACAGGGATGCTGGAGGCTTCAGTCTCAGCCAACCGCATTAACCTGCTCATTCATCAAGGCTTTTATAAGAGCTGCTAACAGGCCAGAGAATTGCTGGGTTTGAGTTTCACCTCCTCCCCCTAACCAGGTCACCTTCTGGAGGAGGTGCTAATGAGCAGTGAAATGACCAAAAGGTGGGCTGTAAGGGAGGAAGCAGCTGGGAGCATTGCTAGATCATCAGCTCTTGAATAAGGGAGGCCTCCAGCGCTCAGCCCCGCTTGGCCGCCAGGAGAATAAGTGTGCAGGGCCCAGAGAGGCAGCACTGGTTCCGGACGAGCTCTGGAAAGAAGCCCAAATAGGCCTCTCTCTGGCCACAAGCGCCCAGCCCCCTGCCTCTACCAGGGGCATCCCCATGTTGTAATAGCTGCTCTTTCTCTTCTTGGGCAGGTTCTATTTTTACTGATCACCTTCTTGGCAGACACATGAAGCCACACAATGTTCCTGGCAAGTGCCGGCCTCAGAGTGCCATCAGCCGTGGAAGAGCTCGAGCCTTGGGTTCCAGGGCCAGTGGCCGGAGCTGGCCGACCCAGGACTGGCAGGTTCCCCAGATACCTAGAAGCCAATGAGCCAGCTGTGAGTGTGGGGAGGAGCGGAAGCAGATGCTGTCTCATGGGAGCACCCCCAGCCCCACCCCCCCATTGGCCAAGGGGTGCGGGACGTGGCTGGCAGCCCTGTGGGCTCTAGCCGTCGTCTGCCAACACCCTCACCCCAGGGGCGAGTGCTCAGCCCTTCATGCTGCTGCACGTGAGAACCACGTGGGGAGTTTTTTTAGAAAATGCTTAAACCGCCCCCCCAAAATGCTTAAGCGCAGACGCCATCACCAGGGCTTCTAACCGAGTTGGTGTGGGGAATCTGTTAAAGCTTGCCTAGGTGGTTCTAGGGCCTCCTGACTGGAGCCCCGCGAACAAAGGACGCCGCATGACAGGAAGCAGACCGAGGCAGGGAGCCCCCCTGCCACGGAGTAGCTGCTGGTTTCAGGCAGCGGGCCCACCTCCCAGCTCCAGCATTTCTGCAGTTGGCAGAGGAGAGGCGATGCTGCTGCCGGCCTTCGAAAGTTGTTGTGGGGTTCACTGAGGTGGTGTGTCTGCAGCACTTGGCACTTGGTAACGTATTCCTTTCATGTGTATTTGTAGCCCTACCTTTTACAAATCATAAGGGGTTTTTGTGTATGTGTGATTTAAGTCAAGATATTTATAATTCAAAAATTTTAAGAAAAAATTTGAGATTTTTTTTATAGTTCCCAAAGGGGCATAGGTTATCTCTCAGAGTAACACCTAGAAGGGTTTGCTGATGAGCTTTCAGATGGGGAAAAGTGTGTACCTGGAAGCTGACACATGTTCAGGCTTGAATTTGTTGTCTGCTCACAGGAGCCCTTGACTTTGAGGCATGTACAATTCTTTAATTTTGTGCTTAGAATATGTCATTGGATGGGTGTCCGAGTTATCCAGAAGGGGTGAAATTCACCCAAAAGGCACAGTAGCTCATTGGAAATCCCAGGACCTTTGGGGTTCTGGTGGGGGAGCACAAGTTCTGGCTGTGAGGCAGAACTGACTTCTGAGGGAGCCAGATGCTCTAGCCAGTGTTACAGCTGCATCGCTCTCACCTGGGGGGTTTGTTAAAACAGATCGTGGGGTCCCACCCCTAAGTTTCCAATGGAAAGGATCTGGGTTGAGGCTAAGAATTTGCATTTCTAGCTCATCCTCTGGTGATGCTCAGGTCTGGCGACCACACTCTAGGCCCACTGCTGTCCCATGAACTGGGGAGGAAATGCAGGGACTAGGCAAGCTGCCTTGGGAGCAGTTGCAGAGTCTGTGCCCCAGGGCAAGAGGCCGTCCCAACATGCGGTCAGCTGTTGGAGTTTGTGGGTAGTTCCCAGGTGTGGTTCCCATCCCTATTTCCGAGGCTTCCTGGGAATTAGATAACCTAATCCTCAATAATAATTAATAGCTCATTTTTAGCAAGCTCATAACATGTCATGGACAGGCTCCTTTACCTAATGTGATCCTCACAGGAGTCCTAGTGGCATCACCACATCTGTTCTGCAGAGGCTCAGAGAAGTGTTATAACTTTCCCAGTGTCCTACAACCTGTAAGTGGTGAAGCCAGAATCTGAACCCAGGATATCCAGAACTATGAAGGGTCTGGGGTTTTACTCTACTTGCAGTCTAACAAATGAGCCTACTACAATTTCACGGATGTTGGCCACAGACATGATACTCCTGGGTCAGAGACAAAGGATGGTTTATTTCTTGTAGAATAGCAGTAGCCAGAGCATCAACAAGTCTCCTGAACCTTAGTTCCCACAGGGTAACGTGAAGAGAGCCAGCTGACACTTTTACAAATGTAATGGGTTGAGTTATAGGAAAGGAACCCTGAGATTAGGGGACCTGAATCTTTTGCAGTGGGCAGAGAGCATGCCTGAGCTCCTCTATGGAAGGAGACACTCCATCTTCTAAGGCTATACGCTATACAGAATCCCTAAAAAGATAGTACGGAACAGTGTCATTCAGCGTCTTGTTTTGCTAGATGTGCAGAAACACAAAGGACCCATGGAGAATTGTCTCCTAACAGGTCTGTGCTTGTAATACTCTACACCAGGGTCAGTTAACTACAGCCCATTGGCCTGCATGCAGCCTGTTTTCCTACTGCCAGTGAGCTAAGAATGCTGTTTACATTTTAAAGGGCTGTGAACACACACACACACACACACACACACACACACAAGAATAAGCAAAAGAAACTTCATGTGGCCTGCAAAACCCTACTATCTGGCCCCTTCACTGGCCCTTTACCTAGGCCAACCCCTGTCCTATCTCTACTGCTTCTATAGCCCTGGCTAGACTAATGCCAAGAAGTAGGTGAACCTAACTTATTCTGGCATTTTTGTAAACATTAGGTTTTCTACGGCTCGTGTGTTGCCGGTTGGATTCCTAAGGAAGCAGACTCCGAGGTGAGTTTATGTGTAGAATATTCATTAAGGGTTGCCTTTGGTATTGACACCTGTGGAAGATGGGGAGGGGAGTCTAGTGGACAGAGGGAGGAGCCAAGCTGTGATTCAAGCTGAGCCCAGCAAGACTCAGTCCATTCCACAGGGAGCTCTGGACCTAGAATATGTCCTCAGAGTGTTCCCAAGTTGGGCTAAGATTTCCAGACCTTTATACTCCTGCATCAATTGGTTATAGGATATTGGCCACCTGGGTAGGGGCCAAACCTTGGGTGAGGTGGCTCTCTGGAGCTGAGGCAATCCCAGGGAGGAAGAGACAGTGTGGTCTGTACTGAGGCAAAACTGAATGCTGTCTGCCCAATACTCCCAACAGCTGGGACAATAGACCTTTTGTTGAAGGGGCCTTTGGGAGGTGCATTACTATGTCCATGACCTAGTACAAACATTTCAGGGCCATGACAGTGGGATCTACTATGTTATAAACTTCTTAGGTAGGAGTGATTTTTAAAAATCTCTTTACCCTCTTGGGGTGCTAGGTGGCTCAGTTGGTTAAGCATCTGCCTTCAGCTCAGGTCATGATCTCGGGGTCCTGGGATTGAGCCCTGAGTCAGCTCCCTGCTCAGGGGGAGCCTGTTTCTCCCTCTCCTTCTGCCCCTCCCTCCAGCTCATGCTCCCTCTTACTCTGCTCTTTCTCAAATAAATACATAAAATCTTGAAAAAAAAAATCTCTTTATGCCCTGAACTACTTAGCATAGGGTCCTGCAAGTAGTATCTAGTGAGCATATAGTCAATGAGAGGATTAATGGATGGATGGATGGATGGGATGAATAAATTATGTAAGTTTAAGCACAAGACCTTGTCTTCTAGTTTTTTGGTCTTCCTGTCATGGTTCTTTCCTGCTCTCCTTTCCCTCCCCCAACCCAATCCATTTGAACTCTAAAAATCACCTAGTGATAAAATGCTAAGAATAGTGATGTTCAAAAATATGTGTGCAATGAATGAAAAAAATGAATCAATTACCAAACAGAATTTTATTTTATTTTATTTCTTCCAAACAGAATTTTAAATCTAACTTAAAATTCTGAACACTCTGATGTATCTTCTTATAATTTTCTTTTTTATGAAACTCTTCTAAAGCCTCTACTTAAAAAATGTTTAATCTTTGTTAGAAACTAATTCTTACTTGTAAGGAAAAAGAAAACAAGGTTTATAGGGATGCCTGGCTGGCTCAGTCAGAGTGTGTGACTCTTGATCTTGGGGTTGTGAGTTCAAGCCCCACGTTGGGCATAGAGATTACTTAAAAAAAATAAAATGTAAAAAAATCCAAAAAACAAAGTGTATAAAGTAAAAAACTTAAGTCCTACCTTCTTAATTTTATTAACAGCGTGTTGTATGTCCTTTTAGATTTTTAATATGTATATACTGTTATCTAGTTATATGTAAATGTGTTGTTTGTCTAAAATGGTATCATAAACATAGATTATTTTTTCCTTAAAAAGCATATGACAGACATCTTGAGGTTACTATATTAAAGACTGCTGGCATTTCAGAAAATGCCCTAGATATAGCCTATAACGTCCACCCCAAGAATTCATTACAGGTGATTTAAATTGAGTTCAATTTCTAAAGTTCATTCTCCCCGATCCTTTATTTTGATTCCTATCCCCTGGGTTTGGCAGGTGAATTAGGCCGGAGAAAGAGAGACGAGGAACTTGCCTGAGGGAGAGAGTGTAGTAGTGTTAAAATCCTGTGTGAGTCAAGGTGGGGAGATGGTGCGTTCAAGAACACTTGGAGTCTGGCAGGTCTTCCTCTCTTAGAAAGATCGGGGAGGAGGGTGATAGGACCAGAACGGAGCCATCTGCCAGACTTAAAAACCCCCACTTCTCCAGAAGTTCTGTGGCCCTTATCAACCAATCGGGTGTCCAAATGTCACTAGCTCATGCAGACTTGATGAGGCACAGAAAGCCACTGCTCTGACACTTCTCTAAGAAGCCAGAGCCCAAGAAGCTCTGTGCCCTGAGGAATAGGACCCCGAGGGCCTTGACTCTGCCGCAGTCACCTCCTCCCAGCATCCATGTCTGTCCATCAGGCGCCCTGGAGATGGAAGCCCGGCTCTAGAATGCCACCCCATTCTCACTCCTTCCAGAGGCTGTTCTTAAAATCAGCTCAAACAGGAAAATAATAACTGTGATGGACTTGACCTTTGAAAAAGAAACATTAGATCCTCTTTCTGGTAGCTGGGAAATGCAGCACTAGCAACAAAACCGTGTAAGTCACTGACAGAAAAGGGGCCCATAGCTGCAACTCTCACCAATACAAATGAGAGGCAGGCAAAGGCAAATTAAAATATTATCTTGTGGATGCTTCAGCTTTATTTCCCAGAGATTTACTGTGTGGAATTGTAGACTGTGTTTTCCTTCTTCTCCTCAGCCCCACTGCATTAGAATTGGAAGAGTGGATGTGGCTCACTGCAGGCTTTCATCCCTTGGCCAGAATTAGACCTCAGGGAGGAAGAGACAGTGTGGTCTGTACTCAGGGAGACATCAGGACTCCATCTCATCTGGGGCCTTGGTTTGCCAGACAATATCACAGAGCAGTTTCTGATGAGTAAAGTGGGGGAAAGTGGGTGAATCACAAAAGAAAGAATCCTTGAACATTTATCTACCACTAAATCCATCAAGGCAGAAGTGATTTTCTGCAGTTTTTGTTGGTAGTTGTTTTGAGATAGCCTTGCAGGACACAGGGAGGCAAAAATCGGAATCTAAAGCTTCCCCAGGTGAGGGAGCACAGTCAGCCTTCCATAATTTGGGTGATACCCCTAAAAATCTGTATCCTGGAAGTAAAGATAACCAGAAGTAAACAGTCTCAAAGGGTCTGAAACCCAGCTTCAAATCCTCTCATCCCTGGATTTGGATTTAAGAGGATCCCAGATGCCTAATGTCCCTAGTTAACATTCAGAAACAAAGATAAATCCTTTTTGAAGGAATAACATCATCTTAAACTTCAAATTTTTCTACAGTTTTTCTTAGCCAGTTTCAGGCACTCAATCAAAAATAACCAGGCACTTGAGGGAAGAAAATACACAAATACAAATCAAAAGAAACAACATACCTACAGGGAATCCAGACCACAGAGATGTTAATAAAGACTTTAAGGTAAAAATGTTTGACATGTTCGAAGATATGAAAGATAAAAGTGGGATATGGGGCAGAGAAAAATCAAAAGAAAATTAGAACTGAAAATTTCAGTAACAGAATTGAAGAACTCATTGGGTGGGCTTAATAGAAAATTAGACACAGCTGAATAGAAAATTAGTGAACTCAGGGCACCTGTGTGGCTCAGTCCTTTAAGTGTGTGCCTTCAGCTCAGGTCATGATCTCAGCGTCCTGGGATGGAGCCCCATGTGGGGCTCCCTGCTCAGTGGGGAGTCTGTTCTCCCTCTCCCTCTGCTCCTCCCTTCTGCTCATTCTCTCTCTCTCAAATATAGATAAAATCTTAAAAAAAAAAAAAGAAAATTAGTGAACTCAATTGTACTTCTAGGTATTTATCCAAAGGATTCAAAAATAGTGATTCAAAGGGATGCATACACTCCAATGTTTATAGCAGCAATGTCCACAATAGCCAAAATATGGAAAGAGCCCAGATGTCCATTGACAGATGAATGGATAAAGAAGATGTGGTGTGTGTGTGTATATATATATATATATTCCACACAATGGAATATTACTCAGTTATCAAAAAGAATGAACTCTTGCCATTGTGATGTGGATGGAGCTAGAGGGTATTATGCTAAGTGAAAATAAGTCAGTCACAGAAAGACAGATACCATATGATTTCACTCAAATGTGGAATTTAAGAAACAAAACAGATGAACATAGGAAGGGAAGGAAAAATATAGTAAGATAAAAACAGGGAGGCAAACCATAAGAGACTCTTTTTTTTTAAAGATTTTATTTATTTATTATTTGAGAGAGAGCATAAGGAGTGGGGGAGGGGCAGAGGGAGAGGGAGAAGCAGATTTCCTGCTGAGCAGGGAGCCCAACTTGGAACTCAGTCCCAGGGCTCCAGGATCATGAACTGAGCCGAAGATAGATGCTTAATGGACTAAGCCACCCCCGTGCCCCAAGAGACTCTTAACTATAGGAAACAAACTGAGGGTTGCTGGTGGGGAGGTGGATGGGGGGATGGGGTAATTGGTGATGGGCATTAAGGAGGGCACTTGATGTAGTGAGCACTGGGTGTTGTATGCAACTGATGAATCACTAAATTCTACCCCTGAAACTAATAATACACTATATGTTAACTAACTTGAATTTAAATAACAATTTTTTAAAAAAATTAGTGGACAGGTCACAAAAAAATATTTGGAATGATATTTTGAATGAGGAAATAAAAAAACAAACTGGAAGAATAAGAGACACATTCTGTGAGAAGGTCTAACAAAATGCGTAATTGGAATCTTGAAAGTCGAGGAGAGAAACTGGGCAGAAGCAGTATTAAAAGGATAGTAGCTGGGAACTTGAAAAAACTGCTGAAAGATATGAAGCTACAGATTCAAGAATCACTACAAACTCCAAGCAGGACTAATAAAAACAAAACAAAACCCAGGCACGTTAGAGTACAACTATTCAAAACATTTTCATAGAATTGACCAAAAAAAAAAAATATGACTGCCAACTTAGAATCCTAATCCCAGTGAAAATATCCTGAGATAAAATGAAGGTGGAATAAAAACTTGTCAGCCAAAAATTGATGGATATGTCACCTGCAGACATGTACTAACAGAAATACTAGAGAGTGTTCTTTACAGAGAAGGAAAATGATCACAGATGGAAATAAGAGATGAAGAAAGGAATAAAGAACAGTGGAAATAAGAAATAATGCAAGGGAATTGTAAATATGTAGGGAACATAAATATTGATTATGATAATGCTTTGTGGAATTTATAATATGTGTAGAATTTAAATGCATGGCAACAGCATTGCATAAATTCAGGAAAGGGGGGAGGAGGGGTAAATTAATGTACTAAGGTTTTTGTATTATCAAAAGAGGGTAAAAATACAAAGCAACATTAGCTTTGATAAATCAAAGATGTGTATTGTGGTCTGTAGGGTAATGACTGTAGGAATAGTAAGAGTGCTCCTGTCATAAATGTGATCACCTCCATGTGTGCACACACACAGAGAGAAGGGAGGGTCCATCAAAATGTTAATTGTTGTTGCATGTGGATGAAAGCAATCTGGGTAATTTTTACTTATCTGTATTTAAAAAAATTTTCATTTAACATTTAGAGAAGGGAGCATCAAGGAAGCTCTGCCTTTTAATTTTATGACTTGTCTATTTCCTTTTCGAGCTCTTCTGAACTACAGCTAGATGATTAAAAATAAATTTGCCATTAATTTGAAGCCTGTTTTTTAAAAATTTAACAATATAACCTGAATAGCTCTCCCTGTCATTAAATATTATTATATAGTATTTGTAATGGCTGTAGAATAGTCCATTGTATAACTGCTCTGTAATTTATTTTCCTTTTGTTGGACATTTGGATGGTTTCCAATTTTTAGAAGTAAAAAATACCTCTAATAAGCAGTCCTTCATACATGATTTTTTCCCCTGAAGATATATTCCTAGAGGTATAATTGGTGGGTCAAAGGGCTGACAAAATAGTAAGTTTTTTGATTCATATTACCCAAGTGCCTTCCACTAAGGCTGTATCTAGTTGCTTTTTAATGGACCAGTATAAGAGTATTTGGGAAATACAAAAATAGTTTTAAAAGTGTGCACACAGTCTGTGTTTGTGACAGCTTGGAGTTTGCTGTCCATGCTGCTGTGGTCACACCTGGAGAATTAGACCCAATGGTGCAGGATTGTGTGGAATTCATAGAAAAGAAGTAATCTTATGAGTTCATGTTAGGGAAAGCTTCATGGAGGAGGTGAGGCTGGAGGGAGGCCTCAAAAGCAGATTACTGCCTGGTTCAGAGGTCAAGGAAACAGCTGATGTGAGGCAGAGACAGACTGGCCCCGGCAGGAGGTGTCTCAGAGTGGCTGGCGGGAGAAGGTGCTACCTGCTGCCACGTAGAGCAGGAGCAAGGAGGCGTTAGGCTGGCCACAGACCGGGCAGCCAACCCCTGCTGGACTGGGTAAAACGGGTAGCAGCATCCGGGCTCTGGAGCAAGGCAAAGGCTTGATGAAGGAGACACATCGGTGTCCTCATTTGACCCCCACACTTGGTGATTCCTCAGAAATGGACAGAAATTGGGGTTTTTCTCCTTTTCGTTAAATTAAGGGGGGAAAAAAACCCAGCTCTGCCAATTTGCTAGATATTCTTGGAAGGATAATAAAGATGAAACTTTCTTCCTCTCTCAGCAGAATGGAATTAGACTCACCTTGTTAGATTGTGCTGCTACCAATTAAAGAGAGAGAGAAGAGAAACTCGGAGGAAACATTCTCCACTTTTCAGCTGCTCTTATTTAATCCGTGTAAATTCCCCCAGGACCTTAAACTAAATCGACCACCAAATATTGAAAAATAAAAACAAACTGTTAATTAAAGGGATTGCAAGGCATGCCTTTCCTTTGGCTTAGGAAAGGAGGCGGGGGGGGGGGTGGGCAGCGGGGAGTGGAGATGTTGGATGGGAACCCCTTCAAAGGTGAGGAAGAAAGAAGTTTAGGGCGCCTTTCCTTCTCTCCGGGGATTTCAAAGCAAAGATTTGTAAAGACTCCAGGATACCGGGCCAGCACTGGCTCTTGTGAAAGCAGGTAGGGGGCCTCCTTACGGCCCGGTGGAAGCAGGCGGTCTCCCTGCTGAAGGTGCCCTGGAGCCAGAGGGCAGCCGGCGGCCCGGGGAGGGGACCCAGGGACGTGGAGGAGCGGTGCGTCCCAAGCCGGAGCGGACGCCAGGTGACTCCTGCCAGGGCAGACCCCCGCCCCCCAGCCCCCTCCAGGAGCAGGCTAGTTAGCCCGTTACCCAAACACACAGCCACAGTCTGCCCGGAAGAAGGCCTTAGCACTGGGGCAGGTCACCCGCGAGCGCAGCTTCTACAGCAGCAGGGGTGGGGGGGTGGGGGGAGGGTGCGAGGAAAAGGTGCCATCATGGGACAGCGGGGCCTCTGCCTGCCTGCCTGCGCCGGGGTACCTCCTGTGGCCGGGGATTGTGTCCCTCATCTGTGCCTCCCTGCGGGGCTTGGACTGCGGTGGGGGGGTTGCCACTGAATTCAAAAGCAGGACTTGGGGGGTCAAGAAGTGGAATCTTGGATTTTTAACTTCTGAGTTTCTATTGTTCTTTAACTAATAAAAGGACCTGAGGTTTATGAGTGACAGAGTCACACTACCCAGGTGACTTTAGGTGATTTGCTTTTTCTCTTCAAACCTGTCTCCTCTGTAAAATGGGGCTAAGAATAGAGTACACGTCCGAGGATGCTGTGTTAGGTGACACGATGCCCTTCACCACCTAGCAGGGGCCTGGCACACAGTGCTGGCAAAATTAGGTCTCATTCACACTCCTGAGTCCCAGAGAACTGTTGCCTGGATGGACATCAGTGGTAGTCAGGGGCCAAGTAAAAATTACAAGCTTCTTATTAAAAGAAAAAAAAAATCTTCCTTTTAAAAAAACCTTGAAGGCACATGTGTTCCTTCTGGGCAAATACGCCATATCTGAATCCAAGCATGAAGTGGGGTTCAGAGGTAGGACAGGCAGGCAATCATCGGTAGGCCTCCGAGGCTGTGTGAGTATCAACCAGATGAAACCAGGCCCCAAATAAATGTGAGGAGCTAGATTTTATCAACTATTTAGTGCCCTGCTGCTCTAGTTCAGGTCTTTGTTTCCCTGATTTTCTCTGGCTCAAACGTGTACTTTTGTGGTAATCTTGACCTGTATGGGAAGCTGGAAAATAATTATGTGGCACCAGGTTGGAATACATTTATATATCCACAGGATTTCAGTCAAGGGAACTCTTCACTCCACCAAGCTCCATACACTAGAATTTTAACTTCACCTGAAGTGAAGGGTCTAATCCCTGTCCTGTAGATGACCAGCCTTCAGTGTGGATACTGGCCTGGTGCCATAGGGTTGCTGACTCCGTCCATCAGAGGGGTGGAAGAGGAAGGGGGTCCAGGGCTGGGGCTTCATCAAGGGGATCACCAAGAGCCCCGGTCATGTGCAGATGGGCCAGCAGTAAGGAGGCAGTGTGGTTGTGGAGGCCGTGGAGGCCCATAGGCAGGCTGGCCATTTCGGCTTGGCTCTGGGGCCTTAAATTGCACTAGGCGGCAACCAGATGGTGGAGCGCAGAGCCTCCTGCAGGGGTGGCTTCGTCCCCTTCAGAGAGAACAGGGAGGGCTGGGGGGGGAGGGCGCTGTGGAGAGTGATCCATGCTTCTGAGGGTCACCCAGAAACTTCTCCTGCTCTCCGCTCAAGGCCTTCACTTTCCAAACATTTGCCAGTCTTCCCCCTATCCCTCTGTCTGCCCCCCTTTCTCTCTCTGCATCTTGAACATAGTCCGATTTTGCTAAAAATATGTTAGTAACTGACATCCTGGAAAAGAATGAGTGAGACAAGTCATAGCTTGATGCTCTGTCTCTTAAAATTCACGTCCAGTTTTCCAGGTGGCAGGAGTGAGAATGTTCTTTGATACTGGTGGTTGGCCAAGGCACCCAGAGAGAGGCCCTGGCTGAGCAAAACCAAGGTGATGTCCACCCTGTCAGCTCACCTTGATGGAGGTCATCCCTCCCAGTTTCCGCCACAGGTCCACAAATCTTACCTATATAATCATTAGAAATATGACCTCTACGTGTTAAATTTTTAGTCATGTGCTCACATTATTCCTTCGGCCCCAAAACGCATCATTAAATTGTATATAGCATGTCTCCTTTGCTGTGTGTTTATTGTATTGGGTTTTTAGTTAATTAATTTTACTGAGTAATACATGCACACAGTTAGAGACGAAAAATGTCCAGGTAAGTGGACATGAAGAGCAGGCTCCCTTCCTCCAGCCCCTGCCACCTACCCCAGGGCCTTTGTTTCCCCTGAACAAGGAGCAACCACACTTCCTGGTTTTTCTACATCCTCTCAGAGTTAGGCTACATACATACCAGCATGGATGTATGTATGTTTGCGTGTGTGTGTGTGTGTGTGTGTGTGTAGTATCCCTTTCAAAGCAGAAGACGTGGTACACTGTAAACATTGTGCGTACTGATTTTTTTCACTCAACAGTGTATCTTGGAGCTTGTTGCATATCAGAATAATCTACCCCCTTCCGTGCCGTAATTTAACCAATCCCCTGCTGATGGACAATTGTGTTGTTCCTAACCTTTTGCAATTATGAACAAACTGCAGAGAATATCCTTGTGCATATGTCTTTGGGTAAAATACATGTATCTGTGATTGTACCTACAGGTTAAAATCCTCGTGTTAGATTGCTGATACTAAAGACGTTTGTTCTTTTTTTTAAATTAATTTATTTTTTTTATGTAGTGTTCCATGATACATTGTTTGCGTATAACACCCAGTGCTCCACGCAGAACGTGCCCTCTTTAATACCCATCACCAGGCTAACCCATCCCCCCACCCCCTCCGCTCTAGAACCCCCAGTTTGTTTCTCAGAGTCCACAGTCTGTCATGGGTCGTCTCCCCCTCTGATGTCCCCCCCTTCATTTTTCCCTTCCTGCTATCTTCTTCTTCTTCTTTTTTTTAAACATATAATGTATTATTTGTTTCAGAGGTACAGGTCTGTGATTCATCAGTCTTACACAATTCACAGCGCTCACCATAGCACATACCCTCCCCAATAAGACGTATGTTCTTAAAAAAAAATGACATAAGTTCTTTCTTCCCCCCTCCCTCCCCCCTCCCTTCCTCCCTCTTTTCTTTCCTTCCTTCCTTCCTTCCTTCCTCCCTTCCTTCCTTCCTTTATATTGTCACTATATATATATAGTGACAATGTTATATTAGTTTCCAGTGTACATCACATCATAGTGATTCGGCAATTCTATGCATTTCTCACCACAGTAAGTGTAGTTACCATCTGTCATCATACAGTTATTGCAATACTACTGACTGTATTCCCTAGGCTGTACTTTTCATCCCCATGACTTATTTATCTTACAACTAGAAGTTTGTATCTTTTAATCCCCATCACCTATTTAACCCACCTCCCCACCCTTCCCTCTGGCAACCGTCTGTTGTTCTCTGTATTTATAGGTCTGATTCGGCTTTTTGTTTGTTTATTTCATTTGTTTTGTTTCTTAGATTCCACACAGGAGTGAAATCACATGGTATTTTTCTTTTTCAGTCTGACCTATTTCATTTAGCATCATACCCTCTAGGTCCATCCATTTTGTCACAAATGGCAAGATCTCATACTTTTTTATGGCCGAGTAATATTCCAGTGTGTCTATATACGCCACATCTTCCTTACCCATTCATCTACTGATGGACACTTGGTCTGCTTCCATATCTTGGCTAGGCTATTGTAAATAAGGCTGCAATAAACATAGGGTTGCATGTATCTATTTGAATTAGTGTTTTCATTTTCTTTGAGTAAATACCCAGCAGTAGAATTACTGAATCATATGCTATTTCTACTTTTAATTTTTTGAGGAACCTCCATACTGTTTTCCACAATTTATATTCCCACCAACAGCATGCGAGGGTTTTTTTCCCCTCCAAATCCTTGCCAACACTTGTTGCCTGGCCTTCCCATTGATAATGCAGGAGGGAGCCCCCATCTTATGACACAGGGCAGACAGGAAGCTCAATGGGATCCACATCATTTGCATTCACTACCAGCTGAGGCTTCTTGTTTTCCACCAAGGTAGTGACAGTATTAACCCCAGCTCGAAGGACAGGTGGCCTCTTAGTTGGGGACATCCCCTTTGCCTGCAGCTTTCTTCTTAGCCCAGGCCAACAATCTCTGCTTCTTCTCTTGTTTTGTCTCTGGCCCGTATTCGTGGGCCCAGCTTAAGCAGCTGAGTAGCTGTGTGGCCGTCCAAGGCCTGGGTGAACTGGTTAATCGTGGGAGGCACTTTCAGATGTTTACAGGGAATAGCCCTTTGCCACTGCAGCCGGATGTAGTGGGGCCATTTGATAAAGCGGGTGAGGTCCCTTTTGGGCTGGACGTCCTGTCCAATGCCAAAATTCTTGGGCCTTTTCTCAGACAGGGGATTGACCACCTTCTTGGGCTCCTGCTGCTTCACGATAACAGGAGCCGGGACCACCTTCTTTCCCCTTTGCCTTCTTTCCTTTTGGCATCTTCCATTTTCTTCCCTCTGGTGCAGGTGCCTCCAATCCTGCAGCCATCCGTCCCTGCTCTGAAAGAAATAGAACACCCGTGCCTTCTCTCCCTGGCCTCTGCTCAGACTCAGTGTCAGGTTGAACCATATGGAATCACCATTTTGGAGGTCATAAATGGTTAAATCCCAGCAATTTCATGTGGTTCAACCTAATGCTAACCTCCAACTCCTCAAATAAGTACCACTGAATTGTATTCTTAAAAAAAAAAAAAAAGATTTTACTTATTTATATGAGAGAGAGCACAAGGGGGAGGGGCAGAGGGAGAGAGACAAGCAGACTCCCCGCTGAGTGCAGAGCCTGATGCCGAACCCCATCCCAGGACCCTGAGATCAGGACCTGAGCCGAAGTCAGATGCTTAACCAACTGAGCCACCCAGGTGCCCCCTGAATTGTATTCTTAAGTCCCAGTCTAAATGGGATTTGCTCCCAGCTTCCCTGTCCCACTCCACCTAAATTGGATTATTCTGTATCACAGCATCTTGTCCTTTCCTCCACAGCACTTACCACAATTTGTAATTACGTATATGTTTATTATTTAATGTCTGATACTCTAACTAGACTTCTATAAACTCCGTGAGCGTGGGAGCGTGCTGTACATCACCGTATCCTAGCGTCTGGCACGAGGCCTGGCACATCATAGGCACTCAATAAATGTCAGATGAATTAATGTACATACAATGTGGCTCTTTTCATAAGCAGACAGTGTTTTTATTCTGTTGCCAGAGTGTACTGTACACAGTGGTCCTTCTCATTGTTTCTGGATCCAACGTAAGCTTCTAGAGCAATGAATAGTTCCTGATCCTGACTGCCCATTAGAAACACCCGGGAAAAGTTTAGAAAATACTGCGGGAGTCTTTCCTCACATCAATCGAAGCAAAGTCTCCAAGGAATGGAGGCTGGGCAGGGTTGAGAAACATTGCTCCAGAGGGCAGAGACCCCATCTGCAGAGGTCTCCATGCCTAGTGTTGCAAAATCTTAAATGCTTTCTTGCCGTTGCCCTGGTGGTGGAGTTTCAAACCACAATCAGGTAATTTTCTTCTCAGTCCCAGGAGCCTTCTTTGGGCACATCAGATATTGCCACCAATAGTAAGCTTTCTTTCTTTCTTTCTTTTAATTAAAAAAAAGATTTTATTTATTTATTTGTCAGAGAGGGAGAGAGTACAAGCAGGGGGAGCAGCAGACAGAGGGAGAAGCAGACTCCCTGCTGAGCAGGGAGCCCAATATGGGACTCGATCCCAGGACCCTGGGATTGTGACCTGAGCCGAAGGCAGGTGCTTAACCAACTGAGCCAGCCAGGCTTAACAGTAAGCTTTTGAGAACCAATCAAACTTAATCTCGCAAGTAACTTTTTCGGTGGCTGTACCAAGGGGTCGCCTATTCATAGACTCAAACACTGCCCCCAGATCCACTCCAAATAAACAGGAAATATAAATTAAAAGAGTGTGTGCTTCAAAGCAGACTCTCCAACCTCTCCTTCTGACAGTCTTCCCAAACTCAGGCCCTTCCTGTAGAGCAATTCTCAAGCCATTATTTAACCTTTCCTTTCTTATCTTTCTAGCTCTTGGGATTTTCCATAGGTCACAGTTTAAGGGGAATCCACACACCCATCCACTTAACCTTCTTTCTATCCATCCACCTATTTGTCCATTTGAACAGAATACCCACTACGTAGCCTTTCTACACACCCAGGAGCACATCTTACTTGTTACAGGGCACACCAAACTGCATAAGACATAGTCCTGCCCCCCAGTAACCACATGGAACTAGAAACTGAACCTCGGTGTGTGCTATTTTGACAACTTATAAGAAGTGTCATTGGGACACAGTGAGGAAAATGATTCCTTATTGGTAGGAGAAATAAAGGAAGGCTTCACAGTGGTGTCATAAACTGGACACTGATAAGTGGGGGTCCGCTGGGTTGGTTTTCTCCAAAGCCTGGGCACAAGCAGAACCTAACAAGTAGAATAAATGCAACTGTTTTGGACGTAATCAAAAGGAGTCAGGCAGTAGATAGGTATTTGTTAACCCTTTACTCTGAACGTGGCATCGGACCACAGTAGGCCCTCTCTTCATTTCCTACGTACAGAACATGTCATGCATTTGTTACCCACATGCACACACAACTAATTCCATTTTCATAAACGTTATTGATTCCACCGTGTTCTTTACAGCTACTGATTTTATATACTCTTCTCATCAAACTGCAAGTTGATTATTTTCCTTTGTACATATTGTAGTAATTGGATTGCTTACTTTCATGGCACGATAGTTTTTGCACACTTGGCCAGTGACACTGCTGACATAGCACGCTTTGTCTCACTTTACTGCATTGTTCTTATTAATTCTTCCACAGCCAGCTAAGCTGTTTCTCTTGGGAATTGCCTGGGAGGCAGAAAGTCTTATTTCTGTCCACTTTGGTATTCCTCGGGATGAGCAGAATTTTGAATTGGCTTCACTTTCTAGTAATACCACCTGCCTCGTTCCAAATCAGGGGTTGTATTGCTTATCTATTGCTGCATAACAAACCACACCGAAATTCAGTGGCTTATAATACCAGCAACCATGTATTGTATTTCACAGTGTTGTGGGTCAACTGGGCTCTCCTGGGTGGTTCTTCTGCTCCATGTGGTGTGTGATGGGGGCTGCAGGCTTCTGGGATCTTCACTGGAGGGCACCCCGAAGCGGGCTCACCAACATGGCTGGCAGCCATCACGGGCCATTGACTGGAAGCTCGGCTGGAGCTATTGACCAGAGTACCTTAGTTCTCCGCCATTGGGTTTTTCCACCTGGCTTGAGCTTCTCCAAGCATTGTCTGGATTCCAGGAAGGAGTATTTCTAGCGCACAGGAGCAGAAACTACAGATCTCTTAAAGCTCCGCCTTGGATGTTACAGTGTCACTTTTGACATCCTAGTGAAGGAAGAAAGTCACAGGGCCAGCCCAGACTCAAGGCGAAAGGCTGTGGACTCCACCTGTTGGGGAGAGGCATGGCAAAGCATCTGCAGCCCTCTGTAACATGAATTCACCTGCAGAGGACACAGTGTACCACGAAGTGTAGCTCTGACATTGCACAGTTGTCTCACAAATGTTCAAGTCTACTGCGTTTCTTAGAAATCAACTCAAAGGCCAGGCCCAGCCCCTCCTTTTTAAAAAATATCCCTTGGGGCGCCTGGGTGGCTCAGTTGTTAAACGTCTGACTTCAGCTCAGGTCACGATCCCAGGGTCCTGGGATCGAGCCCCACCATTGGGTTCCCTGCTCCGCGGAAAGCCTGCTTCTCCCTCTCCCACTCCCCCTGCTTGTGTTCCCTCTCTTGCTGTCTCTCTCTCTGTCAAATAAATAAATAAAATCTTTGGAAAATAAAATAAAATGAAATAAAAAATATATCTTACTACCATGGAGAATAATTAGGTTCAGGAACTATGCTTCTGTTTGCACTTCTAGCTCACCCCTTTTGATGACCATTGGCAAATAAAAGCGTGCTTGCATTTCGCTTTTTTATTTATATTTTGTCATAATTGCATTTTTTGGTTGAATAAAACTATACCTTTTACGAAGTCTAATCAAAAAAAGAGCTCTAATCAAAGCAGGTTTAAATAGGTTTTCTTGACAACAAAAGTGTAAACATAAGCATAATTTGCCAATTGTTCTGATCTGATGTTGGGATGAACTCTTAGCTATAACATTTGTCCAAGGCAATATTTGTCTAAGTATTGCCAAATTAGTCTGGCATTTTGTGTAAATTCACTTATTCATTAGTTCACCCATTCATACATCACCTTTTGGACATTTCCACTTGGATAACCCACTCTGGCACTATTGATACAAAGATGAATGAGACAGAGCCCCTGCCTGCCGAGCCCCTGCCTGCCGGGACCTCCCAGTCAGAGGAACTGAAATGTACACACTTTTGTACATAACACACTCAATAGTGATGAGGGCAATGCTGGTGCAAGGCCATGGGTGAGGGAACCCTGGCCAAAGGGTAGTCAATCCTGCCTAGGAGAGTCAGGGAAGGCTTTGCGGAGTATTTATGGGAGAACGGCAGGTGCCACAGGAGGGGGCCCACAGAGGAGCTAGGAGAGGTGGGTTGGGGCAGATCAGGAAGATTGGGAAGAGCGTCAGATGCTACCTTTGGCTGCCTTCCTCTCACGGGCATAGGTTTCTCAGAAGCAAGCGACACTGTCTTGAAGGATGACACTTTCGGCTGTGCGCTGTGGGAACTGGAGGAGAGTGTTTCAGGCAACATCTTCTAGAAAAAGCACACACATGTGAGAATGGGAGGCATGTTTGAAAAACTCACAAATGGGTCAGCATTGCTATAGAGGAGTGGAGGTGGCCCAGAAAAGCCAGTGGCGGCCCACGGGGCCATTCCAAGTGGTGCCAGGCACCCTCCCATTGGGTCCCTAGTCCTCTGTGCTCTGGGTGGGCAACTAGGCCGCCAGGGTGTGTCTCTGGACCCAGCCATTTCTGCTCGTGGCATTGTGATGTGGTTAGACTGCCTTCCCAGGCCACTGGTCCTTCTTGGCTCTTCACACCCACTGGGTCGTGTGGCTCCCCACCTGCACCCTGCGAGGGATGTTCCGTCTGTCACTCTGCTCCGTGACACATCCACCCTGATCCTTGTCTCATTGGGGTACAGGGTTACAGAGCCCCAGCTACTGTAACTCTTGGCTCCTAAGGAAAAAAAAAAAAACAGAATGAAGATTTCAAAGTCCTTTATCATCTGTAAAGTGTGCAAACAGTATTATTGCGATCACTGTGAGATCTAGAATTCTGCAAGTCCTCGGTGGTAAGGAGCCTGTGTGTTTTTAATTTCCCTAAGTCACTTGGCACAGTCTTTACTGTTATATATGTCCTCAATAAGTAATAATGTGTGATGAATAATGATTTTGGAATTTTAATACAACAGCCCTTGGCCACTAAAGCCCATATATCATGAGAGTGTAGGAACAAAAGTAAAGATGAGAAATTTTTTTTTAAAGATTTTATTTATTTATTTGAGAGAGAGAGAATGAGAGATAGAGAGCACGAGAGGGAAGAGGGTCAGAGGGAGAAGCAAACTCCCTGCTGAGCAGGGAGCCCGATGTGGGACTCGATCCTGGGACTCCAGGATCATGACCTGAGCCGAAGGCAGTCGCTTAACCAACTGAGCCACCCAGGCGCCCGTAAAGATGAGAAATTAATGGGACAACGAGACACCACTCACACCCATTAGGGTGGATAGAATAAAAAAGACGTAATAACAAGTGTTGGGGAGGTTATGGAAAAATTGGAAACTGAATATGTTGCTAATGGAAATGCAAAATGGTGCTTTTGAAAACAGGTTGGCAGGTCCTCAAAACATTTGACATAGAGTTATCATGTGACCCAGAAGTTGCTCTCCTAGATGGGTATCCAAGAGAACTGAAAACTTACGTTCACATTAAAACTTGTCCATAAATGTTCACTACAGTGGTAATGATAATGACCACAAAGTGGAAACAATCCAAATGTCCACCAACTGATGGTTGGATAAGCCAAATGTGGTGCATGCAGACAATGGAATGTTACTCTGCCATACAAAGAGAGAAGTACTGACGCATGCCACAACATGAACGAGCCTCGAAAGCATTATGCTGCATGAAAGAAGACAGTCACCGAAGACCATGTACTGTATGACTTTGTTTATGTGAAACATTCAGAAAAGGCAAATCCATAGAGACAAAAGGTAGGATAGTGTTTGCCTACGACTATGTGTCAGGTGGGGAGGGGAAGGGGGTGACCGCAAAGGGGTATGGATTTTACTGGAAGGTGATGAAACATTCTAAAATTGATGGATGATTGTGGAACTGTGTAAATATACTGAAAACCATTGAACTTTACATTTTAAGGGGGTGAATTGTATGGCATGTGAATTATATCTCAATAAAGTTCTCTTAAAAAAGAAAACATTGTGAAGAAGATTTATAAGCATTGCAACTTTTGTTGCTGTCCACCTATCCTCTGGTCCTGATCAGCCCTTCAGGATGAGCTCCTCAGCTCCAAGCCTGAAGTTGTGATCCCCGCTACAATTCTCTGCCTGTCCCTGCAAGGGGCTGCACGCGTAGTCTGCATCTGCCTCTTAGCCATCCTTCCTTTCCCAGAATCCTCCGTGAACCATTCCCTGCTTCTGCAGCATTAGCCTTGGGTCCCTCGGGCTCTATAAATCACACTCTCCATTCTGCCCTCTCACTTTAAAGCGATCTGAGATATTTCGTATAAAGGATGAGGCAGCACATAAAAATAACTAGTATTGTACCGATTTGTCTCATCCGGTGGTTTGGGGGATACATATTTGTAAAGTTCTAGCAAATGTGAGAAGCCACAGAAAATTGCCTCTCCTCCAAATGGAAGAGCTAGATTTTTTATTTTCCTTTATGGATCAGTGAGGTGGGTGCAATGATATTTTACTTCATAGTTTTTCTGCAGGAGTGACATCCACCCAGCCTGCCGAAACTGCCAGGCCAACTAAATGAGCCAGCCAGCCTCCAGCAGGCCCGGAGGCAGCCATGAGGAAGGCAGACTCTCTGGATTCATGGGCCGACCAGCTGCATCTCCCCAAACTGCAAATGCAACTTGAAGTATACGACTTACTGAGGGAGCACTCTGTTACAGACAAGTTGAAAGAGTCTGTTTGACAGTTGAAGTCAGACCATTTTGATTTTTACATAAAGATAGTTAAACATTGTCTTGACAGGTTTATTCTAATTTGGTAAAGGCCATAATTTTATGGGATGGTAACTGTTTCCTTGCAGTCATGATTCCTGCTGTTACTCTTACATTTTCTTCTAATTGGCAGATTGATGGGCTCCCAAGAATTTGCTCAAAAACCATTTGCAGAAGAAGAAAGACAAATCAGAGGGGCTTACTTTTTCCCCTGAAATACTACTTCTAACAATGTTGGTAAGGGGGCTATTTTTACACACAATTTACAAATTATTTCTGGCATATTAATGGATTTTTGCCTATTTAGATTTTATTTGTATGAAACGTGCTTAGTTTAAAAGTCAAATACTACTACAAGACCTCTAAGGAAAAACAGCTATCCTTTCCCATCCAACCCCCTCCCGCAATTCCTGCTTCCATGAGATTCCAGGAAATTCCTTTCATCTCTTTGGCTGTTCCTCCTGTTGTTTCCTTCATATTTCTAAATAAAAATATTGTACTGCTATTTCTTTATTTTTCAGGTCTAGGTATTGCTCATTAACTTCCTGCTTGGAAGGTCAGAATTCAGCTCTCTCATATTTCTCCACCTTAATCATCGTTGGAATTTTTTCTTCTCTTTTAATTTTTAAAAAAGATTTATTTATTTATTTGAGAAAGAGAGAGAGTGTGTGCATGTGTGTGCACAAGCAGGGAGAGGGGCAGCGGGAGAGAATCTTCAAGCAGACTCCCCGCTGAGCATGGAGCCCAATGCAGGGCTTGATCCCCTGACCCATGAAATCATGACCTCAGCCCAAACCAAGAGTCGGACACTCAACCAACTGTACCACCCAGGTGCCCTGGATCCTCTAATTTTTGTGTGTTTGTTGTTATGGTTGTTGTTAATCTCATGTCTTGCTCTTTCTTAACTACCTTGTTTTGGTGGAGAATATTCTCTAGTAACTTTCTGAAAAGTAATACCTGGAAGACACATTTTGAGATCTTATCTTTCTTTCCCCTTCATATTTGATTGAAAACTTAGCGGAGTATGAGATTCTAGTTTGGAAATTATTTTCCGTTAGGACCTCAGGACATTAGTCCACTGTCTTCTAACTTCCGGTGTTGCTACTGAGTCTGATACCATTCTGCTCTGCGTGCAACTTGTTTTCGCCTCTCTCACTCTCCCTCTCTCGGAGTTTTTATTCTTTATCCCTGGAACTCTATAACATCATGACCTGCTTTGCTGTGGGTAATTTTCATTCATTGCACTGGGCCTTCGTTGAATCCATTCAAACTGAAAACTCACGTCCTTCAGGAACATCTTCTTGTATAATTTTTTGGATCATTCCCTAGTCTGTTTTATCTGACCTGTCTTTCAGCAATTAGACTTCCTGAACTAATTCTCCACTTTCTCTTCTCTACATTTTTGCCTATTTATTCTATTTTTCGGGAAGAGTTCACCAATTACTTGCCAATTCGATTACATTTAAAATTTCCGTTATCATGTATTTAAGTTCCAGGAGCTTTGTATTGTCCACTGGCTATCCCTCTTTCCCAGCATCTTGCTATTTTTCTTTCTCTCCAAGGAGAGCAGGCAAAGTTCCCTGAAGTTTTGTCCTGCTCCTGCATCGCCTCTGTACCCTCCACCATACGCACCATGGAACAGATAACTCAAACTGCAGCTCTAGCAAGGCTTGAGCCAAATTAACAGAAGGAAATTGCTATTGAAATTTTTGTCTTTTTACCTCTGGAGACACTACACCATACAGAGTCTCTTCCTAATATATTTGACTTCTCTCTGTTCTCTCCTTCTTTAATTGAGGGGCAATCAGTTGATGGATCTGTTTCTAGACTTCAAAAGAAAACCAACAAACAAACCTCTGAGACTCTCCTTAGTCTCACAACATCAACTACTCCCTCAGGATGAATCCCCAGTGCTCCAGTCTGTCTTTCAAAACTATCTCGTGCACAAGACCTGGTTCTGTATCAACTACTGCCTATCAGACATTTACTCTTGAAGATCCTGACATACCTCAAAAGCAACACGTGTGCCCCAAACTAATTTCAAACCAATTTTCCACAAAACTCACTCTGTCCCCCCAGCGGCATTTCCCTCTCTCAGTCTCGCAGACTTGAAACTCAGGAACCTATTGGCTATTCTTGCCTTTAATCCCAATAGCCATCAACACTCAGCTGATGCTTACTCAGAATTCCACATACTCACACTTCCCTCTCCATTCGTTATCATCCTTCCAGAGGAGGGGAGGTGTACTTGAGAGTGTTCTATGTATTAGAGACTGTGGTGAGGCCCAGTGCCATGACGGGTGTAAGATGGAGCTTACAATCTATGATCTGGAAGTGCATAAAACCCAAGTTAGAGGTATGTCTACTCATCTTCTAGATCCCTGCTGATCTAGGTTGGGTCGGGTTCTCCGAGAAGCAGACTCTGAAATGGAGATTAATGTGTAGGAAGTTTATTGGGGGTGGGAGGGAGTAGGGGTGGTGCTGCTGGAGTTGACACCTGAGGAAAAGAAAAGGAAGCAGGATTGGGCAAAGGGAGAAGTAGACTTGTGATATGGTCTTTGTGGCAGTGTCAACAGGCACTAAGGGCATTCTGTGGCCCCATTTGGGGTCTGGGAGCCAGGGCTTCATACTTCCATGGATCAGTCATCGGATGCAGTCCACCTTAGGAAAGGCAGTGACCTTGGACAAAGCAGCTCCCTTTCAGAGAGGCAATTCCCAAGGACTTCCTGCCAGCAGCACTCCCAGCATTTGGAAGGGTCCAGCTTTAATCCTTGAAGGGGCATGTGGCTAGTAGAGCCTCCCGGCATCCACCAGATCTATGGACTCAAGCATAGTCTTAGATGCCTCAGCATAGATAACAACTAGTCAGGACTTGGTTAACTGAGTAAAGAATTCAGGAAAAGTGAGGTCATCTTTCATTCATTCATTTTATTACATGCTAACCAGTCAGACTGTGTTAGGTACTAGATAAAAAATGACAGAATTCATAGGCCCTGCCTTAAATAAGCTTGTAGTCTGGTAGGGGTACCAAAAAGTAAGGAAACACTCTAATACAGTGAGAATCATGAAACAGAGGATTGTAGACTAAATGCATTCTCAAAGAAGTTTTAGGATGTGATAAAATGCCCAACAAACAAACAAAAAAGAGAATACAAACTGTTTAAGCACTCATTTTCCAGCATGTATTTTTGTTAAACTGATGCTTTAAAAAAATCCCTTGCAATCTGATTTTTAAACTTTCTGAATGATTTATTAAAGTTATCAGTCTCCTAGAAGCACTACATTCACTGAACTATTGTCAGTCAATATTCTCTGTCATTTTCTGCAGCATTTGATTTTTTCTCCTTTTCTGACTATGTAAAAGTATTTGAATATATGCATAGAAAAAATGCTGGAAAGAAATTCATTTAAATGTTAACAGGGCTTATAACCCCAAGTTGTTGGCTTATGACTAATTTTTTTCTCCTTTAAGTCTTTTTGTCCAAAATCTTTTATTGTCCAAATTGTCTACAATAAGTCTGAGTGGTTTTTATAACGAGGGGGAAAGTACTCTAAAATCCAGTGTGAACGTGTTGTGACAACTCCATGGGAACATGGAAGAAGGAAACTCAGAGCAGTGAGGGAGGGACAGCTCTTTGGAAGAGGTCTCCCCTCTGGCTGAGCAGTAAAGGTGAGTTGACATGGGATGAGGGAGGGTGGCGTGTGGGTGTTACTGGCGTTGAAGGACATCTCAAGCAGAAAGAACAAAATATACTGCTGCCCTGGAATGTGAAGAAGCACGCTGGGTGAACTGCAAGTTCAGAAAGGCTGAGAAGTAGGGAGCCCTTGAGAGGTAAAAGATGAGGCTGGGAGGGCGGAAAGGGAGCTGAGCATGAAGAGCTGGATGCATCAGGAACATGGACTTCATCTGGAAGCCCAAGTCAGACGCTCACACAGCACTGTACCTGAGCCTGAAAGGACCTCTGGCTGAACAAGATGTTGATTAATGGACACTGTTGGGTGGAACTAAGTTAGAAGCAAAAGATGATTTAGAACGAAAAGTTTCATGCCTGACATGGAGTTTCCTGGCTGTAACAAGGCAACCTGATTCGGGTAGGGAAAGTGGTCTGCTGAACACAGAGGAAAAGCAATCCAGTCGTGATCCTGTGCACACACGTGCACACATGTGCACACGCACACCCACGCTCTAAAGACTCCAGCATCTGCATTTTTAAAAGAAAAAGAACAGAAAAGGACCAGCCCAGGCTCACTTCGCATACTTTACAAGTAACAACCAAGATTTGTAAGTAGCCCTATCCACAGATCTGGACTCCCCACAGGTCACTAACAGCGTTAACTGTTAGCAGCCTGCAAATCCATTACAAACACACGTCCGGGCCTGCGCTGTGGATGCTGCAGGAATGCGTTTTGCTGAGCATTTACCTTACCTTTGCAGAGCTCAGCATCTCTCTGTCATGTGTGCCAGTTGGGCTGGGCTCACAGGGGAAGGCTGTAGATGGGCTTTTTTCCGGGGTCCCTTGAGAGCATCCATGCTACTTTTCGGTGTCTGTCTCCATTCCGTCTGTGTCACTGCTGATCACTACTTTTTCCCCTCCCCTGGTCTCTCCCCTCCTCCCTCTCCCTCCCCACCAGTACTGCGTGCTGGACTCTCACCTCCGCCTCCCCCTCAGACGGTTGCATTATGCTTCTAAGAGCAGCCCTGCTGCCCCCACCCCCCACCCCAAGTTCTCCACTCTATCGCCTGGACAGTCTCTGGAGCAAAGATATGAGAGAATTACTTACCTGCTCAAAACTTGAATGACTCCGATGATCTGCAGCAGTCTTCCCACCATTTTTCCATGCATGTCCCCCAATCTGGCCTCTGCAGACAGAGATCCTGCTCCCTCCCCAGTGCTTCTTCTGCCCACAGCTCTTTGGGAGCACTTGCCATCAGTCAGAGGCACACACTTGGCCGGCTCACCCCTCACAGCCAGGTTTATGTTATGATTTTTTTTTCCTTCTCTGCCAGGCCGTCGTGGTTAGAATGGGTTTGGGGATTAGACCAGCAGTGGGTTTTAATCCTTAATGGCCTTACTGAGTATGTGATCTGGGGTAAGGTATTCAATCTCCCTACTGCTCCTTGTTCGTAGGGCAGGACTCTGTCTTCCTCAGAGGGCTGTTGAGAGGATTAAGTCAGACAGTGTCTGTTCGACAGAATGTGGGAGGGGACATACCCTGTGGGCTCAACGCTCAACCGAATCTCTAAGGTAGAGACCTTACTTGATAAGGAACCGCACATTTGAAGAGTGGAACAAGACACATCCCCAAGGACTTACAAAGAGGGGCCTCTGAGATGCAGCAGTCGTGGCCGCAACAGACGGTGCAAGAGAAGGCCAGAGATTAACCGCACTTCATGGGGCTGACATATTACATTTGCCCAGTAGCCCTGTCTCACTGGAGGTGAGAGGGCAAAACCTCTCTCACAATTGTGGGTGAGACTTCCACCCAAATATCCTCCTCAAAAAAAAAAAAAAAAAATCTCCCCTTCTCTCTCTCTTGGTGCCTAGTTGAAACTTCAGCCCCAACATCCCTTTCCACAAACAAAGATGTTAGTTAAAAAATCACGACACCGCCACACATGAGCTCTCCAAGGGAGAAAGGTAGCGAAAGGCAGCCGGTTATTGCCGGAGCCCTTGGGTGGAGGCCAGTGGGGCTGCAGCAGCCCAAGTGCCTTGTTACTCAAAAGCTCTGCTGAGAATTTATTGCCCATCTTCTCCTTGCTGCGGAAGGTTGGCTGTAAGCTTGCCAGCTTGCTCAAATAAAGAGAGGAGGATATTGAACAATTATAGGGGCAGCTCATGAAGTCAGGCACAGCTGGTCTTCATGGGGATTGCAGATGGGAACTGGGAGGCCATTAGGGATCCAGGCAGGTTTAACCTTATCTGAGTCTGAAGTGTTGCTTTAGTCTAGACTGGACTATGTTGTATCTGAATTGGGCCTGTTTTCTTAAGAGTGACCAGGAGAGATAGAGATCCGACATTGTCCAATGTCGGACAGACCGTCTTTGAAGGAGATAAAGATGTTTCTAGATGAAAATCTACTCCCCTGGGCCCATTCCGTAAAAAAGTATATCCCATATGTATAAACATTTAGCACATACGTTTGGCATCTAATAAATGCTCAATAAATATCAGCTACACTAATAATGGTTATTATTGTTATAGTATTATCACCTAGTACCTGGCACACAGTATTATTATTAATAAGTTATTATGTGTGGGCGCCTGGGAGGCTCAGTCAGTTAAGTGTCTGCCTTTGGCTCAGGTCATGATCCCAAGGTCCCGGGATTGAGTCCTGTATCGGGCTCCCTCCCCCTCTGTCTGATGCTCCCCCTGCTTGTGTTCACTCAAGCTCTCTTTCTCAAATAAATAAATAAAATCTTTAAAAAAACAAATAAAGTTGTTATGTGCATATCTCTCCTTCAACTGGGCCAACACTCCATTTGTTGAATTAATCGTAGTAGGTGGGGGAAGAGCAAACTGCATGAACATGGATTCCTTGCAGCCAACAATGAAGAGCCATGATGCACACAGGAAATAGCGGGGACTGGGAGAGCTTGATGCCCCACAGTAGAGTGTTCCAGTCGCTGTTTCCAACCAACTCTAGCCCAGGTATGTGGAAGCCTGGATTCTCTTCAGATATGACTTCTGACAAGGAGCAGGGGCAACAAGATTGAAGCAAAAGAGGGAGAAGTTAAGAAAAAAGACATTTCTATGTGTGCCATTGTGTGTCATTGGCTGTACTGGGCCCTTTACATTTGTTATCTCATTTAATGAGATGAAATAAGGAACAAATGCAAACCGTGGCTTGCATGACCCCAACAGGACATGGATAGAGTTTTTAAATGTGAAATGCTTGTACAGAAAACTACGAGCCTTTTTCCTTCCATTATAATTTTTGTGTAAACATGAAATGACAAGAGTTTAAAGATGGAGCCTCCCAGGGCACAAGCATAAGAGTTCCTAATATAATCAAAATCCTCTTATTTATTTTCTTGCCTAAGTGGCTTCTCCCAGGAGGACAGCAGTTGCATTTCCTTCTTTCTGTGCAGCCGTGGTTGCAAATTAATGTTCTCTGCCATCAAAACAGCCAAACGCACCTCTGCCAAATGTACTTATCTCATCCAATAATAGGAAAAGCCTAGAGACAGTGGTGTTTTAAATCCCAGATCTTAGAAATTCTGGGCAATTAGCCACTCACTTGCAGAAAAGAGCAAAGAAGGGCAAGGCTGCAGTAAAACAAAACCTTGTTGTGACAGCTGTTGTTCTAAAGAATATCTCTTTTATACTTTTAGACACTTCTCCCAATCTACAGGCTAGCGTGAGTGAATTGAGGTGATAAACAGAAGGAAAGAGAAAGTGAAGAATAATTAGCAAGTTCTCCGGTTAGAAGTGGTTCAAGGTGGGCGGAATTAATTGGAGAATACCTTTCCTTTCCAACGGGGATCAGAAGACATAAGCCTAAGAAAAAGTCATAGAAATGTAACCTTAGAGAGAATTTTACAATCAAGATATACCTGAAGCACATTAAATGGATGATGTCCTACCAGATTAAAGTCATACCTATATACAAACCTGTAGGATTAACTTGTACCAATATAAAAAATCTGTTGAATAAGTAGGTTTTTTTTTTTTCCTATCTGTGTTCATTAGCCAGGGTATATTTTTCAATTTAGAAATTGCTAGGGTGAAAAACTACTGTTCTAGAATAAACATTTCTTGACATCGATCTTAGGATAGCTGTATCTGGAAAGAATTTGCTTCTAGGGACCTGGCTTTAAAAAGCCTGCTGGAGATGGGAGGTGAATTTAGTCATAAATGCATCTACATTATTTGGCTCAGTAAAAACTCCATGTACCCTATTAAAAGACTATTGCTTTATCTTTCATTACTCATGTTGAATAATTCTAACACATAACCGTCTTGTTGATCCGGCTTTAGGTTTATATGGGAAAGTGGGCATAATTAGCTCACAGCTCACGGGAGGTAGGGCTAGAGGCCTTGGGTAGTGTCCCAGATTTGCCCCAACTAGCTCTGGGAGAAATAGCTCCCTGGCAGACACAGCTGCCTACCAGATATTCACTATCTTCTTGCTCCTCACTCGGAAACATCATGTTGCCCAGAGCAGCAATATATCCAACTCAAAATATTGACTTCTCAAGATTCCCTGGCAGCCAGGGCTGATACTTCATCTTCTAATTTGTTGAATATATTCTCTCTCCCTCTTTTTAAAGATTTTATTTATTTGAGAGAGAGGGAGAGTGAGTGAGAGAGAGAGAGAGAGAGAGAGCACAAGTGGTGGGGGAGGGGCAGAGGGAAATGGAGAGGCAGACTCCCCGCCCAGCAGGGAGCCCCTTGCAGGACTCGATCCTAGGATCCCAGGATCATGACCTGAGCCGAAGGCAGACGCTTAACCAACTGAGCTACCCAGGTGCCCGAATATATTCTCTTATTACTACTGAGTGAGCCCCTCAATTGCACGCTTGGTTCTAGATTTTATTCATTGATTGTTATACTAAAAAGCAAATAGTGGTTTTACCAAGACCCCAGGGAAATGAACCAGGCTAAACCACCTCTTGCCTGGATCTTCTTGTCCACGTATCTGAAAAGGACTCATTCTAGAACTAACCTTTGATGTGTGGCATCAAGGAGTATTGATGCTAGGGCAAGATTTTTTTTTTTTAAGATTTTATTTATTTAGGTTTATTTATTTAGAGAGAAAGAGAGAAAGGGAGAGAGAGAGAGCTCAAGCAGAGGGAGGGGCTGAGGCAGAGGGAGAGAATCTTGAGCAGCTCTGTGCTGAGCACAGAGCCCAACGTGAGGCTTGATCTCACAACCCTGAGATCATGACCTGAGCTAAAATCTAGAGTCAGAAGCTTAACCGACTGAGCCACCCAGGCGCCCCAGGGCAAGATTCTGTTGGAAGAATGAATCAGGGTTTAAATTGGAAAATACTCAATTCAGAAAAAATGTAAAAGCTTTACAAAATTTCAAATGATGTTCACTGTTGACTGTCTTTTAAAAAAAATGGGGACCCCAGGATTGAAGAATCATAGGTACTTTAAACATTTTTTTAATACTTTCCTGTATTTTCCAAATATTCTACAATGAAAATCTACTACTCTGTAGCCAGAAAAAAAAAAGGATATTTTTGGAGCACAACAAAAAGGTTTAATGGAAAAAAGAAAGGCCTAATAACTATAATTTCCTTAGAGAATAACATTACATAAAATAACATTAATAAAAATAAATATTAGCATTAACATTTTCATCAAATATGCTCTTGAATGTCATCTGCACTTTGCTTCTATCGTGAGCATTCCAACTAACGGAAATTTTTAATGTCCAAGGATTTAATAATGTGCTCTGTCAAATTCCCACAGATCTAATAATCTTTCTCCTTATGGACAGGCAAGAAAAGCCCATTATCTTCAATGCAAGATCCCGCTTGCAGAAATGGCCTAAATCATGGGTCTGGAAACAACAAGAGTCGAGCAAATCCAAATAACTCCTGGCTAGCACTAGTATGACATTTGGTTAGGGAAGATGTCCCAAGAGAAATATAAACTATTTGAAAACATCCTGTTGCTAAAACTTGGACATAAAAAGAATGACAAACGGACTCAACAACTTCATTCTAAGCACGCATGAGTTTGGCTCCCGTGGATTCATTCTTACCCCATACTGTTTGTCATGTCCTCTTCTGTGGATATCACCCCTACCAGATGAAGAAAGATCAACTGACATTTATTGCTCACCGAAGAACAGGTTGGAAGCAACCAGCACCCTCACTCCTGGCCTTGGGTTGAGCCCAGTGAGTCACAGAATCCCCGATCCTTGCTGAGTGTCTTGTTCAGCTTCCCTCCATGGCTCACCCGTGGGGACTGATTACAACCATCTGCCTAAGAGCTATTACTCAGATCAAAAAAAAAAATTAAAAGCTACAAATTGTCAAACAGAAGGAATACAAGAACAACAGGGCAAAATGACCAGATCTCAAACCATGCTTGGAATGCATAATCCCTGCAAGGCTTCAGAGACATCCAGCTGAGACCTCAGAAGGTGTGGGTCAAGTGTCAAGTGACAAGCTGAGGCTTCACTTCCACTGAGGCTGGACCAGTCAATGCAGGGGGCCAGGAGCTCTGAGACAGCATGCAGGTGTTATTGCTACATTTTCCCTGTTTGCAGTCCAGCTCCGTTTAGGAAAATTTGTGGAAAGGCTTTTTGGTCTGGGTAGTTTCTTTATTGGCAGATTTGCTCTTTCAAGATATTTTTAAGGCAAAGGAAGTGTAATAGGAAACCGGCAGCATATTAAGAGTTAGCTACTCTCTTGGAAAAAGTGGAATGATTAAGTGAACACTTTGAAGCATGCAATGTGTGATCAATATGTGGGGAGAGAGGATCAAGACGAGGAAATCTTAACTAGAAAGAGACAAGAAAAGAGGGTTTCAGTGTTAACACCACTTAAAAGGCAAGCGTTCCTCTGATAATGAACTGTAGCTACAAACCACAAGGGACAACTGCCTGTTGCTTTATTAAAAAGTAAAAAGATGAGGATGTCTAGACCAGAAAAATATTAGACATCACGTCTTAAGTGTTCTTGTACTGAAAAAATATAAAACCATGTACAGTTCTCTCTCACTTTCCTGCTTTTTCGCAACCAAAACCCAAGAGGTGAGGACATTGTGGAAGAGATTATCTGGGACCCGGGGCCATTCCCACATAAAACATAAGCAGATGCCACAACGTTACTGAAAGTTTTTTCTCATCTCCTTTGTTAGACAGTAGTTGCTTTGAGGGTAGGGTCTGTATCTGATTTTTTCTTAACACTGATCTTCCCCCATGAACGCTGTATTAGCCACAGAAATGGCTCTCAATAAATGTTAGGTGAGGTGAATTGAATTGAACTGAATTGTAAAGTTTGGATTTTTGTTGACCTTGTTCTGTAAGTCATATTTTTTGTTAGTTGCTGTTTAGATCTGAGTCTATTATCTCTACCATATGAGGAAAGATCAATTGATATTTATTACTCACCGAAGAAAAGGTTGGAAGCAATCAGCACCCTCACTCCTGGCCTGGGTTCAAGCCAAGTGAGTTACAGAATCCTCGATCCTTGCTGAGTCTCCCGTCCAACTTCCCTCCGAGGCTCACCTGTGGGGACTGATTATAACCATCTGCTTAAGAGCTATTACTCTGACCAAAAAAAGAAAAGAAACGAAAAAAAAAAAAAGCTACAAATTGTTAAACAGAGGGAATACAATAACAGGCGAAATGACCAGATCTTAAACCATGCTTAGAATGCATAATCCCCACATGGCTTCAAATACATCCAGCTGAGACCTCAGAAAGTGTATGTACAGATTAAAAAAAGATGGAGAATGAAGAGCAGAGAGTTTGGGATAAAGAGAGTGAAATGTGGTCTTGATTGCTCCCATCTGTTAAATGAGGAAGATGGATGGATGGATGACTTCCAAGTTTCTTCAGCCTGAACACGTTATGAGCTTTGGTACGTCCTTCCAGCTCATTGATATTTTTTGCTTTTCACATCTCCCAATTCAATCCCCCCTGAAATATTGCATTTTCTATTCATTCCACCACTATTAATCTAAAATATCAGAATGCCCAGCAAAGAGGGCCTTTAAATAAAGTATTTATTAGACAAAATATGAGACATCTCTATAATGTAACACTATTGACAGTGTGGTTGGTAACACACTGATAATGTCACCAGGTGGTAATTTAGTAATGTGGAGAGTTATCCACAAGGAAAACTGTGATACCATAGTAAAAGAAACACTGGAATATCTGGAAGGAGGTTCACCAATATTTGATTATCCCCAATGGTAGGATTATGACTGACTATTTTTCTTTTTGGGTGAATGTATTTTCTAATATTTTTACACGGAACATAGATTACTCATGCTATAAAAATAGGAAAGAAATAAAAGACGGCATCTAATATCATCCTAAAAGAAGACTGCTTGAGCTATTCTTAAACTTTTCAATGGAGAAATGATTCCTTGCCCTCCATTTATCTATTCTAGACTTCTTCCTGACTTTACAGCTGACCTGCAGCTTCCACCTTGAGCTGGAATTCACCCTCCAGTTTGCGTTGGCTTCACTGTTTCTCAGGCTCCTCCTATAAGTTGCCTCTTCCCGCCCCCGCACCCCCCATCCCCCAGTTCTTCTGGTCATGATCCAGTCAGCTCCTTCAAGGTGCCTTTTTGTGTTCCAGAGCTGGAAGGCTAAATGCTCTATTCCTGGGCACCTTTGAGGTTGTGGTTCTAGATACCATTTAGGTTCTGCATGAGATGCTCTTGCTTGAAGATGGGCAGACAGAAGGAGGCAGAGGCTCTCTTCCTGCCGTGGTGCTGCTTGACAAGCAGCCACCCAGCAGTACAGCTCCTGGTAGTCCTTGCGCCCCCACATCATGGTTGCTGCGCTGTGGCCTTGAAGCCAAATGTCCAGCCTGAAGACCCCTGACTTACTCCTCTGGCCCCTCACGTGATCCTGTAGGCACCTAATGCCTTTGTTTCGTCCCTTTCTGCTTGACACACCTGGAGTGGTTGGTTTTTCCTGCATTGAACCTCGACAGACACTTCACTCAGGCGAAGTCTACTGGACATGCGGAAGCCTAGTTCAGGTCCCACCTTCTTCACGAAGGCTTCACTGATGAGGGTGTGGATCTAACTAACAATGACCTCACATCCTGGATTCCACTAGATTAGACCGGTGCTAACAGGCTGCTGAGGGACCCCATGGAGGGCTTTTATTTGTTTCCTATTTGGGGTTTCATGTAACAAAAACAGCTTTGGGACCCACTGGATGACTGTTGAGACAAGAATTTTCTTGCATAGAATATGCTATTTCTTGCAAAATAACTGTGACGTTGCAACCAAAAGGAGGAGAGTCAAAGACTGGGGTTCATTCTGTGGTTTCCTTGAGGTGAGGACTTGTACATGTTCAGTGCAGCTCCTTTTGGAGACGTGGACCTCCACCTTTGCCGTTTCAGGGAATCCCAGCTCATCTTCAGGGAGACAGGAAACAGCTGCTCGCCATCCTCTGGGTAGCATTCCCTCCAGTCTGGGCGGTGTCTCCTCCTCCCCCTTCTTCAAATTTGTGCCCATCCACAGTGAAATTTGAAACTTTCTGCAAAACGATTGGTGGTTTATATCATTTCGTCCAGAGAGCTGAAGCAAGGAAACTGACTTCTAGCGAGAGCTTTACTGTGCTCTGTTGTATCACAGTAAGGCTCAAAAATGAGAGGTCAAAATAGAAATGCCACTTTTCGCCCACAGAGTAGTTCATCTGACCTACACAGGAAAAAATAATTGTAGATTTAATACATTTCTTCATAAATACATTTCTCTGTAAATCTGGACTTGAATTTACAAAAAAAAAAAAAAAAGTGTTTTGGACTGCAGCTCCTCTAGAAGTGGAAATCACTTCTCAGTGCCCGAAGATGTTATAAAAAAAAAGAACCGTAACGATAATAATGATTCATGTTAACACACCTTTCATCAACAACATTCTAGTAACTTTTTAAGCTCCAAGTAGAGATAACATGGGGTGTTTCTGGTTGTCACTGTCTTGGGGTGAGTACGACAATCGTTTAATATTAAACCTGGTGATTACGGCCTCGGGAAGTACTGGAGGATCTAGTCTCCAAAGCAATGCCGAGAAGCATAAAGAAATTCTGGGCAGTATTACACATTTTCTAGGGCCTGAGAATACTGTTTTAAGTATCATGGACTCTTTCAAAGCGTCAAGTCAATGTCTGTCATGCATGAGAGGGGCTTCGTTTGCCCCTCTCTCCCCTAACTTGCTTACAGCTTTTGTTTGGTACAAACTCAAAGGAAGACTGTTTCCTTCCAAAGACATACCTCATGTGAGTTTGCATTTAGGCTTGGGATTTAAGTGGCAGACACACACCCAATATCTGACTCAATGGGTGCTGAGAGGATGGGAAGAATGTAGAAGAATGTAGCATTATTATTATTTTAATTAAGTGTAATTGCCTTATTAATCCTCATTTGCATAATACTTGGTAAAGCACTTAGCTAATACATAGCTATATTTGCAATTTATTCATCTAGAATATTTCTATTCAGCATTTATATAGCACCTATTGGTTTATGATGCTAATATACTAGATTCATGTTTCTGTTAAGGCTTAAATGAAAGAAGTTGAAAGCCAAGTCCATTATATTACCTTCTTTATATAGAACCTTTCATCATGAAGGATTCCAAATTGCTTTACAAAGTACAGTGAAACCTTTTACAATGAATTCCTAGGGGACAGCGATAGCAGTGTTAGCTGCAGCATTTCATTGTATGAGCATTGTATTCAGCAGTATGGGATTGATGGGGAAGGGGTGGATTGTAAAATCTTACAGCCCTCGGGAGCTCAGATTGTGTTATCTGCCAAGGTGTCTACAGTCCAGAGCAAAGGAAAAATTAAACTCTACTATTGACCTGTTATTAGATGAAATGTTAGTCTTATAAAGAAAGTATGCACAAGGAATATATTTAATGCAAAGAAAAACAACACCTTAATATAACAAGTGAAAAATACATCATATGCAGAGAACCTGCTCATAAATACCAAGTATCTAGTAATTAACACATTTCTCAAGAACACGATTTTCCTTCTTTTGAATAGTTTGTTGAAGTGTAATTATTCAGAAAAGTGCACAAGCCACAAAGTGACAACTCAGTGGATATCCAAAAAAGTGATCTCACCTGGGTGACCAGTGTCCTATTGGAGAAATCAAATGTTGCCAGCACCCTTGAGGTCCCCATATGCATCCTCCCAGTTATTACCCAATATCCTAAAGGGAACTATTCCTCTGACTTTTAACACAATAGGTTAGTTGCCAATTTTTAAACTGTATGCAGAGGAAATTACATAGCATATACTGTTTTTCTCATAGTATATACTCTTTTATGACGGCTTCTTTTACTCATTATTATGTCTATGGATTTATCCACATAGTTGTATGTAGCAATAGTACCTTCATTTTGATTGCTGTAGAGAAGTCCATGTATGTAATACCGTAGGGGAGGGAAAATATGTCTTTCCTCCACCCCTTTAAGTTCTCTACTGGGACCCCTGTAACAAAAGACAGATTAACCAGAGAAAAGCATACAAATTTGTTTAATGTAAGTTTTACATGACACAGAACCTTCGTTAGGAAATGAAGATCCAAAGAAACAGTTAAATCTGAGTATTTTTATGGTAGGTTTGAGAGAGTAGAAAGTTGTGGAAAAATATGATAAGACAAAGGTATGAAGTGTGGTAAACTGGGGGAAACTTAGCAAGGCCTGTTCATTCAGATTTCTCTCTGTGTCTCTCTATTTTTGAAGTAAGGATGCTCCTTTCTTTGGATACAGGGAGGGCACTTCTCCCACGAGGATTTTATGACTTGCTTCATGGGAAGGTCAGACAGTCCTTCCTGCACATGCCATTTCCCAAATTTCCTCAGCTTGAAATACTTAGTAGACCAAGGTGCTATATATTTTGAGGTAGTATGTCCTGAACCCCACCAATACTATAATTTATTTGACAAAGAAGATATACATAGAATATACAAAGAGCTGAGGTCAATAAGGAAAAAGCAGACAACCAACAGAAAAGGGGACAAAAATTTGAATAGTCACTTGGACAGAAATGAAAGGGTGATCAATCTCATTAATTATCAGGGAAATGCAAACTAACACCAGAAAATACCACTATTTTCCTTAGCGAAAGGACTAAATGGAAAAAGACTGACAATACCAAATGTGTGTGTGGGGGGGGAGGGGTGTTTCATAGATTTCCGGTTGGAGTGTAAAATAGTACAACTTCTTTGCAAAACTGTTTAATAGTATTTTTATTAAAAAACAAGACATCAGGCCCCAAAGAGAGTCACTCATGCTAATCCTGACATCACCAAACTGACACGTAATATAGTTTTGGCTCCCCCAGAAATGGAATCTTCACCAATCAGGAATTGCCTAATCAGCACTAGTGAGATAAGCTGTCTGATAGACACCTGCCATCCTCTAAAGGGAAGTAGCTTTGCAATAACCCACCTACATTTCACCTAATAGAACTTTATTGTTCCTGCTCCCTTCACCTGTAAAGGTCATTCATTTTGTACAGTTCTTCGGAGCTCCTTCCCATTTGCTAGACTGGATGCTGCCTGATTTGAATTAATTTTTGCTCAAATAAATTCTTAACATATTTAATACACCTCAATTTATCTTATAACACTTATAAAATCAAACATACATCTATCTCATTCCTATTCCATTCCTAGATATTTACTCACGAGAAATGAAAACATACATTCATATAAACACATGTAAAGATGTTCATACAACTTTATACATAATAGTTCAATCTGGAAACAATCCAAATGACCACCAAAAGTATATTGGATAAATAATCTTTTCTTCTTTTCAAAAAATCAAAAATAGCTTTGTTAGCAAACAGAAGGAAAGCAATAACAAGCATTAGAGCAGAAATAAATGAAATAGAGATAGAAAAACAATAGAGAAAATCAATGAAGTCAAAAGTTGATTCTTCAAAAGATCAACAAATGAGATAACTTAGATGAAATAGACAAATTTTTGGAAAGAAAAAAACTTCCAAATTTACTCAAGAATAAATTACTGAATTTACTGAATAAACCTAAAATAAGTAAAAAAATTGAATTAGTATCAAAAAACCTTCCACAAAGAAGAGCCCAAGACCAGACGACTTCACTGCTAAATTCTATTCAACTTTTAAAGAATAATTAATACCAATTCTTCCCAAACTTTTCCATACAGGAGCGAAGGGAGGACTTCTCAAGTCAGTCTGTGAGGCCAGCATTACTCTGATATCAGAATCAGATAAAGACATCCCAAGAAAAGAAAACCAGAAAGTAATACCTCTTATGAATATAGACCCCAAAACTTTTACAAAAATAGTAGCAATATATAAAATATACTATGCTCAAGTGGGAGAATCTACCCAGAAGTGCAAGGTTGGTTTAACATCTGAAAATCAATTCGTGTACACATTGATGTGTACAACACATCAACAGAAAAAGGATGAAAACCTACATCAATAGAATAAGGACAAAAACCATGTAATCCTCTCAATAAGTTTTTTAAAAATGACAAAATTCAACACTCTTTCCTGATAAAAACACTTAAACTAAGAACAGAAGGGAACTTCCTCATTCTGGTAAAAGACAGCTACGAAAAACTCACAGCCAACATCATATATAATGCTCTAAGACTGAATGTTTTCTCCCTAAGATCAAGAACAAGGCAAGGATGTCCACTGTCACCACTTCTCAACATTGTATTGGAGGATGTAGATAGGGCAATTAGGCAAGACAATGATATAAAAGGTATCCAGATTGGAGACAAAGAAGTAAAATTATCTCTATTCGCAGATGACATGATCTTGTATATAGAAATTCCTAAGAACAACACTAGAGAAACTATTAGAACTAATAAATAAGTTCATCAAAGTTGCAGAATACAAGATCAATACACAAAACTCAATTGTATTGCTGCATGGTAGCAATAAACCAAGCAAAATGATCTTGAGAAACAATCATATTTACTATAGCATCAAAAAGAATAAAATACTTAGGCATATATTTTTTAAAAATTTATTGTGTAGGGGGCGCCTGGGTGGCTCAGTTGGTTAAGTGACTGCCTTCGGCTCAGGTCATGATCCTGGAGTCCCGGAATCGAGTCCCGCATCGAGCTCCCTGCTCAGCAGTGAGTCTGCTTCTCCCTCGGAACCCTCCCCCCTCTCGTGCTCTCTCTCTCTCTCTCATTCTCTCTCATATAAATAAATAAAATCTTAAAAAAAAATTTATTGTGTAGCAAATTGAATGAAAGTATGAGTGAAAAATCCATATTCTGGAAACTATAAAACATTGCTGAAAGAAATTAAATAAGACCTAAATAAATGAAAAGACATCATATGTTCATGGATCAGGAAACATAATATTTAGATGGCAATATTCCTAAAACTGATTTACATATTCAACACAATCCTTTTCAAAATCCCAGCTGACTTCTTGGCAGATGTTGACAAACTGATCTATATGAAACTGATTCATATGAAAATTCAAGGGGCCCAGAACAGTCGAAACAGTCTTGAAAATGAAGGACAAATAGGAGTACTCACAGATCCCAATTTCAAAACTTCCTACAAAGCTGTAGTAATCAAGACAGTGTGGTATTGGCATAAGGTTAGAGATACAAAGTAGTAAATAAAATTGATAAACCAGAGATAAAGCTTTATGGAAACAAAATAACATAAAGAAGAATTTATTTCAATTGATATTTGACGAGGGTGCCAAAACAATTCAATGGGAAAAAGAATAGTTTCTTCAACATATGGTACTCCACATGCAAAAGAATGAAGCTGGACCCCTGCTTCACATCATATACAAAAATTAACTGAAAATGGGTCAGAACTAAGTGTAACAGCTAAAACTATAAACTCTTAGAAGGAAACATAGGAATAAATTTTTGTGAGCTTGTATTAGGCAGCAGTTTCTTATATATTACACTGAAGCACTAGCAATAAAAGAAAAAATAGATCAGCTGGGCATTATTAAAATTAAAAAATTTTGTGTCAAAAACACCATCAAGAAAGTGAAAAGATAACCTCCAGAATCGGAGAAAAATTTGGCCCATCATATATCTGATAAAAGACATATCTAGAAAATATAAAGATCTGTTACAATTCCATTAAAAAAAAAGACAACCCAATTGAAAAATCAGGAAGGAATTTGAATAGACATTCCTCCTAAGAAGATGTGCAAGGGCCAACAAGCACATATAAAAATGCTCAACATCATTAGTTACTCAGGAAATACAAATCAAAACCACAATGAGATACCACTTTACATCAAGTAGGATGACTAGAATTCAAAAAAGACAGATAATAATTTGTGTTGGTGAGGATGTAGAAAACTTAGAACCATTGCTGGTGGGAACGTTAAATGGTTCGCCCAACTGTGGAAAAGAGTCATCACATGGTTAAACAGAGTTACCATATGATCTGGCAATTCCACTCATAAGTATATTACTGAGAGAAATGAAACCATATGTTCACTCACAGGTTTGTAAATGAAGGTTCATAGTAGCATTATCCATAATAGCCAAAAAGTAGAAACAATGCAAATGTGCCTCAACTGATGAATGGCTAAATAAAATGTGATATATCCATACAATGGAATATTATTCAGCAATAAAAAGAAGTACTGATGAGTGCTAGAACTTGTACAAACCTTGAAAAACATTATGCTACATAAAAGAAACCAGTCACAAAAAATCACGTATTATATGATTCCATTTATATGAAACGTCCAGGATAAGCAAATTTATAGTGACGGAAAATAGAAGTTGGGGGGCTGGTTTTGGAGAATGACAGGTAAGGAGTATGGAGTTTTTGGGGGATAATAAAAATGCACCACAAGTTGATTGTGGTGATGGATGCACAATTCTGTGAATTGTGAACTAAAGTCATTGAATTGTACACTTTAAATGGGTGAGTTGTATAGTATGTGAGTTATATCTCAATAAAGCTGTTAAAAAAATAGCTTTGTTTCCAAATTACAAAATCAATACACATTCTTTGTGGAAAACTTATAAAAGATTGAAAATATGAAAGGATAAAATAAAAGTCAACCATAATTCCACAGACAACAAGAGTTAACTTTCTGGTGTGTATCAAGGACATTCTTTTGCTCTTCTAAAGAAAGGAAAAAATTCCTGAACGTACAAACTACCAAGAACTTTCCTGGCTTTACCAGTTCCCCCAAATCATGCCTTGGCACATGACCTTGTTTTCACAAAGCCCTGATATTGTAGAAATATGTTCATTCTCTGAGGTGGCTAAAGAGTGAAGCCATTTTCACTTTAGCAAGTGAGTTTGGAAGTGAAATCTCTTGGGGCCATGGTGGAGTGAAACACCCAAGGATAAGTTTTCGTGATGGTAGAGGAATAGAAAAATCTAGGCACCTAGAAGGCATTATGGGCTTAGGAGAGAAGGAAGCAAAAATAGAAGACTGAAGTAGAAGGCAAGGGGGCAAGGATACATCTTTGAAGATTAGCCCTACCTATTTTGATGATTTTGCATAGGGCTAGTCCAGGATCTGACAAAAGAGGCATGTCAATAACCATGTCTAGTAGAACTTCCTAGCATTTGTCATTGCTAAAAATAGCCTCTACCCTTTGGATAGTACAACAGATTATGTTTTCCAGAGATGGCCACATCTACACATTTATCCTTTCCCACATGCTCTGTTTACAATATACTTAACACATCTCCACCAAGAGATGGAGATCTATATTCTCTCCCCTAGAATCTTGGAATGATTGCCCTAACCAATGGAGTATGGTGGAAGTGATGCTATATGACTTCTGAGGCCAGGTCAGAGAAAGGATATAACTTCCACCTGGCTCCTTCTCTCAAGACACTTGGCCTTGGAACCTACCTGCCATGTTTTGAGGAAGCCCAGGCCACAATAAAAAGCCACTTGTGGGTGTTCCAACCCTCAGTCCCAGCTATACCAACAGTCAGCATCAACTGCCAGACATATGAGTGAAGAGCCTTTAGATGATTCCATCTCTCAGGCTTCTAGTCTTCCAGCTGAAGCCACCAACACTGAGGAAGAGAAAAAGACATCCCTGCTATGCCTGTGTTAATTCTTCAAAAGCGCCCATAAAGTTAAAAATGAGGCAAGTGTTGGGGCGCCTGGGTGGCTCAGTCGGTTAAGCGACTGCCTTTGGCTCGGGGCATGATCTCAGGGTCCTGGGATCGAGCCCCGCATCGGGCTCCGCGCTCAGCGGGAAGCCTGCTTCTCCCTCTCCCACTCCCTCTGCTTGTGTTCCTTCTCTTGCTGTCTCGTTCTCTCTCTGTCAAATAAATAAATAAATAAAATCTTTAAAAAAAAAAGTGAGGCAAGTGTCAAGGACATTAGACAGATTATTCTTTCTCCTTCCTAAATTTGGTGCTATTTGTATTCCAGTTTCCAACACTCACTAACTGTAATGGTGAATCAGAACTATATAACCATCTCAACTACATAAGTAGTTCAGAAGAAGAATCCCACGATCTTAAAAATCTGAATCTAATAGATCTCATGTCAAGACATCTCAAGTTGTATCTTAGAACATCTTAATTTTTTTATATCATGGTAATATAGGCTTCTGAATTTCACAGGATTCCCTACAGAATCCTACAGAACTACTCAAAACACATTTCTTTCTTTTTTTTTTTTTTTAAGATTTTATTTATTTATTTAATTGACACAGAGAGAGAGAGACAGCGAGAGAGGGAACACAAGCAGGGGGAGGGTCAGAGGGAGAAGCAGGCTTCCCGCGGAGCAGGGAGCCCGATGCGGGGCTCGATCCCAGGACCCTGAGATCATGACCTGAGCTGAAGGCAGTCGCTTAACCAACTGAGCCACCCAGGCGCCCCAAAACACATTTCTTTCTTCTGGATTGTTTTGCCTGCTGTCATGTTATGCTACCCATGTTAGGTAGCCTATGTTAAGTGAGTAAGGGTCTTGGTTATGAAATGATAAGGTGACTAAATAATAAGGTGCATGCTTTGATTTGAGATCCAACTGAGAACCATGACTTTTATACTAGTGAGTAGCTTGTATATATGTGTGGGGTATTTTTAAAGATTTTTATTTATTTATTTGAAAGAGAGAGTGAATGAGAGAGAGAGCATGAGCAGGGAGAAGGGGAGAAGCAGACTCCCCTGCCGAGCAGGGAGCCCGATGTGGGACTTGATCTCAGAACCCTGGGATCATGACCTGAGCCGAAGGCAGTCGCTCAACCGACTGAGCCACCCAGGTGCCCCTATATGTTTTATAATGTATTTGTTAAGTCAGTTCTCAGATCCTTGACAAACCATCTTTGATCAGAAATATGGCTCAATAGAACATTTCTAAAAAGATATGCAAGAAGCTTATCTTCCTTTGGGGAGTTGGCTGGGAGGGAAAAGAAATATTAGTTTTCACTTTTTACTCATTTTTATTGTTTGGATTTTTGTAAGAATGTATTGCTTTTAGAACAACAATAAAAACAAAACAAAAAAGAAGTTAATTTTGAAAAAGGACACATTGTTTCTGTAAGATGTTCACCTTCATCTGGGTAGAATTTCTTTTTTTTTCTTTTCTTTTCTTAGAAAGAGAGAGAGCAGGTGTGCACAGGGGCAGAAGGAGAGAATCTTTTTTTTTTTTTTTAGGATTTATTTATCTATTAGAGAGAGACAGAGCGTGTGCACATGTGAGCAGTGGGAGGGACCGAAGGAGAGGGAGAGAGAATCCTCAAGTAGACTCCTTGCTGAGCAAAGAGCCCATGTGGGGCTCGATCTCACGATCCTGATTTCATCACCTGAGCCAAAATCAAGAGTCAGACGCTCAACAGACTGAGCCACCCAGGCGCCCCTGGATAGAATTTCTTAATTTCCCTTTGAATTTACATCTGTGCTACAAGTATAACAAAGGGAAGTTCACAATTCTTGGCATTTGCCATTGTTAAAGGAAGGATGTTCTCTTCCTAAATCCCCACCCAGATTCTCCAGGCAATTTTGATGCCATAAGAACTCGGGGAAATCCTGTTAATTTGCAAAGACTACCATACTTTGGTAGTCTTTAAGGCCTGAAAATTCCTTGTGTATTTCAAGGTAAAGACTTGAATTGGGTGTTTGAGCTCTCACTTAGGACAAAACACTTCAATAGACATTGGGTTATTTAAAGATAAAACCCAAATCAAATTCTGAATTAGAGATTTAATAATAAGTAGCTATGGAAAGTAATATAACAGGTGTCTACACACTATGGGCTAACATTTTATTTGACATGTTGAAAAGAAGGACGAAACCTAATCCTGGGAACTTCTTCTGGAAGTAGTAAGAGGACCTGCAATGTAGAGATTGGTTGAAGGAAGGGGATCCAGGAGGTGCTTCCCACAAGGGCCATGGCCAATGGACCCTTAGAGTGGTTCTGTCTCAGATCCAGTTTTAAGCTTTCCTTCCATGATTTCTAAACCTTTTACAATCCAAGATTTCTTGAACACCAAGAAAAAGTCTGACTGAAAAAAATACTAATTTAAAGAGGGTTGTTAGATGGGCTGTGGTATACCAATTATTCTAGATTATGTAGATTTTCTCTGCTTTAAGCCAACCTCAAAAATACCAGCTTGTACCATATTGTTTTGGGAGACTCTGAGATTATTTTCACTGAATCTCTTTTGGTATAATACCCTCTGGTTACACTGAAGAACACTTAATAAACAGCCACGTGAGTGTCATTATTGCATTTACCTTTAGAATATTGTTAAGTGCAGTGTTTCTGACATGATTCAATGTCCTCTATATAAAGATGTAAGTGTAAAATTTCTTTAAGATCAAATCCCAGGGAAATCTTTTATCCCCCTGAGGAATTGATACGTTCCCTAGTGGACAATGTGAATCACATTGTAGGTTATATTTCCCTTTTTGCTTTGACTGCCAGGAAACTCAGAGCCAAATTTGCCATTCACTTTTAATAATGATTGGGTCAAATGGCCAGCATATCTCCGTTTCAACTTAAACCTTGGTCTTGTTCTTCTATTTTAGGTGTTTTTGTTTTGTTTTAAAACCTTTTTTTTTTTTTAATACTGCTGATTCTTATAAGCTTCCTCAAATCCTTGGTAAAAGTAGTCCAAGTATATGTAAATGAACAATGTAACAACTTAAGGTAACCAGCTTTATCTGGAGCTAAATGGGATTTAAGAGCTGATCTCTTCCAACTCCCTTATTTTACAAATGAGAAGACTCAGCATGGTTTTTTAAATTTTTAAAATTCTTAAATTTTATTTAGATTCAAGTTAGTTAACATATAGTGTAGTACTGGCTTCAGGAGGAGACTCAGCATTGTTAAGGAGGGCAAACAACCATCCTAATTTGCCTGGGACTGAGGAATTTCCGGGACTGAGGAATTTCCAGGGACATGGGACTTTCAGGGCTAAAATCAGGATTAGTTGGTCACCTGCTGAGTTAAGTGATTTTCCTAAAGTTACACAGCAGTAAATGGCAGAAATGGCACCAGAGCCCAAGCCTCTGGCCCTGTAATGCAACACTTTTCCCTTATTAAATGGCATTTAGAACACGATTTTATGAAAGCAAGAGTTAAAAATGTGCATCTAGGAATAATTTGGTGTCCATTTCTTAGTTCTTATGTTTAAATATTTTTTTGCTTCTCTTTTGTTTCAAACCTAGGCTTTTAGGTTTTCATAGTACTTGACTCTTTTCTCCTGTATACAGTTGTATCCATTGCTAGAAAATTCTAAGCACTCCCTGAAGATAAAGCCTTCATCCTTACAACTTCCTTCATAGGTGCAGCTGAGGATGAGCTTCTTTGGGGTGAGAAAAGAAATTTCCCTTTGTCTCACTTCTCCAAGCTTCCCTCTGTTTTCCAGGCCAGAAGCTGAAAGACAGAGAACTTATACTCACAATGGAGCTATACAAAATCATGTAATCGCTTATGTCTTTTTCCAGTATAATACTGACCATTTTGAAGAAAGAAAACTAAAAATATCTCCTTCCTCCACTCTTTTTTACTTCCTCAGCCCAATCTAAGGAACTGAAAATTACTTCCAGTAGTACTCTGAGCAAAACAACAGCTTTTACAATTTACTGTGGAAGCAGATTCTGGAAAAATTTTACATTCTCAGCTTATACCTTATTGGTCCAACATCCAATAATTTAAACCAGTGTTAAGCAAAACTTAGCACATTTAAAAATGGAAATCTAATTCATTTTCCTGCCAGTTTGGAGAAGGAAATGAAAAGTGCAAGATAACTAGGGAAGCAAAGACTATTCTAACTCCTCGGTACACGGCTCCTCTGGGTGCAGAACATAGTGATTCTGTGTCCAAGTTGATGACCACGAATACACAGGAATCCTCAGTGATGGCACTTTTGGCCTCTGTAAGGAGGCCTGGCAGTGTCCTGCTCATACCATGGCTGGCTGCCTCAACTACTTTCCAAATTTAATAGATTTAATAGAAGGTATAGACTGTATTGTGTATACTCAAAAGAGTCTTATTTTAATTTTTAATTTGAACTTTATCTATGAGGACCTGTGCAGAAGGAGAAAATAACAGCGTAGTGCATTCCGGTTGGATGGGGGCCAGTGGTGTAGGAGGTGAAAGAATTCACCCAAGGCAGAATAAAGAGATAGTTTATTGAATACACCGCAAGGGAGCTGTGGGTAGAACAGCAGGGGAGAGACTGTCTGTCACGTGGCGGTGGTGAGGGGCTATAGTTATAGGGTAGAGTGAGGAGGTTGGGAACTATGGAATTTCTCCCTTTTTGGTAATCTTAGGAACCATGCCTGGTTGTAAGTAGCCCATTGGTCAGTTAGGGTCTATGGCTATCTCGAGGTAGGTTCCTTAACAAGATTGTTTGCGTCAGCTTAGTGGTCACTGGGGGCCCTTGCTCAAGTTTCCATTGCTTAAGCCTGTTGCCTAAAAGTGGCCTCTACACTTAGTACTCAGCCCTGTTGCTCAGTAGCCAAAGTATTCACCCTGCCCAGAAATTTCTCCCCACCCCCACCACCTCCCTTTCCTCCCTTTTTCCTTTCCTTTTTCTTACTCTTACCCACTCTTCCTTCTTCTTCTGAAAAGACTATTATCAATGCAGTGACAAAACCATATTTAGATTTTATTGGTCCTCAATCCTTGATGCTATTATTGCTTCCCCATTTTGGAGTGTATTTCTTGATGGCTTGAAATGCTCACTCTTTCCAATGGCATCTTTCAATTTCAAAAACAATGGAAGTGAATCATTGGTAGTATTACTAGTTAGTGCTTGTTGTAGAGTATCTCTACTAAGGAGAGAGTAGCCTTTCAAGAAACTTGGTGTGGTTGTGTGACTGCTCTCACTGCTTCCATTCCATTTACTACACACATATTTGATATCTGCACGGTACCAGATACCATGCTTGGCACCATGAAGGTTCTACCTGCAAGGAATGAACAATATGGTGGAAAGAAACAACAATGACAGCCAGCTGGAGTGAAGTGAGTTCTAAATAGAGGTGTAAACAACATGCTTTTTTATATTATGGGGTGGGGACTGCAACTAGAGAAAGCTCCCATATGTGAAGTGGCATTGAAACTGAAAGCTCATTTTCCCATCGGTCTTGGGCTAGCATGCTCTCTGGGTGAGAACACATGGCTACCAACATGCTATGGCCTAAGAGGCTCCAAAAGCTCTTTTGCCCAAAAATGCCTTCTCCCAGGGGCAGGTCATGATGCCTGAAACCCCATTATTGGGCTCAGTCATTTAACACAAGATGCTGAATGGCCAGAGGACACCAGTCAAAAATGTAAGCATGCCCCTCTGAGAGAAGTAACACATTTCACCGTTAGGCAGGCACACATGATACCAAGTAATTGTCAGGGCAGCTGGTTGTCACCTTGTTAAGTGAAACACAGAGTAGATACATTTTACTGGGTTCGCCCAAGAAAACATTTGGATCTGGTGGCAGTGTAGTACAAATGGGAGGGGCAAGGAAGGAAGTCCATAATATAGAAGACACAGACTGGAAAACACACTTCACTCACGAAACACCAATGTCTGTCTTACCTACTTTACTGAGGGGATTAGGAGTGTGTGTGTGTGTGTGTGTGTGTGTGTGTGTGTGTGTGTGTGTGTGGCAGTGGGAGGGGTCGATATTGGCAGAGCCCTTTGTGAGTGTGAGGTTGTTGACGTGATCTTGAAAACACAGAGTGAGAGCTACAGGGCATCAAAGGACCCAAGACTGGCAAAGAATGCGGAGCACAGCACGTTCTTCAACTCTGGTCACAAAATGCTCTGTTATTCGGCTCTGCAGCATCCCTTCTTCCATACCTTTTCCTGTAGTCCCATTTTTAAAAATCTGTTAGCCACTTCTCACCCGTGAAGCCTTGGTGCTTTAGGGGAGCCTCCTGTCTCACTCAGCTAGGGAGGTGGGGCTTGATGGGCTTTAGCAAAGGTCACATAGCCCTCTCCTCTGACTGGTCACTGACTCATGTGATCTGAGCAGGTCCAACTGGGGTGAATTTCCAGAGCTTTTACCAGGTGATCACTCACTGGATGAGAATAGAGAGGCAGGCATTTGGAGCCATTATATGAGCACGAGAAGAAGCATCCTTTGGCTTCAGAGCAAGTTATAGCAAGCAGTGCAGAGAAATGAATAAAAACTGGATTTTTAAGGACAAGGTAGAGCCTCTGGATAAGAAATCCTGAAGTTTGGGATGTCTGGGTGACTCAGTCAGTTAAGCATCTGACTCTTGATTTTGGCTCAGGTCATGATCTCAGGGTTGTGAGATCAAGCCCCACGTTGGGCTCCACACTGGGCATGGAGCCTGCTTAGGATTCTCTCTCTCCCTCTCTCTCTGCACCCCCTCTAAAAAAAAAAAAAAAGAAAAGAAATCCTGAAGTTTGCCCTTATAGTTGTCTCATCAGGGACACGACCTATTAAACACCCTAACAAATGTGGTCCGAGGAGCAGCAAGCATCAGCATTATCTGGCAGCTTGCTAGAAGTTCAGAACCTCAGATACCACCCTAGACTTACTGAGTCAGAGTCTGCACTTTTATAAAGATCCCCAGGTAATTAATGTGCACTTTAAAGTTTAAGAGGTACCACCCTATATAGTTTAATCCCATTGACTTGAGTTTTCTGCTCCTCTCAATTGAACAAATTCTGTCACAGGCTCCCTCACCTGGTGACTCTGAGCGTCTCTGGTTCTGTGGTCTGATTAGCCCCTATTTGTTTCACCACAACTAACGCCCTCCCCCATCCCTTTCTTCCTACCATAGTCCATTTAGACAACCATCTGGAGATGTCTCATTTTCCCTGCTGACCTCTTAATCTATTTCTTAAACATCCAACAGATATGTAAGCTGGACCAATTCCAAATGGTTTTTAGAGCAGCGAGAGGGAGTTTTGTACTGACTAGCAAAAGACAACTTTACTATTTGTTTATTGCAAGGGTCAGAAGGGTAGCTCTTAGCACACCAACCCAACTCTTTGCAAGTGCTTTCTTGCTCAGGCCACCAGAGGTGTAGAGTTTCTGAAATACTTGGGAGATGAAGATTCATTGGTTAGTTCCATTGTTGTGTCTGAGCTTCAGAGGAAACTTTTTAGGCAAAAGGATATGAAAGGATCCCAATCTCCTCCTTTATTTGTGGGGAAGGGATGGAATCCTGTCAGAAAGCCTACTGATCAAGACGGCACCTGACAGATGGCGTATGCTTAACGACTGTCAGATCATTGGTGCTTTCTTTAATACAGACTTAGCAATAATGTCCATTTCAAGAGGGAATGGCCTGACCATTTGACCATCAGCTAATGCTGTTTCTGAGAAACAGGCAGCTAAGGCTGTGCAACCCACTGTGTGTCGAATTTAAGGAGTAAATTGTGATTTTTGCATTGGATTCCACACAGCACTTAAGGATTTCCTGAACATGCCCTAGGCCTGGGACTCCGAGATTCGTTTCTCCTTCTGGCTTTGCAACTAACTGATCCAGTGACCCAGGGCGGTCACTCTGCCTCCCTGGCTTTCAGTCCCTTCCACTGTCAACAAGAGGACTGGCCAGCATGGCTGCTCAAGTCCCCTCCAACATTCTAGGAACCCATAACTCTGCTCTGCTTGGTTTCTGTAGCTTTTTTCTCAATAGTCCTCCTTAGGAGTTATGCCCTCTTAGAAAACTCCACCAAGTGAAAAGTGGAGCCCAGGAAAGTGAAGGGACTTACCCTGAGGTGTGATCCTAGGGAACAACAGCAGAGCTCTGGAGAAGTTCTGCCCGCCCTGCTGCCAGCCTCAGGACCTGGAGTTGGCCATGTGATTGTCTTTGTCTCCAGTGATTCTCGGGGACCAGAAACAAGCCCATAGAAGAGTTCAGATCTTGGCAATATGTTTAGCCTATTCCATAAAATCTAATTTTTAAATAAAAAGTCTAGATTAGAATGTGGTTTTCTTGGCCAGAATGGATTTTGTTGACTTTTTTTTTTAAAGATTGTATTTTATTTTGACAGACACAGCGAGAGAGAAAACACAAGCAGGGGAGCAGGAGAGGGAGAAGCAGGGTCCCCGCGGAGCAGGGAGCCCAATGCGGGGCTCGATCCCAGGACCCTGGGATCAAGGCAGACGCCTAAAGACTGAGCCACCCAGGCGCCCCAGGATTTTGTTGACTTTAAACATAGTTTATATCATTCACCTAAATATTTGAACATCAGCTACCTCCCGAGTTCTTAAGATGCTGCCTCCATTGAATGGTGTTTCTTCAATCCTGTATTTGCGTAATAAAACCAGTTAGTAGAACAGCCAGTGAGTTTGCTCTGGGGGGCTATTCATCAAGGTTATAATGGAAGGAAGAGCACCTGGTAACATCGCAAAAGCGGACTTCATTTCCCTTTGTAATTACAACTGTAAAATAACTTCCAAAAACCCAAATTGCTATTGAGAACCAGATAAGGCAATTCTCACGTCTCCACCTCAGTGAGTGACAGTCTCATTTCTGCCTAATTGAGCAGCAGTCAATTGCTTTTTGTAGCCGAGGTGGTAGCGAGGGCTTGTTTGTCACTTGGGTGAACAGGTTATGATGGTGGGAGCAGCAGTATCCTCCCTCGACCTGCTGGTGCTCGTCTGGTAATTCCGCCCTCAGCTGTACAGACTGACTCGGCAAACAGTGCTCCTAGCGAGCGCTACTGTAACTTGCAATTTCTTAACGAAAGCAGAAAACAATCCCCGAGAGCAACTGCATTACACAGTATCTGTTCTAACAGCAGTCAATTACAAACAGCAAGAATTCCATAAATGGTCCCTCTTAGGCTGATATGAACAGATTGATTTTTTTTTCATTTGCTGAAAAATCTCAGCATTAAATTTAATCGATATTAGCATATGACACATCTAGATTAGACAATTGTTGGCCTTCACTATAAAATGCTGTCAATTACCCTCCTACATTCTCTTTCTCATTAAAAAAAAAAAAGGCTATTACTACAGAATAAGTGATTCTAGGCTAAGGGACAGCAGCTGTTTAATTTTTGTCTTAAACTTAAAATTCTGGTCAGACTGCATTTCAAAAATCAAACTCACAGTTAACCATATGTGGAGAACTATTTAAGGTAGAACAAAACATGCATGTATATGTTTCTTAAATAAAAAACAATGACCTGTTACGAAATGTTTATTATTAATCTCCTTGAATCCCAGCTGCACTGTGTTCCAGCTCAGCATCCTTGGCGAGCTCCTTAGCCTCGCCACGGCTCAGTCTCTTCAGTTGTAAAGGGGTACGACTAGCTCCTGTCTCATAGGCTGGTGGTTGGAACTAGATAATATTTATATCGATGGAAAGCGCACAGTACACTGCCTGGTATTACTGTAGTAGGCACTTAAGCACGTGTTTGCTATTATTATTACTGCACATTTCCACTCATTAAAAACTCTTAATTACAACCATTGAGCCATGTGATGCCCAGGAGGATAAATGTATTCTTTAGTCTCCCTAATTTGGTTTAGCTCCTACTGAGCCTGTAGACAGTTCCTCTGAGGAACTTGGCTGGAGGAACAGAAAGGAAGAGGAGTGAGGTGACGAAGGTGGTGCAGGGACCGGCCACCTTCTCCAATGAGGGCCTTAGTCTAGGGCAGGGACACGTAAGCCCAGAAGGAGGAGAAAAGGACTAGAGAAAGTGAAAACATGAGTAAGCCGAGGTCTGCTGACGGAGCTCGCTGGACAGTCTTGGTTTTGCCTCAGAGCGGTTCCCGGCACTGGGTGCCGATCAGAATATCGCAGGGTGCTCTGCAACCCGTTCCACCCAAATCGCTGGGGCTGGGACCCAGGCATCCATATTCCTCAGGCTCCCCAGGGGACTCCAAGGCGCAGCCAGGGCTGAGAACCACTGCAATGAAAAATGAGGGAGAGGGAGAGGCGGCATGTTGTGTGAATCCCCAGTGGAGAAATTTCCTACTGCTGCTGTGGTGGGGAATTCCCCAGGGAGTGACTAAGGCGATGAATAAGTAAGTGTCCAGCCATAATGATGGACCACCTGAGGTTAAACAGCACGACTCTGGAGAAGACTTCATTGTCATGGTTTCTTGGCTGTCTCAGTTGAGGTTCCCTTGGTCTGTGAAAGGTAGAAACACTCTGGCCGGCGTGTGAGAGAGCAGGAATTCATTGGAAGGATGTGGGGGTGAGTCAACAGGGGCCATGAGAAGTGACAAAGCCTGGGCAATGCTCGGGGCCTCAGCAGCAAGAGTCAGGGGCCCTCTCCCCAAAGTTCTGCCACTAAAGGTTCAACTCAAGGGCTCCATTTCAATGGCAACTTCCTGGGAGAGAGAAGAATGCACCCACGCGGGCCAGTAGTCTGTTCCTAGACTGATCAACTACATCCAGGATGCAAAGACTCGCAATGGCTGGCGGCCCACCCCTGTGTATTGGGTTGGGGGCAGCTCCCAAGAATGGGGAGCATAGTGAGTCTGACAGACACGCCAAGAGGGGTCCTGACTCCATTTTTCTCTAACAACACTTGACATCTTAGCAGTGGGAGTAGAGAAGACCAACTCTGAGAGTCTCCAGAGCTGTACCTTGTGAAGGCAGGCAGGGCAGACTGATTGCCATTGGTCAGGAGCAAGGGCAGCTGTACAGCTGGAGATGAACCGTGACAATGAGGAGCAGTGATTGCAATGGGAGTGAACACCACGTAGGGATTATGAGCCTGTACAGCCCTACACCCCTTACCTGCATTCCTAACCGCACTTCATCCTCACAACAACCCTCTGAAATGGTACCGTTATTATCCCCATTTTTCAGATGAGGAAACTGAGGTGCACTGTAATTAGGTCCCTTACTCAAGGTCATACAAACCCAGACAGTTAGGGTCCAATGTTCTTCTGTGTTACAGATCGCCAGACTTGTCTGAAAAGCGAGGAAATCCTGGTGATGATTATTGAGAGTGCAGCCCAGGAAAAATAGAGTGATAATGATATGATGGGGGAACTGAATCTGAATTCAGAGTCTTGGAGGGAGGACAGTTCTGAAGAAGAACCTGTTGTTGGGTGGCCGAGATGAGTGTTAAGAAAGTAGACATGAAAATTTTTATTTAAAATGACTCCATCAGGTGACCCTTATTCTAACCATCCTGTAATTATCACAACTTCATCTAGCTGGTGCTCTTGTCATTCCATGGGTGGACTTTTTTATTGTTGACGTTTTGTCCTTCCTAAGACTGGAAGCTTCTTGAGGGCAGGGATTACCTTAGTTGGTGCTCCAGAGATGTTCTTTTGTGGATCTGAATTGAGAGTGTATTTCCGTCCATTTTCTTTTGCTGGTGTGGAATAGTTAGCTCAATGTAAGAGATATTTACTAACCAAGAAATTCTTCCCTCCATGTTTCATGTTCTATTTGTGCTGTCCAACTGTTCCTGCAATGATTCACTGCCATTGAGACTGTGGTTTAATTATGCAAAATGTGACAGATCATTTGAAAGTTGTTAGTTGCCGAGGAAGCACATTTGTGATGTGGGAAAAGAAAAGCCTTTGCATTTTGCTAAGTTTCATATCCTCTATGAACATGTTTTAGTGAGAAAGAACTTAAGTTCTAAATGATTACCCTGCAGATTTATGAAATATCTCCACTAGATGTGACAATGAGAATGCAGTCTCCAGCAGTGAGAAAGAAAATGGTATCCTTGGAGACCCTGCCTCTATTACCAGTGCAAGGTATGTAAATGCCTTACCTCCCGTCAGCACCCAGACCGCATCCACACTGTTGTCTTTTCCACACCTCAGTCGAACACTAAGGTAATCCTGCCTGCCTTCAGCTTACCTGTGCTGGGAGGTGTGCACTCTGGGACTCAAACACCTTTGGGGATTACAGGATCAGAGCTAAGTTTATTCACACTAAGGGAATTAGTCTATGACTCAGTCTGTTGACAGAGCCACCTTCCAATATGCAATGACACAATCAAATGTGCCAGAATGTTTTGTTCCTCAAAGTGCTGTGACCAACAGTATCGGCATCATCTGAGAAATGCAGCATCTCATTTAGAAATGCAAGCTCTCTGGCCCTGCTCCAGACCTACTGAGGCAAAATCTGCATTTTTTTAAAAGATTTTATTTATTTATTTGACAGAGGGAGTCACAGCGAGAGAGGAAACACAAGCAGGGAGAGTGGGAAAGGGAGAAGCTGGCTTCCTGCTGAGCAGGGAGCCCGATGCGGGGCTCGATCCCAGGACCTTGGGATCATGACCTGGGCCGAAGGCAGATGCTTAACGACTGAGCCACCCAGGTGAACCCAAAATCTGCATTTTAACAAGATCCCCAGAGATTCGTATGCACATTAAAGTCTGAGAAGCACTGAGAAAATACACTGATCAGTCAAGAGTTCTTTAAGGGCAGATTCTGTGCCCAGTATAGTTAGTGGGAGCTCAGTTATTTGTTGTATTACATTGAGGGGCTTATAAATGCCAAGGCACACATTTATGAAACTATTGGGGCTTCTGGAGAATGCAGAGCAGCTGTAGTATAAGAGCAAAGCAAGGAAGTCTCTTTTGTTCACTTCTTCAATGGGTATTTACTGAGTACCTGCCATGTGCCAAGTACTGTTCTAGGTACTTGGGTATAGTGATGAGCAAGACACACCAATGCCTGCCCTCACAGAGATTCTCAGGGACACAATAAACGAGCAGTTATCAAACCAAAGGTGAATAGGGTCTCTTTGGTTATTGGATACTGGAAACTTAACCCATTCATTGCTAAAAATTAAGATAGCCACATTATTTTCCATTTGTTCTTCCTCATTTTTTTTCTCTCTCCATATGTGAGAATGGAAATAGGCATGATTTTTAGTCATTATCCTTATGGGCAGCAATGCTACTTTCAGGTGTGTTAAAAGTCTAGATCAGGAGTTCATAATTGTTCTTTCCTACCTTTAATGCTTCTCAGCTTTATGGCTTTATTTAAGGTCCATCACTTGCCCCATATAAACAGATGACCACTCTCACTTGTACCATCTCAGGATGTTCCTTCTGTAACAGTGGGATATCTGACAGTCACAAGAAAGGAGATATTTACTTTAAAATGTCCTTTCCTTTTTTCACATTACCTTCCAGATTGGAGGACCCTCAAATATTTTGCTTGAATTGAACAAACGCATTTTTACTGTTGAAAGTATGTCACCTTTTTCTTGGGTGAGAAGGCATGGTGGGAGAGGAATCACCTAGCTTTGGGGGAGCTCCTAATATCCTTACATGAATTATTTTTCTGCATAAACTAGCTAGTGAGAGGGGTTTCTCTTGTCTGCAGCTGAGAACTCCAACACGGCTATCTATTCGGTTGTTGTTTTTTTTAATTATTTTATGTTAGTAATTCTCAAGCTTTTTGGTTTTGAGATCCCTTTACTTACTTAAAAATTGAGACTTCCAAGGAATTTTTGTTTATGTATATTTATCAATATACTGTATTATATCTTAAGATATTAAAAATCTATCTATTAATTCCTTTAAAAATAATGAGCCCATTCTACATCAACATTAATAACATATTTGTATAAAAAATTACACAATTTCTAAAATGAAATATTAATGGGAAGAATAACATTATTCTTTTTATTTCAGTAAGCCTCTTTGATGTCTGGATAAATAGAAGTCAGCTCCATTTCATATCTTCTACATTAATCTGCTGCAATATGTTGTTTCGGTTGAAGTATATTTAAAAAACTAGATTTACGCAGATATTAATAGCCTTTCAGATAATTGTGGACATTCTTCTTTGCTACTATACCAAAACTTGACAAGTAGCACTTTCTTACATATTTGCAATATGGAACCTAAAAACCATTATCAATGAACTTTTCATATGCTGTTAGATTAAAATTCATTGAGATCTCTTTCAGTTTGATTAGATCTTTCACCCACGCATGATTTTGAAACATCACATATTGGTCATTTGGAAAATATGCATTCAACATTTCATTATATAATATTCAAAAATCATATCCATTATTATTTCTAATCTTATCAGAGAATTCTTTTTAAATATTGTGAAGCTGTCAAGCTCCAGGAGAAAACACAGGTTTTTCTAAAATTCTGATTTTCACCTGAGAGACCACATTTTATCATTGGCAACAAATACTGTCACTCATTTTCCTTGAAGTAGCTGTCTCAATTTGTTCACTTGCAAGAAGTCTGCAGAAGTCCCAAGTCTGACTAATCATAGCTTGTTTATTTTTCTTTCAAGTCAAAAATGGTATTCCATGAAAAAAGCAGTTAGTTCATCTTACAACTCAATTGTACAGGTGCTTTTCCTCAAGACCATCATTCTACTTAATTATGCAGAAGGGCTTTATGTGAACTTTTCATTTCATCACACAGAATATTCAAAGGATGTGTACTCAAGAGTTGAGATTTAAGAAAACCAATAATTTTCACTGCATCATCAAATGACATTCTTAAGAAAAACCAGCTTTTTTTTTTCTGTAATGCATGGTGGTGGTGGTCAAAACTATAATGACTATTCATATAATTTGGTGCCACTCCATGGATACCTATTATTGCTTTTGTACCATCAGTGCAAATGTCAACACAGTGCAAAAGGCAAATAAGAGCTTAATATTATTAGAGAAATAATTTTGACCTTGCAGATCCCTTGAGAAAAAGGACTTGGAGACCCCCAGGAGTTGTAAACCACATTTTGAAAACTGCTGATCTATATAAAATGCTTAACACAAAGTTGTGAGGTAGTAAGGGCTTAATAAATAACTATTATTAGCTTGTAAATGGAGGATGAACACCAAAAAAGCCAAGAACACTTACGGAGAATATTCTTCTCCCTACCCCTACATATAAATGATTAATGTTATAGACTGAATTGTGTCCCCCCAAAATTCATATGTTGAAACCCTAGTCTTCAATGTGACTGTATTTGGAGAGAGGGCCTTTAGAGAGGTAATTAAGGTTAAATCCAATAGGACTGATGTCCTCATAAGAGGAGTAAGGGACACCAGGGGTGCACATGCACCAAAGAAAGGCCATATGAGGACATGGTGAGAAAGCAGGTGTCTATAAGCCAGGAAGAAAGTTCCATGAGAAATCAGCCTTGCCAGCACCTTGATCTTGGACTTCAAGTATCCAGAACTTGAGAAAATTAATTTCCGTTGTTTAGCCACTCAGTTTGTAGTATTGTGTTATGGCAGCCTGAGCTAAGACGGTTAAGCACAAGATACTTGGTAATCATCATGGAACAGGCTTCCAGCCTGAGCCAGGTTATCTGTACACTCCCACACTCAATTGCTTTAATACATAGTAGAGCTTCTCTTCACCAACCTGCTGGGTTAACTGCCATTATATCACTTAGGATTCTTTTAGTCATAAGTAACAGAAAAGTGTCTTAAACCAAAGGAAACCCAACCCAAAGTACCTTAAACTGAAAGAACAAGAAGTCTGAAAGTGGGATGTCTCCTGTATTGATAACTCAGAGGCTCACGGACCCAAGGATTTTCCATCTTTCTACTACACGGCCTTATGTCAGTGGTTACCCTATATGGCAGCAAAATGGGTGTAGAAGTCCCAGGCGTCAGAAGCAGACTCTAAGATCTCTAGCAAAAAAAGATGTTCTGGAATTCTCTTACACTGTTGGTGGGAATGTAAACTGGTGCAGCCGTGCTGGAAAGCAGTATGGAGGTTCCTCAAGAAGTTACAAATGGATCTACCCTATGACCCAGCAACTGTGCTACTAGGTATTTATCCAAAGAATACAAAAACAGTGATTCTAAGGGGCACATGCACCCCAATGTTTATAGCAGCAATGTCCATGATAGCTAAACTATGGAAAGAGCCCAGATGTCCATTGATGGATAAAGAATATGTGAGATACCCCCCCCACACACACACACACTCAAATATTACTCAGGCATCAAAAATAATGAAATCTTGCCATTTGAAATGATGTGGATGGAACTAGAGGGTATTATGCTAAGCGAGATAAGCCAGTCGGAGAAAGACAGATACCACATGATTTCACTCATATGTGGAATTTAAGAAACAAAGGGGAAGAGAAGGAAAAATAAAATAGAATAAAAACAGAGAGGGAGGCAAACCATCAGAGACCCTTAACTCTAGGAAACAAACTGAGGGTTGCTGGAGGGGAGGTGGGGGGCGGAATGGGGTAACAGGGTGATGGGTGTTAAGGAGGGCACTTGATAGAATGAGCACTGGGTATTATATGCAACTGATGAATCACTAAATTCTACCCTTGAAACTAATAATACACTGTATGTTAACTAAATTGAATTTAAATAATTAAAAAAAGATGTTCTTATCCAGGCATCTCTCTTATGGGCAAGAAAAACCTTTTCCATATCCCCCCCCCATGCACCATCCCAACTTCCGCTCAGGTTTCACAGGCCAGGCCTGGGATACATGGCTGTGTTGATGCCAATCATGGACAGGAGGGCTGAAACCACCAAACATGACTCCCTTCCCAGGGTCTAGAATGGGTCCAATGTCCTCTGATAGATTATCCAAAGGGAAAAATAAAGGGCTGTTTTGTGGCTTCCTCCAGATTCTGGTGTATATTTATGATCATGCTCTCATAAGCTTGTAACTGTGTCAACCAACTGAGCCACCCAGGCGCCCAGCTTGTAATTGTGTCATAACGTCTGCACTTCAGACCCTTTCGGATGCTTTAGCAATGACTACAGGGTGAATCAAGGCACACTGCCAACAGTGAGTCCAGATGACCTTGCCCTTTTTATAGCTGCTATAGGGAAGAGGCACTCTCCTGGTCAGGGCCTGCTATTCTGTCCCTGAAGCCCCTTCATCTTCCAATTTGCTCCCTTGAGTAAGAAAGTACAAATGTTATGGTTCAAACCGTAGCAACTGCTCTCCCTGTCCCGTCCACATCCCTCCCATCTCACCATGTTAGTGTGCTCCAAGAACAAGGACAATGTCCTACTGCTAGCACCTGTGTCCCCAAGCCCTAGAGCTCTTTCTGGAACTATGCAAAGCTCTCTGCCTGGAAGTGACCCTTCCTCCAGCTGCTCTTAACCAACCACTGCCTGGAGTTGGTGCCTCAGCACCCTGGTTTAGCTGCCATCTGGTGGGTTAGTTCTGAGTTGTGTATCGTGGATTCAGCTCTAGTCACTCACTGTGACAGTTGGTTTAATTACTCACCCTTTTTTGGCCACTCTCTCTGTATTGCTTCCCTTCTCCCCAGTGTTCCCTGCCCCTCCCAAAGAAATTACTTGCATTTGAATCTTTGCCTCTCTGTCTACCTCTGGGGAAACTCAAACTAAGACACAAACTGTCCTATATTATATAAATCAAGCTGGGCTTAGCCTAACCTAAGTTTCAACTCCATCCTGAACCATGAAAGGTAAGAGGAATTTGAACCAAACTGGGCATATGGCCTGAACACATCTCTTGGGTGCTGGTGTCAGAATGAGTTTTGAACCTGCTGTTCTAATTTTATGAGATCTCTTTTAAGAGAGTTGTCTTACCATGGTGTCTTCATTAAACAAGCCTGCTAGGAGGTCCAGGACCTATATTTTATTTTGGGGTAAAGGTGCTGGGATCCCCAGAGACAAATAAAATGACTTCATGTTTACAAGGACAAATAAATACTCTGCAAGCTTAGTACGTACGAAAACTGAAAACAGAGAAGAAATCAAAGATGGGAGTAGCTCAACACTCTTATCTTTAGGAACATGGACTCTGGCTCGTGTCTGACCTATAGAAAGATTTGAGAGAGTGTTCCCCTGGCTTTTGACTAATTAAGTGTAAGAAAAAATCTAAAGTCAATAATAGAATGTTGTAAATGCAGAAGGAAGAAAATCTTTAAAACCTCTTTATGTGATATTTGTCCAATTTCCGTTTCTACCCATTGTTTTCTGTGTCTCACCAAGCTAAGCGTACTCATCGTTAGGCATTTTTTACAGCAGTTCTTCACCCTCTGAAGTGTGTTCCCATACATTTTATCAGTTTTTCCTCACAACAGTGGTAGGTTAAGTCAATATCATTTTTCCTGTTTGAGGAAGAGAAAAGCAAGGCAAGCAAGAGGGGAAATATCATTGGCTCAGGTCAAACAGGAAGCTACTGCCAAGAAACATTGACTGACCTGTCCGCCTGTGGGTAAGGAACCTCTGGGCCCTACCTCTGTAAACAAGTTCAAACAAGGCCAGGTACCAGGCAAAAAAAACTACTAAATTGGAAAATAGAAATCCTTAAAAAAAATTTAAAAAACTATCGCTACATTAGTGACATGGATATTATTTAGACCCTTGGGATGCCAATTTAATTTTCTCCTTGAAGTTCCTTCCCTTCATCTCTCTGTCTACCAGTTTCTCCCTAGATCAAACCCCAGCTCTTTCAGGAGGTTCTCCAAGACTATGTCAGCCTTCAAGAATCGGCCTCTCCTGTGTGCATCTGACAACACTTTGCCATCATCATATCACAAGTGTTTTGCTGGGCAGTGCTGTTTGCCTAGTCCCTTGCATGACCTCTGGCACACAATATAAGTTCAATATGTATTATTAAATAAATAAATCAATTTTTGTAACACACTGTGTGTCTGTCTGTCAGTGTCTGGGAAATGGTGGGGAGGGTCCAAACCCAGCCCTAGACCTAACTAACCAGCAAAAGCAGACAAAGTCTCAGGGGCAGTTAAGATATTCCTTGAAGAAAGACTAGGCTGCCATAATCACAAAGGGTCTTCTGGGGACCACAAAACCCTGTCACTTCCTGTACATTCCTGACAAGGTTAGTTCTATCTTTGAGATTCTGATTGTTCCTCACTGTCATAGCACTTGAAGATATTACAACTGAAGGCTCGCGAAGAAGCCAGTCCGCTCTTTTGACCATTTGACAGAAAGCTCTATTAGACTCGAGGCCATGGGAGATAAGGGCAGGCGAATGCTGCCAAGTGTCCTGTGCATGCTAGCACATCCGTGTCTGCACAGCTCACTTAGAGTAAACAGATTCAAATTCCTTTCTTTCCTTGATTCCTGGGTTCACATTTGGTCACTGTCTGTTCATTCACCAGTATCTCTTGAAGAGCTATCAGGTGCCAGGCACTCACCCTAGAACTAGATATATACAGCACATTTCCTTCCGTATCTCCAATGTTTCAGGTATTCTTCATAGTTTCTGGTCTACTGATAATGACTTATACCATCCCAGGGCTGTTTTATATTCTTTATGGTTATTATGTAGCTTTATTATAGATGATAATGACTACGTATAGACAGATGCTCCACGCAAATTTGACCTAGTTCTCCTGCATTATTCGTGGACCTTCCCTGTTGCCTAGTGGAGGAAAGGCAGCAGCAAACATACGTCTCCATGTTGGTTCTTCATTTCCGTATCCATGATAGGACAGTGCCACCACTTTCAGCAGTCACGTGCTAACCTCAGTCCAGATTCAACAGTTTCTTAGCTGGTCCTTCCTCCCCTTCTCCACCACCTACACTTCCCTCAGGGGCCTCCCTCTCATCCACTTGGCACACTCACATTGAATAAGATGAAGAAATCACCACGCTCGGTGCTTCTCCTCACTGAATGCTTCGTTAAAACCCAATAGGAAAGAAGTTTAGACTAAACAAATGCTCTCTTTCCTTTTCTCTGCCCCCCAATCCGTCTCTGTCAGCTTGATCGAGAAAATATGGCTGTTAATAGCCTACCGTGGAACGAACATTTGCATAACTGTTACCTCGGAGCCCATAACTTTGAGCTAATTGGCCGATGGTGATTAAAATGATTAAGTGATTGTAATTTATATGATTAACCAATTAAACCATTCTCCAGTGATTGGCTCAGGGTAGGCCTCGAGATGTGTACGCATCTCTCAGCATGAAGGCCGAGCTGAACAGTGTTAAATGTTCTTTCAAATGCTGACTTGTTCCTCTGACCAGCGGGGGTAAAATGTTTTACGTTGGGTAGCTGAATTTTATCATGTTAAATGAGTGGCTACCAAAACACTCAGTGCCTGGCATAAAAGAAGTGGGAGGCGGGGCAATGATTCTTTGAAGGGACAAGGTAGATGTGTTGCTCCCCAAAAAGATGACTGTGATTTGAAAGTAGCCCACATTCCACTAAAGTGAAAGAAAGACATGGTTAAAACTTAGAATCCGGGAGCCAAGTGGGCTGGTTCCAGCCCTGACTCTGCCAGTCACCAGCTGTGTTGTGTGATCAAGGTAGTTGACCTTTTCAACCTGTGGATTCCTCTCCTATAAATAATATCCTTACCAGGCTTTTAAGGTTATTATGAAAATCAGATTAGATTACGTATATTTTACTCCCAATAAATATTAGCTGCTCTTCTTATTGTTATTTGTTATGATTTTATTATTACCCCACTGAAATATAAACTCTAAAGACATTCTCATTTTTCCATCTCTGGTGTTCAGCATGGTGCCTGGCACATAACAGGTATCAAAAATATGTTTGACAACTGAAATAAAAATACTGAACACAGAGTAGTAAACTCTCATTGGGCACTTTTCTAAATGCTTTACATTCATTAACATGGGTAATCCCTGCAACCACTCCATGAGGTAGGTACTATTATCATCTTCTTTATTTTGGAGGTGAGGAAACTCAAGTAGAGAGAGGGACATTAACTTGCTCAAGGTCTCACAGCTGGTGAGAGGTGGATTTGAAAATGAGGCTGACGTTAAGGCGCCTCTGTAACTAACAAGTTAGGAGGATGTTTAGACATTTCCCCCAGCCACGGTAAAATGTCATTGCCAAATGGGAATAAGAAAATAATATGTCTCCTTGCATGGGCTGCCTGGGTGGCTCTGTCAGTTAAGCGTCCGACACTTGGTTTCAGCTCAGGTCATGATCTTGGGCTCGTGGGATCCAGCCCCACGTTGGGTTCTGCCCTGGGTGTGGAGCCTGCCTGGGATTCTCTCTCTCCCTCTCCATCTGCCCCTCCCCCTACTTGCTGTCTCTCTCCCTCTCTCTCTCTCTCTAAAAAAAAAAATAATAATAAATCTTTTTTAAAAAAAGAAAAGAATATGGTTCCTTCCATCTAGTGGAAAAAAAAACTGGGTTCATTTGCCTGGTGACACATTTTAGGGACTTGATAAATTTGGCAGATGCAATAAGCAAGAAATAACTTGAGTTCTCAGAACCGACAAGGCAGGTAGGTTACAAAGCAGAAATTGAACATACTCTTTTTAATCTGTTAGGTAAACTCATATTCACTGTGATTCAGCATATGTCCCACCCCAACCCCCACTCCATGTGCCTTCTACCAGCAACCACTTTACTCCCCCTGTGCCCCGGGCCAAACACATCCCCTTCCTCCCAAGACTGCCCAGGTTTTTGGCCATTGGTAGATCAGAAAGACTCTGCTGGTGGCCAGACTGCTGGCTGTTGGTTTTCGGGCTATGAGTTGCTAGAAAGTGGAAAGAGAGGCAGGTAATTGGTGTCCCTATTCTGGGAGCTGCGGCCAAAGGCAGCTACTTGTGAGTGTTTTTCCCCCGGGCTTCTTCTAGTTATTTATGTCAGCATAACAAAGATAGTGAGTATTTTACTTCTGTTTAAAGGATAACGTTCAGTTATGCCCTAGCTCCTCCCGGGGACGGACGAGGGGTACGGTACGGCCGCTGCTACTTCCTGCCCTACGTGTGGGCATGAGGCGAGCTGGGATCGCCCTCGGAACCCCACTCTACCAGTTCCACAGTCATGTGACTCAATTCACTTTCTTCTTCTGACTCTTCACCTCCTCTTCTTTTTATCCCCAGTCTTCCTAGCCCCGCCCTTTGTTCTCTCCTCTCGCTTCCTTGCTCCTTTCCCCCATTTCTTGAACCGGGATACTTCACACACCTATTTTCATGGCACAAACATCACTGTTCCTTGTGATGAATACAGCCATTCAACAGTGATAGGTGCACGTATGTCTCCTTTAAGAACTCCCACGGTGTGGACGCTGCAATGTTTATTGTTGACCCGGCACCAGAATTAATTCCACTACCTTTCACCATCGGTTCTTGCTGTTATGTTGGTGTGACTTTACCTAAGTTGTTATTTTTTAAAGTTTTTTTTCCTTAAAACATTAATGCGTTTTCATATTAGAAATTGTATAGAATACTGAAAAGATGGGAAAATAAAAATCACTTTGGCATGTTTCCTAATATTTTTCTTTCCTTGAAATCTTCCTCTACTGCAAAAAAAGTGGAAAAAATATTTTCTAAACCTGAAAGACAATGCTCCGAGTGTATGCTTGCAGGAGGGGTGGGTTTTGGAGAAAGCCCTCTGTGATTCCCTGGGCTTGGAGCTATTTGACAAGTTCAAATTATGCCTGGATCCCCACAGCACTAACCTCTCGATTTCCTGATCTTTCCCAGTGTTTAGGAAAGCATCTCTGGCTATTGCATGGGAGAGAAACTCAAGCTCTGGACTTGGCAGGTCAAAGCTACTCAATTCATCTCTAAATCTTTACAAATCCAAGAATTTCCCTTAAGTCATCATTCACTCTGAAGTTGTCCATTGGTTTTGTAAAGGAGAGGAAAGAAACTCACTTTGGTTAAACATCAGCTCCTATGAAACCAAGCATTGAAAGGGGGCAGAGTCCATAATTGATTTTCTGACAGGTTATAAAATATTAAAAGATGGGAAAGTTTTAAAACTAATTTTTAGGTATCCATCTGAAGCCATGTCCAGTTGGCCTGCAGGATCAATGAAACAACATTACATAGAAATGCTGAACTCATACTCTCCTGGCTAATCTATATTTCAAAGATGAGACTGAGCTCTTAAATGACCTACACACAGAGTGAGCTGATCCCCAGCTTAAGCCTCCCATTTGGAACGTTGGTTGTAAAGATGAACTATTTCAAGGAAATGAAATGTCATCGTATCCCTGAAGCCCTGGCCTGATGGCGAGGTGGGAGGGAATTCACACAAACCATGTAAAACTGGGCAAGTAAAAGATCTTTTTGTTGATTCAATGTCAACTTCTTGGAATGATTTTGGGCTTCTTATCTGACGCATTCTGGTTTACCTCTCGCTTTGCGGGGAGGCCTGGGAGACAGCCTTTATTAACCCTGGATATTGCCTGGAGGAGGGCATGAAAATTTGTCTGACCTGATGTGCACACAAGGTCTCTCCTAGGAAGAATGAAGGTGTTTGTCAGTTTGCCAGCAGGAAGGCCCACTCGAGGAGGAGCACAGTGTTTCAGGAGTAAAGTGTGAACCAGGGTTGTGGCCTTAGGGGCTCCCAGTCCTTCTGCAAGTGACCTTGAAGCAAAGGGAAAAGTTCTAGCCTGAGGTAAATTTGGATGTGGATTCCATCTCAGCATTCCTAACAACTACCTCTTTTCCTTACCTCAGAGGCCGGGCCTCCCTGAGATGCATTCCATCCTGTAAATGTCTTAACTTAGGCCTCTCAAAAGGTTCTCCAAGACACTTAGGCATCTCACTGACCTCTCTGTGACCTTGGGGACCCCTAACACTTGGGCAGAGTAAGTGAGCTCTTTCTTCCTTTCTCCCAACCCTCCACTCCTCCTCCCCCACCTCTTATCCGACCCCTCCCTTACCCTGGCCCCATGGCCATAAGCGCCTTGAAAGCAGGAACTGGGCCTAGTTCATTCTTATTCCTAGAACCACTGTTAGCACCTGGCACCATGACCATCTGACCTATATTTAGTTATTTATTTTTGAGCTCCCCATCTAGAATATAAGCTCAGTGAATGCAGAGCTTTTTGCCAGATTTGTTTACATCTCAATCCCCAGGGTCTAGAAGAGTGCCTAGCACATAGTTGGTGCTCAGCAAACATTTGCTGGATGGATGGATGGATGGATGGATGGATAAATGGATGGACAGACAGATAAGCTGAGACAATGCAGTAGCAGAAGCATGATCAAGGTGCTATGGGAATGTATGTCTTGAAACAATGTTTTGAAAGGATTGAGAAGAATGTTGGGAAAAACTTAAAGAGATGCAATTGAAGCTGGACTTTAAAGGAGAAGTAAGTCTTTGCTACCTAAAAGTGAGGAGAGAGAACAGAGGCAGAGGGGAGAGTGTGATCAGGGCAAGAAGGCATGACCTTGTTTGGGACGCACAGACCGAACGGGGAGGCTGGAGCCTGAGGTCGAGGCAGTGCACCGTGGACATGAGAAAGGTTGAGGCCGGACTGTGAGGGGTCTGAAATATTGTGATGGGCATTAGGATTTTATTCTGTAAGACTGTCGAAGTCTTTGAAAGAGAAGAGTAACAGCATCAGGTCTCAGAGAAACCATGTGGAGGACGCATAGGGTGTGGCAGGGGGCAGACTGGTGGCAGGCAGGCCAAAGAAGAGGGACTCACGGTGCATGGGCATGTGGCAGGAGATGGGTGGGAGGCAACCTAGAGTTCCACCATTTACACCTGGAGCACAGGAGGGGCTCGCCAAAGAGTGGCTAATGAGCACCGCTGAATGGTGCTCAGGTTGCTCGAGTTTATCTTAAATACATGAATTTTCAAACTTAATTCAATTCACATTAGGTCACTGGTTTTTTTTTTAATGTTGTTTTTTAAGATTTTATTTATTTTTGACACAGAGAGAGTGTGTACAAGCAGGGGAAGCAGCAGGCAGAGGGAGAGGGAGAAGCAGGCTTCCCGCTGAGCAGGGAGCCCAATGCGGGGCTCCATCCCAGGACCCTGGGATCATGACCTGAGCTGAAGGCAGACGCTTAACCGTCTGAGCCACCCAGGCGCCCCAGGTCACTGGTTCTTAATGGGGGTGACTTTGCCCTGTGGAGACATCTTTGATTCTTGCAGCTTGGAGGTGGGGGGGGGTACCGCTGGCATCTACTGAGGAGAGCCCAGGAATGCTGTTAAACATCCTACAATGCACAGCTTGCCCCCACAGCAAAGACTCATCCAGTCCAAAATGTTAATGGTGACGAGGATAATACAATTGATACAAAAATTAATAGATTGGAGGTAGTGGGTCCAGGAAATGTGTGTTTTTGCTCTGGGGCAGGCAAGACCTTAATCCAAGAACGACTCCTTTGAGTCATTTAGATGCCCAGAAGACTTCAGAGTTGGGGTGACAGAGGCACTGGCTGATGTACATCTGACCTCGAACGCATTACTTATAATTCAGTGGGTGCCAACAGAAGGCAATATTAAAGAGACAACATAGGTAAAGGGGCCAGCCAACATCGTGCCTGTCACAGGGTGGCATTCCATAAATGCCAGTACTGTCCCTGCTTTTGATAAGTTGTCCTGATATTTCTTCCTAATTCCAATCCCAGTCGTTCCAAGAAGCACGTCCCCATGTGTCTACTCAAGCATCCCCTTCTCTGTGTGGTCTTTCTTGGCTGTCCTATCTAAAACTGAAGCCCACCCCATACATACTTCCTATCCCCTTCTCTATGATATGTTTCCCATCTGACATACTCCTATTTTGCATATGTGTTTCCGGTATGTGTCTCTGTACTAGAATGTAAGTTCTAACAGGGCCAAGGTCTCGGTCTGTCTTGTTCTGGCCATGTCTTAGCACCCAGAGCAGAGCCTGGCATAAGGCAAATGCTCGATAAATATTTGTTATAGAAATGAAACAAATCCCAGTTCCCAATAGCCAGAGAGAGTTGCTCTGATATGCTATGTGAGGGTTTGCATTTTTCTACGGCTCATGTACAATGAATGTTTTGTGAGCGGCAAGAGAAAGTTCTATGAACTGCTGAGGCCACTTTTTCTCCTGAAACGAGGCAAGTTGTTGTGGCCTGTATGGCTCCAAATTCTTCTATATGTGAAGGAAAGACGTTCAAGGCCAATTTTGCTTACTCTCCCTGCACTCTCACCGGATCGCTCTGCAGGAAGGTGGGCCATCAGACCCTATCAGCGCTGCCGGGCTCATAATCAGATTTTAATGACTGTCTGCTTCCCTTCCTACATGTTTATAGTCCTCAGCGCTCCGATTAAGTTTTTGGTCTCACAAGATAGTTAAAAGCCCACAATTTGCGCTGGGTGTTTTATTTTTTCTAAGTTAAGTGAGTAGGTAAATGTCCCTTTGATCTTCCCACCGTGGATGAGAGCTGTTTGGGTTTTTAAGGCCCTCACCAATTATATGAAATGGACACAGAATTGGGTTGGAGGCTGGCCTTCTGGGTGGCTCCCAAGTCCCTCAACGGTTTTTATTCTTTCTCCTCCTGTCTCCCCCACCTCCCCGGGGCCGAAGGAACCGAGGAAAAGGAAGCAGCAGGTGGCTCTGGAAGAAAAATGAACTTTCTGGAGCCCGTGTTCCAGGAGGTCAGCTGCATTCCTCTCACCTTTGAGGGGGTACGTTGCCTGTGGTGGGGAAAGTGCACAGCTTAACTTGCCCCCCCTCACCCCCGGAAGGAGTCTGGTAAAGCAGCTCCACAGGCAGACCAACCAGGAGCAGACAGTCGCAACCATCTGCTGGGCGGGATTTAACAGCTGAAATGATCTCTTGTCACTTGCACTTATGCCAGCAATTATGTGTGCAGGAGGGATGAGGAACTTTGGGCCTCAGTGAGAAGGGAGGGGACCACGGGAGTCTCACACAATTCTTCCGGGCTCCCCGTTGTGTCAGGATTGAAATATGAACGCCATGCTGGCTGGTGACTTCTTTGTGGCACATACACATTATCTCACCCATGCCACAACTAAGTCACATGCAATAACACTTCATTATTTTAATTAAGCTTGGTGCAAGAGTAATCATCATTGCCATCAGTATCAATCATCAGTAATTTTTCCGATTATGGCCGTAAGTGGTGACAGTCCATGTTGACAATAAATGATCACGCCTCTGGTTTGAATTGACACTTCATTGGACTTTGTGAGGTTGCTCCAAACACTCCTGGGCTTGCCATGTAAAGAACTATTTATCTATGACAAAAGCTGGGTCTATCTGATATTTGTTTTTGCTTCCCAAATGGATAAGTTCATAATATTTGCAAAATTCATCAAGGTAGATGACAGCCACGGAGTCCAAAACACATTTAGAAAGAAGTTATATGCTCTTAGCTCAGGGCTGTGGCATCACGGCCATTCCCCAACCTGTCCTAAATGTGTATGCGTTGAGTTATGGCTCTTTCTTCCGAATGGACATGGGAAATGAAGTCGTTTCGATTGCAAAATGGCTCTTGGCTGTTTCCTATTTCTAAGTGGGAGCGGGAGGAGAGGAATCTGAGGGCAAACAGCTCCACCTCCCTTTATAACTGGCCCTTTCTGGCCTCCGACATGATTGAAATTCTTCAACATCTAAATAAGACTCCTCCTGAGCAACAATAGCCTAGTTGCTTATTATTCTTGTTACTGCATTTCCATGGTTTAAAGCACTCCCTGGTCTCAACCATTTGTGCTACAAATAATTTTAATTGAGCCGAGAAACCCTTGACATTTTAGAAATTACCTTCTATTTATAAGACTTTAAGAGGAACCTTCTTGGCAGTCCTGACCTCTGCGTGATTTGGCCTTTTTCCCCCTACTTTGAGTTTAGTATTTTTTTTTTATTTTCATTGAACCAAATTACTTTCATTCCTAATTTAATTTTGCAGTAGCAAATAAAAAGCCAATTTGATGTATCTGTAAAATCCCACACAGGCTATGAAATATGAAGGCTCCTTCGACTCACACATATCAGGGAGCATCTGAAGTCCATTCCATTAAGGTTGACAAAATGAGTTCTGGGAATATTACTAATGATGAGGGTCTAAAAATGGAGGCTGTCTCGGATCTTAAAATATCCTTTGGGGTTCATGAAAGTTTTCTGAGCAGTGAAAATTTTAATTTTTGTTATTTATTTTCTCCAGCTATCACAAATCCTACTGATGTAAGCCTTGTTGAGATGAATTTCATTTTGATACAAATAATAAAATACTGTACACTTGTATAGTACTTTCACATTTATTGCTTATTTTATCTTCAAAAGAACTCATTCATTCATTTAGTATTTATAGACCACTTACTATGTTCCAGGATCTATTCTAGGTACTCTGGATACCCCAGTGAACAAAGCAGCTCATGGAATTTATATTTTAGGGAGAGACAAGTAAAAAACAAATGAATGAACAAAAATATGTTTGTTGGGTGTTCAATGTTGAACGGTGCAAATTGGAATTGTAATATAAAATAAAAACTAAGCAGGAAGGGGAATAGGGAATGCCAGGGCGGGAAGACCCCACTGGTAAGATGACATTTGAGAGAGATCTGGAGTTGCTAAGGGCAGGAACAGCCTTGCAGGCAGAGAGAACAGCAAGTACAAAGGCTCCGAGTCAAGAACATGAAAGAGTATTGGGTGTAGAGCAGAATGAGCCAGAGAACTAGTGGTCAGATGGAAGCAAGAATCCCATCATGGAGGACCTTGAAGGCATTGTGAAGACTTGACTTTTTCCCTGATGAGCTGAGGACTCTGGAGGGTTTTGAGCACAGCAGTACATGGTCTGCCTTATGCTTGGAAGGACCAGTCTTATGGCAGCATAACAATAGGTTCGAGAGAGGGCAAAGGCAGGAGGGAGACTAGTTAGGAGACCATGACATTCACCACGGAAAATATAAAGAGTGGGTTGAACCAAGATGGTAGCAAGGGAGGTGTTGAGAAGCAATCAGTTTCTGGATATGGAAATGAAGAAAGGAGAATAGTATTTAGTCCCATTTTAGAGTGAGAAACCTCAGTCTCAGAATAATTGACTTTCTCAAGAATATGGAGCAAGTGTGTGACAAAATTGGGTTTGAAACCAGACCTGTTGGTAGGAGTCCCTCCATAGCACCCTGTGCAGACCACCTGCCACTGAATACAGCCCAAATAGCCACCCATCTTGGAGTTTCTGCCTCAGAGCTGTGGTCATGTTCTCATTAACATAATAAATCAGGAATCAGGAAGAGCAAGAGCACTCCAGTTCCCCGATACCTGCACAACTAATGCTACCTGACAAGAAGCAGGGTGGAGCCTGATGAATGGTTGGGAGGAGGAGGAGCATTTGCTTCTAGGGGAGGAGAGGCGCTCATTAGCGACCTAGTGGCTTAGATGGTTCACGTTCCTGTTTCAAGCGGACCCCTGCACTGTCAGGGGCCTTTCTGGAAACAAACAACACAACTCTTGCTTTGGGACTCTATGGATTTTTTTTAACTGAAGTGAGATTCATATAACAAAATTAACCATCTCAATGTTCACGTGAGCCATTCATTGACATTTAGTACATTCAAAATGTTGTGCAGCTACCAAGTCTATCTAGTTCCATCACCTAGTCTATCTAGTCTATCTAGTCCAAACTATGCACTACCTAGTCTATCACCCCAAAATGAAACCCCGTTACGCAGTTACTCTCTCTACTCCTCTTCCCCCAGCTCCTGGCAACCACCAATCTACTTTCTGTCTCGATGAATTTACCCATTCTAGGAGGGCCTGCATGGCTCAGTCAGTTGGGCATCTGCCTTCGGCTCAGGTCATGATCTCAGGGTCCTAGGATCGAGCCCCGCATCGGGCTCCCCACTCAACGGGGAGTCAGCTTGTCCCTCTCCCTCTGCTCTTCCCATGTTCACTCAATGTCTCTTGCTTGCTCACTCTCTCCCTCAAATAAATAAGTAAAAATCTTTAAAAACAAGGGATTTACCCATTCTAGATATTTCCTATAAATGGAATCATACACTAGGAGACCATTTGTATCTGCTTTCATTCAGCACGATGCGTGTGAGGTTCATCCATGTTACAGCATGTACCAGCACTTTCATTCCTTCTTCTGGCTTAATAATATTCTATTGAATGTGTATGCCACCAACCGTTTATCCACCCGTCCCCTGATAGACATTTGCATTGTTTCCACCTTTTGGCTATTGTGAATAATGCTGCTATGAACATGTGTGTACATGTATTTGTTTGAGTACCTGTTTTCAATTCTGTGGGGGACAGGCCTAGGAGTAGGAACTGGGGAACTCTATGTTTAGCTTTTTGAGGAACCACCCAACTGTTTGCCTCAGTAGCTGAATCCCTTCCATTCCCACCATCGGTGTACAAAGACTCCAATTTTTCCACATCCTAGCCAACACTTGCTATTTTCCCTTTGTAAAAGATTATAGCCTTTCTAGTGGATAAGAAGTGGCATCTCACTGTGATTTTGATTTGCACTTCCCTAATGACTAATGATGTGGACTTGGTGGCCATTGATTGGTATATCTTCTTTGGAGAAATAAATGTTTATTCAAGTTCTTTACCCACCTTTTAATTGGGTTGTTTATCTTTTTGTTGTTGGCTTGTAAGAATTCCTTATATATTCTGGGTACTAGACTCTTTTTTTTAAATTTTTTAAGATTTTATTTATTTATTTGTCAGAGAAAGAGAGAGAGCACACAAGCAGTGAGAGCAGCAGAAGGAGAGGGAGAAGCGGACTCCCCGCTGAGCAGGGAGCCCAACGCGGGACTCGATCCCAGGGCCCTGGGATCACAACCTGAGCCGAAGGCAGATGCTTAACCGACTGAGCCACCCAGGCGCCCCTGGATGCTAGACTCTTAACAGACATATGATTTACAAACATTTCCTCCCTTTCTGTTGGTTGACTTTTCACTCTCATGATAATGTCCTTTGATGTACAGAAGTTTTAAATTTTGATGAGGCCCAACTTTTCCATTTGTTGTTGCAGTTGTTGCTTGTGCTTATATCCCCTGGCTTATTTAAAGCAATGTTAATGGTGATAACCACCACAACAGTAGTGATAATAGTGGACACTGACACAGAGGGAAGAAGCCATAGGAGAGCACCTGTGAGTTTTTCCTATTTTAGACCAAGATCTAGAGCAGACAAGGAACTTCCCAAGCTCAAAAAGTACAAAACTTTTACACTTTGTACAAAAAGTACAAAACAAAATACCTCAAAGTATTCCTCTTATAATCTGTTATAATATACATCAGGCTGCCATCACAAGAGACCCACAAATATAGTGGCTTAAACAGGAGAGAAATGCATTTTTGTCTCATGCCAAAGGTAGGGTGTCTTAGCAGGGTCAGAGCCCCAGGCTGCTTCTAATGTCTAATTTACCATCCTTAACATATGGCTTCCATCTTGTGCTCTGAAATGACTGTTCCAACAACCACTGCCACATCAGCATTCCACCCAGTGGGAAGGGGAAAAGAAAAGGGGAGTTTTGTGTCCTTTCCCTTCAAGCCTATGTCCCAGAATTTGCACACATCACTTCTGCTTATCTCCCATTGGCCAGAACTTAGTCACCTGGCCACACCAAAAGGAGACTGGGAAATGTGGTTTTTAATTCAGCAGCCATGTGCCCAGCTAAAAGCTCTCTAATTACAGAAGAAGAGAAAATACATACTGGGAGACAAAAATCCAGTCCCTGACATAGAACCTCAACTTTAGTAACTGTCAGATCAGCAGTCTGAGCAGTGTTGCTAAAATTAGGAGGAACAGAAGGGAGACTTCATTTTCACCCTGTAGTTACTTTCCCATACATTAAATGGGTCTCTTCAGACTACTTGGGAAGGAGGACCAAAACTTCATGCTATGATAAGTCATCAGGAAAGGACTCGGGTAAGTACAGGGAAAAGGAGAAGTAAGGAATTCACCAGTGAGCTGTCTAAAGGGGCACGTAGATAATGAGGTAATGGAGAGGAGACATGTGTTTGTATCAGTGTCTCTGTGCTGTGGAAGATTTTTATGAGCAGAGATTTCTATCTGGAAGACAAACCACCACCACCAACAAAAACTCAAACAGATGTTATTTTGGTACTTTAGAGTTTTTAAAGTGTTTCCACAAACTTTTTTTCATTGGGTCATTATAACCTTAAATACCAGGAATGGGACACAATGCTACTTCCATTTCACCTCCATGATAAAAAGGGATCTCAAAGGTTAGGATGCTTCTAGCTATTCGGTGGCAGAAGCAGGATTCAAACTCAGCTTTCCCTCACCCCATCTTGTATTTATTCAAGGCTTTCCCATAATGCTTTGATCCCAGCCATGTGCACAAATGGAGCTAATGAGCCAGACCACTTGAAGCCTAAAGCCTGACATACCTTCTAGGACAGCCTGGGGGTCTTACCTTTAGGTTCAAACCTGCATTAAATTCAATAAAGCCTTGGAAAGTTCCTGGCATGTCACTTCCCTCACCTGCCTTTCCGGCTGGCTGCAAGGGTAGTCTGGATGATGAGACAGCAGACCAGGGGAAGAGTGACATTGGGGTAAGTGGTGTTGGCAAACATGCTGTGGGAAAGCTCTCTGCCTTCTTGAGGACTTGCACTCATGCAGAACAGTGTCCAGGGCCCTAGTCAGGGCTTGGCATCAGGGCAGTGGAGAGTCAGATGTAGGCCACGTGCACCTGCTGGTTATTCTTTCTTAAGCAAGTCCATTCCCCAACTCAGAAGACATCTTAGAGACACTGGACACTTTGCATTGACTGCATGAAAGATTACAGTGAAATAATACACCTTGTCTAATTTTTTCCTAACAAGTTGTTGGGAGTTTTAATGACAAGGTCAGGAGGTTATGGCCTGGGGCTTCTTATCTGGAGTCAACAGTGCTTCGAGGAAAAGGGAAGAGATTTGAAGGTGGAAGTCCTGCTGCTAACTGGCCATATGACCTTGGGCAAGTCACATGTAAGCTCATTGAGCCTCAGCTTCCTCGTCTGAGAGAGTTAATAGTCATCACAAGAACAATAAGACATATCTCTTAGGAAGTTCAAGGATCAAATAAGAAAATAGGTAGGAAATCATTTTGTAAACTAAGTGATATGCAAGTGCTAATTATTTTTATAGTATAAACTTATTTTTTAAATGTCAGGACAAAACTGGGTTAGGAGAGAATAAAAGTGACAGAGAAGTTCAGGGACAGCCTTGAGAGCATTGACTGGACTTCAGTCCTAGTTTGCTGACTTGTCTTTCTTCTGGGGTTGTGTCAATGTCAGTCATGGACGAGAATCAGTAGGCTGCTCAGTAGTGACTGACAGCCTCACCTCCCTTTGAGAAAAACACAAATTTTTTTCGAAGTACTTTATACAACTTTCCACAAAAATATCATTCCCATAAATGTCAGGAAATGTTCTTTTTTTAAAATATAGTAATAGAGTCTCATTTGTTAATTCTCAGGCAAATAGGCTTAGGGCTCCAATTTCAAGATATGAAAAACTTTAAAGAGACAAAAATATAGAGCATGGGAAAACCAGCTATTGTACAAATCACAGCAATTTACAAATGATTTTTCCCATCTAGGGATTTCTGTTACGTGGCTGTCTCATATATTTTTAGTATATGTTTTTAAATTGTTTTTTCTCAGCAATTTTGTATCATATCAAGGTCTAGGTCTATACTTACTTTAAGCAGTTCTGATAATGAGTCATGTACTAAGATAGTTGAAGAGGGGGAGTTATAGACCAAACTCTTAACAGTGGTTACCTCTGAGGGGGGTTGGAGCTCTGTTACAATGAGCACGTAATGCAGTAAAGTTACGAATAATGTACAATAATAATAAAAATAGAAATTAACTATTTCAGAAAATACTCTATTTGTCTAGATGAGTCCCCATGTTACCTGGCAAAAAATATCACTTTAGAACCCCACTTTATTTCCCCACCTCCATTCTCTGCCTTCACCTCTCCTCTTCCACAACACATTGACCTGACAAATCATTGCCAATTCCTGGAAATTTTGAGGAGGAAAGCAAATTCAATTTTGGTGTAAGTGGCTGTATTGACAAATCTGAAACCAAGTCTACAGACTATGGATCCTTCAAGAGCAAGGGGCATTTATGTTTCATTCTTGAAATCATTCATTCATTTAAGTCATTCATTCACCTATCCATTTAATAAATTTAATAAATTATCGAATGCCAGGTACACTGTATTCTATGTACAAAAATACAGCGGCTAACAAAACAGATGCATATCTCTGCCTAAAATTAACTTTTTTTCTAGGCTTGATGCATAGTCTTAAAATTTGTTAAATGAGTGAATTTGTTAATAAAAAATTACTGAGCACTAACTAGAACCCCAGCATTATTTTAAGCATTTAAGCTATAGAAGTGAGCCTGACACAGCTTATATTCTAGAAAGGGGAAGACAGACATAAACCAGATGAGTCAATATATCAATGTCAAATGAGAAGTCGTGTACAGCTTGGCCATTGGTGCCAATATACTTCCTGGGCACACAACTATAGCTTCCCAAATGGGAAAATTTGCAGACCTTGCCTGCTGGTTTAGGTCTTTGAATTTATCATGACAAATGGAACTAAAATTCCACTGACATCACGTGTACCATTGGGTCAAATCTCCCATTCTTTTGCTCAGTCCTCCCACAAAGGTAGCTTGCCTAGCAGGCCCTCGGGTAATATATTAGTTTTCCATTCTGCCATAACAAATTACTACAAAGGTAGTGGCTTAAACAATACAAATGTATTATCTTACAGTTTTGGACGTCAGGAGTGTGAAATGGGTTTCACTGGGCTAAAATCAAGATGTTGGTAGGATTGCATTTCTTCTAGAAGAAGGGGAGAATCCATTACTTTGCCTTTTCTGGCTTCTGGAGGCTGCTTCCACTCCTTGCCTCATGGCCCTTTCCTCCAACTGCAATGCCAACAACATTAGGCTGAGAACTTCTCACACTGCCAATTTTCTTTTTCTCCCTCTTCTGTCTCCCTCTTCCACATTTAAGGACTTTGTAATTACACTAGCCCTACCCGGATAACCCAGGGTAATCTCCCCACCACAAGACAGCTGATTAGCAACCATAATTCCATCAGCAATGTTAACTCCCCTTTGCCATGTAACCTAACATAGTCACAGGTTCCGGGGATTAGGATGTGGCCATCTTTGGGAGGCCATTATTCTGCTTACCACAGACAGGCTAGAAAGGAAGGAGCTACTTTTACATCTTCAGCCCCATCCCCAATTTCTAGTACAGCGTTGAATGTCTAGGAAATATTGACTGGTTTATATCTGATGCTGGTAAACAGAACAGAAAATACCACACGCTCCAGACAGCAGGAACCTGTATTTATTTGCTGAGGCTGGCAAGCAGCTGTATGGGACAGCAAGCTCAGTAACTCCCACAAGCAAACTCAGAAACTTCTTGCAGAAAGGTATTTAATCATCTGTTCTGTGTCTTCTCAGAACAGCTTAAGTAGAAGGAAGTTTCCTTTTAGCAACAATCTCAAATCTCTTATCTTCATATTCTTCCCTTTTGCATAGTACTTGACAGTTTATAGAGCACTTTCACATACTCTCACTTGACCCTCATGAAGATTCTGTCAGGGGGAAGGGCAGGGAGTCCAGTTATTCCCATTTGGCACTTAGGAAACTGAATTTCAGAGGGAAGGCATCACTTGTCCAAGATTATGAAGCCAGGACATGACCAGGTTTTCTGATGCCAAAGGCTATACTCTCAGTGTATTATCGCCTGTGGTCATTTCTTCTGGTTCAAGACTCTAGAGTCCCTTGACCAAGTTCCATCCTTGCTACACAATCATCACTGCCATTGCCACCATCATCCTCATTAACCTTCCTATCATCATCATCCTCCTCATCATGTCATCATCAACATCAGCAGCATCATCGCTATGAATGTTCTCAAAGTTAGTCATCAGAAGAAATTTCCTTCAAGTGTCAGGAATTATCTTTGGCTCTGTCTATGACGGGGGAATCATGATCAGGCTTGTCGCCTCAATTTCTGATTTGAGCTGTCAATGTGTCAGGAAACCAGTCATTCTGATTTCTGTCCCTGTGAGTAATCCCTTTATGTGTTCTCCACAGTGATGCCCAGACTAGGTCCCCAGATGGTTGAAAAAACTTAGAGTGATCCCTAATCAAGATCACCAATACGAGCAGCATCAATATGCATCCCCAACATGCCTATTCTAATTATCTATGGCTGCAAAACAAAGCACCCTGAAACTCAATGGCTTAAAACAATGCCCATATTTGCTCATGATTCTGCAATTCAGACAGTGCTCATCTGGGTGATCCTTCCCTCAGTCCTGTTAGTGGCCACTCATTTGAGAATGAGAATAAAAAAGACAAATAGTACCTTGGTATTATTATGAAAATGGCTTTGACCTTACATACCATCTGGAGGGGCCTCAGGGTCCTTGGAATACACTTTGAAAACCACTATCCTACCTGGGTTTTTTTTTTTGTTCTCCATTTTCAGACTAGACCATGGCTTCTCTGGGAGGAGAGACACCAGTTAACTTCAGAGAAACTCTCCCAAGACCTGAGGGTGTTGGGAAATTTTTCTAATTGTCAAACTGTAAGCAAGACTAATCAGTGCCCAGCCTGTTTGGACACCACTAAATTTGGTTTCCGATCTCCATAGCTTCTTAGCGTCCCACAGTGCTCTTACATGTAGACTTCAGCTAACACACTATGTTTAAGGCAGTATTCCTATCATTTTGTTACAAGGTAGGTGGGATTTGTCTTCAATTTTTTTCCACATCAGAATTAAAAATTTCCACCATCCAGCCTGAGCCGCACTCGTGTTATATCTTCCATGACATTTACCATATTTTCCAAAATGTCTCAGCAGCATCACCATTACATTTATTAAAGGGAGGAGGGGTCAAACATGCAGCTCTTATTAAAACCCACAGCAGTCACACTGCTTTGAAAATTTAGTGGTTAGCTAATATAAAAGTCATAAAAGGTTTGGGGTTCTGGGGACTTCCATAAACTTACAATTTAGGTGCCCTGAGATGCAATTTCTGAGCAATTTCTTTGATCTCTGGCTGCCCTGGTAAATCATTTATTAGGGCAGCCTTTTTAAACAGAATCCTCTCAACCTCTCCCACAAGATATATAAAATAACATACTCTGCAAACAGTCATCAACCCCCTGCACTTACTGTATTCACTGATTACAAACCGATGGAGATGTTAGGAGTTTTTTTCAGCCAATTCTTTTTATTCTCAGAAATTTGCAGAAGAGACAGTGATGAAGTGCTACATGATGACGGATCGTACCTGCCCGAAATCTCCAGAATGGGACATGCCATACCAAGAATACTTCAGTAAGATTTGTTTTTTAAAGCTCTGATGTTTGCAACTAATAGGGTTCCAAGCCTTACTGGGTCAACATTCAAGCCAGCTCACTCATGCCAGCTCCTTGTAGCCACCTTGTGGTTTCCTCCCCTCTCTCCCTAACCTGCTCAATCATTCTGTCTGCCGTGATTTTTAGCGACTTCAAGCGGAGGGGGGAAGCAATCATCAGATCTCCATAACTACCCTGCCCCCACTCCTGTCTATCGGTCTCTCTTTCTCTCTCTCTCTCTCTCTCTCTCACACACACACAAAGGTACATTTGCTTCCCTGCTTTTTCTGAAGACTTCAGAGAAATTAAAAGTAGCTGCCATCAGGAAAGTATCTGGGGACCTCTGGCTTAGAAGAATATAAATGTCACAGTACTTTCCAAGTACCCAACACAACACGAGAAGAAGGATTTGTGGGGAGTAGTCCTGGTGAAGGTTTGCAAATGACAAATTTTCTAGTCTCTACCACCATTATATGCAAGGTCCAAAGTTTCTGGTGGTTGTGAATTAAGGAAAACATTGCTTAAGTCATACCAAAAGGTTGACTCTCATGACCTACTTAAGTAACAATTCATGCCTCAAGATTAGGGAGAAAGATCTATCCCTGAATTTGTAAATCTTGAAGAAGGAAAGACTTTTCTAAGTGAGACAAGAAGCCATAAAGAAAAAGACTGATAAATCTGACTATATAAAAATTTAGAATTTCTGCCCCAAAAGCCATATAAACTAAATCAAAAGACAAATGACTAATTCTAAAAAAAATCTGCAATATATATGACAAAGGCCTAATTTCTCTAAAATTCAGAAGTTCTTATTAATCAATACAGTAGGAATGTGGGTAAGGAAGCGAATCAAGCAGTTAATGGAAAAATAAATACAAATGGCAAATAGACATATTAAAAATTCACAAATAAATACAAACAAAACCACAGTGAGGTATTGTTATGGACAGAATGTTTGTGTCTTCCCCAAATTCCTATGTCAAACCCCTAACCCCCAGTGTGATGGTATTTGGAGATGGGGCTTTGGGAGGTGATTAGATTTAGATGAAGTCTTAACAGTGGGGCCTTCATGGTGGGATGCGTGCTCTTACAAGAAAAGACACCAAAAAGCTTGCTCTTTCTTTTTGTCACATGAGGACATAGGGAGAAGGTGGCTGTTTGGCTGTCTCCAAGCCAAAAAGAGATCCCTCACTAGAATCCAACCATGCTGGCACCCTGATCTGGGTCTTCCATCCTCCAGAGCTGTGAGAAATAAATGTCTCTTGGTTAAGCCACCTAATTTGTGATATTTTATTACAGCAATCCAAATAGACTAAGAGACATACCATTTTCATCTGTGAAATTATAAACTATTTTAAATGTTTGATGATACCCAGTGTTGGCAGATGTGAAGTGAAATAAGCATTCTCCTACCCTCTTTTTGCAACCAGTTTGGTAAGACCACATGACGATATATATCAACTTCTAGAATCCATATATCTTTTGATCTTTGAGTCCCCAGCTCCAAGAATTTATACTGCAGATCTACTTGTATATATACACAATGATATATATATAAAGATGATTATTGATGTGCTATGTAACACCAAAAACTGGAAGAAGCATAAATATACATCATTAAGGAATAAGTGAAATAGTCTGTCCTAAGATAAGTTTCTCTACATTCTTTTAAAAACAATGTGGTAATTGTATAATTGAAAAAGGTGAATACACAGATATTCACCATATATAATTCTTTAAAAAAATTTTTAGGGGCGCCTGGGTGGCTCAGTTAGTTAAGCATCTGCTTTTGGCTCAGGTCATGATCCCAGGGTCCTGAGATCGAGCCTGCATCGGGCTTCCAGCTCAGTGAGGAGTCTGCTCCCCCCTCTGCTTGCTGCTCACCCTGCTTGTGCACTCTTGCTCTCTCTGTCAAATAAATAAATAAAATCTTAAAAAAAATAAAGCGCTGGAGGGAGGGTGGCTAGAGGGAGAGGGAGAAAGAAACTTTAGCATATTCCATGCCAACCACAGAGACCCACACAGGGCTCAATCTCAGGACCGTGAGATCATGACCTGCCTGAGCTGAAATCAAGAATCCTGGACGTTCCACTGACTGGGCCACCTAGGCACCCCTAAAAAAATTTAAGTAAATGTGGGACTTAAACTCATGACCCCAAGATCAAGAGTCACATACTTGACCGACTGAGCCAGCCAGGTGCCCCTCATCATATGATTCTTTAAACTTTTCTGTTTATTAGAAAATTTTCATGATGAAAAGTTGGACAGTAGGGTAAGAATATAGTAGACTTATAGGTGCTGTAGTGAAAACCAAGATAGATTAAGTGGAAAAAAATAAATTGCAGAACAATGTTTATGGTATTATTCAGATTTTTCCAACCTTTGATATATCATTTTTGGGTTTATTCAAAATAAATCCCCTAATTTCTTATTTTCTTTATTACAAATAATTCCATAATGAAATCTTTGTTCATAATCTTTTTGCACACCACCCTTAGAGTAAAATCACAGAAGCTTAGAACTGGGTGGGGATTATGGCCATTATTAAGGCTATAGATACACAGTTTTTAAATGTTTCTGGAAATGTTCTTCTAATTTGTTTTTTACCAGGAATTCCACAGTTTAATAAACATCTATTCTGTGCTCCTATTATTGAAAATAGTCTAGAGAACACTTCATCCGAATTCCTAAGGAGTAGTGAACACTTTTCTTAAGCCCCTCATATACTAATACTTCCTGCGTGCTACCACAGGCCAGGCCCTTTGCTGGGTGTTTTACAGGCAATGTCCTCTGACAAATTCTGACTCGCTGCTGAAGGCTGTGTCTGAGTTACTTCTTCTGGGGAACTGATTCTTTATGGGGAAGCTAATCAATCTCTCTGGCCCTTCCAATTTGCCACTCCCCTATCATTTCAAAAAGAAAAGAAAGAGCCGAGTTTATTCCTTTGCATACACCCACCCCCCTCTCTGAAATGGGGGCTTCTTTCCCTGTGGTTAACGTGTCCTCCCTTCAGAGGCTTTCTGCTGGAAGAACAGCCATTCTTCCACCTAACTGGTATGGAGGAAAGTCCGCGAGGGCCTAACTCTGGGTGGATTAGTAAACTGAGAATGAGTGAAGTCACAGAACAGAACGTCCCTAATAGGCAGAAAAAAAGGATGTGGATCCTCTCAGGAGAATGCAAGTTCGTGAGGCACGTATTTAGAATTTAGCTCCAGAAAAAATTTTAATCTACGGAACTGGTATGCTTTCTTCCTGAAAAGAAGAACTTGGAAGCCCAGAGCCAAAACTGGTGTTAATCTCAGCAGCTCCATTAATGCTCATAATTTGTGTCTTTCTTTCTTTTTTTTAAAAGAGTTTATTTATTTATTTGAAAGAGAGAAAGAGAGAGCACGATCAGGGGGGAAGGGCAGAGGGAGAAGCAGACTCCCAGCTGAGCAAGGAGCTGGATGCAGGACTCGATCCCGGGACCTTGGGATCATGACCTGAACCGAAGGCAGATGCTTAACCAATGGAGCCACCGAGGTGCCCCTGTAAATGTCTTTCTTTTTCCTTTTCTTCCTCTTGATTTTCTATTTTAGTTTCTATTTTGCTAATGATATTGCATAGATGCCCTTTCATATCTTTGGCTTCCAATCATTTTTAAGAAGGGAGCCCAAGATATAAATGAGGTATTCCTGTTCACTGTGGGCTGGCGTTGGTGGCCATGCACTTGCTGTAAGCTGAATACCATGCAGGCTTCTTTGTCCATTCATTCAGCAGAGTTTATAAACACTAGGGGAGCAGCCTAGGGTAGTAGGAAAGGACACAGGTCCCGGAATCAACAGGCTCCACCACTTAAAACCTGTGACCTCCAGCAGGTCACCTATTTTCTCTGTCTCCGTTTCCACATCTGGAAAATGGTGACATTCTTAATTCTTCATCTTAATGGTGAAGATTCAGATGATACAGGAAAGGCACTTGAAACAATGTCCAGCACACAATATCTCGATAATACTAGCTTTCCTGATCATCACCATTAGTTTGTATTAGATGCTGTTATGGACTGAATTGTGTCCCTCCCCAGAACTTTTATATTGATGCTTTAACTCCCAATACCTCAGAATGTGATTGTATTTGGGGACAGGGTCTTTAAAGAGGTACTTGATTTAAAATGAAGCCTGTAGGGTGGCCCCTAATCTAACATAATTGGTGTCCTTATAAGAGAAGGAAGTTTGGGCATAAACATGATGGAGGGAAGGCCACTTGAGAGTGCAAGGAGAAGGTAGCCTCCTACAAGCCAAGGAAGGGGTCTCAGAAGGAAACAAACCTGCCAACACCATGATCTCGAGACCTCCAGAACCTTCAGAATATAAGTTTTTGTTGTTTGAGTCACCAGATCTGTGGTACTTTGTTATGGCAACCTCAGGACACTTACACAGATGCCTACTTTGTGCCTGGTGGGTTCCTAGGATGTACATCTTAGGATGCACAGTGGTAAAGATGACAGACAAAGGCCCTGCCTTTAGGGAGGTGACAGCCTAGTGGAGGTAATAAACATGCAAGCAGATCTATGAACAATGTAATTTTAAGAAATGGGGGGTGTTATGAAGAACATGGTATGGACGGTGTGAAGGGTGTGACCTGGGGTGCTGGTGCATCTATTTAGACCAGGTGGTTGAACAACCACGGAGAGCCTGCTCATGGACTGACAAGAGGAACCAGCATGGGAACACCAGCTCCAGAGCACTCTGGGCAGAATCTCTTTGAGGATCAAAGGTGGACACTGTGGCCAGAGGACAATGAAGGAGGGGACACAGACAAGAGAAGAGGTCAGGGAGGAACAGGGCCAGATCCCATAGGGCCTGCAGGTCAAGGGAAGACATTTGGGCTCATATTTTAAAGCTTGCTCTGCTGGGAGGAGAATGAGGAGGAGGCTGGAATGGAAGCTGGGAAAGCCGTCAGAAAGATGGTGCACTTGGACTAAGGGAGGGAGGTGGAGACAAAAAGAAGAAGATGGATGGATGGATGGATGGATGCCAGACATATTTTGAAGGAAAGGTTTATAGGACTTGCTCAGGGACTGGATACAAGGTGGGGGGCAGGTGACTATTAGAGGAGGGATTAAAAAGGTACTGGTGGGGGGTCGCCTGGGTGGTTCAGTCAGTTAGGCATCTCCTTCGGCTCGGGTCATGATCCCAGGGCCCTGGGATCGAGACCCGCGTCGGGCTCCCTACTCAGTGGGGAGCCTGCTTCTCCCCCTCCTGCCCGCTCGGGCTCTCTCTCAATATCTCTGTCTCTCTCTCTCTCTCTCAAATAAACAAAATCTTTAAAAAAATAAAAAGGTACTAGGTTTTTAATTCAACAACTGCATGGAAAGTGGTACCATTTGCTGATGTGGGGAAGACAGTAGGGGTTGGGGTGGAATTTAGAGCTGCCTCATGGCCAGACCGTGACTGGGAGGCCTATTATACATCCAAGTGGAAATCAAGGATCCTGTTACTATCATATCAGAGTTAGAGCTCAGGGAGATTGAGGAACAGAGACACACATTTGCCAGTCAGCCTTGGGAATGGGCGGGCTCCCCTAGGAGGACGCGAGAGCAGAAAGCTTGGGACGAGGACAGAGCCCTCGTGTGCTCCAACTTTAAGAGCATAAGAGAAGGAGACTAAGAAAGAGCCATCAGTGAAGGCAGGAAGAAAAGCAGACAAGGTGCATAGCACAGAAGTGGAGAGAAAAGGGCAGGTGACAGCTAAGCACAGTGACACCACATTCACATATGCAAGGTACTAAGCACGTCTGAGAAAGCATGTGTGCTCCCAGAGGACTCACACACACATGTGCACGCACCGTGGGGGCTGTGTGCCAGTGTATAGAGTTATAGAATCCGATGCTTCTAGGGTTTGAAGCTCCCTTTAAAATTACATTTTACACATCAGTAAACTTGTAATGCAGGAACTGCTTTCTTAGAGTTATTTATATCCCTGGGTTGCAGAAGGATTTGTCAGGAAATAATATGACTGTTATTTATCTGACTGTTCAGCTTTATTGACTGCTACATTTCACATCCTTCAGTTCTTTTTGGCAGAGGAGTAAATAACACTGCTATTAACCTCTAACACCGGTATAAAAATAGGCAGTTATTAAGGGGTAAATATTACTTTGGCGATTATTGCCCCGGTCTGCTTTCTCTGGGAGATGTAATAAATAAGGCCTCTCGCGGGGTCCACAAAGTTCCCAATTTTGTTGAGGGTGCTGGCAGCTCTCATGGCCACAGGCTACTATTTGGAGCCATGTGGAGCCAATAGAAAACCCTCCATGAACTATTGCTCATTCCTGGAGGAAATCAAGGCAGTCTGAACACCCCATTGTGGCTGTGTCTACGGGAGCTGAAGGTGAAGGTGAAGGGTCCTAAGGTTTCTACCGGGAGAGATTTAGAGCAGGCTGAGCTCCTTGCTAAGAGCTAAGGCTTGGGAGCAGGTGAGCACGTGGAAGTCTGGGGGTTGTTATCTCTACCTGTTGAACTCACGCTGTGGCTGGAGGAGATCAGGCCCCAGAGTTTTTCCATGATCACTCTTTATTAATGAACAGGTTAACTGGCAGGTTAACTACATGGAGTACCCCCATTATGGAGGTAAAGAGATGAAGAGTTCGTTATGGTACCAGGTAGAGAAAGAGCCTTGGACTAGAAGCCAAGAGCACTAAACTATACTTTCTTTTTTTTTTTTAATATTTTATTTATTTATTTGAGAGAGAGAGAATGAGAGAGAGCACGAGAGGGAAGAGGGTCAAAGGGAGAAGCAGACTCCCTGCTGAGCAGGGAGCCCAATGTGGGACTTGATCCCGGGACTCCAGGATCATGACCTGAGCTGAAGGCAGTCGCTTAACCAACTGAGCCACCCAGGCACCCTAAACTATACTTTCAACCCCAGCCTTCATTTGTGTTATGATCCTGAGCAAGTTATTTGTTTCTTCATCTCATAAGTTAAGGGACAGAACTACGTGGCTTTCCTAAGACCCAGCCTGTCCAGAAATGCTTTGACAATCACCCAGTTAGGCCTGGTTGGAGGAGTCTACCAGGTCTGGGAAAATCCGAGTGAGCAATGAGCCATTGCCTAGTGATGTCTACCCACGGGATGGACACGATTGTGTGCCCCAGCCAGCAAACCCGCTTGTCATCCTACAGGAAGGCCAGGCAGGCTGGAGCAGGCCCCAGACCGTAGCCTGCACCAAGAGCTGCTTATCTTTGTGGTTCTGGCATGGGCTGCTGGAACACTGACAAACATTGCATGTTTTCCTTTGCTCTCCAGGACTAGATATTCTTGGCTTCAAAGATGAGATTTGATCTTGTTCTATCCTCTGATTACAAATGTAAAAACATGGGGCTCTTTTCCTCCTTGTAGAGCATTTAAGTTCAGGCTACATGATTAAAATTAGTCGGAATGCTTCATGCAGGATGAGAGGTATGCATACTTCATATCATGAAGGAGGTTAACTTCTGGAAAGCTGCCTTGATGTGAATGCATTCTAGGAACTCACTACTTAAGGAACATTTTGTAAGATGAAGGGTTCAGCATTCATTGAATTTGTATGTTTCGGAAGTTGGGGTTTTCACACAGCAATGGTGCTGGAGGTGGTGATTTGCAGTAAGGTACATTTCTGCTTTCCTACATCTAAACTATGCTAAGATAGTTGAACATTGTGACCCTCACACTACTTGCCTTCCTAAGACAAAACTTTGGAGGATGCGACCATCTTGGCATCTCCAGTCCACTTAGAAAGTGGACAATGCTTATTCAAGAGAGCTTTACGAAACAATAGGAATACGCACAAAAGAGTGAAGTATATATTGTTATAGACCCATTTGGCATAAATGTCAGCAGAATGGTTTGGATATCCGCGCCTCATTTAATTTTCCAAGAATTCACTATTTCATATGGCAATATGAATAGACACTGTGCCAGTATTTCCTGAAGGCTAGAAGGCTATACATTGTTGCAAGAGGGTATTTAAAATCATTATGAGGGCCACTTCAACTGGCTAGTAGCCCCTCAAATAACCCCCCAAAAAGCACATTTTGGAAAAAGAGAAGATAACTTGTTTAACAATAACATCGGGCACAGACACATATCATATCCTCCACATATAAGATGGGAATAGAGCAAATGGAGAGAAAAAGTAGAACTTGGAAAAATGGTGAGAGGGGGTCACAGAGGTTGGTCCAGCTGCAGGAGAGAAAGGTGTCTCCCTGAGCACCGCACTCTTCACTGACGGGGAAGCGGCTCACCTACGCCCAGTCACGTAAGGTCCACTCTAGGATGAGACAGCCGGTCTGTGGTAAGTCAAAATCCCTGAACTAACACACTGTCAAGGAGTCCAGCCCTCCCCTTACGGCATAGCCCACCGGTCTGGATCAGTGCAAGTGCCCTGTTGCTATGCAGATTGGGGCTGTAGTGCTCCTTAGCGTTAACTCCTCCCAAGAACTCTTTCTCCTTTTTCCACTGGACCTGTTCTATTCTTTCTAGCAACAAAACAAAGCTTGGTACGGCCACGGTTCTTACTTGAAGATGAGCAGGGATTCAGACAGGGCAGTCGCCCTGAGGGGTAGGCCCCCTGGATGCCTTTAGTGGTAGGTAATAGGGAACCTGTGAGAGAGAAGCCCCGTTCTAAGGGAAGGCCAACCCTGGCACCCGGAGCTGTCTTGAGGAGTTTGGGACAAGTGATTCTGAAGACCGGGTGGTATCTTATACCTAGGATTGTCAGTTGGCTGGATTCCCCATTGAAATCACTGTGTGTCTTGTGGTTGGGGGCAGGGGGTGGGGTTTCATTAAAGGCAGAGCTAATTAAGGGGGGAAATGTTTGTGACCCCACTGGAGACCCTCCCTAAGATGCCCCCCGTGATAACTATCACAGGACCATTGGACATATTTAAGGGGTGCTGTACACTGTGAGAACTCATTCAAATGAGAGGTGGTAGAACTCACGTTATTGTTGTTATATAATTCCATTTTGTACTCCAGGGTGAGACGTGGAGAAATCAAGTCCCCACTGGCAAATCACATGCTCCCCCAGATGCACCAGTACACCTGGTTTAAATCCAATATGATTGCCACCGTGTGGCCTTTGGGCTGGCAGCACCACCACCACCTGGGAGCTTGTTAGAAGTGCAGAATCTCAGGCTCCTCTCTAGACCTACTGAATCGAGACCTGCATTTCCCAAGACTCCATGCACATTAACATTGGAAAAGCCTTTCCCTTTCCCCAGAGCCGTAGTTCTTAGTTTTGACCACATACCAGAACTATCTAGGGGGCTTTAAAAACTACTGGTGCCCTGCTCCTATTCCTAGAGATTCTCTGATGGTGTGGCCTGGGCTCTGGGGCTTTTTAAAAAGCACCCTCTATGATTTTACTGTGCAGCCAGGAAGGAGAACTAAAGGAAGATATTTATCAGAATTCATGCCAGTGGCTTTTTGCCCAGTAACCCATAGTGAGAGCCCCTTGCATTCTTGACTCCTCACTGTCCTATGTATTTTCTGTTTGTTGGGTATATTCATATTAACATGTTTGCATTTACTAAATGCTGGTTGTGATTTGTGATCACAATTACAGGTATAGTTCAGCTTATACAACAGAAATATTATGAAAAGTCATGTGCAATAACATGTTTGTAGCTTGAACCATATTTTCACACAGATACACTAACATTTCAAAAGTCTTTTATCTAAATCTATGCCCTCTGTTAGTTAATATTGTAACATAAGATACACTTGTTGGGTTTTTTTTTTTAAGATTTTATTTATTTATTTGAGAGAGAGAGAGAGAGAGCACAAGCAGGGGGAGCAGCAGAGAGAGAGGGAGAAGCAGACTCCTCACTGAGCAGGAAGCCTGACTCAGGGCTTCATCCCAGGACCCTGGGATCATGACCTGAGCCAAAGGCAGATGCTTAACCGACTGAGCCACCCAGGGGCCCTGATAGATTTGTTATTTAAATAATCTTTTTTTTGTAAAGCAAAGCACCTATTTATACTGTAATCGTCTCACCTAATTTTTCTAAGATTACATTTTCATACATCAGGCTTCTTTGATGTGAAAAGTTGACAGACACATCACATCCATTACAGTCTCCTATATCATGACCTTGTCTTGTGGCTAAGCCTTTAGTTCCCTTATTTGAACCTCAAGCTCAACCAGAATTAATTCTTCCTTTCTCTCTGTATCCCTGCCAATGTCCCTCTGTTAGAGTAACTTCTTCCTTCACCCTGCCACAGATTACTTCTGTGGTCTCTTTCTTTCCCTCCCACTAGACTTTACGCTCCTTGAGGAATGAAAAGATGTGTGATCATCTCAATGTTGTTTCCAAATGAGGTGCTCAATAAATGTTTGCTGAGCATGTGGGTGCACAGACGTGCTAATGAGCAGAGCCAGAGGGAGAAGCGTAATGGCCTTAACGCTCCACTGGCTGGTCGGGGAGGCAACATTGCCCTAGTCAAGAACTAGGGAGGGTTGGATAAGGACATCTCCCCAAGCTTCCCCCTGGCTCCCACCTTCTCTCCCTGATGAATCTCCCCTGTCATTTGCCTGTGGGTATACGCTCCACTCTCTAACACTCGTTGGGCCTCACTCAGGTGCCTAGGTTTTCCCTGAGTTCTGTTGTGAACAGCCGTACTGTCACCTTCTTTCCCCTTCTTTTTACAGGAAGGAATAGCCTCTCCCACGCCACCCATTCAATTTTTTCTCATACCCCTCCAAAAAAGGCACACAAATAGGGAAGGCCTGGGTAAACCAAAATAAATGTGCTAGACAGGATTTGTAGTTACAAAATCAACATGGCCAGGACATCATCTGACTTGACCAGGCAGTATTGGGCCATCAATAAATAGGGAGCCATTTTAGGACAATGCTGGGATTATTATCAAAACTGTTATTTCACCCGAATTTGACCCTGAAGTGAAGTTAATGCTTTGAATGTCATAAACAATACTTACCAATGGAAGGAGGGAAAGAGGAAAGATGGAAGGAAGGAAGAAACAGACAAAGGCAGGGAGGGATTTGCTCTTATACTCAGAAAACATTTTTGCCCAGTGAAACCAAGTGCTGAATTACAAGGAAAGCATTAGAAAATACTCTGATGCTGGGTTAGTATCCAAAATATATAAAGAACAGGCACAACTCAACACCCAAAAAACAAAGAATCCAATTAAAAATGGGCAGAAGACATGAACAGAGATTCTCTAAAGAAGGCATACAGTTGGCCAAGAGACACATGGAAAGATGCGCAACATCACTCACCATCAGGGAAATGCAAATCAAAACCTCAATGAGATATCACCTCACAGCTGTCAGAACGGCTAAAATAAAAATCACCAGAAACAACAAGTGTTGGTGAGGATGTAGAGAAAAAGGAACCCTCGTGCACTGTTGGTGGGAATGGAAAGTGGTGTAACCACTGTGGAGAACAGTATAGAGGTTTCTCAAAACATTAAAAATAGAATTACCCTAAGATCCAGTAATCACGCTATTGGGTACTTAGCCAAAGAATACAAAAACACTAATTCAAAGGGATACATGCATCCCTGTGTTTATTGCGGCATTATTTACAGTAGCCAAATTATGGAAGCAGCCCAAGTGTCCGTTGATTCATGAATGGATAAGGAAGTGGCATATATATACAATGGAATATTTTTCAGCCATTAAAAAGAATGAGATCTTGCCATTTGCAACATGGATGGAGCTAGTGAGTAGAATGCTAAGCGAAATAAGTCAGTCAGAGAAAGAAATATACCATGTGATTTCACTCATTGTGGAATTTTAGAAACAAAACAAACGAGCAAAGGAAAAAAAAAAGAAAGAGAGAGAAACCAAAAGACAGACTCTTAACTCCAGAGAACAAACTGATTGTTACCAGAGGGGAAGTGAAGGGGATTAAGAGCACACTTAACCATGGGGCACCTGGGTGGCTCATTTGGTTAAGTATCTGCCTTTGGTTCAGGTCATGATCCCAAGGTCCTGGAATCGAGCCCGGCGTCAGGCTCTCTGCTCAGCAGGGAGTCTGCTTCTCCCTCTCACTCTCCCTCTGTGCTCTCTCTCTCAATTAAAGAAACAAAATCTTAAAAAAAAAAAAAGCACACTTATCATGATGAGCACTGAGTAACGTACAGAATTGTTGAATCACTATATTGTACACCTGAAACTAATAATCACACTGTATATTAATGATACTAGAATTAAAATAAAAAGCAAAGAAAAAAAAGAAAATACTCTGATGCTGAACAGAATCACGGAATGATGAGCAGAATAATTTATTTTTCTAAATAGTTGATAGAAAATAAAATATCACCAAATAGTGTTGCTTCCCACAGAGAAAATACTTTTACTGGGTTATAGAGAGGAGGATAGGAGGGTAGGGTCATCCTAACCTTCTGGCTTACTGAAGGAATTGCAAAACCAAAATACTTATGATACTTGAAATTCATGGGTTCACCAATTAATTCATTTCAGCTGTATGCTTAATGTTTATTCTGCTCACCAGATTGTAAACTTCATAAGGACAGAGCCCATTCCAGCTTGCTCAACATTACGAACATAGCACAGTACGTGCAATTTAGTAGGCACTTAGTAAATACTGTTGTCGTTTAATAAGTAAGCAAATAAAGTAGCATCTTAATTTAAAAAAAAGATTTATTTATTTGAGAGAGAGAGAGAGTGCAAGTAGGGAGAGGGGCAGAGGGAGAGAGAGAATCTCAAGCAGACTCCACGCTGAGCAAGAGCCCCACCCAGAACTTGATCTCATGACCCTGAGATCATGCATGACCTGAGAGGAAACCAGGAGTCCCACGCTCAACTGACTGAGCCACCCAGGTGGCCCATGTAGCATCTTAATCTTAATGCTAATCTCCAACAGAACACTAACCCACTCGGGATGGTGGTCCCACTCTTCAGGCTGTATATATTAGGCTCCAACCATGTGTCCAGGAAAGAAAAGCAACTATGATCGTGAGAGAAAATCAGGGCTGTTGGGATAAATTGGAGCTTTTGTACACAGCACGAAGGATACAAGTAGTAGAAAGAATCACGGAAAAAATAATGGCTTTCTAAAAGTAAGTATGAAGAAGGAAGAAGGGGAAGAGAAACACCAGTGTGGAATTTGTCGGGAGCATAGCATCCTGTTTCTACTGACGTAGCTGAGCTTCCGGGCAGCCCATGGCAGGGGCTTCAGGATGAGCGAAGGGAGAAGGGGGTTCTGAGGTAGCAGGGCGACAGTTGGGAGGCTCTGCCATTGGCCCAACAAATTCATCCATCCAGGCAAGCTCAGCTGAAGCCCCGGACCACGTTTATATGACAGAGAAAAGGGGGACTTTTCTAGCGCCAGGCATAAAGCACTGCTTACAGAAGATGAGAAGAGGAAGAAAGAATAGAAATGCCTATAGGGATACCTGACTTTAAAGAAAGATTATCATCAATGAAACTGATTTATTTAACTGAGAGGCCAGCCATGGCATCAATGTTAAAAGGCCAATTGTTTTTCCATATCACAAAATGCAAACCACTAACTTTGCAATATGAGTGCTTTAGTGTACTTTAAAAATTCTGAATTCTTTAGGCGGTTCTTTTTCTGTTCCAAAAAAGCTATTTTAAAAGCTCACATTAGAATATTTTATAACTCTTTTATCCTTCCTGAACATCTGTGAACTGGAAAGAATATAGTATATTACAGAAACAATCCATTTAAAGAAAAACAATTAAAATGAAAGCTACTTCCATTTCTGTGGCATAAAACTCTAATTCTCTCCCCTTTGCAATTTTATTACCACCCTGACATGATATAGTCACAGCTTCACTTACACACAATGTTAATTTCACTCATACTCCACTTAATCTTCAAAACATTGCAGAATAACATTTTTCTTAGTAATTTATCATTTGCTATGATAAGGCAATGTGTTTAGAGGATGTTAGAATTTTTTTAAGTTTGCATTTATCTCAATGCTGAAATGTGCTCTGAATGCTATTAAAATATATCATTTATACACTTTCACATTTAACTATATTAACTATACCTTAACTAGACATTTATTAAGAGCAGCATATTTATTTCCCATTCAGGACTTTTTAAATCTGTGGAGTCAGCTCTATGGAAATGAGCAATTTTTGCCAGCCTTACACTGTGTTATAGGTTAAACTGAGCAGAAACCCCAGGGCTCCATAGTGGTGGGGTACACAATTACACATCTTCTCTGGGCTTCCTTAAATCTTTTTCCAGTGCAGGACCTCTCATCATTCCACCTGCCGCCAGTGATACATTCTGAACTCTAAATAAGCTCATGACAGTTCTCACTCATTCATTTATCATTTAACAAATTCTTCTATGTATGGGTATTCTAGGATGAACATGTTTTAAGATCTTCCCCTTGAGATTAATAAGACAGCATAATTTTCTCTTGTTAATTTAATTTTTTACTTATATCAAAATATAACATATGCACATGGCTTAGAAAGCTCATAGGGCTTATAATGAAAAGCTATATTTCTGTCCTACCTCTTTCTTACCCATAATCCTGCTTTTCAGAGGTCACCACTTTTAATTTTCAGCCATTTCTTCTTGTATTTTATCTCCATAGTTCTAAATAATATGTTTCTACTGATTTTTTTTTTTCCAGTTTTAGCTAATACCTACCGACTCCCAACTATGGAAGATATTGGGTTTTTTCCTCCTAATATTATCACCTCCCTGCATACATCAGACACTTGCCCTCCCCTTCAGCCTCTCAGTGTCATATTATGATGAATAAGTATTATTCACAGTTGAGTCATAGTAGTAAATAATAATTCCATTTCCATTTTTTTATAACTCTTTGTTTTCCCCGGAGTTAATAATTGCTTTTCTCATTTGTTTACTTTCCATGTTCCCATAACTAATCGAACCCTAAATCCTCTGACAGAACTGTAAAATCTCCTCTCTGTATGTTCAAATACACCACATTGTCTATCAATTTCTTCTTTTTTTCTAAGACATCAACCTTGGAATATTTTGTCTTGCTACAATCTGAACTGCTTGTTCCCTATACCTGCTAACCATCTGTCAGACTGGGACCTCCCTTTGCTCTCATGCTGGAAATTTCCTTTACCTCTTTCCTGTGTTAGATTCTTATTTCCTCAATCCTAGGTCTTTTTCTTTCTCCATTTCTGTTCTGTTTTGCTGGGGTGCATCCTCTAGTAGCTTCCTGAGAAAGGTACAGAGGAGGTACAAGATGCCTCCAAATCCTGAGCCTTTCTATGGATCAATGGCACAAAGAGCTTGTTTCTAATTGGCTTCTCCATGTAGGCTTATGTTTCAGCTTTTTCCAGCTTGGCAAAATAGTTAAGGCTATCAACCATCAAAATTTTGTTGAAATCTCTTTTCTGCTGTTGTCTATTCTAGTTCCTTAGTCTTTGTGAGTTTGTATTTGTACGTTCTTTTAGAGAGGCTTCTGGAGGAGCCAGAGATAAACACATATATTCTACTTACTGTATTTCGCTTCAAGTATAATAATTTACTTTTATGATGCTAGGGGTTTAGTTCTGCAAATATGACTATTCATTTATTCTTTCATTTACTTAACAAAGAAAGAGCACTTATTATATGCCAGGCATTATTCTAGGCCCTGGGGATGCAGCACTAAACAAAGCTGACAAAATTCCCTACCCTCATTTCTTGTGGAAGGAGGGCTGGACAAAAAACAATTAATAAAATATATATCATGAAAGATGATGATATTCTTACAGGAAAAAAATAAAGCCAGGGTGTCAGGCATTCACATTTAAGCGGGATGGCCAAAGAAGATCTCAAAGAGAAGGTAATATTTGAACAAAGACCCAAAGGAAGTGAGAGAACAAGACATGTGACTTTTTGGGAGAAGAGTATTCCAGACAGAGGAACAGCATGAATGGTGGCCCTGAGATGGAAGCATGCCTGCAATGTTCAAGGAAAAGTAAAGAGGTCAGTGTGGCTGAGTAGAGAAAGTGTAGGGGACAGAACAGAGAGGTTAAGTGGGGGTTAGGCCCCATCATCTCTGGCTTTACAAGCCAACACTGTAAGGACTTATATTCTCTCAGCTAGAGCTTGGTTTACAAATTGTCTCCTGACTATTCATTTCTCTCCTCATCTTCTGAAAGCCCTTTCAAGAAAACACGCTTATGGGATGGAAGTTCATTTTCCTTGTAAAGAACATTAATATTTCCATCTCAGAACACTCTTTGTTCAAATATGTCTATGATTATCTCTTTCTCATCATTAGGCTTCTTCCCCAATGCCATCTCCTCAGACGTTGGTACCCTAAAGGGTTCCCCAGGCATTCTCCACCATCTCCCCCTCCACCATTTTTCACAGAACTCACCACATTTTGAAATTTTTACGTTCATTTATTTGTGTGCTTGTTTTTTATTTCTGTTTTGGGTCTCCACCTATTAGAATGAAAGCTCATTAGAAGGGACAACATCCAGTTTGTTTTCTGTTCACACCCCTGCCCTCCAGTGCCAGCCGTTGAATGGAAACATGGACAGTTAGATGGAGATGACTCTGGGCAAACCTGAGAATGTTTGGTAATTACATTAAGTTGAGTCTTTAAAAGTATCCTTTTATCGTCATTTTTAGTTTCATTTAGCTTGTACTTTTAATTATAAAGAGGCTAATAAAAAATTGAAATGTCTTGAATTAACACTTCTAACATATTTAAGTTGAATTTCCCTCTTCAGTATGTTTTATAATCTTTATTTTGTCTGCCAATTATAACAATATAAACCATAGACTGTGAGCCTAGCTCACATACAACTTCACTGAATGTAATGTTTTCAAAAGAAAAATTCAAATCCATTATGATTTGAAACCCCACTTCTTTAATAAGCAAAATCCCAATTTCCTTAGCATAATAGTGTCCTACTGCATTACCACTTTGTTCATTTTTGAAAGCTGAGGTTTTGGTGGGGGAAAAGACAGAGGTGGATGGGCTAGACCTCTAAATGCTAATACCACGCATAAAGAGCTAGAGCCAGAGAAGGAAGGAGGAAGAAAGAACAGCAAGAGTTACAGGAATTTTGGCCAGATGCCGATGAGCCCTCTACTAAAACAATGATATGCTAGGGGCCACGTGAGAATTTGATGGATGATGCTAGGGGTCAAATAAAAGTGAATTAACACAGGCAGTACACAATATGGAGGAACCAGCTGGCAGCAAGAGAAGGGGAAAAAATCTACATGGAAGACTTAGCAGCTGCAGACCAGAAGGAGGAGCCAAAAAAGGACTCGACTCTCTAGGCTCTTGGGACTCTCTCACAATGACTCTTAAATGTTGACCTGAAATTGGCTTCTAGGATGAAGCCACCATTATTAGTTCAGGGCAAATCTTTTTAGAGAGGACATTAAGATGTTGTAAAATCACTTCAAGTGTTTGTCTCTTATTATATCCCTTTATCCTTTGGGGTTTGTTTTTTAAGGAACTTAGGGTAAAGTTTCATAAAAATATGAATCAGAGAAGTACAGTGAATCTTGGGGAATCACCTAGCCCAGGCCTCTTTTTTCTATACTTTAGGAAACTGAGGTTTGGGTTAACTTGGCCCATGTTAGTACAACAGTCTTATTTAGTTATTTGCAGCTCAACACTGGACAGGTTGGGTCTGACTAACCTAAGGTGTCCCTCCCATCTAGCACTCACAAAGTCTAGCCCATTGTAAGTGCTCCATAATATTCCTTGAGGGAGAAATGACAACTCCCCATTTCTCTGTAAGGTTATTCCTCATAGGCCTGTCTTCTGAAAGGCTGCCCTATTCCTTCTAACTCATTTCTAGCACACAAAGTAATAATGGATAGCAAACTGAAAGTCTGTAGGGTGAAACTTGGAATTTAAGGAAATATGTCATGTTGGTCAGAAACAGAGAGCTCTCCGGAACACTAAGTCTCTGGGGATCCATGGCATACCCTCCACACTCACAGATGGGACCCCACAGGGTACCACAGTGCGCCCTGTGAAAGCTGCTCACTCACAGAGCTGACTAGTGACATGTGTAGCTTTAAGTTTATGAGTTTCCTTCTTGATGACTCCACTTGTCCTTCTATTAAGTGGAAATCCATTTTTCCAAGTCCTAGGAGTTATTTTCTATGCTTAATATAGAGTTTTGAGAACTGACATAATTCCTAATTGAGCACAAATGATGATAGAGCATTAGTTAGTCCTCGGTTTGCCATTTGGTCCAGACCTCCATGCCAATCTCTTTGACAACCAGTAAGGCGTTATGGTCAAATGAAGTTCATACCAAGTGGCAGATTCCTGCACATAAACATACTGAAATATCACATCTACTGTCTAAAACAGTATTATTTTACTCTATCCAAATCTAAAGAAATCAAGGCTTAGCAAAGTTAAAGGCCTTTCTCGAGGCCATGCAAAAGCCCAGGCTCAAACCGAGGACAGTCTGACTATAGCACCCTTTCTGTACCCCATTCATTTCCACTAGTGAGATCTCAGTCAGATTGAAAAAAAACCACCCCAAGCAGGTGGCTTTGGGGTCAGCAGAAAGATTTACCAACCTGTTGTAAAGGCTGGTCTTTAGAATTGTGAAGTCTGTACTGAGCTTTTCTTGGATGTCTCTCTGACCATATATATCACTATGTAATCTATACAGTGGTGTTTTAACGGACCGAGCTCTTACCTGTAATAATTTTCTTTGAACTCATATGCTCTAAGAAATGTCAATAAACTCAGCTGAAGTAATTTCTTACCCATAGCACATGCATTTGTGCATAAGGACCCTAGATCTTGGGGACAAGAAAAGAACACTCTGTAAAGTCGGCTCATAGCAGCCATTACATGCAAAATGGACGTTTGAAAAAGAAAACATTTGACCCTTCCATTGATTGAACTTTCCTTCAAAGTGCCCTTCAGGGAGTCCTGAGCTGGTTGCCAGGAAACAGAGATTCTTTTCTGGAATCAATCCTTGCCATACTAAGTGTGTCACTTCGAATCTTGGTTCCCAGTTGGAGTGTGTCACTTAGAATCTTGGTTCCCAGTTTACAATGGGGGTATTCTCCCTGTTGGGCTTCCTCAATCTAGAAATGTCAAGATTCAGAATATATCTCTTAAAAGTTATGGGAGTTATTATGGATGTTTGAAATGGCAATCCCTTTAAGTTGCACATTATAATAAAGCTATTTTCAAACATGTCACTTAGAAGGCACTGGGTGATAGTAATTGGAATAACGAAAAAAATATTTTTGATGTTGGTCCTGTGTAAGTGTAAACCTTCCCTTGGTGTTAGGATGTAAACATTGTGGTGATGCATTTTGAAGAAACCTGGAATTTTGGAACAAACTTGGGTGAGCAGATTTAAGTTCTAGCCCAGCTCCTTCACCTACAAACTCTATGGCGTAGGGCAAGTGTCTCCATCCCCTGGGGCTGGGTTTCTTCACTTGTAAAGAGGGAGTTGGATCGGGTAATCTCATAATGCTTGCTCTTATTCTGTAACGGTGCCACTTCTTTCAGATCACCCAAAAGCATACAATGCCTTTGGCCTCAAGTATTTTATAGTCCACTCAGGGACTTGAAGAACAAACAAGTAAATGAATAAATAAATAGGATAATGACACACTGTGGTAAGTGCCAAGAAGAAGTAAACTGATGGTAGTGATTGAGTATAATGGTGGAGGGGAGCTAATTTTAAAGGGCAGGAAAGTATGAAGGGCAAGAGGAAGTCTTGCTAATTTCCTCATTTTTTACAGCAGAGTGTCAAAATATATCGCTTGAAGTTGACAAATCAAGAAGACTTTTCAACATATTATTAAAAGTTACTGGGGTATCGGGCGCCTGGGTGGCTCAGTCGTTAAGTGTCTGCCTTCGGCTCAGGCCGTGATCCCAGGGTCCTGGGATTGAGCCCCGCATGGGGCTCCCTGTCCAGCAGGAAGCCTGCTTCTCCCTCTCCCACTCCCCCTGCTTGTGTTCCCTCTCTCGCTGTGTCTCTCTCTGTCAAATAAGTAAATAAAATCTTTAAAAGAAGAAAAGGAAAATTCAAGACAGCACTATACAAAATAAAGATAGAGGCATCTGGCTGGCTTAGTCAGTAGAGCATGTGGCTCTTGATCTCGAAGTTGCAAGTTCGAGCCCCATGTTGGGTGTAGAGATTACTTACATAAATAAACTTAAAAACATTAAAAAACAAAGATAGACACTTTGTAATGGTACACATATAATTCAGTGAATTTTCAAATAGTATTGCTTCAAAATGTATAAAAGAAAACTGCAGTAAATACAGAAAGAAATAGACAAAAATGTAACTGTGGAAAAATTTAAATCACTTTCTCAGCCCACGGCAGATCAAATAGACAAAAAAAGCAAGTAAGGCAATTCAAAATCTATATCCTAATTGCTTCTCAACCTTTTGGCTAAGATAAAGTGAAAATTTACATCCCATAGTTAGTGTGGTGGAGCCCATGTGTGTGTGCATAAGCAGGAGTATCTCTGATCTATCTACATCTGTCTGTATCTATCTATACCTCTAAACCTTGAAAACGGAGAATATGCCTACTATTCAATAATTCTTGAAATATTGATAAAAATGACCATATTTACAAAAGTTAAGCCACAAAGAAAAATCTCAATATATTTCAAAAAACAGAAATACTACATATTAAAATCTTTGATCTCAGTACAACTAAACTAGAAATTAATTTTTTAGTCAAAGACAAAAAAAATCTTGAGGTGCCTGGGTGGCTCAGTCGGTTAAACATCTGCCTTCAGCTCAGGTCATGATCCCAGAGTCCTGGTATGGAGCGCCAAGTTGGGCTCTCTGCTCAGCATGAAGCCTGCTTCTCCCTCTGCCCCTCCCCCTGCTTGTTCTTTCTCTCTCTCTCAAATAAATAAAGTGATAGACATTGGGGAGGGTATGTGCTATGGTGAGCGCTGTGAATTGTGCAAGACTGTTGAATCACAGATTTGTACTTCTGAAACAAATAATGCAATATATGTTAAAAAAAAAAAGAAGAAGAAGAAGAAGATAGCAGGAGGGGGAGACGAACCATGAGAGACGATTCACTCTGAGAAACAAACTGAGGGTTCTAGAGGAGAGGGCGGTGGGGGGATGGGTAAGCCTGCTGATGGGTCTTAAAGAGGGCACATTCTGCGTGGAGCACTGGGTGTTATGCACAAACAATGAATCATGGAACACTACATCAAAAACTAATGATGTAATGTATGGTGATTAACATAATAATAAAAAAATCTTAAAAAAAATAGTGGAACTAATAAATAGATCCAAGAGATAGTTCTTGGAAGAAATAAAATAAAGCAAAGAAAACAATAAAAGAGGGGCGCCTGGGTGGCTCAGTCGTTAAGCATCTGCCTTCGGCTGGGGTCGTGATCTCAGGGTCCTGGGATCAAGCCCCACATCGGGCTCCCTGCTCCGCTGGAAGCCAGCTTCTCCCTCTCCCTCTCCCCCTGCTTGTGTTCCTTCTCTCACTATCTCTCTCTGTCAAATAAATAAATAAAATCTTAAAAAAAAAGAAAACAATAAAAGAGAAAAATAAATCATTAGCCAACCTAGTCAATTAAAAAGGTGGAACAAAAATATACAAAATTAGAAGTAACCACAGTTAAAGCAGGAAATGGTATAATAAAATGGAGAAACAATAAATAAATCCAAGAGCTAGTTCTCTGAAAACAAAAAGAAAACAATAAACTTACTGCTTAATACAATTAAGAAAAAAGTGAACAAACAATACAAAATGAAAATAGTAACTGGGGAACTAATAAATATATATAAAAATTAAAAGAATTCTGAGACTATTTGCTCAGCTCTACTAAAATGGAGCTGAAAATCTGGATGAAATGGATGGATTTTTCAAAAAGATTCTATTTACATATTTGAGAGAGAGAGGGCATGAACAGGGGGTGGGGCAGAAGGACAAGCAGACGCCCGGCTGAGTGGGGAGCCCAACATGAGGAGTGGGGAGCCCAGGACCGAGAGATTATGACTTGAGCTGAAGTCAGACGCTTAACCAACGGAGCCACCCAGGTGTCCCTGAAATGGATGGGTTTCTAGAAACATATAATTGACTAAAAGTTGTAGAAAATCTAAGTGATTAATTATTATGGAGAAATGGAATAAATTATCAAAAATTCACCCTCCCTAAGCAGAATCAGACACTTTCACAGGTATGATGAATGTCTTCTACCAAATCTTTATAGAAAAAATAATTCCAGGGCTGCCCAAACTGTTCCAGGCCACGGTAAAAGAAGAAAAACATTCAAATTAGAGGTGAAACAAGCAAGATACTGATTTCAAAACCTGACAAAGATGATACACACATATAAAAAGAAAAGCTATAGTCCAAACTAATCTATCAATATCAAGGCAAAACAAATTTAAATAAATTTTTAGCAGACAGAATCCAACAGTACATTAAGAGAATGCTGCCTCCTGGTAAAAAATTTAAAGACAGTTGGTAAGCATAGCTGTTGAAAGCATAGATCCCGGAGTCAAAATGCCTATGTTCAGTTCCCAGCTCTATTACTCAGCAGGTATAGGACCTTGCACACACAATTATTTAACTTCTCTATGCCTCAGCTTTCTCATTTATAAAATGAAGTTAATAATAGTGTATTTAATGATGTAATGTATGGTGATTAACATAACAATAAAAATTTTTTAAAAAATAATAGTGTATTGAGAGGATTCAACGAATTAATGCATGTAAAGTGCTTAGAATAGTGTCTGGCACATAGTAAACACTGAATAAATATTAGCTATTTGTTATTCAATATAGGAAAAACCTATTGCTACCAGTCACCATTTTAATAGAGCAAAAGAGAAAAATCATAATGACTCCCATGGATGCCAAAAAGTCATGAAACCATCTTACAACCATTTTTTACTTTTATATGACTTTTAACAAAATGTTATAGATGGATACTTCCCTAATATCTTAACTCAATAAAATAACATGATCATTAACTAAAGCCTGAATCATATTGAATGGGGAAACCGTAGAAGCCTTCATCCTTAAATCAGAAGACCAAGGTGTCTACTAGCCCCAAATTATGTTTGACCATTTTCTAGATGTACTAGCATTGCAACTAGAACAGGAGAAAAAAATAAAAAGTGAAAATACAGGAAAAGAGTAAGTTAAAATTATTATTTGTAGATTATACAAAAAGACCCTTAATTTGAAATTATAAACCAAAAGAATTTAGAAAATTGATGGATATAGAAAATAAGATACAAAAATATACACAAGTCAGAAAACAAAATGGGAAAAATATCCATTCACAACAAAAGACCAAAAAATACCTAGGAATTAACTTAACAAAAAGTGATCGAGTTATATGTGAAGAAAACGTCAAAATGCAAAGGGACACAAAAGGAAACTGGAATAAATAGAGATGCTACCCTTTTATTGGATAGGAAGACAATAACCATAAAGAAGTTCAATTCTCCTTAAATTAATCTATAAATTTAATGCAGTCTCAGTAGAAATACCAACAGGATAATTTCCAATTCCAGACAGACTAATTTTCAAGTTTCTATGGAAAAGTTAATATGCAAGTATATCTAGAAAGTTCTGAAAAAGAAGGGTAATGAAGGATACTAGTCTTACCAGATATTAAAATGCATTATAAAGTTGCATTATTTCTTATAATGAGATTCTGGCAAATGAATATACCAGTCAATGGAATGAATATAGATCGCACAAATAACCTGCTCACGTCAAATGGGAATTTAGGCTATTATTATAGTGACATTGCATATCAGTATAGAAGAAAAACGGATTACTCAGTAACTAGTGTCAGAAGAAGTGGGGAGACATTGGGAAGCAAAATGAACTTGGATCAGTATCTCCTTTTACCAAAATAAATATTTTTAAAAACCCACAAAACCATAAACCACAAAATTACTAGAAGAAAACAAGGAAGAACTTAAAAAAAAAATCTTGGATTGGGGAAGCCCTTTCTTTTCTAGACATGACAAAAAACTTAAAAGTCACTAATACAAAACACAATTACATTCAACTACATAAGAATTAGACATTCCTCCATGACATAAAAACACCTTAAACTAAATCAAAATCAAAACTTAAACTAAATTAAAAGAGAAATGACAAGTTGGGGAATAATACTTAAAATTTACAATATATATAACAGACAAAGCCTAATTCCTGATATATATAAATACCATTTAAAACTATAGGAAAAAGTTCAACAACCAATAGAAAAATAGGTAAAAGATTATAAACAAATTAAAAAAAAAGGAATACAAATACACATATGAAAAGTTGTTCACTGAGGGGCGACTGGCTGGCTTAGTCCATAGGGCATGCGACTCTTAATCTCAGGGTTGTGAGTTCAAGTCTTACATGGGGTGTAGAGATTACTTAAAAGTAAAATACAATAATTTTTTTAAAAGTTGCTCAATGATACTCATAATAAGAGAGGTGTGAATCATAGGTTTAAAAGAGCATTAGTTTTGCTTATCAGGCAAAAATGTTAAAGTTGTCAACACACTATAGCATATGGTAAAATACTGGCACTTTTGAATATTGTTGAAGGGAACAGAAATTGGTGTAACCTCTACTGAACATAATCTGCCAAATTAAAAACACACAAAAATTTTGACCCAGCAACTCTGCTTTAGGAAATCTTGTATTTGTCAACATAATCAAAGGTGTGTCTGCATCATTGTCTGGAAGCACAAAACTGGAAACAGCCAAAAGACCATAAATAGAGAACTGATTAATAATTTATGGTATATTCTTACAAAGAAGTGTATGTGCTATCGTGAAGGAACCCCAAGATGTATCATTAAGCAAAAAAAAAAAAAAGAAAGAAAGTGTGAGTGTGTGTCTGTGTTTGCGTGTATATACAGATATGTGTTCAGACAACTTCTAGGAGGCACCTATGAAAGTGCTGTTGGAGGTTAATGCTAGGGAATCAGCCCAGGAGCCAAGGGTGGGAAAGAAACTCACTTTCCATTGTATACCATTTTGTGCTATATAAAAAATTTTTTACCATGTGCTGGTGCTATTTGAGTAATAATAGATGTTAACTGTTGAAACAAAAGGAAAAAATTAAGATTCAAGAGTGATTTTATAAGGGACTTTATGTACTACACATGAAGAATGGTTCTATCACGGACAGTGGCTAGCCATTCCCAATTTCCACAGAGATCTTCTCCAACCAAGAGGAAATAGCAAATTTAAAAGGGATATATATTTTGGATTGGACAAAATGAATAATTTCCTGATGGAGCTGTAAGAGAACTATAAAATCCTCTGAAGGGCTTTGGAAAGAAGGGTTTGAGCCTGGGGTGGGTAGTGAGTGATTGGGGGAGGGGAAGACCCTGGTTGCCTGGGGAGGCTTCTTTCCACCCCAGGATGCTATGACCCTCTTCCCAGGAACAACACCTCTCTGCTAGCTGACAGTTTAATGAGTATTTTACCCAAGGCATTCACACAGTAGGAAATCCTGTTAGATTTACAAGTGCCCATTAGTTAAAAGTTCTCCAGAGGCACTGTGCAAGGTTTCTGTTTGGGACTTCCTTGTGCTTCCCAGCGTTGAATAGCCAGTGCAGAGAGAGCAGCACCTCTGGAAATGTGGTTCTTCTCTTGTACATTATAAACAGCCAGGGTGGCAAAATCTTGAGGCTCCTCATAGTTGACAAACTACACACCGTACCACTCTCCCACAAGAAACTCTAGCCTATAGGGTAAAAATGAGGTTCCTTCCATGAGCGAATGACCCAGGACACTTCAATAAATGGGGGAGCATATTCAGAACAAATGAACTAATCCAGAGTGGGGAGAAAGTCAACTGAGTTTGGACAGCTGCTATTTTCTCTTTGTTGCAAACCATACTCCATCATTTATCGCCTACCTTGGCCAGTGGTTCTCAAAGTGTGGTCCCTGCACCAGGAGCGTCAGCCTCACCTGGAAACTTGCTTGAGATGCAAGTGATCCCAGCCCTCCTGAGTCAGAAACTCCTGGGGTATGGCCAGGTGATCTGTATGTACTTTGACCAGCTCTCAAAGGCATTCTGATATGCTGAAGTTTGAGAACCACTGCCCTAGGTTTCTGGAGGACGAGCAGGAGTGAAAGAACTGGCTTGCTCTGCATTCCTCCTTCCAAGAGAACCCAAGGTGACACAACCTGACGTCTCTGGACAAGTTTTTAAATACCAGCCTCAAGTTGCCTCTCCAGCTCTGGGTATTAATGGGGCATATCAGTTCAACCTCCCCTAAGAGGAGCATCATCTGATAATGCAGGTTATCCCACAGGAGGTCTGGACGTTCCAGCTCCTATACTCTGGTGTAGACACACTCCCAAATGCCAAGGGAGGTAAGGCTGGCCCTTTGTTCTTATGCAAGCATGATAGCCAGATATTGGAAGTCCACCTCATACTTCAAATCTATAAATGCCAGTGACTGACTGTAGGGCACTAAATCTCACCTTTAAAGACCAGAACCTTTGTAGATCAAAATCTTCTCTTAGGATGCTGATGCCTTAAACGAAATGATCCAAAGCCTGGCCAAATTAGCTTTGTAACTGTCCCTTATATTAACTGAATGTTTTGCAGCCTCCAAAGTGTGTTTTCAACCTTTTTCTCCTTTTGATTTTGGGCCTTAGACCATTCAGAGAAGCCCACGTAATAGATGATGTCAGGTGTTGCTCCAGCATCCTTTCTGCCCATCCTCCAAGAGGAGTTCACTTTTTGTCCCAGCACCCTTCTCATCCCCTTGAAGCCCCTCCCCTCCGCCCTTGCCTCCCCCAGCTCCAGAGGTGAGTCTGAGGGCAATCCCACCCCTCTGCGACTCAATTCAGGCTACTGGGTTTCAAGAAAAATGTCTTCCAAGCAATTTCTTGCTCATCTTACTCTTCTAGGAAAGCAGCCAGAGACAACCCTGTCTGTCTCTTCTGTGTGCTCTATGCACCCATGTCAGGCTGAGAACTGCTGCCCCTGATTCGCTATTAACCCAAGACTGTGGCTGACACAGGAGATGCTAGGAAAGGAAATGGGAACCACTGTGCTACCTCCTCCTTACCACTGTGCTTCCTGTTCCAGAAATCAGTGAGTATTCTGATTGTTGAAGATAATTTGACTTGGATTTTCTGTTACTTCTTGCTGAAAACACCCAACTGATAGAATGAGGATTATTATCCATTTACGTATATGGGGAAACATATAGAGGCATAGAGGTGGTTTGTTGTTGTTATTTGGGGGGGCGGGGTTGTGACTTTGCAGTAAGCGACAGAAGTCAGAGTGGAAGTTCATGCTCTGCTGTCCATTAGAGAGCAAGTCCCTTGGCTAAGAGGCTGTTCCCTGGGCATCAGGGTGGGGAACAGGGAGCAGAGGGGTACAAACAGGGTGTCAGAGCTGCCATGGGCAAACTTTACCTCCACTGCAGTTTTGTCTAGGGGTGCTCAGCTGTGGGGACTGGAGGTAGGAGGACAAGAAAGAAGAAACGCCAGAGAAGGGAAATGATAGTTATGCCATATGATGGCAATTAAAAAAAATGCAATGTGTTTTTTAGCTCTAGGGCAAGAATCCAGCTTCTATGAAAACGTTACCAACTCTCTGACTTGCCTCTTTAAAGGCATTCTGTTAGCCTACTGTTGCCTACAGAGAGAAAAATGGCCTGTGTTCTGCCCGGAAGCACCCGAGGCCAGTATGCCCAGCTTTCTCACCCGGTGACTCAACACTGCTGCCGCCGAGACTTGAGAGTGTTCACACCCAGTTCTGCAGAGCAGACATGGTGTTTCTGCGTCAGAAATGTGCTATATAGGTACGCTCGAAAGATTCACCCACTTAGGGACTGGGAATACCAACCACAGTGCCTGTAACCTTGAGTAGCACCCAGCAAAGCACCACTCAGAGCACCCCTCCCTCCGGCCTCCCCTCCATGAGGAAAACAGGGCTGTTCTGAGCCTGCAGATCCCTCCTCCCCCATCCTACCTAGTCAAGTTGCAAATCAGTATTGCTTGGTGGACAGCAAATCCAGTTTCAAAGTTAGAAGCAACAAGGAAAGGAAGAACGTACATGGGAAATCATTTATCAAGACCTTATTTAAAAGAAAAAAAAACACCTCAGTTCAAAGATGAAACATAGTCTCTTAGCTTTGTTCCTCATTGGTGTTGGCCGAATCTCAGATTGCTGTGAAATTTAAATGTTGTTTTCAATGGGTTTTGCAACTTGGGGTCAGATGCATCATACAACATTCTTGGTCACAGAATTCAATGCATTTTTTTTCTTCCACTGAAAGGGATCAATTGGCTTGTTTTCCAATGTGAAAACACTAACAACTTTGGGGACTGCTAGGTGGGCCTAGCTCCTTAATCCACACCCTTAACTTTTCAATTGATCACCTTTTAAATTAGATACACATGTCTGGTTTAATAAGGAATTCAGTGTTTGGAAGAGTTAGCAGCTTGTGGAGAGAGATGCAAGAATAAGAAATCTCACTGTGAAGTTCCAGGTTGAGGATGGGGAGGTAGGGGGTAAGGATTGTCAGCAATGAGCAAACAGAGGTTCAGAGAGGCTCAGCGAATTGCCCAGATTAAACAGCTTGTTTCTAATTCCTATGTGACTAAATGTAGAAATGGCCAAGGGAGTATCATAAACAAAAGGGACATGTGGGAAGGATTCTTTCTTCATCTCCCACTACTTTGTCCACTGATAAATCCTGATCTGGCCACGAGCCTGTAGACATCGGTTCAGAGCTGACTGGACCACACAATCCTGACCTGGTGTCATGTGCAAAGCAGGGACAGCTGGACACCATATCCCCTACCACCATCACCCAAGAGAGGACCCCCCCCCCGCCGCCCCGTTCCTCCAGAAGCAGCCGATCAACTCTGGAGGCGATCAACTCTGGCCAGCCCGCTGACCAGCTCACACGCCATCGGCCCATCAGCAATACATGGAGACTTTGTAATGGAACACAGAGATGTTTGCCATGTTTTGCTTTGGAGGACCTGCACCCTTTCTCCCTACCTCTTACACTGCATCTCCCAGAGCCTAGACACAGATTCCCTGACTGGCTATAAAACTCTTCCACGGACCACTGAATCTTTGACTTCACAGACCATGTCAACAACACTTTTTGCCCACTTCTGCCCCCAGGACCCAGAGGAAGTTGGCACAGAGACAACAGCTTGCCTGTTAAGCAAGTCAAAGGAAGCATCTCCTGCCTTCAATCACCCCTCCACTTACCAAATCAAGTTTCGTTCAACCCAAGCAAAGAGACTCTTCTCATAGAGATTCCCCAAGCACGTTCAACCCAAGTGCCTTGTGCAGAGGTGTGAAATGTGCTCAGGAGGGCTACTAGATCACAACCTTTTTTTCCCCACAGAGAAATAAGACATACTGCCATTAAAACACACTGTGATTGAAAACAACCACAGACCTTGGATTATCTCTCCAATAGTAAATGGAGCTAGTATGTTTTATATTATTGCAGATTTCATCCTGGCACTTAAAATTTTGCTTTCAATTTTGGAACTGGAAATACTGCTGGAAGCTGCATGTTCCAACCCACATCTGAGCTGAAGGACTGATGACACATAGATTATAGAAGCCCATTACCACTTCAGCTAAGGTTGCTTATCTTCTTCATCTGAATTTCTCTGAATCAAGTATCTGTTATTGTAACACTTCTTTGGTACTAGTTGAGGAAATTGTACATATCTTACGCTCTTCTGTTAGCATATGCTGGTTTATCTCTGACTTCCCACCATTTTTTATTTTGAATGAATAATTGCATTCTGCACAAAGATCTGCAAAAGGACTTTCCCCTCATTTAATAAATGTCCACTATTTAAAAAAAAAAAGCAACAGGGCCATTCCACCTGGGTGGACACATCAGAATGGGGAGGAAGGCCTTTGACACTCTGCCCTTAATTCTATGCTAGCCCCAGACACAGACTGAGATAGGGAACTTCACATATCTTCCCCTGCTCTCCCAGGTGCAGGCTCTCATGGGTTGAGAGAAGTCAAAATACCTGACAGTCTCTCCTTAAACTATTTCTATTATTCCTGGGTTTAGTTCTCTAACATCTCTGGCCAAAGAGAAGCCCAGAGAGGCTCACATAAGGACTCAAAGCTGTAAAACTGAGATGCAAGTAAAAATGCCTACAAGGCCATTAAACTCTTTGTACTTGCAGCCAGAGTTTTTGGATCCTAAGAACTAATTTAAAATCCATTTTCCTTCATGTTTGGACTATGAGTCTCCAGGGGCTTAATCAGAATGAAAAAGAATCAAATACCCCATCAGCTGCCCAGCCTCTGGTACCCAGCTCTTGCCGGTCAGTCGACCAGCAGGAGATTTAGATTTCCACGTATTCCCTAAAATCACCTCAGAGGCAGAAAATGAGATCACCAAATTCAGCTGCAGCTATTGAATGGAAGAAAAGCCATAGCAGGCCAGTGAACTAGGCACAGTTCTAAGAGACACCAAATGGAGACAATACTCTTTAGCTCCTGAATCAGGGTCTCATAGTGAGTGGGTGGGGGCGGGCATCAGGAAGGGGTTACGTGCCACTATAAAATGAAGCATGATATGCAAGCTATCCCCTTGCAGGTGAGAGCAAAAGTTAAGGGCTGTTGTGGTAGAGGGTCTATCTGCCCAAACCAAGTGCGGACAGGGATATAAAGCTGCTTTTTTATGGGCTGCATGAAACAAAAGACATCAAAACCATTGCTTCATTCCTTGTCTAGCCCAGAGCCACAGTAACATTCTCATAATAAGGAACCAAAGGCAGAGACGTTTCCAACTGCTTGTGGAATGTGTGGCTCCAGCCCTCTCAATTTAAGGGAGGCCTCAAGCTACTGAACCCGCAGCTGTTAATCTGCATGATTACTGAAGAATAGTAAAACCATCAACCCCCGGGTCCAGCTTAGCAGGGGGGCAGGAAGCAGTCACCGGCTTGATCTCTGGGAAAGTGTAGAAGAAAAAGGCCTGGTTGGGAAGCTGGCTTGAAAAATCAGCCCAACAACCCATCACGTTTTCCCCTCTCAGACGTTCTTTCTGGGCCCAGGTTCTGGAAACATCAGTGAGAAAAGGGGGGCACCATGAAAGCACTTTGTAGTATCCTTGGGAGCTGCTAATAATTGGGATGGATATTCAGAACCAGTTCAGTTTAAAAAGTACTTTGTAATTTTTCATGATCCACCTAATTAAAGGACAGAAGTCAGGGAAAAAAACACTCTAATTATGTTCACCAGCATAGGAAGGTCAGGGTGCCTCTGTTACAGAAATGAAAAAGTAAATTTAAAAAGTGTCTTCACTAATAAGGTCTCACTCAATTCATTAACTAAATATTCATTGTGCATCTATGAATGAGTCCCTTTACTAGGTAAGACTAGAATTCAATGAAGGGCAAGGCCAGGTCATTGCCCACAAGGACCAGCAGCCTGGAGGAGGATGGAGGCCATGCCCTTCAGCAGTATGGGCAAATCGGAGACACTGGGAGAGGCAGGAGGGGGGCACATAACCCAATCTGGGGGCATCAGGAAAGGCTCCCCAGTGGAGAAGCAGGTGTCTGAAGTGGACATCAGACAGTGATGATAGCCAGGGACAAATTAGGAAGAAGCTGTTATGTTGGATGGGATAATCACTGTCTCTGTTCCCCAGTCTTGTGCTCAGAACTGCTCTGGAGTTTTAGGAATAATGATGAAAGCATTTTTTCTTAGTCTTTGTAGCCTGGGCTTATTCCTATTCATTTCTGCATCCTTGAATTCCAAGCTTTTAAAATAGGTTCAGTTGACTGGTTGGACTTTACTTATTTTATTTTGATTACTCCATTTAATTAACCTGAAAATTATTCAAACTAATAGAAAATCTTTTGTTCTCATTATATTGGGGAATTTTATAGCAGCCTCAAGAATAATGTTTGGCTGGGGCGCCTGGGTGGCTCAGTCGTTAAGCATCTGCCTTTGGCTCCGAACCTGATCCAGGGGTCCTGGGATTGAGCCCCGCATCAGGCTCTCTGCTCCGCAGGAAGCCTGCTTCTCCCTCCTCCACTCCCCCTGCTTGTGTTCCCTCTCTCCCTGTGTCTCTCTCTGTCAAATAAATAAACAAAATCTTTAAAAAAAAAAGAATAATGTTTGGCTGAGTCTTTATGCAATGTGAATTTCTGAGTTGAAGTGTGTTGCCTGGAGGGAAAGGAGCAGAGGATAGGAGGGAAATTCCTGCTGATCTTGAAGAGGAGGGATCTGAAAAAACTTACTGGGGAGGTCTACATTCAAATTAGGTCTAACAGTTTTGCCATAATGGAAGTAATAACCCAGGAGTCAAACAACATAGAAACAAATTCCCGAATGTGTTTACTGCTGAAGGGCAGCCAACAGAAAGAGAGAGAGAGAGAGGTGAACTGAATGGTAAGATCTGAGAAAAAGCACAAAAGCATCTGGATTTACTTGGAGAGATAGACTAAAGGAATTATACCAAGTACAAAAAGAAAGTAGATTATCAGGGATCTCTTTCCTTAAAGTCAACATGGTATTGGAGTTAGGCACAAAGATTTGGAGTCCAACCACCTGGCTGAAATCCCTGCTTAACCACATATTAGTCTTTGGGCCAGTTTACTTAACACCTTGTGCCTCAATTTCCCTTTTCTATAAAGTGAGGCTGTGAGAGTACTAACGTCTTGTAGGGTGGGGATTAAATAATGACAGACATGTGAATAAGCCTGGACACACTAATGCTCAATAAATTCAGTTATTGTTATTTTTACCCCCCACCCACACACACCCACTTTTTATCAGAAAAGAACAAGAAAAAAAAATGGGCTTCATTACAAAGAAAGAATGTTAGTCCAAATAAGAATATTTCCCAAAAATGAGGGTGCTTATTGACATAACAATACTTTTCTTAGACAAAGCAAGTCTCAGAATGTTTTGTCATGAGTCTATAGGGATGGGATTGACCTGACCTGCTGAGGATGAATAATGTGAAAGGATGAGGAGGTTGGGCGTGTGGGGTGAGGAGGGGAGAATGTTTAGAGCCAGAATCCTTGAGGTCAAGTCTCAGCGTCATCATGTTTAAAACAAGACAATAGGCCCAAAATGGAGTTGTTAGTATGATAAATCCCACATCGGCAAACCAAGACTTATAGTTTAGTTCTCCCAGAAATTGAATCTGGGATGAATCTGGGATGAATCCCAATTAATCATGAACCACCTGATCAGTATTAGGTAATCTGCTTGATAGACTCCTGACATCCCCTATGAGGAAAGTAACCTCGAGATAACCAATCCATTTTTTTTGCCCAGCACAACTTCCTTGTTCCTGTGCCTTTCTGCCTGTACCATCTCTTGCCTTGGAGAGCTCTTAGAAGCTCCTTCCTGTCTGCAAGATTGGATGCTGCCTGATTCATCCATCACTGAATAAAGCCAGTAAGATCTTTAAAAGGTACTCAGCCGAATTTTGTTTTTAACAACCACAAATCAAATCCATACCGTTTCCTGTAATGGCTGTACCAGCAGTGAAGTGGGGACCATTTTCTTCTTGTACCCCATACACCTCTCTCTGTCTGTAGCTGGGGAGCCCCTTTAGCAGCTCCTAGGCTACGTACTGATGTCTGCTCTCATATTGCATGGGTACATGAGACCTTTGTCATGATTTTGAAAGACTTGCCATGAAAAGGTTCAAATGAATTTGAAACTCAATCACATTAATAAAAGAAATTTCAAAATTATATTTGTCAGTGAAAGAAAAGGAAGACCTATTAAATTTTTTAATAGATCTGCAACTGTAGAAAATTTTCAAATGGTTGTAAAAATGGTTTTAAATTTTTTTTATCACCTACTTTGAGAATAAAGTTTTTCTCTGGGGACTGTAAGAAGTTTGACAAGATCATCGTTAAAAGAAAAGTCTTGATTAGGTGTTGAATATAGCCATTTCAAACATAAAATCTGAAATATAAAAAAATGTCTATAGAAGCAAGCTCAAGTTTCTTAAAACTTGGAAAGGTTTTATTTGTAAGTTTTATACAAATTTAATGTTTAGTATCTTTCTTAGACTTTTTTTTGTACCCTAATTATATAGCATAAAGAAAAAGTAGGGATTATTTTCACCAAGCCCCATAGAAGCTCCCCAACCCCCTCCAATTTACTCTGATGTGCCATGTAAATATTAGAATTTCCAGTGTGTGCTATGTTGTAAAAATCACTGGAAAGCACTGTGTTAGAGAAGACCACAGACCCTCCTGATGCCTAGACAGCAAGACTTCATAACTTTCCTTGTTCATCAAACTCACATCTGATTCAGATATTAAGAGGGTCTGTGCTTCAGAAGAAGCCAAAACTCTCCCTACCTCTAAGCCAATCATGTAATTTCATTCTCCTTGCCAATGATAGGTTTGGAATAGGCATGTAATATGATTCTAGCCAATGAGCCATGTAAGAAAAGATTTCAGAGTGGGGCAGAGAGAGGGGCTTCTGGAAAGTTTTCTTCCTCTTAAGACACTAGAAGGGGATATTCTTTCTTCCAGCCTTTGTACATTGTTGAATGAGTCTGTGATGCTTAGAGCTGCTGCAGCCATTCTGCAACCCTGAGGAATTAATCATGAGGACCAGCCCCACATGCTGGGGAAAGCAAAGCAGAAAGGCAGAAAGGACACGGAACCCCAATGACCATTGAGCCATTCAATTAACCATCCCTGGAACTCTCTCTCCTCTGGACATCTTGTTATGTGAGATTATAAATTCCCTTCTTATTTAAGTCATTGTGGTCTAGGTTTTTTATTACTTGCATCTAAAAGTATCTTCATGATGATCCACAATGGGTTCGATGCCCTCCAGATGACAGTCTCAAGTTACACGTTACTGGTAGAATATGAGAATGCCTGTTTTCCCTTAGCAGCATTAGACTTGTATTCCTTGCCTATGTGATAGGCAGAATTTAGATTAAGATTCATAGGGCCTGCTCATCTACTTGGGCAAAAATGCTATTTTCAGGGCTTCTGCCTCCTCACTGCAGCCATGGGCCTCTGCCTTAATCCCAGTGAGTCTGTCTTTTGATTCAAGCAGGCCCAGCAGGACCTCTGCTTTCTAATGCTTAATTCCAGTCATAAAGTATGCTCAAAAGTAATATGTTTGCATTTAAAAGACACACATTCTTTAATTTAAGCTTTTCATTGATTGCCACCAACCTTCTTCCAATTAGTTGTCTTAACCATATTTGTGGTTACAACCATGTGTCGTAAAATGAAAATCAGTCGAAAGGAATAAACTAATGTATACCTCCAACATGCACAACTTGTTGAGGTTACAGAGTGTGTGAGTGTGTCCTACGTGAGAGAGACCGAGACAGAGAGAGGGTAAGCCGGGGAGAAACTTGGTGGAGGGGGAGAGAGAAAGAGAGATGTACATGTACACGGCTACATCAGACCTCTCTCCTCGAGACCCACTTAGGCAGGGAGGTGTGATCACAGTGAACTTTGTCCCTGGACATCACTCACTCGGGGTGAAGTCATAAGAGGCCTCTGTGGACTTGACTTTCAGTGCTATAGCTGAATCCAATTTATCCATTCAAGTAGGTGCAGCACCGCTTCTACGGTCTAATTTACTTCTAACAGCAGCCTTATTAGAAAGATATTGTTGTCCCCGTTTAAAAGACACAAAACTGAGATACACAAACATTACTGCCCAGGGTCATGCAACCTAAAATATGAGGCCATGTGGATCTGACCTCACTTCTAGGTGACACAAATTTTGCGGTGGCGAGCCCAGCGTCCCTCCCTAGGAGTGCTTTGCTAGCGGGCAACTACAAGACCAGAGTAGATAAACACTAAAAGGGCAATTTGCCTACGAAGCTCACTTGTAATTGGTCAAATAATTCGTTGACATGAAATTTCAGTTCTGCTAACTCAGATGGAGCAAAAATATTACAGGTGTCTTCTGATTATCATTATGTCTTTGGATTTATTTTATTGTTTACTTTTACTATAAAAGAGAAAATAAAAAAGTAATGCGTTTGGATACAAATTTTGGAAAGTACAAGGAATAAAGTAAAATAAAATAAGCACCTGTTGCCCCAACACACAGAAAAAAAATTATTATTCACATTTTGGTGATAATCCCTTGGCTTCTCAAAAATCATGTAAAAGATAGAATGATTGCTCTCTATCAGTATTGTTGTAATTCTTTAAAAAGACAAGTTTCATCTAACATGACTATGATGATGAAAGGAGATATCAGTGGCGACATTGGTCAGTTACCTTACCATCTTATCATTACTGCTTCATACTTTGCTCTGGTCCTATATGTTTTGAGAAGTAAAATACATTACTACAGAAAACTACCTGATGTATGTGAGATGCATTATTAGGGGAAGATGCAAGAATTGGGGGTACATTATTAAAAATAATTTAAGGCACAAATCTAACTCCTCAGTAGAAAAATTGACAAAGCCATGAACTTAAAATTTACAAAAAGTGATACAAATACTCCATAAACATTAAAACATACCCAACCTTGCTATTGATCAAGGCAAACAAATCATCATAAACATGGCAATCAATTTTTTGCCTATAAAATGGTCAGAGGTTTGCAATATGAGAATGCTTGATACTGGTAAGGGTGTCAGGGGACAGAACCCGCCCCCCTCCATTCACATCCAATGGGAGAGAAACTGGTACGATGTTTTTGGAAGTACATATCAGGAGGCTTAAATTTATTCCTGCTCCTTACCCTTCTCTAAGGGAGAGCTCTTCCCTGAGGAAGAATATCAGAGAGTTGATCAGGGATATCTGCTCATGGTCACTCACAGCAATGTAATTTAGAATGGTGAAGAATTGGAAACAAAAGTCCAAGAGATAGGAAAACAAAATAGGGAACATCTGCCAAATGTAAATTTAAGCCGTCATAAGAAATTTTTGAAGACCACTTAATGACATGAGTTGATATTCGTGATGTCATGAAGTGCTATTCACAGTGAGTGAGAGTGAAGAGCAGGATTGACAACCGTAGATACCCTAGGATTCGTTTTGATACATATATATGCAATCGAAAATGTGTAAAATACAGTTGTCCCTGAATGATCAATCCACGAGTAAATGTCATTTAAAAAATATTTTCTAAAATTTCTACAATTAAAGAGCATATTATCAGAAAAAAAATAGACACTTAAAACATTTCTAGTGGTAACGAAGCTCAGGTGAAGACAACACAGCTTGAGCCTGCTGACCCTAAGGCATGCTTGGAGGATCCCCAGTCCTCAACCATCCCTTCTCCTTGGAACCAGGAATGATTACGGTAATTGTTAATATTTATTGAGCAATTATTATGAGCCAGGCATTATATTCAATATTGCTTTTAATCCCTACAGCAGCCCAATAAGGTAGGTACTAGAATTCTCCTTGTTTTACAGGGAGACTACTAAGACTTTGAGATGTAGGTGATCCACCTAAACCCATTCAGGGATTAAAGCAGAATCAAACCAAGACTGACTCCAGAGGGAAAACAACAGTTTTATTTATTCAATCTCAGCTTCTCTTAAATCTCCTTCTAAGCTCAGTCTCTCCAATTAAAACAATTCTTTTTTTTTTAAAGATTTTATTTATTTATTCATGAGAGATAGAGAGAGAGAGAGGCAGAGGGAGAAGCAGGCTCCCAAGGAGCAGGGAGCCTGATGTGGGACTCGATCCCAGGACTCTGGGATCATGACCTGACCCGAAGGCAGATGCTTAACCATCTGAGCCACCCAGGCGCCCTAAAACAATTCTTAATACCCAAAAAAATTTAGTTTTTTGGGGGGTATTTATTCTGCGCTCTTTGGAAGAAAATCACTAGATCTAAGAAATACAGACTGTAAATAATGATAGAAAATGTGTTCTGTCACTTTAAAGAGTGTAGTCACCAGGGCCGGCCCCATGCACCTGAGTCCTGCACAGCCACAGGGCCCCATGCTTAAAAGGGCCCCGTGCTTGATTTAATGCTCTGCTGTCACTGTCTTATAATTCTTAATTTTTCAATGAGGGACCCACATTTTCATTTTGCACCGGGCCCTGCAAATTATCTCACTAGTCCTGCTAGTCACCCATGAGCAACTAAGCCTCAAGTCTCATTTTTAAAAACACAGCATTTGGGGTTTAGAATTGTGTTCTTTGCCTTTTATTACCTAGCTGGGCCCAATGCCTTTACGGAAAGTACTTTCCCTTGCTTCAGTGAATCCTCTCCTGGAAACACGTGATATTATCAAGGCCTGGCTGGCTTTCTCATCCTCATCATCTCCAACGAGCATTATTTTAAGCACTGTGCATTCTCTGTACTTCGGGATCTGGTCCTTTGGGCCCTGGTGTGTGTGGCCCATCCTGGTTTTGCAGCTAACCGGTGTTGCCCACCTTTAGAGTGACAGGCGGGAGCCTGCTACAAAGAAGGCTTTACATATTTGGAACACCAGAGATTCTTCCAGACAGGAAAATAAAAGCTCCAGGGTATGTACTGTTCAATAAAGTCCTTCCTTGTCAGGGAAGACAGATAGGATCTGGTTAGCTATATGGTCCTACTCTTTTGAATGGAGTAGTAGTTGGGACAGTAGTTTGGTATAAGAAGACCACATGGCTGGGCGCCTGGGTGGCTCAGTTGGTTAAGCGACTGCCTTCGGCTCGGGTCATGATCCTGGAGTCCCGGGATCGAGTCCCACATCGGGCTCCCTGCTCAGCGGGGAGTCTGCTTCTCCCTCTGACCCTCTTCCCTCTCGTGCTCTCTATCTCTCATTCTCTCCCTCTCAAATAAATAAATAAAATCTTTAAAAAAAAAAAAAAGAAGACCACATGGCTGATAAGCTACCTTACAGCACATTTATGAATACTTTAGATTGCCAGGACTCATTTCAGGGAATGAACTCTCATCTGCTTTCCCTCTTGGAATTGCATAGGATTCCATTTGACTAACTTCCCTGTGTGTTTTCCCTTTTAATATGAGATCTAGCATAGAATTAAGTTAGCGACCCTGGGGGAGTGAATGCTTCTGCCAAACCACTGGGTTCCTAAGGGTGTTGCACAGTAATGGAGCTTGTGAAAAGCCCTACGTCTTGCCCTGGGTAAGCAGAAGCCATGCGGGATAACAGGGATGTTGCTGTGGAAATAAAATAAGGAAATAGATAAAAGACAGTGAAACAACAGAATTTAGTTTTGGTGACTCCCTCTGACCAAATAAAATCGTCTCTTTTTGCTGCCTTCTTCCATAACAAACACATGGATTTTTTTTTTTCAAATTTGTTGGCTACCAAATTCACAGGATTCTGTTGACCCATTTCCACTTCTTCCTTCCCACAAAAACCCTGATTTTGTTCAGGTATGTTCCCTTTCCCTGAATATTCCATGAGACTCAGGATTAAGCCAATCGTGGTAATCCCATGGCCTTTTCTCCATCATTGATGGAGGGTGTCATGTGCTCTACCTCTGGAGAAGGAATAAAGGTCTCTAGAAGTGTCTAGAAAGTCTTACCTTACTTTTAAGAAATAACACTGGGGAAATCAGACTCTTTCTTGCTAGGGGTGAACTAGGGAAGCATACTGCTCCAATTGCTACTGACCACTATTTCTCAGCTGTGAGGAAACCCAGCTTGAAATCAAAGTCAGCAGCCTGAGGAGCACAGAGGAGAAAGAACTGCATAGAAACAGTCAAAACTTGAATGGAACCAGGTCTGAAGCCTGCCCCCTCTGGTCTTTCCATTATATGAGCCAATGCAACTCTTGATTGTTTAAGCCTGTTTTAGTTAGCTTTTCTATTGCATGTACCTGAAAGCACAAAATTACTCTCCACACCGGAGCCAATCTGGGATTTGGAAGAATTGGGCTCTAGGCTCCAGCCTAATTGTTTACTGTACAAATTCCTTTGTGCAAGTCCCAACTTTCCCAAACCTCCGTTTTCTCATCTAGTAAAACTGAGTATCATAATACCCATCCTGCTTACTTTGGAAGCATACCACTAGAGTTGAGGAGATAAGACATACGCAAGCCCTTTGAAACATGTCATTGTTATATCCATATGAGGTCTGATTACCTTAGGGTAAATACGTTTGTAGGATGTCAAGAAATCTGCTTGTTTTTCTGAGTACGTGTACGTAAATCACAATGCCTTAGTTTGAGTTTCTCTGTTTTCTTTCTCCTTTCTTTTCCCCAACCATACTAAGCATTTCATCGATGTATGGAAGGCAGTGACAGAGTTTTCCAACATCACTTTTCTCCCTATTCAGCAGATTCCTCGAATACCAAACAAAAGGATACAGTAAATACATTAAAGCATCTCATTGAAACCCCTCTTATTCTGTGCTTGGAACAGGCATCTGAGATGTGGTACTAAAGAAGCTTTTTGGGGCCTGAAAGAAATTTCTCTAACCCCAGAACAGAGTATGTGGCACGTTTATCCTCTTAAAAGGTAAATGAAATTGTCAAAGGCATGTAATAGATTGGCAGAATTTTAAATGGAAACGGATGTGTGTTTTCAGAAATGCCCTAACTTGTGATCATTCACTGCAGAGGGAAATTAAACTGAAGGAAGGAAGAGAAAAATCTAGCCTGTGAAAAACACAAATGCAAAGCAAGGAGCCATGGCGAATCTGCGAGACCAACTGGTCAATTAGTGCCATGTAAAGATTTCCAATTTTCTTGTAGTAAATTATTTATTTAGCTCTTACATACCATCGATATATTTTACAAGTTTAATACCCAAATTATGGCTGGCCCACCCATTTATGGCCCCGTAAATGAGTCCTGACTTACCAATGTGAATTCTTGTTCCTGGCAGTGTCAGATTTAGATTGGATTTGGATCTATTGCTTTTATCCTTATCAGACATTTCAAGGCTGATAGTTTATTGCCATATTTAAAATGGAAAGTGCTTTAAAATAGACTTGGGGGGGAGAACCACTGATTCCTGCCCCGATATGTCATTTCCTGACTTAAACATCCTACCATAATCTAGGTTAAAGGGTTGGAAGTCTACATAGAATCCTTTTCCACTGAAGATTTCCCCCCACACAGAGAATTTTCTTAGAGGAAAGTGAATGATTATATAAAGAATGACTTTAATCTTAAGTAAGAGTAGCTAGAACTTCCAGTAGTAAAACTGACAGGCAATTTCCATGCCTCTATACTTTGTAAGTCAAATGAATAATAAAGAATATCAATGAAACACATCAGCCATTTCTTAAATTTTAAAGTATATATGGAGCTAAATTGCCAAGGCTTGTTTTGCAAGGGTCGGATTTTGTAAAATATGTAGAATGAACCAATAAATTAACAGCAGAATAGAAGACTAACAAATCAAATCTAGGGAAGAGCTTCTACTTACAGTTATAAAAAGTATTATAGCTCTGAGATTAGTAAACCCCAAAGTTACAAATGTGAAAACAAATGCAAGATATGATTAACGACACCCACAATTATAATAATATCTGATTATGGTTTGAGGCCTTTGAAAAAAATAGCTAATGTGATTTTTTGGGCCTTTTTATATTACCTTTTATTTTTATTAATTTATTTTTAAAGATTTTATTTACTTATTTATTTGAGAGAGAGAGAAAGCAAGAGAGCACGTGAGCTAGAGGAGGGACAGAGGGAGAGAGAGAGACTCTCCAGCAGACTCAGCACTGAGCACAGAGCCCTATTCAGGGCTCGATCTCATGACCCTAAGATCATGACCTGAGCCAAAATCAAGAGTCCGACACTTAACCGACTGAGTCACCCAGGTGCCCCTATATTACGTTTTTAGAAAATTTACATTGTTATTGTTCTTTTGGAAATTTTTATTAAAAGTTTTTTAAAGGACCGTAAAGTAACAAATTGGAGCTTGAGGAACCAGCCACGCTCAGTGGGAAGAACAGAGGGATGTGAGATCTCAGCCCTTGCACCAGCCCTGGGAGGAGATCCCCAAGGACGAGACACTAGTTGGAGCAGAACTGTTCTCATTTTTAAAATGGACCTATCTCATGGAAATATAAGAGGGGCAAAGTGCTTTGGTAAAGAAACATGGTATTTGGTATTCAGGGAATTTGTGCTCAGGAGGCATCATGAGCTGATATGAGAATGTGACTTAAGGAACAGTGAACCTGAACACTGCATGAATGTTCATGCGCATGCTCCATGGTCCATCAGACTTCATATACAAAACACAAGTTCAAAAACAAAATTATTGAGAGTTCAAAATGTTAAAAAAGCATGTACTAAAAGATTGTTGCAGGTCCTGTTATTCATTCATTCACTCAAACGGTATTTATTTATTTATTTATTTATTTATTTATTTATTATTTATTTTATTACAAACTGTTTAATTGCTTCTTAACCCGATAACTTTACAAATACAGAACCACGTGCCAGTCTGGGGGTGCTCTGTAGTGAGTCACTACAGACTGGCCCAGGCACAGCTTAATGCCGCTGAGATCCATCCAGGAGCAGTCCCAGTAGTGGCCTCAATGGGTGACAGGGCCTTGGAAGAGGGCTGCCAAGTGTAGCCAGGGGACTTGGCTTCGGTCAGGTCTGTGGAGGTGCTTCAACAGCACGATGCTCGTTCTCTGTTCGTAGTGTCTCCATGTACTTTCGCATCTTCTCGACCATCCAGGAGGGTAGCACAAAGGATTTCAGCTCCTCCAACTTCAGGTCCAGACATCCTCTGTAGTCATCACTGGCTGCAAGGTCCTGGATGTCCTCCTCGATGAGGAGGTAGGCCATCTTCCCCCCTGTTATTCGCATGTGATGCTGCTCGGCCAGCCAGTGCTTGTCCTGGGGGTCAGCTGCATACTTAAAGAGGTGCGGGTGCTTGATGTAGATTCTTCCTCTGGTGCCCCCCATCCCCAGGGCCTTGTTGGCTCGAGATCCCAGCACAAAGGTGGTAGATTCATTCAGCCGGGCTGGGTCCCACTTGGGGCCTTCTCGGCGAATTGGTTCACAGGATTTTGGTTTCCATACCATGCTGGCGGCTGCCCGATCGTTTGACAGCATGTGTCCAGGAGGCCGTCCCTTCCTCTTTTTGGGAACGGGGCTTCCTCGATGGGCATATTCCTCTTCTGTCTGTTGGCCACGCTCTATCCCTGGAAGCTCATGGGTCAATCTGGGTATTACTTTTTCTCCATCTGAAAACAGTAATTTAGCCTGCTCCAGGCAGCTCCGACAGGCCTCCTGGATCAGCTGCTCCGCGTCCACCTCTTCCCCGACATTGTCTCTGACATTCAGTGCTGCCTTCTGGAAGAACTTCATGTACTTGTTGAAGACAGTTTGGATCTCCTCATTGATGCTAGGCTGCAGGACAGCTCGGAGGAGGTCCATGGAGATGGCAGGATCTGTGAAACTTGTTGTCATCTGTGAGCGGCGGCCCCTTCGCTGCACCTGCCAGTGCTTTATCATTATGTTCCAGGGCTTCGTGAGAACCAGCTGCCCTGCTGCGCCCGCGTCGCCCAGCTCGGGGCCACCCCGCTCTGCCCCGCCGGGTCCCCGCGGCTGCTCGGCGTCGCCAGTAGCGCCCATGGCTCCCCCGGCCCCACAACTTCAGCCCGACTCTGCCACCCTCAAACGGTATTTATTAATGCTAAATATGTACCAAATCCATTTCTAGGTGCAAGATACAGAGTGGTGAAAAAAATTGGAAACAACATGTAAAAAATTTTTTAAATAAGAAAGAAAAGGAATATCATTCCCTGTGTTGGGAAAATAAAGTTTGATATATAGCCATAAGATAAACGTTATTAAAGTTGCTTACGTCCTCTACATTCTACCTTATTTTTACATCCACTTTATTTCTCTTTAGACTGAGAAGTATATGTTAAAATCTATGACTAGTGTATGATGTCTCCAGGGTTTTGCATATATGGTAGTTTCTGCTTTATTAAGGTTGTGCTGTGCTATTTGGGATATAGGTATGAACAGTAAAAAGAGAGAGAGAGAGAGAGAGAGAGAGAGGGAGTGCAAGAGAAGGAGAGAATCTCAAGATTGATAGCAGAACCTTAAACCAAGTACACACCCTGAGCGCCAGACCTTGTGCCACCATGCAAGTCAAGCACCCGTGAAGCCAGCTCTGCCTTCCACCAAATCCATACCTGGGCTTTTCCGAGATTCCCAGTAGGGGAAATAGTCACAAACCTCCAATAAGCTCTTCTCTATTCAGATACTCATTATCTGCCCCACCCTAGCCTGCCTCAGGGAAACCCCTGTAGACAGCCTTCTCATCTCCCTTATCCACTTGCCAGGTATAGACCCATCTCAACCTGCCCCACTTATTTCAAGACTTTGAGGAAATGCAAAATAGCTGCTATTCCAGTTCAAAAGCAGAAAGACAAACTCCATTTCCATTTGCTTGTACCTTTCCCTTTTCTCTTAAAACACTGTTTAGGCCCCATGTCATAAAGCAAATTTCAGTGAATGCTTACTGTTGTCAGATTTTAAAAGCTAGATGGCAAAGCATAGAATTTTCATTTATTGAGTTACCTAGCCAGAAATTTACAGGGGGAAAGCAAGTTACTTCTAAAAAATCATGGGCTGGAAATTTTTATATTTTTATGTACAATGCTACTTTATGTGAGTGAAGAAAGAGCTCACCTAAGAAAAATCACAGCTTTTGGAGGAAACCAAAAGTTGCAATGCAACCTGGTACTCAACTCTAGAGGGGAAAAAATGACTAGGGGGTGGAAATAATAAGGTGAGTTTATTAAGATTCCTTAAATGATCCTGAAACACAGGCAGGTATTTGGAAACTTTTTTCACTCTCTGAAGAATGATGCCTGAGGGCATCATTTTTGGGTCATTTTCCTCATTTCCCCATTCTCTTCCCAGCCTAGCATTCCTTGAGTTCCCAGGTTTATAAAATACTTAATGAAGAAACAAGGCCACGGAGCTGCTCCTATTCATCCACAAAGTTGTTTTTCTCATTTTGCACGTGTATAGAAGTCTCCTCAGTTCAACTGCAGGAATCGGTAACTGTCTGAGTCAGGAGAGGGAAAAGGCAAACGATCACTCCTTTTGCTTTTTGAAGCGTCAGAATGGCAGGCCAACAGAGACCTCTCACCGAACCGCTTGTCTCCGAGATTTAAGATCAAAAGAGTCAAGTATCCAGGTCCCTGCAGATTTAAGCACCAACCTCTCAGCAAATGAATAAGAGACTACACATCCCTTTCCAAGAGTCCAGTTTCTTCAGCACTTCACAGACTCAGTATGTTGGATGGAGCACAAGGGCGTCCTTCTCCAGAGGTTAGAAAACTCACAGGCCATACTTTACGTTGATAACTCCGTGGCAGCCAGGAGCACATTCCTCACTTTGTTCATAATCCCCATTAATTAGCCCTTGAATGTGGCCAGATTCCAACTAAAATCATTTTATTCAGTTCTACTTATGCCTTTCCTGGAACTCTAAATGGACATCATTCTTCCCTCCCGGCTGGTCGGCAGCCTGTTGTGCTCTGAAGGTGGTTGTAATTCAGGAGGAAGGAAGCTGGAGGCCCCGACAGGTAAATATTTAATAATCCCGGGAACCCTTTCTCTTCAGATCCATGCTCTTTTCCTTCATGTCCTTTGGGGCTGAGTACTTTGGAATAAAAGTAGCTCTTCCAAACATAAAACACATTCAGAATAGGCAAATCCACAGAGATGGAAAGTGGATTTGAGGTTGCCAGGAAATGGGGGGAAGCAGAAATGAGGAGTCACGACTGAACGAATGGGTGTGGGGTGTACTTTGGGGTGATGGAAAAGTTTTGAAGCCAGAGAGAGGTGATGGTTGCATGACATCGCGAACGCACTGAATTGCCACCGGATTGCACACTTTAAAAATGGTTAGTTGGGGCGCCTGGGTGGCTCAGTCGTTAAGCGTCTGCCTTCGGCTCAGGTCATGATCCCAGAGTCCTGGGATCGAGTCACGCTTCGGGCTCCCTGCTCCGCGGGAAGCCTGCTTCTCCCTCTCCGACTCCCCCTGCTTATGTTCCCTCTCTCGCTGTGTCTCTCTCTGTCAAATAAATAAATAAAATCTTTTAAAAAAAAATGGTTAGTTGGATGTGATGCGAATCTCACCTCAATTTCTTAAAAGGTAAAGCATGTTCTCACAGATTTCATTTGCTTTTCATTCTATAGTCAATTCTTTTATGAAACAGTTGCAGGGATACCTTTGGGGAGAAAATTCACATCACCAAATGGGTCTGTAAGAAGAGAGTTTAACAACTAGCCAATGAGTCTGTTTTTTGGGTTCTTTTTTTAAGATTTTATTTATTTGACAGAGAGAGAACAAGTAGGCAGAGAGGCAGGCAGAGGGAGAGGGAGAAGCAGACTCCCCGCCAAGCAGGGAGCCCGATGTGGGACTCGATCCCAGAACTCTGGGATCATGACCTGAGCCGAAGGCAGCTGCTTAACCGGCTGAGCCACCCAGGCGCCCGATGAGTCTGTTTAATATGCACTATCTGAAAGAAAAGTTTTTCTCAGTTACCCCAAAAGGACTTCATCTCCTCTTTCCTGAGTAAAGACTGAAAACATGTCTCCCTTTAGGGGCGGTTGTTTTCTCATACAGCGAGAATGGCGTAAAGTAGGATGGAGATGCCAGAAGGAGTAGCCCTGTGGTGTGTGCTATGAGCCTCCTTGTTCAAAACTCATGTGTGAATGGCTCTGGCTGTTGAGGGGACACCTCTGCTGGCTGGGGTGACAGGGCCCAGGATGGCACCCACCGTGCCAGTCCCCGATGACTGACCCACTTGCTTTGTCCAACTTGAAAGGATCAGGCAACAGATACGAGTGATGCCCTCCATCCCCTCAGTGGGAGGTAGGCTCTCGAGACCCACTGTGCTCAGCATGTAGCACAGGTGCTGCATGAAGCAGTAATTAGAGAAAGGTAGAAGTCACACATACCAGACCATGACACAATCCAGGCCTGACGGGGGCTTAGACATACTTATTTATGAATGTTCCCCCCTGTCAAATGCATGCAACGCAGAACTGCTAAGGTATGAGCTAATTGATATGATCAATGTTTCTGGTTCTCTCCAAAACTTTATTTAAAAAAAAAAAAGCCAAAGTGGGTCTGTGTTTTAAAAGTGTATATTCAGGGGCGCCTGGGTGGCTCAGTCGTTAAGCGTCTGCCTTCGGCTCGGGTCATGATCCCAGGGTCCTGGGATCGAGTCCCGCATCGGGCTCCCTGCTCGGCGGGAACCCTGCTTCTCCCTCTCCCACTCCCCCTGCTTGTGTTCCCTCTCTTGCTGTCTCTCTCTCTGTTAAAAAATAAATAAAAAATCTTTAAAAAAAAAAAGAAAAAGAAAAGTGTATATTCAGCTTGAATCTTTTGTCACACCAATTGTGACAGATGTATAACCCTGCTGGCTTGGTGCCCTAATTGCATGAGCTTCCGAGTGTCTGCAAACCCTTATTTACTCACTCATGACTGCCCAGCTGCTAAGTGCATTTGAAGTTTTAGACCTGCCCTGTATATACTTAGTGCTGAATTGTTGGTTTGTTTTCTAATAAAAACATATAGACTACAACAAAACTTAGAAAACCTGTCAGTGCTTTTTGTAATATCATAGGAGGATAGAAGCAAAGAGACTGTGGAAAGTCTATGTCCCAAATGTTCTCATTTTAGCAATGAAGCACAGAGAGGCTGAGTGACTTCTCCGGAGTCCTACAGAGGGTGGGGGATGGTGTCAGACTAGAAGCCAGGTCTCTCATCTCTCTTCGTTGGTTTCGATCCACCACTTTGTCCTGCTTCACTTAAGAAGCGATGAAGCCAAGGGGTGATGCAATTCCAGAAGTATACCATGATATCATCTTTCAAGTTATTTTTCCATACAGAGTATAATGAAGAAAAAAAACCCCAAAACCACAACAGTACCTTAGAAATCAGCATCATGTCTCACACATGTCTCTCCCCTGGCATTAGGCAAACACAGCAGGCCAGGGCCTTGTTGAAACCTTAAAACAAACCAGGCCAATTCTGAGGTCTAGACAGGCCCCAGACAGGCTTTCCCAAAGCTTTGAAATGCGACTTTAGAACTGGTAATTTAGAGGCAATTTAACCCCGAAATCAAACTGACATTCAGAACATCTATTTTGAAAACATTTTTAAAGCATCTATTCACCCCCTTTAAAATACGATTTTGTGTTTCACTTGGGGCAGACCAACTGGAATTGCAACGATTAAGGTTCAGATTCACTAGCTCTTAGTAAGTTCTAAACACGGGAAATATGGCCTCCTTCCTCATGCACTTACCCAGCATCCAGGAGAAACTTGCCTTGCCAAAAAATATTCCAAAAATCATGTGAAATTTTTACACTGCTTTTGCAGCAGCAGAGGGTTATACTTTTAGGTTATATTCACGTATTCAAAAGTCCTGGGAACAATTTCGACCATAACTTTTGTTCAAGGCAGAGGAATTATTATCTCTGCAAAAGTATCATTGCTGCAGAACTCAGTCTTGCAATTTAGTAGATACTTACAATTTTTCCTTTTAGTGAGAAAGTGAGTACTCTCCAGGCCCTCTGTTCCGGGATGCATAGACTGGGCCATAATCTGCTTTTCTACAAAGCAACCAGGAGCCATGATTAAGAAGAAGCCAAAAATCCTCTCATACTCCGAGAGCTGCATGTTAAATGGAATTCCCAGGATGTGGAGAAGCACCTTTTCCTATTTCAGACTCGTTTTCTTTCGTGGATCCTGCGCAACGTAGGGATAGTTTTATTTTTTAAATAAGTGACCGTGTTGGATGGGAAAGTTGGCCAAAGTGGTCTGAGGGAACCAGAATGGGCTATGTCATAAATGAGAGTGAATGTGTGGTTCTTAGAGTTTAGATCTTGAGAAAGCGCAGTTGCTTTCTCAACAATGTGTGATTATTTTTAATTATATTAAAATATAACCCTAGGAAACAGTATCAGGCTGTGATGGCCCTGCGATCTCTGGGTTCCTTCCTTTAATCCTTGTTAGTCATTTTAAGTTCAGCTTTTTAAAAGTCTTAGTCTGATTGTCCTTCGGGAACAGTAAAGTGGCAAAATTCGGTTCGACAAAGGCCTGGAATAGATACAATTACTCATTGCCGTTAGTAAAAGAAAGAAGATGGGTCTATGAACCTATCAAGAAAGCCTGCAAAATGGAATGGGCTGCTGGACCTTACGAAAAATGTATCCAAATATTTGCAAAATGTATTTTTGGCCACCTCCCTACAGAGATATTAAGCCATTTTCTTTTATCGGAGAATTTACTACCATTACATTTTATATTAATTTAACGACTTTGATCAGGCAATCATCATTTATTTGCCTAAATTACCAGTCCCTTAGTACTTCATGGGCAAAGGGAAATATTTCATAGAACATGAGGCAAAGCCTCTAATTACTATTAGAGCATAATTTAAAGGAGCTTCAACAGGTATTATAATTTTGACCAATTGAGTTACTAATTTGGAGAATCAATTATCTCCTGGACCCCTTCAATTTGCTGCCTTGCTTAATTGTCAGGGGCTATCCAATTACACATCTGGTGTAGCAGTAATATTTGCATCTGCAAATCTTCAGCCAATCAGCCAACTGAGCCTGATTGTCAGGTAATAACTGTGTGGGTTTGAAGACTTTGATACATTTGTGTATCAAATTATTTTTACAATTTGTATCAACTTATTCACAAACCTTTCTCCCAACGTATCTTTCCTCCCTCATTCACTTTAAAATTTAAAAAATTTGAAGTCATTTTATTCACATAATTCATCTAGTTTCCCTCTTTTCCTCTGGGCCCAATTTCAAAAAACAATCTCAAAAATAAAAATAAAAATAAAAAATAAAAAGGAACAACTTGCTATTAGCAAAAACAGAAAATTAAATAATATCATAAAGTTAAATAATATCATCCAATGCCGCCAGGTGAAATAGTACAATCTTGTACCACTAAAAACAATGTAGATTATGCAAATCTTTGAAAAACAACAGGACCCTAGGAGTCAAAAAATGTCCATGCACTTTGAATCTGTAATACCATGTCTGGAGTTTTATCCTGAGAAAATAATGCCATAGAGGAAAGAAATTTATACTCCAAAGATGTTCTTTCCAAAGCTGACTTTAACAGCAACAACCAACAAAAACACAAGCAAAAACTGAAACAAGAAGTGTCTAAATATAAATAAATATTTAAATAAGCTATGTAAAAAAATAAGATACATAACCAGTCAACATGGAAATTATTAAGACTATGCAGAAATATGGAGAATGTCTAGGACATTAATGAAATAAGCAAACTATAACAGGAGATGTTGCAACAATGTACAGATGAGTGCCCTTCTTCCTAACATGAAAAGAAGCAGAATAAATGCTACAATCTCTTGCAGCAAAACCAAAGTGCTTTAGGAGCTAGAGAAAGAGCAATGGCACCCATGTGGAGACTATGGAGATGGCACATGATATTGGCATTCAAGAGTTCCAGGAAGTCGGGAAGGGGTTACTGTGGAGGGGAAAGTTCCATGCCATATATATTTGGGGACCACCAAGGGTTCAATTCGGCTGCGTTGTGGGGTATAAACATGGGAAAGGTGACACATCTGCCTGAAAGGAGAGGCCAGCACCTTCCTGAGGAGGGCCAAAGGTTAAAGTTTCTTTCTGGAAGCAGTGGAAGAAGCTGAGCATTTTAGAAAAGAGGCAAGCCATATGCTCTAGGCAGACAGAGAATTAGAAGCACTAGTTTTGAATATCGCCCCTGTCGTGTGGTAACTCTGTGGCCTTGGACAAGTTACTGAAGCATTTTGTGCCCTGGTTTTCTCATCTCAGCAATGGTACCATACCTACATCTTAAGGTAACTGTGGGAATTAAAGACAAAATACACAAAGTACCCAGTACCGAACAGGCACTACCTAATTTGTACTTTTGTTATTCTTAATAAGAATAATCTGATATCAGGAAGGAGCATGGGTTTGAGTAAGAAGAAAAAGAAGGTGCAGTGGGGAGCACTTTAGGCACTCATCTTCTAGATTACACCCAAAAAGAAATGAAGTCTGAAAAAGGTGATGTTGGTAGCAAATGGAAAGATGACGCAGAGTCAAGAAATATCATGGGGGAAGAATCCATAGGGCTGGGCCAGGGTGAATCCAGGTTTGGTAGGGCATGAAGCTTACATAATTCAGAGTTCTTTTTAAAGGAAAAGAATGAAATAGTAAGTAGAAAAGTGAGTATTTATTTAGAACTAGGAAAGAAATCATAACAAATTACAAAATTGAGAAACCTGACAAATATCATTTAAAAATGAACTGCCTGACAGACCTCTATGAATCTTGTTTTGGTACACTTTGGCCTCTATACTCCTTGGTTGCCTCTTCATATGACCAATACTTTATAATACCACTTTCCACAGAGGGAATAGAAAGATAACTCAGTCTTTCCTCTAGCATGGTTGATTGAAAAGCTTTTCTCTACTGGTAGTTTAGCAAAATTTCTTTGAAACTGGTGAAGTCATGTAAATTTTTAGGATTGTTTTCAAACTGAGAAACATTTCTTTTTTTTTTTTGTAAGATTTTATTTTTAAGGAATCTCTATACCCAACATGGGGCTGGAACTTACACCCCGAGATCAAGAGTCGCATGTTCTGCGGACTGAGCCAACCAGGTACCCTGAGAAACATTTCTCTTAAGTTTCTTTAATATGAGTTGTAATAGACCCCCTTACTATTTATAATCCTGCTACAGGTTTGTGCCATACAAGCACAGGCTGAAAAATTCTATTTTTCATTATTCCCATTACAAAAGAAAAAAAATGTATAGTGAATTCATAATCGTATACACTGCATTTTATTTTATTTTAAAGATTTTATTTATTTATTTGATAGAGACAGACACAGCGAGAGAGGGAACACAAGCACGGGGAGAGGGAGAGGGAGAAGCAGGCTTCCCGCGGAGCAGGGAGCCTGATGCGGGGTTCGATCCCAGGACCCTGGGATCATGACCTGAGCCGAAGGCAGACGCTTAACGACTGAGCCACCCAGGCGCCCCTGTATACACGGCATTTTAGAGTATATTCCTAATAGGAGAGAACTGATATGTTGACCAGGTGCTAATGAGAAGTAAATTATCTGCTTACAGTTTTACCTGTCTGAGAGCCTGAAGAATTTTCCACAGACCAGCTTCTGGTTCCACACATTCACATCATGTTTCTCCTCACACCTGCACAGCATAACACACTCTGACCTTGCTTCTTTGTCGTATCAACCAGGTGATTCAGCACACTGGGCAGTAGGAATATACTGAAAGCCATCTGCTACATTGGGACAACTAGCAATAATTAAATATAAACAGGATTGTCTCCAAAACACATAAACATGTCCCACGGAACCCAAATAAACCTATCTCCAAACTCAATTCAATATCCCTTTTGCCCAGTCTCCAAACTGGCACTTGGTAAGAGGAAAATTGTGACTGAGGAGAAGTTTGAGTGGAAAGACATCAGCTGAAATATCTTATTTTTCCAAATTTAATGAAAATATATGGCTTTTACCAAAACATTGTCCTGGAAGACACCTGTGTACAAGAGAGGCCCTGGACTGAAGCTTCATCTGCCTGTTGGTAAATGTGTCTCATTTAGCAATGACTGAACATAGCAAGTACACAGAGAAAGAGGGAGTAAGTTTACCAGTAAGGGAAAAAAATCATGGTGCCATGAAGGCAAGGGAGCAATTAAGATGAAAAGGAACAGGGTTAGTATTGTTGCATTATAAAATGGCTAGCGAAGAATATAATAGTAAGTCTTCTCTTAAATACAGTGAGTTTAAGATGCCTGTGGGACCTCCAAGTAGAGATGTCAAGCAGGTAAAATTACTTAAAGAGGGTTTAAAATAAGAGATTCTCTGATTAACTGAAAATATTCCTCTGAGTTCTCAACCTGCACATAGAATATTTGTTTCCATTCCTGAGCCTTTCATTAATTCCTGACTTGGCCATTTCTACCTTTCACTGAAAACAAACACTTGTGTGCTGATAGTTTTTGAACAACAAAAAACCAAAATCATAGCCTGAGATTACCGTGGTTGGAGTATAGGTAAGGAACTCGACATAAAGCTTCAGCAAAATTGCAAAGTCCTACTTTCTATTTCCTGTCTTAAATAATTCACAGCGCCTTCAGTGTTTTAAAAGAGTCCTATGACACAGAACCAGCAGGAATCTCCATTTACTGTTCTCTTTCTGCCAATTCTCCTAGCTTGGAATGAAAATAAAAGAGAAGATAGATAGTTCACTTATTATCTTGGTCTTCATTTGGACCATTTTGTCTACAGTGCAAACAGAGTAATCAGAGGATGAATCAACAATGAGAACCATTGTGGCTACTGTATATGACTGTAAATTCATGCTCATTGAGGCTGATGTTGCTTGACAGACTATTTTTCATGTATATTACCTTTGCTATCTATTTGTGTCCTCATCTATTGATAGTTAATGCATCTTCCATTATTGTTCCATGTAGCAGTTGTGGTTATCCAGTAACAATACAATGATATAAGAAATTAAATATTAATAGGCAATTTATAAAAGGGCTGAAATTTTACATTCCAATAGATAAAATTGAAAAATGGAACATGTAAAAGGCTATACGACTTGGAAGGCTGTTTCTCACTGAATGTGTAAATCAGAAGCTTCAAATCCTTTTAGTATTGTCTAAGGATTAAAAGAAGTTAAAATCTAAATGTCTCCAACAGAAACTGGGGAGCACCACCTGGATGAAAAGAAAAATGTAACAGTCTTTGTTTTGCCCTTTTGGAAAAAAAAATACTTAGCAATTGGGCTGATTTCAACTGATAAGACAGCAGAAAGACTACATTTTTGGGAAAAGATCTCTGTAGGGCTCGATAATGTTCATTTTTAAAAACCTTTTCTCTTCCCTGTGTTTGTTTCATTTATGATAGAAGTGTGTGTCTCATCCCAGTTCTCTGATTCATCTGGGTCAGAGATCAACAGTTTTGCAATGTAAGGAGAACTCTATGGTCACAAAATTCTGACCTAACTAGATTTAAGATCCTAATACAACCCACAAAGCCTGCACTCATGGAGTTGGCTTTCCTTCAGCCAAAAAAATCTGATGGGGCCTTCTGTGTGCCAATCACTGAGCCAGGCAAGGTGATGAGGACCTGACCTACAGCGCTAATAGCAGGAACAGAGAGAGAGATGGATGGTCTGCATTCCAGTTTCTATTGCTATGTTCAATTTACCCCAGAACTTAATGGCTAAAAACAATGGTCGTTTTATCACCTCTCATGGTTTCTGTGGGTCAGAATTTGGGAGACCTCAGCTAGGCGATCTAAGTAGAGGCTATCACAGTTGTAGTCAGGTGGTGGTTGAAACCTGAAAAGCAAAGGGGTGGAGTGGCTGAGAGCTAGCCAAGCATCTGTCTCTTCCTGCAGTCTTAGGGCCTCTCTATGTGGTTCCTCCACATATGCTAGTTTGGGCTCCCCCATAACATGAAGGCCTTTTGCTGACATGTTCCAAGGAGTGGGTGGAAGTTGAATCATTTTTTATGAGTTAACTTGGAAAGTCACACGGAGTCACTCTATGGGTCGAAACAGTCATAGAAGTCAAGTTTCAAGGAGATATAAACCCACCTCTCAATGGGAGGAATGTCAAAGAATTTGTGATATATTTTAAAACCATCACAGTAGGGAATTAGAATTGATGGGACTTAATGATTGCTTGGACTTGGGGAAGAGATAGGAGTGAAAACTGACTCCAAAATTAATCATCTGGTATTTTAGTCTATTCCAGCAGCTATAACAAAAACACCATAGGCTTAGTAGGTAAAAAGCAAGCATTTACTTCTCACAGTTTTGGAGTCTAGGAAACCGAAGATCAAGGTACAAGCAGATTCAATGTCTGAAGAGAGTGGGCTTCCTGGTTCATACATGGCTGTCTTCTCACTATGTCCTCATGTGGTGGAAGGGAGGAGAGAGCTCTCTGGGGTTTCTTTCTTTTTTTTTTTTCTTTTTTAAGATTTAATTAATTAATTTATTTAAAAGAGAGTGAGAGAGCATGAGAGAGAGAAAGAGCACAAGCAGGGGGAGGGGTAGAGGAAGAAGCTGACTCTCCACCAAGCAGGAAGCCCAATGTGGGACTTGATCCCAGGACCCTGGGATCATGACCTGAGTCGAAGGCAGACACTTAACTGACTGGGCCACCCAGGCATCCCTGGGGTTTCTTTCAGAAGGACACTAATCCCATTCATGAGGGCTCCACTCTCATGACCTACTTACCTCCCAAAGGCCCCACCTCCTAATCATCACATTGGAGGTTAGGATTTCAAGATATGAATTTGGGGGAGGCGGACACAAACATTCAATCCATAAGACCTAGGTCAGTGGGAATGTTACCAACCAAAGTAGGGATCAGGAAAAAGAATAGTTTTAATGAGAAAGAGGTAGATTTAGGACAGACATGTCTAAGCAAAGATGACCAGCAAGGCATTTAGAAAGTTTTTTCTAGACCCCTGGAGAAAGTTGGAGCTAGAGACGGAAATCTGGGAGTGACTGATGTATAGGGAGGCCATAGCCTGGGATGGAATTTTGCAGGAAGAGTGTATAGATCAAGAGTAAAACTCTATAGGGGTGCCTGGCTGCCTCAGTTGTAGGTAGAAAATACCATGTGATACCTCCTTCAGTAGCAGTATTTTCTGGGGCAAGTGACTTGAACTATCCTAGCCTCCATTTCTCCATCAGTAGAAATAGGATTGACAGCCAGGCACCCCTATAGAATTTTACTCTTGATCTATACACTCTACACCACTCTATCATGTAAGACAAAAATGGTTGCTAAATGAAATTAAAAGGCAAATTCACTGAGAATAAAAGGGAACTCATTCTTTATCTAACACATCATTAACCTGTGGAAATAACTGCTTCAGGGCATGATGGAGGTTAACAGCTTAGTAAAAATTTTTAAATGATGTACAACTTCTACAGATCAAAATGGCATTAGCAACTGGTAGCTCTATCAATCCTCACATTAAGTGTGCAACTCTTGATGTCGGGGTTGTGGGTTCGAGCCTTACGTTGAGTGTGAGATTACTAAAAGAAAAGAAAAGTATATTTTGAGGCCATTTGAGTGTCTCTAACCACTAAGTAGGCTATATCTATCCCAAATGGATGTAAATATGACTGACTTCATAGGAGTTTCTTGGTAGATGAGTGGATATTGGAGCTGGCAACTGGGGAGCTATCATGAATTGCCCAGGGCTATCTGATCCCTAAGTCCATGCTCTTCCCCTGACTAGATCACCCCCCTCCTTGCTATATGTTCCCTTTTCACTGGAACATTCAACAGTCTTGTCAGCTGCCCACCTCTCCCATCCTGGGTTTCTAAGGTCTAGACTGAGGCTGATTCTCAGCTCTGCCCATCTGACAGATGAAGACAGACTACTCATACATACTTATGTTTCCTAAGCCATTCCCACCGGTTTGCACTATCCTTTTTAACACAAGTATCTACCTCTCCTCCCTCCAGAAAAGGAAAGAGAAGCTTTTCTAGATTCCTCTTGACTTTTATTGTTCTGTTTTCAAATGATTGGGCCTAATCACTTCCACTCAGTTTGGATTAAGCTCTTCCAGTTCTTCATAAAATCACATGGTATTTTCTACCTACTACTGAACCCTGTATAAAAAGTAAGCTTATTGGATTCTCTTAGTAACCCTGTGAAAGAGATAAGCAAAACAGGTATTAATGTCAATCCTATTTCTACTGATGGAGAAATGGAGGCTAGGATAGTTCAAGTCACTTGCCCCAGAAAATACTGTTACTGAAGGAGGTAGCCCAAATGTAAACCCAGGTCTCCTGCTATGACACCATGACATACCGCTTCTCCTAGGCCCATTATATATGACTTCCATTATAGTGAAACATTTGGAATAATTTTTAGGTGACAGAATTGTTTGTAATGGAAACAGACATCCTGAAGAATAATACTAAATCAAGAGGATATCAGGTGGATGATGTTATGATCCTGGTCCCACTGAAGGTATTCACTAGCAGGGTTCTTTTTGTGTGTTTTTTAGGAACAGCACTGACACCTTTGTTACAACAGTATTCTTAGCATAGTGATGTCTTTGGGGCTTTTCTCTGGAACAGCACCTTTTAATCACTAATAAAGTCCTGGCTTTCATTTTAATCATGTGTCCAGACATCGAGGGGAAAGCTGAAAATTTAACTTTCCTGATTCTTCTGACTTTAGATGCTGTTATTAAATTAACTCCTTTCTGGGGAGGTACCATGAAAGCCTAAAGAGGACCCTACTAGCTACAAAATGAGCTGGAGGGACATCTGCCACTTTTGCCTAAGGCTTTTCCTGGCCCTACCTTATTTAAACACACACGCTTACTTACAGCCTCCTTTGATTTACACTGCTGCAGCTCAACTGTTTTGAAAAGCTGATGTTGTGGAATCCTTAAGTCATCTGTGACCTAGGTCACTAAAGACAGGAGCAATTTAGTAAAAGTATTAATTGAAACTCTCCTGACAGGCCCTACTCCTCCAGATAAAGTTACACATCAAACCCACACAGGCCGCTGGGCTATTCTGAGCAGCCTGAGATTTTCAATATCTCATAAACAGGCCCCTCAATCACTACAATCTAATAAGGCTATAATCATCATTGACACTATAATGATTAAAATGAATAAAACCCATTAAGAAAAGTCATGTTGAGTTATTAAAAGTTTCGCTCTGCGTGATATGTAATCTTTTATCCATTTTTTATGATGAAATCTGTAACCATCTATCCACAAAAGACCATTAATTTACTGCTCTGTGGATGTTACCATGCTCTTTAGTTTAACAGCTTATCATTGATTTCTTGAGGGAGATATTATATTTGGAGAAATACACATGGAACAAAAGCCCGAACGTTGCTGTAAATTTCCTACTGACAGGATGATCAAAGTATTTTGGCCTGGTCTGCAGCCCGGGGCTGGCAAACAAGTTTTCTAGAGCAGAGAGAGCCCTCCGGCTACCAGGCGGCAGATACATGTTTTCAGGCATCACAAATGCTTCTAAGGAAAGGTCATGTGTGCGGGAAAGGCGGGGGGGGGGGGCTGGGGAGGGGGCTGGGCGGGGGGGACACACAATAAAATGTCCATTAACTGGAGCCTAGTTAACTGGCTTATTGGCATCTATTAGAAACAAATTGCAAACAAAACTGATCCTATTATAAACTTCTCCTCATCCTTCCATCAAGAGCAGTCTCTGATTGGCTCAGAAGAAGCCCAACAAATACAAGGCTGGCAGATGACTCCTTTATTTGCAAGGAGAAGGTTGGGTTTGGGCCAGCAGCAGCCTACAACTCAGAGCAGCAGAGAGCTACAAAGTTGGGAGGGATGCATGGCCCGGCACAACAGAAGGAGCCCCTGAGAGGCCGTGAATGTATTCCTGCCCACATTCTTTCACCCGGGACTTTTTTTCCCTAAGCAAACAGCAATTAAAAAATCTGAATGGGGGAATGTGTACAGAGTGCTGAGCTAAGTGGTAGGGGGAGACTGATTCTTAATGTATACTTTTTCTCACAAGAAACTCCGCTCCAGTATCTTTACTGCCCATCTCTTATTTAATCTTATTGACAGTAAAACGTAAAAAGATTCTGTGAAGCCCAGGAGAGGGTTTTGTCTTTGAAGGCATTCTTCATTTTTCCGGAGATGATTAGTAAATCTGTTTGCCAGCCCCTGTCTGAACAGACTTGCCAGGGTTCCCCGGCAGGTAATGACGAGGTCCTGCAAAACAAGAGGAAAATGGTTGCTTTCTGTTTTAACAGATTTCCTCATTTTCCAGATTTGCTTCCCTCACTGAGGTCCTGCTGGGTTTTTTTTTCTTCACTTTATCTAAATAACATTAGGTTATAAACGTCATTCCATAACATACCATCTGTTGTACTAAGGGAAGCTTGACTTTACGAAAATAATCAAATATTCTTTATGATCCTCCCTTTTAAAAGAAAACAGCAAATTCCATTTATAAGGTTGACGTTTAGTTCAAAGCATGGCGAACAGACATTGATTTTTATCAATCTTTGGAGAGTTCATTTAAATCTACACCACTCTATCATGTAAGACAAAAATGGTTGCTAAATGAAATTAAAAGGCAAATTCACTGAGAATAAAAGGGAACTCATTCTTTATCTAACACATCATTAACCTGTGGAAATAACTGCTTCAGGGCATGATGGAGGCTAACAGCTTAGTAAAAATTTTTAAAGGTTTTTTTATTTTATTTTATTTATTTATTTGACAGAGAGAGAGAACAAGTAGGCAGAGAGGCAGGCAGAGGGAGAGGGGGAAGCAGGCTCTCCGCTGAGCAGGGAGCCCGATGTGGGGCTCGATCCCAGGACCCTGGGATCATGACCTGAGCCGAAGGCAGCCGCTTAACCGACTGAGCCACCCAGGCGCCCCTGGCTTAGGAAAAATTTTTAAATGATGTAAAACTTCTACAGATCAAAATGGCATTAGCAACTGGTAGCTCTATCAATCCTCACATTGCTGTACGTACACTCATCTCAGTTGAAGTCAGGAAGACATTTTGTTTGCCCTCCACATACTCACACTAAGTTGGTAAGATATAAATACACCAGTATCCAGTGCATGATTAGCTTTTTCTGCTCTTCTCGAACCTTCCTCTCGCTCTGACTATATTGATGTCAACTACAGTTCAGAGTGCAAATGGGACTATTTGTCTATTTCTATGTGGCAAATCTTTTCTTCCCCTCCCATTTGAGAGAGATTAAGATATAATGCAGTATAAATGTTCATTTGACCATCTCTAAAGGGCTTAAGAGAAATACAAAATCACTTAAACTTTCCAATAAAAAGGGACTGATATTTAGAAGGAAAATTGTGTGTGTGTGTGTATGTATAACATAAAGTAAAATAAATAAACCAGAGTAAGGGATAAGGAAATTAGGAAGAAAGCACTCCGATACATCAAAGAAGTCTTTTAGTATATCTTCAGAGAAAGTGAAATCGACTGTTAAAATACCTATAAAATTTTTAAAGACATTCATGAATTTTAATTTATCATCATGATATTAGAAATATAGCCCTTTCTAACCATGGAAGCCCTGAGAATTTTGTGACATGAAAGTTTTCCTGGTGTTAATTTGAACCTTTAATTAATTACAACCTTTTAGAAGGGGGTTGTTTAACTGCCAAAAAAAAAAAAAAAGGTTACACAGAAATGATGAGGAAAAAAAGACTCCTTGCAGATTTTAGTGAAGCTGTAACTCCATAAGCAGTGGTTCTAGAATGATGAGTCAGCACTTCCGTGATTACAGGTGGAGAGAGCAATAAAATCTTGCTGAGTTTAGTTATTGAAATTATATGGTTTCATAAATAGTATAATGTTGTTCTCGGCGGGTAAATGTTATATTTTAATGCCATCTGTATTACAACACATACAAATTTTCGAGCTCAAGGTCAACAGGGCCTCCTTCAATATGAACAGCTGGAGTCCAGCTCTATAGTTGGAGAGGAATGATTCAGGCTCCGATGACAGTGTGGAGAGAGAACTGAGATCACAGTAACTTTTCAGGAGAAAAAATATTTTTCTGGTAGGCCATCTGGAAATGTGTGCAGGTTTGAGCTACTTAGAACTTGTATGAGTGACCTTTGGTTTCCAGCCTTAACTATGTTAAAACACAAGTCATCATGCTCCTTAATCCATTTCAGACCAGTATACCCTGTTTCAGCCCAGATATTGGAAGGACAGGTGACACACTTGTACATCTAAACCCCCTCCTGAACTTATTAACTTAAGAAAAAAAAGTTTGATGAGACTTTGCTTGGGTTGTTCATAAATCAGCTTTACTTCATCGAAAAACCTATTCACTCACTGTAATCCTTCCAAGTGTTTCCCCTTTAAGCTTCCTTGACTCTACTGCCAAGACTAAATGAAATTAGATATTTCTGCTTTTTAAATGACATATTATAGCTTCTCTTTAAATATCTCTCTTATGTATGGACCACTTAATAGTTTACAAAGCACTCTGCCTTGCATCAAATTTTATTGAATCCTCACATTGAACTTTGAGGTACTGTGAGGTAGACAATATCTCTATGTCACAGATGATGAAAATAAGGCTAAGAGCTGATTCATTACTTAAGGTCAAACAGGTAATTGCTGAAGTCAGAGAACAAATTCAGGTCTTCTATCTCCAAATCCATTCCATTCCCTACCACAGCAAACTTCATATTAGGAATTTTGAATACCACATGGTGCTCAGTAGCCATCTTTAAGCCACAACGTGATAGTTTATCATTGCAAATTCCTTAATAGATTCTGTTTTTTACCCATAAAACTTTACAGAAGAGAGTGCTTTAAGAACTGCTGCTCCTACTCTGGTCAACCCAAGACAAACAGTATGAGAGATGGCAACAGACTTGAATAGTGGTTCACCCAACAATTATCCTCTCTGCCTTTCCTTGCTGAAAGAGCCTTGATTTTGTCTGAGGAACACCCTTCCTCTACGCGATTCATAGGAAAAGCCTGATTAGACCAAGCCAATCAAGGTAATATCATCTTCTTCCAGTTATTAGTTTAGGGAAGGCCATGGACAATGAAACCCAAGAAAAAGTCTACCAGAGGTTTCTTGGAAAGGTTTTCTGATTAGAAAGATGAAGAAGAAGCACTAAGAAACACTCCTCTTCTTTTAAGCAATAGCTTGTCACATGACCATGAAATGAGCTAGGCTAAAAAAGAAGCCAACATACTGAGAATGACAGATGATAGAAAGCTGGGTCCTTGATAATGACTTGATGGTTTCACCAGCTCTAGAGCCACTGTGACTCAGGACTTCTTGTTAAATAAGAAAATAAAATGCCCTTATTGTTCAAGACAATTGACTAGGAGTTTTTCCATTACTTGCAGCCAAACATCTAACAAAATCTATACAGGTGAACATGTACACTTCTCAATTTGAGGGCTTTTAAAGTTATACTACAACTAGTTGAATGTCTTAATCTTAAATTGTCTAACCAGTATAGGGTACTATGTTTGTGAGGTGCTCCAGCTTTCTTGAAAATACGTTTTATTTTCCCAAATGAGAATCCTCTTCTATCTAGATCAGAAGTCACCTGAAAGACCCAATATAAAATCATCTCAGCTAATAGTGACATGTGATTAAAAATTTGAAGATTAGAATAATGAAATTATTAGAAATCTATTAGGGGGGCACCTGGATGACTCAGTCGGCTAAGCATCGGATTCTTGATTTCAGCTTGGGTCATATATCAGGGTCGTGAGATTGAGCCCCATGTTGGGCTCCATGCTCAGCAGGGAGTCTGTTTCTCTTTTTCTCTTTCCCTCTGCCCTTACCCCCTCTAAAATAAATAAATCTTTAAAAAAAAAAGAAATCTATTAGTTAAAAGTTAAAAGCTTTGGATAATGTATGTAGTCTTAGAAATCATTATGATTCAAAATCCTACAATGGAGAAAATTCTTATATTAACAGGCCAAACTGTATCACTGCCTCTGTTAATACCACGAAAATATTTGTGGTAACTCAGAGTCCTCAAAATAATACCTAAAATGAGCCAGGCTCAAGACACAACCAGGATTTATAGTCATTCTGAGAAAAACGCTCTACTATGTCTTCCTTGTGAGATGTAGTAATATAAAAGAATACAATGTAAACCATACTTCAGGGAGAGAGTAACAAAGAGGTAAAATAAAAATGGAATGGTTTCACATCTAAGATCTAAGTATCCTCATATATGTCAAATTACTCCCAATGAAGAACACCTTGAATCAAAAATACTTGATCTATTCGTTTCACTATCAACAAATCTCAGGAAATTCATTTGAGATAAAGATCATTTTCCCTAGCTCCTGTGTACCCTAGATCAATATTTCTCATGGGCTATTAGATGTTAATTGATGTGTTACCCCTCTGTCCCCAAGAAGGAGGGTCTTGGTTTGGGTTCCCCCAGAAATAGGGCCTGAGTCAAAGATTAAAGGACAAATAGTTTACTTAGGAGGTGATCCCAGGAAACACCAGTAGAAGGTGGGGAAGAGAAGGGAAAGAAGGAAGGGAGCCAATATGGAGTGCTTTATCAGGTCAGGCACCACTCTCAGCAACTGGAACTCAGCCTTCCTGGGGAACTCTGGAGTATTGTGGAACATGCCTCAATTTCCTAAATGGGGCACAACTGAGTAGCATATCTGCCAACTCCCCATCCATCTTTGGTAGAGCACTGCTTTGGGGGTCATTAATTTTCTTATGCTTTCAGCTTGCCTGTTAACAGGTTGAGTGTACTCGCATAGCCTCCTCTCTCAAAGGAAAAAAAAGGCTTCAGGCAAAGAATTACAGACCCAACTCATACTTTCATTTCAGGCACTGTCATAAATCATTGGTTAGCCAATGAACTGTCCACTCTAAGTCAGGTGTCCTCGATCTGGGTGTGCTAGATTGGGGAAGATTTACATTGTTCTTGTGAAAGATGATCTGGAACAGTTCCTTGGGAATTTTATTTGGGAAACATGGAGAAATATAGACAATTAGCAGGAGTGGACACTTAAAGGATGTAAAAAGAAAGAGAAGGCATGAAGTTGTGCTGGAATTATGACAGGAAGGTGGAGTAGGGGCTGTGTGGGGTCTTGGCAAGCTGAAGTTATCATTAAGCCAAAACCATGAGAGAAAGTTTTCTTTAAGTTTTTTTAAAGAATAAAGTAAATGAAAAGAGTAGGTGCATTGGAGCTAGTTGTAACTGGAGACAAAGAGGTATACCCAGACTGCTGAGGCACACCACTGGTGGAACACCAGAGTAAGGACCCATGGACTCCTGGTCCTTGGGCCTTTAGGGCCACCTTGGATCCATAAAGGCCCCCGAGTTCTGGACTTCGTGAGGTCTGGCCCTGTTTTAGCTATGTTCTTGGAATTCCATGAATATCCACGTTAATCCTTACATAAACTGCTTCTTTCTTGAACTTGCTTGAATAGATCACGGTTGCTTGCAACTAAACAAGTTTTGTCAATCATAGTCCCTGAGGGCCTGATAATAGGTCCCACTATGAAGCAATATCTGTGACCAGGAGAGGGGCTTTGACAGATAGAATAGCAAGAAAATAGAATTTAAAAACCAGAATTCAAAAAAAAAAAAAAAGAAAAATTAAAAAAGAAAAGAAAAGAAAATAGAGAAGTGAGAAAGGCATGCCAGGTAATTTCTTCTGTAGAAAATTCTTGAAACAGGGTGGGATTTCTGCCTCCAGTCTGAGTACTGGGACACTTCAACTCTGGTTCTGGGCAGAAGCAAAGGCAATTGCATTCAGGCGGAGGAGGTGGTCTCTGAAGAAAACTTCTCCTGCTCCACTAGCCTTATCTCCTGGTTCTCTTTCACTCAATGACCTGAGCAAAAAATGATTTGGTGTGGAGAACTAAGAATAGAGAGTCAGCCAAAAAATAAATGGGTTAGGGCTTGCCACTGGATGGGGAAGATGACCCTGAGGTCTTTTATCTAAGTGGAAGTCATCTTCATAGTGTATTTTCCTAAATGGTGAACATTCTAACAGACATTTGCTTTGAAATGGCATAATAGGAAGAAGATGGGCTTTGGCATCATACAGGCTTGGGTTCAAATTCCAGCAGCACCACTTTGATTATCTGATGGATGAACAAATTACTAAAAATCTGTGGGTCCCTGCACCCTCAACGATATGTTCAACTCATCTCGGACAAAGCAGGAAAGAATATCCAATGAAAAAAAGACAGGCTCTTCAACAACAAATGGTGTTGGAAAAATTGGACAGCCACATGCAGAAGAATGAAACTGGACCACTTTCTTACACCATACACAAAATTAAATTCAAAATGGATGAAAGACCTAAATGTGAGACAGGAATCCATCAAAATCCTAGAGGAGAACACAGGCAGCAATTTTTTTTTGACCTTGGCCGCAGCAACTTCTTGTTAGATGTGTCTCCAGAAGCAAGGGAAACAAAAGCAAAAATGAACTATTGGGACTTCATCAGGATAAAAAGCTTTTGCACAGCAAAGGAAACAATCAACAAAACTGGAAGGCAACCTACAGAATGGGAAAAGATATTTGCAAATGACATATCAGATAAAGGGCTAGTATCCAATATCTCTAGAGCACTTTTCAAACTCAGCACCCAAAAATAAAAAATCCAGTCAAGAAATGGACAGAAGACATGAACAGACATTTGTCCAAAGAAGACATACAAATGACCAACAGACACATGAAAAAATGCTCCACATCACTCCGCATCAAGGAAATACAAATCAAAACCACAATGAGATACCACGTCACACCTGTCAGAATGGCTAAAAGTAACACCTCAGGAAACAACAGGTATTGTCAAGGATGCAGAGAAAGGGAAACCCTCTCACACTGTTGGTGGGAATGCAAACTGGTACAGCCATTCTAGAAAACAGTATAGATGTTCCTCAAAAAGTTAAAAATAGAACTACCCTACAACCCAGCAATTGCACTACTAGGTATTTATCCCAAAGATAGAAAAATAGTGATGGGGCACATGCACCTCAATGTTTATAGCAGTAATGTCCACAATAGCCAAACTATGGAAAGAGCCCAGATGTCCATCAACGGATGAATGGATAAAGATGTGGTTCATGAATACAGTGGAATATTACTCAGCCATCAAACAATGAAATCTCCCACTTGCAATGATGTGGATGGAACTAGAGGGTATTATGCTAAGGAAAATAAGTTAGTCAGAGAAAGACAAATACCATATAATTTCACTCATATGTGGAATTTAAGAAACAAAACAGATGAACATAGGGAAAGGGAAGGAAAAATAAAATGAGATAAAACAGAAAGGGAGGAAAACCATAAGAGACTCTTAACTATAAGGAACAGACTGAGGGTTGCTGGAAGGGAGGTGGGTGGGGGGAAGGGATAATTGGGTGATGGGCATTAAGGAGGGAACGTGATGTGATGAGCACTGGGTGTTACATGCAACTGATGAATCACTAAATTCTATACTCCTGAAACTAATAATATACTATATGTTTAACTAACTTGAATTTTAAATAAAGTAAAACATCTGTGGTCCCAGTTCCCTCATTTGTAAAATGAAAGTAGTAACACCTAGTCTGCAGTATTATTTCAATGGTTAAATAAAATACCTGAAATACAATAGGTTGTAAATATTTATTCTCCTTCCCCTTAGAAAAGGAAAAGAAGTCACTGGGAAGTCCACATTGCCTATGTCTCTCTAAATAAAGTGGATTTAATAAAATTGTAATGTAATGAGGATCAGGATGGGATAAAATTCAGAAATTTTATTCATTACATTTCCTTGTGAAGTAGATGTAAGTGCATAAAGCTACCTAGACTCATAGAATCCTTAGATGCTAGAATCTGAGGAAATTCGGATATCATCTTTCACTCTTTATTTTTTGGGTGAAGAATCTAAAACCTAAAAAGATTATGTGACTTGCCCTGGTCAAACAGCCAGTTAGCAGCATAGTCAGGAGGACAGCCTGGGTTTCCAGACTTCCCATCCAGTATTCTTCCCACCAGAGCTTGTTGGTTTTCCTAACCTTAGATTAAGTTCTCCATTCAAAGCAAAATTCTACCAGAGTTTATTGTTTTTCTTTTTGGTTTTCTCCATAGTAAATCAAAAAACACTTTTCCCTGTAGACTCACAGGCATGACTCTTGGACATGACATGTTCTCCCCATTCCTCAAAGTGTTCTTCTCATCTCCCATCTTCCTCAACCCCCCTCTCAAGTCTGGGTTGGGGTCCCTCCATAACTCTCCTGTTATCACACTCTTCACATGGTGTTGTAATTGTTGTCTTCTCCTCCTGACAATGCACTCCCTGCCTAAATCTGGTACATCCAGTATATTTCAGTTGGGTGAACTGTCAAATATATGTTTTGGACATTGAAAGAGACACTGTTGGAAGAGGTTAGAGTAACTTCAAATGTTGAGGTAAATGAGATGACCCTCAGATGTCAGTCATTTCTTTCCCAAAGATATGTAAATTAGAGGTGAACACACTGACAACCTCTGAAGAACAATGGTCCAGTCTACCCTGGGGTCCCTAAAGAGGAGACAGTGTGAAAAGCCCCAGATCTATCAGTGGGGCAATGTGGAGAGTCATTTCCCTGTTCTCTGTGTCAGCTTCCCCATCTGTATGGGGTGAGCAGTGGTTATCTTAGATTATTTTTAAGATCACTTTTAGTTCTAACATGGTAAGAAACTATAAAGGCCTTTATATCAATTCATTCATTTACTCTATTAAAGTTTACTCTATTAAAGTGCTCTATTAAAGTTGATTCCCCAAGAAAGCCAATAAGGAGTTTATATGTGGTCAATAATACTAACAGTTCCCTGTGTTAAGAAAAAAAAAGATTTTCTAGATTGCAGAACCCTGGTTTCATTTGTCTTTCTAACATGAATATTTGTGAGTATTTTTAAGAATGGAAAGAGAAGGCTAGCTCTATTAAACCACCATTTTGGTTTCAAGAATTTGAAACAAAATCATATGCAAAAGCATAGCAATTTGTAGCAAGAGAATTCCTGCTCCAGGGAGGAATGGAGAATTCTCTTTCTGAAGTGGTTCGCAAATAATCCCACCAACAATAAAGCAAATAATCCCACCAAGAATAAAGCTATAAACAAAAAGACCTTAGAAGCTGCCCTCTCACCAGAGGACTCTTTATAATATACATAAGTACATGTGCTCAGTTAGGCAAAATGCCTTTAAATTTCCCTTTATTATTTTCAAGAATGCTCCTAAATAGGGTAGGGAGTAAGAATCGAAAGGTAGAAAGTCTTTAAATATATATATATATATATTTAATGGGTGAAATCTTAGAGTATCAAGCCCCTTAAGAAATAGGAGTTTTTCTAGAAGCTATTGAACCATGAGGTAGTTAATGAGTGAAGAAATGTCTTTGGAATTGAGCAAAAAAAAAAAATATTGTGTAATAAGATCCCCATCTCTCTAGGGCAAAGCTAGTGAATTGATTAAAACTCAGGAAAGATCTACTTAATATAGGTATAGCTATTGGTGGCCCATTGGTGTTTTTTTGTTTTTTGTTTTTGAAACCAGTTACTATCCTCCATAATAATAGTAAAAGGTGACCTATCCCTGATGACTCAGGTACTGTGGCAGCTAAACCACAGAATTTGTAAGTGTGAAACAAATAGAGGCACAGACAATTCCAGCAGGTCTACATTTTGCCAATTTACAGATTGAACATCCCATGTCACCTTTACTATTATTTCATATACACCCTATATCAAATAGAAAATTGAACTGAAAAAGATTCATTGTACTTGCCGTGTGTGTGAGAGAGAGAGATAAGAAGCGAAAGATGTAAAAGTCCAAGCATTTACTTAAAAGCTTACAGCTGAACTATATGAACTTAAAAGAACGTTTAAAAATGCACAATCTTGAGCGAAAGAAGTCAAACACAAAAGATACCCTAACGTTCTATTTCTATGAAGCACTACACCGGGGTAAAAGAATCTATGTTGTTAGAAGTTAGGATAGGGGTTACTCTTAGGAGGGGTGGTGACCGGAAGGAAGATAACATAGGGACTTCCAGGGTGCTCTTTATTATCTTCTGAATGTGCTGGTTACATGAAAAGTTTGGAAAAGGTCATCAAGGTGGACACTTGGGATATGTGCACCTCTCTCTCAGCTGGGTCAGAAGTAGATGCTGAGAACAGACAGGTGTGCAAAAAGTTTGTTGGAGGGCAACGCTTGTGAAAGGAAAGGGGGAGGCACAGGACTGTGTAGGACAGGCTCTCAGACCCTGGGCAGAGCCGGCAAGATACCGCCCACTCATCTGGAGCGCCACAGCGAGGTCGCTTGTCGGAGCAGTTTCCCTGGGAAGAATGACTAGGCCCTTGTAACAAAGTCTTACTCAGGTCTTTGGCAGGGGTCACATTGGGAAGAGCATGACCTCAGCTCAAAAGCTCAAAAGCAGACCTGAAGGTGTTAACAGTGAGAGGATGTCAGCTAAGCATACTCCCTGCAACTGGGGAATGAGTTCTTTAAAAAAATTTTTTTTTATTTTTAAAAAAGATTATTTATTTATTTGAGAGAGAGTGCAGGAGTAGAGGGAGGGGCAGAGGAAGAGGGAGAAGCAGAGAGCACAGAGCCCAACAAGGGGCTCCATCCCAAGACCCTGAGACCATGACCTGAGCCAAAGTCAGATGCTTAACCGACTGAGCCACCCAGGCGCCCCCCCCCAATTTTTTTTAAGTTTGATCACCCAGTGCTCATCAGGACCAGTGCCCTCCTTAATCCCCATCACCTATTTCACCCATCCTTCACCCACCTCCCCTCTGGTAACCATCAGCTGAAATGAACTTTTTCTTAAAGGGGGTTTGAGCAGCACATGGATCCACATAGTGCAAGGGGTGGATTGTGAATATATATTAACTATTACTAATGTGATATATAAACACATTTTATATTTCAATAAAAAGACTTTTTAAAAAAAGAACAGACCATTCACTCTAAGTATTCTCAATGTTTACTCACACAGAACCCCAGTGTTATACAAGTTAAATCAAAGTTCTCCACTAAAGAAAAATGAAAAAATTATGACTTTTTCTACTTTCACAGAAAAATAATGCATTCATTTTTCTTATTTTTAAGTTTTTATCTCAGATTCTTTGTAAATCTTTGACACATACTACTGCATGTCTGTACAAGAATTCAAATAAGGTGACATCTGATTTAGCACAAAAGTATACATTTTGCCATATCAGTAGTTCATGATACTTAATAAAGAGTACCGTGACATCCAAGTAACCCACCATAGGAATAAGCTGAGGACCAACAAAGCTACTTGGAAAAAATGGATGCTATGACTATAAGGAACCCACAAAACATCAATACGTTACTTACCAACCACTGGGGAACAAATGATCCAACCTCAAAGGTCACAAGCAGTTGTAGTGCTATATTATGTCTCCTCGTGCGCCTGGACAATGTGTTGTGATCCCTCATCTTACAGAACTTGGAGAGTAAGTTCTTTACTTATTCCTTGAAGCTCAGGTTGAATTGTACCTCCCTGCTTAGTCTCAGTTTCTGCCCACATATGCTTTATCAGTCTGCCTATCAGGGCACCAGAGACACCCCAGGCCTAGATCTTAATCATGGTCTCTGTATTCTAATACACACACCACACCCACCCACACACAGAACACACACTCAGACACACACACACACAGACATCTCTCCAGCTACCTTTTCTGTACCTTCCCACTTACAACCTCTTACCCTCACATCATGCTCTCTGCCTGACCCAACCTGACCTGGTTCCCAGACCAGAAGCCTTTAGGCTTGTACTGTCTTGTAGCCACTCTGGGGCTAAAATATGTTAGGTAGAAGAGCATTTTCAGGTGTTCAGAATAGAAGCCAAGTGTGTGCAGCAGGGCACATTTATATACGTTCTTCTGTTAATGGGATGCAATAGCAATCATTTAAGAATCATATCATTAGAAATGCTTGCAAGTACAATGAAAAGAATTAACAGTCATTTACCTGTGAGTTCATGATATTGTAAGCCAATCAGATTTCAGTACTAAAAAAAAAATCCAATCAATATCTTCATCAAGCAGGAGGCATTTATTGTTGTAGCTACACAGAATCCATCCCTTTTGTTTGGATACAGCATCCCTGTTTCCTTTTGGGGCCTTACCTTCCCGTCACAGTAGGCAGCTTTGATAGGACTGTCAACTGAGACACACTATGCTCCCAAGCCAAGAGAGGAGCATGTGGTGCCAGCTGGACCAATCAGGCTCTAGGATTCTCCATCTCTAGTAGCGGGACATAAGGAGAGGAAAATAAAACAGCTGGAGATCATCTGTTACAGAAATGGCGTCCTAACAAAATGGCCACATAGTAACAGCATGTTTGTCCTCAAGAGCTACTGTTCTCTCCTGATTTCGTTTTTCAAGGAATAGAACAAGTTTCAGTGAAAACATTTTAATGAACTCTACCACTGGGTGGGAATAGTAAGAAAACTATAAAGAGGTGGTCTCCATTATGATCACACAGAATTAATTTATTTATTCAACAAGTATTTATTCAATTTACTGAGACTTATGCTCTGGCCACAATAGAGTAACAGGGACCTAATTTACCCTCTGCCTGAACCAAACAAAAATGCAAAATATAGTTTTCAAGCCATTGGACATAGCACAATGAAGAACAGGGATCCCTGAAAGATGGGAAACATACAAGGTGAGCCCTGCAATTAGCTCAGTCTATTACCTGGAGAGTTTCCAGGCTGTGGTGTAGGGAGGGGAAAACCCGGAAGCGCCCTGCGTTGGGGACAGCTGGGAATACAGTCAGGCCAAGGCAGCCAGAGCACACGGTACAGAGGGCCAGGGAAGAGGAAACTGCACAGGGCACTTCACAGATTGGCAGAGTAGTTGCCCTTGAGTCTTCAGCTAAGTGCTCATAGTACCTGTGGGTGAGGAAGCCACCTGAGGCTGGGAAAAGAAACACCTGGAAGGATTTAAGGACACAATTTCTGGAAAACATTCAGGGCCAAGAAGAGTCCCTCTTCCCACCAGCCAGAGTGGAAAACCTCACAATTCATGGGGCATTTGGTAGAAGAGTCCCTGAAGAAGGGAGTGGGGCAGAAAAAAAATAATTAAAGAAATGATGGATGAAATATTTCTAAATTTCATTACCCACAAATCAAAGAAGCTCAACAAACCCAAAGCAAAAGAAACTCAAAAACTATTCCAAAGCATGTCATATTCAAATTGCTTTAAAACAATGATAAAGAGAAAAATCTTAAAATCATTCAGAGAATGTGGTAAATGTAAAAGATTTTATTAAGAACGTATTATGTTCCAGGCCTTAAGGGATTATTCTCCTTCCTTCCTTCCTTCCCTCCTTCTTTCCCTCCTTCCATCCTTCCTCCCTCTCCCCAAACCGCCCCACCACCGTTTCTTTCTTTCTTCTTTTGAGAATATAAAGTCTAAGAGAAGTTACATATGTTTTCACTTTGAACCTCTGGTTCTTTGGATTCCAAGAGTACATGATAAGGAAGTATTTTTTTTTCCCCCAACAATCAGACACTCTCTTTACCTTGAGAGAACTTATGGTCTAGAAGTTAGCCTAAAATACTCAATGTTCAAGCTTTCTGACTTCCACTTTATTTTTCTCGAGGATGCCTATTGCCAAGTACTCCTAACAAATGCAAAGATGAGCGCTGCATGTTACTTACAGATAAAATTTCACAAATGAACAATATATTTTCCATCATTGCAAACATGTTTTGAAGGGAAAGGCGCTCTGAAGTTGACTATGATCAGTGATTGTCCTCAACAGAGAGCAGAAGGGAGGGCTGTGAGTGAGGAGGAGGAAGATTTTCAACTTCAAGGCTTTTGACATTTTTAAAAGTATAAAACATAACAATTGTGAGCTGGGGGGGACAGGCAGATTTTAAAGGTGAATCTTCTGTTATCATCCACTTCACAAAATATATCCAAAGATTTCTTTATGCCATATATATACTTATTTGTTTATGAACAACACTGTAACGATGTTAGAAATGTTCCATTTGGATGTTCAACATGGGATGTGCTGCATGTTGTACAGGATTTTTAGCATGCTACTTAGTGTGTATTTGGAGTACGTAAGCACAAAGTCTAGACTCTATCCTTTCCCTTAGTCTCTCCAACTCTCTCTCCTCTTTACCTATTCCTTTCCTTTGCAATTACTGTGGCCATCACTTGAAAAAGAAAGAACAAAAAGCTTGAACTAAGCGGATTTTCTGTTTCACTTTGGTTGTTCTACAAGTCATTATCCCTCAATTGACCACTGGAGACAATGCTGCCATATATTTAAATCACCCTAGGCACTAGCTGGGGATGGATTTGTCATGAAACTTTTATAATAGAGAGGGCCACAAGGAATAGAGTGCTTTTAAATGTCTCCTCTCCTGCAGGCAGGTGACAATTTCACTCTTTGGTGAGTCCCTGTTGCTTTACTATTACACTCAGATGTTTTTATTCTAAGAGGAAAATATTATGGATGAACATAAAGTTTTAGTATCTAGGATGGTTGGATTGCACACCAGGTAGCTGGATCTATTTTTCTATCTTTAATATATTTTAAGATCAGTTATATTTAATGCTTCTGAGTCTAGCTGGTTCCCATGCCAGGTGAAAAAGAGACTTGCAGGAAACCTAGATAGTTTGAGTTTGAAGGAATTGTGTTGCTCAAACTTCCATCCAGGATATAAATCCATGCCATTGCATTCCTAATAAAACTAACCTTCTCAAGAATGGGGATAGTATTTGGGGTTTATGTGAAAAGCTAATCCAGAATCTGTTGAGAATCAAGGGCTCTCATAAGTAACAAAAGAGCAGGATCATAACATAGTGATTGACAAACATATGACCACTGCAAAGGGTTGTGCAGGCTTTGCACTGCACAAATCACAAACTACAATGACCGATGTCCCCTCAAATGCACAGTATACAACCTGAACAAATTACATGACAGCCCTAAGCAAAAGTGAGACAGAAATTTAAAACACAGCAATGAGACTGCACATAGGATCCGGAACTCAAGCAAAGAGCCTGAGTAAAAGAATCAAAGCCAAGAATAAGTTTTGGATTTTGGATGATGGATGCAGACATCCACAACAAGAGCATAAGTCTTTGCCTCATCCTAGCCTGCCATGCTTTACATGTATTTACCTTCATATCGTCTCCATGATCCTTATTACCTAACCCAGACCTGCGGTCCTCCATGACCATACTCTTTTCCTCCTGTTCCTTCTCAGGTTCTCACTTCTTTCAAGTTCCCCCTGTGCTGACTTTACCAACAGAACGCCATCTTTTGGGACTCCGGCATGAACATAAAACCTTAAAGACGGGCATGCAAAAAAAAAAAAAGTCAAACAATTCCGCTTCTAGGAATTTTCCTTTTTTTTTTTAAAGATTTTATTTATTTATTTGACAGAGAGAGACACAGCGAGAGAGGGAACACAAGCAGGGGTAGTGGGAGAGGGAGAAGCAGGCTTCCTGCCAAGCAGGGAGCCTGATGCAGGGCTCGATCCCAGGACCCTGGGATCATGACCTGAGCAGAAGGCAGATGCTTAATGACTGAGCCACCCAGGCGCCCCATCTGCTTCTAGGAATTTTCTTAAAGAAAATAGTGATTAGTATTATTAATAACAACGATAATATGAAACAACATAAATGTCCAATGACAGCAAATCATTTGAATAAATTATGTTATTTTTGTGCAGTGGAGTACTAGGCAGTCATTTAAAATGACTTTTTAAGTGGTTCCTGGCTGGCTCAGTTGGTAGAGTATGTGACTCTTGATCTCAGGGTTGTAAGTTCGAGCCTCACATTGGGTGTAGAGATTACTTAAGAACAAAATCTTTAAGGGGCACCTGAGTGGCAAAGTTGCTTAAGCAGCCGACTCTTGGTTTCGGCTCAGGTCGTGATCTCAGGGTCATGAGATCGACCCCTGTGTGGGCTCCATGGTCAGCACAGAGTCTGCCTGAGATTCTCTTTCCCTCTCCCTCTGCCCCTCCTGCTCATGCTCTCTCTCTCTCTCTCTCTCTCTAAAATAAATAAATAAATCTTAAAAAAAAAAAGATGTGAGAATAAGCTTAAAAATAAGGTTACAATACAGTATAACTATAACCATTTTTTTAAAAACTCTATCTAAAAAAATAATAATAATAAAATTAAAATAAAATAAAAACTCTATCTAGACTTAAAAAAACAAGTTTGAACAATATACACCAAAATGTAAGCATTTTTTGAGTGGTGCAATTAATTTTAATAGCATTTATTGTGAAATTGCTTTTTCTCAATTACAAAAGTAACATACTTCTCATTGCACAAAGATAGGAAGAAAAGAGAAGTCCAGGGTGCCTGGGTGGCTCAGTTGGTTAAGCGACTGCCTTCGGCTCAGGTCATGATCCTGGAGAGTCCCAGGATCGAGTCCTGCACTGGGCTCCCTGCTCGGTGGGGAGTCTGCCTCTCCCTCTGACCTTCTTCCCTCTCATGCTCTCTCTCTACCATTCTCTCTCTCTCTCTCAATAAATAAATAAAAAAATCTTTAAAAAAAAAAGAGAAGTCCAAAGAAAAATATTGTATTTAGTTATAATCCTACAATTCGGAAAAAAAAACCTATTAATATTTTGAAGTATATCTTTCTGAGCTCTTTTAAAATTGAAAATAACTTCTTTCTTATAAAAGTAATATATATTCTCTCTTTCTCATGGCACCCTGGAGGTGGGTGGCTGCGTTAGGATGAAACTGAACATCTCTTTCCCAGATACTGGCTGCCAGAAACTCACTGAAGTGGACGATGACGACAAACTTCATACCTTTTATGAGAAGCATACAGCCAGAGAAGTGGTTGCTGATGCTCTGAGTGAAGAAGAATGGGAAGGTAATATGGTTGGAATCAGTGGAGGGGATGATAAACAAGGCTTCCCCCATGAAGCGGGGTGTCTTGACCCATGGCCGTGTCTACCTGCTGTTGAGTAAGGGGCATTCCTGTTACAGACTAAGGAGAACTGGAAAAAGAAAACACAAATCTGTTCATGGTTATGTTGTGGATGCCAATCTGAGTGTTCTCAGCTTGGTCCTTGTAAAGAAAGAGGATATTCATGGACTCACTGATACTACTGTATCTTGTTGCCTGGAATCCAAAAGGGCTGGCAGAGTCCACCTACTTTTCAATCTCTCTACAGAAGATGACATCTGCCAGGATGTGTGAGAAAGCCCCTAAACAAGGAAAGTAAGACATCTAGAACAACGGACCCAGGATTCAGCATCTTGTTATTCCACGTGTCTTCCAGCTTAAATATCGGTGTATTGCTCCAAAGAAACAGTGCACTAAGAAAAATAAGGAGGAGGTTGCAGAATATGCTAAACTTTTGGCCAAGAGAAGGAAGGAGGCCAAAGAAAAACTCTAGGGACAGATTGCTGAGAGACAGAGGCCGTCCTCTCAGAGCTTTTACCTCTACGTCTGAGCCCAGTCAAAAATGAGACTTGCTAAGAGTAACAAATAAATAAGATGAGACATTTAAAAAAAAAAAACATATTCGGTGTTGAAAACTGAAACTACAGATGAGCAAAAAGAAAAACATACATTGAATGATTTTCATTTCCTTCTTTTGCTTGTCTTTATATTATAAATTTTCAATAATGAATATACATTGCTTCATAATAAGAAATATATTGATCATGCCTTTCACATTCCCCAGCTTCACCTGAACCACAGGTTTTCAGAAAAGAAAATCACTTGGTGTTCATGGATGAAAACACTTTAGTGTGAAAACCTCTTCTCATTTCAGCTGAGGTTTTCCGTAACTTCTGTTTTGTCCTAGGGCAGGCAATAGCATGAAGTCTATAGAGACACACAAGCCACGGTGGAGAAAGAGACATCTGGGGTCAACAGGACCAAGGGTCCCAGAAACTACATTGCTGCAGGCTAGTCTTGGAGCACAGCTTGCAAGGGCTGAATTGAGACAGGACTTGAACTCTTAGGAGCCAGGGAGAGTGCTAGTCATGCTTGCCAAAAATGTCATCCTATACCACAGAAGTAAATGAGGTAAACCTTCAAATATGACTGCCTGGTCCAGGCTGGGGTGGCAGGGCTCCAGTCTCTGAGTAGAGGACAGACTGAGCACCATTTCCAGGAATCTGGGGTGCCATACAAGGTAACCAAGTGAGCCAGAGCACAATGAATCAGAACCCCATTACATGGGTTGGGAAGGTATAAGAGGGGTGTATAGGCTACATTGGTACCCAGAGCTTGCCCTGGACCACTGGACACAGGACTTCGCTGGCTATAAAGACTCTTATCCAATCATGAATTCATTCAACAACTATTTATTGAGCTTCTAACAAGTCTCAGGCTCTGTGCTAAGTGCCAGGGACACACAGTGAAAATACATAGGTGTAAAAGAGGAAGATAGATCTTAAGCCAATGTAGGAATCACACAAAAGAAACAGCAACAGAGCATACATAACAAATGCTTCAAAGGTGAATCAGGACGCTCTAGAGTACACCAAGGGTCCAAATTTTTGGATTATATTCACTTTTTTCTTCTGATTAAAACAAATTAAAACATTTTTTTGGGCTTCTAAAAGTACCATTGGCCCTAGGTACTGTGCCTACTGTACTTAATGGATAAATTGGTTCTGGCCGAGGAAGGTAAAAGAAGCAAGATGGGCCTGACCCATTAACCCAAAGGAGTAAATATAAAGAAATTTCTAAAAGTCTTGCAACGATGCTGGGAGATACTTGGAGGTTCTTAAAAGTCTTCATTTGACCTTGAAACAAATAACAAATAATCTCATCACTTACACTTCCATAGTGCCTTTTGCGTTTGTAAAGCACGTCTTCCCTCAACCTTTCTACTCTAATCTGAGTAAGTGGAGTATGGGTAATTCACCTACTCACTGGGCCAGACAAGGTTAAAGCAAGTGTTCAGGTACCTAGGTCCTCCTGGAAGCCAAAGTGGTATCTGGCAAGATTATGGGCTTTGAAGTCAAGTTAGATCTGGCTTTAGTTTCCTCATCTATCAAGTCATAATTGCATGACCTTGGGCAAGTTGCTTAACTTTGCTGAGCCTCAATTTCCTCCACTGATGGAAGAATAGAACAGTCACCTCAAAATACCATTGTAGGGCTTACATGAAAAAAGAGACCTAAAGCATCACTACAACTCATAAATAGTTTAGGAATGTTTTATGATGATTTTTTAAAGCTTCATGAAGAAGGTCAGAGCTTAGGATACTACCAAAACCAGAGTATCTTCCGCTTACGGGGAGCAGCTAGATAGGGTGTATGTGTGTGTGTGTGCACACGTGCATGCATGCACGTGCAAACATATAGGTTTTAGAGGAAAGACAGGTAAAGAAGAGGAATAAAACTGGGATTGAGGGGCGCCTAGGTGGCTCAGTCGTTAAGTGTCTGCCTTAGGCTCAGGTCATGATCCCAGGGTCCTGGGATCGAGCCTCGCATCGGGCTCCCTGCTCAGGGGGGAGTCTGCTCCTCCCTCTCCCACTCCCCCTGCTTGTGTTCTCTCTCTCGCTATCTCTCTCTCTCTGTCAAAAAATAAATAAAATCTTTAATTTTAAAGAATTTTAAATTTTAATTAAAAAAAAAAAACTGGGATTGAAAATCTGTATCAGCCAGTGTCCCTGTGAGAGTTTAGGTATAGAAGTTGGGAGCTGGCAAAAAAACTTTAAAAAATTAAAAAATAAATAAAATAAAATAAAAGAAGTTGTGAGCTGGCTAGATTGGCCAGATTGGAAATGGGTTTGTGCTCTTATAATCTTTGGAGGTTTTCAGTGGTTGCAGATAAATGACTTCTGAACTTCTCTGAGTAGATTTCATGAAGTATATCTGGTAAATTACCAATAAAACTTAACTGAGTTCATCTCATGTCAGGAGACCCTTAAAGCTGCTGTCATAAAACTCTACTGATGAAAGAGTTTCTTATTGATTGCAATCATTATTGTCTCAGCCCGCCCAGCAAAAAGCAAATATGCATTACACCCCTTGAGAAAACACATTTCAGAACCACACCAACTTTATGAGACAGGCCTAAGAGATGAAAGCATTTATTCAAAGTCCCATTGTGATTTTTTAAGAGGCCTGTCTCAACCAGGAAGGTCTCTACAATCCAGAAAACTCTGCTGATGCATGCCTGGCCAAAGCCATGTGGTCTGATTAGAAAGATGTTCCCAAACTCAAGCAGCCTAATTTGCTATTTTATACTATGTTAACATTTCACATCTATTAACTCAGCACAACAACTATTGATCTGAAAATAAAATTAGTTCTTGCTTTCATATAACAAAGAAGAATTGCAGTTTATAATGAAAGAAATGCTCATACTTGATTGCATAATAGAAATCATTATGTTTCCGGGGTGCCTGGGTGGCTCAGTTGGTTAAGCGACTGCCTTCGGCTCAGGTCATGATCTCAGGGTCCTGGGATCGAACCCCGCATCGGGCTCCCTGCTCGGCAGGAAGCCTGCTTCTCCCTCTCCCACTCCCCCTGCTTGTGTTCCCTCTCTCGCTGTCTCTCTCTCTGTCAAATAAATAAAAAAAAAAATCTTAAAAAAAAAAAAGAAATCATTATGTTTCCTTATTACAAAGGTACTTAATTAGCAAAGATTTTCATTTTCCTCTGATGGAGGAGGGGCAAACACTATTCTAAGCACATAGCTGTCCCTTAGGTGCATCAAAATTTGCATCTTGCAAATTCCTTTTGAGACAATGCCTTAGAATGAAATAGAATATAGATTTGGTATGAGGTTTTGAAGAAGAGAGGGTACAGTGATCTATTAAGTGGCAATTTTGTTCCTTGGGAATCAACCAGGGAATTCTTTAGTCTCCCTGGATCTTCTCCACAAATATTTTTACTCTGCCTGCATAGAAACATTCTTTAAAATTTTCTGCGTAATAAGCAAGATGTTTTGTATTTGTCTCTACCGTTCTGGAGATTCTCACAGAACCATTAAAATTTTAAGATATATTAAATATAATCCCAGAAGTTATGGTATAATTAAATTTGGAAATAAAATAATGTTTACATAAATAGTAACATTCAATGCTGGTGCAGGTGTGGAAAAATTGGTACTCTCATGCATTGCTGGTTGCATGGTACCACCCATATGGAAAACAACACAGTAATGTGTATCATTAACCGTACAAATGTTTAATGCTCTGACTCAATGATTCTTCTTCTGGAACTCAATTCTATTACATCAGCCCCAAACAGGGCATAGGTGATGATGGTCTCTGAGACATCATTTATGGAAGTAAAAACTGAAAGTGGCCGAAGTATATGTAATTAGAGCATAGGAAAAAATTCAGATGGCTTACCTGGCAATACTTGAGAGATATCAGAAAGACCCCTTTACTTGATCAACTAAGATAGTCTAAAATATTACCAAATAAGTTTAGAAGCTTTGTATCTATGAGTTTCCTATTCAAATGCAGTTCTTTATAAAAACAAACAGAAAACAAATAGCAACATGGGAAACATAAATCCAGCTATACCAACAATTACATTAAATGTTAATGAACTAAACGTTCCAATTAAGAGATAGAGACTAGCAGACTTGATTTTTTTTAAAATAACTCAATGATTCAACTATACACTATTTACAGAAGACATAGTTTAAATATAAGGACTCAAGGGGGCACCTGGATGGCTTAGTTGGTTAAATGTCTGACTCTTGATTTCAGCTCAGGTCATGATCTCAAGGTCCTGAGACTGAGACCCGCATCAGGCTCCCTGCTGGGTGTGGAGGCTGCTTAAGATTCTCTCTCTCCCTCTGCCTCAACCCTGCTCACACACACACACTCTCTCTCTTTCAATAAATAAATAAATAAACAAATAAAAGGACCCAAAGACTTTAAAATTAGAAGGATGGAAAAAGATATTATTATGCAAATGCTAACCATAAGAGAGTGGTGTGGCTATAAAATCAGACAAAGTACACTTTAAGATAAGGAATATTACCAGAGATAAAGAGAAACATTTCATAATGATGAGAGTCAATTCATTAGAAAGATGTAGCAATCTTAAATTTGTATGTGCTTATTAACATAAGCTTCAAAATACAGAAAGCAAAATTGATGGAATTAAACAGAGAAATAAATAAATCCAAAATCATAAGGGGATAATTTTACAGTCTTTGAGTCATGGATAAATCACTGATAGTTTAGCTTATAACCTAGCCCTGAAAAAGTGGGTCACAGGGAAAGTCCTCTTTGATTCTGGGAGAAGGTGAAGAATAGGATTTAGATTGATATGGCAGTGAGAAAGACTAGTGGGGAGTTGGAGCAACAGGATAGTTCTAGGGTCAAATAGGAGAGAAAGTACAAAAAGGTAAACAGATAACAAGGAAGGGGTGGTAGGAAGATATGAATGGAACCAGAAAAAATGTGATCTCAGTTTGAATACTATTTCAACACTTCTTGTGTAATCCTAGACAAGTTCATAAACCTCTCTAATATTCTGACACCTATAAAAATGGAGAAAATAATACCTGCCTATGGCTTAATGTGGAAGTTAAATACACATGTAATGAATACAATAATAAGTTAAATACTATATTGAACTGTTGACTGCCAAAAAGCCTGGGTAATACCGTATCTCCTCTTTCTCAGTATCTCCTCTTTCTCAGTTTCTTGATAGTGACTCTTGTACACAAGGTTTCTGCAAAGAACCAGGAAATGAACTGGACAAGGATCCCAGGATCCAAATCATTATGGAAGAAAGAAAAATAACTTACCTAGTCCCAAGAAGGTATGGAAAACTCCAAAACCACCCATCCTCTAGGAGTGTCTTCTGGCTGCTATCTCCTTTAGCAAAATGAAAATAGTTCCATGCTAGCCTTTTTTTTTTTAAGATTTTATTTATTCATTTATTTGAGAGCGAGAGAGAGTGAGCATGAGTGGGGTGAGGGGCAAAGGGAGAGGGAGAAGCAGACTCCCAGCAGAACAGGGAGCCCAATGCAGGGCTCGATCCCAGGACCCCGGGATCATGACCTGAGCTGAAGGCAGATGCTTAACCAACTGAGCCCCCCAGGCGCACCCCCATGCTAGTCTCTAATCATCATGAGAGTCTGTGCTAATGTTCTCCCTTCCTATCTAAAGGCATGAGCTATCTCAAGGAATTAAAACTGTCCCAAGAAATTTACTAAAATTTTAATTACCCAGGCTTTTTGGTAGTCATCAGTTCACTGACTGACTTCCAGGCAGATAGGACCTCATATAAAATTTCTCTGGAAGATGAATCCTTTGCTTCAAATTTTCCAGACAAAGCTAAATTCCCCCTCCTTTCTCAAAAGCACCTTTTAGAGTCTCTGTTTTTACAATCATGTCTTACCATATTCCTCAATATCTGTGAAACACAGGACAGAGTTCTTTAAAGATGAACACAGTTACAACATGCTATAAGGGCTCGGAGGAGGGAGAGCCTTTCTGTGCTTTGGGACACCAGGATAAACTTGAACGAGTGCAATGTATTCTTGGCCTTAAAGAATGGGCAGGGTTTTGATCCATGTTGGAAGGGGATTGGAAATGAATCAAAGACTGGTTAGGGAAATGTGGAACCTGCTGGGGAGGAACAGCTGATGGTCAGGGCAAGGGAGAAACAGGGAGGAGACCAAGATGAAAATGCGACACCATATTGTGGAGAACCACACACACCAGAAAGAAGACTGATGACTTTATTTGGTAGATAATGAACAGCATTAGGGGCTTTTGCTGATATATGTAATCAGAGCTGAATTTTAGGAAGATTAATCTAGCAGAGAGATTTGAGGGGTGGGAGGAAAGTAGATCCGAATAAGAGGTGAAAGATGGGTTAGGAAGTCCTTTCAACCATTTGGGTAAAAGTTCCCAAGTGACCAAATGTCAATGAAAGCAATGGAAATGAAGATGAAGGGGAGTGTGAAGCCTTAAGGATAGAAAGCATTCTAATTCATCTTTATGTTCAGAGCCTGGCTCTCAATAACTATTTCTTGAACTAGAGTTGCTGTTCACCTACAAGGTTTAACAATAAAGAAGTGAAACAGAAAGAGGAACCACAAAGAGATAATGTAAAAAAGACAAAAAGACAGAGAAAAAGACAGAGAAAGAAAATGTAATGATAATAATTAAATATAGAGAACTTTATCTCAAGACTCAAAGTCCCTGATTCAAGACTCTTAAGATCACTACTTGCTAAATAACTCTAAACACATGTTGAACTGATGATGGTAGGTCACACTGTATCCTTGTGTCTAAGTAATATCATATTTGCTTCATCCTATTATCCCAAGAGAGGTGCCATACAGATCAAATAAAAGGAAATCTAAGGAAGTGTATTTCAGTTTATTGTCCCTATAGTCAACGTTGTTGGGGATCTACTATGTACCAGGCACTGTGTTAAGCACTTTAGGTGAATCACCTTATTTAATTTTTTCAACTATCTCATGAAGTAGATTTTACAATTTTCTTCTAACAGGTGAGGAAATTGAGGTTAGTTAAGACACAAAGCCAGGATTTGTACATGGCAATTTGATGCCAGAATGTAGATCATCTTCTCAGTACACTGTGCCACCTTCTAAGGGAAAAAAAATGCATGACAATTGAAATCTGAAAGGCAGGTAGGTGCTCAGTGAGGGATGCTCCTCTGCAATTCATTTAAAGATAAATGTCACATTTTAGAGAAGTAACTCTATCTTTCGAACACTGTTTTTCCAAGTCAGGGCTTTCCCTTCAGAAGTTCTGCACTAAAAAGGTATAAACATGACCTTTCCTTCTGAAGGAGGGTTTGGAGGGTATGTGCACATGCCACCCCAGAAGCCTCGGGGACAGTGCAGCTGTGTATCAATTGGGGGTTTTGTTGCAAGCAACAGAAGTGAATTGACAAAATTAAAAAGGGGATAAGGGACTTTATTGGAAAAATCTGGAAAGGCTGAAAGAGTAGGGCTGGAGGCTCTAAGGATAATCTCCTCAGGGCGCCTCTGATGGAAGGAATTAATAACGGCCATCTTTGTCTTACAGACCCCACTGAAGATTCAGATTCCCAGGAGAGAACGGCTGATTGGCCAGGCTTAGATCACGTGACCATCACTTAACCAGTTGATGATGACAAGGTAATCTCACGAAAACTGCACACAGGAGAGTGGAATCCCCAAAAGAGAACCCGGTTACCAAAAAAGAGAGGAAAGGTGGCTGGGCATACAAAAAGAGTAGGTGCCCATTACATACTGGGAAGCAAGAATTTCCTGAGCTGCAGAGGTGCCCAGGTATATGCAGGGGAGTCCCCTCGAGTCTTGCAGTACTACACAAGGAATTGAAAAACTGACTCTCCCCACTGCTCCCGCAGCAGCTCTAGATTTAGTTATAATCATATGTTACAGTATCATTAGGCAAGTAGCATGTGAAATCAACTAGGAACATTTCATTTTAAACTTTGCTGATTTTTCAAATTTGCTTTGCATTCTTGGTAATGATTTCCTGCTCTATTTTTATGCCTCCTCAGATAAAGTGCTATCATACATGATGTTAGCCCCATTAGACATGAAGTAAGCATTATTTATGATTATAATCAAGGTTATGAAGCATAAAAATGGGACAGAAAATTACTTCAACAGGCCTTTTCAAAGCCTTGAAAGTTGGGGCTTAACTTGTCAGACTTTTGCTTTCTTCATACCATGGGGTGGTGAGGAGTATTGGAGCAAGGCTGGTTAATGGTTCAGGAGTCTTTTGCTCACAGTATTACATGAAAATGCTTGGATATTTCTCAGATTACACTGCGGAAGGATGGGACCCTGGTGGAAACTCGGCTTCTTTGACAAGTTGAGTAGGAGTAAGGCTTTCCATATCTGGAAAGTCTCTCTCCATATCTGGGTTTTAACCTTAGGGGGAGGTTTGATGGGTTGTCCATGGTAAACGAATTCAAGGGTAACTCAGGGTGCAGACCACGTGGGAGACGACTTGGACAAAACACAACTAGGTTAGTGCAGTACCGTAGCGGCAGGTGAAACATATGTCAATGCTTATGTAAAGCCACTGTTAGGGGAGAAGTGGCTTTTCTTTTCTTCCCCTTCTCCTTGCCCTTGTCCTTCTCGTTCTTCTTCTTCCTCTTCTTCAAACTGGCTAAACCTCTCTATAATGACAAATACAGCACAAAGATACTTAGGGGAAGTTGCACTGAAAGGGAAATAGGTAGGGCGCCTGGGTGGCTTGGCTGGTTAAGCGTCTGCCTTCGGCTCAGGTCATGATCCCAGAGTCCCGGAATGGAGCCCCGCATCAGCTCCCTGCTCAGCGGGAGTCTGCTTCTCCCTCGGACCCTCCCCCCTCTCATGCTCTCTCTATCTCATTCTCTCTCTCAAATAAATAAATAAAATCTTAAAAAAAGAAAAGAAATGGAGGTAGGAACACAAGAGAAAAGGAAAATAGAAGGGGAAAAAATTAAGCTAATTTTAGATTTAGATTTAGATTTTGATAATGAAGTCACTGTAAGGTTTGCATTAGTGAGATAAAACTCGATTAAATAAAAACTTTAAGGCTCAAATAATGAGAATGATTAGCCTCATTTATGCCTCATATTTTTCAATTCAATAATCATCTTAAGTTATAGGATTCATTTGGCACTTTTTAAGAAGTCTGGAAATAAGACTTTTCTCTGCCCTTAGGCAGATTGCCCTGGACATTATGAAGATGAATACCTTAGATGCCACTACCATGGATGCATATGCTTCTTGCTGACGGAGGGGCTAGGGAAAGATGGTAAGGAATAGCAGAAGTACAGCTGGGGAGACATTCATGTCTTAAGTGTTCCTACTTTTCACCCTTGACATTCGCCCAATGCTGAAAACTGGAGGGCATTTCTCCAACTCTTACAGATATTTTTCTTGACCAACTCATTCAGTAGGTCTCCCTGCAGGACCTTAGGGTCTCCTTGGGCCAGAATACTTGGTACAAAGAAATTTTTCTTTGTCCTTGATCTGAAGCTAGAAATCATAGCTAACCATGTTTAACATCTGTGAGTTAAGAAGTAAATGTTATTATCATCCCCACCTTACAATTAGGAACCAGGCTAAAAGAAGCTAAATGACTTTAATGAAGTCACATATCTGCAAATTGATAGTCAGAAGTTGAACTCGGGCAGTCTGACTCTAGAACACTTTCTTAACTGCCATGTTCTACTTCCTCTAGCTAACTAAATACTCCTTAATTAGGGGGCGCCTTCGTGGCTCAGTCAGTTAAACACCTGCCTTAGGCCCAGGTCATGATTCTGGAGTCCTGGGATTGAGCCCCACATAGGGCTCCCTGCTCAGCGGGGAGCCTGCTTCTCCTTCTCCCTCTCCCTGCTGCTTGTGTTCTCTCTCTCTCAAATAAATAAATAAAATCTTTAAAAAATAAAAAATAAATACTCCCTCATTAGAAAGTGTAGATAGATCATTCTCAAGTAACCAAAACTCCAAGTCTTTCTGAAAGTAGAAGCCAAGTCACATATTATCTTTGCCATAAAGAAACACCAAGCCAAAAAGTAACATAAAAGCTGGTTCAGAACTGGCAAACTCTATAGGGCCTGAGCAGAGAAAGCTATGAAACAACTCTAAAACATACATGTGACTTCCATGGAAAAAGTGATTAGAAAAAGCTAGCCCACATGCCTAAGAAATAGGAGAATTCCTACCCAACAAATACCAGATAGTAGAGTAATTTAAACTGAAAAATAATCTGAAAGACCTTCAAAATAAATGTTTTAAATGTTAGAAGTCCTGGTACGTACTACAATATGGATGGGCCTGGAAAGTGCTATGCCAAGTGAAAGGAGCCAGTCACGAAAGACCACATATCGAATGATTTCATTGGACCAGAACAGGCAAATCTACAGAGACAGAAGGAAGATTATGGTTTGTCAAGCACTGGGGGAGTGGGGAAAAGGGGGAGTAACTGCTAATCAGTGTGGAATTTTTTTGGAGTGATGAACATATTCTAAAATTACATTTTGGTGATGATTGCACAACTTTGTGACTATACCAAAAACCACTGAATTGTATACTTTAAATGGGTGAACTATATGGTATATATCTCAATAAGGTTGTTTTTCAAAAAAGAATACCTAGAAAGAAGAATACCTATATTCCTCACACACACACACACACACACACACACACACGCAAACCACACTACAAATCAAAGATCTGAGATCAAATTGCAAAAAAGAAATAGAATATTGTTTTCAAACTTGAAATAAATTATATTAGTATGTATGTTAAAAATAAAAAAGGGAGAGGGGTGACTCGGTCCGTTAAGCATCTGACTCTTGGTTTCAGCTCAGGTCCTGATCTCGGGGTCATGAGATCAAGCCCTGCGTCAGGCTCTGCGCTCAGCGGGGAATCTGCTCAAGCTTCTCTCTCTCTCTCTCCCTCTGCCCCTCCCCCTCCCTCTCTAAAATAAATTAATAAGTCTTTTTAAAAATCTAAAAAAATTAAAAAGGGAGGGTGGGGAGAGTGAAAAAATAAAATGTAAATGTAAATGTAAACAAAGATCTAAACTAATGGCTATCTCTCTTCTCAGCAAACCATAAGTAAATGTGGTTATTAGAGACCTGACAGTGACTTTGCTTCGGGGGTCAGTGGCAGTGAGGGTAGAAGGTACATGGAGATGGCAAGGGCCACTGTGCAGTCAGGAACTCCTCTGAGGGCTAGGTGCAAGGGTTCCAATCTTGAGACAAAAAAGATCTGTGGCTCCTGTGGGCCCACGGCCCACTACTTACCTTATGAAACCCAAGGAGGCCCAGGCCTGGCTGGAGGTGCTATTATAGATACTGCCTATTTGAACTGTGAGGGCTCAAGTCAGGTCATAACCCGTATTTCCATAGGTCCCAGACAAAAATAAACACAGACTCTTATTTCTAATCCCTCCCTTCTGCTTTTCTCAGAGTGCTGATTAGATTGCATTTTATGAAAGGATGGATGAGTTCAGTCTTCTCTAAAGTATTTCGTCACGGTTTCATCCATGATGAAGGGCACAAGTTTTTCCCATTTGAAAGATGCACGATCTAGCTGTTTCTTTTGCCTGCCTCAACTTCTTACTAACCTCTCTGGGACTAAGGAGAGAAAAGCGATGTTTAATTATCCTGACCTGATAATGTCCCTCCCCAAGGAGAAGAGGATCTTTAGTGTGTGTACACCCCAGATAATAGTTTCTTTTAACCAGTAGTGATCTGTCATTCTAATTCTTTGTTTACAGTTTCAAAGGTTGGTATGTATTTTATCTTTTAGGTCTTGAAAAAAAATTTAGCCATTTTGGCTAACATCAAATGTCATACATTGAAGCCTGATAAGTTGAAAGTTAAATGTTTTAAGACCTTTAAAGTAATAACCACTAAGTGCTTAATTTCAAAACACACACTATTCATTTGCTTCCACAGGATGAAGTGCCCATCATAGATAGAGTCATACCACTGGCACCAGGCCAGGGTTTTCTTCCTGGACCTTTTAAACATCTAGATTCCTAGGCAACTAGTTATCTCTCTGAGCCTCCCAGTTTCTGCCTTGCAGAGTTGCTGGAGGCCCATCCTATGTATAAAAGGGACAGAGGGAGACATTCTCCCTCTGCACTAAAATCCAGAAGAGCCAGTTCTAAATGAATGTCCAGATCCCCTCCTGCAGCCACTGCTGGAAACGCTGTCTAGGAACACCCCAGGGGAGTCTTGCCCAAAGGTCCAGATCAACACTGTCTGCATCCCCACTCACAGGCTGGCTAATTTCCAAGAAGTACCAATGCTTGGCCCTGTCCTAGAGGGAATCAATGTAATTTATTAAAAAAAAAAAAAAAAAAAGCTTGTCACATAATCCAAAATAATCAAATGACATATGGACTTGAGTCCATGAATAGCTCTCATGCAGGAAACAAGGAAGGCAGGCCTCTGGCTCGCTGAGACCCGGCTGGGGTCTGGCTGAAATCTGAATTCAGATTTAAAGGGCAAATCAAGTTTTTTCTTTGTCAAAGGATAGGGAAAGTGGGGTCAGTATTTACTAGGCTGTGGATCTCAAGTTTCAACCACAGAGAGGAACAGTTCAAACAGGAAAGCAAAAGTCTTCTTAGACCAAAACAAACTTACCAAAATGCATATAAGGTTAAACGGAAAAGGAGCATACAGAACAGGAGCATACGTATGCCAACCTTTGATACAAAAAAAAAAAATTAAATTAAAGCTTGGATAAGAAATATATACTCTTACTTGCTGGGGTTTGCATAAAAAAAAACTCTAGAAGGATAAAGCAGTAACTAGAAAACAGTGGTTATTTACTTTGGGGGTGGAGAACCGGGAGCCCAATGGACTGGACAGGAGTGGGAGTCTGGCTTTTCACTATATAGCCTTGGTTTTCTGTTTTGTTTTGTTTCTTACCATATGTGAGGAACTGCTCTAGGTGCTTGGGAAGAAACAGGGACAAAACTGCTCCCTCAAGGAGCTTATATTCCAGTGAGAGAAAACAAATGTAAACACATAAAAGTAAGTACGTTGTATGGTACCTTGGATGGTCATGAAAATTAAAAAATAGGGTTAAGGCTTACAAGGGAGTTAGGAGACAGTGTGCACTATTAAGTAAGGTGGTCAGAACAGGCTCAATGGGCAGCATCTGCACTAAGATATGAAGAAGGTAAGGGGGTAGAAGATGGATCTTCGGGGTAGTGTGTGTGGGGCAGAGGGAACAGTTACAGCAGTGGTTCTCAACGAGGGCCATTCTGCCCCCAGGGGACATTTGGTGATGTCTGGAGACATTTGATTTGATTGCGTTTGATTGTCATGACGTGGGCTGGGGAATGCTACTGGCATCCAGTGGGCAGAGCTCAGGGACGCTGCTAAACATCTTACGACAAACAGGACAGCATCCCACCATCAAGAATTATCCAGTCCAAAATGTCAGTAAGTGCCGTGTCAGTAAGTGCCACCGTTTGGAGACTTTGCGCTAGAGCAAAGGCCCCAAGAAGCAAGAATGCCAGGTTCACAGGCCAACACAGCTGTCAGACAAGAAGCTGTCCTGCTTCTGTCTGAAGACTGGCCAGGCTAGCTGCAGCAGGATCACACTCACACAGCTTCCCGCAGCAAACACTCATTCTCACTCTCGGTGGTGCCCTGCAAACCTTTAAGAAGGAGGAGCGCTGTTTTCCTAAGAGTCAGATGTTCGATGTTCGTGAAGCCACCTCTTCGCAACAAGGTTCTCACTTCATATTATCCTGCAGAGCAGCATTAGTTCTTCCTTCATCCCTCCCACCCTCCCCCAATCCCCCATGGGCAGCCCACTGCAAAACACGGCTTCGCGAAGACCGCGGCAAGTGCAACTTCTTGTGCTCTGTTCTGTTCTTCGTTAAGGATGGAGAAAAATTCAAAAGGCGAACATTGCCTTGTGAGACGAGAATGATACCTTGGGTCAGCGAGGTCGAAGAGAAATGAGAAAGATGGAAGTAAATAAAAATAACGGAGAGGGAGGGTTTTCTTGTCTTTTTACGAGAAGGAGGCACTGGAGTGTCCTACAGGGAATGTAGTGAAGAAGGGAAGCCCTTTGAGGCCGCTGACTCAGCCAGTGAACAGAGACTCCAGACACACGGTCAATCCCAGAATTTCCCATCCTCTGGTCTCCCTGTGACTGTTTTCTCTTCGGAAGCTACCCAGGAATTGTTCTGTAAATGTTTGTGGAACTGAACCGTTGCAAAACAGAACTGGCTGACATGAGGACTTTTCTCAGCATCTCTGGAGCCAAAGTATATACCAGCAGGCAGAAAAACACAACGTACACTTAGGAAGGGGGCTGGGTCAGTTTAAGGAGACCATCAGGCAGGTTTGGGGGAGCAATAAATAATAAAATTTAAAGCCAGTATGATGTTAAAATGTTTAGTAATTCATAGGGTTATAAATCTGATATTTCTGATACTATTTCTGATTTATTTTTGATTTCTGATTTTATTTCTGATACTTAAATATATAAAATACTTAAATATATTTCTGATACTTAAAATATATCCTCTTATAATCACTGAATAAACTAAATGATATATGGGTTTGTGTGGAAGCATTACGGCAGTTGCTAGAAAATAGGCTTTGGTGTCTTGTCAGCCTGAGTTTGAATCCTCACTCCACTAATTTTTATTACCTTTGAGACCCTAGGCCAGTTATGAAAATACCCTGAGTACCCATTTCTAGAGCTATAAAATGAGGGTGATGATAATATCAACCTCACAGAAATGCTGAGGATTAAAAATACTGGAGGGTATTATGCTAAGTGAAATAAGTGAATCAGAGAAAGACAATTATCATATGGTTTCACTCATATGTGGAATATAAGACATAGCATAGAGGATCATAGGGGAAGGGAGGGAGAACTGAATGGGAAGAAATCAGAGAGGGAGACAAACCTTGAGAGACTCATGACTCCGGGGAAACAAACTGAGGGCTGTGGAAAGGGAGGTGGGTGATGGGCATTAAGGAGGGCAGGTGTTGTGATGAGCACTGGGTGTTATACGCAACTAATGAATCACCGAACACTACATCAGGAGCTAATGATGTACTATATGTGGGCTAACTGAATTTAAATTAAAAAAATAAAATAAAAAATAAATAAAATTTATGTAAAATACAAGGTCTGGCAGTATTAAGAACTCAATAATGTCAGATATTATTAACATATAATCTAAAAATAATTCTTTTGCATTCTTTGAATGCCACCAAGACAATAAACTTCTTGGTTATTTCCTATGTCATTGTCATTACCAATATTTGCTTTAACAGCAATTACCTAGATAAGGACTTTCTGTCTGAATTATCTGGGTAACTGTTTGGCTTTAGCTAGGAAGGCCTGGCTGAAAAGGGAGGTCAGGAGGCACCTCACTGTGGGGCATCCCAAGGTAGGAGTGTTAAAAGTGAGTGTCCAGATCAGACATAATGCTAAATAATGGAAATGTTCTATTTTCATACAAAGAGATAAATAAATGGAAATATTTTAATTAGTTATTTTAGAAATGAAATAAATACTAATAATACTCAATCAAAACAATATCCAAGATCTTTTGTTGAAAAGATCAAAGCGCTGTACAGCACAGATAATTACATGTATGTTTATAATATAAATGTATACATGTATGTGCACACACACCATGCATATATATATGCTTGTAAACGCATGGGCCATCTCTGGAAGGGTATATAAGAAATAGTTTCCTTCCTCTCTGGGAAAAAGAACAGATGGAGTCAGAAATGGGGAATGAATTCACTTTTCACTGTAGGTTTTTCTGCTCTGAATATTTCTTAATCATGTACTATATTCGTTTTATAAAAAATAATTTTAAAAATCATAAACCAAAAATGGCTGTAAATTGCATGGAGAAAAACAGCTCAATACATTATAGTTGAAACAAAATTTTAAAGTCGAGAATACCAGGTGCTGGCAAGGATTGGGGAAAATACAAACTCTTACTTTTTTCTCCTGGCACACTCATTTTGAGAAGCATTATCTGGTAAAAGTTGATGATGTACAGACCTTACAAACTAGCAATTCTAATCTTAGACATTTATCTAAAGAAATTCTCAGCTGTGTATCCAAGGAGATGTGAACAAATGTTCACAGCAATTTTGTATATCAATAAGAGAGATGAGAAAATAACCTATAGTATAATTATATATTGGAATACTATATAGCAGCTAAATGAATGAAGTAGCTTTACATATATCAATGTGAATGAAAAAAAACATATGTAGTTTTAAAAATTGTAAAGCAACCCAATGAGTATAATATTATTTATATATCATAAAACACATGAACACCCAAAGTAATTCTATATAGTATAGAGAATATAGAATACATAGAATATACACACACACACACACACACATTTATAGTTAAAGCACAGAAACATTCAAGGGAAAAATACATCCCAGTACCTCCATGACAATAACTACCTAAACTGAGGAGCGCAGGGAGGGAAAAAATTGTAGGGAGGTGGGGGGTGGGGGTTAACTGTGTCTCTAAAGTCTATAATCCATTCTCAACCAGGATCTGTGAGGTTGGGCAGAAAGAAGGTTGATACATTGGAACCCTGTCTGGGGTGAACACCCGGTTGATTTGCCCAGAGGCAGAAGAGTCCCCTGTGGATGAGACCGTGGGCTGCAGGGCACAAGCTCTGGGCGTAAGATCCTGCCTTGGACACTTGGAAAGGCACCGTGTCACTTTAAAGAAAGTTATTTAACCTCCGGGTTCCTTAATTTCTCCACCTGCAAGATGAACTAGTAATAGTACCCAATTCACAGGATCGCTATGTAGATTCAAGGAGAAAATAAATATAAAACGCTTAACTCAAAGCCTGGTACATAATATGGGCTCAGCAAACATTAGCAATTGTTGGTCAGCCATGGATGAAGCCATGAGTTCCTTCTTGCCCACCTCCCTCCTGAAGAAGAGAGCTACAGTTTCTGGAAAGGCTCCCAGAAGGAAGGTGTGTTGGGAGATGACCTTCCCAGAGAAAAATCTCAGACTCCCCCAGAGGCCTGATTTAGTGCCACACTTCCAAGGAAGCCTGTGTGAGAAAAGGACATTCCAGGCAGTGAAGTCAGCAAGTAAGAAGATAATACTTGCACATAATTGGCTCAGGTTTTCCCGATGTATCTCTAACAAATCACCAAGCGAGAAATAAACCACTCCTAGGGAAACAAGAGCATCAAGATGAATTTTCAGTGACTTTAAGGACACAGCTTATTTATAAGGGAAACATGGTCACCCCTGTTTGAAAAATTCAGTTCTTAACTTATGTGATAATAGGAATCTAGGAGCATCCTATTGTGACATTTTTTTCATGAGGTTTCTGAAACTCTAGAGGCTTTGAATATTTCAGAAAATAAGAAAATTACATCCTCTGAAAGTATATCACAGCATCTCATAACAAGGCAGCTTCTGAGGCCCAGATGTGGGTATCCTGCTGGTCACATAAGGGCAGAGTTAGAATCTTCCAGGAAAACTCAGAAAGAAGTCATCTGGGAAGTAACAGCAGTAATAGTAACATCAGTGGCTAATACTTAGCTACCAGGCACACTGTACTAATTACTTTGAGTGAATTATCTTCACTCAATCCTCAGAGTCTCTGTGAGAAACTGAGGCCATGAGTGGTTAGGGAACTTGCCAGGGATCTGAGACCCAGGATGCAGTAGGGTGCACATGGGCCACAACCCAGCAGTGAGCTGGGTGCCTGGTCACCTCGCCTCTCTGGATCTCCATCTTTCCACCTGTAAAACTAAGGGTGAATTAAATGATCTCAAAAGACCCCACTATCACTGAGATTTCAGGCTTCTATGAAATCAGGGAACCTCCTCTCTGCCAACAAAACTAAACTTTCAAAACCTTTTGTAATGCAGTTTGCCTAAAAAGGACAAGACTCCTTCCCTCATATTACTAGTAAATAAAGGTTTCAGTGTTTTGGTCAGAAAACCTAAGGGCACTGAAGAGCCCTATACAGCAGTGCTTGTGTTTAGGGATTTGGGGGTGGGGTGGGGAGGGGTAGTATGGGAGAGGTAAAGGGGATGGAGCGGGCAATGTGCAGGAGGAGCGAGCTACTGGTTTCTGGAAAATCATGAAAGTATCTCCTGCTTGAAGTCATCAGTTCCACTAAACCAGGACCCCTGAAAACCAACCTTATGACCTTTCTGCTGGGAATACTAAATGAGCCCCTAAGGTCTTTAGAAATATGGGACTTACAAATAAGGCCAAATATTTCACCTCTGATTCTGATGAAAGGTTTATGAGCCCCAGAATAGTTCAAGCACGACATGTCTGGATTGAATATTTGGTGTGCACTTAACACCAACGGGTTTCAGAGGCTTCGTGTTTCACAACTAAACTTTGGCAGAACTGTGTTAGTGACCTGATACCCATGGTAGGGGACATTTTCTCACTTCTCGGTGCCATAAATAGTGCAGGCTCCTGTCTGTGGCATATGCAAGTTAATTAGGCACATTAAGCTTCAGAGATTTGCCGGCATTGCTGTCCCCTGACTTTCTGACCATAGAAAATGAGGCTAAGGAGATGATGACATGCAGCAGACTGAGGTCCTAATAGGGTAATCATGGACAGGAAGGTTCCAGAAAATGCCATCTAGAGATGCAGTTAGGGATGCGGCTGGTCAGGATCAGATTTCAGAGACCAGGCTCTCTTTACTCTGACATGCTAAACAAGGTCTAGGTTAGAACATGAAAATAGAGATACACAAGGGCATGGCCAGAAATAAGATCCTCTGAATCTCAGAGAAGATTCAGTTCCATGCGGAGATGAAAGAGTATAACCAGCCCTGATTTATTCTCAAATCACTATTTCATTGATTGAGATCTTTCCTTAGGAAACATACCCAAGGAATTAAAGGCAAGCGGCTTGAAGGCAATAAATACAACTGATTTCTTAAAAGTTGGACTTTGAATATGCATGGCATCTTCCAATTTACAAAGCACTTTCTCCCACATAAAGTAGCCTGCTTAGCCAGCAATGGAGAGATGAGAACCGGAGCCTCTTTATTCCTAAGCCCCTTCTTTCCACTGCTCCTGGCCACTTTCCCTCTGTACTCCATTAAGTATCTACTATGCATAAGAAACTCTGAGGCGCCTGGGTGACTCAGTCAGTTAAGCATCTGCCTTCAGCTCAGGTCATGATCTCCGGGTCCTGGGATCGAGCCCCACAGTGAGCTCCCTGCTCAGTGGGGGGTCTGCTTCTCCCTCTTCTTCTGTGCTCTCTCTCGCAAGTAAATAAATAAAATCTTAAAAAACAAATAAATAAATAAGTAAATACCATCAGTGAAAGAAAGAAAGAAAGAAAGAAAGAAAGAAAGAAAGAAAGAAAGAAAGAAAGAAAGAAAGAAAAAGAAACTCAGGAATACAAAGATAAATAAAATGATACAACCTCAGGGTTAAACTGAAGATCCACAGGAAGCATTGAAGAGCTAGAGCAGAAGAAGGGAGTGATTCTATTGCTCCTGGTGGGAAGCAGGGAAGTCCTTAAGAAGGCTTCAATTTTGAGACTTCCTCAAAGGCAGAGAGCTGTCCAAGTGGAGAGTTGACAGGATGGAAGAGTATATATGTACAAGGAGGGAAGGTGAAAATGGGAGAGCATTCCAGCATGCAGAACTGAAGCAAGGGCATGCCCATGACACCGGGGTATGACCATTGATTGGGCAGGTAAGGAATGTGGTTGGAGAGGAAGCTTGAAAGTGTAGTTGGGGCCCAAATCCAAAGGCCTTTGAAGGGGATGCTAAAAAGTTTCAACAACACTTAAAAGAAGCCCTTTCTGGACGCCTAAAACATGATTTTTAAGAATTTCCTTCTGCCCTTTTCTTCTCCATTTTTTTTAAGAAGTTGGCTTCCTAAATTCTCAGAGACCACAAAATTTCTCAGAGGTCAGACATTGTATATACTATCTCACATTAAGAAATAAATAATACTTTCAGAAAGCAAAAGCAATAGGAATGGAAGAAAGGGACAGAGTTGATCTGGTTTTTCGTTTTGGCCCTCAGCCTGGTTTCTCAAGGCATGGGCAAGAAGGCAGAGTCCATTCTCATGTGTAAACATGTGTCCTGCTGAGATGCTGGCAGGCCCATCTGCCTCACCAGGTGTATTATGCCCCCTGTGGCACTCTTCCTTACCCATCCCTAGTTCAAATAAACAACTCAGAGTCAAAGCCAAAGAGAACTCTCCACGCAGGGAGCCTGGAATCTGCCCAAGGGCCCACTTCACCTCAAATCTAGTGGCAGGTTGTGGCCTGATGGGCACCCAAAGACCTCTGGTAAGGGGAGGAGGGCCCTCCCTGGAAGGCACCCAATCAGCCTCAGCTGACTCCAGTCTTTAAACTCAAGATGTTTGGTCTGGGGTGGAGTTTCCAGAAGCATTCTGACAGGTATCACATTATACTGGTATCAAATTGTATCGGCATAAGCACTTGCTCTTCTTCAGAACCCTTCCACATGTAGGGGTGCCTGGGTGGCTCAGTCATTAAGTGTCTGCCTTCGGCTCAGGTCATGGTCCCAGGGTCCTGGGATCAAGCCCCACATCGGGCTCCCTGCTCTGCGGGAAGCCTGCTTCTCCCTCCCCCACTCCCCCTGCTTGTGTTCCCTCTCTCTCTGTCAAATAAATAAATAAAATCTTAAAAAAAAAAAGAACCCTTCCACATCTAGTGTCTTTCATGATCCTGACAACAACCCTGGCAGGGCAGATAGTACCATTTTAACTTGGGGCCCAGATTATAGGAATTACCTAAAGTCACACAGCAGAATTCAAACCCAGCATATCTAATTCAGAAAGCATTGTCATTTTAATACTGTTCTTAAGCAATGATTGGCAAACAATGGCCCGGCCCCTGACCAAATCCAGTCCACCACCTGATTTTGTAAATAAAGCTTTATCTGAACACAGTCATACCCATTCATTCAAGTAGTGTCTATGCTGCTTTCACCTACAGCAATGGAGCTGCGTGGTTCCAACAGAGACCAAATGGTCCACAAAGCCTAAACTACTTACTACCATCTAGCTCTTTACAGAAAAAGTTTGCCAACCCCTGTTCTGAAATATTATCGTTTTACCTTTAGAAATTGGAATCATCTAGTATAAACTCATTAATAGGACTGACCGTATACTGGTCACAGGACACTGTCTCTTAAAGAAAAGCGCCTTTTACCAGGTCTGTGGCCTTGAAGATACTTAATCGTTCTGAGATTCCATTTCCTCATCTGCAAAAGGGGTAAAATAATAGTGCCTACTCGCCTTAGTCTGTTCCAGCTGCTATAACAAAATATCACAAACTGGATGGCTTTTTCTTTTTTAAGATTTTATTTATTTGACACACAGAGGGAGAGAGCACAAGAAGGGGGTGCGGCAGGCAGAGGGAGAGAGAGAAGCAGACTCCCCCCTGAGCAGGGAGGCCGATGCGGGGCTCGATCCCAGGACCCTGGGATCGTGACCTGAGCCGAAGGCAGACTCTTAACCGACTGAGCCACCCAGGCGCCCCACAAAGTGGGTGGCTTACACAGAAATTTATTTTCATGACTTGGGAGGCTGGGAAGTGCAAGATCAAAGTGCCAGTTGAGTCTGTTTCTAGTGAATACTCTCTTCCTGGCTTGTAATGGCGGCCTCCTCTCTGTGTGCTCACATGTGAGAGAGAAAGAAAATTCTCTGGTGCCTCTTCTTATAAAGACACTAGTCCTTTTGGATTTGGGCCCCACCCTATGCCCTCATTTAGCCTTAAGTACCCTACCTCCAAATACCATCATATTAGGGAGTAGAGTTCCAACATATGAATTTCAGGGAACACAGTTCAGTCCATAGCTCTTCACGGGGTTTTTGCAAAGCTTAAATAAAGTAATATGTGTTAAAAGATTAGCTGAGGGTCTGGCTTTTAATAAAAGTGCACAAAGAGTAACAAGTATTGCCTTTGACTTATTAACAAAATATAGGGAAAAAATATAGTACTTGAAATCAGAAGACTCGTTTGCTTGATTTGAGCAAGTCACTCAGTCACTCTGGCCTCTGTTTTCTAATCAATTTGTTTCATATGTTTAGTGTGTTGGCTTCTTTCCTGTTGCCTGTCATCTCATGATTGCAAGACAGTTGCAGCACCTCCGGCAATTTCATATACAGTCCACAAAAGAAGGTAGAAGTAAAAGCAAGGCACAGGCCAGCTAGGTTTATCTCTTTTTACCAAAAAAGCTAAAACTTTCTGAGAAACTGTATTCAGCTGACTTCCATTTATGTCTCATCGGCCATAATAGTGCCACACGTCTGCCTCTATCTGGGAAATAACTAGGGTGAAGGGGTTTGTGTTAGTGTCTGCTGTAAAGTAGAAAGGTTTCATAGAGTGAAATCAATATTCACATGTTATTGTGGTTGTACTAGAGATGACAAGGTAGCCTTATTGTGGGGTCACCTTTATCATGTGTGGTCATTGGCAACCTCCATCGAGAGCATCCTGATCCACACATTGCACCAAGAACTAACTTGGGAAAGAGAGAAAAGGAGACTTTTACTCTTAGACAAATCTGAGAAGAAAAAAATGCCACAGCACGTGCCATACAAGCAGAGAAGCTAGCTTCCTCTGTCGAGGTAGAGTGGACAGCTCCATTCTGTTCACCTTCCTCCTCACATAACCCCATTTTCAGAGACCATTCGAGCAGTCCCAACAGAGATACGACTCACACTTAGGTTCACATCATTCCCTAACCAAGGCACAGTGAGAAGCCTCAAGCCCTGACTGTGACTTGTCTTCCCCCAAATGCTAAAAGGCTTTTTAATGATGCAGGCAGGCATTCGACTTCAGCCAGGCCATCTCATTCTCCACAAAGGGAAGATCAAGGTCACAGAGGACAGAGTAAGCATTATTTAAGGCACAGAATCTAGGCAAAGTGGGGAATCTCCATGTCATGGGAGACAAAATGTCTAAATAACTCTGCGGACATTCCAAAAATCTCCTGTTCCTAAGGGCTCGACTGGAGGTGGCCAACTTGATGTTTTTCATGAGCGCTGTCATGGAGGATCAATAGGCTTCTCTTTCATCTACTAGCGTAAGCAAACAAATCACCAAGCGTTGTTTATTCCAGGAGATTTCATGCAAATATTTTAAAATTCAGATTTTTGTCAAGCTGGTTTAACCAGGAAAGCCTAGTTGGAAGAATATGCTAATAAGTCATTAAAGTGCACTCATATCATGCCATATGGTACACTTGAAACATAAAACACTGGCCTCTATTCTTTGAGCAGGGTTGTTTGATAAAAGCGAGCCCTGGGGAAAAGATTGTTGCTCTGTCCACCCTCCTTTATATGCTAACTCTTATTATAGGAGCTTGTTTGTTTTGATGAGGCTTGGCAGATATGTGTAAATGGTACTCCATTTGAGAAAGCTATTGCAGATAATGTGTTAATGTAAAATCCAAGCTGGCAGAAATATGCTTGCATAAACTCAGTTTCCAGGATGGCTTTTGTTTTGCTAATGATTAGTACAGTTGTGGATAATTATATTCTAAGCTTCCTATCTCTGATGTCTGGTCTTCAAAATAATTACTAAAAAAGAAGGTATACTTGGGATCGTTGCATATGACAAACAGATTAGACATCAAAATTTTTAGTTTAGTGGATGTCTTTAATATGCAAGTCAGGCCTAGGGAGATGCACATTCAGAGGCTGAACTTGGCGGTGTGCGAGTTTAATTGCATTGTGGCCTGCGCACCACATTTGAGGCAACCGCAGATGAATGCAGAAACCCAATATTTGGTCTCTGGCTTCAGCATTCCCTCCAAACCCATCCCACAGCCTGTCAGTTCAGAGAGGGGACATGGACTTAGAGTCACCAGAAAGACTGTCAAAGTAAAGAGAGTTTCATGTCAGCCCTGGGTTATTGAGGAAAATACTATTTTGGAACTTTCGGACAGGCACTCTGCTTTTTATTTTTGCTTGAACCTCAGTGCCCAAACTCATTTCACATCCCAGGCACTCAGGTACTTTGATGAATAGACAAGTATGTTTGTCACAAAGTCTCCCCTTGACATATTGAATGGGAAAATTAGTTTTGAGTTATTCAGAAAGAAGATCCTATCTCCTAGTCTATAGAAGCAAAAGATGAAAAAAGAGAAAGAGAACCACTGCCCAGCACTCTGCCCATAAGAGAAATAAGCTTCCCGAAAAGGTCTACACGCTGCAGGGCTTCCTGGACTGTGGTTCGTCGGGCCCCAAATCTAGGCAGCGGCTAGAGGCAGGACAACTTAACAGCAGGATCTAAGACCGTGCTTCTGGGTTCCCGGAATGAAACAGCATGCCAATTATTCATCCTAACGAACTTTATAAGCCTACCGTTGATCAATGAATAAGAAGGACTTTTTATTTTTTTACCTCCATGATTACAATTTCTAAGCAATGACGACTTGACTATATATAGGCATTGCTTAGAAATTGTATGATAATTATATAATAATACAATAGTATTTTATATAATTATAATTATTTTATATTATTATCAATATATGAATATGTAGTCTCTATTTTATATTCTTATAAATAATCATTTATATTATAATTATTATAACTATATAATTATGCCTGTATAGTAACTATTCCATTTCCCCAAATAAATTATTAAGTGAAAAGGGAATTTGTAAAAGAGTGTCTACTATGATGTCATTTTATTATAATTACTTTTAATCACATCTGTATTTTTGGTTTGGTTTATTGTTTTTTTGTTTTTTTGTTTTATTACAGATAGAATACCTGCCAAACAAACTCAAACACAGAACGAGTTAGTACTAAATATAAGCTCTGGGTAATTCCTTCTTTCCACCACTACGAGGGCTGTCATGTGGGATTACACATTCCTGAGATGGAGGGGTTGTGTGTGTTTGTGTGTGTGTGTGTGTGTGCATGTGTATCTTAATGAACATGCGATGCTGTTATCTGAAAAAAGGCTTTTGCAACTTATTTTTTAAAATTTTTTATCACTATCTTTTTTAATTCCAGTTAGTTAACATACAGTGTTGTATTAGTTTCAGGTGTACAATATAGTGATTCAACAAAGAAGTATGCAATTTAAAAAGGAAACATTTTTCATCTCAACCGCCTTTTGGAAAAAGCAGCAGAACAAAGAAATGACAATATTTTTTAAGTCATCAAAATTATTTAACAATCTGGGTAATCCCTCCATTAACACCAAGAGTTGAGCAGGGCATTCAAAAATCACAGAAACCTGAAGGTTTCTGCATAACCAGGTGCCTGGGACTCCTTAGAACATAACTGCAGGAACCAAAATGTTCCCGGATCCCGTGGCTTGCACCTTGCTCCCCAGGGAGACCAGGGTCCCTGCGGTCACACTCTGCATCACTGCATTCCTGGATCATTACAGCAGCCGCCCGCTGTCTTCCTGCCCAGTGGAGTGATTATACAAAAATGTTGAGATGAATTTGTCTCCCTGTTCCCGGCCTCCAGCCCTGTAGATTCTTCCCATTCTTCGCTGCCAGATTCATCTTAGTGGGAAATGGGAGAGATGGCCAGAGCACAGTTTGGGAACCAGAGAGACCTTGGTGAAAACCCCGGGGCTTCTTGACTTACTGGCGGTAGACTTGCTTGAGTTAGAAAATACACACCATCACTTGTAAGGATCCTTGCCAAAATTTAAAAAAAAAAAATGGACTTCGAAATCTGATTGAGCAGGCTGTGGGCACCAATTCATAGGACATCAAGGGACAGAGGAACATGTTACACGGAACAACGGGATGTAGTAGCAAAATTCGGAATGTGGAAAACTCCAGGGACAAAACCCGGTTTCTTCAACAAATAATTCCAAGGAAGAAAAGGAGAAGCCTGGGGACTTTCTCAATTAAAAGGGACTTACGACACTTAGCAACCAATTCCAACATATAGATCTGACTTGGTTTCTGAATGAAATGAAAGAAATTATTTTTTTTCATTTATGAGACAATCAAGAAAATGTGAATAATGACTATTTGGTGATAGTAAGGAATTGTTATTAATTTAGGTATGATGATAGTATCACATGGTTTGTTTGTTTTTTTTTTTAGAGTCCTTGTTTTTGAAAGACATACACTGAAATATTTATGAAGTAATATGACAACTGGGGTTTCCTTCAAGATAATTAGTGGCGGGTGGAAAGTGAGGGTATAGATGAACCAAGATTAGCCATAACTGATAATTGCTGAAGCTGAATGATAAATACATAGAGGGTTCATTATACTATTTTTTTTCTTCTTTTGAAATTTTCTTAATATAAACTTTTTTTAATCCTGCCATTTCTCACATTCTAGATTCTGCTGTTTGCATTCCTCTGTATCAACCAACATGCTCCTCTGTTCTCTGCGTGTCCTGTAAACTATTAGAAATGTTTAGAGGCTTGATCACATACAAATTCTATTTTTGGTAAGAACATTTCACAGGTGATTTTTGTACTCCTATCAGGAGGCACTTAATGTCCGTAATAAAAAATATTTTTAAATTGGTTTTCCCAATTGAAAAATAGGGATGCTTCCTAGAGAGGTCATTTTAAGTTAAACTGTTTACATAAGTAAAGAACCCGACACAGAGCCTGGCACATCATAGGTGCTTCACAAATGTCACATTTTTTCCTCCAACCTCTCACTAACCTTTCTTTTTTTTTTTTTTTTTTAAAGATTTTATTTATTTATTTGAGAGAGACTGAGAGATAGAGAGCACGAGAGGGAAGAGGGTCAGAGGGAGAAGCAGACTCCCTGCTGAGCAGGGAGCCCGATGTGGGACTCGATCCCGGGACTCCAGGATCATGACCTGAGCCGAAGGCAGTCGCTTAACCAACTGAGCCACCCAGGCGCCCTCTCACTAACCTTTCTAATAATTCCCCTTACCTACTGGATCAAGCTTCGAGTGCCCTTAAAATGCCAGGTCTTCCAGGATCTATTCCTAGTCTACCTTTCTAGTTTTATCCTCTTGCTCTACTTTAAACACATGCACTCTTATGTGCACACGCATGTGCGCACACACATGCACGCACACACAGCATTCCTTAACTCCCACCCTTTACTTACACCAATCCCCCCACTTGAAATGTCTTCCTTGCCTCCCCTCTGCCATCCTCCAAGACTCAGTTCAAGCCCCACCTCCTGCAGGGGAATACTGTGATCATAAACAGCCTGCGAGGCCTCCCTTAACACTGCCCTGAACTGCTATTCAACGCTTACTTATTAAATTTCTCATGATAAGCTTTCCTTCCCCGATGGCCCCAGGGCATTGGAAGGACACTGGCCTTCCCTGCTTCTTTCACAGCACACGGTCCAGCACCCCACACACAGTGGCACGAATGTCTGCCAAATGAAGAAAACGAAAGAATGAACCAAGGGCTGCCTGGGTGGCTCAGTCGGTTAAGCATCTGCCTTCGGCTCAGGTCATGATCTCAGGGTCCTGGGATCGAGCCCTACGTTGGGCTCCCTGCTCAGCAGGGAGCCTGTTTCTCCCTCTCCCTCTGCTGCTCCCCCTATTTGTGTTCTATCTCTCTCTGTCAAATAAATAAAATCTTTAAAAAAAAAAAAAAGAATGAATGAACCAGGAAATAGCTTCCAACCTGAATAGAAGAGGGCAAACTTGCCCAGTCACACTTAAACAGATGCTCAATATGGGGAAAGGATGGAATGTATGAAGATGCTTTAATTTCATCTGGAAGAGAAAATATCTGCCAAATTTATCATACTTACTTTGCTTATCTCACTCTGACTTCCATGTATGGAGAGGTCAAGAAATTTTCCAGGCCCTGATATCATTGCAATCATGGGCAAGATTGGATAAAATCAAATGACAAGTTCAAGTGTCTGAACACACACTCTGCGTCCCCAGTTATGACTAGGTGGAGAGGGGAAAGGGCAATGAAAGCACAGGTAAGGGTCCATGTGCACTACTGGTATGACCTTAGCCCTACAATCATTTCAGAAATCAGCTACTCTTGTTCCTGTAAGATGTACTTCAAACCTACCTAAAAATTGTGTCTATAAAAAGGAGTCATCACTGCTTGAGTCATAAGGTGGCAAAGTGATTCTGGAACATTCTGTGTTTGAGGAGTAAAAATTCCACCTTCTTCTCTTTTCTCCCAAGACCCCAGAGGGGCCTCCAGGCAGCAAGCTGTCCCCTGACAGACAGTGATGACCTTGAGCTGAGCCTGAAGTTCCCATAGCTCTTTGCCATATAATGATGAAGGAGAGCTCTGCGAAATGGGAATGTTTGCTTCACCGCTGGACTCTAGCTATTCGGTCTTTTAATACTATTAACAACAGAGCCTTCTAAGACTCTATGTGACACTGCTCCTTGGTGCCTGGCATGTAATGGGCATCTGTCTCACAATTTACCAAAAGACTCGAGGGCAGAGAGGGCAGAATCTGATGCAAGTTCTAGTCCTCCTGAGAAAAATGCACAAGTGCCTGCAAAATTTTGCTATATCATTGAAACAACCAGTTCCAACCCTCATCACTCCCACCAAACCTACTTCTTACCACTGGGGAATAGTGAAATACTATTTCTTTAAAAAATGAAATGTTCCCAAACCATGCCAAGTGCCTTCAGAAAAGTTACCTTGCTCTTATGCTGTAACAATTTCCCAACATTCCAGGAACTGCTTGAAACAATGGTCAGGGTCAAGAGGCCTTCGTGAGAATGTGGGGTAATCCTGGGTGATTTTTTAATAAGGTAGTCATCACTTTTTTCAGGGAGGACAAAAAGACAACACACCACTTAGTCAAACATGGTGAGTGGGGGCCTAACGGTGAGATGGTAGCACTACAAAAGCAAGGCTAGAAATAGAGTGGTATTAATTTGGGGATGCTTCAAGGGGGCAGATAAAGGGCCCTTTCCAGCTATAGTGTGCTCAGAGCTTGACCCCTTTTGCTCCCCAAATACGGTCCAGGGAGAAGTGTTTTCACAGTCCCCATCAGTTATTGACGGAGTGACAAAATGGGGCACAATTCGCCAGTCATTCTCTGCTGAGCTGAATTCACCATCGCAAAATGTCTACTTGCTTCCTCTAGCACTAAATTCACAAAAGATTCATCCATATCCCTGTAGCCATGTTTTCACTGCAGCTCCAAAACAAAATCATCATGTTCCCTATTATCTTAACTGCCCATAGTTGATAACTTTCCTAATTAGCATTACACATGTTTAAGTCTCTCTAATTACTTAATGATGGTCACCAGGTAATCCATAATAGCAATTACATATCTGAACTGTCATGGACTATTGGACAAATATGTAATGGGACATTTTAAAGGCATTTAAAATGTAATGCTAATTAGAAAGGTTATCAAATACGATACTTACCATAATAGGGAACATGTTGGAATTTTTGTGTAAAAAACAAGAAACTGGTGTTTATTAGTACTTAGGTTTATGAATGTAAGTAAGAATAAAATCAAAGGATATGGAGAATTATCTGGAGCCAGATACATAGATTTAATGCAAGATTCTCATTGTTTTATTTGCCCATTTATTAGAAAACCATCAATTAATCACCTACTACATTTCCCTATGCATGCAAAGCTCATACCAAAAAATTAAGAAGAATATGTTGCTTGCTCATGCCCTTGGAAAGTCTGAAATCTGATTGGAGAAACAGGCCATAGAGAAATTAAAATACCAGAGATTAATTAAACAATTATAATGTTACCATTATAAAAAAAAGAAAAAGAAAACAATTCTGGGGTGCCTGACTGGCTCAGACAGTAGAGCAGGGGTCTCTTAGTCTCAGGGTCATGAGTTCAAGCCTCATGTTGGGCATGGAGTCTACTTTAAAATTAAAAAAAAAGGGGGGGGTTACCTGGGTGGCTCAACTGGTTAAGTGTCTGACTCTTTCTTTCGACTCAAGTCATGATCTCATGGGTCATGAGATCGAGCCCCTGCCTCTCTAAAAATAAATAAATAAACCTTTTAAAAAATTTTTAAAAATTCTGCTCCCCAACTATATACAAAGCCTTGAAGAATCATGACAAAGACTCCTGCATGAGACAAATTTCAAGAAAATTCTTGAAAGGGGCAGGAGGTAGAGTTGATGTGTACTGACAGAACACCAAAGAGAGAGTGTTCTAGATTGAGATAATTGAGACTGCAGGATAAAAACTCAAGAAAAGATACTGGGCTTAGCAATCAGAAAACTTCAAACTTGGGTTGAAATCTTGGTTCTGCTTCTCACCAACATTTTGACCTTAAACAAGACAACCCCCATAACTCTTAGTTTTTACACCAGTGAAATGAGGATGATAAAACCTATCTCATGGGTTAGTTGTAAAGATTAAATTAGGGAGCCTATGTGAAAGTATGGTGTTCAACAAAGTGTTTGACATAAAAGGCATGTAGGTGCTCTTTAAACAAATGAAAATAAAGTTGTAACCAGAAGTCGAAGCAGAGAGTGTGTTTAGGGAGCAAGAAGTCTATGAGGTACAAGTAGAGTTCGTTCATCTGGTAGCATGCCTTGAATACAAGGCTGAACCACATTAGGTTTGTTCAGAGTGACTATCAGGACCTACTATCAGCCCTTGACTGGGGGTGTGGGACGGCAACCTTGATATTGTACCGACAATTATGGGAAGATTGGATAGAGAAAGGATCAACTGGAAACTAAAAACCTGTAGGAGGATTTAGACATGGCGAGATAAAACACAAGCAAATGTAGCTACCAATCAAAAGAGAGAGAAAAAGAGAAGGAAGAGATCAGAGTTGAACATGAAATAATCTGCATAAAGTTGGTACTTAGCACTATCACCCTGGTCCAAATCACTACCTCTCATCTATAGCCTACAAGATCCTCTGCATTAGTTAGAAATGCTTTCAGCGGCAGGTGGCAATTCAGCTAACTATAAGGGGGCTTAAATAATAAAGGCTTTTAGTTGTTTCCAAATCAAAAAGTCTGGACAAGGTGGCTCCAGGGTTTTTTCAGTGGTTCCACATCTGTGTCTCTGTAACTTTCTTGGCCTTTCCCTCATGGTCACAAAATGGCTGCAAAACAACCCCAGATATCATTAGATCAAAGGCAGAAAGCAAGGGTACATGGCAATGGGGGGGATGCCATCCCAGCAAACCCTCATATCTGTTCCTTTTATCAAGAAACACAGTATCTTTCCTGGAAGCCTTCCAGCAGACTTGTTTTTATGACACAAAGCTCAGATCTGGGTCACATGGCCACCTCCAAATGCAAGGGAATTGGGAAAGTAAAAACTAGGCTTTCAGACAGTGTGGTGAAAGGAGCAAAGAGACCAGAAGTAACTTTTATGTAACCAATCAACAGTATCTGCCATGCCTCCCTAACTAGTTCCTTGCTTCCGGACTTGTTTCCCTGCAGTCCATTCTCTACACATCAGCCAAAGCATTCTTTTAAAAATTTAACTCTGATTTTATTATTCCCCTACTTAACGCTATCAAAGATTTCCTATTTGCTTAGATTAAGTCTGGACTCCTTACTTAGGCTACAATGCCCTGCACTATCAGGGTCCTGCCTATCCCTCTAACTACACTTCTCACGGCCCCTCTCCTATCCCTCTAACTATACTTCTCATGGCCCCTCTCCTCCTAACTCACTATTTCATGGTCACCATGACTATTAGTTCCATTTGGAGATGAATCCCCCTCCCACATCTCACCCAGCAACTCCTTCTCATGCTGCTCTCTCCTCAGAGAAGTCTTCTCAGACTACACTATTTCAGGCAGTTCTCGTGGACTCAAGCCCCATTGTTCTCTTTTACCAAACTTTGTTTATTTCCTTAATTGTACTTATCACAATCTATAATTTCACTTATTTTGCCTGTTTTCTTATTGTCTATCTCCCCTTTAAAATATGAGCTCTGTGGAGGTGGATACCACCTTCTTGTTCACCGTTTCATGACCACTTCTTAGCACCTGCCTGGCACATAACAGGTGCTCAATAAATATTTGCTGAATAAATAGATGAGTGAGTAATCATCTAGAACTGGGTCTTAAATGATGAGAGGAGAAAGGAGAACCAGTGAAAGAGAGAGAAAGCATGATCAGAGAGTTAAGAGAAAAATCAAAGGAGTGTGTATCATGTTGGTCAAAAGAGCCTGGGGTTGGGGGAGGGCGGATTCATCAACTTCTGATGCCATAAAAACAGCAAAGAGAGAAAGAGTTGAAAATAACAGTGGATTCAAGTAAGAGGGGGCCTGTGGTAACTTGGGTGTAGAGGTTATATAAGAACTGCATATTCTACCTCTTGCCTTAAGAGTTTCAAAATGAAAGAGAGGACACAGTGGCCCTTAAAGCAAGTGGTTTGCTTTCTTTCTTGGCTCCGAAGACACTATATGGTATCTTTTTATGCTTTCGTTCTCCAGTGATGAAGCAGTAAGAGAAATATCTTAAATCTTCCTCCCTACATTGGTGGAACACCTCAAATGATTTTAGCACCCAGGATGCTATAAGACAAAATAGATTAATAATAATTAATTATTAATAGATTAATAATAATCCAGGAGACAGGTGTATTTTTGGAAAAGGACCCAAAACAAGCACGTTTATTCTTCTCCACTGGAATAACCACTGACTCCATATCACTCAACAATCTTTACCACGCCTAAATCCACTCTGCCTTATATAACTTTCATACACAATTATCAGTAGTAGGCTGGCAGAAAAGCCACACAAACTAGTTTTGAGCGAGGAGATTTTGAGAGTAATTGCCCTGTAAACTTCTATCTTTTTCACTTAACTGCCATGTGATACGGTTCAAGTCATTACTAGAGGGAACAAAGACAATTCTGACTCACAGCCTATGAATCATATCATACCAAAAATGAAACTTGGTAACATTTAGTAAAGAATATCTGAAGGAAATCAGAAACTTCCTGGTGGAGGCTTTCCAGAGTTATTCTCATGCCACAAATCCATGTGACTATTCCCATTATATGTCCATGAGCTTTAAAATATTATCCTACACGCTCTTAGAAATACCAGTAGAAACAAATGCCTTACTATCTGTATATGTGCTGCCAAAGTGAACACATAAATAAATGTCTTGCCTTCTGATCCTCTTCAGAGCAGGATTTACTTGGACATCACCAAAACTGTTTCTCGTGAATAGCCCAGTAGAGAGGGGAAGAAAGTGGATCAGAGGTTAGGCGGCCAAGATTTTATCTACTCTGCAACCATAAGAAAATCTAGGAACCCCCTCTGGGTCTCAATAAAAGTATGGGTCTATCTAGATGATCTCTTATTTAATTCTATCTAAAAATTAATAAGAGCACATAAGAAGATTCAATTGTAGCACAAAATGATTTGCTGGAAATAAAACTCATTTTAAAAAAATTTAAAAACTTAGATGAACTCTAGAAGAGGATGATTGGTCACTGTGGGGGTGTGAATTAGAGGCAAAAAGAAGAAATAATATCAAGGAATAGAACAAAAATTCAAGAGGCAGAAAATATGAGGGAAAAGGCTGAGAGTCTTAGGGGTTATCTATTATGTGAAGACTAGAAGTTCTAAAGAGAGACAGACGAAGTGATGATGACGAACAAATGGAAGAAATGTTCCTTCATCTGCAGCTTAAAAAGACATATCAAGTTTCTAGCAAGTTCGGTGATAGAGGACACACCCCTAGGAATATCATGGTAAAATCCCTGAACTCTTAAGTACAAAAAGAGAAGCTTCACAGCTTCTAGACAGAATAAGTAACTCAAAAAAGAGCTCTACTGACACTGATCTTCTCCTCCAGACGAGAGCTGAACTAACATCACAGGTGTTTTGAGAAAAGGGAAGCTGCAACCTATGAACGCTAAAGTCTTTCTAGTAATCACTCACTTATAGAGGTGAAAGGAAGATATTTGCATACATAAAAGGACACAAAGAATATATCACCCATGCATCTCATCTGAAGAAACATAGTTTAGAAGTACAATTACTAACCATCTCAGCCTAACCTAGGAGATAAGTGCAGAAGAGAAGTAGGGAGAGAAGTACCAAGTACAGGATTTCAAAGATCTCATCCCGGAGAGGAAGGAGACAGAGAAAGGGGGATGCACATGTATATGTACTCCAAAGGTCTAATCTTTGGGACTGGGGGATATCAAGAGGAAACATAGCATCTTATCAAAGAACAGAGTAGACATCTTGCTTCAAGTAATAGTAGAGATACTTGTGTGTGATTATGAATGCTAAGAAAGGACAGAAACCACTAAAAAAGTCAATCAAATGTGGTTCCACTTTATTCACACATGAAGAAAGGCAAGTTTAAATCATTTTTTAAATGCCATTTTCATCTATGAGATTGGCAAAACATGAAAAGTGTGACAATATCCAGGCTGGCTATCAGTGGGGGTGCGGAGGCACTCTTACATACTTCTGATGGGAATATAATAAATGTAATCATTTTGAAGGGCAATTTCCATTACCTAGCAAATGTAGAGTGAACATACTCTATACTGAATCACCCCATTAGTGTTTTTAAATGCACATATATGAAATATATATTAAAGTTATGAGGATACTAAGAAACTCTTAACTGTGGTTATGGGGGGGGGTCAGAGTTTGAGAAGGGAATTTGTACTTTTCACTTTCTGCACAGATTTTCTTAAATATATAAAACTAGTTCATCAAAAATGTACATGTCCTTTACCCACAGATTCCATTTCTAGGAAGTTATTCAGCCATTAAACACTATCCCTGCACATGTGTGGATAGATAATTGGTATAATGAGCATTCTTATTCATGGGGTCAGTGAAAAGAAGAAAAAAAAAAAACTAGAAGTGACCAAAATGTCCACCAATAGGGAATTGGTTAATAAATATGGGTACATTCTTACAATGGTGTGTAATGCAACCATCAAAAAGAATGAAAGTGATCTATATCTATATGTACAAATGTAGAAAGATGAAGTTTAAGACATTGTTTGCTAAACAAAACAAATTGCTAAACAGTATTACAATCATATTTGTAGACAGAGTTTTTTCAAGGACATATGTACATATGACAGTAAACATTTATGGCAGGAAATTTCACTCTCATTCTTCTCTGGTGGTAGAAATGAGGACTGAGAACTAGGGAGATAGACTTCTGTTTTTCCCCATATATGCTTCTGACTTTTATATAGTTTTAATTTTTTTTCCATGAGCATATTCCTTTTATAATATAAAATATCAGTTAACTTTTTAAAAGTGCAATAAATGGTATGTGTATCTGTATATGTATATTCACACACACACATATATGGAAGTGTGCCTAGTAGTACATTAGAAATGCCACATGGTATGAAACATCAAAATGTTGATTACAAAAATACCATATTACCACGTGGCATCTTTGTTAAATAATTTGCACTTAATTGTCAAGCATTTTTATCTTGGTATTTGGGGATCCCTTTTCACACCTTCTGTAACTAATTACTCGACACTAATTGTTTCTTTCAGAAATGTGTTAGCCCATTGGAAGCCCAATTGCAGGGCACTTCTACCATACTGGATAAAATCCCTGTCTCCTGAAATCTTCACTATTCTGCACAGCATTTGAGAAACATTTAAGCCGTAATATCTAGAAATGAGAAAATCAATGTAATGTGCTATGTGGGAAGTACCGCATCTTGAAAATCTATTGCTCAGCAGCTTCATCATCAATCATATCGATGTAAATCAAACCCTCTAATAGTAAGGATAACTACAAAACTCTCACTGGGTCTGTTATAAGCACATTTTTATTTTAAAAGGTGAATGTCTGTTAATAAAGCAACCTTATCTGCATATTCAAGAATGTTATTTCTTAGTAGTTTTCTAATATAAAATATTTGTCACGTTTCTCTTTTGTAATCTGTGAGATTCCACACATCTTGCTCATGTCTTTCTCCAATGAGACACTTACCTTCAGTGATGAAAGATAAATGTCATTGACACAAAAGGAAAACGTTTTAAGCACAGAAGTGAAAGGGTCCTTTAACGGCATAATAAGCTCAATGCTCAGAATAGAGATAAATCTTTAGAAAATTAGGTTCTTTCGTCTAGTTAATTTCTAGAGGTCTTTTTAGGATATCACAAATGAAGAGCAAGCAAATAAACTTTCTTCTTTCTTTTCACTTATGTTCGTGCTTCTTGCCCTTGTGAGGGAGGAGATAATCCAACCAAATCTAGCATCTAGTTTATTTGTTATTATTGGACACCACCAAGTGCCTACAGAAATCAAATAACCATTCAAAAACGTTTCCAAATATTTGGGAAACGCTCTCCAAAATACAGACCAAGATGGTCTATAATAAACTCTGATTCAGAGGCAAGCTTGCTGGACTGGAGTCACATGACCTGGGTGCAAATTCCAGGCTTCTCATTTTCTGCTGCTGGGTGCTTTAGAAAACCACAGGGATTCTTTTTGAGCATCACTTTCCTAGTTTGTCAAAGAGAAACGATAATTATGCCTATCTTCCAACAAAAACACTCAATAACAAAAGCAAGATTATGTGGAGAAACAGATGAAATAACGAACTTGCAAGCATGCAGCAGGTAAAATAAGAGTATACAAATATTAGGGGCTCGTGCCATTACTGCCAACAGAGGTAACCAAATATAGCAATGAGGTTTCCCAATCCCAGCACCAAACTGCCTGAATGCTATCTGCCTTCACCTCTAACTTAAACTCTTCAAGCTTCACCTGTTAAAATTGAGATAATAACCTTTCTTATTTCATAAGCTATGGGGAGGATTAAGTGGAATAATGCATGCGAGCATTTAGAACAGTATCTAGCCTATGGTAAGTACTCAGTACATGTTTGCTATTTTTAGTAACTACATTAAGTCAGCTTTGAAGAGTGATATTGAGGACTAACTCTAATCCCAGCCCCAGGTCAGACCTTCCCTTGTGGGATCAGGAATTGCTGATTGTCTATATGCCCTATGTTTTGTCACCTTGAGCAATGACCCCTTTGGTTCCTCCCACTGCATACATCTAACAGAATCATGGAAATTAAAATACTGTGTAGTTGCCCAAAAGCTTTCAACTGCCTACGTGCAATAGGAGACATACTGAACTAACCCTTTACAAGGACAGTCAAATTCAATGCAAACAGAAAAATGAAAATGCTGAGCCCTGGGACGGTCCCAGTAATATACCGACATCACCCACATCTCTAGGAAAAGTGCTTTTCTAGAGTAGTGGAAAAAATATAGTGCAAATTTACTGTGATTTTTAAGATGTTTGGAGTCATGGATCCTTTTGAGTGTCTGATAGAAAGTATGCTCTCTCCACAGGAAAAAAAATGCATATGCCCATATGTGCAAACAATTTCACATACAATTTCAGAGAGATCAGGTGTTCCCTGAAGTCTACCCATAATTAACTTCAGTTTAAAACGTACTTATGCATGTGCCAAAAGATATATATATACATATATATATATTTTTTAAGATTTTACTTATTTATTTGAGAGAGAGAGAGAGCACAAACATGGGGAGCGGCAGGCAGAGGGAGAAGCAGACTCCCCACTTAGCAGGAAGCCTGATGCTAGGCTCGATCCCAGGACCCTGGGATCATGACCTGAGTCAAAGACAGATGCTTAACCGACTGAGCCACCCAGGCACCCCAAAAGATATATATTTTTTTTAAGATTTTTATTTATTTGACAGAGAGAGAGACAGCGAGAGAGGGAACACAAGCAAAGGGGGTGGGAGAGGGAGAAGCAGCCTTCCCCCTGAGCAGGGAGCCCAATGCAGGGCTTGATCTCAGGACTCTGGGATCATGACCTAAGCCAAAGGCAGACACTTAATGACTGAACCACCCAGGCACCCCCCAAAACATATATTTTTAAAGAACAATAAAGATGAAAAATGTTTAAATCTGAAAAGGAGACCACCAAAATATTTCATTGTCTCCTTTGATGAGCTTGTACCACTTTTATGACTTTTTAAGTTTAAGTATATTAATATTACACTGTACAACACAGAACAGATTTCGGTTTGTAACCTAAATTTGAACTGGATTCAAAGGTAAAAATTCTTACTCAATGTTTAGAAATACGTAGGTGAGTTTGTTGATACAGGTAGGGTGAAATTCAAGAGAAGTTTCAAGGAAGTGAGGGAAAAGTTCAACACTCATTTATTTTTTTAAGATTTTATTTTATTTTTTAAAGGTTTTATTTATTTGAGAGAGAGAGCAAGAGAGAGAAAACACAAGCAGAGTGAAGGGCAGAGGGAGAAGCAGACTGCCTGCTGAGCAAGGAGCCCAATGTGGGACTTGATCCTGGGACTCTAGGATCATGACTTGAACCAAAGGCAGACGCTCAACAGCCTGAGCCACCTAGGTGCCCCTTAAGATTTCATTTTTAAGTAACTTCTGCACCCAACATGGGGCTCAAACTTACAACCCCAAATCAAAAGTCACATGCTCTACTAACTGAGCCAGAGAGGTGCCCCAACACTCATTTTTATTCAGTAGCAGGTAACTTCTGGAAGAGGTGGGATCCGGGTCCATGAGGAAGGAGGATTCCTGATAATCAGTATCCATGGATATGGTAACCATAGCAATGGAGCCTAGTCTTCCCATTTTCAACCCCAGTTCTGAACCAGTCAATACCGGGAAAGTGTGAATGGTCAGGGAAAGAACATAGTACTCCATCCTGCCTGGGATTCCCAAAGACCCAGGGTTCAGCTGGGCTGTGTGAGTCATAGTCAGTCAGAAAGACAAGGAGAAGGTCACGTTGGCCTTTAAAAACAGAACACATCAGAACATGCATTTACCCACAGTATTCACCACGCAATGACAGTGCCAGTGCTGGCAAGGACTGGTCCAGGTAAAAGATTAGTCTATAAATCAGCTGCTGGGGTGAAGGACAGGCATAAAAAATGTGAGCAAAGCAAAAACTGAAACGAAGGGAGGTCGTATTTGTCCAGATTTTCATAACAAAGTACTTTCCTTGGGGTGCCTGGGTGGCTCAGTCGGTTAAGTGACTGCCTTCCGCTCAGGTCATGATCTCCGAGTCCTGAGATCAAGCCCTCCATCAGGCTCCCTGCTGTGCAGGAAGCCCGCTTTTCCCTCTCCCACTTCCCCTGTTTATGTTCCCTCTCTCACTGTGTCTCTCTCTGTCAAATAAATGAATAAAATCTTTTTTTAAAAAAAGTATTTCCTTAATTAAAGTATGTCATTGATTACTTGGTCCTCACTACTACCCTTCCAGATATTAATAGAAGGCATGGCAATTCTCAGCCTTCTCTATTAAGTGTCCCTGCCTGTGGAGGCTGAACTTTGATCATGAAGATCTTAGGAAGCTGTTCAAAACAGTCCAGAAGAGCCATGAAATTTCTTTGTAGTTCTTGCATTCTTACAGATTGCTCTTTTAAAATCATGCAAATTTCACATTCTAGCCAACAGCATATTTTTGCTCATTCAAAATTATTACACCTATATTTTTTAACAAAATGAATGTTCGAACATTTCTGCTTATTTGAGAAGTAAAGAATCAGGCATTAAATTGTCTCCATTTTACAAATGAGAACCATATAGCTATTTGGTGGGAGAGCTGAGATTAAACATGCAATTCATTCCAAATCGGCAGCGTTCTTTCTATGATTACATGTGGCAAATGAGGAGAAGGCAGAGGGATGGGGAAAGTAAAGGACTTCTTGGTAGAAAGTCTATAGTCCAGAAGTGGAATGGTCGATGAGGGATTTGCCGAAGGATTTTAAAGGACTAAATAATGAAGTCGTCAACCAAGTACATGATCGTTCCAAAACTCTCAGCACCTCAATTTCCTTATATATAAATTGGAACCAATAACACTGACCTCCTAGAGTTGTTGCTAGGGTTAAATGAGGAAATCTATGGAAATTCCTCAGCCCAGTGCCTGCCCCATGGTAGAACTTCATTAAATGGTAGTCTTGGTTATCCTTGGTCAGGTGGACATCTTTACCGTACATCTCTTAAGCACCTTAAATTGAACATTTCCCAAACCAGATCTGTCATTCTTTTCTTCACCCTCCCCCTTCCTCTAACCATCAGTGCAAATTGTTCCCCTTCCTGTATAGTCTCAGTTGTGGTTAATGGCTTCACCACCTACCCAAGTTAGAGCCTCAAATTCACCCTGGGGATGCCTGGCTGGCTCAGTCAGTGGAGGATGAGATTCTTGATCTCTTAAGTTGTGGGTCCAAGCTCCATGTTGGATGTTGAGATTACTTAAAAATAAAAATCTCTATTATATATATATAATATAAAAATATATAAATCTATTATATATAACATATATATACAATAAGATCTTTAAAATAAAAAACAAACAAAAAAACACAAAATCATCCTGAATGCCTCCCTTTTGTCACCCACCACACACACACTATTAAGAAATTCTGAACATTCGATCTCCTAAATATATCTGGAATCTATTCCCTCAGCTCCTTTGCTACTGCCTTTCTCACCTCCTGGACAACTAGAATAATTCCCAACTGATTTCTGTCTATTCTTTACACTGCTGACAGTGAATGTTTTAAATACAATCTGATGATCTCGCTACAAGATTAAAAGCATAGAAAATCTCAAGTTATCTTCTACAAAAGGCCAAAGTCTCCTCACAATCTAGACCCAATATACTTTTCCAACTTCTCAAGTTCTCCTACACACACACACACACACACACACACACACACACACACACCCTGCCTCACAGACCTTTGCAACGTTTCTCCTAATACCTAGAATCCCCTTCCTCTCTATATTACTGGGAAATGCCTACTTATCTTTCAAACCCAGACAAAAATGCCAACTCTTTAAGAAGTTTTCCCAACCCTTAAACACTTCTCTCACCAAAATCATCTATCTGGTCTCACCACATTTCTTTCTTTTCCTTTTTTTTTTTTAAGATTTTATTTATTTATTTGAGAGAGAGAGTGCACACAAGTGGGTGGAGGGGCAGAGGAAGAAGGAGAAGCAGATTCCCCACTGAGCGCCAGGCCAGGCAGGATGCAGAGCCAGACAGGGGGCCAGATTCAAGGACCCAGAGACCACGACCTGAGCCAAAGTCAGATGCTCAACCTACTGAGCCACACAGGTGCCCCTCACCACATTTACTTCTAACATATTCTAATCTGTTCTCCATGTTGTAGCCAGAGTATTCTCTTCAAATGCAAATTCATCCTATGTCAGCCTCTCTCCCCTTTTTATTTTTGTTATTTTTTATTTTTTTAAAAGATTTTATTTATTTATTTGACAGAGAGAGAGCTCGTGCCCAAGTGGGGGGAGGGGCAGAGGCAGAGGGAGAAGCAGGCTCCCCACTGAGCAGGGAGCCCGATGTGGGACTTGATCCCAGCTGGGATCATGACCTGAGCCAAAGGCAGATGCTTAAGCAACTGAGCCACCCAGGCATCCCATCTCACCTCATTTTTTTTTCAAGATTTTATTATTTTATTTGACAGAGAGAGAGAGAGAGAGAGAGAGCACAAGCAGGGGCAGCAGCCGGCAGAGGGCTCTCTCCCCTTTTTAAATGGCTTCCCAGGACTAAGCCCCAAATCCCTACCTGGATCTACACAACCCACTTCCATAGATACATTCTATGTCTCTTTCCCACTAATTCTCTGTGACTCAACCACACTGGTCTTCTTTCAGTTCCTCAAACACATCAATCTCACTCATACAGCAAAGTGTTTGAATATGTGCCTCCTTCTCCTTTGCTGGTTAAAGCTTACTCATCCTTCAGAACTCAACTCAGACATGATTGTTTCTGGGAAGCCTTCTTAGACCCTCTGCCCTAGGCCAAATCATTGTATTCCCACCACCTAGCATAGTGTTTGGCATATGCAAAGTATTTAGTAGATATTTGTTGAAATCCCTTTTCTCCACATCCTTAACCCTTACTCGTACTTTGGCATTTATCACACTGAAATAGAAATATTTATACTAGACCATGTGCTCTTGAAGGATCTGGAAAATAGCATCTCTCTCTGTCTTTTTTCCTTTCTTCTTCTTTCTCCCTCCTTTTCCTCCTCCTGCTCCTCCTCCTCCTCAGTATCACCTCACATATCCTCGTGCTTGCTGGCTCATGGTTGACAATGTCAAAATGTCAGTCAAAAGAATAGACCCTAACAACAATATAGTTTACAGATGACATGGAGAAAGTCCAGGTTACCATTATTTGTTCTAAACAAGAATGATTTTTACAGGCTTTTTCATGGACCAGGGCCCTCTAAAATAGTGTGGGAAGGGAACATGCCATTGTATTTCCCTGAGAAAGAGAGCAAGTATGTGAAATAATTCTGTTGCTTTGGACCAGGAAAATCTGCCTCAGTGAATAGATCCTGCTGCAAAGATATTTTTAAATGGCATCCACAAGGATGTTAGGAAAGAGGGTCTGGTATTTTCCCAGCAGAAAAAATACTGGGTTAGAGCAGCCTGTTTAGCAAACATACTCTGTTAGACATTAGAATGTAATATTTCCATTCTGATTCCAATATTCTAGGTCAGCTTCTATATGGCACAAACACAATTTATTTCTACTTAGGGCCCCCATTTTCACACAAAAAAATCCAGAAACACTAAAGGACAGCATGGTCCTCAGAGGTACATGACATTAACCAAGGCTAGAATGGAAGGAGAAATTGAATCATGTACAATAAGAACAGAAAAGAACCCAAGGCCATAGGTGTTTTACTTTTAAGAAAATGGCAGGTCTGTGCCAAAGACTTTCCTTCACTTACCATTGCAGAAATATTTATTGAGCTAGCTAGGACATGCTTAATATTTGATCTCAGGTAGCAATTCCTTCTTTATCAGGTCTTCCTCATGAACAACGTCTTAGAGAGGAAGGGAAATCCATGCTATAATGAACATTAATGCACAGAAGTGATATTGGTTCTCATCAGAGCTGGATGAGAACTTGAAATTCACTTAGGCTATTTCCCCCCTTTTATCATCAGTAGTAGAAGTAAAATTCCTCCCACGTTTCTAGAGTAGCAGGAGAGAGGTCCCAATTCAGGACAAGCAAGGGTGAGCACACTCTACTCTGTTTCTCCCATGGAATGCAGCCATAAAACTTAGTCATAATTTCAGGATTCTGTAAAGCAAATAGTAGTAGGCAAAGAGGAGGAAAAGAACATAATTCAAAATACCACTGAACAGATGATAAGCCTCCTATTTTTCCTCTGGTATTCCTCAGCCTGTATTCAAGACAGCCAAAACCCAGAGTGGGTACCAGGCCACTGACAAAGACAGCTCCAGGAGAAGCACTCTAGTATGGCTTGAGAAACATAAAAGGGGACTCATAAATTTCAGAGAAAATGAAGAAATTGCCTCATTTTTCTTTTTTCTTTCTTTCTTTTTTTTTTTTTTTTTGCTTCTTTTCTCCATTTTCTCATGCCCCAGCCACCAGAGTGAATCCATAGTGGTGGCAGCTGTGTCAGCCACTGTGGCAACAGCAGAAGGCTTTAGGTATCTAAAAATCTAAAGGAGATTCTCTCTGATCCAAGAAACTAAGGTCTAAAAGGGGTGATGTGAACTCCCAATACTTTATTTCTCTCTCTGCTCTTGCTGCTTGGCTCCAGACACTGGCACAGTCATAAGAAGTATATGACAAAGCAGGATAAATAGAATCCCAGCCTTCTGGTCAGGGGACTAAAAAGGTGAGCTTCAGGGAAACAGAAAGTTCCAGACAAATTGCAGAGAGAGTGGAGCTTGGGAAAGTGATACCATAAAGCTTTTTAGAACTCCTGAGCTCACCTCTACCCTGTGTCTGTGTGGATCTGATCTTAAACAGCTTATGAAAAACTTTGAAAACTGAACAAAGTAGATAGACCACTGCCCAGGTGCCAGACTGACCACTGGGTGGCACACATGTGAGACAGATCTAAATCACCTTACAAAGGCTCTGAGAATGGTACTGACATTGAAACCACAACTCACGTAAGACTAGTCAGAACTTGGAACCTAAGTACAACTGGACTGATTGACTGATACAAAAAAAAAAAAAAAAAAAATCCAAGATACAATCCAAAATTACTTAAAATCTGAAGAACTAGGAAAATCTCAATTCACATAAGAAAAGGCAATATCAACCTCAAGATAAAACAGATGTTGGAATTATTGAAAAAGACTTTAAAGTAACTCTGGTATAGGTGCTCAAAGAAATAAGGGTAAACACTTTGAACCAAAAGGAAAGATAGAAAATCTCAGCAAGAACATAGAAAATATAAAGATGAACCAAATGGAAATTTTAGAACTTAAAAATATAATAATCAAAATTAAAAACTCACAAGAACTTGATAGCATAAGAAAGTCAGTGAACTGGAAAATAGATTGAGAAAGATCCAATATAAACAACAGAAAGAAAAAAGATTGGAAAAGATAACAGAGCTTTAGGAACTTGTGGAACAATACCAAGAGGTCTAACATTCATGTCATCAGAGTTCCAGAAGGAGAGGAAAAGAGTACAGCGAAGAAAAAATATTTGAAGAAATAATGGCTGAAAATGTCCCAAAATTAGTGAAAGACATAAACCTACAGATTCAAGAAGTACAGTGAACACCAAATAGGATAAAATCAACGAAATCCATACTCATATCCAATCCAACATAATCAAACTGCAGAAAATTAAAGACAAAGAAAATATCTTGAAAATAGCCAGAGAAAAATGGCACACTACCTACAGGGGAATAAAAATTCAAATGACTGCAGATTTCTCATCAGAAACTATGAAGGCAAGACACAAGTGGAACATTTTTTGAAAATGCTGGAAAAAAAAAGAATCAATCAAGAATTCTATATTCAGCAAAAATGTCCTTCAGGAATGAAGGTAAAATACATTCTAAGATGAAAGAAAATTAAGAGAATTTGTTGCTGGCAGACCAGCTAGAATTGCTAAAGTAAATTATTCACACATAAGGGAAATGGCATTAAAAGGAAATTCAAAGCATCATAATTGAAGACAAAGCAATGGAAATTTTAATTATCTGCATAACTACAAGAGATGATTCTTCCTTGAGTTCTTTACAATGTTTGATGACCAAAAGCAAAAATTATAGATTATAAATGTAACTTGTATTTAAACATAAATACAAATTATAAATATTATATAAGTATTTATGATGAGTTTTTCAATTTACATAGGTGTAATACATAAAACAAAGAAAACATAAAGGGGAGAAACTATCTGGTAAAGTTTCTACATTCTGCTTAAAGTGATAAAACATTGAAGTGATAAAATATTGATAAAATGTAAAAGTTGATTGTGAAGAATTGTGTATGTTATAATCACTAGAGTAACCACTAAAATAACTATACAAAGAGGTATAGTGATATAGTAAAAAACAAACTAGATAAATAAAATGCAATATTAAAAATTTTTTCAATAACCCAAAAGAAATAGGAAAGAAAAAATAAAGGAGTGAAAAGGGGAAAAAAACAGAAAATACATAAAATAGGGTAAACATAAATCCAAGCATATCAATGACTACATTAAATATAAATTTCTAAACATGCCAATTAAAGACAGAGATTATCAAAATAGATTTTTTAAAAAATATTACCAAACTATGCACAATATATCAGAAACTTACTTTAAATATAATGATATAGGTAAATTGAAAGTAAAAAGAAACAAAACGAAAACACTAACCAAGAGAAAGCTGAACTGGCAATATTAATATCAGGAAAAAGTAGATTTCAGAGCAGAGAAAATTACCAGAGATAACAAGGACATTATATAATGACAAAAGTGTCAATTCACTAGAAAATATGATTTTAAATGTGTATACACTTAACAAAGCTTCAAAATACATGAAGAAAAGACTGACAGAATTGACAGAAGAAACCAAGAGAACAGATCAGTGGTTGCCAGTGGGAGTTAGTGTGACGATAAAGGGATAGCTAAGGGAGTTTCAGGGGGTGATGAGTTCTTCCTGATTGGTGGTGATTACACGAATCTATACATGTGTGAATATTCATAAAACTATATGCAAAGAAATAAATTTTACTGATTTAATTAACATTAAAATTTTAAGGCAGTTATTTAAAAAGAAAAGTATAGAAATGATTCAAAAACAAGATCCAAAGGCCTGGACATGACAGGCCTGTCATATCCTGTCATAAAGGATATTAAAACTTTGTCCTGGGGCACTTGGGTGGCTCAGTCATTAAGCGTCTGTCTTCAGCTCAGGTCATGGTCCCAGGGTCCTGGGATCGAGCCCCACATCGATGGGGGTATTCCCTGCTTGGCGGGAAGCCTGCTTCTCCCTCTCCCACTTACCCCTGCTTGTGTTCCCTCTCTCACTGTGTATCTTTCTGTCAAATAAATAAAATCTTAAAAAACAAAACAAAATTTTGTCCTCTATAAATCCTAATTACTTGTCACTGAAATCTTTTCCCTAAACACCCCACTCTCACCCCTGCCCCATTCCTACATCAGTTTTGTGTTCATGATGTTCCCTTCTTTCAGAAGACATTTTTCCCTCCATTCTGGTATTTCAGCCTGTTCGAATTCTACATCCTTCAATCCCCAACTTTAAAACTACCTTATTCTTGATGACTTGCTGACTCATTTCCTGCCCTCATTAACTGAATTTAAATTCCCTTTTCCTTGTAAATAGCCAAATTATTCTGTCTGGACCTCTTGTACAGCCCTTGCCAGTTTTTCCCTACTATCATGGTTCTCTACACTGCCTTACTGCCTCTACCAGGCTATAGTCAAGAAGTAGCAAGGGTCTGAGACTTTCTCCTGCTCACAAACAAACCAGTTAGCCTGCTACTGTTTCATAGATGCTGGCAGAAGACATGACACTCCTGGGTCAGAGACCAAGGACTTTATTACTCAAGGTATAGCAGGCAGCATCAGGTTCCCAGGTTGTCCAAGTCCCATGGAGGCAATGCAGAGGGGTTCAGGAGGATGCTGCACACAGTGGGTCTGTATCACAGCTGAGGTTTCCTGAGCTTAGGAAACCCCCAAACTTATAAGAAGACTGCTAGCAAACCTGCCTCAGAGGAAGATTTTGCCCAGGAGAGAGATATTATCTGTATTATCCTACCCTCTGCCGAGGAATAAGGTATTATCTCTCTCCTCCCAGGCTGTTTACCAAACAAAGAGCCTTCAAAAGATAGTCCAGGACAAACGCTGATACAGATGTGCAGAAACTCCATGAAGACTTGCCCCCCAACAGCTACCATCTTGAAGATCTATATCTGATTTCCTCTTGAGTCACCTGTGCATCTGCCCAAAAGATACTTTTAGGGTAGAAGATGTTCAGTATTTGTTAATTCTGTAATCATAGGCTTGTCAAAGAAATTTTTTTTTTAAGATTTTATTTATTTATTTGAGAGAGAGAGAATGAGAGATAGAGAGCAAGAGAGGGAAGAGGGTCAGAGGGAGAAAGAGACTCCCTGCCGAGGAGGGAGCCCGATGCGGGACTCGATCCCTGGACTCCAGGATCATGACCTGAGCCGAAGGCAGTTGCTTAACCAACTGAGCCACCCAGGCGCCCCTCAAAGAAATTTTAAGTTGGGGTGGAATAAAGAAGGATGTGAAGTCTTGAGTGGAAGAGGACAGACAGTTCAAAAATAACTCTGAGTTTATGTGCCTAAATGACACCATGTATGGGGAGGCGGTAGAGGATGGGGTAACTGGGTGATGGACCTTAAGGAGGGCATGTAATGTAAAGAGCACTGGTTGTTATACAAGACTGATGAATCACCGAACTCTACCTCTGAAATTAATAATACACTATATGTTAACTAACTGACTTTAAATAAAAATAAATAAGTAAATAAGTAAATAAATAAATAAATAAATAAATAAATAACTGACTCCATGTGTATAAATGAAACAATGTGACTGATGTCAGGACACCGCATCTACTATATTTAGTCCAATTTTTCTCAAAAGATAAAGGGAATCGGGACACCTGGCTGGCTCAGTCGGAATAGTATGTGATCCCATGGAGTTTCAGTTTGGCAAGATGAAAACAGTTCTAGAGATCTGTTACACAATGATGTGGATATAGTTAACACTGCTGAACTATACGCTTAAAAGTGGTTAAGAGGGTAAATTTTACATTAGCTGATTTTTTTCACCACAATTAAAATTTTTTAAAAAAGCACAAAAAACATTTTTCTAGGCCCCACCCATGATCTGGATGAGAACTTTGGAGGTTAGTTTTGGAATCTGCATTTTAACAAGCTCCCCAAGTGGTTTGGAAGCCCATTCAAGTTTGAGAAGCTCTACTCTGGAATATATTTCCAAGTATCTAAGCAAACTACTACATTCTTTGTCCTCTGCGCCCTCTCCCACCCCTACCACGTGGAGGGGCAGGTGGCAATCCCCTGTAACATACTACACACAGGCATCTATCTGATTTTCACAGAAAACTACTTCTTCGAATTATTTTTTTCTTTTGTGGTCTTTCTCCCCTCAACTTTTCTTTTGCCACAGGAATCTCTGACTTTGTCCTCTACTAAGGGCTGGATTGTTACTACTATCAGGTGACCTGTTTCTTCCCCTGATAGTGCCCAAGCAAGCCCTCCTTAATGTTTTCCTCGTGTTTTTATCTGCACAGACACTTGTGTGTTCAGACCTTCTCACAGTGTCCTCCTGAGTCTTCACTCTCAACACCAGTCAATACAGTGCAGCCCAGTTAAGAGACCCCTCTACTTTTCTCCAGTAACCCACAGCATCAGACCTGTTTCAAGTTTAAGTGGGAAGATATTTCTCTTGATTAAAAAACTTGGTTGGCCCTACCAGATTGTATTTGTGTTTTCAAAGAAGAATGCATCTATACAAGTAAATCTCTAATGTAAGTAAATTCCCTAACAAAGAAGTTCAACAGAGGGTAGGATCTGTTGGTAGGTAACCCCTGTTTTATGAAAAAGAAAGCAGAGTCAGAAAATCTTTGGCTTGGCCAAAATTAAACCACAAAATGTGAAAATGAAGCTCTACCTTCTAATCATTGACTCCAAACTTCACCCTCTTTCTGCTAGTCAAAGTAATTCAGAATTCATATTTATAAAATTTAAATGTGGCCATTTACCAACGATCCCACCTCCAATTGTCAATTTTTTTTACATCTCATTTTAAAAATAATTTTTTTACAAGTATGATGTTTATTTAGTCATTCACTCATCAAATATTAAAGACGTTCATGTTCTAGGCACTGTTCCTCTTTTTAAGATTTTTTAATTTTTAGGGGCAACTGGGTGGCTCAGTCGTTAAGCATCTGCCTTCAGCTCAGGTCATGATCCCAGAGTCCTGGGATCGAGCCCTGCATCCGGCTCCCTGCTCGGTGGGAAGCCTGCTTCTCCCTCTCCCACTCCTCCTGCTTGTACTCCTGCTCTCACTGTCTCTCTCTCTCTCTCTCTGTCAAATAAATAAATATTTTTTAAAAAGATTTTTTAATTTTTAGGGGTACCTGGGTGGCTCAGTCAGTTAGGCGTCTGCCATTGGCTCAGGTCATGATCCCAGGATCCTGGGATCAAGCCCCACAGGTGGGATCAAGCCTGCTTCTCCCTCTCCTCCCTGCTTGTGCTCTCTCTTACTATCTCTGTCGCTATCTCTCTCTCAAATAAATAGATGAAAATAAAATATTTAAAATTTTTTTTTATTTTTATTTTTAAGTAATCTCTATATCCAATGTGGGGCTTGAACTCACAACCCCAACATCAAGAGTCACATGCTCCACTGACTCAGCCAGGCAGGCACCCCTAGGCACTGTTCTATAATACATATTTAAGAAAAAATAATCTATATGTTGAGTATTTAATATCTAGCAGCAAGCCCAGGAAGCAAAATACTAAGGATGAAAAAAATAAGAAACAAAAACTAAATGAGAGCTTTGAAGCACTATATTGCAAATATCAAAAAATAGAAAATATACTCCCTTTAGGCCTAGACTTCCATATCTAGCCAGACCAATTATTCAGCAGCCTAAAGGATCTGAGATAGCCCACCAATGTAAGTTTTAGGACTTGCTATGAAAGATTAAGACAGAGGACTAGCATCTAACTTTAATCCAAATATGATCAATGCTTTCTCTCCTATTCTTTTAAATTAAGTAGGCTCCATGCCCAACATGGGTCTTGAAATTACCACCCCGAGATCAAGAGTCATACGCTCTATTGACTGAACCAACTAGGCACCCCTCTCCTTTTTCTGACTTAAGGTCATTAACTTACCCTTCCTGGCCTCAGTTTCCTCCTCTATAAAAATTCAGGCCTTAAGAAAGTCCCTTCTGGTCATGTGTCCATAGCTTTATGATCCAAATCAGCTGTACACTAAGAATGGAATGAGAAATCCAGTCTGGAAACTTCTGGGGCTCTCAAAACTATGGAAAGTATATGAATGGCCCCCAAATGCCTAATCAAGTTCAGGCCAGTCTCTCTGGTCCTGTGACAGCCTGGACAGGATTTGGGGTAAGGTTGGAGGCAGTAATAGATAGGGAAGGTGAGCCTGGTTGCTCTCTAGTGTACAAATCTCTAACATGCCAGTATCACTGAGGAGAAGTCATCGGAAGCTAGTGCTTTTCACACTGTGGGTCAAGACCCTCTAATGAGTCAAGAAATTCAGTGGGTTACCAGCCTGTTTTGGAATGGAATGGAATTAAAATGGAATGGAAAAGAAACCATCAGAGTATATGAGTAAATATAAACATTGTTTTAGCAAACTTTTGTTTCAGTGTGTGGGTGTGTGTGGGTGTGTGTGTGTGTGTGTGTGTGTGTGTGTACTGGGTCGTGATATGTCTTTATTGTGAGAAACATTGAAGAGTTTGGAAAACACAGATCTAGTTTTGTGTGGAGGGAGGGGGATAAGAAGAAGAGTCTTTCCAGGCCAGGGATAGACCTAGGAGAGGGAGGGGAACAGAATAGTGAGATTGGAATTCACTCCATGGCCCAAACCCCCAACCTGATACTCTGAAAATTATCTCAGGATCTTTGAGAAAAGGGAAGAGAGGAAGGCCTCCCATATCCAGACAGTGGCCCCGGCCTGTTTGTTGAGCTCCCTGGACACTGGCCTGTGGCCAGTGGCTTGGCTTTTCTGTGTATTTCTCATCAAACAGCTCACTGTGCAGAGCCAACCAAGGCTTCTAAAGTCTTTGCACCAGCTACTGTCCCTCACATCACCTTGATATTTCCAAAACTCAAAATGGTCCAAACGAGATTTTCAACTTAATCTGTGTAGTGATATAGTTTGCAATTCTCACTCCATTCTTGGTATACATCTCCTCCAGGGAAGATTATCCCTGTTGATACAGTCTGCACTTCAAAGCTTCCTACCTTATCTGCAGGTACAGGAATTGTTAGAAAGATGTTACTAATTACTGTCTTTAAGGGGGGGGGGGCAGGAAGGGAGTAGCGTGTTATCAGTTTTACATGCCTTATTACACAGGAACTAGGTAGGTATTCTTCCTCAAAGAGGACCCTGAGGTTGAGGAGGTTAATTTTCACACACAGCTAGTAGTGTGGTAAAGGGGGATTTGAACTCAGGCTTTCCTGGTTTCAAAGGCTACACCTTTTCCGCTACATCAGGTTACCCTTTTTGTTGCTGAGTAAGCAAATTTATTTCTTAGGAATCTGGATCTACTTCCATTTGAGCTGTTCTAGAAAGTATTCATACTGCTCTCCCACTTGAAGAGTTGAAAGTACTCTCAAACAATAGCAAAAACCAATGTTGCAGGTTCCACAGAATTTACAATAAACAGAGATCACTGAGTGTTGTATTCAATGGGAATTGAAATTCATATAGGTTGGTTGTTTGCTTGACCAGCTCCTTTGAAGAGATAGGAAGGACTGGGAGTTAACTTCACAGACAAGGAGCTTCTTTAAAGAAATAGGAAGATCAAATGCACAGAGGCCGGGTGTAGAGACTACTCCTTGACATGAATCCTGGAAGTCTAAAGTTGGATTTTCAGTATGTGTCAGGTCAAAATTATTTACATTAAAAACATATTCCCAAAATTATAATGCAAATCATTCGGAAAGCATAACTGAAAATACACAATTCCTGGAGCCCCTGCCTGGCTCAGTTGGTACAGCCTGCAACTCTTGATCTTGGGGTCATGAGTTCAAGTCCCACCTTGGGTGTAGAACTTATATATAAAAAAATACACATTTCCTCTTAATAGAGCTTTTTCATGTCCCCACCAAGTATATAACATTAAGTCAACTTATATCAATGCTTCATATATTTACAACTAGAGCTTATAAAATCCTTGAAATAAGAAGGTGCTTTTTTAAGATTTAACTCTTTGAGGGGTGCCTGGCTGACTCAGTCAGTAGAGTGTGCGACTCTGGATCTCCAGGTTCTGGGTTTGAGGTTTGACCCCCACATTCAGTGTAGAGATTACTTAAGTAAAAATAAAATCTTAAAAAAAAATTTTTTTAACCCTTTGAAAGCCACTTAACAATCTTACATGAATATTCACTTTAATTTGGCTCATTTTTAGCTCCTGAGATAAAACATTTTCCTCTGAGATAAACCAGCTGAAGAAGCTTAATTTTTCACCTTTTACAAAATCAACATATACACTGACCTACTTTACTGTATCGAGCAACTGATAAGCAAAATTTTGGAAATCAATTATCCCCACCCCGATCCACACCACACTGTTAGGTCCCTGTGCCATTCACTGTTTTTTCATGATTCAAGGTCGTGGGAAATGAGACATTGCCTGAAAAATAGGATTAAAGGCAGAGTGCCTGGGGCGCCTGGGTGGCTCAGTGGTTAAGCGTCTGATTCTTGGTTTCAGCTCAGGTCATGATATCAGGGTCATCAGATCTAGCCCACTGCATCCGGCTCCACACTCAGCGTGGGATTCTCTCTCTCCCTTCCCTTCCCCCCCACCACCCACCGGGCGCATGCACTCTCTCTCTCAAATAATAAATAAATAAGTACATATTTAGGCAGAGTGCCTAAAGCAAACCCCAAATGAGTCTATTTCACATACCCCTTCTCCCAACAATGTGTTGCCTTGCCCTGAAATTGGAATAATTGACTTTGAAGGGAGGAAGGAATAATGCACAGAATTTGTTCTAAACCATGTATATTAGCCAATAGCTGAGGCAACTTTCTTTAACCAACAGATTGTCCATCAACAAAGCATTGGAACACTTAATAAGTCAAGGAAATCTCTTGGACAACATGTCTAAAAATTACATTGTAACAAAAGGACTAAACTAAATCTTTATGTCACTGGGACTTAACTTCACAGATAAGGATAAAAATTAAGGGGTCCACAGTTGATTACTGATCAAAGTCATCACTGATGCAAAGCACCATCCCACCCCTAGGCAAACCTAAAGATACCACACATCCAGAAATGCATATACTATGTTAAAATGGCATTCAGTTAATTTTGCAGGACAATTCTGTTATCCTTCAGCAGAAACTGCCTCTTCAAAGATTTCTAATAACCTTTAAAAAAGTTTTCATGGATCCCATCCTAATAAGGTGAAGACTCCAATATGAAGAGTATTCCTGGTAGTACTGTGGATAGAGGGGTCATGGGAAGTGGATCTGAACCTCAGTTCACTGTAGGAAGGTCATAAGAAATACAAAGTTTGTATACTTGAAATTTACATGATGTTAAATCCCAGTTTTACCTCCAAAAAGAAAAAAGAAATGCAGAGTTCAAGAAATTAACAGTCTGACAGAGACCTCCCCACAAATAGTCGAGGACACCAGCCTCTGACACAAATAAAACCCAGAACTCCCCTCTGCTTCTTCTGAGTCTTTGTAAACTCTCACTCCATTCTTTAAAACGAGAGGCAATCTTGTGACATACAGACAGAATAGTCCATTAAATGTCCACCCTCAATAGTCACATGAAGTCATTTAGGTATCCATGGTGCTCCCACTGTGTTGTCCACAAGCCTGATGCCTCCACAGATGGGGAAACACAATGAAACTAGCAAAGGACCTTTTGTCACATCTTACTAAAACCGTGTTGTGGATAAAATAAGAGTGAGATTTTCACCAGGCCCAAATGGTAATTCTAGCTTACCAAGAGTATCTGACCTGGGGTAGAGTGGTCAGTATACTCTAAGAGTATGATCAGTGGCTTTCCTCTAAGTACCTTCAAGAGCAGAGCATGCACACTTTATACCATGAGCTCAAATCAAGTGTGGGTCTCCAGACCCAAGTGGCATTTCCTGTTTCCACCAGCCTGCTTTATGACCTGAGTGATGTGCTGAGATTTGCAGTTATACTCTACTCTGCCTTTCTTTTCTGTCTCCTCTGATCTGATCCAGATGTCCTAGCAAATGCAAGCCTCTGGCTATAGCAACAGAGAAAAGACATCCTTACCAAGACGTCTCTGGTACTTCAAGAACTACTATGAATATATTGAACCAAATCTATTTCTTAAAAAAAAAAAAATAACCTTTCCCTGCAGAAAGTAGAATTATTGACTCCTTTACAGGGAGATCATGGTAGTTCAGAAGCAGACCCTGTTCAAGCAGTGCTAAGAGCCGTTTCCTAGAATGCTAGAAAATCTCTTTAGAAGTGGAAGACTGTTTTTACAAATTTCTTCCACAGTCACTAGTACCCCCAAACCTTATCTTTGATCTTAAACAACCATGATTCCCAAAGCCACCTGGTCAGTTCTGGTCCTCTAGATAACAGAAACTAGCAGAGCTCTCCAAAGCTTCTCCCCCACCTCCAAGGCACACTGAAGTCAACATGCAGGCTTAACTTCTGGAGCCTGCAAGCAGAGCTTATAACTCCTCCTTTGCACTTCTTTCCCGGTAGTTTAGTGGGGCAACATCTAGGTGAGATTGTGCCCCATTTCCCTGTTTTTCTCAGCACCCTGCCTTTCACTAATTTCAATTGCTGACCCCAGAGATGAACAACTGGAATGTCAACTTTCAATGAAGTTCCTAGAGCATCATTAAGAAATGCAATTTTGACCTTTGGATCTGGACGTGTTAGCATTGCCCAAGTGAAGCTCCCAAGGAATGTGCAATCACACCCCCCTTGGCATCAAAATAAAATGAGAACCTAGGTGGTGTATTTCCTATGCAACATCCCGTGTCTGCTCTAAATCCACAGTAGCCATACAAGATCCATTTTGCCTAGAGAAAACTGAAAGACCTATAAAGCGAAGTCGTTGGCCAAATGATCTTAAGGGTCATTGCTGGTTCTAAATGGTTCTAAATGGTAGGGTGCCTCCAGTTTATGTAGTTGGTATATCCAAACTACTAAAAGTTGGGTTAGTCAATAGATAATCTGAGTGGATCATCTATAATAAAGAGACCCAGTTCTTTTCTTACTAATCCCAATCTCAGCTCGATTACAATTAATAGCATTTACTGAGTACATAATACGTGCTAGCGTATCCTTATGCTTTCCCTTCCCCAGTGGTCCCAAATTTTGCTGTGTGTTAGGATCACCCAGGGGAGCTTTGATAACTCTGTGTCCAGACTACCACTTCCAAGATTCAGATTCAGAAAAGTCCGCAGGTGATTCTAATGTGCAGCCAACTTCAAAACCTTCCACGGCTAAAGCCACCATGACCACCAGTCTACCCCAGCTCTGTGGCAAATCCCAACAGGCCAAACTTACATAAGGGGCCTCTACTTTCCTTCATCCCAGAGAAGGTGATACTTGAGATTAGATCATACTCCCAGTCCAGGGGGTAAATGGAAGTTAGAATTAGGGGTAGAAGATTAGAAAACGAACAAAGAAAAGGAAAAGGGATTAAAGGGCTTATTATCTCATTTAATCATAACCACCATCCCAGGATGAGGAAACTGCAGTTTGAAGCACTTAAACAACTTGCTATATCATTGAGTCCATAAGCCAACAAAATGAGAATTTAAACCAATCTCTCCCCCCAGAATCTATGTTCTCCCCATGCTATACTCCCTTTCTTGTAAGTCTACCTTCTGGGCTCTATACTGTACGCATCACCTCCTCATCTTCATTACCAAAGAGATGTAAATCTGGGTGCCAACAGTTTGCTTCCTTCCAAGTCCTGTCTTTGGATCAGCATGCAAGAGTGGCTTACATTCACTTTTACCCTACTTAATCTTAGATACTGTATTAGTGAGGATTACGTTCCTTTTCATGGGACAGAAAATCCAAGATAAGAGTGACTCAGTGAAGATAGAAAATTACTGCTTTCTCCTGTAAAAGGAGTCCAGAGGCAGGTGGTCCCGGGAGATTCTGCTGTACTAGAGAACCATGCTCCTTCTGTCTTGTTCTGCCTTGCACAACACATGGCTGCCTTCTCATGGTCCAAGACAGCTTTTTGAATTCCATCCATTATGTCAGGTTCCAGCCAGAGGAAAGAAGAAGGGGTGAAGAAGGGCGTGCACACACCTCTTTTAGTAGACACTTCCTTTTAAGTCATACTACTTATATCTCATTGACCAGAACTTAATCACATGGCCACATCTAGCTGGCTGGGAAATACAGCCTTTATTACCGGTGGCCATTTGCCTCACTGAAAACAGGCCTTCTTTTACTAAAGAAAAGGATCTGACAAGACATGGGAATCAAGTCTCAGCCAGGATTCCCTTCTTGGTACTTCAGTCTTCCCATCCAGGACCACAGCCCTAACCTGAACCCCAGCTACCGAACACGTCTGGGAGCCTTATTTGTCTTGCTCTCCTTGCACCAATTTCTCTTACCAGTCCCACAGCTTTTATTTTATTGTATTTTTTTTTTAGATTTTATTTATTTACTCATGAGAGACAGAGAGAGAGAGAGAGAGAGAGAGAGGCAGAGGGAGAAGCAGGCCCCCAAGGAGCAGGGAGCCCGATGCAGGACTCGATCCCAGGACCCCGGGATCATGACCTGAGCCGAAGGCAGACGCTTAACCGAATGAGCCACCCAGGCGCCCAGGCCCACAGCTTTTATATTTCACCTCAGACTGCTGAGGACTGAGGCATCTTCAACCGCTGTCTCTTGCTCCCGGGGTCTACCTGCCTGAGCAGCCCAGTACTGACAGCTTAGAGAATCAGGCCTGAGCCCCTGTGGATGCTGCAACCTGACCTCTTTGTTGCCCATTTTTGAGTCCACTTTTAGCCAAGCTGATTTCACTAACTAGGTCAGGCAGGGTTGGTATCTGGCATACTGCTTCCCCACCTTCCCCACCACATTCATGCCATATCCTCTTCCAGGGCTTCAGCTGAAGCCATAACTTCATGATGAAACAAACTTAGGCAGCTGAGACAGCAGAGCAGAGCACAGAGAACCAAGGGCTGGAGTAAGACCATCTGAATTTGAGTCCTGGATTCCCCCCATTTACTTGCTGTGTGACCTTTCTGGGTATATCCATCAAGATTCTCCAGAAAAACGGAACCAATTACATTTTTTTTTCCACATAATTATTGGGGGGTTGAAGGCCAAAGCTTTAAGCTCCAGTCCCAGTCCAAATCTGAAAGCAGGAGAAGACTGATGTCCCACCTTGAAGACAGGCAGAGAGAAAGAATTCTTCCTTATCAGTCTTTCATTCTAGCAGGCCTTCAACAGATTGGATGAAGCCCTCCCACACCGGGAAGGGCGATTTGCGGATACACCCAGAATAATGTTTAACCAAATAGCTGGGCACCTTGTGGCCCAGTCAAGTTGACATATAAAATTAACCATCACACCAGGCTTTTTTCCTCATTTCTAAAATGGTGATAAGAACAATTTTTGTCTCACATAGCTGTGGTAAAAATTAAGAATGACAACATATGTGGAACTTTTTAATCGAAAAGTGTGAGCCCACTATACAAACGTCAGTGAGTATGATTACAAATAGAAGAGTACAAATAGTATTCACTTGATGCAGAAAAGAATATCTTTTAAAAGTAAGGAACAAGTTAGCTAAAAAGAAATCTCCTAGGGGCACCTGGGTGGCTCAGTCAGTTGAGCGTCTGCCTTCAGCTTGGGTCATGGTCCCTGGGCTCCCTGCTCAGTGGGGAGCCTGCTTCCCCCGCTCCCTCTGTCCCTCCTTCCCCCCGTGCTCTCTCGCTTGATCTCGCTCTACCTCAAATAAATAAATAAAATCTTCAAAAAAAAAGAATCTCCTAGTTTACCTCTTATCTCTAGGTACCTTCCCCTGGACTTTTTCCAAATCTTCCATTCTGTTTTCTCTCTATTCTGCTCCCTCTTCCCCTTTTCCTTGTGGCAGTTACGCTGCCCTGCCCTTCCTACAGTCTTTTACACAGCTTTACGAGAAAAAAAGAGAGACATTGAAATAGGAGATTCTAGATGAAGAAATGAGTGCTAGCTGTATCAGAAGAATGATCAGAGCAAAGAGGTGCTGTCCTGAACCTGACTGGCTCAGTTGGTAGAGCATGTAGACTCTTGATCTCAGGGTTGTGAGTTCAAGCCCCATATTGGGTGTAGATTTGCTTAAAAAAGCAACAACAACAAAAAACAAACCCAGGTGCTGTCCTAAGCTCTTCATATATATAAAGTCATATAATCCTCACAACAACCCTATGAGATAGGGTCTGTGGGAAGTAGCCTCTTAGATAGCCCGCCGTGATCCCTGACTCCTGGTTTTGATGCCTTGTATAATCCCCACCCTTTGAGTGCGGGCTGGGTTAGTAACTTGCCTCAAACTCATCTAATATGGCAAAAATGAAGGAATGTTACAAGATTAGGTAACAAAAAGACTGCGGTGTCTTGGTTTGCTCTCACTCTCTCTCTCTCTCTCTCTTTCTCTCTCAAGTCTTTCCAGTGTGCATGTGCTGCCTGGTTTATTCATTCTGAGAAAAGCCTGCTACCATGTTGTGAGCTACCCTATGGAGAAGTCCACACTACAAGAAACTGAAATAAGCTCCCAACCAACAGTCAGTGAAGGACTGAGGCCTTCAGTCAAACAACCCACCAGCAAGAAACTAAATCCTTCCGACAACCACATGAGTGAAGTTGGAAGCCGATCCACCCCACATACCCACTCCACTTGAGGCTTCAGATGAGACCACAGCCTCAGTTGACTGACTTTGAGCCAGAGACACCCAGTTGAAATTGTAAAAAGATTCCCACTCACAGATATTGAGACGATGCTTATTGATTTAAGCTCCTAACCTCTGGGGTAGCAGCGATAGCTATCTACTACAGACTTATTGTCATCTCTATTTTGCAGATGAAGGAACTGTGTCTCAGAGAGATTAAGAAACTTTCAGTGGTATAAGCTTGGAAGTGGCAGGTTGGGAATTCAAACCCAGTAACTCTGGTTCCCAGAATCCATGCTTTTTGGGTTGTTTGAATGGTTAATGTTTTAATAAGTAGATGTCAAAATGCTTATATTTTATATTTTGTATAATATAAAACTGCTGTTGCTAAAGATGTACAGGCTCTAAATCAAGTAACAGATGAGTTCTCTTTTGCCAGGGTCCCTGTAGAAGCAAGTGTGTTTCCTACCATAAAATCACTCTAGCCACAGTTGGCATCGCTAATGAGTTCTTCTCAAGCAAAGTACAAATTAGTTGTACTAACACAATCAAAGCCACATCAGCACCAAATTGGAGGACAACAAAGATATTGTATAAACCTAAGTCTGGTATTGGCCATATAGTAGGTTCTTAGTAGATTATTTATTGGTTCATTTCAATGGGCTAAACTGCTCATTGACTGTCCACCAGAGAAAATGGAGATTGTATTTTTGGAAGGCAGAGTGGAGTTGAAGTCTTTACAAATAGACACACAAATCCATCCTGCCTCCTACACTAGCCCCCCTTATCTAATGCGTGGATAATAACACATGGAAAGCATGGAACAGTGAATGGCATGCGACAAGTATTCAATAAACATTAGCTCTTTGACCTTACTGCCTAGCCCCACAAATCTGGTCTCTGGGCTTTACAAGAAAAGGCAGAGAAATGTAGGAGCCACAGTTACTGCTGATCTGAAGAAAAGTCTCGGTGGAACATTCACCCCACTCCTTCCTTGAGCCCAGATACCCATCGGCCAGAAACATGAAGAGTTCCAGCCTAGCACCTGAGTCTCCTGTTTGGTGGATTCAAAACCTGACGTGTTTTGGGAATTAGCTAAAGAGTGGAACTCTAATGAAACAACATACAAGTAGAAAATTGGGAATATTAGATGCATAAGTCATAGGTCTCCTACTCAAATTCGGGAACCCTTCACCTTCTGTTCACTGTCAAATCACCAAGGAGTCCAGGAGAGGACCTTCTCTCTATCAAGGAACTACTTCCATATTTATCCTCCCTGACTTTTTGCCATCTCAGCAAGATCTGTACTTCTTTCACTGACTCATTTTCCCTTCACTCTACAGTTTCTCGACCCTACACATACACACACATTCTTTCTATTCTTTCTTCCTTGTTTTCCTTTACAAAATATCATATTTGGGGGCACCTGGGTGGCTCAGTCGTTCAGTGTCTGCCTTCGGCTCCGGTCATGATCTCAGGGTCTTGGGATCGAGCGCGGCATCGCATCAGGCTCCCTGCTCAGCGGGAAGCCTGCTTCTCCCTCTCCCACTCCCCCTGCTTGTGTTCCCTCTCGCTATCTCTCTCTCGCGCTCTCCCTGTCAAATAAATAAATAAAATCTTTAAAAAATATATATCATATTTGGGAATGACATACACATGAATATACAAATCCATATCCTGCTCTCACAGTTTAAAAATACATACTGCACGGTGGCATGCAGTAGGCCCTCAAATATTCGCTGAATATAACCCTCCTTGCCTGAATCCCCCAGGCTGGATGGAGATGGTATCTGACAAGGTGCTCAGTTCCCTAACTCTAGTGAGAGCCAGCAGAAAGAAAACAGAAATATTATACATCATCTCTATCAAGCCCTATCTCCTCCCTATCCTATATAGTAGGAAAATGAAGCTAGGAAAATAATGTAATACAGATTACACAGCTATTTAGAAACAGAGCCCAAGCTAGAAGCCCCATCATCTGTCTTCCAATCCAGTGCTATTCACATGTGGGTACAAATGCCCCTAACTTCCCAGGGGTATGACTTTGTCAGGCCTGGGAAGCAGCAGATAGTCTCAAAGGGGGGCCCTGGATTCAGACCCAGGCCTCCATTTCTGACCTCCAGCAGACTACTGGCAGGGTTTGACATCCACACTTCATTAGGGCTGGCTCCTCTATGGATTTTCTATTCAGCACAGCAAGGGTGTGGGCCTGGGCTGACTTTATGTGGAAACATCCTGGAAAGGGGGCCTAGACCTTCCCTTCTCCTCTACCTCAGGGCTACTTGCAGGCTATTATTCCCACCTTCCTCTGGCTCCAACAAGCCCAGCGGCTCTGGTGCAGGTCTCTGTGCAACTCGGCTCCCAGTGCCTTGATGAGGCGTGTTTAATCTTCCACCCGGATTATTTAACCTCCGCATCCTTGTTAACAAACAGCCATTATTAACGAGATGAGAGACCACATGGGGTGGGCTTCTACAGACAATGCGCGCTCCCTTGGCCTTTCTGCAAGCAAATTCATAATCCTCAGCGACTCAGCCGCCGGAGCCCTCCTGCCAGGCCCGAGAGGGAGTCAGGAAATAGTAGAAAGCGGGCGATCTGGACCCTTATCCATGACCCCCCGCGCCTGCAGGGTCCGGGGGCTGCAAGACGGAGCTGTACCTCTCCCTTCCTTCCCTGCCTCCCTCGTTCGCTCGCTCTCCCAGGGGATCGCTACAGTGCGTTATAAATTTTACCTTTCCAGTGTGCAGGAGAGGCGAGAAGAGGCTGCGTCCCAGCTCCGGGCCGGCCTGTCCCCGAGGACACCAATTAAAGGCACTAATTGGACAGCAATACATCAAAGTCGCTCCCGGGAGTGGGTCCTCAGAGCGCCAGGAATCCATTAGTTGGGCTTTTGTTTCAAAACACAGAAATACAGAGGAAGAAAAAAACCACCTCGACGCGGATGGGAGTGGCGCGTGTGCTGTACCGCATGGACTCCGCTCTGTGTTCGCTGGGAGCCTCTCTCTCTCTCCTCTCTTACTCCAGGCTCGGTACATCGAATGATCTTTCCTGCTTCTCTGTTCCGACCCACCTCACTTGCATCCCCAAAGAGCGCCGCCTAGAAAGGTTCTCTCTTCCCTGGACCCGCAGACAGGGCCCGTGTAGACGGTGCACACAGTTACACCCAAGCGCGCCTGTACCGACTCCGGAAGCACCAACTCACCTCCCCGCTCACCTTGTTCTGGGTCTTTACCTAACTCTGCTGAGGAAGGGGAGGTAGACACCTCGGGGAGGCTCATGTCGCCTCGAAGTCGTGACGGCCGCCTCGGCTGCCCTGGGCTCTCACGAGGCGCCGGGACGCCTGTCGGAGGGGGACGACGAAGGGGGACTGGCCCCACCAGGAGGGGTTATATCCGGACACGGGGAGGGGGCACTTCAGTGCGGGAAGGAAAGGGCTCTTCTTTGAAGAACGTAGACGCTGCTCAAAGGCCCGAGGGCACCCAGAGAAGCCGGCTCGGGGAGGGGCCCAGGCCCGGAAGGAAGTGAAGTGACCCCAAGTGCACTTCCCGTCTCGGGACCTCGAGCATGAGGGGCCTTGCGGAAATGGGGGCCCTTCCCCCGCGGTCGGCTCAGGAGGCTGAGCTTCCAGAGTCCAGAAGACCCCAGCTACCCCTGCCCCGCGAGCACCGCAAGGCCGGCGGACGTCTGCGACGAAGGCCGACCGGCTCTGATCTCGGCGAGGCCGAGCCCCCAGCACAAAGCAGAACGCCCTGGGGGTCGGCGGGGCGCAGGGACTCGGGGTGCCTGACCCGGGCCGCACCCCGTAGCCGCCTAGGCCGGGGAGGGCGGGAACCGCACCCAGGGCGGGGGCCCCGAGGGCCATGCTGCGGTTTCCCGCCGGACCTGAAGCGGGCGAGGGCTAGGCCGGCCCGGGTCCGTTTGGCAGCCAGGGCGGCAGCCAGGGCGCAGGCTGGATCGACCGGACTCGGCCTCACCGGGACCGCGGGGAAGCCAGACGCCGAGCCCCGAGCGCCCCGCATCCTGCGGGGGCCGCGCCCGCTCCCTTCCCTCGAGAAGCCAGATTGGAATGGGCTGCTTTTGATCCCATTTGTTACTAACCCCGGCATTTGTTTTCCATTTTATAAACGCTTCTCTTTAAGTAATTGTCCCTGTTAACAGCGTATACCTTTCAGCAACCCTCACTGCGCTATAAATAATCTCGATGAAGATGCAAGGATATGACTTTCACAAGATTGGACAATTGATTCAATCTGTGACCCGCGATCGCGAATAATATTGGAAGGCTATTTAAACAGATGAAGGCCTAAATTGTCTTGCTTGTATCTGAATTAATTTCTCATTCATCATCATTATGAAGTGATTGGTCTATTCAAGCTCTTCAGCCTGCTGGAACGGAGCGGGATTTAAATGAGATTGTAACACAATTTAAATGCTTGCCGACTTTAACGAGGCCAATTGAGCAGCTGCAATAAATACAAATATTTTTCTAAACAGCCTTGTTTTAAATAATTACTTAATGCTTTCATGTTATTTTTAAGTGGCAATCTTTCTCTCCTGCTCCTGCTCAGAATATCACATACTTACATGCTGAGAAGGAGATTTTCGAAAGGACTTTGTTTCTGTTTGCTTTGTAGAAGGTAGCTTACGTTTTGTGGTTGGCTTTTTTTTTTCACCCAGGGTCAACATTTCGGGGTTCCACAAGCTGGCACACATGGTGAACTGCACCTGGGCTTTCCCCTAATACAGTCTGATGTGCCTGCCCTGGCAAAGTCAGGCAGAAGCTAAGTGATGGAAGAAATTTGCCCTTTGGACCAAGTTACTTATCCAGACCCGTTTAGCTGGGTCTTGCAAACGAATCCGGACGACTGGACTTACAAATGACACCCCAAAGAGTGGCATCGTTTCTGACTTGTTCTGATGACCATCATCATCTGGAACAAATCAGAATTCCAGCGTATCCCAAAGGTGTCCCCTAGGAAGTTCAATCTGCCAGCAGTTTGGCTCCCGTGCAAGTCGACTGAAATGGGTGGAGGAAGGCTGAGGGTTTCTTTGTTTAGGGAATAGGCAAAGAAAGAACCTGGCTACAAAGATTGGTTGGGGGTGGAGAAATTAGAAGAAATCCCCCCCTTTTTTGCCCCGCCTCCTTTTCCTCCTCCTACTCATTGACTCCTACTCCCTCTCTCACTCTGGGGTGATGGTGCATGCAGAAGATGCTAAGAAGGAAAAGCTCTTCCCACTTTGAGGACGCCATCCTCAATAACCCACCGCCGCGACACCCACGCCCTTCCATCGACATATGGCGGCGGGTGTTTCCTCAATTGGGGAATAATGGAGGCAACCGAGCGGGAGAAGCCTGGGGAACAAAAGAATCTTTTAAACTTTCGCCAAAAGGCTGGGTGGGGGTGGGGAGACACGCGACTTGCTGCGGGGGACCTAAGCTCCCATTGGCGTAGATCCGTCAGAGCCATGGCCCTTTGGGAAGCCTAGGGTGAGAGGGTGCATTCTGAATCACTTCTCCCTCTGCCTGAGAGGGCGCAGGAGGACTCGACGTCTGAGGTGTGAGGGTGCACGGTTAGCGGCTGAGAAGGCAGAGCCAATATTGTCACTAGACAAACCATTCGTGGGGCAGACCATAGTGGGGGATGCGATCATATTGCAGACCAGGGCGGGGGGGGGGGACCGGGGACAAAGGTGGAGGAACCAAGTGATTTGCTATGTAACTGGGCAATTTAATGCCAGAGTTAGGGAGCTGCTGGCCGGAATCATTTTGTCTTCGGAGGCTCTGCGGAGCTCATCCTCTTTATCCTGTTGTTTAAAATGAGCATTATCCCAAACATATGCAATGCAATCAGTTTGGTCACACTTACAAGAACACGCTTTAATAAGGCAATCAATCACACGCTAACAAGCCGGCGACGGCCGGCGCTGAGCGTGCACTCCGGCTGCGGGGCGGCTGGTCTTGCCAGGCCCGGCGGACCGCGGCTGAGCGCGGGTTCGCTCTCCCGGGGCCCGCCGGGTCGCAATGGGGTTGAGGAGCCCAGGGAAAGTGTGAGTCGGGAGTGAGGTGTCAGACTTCGCAAGGGGTGACCGTTGGACTCAGGGCCCCAAAGGGGCCTAGGCGAAGGGAAGGGAAGCCGCAACTTGAAGCTCAGAGCTGCAGGGGACCCTAATAGTTGTGTGAAACCCAGAGCCTCTGTTTTCCCACCTGCAAAATGGGACCAAAATGGGGCAAAGTGAAGTAGAGCCTCTTAGAATGTTGAAAGAATAATAATACCATGTCAGCCCTGTTGCTTGGTTTAGCCTTCTTTTACAGATAAGGAGACTGAGGCTGTGGAGTGGCAGTGCCTTCTTCGCTGTCATCTCTCCCCCTCCCCCACATCCGCCAAAATGTAGGTATTAGGCCAGGTGCAGTTGCTGGGTGCAGGCGGGCAAAACCTGTTTTTAGGTGCAGGGGTGGAGAAGGGAAAGTGAGAAGTGGTTCCTAGCGCCAAACCGCAAACCTTGGCAAAAGGGAAATTTCATTATGAAGTAATGAGTAATTCCTCCTGGCAAGATGTATTGTTGTATCTTCCACTTCAATTTGGAGGAAGAGAGGCTCAATTACCCAGAAAATACAGTCAATTAAAGGCTGCTGATTGGACACGAGGCCGGATCATCGATCTTGTACTTTCCAATATCGCTGCAGACACCTCATTTTCCCTCCCTATTAACTGAAAATACGCCTGGCATTACGGCAACCCGCAGCCCATTTACCTGTCGCAAGCAATCTCAGCCTGCCGCGAAGTAACCGCAAAATTTGCCTGGGTTTGGCACTGGAAGCCTCCCAGCTGCAGAGGTAGCTACGAAAGGCTGGGGGGGGGGGGTGCGGGGAATGGAGGAGTGGAGGGGAAGATGCTGGAAACCTAAGCTCCGGGCTTTCCTTGGGAGGGCAGGGGCCACTGTGTGCAGGAGAGTTTCTCTGGAACCCCAAAAGGGATGGGAGCTAATTAAGGATTCCCCATCTGCCCACTGATACACAGTGACAGAGGACCCTTGAAGTCCACGCAGTTCTGAGCTCCCAGCCGGCCGATGACACCCATCTCTCCCCTGCCTGTGCAGGACTCAGAGGCAGCCACAGCGGCTCTCCTTTGGGGACAGAGGATGAGGGCGAGATGGCTGCTTGAGCACCATCTGTCCCCTTGCCCCAACCGGGCCAGAATTCCATTCTTGGAGATGACTTTCAGGTGGGGGATGATTCAGACATCACCACCCCCCATCCCAACCCAAGAATCCTCCTCCCTCCTCTCCCTAGACCCTACAGTGCAGACTGCTTGACCTGCAAACCTAGCTCTCTGTGGTTCTGGAGCTCCACCCCTACTGCCTCATTCACCTCCACCTGGGGCTGGGTGGAAACAAGATCCACGGAGACCATGGAGATCCATGGTCCCCTTTCCTCAAAGTGTTGGAGCAACTGGAGAAGAAACCATTGCAGGGGTAAGCCCCAGGTGGGCCAGTTTGTGGAGGAAGGCCTCTATTGTGCACAGAATTAAGAGAACACGCACCTCAGGGCAGCTCAGAGCCTGCCTTCTCCACTTCTGTGCAATTTGCATTTGGAGCCTGCTAATGCCCAACACAAGATTGGGAGACCATCTGTGGGTCCATCTTTTGGTTCCTTCTCTACCCAAGCTTAGGATGGTGACTGAACTAGCAATTCAAAAAGAGTCAACGCACTGCCTGCTTCCCAAAACATTAAAATGTTTAAGTGAGAATTATGTCCAGCTTTTATTGCAGTATGGTTAACAAACTGTAACAGCAAATTCTTTAGGCTTCAAAGGAAAACCAAACCAAATTCATTCCCTACAGGAAGAACCACTCCCTCCCAGTCAGGGTGAAGCTTGTTATGGAGGAGTACACGTTCTCCTATCCCTCAAAAACTGGCTGCAAGAATGAGTGTGAGAGTGAGAGCTTGGGAGTGGCTCCCAAACAAACCCCGGTGAAGGGGAAAGACAAGGTCCTCAAAAGGGGCCAAAGGCTCCTGCTAGTATCTGAAAGCCAAGCCCCAGTGGTAGCTTGGGAGAAAAATGAGAGGAAGAAGGATGTAAAATGCTAACTGCAAAGGGAAAGCCAGAAGGCTCTTGGTGAAGAGAAGGTGAACAGGCAAAGGCTTGAAATAGCCTCTAATTTGCTGGCAGTTACTGAGGGAGGGAGACGAGGTCCCTGCTCCCTAAGCTCTTCCCTGGGCGCCTTGTTAACAGCTCAACTCTGGGCTCTGTGGCCCACGGCATGGTGATCATTATTATACATTCAACATTCAGAAACCCTCTTCACACACATCACTTGTTAATCAGGGTGTGTATTGGGCCCAGGGAGAAGAGAGACTTGGTAGAAGCTGCCAAGAGACCCTGAGGCTTCTGCAGCCTCTCTGCCAATGTTAAACAAAAAGTGGGGGTGGGATGGAAATAGTAGAGACGGAGTTGCAAGTTGAGAGATATCAGGAAGCTAGGAGAGAGTAAAGAGATCAGGTGCTGGTAGATGCCAGAACCAGAAAATGTGTAACTGAGGCTCCAGGAAGGCAAGAGAGCCCCTAGGTTCCATGGGAGGGCCAGGGTCCTCTGCCACAGTAAATCACCTCTCTCACTCTCTCCCCTTAGATGGCTGGTGCATTGCCATCCACCAAGCCCCTTGCCATGCCTTGGAAAAGCTGGCAAAGATTAATCTCTATCTGCTCTGCATACACAGCATTTTGTTCAGAGAGACAGCAATTTCCTTTCAGTGCTTGGGCTTGGCCTTGGGGATGGGAGTGGGGGGGGTCCCGATTGAGGCAGGGGTGTGAGGTGGGGGGTGGGAGGAGGGACTGAGGGGCTGGATATCGGTTGGTGTTGCTACTAAATTTGTTTGGCTTTGGAGCCAGGGCCTCGACCCGGGTCAGGGGCAATGGGTCCGGTGAAAAACGGCAGAGAGAGGCCGCCCCTGAGGAAGGTCTCTCAGCCTCCGCGTCCCCATCCCCACTCCTGATCCCCAAACGCGCCAGCCATGGCCTCTTCCCGGGCGTCCAGATCCGTGAGGCCGAGTCCCTCCGGTCCTTTTCGGCCCTCTTCTTTCCCCTCGGTGCCCTGGGGGCGGGGAGGGGCGCTGGCTGAGTCCCCGCGGGAGGGGCCCCCCCACGGGCGTCCTGGAGCCGGCAGCCCGCGGGCGGCCCCTTATCTGGTGAGGGGCACCTCCTCCCTCTGGTCCAGCGCGACGGAGGAGGCCTTGCTGAGCACCGAGGGCGCGAAGGAGAGGAAGGAGTCCGAGCGGGAGGTGGAGGCACAGGTGAAGTCCGAGGCGGCGGCGGCGCGGGGCGCCAGCCCGTTGGCCGGGCCGCTGTGGCAGGCGAGGCAGGAGCAGGGGCCGCCGGCCGCCGCGCCCAGTCCGTGAGCGGGGCCGGGGTAGAGCGGCGGGTGGCGGAAGGCGCACAGCAGTTCGGGCCGCGGGTAGGGCTGCGAGAGCACGCGGAAGGTGTCGAGCGGGCGCAGCGGGCCGCTGAAGGGCGAGGCGGCGGCGGACGCGGCGGACGCGGCGCCCAGGCCCACCGGCGAGTAGTAGGGCAGGGGCAGGTGCGACGGGAAGGGGTAGGGCAGGCCGCCCGCGGCCGCCGCGTGGCTCATCATGTACGTGTAGAAGGCGGGGTCGGCCGGGTGCGGCCACGTCATGGCCAGCCGCTGCCGTTTGTCCTTCATGCGCCGGTTCTGGAACCACACCTGGCGGGGGGGGGGGGGGGGGAGGAGCAGGTTCGGCGGCTGCACCCGGCCGGGTGCGCAGAGGCCAGAAGTCCTGCCCCACTGCAGCGGACGATGCCGGTAGCGCAGGGAAGAGCCGCGGCAGAGACCCTCTGGGCGGGGGGCAGATCCCACCGCCACCACCTGGAGCTGGAATCCCTTATGGAGAGGTTCAGGGAGGGGCTTCAGTCTGCGTCCCTCCTTCCGTCTGCCACGCGGCCAGGACCCCTGGGGTGCCAGACCCCTGGGTGGGCGCTCAAGCAGTGGGGTAGACTAAGGACTCTGCTGGTCCCAAGGCGGCAGGCAGCGGTTCCCCAGAAACACCTCCCCTTCCAGCCTCTCTCTCTCGGGGCAAAGGCACCCCATTCCCACTGTTTATTTGGCTAGAAAAGGGACAGAGTCAACCGCGCGCCAGCAGTTCCTGCCTAGGGACTGTTGGGAAGGTAAATCTGCACACACCTGGTGCCTGCACCAGGCCTGGACACCCCCAGCCTAGCAGCCACGTGGGCAGGGGGACCCCAGGCCCTGATTCTTGGTTCAGGATTTAGGGAGTGGACAGTCGGTATTTACTTCCTGCTCAGTGGGCGCACCCCTTCTTCTCCCTGTCGCCAGAGCTCATACCTTGATGGTGGTTTCCGGCAGGTTTAGGGCGGCGGCCAGCTCACATCTCCGCGGCCTGGACACATAGTTCTCCCTGTAGAACTCCTTCTCCAGCCGGGCAATCTGCTCCCGGGTGAAGGCGGTGCGGTAGCGGCGCATCTGGTCGCTGGCGCTGCAGGCCAGGGTGCCCTGTGAGCTGCCGTTACTGTTGCTCTTGGGGGCCTCGCTGCCACTGCTGGGACTGCTGGCCAGTGCCTCTGAGCTGGGCCCTGCATAGGGAGCCCAGAGCACATGCACACACAGAACACACAACAGAAACACAAAACACTGCTGATGCGTGGCTGTAGGCCCAGAGCATGTGTGGAGCAGAAAGGGGGCAGAAAGGGACCCCCTCCTCTCAGTAGCCTCAGTTTCTGCCTCCGCTGGGGCACAGGGGACTTTGAGAACACAGGAAGAGAGAGATGGAGGCTCACCATTCAGATGAGCACAAAGCAGCCCTTCGGCCTGGTGGGGCTGCTTTTTGGGAGACCTCGGTCTTAAGGCCTGCTGGGTACAGAAACCTCAGCCACCCCGGCCACCTGCCCTGAGGCACAAACTGGATGCAGCCCCTCTGAGCTTTCTGCCCACCATTGGCAGGAGTGGACAAGGATGTGCATGTCTGACAGGCAAGTGGAGCTGCACCTTTGTGCTGGAGTGTAGTGAGCTCTGGGTCTTAGCGCATTGTAGGATGCTGCACACAAACTGAGTCCTTGCTTTTGCGTGTGCCAGGCTGCCAGTGTAGGTGTGAGAATGTGTACTAGGTTGTATGCGTTGTAGGGATGGCATAGGAATGTGTGAATGAATAGCATATTACCTTGGTATATTTGAGGGGCGTACGGCTTGTTCTGAGGGCATGCTGTGATTAGAGAATCTGGGTTGAATGGACAAGATGGTAATGAGTAGATGTGGGTGCTCAACCAGGTGTTGGCTGCCAAGGTGAGGGGGTGGTTTTTCTTCCATACCAGGGTCTTCCCATCTACACCCACAGCTTTGTGGAGGAGTGTCTTGCCAGTAGGCTCTCCCTCCTACTAGCTTTCCACCCCTCTCTGGGAGACTGGCTGCCTGGCCACCTCCCTCCCACCCCCAAACTAGCCCCTGGTCAGGGAGGGGTTCTCCAGTTAAAGCAGTGTAACAGCACCCCTCCTTTTGGATCTAACCCAAGGAAGGGTGGGACTCCTGCCCCCTGCAGCTCCTTTTCCTTTGGGTGGAGAAGTGGGACTAGCAAGGAAAGGGGGAATGGGGGAGGGCCAGAGCTCTGCCTTTTCAAATGCAACCGGAGACCAAAGGCAATTAGATCATGGGGACCATTTCCGACCTGGCGCCACCGAGCCCGGGAAGTGACAAGGTAATTTGGACCTCTGACCGACGTGCAAACTGGTCGGAGGGCCCAGCACCCAGGCAGCCCGAGTCGGCCGGGATTTTACGGTCCTTTATGGACTCCGGGCTTCCGCGCCTGGATGTGCCTTACACCCCGCCAGCCACAAACTACCCTGACCCGCGTTTGATCTCGCCCAGGCCGGGGAAGGTGTCTTCCCGGAGCAGTTGAAGCAGTGCCACAAAACTCTGGGGGGCTAGGGTGCACTTTGAATCCCCCTCAAGCCCAGGGCTTGCGTCCCCCTCCTCCCGCAAAGCACAGCTGTCACCCTGGGTCCCGCCAATGCCAGAGCACAGAAGGAGACCCCCGCCAGGGCTCAGGTATCAGGGGAGAGTTGCTCAGGTGGGTTCCCCCCAGCCACCCTGCCCTGGGGGAAAGGAGTGTCTTCCTCCCCTCCAGGGCTGAAGTGCAAGGTGGGCGCGGTGGGAGGCCCGGGGAGAGAAGGGGCCCGGTGGCTACCTTTGCTGTGCTGGTACTCGGCGTTCCCCGTGGCGCAGTCCGGGGTGCAGCTCACCTCGATTTCTTCATAGAAATCCGACTCGGTGTCCGAGCTGCTAGGTTGCCCCTGACCCGAGAGGCTGTCGGCGGAGGGGGCCGGAGGTCCGGGGCCGAGAACCGCAGCCCCGGCTGCCCGCGGCTCGGCGCCCGGCCCCGCAGCGCTGCCTGCTAGTCCGTCGACCGGCTCCTCCTCCAGGCCTCCCCCGCCGCGCTCCCGGGCGGCCGGAGGGCCGGCCCGCGGGCTCAGGCAACCACGGGGCACCATCTTCTCGGGCGGCTCAGGCAGCGGGCTGCCCACGGCTTCGGACAAATTGGAGACCCTCTTGCCAACCAGAGTACCAAGCTGACCCGCATCCAGAAACATAACCATGTCCTTTCGGCTCTCCATCCCGGGGCTCGCCGGAGGGGGGAGGGAGGAAGCCCCAAGTGACTCCTAGCCCCCCGTCTCCCCGGGTACCCAGCGGTCCGACAGATCTTGGCTGCGGGAGGGAGAAAGAGAGACCAGGCGACTGGGCGGGCGCCGAGCGGCCGGAGCGCGATGTCGACGGTGACGGCGGTGGTGGCGGTGGGGAGCTGGGGTCACCTTGTGATGCGAGCGCTCCTCTGTGCCGCACCGCCTCTGGGAGGAAGCCCCATTGCCCTCTTCTTTCTAAGCTGTCATCCTCCTGCTGCAATCGTCATTACAGTACCTCTGGTGACGCCACTGGGCGAGCGCAAGTGGATAAATAGAAACGTCTGCCACAGCGAAGATGAAAGGAGACCCGCAGCTAATGGCTCGGCAGTGATGCGCCAGGTGTGGGCCTCGCTCGAATGGGGAGGAGAGTGTGAAAACAGACAGAGAGACACACACACTGAGACAGGGAGACACCCAGGCAGAGGGCATGCAAATGGAATTCCGCAGAAAGAAAGAGAGAGCTTAACCGTGCGGGCGAGTTCCGCAGGAGCTGCGGGACTCGGTAATTGAATAAGCTTCTGATTTTTTTTTTATTGTTGTTTTGGCTTTTGTTTTCTTAACTTGGTGCCTTGATCTAACACTGATGAGAGAATCCATAACTGCATTTTAAAAGTGTGAAGGCCGACTCACAAGCCTCGCTTCCCTCGTCATTATTACAACTGCCTGTCCTGGCGAGCTAACCTCGTAGAGGCTCCAAAGTCTTTTTACAAGCTACCAAAAAACATATTCCCTCCTCCCACCCTCCAGTTGTCTGGAGAGCTTGAGCCTGGGGTATCTTCTCTCTTCCTCCTATCCTCTACACCCAGATGCCTCCTTCCTCCTGGAAACCAAGAGAACTTTGCTATTTTTCTTCCCCAAGGGGCAGGAGATAAATGCCTTAATATTTTTTCTTTAAGGACCTGTCTTGGCTGCTGACTTCAAATGTTTGCTGATTTTTTTTTTCCTTATTTCCATTCCCCATCTAGGTGGCCTTATGCTTTCCACAGCTCGGCTTGACCTCCAGGTAGCTATTCGTAGAAGAAATCGTTTTCCCATTTGCTTGGGCCTCGCCTGCACTTCAGGTATGTAGGGTGGGGAGAGGTTCTAAAAGTGGCCTTTTTTCTTTTCTTGCCCATATTTTAAGGTATTCGTTCAGAGTCAACGAATTCTTCTGGAAACAGGTTTTGCGAGTGAAGAGGCACTGAGAAATGCGGTCCCTACAGTGGCAGCACCTGAGGCTCCCAGCTGGGAGAAGGTGCTGTTCTCACCCAGAAATTGGGGCAGGGATTGAGAGTGCCCCAGCACATGGCATTGGGGTTCACAGAGCTTTGGCTCACAGGGTTTCCCCCCAGATCCTGCCCACGGGCTTCAGTGGCACTGGGGGTGAATAGAGAGAAGTCACCAAAAATGCCCTGAAATAGCAAATGACTAGGGGTGTTCATAAATCTCTGAGGACAGAGGGAGAGCCTCCAAGGCACGGCTGGGGAGTTTGTAGTGCTTGATGTCTTTGGGAGCAGCCACAAGCTCCTTCTCAGGTCTTCTTCCAGGGAAGGTATGATAGAACCCATTAGAAAGCTGACCCGTTTCCAGCTCTGAACAAGTGTGTTGGGGCCAAGCTGGGCAGCTAGGTCTCTCCCCACTTTGCTAAGGGCAGAAGGCAGGCCCCTTCTCTACGGTGCTATCCCTAAAACTCTCCTTTCCCTGCCCTCCGCCAGAGCTGCCCCTGCACCCCACCCCTTGTTCTCCAGGTCCCAAGACAAAGCCCCAATTTCTGAAATTCTAAAGAGAAGTGTATCACTATCTTTTTTTTTTTATCTTTTTCTGTCTCTTACTTTGTTCTCCTTTCTCTTTCTCTACTCTTCTCCCTCTTTCCCCTGCCTCAGTTTTCCCATCTGTGGGCTTGTGGAGGTGGTGGAAGAAGCAAGGAGTTCAAGCAAGACAGAAATTCTTCTCACTCCTGCTTTCTACTTCCCCTAGTCAATGAGAAGGCGTTCATTAACCTGGCCTGGGGTGGGGGTGGGGGGACAGGAGGTTCCGGAAGGTAACGTGGGCATAAACATCCCCACTCCCTGGGACTCCCAAAGCCACCATCTGCTGAGCACAGCTAGCTCAAAACTCCTAGGGACTATTACAAAGGTGACAGGAGCGACTGGGAGTGCAGGGGATCAAATCCTAGAGCCTTTTGCTGCGTTGCAGAGTTGTCCTACGATTCTGTCACGCCTTGCCCTTCCCAGCCAGACGCGGGAGCCTGAGGGAGCACCTGGCTTGCTCTTCCCTTCCTGTCAAAGTCGAGGCCGCAGCGCCTGCGTTCGAGCCGCCTCAGTTGGGCCCTTCCGGCACCGAGCCTGGGTTTCGCCCACCCTCTGCCTCCCCCTCCTCCCCGTGAGCCTGCTGCCTTCTCACAGCCGCCCCCGCTGCGCTCACCTCTTTGGGGCGAGGTTCGCGGAGGGACTCCCGGCTCCCCGCCCCGCCCCCAGCTCTGCATTCAATGGGAGTGCTCCGCGTTTGATCCTCTTTTCCTCCGGGTTTTCCCTGCCAGATGAAAGCCAAGTAGGATTGAGAGATCAAGAGGTACCACTTGTGTCTCCTTCCTGGGTCCGGCCCACCCAAGCGGGGCTTCCCCTAACGTCTCAGGGAGGAAGGAGGCTCTAGCGGGGGCTTAGCCTCTCCGGGAGGGGGGCTGCCTCCTCTGGGCTTCGGCTCTGAAGCTTCAGGGACGCCCCCTCCGCCCCATCCCTCTCCCGGCTTCTGCCTCCGCCCTTTCAAAGCAGCCTCAGTACCCCCCGGCCGTTCTCCCCCCCCCCCCCCCGTCTCTGGGGGCCTATTGCACCCTCTGACCCTGCGGGGAAAAAAACCAAAAATTTTTAGCCAAATGTCACTTCTTCCAAAAGCATCCTTTCGTCAACATCAGATGAAGAGAGGTCGGATTTTTTACAAGAAGAAGAAAACGGGCTGGGGGGGGTACAGAATAAGAACACTATTTCTGTTTAGCCTTTTTTTTTTTATAGGGGGAAGGGCTATTTTAATAGCTTGGTTGTCAGTGTATCATGAAGGTTATTCCCGAAGACACTGTTCCAGAAGGAAGGTAAATTCGCAGAGGGAGTGAAGTCCGCGGCCCCCAGAGGCCAGGGAAACCCCATAAAAGCGGAGAGGGGGTGATAGCAGCCTAAGTGGGGTCCGGCCTGGGCTCGCACTGCTTCTCACCTCCCTCGGCAGGGAAGACCCCCTTCCCCCACCACCACGGGCCTGCTGTCCCCTCCCCCGCTGGGAAGACGGGTTTAGGTCCAGCCGGCTCCTCTCCGATTGAAATTCTCTGTACTTCAAAAGCTCGAGGCTCCGCTTCCGCCCGGGCTGGGCCGGGCCGGGGGTGGCTGGGAACCCCCGGGGAGGAGACGCGGAGATAAGATGCGCGGCTTGTGTTAAATGGAATCGGAAGCCGGACTTGGGTCACCAGACGCGTTGATCCGCTGGAGCCGCTACGCTTCCCAAGAAAACCCTGCTCCGGAGAGCTACGGCAGGGGGTGGGGAATGCCTCAATGGCCTTCGGACCCCGCTTGGGTGCGATGGTCTGCGGCCCTGGGTATCTATATCAGACAGATGCGGGGCCTCCAAGCGGCGAGCACTCGTCCCGGCCGAAAGGAAGGGGCAGAGGTTTCCAGAAGCTGGTTTGGCTGCTTCGGTGCTAGCAAAATTTTGATCAGGAAAAAAATTGTTTTTGCCTCTCACTTTGGTAAAACGCAAGAACAAAGGGAGCTTCCTTTAAAACAATAAGCGTTGCCCAACTGCTGTGGATATTGATCTAGGGCCCTTGTTTATCTTCCAAGCCGTGTCTCGGACGTGGACATCGAAGTTCCCGCGCGGCTGGGTCTCCGAGGCGGGGATCACGGGGGTAAGGGCGCTTGTGGGGTTGGTCCCTGTCTTGTCCCTGGCAGCTGCCAACGCCCATCTGGGAATCTGAAGCACAGATGCACCGTGGAGTGTGACCCTCCAGGACCAAGATCCACTCGATCTCAGATGCCCAGGGGTTCGACTTCCCAGTGCCACGTCTCATTCACTTTCCCCCAACCCCTCGCTCGCTCCGTAGAGGGAGTCCCTGGAACGCTCACCTGCAGGGAGAACCTGAAGCTTGCGGAACTCTGATTTGGACAAGCGCCCCTTTCTCTCTGTGCCTCCCAGAGCCAAGGGTCAGGAGCCTGGGACAGGAAACTGGATGCTTTCTGACCCCTGCTCCTTAGGTTCTTGGAGCCAGCCAGTCCCTGCAGTGTCTCTTGCATCTACACCTGTCAACCCCAAGTTCCTATAGGCCCAAGCCCAGTGGCTTGCCCACCCTGAGCTTCAGACAACTGCCTGAGCAGCCCCTGTTCCTACACCCACCACTTGCCCATCCCAGAGCTAGAGGACCCAGGGCAGTCAGTACTGGAGGCCTGAGGACCTCCTCAAGCTCAGGGCTGGCTCCTGCCTCAAGCCACCAACTGGAAGGGTCCATTTTCCCATGGAGGGGCAATTCCCCAACATCTAAGCAACCAAAGCCCAGGCATACCTCTCCCCCCCCTAGCAGAGATGGTATGGGTTTTTCCTTCACCATTACTATCCTGAAATTTGCTTTCATTACAAGCCCGTTTCTCATTTAATCTACACAACGCTCCTTTAGAAGTCCTCAACAGGCCACAGTGCCTTTTCTCTCACACTGATAGGGTAACCAGTGGTCTTGTCAGACACTAGACCAGTGCCCCTTCCAAGGCTCTGGCCCTCCCTGGCCTGCAGGGATGCCTCAACACCCAACAGTGCCTTAACTCTCCATAAGGCAATCCTCCACAAACCTCCTGCCCCTTTTGGGATCTAGGTGGGTCCTGGGGCCTCTCAGAGAGGTTGCCCACCTGCCTTCAGAAGCAAAAGGCTCAGGGCCCACGTTCCTGGACTGTTCTCACCCTGCTTCATCCATGATTTCCCAGGAGGGCAAAGAGAAACCCAACCTGGAAATCTGGGCACCCCACATGATAAGAGTAATCACTGTTCTAAGCATTTCAGCTATATTAGCTCTTTCCATCCTCACAACAGGCCTGAAGAAGATAGTATAAATCATCCCTATTTTGCAGCTGAGTACTCTGAAGCACCGAGAGAGAAGGCTCACATATAAATGACAGAGTCAGGACTGAAGCCTTATCCCTCCACCTTCAGTTCCACACTCACAACAACTGGAGCTACTAGAAAATGCCAAGCATTGCATTCTGAGTCTTTCCTTTCAAAAACTCCACTTCTGGTTTTTGCCAAGGCCTTTTCTCCTCTTCCTCACTCCCGATGAATTCACCAGGATTGGGAGAAGTGGGGCTAGGGGTTACAACTAACCTCTGACCACTCACTCTGAGCATGAAGAAGAGTAAAGAAAAAAACGGTCCAAAACCATTTGGAAATGTATCCTGGAGAAGGCCTCCAGGTCTTGCCCTCTTTTAAGACAGGGATCAGAGGCTGGGTGGGGATTATCCAGGGACCTGCGGGGAGGCTGGCGCCATCCTTAGGGAGTTGAGGTAGGAGAGCCTAACTGTCCTGCCTGAGCAGCGGGGGAAGAGTTCTCAAGTGTGAGTTCCAGAATATCAGGAAGATAACTACAGCATGGGATTCTGGAGACCCTAAGAGACAAAGTCCAGTCCCTCTATGACCCTAACAATCCACTGAGGCCCTGAGCATCTATATGGAAAGGGACAAAACTCACCAGAGTTATCCTTGCCTGCTTTAACCTCTTGGGAGTCATGGCTCCTTCACATATCTGGCAAACCTCTCCCTCAGAAAAATGCACAGAGGCATTGAAGTTAGCCTTCCATTTCAGAGATTCCTCTACCTGCTAGAGCCCCATCCCAACCCCTAAACCCCAGACACAATTGCCAGATCCCTTTGATAGGGGGTGTGGCTTTACTAGGGTGTTTTCCCTGTGGAGGCAGCTGCCTTCCTCAAACTGTCCTCCAGGATTTATTGGCCCAAGAGACAAAACCTGAGGGTATGGCCAGGCCTCATCACCCTGCATCTTGGCCTGAGCATATTCTTCAGATTCTGCACCTGCCTCCATTCAAAACCTGGGCCCTGGAGGTGCATGCTGGGAGAGAGAATGGCCAGGCTGGGGCTTCTGTAAAAGGCACAGCTTGGTTTGGCCTAAGGATAAGGGGAGATGGCGATCCAGGGAGTCGGCCAGTTATTGTCACGGAGTCCTGTACACCATGGGGAGGGACAGGGCGTGAGCAGGTTTTCAGTTTTGTGTTTTTTAATAGATTTTGTCCAGGCACAAACCCTTTTCAAGCCCTGGACCGCCCAAAGGCCAGATGAGCCTGAAAACCCTGCCCCTTCCCCAGTAGGGTGCTCCCCACTCTCACCCCTGCTCAGGAAGAGGGAACCGGTCTACTGCGGTCCGGTCAGGGTGGTCCAACCCCAACCGGGAGACCGGGGACCCCAATCTGGGTGGAGTCATTACCCTCTCTCTCCTATGGGATCTCTCTCCTACGACTCTACTAGCCCTAAATGGCCTTAAATGTTCCCTCCCGGGTGCAGGCTTCTTTCTGTGAGTGTTTCTGTGTGCTCACTGACCGTCTGTCTGTCTCTCCTGGTTCCCGGGCCAAGGAGCAGGCAGCACCCCCTTCCTCTCTCACCACTGGGTCCAGGAGACGCGGTGGCGCCGGCCTGCAAACGGAGGAGTCGGTCTCCGGGTGTGGGGGTAGGAGAACCGCCCCCAGGCGAGGAGGTCCAACCGGTTGGGCGGGCTAAGCCTCGCCCTCCCGCGAAATGGAAAAACCCTTGTGTGAGGATTTCTGGGGACTGAATTTTATAGAGCCCTCTCCTGACCCGACTGGTTCCATTCCTCCTACTGAGCTTCTCAGAGCCCCGATGGGGTACAGTTCCTCGCGCTGTGCAGCGGCGAAACTGACTCTTAGAAAGGTCGAGGAACTTGCCCAGGGTCACACAGCTGGGGAATGGCCGAGCTAGGATTTTAACCCAAGTCGTCCTGCAAAAGCCAGATTCTCTCTGCCGTTAGCGCTGCGCGCCCAGGGCCGAGGACTACGTTCCCTAACAGCGCAGACAACTGAGGTGCCTTGGGTGTGACTGAAAGACGCGGACAGGGGCCACCCTTCTCAGGTTGATGGGTGGCCGCGCCAGCGGCCCCAGCAGCAGCTGAGGGTCGGCGGGAGCCGCTCGGGCTGTTACCGTAAGTCTCAGAGGAGCGGGGCACAAGGTGGGGAAAGGTGGCTAAAAACAGGAAGAGCCGGAGGGCGCCGCGGCGTGGAGGGACAGCGTTCCCGGCTCAGAAGCAGGGTCCTGAGTGAGGTGCGCACGCGCCCCCGGGAGTGAGTTTCGGAGGGTGGGGTACCGGCTATTAGGAGCTCGTTGTAGTGAAGGGAGAGCGGGAGGGATGTTGGCCCAGAGGACAGGGTGTCACCCGCCCAGGCTGGCTCCGGACGAATCCCCGTCCCTTCCGCTCCCCAACAAGGCCGTGCCAGGCGCGGCCTGGAGCCCCCTGAGAATCCTTTCCGGCCTTGAAGCCGGCCGACCGCCCAGTCCAGTCCTCGCGGCCCCTTTCTGCGCCCTCCTCCCCTCCCTCCCCTTGCTGCGACGGTGACAAAGCGCAGCTCCCGAATTGCTGTCTTGGTGCGCCCCCCACTGCCGACCTCCAGAGGCGGAAGTTGCGGTGCGTCCCAGCATCCTCGCGGGCTCGGATCCCGCGGCTCTGCCAGGGGCAACAGCCCAAACCCTCCATCCTCCTCCCCCAGGCAGCCTAACCTCTCCCTAAGCATCCGCCTTCTGAGCTGGACCCCAGGAAGGGTGGGTGGCGGTTCGGCCGAGGCCTCTAGGAACAGGTCATCAACCATGCGGGGGTGAAGAGTTGGAGGTAGCAAAGAGCTCTCTTAATACGCTACCATCCTTCCTCCTTTGGGAGGGGGCGTGGAATCCCGCCCCCAACCTGTTGAGGTTTGTAGAAAGCGGGTCGTGTGGGTGGGGGTGCCTTATAGATTCCCGTGGTCAGCCAGTATGATTAATCACGCCCCCAACACACGCGTCGACCCTATTTGTGGTGGGCACGAAGCCCAGGCATTGGGGAGCCTCTTGGACAACCCTGTCTCCACGGTCCTCAAACGCTTCTTTTTGGAGCCTCACTTAGTTCTGAGGCCCATTGATGAACAACATAGCAACTTTCCCCGTTCCCTTTGGCAGTGTTTCTTGAAGTGTGGTCTCTGTACCACCGGGGAACTTGTTAGAAATGTAAATTCTCAGGTCCCACTGCAGTCTTACTGAATTAGAAACTCTGGAGGTGGAACCAGCAGTCTGTTTCAACAAGCCCTCCGAGTGATTTTGGTGTACACTCCAGTTTAAGCACTGCTGCCCTATGGATTCCATCACCCTGGTTTCTGAGTTCCCATGATTCTCCACTAGGCCTGGAATGTTTGCTTGCCTCTGGTACCGAACGTTATGCCTCTGTTTAGTCACTCTTGTTCTTTCCATTTTATCGCCTCCATGTATCTCTTTGTGCACTAACTTATTACCTAATGATGTCATTATCTAATTTAGCTCCTCACTCATCTTCTCATTCATCCACTGCCTAAGGACATGCCTCACTTGGTGGCAGATTAGAAACTGCTTTGTGACTGCAGCAGCTGGAGCAGAGTGGAAAACCTGCCCTACTCAGATATTTCTCTCACAAAAGGGAGTCAGAGGCCCTGAGATGTGATTGGTTCGCTGGCTGCAGAGTGGAGAAGAGCAGCCCTCCATGTTTGGGTATGCATCCTGCTAGAGAACAGATAAAATGGAATGAAGGGCCTTGGGAGTAACTGGGAATGAGGAAATCGAGGCACAGAAATAGATTTTCTATGGGCTCCCTCAAAGACTATGGGCAGGGAAAGAGACCTGGCACCAACTTGAGATATACAAGTATTTTTCTTTGCGGATATCTCAAGATCGTGATTTAGGCATTTGTTGGTGGCTGGTTAAAAGCAAGCAGCCAAAAAGGCCTGAGATTTGTAGCTATAGATATAGATGTTTTTGCATTCAGTCAGACTTTCCTAGTATCAGATATATTCTGGGATGCTATTTAATAAGTTAAATTTATAGCTAATGTTATAAATTAGGCAGCATGAGGCCAAGGTGCTACCAAAAGTAACCAATAAAGGAAGCTATAAATATCTTCTGTGTATGGAGTGCTATTCTGAATGCTTTACATGCATTATATCACTTAATCCTTATAGCTCCTTGAAGTAAGATGGGGAAACCAAGTCAAGGATGGGTTAAATGCTTACTCAAGATCACACGGCCTATTAGTGGCAGAGGTGATATTTGAATCCCAGGAGTGTGAAGCCAGAGGCCAGGCTCCTACTCCCTGGATTCAGCCCTCTCCTGTGGAAGCTAGCAGGTCATGACCTGTAACCTCAAAGGATTGACTTGATTTCCCAATGTGACTAAACTGGTCATAGCCCTAGAATAATACTATTAATAAGAACTTCATCAGGCATTACTATCAGTAGTATTAATAATAATTAACAGTTGGTGTTTTCCTATGCAGGTAAAATTTTCACAACCTCTGTCCATTTGATAAAACAGTCCCATGTAATAGGAAGAGCAGCTATTCATATAATCCCCATTTTACAGATGAGAAAACCAGGACCCAGAGGGGTTAAGTGCCTTCCCCCAGATCACTCAGCTAACAAATGACAAAGCAAGGAACACTTACCCCTTTTGACATCTTTGTCTTTGTTTCTTATTTTTTCTTTCATCTCACTTCAGACACACATTTATGTATCATCATCTTAATCCTTGACATGTCTCCATTAGTTTTGGCTGCTCCAAAGGACTTCTCTGTCCAGCATTGGTTTGCTCCTCCTACAGTCCCTGATAAGGTCGAAGAGGCCAGAGTTGTTCTTTCCAGTTTCCAGTTGAGGAAGCCAACATTTGGAGATTTCAGAAGACTTGACCAAGTTCACAGAGCAACAATAAGGATCAAAGTCTCAGACTTTTCACGAGCAAGAGTGACTTTTGTAGAGAATCCTACAGAATGAATGAATCATTCTTACTCCCTGTCCCATCCTTAAAGCCTGCCAGTACTGATAAAGGAAAGACTGACAGTTGTGGGAAAAGTACCAACAATTTATAAGTATTCAAAACATAATGTGCTATTAATGCAACTTTTTATTATAATGGACTTACAGTCATTTCATAACTTCCATTACTGGCAATATGTCAACTTTGGAATGTTTTCCTAATTATTCTAGAGTCAGCCTTACTGTTCTTGGAAAGAATTAGAAGAGGAAAGAAAGGTCACTGTTTTAAAAATAGGCCTGGAAAGGGCCAAAGGAACCCAGATCCAGGATGTAACTCTGCCTTGGTCTTCGACCCTGAGGAAGGGGTCTGTATTTTCACAAGCAGCAGCAGTCAGACCGTGATTTTAATCTTAAATATGGCCTATCAGCACCTGAAGAGCCAGATCACCTCCAAAAATGGATGAGTTTTCTTTCCATTCCTTCTTTTCATCACAACCCTCATTTTTTCCCAGTACAGGCAGTGGAAAAAGGAAAAGCTCATGTGATCGGGCTCTAAGGTAAGAACATGATAGGCACACTTTCACTTATGTCTCACAACAATCCTCAGAGGGGAGCATGGAGCTCCTCACTTTATAGGCAAGGAAACTGAGGCATAAGGAGGTTAGGCAACTGAGGTCACACAGACAGTGAACGAGAGCCAAAGGAAAACCCAGGCTTGTAAATATGCAGTTTAACTTCCAATAGCTATAAACCCACTTTCCCTATGGATGTAGATTCTGGGATCTTCTGATCCAGCAGAAAGGAGCAGCCAGGAGCTGGTCTGCAGTGGTGAGGCCTGGATTTTGAGTCCAGGAGGCAGAGAAACAGATCTCAGGGACCTTTGGGAAGACACAGGATAATCTGCAGCTGCTACGAGAACAGAACTGATGGTGGAGGAGTGCTCTCAAATTTGCCCAGCCAAGATTTCTTATACTTCAAAGACAGTTGGTGACAAGGTAAGAGCATGTGCTTGGAAGCCAGACAGACCTGAGCTTGAACCCCAACTCTGGCACTTACTAGCCAGTGACCTTGCGCAGACCAAAGCTGCAAGATGTCAGATCTAAGATACAGCTGCCTGCCTCTTGGAGCTGTTCTGAAGATTTAATGAGATATGACATGGAAAAGGCCTAGCACATGAGGCGCCAGGGTGGCTCAGTCCATTAAGCGGCTGCCTTCAGCTCAGGTCATGATCCCAGGGTCCTGGGATCAAGCCCTGCATCGGGCTCCCTGCTTATTGAGGAGCCTGCTTCTCCCTCTCCCTCTGCCTGCCGCTCCCTCTGCTTGCTCTCTCTCTCTGTCAAATAAATAAATAAAATCTTTTTTTAAAAAAAAAGGAAAAGGCCTAGCACAGTGCCTGGCCTATGGTGAGTAGTCAATGAATGCAAATTCCCTCTTGGCCCACAGTGGCAATGCCCCTACTTCACCCACTATGTCTGTTATTCGCCTTTCTCAATATTGTACCCTTGGTCAGTGAGCATCAGCAGTGAATGTAAAGTGAGGGGGAATGGTGTCTAGGGAACCCATAATGTGTTTGTGCCCCCTCCCTAGATGGTGACTAACATTTCCCAGAAATAACTACATAGCACTCATGCACTTGTTGGAGTTCCACAAACATGGAGATGATAGGTACACAATGAAATAAAGAATTATCTGGCTTGCATCTTTGCAGTGGCCTCCAGGATCCTGTGTCCTTTCTGGAACTCCATCCACTAGGATCTAAGATAGAAGAAAATCAAGACACGCCTAGTGTGCTAATGGAATTTTCCCTTTGTGGTACTTTAAAGGCATAGCCAGATGATCCGTCAATAGTAAAAAATGTAGTGGTAGTTTAGCATAATAGTTAAGTGCACGGACTCAAGTTAGATTGCTTGGGTTCTAATTACAGCTCTGCCACTCACTCTGCTAGCTGTGTGATGTTGGATAAGTTGCTCAACTTCTGTAAGCCTCAGTTTCCTCATCTGTAAAATGGGGCCATAGGACAACAAAATGAGTTAGTTCATATAAAGCACTTAAAAGAGTATCTAGCACATACTAAGCTTCAATAAATGTTAGCTATTATTACTGTGGTGTGTTACTTCCCTAAATGTGAGCCTAAGGGAGCTCTGTGAGTTTGTGGAATGAAGGGAAGGTGAGTGAAGCGAGAACCCTATGCCTGGAGCAAATATACCAGTGGTTGCAACCTATATTCAGGGTTTCAGGGTCAGCTCCACCACAAGTGGGCTTGGAAGAGTTACTTAACCTTCAGGAGCTCCTGTTGACTCCCGTGTACAATGGATATGAATAATAGCTGCCTTACCTTCTTCGCGTAGTTATTGCCTCAAATAGAGACTGATTTGCCTGTCATTTTAGCTTTTAATCTTTGAACTCATAAAGGTTTTCTACTACTCATTAAGGAGTATGCCCTCTGGGAGGAGCCACATGGTAAACCATCACCTGCTCAGTCCTCAGCGACATACCAACACTTTACGAGTATCATAGGAATGGGTGAGGGGAAGGTGGGAGACAGGAGTGAGGAAATGAGAGCAGGAGATGAGAAGACCTCCAAGACTTCTCCCCTCCTTCACATGCTTCACGGAGGAGCATCCTGCCCAGTGCCTTACAGTAACGTCACTGGCTTCATGCCACAAATATTGTAAATTGCCAAATGAGAATGATTCCTGCCAGTCTCTTTTCTATTTTGAGGAAAGAGAGGAAGTTTTCTTCCATATCTATGAGACGTGGATAGCATAAGCAATGAGAAGAGGACGCCATGTTGGGCAGTTTTTCATGGAACTTCGGGAGATGGAAGGAATATATTACAAAGATTTCTCCTTTCTCCAAAGAGCTGGCTTAAAGGTACAGCAAATTTGGAAAGCAAAATTACCCAAATCCTTCTCACCAGCTTCTACTCCCAGTTTCTTGTCCCTATGCCCAGCAGAAGATTCTGATGTTACTAATCTTCCTGGTGAAGGTCTCGGAAACACCCAAAGGACACTTTGGTTTGACTGAATGGAAATAATATTTACTGCCATCCTACTGTGTGCCCTACACTGTGCTAGTCACTTGGTAACAGAGTTACTGTGACAGAAACAGCTGTCTTCCCTTTCATGATGAAAGAACATCTGAACTTCAGCTGTCCACATGGCATTCACGTCTAAAGAACATTCAGGGCGCCTGGGTGGCTGAGTCGGTTAAGCATCCGTCTTTAGCTCATGGTCTTGGAGTCCTGGGATCGAGTCCCACATTAGGGTCCCTGCTCAGTGGGGGGTCTCCTTCTCCCTCTCCCTCTGCCTCTCCTCCCTGCTCCTTCTCTCCCTCTCTCACTCACAGTCTCTGTCTCAAATAAATAAAAATCTTTTAAAAAAGTAAAAGAAAGACCACATTCCTCTGCCTCTCTTGCTACTAGGAGTAGCCTTACGACTAAATTCAGCAGACCAAATATCAGCAGAAATGTCATATGGCAGCTTCCAGGCACTTTCCATAAAAAAACCAGAAATATATAAGCCCATTGCATAGTCTTCTTTATTGTTCCTCTGTCCTGCTGCCTGGGGCTTGTATCCTGACATCCTGGACCTACGTATGGCAGAGCAACGAGGTGGAAGAAGCCTGGCTCTCTGACATCATGGAGCACCACATGAGAAGGACCAAAGGCCTACTAGAGAATGGGAATTGTAGGATCCATGTTTTCCAAATTAAAAAGATCAACAAAGAGGGGTGCCTGCCTAGGTCGGTTAAGTGTCTACCTTCAGCTCAGATCATGATCCCGGGGTCCTGGGATCAAGCCCTAGTGGGGAGCCTGCTTCTCCCTCTCCCTCTGCCCCTCTACCCCCACCCCACTCATGCTCTCTCTCTGGCTCTATCTCAAATAAATAAATAAATAAATACTCTTTAAAAAGATCAACAGAGGAGGGAAAGAAAGAGAGGCCTGTAAGAAATGTAAATTTGTAAGTTTTTCTGGGTGGTGATAAAGTGTGTGTGTGGGGGGTGGTATTTTCCACTGACAAATTCTATAACATCCTCATAGAACTTCAATCTCTACTAAACGTTTTTCCAGGCAGGCCAAAGTTACTAAAGCACAACCAACGAACTAATGATTCTTATGTATACATTATACCACTTAAAAAAATTATTTTGGTGCACCTGGGTGGCTCAGTCGGTGAAGTGTCTGGGGACCTGGGATCAAGCCCTGCATCGGGCTCCCTGCTTATCAGGGAGTCTGCTTCCCCTCTCCCTCTGCCCCTCCCCCCTGCTTGTGCTCTCCCTCTCTCTCCCTCAAAAAAATAAAAAAATCTTAAAAAAAATTATTTTAGGGGCACCTGGGTGGCTCAGTCATTAAGTGTCTGCCTTTGGCTCAGGTCATGGTCCCAGGGTCCTGGGATCGAGCCCCGCATCGGGCTCCCTGCTCGGTGGGAAGCCTGCTTCTCCCTCTCCCGCTCCCCCTGCTTGTGTTCCCTCTCTCGCTGTGTCTCTCTCTGTGAAATAAATAAATAAATAAAATAAAAAATTATTCTACCTGCACAGTGATAACATCTAGGTGAGATATTGTTGAAGGGTTGTGAAGAGGGCAAATGAGAAGTTTCTCTAGAGACAGAATGAAAATGAACAAGCTTTTCTCAGAAGACCAATTCAGAAAAACAGCCACCTCTTCTGTTTCTATTCTGTTCTCAATTTGCTGTGAGACTTTAAGTGAGCTATTAAACATCTTGGACCTTATTAAAATGGGGTGGTAATTTCATATAGAACGGGTATTGTTAAGCCTTCTTGTTTTTAAATCCAAACTGAGCCCCTCTCTCTCACACACTCACAAATGCAGCTTTTTTTTTTTTAAGATTTTATTTATTTGATAGAGAGAGACACAGCGAGAGAGGGAACACAAGCAGCGGGAGTGGGAGAGGGAGAAGCAGGCTTCCCGCTGAGCAAGGAGCCCGATGCGGGGCTGGATCCCAGGACCCTGAGATCATCACCTGAGCCGAAGGCAGACGCTTAACGACTGAGCCACCCAGGCGCCCCACAAATGCAGCTTTTGTAAGCTGTTCACTTACTGCTAGGGGAGGTAAGAGGCTATGTCTGAAGAGCTAATACTGTTATATATAGATATTCCATATGCTAACTTAACATAAATGCTTCAAACTTTTATTTCCTTGATGGAGAAACATTAGGATCTCTGGCCTGTTTTACATGCTTTAGCCTTGGGTGGGAAATGCCCGTAAGTAAAATAAGAAGCCATTTCAGAAGTAGTTCTCCTTTTCCACACCACTTATTGTCTCTGACAACTCATTTTCCATCCACCGTGTTTCCCTGTACTGGTTTTACAGTAGGGAGTCTCCACCACTGTGGGCCCTCTGCGAGTCTAGCCAATTCTTTCTGGCTCCCCAGTGAAAAATGGAGGAGAAAAGTCAGAATTATGACAGGGCTGGCCATGTGATATGGCCGTTACTTTTCTGGTTTCCATCTACCCTGCAGGTGGCAAGTTTGAAGGTTTGGGGAAATTCCCTGATGGCTGGATGCACCAGTTTCCAATGGGATCACACTAGCACATTCAAGTATAATTGCTATAATACTGGCCAGGTCTATTTTCAGGCTGTGCATAAGGATAAGGAACAGCTGCCCACAGATCTATAAAGTTTCTTGCACAAGAACCCAGCACCTAAAAGCTGAAAGTAAGACACATGCCAGCCCTTAGGGATTCTCTCCATTCAATAGGTGTAGATGGAGGCAAGGGAAATTTGGCTGGTCTGACCAATAACTACTAGGTCAAAAGCCCAAGATTCCAGGTCAGAGTCATGTGTAACATCTTTGGCCAATGGCTGTGCTGTATTGAGGCCCCCAGGCAGCCAAGAAAATTGGCCAGCGGGCAGGAAAGTGGTCTCTATGCCCTTGCCATTGCCTGTCTGGGTGACCTTGGACAAGTCACTTTGCTTTTCCGTGAATAAAGTACCAATCCCAACTCTGCCACACACTGGGAGACCTTAGCCAATTCACAACATCCAGTATCAGAGGAAGCCGAAAGGATTTGTTTTCTAGCATGCCCCCATTATGGCAATCTGTGACTCCAGCCCGAATACGCACTAATGCCTATAGGAGCAGCCTGGTAGTAGCAATGAGAAAGATGTCCTTGACCATGTTAGGAAATTGAGAAGACGGGATGGCACATTCTCAGCTACAGAGCTGACTGTGTTGCCAGGTATTTCATTTTCAAATGTTTCTACGTGTTGACAACTGTTTTGAATTGTTATAAAAGTCTGTATTGGCCAATGACTCTAGGCCAGAAATGGCCTACTCGGCCCATTGCCGTCTTCTGCAGTCCACAGACCCAAGGAAGAGTTGCACTAGGTGGGGACCTGGCAGGGAGGAATGATGGATGCAGTATCCCCTACGTGGAGAACGCAGATAATTCTGGCCAAGGGTGGGCTGGCTGGTCTGACCCCCAAAGCGTACCGCTCCTATCCCGGCCTCAGTTTCCCCAGCGCACTCGAAACGGTCTACTTCAGCCTGGGTCTATTTTCCTCTACCCACAGGTGGGGCCTATTCTCCATGCAAAGGTGGGCCTGCCGATCGCAGGCAGAAAAGGAGTGTGTTGCAGGCAGGGACCGAACAGTCGCGGCGCTCAGGCGTCAGCTGGGGGTCCCCAGCCTCCTGGGTGCGGCCAAACCCGAGACGCGCGGGGATGCACTTTGCAAACACCGCTGCGGGCAGGTGCGGCCCCGGCGGCCCCGGCGGCCCCGGCGGCCCCGGCAGTTCCGGCCGCGCTCACCGCCAAGGCTGCGGAGAAAGTCCAGCGCGCGGGGCCGCCGGGCGGCGGGCAGGCAACTCGCGTCCCGGGCGCGGCAGCGGCGGCGGGGCCGGGAGCTTGAGCTGCAGCCCGTGAATGTCCTGAAACGAACGGTACGTATTTGTTGGGAGGAAATTCGATCCTCTAGCCCTTTCCTGACTGAGCTTAAAAATGGATTCTCCATCTGCTGCGAGAGCCTCGGGCTCTGGGCGGCTGTACCCTGGCCCCTGTGATTTGGGGGAAGCCCTGCAGACACCCCCGACCCCCGGGAGCGCTTGTTCCACCTGCCCCTCTGCTCTGACACACACTGGCGCTCCCTGACGTTGGTGTTCCTTTCAAAGCCCCGTCGTCTATTCCAGCCAAGCCCAAAGGAGTGATGAGCTGTCAAGTTCAAATAAAGAAACCCATTTTCTATATAATTCAATTTGTCCAAAAGAACTTTGAAGACGGATGACAACATACAAGGACACTGTTACCCTCACGCTATTGGTGAGACGTAAAAAACAAATCAAAAACCCAGATAAAACCTCCTTGGAGGCAGTTTTGACATTTATGAATTTACAGTTGTTATTTCGTTTGTCCCCAGAATCTCACTTTTTTGAAAATTTTCCTACACAGTGCATTCAAAAATATTTACTATGTCATTTTAGTGACAATGAAAAAGTGGAAATAACCCAACTGTTCATCAATATTTAAATAAAATGGTTGAATGAATAATGATACACATATCAAGAAATACTGTATATAGAAGATTTGTGTTCACAGGCAAACAGATCTAAGCTTACGTTAAATGAAAAAAAGTGAGTTATAAAAGACAGTAGATATGGTAAGATTCTATATTCGTTAAAATGTCGAAACAAATTGTAAGTAAATGTCTACAATTCCCTGGGATATGATTAGTGACTTTTTATTTCACGGATGATTATACAAGAAATATATGTATATTTTATATGTACATACATCTGGAGAAATATATACCTAACTGTTGTTTGTCTTTGGGGTGACCTGAGAGGAGGAAATGTGGAGCATTAACTTCCCACACTATATATTTCTTCAAAGTTTGATTCCTTTTAAAATAAGCATGCAATGGGGCGTCTGGGTGGCTCAGCATCAGGATCCCAGGGTCCTAGGATGGAGCCCTGCATCAGGCTCCCTGCTGGAGGGGAAACCTGCTTCTCCCTTTCCCGCTCCCCCTGCTTGTGTTCCCTCTCTCGCTGTCTCTCTCTCTGTCAAATAAATAAATAAAATCTTAAAAAAAAATAAGCATGCATTAATTTTGTATTTCCCACACACCAAAAACAATAAAGATTTTTAAAAATCATACCCCTTCCCATCCCAAGACTACCAGATTGTTATCATTTGTCCACTTCTATCTGATCTTCCCATTACTATGTTAACTTTGCCTTCAACCTCCTCTCATCCCTGTACAGTATCCAAGAAACTCACATTCCTTTCAACTTACAAATTGCCTGTTTCGTGTGTGCAAATAGTTTTTTAGATCCTTTAAACCAAACGAATGAAAGAAGTGAGAATATTACTTCCACTTTGTCTATTCATACTACTCAAACAGAAAGATTAGGTACAGTATTTTTTTTTAATTTTATTTTTGGCCCTTGAAAGCATTGCAGTTTTTAATCCATCACTTCTCAAGTTCTTTGTGGATGTGGCACATATTCTCTGTCAATGCAGCCAGCCATGAGAGATCTTTAAAACAGGGTTTTTGTTTCTATCTAATCCAGAAAGGCAGAAAGGTGTTATACTCTGTGGAGGAAATACCATCAAAAAGTTGAACAGGATTTCCAGGGACAGGAGTTGGAGTGGGAAAGGCACTCTTGGCTGAAGGAGGGACACTGTGAAAGAGAGTAGAAGAGGGGAATGTGACTTGGACCATGGGCTGTGATTCTGGGATTGTTTAAATTAGTCTCAATGTTGTCTCAGAAACATGAGCTCAATTCATACTATGGGAAATAAGCATGGCCACATTTCAAACACGCAGAAATGAAGGGCTTGTCTGGCATTTTAAAATATTCATATAGAAAAATGGCACCCAGCAGCAACAGAGTGGGTCCACTCCCACCAACATGTCTGATACGGTTCTTATTTACACAAAAAACAATATCATATTTCCTTAAGCAAAGTCTCAGGATATTCCAGGATCACACACATAACTCAGTTTTGCTCAGACCCCTGATATCACTCTCCTCCTTTTCATATGCATTAATATATCATTGTAAAATGCAGGTGTTCTGGAACAAACTACCCGGGTTCCAATCCTGACTGCCATATACTAGCTTATGATTTTGGTTACGTTATTTAACTCTTCTGTGCTTCAAGTTCATGCCCTCTGAAATGGAGATAATAACACTACTCATTTTATAAGATGTTAGGCAATTTAAACAAGATGATGTATACAAAGCTTTTAGAACATTAAGCCCTTCAGAATACTAAGAATAAAGCTTTAGAATATAAAGCTTTTTATTTATTTATTTCAAAGATTTATTTATTTGAGAGAGGGAGAGTACATGAGCAGGGGGGAGGGGCAGAAGGAGAGAGAAACTCTCCACTGAGCAGGGAGCCCAGCTGGGCTGGATCTCAGGATTCTGAGATCACGACCTGAGCCAAAACCAAGAGTCCAATATTCAACTGACTCACCCATCCAGGTGCCCCTATTTATTTATTTTTATTTTAAGTAGGCTCCATGCCCAACATGGGGCTTGAACTCAGGACCCTGAGATCAAGAGTCAAATATTCAACTTACTGAGCCAGCCAGGGGCCCCAATCATCTAAAAAAATATGAAGTTTTTTAGATTATTAAAAGTTGAATCACAGCCACAATTACTACTTATTCTGGTCCCATTCTCCCCTCCTTAAGACACTGCCATCTCTACATTCTCTAAATTGTCTTGAGTTCCATCCTTTATTTAATGGAGATTCTAAGAGTAGCTCCTCCCCTGCTGTCTGCCGTCTCCTATCCAGCGGGAGGCAAACAACTGTATCATTGTCTAAAGACACCTCATTGATGGGGCGCCTGGGTGGCTCAGTCGTTAAGCATCTGCCTTCGGCTCAGGTCATGATCCCAGGGTCCTGGGATCGAGCCCCGCATCGGGATCCCTGCTCGGCGGCCTCCTCCCTCTCCCTCTCCCCCTGCTTGTGTTCCCTCTCTCGCTGTGTCTCTCTCTGTCAAATAAATAAATAAAATCTTTAAAAACAAATACAACACCTCATTGAAAACCTGGAGTCTGTTCTTCCTCTTCTTCCGTGATAGTTTCTGAGTTTTTAAAACAACTTTATTCACATATATTTTATATATCATAAAACTCACTTATTTCAAGTATACAATTCAATGATTTTTGGTTACTTGACACCGTGGTGCAATCATCAAAATAAATTAGTTTTTTAAAAAATATGGAACATTTTATGAATTAGCATGTCATCCTTCAGCAGGAGCCATGCCAACCTTCTCTGTATCATTCCAATTTTAGTGTCTGTGCTGCTGAAACAAGCACAGAATAAATCAGTTTTAGATCCTTTTCATCCCTCCTACTTACCATAGGATCCCTTATGCCCTTTTACAGTTAATCTCCCTTCCCACCTCCAGCTTCCAGCAAACACTAATCTACTTTCTGTTATGATACATTTGCTTTTCTGGACATTTTAGATACATGGAATCATACAACAGGTGGTCTCTTCTGTCTAACTTCTTTCACTTAGCATAATTTTTTAGATTTATCCATGATACAACACATGTTAGTAGTTCAGTACTTTCTGTTTTATCACCTGTCAGATCAGAATGATTTCTGCCATGTCTATAAGAATTCTATTACAGAACAATATTGGTAATATAGAAGTCTTTCTGTCAAATAAATAAAACCTTCAAAAAATATATTGAAAGCTAACTATTATTTCACCTACAATGCTCTAAGCACTGGCTAAGTGCTTTATTTTCATCATAGAACTTAAACTTCACAACAGCCTATGTATGGGCTATCTAGGTAATGCTATTATATCCATTTTTGAGTTGAAGACACTAAATTTAGAAATTGCCCAAGCAATTGCAATTCTTGCCCAAGGTCACAAAGCAAGTAAGTGGCAGAGGGGGACTCAAATCTAAGTCTGTGTGACTCTAGAGCTAAAGCCAGAGTCCCCTTCAAAATTAACAAGGGGTCTTTGTATTCCATACCTTTCCATCATCACAAAAACAAAACCCAGGAAAGTATTCATAGTAAGTCCACCAAACAGATGGAGAAATGGTCAGTGCTTTGTCAACTGTAAATCCCCACTTGTGTGTAAGGAATTATTACTCCATCGTTTTCTCCATACCTGATGCTGCTCCTGTTCTGGGGACTTCTAACTCCTCTGGGAAAGAACTGGTGTCCATGAGGACTCAGTTCTACTGGATAAAAATTTCTGATGTTTGAGGATATTTTCCTGGGCACTGTCCTGATGCCATCCCCAGGCCAGGCAACCTAGGAATATAGGCTGGACCTTTACCAATCACCCCATCTAATAGGAAATGAACACGCAGGGGGAAAACTCCTTACGATCCATGCTTTCCACTGTTAACAATTTTTAGGTTGGAACTCATGGCAGTGCACGGTAACAATGAAGGTGGGCCATTCTAATCTCCCACCCCCTGGTATTTGAGGGGCTGTTCAGTAGGAAGATTCTGCTGCCACAGGCAGAAACACTCTTCTCTGATTTCTAAAGAAAACTCCAGTTGTTATTTAAAGTCATAGAACCTCTTTGAGGTTTTATGATGAGCCTCAGGCCCCACATTTATGAGGAGCCTCAGACTGGAGACATTCACTTTCAAACACGTGTTGTTATTATTATAAATATATTAATAATATTGATTTTAGTAATAATAAATACTGCAACGGACCATGCTTCCAATCTGTCCTAGCATTTCTGGATAATATTAAACCACCCTCATTAGTCACAGAAGGAAGGGTCCTCAAAGCGAAAGGTCTTCATTCCACCAAGGAACCCCAGGGACCCCAGGAGGTGCCTAGGTGTTCTGTGAAAGGGTGGGGGTGAGAACCCAAGTCTTCAGTCCCTTGAAAAATTCTAGGAAAAGCAAGTACTCAGACAAATCCCATTCTGGCTCAATAGCAACTAACTTAGATAATGGAGCCTCTTATTACTAGCACTTCGTTGGTGGTGTACAGTGCCCTTCCAGTATCATTTGTTGAATGGAAAGAACTATTTGTTAGGGGCGCCTGGGTGGCTCAGTCGTTAAGCGGCTGCCTTCGGCTCAGGTCAGTATCCCACGGTCCTGGGATCGAGCCCCGCATCAGCCTCCCCACTCTGCGGGGAAAGCCCACCTCTCCCTCTCCCACTCCCCCTGCTTGTGTTCCCTCTCTCGCTGTGTCTCTCTCTGTCAAATAAATAAAATCTTAAAAAAAAGAAAGGAAGGAAGGAAGAAAAGGAAAGAACTATTTGTTGGTGTTAAATGTCAGGATAGTGGCTCCCCTTGAGGGGTAGTGAGATGCTGGGTATATTCTGTTTCTTGATCTGTTGCTAATAACACGAGTGTGTTCACTTTGTGATATCTTGTTCATTTTATGCATTTTTGTACATAATATTTCAATAAAATTTACCCCAAAAAGACACGAATAAAGATAAATATTTGAGAATGAAAAGAGCCTAGTGCAGTGCCCGTCGTGTAGGAGGTGGCTATCACATGCGTTTATTGAATAAATGATCTCATTTGATCCCATCGTGTGGGGTAAACAAACGGATATAGCATTGTTACTGTTGTCACTATTACCCTTTCTTAACAGATTAGAAGTTCACGACTTTGCTCCGTCCCGCAGCTGGTTAAGTCGCAGAGCCGGGAGCCGGGTTCCTCTCCCGGAACCGAGACGGAAGAGGGTGGATCGCGGCCCAGTGTGGGTCTGGCCGCCACGCCGCCGGCCCTGCCGCGGCCCTGGGCGAGGGGGCGGAGGAGGCCGGCCGGGCGGGAGGCGACTCTGCCAGCCTGCAGCCCTGAGCGAGCTCCCGGGACGCGGGCAGGGCCGGAGGAGGCCGCGCCACGCCTCGGCCGGGCTCGCGGGGGTTCCCGCGGGGTCCCCGCCGGCTCCGGAGCCCGGGTTTCTGGAGCTTCGGGTTCTCACCGTCGCGCGCCCCGCCCCGCCTGGCTTCCCGGCAGCGTCCGTCCGTCTGGCCACCGGTGTCTTCACTATCTTTGACCGACCTTCACACCCTAGTCCCCGACCCTGAACGACGGTGCCCTCTAAGCCGCCCCGGAAAAAGCACCCAATTTATCATCACTAGTGGGTATCTTTCCCAGCGCGGGATGGTGGCGGGGAGGAAGTACGGAAATGTAAGAAGAGCACAGCTTTTTCTTACGCGAACCACGAAAAAAGCCTCTGACCTGGGCTCCCCTTAACCTGCACAAGTTCACCTATAGACGGGGCCCAGGGTAGCTGAGAGAGTCCCAGAGATCCTAGCCTCTGCCACCCACCTGTGTTACCTTGCACAAGTCACTGATCCTATGCCTCAGTTTCCTCATTTGCAAAATTGAAATAACAACAATGCCCGGCTCATAGCGGTGTTGTGAGGGTTAAATGAGGCAATCCCGGCAAAGTGCAGCATCCCGAACATAGTGGGTGCTGGACACTATTTGCCTTCCCTACCCCTCACCTTTAGCCGAACTGTGCTCCCAACATTCCTCTTGCATCTCCACGGGGAGAAAATCCCTCTCTCTGCCTGCCTGGGTCAGGGACACCCTGTAGGACCAGGACAAGTACCTCCGCCTCCTTGCTGTTTGCCCCAACCAGGTCCCCATACCAGCACCCTGTTCATCCCACTGCATCCCTGGGTTCTCATCTCAGCCCCCAGTGCCTTCATCTGTGTAATTGTGTCGCCCCATCTCTCTCTCAGGCACAGACCCCCATGCACACGCTTATACACTGTTAATGCTGCTGAGGGTAAGTACCCCCTTGCTCATGTTAGATGCCAAGCACTGCCTAGCACGGAGCCTTCCTAACTCAATAAATGTCTGTTCCCCGCAGTAGGTAGAAAAGGTCTGCTCCACCTCTAGCCTCCCCCTCCCAACCTCCCCTACTGCCCCTTCCCCCATTCCTGCAGCTGGTGGTGCTAAAGACTAAGCCTCCACCCCCTCCCCCCAACTCGGAAGCCATATTCACCCTAGCCGTGGTGACAGGTTGATGACTCCTATAACAGGCCCCTTTCCTCCTCTGGGGGGTTCCTGCCTGCATGGAGTCTGGTGGAGGGGCCACCAGCAGGGCCGGAAACCTGGGGAGAACGTCTCTGGCTGCCACTGATTTCTGTTACTAGAATTGATGTTTTTCTACAATTACAACCTTCCCTCCTTCATTACGTCTCCTATGTTCCTGAGGTAGTAAATACTGGGGATATGTATTACACTCCGCATAACTTACTTTCAATGATCAGAAAAAGCTTCCATTAATAGACCCACTGTTGACAGGGAATCTGGCTCTGAAGCTCAGAGTGAGGCTTCTAGATAGAGCTGTGTCTATCTGCTGAGCACAGAGATGCCCACCTCCCCAACTTCTGTCCTCTGGGCCACTGTCTCTACCCAGCGCATTAACAAGAGGCAGCAAATGGGGGCGCCTGGGTGGCTCAAGATGTTAAGCGTCTGCCTTTGGCTCAGGTCATGATCCCGGGATCCTGGGATCAAGCCCCGCATCATCGGGCTCCCTGCTCAGCAGGAAGCCTGCTTCTCCCTCTCCCACTCCCTCTGCTTGTGTTCCCTCTCTCGTTGCGTCTTTCTCTGTCAAATAAATTAATAAAATCTTAAAAAAAAAGAGAGAGAGAGACAGCAAAGATTAGTAGTTGAAAATATGGCCCCAGGACCCAATGCCTGGGGGGTCAATCCTAATCCAATTCTGACCCCTTACTAGCTGGGTGATCTTGGGCAAGTTAGCAAACCTGACTGTGCCTTTGTTTCCCCATTTGTGAGATAGAAGTGATGGTAATAATAGTTCCTAGAGTTGTTACACAGATTAAGTGAGTTATTGTTTGTAAAGTGATTAGCACTCTGTAAGCACTCAATGATTCTTGTCAAATACCTAAACTTAATACATCTGAGATCCTGACTCCTAAAGATGCCTACCTACTCCTAAGTGGTTATAACCTGTTCTATAGGAGAGACTAAGAATCCCCCAATTAAAGCCTATGCATATTATTGATTTTCAAGCCTTATAGAATTGTCCTTAGAATTAACCACTTTCTCTCAATCTTTATTTTTTTAATTTGTGTTGTATGTATGTGAGCACATTCTGGAAGGAAAATTCAAAAGAAAGAGATAGGAAGGAAAGGACGAGAGAGAAAGAAAAGAAAGGAAAGGAAAGGAAAGGAAAGGAAAGGAAAGGAAAGGAAAGGAAAGGAAAGGAAAGGAAAGGAAAGGAAAGGAAAGGAAAGGAAAGGAAAGGGAGAAAGAAAAAAAATGGAGGGAAGGAGGATTTGGTTGAGATGGGTGGATTGTGGTAAAATTCTGTTTTATTATTTTCCATCAGCATTATAATCATAATAATCAGGTCAATAAATTATGCCAAACTTATACGTTCCTGGACCTTACATTTTCCAGAAAATCTAGGTGAGAAGAGGTTGCTCAGAGTCAGATTGGCTGAGTTTAAGGGCTGGAGGAAAGAGATGGCTGCAGAGCTATAGGGCCACTTACTAGATCAGAATCTGCCTAACAATATCCTAGAGGCCACCTCTCACCTCACCACTTGCAATAGGTTTCCTATTCCCTGAAAATCTCAACAGCACAGGTTGTACAAAAGCTCAGCCATTTCCCACTTCAAGGCCATGTATGCTAAGGAAGGAACATTCTTTTACTCAAGGCTGCAGGAAAAAGTGAGTTCTGGATCCCCCTCCCCCAGCATCTATCCTAAACCCAGCCCCAGCATCTATCCTAAACACACACACACACACACACACACACACACACACACACACACACACAGAGGCAGCCTAGATTCAGTGAGCCTAAATGTTTGGATTCTGTGCCTTGGAAACTACATGCTTGTCCAAACGCTTCCCGTGGGTATTGCAACGGAGGTTTAAGACAGCCCTTGAGAAAGTGTTCATGATCCAACTGGACAGAGAGGCCAAAGGAAAAGGAGTCCCCCATTCTGCTCCTCTGGCTCTCTGAATCCCCACCAAGACCATTTCAAGCAAAGCACTCCACTTTTTCCCCCAGAAATGCCTGCCTTGGGGTGCCTGGGTGGCTCAGTGGTCTGCCTTTGGCTCACGTCATGATCCCAGGATCCTGGGATCAAGTCCTACATCAGCTTCTCTGCTCAGCAGGGAGCCTGCTTCTCCCTCTCCCTCTGCCTGCCACTACCCCTATTTGTGCTCTCTCTCTTTGTCAAATAAATAAATAAAATCCTTTTAAAAAATGCCTGCCTTATAGAGACCTAACTGGTGGTTCTCCACGGGAGGTGGGGGAAAATTGTGGCCCCCAGGGGACATTTGTCAATGTCTGGAGACATTTTTGATGGTCACAACAGGGGTAGGTGCTACTGGCATCTAGTGGATAGAGGCCAGAGATGCTGATAAACATCCCCACAATGCACAGGACAGCCTCCACAGTAAAGAATTATCCAGGCCAAAATGTCAGTAGTGTCTAGGTTGAGAGATCCTGACATAAACCAAACTCCCACTGCCTCAGAGGAAATAATGTCTCAGAATCCCTCCAGCTTCTTAAGCAGAGAGCAAACTAGAGTATCAGGAGAAGAGCCCCAGAGAACCCTTTCTCAGGCCCCACACTAAGAATGGGGAGGTCCCAGCAGACTCCTTCCTCCTTCTGCTTTGCCTCCAGAACACAAAACCCTGGCATCTCAAAAGATTAAATAAAACCCATGATTCCCAGCCCCTCAGGCTGCATAACCCTGCCCCTCATCTCCTATTTCCCTCCTGCACCCCCTCACTCTTGGAGCACAGTTGGAAATTCAAATTGCAATCTTTACTGTCCAGCCCTCAAAGACTCGGCCTGCTTCCTCTCCCAGGGACAAAAATCTCCTCAACATCCTGCCTCCCTTTGAGATGAACCCCCCAACCCTGCCTCTTTCACCAACTGTAAGTCATTCTTCCCCACCTCCCTCTACCCGGCCTTCTCTTTCTAATTAAACCACATCCAGGGTGTTGGGAGGGAAGGGTAAAGGATCCCAAGACTTCCGTGCTGAAGGTTCTGGGGGCCTACAGCGTCATGTTTTTTTGTGAGGTGCCAACCACACTGTGATCATTAAACCCCACAGTGGTGGGGGGGATTTTCTCGTTGCTGTTAACCTGGGAACCAGCTACATCTTGTTTATCAGACTTGCTTTAATTCAGCTTGGTCAGGTTCCAAGTGTTGAGGTGGAGATTAAAGGCAACTGAAGAATCCAATTAGCCGCCCAGTCTTCTTTAAGCCAAAAAATCAGGTCACAAACTAGATCAAAGTGAAATTATTTCTCGACAGCTCTGTTCATTAAGGGGAGGGTAGGAGCTCACACTGCTAAGCTGAGCTCATTACTGGGATTGGCATTTTAAATACAGTATCTCCCCCAAATTACAAGTTTCAGAGGTCGGAGGGAGAAACCGAGATTATCTTATGTGAAGTCTCTGTTTGGCTAATAGAAAACAGAAAGTCAAAGAATAAGCATATAACTTCTAGGAAAAGAATTAAACAAGGCCCTAATTTTCCCGGGCTGGAAAACCAAATCTGGAAACTGGAATTGGCAACAATCCCTCCCAACCAGAGAATTTCTCCTCCAGGGGATCTAGAGAGCTGAGAAATCTAAGTTTTCCAGGTGGCCCTATTCACCCATTTTCCTGAGAGCCCACCCCTTTCCCGGGCTCAGTGCAGCGGCAAGCGGCCCCCCCTGGCACCTCAGCCCAGGCTTCCCGCAGCCACGGGACTCAGGCAGCGGGTGAAGAGAAACCACTCACCACTTCTGGATTCTGGGTCCCAGGAGGAGTTGTTTCCAGCGGCAAAAGACTCCCCTTGGGCCTTTCTGCGTTTCTGTGGGCTCTTTTGAGGGGCCTGGAGAACAGAAGAGGAGGAGAATTAGGAAGGCCCTGATCAGATTCACTTCCCACAGGGAGGGTCAAATATGGCATTGCCGCGAGGACATTTAGAACCCGCGACTCTCCGTGAGAGACAGAAAAATTAGATTCAAGAGAGCTGTAACAGGACACATGCCCTCCTTCTGTGAGCACTGATTTTGAACAGAGCCAGGATATCTGCAGTAACAGTGGCCTTTTCCCCCATATCCTGTTCAGTTTGCAAAATTCTGCTAAGCTTCTCAGGCAACCAGGAACCTCTGGGTTAGAAAAGGGCATTTTGCAGCTCCTCCAGGCCACAAGGATGGGGGACACTGAATGTGGGCAAATTTCTCTGGGGGGCTTTGGGTGATGGTCACTTCCAGGATCTCTGACATCTGAACCACTAGGGAGACCCTTCCTCAAACTTCCCGGTCTCTCTGTTCCATCCAAGCAGGGCCTGAGAGCAAAGCCAGTTGTAGCTGGAGACCTGACACCCTCAAGTGAGGAAAAGATAAGAGAGGGTAAGGAAGACACAGGAGAGGGAGGGAAAACAGGAGGAGGGAGTCTGAAAGCTTTTTTTTTTTTTTTTAAAGATTTTATTTATTTATTTGAGAGAGAGAGAAGAACACAAGCAGGGGAGAGGGGCAGAGGGAGAGGGAGTCGACCCCCCCCCCCACTGAGCAGAGAGTCCAACATGGGGCTCCATCCCAGAACTTTTGGATCATGACCTGAGCCTAAGGCAGCCACTTCAGCTTAACTGACTGAGCCACCAGGCACCCTGGGAGTCTGAAAGCTTTAGTCGACATCTCCGGTTCAGGTCTTGCTGCCCCAAATTTCTAGCTGCTGCCTAACTAACCAACTCCCTCCTCCAGGTCTGAAAGCCTGGGCAACTTCATAATTTGGAGGCGCCCAAGGCCTAAAGTTTACTTTGGGGCTGCCTCCACCCAAGACCCCCACTAGGCTTTCCCTTTCTGCAGCCAGAAGCCTGTACTCTCAAGGGGGGAGGTTGGGAGCACACATTTCAAGGAACTCCTCCCACCCATTGGTAGGTAACTGTAGCCCAGAGGGATTCTCCTTGGATGATGCATTTGGAGCGGGAACAGGATCAGTCTGGTAGGTTTTGTTTTTCTTCTCTGAGTATTTCCCTCCCTGGGATTATGTCATGCTCCTACCCAGATCCTTCCACACCCGCCTATTCTCCATACCCTGGGGCCCACAACAGCACTGCCAGACTTCAAGAAAATACACCCTGGGTCCCACACAGATATCCTTAACGTGCCCCTCAACACGAAATGACCGCCCAATTGTTTTGTTTTGTTTTGTTTTGTTTTGTCAGTGGCCTAGAAAATCTGGTCGTTTCCCAAGGAGAAATGAGAGGACATGGGCCCACCGTGGAATATTGCACTAACGAGAGCCCAGACCCACTGATTTCCGTGGGAAGTCCGCTGGCCTCCAGTAAAGAAGCCCTGGTTCGGGAGGGCGCCCGCAGCAGCCCCTGACCCGCCTCGCAAAGAGGGGGTTCGCGTCAGGGGATCGCCCAGCCAGAGGCACACCCAGCCTGGTACTTGCTGAGCGCTGCCCCTGCACCGCACCGCGTCCTTGTTGTTGTCCTAACAGCCTGAGCTGAAATGGAAATCTGGCAAGATGAGAGCTGCCGCTGAGCAAACGTATGCCTTTGTCCCTCAGGGGGCCGGCCACCGTCCCGGACTGCTTGTCCCTGCACTGGTCACTCTCACTCGGCGGGCGGAGCCGCCGCCCGAGTACGGGAACCGAGGTGTCTGTGTCGCCGGGTGAGAGGTGCCAGTACAAGACCTTACAAGGTTTCCTGAGAGCCCCTGCCGCGAGGCCCTCGCCGGGTGGGGGTGCGGGGCGCTGGACCTGCCCCTGGGCGCGGACGCGCCGGCCCCGGGGGTGGAGGCGGGGGTCCCCCGTCCCAGCTGTTCTCTTGGCCCCGCAGCACACGGGACTCAAAATAGCAAGTTCACCCCGGGTCAGCCCTGTAAGAGCCGACCCTGCGCCCCACCCCAGTAAAGGCTCGGCCTACGCCTTTCGAGAACTGCTCCCGGGGCCCAGGGCCTCGGCCTCGCGGTCGCATTTCAACCCGGAGCGTACTCAGAGTGGGGCCTGCGGGTGCGCCGCTCAGCACCCTGCTGGGGAGGTGGGGAGGGTGCCGAGGAGACCTGAGCAGCCGCAAAGAGTGGGAGTGCTCGACTCTGCCCAAGGTGGGGGCCACCCGCAGCCGCGAGGGCTCCAGGCCCCCAGCCCCAGCCGCCCCCCAGTGCCTGGCCCGGCCTCCGAGGGCCACGGGCTCTGCAGACCTATGCGGGCAGCTCCGTGCGCTCCTCGGCCGGCGCCTTCTCCATGGCGCGCCCCTGAACCTGGCACAGAAGCCGCCCAATAGACACTTCGAACAATACGGGAGGGGAAAAAAGAGAGTGAAAGAAAGAAACCAGTTTGTCCGCGTGTGCTCTACCCGAGTCACTCTCAAAGTTTTCCTGGCTTCTCGTAAAGGTGGCCCGTAAAGGTGGCCAGGGCCGTTTACAGTAAGAGCAGAATAATGTTTGTGACTGTGCGACATAATTATCTCCAGATTTGCCTCTCCCCCGCTCCCAGCCACGGTTTTCACCAGCGAAAGCGGCTAATGCATTTGCACACATTAAACATCTTGAACGCATAATTACAGGCTGCAGACAGGCGGGACAATAAAATATCTCAGCTCGATATTTTTGGAAGCCTTTTGCGACCGTGCCTGGAATAAATAATCGCTTTCTATGTCCTCGGCCATCTAACTACAGCCACCGTTATTTCGGAACACCCCAGCTCCACCCCTGCCTGTGCTTTTGAGCGGTTTTTTTGGGGGGGGGCGGGGGACGGGCAGGAGGATGAGGCCACCTGGAGAGGTCTCCCAGGTCTCGGGCTCTGCAGCGGGTGGGGGTGCGCCTAGAATAAGGAGAAGAAAATAGGTTTGGAGACCCGGAGACCGCCTTCCTCATTAGAGGGCAGCGGGGCCTGGCCATCTAGGCCTCACAGCCTCTGTGCACCCTCCCCTCCCCATCTTCTCCCTACGCAAAGGTTTAAATAATTTGAAGAAGGTGCAGATTGTCAAATTCCCTCCTCACAACCCTGAGAAGAGCATCTCTAGTTTGATACCTGAGAAATGTGCTGGAAAAGAAAAGGCTTCCTACTGAAGCAGGAAGACCGGGAGGAGAAAGCTGGGAGTTCTCCCATGGAGGACTGGGACACCAGAACGTCCCTTGAGTCTTAGTTGCCTTAGTTGTCTGTAAAATGGAGATGATTATAACAACCACGGGACCTACTTCACAGGTCGTTATGAGGAAGCACTTAAAAAAAATTTTTTTATTGCCATATAACTTACATATAGCAAAGCATAAAAATCTTAAGCACCCAGCTCACTGGATTTTTATATGTGTATACACTTGTGTAACTACTACCCAGATCAAGATATAGAGCATTACTAGCCCCCAAAAGGCTCCATGAAGAAGTACTTTTAAAAACTAACTTTAGTTAGTGATAATATTACTGTCCCTAACTCAAGAAGTCAACACCTCTAGTCAAGTATGTGGTGCTTCCTGATACTTGGGGACAGGAATTGACAAACCAAATATACACATAGAAGATATTTACTATTCACACCATTACCAGGAGCTGTTGGAATGAATCTCTAGCCTAAAGGAGCATGTAGGGCCCTTGCACTCAGGCACTCAGGGGTTGAGGAAAAATCTACGATCAGGCTTTAATTCATTTTGAGACAATGGGGTTCTCTTGTTATGAAAGGCTGGGCTTTATTTACTGGGGTTGACATATTCATTTCCAGGTTAGGGTGACCCCAGCAAAGAAATACCCGAGATCCCCTCCCAGAGGATGGAAATCTGAGTGGATGACTACGAGGCTAAGGTCTAAGCTCTAGGGTGACTTATTTCAATGTCTCCCCAAATCCAAGCCTGGTTTGATGTGTGGAGGGAACTCCCCCAGAGGAATGTTTAGCCATGAGATAAACAGGGCACCCTATTTTCTGAAAAGTGTTACCCCAATGACCAACACATGAAATTGGTACACATTACAAATAATGTAAAAGAATTTACAGCAAGAAGTGAATTCTCCACCAGACCTTCTGACCCCAGTTCTCCTCAGAGGAAGCCATTGTTGATGGATCGCTTTTCTATCCTGCCAGCCCTTACATGCGCACCCCTCTTTTTTTAAAGCACACTGGGATTACTAAAAAAAAGCGGGGGGATGGCACCTGGCTGGTTCAGTTGGTAGAGCATGAGAATCTTGATCTCAGAGTCCTGAGTTCTAGCCCCTCCTTGGGGGGAGAGATTACTAAAAAATAGGTAATCCTCACTATCTAATGCCCTGGCCTTGAATTTTCTTCCTAAATAAATTCGCAAGACAATTCTTCACGATGACCGTATTGGCTCAGAAAGTTACGTTCAGACCTGGTGGTGTGTGGTCTGGCAGGGCGAAGGCCCACTATAGCCTGGGTTCTAGATCCTGACTTACCTCTCCCTGGCTTGTCAGCCTTCAAAATGATTTGCTAAATCAGCTGCACTATCATTACCAGCCATCCTCACCCTTTCTTGGGTAACCAGAACCATGCTGGGGAAAATAATCAAGGCACTGGCTATGACTTTGGACCTACAATTCTCTGCAGTCAGGGGAAATTGGAAGTGCCTCTTGGAATTTTTAACTCTTCTGTCTAGTAGCTGTAAAAATTGTGCTGGGGTCATTAGCCCACCCTGGGTGTCTTCCTCTGATCCTATTTCCTCAGTCTTCTTTGGAGCCCGATGGGATGGCCCTCATCCTGACTCCCATCCAGAGGAGGGAGGGCCCAGTGGGGCCCTCAGCGCCAGACCTTGGACCCGGCAGTAGAAGCCAGGAGACGTCAGAGGAAACGCGTTTACCACCTGGGCGACCTTGACTGCAGCCGATTAAAGTTTAATCCGAAGTGTGTACTCAGCCTAGCCATGTTATTTAAACACATCAAAGGTCATAAAGATTCCAAAGGCGTGAGCAGGTCCCGACGCGAGCCCGCGGGGAGCCAGCGTTTGATTCTGATGGATTTCCAGAGCCAGGATTTGGAGCGCGGGGCGGGGAGGGCGCCTTAAGAAAGACAGAAAAGGTTTTGCTTTCCCAATGGAACGCCGACTTCAAAAAGCGGCGGGGGAAACCGAGTCTCGGGCACCGGGAGCAGACAGCGCCGTTCAATTCCGATTAACTGGGAAGACATCTAGTGGGAAGACGTCGCAACTGCAGCGCGCCTGGCGAGCATCCTCGCCTCGGCCTCCGGCTACTTGACTGCCGCTGGATTAGGTTGGGGTGGGTGGACAGAAAAGAGGAGACCCTGTCTTCCTCGTTGCCCCTTCGAAACTTGCGACTGTCTCGAAAATCCCTACTCAGCGTCCGAGGCGCTATGTCCAACTCCGCTAGGAAAGGTCCAGCTCTCATTGGCTTTCCTCTCTCCAGGTTGGGGTCCTGGTCAGCTGATTAAGGCCTCAGGGGCCCAGGAACCCCGGATTTCCATCTAAATCTTCCTGGGGCTCCTGAACCCAGAGGGGGTGGAGTCCTGGAGAGACCACATATGGGTTCTCCTGAGTGACTTGGGAGACCAACAGACCACCACAAAATCCAGGTGAGGCTGGAGGCCATCCCACCCAAGAGTTGCCTTTGACCCCTAACCACCTGCAGGCTGCTGACGGCCAGACACATTGCAGAGCTATAGGAGCCCAGCTTCCCTGGGTGCGCAGGCCGTACTTTTGCCCATCTCTTTCATGGAGCTGTGGGATTTTGCCTGTCTGCTTCCTCTCACCGACTGTCTAGTTTCTGTGGAGGACTGGGTGTTCCCCCACAACCCTGCAAGAATGAACCCCGCATATGGAATGCTGTCTCTTACCTTAGCTCCCCCCCAAATGCCTGTTTAACCTGAAGGCAGGCAGAAAGATAGATGGGCTCTGTGCCATCTGCCTCACAGAGGCCAATTGCAATTCTCTGTTGGCCGACTTCACCTATTTAAAGCAGGGTCTCTCTCCTTGGGGCCTCCTGGCTGATCATTTGGGCTGGATCTACATTCTCCCCTCTTGTTCCATTTATTGTGGCATTATGTCATCTTACAGTTGTCAGGGAGGAAGAGCATTACCAGGATGCCTTCTGTATCATCAAGGGATACATACACACACATTTCAGTGTATGAATCCCAGGACTTTGTGGAGCCACAATTCGGCGCCCGCAGCAGGGGGGCTGTGGCTCCGCTGAGGCTTTCCAGACCCTGAGGTGGGGACTGCCGGGGACAGTGATGACTGCCAAGAATTGCCCTTTGTAGGAGGACCCCACCTTATGCTCAGTCCACAGCTGTCCCAAGTGGCCTCTCCACTCTTCCTCTTGCCCATCAAGTTCACTTCCCCACACCTACCCGCACTTGCGGCTTAGATCCTCCCTGATTCTCAAAGGAAGGCTCAGGGAACCTCATTTCTTTGGTTTTGTGTTCTCCTCCCCCAAACCTGAAAGTAACTGGAAACAGTAAATGAGATTATTCGAGGCAAATGCATCATAGTCCTTCACCAAGATGTTAGCCAACCCCATCATACACCAAAGTGCATCTCCAAAGGACTATAAGGCTTATGGTCCCTTCTGCCCTCCCTTCGGCATCACCTCACGGGTAGATGAATCTTGTTCTTCAGATGGGGAGGCTCCCTTAGGTTTTATTGAATCTGATACAGAGCATTGGAGCCCCAGTGGGTGGAAGGTGGGAGGAAGGACTGCAGCTGGATTAACCAGCTTTACTTTCAGGGAATTGAAAAACTGAGACTTTGATCCTGTAGCAAAGGAACCTGGGATCCAAGGGCCTGGAGCAGTTGGGATCCCACATGAGTTCAGTGGGCTGATGTGTATGCTTGGAACAAAGTTGGCCCCTCACTCCCCTGCACCGACATCATGACCCTGAAAACACCTTCCTACCCACCTGGCTAAGTCAGCACTGGACCCATGGCTGGATCCTATAGTCCCAGCCAGCCCCGCTCTGCTCTGCTCCCAGCTCAGGGCCCACGGGGACGTCTATTCCTCAGGGTGACAAACGAGTGTGCTTGCTCTCAGTGACATCAAATTACTTTGCACTAGCCAAGGGTCCCATGACCCGACATAACCCCACATTAGGTCCTAGAAATGTAAAGAAATATGGCCTTTTTAAAAGTGGTTGAGAGCATGTAATTGCTAGCAGGCTTGAGGGCTTGTCCCAAGTCTGGCCCACGACCTATGCTGGGGTAGCTGATACCAGCCAGAATTCCTTGCTTGGGCTCTCCCATGGGGAAAAGTTCACGCCCACATTTAATTCTGGTCAACAGTCGGTTTCTTAAAGCCCAGATTATTTTTGTTTAGTGAAAGAAATCAAATCACAGGAAGGAGGCTTGCAGCCCAAGAGCCCCCTCCTCACCAGCAGCGGCAGGGGGGGTGGGGTGGGGAGCCAGGCTTCAGAGAATTGGCTTCCTGAGAGAACAGATTTCTGCAGGGGTTTAAAAACACAGGCCTACTTTGGGCTGCTGTAGCTTGACTTTTTGTTGGGAATTATAGTTTCCTTGCTACTTGTTTTTTTGCCCTACCATCTCTCCCTTCCTCTTTGTCTCCCAGCTTTTCTTGGGGCATTTCTCTTCCTTCTCCCTCTTCCTCTGAATCTCCTCACTTCTGCAGTCCCCACCCTGACCCCCACCCAGACCCTAAAGCCCTGCTGAATTCCATCTTAGAGTCAGGAGACCAGGGACCCTCAAACGAGCTGCTGTGCCCAAAGCACCAGTAGGATTTGACCTTGCTAATGCCCCACAGTCTGCAGGGATGGGACTCATAACCAGCGCCTCCAGGGGCTTCTGCTCAGTACAGTTGGAGCTATCAGAGTTATATAAAGTCTGTGCACATAAATTCTCCTCTTGTTTAAATTACACATCCCTTATAAGTTTAGACAAATAGCTCTTTTCTAATACAATGAGTGGCTACTTTAGGGTATATTGTTAGTGCAAAAGCATACCAGAGCAAAGTGTCCCAGATATTTAAGAACTCCTCAAAAGAGAGAGAGAGAGATAACTAAGGAACCATAAACAATCTAAATGCAAAATAACCCAACACTCTGCCTCAGAAAGGATGATCAATATTCACTCGGAAGAATGGGGTTAGAACTTAAGGAGCTGCCTGGTATAGGGCTTGTCCAATTCAACAGATTACTATTTTGTAGTTTTGAATCCTTGCTTTCGAAAGTCGCCAAGGCTTCTAGTTAGATCACCCTTCATAATTTGCTGGGGAGAATCACACTCATTGTCAAGTAAGCCACTGAATTAAAGCCAAACAAACCACAATGTCTTTACTAATTTTTAAAAATCTTTTACTGCTGAGATTTTAGAATACATAGAATTTCTTCCTGAAAACTGTGGTTACTGAGATGAGCTATCAATCCAGTACAAATATTTCCTTCCTAGCTCAATCATTAGAAATCCCTTTCTGATTTCTACCAGGGAAGGAAGTGTGTTGAAATGGGAAATGGTCATTTTTCCAATAAGAAGGGATATAGGTTAACTTGGAACCCAGAAAGGACTGAGGCATGGTCTCTCACCAAATCCTACCCAGCAGTACAAATCTTCCATTAAAAGATAACAAAGTCATGGAAAACGGTAACATATGTCTCCTTCATGCATATATATTTTTGATAAAGAAGAGACATAAAATTTCAGGCAAACAAAATGCACTCACACTCCAAACCCTTTTTTGCCCAAATTTCTCCTGGGTGGACCCCCAAGTTCTTTCTAGATTGTAATCAGAACAACTCAGATTCAAACACACTGACCCCTTTCCCTGAGACATAGGAAGAATTCCTTTTTATTGAGCAATATTTCTCAACCTTGACATTTATCCTCAAAATCAAGGTGGGAGTGAAATGATTCGATGTCTGTGATTTACTTTAAAATTCTCCCGGAAAAAAAAGAAAAGGAAAGGAAAAAGGAGTGGCAGTGGATGATGAAACATGAAAGACAAAATGACAATTGTGGTTGAAACTAGGAATTGGGTATATAGGAGTTCATTATACTTTTGTGTGTGTGGAAAATTCTATAATAAAAAGATTTCTTAAAATGTTGTGTTAAGCAAAGGTGAAAAAAATTATCCCTGGCAGGGGTTTCGCATAAAAACTCAGTCCGTTGGGTAACACCTGGAGTTACCCATTTAATCTTCTTTTTCCACGAACGGAAAACGATCTTACTCCCCTTTCATTTCTCCGGCATCAGCCGGCCATCCTCAGGCTTTCTTTCCGGCAAGCTCCCTTTCCCAACCCATAAACTGAGCATCCAAACTCGAGGTTGGGGGCTGATTAGTGGAGCTTCCGTACTCGGCTCCCCTGACTAGAGTGTAAATACCCATAAAAACTAATATCAAAAGTTTTTATTGAGCTGCTTCGTTTCCCTGAGCGTAGGGCTGAGTGGGGGCTGGAGCAGCGGGACAAAGGAGCGGCGGCTGAGCCACGAGCAGCGTAGGCGCTCCTGATGGGCTCCGCGCGGGTCCCCAGAGCCAGCCAGAGTTTCTGGGGAGAACACCCGAACCAGGTAAATGCCAGTCGCCTTCCACTGGGGACAGGTGTATTTACAAAGCCCCGGGGGAGGGAATGGAGAGAGTGGTCGGAAAAATCAGAACGGGTAGGGAGACGCCAGCCACCCCAAAGTATGTCGCCAAGCTGGTCCAGCAGGAGGAAACAAGTTTTCCTCGGGACTCGGTATGCCTGTATTTCACCTACATGACGTTGGCTGTCCGCGTTCACTGTGTGCGTGCGCGCATTTGATGTGCGAATCTGTGTGCATATCAAGGCACACACATCGTTATGATTACAGCATTTAACGTGCCGGAAAAGTCTGAGCACACCTCTGCGTTCTCTGCTCCGTTCCCCAAGCTCGTGGCTGCGCTGGTGAGTTTCCTTCCCTCGCTTGCTCTGTGCGTTACGAATTCGCAATCCGGGTCGGGGACGTAGGAGTCTTCAGGGTTCGGAGCAGCGACCGACTCCCGCGGGCCCAGGCCTGACTGCCTGCCTGCGCCGGGTGTCTCCGCGAGAAAGCGGGGGCTCCGCGGGGCCAGGCTTACGTCCTAAACCCCTATTTCCTTCGAACGCTCGAATGTCTTCAGTGCATTTGTTGACATAATGAATCCACAGCCGGGCGCTGGTTTCCTGTTTTGTTGCGGGCGTGAGCATCAAGCTAGGATGGGGGTGGAGGCCGGCGGGTGGGACTTCTTTCGGGCAGTGGCAGGAGCAGACAGCGGCGGGGCCAGAGACCTCTCGCCCTTCTCGCGTCAACGCCGCCCGGAATTCTTCGGGCCCTCCCGCGCTCTCCCAGGGCCTTGGCCGAGTGACGGGGAGCTCACTCCCTGGGTGGCATGGGCCCCACGGTCCAGCGGGCCCCGTACCTCTGCTGCCAGCTGGGGACTGCGAGAAGGCGTTTCCTCCTTCCGGCTGAGAGATTTCTCTGAGTTCTCTCAGCTTCTAACGTGCTACCTCTTTTAAGCGAATGCTGAGTGTCCAGGTCCAGTCAAGAGCAGAGCGTTGGCACCGTCGGGGCGGGCGGCGTTCCCCTCACCATCACCACCACTACTGGCGGCATCACCCAGGCCTCGCTGAGCCCGAGGGAGGCCGGTCTCAGAGGCGGCAACGCTCCCTTCGCTCCAAGTTTGCGCCATCCGTGGGGAGTCTGGGCTCCGATGACTGGCACTGTGCAGAGGGAATTGCTCCTCCTGGGAGGCTGGGACCAGGGACTGGTTGTTCTAAAGGGGGAGGGAGGCTTTTCCTGCCCAGGGACTTTCTGGGGGAAACACTGCAGGGTAAGCTCTAGAACTGGGGTCCTCCCTGGTCTTCCGCTTTTGCCAGGCACTGTGTTCTGGTGGCCTTGAAGGCCCGGGGCTGGAAGGAACCCACCTGGAAGGAGAGCTGCTCCTCCAAAAACTTGCCCTCCTCAAAGTTCATAAGGTGAGGAGATCTTAAAGACAAGGTGGAGTCTACCACGTCCTCCAATTTTCACCGTGTTAGCATCTGGTCATCACAGTGCCAAGTGACTTCCCACAGTCCAAAACTATCCCTACATCATTGGGTCTTTTGCTGCCTCATTAATGCTTCAAATGCACAAAAATCTAGAGTGAAAGCTTGAGCAAGTGACTCAGGATGCACCATTTCTCTGCCTACTGGCCAGCTAAGTTTCTTCAGAACTTACCCTTCCTCCTTAAGCTTCTGCCCTGGTGCGGATGAGGGTGGGGAAGCCTCAAACCCCACCATGAACAGAGCAGCCCCACTTGTCTCTTTCCTAAGCGGTCCAGTCAACCACTGATTCTGAGATGCAGTTTGGTTTGGGTGTTTTTCCTTCTCTCTCTTTCTCTTTCTCAATTAACCAGCCTCAGCTCCTCAGCCATCGCCATTCCTTTGCCATTATCTCCGTGCCCCCCACCCTACTTGAGGTGGGAGAGAGAGGGTTAAGATGTTCTGCAAATGCAGCTCGTAAAGCTGCTTGGATACATTAGAAACACATGAATATCCTGAAATACAAAGTGTCTTTAAAATCAAGGGAGGAATGTTTATCCTAATGCTGGATGGATACAGAGAAACAGTGCCAGGGAGTAGTGCTGACAGCCTCCTCCAAGTTAAAGTGAGAGCAGGTAAATTTCATTTGCTAGTGAAAATCAAACTCTATTAAAACCTGGTTTCTTTTTGTCCTTTTCTCTTCCAACCCTGAAAGCCCAGGGCTCCATGACCCAGGCTGGCAGCAAATACTCCCCCTCCCAAAACACACACACACACACACACACACACACACACACACACACACACACACACACCCAACGTGTCTTTCTTCAGCGGGAGGTTCCAGGGCAGCCAAAGCCCCACAGGGCACCCTGGCCTGCACTAGGAGGTAAGAAGCCATGTCTGCCAAGGATCTGGCAAGAGAAAGGGTCTGGCAGCTCCTGGAACAAAGGCCAAGCCACTAAGCTGCTGTCCTCTGGGCTTGCCCATGTTGCCCACTCAGAGCCCACCTCTACCCCTGCCACCCTCTCGCTCAAAGGCCACCGCTGCCCGCAGATCCCAGTGGGTATCCTGACTTCATCAGTCTAGCCCCCAAGGGTCTGAGGATAAAATTGCCATCCCCAGGATTCAGGTTGATGGCACCTCCCTGCAATCCTGTAGGAATCCCTGAGCCTGGGAGACAAAAAAGCAGAGAGATGGCTCAGAGGGTTAGACCCAACTAGCTGCACGGGCAAGTGAATCTTGATCCCGCCTTGAGGAAAAGAGGAAAAGCACTGGGAGAGTCCATGCTTGCTTCCCAGGGCACACTCCCATTCTTCCCTGCCCTCCAACATTTCTTTTTTCCACAGAAAACCAGTTTGGTGGCTGCCTGGAGGGCTAAGAGGCTAAGAAATAGTATTAGGAACCAATAATGAATCTCTTATGTCCCTGGGCAAAGGACAAGAAGGGGAGGGGGGAGATTTTCTTGCTTCAAAGTGAGTAGAAATTCTAGAAACCGAGATCCAAAATTATTCACAGAGCTCATTCAAATTCTAGAAACTATCCCCACTGGTTGGTGGCTACACCTCAATATCTAACAGGACCTGCAGATTTAAAAACAGTGAAGGCACACCAGGATGCCATCGACTTGCCTGGTAAAAAAAAATCATTTCATATATATATCGAGATCCAAGACAAAAAAAGGGAACAAGCAGGCTGCCTCTCTCTAAGTAACTGTGTCTTGAGAGTGTTCATAAGTTGATAGAAAGAGATGGGGAACTAAGAAAATATCCAAATTACTTGATCACTAAAGATCCACCACAAAGCTCAATAAATAAATCAGAAGCCGCCAAGTTTCGGGAGCAAAACCTAATTCGAGATGCAACCCAAAGTCTTCCCCAAGCGCCGTCCCTCCCAGACAAACCTGCTTGTGGCTTCTCAGCAGACAAGATGAAATCTTGTCTCACCATTTTTGGTGAGGAGGGACCCAGTCGACTTTGGCAGTCCGTGGAGCTGGGGCCCTTCCTCTGCATGCAGGGCTCGGTCTCCGGTGAAGTGGGGAGAGGGAGGGAGGAATGTGGAGCTGGCCTTGGCCGCTGTGTGCACCAGCAGCTGCGCCATGGCTAGAGGTAAGCTGGCACAGGCGCCGGTTGGTGGGGGCTCCCTGTGCTGTGTTTTCGTTTTTCTGGGTCTGGCTGGAAAACAGAAGAGGCTCGAAGCCCGGGCCAAGACAGCAGGGTGGAGGCAGAGAAGAAGAGTCTGTAAACACCGCCCCAAAATCTCCAGGAAGGCAGGAAAAAAAAAAAAAAAGGCTGGGTAACCAAACAGAGCAAGAAAGAGTAATTCCAAAAGAAAAAGGAGTCAAGAGTGAGAGAACGGAGGTGAGCAGTGGGCCTTGCGGCAGCTGCCTAACTCTCTAGGCTTGCATGGCAGTTCTCACACTGGTTAGACTGCAACTTTCAACTTGACCTTGGCCTCTAGCCGTGTCTGACCCGTATGTAAAACAGCCCTCAAGTCCTCAGGAACTGGGGCCTCGAACCCTATCCTGTCTCTTTGTCACTGTGAGTTTTACAATGCCACTTGGAGGAAGGAAGGGGGGTGAATGGGGCCGGAAAGTAACACAAAAATCAAGTCCCAGCAGAGGCTAGTTCCTTAGTCTGCAAATGGCCATTCAAGGAGGAGGTAAACTGGAGGCAGATCAATATTTACCCGAAGCTACTAAAAAGGCAGGAGGGAAAGGGCACACTGTGTATATGTATATTGGGAGGGGGGTGTCATAGAAGGTTTTATTGGGCAACACTTACATTGGTCCCAGCAAACCCGGGGATCAAGGCAGATAAAAGCCAGAGCCCAGCCTCATTGGTCCAGACTCTGCAGGAAAACCAGGAGCCTTAGAGAGCAGATCAGGCCAGGGAATAGGGGCTGGAGATATTTGCAACGCCCTCAGCTTCTGGCTGAGTCTGCAAGCTAGGACGGAAGGGAAGGTCCACTCTTGGATGCTCATCAATCCACCTGGGATGAAAGGGAGTCCAGCGCTCTCCCCAAACCTGATGTTCCTGTAGAATACACCCACTTTCACTTTGAACGTATGTTCCCCTTCTGGGCATCTGACCAGCTCACAGCCTCCACAATCAGAAGTGGAAGTATGTAACCCCAAAGCAACAGGACCCACAGAATCCCTCACCAAAACATGGTGGCTGCTTGCCTCTTTCAGCACCAACACCCCACCGTGTTCTCAGGAAAGGGTCTGCATTTCCCAGATACAGAGGAAAGGCTTCTCCGGCTGGTTCTTGGACAGAGGAGGACTGGGCACCCTCAGCAGGCTGGAGACAGTGCTCTCCCCAGTCCTGCTTGGGGGGAAGGCATGAAGTGGTCCCATCGAGCCCCCTTCTCCCGTCCCAAAATGGAGTGAAATGGGGAGTGCCGGGGTGCCTGAAGAATGAGCTCCTGCCCAAGATCTATGAAACCTCATTAGGCCCCAGAAAGGGAACTCAAGTCCCAACCAGCACCCGGGGCTGTTCCTTTTAAACTTCCAGGACATGACAGCCTGGCTGGAGATGTAGGAGCACTGACTACTGCACACAGATTGCTCCAAAGTCTTTGGAGGAGGAAGAGTTGTTATTGGGGCAGAGTGGGAACAGTCTCTATACTAAGGGTGAGTGTGTGATCAAAGTACACTTGAATGTGTGTGCGTGTGTCAGTGTGGGTGTGAGGGAGTCGTTCTGACACCCTATGGGCCTAAGTGCAAGTGTTATGAAATTGCCCGCCAACACTGTAGACAGGAAAGCGGAGAGAGCTCCTAAACACAGTCCGAGTTTCCCAGTGGAATGTCCTGGGACCCATGAGCCAGGCGCATCCGTAAATGCCCCGCTGCGGTTCCCCTGGAAGGAGCCAAATCTTGACGCTCTTGAAGCCGAAAGCGCTAGTGTCCACGCTAGGGTCCCACTGCAGAAAGACTCGCGGATACCTGGAAAGAAAACAGCTTCAAAGGCCCCAAGAAACACCCAGCCTGGACTACGCCCCGTTTTCGGTACTATCCCATCCCCAACCGCCCGCAGATTTACCTGACCCACTCCCACTGCTTCAGGTCTCAACGCAACAGCGCGCCTCCGTCCCCTCCCCGCCTAACTCTGCTCTGGGCCCCACTGGGACAGAAGAAGGGAAGGGGAGCTGCGAGGAGGCCGCCCTTCTTTCCCTACCCTACCCGCCCAGTCCTCCGCCCCCACTCGTCCGCGTCCCCCGCCTCTCCCCTGGGTGAATGGTTCGCGGCCGCGCGGCGGGCGCTGGCGCTGGGGACGGCGCGGGCGGCGGCGGGGACCGCGGGTGCACAGCGCAGAGCCGGGGTTGGAGCCGCCCGCTTTGCATACGCCGTGGGCGGAGCGGGGGGGGGGCGGGCCAATGGGCGGCCGCCTGGCGCGACCCCGCGGGGCGCGATCCGCCCCCCTCGCTCGGGCCCCGGCCCCGCGCCGCGCGCTCTTCACTTCTTGGGGGCTTTTTAAAACAGCGCCACTGGGGTCTTCTCCATGCGGCTCGGGCTATGACAGCCTCCGTGCTCCTCCACCCCCGCTGGATCGAGCCCACCGTCATGTTTCTCTACGACAACGGCGGTGGCTTGGTGGCCGACGAACTCAACAAGAACATGGAAGGGGCGGCGGCGGCGGCGGCGGCGGCGGCGGCGGCGGCGGCGGCCGGGGCCGGGGGCGGGGGCTTCCCCCACCCGGCGGCCGCGGCCGCGGGGGGCAACTTCTCGGTGGCGGCGGCGGCCGCAGCCGCGGCGGCGGCCGCAGCCAACCAGTGCCGCAACCTGATGGCGCATCCGGCGCCCCTGGCGCCCGGCGCCGCGGCCGCCTACAACAGCGCGCCCGGGGAGGCGCCCCCGTCGGCCGCCGCCGCCGCCGCCGCCGCCGCGGCTGCTGCTGCAGCGGCGGCGGCGGCGTCGTCCTCAGGAGGGCCCGGCCCGGCGGGCCCGGCCGGCGCCGAGGCAGCCAAGCAGTGCAGTCCCTGCTCGGCGGCGGCGCAGAGCTCGTCGGGGCCCGCGGCGCTGCCCTACGGCTATTTCGGCAGCGGCTACTACCCGTGCGCCCGCATGGGCCCGCACCCGAACGCCATCAAGTCGTGCGCGCAGCCCGCCTCGGCCGCCGCGGCTGCCGCCGCCTTCGCGGACAAGTACATGGATACCGCCGGCCCGGCGGCCGAGGAGTTCAGCTCCCGCGCTAAGGAGTTCGCCTTCTACCACCAGGGCTACGCGCCCGGGCCTTACCATCACCATCAGCCTGTGCCTGGCTACCTGGATATGCCGGTGGTGCCCGGCCTCGGGGGCCCCGGCGAGTCGCGCCACGAGCCCCTGGGTCTTCCCATGGAAAGCTACCAGCCCTGGGCGCTGCCCAACGGCTGGAACGGCCAAATGTACTGCCCCAAAGAGCAGGCGCAGCCTCCCCACCTCTGGAAGTCCACTCTGCCCGGTAAATGGCGCCCCCTTCTTAACCCCGGTCCTCCGGCTCTGCTCCAGCTTCTCTGCCGCTCGCTCCCGGGTCACCCTCCTGGCCCTCTGCTCTCCCCCGCTGGCCTGTCCCGGGGGCGCTTCACCCCGGGGCTCCCGACCCCGGCTGGCTGGCGCGGTCCGCACTGCCCTTGAGTTGGCCTGGCTCCTGGCTCTTCCTGGGTGAGGGATGGCTGGGAAGAAGCTTGTGAGGACCCTGGCTGGCTCCCTTCTCCCGCTGCGCCCCGCCCTCCCCAGCCCTTGACATCGACTTAAGGATGGAAAATTGACCTGGAAACGGTTTCCCAAATTGCCCGTATTCATTCTCTCAAAAAAAAAAAAAAAAAAAATGGCTTCAGTGTAGCAGCATCAAGTGTTGGGGCTTGGGGTATACAGAGAGGAGTCAGGCATAGAAGTGTTGTCCCCTGATCCTGGCGCTAAGGTGTGGGCCGCTGGGCCAGGCGATCAAGAGAACCCAGGGTGCTGTGCGGACAATGTGGCCCGGTTGGGGTGGTCATTGGGGCCCTAGGCGATTTCATTTCGGTGCAGAACTAACCACCCTCCCCACCGACCCTCCAGGTTGTAGCGGAAGGCTGGATTGTGCAATGCGTGGCAAAGGGCAGCTGGGCGCTGCAAGGCGGGTGGCTCAGATCGAGCTGTCGCCTGTGTCTTAGCCTGGGTGTGATCCCTGTGTAACTTGCCTTCTTCCCTATCTTCCAGACGTGGTCTCTCATCCCTCAGACGCCGGCTCCTACAGGCGGGGGAGAAAGAAGCGCGTCCCTTACACCAAGGTGCAATTAAAAGAACTCGAACGGGAATATGCTACAAACAAATTCATTACCAAGGACAAACGGAGGCGGATATCAGCCACGACAAATCTCTCTGAGCGGCAGGTTACAATCTGGTTCCAGAATAGGAGGGTCAAAGAGAAAAAAGTCATCAACAAACTGAAGACCACTAGTTAATGGATTAAAAATGGAGCGAGAGGGCAACTTGAAGAAATGCTTCAGAACTGGTTGCTTTGCCCAGATAATGAACATAATGCTTAATAATAATAATTGAAGAATGGGAAAGAGAAAGAGAAAGACACTGGCATTTTGCTTTCCTAAGGGGGATCTCTTTCTCCTTGGTGGAATCTACAACTCTTTTAAAACTTTAAGAAAAGGTAAAGACTTCCAGTTCTCCCGCCAACCCCACCAGACCGTTAAATGACAAACTCTAGAGTCAAACGTCAGCCCCCAAATATGCAATTTCAGATAAGTTACACATTTACTGAAATCTTGTAAGTATTTATGTGACCATAATATTTTAGGATACTGTGTTATATGGTAATAATCCAAAAGTTGGTTACAAGATCTGTTTGTCCTTGGGTCGCCATTGCCATCTCCTTTGCATGTTAAGTGACTGCTCAGGTAAATCTTAGTGAAATTCCTACCATTGTTGTATATTCTGCAAAACATCTTATGTATAGATTTAGAAGGGGAGAGAGAAGAAGGTACTGAAATAATGATCTTGGGCAATTTACAATGAAGAAAGGGAGAGAAAGCTTTTCCAAGGATCATTTGTCTTGGTAGTAAATACAACCAGCTGAGCCTTTGAGGCTACAAGAACACCCCAGGTTGGGAATGTCCTTCTGACAATTTTAAATTGCTTATAACAAGCATATTTTGTGGCATTTGGATTATATTTTCTGCTTGACATAATTTACTTTCCAAAGAATTTAATAACTTTTTAAAAAATATTTAAAGCATCAGATGTTTCATAGAATTCCCTTTATCAGATCTCCTGAGAGGTCCACCCCGACATGGTGAACTTTGGTTTGAAGAGAATTCATGTTTCATTTAAATTGGTATTTCCAAATATTTACTAAACATTTTGCTAGAGAGTAATTTTGCTTTTTTATTTTTTAGAAAACTCAGAACGGAAATCCATTCCCCCCAAAACATTTAGATGTTTACATTCTATATTTTGATCTATTAGGGATTAGTATTTTTTCCTTGTTTATTGTGTTATAAGACTGCATAAGGAAGTTTAGGGATTCATCTTTACAGCACATTTTTAATCAAGCAGTTATTTCAACCAGCACATTCATTTTGTTCACATTCACTATAAAATGCTATCTTGTAAATAAAGACATTCAGCACACTGTGAAAATGTATTTGTGCACCTGCTTTCAAACATTTCTACTAAAAATAATAATTAAAAAGAACCTTAGACCTGTAGATAGTGATATAGAAGTATTAATTATGGTAATAAAATAGTCACTGCTATTAAAGCCTGAAGGAAATACTCGTTATTTTCCAAGCTAAATGTGCACTGCACAGGAAGAAAAGGAGCGGATTTGTCCTATATAAACCAAGGATCATTCTATTCTATTATTATTCAGCCTTTTTTTTCACTACAAATTTTTTTAAAAAAGGAGAAATCCTTCATAACTAAAATCTTAAAAATTTGGATAAGTGCTTCAGGAGAGTTAAAGTGTTAAGCATTCTGAAAAGGAGAAAGAAGAAAGGAGGAAGGGATAGTATAAATTCCCAGGCTCATTGTGGAAAATGAAAACCAGTTGTTTAGTATCAGTGATGCCCAGGCTGTAGTATTTTAAAATCTGCTATTGGGTCTGCATGTGTCTGAAAGGGCAGGTTTTGATATTTGTTGAAATGACAGGACTAGGAAAGGCCTTAAACCTTGACCTTGACGAAAAAAGACAATTTGTGACCTTGACTTTTGACAGCTCATGAATTGGCCTCGGCTGGATTAGTAGATCAAGGGCGCCACCTCGCGTTGACAAGCTTCCTTGTAATTCTTCAGCTTCAAGGGAATCAAAAGGTCTTACCTCCTTGACTCCTTGTTTTAGAGATTTAGTACTCATTTCTTTGGCTCCAGATGGAACAAATTTGAATATATGTAAGTTATACATGTGCCTGTATATATGTGAATATATATTATATATGTGTATACATGTATACTTTGCATATTGGTGCTCGTGTGTGCTTGTATATATATTTGTAGAATCTGTACAGATATAGTATCACTAATTACTGATGATCCAAGATGTTGTAATTTAAGGTGATTTCTAGAGTTGAGGTACAAAATGTACTTTACATGATGAAGTTTTGCTCCTTTTCTTTAATGGCCAAGTTTGATTTGTCTTCACAGTGCTTGTTCTGCCTCAGATTTCTGCAGATCTGCTTTAAAGCTGTACATTTTTGTTACAGTCTAAAAGGTGTTCTTAAATAACCATTCTTTCCTGGCCCTCACCCTCCAAGGTGGTCTACCATCCTAATTAGAGCTATAGGGGAGTCTATACGGCAAATAAAAAGTTTCAGATGCCTTGCTAGCTCTAGAGTTCTAGAGTTACATTTCAGAAATTCAAAGAAACTCACCTCTTAAGAGGTCAGTATGGAGAGCTTAAAGATCTCATAGCTAGAAAATGACCATAATATGGATGCAGAAGGAGAGTTATCCTGGATAGCTCAGAGCCAAGTGCTGCTCCTGGGTGGTGCGTGCAATCTTATACCGGAGCTTGTGAGGCTGCCATTTGATTTGTGGAAGAAATAGATACATATAGTATTAACAATCACCATCAAAACTGTAATAAATATTATATCTACTACTTACTGACCCCCAACAACACCTTAGTTGCTGTGTTTAGAGTCATAAATAATACATATGTATGTTTTATATTTAATATACACATAGGGTAATGTGTTTTTGTCAAATCCATGCTATGCATGTATATATATGTTGGTGGAACCAGGAGCCTTAGGATGCAGAATTTTGAGATGAGGTCAATTTTATCTTTGTGTTAGAGGAAAGTAATTGTGACTCAAAAAACCATATTTATTATTTTATGGAAAGAAATACTGGTTGGTTAGAAACCTGGCTGACGGAAACCTCCCCGACCTGAAGACTTAGAGCTTCTTTATAGGTGGAGAATTATACAATCTCTAAAGCTGTCTCAGAAACAGCATGGTCTTGAAAACATACATATGGAATGGTCTTGTGAAGTGCAATCCAATTTTGCTGTCCTGAAAGTGGATTTTCACTCCACTTGTGGAAACAAATGAAAATGATGCTTCAGATCAAGCTCCCCACATTGTGTGCCCCAGCACTCCCTTTCTAAATGAGCTGCCATCAAGCCAAAGTAACTTTCTCCCCAAATGTTTAAAGTGGTGGAAAATCCCCTCAAAGCTGGATCATACTGTGTGTTTACGGAACAGCTCCAAAGGGGACTCTTCTGTTGACGGGGGATATTTTTCTTTAGATGTAAGAAATATTCTGAGCTTCAGGCCTAGGAAGGAGGCCAACAGCAGCTCTGCAGCCGGAATACCGCCCCTTCCACAACCCATCGCAGGAACTCTGGGTAAAGTAGTAATTTTCTTTTTTTTTTTTTCTCTCTTCAATTTTTGAAACTAATGACAGAAGACATGTCAGGGGTTTCTTGTGGGGTTTTTTTCCCCCTGTTCTAAAATGGTTGTTGATAATGTCGATCTTACCTAACTCCCCTCTTATTTAAAATTCCCATGGATCTACCAGATAACCTGAGGCAAGCATGGATTATGAAGGCTCCCTAATGCCCAAATAGCAATTAGCCTAAACCTTTAGAAAAAAAGATACCCAGGAGGACTCCAGCCACCATATAAGAATAATAACACCGGACACCAGGGACAGTGTTGTTGAATAGCTGAGTCAAATTTCTTTTTCCTAAAAGGGAAACCTTTTCTGAACAAGACATTGTAAATATGGAAACAGCTAGACACCGTTTTCATCTATTAAATTTGCAAAGATTTTTAATCCTGTAATGGCCTACCATTTTAAAAATTGTAAATGTGGGACTTTAAAAAAAAACACTTTTCCCATATGCTCTTAATTCTGTCAAATTTATTAAGGTATTTGAAGTGGATGATTGTAAAATGTCACTTTGCATTTAACTACTATTTATACCTGATGCAGAACTGAAACCATCCGCTTAAATTGTTTAAAAAAAAGAGAAGCGATGATTTTTAAAGAAAGGGAGGGAAGAAAATTATTCTTTAAAAAAAAACCTAATTGAAGTGTTTTCTTAAAAATTCACGAGGCAGTGAAATTCAGCGGAGGGTGATACGAATGTGTGCGGGTAGTCAATGACAAAGATTTCACCGTATAATATATGTGCAGATTACACCCCGCTGCGTGGGCTTGGAGGGCTCGGTGAAGATGCGGCGTCTCGCTTCCTCTCTACGAATTCCGGAGTTTCGGAGCGGAGACTATCGCTGTCCCGGACTGCTAAGCCCCAGACCTGGTGGGTTGAGAGGCGCCCTTCCGGATTTGCGGACCTCTACTCGAGAGACTCTAGGGGCTTCCTGATTTATGCGCATTCCTTTAAAGTTGATCGAATGCGTGTCAGCAGCCCAAGACCTGGAGAATCAGAGAAATGTGCAGCGAGTAGCTCACATCCCATTTTTCATAAGCAGTGATGTAGCGTTATCCAAGCGGTCTGGGGAGATTTATGCCTAGGTTTTAGGACCCGCACACAATAATTAAGTTTTCAACTGCTAGGCCGCCGAGTAAATAACAGCCGGCTTCACTCTTTATGAAAACACCCACTTTCTGATCGGCTGCTTCAAGCCCCGCACATCTACCTAGCGCCGCCGAATGCCTGCGAGGTGTTTGCTATTTTTAATTTGATTTTAAAGGGAAGAGAAAAGACGCCGGCACGGAAAAATCCCTCCACCAAAGCAGCTAAGGCCTTGTCACAGTTGACTTCATTTCTTCCCGGCTCCGTCGCGCCGCTGAAGGCTGGATGCCCCGGGCAGAAAGCATTACAACGGCTTCTCCGAGATGCTCGACCCTTCGCGGGCGGCGGTGCGCGTCGCGGGGCTCGCCCCGAGTGCGGGGCCTTGGACTAGCAGGAGAAGCGCTGCTGCGGACTCCCAGCGCCTGCTCCCGGGGGGCAGAGGCGATGCTCGAAATCCTCCATGCTTCTAAAGGAACCCTCTACTCAAAATGGAGGCTCAAACCCTTCCAAAGCCGGCCTTGCTCGGAAGGCTTGTGTGTGGAAGGAGGAGTGCCGCAGAGCGTTTGGCTGAGGTCAAGGCGCCGGACCCCCAGGCCCGCGCCAGGCGGACTCTGGAGGGCCCGGCTGGGCATCCGCGCCGGGGAGTCGCCCCGCAGCTGCAGGCTGACGTCACGGTCGCCCGAGAGCGGGCCTTCGCTGGCCTCTCTAGGCGTTATTTGATGAGGACAAGCCGATTCAAACGAATGTTTTGTGCGGGTGCCCGCTTCTCCGCCCCGCCCCGCCCTCCCCAAGAGAATAATCGGGTATTTAATCTCTCCCGGTCTTAATTCTTGGCAGCATGGAAGGTGGTTTGCACGGGAAATAAAACTTGACAGGAGCATTTTCTCCAAAAGGGGTTCTGAGACGGACTGAAAAGAAACCAGTGTTTTTCTCTCCCAAATACTTCCGCTTTCTGAGCCCCGGCCCGAGGGGTGGGGTGACATCCGAGGGACCAGAGAGCGAGCTGGGCACGCAGGACCACGCGGTGCACCCGAACCGGGGCGCTCCGGGCAGCCCCGGGTCTCCGCCTGGGCCTGGGCCGGGAAGCAGCCTCGGGCCTCGCTGCGCCCAGCGCCTCTGTGGCTCGGCTCCGCCCGGCCATAGGGCCGGCGCCGCCCGCAACCTGAAGCCAGGACCCCGCTTCCAGGAAGCTGGCACCCAAAGTAATACCCTGGCATTGGCTACAGGCGACTGGGGTCAAATGAGAGAAGGAGGCGCTGGGGAGGGTCTTGGACCGCTTGGCTTTAGCCCTGAGCCTTTTAGCTAAGGGGAATTGGGGACCAGAGCTCGCAAAGGAGGTGGTGAGAGCACTGCTGGGGGCTTTGTTTCGGCTGCGGGTCTGCAGCTATTGCACAAAATGGAGGGGGGCGTGGGGGTGAGCGGCGAAGCTTGCGTGGGTTGTCCGGGCTGCTATTGGGTGGGAGAAGCTGGAGACAGCAGAATCCCCCTCCCGGCAGCTCAGAGAGCGCCCTCCCCTCGCGCCGCAAAGGTCAAGTCCTCCGCACCGTGGCTGCCTCCACAGTCAGGCCCGCGGCGGACGCAGGAAGGCGCAGGACCCACACTTGGCCGGCTGCATGCAGGTTCTGATAGCCCGGGCTCTCGGACTGGAGGCAGCGGTCCTTTCCTGGCTTCCAACTTTGTCGCTCCCAGCCCGACTGAAAAGGAGTTCCGCAGCCAGGGTTGGCCCAGGCTATGTCCCCGTCGAGTCCTGCAAGAGCGGGTCCAGGAGACTTCGGAGCCCGCGGAGGCCTAGCCCCGAAGAGAGGCAGAGCCTGCAAGCTCAGCAGAGCGGATGTGGCTGGATCCGAGCTCTGGGCTCCGGCAGAAACAAGGGACCCGCAGGGCCTATGGGCCAGCAGGGCCAGGAATAGGATAGGGGAGCAAGGACCCTGCTGGGAACCTCTCTTAAGGTCCTTGAGTCCAGGTCTGCTCTTTCAAGTGCAAGCTGATGCTTTGTGCACTTTGACGCTCTTCTCCTGCTTAAAATCTGGGCCAAGAAGTGAGGTGCACTCTGCCAAAGGTAAAAATCCCTGACTCCGGAGGGGGCCTCCAAACCCATTCACTGTGTTCTGGCCGGGTGGGAGCCCCTGCCCTCTGCCCATAGCTTGCCTGCAGCAGGTCACACATCAGGCCCAATGATAAACAAATAACTTTCATGGGGTCTGCCCTGAGCTTATTGCCCCAGGTGAATCAAAGAGGCCCTACAAAGGATTTCATCTTGTTTTCTCCCCCCGCCCCCACAAAAGACAGAAAAGCTGGGCTTTATCCCTAGAGCTGCACGGGTGGAGCAGGGTCTTGAGGGGACACTAGCTGGAGGAATTGTGCATGGATAGGTGTCATCACAGAACTGCCTGGAAGGGCACGTAGGGGAGACCCCTAGGGCAGGGCTGGATGGGCATGGCCTCGCTCTTTTCAAGTCTGGAATGTGAGCCATGGATCGCAGCCCGAGTAGAAACAGAGGAGCCTGGGGGAACTGCCCTAAGAGGCAGCTGGAGCTTGGGGCATGGAGGCTTCCTGCGAGCCACAGCTGAGGGCCAGGGCTGCCCTTCTGGTTGGGCCGCCCTCTTTTGTCCTCTTTATTGCAGATACCCTCAGCTGGAGAAACCCGTTTGAGCCGAAGTTTCAGGGAGAATGGACAGCAGATGCCGAGAGCCAGGGCTTCGTCCTTTAAAGTTGCCCCTGCTCCATTTGTTCCCATTTGATAAGGGGGGGGATTTTTTTTATAATGAATCTACAATAATAAAAATAAAAATATTTCTTCTCAAAGGAAGTAACTCTCTCCCATCAGTTTGGGACCCACTAAACTAAATATAACCAGATCGCTTGAGTGTCTAAAACCCTCAACTGAGCCCTATGCCCCACTCTTCAGTAGCCAGGGGGAGGATGTGGACTTCTTCAGATGTTTAGGGGCCTTGGAGGATTGAATCTGTGAGTCAGATGAGAACCAACCATAAGGTCAAGTTCAAGGCATTACCTGTTCCTGTGCTATAGGGAAGTGTAGAGGAGCTTGTGGACAGGAGGGTGCCTTGCCAAGCCAAGGGGATAATAAGTTAACCTCTGCCTCCACCTAGTAGTGAAGAGAGGGTCTCCTAATATGTCATTATAGCCTCAGTGCCACCTGTGGACAGTGCCTGGAAATGTGATAGACTGGCCGTGATCTGCCGATAGACTGTTCCCTGAGAACAAATACTGGAGATGTCTTGGCCTCTCTCAAACAACCCATTACCCAGAATCACCATGGAGGACAGATGCACCTCCAGATACCTCCCACCTGGAAGGAGACAGCCCCCAAATAAAAGCCTGTCCTCCAACCCTAGGAAAGACTCAGTGGCTATTTTTATCTTGGGCCACCAGTTGCCTTTTGCACCTGTGTGCAGTATGGTCACTGGGGTTGAAATAGTCTTCTATGGAGCTTTCTAGAAATAGGTGTGACATTTAGGGACTGAAGTTGCTAGGGGCTCAGTCCAACAAGAATAGGCAAAAAAAAAAAAAAAAAAAAAATTGGCGCCCTAAGTGATCCATAGATAAAAGACTATAGATTTTTGCAAGTGAGTTTTGGTTTGTCCAGTGAGTCTGACCCCTCCCAGGCTGGCTGCCATCCAGGAGCTAGGTCCCAAGAAGAGAAGAAGGGAGTATTGGGGAGAGAGAGAGAGAGAGAAAAAGGACATGGTAGAGCCTTGGGATGGAGTGTTCAGAAGAATGAGGTAAGAGATCGAGTTCCTGGTGGAGGCCTAAACTGGCTGGGGCGGTGGGGGGGGGGGCGGTCCAGGAACCTAACAGTCCTCCTTCTCTGTGCTTGAGGACTGGGTGCCCTCAGTTCTTGCTCAGCCTAGGAGGGGTATCAGAAAAGGCAGGAGGCTGCAGAAGGGGAGACTCTGCTGGAAAGAGGAGGACGGGGAGACAGGTGAGCAGGGGCTGCAGGGAGACAGGATCAGCTAAGGAGGGAATGTGGTGAGCGCACAGCCTGGTGTTGGCATTCACACTATTGACTATATGCACAACAGTCAAGAGGCTGCAAGTGCAGGCATTGGGGACTTCAGATTCTCAGATTTGGGGGTCAATGAGCCGGTCCCAGTGCCCAAGCTGGCACCAAGGAGAAAAGAGGGCAGCCCAGCAGCGGTGCCACATGGGGTTTGGAACCCAGAGTCTGGAGTTACTCCCTGCCCACTGCTCTGTTTCTGCCTTGGAGTGAGCAGGTGTTAAGCTGCCTATCAAGTGACAGTCCTTTCAGCTCATGCCCCTCAAATGACTGCGCTGGAAACGCCCCCAGCGTGACAACCCCCGGTGGAAAAGCCTCACGTTGCCCTGGCGTGCACTGACTGCACCAAGGCTACCCCGCCTGGGCACCGCCAGCAGGCACCCTTCGGCTACCGAAAGAAGTAGAGGCGGCAGTACTGGGCAGAGGCACCTGGACGCAATTTATTCCAGTATCTTGCCCGGGAAGGTGGGTGGAGCGCAGCACACAGGAATCATCCCCACCAGGGCCCACTCAGCCCCAGCAAGGAGGATCCAGGAGGTACTGCCGAGCCCCTCAAACTCCCTCCTCCCCCATTTAGGGCCAAATCAAACAGAGCCTTGCAAAGGCTTGGTCTGCTTTGCTGAGCAAATCGCCTCGTTAGCCGTTTCCGCTTGACAGGGCGGGCTTGGGAGCCATCCTTCTCTCCGGGTGGCCATCTCCAAACACTGCTTGGGGAGTGAAAGGGCCTGGCCCTGCAAGGGCTGCCTAGACCTTGAAGTTTGGAAAAACAACAAGAAGAGATTGAAAAGGCTCCCTCCCTTCTCCACAGACACACACGCACCGTCAGGCCGCCGCCACTTCCTGCCTTTGTTTTTCTTCCTCCAGAACATTTTTGGCCTTTTGCATTAGCTGCCGTGGGGTTCTGGGTTGAGGATAAAAGGAAAGACATGCTGGAGACTGTTTTCTGGAGATGGCCCCGCACCGTGGAGCTCCTGAGAAAGGACAGTTCACAGGCAACCAGCCGCCAAGGCCAATGTCCTAGCCTTGCCCACACAATCTCTTCAAGAAATACAACTCGGACGTGGCTTTCCAGGGTGGCCTTAGCACCCGTCAGGTCTTCCCCTGAGCCGGGCGGGCTCCCTTCAGCTGCTGGGCCTCCTGCAAAGCGGAAGAGTCAGTTAGGCTCAGAGCAAAGTCAAAACCCAGGAGCTGCAGTTCTGCCTCCCCAGCTTCCCCAGATTTGATCTGATCCTCAGATCTGTGACCACCCCCAACTACACACCCCCCATGCAAACCTTCACTCTGCCAGTGTATTCCGGGCAAGAGGGCCAGGAGCAGATAAAGCTGGGAACAGTGCAAAGCCTTGGGGATGGGAGCACCCCCTCCTGTCTCTGCTGGGGGAAGGAAAGCATTAGCCACTCCAGGCGTTTTCTCTTCTCCTGCCATCAAAAGCCTTTCCCTTCATCCATCTTCACCGCAGCACCCCCACACACCCTCTTCCAGGCTGCGTGCCCCTCCTGGCACCCCGCATTGGTACAGCCTTCTGAACTACCCTGCTGATCGCTTTGGGACAGACTTCCTCCACCCTAGCCTTTCCTCAGAAATTTGTCTTTGTCTCCTGCAGACACCCATGGGATTCAGTCTTGCTGGCACCCCCTCGGCTTGGCTTTCAAGGACATGGGAGGCATTGATCATGCAGAACAGCATATACCCCCATACTGACCTTTCTGCCGGGACCCCCTCTCCCTGGCACCTAGGGGGAAACCGATCTAATTAGGAGAGGGGCTGCGTGCAGCTGGGGGAGGCAGCCTGGCGTCCCCCGCGGGCGGGCCACCGCAGCCGGTCTGCTCAGGCACAAGCTGAAGTTGACTGCCAAAACTGCTATAAAACCCCAGGTCTGTCTAGAACTGTTTTCGGTTCTCCTAGACGCCCCCGGGTTCAATTATAGTCTTAAAAGCCCTAATACAAGTGCAAGAATTTGTTTGCCTTCACCCAGGGGAGGGGCAAGCCCCGAAATGGTGGCGCCTTTGTTATGGCAAAGTCACTGAAACCCCTCAAGCATTCCTTTTGTTCGAGGGTCGGGGTGGCGGGGACTGGGTGGGCTGCCCGGAGATAGTTTGGGAGAGCCAAAATCAAGCCAGGAAACAGCTCAGATACTACTGTTCGCAAACCTCTCCTTCTCCCTTTTATATTCTGTCTGCAAGAAAGAGATGCTGTGGAGAAATAAATATTTTGCCTTGTTGGTCACTGCTGGAAATCGAAGTTTTTTCGCTGCAGGGCAATCCCGTAACTGTGATTCCCACCTTTAGGAGGTCTCAGGCTGCCCTTCCCCAGCAGCCTTCCTTCCCACCAGACCTTCTCACCCACACCGCTGATGCCCTCTGCACAAGCCACGGTGGACAAATAGGTCAAGCTGAAGATGCACAAATAATTTCAAGTTCAACTCTCAGGGATTCGAGGGGTATGAAAATTCTTGAAGCAAATCCTGAATAAAAAGTTCATTAAACCAATGTGCTCAAGTAGTTTGATTTGTGATAAGCAACCCTTGTAAAGGAAGGGGGTAGGAGACACATAAACATTAATGCTAATAAATTAGTTTACTCCACTGCAGAGTAATTACTTGATATTATTGATATTTACAGCAGGTATTCAAACACAATGGTGGGCCATCATTTGGAGAAAATACATAATGAGAATAGTTCTTTTCCAGTGCAATACATGATTAGATTTGTTATTGAGTCAGTTACAGTCAGCTCAGCAATAAATAAATAAATCGATGTTGACACTTAAATACCAAAGATCTTAGAGTTTATACTCTAAATCTCCCCAAGATATATAAATACCTTCAGCTATTTCCTGGATGGGGAAAGGGAAAAGGTTATCCTTTTTCATTTTCCGACTTTCCTTCAGCGACATCCAGCTCCTTCCAAGAAGATAGGTGTGGGGAGGCCTCTGGGCCGCCCCCCGCCCCCAGTCCCCGGTCCTGCCTAGCTGCTCTATGCACTCTTCTTTCACTTCTCCCCAACGTTGATCATTCAGTCCTGCAGGATGGCAAGCACTTTTCACCCTCGTAATTTTTTTCTTTCCTTTTCCCAAGAAAGCTAGACTCCTACTAGCAGCTATGACCCCTGCTTCTGTCTTTGGCTCAAACCTAGCCTTTTCAGGGCGTTCTCGTCACCCACGGTGCCAGGAGTTTGGGAAGCATGGCTCTTTTCTTTAGCATTGTGTTCCTTCTGTGGGATGCGTAGCAGAAAAGGCGCCGAGCCTTCTGAGTTTCTTTCTGCTTGCACATCACTGGCTCTCACGCTTTGCAAGGAAGGAGAGGAGGCGTGTTACCCCTTTCTCAGCCACAGCTCCCTGGCCCTCGTCTCCTTCCTCCTGACTGCCCTCACTCTCCTTCAGCTCTGCAGCTCTGCGGGCAGCCTGGTGGGCCCCCGGAAGGTGCAGCATACCCAGGAAGGGCTCCTCGGATGTCAGCGCCTCTAAGCAGCCCAAGGCTCGCCTCAACTGCGTGGTTTCCCGAGTCCTCAGCTCCAGAAGACCAGGCGGGCGTGCACAGTGGCGCAGCCCCCACGCGTCTGGCTCCGCCGAGTGACTCCGACCCCCGGCAGGCAGCGAGGAGGAAGGGGTTTCTTCAAGGGCAAGGGGTGGAGTGAGGAGGCCGGCGGGGAGGATGAAGTGGAGGTGGATCCCGGGTAAGACGAAGGCCCTTCCGGGACCTGCAGATGCCTGACAAACCGCGGGGGAAGCCGCCCTGGTTGTTGGCGGTTTAGGGACGGAAGGCACTAAAGCGCTTCGGAAGTGACCATGAATGCGAGCGTGTAATCAAGTCACCGTGCAAATCGGGCAAGCCACGAGGCAGGCACATCCACGGCTGCGAACCCTGGCCCCGAAGGGGTCCGGCCAGAGTCGGAGACAGAGGTGGTTCCCAGAGCAAGCCTGTGGGAGGGGGATAGCGAAGGAGGTGCGAACGCGAGCCTCCAGGAGAATAGATTCCAGGACCGCGCACCGGCCACGCAGCGACGAGCTCCCACCCGGCCACCCCCAGTCTGGGGCATCCCTCACCCGGGGAGTGATGGGTGGCAGGAGTTGAGCTCTCTCACCGCCCTCGGCGCACTTGAGGGCCAGGACCGTGCCGCTGAGCACAAGCGAGTGGCATGGGGCGCACCTCAGCCTCGCCGCGCGCCGGGAGGCCCCCCAGCCAACATGAGTTACACCGGCGATTACGTGCTTTCGGTGAGAACACCGAGTGACGATCTGTTGCTTCCCCTGAGGTGGCTACAAAGAAAGGAAGCCGGGGGGGGGGGGGGGGAGGAAAGGGAAAAAAAAAAAGGCCCAGAACAGCTTGCAGCTTGTCAATTTCAACATCGGGTCACATGACCAGCACCTCCCTGCTAAGGATGGGGATAGATTTCCACGTCAGCTTACGTCTCCAAATTTCTACTTCACGGATCCGCTTCAAAGAGGCAGCTGCAGTGGAGAATCATGTTAAGCTCGGCTACTGCGGAGAGCCCAACGTAGCCCAATGATGGATTTTGATGAGCGTGGTCCCTGCTCCTCTAACATGTATTTGCCAAGTTGTACTTACTACGTCTCGGGTCCAGATTTCTCCAGCCTCCCTTCTTTTCTGCCCCAGACCCCGTCTTCGCGCCCAATGACATACTCCTACTCTTCCAACCTGCCCCAGGTCCAACCCGTACGCGAAGTGACCTTCAGAGAGTACGCCATTGAGCCCGCCACTAAATGGCACCCCCGCGGCAATCTGGCTCACTGCTACTCCGCGGAGGAGCTCGTGCACAGAGACTGCCTGCAGGCGCCCAGCGCGGCCGGCGTGCCTGGCGACGTGCTGGCCAAGAGCTCGGCCAACGTCTACCACCACCCCACCCCCGCCGTCTCGTCCAATTTCTATAGCACCGTGGGCAGGAACGGCGTCCTGCCACAGGCTTTCGACCAGTTTTTCGAGACGGCCTACGGCACCCCGGAAAACCTCGCCTCCTCCGACTACCCCGGGGACAAGAGCGCCGAGAAGGGGCCCCCAGCGGCCGCAGCGACCTCCGCGGCGGCGGCGGCGGCGGCGGCGGCGGCAGCGGCCACGGGCACGGGCACGCCCGCAACTTCAAGTTCGGACGGTGGCGGCGGCGGCTGCCGGGAGGCGGCGGCGGCGGAGGAGAAGGAGCGGCGACGGCGCCCTGAGAGCAGCAGCAGCCCTGAGTCGTCTTCCGGCCACACTGAGGACAAGGCCGGCGGCTCCAGTACGTATAAAGGCAGCGCCCTGCGCTTTATGAAAGGGGAGTTGGAAATCTAGCGCAGCACCGCTGTTAAATTTTTATATGCTGTTTTATAAGCATATAAGGTTTATGAAGGGCCTTTAGGTTTCCCCCAACAAAACTTTGTTATAAAAGGCGGGATCACGTGGCGAGTGCTGAAATTGGCCGTGAAATACCCACCGGCCAAGGCATGCCTGCAAAAAAAAAAAAAAAAAAAAAAAAAAAAATCAAAAAAAAAAAACCACACACACAACTCCCTTTTTCCCTTTTTTCCCTTCTCAGTCCCAAGCCCAGCAGCTCGACCCCGCTCGGGGCCAGCTCGGGCTGGGGAGCCGGAGGTGGGCGCCTGTAAATTCCCCCTGCAAGGGCTCCGGGAGCCTTTGATAGCGAGGTAATCCGGAGATTTTTATAAAAGCCATGTGTTGCGCCGGGACTCCAGTCCCGGCCGGGATTCAAAGGCGTCGCTGTTTAACGATGGCGCTAGGAGCGTGTTTAACAGATAAAATAGCCCGCTTAGCTCGAGCAATATATTAAAAGAAACAAATTAAGCCAAAGTTGGCCTTTTTATCCAAAGGAAGCCATTTTCCTCTGGCGCGGTCGCAATTATGTGCCGCCTTCTGTCCCACTGCATGTTACTCACAATTGTTATTCATTCTGTCAAAAGCGGGTTTTTTTTTTCCTCTCCGTCCTGTGAAGTTTTATTGAAAAGGGGGGCAAGTCGAGCCTGCCCGTAGCTTTAGGAAACCCCTCTTCCCTCCACGCTATCTAAAACAGCACCCCTGGCCAGCGGGGGGAGGAGGGGGCAGGATGGCTGTGTGGCCTTGGTGCTCAGGGAAGGCCCGTGGTAGGGGGCTTCCGCTGCCACCTCCTCAGCTCGCGGAAGCCAGGAGGCTGGTCAAGGAGGCAGGAGCTGGTGGCCAGGAATCAGGCTGACAAAGACCCGGCAGCGGCCGCAGATGCTAACGAGGGCCGAGTCACGGTCGCAGCCGGGAAAGGCTGGGACTGGGGTCGACTTTACTGCCTCGGGAACCGGGAACCGGCCGCCCAGGTGCTGGAAGGTGAAATGTCCGCGGGCGGCTGTTTGTTTAGTCTGGCCGGGCTGGAGGCAGCTGCGACCCCCTCTCGGCGGCTTTAAAAGCCGCTTCTGCGGCCCCAGCCCGCCCGCCTGTTGCTGAAGGAGCCCTCCTTTCTGCTCTGGGGGGCAGCGTGAGCAGCTTCCCTGGGGGCCTATCTAGGGAGCTGGCTTTTATCTGGGGCTGAGTCTCCGCCTGCAGCCTGTCCCCAGCGGGCAGTAGGAGCCTGAAGGCAGGGGACTGAGGAGACCTTGATGGGGCTAGGACAGGGCCTCCAGTCCCATGGGCCAGCCCTTTTCCTCCACTGGGGTTCTGGGATGGATTACAGCCCCCACACCTGGCTCACTCCCTGCTTCTTTCTCCCTCCACAGGTGGCCAACGCACCAGAAAAAAGCGTTGCCCCTACACCAAGTACCAGATCCGGGAGTTGGAGCGGGAGTTCTTCTTCAGTGTGTACATCAACAAAGAGAAGCGCCTGCAGTTGTCTCGAATGCTCAACCTCACTGACCGTCAAGTCAAAATCTGGTTTCAGAACAGGAGAATGAAGGAAAAAAAAATTAACAGAGACCGTTTACAGTACTACTCGGCCAACCCGCTCCTCTAAGGCTCCAGCCAGCTGGAATTGGGTGGGGGGCTTCATACACGTGAGATTATATGCAGATTTTGCCCTTGACAAGGTCAAGGCACGTGGTGACTTTTGAAGAAAAGAGATGTGCAAAAGAGGGGAGGCTACACGGAGACAGCCTCTAAGAAGGCGGCCCGGGACTCTCTTGGGCATCTGTGGTTAAGATTCCTAACAAAAATTGGATTTGAAGAGTTGTGCATCAACTAGAATGAATGGTTTGGGACCCCTGGTGGTTCATTCTTGGAGACTGTGGAGCTTTGGGCTGGGTGTGGTCTCCATCAAGACTGGGCCTCCTGCCAAGCGCCCTGGAGACCGACCTGGGCCCAGGACCCTCCACATGGAGCCTGCCCATCCCCAGGACCCCTGCGCCAAGAAGCTATTCAATCTTTAAACCCAGTTCAGCTTGGGGACAGGAGCAGGAGGAAGGGGGGAGGATTCCTAGATGTCTGGAGTGGGGCTGCTTTCCAAAGCCAGTGTGAAAGACGGCTGGACTAAGAGGTGGCTATGAGGTGGGAGAGGGCTGCTGATCCTTGAGGGGGAAAAAATCAATTCCAGGTGGCATTAGGGGCTCTCCACCCCTCCTAGCCACTCACCACACTGTCCGAGGCCGGAGCTTCTAGCAATCGCCTCCTGCAGTCCACCTGATTTTTCCTACTGATGAGGGCCTTCTTCCTGGACTGCCACTCAGGCCTAAAGCCTGGTCGCGAAGCAGACCTTTCCCGCTAGCCCCAAGATCTTTGCAGGAAATGCCTATGGAGTGCGGCAGCCTAGCTAAGTCTCCACCACACTTAACTGAAGCTTGGGTTTGCTCAGCAGAACAGTGGGCCTGGCCAGCGGTCCCCAGCTATGAGGGGCTTGAGTCCCCAAAACACCCAGTCTGGCACCGCACTCTGCCCTTTGCGCCCCAGAACTGAGCTTGGAAGCTTCCGGCAACCTTCCAAGAACTCAAGAGTGTTTGGAATTATTTTAAAAAAATAAATATTATATTATATTATATATATTTCCCTGCAGGAACCAAAGCGAATTTTAAAAAGATGCAACGTAAAGAGGGAAAAAGATGATGAAGAGAATATTTAAAGTCTCTATCTGTTTACAGTGTTCCACGGTTAAACTCACTCACTGCTAAAGAATATTTGAATGTACGCTTCATACAGGGATGGTGTTCGAAAGACTTGTAAATAAAAGAACCACAACCTATTTTGTTTGAATACTTTCTAAATTTTGCCATTAGTTGATTTCCTTGGGGTGTTGGAGGGGCGGGAAGGGTGTTAGGAATGATCTTTTTAATTTCTTGCAATGTCTGGAAAACATTAGGGGGATGTTCTGAAGTAGTTTGGCCCTCCAGGGTCTGGAGACCTCAGCTGAGAAAGCCAGGCACCCTCCCATTGAATCTCCTCTGCCTCCCTGTTTTAAGAAGTGTCTGGTGACTCTGTTTGTAACGGGAGTGTTGGCCTGTCCTCCGTTCTCACCCACCACGTATGTCGCAGCATGTACACAGGCGACAGGGCACAAGGAAAATAAAGACTGGAAACTTGAGTACTGGGTTCTGGTGTGACTTTCCTCTTCCTGTTTGCCTTTTACTGCCAAATGTCTGCCCCCCCCCATCACTCTCCCCAGGGGGCAAGTTACCAGGCCCCAGAGGGGGTGGCGAGGTGTCTTAGTCAGGATTTTAATTCCACTAGAAACCAAGCTTGGGAAGCCAAGGTGACTGGCCAGGTCCTTTGCAGAAGTGGGGGTCCCATGAATGGGGTATTTCAGGACCTGGAATTGGGGGTTTCATCCTTTCAGACTGGAGAGAGGCCTGGGAGAAAGCCCTGGGGCTTGAGGTGGTCAATGAGTTTGATCCCAGGCTGGGCTTGCTCACCTCAGGATTAGGAGGCCTGAAGTGGAACCACTCTAGGGTGCTCTAGGGATCCCCTTAGGAAGACAGAGACCAGTCTGGGTACAAAGAGCAGACTCTCAGGAGCCTCTATGGACACTTTATCCCAAGCTCCCAGCTGAGGTTGCCTTTTCCCTTTGGGGAAAGAAAGATGCCTGTTTACTCTTTGTTTCCTGCCTTTGAACTTCTGCCTTAAATTGGACATCACCCATAACCTTGAGGGGCAGGGTGGAAAGGCCAGAGCCTTTTGTTGCCCACCCCCCACCTCTACCCCCACCCTCTCCCCAGCCACCCAGGCAGGGCCAGAGTTGCAGGGAAGATCGAATTTGGAGAGAGGCCCCAGACCTCAGACCCTGCTTTGTTTATTTGTTTGTGTGTTTGTCTAACTGGCACGACTGGGGAAATCGAGCTCAAAGGGGAATGGGACAGACCCCCCTAGATGAATGTCTAGGTTGATGAACAGACACACGGAGGTGAACAACGACTCTCCTGGGGGGCAGGGAGGGGTGGGCAGGGAAGCCGAGGGTTTAAGGAAAGACTTCCTTTGGGACGGTTAAAGATTAACCAAAGTCTTGCAAGTTGCTCGAGAGAGTCTAGCCAGGAGGACTGTTCGCCGGCGGGCGGCGAGCGGGAGCGGGTTTGATTTCTGAGCCCTATAAAAGCCCATCCTCCGATGGCTGTGACAATGTGGTCGTAAACCCGTCCGGGGCCGGCCAATTTGCATATTTGGAATGCGCCACTATAAACCCGGCTGGGGTTTTGCAGCAATTTCTTAGATGTAAAAATGAGATCTGTTTAGCAGTGAGCTGGGCACATTCTTTCCCTCTGTCTATGCCTAGAGCCTGCTTCCCTCTCCCGGCTCGGGGCTGAAGTTCGGGCCGGGCCTAGTCACTCAGCCGCCACGAGATGGCGCACGTCCGATCAATGTCAAAGCCACCGGGGAGCCGGGAACCCCAGCGCGATTCTTGGCCTTTGTTCGCTTCTGATACTAAGAGCAGCACGTTACATTATTTCACTTGTCCCGATCCCCTTAGTATCAAAATAAGGGGGGGGCTCACCTTCAAGAAGTAATCGGTGTTGTAATTTAAAGCAACGCGCCTTCTCTAGGCCTCGCAGGCGTCGCGCCGCGGAGAAGTCGGCTTGCTGTCCCTTGGCAGTGATTTCGGAAATGTGTCAAGGTAAGAGGCCACAAGTTTAGCAATTTCAGTCTGGCTGAGTCGGGAGTGGGGAGGTGGCCCATGTCAGAGCAGGACTGGGATAAGTGGCTGGGTTTGTGAGCTCAGGGTGACGCTATAGGCGCTCAGCCCACCCCCTCCTTTCTCCTATCGCTCCCTAAGGTTGGAAAGCAGAGGGAGGCCTAAGTGGAAAAGTTGACGATTTTAGCTCCTTGCGCCAGCAATGCACCCAAGGCGATCTTTCAATTTTGTAGAAATATTCAGAATGGGATGAGTCAGGGAGGGGGGGGGCATCCAAGTGAAGGGGTTCTGGCAGTGCCGGGGTGGGGGTTGTGGTGGCAACAAAAAGAGAAAGAGAGAGAGAGAGAAGGGAAAAGAGAGTGAGAGAGATGGCGGTACTGGGGAAAACAAAGTTTCTACTCTAAACAATGAGGTGGTGAGGAACCGTGGCCGCTGAGGCCGGCTTACTCCGCTGAGGCCGGCTTACTCTCTGGGGCAGACATCCGGGAGGGCTCTGGTTTTCTACTAGGTGCAGTCTCTAGGTCTGCCCAGCAACCTGGGGAAACCTTTGTTCTGAAAAAGGCCAATTCCAGAAAGTCGCATATGATTTCTGAGGCTTCCAGAGAAGTTGTATTTGCTTATTTGGGATGCACTGCTATAAACCTAGCTGGGGTTTTGCAGTGATTTCTTAGATGTAAATATGAGATATTTTGCAAATATGTGAAAATTGTATTGGTATATACCTATACATTTTCAAAAGCTAGCACCGAGGATAAACTCTGGTCACAATCTCTCCATCAGGGTTGTCACAAAACAAGTTTTAAATACTCATTTCACTTAACGTTTCAGAGGCTAGATTCAAATTTCCTCTTTTGTTATATTTAAGTTTTTATTCCAATATGTTTTCATTAGTTTCTTGAAATTGCTATTTTCCCAAATATATAGTGCATGGGTGAATGGGGGGAGGGAATCTCAGAGAAAATAGGAGTTCCGTGTGTGTGTGTGTGTGTGTGTGTGTGTAAATCTTGCCTATCAAAAGTCACTAGTCTTTGTTGAGCGTGGGCTCCCAAACTCTGCCAAAATAAGGCAACCACAGGAACTACACCGAGTGGGCACCCACACCATGCTTTCTGCAGCCTGAGCCTTCCCTAAAATCCCAGAGCCACCTCTGGTTTCAAAGCCAGAGGCAGTTTATTATGGACAAAATTAAGCATATTGTAATTTGGGGAGTGTGTGAAAAGACCCCAACACTCCCCCATGAGGAGAGAAGGGACAGTTTAGTGGTTGGATTTAGAGAAAAATTTAAAGCGGGTTGTTTAGGGATAGATTGCACCTGATTAATTCAAAACAGACACAACAAATTTCCTTGGAAATGTTGACATTCTTAAAGATGAACGAGAAAGAACGTCATGGCTTACAAAAAATTTTCTAACCACACAGTAAGTGTGAGAATCAGAGAAGTCCAGAATTTTTGTTAAAGTGGATATATGAAAGGAGCATTTATTTTCCTTCTGTGGGGCCACAGCCCAACTCCACAACCGGTCAGATGATTCTGAGCCTGGAAAACACTGAGAACGACTTCCAGATACAAACTGTTTACTGGCTATCCCCATCTCTGTACCTAGTATTTTTAAAAGGAAGTGGGGGTTTGGGGTAGTAACAGTTTGTTATTTCTCATCGTTTGCAAGGGCCTACTCAGAAGGAGGAATCCGCTATCCCGTGAAATGCACCGTGACCCTCGCCAAAGGGCTTATTCCACTTGCCTGGCCCTTACTTGGGCTCCATAGCCATGGGGAGGGTGAGCGTTGTTACCCTGGTAGAAATGGATGATATTTACTCCGAAATAAAACGTGGGCCTTGGGGGCTGCACATAACCTCTACACAGGCCTGGTTGAAGGAAGCATGCACCGAGAGTTTTAGGTCAAAGGCATCCTGAGGGGGACAGAGAAATTCAGCCACTGGGAGGGAGGGTGAAAGGGAGAGAAGGAAAGACCGAAAGGGGCTAGAGGGAAGACCGTATCCAGGAGCCAACCCATGCTGCAACTGAATCACTTTTCTTAATCTCTGGGGATGGGGAACCTTGAGAAAGCCCTGGTGATCGATAAACCGAATATTCTTTTGAGGAAGTTAACACCTTGGTGTTACAGTCTGGGGAGTGCAGAGCCTGGGGGGGGGGGCGGTCAGGGATGCTGGGAGCTCCAAGACCAGTTGAAAGGGCAGCAGCATCTAACTTGAGCTTCTGCTGCATGGATATCTTCTCCTGCGAACGAGCGGCAGCAGGCAGGTCTGCATCCCAGGCCCTGCGGCAGGCTGTCGGTTCACTCACGGCTCGGCCAGCCCCGGTGGGGGTGGGGCAGCGGTCCGGGGCCAGAGAGGAACTCTTACCCGGGCTTACACACTCTTCATCATCGTCATCTTTTTTTTTTTTTTTTTAAGCAAGAAACAGCACAAACTCAACATCCCATTTGGTTTATTGCAAGGGGGAGAAAGGAGGTTGGAGGAAAACATTCAGCTTTCCCAAAGGTCAGTGAAGACCCAAGTGCCAATGCCATGGTCTGCAAGGCAGCAGCGGGCTTTCTACCTCCTCTAAGTCCGCAGTCAAGGGGGCCTTCTTAAAGCAGATGCAGTACCAAGCTGGCTTTTGTCACCTTGGTTTGCACCTGTGTGTTCTTGGATCCCATCCTGCCTAGAAGCCCATTTGGTCACCCTACAGGGCGCTGACCAGTCTGAGCCTGAGATGCCTACAGCCAGGCACCCGGCTTGTCTTACCAGTCAAACTGGCAGGGTTGCTGAATTCCTGAGAGTACTGGAACATTCTGGAGGGCCCAAGGAGAAGGCTGTAAGGGGTCTGTGAACTCCTTGAAAATGTTGGGTCAAATTGTGGGGCTGTCCAGATGTGCGTTTTTCACAGGATAAGAATCAGAGCTTGGCCTTAGCTTTTCCAAGGGGGTCTTAACTTTCAAAAAGAAAGATAGGTTTAGATCATTGACTTTCATTTTATTTTCTTAGCTTCTGCCATCTCAAGCATTCTCTCCTATAGCCACTGGCTCTTCCATTCCCAACCTACAGCCTTGGGAAAGCTGCTTTCTGCTTTTAGTGTGGAGAGGAACCAAATCCTGGCCCAAACGGCCTGCAGGACTCATTCTCCTCAAGGACTCCTCTTCTGTTCTTGGGCCTTATTACTTCACAGTCTGCAGAGCTTTCTTGATTGGCATGCACAGTGCTTTGGGGCAAAGCCCCCTTCTCAGGCAGTCCTCAGTTCTGTGGCATTTCCCAGTAGCACTGCTGAGTGCAACAGTCCCAATGCGTTCCACCCTCCTGGAGAGCTGGATAAAGACCAAGCCCATCCAGACAGGGGTCCTAGGATGCCCTGCTCTGAAGCTCTTCCCTATTCAAGTTTGTTGGCCTCTGGGCCTAGCCAGGTTAGAATTTGCCTTGGCCTTGCTCGCGGGAAGGAGGTGGGGAGTGAAGGACAGTTCCTGATCTCTCCACACAGACTTGATTCGGCCGCTGCTGCTACTTCGGCCTCAGGACCTCGCTGGATTGGAGAGAATTGGTTCTCAGACTCTCTCCCCTTTTCTCCCCCCCTTTCCTTTCTCTCCCTCAGCCCTTCTCTCCTTCTGTCTCTCTCCATCTCCCTCCTCTCTACCCCAGACGCTCGGTCCGCGGAGCCAGTCACCGTGAGGCAGAGGCCAGCCGGGTGGAAGTGGCTGGGGCGCCGCGCAAGCCGTGGTGCGCAAGCTCTGCAGAGTGTGAAGCGGGGGTGCGGCGGGCCGCGCTGCGCGCGGAGCAGCCACAACAGGCGCAGACCGCAACCGCTTGCATCTCAGAAGCCCGCGTCAGGGCTCTTCCACCAGCCTTCCCGGGTACACTCCCTGGGTCTTCTCGGGCTCGGCTTCCTTCTCCGACTGGGTTCACAATGGGAGGAACAAGGCCAAGTGCCTGGCACATCACCCGGGATGCAAGGGTCTTTCCCCGCTGTACGCAGAGGCCTGACCGCTCTGCTTCGGGGGATCCCGGCGATCAGCAGCGCCAGTCAAGGCCTCTGCAGGGGCTGGAGCTGGTGCGGCGGGCAGGCCTGGGGCATCCTGGAGAGCTGTGGCCCACAGGCCTGGGGCAAGGCAGCGAGCTCCTGGGCTCCACTGGCTCCGGCCGGAAAAGGTATCATTTCCTGAGATACGTATGAGGCCCACACCGGGGCTAGCGCCCTGGGCCAGCAGTTTCCAGTTGACTAAGAGCGCGTCCCTACGGCCAGGGACGAAGGAGGCCCTGGAGTCTGCTGAGCAAAGGGCCTGGCCTCCGAACGCTGCTATAAATGGGCCACGAGCCCAGCCCGGCTTTGCCGGGAACGGATTTCCTCACCGCGGGCCTCGTTAAAATGCGCACACCGCAGGAGTGAGGGCTGCCCCAGCCGCGGGTTTGGAGGGGAGGGGGGGAAGAGGGGAGGAGACGGAGAGGCAGGAGTGTGGTGACACTGGTTCCTGTCATAACCTCCGAGAGCGTGCGAATGCCAAGGCAAAAGGGAGAGCTTGAGGCTGAGGCGTCCATCCGCCGCCCCCTCCTCCAAGTTTCCCCCTCAAGGTCTTGTCTCCGGTCAAACCGAAGACCCTGAAGAGCAATGTTTCTTTCACTTCCCTGAAGCGGCATATGAGCTTGGAAGCTACCCGGGTGATGGGGCTGGGGGGTGCCTGGATCTGGCTCTGACCTCCAAATAGGGGTAGGGCAGTCTTTCAGCCAAAGTTACCAGTTGCTTTTACCACTCCCCCCCCCCCCAACTTGTTTCGGCTCACCAGGGTTCACCGACAGGAGCTGCAGAGAAAGCAAGCCAGGTGAGCACGCCAGAAGCAAAGATCCTAACTGGATCAACGACTGGCCGAGGGAAGTGTAGAGAGCTGAGAAGCCAGGGCATTAACATTTTGGGGAAAATTCTGTGTGGGGTGCAAGAAAGAAGTGGCAATAGCCAGCTGCCTGTGAGCGCTGGATCTCGGACACTCTAAGGGTCTTCTTGGTGGCCTTAGGGTCAGGTCTGCCACTCTGGGGAGACAGCTCCAGGTCCCGAGCTGAAAAGGAAGAGCCTGAGGCCCCGACAGGTCCCCTTAGTGGTTAGAGTGCCTGGAGGGCTAGTGGCTGATTCCGTAACAAGAATGGGGAGCACCCAAGGCGGGCTGGGGTGCGCACCATAAACACCCCACTTGTTAACTGCGCGGGGGCCCAAGGGCCCTTCAAACAGACCGGGCATGAGGGCTCACGTCCGAGCGTGGGCGGGGCTAGCACAGGGGCCAGGCCCCCCACTAGCCACGTTGAGGCAGCCCCCACAGCTCCTGGCCTTTGGGCTGAGGTATCGGGTGTTCGTCTTCGGGCCCATCAATACAGATTACATATTTATATCAATCGTGGGCTCAGAGGGCGCCCTCAGAGAGCGGCCCCGCGCCTACGAAACCAAACTGGGAGTGGTCGCGCGGAAACTCTGGCTCAGGATTGGCTGCGGGCACCCGCCGCGGTGCGGGGGGATTGCTAATCGTATTCAGTATGTTTTGCACAAGAAATGTCAGCCAGAAAGGGCTATCTGCTCCCTTCGCCAAATTATCCCACAACAATGTCATGCTCGGAGAGCCCCGCCGCGAACTCTTTTTTGGTCGACTCGCTCATCAGCTCGGGCAGAGGCGAGGCTGGCGGTGGTGGCAGCGGCGCGGGGGGCGGTGGCGGCGGCGGCGGCTACTACGCCCACGGCGGGGTATACCTGCCTCCGGCCGCCGACCTGCCCTACGGGCTGCAGAGCTGCGGGCTCTTCCCGGCTCTGGGAGGCAAGCGCAATGAGGCGGCGTCGCCGGGCGGCGGCGGCAGCAGCGGGGGCCTGGGTCCCGGGGCGCACGGCTACGCGCCCGCGCCTATAGACCTGTGGCTGGACGCGCCCCGGTCGTGTCGGATGGAGCCGCCCGAGGGGCCGCCGCCACCGCCCCAGCAGCAGCCACCGCCCCCGCCGCAACCACCCCAACCCCCGCCGCAGGCCACCTCGTGCTCTTTCGCGCAGAACATCAAAGAGGAGAGCTCCTACTGCCTCTACGACTCGGCAGACAAATGCCCCAAAGGCTCCACCGCCACAGCCGAGCTGGCTCCCTTCCCGCGGGGCCCGCCGCCCGACGGCTGCGCCCTGAGCACCTCCAGCGGGGTGCCAGTGCCTGGCTACTTCCGCCTCTCCCAGGCCTATGGCACCGCCAAAGGTTACGGCAGCAGCGGCGGCGCGCAACAGCTCGGCGCCGGCCCGTTCCCCGCTCAGCCCCCCGGGCGCGGCTTCGACCCGCCACCCGCCCTCGCCTCCGGCTCAGCGGATGCAGCCCGGAAAGAGCGAGCCCTCGATTCACCGCCGCCCCCTACGCTGACTTGCGGTGGTGGCGGCGGCGGCGGGGGCTCACAGGGCGACGAGGAGGCGCACGCGTCGTCCTCGGCCGCAGAGGAGCTCTCCCCGGCCCCTTCCGAGAGCAGCAAAGCCTCGCCCGAGAAGGACTCCCTGGGTAAGCCGGGCGCGCCGAAGGGCCGCAATCAGGCGGGCAGACAGGCCGACCCAGAGAAGGGAAAGAGCAGAGAGCCAGGAGTGCGCGCAGCAGCCGGCCGGCCTTGGCCCAAGCTGCAGGCAGGCTGACCTTGTGAACTTGCTTTTTAATATTTGGGCGTGGGGACGCAGTAAAAATTCATGTCCGGCTTAGCGCCCCACACCAAGACGTCCGCCGCGCTGGCCTCAGCTCACCCCCCATTGGGGACGAGGGCATGGACGAGCAGCCCCTCTCTTGTGCATGCCCTTCTCCGTGGCCCGGAGCACCCTAAGCCGTGGTCTGGGCCCAGCCTGCGAGGCGCGGCCCACGCGGGGGGAGGGGGAGGGAGGAAAGTGGCTCGCCCGCAGATAGCGCGTATGTTTGTAAGGCATCCAAAATAAGCAGCCGCCAGCACCAATAAATAAGCCCATTAACCGGCGAAGTTCGAGTTTACGATCCCTCATGCTTTTTTCAAAGTTGCTGGAGGGGCGGGAATCCTCCTTGCGGGGAGAAGAAAAGGCAAATCCGGCCGGGTCGCGGGAGCCCTGAGCTTAGAGTCAGAAAAGGGCCATTTCGCTTCTCCTGGAACTCGGAATCGCCCAGACTGCCCGTCCCTGGCTCCTGGAAAGACGTGAGGGACGGCCCTTGACCCCGACTCAGTTTTTCGTGCCTTCCCCGTGGCCCAACGGTGTCCTCGTTCCTCTCCTCATTGGGCCTTAGGCAATCAGGGGACGGGAATGGGACGAAGCCATGCTGCCCGCCTCCCTTCCAAGTGAGCACCCATGCCTCCCGCCTGGGGGCGGCAGGAAATCCTTGTCTGCCTTGGGGCAAGAAGCAAAGAAAGGCGTTAAGTTCAAGATACACAGCCTGCCCTCCCAGGCCGTTCTGTCTGTGAGCACCCGACAGCTTTGTGCTAAAACAGGTGTTTGGGGAAAAGTGGAGGAAAATGTAAATCAGGAAGGTAGGTGTAGATTGGAGGCCCTCTCCATTTTGCACATGCCCTTTGGAGGAACTGCTCTTCCTGAGCAAGCTAAAGGGGGTGTGTGTGTAAAACTCTCTGTGTGACTTAGGGCATCCCTCTTATTGCAGAGAAGTCCCAAATTCACCCCTGCGCACAGCCTAGTGTGGCCCCTATTTAACCTTCCCTTCTTTATTCTCTTAAATGCTAGGCAATTCCAAAGGCGAAAACGCAGCCAACTGGCTCACGGCAAAGAGCGGCAGGAAGAAGCGCTGCCCCTACACCAAGCACCAGACGCTGGAGCTGGAGAAGGAGTTTCTGTTCAACATGTACCTTACTCGAGAGCGGCGCCTAGAGATCAGCCGCAGCGTCCACCTCACGGACAGACAAGTTAAAATCTGGTTTCAGAATCGCAGGATGAAACTGAAGAAAATGAACCGAGAAAACCGAATCCGGGAGCTCACAGCCAATTTTAATTTTTCCTGATGAAGCTCCAGGCAATGCCGTTTTTTCGCTGCCAGAGAGCCGTCCTCCTCCCTCAGTCTTCGGCCTCTGCCCAGGAACTCGCACCTGTGCCGGAGCCCCATTCCTCCCTCCCACACTCGCCATCTCGCTGGCCGTTACATCTGTGCAGGGCTGGTTTGTTCTGACTTTTTGTTTCTTTGTCTGTTTGCTTGGTGCTGGTTTACTTGTTTTCTGGGGGAAAAAGCCATATCTTGCTAAATTTCTATAGAGATAAATATTATCCTCAAGTGTTGAGTGGTGACTGGGCTGGTTTGCTGTCTCGGGGTTCCTCTGCTGGAAATGGCTCCTGTCCTCCCGGTGGAGCTGGTTTCCTGCGGGGGGTGGGCAAACCTAGCCGGAAGGCCGAGGTCCCATTGTAGGCGCTGAGGTGTCTGGCCTGAGGTCAATGGTGCAAGGAGCCGCCACTGGGCTCGCCTGCCTGTAGTGCTGGGCTGTGTTTAATCAGGGGACACAGGCCCCTGGGTTTCTTTTTTCTTTCTTTCTTTCTTCCTTGGCAAAGAGAAGGGCTTACAAGCATGGACATGCAGGCTGGCGAAAGGGCTTGGCTTTGGCTGATTAGAAAATTGAGAGTCAGAAAGATTAATCTTTCCTTCCTCTGTAAGATATCCCAGCTTTAAAAGGGGGAAAAAAAAAAAAAGAATGACAAGGAGAAGGAAACTTCTCTTCCAGTTTGTGTGAGGTCTTGCATTGTGGGACTAAATTATTTCACTTACCTCTGAATTTCCATATCCTTCTGGCTGTAGATAAATAATCTAATATAGTTTTGTTTATGCGTGCGGATTTAGTGGGGGTTTTTGGTCATCAAATAATTGTTACCACTGGTAACGTGACAAGCACACAATTCTCCCTATCTTGTGGAGAGTTTTCTTTCTCATTTTCTTTTTTCTTCTTCCTCTTTTCTTTTTTCTTTTCTAAAATTCACAGAATCCGAGGAGGGCTGGGCAAGCAGAATAGACTAGAGAAGGGAGACATTGTTTGGGTTTCCTTTATACTGTGAAGTTACATGCATAAAAGGGTCAAACCTGTAGGTGCAGAAAAAGAAAAATTATAAATACAAATCTGTATAAATGTTTATTATTATGAAAAATTGCCAATCTTGTTTTATGCAAATGCATTCTATCGTTATTATAAATGTTAGTTCTAGCTCTATTTACTTCTAATCTTAAATCAGAATAAATTAATATTGTAATGCTGCTGTGCGTGGAAAAAAGACGATGTTTATGTTCTTATAGAAGAATAAAAGCTGTGGAATGAAGCTTTTTAATTTTACCTCTTTTTTTGACTTCTTATCTTCACCTTCCACTTTATCCCGTTCACCACTTTTACAACAGGAGGACTAGCCCGCGCCCCCTGCAATTACTTTAGGCATCTATTTAAATATTACCTAGACGGTCGTAATTTGTCTGGGCCCTATAGCCCTGGTGCCGTAAGGTTTGTCGGCTTTTGTTCAGTTTTATGACTTGCTAGTATATCTGGATTGTGGCTGTCCTGGACCAGTGGTTTCAGTTGAGAGGGGAGCTGCGTAGACAGAGGAAGCCAAACAGGATTTCTTTCGGGAGCCCCAGGGAGGCTCGCAGACGCCGGTTGTTTTGTGGGTCCCCTGGTCTTAGATGACCCCCAGCCTAGGAATCCGGGGAGCAGGCTGGGCCTAGAGCGCGCCCCTAGCATCCGCAGCAGCAGCTAGGTAGCCTGCTGCCGGCTGCAAGCCCCCCCTCCCCCGGCACGGCCTCCCCCACCTGGTCGCCCTCCGCGGGGCCACGCGTTTCCTGCTCGCGGGAGGTGTGGGGGGGCCGACGGCAGGGGGAGGGGGCGCGGGAGCGCGCGCCCCGGCTGGCTGGCTGTCTGGGAGGGAGAGAGGGGGAGAGCGAGCCGTGGGGAGCGAGCGCCGGAGGCCGAGACCAGGCAGGGAGCCGGGCTCGGTGACGTCCCTGGCGCTTTCGAGTCGCCCAGGGCTGCCGCCGCTTGGCGCCAGCTCGCTGAGAAGCAAGATTTGGGAACCAGCACGCACACTGCTCGCTCTCCTTTCTTCTCGCTTCTCCTTCTCCTTCCATTTTCCTCTCTCTCCTTTACCTTCCTCCCCCCTCTCTCCCAGGTTTAGCTTACCGGGGCCAGTGCTTCTCCCTCGGTGAGGTCTTAGCGGCAGCGCGGGACACACAGTGGCAGCGCGGGCGCAGGTTGGCAAGGGGCCGGGCCGGGCGCGGTCGCAGGGTTCTCCCTTGGCTGCGGCGGCGGCGGCGGCGGCGGCGGCGGCGGCGGCGGCGGCGGCGGCGGGCGAGGCAGCCCCGCGCGGGCAGCACCAGAACTGGTCGGTGATTTAGGTAGTTTCCTGTTGTTGGGATCCACCTTTCTCTCGACAGCACGACACTGCCTTCATTACTTCAGTTGAAATCGTCTCCAGGTACCTGTGCGCGCGGGGGCCGGGCCAGGTGGGGCATCCGGGCCCTGGTCGTGCCAGGCCTGCGGCGGCAACCTCGGCTTTTCCCACTTAGGAGCCTCGTCCCTGCCTCCTTCCCAGCGCTTAGCCAGGCTGTTGGCCTCAATTCCCATCCCCACCTGGCCCCGAGCAGGTATGGTCAGGTTAGCTGCTCCTTGGCGGACGCCGGGGGCGTGGTAGGAATTCTGGGCCCTGAGCCATTCAAGGTCAGGGGCGCACGCTTCCATCCTGGGCCTCCCCCCACTCCAGGCCATTCTCCTGCAAGGCTGGAACGCTACCAGCCCCAATCCAGGGTAGGAGACCAGGAAAGATCCCTCTGAGAGAGACTCAGGCCAAACTAGGAGGGACAGGGCGGAAAGGGGCTAGGATCCTGGCCTTGTCACTTACCCTTCTCTCTGTAAGCCGCCGTCTGCTCCCAGGAGTCGCCTTTGACTCTTTTCTTCCCTCCTTTCTTCCTCTTTTTTCTTCTTTCTCTTTCTCTTTACTTCTTCCTTCTTTCTTTCCTTCCCTTCATTTCTTTCATCTTCAGTCTCTCTGTGCCCAGTTTTCTATCTCCACTTCCTGTCCTCCCATCTCTTCCTCTGGGAGGCAGGGCTAGCTTGGGGAGAGCCTGGGGCGGGGGTCTTATTTTTTGATGCGTGCTCAAGTTGTGGTCGGAATCTGCCAAGGAAGGGCTCGCGTGGGACAGCTGTCGAGGGCTGTGGATCTGGGCCTGGTGTGCCGCTGCACAGACAAGGCCTCGGTTATGATCACGACCGGATGGCGGCGGCCTTGCGTTCTTACTCCGCGGGTCGGCAACCACAGCCTAAGAGATCCGATTAGGGGGCATTCCCGGCGTTTTTGTGTGCCCACACCGAGGGCAAGGAGGCCTTCGCTGGCCTCACTGGGCACCTGAGGCTGGGACCTGGGCTGAGGCCCAGCCAGGCTCTGTGGAGCCTGGCCACGCAGGGAACCGTGCCTGGAAGCTTCCTCCGCTTTCCCGGGCCTGCCGGTCCCAACTCAGGCTTTAACCGCCGTAAGGGAGCCCGGCTAGGGCAAAGACTGGTTGCTTGACTGCCCGTAGCTTCTATCAGGTTCAGAGTCTTTTAGAAATGGCATCCTTGTACGGATGGGTGCTGGAGAAAGAGACCCTTCCAGCTACAGTCTGTTTCAAATAATAGGGGAAAGGAATCTTAAATTCCACAACCATTATATTACAAACTTGAGCCCTTGTTGCAAGTTGTAGTCCACCATTGGAAGCCAGTCGAATGATTCTTGCTACCGAACTGAAAACAACTTTCATCCCCTCCCTGCCCCCCAAACACACACACACACACACACACACACACGCGCACACACACACACACACACACACACACACGGGCCTTCAGACTCATGCCCACCCAGCTGTGTTTCCCTTCCCAGCTCTGGCTGTGGGCCCTGGAACTGTTTCCATTGCTCTGTCTGCGGTCCTGTTATCTGAAAGGCCAGCACACCGCTCTCCCCTCAACTCCTCCGTACCATTTTCCAGACCAGAGTATTGGATTTGTTCTGGAGTCCAAGGCTTTAGAACTCTCAGGCAAAAAGAGGCGGTTTGTAATTACCTTCATTTATTATTATTTTTTAAATTTACACATGCAGTCCCTTTCATTTCCAAAATAAAAGCTGACTCAAAAGCCTGAATATTTTCTCCCCAAATCTCTGGGCAGAAGAGGGGTCATATTAGGTTTTTCTGAGTTTTCTCCCCTTTTAGGCATCAGTAAGGCCTGCTTAATGCTCAGCGCCTGCTAATTATGTGGTAACTGTCCTATTTTGGGGGCTAGGGCTATTTAAACAGCCTTTTTATTTAAAAAAATACTAATAATAATTCAAGGCTTCTCTGGGCAAAAAAGTCAAAAAGCAACTAGGCGAGTCCAGCTTGTTGGCAGACAATTAGTTAGGAGCGAGGTTTCCTCCAGGGTTAATATTTCTTAATGAAAATCTCAGAGGCACCGCAAACTGCCCAATATTTGGGACACACCGAGATGCGGCGGGGTGGGGATGGGGATAAGGTAGAGGAATTTACAGGAAAAGGACAATATTACGGGGGAGGAGGCTAAGGCGACCAGGACCAGCCACATCGGAGTTCGCTGTGTCGGCCACTTCCCTCTTCCGGCGAGAGCAGATAACGGGGCACCCGGTTGGTCTCCACCAGGCTTCGGAGCCTCGCTCTGGGGGAGAGCCCGGCATTTGAGGGTTCCCGTCCGGGATAGGGATGTGCCAGGGTTTGGGGGAGGATTACTGGAACTGTTCGGGAGGATGGAGGCAGAAAAGGTGATGGAAGCGCCCTCGCCGCTAGGGAAGTGGGCTAATGAGAAACACACTCTTGCAGGCACAGTGTTCACACGTGAATTTAATTACCCCGTTTTTAGGAGTCGCTTTCCGTTCGGATTTGGGGTGGGTTTTTTCTTCCAACTAACAGAGGCCGCGAGGCCTCTTAATTTAACCCTGAAAAACTCTTAAGGGGTGAGAAATACCCTCCTCAATGTGGCCAAGCCAAGGAATGGGATTAAAGTCAATGCCCCGTGCCCCTCCCCGTTTTAATTTCTAGCCCTGGACTTGAGCTGCGGTCGCCTAGCTTTGGGCCTTGTAACCCTGTTGAGCCGTCCGGCCTGGTGAAAACCGAGGCGGGGCCCGGGGCGGGAGCCAGAAAGGAAGGAAGGAGCCCTGAAGAACTCAAACAGGGCCCTGAGGCCAGCCGCTCCGGTGCGGGCCTCCCAGCTACCCGAGCCGCGCGGTCTCTTCGGCTGGACTGCGTTCTCGCAAGCGGATCTCGCCTTCCACTGAGGCTGCTTCGTGTTTTTTTTCGCAGTTCGGGTTTGGGGAGTGCGACAACGCTTGCAGAGCTCAGCGTGAGGGCCTTTGAGGTCGGGGCACAGTGTTGGGTCGCCTGCTGCGTTCGCCTGGGTGTAGTGATTCCCCGCTGAGGACTCGTAGGGCGCGGGGGCCGCGTGTGCGCGGGGTCGGGACCGAACCCGCCGCACAACCTGGCCCTCAAACCCTTTGGCTCAGGGACAGCCGGCCGCTCCTCGGTGGGGCGCTCGCTGTTGGCGCAGCGGCGAAGCTGGGAGCTAGCTGCCCGGGTGCCCTGGGATCCAGGAGGGCAGATTTCCGGGCCCCACAATAGGCGGTGTCCTCTCGGAGGCCTGTCCCTGCCCAGCGCGCTCGGGCAGGGGCGGTGGTGGCTCAGTTTGGGACGGATACTGCGTTGAATTTGACTTTTCGCGGCCGGCCCGGGGTAAACTCGCATCTCCGGGGACTGCAGGAATTATTTACAGGGAGCTCGCCAACCAAACACAACAGTCTAATTTAACCTTTCCAAGTCCTCGTAAATTTTTACAGCTGGGAGCCATGGCGAAGCAAACGAATCTGCTGGTCGTTCCCAACTTCCCACCAGCCTGTGTGGCTTCTGAAACAATAACTCCTTATGAAATATCATAAATATAGATTTAAATACAGTAGAGCGAGAATGCGATTTGGCTGCTTTTTTTATGGCTTCAATTATTGTCTAATTTTATGTGAGGGGCTCCACTGGCCGCACTTGCACGCGGGACCCGCGCCTTGCTGATGGCGTGATTAATTGTGATATAAAATAGTCCGCTTAAGTGTGCGTCTGGTGGTGGCGGTGGGAGGGGAGGGAGTACAGAGGCAAGGCCAGATTTGATCTTTTAATCTTCGTTGGCCACAATTAAAACAAACCCGATCGTGGAGCGCCGCGATCCCTTTGCATAAAAACATATGGCTTTTGCTATAAAAATTATGACTGCAAAACACCGGGCCATTAATAGCGTGCGGAGTGATTTACGCGTTATTGTTCTGCCGGGCGGGCACGTGACGCGCGCGGCCAATGGGGGCGCGGGCGCCGGCAACTTATTAGGTGACTGTACTTCCCCCCCTGGTGCCACCAAGTTGTTACATGAAATCTGCAGTTTCATAATTTCCGCGGGTCGGGCCGACCGGCCAGGCACGGGGCACAGAGATGGCCACCACCGGGGCCCTGGGCAACTACTACGTGGACTCGTTCCTGCTGGGCGCCGACGCTGCGGACGAGCTGGGCGCGGGCCGCTACGCGCCCGGGGCCCTGGGTCAGCCTCCCCGGCAGGCCACCGCGCTGGCGGAACACCCCGACTTCAGCCCGTGCAGCTTTCAGTCCAAGGCGGCGGTGTTCGGCGCCTCGTGGAACCCGGTGCACGCGGCGGGCGCCAATGCGGTGCCCGCCGCAGTGTATCACCACCATCACCACCACCCTTACGTGCACCCCCAGGCGCCCGTGGCTGCGGCGGCCCCGGACGGCAGGTACATGCGCTCCTGGCTGGAGCCCACGCCCGGCGCGCTCTCCTTCGCGGGCTTGCCCTCCAGCCGGCCTTACGGCATTAAACCTGAACCACTGTCCGCCAGAAGGGGTGACTGTCCCACGCTTGACACTCACACTTTGTCCCTGACTGACTATGCTTGTGGTTCTCCTCCAGTTGATAGAGAAAAACAGCCCAGTGAAGGCGCCTTCTCCGAAAACAATGCTGAGAATGAGAGCGGCGGAGACAAGCCCCCCATCGATCCCAGTAAGTGTCTCCTCCCTTCAGACCGGCCGCCGCCTCCACGCCGGCCACCAGGATCTGCCAGCCCTTCAGCTTTCTCTCGAGCCTGCCTTCGCCTGCGCTGGGAGCCTCTTGAGCAGGGGCCGGGAACCAGAAGTTGCTGTTTAGGATGCCTCAGATGGGGCCCCAATTCCAGAGAGCAGTGACAAGCTGGCTGCCGCGTTCGGGGGGAGGGGAGGCGGCTGCTGCCGAGAGGGGGGGGGGCGGGGCGGGCGCTGCCGGCCAAGCCACGACCAGCAGCCCCTCTCCCTGGCTGGTCGGTACCAGGACAGCACTTTGGGCCGTTCTTCGAAAGCAGCTCGGCAGAGAGAATCTTTTGTGCGGCTAGATTGTCCTGGAGCGGCGGCAGCAACTGTAGCCTAGACCCTGGAGAAGACAGCCGATCCCCTCCACTTCTTGCCTTCAGCCAGTGGCGGCGTAAATCCTGCCCAGGATGAGGCTGTAGGCGACCGGGCCACGGTGGTCCCCATGCCAGATTATTCAAATAAACTGGAGACGTGATCGACGCCCCGGGGTTGCTCAGGGGCGCCTAGCCGGCTGCCCGGCTCCCACGGCCTTCCAGGGAGGTCAAAGACGGAATGGGGAAAGTAAAAGGAAAGGTGGGGAAGGGAGGATAGAGAGAGAGAGGGAGAGAATATTAACGTTGCAGGAACACAGGGCAGCGTGCTTTCCCGCTGCCTGGCAAGAAGAGGATCTATTTCCAAATTTCACTCCTCGCACAGTGTACAAAGGGCGGGAGGAAGGAGAGGAAAAGGACCGGAGGACAGAAGAGGAGAAAGGAGGGTCTGGGAAGGGAGGGTGAAGCCGAGGTTTTCCTGTGTGCGATTGTAAGTGACTGTTCCTCTGTCTGTCTGCTGGGATGCCTTTGTGTACGGTTCGCAGCGCTTTCCCAACCAGTTCAGCAGCGCCCTGCACTTTGGCGGAAGACCCCAGGAGATTCCCTGGCCGCAGTGGAGGGGGGAGGTAGGTGCTTCTCCTCTTGCTAAATCCCCCGTCTGTCTCCCTCGCAGGCAACCCAGCTGCCAACTGGCTCCACGCGCGCTCCACCAGGAAGAAGCGCTGCCCCTACACAAAACACCAAACGCTGGAACTGGAGAAGGAGTTTCTGTTCAACATGTACCTCACCAGGGACCGCAGGTATGAGGTGGCCCGGCTGCTCAACCTCACCGAGAGGCAGGTCAAGATCTGGTTCCAGAACCGCAGGATGAAAATGAAGAAAATCAACAAGGACCGAGCAAAAGACGAGTGATTCAACTGGAGTTCATTTAGAAAAGAGAGAGCGAGCTAGAGAGAAAGAGAAAGGACTGCCTGATCCCTCTCCCACCCCTATTCCCACCCCAGCCTCCACCACCCCGCACAAAGCGGCTCTAAACTCCGGGCCTCATCTCCCCCCCACCCCAGCAAGCCCTGCTCAGGCTGGTTCCCCCCACCACCCCATCCCCAGCCTGCCGCTTTGATGGAGGAGGTATTGTAAGCTTTCCATTTTCTATAAGATGAAAAAAAAAAAAAAGGTGGGGGGACATTTTCGCTGATGGCTGTGTGTGCTAGCTTGTATATATTTTTTAAAAAAAATTTACCTGTTCCTGACTTCAAACAAACAAACAAACAAAAAAAAACTACCTTTTTATAATGCACAACTGTTGATGGCGGACTGTATAGTTTTTAGTCTGTGTAGTTAATTTAATTTGCTCTTTGTGCGGCAGAGCGATCTGCCCAGATACTTGAACACTGTGTTTTATTGTGGTAATTATGTTTTGTGACTCAAACTTCTGTGCTGGGTGACGCACCCGTTGTGATTGTGAGAGCTTAGAATTCAATTTCAACTCAGGTTGTTGATGAGGGAGAAAAACAGTTGCCTAGAGTATAGCTCTGTAGTAGAATCTGTCTTCTGTATGACTAGGCTGTTTGCCTTTGACTGTAAACTAGCTGTAAGGATTTCCCAGTGAAATAAAATTTTAAAAGAAAGAAAGTGTTCTCCTGGATGCATAGATTCATGGTTTTTTCATCTTTTGAAATGCGGGCATTTTAGTTTCTACATGCTCTATAGACCTGTCTTGTTCATTGTATATATAGTCCACATATTAAAGAAAAAGTAATCAGACAAGCTTGAATATTGTTTTTGCACCGGATGAACATTGAGGAAATTCGGAGCTATACATATATGCAGAAGGTTACTACCTATGGTTTACATTGAATTTTAATGGGGGGGGAAATGAATGCTTATTGTAATGGAGTTAATTTTATTGATAATAAATTATACACTATGAAACCGCCATTGGGCTACTGTAGATTTGTATCCTTGATGAATCTGGGGTTTCCATCGGGCTGAACATACACTGTATATTTTGCAATAGTTACCTCAAGGCCTACTGACCAAATCGTTGTGTTGAGATGATATTTAACTTTTTGCCAAATAAAATATATTGATTCTTTTCTATTTATTGCGGGTCAGCTCTTTGCACCTTTTTCTCTGGGATAGGGGAGCATGGGTAGAGTCTCTGGGTGGGGGCCGGGCCGGGGTGCAGGAGGACAGAATCTGTTTCAGCTCCGGCGGCGGGCTTTTGGAGCGGGAACCTGCCGCACCCAGCTGCGCTCCCGCTGGCGGCGCAAGCACCAGAGGAAGGCTGCACAGCGAGGGCGGCGAGGCCTAGCTCCCAGCTCCGACCTGCCCAACTTGCGGGTAGGCCCAGAGGCCTCTGAGGAGCAGGGCTGGGGTCTCGGGTCTCGTTGGCCAGTAGCAGTGAAAGGCCACCCTTCCATCTTGGCGCCCCAAGAAATTTCCCTAACCCGGGTGCACTGAGACTCCCGAGGTCTTCCCCTGGCACGGGGCGAGGAGTGTGAGGGCAGCACCGCGGGCTGAAGGGCCTGCCTCCTGAAGAGTCTCCAGGGAGGGAAAGAGGAGCCCGGCTGCCCCGACGCGGCCTCCAGGACAGACATTTGCGGACTCTCAGGGGACGGAAGTCTTGCGCGCCCCCCTCCCCCCCGCCTTCCCGCACCTCAGCGTCCTGTCCGGCTGGCCCGGGGGATTCGGGGTTCTGTACAGCACTCCCCTCCGGAGCACAAGTCCTGGCAGAGGCAGGGCCTAGGCAGCCGGCGAGCGGGACGCGCCATAAAAGCAAATGAGGGCTGTTGCCGTTTATGGGGTGTAAAGGGCTGCGGGGGGAACAGCCACAACATCGGAGGCCCAAGCGCCTTAGAGATGTGGCCAGAGGGTTCAGCATAATCTCCCCCCTTTTCTTTTCTCGCTCTTCCCGCCCTCCCCCCCACTACCCCGAAACTGCTGGAAAGTTATCTGAGTTCCGACGCCTAAAGGGGGAACGGGGACGCCGGGGGGGGGGATGGGTCTTCCCCTCACACCCCCACCCCCACTCCGCCGCCAGGTTGGGACGCCCTCTGTTGTTGCAGACAGAAGGAACTTCAAAGAATGGGCAGTAAGGGTGTGCCATAAAGGCCGGGTCTGCGAACTGTCTGGAATTCGGCCCTTAATGAGTTTACAACTGTCCAGCCCCAATTAAGATTTTCGACCAAAGCCCTTTCATTTGTTTGCTCTGTCTGCACCGATAAAGCGGCTGCGGAAACAACTCTTTTATGGGCACTGCGCTCTCGGCAGCGTAGATTCCGGGCTCCACGCACACCCCCCCGCCAGGGACTGGGTCCTCGCCCAGCTTTGGGAGCGGGTTGCCCGGCCCGCCCGCTCGCGGCAAACGAAGTTCAGGCCGGGCTGCCGGGACTGCAGTGCAGGGATTCTGCCAGCAGATGGCAGTATGGCTCCACGCATGAGGCGCCCGCGCCGCCATCTCCCGCCGCCGCAACCCTGGGAAGTTCCTAAGATGTCGACTTGACGCTAGCCTTTCTCGAATGGGAGCCCCAGATTTGAAAGAACTGCGGTCGTATATTTTCTTTGCTGCTCACGCTGGCCCGGAAACCTCGCCGGGAAACAAGCTAGCGGTGGGACTCGCCCGACCTGCACCGCTCCCGCCCCCTTTCCTCTCCCTGATTCCGGAGGCCTAGCGCTGCGTGGCTGCAGCCGTCCGGCGGCTGCGGGGAGGCAGCTCCAGGCGCGGGGGTGGCTCTAGGGTCACCGTCCCCAGGCCGGGACAAGCCTTGGGGCAGCGCGACGCTCGGAGAACTCGGTTTGACCCAGCGGACAAACCAGGACTAAGGCCTACAGCCCCGGGACTTGGTGACCCCCCCCCCCAGAGGGTATGCAGAGGGCGCATACCTTGGCCAAGGCTCCTGCGGCAGCCGGGGAGGCTCCCTAACGCTGCGCCCCGGTAGGAGGCCCAGTGAGCCAGCACCCGCAGGAGAGCCGGGACCCCAGCACCCGGCCGCCTCGAATAAGTGGCAATAAAATTAGGCGGCAGAAAATCGGAGGAAAAGACATTCTTGGTGACTTTCTAGTGTGGGTTTGGCGGCTGAATTGCCCGGGATGGGGAATCCCTGGGAGCTCACCAGGGACTGCTTTGATTGTTCCAAAATAAATGCGATGTTTAAAATAATTATAATAACATCCTAGCTCCAGGATAGGAGTTCACGTCGTGAAAGCTGCCCTTGCTTTCTCTCGCCACCGAATTTCCTTGGCAGTGGAGCTGCTCAGGCTGCTCTGGTTTCCCGTGTTCAGGAGGCGAGGAGGAGGGAGGGGACCCCAATCTAGGCCCAGCCTATCCTGGACCCTGGGCGGGGAACACGCCCCGGAACCTTCCAGGAGGCGGCCACGAGTGCGGGTGCGAGGATCAACCCCTGGTGCAGAATGGTTTCAGAGGGAAAACGCAAAGCAAACAGAACCCTTCGAAGCACCCCGGAGCCTTGTGAACACGCCACGCAGTGTATTTATTTGGGTTGTAATAGTGTCTGCCAAGCCCACAAAATGTTTACAACCTGCGTCTCTGCGCTGTACACGCTGTAAAACTGGGAACTGGATCTTGGCTGACAGATCTCCTGAGTGTTTCTCTCTCTCTCTCTCTCTTTCTCCTCCCTCCCTTTCCTTCCCTCTCCTCCCTCTTTCTCCGTTTATATACACATGTTGGTATTGCAGACACACGTCTTCATTATATTTCCTTAAATAACACAGTATTTCACAGCATCTGATTGTAAGAAGGGTTTTATAGCTTCCCCGAGAGCCGCCCGTGGTCATGTATCCAAGCTGCAGATAGCTCAATTTATGTAACTACAAATAAATGGCGCGGGAGCAGATCGGTGGCGACCGCTTCTCTCCACCGATTACGGAGGTTCCAGGTAGGTGCCGGCTGGTTGGGAATCTCAGAGGCCTCCTGGACTGACTGCCACGCCGGGCCTCCCTTGCCCTTGGCCGGCGATGGCTGGGAGACGGCTCTCCTGGCTCGGCTGCCTGGGAAGCGCTTCCCTGTTAGATGCGCAGACAACCCCCCCTACCCCGCGTCAGCCCCAGCTCCTTTGCACTCGTCGGGCACGGATGTGTCCCCGCGCCGCGACCGACCGGGGACTGCGGACTGCTCAGTGACTGAAGAACCGAACCGTGCGCAGCCCGTGCGAGGGGCGCGGGTGGAAACCTTTAGAGAAGCAAATCGCCAGCCGTCAGACTCGAGGCAGGCTCCCTTCGTTTGCCCAGAGCTGGGCTTATGTTCTTAGCTGGGTTTAAATATTGAGCACTATTTGGTAACAAGAAGCAAGGGAAACACATTCTGCTTGGTAGGTAGGAACCCAGCTCCAGGAGAGCAGTGAGAAAAATGTCTTTATGTAAAGACAGCTGGCTGATTAGAAACCCGCCTGCACGTGCCTGCTCCAGGCTGATCGTCAACGAGTATTTCTGTGAATATTATCACATATAACCCAGTGCATTTGTGTCTTTTCAGCCAAATAAGTAGGAAACCAATGGCTCAAGAACACGCGATTAAGGAGGCCTTACTGAAAGCCTGACTCTGTCTGGCCTTTTCGTTTTAAAACCCCGCCACCGAAGGCAGGAGGAAAGAGAGAAGCCCAGAAACGAAAGAAAGGATTCGGCACCCGCGGGACTCGGCCCAGTTGGCTGACGTGGGCCCAGAAAGGCTGAGGCCTTGCCGGCAGTATCTGGATTCTCCTTGGCCCAAGCGGAGGGGCAGCGCGCCCTGCCAGGACCGTGTGGACCTGCGCTGGACAAAACCCAAGCAGGGATGAGCCTGTGGCGTTCCTTCCCGCCCTCCCCTGCTCCCTGAACTCTGTCCCTACTTGGTCTGGGTCGTCTCACTTCGGGGCAGGTTTTACTTTAAACGCCATAGCTGTTGGCCGCTCCAGCCGCCCGAGTCTAGACAGACGGCGGCAGCGGCGGGGCCGGGTCTTTCTCTTTGCATCTTGCTCTGTGTCACCCGGGGAACAATTTATTGGTCTAAAGCTGTCTAATTCCGCCTCTTTGATCTCCTAGCTTTCTTGCTTGCTTCGTCTTCCTTTAACATTTTTAGGTTTTTATTTCCTGCAAGAAAGCGATGCTATTTGGAATATTTAGTTTTTCTTCCCTTCCCATGTTACAGCCTCCATTCCCCAACTAAGACATACTATCATCCCGATCCTCCATAAAGAGCATCCCCGGATATTCCCCCGCCCCCACAGCCCCTGTACCCCCAGGGGAAACCAGCAGGCGCCCACCTGCCCGGACAGCCCCCTCTCTCCACCCACGCCCCTGGGCAGTCCACTAGACAGGAACTGGGGCTCCGTTGCATCCGGGTCTGAACCCTCTTGCTGCCTTTTGTGCTCCTGGGACCCCCTGAGAGGGTGCAGTGAACGGGGGCGGCCTGGACTCTCTGAAAGTGATGGGAAGTGCTTTGTACACAAGGAACCAAACTCTATAATTTAGAGGAGAATTTCCGGGGCAATTCCATTGTGAGGTCGGGTTTATGGTGTGCAATCGAGCTGAGCAGTAAAAGGCATACTGACCCGGCGCCTGGGCTTCCAGCGCGGCCTGAGCAGTTTATGAGGCGTTTAGGGGAAGGGTTCGCCCCACCACACTCCACCGATCGGTGGGCGGCAGGGGCTTGGGCTGGTCCAACCCTGCGCAGGGGTTGGAGGCTTGCAAAGGTAAGCTCCACGCGCTTGGGGCCTGAATGGGAAGGAGGGAGACTATAATGTGTTCTGCTCTCTGTGAGCCAATCTTGGAAATGTGAAGCTGCCAGAACTGGGTCGTCTTTCTAGAGGGGTCCCCCTATTTGTTTGGGGGGTCTCCAAAAGAAATGGAGATCCATAGCTGGCTGAAGCCCCCAGGCACCTGGGTCCCTTTCTCTCCTCTCAAACTGTCTCTAAAGTATGTGTTGCTTGCTCCCAGGCACTCAAGTCCATGAAGAGCTGGCAGAGGCCCGTGGGTGGCCCCGGTGAAGGCTCCCAGAAAAGTCCCAGCGCTAGGGGTACCTGGAAAGGCGTGGGGTCTGAGGTTCCCCCAACCTTGGGGGAAAGAGACTTGGTTCCCCTTGAGCGAGGGGGAACCAGAGGTTGCAGGGAGGACAAAAGAGTGTCCAGCTATTTCGTAGGCTGCCAGAGGCCAGCCAGGTGCCCAGGAGCGAATGCACAGAGCCTGCCAGGACAGCGGGGTCCTGGAGGAGGGAGGGAAGCCCCACGTTAATAAATCTGTTGGCAAATGAGGCTCATTAATAGATAAATATTTCACTGCTTCCTTTAAGGCGGATAAACAGTGTGCCGCCGATTAAGGAAAGGAAGCTGGGAGACGTTGACTTTATTCGAACCACATGGTTCCAGTTTGCGGTCGCGTTCTCGCTGCAGCTGGAAGCGACGCTGCGCCGGCCCCATCTGGATCATAGTCTAAGTGGGCCTATCGCCCAGTGGACCTGGGTGGGGGGCGGGGGGAGAAGCGGGCAAAGAACAGATTTGCCCGGAGCTGAGACTTGCCCATGGGCTGCCGCGGGGCGGGCGGGTGCGCAGAGTGTAGAGACCCTCCCTAGGCTGGGTCAGTAGACTAGACAGGGGTCGGGAGGGCCTGCAGGCTTGGTCCAGAGTTCGGTCATAGGCTAAAGGAGGCTGTGCCCGGCCGACCCCGGGCAGCTTCTGCAGGCCAGGCGTCCACGCAGCGGTGGGCTGAGCGCTCGCGCGGAGCCTCGGGGTCCTCTTCCCGCGGGACGCGCCAGGCCGGCCGGGCGCGGGCAGATTCGTTGGCCACATATTTGAGCCTCTTCCCCTTCCATTCTAGGCTGCCGCGGGCCCCGCGGAGCAAGACCACCTGTGAGGGCTGCTGAGATTGGCGGAGGCGGTCATGTGGGCGGTCACGTGCTGCGGCGAGCTCCGTCCAAAAGAAAATGGGGTTTGGTGTAAATCTGGGGGTGTAATGTTATCATATATCACGCTACCTCGTAAAACCGACACTGAAAGCTGCCGGACAACAAATCACAGGTCAAAATTATGAGTTCTTCGTATTATGTGAATGCGCTTTTTAGCAAATATACGGCGGGGGCTTCTCTGTTCCAAAATGCCGAGCCGACTTCTTGCTCCTTTGCGCCCAACTCGCAGAGAAGCGGCTACGGGGCGGGAGCCGGCGCCTTCGCTTCCACCGTACCGGGCTTGTACAATGTCAACAGCCCCCTCTATCAGAGCCCCTTCGCGTCCGGGTACGGCCTGGGCGCCGACGCCTACAGCAACCTGCCCTGCGCCTCCTACGACCAAAACATCCCCGGGCTCTGCAGTGACCTCACCAAAGGCGCTTGCGACAAGGCGGACGAAGGCGCGCTGCACGGCCCGGCCGAGGCCAATTTCCGCATCTACCCCTGGATGCGGTCTTCAGGTAGGCGAAGCTGCTAGGCTGGCTGGGTGGACGGGCGGGCGGACAGGCAGCGCGGAGCGCCGGGCTGGGGAGCGCGGAGCGCGGAGAGAGGCGACTGTGAGCCGGCGGCCCCGTGACTCCTGGCGGCGCTGCCTTTCTGGTTTTAATTAGAGTCAAGGCGCCATAGCGTGGAGAGCCCGTAGCATTGTATGTAAATGAGGCTCATAAAACTTTTTATGACCCAATTAATGGGTTCGATCCTCGTAAATTTATTTAACTCCATTTGCCTTGGAATTTTAACATTTTGTTCGCTATTCTCTCTTTCTCTCTCTTTCTCTCTCCCTTTCTTCTCTCCCTCCCTCCTTTCCTTTCGGCCCGGCTTTTCTGTTTCAAAAGCAGGAAGAGCCAAACCCTTCATCAGGGCCCCTCTTACGCCCCTGTGCCAGGGGCCAGTTAAAGGAGGGGTGGGGAACGAGAGCGGGGACAGGGGGTCGGAGTGCCCACAGAAGGTCTGGGGATGGGGGCGCGGTCTTCTAGGGAGGAAAGGCGCCCCTGGAGTGCGGACCGCCCGAGGGTCACCCACTTGCCTAGCAAAGGGCGGGGGAAGCGGCCCAGCTCGCCTTTGAATGGCAAAAGCGCAGCGTCTCCCACTTGCCCACACTCTATATTTACAATTTCCCTTTGTCAGGGGGAAGCAGGACATTGTGGAAGCCTAGCCGGCTGGAAAGGGCGGTTGTAAAGTTGGGATTCTGCGCCTTTCCTCCTCACAGAGCTGCCTGCCCCTCTGGCACCGCAGTTGGGGTCTTCCGCTAACACTCCCGCTCCTCCCCCAGCGCCGGCCGAGGGGGGGGACGCGCGCCCGGGTCAGCGCTGGGAGAAAGGTGCGGGCTCTGGGACGGCGGCCTGGCTAATGCACTGTCCCGTCTGTGTCTCTGTTGGTTTGTCTGTCCATGTGTCCATGTGTCCGCGTGTCTGCTCCCAGGGCCCGACAGGAAGCGGGGCCGCCAGACCTACACGCGCTACCAGACGCTGGAGCTGGAGAAGGAGTTCCACTTCAACCGCTACCTGACGCGGCGCCGCCGCATCGAGATCGCCCATGCGCTCTGCCTCACCGAGCGCCAGATCAAGATCTGGTTCCAGAACCGCCGCATGAAGTGGAAGAAAGAGCATAAGGATGAGGGTCCGGCTGCAGCCCCCGAGGGCGCCGTGCCCGCTGCTGCCGCCGCCGCCGCCGCTGCCGCCGCCGCCGCCGCCAAGGCCGACAAGGCCGATGATGAGGACGAAGACGAAGAAGATGACGACGAAGAGGAGGAGGAATGAGGGGCCAAGTCGGGGCCCTAGCTGCACCAGACAGTCGGGAAAAGCGTCTTTAGAGACTCATTGATTTTATTTACAAAAGTGGAAAAAATAAAAAGAAAACGTAAAAACAAAAACAAAAAACAACCCAGTCCCCAACCTGCACCCATCTGCCCCATTACCCACTCCAGCTCCCATCTTTTCTGGACCGAGCAGCCGCCTAGACTGGGTCCCCTTGGGGATCTCTCTGCCCCCAAGGATCCCCAGCAGACACCCTCCCTAACCCCAGTCCGACCGGCTCTGCGCTGGCACGGCTAAAATACTACCTAGCACAGGCCTCGGCCAGAGGCACCCCAAACTACCTATGGGCCCAGCCCCGGTAGGCCTCCACTCCCAGGAAGCCCAGATGTGTCCCAACACTGGCAGACACCCAGCACCTCCTCCATACCGGCAAGGACCTGATTTTCTCAGTACTACCTACTCCTCCCAAACTACCTATTTTGTGCTCACTGGCTCGCCTGCTACCTAGTGCCGGCCCCTTCCCCCGTCAGGCCCCTCCTGCTTCTGCCTGGCAGCCTTTGGGGTCCCTGAGGCTGCATGGAGAAGGTGGTGGGGTCCGGGGACCAGGGTATTGGCTTCTATTTAAATTGAAAAATAATATATTTATTCCAAAGCATTCTAAGTGCTGCAACCTAGAATCCCTCCTTCTCTGGCCTGGGCACCCCAAGTTCAGGCCCATTACCCCCACTTCTGGAGGGGAGCATTCCCAAGCTAGCTGCAGATCTCTGGGTTAGCTTCTGCTTAGTAGGACTGCAGAGATGCTCCCAGCCTCCCTGCACCTCCCCTGGCCCCTATGTCCTACTGTCCAGCCATGTTGAATATGTACACCCTGACTTTTCCTACAATAGTAAATACTGTATATTTGAACAAGACTTTTTTTTGTCATTTATATAGTCTTGGAGCTCATTTGTAAGGCAATGTCTTGACTTGGGAAGGATGTGTTAATGGGATGACTTTGTAGCATGGTGTGTTGTCTTGAGCTAACTTTATAGCTGGTGGGGAGGGCCGATGCCCTTCCCAATACCCTTCATCTCTTGTGTTGTCCTGCGTCCCCCTTGTCCCTGTAGGCTCTAGCTTGGGGTTCCAGGAATGGGAAGGCACACTTCCTGTCTTGCCCAGCTAACCGTGTTTTATGTAACAGAAAAATAAAGATGCTTGGTGACAAAAAAAAATGTGGACTGCTTTATACAGGGGGGCCTGGGAAAGAGAGGGAAACCTGGCTGGGGTTAGCTCAGCCCGGGTTTGCTATGTCTGGATGCCCACAGGGGCTTTGGGGAAGCAAAAGTGGAAGGACAAATAGGGTCCAAGTGTTGAGTGTCTATGTATTGGTGTATATGTGTGTCGAGTCCCTTTTTGTGTGGATTCTAAGGTGTGGATTTGTATAGGTATGTGTGTACCTCTTTTGTATGTGTATTTTATATATGTCTGTGTGTATTACTACACAGGTCAGTAATTTTATGTAATTCTGTGTCTAAAATTGAGTGCATGTGTTTCTGTGTCCATAATTGAGTATGTGCATTTCTGTGTCCATAATTATATATGTGCATTTCTCTGGAGATTTTCATCTTGGTTTTGTGTGTGTGCACAAACATCTTCCAGATCTCTTGAAAATGGACTCTTCAATGGATACATTCTATGAATCTCCCTTAAAAAAAAACCCTCACAAATTCCATGAGCAAATCCAAAATCCACCCTTTCCTGTAAGACTGTGGGGTGGGCTTGGAAAGGGGTATTACCCTGCCAATGATCCCGAATTTTCCATGAGTCCTGAACACGGCCCCGTGCTAGGAGGTGGGATCAGGACCTCTGACGCAGCCCCCCTCCCACCCTGCATTCAGGCAAAGCAAGGGCGCCCAGGCACAGCACTGCAAATGAGGGACATGGGAAGGGGCAGGGACCCAGCAGACCCGGGCTGCGGAGCCTTGGCGGGGGCGTCCGGGTGCGGGGAAGGTGGAGAGTCTGGGTAGGGGCGAGGGGCGATGCGGACAGCGCAGAATAGCCTGAGCTCAGCAGGCGAAGACCTCGACTCCAGCCTCCTGCCTAGGTTGGGCCCGCTTCTTATTGCTCTTTTAATAAAACCCAGCCCAACTGGGTTTGTTAAACCTGCGGCCCCAAGTCGGGGCGGCCTCGGTGGTAAGATGGCGCCGGTGTAAGAGCTGCCTCCTCTTAGTGATGGGGAAAGGGTCATAAATCCGTTGTTGTTTATGAAAATTTACAACTTTGCAATACAACTTTATGAGTTGTTCGGCCCTTCCATTGGCCGCTGTCGGTCATGTGGATGGGAACCGTGAACATGAACTTTTTTATAATTTCCCTTGCGAGAATAGAGCCGCATTCTTTTGCTCCGCTCCGTCCTGCCTGCTTCGGAGCTCTGCCTTCCAGCCGGGCTTGGCTGCGCTTTGTCCGGCGATGGCGAGCGAGACGAGGCCCTGGCCCGGCCCGACCCGGCCGCTCCCGCTGGAGGTGGGGCGCGTCCAGTTCCCCGCGCCGCGGCGGCCGCTTTGCAACTCGCAACCTGGCTAATTTCCTGCGTCCTCTGGCACCAGGAAGGAGGACGATTCGTCTCCCCGGCTGCCCAAGCGACAGCTGTCAGAGGGGCAGGAGCTTCTGGGAGCCGCCATCTGAAGGTGAGACATGTGGGGAGACAGGAGCAAAGGTGGTGAGATGGCAGCCGGCGGCGGCGGCGATGGGAGAGGGCACCCAGGATGGCTTTGAAGAGGGGCATATTCACCCTCGCCCACACTCACCGTTCACACTTGTCCCCCATCACGCGCGCCTGCACACGCGCGCGCGCGCGCGCACACACACACACACACACACACACACACACACTCCCTTTCTCTCTCCTCTCCCTGGCTCACCATGGCAGTAAATGCCAGCCTTCCTTTCGTGGCACAGCGTCCTGGCATGGGGCAGGAGCACTGTGGTCTTCTCTCTCCTCTTCCCCAGCGACCTTGCCGAGCCCCAAAAGAAGTGGCCCGGCACTCAGCGTTCCCAACCAGCCTCTCCGGTTTGGATTTTTTTTTTTTTTTTCCATTCATGACCCAATTGGCTCGACTGAATTCCCCAACAACTGGGGACAGTTCCCGACCTGGGGAGGTGGGAAGAGGTGAGGGCAGAGTGAATTAATTGACATGCGTTTTGTTAGTATCAACACAGCACCTTCTGTTCTGAGGGAATCGGTTTCTGGAGAGAAAGGTAGAATGAGGAAAAACAAACAAAAACTTACTAATTCAGCCAGGTTCCTCTGCTGATTGCCTCCTTCCCTTCACGCGGTTTTCCGATGACAGAGGTGTCTGAAGCGCGGGGAGAGGGACTAGGTGCGTGGGTGGTACTCTGCGTTGGAGGAGAGGATGGGGTTAATTGGCTGGGTGTTGCTTGGCGGGAAGTTTCGGTGCAGAGAATGTAGTGGTGTTACTGAGTGTGGCAGGGGCCGCAGCTAAGGTTGAAGGAAGGACGCAAACCGAGTCTGGGCGATAGGGGGACCCCCCACCCACCTCGGCGCAGCCGGCTGGCGACCGCACGCCCCACTTTGCGCGAGCGGGGAGAGGACTGTGGAGCCGCCGGGGAGGAGGCACGGAGGGTGCCGGGGGCGTCGGCTTTATGTGGCGCGGTGGCACAGACTGGGTGCGCCTCGGCCAGATTTGCCCCAGTAGCTTCCTGGGACTGCGACCAGAAACGATCCTGAGGTTCTGGGCTCGAGTTCTTTTTGTTGGTTTTGTGGCTTTGGTTGTTGTTTTCCCACCTTAAGATAATACCTTGGTATGCATTCGAAAATTAAGAAGGGGCTGTGGATGTTTGGGACGGCCACGCGAGCTGTGGGTGCGCTCAGGGCGGATAAAGCGGCGCATTTGCGTCGCAGGGCCGCGGGCTGCCTGACTGCGGCTGCCGCGGGCAGATTATTTATTGCGACCGCGCCGGGCGCTCGCTGCTGCCACGCTGTGGCCGTCGCCGGGACCGACGCCAGCCGCAGCCCCGCGTCGTGCAGCCTGGCGCGACTGCTGCGCGGGCCCCTCAGAGATTCCCAAGCAGGCCGAGGAGAGCCGGGCAAGGGAGGACCCGAGGGGCGGCCTCCCAGGGCCTGTCGGGAACCTCCCCCGCCTTGGCCACCCCTGACAAGAGCTGGACGCCCGACTAGACTCGGGTCCTCCCCCCACCCCCAGCGCCATGGAGACTGGTTGCACAGGCGGCCTGGCACGTCATGGCTGCTTCTGTCCAAACTGCGCGTCCCAAGGCTCCCCCGGGGCGCACGCTGGTGCGGGGAAGGCGCCCGCTTCGGGATTTCGAAATCGGAGAGACCACTCCTGGTCCCGAGGCCTGCAGGCCTGGCTGGTCTTGAGGATGATTGACTATGGCAAGAAAGGCGGGCTTTGGCGCCAGGCGAGGGCCTGTGACAGGCAGAGGCCGCACCTGTATGCTATGGGCTCTGGCCTGGGCTACAGATCGAGGCGGCCCGGGGGGGCCCTCAAGGTCCCCCTCCCCCCCACGGCAGGCCGCCCTCCAGGCTGGCGGACGTCGAGTGGGCAGCCCAGGTAAAGGGCCGACTGTGGGGCCCTGCCCGCCATCCAGTCCCCTTTGAAGAGCGGCTGAAAGGTAAGTGGACTTTCTCTGTGGCTTTGACCTAGAAGAGAGAGTCCTGGTAGCCATTCTCACTATCCCAGGAGAGGCTCCCTCCGGCGTCTGGGGCTCCTATTCTTGCCTGAGTGTGTGTGTGTGTGTGTGTGTGTCTCTCGCTCTGTTTCTCTCTCTCTCTCTCCATATATATATAGGCACCTAATGCTGGTTGGAGAAATAAATTGGGCCATTGCCAGCATAAGATGTACCAGACTTGGCTAACACGTAGAGATTTCAATTTATGTTTTTCTATCTCAGCGCCTGTAGAAGCTAGAAATACAATGTTTTTTGGCTCTTAGCTGAGAAATCAAATTCTGTCATTGTCTGGGGGTAATTATTAGATCAAGAATCCAAGTCAAAACATAACAAATAATAACAATAGTAGTATATAGAGTAGACTGCCATCAGTCCCAATACTGTGTGAGACCTGGAGGTATGACACAGAAATTATAAAGGTAAACATTTATCAACATCTCCCAACAGTTATTTTTGTCTTACACAATAATAATTTGTTTGAAATCACTGTCTACTGATGGTCTTGTTTAAGAAACAATAACTCAAACATGATTTTCTTTGGACATAGCTTTTAAAAAATAGTTCCCTTTAGAATTTTTAGCTTGAGTTTTCATTTTCAGCTATTGTGTCCATTCTCTGAGGAAATTCGAGGGAAATGTTACATTCTATCCTCTCCTGCCCGGCCCTTCCTTATATATGCAAAGGAGAAACTTTCCCAGCTTGGATTGGTTGGGGCACAGGCAGAAAGCTTCTGGGTGCAGCCCCCATTGCGTGGGGAGAAGCCACTTTCAAGCGAGCTCGCTAGGTTCTGTGGAGGCCACCCGTAGCCCCGTCCTTTCCCAGTTTTCCCCCTTTGAGGGAAGTGAGGGCAGGGGGGAGAAAATCGAAAAGCAAGGAAGAGGTTAAGGAAGTCGTTGGCAGATTCCTAGGAGAGCATAGCCAGCCCCCCCCCAAGTCCTGAACCCCATGAGCCTGCATTCACCAGAGTTTTACAGATCTTACAAACATCCTCTGGAAATTCAACCAAATTGTATAAATAGTCTTTCTTCAGCCTCTGCAGAACTGAGGATTTTAAAGCTAATTCAAGGGTTTTACAAGCCCAACAAATACAGTTGTAAAAATGCCATTGGAAAGATATCACATTTTACAAAATGAGATTGATCCATGTGCTGTAAAAGTCAGCTATCTCGAAGGCACACCTATCAAGCAAGGGAAAGCAACCCAGGACATGCTTTTCACGTCCTGTCTGGGCAAGGCCAGGCCTGGGACCAAGGTAAAAAGCAATGCAGACGGTTCCTGGAGCCAGTGAAGCAGCTATTCCCAGTTTTAGAGCAGCTGCAGGTGGCAGGCCCCCAAAGTCCCAGGAAAGGCATGGAAGAGGGGTACACCCCAGGAAAGTGCCGGCTGGGGTGCCCCGCAAACCAAGCACACCAATGATCTCACAGCCTTGGGACATCCCAGCTGCCCTCTCTCCCTGGCTTGGCAGGGACCTTGGGTCGCTGGGCCTCCGGAATGAGGACAGAGATTCCACATCTGGATCTGTCTCAGCTCTGAGCAGTCCAGGTGTCGGTGTCGGTAGGGCGAGTCCCAAGTGCTGGGTGAGGGGAGCAGGTCCCACGGCCGGCTTCGGAGCTCGGTCTCAAGGCCATTCCTCTGTAGGTCCCTTTCTTGTTGAAGCCAGTGGTTTCTGGTCTCTCAGTTCCTGGGTTCAAAGGTGGGACGGGGACGCACAGCTTGTGGGGTGCTTTGAGGCCTCACAGTCGCTGGCCATTGGAGGGGGGAGCCCGTAGGGACTCAAAGGAGAGGTGTTGTATGTGGGATGATGGGGCCCGCGGGGGAAGACGTTTGGCCGCATCCTGGTCAGCTCGAGGTGAGCCTTCCGCGGCAGCGAGGCCCAGGCCCTGGCTGGAGGTGGGGAAGGAGAGCAGGAAGGGATGCCCCGATTCCTAAGGTGCAGGAGTGAGGAGCAGGGCGCGAAGGCCTGGGTTCTCAGACCCCCTTCTCCAGCTCTGGAACCCGCACCCACCGGTAGGGGACTGCAGAGGGTGGGGCAAACTCAGGGCCCTGCCGGGAGGGCAGGCCGATGGGTAGCAAAGCCTTCGTTGTCACCGCCCCTCCGGGCGCGGGGCTGTCAGTTTTCCTGTTTGGAAAGAAACCCCAGCAAAATCCGACCAGGCAGAAAGGGCAGGAGGAAGGAGCGGGCCTGGCGGGCCCTTTGCCGCGGCCGGACTCTAGTGCCCCTACCCCGGCCTGATTCGCACGCCTCTACCCGGGCCGTGCCCGCCGCTGGCGTTCGGGAAGAGAGCCGGGCCGGCTGGCTGTGCGCGCCCATTAATCTGCCGGGCGGGCGGCGGGCGGGCGGGCTGGGGGCTGTTTGTAACTTTGCTGCCTCGGTCGCCGCGGTCCCCGGGGAGCGGGCTCCGGCGCTCGCTCCCATTGGCCGCCGCCGCGTCAGCTGGTGCGATTTGCGGCTGTCGCTTTTGGCGTTCGGCCATCCAGAAACAAACCAGTTCGATGACTACTAATAGTTATAGCCAGATGTACTAATACACAACAAATCACAGTCCTGCAGAGGGGCGCGCAAATGAGTTCCTATTTTGTGAATCCCACTTTCCCCGGGAGCCTGCCCAGCGGCCAGGACTCCTTCTTGGGCCAGCTGCCCCTCTACCCGGCCGGCTATGACGCGCTGAGGCCCTTCCCGGCCTCGTACGGGGCGTCGAGCCTCCCGGACAAGACGTACACCTCACCTTGTTTCTACCAACAGTCCAACTCGGTCCTGGCCTGCAACCGGGCGTCCTACGAGTACGGGGCCTCGTGTTTCTATTCTGATAAGGACCTCAGTGGCGCCTCGCCCTCGGGCAGTGGCAAGCAGAGGGGCCCCGGGGACTACCTGCACTTTTCTCCCGAGCAGCAGTACAAACCCGACAGCAGCAGCGTGCCGGGCAAAGCCCTCCATGACGAAGGCACCGACCGGAAGTACACGAGCCCTGTTTACCCCTGGATGCAGCGGATGAACTCCTGCGCGGGTAAGGCATTTCCCTGCAGCCCCCCCCCCCCCAAGCGAGTAGAGGGAGAAGGGGAAAGGGGCAGGGAAAGGAGGAAGGAAGGAGGAGACAGAGAAAGTAGAAAGAGGAAATAGAAAGCAAGGAGGAGAGAATGAACAAAGTTTCTTTGGCTTTTTTAAGAGATTAAAAAACAAAAACAAAAACCAACCATTCCCAGTGAGGCAATCAAGCTGTGGCAGAGTGAAGGCACTAGTATCCATGTAAGGTGACACCTTAGGGGATCGAGAGGGGTCACTGCCACTCTGTGTGAGACTCTGTGACAGGGGCCACCTGAACAGACAGCTAGGCTGGATGGGAGGGAGTGCCTGCCCACACTTCCCTCTGGTAACACCCTGCTCAGATCCCCAAGCAGAGATGGCCTTCTGCAACCATCACTGGTAACTCCCCTTCACTCCCCAACTTCTCTCCTTTCTGTCTTTCAGAAACCTATATAGATAGAGGCTCTCATTTGGCCTCTCCTAGTGTCTCCCTAAAGCCTTGGAGGGCCACATCCTCAGCCTCAGGATTTTTTCTTTCTCCTCCCTTCCCTCCTCCCCCTTCCACTCAACTGCTCACTCTTAGTCAACTTCTGCCTCCTTTTGAGGCCCTGCCTGGGTCTCACACACCCAGCTTGGGGGGAGCCCCCCACCCATGGGCTCCTTTTGTACTAGAACAGATAGCCCATCACAGTCCTACATTTCCAGAAACCCCAGATGGCCCATAGCTCCATCCCTTTGCCTCTGGTTTCCAAAAATTTGACAGAGAATCCTTGGAGCAGGGCAGAACCTAATGCAGATTTTTAAACTGATAGTGTTTTGCTTTAAGATCCACTTGTTTTTTCAAGGGAGCTCTGCTTTTCTCAGGAGGACCATACAATGGGGGGGGGGGGGAGTTTGCAAAGATTTGAGAGGGCTAACCATTTTTCATCTTCAAAAGAAAAAAGAAAACCATGTTGAGTCCTGTCATGTCTGGCCACAGTAACACCTTCACAGAGATCCGTGTGTGAATTCCAAGTGTCCACCTTACTCACAGGGTTCCACACCCATCACTTCCAGACGCACACCCTACACTCCCACAAAAACACGACTCAGGTACCCCGAATTAAGAATGCTCATTCTATTCTTTGGCTTGTAATGGTTTTCTTACAGAGCAGATTTTTCAAAAACAGTAATTTCTCACTCCAAGTTGTTTTAGGTGGAAAACATCTCGCTTGGTATGAAATAATCTCCCATCCTGCCGGCTTTTGGCCTTAGACATAGCGAAAGAGGCTGGAGTGGAGGCGGGTGGTTTCCAGTTTAGAGGCCAGGGAATCCCGGCGCGGGTCTGACTGGTTTGGCTGCCGGGATCCTGGCTCACCGGCGCCCGGCCATTTCTACCCGCAGGTGCTGTGTATGGGAGTCACGGGCGCCGAGGCCGCCAGACCTACACGCGCTACCAGACGCTGGAGCTGGAGAAGGAGTTCCACTTCAACCGCTACCTGACGCGGCGCCGCCGCATCGAGATCGCCAACGCGCTCTGCCTCACCGAGCGCCAGATCAAGATCTGGTTCCAGAACCGCCGCATGAAGTGGAAAAAGGAAAATAAACTCATCAATTCCACACAGCCCAGCGGGGAGGAGGCTGAGGCAAAGGCGGGCGAGTAGACGCCTGGGCAGGGACCAGGCCAGCGCTGCAACCTCCCTCGGCTTTGCCCCCTTGCCTTCGCCTGCTCCCCAACTTTTCTCCCCCGCCTGCTCCCATCCGGGGGGCCTCTGCAGCTTCAGGGGAGCCGGGAGCTTTGCAAACGCCTGAGCATTTATTTCTTACCAAAAAAAAAAAAAAAAAAAAACCACCCTACACACAGCCAATCCCAGCGGTGGAGCGGGGCGCACTGCACATACAGTCCTGCTCTCCAAGGCTGCCCTAGCCAGCTCCGGATCCCAGGGCGCGCCCCAAATTCGTCCCCGGCTCTTGTGCTAGCGCCTTTGCATGCCCCTGAGCTCGGGACGCGGGGGTGCTGGAGAGGAAAGAACCTGGGCCGAGCCCCTTTTGGTGTCTGGGCGTTTTCGCCTCCGTCCCTCGCCACCAAGTCCCGGACGTCACCACCAAATCGACTCAGGCCACTGGAAAGAGGGGGCCTAAAGGCTGGGGCCCCAGCACTGCGGTGGCATCCCAGGCCGCTCCTAGACAGGAAGAAGCGTGAGGAACAAAGGGGGCCCTGAGACAGCCTAGTCTGTCGGCCCCGCGCGCAACCGTCCGTGGAAGAGAAGCAGCCTCAGCCGAGCCGACCCAACCTGGGCGCGGGTGGAACTTCACAGCCCCCGGAGAGACTGGGCTCCCGAAGACTCCAGCTCCGGATCCCGGATCCTGGATCCCGGATCCCGGATCCCCGCCTCCGATAATGCCTGCACTGCTACCAGAGTAGCTTTCAAGACCTAAGGAGGGGGCTCAGGGCCATGGGAACGGCAAGAGTCCTGGTTTCCAAATGTGCCAGGGGTGCCTGCAACGCTCAGCCTCCAGCGGGAAGTACCCCTCATGCCTTTCGGCTATATTTGTGATTGACTTTCGTCTTTCAGGACCCAGGAAAATAACTACAGAAGATACTAGGCACTGCCACGAAATGCTTCCATTAGCACCCTCATTTTGCTCCTGGAGGTCTAAGCAAGACCCTGATAATTCGGCCCAAGGATTCCCAGCCTCCAAGCAGTTTCTGTGGCTGCGGGGAGTCTGGGCCCACTCGCTGGGTTCACGGAGAACCCTCCGACTTGGGGCCCGGCTGCCTTGAGGAAAGGGACCGGGTGGTGAAGATTCTCCAGATTGGATACTTAAAGCAAATCAAATAGCGAACTAATGACACGAAAACCATATTTACACGTAAGAAAAATCGACTCCGGTTATAAAAGTGTATGGAATTTGACCTCGCCTCGGAGAAACACTACACAAAAGCTATCTTTAATAGACGCCTGTCATTTAAGAGCGGCAGGGACACTGTCCCTCATGCACTCACAGAAAAACAGAGCCGTAATTGTAGCGGCTGCTGCGGGCAGGATTTATTTCTCCAATTGGCTAAACGGCCTCCCCCCTTCCCCGAAGGTGATATCTGTATTTTCAAATTTCAGAGCTTCTGGCACGACGGGCAGAACCGACCCCAACCTCGACACAAAAATAAGAGGGGCTGCACAGCGGGGAAATAAAGTTATTGTAAATAAAATCCAAGTCACCATCTCCCCCCAATCCTCTGCATCCTCGCCGGGCGCGCGATCGGCAGCTGACGGCCTCACAATTGGTACATCCTAATGGAACTGAGAGGGAAATGCAATAATTTTGCCATAATGGGCTGTAACCTCAATTCGACCCCGGCCCTTGCAGCCCTGGGTCGGAAGCGGAGCGATGCGCCCTGCCTCCAGCGGGTGGCGCTCGAGTCCGACTGAACGGCGGCGGCGGGTGGCGGGCACGCGCCTAGGGCGCGCGCGCCACCCCTCTCGCCTCCACCCAACTCCCCCATTAGTGCACGAGTTTACCTCTAGAGGTCATCAGGCAGGATTTACGACTGGACAACAAAAGCACGTGATTCGAAGTCGTACCCCATATTTGGGTGCCTACGTAGGAGGGAACCAAGTACATGTCCCAGTCATTTCCATAATTCATCATAAATTGTGCAAGGGTGCTATAGACGCACAAACGACCGCGAGCCACAAATCAAGCACACATATCAAAAAACAAATGAGCTCTTATTTTGTAAACTCATTTTGCGGTCGCTATCCAAATGGCCCGGACTACCAGTTGCATAATTATGGAGATCATAGTTCCGTGAGCGAGCAATTCAGGGACTCGGCGAGCATGCACTCCGGCAGGTACGGCTACGGCTACAATGGCATGGATCTCAGCGTCGGCCGCTCAGGCTCCGGCCACTTTGGGTCCGGGGAGCGCGCCCGCAGCTACGCGGCCGGCGCCAGCGCGGCGCCTGCTGAGCCCAGGTACAGCCAGCCGGCCACGTCCACGCACTCGCCTCCGCCCGACCCGCTGCCCTGCTCCGCCGTGGCCCCCTCGCCCGGCAGCGACAGCCACCACGGCGGGAAAAACTCCCTGGGCAACTCCAGCGGCGCCTCGGCCAACGCCGGCAGCACCCACATCAGCAGCAGAGAGGGGGTTGGCACGGCGTCCGGAGCCGAGGAGGACGCCCCCGCCAGCAGCGAGCAGGCGAGCGCGCAGAGCGAGCCGAGCCCGGCGCCGCCCGCCCAACCCCAGATCTACCCCTGGATGCGCAAGCTGCACATAAGTCATGGTAAAGCCAGCCTTTCTCTAAATCCACGCGGCTGCGGGGGGCGCGGCTCTCGGTCCCCCTTCTCTTCTTTACCGCCCTCTCTCCCCATCTCTGTCCTGGTCTCGCCTCTCCCAGCCCTGTGGAGTCTCTCCCCGCCGTTCTCCTTCCCCTGCCTTCCTCCTTTCACCTTCTGGTCTCTGCAGTGCCCAACGCTCGCAAATGGGAGGAGGAGGGAGGAGAAGGGCCGCTGGCCAGGCAAGTTTAGATGTTGAAACCGGGGGAAAAGGAAAAATCCCATATCGAACCCCAGCGCCTCGGAACGCGCTCCCGGGTCAGGCCAGCCGAGCAGGGCGCAGAGAGGTAGAGGATGGCAGTAGGGGCCGTGAATCGGGCTTGTCAGGGCGGATAATTTATGAGGAGGGCTACGCTGGGGAAACAGCGTTACTAATTAGAGTCCCCGAAAAGGGGCTTGGGGGGGAATAATCGAGGCGAGAGCCGGCGGGATTCTGAAGTTTGGGAGCAGAAGGGACAGCAGGAAAGGGAAGAAAAAGAAAGCAGGCGCCCCAAGCGTGCAGGCTGGAACAGAAGGCGGCTCGCGGGGCTGGAACTTTAAGGGAGGGTGACCTGGAGGCCACTTGGGCGCTCAGGAAAGGGCCTTGCTTCCGTGGGTTTCTGAGAGGTGGGCTGCTTGGGAGGGCTGTGCCCCGCCTCAGGACGCCAGGGGCAGGGCCAGAGGGCAGGAGAGGGGTGAAGGAAAGCCGGGCGATCCTCCGGGACGCGGCTCCAGCCTCAGATGGGCCGATTGTTCCCAGAGTCCAAATTGTATTGTTTTCTCTCTAGAAAGGAAGAGGGAAGGAAATTCTGGAGGGGTGGGCGGGCGAGGAGAGAGGACTTGTTGAGCTTTTCTCCCCTGTTCCCTGCTCAGGACCCTAGCTCGACTTGGGTAACCAGGGACTGAGGAGTTGGTGGCTAAATCGCCGACTTTTCTGTTGCAGACAACATAGGCGGCCCGGAAGGCAAAAGGGCCCGGACGGCCTACACGCGCTACCAGACCCTGGAGCTGGAGAAGGAGTTCCACTTCAACCGCTACCTGACCCGCCGAAGAAGGATTGAAATAGCACATGCTCTTTGCCTCTCCGAGAGACAAATTAAAATCTGGTTCCAAAACCGGAGAATGAAGTGGAAAAAAGATAATAAGCTGAAAAGCATGAGCATGGCGGCGGCGGGAGGGGCCTTCCGCCCCTGAGTATTTGAGCGTTTAAAGTACTGAGCAGTATTAGCGGATCCCGCGTAGTGTCAGTACTAAGGTGACTTTCTGAAACTCCCTTGTGTTCCTTCTGTGAAGAAGCCCTGTTCTCATTGCCCTAATTCATCTTTTAATCATGAGCCTGTTTATTGCCATTATAGCGCCTGTATAAGTAGATCTGCTTTCTGTTCATCTCTTTGTCCTGAATGGCTTTGTCTTGAAAAAAAAAATAGATGTTTTAACTTATTTATATGAAGCAAGCTGTGTTACTTGAAGTAACTATAACAAAAAAGAGAAAAAAAAAACACACAAAAAGTCCCCCTTCAACCTCGTTTAGTGCCAATGTTGTGTGTTGCACTCCAGTTGTTTAACTGTGCATGTGAGTGGAAGTGTTCCTGTCTGAATAGCTCCAAGCTGTTAAAGATATTTTTATTCAAACTACCTATATTCCTTGTGTAATTAATGCTGTTGTAGAGGTGACTTGATGAGACACAACTTAACTTGTTTGACGTGTAGTGACTAGTGGCTCTGTGACGAAAACTGTGACTCCGAGCGGTGTGTCCCTGCGTGCCTTTGTAGGACCCTTTGCACGAACTCTGGAAGTGGCTCTCATAAGCGCAGCTTCAGTGATGTATGTTTTTGTGAACAAAGTTACAAATATTGTCCAAGTCTGGCTGTTTAAGCAAACTGTGATCAGCTTTTTTTTTTTTTTTTTTGTATTTGTTTTTAAGGAAAAAATACTGACTGGAAACAAAAAAATAAACTTTCTATTGTAAGTTCTCTTGGTCTGGTTTGTGCCAAAATAGCAAGCGGCTCTTTCTGCTCTTCTGTCTGTCCAGTGCTGGAAGGCAGTGAATCTGAGGCTACCTGAGCAGCCTGCCTGTGCAAGGAGACCTCAGACCAACAACACCCTGACCCGCGACCTCCCTAACTCTGACCCATTAGAGTTCAGGGCAGAAGGTGGAAAAGCTGTAGGTGGTTCCAAAGCCTGAGTCCAACCTGCCCATCTCTGAGGAAACCAAGATAACTTGCTGGGTACAAAAAAAAGAGGAAGAGAGAGAAAGGAGCAAAAGCACAGGGCTTTGTTACCAGCCCTCAGGGCCCACACAGATGCTGCCTCTTTCCTAAGGTCATCCTAGGCCTCCACTTGCTGAAGAGGCTGCTGCACCAGGTTGTGGCTCCCAAACCCTCTGCCCCTAACCCACCCAGGCATCCCTTCCCATTCCTCACCCTGAGCCCAGTTGGCTTCTTTTGCTACAATTAATTTGCTACAAATGGAAGGTACTTACCCCATCCTAGCTCGATTGGGAAACTCCTCAGAGCAGCTAAAGCGCAACTAGAGATTTGCACATTTACCGACTGCTTACACTGATGCCGTCTTTCCTTTTAAAAGTTATAAAACAGTAAACTTTATAAGCCCCAGTTCCGGCTATATGACATTTGGGTGCCAAATGAATAGGGTTTTGTCTATGAATTAGATCGTAAAATCATCCATAGCACAGACAGATCGGCTCACTGGCTATAAAACGTCACGTGGGGCCATTAAAGTAAGTTTTATGGTTTTGGGGAGTTGACATCCAACATTATATACCACATAACATATAATCTCACTGACGCTGGACTCCATTTGACTCTTTTGCAGGCTATGTGTGCCGCCTGGTCATTCAAATGGTCAATTTTAGGTCCAGAAGTGTCCAAACCACAAGTTCTCAAAACTCTCTGAAAAATGGCTCCCTCCGAGTTAAGGTAAGCTCGCCTCCTGAGCGCTTTCAAGTTTATTTGTACTCTGAAAACTTTCTTCCTCGATCTCTCTCTCTCTCTCTCTCTCTCTGGTTCAATAACTCTGAGGTTGCCTCTGAATTCAAAAAGGCAGAGCCAACTTTTCCTCTGCCCACATTAGCAGCGCCAGGAGCCAGCTCTGCGGAGGCACCCCGGTGAAAAGCGCCTGTGGTCGCCGCGTCCCCAGGCCTAACTTTAATTGCTGCACAACCGCGAATGTTAATGACTTCCGCTGCTCTCGCCGGCGTGCAAAAGATGATTTTTGTGTTCGAATGGGCCTGTGTGCGGAGACTTGGCAAGGCCGCTCCCCATTCCGGGGCTGGCGGGGCTGGCTTGTCGAGGGGTAGCGGAGCCCTAGGGTGGGGGCTGGGAGACTGTGGGGCGCCGGCCGCGGGCGCCGAGGGCCGCGCTGCGCTGAGGAGTGCTTGGAGTTTGAAAGAAAGGCCCAGGCAGGGCCGAGGCGGACTCTGGCGGGATTCCTTACCGGGCTGTGGCAATATGTCTTCGCGGGCCGGGGTCATTTGGCAGCACTGAATTGAGACGGCTGCCTTCGGGGCCGAGTTTCAGGCCGGCTCGTGAGAGAGCCGGAGGGGGCAGAAGCCGGCGAGGCGCGGGCCGCACCTCCAGGCTGGGTCCCTGGGTTGCCAGGCCGAGCCCAGGACTGTGGGGACTGCGGGTCCCCACCTGGGGGGAGGGCTCACCATCCCCTCCCCCCGCACCGGGGACCAGGCCCTGAACCTTGTTTGCCTGCGCGTTCTTTTTATTTCGGTGGGACTGTTCTCACCCGCCTGTGAGTCTGAAGCAATAAACTTTATGGCCGGATTTAACTTTAGTCTTTGAATCCCCAGGCTAAATGAAAGGAGTTAAAGCGCTTTCTTTTCTTCCGCCTTCCCTTTCTTCTCCCTCTCTTCTTTCCTTTTCCTCTCCTCCTTTGTAGAATTAAGACTTGCAGGCACAGGACGCTCAAAAGGCAACTTAGGGATCCCCTTAGGTAACACTAAAGATTAGAGAAATTTATTCCCCCTCAACATACAGGCAAATTCTGTCTTCCAAACTGTGCCCTAAAGTTTGGGGGGAAGTCGAGGTGTCTTCAATGCCCAACTTAAAAGTCCCCAGAGCCATTAGGTTGTTTTTCCTGACACGTCATAAAGGATAGTTTAGGGAAGAAATTGGTCGTTTGTCAGTAGGAGATTTCCGCCTTTCTTTTGTTAGCTGCTCTTTCTGTTTGATCCCAGGAAATTTACATAATCTATGATTTCCAAAACAGTTCCCAATATTGCACCTACAGTGAAGTAAGGTGAAATAAATTTTTCCTGGGTACAGTTCCAACTTGGCCTCAGCCACCACCCCCTCTGGCCCCAAACCTTCACATTCTTCAGTGGCAAAGTGACTGGGGATGCTGTGGCCTGTCCAGGGGTCTTTTTCTGGATGGGTGCCCACAAGGGACCTAGCAGATTTCCCACCACTCCCTCTGAACAATTAGACCAAATTCTCTAGCTCAGAAATGAAATAAAAAAAAAAATAGGACCTTCTGTCTCCAAATGCTTTTCTCCTTAGGAGCTAGATAGTATTCTGCAAGTGCTAATTGGTAAAGATATTTACTGAGTGCTTAAAGTGGAAAAAAAATTAAGGTATAGTTTTGGAATTTCAACAAACTTTGTTGTGCAGAGGCCACTTAAACTCAGCATAGGTCCAACAGTTGTCCCCAAAGTCAGAGGTCCAAAAAACAAACCTGGGAAGTTTTTTGAAAAATCAAAACCCTCCCACAAGTCCCACTTCTCTGAAATACTGGCAAGGCAAATCCCTGAAGTCATCCTGCGTGACCTATTAAAGTACTGATATTTCAGCACTCAGGAAGATGTGTCTGCATCTTAGTGGGAACCAGAATATAAACTCTATTTGGGTTCTCTTTTGTCATTTTGTGTGTCTGTGAGAATTCTGGAGTCTTTGTTTTGCTCCTCTGACTTTTGAGTTCTTTACTGGAAAATATTGGGTTAAGGTTTTATTTTAGTTACGCATTTGGTGATCTTGCTTGAGTGATTTCTTGGTGACTAAAATTAGTAGCAGGGAAAAAAAGAGCGATAGGGCTTCTGGCAGGTTCACTTGAATAACTTGCCCGGAGGAACCGTCCACACCACCTCCGTGGCCACATCCCAATCTGGGTGTGGGAATGGGCAGAAAGGTTGTTGGGCCGATATCCAGCATTACCCAATGTAGAGAATCTTTTCCATGAACTAAAAAAAAAAAAAAAAAAAAAAAATACTGGCTATATATATTATCAGCTTGCTTATTTCTGTCTGTTGTAATCTTCATAAAAGTTCAGAGTTCCTAAGAGAGCAGGTTAACTCACAAGGAGTTAAATGACTTTTTATAAAAATACAGCATCCAGTCAGACCTATGTGAGTGTTATTGGAGACATTTTTTTCTTCCTATTTTCATAGTAAGCATAGTAAAGAGGATGGCTGGTTATCTGCTCATTTTGTAGATAAGTTATTTCTTCTTGTGCATTCTTTGGTGGTGTTTTTGCAGAGGAACTTACTTAGAAAAAAATCTCTGTCATTAAGGGCTTTATGAAGACATCCAGCCTCAGCCGGTGGCAGGAGTGTCTGTCTGTGCTCCTCATGTTGTAAAAGGAGAAGGTGTCCAGTATGTGCAGGGCCTCGTTTGTTTCTACAAGCTGAAGAGACAATATTTCCTGAACTATAAATATAATAGGAAGCTTCTGGTCACAATTACTTAGGGGTTTGTTAGGGTTTCCATGGTCTAATTTCACAACATTATGCCGAGATTCCTTTTCTCCTGCTCTTTCCCCTGCTTCATTGTTGGCGGCCCAGGGAGAGCAGGACAGAATTTTCTACCAGAAACAGAGTCATGTTCGTTTGTTGAGATGTGAAGAGTATTATATCCAAGCAATTAGTGAGGGGAGAGCAAATTACATCCTGAAAGATGGGCTATTAAAGAGGAAAACAATCCTTTTAGCTTAAAAGATGCCCTTCGAAGCCTCTCTCCTGCCTTAGCTCGGGAGTCTGTCTGAGGTTTGCCCACCATGGAGAGTGCAGAATGTTGTGGGCTCCATCCCTTTGGCTTCTAAGGCAGAATTTCTTTCTAGCCAATGACAAACCTATAAACGGGGCTTCCGGACAAGGCTGAGGGGGTCAGCCGAGGTTCCCACCCACATAGGAGAGGGGAAGCACAGTCCTGGCCATTGTAAACCCCAGAACTGGAAGGTCTGCCTAGGTCTGTTTTGTTTGGTGGTTTTCACAAAGAAAGCTGTCCTTCTTCCACCAGGTCCCCTCCCCACAAACCGGTCTTTTCAATAATAATATTTGTTATGAAGGTTATTGGGTAATTATTGCGATTTTGTGAAGCAGCCCTTGCTGGAGGTGAAGTCTGTCATCGCCTAACAAATGACGCCAGTGCAGTTCACTGCCGGGTTAAGTAAATGCAGAGAAGATAAATCTGCACACCCTAGGAATCGCCAGCAGAGCACGCTTTAGTACAAGTTCACAGTCAACTCGCCTGCCTGGGCCAGCTCTCCCAACAATTAGGGCTGCATCTTTATTTTTAAATAAAGAAAAAAAAAAAGTGTCTCCAACTCCCACTGCCTGCTTTCTCCCTGTCTTCTTTTTTCTTTCACTTTTTTTTTTGAGATTCTACCCTCCTATTCCAGATTTTCCCTGTGAATGTGATGATGAGTGATTTAAAAAATAATCTCCCTCCTATTTCAGTGCTGACAAAAAGAGGTAGGAGGCTGGTTTGACAGGAAATACCGTCACAAACACCCAAGAATATCCAATGCACCCTCTTAATCCAAAAGGCAGTGGCAGAAGCAGGGTGTCCCTGAGATCCTGGGGGGCCCCTTCCCCCTGAAGGAAGAGGCACAGCTTTGTGTATCTTTGTGGCTAGTGCGTTGCAACTGCGGGTCAAAAAGTTGAGGGTCAAAAGTTTATGTTGTGCAGCACTCTTAGTCATCTGCCCAGACAGAGTTTGATGTCAATGTTAGAGCTGCGATCTTGACTATCAGCACAAAAGATAAAATGGCTCGGAGTGACGCGTGTATCATGGTATGGACTCCAGGTGAACCCTAGTGGTTGAATGACCTCAATTACGGAGGAAAGGATAGAAAATTCCTCTTTTCAAGAGTAATACATGCTGTATTTCATCTTGAATTATCGCTCCCATTCTGAGGGAATAGCAGCAGGTAAATAGGCATAGATTACTGAAACAACAACACCTTAGATGTTGGAGAACCAGGAGTCTGTGGGTTTGTCACAAAATTAAGAAGCTCAAAACTCATCAGTGGACCTTTAAGAAATAATGTAGCAAGTTTTCAAGGTTTCATCATATCTTCAGAGGCAAGAGAACTGGGCAGGACACTTCCTTTAGTTGAAAATTGTTATTTTGATTGGACAGTTTCTTTTTCTTTTTCACACATAGAATGATCCCTCGAGTGTGTGAGAACAGGGCAGGCACAGGCACTTCTCGCAAAATGTATTCTTTGCAATTTTCAAACACAGAATGGTTTTTCTGCAACCTCCACCCACTAAATGGAAAGAGTTCTCAGAGCTGGGAAGGGAAGGAAGGAAGTGGAAATGCTCCCGCAAGGGCAGGATTCTTCCACGCTCCACCAGGGACAAAATGCTTATTGGTACCATGAAAATGTTCCTGTTGTTGGAAAATTTTCATTATGTTTGTTGTTAACCCTAAACCGAATGTAAGAGAAATGCTACAATCTGTAAGTGGATAACTAAACTGAAAAGAATATGCCATTTGAACTGGAAAATGGAATCCACAAATGCCAGACCATTTCGTTAAGACCACCGTGAGGAACTTCTCTTCTCCAGAAAATACTCTTTAAGAATACATTTGGAAAAAAAGCTAAGGAGAGGGGAAGCAAGCTCAGGAGGAAGGGTGGGAGAGTAGAAAAGAAAGGGAATAGTGTGTTGAGGAAGTCAACTGGAACCATGCCTCATGTGTGAGTTGCAACTGGAGAACTAAACAATATTTTATTTTTCATGTACCCATATTAGCTGTAAATGTTGGTACCATTAGAATCTGTTTTCTGTTTTCTATTGTCCTCTTCTATGTATTGATCTTCAAGTAATCAGAGTAGGAAAACAGAAGAGAAAAATGAATTTTTTTTCTATGTTTTCCCTTTTAACTTTAGAGATGAGTTAATTCAACTACTCAGAAGGTGGACTCTTGCAGGGATATTTAAGATCATCCCAATATACTCTGGTTGATTGGATTTGCTGGTGCCAGGTACGTTTAGTGGTAAAGTAAATATTTCCTAAGCACCGCCTTCATGGAAGTAATCAGATTGCTTCCACTGTGCAATGTGTAAAGTTTTCACTCTGGCCAAGAGCTTGAAGCCAAATGGGGGTGTGCCAGATGAAAATAGACGAAAGGAAACAACCGTGGTGATTGCTGTTATAGCAATGAACACTTCACCACATCTGGACTAGCGAAATGAAGAAAACTGAAACCCCCTCCATTACTCACCAAGACAATTATGTGTCTCTTCAAGAAAACCTTGTTATCGTATTATTGGTTAAAAGCGTGCCACACCTTAGAAGCATGTCAACTTCAATAAGCATAGACACCCCTGAGCCAGTTTTAAAGTTAAAAGAAAAAAAAAAGTACCTGCAGAAGTTACTGCTTTTAGAGTACCTACTTTTTTATTTGGAGGATTTTTATCTTTAGGCCTGTCACACAATTCAGGTTAAAATTCATGTTTAATCCAGATACACATTTCAATCCTTATGTGTGGGTTGTGTGCACTATTATAAACTACTACAAGAAAACTTGTAGTTCCTTGGCCGAATGGCTGAAATGGTATTGCTTCTCTAAAATCATATGCCTTGTGTAGGTATCAGGGAAGTCCTCAAATGCCACCATCAGGCATTTTGAAATTCAACTATTCCCGTGTGCGCTCCAGAGACTTGCTTCAGACAGAGAACAGTCTGGAGAACTCTCTCGCTCTAAAGAACAAAGGACAAATACAGTCAATACATTCCATAACGTTTACATTTCCTTTGCTTTTCCCCTTGGTTTTCCCTGAGAAGGAGTGACCTGGGCAAAGCACCCTGCTCTCTAAAAGACACTGTATAGACCTTTTAGAAGCGCAAAGTCCAAGGCCGAGGTGAACTTCAGGTCAGCGCGTCTAACAAATATGAAAATGTCGGCTAGTGAAGGGCGCGCCTTGTGATTTAACAAAGACTGTCAATGTGTAAGATTAATAAGAAACAAAATGCGCACGGTGTCACTGTTCGGTCACTTTGAAACTTGGGACAGGGTTGCATTCAAGAGGGGAGCCTGTTCCAAATATATTCAAAATGATTCAAATCAGATTCAAACGAGGCTGCAAACACTGCCTCTCTCTCACCCTCCCTCTCCCTTAGACTCCCTTCGCTCTCCTTTTCCATCTGGGATTCGAGGACATGATGAAAAGTTATTTCACTTAATGGGATTTTAAGAAAGCTTTTGTTGGGAATATATGTTATCTCTGCACGTGGAAATGAGCAAATGCGCTCACCAGTTTCCCAAGAAAAGGATAACGCTTTCACCCTGCTAGGGACTGGAGCCAGTTGGTGTGCGAAGATTAGCACGCTCCTTCTCTGCTCGATTTCAGGGCATCCCATCTTTTCTCGGGCGAGATGCTGCTGGTAAACTTCAGTTTATTTATTAATTGAGTTAGTCTCTTCCTGGCTTTACTTTGGTGTGTTGGATCTTATGTAAAGGCAAGAGGTTTTGGGTTTTTTTTTTTTTTTTAAGCATTTTTCAAAAGATTATTTGATTCAATGGAATGATGCTATGGCTTGCAAAGAGAGATTGTGGAAGGATCAGAAAAGGTACTGAGATTGTTTATTACAGCCATAAATCTTGCAGTAAAATGTCAAAATGTCGGTGTGTGAGATAACACTTGGTGGTCCTGGCTCCATTTGTGTTTATGATAGGAACCACAAAGACAAGTTACAGGCCTTGGGGGATTCTGTGTAAGCCCATCTTCCTAAAGTAATAGAACCACATGAAACACAGGCACAGTTAACTCGTTTAGGTTAACCATATACAAAACAGTGCCTGTGCCTCGTTAATACTTTAAAATAGAAACTAGGTAGAAGGTTCTGAGGCTAAACAACATGAATTTTGTGTTTTAGTGTCTGTAAATAATATTAAACAGATGTAGTTAAGACCCTAGTACTTAAGGCTGATGACATGAGGAGGGCAAAATTTCCTTGTCATGTTTTTTTCTCCCCCTGAAGCTTAGAAAGCCACGTTTTGTAAATTACATTATGTATGTATATATTGTTCATATAAAATAGTATATAAAATATGTATATATTATTTTTTCTTGCTGTAGAGAAATACTGGTTTAGGTAGCTATATAACAGGCTAGATTTCCCCCCAACTCTAGAGAGGATGTCTAAAGATTACACTCAGCGTTGATTTCTGTCTGTGGATCAGATTTCATTAAAAAAAAAATTCAGGGTGCCCCGTGTCGATGGACAGCACTCTTCAGAGACACACTTCCAATGTGGAAAGCCTCTTTGTACTACTTCAGGGTGATTCCAGTTGGAAAGCTAACATGATCCCTTTTTTAACCTCTTTTCCTAAATTAGTTTAAAGATTAGTCCCATATAATAGGCTTTATGTGGCTAAGCATTAAATGACTATCCATCAAATGGATATATTCCAGCATTTAGTAACTCATATGAGTAAGCGATATAAATGAAGATAGAATTGACATTCCTTTTGAAGTGTCTCCAGGCTTAGGCTATAACTTTCCTTGTCTGCAGTCCAGACTTAAGTTGTGAGAAGGCTGTTTATACTGCTCTTTGAAAATTCAACTAAGGTGCACCAGCTGAAAAATCCTTGCTTTGCATGCCAATATGAAAGTATTTTTAGCATGGTGACTATGCTAGTTTGCTCTGCTTTCATCTAGGCTGAAAAGTATAGAGGATCCAGGTGTGTCTGTTACTCAGAAAATGAAAGGGAAAGTACACACTACTACGAGTAAAGCATCAGTATTTACTTCAAAGATCAACATTAGGTGGAATTAATATGTAATTTATTTGTTAATAATGGCGTAATTAGTTTACCCATCAAATTTCAATTACCAAATGGCAGGCAACAGTCCTCTCTCCCCGCTTTCCAGAGCTGCTGATATCGTTAATATGCTAATTTTCAGCAATTCAGAAATTATAGACTATCCTGTAAATATAACTTTAGCCTCAAATACAGCTTGAGAAAGCAACATCCAAAGGACAAAATATAGAACTCTTAGCGCGAAAAGACCCGTCAAAGATCAGACTGGGCACAGTGCCTATTCCGTCCTTAGCTTGTTTTGGTTTGGGGATTGTTTTGAAATAGGAAGTTGTTGGTTTCAAAGCTCGATTTTGTGGAGGCGTCGCTGCTACCTATTCCCACCCTTGAGCTACCTTTTCTCTCACAGTCGCACCTAGTAAACGCAAGCGTGTTTAACTCTCACATCGACACCTCCATCAAACGAGATGCTATTAGAAAGGTTTTCATTTTTCGTAGGTAAAAATCAAATAGATTCTGTCTCTAAAAGGAAGGAAAAAAATGAAAAGTGCCCATCCGGCTATATTGGAATGGCCTTGCTTTACATACTCGGGCCAATTTCTCTCAGCTATTCACCCACCCACGCTTTGCGGCTCCTGCCGGGCTTCTCAAAGCAAGGTAATCTGGCGCACGATGTGGGGAAGAGGACCAGCTGGTGAAAAAAATGGGTCTGTTGGCCTTATTCGTTTTATTCCGGGACCAGGATTAAAACCAGGATACCTCCAAGGTCTCGGCGCCATTCCCTTCCCCCGCCGGCCTCGAACCCTGAAAGACGCCAGGCCAGGCTAGGCTGGGCCCGAGGTCAGCTTTGGGCCGCTGTCACCCGGCTGCCCCGAGGCCTACGCCAGGAGTATGGCACGAAAAGGGCCCGGCCTGGGCATCCAAGAGGATCAGAAGCACTGACGAGCCCCGAATTCCCAGCAGGACTCAAAGTTGGGGGGTTGGGGGGACCAAAGCTCCAGCTCCCTCCCTCCATCGGAGGCCGGACAGCGGCATCCATCACCCATCCGCGCGCTTCCTGATCCGGGTCCGCGCGCGCGGCGCGCCCATTGGCGCCGGGCTGGTCACGTGGTGGGTACTGGGCGGGGGCGCGCGCGGGACCGAGACGAGCGCGCGCGCGCGAGCGGCCGGGGGAGGGCGGAGGAGCGGCGCGAACTTTGGTGGCGTCGGCGGCGGCGGGAGGGGGAGGGGGAGGGGTGGGCGCTTGACAGCGGGGGAGGGGAAGGGAGCAGAGGAAAGGGGGGATGGGAAGCGAGGCAGGAGGGGGAGGGGCCTCGGCGAGCCCAGAAAAACGACAACGCGAGAAAAATTAGTATTTTTGCACTTCACAAATTAATGACCATGAGCTCGTTTTTGATAAACTCCAACTACATCGAGCCCAAGTTCCCTCCCTTTGAGGAGTACGCGCAGCACAGCGGCCCGGGCGGCGGAGACGGCGGCCCAGGCGGGGGCCCCAGCTACCAGCAGCCCCCAGCGCCCGCGGCCCAGCACCTGCCGGCGCAGCAGCCCCAGCTCCCCCACGCGGGCAACAGCCGCGAGCCCCCCGACTCCTACTACGCGCCACGGGCCGTCCGCGAGCCCTCCTACCCTGCGGCCGCGCTCTTCCCCGCGCACGGTGCCGCCGACGCCGCCTACCCCTATGGCTACCGCGGTGGCGCCAGCCCGGGGCGGCAGCCACAGCCCGAGCAACCCCCGGCGCGAGCCAAGGGTCCCGTGCACGGCCTGCACGCGAGCCACGTCCTGCCGCCCGGGCGGCAGCCCCCGCCGCCGCCTCCCCCGCAGCATCGCGCGGCGCCCCCGGCACCCCCGCGGCGTTGCGAGGCGGCTCCAGCCACCCCGGGCGTCCCGGCAGGGGGCAGCGCCCCCGCGTGCCCGCTGCTCCTGGCCGACAAGAGCCCGCCGGGCCTGAAGGGCAAAGAGCCTGTGGTGTACCCCTGGATGAAGAAGATCCATGTCAGCGCCGGTACGTGGCGCCGCTGGGGAGGCGCGGGAGGGTGGGCTGGGCCGGGCCGGGGTTCGGGGGGTCGGGCCGAGGGGTCAGAAGAAGAGGCTGAGGGGAAGGGGGCCTCTGGAGGGGAGCCCCCATCTGGTCTGAGCTACAGTGGGATGTGGGTGTGTGCGCGCCAGCCAGCCGCCTGATCCTAACGTGAGAACCCTTTTGTACCCGGGGTCCCTTTATCGAGAGATTTACGAGACGCCAAACTGTTAGGGCAGTAATTATAGCCCCCATAAATTTAATTGCCCTGGCAGAGGCTTCAGGCCATGTGTCTTTGAAGCTTTTCTTCAGCCCCAATGCCCAGCACCATTCTTTATGGCTCTCGGGTGTTTCCCGTTGTCAATAGCCTGTGAAACATTTTCTTTGCCGTTTTATGTATCTTGCGTGAACTTGGTGTCAGGTTATTATATAATGATGATGTCCAATTGCTCTTCCCCACCCCACCTTCTCTCTCCTCCTCCTTTCCCTCTCTTCCACTCCCTCCTCCTTGGCCTTCTCCTTCGGGGTTATGGGCGTTCAGTCAACCCCAGTTATAACGGAGGGGAGCCCAAGCGCTCTCGAACCGCATACACCCGACAGCAGGTCTTGGAGCTGGAGAAGGAGTTCCACTTTAACCGCTACCTGACCCGGCGGCGCCGCATCGAGATCGCCCACACGCTCTGCTTGTCCGAGCGCCAGGTCAAGATCTGGTTTCAGAACCGGAGGATGAAGTGGAAGAAAGATCACAAATTGCCCAACACTAAGATGCGATCCTCCAACTCGGCCTCGGCCTCAGCAGGCCCGCCAGGGAAAGCACAAACTCAGAGCCCGCACCTGCATCCCCACCCCCACCAGGGTGCCTCCACACCCATTCCCTCCTCCATATAATCTTCTAGAGATCCAGACCAGTTTCATTCCCCCACCTGCTTTCCCCCCTTCTTCTGCCCTTTTCCCCATACTCCTACCTGTCTGGACCATAACAGCCCCCAAAACAAAACCCAACTTGGTGAAAAGGATAATAAAAAAGAAGACATTATCCCGGTAAGAGTGTGTGCTGGTTGCCACCAAAGAGAGGACAATAGCCAGGATGCTGGCTGATGGAACAACCTGCTGGCCTGAATAAGGCTGCCAGGTTTGGGTACCTGAGAAGGACCACTTGGCAACAAATACTTTTGAGATGGCTAAAGTCAGCTGGACAGCCCATGCTGACTGGGGACATATACATGTATATTTGTTGCAAGCAGAAGAAAACAAACCCTTTTCCCACCTTCCTTGCCTCCCCCTTCCACTTTAAGGCAGCTCATACAAGCTTGTATTGAACTGAATGAATGAGTAGACATTGTGGACCTCACAAGATTATTTAATTCTCAAAATGTATAGACCTTGATGGTAGATGTGACACATGTTAGTTTCCTTTCCTTGCATTTATTTAAAATATTGTTGTAGAGTTGTTGTTGTCTTATTCTGAGGCACAGTCTCGGGGGAGAGGGGAGTCCATTTAGACCCATGTGCAACTGTACAAATTGTGGTGTGGCTACATAAAAAAGCCATGTGCTAAGAATAAACTCTGTTTAAAAAACCATTAAAGTTCTAAGACACATTTGTGTGTTTCCTACTTTTAATTAAAAAAAAAAAAAAACAAACCCAAGTTCTCTGGATCGAGATATTTGACCTTGCATGTAAAAATCCTGTAGATGGCTCGAGTTATGTTCACTTGGATTCTGACTGCTCACGTAATTTGTGTGAGTGTGTTCAACTTGAGCTGAACTTTTGTCAAGTTTGACCCACTGTGGGAAAAGTTCCAAAGAGCAGGGAGGCTCTTGAGCCCTGAGAGGGCTCCTCTTCTTCCCAAACTTGGCCAGGCTTTCAGGCTTCAAGTCTCTGTAAGGCATAGAAACGTGTCCTTCCCTGAAATGAAAGGTGAAACCGCGCAATGCTGAGGGCCCAGGGGTTTCTGCAGCTGTTCTACACACTGAACTCTGAGCACACTTGGAAAGAAGTGGTCCCTTTGGTATTTATTGCACCTTCACACTTAATCTGCCTGTTTCCCTGGAGATAAAAAAATAGTTTGTGCAGAGAGTTGAGATTGCTTTTTGTTTCTTGGCTATTTTTAAGGTTCTCTTCACTAACTACAGCTTGGGGAGTTTTGTTTCTTTCTCTCTTTCTTTCTTTCTCTCTTTCAGAAGCAAGAGCTTTCAAAATAAACTGAATTTTCCCAGTAGACCCTCCAAAGTTTCTCTGAGGAAAGAAAAAGCATAATGACACTCTCAAAATGTACCCCAAGCAAGGTAGACCTGGGAGTATTCAGTGCTGGAAAAAAGCCAAATTCTGAGCTAGGGTCACTTTCCTCAAATGCTCCTGGATCTTTCTGCCCAACCTAAAGAGCTAGATTCAAAGGTTGAAAATCAAAGCCCACATCTTAATCTCTGTAACTCTAGTATTTATTTACTGATTTACAAAGCAGTAAAGAGGATTTAGACTTGGTTGTCACTGAAGGGAGGATTCTGCAACACGATGCAGAAAACCAACACACAGCAGCCCCAGAATATAATTGTCACCTGGCCATGAAGGGGTCCAGTGTTTAATTCATGTTAGAATTTTAGCAGAGATGGGAGGGGGCGCTCACCTACCTTTGGTATACCAGAGGAATTTTAAACACATTTTCCCATCAGGGGCAAACCCTTAGCCAGCGGCCAGTGCTGTTCCTCCTTTTGCCGCTATTGCCCTATGTGTGATACGGGCAAGGGTGATCAGTTCCCTACCTATGAACAAACCACATCTAGGAGGAGAGTGATGGACACCAGCCTCTGAGGGGCTTCCACCTCTCCCCAAGAAAATTCAGGGGCAAACAAATACACGCCTTCCCAAGTCAGGCCAAAACTGGCATAAAGTGCATTTTATCCGGTGTGAACGGGTGCCAGGGATTTCTGGAAGCACTGCAACTGCTGCTGAAACTTACTGACCCTCCCCCTACAACACGCACTTGTAAAACGAAATTAAATCATGCTGAAAATAGCAATTTTCCCAGGAATCATTAATCACCTCATACAATAAATACTTCTTTGTAATTCAACAGCAATTCAGAAAGGCATTCTCTGGGAAAAGTCTGTGGAGAAGCAAGGGATCTTCTTGCAAATAATATGGTCTCGGGCAAAGATGCAGCATCTTGGCTGTCTGCTCAAAAAATGCCTAGACTCTTGGTGGAAATTGAGTGTCGAGCTGCAAAACCTCAAATGGCAGATTATCATCATTTAAGGTAAATTCTTATATTTCTCCTTTGTAGGGAAGGAGGGGTATAAGGGCATTCATTAGCTTCCTACTGGAGGCAGTTGTATGGGGATTAAAGGGATAACTTTCTTTCACTTACTCTTATAGTCTGTCCAGGAAAGGAAGAGAAGGGATCGAAAGATTGTTTTTCTAATTTACCAGGAGAAAATGGCATTTTTGTCCAAACTGTCTTGATTATGAAGGTATTGGTAAGTTTTGCAAAGCCAAAATTATCCAAAATGACCCAAACAATTGTATCATTTCTTTACAGTGTTTTGCCTGTTTTAGATTTGCTCTTTAAGGAAACTTGTTATAACAGCTTAGAAAATCCCACTTTGGGCTTTAAAATCATGCATTGTCTTCCCTTTGCTAGGGCAACCATAAGAGTTCACCCAGAGGACAAATTTTCTATCTCATTAATTGTTTTTTTTTTTTAAGCGAACCCTAGTGGCCCCTCAAACCCTTGACCTTTAAAGACAGTATTTTGTGTAAGCTCTATAATTCTCCTACCAAAATGACCCTTACACATGCTCTCCTCTTCTTTTTCTCTTTCTCCCTCCTTCCCTCTAACACATACTCCCTTGCTTTAGTCACAGAGCCAAGCTGTGCATGACTCTGGAGATAAAAGTTTTTCAACATCTGAAATCAACCTAAATCGGATAGGAGACACTTTAATGGTCACAGTTTGAATTAAGTACTTAACACTCTCCCCCCTGAAGAAAAATGGCACTTTGCAGGCTCTCTTTCCTAGTTTTGCTGAAATCTACGATATACCCGGTGTTTTATTACAGCGGGAATTCAACTGTGACAGGCATAGTAGAGTACTTAATACCCAGGATGGAGCTCATGGGAAGATTACCTAGATATATGGGGAGTGGGCCCTCTGCACAGCATCTCTGACTCTATACCCAGCTATCCCCGGGTGCCCACATTCCCCCCACCTCTCAGCTTCCTCCCCATAGGGTGGGGATCACCATCTCTACTCTATCTCCCTGCTCTCCAAAGCATCCAAACTGTGCTGCTCTTCTCACCACTGCCTTCCCTCCAGCAGTTTCAACATAGAAACTGATCAAGGACGCTTTAGAATGAAAGGAAAGAAAGACCCCAAAGAATCAATGAAGGAAACAGAAACCTGGGGCTTCCCATCTGAATGGATGGGACTTCTGTGCAAGCAGTGCGGCTGTTCGTCTGCATCCCTAGCCTGGGTTGTGTATTGAAGAACATAGGCTCACCCTTCCCAAGGGCTGTTCTTGTTGCTCCTTCTCTATATTGTACACCATGGGCCCAAGAATAACTCTGCTTCCTCTCTCAAAAGGCTATGGGCTGGGAAAAATAGGAGGAAGAAAGGATGTGGGTTCTAACTTCTTGATAGCATCAAGGAGGCTGCTGGGGCTGTTAAGAAACATTCTAGCCTGAACCTTCTGTCTTGGAATTCTGGCTGTCTTCTTCTCAAGGCCCCAAACTGATGGAGTAACTCCCCCCACCCCCTCAGGCCAGCTCCCCTCTCTCTGGACTTGATTTCTGGGGCTAAAAGAGTTCCCTGTTTGAAAGAATGTTTGAAAGATTTGGAGGCCATTTTGGTTTCAGTCTTCTCAGTTTACCCATGAGGAAACTAAGGCAGCTCAAATTCCCCCCCATGTTCATGTTGATGAATGTGTAGGTTGGATAGAGCCTTTGGTCTCACCTTGGAGAGGGGTAAGTGCACAGCCATCTTTCCTCTGCAGAAGCCTATTCTGCCTGGAATGGACGTGGGCATCTGGGCTTACGCTTGACATGGATGGCCACAGGTATGCGGCGGCCAGGGAAGAAGGCTGGGTTCTTGCCTGATGCACCGGCAAAGCGCCCCAGGAGATTATGTAACCAAAGCCCCTTAGCCAAGGCGCTGAGACAAGTGGGCTCTCCTCTGGGCTCAGGAGGGAATAGACGCCATGGTGCCTGGGAGAGGGGTGGGTACCCCACTGTCCACAATGCTTACAGTTCCAGAATGACTACTTCTACTCTGGGGCCCTGGGATTTTCATGGCAGTCGCTGGCCCCTGAGTGGAGCAAGGAGCAAGGGGTCTGTTTCCGGAGGCCTGGGAACTAAAGGAGCCAAACAAGGACGGTGATTGCTGCAGATAAAGGTGTTAGCGCCAGTTCGAGGGAGATATTGAAATTGTAATCTTTTGAGGTCACGTGACTCATTAAATAATTAATGCGGATCGTCAGGAATGGATCGGAGTCGTCAGGGCCTCACTAGGAATGAATCTCTCAGAAGTGAGACCCCCCAACTTCCTATTTGATTTTTAAAAACACACACCCTCAGATTTATCTCCAAAGGCCTTTAACTCCTTCAAGGGGGCTGGAGAGAGCCCTTCAGCGGGGAGGACCGGAGCTGGCGGGCCCACGCTGGGTCTTGGGGCTTTTTCTTCAGGGTTTCTGCAAGTCCGGGGAGCGCAACGTGTCCGGGGAAACGTGAGTTTGGACTGGGTTTTCTGCGGTCACATCCTGGCTTTAGTGATGAAGTGGGACGGATGCGCAGACAGTTGGTAATGTTCTGATTCACACTGGGGAAGGCTGCAGAGATACCACAGGACCCGCGCGCGGCTTTGTTCAATTTTCCCGGTGTTCATAAATCACCCGCGCCGGGCGAGCGAGGGAGCAAGCGAGCGCCAAAAACGCCGAGAGAGAGGCCACGCGGCGGCGGCGGTGGCCATTGCAGAGGGAGAGACCTGGGCAGCATCTCTTTGTGACTCATTAGTCTCAACGATTTATGGGGAACAGCAGCCATGAATATTTGACTTGGGGATAAGGAAATAGCAACAACAATAATAACCATAATAATTACAATACTCCTAAGCGTCGTTGGGGGTGGGGGAGGGGGTGGTGTTTGGTGGCATAGCGGATCTTTCTGGAGAGAAGTTGAATGGCACCGAGAAGGGTAGCTAAGCCCCACCTTGCTCAGAGTCACTCCAGGAACTCCAAGGCTGGGGGCACTCCCTTTGGGGATAAAGAGGGCGAGTTTGAACAAGAAAAGGGGCCCAGCATGGACTCTGAGTCCCAAGTGCCTGATGGAAGGGTGGGGGCTGCAGGTCGAGGTGGTGGCAGAGGGCAACTAGTTGCAGGTTTGTGGCCACTTGTTCAATGTGCTGGGGGGCCCTGAAGCCTGAGGGTCAGGGGGCTTGTCAGCTATTTGGTAGCCTCTCAGGCTCTCAGCGGGATTGCATGGGCTGGAGACAGACGTGGAGGGCTGGTTTGGGGCAGGCTGGCGTGTGGGGAGGCTACCCGGGCTTGGGTGAAAGGACAGTGGGGAGTAGGGTTGTGGGAGCAACCCGCCCAACAGAGTCCCAGCCAGCGGAGAACTTCTCCAAGCCCGAGTTCAGCACGGAGGATGATGATTCTTTCCTCCCTTCCCCAACGTCTTCTCTCCATCCCCGGGAAGTTGACTGACCATTTGCTAGAGAGCAAGAGAGGGTTGCAAATATCTTGAGGGATGAGTTGGCAGCGGAAATAGGGCATCGATTGGCTTGTCGCTGCTGCGTCAGGCCAGGCTGGATAGGGGCCCCAGACCGGGTATTGTCCGATGTCTGCGTCCTTGCCATTTCCCCCCTATTTCCAACAGCCATGGTTGGCCTGTTCTGAGGGACCGGGCTCTGCGGTAGTCCCGCCGAACCACTGCGACCGAGAAGTGGCGCACCCAGGGCTTGAATGAACCAGAAGACAAAACCTCTCAAGACTGCCCCCCCCCCCCGGCCCAAGGACTGAGCCGGGGTCTAATTTCGCGCCACACAGAAATGAACACTATTTGTGAGGTTTCAAGAGAGTCCGTGATTGAATGCTCCCAGACAGGGCTTCCCTTTGTTAGCGAAAGAAAATAAAGCGTGCATTCACATTTCCCAAGTTGAGGTGCGTGAGGAGCTCTCGGAGCAGAGCTGGCCCCAACGGCAAAGCGTCTTCCACCTTCCCATCCTCCTCCGCCTGCCCCCGACCCCCTTCCATCACCCTACCCCCCCGTAAAAAGAAAGAGGAGAATGTGGGTGCGGAGATGGAGTATGTATTTATTTTACAAAAATAAATCACCATCTTCGGGCCATTCTTAGACTGGACCCTTACAAGCAACGAGTGCGCCTCATGGACGAGTGCCCTGGCGACTCCTCCGCGTCCGCGTCACCCCGGGGGCCACCCCGGCGCCCGCGCCGGCCGCACTTCCAACTCCGGTTCTCCAACTCCCTTCCTTCGCAGCCACCGTTTACCCTCCGCTGTTTATTTGTCCGCAGAGCGCCAGGACACCGGAAAAGGCGATTCCCTGAGTGCCAGGGGTCGGAGACAATCACCGGAGCAGTCTTCAACATCTTTCGAGGTAAGCGCGGCGCTAACTCCTCACTCACTCCGCCGGGCTTTGCACGGGCCTTTGGAGGGAGTTTAGTCCTTCAGGGAGCTGCAGCCCTCTGAAAGAGGTTCTGGTCAATATTTAACTTCGGAGGCATTTTGGAGCTGGGTTCCCTTCAGCTGCACTCCCCGCGAATGCGGGGCTTCGGGCAGACAAAGAGTCGGCCGGCCGCGAAAGCCACCCCGAAAGCCGCCTGGCGTTGTGCAGGAGGGGAGATTGCCCAACCAAAGATGTGTGTGCGTGGGGGTGGGGGATGTCAACGGGGTGTGTTTCTTTCTTCGGGTAAGCTCCAAACAGACCACTACACCGAGCAGCAGGGCAGAAGCAAGTACAGGCCACGGGCGCGGCGGCCTCTGCGTGGGCCGCTCATCTTGTCGACTGCGGCGCCTGCGGAGACTTGTGAGTTCGGGAATGGTCGTCAGGCACGGATCTACGTGGAGGAAACTTGTCTCGCCGCCTTGCAGTTTTTCCTATCCTTCTGCCTTTCCTTGGCAAGAGGGAAGTTACTGCCTTTCAAATGTGTAGACCGTCGCAGGCAACGGGTCTTCCCCGTTCCTTGAGCCAGGCTGATCCTCTGTTCTTCCAACGGGAAAAGCACGGGTCTTCCAGGTCTCTGCGTTTTCTTTTCCTACGGGAAACAAGAGAAAACTCTTTAAAATTCTTTTCAAGTTCTGGCTTAATTTGTTCTCTTAGTTTGGGAATGCAGGGAGGTAATTACTGTGGTTTATTACCTTGTAAAAGATCCATAAATTTCGTGCCTGTTTGGGGGAGGGGCTGCTGGAATAGCTTTCGGAAGCTTGGTAGGAAGGAATGGGTTTGCTTTGTTCTTTCAGGAGTTATTTATTTTAAAAAGTTTTCTGAGTTTTTGTTTTCTATTCCCTAGGCCTCTGTCTTCCCCAAAATTTGCTCCCCGAATAGATATCAGGTTGTTAATTAATTGCGACATGCTCTTCAGCAACACTCTAAGGCTTATATGGTGTTCTGGATACAATTAGTGTTTTATCAGATGGAAAGTAAACAGGGTAATAGTAAAGCTATGTTACTTTCTCAGCGACTGTATGACCATTTATATCAAGTATAGGTGGAGTATTTCAGGAATTTGCAACTCAGGGTGTAGGTACGATTTGCATCTCTGTACACAACAGAACCATTGCATGTATACATAGTTGCAGGACTTTTAGACCATGTGTATAAAATGATATACACATCCATATGTAGCCAGAGAATTTGGAGCCCATTTGTACTGCAGTTGCACCCACAGGAAATATCTCATGTTAAATAATGATCTATAATCTCCACAAAAAAAAAAAAAGGTGGGCTAAGTGGGCCTTACCTGATGCTAAGTAGCAAAACCACTACAGTTAACTAAAGGGAGAAAAATGTTAAGTGTATTTTTGACAGAAATCAGATTGCAGTGTTTGAATACAGATATATCTAATCTGCCAACAGCCTTGCAAATATTGACTAAAGCTCTGTATCTTTGCTCACCTGCTCCTTCCAAGACAACTTTTCACCTATTTTGGCTCTGGTGAAATGGATCCAGGGCATGTGTACCCAGCACTGGTCAGGTTGGGGCCTGGAGGAGTAAGTGGAAAGGCACTGGTTCCCCAGCCTGGGCCTACATACTTGAGCATCTAAATTCTTGTTCTCTGGAAGGGAACTTTAAAAGGCCCATAGCCTTACTCAAGGAGAGTGGATTTCAGAGTGGTGAGGGAGGACTCTCAGCTGCTGGTTCCCTGGTGGCCTGCCCAGACCAAGGTCTCTCTTAGGGAAGCCGTTTTCACCTCAAAAAGTTAAATTTCCTTTGACTTCCTCGGATTTTTCCCTTCACATCCCACCGAATCACCCCACTCCAACCCAAGTCGTTAATGTTAATTGTTAAACAGCAGTTGGAGCATGAACTGAGCTGTTAATAGCGGCATGGAGGCTCCTGGCTAGAGCTGAGATGCCGCCTTGGCGTGGGGTTAAGGCATTTCTCTGAAGCAGTACCAAGTACTTCTCCCATTGATTTATGGCCTCAGAGTTTCGATTTGCTCCAGACTATTCTGAGAGTTCTGAAGGGGGCCTCTTCTCATCTTTGAGTTGAAGTCCCTGCAGAAACTTTGGTTGGGGGAGAGGGTAGTTTGCCAGCAATTTGGCAATACTTCCAGGTCCTTTTCTAGGCTATCAGGAGAGTTCAGTGTGAAATATTTGGCACTGGTGGGGTGGGAGGCTGTGCATAAGGGGAGCAGAGGATAATGTATTAGTGGTCTGAATCCTTGGGGGACTGTAGAGTGCTTTTTGGGTACCAGCTTTTGGTCCTATCTCCCACCCCCATACCTAAGAGAAGCAGGTTTTCACTTTGGGTTCTCACTTTCCAGCTTGTGGCTTAGGTCAGAGTTGGGACAGTTCACAGTGAGGTTCTCTCCCAGCTCTACCACAGACAGAACTTTGTTGGAATACTGCCACCAGCAAAGGCCAGGGCTCACTTCCAAGGGATTAGGTCTCCTCCTCTTTTATTGCCCTTCTGATTTGGATACCCCCTTGACCAGGCCCCCTTACTGAGGGCCTTACATTCTCACCAGGTCCCTGCAGGGGAGGAGGGGAGGGGCGGAATCATGCTCAGCCTCCTGCAGCTGCTATAAGTGAGTCCTCACACTTAGAGAGGCCTAGCCAGCTGAAGATCCACTCTAAAGAAAGAAAAGAATAAGGCATGAGGATCTCACCATTTCCAAGAGCACTCCCAAAGTTTGGAAACTAAGACCTGAAAAGAGGAACTTTTTAGGCAGCCCGTTAGAGGGTGAAGTGTTAAAATCAGTGGACAATGTCACCAAGCAGATCTCAGGAGTAGAACAGGGGGCTTATTTGTTTCAGCCAGATTCGTCCAGAGCAGAGTTGGTCCACTTCATTTTCTGCTGGCGGACAGACTTGTCTTAGGGGTAGGTGGACAGACCCATGTGCAAAGAAGGTCCCAGGTTATCTTGTAGGTTAATTCAAGTGATGCCAGTAAAGGTTGGTCGTATATATATATATTTCTTTTTTCTCTTGCAGAGACAAGTACATCATTTCCACTTATATTTTCCCTTGTTAGAAGCCTGTAATTTCATGTATCACTCCTGCTATGCACTCAGGAAATGCACAAGTGTAGGTTTAGCCAGGGCACTGAGTCCCTTCATATTTTGCAAAACCCTGACCCACCACTCTAGAGCTAAGCACCTCTTTCCTAGAGGGCTCCCACTGAACAAAATCAACTGGACTTGGAGGAGGTGCTTTAGCCTTTTGTCAGGTAATTTGGGGCCTTTTAGGTTTCTTCAGTGGTGTGGTGTATGGTGTGGGTGTTAGCAAACTCCATACAATGGCAGGCCATGAGGGAGTCCACCAACTAAGCCAGTCATTACTGGGTTTTCTTCTGGAAACAAGGCCTGGGCTTTGCCTTTTGATGCACTGGCTAGTGGGCCAGAGGAGACTAGAGTACTTGGGTGTGCAGGCTTCAGCTTGTCTGTGAGTGGAAGACTACAGAAAGTTACATGAACTCTAAGAATGGGGATAGCATTGCCGTTCCCTTCTGTTTGGATCATTTGTAAAGAAATGTAAGTGGAGATAAGTGGCCTAGTGTGGCACATGTTGAGGGGGGATGCCCCCATTGTCCTACTGCCCTAGATGGAAACTCTTCCCCACTGCTGGCCAAGGTTCTCCACTTCCCCTCCCCCAAAGCTGAATGTTCTCCTTGGAAACCTAGTCCCTTCAGTGATTCCCTATTTCAAATAAAAGGATTTAAGTTGACGTATGACCACGTGAGCACATAATACAGCGCATTATTGTGGCATTTGGAGCGGAGACCCGGGCGGGCTTCGCCTGTGATTACGTTTTCTAGATTCTCTACAGAGCGAGAGCTTTTTTCCCCCACCCCCACGCACCCACCTCCTCCTCCTTCCCCTTCTCCGGAGAGCGCTCTCCTAGCGGGTTGCAGTTTTCAGCGCTCATGGAGCAGTTCTGGGCGAGCTAGCCGATGGGACTCGAGGCCACACCAGGAGGATGGAATTTATTTTAAGGTATTTCCGCTGATTGTTCATATCTAGAGTGAGTTATGGCTGTGAGAGACAAAGGTCAGGCGAGGAGACCCTGGTTCACCGACAGGACCCTCAGCCCCTCTCTTCCTTTGTTTCTCTCGTAGAACCGAAACCATTTGAAAGATCCCCAGTAGCGCCTCAGACGGAGTTTAATTCCCTGGAAAGTGTTGGGGGGTGTAAAGGGAAGGGCACTTGGGGGCTACTAGGTAAGCCCGGTGGCCTTCAGCGCTTGGGCGGCTTTGTCCACTGCAGCGGGTTTGAGTCCCAGGAGCTGAGCCCCAGGCGGAGGGAAGGTCCCGAAGTGCTGGCTCAGGCCGAGGTGGCCCGCGCGGCGCTCGCTCGGCAAGACTGCCTGGTGGGGATGGGGGCTGGCTGGGTGGGAAGGGGAATCGCTCCCGGGTTGGTCGCGTTTGCGGGTGGCCGGGGATGGAGAGGTAGGGCTGACCTGGGCAGCCGGAGCAGCTGGGAGAGGGAAATCAATGAATGTGCAGATGCGCTGCCATTTTATTGATGATGCTTCGGGCCACTTTGTTCAGTGCTGGGTTGTAGGACGCGCTTTCCCACACTCGGGACCAAAGGTGCCAGACCCGGAGGACACGCCATTGTTTCCTCAGCACCCTCTCTACCCGGGTAGGGGTGAAGAAGGACAGCTCAGACTTAGGAGACGCTTAGGGTGGGGGTAAGCGTGCTGGACGCCCAGAAGCTCTGTTAGTCTAAATTTCAGAGAGAAGGAGGGGGCCAGACCTGGGTTTGGGCTTCATATTGTGCATGGCCTGGACACCCCATTGTAACACACCCAGCGGGCTTGCAGAGTTTTAAGGACTGGCTAGTGCACCCTGGGCTAGAGAGAATTCCAGAGGCAGAGTCTGCAGAAAGCAGAGGCAGACATGTCTTGGGCTTCAGACCTCAGAAACAGTGCTGTAGCCAGGATAGAGGCAGATGAGAGTTAAACTGTGCTTCCAGATTACTGGGAAAGCCCGCGGTAACTGCACTTTGGAGACCCAGCGCTCCTGGGAAGGATGAAAACTCCCTGAAAAGGTGAAGGAAACTCCGCTTTCCTCTGCTCTTGGAGATCTTGGAGTGGAGAAAAGGGGTGCCTACATGGAGTCAGGAATCAGATTTGCCCGTGACTTAAAAAAAAAAAAAACAACATTTCTTTCTGTACTTGGGGGGAAAAAAAATCAAATCAAGCTTCTACTTGAGTGGGATTTACATCCCCAGAACGGAAGGGCTGCTTCTATCCTCCCCCGCTGCCGGCCTCCGCGCTAACCGTGTTTAACTGAGGCCGTTTCAAGTGCTCTAAAACACCCCTTGGAAATAAAATGTAAGCTTTAATTGCTGTTCAATTACTTGTCAGCATTTCATATGATTTATGACCCAGTTCTGGCGCATTTTTGACCCAGTTAAAGACTCATAAATAATATAGTTTTGCTAGAAAGAATGAGAAAGGGAATAGAGGTTTGTTAAAAGCATCTTTTTATTGTCACTTCAGTGCCAGCAAGCAGAATAAATATCTAGGGATGGACTCTCAAACTGGTTCTGTATAAAAGTGTGCACAGTGCGAAGAAACCAATAGTCCAGTTTATAGAGCGCCAGTTGGGTTTTCCTTCGTGGAAAGAGCTGAAGGCATTCCGTTATAGCTAAACTATAGCTATTAAAAAAAGGTTTTTACCCTCAAAATGCCAGCCTCACCCTCACAGGCAAGTGTATTTCCTCATTAATTTTCCTCCCCATTCCTGGATTCCGATGCCTCTTTTTGCCTCACCTTTCTCCCTGGCTGCACAGACAGCCTCGGATCGACCCCAGGCCCTCCCAGGCGTGTTCTCAAGGAGGCCCCTGTCGAGGGTAGAGAGGCACAAACACACCTTCACTCTTCCAGATATTTTCATAGTGCCGAGAAAATGTTTCCTTCTAGTCCCCATGCGTAAGGCATCAGGGAGCACAGGGACTGGAGGAGGGTGGTTTGGGGGAGCCAAGGGGTCCTCTCCACAAAGAAAACCTCAGTGGTTTTGGCTGAGCAGGGTGAATGGCTGCGGGATCTGCTTAGAAAGGGCACCACCGAGGCAGCGATGGGTAATTTCTGGCAGTGGAAATCGACAGGCGGTATTTCTCTCTTAGAAAACAAGAACAAATAAAAAACCTTCAGCAATCATAGATTATTATTTTTAATCACCTCGCCTGCCATGCTCCAAAAGTCGGTCCTGTGGATTTCAGCAGAGAGGCCCAAACCCCGGAGGTCTACATGCCAGGGCGGCAGACCCTAGACTTGAGGTCAGAGCCCCATTTCTGCCTGCTGCAGCCAGCCACCCAGAAGCCACCTAATCTGGGACCGGCAGAGACCCTGTCCCGACCTCCGGCCCCAGCTTTCCCTTGGCTCCCAGGGCTCCTCGGGTCCAGTCCCGGCATTTTGCCCGGCCCCGGTCTTGGCGCTTCTGAAAAGGTACGCGCCCTGGATGCCCCGGCCCTCACCTCGGCGCCCTCGGCCCTCTTGGCCGAGGAGGTCCCCTCCCCTGGCAGGTTCTCACGGAAAGCTGGCCTTCCCTGCAGCTGGCTTAGCTGAGAAGGCGGTGAGAGTCGCGTCAGCAGTTTGGAGGAGAAAGTGCGGGTTGATTATTGACCCACGCCTTCTTTCTTCAAATGCCACATCCGACCCGGCCGGTTTGAAGAGAAAATGCAGCCGAGAGGATTTTTGCGGTGGCTCTCACCTCCTACGCTGCCCGGCTCCCCCTTTCAAGTTGCGCTGCTGCAGTATGCCATAAGGAGCAAGTGTTTGCTGTTTTGTGCTCTGTTTACAGCTTTGGGGCGCCGAGTCATAAATCTTGCCCAGCCATAAATGACAAAAACCATTGGTATGCATGAGGCCACCCTGGCCAGGAGTGCTTTTTGATTTCTCCCTTTTCCCTTGGCTTTGTTTTTGCTCTAAGGTGACACTTTGGCTCCCTGACAGTTTAAACATACTACTTATATTTTTAACACCTTCCTTTGAGAAGGACTGGCCGTTGACACCTTGGAATTGCATGAAAGCTCCATTTCTCTTTTTGCCACACACATACCCTTGCTGGGTTCACTTCTGAATCTGGAGAGTTGAGGGAGGCATTAGAAGGGAGGAAGAGCACCCTCCTTAAAGTTGTGGCAATACTACTGGGCACACTCGGGCCTTTCCTCTGCTTAGCGTCCCTGCAAACCACTAATAGCCGGGAAAACATAGACATTGTTGGTGTTGGGGTCAGAGTTTTATCTGTCGTTCCCTGTGAATGAGCTGCCTGTCCGTACTGGGAAGTGGGCACCGGAAAGCTGGAGACCCAGGTTTCTAGGCACTCTGGTGTGTACCTGAGCCCAGAGCATCCCATTTCACTGCCTGGACTTTGTCCATTTCCCCCAGGCTCCTTCCCTCCTGGCTGCCAGGATTGTAAGGGTTTCTGCCTAAAAATATAACCAAAGACAGCCCAGTTGGCTCTTGGGGAGGTCTCGTGAGAAAGGAAGCTCTACCTCTGCTCCCCAAAGATTGGCCTTGAGGTTCTCAGATTGGGGGTGACAGATGTGGTAAGGTGCCCAAAGTCTGGGGAACTCTCCTTCTGGTTCTCTTTCCCTTTGCACCCCAGCTGGAAGCGTCCAGGGCAGGGGTTACATGGTTTCTCAGATGGATTCCTAAGAAATAGAGCCCGGCTAGAGAGCCCCTTTGTGAGAGCCGTTTGTCCTCATTAACATAATTTTCCTGGACTTTAGTGACGCCGAGAAGCGAGGAGAGGGAGGGCGTTGGGGGTTGGGGGGAGGCTGCCCTCCTCCCGCCGCCGCCGCCGCCGCCGAGTTCCCCCTCTAGCTCCTGTCCCTCCCCTCGCCTCAGCCCCATCCCCCACGCCGCCCCGCGCTTCCCCAGCCGCCCCGGCCTCCCCTCCCGCCAGCCCCCAGCACCCCCCACCGCACCCCCCGACCAGACGCTGCTCCGCGTGTAATATTCATAAGAAACATACCCAAGTCGGTGCCACTAGCCCAGGCAGAGCCCTGCGCCGCGCTAGCGCCTATCTCCGGGCCGCGGCTGCTGCCCTCGGGAAGGGCAGGGGGCGGGGGTGTGGGGGAGGGGTGGGTGGGTGGGTGGGGTGGGTGGGAGGGGGGGTCCAAGCCACCCCAGTCCGCCCTGGGCGAGCCGTGCCGGAGCAGCGAAGCCACCGCGCTCTGCGCCGCGGCGTCCGGGCCTTGGGGTCTCCCTCCCGCCCGCCGTCTCGGCTGATGCTGAGGGTCGGTGCCCATCCTGCGCCTAGGGGACCCGGCCGGGCGGCCGGGAGCCGGGCCGGGGGCCGGGGGCCGGAGCCCGAGCCCGAGCCCGAGCCCGAGCCTGCGCTCGCGGCGCTCGTCAGAAGTTAAGGTAAGCAGGGCCACAACCGGCCGCTCTCAGCGCTGAATGGCGGAGTTTACGTCTCGGTGATTTATGGCTGCAGACTTAAATCTCGGTTCAAGAAGAGTTCACAAGCCGGAGCTTCCTTCCCGGCAGTGACTGATACCCTTACACTTCGAGTTCAGGCCGCTTTCCCATCCCCGCCCCCACCTCTTCCCTCTCCCCTAGCCCAGCCCCAACTTTTCTGGGTTTGGGGAGGGTGGGAGGGGTGGGTAAGGGGACACGGGGGCTCTTACCCGATATTCCCGCTTAAACTCGGGGTGAGGGCAGGCTGAGGAAGGGGCGGGAGTGGAAAGAGGGAGCGGTGTCTGAAGGAAGGAGGTTGAATTTGGGCAGATCTTCCAGAAAGACAATAGGGCTTGCTTTCTGCACTCAGTTTAGCCTCCTCAACTCTCTTTCAGCTCCTGCACCTGGGGGTTATTGTCCAGAAACAGATCTTTTCGGAGGAATCTCCTCCCATCCCCAAGCCCTTGGTTGGGGGGGTGGCGGGTGCAAAGCAAGTTTCCAGACTGGCAGATCTCCAACTTCTTTACTAGGTTGCAAACTTCGGGGGCTGGGGTGGGGGCGGGAGGGGGGAAATGTGTGGGCCCCACTGTGGTTGTCTGCTGACCTCAAACAATAGGAAGGACTTTGGTGGGATCTCCGAGGTGAATTCATATTTTAAGTTTATGGGGGCTGTTGTATGCTCTTTGGTTTTTCATGGTATTTTTGTTATTTGCAAGACAATGCACAACTTGATGAAAAGACTTAAGTAGCAGGCCAATATGGCTTGTGATAATGGATTAGCAAGTCGCTTGAAAGGTTGCACGTTCAAAATCACCTTAATTTTGTTGTATCTAATATCTTGCTGTTCAAGTGTCTGGAGTAATTTTCTTAACCTGGCATTTTATTTTACAATAGCCTAGTATCTTAAAAATGTATAATGGCAGACATTAACACTGCCAGATGTAATAGGACCTATTTTCAGTGAAAGAACAGGAAACTGAGACATTCAATTGCTATTCAGTTTTAAATTTTATTTTATTCTTCATTTATTTTCGATCATGGTATCTGTAGCTTCCTATCTATTTCCAAAATAGAAACAATACTCCAGGGCTCAAGATCACGCACAGTAACTTCGGATAAGGGAAGCTGTAATTTTTAATTGAGGTTCTGGAAAATTAACTGTGCTTGTTTTCCAGATGTTGGTCAGATTGTTGGTTTAATAATGAAATCCAAAGAAGCCCATTATTAAAAAAATTATAATCATCATTGGTGGATGGTGTTTTCTAGTTAACAAAGTGTCTGCTATTCCTAGAGAACGTGAATGACTCCAGGACTCAAATATACATAGTTGGGGCATGAACTAAACCATTTTCTTCATGAATTTATCATTGCATTTTTTTCTTAAATAGACTGTCATCCTGTGTGTGTGTGTGTGTGTGTGTGTGTGTGTGTATGAACTCACATGGAACTTTTCTCAGCTGAGAACCAGAGATTGACCATGCAAAGGTTGAAAACAAAAATAAAACATAGATTTCACTTCTGCAAACTGCTTTCTAAATAATAAATTTTAAAAAGGGGTTGAGAAGGCTTTCATTGCTTTTAAGATTTCCAGGGTTGACCTTTACTTGGTGTTTCTGAAGCAGGTAAATAGGCCAAGTAACAAATATCAACAACAGCAGCACACAAAGATCAGGGAACTCTGGCAGGATTTTATGGCTTGTGCTTCCATCCCTCGTCCGGAGCCAAATGACCCCCATACATCAAATTACATAGCAGTTTCTAAGACAGAACCTATTATCGTTAAGTTGGAAGGAGAGTTCAAGCCGTGGTCATGGAGATGAACGCTGGTTTTTCAGGTTCCTGGTGGGTTGTTTTTTTTCTCTAATCCATCATGTTTTAACAGGTAGAATTTGATAGTTGCCCTGAATAACAGCACCTCGGAAAGTCCAAGGCAGGAGGGTCTGGGGACCTTCTGTAACAGGGGAAAAGAGGTGGGAGTGGCTTGCTGGGTCATGCCTGAGAAATAAGGAGAGGAAAGGAGTAAAGAACTGTCCAGGATTTGAGTTTGACTTGCTGGAGCGAAGTGTTGTTGGTCCCTTCCCACACAGGATGTTTCTTAAGTTTTTTCTCTCCCCTTCTTGGCCACAAGGGGCCCATTTGGAAGAGGTAGGTCGTATCTCAGCACAAGGGTAGATTAACTGCCTAACAAGCTCAGCTTCTCAAATCCATCCGGGGTAGAGTAGGGCAATTGCCTGAAAATTTTTTGTGCATACCTCTGCTGGGTGCTGGAAGATCCAAGACGGGGCTGGATGGGAAGTCACCCCGCGTCAGGGCTCTTTTGCCAAATATCAGTCCTAAAGGGAGGACTGGAGAACAAATTGGCAACCTATGCTCCCCTTTGCCCCCTTGCCCCTTCCCCAAGATCCTCAGAGGCAGGGAGTCGCGGGTCTCGCTGGACGAGGCCAAAGAACGGAGATGAAGGGACACCCCCAGTTTCTCCTTCCCTGGAAACGAAGGATCCCAGCCCTGTTTCTTTCTAGCCCATCAGCCTTTCTTCTTTTGGACTCCAGCTCTGGAGACCCGGCTTCCAGCCCTCGCTTACTCTCCTCCTCTCTCCCCGGAAAACCCCCCAACTCCAGACGCAAGTTAAGCAAATATTTGTAGCTGCCAGTAAATTCCAGCGGCTTTTTATAGCGCGGCTCTCTGCGCCCGGGGCCAAGTCGTGCTGCTAAATATTGCTGACCACTTTTTCTTTTATGGCTTTCATGTCACTTAGCTATTGAGAGTAAGATGGATTTGCGCGGAGCCCTCACCGCGCTGCGATTCTCGCCCCCCAGGTCTGCGCGGGGCGGCCATTGGCGGCGGAGCGTCACGTGACCGCGGGGGCGTGCCAATGTGCGCCCTCACGGGTGTCAAGCCCCTGTCAGAGTGTGCGATCAAGATTGTGAAACAACGCGATGCAAAAAGCGACCTACTACGACAGCTCCGCGATCTACGGTGGCTACCCCTACCAGGCAGCCAACGGGTTCGCTTATAATGCCAGTCAGCAGCCGTACCCGGCGTCCGCCGCACTGGGCGCTGATGGCGAGTACCACCGACCCGCCTGTTCACTCCAGTCGCCTGCCAGCGCCGGGGGCCACCCCAAGGCGCACGAGCTGAGCGAGGCGTGTCTGCGCACCCTGAGCGGCCCGCCCAGCCAACCCCCAGGCCTGGGCGAGCCACCCCTGGCCCCGCCGCCCCAGGCTGCTCCCCCAGCTCCACAGCAGCCTCAAGCCCCGCCGCAGCCGCCAGCACCCGCTCCTGCCGCGCCCCCTCCCCCCTCTTCAGTTTCCCCACCTCAGAATGCCAGCAGCAACCCCACCCCCGCCAGCGCAGCCAAGAGCCCCCTACTCAACTCACCCACCGTGGCCAAACAAATCTTCCCCTGGATGAAAGAGTCTCGGCAAAACACAAAGCAGAAAACCAGCGGCTCCAGCTCAGGTAAAGCAGTGCCTTCTGGAGGAGGGTCCTCTGGCCTGGCTCCCCCCCCCACCCCCAAGTCATCTCCAGCCACAGCCAGCACGGTCTGCGAGCGCTGGAACATTTTCAAGAATTCACTGCGCCCCCCTCCCTTCAACTAGGGAGGTGACAGGACTCTGTGTGACCAGGAAACCCCAGAGAGAGACTTGATGGGAGTCTCTCTTGACTTCTCCAAGAGCAAGTGGGGCCTTAGTGAGTTTGGACTTCCTTCTTATTCCACTCTTGGAGTTAGGACCTTTGGGGACAACAAACCTGAACTCCCCCCTTTCTTTTTAGCACAGCTCCTCATTTCTAATGAAACCGTGACATCCACTCCACACTGAAATGTGGCAGAATAAAAGCAGGCCTAGTCACCATCCAAGTGAGAATCAACGCTTTGCTTATAAGCAGAGCCCATTTTTAAATTTTTGCTCCAGTAGATGGAGTGGCTGCCTTACCTCTGGGAAGGCCCTACCCAGAGTTAGTACAGTGAAGGCAGCCAGAGACCTCCTGGGGGAGGGGATTTGGACTTGTCATGCTAATAGGAACCACATGGGTCTCCAGGAACTAGACTGGAGGACAGGCCCTGGGTCTTGGGCTTCCCAGCATCTTCGTTACCTTTTCTCCTGCCTTCTCCAGTTGCCAGTACCCTGCTCTGAGTCTGAGCATCTGGGATCCTCCAGAGTCAAGATTTGGGAGGCGGGATGGATAGGGCACAAGATTAGTGGATGAAATTGGGGAGGCTGCTTGATTAAATGAAGAACGCTAATTAATAGGACCCAGCATCAGGGGCCTGGGTCACCCCACCAGAAATTGGTACTTTCATTGAGATCTCTTCCTTTGGGCACAGAAGGCCTTCCAGATTGGGGCTTCCAGTCCACCCTTCTCCACTGGGTAGACTAAATAAAGTGGCCAGTTGAGGCAACTGTCCAAACCTTCAGTCAGTGAAGAGGGAAAGGTTTATTGAGTGTATATTAGGTGCCCCACATTCCAGTTACTGCGAAGGGAATGAAGATGGGTGACCTGCCCACAGGGAGCTTGTAGTCTGATAGGCCTGAAGGAACAGTAAATGATTCAGAAAGTGAATAGTTCCGGGACGGAAGTACAGACCAGGAAGGCAAACTGGGGGTTCTGCTTTTCTGTCCTTACCTCTCCCCCCTTGGGGAAGCTTATGACTTGCAACTTGACTGAATGGAGGGGCTAGCTACCCAGCTACTGGCACTATTTCCAGGAGAGAGGGCAGCACCTGGTTCCTCAACCTCTTTTCTGGGCACTGACAGAGGGATCTTGGGGCCTGGAGCAAGGAGGGGCCTGGCGGGGTCAGGGGTTAGGCGGGGCTTGGGGCAGCCCCTGATGGCTCTCTTCCTCTCTGCTTTGCTCTCTCCTCTGTCCTCACAGGGGAGAGCTGCGCTGGCGACAAGAGCCCGCCTGGGCAGGCGTCGTCCAAACGGGCGCGCACCGCCTACACGAGCGCACAGCTGGTGGAGCTGGAGAAGGAATTCCACTTCAACCGCTACCTGTGCCGGCCGCGCCGGGTGGAGATGGCCAACCTACTGAACCTCACGGAGCGCCAGATCAAAATCTGGTTCCAGAATCGCCGCATGAAGTACAAGAAGGATCAGAAGGGCAAGGGCATGCTGACGTCATCAGGGGGCCAGTCCCCAAGTCGCAGCCCCGTGCCCCCCGGCGCGGGCGGCTATCTGAACTCTATGCATTCGCTGGTCAACAGCGTCCCATATGAGCCCCAGTCGCCCCCGCCTTTCTCCAAGCCTCCCCAGGGCGCCTATGGGCTGCCCCCCGCCTCCTACCCCGCACCCCTGCCAAGCTGCGCGCCCCCACCGCCCCCACAGAAGCGCTACACCGCGGCGGGGGCAGGGGGTACACCCGACTATGACCCGCACGCGCATGGCCTGCAGGGCAACGGCAGCTATGGGACCCCACACTTACAGGGAAGCCCCGTCTTCGTGGGGGGCAGCTATGTGGAGCCCATGAGCAACTCTGGGCCTGCCCTCTTTGGCCTAACTCACCTCCCCCACGCCGCCTCGGCAGCCATGGACTACGGGGGTGCTGGGCCGCTGGGCAGCGGCCACCATCACGGGCCCGGGCCAGGGGAGCCACACCCCACCTACACGGACCTTACCGCCCACCATCCTTCTCAGGGAAGAATTCAGGAAGCCCCCAAACTCACCCACCTGTGATGGTGGGCTCGGCTCGGGGCTGCGCGCCAGGAGAGTCCCCCCGCCCCCACCTTTCTTCTACGGTTTACTTTTTATTTTGTTTTGTTTTAAGGTTCTTCCTGCCCTCTCTTTTTTCTCCTCCGCCCCCTCTACCTTCCCCCCACCCCGTTTTGTTTTCTTTGGTAACGCGTTTTAATAGTCTATGTGACGTAGCAATCTTGGTTGCTGGAATGGCCGTCTATCCGTAGCGATGTTTATCTCCTCCCACCCCTCGCTCGGCCGCTGGCCCTGCATCCTTTACCTTCTCTACTCTTTGATCAGAAACAGGGTATATGAACAAATTTTCTAGCCGAGTTCTTCAATGTGAATTTGTTCGTACATTATGGCTCCCGAGGGGAAGCAATTACTTTTTTTTTTATTTTTAGGGTTTTTTTTTTCTTTTAAATTGCACTTCTTGTAAAGAGCGAGAAAAAAATCAAAGGCGCTTTGAAACAGGGGCTCCCTGTGCAAGGATGACTAAGTGTACGTCTTTCCGTGTGTGTATGCTGGTGAACAGTCAGATTTATTTATATTTTTTTTGCAAGCATTGAATAATCTAAGTTTTAAATATTATTTATCCCCATCCGTTCGTATTTATATTAAAGAAATTCTGTACCCTGATTGTTCAGAAGGTTTCTTGGGCCTTTTGTTCAATAGTGTATTGGCGTACATAGAAAAATTTTTATTTGAAAGGGAAATATAATTCCTTTATAAAAACGGTAATGATGCAATAATACCAGAGAGGATCCAGCTTTTGAAAACAGTGATTTGGGTTTGTAACATCCGGCGAAACTGAAAAAAAATCTGTAAACGTGAAAAATGCTAGATTTGTTTTGAGAGTTCTACATTCCTTGCTGCTCACATTCTGAGAAACTAAACAAAAAAATAAATAAAGTTTTTATTCTGAATAATATCCGTGTTCAGAAGGGGTTCTTTGGCCGAAGATGGGGGTCTGCGTGGAATTCAGGCAGAGGCGAACTGGCTGAGCAGGCCGCGGCAAGCCTTCCAGCTCCGGAGTGGGGCCTGGCCAGGCGGTTCGTCTGGGGGCACAGCGAATTCTTGGGAAGGCTGCAGGAGCTCCTGGAGGCGAGCAGCTCTGGAAACGCCGAGCGCCAGCCCGCTGGGCTGCCTGATTCCCAGCTGCCAAGGAGGGGCCTGCGCGGGCGCCGGGGCTGCGGACTGCTGAGTGCGGGAGAAACAAAAGGCAGCCAGCCCGAAGCGCGGCGGGCACTCACAGGTGCCCGAGAGGCCCCGCTGGGGAGTAAGGCAGGGCTGTCTTCTCCAAGATCTTCCTCCAGGTCAAAGCGGACCAGCCAGTGCTTTAACCTTGGGAATCATCAGCTGCGCGGAGGATGCCGAGCATTTTCTGGAGCAACCGGACTCTCTGTGGATGCTCTTCGGTCCCTGATCTCTCCAGGAGGAAAGAATGACTCCTAAAATCGCCCCTGGGATCAAAAGAAAGGCTGAACTCCCAGGAGCCTCCCCGCGCCCTTCCCTGGACTGCTGGAGTCCCAGCTTCGTCTTCATTCCGGAATTTAGGATTTGGCATCCCCTGGATTTATTTCCTCTCCTTCATCCCTCCTCACTCTCCTTTTATGGCCCCAGGGGGAGGAGAAGAGAGAAAGGAGATTGGTATCTTTCTAATAAAAATGCAATTTTATAAGTACTTCTTTCATTTGATGCTGCAGGAGCTAAACATTACATTTCTACCCCTGGATTTAAGATAGGGCTGCCTACTGACTGGCTGGCAGATGCAAAAGCAGGCACAGGAAAGGGAAATATTTTTGTTTTCAAATTAAAGAATTGCTTGGAGAAGGAACCAAATTCAGAAAGTGAAAACCTCAGAACTGTATCCCCATCAACATCCCCTTTCTAAACTGGAAGTGAGAAACCACCTGCGTCTCGGGATCAGAAGCATCTGATGTGAGAAATAAATCCTCCTTCTCCCTGGATTGTATCTTTCAGAGACGGAGGTGAAAAATGTCGCCATTTTGTTTGCGATCCCAAATATCCATCATCATGGCCTCTATCTTTCCCCTGAGAAGCTCCCTCAGATGATCTTTAGAAATTGGCACTGGAGCCATTTTGGGGTACTCCTGGGTTCACAGGAGCTGCTTTTAGGGAACCTTCTCACATTTTAAGAAAAAGAAAAAGGCTTAGAAGATGCAAAGCCAGGCAGCTGTAGAGATCTGGGTGTTTATCTCACAGCCAGAGATACTTCTCCCGCATCTGTTCTGGGGCTCTTGATACACACATATATATATTTTTTTATTTTTAAAGAGTTTGGGCTATGGAAGGAGTAGATTTGCTCCCCACCCCACTCCAACCTCCCTGCCGAAATATGGTGCACTTCAGAAATGCAGAGTCTGGAAAACCAGTCTTTGTGAGGAGTGGAGCTTCCGCTCTTTGGTTGTTCAGATCTGAACTGAACAGGCCAAACAACCACAGAAGTGTTCTTATGAGTAATAATTTTACAGAAGTATATAAAATTACCTTGTAAAATAAGGGAGACTGGAGAGAGAGTGCAAGAGAGAGAGCGAGAGCGAGCGAACGAGCGCTATTCGTTCACAGAGGAAAATCTTTCAGAGATACCACTATTTGAACCCGTTTCTAAAATCTGCTGTTTAGCTGAGAGGGGAGTGGTTTGGAGGCAACCTCCTTCCCTCAGGGCACAGATTTTTAAATGAGATTCCAATACAATTCCCCATATCTTGGCAGTCAAAACATTCATTTTAGGTTTCAAAGAGAAAATATTGGTCTCACCTCCAGCTTCAAAGATATTAAAAATAAGTCGTTATTAAAATATTCCTGAGTTAAAGTAATAGATTTGGGGAAGATTTCAATGTTGAATGGCCAAAGAAAAGGGTTTGCTTCCAGATGGTATTTGAATTAAGGCTGCTGAGGCGAGCAGAAAGCTCTCACCCACGCAGCCCCTGACAAAGCCTCAGCGATATGGGGGCAGCGCTTCTCCCTTGCCATAACTCCCCCTCCCCTTAACCCCTCAGTATTATTTCTGGTAAAAGCAAATGCCAAAAGCCACTATCCCAGAATATGCAAAAGCACCTTTCCTAAAAGCAGTTTATAACTCTTCCTGCTGCCAAAACGATATCTTTAAAAAGACTAGTTTTCCTTGTTTACTTGCGTTTCCTGCTCTCCTCTTTGCTCGGCCACATTTGATCTTGGAAAGAGCTCGAAGCTGAAATGTGTTCTTAAGGGCCAGAAGCTGTCAAGGCTTTTGGTGAGCAAGATTGATCGCACCCAGACTTCCTTCAGAGCTTTGTTTGGAATAAAAGCAAGAAAACTGAAAAACCTCACATTTTCCAAAATAGCATCCCTATCTGTAAGGCGATGCTCTGGGCTAGTCAATGATGGAGGCCACTTTATATCTAATTTCCACCCAAGCCCCCTTTGATGCTGGCCTCAGAAATGGAGCCCTAGCCTTGTGCTGTGGTCAGCCTTTCTTGTTTTCTACGTAGATTTTTCTCCCCCACCAACCTCTCTCTCCCTGGCCATCAGAATGATTTATTTTCCTGCCATGGATGCCTGCCGGCCTGGGGGAGTCTGATCACTTGGTCCATTTCAAAGGAAGCAAAAGCGAATCATCATCCTCAGGGTTTGAGGGAAAAGAGATACCTTCAGATTTTTCTCTCAGCCTCCTCCCCTCTTTCTGTCTTGGTGGATTTTTTAAAAGTTATTGTTTGGTACCTAAAGGTGTTATCTTTTTGAACCCTCCAGCACAGTCCAGTCCAAGATGCCCTCAGTCTCAAGTCTCCGAATTGGGAAAAAAAAAAAAAAAAGAGAGAGAGAGAGAGCGAGAAAAGAGAACCTTTACAATTCCTCCTGAGGTTGCCCTCTCTCACCTGCGGTGCTTGTTTCCCACAGCAGAACCTGAGTGCAAACATCCCTGGTGGCCAAGGAGCAGAAAGGTGCGGGAGCCAGTTGGGGCTGCCAGGGAGCACGCTTTGCCTCTGAACCCACAAGCCCCCAGTCGGAGCGACAAGGACCAGGAGAAGAAGGAGAGGAAAAGAAAAAGAAAAAGAGAGAGAGAGAGAGAGAGAGAGGAACAAGCACCTTCTCCCTCCCTGCTGCTAACTTCCAACAGACTTCCTGGAAATCGGAAATACTCACCGCACCCGAGCCCTACGGGTATGAAACCCAGAATGCCAGGAGCCGCAGGAGCCTGCTCGGGGTGGCATTGCTTTGGCTGGCCGCCGCCCTGGCTACAGGGATTTGGACACATGGACCTGGGGTTGTTGTCTTGCTTGGCACATGCATCTATCTTTCTCGAGCCCCTCTGGAAAAGTTGATGGCACAGGAAGGTTGGGAAGCTTTGAGAGCCGCCTCCCGTCTTCCGCTTCCTTCTGGAGCCAGATGCATAGCTGCCTTGGAAAAGCCGGCTAACAATGGGCCGGGGTCTGGGTCCGGGGGGCGCGCACTCCGAGCTGGGCTTTGGGAGGGGGGCGAGGGCATGCGGGAGGGGTTTGGCGAGGGAGAGGAGGATAGAAGTGAGCGGGAAGGGGAGAGGGGAGAAGAGGAAAAAAGGAAAAGAGGGAGAGACAGAGAGGAAGGAAAACAGGGATCACTTCTGAGATCCAGGAACTGGTTTTAGAAAAGGGGGAGGAGGAAAGGGGAATAAAAGAGGGGAGACCCCAAAATGAATCCTTTCTTTTCTGTGTCTCCCCTCTCTCCTTCTCCTTCTCTCTCTCTCTCTCTCTCTCTCTCTCCCTCTCTCTCTCTCTGCCCCTCTCCCTCCCTCCCTCCTTCCCTCTCTCTTTCTTCTCCCTGTCTCACCTCCCCTCTCCCTCTGCTCCTGCCTCCAGCCTCAGCAGAACTTATGTGGCTGGGATGCGGGGCTCTCGGGTGTCAAAACTTTGAAGATTAATGGATTACTTTGTTAATGACCGCAGGCGTCAGACTGAGGTGCTTAAATGATTTGTGAGGTGCGAGGCGTCTTCCCGACAGTCCCAAACAATGCGCGGAGTGTGCGGGGCAGGCAGAGGGCAGCCGCCGGCGGGCCCGGCAGCAGGGCTCACACTCGCACACCCTCGCGGGCGCACACACCAGATCTGTGCCGATCAGGAGGCAGGCAGGCACCCTCGCCCCCACGCACTCCCGGGCATCCCCACCCACACCCACACCCACATATATGTATTTTTGCCCTGAAAAAAGTGTAAATAAAGCCTCGCTGGCCCCCAATGAGGCGTTCCTTCCCGACTTTTTTGGATCAATCAAACAGACAGTGGCTTCTTTTGATTAAAGCCCAAATTGTCATTGGGCAGAAGCAATCATGTGACAGCCAATTCGGTCCAATTTCAACCTTGTCTCCATGAATTCAATAGTTTAATAGTAGCGCGGTCCCCATACGGCTGTAATCAGTGAATTAGAAAAAAAACACCCCAGCAGCGATCTTCTATGATAGATTTTTTTTTCCCTCTGCTCTCGCCTTTTTCCTGGGCCTTGCCCCCCCAAAACCCCTCCAGAAGAGGGAACTTTTTCTCCGAGGGGGCTCCAAGGAGAAGGCCATGAATTACGAATTTGAGCGAGAGATTGGTTTTATCAATAGCCAGCCGTCGCTCGCTGAGTGCCTGACATCTTTTCCCCCTGTCGCTGATACATTTCAAAGTTCATCAATCAAGACCTCGACGCTTTCACACTCGACACTGATTCCTCCTCCTTTTGAGCAGACCATTCCCAGCCTGAACCCGGGCAGTCACCCTCGCCACGGCGCTGGCGGCCGCCCCAAGCCGAGCCCCGCGGGCAGCCGCGGCAGCCCAGTGCCCGCCGGCGCCCTGCAGCCGCCCGAGTATCCCTGGATGAAGGAGAAGAAGGCGGCCAAGAAAACCGCGCTGCCGCCCGCCTCTGCCGCCGCCGCCGCCGCCGCCGCCACCGGCCCTGCTTGCCTCGGCCACAAAGGTCAGTCCGAAGACTTGGCCCCAGGTCCCCGGGACCCTTTTCCCCCTTCTGGGCTGCCCAGGGAGCGACTATGGGGGAGGGGAGCGTGGGCTGGGAGAGAAGGGGGAGAGAGGGAGAGATGCTTGGCTGCCTTCCCTTCCCCTGTGGGCTCAGAAGTGGGTCTGATGGAGAGAAAAGCGATCCTGCGCTGCACAATGAGACACATATATATTTTTAAGAAGAGGGGGGGAAAACTTTCCCTAACTTGTGTAATGTGGGATGATTTATTTGAGTTGGAACTGACCTCCTCTTGTCTAGTTGTCCTAGAGTTTGGCTTTTTGACAGTAATGAAGAGTGATAGATCGCTCTTGCTCAGCTAAGCAGCTGATGCATTAATTATAAATTGTGGTGTGGCTAATATAAAGTTTGCTCCCGGATGGAGAGGTTGGGGGGGAGCCACAGGCAGCAATTTGATGGAGGTGGAAGAGATGGGGTCTCCCCGGGCTGGGCTCCCAGGAAAGGCACAATAGCTCTGCTGCATCCAGGGGCGGCCATTTTGTTGCAGTTGATCTTTTCTGCTATATTTATTCTCCAGTGGAATAACCCCGCTCGGACCCCTCCACCTCCAACTGTGCGTGTGTCTCTTGTTGGTTTCCCTTTCCGCAGAATCCCTGGAAATCGCCGATGGCAGCGGCGGGGGCTCGCGGCGCCTGAGAACAGCTTACACCAACACGCAGCTTTTAGAGCTGGAAAAAGAATTTCATTTCAACAAGTACCTTTGCAGACCCCGAAGGGTGGAAATTGCAGCGCTGCTGGATTTGACTGAGAGACAAGTGAAAGTGTGGTTTCAGAACCGGAGGATGAAGCACAAGAGGCAGACCCAGTGCAAGGAGAACCAAAACAGTGAAGGGAAATTTAAAAGCCTCGAAGACTCTGAGAAAGCAGAGGAGGACGAGGAAGAGAAGTCGCTCTTCGAGCAAGCCCTCAGCGTCTCCGGGGCCCTTCTGGAGAGGGAAGGTTACACTTTTCAGCAAAATGCCCTCTCTCAGCAGCAGGCTCCCAATGGACACAATGGCGACTCCCAAAGTTTCCCAGTTTCGCCTTTAACCAGCAATGAGAAAAATCTGAAACATTTTCAGCACCAGTCACCCACTGTTTCTAACTGCTTGCCAACAATGGGCCAGAACTGTGGCTCTGGCCTAAACAATGACAGTCCCGAGGCCCTCGAGGTCCCCTCTTTGCAGGACTTTAATGTCTTTTGCACAGATTCCTGCCTGCAGCTTTCAGACGCAGTCTCGCCCAGTTTGCCAGGGTCCCTGGACAGCCCCGTAGATATTTCAGCTGACAGCTTTGACTTTTTTACAGACACACTCACCACAATCGACTTGCAGCATCTGAATTACTAAAAACATTAAAGCAAAACAAAGCATCACAAAACAAAAACCCCTTTGACCGGGTGGTTTGGCCTTCTTTTATTCCGAGAGTTGATTTTTCTTTTCTTTTCTTCTTGACCTACCCTGTCTCTCCTCTAAATGTGGAAGATTTTCTGTTTAGTGGTTCTCCTGATCCAGTTTCAGAGCCACCTTTTCCAGATTATTTTGGAGTTTTAGTTGTTCTGAATCGAATCCAACGACCCTCTATGTGATTTCCTGAAAGCAATATAGGAGGCCTGCAAGAAAGTGATCATATAATTGTATCTTCACTTTCTTTTTATTTTTGTATTACATTAGGATGCATTGTCATGAGTATTTTTGGTAGAATAAATTCTCCTTTGCTATAAGTAGCTTTCTTATTTTTTTCTCCCCCCTCTTTCTCAAAGATCATAACGGTTTCTTTTCCCTCTCTTAGTCTAATTTGGTAAATAAAATTCTGGTAACAATTCATCTTCTTTTTCAATTTTAATATATTTATTAAGGGGGCATGTTCAAAGTCTTCAAAAGACAACAACAAAAAAGAAAGCCAGAAAATGGTTAGGACTTCTGAGAAGTGTTCTTTTTTTTTCTCTTTTCTCTTTTCTTTCTTTCTTTTTAAAGGGAATGGATTTGGTTTTTCAGTGTAGAGGTTCAAGCCATAGATTTAAATTGGTAATAGAAACAGGATTGGGCAGCCTCAGAGTTGGGCCAAGCCCAAGCTTTTGAAAGTGGAGAAATAAAGTGCCTACAGAAACCCCCAACTCCAGGAAGGAGGAACATGGAGTTTCTTTAACAAGCTACCAGTCTTCAGGTCCATAACTAAGTTATCAACAATTCATTTATTTATACACATTTGTTTCAAACATCTACTTTCCAGCCCCTCCCCCACAATCCCGGAAACATTTTCAGTGTGGTCGATTAGTCTCCCAGCTGTTGATGGGTCCAGGCAAACAGACCTAAAAGGTAGAGAAAAACAAAAACAAAACAAAACAATGGTTACTAGCTGGAAAATGCACTTCAGAAAGGGTTCTTTCCAATCCTCTGGTTCAGTCATTCTACGATTCTTTTTTCAGGGTCAGAAAAATCAATATTTCATTCTTAAATCTGTTTACATGGCAAATAATGGATCATTAAAGCTGTGAAGTCAGGTTACCAAGTTGAGATTTAAATTGGAGAGTTTGTGCGCCCTAGGTTATAAATTAACCCAATTTCTAGAGAGAGAAAGAGAAAAAGCACTTTAAATGAAATACCAATAAAATGTGATCCAGGGCACGTTACTGGGTTGTTCTGTTTCCCCCCCCCTCTTTCATCTCCCCATGCTGATTTTTCCCTTACTGAGCTCTGCTACTTACCGTGAGAAAACGCAGCGTGTAAGCAACATGTGTGGGGGGCGGGTTGATTTAGGAACCCGGCTCTTAACAGCTAAGGCTTGGAAGTTACAATGAAATCGCGATCTTTCTCCATGGGTTTGCACCCTACCTTCCTCCACCCTTTTGCCCCCGAAATCCTGGCAGCGGCGGAGGCGTGTGAGGACCCCGGCGGGTCTCCAGCCCCAGGCGCGGAGCTGAGCAGGGCGGCCCGGCCGCAGCCAGGGCTGAGCCGCTGCTGTTTGCGATTCGTCCTACGCTCATAAATCAAACGCTTTCTATGAATGAGAATGTCATCAAAGAGATCAATTGCAGGAACACATGCACAAATAAAAATCCTCTTACGTATTTGCCGGGGATCCCCGTCCGAAAGCATTAAGTTAGAAGGCGTTTAGTCATAATTCATTTTTATTGCTCTTTTAAAACAACAGCTTGGCTGAGCCGCGGATGCCATGAACAGCTCCGGGCCTCCGCGGCGTTTTGTCTCCTCCTTGCTCCTTCCCTTTCTAGTAGAAGAGCCCTGAAAGAGGCGTTTTGAGCCCAGCAAGCCGCTTGCAGGCCATCATTTAACTAGTGACCAAGCTCTCCTTTCGCCCACTCTCCCAGGGCATTTAAAGAGACTTTAGCTCGAGTCCGGGGGCTCTGGCCTACACGCTCAGAAAACCAGGGTCTTCTACATCGCGGAACGAGCCCCAGGATTTCGTGGGGGTGGGGAAAGAACTGAGCTACGGAAGCCTTACGGGCTCGAGGCCAGAGGAGACTGCCTTTGTAAGCAACACCGGGAGAGCAGCGCTCTGGGCGGCCAGCCCGGGCGGAGCAGGCTCGGCTGCGAGCCGGGAGCCGGGAGCCGGGAGCACTGCGCTGAGGTGGGTCGGTCGCCGGCCCGAGTGCTTGCGGGCTTAAGTGCAAGTGCATCCATGTGGCCCCAAGAAAAACACCCCCACCCGTGCTGGCTCTGGAATGAGGTCCGGAGGGAGGAAGAGAAGTGGAAGGAGTGGAGCGCGGAGGCCGAGAACTAGCGGAGTAAGGAAAGCGGTTGATGCCCGGGATGGCTTTGTGGCTCAAGCCCTGCGGCCAAGGGGCTTGCGTAAACCCGGGCTGAAGAAGCCAACAAAGGGACAGGAATGAGACCAGGAGAAAGCAGACCGTCCGCAATGCCAGCTCGGACCTTCTCACGTTCTACCTCCTCCCCGACAGGAGCCCCTTCTCTTCCCATCGTTGGAAGCCTGGCGCTCTTAAGAAAGCCGCCTCCAGGAGGGCCGCCTTTCCTTTCCCCTTCTCGAAGATGAACGTCCCCAGGTGCTGAAATTGGGGCAGGAATGACTTTTCCTGTCTGTGCTCTCTCTTAACCGCGGTTGGGGATGGGTCAAAGGTCACAGAAAAATACCGTTTCAAAAGAAAATGTTTGGGGGAAAATGTTTCTTTGCTACTGAGGGAATCCGTAGTCAAATGTCTGCAAGAGTTTCCCCTCATGGAGGGGAGGGGGCAGGTTGGGGGGGAGGGAAACTTCTATATGTGGAGAACAGAATGCAGAAGCCTGAAAGGTTGACTAACACATTTGAAATGTGCCTGCCTCAAGCAAAACTTCCTTCTTCTAACTGGGGAGGGAAAGCTAGAGGGGAGTGGGAACCCCATCCTCAGATAAATTTTATCTGTCCGATTCTGGTGTGGTAAACAGGGTCAGGGAAAAATCTCTACTGCACTGGCTGCAAAAGCTTCTTGGATGATCCCTGGATTTCTTTTACCTAAGAACGTATCAATTCTCGGTCTCAGTTTGGCATTTTCTCTTTACAAGCCAAGGGTTGACACGAAACCTAATAGTAAACAGCAATTAACGACCCCGTCAGCATCAGGGTAGGATGAGGGTGATGGAGAACAGGACCCCTGGCCTGGGATGACGCTCAGATTTGCACGCGTCTCTCTAGGGAAAGACTTGAAGGTTCACACAAGGAACTACACAGTCAGTTACAAAGGGGAGGAGGTGTTGGGGAAGAAGAAAATATCCCGTCCACCATCAGCCATCTGTCCACCGCCCCTCCCACCTGCCAGCCCCTACCCACTTCAGACGTGCAGTAGAATGGCGGGGGGGGGGGCGGCTAGTGGATAAAGGAAGCTCTACCACTCCTAACATCCCCCTCCAGAAAACGAGCACCATTGCGGGGGGAGTTCAGCGTATTTTGCTGGCGCTGTGGTCTCGCCCTTTGAGGCCCCTGCCGGAGCGCGCAGACTCCTGGGTCCCGGGGAGCCGGCAGATGGCCTGCAGCGCACCGCCCGGCCCCCACGCTGGCCACGTCCGCTAGCGTCATCTTTCTCCCCCGCCTCCTACCCTTCAAAATCCAGCGGCAGAGCTGCTCGGGATCCCGTAGGGCTCCCGGAGCAAAGCTGAGTGGGGAGGAGGAAGGGGCGGAGAGCGAGGAGAGAGGGAGGGCGAAGAGCCCGGCCACCCCCGGCCTTTTCCGGCAAGCTTAACTACTACCAATCACCCGCTCCCGGGCGTCGAATTACAGAAGCTCCTCATTGCCTTGCTAATAATCAGTTGGGGTGGAGGGAGTAGGGTTCGGAGACCCTCCTTGGAGAAGGGAAGTTTTGTTTTGTTTTGTTTTTTCCTTGCTCTTGTCCCCTCCACGCCCACCCGGAGTCCTCCAGGCCAATCCTCTGCGCACTTCCCTCTCCCTTCCGAGCTTGGAGAGCTGGTGGCCTGGCCTCGTCCTACGCCACTGCCCCGGCACCACAGCAGGGACTGTGTAGGGAAAGCGCCCGGGGAGCTACCCTTCCTGCTCCGCGCACTGCGGGCTCGGCCCCTGAGCTAGTGGCAGGCCGGAGAGCTCTGGCCCCCTGATTCCCGACCCAAGAGAGACGGAGCCCACTTCCCTTCTCACCTCTTGCCAGTTCATCTTTCTGTGCACGGTGGGGAGGGGGCGGAGACGGGGATGCCTCCTAGCCCCCACCTCCCGGAGGGGGGGAGAGCGGAGTCGGCGCGCGCAGAGGGTGGCTTCTGCTCCCCTTCGGCCCAGCGCTCCGAATCTGCCCTTGCAGCCGCCGCAGCTGCTGCCGCCGCCTGGGCTGCCTGGGGGGGCGACTGCGCGTCACCTAGACTGAGGAGCGCCGGGGATTTAAATGCCACTGAAATGGTGATCCATCACCGCGGGAGCCGCAAACTTTCGCAGGAGGCTCCGCCATTGGCTGACATAGTCACGTGCCCCTCCCCCGGCGCCCTCCGCCCTCGCGCCCCCCCTCTTGCGCACTGTACATTCATATCATTTTTCTTCTCCGGCCCCATGGAGGAAGTGAGAAAGTTGGCACGGTCAACCAGGGCTTCGCAGGACCCGGTCCCTCAGTGACAGATGGACAATGCAAGAATGAGCTCCTTCCTGGAATACCCCATCCTCAGCGGTGGCGACTCAGGGACCTGCTCAGCTCGAGCCTACCCTTCCGACCATGGAATTACAACTTTCCAGTCGTGCGCGGTCAGTGCTAACAGCTGTGGCGGCGACGACCGCTTCCTAGTGGGCAGGGGGGTGCAGATCAGCCCACCCCACCACCACCACCATCACCACCCCCAACCGGCCACCTACCAGACTCCCGGGAACCTGGGGGTGTCCTACTCCCATTCGAGTTGTGGTCCAAGCTATGGCGCGCAGAACTTCGGCGCGCCTTACAGCCCTTACGCGTTAAATCAGGAAGCAGAAGTAAGTGGTGGGTACCCCTCGTGCGCTCCCGCAGTTTACTCTGGAAATCTCTCATCTCCCATGGTCCAGCATCACCACCACCACCAGGGTTATGCTGGGGGCGCGGTGGGCTCGCCTCAGTACATTCACCACTCATATGGACAAGAGCACCAGAGCCTGGCCCTGGCCACGTATAATAACTCCTTGTCCCCTCTCCACGCCAGCCACCAAGAAGCCTGTCGCTCCCCTACATCAGAGACGTCTTCTCCAGCGCAGACCTTTGACTGGATGAAAGTCAAAAGAAACCCTCCCAAAACAGGTCAGTCTTGCCATTCCTTGGATGTTCCTTGATGGTTCTGGAAGGAGCTTGTTTGCTTAGTTGCCAAGGAAAATTAATACTTTTTTTTTTTTTGAAAAGTTCTTGCTTCCCACCGGTGTTGTTGGGTATGGCGAGATTGCCCAGGTGTGTGGGGCAAAGGAGCATCTGGGACTGTTGTGTTTTCCAAAGGGCTGAGTTTTAGAGGTTCTGGAATAGGAAGTGGGTAGGGGTGTGTGTGTGTGTGTGTGTGTGTGTGTGTGTGTGTGTGTGTGTGTGTGTGTGTGTGTGTGTGTCGTGGGGGGGTTGGTTCTGTTAATATCTCCAGGCTCCATTAATCACGGGTCTGACCATGCTAATGGTTGACTTCAGATTAACACTTTACACCTCATCAGTCACCTTTCCCAGCCTAGTTTCTGTTGAGAAATTCTTGATCTCCCCTTTACCTGAATGTTGCTCTGAAGCGTGTAGGGGATCTCATATGGATTGTAAAAATTTTTATCTTTCTCTCTCATCGCTCCCCATCATGCCCCCAGGGAAAGTTGGAGAGTACGGCTACGTGGGTCAACCCAATGCAGTGCGCACCAACTTCACCACGAAGCAGCTCACTGAGCTGGAAAAGGAGTTCCACTTCAATAAGTATCTGACGCGCGCCCGCAGGGTGGAGATTGCTGCATCCCTGCAGCTCAATGAGACCCAGGTGAAGATCTGGTTCCAGAACCGCCGGATGAAGCAGAAGAAACGAGAGAAGGAGGGCCTCTTGCCCATCTCTCCTGCCACCCCGCCAGGAAGTGAGGAGAAGGCCGAGGAATCTTCAGAGAAGTCCAGCTCTTCGCCCTGCATTCCTTCCCCGGGGTCTTCTACCTCAGACACTCTGACTACCTCCCACTGAGGCCCACCCAGCCCCAAGACTCCGCAGCCCAGGCTCCTCTGAGGGCTGGGGACTTCCTACCCAAAGCACATTCTTAGCTTATCTTCCTTTCCATTTACAGTCTCTCTCTTCCTTTCTGATCCTATCTGGGGAGCTCCTGGCCAGGATAATGTGTTTCCAGAGAATTCTAGATTAGAGGCTTGATTGGTGTGTGTGTGTGTGTGTGTGTGTGTGTGTGTGTGTGTGCTAACTCCTTCATGTAGATTAGGTGCCATAATCAATGTTTTGATGGCCCCCAACACCCCTCCCTACTTTTAGGAGATTTCCACAGAATCTGTTCCTTTCAGATGTCCTTTGGCATATAGTCTCCTTTGCCAGCAGAAACATGTCAGAGGGAGGCCTATCCTTTACCTATCTGTGTATTTACAGTTCTCTCCTACTTTGCCCTTAAAGTGGGATAGAGAGAAAGGAGAGTCCAGGAGCTCATAAAGAAGAGATGCACTATGAGCGTGTTTACACAATTAAATCATCCCTTAATTTAATTCAATTTCATGTGTGTGTTTGCTGGTTGTAAATACTTTGTCCTGAGAGATTTATCTTTATACAGATTTTCTAGAAATGTTTAGATTAAGTGACTAAAACAGGGTGGGTAACTCAAACTGGTACTATTTTATATGTGATTTTGGGTTAAAGAATAAAATTGCTCACTTAAACTCAGATGCCTCAGAGGGTAGCCTGCATTTGTTCTTTCAGTGAGTTAAGAAGGCCTGTAGAACACAAGGTTCAAAAACCTTGCTTCCTGTGCTAAGTCTCTCCCCATCCCCACCCGTTTATTGTTTCTCTGGCCACACTGTATTTGAAATTTGTGCTGGATTATTCAGAACCTAAAGGTATTATTCAAACCAGCTTCTTCCTTCCACAGTTATCTTAGCTGGATATGATGTATTTTCAGCTCAATTGTTAATGTGATGGATGGCACAATGAATGTATATTTTGTGTGATTCGTGAATAGTCTTTTGCATGTCGCACAATGTTTTGATGTCCCTGAAGTACCATACTGAGTTATATCAGTTATTCTTTGTGAGCCTATGATATTCCCCCTTTCCTGTACAATCATGAACAGCTCTGAGATCCTGGAGTAATGTGATCCAGAGCAGAGTTTACGGGTCTTCAGATGTCTGTAATAAATATATTCAAGTTTCACATTAGCTTAAGCATCCCTGTATTTGGCTTGGCTACAATTTGTTGGCTTATTTCACGTGGGGAGGGGGGAAGGGTGATGTGTACTTTCAGAGGTGGGCCTTTTCTTGAAAAAAATAAATGCTTTCCATTATGTAGCTGAAACTTCCCCTATGAGTGTCATAGCACCTAGCTGATGCCTATTTAATAGGTTGATTTTCTTTAAAATAACAATAGTTCCTTTATTATAACCCAAGTTCATAATGGAAAAAAATGAATGGTGAAGAAATTTATGAAGCAGATCTATTTTTGAAACAAACATGGATACTTCCTGGGTCAAGTGCTAACCTTTTCACCTCCAACTGAATGTTGACGTATATATAAACAGAACCCCCTTCAAAAGCCCAAACTCTTCAGTCCGTCTTTCCTCACATCAGTGAACCAAGAGCTAAGAGATTCACATTTAATGAGCTCCAGTATAAAGCTGTTTGAGGACGAGACCTCCACCTCACCCCTCTTCTTTTCCGGCTTGTCAGGCAGTGTTCCAGTATAGTCCAGCCTTTAAACTGAGTATGGTCTATCTTCAGTAAACCCACTGCATCTGTCTTCCCATCCGTCCTGTCAGTGTCTGTCCCTGCCACTCTCTCCACGTCCTCCTGCCCACCCCCTCTGGGTTACACATCTCATTCCCATCAGATTCAGCTTTGATTTCATAGCCAGCATGGCTGTCAGGGGTCTACTCTAATCCATAACCCAGTTCTAATTCCCTAACCCAGGAAAAAAGTTTTCATTTTCTTCCCTGGGCTCAACAGATTCTTCCAGGAGACCTTTTGAAAGCTGCCCTGAAGTGTTTCGATATTCAAGTTGCTTCCAACCGAGGCAAGTGTCTGCTCTGGAACAGAGGAAGCCAGCAAATCAAATTGTTCAAAATGGCTCTCCCCCCAGACCTCTTACCACTTTTCCTTTACCTTCGCACATTTTCAGAGGCTTTAATTTAGCCCCAAGGGTAGAGGAGAAATACAGCATCACAAATAGAGGCATATGACTTCCTTCCTCTCCCAAGCGTGTTTTACAAAGGATGGGCTGGCAGTGGGAGGAGAAATCCTACAAAAACTTGGAATTTGCAGGCCTCCTAGAGCACCCAGGAGATTTCCTGTACTTCCCTGTCAAAGGGGGCAAGCCTGGACTTTGCAGGCACAGTTGCTGCGGCCACATCAAGGGCACCCGCTGCCCTCCCCTTGGCTCTGGGATCCTGGGCTCCGGGATTGCCTCTAAAAGACTCAAGTGGATGGAGGAGAACTTCAAAGTAGGCCAACTCTTTCTTTCATTTCCCACCCTGACCTTATACAGTACCTTTTGTTTATTAGTGTAAGGCCACACAGCAAAACAGATGGCTGGTTTCCAAATTCTTTAATGTGTTAAAGTGTCATTTGCATGCCACTGCCGTAATTTCAATATCTAAAAGCAGGGCCGGACCCGCTGGAATCCTGGAGATTCCAGTCTTCAAGGTGCTGGTTTTAATGTAGCTGAGAGAGAGGAGAACAATTAATTATGGCTAAACATCCAAAGCCTTCTCTAGATCGTGGAATAAATCAGTTAACAAACAATGCATTTAGGAAACATTAATATACCTTTCAACAAGGAAAACATTTGTATCTTTTTAGTTGCCCCAATCGATTAAATCAGAGGCACTTAACCACATCCCATTTCTAGGTCTCTTTTTCCGTTTTGGTCTCTTGAGGAGCATGGTTAGCTCCCTGAAAATGACAGCAATGGTGACTGAAACAACAAAAGATGGAAAACAGAAAATAGCATTTTATTGATAAATTTCAAAAGGACAAGAGCCTCAATTAGGGACTTGGGATAATTACAATACAAAATTCCAGTTTTCAAACGCTTTCTCCTCACTTCCTTCACACTCATTCAAAGTACTCCTGAAATTCAGGGTGTACCCAACCTAGGGCTGAGTTGAGATCTTGCTCTGAAGTCTGCTCCTGGCTTCACCTTTGAAAGTTTACTTTTGGAGGCTATTCAGATGCCATGGTGTTTTCCTCTGGGGCAATCAGATTCAAACCGATCAATATTTACTCAGTCTGAAAGGGTTGTTGAAAAGGCTGCTAACAACAAACTGCTTAGCTGCTCACCCCTGTTTAATCTCAGGTTCACTGAAAGTTCAAGAAGAGATGAATGCAGTGATGGGTCACTTTAGAATGAGTCCCAGCGGTTTATCTGAGCTCTCTGCTAAAGGCAACAATTATAGTTCCATCCCTCTTTGGGAAAGGGGCAACTTTCCTATTATTCTTTTGCTAAACTGTGTTTACTAGAAACTTAAAACACTTTCCTCTCCCTTCCTGGCTTTTTTTTTTTTTTTTTTTTTTTTGGAGGTGGGGAGGGAGCTTCCAGCCGCCCTTCCCCAGCCTCTCTCCTTCTCTAGCTTTCTGCCAATCCACTAGGTTTCATTTGAGTTAAAATAAATTACAATGAAGATTTTTAAAATGTTAAATTAGCCTGACAGAAGAGATCCGATTTATTTCAGATGCCAAGAGCTATGAAATGAGGCTCTTCGGGCTGTTAGAGCTTATCTTCCTTGCGAGAAAGTACAGGGCAAGATTGAATTGAAATCCATTTGCGTTTGAGTAATACCGACAATCAGAGCCCCAATATCCATCTGAGATGACTTTTTAGACAGGAGGTGAGAGGAGGAAGGGGTAATTTGCTTGTGCAAAAGCAAGTACCTCAGGTAGAAAGTCAACTTTAAAATTTTATACTCTCCTAGTGCATAGACTATTGAGATGAGAAAGGAAGACCCAAGGAAGCCAGTTGGGAATGATGGGAGAAGATGCTGACCACTGAAGCTAATTGCTACAGCTCTTCAGAGGTCAAAGTTCATGTAATCACTGCATAAATGCATACTAAATAGGGATTTATTAAGCTTTTCTGATGGCTGAGCACGTCTGTGGAAAAAAAAAAAAAACAACAACGGTCGCTGCTGTTTGTGCTCCTTCCCGAAGAATAATCATTCTAGCAGTAGAAGCTCTTGGAGTCTGTGTCTTTAATTTACTGTTTTGAATGACAGGATACCCTTCTGTTTTTAAAATTTTGAAATCAATGCATGGACAACATCTTTATTTTGGATGGGATTGTAAAATAACTCTCACTCTTAGAAATGCTATGGTTTTTTTCAATACACACAAGAATACAAGTTAGCTCGTCCTTATCAGAGAAGCTACTCATTAGATGGCTAACTTTGGTGACCTTCTCCTCTAGACAAGCCTACTTTTGCCTGCATTTTTGATAGCACACAAAAGTTCGGTCTTAGGACCTCTTGTGCCTAGATGATCAAAACTGAAAGGGACCCATTTACCCAGCCTCTCATTTTATGAATCAGAAAGATAAGGCGCCCAGAGGTGGACTGATTTGACTTAGTATTATTACCCTTACTTCCTAAATAAAAACCAGGGTAGTTTATATTCTGAGGCCCGTGTACTTCTTGATTCAAAATTCCTGATTTGATTTTGCCCCTTCCCATTTATTCTATGTGATTTTTTTCAGTCTGGATATAGTTTCACAGTTTTCCACTTCTGGTTTACTAGCCATCCACTAAGTCCTTGATTTGGAAGCCATCAAGATTACTTGAATCTTTGAAATGACCTTCCAGTTGAATGTTTCTGCCATCTTGCTTGAAGGTTAAAATATTGGGCTGCTTGCCGTTAAAGACGTACGTCCTTAAAATATAAAAATACAACAGGTAAAATTCAACACACATATATATTTGTTGTTGTTGTTTTTGAACCTAGACTAGGGAAGAATAGATGAAAGAGGAGTTGCCTGTGCCCAAGTTCAAGCTCCATTAAATTGTCAGTATCAGCTAGAAAGGGCTTAGAGACTAGCTAAAAAGGGCTTAGAGATGCAAGGAACAGTCCAGGAGGTGTCTTAACCCTAAATTTTCTGTGTTTGTTTCTGTTTGGTTTATGGCATAGCATAGCCTCCGGAACTGTTCTGGTCCATATTTCTTAGTTTTCTTCACGACTCACTCATGTACCAAATACACATACAATTTAACAAAATTTCCTTGCAACACAACTTTCCACATTTTCCTTCCTTGGTGGGGTCCTGCTGATCTCAGCAGAACCTGCTGCCCAAAGGGACACCTATGGCTGTCAGTGGAATCCCCAGCGTTTTAGCGCCTTCAAATATAGCTAAACTTCAATTGCAGAACAGCAAAGCAAACAACAATCAAGCAATTCTAGTAGAGCCTAGCCTATGAACCTCCCCCCACCCAATCTCAAACCCCAATTAAGCCCTGTAAAATAGTCTGGAAAGACTGCATTTGGGTTTATTGGAAACAAATGAAAAGACCGACGTTTCTTTTTCTCAACATTTCCAGACACAACTAAAATATGAGTCTCCACTTTTTTAAACAGCCCATTAAATTTTTTTCCTATCAAAAAAATGTGGTGGAAAACGTCCAGTCACAAGCCTAATCTATAGAAATCAGATTGTTTTGCGTTTTCATTTTAGGCGTGGGCGTTCAGGGGAAAAATACGCGACGGCTTGCAACGAAAAAAAAGCGCAAAAATTTATTGATTTTGTTTTGTTTTCTTTTTGAACTGGGATACTTTTTAGCCGCCCTGGACATTTTAGACTGCTTCCTTTTAAAAGAAAAATCGCCACAGAACCACAGCGAGAATGCAGAAAGCCACGATTCAAACGAGCAGGGACCCTCCTCCCTCCCCGCCAAATATCGGCAATACGGTTCCGGGAATCTGCCCATTCTGAGGAACAAACGAGGTCCTTTCCTCCGGACGCGCCGGGGCAGCTGCCAGAGGCTCGGCTCCGGCGATCGCTCGCGGGGCAGCGCTGCGTGGTCCCGGCCGCCCGCGGAGGCTGCTGCCGCGGGGAGAGGCCGCCGGGTCCTCGGCGCCCCGCAGCGCTGGAGCGGGGCCTCGCCACCAAGGAGAAGAAGGCTTTTGCCTTCCTTAGCTTCCCCGCCTCCTCTCTCCGAATTCTTCGGCAAACGCCGCCGCACCCTTCCAGTCCCGCGCGGGCCCCACGCAGAGCCGGGCGGAAGCAGCATCCGGGCCCTTCGCGGGTGTGCGGGCGGCGCAGCCCGGCAGGCCTGGGGCCTGCGCGCTTCCCGGCCGCGGCTGGGGGCGGGCTGGCTGGGAACCGAACGTGGGTCGGGGCACCTCCCGGGAGGCTGCGAAGAGCCCCGCTTTGTCTCAGGGGGCCACTGGGCCTCCAGTTCCCTCGTTCTTTCCCCGCCAGCATCGCCTTGCTTCCAGGTGCTTCGGGACGCGGCCGGAGCTGAGAGGTGCGGCCTCAGATGCCTCAGGCGGCGGCCTGACTCCTCCTGGTGGGGGGCTCCGGGCTTCCATTCCCAGAGCCCTGGATGAGGGACGGAGCATCTCTTCCCCAGGAGGAGAAACCCAGGTCGGAAGCCTAGTCCCCTAGTTCATCTTCTAAGATGTGAAAGGGGGAGGGAGATTTTACATCCTGCTTGCTTCCTCCTCCCAGCTATTTCCAAAATATATTTAATTGAGTAACATACTCATTCTCCTTCTAGTTCAAGTTAGATGTTTTGATGGGTCGAGGTGAGGATTGCAGGGGTGATGAGAAGTTTCTAAACACTGGATGTTCCTCGAGCGACTAGTGCTTCTCTAGTCAAGCGAACTCGTTGCTTCTCAAATGTCCTCTCTTTTCAGTTGCAGAATCAAACGGCGCCTTGCCGCCTCAAGTCTCACTTCTTTCTAGAAAGTTTCCTGTCCTGCTTCCCACTCTTTGAGCTGAGCCCCTCGTCAAAACACCTTTTACACAGCGAGCTTTGTTCCACAGCACCCAACTGGGAGGGTGAACTAGACTATCCATTTGTGTTGGTCTTGGCTCCCCAAATGGATCTTAAGCTTCCTGAGGGCAGGGCTCTCGACGACTTCCGGTGACCTGAAGAGACGGCCCCTTCAGAAAGAGCTCTGGACAGGAATTCAGGACACCTGTGTTCAGTCTTTCCTCTTTCACAGTATGGGTTTGGGCAGAACTCTCAACCTTTCTATACTTTCAGATCCTTAAGTTATAAAATAAGGTGATTGTTCTTACTGGCTTTTAAGTAAGTCTCTAAAATTTATATGGTTTTTCAGTATCCTGAAAATCTGGTATTTATTTAGAATTGCTCTGAGCCAAACCTTATGTCAAATACTATACATACACTAACTCATTTAATTCTTACTCAGCCCCAAGAAAGAGATATTTTTATTATTTTGATTTTACAGCTAAGGAAATGGAGGGGTCCAAGATGTTAAGTAACTTGTCCACTGAGTCCAGAGCCCAGACTCTTATCCACTGAATTGTAGGGCTTCTCCACAGGGCCAACCACATACATCCTTTACAGAGAGTTATCAGGCTATCTCTGTTTGACCCAGGCACTATAGTGGGTAATTGCTCATTGGTAAAGAATTAGAGAGCTGGAGAAACTGATTTTAATATCAGACATCTATGCAAACTGTAGCTACACATTTTTGGGAAAATAAGCAAATGACAAATCCTTGAATGAAAACAAAGCTAAAGAGAGAGATCAAATTTCACAATAAAGTCAATGAGAAGACTAATTTAACAATAAGAGACTTTTCATATCTGACACTGATTAAGAGAACAATTTGCAGGGAGAAGAAAGATACCTTTTATATTCAGAAGTTATGTCTGTGACATGCCTAACATGTGGACGGAAATGGAAATATTCAACATGAAATACAGATGTTTTGTCTCTATGAAAGCTAGTATCCGCAAGACTGGAAACATTTCAATACACGATATTCCATCTCCCAGTTTTCATTTGGTCTTTTTATATACTGCAAATCCAGTCACAATTCACATTTGGAGAAAAAGAGAAAAACTTACCTTCACTCATAGTTTACAACTTAGCACCTCTTGGGGCACCTGGCTGGCTCAGTTGGAGGAGCATGTGACCCTTGATCTCGGGGTGGTGAGCTCAAGCCCCTCGTTGGGTATAGAGATTATTTAAGTAAATAAAACTTAAAAACAACAACTTAGCATTTCTTGACTGAGAATAACCAGAGGAATCAGGTTCAACAACTTGAAGGAATATATTATGAAGCCTAAAGAGAGCCAGTTTTTAAAAGCTGATTATTCCTAGTACTCTATTACAGGAAGTGAGATTGAGTTGTATGGAGAAGAACATACTTTTCTCCTTCCTACTTTTCTGACTTTCATAAGTGAACAAGGACTTGCCATTATTACAAACATTATAATGTTACTAATATTATGTAGTTATAGAATCACAGATCATCTAATCTGGCCTTTCTATTATAGGTGAAGAAACTGAGGCCCAGAGAGGTGCTAGCAGCAATAGTGGTAAGAAAAAATATTTGCTTATATCTTTAATATGCACTTAAGTGGATATTAAAAATGGCAGGCAAAATTAATCTCAGGATAGATATATTAATAACATCAATAATTAATTACTATATTAAGTATAGTAATTACAGTAATTAATTACACTAATAATTAAATACTGAAGATCTAAATGTTACTAAGAATAGGCAGATTTGAATAACTAGATATATGGCCAGAGGGTTTCTTCCTTCTTACTTACCTACATGACTCCTACAGAAAAGGTGGTTGTACACATCCCTCTTATCCCATGGTTAAAGAGAAACAGGATGATCCATTTTATTTCTTCCATTTCAGAAATTCTCTGTGTGGTTTGACAGATGAGGCAGAGACAAAATCAAGAAGAAAACCAAGCTTCTTAATTGTCCTGACCAAGCCACTCAGGTAGCATGTTAGCTCCCTGGTTGCTGCCTGATTCAGGCACCTTGGAACTTGAGGGCATCCTGGCTACACTGATATGTTCCCTATGGACCCTAAGGACTTAATTTGCAATTCATTATGTATATAAAAAATAATACCTCTACTAGAGAGATTCAGACTTTACCAAGTTGTGACAACTTATTTTTTATGTTAACATTTATTGACAGCTTTCTTTGTACCAGATGTTGAGCTAGGAGTCTTAGTGAATGATCTCAGTTTTTCTTCACGGTAGCCTTATGATGTGGATTTTATTATCCCTATTTACAGATGGAGAAACTGAGGCTTAGGGAAGTTCTATAAGTTTCTCACCATTACATAATGAGTGCTTAATAAAGTTAAATTTGCAGCCTATTAGAGTTAATCCTCACATGCTGGAGCCTCATATCTTAAGGATGTGAGATAAAATATGTTTTCCTTCTCAAGCTAAAAAATAAAATGGGAGAGTAACCTTAAATTTAACTTCAGACGAATCTTAAATTTAACTTCAGCTTTAAAATGTTTGTATTTTAGGTGTAGGGAATTTCTCACTGTGAGTCAGAGAAGGCCACATCATTGCTTTCTTGGAAGAGCCATCTGTTTTAGCACAGCCCTAGTGAAGGTGCTAGAGATGGCCGTATCAGGTCTAGTGCTTTGGCAGTGTAGTTGGCACCATCAGGGTTCAGGGCAGAGGCAGGTGTCTCGCCAGACATGCTAAGTTTTCCATTTCTCTAGCCTGACTTTCAGTCTTCCTAGCAATTTTCTGAGCTACCTGTATGTTCTTTTTCCAGTTAAATCACCAATAGTCAGTTTCTGTTGCTTACAACTAAGAATCCTGATTCATGTACCATGTGGTATACCAAATGACGGTGCTTTGAAATCTCTTTTCTTAAGAGACTTTATTTTTAAGTAGTCTCCACTTCCAGTGTGGGGCTCGAACTCACAGCCCTGAGATCAAGAGTCACATACTGTACCGACTGAGGCAGCCAGGTGCCCCAAGGTGCTTTGAAATTTTTTAAGGCCAGTGGGCTGTGGCAGGGAATCGTAGGAGGGAAGTTGGACTCTGTAATGTGGGAAGTATCTGTATATATAAGATGGGCCAGATAGCAGCTTCTTCAAATTCTATTTTCTCTTCTTCCCCAACTCTGGGCTCTTTTTTTTTTTTTAAGTTTTATTTATTTAAGTAATCTCTACACCCAAGGTGGGGCTCGAACTCCAACCCCAAGATCAGAAGTCACATACTCCTCTGACTAAGCCAGGCAGGCACCCCTAGGCTCTTTTAATGCACATCCTTTTTGCTTTGTTAAACCTAAACAAATATATTGGGGTGCCTGGGTGGATCAGGCGGTTAAGTGCCCAACTCTTGGTTTTGGCTCAGGTCATGATCTCAGGGTTGTGAGATGGGGCCCCACATCTGGCTCCTGACTCAGCACTCCAGCGGGAGTCTGCTTGAGAGTCTCTGCCCCTCCCCTCTTGAAATAAATAAATAAATCTTTAAAAAATAAAAACCCTGAACAAATGTATTTAAAAAGCCAAAGATGGCCCTGTGCCCAATAAGAAAATGCAAATTATCTAATTGAGCTGTGGAACACAGCTTATTTTCTGTTTTATTTCACAGCTTTCCTATCTTATCATCTTGAGTAGTTATTCTTCTGAAGCTGATGCTTTATGTACAACAGTGGCTGACACTTGTTGATAACTTACATAGTGTGAGGCACTATGCTAAGCACTTTTGTGGATTGGCTCCTTCCAATCCTCTACACTATGAAGTGTAGGCAGGTACTATTATAATCCCTATTTTAAAGAAGAGGAAACTAAGAAGAGAGATCACTCAGAAAATGGCAAGGCTCACTCTTAAACCAAGCAGTCTGGCTTCTGAGCACTCATTCTTCAAAACATTGCATATACTCTTCCCCCAAAGTCATTTGACTGATCCAACTTTTCTTTTTCTTACCTTTCCTCTTTCTCATTCTCTCTCTCTCCCTACTTTTTTCTTTCTTAATTGAGGATAACTTGAAAGCATCCAGTCCAGTCCTTAATTGAGCATCTGTAACTGTGTGAGGGGACTGATTCCCTATCTATCAGCAGCAGATGCCCTTGAGAGGCACCTACAGGTTTACTCTTCTGGCCCTACGAATTCCTTCTGGCTTCACCTTTTCCTGACCTCCACTATCCCTCTTCCCCCTCCCCCCGCATGGAACTTCTGTCTCATGACTTTGCTCCTTCCTTAGTTAAGACATTTATTCAGGGATGATGTAAAATTTTGCAGAGAGAAGGTACCACCCCTTTCCAAGGAGTTTATAAAGCATTATGAAGCATATAACCTATTACCTAATTTATGTTATATTACATTATGTATTAATATTTTTATTAGAATTTAGTTAGGCATTTAAGCTTTTAGGATTTTATTATGAAAGTCCTATAGAATGGGGGCACCTGGATGGCTCAGTCAGAAGAGCATGGGACTCTGGATCTCAGGGTCGTGAGTTTGAGCCCCACATTGGGTGTAGAGATTACTTAAAATAAATAAATAATTTTTTTAAAAAAATCCTACAGAACAATTGGAGGTGACACTTCTTTGCCTCCAAAATGTATAACTTGAGAATAAGTCTTTAGTTCTGGTTGGGGCAGTGATGAACGTGTGATTTGGGTCCAATGCTAAGGTTTTATGATGACATTTGCTGGAGAAGACTGGGGGTCTGGTAAATCTTAACATAAACTACATGCCCTCAGTTTGACTGTGAAAGGCAAGGGAATGGAAAGAGAAGAGAATAAGAATTATAGGAACTTGGGGCTTTTCAAGTATTTGTGAGTCAAAAAGGCTGAAAAAGGATGATAAGATAGATGGAAATGACCCTGGGGAGATCGTATGTTCAGGACAAAAGGAATCTAATTTTGGGTAAATTCTGCAGATGGAGTCTAAGGATGCTACCAAGTCAGACAGAGTTCTTATGGTTTCAAGGTGATCAGTTTTTCTAGATCCAGTGCTGGAATATGTGAAAGGTGAAGAAATTAAAAAAAAACAAAAACAAAAACAGACAGACAAACAAAACCCCCAACTATGGTTTAGTTTTAGAAAGGAAAACAAAGTTAGGAACCACTGTAAAAGCAAAGATCACTTACCCATAATTTAATATGTCTGTGCAATTATACATGTACATGCATATATATCTCTTTAGGAAGAGCCTTTCCTCCTGATGCCACACTGCTCAGCTTGTTCACCTGCCTTTTTGAAATCCCTCCAAAGAACCATACTCTTTCTTCCCCAGGGAGTTTGAGACCTGGGATGAATCCCCCCTTTCCATTTTTTCCTAAGACCTTGAGGCCTTAGCTAAATACTGCTTCCTCAAAGAGGCCTTAACTTCGTACCCTCTTTGTTTTCTTTACACACTTAGCACAGTTTGCAAATGTAGTTTTATGTTTTTTGTCTCTCCTTCTCAACCTATATCCGAGAGCTTTTCTGTCTATTCAATACTTTTTGTCCCTCCCCCTCCCATACAGTTCCTGTTAGTAACTGCTAAATAGACATTGAAAGAATGTTTATATTAACGAGGCTCTGGCTAGGCTGCTATAACAAAGAAGTCTAAAAAATACAGTGGCTTAGGGGCACCTATTTGGCTCAGTCACTTAAGCATCCAACTCTTGATTTCGGTTCAGGTCATGATCTCAGGGTCGTGAGATCCACCTGGGGCTCCACGCTGGGCATGGAACCTGCTTAAGAGTCTCTCTCCCTCTCCCACCCGCCCCTGCTCACTCTCTCTCCCTCTCTAAAAAAAAAAAAAAATAATAAAATATATACAATAACTTAAATATGGCTGAAGGTTAATTCTCTTGTATGTAAAATTTCAGAGGAAGGTGAGAGCCCAGACTGGTGGGGTGCCTTAGCATCACGAGGTCATTCCCGATCTGAGTTTCTTCTACTGTGCTGCTCTAGTATTCCTTAGGTCTTGTCTGCATGGTCAAATCTGGGCCACCTCCACATTCCCATTCCATTTGTAGGAAGAGTATAGAATGAAAGTGGAGGGCAAGCAAGCAATTTCCTATAAAGCAAGTGACTTGTAAGTAGCACACCTCACTTCCATTCACGTTTTGTTGTGATAACCTTAGTCAGATGGACACACCTACTTGTAAATAATACCAGCAAATGCAGTCTCTGGGTGGGTAGCCATGAGCTGTCTAAAACGGAAGAAGGAGAGAATGAGAATTGGGGATTAACTAACCATCTGCCCTATTGTTGGGTCAATGCTTGTTGAAAGAATGAATATTCATTCTTACATTACAGAGGTTGGAAAAATATAGGGGTTTGAGGGCTCTGTTTTAGAACTTCAAAAAATAGGGATGTGATAAAAAAATATTAGACACTGACTAAGATAGCATCAAATATGCTCAATGATACAACCTGTTCACCTGCAAGTTTGGGGGCAAGGAAGGGTTAAGGATCAAGAAATTGAGCAAAGCAGGTGCAGGGCAGCTCTGCGTATTGTGACTACATACCTGGCTTTGTTGGAATTTGGATATAAAATCTCTGCCTTCAGCAAGCTTCCAGAAATAAGCCCTTAGCTAATAAGACTAGCTTCCCTCCAATCCTCCCCTGGCAGGGAAGAAGCTATTTTGAGGCAAAGACATTACTTGACTACTTACCTGTTTCTCTTTGTTATCCTAAATTTGACACTAACAAAGGTTTTAAAATTTTAGGCCAAAAACAGAGCGAAACCAAATAGTAACTATTTTAAAGGATGTGGATAAAGTTTACTTTTCCACTGGTATATCCTGTACAAAAATACCATTTTAATGAGTGTAGGCTGAGTATGGAATTGTACGACAATGCTTTGCACCCGCCCTCCCCTCTGAGGAGCTGAGGGCATCTTGGCAAAGCTTATCGTCAGCTGGCCCAGCCGCATCAGGGCAGATGAGAGCTGGTGGCCCAGCTGCTGCCACAGCCCGAGTTGTCGTCAGGTCGGTGGTTGCAGGAGACACTGGGCTTGGCATTAGTCCTTCCTTCCTTAAATTCCCTCCCATCTCCCCTTATATTTGGCCAAAAGATGAGGAAACCCGTTTTGCACCTCTCTCTGCCTTGTGCCCTGTCAAACTCCGTGAGCTGAGCTCATGGGTCTGTCCTCTGTGAAACCTGCTCCAGGGAAAGTGAATTCCTGCTCTGCTGTCCTCCCTTAGCCTTTTCTACTCGTCAGAGCACTTAGCACTTTGGGAGCTGAAATTCTTCTGTTGGTGCCTCTTCTTTGTAAATTTCTCCAGGATGGACACCATATCTTATTAATCATTGATTCTCTCTGCCTTCTATAATACCTGGCACATGGTAGGCAGTTGATAAATGTTTGTTGAATGCATGAGTGAGTGAGTGAGTGAGGGGACAATTCTTTGGGTTCTTTTAGCTTCTCAGCTATTCTAATATGCCCATGATTCCCAAGTCTTAGGAACATAAAGTGTGATTCCAAGTACTTCCAAAATGTTGTGGGGTTTTTTTTGTTTTTTTTTTTTTTGTTTTTGTTTTACTTGCTTACTCATGTTAAATCGAAGTTCAAAATTCTTTAATGGAGACTTGATCTTTCATTATGGAATGAGGTGTAAAATGGTTTAAATGTAAATGTTCGAATTATCTACTGACTAAAGCTCAATGAAACTAAAGGGTAACCAGGCAGTCAATCAGAAAGTGTAAATAACTGATACTTAGAGTCTTTTTTGTTTTGACAGGGGGGTGGAGGTCAGAAAAAAGGTTGGCGCTTGGGTCTTAGTGGGGGTGGAAGAGGATGGGAGGTCAAAGGGTCGTGTAGGTAGAAACAGAGAATAGAAAGGGGACCTAGGGGCCGTTGATTTAGCACTTCCTGGATGTCTCCATTTTAGGGAGAAGTATGGTACAATGTGCTCATGCTTGCAGTTTTGTGAGAACGGTGTTGGGAACTTTATGGCGCACAAACACTGCTGTACAGGATTTGTTATGATTTGGTGTTTATGCGTGTGTGCACTTAAAAAAAGTTGACTTTGTTGCAGAGGATCTACATTTTCAGAAGAGTTAATTAAAGCTTATATAACCCAGACTGTACCCTAAAATATCTCTGCTGGTAGTAGAACAGTTTGGGTACATTGCATGACTGACTAGTTGATATTGGAGATGGACCTGGACAGGACAGGTTAGAAGTTATGCCAAGATTTGATTTTGAGTTGGAGCCTGGAACAGGGGGCACTGCCCTAATCTATGTTTCATGTTATCGGAGGATCCCTGATACCTCAGATTTTACAGATAGAGCTGCTTAAATAGCTCAAGGCACTTTTCAAACTTCCAGTTAGTTCTCTCAGTACCTTTGGAAGCGGAGAGCAAATATGTGCAAACAGAGGTCCAGTGCTACACAATTGGTTTCAAGTTTGCTGTTGATGCAATGCCAAATTATCAGTTTGACTTTTTAAAAAAAATCTTCCTTGAACTGGAATTGAGCTAGAGTGCTAGAGTATTAGTTTGTGAGTCAGATGCCCTAGGTTTGTTTCTGGCTCCACTTTGAGTAGCTATGTACCATATCACAGATCACTTCTCCTCTCTGGGTGGAGATGAGACTCTGTATACCTTAGGGTTCATTCCAGACCTAAGGCATTCTGTGTTAGTACTCCACTGCAAAAAATTAGAGCATTTGGCATAGCAAACCAGTAGCACAGTTTGGACTGGAACACATGTCTTAAAACCCATTTAACCTCTACTTTTGTTTTACTTTTTAAACTTTTTTAATTGAAATATAGCATATACATGGTAAGTGCATAAAGTGCACTAATCTTAAGTATACAGATTGCTGAGTATTTTTAAAGTAGGTATCAAGTTGTAATTTAGCTATCACAGGATTCAGCCTCTTTAAATATATAGTTCAACGAGTTTTGGTAACTGTATATTATCATGTAACACCACCAAAATCAAGTTACAGATGATTTCTATCATCCCAGAAAATTCTAATGTGGCCCTTTACAGTCAATCCCCTCCTACCCCAAGCTCCTGGCAACCACTGATCTGTTTTCTATCCCTATAGTTTTGCCTTTTCCAAAGTGTCATGTAAATGATAACGTACCATATGTAGACTTTTAAGTCTGACTTTTTCCCCATAATCTTCTAAAGATTCATCACATACGCATATAATTGCTACCTAGATCAAGATATAGTGCTTTTCTGGCACCCAGAATGTTCTCTCATGTCCTTTTCCAGTCAGTAAACTCCTCCCACTCTTCAGACCTCCACCATTGTATTAGTCTTATCTATTTTGTGTTTCAGTTAAATAGAATCATACAGTAGGTACTATATGGCTTTTCCCTTTTCATGTAATATCTGTAAGATTCCTTCATGTAATAGCTAGTAATAATAGTTTGTTCTTTTAAAAAAATCATTGTGTGGCATTCCATTGTATGAATATACCACATTTCATTTATCCATTCTACTGATAGAATTTGGGCTGTTTCTAATATTTGACTATTTTGAGTAAAGCTGTTATGAACATTCTTATTCATGTCTTTTGACAACATTCTTTTGAAAATTTGCATTCATATGTCTTGGATATATTCCTAAGAGTGGAATTGCTGGATTATAGACAAGGCATATGTGTGGTTGTACCAATTTATCCTCTCACCATCAATGTATGAGAGTTCTAGTTACCCCACAGCCTTGTCAATACTTGGTATTACCAATCATGTTTTAACCCCTCTGGACAGTTGTAGAGTTACCACTAATTTTTCCCCCACTTTCTTTTTATTGTGGTAAAATACACATACATATAAAATTTATTATCATACCAATTTATACGTGTACAGTTCAGTGGTATTAAATACATTCATAACATTGTGCAACCATCACTACCATCCATCTCTAGAATTCTTCATTTTGTAAAACTGAAACTCTATACCTATTAAACAATAAGTCCCCTTTCCCCTCTTTCTTCCAGCCTCTGGCAACTACCATTCTACTTTCTGTGTCTATGAATTTGACTATCCTAAGTACCTCATATAAGTGGAATCATACAGTAGTTGTCTTTTTGTGATTGGCTTATTTCACTTAGTTAGCATAATGCCCTCAAGGTTTATCCATGTTGTAGCATGGTTGCAGAATTTCCTTCCTTTTTAAGGCTAAATAATATTCACATCCTCCTTATCTACTCATTCAATAGCAGACACCTGGGTTCCTTCCTTGTTTCAACTATTATCAATAATGTTGCTATGAACATGGGTGTACAACTATCTCTTTGAGACCCTACTTTCAATTCTTTTGGGTAAATACTCAGAAGTGGATTTGCTGGATCATATGGTAATTCTATTTTTAATTTTTTGAGGAACCACCATACTGTTTTTCACGATGGCTGTACCATTTTATATTCCTACCAATAGCATACAAAGGTTCCAATTTCTCCATATCCTGCCAACATTTGTTATTTTCTGGGTTTTTTTTTGTTTTTTTTTTGATAGTAGCCACCCTAATGGGTATGCGGTGGTATCCCATTGTAGTTTTGATTTGCATTTCCCTGATGCTTCCTGATATTGAGCATCTTTTCATGTGCTTATTGGCCATTTGTATATCTTTTTTGGAGAAATGTCTATTCAAGTCCTTTGCCTATTTTTAAACTGGGCTATTTGTTTTTTTTGTTGTCTTTGAGTGTTAAGAGTTCTCTCTATATTCTGGATATTAATAAACCCTACTTTTATTTATTTATTTATTTATTTATTTTAAAGATTTTATTTATTTATTTGACAGAGAGAGACACAGTGAGAGAGGGAACACAAGCAGGGGGAGTGGGAGAGGGAGAAGCAGGCTTCCTGCCGAGCAGGGAGCCTGATGCGGGGCTTGATCCTAGGACCCTGGGATCATGACTTGAGCCGAAGGCGGATGCTTAACTGATTGAGCCACCCAGGTGCCCCTAAACACTACTTTTAAATAGAGTAAAATTGCATGTGCAACACCAATAGTGCAATTCAGAGGTGTGGAAAATCAGGAGTGATTAGTGACAAGACAACCAACAGGGGCAAACAATGGTAGAGCCACCTTTTGTTACCCAAAAGACCAAGTTAAAAAAAAAAATGTAACATATCTATCTCACTAAGAAGTAGTGGTGGTGGTGGTAGGGAGCCTTTCCTCCCTGATTCGGTTATCTCACCTCCCCTTTAATATTTATTTAATTCCAGTTTCCCTGGAAGGAATATCTAGGGGATTCGTTGGTAAGGAACTCCTACTTTGGCCTTATCAAAAGAAATAAGTGAGTTTATCCCTCTTCGTTTGAGATGGACTTTGGAAGCCAGTATCAAACCTCCACTGAAATCTGGGTAATAAATATTCAAGAATTGCAAGGTGGTTAGTTGCAGAGAATCCGTGAATGCGGTGTGGGTCTGTGTGTGTGTCTAGAGCAAAAATAGGCTTTATATTTGCAAAGAGAGTAGTTTCCAAGAAATACAGTGAGGCTAAAGCATTCATTTAGGATTCAGCTGTTATTCTTGATGTTGATAGCACCAGGCAGGTTTGAGTTGGTGGGCTATGGGTGGGCCTTGCAATGTGGTTGTTCATCTGATAGGATGCCTGTGAAAGTACAGCTAAAACTGTCAGAGTTTTTTGTACTCTATACCTAATGTAGACTGTATAATGGAGTTTTATGTGTATCTAAGAATCACTATGCATTTTAGAATATTTCTGGCCACTCTACAAATACATGAATCAGATTAAAGAATAGTCAGTCAGACTTGAATTAAATATATATTCCCATAATGGTGATTATCTTTTTTTCTTGGCTTGACATTATTATAGCAAGCTAAAATAATAGGAGATAAGTAGCTATTATAAATGAACCATTAAAAGCAACAGTGAGCCAAAGTTATCATTGATCTCTCCCTGTCTCTTACTTTATAAAAACTAATGTAGTGAATTGCCTTGGAGTTACCTACTTTAATAATAAATCTGTTGTGTCAGGGCAGTGACCTGATGTTTTCTTTTACTCATAATTTATAGTCTATTGATTTAATCCTCTGAATATCTCACCCTATTTGTATAGCATAAAACCATTTCTTAATTGAAAGACAAAGGAAGCTTGGATGAAACCACATGGCAGAATATTTTTATTTAAGATTTCTACTTGATCAATAGCCAAATAAATATGAACTTCTTTTCAGTGACAGTTTCAAGTTTAAAAGACGAAAAAAGGAGATGCTTTGATTCATCATCTATGTGGGTAATCGATTTATAGATGTATTTAGAAATTTAGATTTTTTTTCCAGGGGCAGGAGAGTGAGGCTTCTGGAAACATTTTAAGGAGATACTAGCTTTTTTTATTGAGTCATAAACAAGAAGGTAGAAAATGAACTCAAGTAGCAGACAGTTTAATGTGACTACATAAAACATTGATGTTGTGTTGCTAAAGCTCTTCCCTCAACTTGTAGAAGAGAAAGCCAGCACTTTATGGTCGTCCAGCCAATAACTGGCCCCTTTCCATTTCACTCCACACACCGGGATGCCGGCTGCCACACCACCACTCTCTCCCTTGAATGGAACTAGCTGCCGACTTCCTCTTACTGACAGTTTTAGATTTCTGGCAGTGAGTATTACCATAACCCTGCCATACCCCCTGGCCATCTGCACAGAGCTTGAGCTTACTGTCCTGTACCTGAGCTTTTTTTCCCACTTGTCTCAAGCAAAAGTGTAATGAGTACCATCGAATATCACTGAGAAAAGGTGAAGAAATAGCAAATATAATAGAGATGAAACACAGGATTAATTTGGCAGAAGGCTTTTCTCTATTTTTGTCCACTTGCCTACTTATATATTTGCTTATTTTTCTTTAGATGTCATAGATCTTACCCAGGTAAGCTAAAAAAAAAAAAAAAAATGACCATGCATCATTGTCATGTCACCAGCATAACTCAGCTTAGAAGAAAGCAATTTGAGGATTGCTATCCTATTACCATGCTTTATTTTTTCTTCACCTAATGCAGATAGCTATAGAGAATATGGAAGACTACCTTAACACTCACCCCTTAAAGAGAAAGCAGTGATTTTTTATGGTGCTTGTAATTCATGCCATCAATTTTATCTGTGGTAGGTCCATGTCAAAATCAGAGTAATTAAATGGAATGGCAGTCCTGTTAAATGTGTTCATGCCATTGCATTGGCAATAAAGCATGTGCAAATTTACAATTAAGGCTTGTCTTTCTCCTTAGCCATAGAGAATTGTGACAAACATTAAGTTGCACAGGCATAGGGATCCAAAAGGGTATTCATCAGAATAAAAACACCAGGTGGATAGTCTCAGAATTGTAATATCTCTTATGCAATTACTCTTTTTCACTGCATATTTTTTGACTGAATAATAATTACTTTTGCACTTAGAAAAGGCAGGATCAGCTAGTTTCAACTTGTTTTATTACAACCCCCCTTTTCAAAATTTTCAAGGCAGCATAGAGCCATAACTGTTTATTCAGATAAAAGTGTATTTGTTCCAGTTCTTAGCTTTCAAAGGGTGACAGACTGTTTCAAATACAGCACACTGAGCTTTTAATACAGGCAGTTTGGTGCTACACAACACACCATTAAGATGCTTATGGATGGTGTGGTTAATTTCCTAACCTATCACTAGGAATCATCAATATAACAGAGATAAAGGAGTTTTGAAACCCAGGGCAAGTAGTGAATTGACAGCCATCTTTAACCACCATGACCTAAGAATGACCCTGAGCTCTGCTGGGTGCAGGAGTTAGATATGTTGCAGAGTGCAGGAATCAGATATCTAACAGGCCTAGAGGCCTTCACTGTGTGGCAACTGCAGAATCACTTGCAAGTTCTGATATACAGATAGGTGACAAGCAATGATGCCAACTCCATGCTCTTTCTCCAACATAGACAGAATTATGCATGTTTAATGTTCATTACAGCTGCTCCCTCCTTTGTAGACTTGTTAAGATTCATAAAAGAACAGTTATCAAGTTTTTATATTATTTAAAATATTCTAATTTGACCATGCAGGTCTACACATATTGGTACTATGTGTATACACATTTTGCACATACACTTATCAAGAATTAATTTTATAGCAATGGAACAATATATTCTAAAGTGCTTAAAATCGCCCATGACGTTTTATGATAAAATGTACCTTTTTGTTTTGTTTTGTTTTTGGTAGCTTTTTATCCCTAAGTCTTGCTTACATTTTAAATTTCTTGCTTAAATCTTTATAACTTGGTCAGTAATGATAGTTTTGGGAGAATCACACATGCAGAGCTGCAGAATATGGATTTAGGCTCCATTGCCATGCTCCCTTGTTGCAGAAATGCTATGTGAAACAGTTATTGTAATAAAGCCCAGTTGTTAATAGGGGGATAGACATTTGGAGGAGCTAAGGAATAGGAATGCAGGCTACCTCACTAGCTTTCGGTGACTACAGTGGAGAGTTTCTCTTTCATAACACTTCTTTTCCTAGGATTCTCATGAATGAAAAGTAGATACATTCACCTTTTAAAAAAGATGTAAATTAAATTATTTGTATTATTAGCATATGCAGAATGACTAAAATGTTTGCCTATCAATCAGGGAAAATGCAGCTGGGATGATATCTATACAGTTTCCTCCACCTGTAAAATGCATTTAAAAAATTATTCACAAACAATAAATAAACGTAATAATCCTCTGTTTCTCTGAACTCTCTCCGATTTTCAGTTTTTCAAAGACCACTGCAGCTTGCAAGTAAATCCTGCATTTGGAATTTGCCAGAATCACTTTGGAAGTTCCACAGGCAGCACCACAGGAACTGCACTCACAGGTCTTTGTGGGGTCTATGACCCTGAGGCAGTGCCAAACACAAGAGTAGAGCTGGAGCTCCCATCCTGACCTCTATTGCCTGGGAGTGAGGTGGGAGTGGGGAGCCCTCCGCCTCCTAATTGCAGTGCTGAAAAATAGTAGAAGTTTTGAATCAAATCTTCACAAATACCAAATTTTAGCCGAATCACCACCTCCCCTCCAGGGTCATTACAAGATGCCAAATTCAACTGCTGCATTTACTCTCAGGCCCATGCTTTTCCCAGGATGGCATTTCGTGGTTATTATTCCTTGCTGTGTTTTTAATGAGAGAAACAGGTAGTGATGTGCATACTCTAATTGGTAATGCTTTCTAATAGTATTGTAATCTGGGTTTATATAATAGTTCTGTGAAAAGTGTGGAGGGATCTGTGGCTCAGGGAAGAGTATTACTTCCCTGGCTCTGTGACAAATGAGGATTTTAATCTGATTCATAACCTTTTACAAACAGCTCCATCTTGACCAGAGCACTGTATTTGGTGACCTATGCAATTTATTAATGTTCACATTGGGCCTAAGTGCCTACAATGGAGAAATGACAACAAGTGAGTACTGGTGACCTCATTAACTTGGCTAATACCGCTAAACGGATGGCTTGGCATTATGGAAGTTTGCCCCGTGGAAACCCTTCTACCTGAGGACAAAGATAGTCAAACGCCATCTTGCTGTTGGCTGCTGCAGAGATTTATATGTTTCAGCCGCTCTGTTCATTTGCATACACCCCAATGCTGTTTATTTTCTAAGGACTATCTTTTGTGCCCAGATGACACCTCTCTGTAAATGGGATCCATCTTTGGCTTGGCTTTTTTTTTTTTTTTTAAGATTTTATTTATTTATTTGAGAGAGAGTGAGAGAGCGAGAGAGCGAAACAGAGCATGAGTAGGGAGGAGAGGGAGAAGCAGGCTCCCTGCTGAGCAAGGAGCCCGATGCAGGGCTCGGTCCCAGGATCCTGGGATCATGACCTAGGCCAAAGGCAGCAACTTAACCGACGGAGCCACCCAGGCGCCCCTGGCTTGACTTGTTTATCATCACAAATCTTTAATGCTTTAGGAAGTAGAATGTTTCATGGTTCAGTTTCAGGAAGCAGAGACCATCCTAGCTCTTTTAAGAAGAGACTTAAATATAGAGAATTTTGTCCTTATACAATCGGAGTTGTGAACTCAGTGTTGGTCTACAAAAGTGACTCCTAGAACTGTACTGCTGAACTAGCCTGAAATTTTAAGTTGCTATTTGATCAGGAAGGTGGGAAATTAGGAGGCTGTCATGGAACAGCAGAATTCAAAAGCTCACCTCAATAGCCTCACAAAATTGCTGACTGGACGCTGGAACTTCACTGCAGAAAAATCTACTATCTCACTTCCCAGCCCTACTTGCCAGCAGCAAGAGAAAGAACAACAGGGCGATTGCTCCCACCTCCTTTGCACCTTCCAGATCTCATGTGATTGCATCTACTTGGTGGGTCCTAATTCCAGAACTCTTGCTGCAAGGGAATATAGGGAATTATGTTTTTCTTTGTTTGTTTGTTTGTTTTTAGCTTTCTAGTCTCTGCAATACTGGAAGGCACACTCGGGAAGTTGCAATGGATGCTGATTGCTGATTTACCATTTCCATCTCATAGCCTAAACAAGCAAAAACGTGTCACAGCAAAGGAAATCCTTGGGTTCTCTTTCTCTTCCAGATACCCTTTGGTTTTCATTTAGACAAGTGAATTTTTTCCACAAAAGTAATAAAAATAATGATGATTCCACATTTTTTTTTTTTTATGGTTTGTCTGAAATAGCTTGGCAACTTCATAGCCCTTTCCCAGGTTTTGATTGAAGATGTACTAACCTGGGTCTCAGAGATTCCCCGTCTTCTTCTATCTTGTGTTCCAACCAGTTGCTCCTGATCTCTCCTTTGGCTCCCGCTTGTTTTTGTCTCACTCTGTGCCCATTCCCCTCACATTATTGCTTTGGTGGGATGGGGTTTTTTGGCCTCAGCTTTCTTTCTGGAAGTTGTTGTTGGGATCTTCTGTGTTCTAGGCTCAGGGGCCAGAGGAAGCCTTAAACAAATGCCCATCTCTTACCCCAGCTTGGGTGTGTCATTTGGACCCCCAATCATCCAGGAGGGAGTTAGGCCAATAATAGTTATGTACTGAAATGCTCTTAAATTTTCGTGTTATAAAAATCTCAAACAGAGCCAAATATGTCACTGAGTAAATAGAAACATTTAGGGACTGTATTTATTTCCTATTGCTGAGCTACCCTGACCTTGCTGGAATTGGCACCTAGCACAGTCACAGAGTAGGTATGCAATATTGGTTGAATTAATCATGGAATTTGATGGCCATGATGCCACATTTTTAGAATTCATTTGTATATTTTGATAAGTAAGAATTATGCCTTAAGTTCACGCATCTTTCTTTGGAGTGTAGACTTTACAAAGTGCTATGCTGTCAAGCCATCTGGTTATATAGTGTGGCTTAATTATAAAAGGGGGCAATTACACTATGTGTTAGAGCTCTTCAGGTAACTTCTTGGCTCACAACTGAAAGGCCAGGGGCATCTGGTCAGAGCTCACAAAGTGTCATTAGAACCTGTCTTTCTTTCTTTCTTTTTTTTTTAATTTTTAAGAAGTTTTTAGAAAGATTATATTCATTTATTTGAGAGAGCGAGCACATGCACTAGCAGGGGCAGCGACAGACAAAAGGAGAGGGAGAAGCAGGCTTCCCACTGAATATGGAACCAGTCGTGGGACTCGATCCCAGGACCCTGGGATCCTGATCTGAGCCAAAGGCAGGCGCTTGACCGACTGAGCCACCCAGGCACCTCGAACCTGTCTTCCTTTCACCTCCAGTGGATATATGGCTACTTTCTGCTGTATTCAATTCATTGTCAAGCTATAGAAGACGGCTTCAAGCAACTACAAGAACACATCAACCCAATTACAAAACCAGTGGCAAAAAGAGTTCACTTTCCCAAAGCACAAAGAGAGTCTAAGACCTGAATCTCCTTAGCCAGGATTGGCCTGATTTAGGTCATGTGCCTATTTAGGAACCAATCAGTGGCTGGGGGAATGGGGTGGTCTGATTGATTTAGTCTTGGGCTTAAACTCTATCCTCAAATCCAGAGATAGAATCTGCTTCTTCAGAATGGGGCTGGCGTGGATCCCTACATGGGAATTCAGGAGTTGTTATTCCTGGAAGCAGAGTAGATGTCAGATAGCAGAAAGCAACACATGTCTACCACAAGCAGAAAGCAAGCTACCTGTATCAAGAAGATACTATGTCCCCAGAAGCTTAAGAGAGACGAAATCAAGAGCCATCCTGAAATTTCTGGCTTTTTGTCAGTTTTGTGGGCCACAGGCCCATTTGATAATCTGAAAGCATTTTTTTTCCATAGAACATATGAAATAAAAGCTGAGAGCCAGCTTTAAGGATGTAAGTCTAGAGTTGAACTGAGATGGATGGACCATGATGGAATGCATCCTGCAGTTCTCAAGAATGATTCAGGACTCTGGGCACTATTTGTCTGGATTTCTGTTTTTAATTTGAAATTGTTTTTGCAATAATATAACACTTAAAAAGAAAAAAAACCCTCAAGCATACACAAATATAGACAGATGGTATAATGACCCCCCCATTTACTCACTACCAGAATTAAATTGCTAGATAGATTTTTGTCATTTTCTTCATCTATCATCTTTTGCCTCCTTTGCCGAAATATTCTAAGGCATATCTCAAATATCATGCCATGTTACCCCTACATTTCTCAGTATGAAATGTTTTTTAGAAAATAGCCTTTATTTACTACAACTGGGAATGATTCAGCCAGAAACCCAAATATTTTGGAGCATTGGGAGCTTAAACTCCTTTCTCCTAAAACATATAGATGCCAAATTCACCTGTGACTCAGTACGAGGCCTACTAAGTATTCACCATACTGAAAAGATTGCAGCATTCCAGACAATATGAAAGGAATTAAAAAGATAGGTGTGTTCTATGCCTACATGGACAGAACTTTGGCTGGTTTCCTACTGTAGCAGTTCAGACATTTGTAAGGTACCATGGCTGCCAGGTGGGTGGATCTGATCATCTTTAACAGTTGTCCTTTTATTAGGGACTTAAGGTTTTCTTCTTTGAGATTTCAACATGATTGTTTTCTGGAAATTGGTCTCTTTAAAAAACTACTATAAAATGAGTGTGAAGCTCAAAGTTTATTTTAATGTTATTAATACTATCTTAGGTTTCAATATAGGCACCCCAATCTGGCTAGCTTGAGGCACTTTTTTTTTTTTTTAAAGATTTTACTCATTCATTTGAAAGAGAGAGAGAGAGTGAGTGAGAGGGAGAGGGAACGAGAATCTGAAGCAGACTCCACACTGAGTGCAGAGCCCAACATGGGGCTCGATCCACAACCCCGAGACCATGACCTGAACTGAAACCAAGAGTTGGGTGCTTAAATGACTGAGCTGCTTGGGCGCCCCTTGAGACTTTTTTTTTTTAAGATTTTATTTATTTATTTGACAGAGAGAGAGAGAGAGCGCGCGAGCACATAAGCAGGGGGAGTGGCAGGCAGAGGGAGGGGGAGAAGCAGGCTCCCTGCTGAGCAGAGTCCGACATTGGGCTTGATCCCAGGACCCTGGAATCATGACCTGGGCTGAAGGCAGACGCTTAACCGACTGAGCCACCCAGGTGCCCTGAGACATTTTCTTATATAAAGTTTGATATACAGGGATAATTGAGTTCTAAAAGAAACTCATGGTTAGAATTTTTACATTAAAAAATTCGATTGGGATTGTTGTCAGGGAGATTATGAATCAAAGTTTAGATATGTGGTTTAGCAGTATCTCTTTAAGTAAAATATCTGGTATGTTTTTACAAAGTTTCCTGTGAACCTTGTTCCCTGAACCTATAATCCAGAAGGTCTCCTGAGCCTTTGATCTCTGGCAGCATTGCCATTGCTATTGATCTAGGTGAAACAAGGCAGGGGTGGAAAGAGTATCCGGAAATAGCTGTTGATTTATTTATTTGACACATATTTATGGAGTTTCCGTTATGTGCTGGGCACTGTGTGAGGTACTGTGGTTAAATTGAAGAAATGACAAGGACCTTGGTTACAAGGTGTTTATAGTCTACTGGAGGTAAGACCTTTACACAAAGTAGAATATGAAGTATCATAAAATGAATATGGGAATTCTAACGAGGAAAAGAGTTGTTCTTTTTAAATTCTGGGATCTGAGACAGCTGCATGGAGAGATGGCAGATGAAATGAGCTGGAGAGTATATTTTGAATTTGGACATGCAGACATGGTCAGGAAAGAAAATAATGGCTCCGCAGACTATTCCAAATCATTGTATCTTGTACAGAAGAGCCTTAGAGACTGCTGCCATTGTCCTTTAGGTGTGCAAACAAACGGTATCGCTGTTTGTCACTGTATGTCTCATGTATTACTTATGTATTTTGTACAAATATTTATTACTAATTGTAAAAGGGACACTTGTCAAATATGCCAATGCTATACCTTATCAGTATTCTGTGAATCTGTTGTAGCTTTGCTTCTGTAACCCCTCCAGGATTTGGGGATGAATAGGGAGCAAGCTGTTGCTTCCATCAGTCTTAATGTGAAATAACTTTAATTCATAAACCTTGAACCCCATCCCCATATGTAAAATCACAAAAAGTATAAATAAAAGGGGATAAAATGTAATAAATAGCAATGATTACGTTCTGTTTTACCTCCTTAAGTCTCTCTTGAATCTATTTTTCCTCATGTTCACTATCCAATTCCTAGGTTGATAGTTCTCACTTAGGACTCCCTGCCTTTACCTCTGTGCTCTTCCATTCCAGTTTCCATCCTGCAGAGTGAAATTTCCACAGCTCCAATATGAGAATATTTCCTCTTGCTCAGGAACCCTTCAATGACACTGCATTGCTCCTAGGGTAAAATTTGAATATCATTGCATCAACCAAGGCCCTCCATAATCATTTGATCAGAATTGAGGTGTGTGATCCAAGAGTATCTAAATGTAATATAAGCAACTGAAAAAAAAATAGTTGAATATTATGTTACAGATAGTAAAATAGATATCACATTTACTCTTGAATATATCTCGTTTGATATTTTTCTTATCCTGTGTCTTACATGAGCCATTTAACTGAACCTTTATGGCATAGATAGAATCTTTTCTCTATAAAATTTATTTCTGAATTTTCAGTCTTTTCCACACTGAATTTCTTTACAGAATTAGAAATTGATCCTTCCATAAGGTCTATTGACCTTAAAATAAAAAAAATTTAAACTTTCAAACATCTTATGTTGAAAGGAAATGAAATTAACTTAAAGTTTTAATATGTAAGTTTATTGTATATTTAATATATAATAAATGTTATATATTATATATAAATTATAAATATATGGTTATATATCATATGTAATATATATTTAATACATAAATTTACAGCAGTTAGGGTTTTTTCTAGTCTTAAGACAATGAAATAAAGGTCATTTTAGAAAGATGCCAATGACTTGATTGAATATAATGCAACAGAATGAATAATCATAGTTTATCAATCCCAAATCTCAATAAGCTACATCAAGGTGGTGTGTGATTTTCACATTCTGTTTCTTGGTACCTTTAAAAATTGCTGATTTAGGAAACACAGGCTGATCTGGACAAAAGAAGGAGTAAGTTACAGAAAAAAAGCCAGTGCAATGATTTAAAATCAACAATGGGGCTGCCTGGGTGACTCAGTCGGTTAAGAGCCTGCCTTTGGCTCAGGTCATGATCCCAGGGTCCTGGGATCGAGCCCCGCATCGGGCTCCTTGCTCAGTGGGGAGTCTGCTTCTCCCTCTCCCTCTGCCCCTTGCTGTCTCTCAAATCTCTCTCTCTCTAATCAAGAAAATCTTAAAAAAAAAAAAAAAAACCAACAATGACTTTAAAAATGGGACAGTGCAGGGGCGCCTAGGTGGCCCAGTTTGTTGAGCGTCTGACTTTTGGTTTCAGTTCAGGTTGTGATCTTGAGGTCACGAATTCGAGCCCCACATCAGGCTCCGTGCTCTCTTGGAGTGGAGTCTGCTTGGGATTCTCTTTCCTTCTTCTTTTGTCCCTCCCCACCACTCTCTCTCTCTCTAAAAAATAAATAAACAAATCTTTAAAAAAAATGGGACAGTGCATTTATTGACACTCAAAGGGAAATTAAGTGATAAGAAAATGACATCAAAAAGATGTTACTAGGGGCGCCTGGGTGGCTCAGATGGTGAAGTGTCTGCTTTTGGCTCAGGTAATGATCCCAGAGTCCTGGGATCGAGCCTCACGTTGGGCTTCCTGCTCAGTGGGAAGCCTGCTTCTCCCTCTCTTTCTGCCTCTCCCCCTGCTCATGCCCTCTGTCTCTCTCTCTGTATCTCTGTGTCTTGAATGAATAAATAAAATCTTTAAAAAAAAAAGATGTTACTAAAACATAGGCCAGGGGGTCTTGACCTGTTGAACAGTTTGCTAGGATGATGCTTTCATTCATTCATTCATTCATTCATTCATTCATCCATTCATTCAAATGCTTATTCTATATTCATTCAAAAATATGAGGCACACTAAGTAAGCCCTGGCAATGTAATGGCAAAGACTTCAAAGTTCTGACTCCCTTAGAATTTTCAATCTAGTGTGAAGGTTTGGGGAAAGGTTGGGTGGAAACAGACAATAAATAAGTATATAATAAGTAAGAAAGTTAACTTTTGGGGCATGTGGGTGGCTCAGTTGGTTGAGCTTCTGACTCTTGATTTCAGCTCAGTTTATGATCTCAGGGTCGTGGGCTCTGCACTCAGCACAGAGTCTGCTTGTCCCTCCCCGTCTGCTTTTCCCTGTGCTCACACTCTCTATCAAGCAAATAAATAAATAAAATCTTAAAAAAATAAAAATAATAAAAAAATTAACTTTTGATAGAGGTAAATTCCATGAAGGAAATAAGACAATGGGTGTTGATAGGAATTACAGAGGAAGTGGTCATTTTATCTGGGCTGGTCAGGAAAGAATTTCTAAGAACAAAGAATAGAGGGTCACCTGGGTGGCTCAGTCAGTTAAGCGTCTGCCTTCAGCTCAGGTCATGATCCTGGGGTCCTGGGATCGAGCCCTGTGTAGGGCTCCCTGCTCAGCAGGGAGCCTGCTTCTCCCTCTCTCTCTGCCCTTACCACCCCCCACCCTATGCTCTCGCATTCTCTCTCAAATAAATAATAAATTCTTAAAAAAAAAAAGAACACAGAGAATAGATTTCTATGATGGGAAAGAGACAGAGAAATAAAGGACTGATTCTAGTGGAGGGCACAGTAAATGTAAAGGCCTGTAGGTAGTAATAAATTTGGCATGTTTGCCAGAAATTCAGGAGCAAGAGGAAATGTTGAGGTGGACAGGCAGGGAAAAGATCATACCAGGCCATTGAAGCCATGGTAAGGAGTTTGGATTTTAATTTTATTTATTTATTTTTTAAAGATTTTTATTTATTTATTTGACAGAGAGAGAGAGAGAGAGACAGAGAGAGAGAACACAAGCAGGGGGAGTAGGAGAGGGAGAAACAGGCTTCCTGCTGAGCAGGGAGCCTGATGCGGGACTCGATCCCAGGACCCTGGGATCGTGACCTGAGCAGAAGGCAGACGCTTAACAACTGAGCCACCCAGGCGCCCTGGACTTTAATTTTAAATAAAATTATTGAAAACTTGGTTTGCCAAATGCTGTCTTCAAGGAGTTCACAGTCTAGTAGAGGAGACAGACATATAAAAAAATAGTGACAAGTCAACAAGAAATAGTTGATTTCCATCTCCTATCAGTGGTTCTCAGATCTGGTTGCAAAGTGGAGAAAGTTAAAAACTACATATGCCTGGGTACCATCCCCCAAATTTCTGATTTTAATTGATCTGGGCTGAGATTGGGCCTCCATATGTTTATGAAGCTGATTAAGAAGGTGATTCTAATGCCATCAAGGTTCTGAACTACTAGAGAGAACAAAGGCTTAGTTCCAGAGGACAGATGTTGGTAGTTTCCAGGCAGGTTCACTCAAGAAACCACAAGTACAACACTGGAAAGTTTCCTTGAAGATCAAGGCTGGAATCAAATAGCTTATGTCATGTCCAGAAGTTCATATTGCAAAGAAATGTGTTCAAGGGATAATCACAAAGCCCTGAGCAGGTAGCTTGATGAGTCTTGTAGAAAGAAAAAAAATTAAAAGAGCAGCTTTTCAGGAGAAAATTGATACAAGAAGAAAATCAGAGGTAACATACATATTTTAGAAGAGAAATAAAAATGAAGCTATCAATTTGACACTCAAATTACTGAGTCCTGATAGTTAGCCACTATTTGATGTTCTAAACTGTGTGAGACATCTGCCCTACAGCAAGGGAGGAACAAAGGGAGCTATATAAATGCTGGGCTTTTAAAAATGCTTGGCAGATGCTGTCTTCCTCAATCCAGTGATTCATTCCATGATTTGTAGAACTGTTCTTGGTACACACACAATATATAACAGGGTTTATTGGTCTTTACTTTTTCTCTTATTGTATACTTTGGGAAAGCCAAGGTAGTGACAAGTTATATTCAGGTCAGTGTCATGATCCAGAATTAAAACTGGGATACTACTAACTCCGTTTACAAATATATTAAATAAATAATAATACATCTTAGTGACTTGGAAAAATTAGAGGCAACACTTCAAAACTTACTTTTTCCTTAAGTTTTGTGAAAAATAGAGTTGAACAGGATGTGCATAAATGTGTTGTTAATTCTGGTATCTCAGTTTAGTGCACGTACACTGACCTTATAGTTGCTGAGTTGTATGGATGTGTGTGTGTGTGTGTGTGTGTGTGTGTGTGTGTGTGTTTGGAAATAGTTTGGACCATTTTAACTCATATCCTGCTCATTCTATTTGTACTTACAGTTTCTGTATTAAATTACTCTATGTAATAGTTTCTCTTTTTTATATATTTTGAATTTTTTACATTTTACTAAATTACTTTTGTTAAAATCTATCAAGGAGATGTCAACAAATAATGAGCCTCTAATCTGTCACCATTAAACTGCTCCACTCCTACCATTCTACTACTTAGAGACCATTCAATTGCCTATGGAATTAAACATATACTTTTTTCTAGATGACCTCTAGGACAATGATTTCTAGACTTTTGGATCTCATGTACTTGTAAAATCTTAAAATGAAGTAGGGAAATTCATATGTGGTTGCAAATGTTTTATTTTCCCAAGTAAGGCCATTAAGGAAAATAAATACTATCTAATAGAATTATCAGTTCATTAAAAAATGTTAAATCCAAAAAAGTAAGAAATGACTGCTATGATATTCTTTCTAATTCTAAAGTTCAATTTTAAATGCTGATTGTTTAGAGGTGATAATTACCTCTCTACGTTCCTTTATAATAATCGCCACCATTCTTAGCACAGTGCTAAATATGTAAGTGGTGCTCAGGAAATATATATTTTTTCCAGGAAATATTTTATTTTTTGAAAGATTTTATTTTTAATCTCTACACCTAATGTGGGGCTCAGACTTATAACCCCAAGATCAAGAGTCACAGGCTCCATCGACTAAGCCAGCCAGGCAACCCCATGAAGTATTTTAAAATTGATATTCTGGTTGTTTTATTCATTTATTTATTTTTAAATTTTTAAAAAAGATTTTATTTTTAGGTAATCTCTACATCCATTGTGGGGCTTGAACTCAAGATCGAGTTCAAGAGTCTCATGCTCTACCAATTGAGCCAGCCAGGTGTCCCATTCTGGTTGTTTTAGACTCATGTGTTATCTGGCACAGCAGTAGCTGCTTAGTAAATGTTTGTTGAAGGAATGAGTGAATAAATGAATGAATGCTTTTTGTTAGTATATCCAGAGTTCAGACAGTGATTTTTGTCATTTTGAGCAGGTAGGTGTATGATCACCAAGCCTGATGCATGGATTCTTCTCTACATCTGTCAATGTGCAACTATAAATAAAACAGCCATACTCAATGGAAATATACATTTTGATTACAAATGGTTATATTTCTGCTACTGATTAATTAGTTCATTTTATGTAGGTAATTTTAATAAGTACTTAACATATTTCCAATTTAGCTTTATTCTTTTTCAAAAAGATTTATTTATTTATTTTAGAGAGAGAATGTGGGGAAGGGCTGAGGGAGAGAATCTTCAAGCAGACTCTACACTGAGCACAGAGCCTGACCTAAGACTCGATCTCAGGACCCATGAAATCATGACGTGAGACGAAACCAAGAGTTGGGTGCTCAACCGACTGAGCTACCCAGGCACCCCTAATTTTTATTCTTGAATGTGAACTGATCAATAACTTTGTAAGCAGTTTTGATATCTTTCATTTGTTCCATTCTAGCCCTTAAGTACAATAATCTTTTCTTTAACTACCTAACATATTGACATTGAAAAGGTGATGTGAAAGTTCAGGTAACTTCTTAGGGAAATGATACATGTGTTTAAATGTTTTTCAATCTTGCTTTGATCAGCAGCTTGCATGCTTCTATTGACTGCTGAATTGGATACAAGTGACTTGGCTCATTACTCTTTCATTGAAAATTATAGCAATTAGGATCAAGAAACCACAAATGGATCTAGGTCCCACCACAAAATTAAAAAAAAAGGTAAAAGTAATATTAGCTCACTGAAAATATTCAAATGATACAGAAGTATTTAAAGTAAAAAAAGTCCCCTCCGGACCATCCCCTTTCCGTACTTCTAAGAAGACTCTTGTTAACAATGTGGTATTTTATTCTGATACACACCCATATACATACAAATTTTTACATAATTATATATTTTTAAAAATTATGGTAAAAAACATAACATAAAACTTACCATTTAAACTACTTTTAAGTGTACAGTTTAGTAGTATTAAGTATATTCACATTGTTATGCAGCACATCCCCAGACCTTTTCATCTTGCAAAACAGAAACTCTATATACCATTAAACAACTCATTTGTCCCTCCCCTCCGCCCCTAGTAACTACCATTCTACTTTCTCTTTCTATGAATTTGACTACTTCATACACTTCAAAAAAAATAGGATCAATCTACATCTACTTTTTAAGTAACGTGCTTTTAGAAATTTTACCATGTATGAAGAATTTTATTCCATGTCCCCATTTTTTAAAAAAGTAAAATTTGTTTACTTTCAGTTCCTAACCCATTAATTTATTATGATTATAAAAATACCACATTCTCGGGGAGCCTGGGTGGCTCAGTTGGTTGAGCATCTGACTTGAGCTCAGGTCATGATCTCAAGGTCCTAGGATTGAGCCCCGCTTCGGGTCTGTGATCAGTGGGGAGTCTGCTTGTCCCTCTCCCTCTGCCCCTCCCCCTGCTTGTGCTCCTCTCTCTCTCTCAAATAAATAAATAAAATCTTAAAAAATATTTTTATACATAATTTTTAATAGCTGTAAAATATTCCATTCTTTCTATTACCATGATTTGCTTTAAGCATTCCCTTTGTTGGGCTTTTAGATTGTTTCCAGAATTTTGCTATTATAAACAATTTTGGCACATCTTTGGGGATAGTCAACATTTTGCATTACTTCCTAAGGATGGACTCCTAGAAGTATTAGTACTGGGTCAAAGGGTGAGATGATTTATAAGGTTTTTGATTCATATAGCCAAGCTGATTTCCAGAAAGGACCAATTTATTTCCCAAAATGAAGTGAACGTAAATGTTCATTTCATTGCACTCTGACCAGTACTGGGAATGAAAATAAATTACAGTACTTTCCTATTTGTTTTTGGAGATGGTATTTCATCATTTCCAATATTTTAAAATATAGAGGTTATTCTCTTCTCCTTACTTGTTCTTTTTATATTGGCACATTTTATGTTTTAACAAATTCCCTGCATAGAATCTAGCATACATGGGAAGAAAGCTAACAAATTTAGGATCTATGATTCTTGAATGTAAATAATTTGTCAAAACTTGAAGTAAGTAGCTAATAGTGCTATATGAGGAGTAATAATGTTTGTAGCTGGAATAGAGTCCTCATGTATCAGATTGCAAACATTGTTAAATTATACTAATACCTCTTTACCACTATCTCTATAGAAAAGAAATCTGAAATGGCACTACCAGGAAAATTCTGCATAAATTCCTACAATAAAGAAGCTAGCAAAAGCAAGTTTTATTGTGAGGTAAAGAACAAGAGTTTTATTTAAATGAGTGAAACATTTCCATTTAATTTTAATGTCTTTAAATGATAGATTTCCCACTGTTAATAGCAGTAATCCCCATGGAGAGTAACGTTCTTGTTAAAGTCATAATAGATCTCTGTTCACTCATTTAACAGCTTGAAGGTATACTTTTTAGACAGTAGAATGGTAATTAATCTTTGATGCAATATTTCTTCAATGACTTGTGAAAAAGCAGGGGTTTTGTTAGAGTATTGTTACAACTGGTGAACTTGTGGAATTACTACTATACATTTTAAAGGGACTTTAAAAATTTTTATTTATTTTTTAAAGATTTTATTTATTCTTGACAGAGAGAGAGTGTGTACAAGCAGGGGAAGCAGCAGGCAGAGGGAGAGGGAGAGGGAGAAGCGGGCTCTCTGGGATCATGATCTGAGCCAAACGCAGATGCTCAATCGTCTGAACCACCCAGGTGCCCCTAAAATTTTTTTTTAAAGATTTTATTTATTTATTTGACAGAGAGAGACACAATGAGAGAGGGAACACAAGCAGGGGCAGTGGGAGAGGGAGAAGCAGGCTTGCTGCCGAGCAGGGAGCCCGATGCAGGGCTCGATCCCAGGACCCTGGGATCATGAGCCGAAGGCAGATGCTTAACAACTGAGCCACCCAGGCTCCCCAGGAACTTTAAAATTTTTCATTAGAGATTACCATTTACAAATTAACAGTCATGTTTACAAATTAACAATTTTTTTCTTTACAATTATAAATCCTAATTTGTGGCTACAGAAAGAATTACGTGCCTTTGCATGTCCACACTATGCTTCTCATTGAAAATGTACGTCAAACTGTTATTTGATATTTAGCAAAGTGTTTTAATATACTAATAGTCTAATTTATATTCCATGACCAATAATCTTAGTTATAATCCAAGAATATATTTCTATTAAATTAAAATTTCACGTATTATATTAGAAAAGTAGGCTAGTTGAACTGGGTCTTTATATTAGTTTACATTCATTTTCCATTTTCGCTAAGTCTCTTAATATATTTTATAGATATTTTCCTAATTCAACACTTATTATTATTCGTTTTGAAAGAGAAACCAAGATGATATATGTTAAGTGGCTTTCCAGGGTCATAGAGCTAAGAGGAAGATATTAAGATTGCTGACTCAGTCCTTATCCATTAGACCAAACTGTTAGTATATAATGATGTATACCAGTTGTTAACCTTTTGGGGCCTCTGGAAAACACATATGTGCATATGAAAGGGGGCGTGTTCTAAATCAATGCACAGCTAAACCAAGACTTGATTGAGGAAGAACTCATTAAAAAGGAAGCATTGATAACTATAGTAGTTTTCATTGACTTATCTCAGCATACTTGGAAAGTATTATGATAAATACTGTAATTTCCTTTTCCTTATCAAAATGCAAGAATGGATATATTTTTAAAAAGAAAACAACTCCATAATTATATTACTCTGACATTACATTACTCTCACTTGTATATAAAGTGCATTACTGTTTGTGGATTGTTTTTCAGGCTTTGCTCACATCCATGATTTTTTTAAACATAAGTTCAATAATATACATACAAGTTACTATTTTTATAATTTATATTACATTGAAGTTTAGGTAATTTCCTAAGGACTCATATGAATTGAAAATTCATAAACTGACAAACAAGTCTAAGCATTCTTACTCATAAGTTTAAGGCATACAAGTCTAAGCATTCTAATAATCTGTTGCATACTGAAACTATTTTGCAATACAGACTATTTTGTGAAACATGTTTGACTTCATACTGATAAACTGCTGGAATCATGTAATTAATTCTTTAGGTATAGTTGTGAAAGGAGAACAGCAATACAGAAATTCTTAATGATATATATATATCATTAAGAATTATATATATACATATATATATGCATATATATAATATATGTATATATATATATATATATATATGTATTTTTAAGAGAAGTAGAGTGGGAGGAAGGAGGGACAGAGGGCAGGGGAGAGAAAGAATCTTAAGCAGGCTCCATGCCCAGCACGGAGCCCGACATGGGACTTGATCTCACAACCCTGAGATCATGACCTGAGTCAAAACTGGACATTTAACCAACTGAGCCACCCAGGTGTCCCTCAGTGATGTTTCAGAATAGTCAGGCATGAACCAGCCACCTGGGGCAAAAATGGCAGGGTGAGAAGCAATACGACTGATCAAACTGAAGTTTTTGAAATGGTCATTATTGTGAGACTCTGGGTGGGTCTAGAGAGGAAGTCCAGGCTGGTGGGCACTCCATGGCAAATGAAGTTGAAGACACGCCAGTAAACTTATATGTACCTTGAAAATCCCATGTGGGGATATTGTTCTTCAACAGCCATGCAAAGCCCAGGTACAGAGAATCTAGGAGCTTGTGGTATTTGAAAACTGGCGTGGTCAGTTTGGTATGACAAAACCCTTGCCTCAGCATTTAGGATCTGCTGCAAGATCCTCTTCCCTGAGAGGGGCCTGACAAGAGCCTGGTAGGGTTACAATCCCCAGGAACTGATATACCAACTCAGATTCAGAGAATGAGACCATCAAAGATTCACTTACCACAAATGGAGATCTGGATAGACACTGACCTATGGAATAAGACCAAAGTGCCCTTGACAAAAGTGGGCCAGTTGGGCCCGTCAGAAGAGGTAAATTGAACTTGGTTCTATACTATTGAGTTAAAACTTGTTAAATCATTATTGTCTAAGGTTAGGATTGACTGTAGAGACGAGGGTCAGAATTGAGCGCAAGAACGGGAGAGTAGGGGAAGGGGGTGAGGATGAGAGTGGATTGAAGTCAGTTTAAGCTATCTGGGAGCGGGAGAGCGGATGGGGAACCTGTCAGGGGTGGATTGAGTGGATGCAGCTGAAGCACACTGGATGTTTTCAATATTCTTTACAACTCAAAATAGGAAGTCAAAAACTTATTTCTTAGTTTTGGGGATACTTGGGGTAAAAATTACCTGAGATTTTTCCATAAAGATGCACAAGTATTTAGGCAAAATAATATAGTTTTTATGCCAGCTATGTGAAAGGCTGCAGTTGCCATTTTTTAATGGCTTGTCTCTACACCCAATGTGGGGCTCAAACTCACCACCCTGAGACCAAGAGTTGCACCTTCTTCCGACTGAGCCAGCCAGCCACCCCTTTTAATGGTTTGTCTTAATGATCAAATCAGCTTATTAAAAGCTGATTTGATCATTAATTATTTCCTGAGATAATCTCTTTTTCTGGATAAGTACCTGAAGTTGCTTTTATTTAGTGAGTATTATAATGATGTCCATGATTTGACTTTCCCCTTTTCGTCTTCCATTCTTTTTTTTTTAACTGAGGTATATAATTGATGTATAACATTATATTAGTTTTGGGTGTACAATGTAATGATTTGATATTTGTGTATATTGTGAGACGATCACCACAATAACTCCAGTTAACTTCCATCCAAAAGAATAGTTAGAAAATGTTTTTGGTTGTGATGAGAACTTTTAAGATTTACTCTCTTAGCAACTTTCAAATATACATAGAGTATTATTAATTATAGTCACCATGCTGTGCGTTACATCCCCAGGACTTATTTTATAGCTGGAAGTTTGTACTTTTTGACCCCCTTTGCCCATTTATCCTATCTCCCACCCCCCACCTCTGGCAACCACCAATTTGTTTTCAGTATATATGAATTTTTTTTTTTTTGTAAGTGAGATGATAGGGTATTTGTCTTTGTCTGTTTGCCTTATTTTGTTTAGCAGAATGCCCTTAAGGTCCATCCATGTTGTCACAAATGGCAAGATTTTCTTCTTTATGGCTGAGTAATATTCCATTATATAGATATATATCAATATATATAGATTTATATATCTTTTTTAAAAAACTCTCATCTTTTTTTAATGTTATTTAAAATCAATTAATTAACATCTAGTGTATTATTCGTTTCAGAGGTAGTTTAGTGATTCATCAGTTGCGTATAACACCCCGTGCTCATCACATCCCGTGCCCTCCTTGATGCCCATCGCCCAGTTACCCCATCTCTGCCCCCTCCTCTCCTCCAGCAACCCTCAGTTTTTTCCCTATGGTTAGGAGTCTCTTATGGTTTGTCTCCTTCTCTGATTTTGTCTTATTTTATTTTTCCCTCTCTTCCCTTATGTTCATCTGTTTTTGTATCATATCTTCTTTATCCATATGTCTATCAGTGGACACTTGGGCTGCTTCCATAATTTGGCTATTGTAAATAATGCTGCTATAAACATAGGGGTACATGTATCCTTTTGAATTTGTGTTTTTGTATTTTTTGGGTAAATATCCAGTAGCACAATTAATTACTAGATTGTAGGGTGTTCTATTTTTAATTTTTTGAGGAACCTCCATACTGTTTTCCACAGTGGCTGCACCAGTTTGCATTCCCACCAACAGTGCGTGAGGGTTCCTTTTTCTCCACATCCTTGCCAGCACTTGTTTGTGTTTTTGCTTTTAGCCATTCTGACAGGTGTGAGGTGATATCTCATTGCCGTTTTGGTTTGCATTTCCCCGATGATGAGTGATGTTGAGTGTTTTTAATTTTTTGAGGAAGCATCATACTTTTTTCTGTATTGATGGCATCACTTCACATCCCCACAAATAGTGCACAGGGGTTCCCTTTTCCCTCCACATCCTCACCAACTCTTGTTATTTCTTATCTTTTTTTTATTAACTAGCCATTCTAACAAGTGTGAGGTGATATTTCCTTGTGGTTTTGATTTGCACTTCCCTGATGATTAATGATGCTGAGCACCTTTCTGTGTACCTATTGGCCATTAGTGTGTCTTCTTTGGAAAAATGTCTATTCAGATCCTCTGTCCATTTTTAATTGGATTGCTTGTTTTACTGTTATTGAGGACTATTTTTTCAAGAATGTTGGTATAGCAAACAGCCTCAGAGGAGGGTATCTCTCTCTGGAGCAGAAAGAAAAGATTGAGGCTTTCTAAACTTAGAGTTCCTCTTCTTTAACACAACCCACTCTGTGTGCAGGTGTCTCCTGGCCCCTCTTGTGTCACCCTGTGGGAATTGGGACTTGAAGACCTGGCACAAGAAAACGATCCTCTTGCTACTGCTATTCTGTGGGTCATAAACTGTCCTTTGTCTCTAATCCAGGAGCCTTGTGTCTTCTGCTAACATCCAAGAAATTGTGGCATGCTGACTTGTTTGTTTGCAAACAGGGTAAGTCTCAAACCCTTCATATTTATTGCCATCTGATGACAGTTATAAGTAACTATACAAACGTGTCACTACTAAACAACAACAACAACAACAACAACAACAAAAACCGGACATGTCACTACTATAACTACCACTACTAGTACTATTATGAATTCAGTTGAGATTTAATTTGTGCATTTGAGAATTTTTCTCCCAAAGAATATTCTAAGATTAAAATCAGCAAAAGCAAAAGTAGGCATCACTGGATCTGGTCTCATTGATTTCAAGGTAGACTGTTTTAATCTTTAATTAAAAGTAAATTATAATTTTATCTCAATGTACCATTTAATTGTTTAGTTCTATTGTAAACTGATTTCTTAAAACTATGTAGCCTATTTTGAACTCAAAATGTATGCGCATAGAATTCTTTCTTCTAGCATAATGATCCACACTTTCAGGGAGTATATAAGTTTTTTTTCTGGTGTGATGATGAGGTTGGATTTATTACTATTTTTATAATAGCTTTATTGAGATTTAATTCACATACTATGCAATTCACCCATTTAAAATATAAAAGTTCAGTGGTGTTTAGTCTAAGAATCACGTAACCTGGTGTAACAAGAAGCATGTAATAAGACGTGCCAAATTCCAAGTTTCCCTTTCTTCTACCCTAACTGAGCCCATGTGCTTTTTTTTTTTTAACCTCTTGAACTTTCCTTAACCTTTCTTAAGTATTTCAGGAGTGAGACACCCTTACAAGCCATAGAATTTTAAGGTGGCAGATAATTGCAAAGAGATACAATGCACCCTAATGATAACATTTAGCACTTAGGCAGTGCTTTAAGAACATTAACCAATTGATTTGCACAGTACCCCCTGTGAAGCAGTTAAGTAGCATTTTCTCTACTTTCACAGTGAGAAAATGTACAGACAGAAGCTAGTTGACTTTCCTGAGCTATTAAAGCTAGTGAGATCTTAATACAAATTAAAACTGCCCTGTATTCAAACTTTTGAAACTGGCTCCATTCATGATAGTTTATTTGAGGGTCCTTGGAAAAGGTGTATTTTTTAGGCTGTGTGTCTCACGTATATTCATATTATATATTTGTTTTGCAAAGCATATTATTGACATTCCCTTATCTAAAAGATAGAAGTCCTTTTATTGACCAAATGCTTTGAGTTAAATGATCTTTCATAGCAATCACAAGATTATTGTCCTAAGAAGTAGACCTATGTGACAAACTATTTTAGTTATAATAAAATGAGATGGGGTCAAATATTAGTTTGTATTAGTTTAAGGATCAGTAGTAATGTTACTATCTTACTCTTTTCTTTTTTTTAAGTAGGCTCCACATGGAGTCTAACGCAGGGCTTGCCCTCATGACCCTGAGATCAAGAGTCGGACGCTTAACTGACTGAGCCACCCAGGCAACCCTATTTTACTTACAGCTAAGTTTAATATGATGAAATATTGGAACTTTCCATATCAAAATGATGCAAAGCTCATTTACTATCAGTTTCATTTCTAAATAATTTCTGACTTATCTATTGTGGAGTGGTGATGAATTGTGTTAAACTATTTCTCTCTCTCTCTCTCTGTCTGATTCTCCTTGCATCCATGAGGGAGATGCTTATTGGAATAAGATATGAAATTGTGACTAGAACAAGGCCAAAAGACTTTTTTAAGGAGTGAGCCCTTGGCCTCAAGTGCTTATACAAATAAACTGAGCTAATCAGCTGCAGTGCTATTGCAGTATGGTACAACTTGGCAATTGCTTCTCAGTAAGTCAATTATGTTATTGTGTCACTGGTTTAACAAACTTTTATTGAGCATTTATTATATGTAGGCAACGTTCTAGATTCTGAAAATAAGAGGTAAAAGAAACATACTTCTTGAAAGAACTAGATGATTATCTATAGCTAGCGAGTAATTTCAAAATTCCTTAGTTGTGAATCAAAATATAAGACTTCATATACGAACCATATTTTTGTGTAAAAGGTTTCAGTGCATATCCATGGACAAAATAGCCAGTGTTCTCTAGGAATGAGCAACCTTGTCAGCTTGTCACTGTTTCTCCTGTTGGTGCACTGGAACATGTATGTGCCAAAGAAGTGGTGTGTTTTCACAGAAAGGAACTGGTCTAGCTTCATGGCATTTTGTTTCCTCTTAAAATAGCATCACTAGCAGATCTTATCCTTGACCAGATTTGGGCACTTGATAAGACATTTGGATCAGTTAGATGTGAGTGGACAAAATCAGTGAAAAAGCATAATGGGGCACCTGGGTGGCTCACTTGGTTGAGTGTCTGCCTTTGGCTCAGGTCATGATCCCAGGGTGCTGGGATTGAGCCCTGCATCTGGCTCCCTGCTCAGTGTGGAGCCTCTTTCTCCATCTGCCGCTCCCCCTGCCTGGTGCACTTTCTCTCTCTCTCTCACACATAAATAAATAAAATCTTAAAAAAAAAAAGAAAAAAGAAAAAGCATATTAGTAAGATTAACTTGACAAGTAAGAACAATGACAATGGTCAATTAAACAGGTCTTATTCAAGTGCTCTAAAGGGAAGATTTAGGCTTGGAATAAATTCAAGGATTTGACTTCTTTTTTTCCTCAGTAAAAACTGCTCTCTATGTAAGTTAAATCAATATACATGTTACTAGAAAGAGAATGGGAATTACAACCTTCCCTAAGAGATGCGCTTTAAAAAATACATGACAAATACCTGAAAATGAGAAACAAATATTTTGAATTTAATATTCAAGGTAACATAAATCACTTACATTCAAAATGTGACCTTATGGATTTCTGACCAAAAGAAAAGAAATGCTTTTTTTTTCCTTAAAAAATTGTTTTTTCCTAGTAGGAAACAATTCAGTAGCCTGGACTACAGTTGAAAAATTTGTTAACCTTAGCATCTGATGGTAACCTAGAAAAGTACTTAAACTTGCTGAATACATGGGCAAAGATGATTCTTTCAAACAAAGCAATTTTATTTAAGAACGATAAGGTTCAGAAGTAAAAGTAAAAGGTAGCTCCGGATTCTGAAATAGGCTAAAGATAACATCAGCATTATGACTCAGAGAGCTAGAACAGGTCTTCACAGTGGTTGACAACATATCTGAATAACAAAAGGGGAAGGAGTGACTTTTTGTATTCACTGGTTAAAATTATTGGGGTTATTTTAAGTACAGGCAAACAAATCTGGTTAATTTTTTTTCTTGGTTGTCTAACAAACTGTTTAAAATATAACATAGCCTAATTTAATTTGTTTATTTATATTAAAAAAATGACCAATTTCAGCACCTATATACAATAATGAAGTAATATAATCTAAGGATGTAATATTCATAGCTTTTATGTGGCTATTTTTTGCAATTTATGTAGCTTTTTAACTACTGTTCAAAGTTCATTTTTCTTTTTCTTTTCAAAGTAATATGTATTTATTATATGATATTTGGAAAATACAAAATAAGAAGTAAAAATACTCAGTAAATATTTACTCTCAAATAACCATAATTAGTATTTTGGTATACTTCCTTCTAATCAATTTTTTTTGTGAGTAGATGTTTCCTTTTTACATACTTGTCAAATTAGATGTATAATTTTGGTATTCATTTTTAAAAACAGTTTATGCATTTTATTATTTTTTAAGATTTTATTTTATTTACTTGAGAGAGCGAGAGAGAGTGCACGCACATGAGTGCGGGGAGGGGTAGAAGGGGAGGGAGGGAGAAAATCCCAAGCAGACTCTGTCCTGTGCTCAAGCCCCACTCAGGGCTTGATCCCAGGACTGTGAGATCATGACCTGAGCCGAAACAGAGTTGGACACTCAACCAACTGAGCCACCCAGACTCCTTATATATATATTTTAAAGTAACCTCTACACCCAACATGGGCCTCAAACTCACTACCTCAAGATCAAGAGGCACATGCTCTACTGACTGAGCCAGCCAAGTGCCCCTCATGTTTTTCTTTTAATATTATATCTTAAACATTTCTCATGTTGTTGGCTTTTACATCATCTTTTAAAATAATTTTCATGATTTAAAAATGGTATATAATATTTTATTGAGTTAATGTGCAGTAATTTACTCAGCCATTTTATTTTGTTGGGTGTTAAAATTATTTCACGTTTTATACCATTGTAAATAATATTTGAACAATGTTTTAAAAATTATTCTATGTTGGGGTGTCTGGGTGGCTTAGTCGGTTAAGCATCTGCCTTTGGCACAGTCATGATCCCAGGGCCTGGGATAGAGCCTCACATCAGGCTAGGCGGGGAACCTGCTCAGAGGGGAGTCTGCTTCTCCCCCATGGAGGAGGGGGTCACTCTCATGCTCTCAAATAAATAAATAAAATCTTAAAAAAATTTAAAATTATTCTATGTTCACAGTTTTTCCTTGAGATTGATAACTAGAAATATAATTAGTGAGAAGGAAAAAAATGAAAAAATTTAAGGCTCTTGATTAATACTGTCAAATTGCTTCCCAAAGAATATGTAGCACTTAAAAAAATGTTTTCACCTTTATTGTCTAACTTGATGGCGTAGCAAACTACAGTTAGGCAGGACAGGTATTGTTATGCCCATTTGCTAGATGAGAAAATTGAGGTATATAAAGTGTGAATGTCTCACCCAAATTCATTTATGTGATCATTAATTGAGTCTGAACTAGGTGATATGGGAAAAACAAAATGAAGAAACTAAAAATTGAGCTGAAGAGATAGATGTAGACACCAATAACTATAAAACAAAGTGACATGGGAGCAGCTGCAGAAGATACTAGAAGGGCAATGAATGAGTGCCCAGAGTTTGGCCTTGCACTTGGCTGTGCAAGGCTGGAAAGAATGTTCATGAGGCATGGTGTGGAGATAGAGGGGAAGATGGAAAGATGAGGCAGGGTATTCCAGACAGGGCAAGCCAAATGGATGAGGAGAGACTGCAAGAGGTGATATTTAAAGAATAATTTTTAGCAAAATAAACGATGATTTTTGTGTTTTAAATATACTTATTCTCTTCTTAGGCTCTATTAAAAGGATTTTGCTAAAAATATTGTTTCATCTTATCCTATTGTTGGCTTTTAGTAAAGCACAAAGCATTAATATGTGATGATACTTTATTTTTAAAAATTATTTCTTTATTACATTAAGATACCTAGGAATAAACCTAACCAAAGAAGTAAAGGATCTGTACTTTGAAAACTACAGAACACTTATGAAAGAAATTGAGAAGACACAAAGAAATGGAAAAACATTCCATGCTCATGTATTGGAAGAACAAATATTAAAATATTATTAAATGTCTACGCTGCCCAGAGCAATCTACACATTCAGTGCAATCCCTATCAAAATACCATCAACAGAGCTGGAACAAATAGTCCTAAAATTTATATGCAACCATAAAAGACCCTGAATAGCCAGAGGAAAGATGAAAAGGAAAACCAAAGCTGGTGGCATCACAATTCCGGACTTCAAGTCAAATTACAAAGCTGGTAATCATCAAGACATTATGGTACTGGCACAAAAACAGACACATAGATCAATGGAACAGAATAAAGAACTCAGAAGTGGACCCTCAACTCTATGGTCAACTAATCTTCGACAAAGCAGGAAAGAATATCCAATGGAAAAAAAGTCTCTCCAATAAATGATTTTGGGAAAATTGGACAGCCATGTGTAGAAGAATGAAACTGGACCATTTTCTTACACCATACACAAAGATGAATTCAAAATCAATGAAAGACCTAAATGTGAGATAGGAATCCATCAAAATCTTAGAGGAGAACACAGGGAGCTACCTCTTTGACCTCAGCTGCAGCAACTTCTTGCTAGACATGTCTCCAAAGGCAAGGGAAACAAAAGCAAAAATGAACTCTTGGGACTTCATCAAGATAAAAAGCTTTTGCACAGCAAAGGAAACAGTAGGCAAAACCAAAAGACAACCTACGGTATGGGAGAAGATATTTGCAAATGTCTTATCAGATAAAGGGCTAGTATCCAAGATCTATAAAGAACTTCTCAAACTCAACACCCAAAAAACAAATAATCCAGTCAAGAAATGGGCAGAACAGACATTTCTCCAAAGAATACATACAAATGTCCAACAGACATGTGAAAAAATGCTCAACATCTCTCGGCATCAGGGAAATCCAAATCAAAACCACAATGAGATACCACCTCACACCCGTCAGAATGGCTAAAATTAACAAGTCAGGAAACAACAAATGTTGGCGAGGATGCAGAGAGAGGGGAACCCCACTGCTGGTGGAAATCCAAGCTGGTGCAGCCACTCTGGAAAACAGTATGGAGGTTCCTCAAAAAGTTGAAAATAGAGCTACCCTATGACCCAGCAATTGCACTACTAGATATTTACCCGAAGTATACAAACGTAGTGATCCAAAGGAACACCTGCACTCCAGTGTTTATAGCAGCAACGTCCACATTGGCCAAACAATGGAAAGAACCCAAATGTCCATCAACAGATGAGTGGATAAAGAGGATGTGGTGTGTGTACACACACACACACACACACACACAAGAATATTACTTGGCCATCAAAAAATGATATCTTAGGGGCGGAGCAAGATGGCAGAGGAGTAGGAGACCTAGATTTCATCTGGTCTCAGGAATTCAGCTGAATAGGGATCAAACCATTCTGAACACCTACAAACTCAACAGGAGATCGAAGAGGAGAGTAGCAACAACTCTCTGAACAGAGAAGCGACCACTTACTGGAAGGTAGGATGTGCGGAGAAGTGAATCCAAGGCGATATTCGGGAGGATAGATGGTGGGGGAGGGGCCTCCGTTGGCCGCTTCTGGTAAGTGATAGAGCCAGGGAGCACAAAATCGGACCTTTTAGAAGTTGGCTTGGCTGAGGGACGTCGCTGCAGTGGCTAAGCGGGGGGTGGAATCCTCCCGGGACAGTGTGGTCTCAGGACCCTTGGGGTCACAGAAAGACCGGGGGTGCCTGAGTGCGCCAGAGCTCCCAGGTATCAGAGCGGGGAAGCCGGCTGCAGAGACGGAGCCGAGGCGCGGGCTCTCAGCTCGGGGTTGCCATGAACTGTGATCCGCGGCCCAGTGGGGCCACTGCTCCTCCAGCAGGAACCTAACAAGCGGCAGATCCGGGGAGACTCCCCTTCCTTCCCGGGGAGGAGTGGCGCGGGAGCGCACCGCAGGGATCTGCTGGGTTTGGAGACTCCACACGGGGTCGGGTGCCAGAGATAGAAATGCTCGGTCACAGGCCGGGTGAGCACGGAGTGTGGCCGGAGACCAGGGAGACGGGAGTGACTGCTTTTCTCTGGGGGCACACTGAGGAGTGGGGCCCCGAGTTCTCAGCTCCTCCGGGTGGAGATTGGGAGGCCACCATTTTTGCCCTGGTCCTCCAAAGCTGTACCGAGAGCTTGCAGGGAACAAAAGCTCCTGAGAGCAAACCCGAGCAGCTTGCTTAGCCCGGACCGACAAGGGCGGGGCAATTCAGCCTCCGGCAAAGACATTTGGAAACCACAGCAACAGGCCCCTCCCCCAGAAGATCCGCCCGAACAGCTGGCAAGCCAAGACCAAGTTTACCGATCAAGGAGAACGGGAGAACTCCAGCGCTAGGGGAATACTGCACATAGAATTCATGGCTTTTTTTTTTTACCATGATTCATTAGTTCATCAAAGTTAATTTTTGTTAACTGTTTTTTTTTATTTTTATTTTTCCCTTTTTCAACCAACAACTTATCAATCCCTTTTTTAAAAAAAACACATTTTTTATTTTTCATTTTTAGAGTCATATTTTATCCCTTCATAGTAGTTACCCTTATTTTTGGCATATATATATATAAGTTGTTCTCTCTTTAAAATTTTGAGATACAGGGCACCTGGGTGGCTCAGTTGGTTAAGCGACTGCCTTCAGCTCAGGTCATGATCCTGGAGTCCCGGGATCGAGTCCTGCATCGGGCTCCCTGCTCGGCAGGGAGTCCGTTTCTCCCTCTGACCCTCTTCCCTCTCATGCTCTCTATCTCTCATTCTTTCTCTCTCAAATAAATAAATAAAATCTTTAAAAAAAAATAAAATTTTGAGATAGTTTCTTCTAACAGATCAAAATATACCCTAAATCACTAGTGTATGGCTCTGTTCTAGTCTCCTGCCTGATCACATTCTCTTCCTTTTTCCTTTTTTTTTTCCTTAAATGTTCTTTCTTTTTTCAAACAACTTCTTATCTTATCAAGTCCTTTTATAAAATCTTTTATAATTTTCATCTTTACAGTCATCTTCCATCCCTTCATTGTATCAACCCTTATTTTGTACATATATGTCTTTCTTCCTTTAAAATTTTAGGAGGCACTTTTTTCTAACAGACCAAAATACGCCCAAAATCTAGTGTGTGGCACTGATCTATGCACTACCCTGATCATATTTGATCACATTCTGCTTTTTTTGTATTGTTCTGTTTTTGTTTTTATCTTTTTTTCTTTTTTTTTCTCTTTCTTTTTTCTTTCTTTCCTTTTCTTTTCCCCTGGTTTCAGGTTTTTTCTGATTTGTATGCAATATATTTGCTGGGGACATTGTAAACCTGTTAGCATTTTGTTCTCTCATTCATCTATTCTCCTCTGGACAAAATGACAAGACGAAAAAAATCACCTCAGCAAAAAGAACAAGAGGCAGTACCGTCAGCCAGGGACCTACTCAATACGGACATTAGTACGATGTCGGACCTAGAGTTCAGAATCATGACTTTAAAGATACTAGCTGGGCTTGAAAAAAGCGTGGAAGTTATTAGAGAAACCCTTTCTGGAGAAATAAAAGAACTAAAATCTAACCAAGGCGAAATCAAAAAGGCTATTGATGAGGTGCAATCAAAAATGGGGGCACTAACTGCTAGGATAATGAGGCAGAAGAGAGAATCAGTGATATAGAAGACCAAATGATGGAAAATAAAGAGGCTGAGAAAAAGAGGGAGAAACAACTACAGGATCACGAGGGCAGAACTCGAGAGATAAGTGATACGATAAGACGAAACAACATTAGAATAATTGGGATCCCAGAAGAAGAAGAAAGAGATGGAGGGGCAGAAGGTATATTGGAGCAAATAATAGCAGAGAACTTCCCTAATGTGAGGAAGGAAACAGTCATCAAAATCCAGGAGGCACAGAGAACCCCTCTCAAAATCAATAATAATAGGTCAACACCCCGACATCTAATAGTAAAACTTACCAGTCTCAGAGACAAAGAGAAAATCCTGAAAGCAGCTCGGGAGAAGAGATATGTAACCTACAATGGTAGAAACATTAGATTGGCAACAGACCTATCCACAGAGACCTGGCAGGCCAGAAAGGACTGGCAAGATATCTTCAGAGCACTAAACGAGAAAAATATGCAGCCAAGAATACTATATCCAGCTAGGCTGTCATTGAAAATAGAAGGAGAGATAAAAAGCTTCCAGAACAAACAAAAACTAAAGGAATTTGCAAACACGAAACCAGCCCTCCAAGAAATATTGAAAGTGGTCCTCTAAGCAAAGAGAGAGCCTAAAAGCAGCAAAGATCAGAAAGGAACACAGACAACATACAGTAACAGTCACCTTACAGGCAATACAATGGCACTAAATTCATACCTTTCAATAGTTACCCTGAATGTAAATGGGCTAAATGCCCCAATCAAAAGACACAGGCTGTCAGATTGGATTAAAAACCAAGACCCATCAATATGCTGTCTGCAAGAGACTCATTTTAGACCCAAAGACACCCCCAGATTGAAAGTGAGGGGGTGGAAAACCATTTACCATGCTAATGGACACCAAAAGAAAGCTGGGGTGGCAATCCTTATATCAGACAAACTAGATTTTAAAACAAAGACTGTAATAAGAGATGAGGAAGGACACTATATCCTACTTAAAGGGTCTATCCAACAAGAAGATCTAACAATTATAAATATCTATGCCCCGAACATGGGAGCAGCCAATTATATAAGGCAATTAATAACAAAAGCAAAGAAACACATTGACAACAATACAATAATAGTGGGGGACTTTAACACCCCCCTGACTGAAATGGACAGATCATCTAAGCAAAAGATCAACAAGGAAATAAAGACTTTAAATGACACACTGGACCAAATGGACTTCACAGACATATTCAGAACGTTCCATCCCAAAGCAACGGAATACACATTCTTCTCTAGTGCCCATGGAACATTCTCCAGAATTGATCACATCCTAGGTCACAAATCAGGTCTCAACCGGTACCAAAAGACTGGGATCATTCCCTGCATATTTTCAGACCACAGTGCTTTGAAACTAGAACTCAATCACAAGAGGAAAGTCGGAAAGAACTCAAATACATGGAGGCTAAAGAGCATCCTACTAAAGAATGAATGGGTCAACCAGGAAATTAAAGAAGAATTAAAAAAATTCATGGAAACCAATGAAAATGAAAACACAACTGTCCAAAATCTTTGGGATACAGCAAAGGCAGTCCTGAGAGGAAAGTATATAGCAATACAAGCCTTTCTCAAGAAACAAGAAAGGTCTCAAATACACAACCTAACTCTACACCTAAAGGAGCTGGAGAAAGAACAGCAAATAAAGCCTAAACCCAGCAGGAGAAGAGAAATAATAAAGATCAGAGCAGAAATCAATGAACTGGAAACCAAAAGAACAGTAGAACAGATCAACGAAACTAGGAGCTGGTTCTTTGAAAGAATTAACAAGATTGATAAACCCCTGGCCAGAATGATCAAAAAGAAAAGAGAAATGACCCAAATCAACAAAATCATGAATGAAAGAGGAGAGATCACAACCAACACCAAAGAAATACAAACAATGATAAGAACATATTATGAGCAACTCTATGCCAGCAAATTAGATAATCTGGAAGAAATGGGTGCATTCCTAGAGATGTATCAACTACCAAAACTGAACCAGGAAGAAATAGAAAACCTGAACAGACCTATAACCACTAAGGAAATTGAAGCAGTCATCAAAAATCTCCCAACAAACAAAAGCCCAGGGCCAGATGGCTTCCCAGGGGAATTCTATCAGACATTTAAAGAAGAATTAATACCTATTCTCCTGAAACTGTTCCAAAAAATAGAAATGGAAGGAAAACTTCCAAATTCATTTTATGAGGCCACCATTACCTTGATCCCAAAACCAGACAAAGATCCCATCAAAAAGGAGAATTACAGACCAATATCCTTGATGAACATGGATGCAAAAATTCTCACCAAAATACTAGCCAATAGGATCCAACAGACATTAAAAGGATTATTCACCACGACCAAGTGGGATTTATCCCTGGGCTGCAAGGCTGGTTCAACATCCGCAAATCAATCAACGTGATACAATACATTAACAAAAGAAAGAACAAGAATCATATGATCCTCTCAATAGATGCAGAAAAAGCATTTGACAAAGTACAGCATCCTTTCTTGATCAAAACTCTTCAGAGTATAGGGATAGAGGGTACATACCTCAATATCATAAAAGCCATCTACGAAAAACCTACAGCGAATATCATTCTCAATGGGGAAAAGCTCTCAGCTTTTCCCCTAAGGTCAGGGACGCGGCAGGGATGTCCACTCTCACCACTGCTATTCAACATAGTATTAGAAGTCCTAGCCACAGCAATCAGACAACAAAAAGAAATCAAAGGCATCCAAATCGGCAAAGAGGAAGTCAAACTCTCACTCTTTGCAGATGATATGATACTTTATGTGGAAAACCCAAAAGACTCCACCCCAAAACTGCTAGAACTCATACAGGAATTCAATCAAGTAGCAGGCTATAAAATCAATGCACAGAAATCAGTGGCATTCCTATACACCAACAACCAGACAGAAGAGGGACAAATCAAGGAGTTGATCCCATTCACAATTGCACCCAAAACCATAAGATACCTAGGAATAAATTTAACCAAAGAGGCAAAGGATCTGTACTCAGAAAACTATAAAATACTCAGGAAAGAAATTGAAGAAGACACAAAGAAATGGAAAAACGTTCCATGCTCATGGATTGGGAGAACCAACATTGTGAAGATGTCAATGCTACCTAGAGCAATCTACACATTCAATGCAATCCCCATCAAAATACCATCCACTTTTTTCAAAGAAATGGAACAAATAATCCTAAAATTTGTATGGAACCAGAAGAGACCCCGAATAGCCAGAGGAATATTGAAAAAGAAAAGCAATGCTGGTGGCATCACAATTCCGGACTTCCAGCTCTATTACAAAGCTGTCATCATCAAGACAGTATGGTACTGGCACAAAAACAGACACATCGATCAATGGAACAGAATCAAGAGCCCAGAAATGGACCCTCAACTCTATGGTCAACTTATCTTTGACAAAGCAGGAAAGAATGTCCAATGGAAAAAAGACAGTCTCTTCAACAAATGGTGTTGGGAAAATTGGACAGCCACATGCAGAAGAATGAAACTGGACCATTTCCTTACACCACACACAAAAATAGACTCCAAATGGTTGAAAGACCTAAACGTGAGACAGGAGTCCATCAAAATCCTAAAGGAGAACACAGGTAGCAACCTCTTCGACCTCAGCCGCAGCAACTTCTTCCTAGAAACATCGCCAAAGGCACGGGAAGCCAGGGCAAAAATGAACTATTGGGATTTCATCAAGATCAAAAGCTTTTGCACAGCAAAAGAAACAGTCCACAAAACCAAAAGACAACCGACAGAATGGGAGAAAATATTTGCAAATGACCTATCAGATAAAGGGCTAGTATCCAAAATCTATAAAGAACTTATCAAACTCAACACCCAAAGAACAAATACTCCAATCAAGAAATGGGCAGAAGACATGAACAGACATTTTTCCAAAGAAGACATCCAAATGGCCAACAGGCACATGAAAAGGTGCTCAACATCGCTCGGCATCAGGGAAATCCACATCAAAACCTCAATGAGATACCACCTCACACCCGTCAGAATGGCTAAAATTAACAAGTCAGGGAACGACCGATGTTGGCGGGGATGTGGAGAAAGGGGAACCCTCCTACATTGTTGGTGGGAATGCAAGCTGGTGCAACCCCTCTGGAAAACAGCATGGAGGTTCCTCAAACAGTTGAAATTAGAGCTACCATTCGATCCAGCAATTGCACTACTGGGTATTTACCCCAAAGATACAAATGTAGGGACCCGAAGGGGTACGTGCACCCCAATGTTTACAGCAGCAATGTCCACAATAGCCAAACTGTGGAAAGAGCCAAGATGTCCATCGACAGATGAATGGATAAAGGAGAGGTGGTATATATACACAATGGAATATTATGCAGCCATCAAAAGGAATGCGATCTTGCCATTTGCAACGACGTGGATGGAACTGGAGGGTGTTATGCTGAGTGAAATAAGTCAATCAGAGAAAGACATGTATCATATGACCTCACTGATATGAGGAATTCTTAATCTCAGGAACAAACTGAGGGTTGCTGGAGTGGTCGGGGGTGGGAGGGATGGGGTGGCTGGGTGATAGACATTGGGGAGGGTATGTGCTACGGTGAGCGCTGTGAATTGTGTAAGACTGTTGAATCACAGATCTGTACTTCTGAAACAAATAACACAACATATTTTAAGAAAAAAGAAAAAGAAGAAGATAGCAGGAGAGGAAGAATGAAGGGGAGTAAGTCAGAGGGGGAGACGAACCAGGAGAGATGATGGACTCTGAAAAACAAACTGAGGGTTCTAGAGGGGAGGAGGGTAGGGGGATGGGTTAGCCTGGTGATGGGTATTAAAGAGGGCACATTCTGCATGGAGCACTGGGTGTTATGAACAAACAATGAATCATGGAACACTACACCAAAACAAATGATGTAATATATGGTGATTAACATAACAATAAAAAAATTAAAAAAATCAATATGCTGCAGCCCTGAAACTAAAATAGCATTGTATGCTAATTATATTTCAATAATAAATAAATACTTTTTTATTTTATTTTCTTTAAATTCAATTAATTAACATATAGTGTATCATTAGTTTCCAAGGTAGAGTTCAGTTATTCATCAGTTACATATAACACCTTAATACTCATCACCCAGGTACCCCATCCCCCCACCTACATCCCCTCCAGCAACACTCAGTTCGTTTCCTATAGTTAAGAATCTCTTAAAAAAAAAAAAAAGAATCTCTTATGGTTTGTCTCCCTCTCTGACTTCATCTTATTTTATTTATCCCTCCCTTCCCCTATGATCATCTGTTTTGTTTCTTAAATTCCACATATGAGTGAAATCATATGATAATTGTCTTTCTCTGATTGACTTATTGCACTTTGCATAATACCATCTAGTTCCATCCACATCATTGCAAATGGTAAGATTTCATTTTTTTAAAATTTTTTATTGTTATGTTAATCACCATATATTACATCATTAGTTTTTGATGTAGTGTTCCATGATTCATTGTTTGTTCATAACACCCAGTGCTCCATGCAGAATGTGCCCTCTTTAATACCCATTACCAGGCTAACCCATCCCCCTACCTCCTCCCCTCTAGAAACCTCAGATTGTTTTTCAGAGTCCATCATCTCTCCTGGTTCGTCTCCCCCTCTGACTTACTCCCCTTCATTCTTCCTCTCCTGCTATCTTCTTCTTTTTCTTTTTTCTTAAAATATGTTGTGTTATTTGTTTCAGAAGTACAGATCTGTGATTCAACAGTCTTACACAATTCACAGCGCTCACCGTAGCACATACCCTCCCCAATGTCTATCACCCAGCCACCCCATCCCTCCCACCCCCGACCACTCCAGCAACCCTCAGTTTGTTCCTGAGATTAAGAATTCCTCATATCAGTGAGGTCATATGATACATGTCTTTCTCTGATTGACTTATTTCACTCAGCATAACACCCTCCAGTTCCATCCACGTCGTTGCAAATGGCAAGATCGCATTCCTTTTGATGGCTGCATAATATTCCATTGTGTATATATACCACCTCTCCTTTATCCATTCATCTGTCGATGGACATCTTGGCTCTTTCCACAGTTTGGCTATTGTGGACATTGCTGCTGTAAACATTGGGGTGCACGTACCCCTTCGGGTCCCTACATTTGTATCTTTGGGGTAAATACCCAGTAGTGCAATTGCTGGATCGAATGGTAGCTCTAATTTCAACTGTTTGAGGAACCTCCATGCTGTTTTCCAGAGGGGTTGCACCAGCTTGCATTCCCACCAACAATGTAGGAGGGTTCCCCTTTCTCCACATCCCCGCCAACATCGGTCGTTCCCTGACTTGTTAATTTTAGCCATTCTGACGGGTGTGAGGTGGTATCTCATTGAGGTTTTGATGTGGATTTCCCTGATGCCGAGCGATGTTGAGCACCTTTTCATGTGCCTGTTGGCCATTTGGATGTCTTCTTTGGAAAAATGTCTGTTCATGTCTTCTGCCCATTTCTTGATTGGAGTATTTGTTCTTTGGGTGTTGAGTTTGATAAGTTCTTTATAGATTTTGGATACTAGCCCTTTATCTGATAGGTCATTTGCAAATATTTTCTCCCATTCTGTCGGTTGTCTTTTGGTTTTGTGGACTGTTTCTTTTGCTGTGCAAAAGCTTTTGATCTTGATGAAATCCCAATAGTTCATTTTTGCCCTGGCTTCCCGTGCCTTTGGCGATGTTTCTAGGAAGAAGTTGCTGCGGCTGAGGTCGAAGAGGTTGCTACCTGTGTTCTCCTTTAGGATTTTGATGGACTCCTGTCTCACGTTTAGGTCTTTCAACCATTTGGAGTCTATTTTTGTGTGTGGTGTAAGGAAATGGTCCAGTTTCATTCTTCTGCATGTGGCTGTCCAATTTTCCCAACACCATTTGTTGAAGAGACTGTCTTTTTTCCATTGGACATTCTTTCCTGCTTTGTCAAAGATAAGTTGACCATAGAGTTGAGGGTCCATTTCTGGGCTCTTGATTCTGTTCCATTGATCGATGTGTCTGTTTTTGTGCCAGTACCATACTGTCTTGATGATGACAGCTTTGTAATAGAGCTGGAAGTCCGGAATTGTGATGCCACCAGCATTGCTTTTCTTTTTCAATATTCCTCTGGCTATTCGGGGTCTCTTCTGGTTCCATACAAATTTTAGGATTATTTGTTCCATTTCTTTGAAAAAAGTGGATGGTATTTTGATGGGGATTGCATTGAATGTGTAGATTGCTCTAGGTAGCATTGACATCTTCACAATGTTGGTTCTCCCAATCCATGAGCATGGAACGTTTTTCCATTTCTTTGTGTCTTCTTCAATTTCTTTCCTGAGTATTTTATAGTTTTCTGAGTACAGATCCTTTGCCTCTTTGGTTAAATTTATTCCTAGGTATCTTATGGTTTTGGGTGCAATTGTGAATGGGATCAACTCCTTGATTTGTCCCTCTTCTGTCTGGTTGTTGGTGTATAGGAATGCCACTGATTTCTGTGCATTGATTTTATAGCCTGCTACTTGATTGAATTCCTGTATGAGTTCTAGCAGTTTTGGGGTGGAGTCTTTTGGGTTTTCCACATAAAGTATCATATCATCTGCAAAGAGTGAGAGTTTGACTTCCTCTTTGCCGATTTGGATGCCTTTGATTTCTTTTTGTTGTCTGATTGCTGTGGCTAGGACTTCTAATACTATGTTGAATAGCAGTGGTGAGAGTGGACATCCCTGCCGCGTCCCTGACCTTAGGGGAAAAGCTGAGAGCTTTTCCCCATTGAGAATGATATTCGCTGTAGGTTTTTCGTAGATGGCTTTTATGATATTGAGGTATGTACCCTCTATCCCTATACTCTGAAGAGTTTTGATCAAGAAAGGATGCTGTACTTTGTCAAATGCTTTTTCTGCATCTATTGAGAGGATCATATGATTCTTGTTCTTTCTTTTGTTAATGTATTGTATCACGTTGATTGATTTGCGGATGTTGAACCAGCCTTGCAGCCCAGGGATAAATCCCACTTGGTCGTGGTGAATAATCCTTTTAATGTCTGTTGGATCCTATTGGCTAGTATTTTGGTGAGAATTTTTGCATCCATGTTCATCAAGGATATTGGTCTGTAATTCTCCTTTTTGATGGGATCTTTGTCTGGTTTTGGGATCAAGGTAATGGTGGCCTCATAAAATGAATTTGGAAGTTTTCCTTCCATTTCTATTTTTTGGAACAGTTTCAGGAGAATAGGTATTAATTCTTCTTTAAATGTCTGATAGAATTCCCCTGGGAAGCCATCTGGCCCTGGGCTTTTGTTTGTTGGGAGATTTTTGATGACTGCTTCAATTTCCTTAGTGGTTATAGGTCTGTTCAGGTTTTCTATTTCTTCCTGGTTCAGTTTTGGTAGTTGATACATCTCTAGGAATGCACCCATTTCTTCCAGATTATCTAATTTGCTGGCATAGAGTTGCTCATAATATGTTCTTATCATTGTTTGTATTTCTTTGGTGTTGGTTGTGATCTCTCCTCTTTCATTCATGATTTTGTTGATTTGGGTCATTTCTCTTTTCTTTTTGATCATTCTGGCCAGGGGTTTATCAATCTTGTTAATTCTTTCAAAGAACCAGCTCCTAGTTTCGTTGATCTGTTCTACTGTTCTTTTGGTTTCCAGTTCATTGATTTCTGCTCTGATCTTTATTATTTCTCTTCTCCTGCTGGGTTTAGGCTTTATTTGCTGTTCTTTCTCCAGCTCCTTTAGGTGTAGAGTTAGGTTGTGTATTTGAGACCTTTCTTGTTTCTTGAGAAAGGCTTGTATTGCTATATACTTTCCTCTCAGGACTGCCTTTGCTGTATCCCAAAGATTTTGGACAGTTGTGTTTTCATTTTCATTGGTTTCCATGAATTTTTTTAATTCTTCTTTAATTTCCTGGTTGACCCATTCATTCTTTAGTAGGATGCTCTTTAGCCTCCATGTATTTGAGTTCTTTCCGACTTTCCTCTTGTGATTGAGTTCTAGTTTCAAAGCACTGTGGTCTGAAAATATGCAGGGAATGATCCCAGTCTTTTGGTACCGGTTGAGACCTGATTTGTGACCTAGGATGTGATCAATTCTGGAGAATGTTCCATGGGCACTAGAGAAGAATGTGTATTCCGTTGCTTTGGGATGGAACGTTCTGAATATGTCTGTGAAGTCCATTTGGTCCAGTGTGTCATTTAAAGTCTTTATTTCCTTGTTGATCTTTTGCTTAGATGATCTGTCCATTTCAGTCAGGGGGGTGTTAAAGTCCCCCACTATTATTGTATTGTTGTCAATGTGTTTCTTTGCTTTTGTTATTAATTGCCTTATATAATTGGCTGCTCCCATGTTCGGGGCATAGATATTTATAATTGTTAGATCTTCTTGTTGGATAGACCCTTTAAGTAGGATATAGTGTCCTTCCTCATCTCTTATTACAGTCTTTGTTTTAAAATCTAGTTTGTCTGATATAAGGATTGCCACCCCAGCTTTCTTTTGGTGTCCATTAGCATGGTAAATGGTTTTCCACCCCCTCACTTTCAATCTGGGGGTGTCTTTGGGTCTAAAATGAGTCTCTTGCAGACAGCATATTGATGGGTCTTGGTTTTTAATCCAATCTGACAGCCTGTGTCTTTTGATTGGGGCATTTAGCCCATTTACATTCAGGGTAACTATTGAAAGGTATGAATTTAGTGCCATTGTATTGCCTGTAAGGTGACTGTTACTGTATGTTGTCTGTGTTCCTTTCTGATCTTTGCTGCTTTTAGGCTCTCTCTTTGCTTAGAGGACCACTTTCAATATTTCTTGGAGGGCTGGTTTCGTGTTTGCAAATTCCTTTAGTTTTTGTTTGTTCTGGAAGCTTTTTATCTCTCCTTCTATTTTCAATGACAGCCTAGCTGGATATAGTATTCTTGGCTGCATATTTTTCTCGTTTAGTGCTCTGAAGATATCTTGCCAGTCCTTTCTGGCCTGCCAGGTCTCTGTGGATAGGTCTGTTGCCAATCTAATGTTTCTACCATTGTAGGTTACATATCTCTTCTCCCGAGCTGCTTTCAGGATTTTCTCTTTGTCTCTGAGACTGGTAAGTTTTACTATTAGATGTCGGGGTGTTGACCTATTATTATTGATTTTGAGAGGGGTTCTCTGTGCCTCCTGGATTTTGATGACTGTTTCCTTCCTCACATTAGGGAAGTTCTCTGCTATTATTTGCTCCAATATACCTTCTGCCCCTCCATCTCTTTCTTCTTCTTCTGGGATCCCAATTATTCTAATGTTGTTTCGTCTTATCGTATCACTTATCTCTCGAGTTCTGCCCTCGTGATCCTGTAGTTGTTTCTCCCTCTTTTTCTCAGCCTCTTTATTTTCCATCATTTGGTCTTCTATATCACTGATTCTCTCTTCTGCCTCATTATCCTAGCAGTTAGTGCCCCCATTTTTGATTGCACCTCATCAATAGCCTTTTTGATTTCGCCTTGGTTAGATTTTAGTTCTTTTATTTCTCCAGAAAGGGTTTCTCTAATAACTTCCACGCTTTTTTCAAGCCCAGCTAGTATCTTTAAAGTCATGATTCTGAACTCTAGGTCCGACATCGTACTAATGTCCGTATTGAGTAGGTCCCTGGCTGACGGTACTGCCTCTTGTTCTTTTTGCTGAGGTGATTTTTTTCGTCTTGTCATTTTGTCCAGAGGAGAATAGATGAATGAGAGAACAAAATGCTAACAGGTTTACAATGTCCCCAGCAAATATATTGCATACAAATCAGAAAAAACCTGAAACCAGGGGAAAAGAAAAGGAAAGAAAGAAAAAAGAAAGAGAAAAAAAAAGAAAAAAAGATAAAAACAAAAACAGAACAATACAAAAAAAGCAGAATGTGATCAAATATGATCAGGGTAGTGCATAGATCAGTGCCACACACTAGATTTTGGGCGTATTTTGGTCTGTTAGAAAAAAGTGCCTCCTAAAATTTTAAAGGAAGAAAGACATATATGTACAAAATAAGGGTTGATACAATGAAGGGATGGAAGATGACTGTAAAGATGAAAATTATAAAAGATTTTATAAAAGGACTTGATAAGATAAGAAGTTGTTTGAAAAAAGAAAGAACATTTAAGGAAAAAAAAAAGGAAAAAGGAAGAGAATGTGATCAGGCAGGAGACTAGAACAGAGCCATACACTAGTGATTTAGGGTATATTTTTATCTGTTAGAAGAAACTGTATCTCAAAATTTTAAAGAGAGAACAACTTATATACATATGCCACAAATAAGGGTAACTACTATGAAGGGATAAAATATGACTCTAAAAATGAAAAATAAAAAAATGTTTTTTTTTTAAAAAGAGATTGATAAGATGTTGGTTAAAAAAGGGAAAAAGAAAAAAAACAGTTAACAAAAATTAACTTTGATGAACTAATGAATCATGGTAAAAAAAGCTGTGAATTCTATGTGCAGTATTCCCCTAGCGCTGGCGTTCTCCCGTTCTCCTTGATCGGTAAACTTGGTCTTGGCTTGCTGGCTGTTCGTGCTGATCTTCTGGGGGAGGGGCCTGTTGCTGTGGTTTCCAAATGTCTTTGCCGGAGGCTGAATTGCCCCGCCCTTGTCAGTCCGGGCTAAGCAAGCTGCTCGGGTTTGCTCTCAGGAGCTTTTGTTCCCTGCAAGCTCTCCGTACAGCCTTGGAGGACCAGGGCAAAAATGGTGGCCTCCCAATCTCCACCCGGAGGAGCTGAGAACTCGGGGCCCCGCTCCTCAGTGTGCCCCCAGAGAAAAGCAGTTACTCCCTTGTCCCCGGTCTCCGGCCGCACTCCGTGCTCACCCGGCCTGTGACCGAGCGTTGCTATCTCTGGCACCCGACCCCGTGTAGAGTCTCCAAACCCAGCAGATCCCTGCGGTGCGCTCCCGCGCCGCTCCTCCCCGGGAAGGAAGGGGAGTCTCCCCGGATCTGCCGCTTCTTGGGTTCCTGCTGGAGGAGCAGTGGCCCCACTGGGCCGCGGATCACAGTGTATGGCAACCCCGAGCTGAGAGCCCGCGCCTCGGCTCCATCTCTGCAGCCGGCTTCCCCGCTCTGATACCTGGGAGCTCTGGCGCACTCAGGCACCCCCGGCCTTTCTGTGACCCCAAGGGTCCTGAGACCACACTGTCCGGGGAAGATTCCACCCCCTGCTTAGCCACTGCAGCGACGTCCCTCAGCCAAGCCAACTTCTAAAAGGTCCGATTTTGTGCTCCGTGGCTCTATCACTTACCAAAGCGGCCGGCGGAGGCCCCTCCCCCGCCATCTATCCTCCCGAATATCGCCTTGGATTCACTTCTCCGCACATCTTACCTTCCAGTAAGTGGTCGCTTCTCTGTTCAGAGAGTTGTTGCTACTCTCCTCTTCGATCTCCTGTTGAGTTCGTAGGTGTTCAGAATGGTTTGATCCCTATTCAGCTGAATTCCTGAGACCAGACGAAATCTAGGTCTCCTAGTCCTCCGCCATCTTGTTCCATGAAGCCAGCATATTGATTTGACAATTCTGTACAATACTCAGTACTCCCCACAATAAGTACAGTCACCATCTCACGCTATGCAACCCCATTATAGTATTATTGACATATTCTCTATGCTGCACCCTTCGTCTCTGTGACATTTATTTCATAACTGGAAGTTTGTATCTCTTAATCTCCTTCTCATCCTCCCACTAACCTCCCCTTGACAACCATCAGTTTGTTCTCTGTATTTAAGGGTCTGTTTTTTGTTTGTTTGTTTGTTCATTTGTTCTGTCTCTTATATGGTATTTGTCTTTCTCTCTCTGACTGATTTCAGTTAGCATAATACCCTCTGGGTCCATCCACGTTATCACAAATGGCCAGATCTTGTCTTTTTTGTGGTTGAATAATATTCCATCGTGTATATATACCACATCTTCTTTATCCATTCATCCGCTGATGGACGTTGTTGCTTCTCTATCTTGGCTCCTTTCCCCCCCCCCTTTTTTTTTTGAGAGAGAGAGAGAGAGAGAGAGAGCGCTGGGGGAGGGGCAGAGGGAGAGGGAGAGAATGAATCTTAAGTAGGCTCCATGCTCAGTACAGAGCCTGACACGGAGCTTTACCCCATGACCCAGAGATCATGACCCAAGCTGAAATCAAGAGTTGGATGACCCCCTGCCTGAGCCACCCAGGTGCCCCTATCTTGGCTCTTATAAACAGGGCTGCAGTAAGCATAGGGGTGTATGTACCTTTTCAAATTAGTGTTTTTGTTTTCTTTGGGTAAAGACCCAGTAGTAGAATTACTGGATCATCTGGATATATCATTTGCAAATACCTTCTCCCATTCACTAGGTTGCCTTTTTTTGTTGTTGATGGTTTCCTTTGCAGTGCAAAAGCTTTTTATTTTGGTGTAGTCCCAATAATTTATTTTTGTTTTTGTTTTCCTTGCCAGAGGAGACATATCTATAAATACATTGCTAAGGCCAATGTCCAAGAGATTGCTGCATATGTTTTCCTTTAGGAGTTTTATGGTTTCATGGATTAAAGATACATTTAGGTCTTTGACTTATTTTGAGTTTATTGTATATGGTGTAAGAAAGTGCTCCTGTTTCATTCTTTGCATGTAGCTGTCCAGTTTTCCCAACACTGTTTATTGAAAAGACTGTCTTTTCTCCATTGTATATTTTTGCCTCCTTTGTCATAGAATAATTGATCATATAGGCATGGGCTCCCATTTCTGGGAGATGATATTTTTCTTTAAAAATAAACATCCCAGGATTGTTTTTTATCATCTTTATTAATTGACACCTAAGCATGGTGCTAAAATACTAGGCTATTTTGGCTAGTGGATGGCCAACTCATATGTTTTGAGCCACTTAAAGACTTTTCTCGAGGCACCTGAAAGGCAGACAATCACTAGTACAGTGTGTGCTCACAGTAGCTCGTAGCCTAACGAGCACTGTCAGGCAGCAGTGCCTTTCAGCTGTTCGTTTTGCTGAAGGCAGATAATTTATGCTGTATCCCACAGCACAGATCAAGTACATAAAACCAGAGAGGAATGTTAATGGAAAATGTTATAAATTCTTAAAGTGACAGAGTTTTAAATATTTAACTGATATATTCGGGTTGCAATATTATCAGAAAAAGTGAAAATTTGAATGAAAGTAGATAAAGATAAATGAAAGAACTTTGTAAAAGTGAACGAATACAGTGTATTTGATTTAAAACATAAGGCAAAAAAAACCCCAAAACCCCATAAGGTAGTGTCTGCCACATAGTAGGCATTCAGAAATGTTTGTTGACTTAATAAATGAATGGGTGTATTTATGTTTTTTGATGTGCTTAATATACATTTTTATTTTTATTTATTTTTTAAAATTCCAGTTATTTAACATACAGTGTTATATTAGTTTCAGGTGTGCAATATAGTGATTCAGCACTTCCATGTATCATTCTGTGCTCATCACAACAGCTTAATATACATTTTACAATTCTGATACTACTGATTTTTACTGAACTGGCAAACTTAAAATATACAGAGTGGATTATTATTAAGGCTGATACACCTAAAAGCGAATGTGTTTTGCTTTATTTTTGCTAGAATTTTTGAGACAGTTGTCTTATTGCTTTTATGACTATGCCTCAATTATAAAATACAATACCTAAATATGGGCAGAATATTAATCATAGCTCTCAGAGACAATTCAAATTTTTCAATTACCTCAGATAAATTTTCTGCTTAGTTTAGTTAAACCACAACACTGAGAACCAGATCATGTGGTAGACCAATCTAAAACTATTCTGATGCCCTGAGTAAATTACTTCCTAGGAAAGACTAATCATTGTCTTAAAAGAGAAAGTTATTTCTGATGAGAGCAAGAACTGATTTCAAAAGACAGTATATTTTGGGGCGCCTGGACAGCTCAGTTAAGTATTAAGTGTCTGACTCTTGATCTCAGCTCAGGTCTTGAACTCCAGGTTGTGAGTTCAAGTTCCACGTTGGGCTCCACGTTGGGCATGGAGCCTACTTAAGAAAAACAAACAAAACAAAAAAAAATGGAGATATCCAACAGACAGTATATTTTGCTTTCTCTACTCAGAGTGTAATTAACAAACAACTCTCTGTTTCTTTTTTTTGCAGTGAAGAAAACAATAATAGCTATCAGTTATTAAGCACTTCTCATGGGCCAGGGATTGTACCAAGAGCTGTAATAAGACATGTGTGGTCTCATTTTATCCTCACTCCAACATTATGAGGTAGACACTATTATTATCACCCTCATTTTACAAATGTGGAACAGAGGCATAAAGTTTACGTGACTTGTGCAAGGTCTCAGAGCTAGGGAGAGGTGGACCTGGGATCCAAATCCAGCTCTGATTCCAGGTATTTAGTAACTGGGGTTTGCTGCCTTTCCATACACGTGTTGAACCTGTTATCTTCAATAACTCATGAAATAGAGACACTTGAAACTTTCCTCTGTTGCCAGTGAGTATGTAAGTTCTGTTCCTATGTTTGATGCTACAGGCAAGTTTTCACTTTCTTTCACCCTGACTTCCTATTCTCTAAGCCTTTGGAATGGAGGTAAGCTAATAAACTTGCCTTTTGGAACAATGCCATAATAGCCAACATTTACTGGCTGCTTACTGTGTGCCAGGCACCTTCTTCTTTTTTTTAAGATTTTATTTATTTATTTGTCAGAGAGAGAAAGGGCGTGAGCACAAGCAGGGGGAGAGGCAGGCAGAGGGAGAAGCAGGCTCTCTGCTGAGCAAGGAGCCCAATAAGGGACTCCATCCCATGACCCTGGGGTCATGACCTGAGCTGAAGGCAGAAGCTTAACCAACTGAGCCACCAAGGCATCCCTTTTTTTTTATTTTTTAAGATTTTATTTATTTTATTTTTTAAAAAAGATTTTATTTATTTATTTGACAGAGAGAGAGCGCACAAGCAGGGGGAGTGGGAGAGGGAGAAGCAGACTCCCCGCTGAGCAAGGGGCCCAATGCAGGACTTGATCTCAGGACCCTGGGATCACGACCTGAGCCGAAGGCAGATGCTTAACCAACTGACAAGGCACTTTTTTTTTTTTTTTTTTAAAGATTTCATTTATTTATTTGAGAGAGAGAATGAAAGAGAGAGAGCACAAGAGGGGGGAGGGTCAGAGGGAGAAGCAGACTCCCTGCTGAGCAGGGAGCCCGATTCGGGACTCAATCCTGGGACTCCAGGATCATGACCTGAGCCGAAGGCACTCGCTTAACCAACTGAGCCACCCAGGCGCCCCGACAAGGCACTTTCTTACCGCTGTATAAACATTATCTTATTTAATCATTGCAGTATCCTAAGGAAGGTACTATTATTAGCCTCCATTTTATAGATCAGGAAACTGAAGCTTAACAAAGTTAAGCACATTACCAAAGGTGAGCAACTCACAATCACATAGGTTAAGTCCAGAAGCAGAGCAGTTGGGATTTGAACCCAGGTAGTTTGACCAACAATCAGCTTACTTAACTGCCTCACTCCACTGCTTTCCTAAATCACAAGCAGTGGGCCTGTCTCAGAGCAGGTTCAGACACCAGTTCCCCTCCCCTGGGAAGCATGCCTCATGCTGACATTCCCCATCCAAGTGAGAAGTCTGCAGGAGGCAGGGGCCCATAGAACATAGCTCTGAGCTCTCTCAGGCCTCCACATGTTGGAATGTTCTATATGGATTTTTGTTTTCTCATGGCTAGAACATTGACATCCTTCACAATTCCCCTGAGGGAGGACAAACTTTTTTCTGACATGTGAGCCTCTCTCTGATTGCAGATGGAGGGTGTGGATTGCATCTGTCTTGGGCAGCTTCTTTCTTCTCTCTCTCTCTCACTTACCAGCTGAAATGCCCCAAGCACTTGCCTGCTTCTTTCGTTTTCCCACTATTTCCCACAGTTTTTTTTTTTTTTTCAAAGGTAAAACATAGATCTTTCTGTTTCATGTTACAGCAGCTGTCTGATTTGCCCCGCTTCACCTCCTACCACCAATTGGAGCAAATGGAAAGGAACACATTTGCTAAAATGGGACTGACCCAGGCGGCCCACCCCTGTTGGCTCAGTGGGTACCCTCTGCAGGGGAGACAGTGTGAGTTTTTGTAATCTTGCTACTCTCCTTGGGAGGTCTTTTAAGGGCTGGGGACCTAGGGATGTTTTTCTATCAGGCCTTCTTTTTTTTTCCCCCTACCTAGGTTTGATCTTGCATTCCATTGCTAAATAAGGTAACAACACTAATACCTGCTATGGAACTTTACGGTTCACAAACTTCTTTTTTATTCAGTCTCTCATTTAACCTTTACAACCACCTGGTGGCAAGTGTTATTCACACACTGAAGGTTGAGAAAACTGGCTTAGAGAGACAGGATCATGAAGGCCAAGATCTTTTGCCAGGGAATTCTGGTCCTTTCTACTATATGATGTCACAGTAGCTTTTTTTTTTTTTTTGGTCACAGTAACTTTTAAGTAGCATGATCATCAAGTTGAGTGAAACCCTGAGAGATGCTTCGTACCATGGAAAGTCTTTGTAGTGGAGAGCATTTTGGAATGTGGAGGTCAGCATAGTGCCCAGGCCTTAGCAGGTGTCCTATAAATTGTTGCCCTAAAGCTAGTCAGACATTGTCACTAACTTGCAGTATGCAGTTTAGCCTCAGGCCACCCTTTTAACCTCCTTTGCCCTTCATTCTTTATCTGCCCTGATGGTCTCAGAGGGTTGTTGTAGGCATCAAATGAGATGAATATACAGCTTTACAGAGTGATATAGAAATATAAGGAATTAACTTTATGCCATTATTTTAAATCTGAATTTCGCTGGCAAACTCCATACTTCTGTTTCCTTTATGGATATCTTTCTTTGGGATGATCTTGTCTCAGAAGCTCTGTGGGAGTATTTTAGTGACTAACTGCATACTTCTTTTTAAAAAGAAAGGAAGAAGGAAAGGAAAGAGAGAGAGAGAGAAAAAAAAAGAACAGGGCTTAATGGGAAGGGTTTAAGTGTTAGCCCAGGGAGGCAGCACTTTTAAAGAAAGATAAACAGCAAGACAGTTGAAGAGCAGGTAAAATAGCAAATATTACGCAGTTCTTAATGTGAGCCAGGGCATGTTTTCCATGCTTCTTGGGTATTAATTAATCCTCATGGTGACCTTATGAGCACTGTCTAGATGATGAAATAAGAACTTAAATAATGTGCACAGACCGTACAGCCACTAAATGGTAGAGCAGACCTTGGGGCTGGTCAGTTGCTGCAGGGCTCAGGCCCTCACACTTCACCTTCTGCCTTTGGAATCAGAGGTGTGAAGACAGCACATGGGATGTCTTTTGTAAATTGAGGCAAGTGCATTCAATCCTGCTATAATTCCTCTTCAAAATACTTTTTGCTCACTTTTAAAACACAGATGCAAATTGGTAAAGGTATAGGATTTGTAAATAACTTTTTGTAATTATTATTGTAAATAATAATTTGGAGGTCTTTTAGCCTGTTCTTCAACCAGAATCAGTTGTAGCTTCTTTCACTGATACTTTTCTAAATTTTATTTCTCTATTTCCTGATAACTTATTCTCTCTACCAGAGTGGAGACTTTCTTAGTATTTCCTCTCTTTTTCTTTCTTTCTCTTAGCTTCCTTGCACTGAAGAAAGCTACTATTTCTTTTTAAAAATTTAAATAGGCACTATAATCATATAGTTCATAACTAAATGAAAAAATATAAGAAGGTATATCATGAAAATTGTCCTTCCTGCTCTCCTGTCCCCATCATGCCTACTTCCCACACACTTCAACTCCAGTAAGCAGTGTTAAGTTTTCACTGTATCTTTTCAGAGTTCCTTTATGAATGCAGAAGCAATTTTGAATGTTTTTCAACTTCTTTAATGCAAAAGGTAATACTATTCTTATCTTCCTTTTTTTACTTAATATATCTTGGAAATCTCTCCATATTGGTACTCAGAGAACATCCTCATTTCCTTCCTTCCTTCTTTTCTTTTTTTTAACAATACATAGTAATTCATCTTATGGAGTACCATAATGTATTTGATGGACTTTTGAGTTGTCTTTTCAAAGCTGCCATTTTAAATGCCTTAGTAAGGGAATGTGGGGGGCACAGGTAAAATGAGGACAGGAAAATCTAGAAAATCTCCAGATAAGTTGTGACCTGGCTCTGCACTGTGCTGATGCACATCTGGAGTGCCAGAGGCTTGCATTCTGACTACACCTGTCCTAGTCGGAGGAAGAAGGAAAACAGTCAATTCTTGTGAAGCTTCAATACACCTGAGTTTGGTTTGCTGCAAAGTCTCAAGGTGAGGACAGATTGACAGCTGGTGTATGAGCTGTCCAAAGGTAAACTCCTATAATAAAGAAATTGATAGCATGATAGATCGAGGTGAGATAAGGACTATTATGCACAGGTAAAGTTCTTTCAACAGGCTGCTACCAATTCTCATATGTAACTTGCAATAGAAAAAAAATTGGTTCAACAGCTCTATTCTTAAACCTTTAAGTGAGCTCTGACACCTTATCAAAGAGCAAGAGAGAAGATTTATCTTTGTATCTTGGACACATGTCAAATAAAAACCCCAGTAAAGGATAAAGTATTTAAAATACAAATGACTTATCTTAAACATACAATATTTAGCAGTTTATTAAAGGCTTAGTTGAATGACAAGATCAAGAAGCAGTTCAATCTTAAGCTTTCCAAGGTTAGTAATTATATATGTGGGATTTTATGTCATAGTTTTGATATGGATCCATGGTTTTCCCTCTGTTAATAAATAAGGGATAGTTATAAGCTAATATAACAGATTATCATTGTACTTAAAAAAAAATGAAATATAGAGCGCCTGGATGGCTCAGTCGGTTAAGCATCTGCCTTCGGCTCAGGTCATGATCCCAGGGTCCTGGGATTGAGTCCTGCATTGGGCTCCCGGCTCAGTGGGGAGCCTGCTTCTCCCTTTGCCCTTCCCTCTTTTCATGCTACGTGCGTGTGCATGCGGGCTCTGTCTCTCTCTCACAAAAATAAATAAAATCTTAAAAAAAAAAGAAATATACCAGAAATATGCAACTATATAATTTAGATCAGTGTTACACAAACACTGTTTTATGGATAGATAGTGAAATGGAAGATACTTTTAATTTATTTTGCTATAGAGAATATCATGATTTGCATGGTTAAGGAAGAAAAGTTAGTATTACTACTGATGTTCAGGTGTAAACCCAAAGATTGTTCGTTTATTCTTTTCTCTTCTTTTTTCTTTTCTTTCCGTCCTTCTGCCCTTCCTTCCCTTCCATCCTTTCCTTTCCTTTCCTTCCTTCCTTTGGATTATTCTCTTTTTTTTAAGGGGCCAGATGAAAGGAGACAGAAATGTCAAAGAAATATCAATTTCATCTTTATAAATATTTGTCCCGAGTGGATGATAATAAGGAAGTTACAAAAAAGAAGCTTAAGTATCAAGCCATAAAATCAGATTTCTCTAAACTTGTACCTTTTCAAGAGGTACATTCTATGGGTATAATTACTGTATCAGGAATAGCAAGGGTCAGGGACACCTGCGTGGCTCAGTCGTTAAGCGTCTGCCTTCGGCTCAGGTCATGATCCCAGGGTCCTGGGATTGAGTCCCACATCAGGCTTCTTGCTCAGCAGGAAGCCTGCTTCTCCCTCTGCCTGCAGTTCCCCCTGTGGTTCTCTCTCCCTCCCTCCCTCTCTCCCTCTTTCTCTCTGACAAATAAATAAAATCTAAAAAAAAAAGAAAAAGAAAAAGAAAAAGGTAAGGTTCTTTAACATTTGGGGTTAATTAAATTGTAAGGAACTTATCAGGACTCATATTGTATTCTTTGTTACTTTGGGGAACTTTTCTGAGGTTCATTGAGAAAAACATTTTTAAATTCTAAATAACTGTGAAATACAAGAACTCTGGAAGGAAAAGCAAATTGAGTAACTTGTTTTCTCATCTGTGAAGACTGATAAGGTAAAAAAATATCATTTAACCAAAGGAATTTTTTCTCTAAAAAATTTGAAATAATCTTGGAAAAGTTTCATTTTAATTCCAGTTTAATAACCTTATGCTTTTGAAAAATATTTTTTTGAAGATTAAAGGTGACAATTTCAGAAACATCACCAAATATCTTGCTTATTCTTTTTTTGTGTGTGTTAAGAAATACTAGTTCTATTTGACCAGTTTTCACAGTTGAATATTTATTCTATAAAAACTTTACAGATTGGACAGTTTATTATATATAGTTCAAACTACTGAATGAAAAGATAGGTCCCCCAGTTGCAAAAATACTGCACCAACCAACCTAAGGTAAAGACAGATTTCCACACTGAACAGCTCTCCATGTGGCCCGGAGGTAGTCGGTTCTCAGTGTAAACTTCAAAACCGTACAAAAATAAGGTTTTCATTTTATTTCATTCTCCTTAGTCGGTTCTCAGTGTAAACTTCGAAACTGTACAAAAACAAGGTTTTCATTTTTTTCATTCTCCATAAATATGATTGCAAACCCAGAAGCCTAACTAATAATGGGCGTCTGTAATCAGGAATCAGTCCCCGCTCCTGAAAGGAATGTGGCTGTCTATTTACACAGGGCACACTGTACTCCGCATGTTGTATAGACATGAAAGCAGTGACCAGGAACATTAAACAGTTAATATAAAGGAGTTCTTTTTTTTTTAAGGAGTTTCTGCATTTAATAGTGTGCCAGAAGAATTTTAACTTATTAAATAAAATATATTCTAAGTGAACCTAAAAATAACATTTTATAAACTTAAAAATACCTTTTTTAAGGTATAATACATCAATCATATCTGCAAATAGAAAACCAAAACTGTATATAAAGTAGTATTTCTCACACAGCAATAAGAAGCACTTACATAATTACTTTTCAAAAGGGTCAGAAAAACTATTTTTAAGGAGTTTCTGCATTTAATAGTGTGCCAAAAGAATTTTAATTTATTAAATAAAATATATTCTAAGTGAACCTAAAATGACATTTTATAAACTTAAAAATACCTTTTTTAAGGTATAATACATCAATCATATCTGCAAATAGAAAACCAAAACTGTATATAAAGTAGTATTTCTCACCCAGCAATAAGAAGCACTTATGTAATTACTTTTCAGAAGGGTCAGAAAAACTATTTCAAATCCACTGAGACTAACTTATAACTTAGATATTCATACTGAAGCTATTTATTCAGTGATTCACTAATACTGCAAAACAATCTTTCTTCTAGAGACACAGTGGTTTCTTCATGTTAACTGGGTAAGAACTGGACATATTAAAAAAGAAGGAAGAATCAATGAATATTTCCAGCATGAATCCTTAGTTGCTTCTTTTTTTTTTAAGTTTATTTAAGTAATCTCTACACTCAAAGTGGGGCTCAAACTCACAACCTCAAGATCAAGAACTGCATGCTCTACCAACTGAGCCAGCTACAGGCCCATAAGTTGCTTATTATTTGAACCAAAAATGTTGAACTCATGATGAAATAAATCAAGTCAGATCTTCCTCAGTAGTCCACTTGGACACTGACTTATTACCCTCTTCTACAGTCTACCAGTTCAGTTTTTCTGAAGATGTGAACCAGTTATATTGGGATCCCTGGGGTCTTTAGGTATGATTATTGTATTGTAGCCATGTTAAAAAAATAAAGTCATTTTCTTTTAGAGACCCAAATTGGAGTAGTAATGGATAAAATACTAAGATCTGGGATTATCTTCAAAATAAATTAGTGTTGAAAGGGAAGTAGTGGCATATAGATGAACTAAGACTGGTTCGGTGTTGTCTGTTGAAGCTGGGTGATGGGAATGTGGGTAATCGTATACTACTTTCTCTAATTTTGTACGGTTTAAAATTTCCGTTGCAAACAATTAAAACAAGAATCTCTTGTGGTCTTGTTAAAAATTCAGGTTCCTGGATTCCACCCAAGATCTCCTGAGTGAGAGTCTCAGGGGTGAGACAATAGATAAGACATGTTATGTAGCCTGCTTTTGCTCACTGAAGTTTGCAGACTGCTGATGGAAGGTTACTTTGTGCATCTGATTCACTGTATTTGTGACATCCACACATGCATTTCCTGTTTTCCACACATTAGCCCATTTCAATTCACAGAACACAATCGCAAATTAAAGCAATTATTGTATTTGGGTAATTGACACTTTAAAGTTTAGTTTCAAAGAATTTATAAAGGGATGGGCACCTGGGTGGCTCAGTCGTTAAGCATCTGCCTTCAGCTCAGATCATGATCCCAGGGTCCTGGGATCCAGCCCCGCATCGAGCTGCCTGCTCAGTGGGAAGCCTGCTTCTCCCTCTCACACCCCCCCCCCCCGCCTGTGTTCCCTCTCTCTCTCTCTGTCAAATAAGTAAATAAAATCTTTAAAAAAAAAGAATTTATAAAGTGAAACAAAATAAAACCAAAATACATCTGCTTCGAACTGAAATAAATATTCAGGCAACTAGGTTAGCTTTCTTTCACTTTCAACTGAGAATGGATTGTTTTTTACGAATGTCTTATATTTCTTCTCTTACCAGGGCATTAACATCCTATCCCAGACTTCTACTTGCTCTTCACAGTAGTTCCTTGCTTTTTCTGAAATGTACCATGTTACCTGGCACCTCTAAGACTTTACGTATGGGGTTCTCTTTGACTGAAACATTCCTCAATCCTCTCTTGATTTCTATAACTTTACCCCACCCCATTGCCAAGGTTGTGTCCTACACAGGAAAGCCTTTATTGTATGTCTAAGGAGGATGAGGTACTGTGGACTTTGTAGTTCCCCAGTCTGCTATAATACTGTAGTGGATAATGCCGAACACACTGTCATGGCACTTTGCACTTTGTTATAAGGCTCTAGTTACCTGCCCTCTTCTCTCTCCTCCACTAGACCATACATTTCTATTGGTTCAGGATTGTATTTTGTTTGTGAGTGTATCTGCACTGCTGAGCACTGGGCGGGGCATGTGGGAAATAATTACTGAATAAGTATTTGGTGAATAACTGAACGAGTCAAAAAAATATCTTGGTGCTGTTTTCTAACATGCTGAAAAGTCTTAGGAAGTGTTATAGTTGTCCTTTAAGGAAGAAGACCTCTCTGGAAAGCATTCCTTGGGCATAAATACAGATCTTGAACAAAGGTTCCCCAGAAGGAGGCAAAGATTGCACCAAGAATCTTTCTCTTAGATACGACAACAACGTTTATAATCACTTTGCTTCTGTGCTTACGTTTTTGCAAACGTACTTATTAATTTACCATAATTAAATTACATCTCTTGACCCCAGTTTTTTTGTGAAAATTTTCAAATATATGAGTCAAAAGAATTATATAGTGTACCCATATATCCACCGCCTGAATTCTATAATTAAAACGGGGTGTTCAGAAAGTCTTAGTGAAGTTTTAAGCTTTAATAATCTCAGCAGTATACACGCTAAAAATTATAAAAATATCATGTAAACATTTATTTGATTTTATATTTGATTTTGTGAATTTTAATATTTTAATTTCATTTTGTTTTGCATCTTCAGAGGCACTGAAGGAGAAAATTAAAATTAAAAATTTGTAAGTTGAAATTTATAAAGCTAAACTTTAAGTCTAAAATGTGAATAATTAAACTTTTAAAGGATAAAAATCTAGCATTAAATTCTTAAAACTTGAAAGTTACTGAAGCTTGAAATTACACTAAGGACATAATCAACAGAGTGAAAAGGTGACACATGGCACAGGGAGAAAATATTTGCAAGTCATATATCTTCATATTGAATATATATTGAATATATGAGTATATGAATCTATATATATATAGAATATATGAAGAATTCCTACAACTTGACAATAGCAACAAAACAATTAAAAAATGGGTCAAGGACTTGGATATTTCTCTGAAGAAGTTATGCATATGACCAATAAGCACATGAAGAGATGCTCAACATCATTAATTATTAGGGGAATGCAAATCAAAACCACAACGTGATCCCACTTCACAGTTATTCGGATGGTTATTATAAAAACAAAAGACAAAAAACCCCAAAATAACAAAACTTGATGAGGTCGTGAAAAGATCGGAATCCTTGTGCCTCGCTGGTAGAAATGTAAAATGGTGTGGCCACTGTGGACAATAGTGTGGTATTGCCAAATAAATTAAACAGAGAATTGCCATATGATTCAGGATTCTACTTCCAAGATTCAAATAGCTATTTGTACCCCCATGTTCATGGCAGTTCTTCACAATAGCCAAAAGGTGGCAGCTACTCAACTGTCCATTGGCAGATGAATGGATAAACAAAGGGCAGTGTTTACATACAACGGAATATTATTCAGCCTTAAAGAGGAAGGACATTCTGATATATGCTATACAATGTGCACGAACCTTGAAAAGATTATGCTGACTGAAATGAGCCAGTCACACCATAAAAGGACAAATACTACATGATTCCACTTACATGAGGTACACAGAGTTGTCAGTTCATAGAGACAGCAGCGAGAATTGTGGTTGCCAGGGGCTAGGTGGGTAGGGAGGACTGAAGAGTTACTATTTAATGGATAATTTCAGTTTGGGAGATGAAAAGAGTTCTAGAGATGAATGGTGGTGCGGGCGGCACAGCGATATGAATGTATTTAATGTCACTGAACTGTGCACTCAACAATGGTTAAAATGGTAAGTCTTACGTTAAATATTTTTACCACAATAAAAAAGTGCTGTTTATTTGTTTATTTATTTATTTGACGGAGAGAGACACAGCGAGAGAGGAAACACAAGTAGGGTGAGTGGAAGAGGGAGAAGCAGGCTTCCCGCCGAGCAGGGAGCCCGACCCGGGGCTTGATCCCAGGACCCTGGGATCATGACCTAAGCCGAAGCAGACACTTAATGACTGAGCCACCCAGGCGCCCTGTAAAAGTGCTGTTTTAGAAATGTTGAGCAACGGCATCAGGGAAATCCAAATCAAAACCTCAATGAGATACCACCTCACAACGGTCAGAACGGCTAAAATTAACAAGTCAGGAAAGGACAGGTGTTGGTGGGGATGCGGAGAAAGGGGAACCCTCCTACACTGTTGGTGGGAATGCAGGCTGGTGCAGCCACTCTGGAAAACAGTAGGGAGGGTCCTCAAACAGTTGAAAATAGAGCTACCATACGATCCAGCAATTGCACTACTGGGTATTTACCACAAAGATACAAATGTAGGGATCCGAAGGGGTATGTGCACCCCGATGTTTATAGCAGCAATGTCCACAATAGCCAAACTGTGGAAAGACCCAAGATGTCCTTCGACAGATGAATGGATAAAGAAGAAGTGATACACACACACACACACACACACACACACACACACAATGGAATATTATGCAGCCATCAAAAGGAATGAGATCTTGCCATTTGCAACGACGTGGATGGAACTGGAGGGTGTTATGCTGAGTGAAATAACTCAATCAGAGAAAGACATGTATCATATGACCTCACTGATATGAGGAATTCTTAATCTCAGGAAACAAACTGAGGGTTGCTGGAGTGGGGGTGGGGTGGGAGGGACGGGGTGGCTGGGTGATAGACATTGGGGAGGGTATGTGCTATGGTGAGCGCTGTGAATTGTGCAAGACTGTTGAATCACAGATCTGTACCTCTGAAACAAATAATGCAATATATGTTAAGAAAAAAAAAAGAAGAAGATGGCAGGAAGGGAAGAATGAAGGGGGGGAAATCGGAGGGGGAGACGAACCGTGAGAGACAATGGACTCTGAAAAACAAACTGAGGGTTCTAGAGGGGAGGGGCTGGGGGGGATGGGTTAGCCTGGTGATGGGTATGAAAGAGGGCACGTTCTTCGTGGAGCACTGGGTATTATGTGCAATGAATCATGGAACATTACATCAAAAACTAATGATGTAATGTATGGTGATTAACATAACAATAAAAAATTAAGGGGGGAAAAAGAAATGTTGAGCAAATATTCATGACTGACTAAAGCAAATTTATTTGTTAAAATATGAAAAGAAGGAGGGGCGCCTTGCTGCCTCAGTTGGTGGAGCACGTGACTCTTGATCTTGGGGTTGTAAATTTGAGCCCCACGTTGACTGTAGAGATTACTTTAAAAAAATAATAAAATAATAAAAGAAGTGGAATGACTCAATTTTTAAAGCAAATTAAAAGAGAAAAATATATTGCTTCCTTTCAAAGAAGACATTGCACCAGAAATGGAATTGTCAAATAACTGAGTCAGACAACAGTTCTGTTTAATCTCTGACCATTTGCTATGGTGAAATGAATGTAGAAAGAAAGTAATGGGGAAAATTTGCTGACTGTTAAATTTTTCCTGTATATTCCCATTAACCTATCCCTTTCTTTTTCTTTTCTTTCTTTCTTTTTTTAATTTCCTTTTGTCACTTCAAATGTGCTCAGATATAAATAGCTTGTCCGTGGATGCAAATAACATAGCACTTTCCCCAAAGGCAGAATTTGTGCATATGGTAATTTAGAGAGACAAAAAAGAGACAATTTAGCTCTCTTGTGTAAATTGCCATGATTACCACGGATATGTTTCCTGGAATTAGGGACAGATAAGATTGAGATTATTACGAAATCCCTAGATTTGGCCTTATTGAATTAGCTTTATCTGTAAGGATCCACAATTGAGTTTATTATTTAGCCTAATTGGAGTACAGTTAACAAAAACCCCATAAAGTCTCACAAAAGTCTTTGTTTAGTGTGCACTAACTGCTACAATAATGATGGGCTGAACGGAAAAGAAATTTCGGCATTATAAAAATGTGGATTTATAATGTTAGAGCTTTCTAAAAATTAAAGATCCAGAAGACCAGAATGCAAATTGTGTATATGGATACTTTTAGTGTTGACTGCACCACAGAATAAACACTGCTTTAGAGATCATTGTCATGTTTCCTTTAGCTTCAAAACGAATTGATAGAATGTGATACAGTCTTCCTGCCACAGGCAGCAGCAGAAAATACAGATAGTTTACACTGCTTGGGCTTCCAAAAAGAAGAGAAAATACCAAAAGATTAATGGTTAACTCAGCTTTAAAATTTGAATATTGCCCCTTTCCTGAGCTTTTTTTTTAACCAAGCCCCAATCACCTAGTTCAAAAAAAAATCAGTCATGGAGAAGGGATTGAAGAAGGGGAATTGGGTGAGAACTGTTTTAAAGAGGGGAAATATGTTTTCTTGCTAGTGAAAAATCCACAGGTAATGAATTCATATTGCACAAAGTTTTATTTCAAAAAATGCATTGAAATTAGTTTCTTTTTTCCCCCAAGATTTTATTTATTTATTTGACAGAGAGAGACACAGCGAGAGAGAGGGAACACAAGCAGAGGGAGTGGGAGAGGGAGAAGCAGGCTTCCCGCTGAGCAGGGAGCCCAATTCGGGGCTGGATCCCAGGACCCTGGGATCATGACCTGAGCCAAAGGCAGACGCTTAACGATTGAGCCACCCAGGTGCCCCTGAAATTAGTTTCTAATGTATATTTGAAAACTCAGCTATATTCCCTTTGTTTTTATGTGTTTCTGAATTGATCTGCCACCTGCCTTGGTTGTAGGACACACCAAATTGCTTGGGTTGTCATATGTCCAATAGGCTTCCATCTTGAATTAGGGTCAAGCTGTTTTCTTGCCTAGCAGAGAAACCTTTGTGATTTTGTTCACATCTTTCCCCCTGTGAATCAAAACAAAAATTTGAAATCAAAATTCCTTTTAAGTGGTAAGGCTCTTTAAAATGAGAAGTACCCATGTTGTGGCAATACACACACACACACACACACACACACACACACACACGCGTGCGCGCGCGCATACATGGAATTTTAAAGACTCTCACTGTTTAAAAACAAAATCTGAAATAATATGTCCCTCTAGATTTTATTTGGCATTACTAACTATAGTCCTCTTTCCTTTATGGGCTATGGTCCCTGAATGTGCTGAACCCTCCTTGGAGAGCACGGTGGAAAACTCTGAGTGTCACTGCTCCTGTTATTGATGCTGATGGCAGAGTCTTCTAATTCTAACCCCTGCTGAGTCTTTAGAAACCTGGTAGATTGTTAACATGGTTAGCAGGAGTTCATGAACTCTGCTCTGTATAAATGCAAAATCCTGAGAACTTTGATATGGAATTGGTGTTCAAAGATTTCTCTTCATATTTCTTAAAATGTTTTAATAGTTTATATTTTAAAAAGACAAATTTATAGAAGCTTGTTGGGTTTTAGTATTATAGTTTCTACGGTATAAATATTGCATTTTCAAACATAATATGCTTAGAGAATTGTTATAAAACTCATTTTTTTGGCAATATGCTTATAACCTGCCCCTCAGCCATTTAAAAATAAATAGTGAATGGTTTTTCTATATGTTAATGGAGCAATTTAGAAATATTTAGTTATTTACCCCACGGAAACATACGGTAGCAATGCAGTGAAAATCAGTCATTTGGAAATGATTTGAACCTACAGTCGTTAAAGGGTGTATTTATTACTCTCATAAAATTAAGGAAATATCTAAAGGAACACTCATTACATTAGATTTACAGTTAAGATACCCAGTTGTGTGTGTTGTGGTTGTAAATCAAGTGTATTTTTCCAGAGGGTATTCGAGGATAGAGGCTAGAAAAATTTCCTGGTGGCCACTTTAACTTTTCTCTGCTTGTCAGAAATGAACTCAGCTAAATAAAGAAAAAGAGAGAAAGAGAGACAGGGGTACATAAAGATTGAGAGAGAGAGAGAGACTTGTGAAAGAAAATCTAAAGTGAGTGAGAAGCTGAGTTTTCTTTATCTCTAGTGCAAACTTCCTACCAACTAGATAGCATTTGCCTGTGGATTAATTTATTCAAGTGCTTTGTAAATATCTACTAAATACAGAGTACTGTGGGAAGGTTCTGTTGAGTCCTCAACTTTGTAAACAAGAAATAAGTTCTCTCTACGTAGAAAAAGTGCACTGAATCATTAAAGGGGTGGTCATCTATCCCTCTTTTCCTCCTTCTCTCTCTATGTCTCCTACCCCCTCTCTGTCCCTCTTTTAAGCTGAAGGAAAATATTCTGATCTTATTCCAAGTATGGGCTGATACATAGAGTAAGGCTCCATGGGCCTGAAGAGCTCTCTCTGGGAAAAAGGAGCACTTTCTGGAGTGAGAGCTCCAAGGAGTGAATTTGGGGACTAATCAGGGAGGGTGTGGGTGGCAGGGGCACATGAGGAATAGAATAGAGATGTGTCCAGAAAGCTAGGGAGCTGAGGAGCTCCAAGAAGGAAGGAGCAGTCCACAGTGCTGCCCACTGTAGGCAAGCCACTTAGAAGTGCTTTTCTCCAGGCTGCCCATAGAAGGGGCACTCTCTTAGAGGCTAGGAAGAAAGAGAAACTACTTATTGAGATGTTTCTTTCTCTCTCCTCCTTCTCTTACTTACTTGCTCTCTCCTACCCTTTCACTCCTTTTTTTAAAAAAATATCTTATTTAATTATTTGGGTGAGGGAGAGAGAGAGAGAACATGAGCAGCAGCGGGGGCATGGGGAGGGGCAGAGGGAGAGGAAGGCTCCCCACTGAGCAGGGAGCCCTGCACAGGGCTCCATCACAGGACCCAGGGATCATGACCTGAGCTGAAGGCACCCCCCCTTCACTCCTTTTTTAAAAAAGTCATGGTGGCTTCCTGAAATGAATTGGGGGTTCCTTCCATGCCCCCCAAAACAACTCATAGTACTTGCTTTGCTAGTTCAGAACCAACAAATGCTGGAATTTGAGCTATGACTCATTTTACTTTGAATACAGAATTTATTCTTCTCTAGGGTTTAGTTCAGACTTACTATACTGCTTCATATAAAGCCCAGGTTTCACTGTTGCATAGGAAGGGGGCACAGGCCTAGACCAGGGCTCAGGCTTTTCAGTGCTTTGGGGTCTCTGCCTAACTGCTGGATCAATATTTGAGAAGGAATCCAAGTATAACATCCTCTGATTAGGAGGGGCCAGGCATTCTTCTATTCTAATTCCCAGATTCCTCGAAACTTCCTGTATTGAAAATTGCTTTTTCTCTGATCAGCAGGAAACTCGGTCTTTTGGGATTCAGACAACCATGAAGGTTATCAACCCTTGCGACTGAACATCCCATTTACTCTAGGGGTTGGGAAATCTTTCCATCCGCGGTCACTGACCCACAGAAAATGAATAATGAAGTGAAGGGCCCAAAGTTCTAGTAGATGTGAAAGAAAGTTAAAAGAAGAAGAAATGTAGACTAAAAGCATCAAAGAGGGAGGAGAAGAAAGGTGCTAACACATTTTTTAAGCACCCGCTATGAGCCAGACACCTGCTGTGTATTTTATGCCCTCTTATTCCCTCCTTACAGCAACTCCACGAGGTGAGCATCCTTCTGTCTGTTTTACAGATGAGGAAGCCGGAGTTGAGGGATGTTAGTGAAACTACCAGAACCACACGGCTAATATATGATGCGCTGAGATTCAAACCCTGACGTCAGTTCCAAAGCCCCCATGTTCTCACCAAGCAAACAAAGAAGGTAGCAAGAGGACTAAAAAAAAAAAAAGAGAGAGAGAGAGAGAGAGATCTAAAAATGGATAAGAGAGAAAAAGGAGCATTTCTCGCCTTCTCCTCTTGTGTTCTCTGCAGCTCCAATTGCAAGGCTTTCAATCTTTTCCTTCCTTCTTGTCAGCTGTCAAATCTTCCCTGTTTGTTGTCCAAGAATCCCCACCCATCTGTCTTGTATCTCCTCTTACTGGTTCAGGCTGGAATTCACCTTTGCCAACATCTCCTGGTCCCTCTTTGAGGCTGCTGACTCAGAGGATCATGCACATGTCTGAAAGAGAATTCCCCCAGGAGGAGCCAGGGCATGCATCTTACCACAGGAACACACATTCCTGCTGTTTGCACAGCTGTATTTGTTGCTCTTAATGGTAGAGAAGGGAGGCTCAAAAGACACTTGGTTTTAGAAAACTTTTCATGGTCTAGCTAGAAGAAATTAAACTAAGGGCCAGAGGTTTCCCACTGCTTTTCTAGAGGCCAAGATTCTTTTCTTTTTGAATTCTCTCTTGTCAGCGAGGAAGCATTCTAGCAACTTACTATATAAATGTTACCATTTATTTTTGAGATTTGCCTGAAGGAAGTTTCTCCCTAAAGAAATTATTTTTTTTTCTTCCTCAAAAATCTTTGAGTTCTCTTTCTAAATGGAGTATTTATGGCTTTTCCTTGACCAGAACTAGGTCATTGTGTTCAGTGACCGCATCGCTCCCCAAAGCTGGACTCTCCTCTTCCTCTGCCTCTCTCAACAATCTGGGTCTGTTTTTCAATTTAAAGCAACTGTTCATGGAAATCCTGCCATGAAGGAAAATATTGTGAGTCAATACACTTTGGGCCAAGTCCAAGCCTCAAATAACGAAGTCGGTAGTACTTGTGCAAGAAGTAATTTGCCCCCTGATAGTAATAAATCTGTTATTTGTATGTCATGAATGTAAATGCCTAAATGTATTCCAAGGTCTTGCTTAAATTAGTGAAATGGATTTTCTGATGCATCCATAACTAATTTTGTGACTATTTATAGAATTATTTTTCCTTAAATCTTAAGTACTAGTGAGTATGCTTTATTTAAGTACTAAAATAGGGAAGGGAGATTCATTTGTAGTAAATGTAGAGGCTTGTCAGTATTTCCTTGTGTTGTTTGAGTATTTATGCCTTATGGGGCAGAAGTGGTGATACCTCCCCTTAGGTAACTCAGGGGACAGACTGAGTGATTAATAGTGAAAATATTAGGTTATGTAGTAAAGGGATGGTAATACTGTGTTGACTAGAAAATTGTTGGCGTCCCCATGAAATGTTACTGCAAAGGTTCTTTTGAGAGAGGTGACCTGTTTATGTGCTGTCTCCAAACTAAATGGATCCAAATCAGATTCTGTGAAGTATAAAGAACATTAAAAATTATATTTGGACCAAAGCCCCTTCTCCTTTCCACAGAAATTATAATTTTGATCAAATCAGTGCTGAAAAATATTACTTTTTCTTCCGAGCTATGGTGTGTCTAGAAATGGTTTGTGACAGAAAGTCTTTTTATAGCTTTGCTTTCAACACGCATTTATGTTTTAATGATACATTCTTCTCCAGTAAAAATGTAATTGTAACACACAGAAAATCAACACATTTTAAGCTTTCTGAGTATATTTAAACTGTCAACAATGTGCTGTCTGACATACAACATTGCTCTGCTTCCGCCTTTAATGGCTAAGTTGTTTTCTAAAGACAGTCTAATGACACAAGACTCCTAAATCCTGTTGGACCATGTGAACTAAGAATGACCTGAGTGGATAGGGATGCTTTGACCATCTGTCATTGATAGCCATATTGATCTGGAGATGGTGGCTGAAGGCACTGTGTACTGAGGACATGGCAGTTTGCTGAGGTGTTGATAACCATCACTGATACCTTTGTGATGAGCCTGATTTCTCATTGTGTGTTCCCCAGCTATGGAACCCTTGGGCAGTAAGTAACCTGGTTTTAAAAGTACTCTTCTGGGTCAAAAGGGTACATCAGTCCTCATACATTATTCTCCTAGGTCACCCTTTAGCATGTCTCAGTAAAGTACAAAAAAGAGCTTCTTTTTAAGTTTTTATTTTGAAAGATTTAAAAGCATACAGGAATTTACACTCTCCTAGATTCACAAATTTTTAATAATTTGCCGTATTGCCTTTATCTACTTATCTGTCTGAACCATTTCAAATACAGTTTCAGAGGGGTGCCTGGCTGGCTCAGTCAGGTGGAGCACGAGACTCTTGATCTCAGGGTTGTAAGTTTGAGCCCCATGTTGGGTGTAGAGATTACTTAAGACTAAATAAAGTTTCAGATATCATGACAGTTCAACCCCAAATACTTCAACAAACACTTCCTAAAAGTAAGGAAATTTTCCCACCTATCCACAATACTAGTATTATATCTAAGAAAATTAATAATAATTCCCAAATATCAGCTAATAAACTATCCATATTCAAATTACCTCATTTGTTCCCCCAAATGCTTATAATGTTTTTTAAAACTAGGATCCATTCATGATTAATGTATTATATCTGTTTCTTAAGTCAAAAGAATTCCTTTTTAATGTTCAAAAAGCATGGCAAAAGCGAAGAGAGATGTACTGGTGTGAGGTTCTATTATAGGTAGAAATAGATAATTAAAGTGTTTTATTCACACACGTTCTACCCCCTAAAGTCTAAAGCAATTTAGATTCTAGCTGGTGAAATTCTTACCAAGTTTAAGTGTTAGACTAAGGCTCTGTGACCACTCTCTCAGGAGAGAATGATTTTTCTTTTGGGGACAAGCCTCTTTTTCAATCTGTGCATTGTGACAAGAAGTTATTCTTGAAATTCTGCCTTTATATAGGTTTTTAAAAATCTATTTTTGACAAGTAAAAATGATGTTTAAGGTATACAACATGATGTTTTTATGTATGTATACGTGGTGAAATGATTATCGTAATCAAACTAATATATCTGTAGTCTTCCATAGTTAACTTTTTTTTTTCCATGAGAACACTTGAGATCTACTCTCATAGTAAATTCAAGCATACAATACCCATATCAGTTATAAGATGAATAATATCTGGGGACCTAATGTATATGGCAAGATGACTACAGTTAATAATAATGTATTGTATGCTTGAAATTTGCTGAGAGAATAGATCTTAAGTGTCAGGGAAAATTGAATGGCCACATTGGTGCAATGAAAACATTATGAATATGGTAAAAAGTCATAGTTGTGAGTGACAGATTATTTCAAAGGTAGTATTTGTACTAAAGTTAATACATAATGAGTTTATTTTATCTTTTTTTAAGATTTTATTTTATTTATTTATTTATTAGGATTTTATTTATTTATTTTTAAAAAATATTTTATTTATTTATTTGAGAGAGAGAGACACAGCGAGAGAGGGAACACAAGCAGGGGGAGGGGGAGTGGGATTAGCCAACTGAGCCACCCAGGCATCCCAGATTTTATTTTATTTTTTTAAGTAATCTCTACACCCAACATGGGGCTCAAACTCACAACCCCAAGATCAAGAGTCTCATGGTCCACCACCTAGGCCAGCAAGGTGCCTCAGTACATAGTGAGTTTAGTCAGTATGGTTGTGGCAGCAGGCTCATTTGGATTAATATAGTAAGCAAGTGATGGCAAGTATATTAGAATTAGAGCATGTAGTAATTAACACAAATGTGATAAAATTCATTCTCTATGTATGGGAGTGACCTTTGTTTGTCATCCGTGGTCTTCCTGTGGTTTCATAAAGATGTTTCTCAGTAAATAACACTCAATGCTATTGTCTTATATATTAAAGAGTCCAGTAGAGTGCTGGATGTTTACATAGTGAGCATTCTATAAATGTTAATTGTTGATGATATACAGGCATCCCTTCACCCTTTTTTTCTTTTTAAGATTTTATTTATTTATTTGAAAGAGAGAGACACAGCGAGAGAGAGGGAACACAAGCAGGGGGAGGGGGTAAGGGAGAAGTGGGCTTCCCCCTGAGCAGGGAGCCTGATGTGGGGCTCGATCCCAGGACCCCGGATCATGACCTGAGCCGAAGGCAGACGCTTAACAACTGAGCCACCCAGGTGCCCCATCCCTTCACCCTTTGATGTAATTTCTAGATCACAAAAGAAGGCAACAGGATTGAAGAATTAGGTGATGTACAAGGGAAATAAACATTAAAGGGACCCAGGAAGATAATGTAATTTTTCAATGGTTACAGTAATTCACATTGGAATTCAAAAACATTTGCATTTATTAATATACTTTATTCAGCATATGTTTGTTAAGAATTTTTGATGTGCCAGGCCCTGCGTAGAGGCATTACATTTAAAAAAATTTTATATGGAAAAATTCAAACACACATGAAAGTAGAGAGAATAATATAATGGATCCCTGTGTACCCTTCATTCAGCTTCACTCCATCATAATATTTTGCCAATCTGGATTCACCTATCCTTTTCACTATTTGGGAGGGGTGGTGATGAAGTATTTTAGAGCAAGTCCCAGATATTAGTATTTCTATTAATTCTAATATTCTAATATCAGAATTTCACCAGCTAGAATCTAAATAAATCTAAATGTAGGGACATTTATATATAAATACTTCTGTGAATTAGATTTTGCATTAGACTGTGAAGTTTTATGAAGACTATGAAGTTTGGATTTCTAGAACATTTTGACTAAAGATAGATTAGTAACTTTAAAAGATTCAGACCTGGGGTACCTGGCTGACTCAGTTGGTAGAGAATGTGACTTGATCTCAGGGTTGCAAGTTCAGTCCCCACTTTGGGTATAGAGATTACTGAAAAATAAAATCTTTAAAAAAATAAATAAAAGACCTGGGGCGCCTGGGTGTCTCAGTTGGTTAAGCGACTGCCTTCAGCTCAGGTCATGATCCCAGGATCCTGGGATCGAGCCCTGCATTGGGCTCCCTGCTTGACTGGAAGCCTGCTTCTCGCTCTCCCACTCCCCCTGCTTGTGTTCCCTCTCACACTGTCTCTCTCTCTCTCTCTCTGTCAATTAAGTAAATAAATAAAATCTTTAAAAAAATAAATAAATAAAAGACCCAAACCCTACAAATAGTGCTTTATCATTGACCCATATTCATTTAATAAAAATAGTTGGTCCAGGGCGCCTGGGTGACTCAGTTGGTTAAGCGAGTGCCTTCAGCTCAGGTCATGATCCTGGAGTCCCAGGATCGAGTCCCGCATCGGGCTCCCTGCTCTGCAGGGAGTCTGCTTCTCCCTCTGACCCTCCCCCCTTTCATGTGCTCTCTCTCTCTCTCTCTCATTCTCTCTCTCAAATGAATAAATAAAATCTTTAAAAAAAAAAAAGTTGGTTCAGGGGCGCCTGAGTGGCTCAGTCGGTTAGGCATCCAATTCTTGATTTCAGCTCGGATCATGATCGTGGGGTCATGGGGTCGAGCTGGGCATTGGGCTCTGCATTCAGTGGGGAATCTGCTTGAGATGCTCTCTTTTCCTCTCCCTCTGCCCCTCCCCCAACTAGAGCATGCATGCACAGTCTTTCTCTCTCTCTCTCAAATAAGTAAATAAATGAACTATTTAATCAAGATAGTTGGTCCATAACAAGGTTGAATAGTTTGGAATAGTATTATATGTATTATATATATATATATATATACACTATATATAGAGCATGTGTGTGTGTGTGTGTGTGTGTGTGTGTGTGTGTATAGTATTATATGTTTCCCTGAGGTATAAAATGATGAAATGTTAATAATAAGCATTTTCATAGAACTTGGATTACAAAGTATCCATCAATATATTATTTTAAATAGTAGTAGGTTATGGTTTTTATGAGGATATGTGTGTGTGTGTGTGTGTGTGTGTGTATGTGTGTGAAGGGAACAGCATTAAATTTAAGACACACACACACATATGGAATGGGGAAACAGTCCATAGGTCTTTTAATCACATAATATTCTTTGTGAACTCTAGGAATAATAATAATGCAGAATTCCTATACAATTTATCACTTTATGATGAACGTATGAGCCTGAAATAAAATCAAGAATGGTTTGATTGGAGGCAATCAGGAAAAGACAATGAAGCAGAGACTCAAGCAAGATTCAACTCAATTAGGTGACTTTTAAGGGTAAAGGTAGAAGAAGAGGGCCCTGTTTGCTCATCCTCTGATGTGCTTCCATCATGTCCTGGGACGAGCCCATGGACGGGTTCACTGCACTGTCATACTTGCATGCAAAACCTATTTCTAGGTTTGCATTGCTCCTTGAATTCTCCCTCATTTTTTTTTAAGTTTTTATATTTAAGTGATCTTTATACCCAATGTGGGGCCTGAACTCACAACCCTGAAATCAAGAGTTGCATGCTCCACCAACTGAGCCAGCCAGGTGCCCCTCTAAGCCCTTATTTTATAATAGAATCATATAATATATTATCAAGCAGAAAAGACCCGAGAAAACATGTGGTCTAACTGACTCACTTGTTTTAGAGAAAGAATACCAAGGCCCAAGTTTCAGTGACTTGCAAGCCTGCAAAGTTAGGACTATAATCCAGGTTTTCTGATTTTCTGATTTTCTGCTTTCTACTTGTAGAAAGTAGCATCTCTGTATAGTTTCATATTCAGAGGTAGTTCAGTCTTAAGGTAAATGAGATAACTCTCTGGGGCCTCAAATGTGTAAAGAGTTTTCTAGACCAGCACTTCAAAATGAGTAGAATGAACATTCCACCTGGCCTAATGTGAGGGACAGAATATTCCATCATTTCAAGTAATGGTGCGGCTCACTTGTGGTACTGATGTCTTTATAAATGTGCATATAATTTCAGACTTTTTAGGGAGGCAGGCTGACTTACTTTACTGTAAGAAGGGTTTGCACAACTGCACTTTTATGCAACACTGACTATTGCATGGACCAAGCAGTGTGTAAGTGAATTTAGCTAGCAGAATGCTAGGACACACACACACACACACACACACACACACACACACACACACACACACGGAGAGAGAGCACATGTGCGTGCAAGAGCAAGAGCGAACAAGCTCTATAATAAAGATGTTAACTACCAGTGATTCTGTCTATCTGGGAGAGTCAGGAAAGGGAGTGCCATGGACCTGACATTGGAGCTGAGTCTTGAAAGAAGTATTTTGCCACGAATATGTGGAGAAGAGTATTCCAGGAAGAGGAAAGAGCATGTGCAAAGACATATTTTGTTCAGAAAGCGAATCCTTCGACGCTAAGAACATCAGTTGGTTTGGGGCACTCTTAGAGTTTGGATCTGTTCTAGATGGAATAGTGCATACCTATCACTAAGACCCCTCTTCCTCATCATATCAGCCTGCCCAGCATTCTTTCCTACACTTCCTGCTTGGTTTTCTAAAAGAACAGATGGGGAGTCTTGGGTAGCTCTCAACCAACAAGCATCTTGACATTCCTTCAAGTTGGTGTCAGTTGGATGGTGTTCAAATCCATATTCATTGTCTTGTCCCTTTGCAGTCAATCTACCACAGTGGTTTTCATGTATTATGGGTAGAACATAGAGGTAGTCTAAATAGAATTTTCTTCACAACTACTAAGAATTCTAAAAAAAAAAAAAGTCCAATAACATTATTATAGTTTTCAGCATTCTTACAAGTTATCATATAGTGTCACGGTTAAGAGCATTGGAATCTGGGGTGCCTGGGTGGCTCAGTTGGTTAAGTGTCTGCCTTTGGCTCAGGTTGTGATCCCAAGGTCCTGGGATCGAGCCCTGCATCGGGCTCCCCCCCGCTCTGCGGGAAGCCTGCTTCTCCCTCTCCCCCTCCCACTGCTTGCGTTCCCTCTCTCACTGTCTCTCTCTCTGTCAAATAAATAAATAAAATCTTAAAAAAAAAAAAGAGCATTGGAATCAGACTTTGTTGTGCAACCTGATTGTTATTTACTAGATTTATGACACTGTTTGGGATATTTACTTAAAATCTATGAGTTTGTTTCTTCAAGTAAAGCATTCAGTTCAGTGACCAGCATATTGTTATCTCCCCCCGCCCCCGCTCCCCCGCCCCCCCCCAGAAAAGTGGCTTTTCTGGACTATTCTTAGAGGGCCCAAGTGAGATTAGGAAGAAAGAGAAAAGCCGCACACTATGGTATTCATTTGCATGTGAACTGTTCTGTGAATATTTCTGAAGACATTTCTTTTCTGATTTTCAGCTGACTTTGAGCAGTTTAAGGTTAAGGACTGTTTTTTCTTCTGTTTGTTTTCTTTCTAGAGCAGTAGGACTGACTGTACAAAGGAGTGAGCCATATAAATATTTTTGATTAGCTGATATCCTGGACTTCCCAGGGCATCCTGGTTGTGACTCTGACCTTTGCTCTCCCACTGGAGCTATACTGGTACAAATTTAATCTATGGCAGCAGCTGCTTTAGAATTCAACCACGTGCAAATCCTGAGGCTTTGGAGGATGACATTCAGATATTTGTGTATGTGTGTGTGTGCTTGTATATATGCAGGTATTTACACACATATATACACATACACACAGATACTATGTATAGTATATACATAGTACGTGTTGTATGTATGTACTGCAGAGTTAGAACTATAACCCAGGTTTTCTGATTTTCTTCTTCATCATGTAGCCTCTCCATATAGTATATGTACACTATACATATAGTATGTGTTGTATGTCTATGTGTGTATACACACACACACACACACACACTTAGAATTTCCTACATATATAGGATGAGTTTAGCATTGCTGTTAGGTTAGGGAGAAAAATGCTGAAATCTTTGTCTTTTGCCTAAGCCATGGAGGGAGGGCTTTGTACCTATTAAAATGTCATTTTTTCTGTTCAGTAAGATATCTTAAAAGTTCCACGTTTATGTTTCTTACTCTAATATTCAGTGCCCAAATAAAATATTTTCTCTATTAGCGGCGCCTGGGTGGCTCGGTTGGTTAAGCGACTGCCTTCGGCTCAGGTCATGATCCTGGAGTCCTGGGATGGAGTCCCACATCAGGCTCCCTGCTCAGCAGGGAGTCTGCTTCTCCCTCTGACCCTCTCCCCCCTCATACTCTCTATCTATCTCATTCTCTCTCTCAAATAAATAAATAAAATCTTTTAAAAAAATGGTTTTAAAATATTTTCTCTATTAAATAATCCCCTTTATTTCTATAGGGCTTTGAAATTTACAGATCTTTTTAATATTCTTTATCTGGCATAGGTAATAAATTCTTGCTGATGAATCAACAGATGAATCCCATCGACTCCACAATACAGACCTATAAGATATGCAGAACAAGTATTAATATTAAATATAATTATTCCCATTTCACACAAGAGGAAAGTGAGAGCTATTGAGTTAAACCGTCTCGTTCAGAGTCCTACAACTAATAAATGGCACAGCCAGGACTCAGCTTCAATCTTCTGGTTCCCAAATCAGTGCACTTGCTACTACTACCTCTGATCACAGGAAAGACATTAAAAAAACTCCAGTACTGGGGCGCCTGGGTGGCTCAGTCGTTAAGTGTCTGCCTTCGGCTCGGGTCGTGATCCCGGGGTCCTGGGATCGAGCCTCACTTTGGGCTCCCTGCTCCGTGGGGAAGCCTGCTTCTCCCTCTCCTACTCCCCCTGCTTGTGTTCCCTCTTTCGCTATGTCTCTCTCTGTCAAATAAATAAATAAAATCTTTAAAAAAAAAAAACTCCAGTACTTAGGGAGAGATCATATTACTGCAATTAATTCTCCTGCTCTCACACCAGATAACTGGTGGTTCTAATTATGGCTTACTTGTATATCTCCTCTGTATTAAAACCTTAAGACTCAATTTAGTCCTAACTGTGAAATATTTCCTGCCCTAAGAAATACTGTAAGAATGGAACACAGTTATTGATCAAATCCAATATCTACCAAAGAGTACATTTGGTATGTATTAAATCTAATATCCAGATACATTAGTATACGTGCTACCTTCTTAACTAACATTTGTCTCTCATACTTCACTGAAATTACTAGTGAAACTATGACTAATAAAATTGGTTTAGAACCAAAATTCAATAAAAGCAAAGTTAATTATGTGTTTGTAAGAGAATAAGCATACAGTTAGATCAATATGCAAATTGTGACCTTCAGTGGTCTTTTCTGTCTTCTTTTAAGCCCTTAGTCTTGCAAAGATTAATTTACTACCTAGAACTTCATTTTATGAAGCCACTAGGACTTAGATTACTAGATTTTTAATTGTTTACATATCAATATGTATGTATATCTGTGTCTCAATCTTTATATCTTTGTGCAGGAAGCCTGTTCTAACAGAAGAAACAGTGCATGAGGCAAATAAATATGTTCAGCATCATGTTAACAAAAGAAGAGACCAATTTAGAAAATTAAGTTCACATCAGCATTTTCTAGGTGCCATCGTTTGACACCATGGTTGACACGATGGGAAGTTCAAAGTTAAAGAAGACATTTTAAGAGTTTACAGTTTAGTGGAAGAAATAGTCATGTTCACAAATAACTAAAATACAACTAGTGTTTGTTTTTAAAGAGAGACACAAACAAAAGCAACAGAATGGAAAACAGATGGAGAAATTTATTCTATACTTGGGAAGGCTTCACTGAGGAAATGGCATTTGATCAGATCTTGTGTCAGATTTTCACTAGAAGAAGTAGGAAGGCAGGGCTAGGTGGGAGAAATAAGAAGAGCAGAGGCACAGAGGACATAGGACAAGTATACCTGGGGAACAGTGAGTAGGAACCTCCATCCTATTCTCCAAACATATGACAAAACGAGATCTGTCCCTGCACCTTCAAATCCTGACATTGGGTTAGTTTGCACAATGGCTGGTAGATATATTCCTGAAAGTCATTCTTGTGTTGGGAACAGCTGGTCATAATTTACTTCTTCCTGGAAGTAACTGCACACCACATAACTATCTCACTAAGCCCAGTCTAAATGTGTACCAACTTACCTTCCACTTGGACTTCAAAATGTTTGTGGGTACTTTAAGATGCCTGCTTAAGAGAGAAATTGTGGTGGAAGGAAAGTCAGAATCAAAGAGACAGTGGTTTCAGCTTATTAAGGATAAATGTATTTTATTTTTGCAAATTTTACAAAAACATATGACTGTGTAAATACATTGCCAGAAGCTTGTTTCATCAATGTTATGGTAAATTAACTTGCTCATGACCCTGATGTTAATTCCCTTTCTATAAATTCATGAAGTGCTTTTTCCTGAAGTGCTCTTTAAACACCTGATGTTTCTGAAGATCTTAGAGTACGCTTGTAAACAAAACCATCTGAGCCTATAGGTGATATGCAAGAATAAAGTAGGCAGTGAACTCTTAGCTGTCTGTTTGCACTCAAGCTACTAAAAGGTTTCGTCTGAACCAGTGTAGAAGACTACTTATTTATATTCTTATTAAGAATGTGCTACATATGAGAGAAAGGGGGGTGCTGTTTCTGTTGCATTTTGTTTATTCTTAGACAGTCTGAAAAGTTGAAATAGCTTGTTTCATTCCCAGATAACTTCTTTTTCTTGGCTCCCTTCCTCAGTTTAGCTTTCTTCATTATTTTCTTTTTAAACAAAGGAAAAGTTACATTTTTTTTAAAGTTAAGATTCTAAGGTCATTTTTCTTTCAATGCCAATTATGTAATACAGAATAAAGAACTTCTGTCTTTAAGGCTATCAACTAACTGAGACCCTTTGTGTTATGAAGAAATGTTGCATTTTGGAAGAAACAAATTATTTTTGTGAACTTCCTGCTCGCTGACCAACACAGGCTTCCAACTAGAGTCCATTTAGGCCTCTTGTAGGGCTCTTCTCTATCCTTCTGTCTGTAGCCATCAAATGACTTATGCAAAGTCATCTGGGACAGTTAACATTGAAAAGAAATGAAAAGGAATTCACTAATTTCATAAACATTGATTGAACACTTATTTGAGGTAGGTGCTGTAGTTTCTGGAAATGCAGATATGAAGAAGGCAGTCTCTGCTATCAAGAAACTTAGACTCTATTAAATAGATAAACACAGTATTATAAGAGAAATCCTATTGAGAAAAGTGCAAAGCATGTAATAACTTTCCTTGCCTGGTGGCGATAGGGAAGGCTTCAATTGTGGTGGTATCATCAAAGCTGGGTCTGAAATGCTCCATGGGAGTTTGCAAAAACTATAGATAAGGCATTGTAGGTAAGAAATTCTAGGTAGGAGGAAGAACATGTGCTAAGACCCCTTTCCTGGAAAAGTGCCCCAGAAAGTGAGAAATGTGGCATAACAGGAACATGTGGTGTATTTGGGGGAATAGCTGGAGATACAATGGGGAAGTTATATTGATGCTGACTATAACTAAGAAGGTTCGAATTGATTGTGTGAAATAATACAGCATGAAAGGCAGAGAAAATATAAACTTGAAGATTATTTTTAAAGATTTGCTTGCACACGATCCATTCAGTTCTGATCCTCAGAACTAATATTTAGTCACTTAAACAATGTAAACTTTACATGATGCTTCTGGATTAAAACAAATAATTTCAGGGGCGCCTGGGTGGCTCAGTCATTTGGGCATCTGCCTTTGGCTCCAGTTGTAATCTTGGGGTCGTGGCTCCCTGCTCAGTGGGGAGTCTGCTTCTCCCTCTCCCTCCCGCTGCTCCTCCCTCCGCTGGTGCTTTCTCTCTCTCAAATAAAAAGCAAAGCAAAACAAAACAAATAATTTCATTCCATGCTTTGAGATTATCTGTAGTTATTACAATGTGAAACATATTGGCTGTAGCCTTTATAGACCCAAGAGAAAAAACACAACATTCTCATGTCTTCCTTTAGGTGAGAAGAGTAATTATGATTGTTACAGTAACAGGGAGCAAGCAGGGAGGTTTTGAAAAGGCAGTATATTTTGTTAAGGCAAAAAAATCTCACCCAATGACTTAATTCAAGTTCTCTATTAGATTGGATGCCATTTATTGATAGATCCAGTGAAATTGTACTTTAGCTTAGATAAAGGGTTGTTGTTGTTTTTTTTTTTTTAACCAGACAAATACTTATAAGGAGGTACAAATTACTAGTCTGAGAATTCTTTTTTTTTTTTTTAAAGATTTTTATTTATTTGTTAGAGAGAGAGAGCACAAGCAGGGGGAGCTCCAGGCAGAGGGAGAAGCATGCTCTCCGCTGAGCAAGGAGCCCAATGGCAGGACTCAATCCCAGGACCCTGAGATCATGAACTGAGCTGAAGGCAGGGGTTTAACTGACTGAGCCGCCCAGGTGTCCCTAGTCTGAGAATTCTTAAACTGGTCCTGTTTTCTCCCAAGCTGCGTAGTGAATATGCAACATGGAGAGTAAAATGAGTAAAAGACACTAAAATAGTTTTTACTAAGTACTGTAAGGGGTTACTAATTATCAGTAAGTGGGAAATGGATCAGTAGCCTTTCTGTATTCATGAAAACTCTGAAAGTTGTAAAACAAAAATGTCATTGCTTTTCTCTTATTAAAAGAAAATAAACATTTACACCGAACCTCACGTTTTCCTTAAGCCAATTCTTTTTTTTTTTTTTTTTGGTTTCAAGTTTTTATTTAAATCCTAGTTAGTTAACATATAGGGTAATATTGGTTTCAGGAGTAGAATTTAGTGATTTAGAACTTACATATAACACCCGGTGCTCATCCCAACAAGTGCCCTCCTTAATACCCATCACGCATTTAGCCCATCACCCACCCACCTCCTCCATCAACCCTCAGTTTGTTCTCTATAGTTAAGAGTCTTCCTTAAGCCCTATTAAAATAAACTTGTAAGAATTTTAGCTGTCACCTTTTATCACCAGTCTTATTAGGCATAAAAGTACTTGTCTAAATAGTATTCCTGACTGCTTATTCTGGGCATGCTTGGTGCTATGGAGGGTTCCTTAAACTATACTCAAATAAAAATTAACTAATAAACACTAGAAAACAAGTCACAAGATGATCCATGATTATGTGCCAAAGATGGGGACAGACATATGTGGTAGGATCCACAGGATGATTCCCAAAGATGAGTGTTAATATTATTTACATAAGTGACATATTTTACATAAATGATATCAAAAGGTGTATGTCATTCTGTAATTTGTTTTTTGACTCAGCAGTATGTCTTAGAGATCGTTCCATGTTAATGCGTAAAAATATTTATGTTAATCCAAAGTTGCATAGTACTTCTGGATATGTATATACCATAGTCTGTTTAGCTATCCTCCTATGTTGGTTAGCATTTAGATCATTTCTAATATGTAAATGAACTTGAATAGGTCTGGAGCATACAGTGGGTGGAAATAAATTTTACCTTTATCTGTTATATTTATTATTTTTATTATTTTTTTAAGATTTTATTTATTTATTTGTCAAAGAGAGAGAGAGCATGAGCAGGGGGAGTGGCAGGCAGTGGGAGAAGCAGTCTCCCCCCTGAGCAAGGAGCCCAATGCAGGACTTGATCCCAGGACCCTGGTTTCATGACCCGAGCTGAACAGGTGCTTAACTGACTGAGCCACCCAGGTGTCCCTATCTGTTATGTTTAATTTTTAAAATAAGGAGGATATATTAATGTACTATTTGTAAAATTAAACTTTTAAAATTTTTTGAAAAGATTTATTTATTTGTTTTTATTTATTTATTTCGAGAGAGGGAGAGAGAGAATGAGAGCACATGAGTGCAGGGAAGGGCAGAGAGAGAGGCAGACAGAATCTCAAGCAGACTCCCTGATGAATGTGGAGCTAGTTGTGGGGGTCAATCCCAGGACCCTGAGATCATGACCTGAGCCGAAATCAAGAGTCGGGAGCTTAAACTAACTGAGCCACCCAGGCGCCCCTAAAATTTTAAAGTTTTAATAACATTTTTTGGGGGGCAACCATTTAATATTTGCCCCCACACCCATCATCCCTATGACATGCTGGTCTACTGGCCCTACCTCTGATATGTATAGCCAATCAGCCAGCTTGGAGGGGTGTCTCAGCTTTCCACTGGGCACTGGTATGCACTGGAATTGAAGCTATCCCTAAATTCTAGTCCCTTCTCCTGAAGCTTTGATTCCCATGGCTCCTTGCTGTCAGCCTCTGCTGCCTCCACAAACAGAGGAGGCGATATGTATTTCAATTCTCAATGTGGTTGGTTTTCTGAGAAGTAAATCTTGGTTTAATACTGTCATAAGGTTATTTTATTTTAAGATTTATTTATTTATTTGAGAGAGAGAGAGAAAGAGAGTACATGCAAGCTGGGGTGAAGGGCAGAGGGAGAGGGAGAGAGAGAGAGAGAATCTCCAGCAGATTCCCTGCTGAGCCCAGCACCTGATGCAGGGCTCTATCTCACAACCCTGAGATCACGACCAGAGCAGAAATCAAGATTCCCATGCTAAACCCACTGAGCCACCTATGTGCCCTTGTCATATTGTTATTTTAGGTTGAGCTTTCTATTTCATCTCCTTTAAAAAAAAAAAAAAACTAAACTAGAAGGTAGTTCTTGTTTTATAAATTTTTAAGTTTTCTTTTTTAATTTTAATTTTATTTTTAAAGATTTTACCTATTTATTTGACAGAGAGAGACACAGTGAAAGAGGGAACACAAGCAGGGGGAGCGGGAGAAGGAGAATCAGGCTTCCCGCGGAGCAGGGAGTCCGATGCGGGGCTGGATCCCAGGACCCTGGGATCATGACCTGAGCTGAAGGCAGACGCTTAACGACTGAGCCACCCAGATGCCCCAATAAATTTTTTCATTTTCAACATAAATTTTATCTTTGATGCTTTTCATTTAGAAAATTTTGGTCTTTATTCTGTGTGGGCACCTGGCTGGCTCAGTCAGTAGAGTATGTGACTCTTGATCTCAGGGTTGTGTTTGAGCCCCACGTTGGGTGTAGAGATTTCTTAAAAATAAAATCTTTAAAAAAAATAAAGTATTCTATGAATTTGATTTAGTATAAGTCTATGTTTAATAGCATACTAAGGAAAGAACATTACCAACACTATAAATGCTAAATATTAGACTTGCAATTAAATCTTTTGGGATTTTTTTTTTTACACTGTATTTTCAAAGTCGTCTATTTTCTTGTGAGGTAAAGATACAAAGAAACTGAAAGTAGTCTACTCAAACAAATTAAGCACATATAAATGTCTCCGGGTTTGTCTGAGATTTTTTTTTCAGAAAAAAAAATTGTAATTCTGTTGTAATCTTTGTTAAAAAGAAACAACAGTCAGTTCCTTTCATCTCCATTTCACTTTAGTAAGTTGAGATTAGCTAATAAAATTTGGAGTATTTTTCCAAGTACAAGATAAAATACTTGGTGTCTATAAATGGGATTTTAGAACAATGCCATTTAAACATTGACTTGTAGATTGTGATGAGCACTGAGTGATGTATGGAAGTGTTGAATCATTATATTGCACACCTGAAACTAATATCACACTGTATGTTAACTAACTGGAATTAAATAAAAACTTAAAAAAATGAAAAATAAAAGTAAAAATTGCCTTTAGAGGATTTCTAAAAACTCAATTCTATTTACACAATAAATATTTGTATATTTGAGGCAGAAGTTTAGCAGATGATTTTTTAAAGGAATTTATTTAAGAGGATAATTTCCGCCGCTCCTTGCAGTTTTAAGAGTTGTTTTGGAAATGCCCAAGTCACCCTACAGTGATAGAATATCATAAACATTGCTAAAGGTCAAGCTGTAGTAATCCTGACAGTTTACTCCAGAGCTCTGCATTTGGTGTCTTTATCCATAATGAGAGCGCATTGTGAAAGACTTTTGGTATTTGAAAAATATCCCTTTCCAATTTATGGTTGTGGGAGCTTGAAGGAAATGCATTTATAACTTTTACATTTCTTAGCAGGATAAATTTCATCTCTTGCCTTCTCATTGTGTGTATAGATGAAATAAAGAAGCAGGTAGAAAGGAGGGTACATGCATTAACTAACCTAGCAGAGAAATACATGGTCATTGAAATCTAAAAGGCAGGGAGGTTTCGATCTTTGGGCTCACCTATAATTTGTGCACCATAAATGTAGAAGGCAGTCAGCGGGGACTTTTTAATGACAGTGCTGTCTATAACAGTATCATCAAGCACGACATTGGCATAAATCATTGGCACTTTGCAAAGTGTCACTTCTGTCAACCTTCTAGTGATGTGATCTTTAGTCTTTCAAATCCATAGACTGGCATTTGGATCAGCTAAGCATCTTACATCCTGTCTTGCATATTAAAGCTGTTTCAGCCAATATTGAAATGCTGAAGTAATGCTTGTTCTAAAATATTTGTAAGCAACTGACCTAATAACGAAGCTTTGCTCTTGGTACAGCTTGCAGAGTTTCCTGTTTGCAAATGCAAATGAAGCTGTTACCCATTTTAGGAAGTTCCCAGGAAAAAAAGATAATGAAGTAGTGGTGATTTTTATATCACTTCAAAGGACTTTTATTAATAAAGCTTTTATTTTAAGTTCAAAGGCGGCTTTACTTTTGATTTAAGTTTACATTACCAAAGAAACGGCTTGTTAAAGTGGTTGATGTGCAGTTGGATGAATTTTATAAAAACAATAATAATAACATTGATAAATGTAATAAATTACCCTTGCCTAGATGAAATAAAATTAATCCACATCTGTACATAATAAGAGGGAAAATTTGTATGCTCTACTCCAGCGTAATTTGAATGAATGCTTGTAGTCAACAGGATCGCTATTTGCATCTATGGAGCTCAAGTCCTATAGAACTTGTGCTGATGTTTAGGGATAATGAAGTGAAACTGAAAAATATCTTGAGAGGCATAAAGCTCATTCATACCTCCTTATTAAGTTTTCATCATCATTTTCTCCCTAACTTTATGTTCTGAGTACAAAGTATTGAGAAGACTGAATCTTGGGTAGTAAAACTTTAGTAATACTACATCAGCTCATGGCTTGGGTTTGCCACATCACTGTTATTTCATTTTAAATTCTTTCAGATATAAGTATTTATCACCTCAGGAAGAGACCTTAGGAACTGTAAAACCTGCTCCCTGTCTTGCCAGAGGTTATGTTCTTTTCACCCACCATTACTTCTCACTCACTGGTTTCGCACTCCAGGAATCTAAGAGCCATTCAAGCCTCTGTGATGAGTTTACATGTCTCAGTGTCCTTGGAACAGTCAAATCCCCCTTTGTCCAGCTCCCCAAGATCCCAAGGCGAGCAGAGGAAAGGTCCTATATGAAACCTCCAGGGAGGCTGCATACAAGAGCTGTAATGTAAGATCTGCTATTTCAACCCAAAATAACAGAGCTTCCAAACTTCTCCAGATTCTCAGAGTGTTGCTAAGACAGCCGGAATCCAGTTGACCCAGTAACACGAGAAAGACCTAGAATGAGAGGCTGTGGCATTCCCTGGGCTCCACCGAATTTCTAGAGGACCTTTGCAATAAATATACCTTCAAGATGCTACAAGACTCTTAGAAAGACAAGACATGGTCTCAAAAGCTACTAACTGTTTCTGTTTTTCTACCTGCCTATTTGTGGCATCTTCCCACTTGAGTCTTGGCTGCCTGCCTCTAGAGTGGCTGACTGATCACTAGGAGAAGCTACAAAATGTTGGTTCCTCTGCTTGTAACTTTTGTTTGTTTTCTTAAAATGTGTAGACCTATAGCTTTGTTCAGAGCAAATCCTGGCTTTAAAGGAAACAATCAAACCACTCTTTTCCAAAGCTAAGTTTGGCAGAATAGTTTTTTTGGACAAGGCACTAGGCTCCCAGTTTTAGCTTCTACTCTGTCAGGAACCCTGTGCATAATTAAAATGGAGAGAAGGTCTAGCAACAGAAAATAGTGTTGCGAGCAAAACAGACCCTTGGTCTTCCCCCGGCCCCATGACCGACCTTCTTTGAGCTCTCATACAAACAGCTCTGTTTCAACCTGCCAGTTAGAAACTGGGAATGATTATTCATTTATTGTGGAAGGTGCTTATAAAAGAGTGTTCTAAAAACTCCAAGTAAAAACATCCTCAACAATCCTCTGCTTTTGCCCAGGCGTAATTGTGCATCAAACTAGAAATAGTTCTACAGAGGTGGCTTACTGTGTAGACCTGATCGCCCCAGATTCATCCCCACCCTTTCCCTTTGGCCGGCATTACAGGAGGGCAGACGTCTGCATTGACTTCAAAAAAAAAAAAAAAAAAAGAAATGCAGGCTGCATTTCTCTGGCTTCTGAACAGAAGTGGGAGGCCGAACGGGCAAGAGGAAGGAAGAAGCCACTGTATTTCTCTCTTCCCCTCTGCCTCTGGCAGCGATTCTCTCCCGCTGTGGTTCTAGTTGCTGGGAGGTGACCCCATTCCCAGGCTCCAGTAACCGCCTTCTCCCTTGGCCTTCTAGGTTAGGGGTGGTGATGCAGTGGCTTCCTGCATCTGCCTCTCTCAGGCTCCTCACTGTTCTCCAGCTTGTGTTTTAGCTCTTTTATCCCCGGGGCTACCAATTTCCTCTGTTTCAAAGACTTAGTAGCTTGTTGACCTGAGTAAACTCCAATTTGCATAGCTATAATATTAAGAATAATAATTTTACCTTATTCTTTTTCAAAAGGAGATAAGGAAGGAGACAAGATACGGAAAGGAAGGAAGGAGGGAGGGAGGGAGGGAGAAAAGGAGGGGGGAAAGGCCTTGCCTTCAGGGTGAGTTTCTTTTTGACCTTTTCCCCTTGCCCGCCTTGCTCGGTCGGTCGTTACTTAAAACCATGGGGTGGCCTGTTTATGAGTCATATCCTTTCAGATGAGACCAAGACAGAGATCTAGGTAGGCTGGGGGGGGGATGGGGAGGAGTTCAAGAATCACAAATAGAAGGATCCTAGGTGAAGCCAGGTTACTCTGGACCTGGGGCCCCTCTGACTTGCAGCTAGATTCAGGCTCCTCCCTGATGGCTCCATATGTTCATCCCCTTATTTCTTTTCCATCCCTCTGCCCACTCACCCCTCCAAACTTTTCACTGCCCCTACTACATTCTTTTAAATAAAGCTTTACTTTGAGAATAGTTCAGATTTATAGAAAAATTGCAAAGGTGGTACAGAGTTCCCAAGTATCCCACATCCAGCTTCCCCCGCTATTAGCATTTTACATTAATATGGTACATTTGTCACAGTTAATGAATGGACATTGGTAGATTATTATTAACTAAAGTCCCTACTTTATTCAGATTTTCTTAGTTTTCCCATAATATCCTTTTGCTGTTCAGGATTCCATCCAGGATACCATATTACGTTTGTCATTCTCCTCCTTAGACTCTTCTTGGCTGGACAAGTTTCTCGGACTTTCCTTGTTTTTCTTTGTTTCTGATGATCTTGACAGTTTGGAGGAGTACTTGTGGGACATTTTGTAGAATGTCCCTCAGTTAGGATTAGTCTGATATTTTTCTCATGTTAAACTGGGGTTATGTGGTTCTCAGGGAAGATCATAGAGGTAAAGTACTATTTTCATCACATTATATCAAGGGTACATACTGTCAACGTGACTTATCACTGTTGATGAGAGCCTTTGTTTCCTGGCTGAGGTAGCATTCGTCAGGTTTCTCTGCTGTAAAGTTACTCTCTTTTTCCCCTTTCTGTAGTGTATTTCCTGGAAGTAAAGTCATCGTGTGCAGTCCACACTTAAGGAGTAGGGAGTTATCCTTCTTTGAGGGTGGAGTATTTATATAAACTATTGGGAATTCTTCTAATCAAAAGATGTGCCTATTCTCCTTTATTTAATCATTGATTTATATTAGTATGGACTCATGGATATTTATTTTATTTTGAGGGTTATAATCCAATACTACTTTATTTACTTTGTTGCTCAAATTGTTCTAGCTTTGGTTACTGGGGACTCTCAGTTGGTTCCTGTGGCCCTTTGGCATATCTAATCATTGTAGGCTTTTTTGAGCACTTCCTTATCCCCGCTCATCTTGTATATTTCCTGACCCAGTCCTAGAATCAGCCATTTCTCCAAGGGACCCTGGTTCCTTTTATTTGAGAAGGCCTTTCCCCCTTCCTTTTCTCCCTCCCTCCCTCCCTCCTTCCTTCCGTTCCATATCTTGTCTCCTTCCTTATCTCCTTTTGAGAAAGAATAAGGTAAAATTTTATTTGAGAAACCAAGATCTGGGCTCTGGGTATGCTTATTGCAACCTGGATGTCTCCACTCTTACTTCTGCCCATTCGCATGGTTAACTAGTAATTCTTCAACACAAAGCTCCAGGTTTCTTTCACTCCTGAAGGTAATTTGCACAGCAATAGAGTTCAGGATGAAAAAGCAGAAAAAGTGGGTGTTTAGGTCTAGGTTGGGTCACTTCTGGAAACTTCATAAATTAGGAGATTAGATCAAATGATCTGAAAAATCACATCCAGTGCCAAGGTTCTAAGATATCTTTTTTTTTAAATTTATTTATTAGAGAGAGAGAGAATGAGAGATAGCACGAGAGGGAAGAGGGTCAGAGGGAGAAGCAGACTCCCGGCTGAGCAGGGAGCCCGATGTGGGACTCGATCCCGGGACTCCAAGATCATGACCTGAGCCGAAGGCAGTCGCCCAACCAACTGAGCCACCCAGGCGCCCCAAGGTTCTAAGATATCTTATTTTAATGGTTTGAGGTAAAAGGACATTCCGTTGGTTTTCCAGGTGGCACAAGATGAGTGAGATGGGAGTGTGCATGGAGACAGGGAATGTGCTAGTCTGTCTGGAGTGGAGAGCTCTTATAAGCAAAGTGCTGGGAGATGTTGGCAAAGAAGATTGGAACGCCTGTGTACAGGGGCCCTGAAATGCCAGGCTACAGTCTATAGGCTGTGGTGGTCATTTTATTTAAGAAGCTAGGTTTATATGTATAATGATTTGTAATATACATAAGGTAAAGGTTATTCAGTGTGAGGTTGGCCCCACAGGGGCAGGGAGATATTAATGATTTGCCATGCAAATTACTAGGACTCATGGCTGGGTGTGCCAATTCCTTTTCTGTTCTTTAGTCATTACATATTAATCATTCTCTTTATTACCTCGTGGACATGGATATTCAAGTAAATTAGGGGAGCATTTAAATATATTGTATGAAAGTAAGCCTGAAATGGACTGTACAGACTCATTTTCTTTCATAACATTCTGTTCCTATTAGATTTCAAGCAATGCTAGGAAGCCCTAGAGGAAGTAGGAAAGTGGTATATGTAACCCAATTGTCTCACTGGATGATTGTATGTGTACATATAATCTCATTGTCTGAGGCTAGACGATTATGGGAGAGTGAGAACAATTTTGAAGCCTTGGGCGGGAAATATTAATAGATCTTAGTCTTTAAACTGACATAATAAATATTGTCCCACTTACCTTTTCCTTCTGAGTTTGTGTTACTTCTTAATTCCCCCATCCCTTTGTACCCTGAACTTTGATATTTATATGTATGTAAATATTCATATATATATATATATATATATATTTCCCCTCATCTCCCTTATGATTTATCCTTCTGTATCTGAGTTTGGATTAGGTGGTTAACCTATTTAATGGGGTAATCACTCTCTGAAAGGAAAATAATTTACACAGAAGCAGTTTACCTTACCCCAAACCTCCACTGAATTGATAACCTTGAAGAGGGAACTCTAACCCTCACTTTTTAATTTTTTTTTAGCATTTTATGACCTCATCTTCCCTTTCTTTTCTTAGCTCCATAATTAACTACTTTCATCTAACCTTTAATCTGAATGTTTATAATGACCTTCTGCAAGTGATAGTTGTTCAGATAACAGCGGATAATGATTTTCCCTAAGAGGACCAAGTCTTAGGTTTTTGATCCATTCTATAATTCTTGCTTATTGAGATGTGGATACTTAGATGTTTCCCTCAATACCATTTAGAGGACAAAAACATTTTAATGAGGCTAGTCTCATTTATCAAATATTTTAAGAGCATATCACAGTGGGGTCAAAAAACCACAAAAAAACACCTCATTCTGCCTGTATTGTATCTCACATAAAAACAAATCGGATTGGGATGCCTGGGTGGCTCAGTCGGTTAAGCATCTGCCTTTGGCTCAGGTCATGATCCCAGGATCCTGGGATCAAGCCCCACATTAGGCTCCTTGCTCCGTGGGGAGTTTGCTTCTCCCTCTCCCTCTGCCTCTCGCCCTGCTTGTGTTCTCTCTCTCTCAAATGAATAAATAAAATCTTAAAAAAAAAAAAACCAACAAATCAGATTAAAACCAAGGGGGAGAAGTAATGTCCTGAAGGCAAACCAGAGCACCAAAGCACTTGGCTGCCAAAATTACAGGGAAGCAGAGGTGACTTCTGAGAGAAGAAAAAAGGATTTTGGAAGAACAAGAGTGATGGGTCATTCTGACTTGAGGGTTGGTTGCCCCTTCCTTCCTTTGCTGGAAAATGTCACGAAGTTTACAAAAATGAAAACTGAATAGTTAGGCCAGAAGACTTTTTGGAGGTTCAAAGTGGTGAGGGGAGAAGGAGAAAGTCAAGTCCACCAAGCCCAGTGATGAATTTAAAGTGTGTCAGGTCAGGAAGACAAACGGAGGATTCCTAAAGGTAGATCACTCATTATTTATGCTCCTTGTTGATATAGGTATATTTTAATGCAGTTTTTATTTAATAATTATGAGTACCCCCATTTTTTACAGATGGGGAATAAGTACCATTTAGCCTTTTATAGGTCAGTTAGTAGGAGAATAGGAAACCGACAGACTGATTCTTAAATTTGTCTGCAAAATGACTAAACTTCCCTTCAGTTGATGGTTTCCTGTTGTTATTTTCATGATTGTTTCTACTCGCTCAACAAACTATTGAGGAGATGGCATTTTAAGTGGGTGTATGATGTGGCTGGAAAGAGCTATGCATTTTCATCACTTCCCACCTTCATAAGCATCACAATGTAAGTCTTTGCCAGATGCAAACGGAAAGGAAGGAGCCACGGGGACATTCTCCGGCTGTCCTTGGACAATGCTGACAGGACACATCAGCCACTCAGCACTTTTCCAAGTAGCAGCTGATGCCCTGCTACTCAACTTTAACCTGGGGGAAGGAGGTCAACGTAGGAAAGAAAAGCATGTCAGGGATCATGCTGGTGGTCTGCTGGGGAAGACCGTGGTCTGCTGGGATGGCCGTCTTCTTAGATTTCCTTCAGCTCACTGTCAGCACCCTCTTTGGGGACAGTAACGCAAGTGCTTATCTGACAAGGAATAAATTACGTGTGGATTCATCACTGCAAGCTAAGAAGGAAAATAATTTTTATCTCAGAGTATTGGAAGAAATCATGGTAATTAACATGTTTGAGGATTTACTCTTAGAACCATGCTTAGTGTCTTACAATAAATTGTCTCATTTAATTCTCAAAATAATCAGAGCCACACCTCATTTGTCTCCCAAGATTAGCTTTTTCCTTTAGTGGACATTGTGATTAAAATACTACTTATTTAAAGTTACATTTTTGTCTCTGACCTATATTTTACAATAATTGTAACACATTATAAAATATTCTGTCTCTGACCTGAGTTTCATTTAAGTTCAAATATGCTTTATTTTTCGGCACAGTTCCTCTTACCCCATTGTTTATTATCATGAATTATGAAGACAGAAAATGCCTATTCTGGTCTCTGCCTCTTGCACCCTTGGAACTGTGTATGTGTGGTTGGTAGGACTTCAGAGCTACACAAATGCAGCTCACTTCCGTAGCCTCATCATTAGTCCAGACACACCTAACCGAGTGTTGAAGACCTGTATGTTGAAGACATGTATGTCCACACCCTAATTCAGGGAACCTGTGACTCTTACCCTATATAGAAAAAGAGACTTTGTAGATGTGATTAAATTAAGGGTTTTGAGGGGCACCTGGGTGCCTCAGTCATCAAGCATCTGCCTTCGGCTCAGGTCATGATCCCAGGGTCCTGGGATTGAGCCCTGTGTCGGGCTCCCTGCTCAGAGGGAAGCCTGCTTCTCCCTCTTCCACACCCCCTGCTTGTGTTCCCTCTCTCACTGTCTCTCTCTCTCTGTCAAATAAATAAATAAAACTTTTAAAAAAAATTAAGGGTTTTGAGATGAGGAGCCCATTATAATCACAGTGGTCCTTCAGATGGATGCAGGAAACAGAGAGAGAAGGTGGGGCAGGGAGAAGGCCATGTGGCGATGACAGAAGCACAGGCTAGAGTGATTTGCTCTGAAGATGGAGAAAGGAACCACAACCCAAGGAATACAAGTGACCTCCAAAAGCTGAAAAATCAAGGAAACGGATTCTTCCTCAGAGTCTCCAAAAGGAGCCAGCCTGGCTGACACCTTGACTTTAGCCCAGTGAAATTGATTTAAGATTTAAGACCTCCAGACTTGTAAGAGAGTAAATGTGTATTGTTTTATGTGACTTCATTTGTGGTAATTTGTTATAGCGGCAGTAGGAAACTAATACATGCAGTGAGCGTAAAGTGTAAGGCTCTGAGACAGCAATTATATGGAGCAGCTGTAGAAATTGATGTGCACACAGTGCAGAGCAGAGGACACCACAGTCCTGAGGGCTCAAGATTAGATGTCATTGGGCAGCACCCGCTACGGGACTTCTTGTCCTCACCCTCCCTTACCACTGTGGGCACTTCGCAGTCTTCCCTGAAGTGCACACACAGGAACAAAACAGCTTTCCTCTGGGTGGTTAGTTTTCATTCTCAGAACAAGAATTATTTTACATTGTTTTCAAGGGGGGTCTTGGAACGAAAAAAATATCTTTGATTTAATCTCAGTGGCTCTCATAGCCCGCTTTGTCTTCACTTGTTGCGTTCTGAGGGATTCATTCAAAATAGAGAGCTGGGGTGCCAAAGGTAGGCTTTAGAAAGGAAGACCTCTTTATTTGTCTTTTGTTAGCTTAGTGTAGTAAAAGTAATTAATTTGGTTACCCTTGGTGCATTTTTACGAGTGAAACTTTGGAGTGCTTGATATTTAATACTATCTGCAAGTTTTACAATCAGGAGCTGCATAAAAGGCTGTGGTAAATTCTATGGTTAATCAAAGAAGGATCCCAGGCATTGTGGTACAAGGAGAGTGATAATCTCAATTAGATTTTATTTCAAAAATTTTTATTTTATTTTTATTTTTTAAGTAATCTCTATCCCAACATGGGGCTTGAACTCATGACCCCAAGATCACACGCTCTACTCACTGAGCCAGCCAGGTGCCCCTCAATTAGAAGCAGCATCTCAAGAAATACATTAAAGTGATAGAGGAAAAAGAGGCATTTCTGTGGACATGGGGCTAGATCTTACCACCCTGAGATCATGACTGGAGCCGAAATCAAGAGTTGGCCAGTTAACAGACTGAGTCACCCAGGTGCCCCTCAACTACCAAAATTTAAGGAGCATTTTGTTGCTAGGATCAACCATAATAGGCAGTTAGGAAATAGAATGTTCTGGTTATTACAATATTCATATGATTGAGAGTAGCTCTACATAAACAATTGATTTTCGAAGAATATAATAGATTAAAATTCAGTTAATACTGAAGCTAAATTGTACATAATTTATTCAAACTCCAGTGATTTGGATTTTATACAGGATTATGTTATGCACCTGAAGTATCACTGAGGTGTAGAGATACAGAACAAAGGGTCTGTCTTTACATTTTGGCCCCTCACCACCACTAGTAGCAAATTTAGTGCCTGTTGGCCCTGAAGAATCCTAAATGGTGAAAAGTATTTCCTTATTGTCATTGTTATAAATTTAAATCAATGTAGTTACCTTTCCTCAGAGAAGGGTATATGTGGGTTATAGAAAATTCTGGAAGAAAAGAACAGTTGAAATAAAATGATTAGCCTTTTCAGAGTTTGTGTATGACTTCTCCTCCCATTTCATTCCCCACAGAGGATTGAAATGGTATAGTTGAGCTAAGGGAATACCCTTGTAAATTTTCACTCGCGTCTTAATTTGAAATTGCAGCTTGAGAAGACTAATATTCACACTGCTTTTAAGAAATGTTCTGTACCTACACATACTCAATTAAATGCCTGCATTTAGGCCAAATCACTTCATTGTGGTTATATTCCTGGAAGTGCTCTCATTCCCTTGACTGGCATTTCCAAGAATAATGTTACAGCTCTGGCCAATCAGAGAAAAACAAACGGAAATGGTAAAAGTATTTCTACTAATTGCAATAAACAGTTAAAGAAAACATAAGGAAAGTGTATGACAAATGCTCACGCAGAAAGTGAACCGCTAAATGCGTTTCTTTTGGACAGTTATTCCTCCTAAAAGCATAACTTAGTATCCTTCAGTCACCAATCATTGAGTCATCGAGTGTTGGAAACTAAAAATTTGCAGGCATGAAATTGCACTGAGTCAATCTCTTCAGGAAATATAAAATGGGAAACATGAGGATAAGTAGTACATATTAGATACAGGAAATATTAGAAAGTAAACTATCTAGGCAAAATTCTCTGTCACTTTTTATTATCTCCTGAACGGAAGGGATTGTTGCTGGGTATACTATTTAGACAAAACAAAACAAGACTTGCATTTTAAAAAATCGTCTTTATGTTTTTCTTCTTTGGTAGTGTTATTTTTTTAAGTAGCTTGATCTGGTGGTAAAAAATAGTATAGGTATCACTATCATTGAAGATTTCAAGGCAGAAAATGTTGTTGCTGTGAAAATCCTGTCAGTTCTGAAACCTGTGTGTACAGAGAAAGTTAGCCATATGTAGGATCATTTTGGGAGGTGGAGACCATGCATGACCTCTAACATTAGACCCATTAAAAAGTCTGAGTATTTTTGAGAGGTGTTCCTGTAACAGTCCCCTATAATAATTCTTATCTTCTATCATTTGAATGAGGTTTAAAAAAATAGTTATTTAGAAAACCAGCCAGGTGAAGTGAATTTGGATTCTTTTTGTAAACGATTTTTTAAAAAGATTTTTATTTATTTATTTGAGAGAGAGAGAGAGAGTGAGAGAGCGCACAAGCAGGGGGAGCAGTAGAGGGAAAGGGAGAAGCAGACTCCCCTGCTGAGCAGGGAGCCCCATGTGGGGCTCCAACCCAGGACCCTGGGATCATGACCTGAGCCAAAGGCAGACACTTAACCGACTGAGCCACCCAGGCACCCCAGTAAATGATATTTTAATACACACATGCAGTATCTGATATACTTGAACTTGTGATCTCAAATGCTGAAATGGTAGGTCTCTTTATGGAGCTCATTTAGTGTTGTCTTTTCAGACGGTATCACTGGTAATTGAGTCATTCTTTAGTAAGACAGGCAGATTTAAAAATGTGATTTTTATCTCTGTCTTTCAGCTCATTGCTAATTTTAAGGATAAATATACAGTAGTCTAATTTTACACATTATTTTTCAACAGTATTGGGATGATCAAAGTAACAGCTGTTACAGAAAGTTTCTTTGGGGACTTGAGTGATTTAAAATAATGTACCTAAAATACCAGCTTTCCCACTTAGTTTCCCTCGGTTATGATCCTCCGGGCAGGCTCCACATCCGTCTTTCAGAGAGAAAAAACAAGTTGATGTTTTTATATGCCCTTTTAGCTCTGACTAACAATTACATTTATATTTTAAGAGAGCTGATGAGAAAAAATATTGTTCATGTTCACCATTGAGTTTTAAGAAAACTTAAAATTAATGTCATGTTTCTCCCCCCTGTTAAAACAAACCTCTGAGATTTCACCCTCAGGCTTTGACAGTTAACAATTAACAAGGGTTTGAAGAATGCTCTTACCACCATTTCCCCTGGAGAACTTTGTAAGCTTTGCATGTAAATGCAAACAAAAATTTTAAGGCTTTTGATCTTGGGGATTTGATGAAATCTCCAAATCTCCAGAGCAAATTTAAGGATTACAGGCTACAACAAGTACACATATGAAAGCATGACAAATTAACAGTAAATATGTAGTATTGATCCCAAAACAGGAATATGATGGATTTATTTCTTATGACGACATTCTAGTCTGAGTCACTAAAAAAATAAATGTCACTGGGATGGGTGGGAGTGGGAGGAAGATGGCAAAAGTCTGTCTATTGACCGTATTCATATTCATTTATATGCAAAAGAAAGAACACAGCTCACTCAAAGGTTTCATTTACTTTAATCCTTTTTCTTTCTTTCTTTCTTTTTTTTTTCAAACTTGTTCTAAGCAGAGTGAAATTCAATTCTGATCAAGACCTGGGTCACCAGGGAGCTGATATCCCAAAGGCCTTTTTGTTTCCCTTGTGTCAAGATCTGAGTGAGCTGGTATTTAGCTGTGGGAGCAGAGGAAGCCTCTTGCTAAGCAGGACAATGACTGGGGCCTGTGGAATTACCATAGCTCCACATAGTCATTGTCATTCTGAGAGGTGATCTATGCTTTCCCTCTCCCACTTGGTAGCAGTGGTAGCAAGTTGACCTGGTCATCCCAGGTTCAAGTGTCATTGATTGGCTGATGATGGACAAGGCAGGACATGAATCTACTTGACATTTCACTCAACAAGCATCTTAGACGTATTATCTAAATCAGTCTTTCTTTTTCCTTTACTTTGCTCACAGTTTAGCAACAGTAGCATGCAGGGACATATCACCTTGTTTGCATCTGGTAGCAGCTCTAGGAAGAAAAAAAGGTCTCCCACAATCTTGTGTAGACATTTCACATTCCACAACTATTAGAGAAGTTGATTGAACCATAGCAGGTGCTAAAATGATCAGAAATGGTTGTAGTTGTCTCTAAAGAAGAGGAACAGAAAATGAACCCGATTCTATTTTTTTTTAGGCTAGTGGATATCATTGCTTTCTTTCCTTGCATGTTTTAAATACAGAGGAAAATGAAATTGAGTGAAGTGATAGTTTCTCCTTGGAGTTCCCCATGGAATTTATACAAATCTGCATATGTGAAACTTGAGAAATTTCTTTAATTTCAGCATAAAAATCCTGTAAAAAGGAGCATATTTTGTTCATATGCTGGATGCATACTTTTATTGTCTTCTATAGGCCTTGATGTCTAAACTGAAATGAAGACTTGCCCAGGCTCAGTGGTGGGTAAAAAAAAATGACTGAAAATATGGAAAATTGAGATTTATAAGGAAATAACAAGGCAACTGAGGATAATATCTAAGAAGAGGCCAGAAGCATAAACAGGGAAATTCTTAATGAGATGGTAATCACACTCTTTGGCTTGAGCCTCTGGGAGATATCTATAGAACTAGAGAGACTTTGATCTCAAGTTCTGTACCTACTCTTCTGGGTGACATGATTGATAATACAGAGAAAAACAGAATTCACATTAAAATTTTTTTTTGCCCATCCATACATATACCTTCAGTCTTCAAAAATGTACACATAAAACCTTGCAATGTTGATTTACACTGTAAATTGTTTCTAGAAGAAAATTTCTTATAAATCACAAAAAGTACCATCTGCAGTATACACTACAGGATATAATTCCATATGATACTAGATTGGGAAAGGTCACAAGTCACAAAACTCAACATAGAAGCTCTCAGTTGAAGGTTGTTTTTGATTTAATTTTTTTTGTAACCTTGGCTAAGACTGTAGTTCAAAACTTTCATCTTAAATAGGCATTCCCAACAATTCACTGATATATAATGCTGAAAATTTTTAGAGGAATCTGTTGTAAATATTGAAATTAGAGAATAAAGGCAGCTATATGCCTAAGTTAGCATTTAAAATTCAAGACATAATAGTTTATGACTAAATAATGAGCCCCATTTAATACATTGTATATAAGATGAGGGTTATTACTTAAATGTCACCCTAAGGATTTAAGCCAGATATGGCCTCTCCTCATTCATTTCAGTCATTTACTTTGGGGAAGAACTTTTTTCTGGGACAAGAACTTCTCACACCAGCATCCTCTGATACTGGTAGAACTGTACTCATACAGGAATTTGAGGCCCTTGACTCAAACAGGATGAAGACCTCTAAGTTTCCAGGAAATACTCAGGCCACGACCCTGGAATTGCAAAGGTATGATCAGGCAAGGGAACAGCATAAAAGTACCACTCATCTACAAGTCTTAATTTTTACCACATAAGGGATTGCTGATAAAACTGTTTGTAATTCAAGAAACCCAGTGACTAAAGAGTGAGTGGACAACAGTATAAACGAATTTAATTTATAAATTATTAGTGGGTAACAGTTTCGGAGCAATATCCTATTGTGGTCGATTGTATTATTTTCCCCAGTAACTTCTACTATAAAAGAATATCTTCCTGAAAGCAAAAATCCGATGTGTCAGATCCTAGTTTAAGATACACTTCCAGCTGGGGCGCCTGAGGGGCTTAGTTGGTTAAGTGTCTGCCTTCAGCTCAGGTCATGATCCCGGGGTCTTGGGATCGAGCTCCACATCGGGATCCCTGCTCAGCTGGGAGTCTGCGTCTCCCTCTCCCTCTGCCCGTCCCCCCAGCTTGCGCGTGCGTGCGCTCTCTCTCTCAAATGAATAAATAAAATCTTACAAAAAAAAAAAAAAAGGCACGCTATATGTTTCCGACGGCTCTTGCTCTTTGCCCTCTGCCATGAGGATGAGATGACCCAGGGCATGTAGCAGGGAGCAGCCACTGCCTCAGCCTGGGCCTCGGAAGGAAGATCTCTGGTGCAAAGCCACAGCTAATCTGCAGTTCGTGTAAAAAGTGAGCAAGAAACAGTCTTTTTCTCTTAAGTCCTGAGATTTTTTTGGAGTTGTTTGTTATTGTTGAACAATATAGTTAAGAGCTCACTGATATACTTATCAAAAATAAAAGGTTTTAAATGTTTAAGTAAAGTCCCTTTGTAATCTTCAGTACTCACTCATTCATAAATGTAACTGAGCACCTTCTATGTTCGGGATATTTGCTATGTCCTGTCAATACAGTACTTGATGAAGCTTCCAGTGGGGAAGATTTCAGTGGGAGAGAGAGAGAGACAGGCGATGAAAAAGAAGTGCACAATTAAAATAATCATGGCTGTAGTAATTTCGTGAAGGAGAGAAACAGAGTGCTGTGATGCATAATAACTGGAGATAGAAGTTGAAAAAAATCTACTTTATATAGAATGTTAACAATAGATATCTTTAAGAAAGTGACATTCCAACAAAGACTTGCAGAATAAGAGGCTGGCCATATGGAAAGTATTCTAGGTCAGGGGACAACAAATGCAGAGGCTCTGTGTCTTTCTTCAACTTCCAGCTTGATCAGTGTCTAACAGATAATAATAGCATTCTGAGAGATTATGGTATAAACCGCTTCAGGAGTTAGACCTGAGTTTAATCCATCAGAAATACATGGGGTTGCACTGCTTCCTTAAATAAAGCAGAATCTAAAAAGCATCTTCTGATTGGTTATAACATGATGGACATAGGATTCTAGAAGGGATAATGGGGGCAAATGCACAAACCCAGAGTACAGGGTGGTTTTACTTTCTCTCTGTGCACTACTCTAACCTGCCACCTTGCTAGCCATTTCCTAGTGAGCTGGTTAGAAAACTCTTGTCCTCCCAACAGTACTCTGGAGCAGGCCTCTAGTTTCAAAATTATATCAACGAAGCAATACTTGTAGAGTGTCAACAATACCCAAGGTCCCATGCCCAGTGTAGATCTATACTTCCAGGGGTTGGCTTTGAAATGGTTTGAGAGGAATGCGTCACTATTGCCCTGGTTTCGGTTGGTTATTAATAATTTAATCACATCACACAAATGCTTCCAAAGGAAGCATGTTCATCCTGCATCTGGACCAAAGCTGGAGAGCTGCCTGGATGTCTAACCTGCTTTCTAAATTCTAGGTTCCTCTTACGTTTTCACTGACATGGATCAGTGAGGACACAGAGGACTCTCACAACCACCTGTCTAGGCAGAGAGAGATCCACAGGAAAAGCAATTAAGTTCATTTCAATTCAGATGACTTCTCCCAACGTGCCACCCCCCCCACCTTTTTCTCCCCCTTAAGGCAAAAGGTGCAGGAAAACAGTTCTTGTTGGTGTCTTTAAATAGTAAATTCTACATTTCTGTGATTCCTAACTCGATAAGTACATTTAGAAATCAAAACTCAGAGCTGGGTTGGGAAGACAGCCAATTCTTTGCCCATTGCACCTGGTCCCTTAAAAGATAATTTATATGTGAGGCAAAGAAGGCATGGGAGTGTTCTCTCTAAAAGGAGAAAAATGCTTTTATCTTTTACAGACACAATCTATAGACAGCAGCAGACAATTTATATGTATAATTCGCAATTTGATGTAGTAGTTAAACTACTTTATCTGGCCTTTGCAGTGATAGAAGACACACTCCTGTACAGTTCCCATATAACAACGTAAAGCAGAAATAGAATATAGACAGATTAAATTGCATAATGCTCTCATGATGGTGATTTGAGAAGCAATTGCTACATTTCATTTAGAACAGGGAGAATGCCTACAGTCTTCTTAGAAAAAGCCATTCTAGTCTAATTAGGGATGCAGGTAAATACTCCTAGCCATTCTGATTTTTCAAAGTTATTTTCTAAATGAATTTCAAGGCACAATTTTAAAATACAGTTAGTATTAAACTAAATAGCATTTTTTTCCTCTTTAGAAAATGGATGCAAAAGGGAATAGTTTGTAAGCCATTTCCCTGACTAAAAAGCTAGTTGCTACAAACATCATCATTTAGATGAAGAATGTTAAAACTGACAAACAGAGAATACCAAGGTAGGTGTGTTAGGGAATAAAATTGCAAATTAAATCAGCTTTAAATTGGTTGCCAAATATCAGTATATATCGTCAGATAAAAGCCCTGCATACAATTCATTAAAATCTAGGACATTTAAAAAATAGGTGCCAGGTTTCACGTTCTGCATGGAGCGCTGGGTGTTATGAACAAACAATGAATCATGGAACACTGCACCAAAAACTAATGGTGTAATATATGGTGATTAACATAACAATAAAAAATTTAAAAAAAATAAAAAAAATAAAAAATAGGTGCCAGGTTTAAGTGACTTTGAAAGATAATATACTGAAAAACAAATTTGGTTTGTATTGAATGTCTACTTACTAGCAATGTTTTCATTGTTTTATTTATTTATAATTGTAACAGTAGTGTGTTCATTTTGTATTTGTTTATATTTTTTTAGCTAGAAACCAGAAGTACTTAGCACATACCCTTCTTTGGAAGACCTATTTAATAAGATAGTTTATTCTTACATTTACTATCTTACCATATTATCTTTCATAATATAAACACCCTTCCATTAGATCTTTTTTTTTTTTTTAAAGATTTTATTTATTTATTTGACAGAGAGAGACAGTGAGAGCAGGAACACAGGCAGGGGGAGTGGGAGAGGGAGAAGCAGGCTTCCCCCTGAGCAGGGAGCCCGATGCGGGACTCGATCCCAGGACCCTGGGATCATGACCTGAGCCGAAGGCAGACGCTTAACGACTGAGCCACCCAGGCGCCCCCATTAGATTTTTTAAGTAGTTTTATGTGATCAAGTGAAAGGGTTAGTAGTTAGATAAGTTCTTCTCCATAGTAATGACCTAAACAGAGAAGAACAGCATAAAGGAATTTTGAGTACTTTAAAAATAGTCAGTTTTTAAAAAATATTTTATTTAAAAGTGAGAGAGAGAGAGCGCGCGCGCGCGGGCGAGCATGAATGGGGGAGGGGCAGAGGGAGAAGTAGACTCCCTGCTGAGCAGAGAGCCCTACTCGGGGCTCTGTCCCAGGACCCTGAGATCATGACCTGAGCTGAAGGCAGACCCTTAACTGACTGACCCACCCAGGTGCCCCTAAAAATAGTCAGTTTTTAAATGTTTTCACTTTTATTTACCAACCCTACGTTGGTAAGTAAAGTAAGATCTCTTTCTTAAACAGTTTAAAATTCTCAAATCAACTGTGTTTATAAACATTATTTGAAAAACTTAGCTGGTGAAGCATACCATACAATCAGAAATCTATGTAATTTTCTTTTGTGGCTTACATATCAAATTTAGCTTTTATTTTTTTTAATCTTTTTAAAACATTAATTTTTTTAAAATATTTTTTATTTGTTTATTTGTCAGAGAGAGTGCACGGACAAGCAGGGGGAGCGGCAGGCAGAGGGAGAAGCAGGCTCCCTGCTAAGCTGGGAGCTCAATGCAGGACTCGATCCCAAGACCCTGGGATCATGACCTGAGCTGAAGGCAGCCACTTAACTTACTGAGCCACCCAGGAGTCCCAAATTTAGTTTTTATTTAAATCAAGGTTATACATGCGTATAGTTTTAAAAATGAAATAGTTCTGCAAGACTTACTTTGATAAATGGCAGGCCTGTCCCTCCCTCTCAACCATCATAATGCCATATTCCAATTACTGAAGGAAGTCATTTTTAACTCTTTGGGCTGTTTTTCTTGGTTTTTACCTCTATGTCACTAAATGTTCTTATACTGATACTTCTTGACTTTTTATTTTTAGGCACTATCTATTGACGTCCCCCTATGGAAAATAAGAACTTATCTTTCTTTCCCTCTGGCTGTCACCAGTATTCTTATTCCAGCCTAGAACATTTCTAGTTTCCCCATTTTCTTCATATAACTATATTGTAATTTTGTTTAATATTCATTGCTTATATTCTTAAAAAAATTTTTAAAATTAACATATAATGTATTATTTGTTTCAGGGGTACAGGTCTGTGATTCATCAGTCTTACACAATTCACAGCGCTCACCATAGCACATACCCTCCCCGATGTCCATCACCCAGCCACCCCATCCCTCCCCCTCCCCAGCAACCCTCGGTTTGTTTCCTGAGATTGAGAGTCTTTTATGGTTTGTCTCCCTCTCTGGTTTCATCTTGTTTCATTTTTCCCTCCCTTCCCCTATGATTCTTATGAGTACATAAATGCTATTCACAGCTGAACCATGTACTATACTGTAATGATTATTTTTCCTGTACTACAACTTAAAAAATAATTTAATAATGCTCTTATTTTTCATTTAATTTTCTGTGCAGTTACAACCAATTTATCTCTCAGTCCTAACCAAGTCATACAAATCTCTTCAATGCATTCAGACTTTTCAGAAATTATATTAATTTTATTTTTTGGAGACCACTTCTCTTCCAATTTGTTCTAGTTTGGGCCATTTGCTCTCCGTGTTTACCGTATAGCTATTTTGGGATCATCCTTCACCATCCTCCAGGGCAAAGCAAACTTTTTCTATAGAGGGACAGATACATATATGAAAAATATTTTGGGTTTCCTATGCCATGTAGTCTTGGGCACATTTATTCACCTTTGCTGTTATAAAACGAAAGTGGGCATAGACAATACATGAATGAGTGTGTCTTTTTCCAATAAAACTTTATTTATGGATACTAAAATTTGAATTTTATGTAATTTTCATGTGTCACAAAATACTCTTTTTTGACTTCTAAAAAACCACTTTAAAAAGTAAGAACCATTCTTAGGTCATGGGCCATATCAAAACAGGTGTCAGGATGGACACAGCCTTTGGGCTATAGTGTGCTGACCCCTGACTCAGGGGATTCTCTTTGCTCCGCTTCCGTGTTGGATCCCCTCGTTTCCTGGATTTTACATCTTTCTTTTTCCTATTTCACATTCTTATTTTGATAGATCATATCTTCCAACAGCTTCCTGAGAAATTTTTGAGATCTTGAATTACTGAAATCCATTATTCTACCTTCACATTTAATTGTCTAAAATTTTAAAATTTTGAAGACATTTCTCCATTGTCTGTTAGCTTCCATTATTGTTACTGAGAAGTCTGATACCATTTTGATTCTTAATCTTGTGTGCTTGTGGTTTTCCTTTTTGATCTGAAATCTTTTAAAATCTTTTCTTTGTGCTAGGATTCTGAACTTTGATGATGATTTATGTATATAGGTATGGGACCATTTTTATCTATTGGGCTAGATACTACATGGATCTTTTCATTATGGAAACATATATTTCAGTGTTGAGGAATTTCTTGAATTAGTTCTTCAGTGATTTTCTCCAATCTCTTTTTGGAGCTTCTGTTGGTGCACTTTGGACTTTCCAGATTGATCCTCTTCCATATTTCATCTTTTCTAAATTAAAAATGAATCTATTTTTTTCCTCTCTCCTTTCTTAGTGAGATCTCAACTCCTCCATGGATTTTTGATTTTTAATTCCCAAGATCTCATTCTTATTCCCTATTTCAAAAAAAGAACACCCTGTTCTTCTTTCATGGCTGTTAACTTCTTATATCATTCTGAGGCATGATAAGAGAAGATAGCTTGTTTGTGTTTTGGAAGTTTTCTTCTCTACGCATAGTCTCTATTTCCTCCAACTTGCTTTTTTCTCTTTGTTTTGGTAGTGACTTTAACATTAGAGGTTTTTTTTTTTTTTTTTTTTGGTATGTCTTGCCTATCTATTGGTGAGTGAGTACAGTGAGATTAAAAAGCCGGTTGAAAGCTGTAAGCACATGAGAGAGCTTGTTGACTTTGAGCTTTACTGTGGGTTGATCTCTGTGGGCTGTTTGTAGGGGAACACCCCAGTGTCAGAATCTTTAAGTCTGTCATGTTGGGTTGGTCATATTCCCCAAAAAGTAATCATACATTTTCTTCTTAGAAGATATAAATGTGGCTGCCAAGTTCTAAGCAGTGGAATAGAGCAAGAGGGCTGGGGGTTTTAAAGTTCTGTTGATAAATTTTCATTTAATTTCCCTATTTTTAGCACGATACTTTTGTCTCACTTGTGCCGTGATTCTTCTCGTCCAGAATCCCTCTGTTTTACCTGCTTCAGAGAAGTAACCTCCTGGTGAGATTGGGAAGGAGCAGTTGTCCAGCTGCATGGACTTGAGGAAGGAATAGCTCTACATTCACCTCTCGACTGCCATAGCGATTTGTGATGTCAATCTCTGCGCTTTCTGGGAGTTCTTATAAGCAAATTAGGTTGCTTCCAAGCTATTCCCACTGCCAGTTTAGGATTCAGCTCTTTGGAGTCTTATTGCTTGTTCAACTGCCCTTTAGTTTCCAGAATGTTGTGACTTCATCCCTTCTTTCATTGTTGTTCTTCTTGTGGGTTTGTCTTAAAAACTTTCTACCATCATTAGTGGGTTTGGGGGAGGGAATGGAGATAAATGAGGTGTTCAATTTGTGATTTTAAACTGGACAGATTTTATGTGAGAATTTCTCCCCTTATGAAAATTTATTAACTTCTTTATATATTTTAGTCAGATACCATTTGGTTTATAAAATATATGTCCATGTGAAACATAGGACATGAAGAAATAGGTTAATTCTCAAGAGGGTAATCAGTGAGTGGTTGCATATACTTCTGACAGGTACCTGGAGTTAATGCATTCTGAGTTTTTACATATTTTAAATGAAAATAGTGGAAATCTATAGGAATTGTTCTAAAGTACATTACGTGTTATTGTATTGTTACAAAGATTAGTCTAGTAGTGTGTTAGTACTAGGTTTAGCTGGTATTGACAAAAATTCTCAAATAACCGTGGCTTGACTAATATATGAATGTATTTATTTCTTATATAAATGCCATCCAAAGGTAAACAAACTAGGGTTTGTCAGCAGCCCCAAGATCAATAGGAACCTACATCCTTCTGTATTGTTGCTCCATCATCCTCCATATACGACTTCCTCCTTATGGTCTAAGACGGGAGCTTGAACTCCAAGCATCATGTTCTTAGTTTAGCCAGTAGGTAGAAGGAAGGGGAAGAAGGAGCACATCCCCTCTTTTTAGGGACACTTTCCAGAAATTTCATGCATTCCTTCTACTTATATTCCATTGGTCAGAAATTAGTCATATGGTTTTATCTATTTGCAAAGGAGTCTGGAAAATATAACCTTTATTCTAGATAGCCCAATAAAAACTTTTGTGTTCGAATGCAAAGAAGGGAAGAATGAACACTGGGAGGTAACTACCAGCTTCTACGACAATATCTAAGATCTTATATGTAGAAACTGGGCCTAATAAGGCATAGGGTCCCTGAAAGTAGAATGTACTAAAGAACAAAAAGAGGGGTAACAAGGAGAAAGAAAGTAGTGTTTGAGGAGGGGGTGAGGAGGGTATCTAGCTAAGGGGGCAAAGGACACTGTGATGTGGTGAAGAAAGACCTGGATAGACAGTCCAGAGACAAGGTGCTACTCTTCATCCTATAATTAATTCTGTTCTCTTAGGCAAGTCCCTTAGCTCTTTGCACCTTGTTTCCTTATCAGTGTGTTGAAGACCATCTAGTAATAGATGCAGAGATGGGAATGCCCTGAGAGGTAGTTCCATGTCTATAGTTTCCTCTGCAGATTTAAGGTCTGTGGCATCTAGTTAAATTTAAGAACATAGGTAAATTCTCAGTACTTTCAACACAATTTCTTGTTTTGACTTAGCTTATAATTAGCTGGATAACCTTGGAAAACTTCTTTATTCTTGGTGTCATTTTGTGAATCCATGAAATGGTCTACTAGTCTAGACACAGTTAGCAAACTATGTGCTAAGGTGCCTTAGGATGCTTCAATGAACTCACAGGGGGGTTGCAGGATATCTTAAATTTTCAAGGGAAAGGCAGTGATACTTGACATCTTTCAGATACCAGGAAACTACTAGCTTGACAGAGTTCACACATTAGCTCATGCTACTTTTCTTTTGATGTCATATCTTTGTAAAGCTGGGTTTTTGTCCATTGCTTTGAAGGTCACTGTAGAACAGGATAAGAAGGTGGTGGTGTCCAATTTGATTACAAGTTTTAAGATGTGCAGTGCCAAACAGGCACACACATCTCATTAGGAAGTAACTATGGTTGTTTAAGAGGTGGTATAGTCGGTTAAGCATCCAATTCTTGGTTTTGGCTCAGGTGCTGATCTTGGGGTCATGAGATTGAGCCCTCTGTTGGGCTCCCACTCAGCGTAGAGTCTGTTTGAGACTCTCTCTCCTTCTTCCTGTGCCCCTCCCCACCCCGTGCTTTCTCTCTCTCTCTCAAATGAATAAATAAATCTTAAAAAAAAACAGAAAAATATGATTTTCTTTTAACCTATGCATTTAACAAATCAGCTACTAAGTTGTTAGGACATAAACACTTGTGTTTGTGCCTAACTACTTAATAAATGGGGCTGTTGTTTATTGCTTTTGGCCTACAGATACTATGAAAAAAATTACTAACACACTCATAGCATCATGAACTGAGAAAATTTGGGCACCTCTGGCACTATATAATCTTGAAGATGTTCCTCATTCTATGACATGTTCCAGCCCTAGAACCATCCCTAACGTGTGGTTAATAGGTTGATGTCCTGGGACCTCAATGTTGTAGGGTTGAGAAGGCTGGAGGTTGTGACTCAGAGGAGTAGGTGGGGCTGCTATGTATTCTTTTTTTTTTTTTTTAAGATTTTATTTAATTATTTATTTATCTATCTATTTATTTATTTATTTTGAGAGAGAGAGAACATAAGTGGTGGTGGGGGTGGGGTGGGAAGGGACAAGCAGACTCCACACTGAGCATGGAGCCCGAGGCTGGGCTCCATCTCACAACCCTGAGATCATGACCTAAGCTGAGATCAAGAGTCAGACACTCAACCGACTGAGCCACCCAGGTGCCCCAAGGCTGGCATGTGCTCTGAAGAGTAAGGACAGCCGGGTGTCATTACTCTTATACAAGAATGTGTGGGAAATCTGCAGACCACTCTTGGATCACAATTTGTATTACCTTAGGGAAGTATGTGCCTTAAAGATTTTCCTTCCTATTTTCAAATTTAGAGTTAGGTTCCTGGCTCTTAAGAAAAATCTACTTCTTGCTGAGGGAGCTGTCTTACTGGGTCATCAGCTAGATTGTCAGCCAAGGGACTGAGCAGAGAGTTGTTCCTGGCAGGCTAAACTGGAACTTGGAATACGTTTTCATAAAGAACAATGTTATGAGCACTTTGATATTGTTGAACCAGTCCAATTTTTAGCATTTATCAAATGTGTGAGAATATATTTGTGACATTCAGAATTTTGACATTCTGTAGATAAAACACCCAAGTGAATGACCAAAATCTTTTCTTGGAAATACTTAGTAAGCAAGCCCATTGCATCATCGGAAGCTTTATTATGGCATCTTTCTCAACCCTATTAACTCTATAAAAGTGGCCAACTGCCCCAGAGCAAACAACAACCAAAACTCTGCGAAAATCAAACAAGCTTTAATGTTCAGATATGCTGACTGATTAGAAAAAGGAAATTTTGTTTATGTAAAGAAAGCTTTGAATGGTTTCATGACAATCTTAGTAATAACGAGTTGCTAAGTTGCTGCAAGTTTGAGAAGCATTCCTTTGAATTGGTTTCTCAATCATGCGGGAGCTAATCCTCAATGGGGAAGCTGCTCTCTTGGGTACAGCAGTTTTATCAAACAAGAAACAAGAAAATTAGGTGTCCTTGTGCAGATTATCCAAACAATTCCCAGCAGAGCTGTATGGTGCAAACCTAAGGGCAAATGCTTTCAACATGACCAGCTTGCCGTTTTGATTCTGGGCTGGGCTTTGGGGTCTGAAAAAAGAAGCATCTTTTCTTAACTGAATCAGTGTGGCTAAGAGTAATTTTTATTATGCACAAATAGGGTTCAGATGATATTTGTCACTTCTAACTATTTTAGTATTTTCCTGTGAGGTGTGTGTTTCTTTGATACCTACAGTAAGCCTGGTATTTTCCCATACAAAGAGAATGATTCAGGAAAGTTTAATTGATATATCTGCAAATACCTTGTTACACGTGTAGCATGTTTATATACCCTATATTGGATAGACATTTATTTTTTATTTTTTTTAAAAACATTTTATTTATTTATTTGACAGAGAGACAGTGAGAGAGGGAACACAAGCAGGGGGAGGGGGAGAGGGATAGGCAGGCTTCCCACGGAGCAGGGAGCCCAATGCGGGGCTCGATCCCAGGACCCTGAGATCATGACCTGAGCCGAAGGCAGACGCTTAATGACTGAGCTACCCAGACACCCCTGTATAGACATTTTTTTGGAGAAATATGTTTCAGTGAAATTAAAAAGCACTAAATTTAGAAAGTCAGCCCTTTATGATCTACTGTGCTACAGACTAGCTATGATCTTTGTCAAGTATTTAACTTTCCTGTGCCTCAGTTTCCTCATCCACAAAGCATTAAAAATTGGCTGCCTGTTTGTTTTGTTTGTTCAACGCAGGGCTTGAACTCACAACTCAGAAATCAAGACCTGAGCTGAGATCAAGAGTCAGACTCTTATCTGATTGAGCCACCCAAGTGCCTACTAGTAGGGTCTTTGAAAGAGACTGCTGCAAAGGTCTGTGAGGGAAAAGATCTACTATAATTCCCAGGTACTTCAGGACCCAGAAAAATTGGGGTCTCAGTTTCTAACAAAGCAATAAACATGTATAAGGAAGGAGTTAAAAATATCACCCAAGGGGCGCCTGGGTGGCTCAGTTGGTTAAGCGACTACCTTCGGCTCAGGTCATGATCCTGGAGTCCCGGGATCGAGTCCCCCCGCATCGGGCTCCCTGCTCAGCAGGGAGTCTGCTTCTCCCTCTGACCCTCTTCCCTCTCGTGCTATCTCTCATTCTCTCTCTCTCAAATAAATAAAAATAAAAATCTTAAAAAAAAAATACCACCCAAGCATGCCTTATGCTAAAGGAAAATACAGTGATGCCTGCTGAAACTAAAAATAACATTTAAAGAACAGCTCAGTTTCTAACAAAGCAATAAACATGTAAAAGGAAGGAGTTAAAAATATCACCCAAACATGCCTTAAGCTAAAGGAAAATACAGTGATGCCTGCTGAAACTAAAAGTAACATTTAAAGAACAGCTCATTCTCTACACATATGAATTGGACTTTGCCAGTATCAGGAAAAACTTGGGTTTCACATCCCAGGAGCCCCCAACATGACGGCTTCAGCTGTTTTGGGATTAATCAAGATCATACCTTCAAATGTGCAGTCTTTTTGCTGTGTATGTTTTTTTCAGTGATTTGCCTTCTTGGCTTACCCACTGGGTTTTGCCTGTTTTTCCTCATTCTCTACTGTGTCTTTAGACAGTGCTGTCTCTGACAGCAGGCTGGGTAAGTCATCAAGTGCATGCTAATGAGCTGATTTGCCTTCTTTTCCCAGATTAGATCAAGACAGCCTTCGAATTTGGAAAAGGAGAGGATGGTCTGTGCCATTATTTCTGACTTTTCCTTCCTTTTCTTTTATCTGGGAATTTTCCACTCCTAAATTCTTTTGTTATGCTCTTAATTTAGGATACTTCCTTTCCTTCATCTTTTCTATCAGGGACATAACTGTTTCTGTCCTGCCTGTGTGTTTTCTTGTTTGTTTTTACTGATTTTACTTTGTGTTCCTTTTAATAAGTAAGTATACGACCTTATGAAAATGTTAAGGCATTTCAAAAGTAGAGTCAAGAGTCTATTTATTGACATTCTGAGTCGAGAACCAATATTTACAAATTCAGTTTTCATATGAGATGGAAATAAGGAAAGAAAGACCTATATATAGTACTATCCAACGTAGTTTTGAGGAACACATTCCAGAACCTTTGATATGCTAATATGCGGGGCATATCTCCAAAAGGAGGATATCTATGCTGCATTTTACAAACTTATTAGATGTTGGTTCCTGTTCTCCAAAGGATTTTCAGTGGAGTAATGTGCCTAGGAACACACTCTTGGAAATGTTGCCATATTCCATTTTCCTATAATTTATTTTATAATTCAACTTTATATGTAATTTGGTAACTAATCATAATTTCAAAGAACCACAGACTTCATATCTTTTTTTTTTAAGATTTTATTTATTTATTTGACAGAGAAAGACACAGCGAGAGAGGGAACACAAGCAGGGGGAGAGGGAGAGGGAGAAGCAGGCTTCCCGCTGAGCAGGGAGCCCGATGTGGGGCTCCATCCCAGGACCCTGGGATCATGACCTGAGCCGAAGGCAGCCGCTTAACGACTGAGCCACCCAGGCACCCCAGACTTCATATCTTTTTAATAATGATCTTTGTGGGGAAAGTTTGGCCTGAGACTGGGTAGGGATTTATTGGGATTTGAGTATATTACAATATTTTAACATCTTAGGAATTTTTCAATATCTATTTAGACAGGAAACCTTGCTTCAATTTTAGTTTCATGTTTACCTTAAGAGGAAGTGTGGCTGGAGTTCAATTTTCCCCCCTGATCTTATTTGTTTACTATTTTATAGACAATAGTAAGAAGTAGCTACGGCCCTAGATACAAATACTGACTTTTACTTGCCAATATGAGTCTCCTGATTTGTCAATATTTCAGAGCATCACTCTTGGGGCTCAGCATGTCCCATTAACATACAATGAAGCCTCCTTTCTCTCCCAAAATATGTTTTGTATCATGATGATGCCCCAGTCAAGGCCCCAGTCATCAACTTTAAACCCACAAGGTCGCTTGGTCATCCTGTGATTACAACAGCAGCTTTACTGCTTGCAATTGTCCTACAGCTGTGGCAGGTCAATGGAAAAATGTTCTTTAAACACCACAAGCATCTGATTGTGCAATATACCGAAATGAGTGTCATTGATTATTCACACTGCTGGCTGGTCAAAGCTGGGGAAGTAATTAGGGCTTTTTTGTGTGGATTATCCACTGAGAAAAGGTCAAATAACTACAAACAGTGCCAGCAGAGAGGAGCCACGAAGGACCCCAGCATCCGTGATCAGTTAAGAAATGCTAAAGCAAGGCTTAATAATGATGTGCTTATGCCGGGTTCTACAGGATGTGATCATTCTGTCATAGAAATCCAATGAAGCATGAATGATGGCTACTTTTTCCCTGGGAGCTCTGCTTCAGGTCCCTGATGCCCATCAAACAGGTTTGTCAGGGACACTAGACAGAGAAGAATTTAAAAAGCAGAGCTTTCTCCCCCCACCTCTCCTTTCTTTAAATCAAGAATAAAGGACTTCAGCCGGCAACCTTTCTTTTTATCTCCCCCTTTGAAGCACCATAGCAATGTTTTTTTTCATATTTGCTGATAAAATATCCCACCAAATGGTCTGGTGTTATGGGGGCTTGAAACCATTCATTTGCTGATTTAAATTAGGATCTTGGAAAAAAATACTCTTTAAGCCACGGTCCTATTTATAGTAATATGATGCTGACAACATGTTTTAGTGTGCCTTTATCATATGTTCCAAACTTAAGATATTTCTTCTCGATCCACTTAGTCAATCTTGGGACTAGCTTCCATCCTCAATAATGCCTGAAATTCTAAGGTTAAAACTTCATTGTTTTAGTTTAAATTATTGGTTTATTTATTATTAAACTGCAGCTATTCTGGGAAAGCCAGCAATTGAGCCATTTTTCACCCTTGTATAAATAAAAAATCTGAAAGTCGGGCTTGAGAAGACACTAGGGAAGTATATTTGGAAAGTAAAGTCAGTAGTCGAGGATCCCCAAAACAAAATGTTTTTGGGCTACTTCCCAGCTCTGCTTGAAATTTTGTTAGTATAGTGGGAAAAAACCCTGGGTAGTTATTAGGAACAGCAACTTTGTGAGGGGTCAAATCCTGGTTCTAACCATTTACTCTGTGGTATTGGGCCCATCACTTAAACATTCTGAGCCTTAGTACAGGGTGGACAGAATTTTAACAAACAATCTTTTTGTCAGAAGCAGTGAAATAGCAGGTAGATGAACTAGCCAAGAAGTCAGGGACTCTGAAAAACACCCTCCATCATTGTAGAAAGCAGGCCTACTAGGGTCTCCTAAGAAATAGTTGTGACCAATGATCCTCACTGTGGGGACAGCCTCTTGGGTCAAACCACTAGATTTGGCATTGTGTTCTCTGGAATCTCCTGCTTGTCCTTAGTCCACTTGTTTTAAGTCTGAGCTCCTGGAATCTCTGACACTGAGGTCATGTTTGATTATGGCTTAAGGAGGTTCCACCTTCTAAAACCAGACAGAAAAGTCTTCAAAACCTAATTATGGAATTTCAGCGAGTATAGCAAACCAAAAGGAAGGTATTTTGGAGCAGGCACCCTTAACTCAGTTTCCCAGCTGGCCACCTTCTTTTTCTGCTCTTCCCAAACTGGAAGTCTCCTAAGTTGACAGACACAAGAATTGTAATGAGAATGAACCAAGATAATGGTGAAGTGTCTGTACAGTGCCCTGCATACAGTAGGCCCCCACAACAGACACATAGATGCCAGAAGCCTAGGAGAGGCAGGAAAATTTGCTGGAAAAATATGAACATGTTTCTATTTCCGAAGTGCTGTTTTAAAAAATCCTGCAATTTCTGAGTGATAGAGTTGTGAGAGTTGTCTGCTTTGCCGTACTAATTCCCTTCCATTGATCATTTAAATAAGGGATTATCTTGTTTTCCCCTTTTAGACCGAGGATTAGTTGTTGAAAAGCAAAGATGGAGTACACAGTGGCTTTGAAAGTTAGAATGTCCAAGGAACATTGCAATGATACTTATTTATATTTTTTAAGAAAGGAATTTTCACTGTTTAGCAACAAGAGGGAAAAAAAATGGAAGCAAGATGGTTTAAATGGGGAGAAAGTTAAAAATCCATAATTCAGATTGCCATTATCTTTCTTTTTAAAAGATTTTATTTGTCAGAGAGAGAGAGAGAGAGAGAGAGCGCAAGCGGGGGAGCAGCAGGCAGAGGGAGAAGCAGGCCCTTCACTGAGCAGGGAGCCCGATGCAGGACTTGATTCCAGGACCCTGGGATCATGACCTGAGCCAAAGGCAGATACTTAACCGACTGAGCCACCCAGGCATCTCCCAATTGCCATTATCTTTAAGAATATATTAAAGGTCGGGACGCCTGGGTGGCTCAGTCGGTTAAGCAGCTGCCTTCGGCTCAGGTCATGATCCCAGTGCCCTGGGATCAAGCCCTGCATTGGGCTCCTTGCTCAGCAGGGAGCCTGCTTCTCCCTTTGCCTGCGGTTCCCCCTGCTTGTACTCTCACTCACTCTCGCCCACGCTCTGTCTCTCTAACAAATAAGTAAATAAAATCTTAAAAAATATATATATATTAAAGGTCAAAGGAAAATTTTTTTGTTTTGTTTTGTTTTTTGGTTTAGTTCATAGAAAAGATAAAACATTGTACGTTTCCTATTTGCATTACTGTGATTTATGAGCAGAATGCTGTCCTAGACAAAGCTAAGGCAGAGGCGGCAGTTCTGGGGGCAAGAGTTTGTCTCTAACTTTTTTGGGCTCCGGGAGTGGGAACCTGGGAAAGTGTTTTTATGCTGCTTCAACTGTTACTGTTTCTATGTGCCAATAGAGCAGGTGAGTGCCTGGTGGCCGCAGTGACAGAGGACTGAGTAGTGGGAGACTATGGGGGAGGAAGTAGAAGACCAAGTTTTCATCTTGGACCCATCTTAAATTAATCTTTTAGTCCTAAAAACATTGTAAAGGGAGAATGTTTATTGTTGTTAGTTTTTTTTTTGTTTTAATTTAACAGCTTTATTGAGATATAATTCACATACCATAAAATTCATTCAAGTGGGGGCACCTGGATGGCTCAGTCGGTTGGGTGTCTACCTTCGGCTCAGGTCCTGGGATCGAGTTCTGCACTCAGTGGGGAGTCTGCTTCCCCTTCTCTCTCTGTCCCTCCCTCCTGCCTGTGATTTCTCTCTCTCTCAAATAAATTTAAAAAAAATTTTTAAAAATTCATTAAAATGTATAATTAGTGGTATTTGGTATATTCACAGAATTGTGCAACTACCACCACTATCTAGTTTTAGAACATTTTTGTTATCTCCAAAAGAAACCTTGTATCCATTAGCCGTCATTCACCATTACCCTTCCCTCCAGCCGCTGGGAGCCACTAATTTATTTCCTGTCTCTATGGATTTGCCTATTCGGGACATTTCATATGAATAGAATCACATAAGCTGTGGTCTTTTGTGTCTGACTTTTTTCATTTAGTGTAGTGTTTTTAGGGTTTATTCATGTTGCGTTATTATGTATCAGAACTTCATTCCTTTTTTTCCCCAATTTTTTTATTGTGATACATGATATAAAATTTAGTATTTTTTTAAAGATTTTATTTATTTATTTGACAGAGAGAGATACAGAGAGGGAACACAAGCAGGGGGAGTGGGAGAGGGAGAAGCAGGCCTCCCGCAGAGCGGGGAGCCCGATGCGGGGCTCAATCCCAGGACTCTGGGATCATGACCTGAGCCAAAGGCAGACGCTTAATGACTGAGCCACCCAGGCGCCCCTAAAATTTAGTATCTTAACCATTTTTAATTATACATTTTGGTGATATTAAGTACATTTATCTGGTTGAGCAATCATCACCACCATCCATCTCCAGAACTCTTTTCATTTTGCAAAAATGGAACTCTATACTCATTAAACAATAACTCCATTGTGTCTTATAGATAGCTTATAGTTGGACCATTTTTTTAATATTTTAATTTTTTTAATCTATTCTGCCAATTTCTGTCCTCAGATTGGAGAGTTTATTTATATGTAAAGTAATTACTGAAATTACTTCTGTCATTTTGCTATTTATTTTCTATATGGCTTATGGGCTTTCCCCCCCTCATTTCTTGTATTACTGTCTTCTTTTGTGTTTAGTTGATTTTTTTGTAGCAAAATGTTTAAATCTCTTTTTCATTTCCTTTTGTGTATATTCTTCAGCTATTTTCTTTGTAGTGACCATAGGGATTACATTTAACATCCTAAATTTATAACACTCAAATTTGAATTAACACCAGTTTAACTTCAATAATTTGCAAAAACTCTGCTCCTTCAGCAGGTCTGTGCCCACTCCTTTCAGTTGTTGATATCACAAAATTATATCTGTATACATTTTGTGACCCAAACCATAAACTAATCATTTTTTAATGTATTACTCTCCTAAATTATATAGAAAAAGAAATGTGGAATTAACAATTAAATTTACAATAATACTAGCTTTTAGACTAATAGTTTTTTTTTTAAATGTATGAGTTTCTTAAATAGTGAAGAAAGCAAAAAGTGGAGTTACACACCATTGTTACAATAATACTAGCTTTTATAATTGTCCATGTGTTTATTTTTACTGAGATCTACTGTGTTGATCTAATGATTTCAGGGCATCATTTTCCTGGCCGGAATAGAGCTGCTTTGTTTCTAGTCAGCCTGTGCATGTTCAGGACAGGAAGCAAATGGACAGGTGGAGACCCTCCTGAGAAGTTTTATCTTTTTCTTTGGGAAAAGAACCTGTCCTCGTGGACTTATCCTATGCCTCGTTGGCCAGGCTGTCATGTGCCCATTCTCTGGCCAGTCCCTAAAGAAGGGAGGGAGATTACTATGATCAGTTTAGACAATTTCAGCTCATTCCCTGTGACTGAAATAGGGGCCTAACCTTCTTGAAATCAAGGAATCTCTGCCAACAGCCTGAACACAAGAAAGAGTTTTGTTACTAGAGAAGAGAGAAACAGTTGTACCTTAGGCACGGCTCAGTGTCTGGCCCGTGTGCTCATGTGGATCCAAAAGTGGCTGCCCACCCACATTGGGAGTGGGGGACTCCTGGACACTTAGTGCAACCAGATCCACAGAACATTGTCACATGAAGCTAGAAGGGTGTCCCTGGCTCATCTCGTGGCTCTAGTGCTTATACTGCAGACTCCTATGTGGTTCTTCTCATTCTCACTGTAAATCAAAGATAAAGGATTCTTCAACCAGTACATACCCCACTTGTGCCTTGGGTGGTCTCCTACCTCTTTTTTCATTCTTCTCTCTGCCTGCAGAGCCTCTTAAGGACCGAAGGAAAAAAATTGCTAACATCTGTCAGGCTCTTCTTATGTGCCAGGCATGTGCTGAGCACTTTATATTCTTTATCTCATTTAACCCCCCTAAAAGCCCTTTGAAGGTGGTACTATTAGTATCAATCTTATTTTGTAGTTGAGAAACTATAGGTTGATCTTCCTAGCCTGGGGCTGCAACAACCCAGAAAGCATGGACTGCTCCAGTTCCCTGTTCAGGATCTACCAGCCTACCATTTCGCTCTCCCACTTCCAATAGACTCACTTTCTGTGAATGTCGCTTTTATAGTATTTTTCAGACTGTCCTGGAAGAGGCTACTATATCAGTGTAAACTGACCAGAGTCACATAACTAGTAAGTGATGGGACCAAGTTTTGACTTCAGCATCTGTGCTCTGAGTGAATGTGTTTAGTTTTTCTAATCTGTCCAAATAGAAGGTGAATAAAATGGAGATTGAAAAGGCTGATCTAAATATCTCGAATGCGGTGTTAATCCTGACAGACGCATGTGTGCAATTAACAAGAGCTTTCTGAAGAAATAATGCCCCAATTTAATGCTAATAGGAGAATCTTTATATTCTGAGGAATGCTTGTGGGGCAACTGTCTGGGGGACAAACAGGTTCTTGTGACTGCCTCCAACAACAGCCTCAAAGAAATGTTGATGATATGGGTGATCATTCATTTTTTAAATCTCTTCTTTGTCTGAAGCCCTTGAACTTATCAGAACAGAACCTCTAGACAGGAATAAAGATCTGGGAATCTCACATTAGGTTGAAAACTCCGCCTCATACGAGTGGCATAAAACAAAACACACCTACAGTATTTGAATGTTATTGTTTGCCCTCATTTTGTTTCTTGGATATTTTTGTTGAAGCTGAAAAGCTTTTTCTGAACAGTAAGTGACCTTGACAAAAACTGGCTTTGTGCCGCAGATGTTTTACAGTGAAAGCGGTCAGATGGACATACCTGATTAATATTTTTTTCACACCCAATTCTCTGTTGTTTATTTTAACTTGCATAACTTGCTTGCATTAGCTTGTACTGGCTCTAACTGCCAGTGGAGCATTCTGTCCTAATTTTTTTTATGGCAGTCTTCATACAAAACTAATTCATGGCATGGTTTGAGCCAAGTCAGTACATTGAAAACTAAAAGGACTGTTGTTTATTTAAGATTGAACTGGGGGAAGACTCCAGAGCACTGCCTTTGCAATGCCACGCAATGAAGCAAATCTAAACATTCTGTCATCATCATATATAAACATCATTTAATGAGTACTCTTGTTATGCATAAAGAATATGGAAGAAATTCTTTTTTCCTTTTCCATTTTCACAGAATCTAAAAGCACAGGAGGTTTTGCCAGATCAAATAGGATCCTGTTTTTGCTGGCTTATTGATTCAGGAATAAATGAATAACCTGTTTTTTGGGAGGAAATTTCTTAGCATTTCATCTTTTGTTGAAATACTATTCTTATCCTGTCATATTAAAGAACTGTGACAACTTTTTGTTAATGAGGGAGATTGGGGTGGGGTGGGGTGGGTTGGGAAACAGGACTGAGCTGCATATCAGAGGGTGTATATTTGGCTTTTCTATACAATTTTAAATTAGACCCTTGTTCACAGATAAATTTTCCTTATGGAGAAAACACATTGGAGTTTCCCACATATATTTAAACAACTTTTGTTCTATATGCAAAGTGTGGCACATAACTTAGAATAAAAATTTCCATTTTGCATGCTTATGCATCCAAGTATGCAAAGAGTGGTTTAATAGCTAACAGAATAAACAATAATGCTTTGTCAAGGGTTACTTATTGGATCTTGGCTGTTAAAAGAATTGTGCTATTACTGCCAAGGATCTGAACTGGCCTAGACATGCTACACTAGTTATGAGTCGTCTTAGTGATGGTTATGTATAGCAGAAATTCATAATTATATGTAAAGAGTTTTCATTTAAGGCACTTTTTACTTCAAATGTTCTCAAATGTAATATGGTGGCCTATAACATAACCAGTATTATTAGAGAGTGATGAAAGAGGAGAGAAAATGTATGTATTCTTTGACAGGAAGCTAACTACTCAAAGAATAAAATATAGTCTTGTTTTAATCAGCCACTTGGTGATTGCTAGTTTGGATGTTTACTTCTGGAGAGGAGGCTTCCAGTAATCTCTAGTACAAGAACAGAGACCCATTAAACTGGCAGCATTTAAATCACAGTTTAAAACTCCTTCATTCTCTGAAACCGTCCTAAAATTGGGTTGTGGTGATGGTTGTACAACCCTACAAATAAACTGAAAACCATCGAATTGTATATTTTGTAGTTTTTATCTATTTATCAATTTAACTAATCTCTGTGCCCAATGTGGGGTTCAAACTCACAACCCTGAGATCAAGAGTCACACCCTCTTCTCTTCTGACTGAGCCAGTCAGGTGTCTCCCATTGAATTGTATATTTTAAATGGGTGAATTGTATGGTATGTTAATTGCATCTCAATAAATTTACTTAAATACCTTCCTTCATTTTCAGAAAGTGGAAGTCACTACTTTTTTTGGGGGTCCCCTATTCCTTTTTTCTCCTCAGATCTCTACAAATTAATTTTGCTGCTGTGTAATTCTGTACTGACTGGCATCACCTTGGAAGTTGGTAATGTGCTATTTGGAAGTGATAACGGCTGCTTGGGGCATATTTTTTCTCTTTATTATTTCTTAATACTTAAAACAATGTGCTTAGTTCTTTTATTTCCTCAGTTCACATTCATGAATTACTTTAAAATCATGTCCTAGTGCAGTGGTTCTCCACTGCGGTGGGGCAGGGCATTTGGCAATATCTGAAGATATTTTTGATTGTCCCAATTGGTTTGTGGGGGTGCTATTGCATTGAGTGGGGTATACGTCAAGGATGCTGCTACACATCCTGCAATGCACAGGACAGCCTCCCACAACAAAGAATTATCTGACCCCAAATATGCTGAGCTGGAGAAACACTACTGTAGCAAAACTGGGCGACATGCTGTGAATGTGTGTTGTTTGCCTTGTGGAGAAACTGCGGCCTAATTCTGAACTCTGTCGTGAAGCAGCTTAGTTATCCAGAAAACCAAGCTCCCTGTCTACATTTGACAACAGCTTTTATATTGGGGTCACAGCTGATATTTCCATGCCCACTGGTGAGTAAAAATGTTAACGAGCGAATGGATTGATTGTCTTCTATTAACCCAGCCATGTACCTTCTTGCTTATAGAGAAAGTAGTGACTCTTTGTACCCTACTGTTTTATTCTCCTGCTTTAGATATCTCCTTACATTTGTAAAATACTTTTAAAATAACTGTAATATGGGGGCGCCTGGCTGGCTCAGTCGGTAGAGTATGCAATTCTTGATCTTGGGGTCGTGAGTTCAAACCCCACATTGGAGGTAGAGTTCACTAAAAAACAAAAAGAAAAACAAGTGTAATATTTATCATCTCATCTTGCCCACACAATTATCCTGTGGGGCAAACAGGATGAAAATGATTCTTCTTTCTAGTATCAGGAAATTGAGAACCAGAGAGGTGGTGACTCTCCAAGGCCATGTTTCAGGTTATTAATAAAGTTGACACTAGACCCCAAGCATCCTTTCCACAGAGTCACCACAGGCAATATTAATAACTAAGGACCTCGACCTTGATTTCATGCAGACCCAAGGGTTTTTATTAATTTCTGGCTCTTTTAGCTGTGTAACCTAGGGTGAGTTAAATAACCTCTCGAAGGCTCATATCTTCTTCTTGGCAAAATGGGGACTTTTCTTACAATAAGACTTTTCTTACAGGGTTATTTCGAGGGAAGAAAGAAATAGTACATATAGAACAACTAGTGCTGAGCCCCTTATAAATGTTCAGTAAAAATTTGCAGCTATCATTGTTCTCTTGTTTCTGAATTAAGACAGAAATGCCCTTACTATAACTGGCTGTTAAATACTGTCAAGTCAGTAGTTGTCTAAAGGCCTTAGTTTTGTCAACCCTAGAGGATTGGATTAAATTATTTGAACTTCCCTTTCAGCCCCCAAACTCTATGATTCTTTGCAGCTCGGTGACCAAGAGAAGATGTATTTCAAAAATAACATAATAGGTTCTCTGGAGGGGTTTGTCGTAGGGGCTTCTGCTGAGGAGACAATGCAGGCCTCTTAGTTGTATTACTATTGCTCTTACAGTTAATGTTTTTAGGTCATGTTCACTATAGGACCATTTATGGACTTTATTTTCAGCCACTCTCTATCCATTATGTACAGAAAGAAATTTAAATCACTCATTCAAAAAAAGAAAATGAAAAGTAGCATGACACATATTATGGAGTAATATTTGCCTCTACTTCATGTCCAACAATTTTCTTCTGGGAATCCAAATGAGAGAAAGGAGCATATATTTCTATCAGACATCTTCAAAGGTGTGTTTTGGATACTCTTACTTAGTTAAGTTCTATTCATTACATTTTAGAAGTTGTTTAATAAAAAATAATGCCCTCACTTACAAAATATGGATCAGACATACTGGAAAGATTATCTCTTACCTAGTGGTAGAAAAAATGCAAAGTGTGTGCATGATGTATCCTTCCTCTCTTCCTATTTATTTATTTATTTATTTGAGAGAGAGAGAGAGAGAGAGAGAGAACGCACAAGCAGGAGGAGTGGCAGGCAGAGGGAGAGGGAGAAGAAGATTCCCCGCTGAGCAGAGAGCTGGATGCAGAGCTTGATCCCAGGACCCCGGGATCATGACCTGAGCTGAAGGCAGATGCTTAACCAACTGAGCCCCCCAGGCGCCCCTCCCTTCTCTCTTCTTAAAGCCATTTCCCTCTGTTGTGTCTGCTCCAACTCCCACTGAAGCCCAGTTACCCCATCCCCACTAGTTCCATGCTCTCCTCCTCTTTTGGGCAGTTTTTCCTTAAAGCTCCAAGATGCCAAATATCCTTTGCTGCCTCCTCCCACCTGGAACTCTTTGCAGGAGACTCTGCTCTGCCACAGTAAAACTTAAGGGCATGCCGCTCTTCAGGTCCATACTCTCTGTATTTTGTGAGAAGCCAACTAGGAGTTTGGTGTGATTGAAAGTTTTCAGACCTCCTCCCAGCTTTGATCTTTACTATAGATAACATTTTTTGAGCATTTATGTCAAATTAATCCTCATGATAACAACCCTAGGAAATGGTTACATTTGGTATTCCCATCTTAGGCCTGGGGAAACTGAGATCTAGATTGATTCTATTATCTCCCAAGGCCACACAACTAAGTATTAGGGTTGGGATTCAAGACAAAAAGTTTGATAGAGCCCACACTCCTATTACTCATGTTACCTCTTAAAAAAAAAAGATTTTATTAATTTATTTGAGAGAGAGCACAAGCACGAGTTGGGGGAGGGGCAGTGGAAGAGGGAGAAGCAGGCTCCCCACTGAGCAGGGAGCCTAATGCTGGGCTCCATCCCAGGACCCTGAGATCATGACCTGAGCTGAAGGCAGATGATTAACCGGCTGAGCACCCAGGTGCCCCTCATGCTACCTCTTTAGTAATAACACTCAGGGAGTCCTTACTATGGATTGGCATTGTATTAGGTACTTTAATACAGTTTCTCACTTAATATTTAAAACTATCCTATACTATTAATACTACTGAACAGTTTGCTTTTCTGTAAAATGAGACTATGATACCAGTAACTCTGTGTTGCTTCAATACTTCATCATATCTGCATTATAACATATTAGAATGAACTAATGGCTTACATCTTACTCTTCAACTAGAAAGTAAGCTTGCTGAGAATGTGTCTTATTCACCATAGTGTCCCCAGTACAGAGTAAGATACCTGGCACCAGTAGGTATTCATGAAAATTTGAGGAATGAATGAATACATACCATCCTCCATATGGCAAATGAGACAGTGTACACGACAGTGCCATGCAACTTACTTGTTACACAAATGTGATAGATGGTTAATAATAATCACCTGTTTGACTCTGCTTAAGAGAAAGTAAGATGTTCTCCTTTTCGTGGTGACATGTGCATTTTCACAGTGGTTTCTTGAATTGTTGCACTTGCCTGTGCTGCCCAACCAAAGGCAGACTCTCTTCTGAATAGTTCCAGGGAAAGAGAAGACCACTGTGTCTTGAAAATCTACACCCTACTTAAAAGGCATATATAATCTAATTTTTAAAAGTCTTAAGCCTCCCAATTGTAAATGCCAGTAATGTTAGGTCTTTATTATAGAATAAATATGATGAATAAAGCCAAATGTATTTGTAGAGAGCTGGAAGAGCCTCGGATGACAGGTGAGTAGATCAGAACAAAGTATTGTTAATGATTCCCCCAGATACTTGAAGAAGAGTGCAGAAGATCAATAGATCTACAGAACACGAATCCCTCTTGAAAGTGTGAGCATCCTGGATTTTATTTATTTAAGATTGGTACAATTGAGTTATATTTTTGAGAATCTAATGGAAGAGAATCACATCATCTCTCAGGAAAGCAATCCTCTAGCTGCACTGGCCAAGCTTCATCCCGTTAATCCTTTTGACCAATGAAACAGTTGGTATATTCTTGTAAACTTTCTGGAGGCAGTTTGCCCATTATTAGGCCTGAACTTGAAATAGTTAGAGAGAAAAAGAAATCCAACAGCTCCTCCTGCATCAGAATAATACAAGTGAGTCTCATTTTAATAAAACCCTAGAGCACAGTATCACCTAGCAAGTTACAGGTACTCAATAAATGCTCTTTGGAATAAATGGATGAAAATTTAAATTTGTGAAATGGATCAATAAATATGTGATCATTTACACTCCCAGAAGATGTATCTGCTCCTTTGCTTCTGAGTGCTGACTTTAAATATGGATCTTTAAGCTAGTATTAAGGAATGAGATGGTGAGATTTTTCTTTTGAAGTTAGTTAGTCCTTTTTCCCATCTACAGGGACAGAGCAACCACCTCAGTGGCTTATCACTTTACCTATTGTGTGTATGATGAAGGAGAGGGTTTCTAGTTCCTTCATTTTCATAAGAACCAATATCTAATTTTTTAAAAGTAAAAACCTGCTGGACCACCATGATTTACAGATTTAAAATGTGCCGTGATGTATTATGACTTAGCATACATAGCTTTCCCTCCAACATCTGTATCCTGATTTGTAGTCTAATAAACCTTCCTGCCGCAGATGGCATGTGCATAGTTGTTCCAAGGTGTAATACATCAACACAGCATTTCTAAACACAGAGCAATAATGTATTCAATTAAGGGAGGAAATAAAACATCGAGCCGTTTCTTATAATAAATCTTTTACTAAGCTTCCCACATCACATGTTTGCGGAGGAAATAATACATGTCATTCAGACTAAGGGTTATTGTAGACTGCTGAGGGAAACATGAAATTCTGGAGGTTTCAGCAGTCCTGTGAAACCCTGAAACATGGAAAGTGTACAAATTAGAAAAGGATGTAATATGTGACTAATGATACCTCTTGGGATAACTTTGGAACCCATATTTACTGTTATGATCACTAGATTCATTTAAGCTACAGGAGTTGAAAAGCAATACCCTGGTAAGTGAAAAACACCTCTGAGTTCATTAGATGTGGCTGTAATTTAAACTCTAAAGGCTTTTTTCCTTGCTGTCATTCTTCATATTTCTGGAAATGTGGTACTTGAGCTCCTAATAAAAGTGGTCTACATCATGACCATATAATCTACAGTTCCTGGAAAGCACATTTACACCTTCACATCTGTAGCTAAGGCCAAGACTAAACAGAAACGTAATTCACCCCAGATGTCACTCATAAGAAAGTTCTGGAGAAGGCTGCTGATTTTAGGATTTTCTAGCCCCTGAATTTGCCCCAGGCACTGCTATGGATATGCAGCCCAGGCCCTCCAGGCCCAAATGTTGGAACCTCTTTTCATAAACTGTGCCCCATACAAAATTGACCGAATCCCACAAAGTAAATCCCCAACCCCACCCTCCATTTGTGGAGAGAAACGATGGCTATTCTGACCTTATTTACACAGATGATACCAGGGCTTTCTGTCTTAAGCATCTTATCAAGAAATTTTGCTCTTCTGACTTGATAAGACATCATGCTATCATGCCTTAAAGAAGCTACGTGATAATTTCTCTGAAAAAAATTATATGTATATGTATATGATTTGAGCTGCTAATCACCAGAATAGCGTTTGATGGATCAATATAATCAGGCAATCCATTTCTATCTAGTGATCTAATAATACTCCTCCTTCCTTAGCTTTGTGTTTCCCTGACCAGTATCTCTTTTCCTCAGTGATGGATGAGTTGGTCTAAAGTCAGTTCTCTCTCATTCCCAGGTGATATGCCTGACTGGAACAGCTTTATGGCTAAAAAAAGATCAACACATAAACCATACAGTTCTTCACAATGTGCAGAAATCAAGACAGACAAGACTTCAGTCCCACTCTAATCTATTTGTAGTTTTTAGCTCTACCTCTTTAACTCATGTATCTGTTGGTGCCTTGCTTAGAGTTACCTTCTTTCCCCAGAGGCCCACCAGGTGTGTGAGGCAGCGAATCTGCGCAGTTTCCCCAGAAGGGCCCACTGACCTGGGTGTAGTTGAGGAAAGGCCACTGCAGGCACATTGTGCCTTATGGATACTGGAGCTTTCTTGGGAGGAAAATCACGCGCTGCTGTGTCAGGTCAGATACAGAAGCCGGATTACCTAGGCTCCGTTGGTATAACTGCTCATAAAAATTACTATTTAATAAGGATATCCCCAGGATTTATTAAGGGAACAATGTGAAAACGGCCATGTGAAAAATAGGTTTACACCTTTGTAAAACTGCTGTTAAAGACATTGTTCATTGAACGTTTAATTATTAATCAAAGATCCATCTACCTGACAAATTCCTCTTAAAATATGTCTCCTGAAAACCTGGTGCGTATTCCTTTACTAAACATGGCCATCTATACCTATACAACCCATTGAATTTTTCTTTTTGCTTTGGCTGCAAAGATGAGAGATAAATTCTGTGCTTAGCTGTACTGATAATTTGATTCTAACTTCCCGATACACAGTTTCTTTCTCCTTCTTCTATGGTGGTCTGTGAAATGGTATTGTGGTCTGTGAACACCTGAATTTGTATGCAGATGTGTGTGTAGAGTGTGTGTGTTTACTCACTTGCATTTTTCTGTAGGAAGAGCCCAAAGGTTTCACCAGATTCTTAAGGGGATGCATTATCCAGAAAAAATTAAGGACCATGATACTATATGGTGTTTTAAAATTTTGATCTCACCTTTAACTGTTCTGTCTAACGAGTATATTTCAATTATAAACAATCTAAATTGTTTTTTTTTTCTTGGAGGAGAGGGAAGGAAAAGCTAGATATCTGTAAAAATTATATAAATGTAAATACAAGAGTACATTTTGTTGTCAAGTACTCAGCCTCTTAGTAGGTATGATTTCAGAGGAAATTTTTTTGTTTGTTTGTTTGTGTTTTTCAGAAACAGTGGGCTGAAAAGAATAAACCGAGATGGCATACATCTGTGTGCAAATGTAATCTGGTGTCTTCTCTTTTTATTTTTCTCCTATCTTAAAGATAAACAAGCAGACAACTATTTATTTTTTATTTTGATTTAAAATTTTTTTTTATTATGTTATGTTAATCACCATACATTACATCATTAATTTTTGATGTAGTGTTCCATGATTCATTGTTTGCGTATAACACCCAGTGCTCCATGCAGAATGTGCCCTCTTTAATACCCATCACCAGGCTAACCCATCCCCCCACCCCCCTCCCCTCTAGAACCCTCAGTTTGTTTTTCAGAGTCCATCGTCTCTCATGGTTCGTCTCCCCCTCCAATTTCCTCCCTTTTGTTCTTCCCCTCCTGCAGACAACTATTTAGACAGATCTGTATAGACAGCTCCCTATGTAAATGTCTCCTAAATACTGTAAGGAAATGATAATATACATAGAAAATTTCTTCACCATATGGCATTGATACATATTGACCTCGGGACTAAGAAAGTCCACTGTGTTGTATGTATTAATATGGGATTTTTAAGACAACCCCACAGGAGTTAGCTTGCTAATTTGGAAACTAGATAAGTCCAATAAAATGAAAACTTGTTCAGAGAAAAAGCCTTGATGAGAAAAAAAATCTCAGGAGATCCAACAGTAACACCAAACCGTTGAAGGAGCAGATATATTTCCCCTTAGAACAAGATGTCTTCGATCTTGATTTTTCCAAAATAATTTTTTGTGAACATATTGTGAATTACACAGGACACCAACCCTGCTGCTTTTGGAGCAAAAAGACAGAGCTGACAGATGTAGTTATTTGCCAGGAACAACCATGTGAATTTATAAATATTTTACAAGTGCAGCTTTCAGAAGAGTGACTTTTACTGCCATATTAATGCAACTTGCAAATTTATAGTCTGGGCATTTGTGGATTATGAATGTCCAGTATTCGAGGCTAGTGCCAAGAACATGGTTTATGTTTGGAAATTCTTTTTTTCTCTGAACACAGACTTGTTGGCTGTTAAGGTCTGCGTTATAATTCAGCTGCACATGAGGTGCAAGGCTACATAATACATCAGTTCCCACTCCCAATGGCTGAACTCATAAATATACTCATTACAACATATTCCATGTGACAGAATGACACACAAAGCATAAAAATATCTCCCAAGAATAGAGAATTAGTAATCGTAGAAGCAATAGTGGCATGACTCCAAGCCTCTGGCCAGACCCATAACATGTGACCTAAAGTTATAATTATGTGCCATACTGTAAAGAAAACTGGAATCACAGATTCAGAAGTAATATTTTAGTATGTATTAGATCAACATACTCATCAGTGTTGTCAGATGCATTGCCGGTGCATGACTGAAAAGGCTTTAGTTACTTTACTCATCTTTTGGGGGGCGGTGGGAGGGAGGCGTTCGGAGAGGAAGGAGCATCATGGCAACTCTTTCCTTGTACATTTATTTATAAGTTGCTTTTCCCACTGATTATGCCCAAGGTGCAGTAGTCTTTCTGGTGTTCCAGATCTTGAGAAAGAGGAGCAGATTTCTCTGACCTTGAGCAGACAAGGCCTGGAATGACATCCAGGTGACCAGCCTTTGGTCACATGTCGAAAGGTCATCCTATCGAAGATGTTATGACAGGCAGAATTGTTGGCCTTTGATGAAAGTCAGCACGATTGCCTGACCTTTCTGCCTTCCACTAAGTAGCTCTGTTATCTTGAATACATCACTTCTCAAGCACTCATTTCTTCTTTTGTAAAATGTTCGCATTGGACCAGATTGTAAAATCCTTTCCAGCCTATGATGGTTTTTTTCTAATGCATGTGTGCCAACCCACATAGATGTTAATATACAGTATCTTATAATCTGCAATCATAACTGTTTTTCATGTGCACACTTTTCATCACCTAAAAACCCCAAGTGCTAAAATGCTTCACCGTTTCACACCGGTATGTCCAACCATTTCTTGCTCTGTATTAAAACTGTATGTAATCCTTAAAAGACTTAATTGAAAGTCTAACCTTATATAAATGAGGATCTTGTGTTCTTACAAAAATTTGTAATTAGTACAGTGAGTAAAGTTCTGAATTGCCAAAGCTAAAAGATAAATAAGTAAATACATAAACAAATAAACAATCCCTGTGTATTCCAAGGCTTAATCCCCACTGAGGCCCCCAACCTGATTAATCATGCAGCAGGCAGCAGACTGCCCCTTATTAGCTGACCTTACACATTTCAATGAAAAACGACACACACACCCAAATCCCATGCAGGCATTCTATTAGAAAATACTTTGTTAATAGGTTTTAAAGATAATCTTAGCCTTAAGAATAAGATCCTGTCAAGAGCAAATCCTTCTTCTTTGCTTCTAACCTAAGGGATAGAAGTAGTCAAATGCTTGTTACCAGGAAAAATTCAGCTTTAAAACTGATTGAATCAATTTTCCTTATCATCTTAGACCATAGCAATTTTAAAAAACCGGAGTAGAATGATAGTGACCTACAGTCTGGATGGTCTCACATGGCCCTTGTTTGTTTTCCTTTTCTCCTTTTCCCTTTATCTCTATCCCGACATGTCCTTTCTTTCCTCCTATGAGAGTAAAAACCTAAAAGGAAAACAATTAGCTATTCCTACCCTTCGAACACAGCCACACATTCACATGATAAATGGAACATGACCATACAGAACAACCAAAATGACATCCTTATTGCAAGCTCAATTTATGTAATTTTGTATTTTCCTTTTTTTTAAATTTTATTTTATTATGTTATGTTAGTCACCATACAATACATCATTAGTTTTTGATGTAGTGATCCATGATTCATTGTTTTCGTATAACACCCAGTGCTCCACGCAGTACGTGCCCTCTTTAATACCCATCACAGGGCTAACCCATCCCCCCACCCCCCTCCCCTCTAGAGCCCTCAGTGTGTTTCTCAGAGTCCATCGTCTCTCATGGTGCATCTCTCCCTCCGATTTCCACCCCCCCCCCCCCGCTTCATTTTCCCCTTCCTTCTCCTAATGTCCTCCAGGCTATTCCTTATGTTCCACAAATAAGTGAAACCATATGATAATTGACTTTCTCCGCTTGACTGATTTCACTTAGCATAATCTCCTCCAGTCCCATCCATGTTGATGTAAAAGTTGGGTATTCATCCTTTCTGATGGCTGAGTAATAACTTTGGAGAAGTGTCTGCTCATGTCTTCTGCCCATTTTTTGACTTGATTATTTGTTTTTTGGGTGCTGAGTTTCAGAAGTTCTTTACAGATCTTGGATACCAGCCCTTTATCTGTAGTGTCATATGCAAATATCTTCTCCCATTCTGTGGGTTCCCTCTTTGCTTTGTTGACTGTATCCTTTGCTGTGCAGAAGCTTTTTATCTTGATGAAGTCCCAAGAGTTCATGTTTGCTTTTTTTCACTAGCCTTTGGAGATGTGTCTTGAAAGAAGTTGCTGTGGCCGATGTCAAAGTGGTTACTGCCTATGTTCTCCTCTAGGATTTTGATGGATTCCTGTCTCACGTTGAGGTCTTTCATCCATTTTCTTTGTGTATGGTGTTAGAGAATGGTCGAGTTTCATTCTTCTGCATGTGGCTGTCCAATTTTCCCAGCACCATTTATTGAAGAGACTGTCTTTTTTCCATTGCATATTTTTTCTTGCTTTGTCAAAGATTATTTGACCATAGATTTGAGGGTGCATATCTGGGCTTTCTATTCTGTTCCATTGGTCTATATGTCTGTTTTTGTGCCAGTACCATGCTGTCTTGGTGATCACTGCTTTGTAATATAGCTTGAAACTGGGCAACATGATGCCCCCTTTGTTTTTCTTTTTCAACATTTCCTTGGTGATTCAGGGTCTTTTCTGATTCCACACAAATTTTAGGATTGTTCCAGCACTTTGAAAAATGTCATTGGAATTTTGACCGGGATGGCGTTGAAGATATAGTTTACTCTGGGTAGCATAGACATTTTAACAATGTTTATTCTTCCAATCCATGAGCATGGAATGTTTTTCCATCTTTTTGTGTCTTCTTCAATTTCTTTCATGAGTGTTCTGTAGTTCCTAGAGTATAGATCTTTTACCTCTTTGGTTAGGTTTATTCTGAGGTATCCTATGGTTTTTAGTGCTATTGTAAATGGAATTGTTTCTCTAATTTCTCTTTCTATACTTGCATTGTTAGTGTATAAGAAAGCAACTGATTTCTGTGCATTGATTTTGTATCCTGCCACATTACTGAATTGCTGTATGAGTTCTAGTAATTTGGGGGTGGAATCTTTAGGGTTTTCCACATAAAGTATGTCATATGCGAAAAGAGAGAGTTTGACTTCTTCTTTGCCAATTTGAATACTTTTATTTCTTTTTGTTGTCTGATTGCTGTTGCTAGGACTTCTAGTACTATGTTGAACAATAATGGCGTGAGCGGGCATCCTTGACGTGTTCCTGATCTTAAGGGAAAGGCTCTTAGCTTTTCCCCATTGAGGATGATAGTCACTGTGGGTTTTTCATAGATGGATTTTATGATTGAGGAATGTTCCTTCTATCCGTATACTCTGAAGAGTTTTAATCAGGAAAGGATGCTGTATTTTGTCAAATGTTTTTTCTGCATCAATTGAGAGGACCATATGGTTCTTCTCTCTTCTCTAATTAATGTGGTCTATCTGTGTCTTCCAAATATTAAGACAAGGGTCACTCATTTTGCAAAATTAATGGCTGATATAAAGTCAGAATAAAAAAAAGCATAAGGAAAATATTTCTTCACCCAGTGTATGGCCAACCTGTGGAATTTACTACCCTGGGAGGTCATAGATTTAGTCAATGGATGAATTAGAAAGGGCTAGATAATTTTATGACCAGTCATAATACTGCAGTTATGAATATTAAGATAAAGGTAATAGAATCTCATGCCTTAGGGCACAAACAGATCATTGTGGAAGTTTTGCAGTTCTTTATTTCCTGAAGATGCTCTGGGCAAGTGGCTCAATTCATACTGAAGTTTTACCTTCTTTTGAAAGTATCGACTACTGCTGTGAACAGGATACCACGTTTAGGTCACACAGTGTTTTGTTTTGTTTTGGCAATGAAAATCACAAGCGTCTTCTAATACAATACCAAAGAACAATTTAATGACCAAAGAATCAATTCTTCCATTCAGTGAATATTTATTGAGGGCCTACCATGAGCCTGTCAGTTTTTGGGGTGTTTGGGATACAACAATGAGAAACAGAAAAAAGTCCCTGTGTTTACGAAATTTACATTCTAGTGGGAGAGAGGTCATAAGCCAAACGAGTAAGTTATATAGTACATGAGAGGTTTTTAAGTACAAAGAAGAATAAAGCAGGGAAGGGAAATAGGAAACAGTTTACAATTCCAAAAGAGTGGTCAGGAAAGGCATCACCGGAGGGTGACATTTAAAACATGGAAATACACAAGGGAAGAGTGTTCCAGACAGACAGAAGAGCAAGTAGAAAGGTCCTGAGACGTGTTGAAAGTAATCTATTAATTACATATGTTCTTGATTAATGAGAAGACTCAGAGGGATAAGATAATCTGATTAATGTTTGTTGTTTAAAATGCTACATCCTGGGGTGCCTGGGTGACTCAGTCGTTAAGCGTCTGCCTTCGGCTCAGGTCATGATCCCAGGGTCCTGATATCAAGCCCCACATCGGGCTCCCTGCTCGGCGGGAAGCCTGCTTCTCCCTCTCCCACTCCCCCTGCTTATGTTCCCTCTCTCGCTGCCTCTCTCTCTGTCAAATAAATAAATAAAATCTTTAAAAAAAATAAAATAAAATGCTACAATCCTTTTTATCTCTCTCCTTGGTGAAAATTTTTCTAAAAATATGAGATAATTTTCCTGCCTTAGTATTATAGAACAATGCGCACAATTTCATGATCTACTCACCTAAACTGGGGAGGAAAATTCCAGTTGCCCACTACCGTGGCATGTAAGGCTATTGATGTATGAACTGAATATGTGTAGATTCCTTGGTGGACTCTGGCTTTTATTTTATTTTATTTTATTTTTTTAAAGATTTTATTTATTTATTGGACAGAGAGAGACAGCGAGAGCAGGAACACAAGCAGGGGGAGCGGGAGAGGGAGAAGCAGGCTTCCTGCTGAGCAGGGAGCCTGATGCGGGACTCGATCCCAGGACCCTGGGATCATGACCTGAGCCGAAGGCAGACGCTTAACGACTGAGCCACCCAGGCGCCCTCTGGCTTTTATTTTAAAAATGAAATTCTGGGTGCGTCAATGATACTGTCTTTTGTTTTCCTCTCCATTATATGCCCTTTGCTTTACTCTTCCCATTTTCTTTTAGAAACTTTTCTGTAAAATCTTGCTCTGTGTTACAGCTTCCTTTATCTTTTCTGCTCTTGCTATAATCCCAAAGAACAAACTTTTTTAGGAAGAACCTCTTTTATCCATGGAATTTTTCTGGCTAAAAGCCATACCTGAACTTAGTGGATTATACAACATCTATTATTTCTCATGGTTGTATGGGGTTTGGGAGCTCTTCTGGTCTGGACTGGCTTGGCCAAGCTGGATGTGGTCTGGGAGAGCTTCCCTCTCTGGATGGGAGGTGGCCTGCGTCAGCTGGCATGACAGCCGGCTGCCTCTCATCACCCAGCAGGCCAGCCCAGACTCCCCCACATGGCGGCAGAAAAGACTCCAAGCAGCAACAGAGGGCAAGTCCCAATGTACTAGCACTTTCTAAGCCTCTATTCATGTCATGCTGGCAGTGTGCTATCAGCTCAAGCAAAATCATATGATCAAGTTCAGATCTGAGGGGTAGAAAAATAAAGTCTGGCTCTTGATGGGCTGAGTTGTAAAGTCATATGGGAAGAGGGCTTGCGTTCAGGAATGGGAAGAATATGTGGCTCTTTTTTACAGTTTACCAGTCTGCCTTCTGGCCACAAATCATTCACATTTCTCCTACTTGTAAAATCTTATTCCTGTCATAGGACCCTTCCCCCCGGTAAGTTTATCCTAAGGTATCAGGATTGAAGTCCAGGATCTTACGATATGCAACTGGTTCAGATATGGATGAGGCTCTCTGGATGCGGCTTCTTCAGGTACAGTTTCTCTTAAAGTTATCTGACCTCACACCCAGAGTAAAATAGGGACCAGGTAACCCAATCAACACTCCCAGGTGAAGTCCTACCTTCTTCATTTCTTGTATCCTTCATCATATGGCCAAGGACACTGGGCCTGAACTTGTGGTCTTGTACTTGGGCCAGATTAACATGATTTGCTGCTTCTTTCTCAGTGGCCCTTTGAAGTGTACAACGGATGTGACTTAGAACAATTAGGGAACTATCATTCCAGGAAGAACTGTGATATTTCTGTTTATAGTTAATAAATACTAATTTCAGAGAGCCTATTATTCTCCGCCAGGAACTACTAACACAAATCCCTTTCTATTCAACATAAAAAATGAAGTAGGACACTCTGAGGAGGATTTGGGATCAAAACATCTAGCATGTATAGATTAGATCAGGGAAAAAAAAAAAAAACTGCAGTTCAAATTAGTGAAACTGGCACAATTTTAATCCAGGCTTATTGTTCTGATAATCAGGAATTCAAGGGTTACTAATTAAAATGGGTAACCTCACATAGTTTCTAATGTGCAAAATTACCAACTTCCTAAGATCCGAGAAAGAATATAACTGCTATTTTGGGTGGGCTACTTTGTTGTGGTTCTAGCTTCAATCACCAGGGAACGAAGCTCTCACCCCTGGACCCTGTATGTATATACTAAAGGTCTTAAGGAGTAATCATCAGAGGGGTGCCTGGCTGGCTCAGTTGGTGGAGCATGCAACTCTTGACCTTGGAGTCATGAGTTCCAGCCCCATGTTGGGTGTAGAGATGACTTTAAAAGAAAAAAAAAAGAAGTAATAACTCAGAATAATAAACTTTTGCTAACACTTGAAAAAAAATTGTCCGAAGCCAGGCACATGTTGCTAGGTTCCCTCTACTCAAGAAGCAGGTAGCGTTTCTTGATTAGGGCCAGTTGTTTTTCCTAAAATCGACTCTCTGGCTTCTTGTCTTTCCAGGCTCTTTGCCAAGAAAGGGGGTTTAATGCCTGCTGGGCTCTTTCCTCTCCTTCTGAGACACCCTTCCACTTCAATAAAGAATAGCTCATGTTCCTAGTTGGGTTGCTTTCTCAGCTTGCTTCTTGCATGTAGGAAATTGGGGGCCCAGAGAAATCTTTTTATTTCCAGTCCTTTCTGTTTTAGTCCAAGCTGGCCAGAATTCAGTTAGTGCAATTCTCTCAAAAACTTGTGGGGTTCCTAGGAGTCTACAGGCACATCACCCAACTCTTTCTGAGAGGGCTATTTTCAGCTTCAGGCTGCATGGCAGGCTGCTGGGATACAGCATCCTGAAGATTCTAGGTACTACCCTACACCATTCAGTGGTTTAACGAGGGGTCTTTCAGCCACACCCTCGATTTGGATCTTTACCCTGACATCAGTTCTTACTCTGAGAATCTTTAATGGCTAGAGAGACCAGAGATATGAAATAGTTTTATTTTCTAAGCTCTCAACCCCTGGCTCCTTTATAATGCCTATAGAATTCTGCAGGAAAGCTACAGTTCCCTCCTTAGCTCATCTCTCTGTTTTGTACCTTATCTTATGCAATTAAAAAATCAAAATAAAACCACTCCTTTAACATTTTGCCAGGGACGCTCCTTAGCCAAATCTACAGATGCATTAGGTAAATTTTCTGTCTTCCAAATTATCATAGACATGAGCTTTGGGATTGTTTCACTATTTCACTACTATATGCATCCGTTGTCTGGCTTCGGCCAACAGTGTATGCACCATTTTCCCAATTTTGGCTACCATTTATTTTTGCTGCCTTTCTAGCCTCTGTCTCCCACCTCGTCCCAAAGACAGTGCTGCCTATTCTAAGTTGCTGTCACAGCAGCCCTCCAGTTCTCCAGTTCTCAGACCACTTTGTGTATCAGCTCTGGCTGCACAAAGCACTGTCCAAAAGCTTTGGATTAAAACAACAGTAGCTATGTTTCTTACAGTTTTGTGGGTTGGCTGGGTGTTTTCTCTCATTGAAACTGGCTCAGCTGGTGCTGGAAGGCTCTACCTATGTCTGGTGGTGGCTCTGTGTCTGCTCGAGTGAGAGCCACATGCCTGTCAGCATCAGGAGGCTTGCCCAGGCTCATCCACATGATACAAAGGCGTAGTGCATATGGGGCACACATACAGGAATGGGAGGCATTGGTGGGCCCCTTTTGCAATCTATCACATTCCTTCTCCTTTCACTTCAATTTCTCTCATCTTTACTCTAGTACTGAGAGGACTTGGCTTTGTTCACAGCTTGATTGGTTGCCTTACCAATCATTGGCTTTCTTACTGCTCCCTGATCAGGACTGAGTGAAGATTTATTAAAACTATGCATTTGGCACCACAGTTGTTCAATACTTCACGGAACTACGTTGCTTTGCATCTTCTTGGCAAGTTTAACTCTTACCAATTTCTATTTCAGAATTCCATACTCAAAAATGTTTAGTTATTCCTATTTGAGATGTAGTTGATTAAAACTGTCAGACTTTGAGGGGCATGGTTTAGCACTGATGAGCTTTTATATACCATTCTTTATCATTAGGGAACTAACCTTTTCCATGAAACTTACCTTGCCCTTAAGTAGATAGATACTGACAATTACGAATTTGTTTGAAGAATTGAATATTATAGTGGTGGGTTGTAAGAAACTTATTTTTCTTCAATATTCTGTTTTCTCTACATCAGGATTAGTAGTTATAAAGAAGGAGGGAGTTTGCGAGAGGTCAGATTTGGCAATGGGAAATGGAATTATGTTTTGAGGAAAGCATCTACTTAAGCCTTCTGCATTCTTAAATCCATCAAAGGAGTCATTTATTTCTCTCATAAATCTGTAATGATGGCACAGTTGCACATAATGGTTTGTAATTTCCTTTGGTCAGCAAAGAGAAAAATGAAAGAAGTAAACAAGCACATGAACCTAGTAATGTCTACCCAATATTTCTTAATAGCCCCTGAGATGGCGAACCTAAATGATCTTGCTTGCTGAAAACCATGGCAATATTTGAGAGGATGAGTTTCCAGTCGTAAAAGGAACACAGATAATGAGATGATTTCTTCTGCCCTGCATAACCTGAAATGTTAGCTGCAATTCCTCGCAACTGGTGAGCCTTCTGCAATAGGATGCTCAGTGCATTCCTATTATTAGTCTATTTCCTAGTCTCATTGTATAAAAAGCTTATTAACATGTTAAACTAAAAGCTTAAGCCTACATTTTGACTTTGTTTCACTGAACTCTTAAATTCATGTCTTGTCTCTTTGAGATAATTCTTCTATCCTCCTTCCTCAAGACTGAAGAGTTTGTGTTAGAATAAATAAATAAACTTTACTTAAAAGTGTCTGTTTTGGGGGCACCTGGCTGGCTTAGTCGGTTCGGCGTCTGCCTTCAGCTCAAGTCATGATCTCAGGGTCTTGGGATAGAGCCCCACGTGGGGGTCCCTGCTCAGTGGGGAGTCTGCTTCTCCTTCTCCTCTGCCCCTCCCCCTCACTCGTGCTCTCTCTCTCAAATAAATAAATAAATAAACTCTTTTTAAAAAGTGTCTGTTTTAGGCCAAGACACATTTTTATATTCATGTTATTAAGATTAATATGTAAAAATATCAACTACCTGAAGGAATTATTTTGTGAAGTGGTTACTGGGAAAACTGTATGATAAAAACATTATCATCAGAAGGGTAAATGCTACTCATTTTCCATGAACAGTTTGTAGCCAGTAAGAGATTTTTTAGACCTCATGTCAGGTCCGTCCATACTACCATCATTATCTGAATGTCTGATACCTCTGCTCTGGAATATTTAAATTGCCTCCTAACCAATCTTTCTTCTGCACTCTTTAGCCACCACCAAATCATTTCATTCATTGCTATTGGAGTAATTTGCCTTAAGCTGTCACTCCCTAGTGTAGAAACATTAACGATTTCCTCATGGAATAAAGCCGAAATTCCCTACTTGGCATTCAAGGCTGTCTATTAGCTGGTATCACATCTATTTTCCACCTTCATCTTAATACAATAATCTTAGGAAAGGGGTTATCTTTCCTTAACTTTAAGAAGAAGCACTTTACAGAAGGAAGAAAATGTCTCTTACTTTACATAGAGACATCAGGTTTTTATTTTTATTTATTTTTATTTTTTAAAGATTTTATTTATTTATTTGACAGAGAGACACAGCCAGAGAGGGAACACAAGAGGGGGAGTGGGAGAGGGAGAAGCAGGCTTCCTGCGGAGCCATCCCAGGACCCTGGGATCATGACTGGAGCCAAAGGCAGATGCTTAACAACTGAGCCACCCAGGTGCCCCAGAGACATCAGGTTTTTAATGGGTCTAAGGATTCTGTATCATTTTAATCTGGAAAGCCAAGCACTGCTCCAGGCCTAATCTGCAATTTATTATCAACAACTATTTATTAGGAGTCCTGTATGTGCCAGAAATTTCCACATAACATTAACTTGTGACCATCAAGACAATCTTGTTGGGTATTACCAGAGCCAGGGTCCAGACGGGGAAGTTGAGCTCAGAAAAGGTGAAAAACGATGCCCAAAGCTTCCTGACTGATCGGAGTGGAGCTGGAATTTGAATAGCAGTCTTCTGAATCCATAGCCTGTGTTCTTTCCCCTTTACTGCAGCTCTAGCAGGAAAGTTCATCAGAGTGCTGTTTCGGTCCATCCTGGAGCCTTCTTAAGTGAGCTTTTCTTAAGTGACCTCTCCACCAGGATGACTTTGGGAGGTGACAGTACAATAAATGAACTTTTTAGAATTATAGGGTTCTAGAGACTTACTCTCATATATGCTGGGCTCTGAACTGGTCTTTCTCATTGGGTCAGAAGTACATGGTCCATGATGGTAAACAGGTGTTTTCTTCTTGACACGGTGTTTTATTCTTGGTGTTTAAAGTGTGATGTGATTATGAAGATTACTTGCAGTAGTACTGAACATGAAGCACTTGACAAGGTCAGAGTTCACAGACTTTAGTGCATTCAATGGTGTTGCCAAGGATGCCAAAAGCAGGAACGAATCACAGGCCATGTATGCAAAGATATTTCCTGGTGTTATGGCTTAGTTTAAGTTAAGGGTTTCTAAGACATTTGAAAGATTTTGTTATGTTTTGGCTCCACAGGAATAGTTGAAATAGTCCTTGAAGGCTTGAGTTAATTGTAAGAGATCCTTCTTCTTGCTACCTCTTAAGTGTCGCATCTTAGAGGATAAACGTTTTGTGAGGAGCTCTGCAAAAATAGAGAATGCTAATCATAGAAATATTGCTTACAAGAAACATAGGCACCTTAGATGCATTGCAAAAATATTTAACTTGTTGAAGCCAAATTTCACGTATATTTACTTTTAGACTTCTAGACTATGGTTGGATTTGAAATCTGTATTTCCAAGCCAAAAAAATTATTTTCATAGGAAACTCTTTTTTAACCCATATATCCCCCAAAATGTTTCTCCTATATATTTTTCTATATACCTCTTTCAAGAACTGCAAAGGGTCTGACATTTTATTCTACTTGCAAGCCAACAAGTTAGCCTGCCACAGTTTCATGGGTGCTGGCAGAAGACATGATACTCCTAGGTTAGAAACCAAGGACAGTTTATTACTCACAGCACTAGCAGTAGCCAGAGTATCAGCATTTGTGCCAGGCCCCTGAGCCTCAACTCCTGCTGGGCAATGTGAAGAGGATCAGGTGACACCTACACATGCAGTGAGGAGTATTACTGGTGAGGAACCTTGAGTGAGGGAACCCAAGTTGTTCATAATGGGCAGTAAGCATGTCCGCCTTTGCCTCCAGAGGGAAACACTATCTCTATCTTCCAGGGCTGAAAGCAAACCTGCCCTTTGCTTCAGTGCAAGACATCAGATTCTCCCATGGCTGTTTGCTACACATACATCCTAGAAAGGATAGTTCAGAACAAAGGCAAGTCACTGCTTCTGCTTATAAGATGTGCACAAATGTGAGAAACTCATGGAGAATTTTCTCTCAACACTCAATTTTTGGGGGCTCCTGGCTGGCTCAGTTGGTGGAGCTTGCAACTCTTGGTCTTGGGTTGTAAGTTCGAGCCCCATGTTGGGAGTAGAGATTACTTTAAAAAATCTTTAAAGGGACACCTGGGTGGCTCAGTCAGTTAAGCATCTACCTTCAGCTCAGGTCATGATCCCAGGCTCCCGGGGTCAAGTCCCACATCGAGTCTCCCTCTGCCTGCTGCTCCCCCTGCTTGTGCTCTCTCTCTCTCTCTGACAAATAAATAAAATCTTAAAAAAAAAATCGTTAAAAACAAAACAAAAACACTCAATTTCTGGAGTCCCAAGAAACTTCAGGACATGCTACCAGCTTGATACATTAGGTAGAAATAAAAGTTGTGCCCTATAACTTGAGTGGTCCTATCCCTCAAATCAACTATATATCATTCGTTATTTTACCATTATAATTTCAATCCTTTGACTCAAGCTTTAGATCTACAAATGAGCCCTTTACCTAATTACAAATACTGCTGTAAGTAGTTCCCTCCACACTTTAGTAAATAAAGGCTGGGTTTTATAAGGGAAGAATATTCCTGACACTTGAATTAAAGAGATGTGGTCTTGGGGCACTTGGCTGGCTCAGTCAGTGGAGCATGCACCTCTTGGTCTCAGATTTGTGAGTTCAAGCCCCACACTGAGTGTAGAGATTAACTAAAAGTAACATCTTAAAAAAAGAGAGAGATGTGATCTTGAGGCTTGGTTTGGCACTGAGTGCTTTGGCCCTCAGTTTCTCTGTCTGTTAAATATTAAAAACTAGAAAACCATGGAGAAATACTTTAAAAATTCTGAGAGATGCTTACCAAACAAAAAATCTATACCTGTCTAAACATGAGGGTAAATGTGTTTTCAGATATGTGAGGTCTCAACAGAGTTACTGCCCCTGCATCCTTTTTCAGAAAAATATGGAAGGATATGCTCCATGAAAATGAAGAAGTAAAATAAGAAAGAAGAAGGCATGAAATAAAAAAAGATAAGGGATCTAACACAGGATGGAGGCAAAGGGAATTTCCAAGATGTTGCAGAAGGAAGCCCCACAGTGGTAGGTATCAAGAAACCTAGAAAACAATTCGTCCAGATTGTAATGGAAGAACAGAGGAATTGTTAGAGAAGTCTGCAGGAAACAAATTAAACTGAAGGGTTATATGAGGTGTTGAACCACATTGAGAAGAGTTTTCAGTTCTTTCTTTTTTTCTTTTTTTAAAGATTTTTTTATTTATTTGACAGAGAGAGACACAGCGAGAGAGGGAACACAAGCAGGGGGAGTGGGAGAGGGAGAAGCAGGCTTCCCAAAGAGCAGGGACCCCGATGCGGGGCTCAATCCTAGGACCCTGGGACCATGACCCGAGCCGAAGGCAGATGCTTAACGAACGACTAAGCCACCCAGGCGCCCCAAGGAGTTTTCAGTTCTAATGGAGAGTCTGAAATGAGTTGATGATAAGTATATAGAAAATCAGGCAACAACAACAACAACAAAAAAATAGAGGAAAATATAAACTTTTAGGAAATGAAAAGTTGTACAAGAAATATAATATATTGCATGACTGAGCTGTAAACAATATTGATAGATTCATAATAATGTAATCTACAATTATGGGTTTAGCTTAAAAGTATGCTGTAATTAACATTGGGAAGATGGAGAATGGGAAATATATGTATGTCTTTGGGTGTGTGTGGGGATGTGTTAAAAGAGGTAATTCCTCACCTCCCATAGAAGGAAGCAAATAATGTTTAAAATACAAAAATTAAGAAATAACAGTCTAAGCACATTATTTGTCAAATGGACGTAAACACTGAAAGACACAGCTAAAAGAACTGAAAGCGGTTACCACAGGGAAACAGAAATAGGGGCTGCGGAAGCGTGAGCAAGAGGACTGCTTTTTGTCAAGTTTTCGTTTTTAAATGAAGTGCATGTATTACTTTGATCAAAATTAAAATTAACAATGTAATGTATTCACTGGCCTATTGCCAGTGAAATGTTTAGCAGAGATTAGTTGCAATTAGAAATGGGATGGAGCCTCGTGGAATAAAGGGGGCACATACCACAAGCAGAAGGTGATGCTATTAGGAGAGGTGAGAATTATATTTCTGCCTCTCTTACATTTTTTTCCTAGGGCGAACCTGGGCAACATCTTTGATCTCACATCATAAACTATGTTAGGACATTAATCACATTTAAAAACTCTATTAACTTGTGCAGGACACCAAAGTCTTTATGGCAAGTCAGTATTGCAGCTCAGTAAATGCTATCATCTCAGCCTGATTAAGTTAATGCATCTCTGTTGAATGCCTCATGCGGTATCCATGGGTCCTCTGACTCACTGGAGGAATATTGCTGCATTGCTTATTGCATACATGTATGGGGGAGAGCAGGTGATGAACCCATTCTTAGGTTTCTGTAGGTCTAGAATCTAAACTAGCAGTCTCCTAGGTAAAGATGACTTCTGATTCAACTTTCTGAGCTGCATCTGGCAATTGGTATTGCTCAATAAACATTATGCTAGTAATGCTTGGAGGGCTGGGAGGCTTGCAGCTTAGACAAAACAGTTGCCGACTGTGTGGAAATTAACTTGAACTGCTGTCATATTTCTAGCGGACTCTCAAATGTCGAAGCTCTGCTAAGCTTCTTATCATGTGCTACTTGCATGGCTTCACTTCTCAGGACAGTTCAGCTAATATGGGTTTCAGAACTCTGTGAGAGCCACAGCTTCTGCTTTATGGATTATGTGCAGTTTGGGGTGAAAACTGTCTGATAAGGTGGAGAGGTGGATGGTAGGAAAGGAGTGGTGTAAGAAAACTATAGTAGAGTTGTCAATGGTGCTCCTGGGTGTCTCAGTTGGTTAAGCATCTGCCTTTGGCTCAGTTCATGATCCTGGGGTCCTGGGATCGAGCCCCACGTTGGGCCCCTTACTCAGCGAGGAGATTGTTTCTCTCTCTCCCTCTGCCTGCCGCTCCCCCTGCTTGTGCGTGCACGTGCTCTCTCTCTGTCAGATAAATAAAAATCTTTAAAAAAAAAATAGTCCTTTCCTTACAAAAAAAAAAAAAAGAGTTGTCAAGCTTCCACACCTTCTTTTCTGTTTATTTAGTAAAGAATCTGAGCACAAAACTATTATGCACAAAACACAGTGCTAGACACTGTGGGGATACGGAGCTACAAAGATACAACCCCACATCTCAAGGAGCTTACAGTATCAATGGAGAGACAGAGGCATGAATACTAATTATAGTATCAGGTGGAACGCTCTAGGAGAACATCCTCTCTGGAGTCGGAGTATCTTGATTTTGATTCCCTGCTTCCTAACTGCATGGCTTTCAGTGAGTTAATCTTGAAAAAAAATTAAATGAATTAATCTTGTAGAGGCCACTATAAGATGGAATAGTAATGGTGATGACTGAATGAGTTAATGCTTGCTTAGCAAAGTGTCTGGCACATAGTAAGGCCTCAACAATCGTAATAATAATAATCATAGTTATTTTAAATTTTATTATAAACAAGCAAAATGTCATTGGAGCAAGGTGGAAGGAGTTCCTACTGATCGTATAGGGATAAAGTTAACTGAGAAAGTGGCAATGGAGCTGAGCACTAGAAGATGAACAGGAAGAAGGAATAAAGGAAGGGAACAGTATTTCAGCGTTTCAGACTCAACAAATGGTATGGACGATGACACAGAGAGTTGAGGGTTTTTAACTTATTTAGGGATCAGGTATGCTTGGGGGTTTGTAGTGAGAGGTGATGCGGGAAAGTGAAATGAATCCAAATTGGGGTGCACCTGGAATGTCATAGGAAAGGAGCTCAAATTTTATGCTGTCGGTAGAGGGGACTGTGAAGAAGCTATTAGTTGTTACCTAGTTGAGAGGAGATGAGGAGGGCTCTGTGAGCTTCTCTGTGGACACCGGAAGTGTGGGGAAAAGAGATACCTCCAAGTGCCTGGGAAGACTGTGTCACCGTTCACAAATGTGCAACCCAAGAGAGGGTCTGGTTTACAAGGAAAATAATGACTTCTCTTTTGGAAACTGGTGATCGTTTTAGTTCTCAAGCTTCTTAAAAAATTATTTTCTCAAGAAAAGATTTCTTAAATCAATGATTCTACGAAAACCAAAGCTTTGTGGAACGTCAGAGGCAATAACATATGAACAATTTGATTTTTAAGTGGCTTCCTATGTGCCATGTTTGGAAGTCAAAAATATGTAATGAATTATATTTTATGCTTTCAGCACAAGAATCCATTAGCAACATTATGCTGGATACTTTCTATAATCTCTCAATGTCTCCTCACACCTTGGTGGGATCTTCGTATTTAAGGTAAGCTCTTAGGATCTTAGTATCTAAGGAATGATTACTGATAATTTAGGAGGAGGAATATCTCTTCACATTTGTGTTTATTTAACTTTGCATTTGCTAGCAATGCAAGTATAGCAATGCAAATACGTCCTATGCATATTTAAAGGATTTATTACTGGCTTATCTATAAGGCATGCTTCAAGAGCTGTTATTGAAATTCATATAATGCTAAATTTAGTTGAAAAGTCAGCAAACTGAATTTAGAACAAGATCACCCTTTTGGATGGCAGTGCTTCTGGGCGCCTGGGTGGCTCAGTCTGTTAAGCGTCTTGCCTTTGGCTCAGGTCATGATCCCGGGGTCCTGGGATTGAGGCCTGCTTTGGGCTCCCTGCTCAGTAGGGAGCCTGCTTCTCCCTCTCCCGCTCCCCCTGCTTGTGCTCTCTCTCTAGCAAATAAATAAATAGAATCTTTTTTTTTTTTTTAAGATTTTATTTATTTATCTGAGAGGGAATGAGAGAGAGAACACGAGAGGGGGGAGGGTCAGAGGCAGAAGCAGACTCCCTGCCGAGCAGGGAGCCCGATGCGGGATTCGATCCCGGGACTCCAGGATCATGACCTGAGCCGAAGGCAGTCGCTTAACCAACTGAGCCACCCAGGCGCCCTAAATAAATAGAATCTTAAAAAAAAAAAAAAAAAAGATGGATGGCAGTGCTTTTATTCTCCTCACCCACAGATTCTCACTGAGATGTACCGTTGAATTCAGTGGGTATTGTACTTGCCTCCGACGGGAAGGAAGGGAAGTAAGAATTCACTTAGAATTCTTTTTGATATTCATTATTACAGTCCCAGTTAGGGTGATTTCTGTTAACACCATCACCTGTTGCCTTGAACTCTGAAGGTTACAGGAAGATGAGTTGGGCAGGAGTTTGGACGAGCGGGTTTAATGGAGCTGGGTGGTATCCCATTCTTATTGAGAAGCATGTGCCTGCACCTTGAATCAGTCCTACAAGAGTAAATAGATTTAGGTAACACTCAGGTATTTTCCCACTAGCTTGCAGAACATCTTTTTCTCCCCCTGATATTTTTCAGGTCAATGAGAAAACATCAGAGGACTTTATCTAGTCATTGTCAAGTATCTTGTTATTGTTGTTGTTGTTTTTTTTTTAAGTTTCACTTATTTAAGCAATCTCTACACCCAACATGGGGCTCAAACTCATGACCCTGAGATCAAGAGTCCCATGTTCTTCCGACTGAGCCAGCCAGGCGCCCCATTGTTGAGTTGTTTCTTATTATTTCCCTGCTGGGCGCTTTCAGTACTACAGTTACTGCAAGGTTGGGCATTTATTCATTCATTCAACATTTTTTTTGGTCTTCTTCCTGTGTGTCAGGCACTGTGCTTGATGCTGTATACTGGATGCTGAGGTAAACAAGGTCTTTGCTCTCATGGAACTTCAATTCTATTGCGGGAAGGCAAATCCTAAGGACAGATTATTTTAAGTAGTGATAAACTGGAAAACAACCAAAGTAAGACATAATGACTAAATGAGAGGCTGCTCTGAGTAGGGGAGCTCAGGAATGGCAATTCTGAGGAAGCACCATGTGAGCAGAGACCTGAATGAGAAGCAGGAGCCGGCCAGATGAGGGTCCAGGGAAACATAAAACTTAGTCTGGTGACAAGAGCAGTACTATGTGCTCGGTTAGGAGGTACAGCATCATTGATTTAAGGAACTAGTTACTAGATAAGGGTGAGTGGAGAATTTGCAGTTAATACAGTTTTAAAAGCATAAACAACTGGAAACTGGTTTTCATACCCTTAGGAAAAGAAGGGAGTAGTGAGGCAAAAAACTGCTAGTTGACTTCCAAATGCCTTCTCTCCCTCTTAGTAACAGTATTTCTAAATAGACACACTGTTTATTTATTTATTTTTTAAGATTTTATTTATTTATTTGAGAGAGAGAGAATGAGAGATAGAGAGCATGAGAGGGAAGAGGGTCAGAGGGAGAAGCAGACTCCCCGCTGAGCAGGGAGCCCGACGCGGGACTCGATCCCAGGACTCTGGGATCACGACCCGAGCTGAAGGCAGTCGCTCAACCATCTGAGCCACCGAGGTGCCCTAGACACACTGTTTAGAAGCACTGTATCAGCACTGCATGGCTTATATTTGGACTGTCATATGAGAGAGAAATAAGCTGCAATCTTATTTAATTTGCCAGCATGTTGGATCTTGTGATGCAGCTGACTCTATATGCTAATGTAGGTTAAAATAATACATGGGGTAACAACAAGATTGAAAGGAAAGATTTGAGAAAGGAAAAAAAGACCACCTGTAATCCCACTTTTCTAATACAACTATCTTCAAATTTTTCTTTTTTTTAAAGATTTTATTTATTTATTTGCCAGAGAGGGAGAGAGCACAAGCAGGGGGAGTGGCAGGCAGAGGGAGAAGCAGGCTCTCCACTGAGTGGGGAGCCAGATGCAGGACTCGATCCCAGGAGCCTGAGATCATGACCTGAACCGAAGGCAGACGCTTAACTGACTGAGCCACCCAGGTGTCCCTATCTTCAAATTTCTGTGTTATCGTCTGTGCCTCATCCTCATGCATGTTTTTTTTTATGTAATTGTTAATGTGTTTACATACCATTTGACATCATGCTTCTTAAAGATTTTTAATCATGTTACATATTCTTTTTTTAAGATTTTATTTATTTTAGAGGGGGCTAGTGAGGAGCAGAGGGGGAAAGAATCTCAGGTAGACTCTGTACCAAAAGCGGAGCCCCACATAGGGCTCGATCTCATGACCGGATCATGACTTGAGCCAAAACCAAGAGTTGGATGCTTAACCTACTGAGCCACCCAGGTGCCCCTGTTACATATTCTATGTTTTAATATAGTTTTGGCCAGTTATTTTTAGCAGCTTTATATCATTATAAAGTGTTGTTGTACTATAACTTAAGAATCTATTCAAGGGGCAAATTTTTTTAAAAATTAGGTTTACTGGGGTGCCTGGCTGGTTCAGTTGGTGGAGCATGCGACTCTTAATTTCAGGGTTGTGAGTTCAAGCCCCATGTTGGGTGTGGAGCCTACTTAAAAATTAAAAAAAAAAAGATTTATTAGTGATCTGGTTGTTGATTTTTTGTTGTTGATTTTCTAATCTGGTTGGGTCTATGAGTGTCTCCTAAATGCTCAGCATGAGTCTGAAATACATACTTGGTAGGAGTTGAGTATAACAGATCATCGATTAATGTTAGCTGGCATCATTATTTTTGTTATTAGGACTGGACTCCATTGTCTATCCCTAGAGATGGGAAAGTAGAGAACAAGATCTGGTTTGAAATGGTAGCTGGGGCATGCTGGAGGACAATGATGCAGAAAACCTTAAATGAGCTGTAACAAATCAATCCTCATGTACCATTTGTAAGACATCTAGTTGTTAGATATAAGATTTGTGAGTTGTGCTTATTCTTCAGATATTCTGGGCTGGAATGCCCACTCGGCCTCTTCTGTTCATCTTTAAACATGTCTTCTCTCCCTTTACTCTGACTGCTTTACCCCATTTTGTATGCTTTCAGGGTCACTTGTGACCTTAATGTTTTGGATGTCCTAATAGAATTGAATCACTAAGAAGAGCATTCCACAAATTGACTTTGAAATCTCTAATTTAGTATTGTTATAGATAAAGGTCTAATATGGGGGCACCTGGGTGGCTCAGATGGTTAAGCGTCGGCCTTCAGCTCAGGTCATGATCGCAGGGTCCTGGGATCGAGCCCCGCATCGGGCTCTCTGAACAGCGGGAGTTTGCTCCTCCCTCCTTCTCTGCTGTTCCCCCTGCTTGTGCTCTCTGTCAAAAAGAAAATCTTTAAAAAAAAAAAATAAATGTATCATATTTAAAAAAAATAAGTAAAGGTCTAATATGGCATTGAGTGGAGATGGTAGGGTTCTCATTTGGCTGTACTTCTAGTAAAAAGTATATTTTAGAATTTTAAAATTCATTTTTACTAAAGTTGCGTTTTAACTAAAATTGCATACAGGTGATAATCACATCACTTCACAGGCCATAAAGTGTAGGAAGCATACAGCGACATGTCTCCCCCAACATCCTCCTCTGCCCGGTCCCCACTCCCCTCGAAATTAACCACTTGTTCATAACTTCTTCCTTTCAGAGGTTCCTGATGGACATATAAGCAAATATAAATGTAGGTTCTATTTTCCCTTTTTTTTCACATTCTTCTATATTCTTCTATATCTTAAGAAGTATGTTTTGAAGAAATGGATTTTTAGTATATTTTCAACAATTTGATAGTATTTTCTGGTAATATTATGGGTGTGATTAAATTTCAAGGGCATATTCAGAGCCTAGAGCTTTTCTTTTTTGATCACTGAGGGGCGCCTGGGTGGCTCAGTTAGTAAGTGTCTGCCTTCAGATCAGGTCGTGATCCCAGGGTCCTGGTTGAGCCCAGCATCAGGCTCCCTGCTCAGCAGGGAGTCTGCTTCTCCTACTCCCTCAGTCCTTCCCCTGCTCATGCTAATAATTAAGTAAAATCTTTAAAAAAGAAAAAAAGAAAATTCACTGAAATAACACTATAAGTAAATTTCATGTAATTTATGCTGCTAAAAAAAAAAAAAAACACAGTTAAATGGCCAGAGTACACTGGAAAACGCATCAGATTTCAAAGTCCAGGTTTTCACAGCTGTGCAGCACTTATAGCCCAAGTGTTTATGTCACTAAGACAACAATATTGTTGCTGGGTATCTTATAAAAGATGTCACATTTCAGGTTTGTACCTTGCCATTTTTTATTTGGGATCAACAAGATCTAAAGCCATTTATTTTAAGAGCATAGAGCGCTGAAAATATATTCTTTTGGAGGCAAAAGAAACTCCAAATCAAAGTGGCTTGAATGATAAATAAATTTCTTGGTTCTTATAAACCTGAAGTCCAGTAGAAGATTGGGCTTCTGGACTGATTGATATAGTAGTTCAATTCACCAAGGACCTGTGTTCTGTCTTTGCTCTCTATCATCAATGGTGTCTACTTTATTTTCAGGCTAATTTTTCTCATATCTCTACTTACAAGTAGGAATTGGGATTATTTATTCTCCCAAAATGGAGTGGTGTAGAGTGGGGAGAGAACACCAGGAATGCTGAACATCCAGAAATTCTGGGGAACCATCCCTCAGTTGAGACTCAAGAATGAACCACCATGAATGTGCTCAGTGAGTTTTGCAATGAATGGATAAAGAGCATGTGAGCAAGTGTGCTTATATAGAGACTACAATGTATCTTGTTCAAGGTCAGCAGTTCTCAACTGAGGCTGTACACTGGAATCACTGGGGAGACTACTTTTGAAAATAGTGATGCTCAAGTCCACTTCCCAGAGGTTCTGATTCATTTGTCCAGGGCTGGAGCCCAGATATTAGAATTTTTAAAATGTTCTCCTGGGGATTCTACTGAGCAGCCAGGATTGAGAACCGTCTTCTAAGAACAAGAGAAGACTAGTGTTCTTAGGAAGAATAAAACAGAAGTCAAACAGTGTTGTTTTATTTTTATTTATTTTTCATAGGTGTTTTATTTTAATTCTTAATGCAAAAATATTGGCAGATGATAAAACTGGTTGTCAAACATCCCACATTTATTAGGTACTTAATTAACAATAAAGCTAAAAACAGTCCATTATTCTAATGAAAATAAAGACAGAATCAAACAATGTTTTTATTTTGATAACAAAAATAAGTTAGAAATACATTACCCTCCTTTCTTTACTAATTAACAGCATACTTGCAAGTTCCCCCAACTCTTGAGTCCACTCCTTCCCCTCTAATCCCATTGCTCTTACCTGAAATCAGCCCATCACGATTTTCCCCCCATCTCACTGTGCAATCTCCTCATTGGATTTGGTATTTCTTCTTTCCACTCTTTCTTTCACAAAGCTTCTAGATCAATGATTAATAATGCTATTATCATTATCAATCATATTACCCCTCTGCTGAAAAAAGTCTCCAATTCTTTAGCCTGGCCTCTATGGTATGGTCCAAACCTGCCTTTTTTGTCTTATCTCACACTTTTCCCTTTCGTTTACTCCATGCTTTAGTCAAACTGAATTAGACACTATATCATAAACACATCCTATTTACCCACTCTGCCTATAGCACCCTGTTTAAACTTACCTTTTCCATATAATATTGTCTGGTAATTCAATTGAAAGAAATATTTTCTTTCTCAAAGGCCCATAGCAGTTTAACTCACTTTATTTTGTGGCATGTATCTTGTTCTACTGTGCAATATAGTGATGTGTGTACATGACTTACCTTACAGACTGACATCTTGTCCTTGCAGAATACCTTTTATCTTTCTGATTTTTTAACATTCCACTTGAACTCCAGTCAGTTCTGTTTTGCTTAACTGATTTAATTTGTTCTGTGGGTTTGAGTGAGCATCTCTTTCTGAGGCCCCACAGTACTAATACGGTGTCCCTTTGCTCTGGGGTGTCTTCTTTGCTTATATTTGTTGAATGGATGAGTGAACTTTCCAGTTTCTTCTACTTATGAACTTTAGACTAGTTCTGCATGTTTCTATTGTTCCAGACCATTTGAATGAGTTTAATAGGAAAGACTGGTGATAAAAATGTCTCATGTCTTGGCTGGCACCTTGGTAATGTTTACTATTTTCTGACTAGCCCTATAGATACAGTTTTTTTTTTTAAAGTTTTTGTTTACTTATTTATTTAAGAAATCTCTATACCCAGTGTGGGCCTTGAGCTCACAACCTCGAGAGCCGCATGCCCTCTGACCAAGCCAGCCAGGCGCCCCTCTATAGTGACTACTGAATGCCTGTTGTGTGTGTGCCAGGCAGACAGAGGTAATCTACAATTCCCATGACAATGATCTGATTCTCATCTTTCAGATGAGTACACTGGTACTCAGAGTAAATAACTTGCCCAAGTTCTGGCATAAATTGACAGAGCTGAAATTCCGGACTTGCTCTGTTTCTCTCCAAAACTATACAGTACAGGGTTAAAGCTGAAAACAGAAATGGTGGCTAGGTATCAGGCTACTGATTCCCCCCGGCCCCAGCACATCCAGACAAGGTCAGGTTCCTATCTGCTCATTCACACATCAAGTCTATTCTGACTCTATTCCCAGGTCTACTAGGAAAGCTACTTCTCATCCAAATGCACAATTAAACAAAGAAAAGCCAAATCTGCATTAGATACCTTGAATCTAGCCCAATCCAATCCTGCAGAAACCATCAGAAACCATTAGGATTTAATAATAGGGACCGAGAGGCATCGAAATGAGAGAATACAGAGCTGCTGATGAGAGATGGAATTTCATGGGGTAAACAAAATTGGTATGAGAGCTCAGCCTATGTATTCAGCCTCTCTCTCGCTTCTTACATATTCATAGGACATAAAGGTTGTTCCCACATGACCTCAAACTTTCAGTTTCAAAGTGAACTTGAATTTGAATTTGTTACCTGACGATTCCAAAAATAAATGATTTGTTTTTAGTCTTCAAGATGTTTACTTAACATTTTCACTTCTCATCCAGAGACAACCTTCCAAGAAACTATGAACATCAGAATAAACACAATTCTAGTCCTACAGAGTAAGGCCTAGAGAATGAAATTTAATAGGAATTTGACAACCTAGTTCTAAAGCTTTTACTAGAATAGGGTTATTATTTAGTTCAACAGAGAGGAGGACATCATTTTTCTTACTCAAAAGTGTCCTGCAACTACAAATTCCTATCCTGAGTCACTCATGTGAAGGCCAAGTGTGAACCCAAGAGGTAAGAGCAGCAGGGAAAGAGCCTCTTTTTTAAACATCTGAGCCAGATCTCTGGGCACCAATTTGATTTGACAGCCTATGGGAGATTGGGAGAGACAGTTTTTGCCAACAGATTTTTTGTAGAGGAGAGCTCTAACTTTAATCCTCCCATAAGCTTCATCTACTTTCTGGATGCTCTATAGAGTGACTGTCACAGCTGAGGTCAAGACTAAGCCTTGCAGAGTTAGAACCACTCTGTATCAGAGATGCTTTTTTGTCTCTCAAGTAATAATACACAACTAGACACAGTGGCTACCCAGGTACCACAGAGATTTTGTGATGAGATGTGAAACTAAAGATAAAGCATTTCCAAGAATCTCTAAAATACAGGAACTGCATTGTTTGCAGTGTGCTGTGCCTTTTATTAGTGGACACCTGTATTAGTCTCCATAACTGTTGGCTAATGAGTCCCAATTGACATATATATATAGAAACAATATCAAATTGGTCATAAATGTTTTACTTTTTTACTTTAAGTCAGAGAAAAAATTAGGTGGCCAGAATAATAGGCTGATACTTGATGCTTACCAGGTTCTCAATATTTACATCTTTTTAAGAATTTTCTGTAGGCTTTACTTTTGTCTTTCCCAATTAGCCTGAGAGTATAGGTCAGTGGCTAGATAATGTTACCACAAAGTAGGAAGTTAAAGTTCAATTCCTAGCACACCATGGAGTTACTGTTGAGCAACTTAAAGTCTCCTTATTTTTGTTTTTTGATTTATAAAATTGGGAGATTAATATCTTCATCTCATAGGAAAGCTGTGAGACTAAATTAGATTAATAACCAATAAATATGGAAAGGCTCTGAGCAAATGAATAAGAAGTTATTAAGTACATTTATTTATAAACAGGTTTCAAGAATAGTGGGATGTAAATAAGTACAAAGCTTTTAGAAGGCATTTTGGAAATACCTATTAAAATTCAGAGTAATAATATTGGGGAAGGGGAAAGGTACTTTTACTTTTTTTTCCGACTTTACACCAGTTTGATTTTTTTTTGCATGAGAATGTGTTACATTATCACTTTTAATTAAATACTTTAAAGACTACTGTGCCTTTTTACAATGTAGGAATGCTGTAAATGGAAGTGAATCATTAATGTTTGTCTTTATTCCTTAGAGGAGATGAAGACCAATCAGTTACAGAGTTCAGGTTTGATTTTTATTTTAGAATGGTGACATATTAATGGCTGAGCATGCTATGGATGACAGCTTCATCATAGGCCATCATGTGCTGTATTCTGAGCATAGGACATAGCAGCTCAAGTAAAAATGCTTCTGGCCAGCCTCAAAGCACTTTTGAGAAACCCAATTTCCATCTCAAATTTCTTCAAAGTGTACTCTAGCTGTTAATGTCAGGGAGAGCAGCAAGAAGAACCAGAACAAAGACTACTTCCAAATCTTCATCAATAAGGTGGTAAGGAACCTTCCTAAAGTTTTTACTGTTACAGGAAGTGCTGGAAAATCTTGAGGGAAGAGAAAAAAAAGAAAAGAAAAAATTGAAGCCAACCTAAGAAAGGAACAGCCTTAGCAACATGGCAATAATAAAATGTTTTAAATCTCTGCTTTAATTTTGTTCTCTGAAAATACTTTATGCTGGAAAATTCTGCTTTAACTTTGAATTTACTGAAGGCTTAAATCATCCTGTATTAGTGAGCACTGAAATCAATTTTTCATATAAAAAGCTTTGTAACTCTTTTCTATTTTATTTTTTTTAAAGATTTATTTATTTATTTCAGAGAGAGAGAGAATGAGAGACAGAAAGCACGAGAGGGAAGAGGGTCAGAGGGAGAAGCAGACTCCCCGCTAAGCAGGAAGCCCGATGTGGGACTCGATCCCGGGACCCCATGATCATGACCCGAGCCGAAGGCAGTCGCCCAACCAACTGAGCCACCCAGGCACCCAACTTCTTTCTATTTTAAAACAAGGTATTTTTACCAACACTCTAATTTACTTATTTTGCATAGTACGTCCAAAACGCAAAGTTAGATTGTATTAACAAGATGTGAAAGTTCAATTTCAGTTAAATTTATGATCAATAATACACTTTTCTTTGTTAAGTTAGTTCAGATAATGCTCTGCTTTTAGCTAACAGGCAGTGGATTCTATAGCTGAGCCCATGAGAATATATTAATAACAATTACTATTTCATTTTTTAAATACTGCAAACCCATTTCTGGCATATGTGAAGTAAAACAGATGTAGATGAACTTTCTCATTGCTTGGAGGTTGAAACAGATGGTTAATCTTTCAAATTCAGAAAATGCAAGAATTAAGAAGAAAAGTTTTCTCAAACCCAAACAGAGAAACAAGGGAATTGAGACTTTGTAGCATACAAGAACATTCACCCAGGAGACAGGAGTAAAGGTGCTAGCAGCGTGTGACAAACAGAAGACAGAGCAATTGCCTAAAAGTTGTTTTTTTTAAACATTCTGCAGGATTTCAGAACTTGGTGCTGGCATTGATTATGTCTTGCTGTTATTCAGCAAGAAGAAACATATTCAACATCCATGGCAGACTGCTAGTCTCTTCTTAATATCTGTTTTCCTCTTCTTCTAGACTAACAGAATTTTTACCTGAGCATGGGACCGCCCCCAGATAAATACTTCCCAGACCCCTTTGACTTTGTGTTGCCATGTAACCAAGTCTGGCCAATAAGAGTGGAACTGTCCCGTGGCAGCCTGAGCACCACACCACCCTGGACGGTCTGGCTAGACTTTCAAACGACAGAGAGAGAAACATGTGTTCTGATTAAGCCACTGTACTTGGGGCTTTCTGTCATTCCCAGTCAGATCTAACTCTACCGAATACACCAGCTTTTGGGTTCACTGAGTCCACACTGGGAGCAAACCACTACCTATTTAAAATCCAGTTAAAAAGACACGACTGTCTTTGTTTGTTGTGGATAACAGATAAAAAAGCAAAGCAAACACAAATAGACATTGCAGTGGAAAACATTTTCTACAAGTCAGTTGAAATGTAAAGTGAGGCCAGAGTTCTTATCCCAGTTGTATCACTAATTTCTACTATAGTCTAATGAAATAAAATAAATACATAAATCATAATACATACAAATTAACATGATTTGTTCTCAAGAGTGTGTGAATAGTCATTTCGTTGTGTGATGTCCTAAGAGCACACTGACTTTTATTTATATAGATATAAAAATATTCCTATTCCAGATTTTTAAAGTCAAATTGAATGCTAGCCAAAAGCTAGCTGAAGAAGATATTCTGCTACTGATCTTCATTAAACGTTAAAAAAAATATCAAACCTGAAATTCCTCCCCTTTCCTACCTGACCACATCCTCGCCTGCCTCACTACACACACACACACACACACACACACACACACACACACTCAATAGATGATCATGCCTTGTTCTCAGAGAAAATAGAAGCCTTCAAATGGAATTGTTCCTCAATTTTCTAATATCAGATCTCCAAACTCACCTATGTCTATCATCCTGGCCTCTTTTCCTCTTGTTGCAATAGAAGAGATGTCTCTCTTCCTATCCAAGGTCAGTTTCTCCACCTGTGCTTTGAGTCCCAGCACTTCCTGCCTTCTCAAGAAACATATGCTATAGATTATTACTTCTCTCTCCTGTATCTTAAATATTTTAAATGTCTTCTCAACTGGATTATTCCCATCTGTTCATAAACAAGCCTGGTTCACCCACTAAATGAAAGTTTCCTGGCAAAGGCTCTCTCCTCCATCGTGTCTGGGTGATCACTGTCAGTGCTTGCCTCTGTGGTTCTCTTTTCTGTACCTGCATGGCTGACCGCAAGGCTGACAGACAGGCTTCTGTATTTAATCAGGCTGCAGCCAAGTCTTCTGGACTGAGGAGACAGATATCCTGTTTCTTTTAAGTGGTTGCATATATCTGCTCCTACCCCCTTTATATGTTGATTTCCTGGTTTAATTCTCAGAGGGCAATCTATTTTCCCAGTTTCCTTATTCCTAGAGAAGACCTCACCATGGCTACCAAATATACAGTGCTAGTTCAGAGTATTTCTCTAAATAAAGGAATTCCTCAAACCCAGTATACATGCTTTCACTACATGGATAATAGCAGATTTTGATCTTATGGTCTTCAAATTTCATATATAAAACTAAGAAGTGCAATATTAATTGAATAGTTCTAATGAAAAAAATGAAGTTATTTCTAAGACACTTTATTGAAATAATTAGAATTTACATCAAAAGTTTATCAAGATTTCCTATTTTGCAAATCAGCATTTAGCTACTTACATAGAACCCATTGCCACAGAAGTTCACAATATGGGGCGCCTGGATGACTCAGTCGGTAGAGCATGTGACTCTTGATCTCCAGGTTGCAGGTTCAAGCTCCACATTGGGTGTACAGGTTACTTAAAAATAAAATCTTAAAAAAAGTTAACAATACATCTGTAATAGAACTACAATGAATATTTGTATTTGTATATAATTTTAAAAACTGAATTGCCTGGTGCTTGTTTGGGACTTTTAAAATTATGTTGTGGTTCTATAAAATGCATAAAAGCAACCCAAGCTTCAGTCTTTGGAAAGGCTTAGCTTTTTTAGAGTGAATTATCATTGAAAATTATATTCAATTATTTATTTTTGATGATGCAGGCCTTTGAATGCAGTACCTATGTGGTGCTGATTCTCTGAAAAAATGCCACTTAAGACTTACCATGTGTGGGTTAAATGAAAACCATCCAGTTTAATCATAGTGACCCTTCCTAACTCATCACACATTCAGAACATTTTTTTTGTTATTAAATTTCTAATCCATGTTGACTGATATTTTAGTAAGATACAATAAAAGAGGTATTAAGGCAGTGTCAAATTGCTAGAAAATTTCTAAATACTCTCACATCTTATGTTCATCTTTCCATGCACTGGTAACAGTTTGTGGACTGGCACCTGTCAGTAGACTATACTTTGAGTAACACTGATACTGTCTTTCACTATGACAGATCAAGAACACGAATATATTTGAGTGTACAAACTTAAGAATTTTTACTAATAATTCATGAGGCAAATTTGTTTTTCTATATTAGCTTTTTTAAAATTGAGATGATATATGAAAAGGAAAATATGCTTTCTATTAATTCATTCAGTTCTGGCTTCTTGTATTTACATGTCATGTCTTTTGACTGAGGCTAAAATGACTGAAATGACCAAAAATTTCTAAGTAACTGAAACTTTAAATTATGAAAAATGGTTTTCAAATATTTTCAATTGAGAAAAAAAAAAACCCAAACAAAATAAAAACACAACCACAACAATAAAGTGAACCACAAGGGGTGCCTGGGTGGCTCAGTCGGTTAGGTGTCCAACTCTTGGTTTCTGCTCAGGTCATGATCTCAGGGCTGTGGGATCCAGCGCTGCAGCTCTGCGCTCAGCGGGGAGTCTGCTTAAGTTTCTCTCAAGCCCTCTGCCCCTCTCCCACTTGCACTCACGCTCTCTTTCTCAAATAAGTAAATAAATCTTAAAAAAAAAAAGTGAACCACAAAAATATCTAGAGGAGCCAAAGACCTTTGTTTTGTTATCTGCCAGAGAAAATCATTTCAGATATTATCCAAAATTGGCCTATTTGCAGATTATATGCTGAATGTATTTTGTCAAGTTTGCCTAATTAACAGTGATTTTATATATGTGTGTATTCTTTTGCAATCAATGTGCTATACAATTTTTTTTACAAATATATTAAATAAACTAAGATATAGTTTTACCTTTAAAAGTGTAATATTTTGTTTTAGACAAGTAACTTTTTTTGTTATTTGCATGACTTTGAAAATATTTAACCTTGCCATGTTGATGTGTGGTACAAAGATTTCTTAATGGCATGACAGTACAGTTATCACAGATGCAGAATTTATTTTTCCATACAGAAAAAACAAATATTTCCCTGAAAATGTTCCATATGAACATTGTTCCCCAGCAAGTACATGGCTGTATTTTATTTGAAAATACAAAAATGAGGAAACATAATAAAAGAAAGCACGTAATTTGGGGATGCTTCAGGAAGTCCTTTTTTGTGCTCTGGCAAGTTAATTTTTCTAGATTTTAAAAAGTATACATTTTAATAGTACTTTATTTAATATAAGAATTTCTTTTACCTCTCTGAGAAAAATTAAAATGGCTATTACAAAAATCAAATGCTCATGGCAATATAAAGCAAACTGGCTGGAGAGGAATCTGTTCTGGCAGTCCTTCTTCCTCTTATAGATGGTTCTTAGGGGAGGCACAATGTTTAAAGGAATACTATGGTCTCAGGGTCAAACGAAAGAATGAGCACAAGGAAGAAGCAAGTTGCCAACAGACAGCAATGTATCTTCAGAATGCTGAACGAAGGGACTGAGGCACAGCAAAGTCCAGCAATATGGTAAACTGCGTAATTCTTGCTGTCCTTCATTGTGCCATTGTCATATCTGTGGCAGGCCACAAACTGTGAAGGCTGGATTAGATGTCAACAGTACTGACTTTCTTTGCTTACCAAAATTTAGTCCATAAAATCACATTAAAGTAGTCATCCAAACAGGAAAAAATAAAAGGGCAAGAATCGAGATCCAGATTATTAAGTAAAATTTCATAAAATTATGCTTTTGGGGATGAAGGTAAAAAATTACCCTCAAAATTTTATATTATGAAATGGGATTGAACATGGATTTGATGGATGTATATATTTATACATATATATAATACCCTGCATTTTTACATATGTAAATATAATGTTTCTTTTTTCTATATTATACTATCTTCTCCATCTTTTTCCTATTTAACCTTTTCTTCTCCATGTTTTCTTGAGTTTGTGTTTTTATTATTGGTTTGTAGGAGTTTTTTTGTTTTTTACTTTTTGACCCCCTTCACCCATTTAATCTTTTGAGTTAATATTTGCCTCTTCTTAATCATGCACTGAATTATTTCTTGTCCAGTCTTCTGCTTTGGTCCTGGCTGAAATGTATCTACTCTATGAGCAATTATTATTTTTTTATTTTATATTATTTTTTTTAAGATTTTATTTATTTACTCATGAGAGAGAGAGGCAGAGGAAGAGGGAGAAGCAGGCTTCCTGCGGAGAATGATGAGGGACTCGATCCCAGGACCCTGGGCAGGCAGTCGAAGGCAGATGCTTAACTGTCTGAGCCATCTAGGTGCCCCTCTATGAGCAATTATTAACAGACCATGTTTACAGTACTGTAAAGAATCTTACTATTAATGTAGTTTTTGAAACTGCTTACTTCCATTTTCTCAAAGCAAATGCCATAGCTTCAGTGTTGTATTTATGCTTTCTAAAACATAATACATAATAGATTAAGTTTATTTCATGTGAGGAAATAAAATTAAATAATTTTAATATGAGAGCTAGAGTTCTTATTTAATTCTTGAAGAGTAAGGCATCAGCATAAAATATAAGATATTCTTGTGGTCCATTGCTTTTTTTGGTGCACCTAGATTATTAAGAAGCACGCACCTCAATGTGTTAATAACCTTATTGTAGTAAACATTGTGTATTATACACATATACCAAATCATAACATTGTGCACTTTAAACCCACACCGCATTGTATGTCAACTGTATCTCAAAAAACCTGGAAAAATAAAAAGTAATGATAATCACAATCAGAAAGTACATGCCTCACCTCCTTGTGGGAGGATGAGGACAAACATGCTTCATTTTTTTGTCACTGCAGTTATGGTTGCTTATATTTAAGTGGACCTGCCCAGTAGTTTTCTCAGTTCATTTTTTTTTCAACCAAAGATGAGAGATATGAAAAAAAGGACAAAAATTAATTGGGGTGGGGTGGGGAAGGGATGGGAGAAATTATAGGCAAATATAACAAAGCAGTGCTTCAAGCCCTGTAAAATTCTTTGTCCCTTTCTGTTTGCTTAGTAGTGGGACACTATGGAGAAAAGGGGGAATTTGGTTGAGACTTTTAAATTTTATTTAATTTTACTCTTATTGGTCTTAGAGTAGTCATTTGTAAAACACTACTGTTTAATATTGACAACTTTGAAAGTCACTGAAAAAAATTAAATGGCAATTTAATGTTAACAGCTGCTTATGGTTATCAAATCCATCAAAGCCCTTCATGAATATATTAGGCACAAACCCACTGAATTACTGTTGCTGAAGACAGCTTGGTATTTTCAAATTGCCTAGTGAGAATAGATGTAGTATAATAATAAGAAGGACTCTGATCACAATTTACTGTTTTGTCTTTGTATATAGAAAGAAATTTTGGCCTGTTTCTAATTATTTAATGTTCTAAAATCTCTGCCAACTTAGCTATAAAATGATTCTAGAAGTATATATGAAAATTATCTTTCCTCTAAATTCGTGGTTTTTGAAAAGAGCTACAATAACAAAACAAAAACAAAATAAAACTGTAACAAAAATAATTGAATAAATAGTTCATATTGAGCCAATTAAGACTCAGAGCCCAAATGTGAGTCTTCCAAAGTTTAATTAGTAAGGCAGTCATGTTCTTCAGTTTCATTCTTCTAGAAGACTATCTTCTCATTAAATGTTGGTAAGGATGTTGTGGGGACCAGGGCTATCCTAAAGAAAGAGTGGGGCACACAGCATAAAATATACCCATAAAGACTTTGCTTGCTTTACACAGCTAGTCCTGAAACCATTCCTTGGAAGGTCTATGCAACCTGCCTTCTCTCAGGGTGTTTTAAATTCCAAACTACTGTTTTAGTTATCTTTCATCCAGAGCCACAGGGGTGCTTAATCCAGGTATTAGAAGACCTGATTGCTCAAATCAGTCTAGACTGAGGTGCACAGGGAGATAGTTACCCAGCCACTCTCTTAAGTCTCTGGTTGATAGAACTTCAGGGAGTGCAGGTCAGAGTCATCCTTGAGAGTGGGGTGGATTGGAAAGGCTTATATTATACTGAATATTTTTTTAGAAGATTTTATTTATTTATTTGACAGAGAGAGACACAGTGAGAGAGAGAGCACAAGCAGGGGGAGTGGGAGAGGGAGAAGCAGGCTTCCTGCGGAGCAGGGATCCCAATGCAGGGCTTGATCCCAGGACCCTGGGATCAAGACCTGAGCCGAAGGCAGATGCTTAACGACTGAGCCACCCAGGTGCCCCTATACTGAATATTTTTTTAAAGTAATCTGAACACCTGACGTGGGGCTCAAACTCATGACCCCGAGATCAAGCGTCGTGTGCTCTACTGACTGAGCCAGCCAGACAACCCTGGAAATGCTTAAATTACACCAGTGGCCTTGCAAATTATCTCTTAGGTTAAGTTCAAGGATAATTCTCTGTTAAGTCTCTTCTGAGCCAAAAATAAAATGGAATCTTCAAGGTCACTCAATTGGGACTCTGAGGTAGAAAGTAAAGATTTTGAGGAAAGAATTGAGGGGGAAAATCAAAAGTTCTTATCTTTTTATGCACCTGTTCACAGCTCAAGGTAACCTCACCAAACCATAGAGGAATAAAACAGTTTACATGGAGAGAAGGGGGTCTGCATTCAACTTTATATAGTATAAAGAATGAGCATTTTCTTGGCATGTTCTTAGGGTACATACTCTGGGGATCAAGCCTGATTAGCAGAATGCAACCCAGGGATATGGGTCCATCCCTTCTCTGGAGATCCACCTAGAATATAACACCAGACTATAAATCAAGATTGTGAGAGAAAGACAGAGCCATAGTCCAAGAGGGCTAGAAGTAAACAAAAAAAAAAAAAAAAAAAAATGTCCCTTTACTGAAAGTAGGCAAAGTAAAAGACTTGGTTTCAGAACCCAGGCAGGAGAAACTTAGTTACTAGAACTAGGATATAAGGCCAGAGCCAGATTACCATCAGAGCTGATGTTACAATGGTGAGATCTCTAGCACTGAGATTCTAGATAGGGGAAATTAACTTCACTTAAAGGGAGAAGAGGGATGTTACCTGGGGAGAGAACCAGGCAGCCCCTAACAAGTCTGGAATGGAATGGACATTCTCTTACCTTATTCCTAATCTGTGGAATCCTAAAGACATACAACATCTTGTTAAGAACTCAAATCTGGTCCATATTAAGTTGCTTATTATTCTCATATTAAAATGATTGGCCAGGGCAGCAAAGTGCCTGAGCACATGTTTGTATATATGCAAATGAGATGGAGAGCAAAGGAGAATGAATGTGTTTCCTTATCTTGTTAATAAATGATACTAACACGATTAATAATAATTACGACCTAAAAACTGAAAAGACAAGTTAGTGAGCTGCATCTATTAGAACCTGTTGGTTTTGGTGGGCTTCTGTGTCATATCTTTGAAGGCTAATTCCAGTGAGAATATAATTTTTTTCTTGCTGGCACCACACAATGATAAACTCATACCTACTAGCCCTAGATGATTCAAATGAAGAGAGGAATAAGAATCTAGAAAATAAAAGCAAAGTTTCATTTCTGAAAATTCTTAAAAGAGCCCTTACTAGATGACTTGAAAGACACAATGGCTTTAAAAAGTTTTAAAAAAGGTAGAGGCACCTGGGTGGCTCAGTTGGCTAAGTGACTGCCTTCGGCTCAGGTCATGATCCCGGGGTCCTGGGATCGAGTCCCGCATCGGGCTCCCTGCTCCGCGGGAAGCCTGCTTCTCCCTATTCCACTCCCTCTGCTTGTGCTCCCTCTCTCTCTCTGTCAAATAAATAAATAAAAAGTTTTAAAAATGTATTAGGCTGCAAAACAAATGCAAGATTTCAATTGCTTCTTTTGTCTAATCCACTCTTTACATATACAAGCGTGTGGTTGGTGGCTTTGCAATCTGTCAACCTACTTTTCCTGGAATTCCCTTTTATGTCTGTTTCTGGCTGGCGTGGGCCACAAAAGAGATTCTTATTAATTAGTTTGTTTTAATTTTTGTTTATTTTTCTATTATTGTCGGTTAGCCAGCATATAGAACATCATTAGTCACAAAAGAGATTCTTGTGTGAGATTTACACACGTGACACAGTAGTCACTTTGTGGCTCCCGTATATTGTCACTTGTCTGCTGGTTCACCTCATTGGCCTGCAGCAGCTACCAGGCCAAAAAGCCAGATAGGACAAACTGCTCTGTCTTCTGTTGGATCCTCCTTTCAATTCTGACTGCTGGGGCAAGTGTGTGTTAACTCTGTAAGCAAGGACCCTGACTTCAGCAGGGCATCCATACCACCAGGATGAGAGGCAGCAAAAGCTAGCTGTGGTTTCAGACGGTCCTCGTGAACACGGCTTGTGCTTCCGCATTCCAGCTTGTCACGAATCTCCTCTATCTTCCCTTCCTGACTCCCTGCCTTGTGAACTTCAAGCTCCAGCCTCGTATAGTCCCTTCCCTCTACATACCAGGCTTAGTCTGTGGGACCAATACAATATGGCAGCAGCAAAGTGATGCCACATCTGAGATTAAGACACTGCAGCTTCTGTCTTGGTTGGGCTATCTCTTGGATCACTTGCTCCAGGGGAAGCTAGGTGCCCTGTCAAAGGGACATTTGAGCAGCCCTGTGGAGAAGTCTATGTAGTGAGGAAGTGAGTCTTTTGCCAACAGCCAGAGAGGAATGGAGGACTGCAGCCAACAGTCCTGTGGTTGCATTTTCTTCAAAGCTAATCCTTTAGCTATGGTCAAGTCTTCAGATGATCGCAACCCAGCCTACAGCCTGACTGTAACCTCGTGAGAGACTGAGCAGGGGCCATTCAGCTAAACTGCTCATGGATTCCTGACCATCAGAAACTATGTGAGATGCTAGTGTTTAAAGCTAAGTTTTGTTATATGGAAACAAATAACTATACAATGCCTAAGTATAAAATATAATCTTTCTTTCACATGACTAAGAATGCCAAACTAAAGGAAGATAAGAGGTGCAGAGAAAAAAAAGTAAATTGTGTTTTAGCTCATTGTTCTTCTTCAATGCTCATTTAAATTCTTTTAACCCTAGGCCTGTGGGCAAATACTTAACTCAGCTAAACTAAATTTGAAAAATGTAAGGAAGCGGGTTAGCTTTAGTTCCAGGGATATATACCTATATATCTCTCGATATATCTCTATATACATCTTCTTTGAATTGAAGGATCTCCTTTTGAGAAGACAAATCATGAGATTTTTCCCGGAGTCTAGTCTCTTCTTTGTGGAATGGTAGGGAAGCTGTTACTCCTCTTACAGGTTGAGATTTAAAATTTCGTTTATTATTCTTTCTTACCTAATATGAGTAGTTTAAAGAATGAAAAGTATGATTTGATTTCCTTCCTAGTTTTTGTTATGGAAACATTTGGAAACAAGAGAAATAAGAATGTATTTCTTTTAGCCTCTCTTTATTTCTCTGTCTTATAATCAATTTCAGTAACTTTAACAATAAACAGTAAAAATGATAGAGTATACAAAGCATTGCCCAAGTGAATCCATCACAAACCTGTCTCTGAGAATGGCTTCCTAAGTAGAGGAAATGTGTTTCATACAAAAAGCCCATTTTCTGTTATTGCCTTTTTTATTTGGACTAGATGCTATGTATTTTAAGGCAATCTTAATAGTTTCCTGTCTCTCACTAACAAGAATGACTTGTCATAATGAGCAGTGTAGACACTGTCCATTTGATCCACTCCAGAAAATTGTCTATATGATACAAGAGTAAATCACTTCAATTCCTTTGTGGAATGAGTGGAGTATAAATAAATAAATGAGACACAAGAATAAAGAAAAAAATGTGGTCAGTTCTATCAGAAGGAAACAAAGGATAGGAACATTTGGAGGCCTGCTTTAATAAAAAATGTGACAAGAGAAAGAATTATATGGGATAACTCTAAAGGAAGGTAGAATCCTCACTAACATAAAATGTCCATGAAATAGTTTCTTCTTTCTTTAAGGAGGAAGATAATTTTGTAGTTTAAGAATAATAATTCTCTTAGAAGTTGGAGCACCTATGTTGTAAAATGACTCTTTATTTACTTTTACCTCCACCAAAAATAAATCTAATTTCTAGCACTCTTTCTGTAATTCATCATATTTCTAAATCTGAGTAGGAATTTCAGATTCCATTTTAGGGAATGGGTTTGTTTTCTGGGGGGTGTTTTTTGTACTTTGTGTCTTACTTCTATTATAAAGTTTTTGTCTTGTTTTTGCGTTTTTTTAAAGTTTATTTTAGTAATCTCCACACCCAATATGGGGCTCACAACCCCCAGATCAAAAGTCACATGTTCTTCTGACTGAGCCAGCCAGGAGCCCCTACTTTTTGTTTTGAGAGGACTTCAACGTGTTCTAATTTTTCCTTTTCCAATTAGCGTTTGTTGTTTATCTCTTACAGAATTATACAAAAATGTCATTGCATCTGACCACTTAATTTTTTACTATTACTGTCTGAGACTTTTTTGTATGAAATATTACTAGAGCCATTACTTATGTCAAATTTAGGACTCCAGGTGGGGATGAAAGATAAGTTATGACAAATTTTGTGCCCTATAGGAGCTGTAAAGTGGTAAAGTGATCAAATCAAATTTTAGGATGTCTAGAATCAGAACTACCTGAGGGCTTATTTAAAATGGAAATAATCAGGTCCCACCCTAAACAGACAGAATTAGAATCTCTGGGAGTGGAACTTGAGAATCTGCATTGTTAATAAATTCTCTGGGCCATTCTAATGCAAACTGAAGTTTAAGGACTATTGATCCAGTGAGGGTCGGAGGGTAGAGGAATAAACAATTTACACACCACATACCACAATACAATCTTCAAAATACAATAGTAGCATGAGGAAAGAGCTTTATCAGGGCAGCAGTTCCCATATGAGGTGGGGCGAATACACACACACATTCAGAACATAAATATATATATATATATACACACACATATATATAGTTACACACACATATACAGTATATAGCATGCACACACACACACACAAACACACTTTAAAGGCACCAGAACGTGTCTTTTGGGTTTTACAGAAAATCTGTAAGATTTACATATAGAAGACATGGAATAAATATTTGTCGATCAGGTTGTAGTGAACACATTTTATAATTCCATTCTACTAATCACCAGCAATTTTCTTTTTGATGCTTATAGATGGGACGGTAATATCTATGGCTATTTAACTGTTTTTTTCTTTTTTAACGCAAAAGGATAGTGACTAGAACTTCTCACTCCTCGTTCGTAGTGGGGGAAGTCGCCCAACAATAAGAATTAGGTAGAAAAGTAATTTAAGAGCCAATGAGATAGCTCTCTGGAGCAGCTCCAGACTGGCTTCTCAGGGAAGACTGGCGGAAGATGGGACTTGGTTACCTCATTCAATCGGACAAAGAAGGCCATACTAGTTTAGGGCGGCCGAAAAGTCCTTGCGGGTTACCACGCGAGGTGTTAAACCTCGGCGGGGCTAACCTTTGGCTAGAGGTCCCTTAAGCGGAAAACTTAAGGGCACTACGGATACCTTATTTTTTCGGGATCCTGGCGAAACGGTCAGCAGTTGTGGACGCACCAGTAACTAAAATGGCTGCAAGGCGCTTCAGACTCCAGATCAGGTGACGCAGCCCCAGTCGGCTCCCTTCCCACCAGCCGCTCCTCCCGCTCCCTGACGTAGGGGTGGGTGTGGTCTGTGCCGAGGCTCTTCTCCGAGGGTAGGAAAACCATAGGATACGCATGCGCAGTTGAGCCCCTCAGGCGCTTCGGGTCTTCTCCCAGCCCATCGCCCCGCCCCCATCTGCCGGGCGGGGCTGGGCAGAGAGTCCAGCAGCTGCTAGCTGGGGCTTCAGTGACTTCCTTGTTGTGAGCCCCGGCCCGGCAGTGTCCGGACTCGTAGCACCGCTGTCCTGACCGGGACCGCTAGCCTGAGTCTAGGTCGCAGCCGCAACCTCAGCCCGTCGGTCCCCCTTTCAGCACAGGTCTTTTCCCCGCACGCCCCGCGCTTCCTAACATGCCCAACCCCAGCAGCACCTCCTCTCCCTACCCCCTCCCTGAGGAAATTAGGAACCTGTTGGCAGGTAAAGATCTGGGGAAGGGGGCGGGCGACGCTGCTGGGCCGGGGGCGAGGGGACGGCGAGCCGGTGGGGACAGAAGCGTTCAGCGAGTCTGCCCTCCCTCCCCACGCTTCCCTGTCTCCTGGCCAGTGGGAGCAGGACTGGGAATGGGGAAGAGGGGTCTGAGAAGGGGAGTGGGCGTGTGTTGAAATGGGGTTCGAGGATGGTGGGGAAGCCCTCCTTGATGGACTACACTAATGGGATCAGGACATTTCTGTATGCATCATGAGGACGTCATGTGCGTGTATGTGTGAGAAAGAGAGAAGAGAGAGGGAGGGAGAGAGGAAATGATAATGAATGCGTGTGTGAGAACTGGGAAGGGATCAGAAGTCAAAGAAGTACTTCTTCGGTGGCCTGGCCAATGGAGGAGAAGGGTGTAAAGATGCAAAAAGATGTCAGAGCTACAGGTGTTAGAGGTTGTGGGACGCAACGTATTGTCATTTCTAAAACTCTCTTTTTTTCTTGAACATTCATTGCGCTCATATTTAAGACTTTCAAAGAGGGCCTGAGTCTCAAATGGCCACTTGTCTTGGCCTGAGTAACATAAGAAAACAAAAAAGGAAGTATGTGTTAAGGTCCAACTTCCTGTGTCACACGATGAAAGTACTTCATCTTTGCACCCTCATCTTCCCCTTTTCAGTTTTAAATGACCATTTATAGGAACTTACGTTAGGAGTTAAAGATGCGGTTCTTCGAGGATATTACGAATCCACTACTAGTTCATTACTAGATATATGGAGATGTATATTTCTGCACGAAGTAGAAAACACGTCCTTTTAGGGTAGCGCAAATCTTACCTATCCTGATGCTCTGGAATTCTTACTATCATTCACTTTGTTATAGGGACATCAGAATTCTAGAAACTGAATTTTGACTGTTTTACTTTAGTTGTCTCAAGTATTTACCTTTAAGTATTGGTCCTGAATAGCTGGATTAAAGGAGTTTCTTTTAGATGTCTATTACAAGTTGCTTATTTTAACTCTCAAAAATTAGTATCTAAAATGTGACATTTTAAATAGTAAGTTGCTTATGAGACCAAATCTCCTAATATGCTGTTTTGCTGGTTAGCATCATGAATATGATCAAGAGAATAAAACCGAGAGCGAATGGATGCAGACTTAAGTTTGTCTGAACACGATTACAGTGTGATAAATGCATTTGTGGTGGGATAGTATTTTACTCTAAGAATGCTTATTGTCATTAATGGGTACCACTAAGAGAAATATAAGGAACTATAAAGACTGATTTAAGGCAGCTTTTATTCCATTATATGAGAGTTTCTCATTAGTGCTGATTTTGTTTTACTACAGTTAACGTTTTCATTGTTACAATGCTGGAATTGCGTGTTTAGAATACTATTTTAATAACCAGACCAGAGAAGTGTTTATCATTACTCCAGAAGTAGATGGCACCACTTTCAGGATATTCTAATTCTGAATTTTTGACTTTAAGAAATAAAGTTCAGACCTTTGGGTGCACACCTTTGAAGCTTGAGAGCTCCAACAGGAGGCAGTTTGCTGTTTGGGTCCATAATCATACTTTTGCAGATAGTATGACATATAGATTATGGGACATTATTCTCTGATTCCCATAGATAACAAATATTTCATTTGGCCCTTATGTATATAATTTGTTGAAAGCTTAGAATTACATAATGTTTAAATTATCTACCAATGCTAACTTCCTATTTAGCCATTTCTCTCTCTTTAGTCAGTTAATATGCCTGCATAATGTCTGAAATGAGTGTTTTAAAAGTCATCTTACTGATGTTTTCAATATTTCATATTATTAAACAAATCACATATCAAAACACATGAAGTATTAAAAACAAATATGAAAATATGAAAATTAAAAATACGAAAATTAAAAAATTAAAATTAATATTAAACTTTGGCTTACACTTTATTTTCAGAGGACATTTTCAAGAGGTATGGATTTGAGGGATTATCTATCTATACTTTTTAAAGAAATGAAACGAGAACTAGTGTTTTTCAGTTTTCTTTTTAACTTATTCAAAGAAAGATGTTAACATTTTGTGTTTGACTGTAATTAAAATCTTTCTGGAAAGGTTTCAAGAATAAAGGTTCTCAGCAGCTTTTTCACATTTTGCATCCAAAAAATTCTGTTGGGATTGTGCATGATTATTTGCATAATTCAAGTGTGTTGGGTAATAGTACATGGTTAGATTTAAAATTACTAAAACTATAGAGGGAGAGCATTGGTTTGAATGCTGGATTACCTAGTACTTTCTGAAACTAAGAGGAGATATTAGTAGTGGTGGTTGTAGTTAACAGTTGAGCCCTCTGAGAATGTTTGACACCATGCTAGAATTCCCATGTAGAGAAGATAAGGACCTAAACTTTTCAGGCACTTAAAATCCTTGCCTACAGAAAAAAAGGATATAAAGTCAAAAGATAATGCCTATCAAAATAACATTGCTCAGACAGTTCCCTTTGTGTTCCATGTGCCTATTATCCAAATCATTGTATGTCATACGTGTTAAATGTTTGACATTTCGACTGCTTGATAGAGATAGGTGCTCAATGTATTCTTATCAGTTTATATTATTTTCTTTCTCTTTATTTTTCTTTCTGATTATAGCAGTTTTAGGCTTCCCTTCAATATTTGTTCCTCTCTCTTCTCATTCCTTCCCCTCTAAAACATTCTCTAGAAATGCAAAAACCCATAGATGCTATCATTCTTAAGTACATTTAATGATACTCTTGAAAAAGGGGCTTATAGTTTTGACTGTTAGTGATACATATTTCTCTGGGATCAGTATATTAAATCTTGAAAGCCTATACTTCTTATAAAAGTGTTGTATTTTTCTTCTGTTACATGAATAGAAAAAAGGTTATAGATTTTTGTTAAAAGCAAATTTTGAACTGCCTATGCACTACAGGCAACCTTTCATTTTTTTTCACAACAATGGAAGAACAAGTTTAGCCTGGATAATTAGAATCAATGGATAATTCTGAATCTTGTCCATTTAATCTTTTCCTACATCCAAATATTTTGACTAGGACTAACAGCAAGAATAATCTTGATTTATGTGAGTTTTTTCTCTGGGCAGGCGAGAAAGTGAGAGGAACTAGAACTACGGGCTCTCAACCCCCTTCATTTGTTTAATCATTCTTTGAATACTGGATGTTGGTAGTTTGCAATCAGATATTCTCATTCATTCTCATTAATTTGTTTTAGGACAACATGTTTGAAGAGAAAAGCTCTAAGAGGATGTAAGTTTCTTTTTATTAAGTTAGAAAATGAAACCAACACTAACAGGAGAAAATAGTGGTTGTCAGTACTCTGAAAAATCAAAACCAAACCAAACCAAACCAACAATAAACAAAGTGGCTATATGGTTTCTGCAAAGTGACTTTGAGGTTTTTTTTCACAGGGCAGTCTTGATTAGAAATATTGCATCTTTCCCTACTGGGGATTTCTAGAACATTTTTTTTTTTTTTAAACTTCACACATTAAAATTGATAATCCCTTTAGGGGCACAAGGTAAAGAATGCAATTCAGTTGAAATAGAGGGAGAATTTTTTCAATGCTAAGAATAGTATGGTTTGATTTCCACCTTTCCTAAGTTCCATTTATAATTTGGTCAACATTTTGGGTTTATTTTTCCTATGAGAATTATTTATGGTACATCTAGGGTCCCATAATTTGCTTCTGGGGCATTGGCTGAGTATGTAAAGGGAAGAGTGCCACCTACTGAGTCACCAGTAGTCACCTACTTCTTTAGCACCTGGATTTTCCTACAGAGCAAGAACAAGCCTGCCCCATTTTGGCAGTAATAACTAATGAGCATAAAGTTGCTATGAGGACATTTGAACTCAAAATGAAATCAGTCTATGATGCTTCTAAGGTTTTCTCTTCTAGAAACAGGAATATGTGTTTGTAAATCAAAGGATCAAAAATTTATAATTTCTTGTTATGGGTTAAATAACATAGATGAATTAAGATGTGATGTTAAGAAAATTATTTGCCTATATTAAGCGTATAATATCCTACTTTTTCTTGGGAGGGGATCTTTGGTTTGTTTTCCAACATCACTTTCCATTGAAAGTATTTTCGTCTCAGATTACTAAATAAGGCTCTTGATAATATGTACAGTTTTTATAGTTACTCAATCCAGGTTATCACTGGATTTCTTTAAAAAGAAAGGAATCTAAATATATTAAAAAATGAGAAAAAAATTTCCAAATGGGTTTATCTCTACATTATCAGCATTAAAGTATTACTAGAAGGAAGATAGAAACAACAGCGTAGGAAAAGCCTCTGGTGATTTGAAACACACTTCAGTTGTCTCTCATAAATTTAAGATTAAGTGTCATATATGGGTGATAAAAGTGGCATAGGCTAGTTTTTATATACTCATTATTCACTTAGTTTGTCTTTTTCAATTAAAGCCAAGTCTATCTTTTTCATTCCACTGAGTTTACATTTCTTTTTCAATCACATACTGAGCACATTACAATAGATGCTGCCTAACAGTGAATATAGTGTAAATCTCAGACTAATGTGTTATTCACTGTGGCTTCTTTGAAAATGTGTGGTAAAAAGATTTTGATTATTATAAGGTGTTATTTATCAAGAGTCATCTTTTAGAGGTGAAAGATGTTCATCTATATTCTTCAACAGCCCAGTTTTCTATCAAAATAAGTCATTTCGCCTCCAAAGCCAATTTTGAAAATTTTGTCAGATGATTGGATTGTAAGACTCAGGAATGTTTTACTTATTGTACTATGAGAACTCCTTGGCTCCTCTTCTTCCATGTTTGGAAAATCCACAGTTCAACCATAACCGGTAAAAGTGCTAAGTAATCAAGGGAAGACATTGATTAGAGAATCAATAACTTTTCACTTAGCCACTTTCCAACTTTGGGCATTGGCTCCATTGATCTACATGTGCCCAGTTTAATTGATTTTTATGTTTTTACCAGTAGGTGTTTGATCAGACTGTACCCCCTGTAACAGAGAAGAAAAGCTTATTATTTTTTTTCTGATGTCGTCTTAAAGTTTGGCTGGGTTTCTCACCATATTAAGTTTGGTAATAGTACCTTAGTGAATACATAGTAAAACCTGGCCCAATTCATAAAATAGAGAAGGATGTGGAATTAAGTAAGTAAAGCCATTTAGGGGTGAAGTGTAATTGGTTTTACACTTATGTTATTGATCTGGAGCTGAGCAAATGGTAGTGGATTCAGTCCAATTCTTCCCCTCTCCTATACAATTTAGGCCATCACAGAGGCTGTGTGTGTGTGTGTGTGTGTGTGTGTGTGTAGGCAAGCCGCCTTCTCAGGGTGGTATTGGGTGGTTGGGAGAGGAGGCAGAAGACATCAGGTGTGACCTTTGTGACTTATTTACAATCTCCCAGCAAGTCATTTTCTAGGCTGCTGGCTGGTGAAGGATGGTGAGGGCAAGTGGCCAAACCTCAGCTTTCTTCAAGAGTGGGAACCTGTGTACTGAGCTTTGAAAGGGTGGCATTTTATTTTTTCGTTTGCAGGAATTTAAAAACCGTTCTAACCTTTTGTGGTTTCAGGTTTTTCACTGTGTGATCCATATGGAAGGTGGTAGAAAGCAGTTAGCACCCCCCCCCTCTCTCTCTCTGTCTCTGTGTGTGTGTGTGTGTGTGTGTGTGTGTGTATTAAATACCTGTCCTAGCCACTTGAACTACAGGGGAAGATATAGGGGGTGGCCAGTTTTTCTGGGGGTCCATTCCTACAGAAGAAGAAGAAAAGAGGAAATTGGAATACCATTCGGTGGTTTGGTGTGTGCTGTGTTTGCCTCTTAGGGGTTGTGATGGCTTTTGAGAGGTTTCTAACTTAAACTGCTTGAGATTGCTGAGCCAAGACATGATGTCATCTTTTAATTTTGTTTTCAGACCTTAACAGTTATCTACAGAGCAGTTGTAAGTCTGATCTTCTCAGGGCCCTCTGCCGCAGATCTTTACAGTTGTACCGGGAGATAAGGTTTATTCTCGACAGTGTTAAGGTGTAAAAGGAGCAAAACTCACCACCACATTTGCAGTCTCTGGGATAACTTTTTTCCTTGGTGATGCCTCGGGGGCAGAGGCTGATGGAGATGGAGCTAATTCTGGGGTTAAATGACAGCGGCGCTGACCCGCAGTCTGTGTGGCTGCGAGCGAGGTGGTGTTGGGGGTTAGACCTGCTGCGTTGGGGCTCCCGGGAGCTGTGCTTTCTCCGCGCGGGCCGAGCGGGTCCCCAAGCTTCGATGCGTGCGTGCGTGAGTGGAGACCCCTCCCTCTGAGGAAGAGGCATTCTCACTCGCCAGGCCGAGAGGCTAGGGAGGAGCGGGCTGATCTTTTCTTGCAATCGAATTACGGCTGTTCTCCGAATTACAGGCAGTCTGGAGTCAGTGAAATCTACATATTAACCGAGGGACACAACCCCTAAAGAAAGATAGAATGGGGCTAACGCGCTCACTAGTTTATCGTTTGCAGGGCTACTCAGAGCACAATAAAAAGCTTCAAATCTCTTTTCCAACCAGCCAGAGGAGCGCTTGATTCGTCTAGGACTTTTATTGCCCGCTTTTGAAATATTACCCTGGCTCTGAGCTACAAAGCCACAGATCCAGTCCCATTTGTCTGGTGAGGGCGCTGCCCCAAACCCGTGCTCTCTAGTCAGAGCTCCTGTGACAGGAACCCCGGGATTTAACACTCCAAGTGTCGAGTGTTCGAGGACCGCAGAACCTAAGTGTCTCCCAGGAAAGCCCGGAGTAACTTCTCAGCGCTCGCCGGGTCTTTGCGCTGGGCGAGCAGGGTCCCTGCTTTGCGCAGGGACGCGGCTGAAGGGTCTCCCGCGCATCCAGAGGGTGTCCGGTGCCTGGGAGAGGCCGTTTCTGTTCAATTCGAAAATAAATGGGCACCGTGTGGATTTTAAGAAATAACCCAGATTTCAAAAACTTCAAAACCGACTAAATCTGTGGGCACCAACAAACTAAGATTTCAGGAATCAATTCCACTTTAGAGTTCCTAACTTATTTGTTAAAAAAGAGAAAACACAAGAAAACAGCAAAAACAGTTCTTACACTTTTCTTGTCTCCTAGGAAATAATTTATAAAAAAAATCAGCGTTTATTAAATCTTTTTAGTTGCCTTAAACCCCCTTTCTGGGATTAGTTTAAGAATAAATACATCAAGACTACTCTAAAACTATAGATTTTTTTTCTCTTGCCAGATCTCTGAATCTCCTCCCCCTCAACAAACAAACAACACGATTCTTCCAGCAGTCTCACACTCTTTCAACAAGGATTTCCTCATAAAATAGCATGGGTCAGAATTTTAAAAATATTTTTTGGGAGTGTTAGGAAACCCTATATAGAGCATTGCAGCTTTTTATGTTTTCTGAGTTTTTATAGAACTGAAAGGACCTTTTAAAGAAATAACTCTTGGGCTGTAATTCCTTCTGTTATTGCTTCTGGAGATAGAAAATAGATCCTGTTTGTTTAAATTTGGATTGTGTAATGAAAATGTAAAATAGGCAATTAAATACTTGTGGATGAGGGAATTAAAGACAAACACTGAGTGAAAGTAACATTAAGCAGACTATTCACCAATTATTGTACCAGAGATTCTCCCAAGAACTGAGTCTGGTTGAAAGAAAGAATCAGCAGTAGAGATGCTACTCCTTCCCTTATTCCACTTTTTTTAAGTAGATTTATTATAACCATCTCAGAGAAGCCAGTGATCTTTTCCATTTCAGCTAATGTCTGAATGTCCAAAGGTTGCTTGTTTCTCTGGGTACAAAATTTAAAGAGTTTAGGGGAGAGTGCTTTTGTGTGTGTGTGTTTTTAAATAAGTTTCATTATTTTGAACTCACTTTAGAAGTCTGGGTCTAATTTGCACTGGTTATGGATTATGTCTATATGTCCTCCTCTTCAAAATATGGACAGCTTGAGTAAAAAGAAGCTGTGGCATTTTGCTTTCATTTCGTTTTGATACTTGCTTGTAACAGTCATTAAGGGACTTCAAACCAGAAAGCTATTTAAAAAAAATTATTCCAAGATTAAATTTTAATTCTTTCATTTATCATATTGATTTAGTGAAAAATTATCTTTATACATTTATTATGAATGTATGGGATAACAGTTTAATCACCTTTGCTTATTGGATCAAGATACTATTGTAATCAAGAATTTAAAATCTATTACAATGTTTTACTTCAAATACTAGGTTTTAAATGGTTTATTATAAGTACAGTTGAAAGACTATTATAGTGCTTTGAATTAATTACATATAGTATTATCTATCGTATGCTTTGATACTGTCTTTTTATCAGTGTGAGTTAGGAGACAAAGTAGTTAAATAAAAAGAAAGTAAAACATACATACATCTCTTCAGATGAAATATGGATGTTTACAGTCATACCTACTTTAAAATTTTTTATGGTATCCTTTATATATCTCAAAGTAAGATTTGAACTTCTGAATATAAAATTAACTTAAAGTTGCACAGTGGTTCATGAACAGTATGAATGGGGCTATTATAAAATCAAACCAGTAAGGACAAGTTGGAATTTCATACTAGAGAGAATTAGAAAGCAGAATAATTTACAAGTTTACTAAATTTTAAAAAAAAGAGGCCTTGTGGAAATGCTATATGAAGCCATGAAAGTCTTATTCCTTGGTTACTATATTTTAAAATAGTGGATGAATCTATTTTTGCCACTTCTTCCTTTATTTAAAGAAATATTTCTGGGTGGTAATACCAAGGCAGAAAGCAAGAACACACAAAACCACACAGCAGATTATCCTTTCTTTTTGAAGGTGGCTGGTAGAATGGGTGGGGCAGGTAGGAAGGAGGAGGGTTTGATTTGGAATCTTGGCTAGAAGAAGGGATTTATTTTTTCCTTTAAAACATTAAATATTGCACATACCTGAAAATGGATTACACTGGGAAAAACAGGACCTTGCCAGAGACATTAGCTCATATTGATATAATATTGTGAATGACCCGTTCATACAGGAGCTTACAAAATACTATAAAATGATAGTAACACACGCGTAAAAGCTCTGTGCTTGCTTTTATATGAGAGAATTTGTTTTATGGGGCACCATAGTTTATTAAAACTTGTGAGTTTCTCTCTGGTTTAATGATGCCAAACATCCAAATAGCATTTGCTGTGCTAAGCATAAGTAGAGCATACAAATTTTATTAGCTAAGTGGTGTGCAGATTTGTCTAACTTAGTATTTGAAACATATTTCAACTGTTATGCTTTGGATTGATAAATAACTGTAACAAATTGTGCAGATATTAACACTTATGGGTAGAAACAATCATTGTCCTATTTGTCTTCACAAAAAATGATTCTTTCCTATAATTTGTATCCTGTTTCTTATATTTCATGGTTTAGATGTTGAAACATTTGTGGCAGACACACTGAGAGGGGAAAATTTATCCAAGAAAGCAAAGGAAAAGAGAGAATCCCTTATTAAGAAGATAAAAGATGTAAAGTCTATGTAAGTCACTTTCTTGCTGTTTATTATTTCTTACTTAGAAGCATCTTTGTAGTTAACATTTTAATAAAGAATTATAACAGAATTACTTTTTTATGTCCTAATTTAATTGGTGTTAAATGTTTTAAAGGACAAAGTATATGTCCTCTATAATAGTTTTTAAAAACGGACACGCTTATCATATTATCCTTTTTTGTGAAGGTTCTTGATTATATTTTTTTTCTAAGCATTCTAGCAAAATCCATCTGTTTATTTTGATTATTTGAGGATGTATGTGGTTTAAATAATAGGACAAAGGTAGATTGAGAATTTTAATATAAATACCTGTAGATATGAAAATGAATAAATGTATATCATGGATACTAAAGATTTTGATTCTACTACTGTATCTTAGGTCTTTAAAAATACTTTTATTATAAATCCATAAGCCTTTTGGAATTGTTATTTCAGGATAGGAAGTACTTTTTTCTCTAAATGTGTATTTATGATATAGATTTTAAAATAGGTGTGAATTATTGCCAATGAATAGACCTTGTTTTGATTTGTCAACCCCTCATCTTAGAATATAATATTCTTGCTTTATTTTCCAGCTATCTTCAGGACTTCCAAGACAAAGGTAAATTCTCAAGTTTGTCCACCTTGAAATTTTTTATCCTTGTAGAGATGTTCAATAGGGTAATGTAAAACATACTGAAATTTGATAGTTGGGATCAAAATTTAAATTTCCAGATTGTATACTTAGACTTTCAAGATGAGAGTGCTAGCTCCCCCTGCTGAGAAAAAAATTAAGAAGCATATCCCGAATCTACTCGGCACCGTCTCCTGATGCAGAAATCTCGTGTGTTTAACATTGTTAGGTGTTTTAATGTTTTTTCACACTGTGACAGAAGTTTGTTGAGAAAAGTATACGCTTGCAGCTACAGATGGAATAATTCGGTAAAGCAGAGGCGAGATACCAAACTAACACCATTTAACACAGCTGAGATGATTTTATAGCTGTGGTGGGGTCAGGAGGGCCTGTGGCTGGCTGCTCATAGGTAACGTTTTTCAAGAGTCATTGTCTTAAAACAGTATCAATTTTTGTTTGAAAACATGAGTGAAATCTCTCTCAATGGCTGGTTTTTATTACTGTGATTCTTTTGATATGAATAAATGTATGCTATAGAAATTTTCAGAGGAGTTCAATTTAATTTTTTCAAAATATGTGAGAGTGCTGGTAACCTGATTGACTTCCTTTAGATATTGGGGGATGGTTGTTTAGCGTATGGAAAACCAAATCAAGAAGGGCATAGGAAGTTCCTACTATTTCATGTCTTCAGTTCTATGAGGGAAACTGGGTATGGCCCTTACTTCCAGGATGCTAATTCAAAGGTCATGACCTGAAGCCTGTGGATGCTGGTATGAGGGTCACAACATAAGGTCAGCTAACCTATGTGGAGTTAGGATCTGGGTTTGGGGAAAAACAGTATGGCATCTTCTAACTGGGGTTAGCAGTTCCACAGAGTAATTCATGTCTCTGCCAACTGATAAGTGAGAGAGTAATGACAGTTTCAATAAACCAAGTACTTAACTTCACTTAATAGTTTCTTTTCGCATTAAATCATCAAGATCATTGTGATTTGAGGGAATGAGATTTTTTTTCCATATGGAAATTTTTAGCACTATTAAATAAAGAGAAGAGCAGGAAACTCTTCTTCCCCACAAATACCCACTTCTTTGTACTTGACAACTAATCCTGAACGGTGGGTTTAATCATACTGCATTTTGCTTAGTTGAATATGGAAATAATGAATTTATGCATTCTTACTGTAACTTCTATACAATGCTCTGTTTATAGAGGAATACTAGATTATAGGTTCTGTCTTAAAAGACATACTCTGTTCCAGTGATTATTTATCAAGCTCTTGTTGTGACTTAATTACTTGTACATTAAAAAATTGTAAGCTAAGAAAGCGTGATAATGAAGTCATTGTATAATTGTATATGATTCAATAATAGGGTAGGAACTTTGCCTTTGGTATTTTGGTTTAGGACTCGTTCAGACATGTAGATATTAAAATTATATTGCTGAGGTACAGTCTTTTTCTCTAAAGAGAATGCAAATTTGTAGTATTTGATAGAAAGCGAAAAATGAGCCTGGAATAGGAGTTCAAATACAACAGAATTCAGAGATTCCCCATCACCATCTTTCTCTGAACAAGTCATTTGTAGTTCAATGCTCCAGTATTGAGTTAACTAATCACCAAGAGTCCCTGCTTAAAAGTAAGCCTATGGATAAATTAGATGTATACCTTGGAGAAATATGAGAAGCTGAGTAATTTTACGCCATTATACCCTCAAAGTATATTCAGATTTGTTCTAAAAAGAATTATTCCTGTAGTTAGGAGTAGCAAAGTTAGTACAGACTTCATAGTTACAAAGTGATTATTCAAGATACATATTTTTTTTTAAATGGGAAATTAGTAAGTATCAGACCTCTACATTGAGTAAATTCATCTAAGTATGTTTTGAATAGTGCTGCTTTTCTTTTTCTTCTTACATTTTCTCTTTGGGGTTTTGGGTTGTCTTCATCCAAGCAGACCTGGGCAGAATTCCTTTTGGCTGTTTTCCTGCTCTTTCTCTCTTTTTCTCCCTTCTCTCTCACTCTCTCTCAGGTCAATATGGGGTCACAATGAAGTAAACAGAGGATGTTTTCCTCCTTTTTACTTTTATATTCCTATTTCACCTATTTTATCTTTTTAAAATGGCAGTTAAATACCATTTTAATATCATTAATGGAAGAGAAAAGGACCAGGTGAACAATTCTTAAATAAAATGAATTAATTCAGTTATTCATTTCTAATTAGTGAATTATTAGTTTGTCTAATATACATGGATGTTTATCATCCTTCCTTACTCCCTCCATATCTCTTCCCTCCCCTTACACTATAGGTACTACCCCCTCATCCTGAGATTTAACAATATAGAATTTATAGTTTGATGTTTTTCAATTCTTAAAACTAGTTGAATTGATACAGTTGTTGAAACACTGAGCTGCATAGATCTTAGAGGATTTTTAAAAAGTATTTCCTTTTTTTTTTTTGGCAAGAATAATTTGAACTTGTAGAAATATTTTATTACAGTGGCTCCTAGATATTGAAGCTTGTTCATTAAGTTAATTTTCTATTTGCTGTTTATATTCATTTTCAGCTGTTGTCTGAAAACTGCCCTTTTCATTTCTTTAATTTATTAAGGATTCTTGATTATATCTCCTTCTGTACTCAAGTTTAGATTCTCCATTGAGGTCTGATAAATTGTGACTTTCGAATAAATTACCAGGGGCGCGTGGGTGGCTCAGTTGGTTAAGCCCTGCCTTCGGCTCAGGTCATGATCCTGGAGTCCCAGTATCGAGTCCCGCATCGGGCTTCCTGCTCAGCGGGGAGTCTGCTTCTCCCTCTGACCCTCCCCCCTCTCGTGCTCTCTCTCTCACTTTCTCTCTCTCTCTTTCAAATAAATAAATAAAATCTTAAAAAAATTTATTAAAAAAAGAATAAATTATCAGTTGATTTTCTAAACTCCTCAGTTTTACTTGTATATAAGAAAGATTTGAATCTAAGCAACTAGAACCCATCTTGCTTAGTCTAGTCCCTGTTACTTATTTGAAATTTTGCTTATTCTATCTAGAATAGAGCACACCTTTTTTAAAAAAAAATTTTAATTAATTAATTTATTTGAGAGAGAGAGAGTGCACACTTGCATGAGAGAGGGGGAGGGGTAGAGGGAGAGGGGGACGGAATCTTTTTTTTTTTTTTGAAGATTTTATTTGGGGGGGTGGGTGTGGGACAGAGGGAGAGAGAGAATCTCAGGCAGACTCCACGCTGAGCATGAAGTGCAACTTAGGGCTCGATCTCATGACCCTGAGATCATGACCTGAGCTAAAATTAAGAGTCAGACGTTTAACAGATTGAGCTACCAAGGTGCCCCAGAGAGAGCTCCTTCTTATATCCTTGAAATATTGTACATGATGGAGTAATTATCCCTAGTTTCCTCTTCTTGGTTGCAATATAGCCTAATAGTATAGAGTGTACTCCTGAATTAGGCTTCATGCACTAAAATTATGCTATTTTTAGAATTATTTTAGAATAGAATTAGGATTATTTTAGAATTTGTTCCTGTCATATGACATGGTCATAAGTCCCTTAAATGTGACCTGAAGTAATTATTTTTCTTTAATATTTTATTTATTTGAGAGAGAGCGAGAGATAGAGCACGAGCAGGGGAGAGAGGGAGAAGCAGGCTCCGTGCTGAGCAGGGAGCCTGATGTGGGGCTCAATCCCAGGACCCTGGGATCATCACCTGAGCTGAAGGCAGATGCTTAACCAACCGAGCCATCCAGGTGCCCCAAAGTAATTATTTTTCTAATGAAAATATATTACTAATTGAGTAAAGACTGTTACTAAGTATAAGACAGAATTTTCTAATATACATTAGGTATATGATAAAAAAGTTTTACTTGTATCTTGCCCTCATATTAGTCTTTTTTTTTACTCCAGTGTAATTTAGATATTAATATCTTTATAGAATGATTAAGATAATGTGAAGATACCTATGCATGACACATATGTCTACTGACATTCAATAAATATTATATTAATGTGTATTCTCAGATTCAACTTCATTTATCAAGAGGATTTAAGTAAATCTTGATTTAAGTAAATCTTGATTTATAATTCAGTTTTCAAATACTTTTTGAGGAAATTACAAATTATGGAAAGAAGGACATATTAACAGACAAATATTTCAAGAGAATATTTTCAAATTTGCAAAATATTGGTGTCTGTAGCTTAAATATGTGAATATACTGTTTTCAGTTCCCTTTAGATGCCATAGCTAAAAAGCTCTCATTTTCGGGGCACCTGGGTTAAGCATCTGCCTTCGGCTTGAGTCATGATCCCAGGGTCCTGGGATCGAGTCCTGCATCGGGCTCCCCGCTCAGCGGGGAGTCTACTTCTCCCTCTCCCTCTGTGCTCTCTCTCTCTCAAATAAATAAAATCTTGAAAAAAAAAAAAGCTCTCATTTTCTTCTGTAAAATATTTTTCCTCTAATTAAAAAAATTATGTAATCGATTTTCTCCTTGAGACTTCATTGATATTGTTAAATATGCATAGATTTACTTAGCAATTTCCTTTGACCTCATTTGTGTTACTAAGTTTATTAATGGACTAACGTGCTTTTTTTAAATAGCCGGAGGTATTAGGTAAGGTAAGGTTAGGTAAGAAGGGATTCATTTTAGTTTGCTCTGATGGAATCCTTAAGAACACAGAGAAGTCAAAAGTTTGGATGATGTTTAATTTCCTTTCCTTTATCCTTTTAAATATAGTGCGTGTTTGGTTGAAAACCAATCCCACCAATGAAGGCTGAGCAAATAACTTGAGCTCCCTCCCTGCCCCCCCGCCCATCTCCAGCCTTGTACAAATGTGTTACGTATGTCTGAAATGATGGGGCCTACAGTAGTAGAAGTATATTTCAGAGGTCGTGCTTGAGAAATGATATCCTTATGTTAAAGCTCCGCCTCATATACGCTTGCTATTAAGCTCTCCGATTGCAGAGGAGTTATGAACAGAAGCTCCTTGTGGTGACCTAAATCTTTCAAAGCCTTAAGAATGAAACCACAGATTCCCTTAAGAAATGACACCTTAAATGCTTAACGCTGTCAATTTGGTTGTATGTTATTACTTGAGACATTAATTTGGACAAGTGAACGGAGTAGAGAATTAGAAATTAATTTGTTTTCACTCAAGTCCTTTTTCTCCTCAAGTTTGCCTTTCATGCTGTAAAGGGGGAATGACTGTCACCTAAGTTTTAGGTATATTATTTAGTTTAATGTTTACCCAGTTGTGTTTCAGGTAGGACTTGTTTGACAAAACAAGCAGTAAATTGGTTCAATCACCTTCTGCGGTGGTAGAGATCGTGACTATTCAGCTGCTGGTGGGCTCCATCTCTAGGCATTTAGGAAAGTGTTAACTGATGATGAACAATATAATGAGGAAGGGATAATAGTGATTTGAACTCAACTATTATAAACTTAAAAATGTTTATCAGAGAAATATGCTGCTGTGGTAAGACTCAGCTTTGATTTTTGCCATGATATTTAAGTTGCCACTGAAATTATAGGAAGGGAAGTCTTGGATCATTGTCTTTTAGACTGTTAACTTTGTATCGTTAATTAAACTTTTAAAAGTTGTGGGATAAATCAGATGGTTTTCTAGGGAAACAAGAAACAGTATTAATGAGCAACAGCCCCATAATTATCCTTGTGAGTACATAACAGGGACACATTCATGTCTTTTCTTTGCGCAATAACTTTTACAAAGAAGTATTTTTAAACTGATCATTAATTTTATGACCACAGAAATGAGATGCAAAATTTATGCTGTTGTCATTGGCACAGGCTCAAGGCACCACTGACATTATGTGTGATTGTAATAGAATGGCTGCCAACTAATGATTCTGTAGACATTTCATTTGAGCATCCTTTTCTTTTAGATGTCTGATTAGGCTGTAATGCTTTCAGTTATGTCTGTAAATTGTATTGGATACGTTTACCTGATGCCCATTGTTGCTTTGGAGTTCAGTTTTCTATTATATAAACACAAGTTGAACATTTACCTTTTAATTTATAGAAGTCTTTGCAGGTATAGCTGCAAATACTCCGCCCCTGGGGAGGAAAAAAAAAAAAAAAAGCTTTGCACTACTCAACAGCGACCCCTGTGTTCAGTTTAAGGTCCTTATAATACAGCTCTTCATTGGGTTGGAAAAAAGTAATTGGGAAGGAGGAAAAGGGATGGATCACCCCTGGAACAGCAGTAAAATGAAGAAGATCATCTTGAAAAATGATGTGTCCTTTCAATTTAATGCGGGTTGAAAAGCGAATAACCCTATATAGATACCACAGAGATTAAAAAAAAATTTTTTTTTTAAATTTCTGGGTTAATTCAAGGGAGCTTAAAAAAGGAGAGAAAAGGGGGTAGGGGAAGAAAAGAAGCCAGTAGCAGTATTTAATTTGTTTTGTTTTGGATAAATATAAATTATCACATTACTTATAAAAAAACATTTGAAATGAGCTGCAGTTCTTAGAATGGTAAGCTGAAGACAATTTTATTTTAGTAAATAATACAAAAAGTTTTTTTTAACACAGAAACCACAGAAGTCTTCAACATGTTAGTAACCAATTTGTGGAGAATATTCTTAACTCATTAAATATTATTTTATAGCTTTAATAATGATCTTTTTGCTGTGTGCATACATATATAAATATAGATCAGTGTGTGCATGTGTGTATGTGTATATACGTGGATATACACATAAAAACATATAATGGATATTATCAAAAGATAACAAATCCTGATTTTCTAAACTTTTTAACTTTTAATTTTTTTCCATGTAGAGTTAAATAGATTTAAGCCTGAGCATCTGAATCTTTTTCAAAATCATTTCCATGTGTTCGTTGGTTTTACTCTTGTGTTTTCATATTCATAATAGTGTAATATGCTAAGTGCTAAGTTGGGGCAGTATATTTGAGGTATCCTGATACTTTTTTTTTCACAGCAAGATTTATTTTATAGTTCACGTTATGAAATATCCTTTGCAAATTCATACCTTAGCAATTCTTACTTTATTGACAATATAAGGATACTCTAGCAACTAAGAGCAATTGAGAATTTTGTGATCTTTACTACTATATATTCCATGAGCTGTCATTCCATGCCTGAACATATTTTTACTAGCACTTTATGAGGTTCTCTCTTACCTCATATTTAAAATCAGAACATACTTTCCATAAGAGAAGTATTGTAAGGGATCACGGAATGTTCCGAAAAGTACTTTGAACATTTTAGTCTTCTTCTTCTTCTTTTTTAAGACTTTACTTATTTATTTGAAAAAGGGAGCATGAGCGGGATGAAGGGTAGAGGGAGAAGCCGACTACCTGCTGAGCAAGGAGCCTGATGCAGGGCTCAGTCCCAGGACCCTGGGATCATGACCTGAGCGGAAGGCAGATGCTGAAGCGACTGAGCCACCCAGGCGCCCTACTTTGAACATTTTAAAAGAAAAAGAAATTAAGATCTAAGGAATGAATAGTGTTTACATGTGTTCCTTGGAATTTTATTTGGGGAAGAAACATCCCTATATGGTGCACCTGGTGGTGGATTCATCAGGGGCAGTAAGATAGTCCTCTGTCTTCTGCTCTTACTGCCTTGATGGGAGATAGCCCTATCTTTTTCAGAATAAGGATGATGGATGCTGATGAAATGCCAAAATTATAAAGAAATAGAGATGAATATTGATTTATTCTTATTACTTTCATGGTGTTTTCTTTTTCTTTTTTTTTTAAGATTTTATTTATTTATTTGACAGAGAGAGACACAGCGAGAGAGGGAACACAAGCAGGGGAAGTGGGAGAGGGAGAAGCAGGCTTCCCGCCGAGCAGGGAGCCTGATGCGGGGCTCGATGCGGGGCTCGATGCGGGGCTCGATGCGGGGCTTGATCCGAGGACCCTGGGATCATGACCTGAGCCAAAGGCAGACGCTTAACGACTGAGCCACTCAGGTGCCCCGCTTTCATGGTGTTTTCAAAGGGGCTATTTCCTCTACCAAAAATATGTTGAGAAATAGGGTGTCACCTATTAAATGGATTTTAGAGGTTACAGATATTTTTTTGGAGAGACTGGTAGCTTTAATCTCGATCTGCTCCACAACCATGGTCTTAAAGTAATACTGTAGGTTCTTTAGGATTCCCATGGAGGTTTTCATTGTGCTTTTTGGGAATCCTTGAGGAGCTGGTTTTCTCTTGAATTAACAGATAATTGCTACAGTATAAAGCATGTAGTTTTTTGAATTTTATTGAATTTTCTTTGGATGTGGTTGAATATGGTTGAAAAATGAGTGCTTATATGTAACCAAGCTAGCAAATACCTGATTCACTCTTTTTTTTTTTTTAATTATTCTAAATGGGTATGTGGAAAAAATCCAAACCACAAGATTTTATTGTGGGGATTCAATGACTTCAAACGAACCAACCAACCAACCTAGGATTTGGAAATCATGAAAAACTGGCTAGAAGATTAAAAAAAAATGGTAATATATTACTGAATGAAAATTGAAGGTGTCAAGTTGTAAATCACTTTGAACTTAAAAGGGTTATATGAGTTTTAAAGTAGTTTTTCCCATAAAGGATTCCTGCTCTTGAAAATGCAACTGAGTATTTTTAATCTACTCTAATGTAACCCTGTGATTTTTCATGAAAACATAAAATGTGCATATGGCTTTGATTTATCAATTTCTCATCATAAATTTTCAAATAATTGAGTACATAAATGGAATTAACTTGAATTATTTTCTCTGTTGTGCTTTCCAATTTTTTGTGTGTTATTTGTTATCATTATTTTGGTTCTGTTTCTTTTTTTGTTTGTTTTGGATACACACTCTGTTTTACCCTGCTTCTACTTTTTTTGTATTCATCTTTGTAGAGACCATCATAATTTTGGAACTTGTATCCTTTTGTATCAGAAATAAGCAGTTGTCCACTGACTTCCAGAAACTCTTACTTTATTTAAGTTACAGTAGATATACATTAAAATAGGACCTGTTTTTACTCTGTTTTTCCATGACAGTGACTAGGTTTAATAGTAAAATTTACCTCTCTTGACAAAGTAACATTTTTAAAAGATAACTAATCTATAAAAGGCTTTTCTGTGATTCTTCTATAGGTGATGCAGAAGATGGGGAAGAATATGATGACCCTTTTGCTGGTCCTCCAGATACTATGTCATTAGCCTCAGAAAGATATGATAAAGATGATGAAGCCCACTCTGAAGGTATGTGATATTTTGCCATCAAATATACCTCTAGATATTCCAACACAAGACAATGCAGTGCATAGAGGTGGTGGTCTTGTCAGAAAGCAGTAAATGCGGAGGCTTCAGTTAACTTACCTTTACCAGAACATTTTAAGGAACAGAAGAGCTCTCTCTAGTGGTTTTCTTAAGTATGTAGTTCCTTCTTTTTCTAGGAAATTTCTTGACTAGAATTTTTAAGAGAGTGTTTACATCATTGTATGAATATTATTAGTTAGTTTGTTGGTTAATTTAATATTATCAGATTCTTACTTAATTTTATTGTGCTGCTAAATGGCTTCTTGTATTATTTATTTTATAAATAATGAAAAAGATTTTTGATCTTTTTTTTGAAAACTTCATATAAAATGAGTTCATAAAATATTAAATTAATTATTCTTACATTGCCTTCTCACATTAAGACAGGTTTTCATCAGATGCTTCTTTTAATACACATTCTCATTTTCCTGATTGTCACCTAAAGATACCCCACATTATACAGTAGTATTATAATGTTTTGTATTAATTGAATGGGTAATAAAGTCGATTATCTCTTTGTAATTTTTAAAAACTCGCCAAAGTTATGAAACTTGCTTTTAGTGTAGCGTGTGCTTTCTCTGTTATAGCCAGTTGAGTGCATCTGCATTCTAGAGACCTTACAAGGGTGATAGATAGTTATAAATTAAGAATGTGTATCGATAAATTAGCCATGCATATTAATTCGTGGCACTCAAAGTTTCACGGAGACACAGAAATGAATAATGCCTTCTGCCACTGTATGATGATCAAACTGTGCAGTTCCATCTCTAAATACAATTGCTGAATGAAAATATGCTTCCTGCAACAGAGCACTCCACATTTTATGTTACCCAGATTATTCCCTTTGGAAACATAAATTGCTTTTATGAGGTATAAAATTATGTCTATTGCAGAACAGGGATAAGTCAAGTACATGCATAAGTGATAAACATTCTAACCACTGATTCAGAACAACACAATCTTTTTTTTTATATTCAGAACTTTGTACAATGTGTAGCAATAATAATCATATCCATTTTATGTTGAATTTTACATTTTGGCAAACATTTAATTTCTATTTTTAAAGGAAGAGATTTCTTTCTCTCATATTCCCTATTTTTTAAAAAGATGCACATTTCTCTTCAGTTACACTTCTTATCTGAAACAGAGCATTACCTTTCCTAATCTGGTCTTCAAAAGCATATCTGCTAGAAAATGTTTTATAATTGATAAATAATATTTTCAGGCAAAACAGTGAATTATTGTTTGAGTTGAGCTGTTTTTCAGACACATTACAATGATTTGTTTTGCTTCTCTGTTAAGTGTTGGTAGATAGAAATGAGTATGTGGGTATACATATACACAGACAGAATATTTATACTCAGGAGAATATACATGCACACACACAAAATGTTCATAGAGTATATATGCTCAGAGTTTTAAAAAGATAGCATAAATAATTTGAATTACAAGGGAGCAGTATTTACATTCTTTAAAAAATTGTAACCTAAGAAATCCAACAATTAAATACCTATGAGAGCCAGTGTTTTGTTAGAAAAAGTGAATTGTTATTAAGTTATAATGCATTTACATAATTATCATATTTTCTTTATTATGAGTAAATAATTTATGTTTGTTTTCATAACCAAATATATAGGAAATACATTAATAGCATGAAAAAGATTTATTGTTAAAAGATTACATTATCAGTATTTGAATATTATTTAATAACTTATATTTATGTATAGCATTAAGTTTTTTGTTAAATATAGGTGCATTTTCATTAGTGTTGGTGTAAGCAATTCTTAAGCAGATTGAAAATTTAAGTTTTAGTATTACTCATTTTGGGTATATAAAATAATACCATATATGATAGTTTTACATTTTCTTCTAAGAATATTATAAATTAATTTTAAAACTACCAATTGGATTTTTAATTTCCACTCTGAAAGTCATCTAGTCATATCAATCTCTCTCCCTTCAACATAGATTTGGTATGTGGTCTCTTTCCCTTGCTGAATAAATTTTCCTTCATTATGGGACCTCAGTCTAATGATATATTAATTATAAAAGGATAATGCATTTAACAATAAGTATAACTAAATTAGCACAGATCACCAAAAGGCCTTTTGTCAAATCAGATTGTTGTTTTGTCCTTTTGACTTTTACCTTATGGTAGGCACTAACAAAGTATCTGAGCCTTGATGGATTATAAACTCTAAACATGATATGTATTTTTCATAATGCTAATGTAATTTTCAAGGTACTGAAAAGGTCAAACCTGCACATCTTTGTGTGCATTCTAAGTCTGTCTTTTCCTTTAATATTTCTTTTTCTCTGTTCCTCTGGTTCAAAAGTTCACTCAGTTCCCAAATGGCTACCTAATTTTCCAGTTATTCCCTCAAGCCATATGTGTTTTGGTTTCTTTATGGTTTATTAGGTACTGTAGGAAAGTAGCATAAGTTATATCTTCTAATGAAATTCAAGCACACTTCAGTGATGCTTCGACTTGATTGCTGGTAGCAATTAAATCACAGCCAAGGAGAATAATGCATAATCTCACAAGGTCCAGACACCCTATAGAAATTGAAAGGGGATGAAAACAGAAAACAAAAACAAAGTCTTCAAACCCTGCCAGACACACTGTTTCCAGCCTGCCTTTTTTTTTTTTATTGGCCAACTGCCTGATTGATAGCAAAATCATAACTTGCTGCATGCTAACAGGCAGAGTTCACTTGTAGGTTATTGTGAGCTGATAAAGGGTTAGATGGAGTTTTGATTTTCGCATTGGACCTTGGTACACCAGATTAATGGAATTTCAATGAGAGACTAGAGTAGCCACAGCTTTGTCAGAGAAACAGATGGAGATTCTATAGTCATGTCTACTCATTAATACTAGTTGCCTGAAAGGTGTGCTGCTTCTCTATACAAAAGAGTTGATATAATTGATTTTTGAGTGGGGCATTGAAAAAAAGTACCTTATTGATGACTAGAATTGTAACATAGATGGTGACAGATTTTTGTATAGCTTGTAGCATAAAAAATACTGTAGTTTGTAATTTTTTCTTCTCTCTCTTTGGAAGCACTTTTTATTTTTATTTTTTGAGGGGAAATACATTTTAAGACAATAGCAAAAAAGGAGAGAGTGACATGCTCAATTAGCTTTTAAGAAAAACAGTAAGAGCCTGTATTTTATTTATGCATGATTGCATGACTGCTGTTAGTTTCATTTTGATGTGGTAATATTTATAAAAACCCATACTTACTAGAAATTTCCTTTTATTAACTTTGTGCCTTATGTTTTTCTGGGAAAAATAAAACAAATCATAATGGTTTCCAAACTAGATCGCTGTTAGAAGTTTTATTGTATTGTGTGGCTGGATATATGGAAGTGTTAGTATAAATGATGCATGTCAGCAATCAGATAAAATTAGAGAAAATGGAACGCAAAACCTTAAAGAAGAATATCCCTTATTGTACATATGTTAGAATGCTTGCTTGGGCACTAAGGTGGGAGATGCAGGGTAGCCTTTAGACACTATATAATGACTTGGGTTTCCATTTTTCTATTCTGAAATCATTTTTCATTCATTTTCGTCATTTGTGAAAGAAGGCTTCTAACCACGTAGCATTGTGGGAAGTCCCTGAGGTAAGGTGAACGGATTCGATGAGCTAGAAGACATATATCGGCTCTACCCGTCGATGATAGGTCGAAGAATCCCAGTGGACATTTGTTACAAATCTGATTCAGTCCTAAACCATAATCACTTTGTGGATAAGAATCTGGAACCTCTAGGGTGTGAATATAGGAAGACTAAAATGAAGCTAAAGATATAAAACAGTCATTTATTGTCCTGGTATCTTCCTTTTATTTTTATTATTTTTTTTTAAGATTTTATTTATTTGAGAGAGAGAGAATGAGAGATAGAAAGCACGAGAGGGAAAAGGGTCAGAGGGAGAAGCAGACTCCCTGCTGAGCAGGGAGCCCGATGTGGGACTCAATCCCGGGACTCCAGGATCATGACCTGAGCCGAAGGCAGTCGCTTAACCAACTGAGCCACCCAGGCGCCCTGTCCTGGTATCTTCCTAACTGAAAATTCCCAAGTATAGGTTACTGAAAACTGTAGGCATTGCAAGGACATAGGTTTATATGAAAAAAAATCTTGGTTTAGGCATGGAACTATTTTTTTTAAAGCTTGGGGATTAAGGAAAAGGGCTAAGCTGTCTTGATCATAATATATAAGAGTAAATAATGATTTTTTTTCTTTTTTGGTGTAATTTTCTTTAAGAAAATCTAGTGTATGAAAATTTGGATTCATAAAACATATAAATCACTTATTCCAAAGGATTGCTTTAAAAAAGATTATCTCTGGGATGCCTATAAATAATGAGCTCTCACAATGCATCTAAAACAAGCTTAGATATAAATCCATCGAAGCGTGCACACATACATTTAATGTGTAAATTTCTACACATTGCATACCAAACTTTTGAGGAAGATACCTTTTTGTGTAAAATTAGGTTTAGCACTTATCTGTTCTTGTAAAAGCCACGGAAGAGATGCTTTACTTTTCTCTGTGTTCCAGTAGAATATGAAACAGTGTTTAAAACCAGGGGAAAAAAGATTGTTTAATAACTTACCGTTTAGGGTAAGGGTTTTTCTACCATAGTATCATGTGATTTTTGATACTTAAACTCATATTTTTAAATTTTATTCTGAGAATTTAGACTAGTTTGCAGTTTGCACATATCTTTGTGTATATAACATACATTAGTGTTGCACTTGAGGTTTTTTTTTTTGTACCTTTCTGTTCCTTCAGTATACCAGTTGTTACCTTGTGTGTGTTATAACAATATAAGAAAGGTGATTACTTTAGTCCTTCTGTAATGTATATAGCAAGTTTCAAGTATTTTGGTAGAAGTGAGGGGTTATAGTTTGAGGAAATAATAAAAAGTAGAAAACATTTTTAACATTCAAGATAATATATTGTGTGATTGGAAATATAAAGTACACAGATGTGAAATATTTTTATGATACAAAGATATATATGAGTAAATAAAAACACATAATTATTGAGAATCACCTAAGCTTTATGCCATTGAATGGGAACATACATCAAAATAAAACAGTGAGGACCAATAAGACTATAACAAAGTGGACTAGAATGATCAGAAAGGTAGTAATCCTCAGCATTATGAAAATAATGCATCTTTAATACAGTAAATTAGCAGTTGTTTACACAGTCTTTGAGGAAGGGTGCAAGATACCCTGACAGGGCAATGGGGAATTCAAAGATGACTAAGACGAAGTTCCTGTTTTCAAGAGACATGTAATCTAGATGGAAGGAGAAAACAATCACCTAAAATAAGGTGGTAATTAGCAATCTAAGTTTCTAGTAAGGCAGATTCCAAAAATAGTAACTAGTATGTGTTACGCTGTTCAGTTGGTTTGGTCTGTACCTAGGCAAAAAAAAGAAAAAAAAAAAAAAACCAAACTGGTTTCATTGGTTTTCCTCAGTAATTTGTTGACTGAAGTCAGTCATATGTTTTGGCATTATATTGAATTAACCAAAGCATAAACTTTGTGTCTATATTCTGAGAGGTTGTGGAGTAAATTGTGGAGAGGAGGGTTATTTAAGTGAGTTTCGCATGGTTCCTGAAGTTTTCTGGAGAGAAAGTGGGAAAAGGTGCTAAAAAGAACATTTGGAGCAGAAGTCCAAAAACCGGTTTTTATCAGTAACTGCATATTTATAGGGGCAATGCCTTAACCCAAGGGAGTTTGGGCCCCACTCACAGACCTTCAGGTGTCAGCACCAGGCCGTTGTAAAGAAGTTTTTGGCTCTTGCAGAACACCGTATCTCATAAGACTTAGGCACATAACTGGCTTTTCTTCCTTGCTGTCTGAGTTTGGAGAAGTTGCAGCATATGACTTCCTGTTTCCAGTTGTTTTTCCTGTTTGTAACTCAAGCTAAAGGATGAATTTAGAGTTTAGAAATCTAAAAGCAAAGGTTCTTCAAGACAGTGGCCTGGCAGGAGTACCCAGATGGCTTAGTTGGTAGAGCATATGACTCTTGATCTTGGGGTTGTAAGTTTGAGCCCCACATGGGGTATAGAGATACCTTAAAAATAAAATCTTAAAAAGAAAAAGACAATGGGCTGATCAATTTGATTTCAGAGGAAGGCATGCCAGCCTGCTCAGGATTCTAGAGGAAGCCTCCTGCCTCTTCCTTCCTTCCTTAGAGGTGACTGTGCTGCTGGTCGGGGTAGCATCTTTAAGGAAGGAATACATTAATATTTATTGAGAAATTAATCTGGCTCTGAACTAGATTCTTTCATGCATATTTTCCTTTAATCGGCTCAGAATGACCCTGTGTGGAAGACATTTTCCCTATTTTCTTGTGGAAATGGAGACTCAGTAAGGTTTTGGTCTCTTGACCAGAACATCCAACTCAAATGCCTTAAATGCTGCATGCTTTTGAGGACAGACCCAGTGGTTTTAGCTGCTTTGATTATAGTTCTTTAATGAGTGTCCCTCTTCACCATCCTGTAATTCTGTTTGTAGATTTCTGAGGCTCCTTTGGGGAAACTAGCACTTTCCTTGGTGTCCTCCTGGGCTCTGGTGTCCTCTACTATGACTTCCTCACTTTAGTCTCATCTGCCTTCCACTTGCTAGGAATTACTCAAAATTTTTGATCCACGGAAGATACTCTTTCTTCATTACCAATGTTATTAAGGTTTTATTCTTTAAAAACAAACAAAGAATTTCAGAGGGAACTTTTAGGAGGAAAGGTTGGTGCTATCTATGTTCCTTTTCTAAAAATATCAAGAGGGTGCTTTGTCCTAAAACATTTTCACAATTGATCTGCTGGAATCATTCCTTGGGGAAGAAGTATGCTCCCTGGCTACAGGTCAAAGATAGTCCAGAAAGTGTCAGCAAATCTTAGATATTCAATTAGAGTGAGTGCTAGCTTTCTAGAAGAACCTAGATGCTATAAGCAGTGGAAAAGAACTGTCCCTTTTCCTAAAAAAATTATAGTCTAATTGTGGGTACAATACATCCATATCTAATATTTGGAAACTTTATCAACTTTGTTCAAATACAGAAATGTGTGGCATTGACATTAAATACCCTAGGAGGTCAGAAAAGGAAGAAACGATTGCAGACTGGTCTCAATGAACGTTTTATGGAAAAAATTGGAGTTTGAACCAGAACTTAACAAGGATAGGTAAAGTTTTAATTAGTAAAGAATGGAGGGGAGCATGCTTTTCAGATAAGCCGAGGAAGTGGAGACAATAGGAAATGGGGTTGGAACTGAGTGTCGTTTGAGGAATTGTGCAAAGGCCGACATGGCTTAGAGAGATTGAAGAGGATTGGGAGATGTGGATGGACAAGGGGAGCACGGAACAAGCATTGGCTCTTGCCTCAGGTCCCAATTTGGCCACTAACCAAGTTACTCTGGCTAAGGCACTACCTTTGTGAATTTGTTTCTATTTCTTCACAGAGAATTCCATTATTTTAGGCAAGGGAGAACTTAATTATTGAGGACTTTAAATGGTTGTCATAAGGAGTTGGATCAGTAAGCAAAATGAGTATCCATTTTAGGCTTTTTGAGCAAGGGAATGTTAACGATGAAAAGTATTCTAGAAGCATTTAGCTAGTGGTGGGATATAGATGGGTTGAAGGGGACAAAAACCTTGGTCTGTGAGGTAAGGGACCATTCCATTAAGCCAGATGTGAATTGAACAGAGACTAGATGAGGATAGTGAAACTGGAAAGGAAAAGATGCATCTGAGGGAGAATGGACAGGACAAGGTAAGTGGAGTTGTGTAGAATTTTAAAAAGAGAAGCTAAAGAAAATGACAAAATTCTAAACTGGATGACTAGAAGAATCGACTGAGATATGAACATTGAGAGAAGAACAGGTTAGGAGGAAGTTGCAAATGTTGATGAGTTTGGGTCTGAACAGTTGAGTTCATGATGACAGTGAACATCCAGTCCGCCTGGTAATTATCCAGATATATGGATATAGAGCTTAAGTGAGCCTTATTTTGCCTTTCTCTTTCCAGTTTCATTCTTTTGGGGGCAGATATGGGATGAGATATACTCCAGTCACCCTAAAAATGAAGCACAGTGGTTGAGAACAGCTTCTGTGATCATATTGTCTGGGTTAAAATACTGGCTCATTATTCATCTTTGTGACCTCCAGCAAAGTTGTTTGACCTATCTGAGTTTCCTCATCTAAGAAACTGAGGATAGTAACACCACCCATGTCCTGTGGTTGTTATGAGGATTAAGTAGGATAAACATACACAGAGCTTAGAACACTTCCTGGCCCATAGTAAGGACATGTTAAATCAAGGTATTATTGCTGTCCAGCCTATTTATCTAAGGATTGCCTTAGATAAATGTTTCTTTCTGTGTTTGACACAGCTATGTACCTGAGGTGTTGTCTATCTTTTGTACTGTTTAACTCATATGTTTCACTGGATTTTGTAGGATTTGCAGTTGGAAGTTTTAGAGATTCATAGTAGATGATCATTTTTTTGAATTGATTACTCCATGTTGAAAACAGTTACTAGTTCAGTTTTTTATAACAAATGAATAATGCCTTTTCTGGACCATTCTACCTCTCTGTGCCTTAACTTTTCTCTGTTGAGCAAATAATGAGAATATGAGAATAAAGAAATATTACACTTGGGAAAATTTTGTGGCTAAGCATCATGAACCCATGGAAGGAGTCACTCATTTTGTACATGAACTCAATAGTCAGTGACTAAAAAACTTGCAAACTTTTGAGAATATTTGAATGAATTTGAACTATATTGGAAGATTCATAAAGCTATACCTGGAAAAAAACAGTGGGGAAAAAAGTGGCCTGAAATTATTAGGAAACAAGGGTACTAATCGGTGTCTCATTACTCTCATTTCAGAGTCAAATGGGATAAGGTTAAAGACCATAACAGGTCCAAATAGAAAGAATAGTACACACAACTCAGATAACAAGCCTGGAAAGTCATTAAGAGCAAATAAATGCTTTGTTAATAAATAGACACAGACTGGATTAAGGCAAAAATTGTTTTTTAAATTTTTACAAAGATTAAACATGGAATACAGTCTTTGGTATCTGCTTATCAAAGTATTTTTTCAAAATCGAGAGTTGATATAGGGTCCTTGCTTCAGTACTTAAGGGAAAGTGGGATACACCTGCTGTAGATTTAAAAATAATGGAGATACTATTAAAGAAAATGTCTCTGTAAGGAAAGTATAAGAATCAACTTGAATAAATTATTTTTTGAGGGGCTTTTTCCTACATATGAGAGGTGCCTTGTAGTGCAGAATTGGGGATGAGATTGAAATAATTCCTTTATTAATCCTCCTGAAATTATGGCTTTTGGGAAGATATACAGTTATTAAGTTAAAAGGGATGACTGATTTTATAGAGTCCATCAACAGTTTGGGGGTAGAGCCTAGGATTCTTAAAGTATTCTATTTTTAAAAAAGTAATCTTATTGAGGTATAATTAACATAACCATAGAATTTACCCATTAAAGTATCTAATTCAGTAGTTTTAAATAAGTTCACAGAACTGTTCAAGCATTACTCCAATCAATTTTAGAACATTTTCATTGTCACAAAAAAGAAACCCTATTCTCTAAGCAGATACTCTCCATTTTTCCTCTCTTCCCCCGCGCCCCATGGGCTTAAGCAACCATGAATCTAGTTTTATATAGATTTGCCTAATCTGGACATTTTATTTAAATGGAGCCACAGTATATGTGGCCTTCTATGTCTGGCTTCTTTTTTTTACTTAGTATAATGTTTTCGAAGTTCATCTGTAGGGTAGCATGTATCATACTTCATTCCCTTTTATAACCCAAAAGGGTTATATATACCCTGTTTTATTTGTCCATTCATCAGTTGATAGAGTTTTGAGTTTTTTTTTCTTTTTTGACTATTATTAATAATGCTGCTATGAACACGTATGTGTAAGCTTTTATGTGAATGAATATGTTTTCATTTCTCCTGGGGATATACCTAGGAGTGGAATTGCTGGGTCCTATGGTCACTCCGAGTTTCACTTTTTGAGGTATGGTCAAACTGCTTCCCGAAGCTCTGTACCATCTTGTGTTCCTACCAGCAGTGCGAGGAGGTTTCCGTCTCTCACTATCCTCTTCAGCACTTGTTATCGTCTGTCTTTGCTTTAGTCATCCTAGTGGATATTAGAGGGTGTCTCAGTATGGTTTTGATTTGCATTTCTCTGATGACTAATGATGTCGATCATCTTTTCATGGACATACTGGTCATTTGTATATCTTCTTCAGAGAATGCCTACTCAAAGCCCTTTTTCATTTTCCAATTGGACTGTCTTTTTCAGCTCTAAGAGTTCTTTATGTATTCTAGCTACTGATCTCTTATTAGATACATGATTTGTGCATATTTTCTCCAGTTCTGTGGGTTGTCAATTTCACTTTCTTGATGGTGTCCTTTGAAGCACAAAAGTTTTTAATTTTGATGAAGTCTCATTTGTCTATTTTTTCTTTTGTTGCCTGTGTTTTTGCTGTCATGTTTAAGAAGTCTTTACCTAACTAAAGATTCTTAAACTATTCTTAACTCAAGGCTAAATTATTTTTTAAAATACTGAGTTCTTTTACTCTAAAGAGTTATGAGATTAATATACTAGTTAAAACGGGGACATAGTCTAGCTCACCTTTAATGTTATTGTTGCTTAGTGCATATTTTAAAAATTGTGCAAATAGCAAAAAGTAATTTTCTTGTTGTGCCTTTTCAGCTCAGCGAAATCTTGAATTCTGCAGCCTTTAGCATCCTTTAAAAAAAGAATTCTTGCTTTGTGTTGTTGCATATAATGCCACTCCTCTCATTTCTAGCAATGTTTTTGTTGTATCACAAATATAAATGTATAATCACATGGATCTTCTTTAATTTCACTTTAACAAATTATTTCAGAGAACATGGAGTCAAAGTACATATTTTGTTGATTTACTGGCTTTTCGTTAAGCCTATTTTCTAGGCTTTTCAATGTGTAGTTATAGGGGCAGGATCTAAGGGGTGCTGGGATCATTGCTAGAAAAATGGTTACTATTTTTGGCTTTCAAAAGGAAAGTTGGTTTGTTTCTTTGAATTCATCTCTTCTCCTTCCTGGCTCCCCTCTTTGCCCCCCACCATGTGTCAGCCACCAAACTGAGCAGTCTTGCCAGATAAGGGAACTGAGACACAAAGAAGCTGTGTGAGTTATCCAAGGAGTGCTACTCAATGTGTGGTCTGCAGATTGATCTGGGTCTGTGATCTGTTTGTTACTGGTCTGCAACAACATCAGTACAGAAATTGAGAGTAGAAACTTAGAAATGTTTATAACATTTTGACATTCTGCATTTTCCACATATGTGGCCATTATTTTTTCCTAGTAATTCTTATTTATTTATGTATTTATTATTTATTTATTAAAAACTCTTCACCTCAGCTAGAAGCATTGATCCAGAGTCGGAGAGAGAATGAATTACAGTAGTCTCAGGATGCTTAATTTTTGATTTTTGGTTATTTTCTCAGGAGCCCTGTATCTTTCTCTGTATCTTCATCTGTATACACTCATAGTCACCTTTAATTTAAATATTAGATTAGTTTTCACCATGGAGAAATTTTAGGGATTCTAATTCCGTATTTCTTGTCTAAATATACTCACAAGTTCCAGTGTGCTCATCAGATATTTAATTATACTTTTTCATGTGGAAGTCTCCAAGTTTAGTTGTTATGAAGCAATGGTGCAACCTCAAAGCTTTGCAGTTGGAATAACCAGGGAAAATGTTAATGTAGCTTGAATACCATCTAGTTCTTTTCCATGCCTAAAAAGCAGAAACAGATAGTGTCATCTTAAGGACTTCATCAGGGGCGCCTGGGTGGCTCAGTCGGTTAAGCATCTGCCTTCGGCTCAGGTCATGATCCCAGGGTCCTGGGATCGAGCCCCACATCGGGCTCCTTACTTGGTAGGGAGCCTGCTTCTCTCTCTCACTCTGCCTGCTCCCCCTGCTTGTGCTCTCTCTCTCTCTGTCAAATAAACAAATAAAATATTAAAAAAAAAGACTTTGTCAGAGAAGTAATTTCATCTCAGAGATGTGCTTTTGTGTCATTTTGTTTAAATGTCTTTAAAAGTTTCTCCTCACTTTTTAATACTAGCTGTAAGCTTTACTATTTTGAACATGACTATCACTTACTTTAACACTAAAGGAGGTTAATAAAAATAATATTTTAATATAAAAAAATAGTAAAATTCTTACCATGGAACAAAGAAACACACATATATATTTCTTTTATTGAATAGGACTTGTTTTGGTATTGGTATCCTGGGATCTATGTATGCTATAAGCCTCTAATATGCTTAGAATAGAATTTCTTTGCTGAAAGAAAATAGGTCTTATAGGAAGTAAAGAATTGATTTTTTAAAATATAAGTAGGAAGAAAGGGTAACAATGTTGTATGTTTTAGGCAGAGTGCTAGATGGAATAAAAGTTTAATTCAACAGATTTTACTGTTTGTTTTGTTAGACTTGAGGGAAATAAAATGATTAATAAGACATGTCATTGCCTTTAAGGATGGATTAGTAGAGGAAAGAAAGATGTAAATATCAACTCTAATTCAAGGCAGATTGGTGTACTCACTGCTGCAAGACATAGAGGGAGAAAAAAGATGATCATTATGATCGGAATGACGACAGTCTTGATAGTGGAGGTGGCACTTCAGCCAGGTCTGGGAGAACAAGGAGGCTTCTGATACGTGGAACATGGAGGGAGTAGCGTTTCCGGTTTGTGAAACAGCCTGGTAAAGGGATGTATTGGTTCAAACTCTTTCAGTGCGTGGGACAGAACCCAGCTCAAACTGGTTTAAGCACATTTTATTCTGGGGCGTGGAGCCCAGTGCGGGGCTTGAACTCACAACCCTGAGATCAAGACCTGAGCTGAAATCAAGAGTCAGACACTTAACTGACTGAGCCACCCCGGCACCCCTCCAACTGGTTTAAGCAAAAAACAGAAAGGGGAATTTATTGGTTCACCTATGAGAGAGATAGAGTTGGGGTCTCGCTTCGTGCCCACCTGGATCCAGGTGAGCATTCAAACTGTAATGAGCATTCTCACTCACATCCTGCTTTCCTATGTGTAGCTTCCTTTAAGATGGCCACCAGCCACCGGCAGCTTCTTAGTTATTTTCTGTCAACTCAGCAACCCTAATGGAAGGCGAGATTGCTGAATAGTAGTAACAGAAGTCCTTGGCTTGGGTCATACTTATTCTGAATCAATCTCTATGGTTTGGGTGGGTGGGAGGTGGGGGACATGGGGATGTGGTGCTGCAATTGGCCAGAACTGGGTCATATGCCCAAAAACGGGGTGGGGTGGGGGTGAGGTCAGTCCCACCCAAACTACATGGAGCTGGGGAGAGGTGTCATTCTCCAAAGGAAAACTGAGATAATTTGACTGAAGGAGAGAAGCAAGTCAGGGCAGGCAAAGCCAGATACCTAATAAGGGAGGATATTCTGAAGGTATGACTAAACTTTAGTGCTGTACACGCATGTGTAGGGAGGTAGGAAAATGAAGGGTTGGGGTAGACAGTATTCTTAGAAACATAGTCAACAGTAGGTAGCTGCTTAGAGGAGAGGAATGTCATTAAAGTGGTAGGTTAAAGTCTTTATTTAGCTTGCGAAATTTTGAATTGACTTATAGCTGGAGGCAAAAAAAATGTTAAGAAGATTAACTGTCTAGACTGGTTAACTTTTTTTTTTTTTTTTAAATCTCCAACCTTTCTCTAGGGCTGACTTTCCTGTTAGTGAAGTTTTTTTGTTTTTTGCTTTTAACCTGTTTGCTCTTTGGCTGTCCTATTCTTTATCTCTTTTTAGCAGTGTATGTGTAGAAAGGATTAAATAGATGAAAAAAACTATTAAAAATATAAAGGCTTACAAATATGAAAAATATAAACTATTACAAAATAAAGGATTAAGTAGGTGAAACAATTTCCTACTTTTTTTTTTTTTAAAGATTATTTGAGGGTGCCTGGGTGACTCAGACGGCTATATGTCTGCCTTCAGCTCAGGTCATGATCCCAGGGGCTGAGATCGAACCCCACATCAGGCTCCTGGCTCAGCGGGAAGCCTGCTTCTCCCTCTCCCGCACCCCTGCTTGCGCGCGGTCTCTCTCTCTCTGTCAAATAAATAAATAAAATCTTAAAAAAAAGATTATTTGAGACAGAGAGAAAGAGTGTAAGCGGTGGGGAAGGGCAGAGGGAAAGGGAGAAGCAGACTCCTTGCTGAGCAGGGAGCCCTCTGACATGGGGCTTGATCCCAGGACACTGGGATCATGACCTGAGCCAAAGGCGGACACTTAACTGACTGAGTTACCCAGGTGCCCCAACAATCGCCTACTTTAAGCGTATATATAAAAAGGTAGGATTGTATACATAGCTAAACAAAAATTAAAATTTTATGTTTTTTGAATTTAATTTGTCCTTAATAAATCTGCCTTTTATTTTTATTACTTTTTTCTAATTTGTATTATTTTACCAAAAATAGGGTGGAAGTTAACAAAGATAAACATATTACACAAAGGTTAATATAAAACAATTAGTGGGCACCTGGGTGGCTCAGTTGTTAAGCGTCTGCCTTCAGCTCAGTCATGATCCCGGGGTCCTGGGATCGTGCCCTGCATTGGGCTCCCTGCTCCGCGGAGAGCCTGTTTCTCCCTCTCCCACTCCCCCTGCTTGTGTTCCCTCTCTCGCTGTGTCTCTCTCTGTCAAATAAATAAATAAATAATCTTTAAAAAAAAGTATAAAACAAGTTAGGAAATCATGGATGGGGAAAAGAAGGGTAGGTAGGAAAAATAAATGATACTAGGATTAGTGTTTATATCTCAAATGCATACCGTCCATACTCTAGACTTTTGCTGGAGACCATCCACTTACCTTGGCCCTTAGCTTTCTATCAACCAACAATGCAAAGAAGGAAAACTGATCAGTTGACTTATACCATCTTTGATATAAAAATAAATAAGATACCTAAAAATAGTATAGGTCTTACTAATACTTGAACCTATGAAATTTCAGAGAGGCTAAAAAAAGTTGCCATTTGATGTGATAAAACCTTCCATAATATCTCAGTAATACTCTGGGAGTTCTTCCTTAAAAGATCTATCAACGTAGGTGTTAGATAGATCAAAACACAGTTTAGGCCAGGTCATTTTATATGGAGCCAAAATCACAGTCTAGGACAGGGGTTGGCGGTCTATAGTTCAAGGGGCAAATCTGGCCTGCTGTTATTTTTATAAATAATATTTTATTGGAGTACAGCCACACCCATTTGCTTATATATTGTCTATGGCTTTTATGTTACAACAGCAGCAGTAAATAGTTGTGACAGAGACCAAATGTCCTGCAAAGCCTAGAATGTTTCCTATCTGATCCTTTACTGAAAATGTCAGCCCTGATTCACATACATAACTCCCTGATAGATTAGTTTAAAGTTAAGATAGCATAAAAAGTATCAAGAACAGAGGTCTCAAGTTCCAAATTGGGCCTATCGATGTACTTTGTTTGGCCAAATCAGTAGTTAGTTTTTTGGAAAATTTCCACTAACCCAGAAAAATTCATATTTCTGCCTTCCCTGGAAAAATTGGATAAGCTGGCAACACTGGACTTGAATTGTGTTTGTTATTCCCTTTAGATGCACCATCTCTTTCCAATTTGCATTCCATACCACTCTGTTCCCTCCCAGTTCTGATCTCTTTCATATACTTTTTTGGTGACTGGAGAGATTTCGTTTTTGACCCCTGAATTAGAATAGCCAAGCTGTACATTCTTCAGCTGTGTTCAAATATATTTCTTAGAATGGTATTGGACAGCAGAGAAATTTAGGATATATATATTTTTTGAGATTCTATTTTTAAATAATCTCTACACCCAACGTGGGGCTCAAACTCACAATAACAAGATCAAGAGTCCTATGCTCTACTGACTGAGCCAGCCAGGCACCCCAAGATATATTCTATGACTACTTGGAGTGTAGTTATTCTGTGGTACTTATAGTCATATGTTTTTAGCCAGCAGAATGAGAGGTAGGATTGATGTTCTCTTAAGAAGATGAGGAGCTTATCAAGGATATGTGCCTACGTAGAAGACCAGGATACCTATACGTGAAGGTGGGCTAAGGGATTTGGACCAGAGGCAGACTAAATTTTCCTTAGAAAAATAATTCTAGTTTTATCCTAATTCAAAGACTCTTGGGTAGTTGGGTAGTTGAGGACCAATGGTTTATCTCTTATATTTACTGCTTTGGCTCATCAGTTGCCATATATAACCAAGGTAATAATGGAGAAAGCAAGTAGATAGCAGATTAAGCAAGTAGAGATAGGGGTTGTAAGGAATGTATCATAAGACAAGTAAAAATTTAATCTGTCATGGAAGGGGAGCTGGAGGTGGAGGAAAGAGACAGGGATTGGTGCACTTCTGAGGAGTACAGGTCTGAAAAGGACCTGGCTGGAGGACTGTGGTCTGCTTGAGGGTGAAGACAAGGAACAAGGCAGAGGCAGTACAGAGAGGGAACATAGAGAGGAACCAAAGGTAGACTTCGTGATTAGACGTAAGGCAAACTGTGACACTCAGATTCTTTTCTTGAGGAAGTGATACCATCTATAAAGAAAATGGGAAAGTGGATTAGAAAGATCAAGCCTGTTGAACTTGAGGGAGTATTGAAAAATTTAGTCAAAGATATTTCAGAGGGAGTCTGAGATATGGGATAGAGATATAGAGAATCATTGATTTATTTGCCTAAACATGTTGAATGTCATGAGAAAGATAAGACTTGCCAGAAATCGTAGAAGGAGCTAGATTAGAGGGTTCAGAATAGAGACACCTGCTCCACCTTTTCTCACAGGTACACCAGACTTCCTGCTTCTGCTTCTAAACATATGATCCTAATTTACAGAATTTTAGAAGCCATTAATTACTTTGTTTCCTTAGTATGATTATATAGATATGGGGATACATTTTATCTTGATAATTTTCTTTGGCATTTCTTAGTTGATAAAAATAGGGATACTTGTAGCATCTCTTAGGATTGTTGCAAGGATAAATGACTGCCTCACACATAGGACTTGCCCGTTGTTAGCTCTTGGCTATTACAATGTCACAAGTTGACCAAGGGATTGGTTGATTAACTTGGTTTTAATATAATTTTCTTTGGAATTTAAAAAAATTGAGGTATGATTGATAGAAAACATTATATTAGTTTCAGTTGTATAATATAATGGTTCAATATTTGTATATGCTGCAAAATTACTTGGAATTTAACCTGTGTTTGAGCTTAGGTAGTTTACATTGTGTTTGACAATATTTCATTTAACCTTGTCATATTGTTAAACAACTAAAAGATGAGTTGATAGCTCTAGGATTGTTTTTATGATTTAATATTCAACTTTTTCCTATGAATATGGCAGGCACTTTAATGTGGTGGTTCACACATGTCACAATCTGTGTTAAATTTCAGTGATCTGTTTCTTTTTTATTTGGGTGAATTGTATTTAGCTTCCTGTCTCTGTCAGATAATAGGGAAGTAATGAAACAACAGCATACGAATTTGATCAAAATGAGCCTTAACGCTGAGAACCATTAACAGGATTATCTTGACAGAGAGATAGCAGTGCAATCAAAATGTGTATAATTTCGAAAGTCTAAATGGCTCCATTCTTTGTTGGATATTTGCATACTTGATGACCAAAAAACCAAGATATATAGTGACTATAGACTTATATATTAAGAAAACATTTTATACATCAAGTTCATTTTTAAAATGTACTAAGAGGTAACTTTTAAGAGAACCTATTAGTGGATCCTATTTTGTAAAAGGAAGAATTATTCTTTGTAATAATCATTTCCTATTTTTAAAATCAGGTTCTCAAATATTTGATTCTTTTTAAAGAAATTACCCTGTATCATATGATTATGTGTTTCATGATTAAATAAAACGTCTTACTATGGTTGTCTTGAATCTAATCAGCTAGAATTCTGATACTGATATCTGCAAAGTTGTCCTTTAGATGGTAGAAATATATGAAATATAAATTAGTGTTGTTCTTTATATGCATAATATTTGAATTTTATTTAATAGTAGCTCCTTTAGTTAAAATTATTCCTCAATATATTTTTTCTTGCTCTGTTTTACTACCCATTGAGCTTTTATGAAGTGTCTGGTATCATGAACTATTTCTTCTCTGTTGACATTATTTTAAATTCTCTGCAGTACTCTCTGTTCTGTCTGATTTTCATCCAACATTAAAATACATTTTAATACAGTGTGTGAATACAGGCACTTCTGTAAACTGGCTGTTCCCCCGAGACTATAAAAACATTGCTAGTCTATTATTTAGTCCAGAAATATGAAGGTTGAAGGGCTATTTATCCCAAAATTATGGTGAGGGAATGTGTCCTAAGAAGTTGAAATGCTGATGTCCATTTTAAGTTTTATAACAGCGTTTGAAACAAGCTATTTGAAGTATACATACACAATTTTAGTTAGATAAGGAAAAGTGAGTTATGTATAGTTTAGATAAAGCATATCCTCGGAGATTAATTTTTCCATCACTGTGGCTGTCAGTGCCCACAACAGGGATTCAGATAGTGCATTGAGCAACTCATGTTAGCAATTCATTTCCTGTCCTTCTGCAATATGCTAGAAAATGTATAGAAAAAGGTTTCAGTGAACATCGATCAAATTAGTGTGTGTACCACTGATTTGACTAATCCTTTTCTAGAAGCCTTGTAAATTCGGTCCTTGCTTTTTACACTTACAAACTAATTAACCAAAAAACTTTTTTGTCCTATCACATTTATTTATTGATGAAACGTAATTAATCTGTTGCTGATTGGTTTTTGAGACTACATCCAAAGTCCATCTGTCAATGTAATTGCTCATGTATTAAATGAATTAACACAAATTTTTATTGTGAAATTATATATTCTTAGGATTTAAAAAATTAATACTCTGAATTTTTTATCTTTAGTATCTTAATATTCTTAATTTTCTTATCTTATTTTTTGACCGACTTAAGCGAGAGTAATACAAAACGGCTGTATACAGTCATAGGCGATGGTAGGCCAAGAAAAGGTAGTAATAAAAAACCCCCCAAATTCTCCCTCAGCATAAACTTTGCCAGTCACTGCTGAGTGTATAACTTCTTACATTTCAAAAGTATGACGAAAACTCATATTAAATTTCTCATAATTGCATAAATAACAATATACATTATCTTTCTCCTACCCTGATTTGACTTTGAACATACCTTGAGATGTTATTGTTTCTTTGGCATTCTTTAGATATCACAAAGTGGGAGGTGCCTTTTTTGTGTGTACAAAAAGTGAATGAAATATTTGTTTACTAAACATGTTAGTCAGTTGTTTAGTCATGAGACCATCATACGTAACCATTATCTACCCATAATTCTCTTTTTGGAAAATGATCTAGAAGTTTAACCCATGCCATCAATGAATGACAAGCAAAAGAAAAAAATAGAAAAAAAAAGACAGCTTTATTTTTCACAATACCATAGTACTTATTGCATGTGGATCTTAGGCAGTTGTGTCAGGTTGTTAAGGTCTCTGCTAGGGCCTGTGATGGAAGACTAAGATTATCGTTTACTTTCACTACCTATTAGTTTATCATTCCCAACTAATATTGGGACTATTTAAACCTTGAACAATTCACTGGTATGATATTTAAAATCTGCTGGTAGGGTATGATAGGAAGGATGTAGTGAGTTGGTGGTAATTGATTTATCCCCATCATACTGAACCTCCCGCTCCTCTTCCACTTTGTCCTCCCTTGGGCAATAATCACAGGGTCGAGCTGCCAATCTGTAGACTTAATTTTTTCCAGCAGTACCATCTGGCTCCTTGGCACCAGAAGTTACATTGGTTCTTTGTGGTTGCTGCTGAATTTGTCATATTGTTAGACAGCTGATGGGATGTTTCTTGCTACTTGATCCTGATTTTCTTTTAACTAATTATTGATTTTTATTTAGAGAATCTTCTTTAGCCATTTTGAGAGCATGGTAGAATTTTATGGTGAAAAGAATAGAATGTACCTAAATAAATGCTATATGTCATTCTTGAGATTCTCCTCTGTATTGTGTTCTAGCTAGTTCTTTAGCAGCCCTCCCTTTCAAGAGAGAGATTAATTTAAAGTTAGTTGTGGGTTTTTTTTTATTTGTTTCATTCAAAGCTTTGTATCTCTGTTTAAAAATTATTTCGATGTGTATTTAAAATCCTGTTACGATTGCTGTCATTTCCCAATAATGAATATTTAGAAATTCTGCTCAGTGGCAAAAATAACCTTCTAACATCCAGCAATACTTTATCCCATTAAGAAAAATGACGATTTGTGTATACCTTGTGTTTTATTTTGTAGATGAGGTGGTTTTACTGTCATGCCTAATAACATCCATAAACAATTTGGAGGAATAGTTGTGAAAAAGCACTTCTGAGTTTCAGTAATTAAAAAAATTGCTGAAGTACATATTTCCATACACAAGCAGTTTTTTTCATATTACACAGTAAACTACACATTTTTGATAAAAGCACAGAATTATTTGATTTGACCTATTTGTTTCTAAAGATTATAAGCAAAAATTATTGCTTAAACTCTTAAAAGCAGCTGTGTATAAAGCAGTTCATTTTGACAAGTATTTATCATATTAGATTGCATTCATTTTTCAAACAAGATACCACTTTTAGAAAGTTTTAGGGGAGCTCAGTCATACAAAAGTGTTTCTGCTAAGTTTATATTAGATGTTATTAATCTACATTGGTTATAATAGTGACAAGATACTGATATGTTAGAAATATTTATTTCATATCCTTATTGTTATTGGAATGTGGATGCTTGAAGTTCTTCAACAGTGAGTTAGCTTGGATTATTTTAATACCACTATGCTGGAAACCTTCTAAAAACTGAAAAACTAAAATCTATAAACCTACTGAAAACTGGACTGTAGAACATTTTCATTTTATGTCAGATAACATATACAGCTAAATTGCTGTAATTTGGTCATGTTGTGATGTTAAATCCAGTTGTTTAATTGTTTGGGTTTAAGTACATAGAGAAAAGGAGCAATAAATGTCACTGTGTAAGAAGAGCTAAATCAGATGTCAGTGAAATGATTCATGTGCTAACTGGACTAGTTAACATGTATTTTATTCTACTGTCTAGCAGGAGGAGGTGGGCTATAGAAAAATGAATTCTTCACTAAATAATTTACAACAATTATATCAAATTTTAATAACTTCAGCTAAGAAGGCACACATATGATTCATGTTCTCACAATCACCTACATTAGAGATTAATTGTACTTTCTTTAAACAAAAATGTACTCTTATAAATGTTTTTAATTGGTAAATCATGATTAGTTTTATCTCTATAGAATAGCATCATTTGATCAGTTCTTAGCGATAACTTAATGTGATGCTGAAATATTGCAGCTAATCTGTTGTCTCAAATGCCAGCTCATTAGAATTTGCCCTAATATCAAAAAATGCTCTGAATTGTTTGTTGTCTTTATCTTAACTCAAATATGTAAAGGGGATAGTAGAGCATTTTTCTTTGGAATCACAGAGAGTTCAGTGACCTTTCTGTGGCAAATTATGTAGAAAGAAAATATTTATATTCATTTAAAATAACCTCCGTGAAGAAATAGTCTCATTACCCTGTTTGATCAATTTCTTGTAGCCTGAGCTGTAGCATGCTGCTATTGCCATTGGTTGATGGAATACACTGAGTAGTGGCTAATGGTGATGGTGCTCATCAGGAAGGGTTCAGCCAGCGGTCAGCAACAAATAATTCAAGACTGTTTCTAAGTTTGTGGCTGGTGGAATTTGCTTCTTGCCCCAAGCCAGCGGCATTGCTGAGCTGGGCTATTTGATTAGAAGAGAGGCATATTTGCTTCTTAGCAACTGCACATTTGCACAACCCATAGTCCTCTACTGCCTCCAAAGGTTTTCCTTTTGTGATGGTAGAATAATACTTTATTGTTGATTGATAGACAAAAGAGGTTCTAATACAAGCAGGCTTACAGCCATTTTCGTTGTTGTTGTTGGCTTTAAAAATTTTCACCTACACATAACATTTTTTGAAAAAGTATAGAATAAATGTATGTATAGTGTAAATAGGCATGGAAAACCCCAACGGTTAGAATTTTAATATGCATATTAGCAAGAAGCTTTGCACAGCATGAATACAATTGCATACTGTTACTTTTTGCCCAGCAGGTTCAATGATAGGAAGTCATTTCTGACCCCAGTGTACATTTGTACATATATTCCTGCTCTGGGTGTTTGTATCTTCTAGCTAGAATTAATGCTAGAGAAAATTTAACTAGAAATATTGAAAGGAAAATTAATGTTAGTGGAGTTGTTCTATGGCTTTGTCAAATTTAGGAACTAGTCTTTATACAAGATTAGAAGTCACATTTTAAATTCTAATACAATGTGGGTATAGAATTTGGAACATATTTCTACAGAAATGAATCTGCAGAAGAAAACATGTGTCTTTAATAGAAGACAAAGGTATTTATAACCCAGCAGTTAAGAAACAAGTGAGAAAAGATAAATTTGGGAAGGACAATCTGAGTTTTATGATCCTGGGAAGCCAGTACTGGAAAAAACAGGTTTTTGGTGGTTTTCTTTTTTTTTCTTCATGGTTTTATGGCTTTTCTCATTCAAACTCTATGGTTAGGACTTGAGTTTCAAGATTTTAAGGAAGATGGCATAGAAAGTGATATGAGCATAGATGATGTTAATTTTACTCTTGCATTAGTTTTTGATAATTCAAAAGAATACCTACTATACCTTAGAACAATAAAGTAAAAACTATTCGACCCCATATATTTTGATGTATATAATTTAAATCCATTCTTTTGTATAAATTGTTGACATAATTTCTGGTAAAATGAAATTGCATGTATAAGATTAATACAAGGTTGAATTTTTTATATTCTTCTATGATGTTATATTTAGAATATATGACTTGTTTTTTTTCCAACTTAAGGGATGTTTTTTCTACTTTTGTCTCAAAAGCTTCACGACAGATATGAGAGTTTCCATGATTTAAAATGAACAACAAAAAGTGCATTGGTGTGAATTTTCCGGTTAACAAATCATGAAACGTGTTTCGGGATTTAGGGAAAGTTAAAGCAAGTGCAGACTTAAACACAGACATAGAGTGTATATGGGCAAATACTCTCAATTCCCAATAAAAGGACGTTGGGGCATATCAGTATGCATAATATGACCATCACTGTATTTACTTTCTAATAAATAGCCACTTTAGTGGCAACCTAGAGCCCAAAAAAGGGAAAAGGAGTGAGGCTGAGTGATTTGATATTCCAAGGCAGTAACATTCCCCATCGTATCAAGCAGCTGTCCCTTTGCAATTTCAGTTAACATCTTTGAAACAATTCCTTTAAGAACCAATTGGACCTCCAGGAGGAAATGGAAAATACTTTTAAGAATGGTTTTGAATTGTTTAAAAATTAACATGCCTGCAAGTAAATTGCCAAAGTTAGGATGTGAGTTTGACGTTATTGAAATTAAGATTATGGCTTTGACGAACATTTTATTTATAAGGTAAATTATGGGAATTTGATGTATTAAGGAAAATGTTCTTTAAATTGCTAAACTCTCTTGCGAATAGTAGAAATGGCATTTAAAAAACTCTAATCTACTACATTAAAATTACTAGTATTTATTAGTCTATATCATTAGGTGGCATTTATTGCCAAATGTCCTTTCCCTATTAATGATTTCTTATTTTGGGGTACATGGTAAAAGGCAGTTTTCTTAGTGGGACTTTATAACAATTGTCATCTGCAGATAGGGAGATCTATTTTATCATTAACTATGTTCTTCCCTCCACCTTCCATTGTGACCGTAAGTACAAAGTAATGTACAAAATGATGTCCTTTTGAACTTCAGTTTTTACACATAGGTCCATTTGTTGGGGGAGAAGAGAAACAGGGACAAATAGAGGTTTCTGGCTCTCTTCTTCTAGGGAAGAAGGATACAAGAGTAGGGGAGGAGCAAGGTAGTGGGGTTGAGGGAGTCGATGGGATTTTATTAAATGTTCATCAGAGATTTCAGTGCATAGTGATGTTGAGTGTCTTTTCATGTATTTGTTGGCCGTCTGTATGTCTTCTTTGGAAGAATGTCTATTCAGATCCTCTGCCCACTTTTTAGTCAGATTGTTTATTTTTGGTTTTTTTTTTGTTGTTCAGTTGTATAATTTCTTTATATATTTTGGATATTAACCCCTTATTGAATATATCATTTGCAAATATCTTCTCCCATTCAGTAGGTTGCCTTTTTGTTTTGTTGTTGGTTTCCTTCACTGTTCAAAAGATTTTTACTTTGATGCAGTCCAATAGTTTATTTTCGTTTTGTTTTCCTTGCCGCCAGGAGGCATATATAGAAAAATGTTGGTACAAGTGATGTCAGAGACATTACTGCTTATGTTCTCTTCCAGGATTTTTTTTTTAAAGATTTTATTTATTAGTGAGGGAAAGAGAGAGAGAGAGAGAGTGAGCGTGTACAAGCAGGGGTAGTGGCAGGCAGAGGGAGAAGCAGGTTCCTCGCTGAGCGAGGAGCCCGATGCGGGAGTTGATCCTGGGACCCTGGGATTATGACCTGAGCCGAAGGCAGATGCTTAACTGACTGAGCCACCCAGGCACCCTCTTCTAGGATTTTTATGGTTGCAGGTTTCACATCACATTTAGGTCTTTAATCCATTTTGAGTTTATTGTTCTGTATGGTGTTAGAAAGTGGTCCAGTTTCATTCTTTTGCATGTCGCTGTACAGTTTTCCTAATACCATTTATTGAAGAGACTGACTTTTCCCCCAAATATGTAAGCAACCTAAGTGCCCATCGACAGACGAATGGATAAAGAAGATGTGATATGTGAGTGTGTGTGTGTGTTTGTGTGTGTGTGTTTGTACACAGACATGCACATATCACATATATACACAATGGGATATTATGCAGCCATAAAAAAGGTTGAGATCCTGCCATTTGCATAATGTGGATGGATCTAGAGGGTATTATGCCAAGTGAAATGAGCCAGGCTAAGACAGATATCATATGATTTTACTCATATGTGGAATCTTAAAACAAAATAAATGAATAGATAAGCAAAAAGCAGAATCAACCTATAAATACAGAGAACAAGCTAATGTTTGCCAGAGGTGGGGGGTGGTGAGCAAAATGAGTGAAGGGGAGTGGGAGATATAGGCTTCTAGTTAGGGAATGAATAAGTCATGGGAATAAAAGGCTATATTGGTGAGGATAGCATAATGTATGAGAAGTTTAATCACTATGTTGTACACCTGAAACTAATGTAACATTGTGTGTCAACTATACTCGGATAAAAAAAAACTAAAAAAAAAAAAGAAACTTCAGTACACAGGTGGCTTCCTTAGGTCTCTCTAGAGAAATATATCAGAATAAATTTCAGTGGCATACATACATATTATTGGAGAAGCTATGGCCCAGAAAGATTAGGTGATTTGTTCAAAGCCACACAGCAAGTAATGATGGAGATGAGGTAGAAATTTAAGTCTCCTCCCCACCCCCGCCCCACCACCAAAACCTTTGGTCTTTCTTTTTTAGAGCACTAATACCTGTCCGTGGAGTATTTAGGAACATGTGCTTTGGATGCTGACAAGCAGGAGATGAAACCCCTGATACTAGCTTTGTGACCTGGCCAAACAATTTGGCTTCTTTAAAGTTCACTTTCTAGTTAGATTAACATAAGGATAAGAATATCCATTTGCATGGGGTTGAGGATCAAATGAGATAATCGATGCAGATTTTGTGAATCTGAAAAACTTTGTAGTAAGAGATTATTATTGTCCTAATTTAACAGCACCGTGGGAATTATAATCTTTTTAGTTCTGGAAGGGACTTAGAAAGCCACTTAGCATGCTGTTTCCTCATCTTATAGGTGAACATTTATGACTTACAGTGGTTAGTTGGCTTCTTGAGGTTACATATCAAATTAATGGCAAACCACCACTACTAGCACCATTTATTAGACTTTTATGTACCAAGCACTGTGCTGGGTATTTCCCATGTATTACTTTTGAGTCCTCATAATATCCTTAAATAGGAAGTGTTATACCATTTTGCCAATAAAAAAAGGGAGATTTAGGATGATCACACTTCCTAAAGTGGAAAAGCCAGGATTTGAACTGGAATCTATCTGACTGCAGCGTCCATGTTCCTAGTACAATGTAACCTGCCTCCCAAACGCCAGGACTCAAACTTCAGCCTCTGACTCCAATTAGTGAAACATGAATGCCTCACACCACATTTGTATTTTCTTTAAAGAATTTGTTAGTCTTTGCAAGTGTAAAATTTGAATCACTTAAAGTAGCCTTTTATTCATCTGCTTTTAAAAAAGTGAATCTTTTTTTCTAGTTATGTGAGAGAATTCCAAGATGATAGGGTTCCTATGTTGTTGTTGTTGTTGAGAGAGGGTGCTTGTGTGTGTGTGAGCGGGGAGGGGCAGAGGGAGAGAGAGAGAGAGAGAATCTCAAGCAGACTCCATGCTGATGAGGGACCCAGTGGAGTGGAGCTCAGTCCCAGGACCCTGAGATCAATGACCGCTGCCAAAATCAAGAGTCCGATATTCAACCGACTAAGCCTCCCAGGAGGCCCCCCTATTTTTTTTTTAATGGACTTCTTTTTCGAGGATAGGTATGAAAAAGAGATCAGATTTGTGGTTATCAGAGGCAGGGGGTAGATGGTGGGGAAATTGGATGAAGATGGTCAAAAGGTACATACTTCCAGTTGAAAGGTAAATAAGTACTGGGATATAATATACGACATGATGACTATAGTTAACACTGCTGTGTGGTATATTTGAAAGTTGCCAAGAGAGTAGATCCTAAGAGTTCTCATCGCAAGGAAAAGAAAACCATTTTCTTTTTGTGGTTGTAACTGTATGAGGTGATGGACGTTAACTAAATTTATTGTGGTGGTCATTTTGCATGATACATATGTCAAGTCATTATGCTGTACACTTTAAGCTGATATGGTGCTTTTGTCGATTTGTCAATGGGGAGAACATAAAAGTGATCTGGTCATCACTTGAGAGGCTCTTAAAATAAGAACCAAGATGAAAAAGTCCTGGTTTTTGCATTTTGAAATTGGAGGGCAGAGTGTCAAATCTTAAAAACAAGTCAGAGGAAGCCGAATGGACTAGGTAACGGACACAGAAAAAGGAGGGATCAGAGAGAACTCAATTTAGGTCCAATGACAAGGAAGTTGATTTTGGCATTTATTCATTCACAAATATTTAGGGAGCATCTACTCTGCTCAATAATTCCTATTATAAGTGCTAGAGGCCCAATTTTGAAAGGATAAACAGTTCTTGGCAGTAATGGGGATGTTGGGTAGAATTATTAGAGCATGGGAAAGGTGGTGAGACATTCGTAGTGTATCCAGGTAGAGATGTTTGTTGGAGGCCTGGAACTCTGGTGTGAAATTAGAGAGAAGATGAGAAGACAGGAGTAGAGATACAAAACATGAATCCATCTTTGTAACATGTGAGGTTACACTGTGAACTCATCAAAGACATAGAAATGTGTGAACAAGGGGTCTGAATGAGAAAGCAAGAAAAATCCGCAACAGAGTTGAGAGTGGTTTGAGGGGGAATGGTATGGCAGAAGTCAGAGAGAAGAAAGAGAGCTTACATTTAGAGAATAACAGAAGAAACAGGTTAGTCACTGGATATGAGAACTGAAAAAAATGATTACATTTGACCAGGAGAAGGTTATGTTGATCTTAAAGCAATTTGAATTATTTCTGATACATTATTACTCACTAAAGCCCGTACCTAATTCAGATTTCCTTAGTTTTTACCTAATGTCCTTTTTCTGTTCCAGGATCCTATCCAGGATATTGCATTATAATTAGTCAGTATGTCTCCTTAGGTTGCACTTAGCTGGAACAATTTCTCAGGCTTCCTTTGTTTTTAATGGTCTTAACAGTTTTGAGGAGTAGGAGTCATCTATTTTGTAGAATTTCCCTCAATTTGGATTTGTCTGATATTTTCCTCATGATTAGACTAGGGTTCTGGATTTTTGGAGAAGATCACCAAAGTAAAGTGCTGTTTTCATCATTCATATGGAGGTATATGCTATCATTATGACTTATCACTGTTGGTGTTAATCTTCATCTCCTATCTGAGATGTAGTGTGAGTCAGGTTTCTGCACTGTAAAGTTACTCTTTTCTCCCCTATTTTAATTATTTTTAACCTGTTAAATTTTGATATAATTTCTGTTTATAGGAAAGTTACAATAATAGTACAAGGAATTCCTTTATACCCTCTACTTAGATTCACCAAGTGTTTATCTCTCTCTCCATATATATACTTTTTTTCTTTTGTTCTGAACTATCTGAAAGCAAGTTGGTGACTTTGTGCCCTTTTATTTCTAAATAGTTATGTATTTCCTAAGTACAAGAACATTTCTCTTACATAACCACTGCGCGATTATCATCAGGAAATTTCACATTGATTATTACTATATTATCTATCCATAGTCCTTAGTCAAATTTTATTATTTATTCTAATAATGTCTTTACAGCTGTTTCAATTACGAGTTCATGATCCCATCCAGGATCACAGATTGCCTTTAGTTATCATGCCTCTTTGGTATCTTTTACTCCGAGACAATTGCTCAGCTTTTCTTTGTCTTTCTTGACCATAACAGAGGACAGACCAGTTATTTTATTGAATGCCCCTCAATCTGGGTTTGCCTGATGTATCCTTATGATAAGATTTGGGTTGTGCATTTTTGGCCAGACTTCCTACAGATGTGATGTTCTGTTCTTTTCAGTATTTTGTATCAGGAGGCAGTGACTTGCTTCTTACCAATAGTGTGTGATGGAAGTGATGCCATGTGATTTCTAAGGCTAGGACATGAGAAGCCTTGCAGCTTTGTTCTGGACCTCTCAGAATGCTCACTCTTGGAATGCCTTCTCTTGGAACCCGGCTGTTACACTGTGAAAAGGCCAGGCCCTTTGAAAAGTCCATGTACATGTACTTTGGTTGGTAGCTCCTGATGAGCTCCCGGCATCAACTCTTTGCCATATGACTAAGCCATCTTGGATGTTCGAGCCCAGTTGAGTCTCTGGTTGACTGCACCTCGACCAGGATCACATGGCAGAATAGTGATCAGCCTAACTAGTCAACCCACTAGACTATTTTTAAGTGTAGGTTTTATTATTATTCAGGTATGGTGAGGTCAAAGGATCAGGAGGTGACTGCCATTGAAAAGATAGTTCCTTACAGTTCCTAAGGGGGGCAGGCACACCATACTATGCAGGGCCACATGGGGGAAGCACGAGGATTATTCAGGAGGCAGAGGGAGTGAGGGGAAGATTTAGGCAAGAGATTTTATTGTAGTTTCTGTGAGAAAGGCCTGATAAGCCGGTTTAAGATTGGCTAGTTTGAATGATTTCAGCAAGCTCTTGGGCACAGGAGCAATTCCTATTTGTCTAGTAGCTCTGTAAAGATTAAGGCAGGTAGCTAGTGGCCTGGAGTATAAGAGCAGATGAAGAGGTGGTTGGGGGGTGGGGTGTGGGCTTTGGATTAGTTACTTTGCATATGAAAGGCACACTTGGGAGAGTGGAATTGGCTAGCCCTAAAGATACTCTTTTAAGGATCAGCAAGGTCCCAGGTGTCAAAACATTAGAAAATATAGAAAATTAAAAAAGGCATGATTAACACAATTATGAGAGATAACGAAATGGTTGTTGTTTTAAGCTACTACTAAGTTTTGCGATAGTTTGTTATGCAGCTTATGTATCTAAAACATCTATTTATCCGCCCATCTACTCATCCACCGACCCACCCACCTACCTACCTACCTACCTAGGTACCTATCTACCTGCCTGCCTACCAATAACTATTATTTCACTTTGGTAACCCCAATTCCAATCTAACACCCAGGCTACATTCTGATCTTTTTCCTTTCCATTTTGGTAACTCTTCTTCATCAGTGAAAAAATAAGCTGCCATCATTCTCAACTTACTTACTCATTTGTTCAAACCTTTAATTCAAAGAAAGTAGTTTCAGAATTGCTAACCTCTACCACTATGAAAAGCACATTTATAATTAGAGTTAAGTGTTTATAGTTTTTTAGATAAATATTACATACAACAAAATGCATAAATTTTAAAGTGTGCAGTTCAGTGACTTTTGAAAATGCATATACTTCATGTAACCTATACCACTATCAAAATATAGAATATTTCTATTGCCCCAGAAAATTTCTTCATGTTTTTTCCAGTCAGTGCCCAGCCCCTGCCCCATCCCACCCTAAGCTGAGCCTCCTGCTTTTCTGATTTTTCTTTACCATAGGTTAGTTTTAACCTGCTTTAGAATATTCTTAATACTCGTTACCTCCTTCACCAGTACTACCGTATTCTAAGACACCATAATTTTTTACCCTTTTGGCTTCTAAAAATCTCTCTGCTTACAATTTAATTGGTTGGTTTCTAAACTTGTCTCCCCATTAGTATTACATACTCCCAGATATTTTGATTTAGGTGGGATGGCTGTCACCTGGGCATTGGAACTTTTAAAAGCTCCCTGGGAAACTCTGATATGCAGCCAAGTTTGGGAGGCACTTAATTTGTTTCAGAACTTGAAGAGAACCTAATTCTAGGGACTTCCAGTACGGTGGTCTCCTTTGTTGTATTTCCTCTCTAGTTCAGTAAACATTGAGAATGTGCTTTGGATTGGCTTTAATCAAACATAAAAAAATCTAAATGTTAGGGATATCTGGTCTGTTGTCAACAATGTCATTTCTTTTTCTAGAATAAAATCTTGGTTATACCCTTTTATTTTTTTCCTGTGGTCTTGGCCTAGGCTTTAGTGATCTTGTCCTCGAACTAGTTCTACAGTCTGTAACCAACCTGCCTGCCTCTTTTTCTCCTTCTACTACTTTGTCCCATATTTTATAGCAGCAGTTATGTTCCTCAAGTGCGCCATTTTGAATCTGTATTCAGAAATCTACAATAACCTTCCTATTTCAAATAGGAGATGTTTCAGACTTCTAAATTGTCCCACTAATACTTAACTATCATTATGATTTCACAGGGTCTTCATTCATGTTTATTTTTCTCTTAATATACTTACCAATAATTTTCCCAATTTTACTTTTAAGCCATAAATATTTTTTGTCTACCTCTTTCTTTGAAAATGAGTTCCTTTTCTCTCTGATATAAAGAGGCTAGGTCACATGGCTAGTAAATGTTGGAACTAACATTCATCAGACCTGAGCAGTTTTACTCCAGGACCTGCCTGCCTTTTCTTTCTTTTTTTTTTCCTATTGTGATACAATACACATAACATAAAATTTACCTTTTTTTTTTTTTTTACCACTTTTAAGTGTACAATTCAGTGGTCCTGAGTACATTCACAATGTTGAGTAACAACTGCTATTTCCAGAACTTTTTCATCATTCCAGATAGAAACTCTGTACCCATTTGGGATACAGTGGGGAACACTAATCCCCATCTCCCCTCCCCCAGGCCCTGGTAACTTCTATTCTACTTTCTGTCTCTATGAATTTGCCTTTTTTAGGTACCTCATATAAATGGAATCATACAATACTTGTCTTTTTGTGTCTGGCTTATTTCACTTAGACATAGTGTCTTCAAGGTTTATCCATGTTATAGCAGGCATCAGAATGTCATTCCTTTCAAGGCTGAATCATATTCCACTATATGTATCTACCGCAATCTGTTTATTCATTCATTTGTTGATGGATACTTGGATTATTTCCACCTTTTGGCTATTTATGAATAATGAATAGGCTGCACTTTTAACCACAACCCTCTACAGATGTATAGTATTTATTGCTGCCCAGCAAATTACCTAAAACCAACATATTATTTTATGCTTATTTATTTGTTAGTAAATCATAAACATTTTATTATTCTCACATTTCTGTGTTAGGAATTTGTGAACAGTTTAGCAGTATGGTTCTGGCGTGGGGTCTCTCATGAGACTGCAGTCAATATGTTAGCTGGGGCCACGTTCATCTGAAAGTCTGACTGGAGGTGGAGAATCCACTGCCAGAGTGACTCACTCCCATGGCTACAAGTTGGTGCTGAAGCTTGTTCCTCCTCACAGGGGCCTTTCTTCTGGCTGCTTGATTGTCCTCCTGACATGGTGGCCCACTTTCCCCAGAGCCAGTGATCCAAGAAAGAGCCAAGTAGAGGCATATCCTTTTTATGACCTATCCTCAGAAGTTGTATAGCATCACTTGAGCTACATGCTATTCATTAGGTGCAGATCACTGAAGCTGACTTGCATTCAAGGGGAAAGGGATTAGTCTTTATCTTTTGAAGGGAAGAGTGTCAAGGAATTTGTGAACATATTTTAAAATCACCACAACTGGTAAGCATAAGGAAGAAAATAGTCATTGGTAACAGAAGTGATCCCTTCTAAAATTGTGGTATATATCAGTCTAGAGACATTTTTGGTGTGTATCTGACCTCATATTCTATATACTGTTTTATATTCTGATTTTCCATATTATATGCTAGAAACATCTTTCTATAGTATTGTGTTTTTCTATACTCTGGTTGTTAATTTTTCAAATATTTGCCCCAAATGGTCTTTCATTGTTGTTTTAATCTACATTTATTTTTGTCTCACTTTTGAGATATAACTGACATATAACATTGTTGAATTTCTTTTATTAGTAATGACAAATGTTTTCATGTTATTTGTACTTTTTGGGAATTGCCTTTTCATATATTTGCTCATTTAAGAATTTGGCTTGTTATTTTTCATTATCAAATATCCATTACATGTTAAGGATTCTAAAATATTATCATGTAAATATTTCTTGTAAATATGTCTTCCTTGCTTATCATTTGTATTACTGGTTTAAGAAAAAGTGTAGAATTTTAGAGTTAGGGTAACGAAGGAAATCTAGTCCAACACTTCTGACTTATAGATGAAGATGACTTATTTTCTCTCTCTTTCTCCAGATCTCTTTCTATCCTTCTTCCGCCAAATCTTAATCTATTATACTCACTTGCCCAGATATACTATGCTCTGCTCACTAGAGAATAGAATTGATTTGTTGCTATTTGCATTTAACAAAGAAGCATTCCTTAATAACCCCAAACAATTAACCACTGATGATCTATTAGTAAGAGCCACCAGGTTGTGGGAGAGATTCTGGTTTTTTAAGAATTAAGCAACTTGTGGGGCCTCTGGCTGGCTCAGTTGGTAGAACATGTGACTCTTGATCTCAGAGTTGTGAGTTCAAGCCCCATGTTGGCTGTAGAAAAAAATCTTAAAAAAAAAATTTAAGCAACTTGCTAGGCTTCTTCAATGGTATTCTGTATGCTTCCTGTATTTTTTCATAAGACCATGTTTCAATCATGTGTTTGTTGCTTAGCAAGTCTAAACAGAATATTGAGGCTTAAATGAAGCACCACTGTTTATATTTCATTTCTTCCCAAATGGAGTTGAGGTGACTAAACTTTTATTATTTAACTTACAGTGCTGAGAATTATACCTTGCTAATAAATGTTGATTGGATTAAATTCACCCCACTTCTAAAGTTATTAAAATGAGGTACTTATTAGTAAGAAGAAAAATTTAAAAGTCTACTTAAGAGTTTATCCATCCTTTGATCTAAGACAAGGTTAAAATATTTAATACTTAGATAATTCAATCTTATTAAAAAGCTTAGAGATTTCTGGTGGGAAAAAGTGGTATGACTTAATATTAGGATATTCATCAAAAGGAATAAATTATTTACTGGGAAGGACCAACATCTGAATCTTTTACATTCTTCTTTGGCTGTGTATAATTACTTAAGTGTATCTATCATAAGTGATAAGGAACTTGGGCCAAGTTTAAAAGATGGGGGAATTTGATTGTGTAAACTGAAGGAAATACTGTGCAGCAAGAGTATTACTGAATTTCTGTGGCTCTTACCTTATACACTGTTAGGACTTCTTCTGTTTATGTGATCAAATGTCTTTAATTGGACACAAACATTTATCTACTTATGATCAACCTTGTTTTGTCTACTCTGTTAAACATTTCTCTCTACCCCATTATATGAGGCAAATATTATAGATGATATATATTGGCTCTATACTTTCTTTTTTTTTAAAGATTTATTTATTTACTTTAGAGAGAGAGGGAGTGTGAGCAAGCAAACATGGGGTGGGGGCAGAGGAAGAAGGAGAGAATCTCAAAGCAGACTCCCCACTGAGGGCAAAGTCCGACCAGGGGCTTGATCCCAGGACCATGAGATCATGACCTGAGCTGAAACCGAGTCAGATGCTCAATTGACTGAGCCACCCAGGTGCCCCAGGCTTTGCACTTTCTATAAATAAAAGTTGAAATTTTACTAATCCCTGTACTAAAATATATAAAAGACCATGAGTTATACCATTGTCAAAAAAATGGGAGTGAACTTTAAAAAATTGGGCTCCTCACTGTGAATTGTGTAAGACTGATGAATCACAGAGCTGTACCTCTGAAACAAATAATACATTATATGTTAAAAAGACGATGAAGAAGAAGAAGATAGTAGGAAGGGAAAAATGAAGGGGGGGAAATCCAAGGGGGGAGATGAACCATGGGAGGCTATGGACTCTGAGGAACAAACTGAGGGTTTTAGAGGGGAGGGGGGCAGGGGGATGGGTTAGCCTGGTGATGAGTATTAAGGAGGGCATGTATTGCATGGAGCACTGGGTATTATATGCAAACAATGAATCGTGGAACACTACGTCAAAAACTAATGATGTACTGTATGGTGACTAATATAACGTAATAAAATAAAATAAATTAAAAAATAAAAACAAACAAAAAACAAATAACAGTGATGAACATCTTTGCACATAAAAAAAAAAAAAATTGGGCTCTTGCTGGGGATAGCAGCTCAATTGATTACAGAGCCACGTGACTTTAGGGAATTTTCTTCTTTGCTTTTAATTTATTATGATCATTTTCAAATAGGATTGGATTAAGCAGCTTCAGCTAATATATCAGAATCTTCATAGATACTTACCTAATCTCTTACTCTGTTCTTAGTTTCTTTCGAGTTTTAATTTCCTAGGATAGGTATATTTCTTGACAGCCAGGCAAATTCATTGTTTTTCAAACCTGGATCTTGCTGCTTTAAAAAGTCTGTCAAACATAGATCAGTGGAACAGAATAGAGAGCCCAGAAATGGACCCTCAACTCTATGGTCAACTAATTTTTGACAAAGCAGGAAAGAATGTCCAATGGAAAAAAGACAGTCTCTTCAACAAATGGTGTTGGGAAAATTGGACAGCCACATGCAGAAGAATTAAACTGGACCATTTCCTTACACCACACACAAAAATAGACTCCAAATGGTTGAAAGACCTAAATGTGAGACAGGAGTCCATCAAAATGCTAAAGGAGATCACAGGCAGCAACTCTTCGACCTCAACCACAGTAACTTCTTCCTAGAAACATCGCCAAAGGCAAGGGAAGCAAGGGCAAAAATGAACTATTGGGATTTCATCAAGATCAAAAGCTTTTGCACAGCAAAAGAAACAGTCCACAAAACCAAAAGACAACCAACAGAATGGGAGAAAATATTTGCAAATGACATATCAGATAAAGGGCTAGTATCCAAAATCTATAAAGAACTTATCAAACTCAACACCCAAAGAACAAATAATCCAATCAAGAAATGGGCAGAAGACACGAACAGACATTTTTCCAAAGACATCCAAATGGCCAACCGACACATGAAAAAGTGCTCAACATCACTTGGCATCAGGGAAATCCAAATCAAAACCTCAATGATTTACCACCTCATACCAGTCAGAATGGCTAAAATTAACAAGTCAGGAAACGACAGATGTTGGCGGGGATGCGGAGAAAGGGGAACCCTCCTACACTGTTGGTGGGAATGCAAGCTGGTGAGCCACTCTGGAAAACAGTAGGGAGGTTCCTCAAAAAGTTGAAAATAGAGCTACCATATATGATCCAGCAATTGCACTACTGGGTATTTACCCCAAAGATACAAATGTAGGGATCCGAAGGGGTATGTGCACCCCAATGTTTATAGCAGCAATGTCCACAATAGCCAAACTGTAGAAAGAGCCAAGATGTCCATCGACAGATGAATGGATAAAGAAGATATGGTATATATACACAATGGAATATTATGCAGCCATCAAAAGGAATGAGATATTGCCATTTGCAACGACGTGGTTGGAACTGGAGGGTGTTATGCTGAGTGAAATAAGTCAATCAGAGAAAGACATGTATCATATGATCTCACTGATATGAGGAATTCTTAATCTCAGGAAACAAACTGAGGGTTGCTGGAGTGGGGGTGGGGTGGGAGGGATGGGGTGTCTGGGTGATAGATATTGGGGAGGGGATGTGCTATGGTGAGTGCTGTGAATTGTGCAAGACTGCTGAATCACAGATCTGTACCTCTGAAACAAATAATGCAATATATGTTAAGGAAAAAAAAAAAAGAAGATAGCAGGAGGGGAAGAATGAAGGGGAGTAAATCAGAGGGGGAGACGAACCATGAGAGACGATGGACTCTGAAAAACAAACTGAGGGTTGTAGAGGGGAGGGGGTGGGGGGATGGGTTAACCTGATGATGGGTATGAAAGAGGGCACATTCTGCGTGGAGCACTGGGTGTTATGCACAAACAATGAATCATGGAACACTACATCAAGAACTAATGATGTAATGTATGGTGATTAACATAACAAAAAAATTTAAGGAGAAAAAAAGTCTGTCAATATAAGCAAGTGCAAAGTTTGACTCATCTAATAGCTCTATAATTCATTCATCTGCTTGTAGAAATGAATAATGCTTATTTTGCTGTGTATGAGAATCATTGACTCTGAGAAGAAAAGTGCTCTCAGATTATTTAACAGATGAGGAAACTGAAGGACTGATGTGCTAATAACTCATCCAACGTGCACAGCCTGTTAGTGGCAGAAATGCTTCTATAACTTAATGATGTGTCTCTCACTTAAGGTTAAGACTTTCTGTCTCTTGCCCATATTGGCCTAACTTCCTTGCCAGGTCATATACAATAGTAGTCACTGTTTATACTGTTAAGTAAAAAATAATTTTAAAACTCAGAATTAGGAAAAAGAAGTCTTTTGTTGAGGATGTGGTGTGATTTCATGTAATGTATGATTTAAGAGTTGCCGGTCTTCTCCCCAGTCTATGGTGGTGAAGTGGCGTCTCTTTTCTGGATACTGAGCTGTGAGGACTTTTTATGTAAGGATAGTTCAATTAAGACTTTCAATTTCCTTTTTTTTTTTTTAAAGATTATTTATTTATTTGAGAGAGAGAGAGAGAGAGAGAGAATGAGGGACAGAGAGCGTGAGAGGGAGGAGGGTGGAGGGAGAAGCAGGCTCCCTGCTGAGCAGGGAGCCCCATGTGGGACTTGATCCCGGAACTCCAGGATCATGACCTGAGCCGAAGGCAGTCACTTAACCAACTGGGCCACCCAGGCACCCCTAAGACTTTCAATTTCTGATTCTAGGGCACAGGGTTAAGGAAAGAGCACTCTGGAGGATTCCTGATACTTTGTCTCATCTTGGAGAATTAAAGTTTAATTTCTGGTCAAGCTAGTCTAGTTAAGGATAGTTGGCAATTGTGCCTACTTCACATGCAGAAGGTTCGAGTCAGGGGAAAGTAAGCTTATCGGACCTGGGGGGGGGGGTTATCCTAGAAACAGCAGGTAGGTAAAGAAGTTTAGCATTTCAGAAATAAGGTCCTCATTTCTAGCAAACTCCATGTCACTGCTAGTCTGGAGTAGCCTAATTGCCATTAGGAAAGAATTGGTTTCTTAAAAAGGAAAAATAATGGGGAAAACTTCTTAAGAGCTTTATTACATTCTTTTTCATGAAATTATTTCTGCAACGTATTGATTAATATGTAACTTTAAGAATTTTATGTAGGCATTTCACCATTATGATTTTGAAATATGGAAAGTCCTTGCAAATATTCTTAGATTGCCTTCTGTCTGTCTGCCTTGTAAAAGATCATTTTAGTTAAATGGACCATCCTCCTTAAATGATGTCATTAGCTCAGATTGAAAAGACATTGCCTGCAGGGAAATCATTTAATTGAACTAAAGTGCCTTATTTCTGTAGATCTGGGAGCAGCTCGCTCACTCTTATCTTCAGATTAGATAATTTATAGCAGATAATTTTTTCAACTCTATGAATGATAAAATGTTGAGAAAAGTAATCTCCCTTTTAAGGTATTTTGGTGTTTCATAGTTTTTCATTTATATCAGAGTTAGAATTGATGGTTCTTAAAATGTAGACTAAACTCTTATTTTCAGATAAAAAGTGTTTTAGTTCATTAGACTAAGTTATTTATGCACTTGCATTATACAGGTCAGTGGTCTCAAAATAAATGTTTGTGACTTCTATAGAAATGAGTCAAGTAATTTTGCTCTGAGATCTTTCTTTACTTTTGCTGTCTTTTTTGTTTTGTTTTTAAGTAAGGTTTATTGAGGTATCATTTACATACAGTAAAACTCATCCTTTTACATGTATAGTTTGATGAGTTTTGACAGATGTAGGTGGCTGGGTAACCATGACCACAATCAGAGTCCAGATGCAGAACATTGCCATCACTATGAAGAGTTTCCTCATGCCCCGTTGCAGTCAATCCCTTGTTTCCATTTCCAACTCCTGGCAACCACTGATCTAATTTCTGCTGTATAGTTTTGTCTTTTCCAGAAGGTCCTATGAGTGGCATGATATAGTTTGTAGCCAGGGAAGTTTGGCTTCTTACAATTTATCCATGTTGTTGCGTATATTCACTTCATTTCTTTTTATTGTTGAGTAGTCTTCCATTGTATGGATATACCACAACTTGTTTATCCATGCACGAATGATGGATACTTTGACTAATATAAATAAAACCACTGTAAATGTTTCAGACAAGTTTTTGTGAGGGCTTATGTTTTATTTCTCTTAGGAGTGGGATTGTTGGGTCATATGATAAATGTGTGTTTAACTTTGTAAGAAACTCCCAAATTGTTATACCAAGTTTCAGTACCATTTTCATCCCTGCACCATTTTGCATTCCTGCCAGCAATCAGAATAGCAGTTGCTTTGTACCTTCACCAGTGCTTGGTATTGTCTGTCTTTTCATTTTAATCCTTCAAGTAGGTGTGTTAATGATTGTGCTGCCTTTTAATTCTACTACTTTCTTATCATAATTTTAACCCTTGAATTCTAAGAACTTAAAATCAGAAACAACCAAAGCATGGTATCTGCCTGATTATTAGTTGAACCTGTTTTAAAGATACTGGATTGGTTTCATTCATGATTCTAAAACTGATTAGAATCATCCCAGTTAAATAAAGATTTCTGTTGAATTCAGTGCATCCTAATCACTTTTTTTATTACAGGACTAAAGCCATTATCATCAAGTATACCGGTCATATTCCTAAATATGCATCATAATAATGCTGGTTGAAGCAACACATGACTCTTCATCTCTTGGAGTTTGTCCTGTTATGAAGGATCTTATTGAGTTTCCTTGGCAACTGTATATATGCTTTTCTACTTGGATTAGCATTGTTTTGAAAGGGGGATAATTGTTTACATATAGGTTAAGGGTGAGTGAATGCTGTCCTAAGTTTTCTTTACAATCTCCAAAGCATTAATTGTTTTGTCTTGGATACCTTAAAAAAATTAGAAATGCCAGGATATTAGTATCAAAACATAAAATGCCTTATTAAAATAACTAATACATGAAGGCTCTTACTGAGGTAGAAGATAGCACCAAATAGAGCAGTAGATTCAATCATATCACTGATTGAATTATGACTGGTAACACCTTTTCTCAGTATTTCCTCTGAAAGCTGGTTTGCTCTTAAATAACTGTACCTCATATTTTCCTGTATCAAAATGTTTCATAACTCCTGATGTAAAACTCACATGTAAGATTTCGAAAAGTTCATGTTATTAAATTCAGATGATTTCATGTTACGCAGCTCTTCCACAGTCATTTGATGTGAACCTCACCAAAATCAGTCGCAACAACATTCGATTTTCTCCCAGTCTCTAGTTCACTGCTGGGTCAGCAAACCTGTATGGAGAAGAGAATGAAAGGGCACACTGGTCTGAAACAGGTAATAGGCAGCTTTTTGTATCCAGGTGAGAAGGTTCTTTTTTCCAAACCTAAGTAATTAAGGGGGTAAGAATCCTCCAATAATTCAGCCAATAAAAGTGTTTAATGATAGAATGAACAGTTAGAGGTGATGATTAATTAGCCTGGGCACTTTGGACCGGCCAGTGTGCATGCCGTAGTACATACTGGCCATCAGCTGGTAAGCACGCAGTCTTGTAAAGGGCTTTCTGCTCTGACACTGGTCATATATCATTGCAGCTGTGCCCTTTGATTACTGGGAGGGCTTGCAGAGTGATTAATAGCCAGGATCAATGTTTCTGCCCAGCACATGACATTTGGTCACAGAGCAACCATATACTTATTCCCCTTTGGCACAACGCTTAGGAGGAATGAAGGATGAGACCTGCCAATTTATAGCTGAGGAGCTTCCAGTTTATAAAATGAGTCAACTTTGACTGTACAAAATTATTCCCCATTGAAATAATTAGTGCAGCATTAAACACAATTAGAACTAAAACTACAGGAGCATGCTTGCTGAATTCAAGCCAGTTGACAGATGGTTAAGGCCTGATATTTGGCTGCCTGTGATGACCAAGAGTTATTATTTTGCTGAGAAAATGAAAAAGCTTGAAAGTGAACAGTGGCCACTTAAAAAAAGAGTAGGTAATATGATGCAAAGTGCACATTGAAAATACCCTGGAATGTTAGCACATTCAGTGTGACAACTCTGGAAAATGTAGCAGAAGCAATTGAGTATCTGTGTGTGAATGATCCTTGTTATTAACATAGTATACATCCATTTAAAGCACATCCTGTTTAAAACAAAGTTGGTTACATGAGGGTTACTTTAATAGGACATGGTGTTATTTTATGACCTGTGTTGGGGCTTAGCTTACTTTTAGTGGCTCTTATAAATGCTGCTAGCATAGAAGTTTTGTTGGACATGAAATACCATTAAAAACTTTACTATGTAGTAAAAATGTTTGAGTTAAAAAATTCTTTAATCTAAACCCTTTACCTTGAAATGATAGGTAAATTCAGCTCCCTTGTGTTAATTATGTCAGTATAATGGGAAAAAGATAATTTCTCAGCCTTCCAGATCTTTCATAAATTAAAGTCTATATACTCTAAGAGGGTAGAACCTACATATTGTGGTCTTTGATTTCAATAATAGTGCGTAGCTCATAGTGGTTCACGTTGCATTTGAAGTGCTGGCGTTTATAGTTTGCAGTGTATTTTGCCATTCCCAACACCAGTACTAGATGTGCTGAGTCGTTTTACATTCTGTTCATAATGATTCCAAAGAGGCTACATTCAGAAGGTTGAGAAGGTCTGTGGAGTATACCATATCATTTTATGATTATTTCCAAGATATTTGCATATATATGTGTGTGTATATTTATATATGATATTAAGCATATGCTTTGAGGGGTGTGAGAATTTACAATTTGGAAGAAACTCCAAGAAATTTGTATGAATAGAATTTCACTTTTCCAACTTCCACATTTAATTAGAGCTAGAGTTGAATTTTGTACTTATGGAAACAAAAAATCCATTTTCTTACTTGATTTTTCTTCTAAATCATTAAAAAGAGATCTAAGACTAATATGGTATTTGATATTTGTATGTCCCTTTATTTATAGTTAGAAACACATAGGGCCAATTTAACTTTTGGCAGTTTGGGGTTAATCATTTAATTTATGACATGTTGACATTTCTTAATCTGAAGCGTCAGAAAGATATGCTAATTTTACCTGGATTTATATATTAGCTTTTTTTTTTTTAAGACTAAGTGCTTTCTGACTTCTCTTGTAACATCTTTTCTTTTCCAATTTTCTCTTAACCACTGGGAAGACTGAGGGATACAAAAGTTCTGTGGCTTATTCAAGATCACAGCCCATGACACAGCTGTTATAAGAAAGTAGGACTTGCTTCTAATTATCTACCTACTCTTTCGTTACTATGACTTGGTAACGATATGAAGTCACATTTCATGAAATCTAATAAAATGTTTTTCATAGTGTTTTATAAATATCAGACCCACTTTTTGTTTCTTGAAGCTGTGGTGATTCTGTTCTTATCTGTCCACACATGATATTTATTCTGTCTTGATTAATATAAATTCCTGAGTTGGTGGGAGTTTGAAAAGAGGTAGTTAAAAGTCATTTATGGCTGTGAATTAGAGCAAAATTTTGAGCCCGAACCAAGGAACTTGGCTTTATTCTTACTTATGTGCTAATCAGAGATAGCTGGACATTGAATGCATAAAAACAAAAATGAGCTTAACTGATTACTTGAAGGCCTTGGATTTCTATGTTTACTTCATTTCTTATCTCATGTGGATATATTCACATGATTAAAAATTATTTATGGGTAAAAGAGATGCAATGTGTTGAGTTAATTACAGATTAGATAGTGGCTCCCTAAAAAAGAATGATCTGTGGAAGGAGGAGAGATAAAATTTTCTTATCTTTAAAAGAAACCTGGGGAACTCCATAGTTAGAATGGAGTCAAAGAATTATATGCTGAGAGAAGCAAGTATTCTAGAACTGTCACTCTGGGGAGAAAGTATTTGTTTAGATAGAGACAAATAATTTATGTAGTACAGAGGCCATAGCCCAAGTCTGGCTAAGGCACTTGTTTATTACATTAAGGACTTTTCCCTTTACCTGACATATGCATGTGTACACGTGTGTGTGCACACACACGTACCCTTTGAAGGTGCCAGGCTCACTTCTGCCTTGGTTCCTAATACTTTGCCTGGTGCCTAGTACTTTGTCCTGCCTAGTACTTTGCCTGGTGCTCTCCCCTACTCCCTTCCACATCCTGCCATCTTGACATGACTGGTTCTTTTATACCCTTCAGTTCTATGGTCACTTCTTTAGCACACTCTTCCTGGACCACCCTTTCTAAAGTAGTCCCCTGACCTCTGCCATCATTCTCTACCCCACTAGTCTGTTTTACATTCTCCATGGCACTCTCCCTTATCTGAACTTATCTTATTTCTGTTTCTTCACTTGTTTTTTTCTCACTAGAGTGTAATTTCTGTGAGAGTAGAGATCTTGTTTGTCTTGTTCAACATTATATTCCCAGTTCTAGAATGGTGAGTCCTTAGTAAAAATTGGTTGAAAATGAATGAATTTAACTTTAACAACATTTTAATGTATATTTTTTTCACTTCTATGCTTGTAGATGGGAATGGCATGGAATTAAGTCAGTAGTTTTTATGCTATGTTTCTCTCTTGGAGGGGCTGATTCTAAGTTAAAAAGAAAAATTTGAGGGAGGGGCATTTTCTCTTGTGATTATCAATTGTTTGTATGGTATTGCCTGTATAGCCTCTACACTAGGTAAGAAGGGACCCTGATTGGGTCCTTTTCTAGTTGTACCCATTCCCACAGGTCCAGTCATTGGAATAAAGAGGAGGTGCCCAACTCATGTATAAGTGTCACCTCACCTTACCTTCTGAACTGTGCTCTGCCAGGGTCCCTGAAACTCCTGCCCAGATGACCCCAAGCTTGCTCTCAAGGTCTGTGTGGGCCTCTTCCCTGGGTTGTTCTCTGGTAGGTAGACCATATTACTGGTATGTATACCCATAGGCATAGGGAGTCACCATGGGTTTTGTGTAGGGGAGTGTGGAGAGATCATGGAAAGGTGGGCATGTGTCCAAGGCTCCTTGGAGGTATGGGATGGAGTCAGGGGGAGGAAGAAAAGAGATTTGGAACTCTCAGGAAACAAGATTCTAAATATGACCCTGGTCTTCCACATTATCATGATGGTGTGTATTTGTCAAGTTTGAAGGATAAACTATGTTTTAATTAATAGTTTTGTTAGCTTGATATATCATTTCTTAATATTTAGTATTAGGTATATGCTATGTAGGCCTCCCTTCATTCCAGGCCCACAGATACCAGGGGAAGGTTTGAATGTTGTATCTAAAACTTAGCTTCCTCAAGATCCTAAGGGCATGGTCCTTTATGCAGAACTTGAGTGTACTGAAAGTGTTTAGCAGGTTGTAAATGTAGGTGAAAAATATTTGTGTACACCCTATGAGCAAAAAATGACAATTTGGTTTTGTTCCAACATTTTTTTTTAAAGATTTTATTTATTTGACAGAGAGAGACACAGCGAGAGAGGGAACACAAGCAGGGGGAGTGGGAGAGGGAGAAGCAGCTGAGCAGGGAGCCCGATGTGGGCCTCGATCCCAGGACCTCAGGATCATGACCTGAGCTGAAGGCAGACACTTAACGACTGAGCCACACAGGCTCCCCATTGCTCCAACATTTTATTATGAAAAGTTTCAAACATACTGCAGGGAATTGAAAGAATTTTACAGTGAATATCTATTTACCACTAAGATTTTATCATTAACATTTTTCTAATTTTGCTTTATCATGTATCAGCTTCCACCCCTCCGTTCATTCATTCAACTCATCTTATTTTTTGATGGATTTCAAAGTAAATTGCATACACGAGTATATTTCCGCCCGAATACTTAAGCACGGGAATTCATTTTTTAATAGGAAACTAAGTAAAAAAAAACTCACTCTAGACACTTAACATTTTTTTACATTTTATTTTATTATGTTATGTTAATCGCCATACATTACATCATTAGTTTTTGATGTAGTGTTCCATGATTCATTGTTTGCATATAACACCCAGTACTCCATTCAATATGTAGACACTTAACATTTTTAAAATAAATTTTCCCTATAATTTGATAAATTTTGTTATGTTCAATTATCAGGAGTGAGCTCTCACCAAGCGTTAGTCTTTGTTAGAAGCTGCCTATGTTGGTAACTTTATTGTAGCTTGACATGGCACATGGTGATTTACATCTGATTTTGTTCAGGTAAATCTGACTTTGAGAGTGCAAAGGTGATTATGAATGGCCCATGCCCTTCAGAAACAAATTCTAGCGGAGGACCACAGACAGCAACGTGGAGCATTATAGAGCAGAGTGATAAATAGGAATTTTCTGGTCAATGTTTAATCACTGGCTCTTGCGGGGAGGGGGCACTCTGATTTTTAACATTTGCTGATTTTCATTGTATAAATACTCCCACCATGGCCATGTTGGGAGGAAAAAAACCTTTCCTTTATCAACTTAAATCCGAATGGTGGTGGTGATGGAGGGTTGTGTATTAACTGACAGACAGATTAAGAGGAGAAAAGACAAAGTTCATTCCCATTTGTGTGGGAGCACTCAGTACTAAGGAACTCCCTGAATAGCCAGAGGTAAACGTTTATATACCAACTTAAAGGAGGGGGTTTAGGGCTTCAAAGCATGGAAGGTTCCAATGAGGCTTGGTTACACAATATTTTTGAAATGTTCTGGTGCCCAAGGTTAGTCTCCTCCCTGGCTGGAGACTTCTGGAGTAGATGGGGTAAGGGAGTTGAGTTGTGGTAGTGGACTCTTGTAAAGCTTGTTGTCGTCAGATAAGGGCAGTGTCTTTAAGATTTCTTTCTGCATCTGCTGTTGGGTTTTTGGTCCCTTTAGCCAGTTTCAAGCAGCCAATGTGATGTCACTGCAGAGTTATGAAGAGATGGTAACAGCTGGCTTGTGATTCAGCTCCTGCTGCGCCAGCACACCACCAGAAGTTTTCTAACAGAGGGGTGTCTACAGAAGAGATCTTCAATCCAGAGGGAGACGTCTGGAAGAGATGGTACTTAAGCTGACTCTTGAAGGATGAGTAAAAGTTAAATGATGAAGAGTGGGAGAATGGGCAAGTTAATGCTGGGTTAATAGCATGTTCAGATCCTAATAGGTTCTTATATGTATTGCCAAGGAGTTTAGAAGTCATGAGGGAAATAAATATTGGAGGATACCAAGTTAGGGCAGTGGCATTTTTTTACCCCCAAAGCATCAACCTAGTATCAGTATGCGCTGGAGGAAGACCAGAATAAAGGCAGTAAGGATGGAGAAGAGAGGGAAAACAAGAGCTATTTAGGAACCTGAGTAGATAAGACTTGGTGACTGACTTGGAGAGGATAAAGTCAACGATAACTCCTAGATGTTGGCCATTGGTAAATGAATGGAGAATGTACATTTCACCATGGCAATTCGAGGAGGAGGAATGATTTGGGAGAGCTAAAAAATATTACTTTGAGACTGCTTTGTGGACATGCAAGTGGCAATGTCAGCAGTTTGATTTGGGTCTGGAGTGCAGGAAAGCAATCTAGAATAAGAATATATGTATTTCAGGAAAGGCAGAATTTGATACATTGTGGTGTTCTTTTTGTGCATGTTTCTAAAATGCTTTTTTTAATATAATCTTTTTTAGTTACCTTTTTAAAATAAAAACAAAGACAACTAACCAATCTCTTTAGAAGATGCCCAAGATAATATTTATTGATTATAATTTGATTTACCATAGGGTAATTTATATCTGATTTTGTTCTGGTAAGTCCAACGTTTTGGCTGATTGAGACTTATCACTACCTTATATTAATTATCAGTTACGTAACTACCAGGTTACGGTGATTCTTCAGTGCCAACAAAAAATTTCTTGGGCGCCTGGGTGGCTCAGTCGTTGAGCGTCTGCCTTCGGCTCAGGTCATGGTCCTGGGGTCCTGGGATCGAGTCCCGCATCGGGCTCCCTGCTCCGTGGGAAGCCTGCTTCTCCCTCTCCCACTCCCCTTGCTTGTGTTCCCTCTCTCGCTGTCTCTCTCTCTCAAATAAGTAAATAAAATCTTTAAAAAAAAAAATTCCTCAACATGTATACAAATGATATAATGTCTTATAGCATTTATAGCAATCAGTAAAATCATCAAACTCTTGTTAGGTGCATGGATTGTGCCAGGTATTGGGAATACATCAACTCTGCCCCCATTGAAGCTTAAAGTCTACTGGAGAAACTAGACATTAATCACACAGGCATAGAAGCATTTAGAAAGAAGATTATTTACAAGTTCACATGACATAAAGGAGAGGTACATGATACTAACAGGGGAATCTGATCTAGTCAGGAAGGCTTCTTGGAGAAAGAAATAGTCGGGCTGAGGTTTGAAGAGAGGCTAAAGAACAGTGTGCAGGACAGTGGTCAGAGTGGGTGCTGCCAAGGGGCTGTTTCTGAGGTCTGGGGAAGAGCTGACAGTAGCTTGATCCAGAGGAGTGATGGAGGTGATGACCAAGACAAAAGTGATGGAGATCCTTAAGGAGGTCAAGTCACGGGACTTGGTGATGGATGAGCAGAAAGGGACTTATCAAAAGTTGAGTCTTAGCTTTTGATTTAAAGTCCTGTGTTTTTATTTAGGAGTTGTCATTGATTCAGTGTTTAAGTGAAATAAAAATGGCAGCTACACAAAGCCCAGAGATCATACCTAACTTCCTTATAAAAGGTCCCCATTAATATGCCTCTTTTTGAACTAAGGATTTGTTGCAAAATTGATTCATTGACTGTTTAGTAGCAGGTAAATGTGCAAATATCTCTGCCAGGAGCAGGAGTACCCAGGTTGGCATTTGCAGTTCCATCTTCTTTTGACAGATATATGGAATTTTTACTCTAACGAATTGTAATTATATGCAAAGTGAGCGAATATGCCTTTATTTTTACAGAAAGACTTCATCTTTTTTACTAGGAGAAAAGTCCCACAAAACATTATTTTTTCCACTGGGTTTTAGATGCACCCTGCTCTGTTCAGAGGTAATGTTATATAAGACACACTGTTTGACAGACTGTCTTGTATCACATTTGTATTGATTGTATTTGCTGAGGGATAAGCTTCCATCTTCCCCTTTTATTAAAAGTATATCTGTTGGCAGGGGTTTAGTGAGATTGGATAAATATCTTCTTTTGTTGTGTTAATGAAACCTGGCAACAGTTCTAGTTATCTTGTACAATAAGCATTGGTAAACAATGTTAGTATCACAATAGAAATTTTTATGTTGCAGTTAACTCTGTAAGATTTCAGTTGTGTAGCCATATCCTTCATATGGTAGCACAGCTTCAGACCCAAAGGAAACCTAGTATCATAGCCTTTTGCACTGTTTTAGCCATGGTTTTTTATTGGTATGTTGCACTGCAGCAAATTGGAAAAAAAATTGAGCCCATGAGCTAGATATTATTCCTTATGTGAAAATAAATTTTGCTCTTTGAACATTTAGAAGTTAGGAAAGCTTATTACATTCACTTTGGTTTTATATATGGAGAAATTATGACTGAAAGAGTTATATATTTATATTATAAGTGTCTAGGTTGGCAAACCATGGCCTTCCACCTGTTTTATATAGTCTGTTTTACATAGTAAGTTCAGAGTGGTTTTTGTATTTTAAATGATTGAAAAAATCAAAAGAATAATATTTTGTGACACATGAAAATAATATGAAATTCAAATTTCAGTGCCCAGTTTGTGGGACCCAGCCATGGTCATTAATTATTGTATTACCTGTGGCTACTTTTAGGCTATAGCAATAGATTGAGTAGTTGTGATAAGACTCTTTATGGCCCAAAAGTCAAAAATATTTACTATCCACCCTGGTCTAGATTGCCTCTATGCAAGAATGGAAAGTATTTAGGTCATCCAGAACCCATTGTGTGGTTTTCAGAGGCATGATAGAAGTATGGATTGAACTAAGCAGGATAAAACATCTCTACCAAATAAAAGCAGCAGCTAACATTTATTGAGCACTTGCTTTTCAGTATTTTACATGCATTAACTCATTTAAGCCACACAACAACTCTGGGCTATAAGTTTGTCTTATTTTACAGGAGACAGCACATAGAGGTTAAGCAACTTGTCCAAAGTCAGTCATTGCTGAAAATAGGCTAGTTGAGCTTTCAAATTTATCTTGTGGTTTTCTCACAAGTCTGTACCTTATAAGTACTTTCTACTGGTGTTACAATTCTTGAATAAGAGGTACGTGTGTGTTCCTTTGGTTCTCACTTCTGGCACTCCTGGGTTATGTTTGTACTAGTTAGGGCTTAATCAGTACAGTTCAGTTACCTTCAAAGTGAAATTATTTCAACCTGTTTTTAGTGATGACTTTAGTAGATTGGATTATTGTACAACAGATTCTCCAGTCAATTACTTGTTTTTTTAAAATGGACTTCAAGTGGGTACGCCTGGGTGGCTCAGTTGGTTAAGCGCCCAACTCTTGATTTCAGCTGGGGTCATGATCTCAGGGTCATAGGATTGAGGCCCATGTTGGGCTCTGTGCTGAGCGTAGAGCCTGCTTAAGCTTCTCTCTCTCCCTCTCCTTCTGCCCTCCCCACTCCTTGCAAGCTCTCTCTCTCTCTTTCAAAAAATTGGACTTCAAGTGTTTTATATCAATTGTTTATATCTAACTTTTTTAAATTTTTTATTGTTATGTTAATCACCATATATTACATCATTTGTTTTGGTGTAGTGTTCCATGATTCATTGTTTGTTCATAACACCCAGTGCTCCATGCAGAATGTGCCCTCTTTAATACCCATCACCAGGCTAACCCATCCCCCTACCCTCTGCCCTCTAGAACCCTCAGTTTGTTTTTCAGAGAGTCCATCATCTCTCCTGGTTCGTCTCCCCCTCTGACTTACTCCCCTTCATTCTTCCTCTCCTGCTATCTTCTTCTTTTTCTTTTTTTTTAAAATATGTTGCGTTATTTGTTTCAGAAGTACAGATCTGTGATTCAACAGTCTTGCACAATTCACAGCGCTCACCGTAGCACATACCCTCCCCAATGTCTATCACCCAGCCACCCGATCCCTCCCACCCCCGACCACTCCAGCAACCCTCAGTTTGTTCCTGAGATTAAGAATTCCTCATATCAGTGAGGTCATATGATACATGTCTTTCTCTGATTGACTTATTTCACTCAGCATAACACCCTCCAGTTCCATCCACGTCGTTGCAAATGGCAAGATCTCATTCCTTTTTGATGGCTGCATAATATTCCATTGTGTATATATACCACCTCTTCTTTATCCATTCATCTGTCGATGGACATCTTGGCTCTTTCCACAGTTTGGCTATTGTGGACATTGCTGCTATAAACATTGGGGTGCACGTACCCCTTCGGGTCCCTACATTTGTATCTTTGGGGTAAATACCCAGTAGTGCAATTGCTGGATCGAATGGTAGCTCTAATTTCAACTGTTTGAGGAACCTCCATACTGTTTTCCAGAGGGGTTGCACCAGCTTGCATTCCCACCAACAGTGTAGGAGGGTTCCCCTTTCTCCACATCCCCGCCAACATCGGTCGTTCCCTGACTTGTTAATTTTAGCCATTCTGACGGGTGTGAGGTGGTATCTCATTGAGGTTTTGATTTGGATTTCCCTGATGCCGAACGATGTTGAGCACTTTTTCATGTGCCTGTTGGCCATTTGGATGTCTTCTTTGGAAAAATGTCTGTTCATGTTTTCTGCCCATTTCTTGATTGGATTATTTGTTCTTTGGGTGTTGAGTTTGATAAGTTCTTTATAGATTTTGGATACTAGCCCTTTATCTGATATGTCATTTGCAAATATTTTCTCCCATTCTGTCAGTTGTCTTTTGGTTTTGTGGACTGTTTCTTTTGCTGTGCAAAAGCTTTTGATCTTGATGAAATCCCAATAGTTCATTTTTGCCCTGGCTTCCCGTGCCTTTGGTGATGTTTCTAGGAAGAAGTTGCTGCGGCTGAGGTCGAAGAGGTTGCTACCTGTGTTCTCCTTTAGGATTTTGATGGACTCCTGTCTCACGTTTAGGTCTTTCAACCATTTGGAGTCTATTTTTGTGTGTGGTGTAAGGAAATGGTCCAGTTTAATTCTTCTGCATGTGGCTGTCCAATTTTCCCAGCACCATTTGTTGAAGAGACTGTCTTTTTTCCATTGGACATTCTTTCCTGCTTTGTCAAAGATAAGTTGACCATAGAATTGAGGGTCCATTTCTGGGCTCTCGATTCTGTTCCATTGATCTATGTGTCTGTTTTTGTGCCAGTACCATACTGTCTTGATGATGACAGCTTTGTAATAGAGCTGGAAGTCTGGAATTGTGATGCCGCCAGCTTTGCTTTTCTTTTTCAATATTCCTCTGGCTATTCGGGGTCTCTTCTGGTTCCATACAAATTTTAGGATTATTTGTTCCATTTCTTTGAAAAAAGTGGATGGTATTTTGATGGGGATTGCATTGAATGTGTAGATTGTTTATATCTAATTTTTAAAAATTTTCTGTTTTTTCTCTTTTTTAGTTTTTTACATTTTATGTCATTTCCCATATCAGAATCCTCAAGTGGTTTCCCATTACACTGAAAAATGAACTTCCAGTTTCTTAACAAGGCCAATGTATATTATCTTGCATGATGAGTCTCTGCCTCCTCTCTAGTCCCATCCTATGCTGTACTTCTCTTCCCTCACTGTGCTGTAGCTACACTGGCCATATTTAAGTTTCTTGAACAAACCAAACTTTTTCCTGCTTTTTTTTTTTCAAAGATTTTATTTATTTATTTGAGAGCGAGAGAATGAGAGCCAGAGAGCACGAGAGGGAAGAGGGCCAGAGGGAGAAGCAGACTCCCCGCCCAGCAGGGAGCCCGACGTGGGACTCGATCCTGGGACTCCAGGATCATGACCTGAGCCGAATGCAGTTGCTTAACCAACTGAGCCACCCAGGCGCCCCTTTTTCCTGCTTTTATGCATGCTGTTCTTTCTGCCAAAAAACATTCTTAGTCTTACTTTTGGTTCCTTCACATAGTTTGGGTCTCAACTTAAAATTCATCTCCTCAGAGAGGCCTTCTTGATCATCCTTTCTAAAAAGAGTCTCCTTCTCTTCCCCTTGCATCCCTGTTTCTTTTGTAAATTGCACTTAACACAATTTGTAGTATTTGTGTTTGTTATTTGTTCCTCTGTCCACCTCCCACACTGTATTGTATACTCCATGAAAGAAAGAGCCGTGAGTCTTGTTTCCCATTGTAATCTTCATGCTCGGCACAGGACCCAACATATAATAGGCTCTTGCTATGGAAAGAGTGAATGAAAAAGAGCTACTTTCAATGCTACTATTTTGTCTGGAGCCTCATCACAAAGACTTACTATGGCTGCCTCCTAAACTAAAAGAGATCTTAAATTCATTTTATGCTTCCAATTCCATCCTGCCAGATTGATTTTATAAAATACTACTTTGATAGAATTGTTCCCTTTCTCAAGATCCTACAGCAGTTGCAGATTGCCTACTGAATCAAGTCCAAATTCCTTGGCTTGTGTTTTAAGGCTCTTTACTTTTATTAGGCTGGCCTCTTCACAAGCCATCAGCATTTGTCCTTTATGCTTACTATCTTCCAACATTCATAAGAGGCCTACAGCTTCCATGTCTTCTCCTATAAATCCAACCTTTCACTCTGAAATTCCCATTGTAACAATTGCCTGACCAACCCTTAGAACTTAGATCTTGGTTGTATACTTGGATAGATTCTCCAGTATAAATCTCGTTTGTGCAGTGATATCCAATGTCCGTTGTGAAAGTTTTGCCTCACTATCCAATAAGAAGCTAATCCTAACTTCAGAGTATATTTTATAACTGATATGAATGGAGGCGTTTTGTTGTATGGCTATCAATTTGGGGATCAGAGAAAGACTAAAATGATACTGTTTCTGTCTTGGATATTAATTGGGATATTCTATGTCACTGAACAAAGTTGCAGTTTATCTTTATTACATTTCATCGAATATAGTTAGGCTTCAGATTTTTCTGATCTATGGCATATAGAGAACTGCGTATAAAATTAATGGAATCTTAGTTCAGAATTTGTGGTAATAACGGCAGGAGGCTGTATTCTCCCTGTAAGAAAAAATGGGTTTACTCACGGTGCCAAAAAAGGTTGTAGAGAAAATATCTTATTAGAATCATTCTTGTATTTTATAAACAGATATTTAATGACCAATTGTAAGTCATTCTTAATAAGTTTTTACAAACTTATTACCCCCCCGCACAACTTTATTTGGAGTTATTGATAGATTCAAATTTCTATTCACAATAAAATTAAGAACACAACATGACTGTGTTTTATGAAACTGTTTTTAAATTTAGTTTTGTCACCCATTCAAATTTATTGCTTCCTAGTTCATTTTAATTAGTGGACTTAACTTCCTGAGTCCTTTGAAATTCTAGACTTAAGTTTAGAATTTAATAGGCAGACATTACATTGTCTAAAAAAAATTATCTTTTTAGCTGCTTTTAATGTTGACAATAAAAATCATTGTAATTCATTTGTTTTTTTAATTGTATGAAATATTTGGAGAGAAAATAAATTTATTTTTGTTTTAAATTTATTTTATATATGCTGTAGTATATATGTAATGTTTGTATTATGTTTACATTACTTAATCAGAAAATATATTCCTTTTAGACCCATTAAGAAATATATGTCCTGGTATAAGGTGTTATTTGCCTTCCCAGAAAAGTGACTTGCCTGAGGTCATCCAGCTATTGAGTGGAAGAAGTTGAACTGGGAAACTAGCCCTCTCTGACTCCTGAGCCCATGACTTTGACCAGTATGCTATGCTCTTTAGAGACATACAGATGATCTCAGTACTTAAAAGTCTAAGTATGTGTATAGCACTGATTATTAGCAGAATTATAGAATATGGAAACAAAAGGGCCTGGAAAACTGTCAAATACTATTCTTTGCTTTACATAATTTGCTTCATTTAATCTTTAAAATAATCTTATGAGATTTGTGCTCTTACTATCTGTTTCTGCAGCTGGGGAAACTGAGGCTCAATAGAGGTTAAATAACTTATGTTCCCAAGGGAGCTTACACTAAACCCAGCTCTGTACTGTTAAGTACTATGAATTTTGCCTCCCTGAAATGTTTTTTTCCCAGCCCTTAAAAGTAACTGCTTTCTTATTCACCAGTAATGATTTTCCTATAACAACTTTTAAACTTGTCACTATAATTCTTACAGCATGGCAGTGTTTTGACTTTGGTCTCAGTGGTCAGAAATCAATTCAATGTCATCAAAAGGATTCTGTACTACCTTTGTTGTAGTAGAACCTATGTAAAATATAATTACTGGGATTGCCATGTCAGATTTACAGCTCATAAAGATATATTTCTAGGATTTTAGTTTAAATACATACAAATCAGTTCATTTCTAGATTCTGAATTGTAAAACAATGACTGTGTAGTATTTTACCAAGAACATAGTCTGTTTTCCTGTTTTTACCTCAAAATACCATCCATGCTTCTCTTTGACATGTTTTCTTATTACTCCTCCCTTCAAGTATTTTGTTGTTTGTTAGTCTCGACACCGCACTCTGGATTTCTGCAACAGCCTGTTATCCTCATTATTTAGTATTCTTAGGTTTGTATACAAAAAAGGAACAGCTTCTTTCTACAGACATTTTGGGTACTCATTATTTTCCCACAGTGGTGATCTTATTTGGAAACACACTGCTACCCTGTGGATAAGCAGAAGAATACACTGCCTGGGGGTATGGACTGATCATTCTGTTATCAGTGCCTAGAGGCATGGCAAGAATGATGAAAGAAGACTAAAATTAAATCTTCAGGGAAGAATGAAGGGGAGTAAGTCGGAGGGGGAGACGAACCATGAGAGCCGATGGACTCTGAAAAACAAACTGAGGGTTCTAGAGGGGAGGGGGGTGGGGGGATGGGTTAGTCTGGTGATGGGTATTAAAGAGGGCACGTTCTGCATGGAGCACTGGGTGTTATGCACAAACAATGAATCATGGAACACTGCATCAAAAACTAATGATGGAATGTATGGTGATTAACATAACAATAAAAACATTTTAAAAAATTTAAATCTTCAGAAGTGCTGTACATCTGAGGAAATGTCAAATATTCAAAAACTCTTAAAGTGTACTTGTTTAATATTTAGCAAGTTTTGTCAGAAGCAAATTTTATTTCCCTAATTTTTTAAATTTAGTTTTGTCACCCATTAGGTTCTTTGGAGAGCAAAATATCGTATAATACCTCTGAAAAATCCATAGTTTAGATTTATTTTGTGTTATATTCAAGTATCTGGAAGAGTGTATCGACCACCTCACTTCTTTTTCTGCCCTGTTTAGGAGGGTATTTGAATTTCATCCTCTTCAGTTGAAGGAACCAAATGGCTACCATCTCCAGGCAAGCTGTATTTTATGTTAAAATTTGAAATATTTATTTTCTTTAAATTTAGAATATTCTTAAACATTTACAATTTCTTTTTTTCTAAATATCAAATCAATTAATGATTTCAACTCTTGACTTCCTAGAAGTCCCAGCAATCATTTTGGTTCCCTCAGAGAGCATTCCAGATTCCACATTTGGAGACCTGAATCACTGGTTTGTAAGACAGAACATTGGAGAATTGCAAGTAGTTTGGAATGTGAGAGCATAGGATACAAATGTATGAAAGGTGAAAGGACATGGAGACCCCTTCTTTCCTGACAGTACTGGGCTTCCCGTGTCCTACCTTACAGTAGCCTTATCCCCGTCTTACCATTGCGGTTGTATTTGATTTGGCTTTTGTATTAAGCTTATGGAACACTTACCCTTATTGTTTCATCACCTGTTGTTCACTTGCAAGGTATGAGCCCGTTAAAGGCAGAACCTGTGTTGACTTTGTCTTTGTCTCTCCAGGATCTAACATCGTTTGTGACATAGGCCAGGTTCATAATAAATATTTATTGCTCATTGAATAATGACTGTCATGCATTGTTGACATGGAATAGAGACTGTGAAAAATATTATATTTTATTCTGAAATAAAGCTCATAATTGAAGTTATGAGGTTTAGATGGAGAAGGAAAAGGGAGAAATTGTGGCAAGGTGCCCAGCACTTCATCCTGCTATCCAGTTGCAGAATCACTGTATTAAATTGGTGTTTGTTCATGCTCCTTTGGAAATGTATTAGCTAGAAGATGCTGAGTAAATCCAACTGAGAAAAGCCTGTAGCATGCCAAGAAATGCCTAAGGAAAATGCTAACTTAATACAAATTATCTTGTCTTCATCCTCAGGAGGGCAATAAATCTCAGTTCATATAGCCTGAAATGGAAAAAAGGAGGGTTTTTACCTTTATATCCTCAGTGGGGAGACAGGAAGAGGAAAATGTAAAAGGGCATCTCATTCTATTCTTCGGTGCCCTCAGCCAATCTGTGAGTAACAGTCATAGTAAGTGGGTAGGAGGGGACGTTTATGGCTGCCAGTTGTGGGCCTATATAATTCATACCTGAATTGGCCCCTTTGTTTTGGGGGAGCTTAAAATAAGTCTAAACTCCAAATCATACAAAATATATTTCTGAAGAATGTTATCATCATCCCACATGGGTATGTGTTTTGTAGATGACAGACTGAGTCATCAAGATCAGCAGTGGATTTATCTAATAAAACTACTTGAAAGCCTATAGAACAGGCTAAGTGTTGTCACTGAACCCACCATTATCATAAGTATGCACAATTTCCCGTTACTGTTAAAAGTTTATTGGTTAAATATTCTAGGCTCTATGCATAACGAAATCAACATGTAGTGTAACTATAAAGTATTTTGTATCTGCCACCAATTAAAGTTAACATGCCGTAAAAATTGACTCCCACAAAACAAACACACACATGGATTGAGTTTCACTTGGAATTTCCTCTGGCTGGCTGAATGTTTGCCAAGTGCTTTTGTAAAGTGCTGCATACAAAAAAACCAGTAGGCCTTGGTTTTTCTGATATATACATAGTGCATAATGACTTAACTGTAAGTTTTATTTCCTTTGGAGAAGGCATAATTTGACTTTATGGTCCACCATTGTTACTGTAGTTGAACGTAAAAAGTAAAGCTAATCTTTTGGTGTAATGGATGATCCCTGTAATATATATCTTTATTTAATAACCCTTATTTATTCAACATGCATTTATTAAATGATTATGTTCCAGGCACTGTCCAGTGGAAATAGAAGATGAATAAAACTCGAATGGTCTAGATTTTAAGTACCTTATGCATCTGCCCAAACTTGGACATTATTGAATATAACTTTCTTTTTGCTGCTTTTCTGGTGTCATCTTTTTTGCCGCATATTGAAAGAGTGACCTGCATAAAAGTGCTTCAGCTTTTCTTTCGATTATTTAAATTATTTTTATATTTTTATAAAGATACCAACTTTTGTTTTATATGCATTACTTACTTATTCATTAGAATTTACTAAATCTGTGGTACTTTGTCAGGTCTGTACGTTTTTTGACAACCAGCTTGTTGATTTCTACTTCATAGGTGAAGAAAGTAAATATTAAGTCACAAATACAGAGAAATCCAGCTGTATTATTTATTACATTTTAGTAAATATTTATGCTATAAATATTTATACATAAGCATGCATATTCTTATATATTCTATGTAAAATGTACATATGTATAGCTGGCTCCAGCCTGGATAGTGTACTTATGCTCTCTAATTGCAAGGTCACTAAAATGTTGTCCAAATCAATTGCATCCCCTCCTTATCCTTAAACGTACGCTAGTGCTGTTTTATTCTTCAATTCTACTTGTTGGCTTCCTCTCCTTTAAACCATCAAGGCAGGTTTGGACAAGAGTTCAGATTTGTTTTCTTTGTTGAGTCTGGGAGAAGAGCTTTAGAAACCAAGCTCTTTGATTAGAATAGGCTGGTGTACCCTTTGGTTTGAGTCCTCAGGTCCCAGACTCATTATCATTTAAAAACCTTATTATCACCGGCTAGCATACCTAGGGGTAAGTTGGCATATTAACAAGTTATAACACTTATTTTGCAGAAACAGTGCCTTCTTTCTGTGTTGGAGGACATTTATACTATCTAACAGGAACAATAGAATAATGACTGCTGTGTTATAAATCATAATGAGAAGGTTCCTGAGAGGAATTATCATTTTATTTCCTTTGTAGTATTATTAGGTAAGCTTACCTAAACAGTTATTACACTTTCTTCCAGTTGTAGTGTTATTTTTTTTTCTGATGGGCATAAAAGGTATTTGATAAAGATAAAATTTTTGAAAACATCCTTGTGTAAATCAACATATTTTAGTATTTTCAGAATGTAGAATACTGCTTGTAAGGAAGCTTACAGATTATCTAGCCTACGTCTCTTATTTTACAAGTGAAGTCTAGAAAGGTTGAATCATTTAGGTACCTACAATTAAGTTTAGGGGCTGACATTAGCAGTCTTCTGACTTCTAATCTATGTTTTATTTTTCTTCCCTTAAAGATGACTATGCTATTACTATTTTTTATTGCATAATTGTTCTTGATAGATGCATTATGAGATATTATACTGAATTGCATGCATGTGTATGTACACACACACACACACACACACCAAATCATGTTTGCGGAATTTACCAGGGCAAGAATCGGCTGTTTCTGTTTCCTAAATATTCAGTTCCCAAATCATAGTTGTTTTTCTAGCTTTCTGCTTTTTCAATATAAAGAGTATTTGACATCTTCATTTATTAGAAAAAAAATTTGGAAATTGCCATTTGCAGTCATGATAGAAACAATTCAGACAAGAATCATCAGTGGATGCTGAAACTTAGTGGGTGAAAGAGGAAGAGCAGGATATTTATATTATCTTAAAGAATCTCCTCATAAAATACTAACTATAAAGTGAAAAATAATAATGGGAAAGGGAGAAATTGGCAGGTACCACCTTAAGCAGGTGATGAAAGTTAGCATAATTGTGCTGGGAAAAATTGACATCATATGCCTCCTGATATGGTGTGTTGAACCATAATAATGCGATGAATTTTGAAAGAAAAAAATTTTTGCCTTTGTATTTTTAGAATTCTTTAGAATAAAAAATTCAAGCTTTATATCTTTTTTAAAGATTTTATTTATTTGAGAGAGAGAGAATGAGAGATAGAGAGCACAAGAGGGAAGAGGGTCAGAGGGAGAAGCAGACTCCCTGCTGAGCAGGGAGCCCGATGTGGGACTCAATCCCGGGACTCCAGGATCATGACCTGAGCCAAAGGCAGTCGCTTAACCAACTGAGCCACCCAGGCACCCTCAAGCTTTATATCTTTTTGTCTGAATCTACAAAGAAATGTGTGGCATTGCTAGATCACTTTCAGTGTAACCACTAATTTTCCTTTTTTTGAGATTTTCTAATATGGAAAATCTTAATACTTTTGATCTTATTAATGTGACTAAAAAACACAAGAAAACTGGCTTTATTGATACTTCAGCAAGTAAATATTTGGTATTTGTTAAAATGTAAATGAAAATATTTGTAGAAATCTGAAGTCTCAGACTTAAAGATAACATTTCTTTTCTTTTTCAAGTTTTTATTAAATTCCAGTTAAAATATAGAATAATATTAGTTACAGATGTAGAATTTAGTGATTCATCACTTATATACAACACCCAGTGCTCATCACAACAAGTGCCCTCCTTAATCCCCACCACCTATTTTACCCATCCCCCACTGACCTTTCCTCCAGTAACCATCAGTTTGTTCTATGTAGTTAAGAGTCTGTTTCTTGGTTTGCGTCTCCCCACCATGTTCATTTGTTATGCTTCTTAAATTCCACATATGAGAGAAATCACATGGTATTTGTCCTTCTCTGACTGACTGATTTTGCTTAACATAATACTCTCTAGCTCTATCCCTGTCATTGCAAATGGCAAGATTTCATTCTTTTTTTATGGCTGAGTAATATTCCATTGTATATATGTACCACATCTTCTTTATCCATTCATCAACATTTGGCTATTTCCATAATATGGCCATTATTGATAATGCTGCTATAAGCATCAGGGTGCATGTATCCCTTCAAATCAGTATTTTTGTATCCTCTGGGTAAATACCTGGTAGTGCAATTGCTGGGTCATAGGGTAGTTCTATTTTTAACTTTTTCCGGAACCTCCATATTGTTTTCTGGAGTGGCTGCACCAGTTTGCATTCCCACGAACAGTGTATGAGGGTTTCCCTTTCTCCACATCCTCACCAATACCTGTTGTTTCCTGTGTTGTTAATTTTAGCCATTCTGACTGATGTGAGGTGATACCTCATTGTAGTTTTACATTGTATCTCCCCAGTGATGAGTGATGTTGAGCATCATTTCATGTGTCTGTTAGCTACTTGTATGTCTTCTTAGGAAAAATGTCTATTCATATTGAAGATAACGTTTTCTTCAGAACAGGTAACTTCAAGTGGTCAATGACATACAATGCTCCTTCCTCCTTATATCCTATAGGATGTAGGCCTCCTTACTAAATCTTGACTAGCAAGTTAGTTCAGTTAATATTTGTTGTTAAGGAGGCCAGTGTTACATGTTTGATCATATATGGGTATTATTTTGTTCTCTGGCTATGCATGTTAACATGGGTAAACTGACTTGAAAATTTATGATTTTGGTTACTTGGGTGTCTTATGTAAGAGTATGAAAAACTTTTGAAAAACTTGATAAATTGCTCTCCTTTGAAACATTCATTTGCCTTCATTTTAAACAGTAGGTATTTTTTACTGTTTCTTGCAAAATTATTTTTGTTGTATTTAAAAATATAGGCTGTTTATGAACATCACGGTGATTTTAAAAGTAAGTCAAACATCTTTTCTAGGATTTATTGGGTGGCATTGTGTGTGTGTGTGTGCACTTCCCACACACTTTATGTATGTGTTTGCATGAGAGAGAACACTGAAATAATCCTATGTCCAGAGGCTTTGAGTTCAAAGACAACTAACAGTTAGCCTAAAAGAGTACAATGAATAAATATATAGTTTGTACAATAGATGTGTTTTTTCAAAGTTATACATAAACTGAACTTTGTAGTATCAATTTAAATGTACTAGAGAAGTATCACTATTTCAAGATGGTGTGGAGTAGCCTTGGTGACTGCAGCCTCTAAGTAATTTTTATGGTTAAAAGAATTTTGAAATTTATTTTTCTTAACTGTTGGCAAACATCTTTACTTCTCTAATGTGCCATATTTTTGACATGGACGGATTACCTATATTATTGAACTAGGATTGCTGTCTTTTTATTCACTCTACATAGAATGTGTTTCTTTCAGTAAGGCTAATTAGAACCAGTTGTCTTGTAAGATTTGGTGATGTGTATAATTCTTCTTTTAGCAAATTCAACTGACTAGCAAATTATTTTGCTTAATATCTGAAAAGTGATTAGATTTTAAGATTGCATTTTAAAAATGTGCAATATACCACATAAGACACTTTTGCATTACATTACAGATGTCACCCTAAATTTTCAAATGCTAGTCATCATTTTTAACCTATTAAATTCACTTTTTAACATTACATGTGAATGTATTACTATTAAGTATGGTTTAAAATGATCCGATTTGTAAAATTGCAATATCGGCTTTTAGTAATTTGAAGACCAGTTGTTGCATTAAAGTGGAATTTGGTTTGGAAAGGGACTATTGCTACAGATACTGAATTAGAAAATAAATTGGAAATGCTTTACTCCCTGGCTGTCATTCCCTCTCTTCTTCCCCTCACTACTGAGGTGTTTTTTTCTTTCTTTCTTTTTTTTTTTAAAGGCCAGTGATCTTTTTTTGGTTCTGCTTTCTCTGTTTCATTCCTTAATGACGACTGGCTTCTATCCACTTCCCTGATACCTCAGCAAGATGAGCAAAATGACTGTAGCCTCCTAACTTCCATGTTCAGTGAACAATTTCTAGTACTTCTCTTTCTTGGCCTTTCTGAAGCAACTGATATTACTGATATTACTCACCACTCATTCATTCCTCTCCCAAAAATCTGTACTCTTTGCTGATCTCCTGCTGTTTCTTCTCAGCCTTTCTGTGGCTTGCCCTCCGGAGGCATGAAAAGTGTAAGACTTAATAGCGTGTTGGGTATTCCTTATTAGACACAAGTAAGCAGATGTTGTACGTGTGAAGGAGTTATTCATGTTATCTTTAAAAAATAATTTCATTCAATATATTGGATTAGGAAATCATTTTTCTCTGTACTTTTTACTCTTAATTTGATGTGAATTTGCATTTTCTTTTCCTTCAAGTCATTTCAATTAAGGATGCATAGACTATCAGAATTGCAGTTACTTCATTAAGGAAATTTATGTTTGGTCTCTAAATAAAATTTAATATATTCCTAAAGAGGAATTTGTTATATTCATCTAATTCATCTAGCGCAGAACACTTTATTTTTAATATTGTCCATCAGTTTTCACTATGAAAATGCATCTTTCTTTCTATCCAAAGCTGTAAGTATGACGATACTTTTTTTTTTGAGATTTTCTTCAAGTGTAGAACTTTGAAATACCATTAGCTGAGAACCTCTACTTCATATATAAGAATTCTCCAAATACTTCTGTACGTAAGATCCTCTTTTCCTGGCCAGAAAACTTCTATTTGCCTTGACTTAAAAAATTAATAACATGTGGCATGCTTTATGAATAGGCATTCTGGAATCAGCCAGAAGACTTTTCAAACCAAAAATAGGGATATATTTCCTGCCGAGTGTGAGCTCAATAAATCAGGTGACTGGAGCTGGGAAGGGGTCTTGGTGAGCCTATTTGTAAACTTTGGGTTTCTGAATGTTAATTTTAAGCTTCCTTTTGAAAAGGCCAGTGTTTGTAGAGCTTATCCTGTCAGCAATATCCTGTGTCAATTGTCAGGTCATGTTTAACGTGTGGAGATGTATTAATCTGCCATAGCTAGCACTGTGAGGGACTGGGATAAATAGAGGGCTCAGCAGATGAAGAGGGATTAACTGTGTAGATTGAGCAAACTCTTCAATCACTGAACCAGTGATTTTACAAAGGATTAGCTGCTGCTTTTACAAATATTGATTACTGATTTGCTACTCAGAATGGAAATGACATAACGTGTGCAGTTGCTGTGCGGTGTGCTGTGTGAAATGTACATCATTCATATTAATGGATTTGTCATAGGCATTACAGAAACTGACAGATTTATTATAGCAGCAGTTGCTAGAACTGTTATGGTTAAGGTTGTGTCAGCATATCTATTAAAACTTCAGGATTTTAGGAGTTTATAGGATAGCCATAAAATTCATTTTCCAGGTGGAATTTGGAATACCAGTTATAGCCTGGCACAATTATTTTTGTGCATATTTTTACATGAATCAGTTTGAAGACACTGAAGTTGAACAGAACACAAAATACATTATTGTGTTATTTTTGTAATATCAAAAAACTTAGATTATTTCATTTTGGAAAAAAATTTAAATTCATTATAAATGCTTGTTTTCCAACCAAGAACATGCTTAGTACATGTGGACTTCTGAAAATCCATCAGTATTTTTCCCAGAACAGGGTTTGTCTTGAAGCCTTTGTTTTGTTACATTTCTATAATCAATTTGAGATTTTTAGGAAAAACACAAATATCTGGGTAATTAACAATCAATGACTATTTTGTTTCACGTAAGTGACTTTTTACGCTAAAAATCAGTAGTAAGAATTAGAATGATCTAATATCAGAGAATATATCTTCCTTCAATCTTGTTTTCTTTTTTTTTTTTAAAGATTTTTAAAATTTATTTGAGAGAGAGAGAGGTAGCGAGAGAGAGCACAAGCAGGGGGAGAGTGACCTGAGCCGAAGGCAGATGCTTAACCAGCTGATCCACGCAGGCACCCCTCATTTAATCTTTTTTAATAAATCTGTTTTCTTGCAAATGTTTCCTTATGTCCCAATGGGAAGACTTTTCAGAGTTGAGTTAGATCTTGAGGGGTGAGCTGGAAGCTATCTAGGCAGTGAGGATGGCCAGGCATGGTATAGAGAAGAAAGCTGAGGGGTAGCACATTCTAGGCATTGGGAAAGCTTGTATGGATACATGAGAGTTGGCCTATTTGAAGAAAAGCCAGGTATGTGAACGTTCTCAAAGTGTAATACCTTCATATGAGTTGAGAGGATTGTTTTCAAGCTGTATTATTTTATCATAAAACTACACATATTGATGAAACTGAATCTTTTAGTTTAGTGGTTAAAGCTTTTCTAGCTGTGATTTAAATAATATAAATTGATTTAATTTAAATTACTTAAAAACGTGTACACATTCTTTTTTTCTTTTTCACTTAAAAAAATTCTATTGTGTAAATGTATAAATATAATACATGCTTGTATTACAAAAATCCCTAGAAGTAAGAACTATTAATTGTTCTGGATATGTCCTTCTAGACATTTTTTCCTGAATTGTACAAATGTGTGTGTGCAGAATATCAAATCAGATTTTTTGAAATTAAAAATGGGCTATCACTCTACATATTATTTTATACCTTATGTTTTTTACTTATCATGATCATCTTTCTATGTTAGTCCATACCTTTTCACATTAATACACATAGATCTACACATGCATATTTAAACAGCAAGCATTATTTAAAATGGTTTCATTACGTCTATCTTGCTGGACATGTTCCATTTTTCTATCACAAATTGTGTTTTAGTATCTATTCTGGCAAATACACTGTTAATGAACCTGTGCTTGATTTTTGTAGGATAGATTCTTGGGAGTTGAATTCTTAGGATATTGTCAAATTCTCATGCACAGAACTGTAGGAAGTTAACATTCCCAAAAGTAATGCATGAGAGTATCATCTCTTCCCTTCCTCCCCACTGTTTGGTGTTATTAATCTTTTTAGTTTTCATGTCTCACAGAGTTAAAAAGCAGAATCCTGTTTTACTTTGTTTTTTTTAGTTTTTAGTGAAGTTTGTTTATTCATTCAGCAAAATTTAATGAGCACTTACTGTGTGTCCAGGCACTTATTTGGTGCTGGGGATACACAGTGGACGAGACAGTGTAGTCTCTGAGTTCATGGGACTTACATTCTAGTAAAGGTGAGGAGAGCTGGTGAAGAGACAGTAAATCAGTAAACACTATCTTTTCTCATGTTTATTGGCTTTTATACTTATTCTATGAATTGCCTAGTTCATATTCTTCACCTATTTTTCTGTTAAACTGTTTATCTTTTTCTTATTGATTTGTGAGAATTCATTGTCTATTGTGACGTGCTTGAAATATTTTTTGCTATTTACCCCTTGAAAAAAATCATCATTTGACAAATTAATGATTGTACTAATTCTTATCCGTGTATGGAATTTTAATACCATACCTGATTTCTAATGGTTGGTGAGAGATCATTGGACCAAGTGTCAAATTTCCATAATTTTCCATCCTGTGAGGAATTTAGAGGAGTTCTTTTTTTTTTTTTTTAAGTAGGTTCTATGCCCAACATGGGGCTAGAACTCTCAACCCCGAGATCAAGAGTTGCAGGTTCTACTGAGCCAGCCAGGCGCCCCAAGAGTTCTTTCTTTTCTCTAATTTAATGTATTTTGATATTCAAAAAAATACATTAAAACTTCCTTGCATGAGACTTGAGGATATCCAGATGAAGGGAACTTAATTGAATTCATTGATTTGTATAATAACTATTATCTCATTATTAGGAAGATAGATGTAACATTATGTATGTAGAAATTTTTTTTGTGGTGAGAATACACATCATGGTCTATTCATCCATGATTTAATTACAGGCTGATTTTGTAGAAAACGTGTAATGGAATATCTTATCATAAGAGCCTACCATATCTGCATTGATTTTGAATAAGTTGTATCATAGCATTTATTCATATGGAGTCGGAGTGGGATGTATATTTTTTGGATTTTAAGTCTTTTCCCATGTTTTTAAGAGGTCGTTGTGTTTCAGATAGTCATGAACAAACTACAGATCCCAAGTCAGACTGTTTTACAGCCTTACACGCCCCTGAGGTAACTACTGGCAGCCTCATTGCAGTGAAAGTCCACAGCCCACCCGCCCTAGGCTGGTGCTCAAGGTGGGTGGAGAGGCCGTCTGTTTTCACAGAGTCGCATCAGTTGTTGCGTGTTGCTAGCACACATTTTATTCAATGAGGTTCCTTCCCAGAGTTTTAATTTGACATTTTTAATTTGAGTCAAGAACTTAAACTTCAGTGGTGAAATTGTTCTGGTAATGACGACTCTTAACGGGAAGGAAAGGAGACCAGGGACAGCCGGGCTGGGCTCGGGATAATGCACACAGCGAGCAGATTCCTGGATTGCCTTATGACGTCTAACTCAGGGTAAATATCAGTTTCTATATTTGGCAGTCAATTTTTTTATATCATGGGTACTCATTTTTGAAAAATATGCTGAAATCATGTGCCTGAAAATGGGCACTTCTCATACTAATCCGTTCCAATTTCTTTTTCTCTTTTTTATTGTAATTCTTACTTTATGTTGGTTGTTACAAAGTTCAGGACTAAATTGGAGTGTTATTAAGGAGGCATTAGGGTGGGGAGGAGAAAGGAGGATGACCTCTTTGCCCTCAGTTGTGATGGCCCTTTCCTGCTCTCTTGCCTCTCTCTCTCGGTTTCCTCGTCCGTTCTTTCTGCCCCTACTCCTCATCTGTGGGGTCCGCGCCAGCTATGGTGAAAGAGGTATTATATTTTTATAAAATTATTTTAATGACTCAGAAGTTAGATATTCTGTAAATAAAAATCACCCTCCTCATGGTCATTTATGTATCTGACATTTCCCTTCTGTTTTCAGCGTTATGCTGGTTGCAGAACTGTATTTTATTGACTTACTGACATTTTTTTGATTTTGCATTGAACATTATCTTAGAGCATATTTTTAAAAATCCTGTAAGTATGAAATGAAGTTTTAAAAACATACCACTAAGGGCAATGTAGGCGTTTTACTTCAAAATTGTACTTCGGCATTTTATTTTATTTTTTTATTTTTAATTTTTTTTTAGATTTTTATTTATTTATTTGAGAGAGAGAGACAGATAGTGAAAGAGATAGTGAGAGAGAGCACAAGCAGGAGGAGAGGGAGAAGCAGGCTCCCTCCGAGCAGGGGGCCCGACACGAGGCCTGATCCCAGGACTGTGGGATCATGACCTGAGCCGAAGGCAGACGCTTAACCAACTCTGCCACCCAGGCGCCCCTGTGCTTCAGCCTTTTAAATAAGTACCCTTGGTGATGTTGATGCACACTTAAGTTTGAGAAGCACCATCTTATGATCACTTGCTCAAAGTCTAGTGAAAAAGACAAACTTATGAATCCATGATTTTAGCCTAATATCATGGGTGGTGCCACATGAATGTTTCCCTGGCCAGTCTCACATATGGCTGTTAACAGTTATTCCCCTCTGAAGCTAAGGATCATAAAGAGGATTAAGCATGTGATGTGCTTTTATTTTCAGACACTAGAAAAAAATGTGATATATCAACTCTTCTAATATTGAAGTTTTAATGTTTATTCTTTAGTAATTTACTCTGTTACACAGATAACAATGCTTTCTAATTCTTTCAATTAACCAGGTGTACATATTATTACCAGTTTATACTAAAAAGTAGATGGGCATTTTATCATTCTCAGTAACATGTTGCTCTGTGGATGTTTTGTTTATGTGAAGTAGGCATATACTTAAACTTTTTGCAAGCTAGTATTGTTCTGGCCCTGAGTTAGAACTTTTATGAGCAATTGCTGATTTGTTTTGTGTTAAGGTGATCTTCATCCAGACATATGTCCCTGTAAAGCTATTATACTTTATAAATTTACATATAAATATATAAATAAGAGCATCTCAACATCATCCCCAGCTTGGGTGATTGTTAAGGGATATGGCTCAGAAGTAGTAACATAAAAGGGCTGTGCTGGTTTCTTGCAGGGAACATATCTTCTGCTTGGGATTTAATATTTACCAAAAGTTTGATGAAGACAAATAGTATTTTGGAAGGATTGTCTGAAAAATGTGCAAGGTGTCTATTCCTGTAGGTATTCTAGGTCTTATCCTTGAGTTTAACAAAGCTGTTTGGGAGCTGTATATTTGGGCTACCAGGTTTTGTGCTCTGTAGAATTGCTTTTAGTAAATTTTGCTTTGGTATTGTGCTGTTGGCTTGACATGAGTAATGGTATACAAAGCAGCCCTGTGAAACTTTTATTTTACTTACTGTAACAATGTTATTGAGGACATTGAAAACACATGGGAAAGATTTCTTTCTCATTTCAGTACCAGGAACCAGGAATAGTTGTTATATATTCCTCCCTGAGCAATGATCTATATTTATCTTATGGGTAATGAATTACATAATTTATTATTTCTTCTTTCATGTTGGTTGTTATAAAGCTTATAACAATTTTTGGCCCACTCCCACTAAATGTAAATAACTTTGTAGTTCCAACTTGTTTTATGTTCTACCCTGACTCCTAGTTTTGCCTTGATTGATTACTTTTATTTTTTAAAATTTAAAATAATGTCATTTATAGAAAAGTTTCAAGAATAATACAAATAATTCCTATTATATCCTTCATTTAGATTTCTTAAGTCATTAACTTACAAGGGAAAAACCCATAAGGCCAGCAGGAGATTTTTCAACAGAAACTTAGCATTAACATTTTTTAAATTCAGGTATTTGCTTTCTCTATGTATACACACAATTTTCTCCTATTTGTTTTAATTTCCATACCAAATGTATCTGTACAAATGCATGTAAGATGCTTTTTGGGGGGGGTAATGAAGCAGTATATTACTAAATGAACAATAATAATAGATAAGAATGTGTTAATTTCATACCTATATTGAAAAAAGAGACGTGTGGAAAGACCTGTTTCAGACAGAAGGAGGATAAATTGTCTGTGTTTGTGAGAGAGAGAAAGAGTGAGAGGGAGAGAGAGAGAAAGGAAGGAAAAACATCCATGTGTTTTAAGAGGATACTTTAGCACTTTGGCAGAAGAAGTGAAATGCCAAAGGCTTTTTGATTTAAATAAAAATTAGAGAGTTTTCTTAAATAGAAATAGGTAATAAATACCTGCATGACGAATGTTTGGGAATGTATTTACTTTAGTAACCAAGCCCATTTTGGTAATCAAGTAATCAGAATAGGGTTGTAAGCAGAATGTTAATTCAGAATAATTTCATATTTGATAGTTTTCATACTAGATAATTTTCATTTATTTTAACCACCCCTCAGTAATATTCTTTTGGGAGATGGGAGTAGAATAACAATTGTTTATATATGTGTTCTCTTTCTTCAAGGTAAAACAAAAACATATGCCTTATTGTGTGATTTGGGAGACATTCTAACTCTGCATACTCCTATTTCAGACACTTAAGATATGATCTTATATTATTAATGGTTCTATTTTTTATACACAAAATAGGAAAAATAAATGAATAAAAATGAACTTAGAATATTGCAAATTAGAAAAATGTTCATATTCTGAAAATAATTGTAAAAATTTATACTTTAAAGCTCACAACATAAATCAGGTTGCAAAAAAAGTTGTCCTACAACCTATGGGAAAGTAAAACATAGTTGAATTGAAAGGAGCTAAAAATTTCAGTCTAAATTATATTCATTTCTTATTTTATTCTAATTTGCTAAAGGAAACTTCATGCAAAAAGAGCCTCCTTTTCCTTCCATAAATATCTGTTTTCCCTTTACTGATTTGTTGCATGTTTGTGTGTGTGTGTGTTTAAACCAAAATGGAAGTCTTTTGAAAGACATGTTTAGGAAGCAAAATTGACTTCACTAAAGTCTTGTAGAAAGTGAAACAAACATCCTAGAATTTTAAATTTTAAATTAAATATTTTAAATATATCATTCTGTTAAGGAATTAATTTTAAATAATTGTGATTAATGCCACAGAGTAGTAATTCAATACTGTTGTCTTTTAGTTTCTGTAGATGACATTCACTTATTTCCTCAACGATAGTACATAGCATTTTGACAGTGGGCTTTGTTGGACAGATGTGGGGTCCTGGTTCCACCACTTACTGTGTGTGACCTTGGTTTGCCATTGGTAACATGCAACTAATAATGCTTACTTCTTGGGGCTATGTGAGAGGGACATGAGATAATGACTTGTATCATGTTTAACCTGTGGTAAAGGCTTAATAAATGTTAGCTGTTGCAGTTATTATTACCTTACTGAACCATGCTAATATTTGTTTATATATATTTGTTATTTAAATTATGATGCTTTTAAAAAAGAATGCTTAGAACTTATAGTCTAGGGATATGAAAAGGTTGTGTTTCATACAGAGGTAGTACAGGTAGGGAAGGAGGAAGACCAATTATTGGTTATTCATTAAATTTTATACATGAGTTATTTGACTTTACTTTTAAAATGCTTTCAACAAATTTCAATAGGTTGAGTTTATTTTTACTGGCTACCTATCTTAGATAATATTTAGAAAAGGGCCTGGCACATAATATACACTAATAAATATTTATTTAATAAATGAATTAAGTGTTCCTTTTCATTTATACTAATTTTTACTATGTACAGTACCACCAAATATTTTTTTCATGCATCAGATTTTTTTTTTTTTGTCAAATATCTATAGCTGGAAAGGAATTTGCATTGTTAAAAGGTGCTTGGCTTTCAGGGTTTATTGTAGTTGTTTATTTTTTCAGCTTTCTTGTTTTCTTATGTATGGAACACTGGACTTGGCAAATTTGAATTGCCATAGTAATAATAGGAACTCACATTTCTTAATCTTAAGTACTACCCTCCTAAATCCACACAGTAATTCTCCATTATTACTTACATTCAAGGATTTGAAAAGTAAAGTTAATGAAATTAAGTAACTTATTTGCATCACAGAGCTAGTAGTCAAGCTGCAATTTGAATCCAAGACCCAGGGTTTTAACCACAATTCTAAGATGCAGAATCAGATTGGGGGCACCTTTTTGTGTTAAAGATGAACATTAAAATTCAGTTCATACTTGTATATGTTTTATATTATTTAGAGTATCTGTGAAAATTGTGGTATATTTAGATTTTATTTATTTATTTTTTAAAGATTTTACTTATTTGAGAGAGAGAGTGAGAGAGAGAGAGAGCACATGACGGGGGGAGGGTCAGAGGGAGAAGCAGACTCCCTGCTGAGCAGGGATCCCGATGCGGGACTCAATCCCGGGACTCCAGGATCATGACCTGAGCCGAAGGCAGTCGCTTAACCAGCTGAGCCACCCAGGTGCCCTAGAATTTTATTTTTAACTGAAGTAAAAAGTATTTCCATTTTAAGCTTGTATCCATTTTCTCAAAATATTTGTGTATCACGGACTTTATAAAAAGGTGTTTTTTTTCTAAATTTAATTTTTTTCTTGTGACAGAAAAGATGATTAAGATAGAGGCAGACACACACACACACACACACACACACACACACACACACACACACACACACACACACACACAAAACCAGTAGCCAATTGGTATGTATAATCAGGGATGCAGTCGACACTATAACAGCCCCCCCCAAAAAGTCCACATTCTTATTTTTGGAGCCTGTGAATATGTTGTTACCTGGCAAGGGGGAATTAAGGTTGCAGGTGGAATAAGGTTGCCAGTCAGCTGACCTTAACATAAGGAGATTATCCAGGTGAGCCCAAAGTAAATACAAGAATCCTCAAGAAGGAGGCAAAAGAATCAGAACCAGAGAGGGCATTGTGAGAAAGACTCAGCTGGCCATTGCTGGCTTTGAAGATGGAAGGGGGACAATAGCCAGTGAAATAGGTCAGACATTGGGAGCTGGAAAGGCAAGGAAATAGATTCTTCCTTAGAGCCTCCAGGAGGAACACAGCCCTGCTGACATCTTGATTTTGGCCCAGGGAGATGCTTTTTGGACTTCTGACTTCTAGAACTATGAGATAATAAATTTGCTTTGTTTTAAGCCACTAAAACAAACCAAACCAAACCAAAAAACAAAAACAATATAGGCAGACACAGAGAAGTTACTCTATATAGGAGATAAAATTTGATTTAAAATCTTTCTGTGAAATATGGAATGCCTGGCTGGCTCAGTCCCTCGAGCATGAGACGCTTGATCTAGTTTGAGCCCCATCTTGGGTGTAGAGATTACTTAAAAAATAAAAAATAAAAAAACAATCATATGAAATAGTTACCATCTCTATTTAAAAGAAATAAAATCTTTTATTTAATGATATATTATTAAAAACAGCCTTTACCAAAATATAAAAGCATTAAGGGTGCCCATATAAATACTATATGAAATAGTCTTGTTGCCAAGTGAAATGTCTCATATTGAACCTTATTTTTAAATGACTGATTCAACATATTGTTATGCTTTCATCCTTATAAATAGTTGAGGGAGTCTTGCAAGGGTTTCCACAAATCAGTAACTCTGGAATTTTTAGATAAAACATTTTTTAATTCCATTAGAAATAATTTTTTAAAATAATTTTAATATATTATAAAAATGTGGTACGTCATGGTCTAAAAAATTAGTCCAAAGAATCAAAAATCTTAAAGAGCTTTTCTTTCCATCTAATTTTATGAGCTAGGAACAGTACTCCTATATTAAAAATTTATCTAAAAAAGCAGTCTTCAGACATGTACTTAGATAGTTCAAATTTTGATTTGTAATCCAAAGTAAAAGAAGCACCTTTTTTTTTAATGTAAGTAACATTTTTTATTAAGACTTTCTGTAAAAATTATTTTAGAACTTAATCAGCTAAATTTAAAATTCAATACATATTCAATTTTACCCAATCCAGATAATTAAAAGAAGCACTTTTTAAGTGAATGGTAAGGATAGTATAACTCTATGGATAATATAATCCACATACTTTTTAAAAAAATTTTTATTGTTATGTTAATCACCATATATTACATCATTAGTTTTTGATGTAGTGTTCCATGATTCATTGTTTGTGCATAACACCCAGTGCTCCATGCAGAACATGCCCTCTTTAATACCCATCACCAGGCTAACCCATCCCCCCACCCCCCTCCCCTCTAGAACCCTCAGTTTGTTTTTCAGAATCCATCGTCTCTCATGGTTCATCTCCCCCTCCGATTTCCCCCCCTTCATTCTTCCCCTCCTGCTATCTTCTTTTTTTTTTTTTCTTAACATATATTGCATTATTTGTTTCAGAGGTACAGATCTGTGATTCAACAGTCTTGCACAATTCACAGCACTCGCCATAGCACATACCCTCCCCAATGTCTATCACCCAGCCACCCCATCCCTCCCACCCCCCACCACTCCAGCAACCCTCAGTTTGTTTCCTGAGATTAAGAATTCCTCATATCATTGAGGTCATATGATACATGTCTTTCTCTGATTGAGTTATTTCACTCAGCATAACACCCTCCAGTTCCATCCACGTCGTTGCAAATGGCAAGCTCTCATTCCTTTTGATGGCTGCATACTATTCCATTGTGTATATATACCACATCTTCTTTATCCATTCATGTGTCGATGGACATCTTGGCTCTTTCCACCGTTTGGCTATTGTGGACATTGCTGCTATAAACAGCGGGGTGCAGGTACCCCTTTGGATCCCTACTTTTGTATCTTTGTAATCCACATACTTTTGTTCTATGGCATTTTGACTATTATTTTAGTGGATATTGATGAACATACTTGATTTCAGATTTTTCTTAATTCTGATTCTTAATTATTCCCTTAATTATTCTATGATTGCCATTTGAATTTTACATATTTTGGTAGATTTCTAAGATAATTAGTAGAAGCCACAGTTACATATATATATATATATATATATATATATATATATATATGGTTTTTTTATATGTATATGTTTTTTGATATAAAATAGAAGCTTTTGATTGGACTCAAGAACCTTAGGTATCTTTTGGGTCATATTCATGAAGCATTTCCTGCATGAATATAGCTGTTGTCTTCTTTGGTTTCAGATAGACCTATTGAAGACATGGTGGAACTCTCATGAGGCTATTGGAATTTCCATTTCAAGAAGTAGAGTTAATAAAGGCAAACTCGAATTACCCTAATGGTTATTCAGTTTTTGCTTGGTGGCTTTCATAGTGACTTGCCATTTTGCAAAGGGGCAGAGAGACCAACAGATGGTAAACCTGTGAATTGCAACCTCTGCTTTTGCCCCCAGTGTCATCACATGAGTCACTGTATCAGTCTTTAAAGCCTTGTCCCCAAGGCTTCATTGCCCTGGGAATTCTGTGGTCCTACTAATAGGAAGCTGACCATTTTTGTGTCTAAGCATGATATGAGCCTATTTTTTTTTAAAAAAAGGAAATGTCATATTAGCCTTAGAGATCACTAGAACTTGCAAATCATTGGTCAGTACTTTCTGAAAAGAGTAATAATGGGAAGTGAGAAAATAAGCTCTGTGAAAGGAGTATGCTAAGCTAACATCATTAGCAATCTTTTAGTTACTGTAGTGATTAGTTTCTTAAAGGTTATTGTTGTTTGATATATCCATTGAATACATAATAATTTTTGCCAGTAAAAAAAAAACAAAAAAGATTTGAAATTCCAAATTTTCCATGTGGAGGGGAGAATTATTAGGATATGGAAAATATTTAATTTATATATTTCTTTCACAGATCTTCCAGGCCAAGATTCTAGCTAGGAATCAACCTTTGAAAGGACAGAAAACAATTCTTTGCTAGATCTAAAGGGAGTTATCAGTTGCTCTACCAAAAATATGTTGTGTACAGATTCCATATTTGATATCTTTGAAAACTGAATCCGTCTTAGATCTTGGCCATTTGTTACTGAAAGTACAGGAGAAACAGGAATGTGGCTATGTTTCATGGAATCCTAGGATTGAGAGGGCCTTAGAAATGAAGTTTTTCATGTTTTAGAAGAGGAAACTGATACCCAAAGAGGCTTAGTGACCTAAGGAAAGTCACAGATTTGCAGTGCTGGGATGTCATCACAGACCTCTGTAACCTATACCATGCATCTTAAAGTCAGTATCAGTGTAAAACTCATTGTCTAGGTATCTGTTATAGCACAAAACCATTTTATTTAATATTTATATCCCAGTTAAGTTTAGGTTTCTCTGCCTTGCTAGGACACAGTCTTTTTGTTTTGTTTTGTTTTGTTTTAGTTTCCAGGTATACTAGTGAATTTTTGTACTTAAAATTTTTTAGAATAAGGAAAAAAAAAGTGTCTGCAACTCTGTGTGTTTCTATCTATTATATATTCTCTAGAAACAGAGAAAATGACATCTAACTTTGTTTGTGCAAATGTTAAGTAAAATGTAATTAAATTGTACTTGTGGAATAATGAGTTCTGAGCCAGTAATAGCTCTGGGAACTGAAGCTCATTTATAGACTGTTTCCTAAAGCTAAGTACTCAATGTACCCTTTAGGCAGCCAGAAATGTCTACAAGATACTGGACATCATCTGGAAAGACACAGGAAACAAAACAGAAAGCATTTCCTACCTTTATACAGAATTATAATGCATGGAATACTGACATATGTACAAAATATTAAATACAAAATATTGTAATAAAATATTTTATGTAAAAAATTTTTACCTTTGTATGGATCAAGTTTATTCTGAAAAAAGACACATGGATACATTTGCTGAACAACTAGTCAAATGTTTATATTAGCTCTCCCTAAAATTTTTATATACATTTCGAAATCAGTGCACTATTTAAAATATATTTTAATGATATTGTTTTGTTTATTGGGTAAGATTGGTCTACCATGGAACTGAAATTGGTGCTTTAATTCTAAAGTTTATTAAGGAAAAATATCTGTGATTTTATAATTACTGTGATTCCTATAATATTATTAAAAAGAAACTTACCTGGTAATTCTGTGATGAATTTGTATATAGTAAATTTATCAAAACACTTCTAAAAAATTATAAACTATATTGACGCTATTTCCATTGGGTATAGTCCATAAAAATTTTCATTAGGTTGGTTGTTTTCACTTGTTAGAGTTCCAGTAAAATGCTGAGATAACTGTATTATAGTTCTAATGACATTTGTAAAAATATTGAACACTGGGAAATTAATGAATAATCTATTATTCATGACCATAAATATATGATTTCTAACTGGCTTGACTTTTGCCTTAATCTTTCAATTTTTTGTAGGTATCTAATATTTGTTTATGATAGATCTATTAGCTTTTTAAAAAAAATATTTATTTCTTTGAGAGAGAGAGAGCGCTTGCGCAAGTAGGGGGAAAGGCCGGGGGAGAGGGACAAGCAGACTCTGCACTGAGCACAGAGCCCAACACCGGGCTCAATCGCAGGACCTCAATATCATGACCTGAGCCGAAATCAAGAGTTGGGCACTTAACTGACTGAGCCACCCAGGCATCCCTCTATTAGATCGTTTTACTTAATTTTGGACTCTGAAATGTCCTAGAAAAACCTAAAGCATTCAGTTGAACGTCTACAAGATTTCTCTGTATTTGCTGTGTACCCATAGAAACAAATTTTAGCATTTGATTTTTTGGGGAAAAAATCATTTTATGTTTTACTTGGAAGGAATAAAGATATGCAGGTTAAGAGTCAACAAGCATTAAAATACTTTAAGAGTTAATGTAAGTGGAAAGAAGCTTATGTGATTTATTTGAAATTCCTAACTTCTCTTTCAGGGATTTATAGCATTTATTGATAATAGTTTCCTGATCCTTTCCCTGGAGAATGTAGATCGTAAAGTATTGCCCTGTAGAGATAGATCATCTAGTTACATAATATTACTGTGTTTGGGGATTATAATATATTAAGATATAGGAATTCAGAACACTTTTTTTCTCTTGAGATTTCCAGGAGAGAGACAAGTTTATGGAATGGATCTGAAACAAAGCTAATAGACTTGAATTTAATTAATTTGGGTAACTGCAAGTACACTGAACCTAATGAGATCTGGTATTTGGTTTTTCTAAGATGGATTGCTCACTACTTTTTTTTCCTCCTCTACTTCACACAGGAAACCAGTTTCCTCCAATTGCAGCACAGGACCTTCCTTTTGTTTTAAAGGCTGGCTACCTTGAAAAACGCAGAAAAGGTAAACTGTAAGATTCTAATGAAAAATCTAAAAATGGCTTTACCCTTACGTAAAACATGTGTGCAGTATACATGTGGAGCCAGTATTCTCTTTAGGGGATTGAAGAGTTTTAAAACTGTAGGAAAATCTGATAACATTATCCCAACCACAAAATATAGTTTTTAGCTCTAAATAATTTTTGATAACGAAACATTTGGTCAGGTTTTTAGTTGCCAGTCTTGGTTATTTGTAAATGATTCAGGAGCTGTTTCCTGCCTCTTAGAGGAAGGCTGCGGGCCATGACAGTATTCTCAAGGTTGGGATTTCTCACCCTTCTGCCACCCAGCTGAGCAGCAGGTTATCCTGCACCTGACCTGGCGCACACCATGTCTGCTGTGGTTCAGATCAAGCCTGCCATATTGTCTGCCATTTTTGTTATCCATTCAGTGTTCCTCTCCGTTGGCTATGATAATCAGGAGTTGACCATATGGTCTCACTCTTTCAGCACCAATATATAATGGAAATTAAATATGGAGGGAGGTGGTGTTATTATATGCGAAACAGAAAGCAGAAAGTATCTTCATTACCATTTTGCTTTTCTCACAGGTAGTCCCTTTGGGCCTTTCTATTTATATTCCATTTGCTTTCCTTGGTTTTCTTAGCTGAATTTTAAAGCTGAAAGAGATAATAGAAATAATCTAGGTCAACTCCTCGTGTCCCCCCAACCTCCCCGCCTTTTTATAACAGATAAGAAAATGAGACCCAGATGAATCTGTTGTCTCAAAACTATGTTGTCCCATGCCCTTTGGACAGTCCTGTCAGGAAACTGTGTTAGCCGCAAGTGTAGCAGTCCTGTCTCCTGATCACTTTATTCCTTTGAGCTTTGTTTTTGTTTGTCTCTTGGAGAAGAAGATACAAGTTAATTAGTCATAGAATTTTAGAGCTAACAGAAACTCTTAGAAATCATGTCAACAAACGTTTCCTTTATAATAAGGAAATGGCATTACATTTATGCTGTATGTGTAATGTGTATTATCTAAACTGTTCCTTTTCCCCCTTTATTGTAGATCACAGCTTCCTGGGATTTGAATGGCAGAAACGCTGGTGTGCTCTTAGTAAAACAGTATTCTATTATTATGGAAGTGATAAAGGTAGTATTGGTATTAAGTCATATCAACTTCTGTTGGAGGGTTTTAGGGGCCATTTTATACCCCCATTTTAATAACAAAGTAAACTGAAGACAATGGGAGAAAGAGTAACTGAGAATTTTAATAATTATAGTCTGAGACTAATTTATAATTCTATTTCACTCTTTGCCAAATGCTCCAAATTCCAGAATGCCTTCAAAGTTAACACAATTGTGTTTTATTGAATTACGAAAGAGATGAAAATCTCTGTGGCTTTTCCATTTTAGGAAATATTTATCATCCAGGTTATTGTAGAATTTCTAGAAAAGTTAAGATCATTAGGGCTGTGAGAGTTCAGAAGGGAGGAAAAGGAATTTTATTCTTTCAAATATTTTTAAAAGAAAACTTTAGATAAAATGAAATCTGTGTGACACCTTGCTCAGCTTCTTTCACAGATTTAAGTAACAACAGCAAACACCTCTATAGAGATTCCTGTTCTAAGCACTTTGGTGACATTAACTGGTCTAATTACAACTCTGTGAGGGAGGTACTGTTATTAGCTCTATTTATTTTACTGTTTGGAAAACTGAGGACAGAGAGGTTAAGTAACTTGGTCAAGGTCACAGATCTGGTAAGTGGCAGATGTGGGATTTGAGCCTAGGCATAATGGTGGAGTCCATGCTCTAACCATTAATTTGGAAACAATAAGATACATTTTGCAACTTTACCTGCTAATTAATACATCTCTTACAGCCCACATAATTTTAAGCTCAGTATTTGAACAGATAAAGCCATAAAATATTGAAATTTAAAGAATGTAAGCTTTCTTAGTTTTGCTTTTTTCTAGGAAAAGCAGGTCAGAAGTTGAATATCATAAAGTAAAGGTAATATAGAAATAGCATTCATTTCCAGAAAGGACACTTAAGGAGAAAAAAGGCATAGAAGTCCAATATCACTGAATATCAGCTTTCCCGTGGAATTGTTTACTTATCAGCGTTGTTTGGAAATTTATGTTTCATTTGCTATCACTTGCAGTTTTTAGGCTTTTTCCTTATTATAAAACTATATAGATATGATTATTGTACACATTTCAGATAAATTTGAATTATGTAGGTGATGCTAGAAGTTGGGCTCACCTTTTGGCTAATGGAGTTAACAAATTAAGAATTAAGTGGCTAGTTTGCAGTCTGTCACTAACTTACAATATGTTCAAATGTAATAATGGCATCAGTGAAGTGTAAACTAGGAACAACTGTCATCAGGCAGCCTTCTTTCTTCTGCTAAGGGTAGGTAGGTGATTTTGTCAGAATATTTAAGCCTGAGTTTGGTTATGATTACCATAGGTCATAAACATACATTATTATGACAAATATAATTTGGTACACCATTGTGAATTGAGAGCACGATCTTACTTTTCCACAAAGAAATATCCTCTATTTCATAAGACTAGGGGAGGCAGGTTTCACATATTTGTGACTCTGGTTCAGTTAGGTTTCTCCTTTCTAATTTCTTTAAGCCTCAATGAATACTGTTTGTTTCATCTACTCCTAGTCCTCACTGATATATACCAACTGTTAGGTCAAAGATTAGCAAGAGTTTTCCCAAAACCTAAGGGATGTTTATAGTTATTTCAAATAAGTATATTTATTTCAGAAATAAATTCTAGTTATTTTGTGGGGTTATTAGTTAAATTCCTATTTCTGTTCTTACTTGATGAGAACTTATGGTAAGAATGTTCTTTGTAATTTGTATTTTAATTATTTTGTGGTACATTTAACCACTTGTACCACCACCGCTTCTTAAAAGTTACTATTCTAGTGTTCTTTTTTTATGTAGATATTTGAGGATCTGGTGTATATTTCCATAAAACTTTTCCCTGTTACTCTGAAGTCTCCCTTGAGAGTTTAGGTTTGTTTTTAGTGGTTCTTTTGGCTGCTTCCTTTAGAATTTTTGGCCAGTTCTTCTTTTGGGGACTCAGAAAAAAAATCTGTCTTTGGACACTTTTTAATTGCTTGTTTGGCATGATCCTAATTTCCTTCCTTTGTATCCTTTTCTTTCTAGGAAAATGTATGTGTCACACGAAACTTTTACTTTCTTTTGTGAAACCAGATAGCTGATTTGTACAGCCTGGTTTACGATAGATATATATGAACCATTTGGCTAAACTTTAGAGCTATTTAGATATATGAGAACTGTAATCCTCCAACTAAGTAGGATTTAGATAAATGGATTATAGAGGCACAGTAGGAGTTGATACCACTTACTCTAGGTTAAACTGTTCTTTGTTACTGTTTGACAGATGCATAGTTCACATTTTATCTTACTATATGTGCCAAAAAACGTTTGACCCATCAGGATAGTAATGGCTTAGAAAGAATAGTTCCAGCCTCTAGGGTAAATAATGCACTTACCTTTGTACCCATAAATAATATTTGTATTTATTATTCATGGTCATTTGTAGTCCTTAAGTAATATATATGTATATCTTTTATCACTTTATGAAATCACATCCATCCTTTTATCTCTTTCTTCTTCCTTCGACTGTCACAAATTCTAGTCATCAGACTTCTTAGATTTTAGCTATTCAGGGTGCCATCAAGGTAGTCATTCATTCACTCACTCATTTATTCATTTTTTTGTTGAATAAATATTTATTGGATACTTGGTAGATACTCGGCACTGGGGATTCAGAGATAATCCTGCCTTAGAGATACTCACAGTCGGGGAGAGGAAGAGGAAGTCCTGGGACTCGAGGAGGGGCCTGAGTAGGTAAACTGCTCATTTCAATGCAGTACAGTAAGTGATTTAAATATATCTTTGGCTAACAAGGGAGGGATGGCTAACTGCCTAGGGGACTTAGGGAATACTTCCTCATGGAGAGGACTCTCCATTCGGCCTCAGAGAATGAGTAGGAGTTTGTGATAGTATATGTGCTGCCAAAGTGAGCACAAGTAGGAGTTTGTGATAAAGAAGGATAAAATGGGCATTCCGGGCAGGGGAACAGTAGAGATTCTGAGCTGTAAAAGGCCTCAGATGATGCCAGAGTTGGAATCAAGTTAGAGCACAGAGTGAGTGAGGGAAGGGAGCCCACAGGTTTAAAGAAGTGGGTTTGAATCAGACTGACAAGAGCCTTATGAGAATAAGGGCCTTGCTGAGTATTTTATCTTAAACATGACCTTTAAGCATAGGGCTCTATGACCAGATTTGGGTTTTAGGAAGTAATCGTGATAGGATTGAGGAGGATGAATTGGAATGAATAGAGACTGGATCAACAGGATCATTTAGGAGGACACTAAACTAGGCTTGGCCAGAAAGGTCCTCACAGGGCTACTGAGAGTCATATTAAGGATTTTGTATTTTTTGTTTGTATTTTTTCTGTTTAACTTCTATATGATCTTGAATCAGGATTATGAACCTTATTTCTTCCCACTTTTAAGAGAGAAGTGGTTAGTTTGTAGTATCTCTCTTTTATTCCCACTCAGCAGGCTTTTTTGCCCCTACCTCCACTCCCCAATTAAAGAAAATTCTAGTTGCCATACAGTATGTAGCAGCTGCATGTAGCTTTGGTCTTATCAAGTCTTTTAAAATGTACATCAAAAGTTATTTATTATACCATGTAAATTGGTGCAGCCACTACGGAAAACAGTATGGAGGTTCCTCAAAAAACTAAAAGTAGAACTACCATATGATCCAGCAATCCAACTTTTGGGTGTTTATCTGCAGAAAATGAAAGCACTAACTTGAAAAGATATACTCACCACATATTCACAGCAGCATTATTTACAATAGCCAAGACATGGAAACAACCTAAGTGTCTATTGATAGATGAATGGATAAAGAAACTGTGATATATATGGTTTTGCTCATATGAGGAATATAAGAAACAGCACACAGGATCATAGGGGAAGGGAGGGAAAAACTGAATGGGAAAAAATCAGGGAGACAAACCATGAGAGACTCTTGACTATGGGAAAGAAACTGAGGGTTGCTGGAGGGGAGGGGGGTGGGGGGATGAGGTAACTGGGTGATGGGCATTAAGGAGGGCATGTGATGTGATGAGCACTGGGTGTTAATATGCAATTGATGAATTACTGAACTCTACATCTGAAACTAATGTTATATATGTTGGCTAATTGAATTTAAATAAAAAAATAAAATAAACTAGCATGGATGCCTGTCAAAAAAAAACGAACTGTGATGTGTGTGTGTGTATATATATATATATATATATGACATTTTTACATATGTATGTATATATATATATGACAAGTCAGGTTGGCTTGCAATGATGACACAGTTTGATTTAAAAATATATCTATAGATTGAAGATATGTATAGATTGAAGGTAGACACATTTCAAGTCAAACTGTGTACTGCTATATATCTACATAAATCTATAGATGGTAGATTTTCTTTGAACACATATGTGTCAGGTATTCTTTTTTTTATTATTATGTTATGTTAGTCACCATACATTTCATCATTAGTTTTTGATGTAGTGTTCCATGATTCATTGTTTGCGAATAACACCCAGTGCTCCATTCAGTACATGCCCTCTTTAATACCCATCAGTACATTGGCTCAGAGGAATGGGCACAGGGGACCCATAAAATGGGATGATATGTGGGAGCCAGCTCACTGGGGCAGTAGGTGAATGAGGGCTTGTGAAGGGAGGGGTCAGGTTGTTATGTGCCCCAGGCAGAAGTTTGTCCTTTCCTGTGTGTGAGAGACAGTGAATGTTTGTGAGCATGGGAGGTGAGCAGATGGAATGACAAACTCCGCTTGGATGTTGGAAAGATCATGTGGAGGGGCTCCTAGGTGGCTCAGTCAGTTGGGCATCTGCCTTTGGCTCAGGTCATGGTCCCGGCAAGCCCCGCATGAGGATCCCTGCTCAGTGGGGAGCCTGCTTCTCCCTCTGCACTGCAGATAATAAATACAATCTTAGATTTATTTAAGAAATAAATAAATAAAAAATAAAATAAAAATAAAATAAAAATAAATAAAAAAATAAATAAAATCTTAAAAAAAAAAAAGATCATGTTGACAGTTGTCAGGAGAAGGTGAACTGGAGGCAAGATGTGTGCTGAAGCTGAGAGTCCAGAGAGGTTGTTTAACACCTTATGTACATGACGGAGCTGCGGTTTCTCGCACATGCTTTTAGCTCCTGTCATTTGCATAAATAGCAGGAGCTCCATTTTTTCTCTAATTATCATAGGAGGCTCCAAGAGGATCATATGTATAGGATAGTAAGATCCTCTTTGTGTAATGTTTATCTTAACAATAGCTCTCTGTTATGTTAGTCTAACAGACCATATCATAATGATCTGATTTTCGGTTGTAAAGGAAAATAGTAGGTATAGCCAAAAAAAGGAGAAACAGGGCTTTAAATTCCCATTCTACAAAAATGCCTGTAATTTATTTATTCCCCATTCACTGCTACCTCATGCTACCTTATTTTTTTAACCAAGTTTATACCTGTGGTTGAAAATATGTACAAACACCACTTGATTTTTATGCTTGCGGTGTACTTTTATTTTAAAGGGGGGAAAAAAAGGTTTTGGAAATACCTAAAATTTCCTGCTACCATACCATATGAGCCACACTGTTAATTCTCACTAAAGTGTTTCCCTTTGGACTCATAAATATTGCCTGTGTTTATTACTCAGAACCACTTGGGGCCCTCAAGTAACAAATATATATATATATAGCATATAGTATTTTTCACTTAAAATAGTAATAATTTGATATTTCCTCACAGTATAACTCAAAATATCAGAAGTATATTTCAAGTGGCTGAATTAGCATTGGCATCTGTATTTCTGTGAGCTGTACAAACAAGGAAAAGTGTTCATATATCTTTACCTGAGGGCCTAAAGCAAGTTGTTAATCAGTTTGATGAAGTTTAATGGAAAGGTTTAGTATTAAGGGGCATATTTTCCTTTTTCCTACTAATAAGCATTAATACTTATGGAAATAACAAGAGTTATTCACTAAGGAGAAAGGCCTTCTTAAATATAAGAAGCAGATGTTGCCAAAAAAATTTTTTTAAAGATTTTATTTATTCATTTGAGAGAAGGAGTGAGCAAATGAGCAAGTGAGAGAGGGAGAGGGAGAAGCAGGCCTCCCGCTGAGCAGGGAGCCCTATGTGGGGCTCGATCCCAGGACCATTGGATCATGACCTGAACCCAAGGCAGACGCTTAACTGACTGAGCCACCCAGGCGCCCCTCAAGCATATTTTCTGAGAGCCAGTGAAAAAGAGAAAAAAGCAAGCGTATTTGTAAGAAAAATAGGACTGATTGGAAAAATAGGTGGCAATGGGGGGAGGGAGAGAATGTAGGGGTGGTTGAAGAAGAGAAAGGAAGAAATCAAGAATGATGCTCAGTTTTCTGGGTTGGAGCCTTCAGTTAATGGCGGTGCCATTGATTGAGATGGAGGACACGAAAAAGATCACAAGCATTGTGGGAGTTGGGATAAGATGCTCTCCATTGTGGGAGTGTTATATTTATTGTGCCCATAAGACATTAAAGAAGTGAAACATGTATAGTGAGCAAATGGAGATTTGGATATAAAATCCTGAAGCTAGACTAAAAATATGGAATTATGAATCAAAAGATACTGATAGAAGTTTAATCCTTAGGATTGGGCGAGGTTGCCCAGAGAAAACTATGAAGCAGGAAGAGAGGAAGATTTAGAATATAATGGATCTTTGGGGTAAATACCCAGTAGTGCAATTGCTGGGTTGTATGCTAGCTCTATTTTCAACTTTTTGAGGAACCTCGCTACTGTTTTCCAGAGTGGCTCATCAGCTTGCATTCCCACCAACAGTGTAGGAGGGTTCCCCTTTCTCCGCAACCCCGCCAACATCTGTCGTTTCCTGACTTGTTAATTTTAGCCATTCTGACTGGTGTGAGGTGGTATCTCATTGAGATTTTGATTTGGATTTCCCTGATGCCAAGCAATGTTGAGGACTTTTTCATGTGTCTGTTGGCCATTCGCATGTCTTCTTTGGAAAAATGTCTGTTCATGTCTTCTGCCCATTTCTTGTTTGGATCATTTGTTCTTTGGGTGTTGAGTTTAATAAGTTCTTTATAGATTTTGGATACTAGCCCTTTATCTGATATGTCATTTGCAAATATCTTCTCCCATTCTGTCAGTTGTCTTTTGGTTTTGTGGACTGTTTCTTTTGCGGTGCAAAAGCTTTTTATCTTGATGAAGTCCCAATAGTTCATTTCTGCCCTTGCTTCCCTTGTCTTTGGTGATGTTTCTAGGAAGAAGTTGCTGTGGCTAAGGTCGAAGAAGTTGCTGCCTGTGTTCTCCTTTAGGATTTTGATGGACTCCTGTCTCACATTTAGGTCTTTCAACCATTTGGAGTCTATTTTTGTGTGTGGTGTAAGGAAATGGTCCAGTTTCATTCTTCTGCATGTGGCTGTCCAATTTTCCCAGCACCATTTGTTGAAGAGACTGTTTTTTTTCCATCGGACATTCTTCCCTGCTTTGTCGAAGATTAGTTGACCATAGAGTTGAGGGTCCATTTCTGGGCTCTCTATTCTGTTTCATTGATCTATGTGTCTGTTTTTGTGCCAGTACCATACTGTCTTGATGATTACAGCTTTGTAATAAAGTTTGAAGTCTGGAATTGTGATGCCGCCAGCTTTGCTTTTCTTTTTCAACATTCCTCTGGCTATTTGGGGTCTTTTCTGGTTCCATACAAATTTTAGGATTATTTCTTCCATTTCTTTGAGAAAAGTTGATGGTATTTTGATAGGGATTGCATTGAATGTGTAGATTGCTCTAGGTAGCATTGACATCTTCACAATATTTGTTCTTCCAATCCATGAGCATGGAATGTTTTTCCATTTCTTTCTTTTTTTTTTTTTAAAGATTTTATTTATTTATTTGACAGAGAGATAGAGAGCACAAGTAGGCAGAGAGGCAGACAGAGGGAGAGGGAGAAGCAGGCCCCCCGCTGAGCAGGGAGCCGGACGCGGGGCTTGATCCCAGGACCCCAGGATCATGACCTGAGCCGAAGGCAGCCGCTTAACCGACTGAGCCACCCAGGCGCCCCTCCATTTCTTTCTTTGCGTATAACGCCCAGTGCTCCGTGCAGAACGTGCCTTCTTTAATATCCATCACCAGGCTAACCCATCCCCCCCCAGAACCCTCAATTTCTTTCATGAGTATTTTATAGTTTTCTGAGTACAGATTCTTTGCCTCTTTGGTTAGATTTATTCCTAGGTATCTTATGGTTTTGGGTGCAGTTGTAAATGGGATCGACTCCTTAATTTCTCTTTCTTCTGTCTTGTTGTTGGTGTATAGGAATGCCACTGATTTCTGTGCATTGATTTTATATCCTTCCACTTTACTGAATTCCTGTATGAGTTCTAGCAGTTTGGGGGTGGAGTCTTTTGGGTTTTCCACATAAAATATCATATCATCTGCAGAGAGTGAGAGTTTGACTTCTTCTTTGCCGATTTGGATGCCTTTTATTTCTTTTTGTTGTCTGACTGCTGTGGCTAGGACTTCTAATACCATGTTAAATAGCAGTGGTGATAGTGGACATCCCTGCTGTGTTCCTGATACAAATATAGGGACCCGAAGGGCTACATGCACCCCGATGTTTGTAGCAGCAATGTCCACAAGAGCCAAACTGTGGAAAGAGCCAAGATGTCCATCGACAGATGAATGGATAAAGAAGATGTGGTATATATATACAATGGAATATTATGCAGCCATCGAAAGGAATGAAATCTTGCCATTTGCAACAACGTGGATGGAACTGGAGGGTATTATGCTGAGCGAAATAAGTCAATCAGAAAGACATGTATCATATGACCTCACTGATATGAGGAATTCTTAATCTCAGGAAACAAACTGAGGGTTGCTGGAGTGGTGGGGGGGTGGGAGGGATGGGGTGGCTGGGTGATAGACATTGGGGAGGGTATGTGCTATGGTGAGTGCTGTGAATTGTGTAAGACTGTTGAATCACAGACCTGTACCTCTGAAACAAATAATACATTATATGTTAAAAAAAAAAAAAAAAAAAGAGAAGATAGCAGGAGGGGAAGAATGAAGGGGGGGAAATCAGAGGGGGAGATGAACCATGAGAGACTATGGACTCTGAGAAACAAACTGAGGGTTCTAGAGGGGAGGGGGCTGGGGGGATGGGTTAGTCTGGTGATGGGTATTAAAGAGGGCACGTTCTGTGTGGAGCACTGGGTGTTATGCACAAACAATGAATCATGGAACACTACATCAAAAACTAATGATGTAATGTGTGGTGATTAACATAACATAATTAAAAAAATGAGAAAAAAAATACAATGCATCGTGGCTATTTAAGAGATAGGCAAAGGTAGAGGAGCCCATAAAGCAAGCTGAGAAGGTTGGACCCAAGTTGCAGGAGGAAATGCAAGATAACGTTCATCTCTATGAAGATTTCATAAACTGCATGTTCTAGAACAGTGGTTTTTCAGACATTAGTGTGTAACAAAATTACCCGGGTGGCTCAGATGGTTAAGCGTCTGCCTTCGGCTCAGGTCATGATCCCAGGGTCCTGGGATCGAGTCCCACATCGGGCTCCCTGCTCAGTGGGGAGCCTGCTTCTCCCTCTGCCTCTCTCTCTCTGTCTCTCATGAATAAATAAATAAAATCTTTAAAAAAAAAAACAACAAAATTACCCAGGATGCTTACCGAAACTTTGTTTCCTGGAGCCACTCCCAGAGATTTCCATACAGCGAGTGCAAAGTAGTAGCCATTTCTGTATTTTTAATTGGCATGCAAGATCTAACATAGTTGGTGATTCTTCAAATATACTTTGAGAAACATCTTTCTAGGAGACAGGGTGAAATGGTTGAAAAAAAGCAAGTCTTTGGAATCACTTATGTTAGGGTCCTGGCTTTTACAGTCTACTCGTGATGTGGCCATGAGCAAATTGGTTGTTTTAAGGTTCGTTTTTCCACCAGTGCTGGGATATAATAAATACCTTCTTTCTCTTAGAATTATTTCATGGTATATATGAGATATGTTTAAATTTCTGGGCCTACAGAAGGAGCTCAGGAAATGTGAGTTGTCTTTGTGTACTTCAGAGACCTAAAACAGCTGCAAACCTAAAAGGCAGTGAAAAAGTAGAAGGAAATAGCTATCATTAATCTCACGCATTTTGTTTTGTAAGAGATTAGAGCCAGCTCCTTTTTACCTTGAACCTACTGAGTTAGAATTGTGTAAAATTAAGTTACTGATTTAATAGATTTTATTATCTAGTTTCTCCTGGCAGACTTCAGTTCTGTAGACATTAAATCCGAACAGCATGATATAGACAAGGTTAAAGTGTGAAACAGAAGATGAGGGAAATTTAATAGAGGGACAAACACCTCAAAAATCCTGAGGGCATCAATGTGTTATAACATAATATAAAAGCTAAATACTCAAATTAATACTAAATCATCAAGAAAATGTTATATTATGTTTAAGGGAATTGTTTGAGAAGTCAGGGAAGTATATCTTTCAGAAAGATTTCTATTATAACGACTAACATTTACAAGTGTTTGGCACTTAAAGGAATAAGCTTCTGCTATTTGGGAAGTTCACTTAGATACAATATTTATTAGTCTTTTGCAGTTTTGGATAAATAACTTATATGACTTTATTTCCCATTTGATTGGCATGTTACTATTTTTTTTTAACAGTCTGTCTCAAGCCAGCAAGTGTCCTTGAAACTATTCTAGAAGGCACTGTGGAATTAACTTATATATAAATATATAATTTATATATATAACTTATATATAAATTAACTTTTATGTAAATCTCAAAATATAACATATTAAATTAAATATCTGCTATATGGATTGTCATATAATGCTATGGTTTTCTTCCTTTTCTCTATCTGGAGGAGATGCTAATGTAAAGAGAGAAGAGCAGAGTCTTATCAAAGCTGTGTCTACGCCAATTTCATGTCTTGAACTTTCTGTCCCACATTGGCTAATAAGAAAAAAGGCTGCTTAATGGTTATGCATTTGCAAAAGCTATTGAGAAAGAGTTATGAATTTCCTTCATTCTCTTCAACCTTTCTGGTCCCATACTTCTACCCTCACTTGGATGCATATATGATTATTTATTCCCAAATATTCAACTATCAGCTGAATAGGTCTAGGTATTTGTTTCTTTTTATTATTAATTTTACTTGTTTAGAAAATACCACCTTTTGTTTTGTAGACCTAGATCTGTCTTTGGCTGAATGAGGTTTTCTTCTGTTATATCTTTGATTATTGGCTCTGTGTTATTTGTTACTCTTCTGGAACACCCATTTTTTCTTATGTTTTTGTCAGTCTTTCATATCCATCACATTCCTCTTTTCTCTTCCCCTTTATTCTTTTTTTTTTCTACCTACCAGGGTAGAAAGTTTTAGGGGTATCTGATCTGATTTTTCAACAGTGTTCAAAATTTTCAACTTTTTATCACTTTAATAAGTCATTTGTTTTGCTGCTGCATTTTCATTTCCTTATACAGTATTTTCCCCTTATTTTATCAGCTCCATTCCAATTTCTGTCTCAGCCATTTCTCTTTTTATATTACATTGTTTTATCTTTCACCTCTTTTAGATTTTTTTTACGTTATAAAGGATACAGAACAATCATTTATATCTGTTTCTCCTACTTTGCTCTTGCTTTTTACTTCTTGAATGCTGTGTCTTTGTATCACATAGTATTTTTATGGCACATGTGTTCCTTTGTTTGCTTTCCCTCTTTTACTTATGTTTGGAGGTTGTATATCCTTGTCTCTGTAATTGGGGCGCTTACCTCTAGATTGGATTCGTGGCCTCTCTCTGGTTCATCCGACTAGAGGCTGCTCATGTCCTCCTCTTAGACTCTAACAGAAGATCTGGGACATGGCCCTATAGCATAAATCCTGGAGGTTTTATCTAAAGTGGATCTGCTAGTCTAAGGAGAGGTCACCTCATTTGGCTGCCTGGTTGTCTGATTTCTAGATAATCTAGCACAAGAAAGTTTCCTGCTCCCTGCAGTTCTTCCAAACTCAGTCTTTGTGCCAATTTTACATCTCCAGGTGTAAACCACTCCTTATGCATTTCCATCCCCACTGATGTTACATTGCCAAGAATTTCAGACCCAGAGCAAAGAGAGAAAGCATGGGCTTTAGATGAGATGGACCAAGTGATTAGAGCAATTGAGCCCTTGTGCAGCAAGGGAGCCACCTTCTTTCATCTGGTCTTTGAAAATCCGTTTTTTTCCTGGAAAGTTTAAAGAAATCTCTCAAAATTGTTCTGTGTGGCTTTACTGTTTGGCCTCTGATTATTTCCATTTTTTGTAATGAAAATTAAATCTTTTGCCCATCTAGCGGATCACTGAGTAATATTCCCGGAGCACTTAAATTTGTATCCTATGTGTATGTGTTGCAGTGGGAAGGTGGGAAAGGTATGGTAAGGTGTTACTAGAGTTTATCTCACCATTCCTGTAATGCTCCCTTGCTTGTTTTAAATGCTCGATAATATTTTTTTTCCAATGAGTGGATGAATGACTTAGTCTTCTTTGAGAATTTAAGGTTAAGCAACAGTGCTTAACCATTTATTATTTTAATACTTTTCCCCAGTAGTATTTTTCTAGTTAGATATTTTGCAAAATATGTCCTGGAAATACCAGTTCCGTAAAAAGTTCTGTGAAAAAAGGGTTCCATGGACAAATCATGTTGTGAAATGCTGCATACTATCTTTCTCATAGAAATGTAATCAATATATATTAAGGGCCTCAAGAAGGCCTGGAGTAACAAAGCCTGGTTAGCTCTTTTTAATTCAGTATTTCCCAAACTTATTTGATCATAGACCCTATTTATTTCCCATAAAACACACTTTGGGAAATGCTGCTCTAAGTTTTGTTTTTTTCCGAACATCATAGAGTACATTGTAGACTTTTTCCATAAGGCAAACTTCTAATTTTTAGATCATGGAGAGTTTTAAAATGATGACTTAATATGATTAGAATGTTCAGATTTAAGTCAGGAATTTCTAATTCAGATTTTTCCCCCTCATTTGATGTTTTGAACAAGATATAATCTCAATAACTTTTTAAATGAATCTTTTTTTTTAAGATTTTATTTATGTATTTGTCAGAGAGAGAGAAAGAGAGAGTGTGCACAGCAGGGGGAGAAGCAGGCTCCCTGCTGAGCCAGGGCGCTCAATGCAGGACTCCATCCCAGGACCCTGGGATCATGACCTGAGCCGAAGGCAGGTGCTTGACTGACTGAGCCACCCAGGTGTCCCTCAATAACTTTTTAAAAAATGTATGTTACTTCAGCCATTAAATTAGTGTATTCAGAAAAGGAGATAGATGTTTTATTGGTTCACAGAGCTGAGAGAGCCTTCCACCCCATGATAGGAAGCATTTCTAGATTTCCCCCGAGCTCAGTAAGACAGTTGCCCTTACTCATGATCTTGGAAATTGCAAGTGAACCTAGGAAGTAAACCTATAGTGGTGTAGCTTTTCTATCAAAATGGTGTAACTGGGTGAAGTCGGAAAGCAGACTAATTTTATCTCAGTCTCAGAGTTTTAAATCCTTTGTTGTATTCCTCCTTTGTCTTGAAAATAATATCTGACTAAAGCTCAAGTTGTCTTTTCTTTTGTCTCCTCATCATGTGGGATTCAGCCATGCTTTACTAGCTTACCGGTTCACTGACTGCTTAAGAAACCTGCTTTTCTTTGGATTTGTTTCAGCAACTAATGCTTCCGTGCTTGCTTTACCTCTCCTTTCCATCCAAGTGCTTTGCTTTCCCCTCATAGCTTTTTATAATTAGTAGGGTTTTTTTGCTTTGCTTTTTAAATTTACAGTTCAGTTTGTACCCATTTAGGAGATATTTTTTAAAAGAAGAGCCGTGTTTTAGAGACTTTTTTGGAGGTGGGGTGTTGGAAGGTGGTAATGAGAAGGGACGGTGGTAAAAAAGCCCAGTGGGTTTTCAGCTCCAGGTTTTCCCACTGGCTTATAAATCTGAGAGAGCCATGGATTTGGAGTAGGTTTGTCCAGCAAGTTCTGAGTTCCAGTTCTTGGATTTCCCCTGCAACAAAGTGTCCTATTGCCGTACTTCTTTCTGAATCAGGCTATTTGTGGACTTCCTCTTGGTCCCTAAGATATCCTTTGTGAACCCAGCCATCCCAAATACTTCTGTAATTTTAGAACTAGAAGTGATATCTAGAAACGATTTAAACATTAAATACTATGAAAACAATATGACCAAAAAAAATACCTGTTCAAGAATTGACAGAGAAAATCTAAATAAAAGATAATCAACTGGGCATTTATATTCACTGCAGAAAATGAAATTCTGACTTTCGTTTTATCTTCCACAGACAAGCAACAGAAAGGTGAATTTGCAATAGATGGTTACGATGTCAGAATGAATAACACTCTCAGGAAGGATGGAAAGAAAGATTGCTGTTTTGAAATCTCTGCTCCTGATAAACGCATCTATCAGGTTGGAGTTTTTGTGTTGTTTTGAAATTAAGTTGATAAAATGTTCTGATTTCATTTATAAAGCCATTAACATTTTGTTAAAACAACTCTCCCTGACATGTTAATAATAATAAAAGATACTGATTTTATACAGTGAACATTCATATAAGAAGTACATTTTTTTAAAAAAATTTCAGATTAGTTGTGATATCTTCTCTTGAAAGGGAACAAGCGAATATGTAATTTATCAGCTACTTCACATGTTGCGTTTTATAACTTTTAATAGCACTACATGATTTCTTAAACGAATTACATAGCAGAAAGAGTAAAATTATCAAAAGAAAAATATCAGCATGTTAATGCGTATTTTCTTGCTTAGGGTTGTGGGAGAAAATGAAGGTAAAGGCACATATCAGCTCTGTGATTCAGGAGCTATCAGCTAGCGTCGATACGGAATGTATGTTTAATAAGTTTTAAATATCTGAGATTGCAGTTGAAAGCCAGTTAATTAAGTTGTCAGGTAGTGTGTTGGAATCTGACAAGAACATTTTTAAGAAGACTGTACCCGGCAGTCTGAAGAAATTCATGGGTGTCTTCTAATTGTCAAGGGCAAATTTTGTTCATCAGTTCTGTCTTTGACATTGATGAAGGGAAGCAGCTTTTTTTCCTGCACAGCTGCCAGCTTCTGATCGGAGTTTCAAATCCATCATCCTCTGCTTCAATTACGTAAATTTGTCAAAATTAACTGTACATTATAAGAAGCATCCTTGCAAGAAAAGTAGTACTAGACATGAAAAGAATTACTAATGGTCTTAAAGAAGTGATAAGAATGCGACATACCTTTTGTTTCCACTGTGGTGAATTTTCTTGTTGTTGTTTATTTTTTTGTTAGTTCACAGCAGCTTCTCCCAAAGATGCCGAAGAATGGGTACAGCAGCTGAAATTTGTATTACAAGGTAAGAGCAATCAATCGAACTAGTCATTGCAGTCTTTAAATATTGAATAACTGAACGAATTTGGATTTGCATGTACAAAAGATTATCGACTCCTATGAGAATGACCAAGGGAATGTGGCTAGTACTAATACAGACTGTTCACTTCGTATTTATAAAAGTGTTTTTTCTGTTAAGTACCAACTGGCAACTTTGCAATTCACATATTTATGTAATAATCAGTTGCTTCAAGTTAAGGATATAGCATGTGACTCTATTGGGCTGCATTTGTTTAGAAAATAGGGTTTTGAAAAATTTCTTTTGCATTCTTAAAAAATTTGCCTTGTGCAACATATTTTTCAGACATGGGATCTGATGTTATTCCTGAAGATGATGATGAAAGAGGAGAATTATATGATGATGTTGACCATCCTCTACCAACCAGCAGCCCACCAGCAAGCAGCCAACCAATTGATGATGAAATTTATGAAGAACTTCCAGGTATTTATCATCTGGTGATTCATTTAAGGATTTTTAGGGCTTTTTTTTTTCCCCCTAATGTCATGTATTATCAAGTTGACAACTTGAGTGGAAATGGTGAGCTATTAAAAACAAGGACAAAGAAAATCCTCAAAACTCTATTTTATGAAAAGGGTTCTGCTTGAGGTATTTCAAGTGAGTGGATGTACACTTATGAAAAGTGAGTGGAATGTTAAAATGGAGCAGATACAGTCCTAATCTCATGGGACTTTTGGCTCATTAGCATTGTTTATGCTACATAATTTTTTAATTAAAAAATTGACTTGCCTTACAGTTTTTTCCACCAACTCACACATCATTTTTTATTTATATATCTTGGAACTTTCATTAACCAGAAGTTCTGTGCACACCCCATATGTCAACAACTTCTGCCTCATATATTCCTCTTTGCTGCGGTATATTGCATTGTCTTGGAGAAATATTGTTGTACTATAAACAAAGGCCTTTTGAGGCTTGAAGTTTTCTCACTTGATATTTTATCATCAATATGAATAAGTTTTCTTATTCTACATTTTTAGGCATTGTTTAGTGTTTATATGCCTCAGTATCTGTTACATAACATAAAATTAATTGTCTACTGGCTATTTGACTTGTATTTTTGAGGGTCAAGCTAAAACAGAAGAGGTATCACGAACTTAGGGTACCTAGAATATGAACACATTCAGGGAATCATTGCCTTACTAATGCTATAGGTTGAAATGAACTTTTTTTCTATTAAAAAATCAGTAGTTAGAGAAGAAAAAGGGATTCTGAGCAATGTGAGATTTAACCAACATCTCATGCAGAGAAGTTGTTTTTCTCTGAATAGAATGATTTTTTAAAAGATTTTTATTTATTTGCGAGAGAGAGAGAGCACGAGCAGGGTGAGGGTCAGAGGGAGAAGCAGACTCCCCACTGAGCAAGGGGCCTGATGCAGGGCCTGATCCTGGGACTCTGGGATCATACCCAAGCCGAAGGCAGACCCTTAACTGACTGAGCCACGCAGGGGCCGCTGAATAGAATGATTTAACAACATAGTATAAACCTTTAAAATTGATTTCAAAAATACTCAAAATGTTCCAAATTAACATACAAATATCATTTTCAATGAAGTCAGTAGAGCATAGTAATAACTAGCACGTGGAATTTAGAGTCAAAAAGTTTAAATTCTGGCTGTCCCATTTACCAGCTCAGTGACCTTAAAAGTTGTCTTTTCCTTCATCTGTAATTCTTCATATTCATCTATTAAAATTCTTTTTTTTTCAATCAGTAAAATGGGGATAATATCATGGTGGGGGAATGATAATATTACACTGCTCGAATCATGACAAGCCCACAATAAATTGTAACATTATTACTGTATCCAGTAAATTCTTGCAAGTGCTTATATGAAACTATAAGAATGGTTTTCTGATCAAGTAAGAATTAATGATTGCAATGGTATTATAAATTCAAGTACTACAAAAAGTACTCAAATATGCATCTACATACTGTTTTTCACTACCCTAGAGACGATTAGTCTAAAAGCATAATTGTGTGGGGAATAGTAATCTGTACCTTTTTATTATTTTAATGGAACTGTATGTTTATAGCCCCTTCCTTTCTGATTGATCCTAGGGAAATGGCATCTGCCATAGTATTAGTTATCCTCAAGTTGGGAAGAATATTTTCTGACCTCTTGTTTTTGGTCACACCCTATCATTAACACATTTATTTTATTTTTAAAAATGTTCACAAGAGCTTGTGAGAATGTATACCGATATAAAACGGAGGGAAGTGGTACCTTTGAACGTATTATTGTCATACACCTTTTATTCCTTTAAAACCCTGCAGTGAATGGGTTACATTATAATTGTTGAATTGACTGCTCATTAAGTTCTGTGTTTCTTCAACTTGACCATCCTCTATCCACCACTCCACCCCCCACCCTCCAGAAAACTATCAGTCAGGAGTAAGGATTGAATATTCGTAGTCCTCTTCCTAACAAAGGCCCAAGGAAGATCTCCTTTAAGTAGCTTGAAATCTTAAAAATATGAAACATCTTTTATTTTCCCTCACTACAGATGTTCTGCTTCATCCCTTTTTTTTTTTTTTTTGGCCTGGGGCCACATAATTGTTGGAAATCTGGTTGCTCTTTAAGTGGTCTTACTTCTTGCTGAGGTACTGGAAGAAATCTAAGCTGCTCTGGGATTCCTTGCCCCTGCCTGGGATCTCAGTTGCTGTACAAAGTGATTGAGCTTGATAGAGCCTGCAGCTGTGCCCTTGGGAAGGAAGCTGGGCTAGGCAGCTGTGGAATGTCTCCTTCTTCTTTCTTCCCCAGTGTACCCAAGAACCGCTTCAGCATCTGCACAGTTCAAGTCTGTCGAGTCTGAGCCAGCCACTACAGAGGGGATTTTTCTTAGTGAAAGTCCTCAAGCTGTCTCTCAGAGTTTGTTGAGGTTTTGTTTGACGAAATATCTGAAACTAGGAAATTGCTTTTCTTCCTTTAAAAAAGGATCTCTCACTCAGGATGAGCATGGAGGGAGTTGCTTTCACTTCTGTGAGATATGAGTACAATTTTGAGAGGAGGGGAAGACAGTGGAAGAGCAGTGAACACATTCACAAACTGTTGCTATTTTTTCAGTTCTGTACAAAGAATGACATATCTCGGAGGTCTGACTGGTTAAATTCCAAGAATGAATTAATACTACTATTTCACCACAATTTTCTGTCCATTCTATATAGTTGAAAACTAAGCCTCTTAGTTGAAAGATGGAGCATACAAATGTGTTTGAAGGAAAATCTAAGTATTCAACGTTGTTACTTTAAGTCACAGAGTTCTTTTTCTGAGAAAGTAAAGCTCTTACCCTAATGAATATATATTTTTGAATGTAAATAAACCTGAATGTGTTTAAGCCTTAATAATAAGAAGAAAACATTGCTTAAAAAATCGTATTGCAAAATATCCCTTGAAACGTGTTGAATTCTCTGGGAGTGTGAATGGTCTCATTGTGATTGTTTTTCAGTGAGGGTCTTCGAACTTGATTACAGCAGCTTCTCTTTAATTTCTTGTTCATTAATTTTTAAGTAGCTTCGCCAAAGAATAAGAATACATTCTTTGTGCATAGGGGATTTATGCATATGTACGGAAGAGTGGAAAGAGGGCCATTTCTGGGGAGTAGGAAAGGCATCTGGCTTTTCTTCAGATACACTAATGCTTTGACATCTTTTATGTCTTGGCACCTCCTCGCCTGGGCCACTCAGGTTTGCTCACACAGTGATATTACTGTGGCATATTTGTGTTGGCACGACTCATATGTTGATCAAAGTGTGTTAGACGGTTTCATAACAGTCATGAGTTCATTCGGCTTCGCACAAATTTCAGAAGTCGGTGCTCATTTTTTCATTAGAAATACAGAAGAACGGTTTTGTTTGATTTTTGAATCTTGAAAGAGGAGAGCGGTCCTTGGGGAATGGCTACACAAATCAGCCCAGCTTGCTCTTCTCTTCTAGTTACCACGTCACTTGATTCCACCCCCCCCACCCCAAAGTCAGGAAATTGTGCAGCAACAACAATAAGACTTTTTAAAGAGATAGACTGAATAGAATCGGCCCCGTAACAAGAGTAGTAGTAACTGCCTGTCAGCCCCTTAAATCTCTAGCTTTTAGGGGAATTGCATTTGAAATTCTTCTGTCAAGTGGACTGGAAGAGAGAGGGCAAAATAAAACAGGAAGACAAATTTCTAATTCCATTAACCTATTTTTTAAGTGTTAACTCATTTTTTTTTCCCGTAATGACAGATTGAACTATTCTGAGCCAGAAACAAAGGATGTTTTTATCCTTTGGTCGTTCAAATACATTTTAAATGTATTCATTCCAACTGTCTGTATCGAAATGGAATATAAAGTAAAATGCAGCTGTAAATTTTTTTCGATGAAAACTATTATGTATACGTAAAAAAGAACAGCATTCCATTCCTTATATTTAGAGCAGTCTCTGGCAAGTGGATACGAATGCTAACTTAAGTCAGTGAGTGGTCACAACCCCCCTCAAAATACATTTTAGCTTTATTTTCCTACTGAGTCATTATCACTCGTAGTACCAAGTTAATATCAAGATTACAGGGGGCTCTGGAGTCTCTGGTATTAACATCACTGTAAGTCATGGTTGGTCCTGGTTTCACCAGAGAATTTTTCTCATTCCTTCTTTGGAATGTAGTGGAAAGATGCCAGCTGACTTTCACAGAACCACATATATTCAGCATTTTAACATTGTTAGTCCAGGCAGCCGGCTGGCATCCTTTTTTCTTAAACCCTGGTACTGAATTGTAAAGTTATTAAGTGTGGTGATACAGTATCCTAATACATGATATGATACATATTTTTCCCCAAGTATATGACTAGATTAGAGTCAATTCTGGGGTGGTTTCAGCTCTGAACTCTGCTAAGAGGGTTATCTGAAGCTCTAGAAAATAAGGGAAATAGCTATAAATTAGGGTCCCTGCACACATCTAATTGTTTATATTTTTATCTTTGCTGAATATAAATGTGATTTTAATGTTGTTTATGTTGTTTGTTTCATAATATGGCATGAAGCTTTGGAATACATTGTGCCTGTCATGTAGCTTTTCTCTATCATTGGCATTGCAAGTGAATTTGTTCCAAGAGATGGTTTGGCACATATTAAAACCCAAAATACCTGTGTGCTTGCAAAAAAACATATGACTGTCGGTAGGAAGATAGACTAAACTGTTTTTGCAACTTGGAGCTACATCAGTGGTTCTCAGCCATCAGAAATTTTGGCCCTCAGGGTACATTGAACAATTTAGTGTTTGGAGGCATTTTGGTCGCCACAACTGGGTTGTATATGTGTTACAGGCATCAGGTGGGGAGAGGCCAGGGATGCTGCTAAAAATCCTGTAGTGCACAGGACAAGCCCCACAACAGAGAACTATCTGACCCCACATGTCAGTAGTGGTGAGGTTGAAAAACCCTTCATGGGAATGTAATAGACAGCTTTTGGTTTATAACCATATCTCTGGAGTGATAAGAACCCATACCCATGCTCCATATATGAGTTTATTTTTGTGGACAAAACAAAGGCTTCCTTACATAGATAAAACTAGGATTACATTCAGTGGTTCTGGGTCATAAGGGATGGGCTGGACTTGCCTGTCACTCTTTCCTTCAAGAGGTTGAACTTCTGTCAGTCTTAGAGGAATGAGAAAACCATGAAAGAGGAGAAAGGAAAGAAGCACTTCCTCTATTTGCATGAACACACTCTGTGAAGGAAGAGTCTTTTTTGCTACTGTATGTGTATGTCTTCCTTGTACAGAGACATGGCTTCTAATATTCTGATGAGGTTGCTCTGCCACAGCCGAAGTGAGACCAGCGGGTGAAGGTTTGGATCTTCTGAAAGGGAGTCAGGGAAGCGGGGAGAATGTAGTCTCCGGCAATTCCAGGGCCACCTGAATTTTGACACCTCTGGGACTTCTCTCCCTTCTCCCTTCTTGGGCTAGGACTTTGCAGAGCTTCATGGGCTTGAGATGGCGGGAAGGCCGTCTGTCCCTGAGGTGGGCAGGGAGGTGATGAGGCAGCCCCATGAGGCAGAGGGTGGATGGCTCACCTGAGTGTGCTTCCCAACAAGCCATGCGGGGTGCTGCTTCCTTATTCTCTGTCCATTTCCTTTTTGCTCTTGCTGAGTTTTAACTTGTATGTAAATCTTTATTTTCAAAATAGTACACGCTCATTGGAAAAACCTTAATTATTGCTGATGTGCACAAAAGAAAGTGCAAGTCACCCTCTATTCTACGTAGATGTGAACAGTTTGATATGAATCTGTTGTCTTTTTTTGGCCCACTTACAAATGTACAAATGCATGTAACATTTTAACATTTTAAAAATAAGAACCTTTATTTTATTTACTTGCTTCTACTCTTTCATTTCCTTTTTATTTTCTTCCCACTATTACTTTTTTCCTTTTTTCATTCTTTTAATTTCCTTCCTTCCCTTTTCCATTGCCATCCTCTGTTTTCTTCCTTGCTTTCATTTCTTCCCTTCCATAAATATTCTTGAGCACCTGTTCTGTGTTAGGCACTGTGCCCAGGTGCCTGGAAGCCGCTGCCCTTCCTACCCGGGCCCTAAATGGGTGTGGTTGCTCCTTCCCGTTCCGGCCCAAGCCTTGACTTACCACTGCACCCCCGATCTCCTGTGCCTGTTTGTGACCTGTGTGTATACACCCTCTTCACGACTCATGAGTCTGTTGTCCTGGCTTTCCGGAGAGAGGAATGCCGTCTTCCCCGGGGATCGTGTCAGCATGCCTGTGATGCCTCCGCACAAGCCATCCTGCACTTGCCCTCTTCCTCTCTGTCTGCCTCTTCTCTTCGGGCTCCGCCCCTGCCCTGCACGCACTGAATGCCTTTCCCTATATCTGTGGCCAGTTAATTTGTGATGATAGAGAGCAAGGACTTTGGAGGGCAAACATACATTTGAATCCCAGGTCTGCCCCTCACTCGGTACTTTAGCCAAAAGGAAAGTGAATACAGGGGAAGTGGCGATGTAGGAAACAAGAACGGACATAGACGTAGGTAAAATATGTCAGCACCGTTAACTATGGATTACTTTATTTATTTATTTTTATTATTATGTTCAGTTAGCCAACATAGGGATTACTTTTATATGAGCCTTTTCTTTCAATTTAAAAAAGTAAAACCAAAGTTAGCTAACAATTAAAAAATTTAGCTGGGGCAAGAGGCACAGGGAGTGAAAGCATGCTAAGTGTTGTTCAGGACGCTAGAGGAGAGAGGTACTGAGAAGTGTGGTCTTTGTTAGGAAATGCATGATAAATTTCCAAGTGAGTACTCAATAAATGGGAATGCAATCTTGAATTTCCCAAAGCAGCCGAAGGGAAATAAATGATGATCACAGAAAAAAATTTTAAATCCAAAAGAAGGCAGGGAAAAAAGAACAAGGAGCAAAGAGACAATATGGTAAAAATAAGCCCAAATGTAAAAGTAATTACAATAAATAGAACTTGATTAATTCAATCTAGTAAAAGACAAATTATCACATTGGATTTTTTGTAAAAGATTTATGTATTATTTTTGGTGGGGGAGGGGCAGAGGGAGAGGGAGAGAGGGAATCTCAAGCAGACTCCCCACTGAGCACAGAAGCTGGCCCAGGGCTCAGTCCCACGACCCTGAGATCATGACCTGAGCTGGAATCAAGAGTCGGACGCTTAACCGACAGTACCACCCAGTCAAAATCCTCATTGGAATTTTTTTTTTTTTTTAAATCTAGCAGCAGTCTTCTTAGAGGAGCTGTTTCTGAAACAAAACCACATAGAAATTTTCCAAGTAAGGGAATGGAAATAAATAAACCAGGCAATCCTGTTCAAACAAAGCTACTATCTATGTTAACACTAGACAATGTAAAATTTAAGGCATAAAGCAATAGTAAGACTATAGACTGATACCACATAATAATGATAAAAAAAGATAAAGTTTAAATGCACCTAACTGCGCAACCTTGAAATCTGTAAAGCAAAAACTTATCAAGACAGATTTGACAAATCTTCAGTTATAATGGGAGATTTTTAACATAACACTTTTAGAAACCGGTAGACCAAGGAGGTAAAAAATTTGTAAGTGTATGAAAGATTTGAACCAAAAAGAATTGATGAACAATCTAATCTGTCTAAAAAGATATTCAGTACATGTAGACTATTTATGGAAATTAGCCATACATAAGTTCACAAAAGCTCAACAAATTTCTATGAATCTGTGTCATACAGACTGTGTCCTTTAACTGCAATAAAATTTAATTAGAAACCAATACTAGAAAGGTAGTTAAAAATACCCAAGCCCCTGTGTTTGGAGGCTGAAAAATAAATTTCTGAATAGCTCATGAATTAGAAGAGGAAATCACAATGAAAATCACAAAATATGTAGTTCTGAAAGACAATGAAAATAGTACAAATAAAAACTTGTGGCGTGGGTCTTGAACTCTATTTAGAGGGATATGGTGGTGAGTAAAACAAATGGGAGACTCTCTAATGAACTGGAGATGAGAGCACTATTAAAAAAGATGGAAAAAGACTATAAAATAAATGAAAGGATTAAAGAGACAAAAGAAGGAAAGGAAGATCTAATAAGTGATAAGGACCCTTTGGAAAAAGATCAGATTCCTTTTTTAAAAAACCAAATAGATTCATTATAAATTATTGATGATTTGAATCATTTAGCCACCAAATTCTAAATTTTTGGACACACATATTTATTTTTACATTGCCTCGGGAACCATTAGAATAATTATTAGAATATCCTAGTAGTATAATATAATCATTATGAGAATCAGAATTTTTAAAAATTTTGAACCCAAAAGTTATGCAAATGTCAGCCACTCTCATCAGACTAAAATGCTGACATTTGTAAAGCAAGAAGAAAAATCACACTCATGGGCCTCGGCCATTAAGAATTTTTTTTTAAGATTTTATTTGTATATTTGAGAGAGAACGAGAGAGAGAGAGCATCGGGGTGAAGGGCAGAGGGAGAGGGAGAAGCAGGCTCCCCTCTGAGCAGGGAGCCTGACACTACGTGGGGCTCGATCCCAGGACCCTGGGATCATGACCTGAGCCAAAGGCAGACGCTTAACTGACTGAGCCACCCAGGCGCCCCGAAGATTTTTCTGTGAACCTTAAATGCAGAATTCTAAAACTGTGCCAGAAGGTGAAATATTCACATTGTAGGTTTTGTATCTGTACGTAGCTGAGTACTTTATCTTTTAGCACCAAGAAATCTCGAGAATTAGTTTCAAGATAGAGCTTCTAATCACCTTTGTATCAGCCTTTTTAACTGGAGTCTTCATTCTGCAGATATGATTTACTTCCCAAGTAGAATATAAACAGATAAGAGGCTGCTTTTGTTTTTAATTCCTCCATGCTTTCAGAAGATAGAATATGATAAAGTTTGTAGTAGCTTCACAAAAATGTATTTACTTCGTTAGGTCCCAGAAAAAAAATATACACACATCCATATACCCACATGAACACACATATCCATAGAGACAGACTGCAGCAAGAGATCATCAAGTCTTCGCTATTTTTGCAGATAGGTCAGTTGGGAATATCAACTTCCTAAGAGTACCCAGTTGCTTACTTTAAAGCAATGATTAATAAGAATGGACAAGTTCAACAAAATGTCAGTGATAAATATAAGCACTCTTCATATCTGGCCTTGGCAAGTGCTACAGTTGAGTAAATGCAAGCCTTTAACAAAGTGGGAAAAAATCCAGTCTAACTTAAACTCAAGTGAAATTTTACTTTGATTTTGTTTCAAATAAGACATTCTTCTATAGATTTGTCCCTCCTTATTAGAACTTCATTAGAATTTCTACAAAGAAATAGCAACTCCTTATACTTATGTCTCTGTTAGCCCCTTTGTTTCTTATTACAGGAGTTGAGATGGGGCGGGCAATTTTTCTCATAGACACATAAGGAAATTCAGATGCAGAGTGGCATTTTGAGCTCTCTTTGGAACCAGATCCCAAACTTCTCAGCGTCTTGCCTGGGCCTCTTTCCATATTCCTGATCCTGCTGCAAGAATGTACAACCTAACTCTGCTTCTCTTTAGCATAAAGATGCATTGGAGAGCCATTGTTTCTTCACCTGCTTACTCTTTAACCCCTGGCAATTTGACTTTGTATTCCTTTTTTTTTTTTTAATTTTTTAATTTTTTTTTTATTATGTTCAGTTAGCCACTGTATAGTACATCATTAGTTTATGTTGTAATGTTCAACGATTCTTTAGTTGCGTGTAACACCCAGTGCTCATCACAACACGTGCCCTCCTTAATACCCATCACCGGGTTACCCCATCCCTCAACCCCTCTCCCCTCTGAAACCCTCAGCTTGTTTCCGGGGGTCCATAGTCCCTCATGGTTCATTTCCCTCTCTGATCCCTTAACTAAAACAGCTTCCTCAAAGTCACCAGTACTGTCCCAGTCATTAGGTTTCTGTCCTCAAATTCACCTCCAGAAATTTTATTTTGCTGGGCACCCCTTTCTTCTTGAAACTGTCTCCTCCTCTGGCTTTTTCCCTCTCGTTTTCTTGTTATAGGTAATATTTATAAATAAGCATCTCAGCACTGTTTTTAGATTGCCTCATTTCCTGATGCTTGCTGATTGTTTCAAATTATTTTTCTGTTTATCCAGTATTTCCTTAATAGTGGAGCTTTTTGCTATTTGTATTTTGTCTTCTCATTATACATTCTTCTTATAATGCATTCAGTTAATAGATTCAAGAAATATTTATTGAAAGCCCGTTACATACCAGATTCTGTTCTAACTGTTGGGGGTTTAGGCATTAAAAAAAAGCAGACTTTGTCTCCATTAAGATAATTACGGATTGTAGTTAAGTGCTACGAAGATGAGGGGAAGGTGTGAAAGGAGCAACTGTTTTGCAGTCTGTGGTTAAGGCAGAGGTGACATTTAAACTGAAACCTCTTGGATAAAACTGGTAAAAGCAAAAAGGCAAACGAAGCACCTTCTAGGCACTGGGAACAGGTGCAAAGACCCCAAGAAAACCAGAACCAGAAAGAACCAGCAAGGTGGGCCACTGGTAGCCAATCAGAGAGAGGTTAGAATAGGATTGAAAATGCAGGCAAAGTAAAACATCTAGACTAACATCTAAACATTTAGAGCAAAGTAAATTGTCTTCACTGAGTAGCTAGTTCATCGAAAGAATTAAAAGGTGGTATGGTAATTATAACAATAATGGTTAACAGTATGTGCCAGGTATTTTCCTAAGTATTGTCTCATTTAATAAGTAGAAATATTTTATGGCCTAGGTATTATTACTGTCTCTATATTATAGTTAAGGAAACTAAGTGGTGGAATTAGGACTAGAATGTAGGCATTCTGACTCTTAGCCCACAGCTATACTGCCTCTCAACAGAAACATGTCCTTAGCTATCAAGTGAGCATTTACTGACACACATGTACAAAAGACCCCAGAAAGGGTAATATACCAATCAAATCTCATCTTCACATCTGACCTCTCCTCTGAGCTTTGGCCTCATATTTCAAGTGACTTTTGGCCATCATGTCAAACTTGTACCTAAGATCAAATTCAGCATCTGACTTACTAATACTGCTCTTCCTCCTTTCTTCTCTATTGCTGTTAACAGCATTAATAGTCATGCAGGCTTTAAAAATTAAAACTCAAAACCGTCCTTGATTCCTTCCTTGATCTCCGCTCCCCTAATCCAGTCAGTTTCCAGTTGCTACTGATTCTGCCTGCAAAGGATCATCCATCCCCAGCTCTCCACTCAGGCTTCAGTAATTCCTCACCTGGGGCATTATCGGAGCCCCTAAGAGTTCTCGCCACTTCCTGTGTGTGTGTCTGTCTCACCACCAGTCAACCCAATAATCTATTCAACATTTGCCAGCAGACTGAACTTCCTGAAACATAACATGGTCAAAGTAATCCCTTGCTCAGTAACTTTTATGGGTCTTCACTGCCTAGGGAATCAAGTCCAAGCTCACTGGCCAGGCCCGAGCTCCTTCCATGATGTGACTTACATTTACCTTTCCATTCCCATTCCCACTGCTCAGACCCATTATTCAGACAGACTGAATTCTTGAACATTCTTTATTCCTGCCTTGTGCTTCATCTCCATGCCTTCATCACCTACATAGCACTAGGTACCTTGTCCTAAACCAATATGTTGAATTAATAAAGTAATTAAAAGACAAAAATTTACTCAAATAGCATATGGATAAAATTTTTGGTTGATTTTTTTTGTTTTTCCATCCACCCAGTCCACAATCAAATCTACCATATTTTCTAATATAATCTCATTAGCCACAAGATATAGAGTGGAAGCCAAGATGATGAATAAATAGCCCCTGTCTTCAAATATGCTATAATTTAATCAGAGAAACAAATATATGAATATCTAAGTATAGAAAAAACCAAACTAAAGATATATAGGTAGATCTGTCAATATATCTATCAACCTATCTTAATCACACTCTTACCAATTCCAAAGTCCAATGGTATTCCAAAGTATTATTCCAAATTACTCTACATGTAGAGTAATACATGTATTACTCTACACCTTGGCCATATTTTCCCTTTCCACACCCATGTAGAACCTTTATATTCACCCATCAGAAACAATGAAAACACTCTTATTGATTCTGTATATTTATTACACCATTCTATGGTTTTGGTATAAATATAGTATTTTCTCTAAACCCACTTAGGTAGAACCTTTGTGGTTCTTCCATTAGAAACAAAATGCCCTTGGGGCTCCTGGGTGGCACAGTCGGTTAAACATCCGACCCTTGGTTTCTGCCAGGTCTGATCTCAGGGTCCTGAGATCCTGCCCCATATGGGGCTCCAAGCTCAGTGGGGAGTCTATTTGAGTTCTTCTCTCCCTCTCCCTCTGCCCCTCCCTCCCTAAAATAAATAAATAAATCTTAAAAAGAAAGAAACAAAATTCCCTTGAAGATTCTGTATATTTATTGGGCACAACAGTATTTTTATAAATATAGAATGGTATAATACTTAACACAATATAGTATTATGGTACAGTACTAAATACAGTATTATGATACCATGTCCTCTACCCTTCTGGGCATTAACATTTTTATCAAGAATGTCTCAGCTGATGATAGGAGACAGCATATATAAAAGAATTTAGAACCTCCTTTATAAACATTAATTTTTCATTTAATGGGGAAAATATTTTCAAGAAAAACAGAAATCAGAAGTTTCATAAATCCTATCTTCTATTGCTACAAAACGTTGACTGGCTCTCCAGCTCCCAAAGGGCAAATCCCTTACCCCTTCCCTTACTTTGGCACCCAGAGGTTCTCCATGAGCTGACTGAAGCCTCACGTTCTAGCCCAGTCCCTGTTCCACTACCACCAACTCTCCAGTTTCAACAAGCTGGCTTACCCTTCATTCTCCCCCAGACATCCTTTACTTTTTGTTCATATACTTCCGTCTGTATGGAATGTTCTCCTTTTGGTTCAGTTTCTAAGCAGATTTTCCGGACGTTTCAGGCTCGGATCAAATCCCATCTTCCCATAAAGCCTCTTCTGCCCATCCCAGCATTAAGTGACCCCTGCTTCTCTTAACTTCTATAGCACCATACATTTGAAAACGAACCACACACAGCTTTGTGGCATTTTTTAATGTTGTTATCCACTGTTCTAGAAATCTTGTATTACTTTGCATGTCATCATATATCAAGCAAACAAATGGATGGATCTTTATGTCTTTATTATATTTACAAGCTCCTTGAGGGCAGGGATCAAACTTTATATTTCTTGGTATTCCCTAAAATAATACTTGGACAAGTGCCCTCCTCATAAGAAGTCTATAAATAATATCTGAATAGTATAGTCTTAAGGTAGAGGGGGCTTTTAGTTAAGAGAAGCTCTTTTTTTCCCCCTCCATGATGATTCTTTTCCTAATAACACGAGTTACTGCAGAATCCTGAAAAGAATGATTATACTAACCAGTGTACAATCAGTGGTATATTGAAGTATGGCTGATCTCCCAAACCTCATTAAAATCTAACCTTACTGTTCCAGTGAGCATAGTCTCAAATAAATAAATTTGTGAAATATAATACATTGAGTGATGAAAAGCTCTAATATCATCAATCTTTTGTACCATTAAAGATAGATCATCTACTGTGAGCAACAGGAACAACTTGAGTTACCATTTCCCTGTGGTAGGCTAGTCATCTCAAGCAAGACATTTCCCAGGAAATGACATTCTCCTTTGCTCCCACTCATTCGTTAAAGACCACAGGTAGAGTAGGTAGGTCTAAAGAGCACAGGATCATAACTATGATTTTTTAAAGCTGACATCTGCAAGGACAAAACTCAGCGTTTAATGTAACTAGTAAGGAAATGATGAGCTTCATGTTTAAAAATAAATTCAGATATGGAAAGTTGCATAAGCAGCTTAAGGGATAGTGAAACCAAGGTCAAGAATCAGTGATTAGGTAGATGCTTGGGGAAAGTGTTTAAAATTATCTCTCAAGGCACTGCTTTGATTCGGTGGGCGTGGAAGAGTCCTTGGAGGGTCTAGAAAAGAGGAAGGCTGTGGTCAAGATTCAGTTTGCTCACTCCTGGTACCAGCCATTGGCTTATATTAAGTCCTTTGTTTCCCTTCTCCGCTCCACACCCTTTCCTTCAATTAAGCAAGCTCCTTTTCTAAGCCCACTGTTTACGTCCTGCTCCTGATTTCACATTGCCTGTTAGACTCTCTCATATACCAGATAACCTCATTTCACTTCCCTGGTCAGCCTGTGTTTTCTTTCAGAAATCACCTTACATCTTAGTTCTTCCTGGAAACCTAGCTTGATTAGGCAGGTCAAGGTGAAGGTCATTCATATTCATAATAAAATGTAATCTCTCTACATATTGCTTAAGGCATAGCTGTAAGAGGCAGTAACCCTAAAACATGTAGATATACATGTCTAGACACTTGAAAATATGTGAGCTTTTGAGCCTAGTTGTTTATTTAATATTTCTTGAGAGCCCAGCATTAATTTAAAGGTATTGTGAAATAATCATTTAAAATTCTAATAAATGAACGGAAAAGGAGCAGTGAAGGAAATGAAACATAAAATGAAATGAGAAAAGAGAAAAAAGTCTAACTTCTCTGTGAGCAGTTCAACTGTTCATTATTCATGCAACAAATGATTTTTTAAAGTTTTTATTTAAATTCCAGTTAACATACAGTGTAATATTAGTTTCAGATATACAATATAGTGATTCAACAACTCCATAGAACACCTGATGCTCATCACAAGTACACTTCTTCATCCCCATCACCTATTTCACCCGTCTCCCCACCGACCTCCTCTCTGACAACCAGCAGTTTGTTCCGTGGTTAAGAGTCTGTTTCTTGGTTTGCCTCTCTTTCTTTCCTCTATGATTATTTGTTTTGTTTCTTAAATTCCACATATGAGTGAAATCATATGGTATTTGTCTTTCTCTGACTGATTTATTTCGCTTAGCATAATACCCTCTAGTTCCATCCGCGTCGCATGCAACAAATTATTATTAATTATTCATGCAACAAATATTTATTAGATAGCTGTTCTATGTCAAGCACGGTGCTAGGCACTGGGGAAACAGTACCCACCTATAAAACTCAGAGATTGTTAAATAGCAATATAAAATATTCAGTAAGAAATAGTTTGGAGAAGTAATCAGAGACTGAAGAGAGACTGATAAGAAAGAGTGGTCAAAGCCAAGTGTCTGTCCGTAGATGATATATCTGAAAGGATCCTACCCAGTGAACAAAATGTGGTTGTGAACGCCACCTAAGGAGCATTCTGAAGATGAAAGTGAAATGATCAAGGTCAGGGAGTTTATTAAATGAAGACCCTTTCAAAAAAACATTCAGGTGGGGTAACTATGGGTGTATTTGGAGGAGGCCAGATGATAGCATATTCACGGCACAGGGAGAGAAGGGGAATTTGTATTCATGAAAGGATTTAACAAAGAGTTAACAGGAAAGAAAAAGACTTTTAAAAACAACTGCCAAGCCCCTTTAAAATTCAAACCTTTTTTTTTTTTTTTTTTTTGCCCCAACAACAACAAAAAAAGACTTTCCAAAGGAAATGGTGGAAGAAACCCCATTGCTTGAGACATTAAAAACCAGATGGTCCAAAGCCCCAGAAAATATTCACGCGGGATCAATCCTTCACTGGGCGAAAGCAAAGGGACCAGTGCAACTTGTGCTTTGAATCTCTAGCTTAGCAGTGCTCTGAAAATAAAGATTTACATTTCCTTGGACTTATCCTTATTCTTGCCCCCCTTTGTGGTCCCACAGCATTCTGTGTTGACCTCTATTAGAGCTGGCCACACAGGAATTGCCTGTTTACTTGGGTGTCTCTCTCTTCTCCTTGCTCCAAGTACTGTGAGCTTAGCAGGTTTTCTCCCTGCCCCTGCAGGCGTGCTGTGTGCCCTGGGTTCTGGAAATGGTCCTGCACAATGCTTTTGCATTTGCTTCTGCCAGAGCCCCAGGAGTTTCACAATTTTTATGTTAAATTTCTTGGCTTGGGAAAAACACACTTGAGGATAGTATAAATTTGGATCTCACATTGTACAGGCCTGGGGTTTTGATTTCTCACAGGAAACCCTTACCCTCCTCCTCTGACCACCACCATCCAGAGCCCTAGAAAGACAAAAAGCTTCCTTGTGGTTTCCCTGGGTTGGTGGGGGTCTTACTTCCAGCTCTCTGCTTTTCATGGGCCCAAGGCCATGTCTCCTGTATCTGTGAAGATGGTAAAACTCCAGCCTCAACCCCACCCTACAAATGGTCATTATTCCCCTTTGAGCAAGTGGGGAGAGACAGGTCTGTCTCAGCTTGGTTGACCATATTGCTAGAGGCTGAATTCCTAGTCATAAGTAATTAGTAACTGCAGATACACAACATAGAGACTTAGCTTAATTATAAGTCCTTAATTCATATACTTTAATTCAGTAAAATAAACAAAAACTTGAGCATATACTAGGCAGATGTGAGGTGTCTAATATTTTTCTCCTGAGCACTGATGGGCTTTATACTCTATTAATTGCTTCTTGATAAAGAAAACAATTTTTGTTAAATCTGTGATAGAAGAGATCTTAAATGGCTGCTGATTACTACTTAGACAAAAAGTGACATTTGTATATGCAAAGAATTACTCAAAAGTTATATCAACATAGAGACCCATCCAAATCCAAATGTATGCTCTGGTTTTATAAGTGAAGAATAATATGTGTTTATATTTGAGGTTATGTCAGATGAGGTTAATGTGGTTACATGAGACTATATCTTAAAAATGGGGTTGCCATTCCAATCAAATGAAGTTCTTCTAATTTAAATAACATATTTTGTTCCCTATGCTGATCAATCATTTTCTATCCCAGAAAGTCAAACCAGTTTTTGCACTATTGATTTGCAAAACTTACGTGGCATAAACATTATGTGACAGAAGTTGTTTGTTATTAAGAGAGAGAATATCATCTCCAAGAAACTTGTCATCTGGAAATAGGAAAAATCACACAAAGTAATTTTATTTGTATCATGGCTTTTTCACTGTTGGCTACATTTGTGACAGCCGATTTCATATTAAATATGAACAGTATTTTGTTTATGCTTGAATGTGATCCAGTAGGAAGTAGATTTTACTCAGAATCTTCCTGGTTAGAAAGCGTATTGTTCCAGTTTAATGATACACTTGCAGGCCAGTTATGAAGAACATTTTATGTAGGTAAGGCAATTAGGCTACCACTTGGGTGTGGTAGAATTTGAGGCTTTACTTTACCTTTTGGTCTTACCATGTTATTGTTTTTGGAGGTCAGAAGTCGTAAAATACTGGGAATTTCATTTGGTTTATACTAATTGAAACAGCTACAGCTTCTAGGAGATCATGGATATTAACATACATTGTACGATTATAATGAATGAGCTATGGAAACAGTTCATCTGTTGGATTTTTGATATAGGAAGCAAGCTAGAGTTTGTATTTTTCATTTTTAAGAAGACTAATACAATAAAAAGCATTGATACATTTGTGTTTCTTGTACTAGTAGAAGTTTTACTAGTAAATTTGTATGTAATTTTGGTGACATCTACTTAAAAAAAGCCTAACTGAATTGTGTTGAATCTTTTGGGTTAGTGAAGTGTGTCTGTGATTTGTATTGTTTTGATACTACTTTTCAGTATATGAAAATACCCAGGAGACAGGCTCCCGCTGCATTTCTGGTCACTGTGTCATCAGTGCTATGAGTGTATGTTGTCAGTTGTTTAAACATCGTGAAATCCACTGTGGGCTGGCAAGAAGCATCTGGGAGCCAGACTTTTCCTGTGGACACACGCCAAGTAGTATATTATATTTCCTCATGAAAGTGAACTATATTGAGATCATTTTTCTTTTAGAGTTTTTTAATCCAGGGAATTATTTTCTAAAGCTAAGTAAGGATCATAGAGGCTAAAATTGTTTATAATCTGAATTCCAGAGTAGCTGGTTGATAACTATTTTTTTTTTAGCTAGAGTAGGTGTAAATAAGTCATGCAGTTAAACCACTTCAGGTAGCTAACAGTGTTCTCCTAATTAGGCTGTTCAGGAAAGTTCATATGTCATTTCACGTATTCTCTTTAAATCCATGATTTGCTCTAAGTAAAGGCAATAAACATTGGATGACCCTTAAATAAGTACTAGAATTGGACAGGTCATTAAATTTACATGTTTGATTGCATGATTTAATTAGGTAGAAATAAACCCTAAATTGTATTTCAATATACACAATTACAGCACAACCTTTTATTCTAACTAAAAATGCCAGGAAAAGTTTGTAAGACGTCATATTTAATCACAGTTGTGATTCTGGGATGGGAAAACAAGAATGCTTTGTCGTACTGGAAAATAAGCTGGGGGTTAGTTTGAGAGCACTGACACTGTGTAGACTAGAGGTCCCTGAGGAGGCAAGGATTTGTCTTTCCAGAACGGATACATTTACTCCATGTGTTACTGTGGGCCACTGTTGGGTGAGACCTTAAGAAAGTATGACCAGGTTTGCCTGCCATGTACATTAAAAATACCCGGGCCCTTTTACATGAGAGCAGACATTTTGTTTGTGTTGGCCTTGTTTCTGGAATCCAAGTAAAAGACACTTTGCAAATGAGAGTTCAGTTTCTCCCTTTAGGGAGACAAAACTGAGCAAGTGTAGCTCCTCACCTCCCCTTTTTTTTCTTATGTAATAAGCTTCAGGCGTGCAGCTTTATAATTCACAGTACAAAGTGATCACCGCTACAAGTCTAGTTACCATCCACCATGATATAGTGGACCTCCTTCCCCTTGGTAACCACTAGTCTATTCCCTGTATCTATGAGTTTGTTTTGTTTTATTTTCTTTGTTCGTTTTTTTTTTTTTTAAGATTTTATTTATTTATTTGAGAGAGAGCAGAAGCAGAGGGAGCAGCAGGGGGAGGAGAAGCAGACTCCATGCTGAGTAGGGAGCCTGATGCAGGACTTGATCCCAGGACACAGGGATCATGACCTGAGTCGAAGGCAGATGCTTAACTGACTGAGCCACCCAGGCACCCCCGTTTTTTGTTGTTTTTTAAAGATTCCACGTATAAGCGAAATTATATGGCATTTGTCTTTCCCTGTGTGACTCATTTCACTTACATTATACCTTCAAGGTCCATCCATGTTGTGACAAATGCAAGATTTTATTCTCTTTTGTGGCTGAGTAGTATTCCGTTGTAAACAAACAGAACACCTCTTCCTTGTCCATTCATGTATCCATGGACACTTTGGACTCTTGGGTTTTTCCATATCTTGGCTATTGTAAATAATGCTGCAGTGAACATTGGGGTGCATGTAACTTTTTGAATTAGTGTTTTTGTATTCTTTGGATAAATACCCAGAAGTGGAATAGCTGGGTCTTATAGTAGTTCTGTAAGTAGGCTGTTTTTTTTTTAAAGATTTTATTTATTTATTTGAGAGAGAATGAGATAGAGAGAGCATGAGAGGGGGGAGGGTCAGAGGGAGAAGCAGACTCCCTGCTGAACAGGGAGCCCGATACGGGACTCGATCCTATCATGGCCTGAGCCGAAGGCAGTCGCTTAACCAACTGAGCCACCCAGGCACCCCGTAGGCTGTTTTTTCTTAGCTCAAATTTTTATTCTTATGTACTTCAAAGAACATCAGGTATTATTTTGCGGGAGTGAGCACCAAGACCTCCGTCCAATGAGCTCTGTGGCCTACCCTCCCCTTCTTCCCCCTGTAGCTTCTATCTTGCTCCTTTTGGCAGCTCCTCTCTACAGAAATAAACTAGTTCTGCAGGATCTTACATTTTCTAGACACTGTAACGTTTTATCATAAATGTGTGTGTCAAAAAATACCTCTTAACTTAGAATTGAAACTGCCATAAAAACATAATTTTGAAAGTCCATGCACAGCCCCTCCTAGGTACATGGAAATTTTTATTTCAAGAGTGCCATTCTTTTGTATTATGTAAAGTGCTTTAATTTGCTGCATTTTTCATGTCCCCCTGCAGTCAAATCTGGTGAGAAACTATAGCTATCTCATTCAGGATTAATCAATCTTCTTCGGCTCCTGGCTAGGACGGAAGCTGCTCTCGGCTCTGCTTGCTTCGGGGGCTTGGCCTTCCTCTGTTTCTTCATCATATTCAGCCTCTGAGAGGGAGAGGTGATGGGAGATGATTTTTCCATTTGTAAGCTGCCTTCCAACAGAAAGAAAAATGGAGGGGGCAAATGCCAAGCTTTTCACTTTCGGTGGCCATTACAAACATGACTCTTCTCCTGTTGTTTAGCAGGGTACACTATTTTTCAAGGGAGCTATTTTTTTTATGCTGTCAGAGTTAGCCAAGTTATTTTGTCATTGAAGAGTGTTTAAGAAAAAAATATATGTCAATATGACATCATGAATGTTAACTTTCTCATAAGTTACATGTTATGGCAATAGGTTCAAGTGCTGTTTAATTAATTAACAAACACAAGAACAAGTGATCTGTGCAAGGTCTTACATCAAAAGGGAAGAAAAAGCACAGTGCTTCAGAACTTGGGTTGAGGCAGACTGCCTGGATTCAAATTCTGACGCTGCTTCTTAGTGCTGAGCAAGTTGGTTAAATGTTTCTATGCCTCCATTTCTTCATCTGCAAAATGGGACTAAGAGCAATACCTTCCTCAGAGGGTTTTGAGGATTGAATGACATTTATGCATGTAGCGGCTAGTGTGGTGCTTGGTATGTAGACAGTCCTCAGGTTGCTGTTATAATCACTTGATTGTAAATCTTCACCACACTGGGCATTATATTGGCCACTTTACCTCATTTTATTCTCACAGTAATTCTCTCAAGTAAATTTTGTATTTCTGTTTTCCAGATTGAGAGAACTGAAGTTCAGAGAGTTTAATTAGTTTGCTAAATTTGTCAAGCTAGCAAAAGAGAGTAATGAACTTCTGGAATACAAATTTTATTTGCATTTCTATAGTTCGATTATATCTTTTGGGGTTGATATGGGACTGATTTCTGCATGACTAATTTCATTATAATTAATTTAACACTAGAATTATTTAGTGAGGTGTGCCTATATTTTGAAATTTAAAAGGCAAGTAACATTGGAAGATACAATGTTCTAATTAACTTATATTCAAATTATGATAGAACACATAAACCATTGAACTCCTATGTAAAAGAAAGGCTCAGAAGGTATGCCTCTATGTCAGTGGTTCTCAAAATGTGGCCCCAGGACCAGCAGCACAGGCTGAAACTTTTTAGAATTGCACATGTCAAATCTACTGAACCCGAAACGCTATGGGTGGGTCCCCAGCAAACCTGGGTTTTAATAAGCCCTCTGAAGTTTGAAAACCACTTCTCTAGGTGAATAGCACACCATGGTGGGATGCCAGAGATATTGATGTAGTTCATAATATCTAGTCCCAAACTGGAAGTTACATATCACAGAGGGAGCATGTGATGGTAATAGAAAAATACAAGTGGGGCTGTTATTTGATAATTGCCCTATAAATATTAAATATTCAAGACTGTGTGCTCAATCTCTTCCATTCCTTGGATTTAGGGCTTCTAAGCAGGTGGTAACTATTACTTGCAAGCTCAGCCAATTGAGCACAAAGCACTGAGAGACCAAGGATGACTTTCTGCTCATCCTCAGCTGCTTGTGCCTGGGACACACAGAGCCAGGGATCTGGAGGGTTAGGGTTTTTCAGTGTTTAGCAACGAGTAATCTTCAACTAAGAGGAGCTCACAGTGAGAACATAGAGAGGAAGGAAAAGCATGAAGCAGTCATTACCACTGCATCTTGTTCCTTCTTTAGGGAGACTTTTAAACATGGAGTAGCAGACGAAACAATGGAGGCCAAAGGATATAGGAAGTAAATAGGGAAACTGCTGCCGTCTCCAGATTTAACTGTGGAAAAAATTAGACAAAAGCAGTTGTCATCTTAGAATCCATCATAGCCAATGAGGAAAAAACTGGCCATCAGCCAGACGTATTTGCCTAGACTTTAGCAAGGCAGATTCCAGAAAATTCCAAGAAAGAATAGGTACAAATGCATGGTATTAAAGACAAGTATTTTAAAATAGCATTTAATGAGAAATGATTGCAGTGAGGAAAAGGTGGGGGGGAGAAACAAAACTCTATCAGTGTCTTTGTGCTATAATCTGTCCAACTAATGCAATTTTACAGGGTTATATACCAAGCACTGAAGTGGCCAAATAACCAAGGAAAACATGAAAAGAGCTGAAATTTGTAAATTATGCTAGGTGTAACAAAAGGTGTATAATTGCCCTGTGTTTTTGAAATTTATTTGGGGCAGTAATTTCCAAGAAAACAATCAGTTTCTATTTTATTTGCTCCTTTTCTGCCAAGAATTATCCTCCATTTGATAAGATTGATGGCAGGTAACAGAAGCTAAGGACAGGCAAAGAGATTCTAATAGAATACCCAGCTAACCAAAATCCATTTGATTTTCATTCATCAAACATTCATGGAAAACATCAAAAGGGAAGAAAAAGCACAGTGCTTCAGAACTTGGGTTCTGGAGGCAGACTGCCTGGATTCAAATTCTGATGCTGATCGAGTTTGTTCCAGCTCCTCTGTTAGGCCTGGTGGGGGAGTGCACACTCGGAAGAAAAGCAGACAGGTAGACAAATATTTGCAGTGCTCTATGAGAGCAGTGATAATGGAGGCCTGTACCAAGGCTGGGAGATCACAAAGGGGGAATGCCCAGCTGCCTGGAGGAGTTTGGGGAAAGCACCCTAAATTCGGGGACATTTAAGCCATGTCTTAAAGATGAGTAGGAGTTAAGTTTGCCTTCTGGCTTACGTAAGACTACATCACAAGACAAGTTGTAAATGAAGTAATTGAACTACTGTCACTGATTTTGAAGGAAACATGCAGGAAAAGAGAGATGCTAGAAGTATGGAGTCTAGCAATTAAATAGTGAACTCTTCAAAAAAGAGTAGAAAGTTGCAGTAGATCTTAAGTTGGGTTTCCTGGAACAAACTCTGAGACGGTTGCATGTAGAAGACTTATTGGCAAGTATCTTGGGAGATACCCTAGTATGAAAGCGAAGAAGGCAGAATTGGACGGGAGAAGCTGACCCACAATGCAGCTGTGAGTGAGGCCTCAGCCGAACTCTTGGGGAGCTCTGGGTCTGGGATGATTCTTCAAGGTTGTTAAGGCAAAGGGGCATGTCTTTATGTCCCCATACCAGCTAATCAGTGGCTCCTGGCTCTTCTGGGAGGGGTGTAATCTTGAGAGAGGCAGTTCTCTGTAGCTGAGGACAGTTCCTAGTGAGGGACACAGCTGTGAGCCAGCAGCAGTCTGGGTCCCAGTAACTGGAGGATGGTTGTGTTGGCAGATAAAGAGTGCATCTAGGAGGAGCACCACATTATCCATGACAGATGGATTCTGCAAACGGTAGACAGTTTAGGAACTTTGAAGTGGACTCTAAAATAAGGCATCAAAGAGAGTCTTCTTTGCCATCTAGAAGATGAAATAATGATCACTAGAACCCATCCTGTGTTCAGGGAAATGACAGACCTATAACTAGACTTAAGTGAGGCATTTGGCCAGGATTCTCATGAAATCTTTATGGGTATAAACACTATTGGATAACTGACTATATAGCACCAAGGGATGCTGATTAATTAATTTTGTGAATGCTTTAGCGCTTCTCAGTATTGTCGTACCATCATATTCATCAATGCCTAGATGAAGATATACAGGCTGTGTTCTCAATAGACTGAAATTATGGATCAAATCTAACAAGATGACATATAATAGGATATCCCATTTGCTCCAAAAATCTAGTTGCACAGGTATGAGAAAGGAAAGACTTGGCTTCACTGCAAATGGGAAAAACATATAGGGATTTTGGTTAACAGCTCAATATGACTCAACAGTATAATGAGATTCAGTCCTGAGATTGTGTGCTTTGGGAAAATAAAATAATTGTTAAATACTGTTCTGGGTTAGCAGGCTATCAATTTTTTCATGTTGTCGGTCAACAATGTTTAGATATTTCACTGAAAATGATCTTGCCATTTGCAACAACATGGATGGATCTAGAAGGTATATGATGCTAAATGAAATAAATCAGAGAAAGACAGATACCATATGATTTCACTTATAGATGGAATTTAAGAAACAAAACAAATGAACAAAGGAGAAAAAAAAAGCAAGAGAGAGAGGCAAACCAAGAAACAGACTCTTAACTTTAGAGAACAAACTGATGGTTACCAGAGGGCAGGTGGGTGGGGGATGGGTTAAATAGGTGGTGGGGATTAAGGAGGACACTTGTGGTGAGCTCGGGCATTGTATGGAAGGGTTGAATCATTATATTGTACACCTGAAACTAATATTACACTGTATATTAACTGGAATTTGAATAATAACTTAAAAAAGAAAACATAGGGCAGTTTTCCCGAACCTTTTTGGTCTCAGGAGCCCTTTACAATTTTAAAAATTACTGAGGAACCCACAGAGCTTTATTTATGTGGATTATGTCTCTCAGTATTTACTATGTTAGAAATTAAAACTGAGAAATACAAAAAATGTTTTTTTTAAAGATTTTATTTATTTATTTGAGAGAGAGAGAATGAGAGATAGAGAGCAAGAGAGGGAAGAAGGTCAGAGGGAGAAAGAGACTCCCTGCCGAGGAGGGAGCCCGATGTGGGACTCGATCCCTGGACTCCAGGATCATGACCTGAGCCGAAGGCAGTTGCTTAACCAACTGAGCCACCCAGGCGCCCGAAATATAAAAAATGTTTATTAATGAATTTAAAAATCACAATGATAAACCCATTACATGTGAGCATAAAATATTTTTAGGAAAAATTGCTATATTTCCCCCAAGATATCAGTGAAAAGAGAGGCATGGTTTACATTTTGGCAGATCGCCTGAATGTCTATTTTAATAGAATACATTTAGACTCTCAAGTCTGCGTCTTCATTCACTCTGTTGTGATAAGTTGTTTTGGCGTAAGTACAGTCAGCATATGGAGAAACCCAGCCTCATACAGCTCTCCAGTAGGAAATCGGAAGTGTTTTAATAGTCCTAGGAGGTTGTAGATACTCTTCTTTGATACTGTACTCAAACTGGAGGAGTAGTAGTTAAATGTTAGTTGCAAGCTGGAATCCAAAACGGTATCAATGAACTTTCCATTCTTTGTTACATTAAAATTCATGGGTCTGATCTGTCTTGTACTTTGAATGGATCTCTTACCATGCATGTTTTTATAACATCGTGCCTTGACCATTTGGAAAATATTGGTTCACTGCATTATGCAGAACTTCCAAATATTGGCAAAAATTGGCAAAATTAAAAAACTACATTCATTAATATCACTACCAATCTCATTAGAAAAGTCTTTAAATACTGGGGAGCAGTCAAGCTCACAGTGGCAGGTCTAAGTTTCTAAAATTCTGATTTTTGCTTGAAAGCTTAAATTTTATCATGGCAACAAACACCAGTTGTTTTCTTTGAAACAACAAGCTCACTTAGGAAATATCTGCCACATTCCCAAGTCTGAGTAACCATAGTTTGTCATTCATTCTTTCAAGTCAAAATGGTATTCCATGAAAAAAAGCAACTAGTTCAGCTTGCTGCTCAGTCTCTTGCACATCTGGAAATGCAGAAGTGTGCTTAATGCACTCTTCTGATTTTGTCACACAGAGTATTAAAAAGACATGTTCTCGGGGTTGATATTACATGAAAATAATAATGTGTACGGCTTCATCATGGACATTCATAGGTGAAACTGGCTTGTTTGTTTTTAATGCTCGTGCAAGGCAGTGAAGAAGACAGTGACAGTTTGGTGCCCCTGCAGTGATTTATGCTGAGGTGTCAGCAGTTTCCCCATTATTGCTTTGCAAAATCGTGCCGATGTTAACATGATGAAAAAGGCAAATGTCTTCATTTTATTATGAAAATAGTTTTGACCTCATAGACTCTCCGCCTCCCAGAAGAGCCTTGAAACCACTGTTGCTACAAGGGATATGGAACCAATAAGTCTAATGGGTGGTGGTTCCTCTTACGTCCCTGTGCTTTTTTTCCCCTAGATTCTTGAAAAGGGGAGGGTAAGGTGCAATGCACAGGAAGAAGATGAGTGTATTTGCATAAGGAAGCAGGACGCAGCGCAAAGCCTGTGACAAATGAGCTCTGCATTCGTCTGTCTGCTTTTTTCCTAAGGTTAGAACAGACAGTTATAGATCCTTACAAAACAGCCAAGTTACAATGAAATGATCTTAACACCACCCTATTTATCATTAGATAGTATTTTTTTCACAGAATAAAATTTAAGCCAAAATCTAAGTTGAGATGAAATAGTTTACTTTCTAAAAAGAGATTCAAATCAGGTTATAATAAAATGCAAATACATTTGGATAAGAAACATGCGGGGGATAATGAAATATGTATATATTTGGATATTCTTATTAAAAATGAGAATGAAGAAAAACCAGAAACTGAGTGCAGGTGGTCTAGGAGAAGATGTTTAATAGTGTTAATAGTGGTTATGGATAAGTCCTGGATGATTTAAAAATATGTATATATTTTTGCTTATCTCTATTGTCTGACTTCCAGCAATGAACAGATACTGCTTTTGTAGCAAGAATAGTAAAAAAAGGTTTATTTCAATTAAAAAACAACTGTTATGAACAGCAAACTATAATTGTGCCAGCAATCCAGAGCCAGATTGAGGTTATCGTAACTGAGAAATAATTTGACATTTCCTGGGTTGAAAGAATTTTAATATTGCAGGTTTTATTATAAATGTTAATTAAAAAGCTAAGAGTTTGAACTTTATAGAGTAGTTAGGAGAATTTTATATTATGGCGTATGTGAATATAATATAGTGGGACAAGGAAGAGCCCCATTTCATTGTTTCCTCATGTCTAGCACCCTCTGGGAGTAGGATCATTTCCTGACTCACAGTCACTTCTGACTGACAGAATCTGGCCTATTAAAACGTTTTTTAACCTGTGTGCTTTCTTTGCTTGCCGTCATTGCCTGTGGATGACCAAGTCTGTGTAAGATTGCTTCTGAATAGAGAAGTACCTCGGGAGCAGCAGAGACTTTTCCAGAAATGTCTGCAGTGCATGTTGCATAAAAGGCAGGGCAGAGAGAGAGAGGAGCAGAGTGCCATTTGCATGACCTTGGTCCAGTCATTCGGCACCCCGAGTCTGGTTCCCTGTTAATGAAAGAAGGAAGTTGAACTAGATTCTATCTAAGGTTTCTTTCCTGAAGATTTTCTCCAGATTCTGCCAAATGGGATTCTTGCTTGAATTTGAGGGTTTTTTTTTCCCCAACATCCCAACCACGATGTTAGCAAGTTGAATGTCTGTGACAATTTATTATTTTTGCATTTTCAGATTTGCGTATAAATCATTAACTTTAATATAGTACAGAAATGTACTATAATCTTCATGGTTTTTATTTTTGCTTTTGAAGTGCAATGATAATCTTTTCCTATCAAACCCTGGAAGAATAAAATGTCAAGGTTGAAAATTAGATCATATGATTGAATAACTTATTGCTTATTTTGGTTGCCTTTGATATCATAGTAACCTTCTGGGTTGCCAAATTCATAAGTGTATGCAAAACACCTAGCTCCTAAGGTAATGACCTAGCTACTGCATGCCAATTGTGCCTTTTTTTTCCCCCCTAAAAAATCTGATTATGTCATTGTCCTGCCCAAATCCCGTTCAGAGTGCTATGGGGTAGACATTATTCTTTGTACTTGACAGAGATGAGAATTACAGTTTCAAGGTAGGAGAACTTTAACAGTAGGCCCCAGTTTGCCTCAATTTCCAGAATAGTAAACATGACTCTAAATATACCATTTCAGTTGTCTTTATCTTTCTGTTCCTCTTAAAGTTTATATCATACTAAAAGGCACATGCTTCTGTCTTTAAAACGATACATCCTTTATTGCTATAAAATATATGTCAGTCTATTAAATAGAAAAATCCTTTAGAAGGTCATATTTTAACTTACCAGTGGTCCAGGATTTATAGGCCCCTGAGGAACTCACTTTCCCACATTGTCTTGGTTTGAATTCCCTTGCCCACACCGCTTCGACTCTTCCACTTGTCTCACCCCTACTGCCAGCTTCGGGGCTTGCCCCAGGGCCTGAGTGAGAAGAGGGGCTGAGGTGCCCTTTGTGTGAATCCTCCCTGCGTTTCTGCCTCCTTTACACCATACTGCTGGGTCTGGCCACAGGGGTCTTCCTTTCCCTATCACGTCTGTCCCGTCTTCTCCCAACCGGGGACATCTTGCTTGCAACACTGTGGTGCCCAAACCCTTGGAGAAATGTGCAGGATTGTCTGTCGTTCTGGAATGCAGGTGAACTTCTTTCGGGGGAACTTCTTTGTAAAAAGACTTCCGTAACTGTCGACATTGAAATCGTTATTGAAATACAACGAGAAAGAAAAGCCGGCTGGCCTAGAAAGAATGATGAAATACTATTTCATAATAAGATAAATGAAATATTTTTTGAAATAACTGAAATATTTCAATTATGAGTTGCATTAGAGACCTTTACAGAATACCGAGTACTGTGCGCTGCCTTCCGGGCACTGGAGGGTGTGGACAAGAGAGGTGGGGAAGGGGAGCGGGGCAACAGAAAGGAGATGTGTGTTGGGGGCTTTCCAACTTGAAATTCTGTTTCTAAATCATCACTGCAAGGATTGCTTACCTTAAGGTGTCCTTCGCAGACAATGCAATGGTAGAATAGAATTTGCCCACTTTTGTGAAAATGTTTTCCAAGTCCACAAACAGCCAATATTCAAATGAAATTTTAGAAAACAATCCATCTGTAAACTGAAGAGACGGTAGAGAGAAGCCGCCCATGCTGGAGTTTCAATCCCTGTTCTAATTGCTTGTGTGGACCTGGGCAAGTTCTTCAAGCTCTGTAAGTTTCATTTCTGTGTCCATAAAATGATGGTCAAAGTACCTGTTCTTACCTCATAGAATTGTTATGAGGATTTAGTTACCTAATGGATATAAATGCATACAGCATGAACATTTAAGCAATAAATACTAACTTTTTCGTGAGACAAACATACAGTCTTGTAATCCAATGAAGTCAGGGCAGGTAGAGATCTACACTCAATCTTTATTTCAGAGCATAGCTTTTGATTCTGTGTTTTATGTCTCTTAAAATACATTGTAATTCAGCAGAGCTGTTTTCTGAAGGTACTTAGAAAGGTAATCATTGTGTGTGAGTGAAAGATTTTCTCATGTTGTCCTCTTCTCCCTGGAAGACGTGATAAGATCAGTTTCCAGACGCTCCGCAATTGTCACACACCCTGTTTTGATGCTTTTTCAAGCAATGTCAGCTGTACGTGTCATTTGCTTATCACTTTTCTCTTTGGGTTATTTTGTCCTTAAACAAAGAACATTAGTAAGCAAGAAATAGCCATTTTGTAAAAACTGCATAGCTAGACAGATTTGTGATCCTTATTAGGGTAATAATCCATCTGTTATGGAACTGGATCAATTTGTAAATTAAATTGATTAATCTAGCAGGGGGAAAAAAAAGAAAAGGTCTTGACTTTTCCCACATAAGCATTTCCTCAAATGTAGTCATCCTAAAAAGATTTGGGAAGACTCAGTTCTCTGCTAGTCCTTCTTTCTCTGCTCGACTCAGAAGGAAGACCAAACATCTTCTGAAAACGGGAGAGTGGAGTTCAGCTTTTGGATTCCACGGGATCTGATTATTCCTGGAACTTCCATATTTTTGAGCTGGTATAATGTTAAAACCTTCTGATGACTGCCAGAATATTTCTAATACTGATTAGTTTGGTAAATGTATGACTGTGTTTGAATTATCTTCTGCAGTTCGTTTACTGTTATTTTCATCTTGTCTGATCAACAAAATCTTCTGATGATTCTTCTAACAATGTGTGATTGGAATAATAACTTCACATGTTGAAGAGTTTTGTGCTGCAGCTGAGAGGCATGTAAATACAAGCTGCTTATTTGCAAGAAGCTTCCAGATTTGCAATATGATTGCTATGGAAACCACATAATGAAAACCTTATAACCATCTGTGTGGTTTGATGGATTTTACCGCATAGCTGAGCTGTTTTTGTTTACTGTTATTAAAATGTTGAATGGAATATATTAACCCACAAACACTGACTATTTGAGGTATTAATTAGTATTGTATAATGACATCGTGACTCAACACCAAAATAAAGTATATTTAATAATAAACCTAAATAAAACATGTGTGTATATTTCTAATATATTGTGGAGATGATTATTGCCTAGAATTTTCATTTGTCCTTATATATTTTTTGAGTGGTGTGGAGAGTTTTTCTCTGTTAATAAATGGACATAGTAGGATTTATTTTCATGATTTTGAATCCATTTGTTCACTCCATATTTTTGAACATCTCCCTTGTACCAGACTATTCAAGATTCAGTCTGAGTTTTTCCCCCTAAGATTAAAACACACACACACACACACACACACACACCCCAAATTTGATTTTGTTTTCTTTTATATGGAAGCTATTTGTATTGTTAGCCCAAGATAAAATGAGTTGTTTGAATATTGTTAAGAAAAACTGATGTATGAAATACAGAAGGTTTTGACCTAAAAATAGGTTTGAAATGGAGAAAGGAAGTTTCTTTAATGAGCGTTTCCTCCTCTAAAATACTACTTGTTCAGCATCGCACATGGATTTCAGTTTGGATACTTCTCAGTAAATATTGATACTTAAGTAAACATTTTAATATCATTATTCTGGTAATTTAAGAATACATTGTGTACATTTATAGGCACTTAAATTTTAATAAAATAAGAATAAAGTCATAGTAATAAATTCTTCAAAGCTCATTGTTTACTTTGCCAAGAGTGGAGTTTTCCATTCAATTACTGTAATTTTTGTGATATCTTGACACTAACTTTGGGTGGTAAGTCTACATCCCATTGTGTCTTCTTGAGAGCCAAAATTAGTGCTCCCTAAATTGTTGTGGTCATGGCTTTTGATGTGAGGGCAAGCACCCTTCACTGTTTTTGAATTTACTCCTTACTGTCAGATTTGTGACCCAGTTGGAGGAGAGGGAGTGCTGGGGAAAGAGAAAGTGGGAAAAGTAAGGAAAGTTTTCTCCTCCTTTAAGAAAAATTAACCATCTGTAAAATAAGTAGGTTGGACCAAATGACTACTATAAATGTCCTTAAGAACTTTAAAATTTGTATGAAAACATCCTATTCACTCATACGTGATAACTGGTCCTTGTGGTTTGGCATAAGTGAGATAACTTGTTGAAGAGGAAAAAGACAGGATTTAGTATTAGGTTTTTATTAGGTCTTTCTGTATTAATTACTATTTGACCGAACCATATTAAATTGCCAACATTAGGGTCAACTTAATATGTATAAAGTACCAAATATTTCCAGCGGTTCCCTTTTTTGGAGCTTTCATTATTTTGTTTGAATTGAGTTACAGAAATTCAAAACAGTTCTATGTTGGTTTTATAAATACAGTAACTCTCAAGCTTGATTTAAATGTTGAATTTTATTAATCACCACTTCAAAACTTGCATGAGACTTCTAATTTTGCATCTGTACTCCTGACCTCTCTACCAATCTTTCCAGTTGCCTCCGGACATTTCCTCTGGGTTGCCCCACCAGTATATTAAATCTCTCACATCAGAGGGGCGCTGGGTGGCACAGTTGGTTAAGCTTCCGACTCTTGTTTTTGGCTCAGGTTAATGTCTCAGGGTTGTGGGATGGAGTCCTGCATTCGGCTCTGTGCTCAGCGGGGAGTCTGCTTGAGGTTCTCTTTCCTTCTCCCTCAGCCCCTCCCCCCATGTGTGCACTCTCTCTCTCAAATAAATAAATTTAAATCTCTCACATCAGGGGCGCCTGGGTGGCTCCGTCGTTAGGCGTCTGCCTTCGGCTCAGGTCATGATCCCAGGGTCCTGGGATGGAGCCCCGCATCCGGCTCTCTGCTCCACAGGAGGCCTGCTTCTCCCTCTCCCACTCCCCCTGCTTCTGTTCCTGCTCTTGCTGTCTTTCTCTCTGTCAAATAAATAAATAAAATCTTTAATAAATAAATAAATAAATCTCTCACATCAGAAACACAGCTCCTGTGTTCCCTCGGTACTATAGCTTATCTTGGCCATTCTTTTCTCAGGAATGATGTTCTCATTTTGCTGCTACCTAAGCTCAAAACTTGAGCCTTTCTCGATTGCTCTTCTTCCCTTAGCCCTCCACATCCAGGCAGGCACAAAGTTCATCAATTCTAGTTCCTTTCCCTCTTAGAACTGGCTCCTTTCCATTTCCTCTGCCCCTTCAGTTCAGGACTTCCTTCCCCTCTAGCCAGACTCTGAGTGGTCTCTCTCCTCACGCCCTCCTTCAGGCTATCTGGGACAATGAGATCAGATGACCATTCCTCAAGCATAGTTTTGGTCCTGCCCTTTCTCTGCTCGAACATCTTCTGGGGCTCTTACTGCCCACCAAATAAAAGGCTGAAGTCCATAGCTGGATGTTTATGGCCCTTCAACAGCTGGCCCAAACCACTAGCATTAGCTGCCATCCTGTTCTGCCTCTTTGAGTACTGCGTTCTTTAGCCAAATGGATACTATTGCACTTTTTCTTTTGCTTATGACTCTCCCTCTGTCTAGATATTTCCTCCCTCCCATTTCTCTCTGTTCAGATTTTCTCCACACCTCAGAGCCTTCATGGCGCTCCCCCTTGCGTGGTTTCCTCTCTGCCGTCCTCCGAACCTTGTGCTTCCCATGTCAGGTTCGATGCTCCTTACCCCATTTTCCTTTAGGTACTGTCTTCTGTCCCCTGTAGGCTGTCAGCTTCCTGAGGGCAGAAGCTCCCTACTGTCTTTGCCTCCCTGGTAGAACCTCTCTCTTACAGGTAGCTAATATCCAATGAAGATTTCTTGGTTGAATTATTTAATAGTCATAATGGCTATATTTATATATTTTGCGTATTTTACTTTAACATTTTTGATTTTTCTTGAAAGTATTCTTTTTGAACTCTGTTTTCTGGGGGGGCATGCCATTTTGTTCCTATGTCCTGCCTTAAATATTTCCAAAGTGTGTATAAATCCTTAGGTGAGGAAAATGGACATGTAATAAACGGTTCTTTAATGTAAAATAATTAAATATAGTCTGTTGACTCTGTTTAAAACTCTTCTCATTTAGTCTTCTCCTATTTCTTCTTGTAACTGGGGGTGGGGGGGGAGGAAATGAATGTGATAGGAGAGCGTGGGAATAACAAACATAGGGCCCTGAATACATTGCAGGATAAAGAACACCGACTTCATGATCACAAGCCTGAGTATGAATCACAAACAGTGGTTGTTTCTTTACCTTTTTCAGCCTCAATTTACTCATCTGTAAAAGGAGAATTTAAAATGATCTGTGAAATCTTAACATCTGTGATAGCTTATGGCACATAGTAGATCCTCAGTAGAATTGGGGGGAATTGCCTTGAAGGGTGAGGATCCTTCTGGTCTTCTCCTGTGAAGATCAAATGGGAACACATGAAGTGTCTGATACTCAAGAAATGATTTACAGGTTAACTGTATTTTATTTTATTTTATATCACACATTTTCTTTTGGCCACACTGGTGTTTTAGGGACCCTGGTTTTGTCCGTGGTCCTCCTGCCACAGTGTAATGTGGGTCTGTCCATATAGTGCTGGGTGTTCCTTCCCCAGATTTCAGGGCCGGTCTGGATTTAGGAGTGTTCCAGATGAGTTTCTGTAAGTACTTAAAGTATGTGTGGCATTCGTACGTATCTTAAATTTTATCAAGCCAACTGGTAGGGTTGCTATTTGGAAATAGCTCGAGGTTTGTTTGTTCAGCTTTAGATTACTAAAAAAAGGAATGTGAATGTTGAGTGGTTTCATCCTTTGAGAAGGAATATTTATATGTTCTAAACTTTCAGTTTTGCTCATAAGATGGGGTGAGTTCTGTTCTTTCTGAGGAAACCCTTCAGGGTGCCATTTCTGCTTATTTACAGAAGACGAAGAGGACAGTGTTCCTGCGAAAGTGGAGGGACAAAGGAAGATGAGTCAGGACAGTGTCCATCCCACCACAGGTAATGGCTGGTGTGGCTTCCTGGGGAAGCTTCTTTTGGTTTTGTTCACTTTCCCTTCAGTCACTTTCCTACCGCTCTGAAGATGTTTACACAGCTCCCCGAAGTTGGCTGGTTCGATCTGGATATCTTATGGCTGATAAGCTGCTTAGTCCCACTTAGGATGCAGGGAAACCACTGGAGAAGGATTTATAAAGTAAGCCAATTTATACAAGGTATTCCTTCCTGAATTACTTTGTAATGACTCAATTAGCTTTCATTTCTGCACAAAGGAGATTTAGTTGCATAAATTAGCTTATCATCATTGAGGAAGTGTCACTGCTAAAGGACAGTTTATAGATACAACATGCAGTTGCTGTCAAACCTCTAAGAATGTAATATAGACATCTGTGTATACTTTGTGCTTGAGCAGAACAGACTTCTGCCATTCAGAGACGAACAGGGGACAACAAGTTGCCCAGGGGACTGGCAATGTAGACATCTCTGAAAAGGTCAACTTGACACAGGCTCTGACAATCGACCCACAGCTCTGTCTTCTTTGATAAAAATCAGATAAACTTAAGACCGCTAATTGATCTGCAGCCTGTTTAAATGTTGGCCATGCATATCTTCATTGCATATGATTAACACAGAAAGCAAATGAATTGGGTGTAAGAAATGCCAGAGTCCAGTGACAGCAGTTTAAAAAATTGGAAAAGGACACTGATGGCCTAGAAGGGTAGGAAGGATATTCCCCTTATCCATTTCCACTTGGCACATGGCCCCAAGTACTAATTATGACTGAGACTGGAAAAATAACTATACATGCTATGTACAGAATCACATGATATGGGCAACTTTTTTTTTGCGGGTTGTTATTTCCAAATAGCAGGAGATAAACTGTATCTGTAGTGCAAGCATGAGGTTAGCTTTGATAAACCAGCAATTATTTTACACGGAAAGAAGAGAGGGGGAATGCCTTCTTATCGGGCCTTTTACACCTCTTCACAGCCGCGTGTCAGCTGGGGCAAGGTCTGCCATATCATCCCATGTCCTGCAAAGAGCTGGCGTTGAGGGTCACCTTCCCTCCTCTGATACGTTCATACATCACTCTTGCTAGCTGTCAGAGGCTGGGCGGACAGGAAGTGTGTGTTCAGGAAGTAGCTTTCCCCAGGCCTTCCTACCGGGACACGTGGAAAGGAAACAGGCCTGGTTTCCGGGCCTGGACAGGAAAGCAGGGGCAGGTTGCTGCATGAGGTTTTGGTTTGCTTTTTTCAGAAAGGAAGTGAGGACGAATGCATTCGATGTGAGTGCTGTGGTCCTGTAAGATGCAGCTATAAAACGCAAAGGCTGAGCATAACCCCGAGGATGCCACCCAATAGTAATTCAAGTAATTTGCGTGTTTTATTATGTGTCATAAAGCTTCTGCCAAAAGCGTAGAGGTTTTTGTTTTTTTTTAAATTTCAGTGCAGGTGTAGAAGGTAGACATATACAGATATTCCTTCCAGAAACATAAGTATTTTGGCCTAAAGCAATCCTATTTTTCAAAAATCCTTTTAAAGTAACTCTCTCTCCAATTTTTGCCTTTGAGGGAAGGAAGAAAAAAGTCCGTTTTTCTTCAAAGGAATGCAGTAAGTAGATCTAGCTTTCCATGCAATAGCCATAAAGCACTGCAATAATTCTTATCTTCAGTGACATGAAATTCTTTTCAAGCAACAGTTTTAATGCTTTTGCATCGCAGTGACCTTTGCTCTCTCTAGGCTGTCAAAGATGTAACACTAGAAGTTTGTTTGCTGTGCAGGGCAGTGAGTTGACAAGGGTATTACTATCTTGCTGAGCATCACATGACATGAACTTCTAACCTTACTCAAGAATGTTATATATTTTTCACATTGACCGATTTTACTTAAAAAGAGAGAAAAAAATTCAGACGAATGTAAAATACATAAACAAAAACATAATCTTGTATTTCTTATAACTTCTTTCATGTTCAATCTTATGTGTCTTACATATATTTAGTATATATACACAAAATAAAGATTTCATTTGATTTATTTGTACACTGTAGAATATGCTTACCTTTCTGAAATACTTTTTAAACCTTTAAGACCACTCAGAGATTTTCCATTATTTTATTATTGAATGTTTCAGTGCTTGTCATCATATTTTTAAAATCTTTTGGTTTTTGCAAAAGTATTTTCAATTGTTTAGCTTATATTTTCCTGACAGTTCTGTTATTGCCCAAAGATCTGTTTTTGTATGTTTTCAAAAGCAGGAGCAAATACATTGTTTACATCTTTCACAGCCTGGCTAATTTAGGATGGCTATTTTTTTCTTTCTTTCCCTTCTTTTTTAACCATTCACGCCTCCCAGGACAAGAAATGTAATGAGGTGGGTTTTGTTTTTTGCTTTTTTTTTTTGTAATTTTGAAACCACAGATCATGATGCGGTAAGATTAGTCCATGCAGTGATGCAGACGTATTTGTATTCAGAATATATGATTCTCTGTGGTTTATGCATTATGCTCCGTGCCATTTTTGTGTTGTTTTTTAAAAACATATTTTACACGAATTATTTTTCAATGTATAGGCAAACAGTGCTAACTTTTGTGAGTTCATTGTGCTTCTGAGGCTGTATCCATGGGTAATTTTTTGAGCATGGTTAGCCACACTTAAAATTTTAAAATTTAAAAAATTGTAAACCAGAGAAGCTTGCTGCTCTCAGAGGAATAAAATAATTCCCAATTTTTGTATCTAGACTTCATACCCAGAATTTTAACATTATTTTCCCGAGGAGAGTAAGACTAATAAATCTATGCTGGCAGGTTTTCTCTTTAGTCGTGGTTCTTCTGCTTTATGTAACTAGTATTGCATTCTGAAATAGACGGAATGGTAAATTGTGTGTACATATAGTCTTGTGACATAAAGAACTTATTATTCTTTAACACAGCTCACATATGGGACACAGAAATGAGGTTGGTCTTTGGGTAACATCATCATCGAGATTGTAGAAAGCACAGTAGAAAATGCATCTTTTCCTCAGTATTGCCAAATCGCTAGCGCTCTTGCGTCTTTACAGCAGTGAGATTTAATGAAATGCTCATGATGCACATCTAGGGAGAGATGCATCTTGCACACGGTGGGGGTCTCCCTTTCCCCTCATGTGCTCCTCTGACTCCCATTAGTGTTAATGGGAGTTTCACCAAGCGCATCGAGGGGAAGAGAGCCCCCAAAGTGATAAGGATTATGTGGTAGAAATCACCATATACTTTTTCTTTCCTTCTTTCTTCCCCCACCTCTTGAAAATCTATTGAATGAAAAACTGTTGCGAGAGAATCTGAAAGAAGAGGAGCTGGCTGGACAGCTGGGAACGCACTGGGATGCTCTCGCTCAGCCAAAACTTCTCCAGTTTTAGCCCAAGTTTTGTTTCTTTAACCTTTTTGGATCAAGCCTCAGGCTAAGCAGCATGGGGAACACACAGGAGCCTTGACTGGGGAAACCAGCTATTTAGATCCTTTTACCTCCTGGCCAGTGACTGTGGGGGAGGGCCTTGCATGTGAAATGATGTCATCCTCTCTGTGCTCTAATTCCTTGACTTTTAAACTGACACTGACGGACTGCATGGGGCGCAACATTTGACCCATTTAGCAGTTGATTTAATCTGACTAGAATGTCTCAACTTCTAAATCTCTATTTGTCTAAATAAGTGGTTTTTAAAGGAAATCAGTCACTTTATTATTAAGTAATTCTTTCTAAAAGAAAAAATTGACAACGTTTGGCGTGATCTGTCCAGCCAGAGTGCCCTCTAGTGTCCACTTATAGAATTTACTTAATATGTGCTTTGGGGGGGAAATGTAATGAGGGGTGGCCGCAAGCATTGTTAGTTCTTGGTCGGATTCCCAGGCTCATAGACATCCCCGCTGGTAGCAGTGATGAGTGCTCAGATGCTGGAGTGGAGCGGTCAGGAAGGTGTCCGTCTCTCTCTCTTCCCCTCCTTCCCCCCTCCTTCCTTTCATTTCTCCATTTTTCTCTCCCTCCCTACCCCCCCTTTGAATTTTTAGAAAACAGGAGAGGAAAATTTTAATAGGATTTTGCTAGGTTGTGCATTCTAGTTATTGTTTATTTTCTTAAAGTACAATTGAAAAGTGTCATCTTTCTACATTTTCGCCCTCCACATTATTCAGATTTCCTTTTTGGCTTTAAAAACATGTTTCAGATATTAGAATTTTTGGAACTTCCGATAAACTTTTACCACTTGGTATAAATCGCAAACTGCGTGGTGTCAGGTGCGTAACTCATATGCCCCGCTAACGTGCCTGCTTGTGTTGGCATTGCCAAGGAGCCTGCTGCTTGAGAGCCATATAACAAAACTAAGATGACAACCCCGATCCAGCACGCATCTGCACAGTTATCCCCTCAGAATTCAAAGATGACATTCCAATGATGGAAGTTGTCAGCACATCTATGTTCTGCCTGGTTAGTGAATCCACGGACATCTTACTGATATTACTTGCATTCTTCTTGCGTTAACTCATCAAAACTCAATTATCATGAAATTAAAAACAGGAAACAGTTCTCAGTGTAACAAAAGCATCCAGTGTATTTAACTCTGTGCTGTGTTTCAAGAGAGCCACATTGTATAAGTGACAAAGCATTTATTACCCGGTTTATTGTGGTATTACAGAGCGGAGAGCGCTAAATAATCAATCAGTTAATGGTCTGTATGGCAGTTTGAGCACATCACATCCATTGTGCTTATGCTGTTAGAAGGATGAGCTGATAACTCCACTGTATGTTGCATGTTTATTCAGAGCATAATGTCCTAAACTGGGGCTGACAGAAATCTTGAAAAATGCAGCTTCAGCATTGGCAATTGCAAAGTTGCTCAAATATTTTAGAAATCACTTTGAGAGGCTTTCGGTACAAAAGTCCCCAAAGATAAGACCTGGAATTACCCTTTATGTCATTCCCACTTTATCTTCTTCCTCTAAACAGCTTGCGGTTTTAGAATTGAACAAAAATTGTTGCCTAGTTTGGGTTATATCTATGCCCTATTGGCTCCTTCATGATTATTTATTATTGTTTATGAAGCATCCCAAATGCTAACTTATTTTCTCCTTCCCTTCATCTGTCTTTTTTGGTAATTTTTAGAAATTCTGTAAGGTGGTTATTTCACAATGCATGTATCACATGTCGCGGATATTGCTCATTGTGCAGTGTGGCCAACTCACCTTCAACACATGTTGCGAGTGGGTTTAGGTCCATTATCAAAAATAAGTGGGAAGGAACTTTTAGGTGCTGGTTTGATGAGAACACATTGCAAGTACAGGTTTTAGATAAAACAAGAGAGGGAGAGAAAGAAAACAAGGGACATTCCAAAAGAGGTCTTTTTGAAAACAGTCCTTCATTAAGTCACTGTAAGAAGTAGGATTTGTCTATAAATGTAATAAAATGTTCTTTGAATCAGGACAGAATTTTTTTCGCCTGTTTTGGTGGTTTGAGGCGGCCCTTTAATTTCTGTTGGTTCATCTTAACTAAGGGCCCATTACACAAAAGCTCTAACTCATGTTTTCTCTCTCTTCTTCCTAGGAGATAAAAGCACCGATTATGCGAATTTTTACCAGGGTTTGTGGGACTGCACAGGAGCTTTTTCTGATGAGTTGTCATTTAAACGTGGTGATGTGATTTACATTCTTAGCAAGGTGAGAAGACGCCCCAGATGACAACTGTAAAGGGTGAACACAAAGCTAGATCTTTATGCATCTGGGTTTACAACACTGGGGAAAAATGCCAATTGGAATTCCTCTAGGTCCTTGTTAACAATTGGGAGTTCACAATAATTAATTATTTTGTCAAGTGAAATATAATCAAATTTTAAACACAATCAGATAACAGGATTCAACTTAACAGTGTGTTTACCTATCACTTCAGCCTTTGGCTCACATCCACATACTGCCTTCTCCAGAAACAATATACTTATGTGAAAGTTAACATTGTAAGGTATTAGGTTATTTATTATGTTTTTCTTTCCTCTTCCTTTTTATTCTTCTGTGTGCTTATTCTGGTTTTGTCTGCCATTCACTACTGGAAACACTGTTTATAGTAGAAGTTTTTCATCTTTATGTAAATACATTGGTGTTCCGACAATTTAAAAGCAATGCTTTTTCTATTCAGACAGTTTTAGGTGATTTTTTTTAAGTTTAACATAGTTGTATTTGTAAACATAATGGCAGAGTCTGTTGCTACGAACTCATCCTTATATATATATAAATCAGTGTCTCTGCCTCTTAATATACTGGATGATTGAAAATCTTTCTGTCCTTAGATCTAAAAGTCATGTTTCTTATTGTGGTGACATGTGTGAGCTCCCTTAATTTTCATATTTAACTTTCCCTACTATGATATGGGGATAAAAAAAACTCCCTTAGTCTACGTTATGAAGCTATTTTAGAAACAAATGATGTATGAAAACTATTTAAATATAAGTAGGGAGATGTTCTATAAGTCTAGGAGTTTAATGTGGTTTCTTGATTAGAGAAAAATTTGTACTTTTCAGAAAGATAGTATGACTTGCTAGATGCAGAAGAGAATTTGGAAATACGGTCACTTATTGACTCTTAACACAAGATGGCTGGTGGATAAAATCATAACATAGAAGATCATAGAGCATTTGAATGAGGAATCTGAGTGATGATCGTCTACCTATTCTTGGTTTTATAGATAAGGAAACTTGGGTCAAGAAAGGGCCAGAGACAGTACTTAACCAGGCATCTTGACTCCCAGACCATGGTTTTCTCCTTTTCTCTTTTGCTTCTCATTGGAAACTGTTATAAAGTACCTACAAGGGGCAGAAAGGGCCCATGCCAAGCACCAGGAATCCAAGAGGAATACTATGGAAGCACTTGTAGATGATTGGTGGGAAATATTTAGTAAGTAAATATTGCCAGCTGTGATGATTGCTAGTTGGGGTGCTCAGAGCTAAGACTCCTCACTTATTTTTCTCTGTCCTCTGCTCCTTAGTGTGTTTGTGTTTTTTAAGGAAAGATGCTTTTGGTTCTTGGGAGCCAACTCCTGGATTAAGCCTATTATGGAGCATTTAATTGTCCTGAGTTAAGGCAACACTTATTTAACAAAAAGATTTTATTTATTTATTTTTGAGAGAGCGCATGAGTGAGCACAAGCAGTGGGGAGTGGCAGAGGGAGAGGGAGAAGCAGACTCCCCGCTGAGCAGGGAGCCCGATGCAGGGCTCCATCCCAGGACCCCGGGATCATGACCTGAGCTGAAGGCAGACGTCTAACTGACTAAGCCACCTACGCACCCCTAAGACAACACTTTTTTTTGAGTGAATTACTTAATATAGAAACCAAACTGGTTTATTTCCATTCAAGATAGTTTCTTGGAATTATTCCTCAAATCTACTCAGCTCACAGTTACTTTCACCAACTTAGCTGCAATTGTGTATAAAATTAAAAGGTTGATTAGCTTCCACTTGGAATCCCAAACTACAGGGATAAATGGCTTATAGTCTTAATATTATTTTGGTAAAATGTGAAACTTATTTTCAGCGTGGGTCTGTTCTTAAAGCCTTCTTTATGAGTCAAGGTGTCTGTGTTGCTGAAAAGCTCAGAGTACCGACCTCTAGGACACGCTGTCAGACAAGTAGAGTTTTCTGTTATTATAAAGTTAAAAGTACAATCCTAGGTGTATATCATACTTCTAGGATCCCAGTGTAGGTAATTTCTGTTCCCAAACCTGTTTTGTGGAGATTGTAATTTTATGTGTGAAGCTTTATCATAGAGCTGAGGGTAGTGGTGGTCCAGCTCAAAGGAAGAGTATAGTGCCATCTAAAATGTCTAAATGCTATTATTTGGGTATTGTGTACCCAAAATAATTCCTCAATCAGCCCTTCACAAGGCTCGAAGTTCCACAGGCAGCATCATTTCATGAGGGGCCTCCTAGAAATAATGATTGTATCTGGAGCTCATTTTGGTTTTTGAAAGAAGAGACAAGACATTGTTAGCCAGCACCTTATCACTGTTGGCTGAATGATTTAATACCAGTATTTATCCAGAAAAAAGGCAAGTTCCTGGTGCGAAGGTTGCTCTGCAGCATAATTTAGACATTGGAGGAGCTGTGGTTGTGACGATCTATAAGATGGGTTTTCCTGAAGCTGCCAGTTCTTTTAGAACTCATCAAATTGAGGCTGTTCAACTAGCTCTGCAGTTGATGGATTTAAGGCAAATGTCTTTAAGGAGACTGAGAAGAAGCTTGAAGAGGAAGGGGAACAGTTTGTGAAGAAAATCGGTGGTATTTTTGCCTTCAAGGTGAAGGACGGCCCTGAGGGTAAAGAAGCCACCTGGGTGGTGGATGTGAAGAATGGCAAAGGATCGGTGCTTCCTAACTCAGATAAGAAGGCTGACTGCACAATCACAATGGCTGACTCGGACTTACTGGCGTTAATGACTGGTAAAATGAATCCTCAGTCGGCCTTCTTTCAAGGCAAATTGAAAATTACTGGCAACATGGGTCTGGCTATGAAGTTACAAAATCTTCAGCTTCAGCCAGGCAAAGCTAAGCTGTGAAGAACTCCCTTTGCCTACCTTTGAAAATTAAGATGAGATATATAGATACATATCCATATATTTCATTGTCCGAACTTATACGGAAACTACACATTGGCAAATAGTGTGAGATTTGTTTTTAAATGGGTGTGACTGGCCCTGTTTCTCCTAGGCTCTGGGTAGACAGGGCCCAATGGTGTATTACTGCTTGCTGAATTGCATACAAAACTGTGCATTACAAAGTTCATGCGGTAATTATGGTTTGGGGTAAAACTTGAGTTTCAGAATAAAATCAGGAACAGCAAAATCTAAAAACTATGTAAACAAAAGCTCTCATTTTGCTTATAAAGTATAATCAAAGATCATTTTGCTGAAGATTCAACTTAAATTTTCCTCTGGAGAACTAGGGGAGAAGCTGAATACCAGGAACTGGCCAGTAGTAATTACTGTTGTGAATTAATGTCCTTAATATATTTTCCATTAATAGTTTTTAAAATTCTGTACTGAGATGTTTAAAAAAAAAGACTTAAATTTTGCTTTTCATGCCATCAAAATGGTCTTTTTTTTCCCAAATCAAAATAAACCTGATCAGAGCTTGGACGGGAAAAATCTACAGCTGAACGCAGGCCTATTCTTAAAATAAAAATGTTTTTAAAATGACTTTCCTTCTTGAAAAAAATCAGTGTATTGGTCGTAAAACGCTGTTGTTAAAAAAATTGAACAAATAAAGGTTGCTTTGAGATGCACAGTTTTCAAAGTATCTATCTGTAAAGCTCTCAGTCCTTTCTTCTCATTTTCCTTTTCCATATAAGTTTAGTTTAATTATCCACATTTGATTTATCTTTCTTCCTGTTTTTTTTCTAATGCTAATGTTATTTCTTATAACTCAGTAAGATACGGGATAAAATAATGCTTTTGGAAGAATGTTTAATAGAAAATTAAAATAGCTCTTCCTGAAAAAAAAAAATACCAGTATTTATTCAGTGGTGGACCTGGTAGAATCAACCAGGTAGATCTTGGTGAGGGTAAAAAGAAAGGACACTTAGCTCTCCCTTGATGGGATGTGGACAAATTCTGGGCCATTATTCGATATCTTGGCTATTGGTTTTCAGGTTGCTTTGGGAGTCAGTATATGTTTGTGAAGATTCTTGCTTCTGCAATTTTGGGGGGATGGTTTCAGATAAGAATCTCTGGAGACTGTAATAAATTTTTTATAGGCTTAGTCTCCCAGTTTTTATCAAAACTTTGGCCAAAATAGACCATAAATTAATATCATAAATTCACTTAATATGTGAATGACAGCAATTTGAATGTTTAATACTACTGTAAATTCGGAACTCAAGGTCCTTAGAGTGAAAAATTGCTCAAAAGGACATGTTTCTAGATCAAGGTAGAGAGACAGATTTTTTTAAAAAGTACAATTAGTGTAGAAGCCACTAGCATTGTTGTAAGTTTAGAAATCTGTTTCATCTTTCTCAGAGTTACATTAGGTTTTATGGTGATAGAATGAAATTTTACCATTTTAATTTATTTTTTACACCATCTAGTGGCTCAGAATGAGTGGTGCAGGTAATTACAGCTAATGTGCACAATCAAAATGATGTCATAAATTCAACTTTAAATCTAGCTATGGATTATTACTTTCCTAGCTCATGTTAATAAAGTATTAGCATTAATCATAAATTTTTTCATCATTCTGAATTAAATGTAAACATTGTATACATAAGAATACATTTTAAAGGCATCTTAATACAATATTTGTAGAGGTGTAAAAAATGTGTACTTTGTAGAGAAATTAATGTCACAACTTTTCTAATAAATAATGCCATTTAGAAGATTTTAAGGAAATATGACTGGGGCACCTGGGTGGCACAGTTGGTTGAGCGTCTGACTCTTGTTTTTGGCTCAAGTCATGATCTTGGGGTTGTAGGATCAGGCCTGAGTCTGGCTTCGCGCTCAGCTCAGAGTCTGCCACAGTTTCTCTCTCCCTCTCCTTCTGCCCCTCCCCATGTGTGCACTCTCTCTCTCAAATAAATAAATCTTAAAAAAAAAAATACAACTTTCTTTTCAAAATTAACTGAGCTACATTTTGCAATATTTAATTACCACTGATCTAACTTACCTTCTAGAAGGTTGTCATTGCTGAAGATACTCTTAAAAAAGGCAACAGAAGATAGTTTAAGAAAAATACATTTAAATATAAACAAAATTTAGATAAATCAAGGACTAAAAATGGTGTGCATTATAATAAAGAGGGTCTTAATTTTGTAAGTGAAATGACAGAAAAAGATTGAACTGGTTTGACGATTGGGCTGTCTTCATTAAAATTCACTATAGAAATATAGTTTGGGTTTTTTTTTAAAGATTTTATTTATTTATTTGACAGAGAGCACAGGTAGGCAGAGAGGCAGGCAGAGGGAGAGGGAGAAGCAGACTCCCCGCTGAGCAGGGAGCCCGACGCGGAGCTCGATCCCAGGACCCCGGGATCATGACCTGAGCCGAAGGCAGACACTTAACCAACTGAGCCGCCCAGGCACCCCGAAATATAGTTTGGTTTTAAAATTCAGTCCTCTCTCTGTTTTTGCAAGGAAGCTTTGATAGGGTGTCAGCTGTGCTCAGTCAGCCTGGGGATGATTTATTTATTTCAGGCCTCTTTTGAGAGTTATACAAATCTTAGCCTTTAAAAAAAATTTTTTTTAGTGAAAATCCAATGTTGCAATAAAGAAGAGTAAGCAGATAACCTGCCCTGCCCCCTTCCCTTTGTAACATTTTGCACTTAGCAGCTGTCATGTGACCCCTGGCTGAGCTAGCCTCTCTTTCAAAGTGGCATTTTCTAAGCTTTAACCTTTGAAGCTCACTAATAATAAATTTAAGTACTGCTTACCTAAAAAGGAGAGCCAGTAACTTTTTGCATATAGTTCCTTTCACATAGGCTCACTGCTGTTTTTTATGTATTAAAACGTTACGTACTTTCGTAGTTCAGCGGAGATTGAGGAAATTTTTTTTCTCCCCTAAAACAATGGGGCACATTTACAGGAATGGATGAAAGTGGAATTTGTAATTTTAATGAGACCTGTGTTGTTACTGAATTAATTCTGAAACACACAGCCCGATTTCTGATTAATTTGATGGGGGAAAATCATATTTGAGGTAAAAATATCTTTTTTTTTTAAAGGAATCAGTTTGTTTAAAATTGTGTCAGATTCCATTACTAGGTTACATTTCACTTTTATTACCACCTTAAACATGGACATAATATCCTAGTTAATAGTATTTTCGTAGAAGTATGTTTATGAAATTTTAGAATTTTAATAGCAGGATCCAGGTTATATAACTATAGGCATATTCCATTGCCCTGCATACCTCTTTGGTTATGTCATTTTACTTGCTGTTCTGGATTTACACCCTTTATTAGTTTATCTTTCAATCTGTACTCATCGGTAAATTGCTAACCACATTCCTATTCTTACTTTTAAAGCAATGAATTATTTTTAGAGACTTAATGACAGGGGAGCTATGCTTCAGCAGGAAAGAAGCACGCTACTTTGTCTGGTAGTAATAGAAAAACAAGAAAGTTAAGAGTCCTGGAATATTTTATCTAGTCTAGGACACATGTGAATCAAGCACCGCAGCTTTTTGAGAAATTTCTTATTAAGTCAAAAACAGGAAATATAGGATGACAGTGTTCACTAATGTGCAGTAAAGGGGCATTTTTTTTTTTTTTTTTTTTTTTTAGTGTGTATTGGCTGGAGGTTCAAGCATTGCCTCTCTTTATATCTGTTTGTGACTTTTTTCAGTGATTGGTGAATTGTGACTGTCACTGACCATTTGTTTCTCATTGTGAAAATGGACAGATTCCATTCCTCGGGCTTTTCTGGCTTCAAACCTCCTAGAGAAGGAAAGTAAAATGAAAGTCCTGCCGAGCTCTACTGGCAGAGTTACTTTTCAGGTCTCTTAGTTTTTCCTTTGTGACCATCTGACCCAGTGTGCCACAAATAGCATGAGCAACTGCTGAGTAGTAACTAGGACATCTCAATATAGGACATATGTGGATGCTAAGCTAGGTCCCAAAGTGTTATTCTATCTTCCAGCCTTTGGGGAAGGTAGAAGGAGTTTTCTGTGCTTGTGACTGCATTTGTGTGGGTCTGATGGCATTTCGTTTCCACGCTGTCAGTATGGGAACGTCCTGGGTACAATGGTTCATACCAGGCAGACCTACTGCTCAGTACCCCCCTCCCCCTCCCGAGAAGATGTTCTGGCTCAGCTATGGGGCCCCTCCTGTTATCTATGCATGAACATGTCTCAGGACTTCCCTCTTTTCTCTTACATGAAAGGGAATGAGCATTTCAGGAAAATGTTGACAGCTGAAAGGGGAAGGTGATTCTGGGAGTCAGGCTGGAAGGCTCAGCCCCTGCAGTGGCTCAAGAGGTCAAGGATAAGCCAGAAAGCGGTGTCAGAGATGCAGGCAGAATGGAAATGGCAGTGAGGGGTGACTACAGGCTGCAAGCCTGTGTGGTTTCATTCTGCATGGAATAACCCAGAAGCAGAACAAAACGACTCTAAAGACAGCATGATGTTCATAATGTTTTTTAAAATCTGAAATTGAAAAGTCCATGATCTCTTATGCCCTTCTGTCCCCCACCCCAAAAACTCAGGAACCCCCTTAATGTATGTATAGCAGCGTTTACTCCTTTGAGATGTCTCCCTCCTCATCCCTTTAAAGGCCAGATTCCTTTTGGAAGGGCAGGGTGGAGAACTGCTCGTAATAATCAGATTGCCTTGCAGTGCAGCCCAACATACACTTTTTGTTGCCCTGGTATTTTGCTATATAATTAGTGGGAAGAGAGAGGGAGGAAATGAAAAAGGGTTTGTTGCATACCTGCAGTGTCCTTTTCTAGGCACTCGATATGCTTTCACTCATCCGATCGTAAGATAACCCTATGAAGTCTCTGGTGTGATAATTTTCCAGATGAGAAAACTGATGCTCAGCAAGGTTATTATGTAAATCACCTGAGGATACCAACTAGAAAGTACCTTCTTCTGGAATCAGAGCAGATCTGACCCTAGAGCTTTCACTCTTTCTACTTTGCTACACCTACATGGGGACTAGGAGTATCGATTTCTCTCTCTTGACCCTGAACTCTTTGAGGTAGACACTGTGTCTTAAGTATTGTTGGATCCCCAATACCTAATATCATAGCAGATATATGTTAATATGTGTTTGTGAAAATACGGGTAAAAATGGGAAATAATCCTGAATGCTTAAAAGAACTTAGAATGATGGAGTCATAGAGTTAGGGGAACCTTAGTGCTCACCGTTTGCTTTATAGGTGAGGAAATCTCAAGGCTCAACATAATTGGGGAAAATAAATAAAAGATGCAAGGAGAAAAAGACTACCCCTGTGGAGACTTTAAAAGACTAGAGTTTGGGCACTTGAACTTCCAGTTCAGCCCTGAGCTTCTCAGCAGCCAACTACAAAAGGGGTAAGAGTCCAAATGCAAAATAATGAGACTTACTGATTTATGTTAAGTGGATTGTTGTGGAGTCTCAAAGAGTGCTGGAAATAGAAACCCCAAAAAATCATCCCCAAAGAACTTGGGGATTGCCCAAGGTTGCATATCTAGTTAGTAACAGAACTGGCATAAGACTCTGGAACTTCCAGGGGCGCCTGGGTGGCTCAGTCCATTAAGCGTCTGCCTTCGGCTCAGGTCGTGATCCCAGAGTCTTGGGATCGAGCCCTGCATCAGGCTCCCTGCTCGGCGGGAAGCCCTGCTTCTCCCTCTCCCCCCCCCCCACTTGTGTTCCCGCTCTTGCCATCTCTCTCTCTGTCAAATAAATAAATAAAATCTTAAAAAAAAAGATTCTGGAACTTCTGGGAAAATAATCACAAGAACAATGAGGAGCTGAAAACCCAGTAGATTTTCCTTTACACCTGCCACCCTGTTTCCACCTTTGCAAGGTTCTGTCTTCACCTCTTCGGTACATACAGTAAATTCATCTGAATTCAGTTCTTCAAAGAACTGGGATTATCTGGTACCAGTTGTGCCGGGGACTGATACCTTTCTTTCTGCAGATGGGATTTGAACTCTTCAGACAAGGTGTCCTATGCAGTGCATTAGGAGACATGGTGGACAGCAGCCTGCCCCCAGTAGGAACAACATACTTCGGATTGTGAAACTAAACACGCTTCAGAACAAACTTTGTTTAGTCATTGCTAAAATTCTTCACATATGTCTGATAGACACAAAGGAAAAGATACACCTTTTGGAAATTACACTTCTTAAGAAAATATTTAGGATTGTCAACTGGTGCATCATCCAAAAATCAAGACAGAGTATGCTTCCTCACCCAGTCCATTTATTGAACACCTTTTATCCATCTGCTGTGGGGGGCATACAGATCAAGTGTAAGACAGTGCCCTAATCTCAGTGAGTTTGTACTGTATTTTCACTGAAGGGACAAAACTAACATACATAAAATCCACTGAGGAATAAATGCTCAGCTTGAAATGAGAGATGTAAGTGCAGATTAAATAATTTGGAGGCCAATGCATGACAGCTGGGTAACTTGAGTCAGGTCATAGGTACTGGTTAGGATTTGGGTGAGGGAGGGGAGCCATTCCCTGGGGAGGAAGGCACCATGTGCAGAGGTGGGAAGGAGTGTAGCGTGGAAGATTGGACCGTGTGGACCAGAGCAGTGAGAGAACGTTGCTAGCAAGTGGGGGAGAGATCCGAGCAGAGGAATTTACAGTTACTGTACTGGGGAGCTGGGGTAAGTGCCTGAGCCATGCTTGCAACGGACACGGGTGGTTTCTGGGAAGAAGAGTGAAGCCAACTTGATGATGCAGTAACCCGGGGTCAGGCGGTGAAGGGCTGGAGCAGAGTGGCGACAGTTGGAATAGACAGGTGGGTGAGCCTGAGAACCGTTAACGGAGTCTCCTACTGGTTAGTGAAATACACCGAGTACCAAGGCCACTTTCTACTGAATATGATTCGATCTTTTCTTTGCCTGCCATCAGTCTGAATAGCAGTCTGAATCATCAGACCGAATAGCAGTTTTTGCTGTGCGGTATTATAAATGTGGATTGTGTAGAAACTTGAGTTAAATGTGTCTTCACTCTGGAATATAAACTAAAATTTGTTATAATAACTGAATTCTTACTATCAGCTTCCTTGCTTGTCCTTTGTCTTTCTTGCTTGCAAAATGGAGCGCACAGTACAGAGAGGAAAAAAATAGTAATTCTTCGAATTAGCGTAACTCAAAGTCACACCTGCACAGTGAATTATAAAGTAATGAGGTTGATTTCCATAAGCTGCTAAGAGACTCAGTGTCTTAAAGCAGGTTCATGGAGGATGGTATTCAGACATCATGGAGGACCTTAGAGAGGATTAGTGTCGATTTCCTCATTTATCAGCTCAGGAGACGAAGATTCAAGGCGTTAATATGTAGATAATAATAGTAAAACACTGGGGTTGTCAGGTTGCTGTTGTGCATTTTCAGGGATGAAATAACAGGTATGAGAAATGAAAGGAATCTTACAAAGTTTCTAGTTGGAGATAGTAAAAAGGAAGAGATTGAAGAGGTAGGCTTGAAGAAAGGATTTCTGTATTTTAAATAGGTATTTAGTTTTCATACTACCACAGTGTTTATGAAAAATTGAGACTATCACAGTGAATACTTGGAAAACAATGGTCAAGTCCACTGGTTATGAAACTCAGTGCATTTTATATTTTGTGAATAAAATTAACTTCATTTCTGCAAAAGGGTAGTATGTTTCAAAGCACGGATACATGTTTGGAGAAAGGACAGGTAGTCTTTCCACCTTTCTAACACCTGTTGCATTCAGACAGGTTGGTAACTAGTTTCTGGAAGGGGTAGTACATATCAGGAAATTTTTTTAAGTGTTTCAGGTTTCTCTTAAGGCAACATTCTTTTACCCACAGTTTGCAGAAAGTGGAGTAACACACGTGAGAAATGAGAATCATGGTGCTGAGAAGGATTCCAGTGAATGTCGGGGCCTTACACTGGCAGAGAGCAAAGATGTAGTGAATGAGGAAAGATGGACATATGTTTAGGTGTTGTGCTGGTTTCACATGATCAGGGCTCGTCCTTTCTCCCTGCCCCAGTTACATAATCGCTTGCATTTATTGCCTAGTAACTATTAGCTGAGGCCGAAAATTTTACTACAAAATAAAACAAATAAAAACTATTTTAATGGCAGGAAAATTGAAAACAGAGGAGTTAGAGCACAACAGTGCCGTACCACTTTCCGATTATTTTCTCGGATTATTGGGCAAGTTTGGCTTTTTTTTTTTGCTTCTTTGACTGCCACATTACATTTTGCCTGGAAGCCATCCATTTTGCAGATATTGAATTTCTTTTGAGTATTATTTTTATACAATAAGCATCACTACACCTCTGGATCTTGATAGCATTACTATGGGAGGAGAAAGAAGCTTTGTGTTAGTAATTACCTAACATTGTCAGAAGCTGACTGCAGGCCTCTTTCTAGTGATAACAGAATAACCACATAATGTAGCTTTATAGCACATGATTAATAGAAAATAATTACACGTCCTACAAAGGGATGCAATATTTCTTATAAATTGACTGGAATGGTTTCCTGTAGATTAAAGGACTCTTCATTATTTTATCAGTCCTCCCGAAGCACAGTCACTTGCCTGTGTTAGCGTTTTAGTTGATGTTAAGAGCCGAGTAGGGTGAAGGATACCAGATGGCAGACCTTCTTGTACCTGAGATCTCTTGTGCCATAAAGATGACATGATGCTTCCTAACCTTTCAGAGATTTAGATGGCAGCCTGGTATGGTTTTGTCTCTTTGTTTTTTTGTTTAATAACAAGATAAGGCTTGAGGACTGTTTATCTTTTTTTTTTTTTTAATGACCCACCTGTGACTTTTAGAACAATACTATAATTGGTATGTGGACGGTAAGGAAACACTGTATGGATTGCATTATTTCCCACTGTAATATGTCATTTGCAATCACATTTATTTGGGCACAGGAAACAGGGAAGGCAAAGAGGCCGATTCTCGTCTTCAAAGGGAAAGCTTGTATGGTATTGAATCTTGAGGCTCAAGTTTAGAATACCGTGCTCCAAGAAGCATCTTCATTCCAATTTATAGGCTGCAAATGGTTTAATTGGGATTCATGTTGCTCAGGAGGCTCATACAGAGGATGGTAATGATAAAAGTAAAAGCTTCTGTGTTTGCAATCTTGTCGACATACTCTAATGGCCGCAGTGTAAATCCATAAATTTGCCTCCTAGATTTTTACCTCACTCTATTTTATCTTACCTCTTAATTCCACACAGGAGTATTCTATGGAATTCTTTACAAATGTAAAGTAATAAACATTCTGATTTTTTACCCTTTTCTGATTTAAACCTGTGACATTTTAGAGTATTTTTATGAGCAAATTTCCTGTGCTCTTGAGTTATTTTAAATTAAGTGAAGCATTTAAGATTATTTTAGTCTGAAACTTTTATGTTTTCCTAGAATGTTACTTTTAAGGGATGTGTTTGCAGCTGAATAAGCTCCTCCCTCCTGTTTCCGACTGTCCTTTCTGTTTAATAAATCTTACCAGTGACCGTCAGGCAGAATTATCTCAGGTGTGAAGTATGTCATTGGTCCTTTGGTGAAATGATTCTTTGGAAATCAGTTTCTTAAATTTGGATGTCAGTGAGCTTTTTGAGAACAATAATATGCCCTTCTTTGAGAGTACAGATTATAACCAAAGCGGAATATTATAAAGTGATGTGAGCATTATTTAAGCCTCGAGCCCCAGATTGAGGGCTGTTCTTGGAAAGCAGATTTGGGTCTTCATATGCCCTCACACTGAGTGTGTTCTGTCTGCCTGTTGGGGGCGGGGGCAGTTCCTTTACTCTTTACAAATAATCAATTTTTTGAAAAATGTTAGACTGGCATTGGTTAAGAGCTTTCATATCAGACTTACCCTGTTAACCATCCATTTTGAAATCTTACAGTGTAGGCCTTTTGCCTCAGGAAGGTTAAATACATTTGTTTTGTGAAGCATTAGGCCCTAATTGTATTCATTGCCTTAAAAATTGAAAAGAGCAGTTTTATTAGGTACCTATTAAGATATAATGGTTGCTAATCATAGCTTTCAGTTAAGTTGGTGTTTTCTTCTGATAAATAGATCCTACATAGATTATAGTCACCATCGCTGAGTTCAGGCGTCAGACTATTTTCATCACGTAGATAGTTTTATCCACAAAAAAATTCACTCTAACATTGAACTTTTAAAACTTAAAATCTTGAGTCCTCTGCCTCATGAGCCAGAGCTGTGCCCTCATTAGAATAGGAAGTGTAAGGTTAGCCTGACCACCGCCCCCCCCAACCTTTCCTTCCACCTTATTCTTCCAATAAACCTGATTCTGGTACAACCCACTGTTTAAAAAGCACATATAGATTTTAACCTGGTATTCTCTCTATTGATAGACTACATATCAATACACACATGCTAACATTGCTACATTTGTATTGAGGAATTGTATGATTTTCCTTTCTGATGGTCAATAGCATATACTAATCAATACAGATGTTAAGTCTGTGCCAGTATGAACATTCCCTCCCCACATGTAACTCAATATGCATATGCACATTTATCTATGACTCAGATGTTGGAAAATCATAACCTATTGAATTACTTTGGGGATTGATTTTAAAAATTTATCTTATATGAAAAATTAAATTTGGGTCCTACAGTGCTTTTGCAGAGTATTGCTTTTGGAAGATATTATTCTTGAAACTTGTAATTCATTTTACTTTGTTTGTATCTCACTAAACATAAATAAATTTGAGATAAAAATACATTAGTCAATCTGGCAGACATATGAGACCCGTTGCAGTGTGTTCACGATTCCTAAAGCAATGGTGCATCTGTCAATGGAGGCAAAGGGGAGAAATGCAGGTATAGGTTTATCTCACATTGCAAAGTAAATGCAAAAGTGACTCATCAATCACTCTTTTTTACAGCTAGATTAATATTTCGCCTTTATAACTTGAGATACTTTATTTCTTATTGATCTTCCACTGTAAGGGTGAACCTAACACCACCTTCAAATTCCTACCACCCATCCTTTATCTAATGTAGTTTTTGATTAGTGAAAGCTTAACAATAAGTGTCTTTGGGAAGCTTTTTAAAAGGAGCCTTTAAAAATTATCTCATAAAGCAAATATTTTTGGATATTATTAGTGTTTTCTTAGTCCCTCATTTATCTGTTTAAAATATCTATACTCACATATTAGATTTTTCTTAAGAAGGGGCATAGCTCTGCGTTCTAAATAATTTTCAGTCATACGAGTTTAACTAGGAATCAGTTTATTGTGAAAAAATAATTCTTTCCTTGCTAGATGATAAGTTTCTTGAAGGCCAAGATCATATCCTAAGGATCTTGGCTGTAACCTTATAGCAAGCATCTGGCACTGGTGTTTGCACAGAAAAGGTGTCTCCCCAGGCTGTGTGTGTGTGTGTGTGTGTGTGTGTGTGTGTGTGTGTGTGAGAGAGAGAGAGAGAGAGAGAGAGAGAGAGAGAGAGAGAGAAGGGAGAGAGGGAGGGAGGGAGAAGGGAAATGGGCCTAGGGAGCTGACTTCTTCATGTAGTTCCATTTGCTAGGTTCTTATCCCAAGTGACTGTTTCTGTGTTCTATACAGAGTAATAAACAGGCTTTGTCTTATATGTTAATTTAAATCTTTGCCTAACAGCATTTTTAAGTGTCCAGAAACAAACAAAAAAAGATTAAAATGTTTCAATTTGCAGCTCAAGCTCTTGTAACTTTATAAAAATAAATAACATTTCTAAGAAGTTGCATATGAACAACAATGTACTTATACCAGTCTAAAGGTTAATATTGCATATTGTTTTCAATTAGGAATACAATAGATATGGCTGGTGGGTAGGAGAAATGAAGGGAGCCATTGGCTTGGTGCCGAAAGCCTACATAATGGAGATGTATGATATTTGAGAGTCCTGGGTAAGTACATTTTAATCCAATATTCTGTAATAGCTCATATGTTCTCTTGGTCTCTGCGTTATGAGTCTTTGCCTTTTAAAAAGTCTTTGTAGTTTTCTGATAGCACAAAGATCATGCTCCCACATCATCTTCTTCTTTTTTTAAAAAATCTAGTTTAATTTTTAAAATAACTTCATAGAATTTACCTTGGAAATAGATTATTTAGAGAAAGTCCCTTTGCTAATAACAGGATGTTTTCCCAAACCTTCTCCTCTTGAGTAAAATACCACTCTTTCTGGCCTTTCTGAGGAGCTGAATTGACAAAATGTTGAGTAAATATTCATTTTTCCTTGCCTAAAAGTGTATTTTTTTTTCTAAGCAGGAAAAATCAACATTTCGCCTGAAGAAAAAAAAATCAGATGCAGCTTTCCCTTTCTACCTACAGAAAAGGAAGATTCTCCTGCTGGTCTGGTAAATGCTTTGGATTTAGAATCATCTTTAGAGCATGAGTGGCAGCTGAAAACCTTTTTGTGTTTTGTTGAACATTTGTCTTTGAGTGTTATTTTATGCATTCATTATAATATTCCTCTGATATAAAATTAAATAAAGAATACTAATGTAAATTAGAGGCAAGCAGTAAAGTTGTACCTGTTGCTGTTTTGCGAAGAAGTAAATACAGTTTTTATTTACTCATTTGATTTGTGTGAAGAATTCAGCCCGATTTTATATGTACCTCACAGTAGGAGTTGTAATTTCTCTTCAGAGTGCATGTCAATTACATATTAGAATGTAATATATAATTTCATGGAAATTTTAATTGAATATATCATGCAAGCTTTTGGTAGATGCTATCTAAAGAATGTGGCTTTGTTAAAACTTTGTAGACGATCGATCATAGTACTGATTTTTCACACAACAGTGACATGTTTTCATAAAAGAATTTTTACTGATTTTTACTTCATGTTAAAGAAAGCCACAGGAAAGAAAGAATGACAGAATTGCAGATGGTAGCGTGCTGGTCCCCGGGACACACGTGTAGCCCAGAACCACGGTGTGTGCGAAACCCTTTATCAGTAACAAACAGCCCGGTTCAGTGATGGGCTGACCAACATTTTCCACCACAGTTTTGTTTAAACTTAATAAAATAAAAAATTCATAAAACAGCCCCTTCTGCATCATACAGCAGCATAAAGAATCTCAGTGTATTCTCAAAGTAAGAAGATCTAATGGAGCGCTGTCTTATCCTGCCTGATCATTGCTGGGCTATTAAAGTCCCACCACAAAATAAAATACAATAAGATAAAATAAAGTCCAACCACAATAAATAAATAAATAAATAAAATAAAGTCCCACCACAAAACAGTAGAACTCCAGAGGTGAGTTTCCTCTGTGCTTCTCAGAGCAATGAAAAGAAAAGGAAGGGCTCAGAGGGGACAGCCTAGTAATCATGGTGGGACCATACACCAACAGGTGAGTGGAAAGGTAGTGTGAGTCTGACTTTGGAGGAATATGCTATGCTGCCTGAGCAAGCTTTGTGCAATTATAACATTACCTTTTCATGTATATTTGAAATCAAAGGGACTGTAAGTGCTGACGAGGTATCTGTGGCCTTGATATATATATATAAATGCACTGCTGATTGGATCATTATAGGTTCACCTAATATTGAATTAGTGGGTACTACCTTTGTTGAACTTTCCAGATCTTTGCTTTATAAAGATTCTAGCTGTGAACGTACTGATAATATTTAACCCCCCCTATTTATAGAAAACTATAAGCAATATTTCAGAACTTATATTTTACCATTGTCTTCTTAATACTGTGATCATCAGAGTTCAAACGTAATGAAATAGATTTTTTTTAGCTTTCGGGATCGTGGGTAAACTCTAGTTTACGTAAATTAGACATTGTCAAGTTAAAGCTTTCAGAAATTAATTTGTATACTCGTTAATCTTTTCCTAATAGAGAGCCGTTAGGGTCGATTGAAATCATCTTGACGAAAGTGAGACAACTGGAGATCAATTTAGTGGCCTTTTTTTTTCAAAGTCTGAGAGATTGAAAAGCAAAAAGCAGTTGTGGGTTTCCCCTGAACGTATAGTCTTCGGTTATGGATACAGGTTTCAGGCTTCTGCTTTAAGTGAAGATTTCAGTGCTGGGCCAGTAGGTGGCAGCAACTTTTCATTGCATACCCAACCCCTGGGCAACCCCTCCCCCACTCAGGCACAAACTTGAGCAGAATGTAAAGCATGTAAGATTTTTGCCTCCTTTTACAGTTAATCCAGGAGAGGGAGTCCTTTGCCAACTGATGACCAACAATTCCAAGCCAGATAGTCTCTGTGAATGGTGACAATACAGATATAAAGTGTTACTTCTGTCCAGAGCTCCTCTGGCCTTTGTTCTTGTTTAACTTGAATATAGGTGGGAGATAAGAAAGGAAACAAAAGATTTAAAATGAGAGTGACGGGAAATATAATCATTACTTTCAACTCCTGACTACTTTATATTCATTTGGCGAAATCATTTGTATACTACCAGGGAGAAAGTTTTCTTTACACCCTTGACAATATATCACACTCTCTTCAAGATCATAATAATATCATTAATGTGCATTTAAACAACATGGCTTGTTAGAAAATATGCTAATTGCTATGTTCTCATTATGTTTGCTTAGCTTTTATTTGTTTTTCTATGAACAGTTAGAGAGCTAATTTTTTTCAAAGGTGATTGTAAGTCATATTTTATATAGCATTTTGCTTGATTATTTGCTCTGTACTGAATTTGTACTCTATTGCCATTAGATCTTACAATAATGTTCCACTCTGCAAATTTTTAAGGTTCAAATAAAGTTTAATTGTTTGCAAACTGTTATGATGCTAATAATTCAACAGCCTGCTGTGTTACTAATGAAATTACTTTGTTATGATTAATTTGGAAAATAGTGTGTTGATTGTAGTAATTAAGCACAACAAGGTGAAGTAAATGATTCTAATGCCATCTGGCCTCCAAACTGAATGAAGAAATGAAATAGAGCTGTCATCTGAATTTATTCAAAGAAGTAAGGATAATACAAATGACTTTCATTGCTATAGGATTTACACTTAACCACAGCTCACGCCATTCTGTTTTTGCCACTTTGTTGCATGTGACAGTTTCTCTTACAAAAAACAATGTTGCTTAGCCTAGTAATTGTCTTGAACACTTTATATTATTTTAAGTTGACTGTTTTTACCTTGTGTTAATTTAATTACAGATAATTACATAAAGTATCATAGGATCATAGAAAATTACTTTTCAATCATCTGTAAGTGAAATCTATATACGTGGGGGGGTGGGTTGCTATTAGTGTACAAACATGTCGAATGTAGCCTTTCATAAAGGGTAGAGATTTCATTCGTTTCTAAAGTGTTTCCAGTCAAGATTCCCTCATAGTTCCTATGATTTCTACCTTTCCTGTAATTTCTCCAGTCTAAACGATTGCTGTTCACTTCATAGAGGCTAGTACCTTCCAGGGCCATGATCAAACACAGAACCCAAAACTGAGTTCTATAGTAGAGATCCAGATTTGCAGTTGAGCCACTATAAGAAAACTGACCTTAGCATATGCATGGTTTAAAAGTTTGAACTTCAGGGGTGCCTGGGTGATTCAGTCGTTAAGCATCTGCCTTCAGCTCAGGTCATGTTCCCAAGGTCCTGGGATTGAGCCCCGCATCGGGCTCCCTGCTCGGCGGGAAGCCTGCTTCTCCCTCCCCTGCTCCCCCTGCTTGTGTTCCTGCTCTTGCTCTCTTGCTGTGTCTCTCTCTGTCAAATAAATAAATAAAATCTTTAAAAAAAAAAAAGTTTGAACTTCCATCATTGAGACTGAGTGAAGCATTTTGAGAATTTTTAAATCAAGAAAAGTACTTCTTAATTTCTAATAAATAAGTCGTTTGTATTTCAGTTGAATAGAATTTTAGAGACACAAACTGTATAGAAGTGACTCTTCTCGAGTTCAAGAGATTGAAGAGTATTGAAAAACAGTCTATGTGATAAAGAAGGAGGTGGTGGAGTTGAAAACATGATCAAGCCATAGAAAACACAACTTGGCTCAGAGGTTGAAGGAATATAATGAATGAATATACGGAACATAAAAACATCTGTTAAAATGGCTTAGTTTGTGAGTAAAATCCCAAGTATTCCAAAATACAGAGAAACAAATCAGGAGTATATTATTATTTTTCTACAAACTTAACCTACCCTCAAATGCATAATTTAAATAGTCCATCCTCTGGTTTGGGAACAAGGAATGTCTAGACATCCCCAGCTTCAACATTCCCATTCACCGCCTTATAGTTGAGTTCTAGAACATCTGTTAGAACCCCTGATTGTATAACATTCTGCTGTGATGAGATAAATGCTCACAAAATTATATGATTACAGTAGCATGGAGTGACATTTCATTAATGCTAGGTTTGAAGGGCTTTTTCTTGTTTTCCCCTAGTAGAATCTGCCCTATCATTACTTGGACACAAACATAAGATTTATTGCCAGTGGGGTACTTCAGAGTATATGGTGTGTGTCCAGTAAATATTTGTTAATTAACTGATTTGGCACTCCACCGTATGTCAAGACCTGAAATTTAAGAAAAGAAGAGCTTGACTTCTATACCTGGTAGAGAAAATGTCTTTATCAGTTAATACATCAGCTTTCTGAATGACATTCTCTTCGTCAAAAGATCAGTCCCTTTTATTGAGTATCTAAGGGTGGTTTCACTGTCCCCATAGCCCCATCAATAAGTGGACTGGATTTGGTTGGTGGCAACAGAATCGAGTGAGATGGGGAAAAACAAAGTTGAGCGTGGTGGCCCGTCTGCAGAGGTTTCCTGCCTCTCTCTGCTGGTCGGTGTTGTCACTCTTCTAAAGAAGGCACAGGTAACTCAGCTTGGTGCAAGTGATCTAGTTTCACTTTCCATTACATTCCAAATCACAGCCGGCTTGAATTCCACCTGGCCAATGTCAGAGAGGCCCTCTGATCTTGGAAGCTTCAGCGTTGAATGATCGAAAAGGAATTTCGGAAAGTGGGAAGTTTCCCACTTGCCACCAAATCCAACCATAATTCATTTTCTGGGTCTCTTTTTAACCTTTACTCCCTATTTCTTGAGAGTTGTATTATTGTGTTAACTTGAATGCTTTGACTCCCCAAAGTGGAAGGACCCATAAATGTAGAGAGCAGCCTTGGTCATACCAGTGCTCGGCTGAGCCCTGGAATGGTGGGGAGGAGGCTGGAAGCAAAGCAAGGCAAAAAAACTTGTGAATACTTGCAAAGGTGTGAGAATAGAAATCGCCTCAAAAGCCCATTTCTTAAGTGCTTTTCTTGAGACTGGAACCCTGGAAAGTGTTTTCCTAGGTTGCTCTCCTCACCGTTTTCACTGTCTTATTGTCCGTTACTCAGAGAGGTGGTATCGAACAGCACTTGTCTTCTTCCTGTTTATCAGCCTCAACTTCATAATATACAAATATCACTCCTGCTAGAGTAAAAGCAGGTGCCATTTTGTAGCTTGAGCGGCAGTTTACCTCTTGTTTGCTCAAAGTGTCACACTGGTACTCTCCGAGGAGAAAATTAATGACACCAGCGTATGCCAATTAAAAATGACTGCTTTAGAGGAGGAAAAAATTCCAACAAATGAGCAGATTCCCATACATTGCCTCCTCTTCCCAGCCCCCTCGGGAGCCCATTTAGCAAACCTCGTGTTTTTTAACCATCATGTCAAAGTGATGATAACAATGTGACTGGCAATAGCAGTAGCCAACATGAACTGTTTACTCTTCATCTCGCTCTGTACTTTTCATCGAATCCTCCTAGCAACCCTACAAGGTAAGATCTGTTGTTTATTCCCATGTTCCTGATCAGCAAACTGAGGGTAAGTAATTTGTCCCGACGTCCAGGAGTAGGAAGTTATCCGGCCTCCCTCCTTCAATGCAGCAACATTCTGCTTCCCAGGTCTGTGACAGATAATGATAATTCTATTGTTTGCATATAGTAGGCACTCAATAAAAGCTTACTGACTACTGATGATGGCACCATTCTTACGAAATAGTCTGGAGCTTGGGAAAAGTTCAAGAATGGATCACCGGACAGCCGAATTCGCCTCATTCAGTAGTTAAAGCAGCCCGTGGTGACTGTAGCGAATCCGAAGCAGCTAAGCCACAATGAAAAAGAAATGTTAACCTAGGAATATTTCTGTCCATGAGCTTCCAGTCTGGCTGAAGAGAGTAAGTCAGGCACGGCAGCAGAGAGTCGAGAGAGGACACCGGGCCAAAGGGACACTTCTCTCAGGACCTTTTCTCATCCTCTCTACCTCCCCAAAAGTCAAGCCCAAGGTGACTGAGCAGCCAGGAAAGCCCTAGAGAGGTCTGAAAAGCAGCTGCTTCAGTCTCGAATCATTCCTAATTAGTTGTTGGAGAGGTGGGGGCAGAGGGGGGGAGCTAATCTTTTTTTTTTTTTTAACCAGTTCAAGGGATTATTATTAACAAACTGTTTGACCCTTTACAATCAATGAGCAGACTTCCTTATAAAATTTGTATCATTTTGTAACTTTTATTGGTCTTTCTGGCTCTTCAGTGTGAGGTGTCCTTTCTCCGGCACCTACGGAGCGCCTTGTCCTGGGCTCCGCGAGGAACGTCTTCTGTTGCGTTGTTGAACAAGTGCCTTTAACAAATCTTTTTGTATGTCAGTGCTTGGAGGCTAGCAGGGGCAGGGAATAGGAGAGAAGTAAAGGCCACCATACATTCTAGGGCTCTGCAGTTTCGCCAGGGGAAGGGTAAGATCGGGCCCTGGTATAACATGGAGGACGCCCGGACCTGTTGGCCATCTCATAGCCCAAAGGAAGCACGTGCATGCAGTTCCATTTCCAAGGGCTAGTTCATGGTACAGACTCCTCTGAAACGTTTCCGTGCCTGTTGCTGAGAACATCGTGTGAAGGACTTTGCATTGTCTTGCTCTCCAGCTGCCGGCCAAGTAGATCCAGTTGGTGTAAAATAACCTGACCCATCCAGGCGGATAGAAGCTTCCTTCCTAGTTGCTGGTTAGGAAGCACTTAGGGTCTGTAGAGTCTCGGCCACACCCTGCTTTCATCTCCTTCCTCCACTTTGCCCCTCTTCCTCAGGCTTTCCCAAGGAGGCATGAGGTGTAGAATTCTTGTCACTCTACGGAGTTATCAGTATCAGTCTTGCTCTTTGCTTTCTGGGAACCCAGCAAAAGCAAGGTATATAACTATGTGTTTATCCTGTTGACGTACATCCTGAATTGGAAAATTGAAATGGAGCTCTCTTGTGTGTGTTGTTAGCTATATGTTGCTTTGCTTCAGTCGGTCAGCATATTTATTTTATTCTTTATTATCGTCTCGGGGCTTGCTATTTCTCTTCCTATCTAATTAAATGATTCCATTTTGAATAGTTCCATTTAAGTGCCAACAGTGTGCTAGGGGCATTTACAAACATAGAATCGTCACAGTCTTTTCCAAGGAGACTCAGAGTCTAAATAAAATAGGCAGGACATAAACTCAGGGAAGGAGAACAGTTCCAGGTAGTCTTACCTTTGTGCAATTCTTAGCAGGTTAGATCATTAGTGATGTCCTAAGTCATAAAAGAGAAGGTTCTCTGGTTTCGTTAAATCTGAACTTAAGAGACTATCTTGAAAATAAACTGGGAACACACACACACACACAGGGAATCTATCTATCATCTATCTATCACCTATCTATCATCTATCCATCTATCCATCTATCTATAATCTATCATCTATCTATCATCTATCATCTATCTATCATCTATCATCTCTCTATCATCTATCATTTATCATCTATCTATAATCTATCTATCATCTATCTACTATTTGTCATCTAGATCTATACATAATTTTTTAAAGTGTACAGTTGGGAAGGTAAGTGTGAGGGTTTTAGTGTTAGTCCAGAGGAAAAGATTGATTTTTGGAAAATTTCTGAAAGGCTTGTAGCTACTGAATGAAGTGTGAGGGGAACCAAAGAGCTGGGTGTGTGAATAATGTGAATATCTTTTAGAGTTGCTGCCAATTATGGTAAAAGATCATTCTGAAAGCCGCGAGGGACCCCTACTCCTTTAGGAAAAAAGACTCTTTCCTTTCAGCTGGGGACAGAGTTGCACCAGCTGAGTGTGGGTAGTAGGAAGACCATTGGAACTGGAGTCAGTCAAAATTCTAGTTTCAGTTCTCGAATGCACTGTGTCTTAGAAAAAGTTTCCTTGCCTGCAAATACCAGCAGCACTGTTCTGTCTTCCTCCCAGGGTGTAGCTGGGCTTAAGTGAGGTTATATTTGGAGGTGGCTTGAAAAACCAATGACAGTGTTAAATAGTGCTTTCCTGCATTTGAAGATATGAGAACCGAAACAACGGGTCAAAATAAAAATTTGTCCTTCACACCAAAAGCAAGCACGGGGAAAAAAATGGTAGCGATCAACACTGGCTGTGCTACTGTTTAGAATAATGTTGGTGGGCTGTTGGTTTTATTATTTTATAGCAAGAATTGATGTAAACCATCCTCAAGGAGTTTGGGATTAAATTCTAAATCCTAAATCCATTTTTGAATCAAGCCATTATTTTCTAAGTTATGGTTACTTTCTGTTAACCGGGGTTTCAATAACAGAGATGTTACTTCTGTCTGTAGAATTTCAAACTAGACTTTTCTTTTGATATTTAAAACCATCAATCGGACTAATGGGCTTTAGGAATATGTTGTTTATAGTTGGTTGGACTTAGCATCTGAATATTTTTTAGTAACAGATACCCTAAGAAAAATTTTGGTACAGGTTCCTTTGGACTAATATCCACTCTCTTTATGAACTGTTTCTTCCAAATGGGTGTCTGTGATTGTTTGCATGTGAATACACACTTTGTAGTTAAACATTTTCATCAGATGCATATCTAGGAATAAGACCGTTTTATTGGATCAAATTAGCCTTGTAATATAGCACTAGTCTCGGTTTGTAGTTTGTGAAAATATGGGAATAGAAATCAGGGCAAATCAGAACCTCATTACATGTAACCCTAATGCTTTAATGTTATAACTTTAGGCAAAGCTAATAAAAAATGCAAAGGACTCTTCAATAATTTAAATTATCTAAAAAATTGAGCGTATTCCTTCAAATAATAATGGCTTTCATGATCTGATTTTTTAAAAATTCATTTCTCATATCTTGAATTACTCAGAAGTGCAGATATCAATGTAGGTTTGAGTTTATTTAAGATTATTAAATGTATTTGTTATCATACAGTGTCATTGAAAATTACATTTTTTAGCCTAGCAATTATAATGTATAATGTTATGCAGTATAGAATTCTAGCAACATATTTGCTAATGTCATTATAGTAGAGAATGAATTTTTAGCACTTCTCTCTCAAATAGAGCTCTGTAATGTGATTCCTTGACTATTTGGAACCATTATTCAGTTCTGTTAACTTTAAAAACAGTCATATTGTGTACCTGTTATTATTTGCTTTCTAAAATAAAAGCTTCTCTTATCATATTAAACGTTACAAGGGAACGTATTACTTTCATAATGTATTTTTCATGACTGTTTGGGTCAAGGAAAATAGTTGGGAATACAGTGAACTACAGTAACTGTGATTGAAGTAGAGATCAGTCCATTCCTACAACTTTGCCTCCTCTTGCTACATAAGCACAGTAGAGGATTTTAGTTGCTAGCACGCCGTCCTCATTCCTCTGGTGCCGCGCTGTGCAGCAGTAAATACCGTATATTGATTCCTACTTAATCCTAATGGAAGTGTACTGAGGCTGGAAACACATTATAGCTTAGCATTTAGTGCCTTCGTTTTTAAATAGTTTTTAAAATTTAAAAATTGATATAATTGCCCCAAATATGCTTTGGTTATTGGATCCATATCATGCTAGAAAATTATTCTCATTTCATATCTTTTCTAAAGATTATTTTGTTCACAAGGTATTTTCCTGGCACTTCAGTGCTATTTTTGCACAACTGAAAATCTGTCATTTCCATTTTAGTTCAGTTTGGAAATACGGAAAGCATATTAGAGCAACACATTAAAGATTAGTACAGAAGCACGAAAAATGAATGGAAGAGAGCTATGTGGAGATTTTAAATTTAGTAAAATTATTCAAGTAGGCAATTTTAATCCATTAACCTGGTCTGAGGCTGCTTCAAAGAAATATTTCTCCCTAAACGAGGTTTTTCTTGTTTAAAACACATTGAGAAGAGAAGCCTCTCACCTAAAACAAATACCGGATTTTATCTTGTTTTGTTTTGTTTTCTCGAAGAGAAGGGGGAAGCGAGAGCTTCCCTAATCCTGTGCTATAATTTATTCTTAGTCAAAACCAGATTGCCGTTTACACACTAGGTGTTAAAAGCTAGTTATAGTCATTAAAGGTGGTCTCTCTAATGCTTTGCATTAAGATATTCAATATGAGATTTATTTTCAAGCTATTTCAGGGCCATGAGGGAAGTTGTTTTCTTTATGAAGGGCATTCTGTATTTTACTTCATTATTTGTTGTTGTTGTTGTTGTTGTTTTTTAAATATAAAGCAGAGAAGGGGAGAATGGGAGGTGGTTGTTTCTTTGAATCTGAATACAGTCTGTCTTCTTAATGAACCTACTGCACTGCCCAGAAAACAGCTCCCTGCAAATAAACATGCTAGAAGTGATTTAGCCACAATGTCCAGACTGTGTAAACATCTAATTATTACAATAAAATTGTCAATAAATTTACATTACAGCTCCCTTTTCAAACGTTAACCAACTTTTTATTCGCTTGATAAAAGAGCATAAATTGTATTTTTATGTGTTGGTGTTTTTGTTTTCATTACACTTCTTGCTGCACTCTAGACAAAAGACCGCAAACCTTAATGCCCGGAGTTGTTCCTGGATGAAGAAAACTCCTACAGTTGTTTATGAACGTAATGTGCTGTGTTTCCTTTCCCGGGGACACGGCCTCAGAGGCTTCACAATCTGATCTTTAGTCACGGCGTTTAAAAAAAAAAAAAAAGCCAAAAACCTGGTATTGTGGTGGCTGCAGCTTTAAGAGAGACACAAAGAATTAGGGCCTCTTAGAATCCACTATTAGAATGGGAATTTAAGTTACATTAGAAGCAAAAGATAAAATGGCAAAATGCAATAATTTCCTTTAACAAAGATTACGTCCCGTTTTCAGAATTATGATATCATGTTGAACATAATTGTGGAATAACCCCCCCACACACACCCCGTATTTCTTATATAACTGGTGCATTAACATTAGAAAAGCAGAGTGATATTGAATTCTAATGAGGTCTGGCCTATATGCTCTGCTAGGAGAAGAATGAGGATAATTCATTTGTATTCTACAGAGCGCTCGGAAATCCACGCGCATCCCTGTGGCTTCAGCGCGTGGTGCTGATCATCTGTTCCTCCCGGGGAGGGGGGTGCGATTCATTGCTTTGAACAGCGTCTGAGCGGGGGAAGGTAGTTAACCACTTTCCTGCTAGCTGTTGTTTCCTCATGACTGTTTAATACGGTG